>NC_134216.1:43545000-53545000 GCF_965140235.1 Caretta caretta | reverse complement strand
AAGCTGTTAACTTTTCCCTAATTACATATCTGTGCTAAAGGAATGGGCGCGCGCACACTTTGTTCTTTGGAGAGAGCGCAGTTTTGGGTCACATTCCAGGCATTGCAGAGTTTCAGTGATTTAGACGTCATTTTCCCTATGAAATTCTTGGCCTGGAAGGATGCCAGCATGAAAACCCATGCCAGAGTGTTCACATCACACATCATATCTACAGATCTTAAAAGGAGGTGCCTAATGCTCCCAGCTATATTCCTGCTGCACATGCTGGCAGCACATGGATTTCTCACAGACGCAGGGGGAATGTTTGCAACACAGAATATAGAAGGTGAATTGTGATCTCTTCAAACTGGTTTTCAGGAACGCTGAAAAGGGAGTAGAAGAGGAAGTCACGTTATGATCCCAACCGGAGTCTATAATGATCTGTTTGGTGTCTGCATAGCAGATTGTAAACTGCATGAGACGGGAGAAATCCTGGCCCCATTGAAGTCAATGTGAGTTCTGCCATTGACTTAAGCAGAACCAGGATTTCATCCCAGGACTGTGTCTTTAATGCCGATGTACACTGCATGCACACGTGAGCCAATATATTTAAAAAAAAAAAAAAAAGGTAAATACTGGAATACCAACTTATTTGCAAGTTTGACTTTCCCACAAAATTCCCAAACCTATATTCATTAAGACAAATGTTCGTAACAAAGCCAAGACCATACAATAATGGGTGCATTCTTGTTTATATTCATAATACATTTATACATTTTAGTAGGAGAAGGAAACTATAAACTGCACTTCTTATGGGGCCAATGTCAAATAATTTTAGGCCCCAAATTTATTTTATTTTATTTATATTTAAGGAAAAGAATAGGCTGGTAATTCAGAATTTCTCTTTTTCTCTATTTCTCTTTTTCAGTTCAACACAGTTCCTCTTTTTCATTAAACATTTTCATTAAACTTTAACAGATTTTACATTTCCACTAAGTGGCCATTTGACTTTTTTAAAATTAATTTTTACTAGGGGACCTCATCCCTCCTCCTTCCCTTCCTCTGAAATCTTTGCTTTGCATCCCCACTCATTGCCAACAGTCTTATATTTTCCCATAAAATGCCAGCAGACCTTCTGTGTCAGTGGCCTTTGTTAGCTTATGAATGCAACAGTACAAAAAGTAAAACAAAAGTAAAGCGTCCACGAGCAAGCACAGTGTCTTTCTCCTCCGACAGTCTGCACTGAAATCCAAGAACAAAATGGTTGCTGAATTCCTCACCCATGGAGAGGGCTTAGCATTTAAATGGAACTGGACACAAAAAAGCCACATCACTGTCACAGATATTTATGCATCCTCCAAGGATTCACGGTTTTAAATGTCATATTCAGTGAAGGCTTCTTTTCACATATAAAGAAAAAACATCCCAAATGGAATAGTAAGGGAAATCTAGTTGGGCTACAACAACAGAGGACTGGACTTGATGACTCAGGACGACCCCTCCACCCCTATGTCCTTCAGTCTCATGGTTTCTGAACACAGATTACGTGCCTTCCATCTATTAAAAGACAGCATGGTGCTACCACTTTCGTACTGACCGGGCATACATTCCACAAGAATCAAATTCCAATCCTTTCATCTCCGCTGGAGGAGCTACAGTCCCCCTATTTCTGATAAACTACATCTGTGACAGCCACCGTCTTGGCCAACACATGAAGGACTGAACCAGGGACCTCCTGAGCTCACACTCCTTCCTCCCCTGCTAAGGTAAGTATAGGGAGAGCCTCTGTTGCAACCCCTGACTCTCCAGGGAGGGGACCACTGCTGCTCCCAAGGAATTAGGAGATCCAAGCTGCTGCCATCTGCCTATCTGGGAAGGGAGGAGATCATGATACTCTGGGTGGATGAAGGCTTCAGGGGGACCCTGTGTCATGGTGCAGCTAGGGGCTTGGATTGCCTTAATCCAGCCCTGGCTACACATATTGAGAGGCACTGCTGAGTTCCATTTCACACAGGGATTCATAGCCTCACTGAAGTTGGTAAAAGAAAAACCTGCAAGGCAAAGCAGTGAAACTCACTGACTCTCAGGGGCTGATACTCTCCTGTGGCTGAATACTGCTTCAATGACTTGATTCCGAGTGCTGTGCTAACCCCAGTTATGAGCTAGGGCAGCCATGGAGTTGCTCTAATGGACTTCAGTGGCATATAGTCCCAATTAATCTGCTAAAATGGCTTAAAGTGGCATAAAGACATCAGATCATACTTACGGAGCACCTGACCCTACGTGTTTTGCCACCCAACTGTGCTTGTGGATTTACGACAAAGAAAGGACTCACAAATGGCACCTTTAGAATGAGCAGGAGTGTTCTGACATGGAGGAATACATTTTTCCCCCCCTTAGGACATTTATTCCCTAACGTCAACATTGGATTTACGTAATTTTTTTCCAGTCATAGACTGAACCAAGAATAGAAAAGCAAAGTGAAATTCCCAGGAATCCTACCTTCTCCTGGACAAAAAGAGAGGGGGGAAAAAAGTCAGGTCTGAGTATAGATCACACCTAAAGATTAGTGTGATCACACTCTAAAATGATAGATAAACCTGTAAGGTGCTCAGAAGTCATGCTGATAAGAGTGTTATTCATAAAAGACAAGATGTCATAACTTTGCCAACATAAAAAATTGTGAGTACATAATCCATTTATTTGGTAACAAAGACAGGGACAAGTTTTGAGCCCAAGTTGATGGACTGTCCAAAGGGAATGCACATGTTGCAAATAGTTTTGAACAAACAAACAGTTTAAAACAAAGATTCTTTCCTAAATTGGTAACTGAAAATTGGTAACATCTACTTTATTTTTCATTAGTTTCACTTTCTGCATTATTCTAAGGTTGTAATTCACATCCACTTCTAGGCCCCTTCGCTCTGCCAGAATCTAGTCCTAAGTGCCTTCGTTTGTATGCTACCTTTCACACTTCTCCATTTTCCTTCTTTTAGCCTAACAGGAATTTATTTTGTAGTCCTGAAGACTGGGAGAAAGGAATTAAGTTGCTGTAGGATTTATGAGAGCATCAGCTCACTTGGTTGTGAAAATTTCTCATGCTAAGAGAGAGTAAGATTGGTGAAAGATGCCTGGAGAGCAAGAGAATGTTTTCATGTCTCTTCATCTGTGCTTACTTTTTTCCTTTTGCTCCAGTTTTTGGAAATAGCTGGGCTGTAGATATGGTTAGCAATCTGCCCCTGAAAGGGGAACAAAGCATCTTTCAGTAAGGTCAGCTCTTAATTAGAAACTGAATTTAAAATAAAGAGAGAGAAAACACTCACCACATGCTTAATTAAATCCAGAAAAGCGCAAGACAAAGCAGTATTTAGAGAATCTTTGCTAATATAGCAAACTCTAAAATGATAGATTGCAATTTTATTCTTTATCCTCGAAGTGCATATGCTCCCAACCACCACTGAGCAGTGCAAAGAGCTGCGAATAGAGATGGGGAGAGTGACTACTGTGATAGTAGCCTGCACAGAAGGAACAGGGTTAAGCAGGTACCCTCTTCCTGGAGGCTAACTTTCCTCTCCACCAAATATCACTACCCTAACTGGCCTCAGCTGAAAATGCAGGTGGGGTAGGAGGTGGAGTCACACTCAAACCTGCCGGGCCTGCAAGAGTCAGCAGGTCTTGCTGCAAAATGCATCAGCTCCTACTTACCTGCTGCAGAGGGACAGAGGACAGTTGAAGTCAGTGAGTCAAGGAGCCTGGCTACTAGGCCTGCAGCATTGCTACACGAGAGGGGTTGCTATGGGCTGCAAGCCAGTGCAGTGGAAGACTCCATCCACTGGGCATGGTCCGCAAGATTCTGGGCCAGGATTCCACAGATCCCCAGCTCTCCATTCCATTTTCCAACCCATAGGATTTCACACCCGCAGACCAATATGTAGGGGTGGAAGAGTCACTGAATGTACAGACTCTATGGCTCCTCTGTTCTCCACACATTTTGCACGGGAAGTGGTTGGTAGGGATCTTAGCTACGTGGCACTCCTAATGACAACCTAATTAGACTTTATCTGATCCCTTGAGCTGTTTCGACCATTGAGCTATCCTCACGAGTCAAAGCCTGTTATTTAAAATACCTTCAAACAAATGGAACTTAAATTATATTAAGCTTCTTAAAGTGATAGGATGGCACAAGGCTTCAGGAAGTCTTGAGCTAAGTTTCTTTTCCTGCATGTTTGCCATACACTCACACCTCCCCTCATGGTTTGTATTAAGTGAGCACTCAATGGTGCTTTTTTCTTCTCTGCTGTAGAAAGTTAGGAATTGCCTCAGGTTCTACTCCCAGTTCTGAGAGTAAATTGGGATGTGCACGTGGGCAAGCTCACCTACCCTCTGATCTGCAGCTTCTCCATCTATAGGACTTATCTTATCCCAGTGAACTCTACCATACTGTCCCCTTGCCTACAGGGCACAGCCCTCCTGCAGAGAGCATTGAAGAAGAAATTAAAATACTCAGCCACCACCTTCTAGAAGGGATGTTAGATCAGACAACCACCAATGACAACCATGTCACACTTGTAAGCACGGTCAGCCTGTCCCCTTTGCAGAATGAGTGACAGCAGAAGAGCTTTGCTTGTTTCTTGTCTCCATCTATGGGTACAAGAATTTGTACACACTTACCTAGGCTAATAATGGACATGTTGGGGAATGTGGTTGAAACGGATGGGTCAATGGCTTTGTTTCTGCAAGATCGCACCCCTAAGGTACACTTATTTCTTGGAATAGAGGTTTACTTTTATTTTAGATTTAATTTTCAAAGATTAAGCTAAGTGCCAAATGCCTAACAGCCATAAATAGGGGAAAGCTAAAAGCAGGTACCATTCTAGGAAGTATATAAAGGTATGATGATTTTTAGAAATGACATCTCTGTTTTTCTTTTTGTTGGTGTCAACTGTTTTGTGCAGCTCTGGTTTGTATAATGTAATTTTGTCCTGTCACATTAAAATGTTGACATTTGATAACAAGAATTGGCGGGGGAGTCTGTTTCAAAAAGCTTTTACCACACAAACTTCACCTGTTGACGATGACATCAGTCACGTCCATTTCTAACACCCATTTTTGAGTTGTTTTAAAGTTGAGTGTTTCAGCCCATGAAGGAGTAAGAGTTGGTTTCAGTTGATGTGGAGTCTGGATGCAGTATGATGTTCATTTCACAGCCGTTGTTTAGGCAGGCTTACTCTAGGCAAGAACAGCAAGCCATATGGAGTATTCATCTGTGGGTTTCGTTACTAGAAAAACCAAGTTGCGTTTCCTTCCCCTTTACTTTCAGTTTCCAAATGCATTCCACTAAATCTTCCCAGAACTCCTGATCCCAAGCCATCCCACCATACGAGGATGATTTTTCCAGTTTTATTAGCAGCAGTTCAAAAGGATCAGGATCACCGCTAATCCTCATCCTCCATGTCCTCCTTTTAAGAAGCTCAGATGGCTAAGAGACCCCACCTTATAAATCCTCAGTCTCTGATGCATAAGCTAAATGCCAAAGTTAATGTTCTACCATTACTTTGGATCAGAGGATATGGCTTGTGTGTATATATGGAGACAGAGAACAAGCACCTCTATTGATGTTTCTAGCAGAAGGAAATGCTGTTGTCCAAACACACTCCTTGCCAATAATGTTTTTCGATGTATTGAACAGCCTTTAGCACAACCTCTGGAAGAAACTACCTCACTTACATGGGAAAATGGAAAAGCTTTAGATAGAAGTGACGCATAGCATATTATTGTCCTCTTGTAGGAGCACGGTACCCCTTGGGCTCAATCCTGCAGACACTCAGGTGTTTGGGTAACTATACTCACATGAAGTCCACAGTATTATTCACATAAGTGAAGTTATGCATGTGCTTCAGTGTCTGCAGGATCAGGCCCCCTGTCTGTAACCGGAATTACAAAAATCCTGTGCTACTGAAAGAACCCTCTCAATAGGAAATCTACTCAGTTAAAAGTAGATTACTTAAAAGTGGTTTCACTTACTACAATCTGTGCCAGAGACCTTTGTTTATTTAGGGGATTTTACAATAGTTTTTTAAAATGTTTTTCTCTCCCTTATTCTTGTGTGCCAAATTCCAGGGGAAACTGATTATACAATGGAAACAGTGAAATTGACCATATGCAAAATATTGTCAAATGCACAGAAATAAAGATGCCGAAGGAGCAAAGATTACAGGAAAAATTGTGTTTTCCTGTTACAGTGATCATGGGTGTTACTTGCCACAACACAGATGTGTGTGAAGTTTAAGTTGATGGTATCCCCTCTAAACTGTTTAGTTTTTCTTTTCTGTCCTTGAAACATTTTAATGTCCAGAGAAGCTTAAATATTTAATTTGTGTTGCCCTTCCTCTCCTCTTCAAATAGCAATTATACTACAGTGCCATTTGCAGAAATAAACTATATCATATCCTACAGAACATTGAAATAGGTTTTTCAAAAGTAAGGACTTAAATATTTAAAGGCTTAACTATTAAACAATGAAAATTCAGCAGAAGGGGAAAGATATTTTATATTTAAGTTTAGGCTTTTTAACCGATTCCAGAAGTGTTTAGAAAAACAATACTTTCACTTCTGGCAAAAGCAAAACAAAACACAAGCAAACCTGGCCTAATACGAATGCTGTTCTTTATGCTGTACATCTTAGTTTACTTATGACGTGATTTGTATAATGAAAAATCAATTATATAATTCAGTATAAAACTGTAAATAAAAACATAAAAGGAAAATCTCTTCTTCTCTTCCATAAAAGAAAAACAAAAAACAGGTTTGTGGCTTGATGCCATTTTATGAAAATCAAGTTAATCTGGCCTATTTACACTATTCCCTTGGGCAGCCAATCCAAATCCTGGCAACAGGAACGCTGAATTTGCAGAATGTTCAAAGAAAGCAATGTCTAGAGAAAGGTTTAACTCATTCACATCACATTGCACGCAGTAGAATGTCATTGAAAGAAAGAAAAAAAGGTTATTGTGAAATCATTTGGAAAGAGATGTTGCTTCACAAGAAAATTACACATAAAATTCAGATTTTATGTTTTCCTAAACCACTCATCAATATCAGGTTAACCTGAATATTATGTTTAACCTGAAATCTGAACTTCTTCCCAATCCCATGCAGGTAAAACTTGTAAGGAGTACAAGTAGCAGCTTACAGATTTAGAGAGGATATGGGTCTAGGAACAAAGTTTTATTTCTTATTTGGTGAAGTCTCATGCAGGGAGTTCCCTCCAACAGTGATCCTTGACTGAGAGTTCCAATGATAGATGAAAAATTACAGATAAAGGGATACGTAAGTTCAGCACCAGCAGGTTTTTGCCCCTTTTTACAGTTGCACCAGAGTAGGTTAAGGAAGGAAAGGAAACTAACTATATGACCGTATATTTTCTTTTCAACACCCTGCATACTTATTCTAAACTTCAAAATATCATGACTAAATGAACATATCCAAATAATGTATGTTCAAAAAAACCTCTCTGTACATTTAGAATCCAATAATTTTGTAGGTGTCCAATTGCAATATATGACGAAGTATGAACTAGTTCACAGGTTAGAAATGACCACAGTTCGGGAGAACAAACAACACAATAGAAACCAAGGTAAAGACCTTCATCTTCTTCAAATATCTCAACTATCTTTTTAGTATAATCATTTTAAATACACACCAAGGATAAAATTGAAGTCATTTATATAGTGACTTGATGCCAAAGTGAAAAGGTAACATTGATTCCATGGGTCAAGTGTTCAAATGCTCCTGAATTCCACCACTAATTTTCCACATGCAAACAATTGCAGGAACCAATGACATAAGAACGGCCATACTGGGTCAGACCAAAAGGTCCATCTAGCCCAGTAGCCTGTCTTCTGACAGTGGCCAATGCCAGGTGCCCCAAAGGGAATGAACAGAACAGGTCATCATCCAGTGATCCATCTCCTGTCGCTCATTCCCAATGACAGAATTTACATGTCTGCTTTCCTTATTTCCAGGTTATTTTTTGAAAATTTGGCCCTAATAGGTTCCTACTGGAAATAGTCTGAAAGGTTAAACAACTTTACAAGCCCTTGTAGCTTTAACTGGATTACACTTTGCCAAGCGGAAATTTTAATTCATTGTATGTGAAGAATGGAGTTTGAAATATTAGATCACCACCTTTGTGCTATGTTTTCTGGGCAATGACTTCATAATCTGAGTGCACCCTAATATTGCTCTAGAAATTGGAGGCTGCTTTAAAACTTAAAATTAATTAATCTGACAACACAGATTTATTTCGAGCCTTTAGGTATTACTAAAAGATTACGAGAAAGGGGTAGCTTTTGTCTCATTTACGAAAAGTTTAACACACAAGTTTCACCACTATTGCCATTCAAAAAAAAGTACACCTGGGTAGCATTAAGGAGACAAGCGGAAGCAACCATTTTGTGCCCCAATCACAGCTAAACCCTTTTATTTCATTTTAACCCAAACCAAAAAAAATGTGACAAAAATTTCAAAAGTGGAACAACTGTTTTTCTGGACATGTAAGGAGTGTGTGTGAAGCCCTGGTGACTGCTGCAATAAATAGCAGGGTTTTAATATTGAAAGTCTACATTACAATAGAACAACAACATAAGGAAACCTTCACAAATACTACATAACTTCACCAACAGGAGACTAATGAGACTCTGAACTTTGTTTATCTTTACTTTATTTATGCTTGGGCTTTCAGCATTGCATATCTGGTGTCTTAACCTGTCTTTGAAGGCAGGGATTTGTATCAGCCTGCAAGCACGCAGTACTTCTCAACTGTCCTTTCATCAACAAATCAAACAATTACATTCAACAAACCCTTCACTTGAATAGTTACCCCTATCTAAAAACTCAAAAGTGTCCCCATAAATCCATGCTTTCAGCTAATGCTTCTGGTTTATAAAAGATTAATTGCAGTCAGTTACACTGAAAGTTTATAATGCAGTTCTTGATTGTGAAGTGTTTCTGTGCACACATTACATCAGGCACAAAAAAAATTATAAAAAACAGTTTTGAAATACAAAAATATGGTTATAACATAAGAGTACCAATCATCAGAGAATTAGGACAATTTTATTATTATATCAATTTATATACATCATCCCCCAGCATCACGAAACTTTTTAATTCTAAGTACTTTTCCCAAATTGACAACTGTAGTGTACATTCTAAAAAACTGCAAATTAAAACCACAAACCTACTTTCATCCCTACATCATCTATGCAGGCTGTACCAATCATCTCTCTCTTACACACAAAAGTGTATTATAAATAATTTTTCACAAAATGTCATGGGTGTTTTATTGCACATTGTACATGCCCATATCTGAAAAAGACTAACTCTTCAAATAACTAACCAGTTTAAATACCTTGCAGTTTTCATTATTCATGCTACTGCATTTTTCAGGATCTAATGTTAACCAGTAATTTAAGGAAAAAAGCAGAATAGAAAATATGCTTTGAATTATATCGCTTTTGTGAATGAAAGAAATATGTTGTTGCTGCCTTAATTCTACTCTGCTTCCTACTGTATAGTCATTAAAAATATCTGACCTAATTAGAAAGCCTGTTTTGAAACACCAGCTTCTTTACTGCAAATAAAAACCATATGCATATGCTGCATAGGCAGTTGTACATTCCTTCTGCTTTGCAGAATTAGGTTCCCCTGTGCTATATTCTGTTAAAGATCAAGTTACATACCTCTTAGAGCTGTTTACAATTAAAGTTACTGTTTCAGTCTCATAATTTTACCAGTCTCTCTAATGGTAGCAAACAATTAACCTTTTAGATCACCAGCAGAGATTGGTATAAAAATGCAATGGGCAGAAGTTACCAATAAGCATCATGTCTTTTATGATGCAATCTATATATCTTCTGTTAGGCAGATTTCTACTCCAATGAGTATTAATAGTTTTTTCATTAATATGTGGGTTTATGGTATGCTGTACTAAAATGTGATGGCTAAACAAAGAGCACATATCATATGCAACAGATATTTTGCCAGTTCATAAAATGCTGCCACTGGACAAAATGTACATTTTGAGGGTTAAAACTACTGCATTAAGAAAGATTTAAAAGCTTATTAGTCAAATATTTTGCCAAGGGTTTCTACAGCTATTAGCCACTAGCAGCCCAAAAAACTAAAAATTGCACTATAACAAAAAACAAGTCCATGAAAGGTAGAGGGACCAACTGCAGTTAAGGTACAGCAACTTCAAGGAGCCGGTTGTTTTTTCGCTTACAAGTTGGGATGTTGCCATTTTTCTGGTTGCCCTGTATAAACTTCACACATACTTTGTCTTGTCTGAACTGAACCAGGAACCTAGGAGATGGAATAAAATGGGTTTTAATTAAGGGTGGAAAAACCACATGTACAGCAAATAGTCCTTTGTGCAAGAGTCTCTTTCATTAGCTACTGTAACAAGAAAAAAGTATATGATATTACCTCATGAAATTGTTTATGGTATTAGTAATAAAAGAGGGTTAGAAACTAGAAAATGTTCTGTTATATATTATTTTTGTCCATTTATGCTCCCTTGTGTTCAATTATCTTCCACTGTCAGATTTTCAAACTCTAGATTTTTGCAGTACCAGTTTAGAAAGGAAACATTCAGAATGGTCTGTTTGAAAAAGCGTGATTAATACATGAAAATATCAAAATGACAACAACCAACACTTAGCATCATTCAACACTCCTGTTAATACACCCCCAGAATATTAGCCTGAGAAACACCAGTCAAGGATGGTCGAGATATATTTAATCCTGCCTCAGTCCTAGAGGAGGGACTAGATGACCTCTTAAGGTCTACGTTTAAAGTACAGTATAGATATATACCAATTAATCCTCAAATACGCCTCACTGAAGGCGGGTAAATAAGAGCCCCATTTTACAGGTGGGGAAACTGAGACAAATGTGGAAGGACTCACCTAAGACCACACGAGTAAGTGGCAAAACAAGGACCTGCCAATTCCTAGCCCTGTGCTCATTTCTCCGGACACCATCTGATATTTTAACAACGGTCATGTGTATACTATAACTCTTCAGACCCAAGCATCACTACCTTTCCCCCCCACAATATTTTATTTCTTCCCCTTTCTCACTACCCTTTAGATCAGGCAATCTAATTGCCTATAGGCGTGATAGGAATTATTGTGATGGATATCAGTATATTACATCCAATGTAAAACAGGCACATCAGAGCCATCACATCTGATTGTGCTCTGTCAGCAGATTTGGCAGGATGCTTTCTAATCATAGTTTCAAGAAAGACAAGATTGAACAAGTTTATCCCTAACCATTTCAAAGAAACAAAACATAAAATGTCTTCTAAATTGAAAGAGAGGATGACCTACTATGAAGGGATTTTACAATCTGCTGAAGAGCAACTTGCTTTCCCTGTTACTGCTGATCTTCATGATAGTAAAACTCAGGTATTCTGACTGCCCGCACTGAACGTAATTTCAGAAATGCAAATCCACTTTCTACCAAAGGTTAACGTCTAGATTACATGCACCGAATAATAAAAAAGGTCCTGTGATGAGGCCACTCTTGTAAACAAAGTTTTTAAAAATTAAAACAGGATGTATAGATGTATATTATGGGATTTCTTGAAAATATCTTGTCTACATTGTTCCTTGAGAAAACTTCCTAAAATAAATATGCACTGTTTCCCGCCACTGCTAGTAGTTTCAGGGTATAGAATCTACACCCACTAACCATTTGCTGAGACTGGGTCACATGGCTAATACACAGAAATCTTAGTCCAGGGCAAAATTGATGTGACAACGTATTGAGGGCAAAGAGATCTTGTATTTGAGACATTTACAATTATTCCCCACTTACTGCAGCACTGGAACAGATCTTCTTGCTCTTCTACTGGTTTTCCAAAATCCTTCTCTAACTATATCCATTGCCATAAATGCTAAAATATCAAATTCCCAAGGTCTGCAGACTGTTTCAAAGATGATAATGTTGTTCAAGGAGCAAATAACCTTAAAAATATAGTTAAGTGTTGTGTCGCATAAAACTACCTTGCATAACCACTATACAATAGATTTCTGTCTGGGGAAAAGTGGAATAAAGATTGTGTGCATCTAACAGTCAATACACATACTGATAAACACTTTAGGGTTCCAGAAGTTTTGCCCAACAGTATTTCCAAGTAGCCATTAAGACTGAAGTTAATACAGAAAAGGATCTTTCTCATTTTACACCAGGGTGTAGCATTAGAACTCTGACCTGTAGAAGGTAACCCAACCTGCAGATGGTTTTACTGAGTATCATGAAACAATCTGGAATGCTCAGTTGATAGGGAAACTATTCTAGATGTACAGAACTTATGATTTCTGGAGAATTTCTCTTGTAGATAAATACTTTTATGGCCACCATTATTGTAGTATCTGAGTGCCTCACAATCTAATCTATTTATCCTCACAACACTCTGTGGGGTAGGGAATTGCTAATATATCCATTTTACAGATGGGGAATGGAAGCATAGAGAAGTTCTGAGTGACTTTCCCCTGTGTCATACAGGATATTTGTGGCAAAGTGGGGTTTCCTTGAACCCAGGTTTCCCAAGTCCCAGGCTAATGCTCTAACCATTGAACCATCCTCACCAGAAATATAATAAAGACCATATCCAGCTGCTTCCTTCCCCAGAGGAACTGTTGGTTACATGAAATTAAATGGCACAGACTGGCTATGGTTTGTGGCACAGACTGGTCAGGCACCAAAATTATGAACACTCGGAGCACGTTTGTTCTGGATTGCTTCCATTCTGTGTTTCTGGAGTCTAGTAACCCTCATATTTCTTACTCTCAGTCAGTTTTCACAGTTCTCTATTTTGTGATTACATAAATTTCACAGCCCCTTCTCAGCCATCTGCAAGTTTCTGATAGCTACTTCCTGCAGTCCAGATCGATTCAATTCTACAATCTGGTGTCTCTAACCCTTCATTTTCCACTGAGAGTAGAAAAAACTCCCTTGCAATCATCCAGTTGCTTAAAAACCATCAATGCATCTTTATTAAGTCTTTCTGAATTTCACCACCACCACATGTAGCAAAGGGGTATCTGAGGCTAACAGCAGTAAACAAGACAGCACCACATCACTGTTTGGCTCTTCCACAACTCCCATTGACCTAAAATAGGTCTTTTGTAATAGGCAGATTTTCCTTTCAGCATCTTTAAGAAGTCTTCCAGTAGAGGCCAAAAACTTCAAAGAAGTTTCCCCTTCAGCTGGAAAATCAAAATCAAGCTGTCTGCAAAGTTCAGGGGAGGAAGCAGCCTGAGCTTTGCAGAGCTTCCACTCAGTATATTCTTCCTGCTGTACAATACCAGACGCTGAAGAGTCACTTGTTCAGAGCTCCCAGCCACGCAGCATCCAGAAATGCCACTAAGTGCCGACATCCACAGGCTGTGTCATCTGTGCTGCACTTTCCTTGATGTTCTGACCTCCTGAAACAACCCCCTGTAGGGTGACCAGACAGCAAGTGTGGAAAATCGGGGGGGGGGGGGGAAGAGAAGACGAGGAGATAGGCGCCTATATAAGACACAGCCCCAAATACCGGGACCTCTGGTCACCCTAAACCCCTGCAGCTGGCTCACCATGTCTTGTGAGAGTTTTGCTGATAAAAATGACAATACAGAAGATAGATAACCCCATTTCAGCACATCTGATTGGCTCAGCAGTTAGCCTGTGACAACAAATAAATGCAAATACACTACAATGGAAAACTATCCTACCCCCCAGCCTGCCCCGACTGAAAAAAAAAATGATTGACTGGGCATAAACACAGGTCAATGGTACTCTTGCCTGCAGGTACTCCCTTCCCAAGGAGCAGTGCCCAGCAGAAACAGCAACGCCAAGGACGTGGCACATCGTTTTTCCTCGGTTCCTAATCATGCAGCTGTGTTTAGATCTACACTTGAGAAGGGACAGCAAAGCAATATTTCTCCATCACTAAACAAGGTGGTACTATGAAGTTCTTTACATACTTTTGTGTGGATAAATACAAGGACAACATATGCCTGAAGGGTTTTAATTTCCAAGACAACAGATCCACAAGCAAACATACAAGCCTCTGTGAAGACTTAGATTGTTAGCAGGAAAGATGACAAGATCTCAGTCATCAGACAGGCCACACAAGTGCAATAAATAGTCTAACATGCACAGAATCATAGAATATCAGGGTTGGAAGGGACCCCAGAAGGTCATCTAGTCCAACCCCCTGCTCGAAGCAGGACCAATTCCCAGTTAAATCATCCCAGCCAGGGCTTTGTCAAGCCTGACCTTGAAAACCTCTAAGGAAGGAGATTCTACCACCTCCCTAGGTAACGCATTCCAGTGTTTCACCACCCTCTTAGTGAAAAAGTTTTTCCTAATATCCAATCTAAACCTCCCCCACTGCAACTTGAGACCATTACTCCTCATTCTGTCATCTGCTACCATTGAGAACAGTCTAGAGCCATCCTCTTTGGAACCCCCTTTCAGGTAGTTGAAAGCAGCTATCAAATCCCCCCTCATTCTTCTCTTCTGCAGGCTAAACAATCCCAGCTCCCTCAGCCTCTCCTCATAACTCATGTGTTCCAGACCCCTAATCATTTTTGTTGCCCTTCGCTGGACTCTCTCCAATTTATCCACATCCTTCTTGTAGTGTGGGGCCCAAAACTGGACACAGTACTCCAGATGAGGCCTCACCAATGTCGAATAGAGGGGAACGATCACGTCCCTCGATCTGCTCGCTATGCCCCTACTTATACATCCCAAAATGCCATTGGCCTTCTTGGCAACAAGGGCACACTGCTGACTCATATCCAGCTTCTCGTCCACTGTCACCCCTAGGTCCTTTTCCGCAGAACTGCTGCCTAGCCATTCGGTCCCTAGTCTGTAGCTGTGCATTGGGTTCTTCCGTCCTAAGTGCAGGACCCTGCACTTATCCTTATTAAACCTCATCAGATTTCTTTTGGCCCAATCCTCCAATTTGTCTAGGTCCTTCTGTATCCTATCCCTCCCCTCCAGCGTATCTACCACTCCTCCCAGTTTAGTATCATCCGCAAATTTGCTGAGAGTGCAATCCACACCATCCTCCAGATCATTTATGAAGATATTGAACAAAACCGGCCCCAGGACCGACCCTTGGGGCACTCCACTTGATACCGGCTGCCAACTAGACATGGAGCCATTGATCACTACCCGTTGAGCCCGACAATCTAGCCAGCTTTCTACCCACCTTATAGTGCATTCATCCAGCCCATACTTCCTTAACTTGCTGACAAGAATACTGTGGGAGACCGTGTCAAAAGCTTTGCTAAAGTCAAGAAACAATACATCCACTGCTTTCCCTTCATCCACAGAACCAGTAATCTCATCATAAAAGGCGATTAGATTAGTCAGGCATGACCTTCCCTTGGTGAATCCATGCTGGCTGTTCCTGATCACTTTCCTCTCATGCAAGTGCTTCAGGATTGATTCTTTGAGGACCTGCTCCATGATTTTTCCAGGGACTGAGGTGAGGCTGACTGGCCTGTAGTTCCCAGGATCCTCCTTCTTCCCTTTTTTAAAGATTGGCACTACATTAGCCTGTTTCCAGTCATCCGGGACTTCCCCCGTTCGCCACGAGTTTTCAAAGATAATGGCCAATGGCTCTGCAATCACAGCCGCCAATTCCTTCAGCACTCTCGGATGCAACTCGTCCGGCCCCATGGACTTGTGCACGTCCAGCTTTTCTAAATAGTCCCTAACCACCTCTATCTCCACAGAGGGCCGGCCATCTCTTCCCCATTTTGCGATGCCCAGCGCAGCAGTCTGGGAGCTGACCATGCTGAAATGTGATTTTGATAGCATATGCCTCTCCACTGAGCATTACATAAGATCCTTGTTTTGGAATTGCCTCAACATTTGAAAATGCTCAGGGCACCTATACTTATGGTTGAGTAAATTTAATTGCACTTTTTATAGCACTAAGAAAAAAGTTGATATTTTCAGATGAAGAGCAACAACTGAGGAACAACATCTGAAGAAGTGGGTTTTTTACCCACAAAAGCTTATGCCCAAACAAATCTGTTAGTCTTTAAAGGTGCCACCGGACTCCTCGTAGCAACAACTCTAACTTTTCAAGTTAACTCTACATTTCAGCATCTATCAGATCCATAAACCGCACTCACATTACAGGACCTTTAGGCAGCAGCCTATGCTTAAGTGAGCAACAGCACATACAGGGTCCACGTTTTGCCTAGAGAAATTGTTAATTTCACTAATGCTAAGAGAAGGTTACTCACATGTGCATTGATTGCTGCGAGATGAACTCTGATGGAGCTGAGCAATAAACCTTTGTTTTGAGTTCTAAAATGTAGTCTAGGATATTGGGAAGGGGTGTGGTGCAGGGTGTGAGGGTTTTCTGTAAGCACCACATCGAGAAACGTTTCCACTTTTGGAGGTAAGCATTGTGGATGGAGTTGCGTCTTCTGTGTCATAACACGTGTCTGACTTGCTCCAAAAAGGCCAGTTCGTGCAACTGGCACCAAGGAGGAGCCAGGCCGTCAAATGAAGTTTCTCCAGTTGTGGATGGAGGATGCAACCGTCACTCTGGGAGAGGAGGTCCAGTCTCATCGGGAGAGTTCTCGGAGGGTAGATCAACATGTGAAGCAGGTAAGGATACCAGGTCTGTCTGGCCCATGCCAGGACGATAAATATGAACTTGGCCTTGTCGTCCCTGATCTTGCAGAGAACACTTTATTAGAGGAATCGGAGGGAATGCATACATGAGTGTCCTGTTCCATGGGATTAGGAATGGGTCTCCCAAGGAGCCAGTCCCGAGTCCCGCTCTGAAGTGAAATAATTGGCATTTGCGATTCCTTGCTCTGGCAAATAGGTCTATCAAAGGACAGCCCAAAAGGGAGACTAGGTGGGATTCAATTACAGGATTTAGTTCCCATTCGTGTTCCTGTGAAAAGTGTCTGCTGAGGGTGTCGGCAGTGGTGTGCTGACACTCTGGCAGGTATGAAGCCGTGATGTCTATGCAATGTCGCATGCACCAGTTCCAAAGTTTGATGGCTTCGATGCAGAGGGAGCGTGATCTTGCTCCCCCATGCATGCAATGTTGTCCGTGAGTACTTGAATAGATTTATTTCGAATGAGTGAGAGGAAGTGAAGGCAGGCATACTTGACAGCTCTCAGTTCTAGGAGCTTTATATACAGATGGGCTTTTGGTGCAGACCACCTGCCTTGTGTCATGTTGTGTTGCAGGTGTGCACCCCAGCCTATCAGGGAGGCGTGTGTGGTGAGCATGAGTGCTGGGGGATTTTGGCAAAAGGGAACTCCTGTGCATATATTCTCCCTTTCTGTCCACCAGTGCAGTGAGTTCAGCACGTTTGCGGGTGGAGTTACCATCATGTGGAGGCTGTGCTTGGTGGGTTTGCATACTGAACTCAACCAGCCCTGTAAGCACCTCATGTGTAGCCTGGCGTGTTTCACCACGAACTTGGCAGCTGCCATGTAGCCCAGAAGTTGCAGACCCATTCTGGGGACACCATGTGTATGAAGTGTTTGATGGTGAGGAACCTGGCCTGCTGAAGGAAGGCTCTGGCGAGGGTCAAGTCCAGGTAAGCCCCAATGAACTCCATTTGCTTGTAGGTGTCTCAGTGGACTTTTGGAAGTTTATTTGCAGTCCGAGCCTTTGGAAAAAAGCGATGGTCGATAGCATGGCCGTTGGCGTTTCTTCGTACGATTGGCCCTTGACAAGACAGTCTTCCAGTCACGGGAAAAATATGATCCCTTGTTTGCGAGGTGGGCCGCTACCACCGTGAGAGTCTTGGAAAACACCCGCAGTGCAGTGGAAAGTCCGAATGGGAGCACTCTGTATTGGAAGTGGTCGTGTCCCACTGTGAACCGTAGTAATTGTCTGTCTGCTGGGTATATGGAGATATGGAAATATGTGTCTTGTAGGTCGAGGGGTGAGAACCAGTCCCCTCGTTCCAGCGCCGGTATTATTGTGCTTAACGTGACCATTCTGAATTTTTGGGGGCGGATAAATTTGTTGAGTTGTTGCAGGTCTAGAATGGGTCACCATCCTCTGCTTTTCTTCTGGGTCAAGAAATAGTGGGAGTAAAATCCCTTCCCTCTGTGTTGTGTTGGAACTCATTCCACTGCACCTAAGAGGAGTAGTCGAGTTACTTCCTCCTGAAGTAGGTGTTCATGAGAGGGGACCCTGAAGAGGGATGGAAAGGGTAGGGGGGCATGAAATAAAGGGGCTGGAATAGCCCAACTGCACTATTTCCAGGACCCAGTGATCATGTGTGATGTTTCACCAAGGGAAGCATTGGAGGCGATGGCGGTAAGGAGTGGTCACTCAGATCCTCAACCAAGACTTCAAAATTGTGGTTTGTTGCCTGACTGGCGGGACGTAGGTTGTTCCGACTGGGTTAGTTGACATCTGGTTAGACCTGCTGTGGGACTTCTCAGTCTCATACTGCTTGGACTGTGGGTGGATGTATTGCTGCGGGTGAGAACTCTAGTAAGGCTGGTATCTCTTTCTCTTGGAAGGAGGGGTGTAGATCCCTAGTGTTTGCAGGGTAGCCCTGGAATCTTTCATCGTGTGAAGGATTTCATCGTTTTTTCCATCGTTTGTCTTTGTCGAACGGTAAATCCTCCACTTTGGTCTGCAGCTCTTTAGGGATGCCAGATGAAGAGAGCCAAGAGGCCCTACGCAGTGGCTGTGGTGCGACCTGCCATGTCAGGCATGTCCAGAGATGCTTGAAGCGCCGTTCTGGATACTAGCTGTCCCTCTGCCAGGACCAATTTAAAATCCGCTCTTCGCTCCTCTGGGATGTGGGAGATAAATTCAAAGAGTTTGTTGTAATTGTCAAAGTCATAGCTAGTGAGAAGAGCGGTATAGTTGGCAATTCTAAATTTGAGAGTAGAGGATGTGTAAACCTTGCAACCTAAGAGGTCAAGGCATTTGAGGATTTTTTCCTGGGGTGTGGACCGGTAATGAGGTTGCTTAGCCCTATGATTAGCCGCTGCAACCACAAGGGAGTTGGGCTGTGGGTATGAAAATAAAAAGTCTATGCCCTTAGCTGGGACATAATATTTCCGGTCAGCTCTTTTACAGGTTGGCAGGATGGAGGCTGGTGTCTTCCAGATAGTGTCATCCGGTTCTAATATGGCGTTGTTTATGGGGAGTGCAATCTTTGAGGACGCTGAGGGTTGGAGGATCTTCAAGAGTTTATGTTGATTCTCCTGTACTTCCTCCAATGGAATGACCTGGCTGATTGCAACCCTCTTAAATAATTCCTGAAATTGCTTGAAGCCGCCTGCCATAGTTGGTGGGAGTGGCACGACGGCTTCATTAGGCAAAGAAGAGGAGTTGTGTTCGGGCAACTCCATATCAGGTGTGGGCTCTTCCTCCACTTCCTCATGTGGATCCTCAAGGGTTCTCGACGTGCATGGCATTGGGGATCCAGCTGGAGAGTGGATCTGTGCTCTATGGGGTGAGGAGGTGCAGGAATAGTGGGCCTTATAGGGTGCCCATGGGTCCCACGGTGCCCATTGCATGGAGCATGGTAGTTGAGGTCCCGTCCTTGGTGGAGCAAACCATGGGAATTGGGGTTGGTCCTTCTGATGCATGTTCCTGTGAGGTGGTCTTTGTTGTGGTGGAAGAGAGAGTCAGGTGGAGAAAAGACTGCACCTCTGTGATCATCATTATCGTCGTTTGTGAAGACAGAGCGTTCAGTTGGAGAGGATGGCTGGATCAAGGGTGAGCCCTGAGTACTGAGTAGATGCGAATCCACTGAGATGTCTTGATGTGTTAGAAATTGCATCTGCACCGGAGCATGCAGCACCGAGGATTTAGTCAGAAGCCGTTGGTTTAAGCCAGAGGTGGGAAAACCGTGGAACCATCCTGCCTGGCCCCTGAGCTCCTGGCTGGCCTGCCACCCCTTCTGGGCAGTGTGGCAGGTTCCGCCAGGTGGCGAGCTCCTGCCGGGCAGCGTGGCGGCGTGGCTGGCTCTGGCATGGTAAGGGGGTGGGGAGTGGAGGAATTGGATATAGGGCAGGGGGTTCCTGGGGGCAGTCAGGGGACAGGGAGCAGTTGGATTGGGCGGAGGCTCGGGGGCGGAGGGTGGTCAGGGGATGGGGAAGAGGAGGGGTTGGATAGGCATGGGAGTCCCAGGGGGCCTCTGAGGGGGTGGGGGTGTGGACAGGGGTTGGGGCACTCAGGGGACAGGGAGCAGGGGGGATTGGATAGTGGGTGGGGTCCCAGGGCGGGCGGTTAGGGGCGGGAGGTTCCAGGAGGGGTTGGTCAGGAGACAAGGAGAAGGGGGGGTTGGATAGGGGGTGGGGTCCCGGGGGGGGCAGTTAGGGGTGGGAGGTTCCGGGAGGGGTTGGTCAGGAGAAAAGTAGCGGGGGGGTGGGGGTTGAATGGGTCGGGAATTCTGAGGGGGGCAGTCAGGGGGCGGGGGCCAGGCTGTTTGGGGAGGCACAGCCTTCCCTACCTGGCCCTCCATACATTTTCGTAACCCTGATGTGGCCTTCGGGCCAAAATGTTTGCCCACCCCTGGTTTAAGCTGTTTGTCTTTGGTCTTGGCTGCTGCCGGTGGCCCCATGGCAGCACCAGCAGCCGGTGCCGGATGGTGTGTCGGTGCCGTGCCAATGGCGTTGTCGGTGCCGGGGCTCTGTGAGCAGACGGTGCCGACTCCGGCGCGGATGCCAGTGCTGAGGAGGAGACCTGGCCATGATGCGGTCTTGATGCCTTACTTTTCTGCACCATATGCCCAGTGCCAGAGGTGTCGGGAATGTCGCAGGTGCTGACCCTTGAGGCAGCTGGACTGCTGGCAAGGACCTTGCTGGGGACCGTTTGTTTGTGCCCAGTTCTCTGTTTGTGGAGGTTGAGGCTCTCTTCCTCTTCTCGTGAGATGGTGGAGCCATGCTCTTGGTCGGTTCCAAACTGGTCAGAGAGCACCTAGGAGAGGGTTTTGTTCTGCCCGTCTCCAAATCAGGTTGGAGGGATTTCTCCAGAAGAATCATCTTTAAAAGCAGGTCTCGGTCGCAGCAAGTTCTGGTTTTTAGAGGATTGCAGTGGATGCTCTTAGGTGGGACGTGCGTCTCACCGATGCATTTGACACACCAGGATTGTCCGTCCGAGCGTGGTATGGGGTCCTTGCAAGAGTCGCATTTTTTAAACCAGGAAACCCCGGCATCTTTAATGTGGCCCACTGAAGAAGGTCTAAGAATGAGACCTTAGTGGGGTTCACTCCCAAAGGGGGAAGAGGGGTTAAGAAAAACTAGGTGTTTTGTTTTGAGGGGTGGGGGGGGAGGTTGTTTTGTTTTTAGTGAGGTCTATGCAACCGTCTAAAGGTAGGGTAGTAACAGGGAAGGTTTTATCTAACTAAAACTAATTTTCTTTCAAAATGGGGAAGAGGTTCAGCACTTCTCCGAGTTCCATCTTCAGCCAAGGACAGTTGAGAAGGAACTCAGGGGGTTGAAACGCACGCACGCCAAACAGACTCCAAAGACGCCACAAGACACCAACTGCACACGCACGTCCCGACCGGGCACTGCTTCCAAAGATCTCCGATCAATGGTGCCTGGACACACAGATACCTGAAGTGGAGCACCCACAGGGACACCACTTGAAGAAAAAAGCACAGATTCTGCCTCCTTTATTCAAAAGGAACAGTACCTTACTCTATGAGCAGTCCCACTGTAATCAGTGGCATTACTCAGAGTATGTTTCTACGCCACATGAGCAAATGTGGCAGAATCAGGCCCTAAGTCCGAAAACAGTTGGTGGTCTATTTCTTAACAGACCTTGCACTTAATCAGTAAAAGCTAATTTACAGGGCAACTTTACTCTATGCATTGATAATAATAACTTTACTCTAATAACATTGATAATCTGAATCTTACTAAAGAGACCAAAACATGAAACAGAACCCAATGGACACAATTTATAATTGGAGATTCCAGTTTTCTGCTTAAGCCACAAACAACTCATTAAACATCAACAGGAATTTTAAGCAACATACACTGAAAAGAAAGTAGAGGATCTTTCAGATGAACTGACATCCTTTTAACGTTTTGTTTCTGTCAATTGCAGCCTGTATCGTTTTCTGCTCATGTTCTCCATGATTCACTATTTGGTCACACAGAGTAGCAGCATGTAACGCTGCTTATGTATGTGGGTTACACACAGTGTGAAAACAAATGTATACAAGTAAAAGATGGTTTTACATTGAATTTGTGTTTATTTAATTTCACTGATAATGAAATATGATTTCTGCTCAAACGTATACAGTCTCATTTCAAACAAACCTAAAAAACAAAGAATTTCTCTGCTGAGTTTCAAGGCTCTAAAATAGCCAAAAACGAATACTGGAAATGAGCACAGATAGAAACAGAAAACTGGAATTCCTCATTAC
The DNA here is from genome assembly GCF_965140235.1 of Caretta caretta. NCBI lineage: Eukaryota > Metazoa > Chordata > Testudines > Cheloniidae > Caretta > Caretta caretta. The sequence goes on along the minus strand of NC_134216.1, from coordinate 53,522,561 downwards.
AAGTTATTTTTCTGTCATCAGAAAAAAAATCCCAGTTACACAATGCCCTTTTGTTTATCCAAGGTTAGATTTTTTGACTGATGAACCTATCAGCATGCTGCACTGAAGGAAATGTCCTTTTAAAAACAAGCAAAAAATAAACATACTCATCAGAAATCTCGATGTTGAGCTTCTGTTTGGTCTGGCTGAGAGTGGTGCGGTAAAGCTTGGTGGCCATTTCAATAAGGTGATCACTGCTGAACAGGAAATCCCCTTTACCAGCTGCTCCTGAGCCCTGAAACAGAAAGAAATGTCGTTAGTATCCCCACAAATACACTCAGAGGAATCCTGTAGCATTTTATATATATATAGGTAAGCAGACTTTAGACCCCCTCCTTCCTATGCCACCCCCCAAAATGCAAAACATAAGGATCAAATACCAGTAAAGCACACCACTGGGCAAGACAGAGTAGCAAGGAGGTTTCCTGTCACCAGTATTTTGACTTCTAAGTTAAAAAGGAACACCGTTCAAGTTTTGGACTTCATATATGACCCAATTTTAAACCTGTTAGAATCTGATGAGAAAGCTCCGTGGGATTCTAAATATCAAGGTAAATTCCCCCTCAGCCCAAAGGAAAGCCACTAAACTTTATAGATCCTACAGAAATGCACTGTTTTAGTCTCCCTCTGCTGGCTACATCACAGCAATTCACACTATATCAGGAACTGAAACCAATTGTTGATACTAGCGCACAGAAAAAGATGTTCTGGCATGACAGGGCACTATATAAATGGAATTTGTTCAACAAAACAGCTAGGCTATCAGCTCCATTTAAGAAAAACGCTGACAGAATAGATTTTTAAGAGGGTTCTACAAACAGTGAAGAGAAACAAAAGTACCTGTAGATTCTTTTAGATTGGTAACTAAATTAGTGATATAATAATGTAAATTTCTTTGAGCTGCCATCGAGTGGATGAATGGTAAAGTTAGTGATGATGAACGCAGGGAGTAAGATGAAGTGAACAATAAAAATGTGGTAAAAATATTATCGAAGAGTTTTTAGAAGCCTAGGTATAGAAGCTAATAAGTTTATTCAGAAGAAAAAAAGGGGATGATATTTAATCTAACTTCCCACTTTCCCTAAAGAGCAGAAACATATTTACTAATCTGTTCGTTATACTTCAGTTACACTGAAGAGTCAGGGAAAACTATAGGAGGGGTTAAAAAGCTAAAGACAAGTTTTCACTATGAATAAAAACCAGACTAAAGGGCCATTTCACAAATGGAAAAAGTCTAATCCTGAAAAGGCTGAAGCAAATCACTAGGTCTCATTTTCACAAGTGAATTGTCACCCATTATTTAACAGTTCCACTACATGGTCTTTAGTAATCTTAAACCTACCACTTCATAGGTGTGGGAAAGGTTTAGACAGCTTTTTTAACCTTACACGCTAGCAACACAAGAATTAATGTTTTAAAATAATTTCTTCTCATACAGTATAAATTTGCTTGATAATTTATTACAGATTTAAACTCTACCTCTTTGAGGTGCACAGCAAAAAAGCCATCATTTTGAGAGCTCATGGACACTTTAGTAACATCACCCAGAGGGACCTCTGACTTGATATGTCCAGACTTTTGATCAGCAAGGAGGACATTATTTTTTGTTAGCAAGAAAATCCTGGATGCACACTGTAAAATGAGAAAATGAAAAACATTATCTATTCAAACACACAGAGAGGAAGACTCTACAACACAGTAACCATTAAGAAAACAAACAGTTCATACAACTAAGAACTGTGGCTCAAATTTTCAAACCTGAGTGTCTTAAGCTCAGCGAGAGCTGCAGTTTGATCAACGTCTCTGAAAATGTGGTCACCTTTATTTAACTGCCTTATGGATCCAGAAGCCTAATGCATCCCCAGTTCTTCATTTTGCCCCCTATGCTTACATGTACAAACACAATGTTTTTAATTGTAAGTTTATAGATGTACAATCTGAAAATGGAAAGTCAGAATACATCTATAAATGAGAATGACCCTGATTCTTCGTTCCTTGTGCACTGCAAATGTCCATTGAAATCAACGTAAATTTTGAGTGCAGAATAAATGCAGTATCAAGTATATATATTTGTGTGCACACATACTATATGTACCAAAATGCTTATGTATTTTAAATACTATGTTGTCCTCCACTACCATCTCACAGAACTATTCTCCTAATACGCAGCTAAGCATTAATTTTTCTAAATACCAACATTTTTTGGAAATTAGAAATATACTTATCCTAAAAGAATTCCACACTTCCACCGTGTAAAATGGATAATTTAATAAAAACAGTTATGAAAGAAATTACCATCAATTAATAAATAATACCTGCCTCTTATACAGCACTTTTCATCAATAGATCTCAAAGTGCTTTACAATAGAGGTAAGCATCACTATTCCCATTTTACAGATGGGAAAACTGAATAAATAAGCATTTTAGTACCTTCAGAACCATTGAGGGGAAAAATAAAATTGCCCTATATGTTAATTTACAACAAGACCTATCACATCAGAATGCCCTTTGGGATTAAACAGTGCCATTTTATTACCTTCCCATTAGCTCTATTGATTTTATTCACAACTTCAGCAATAATGATCTTTTCTTCCACGGCATCTTTGAGTCTTTTGTACTTGGGGTTCTTGCTGATTTCCAGGTAAGCCCCCTGGAATGGTTGCCCAACACTATGGAAGGACAAAACAATACAGAAACACTCAAGTTAAGTTTGACCTTTGGGCACAAGTAAAAATCCCAGAACTGTCACATTCTGGTGCAGGCTTTGCATTGGTACCAATGGCTGTCCCAAATACCTTATTCATGGGTATTGTATTTACTTGCATATACTTCCCCACCATAGACCTTTGTTAATTGCACAACGTTTAACACAAGAATATATAAAATATCCCAGTCTCAGCACTTAGGTAGATATTTTCCCAGGGGCCTAAAGAAATTTGTTAGGCATTCAACTCCCACTGATTTTCATGGGAGTTGGGTGCCTTCCAGTCCTCTGTGCCTTTGCAAATTTCTCCCTGAATATACGTCAGATTTGGATTTATCTCCTACTTAGTCCTATCTGACAGCATACAGACTTCCAAAACCTGGTCAGTTTAGATGAGCTATTACCAGCAGGAGAGTGAGTTTGTGTGTGTATGGGGGTGCGGGGGATGTGAGAAAACCTGGATTTATGCAGGAAATAGCCCGACTTGATTATGTAAAGAGTTGTCACTTTGGATGGGCTAGCACCAGCAGGAGAGTGAATTTGTGTGGGGGGGTGGAGGGTGAGAAAACCTGGATTTGTGCTGGAAATGGCCCACCTGATGATCACTTTAGATAAGCTACTACCAGCAGGACAGTGGGGTGGGAGGAGGTATTGTTTCATATTCTCTGTGTATATATAAAGTCTGCTGCAGTTTCCACGGTATGCATCCGATGAAGTGAGCTGTAGCTCACGAAAGCTCATGCTCAAATAAATTGGTTAGTCTCTAAGGTGCCACAAGTACTCCTTTTCTTTTTGCGAATACAGACTAACACGGCTGTTACTCTAAAACCTCAACTGTACATTTTAATGCATAATACTGCACTCTTCAGTCTTGAGCTGTTTCTACATGAGAAGCACCACATCAGAGATACAGCGAACACTGCTTCTTCCTTCCTGCAGCACAAAAGGGATTCTGGAGTTCCACAGGCAGATGTCTATTGGCTGGAGGCAGACATAAAAAAAATGGATGCGCCAACCAAGATCCAGGGGACAGCACCCTCACAGAAATATGGAAGCCTCCATTAAAAAAACAAAAACAAAAAACTATAGAGGAGGAGATCAAAAAGAGTTAAGAAAAATAGAAAGAGCTGGTAGAGACACAAATACAATGAAGAAAAAGATATTCCAGGATCTATTATATGAAAGAAAGGAGAAAGACTGAGCAAAGCCTGGGATGGAAAGGAAGTATAAGAAAAGCAAGAGAGATGTCATAATTAACATATTTTTAAATGTATTAAATATAAAGTTGTTGGCTGCTGATAACCTTACCCATTAATACACAACTGTTGTATGCCTCTAAAATGCAGGTAGTGTCAATTTGGGAGCCTTCGAAGACCAAATTTTCTCACCCTGGCTAGTGGACTTAATCGGTCTAGGTTCTTAAGATAGTAAGTACTGGATAATATTTTCAAGCCCTGCTTCAGGCAACAATGCTGCACGACAGTATATTTAGCCAAATAAGTTTTCAAGAAACACTAGCATCTCCCTCTCTGCTGCCACACTTAAACAAATTAGCTGAAAATGTTTTGTAAGTCTTTAAACAGTGTGGTTTCATTTCATTCTGAATTTAGGAAACATTTTGGTTGAAAATATGGATTCTGGCTGAACCAAGAGTTGAAGATTTAATTATAATGGGTATTGGCTTTCATTTAATCAATTACCCATTGCTCAAACAAGAAATCTCTCCACATTCAGATTCTGACTAGCAGGCTGGAGAGAACAGTCTAACACAAGCTACATTTATACAAAAAATAACGACACTCCACAAGGTTTGTTTCCCCTGAAAACTGAACGTCTAGTTTCTCAGCACCAGTCGTGACTTAAGCTTAAATTTCAATTAAGCTTCTTTGAAGATCTCCAAAACTGATTTTTATCAGCTTTACTACACATGACATAAATATGCAGCCCAAGGAAAAATGTAGCCATTCTTGCAATTACTTGAGCAACGTTAACTGGGCAGATAGCACCAACTGGAGACGCATCAGAAATTCCCTGATATTTTCAGGCCTCTACCTGTCTGAAATACTGATAAGAGTATTTGTAGAGATATGTAAGGTTTTAGCCAGCCTAGACACTATCACTGAGTAGACAGAATCTCTGGAATAGAAATAATTACCAAACAAACGTGGCCTTGGGAAGATAAAAAGCTTTACAAGTTTCATTATTTAAAGGTATTTCTTAACAGGCTTAACTGCAAAACTGCCTAGTCCTCACATTCCAATACTGCTCACTTATTTCATTAATATTTTGGAATCAATTAAGCTTAAATAATGACCACAGCAAATCTGCTAGCAGCAAGTATTTTTGTTTGCTTCTTATTGTCCAAATCCTGAACAAGTGAGAAAGGCCTACATGCTGCTGCAAAGATCATTTCCCTTGCATGTCTCTTTGCCCTTGCTACTCCTCTCTTTGCAGCCCTCCACTGGCTAGTCCCTTCTTTGCTGCCTCAGACATAAGCCACTTGTCTTTACTTTCAAGGCCCTTCACAACCGATCCCCACCAGAACAAGAGTCCTAAAATAAATAAATTAATTAAAAGCCAGAATGCAGGGCAGTGGGAGGCCCCAAGAGTGAGCAATGGGGTGCAGGGAGCTATTGGGGGGAACTGGGAGGAAGATAGGGGCAATGGGGGAAGTTTGGGGAGCAGGGGTAACTCCCTGCAGAGCCTGTCCTATCTCCTTCTCCACCTCCCCCCCCAGATATCTCCTCTTCTCTTGCTAACGTGTCAGTTTCCACAAGAGATATCTCTCCTACGTATGCCCAGCACCTGCTCCCTGTGGAGACTCTGCTGACCAACTCCCAACATCGCCTGGCTCTCATTCCACCTCAGGCTCCCAGCAGCTCCACCCCCTGAGCTCCCCTGCCCAGTCCTGGTTGCAGCACCCTGGCTCCCTTCATGCTGAGTGCCCAACCTCCCACCTGCAAGCTCAGTTGACAGCCTGCAGCCAGAGACGGAAAGGAGCCACCTGGCCCAGGACCAGAGGAAGTACTGGAATGCCACTCCCGCATGACTCAAGTGTGGATACCCACCTTCCCTGTCATCTCTCATTCACTATCTAAAGGTTGATGCCTGTCTCTGAGCAGACCATGATGCCAGCCTCCATCCCCTACTTGTTACATTTTCAGACAACCACTTTTGTGCTCTGTCCTGCTGCCCCACATGCTGGGAAGGAGATCCCTGTAAACATTCACAAAGCCACCTCCTTCAAACACTCCTTTGCCGTGACGCCTCCAAAAAACTTAACAGTTATGCTGCTAGTGTGCTGAGGACCACTGCTTACCAAGCTGACCAATACTGCCTCCTTGTTTCCTTGTACTCTCCCCTGGATCTATCTATCTGCTGTCCCTTCTCTTACACTTAGATTGTAAGCTACCTGGGGCAGTGACCATCTTTTTTATTTAGTATTTGTACAGAACCTAGAACAGTCAGCTCCTGGTCCATGACAGATACTCTTTCATGCTAGGGTAATACAAATAATTAATCATAATAAATCTGCACCGTGTTACAGCAGGGCTGGGAGATGGGATCCTTAGCTCCAATGTGTATTGGACGCTCAGATTTGGAGTAGTCAAGCCACGCTGGATATTGCGGGGGATGGGGGGAGGGAGCAGTGGACTCCATTGGTTGCTCTCTCTCATGTGGGATGTAGGCTACTTAGCTTCGTGCAGAGTGTGGGTTCCCTGGCCTTTTCCTCATTTGTGAGTGAGACTTAATTCCACCCCTTCACCTTGTTCTGTGGCACTCACTTCCAGATCAGCAAGGCAAGAGAAGGAGGCATCCATTCTCCTGTGCAGGTTCGCTACATGTTTATTATTCAAAGAAACATCCTTTCTGCTATATTTGGGGTCTTGGCACATGAAAACAGTCCTCAGTGTTTACAATGACAAAACTGGTGGCAGTTTCTGGGTATAATGATTCTAACAGAACACGATCAAAAGTCAGCAGTTTAACATTTAATTTAAAGCAAGTTGATTTCACTGTGTAGGACTGACAAAATAAGCTATGACACCTCCATGATTTGATCAAGCCAGTAATCCAGAAACAAAAATTTCTCAAGGCATGTAGGATGGGCAAATTGGTCCACAAAAAAAGTCCACAACTAGCAGTTTCTCCTGGTTAAAATAAACAAGGCGTTGTTTTTTAACTCCCTAAATCTATGTAAGGGTGCAGATTATTTTTGTTTTACACTGTGAGCAGTGGTACCAGAATAACTCATTACCTGGCAGGATATAAAGCCTTCTTGTCCTTAAAAAGTTCACTGGCTTCCAGTTTTTCTTCATATATAAGCTTCTGTTGATCTGTGAACTGGTCTCTGTACTTTTTACACTACAAAACATGACATTTTAGAGGAATCATAAATCAATCTTGGAAATCTGCTTTAATGCAGCAGCCATCACTGATCACTATCCACTTATTGCTTAAGATACACATTCTTAGTATATTTCTGGAGTGACTCAACTCCATCCGACATGCCATGGTAACACAGCAACCACTAGCTGAGGCCCTTCAGCCTTTGCCTGCTCTACACACCTCTGAATTATATTAGACACATTAGAGATGATTTCAAAGAAAGTATTTCATTTAAGTATATATAGTTAGCTGACTGTACTGTCAGCTAAAATCCCACAGTACTCCTCTGTAGCAGTTCACAAGAACAACACTTCACAGGTGTGGTTTTTTGCTATGATGTACCACAACACAGCCACTTTACATAATTAATACAATAATCAGGATCCGGCTGTTCCTTTTAGCAGGCAGAACTGTATTGTTGTAAATGTTTTATCCTGGAGGTGCTTTGAGTGGGGGCCCCCTAATTTCAGCATTAACTCAACTTTCTGAAAGCAAACACAATTCAGAATATAAACAACATCAAATAATTACCAATAGCTATTAATACACATACATAAATATACAGAACTATCAAAGTGTAGCTGAAGAATTTAGATCTGTTTGCAGAATTCAGCATGTTCCCAATTTACCATGTTAAAAAGTTACAACAAGAGAATCTTTGTCCCTGACAATTTGCAGGAAATGGCATAGTTGCAAAGAGATCATCACGGATGCTGAGTGCTCACCAAGTGTCTCGGCAGCACTTAAATAGATTCTAGCCATTTTCTCCATTAACGGGTCCAAAACAAATTTCAGCTAACCACAGTTCACATGCATAATATTCCACTGAGTATTTCCACTGTTAGACTGAGCAAACACCAGTTCTGGATATGAACATAAGTATTATAAGCTACCAATTAAGCATATTCACTTCATATTAAATTAAGAGCTGGGGGGGGGGGGGAGAGGGGAAGCAATACACTTTGCTCTTTTTTTCCCCAACCACCGAAAGGACTAGATAATGTATGGTTATGTCTGGAAGGCCAAATAGAATGATAAAAACAAACAGCTTATGCAAAAAAATTAGTGGACAACACTGTAGTAAATATTTCCTAAAAATACATCCTCCATGAACAAAACTGAGGCACTCAAATCATATGATCAAAATGTTCCCTACCCTCCACAAGTGGAAAATCCTCTTCATTTCCTTGTGAGTTGAATCCAAGAAGAGGTAAGGCCTTGCTGGCCAGTTTTTGTCTATTGGTGATAAAGAAGGCATCTTATTCTTCATTTCCAAGAAGTACTTTTGCATCTGTGATAAATTTGAAGCAAGATGTTTTATTAATCTCAACCAGTAAAGCTATTAAAACAAGCTAGAAATGACAGGTGCTCTTCAATAGTAAGTGTTGTTATTCAACTGCAACTCCCACGCTTATTAAGCCTGCTCACAAGTTTGGGAGGCTAAATTTATTGAGAAATGCTGATGCTGCTTTAGGTGTAGGCTGCCCATGCCCTTAACTTCAAAACATGTGACTATTCCTTCTTTACAACAGAAAGAACTCAATAGTCATGCTATCACCTGTACAGTATGATGACTCCTTTACAAATATTATTAAGGCCCTCGCAGCTAACACTTCTGGCTATGCTAGAAAACAAAATTTTACATTAACTTATAAAGTACATAGGTACTTACAATTTTCTGAAGTGTAAATTCATAAATTTTCCTTCCAGCATTGGCTCGGAAGAATTTCCTGTATTCTCTACGGACCTGAAACATTAAACAGGCCTTCAGAGTGAATATGTATAATTAATATTTATCCATGAATGGTTTTAACAAAGCATTGTACACATTAAGAAAGTGAAATATGAAGTTACAAGTGTGGCCAATGGAAACCACAGAAGAATCAAGCACACTCAAGATGTGGGAAATAGGTCACAAAGACCAGAGTTGCCTAAAGCTGCAAAGAACTACATTAAAAGTGATACGGTTAAAAAAAAAAAAAAAAAGAGGACTTTCCATTATCTTTACAACTGTCAAATATGATCAAGTTGATCGCATATTGAGAATATTTCCACAGCTTTTTTGCTGTAAGCCTGGGATAAAGAGAGTGAAGCTCTTTTAGTGATAAGGATTTTATTGAATCGTAATTGCCACTGGGTTGATTTGTGAATTATTTTTTTAATTGATGGGAGGATTTTTTTCTGTACATGCACTTGGAGGTTTTTTGATGTGTGTATTTTATAAACCTAAATAAACAGAGATAATGATAAATATTAAGAAAGTGAAATCAGAAGAAAAGTTCTGTACATCAAATTTTTCATACAAGTGCTCTTAGAAAAATATCAAGAAAATGAGCTACTGATGACTGAAAGAAGCAGAGAAAATAGATTAATTTTGCTTAGGGTCAGACACATGAAATAAAATTTAGCAGAACAAATCATCAGTAATCATTAAAAGCCACTTTTAGAGAAGATTTCTGATACTACTTTACATACATGATTTTTAAAGCAACTCTAAGGTAGAAAACAGAGAAATTTCTACCTACCTCTGGTATTACCACTACCATGGTATCTAACCTCTCCAACTATTACACACTTGAAACCAAAATTGAGACAACACACCTTATTTGGACTTTTGTGAAATGCCCAAAATTCACGACAAGTTAGCTGAAATTCATTAACTTTTTTGCATGCCTTGGCTGAGTTAGAAGCAAACCTGTTAAAGTTTTTAGTGAAAATCAGGGAAAACGGCTATGGTCTTGCATACTTTTCCACACAGCAAGCTCAGTGGTTTTGGTGAATTTCGCATAGTGTTCTTCGATTCATCTGAACCAAAACCAAAGTGAAAGCCAGCAGGTGAAAACCCCCATTAGTCAAAACACAAAAGGTTCACATAGCCCTGTGCCACCAGCCCTTGCTCCCATCCCAAGCGTCTCACACAGCTCTTCTCTAAGCCACCATTTTGAAAAGAAGAATTTCTCAAATGTTCTCATGAAAAAAACCAACATTAGGGGGGAAAACACACACATTAATCACACATTACTGAGATACGTTAACAGCATTAACAATATTTAAAGTGCTTCATTCTCACCAAACTTTCTCTGTTCACATTTTTCTTTTCCTCTTCAGTTAATAAGAAAAATGTTTGAGTTTTCAGATGTTGACTTTTACAAGGGTTTTTTTTAATGAATTGCAGAAATTTTCAGTAAAATCTATATCTTCCTTATGCTGTTAAAGTTTAGCCCTCTCTTAATTAGCACACAACCACTATCAGCACGTTAGCAATGGATATTATCCACCAATAAACAGATTAACACCTTCAATCCCAGTCTGACAATATTCACTGAAAAATATTAAAAAGGTGACTTCCTTGTAATATACGGGTCCCATATCTCACCAAGTTCTCACTGGTACTCCTTAAAAACAAAGTTGTTATTACTCTTCATGAGCAGCAGTCTGTGTGAGCTTAGTTTTTAATGAGAATACTGCAACACACACACACACACACACTCACTCACTCTCTCTCTCTCCTGGCACAATAGGAAAGCCAGCAACAACATAATTCCTTGGCAGATCAGTACTAGAGAACCCCAAATCTGGGAAGTACTGTACATACTATTAAAATCCCATTTATTTACTATAAACAGAAATATAAATCAAAAATAAATTTAGAAATCTTGATGCAGCTTTATTTTTCAAAATACTAATGATCATGATTCAAATAGGTTGAAGTGCTTTGATTTAACAGCTATTAACTCAAAAGCTTCCCTCCACAAACATGTTGGAAGAAAACAGGCAAACAAATCACACAGTATCTAACCAGGCAAACAAATCACACAGCATTGACATAGAAATGATTATACATAGCTAGGATCTTGCCATGGAACTCACAGTGTGCATTCATATTCCAAAGAATTGTGTGCTTTACATGAGTCCATTTCTGCTAGAAATAAAACCTTCAAAACCATAGCATATACAGACAAAGGCATGTCCTTGCTGTATAACATGTTCAAGGTTTTGGCTTTATTAAAGTTAGTTTTCCTTTAAAAAATAATGCTCAAAATACAGCAGTGTTCTTGACTTCTTAGAACGGACATTTTCTTGGTTTCTAATCATAAAAACTGACCTACTTTGACAGCAGTAAAGCATGATTCTAATCTGAAGAGTGACTTCTTAAAAATGGCACCTTCATATCCCCTGTTCTCCTTCCCATATGTATATTGAGTCACATTTAATTTAGTGACAATATGTTTTCACTACATTTTATCCATGTTAGCATGCAATAGAACACCTCTGAAGAGTTATGACTTATACATCATCAACAGAACTGTCAGTAAAGTTTCAACTGTAGAGCCAAATTCTGTCCCCATTTACACTTGGATAATCCCGGTTTGGCCCAGAGCATCTCTATTAGTGGTGATGACGATCAAGCCAAAAAACACTCATTTGGTCTCTCAGATCTAAATGCTCAAGGATAGCAGCTGAAAACTTTTTTCTTGTAAATGAAGCAAAAGGTGATATGCAAGTACTGTGACACAAACATGGAGGCCCATAAGATGCCATTTTCACAGTCTATTTACAGAACAGAACTACACTTTACAGATTGCAAATGTATTTTCTTTTGCCAACCAATCCTCAATGTAGAGGGATATAGAAAAAAATGGACAGACTGTAATCATTTGACTTTTCTAAGAAGGCCTGGCCTCCACTGAATAGATGTCACAGCATCAAAACAACTCAAAGGAAAGTGACTGGACACTGTGCTTAACTCTAAGTCACACTTTGGCCATCCCATATACATCAGTAGGTCTAAAATGAGCAGCAATGACGTCAAATAGTCACACCCTGCTTCCCACTGTAACAAGAATAGGTCAGGAAAAGAAAATACTTGTTTGTAATCTTTCCAGATGGGATCCTTGCCAATGTAGGTCAAATTTTAAGTTAACAACCATGATAGTGTCCCTTTAATTAAAAACATTTTTGGCATTTTATCTTCCACTTGAAAATTGAAACTTCTGATAAGACAAGGAATATCTTCAGATTAAAGACAGCTGTAAATGTAACAATATTATTAAAAAGTTTACAAATGTCTCATTTAACAGACATTTTCAGATTAAGGATTTTTCAATAAAAAAGTCCATGACAAAACTAAGCAAAACTAGTATCATGCTCGCTAGTGATCCCACACAATTAATAGTTTATTATGTGTTAGTAGATGCCACGCTTTATTGAGTTCATTGTTGACACAAGGGAGTGGTTGAGAAAGTACCTTCAGTCCAAGCCAGTAAGCCCAAATGACTGCAACAGCATGCTTACGCCTAGCCTCGTCCTTCAAGCGTTTCAATTCCCTTCGAGCCTAAAATGTTTAGATAGTGAATAAAAGAGACAGCCCGATGCAGATAGCACAATCACCAGGAAAAAGATCCTCCCAGACAGAACAGCTGATTTATGAATAAGATATAGAAAGATGGAAGAATAGCGTATAACCATTAAAACCCAATGTGTCAGTGTGGAAATGGTGTTAAGGCACAAATGTGGTCAATACAAGCCTCTAAACTGCTTCACTAATACAAAAGGTAAGAATTACACAGGCTCCATTATTTGCTATGAACATTTGTGTAATGTCTGCCATGTGTGTCTGCAAATCATCAATGTTGAGTGTCTGATACTTGATTTTAATGGAAAGCTTTCCCTCCAGTTACAAGACCAAAGTGATATTTATGAAAGTGAAGAATTGAAGTCACACTATACACTCAACTCCTCCAATGACAAGTGCCTCAGCATCGTATGATTAACTCTAACAATTAATTCTAACAATTATTTTTGATCCTAGTCACAACTTTAAATAAAAGAATCCTTCTCACACAATTTTACACACTATTTAGAACTTTCGTTTCTGGGGTTTAGTTAAGATTCCAGTATATATTTTTCTCCAGTCTGGCAAATGATCTCTTTCTGATTCTCCACACGATGAAGACATTGGTGATGTCATATCACCAAAAAGCATGACTTCATCACATGCAAAACAAGGAGACAGATACATAAATTTCATCTACAGTCTTTGTTTAGGCAACCAAAATTCCAAGGTACTATACATAAAGATGTGATATTCTGTTAAGTTACACTTTTTACATTTCAGAAGGTATTAGTAAATTTATTTGTTCAGTTATTTAAAGACACAAGACCAGCAAATAAGTAGCTTCAACTGGCTTGGAAAGGACATACCAGTAATAGTAGTTATAGCTATGTACTTGCAGTATTCATATCTTGCCAAGTATACTGAAGAAACTGTGAATCCTCACCCAACTTTGCCAGTTGCACTCTTTGGATACTCTTCCAATTTAACAATAAAGGCTATTCTCCATTAATTTAAGCCTTTATAAAGGATACATTTTAGTTCATTTGAGATGATACACAAATTCAAGTTCTCAGCCTATGACATGCTAATGCTAAAGACACTGCATAGTCAATATCTGCTTGAATTTTGAAGAGGAAGGAATTTGAGTTACATTTCTACAGTTTTTGAAAAAAATTAAAAAAGTATTAAAATAATCACTGGAGATAGATGGATCCTGAAGCTTTTGCTTTAATTTCCCTCTTAGGAAAAGAGAGAGTTTCCTAAGATAACAGGAAGTTGCCAGATACTGAAAATTTCTTATAACCCTGATGAGCCAAATTAGATTGGTTACTATTAAGTTTATGTCTGAGGGCATGGTAGGCACATTTTTATTTAAATACATTTGACTCATGTTTAACCAAAAAAAAAAACCCCAACTAAAATGTACAATAACGATATAAACCAATATGCAATATATCTTAATTAAGTACTGTAATATAGAATTTATGTTGCATTTTTGTTTGTCATGTCCTTTTTTAATAGAAAAATCCATCTTTACATCAGTTTTGCCAATACTGCTACTGAGCTATTACTTTGCATGAGGGACCTATCACTAAGGCATTAACAATTTAACCAATTGTTTTATATGTTGATACCAAGCACCATAAACAAACATGATTTTTATATTTATATATATATATATAATTTATACTACCCTAGTTAGGACAAGATAGTGAGACTTCATCTTTACATAAAATAAATAGAGAAAAAAACTGTGTCTGATAATGACAGCTTTTTAACAGTTTATTCTGACACCTGAAGATCAAACTAGAAATAAAAAGATCTCTTATAAGCTAAATTCTGTGGATGTTTATATGTTGATTCCCAGGGTTACCTTTCCATTCAAAGAGATTTATTTCTTTGACAAAATAAAATGGCTAAGATCAAGTTCAGCATTGTACTTCTACTGTATTTTAGCATGCTACTAGAATCAGAGATATTTCTTTCTTCATTTAACTCGCAAGGTGTTTTGATAGCATATATAAAGCGGGATCCAAATAATAATTGGGCTATATTAAAATTTTAATTGACTGAATAAAATATTCTAAGTCAAAGAGTTTTTGTTAATTGAAACAATTGTTTCAACATTATTCCCTAGAGTACAACATTTCAAATGTTCATATAACCCAAAACTGCAGCCTGCGATTAGCGAGAATCTTTTAGTGGGACTTCGCTTCTGAAAACAAACAGCTGATGCTGGAATTCCTGGGATTTTTCTAGGGCCATAAATTGAGAACTGCATGCTAACATCGTTTTCTCCTAAAATTTGGGTCATAATATTGTACTTAATTTGCAATACTGGACTTCTCCTACACAACCAAAGAAACAATCAAAACTGATTTCAGATTTTGTACAAATTATAAATAAAAAGTTGTTTACACTTTTAAAATGTACTATTTTGAATTGAAAAGGAGCCTGTTTAATTTAGGTCACAGAATATACAATCCAATTAAAAGGAATCTAGACGTGTACCACTGCAAGCACTTAACAGAAAAACACATGTGTGAAACATTTACATTTAGTTCAAATGCATTTTCTAACTTGACCTTACTGTAGTCTAATCATTTTTAATCTAGTCTAATGAATTGTTAGTAAGCAATCAGTACTATTTGGCTGGGCATGCTTAGAATTTTCTAATATACAAGACAAACATTTAGGATGCTGTCAGGTTTATTAAGTGTGGCATAAATAGAAATGGGAAAAATCAAGGATCATGCTTTAGTATCTACTAGGTCACTTGTATTAGTTATTAATCCTCGCTATTTACTACTGATTAAAGTTGGGTGTTGTTGGGTAATGAAGGAATCATGGAACATGTGCATGAAGTACCTTATATCCAAGCCAGTAAGCCCAAACAACAGCAATAGCATGTTTATTTCTAGCCTCCTCCTTCAGTCGTCTCAGTTCCCTTCGCGCCTGTGGTGTATTTGAAAATGGGTTATAGAAAAAGTTTAGGGCAGAAGAGGTTACTGCAGGTCCCAATGGGGAGAGAGAGAGAAAGAAAGAAACCAGTCACTACAAAACTGTAAATATAAAAGCATGTCCTGGCTTTCCAGATTGCAACAGTTAAAATGTTTGCAGCGAAGAGAAATGGAAGTTAAGTAATTTAAGCCATTCAAAACATTTCTCTCTCTCTTTTCTGGAGGACTTTTGCTCCACACACTGGCTTTGAAACACTGAATGTTTTCTGGCATTTTCTTACCTGGGTACCATGCCAATAAGCTGCAATGGTTGTGGCTGCTTCCTTACAGCGCTTCTGATGCTTAAGTTCTCGGAGAAGTTTTCGAGCCTGTGATCAATCAAAAGAAAAAAAATAGTCTTATTTCTAACCCAAACTTAATTTCAAAAGGATTTACACCCTACTGTGCCTTTCTAGTTCAAATCTGAGAGGGAGGAAAACAAAACAAAACAAAAAAAACCCAAAACACCCTCAAATTTTGCAGATGCACACACAGAACAACATGCAGATCTGAGAGGATGGGTCTTGTGCTTACCCCCCAAAGCCTCGAGCACTGCAGGGGGATGGGATACCAAGGCCACTGGCCTCTCCCAGGCTCCCGACACCGATTGGGCAGCCTGGGAAGGCTGGGTGAACACCCAAGGGTTCCATGGGTATCATGGCGCCAGCCACTGCGCTTGGGGCCATGGAACCGGTTTCAGTGCCGTCGATGCTGTCATCACCATAGGTACCGGGGCTTGTCCCGCAGTCAGGGAACATCGCTCTGTGCCGGACTGTAAGTGGAGCGGTTGGTACTGGGTGACCAGGAATGGGCGGGGGGATGGCTCCTGTCCGACTGGTGCTGGTTGCTGCGACCCAAAGCCGACCCGTCCAAGCGAGTCAGGTGTCTTGTTTGGGGTTTCAGAGCTAGACGGCGTTCAGCGGATCTGTATCGGACACAGGACGTCAAACAGGACTGGGAGCCACTACAGGCCAGGTGCTGGGAGGAACCTCCTAAGAAGGGAAATCTCCTAGGAGACGGGCGACGACGGCTGGGCGATTAGTGGCCTCTGCTCCCTGATTGGTACTGGGCCCTAGGAGATGGTGAGGACCAGTCCCGGATATCTTGCTGGGCGGCACATGCCCCAGAGTGTCTGTGCCAATCCACCGGCGAGGAACACTTGGAATCCTTCGATCAGTGCCCCCAGTGCAGGGACCAAAGAGGGCTCCACTGAGCCTGCCTCTCAAGTCCCGAGGCATGACAGCTTCGCACAGGCGACCGATGGCACAACGTCTCTCTCAATGGGGAACAGTGCCACTGAGGTGGGGAAAAAAGCATAGGTCCCAAATCAGGTTTTCCTCGAGACCGGGGTATTGCTGGAGCGAATGTGGGCAGCGTCAGGATCTCTTGAGCTGCTTGAAGGGCTTCGGGCGTCAATGGCACCTGAAGCTTGCTGGGGCCTGCACCGCTATCTGGAGTCCCAGGCGAAGTACAGGATGCGCCGCACCGCTCGACTTGAGCTGGGGCCCGGGAAGGGGGCGCTGAGCTGCCCAGCATGGGTCGTGGCTCGCCCCCAGCCTTCTCCTTTCCCTTGCGGGAGGTAGATCATCCCTTCACATTCTTCTTCGGCTTCATGACCAGGGCCGTGGAGGGAGAACGGTGCCAGCTCGCAGACCGTGCCACTGTGTGTGGAGCACTGCACACGGAGGCCATGGTGCTCGGTGCAGAGTCGGACCACTGCTCTGGCGCCGGAGTGAGTGCCGACTCTATCAGGAGCGCTCTTAGACAGATATCGTGCTCCTTCTTCATCCTAGGTTTAAAGGACTAGCAGGTATGGCACTTATGATTTATGTGCCCCTCGCCTAAGGATCTTAAGCAGCTGGTATGTG
Source organism: Caretta caretta (assembly GCF_965140235.1). Taxonomy (NCBI): domain Eukaryota; kingdom Metazoa; phylum Chordata; order Testudines; family Cheloniidae; genus Caretta; species Caretta caretta. The sequence goes on along the minus strand of NC_134216.1, from coordinate 53,505,224 downwards.
GATTGCTGACGGGCATAGGCCGTTTACAGCGATTGCAGGGCTTAAAGCCTGGGGACCAGGGCATGCCCAATCCCCCAGCTGAGTCCCGTTTGGGACTAACGAAGAGTAGAGAACTACTACTAAGGGTTTAACTAAGAAACTACTAACTATATACAATTATTTTGCAGGTTTTCAAAGTTTGCAAGAACAGAACGAAACAACGCTAGCTGAAGCAGCAGACTTCCAGCACCGTCACTGGCAGCAAGAAGGAACTGAGGGTAGCGGGAGCCAGTGGTTCCCCTTATAACACACCATGCAGGTGCCACTCCAGAGGGCACCAGAACCAGTCCCCTACGGATACTGCTAAGGGAAAAACTTCCAGCACAGGTGCATGTGGCAAGCACAGACACCTCATATGGAATGGACCAGCTACGTAAATATAAAGAACCAAAGTTATATCTGGGTTGCCAAACCACTATTAACCTGAGTTTGCATAAATAATAATTTAATGTTCTCAATTCTTTTGGGACAGGCAATAGCATAAATGTTAGGACTACTCTTGTAGTACACAAAGAGTTTAGTTTGTGAGGGATATAACAGTACTAAGATGCCAAGATTTTTTCCCCACAAGATAAAAAGTGGGCTCACCCCTTTCCTGAAACTAGGTTTTACGTGTAAGATTTTAGATATCCTCCAGTCCCTGTCTGAGCACTAAGGAAATCTCATTTTTCTCTCCTTTTACCACCTTGCTCCTTGTAGTCTCTGTCATGGTCACAATTCTTCCTTCAAGAGCAGTGGACAGGATTCTTTGAAGAGAGGCAATGCCACAAGTTGGGGGTGAAGACAGGGTGGGGTAATGAGACACTCTCTCTCCAAGGGCCAAGTATACTGTATCAAGAGCATTCCCACATCCCCAGGAGGCACAGATGACTGAATTCAGGACAATCTGACCCAGGACCTGGCAAACCCATAAACTGTGTTCAGTTTTGTCTGTGATTTGAAAGTCTCTAAATCAGAGAGTGAATCTGCTACTTACACTCATCTCTCCTCAACTGAGCCCAACATCCTCAGATTTTATTAGCCTAGGCTAGCAGAACCCAAGGCAGTCGCTGCTCAGTGATGTCAAACTCACCTTCCATCCTCTGATGTAAGACTGTACTACAATGGCCGAACTCTTTATCCTCTGATACTTCTTTTGTTGCTGTATTAAAAAATCAATAAATATAGTTCAGCAGAGAAAGTCATAGTTTTAAAACTGCTTTACATCAAAACACTCTTTGGTAACATCTAACAAATATATTCATATGCAATTGAATCAAAAAAAGTAATGGAGAAGAGTGGATTAATTTCTGAACACACAAATGAGGGTGTGGATTTCACATCTAACTCAAGAGGAAACAAACACACAGACAGGGCCACTTTATACACAAAGAAAGACTAACTTTCTGGCCAACAGAGGAAAGTTATGTGAATTAAATATGAACAGCCACTGTTTTGTTGTCTTTCCCACCAACAAAATAGTTCAGATTGTCACAAACGCTTTGCTCCAGTTTGTCAGCTGAGCTTGCCATTGACAATCATAAGGCTTCTGTTGTTCTTCACACCCACTGCCCTCTTATAGTATCGGTACTGATAATAGCTTATAAAAGATAGTTTGTTGAAAGCCGAACTGGAATGCTATCCACCTAAGTCAGTTTGATGTACACCCTCATGACAATTTCCTGAACTGTAGAACATTTTCCTCTTAAGGTCAATAAGATCCTTATTTTTCTAGTAAGCTGCTGGTTAATTTAATACCCTATCAGCAACAGGCTGAAGGTTCAGCAATGCAACATGAAGGGCCAAATACTCAGCTCAGCACCCAGTCTGAAAAAACTGTGCTGGTCAGCTCTGCTGAGGGGTGGGTGTGGATATGGGTGTCAGAAGCCCTCCCTCAGATGCCGCAAAACTAAGGAGCCATTCCATGGCCACTACTGTAGCTTCAACCTCCTCCCCACAACCCTCTCACAGACAACACTTTGTGATGGGAGGGTTTGGTTCTGTGAAACAGCCGATCCCCTCGCCAGACCTTAAGCACAGGGAATTGTCACAGAGCTTTACTCAGCCAGGGGATGCACGCCCTTATTCAGCCTCCCAAACCCTGACCCTCTCTGTGCCTCAAATCACATTAGTTCTGATGCAAGAGTGCTCTTTATATTAAAAAAAGAGGGGCAGGATTTTCCCCCAGGTAATTTTTTGGGCACTTCAAGGAGCCAAATGACTGCCCATTCTAACAAAATAACTGCTATACGTTTTCAGAAAACCAATAGAGCTCTACAGGTTAGGAAATATTCTTCCTAATGTTCATACAGGTTTGGTCAGGTCAAATGTTGGTTTTCATTTGTTCTCATTTTCTTATATCAACAGGCCTGCAAATTATGTATTTGACAACTCTATTTTTAAACCATTAAAGCTCCACTGGTATACTCAGTAATGTAGATACATAGCTGTAATGCAATCCAATCCTAATGTTGGCTGAAGAAAAGGAGTGAATTAAACTGGACAAGTTTGTATTGGAAATGAATTTTTACAGTGGTAACAAGACAGTAAATGAGTTATTTTGAGATATAAATAGCCACATATTTTCTAATTTCCAAGACAAGTTAATCTTTGACTGACCTCCATGTTCAATTGAATTGAATACTAAAGGATTTCAAGGCCACGTAGAAGATTATCAAAAACCATACATCATCTGAGATACGCTAATTTAACAATATCGTAACATTTATTTAAGGGGAGCTCTCTTTCAGTATGATATGCTATTTCATCAAACCGTCTCTTGGCCTTTCATAAGTCTTGATAATGTATATTTCTTTAAAAAAGGAAATTAAAAACTTCTCTTACTAACTGGAAAAAAGATTGAAAACTATACATCATTTAAGTTCAATTCATAATGATGTGGAAGATCCTGTCTACAACAAAATTTGAAACAGTCTTAGAACTATATTAGTAAGAACCATTTAAACACAAGTCTTTACGAGTTGTACCTAATAAGATAAATCATTGGGACCCTCCCAAGCATTCTTGTGCCTCAAATTTAAAGGCTTCAAATAAGGCAAAAGACAAAAAACATCTTATAATGATAGAATTTCACATACAGTAAACATACACATTACTAAACTTTTGTATGCATTGGTTGCCCGTTGGTACATGCTACAAAGTTTCGCCCAATGCTTGAGTCTGTTGAACTATTGAGAGGTCCCACCATTAGTGCTGGGAAATCCCGTCTCCAAACGGTTGAACTAACCAGGACACCTTGACAATCCTTTTCACACAGATCATGTACTTCATCGTGAGCCTATTTAACTCAGTTTACTTGGTGGATATTTTTGGTGCCAAAATACAGACATAAAATTGAATAGTTGCATCACTTTCACCAAGGCTGATAACAAAGAAGAAGAATCATTAAGTACTAATAAGAAATCCCTGTTTAATAAAATTTGCATCTTACTGCATATCTCCTGTACCAGGAAGCAATCACAATCTGGCTCCGTTTCATTAAAAGGAAACGTGTCCGACATTTCCAACCTCTGTAAATCTTCTGAATGAGTGTGGCCAAGTCCTCTAGACGTTGCTTTCTCAGGTCTTCTAATTTGAAGAGCTGAGTTAAAAAAATAAAAATAAATAAAAGACAGAAAAACAGAAAAGCGTAATTAGGATAACAAAAAGGGATCAATTCCCTGAATCCCATGCTTCGCCTCTTGAGAAATCTTTGGCTGGATCATGATTACTGTACATGGCACATAAATGCGGTATTGATGCCTTACATCCTGAGGTTATTCAGTGGATGAAGACTACATTAGATATTGGACTGTTGCTGACAATTACCTTCATAGGCTTTTAATTCCCTCTCAGCCTCACTTAGGTTTATTTTTAATGCCTTCTTATAAGCCTGCAATTAATCACTTTAATTTCTATACAATGTTTATCATTCTAGTACCAGAGCATTGTGTTTGGCGAAACCTGCACTTGTCATCCAGCAAATTCTTCAGCATTATTGATGGGTAATCATCATGCAAGCTGCTCTTTGATTAGTGCTTAAAAAGCAGTCTGAAAAAGGTGGGCACTATCATAATCAGAGAGCAGCAACTTTGGAAAGAGAGAGTTTAAAGTGCACCCCTCAGCAGCCTGGCTCAATTTTATTTATTTAATGCCAGGTCTGCAACACCCCATGCCCTCCCCCGCAAACAGCACAGTCTTTGATTCTATGGTGGAAAAGATTTGTTCACACACCGTTCTTGGGTTGCGGATGAATATCTTTGATCGGCCAAAGGAATATTCTTCCTCAGGGATTTCCAATTCGTTGAACAGTACCTCTACACCAGCCCTAAGAGAAGAAAATAAGCTTCTTGTGATATATTTAAAACTCTTCAGACCAAAACATACATACTACTTAGAGTTTACACACACACAAATTAATAGGCAGCATGTTAAAGGATGTTTTAAATCCTTAGTGTTTAATATGAGAAGAACGGAAATGTAACTCTTTTATTCATTTTTTTTTTATTAAACTCTAGACACAAGAATCATATTTGGAAGGGTATGGAGCAATTTGTGTACAAAGGGAACAATTACCATTAAACAGTGCCAGTGATGCAATCCAATCCTAATGTTGGTTGAAGAAAAGGAGTGAATTAAACTGGACAAGATTGTATTGTATTGTATTGTAAATGAATTTTTACAGTGGTAACAAGACAGTAAATGAGTTATTTTGAGATATAAATAGCCACATATTTTCTAATTTCCAAGACAAGTTAATCTTTGACTGACCTCCACTGAGCTATGAAGGAATAAGAATACCAATGTTTTTCTTACCTAGCAGGTCCTCTCCAGTGAGGCCAGGTCTGCTTACAAAGCATCTTGTACCTTTCTAGACAAAGCTCATAAGGCTGTCTGAACGCATAGCCTGCCCTTCTAACCCGGACATTCTCTAGGAGACCTAGGTACCGGACCTGGTGACACACTAGCGCTTCATTGAAGATATGTGCAGCTTTTTTGTCATTGGGCTTGATGCATCTGGAAATTGAAACAATATTCCACATTTTGTAGGAATACTTGTTTATAACATAATAACTTTACATGTACAATACAATAGTTTAAATTTTACAAGCCAGGCACGATCAGATATTAGTTCATGTTTAATTTACATAAGTGCATTGGATATGAATAGCACCCCATTTTCAAATTTCATTTCCTAAAAACCTACAATGAAACAAAACTTGCCATTCTAAAATATTTACTATGTACACATGAATTGCTGATGTACCAAATTCAATGCATACACAATTACAACCCAGTGAGATATGCAGACAGGCTATGATCCAGAAAAACACTTAAGTATTTAACTAACTTTAAGCACATAAATAGCCCCTCTGAAGTCAATAGCACTATTCGAGTTCTTAAAACCTAAGCATGTGCTTATGCACTTTGCTAAATTAGGACCATAATTTTATTCAGTTTCTCTGGGTTTTTTTTCCATTTACACTCTTTTGTTTAATGGCCTCCTTGTGCAAGAGATGTTAGAATGAAGTCCTATTTATCCATAAACAATTATGTGGTATAGACAGCACCAATGCAAGCTTCCTCACACTGTCCCTACCAACGTGCCCCACCCTTGACTCTACAAGAGTAAGGGAGCAGTTGCATTTCTTGGCCAATTCATCCTATGAACTCTCCAAGAATGCCCAGACTCCTGTTAATGCCAGCTCTAGTGGAGGATTTGGGGAAGTGCACTAAAACCACCAACTCATTTCATATAGACAATTGAACAAGCAGAACAGAATAACAATTTTAAGTCACTGCTCACCTGGACTGAATTTACATCAATGAGCTACAAGAGAGAGGTTTCATTATCTCTTGAACTACTCTCTGGAGCCATCCATTGTCTGGTTTTTTGCTATCACATTTGGTTAAAGGCAGACATATCCATTATCATTTTTTAAAAGCTATCAAAGAATAACTTACCTAATATAGTTTGGATTTTTTGTCTGCAAGTTCTTCATCAGAGTAGCTACAGAAGCCTTGAATTGTGAACCTGCTGTTGGGGGTCTCTTTAGATTAATCTTGGCAGGGTTACCTTCTGGGAATAATGCTTTAATGAGGGAGTGGTTGGCCTTCCACATGGCCTGGGAGAGGTCACGGTAGAGTAGATCATTATTCTTGTCAACAAATCCTTCTACCTGGTACATAACCTAAACAACATAGAAGAATCTCATTGACTGATATTTTGGGATATAATATAGGTCAAAATTAGAGCTGGTCAGGAAGTCCCTCCTCTCCCCGTAACCATATGATATTTTCCAAAAAAAAAACCAACCCCGAAATTTTTCTCAACATTTTTTTGAATGTTCATAACACAAACGAACAACTTTGTTGGAGGTTTTTGACTTTTCAATAAAAGCCTAAAATGTTTTGAACAATATGGTCATTTTCCGTAAAGATTTCTGTTTAAAAAAAAAAAGTAAATTTTCAGCCAACACTAGTCAAAATATTTAACAGAAACTAATATTCTTTAGTGATGGCCTGGGAACTTGATAAGCCTCCTCACCCAACTAACACGCCAACAAACTCTCCCACTCCAGCCAGATTAATAATTTCTCGCTTTGGAAAAATGCAGTGATTATTTCCTATTGTTTTAAATCACTATACCAAAAAAACCATTCCAAAATAGCCAACCAACCAACCACATTTATTTAAGTTTACTTAAGTAAAACAGCAGTTCAAAATAATATTAAAAATTACACAATAAAATTCCTAAATCTCAGTTGATATGTACTAGTTAGCTGTATACTCCCCAGGGGGCTGACATTTTAAAAATAATTCTTACATGGAAAACAGCCTGATGACATGCATGCACAGGAAGATCTGAGCTGCACTTGCAGACACAGGAAGCCTCCAGAAGAGCTTTACCCATCTCTCCATAGGAGAATATTCCAGTTTTTGGGTTGCCTTCTTTTTTAGTCTTTAATATCTTGGCATATGATCTCATCGATAATACAGATGCCTTCAGTTTCATGATTTCATTTATTTTTATGTCTATATTACATTTAATAAAAACTAAATATTAATGTTGTTGCCATATTTTACAGTGGATCAAGTGACTGGAAACATTTCGTTTTCCTTTACAAAATGCATTTCTGAATGTAATTGATACGGAAAATATTGGCAGGCATTACTACTGAAAAACATACAAAGTAATTTAAATAATTATATTTTGAGGCAAAAAAGTCACCAACTTTCGTTAGTGATCAAAATTGTCTTCAACTGGGCATGGAAAAACAATGCCAAAATAGTATGTACCGACTGAACTTTCTGCCCAGTTAGTAAATGTCAGAACAAATGAGGACTCATTGGCTGCTAGTGCAGACATATCATCTGCCCTAATCCCATGCTGAGTGTCGAGAGTTATCTCTAATCAAATTAAAAAACAAATTAAAATGCCTTAAATAGTATTCTAGGGCAGATTACAATCCAATACAAAATATAACCATCAAACACAAAATATAAATGTCACTAGGCTATCTACTATGCCAGTTCGGGGAAACCCTGCTCCCAGCAACTTTACTGCTACGGACTAAGAGACATAACTGTGACGTCAAGTTTGTGATACACAGACTGGTGAGAAGTTAAAATAATGTTAAAAAGGATAAATACATTGTTCTAACCAATGATGGGTGAATTTTTTTTTAAACCTGTCCAAACCTTCACTCATGCCCTGAAAGGAATGATTTTTCAGGTTCAGATCAGTGGCCTAGTCTGTCACTGATTGTCTTATCTTAGCTAATGTAATGATCATGATTTTTAAAAAGAAAGTTATATGCAAAGAAAATATCAAGAACTTCAAACTGTGAGGCCTGTATTTATTCATGCTGTTTATCTTAGTAAAAAGCAAAATACATTTCCAAGCCTTCTGTAGCGCTTTATCTTCCATCTGTCTAAACAAACAAGACTTCAAAATAAACTCGGCTACCCTCAAATTTATAAGAACTCCACTTTCTCAGAGTATTAGCCATTTCAGTGATAGCAAACCTATTTTCAAGACAACATGTCACCTTCAAATGTGTGTTCATCTTTGCATCTCCAAACAGGACATTTTTGGTTTCACAAACTATACACTTTCAGTGATTAAGTCAACACGAGTTTTGCCATTGACCTCAATGAGTGCAGGATGAATCCTCAAAAATTAAATACACTGTCAAATAATTAACTTGTCACTAGTTCATTAATAGGAAGATTAAAAAATATAGAAGTAATTTTACTTTATATTCTGCATTTGACTGAGACAACTTCAAGCTTCCACATCATTCCTTCATTGTATCCTCATTTATTATTTAAAAGAATATAGCATTGTTTCGCTTCCCAAACCTGGAGCCCATGCAGTTTGGCCTCACATGCAAAAAACACAGATCAAGCTATGGGGATGTTATTTCAATACAGTACCTTGCCAGCATAATGCTGAATTCTAAAGCAACTGTGAGGCAGCGATGTATCATTCAGAAAACGTGAACACTTGCTCATCCTACTCTCAAAGTGCTGATGAGTGGCACAGATTTGGTTCAGTTTCTCTAAAAAGGTGTCATCGGTAACTGTGCCTGGCCTCAGACATTCTTCATCTAGCATAGCCAGAATTCCAGTTTGATTCTGTAGTTTAAAAACAAATTTCCTTCTTTCCTTAATGCATTGTTTTTATCTTTTTATGGAGATAAATAACATTGTGCTAACTTATACAAACAGTAACTAAAATTGAACTTTACTTAATCAAAATATACATAGAAATGCAGAAGTCAGAAGTAAAGATCAGCCATATTAGTGTATTTTCTGCTGTTGTTCAGACCCATTAATAAGTCAGAACTTTGCAATTGGCTTTCCAAATTTCCAACCTCCACATTACAGCTGAGTTTTAATTAGGAGCCAAGAAGCCATTCCATTCTGAACCCCTCTTTTTAGCCATTTGTAACTTTCTCAAAATTCTTCTTTTTGGACACACAGTTCGCAAGCTTGATATCAGCTTAAACCTGAATTTTATTTTGAAACTGTGAAGAAAACTTGTTCAACCATTTTCAAGACACCTGAGCATATGGGAAAAAAACAGGTTTTGTCTCAAAGAAAAAAATTAATTTTTGCATATGTTTTTTTTTTCAAAATGACATTTTCACAAGTTCAAATTTACGATTGAATTCTTCATTGCGAGCTAATTCAGCTCTTACATCTAAATTCACCCCCAGTGTGAGCAGTAAAATTCCATTGACTCTGGTAGAGCAGGACCTGTAAAAGCCAACTGTGAACACACCTCAGTGTGAAAGTGTTTTTTAATTAATTGATAATACTAAAAAGAAAAGGATTACTTGTGGCACCTTAGAGACAATAAATTTGTTAGTCTCTGAGGTGCCACAAGTACTCCTTTTCTTTTTGCGAATACAAACTAACATGGCTGCTACTCTGAAACGTGATAATACTAACAAACTCCTATATAGTGCTCAAAGCACTTCATAAAGAAAGGTGTCTCCCGATTTTACAGATGGAATATAGAGTTCCAAGTCACATAACAGGTCAGCAGCAGACCTAGGAATTGAACCCCAGCCAGTCCCCCTACTCCCAGTATAGTGACTTATTTCACTTGACTAGAATACACAATCTCCACATTCACACTTATGAACTTTTGAAGATGATGCACTAACCATTCACAGTATGTTAATCAACATTTAAAGTGTGCGACCTAGAAAATGGGCCCTTCTTCACAACAACTCAAAATCTGTCCAGTTCCCATTTTCCTCACCCCTTCTCCCCAGCACACATGTGGTTTCTGTATTTCTGAATGCGCATTCTTCAGATTTGAGTCTTCTGACTTGCACTTTTAACTTTCAACCTAAACGTCATTCTCCTATTTCATTTATATAAGAGGCTAATCTATAGCCTTCCACTCAAAAAGAGGTAAGGTAATCAATTTATGGGCAAAGCTAGCATGCATTTTGTATTATTGGTTAAACAATGTTTCAATTTGCATTGTTGTTAAGGAACTAGCATGATGTGAAACATAATGTGTGTTAAATCAACAGGAACTACTGTGATTAAGTACAAGTACAAGCTGTATCAGAAGCATACAATGACTCAATAACTGAGTTGCCTGGTTACCATTCAAAAGAAAAAGTTATTTACAGCACAACTGGCAGCTGCTCCTGATGTCTTTTAATAAAAGCAGCACTGCATCAAAACATTGATTATGTGAAATAAACTGATAATGTATTTTTGTTATCTCACTAATAAGTGCTGCACACATCTATAAGAGAAAATGCAATGACACATAAACTCTATCTTTGTCCATTCCACACTTCTGAAATATGCTAGCTCTTTAGTATAATAAAATAAGTGAACTGTAATTTAATACAAAGTCAGAGGGTCACTTGTTTCTGAAATCAATATGCTAAAAAGCTCTCATTACAAACTAATTTTAACTCAACGCAGTTACGATATCATTTCTATTTCAGGCATCTTAATTTTCAAATTTTAATTCAAATTTTAGAAGAAGAATTCACAAAGGCAAAATCTTTGAAAGTAGTAATTGCAACTTACATTTTCTATTAGGTCACAAATTATGGCATTGTTGAAATATTCAATGTGAGTCCATTCAATATCCTATAAAAACAAAAAGCATATAATATATGAACAGAGAAATAACTGCAGGAGTTCTCTCTATTGGCATGTTTTTATTGCATTCCTATTTATTAAAATACCCTTTTAAAAGTCAGCCCTATATATGTAGATTTTGGGACCCTAACATTTTATTTAAAAAAAATGCAATCTACCACTAACATTATTTGGCCAAAATGAATGCCCTTGAATGGTTTCCAGACTTGCTTTCCATTCCCTTCTTCAATCTGTGTCAATTTCCCATGCACTCCATTGGAAACAAGCCAAAATTTTATACAGCAAGGCCTTGGGTCAGTAATGCTTTGTGTAGACTTGCAATGTTTATAAGGAAATAAGTCATAATTTCAGTACAAAAATCTAAGACCAAGATTTTTCTGTTCTTAATTTTCATTCAGGACCAAAAAAAAAAAAAAAGGCTAAATTTAGATGAGATCATCTGAAAAACCCACTGAGTCTGGCTGTTATTCAGATATTTGAAAAAAATTAACATGTTAAAATCAAGAATAGAACTTCCAAGTATGGAATAATAGTCCTACACCAGATGACAATGAATGACAGAAAAAACCAAGAGAGTTTCAGACTTGGAAGGATACAGCCAAATGTACAAAGTAAAAATACAAGCATTTCAATTCCATACTTAATTTGTATTCTAGAGTAACATCTAATATTTTAGTTTTTTCAGAGAGGTTGAAATTTAATTCATAAAGTAAATTACAGTAATTATCTTTCAAAGTGCTTGACCAATCAATGCAAAAAAAAAAAAAAAAGGGTTTGTCAAAGCTCCACATTGCCTTCGTGATTATAAGGCAGGAAGAAAGTCTACCCAATTTTCAAAAACATTTACACAACACAATAGTGCCATTCAATCTGAATACAGACAGCACACAAGTTTCTACAATTTTGAAAGATATTTCCCATGACCTATACATATAGTAGTACGGAATATTGCTAGAATCAATAAAAACTTTGTAACTTTAGGCACAACCACTGTACACCACCAAACCATAGTAATTTAGGCTCCAAAACTCATCTTCACAATTTATTCTTAAAATAGCATGTATGGCTCATTGTAAGAACTCACAGCAGAAAACTAAGGGCATGTCTACAGAGCAAACAAAGACCCGCAGCAGCAAGTCTCAGAGCCCAGTCAACGGACTCGGAATCACAAGGCTTGTACTGCAGGGCTAAAAATAGCAGCGTAGCTGTTGGGGCTCGGGTTGGAGCCCGGGCTCTGCAACCTTGCAAGGGGGAAGGGTCTCAGAACCCAGGCTCCAACCCAACCCTGGTCGTCGAGACTATTTTTCGCCTCGCAGCGCAAGACCAAATCAGTTGGCAGGCTCTGAGACTCACTCTCGGGGGATGGTTTTGTTGTTTAGACATGGGGTTCTCAACATTTTTATTTCCGAGGCACCCCCCCCCCAACATGCTATAAAAACTCCACCGTCCACCTGTGCCACAACCACCGTTTCTCTGTGTAACCAGCAGATAAAAAGGCAGGACCAGCGCTAGGGGGCAGCAAGCAGAGCAATTGCCTGTGGCCCCACGAAGCTTAAGTTGCTTGGGCTTCAGCTTCAACCCCAGGCGACGGGACTTGGGCTTCAGCTTTCTGTCCTGAGATCCAGCAAATCTAATGCCAGCCCTGTTCTCGGCTTTATTTTGACGGACCCTCTGAAACCTACTTGCGGCCCCCCAGGGGTCCCCAGACCGCTGGTAAAGAACCACTGATTTAGACATACCCTCAGAGAAATCTATATGCAATTATTTCCACCACACTTCATCCCATTTCATCCACCTTACTGACCTTAGAACTATCACTCATCTGTCACTAAGAATGCATCTATTTGAAAGTTCAGTGTATTTTACGGCCGACAAGATTATACCGTGAAATAAAAGTGCATTTTCTTTTGTATTTTAGCTCTATGAGGGAGCTAAAGGGTTTCCTGGGAAAATTGCATAGACTGGTTCAAGAGGCCAGTCAAAAGACTGAAAACTGTATCAAGTGACCAGCCTGACACTGGGGGATGTAGGAGTCCTGTGTCAGACATAGAGAGATACACACACACACACTTTTACAGAGCTATCATGAGACTGACGAGAGGGACAGGCCCTGTGAGAGGACATGAAGGTCTCTGAACCTGCACCAGGGTCTCCATGTGGAAGATGCACGACACTTTGTAAGCCAGACCTGCATATAAGCTGTTTGTTTTTTAAGGTATATTTTCTCTGTAACACTTTTGCTCTGAATAAATAATACTTTGCTTTATGAAGGGTGGTTGGTCACTGTATAACCCTGTCATCTCTCAGAGGACAGGGCTGCAGGTAGTGAACTACCATTAAATCTGCTAAGGTGATCACAATGAACCATAGCCTAAATCCCCAGTCTAGAAGGGAATGGGTCATGGGACTCTGCCCTGAGAAAGGTAACAGAGGTTTGAGACCTATCGCGGGGATCAGAGGTGCAGTTACCTTGGGAACTATGATAGCAGATGGCAACAAACAGTGCTACTCTCCATGGCAGGCTCAGGTTCAGAAAGAGAGCTCTGGGTACTGTGCCCGGAAAAGGTGTGTATTGGTGAGTGAGTAAGAAGTGATCATACAAACAAATGAATTTGAACATTACCTCTCGTATGTATTCCTCCTGTTCTTCTTTTAGGGTGAGTTCAATGAAGATCTGCTGCAGCTTCTCATTACAATAGTTAATAATGAACTGCTCAAAGCTGTTGTCCTGTAAAACAAATCAACACATTTCTGTTCATTTGTTGCATGTAACATGCTCTGGAATTCAGTTGGAGTAAGTTACGGCAAAGGCCTTGAGTCTACAAGCAGCTTTATTGGTTTACTCTCTGGTTTTAAAGGTGGCATTTCCATGTATACATTGTTAAAAATGGATTATAATTTCAAAATTTAGGATCAAATCTTCTCATGTGATTTTCCCCACTATGAGGGACTGCAAGTTTGACTTATGGTGTTTCCTCATCATTTCCTCAGGGTGGGGTGATAATATGGAGCTATTATAATATGATGTGGCCATTTCCCATGATGCCAGAGCAGAGACCATGTAGAGAAGACTTCCCCCTGAACAACCCACTCCTAGCATGTGGTACATTGGGAGCACCTAAAGGGAAGTTTCTGCAGGCTCTGAAACATAAAACCATGAAACCCCTACACCCTGCACAGCAAAATATAGATGTCAGTCTACTCTCTAACATTATGGTTTTTTAAAAAAACTGATGTGCCTTTGCATTTACTGACTAACCAGTATTGCTTGAGAGAGCAGATATAAAAGTAAAACAAGTGTATTATCAGTATTGTTATAAGGTCCATAGTAAATGAAATATTACATTTCCCTATGGATTCTGATTAGCAGGGTGTGTGGCCACTCAGAGGCACTGTGGTACATATCAAACTACAGAATGTCATATTTTGGATATCACCACAGTACATTTCCAAAATAATACATTTCAGACTCTGCGAAGCTATCATTAGGACAAGTTCCTAAATACTATGGATGAAATTGCAGCTCCATTGAAGTCATTGGTATAACTGCCACTGAATTCCAAGGGGCCAGGATTTCACTCTAAAAGGTTTTAGCTTATATCTTTATTCCAATTATCTTAAAATCAGGGCAACCAATGTCCAGTTACACATTTTCTGATACATGCTTAAAATGTGTTTATTAACAAAAAGACACATTCTAGGCTCTATTTTCTCCTTAGTAAGTGTTCATAACTCATTAACACCTTGAATATGCATATCTATTAGAGCGATTTTACTTACAATTATGTAAAAGTAGTTTTAGTTATTACTACTGTTCTTTCCTTCTTAATTAAAGACATTCCAACATGTTACTTTTTTACTAATATGGCTATGTCTCTGGTTATTTTGGAGGACTGATATTTGCGTAACAAACTAAACCATGAAGTTACACCTGTCAACAAATCTGCTGCACAATACCTATGAAGCTGAAGTTACACTTACAAATTTCTTGATAATAAAAAAACCTGCAATTTTTTAAACATCAGTTTAATCAACTAGCTGCTAAAACACTAAAACCATGATTAAGAACACACTCAAGCAGATTAGGAAAAGCTGAAGTAGCATAAAGAAAAGGAGTACTTGTGGCACCTTAGAGACTAACCAATTTATTTGAGCATAAGCTTTCGTGAGCTACAGCTCACTTCATCAGATGCATACTGTGGAAAATACAGAAGATGTTTGTTTTTATACACACAAATCATGAAAAAATGGGTGTTTATCACGACAAAAGGTTTTCTCTCCCCCCACCCCACTCTCCTGCTGGTAATAGCTTATGTAAAGTGATCACTCTCCTTACAAATAAATTGGTTAGTCTCTAAGGTGCCACAAGTACTCCTTTTCTCTTTGCGAATACAGACTAACACGGCTGTTACTCTGAAACCTGAAGTAGCATAGTTACCTATATCAACTTGGGTTTAAGCTAAAGCAAAATCAAAGCTGATCTCTCAGGCTATGTCTACATAGCAACTAGACACTTGTAGCTGGCCAATGCCAGCCAACTCCAGCTTGCCGGGCTCAGGCTGGGGGGCTGTTTTATTGCTGTGTAGACTTCCCGGTTTGGGCTAACTCTACGACCTTCCCACCCACCTCACAGGGTCCGATAGCCTGGACTCCAGCCCTGACTCCAGCCCGAGCCCAGAAATTCACACAACAATGAAACAGCCCTACAGGCTGAGCCCTGTGACTCCAAGTCGCCTGGTACAGGCCAGTCATGGGTGTCTAGTTGCCGTGTAGACATACCCAATTTTTTTCTGCAGCCCCTTCAGATCCTGACGTCCTTCAAAGCTTAATTACAGATCAGGGTTTGGAAATTTTTCATAGCTCTAGAAGAGAAGTTTAAAAATGTAGCATGCATAAAAACTACACTGCAAACAAGTCATACTTACTGCATTCTGTTTCAAAAAGACAAATTACATAAATTGCAATCAGTCCTTATACAATTTCTGTAGCACTACAGTATACAAAGCTACACTGAATGAGTGCTGACAGATATAAACACAGTAGTACAGTGGCATCTTTTCGTTTACATTTCTATAGCTGGATATAGATTCATGTTTGTACATCACACTGAAGATGTAAAATGCAGTATGAATGTTAAATGTTACCTATGTAGAGATGCATGCATAGTTATTTCAGTTACTTGGCAACGTGACCTAAAACAGGAGTTCTCCCATGCTAAACTTCTCTCTAGTCAGTGAGCAGCATTTGACTTGGACAGTCACATATATGACCCTATGACCATTAATCGATAAATCTTGTTACAGGGTAAGGAGCATTTAAGGAAGAATGGGTAAAAGTTTGACATATGTAGATAAACTAAATATATCAAGAGTGATGTCTTTGAGGAGAACAGAGTCAAACTGACATATCTCCTTGGCCAAAACAGTGATGAGATACAGACCATATCCCCAAGTCAGGTAACCCTATGCACCACCAAAAGAATGTTCTTCCTGAGGGATTATTTTTGTCCTTTTACAAAGACAAAGACAGGACTTTTAGTTCACAAACTGTATTCCATAATCCTTAATATACGCATCTCCATATGGAAAAGTGATTAGTACTAAATTCTACTGACTAAAAGTGTGTGTATGTTACATATATAAAATGTTTATTATTATTCACACATTGAAACATTTTTCAGATTTACTTTTTTTAAAATCCATCATATTGATTGTCTGTTAAAGAAAAGCAAACCCAAAAATCTACATATTTTTTTCCTTTGCAAATCACCAAAAATAGAAAATTAAATTTTATTTAAAACCATCAAGATACTTGATTTTGCCACTCTAGCAATCAATTTAAACAGGACATCTTTATTATTATTGACATTTGCGCGTATGACCGAGTCAATGGCTAAAATTTAAATTACAATAAAGGATACAAGAGAAAGTGTACTTGAACTTCCACAAGCACTAGTGACTATTAATACAAGATAACTGCAACTACAGACATACATCAAGTTTTGTTTTTTTTAAGTTAATCTAAGTTATACTTTGAGGAAAGACATTTCTTTTCACAGTTGTCTGAAATTCTACCCAAACAAACCAACTACAACTGGCTAAAAGGATATTGACCTAAAAGGATATTGGCTTGAGTAGATACCACAAACAAGACACAAAAGAATGAGATTTTTACCAAAAAGAGTTAATTGAAGCAAAGTTTACAGAGTGGCCTCAGGCAGAAATGCCTTGGAATGGCTAAACTGAAAATGGTTGTCAGATTAGTAAAAGCAGGAAAGACATTGATAGGTTTAGACAGGATTTGCAGGAGTATTTCAGGTATATTATGGCAACTCACCATGAAAATGTAGATGTAAAAATAACTGCACCTATGATTTCTACCAGCACTATGAAGATGGGGTTAAGCTAGAAGCAATGGCGAAACAAGACAAGCTTTGTACTCCTGTTGAAGACAATACAGGCTACTTTCTTAATTAAAGGAGTTGCTACAGATTATAAAGAGAGGGGATATTCTTCTATCAAATTATTTTATACTATCACATTTTCCCTCATCATAGGCAACATGTGTGTCTATTTTTGAGGTACACTACAAGAGAAATTTTTCAAAGGAACCAAGGACAGTTAGCTGCCTAACTCCCATTGAAAGTCAATGAGAGTTGGATGTCTAACCCACATTTGTGCCTTAGAAGATCTTCTCCCCACACACACTCCCCAGACTGTTAAATTTCAAAAAGGTTTTGTTTGTTTGTTTTAATACATAAAACACAATAGTACACAAACAAGACTACTTTATAGGAAAGTTGAACTTTAAAAAAAAAAAGTTCAGAATTGTGCCAGCTTGTATCCAAAGCAACAGAACTGGCTCCTTTAAAATTAACATATTAGTTAATTTTTTTTTTAAAGTAGCAGGTAACTGAATTCTGGTCTCTTACACTCCCAAAAATGTGTAATTCCTTTTATCTGTACCACAGCTCCTCTGCCCCAACTTAAACATCAAAAAGCGTACCCCCCTCCTCACGGTAGGTGGAGGATCCAGGGCAGCTCTGGCAACCAGTGTAGGCTACTGCCAAAAATTGCAGAGGAAAAAGAGCTGGGAAGGGAAACCATAAAGGAAAGCCTAGATGCTTGGTTCACTGAAAGGAATGACGTGATGAACCAAGCAGTAGGCCTGAAGATTTAACCTATATCCAGATGTGAGGTCCTGCTGGAAGGATGGAGATTTTAACAGATGTGCAAGTGAGACTTGATTTGTAAAGGAGGAACTACATAATATAGATACTAGGAAGGTGGGAATGTTGCCATAAGAATGCAAATAAGAGGGAAAGGGATGAAAGAGATATCATTTCTTCCTGCCACAGAAAATGGTTGTTTACATGCAATTAAGGTCAGAACAATCTAACTTTTTCACCCCTGAGAAGTTTCCACAGGTATTTGTTGTTCAGTATTTATTCCCTGAAGTCCTTTAGGGATTGAAGTTTCCCTGGGAAAAGCTTATATACTCTGGTGGTGGACACTGTAGAGAAGCTCTATACAGACTGTTGTGTGTTTATAACACATCTATCAATACAACTGTTGATTTTTTAAAAACCCTGGACTTTTTCTTTGAGAGGGGAAAAACTACACTACCACAGTATTGCTAAAAGAGTTTGACAAATTCCACAAAACATGTCCACAAATTTTTACTTGGATGTCAAGATGAATTCCCTATGGTCCCACTTTTGTGTTCACTTTCATGAACATTCACGTGATCAAACTTTACGGAAAAAATGCTCATGGAAAGCAGATTTTAAGCGCACATATTTCTGTAAAAATATCTCTCTAGGCAAAGAACCCTAGAAGCATGACATTTAAATGTACATATTTCAGATATCCGTAGTCACAAAACTTCCAAAATATAATTCCCATTCATCAGTTACACCAAAATGTATAATTAAAGCAGTAACAACAACATACGCCCAAATCACATGGATTTCACATTTCCCACAGTCAGTTAACTGGGCCTGCCCCTGCTCCTATTAATGTCAATGACAAAACACCCAATGATTTCAGGGGCGAAGGAAGATACTCAGGCCCACTGAACACATCTTGTTCTCATCTGCATTTTTTGGCATATGCAGGCTAAAACCAAGTAGTGAGTGGGAGGGGCAAGAATCAACTGTGTCTCCAACAAACATAACGTGTGTGTGTTACACAAAGAAAACTCAGATATAATCACATCACAAACACAGGTTAGCAAATTAATCCTAGAATCACAGATTCTAGGACCTACTAAATAGTGTTGGTCCATTTGCACATCATGGAACTAATCACTGCTTTAGGGGAAAGCTCTTTAGCACACTCAGAGTTTCTCTGTATTCTATATTTTGCTCATCTTTAAAATTATGATGTAACCCATGAAACGCACGCAATCAACATGTTTTACAGCAGTGATGAATATTACATAATGAGCTTCAATTATTTCTTAACCAAAAAAAAAGTTAAAATTCAGTAAATCAGTTATTTTATAAAAAGTATTTTAAAAGCTCCTCTCTGACATCTAGAAATCCAACCAAAAAACAAAGAACAAGCAATACTCTTTATGTAGGGCTTACCATGTTGTGTGTTCCACTTTCACAAAGCTAGCCAGCAGATGCACATGATAAACAACAGATTTAAGACTTCGTTCTACTCTTATATACTTGATTGAGCTTTGCTCTGTAGATTGCACAACTGGCTGAGTACACATACACCAGCACAGCAATCAATTTTTCAGTACCCTTTCTCTGTTGATGGGTATCAGAATAGACTTGTGTATGTATAAAAAATGAAACATTTATATCTAGAACTGAGATTTATATATTTACAGTATATACACAAGTTGTGTTTTCAGGTGAATTGTTGATACAATGCTTCCATCTATTAGCTAGCCACCTCATAATAAATTTTAAAAAACTGTATCTCTATTGAGATCTCATAACATAATCACAATACCACTGTAGCAAAGTGTGCTGGGCTCTTTAAAAGTGGACACCATTAGCCTAGATGTTACTGGGACTCAAGCCTTCATGGAAGAGCATGTGGGGAGATGTAGTTCATAGGAGAGATTGTTGGAAGGTGTAGTATCAGAGGGCTCATGCCATTGCCAGGACTATACAGGAAAAAAGCCTTTGGGGTTCATTTAGGGAGCGCTCAGGTGAAGGAAGGATTTGGAGGAAGCCTATCTAGAGGCCTGAAGGGAATAAAAGGTGGTGAGGAAATAATTTCTTGCAGGCATTGTCTGTGTCTGGACTCTCCCTAAGTAGCATGCTTCATCTTACATAGTCCTGGCAATCACGTGACTCCTCTGGTACCACATTTTCCAGCTTGCTTTTCTTTGAAGGAGTACGTCCTTGTATCATCTGGGCTAGCAGCAATTACTCTTAAAGAGCCCAACACATTCCACTACAACCACCAAGAGGTAGGTGTTATTGTTCCGATTTTACAGAGGGAGAAACTTAGACAAAGACAAGTTATGAGACTTAGGCATGGTGTCAGAAAGCTTGTGATGGAGCTGAGAATAGATCTCATATCTTCTGAAGCCTATTTCTCTGCTATAAACACAAAACCACCCTTCCTTAATATAATTCTTCACCCTCTTATTTGAGCATTTCTCTTAAAAAAAAAAACCAACATTCATTGAAAATACAACTCTAATAAAGAAAGACGTGTTGCCAATCATGACATTATCTTCTTTTACATTTCTTATGGCATTATCTCAGCACAGATGTTATCTACGTTTAAAGCCAGGATGATGGCTTATGTAATTATATTATTTACATTTACAGAAGTGAATCCAACTTAATTTTTTTATGTGATGATGGATGGGACCATTATCAAGGTGTCACAATGGTAAAAAATTGTTTGTGGGTAGCATAATATCAGCTGCCATTCATGGTGGAAACCAAAGAGTTCTCTGAGAGCATCCAATTAAGCGTTTGTACTCTGCCACAGACTCTCTTACTTGTACGAAGAACTGCTGAATGTGAAATGCTTTCTAGCAAAGTATAAAGGAGCATGTTTCTTACATGATTTCAGGTAATACTGTGTTGCCATGCAGTCTGTTTGGATAGAATATTTCAAGGGAAAATTGCTAGGGAATTTACACATCTCTCTCAACGGTGCTCAATTTTCAGCTATCATCATATGATGTTTGAAGTGCATGCATATTCATTTGGTCCTGATGGTGGGTCATTTACCATGTGGACAGGTTGCAGTTTTCTGGAGTTGACTGTTTTGTCCAGATTTTAATTCAACCACTATTATACTGTCCAGATGACACATGATTTTAAAGACACCTGTGCAAAGCCTGGTAAATTATTCTAACTGAATTGGAGAAACCAAGAGAACAATATGATGTGGTGGTAATATTTTATTCTGGTTTCAACACCACAGTCTAGTGTTTGGGGAAATACCTGTCTATTTCCTTCCATCTCCAGTCACAGTTATCAGATTAGCACCACACTTTCCATGCTTTATAATGGTCCTTAACCTGGAATTTGTGACTTGTCATGAAACGAAGTCTTTGCTCTGGCATATATTTTCCATTGACTTCACAAGCTGGTTTCTTCTGTGAGCTAAGATTGAAGGGATTTGCACAGACATTTCTGTAAGGGGCAGAATCTAGAGATGATGGGTTGCAAGAGAGGACTATAGGGGTTTATTCCCAGAAAGAATGGCTATGGGAGGAGTCACTCAGAATTTTAAATGTTTTTAGTTCCTTTTTCTGCCAACACTGAGTATATAAAAATGGATAGACATTGCCTAAAGAATAATGAAAAGTTGCTACATTCTGTTTTGTTTTAGCAAGTCAGTTTTTGTCACAGTGCAAACACGATCAACTGAACAAAGCCCCAAGAAGCAACCCAGCTAGCTTTATATTCAAACTTCTCGAAAGGAAGATAGGGGGAGCTGGGAGAAAAATCATTAGAAATTTTCAGAAAAGTTCCATTGTATTTTGAAAAGTTAAACCCAGTGATGCTGAATAAGAGAAATTACTTTTTAACAGGAAAAATATGATCAGCCAGGGAAATTTTAGCAATGGAAGTGAACTGTCAGATAAGGTATTCCAAAAGCACTGTAATTAGAATCTAAACAGGTAGCATTTTACAAGCAAATTAGTCTGATACTCTCATAGGCCCTCATAGGCAATTTAAACATTTGAGGTGAAACCGTGCCCTGCTGAAGTCAATGGAAGTTTTGTCATAGACTTCAGTGGGGTCAGGATTTCATCCTTCATCAGTAAACACACAGAATATATTGGTTTGTCAATGGTTGGGCAAAAGTTAAAAAAATAAGTACCATGCCTCCTGTAGTTTCTAACACGTATCTCTCCTCCTCCACCTTCCTGCCATTATTTCTCATATAGTTGATCTTATAAATGTAACAAAGCACATATTTATATTTTGTACATTAACTAAAGATAAACAGGAAAACACATGCAACAGAAAATACATCTTGTGGATTAATGCTGCACTTTTACAAGGCAGTCTAAAAAGGTATCCAAATCAACAGAAGGTGCACTAATGCTAACCCAAGTGGTAGTTAATTTGGTTTGAGATTAGTTTAAAATAAGCAATTATACTTTTAACACACTGAATCAAGTTTCAAATTTATGTTACAGGTTTGCAGGTGGAATGGCACTCCCAATGCACTTTTATCATCAAAATCCATCATGTACATTACTGTAGTTCTAACCTTCAAGACGGTGCATGTTAATTTAAGAGATAACAAAACATGTACTAATTGGTTCTTAAGGGGAATTTATAATCACTTCCTGGAAATACTAAGAATAATAATTAGCTCTGTAAATTCACTGCCATTAGCTATATGTCAGCTAAAATTCTACATGTATAATAATCCATTTGTAAAATATCCATCCAGAAGAAGAACTCTGTACCATTTAAGCTAGAAAATATAAAAGATGTTGCTGATGATTATCTCACTTCATCCGATGTATTGTACTGCATATATTACAAAATATTTCATTCAATTACAGCAGATTAGTTTACTATTTGATATATAACTAGTTTTACCAATATGTATTTTTGTTTGATGGTGGCTAGATTTTTTTATGCAACCATTTCTTATAAGCATTTCCTTAATTGTCTTTGACTGCACATGTGCAGTACCATCATTTATAAAAAGGCTATATATCTTTGTTATTTAATTGAACTTACTTCATGCAGATTCATTTACCTGACCATAAAAAACATTCCACTATACCTGCACAATGTTTGACTAAAACCTGTTTACCAATTTAATAATTTCAGTGTTAGGATTTTGTTCCAGTAAGAGCCAGGTGGGAAATGGACTGGTCTTTTTGAAGGAAAATACACAATTTTGAAACAGAAAACAGAACAAAATTTTTTGAAATGTCTCAGAAAATGAAATTCTGGACAAAAATTAGTACCAGGTCAATTGAAACATTTTGTTTTGACAAAACTGAAATGTTTTGTTCCAATTTTGATTTTTTTAAAATTTTATATTACATAAATACAAAATAAACCAAAAACTATTTTGTAAAAGGAAAAAAATCAAAACATTTCATTCCAAAAAGCTCAAAACAGAACACCTTCACCCTACCAAAAAAAAAGTCATCAAAGTTGACTCATTTCCACAACATTTCATTGTCAACTAATCAGCATTTTTCAATGGCAAAATATTCTATCGAAAAATTTCCTGACCATCTTCAGTTCTGATATCAAGCCACCCTTGTTTCCTGAAAGGTTTCTGAAGTTAAATTTGATATTATTAATATTTGATCATAGTGGCCCCAGGCCGGGATCTGAACCCCGTTGTGCTAGGCATTGTACAAATGCATAACAAAGAGATACTTGTTGTCCCTTCAGCATCTCCTCAGCACATCTCCTCAGAAACACAGGCTACAACTGGCACATCACACCTGTTTTCTGCTCTCTCCGCTGGCTTTTAATAGAATTTCAAATCAAGCTCAAGGTCTCGTCCTTATCTTCCAAGTGCCCAAAGGCCTGGGCCCAGGATACCTAAAAGACCATCTAATACTCCTGGATGACAACTATAGTTGACAGCTTCACTCCTCTGTCACAATGGCACTCTCAACAATAAGAGAAAAGCTTATCTGTGGAGGAGACAGAACTATCATGACTGCAGGATGAATTCTTCCACGAATTAAGGAGCATCACAAACCTCAACTCTTTCTGCTTCAAGTGCAATGCACGTTCTTTAACCCTGCCTTCTTTAATACAAACACATAGCAACACAAATATTTGTTTAATAAATAAATAAAAAACACTGCCAAAACAAGACACACTACTGCACACACTTCTTCCTTTAGGGAGAAGATGAAAGAACAATACATGACAGATGTGTAGTCACACTGCTTAACACACTACTGGAAGTCACTCAGATACTATGGTGATGAGTGCAGTACAAAAACCTCTATAGAACAGAATAGTCCTAGATAGCTTACAATTTAAAATTTAGAATTTACACAATCTAAGCCATATACTAGGACCTGACCCAACACTCCTCATTGTTAATGGAAAGGTTCCCATTGACTTCAATGAGCATTGGATCATGCCCTTAATATACAGCTGTATATCTCGTGGTTCCACTATGACACTTACATGATGCAAATGACTCTTGATTGCCCTGTGTACCTCGGTGAATTTCACCCTATGAGTTTAATCCCGTGAGGTAGAGTACTTTTTCTCCCATCTGCTTAAATAGAAGTTGAGGTTGCTCAGCATTTGGTAGGATTGGACACTAAATGAACAAACTTGCTCCATTTTCAAATTTATTATTTTAAGCATTTTATAAACTATAGTATAGTTCAATATACATCTGAGAGGAAAAAAGCATGTAGTCTTCCATTTTGCTGCTATGAAACTGTGTCCTTACGTCTAACTACTTGTTTTTATGGCTTTATTTTTCTAATGTCAAACTTCTTAAAAAAAAAAACCAACAAAAAACTTGTTTCTTTGCATTCAATTTAACAATCCATAGACAGTCCACAAACTCAGATTTACTCCAGCATTTTTAAACTCACCCTCACCCTACACTTAATCAAGTGCACATACACAGCTGGTTAAAACAACATTTCTGCCAACAACAGTAACATTCTACTGTGTAACTTTCTAAAGGAATATAACTACCACCATCTCCAAATAGTCCTACTACTAAGAGTTACTTCTAGATTGATCCCATACTGTACATTTTCCTAATTTCTTCATATCTTCAGGAAACTAAATATTATCTTCTTGAGTAAAAACCTGTTTCAAATATTAGCTATATCTCTTCTCTTTACAAAACTGTTAGACTACTCTGATTCATTATATATCTGAAATGAAGCATATACTACCTTCCCCTTTCTAAGTAACATTTTAAAACCTCTTTGGGAAGAGATAAATCCAGGTGGATTGTTCCTACCTTCTATTGAGAGTAACTGCACTTACTGGTCTCCTAGAGAAATTGTGAGAAAGTGGGAAAGGAGGAAATAGACAAGATGTTTTTCCCCATAGTTTCTTAGCTGGAACATTAGAGTACAATATTTAACTAGATATTCAAATCTCCTGAAATAAAGTTTGCCAGAATAAACAATTCAGTCATGATCTCTGTACCTAACAGCATCAGGCTAACTCACTTGATATAACTGAGAACTTTTGATAGTACATTTAAAAACACTTCAAAAAAATCTAAGTGTTTAAGTGTACTGAGATGAAATGAAATATAATTTATTTTTAGTTCTAGCAGAAAAGATGTCTTCTTTTGTAAAGGAAAAGAACCTTCTTTGCAGATATCTATAAGAAGCCTCAAGGCCACACACAGAACATGTACTATAGACAAATTTTGTATGAGAGCATGGACATTACCACAATATTTCCTATGTTCAGAATGGTACCATAGTAAATATTTACTTTTCAGTGGTACCTGCTGTATCAATGCAACATATTCAATTTGGCTTTGATAAATTTGTGCTATAATTGCAAGGCATACTAAGATGACCACCTAACTTCAGTTTACATTTATTGTGTGTACTTAGAAAGACACACTAGACTTAACTTACAGAAGGTGAAACTGTGATTACACATACATGAACAACTAGATTTAGCTTTAGTAATAGCTGTAAAGTTTGTTATAGATATGCAAAATTCTATTTAAATTGTATTCTAAAGCACTTACCTCAAAAATTTCAAAGCCATAGATGTCCAGTACTCCCATGACCTTCTTTCTGACTTTTGTTTGTGCCTTTTAAGAGAAGATTGAGTTATTGTTCTGTATATTTAGCATTTGTGGTCAAGATACGTTAAATGCACCTTATAGGCATATTGTTTAGGCTAAAAAGTTAGGTTTGGTTTTCCAAAAATGGTTAATATAAATATTTTCATAAGTTTAAAAATGAAAACAAGCACACAGATTTTATTTGGATACAAATATTCACCTCCAGCACTGGCAGCCCTGCAACCCTGCACTAGTGCATAAGAACAAAAAAGTAAAACAGACCAGTATAGTTTTACTGTCCCCACTCACTTCATCTATTTATATTGATTTCTTTATGGGCATATAAGAAAATTACCTTAATGCTCTCATTGATTCTGGTAACAAGCCAGGAAAACAGTCTACTGTACAGATTCTTAGCCAGAGCATCACGGGCATAATATGCCTAGCCAAAAGAAAGAAAGAAAACATTAGAAATACTGGGCTAATTCTGAACCATGTGCGCTATTCCAGTGGTTTAAAAGTGCTAGAAAAAGGGCGGAAATGACTTCTAAGGAATATGTTCAGCATGAGAGGGCTACCTGGTCAGAATAAGGCTGCAGGAACAGCTCTACAGTGTTCTCCCTCCCAACCTTTGGCATAGGGACTTGGTAAGGGCTAGAGACGGAGACAGTGTAGCCAGAGCACATTGCATTCTGCTAGTCTCAGCTGGCCAACAGCCCATTACAGTATGTCTTTACCACAATAAAAGACCCACAGCACCACCACAGCTGGCCCTAGTCAAATGATGTGGCTCAAGCTGTAGGGTTATAAAATTGCAGTGTAGACATTCAAACTCAGGCTGAAGCCCAGGCTTTTAGACCCTATGAAGATGGAGGGTCTCAGAGCCCAGGCTGTCTACACTGCAATTTTTAGACCTGCAGCCTGAGCCCCATGAGGCCAATTCAGCTGACCCAGGCTCAGACTGGGTACCAAAGGGATTTATTCACAATGTAGATATACCTTTAGAGTATGCCTACTCTGCAATGTAAGCCCAGGGTCAGCAGAACCCAAGCTAGCAGCCCCTGGGTTTGTTAGCCTAAGGTTTGAGTGTCTACACTCATTTGTAGGTTAGGAATTGTTGAACCCTTGGGTCCCAACCTGTGGTGCTAGTCTAACCACCCATATTACCGACTTCCGAGGGTCCTCCCAAAATGTGGCTGCTCTAGCCCTTTGTTCGTGGAGCCTGTGGGAAAACTTCTTTGTCCTCTGACAATTTGAAAGTTGGCCTGTGGAATTGTGGGATACTTTCAGCAGACTCCCAGAGCACAAGTCCATTGGGGCTGCATTGACACTGCAAACCAACAGGGCTTGAAACCTGGGTCCTGGCTTGACGAAGGCTCAGATGCTCCACCTGCGTGGAGTCCTGGGACCAGGGGCCGCTCGATTTGTGTGTAGATGGAAGGGTTAGGCTTGAGCCTGAGTTGAAACCCTGGTCTTACACTACAGTGTAGGCAAATCCAAAGAGGCCTTGCAGCCAGAGTTGCCTTAGGGCTGCTTTCACTTATGCCTGTAGTTTGATAGGCCCAACAGAACCAAGAATTCAAGAGGAGCAAAGTTGGCTTAAAGACATCTTTCCCAACCTGCCCCCTCCCTTACTCCACTGCAGGAACAGAGAACTGAAGCCAGCGGTTAATAGGATTGCCTCGAGTAGTCACATACTTAAGAGATGCCCGAAGGGACCAGAAAAACAGTGGGTCTAATAAAACTTCACATTTCTGTCTTTGATAAAATGACTCTACAATTTATATATCCCCAGCGGGTTCCTCATTCTTTTTGAGGAACAGGCTCCTGGGAACCTTTATAAGAGGTGAAACTTTATGAATCTAGTTATTTGTGGACCAGGGGAATATAGCAGTCCTCACACTAATGTATTCTGAGAAAGCAATAAGAGGAGTTGAGAGAAATAGGAAAACAGATAAGGGATGGCAGAGGGAGAGAGAGGAGGCAGTAAGGAAAGGAGAGAGAGATGGGCAAAAGCAGCAAAGGGAGAAGAGAGGAATGAAAAGCAGTCCTCAATTTGTCTTAAAAACTCCAAAAGCATGGTTGTTTATTGAACATTTTGCAGTCTCCCTTCTTCTATCTGTTTCTGAGAGGTTCCTACTTATGTGCTCTTCTCAGATATTTTTTCAGGACCCCATAAGTTAAGTTTCTAGTGGAGGTTCAGGGCAGCAGAAATGCACATTATCAAGCAGACTTGATGATGTTGAATAAAATTAAACAGGAAACAGCGAGGGATGAAATCAGAATTTTTATCACTTAAGTGAATAAGACAGAAGATAACAAATTCTCAGGTCAAAATAGAAAAATACACGTATGCTCTATGTGGACAAATTGTCCAGCACATCAATTAGAAGCGTTTGGAGTTTATTAGTTTAAAAAAAAAAAAAAAAGGAGAGAGACACATTTCAACCATCAGCCCCATGTAAAGCAGCAACAAAACACAAACAAGGAAGATGAAAACTGTATCAACAGAAAAATACACTACAAGAGGTGAGATCGTCACTGTAACATGCTAGTTAGACCGCATCTGGAATACTGTGCTGTAAGAGGCACAGCGCCACCAGGAGAATACTCGTGCCTTCAGGAGGGTGAAGCATCAGACAACAAGGACTTTACCAGTTCTGAAGAATTTAAGTTATGAAGACAAGTTAGGGAGTTCAGTTTATTCTACTAGAAAAAGAAAGGATCCAAGCTGACTTCACAGAAGGTTTCAAAACTAGTAAAAGGATTCAGAAAGTGATTTTTATCTTTTTTAAAAGCCACCCTCACTCCCTTCCATGTCCACCCATACAGACTGGTTTGGGCTTCTAAAACTAGATAATCTAAAATAAGGAGTAAACAGAGAACATAAGCAGAACTACTCCAGGACAAGAGAAATAAGCGTATGGAATAAGCTATTGGGCAAGTAATTAAAACAGTGTAAGTGATTTCAAGAGACACCTAAATTTGTTGCAGGGGAAGGACTGAAGGTTATGGTGAAAAAGCAGGAAGCTTGGATTAAAATAAACTAAGAATGAGGAGTGGCAAATGCAACCAGACGGCCTTTCCTGTTCCTAAAATATCTTACATTCTTCACGTACAAACTTCCAAGCTGGCTCGCCACCGATATCATTAGCTGAAGCAAGAGGAGAAGGAAGGGAGAGGTGCTAAGAAATTAAGAAAAAAGGAACAATATGAAAAAGTTGAATTTATTCATTTTAGCTGAAGAAATGTCAGAACAGCCCAGAGCGCATAAATCCTGTGACACCAAATGGGCTGTTCAAAATGAAAGATGGTCTGCCACAGCAGGATATTTTAAGTTAACCACATTTCTGCACAAGATGTAGGAAAAGCTTCCTACACCCTTTTCTTGTGGACATGACTGTCATAAAAGCAAAATGTTCATCAAGTGTGTTTGAACATTCAAAATGTGTGTTGAAGGAAAGAAACTGAAAACAGTGATAAGTTTTACTAGTGAAATATTTTATTTGGAAGTGCTTTGTGAGCAGTAACTTTATTTGGTTGCTATGCAGAAAGCACTTATTTAAAATAATTCTTTCCCTTAAATAAAGAATGTTGCCTCAAGCATGTGACATAAAATAATGTTCAGTTTTCTGGTTAAAAGTAAAATTTTCAAAAGCAACTAAGTGACTGAGAAATCTAAGTCAAGAATTAATGATCTAATGAAGTCACAGGAGCCCAGAGAACAAAAGCTAAAGAGGTGAGAGGGGAAGTGACTTTTTGTCAGACTGTCTGAAGCCATTAATTTGTTTTAATAGCACCATTTAACTTCAATTTCTGAATAATGTTATGGAGAAAGTAAGAGATTCAGCAACTTTTAATTTCCAAGAGATAACAACATACATCCTCTGAGACCCACAAGCAGCAATCCAGAAATTACATTTGATATATCTGAAGTAAAATCAGAACAAAACAACCCCTTAAAATAACCTTTCAGGTCCTTCTGATACATAAAAAAATAAAAACCCACAATCCTTATTATCCTTGTGGAAAAGAAAAACGTTTTACATATTTCACAGAAAAGAAAAATCAATAAGAATCTGCTTTTACCTGAGCTACATTTAGCGTTGTAGAGACTTTTTCTTGCTTGGCTTCAACCGTTCGGAAGCTAAAGGCTCTTTCCAACACTGACTGATCGATCCCTATCAACTCACAAATTTCTTTGAGCTCTATGAAAGCAAAAAGCCAGAGTGTGACTACAATTAACACTTTCATATCACCGTATTTGTATTGGCTAACCTTACCCAACACTACCTCACACAAAAAGTTAATTATCTTCTTTAACTTCGAAGCAGTGGAAAGTTTGTTCAGAATAATTTTTTGTCAAGTTTTGGTTGAGTGTTACCACCACCCCATATAAAGTTGGCTGAAAACCGTAACAAAAAAGATTCCATAAAAATCTTAAGTCTGAAAGCATTTTTCGTTTCATTATATTTCAGTAAGAGGCCATTTTTTTCCCTATCTTCTGTGGAATCTTTTTCCTGAAACAGAACTTTCAAACACACAAAAACAAACATCAACTTTTCAAAATGTACCAATTACAAAAAAAGGTCGAAACAAGTGAATAAGCACCACTTAAGTTACACATTGGCAGTACGAAAGCAAAAAATATTAACTGAAAAAATACTGTGGCACAACCAACACGTTATATCCGTTTATAGTAAATCAATTTCTTCCATTTAATATTTCAGAAGAAAGCTTTCATAAAATGGAAAATCTAGAAAATGTTCATGAAGAAGACATTTTTGTAAAAAGCCAAATTTTGACTGAAACACTACATATGAGAGATTTGAACCAAATCTATTTACAGATGATGTTCAGAATAAAAAAGGAAGTAATGTACTTTAATTCAGCTACAAGAGCAAGAGTAAATCTTGTGTCTTTACAAGAAACAGAATTTGCAATGAACTATTCAAATATTAGGTTTTTTCTTAACACCAGTGTCATCTTACCGTTTTTATCTTTGATTTTACTTTCATCTAAACCATTTACTCGAGATTCAGGTTTGAATTCAATGTTTCCCAGTTTTAGAACTGCTGCTACCACCTCCAAGATGGACTGTGTTTCATGATCCATAAAGCCAACAATCTGCATGGCATTCTGGAAAAGGGGAAAAAATCATGAGACAAAGATATAAATTTTTAATCAAATAGATCATACTTGCAAAATCCACCATTTATATACAACAGCACAGAATATAAACATTTTCCAAACATATATAACAAGAATATGAAAAAATTACTGGGCTTGGATAATTACACCACAGGATACGAAGTGAGGTTTGCGAGAATTGTGTAACTCAGTCGGCATAAATGTTAATCTGTCCCTAGTGTCCATACCAGAGCACTGAAGTAATTCATGTTTTTATAAAGATTTTTTTTCCTAACTGCCTATAGACCAATTACTCTAATTTCAGATTCATAACAAATTTGAAAAGCTAAGATAAATGAATAGATCAACAAAACGCTGATGGATTAATTTAAATTTAGCAACAGAATAGGAGAAAAATATCACTGGAGTTCACGCTTTTCTTTCTTAAGTGCATATATACAAAACCAAACTATTCTCTATCAAGACTTTGGTTAACCAATGTTACATCTAAAACTCATTGCATACTATACAGCTGCAAGAAAACATTTAACACTGCATTTAACACTGATTAAGGCCCCAGTCCTGAAAATGGCTCAGCAGAGGTGGATCCCCTCTAGTACAGACCCACTTGCAGAATTGAGGGTTTCGAATTTTGAGTTGTGTGTCTTGGATTAAACTGGATTAATCTTACCCTAACTGTTCTGAAGTTCACTGCATCATCCACTCCATTTACTCGGGCAGAGTCCAAACTCAGGTAGTTATATCTGCTGAAATCCCGTTCAAGTTTAAGTTTGTCTAATGAATTGAATGAAAATAAGATCAGTCAGGTATCCTTGTTAATGGCTCTCTTTCACCCTTACGGACAGTATATGAATAACTGCTATTAACAAATAGTTAATATTAAATTGACCTAGTGATCTTTAAATTACAAGCCCTTTAGGGCAAGGATGGTCTCTTTTCTGCGTTCATACAACATCCTGCACAAATGGGGCCCCAATCCTGACCATGACCTTGATTACGACAACGTAAATATTTACTACTACTAACAGTAATAAATAATAATAATAATAAATAGTAAGTTAAAAAAATACCTTTCTTCACACAAAACAAAAATATTGGTTGAGAGTGTTTTATTAGGAAAACAAAAAGCCGTAATAATGTCTGATAAACACCAGAGGTGCAGTACTTACTAAGCAGGTCGTCTGATGCACCAGATAATATCTGATAGAAGATATGAAAGTTTCTTTCACCTCTTGGCTGTTTAACAACACGGGACTTCTCTAACAGATCTAAAGACAAAATCGTCAGAGTTAATTTCTGCCACACCATTTTCTCTCTATTTTAACATCTTTTTTAACTGTTTCCTATTAACCCCAGAGCTGATCAAATAATACTTATTGAATAATTTAATAAGGGGTGATATTTCTTAACTAAGTTATTGGCAAAGAATTTCGTTCACTATTTGCCCCGCTCAACCTACAATAAGCTAATGATTTTTATAAATTGCAGCCTTACCAATTAGACATGATGGGCCAGATTTTTAAAGGTATTTAGGTGCCTAGTAGTATTTTCAAAAGCATCTAGGTGCCTAATATCACCCATTGAAATCAATGAGTTTTAGGTGCATAGGTGCTTTTGAAAATCCCACTAGGCATCTAAATACCTTTAAAAACCTGGCCCTATATTTTCAGGCATAAACAGCACTGTGGGGAGTAACCCCACAGTGCTGGAAGAGAAAATAAGGTTTGGGGAGGATTGTTATATGAAGAAAGAGCTTTAAAAGGAGCTGAGGTGTGTTGAGGGTGGAAGCAGCAAAGAGGAACGGAAAATTTTAGAGCGGAACTAAGAAGTGTAACTGGGAATAATGGGATGAAACAGAGTAAGGGGAAATTGGAGATGAATAGTCAGGACACCTTTTATGACAGTGAGGCCTATCAGATTATCCCCCAAGGGACCTGATGAAAAGTCCATCAAATGAGGCATTTAAAACTAGACTGGGAAAAAGCTCTCTAAGTTCTATAGGAGCATACACTGCACTGGCAAGTAGTTTGAGAAGGTTATTAGCTCTTTTCCACCAGTGACATCTATGATTCTTGCAATGAGGACAAGAATCTTGCAAGACCGTAGAGCTGGATTGGCTCAGAACAAAGAAGATTCTGGAGAGCTCTATCACACTTACTGCTCAGATGGCAATGCAAATTCAGCTCGTGGTTGAATTGCACTGAGATGGTTTTGGTGGCTTTGGGCTCAGTGCAGCATGAGAATGAAGGGAGATGTGAAAAGGGACGTTCCGGATGGTGAGGGCAACATTCAGTGTGGCACAGAGCTGCTCACCATTTTGTGAGGTTGGAGGCTGAGCTACATCTATTTTTTTTTAAATGTCTTTCATTCCTTGTTTTAGTGGCATACATGAGGGGTCAACACCATTGCCCCAGCCATGCCTTGTGTACAACCCCACCTTTTCCCGGACACGCCCTTTCTAGGTCCCAGGCACCCTCTGGGGTGAAGGTACAGGTGCCAGCACATCATGCCAAGTACAGTGCAGAGAATGTGCTAATGCTGTGTGTGCACCTGCTGAATAGTACATGCCACTCATCAGGTGGGCATGCCCTTTAGCACCATGTTAGTGCGTGAAAGATCAAGCCCTTTAAGAGTACACATCTCAATATGTTAAAAGGAACATGGTTGCTTGCATGCCTAGTCTAAGTCACCCAGTTAATTTACAAACAAAATCCAGACAAAGCTTTGTAATTATTTTTAATTCAGTGTTTAGAGTCACAATTTGAACAGGCCAAAACTTATGTGCAGTTAAAAATTCCAGCTACATTAAAGGCAACATACTCAATTAACATCGAGCATTAGCTTCTTAATACGTTAAGAGTTTCATTAGGCATCTGTGGGAGCTTGATAATCATTGTGTAAAACTAATCAAAACGAAGGTTGGGTATACTTTCTTAATGTCCCTGCAGCAATAAGAAAGAATTACTTAAAGTCACACTCAATCCAGGCTGCATGGGTGAAGGTTCCATAAGGCACCAAATACCTAGTCATCAGCTACTTAAATTTTCTTGTCAAAAACTGCCAATGAAGCATCCTGCATCCTGTTCAATGAGTTCTTTAAAAAAAGTTAGACTAAGCTGTCTCTACACTTTCTATCCAGAAAAGGAAGATACAGAAGACAAAGGAAAGTTCTTCAGAAATCACCAAGGTGACCAGATGGCTGACATGGATAAGAGATGGATGTAGACACTCTGGGCCAAATTCTGTCCGGTGTTACCGCATGTAATTCCAAAGCAGTTGCACTGAGACTGCTGGTAGCGGTGATGCTACATTCTAGGAGAGTTTGGTGGACCAGTAATTACAGGTAACACTTGGGGTTTTTGAGTTGGATAAAATGAATTTCTCTGCTAAATATCCCCACAGCCTGGCTAATGTGTGGACACTGAGTGCATAATTCAGCTCCTCATCAATTTTCATTTTTACTTTGAAATGCAGCATGAGGAGTTAACAGGCTACCCACTATCAAATTCAGAGCTCTCCTTAACTTCCTGACTGGTTTCAGGACACTTACCTTACTGGAAAGTGACTGTATGTCCCTTGGCACTTAAACATTTATATTCTTATTAATTTTGTGTCTCTAAGAACCATTTGCAGCACTAGTGTTACACAGAAAGATACACAGAAAACTGCTTGGCTCCACTGTAATTTTCTAAGCATACTATGGTAGCAATAAGCCATATCAGTGTACACATTTATTTTGTGCTGAGCTGAGAGGACTCCACCATTGTGTTTTGTGTATGTCCCTGCATGCTGCCAGACAGAGTGCTATGTGGAGAGCATTAGAGTAGGTGCGACTAGAGAATCCAGTACTACATAAATCCTCCAAATCCAACCCTCCCCCACTCTTGGGAGGCTGCTCTAGTGCTACATAGATGACTCCAACCCTTAAACTGGAGTAACAGCTGCAAAGCAGCTACATCTTTCCCCATCCCAGCCTTTGGATGAGAATTCTTCTCTCTTCTGTGTCTGTAATTTCCCACTGCCCAGCTCAGTTAACAGGAGGATTATTTGGCCCTTGGTGTGGTCGCTGAATGGATGAAGACACAAGGACATTCAGAACTCGTGGGAGTACAATAGAACTTATTAATATTTTAGTCAGTTACAAGCACTACTTTGTCTCCATGCTGCCTGTTGTAATTATCACAGTTCAACCCACTTGCAAACACAGCATAAATCGAAGATAATACTTTACTTATTCTATTAATATGCAGCAGGACTAGGAGAAGGGATTAGATTAAAAAGATCATGCTAGCAAATCAAGTCTAAAACACAGGGACATAAAAATTGAATTTACGATTCTAGTCCTCCCACAAAGACATTTTAACATCTCCTACTCCAGCCCATATTAAGCCTCTCACAAATATATCAGGAACAAAGTAAATTACATTGTGCTCAAAATAACCAAGTGCCAAGATGAAGAATTTAAAGCACCACACTGACCTGGACTGCAATTGGCAAAATCCACAGCAAGCACAGCATTTCAAAGGCTGAAGACCATGGTAAGGAGAATTTCACTAATTTCGGAGGTCTCAGTGGCACAGTTAGGATGATTTCAGTCTTTTTTTTTCAAGCAACGTCTGCATTTTTATAATCTAATAACCCTATAATTTGTCTTCTCTGCTTCCAGATGTGGCTATATTTCAGCATATTCAGCAACAAGTAGTTTTGCAAAACCTTTTAAAAAACAATTGCTATCCACCGATGCAAACCGCAGTAAAACTTCAGAGTTACGAACACCAGAATTACGAACTGACCAGTCAACTGCACACCTCATTTGGAACCAGAAGTACACAATCAGGCAGCAAAACAAAAAGGAGCAAATACTGTACAGAACAGTACTGTGTTAAACAAACTACTAAAAAATAAAGTGAAAGTTTTTTAAAAGTTGACAAGGTAATGAAACTGTTTCTGTGATTGTTTCATTTAAATTAAGATAGTTAAAAGCAGCATTTTTCTTCTGCACAGTAAAGTTTCAAAGCTGTATTAATAAATTTTTGAAGGAACATTTTGTTCAGAGTTACAAACATTTCAAAGTTAAGAACACTACTGCATGACTTTAATAAAGACGAAGTGCAATCACTTATCTTATAAACATGTCTCCTGTGGCTTGATCACATATTACAAAATCAAATTACCTATATGGTTTAATACAGCAGGAAACGGACTGTGTGTGTGTCAAGGTTATTAAGTGCAAGAGACTGAACCTGAGGGGTTCTGAACATCCACAACACCTAGCGATGACAGGCTCTAGGTTTTTTGGAATACAGCACACATACAGAAATGTGTCATTTATAATAATTTTAGATGAGCAAAGCTACAATCAATGACAGCACACCTCTTATTTATTTCTACATCTGGTTCAACCCATGTAGTTTATTTCTGGTAATCCATAGCATTTCTGTATGTGTCAAAAATATCTATTGGAATAATATTTAAAAGTGTGGAAGACTTGTCAGAAGTTGGGTTTTAGCACAAACTATCTGAAGCACTGACTTCTGAATGACTAAAGACTGCATTCACGGAAACTTTGAGAAAGGTAAAGGAAAACAATTACATTTTAAAACTAGACTGTGGAATATTTGGAATATAATCAAAACAAACAATACTACAGAATACCATTTTGTAATCTGTCTAAACAATTTAAAAAAGATATCTCCATAGATTTATGACCCAATTATCTAGTTCTGGCAAATCTGAGACTTAACATGCATCTCAGCAATATTTAAAAATCACTTATAAATATGATTTTTAGGCATACATAACTCTTCTATATACCACCCCCAGACCTTCGAATTTTTAAATTATATTGTAGTGCATAAAAACAACTATAACCATATTTAATCCCTAATTCAGCACAGTTTTTGAGCACATGCCGAAATTTAAACACATTAGTAGCCTAGAACTACTCATGAATTCCAAGTAAGGCATGTGCTTAAATATCTTGCAGAATCAGGTCCATTCTGCTTTTTTAAGTCATATCTCCCCTAATGGGAAGCTATCCTGTCAAATTAATATTAAGCTTGAGTCAAGAAAGAATCAAGAGTTATCACAGATAAATTAACTGAATAGACACCTTGCTACTGACAACCTAAGATTAAATTTGCATGCGCCGGGATAGAGTAGGACAGAGGTTCTCAACCGGGGTCTGGGGCTCCCTGGGGAGCCATAGGCAGGTTTCAGGAGATCTGCCAAGCAGGGCTGGCATTAGACTTGCTGGGGCCCAAGGCAGAAAGCCACAGTTCCCCTGCATGGGGCTGACGCCTGGGGCCCCGAGCCCTGCCACCCAGGGCTGAAGCTGAAGCCTGAGCAACTTAGCTTCATGGGGCCCTGGGCAATTGCCCTACTTGCTACCCCTAATGCTGGCCCTGGCTTTTATATGAAGAAAAACAGTTGTTGTGGCACAAGTGGGCCAAGAGTTTTTATAGCATGTGGAGGGGGTGAAGGTTGAGAACCCCTGGAGCAGGGGACAATTTTAGGTTCAGTCTTACTTAATATAGAATCATAAAAATGTATGGCTGGAAGGGACCTCGAGAAGTCATCAAGTCAGCCCCCTGAGCTGCAGCAGGACAAACTAAACCTAGACCATCCCAATAGGTGTTTGCCCAACATATTCTTAAATACCTCCAACGGCAGGGATTTTACATCTTATTCCAGAGCTTAACTACCCTTACAGTTAGAAAGTTTTTCCTAATATCTAATCTAAATCTCCCGTTTTTTCTTCTGCCCCACTAGTAGCTGCAAACCCTTCCACAAGTGGCTGTATTTTAGAAGCGCTGTTGAAAGTACATAGTTTGTGAAGCACTTTGGGACCTTTTGGGTTGAAAGGCATTTTGTTACTTCAATACAGCTTTAAAAGCTCAGCTACGGAGCTCTGGCAAAATAGGAGACACATGGCTTTTTCTAATTACATGCATGCTTTCAGAGACTTGAATGTAAACAGTTTCCTGAGCATATGTTAAATTAGTTGTGAGAGAGGGATCGATGTCTTAGATTTTTCTTCTGGGGTTTTGTTAAGCAAGGAAGTTAACTAAATTAGTGATCAGATTTCCAAAGTGCAATGTTCACTGCACTGTCTGGATATTTAGTGGAGAAAAGTGTCAGAAAGGTATGATAGTCAGAAAATCAGGTATTTACCATAACAACAGAGCCACAATTTACAATCCTGTTTAAAGCTGAGTTTATGCTCTGCTATTCATTGTCCAAGTGCAGGCCACAATGAAACTGAAAAAAGTGATCCAAATCATCTGTCATATTCTTAGAAAACTCTGTTTTTGGTTGACCTCCCTTTGGCCCTCTGTTTTAGCAGCATTCTAACAAATCACCCCAAAGTACAGATTTAACAGTCAGCATAACCAACAAATTTTTCACTAACCCCTGATGACTATAAATCCTGCAGACCAAATTTTCAAAGGAAACACCACATAGGTACATATTTTAGGCAGGCACTGTCATTTTGTTCTATTATTGTACAGTGCCTAGCACAATGGGGTCCCAGTCCACAGCTGGGGCTCTGAGGCACTACAGTAATACAAAAAATTAATAGCAAAACCAAATTGCATCCACTTGTTGCAAAAAGTTCACTTCAGCATATTCAGTGTAGGCAATTCTGCACAGAAGTGCTGGCTGTTTATGCATATAGATGCAGGTACAAACAATGTATGAACATTTTGTAAATTTTAGTGCTGTATATAGAAAATACTCACAGTGCACACACATACATTAGGCACATGTATATTTACCGGGTACACACAGTATCCATCAGTGCTTTTGTCTGGATGGAAAAGAATCCAAAGGTTAACACCCATTAAAACTGGTGTTAAGGATAAAACCTCTTCAGAAAGGTCATTACTGTAAATACATATGGCTTAAAAGTCAAATACTTATTGTTGTTTCTCAAGGCACAACATTCCAATATTCATCTAGTAAAAGGCTCCATCTGATATCAGAATGTTATGGAGATAGTGAAAAGATAATTTGTACTTCCTAGTTGACTACGCCTTTAAAAAGTTACAGATATTTAA
Source organism: Caretta caretta (assembly GCF_965140235.1). NCBI lineage: Eukaryota > Metazoa > Chordata > Testudines > Cheloniidae > Caretta > Caretta caretta. The sequence continues at coordinate 53,466,136 of NC_134216.1, read as the reverse complement.
ACTGTTTAAATCAGCAGCTGACCAACCATTTGAGTAAAATGGACATTTACTATAAAATGAAATTTTTCAAACCACAGACAACTAGTAATGCTGTACAATACATTTGGCAAGCTATAATATACAAATGAATTTTTCTGGTTTCTGATCAACAGAAACTTTAAGGTTGATAGATGCAGAAATATTTGGTCCTTTCTATTTCTCTAAATGTACAACAAATTGACTTCAGTGTCAAGAAAGGAATGAGGATACATGGCAAAACACCACAAGAGAGGAATAAATGTCACTAGCCTAATCCATTCTAAATGGTCCAGCAGAAGTTATTTTTAGTCCATTCCTTAGCTATGCAGGCCAAATCACAAGGCATGTTCCAACCACTAGGCAGCTGAAAATTTTTACAGATAAACTTGCAGCTTCTTGACATGCCATATTTTCCCCCTCCTTGATTCCCTTCTCAGCCATGAGAGAACACAATAATGGCTCTTCAACAGGACCTTCCAATATTAACCCAATATTTGGAACTATGTTCCCTTTAAGTGAAATGAGCCCTCAACACATCAGACTTATTTGGAGTATCTGCAGTCAGTCACAACTAATACATATTTTCAAAAGGAGTTAAAGGCTGTTTACACTAGCTAGTAAGTGGTGTTTGTCATTTTAAAAAAAAATTTTGCTAACAGAATTTCAAGCTTTTTACCTAGTTTAGAAAAGTTTTAACGCTACATATTTACTATCATCAAAAAGCGACTGCAGAAACAAACAAAAAAAACCACCCCAAAATCCATCTAACAATGGAGTTTGAAAAACTTCAGATGTTTAAAACAAGATTTTTAAATGTCTAGTCATAAGAAATGCTAGTAACAGTGCCTTGACCAACTGAAATTCCACAACAACAATCATAATACATAACCAGAGTTCTTTGCTCTTACTGCTGATTCTTCACTGAATACACAATTACATATACCTTTCAAAAGGCAAAAATCAAGTGTTTACACTAGCATAAGATAGTTGCTTTGCTAATCTAAAAATTATTATTTTTACTCATAGGTTTCTTTCATATGGTTTCTGAAGGAGGTGAAAATATAGATCTTATTCTTAATTATAGTCATAAGCTGTCATTTGGATTGTAAGTCCTTGTTGATTAAAGTTCTTTTCTAAACCAGGCATCACATCTACTGTATCTAGGTTCATAGTTATTTACTAATTTATCATTAAATTAGGGTGAGGTTAGGATACTGTTAGAAAAGACCACCGTCATGTTAAGAAGTGTGAAGGCATTCAGCAGGTGATTCCCTCTGCTACTATCTTTTTTAAATCAGTCAGAAATATTTGTTACTTAGTAACAGATGTTTCTCATTGGCTAACAGGATTTTTTTAAAACTTTTTTTCCTAACTTTTTAATACCTCCAGCCTTTAACTCCAAGCTGATTTTTTTTTTAAATGGACAACAAAGCATTTGAAGAATTTCTGTTACTCATCAGAAAAATTACTCCCAAAACTGTAGCTACCATCTCAGTATTGTTTGTATGTCACTAAATACATTATAAATCTTAAAAATTCACACTTGAGTAAACTATTCTGGAATAGGATGCCATTAGGGCATGGATTTTAAAACTGAGTATGCAATTAAAAGTGCAAAATGTGTCCAATTTCCATGTACAATTATTGCACCATGAAAACTGAGTATAAATTAGTAATTTTAAAAATGACTATACCTATTCCTAAGAAACAACAGTAGTCTACCTTATGAACACTTTAAATACAGATTTTTTTTTTGCATGCTTTACACAGAGAAATAAACAAAAAAAGTGACAGCTTTGGTTTGTTTCATGAAAAGACTGACCATCTAAACGTACATCATTTTCCTTTCACATGGGAATAAATTACACTGCTAGATTCTCCCTGGAGTGCCTCAAGAAAGACTACAGAAGGCTGGGGAAGATGCGTAAAGTAATGAAGGCTCATGTGCATCTTCAGTGGGATTCTACCTGTCCCTAGAGAAGGAGAGCAAAGGTGCTACCAGGAGGACTTTGGTATGGTTGACCAAAGTATTCATGGAGAGATGCCTGTTCTCATGGGATGGATTCCATCTGAGTAGGGACAAAAATACACTTCTAGGATGGAGGTTGGCACAACTGATTAAAAGACCTTTAAACTAGGAGTTTGGGGAAGGTTGTTGAGAGATGCACATGTAATCGCCACATCTGATTCTAATACTGAGCAAGAGGAAAATCAAGTAAAAGAGGATACAGGGATAGAAAAAGGAACAGAGGGTAGGAGAACGGACAACATGAGGAAAGACAGCGCCATAACCACTGGCAGTAACAGTCAGGCCGGTGACACTACCTCATCAGGCAAGGAATCTGGGTGAAGCCAAGCAGAAACAACTAAGATGTCTGTACTCCAATGCAAGAAACCTGGGTAACAAAACAGAGGAACTAGAACTACTGGAGTAGGAAGTAAAACCAGATATTATAGTAATAATGGAAACATGGTGGAATAGTAGTCATGACTGGAATTCAGGTATTGAAGGGCATGTGCTGTTCAGGAAGGTCAGAAATAAAGGTAAAGGTGGTGGAGTAGCATTGTATATTTATGACGAGGTAGACTGCAGAGAAATTTAAGTGAAATAATGCATAAAATGGAATTTGTTTGGACAAAGATCACTTTGGGGAAGAAAGGCAACAGAGGCTCCACTAGTTTAGCGCCTGGGGTCTGCTACAGATCACCAAGAAACAACATGGATATGGATAGAAACTTCTCTAATATTTTTAATGACATAAACACTACTGGGAATTGAGGGATTATGGGAAACTTTAATTTCCCAGATACAGGATGGAGAACAAGTACTACTAATAGTGGTAGAGCCTAGGGATGTAAATATCGGTTTAAAAAGTTAACCAGTTAAACGATTAAAATTATATCGTTTAACTGGTTAACTAAGGTCACTCCAACTGGCGGGTCCCACTCAGCCCGCTGGGCTCCTGCCCATCCCATCCCCATCTAAGCCAGCCTCTTCTAGTCACCCTTTGATTCAGGTAGCTTCCCCTCCTCCCCCAAAACCCAAAGACAGTGAGGGGAATCTTAAAAGAGACAAAAGCCCTTTTCTTCCTGCCCGTCAAACTCCTACTGCTTTTTAAGCTGCAATGAGCTCTTGCTGACCCCATTCCAACATAATAGGTCACATGCAGGAGTTACAAACAGTTATACCAGTCTCATGAGTGGTCAATATCAGACTCAAAGGTCAGAAGGGATTATCTAGTCTGACCTCCTGCACATTGCAGGCCACAGAACCGCACCGACAATGGCTACTGTTACAATTAGGACCTCATCTACTTCTCAACCAAAACATGAGAAATTCCAGCACCACCCATGTACCAAGTTGGGACATTAGTGGTCTGCAGTCACTAAGAAAAGAATGCCACTAAATCACACCATAGCCTCCTTAAGAGTTGCTTACCATCCTGGTTACTCACCTGACTCTACAACATTTGGCTTGTGATCAAGCAAGAAGATACATGGCTACATAAATTGAAAACCATTTACTGTTCTATAGTCTAAGGCCTGGTCTGCACTAAAAAGTTAGGTCGAAGGAAGCCGCCTTAAGTCGACCTGTTAATGTATGTGTCTACATTACTGGGTCCTTTAAGCCAACCTAAGTCGCCTCTAATGTTGACTTCTGTAATCCACCTCTGTGAGAGGCGTAGCACTTAGTTCGATTTTCATGGGTCGACTGCGAGGTAGTGAAGGTGCAGCATTGTGTAATTCAACTTAATTGACCTCTAGGTGGTGTCCCACAATGCTCATCTGTGACTGCTCTGGAGATCATTCTCAACTCTGCTGCACTGCAGCCAGGTACACAGGAAACAGCCCCGCCCCGAGAACCCTTGAATTACCATTTCCTGTTTGATCAAACATTGGGAGCATGCCAGCTTGAGAACAGCTGATTATGGAGACTACATGCCCCAAATGTGCTCCAGCCTGGTCTGCACAGGAGGTGGTGGATCTCATCGCTGTATGGGGAGAAGAGTCTGTTCAGGCATAGCTCCGATCCAGCAGAAGAAAGGCCGACATCTATGCAAAGATCGATCGTGGAACGGGGAAGAAGGGCTACATGAGGGACATACTGCAGTGCCGTGTGAAAACAGAAGAACTTCACCAAGCGTACCAGAAGGCAAGGGAGGCGAACAATCATTCTGGTGCTGAACCCCACACATGCCGGTTCTACAATGTGCTTCATGCAATTCTTGGGGGTGACCCTACCTGCACCCCCACAAGCAACGTGGACACCTCACAGGTGTGAGAGTCTAGGGACAACAAGGACGACAATATGGTGGATAAGAAAGAGGAGGAGGAGAATGGGAGACAGGCGAGCCGTAGATCCATTCTCCCCAAGAGCCAGGAAATATTTTGAACCCTGGAGCCCTGTGGGTCACAGGACATCACAGAGGCCAACTGTGATGCCGGGGAAGGCATCTCTGGTGAGTATACAGTTACAATCAAAGTCCAGTTAAACTTTAGCATGCACACACATTCGGTGGGATTGCATGTTTACTGTGAAGAAAAAAGCGAGGTGCTGTGGTTCTCTGCTTACAAGAGGCTGCTCCAGCTATGCAGAGGGTGGCCCCGGAAAAGACTGTTTATGTGGACTGGGATAGCCAGGGAATCCTTCAAGGATATCTCTCGGAAACTTTTGTGGAGGTACTCTGCAATCCTTTGCAGAAGGTTTCTGGGCAGGGCATTCTTATTTCTTTCATCATAGTAGGACACTGTCCCACGCAACTCCTGAATTAATTCTGCTGGCATCATTGTGATACACAACATAGCAGCATAAGGACCGGGTCTATACACAGACAACTTTCAGCATCTCCTTCCTTTCCACTTCTGATACCCTCAGAAGACTGATATTACATAGGGTCGCCTAGGAGAAACGGGGGAAGTTTTCATTAAAAGTGCTCTTACACCAAAAAACAAAAAGGGCATATAGACCCACCCTACCCCCCACATTCTGGATCACCAAACCACATGGCTGCTAATGTGCCTTTACTGTGCTAAGCGTGGGTCAGCAAGTAGTTTAAAGTGGCTGATGTGGGGCCCCAGTCCCTTCATGAGAGATTCCACAATTTGGGAATGAAAACGTTCCCTCCTGCCCCGTTCATAAACGGCTTCCCGTGGTGCTATGGGGAATGTCCATTGTTTGACCAGCTACCTCTGCTCCCGACATGAGCCTCCCGTAAACTTCATTAAAAGTGCAGTCACCCATGACCCGGGCGTGGTGGGCATACTCACCATAGCTAGAGAAGCAAAACAGCACAGTGAATGGTTACGGATTCTGATTATGTTATGGCTTGCACCTAGTGTAATAAGAGTTGTTGGGTTGGTTTTTTTTATGAAAATGGCCTTGCTATGGAAACATTTCATTCATGTACTATGGCTCCTTTATTTTTTCCCATGACTGACAGCTGGAAATGTGTCCTTCGGCGTGTCATCAACACCTGAAAGTAGACTTTTGCTGATTAGGAGGAGGAGAAAGAGAACATGGGAGAACATGTTCACCAAGATAATGAACGCCTCTGGGACAGCTCACACAATGCTGAGAGCATGGAGTATTTCACTGTCCGAGAAGTTAGACATGGACATGGAGAGCAGGAAAGCTTCCAATGAGCGAGAGCGTGCGGTGCAGGATGAGATGCTTCGGATTATGAGGGACCAAGCAGACATGTTGAGGCATCTGGTTGAACTGCAGGAACAGAAGCAGGTGGGTAGAGTCCCTCTGCAGACCCTGGTGGACAGTCAGCCAGCATTGCCTGGTGCAGAATCACGCTCCCCTAAGTGTTCCATAAGGCATGGATGAAAAGTCCAATATCCCTTTAACTTAACTCAGGGGGTGGGTACAAGGAACAGAAGGTGCCCATTCACAGACCTTTGATGGTCTGGAATGCGTTGTTACATTACACAGCTGAAAATGTTTCTCCCGTTGCAACTTTACAACCCCTTTTCCTCAAGGTTACCTTTTCTTTCTGTTCTCCCTCCTTATTTATGTTTGTCAAATAAAGTAAATGGATTCAAGAAATAAATGTCCTTTATTGAGTAGAAGCAGTGGGCTTGGGCAGGGGTTGGCTTTACAGGGACAGTGATACAAGCCAGGTGAAGGTTTAGAAAAGCACAATACAGACAAGCAGCTCACATTACTGCGACTCATTATTGAAACAGCCTTTCAAAGCCTCGCGGACACACAGCACCCCTTGCTGTGCTCTTCTTATTGCCCTGGTGTCTGGCTGCTCAAAAATGGCTGCCATTCGATCGGTCTTAACTGCCCACCCCCGTGGAAAGATTTCCCCCCTGTTTTTCCCCACAGATATTACAGAGCACACAGCAGACAGCTATAACCATGGGGATGTTCTCCTCACTAAGGTCCAACCTTGTTAGTAGACTTCTCCAGCACCCGTTCAAATGACCAAAGGCACATTCAACCACCATTCTGCACTTGGTGAGCCTATAGTTGAACCATTCCTTACTGCTGTCCAAATGGCCGGTGTATGGCTTCATGGGCCATGGAACAAGGGGTAGGCTGGGTCCCCCAGGAGAACTATAGGCATCTCAATGTCGTCAATGTTCATTTTGTGGTCTGGAAAGCAAGTCCCAGATTGCAGCTTTGTGAACAGACCCAAGTTCCTAAAGATGCATGCATCATGAACCTTTCCCGACCAACCTATGTTAATGTCGGTGAAACGCCCCCCATAATTCACCAGCGCTTGTACCACAATTGAAAATTATCCCTTTTGGTTTATGTACTCTTTGGCAAGGTGGTCTGGTGCCAAGATGGGGATATGCATGTCATCTATCGCCCCACCACAATTAGGGAACCACATCATGGCAAAACCATCCACTATGTCCTGCACATTTCCCAGACTCACTACCCTTCGTAGCAGAAGTCGATTAATGGCCCTGCTCACTTGAAGCACAGCAGCTCCCACGGTTGATTTACCTACTCCAAATTGATTCCCCGCTGACCGGTAACTATCTGGTGTTGCAAGCTTCTAAATAGCAATCGCCACTCACTTCTCCACTGTCAGAGCAGCTCTCATTTTTGTGTTGCTGAACTGCAGGGCAGGGGAAAGCTCTGCACAAAGTTCCTGGAAGGTGGTCTTCCACATTTGAAAGTTCTGCAGCCACTGCCCATCATCCTGTACCTGCAAAACGATGCGGTCCCACCAGTCAGTGCTTGTTTCACAGGACCAGAAATGGAACTCAACAGACTGCAGCTGCTCTGTGACTGCCAGCAGCAACCGTGGATTGTTTTTTCAATGGCTTGCAGCAGGACGGCTTCCAAGACATCCCTATGTTCCGCATGGCGGACCCTACTTTGGCTCTGGAAATACGGCAGAAGGTGCGAGGTGTTTGAGATGCTCACAGCAAGACTGCACAACTGAGCAGGTGCCATGCTTCTGGGGTTATGGCATACACGTGGCAGTTATAAGGTGCAAAAATCACTGGGTTGTTTGCCATTGATATGAGGGAGGGAGCACAGTGCATCATGGGATGCCAACGCAATGTTCCCATTTTCCCTTGCAACAATGTTTTGATCCCATGAGGCATTGCACAAACTTCCCAAAACACACTGTGGCAAGTTGCACTTTGGGATAGCTACCCACGATACCCTGTTTTGTGCATCGATGCAGGCACGGCTAATGAGGACCACTCCGTTGAGACAATGAGCACAGTGTGGCCACCCACAGTTGACTTACTTCAGAGGCTCAAGGTCGAATTTGATAAAGTCGAATTAATTTTGTAGCATAGACAAGCCCTAAGTAGCTGATCACAGTCAGTTTCAACACACATGCCTAGAGATGTGATTAATAGGATTTATCAGATGAACTTTTCCACTCACCATTTCTTTTTCATGATAGCATTCATGTAGTAAGGTGCCAAATGCATGAAAAAGTGTTGTTAGACACTTCAACACAGATATATAATTTATAATTATCAAATATAAGCTGTCGTCAATTTGGAAACAGACCAGACCTGACTAGCTCAGCAGGTGTTTCAGTTGCTTCCATTTTACAAGATTTGCTTGAAGGCTTTTATTCCCACATATGGTACACAAGACATTACAGGTCTGATCAATTCCCACTGAAGTTGATGGACGTCTCTCTCTTCAATGGAAGACAGATGGGATCTACATGAATCACTGTGCTAATTATACTCTCTAGTCCCCTGTGGGCAGCTCCTTGCATCCACATTGCCCCACTGAAGGGGGCCACAAGGGAGATCATTGTAAGATATGGTCCTATAGTAAAGGGATTATCAAAGAAGACTTTTTCATGCTTGTCGGCATTTAATAATTCTGTGCTTCCCAAGAGTTGGATTCCCTAAGAACACTAATTAGTCAAAGATCTTCCTTCTGAAGTCATTATGAAGGCAATAATATTTAATGGCAATATAAGCTGCAATACAGTCCATCTAATAGAGCATGTAACAGCATAAAAACAGGGTTGGTGAGGCCTTCCTCCCTACTGAGATTTATAGCATTACGTATTAGTATAGTTCAGAATTTTTCAAGCAATGAGTTGAAGGCTTGACATAATCACTCAGCTCACCTAGACAATGTGGTACAATTAGTTTCTACTTCTTAAAAAGAAGAGCCAGAACCTCTATCACTCTATTTGCAACATTCACATAGGAAATATTTTGGCATGACATGAACCCTAGAGCACAAAGGATTAAAAACTACACCCTTCAGAGGTTGCTTTATAGGTGAAAAGGAAAACAAAGAATTACAGAACTACTGTGTTGGCCTCCTTTTGACAAGATACAATATTTTAATCATGATAATTAGTTTGGTGTTTTATAGACAAAACAGATGAAAGTTCACATACTGTATTAGAGAAATATATTTTTTGGATGCAAAATATTTTCACTATTAGATGAAAAACAATACGCAAAGCCTGAATGATAAAAATTGTGTCGTCTGTATTTATGTTTTGGTGAATGCAACATTAAACAAACATAATATCTTTTGGCATCAAACTTCTTTAGTTGCAAAATTTCAAAGTTAATGGGTAATAAGTTTGTAATAAACTCTTCCAAGCACAGCCTTAAAAGGTGATCTGCAAAGAAAATCAAATTTGCCCTGTCCCCTTTTTGCAGACTATACAAAAAGGGTATTTTTGTACTGCTCCATTACTGTCAGCACAAACTAATGACTTCTTACTTTTTATTTATTTTTTAACAATTTCTCAGCAATGGAGTGCTACTCTGATAAGAAAATGACATACCTGGAATTTGATCACCACACCAAGCTCCCTCTCAGATAACAGCTTCAAGGATGGGCGATATATGGCCCCATAAACCTGACTTATCGACCCGTTAAGCAATACTTTTAAATAATCCTGGTCCATATTTCCAAATGCATTTTTACTTTGTTTTTTATACAATTCAGTACCAAAGAAAAAGTAACGACTTTTCCACCTCTTTATCACGTAACAAATACTGAGTTATAATTAAAAATAAACACTATCTCCTCATAACTCATCTCCCCTCTTTTTACTGCACATTTTGAATAAAGTGCCTGTGAAATGTTTTAAGTCAGTACCAAATGTAATACTCACAGTTACTTATAACTCCGCCAAGTGGATCACCTTTGAAATCAAACTCAATATCCATATACTTTCCCTGTGGAAACAATGGATTTTAAGAATGTTAGATTTGCCTAAGGAAAACCATTCCATACCTTTTCAAAGTTGCTTGGTCATTTTAATGTACTACAGAGAAATTCAGTTGCTTCTTTGTGGTGTGTGTATTTAAGTTATAACAAATAGTAAATAAGTCTATGTAATAGCTTTTAAGATATTTTTATTATCCCTTTTGGGGATTTTTATGGTAACAGGCTATAATCTATAGAGGGTGCAGTTTTCTCATGCAGGTTAATAGGCTTTGTATTTTTTAAATTTGTAGAAATAATTGTGATTGTTTTTAAGACCCAAGTTTGTTATGCAGTCTTGGTTGCAGTGAGATGACCATCTCCAAAAGGGATACTTCATGGATCTGAGGAAAATGACAGGACTCTTGGGGTATGAACTGCAGAGTGCACCAACGTGTTGTGATCACGTGGACGCTGCTGGCATGACTAAAAGGTACCTAGTTTGCATTAACATAATCCTCTTTCAAATGAGACTATGTTAACATGAACAAGGTTACTTTCAGTTTGCTCCAGCAGCATATACACTGGGCAGTTAAGTCTGCAATACTTTGGTGCACTCTGCAGTTCACACCTGCAGAACAGTGTAGACATATAGTCTAAGAAAACAATACTTGCTACCTTTTAGGCATTACCAGACCTAGTAGATTGGGGAATTCAGGAACCTGTTTTTTTGGCCTTCCCGGATTAATTATACTGTTAAGAACAGAACTCGTTCTGGGTGTAGGTTCTTCCAGAAGTGTGGATCAGAGCACTCATAGGGTATTACATTCTTTGGGATTATTGAGGAGTAGGATATGCTGTAGTTGCTGATGTGTTATACGAGTCTCTTGCCTTAATAAAGCTGCAGCCTTTTCCCACTAAGTTGTCTGCCTCATCACTCAGATGTTTGGGGCAAAGATTTGAGCAGCCTGTTACCACAGACTCAATTTAACTTTCAGCAGTACAAGTGTAGTCCCTCTCCTTGACGTCTGTTTGACTTTTCCACATCACAGAAGATCATTTCATTCTGTGCGTTACTTTAATTTATGTGACAGGTGTTCAATTTAGTAACAGTTACTTTCAACAACAACAGCAAGCCATGGACCCTTATTGTTTATGAAGTCAACGACAGTACAGCTCACAGGCAAACAGTTCAAGGATAATGCATTTTGGCAATAATTCAAAGAAACTCCAAATACATTCCCGTATAATGGATTATTCTGTTTCACCTTCCCCCAGTGCTTACTTAATGGAGCCAATGAGTTGAAAAGGAAGGTCTTGTGTTTACACATTTCCACTCATTTTACTTAGGACAACTTTTTCCATCACAGAGCAACATAAAATTGAGTATCATATTACACTCCTAAAGCACTGCCTTAAAGATACATTCTTATTTACAGGGTAACTTTGTCAGGATTGGTTTATTAAGTGTCTAGCTAAACAGTAACAAGTAACTTTTTTTCGCAATATTGGCAGCCATGTCATGGACAACACAGGACAGTACTTGTATTTTCTTGTTTGAAAAATTAATTTGGTACTGGTAAATTCAGGCTTTTTTCAAAATTACATTCAGTTTTTAAAGTAATTCAATCAGAGAATTACCACAATTCCAATTTTCCAATTACTGGGCCAGCAGAATGTTCCCCAAAGAGCATTTTAGCTCTGGATTTAAAAGCAAGGTCTGAAGAGAGAAAGACAACTGGTTGTTCTCTCTCCCCCTTCATATTCCTGATCTCCCAAATTCAACCTTCTACACTTCCCAACTCCTCGCCGTCTCTTCTTCCCCTCCACCTTCCTTGTTTCATCCACATCACCTTTCAGGCACCTTTCCTTCCCAACCCCAAATACTCCAATATCCCCTAAACCTTGTACCTTGCCTCACTCCTGGAACGTCTTGCGACACTCTAGAGCCTACAGTGCCTGCGATAAAAACACTTTACTCCGTTCAATTCAGAAAAACCAACAGGGTCAATCGGAGGAGCAGTCAGAGCAGACTCAGCTGTGTGGAAGCAGCACAAGAATCTCTCACCAGCTACTGAGCAAGAGTTTGCGGGGGGGGGGGGGGGGGGCGGGAGGAGGGGGAGGTTTGGGAAGGCCTTCAACTGACAAAAGCAGCTCTCCAGCAACCCTAAGTTCTATCCAGGTGGAGGACCACAATATGAATATGCCATCCTAACCAACTTTGGGGCTCAATTTAAAGCAATAAAGATATTCTAATGAATTTGAATACAAAGTCAGCCCATGGAATTGTGGGATACTTTCAGCGGACACCCAGAGCACAAGTCCAGTGGGGTTGTGTCTACACTGCCAAGCAATAGGGCTTGAACCCTGCATCCTGGCTTAACTGAGGCTCGCACCCTCCACCCCGTGGGTCCTGGCACCCTGGGTCTGAGCCCTTGGTTAGCATGATTTTGTGTGTAGAAGGAAGGGGGATTAGGCTCGAGCCTGAGTTTGAACACTGGGCTTACACTGCTGTGTCGACACACCCTCTTTGTGGCTTTCTACTTTCAGCTCCTAAGAGAAATTTGGGGATGGGTGCTCAGTCTTTTGGGTCTCCAAATATTTAGTTCCAGCTTATTAGTAGCAATAATATTTATTGCCAGTCGCCAGCTCCTATACAGTTTTGTTAGGGGGCTTATTCCTTCACCCACTTACTTCCCTGGTCCTTCTCGCATGAACAGAGAGCAACAATACCCGAAGTCCAAAGGTGCAAACAATTTGAGATTTATTGGGGTGAACTTCCAGCAAGCATGATTCCAGTTTCCTTCCTTAGTGTCCCCCTTCCCAGCTCTGACACCACAGAGCCTTATACCTGTGTCCCTGTTCCCATTCCTGCCCATAGCCAAACATGATTCCAATTTCTGCACCCCCATTCCCTGTTCCCATTTCCCCCTTTAGCAAAACATGATTCCAATTTCCCCACCCCCATTCCCTGTTCCCATTTCCCCCCTACACACCCACCCATTTCTTGATTGACTGCAGACTATATAGTAAAACTTGAGTTCTGCTTAGCTATACCTTAACCAATCATTTTCCTGAAATTTAACTAACCAATCCTAACATATTGTAACATGATTATTTAACCAATTATATCCCACCACCTTAATTAGTTTACACCCAGCAAAATTAATTATACAGCAGACAGGAACAATCGCAGAACCAAGGCAGAGATTATACAGACAAACAATAGCAAAGTGGGAACGATCATGACAAAACAATACAGAAGTGAGGATTTCACATCCCAGCTATGGATAAGTGAGTTCTTGCCAGACAGGATGCTACCAAACTAAGTTTCCTTTTACATTTTCTAGGCACTTCCCTTTCTCTGGAGGTGATAGGAATACAATCCTGTCCTGATAGTGCCTAACAGCCCAATAGCACCTTATTTCAATGTGACTAGTTTGGAATGTGAGGATGTGACCATTCGCTTCCCAGCTTATGGCTGCCTCTGCTGCTTAGCCAAAGATCTTAGCCTAAGCACAGGACCTCAGTCTGTCACAATAAGAGAAGGACCTTACGCCGGCAGACAGTGATTTTGATTCTTTCTTTTATACCTCTATAACTAGCTAAGCGATAAGAATACACCTAAATTCTTAGAGTATAGGCCTTTACAGACAGGCCTGAATATCTATATCCTAACAAGTTTCACATTTGGTTTTATGCTGAAATCTTTCCTTAACAAGTTATTTGCAGAGTACAAATCTACTAACAGAAAACCAGAACAGCTAACGTGGTATTCATCGCAAAACTGAAGAGTAAACATATGTAGAAATTTCATGCCTGCAAAATGAATCTGAATTAAAGATGCAGGGTTAAAAAAAAAAAAGAAAAAAAGAAAGAGGGGAGATGATATCATGCAGTGATTAACTTGATAAATAGCACAATGCTCCTTGTCACATGACCGTTTAGGCAACCAACTGTGTCAGGAATAGCATCAAATCTAGCTGAGGTATAATTATGTTTCGTCCAGCCAGATAAGTGGCAACTCTCAAATTTAGCACTCTCTTGCATATTTTGGTTTTCAGTCTAATTTTATGTTAAAGTCAGAAAGCAACAAAAACTCTTACCAGGAGACTAAATGCATTTGTAGAACAGGAGTCACAACAAATCATGAATTAAGCAATTATTCAGAAGGGAGAGGTGAAATGTTCTATTGGGTCAAATGAAACATTAAATGCTGTACATCACAGAGCAATGTGGCTGGCTTCATAAGTAGTGCTATGACAAAAATGTTTTCCTTTCAAATGACATGGTCATTACTTTCTTACAAGAAAAGCTTCTCACATAAGATGAAAAAGAAAGGTGATCTAACACCCTCTCCCCTTTTGGGATTCAAGTTCAGCCTTGTAAAAATGTCATGAAAACCTACCAATGCTTGCAAAAGTATACTTGCCCTCCCTTAGTGCTGAAGATGATTTAAAAAATCTTTTAATCCTTCATTAATATTATTTGCCTTGGGCAAACAAAGGAATAGAATCTGACTTCGACTTTAGGAACATAAGCAGACAAGAGAACCAAGTTCCTCCCAACATACTGTCTTTTCATCTACTTACTAGGAAGATCAATTATATAATGGGAATAACAACAACTCTGAAAAAGAGTCATTGCTGTTTACAGGTCTCACCTAACAGGAAATATCTGTTTTCTCGGCTGTGCACGTCCCAAATTACCACAGATCTAGCTCCTATGGTGGGTGTGGGGTAGTTTAAAGTATTCAGCAGAAATGTTGGTCTATTTAAAGGTTTCAGAGTAACAGCCGTGTTAGTCTGTATTCGCAAAAAGAAAAGGAGTTCTTGTGGCACCTTAGAGACTAAATGCTCAAATAAATTGGTTAGTCTCCAAGGTGCCACAAGTACTCCTTTTGGTCTATTTAAATAGTTTCAGAGGTGAAAGATGCAGATGGAGAAAGATCCCTTATCCAAGTGATCCCTCTGCTTCTGCTCAAAGCCACTAACCAAGCAAGAGTTAGCCTAGCTCTAGAATGAAATGACTCTCCCACATGCATGCAGGTAATTAGGGAGCATGAGAGCTACGTGCCATTCCCCATGGGGCAGACTGAGTTTACAGAAACCTACAGTGCTGGGATGAGGCCTCCTATCCCTGATAAAAAGGATAGTTTTTGGATGTCTGGTTATATTTACACAGCAGCTAGAAGGGTGCTTCCCAGTACAGGGTATAGAAACACAGTAGCTCTGCTTAAGCTAGTCTGCTAAAAATGGCAGCGTGGCCACGGCAGCACCGGCAGCCACTCAGGCTAGCTGCCCAAGTACTTACCCACCAGTCAGGTGGGATTTCAAGTGGCCCTTTGCCTCCTGGTGTACAGCTTGATTCTAAAAGGAAGATAGATAGTACCACATGGGTTACTCACTTGCTACAAAGCCTTAGAAATTCTGGGAAGTGACTGATGGACTCGTTTCCTCCTCAGAATAGGGATTAACCTCCACAGCAACAAACCCCTGCCTTCTGGAGAACCAGCTGGTGCTGGAGTAAGTTTTAAAAGCTTGCTGTGAAGCAGTAAGCGAAGGATCTACATGGGCTCGGAGAAATTCTATGTCCCATGTTAAGGAGAAGGTCCGATGACATAATTTAAGGAAATACCAACAGATTCTAAGAATTTCAAGACATGACAAAATTTGGTTTGGAACAAGTTGACACAGTCCACTTAAATGTTTTCTTAATTAACACAGACTTTAAAAATATACTGCAGATGAGCAATAATGCCTATTAGAACATCTACTCCAGACACGCATGATACTGCCCAGGCTTCTGTAACTACATAAATATCTATCACACTCTAAACTTTGATAGGAATTATCTCCTTTACACTATATGTACGATCTTCTGTGCCTTGTACATATACTTACAAATCTAGAAGAGTTGTCATTTCTTACAGTTTTGGCATTTCCAAAAGCTGGTAGGAAAGAACAAAAAATAAATGAAACATGGTAAAAACATTTAAATACTAAAAAACAAGTCATGACTGTATGTTATGCAAAAACAAAAATAAACAAATCGATGCCTGATGGAAAACAAAGCACTGTCCTGTGTTTGAGACATCATTATCAGTTGCTGAAGATGGATTTATAAAAATCAGTTTAGTTTGAAGTTTTCTAACAATAAGAGCCAGTGAAGAAAAAACTTTCCCAACATTATGGTCAACGTGGTTTTGAACTATGCCTGGCAACTACCAGCTTACAACGTGCATGCAACATGAACTCAAAATAAACTGTAGGGCAAGTTAAGGAATTAGATTTCATCCTGTAAAGCTGTGTTTGTCAAATGGAAGTGTGTCACTCGCTATTATGAAATATAGTGCTCGTGCTCATTGCAGAAGGCTTTGAGCTAACTTGTCACAAAATATATATCTATACTTTCAGTACTCAAGTAAAGTTGACACTGAGTGAAAAATATATGTTTCTCAGCTTTAACAAATTTGCATGGAGAGACTATTCTGCGTCAAAGAACTGGAGCCAAAAGACAGAGTTTGTTGCTCTTGGAGGCCAGGGTTAAAAGTGACAGAACTGTTTTAAAAAAAAAACTTTATACAGTGGAATAAGTCACCTTTTTAACAAACATATAATTAAATACAGTGCTACACACGAGACTCATTTGTAATCATGCACAGAACTAAAAACAAACTTTCCATTATGAAGAATCAGAGACAGTTTTCTCCTAAATTCACTGTTTCTCATGTTAATTTACATTAGCAGTATAGTTAAAAAGCAGAGCATTCCCGTAAGATAACTTATGCAAACATAACATATTTCTGCCATTTTCTTGCATTACAGCTTAGTTTAAATGCAACTGCACATAAAGGCATAGAATATGATCTAAATTGTAAAAAATCTAAAATGCAGCAGCTGGTACTTGGTCATAGCATGGTTACTGTTAATCATGGGAAGATATGGTGTGTCTTCTCTTTTACAGGAATGCAACCAAAAGCAGGACAACACAGCAACAGGCAGCACAAACAGCAATGCTAAATTCTCAAAAGAAGCAAGAAGTGCCCATACACATCATGATTATATAACATCATACTTTTAAGTCAGGGTTTCTCAAACGGCAGGTCCTGACCCCCCAAAAGAGGTGGATAGCTAACCCCACTTGGTACCAGATACTGTTTCAGCAGCACTAACAGGACCATTGCATGGTACACTGACAGATCTTGCCTGTGAGAGGACATTCATTATCACTTAGCACATTTCCTATTCCCCTCCCATAGTAAATTTTATGTCCCCTTCCTTCCTTCACTTCCATTTGCATGCCTTTTTCCATAATGCCTCAATACACAGAATCCCACTTTGTTTGCAAAAAGAGAACCCACTGATGGACACGGAATTATATCATAATAATTAAAGAATACGGAGAGAAAATCACTTGAACACTGCATGAACACTGGTCAGCAAGGTGAAATTATTATAGATTAGACTATAACACTTCCTTGTATGAATGTATTGTTCTATCTTAATAGGGGGCCATCGGAAGGGCTAGCAGGGAGACAAGACAATGAATCTAGATAAGCAACCTTCAAACAAACTCTTGGGGGTAGGGGGAGGCAGCAATTACAACACAACAGCGAAACTATTAACTTCATGGCTCCCTATGTCTCCAAGGAAGATGCAAGTCTTGCTTTCCCAGGGTAGGAGCCCAGAGAGCAAAAAAATACTGAACAGTTAAAAAGCCCTTGTGAGGAGAGGGCTGGGGGAGTCAATTGTGACGGGCTATCAGAGGAACAGGGGTGGACACAGTGAGCAGCTCTACAGAGAAGTCAAAGAGTTAGATCTTTCTCCAGATCCAGGGACAGGCAAGCCTTAGGAAAAGAGAGGCAAGCATATATCCTGGTTTATTGTTTTTAACATCTGTTGTCTCTGAAATCAGGGTGGAGAATGTGCTTGTTAACAGCAAAAATGTTGAGAGAGAGAGAGAGAGAGAACCCTATTGTCCCTCTGCAAATTTGTGTACACAGTCAATCCCTTACCTCTCTCTAAAAGCGCAAAGTTTCAAAAAGTTCAATGAATAGAAGATTGGTGGGGGCAGAATAGATCTGGACAAGGAGAAGAAATCTGGAGATAAATGTGAGAAGGGAGGGACAGGCAGTAGAAACAAAAGTGAAACTGTTTGAGCACCATATTCCAGAAGTCTTGAGGTCTTTCTGAGTGTAGCCTTCATTGATTTGAGATCTACCATACCATTCTCTCACTAGAAGGGAAAACTTATAATGGCAGCAGGCCCTAAAAGAGATCCAGTTTGGGAATATTTTAATGAAGTTCCTCTGCCTGTGGGTAAGACAGGCATGCATGCAAAATGCAAACAATGCAACAAAGAAATGCAAGGTCTGGTTGCCTAAATAAAACAACGTCATGGGAAGTCTTGCTTGTTTTGTTAAAATATTATATGTTTGCTGTTGAAGAAAAATTCCAGAATACATAACGTTGTTGTTTTAGTTAAATAAAACAATTTAAATGTCTGTCTGGTGATGTTCTCCTCCTAATACAGCAAGGCAAGAAAATCTTCCAAATATTAATGATTAACCTGCTGAATTGGAGATAGTTCACCTCCCAATGGCTTCATAAATATCTGCTTCAATTACCTTTGGTAAATGAAATAACCAAACAATCATTCATTTTCTGATATAGCTGTAAAACTAATCTGAAAAGTTTTCTAAATAAATCACTTAAAAATGTATAGTGTGTACCTTCTAAAAATGAAACCTACATCTATCTCTGAGTTATGAAGAATATATATTAAGGTTATAACAACCAACAAGAATGCACTTTTATGTAGAAATCCATGATTACATCAAGTTTTCCTGACCAGTGATTTAAATCACCCTGTCTAAAATCCTTTTGTTCTAAATAAATACTTGGCTTTATAAGGCTGTTTGGTCACTCATTACCACTCCCATAGCTCCCTAAGAGAAACAAACTGCAGATAGAAAAGGAGTACTTGTGGCACCTTAGAGACTAACAAATTTATTTGAGC
This sequence comes from Caretta caretta, assembly GCF_965140235.1. NCBI lineage: Eukaryota > Metazoa > Chordata > Testudines > Cheloniidae > Caretta > Caretta caretta. The sequence continues at coordinate 53,447,475 of NC_134216.1, read as the reverse complement.
AGACGCTTTTGTGAGCTATGAACCCAAGGTACACAGATCTACTAAGTTAATCATGGTTGATCACAGCAGACTGCAGTCGGAGAGTGAAAGACTAGCAGGTGACAGCTAGATACCTGAGACACATTCACAAAGAAATCAGAAGGGAACAAAAGTGCAGTTAGCCCAGAAGCTGACATCCTCATTTGCTTCCTTACTAAAAACCCACTCTTTCAGTATTGCCAATAAAGAATCAATTTAAACAAAAATAGTTCTATTTAAAAAGAACCTTCCACATCTGAATAATTGTAAGGCTTATTTCTGGAATCCTATAAAGCACCAACTATACTTTCAGATACTGTAAATAACAAAGCCAGCTGACCTGGTAGGAGGATGCAGTACAGGAAGCAATGTATTTTCTACACGCATTATTAGATCCTTACCTTCAAGCACTGGATTTGACTGTAAAAGTTGTTCTTTTACTTGATTAACTTCTGCTCCTTTTCCACAAACAGCTGCTACATAAGACATAACAAGCTTGCTGGCCTCTGAGGGGTGTAGATTAGAGGATAAAAAAAGATCAAAGTGAGAAATAGTCCCGAAAACTGGCACAAATATTTTATTTATTATGCAGGCTTGTGTACCTTAACATTTTTACCATTCCAGCAGGAGTTAAAGACCCCAATCCTCCTCCACATATCTCTTTCTTCTTGATACTACTCAGGCCCTGATGGTGTGATGAGGCCCATGCACTCAGACCCCTGTGTGCACATTGAGACCTAATGATTTCAATGGCCTGGACCCAAGCAAAACGATGCTGAACACTAGTGAACCAAGCATATATAGGTTCTTTTCCATTCGGCTTGAGTAAAAGTGACTCAACAAGCTAATAGTATGAAAAATCATCTGCAACATGTCAGGCTACGGACAATGGGCCTTAACATTGCAAAATGCAAAAGCCAATAAAACTACTAAATCAATCAGTCAGTCATTAGATTTAGTAGATTTATTTGGTTTTTGCATATTATATATCAAATCACACACGTACACACACATCACATAACGGTAGCTATAAAAGTCTAAATAAGTAATTAATGCAGTCTATTTTAAAACAGATTACAGAATACAAACCATTAATTTAGTCAATGAACATAATTTCACTGTGTTAATTTTAACATAAGCAAGTTTGAACAAGTTCTAAAATTGTTAAAATCCCAGTTATGTAAACATCAAATCAGTGTCAATGACCCATCCAAATAATATAAGTAAAGATTACATAAAACAAATAGTCTGGATCTTATGATAATATTGTTTAGCAAAGAGAGCAGCTGTGACAGGAGCTGAGCAAGTAAGGTTTAAAACAGGTATGCAGTGTTTAATATGATGCAAGATTGCCCAATTTGGGGTAACTCACAGAATATGCATTAATACAACTTTAAATACAATATAATTACTAACAGCAGGAATCCCACTCAAATCAATACAATGATCATAAAAACTCATTTACTTTCTCCTTTCAAAGATCTGGTACATATTTAAGGGTCTGATTTCAGCAAAGAACAAACAAACGAACGGTTTCTCCTTGAATTTTGATGCTCTTCTGTTTAAGCAAAATTTGCTTAGTATTAACTGGTTGTTTCTGTCCCTAAGTTGAATTCAGCAAACAGACACAGATAGGTATGGCAGGCCTGTGCCCAGGGCCTCATCTCCTGGAATCACATGAGTTCAGCAGAATCTCAGCTTTCATTTTTACAAAGGTTCCCAGCCCTCACCGGTTGCAAAGAAAAGCGTGAAAATGGGACCCAAGTCAAACCAATGCAGTGATGCCTACCCCAGTCCGCCAATAGCCTGAAACAATAGCTCTTTCCAGAAGGTATCCTCTACAACTGACACTGCTCTTGCCAACCCTGCCAATACCACAGCAACATCGGAAAGTATTGGGAGAGGGGATGATGGGGAAAGTGGGGGACAGGGGCGCACAGGCTGCTATTCCAGATGGAAAGGAGAGCAATTGCCATCACCCCAGCCTCTGCGGTGCGGGAGCAAGACTCTAGCACACAGACTAGAGTGACTAGACAGAAAGTGTGAAAAATCAGGACAGGGGATGGAGGGGTAATAGATGCAAAAAGCCCCAAATATCGGGACTGTCCCTATAAAATCGGGACATCTGGTCACCCTAACACAGACAGTTACACCGTCTGCTTCAACCACAGCTTGCCTTTACAAGGCTTCGCAAACACGTAATATTTCGAGATGTAGAGGTGTAAAATAAGATCATTCACAAAATTTTTCAGGATTTGGGGGCTATTTGGAGTATTTTTAATAGGCTAAAAAAGAGCAGGGCCATTTCTCCTTATAAACACTCCACAAAAAGCTCCATTTTCCTGAGTGACAGGTTTCAGAGGGCTAGCCACGTTAGTCTGTATCAGCAAAAACGAGGAGTCCTTGTGGCACCTTAGAGACTAACAAATTTATTTATTTCGCGGGCTATAACCCACCTCATCAGATGCATGGAGTGAAAAATACAGTAGGCAGGTATAAATATACAGCACATGAAAAGATGGGAGGTTCCTTACCAAGTGTGGGGCGGTCAGTGCTAATGAGGCCAGTTCAATCAGGATGGATGTGGCCCATTCCCAACAGTTGACAAGAAGGTGTGAGTATCAACAGAGGGAAAATTACTTTTTGTAGTGACCCAGCCACTCCCAGTCTTTATACCCACCTGGGGAAGTGAAGAAACAGATTGACAGAGGCATAAGGGTACTCAGAAGTCACCTACTACAGGAGAGGCCCAACAAAGAAAACAACAGAACGCCACTAGCCATCACCTACAGCCCCCAACTAAAACCTCTCCCACGCATCATCAAGTATTACAACCTATCCTGAAGGACAATCCCTCACTCTCACAGACCTTGGGATACAGGCCAGTCCTCGCTTACAGACAACACCCCAACCTGAAGCAAATACTCACAAGCAACTACACACCACACAATAGAAACACTAACTCAGGAACCAACCCCTGCAACAAACCCCGTTGCCAACTCTGTCCGCATATCTATTCAAGGGACACCATCATAGGACCTAACCACATCAGCCACACCATCAGGGGCTTGTTCACCTACACATCTACCAATGTGATATATGCCATCATGTGCCAGCAATACCCCTCTACCATGTACATTGGCCAAACCGGACAGTCTCTATGCAAAAGAATAAATGGACACAAATCAGACATCAAAAATTTTAACATTCAAAAACCAGTAGGCGAGCACTTCAATCTCCCTGGACACTCAATAACAGACTTAAAAGTGCCCATTCTTCAACCAAAAAACTTCAAAAACAGACTTCAGTGAGAAACTGCCGAACTGAAATTAATTTTGAAACTTGACACCATCAAATTAGGCTTGAATAAAGACTGGGAGTGGCTAGGTCATTACAATAAGTAATTTTCCCTCTGTTGATACTCACACCTTCTTGTCAACTGTTGGGAATAAGCCACATCCACCCTGATCGAATTGGCCTCATTAGTACTGACCGCCGCTCCAATTTGGTAAGGCAACTCCCATCTTTGTCTGCCTACTGTATTTTTCACTCCATGCATTTGATGAAGTGGGTTATAGCCCAGGAAAGCTTATGCCCAAATACATTGGTTAGTCTCTAAGGTGCCACAAGGACTCCTCATTGATTTTTCTGAGTGTCTCCCCTGTTACACCTGATGTACAGACAGGCAAACAAATTAGGGCAAAAATAAGAACTGACTTGAATCTTTGATGGTCAACAAAATTCAGGTACTTTTTTTAAAAAAATGTACACGCTTCTGCATGTCCTACTTGCAGATTAGAATAAAAACAGAAGTATCAAAATACATGAAAAGCTATTCTCTTGGTCTCTTATTCCAGTCTGCCTAAACCCACTATGTATCAGAAACATAATGAAACTCCCAATCAGCTTTCTAGCCAAAGAAGTCTGGATAATTTTGGATATATATCCAAACTTTTACTTTATTTCAACATATGAGAAAAACCTATGCAAGTCTCCAAGTACCTTTGACAGATTAGAAATATTAGGACAAAAAAAGCAGTAGCAAGACATCCTCTTTGTACAAGAAAATGCAATCCACAAAACCAAGAATATTTCCACACCTTGGGGAAACCCATGAGAATGCCACCAGAGCAAATACTCCTGTCTGTCCAAATATTCTTCTCACAGAGATCTCAGAAAGGACAAAACATCTGCAACACAATCCTGTCTACTACACACACTCAAGTCTACAAGACAGTTGACACCACCTCATGGTCAATGGTATGAAAGGCTTCTGATAGATCTAATAATACCAGCATAATCATTCTCCAAATCTTAACCAAAACCAAAAGATATCAGCGTCAAGTGATGTTTTTTAGCAAATGTTGAACAAGTCTTTTCAATGCTACATGTTAACTTCATATTAATACCTTTTATACATCGGAAAGGGTAGCCATATTGGAGGTGAAAGCAATCCATTTATTTAACTACACTTATTTTCCCAAAAAACTAAAAAGAGGCTGATCTAAAGAGTTGACTTAATGCAGTAATATGAATCTGTCATAGAAAACGTATGAGCAGAAGTGGCTGATGAGCTAAGGGATAAAGACTGATTTAAATCTAGATTTGCTGTCTGAACACATGCTCAGGTTAGGGTTGCCAATTTTGGTTGGACGTATTCCTGGAGGTTTCATCACAGGACAATCTTTAATTAAAGATTATTTTTTAATTCCTGGAGACTCCCGGACAATCCTAGGCAACCCTAGCTCAGGTGTTAAGTGGAATGATATTCTGTTTCTACATGGACGTTCTTAAGAGTCTCAACCTTAGGCTCTAATTTCCCTCCCCCGTCAGTTGGGTGGGTGGAATGCTTGCAATCTTTCTGGGTGAAAAAGAGCTTTTGGCAGTTGGACTAGTGATCAGATGAGGTAGGACACACGAGTTGGAGCTTCATGCCCATCCTCCACAAAAAAGATCCCTCAGTGCTGAAGGAGCCATTTTCAGTGGAGCAGTAGAGGGGAATGGAGACAAGAAATGGAAAACTGTCAGGCCTTTCTGTGGAGAATAAAGTACTGTGTATCTCTCTGTTTACAAAGCACCCATTCTGTATGGTATGAAGGCAGTAGCAGGGCATTACAAATGATTGTGTCCCTTTTTTATCTGTTCAGTTTTAAAACAAAACAAGTTAAGAGTTGTTTCAGGTTTTACGCTTCCCTCCCAAATCTCCTGAGCCAATCAGTTTTTCTCCCTGCCCTGTTGGGTTAGACCTTCGCAAAAACAACAGAGGAAAGCTATGAAACTGGTTACACACAAAGTGCTGCTGAAAGCACAAAATAAACAAATATTCTCTCTAATCTCTTCCAGTTATTGTAGTCCAAAAGGATCCACTTGAAACAGCAGGGAAGAAATTACTGAGACAAACATGATTTTTTTGTTGGCGGCATCCCCTAAAGGATCACAGCTAGGTTTAAACTGGACAGTAGCTGTGAGGAAATGGAAGATCTTTACCATGGATCAAAGGCTCCTAATGATGCTGAGACAATCAGGCTGATGTGCAGCAGTGAAATAAGAGACTACTCTGCATGCTTAAGTGTTCCTCAGCTATCTGATCTGACAAATCTCCCTAAACAGTCCAAATTCTTTGGGAAGGGCTACTCAAGCTTTGAGTGAAAAAAGAACTAAAGCAGCACATAAGTGAATGTAATGTAATTTAGGGTAAGTGTGCACTTTCTGATGACATCAGGATAAATCCGGAGCAATATAATATATATCACTAAAGAATTCCTTTCAACTATTAATGAAGTTTGAACTACTGTGCAGTGAACTTGTTTTAAGGGAATTTAAGATTATTTTTAATATGCTTATTTACTCAGTAGACCACCCATCACAGAACTGGAAAAGGAAAGAATTACAGAATGTCAAAGCCTCTCATTCAGGAGTCACAAAAGGGGCAATAAAGAAAAGGACATAACTTTTGAGAATGCACATTAAGAATACGAAGGTGCAAAACCCTTCCAACCCTATGTCCCCCAAATGAAGCAACTCTCTATGCAGTCTTACAATATGTACACTTGGTGGTTTAATTTTCCACCAATTTTACTTTTGTTTACTGGATGCATAATAAGCCATAAGTCTTCCTGCCTTCAGAAACAATCGCTCAGATGATGTAGAAACAAATTTAAGTGTTCTGTACCTGCTGTTTCTTTTCCTCAGCAGCTCTATTAAATTGCTATTTGAGACTATAATGCAATTGATTTTTTTTTAAATGAGCTTTCAAGGTGAACAGTTATGAAAGTGACATTTACCCCCACACAATTCCATACTTTTCAATGAACTGAGAATTTTCTCAAATTATTCCAGCTTTGCTTGAGAGAAATGCAGTTATCTTGTACGCTTGCCAGTGTACTAAGTGTAGCTGAGCACAGCATGAGAGATTTCATTTCCAAAGCCATCACCATTATGGTTTTTATATAAATAGTGTATGAAATTAAAAGTCCTATATTTAAAGGCTTTAGTGAATGCTTTCCAGGGTTTTCAACCAATCCCAAAACGGCAGGGGAGGTCCAGTTTTCACAGGCTTGGAGTGTATTCTGCAAGGCAAGTGAATCCTGAATTTATTTTGACCTTTGCAATATAGCGTCACCAAAAGGATGATTTGCACATCGATATCATGACATCGCACCAGTACAATGGAATTGCATTTATGCAACAACACTCAATGCAATGTCACACCTAGCACACATATGATGCAATTAGTTTACTGCATGGAGCAACTGCAAAGAGACAACTCCAACACCCTCTCATATTTTTGGAGGGGAGCATGGAGAAGACAAAGCTGTATATTACCTGTTTTTCCAGCTCCACTCTCTCCAGTAATAAGAATACACTGATCTTTATCCTGGTCCCTGAGGGATCTGTATGCTTCATCTGACAGAGCAAAGCTGTAAAGTAAAAGATGATGAATTTAGCAGAGAAATAAGCAAATGTCATCAAGACTATATATATATCATCAAGACATTATATATATATATATATAAAATATGTCCTTGAGGTTCAGATAGCATTAAAACAATGCTATGTAGCTTCCTAAGCACTATACCAAGTGATAAATGGAGAACTGAAGCTTCTTTGGAATCCTATGAGCCAAGAAAGTCTAACATGGATGTTCGTGATTACTGATTTATTTCATAATTACAGTTCTAGAATGGGCCTGGGAAAGAAATAGAAGTTACTTCCCTCCACCACACTCTTTTAGAGACTCATTAAAGCCTTCAGAATTTGCAGACATACATCCGTCCATGTAAGTATTCATTTAGCTGCCACTATAAGAAATGCCAGTATTTTCAGAGTCAAGTAACAACATAAGTTTACAACCCACAATCAAAGCACTGCAATGAGATATTGTATCAACTTGTTATTTCAACTATATTTGTGGTTAGAATTTATCTTATTCATATCACTACTAACATGCAAGAAGGGGGTTGATGCTCTGCTCTTCCACTGAGAGGAAGATGCTTCAGGCAGGAAATCAGTCAAACCTCCATTGTGATCTTATACTTTCCCCTGGCACATACTTCCCCAATTCCACTCCTTCATTCAAGCAAATTTCCTCCAAACCACTGCATGTTATATTCCAAAACAATTTCCCCTCTAAAGAAGTGGGAGAAACCCTTAAAAATCTTATTAAAATATTATGAATATAATTTGAATGGTTAAAGTACACACGGCATGTTTAAAACATTAACTATCAGTCCGTGGCTTGTCATTGTTCCTTGGCATATTTTCATGTTTTCTGATTAGCTGAATTACTGACATTTGGAAACCAAATTTAGGGTGGCGTTACATAATTTGGAACTAAAAAACAGATTAAGAATTGACATAATCTTCTCTGCACTAGCAGAGACTTCAGGCCTACTATACAGGAACATACACACACACAGGCCACGAGACAAAATCATAGCAATTTGTCGGACAATTTGGATCTTTGGCTGACAATGAAACTGTATACAGCACATCATACAGTGCTATTAAGAGTGCTATCTATTGTACTGCCAACATTACTTCCTGCAGCACCTGGTTGTTCCCTGAAGATCTCATTCAAGTACTAACTAGGCCTGATCTTGCTTAGTTTATAACATTAGACACAGCTCAAGATGGTTTGGAAACATCCATGCCCAACAAGACGCAGAAACAAGACGCTAACTGGTAACTCATATTTAAGAACAGATTGATGCACTAGCCACTTTAACCACAGCAAACCAAAGATGTCCAACTCCTCTTGATGTATCTGGCATTGATGAGGAGATTCCTAAAACTTTTAATTCTGCTCTGGAGACCCATTCATCTTTAGAATTTGAACTCAATGATTCAACTAGATGTGAAAATTGTTTAAAGTACAAGAAAGTAGAGAGCTCTAATGTGTTTAACACTGAAATAGAGCTGATTTGCGATATGGCCAGCATGTAACAACAGTAGCAAAGAAAAGACTCCACTGCTGCCGAGAGACCATGATGCAATTCCTGGCAGCAGCCCTATTGTCACATATCCAAAGTACAGTTGCTAGATTCACAAGATTCTCTGGTAGGACACATTCAGGAAGAGAATAATATTCCTTAAAGGTGCTGCAGATAAACTTGCAAAGTTGAGAGTGTAACACATGCCTCTTAGACTTATCTGTGTAAATATGTTCATCATAGTTAATTTTAAGCAACATTCTTTCAAAGCAATCTGTGAGGGAAGAAGCAAAATGGGCCAAGGGCCTTCAGGCAGCAGTAGGGGTCCAGGGAGGGGGCAGAGAAGAGATCACAGAATCATAGAACTGGAAGGGACCTCAAGAGGTCATCTAGTCCAGTCCCCTGCACTCAGGGCAGGACTAAGTGTTATATAGACCAGTGCTTCTCAAGCTATCTGATGTGAGGGACCGGCAACTTTTTTTTTTCCCAATGTGCGCGCAGACCGGCAGCCGATGGCTCATGGACTGGCACCAGACCGCAGACCATCACTTTGAGTAGCACTGATCTAGACCATGTCCCTGACAAGTGTTTGTCCAACCTGCTCTTAAAAATCCCCAATGATGGAGATTCTACAACCTCCCTAAGCAATTTATTCCAGTGCTTAACTATTCTGACAGTTAGGAAATTTTTCCTAATGTCCAAACTAAACTGCCCTTGCTGCAATTTAAACCCATTGCTTCTTGTCCTATCCTCAGAGGTTAAGAACAACAATTTTTCTCCCGCCTCCTTGTAACAACCTTTTATGTACTTGAAAACTGTTATGTCCCCTCTCAGTCTTCACTTCTCCAGAGACTGAACAAACCCAATTTTTTCAGTCTTCCTTCAGAGGTCATGTTTTCTAGACCTTTAATCATTTTTGTTGTTCTTCTCTGGATTTTCTCCAATTTGTCCACATCTTTCCTGAAACGTGGCGCCCAAAACTGGACACAATACTCCAGCTGAGGCCTAATCAGCATGGAGTAGAACTGAAGAATTATTTTTTGTGTCTTGCTTACAATACTCCTGCTAATACATCCCAGAATGATGTTTCCTTTTTTTGCAACAGCGTTACACTGTTGACTCATATTTATCTTGTAATCCACTATAACTCCTAGATCCCTTTCCACAGTACTCCTTCCCAGGCAGATGGGATATTAACAACGCAAGCTGTGGTTTCCATGGGTTTGTTTCTGGAAGACAGCTTTCATATAAACACTACAGTGTCATTTTTTAAGTGAAGTCACAGAATGGTTAGCTCACCAAGCCCATCCAGCCATAGAATCCAGTGCCGTTTGTCCTTCAAACGGTCTCATCCATCATCTCCAAGAATACCACCCCAGCACAAACAAATGGTATTTCTACTACTGAAGTACCAGGTTTGCAAACATCAGTCCTCACTTGACACAGGGGGGCTGGAACAATTTGTATAGTGGGGGTGCTGAGAGCCATTGAAGCAAACTGTAAACAGTGTATATAATGGAAACTACTTTGAGCCAGTGGGTGTAGCAGCATCACCAGCACCCCTAGTTCCAGCACCTCTGCTTGACAGTATTACACCAGAAAACTGTGGAGACCTCATCGGCAATTTTAGGGCAACCAACACATTCCTAATTCATATCTTGAATGTGTCACCTTAAAATCATTCACCTCTAACAAGGCTACTGAATTCTCTAGTGCTGAAATGCCACTATCACTAGCCCTACATGGATTGTACACCATTAGTGATTGTCTTCAAACACACACAATCAATCACCTCAGAAGAACAATGCACAAGCAACGAAGTCTTTCTTCACATGGAAACTTGAAGTATAAGGTCATAAACAACCACCAGAAATTTAAAAGAAAGGAAAACAGTCATTTTTATCCAAATCACCTGGCCTTGCATAATTCAGCCAGGGCTGTTGTGTGTTTATTTGGAATGTTTTCTTTTTCTGAGGAAACCTCACCACTATACAATGCTGGAAAGCCTAATACAATCTTCAAATAGCATATCAAAGAGTATATCCAGACACACAAGACAAATCAAGTTCACTTACACTGACAAAAAATTCACACACACAGTTAATAAAACTTTCCTCATGCAAGTTGTATGTTTACCCTGAAGTTCAGGCTATGCCTTTCACAAATTAAGTTCTAGATGGCATAGCCCAGGAAGTGTTTTAGTAGCAAGCCTTTTAAAGAATTTTCTGCATTCGTGGCACTGCCTACACAGAATTAGTGCCATCTGTGTCAGAGTTTGGAACATAAATGTTTATTTAAAATAAAAAAGTAACAGATTCACCCATCATGTCTAATTTAACAATACACCATTATTGTAGAGTATTTTATACATTTTCTATCCTCTTCTTGCTGTGTAATAAAAATTAGATCCCTACCCCTTTCCAGGTACATCCTCTATTCGTTATAAACGATTAAAAATGGTCTCATGCTCTGTAAAAATAGATCTCAGTTTAGTTTTTATCATAATTTAACGACCACAAATAATCCTTCTACTTCTCCTTTTCTTTTGGTAGCATTAACGTGTACTCCTCAGTGATGTCAACATTCATAAACCTAAACCACATGCCACTCTTCTGAGCCACCATATAATTACAGAACCTAAATAGATCTTTAAAGTAGTTCTTAGCTAAAAGACAGTTGTGAACCGTATGATTTGAATTATTTTATGAGTGTGTCAGCAATGTCATTTACCACACGTTATTATAAACTCTTCTTTCATTTGTAAGTTTTAATATAAAAGTCAACCATGTTATTCTCCTACCACATCAAGGATACAATATTTACTGAAGTTCTCCCTTAGTTGAGATCTAAGTATAGGAACAATTTGAATCCTAAATGCTACCCATATCTAGATCAATCACGACGTTCCTTGTTCTATAGCCATAGTACTTTTCATAGCACAAAGTGTTTAGGCTGTGTACTTTCAAACAACTGGAATTATCACTGATTTTGAAAAGTTTGTTTTGACCCCAGTATTTTGTTTTGTTTTCTTTACATCCATTTCATAGAATCATAGGATATCAGGGTTGGAAGGGACCTCAGAAGGTCATCTAATCCAACCCCCTGCTCAAAGCAGGACCAATCCCCAATTTTTGCCCCAGGTCCCTAAATGGCCCCCTCAAGGATTGAACTCACAACCCTGGGTTTTTATGCTGGAGTACACGTTCACTGAGGACTTGCTTATCAGAGAAATAAAACTAAAGAACATAAATATCTGAAAGTTAATCACTACATTGAGACTACATCCATGAATGCAAAAAGCATTGACAATCTTCATTCCCCTACCAAGCTCTATGCTCCACTTTTACTTGCAAGTTTCAGAGTACTTGCAAGGAATTTTCAATTTTAACTACAATGCATTACTGCCCACCTCCACCAACTATTGTCTTCTATCCCCATCCGTAGTACTCAGCTTTCCCTTGCTTCCCTCCCTCCAGTCTCTTAGACATCATCCTTTTAGCAAAGGACACTTAGGGCCAGATTTAAAATCCCAACAGGCACCTTTCCAAATTTGGCCTTTAATGACTGTATCCTGTCTCTTCCTGCCTCCAAACTTTTGTTCCCTTCCCAGCAGTAATCACTCACCACCTACCTGAGTGCTCAAGATTGCCACCACTGCCCCACTCTAAATTCCTTTGCTCTTGTTTTCATAACAATCATCTGTCATCTTCCCTTTCTTAGCAAAACCTAGAAAAATGTCATGATTTAAATAAAACAATGTCACTCCCAAAACAACTTCTTTGATCATTTTCATTCTGGCATCTGTCCCTTTCACAATAGTAAAATACCCTTCTACATGTGGTTAACCACCATGGACTAGCTGATGATTTTCTCTCACCTCAGCACTAACCAGGGCCGGCTCCAGCTTTTTTGCCGCCCCAAGCGGCGAAGAAGAAAAAAAAAGAAAAACCCGATTGAGCTGCCGCCGAAGTGGAAGAGACAGAATGAAGGACTCGCCACTGAATTGCCGCCGAAGACCCAGACGTGCTGCCCCAGGCACCTGCTTCCTTGGCTGGTGCCTGGAGCTGGCCCTGGCACTAGCTACTCTTTCCTCATCCTTCTTAGTCCTCGAGGTTTGTCTTCGTAATTCCCCCACCTTATCTCTTCCCCTGCTTGCAGTTACTTAGAATGTTCCCCGTGCTAATCAGACAGCAGTGTCTTCTGTTTCCTTGTCTCTCCACAGCAGGTGGCAGATCCTCCCCTCCAAGCTGCCTCCACCATCTGGAATAGACTCCAAGTCTCTGAGCCTAACTGAATCCTTGATTCTTTTCAGATCCCATGTTAAGGCCTATTGCTTTGTCTTGGAATGTAACTTCTAACTCATTCTCTACTTTAAAAAAATTCTATTTTTTGAGTCTTCCAATTTACTTATACTTAGTCACTCTCCTTGGAACTCAGCCATTGTAATCCTCTTCTACCCCATCACAGATAAGCATATTGCCAGGCTATACTGTAAACGATATGCAGTTAATTATATTTGCACGTGTAGAGGATAATCTGTTTGATATTTTTATGTTAATACAGAAGTATTAATAAATTAGTAAATTGTAATTTATCCAGTTTGAGTAAAATTCAGAGTAACATTCATTATTTCCTTGCTGCCACAACATCTAAATGGATACCAATCAGAGAGAGATTCAAAGAAAACAACAATTGCAAACAAATCAGCGCTTCTCTCCCACTCTGAGTTGGGGGAAACAACAAAACCCAGCTGGGTATCAAGAATCTCAGTGCCTTTAAAGACTGGGATCAACATGGAAGAGTGCTGTGTAAATCGTTTTTGAAATTTTATTTTGCTAAACATTACTCTATTTTTGGGAAGGGAATGAAGCTATTCAGCTATCCAGGTTTAAAAAAATACTATCACCACGTATTAAAAAGGTATTCACTTATATGTACTGAAATATCATTTAATCTTAATTGCCCTAAAATAAAATGCATTCCTCAGCTCCCATAAGACTATTTGCAATTTAATTCTTTGTGTTCAGCACTTTCCCTTCCTTGGAGAAGGTTGATTAGCTTGCTGTTATATTAAGCGAACAAAGCAGGGGACTACAAAATAGATGTAGCTTTGCCTAGGCGAGGTCTTTACAAACGAGCAGCTATCATTTTTTAAAAATGCCAATCAAAACAAGAATAAAATCAACTGATGTCTATACATGCGGACAAAGAAAATTGTGAAGCTTGTTGTGGCAGAAGGAATAAATCACAAACAACTACTCCCAACAACCCTGCATTTTACAGAAGTTTTGTTGTTGAGAGGAACTCTGAAATCTGTTGTATCAACAATGGTGTGTGGATTATATACACATCAGCAGGAGCATTTTACCTCAGTATACCTTCATATATTATGTTACTTATGTGGGAGACTGCTAACTGTGTAATAGTATTAGACACAGAACAACGCGTGAAGTTTTATACACCGACCCATTTGATTTTAAAAGTAGCCATGGTTTACAGAAGAAAAATTCTGTTCATTGGTTACAGAAAGAGAGCTAACTTTTAACAGCAGAACACTTTAGGCACAGTCTTCTTTCAGGGTCAGAGGAGCTTATTTGAAAGCCCAGTGTTGGGAAAGTTCTCACCCATACTCAACCTCTCTACACTCCAGATTTTATCCATCATCAGTTATTTCAGGCCTGTTCTACTCAGACTCAGACACTTTTCTTATCTTCCCCAGGACAAGGCACAGTTCAGGCATGTTCTGGGTCAAGAGATGCTTTTTAACTTTGCATCCAACCTCCCTTGACAGAGGTTTAACTCGCTCTTTTTCCCCAAGGGCAGGGCCATCTTATTCTCCCCAGCACACTATACCCAGATCACAGCCTTCAAGCCCCATGGGAACTTCCCCAAGTGAGGCAAGTCAAAAGAGACTATGGGTATGTGTGCACACTGCAATTAAAAACCCACGACTGGCCTGTGCCAACTGACAGGCTTAGGTTAAGGGGCTGTTTAATTCAGGTGTAGACATTTGGCCTTGGGTTGGAGCCCAGGCTCTAGGACACTGCTTGAGCTTGAGCTGCAGCCCGTCCCTGAACGTCTACACCACAATTAAACAGCCCCTTAGTCCCAGCTCCATGAGTCCGGGCTGGCTGTGGGTGTCTAACTGCAGTGTAGACATACCTTTTGTCCTCTCAGGTATGTCTAACACCTCTATCACTGAATAGGGACTCTGGTACTGAAAAATGCTCCAAACACACCAACTTCTAAAAATCAGGAAGAAATCTCCTTAACACAATCCACATGAACTACAAACTGAGTGTATGATATTCCCCATCTTTCAATTGCATCTAATTCATCTCTTCACATTTACCTGGTTTTGGAGTAGCAGCCGTGTTAGTCTGTATCCGCAAAAAGAAAAGGAGGACTTGTGGCACCTTAGAGACTAACAAATTTATTTGGGCATAAGCTTTCATGAACTACAGCTCACTTCATCAGCTGTAGCTCACGAAAGCTTATGCTCAAATAAATTTGTTAGTCTCTAAGGTGCCACAAGTACTCTGTTTCTTTTTGCACATTTACCAGTAATTATACTAAAGAGCACAAAAAAGGTGAGAAGTCATCTTACAACTTACGCCTCCATCCAATGCTGACCGTGCACAAATGCCTGCTGAAAGGACTGCTCAGCATTTTGGGGTTGGAGAGCGGGCAGTTTGAAACTGTCACTAAACTCCCTTTCTCCCCCCGCCAGTTTTTCCTTCCACCAACTGCTCCCGCCCACCCAGTCTCTCTGCAGACATAAAGCTTCCTTTTACCTTTACCTCCTCATCAACTTTGTCCTTACTTATAATAGGAAAAAGTTTTGCCCTTCCATAAAGTGGAGATCATAGCTTTGTTCCACTGGGAGTTGATACACAAATGTGACATCAAAAAGAGACAAACAGCCAATCAGAATATGGCTTTGGCTAGTAAGTACCCCTCGGCAAATTCAAATTTGAAATCAGAAATGAGTCGCCCAGCTGGATATTAGTGTGCTTTGTAAAATATACTGGTGGTGCCCAAGTGACAAAAAACACCTTTAATCGGCTCCCTTGCTGACACTTTTCAACAGACTGGCCAAAGAGCTGATTGGCGGGGGGACTGAGATGTGGTCCCTCCAAAATATTGTTGAAGCACAATGGCAGGGCAGAGCAGTAGGGAAGCTTGAACTGTGCTCTTGTTGTACCAGTTCTGTGGATAAACAAGATGACAGGTCAGTCGCCTGTGCTGTCAATACGCACAAGATCCAGAGGAATGAAAGCACCCATTTTTATATATTAAGTTGAGAAAACATAGGCTGGTTCCAGTTCTAAACATCCCAAACTTTTTTAACATGGCTGCAGTCACAAAGGAGTTAAATATACTTTGTTTTACATATGGAACAGGTTCCTTGTTCGCAGCTGGAATGAATCCCTATTTCAAGTGAAAAATGCAAAAACTTTATGAAATGAGCTTTTCAGCAAAGCAGTTTGTTTTGTTTTCCTCTTTCCATAGCTCTATTAGTGGAAACAATGCTGACAAGCTAGATCCCACGTAATAGTAGTACTCATTACCTGTAACACTACCTACCCTCTGGATTTAGTGGTACAGGATGACTCCCACTTCAAAGGACAGTTTCAGAGGCACAGCATTATCCAGTGGCACCTTAGAGACTAATAAATTTTTTGTTAGTCTCTAAGGTTCCACAAGTCCTCCTTTTCTTTTTGCGAATACAGACTAACACGGCTGCTACTCTGAAACCTAGCATTATCCAGGTCAGTTGCTGACCAAGGAATCTAGCTCTCACACACCTAACATACAGGAGTGGTAGCCATGCCAGCCAAACTGACACTTCACCATTTGAACACACATAGCTGAGCCTGTTAGAGTATTAGCAAAAGTATTTGCAATGATAGGTATTGCAGGGATTTGAGACAGATGCCTTTTTCCATAGAACTCCAGGAAGAAAAGTTGTTTGACTGCTTGTTTGTGGGTTTTAAGACGCATTATAGCTCTATTGGGCTGTAGTTTATTTCTGAGAGGAAAAAGTTGCAGAAGCCAAGTTGTTACAGCCAGGGCCAGCTCTACAGTTTTCGCCGCCCCAAGCAGTGAAAAAAACTGCCGCTGGACGGCAAAAGGAAGAAGCTGCCGCCGAACTGGCGCTCCAGCAGGAGGAACTGCCGCCCCTTTCTAACTGCAGCCCCAAGCACCTGCTTGGAACACTGGTGCCTGGAGCCGGCCCTGGTTACAGCCCTTAGCTAAAAGTTATACGTGATTGAATAGTTTACTTCCTAATACAGATCTGCTCTAGTGGTATCTGTGATATTGCCTAAGCAGCTACAGTCTCTACTCTCTTTTATTGTAGAAGTATATTTTGGATTTTTTTTTTAAATAAGATATGGATACTTTAATAAAGCTATATAATCTGTGTACCAACAAATTGCCATTGCTTACTCCACTGAGCTCTGCATGTGAGTGATTGCAGTCAAAGGAAAAAATTCAGTATAATATCAGGAAGGCTAGTGGCTGAAGTTGTGTGTTTTTATTTAACCTTTTGGAGCTTTGTTATTCTAACAGTTGGCTTGTAAAGCTTCACATTCACTTCCCTGACAGACACACTCCACCATTTACTGGCACATCAAGATACATGTGTATTTGTTGTGCAACAGCTGAATAGGGCAGTAATGAGGAAATATGAAAAACAAATGGTTTTCCCTGCTACATTTCTAGGAGTTTAACTACTCCTTTGTGTTAGCTACATATCAATGGTTGGATCTGATTAACACCTGTTGAATTATAAAGATCTTGCATTTAGTTTGAAGAGAAACAAAGCCTTTTCTGTACTGGAAGTTTCAAAGCTTGAACCTTAAAAGCACCCGTACA
Source organism: Caretta caretta (assembly GCF_965140235.1). NCBI lineage: Eukaryota > Metazoa > Chordata > Testudines > Cheloniidae > Caretta > Caretta caretta. The sequence continues at coordinate 53,430,145 of NC_134216.1, read as the reverse complement.
TGGGCTCTTACTCAGGGTTTCTGCGAAAGTTCTGTATTGAACATAGTACATCTTTGAAAATTATTCAGGATGGCAATGCTCCCCAATTTCCGACTGAACAAGACACATTAAATGCAAGTTGCCTAAACAAAACTGACATTCATTTAATTTGTGCAGTTCAACGTATTTATTCCATTAAAAGAAACAATATATTTTAAAGCAATTAGTTATCATTTTATGGCAAAGTACAGAGTTAAGCAAAATCCTCCAGCTCGGGGGAGAGCAATATAAAATATCTTGGTTTTCTCTGTAGATGGGATCATCGTACAACTTTTTGAAATGGGGCATATCCAAGACACTAGCGTGGTTCAGATACACTGTTAAACACAATTAGGGGCTGTTTATAGTAAAAGAGAAACCCCAACATTGCTGCATGTGTAGTGTAGACAGGCTTTAAGCATATCTCGCAAAAGGAAAGGGTGCCTTTCTGGAGGTTCTGCTCTGGAAACTGACTTGGCAAGGGGTTGCTTACATGAGCACTTGATTCACGGCAAACTGGGCTGCAAATCTACTCCACACCATGCACTGAAAGTTTCCTAGTGTGCTTTAATGTACTCCCATTTCAAACCTGTGTTGATCAAATCATACTAGGGAACTTTTAGAGCACAGCAGCAGGGCCCACACACACAGTGCGTGGCAAGCTAGTGCAGGCTAGATTTATAGCCCACCTTCCCAAAAGCTAAGCGTTCATGCAGGCAAGCCCTAAAAATGTGGGATTCCATGTATACTACCTCAATGATTTCTATATATACTATGTTCTGTTTAGAAGACGGGAATGCGGGGAGAACACTTCTAATTGCCAGCCCCACAAACTCAACCTTGGAATCGGACAATAAAAGCAGCTTTTCTTTCTTTCTAATGCACCATCACCAGCAAGAAGTCATAGAGGCCAAATTCTGCCCTCTGCAACAAAACGTACATCACCATTAGTGTTCACTGGAGTTTGCCCAACTGTAACTGAGTGGAATTTAGTCAATAATTCTGTTGATGTACAAGTAGCAATACACTCCAGCTCACTCTCTCTTAGGTGAGCTCATCCTACAGTCTAAATTGGAGCAAAAAGTACTAAACACTTATTTTTGTCTCTAAAATAACTAGATATGACCTTTAATACATATGGGAAACAATTGTTGAGTAAGAAAGTGCCATTTTACAGTCACTTTTCAGAGTGCAACCACACTGTAAAGATTTCATCTCAAAGGACAAGAGCCTGATTTAACATGAGTGAATCCCAGTTCCCTGAACATATCCATAAGAGTTACATCATCTGATGCAGAATGACAACTCTTAGCATGCAGCTTCTGTAGTTCTGCCTAGTGGCACCTCTAAAAATAAAGAAACATTGGACTTTGCCAAATATAAAAGAAGGAAAGCAAAACAATTCATTAGAAAAACTATGATATGTCTTTGGTAAAGTATTTACACAGCAGTGTATAAACCTCAACTCTAACCACAGGAACCATTTCTAGGGACAAGATAGCTGTTACTATGCCCACCCAGTCCTTGACTTCTCTGCTGAGACTCAACAAAGATGCCAAATAGAGTGGTGAGTTTTTGTGATGTGAACAACAAGAACTGGAGCTGGTCAGGAATTTTCCATCTGAATGATTGTTCACATTTTCCCCTATGAGCTAGGCTCCCTAGCTGGACTACATCTCCCATAATGCACCCAGAATCATGAGACTCCCCGCTGGATCATATTGCATTGTGGGAGACTTAGTCTTCCAGGTAGCCCACCCATGGAAGATAATGCAGGCCTGAACTACAATTACCATAAGGCAACAAAAATTCAAACTAATGTTGATCAGATTGTAAACAAAGTGCTTTGGTTCAATTCAACAAAAGGAAATGAAACATTTCAATTTCAGAAACATCAAAATGTCTTATTTCAGCCAAAAATATCAAAATGAAATGTTTCACCATTTCTGAATCACAAATTGTCAGAATTTCCACACACACAAAAATTCAGCTTGGTATCCCAATTTTGGGATGAAAAAAGGTAGTGAAATAGTAGAAATTCTTAGGTGAGTTCTCAGAGCTGAAATGACTTTTTCTATGTCAAACTGGAGGGGCTTGATGGGGGGGGGAGGGAGAGTCCACCCAAAAACAAGCAGGACTTGGTCAAAAGTTTGTAGATTCTGCAAAATACAGTTCGAAATTTAAATCACACTGGACAAATTCATGTCCTCAGGGATCTCCAAACATCCAGGTTTTTGTTCCAACTAGCAAATAATTGTTTTTATTAAAATCCACTAGTTTGGATTGAATATAGAATTCTCACATGCCCTAGACTTTAGTGTGAATTACGACATTTAAGTAAGAACATAAGAACAGCCATACTGGGTCAGACCAAAGGTCCATCTAGCCCAGTATCCTGTCTTCCGACAGTGGCCAATGCCAGGTGCTTCAGAGGGAACAGAACAAGTAATCATCAAGTAATCCATCCCATGTTGCCCATTCCCAGCTTCTGGCAAATAAAGCGTTTCATATGCAATATTAAGCAGTGTATATTTTAAAATAAACTATTAAGTGCTCGTTGGATTAAAAACCTGGACTACTGGCTGTCGCCAAAGACCAAAGATGAGAGTCCCTTTCTCAAGCAGTGACCTAATACACCACCTGAAAAGTCTCACTCTTTGGACTTGGAACTCACTCTTTGAGGCTGTAAATCTCATTCTTAAGGACAGCCATCTCTGTCTTTTGCAGGAATCTGACAAATGAAAAACATCCAATCTCATGCTCAAACACTTTCTGTTCCTCCCCCCCCCCCCCCCCCCGCAAACTTCCCTGGTTTTACTTAAAGATACAATGATTTGATATTTGCAGGGTTTAGCAACTAAAAATCCCCTCTTCAATGTGCAAAAACAAAACAAGAAAAGTGTAGGTTTAAAATAACTTATCTCACTGCAATTTAATTCAATGGTTTTTGGTAGCTTAAATCCCTATTTGTACATCCTAAATGTGTCTCTCTTATTTACCCAATATATAAAAGTGAACAAGTGTACTGAGTTTGCTGTGACAGTAAATGGGAAGACTGTTCATCTTTTTATTCCTACCATATCATAAGAAGGGCTGTGTTTTTCCAAACAATTGTATTACTCAAATAAGATCCTGACGGTTGAGAAGAAATCAGATGGAGCCTAGTGTAGGAAGCTGTATATGAAGGATAAACATTTGATGGGGAAAGTCTTGCCTGTAAGACTTGCAGTGGAGATGGAATTATTCCAAGAGTTTGCTGCCAGTTTCATTTATGTCATATTGTTATTTAAAATCATGTCAAAGGTTCCCAAGATAGCAGATGGGCACCCTGTTTGCGTGTTATAAATTGCAAGAAAAAAAATGAGACCATTAAACACAATGAGACATTTTTAATGAAAAAAAAGGCAGCTGTTCTTAATTGTAAGGGAGATCCCAGCCCTTAATAGTACAAATTGCCAGTTTAGGAAAGGCTTTATGCGAAAGACTGATCCATCTATACACTAAGCGCAAGCTGGGCTCTGTGTCTTTTTTTTTTTTTTTTTTTTTTTAACTGATATAGAAACTACCCACCTATCTTTCAGTTTTGGTTTAAAAACCAAAACCACTGCTTTAATTCTCCTGAGCTTCCTCATTCATTTTTGTTTTTAAAGGCTCATTTTTCATAAAATGCCTTGACACAAAAATCCTATAGAAACTACTGGAGCAGATTTTATAAAAATGAATTAAATATATATTTAAAAGATGCATGAACTGTTTTAAATTTCAAGACTGATCAGAATGTCAATCAATTCTTTACACAAAAGAACTTCACCTTGCATAACAGTACAAAACAAGCTGGTCTTGCTTTTAGTACAGATTTAACAGCAGAGAGATATTGGGAGGTCTATTAAAGCTTTGCTATTTCAAATATACTGCAAAACATTTACTCACTATTACATTATGGAAATCACATTACGAATTGTCAAAGTTGAGGTACATTTGTGCTACAGTTCCTTGTTTCTAATCATTTGTCCATTTCATTCATGAAATTCTCAAAGGTTAGATAAATAAATAGAGAGAGTCTACTTTATGTGGCTATGTGAATCAAGAATAGCTCAGCATCTTATTGCCTAAAAATCTTGAGAGCTGTTAATAACTCTAGCCAGATGTTCTGGTTCCAGGAAAGTCAAGGAAATGGGATCTGGCAAGAAGTGCTACCATTATTTTAAACTACTGTAGCCTCAAAACACATCTTCAAATAGCCAAGATATTAAGTTCTTTTTAGAAAGATCTTGGCTGTCTAACAAAATAATCTAGCCTGAAAGCAGAGTTCTCCATACTCACCCTGAATACAGACCACCCCATTCAACTTGATGTGCAAAAGGGAATAGAGAAATTGTTGTCACGGTTAAATAAAGTATTTTCAATATTTTTGATTTATAATCCATATATGATGATAAAGTCAAGTGAACCAGTACACTGTGTACAGAAGACATGAATAAACATTTGAAAATATTTCTAAGAATGAGTTATTCTGATAGGGATCTAAGCTACAAGCTATTTCATTAAGAATCAATACAAGAGGGTATTTTTCATACATAAAGATGGCCACCTAATTAGAGATACGCCAGAAGCATAAAAAAGATTGAATCTTGATTTTAACATTTCCATAGTTAGGGTATATTGAGTTTTTGGTCAATGATGAGCACTTTTTACATCCACACAAAAGAGAGTCATATGCACAATGAAACACAGTCAAACACCCTCCATGTTATATATGCACTTGATTCTTGCACTGATTTTTTTTGCCAGCGCACTGCTTCAAAAATGAATGTGCACCAATGGCGATGTCAACTGATAAATCCCCTCTGTCTTAGCCATTAACTGCACAAACCACACCAAATGTGAAACACAGCTTTTCAAGGATTCCACTATATTACGGCACTATTTTGTGTCAAAGTTAGAAAGGAGTTTTTAAGTGCTGTGAGTAAAGATGACTTCACTACACAATAATCAAGTACATATATGTCAAGTAACATTTTCAGAAGTGCTGAACTGATTTAAGAGTTCAAGCCCCACTGTAAATAAATGACAAACACTTCTGAAACTCTCACCCGTTACAATTTGCACCACTGTAGCATTGGCCCCTTTTGAAGAGAAAGGGCAATGCTCAGGCATAGTCCTAGACCCTAATATTAATTGTAAAATTAAAAAATAGAAGATTAGGCCTCAGATTTATTAACTCTTTGTAGCCGATATCTGCATTAGCAAACAGTGTTGAAGGAGTCAGTGGTTCCTAAAACATTCCCCATATATACAATTTTAAAAAAAGACACGATGATTCTGCTGCACCCCACCATTACCCAACAGGCTCCCAACACTCAGGGTTATAGCACTAGCCATTGTCTCCTATGGATCTGTATGTGGGAGCTAACATAAAAGTTACATATATTCCCTAGATATATTCTCCGTTCTAAAAAATGCCTCAAGTCCTTCAGGGACTTTGCTCAGTTTGGCAGCTTTTAACTTGACCTACAAATCTATGTAGGAGAGAAGTCTTTTGAAGTAACCATGGATTAATCTGAAGCAGCAATTAATGATTTAAAAAAATGATATTAAAAGATTTCTCCTGTATTAAACTCTGCTGTGAGTACAAGTCAAATGCTAGTCTAGAATCTCAGTTATAAACCATTTTAACAACAAACACCATTAGATTTAAATTTGTGAGAATTGACGTCCATCATAAAGGCCAGAATTTCAAATATATGTACCTAATAGGCTATCTGCATATGCATTACCACCAAATTGATGGATTGTGTTTTCATTCCATCTTCACAGACAAGACCAAACTCTGTTATAACACAATCTCTAGACTCAGCAATTTTGTTTGTTCATTTGTTTTGGTCTCCACAGATGGATCTTTAGCAACCTACCATGCAGGCAGGCACTGTGTTTACATAACACTGTGCTAAAAAGGCCAAGTCCTGTATACACTAGCATTTATAAAATATTGACAGCACAAATGCACTCCATAGTTGCTGGAAAAGACAAGTGCAGACAAAACTATGGAGTAGCTGCTGAGTGGCCTATTCTCGTGAACACAATGAAGACTTCAGAATCCTGTGACCTCTATTGTTTTCTACTGACAACAAAATCTTTACAAATTCAATTCCACAACCATTTTTAAAATTCAGATGCTTTTTAAAATGTTTAAATTTGAAATGGAAACCCATTCTGTATGCCTGGTTTCCAGAAAGCTGTACTCCTTGGACACTGGATGCATATTTTCCTCTGCCTCTCAAAAAACCGCACATCCTCTTATGCATTAATTCCTGTGTTATTACATTTTTAAAACACTGACTGTGTGTGCTCTCAAATACCAATGACAAACCAGCAACTATTTTTCATTTTACTAAGATTATAATATTCACTGCCAATAGCTGTTTGATTGTTGGGATGGAAAGTTTGCATTATATGCTTTCCAAGATTCAGTTAACACAATTCCTGCTCAAGATTTGAAAGCGAATTTACTGCTACATGCAAGAGAAATCCTAATTTACATCTCAATCAAGTCTTGGAGAAGCTCGAGTCACTTCTTGAATTCTCTTCAAATAATCAAATATGTCACGTCAACTATTTTACATCTACAAGTGGAGAAAGGCACAGTTACAGCACCCAAACTTTAACTTTGCGCCCAAGCCTCCCATTTCCCTTCATATCTGTCCACTGTGTAAAATGGGTTAATTTTGGATTACAAATTTATTCTAAGGGGTTTTAGATGTCCAAAATCTATGGGCACTAACATCTCAAATTCTGAAGAGTTGCTATTCTGATACAGGTGTCAAGTCAACACAACTCTCCCAGCTTCCCACAGCTCTCTTTTCCCCAAAGGAGTTTAACAAGTCTGCAATCTAGTGAGGCAGATGTCTTAAGTTTAAATAAAATGTAGCGATATAGCTCCTAGGTGGAGTATCAATAGCCTAAAACCCACAGACCACCGGGAAATCTCAATAGAATGAGAGAAGGGGGAGAGAAGGGGAAAAGGCTCTCATTTTCAGCCTCTGGTGGTGAGGACTCTGCCAAATGGTTCTGGAAACCACCATCCTCCCCAAGAGCTGAGCTGAGATTGCTGAACAGCGGTCAGAGCAAACTGTTGGCAGAGGACAGCACAGAGCCGCAGAGGCAGACAATACAAGGCAATGGATGGCACAGAGTACCAGCAGCAGCTTCTCAAAGGTGAGACAGAGCTCAGAAACAGCGACACCTTTGAGGGTATGACACAGAGAAGTGGCGAAGCCAGAGAGAGAGAGAGAGCGCGCGCAAGCAGCAGCCTAACCAGGGATGTTGGTGCAGACCTCCCTCTCCAGCAATTAAAGAAAAGTCATGCCAGCTGGATCAGGTAGTCAAGCCCCCAGAACAGCCCAGGCAGCACTGTCCTTCAAGAATCCTTGGACTTCCCCAACCCACAACTAACCATGAGTGGGGAGCTGGAGAGGAGGGAAGTGGGCAGAACACATCAGTCATTGCCAATGGCCAAAGGAGAATGAATTTGGGATTACTGTTAAGACACCCTGTGGGGTGGCAGTCTTACAGCACAGAATTTGTAAATTGCTGGTTTTCCCAAATTCATTCTGTCATGTTCCTCCCCAATAAATTTCTCTTTGTCATAACCCCTGGACTCAGCGTTTGTGAGTGGAGAAAAATTGCCAATCAGGGAAATGCCCAAGCTGGTCTATATAGTTTCAGAGGTTTCAGGATGGGGGTTTGAGTCTGTGTTAGTTAAGTCTTTAAAGAAACACCTAGTAAATTGAACTGTATGTTTGTTGAGAAATTTCACTGCCTAGTGAGGATATTAATAGAAATATGCCACCCATCATGATACCATATGGCTATATCCCTGCATCCGCATCTCAAGAAGGCATGGTTAATCTGAAAGGGGAAATCCATTAAGGATATCAGACAGTAGTGATCTGGAGTTGTGGGGCAAAGATGAGCACTTCTCCCGCTCCCTCTCTGCTCCTGTTGTGGCCTTTAATGCCATTAGCTGCCATGAAAACAGTGAATGTAAAACAGGGCTGTAGGACTGGAAACTGTACTAGAGCACAGGAGGAGAAGTCTATAAACTATGGTGTATACTGTACCATCCCCCACTTGTGAGGAACAAGACCAATTACATTCTGTCCTAAAAAACTAAACAGTATGGTATTTATAGGAAGAACATTAACTTTAAATGTACAGGCAACAATTGCCCTTCACAGCTGGGCCTTTATCATGCCCTTGGAACAAAAATATTTGCTTTGAATCCAGGAGGAAAAAAGTTACTGTAGCCTTGGCGTTTCTGAATACATGCAATCTTGGAATGCCAGCAAAAAACAGAAGCAAATACAACATTTATATTCGCTGCTTACATTGGCTCTCAGCAGCTATGACTTGAACGGGGAGGAAACAGAAAGCGTCACAACTATCAACAGTATTTGTCATTGTGGTGATCCATCCAAATAAAAATAGTTATTAGAAATACTAATGTGAAGGTTCTTCAAACAGGAAGGGATATTCGTTTGTTCACCCATACAAATGTAAGACACATCAGGGCCAATGTTTTCAAACTTGGGTACGAAATCAAAGTAGGGTGATTTTCAAAAGTGCTGAGCTCCCACAAATCCCACTGACAGCAACAGGAGCTGCTGAGTGTTCAGCATTTAAAAAAAAAAAGGCAAACCAATTTCCAGGTTCATGTAGGAACCCAAATATGAATGTAGACACCTAACTCCAGGCACCAGTGTCTGAAAGTTTTGGCAAAAACGACTAATTTTAAACTGTTTTGTCTCAGAGAATACAGAAGTAATTTTCTTTAAACATCAATTTTAAACAAGCAGCTGTACTTTTCAATTGATTGGAAGCTTGATAGCACTACTCGAGTACTTAAGAATTATATGGAGATAAAATAATTCCCTCTAACCTGACGTGGTCTGACAAAAAACTTCTGTTGAAAAAAGTCTGCAGATACCAGTACAGATATCTTTGCACACATCTCAGTTACTAACCCTATTTTGAACTTCTCAGAGTATATGCAAGAAATGCAACCAACTCTAGGTAAACATGCATACGGAGCTAGAAAGCAGGACTAGGGTACTACTGACATGTAACTTACTGTTAAGCAGTACAGCTCCCACCTTTTTTTGTTGGGGGAAAAAAAGGTAAAATCAGCCTGGTCTCCCCTACCAACCAACTCATCTTAAAATAAGCCACACCTCTTCTAAAACGTGGAAGAACAATCTTTCCAGTGGGAGGGAGAACACAAGCATAAACATGACACAAAGGTTACGGCAGCTGAGGGAAGTGGAACAGAGCCTGCAACCATGCTTGGGGTTCTGGGGGTGCGGGAGCACCCCCTGGCTTGAAGTGGTTTCCATCATATACACGGTTTACAGTTTGGTTCAATGGCTTTCAGCACCTCCACGATAAAAATTGTTTCAACGCCACTGGCCATGCTTCCTCCACTCTCCAAAAGTGCAGATGGGCTTCTGTTAATATTCAGGAGATTGTGGCCAAGACAGGAGGTGGAACCAGGGAGCACCTACTCTACATTTCCTTAAGGAGACTGTTACCTTTACCCACACAGTCCAATGGCTCAGAGGCTTCCTCCCCTACCCTCCTGCCCCAAACACCTCCCCTCTAAGAAGCAGTCATTGGAAACTCCGCACGCTTCCCCCCGGGCCATCTGGCTCCTGCAGCTTTCACTACAGGAAGACACAGTATGCTTCTATGTCATTTCTTTGTATGGTTACAGGTTTCAGAGTGGTAGCCGTGTTAGTCTGTATCAGCAAAAAAAAAAAACAAAAAACAAGGAGTACTTGTGGCAAGGCAGCTCTCTAACACCACACTCTACAGGCCATTACCCTCTGATCCCACTCAGGGTTTTCAAAAGAAACTACACCATTTGCTCAAGAAACTCCCTGAAAAAGCACAGGAACAAATCCGCACAGACACACCTCTAGAACGACAACCAGGGGTATTCTGCCTGCTACCGAAGATCCATAAACCTGGAAATCCTGGACACCCCATCATCTCAGGCATTGGCACCCTGACAGCAGGATTGTCTGGCTATCTAGACTTTCTCCTCAGGCCCTACGCTACCAGCACTCCAAGCTATCTTCGAGACACCACTGACTTCTGGAGGAAACTACAATCCATTGGTGATCTTCCAGAAAACCCCTTGCTGATTTTTCCCCCCTACTGTTACTCACACCTTCTCGTCAACCTTCTCGTCATCATGATTATCACTACAAAAGGTTTTTTTTCCTCCTGCTGATAATAGCCCACCTTAATTAATTGGTCTCATTACAGTCGGTATGGCAACACCCATTTTTTCATGTTCTGTGTGTGTGTGTGTGTGTGTGTATATATATATTTTTTTTCCTACTGTATTTTCCACTGCATGCATCCGATTAAGTGGATATTCGCCCACAAAAGCTTATGTCCAAATAAATGTGTTAGTCTCCAAGGTGCAACAAGTACTCCTCGTTTTTTTATGTCATTTCTATCACTTACCAAGTTCTTCTCTGGGTGAGTAAAGTGCCAATTAATTGCCTGAGCTGAATGAGCAGACTAGCAGAGAGAGAACAGAACAAACAAGCACTTCCACACTGCATTCAAGAGTTCACTGCAATGGCATGTTGTGCCCCACAAAACTAAGGACATATCTGAAGATCAAGGGACCAGACAAAGACGACAGAATGTGGGCAAGGTTAGAAATAATTAAATAGCAATTTTTTAAGAAATCCATTGATCAATCCCATCCGAACCCTATTTAACAGCCTCAATCACATTCCTAACAAAAAACAAAGATTCCACGATGGGCCTTGAAGGCTAGCATGTTAAAAAGGTGTTAGGACCACACAAACACACATGGGGAGGTGTGAACAGTTAGAGCCAATTTGTTCACTCCAAAAATCACTAGTTTAAATTTATCCCCATGTCATGTCTGTGAACAGAAATTGCTACTCCATCCATTTGGGATATGTCTGACCTGACAAAGGATCAGCTGACTCAGGCTTGCAGGGCTCAGGCTGAAGAACTAAATATTGCAGTGTAGACATTCAGGCTTGGGCTGTCACCCAGGCTCTGAAACCCCGATAGAGGAGTAGGTCTCAGCCCAAACATCTACACTGCAATTTTTAGCTCTGCAGCCCAAGGCAATTGACCCGGGCTCTGAGACTCAGTTATTGCAGTAAAAACAACGAGGAGACTAACACAACTATCACTCAGAAACCTGTCACCATGCAAGTTATTGCAGTGAAGATGGAGCCTCAGTGGCCTGTGTGAAATGTGTTTGTGGTGTCATTCCAGTTTCTAGTGGACAACTGTCAAACACCAAAAAAAAAATCTCTACAATTAGCATTAAATAACACCACTGAAACTGTTACTCTTATAGGCTGTTTTATGCAGAGAAGCCAAGGAGACTGCACTACCCTTTTGCCCTTTAGTAAGCTTTTCTGATTAGGGTTAAAGAAATATTGGCAAGTTTGCACATCCATCATTTCTCACATGGGCCTAGATAATCCACCTCCACAAGAGGCAGTAGCTCTGCCGGAGGGTAATAGCACTGTCCACACCAGCTCTTAGGTTGGTATAACTATGTCTCTCAGGGGTGTGGATTATTGTCACCCCTGAGCGATGTAGTTATACCAAAGTAATTCTGTAGTGTAGCCAGGGCTCAGTAGGTTAATACTGTGCTGTCGCCCAAAAGCCTTCAGACAGCTTGAAACAGTGAGGTGTGAACTGCCTTCATATCACTCAGGTGATGACAGTTAAATCTGTTGGTTACACACACTCATTCTGAGCGTGCTTTAGTTTTACTCATCAAAACTTCTGTACTACTGGAAAATCTGCAAGGCTTCAACCAAGATTCTTCCCATCCAAAATCCTGTGTGCACTTTCAGCACAGGCAGAGAATAGGATACATCTGGGGATGTAGAGGATATGAATAGGATAAAAGAAAAGGAGTACTTGTGGCACCTTAGAGACTAACCAATTTATTTGAGCATGAGCTTTCGTGAGCTACAGCTCACTTCATCGGATGCATACCATGGAAACTGCAGCAGACTTTATATACACACAGAGAACATGAAACAATACCTCCTCCCACCCCACTGTCCTGCTGGTAATAGCTTATCTAAAGTGATCATCAAGTTGGGCCATTTCCAGCACAAATCCAGGTTTTCTCACCCTCCACGCCCCCACACACAAACTCACTCTCCTGCTGGTAATAGCCCATCCAAAGTGACAACTCTCTACACAATGTGCATGATAATCAAGTTGGGCCATTTCCAGCACAAATCCAGGTTCTCTCACCCCCCCACCCCCATACACACACAAACTCACTCTCCTGCTGGCAATAGCTCATCCAAACTGACCACTCTCCGAGTTTAAATCCAAGTTTAACCAGAACGTCGGAGGGGGGGGGGTAGGAAAAAACAAGGGGAAATAGGCTACCTTGCATAATGACTTAGCCACTCCCAGTCTCTATTTAAGCCTAAATTAATAGTATCCAATTTGCAAATGAATTCCAATTCAGCAGTTTCTTGCTGGAGTCTGGATTTGAAGTTTTTTTGTTTTAAGATAGCGATCTTCATGTCTGTGATTGCGTGACCAGAGAGATTGAAGTGTTCTCCAACTGGTTTATGAATGTTATAATTCTTGACATCTGATTTGTGTCCCTTTATTCTTTTACGTAGAGACTGTCCAGTTTGACCAATGTACATGGCACAGGGGCATTGCTGGCACATGATGGCATATATCACATTGGTGGATGTGCAGGTGAACGAGCCTCTGACAGTGTGGCTGATGTTATTAGGCCCTGTGATGGTGTCCCCTGAACAGATATGTGGGCACAGTTGGCAACGGGCTTTGTTGCAAGGATAAGTTCCTGGGTTAGTGGTTCTGTTGTGTGGTATGTGGTTGTTGGTAAGTATTTGCTTCAGGTTGCGGGGCTGTCTGTTGGCAAGGACTGGCCTGTCTCCCAAGATTTGTGAGAGTGTTGGGTCATCCTTTAGGATAGGTTGTATATCCTTAATAATGCGTTGGAGGGGTTTTAGTTGGGGGCTGAAGGTGACGGCTAGTGGCGTTCTGTTATTTTCTTTGTTAGGCCTGTCCTGTAGTAGGTAACTTCTGGGAACTCTTCTGGCTCTATCAATCTGTTTCTTCACTTCCGCAGGGGGGTATTGTAGTTGTAAGAAAGCTTGACAGAGATCTTGTAGGTGTTTGTCTCTGTCTGAGGGGTTGGAGCAAATGCGGTTGTATCACAGAGCTTGGCTGTAGACGATGGATCGTGTGGTGTGGTCAGGGTGAAAGCTGGAGGCATGTAGATAGGAATAGCGGTCAGTAGGTTTCCGGTAGAGGGTGGTGTTTATGTGACCATTGTTTATTAGCACTGTAGTGTCCAGGAAGTGAATCTCTTGTGTGGACTGGACCAGGCTGAGGTTGATGGTGGGATGGAAGTTGTTGAAATCATGGTGGAATTCCTCAAGGGCTTCTTTTCCATGGGTCCAGATGATGAAGATGTCATCAATATAGCACAAGTAGAGTAGGGGCTTTAGGGGACGAGAGCTGAGGAAGCGTTGTTCTAAATCAGCCATAAAAATGTTGGCATACTGTGGGGCCATGCGGGTACCCATAGCAGTGCCGCTGATCTGAAGGTATACATTGTCCCCAAATGTAAAATAGTTATGGGTAAGGACAAAGTCACAAAGTTCAGCCACCAGGTTAGCCGTGACATTATCGGGGATAGTGTTCTTGACGGCTTGTAGTCCATCTTTGTGTGGAATGTTGGTGTAGAGGGCTTCTACATCCATCGTGGCCAGGATGGTGTTGTCAGGAAGATCACCGATGGATTGTAGTTTCCTCAGGAAGTCAGTGGTGTCTCGAAGGTAGCTGGGAGTGCTGGTAGCGTAGGGCCTGAGGAGAAAGTCTAGATAGCCAGACAATCCTGCTGTCAGGGTGCCAATGCCTGAGATGATGGGGCGCCCAGGATTTCCAGGTTTATGGATCTTGGGTAGTAGATAGAATATCCCAGGTCGGTGTTCCAGGGGTGTGTCTCTGCGGATTTGATCTTGTGCTTTTTCAGGAAGTTTCTTGAGCAAATGCTGTAGTTGCTTTTGGTAACTCTCAGTGGGATCATAGGTGATCATAGGTGAGAGAACCTGGATTTGTGCAGGAAATGGCCCAACTTGATTATCATGCACATTGTGTAGAGAGTTGTCACTTTGGATGGGCTATTACCAGCAGGAGAGTGAGTTTGTGTGTGAGGGGGTGGAGGGTGAGAAAACCTGGATTTGTGCTGGAAATGGCCCAACTTGATGATCACTTTAGATAAGCTATTACCAGCAGGACAGTGGGGTGGGAGGAGGTATTGTTTCATGTTCTCTGTGTGTATATAAAGTCTGCTGCAGTTTCCACAGTATGCATCCGATGAAGTGAGCTGTAGCTCACGAAAGCTCATGCTCAAATAAATTGGTTAGTCTCTAAGGTGCCACAAGTACTCCTTTTCTTTTTGCGAATACAGACTAACACGGCTGTTACTCTGAAACCTGTCATGAATAGAATAACGCCTCTGGGTAGTTACTAGAGCTGGGTGGAGAGAGGTAATTCCATTTCATGTAGGATTTCAATATTTCAGAACTTGGTTTCATTCCAATTCAGCACAAAACCCAAACATGCTGAAGTTCTCCACAAAAGCGAATGTAGTCCTGGCTCTGGGAAAAATCCACTCGGTGGGACTGGCCTGCAGCTGCGGGTCTTGGAAGCCCTGTAATCCTGAATGCGAGACAGGCTGCATGGCAAGCTGCCCCAGAGACCTGGACCCAGGGAGCTTGCACTGCTGAGGAGTTGAGCAGGCAAGTTGGCAGGGAAACAGGCAGGTTTTCAATGGAAAGGTTTTGTCGGAACCCTGGCTGGTTTCTGTAACAATCCTGGGGTTCATTAAATAACAAACTAGCGGATGAGAAAGGAATAAAACTTTAATCAAACAAACTGGAGAATGTCTCTGGTGAACTGCTGCATGCAGCCATATGGTGTTTCCAACCCTTGCCATCAGGGCACATCTCCAAATTCCCACACTCAACACAATCCCTTATAAGGGAGCATCTCCAAATCACAATCTTTCATAAATGTATCTCTACATCTTCCCTCTTAAAGAAAACGAATTAACTCTTATATAAACAGTTAACAACTAATAAAACACACATTAAATTCTCAAACCATCTAGTACATTTCTATAAACCCAATGTGTCAACTACCTAGAGAGGAGAGGTTACCAGCACATCACTCTGGAATGAGTCTTTATCACTTACTTTCCTCAAATATCCCCTCTCCAGGCAGTTTAACAAGTCTCTATAAGTCTTTCAGGATTTTTACATCTCCCACTCTGATCCTCTCAGTATCAGCCTTTCATTAGAGTCTGAGGGCAGGTCTACACTAGAAGCGTCAGCTGCACTGCTGTAGCGCATCTGATGAAGATGCTCTATGCTGATGGGGAAGCGCTCTTCCATTGGCATAATTACTTCACCTCCATGAGAAGCAGAAGCTAGGTCAGCAGGAGAGCGACTCCCACTGATATAGCGCTGGTGGGGACAGTGCTTAGGTTGCTGTAACTTGCATCACTCAGAGGGGTGTCTTTTTCACACCCCTGAGCAACGTAAGTTAGACCAACTTAAGTTTTAGTGTAGCTCTTCCCTATGTTGTTCTCTTGTTCCTTGACAGTTTCTCCTTTGTGCATTGATGATAAAGGATCAGTTAGATGGGAAATGCCAGAGTTTATATCAGCGGGCAATGTGTTGGAACTTTCTGCAAATATTTGTAGATCCTTTCTATGATGTTGAATTGAAAGGTCTGTCTGTACTACATAAGACCTTGGATGCAGCTGTTCTTTATGGTATCTCTTTGGCCCCAAGTATTAGAGGTGTGATTCCTCAGGCACACTATCACCCGGGTTAAGAGATGGAAGATCACAGGCCCTTTAGTCAAAATAATATTTCTGCTTCCATTTTGGATTTTCTCTCATCTAATATATCGTTGCATTTTTATGAGATTTCATCAGGTAATTGGTAAATTACATCTGATCTTTCTTTCCATTAACAGCTGACCTGGAGAAAAGCCATTCTCCAGAGGTGTACTTGAGTAAACCAATAAAGCTTTATACAAATCACCCCCACTGTCACTGTCTTTTTCATAAGGTTCTTTACTGTCCATATAGACCTTTGCACAAGTCCATTTGATTAGGGGTAATTTGGATTTGATGTTTTGTGATGAAAATCCCAATCTATGGCAAATTGCCTAAAACCTGCACTGGAAAATTGTTGCCCATTATTGCTGAAGACTTCATCTGGAATTCCATGTCTGAAGAAGATTCCCTTCAGGCTGGCTATCACTGATTTCCTATTAGCACTGTGCAAATTTCTGGATACAGAGAATAATCATTTGTGATTTAAATAATCCTTTGATTGCCAGGTAAATAAATCAGTGCCAACATTCTCATAAGGAACTGGATGAGGTCTCAGTGGCTCTGCTTGTTGGCATGTCTTGTATTTCAAGCATAAAAAGTAGTTTCCTACCACATTAGTGATGTTGCGATTGATCCGCGGCCAATATAGCACCTCTTGTGCTCCTTGTTTGCACTTCTCTATTCCTAAATGACCCTTGTAGATCTTCTGTAGCGTTTCTTTTCGGTGGCTCGTTGGAGTTACAACCTTACTGCCCTTGAAAAATCACCCCATCTATCACAGTAAGCTCATGTCCGCAGTTCCAATAGTCTCTTATACTTGGACAGTAACTGCTTATTTCTTCAGGCCACCCTTTAATTATTACTACTTTAAGGATCCCCAACAATTCATCAGTCTCTGTTCCCTTTCTTATTTGTTATAGTTTCCTGTTGACTATGGGAATTGACTTTAGAATCAGATCTACCTAGTCTTGCATCTCTGTGTCTAAAGTCTTCTCTGGTTTCGTGGGAGTCACTGCTCTGGAAAATGCATCTGCAATGAACATGTATTTACTGGGTGTGTAGGTCACAACCAAATCATACTTTTGCAGATTTATCATCACACTCTTGAATCCTTACGCTACAATCATTTAGCAGTTTGCTAAATAATGCTACCTGGGGCTTGTGATCCGTTTCAACTTCCACTGTTTGTCCATAAATATACTGAATCTCTCACAGGCAAACAATATTCCTACAAGCTCCTTTTCGATCTGTGCGTATCTGGTTTGTGCCTCAGTCAGTGATTTGGATGCATATGCCGGTGGCTGCAACAATCCTCATGCTTCTGTAAAATCACTGCACCTAACCCAGACTGTTAAGCATCTGCCTAGATTTTAATGTGTCTTCCAAGATTTTTAATGTGTACATAGAACTTCAACACTGGTTCTTGTATCAGTTGTTGTTTTAAACTTTCCAATGATTCCTCCTGTTCTGCACCCCAATACCATTCACTTTTATTTTCTAGGAGTTTTCTTAATGCTACTGCTTTGGTAGATAGATTAGGTATGAATTTTCCAAGATAATTAAACATTCCCAGAAACGATTGGACATCTTTCTTTGACTGGGGACGTGGCATCATTTCAATGGCTGAAATCTTATCAGGTTTTATACCTTCTTTGGAAATAATGTCCCCCCAAAATTTGCAAATTGAGCCAAAATCTCTTATCTGGTTGGTAGTTTGAAATGTTCTCTTTTTATAGCAATGTTGAGGTCCCTGGGATCTAAGCATATGTGTAGCTGGCTGTTACTTTTCTCCACAACGAGGGAGCTCACCTATTCTGTTGGCTCCTCAATTTTTTGTATTACTTGCGTTGCTTCCATACTTGCAAGCTCAGCCTTGAATTTATCATGAAGTGCAAATAGCACCTTTCTACATGGATGGATAACTGGAGGGACCTGCTTGTTTATCTGGATTATATGTTCACTCTGCAAGCAATCCAACCCTTGAAACAGGTCATGATATCCCTTAAAGAGTGCCTCATAGCCAGGTTCAGTATGATCTTGTAGCGAGAGTACCCATTTCACCAGACTGAGTTTATCACATGCAGCCAGTCCTAAAACTGGTGTCACCTCTTTTGACACTACAATGAATGGGAGCCTGTTCATGGTGTTTTTATGGTTGATGTTAGCAATGCGCCTCCCCTTCACTGGTATATTTGTTCCAGAATAACCAGTTTCTTTTACTTTTGTTAGCCCCGGTTTTCGTCTTATTTTCAGTCTCATTATCTTGTTCAGACAGAATATTAACATGAGCTCCTATATCCAGTTTCAGTGGAATAATAGTATCCAGTCCCTCTCATCAGGCTTGCTAGATGCCAATGCATCTATGAAAAACTCCTCAACCAGATTGTCTTTAACTGAATACACTTGACCTTGCTGCATTTGGGATCTGCAGCATTTTGCAAAATAATTATTTTTCCTTCATTTATGAGAGAGTTTCCCAAAGATATCACACTGTTTGGGGCCAGGCTGCCATCTACACCTTCTACATGATTGTCTGTACTCAGTCTTCCCCCAGCAGTAGTTTTCATAATGAGTGGTTCCACTCTTTGATTTGACCTACTCTGGCTATATTCTTTTGTACTCAGTACATGAATAACCCCTTGTGGTGAGTCCAGCTCTTTGGCTTGTGCTTTCACAGTTTCTGCAGCCCTGCATATTTGGAGAGCTTTTTCTAAAGTTAAGTCTCTTTCACAGAGCAGTCTCTCTAACACATAGTCTTTAATGCCACAAATGATTTTATCTCTAGCCAGAGACTCTGTCAGCTCACCAAAGTCACAAGTTTTACTAAGTTTCCTTAATTCTGTGACATATTGCCCTACCATGTCATCAGTTTTTTGCATGCATGTAAAAAATGTGCGTCTCTCAAAGGTTTTGCTGCTTTTTGGCATGCAATACTTCTCAAATTTAGTCAGTATTTTACTTAACTTCATGCTTCCACCTTCCTCAAACTTAAAGTTGTTATAAATATCCAATGCTTCTTCCCCAACAACATGCAAAAAGATAGATTATTTTGTTTCATCGTTTTTCTCCTCTGTCCCTATGGCCGCTAAATACAATTCAAATCTCTGTCTGAACTTTTTTCCAGTTCTCTGCAACACTGCCTGACAATTGCAGACTGGATGGAGGTTGCAACACATCCATTTTTGGCTAGTCAAGCTACTACTGTGCTCACCAAATACATGCAAAAGCCTCTGTGCCATCCTCCCTGTGCTTCTCTGGTGCCTCCCTTTGTCTCTGTTTTCAGTTGCAAACACAGGAGTTAACTTCAAAATGACTGCAGTTTCCTTCTCATTCAGCACTTCTGTAAAGATCTTGGGGTTCATTAAACAAACCAGTGAATGAGAAAGGAATAAAACTTTAATCAAACAAACTGGAGAGCTTTGGTAATCTGCTGCACACAGCCATGCGGTGTTCCCAACCCCTCCCTCCCCCACTCACAACACAGTCCCTTACAAGGGAGCATCTCCACATCACAATCTTTCATAAACGTATCTCTATAGCTTCCAGAAGAACTTTGTTGAAATTGAACTGAATCAAACTGAGGCTGCAAAGTCTTTTCCAAACCAGGGCAATTAAACTGTGCAGAGGGTTAATCCATGAAGCCACAGTTCAATCATCTTTTAAATGTCAAAGGAAAACGAGTCTGTAGGTCTCAACTAATCAGTATTTGTCCACATCAGAAGAAATACCACACACTGAAACCTTCCGGATAGCGTCTCCTCCTCAGAGTTCCAGGACCGAAAAAACACCTGAAGACTGAAGGATATCTACCAAATTATATAGGGAAATTACCATGGAATCTGCCCATTCTATGCCTAAACACATTTCTTTTAAAAGTTGTCGGTTACTTTTAAACTGGAATCAATTCTAAAATGAGACTGCAAACTCTTTGAGATAGAAACTGTCATTCTGCTCTCCTTAAATTCTCACTTCACACCCACAACTGTGGTACGTGAGCACCTAGCAATGGTCTTTCCGTTTCTTCTGTGTTGTGCCTAGTTTATTCCTTGCCACAACAGCAGCAGCACAACATCCTACAACTGATCTGGTTTCCACTGTATATCAATATTTAAGTATCAGTTCCAGGCACAGTGAATGGTTGGTTTTGATCTGCCAAAAGCCCTGGAACCCTAGCCATGTTTAAATGACAATACATTATAGGGAGGAAAAGTTGTTTAAGATACGAAGAGTGACCTGAAGAAGAGAAAAAAGGTATTAACAATAGTTAACCTTACATTTAAACATTTATTCTTTGTGTCTACAATTCCAAAATGGACTCCATAAAACTGGTCAGAACTCCACCATTTTAACAAGTTATGACAGCGTTTTACAGTTCTCATTACAATACAATCACCGTATTTAAAAGGAATCATATATTCAGCTCTCATGACAAGCAGGCTACCAGTACAAAGCACAAAGTGACCGTGTCTACCTAATGTGTCTACAATAGAGGTGGGCAAACTACGGCCTCCTGCCAGGCCCCTCAGTTCCTGGCCTGGGAGGCTAGTCCCCAACCCTCCCCTACTATTCCCCTCCCCCGTACCCTCAGTGCGCCACCAGCGCAATGCTCTGGGCAGCCGGGCAACAGAGTTGCAGAGCCACAGCCTGACCCCGTGCTCTGGCCGGCGTGGCTGTAGCACTGCCAGCCACCGGTGCTCCAGGCAGCGCGGTAATGGGGCAGGGCGGGTTGGATAGAGGGCAGGGGAGTTCGTGGGCTGTGCTCAGGGGTGTGGATAGGGGTCGGGGCGGTCAGAGGGCAGGGAACAGAGGGTTGGATGGGGCAGTCAGGAACGGGGGGGGGGGTTGGATAGGGTGGCAGGGGGCAGCCAAGGGTGGGAGGTCCGGGGGTGGTGGATGGGGTACGAGTCCCGGGGGAGCCATCAGGGGATAGCGGGGTCGGATAGGAGGCGGGGCTGGGCCACACCTGGCTGTTTGGGGAGACACAGCCTCCCCTAACCAGCCCTCCATACAATTTTGGAAACCTGATGGGGATCTCAGGCCAAAAAGTTTGCCCGCACCTGGTCTACAATCTAGTAAAATATTTGGCATTTCCTCAGTTTGAAAAGAAACCATCTGATATGCAGCATAGACAATTTTCAGTATAATCCTCTGTGACACACTTAAAAAATTGTGTAACATGAGCGGCAAAATGTAATTTTTATATAGGAGAGGAAACAAGTAAGGCAAATATTTGGACACACATCATCTGTTCAAGGCAAAAATTTTACTTATCATTAGTTGGCACTGCATCAAAAGTTGCAATGAAAATCTTAACATTACACAATTAACATTCCACTGGCATTAGCTCATGTTCAATGCTCTTTCACCTCAGTCTACTGCTAGTAAGTGGATTTAAAGTGTTTAAATTCCAGAAATTATTGCCCTAAGTCAACAGTTGACCATTTGATTATGCCTTTTCACATTGAATATAATTTGCCAATATTTTCTTGTCAGTGTTTCAAGTTACTATTCCCTTCTGTATTTTCCATTTTAAACCATTCATAACCACCCCTATTATCCTGAAACTCATTGCCTTCTGAAAGTTGACAGGTGAGCATTTCTCTAACAAGGATAGAACTTCTGCATACATTTGAGATTGACTTGATTAGGCATTGCAGAGAGAGTGGGCTTTCAGGAAGTAGTGGGTTTTTTGTTTGTTTTAAATAAAACCTATTTGTGTAAAGCTATCTCCCAAGAACAGATGGGGCCTGAAATATAAGATTCATTATATTCTAAATAGGACCTAGTACATAGTCCTATTTTTCAGAATGCAGAGCAAGCTTGAGGAGTTATTCCCTTCTCCATGCCTCAGCTCAAAGGATTAACAGAATTAGAAGCTCTGTTGGCATGCAACTGTTCCAAAGTTTGTAAACTTAGGCCTGGTCTGCACTTAAAATTTAGCATAGCAATGGCACTCAAGGGCATAAAAACAACATAGCAATGGCACTAAGGGGCATAAAAAATCCACACTTTGAGCACCATAGCTATCCCAACCTAATCCCCAGTGTAGACACAGCTAGGTCGATGGAAGAATACTTGTGTTGACCTAGTTTCCATCGATTGGGGAGGTGGTGTTCCCACAGAGATAAAAACACCCTTCTATCCCTGTAGGCTGTGTCTACACTACAGAGTTATGCCAGCACAGCTACTGGGCTGTAGCTAGGCCACTATAGTCCCCATAGCATACACATGGCCTTAGTCAGTCAAACAGTTCGGGTCCAAGGAGGTTCCAAACTGAGAGCAGAATATTTGATTCGATTATTAGGTTAGTTTGCATGTCAAACAAACATATATGATCTTTATCACTTCAGAACAAAACAGTATACAGTACAATTTCCACGTCAAAGTTTTAAAATGTGTTCTAAAAACTAAAACCAAGATTTTCAAAACAAGGTGCCTAAAGTTTTGTTTAAGTTCATATTTAGGCACCCAGAGTGGCCTGATTTTCAAAAGCACTGCACACCCAGCAGCTCCCCTTAAGTATCAAACTGCAAATTGATCAGCTTTCTAGTACAATACCACAATAGGCTGAAATCTCATCTACCTCACTTTTGTCAAGAACTGAAGGTGGCGCGGGGAAGGCTGAGTTATTATACCTTGTTCACATGACAATATTTTATCTTGCTTTAACATTTAAACAATCAAGCTAGCTGCTGACATCTTGTTGATCATGATAAATTGTGTTCTATATAATGTCTGCTAAATGGCATTAATTCCTTATCCCAGCACATAAGAGTACGGGTGCAGGATTTAACCACATTTAATTGTGGGATGCCGAACATGGTGTGTCTTAATTGAGAAGGACTAGTCAGATCTGCACCAACTAACTTATTTCTTCATAATCACATTCAAAACACAATAAAGACAAGGCCTTAAAACCTACTGCAACTTCCACCAAGGAATTACAAAAGGTGAACGTAAACCAAAATAAAACAGGCCTCTAACTATTCATTTTCATACTTTCAAATGCTGTATTTTAGCCTTAATGTTTCAGTTATATAAAAAGAAGGAAAAAGTGTGACAACTGAAATGTTCTAGTAAGATTTTAATTCTATGTTTCACATACATACACATGAAAAGGAAAAAATCAAATCCCCAAATCTTGCCTCTGAGAGAAAATTTTAAGATTAAGGTAAAGCTGTAAACAACATCAAAGTAAAGCCTTACTATATTTATGTCTTTCCTTCTCCTCACCTCTTTTTGGCCACAGATGTGCGTCATTTTCCAAAATACAGGCTCAATGCTGCAGAGACTCATGAAAGTAAATACAGTTTACTTGAATTACGGACATGAGTGGTTATAAAAAGTTTCTTCCATTCTGAAAGCTCCCCCTGCTCTAAGTGACATTTGCTACACTCAAAACAAGGAGTACCGGTAAAACTGCTAATCTCTCCACACAACAGAACTTTAAATGTTTCCATTGTACATCAATAGTATTAAGTTAACTTATTACTGGAAAATATTTAACATTTAGGGGCCTCTGTGGTTTTATTTGTTTCACAATGTTGTAACAGAGGTTACCACTGCACAATTACCAGAAAGAAACTTCCCCCCATATAGCGTTTAAGAACCTAAATATGAAATGCAGAAATAGGCACTAAATAAAATATTTTAACTTTTCTCTTAAAATAAAAATCTACAATTAAACTTTGCATACTTTGAGCTCATAAAATCCAGAGCAGATAAAAAACATCTTCTGTGACATAAGGAAGACAGCTGGCCCCATCTGTTTCAAAGTAGAGTGGAAACCTAAAGCTTCTGCACTATACTTACATGTGAGGACTGAGTTCATAAAAGTTTCTGTTCCTGTATTCTTCAACTTTCTCTGGTGAATAAATGGGTAGCGATCTATATGGGTTTATTGATACAACCACACTGCCAATGTATGTCTGTAGGAGAAAAATAATGCAGAATACAGTGTTTTAATACTCAAAAGTGAGATTTTATTATGACCCGTCCTTTAAAAAAATCCATTTTTGCTTTTATATTTAATTCTTCAGTTCTATATGTCAGGAAAACATTCAACATTTGCTGAGGAAAAAAACAACATTTTTTACAATGAATACATTCAAAACATGCATTTATATACTAAAAGCCCCTCAAAATCTCTCTCAGTTAAGGGCTCTTAGGTACTACAGAGACAAAAATAATAAAAACAACAATACTGGCAGACTCTTTAAGCAGCTCCTTCTACATTGTACAGGCAGACTGCTCCTAGTTTAAGTGGGGATTAATTTTTGAAAGAATTATCAGGGATCTGCTGCTCTGCATAAGGGAACGATGTGTTTATATAAAATCAAAATGAACTAGTTCTATATATTTTCCTAAACAATGTTTAAATGTTACACAATTCCAACTAGTCTTCAATATTTAAACGGAAAACAAGACAATTTAGTTTAATTTTTCAGTCCAATAAGCCAAGCTCAAAGTAATTATTTAACTTTTTTTTCATTAATAGAAAGCCTTATTATTAATAAGGTGCATCGGTTAGCAAATTTCTCCATTATGTATGTGAGTGCACATAAAGTGAAGATGGCATAAAACAATGAGCACTTTGTTACATGATGTACAAAACAGAAATTACTCATTGTTCATTAATACTTTATGATGTTCTGTCCACAGAACAAACACACACTAAAGCTGCACAAACATGATTTAAAGATCAGAGTATCAAAAGGTTTCCACTAAGTGTTTCAGATCAGCTACTTACCAATATTTCCAATGTTAATACTGCTGAAATGACATAGCACATGGCAGAAGCCAGATTATCCAACAGGTTGGGTGATACCAATTCAGTTTGAAATGGAGACCGGAACTCAAACTCTGGGAGTCCAGTCCTTAGGAGCCCTTAACTTAACCATACACAAACTCCTCAAGAGCTTTAAACTCTCCTCAGGACTAAAGTCTACAGCAAAACTGTATCAGCAGAGCTACAGCCCTATGGTACTCCTATAGCTGTGAAAGAGCTTAACGTCAAACCCTTGTGCTATGTCTACGCTAGGAGCGAGGGGTGTGATTCTCCTGCTCATGTACACAAACTCGTGCTAGTTTTCATCAAGCTGCCGCAAGTATAAATAGTGACGTAGCCACGGTACCACAGGCAGTGGCAGTGTAGGCATGGCAAAGCCATGCCGAGTATATACCTACTGGTTTCAGGCAGACTGGTACCCTGCATTATTCAGCCATATATCTCCACTGCTGCTACCCTGATTTTTATACTCACAGTAGCTTGATGAAAGCTAGTATAAGTATGTGTATACAGCGTAGAGGAATCGCACCCCAGGTCATAATGTACATGTAGCCTCATAGGAGCTTCAAAGCTACAGCAACCTGCTATAAATGGGGAGGTCTGTCAAGTCAGGATTCAAATAAGTCAGAATTCTTCTGTAGTTTTTCACTTCAAGACTTAGGTATAGCTTTTATTGTACAAATTCTATGTGTAGTTGCAGTCATCCAGATAGACTTTGAGAGGAAAAGTAGGGACAGATCAGTCTTATCTCACGCTGTTTTGTTTATTACAGCACTCTTAACATAGCATGATACAATATAACTGTAGCACCTGGACAGAAGATCAAGGCTCCCATCCACGTAGTGCACAGCAGTCTGCATCTAAGTACTACTGCAAGATCACTGGATTCTGATGCACTGGTGTGGCAGACTGGAAATTTTGCAAAACATATCGCAGACTCAGCAAGAACATACTACTTCAGCATGCCCTGAAACTCAAGTTTCCGGTATCCTTCTTCACAGCCATTAAACACAATTTAAACAACAATAAAATTATATTATGGGACATAATTATCCATCAAGTGGTGGATTCCACAGCAAATTTAATCAATGCAGAATCACAGAATATACATACTCCAGGTAGTGGGTGTCACCCTTGTTATTCACCATTCAAGAACAATAAAAATAATATATATAAATATCAGTAGTATTGTCATAAAAAAAAAAAAGAGGCAAAAGATTTCAGACCAAGATTTTAAAGACTGATGAGGGATTTTGGGTGGTTCACCTTAACACTGAAATGGGCCTAATTTTAAAAAAACTGCTGATCACACACCATCCGAAAACAAGGTCCCTTTAAAGCATCACCGGTTGAAAACCGAAAAGCTGATGCAACCAAAATCAGTCACTTCTTTAATATCTTCTCCATCCATAGTACTTATATACCCCTCCGTATTGGAGTGCCTCTCAATCTTTAATGGATTTATCCTATGAGATAAGGAAGTACTATTATCTCCATTTTACAGATTGGAACTGAGGCACAGAGAAACTAAGTGACTTGCCCAGGGTCACATAGAAAGTCTATGGTGGAGCAGGGAATTGAACCTAGGTCTCCCCCATCCCAGGACAGTACCCTAATCACTAGGCCACCCTTCCTCTCTGGCCTTATATGTTGGTCTTCATGCCCAGGCTGATACTGTCCTTAACTTTACTCTTATGCGAGATTTAATCAGTGGGGTTTTTTTTTTAATCTCTACAGAGGCATCCAAAACAAGTAAATGCTTTTCCCCATATTAAAAAAACTAAATGTTTACCATCTGGCAAAAAACAAGTTCACTCTTAAGCAGAAATCTTGAATGTCATGTTTCACCACAGACCATATTTGTATAGTCATTGTAAATCCGTGATAAAGGTTGCCAGCATCTTTCGCCCCATTTAAAATGGAGTTGCACAAATGACACTGCCTACATAAACAGAAAGTTTCACTTTGTGTCTTCTAGACACTCTTGTAGTTTATCTTTGCAATGCTTGTTGCCTACAGAATGAATCAGTAGAAACCACTGTTGACAATTCATTATACAACTACAGCTGCCCTGAGATGTAATACTTCACTAATTGTGCGTAAAACTTACTATTTCTAAATAAACCCATACCTCATCTGTTTTAGAGCTGAACAGATTACTTACCAACAGAATATTTTTCCAGTCAGAAAATATCAATTCATCAAAAATCAGTCTTCTGCGGGAAGGTGTTGATTTGAACAGGCTTATCTAAACAAGACGTTACCACACAGCAAGCCAAAGCGTGAACCCTCAGTGCACTAGTTTGACGCGCAGTAACTGGATGCTGCTACAGCACCCAGAAAGTTCCAGAGCAGTAACATCCTGTGTAGATAAGCCAACTGAAATTTAGAACCAACATCCCTGGTTTACTGCCAGGTCACCCACCTTCCTCCCCAGTTCCTAGGCAGCGTACCTAGCAAGCTATTAGGGAACATGGGCACAACTGGCTGCCTGGTCTCATGGCAGTCCTCCTTGGAAGACAGGCAGCAGATCAAAAAAATTCCATTCTCCCACACCAGAATCTTTTCCCTCCGGCAAAAAAAAGTTTCACCATTTTCTTTTCTTTTTTAACCCTTTTTCCCCGATTCAGGATGTTGGGGGGGAGGAGGGGAAGGGGGCGCGGCAGAAGGGAAGACACAACATTTCCAAGTTTTTCACAGGAGGGAAAGACCGTTTTCTGGTCATCTCTAATCTGTTTGTGTTGCCTTGCAATAAAAGGCAAACAGTAATCTTCCACCGTATCTACTCTGCCCCCTGCTTACACAGAAGTTGGGAAGCCCACCAACTGGTAAGTCTATGGATCCTTGCTGAGAGTAACCAAGTAATCTACAAGAGTAACAAGCTCTGCGCATATAGTTCTATACAGACTCCGGGTGTAAGATTCTTCATTGCTGAATTATTTAAAGTTT
Organism: Caretta caretta; assembly: GCF_965140235.1. NCBI lineage: Eukaryota > Metazoa > Chordata > Testudines > Cheloniidae > Caretta > Caretta caretta. The sequence goes on along the minus strand of NC_134216.1, from coordinate 53,402,411 downwards.
CCTCTCATGTCTCAAAGAATTCTAGAAGATTACTAATGGCAGCAGAGCTCACTGCAAAACCATTGCCAAAAGGCAGTAAAGAGGTAGGCAGGTCTTGAAGGAATTCAGCTGGATATCCACTGTATTATCAACAAGAGTCCTCAAGAAACTGAGGAGAGAGCCCTTTAAGCTATTTCATCACCATAATAATATGCAGTTTAGCTGCTGGAGTTCCTTGAAAAGCTTTAGGATGCCAAGGTAAGGAAGGACAGGTCGAAGAAAGAAACCTTTGATTTTTTTAGTTTTGAAAATAGATATTTAAAGAACATTTATTTAGAACCAGCCTTGTATAGTTAAGCATTGCTTAAATCATGTGTTTTGGGAATGGAAGTCAGCTCTTCATTGTCACACATGTACAAAACCAGACAATATAATCCTAAAATAACCAATATTTCAAAAGGTCAAGCAACTATATACAGACAAGGACATACACATTATGCCCATTTTAAAAACTAAGCATGCCAAGAAATCATTGCTTTGGACTAAAAGTGGCTTAGATGAGCTAAAAAGTTTCCTTTTTTTTTTCCTCCTTTAAATGAATACCAGTACAGCAAGAAAGATACCTAATAGTTATTTGCCAGTGGTGGTTGATCAGATTCCACATAACCAGGATGACCACCACATAACATCTTCGTTCCCACCAGAATTCTACTATTAGCAAAAAAAAAAAAAAAAGGGGGGGGCTTAATTCCTTGAGCTTGCAATGAATGTAGTAACATTCCAGTGATGAAAACAAAGCATATTTGATGTTTCACTATAATAAGAAGGCTGGGGAAGGTGGGGCCTTGGCTAGAGCTAGTGAGAGGTCAGGGACTGCCTGAAATTACTGTGGACACCTGCAGTCAAGAGGGGCAAAAGTACTTTTCACAGAACCTTGCAGGAGATCTGTGGAGGACCCTTGCTGCTGAGGAGTGATAGAACTGCTGTGAACTCTGATACCCAGGAAACGAGTATGAATGTGCAGGCCTCCTACTAGAGCCTGTGAAAGACTGAGGATGAGACAGAGAGGAATGGGTTTGTGGTTCAAGTACTGAAGTACAAATATTGGTAAACCAAACCCCAGAAGGGGAGATTTTATATTGGAACTCTAGTCACATGATTTATCCCAGAGGCACAGAGAAGGGGAAATTGAATCATGGCCTCACACCTGCAGAGAGACAGGTTGAGGCAACCCTGCAAAAGTGGGAAATGTCAAGGAAGGAATCGGAAGCAGAGGAAGGGAACTGGAGCAGCAGGGTAAGAATTTGGGGGGTGGTCTTCAAACTGTTAACAAGAGCACTGGCGGGATAGCCAAGTTGAGATCTGCGCAGGAGGATGCATACTGCCAACAGGGGTTAAGGTTAGGGAAGAGTGGAGATGCAAAGCGCAGCCTGCCACATTGCTCTGTGGCCTCCCTTCTCCACAGCAGTAATGAAGACTTAACCTCAAGCAACTACACACGAAATAGCTACAAACCTTTATACTGTACATGGTAGCCATTTTACAAGAAAAACTGTGTATTGTTTTAGCCTATGCTAGCTTATAACATTACAAGAAAAGTGCTGCGAAACTTGATCATGTCGTGATTAGTTCTTCCACTATTTCTTAAAGCACACCAGTCGCTCCTTGGGACATTCCCCTTTGCTACAGGACATGGCATTTATGCTGGGAATTGTAAACTGTGTTCCCAGGGGATGGTATACTTGCGTGGCTTTACTATGCTGTTGTGTTTGGCTGCAGAGAACTGCAAATGAAGGATTGCTAGTGTGGACACTAACATTTCCAAGAATACAGACCAATTCTAACATTTTAACTATACAAACAAGGTCCAAGTGTACAGAATTCCTTTGATGCTTACTTCTGGGTGAATTCTGCGCCAAAACATTACAAATTCTGTGCACAATATTTTAAAATTCAGCATATTTTATTTCTCAAAATAAAACAATATAATCATACCAGTTTCAATTATTTTGGTAATTTATTTCAAAATACCTGTCAGCAACTAGGTCTGTAACAATACAGGCAACAAAAAAGATTCAGGAAATGTTATTTGACAAACAGATTCCTTACTAGGCATATTAATAAAGAACTATGAGTAATAATTCATTTAAACTACAATACAGAAACATATTTCCTGCACCTTTCAGAATCAGTGCGTAAGTTTCTGGGAGTCAGGGGTAATGAAGGATCTAAGGGAGATGGAAGTAATGGCTAAGAAGGAGCCTGGGCGTGAATTTGGAGGGTTGTGTGTGGATGGTAGACACATAGAAGAAGTTAGGATTTTAGGGGGTGGGGGTCAAGGGAGGGGGATTGTTACAGAGTTGGGAGCCTCCCCCATGGAGACCCTGGGTGACGCCTAGCCTCTCCCATTCAGTCAGGCACATCTGCCCCCATCCCCATGTCCCTGCATCCCCATTCAGCCACACCTTTGTCCCCATTTGGGCCTGCACCCTGCCAGGTCCAGCCCCTTGTGACCCTTCACCCCCACTCACATTCAGACCATAGCTCAATGCTGTCACCCACTAGCTCCTATACCCTCACTAGCCCTTCTGAACCCCAGTCCATGTGACCCCCCCCAGCAGCCCCATGTGCACCGCTCTGTCTGTCCCCCCCATATCCCTCCTTACTTGGCCCCACTGGCAGGGTGCTATGGAAAGGCAGCCGCTGCTCTGGCCCTGAAACAGCTGCCCTCTCTTCTGGTGCCACAGCACCCCCTGGTGGATGAAAGGTGTAACTGCAACGATTCCCCAGCAGAATCTATTTTCTGCGGGGGAGGAGGGAGATCTGTGGGGGACATGAATTCTGCACATGTGCAGTGGCACAGAATTCTCCCAGGAGTAGATTCTGAGCAGTTCCTGACATTCCACTAAAAACATTAATTGAAATTAAAGGGATTACTATATATCAATCAAACAAATGCCTGACCAAGACTTGCATGGAATCATTCCAGAATTAAGTCACTGATACCACTTTTGACATAATCACAATGAAATGCCAGATCATCATAGCACAATTCTTTTATGGCTGTCTGCAATTCTGTAGTAAAACATCTCTTCCCTTTATCCCCCAGTTGCATGGAAGATGGCACAGGATAACAGCAGCTCTGGTCCATTCAGTGTGGCCAACTCAACTTACCAGATATCAGGAACTGTGATTTGCCTTGGTGACAAGAATTAAGGTCATATTGACGTAGCCAACAGAAGGAAAAAAGGCAGCAGCTTTACCTGGTTTGTCAACTTTTGACACAAGCACAGGATGTTGTGGAGTTGGATGGAAATGGAAAATTTGGGTTTGTAGATGAGATGTTGGCTCTAAAAAAACCCCGAGAATTGGAGGAGGCAGTCCTTGTTTCACTATGCACCTGAAGAAATATAGGACGTTGGACATTCTACCAAAATGCTCTGACTAAAGTCACTAATCTGCTGACAGTACTGAAGCCCAAAGCAAAATACAGAACACATTGTCACTGGCTAACTAAATACTGGATGAAAGTATACCTGCCTGGTTTTAAGAACACTATCATTCATGTTTAAGACAGCTGGCCATGACACGCATAAAACCTGACCTTGAAGGTAGACTGTACAAGTAAGCTGTGTAGAAGAGCACCAAGAAAGATCCAAACAGACCTTAGGGAAAGACAGTCAACTTAGACAAAGGAATGGAATTGTTAGGCAAAAAGCATCAGAAATTTAAGCAGGATTATCTCCTACTCAAAATATCACAGTCCAAAGGGCAGTGTAAAAACAAAATCAAATATGCACCACAGCCCCCTAACTACAACCATGAGGGATGATTTAAATACCTAGATAAACAGGAATCACCCAAGCAATACAAAATGCAGAGGGGTGTAGAGGTGCATAGACACATACTGAAAGGGGTGGGGGGAGTTACAGCATGCCCTATCTTTGGTAAATTACTGAAAACTAGTCATTTAGGGTTCAACCCTGTGAGCTAGGCATCCTCACCTCCTATTACTGAAGCCTAGGAGAGTTATGGATGATCTGCACCTAGCGAGACTGGAACCTTATTCATTTTGCCACCTGTTGTAGATCCAAGCACTGGAGTGAGAGCAAAGTGTTGTCCTTAGACAAGGTACATATTGGGCAAGAAGAAACAAGCTCTGATTTCACACATTTTCTCAAGAGCACAAAACTCTCTCTCTGCTGTAACATTTCTACTAACCTCAGGACCGTCCTGACAGATTCGAATGCCAGTATTGACAAAATAGATCAAGTGCATTATCTGGATTGGCTTCAACAATACACAGCTGAAGATATTTTTAAATTATATATTTTATACGTATGAATATAGATTCTATGCACAGTACTCACAATTAAAAATTAAGCATGCAGTGCAAGTGGCAAGGCAGTCAAGCCAAAGAAAAGTCAAGCAATGCAAAAGAAAATACCATCTAAACACATCTGAAAATAAAAGTTTGATAACTTTTTTAAAAATAAAGATTTGTTTTCATAAACAGTAAATGTAGATTCGATAAGTGTCTGTTCCAAGAAACTTCTTCACTCAATATGAACAAGCAACAATGGATGGAAAACTTTAAATGGAAACATTAAAAGTGTGTTTTAGCCGGAATGTTTGTCATTATTTAGGTAGAAATAGAACATAAAAATACTCATCATTGTACTGGAACTTAGGTTAATTATATGGAATTACTTTAAAAGTTCTACATGGTGAGAACCATGTGTTTACTTATTTTTAAAGTGTTTAGCAAATTTTTGGGTGCTTAAAAATTACTCAGTTAACACTTTATGGCATTTATGAAATGGAAAAAAAAGGGAGAACAGACAGCCTGGACTCCAGTGGTTGTGCCTTCGCCATATCCTTTTAAGTTCCCTCCACCATTTCCACAACAATCTCCAGGCAACCATCTTATTTACAGCACCAACAGTGCTTTTTTGTCCTCTGCCCAGGATCTATGGGGAACAGAGATGTCCCCTCCCTTGAGGCCTCCATGTAACTGAGCTCAACTAGCCCTGGTCCCCTCTCTTTTCTCTCCCCACGGGACTTCCTTCCTGCCTCCTTATTAGCCTTGGGCTAATTGGCTCCTTAACCCAGCCAGCCAGATTGTCTAATTACCTCCATCAGCTTTCTGAAGGGAAACTAACTAACATCTGCGTGTTCAAAGTGCACGCTCACCTGGGTAAGCATGGTGGATACTCTGTATCTGAATTCTATAGCCCAGAGTCTGGTCTAAGACTGGGCAAACTACATGCTTCCACCTCAGAAGAGGTCAAGGCAGGAGGCCTGACACTTAAGGGGGTACATTCAGAGACCATGAAGGGGACAGAGGCGCAGCCGGCCCTGCAACTGTGACATATTGCTCCATCTGGGTAAGCTGTATAAAGCCACCAGCAACCTTTGAGACTTATCAGGGGCTCATATTCCCTACAAGTGCCTTGAATCCCCTTTGAGCCTTAGGAAATTCAACAGCCCCCTTGGGATGCCCTTAGATGCTTTTTTTAAAAAAGGCTCTCTTTTCTCTTGACAAGCCTCTCTAGTGTTCATGTTACACTTTAAGGTCTATCTCTGCCAAAAAGGGAGCCAAAGATTTCTTTTTTCTAAATGAAAGCTAACGTCTCCAGCAGTCATTTGACACACTATACTAAATGCACATTTTCTAACATTACTAAAGTGGTAATCATTTTTACAGTTTCACATTAAACTAAATTTTGATCCTGAACACCAACTAGTTTGCAGATTTTTTCCTACAAAGTGGGGACAAAAGTTAGAAGAATTTTGGAACTTGTATGTTTAACTGATCTATTTTTACAGGTACCTAAGTCAGAGCTATTAAGAGACAAGGCTTGTGATATTAGCTCGTGTCTTATATCTCTTCAAATTTTATAGAGGACTTCTACTTCTACCCAAATAAAACTTGCCAGTTCTGAGGTAGTTATGACTATGTGTCAATTACAGAGTGCGAACCAAAACCAGGCTTAAAAATGGAACCTCAAGAGCCACTGCCGTTGTTCCATAATGCAATTAATTGTTCCCATTAAGAAAACAATAACAGGAGCCAATAATCAAACAGCTCTGTTCTTTATAGCGGCAATAGATAGTTGAGCTCTGACTCAGAGGTTGAATGAGGACTCAGGGAGAGAAGACAGATCCACCAAGAACATTTGGTTCAATCTTCCCTATGTCTTCATTACATCAGGAATGAGTACTGAGACACAGTCTTGCTGTGCTAGACAGCAACGTGGGGAAAGTCCTGAACATTTCAAGATGGCTAGGTCAGAGGTAGAAGTACAGCTGAGTGGAAAAGTAAAACTTTACTGAACAAACAAGCTATATATTACAAGGCAAAAAATAAGGAAAAACAGGAAGCACCCTCAGGTTATGAAATAACCATACAAGCCAGGAGCATATGACTACTTATTCAATTTAGGTTATGACTATGACCTCACAAAAGAAGTCCCCTCAAGTTATTATACTGAAACATCAAATATGCAAGCTTCAAAAAAAAGTAAAACTTCAACATGTGTTCAGCACTATACAAGTTAATTCCTGATCAGAGTTGCTCACACATGTCATGCACAAACAATCCAAAGCAAACACTAAATGCACTGGGAAACCCAGAGGGAGATTTTATTTTAGAGTTTTAAAAAAAATGATGAAGTGAGAGGGGAACATTAAAGCTGACTTCAGTTAGCCTTTGAACCCAAGGAAATGGGCTTTCAAACTGCTAAAATATACACTGTTTATAAGTTAGAAAATCTTGTGGCCCTGTTTCATTTCTACCTTCCCTCCTTTCCCCTTCTTACAGGTGAGCAAACCTCTTTGCTGCTGAACTGTAATAATATATTATAGGTTTCAGAGTGGTAGCCGTGATAGTCTGTAGCAGCAAAAAGAACAAGGAGTACTTGTGGCACCTTAGACACTAACAAATTTATTTGAGCATAAGCTTTCGTGGGCTAAAGCCCACTTCATCAGATGCATGCAGTGGAAAGTACAGTAGGAACACACACACACACACACACACACCCCGAACATGGGAAAAAATGGGGGTTGCCATACCAACTCTAACAAGACTAATCAATTAAGGTAGGCTATTACCAGCAGGATTAAAAACAAAACTTTTGTAGTGATAATCAGGATGGCCAATTTCAAACAGTTGACAAGAAGGTGCGAGTAACAGTAGGGGGAAAATTAGCATGGGGAAATAGCTTTTAGTTTGTGTAATGACTCATCCACTCCTAGTAATATATTAGTTCCTGCTCTTTGCTGTAATATATTAGTTTATATTGCAGTTCAAATCTGAATTTGGGGAGAGGACGAGGATTTTGCCAATAAGCAAATGGAAACAGGGCAATGAAAAAAACAAAGAAAATCTATATATTACATGATGAGGAGAAAAGCTTCTTTTACCTGAAATAGAGGGTGGGAAGAAGGGGAGGTAACAGGACTGAAGGAGGATGGAGGGAAGAGAGGACTTCGGTTCAGGGTTCAATATTTTATTTGCACCTCTCCTAAGAAATCTGATGGCCCCACTTTGTTTGATTTTTTTATTTTTTTTAGTGCCATCAAACGTTTAAAAAAATTAATCACACTGTTAAACAACAGAATACCATTTATTTGAATACCTTAATTAATTTTAAATATTTTTGGATATTTTCTACATTTTCAAATATACTGATTTCAATTACAACATATAACACAAAGCGTACAGTGCTCACTTTATATTAATTTTTAATACAAATATTTGTGCTATAAAAACAAAATAGTATTTTTCAATTCACCTCATACCAGTACTGTAATACAATCTCTTCATCATGAAATCTGAACTTACAAATGTAGAATTATGCACAAAAAAAAAACTGAATTCAAAAATAAAATGTAAAACTTTAGAGCCTACAAGTCTACTCTGTCCTACTTCTTGTTCAGTCACTCAGACAAACAAGTTTGTTTACATTTGCAGGAGATAATGCTGCCCGCTTCTTGTTTACGTCACCTGAAAGTGAGAAAAGGTGTTCACATGCACTGTTGTAGCAGGCGTTGCAATATATTTACATGCCAGATGCATTAAAGAGACATGTCCCTTCATGCTTCAACTACCATTCCAAAGGACATGCATCCATGCTAATGAGGGGTTCTGCTTGATAACGATCAAAAGCAAAGCAGACCCGTGCATGTTCACTTTCCTCATTTGAGTCAGATGCCACCAGCAGAAGGTTGATTTTCTTTTTAGTGGTTCGGGTTCTGTAGTTTCCACATCAGAGTGTTCCTCTTTTAAGACTTCTGAAAGCATGCTCCACACCTCATCCCTCTCAGATTTTGGAAGGCACTTCAGATTCTTAAACCTTGGGATGAGTGCTGTAGCTATCTTTAGAAATCTTACATTAGTATCTTCTTTGCATTTTGTCAAATCTGCCGTGAAAGTGTTCTTAAAATGAACAACATGTGCTGGGTCATCGTCCATGACTGCTATAACATGAAATATACGGCAGAATGCGGGCAAAACAGAGCAGTAGACATACTATTCTCCCCCAAGGAGTTCTGTCAATTTAATTAATCCTTTTTTTTTTTTTTAAACGAGCGTCATGAGCATGGAAGCATGTCCTCTGGAATGGTGGCAAAAGCATGAAGGGGCATACGAATGTTTAGTATATCTGGTACATAAATACCTTGCAATGATGGCTACAAAAGTGCCATGTGAATGCCTCTACTCACTTTCAGGTGACATTGTAAATAGGAAGCCGGCAGCATTATCTCCTGTAAATTTAAACAAACTTGCTTGTCTTAGCGATTGGCTGAACAACAAGTAGGACTGAGTGGACTTGTAGGCTCTAAAGTTTTACATTGATTTGTTTTTGAGTACAGTTACGTAATTAAAAAAAATCTACATTTGTAAGTTTCAGAATAAAGAGACTGCATTATGGTATTGTATTGAAAAATACTATTTCTTTTCTTTATCATTTTCACAGTGCAAATATTTGTAATAAAAATAATATAAAGTGAGCACTGTACACTTTGTATTCTGTGCTGTAATTTGAAAATGTAGAAAAATATCCAAAAATATTTAATACATTTCAACTGGCATTCTATTGTTTAACAGTGCGATTAAAACTGCTATTAATCACGATTTTTTTTTATTTTTTTTTTAGTTAATTGCGTGAGTTAACTGTGATTACTTGATAGCCATGGGCTTTTTTTTTTTTTTTGGTTAAGGTCCAGAAGGAGGTAAGAAGGCAGACGAGTTAAAACTCGCTGGGTGAAGTTAAAAGGGGAGGGAGAACAAAACAAATCAGGGGTGATATCACGGAATGAATCTACTGTAGACCACCAAATCAGGTGGAGGAAGATTTTAGAACAAATAGCCAAAACACAGCACAGGGTAGTAATGGGGGATTAACTACCAAGACAGCTGTTGGAAAAGCAAACTGACAAAACGTCCAATAACATCTTGTTTCAGAAAGTGGAGGAAGTAACCTAAAAGGGAGGAATTGGTTGCAAATCTAAAGGTTGAACTCAATTCGATGGAAGTGATTATGTAACGATAGATTTCATGATTTTAAAGAAAGGAAGGAGTGAGAGGAGCAGAATAAGGACATGGGACTTCAAAAAAGTAGAATTTAACAACCACAGAGAACTGATAAGTAAGGGACCAAGGGAAGAAAACCTGAGGGGAAAAGGCATTCAGGAGAGCTGGCTGCTTCTTAAAAAGACAGTATTAAAGGCATAACAGCAACCATCTCGATGCAAAGGAAAGACAGAAAGAACAGTAAGAGGCCAATATGGCTCCATCAGGAGTTCTTTAATGACCTGAAAATCAAAAAGGAATCCTACAAAAATTGGAAACAATCACAAATTGCTAAGGATGAGTACAAAAGAATAGCACAAACATATAGGGCCAAAATCAGAACGGCTAAGGCACAAAATGAGATACACCTAGCAAGGCACATAAAAGATAAAAAGAGGTTTTTTTAAAACATTAGGAGCATGAAAGAAATTGTAGATCCACTACTTAGCAGCAAAGGAAAGCTAATATCAAGAAGGCTGAGGTGCTTAATGCCTATTTTCCCTCAGTCTTCACTAAAAATGCTAACGGTGAACGGATACTCAACACAATTAATATTAACAACAAATAGGAAGGAACAAAAGCCAAAATAGAGTAAGAACAGTTAATGTATTCACATCAGCAGGGCCTGATGAAATTCATCCTAGGACACGCAAGGACCTTGCTGAGGCAATCTCTCAGTCATTAGTGATTATCTTCAAGAACTCATGGAGGACTGGCTGGGTCCCAGAGGACTGAAGGGCAAACACAGTACCTACTTTTAAAAAGTGGAACAAAGGGACCTGGAATCGAAGTTAGGCTGACACCTGGAAAAGTGCTGGAACAAACAAAACAAACAAACAAACAATTTGTAAGTAGAGAGGATACTAGGGTAAATAATGAACAGACAGCATGGATTTGTCAAGAACAAATTGTGCAAAAACCAACCTAATTTCCTTCTTTGACAGGATTACTGATCTAGTGGATTGGAAGGGGGTGGGGGGGCCTACAGATATGATACCTTGATTTTAATAAGGCTTTTCAGGTCACACAGCCCCACATGACATTCTTGCAGGCAAACTAGGGAAATGTGGTCCAGATGAAATTACTATAAAGTGGACACATAGCTGGTTGAAAGACCATACTCAAAGAATAGTTAACAAGAGTTTGCTATCAAACTGTGAAGATGTCTCTAGTGGGGTTACCCAGGGGTCCATCCTGCGCCCAGTACTATTCAATAAGTTCATTAATGGCTTGAATAATGGAGAGGAGAGTGTGGTTGTAAAGTTTGCAGAGGACACCAAGCTGGGAGGGGTTGCAAGAACTCTGGAGGACAGGACTAGAATTCACAATAACCCTGATAAACTGGGGAATTGGTCTAAAATCTACAAAATGAAATTCAATAAAGACAAGTCCAAAGTACTATACTTTGGAAGGAAAAAATCAAACGCATAGCTATAAAATAGGGAATAACTGGCTAGGCAGTCATACTGCAGAAAAGTATCTGGGAGTTACAGTGAATCACAAATGGAATACGAGTCAACAATGTGTTGCAGCTGTGAAAAACACTAATATTCTGGGGTGTATTAACCCCAAAAAGTCCTATCTAAGATATGGAAAATAATTGCCCTGCTCTATTAGCACTGGTGAGGCCTCAGCTGGAGTACTGTGTCCTGTTCTAGGCACCACGCTAAAGAAAAGATATGGAAAAATTGGAGACAGTCCAGAAAAATGCAAGAAAAATAATAAAAGGCTTAGAAAACAACCTGTGGGGAAAGATTAAAATAACTGGGCATGTTTAGTCTTGAAACAAGAAGGCTGAGGAAGGACTTGATAAACAGTCTTCAAATATATTAAGGGCTGTTATAAAGAGGGTGGCGATCAATTGTTCTCCATGTCCACTGAAGGCACAACAAGACGTAACCCGTTTAATCTGCAGCAAGGGAGATTTAGGTTAGATATTAGGAAAAACTTTCCAAGTATAAGTTGGGTGACCAGATAGCAACTGTGAAAAAAAGGGGGGGGGGGGAGAGGAGGGAAGAGAAGAGAAGAGTCGCCCATATAAGAAAAAGTTCCAAAAAACTGGATTGTCCCTATAAAAACGGGACATCTGGTCACCCTAAGTAAAAGGATAGCTAATTTCTGGACTAGGCTGCCAAGAGAGGCTGTGGAATCCCCATCAGAGGTTTTTAATAAAAGATTAGATGAACATCTGTCAGGATTGGTCTAGGTTTACTTGATCCTGCCTCAGCACAGGAGGCTGAACTAAATGACCTCTGGAGGTCCCTTCCAGCCCTATAGTTCTAGGATGATATTGTTTCTTCCTCTGCCATGAAAAGTTTAAAGGCTACTTCTACTGAAGGAAGTGAAGCTAAATCATCATCTTTGTTGCTGATTAATTCCAATTACAGGAACAAATCAGTGCAGATTCAAGTAGCCAAAGTAGAAAGGTCTGTATATTCACAATATGGTTAGAGAATAACCGTTTAGTGTTTATACAAGTGCCTATAGTCTGACTGGCTAGTAAAAGACATCATCTAATTGCACGTAGTTCATTATGGTGTTATATGAATATTAAGAAACAGACATGAAATAATTATGCAAGTCAGACAAAAATAAGAGTGTACTGAATTGCAAAACTACAAAAAACTGTACAGTTATGCATCAAACTGTATAGCATTCACTGCACTCTGACTGATAAACCCCATTTCAGTGTACCATATATCAGCAATAATCAGATCAACAGGTCACAGTAGTCCGCTTGTACCATGTGTATTTTGCACCAAAATATATTAAGGAAAGTTTTGAAGTTACAGTAAAAAGGGGTTCATTCTTGTATTAAGATGCTCCTCCTAAATGTACGCCATTTCTACTCATTCAAGGAGGAAAAGAATAGTGTTCAAACTACACAAGCAGACAAAATACAAGTAGTAGGGGTTGAAGTGATTTTGACTCCTCAGCAGATCTGTGAATGAGTAGACAGGGTAGAGGGACACAGGGAAGCCTTGATCAAAGCAGCATGCAATAAATGTGGCTCCAGATTTAGCACTTGGCCCCAAATGCCACTTAAATGATGCACCTGGATGACAGACTTTGAAAGACTGGAGTACTCAGAGTTGAATCCTTTCCTGTTAGGAAAAGTAGGCCAAGATCAGGCCCTGCTGATAAAACTCCCACAAGCACAAATACACCAGGCCCCCTTGTCAATCATTTCCCACTTCCCCTTAACATTTCTGGATTTTAAACACGAGAAAAAGCCCACCCTGTCCAGGAATGAGGTTCAGTTTCGTATGCAAACACATACTCAACCAAGTCTTTGTTATCCAGTGAACCGCTAATGGCATATACCATTTGTAGTCATGCCAGAATATAAGAGGAAGTTACTGTTAGAGTTGGATGAACAATTCACAATAATGTATTTAGGGAATGAAGCTGCCTCCCCCACAAATTACCCACAGACAGATTGTGACTTTTATGAATTAGTTCACTGTTTGAAGGTGTTCAATAAATGTTGTGTGAACAAACTTTAGTCTGAGTTGTTCACAAACTTGACTGGAACCTCCAAGTACTCAGTATTAGTGATCAGATATTCAAGCTATGTGACTGGCCAACTAAATTACATCTTCTGTTTACTGATTGGCTAGCCTAACCTTTAAATTTTTGCCCCTTAAAACAAAGGTTAGTTTCATCATGAAATTCATTTGGTTAAAAGAATCTCAAGTTTGGAGTTTGCTTTCTGTAAACATCTGTACCGGCAGAACGCTGCTCAGATGTTTGAAAAAATGTGAATAAAAAGGGATGTAAACTTATTGGATGCAAAATTTTCTTTAAAAGTTGCCAAAAATATTTACCAACAATTAGAGCTTTTAAGTGAGAAAAGAAATGCAGAATCATACCTCACACCAGCCATTTCCAGGCACAATTAAACTGAGTTTCTCATTTTCAATCAACACATGCACTTTACCCAGTGAGCCCCAGAACCACTCAACACAAGATTACTGCAAAATCCTAGAGTAATTATTAGAACATTTGGCCTAACTCCAATTAAACTAGCCTTTATGCTTATTTTTATAGGCACAGTCTCCAGCTTTGCACTCTGGAATGCAACCCAACACCCGACTCCATTAAACTTTGTAAAAAAAAGGAAAAAAAAAACTTATGAAAATGTACAACATGTAACCAATTCAGTAGCCAGTGCTCTATTATGAGCACTCTTCTTTCCTCCTGTGAGCCCAAGAACATGCTGTTTTTGAAACACTGAATTGTCTCCTATTTTTTTCTCTAACAACTTAGATACCAAAATACAAATTTTCATTTCTATGCTTAAAGAGGGACTCACTTGTATGCAAACACTGAATATGTGAATTTGCCAAGATGTGTTTTAAAAGAAGAAAGAAAAACGGGGATACAGTCATTTCTCCCTTCCCAACTCCTGAATTTTTGTAACAATCCTGTACATTTACACTTCCTACTTTGGAAGTAAACATTCTACATGCACTCAGACCTAAATCCTGACTCAGACCAGAGGCACATAACCATGGAAGTTCCAACTTATTGAAGGCGACACAGTGCCTACAAAGGGGATGGTATACACCCAATGTCCTGCAGAGTTGAGCTCTTAGCAGATACCATTTGTAGTAGTGATGAGATGGAATTTCAGAGACCTGGAAGGAGACAGCCATTGGATCGGCAACAACTCACATCCACCAACCAAACATCTGAGGGGAAAGGGCTTTGAAGGGGAGAAGAGTATTCTATTTCTCCCTCCCACCCCAGAAAGAACCCTGTAAAAATTCTATTTACTTTGTCCTTTAGCACTGGATTGGTTAATTACGAGCTTTAAATTATGAGCTTACCTAAAAAGACCAGCTAACGCGTCTATGTAGCAGACTCTGCTCCCTGCAAAAATTAACTTTAAAAAATAAACACATAGTCCATGTTAGAGAGTCTATTCTCCACAGGCCAATCCCTTTGAGAGTTATAACAGGATTTTTTAACAGGGTTGTAAAACTGTAACAAATAGGACGTTCAGACACAAACCATATATGTTACTTTACTAAAAACTGTTTAAAAACTGATGTTGACAAAGCCTTAGTTAACTGCTGTGTAGGCATAAAAGACAGTAGAATGGACAATGCTGTTTGGTTGGTTTTGTAACCCCTACAGTTGAACACTGAAATGAGGGAGGAACTTGAATCTACAAATTAATCAGGAAAGAAGACATCCATTCCTATTGCCCTGTGAATGGACCCTGCAGGGCCAGGTTCATGCAACAGGCATGAACTGAAGTCTGCAGGCTTTGTTCAACTCTAAGAGTAGCTCTTCAGGAGTCTCATTTTGCTCACCATGATAGCATGCAAAACGTGAGGTCCTATATGTTAAAACATACATTACTTCCAGCTGTAACAAGGGATTCATTGTGTTCAAGCTTAAGTCTAAAAAAAGAAGTGAAAAAATGTATTTCGTGGGCTTCAGATTTTGTGATGGGAGGGGAGAAGTGGGGGCTGGTTTTTTGCTGTTTAAAAAATAAACAGGAAATGCAGTAATAAACAAAACTCTGTCCACATGCAATTTTAAAAAGCGTCAGGAAACAAAATTGTGGGGGTGAAATTTACATAGCTGCAAAATACAATTGATCTGGACCTGAAATAACATTCCTTGAATTGCTTAATACATAAAATTATTAAATATCACAAACCAGATAACCAGTCTACTCAACAGTACATTACTTGGCACTTCCTTGAAACAGCTATTGCTTTTATTGGCTATGAATTAAATATTTTAATATAGTAAATGCTCTGCTTTCATCTAAACGGTTCCATCTTTAATAGGTGGATTAGTAAACTGAGTTTTTTAAGACCAAACAATAAAGTGATAAGTAAAGTCAAATAAAAAGTAAAGTAAAGTAAAGGTTGAAATATCATTTATCCTTCCTATCCAGCCTACAAAAACAGGAGTTGAACTACCTGTTTGAAAGGTCTTTTTGCTTGGCAGCAAACTTTTCAGCAAAATGTATTTAAGTGTCAGGATTTTCCACCTGGAAGGCAAATGTTCCCATACTACTGAAGAAATGACACCTTCCTTTATTTGCCAAAGCAAATAATACAATTAATTACTCTGCACTAATACTTTATCACCTTAGCCAACAGAATTAGAATTTTGAGAAGCTAAATCTCTTGATGTAACTGCCTCAAAGAGTGCATTTTTGAAGTGACTGAAAACGGTACATAATTCAGGTAGTTTTTATTCTATACATTTTTTTAAAAAATTAAATTAGACATTTGGTATACAAGTCTGACTTATCTCCAGAAAAAATGTCCAATCTCCCAAAGTTGAGTAAAAATACACAAACTTTTTCTATTCTATATTCCCTAAAATTGAGGTGCTTCAACAATCCACTCCCTAATGGCAAGCAAGCATCTTTCCTAAGTGAACATCTGCGGCAGAATCTAGGGTTTCTTCACAGAATAAGTTTCTAGCCCTTATAGTTAAGAAAACAACCTTCCAAACATGAACCGAGGATAAACCAGCACTGTACTATGTTCTTAAGTCTGCACACAAACAGTGACAGCACCTCTTCTGCTCTTCATGTTTTCACTTTGCTCTAACAGAGTGAAAACTGATCAGGCTAGTTAGTTTTCACCCTACTGTTGGGAATCCATGGTCAACGCTGAAACTGACAAGAATCAGGTCAATTACAGGGTGCTACATCTTGAGAAAGCTGTGAGCAGCAGCAGGGTACTACTAGCCAGGATGGGCAGGGAAGCACTAGATGTGCTATTCACTGGGGAGGACCACCCAGAAAAAGGCTAGGAGAACGGCAGATTATCAGAGTCCCTCTCACCCACCCTCCTCCATCTGGGGATGGAAGGGAGAGAGGGGAAAAAATACATCCTTCTTCAAGGAGCCAAAGGAAGCTTCACATTTTAGTTTTTTAATGCCTGATTATCAGAGACTACAAATAACAGAGCTCCCTTAAGGAGAGAATTCCTCACACAGCACCTTGAAAGGAATCCTTCTCCTCTCCCTGCATCTGGGGGATCACCTTGGCTCCTCCTCTCAACACTACCTGTGACAATGCAAACTACTTATCTTACTTGAGTCCTTAGCTATCAGGTGACTAGTCAATTCTTCAAACCCTACATGTGAAAAGAGTGGATGGATATGGCTAAGCGAGCAGATGTGGGCAACAGCATGTGTGTGGATATGGGTGGGAGAAGAAAGTGAAAGAGTGATTTTGGAGGAGAGAGAAGCAGTAAAGAATATATAGTGGAGCAGGGAGAACACATAACATAGGGGAATAAAGAGACACATAAAGGGAGTGGAAAGAGAGGAAATAAATACAGAAAGCAATGCAGATAAACCTCTATCTGTTATAGGATAGAAAGGAGAAAGTGGAATGAAGTCATGGAAGGACTGAATGCATAACAATCAAGAAACATACTATAAGTAACATTTTGAACAATTAAATAGAAAGTGGATTGAGGATAAACTAAAATTAAATATGGTACACAACTCTTTTATTCCATTAAGTTGCAGGTGCTATGGCTTAGAGAGCTTGGCTCCACTTCGGCTCATAGCTTTCATCTTCTATCTATTAAGTACATTTTTCAAGCACTGCCTTTCATTCAGTAATCTAAAAGCTCTTGAACCACATTACACACACATTGCCCCAGTGACATAGGTATACTATATACATTTTAAAAAGGAAGGAACTAAGACACAGAAGTAATGCATCTTTATAAGCCCACTCAAAGAACCAGTCGTAGAACTGGGCTCAGGACAGGAGTCCTATTTTCAATCCCTGATGTAACCATTAGAACATACTTCTGCTTCCTAATTTATCACCTCTCAAAGATAAATACACATGAAGATTTTGATTAATCCCACACATATCCAAGTTTACAAACCACTTTTCCAGCTGCAAGCAGAACCACAGATGCTTGTGTACATGCTTTGTTTGCAAGCGACAACATTTCATGTTTCAGCTAATCCCTATAGAGTAATTCCATTAAGAAAAGGAGTACTTGTGGCACCTTAGAGACTAACCAATTTATTTGAGCATGAGCTTTCGTGAACTAGAGCTCACTTCATCACTTCACTTCATGCTCAGATAAATTGGTTAGTCTCTAAGGTGCCACAAGTACTCCTTTTCTTTTTGCGAATACAGACTAACACGGCTGTTACTCTGAAACCAGTAATTCCATTAACACTCTAAATTTTTACGGTTTATATACCATATCAATGATACTCATCCTGTGGATCATGAAAAGAGATGCCAATCAGACTACTTATATCCTACCTTCCATAGAAGCAGATTTGCTTGAAAATGTGTCTTCTTGATACAACTGAGGATCAAACTATTTACATTGTTAATTCCCAAAGTGTCTTCTTTTAAAAGTGATGGGATCCAAATCCCATCTTAAAACAACATGCGACCTGTGCAAAGGATTCTGAAACACCTCTGAGGAAGAAGAGAAGCAAGTGACTGAATACAGGAGGGCCTAGGTCACAATTTAAAAAAAAAAAAGAAGAAGTGTTAAGTACCTCCAGCTAACGTAATTTATACATACCATGGTGTGCAGTAGACATGCACGCCCTACACAACATAATTCTAAACACTTTTTTTAAAAGGAGGATTAAATAGCCCCCCAACAAGATATTTGTGCAGCATGTACTTACATATATTTCACTGTGGTCAAAGCGCTTTTTTAGGTTGTTAATGAATGAATCTTCACTGAGAGGTTCTAAAAGGACCATATCTCCCACTCCAATCATGTTGTCTAGAAGTGACGTCTTCACTTCCATTTTGGCCATTTTCCTCTATTGGGAGAGGAAAAACAATTTGAGCACCATTCATTTGAAAGGGTCTATTTATTCACATTTATAGGAGCCATCCAGGAGTTTGGCTGAACATCATGCAGGAACATAAATACATCGAGTGTCATTTCTATTCAATGTTTTTCAAAATGTTATTTTTAAATCTAGAAAGGTCAGAATTCACAACAATTCAAAGCAATGTGGACATAAAACAAAGGCACCCAAAACAGCCCACAAAGTCCTATGACGCAGCCCTTGTTTGCTATATATCAGATATTGAGAGGCAATTCAAGCTAAAGATTCCAACAGGTCAGATCCCAAGATTCCTTTATTTGTTTTCATGAAAGATGAGCTAGAAAGTAAATGTTTTGATTTGCAGTTAATTCATATGGATATACTTCAAATTTAGGTCCCAATCCTGAAGTTCCTATGCAAGCAGATTTTCCAGAGACTTAATGAAGAGTTCCCACTTTTAAGTCAATTGTTTTTAAAACTGAAAATCAAGAACTGAATTGCAACTTATGCATACAATCCAGACTTTCTGATTACAATAAATATGTTCAAGTGTACGCAAACCCAACTTTCTACTGACTTTTAGAATGCCCAGATATTCATAAAAAGTCACTGCTTTTTATGGGCTTACTCTCCGTATTCTAATTTGATTCAACTTTTCCCATCTTTACCTTCCCTCCACTACTCCAAACAATCTTTTAGATTCTTAAAAGTAAAACCACTTATTTGACTTAAGTCGGACAAGAAAGCTATTCTAAACTATACATTGCATTTCCCATGTTTTTGGCTTTATTAATAGAATCTTTCCTTAGTATTCACAACATAATAGTCTGGATTGTCTACCACCCAATCACTGTAGAACTATAGCTTTACTGTTCTTTGTCAAATAATTAATTTTCTTAACAACTCCTTTCAACTGGAGTGCAGACATTCAATAATTTTCTTCCAACTTCATTTGCTGAAACCATAGATAATTTCCTGAACAGATCTTTTCAATTCAAATAGAAAATAAACGGCTCCGAAACTACGGGCATGTCTACAAAGAAAGAAAAACCCACAACTGGCCCATGCCAGCCGACTCAGACTCTCAGGGCTTGGGATGCGGGACTGTTTCACTGCCATGTAGACTTCAGCTACAGCCTGAGCTGTGGGACCCTTCTACCCTGTAGTCCGAGCCCCACAAGTCCAAGTCCGCTGGCAGAGGACAGCTACAGGTTTTTCTTTGCTATGTAGACATACTCTAAACTTCTCTTAGTAGGGACAGGAGAAAATTGAGGAACAGGGTCAAGCTGAGGAATTCATCTTCACATGTAAACGTTTTTACAACAAAATTAAATAATTTATCATAGACTGCATTGTAAATGCTGAGCTCCGGATAGGTGAACAGCCTTGCAACATCACAAACTCAAGTAAGTTTTGAGATTATTGTACAGCCATGCAAATTTATAACAGTAGAATGAATAGTCATACTAATGAGCAGTGACCAGTCAGTAATAAGTATCTCGACTGTCATCTTCTATCGATTCCTCCACAACGAATTATAGTTTTGTGTTATTTTTTCTTGTTTTCTTATGAAAGAAAGTTTAAATAAAGTTTCTGCAGGGGATTAGTAGTTTATACGGTCAGTGGTAAGCAAACTGTTTGCATATTTACTACTATCACATTTACATGATTTCCCATAAAAAATAATCTGAAACTATTCAGTCCAGACTATCCCTTTACCTCCTATTTGCATCTATGACCACCGCATAATTATGCACTATTTGATTTTTGAGTTGTAGTTCAGATATCACTCAAATCATCAACCCAGACTCAAGGCATGTTTGATGTTATTCTAAGTTCAACCAAGAAAACTTGCAGCTCCACCGGAAGTTAACAGAAGTAATAGTTACAAGACTCCCAACCTTAACCAAACCTGTGAATCTTCGAAATTCACATGGATATGTGAAAGCTGTCTCATATTCATGCTGGACTGTGGTAGACAACTGTTGGTAGGTCAGTCTTGCTAAACAAACAAGAGAGCATTTCCTTGCATATTGGAGAAAGCCATTTCATCAAAATCTGGGTTTAGTCCTAAAACAACCTTAGTTCCTGAATTAGTGTAAAAAGTATATTAAAATACCCCCCAAAAAGTCATGCCATAGATATGACTTAGATTTGTAAATCTTTTCCACTCATCCCCATCAAACTACTTTTTAGAAACCACTGGTCTGACTTTAAATTGTATATTTACTCTCCATGGAATTTTTCTCTGCAACTAATGTTCAACTATTTTGTATGAGCTGTTATTAAAAAAAAAAGTCCTCTCGAATATGTAATTTATTAAATATTGAGTCAGTACCAAAAAAAAGTTCAGCTAGCACAAAACCCTAATATGGTCAACTGTAACCTAAAATTTAAGTCTAGCCAGTAGATCTCATTTACCACTCTGAAATTACAAACCACCTACCATGCTAAATGCATCATTGCTATGGAATTTCAAGACCAGGAGTACACAAGCCGTTAAGCCTATTCATATACTGCTCACTTACAAGAGGCACTTACAAAAGGAGGGTACCAAGTCACCAGTCCCAGTATTCAAAGCAAGAACAGTGCATGACTTACAGAGATCAGTCCACTGATAGTATTTGAGAAAGAAGTGAATAAACCTTGTGAACTCCTAAGACTTTTTTGCAGTAATCTAGCATCATAGTATCATTGGTCATTTCTATCAGCTTTAGAACAGGAAGATATTACTGACCTAGATAGTAAAACTGAGACAATATGCTGGCTACACAGTGTGATTCAACAATTTTTTTCTAAATCAATCTCAGTAATTTAAAGGACATGTTTGAAGGCCAAACGCTTGCCTTACATTGAAAGTGATATGATCCAAAAATATTCTACAATCCAAATGGTTTAAGCCACCATTTTCAGATCCTATCGGCAATCCTTACTCTGGCACAGTTGTCACAATAGAGGATTTAAGCAAGCTTGCAGGATGGATTTAGTTTAGAAAGAGGACAGAGAAGAAGCAACTGGAAAAGGATTTTCAGTATACAGATATTGTTAAGAAGAACCAACAATAATGAAAAACACACATTAAACAATTAGACTTATGCTAACAGAATAGAATGGTGGGGAAGAGGCATTAAAACAGAATCATTAAGGTTTGTAAAGCAGTTTGAAAGCGCATGGTGCACTGTAAATGCCAAGTATTATTGCTAAAGAAAGAGGACTTTGGAGAAATACTAAGAGCCAACGCTATATATCAGTAGAGAACTAGAAGTCCTCTGTTGCACTGGTAAGGGAATAAGTTTCAGCCAAGACACTCATAAATGGATCTGTAAACTTTGGAGCTCAAATCCATGTTAGGCATCTAATTAAATTGCCTCGTTTTTAAAGGTGCTGAGCACCCAGCAGCTCCCATCAACCTGAAACAGAGCTAATGTGTTCTCAAAGTCACCCAACTTCCTAAATAGAGACTTATTTTTGAAAGTCTTTGCCCTTCAACTATAAAGCAATGGTACCCTTCTGGAATGGATTAGGTAAAGCTAATGTTGCCAAGCTTAAAAACAAAACCTCACTGCCACTAGCCAGCATTAGCCAGTGCTGTGGGTGGCACTTATAAAAACAAAACAGGCAAGTTGGTTAAACGTCAGATGTGTTAAAATTATGTTTTGCTTTTTTATATAAACACAAGAATGACTTTTGCTTTGATTATTTCTCTACGCAAATTACTGACCTGAGAAAGATTCATAGAGGTACTGAAATTGTGTAGTATTAAGATGGTAGAAAAGCTTAATAAATATAACCTAAATAGAAATGGCAAACCCCAGATTTACCTAACCCATTTACAGCTGTATCAAGCTTGTTTGGATACACTGTATGAAACAGAGTTGTGTAAAGTTTACAGTTCTAAATTATTAAGTTTTAGTACAACAAGAAGTTGGCTCAGAACAAAACGCTTACACTCTGCTAATCAGATTTTTCCCCAAATATTTTCTGAACTCTCCCACGCCCACTTGCTAGTTCCCTCCCCTATTAATCTTCCTCATCATCCCCAGAGTATACTCCATCTCCATCCCACAATACCATCCCTGTTCTCTTCCTATTCACTGGCAGCTTCCTCCTTCCTCACTCTTCCTCCTGGCCCTGTTCCCACTTAACTTGCATAGATTTCAATGAATTTTACATTACAAAAAAGCATGTTCAATTGTCTAGAATCTTGTCTATATTAGATAAAAACATGCTGCAACAAGCCAAGGAAAACCTTGGGCTTGCAATACTAGTTCAGTGTTTTGTGTCCACACGCTGTTGTGATGCAAGGTGTTTTCCACCCACTGCTTTTATCTAGTCATTACAATGCCTGGGATAACTTTATTCATGTCTAGCTGGAACACTGCAGTCAACAATGATTCTCTCCTGTCCCCACGCAGTCTAGGAAAGAAGCCATAAAGCTTTGCAGTCTAGCATTGGCTTCTAGTGCCCCTATCCAATGACTCCTCGTCTATGTTCAACTTACTCTCTACTCCCTTTATGCTCCTGTTCTTCTCTCATAGACCGCTCTTATTAGATCAGAGTCTTCCCT
Source organism: Caretta caretta (assembly GCF_965140235.1). Lineage (NCBI taxonomy): Eukaryota > Metazoa > Chordata > Testudines > Cheloniidae > Caretta > Caretta caretta. The sequence goes on along the minus strand of NC_134216.1, from coordinate 53,379,477 downwards.
TCCATTGCAATAAATTCTATTTGCTTGGTCAATACAGACATATTTGTTCCCTGAACCCTAATTTGAGTGTTAGCACAGATTTTCGCTTAAAAATAAAAAAAATAAGAACGGCCATACTGGGTCAGACCAAAAGTCCATCGAGCCCAGTACTCTGTCTTCCAACAGTAGCCAATGCCAGGTGCCAGAGAGGGAATGAACAGAACAGGTAATCATCAAGTGATCCATTCCCTATCGCCCATTCCCAACTTCTGGCATACAGGGGCTAGGGACACCATCCCTGCCCATCCTGGCTAATAGCCATTGATGGGCCTATCCTCCATGAACTTACCTAGTTATTTTTTTAATACTGTTATAGTCTTGGCCTTCACAACATCCTCTGGCAAAGAGTTCCACAGACTAACTGTGCGTTGTGTGAAGAAATATTTCGTTTTGTTTTAAACCTGCTGCCTATTCATTTCATTTGGTGATCCCTACTTCTTGGGTATGAGGAGTAAATAACACATCCTTATTTACTTTTGCCACAGACATGCTTTTATGGACCTCTATCATATCCCCAATTAGTCATCTCTTTTCCAAGCCGAAAAGTCCCAGTCTTACTAATCTCTCCTCATATGGAAGCTGTTCCATACTCATCATTTTTGTTGCCCTTTTCTGTACCTTTTCCAATTCCAATATATCTTTTCTGAGATGGGGCAACCAGATCTGCATGCAGTATTCAAGATGTGGGTGTACCACTTCAGAATAGGAATCTTGTCAAACTTTACCTTCCAACCAGCTCACAGTAACAGAACTGGCAGATAACTGAGGAACAGCATGAAACTTACATGTATGATCAAATCCTGCATTCTAGTTTTCGTGTTACTGTGCTGCGCAGCCAGGAAATGGAACTGAAACGGTTTTGTTCTGCATTCTGAAGCTTAATTTATATTTTTTAACATTGAGGAAGGGGGCATTTTAAAACCCAAAAAAATATTTTTCCTATTTTTGAAAGTAAGATGGGTGAGGCCCAAAATCACCCACCCATAAGGGTGTCAATTCATAAAAATTGTGATGGACATTACCATAATTTTGCATATTTAGACAACCACCAATAATCAATTAATACAAATTCCTTATCAAAACAAAGACTATTTTATAATCTAGACAACATTGTGCATTAAGACTTCAAGTGCAAAATTTAAGATCGGATACACTTCACAAGACTTACAGTAAGTTTACACATAGATGAACAGTCTTAAAATACTTAAAATAATAAATGATAGACCATTTCACAAGCATTTTTAGGAACCAACTAAAGGAACTGCAGCAGAACTGAACGTTTTAATGAGTGCCAAATAATACTGTAAAAAGAAGCCCAACACAACAAAAGAGGCTAAAGCCAAGCAAAACGTGTACAGTTAAAGTCACTCACCCCTCTTCAAAGGAGGAAGTATAATACTATTTGTATTAAGGACTCCCATACATAATGACACTGCCAGAGCTTTCCTATGCCATCCACACACCCCAAAATATGATGTAATAATCAAGCATTGCACATCTACAGGAAGCTGGTGACAATTAATATACCTCTTCACTTATTGCTAGGGCCCTACCAAATTCACAGTCCATTTTGGTCAATTTCACTGCTGGGGAAGGAGGGTGGTTAAAATTAGTCAATTTCATGTTTTCAGACATTTACATCGGAAATTTCAGTGTTGTTACCCTAGGGGTCTCAAAGGCAGTCAGGGTCACAAGGCTATTGCAGGGGAGTCTAGGGACTGCCACCCTCATTTCTGCCCTGCTGCTGGCAAGGACCGTTGCCTTCAGAGCTGGGCAGCCAAAGAGGAAGGTTGGTGGCTGAGCACCCAGCTCTAAAGCCAGCACCACCACCACCACCAGCAGCACAGAAGTGAGAGTATGTGGAGGTGGGTTACCATATGTCTGGTTTACCCAGCAGTCTCCCACCTGACAGATGGAGCCACAGCCACCTCATTGGGGGGGGGGAGGGGGGGAATAGCTGGAGCCACAGCTGCCCCTGTGAGGGGTAGGGAGAAGAGCACACATAACAGCTGAAGCCGCAGAGCTTCCTGCAGCTGGGAGATATCCTGGAAGTGTGTCTGACCCAGCCCTGCAGGGGAAGGGGAAGTCTTGTTCCTCCTCACCCTTGCAGACTAGCAGCAGGAGCCCTGTGCAGGGTAAGAGCACCTGGCTGGATGCCAGATTTCATTAGGGAGATTAGATTTCACAGTCCGGGACACATTTTTCACACCTGTGAATTTGGTAGGGCCCTACCTATTGCACAGCAGCTATTATTGGCAGGGTATATCAGTTAATTGTTTTCCTCCTCAACTGCTGCTGCAGTGAAAGAGGACATTGTAGTGCCTCAGTACCCAAAGCTCTCCTGACAGCGTATGTAGCGCTGGACTCAAGCACACCTGCAGTTTCAGGATGGTTAAAAAAAGTAGTCCTTGTCATCTAGTCTACTCTCTATAGAAAACATTTGTGAAATTAAAGGCCAAGTTATCAGCGACACCAACAACTTGAAATCTAGGAGGAGTCAGAAGTAGCTTTAGGTACCATACCTGGCCCTCAGCCTCCCTGTCAGTTTTTGTGATTTTGCAATCCCACTTACATATGTTTCATTTCCCTGTCACTGCATAATAGACCCACACAAATAAAGTAAACTTTCTGACCACATTCAGGAAACAGTGAAAATGACTAGATACACAATGCTGCCAAATGGACACAAGTGAAACTGAGAAATGGGGAAAATGCTAATCTTTTTTTGTCAGAGTAATTTTGTGGCACATCTGACAAAAGCAGGCAAAAAAAAATTCAGAAAGAAATAGGATTTGGAAGTTAATGATGTTCCTTTATACAAAAAAACCACATGCCACTGCCCTCAAGCTGATGCACAGAATACATATATACAGGAAATAGAGCATGCTGACAGGGAAACAGCCCCTGTTGGGCACAGTGACGACAATCTAGATTCGTGGCACACTCACTGACTAAGAAAACTATGGTGCTCTGTTCACCCAACATCAGAGCACTCAGCATCCAGCATGTAACAAACTGCTGATTCTAACCCAGGAAAACATTAGCAAGGGTTGTTGACTCCCCAACTCTTCAGTCTTTGGGACAGAGCAGGGCACAATGGAGCAGCAGCATTGTGGATGTAACCTTTCTGTTGCCTGGAACTCTTCTTCAGGGAGAGAGCCTATAGCCTCCTGCTTCTCCCAAGATTGTTCAAAGATGCTGAGATGTGGCAATGAAAGGACTGAGAAAAAGAGCAGGGGAGGGATGACAACTGCCAAACAGCAAGAGGACTTTGGAGCCCAATGACTTCCTGCTCGAAAGAGAGTAGGTTCAAAACCCTCTGACAGGTATGTTGTAGACCAGGGATCAGCAACCTCTGGCACGCGGCCCACCAGGGTAAGTCCCCTGGCGGGCCGGACCAGTTTGTTTACCTGCCCCGTCCGCGGGTTCGGCCGATCACAGCTCCCACTAGCCGCGGTTCGCCGCTCCAGGCCAATGCAGGCTGCAGGAAGCAGGGGCCAGCACATCCCTCGGCCCATGCCACTTCCTGCAACCCCCATTGGCCGCAGTTCACCGCCGGGCCTGCCAGGGGGCTTACCCTGACGGGCCGCATGCCAAAGGTTGCCAATCCCTGTTGTAGACCAAGGATATTATACAAGTTAAAACACTTCCTTTGATCCTGTACACTGCCTTAAGCTTTGGCCAACAGATGACCATTTTATGAACACCTTTTTCCCCATCAGGCAATAGTTTACTGCAGTTACACTCTGAACCAGTCAATATTTGCCATTTTAAAGAAGTTTGCAATTTTGGCTTTGTTTTAAAATTAAACAATGCTTGTTATGTCTTATCTAGAATTGAAAAGACACTTCTAAAACTTTGCTCAATGTTTTGTTAGTTTTCAGTCAGCGTCAAACATTCAGAGGACTTCACAGATTCCTCAACTAGTTAACCACAAACGGGTTCAGTGAATTATGAAAGCTAAACAAGAGATAGTGAGGTATATTTATTTATATTAAGAGTGAGGGAATGTTTTTATTAAGAGTCAATTAAACAGCAACAATTTCTAATGCTTAGCAATGTTTGTGTCAGCATAAAGACAAAACAATCACCCCACTCATCCAAAAATATTGCCACAACAGAAAAGGCAACAACAGCTGTTGGCTGGTACTATGAGATTCTCCACGTTTCTCAAGTGGTAGAAAAGTTATGCAATATTATATTGAGGAAGTATGTTTTAATTTGTGTATGCATTAAAATGAAGTCATGAAAGGGGACAGAGAACAATCTCAATTCCCAGCTACTGAGAATCCAATGTCACAAAATTAGTGGTCAGTTGCCATAAGAATTCTATAGCAAAAGACACACTAAATTGGGTTAGTGTTCTGTTATTTTCTTGTTGTTAGGCCTGTCCTGTAGTAGGTGACTTCTGGGAACTCTTCTGGCTCTATCAATCTGTTTCTTCACTTCCGCAGGTGGGTACTGTAGTTGTAAGAATGCTTGATAGAGATTTTGTAGGTGTTTCTCTCTATGTCTGAGGGGTTGGAACAAATGCGGTTGTATCGCAGAGCTTGGCTGTAGACAATGGATCCTGTGGTGTGGTCAGGGTGAAAGCTGGAGGCATGTAGGTGGGAATAGCGGTCAGTAGGTTTCCGGTATAGGGTGGTGTTTATGTGACCATCGTTTATTAGCACTGTAGTGTCCAGGAAGTGGATCAAAGAAAATAATAGAACGCCACTAGCCATCACCTTCAGCCCCCAACTAAAACCCCTCCAACGCATTATTAAGGATCTACAACCTATCCTGAAGGATGACCCAACACTCTCACAAATCTTGGGAGACAGGCCAGTCCTTGCCTACAGACAGACCCCCAACCTGAAGCAAATACTCACCAGCAACCACATACCACACAACAGAACCACTAACCCAGGAACCTATCCTTGCAACAAAGCCCGTTGCCAACTGTGCCCACATATCTATTCAGGGGACACCATCATAGGGCCTAATAACATCAGCCACACTATCAGAGGCTCTTTCACCTGCACATCCACCAATGTGATATATGCCATCATGTGCCAGCAATGCCCCTGTGCCATGTACATTGGTCAAACTGGACAGTCTCTACGTAAAAGAATAAATGGACACAAATCAGATGTCCGAATTATAACATTCATAAACCAGTCGGAGAACACTTCAGTCTCTCTGGTCACGCGATTACAGACATGAAAGTTGCAATATTACAACAAAAAAACTTCAAAACCAGACTCCAGCAAGAGACTGTTGAATTGGAATTCACTTGCAAATTGGATAAAATTAACTTAGGCTTGAATAGAGACTGGGAGTGGCTAAGTCATTATGCAAGGTAACCTATTTCCCCTTGTTTTTTCCTACCCGCCCGCCCCCGCCCCCCCCCCCCCCCCACGTTCTTGTTAAACCCTGGATTTGTGCTGTAAATGGCCCACCTTGATTATCATACACATTGTAAGGAGAGTGATCACTTTAGATAAGCTATTATCAGCAGGAGAGTGGGGTGGGGCGACAGAAAACCTTTTGTAGTGGTAAACACCCATTTTTTCATGCTTTGTGTGTGTATAAAAAGATCTTCCATACTTTCCACAGTATGCATCCAATGAAGTGAGCTATAGCTCACAAAAGCTTATGCTCAAATAAATTGGTTAGTCTCTAAGGTGCCACAAGTACTCCTTTTCTTTTTGTGAATACAGAATAACACGGCTATTACTCTAAAACCTATATTTTTCAAGATATTTAAGACCTATTCACTTGCAAACAATTGATAGTAGCTCAGGTAAATTCCATAACTAGAAGTATTTAACTAAACTCTCTTAAAGTTCACTATCCTATGTACTTGAAGTACCCTGCAACCCCTCTTCTGTCCACCTTCGGGGTTTCAAAGCTCTCAAGGTGCACCAGAAATGGGCTGCCTCCTGCACATCTTACAAAAACACAGAAGCCCAATTTAAAGTAGTCCCCTGCACATTTTGGAAGGTAAATGAAAGAGGAGTAACAGCTGTACTATGTAAGTTATGGACTCACTATGTGCAAAACACAATTTATCATCATTTGAAGAACGCTTTACAAGAATAATGAAAGAACAATGCAAAATGTATGGACAGTATGCATTTTTCAGAGGCTCGTAACTTGCTCTAATCAAAACTAGTTTTCTTCTCAGTGCAAGTAATTTCCATGTCAAACTTCAACTTTTAACCCATTTTAATCACAGAGCTGTTCAAAATTGCATACGTTTTTCTGAGCGAAAAATATACTTTCTATTCATAGCAGAACTATTGTATTCTAAGTTTTAGAAAGTTCTAAGTAAATGAAAAGAGGAGATTAGACTGAAAACTGCTATGCAACCTTGACTATAATCAGTGATGGCTACTTATACTACAATTCTTTCAGAGCCACAGAGAAAATTACTCTGCAGACCATTAAAGATTCACAGCAGCCCTTTAACTGAAAAACAAATCTCTATAGCCTGAAAAAAATTATATGGCACTGATTAAGTAATTTGCAGGCTTACATGTGCTTGTGGTTTGTCATATACATGAGAGGCCAATTAAAATATATATTACTGACCACAGGTCTGCAATTATGAGGAGTAATATTACCTTCCCAGTTGCTAAGGAACTGAATCATCCTTTTAAGTAGTTTAAATTTTATAGGGACTGAACATATTTGGGAGTTTAGAAAAACTAGACTTCAGAGAGAAGTGTATTGGTTATTTTACTGAAAATGTATGTCACTCATTGACTTTAATGAGGATTAAAACTTAACATCTTTGAGGTGATTCAGGTTATCGTAACTTTTTATTTAGAATTTTAAATTACATTGGATAAATAACTCCTACTCCATTTAACTTGTGATGGCAGACTCCCCAAGAGAGTTGTATGTTCTCAGGGATTGCCCCTGGGTGCTTTATTGATATCTTTTTGTGATATAAACATGTTGAGAAAAATCACAAGATGTTTTTTATTTAACCACAAAAGGCAAAGGCCATGAGAGTTATATGTACTAAACAAAGGTTTTTTTCCCTCCTGCTCTTAACTGACTGAATATTAATTGAGTGCTTAAGGGTAAACAATGCTATTTACATTTGTCCTATGCTTCTTTCTGATATCTGTTATATAGATTAATATTAAAATGGATACTCCCTATAATAAGATTACTTTTTTGGTCTAGATAAAACACTTTCGTTTTATTCTCCTGTATGTGTAATTTTTCAAATTACTTGCATATTTATTATATGTACACAATATCTAGTTACCACCAGTTACTATATTAGGTTGTTGGTCCGTTTCCTAATTCAGTGGTTTGTATCTTTACTTTAAAAGAGATCTCTGCTGGTTACTCTGGCTTGGGAGGCTTTGAGGAGGCTGCTTGCTACTGAAATATCAGCCTGACAGCCCTTTTTCAGCACCTATTAAAAGGTAGTCTTAAAATATCAAAGATGTTTTAGGCTCTCCTTACACGCTGGGTAAATTCCATTTAAGTTTTGAATTATACCAATAGATTTAAAAGATTGTAGGTGTGGTGTAACCTTTTTTTGCAGCAGCTTATTCTGAACCCTGAATATAGTTTTTCTATTTTAAGTTACCCCAAAAAGCAAACGTGGGTGCATTGGTTACTTTCCCTCTCCCCCTTCCCATTTTCTGTATAGCTGGGAACAGCTCCCTAGTAATGGGCTCAATCCTGCTCCATGGACCATGGCAAAATTCCCACTGACTTCTTTAGGAGCAGAAGCCATTCCACAGAGAATATTTACTTTTAAACTTTCTTTAGCCATATTTTAACTGAAGAATTTTGTAAACATTCTAATCTCCAGTAAATAAACTTGACATCAATTTAAAAAAAAAAAAGTGTGTGCATTTTTAATCCTACATTGTTAGAAGCAACACCTCAGATTGGAAAAACATTAAAAGAATATTTCTCTTTTTTTAATGATAGCAGTTTGTTTTCTTTGTACACTTAAATGCATTTTTAAAAAATAGAACCACTTCACTGTAGTCTCAGTCAATTTGTTTATGTGGGTCTCTCCACTTAGAAAGAGTCAAAAATAAATCCTTTTAGAGAATAGCAAAATGAGATTGTAAAACTACATTAGGGACAGATGTCAAACCTAAAACTAACTTTAAAATATGTGTTTTTTTAAAATTACAGACTAGATATTTGGTTGACAGTGCCATTTGAACTACGCAATTTTTTTTAGGCCAGACAGGTATTTAGTATAGAACATTAAACACCTGGAAGACAGTCAGTTAAGAAAATACAAATACTAGTTTTTACTACTATTGGTTGTATAGCTGAATTTCAGTACAGAGGGGATGCCCTTTTAACTAGTTACCTTAATCTTTCAAACTGCTCTTAAATTTAGTGCTAATTTTTTATTTCATGCCTGATTCAAAGGTTATGTTTGCATAACTGTTGAAGAACAGAGCCACATACACCAAGCTAGGAAACCTTTGTTTATTTTAGGTGTCATAACTTTGGCCTGCTAGCAGGCCAGAGTTCATGTTCAAAGACCCACCAACAGCAGATCCTGGCACATTATTATATATTAATGGCCAGTCTTCACCACACACAGTCAACACATTTTTTCCAAGTGAGGCCTCCCTCCTTTGGGAGACATATTACATTCAACATGAAGCCATATGCTTCACTTACACTCCTACAATAATAAAAATTAATACTTTTACTTCCTTTTACACACACATAGAGAGCAAATCATTCCTTTATCCATTCAGTGCTAACCGCACACCTCTGTGCAACACGGGATAGCTGGAATTATAAGTTTCTATTTGCCATAGAACAACAGTGACAGGTCACTCAAGGTAGGTCCCTATATGATAAAAGTGTATTACAGTCAGTGGCAATCTTGCTGTCAAATCCATGAATGTTGTTTTGAAACATTTACTCTTCTGTCAAGCGCTAAGTAGATGACAACAGTCAAAGACATCTGAGGAATGTGAATGAAGATGACAAAAAAAAAAAAAAAAAAAAGACAGGCCACAGCTGTAATAAACATCCAACCACTGAAGCCATCTGGGGATGGGAGGGAAGGATACCACACGCATAAACCTCACGCTGCTTAATACCTTCAGTGTACCAATAGATCAAGCTTTTCTCCCCATTGGACACCAAGCTAACCAAATTACTGATCCTTCAGAAAATCCATATCCCATGGAAAGATATTGATCCCTCTCTGAGCACGATCCAATCCCTCTCACCACCAGTCCTTGAATGGTGAGCTCTGATCTCAATCCGTCCCAGCTATATGAGGGATTGGATGCAACATGTCCCTCATCTCCATTTAACTATACACTTGTGCAAGAACTAATTGTCCAAAGTAAAGCCAGGAACTTACACAGACACAAGTACCTTCTGACAGTAGCTTTTCAATTGTTCATTTCCACATTTGGTATGTATAACGTAAGAGGACAGACAACCACCAATATCCTGACACAGCTCCCCACCAAAGATCGTTAACAGACCTCACATTCATGCAATCCAATCTATCAATCCTGAAACACACCCACTCCCTGGCAACCCAGCCCATCAGCTCTAGTGGGTACCTGCAGTGCCATCCATCTTCGAGAGGGCAGGTGGGACAGATGAACTGTGGAGTAGGATGCAAGAGGCTAATTCACTGCTTCAAAACAGTTCAAACGGCTTCGCTAGCTGCAAGGAGAGCCAAATGGGGAATCTGCCACTAAAAGGAGCACACTGATTGGCCCTTCGCTCCCGCCTCCCAACCCTCAAGAACCCAGAACTCTTTTCAGCTCTTTCCCATGGACAACATTGGTTATAAGAGACAAGAAGGGTTACAGGGGTGGGGAAGGAAGTGGTTCCCTCTCCATGGCCTGAGCAAGTCAGGTGCTGTGCATAAAACCAGGATATTACTGTCAAAGAAAGACCGCAAACATCTATGACAAAAAAATTCTATTAATATATTTTGACACCTGGACAAAATTGGTCCCTTTGTGAAAAAGCCAATGGTTGAACAGGCATTGGTTATGAGCACATCACCCTAGTAGATAGGTGACTTCAGAAACATTACAGTTCAGACATTAGTTTTAAAAGCTATTACAGATCTGTTTCCCTGCCATACTTTTCCATGACTGTTTGTGCTGCACACTGATTTCTGTTCCATGGAGGTTGGCAGTCTTGTGACTACACTACCAGTTATGTCAGTATAACTTACGTCATGCAGGAGTCTGAATAAGCCACCCCTGAGCGGCAGAAGTTACACCAACCGAAGCAGTGGTGTGAACAGTGCTGTTGGCGGGAGAGCTGCGCCACTGTAAGCTCTCGAGTGTACCTGCAGCCTTGGTAACAGAAAAGCAGAGCGGGAAGAAGACTTTATTCTTGTTTGTTTTTTTAAGGGTGCTATGAGATAGGGAAGAGATTTTGCAAACAGATTAGCTCTGAATTTTGAGCTAATAAAGTGAAGTGTCCCTTTAAGAAAAAGAGAAAGATTAAGTAAATTGTAGGTTTGTTTGTTTTTAACACAATACAGAAAGTTGTGTTTCAAGAACATTTACAATTTAGACTTTGGGTTTTGCTTCTCAATTATCCATTTTCACCAGTACATCAGAAATCATTATACAATAAATCAAGTTTTCCATCAACCTAACTGCTTTATCAACAGATGGCCTCAGACAATGGAGAGAGCTCTAAAACTGGCAATTCAAACCCACAAAGATCACTGGAGTCAAAAGGCACATGTGGCTAAGTGTCACGTTAAATTTAAACTCCTTTGTTTATCTTCCTGGGCTTTAATAGTAGTTTTAAAATGTACATTTCACAATTTTAGTGTGAGATACCTTCCTAAAATAGCCACAGAAGACACAGCCCTCAGGGATGGGGGGGGAGCAGAGAGAGTCAATCTCACAGCACACAAACTCACAACTATACAGAGACACTGAGCTTTTCCAAATTTTGTTTCAGCAGAAACAAAAGTCAGTTGATGGCTTTCATAATGAATACATCTGCAAGCATCCCCTTATCTTAGAATTGTGTTACAAGTTACCAGGAACTCTTGAAATGCATGTGCACTAAATTCTTGTGCTCTCAGAGATTTGGGCTCATCTCAGAGATCTCATACCCTCAGATTTAAAGAAAAAACAATTAAGGCATTTTGCACCTTTTTGGTTGCCAAGGTAACCTTCAGAGTCCTTGTCATCACTACACGTAACAGTTTGTAACCAGGCAGAGACCAGGGTAGTTCTCAATCCGCTCTGTGTCCGCAGAGCACAGGGTCAACGCCACAGCGGCTAGTCACATTTTGCCCCTACTAGATAGAGGGCTTCCCAGTGAGGAGACACATCTCATTGGCTGCCTTTCCACTCCACTGCCTCCTGTGGTAAGGTAGGTAATCAGAGCCATTCCACATGCTGAGGGCACTTCTTCCTCACTCAGCACATGGAACAGGCAGAGCTCTCTCTCCCCCACCCCTCCCTTGAAGAGCTGGGAGTGTTCCTGAAATGCTCTGCCTCACAGCTGGCTCTGCAGTTCCTACTCTGGCTCCCATCACCACCATGCCAGGCTGCCACTCTTCCCCACCTTGCACTGGGACTGGAAAATAAAGACATTCCTCCAACTCCCCCGCAACACCGCACACACACCAGACAGGAACGACAGACTCCCAGCTGACCCCTCCAGCCTCACCCAGCACCCGGAAAAGAAGCAGAAGTCAATGTAAGACAGAGCAATAGGGTGGGGAGCACCAGCAGCATCTGAAAACAGCATTACTATCTATATTATCAAAAAGAAAAGGAGTACTTGTGGCACCTTAGAGACTAACTAATTTATTTGAGCATAAGCTTTCGTGAGCTACAGCTCACTTCATCCGATGACGTGAGCTGTAGCTCACGAAAGCTTATGCTCAAATAAATTGGTTAGTCTCGAAGGTGCCCCAAGAACTCCTTTTCTTTTTGCGAATACAGACTAACACAGCTGTTACTCTGAAACCTATCTATATTATGTTTAGCTATCAAACAACTTTCTATTCAACTGGTCTTTTAAAAACATCAGTTACCTCTTGTATCTTCTTTCCTTCCCTGCCTTCCATCTACTTTTCTCTTTCTTGCATTGTTTACAATGTCTATTTCCTCTTTTCATTCTCTCTCTCTCCATCCTCTTAGATAAGAGGATAATTATCCTCCAAAAAATCTCACCCCCAAATACATACTTCTCTGTTGTAACGTCTCAATTACCCCCGTGCACCCACATGCATCCACTCATCCCCTCACACATCAGTTGCTGAGGGTCTGGTAAAATTTTGTGGACTATCTGGCTAAACCTACTAGCCAGGTCATAATCTAAAGAGACCCTTCTCTCTCTCCCTACCCCCTTCTTCCCTCCCTCCATTGTCTAGAGGCAACCTCCCCACACAGTTCCATTGCTGGAAAAGAGTTGCTGGGATTCCTAGCAGGATGCTAGGCTCAGGTGCATCAGTAGGCATCTGGTAAACATGAATCCACTGCCCAATCTCTCAAGCAGCTAGAAGGAGCATTCCTGTCCTATTTTTGCTCCCCACCCTAAACCAAAAGACTTCTGGTAGCTTCCTTGGAGAGTGGGAGATCGTCACTACATTCCTAAGCCTGGTAGCTGTAGTAATGGGAGAAGAGGGTGCCTCAAGCAGCCTCTTCATCCCCTAGCCTCAGTGATTATGTTGGATCATATTAAAGAAGTTCTGTATTACAATCACAAATGAGTTTGATTCCCCATAGTTTAAATTCCAGGGTATTACTAATTAAGAGGTCTCTTGGTTTTTGGTACTGTTTCTCTCCCTCTATGTGTGAAACTTGCAAGCTGCTAATTGTGTTAGTACGTTCTAAGACAGAGCCTGTTCTCAAAGCAATTCACAGAGAGAGACTCAAAGCAATAATCTAACAACAGAAACAGCATCCAGAGACTCCCCGCCCTTTTGTTGTATTAACAATTGTGATTAAAATAGAGATAGAGGATGTATGTGGATGCATGCTCTGCTCGGTGTGGATAATAAGTGAATGATCAGGGAGGTGCCAGCCTAAGAATCCAGTGTCCATCGGCTGAAGAAGGCGTCAAGTGGAAATAACCAGAGGACCCCCCGGAGGGCAGACTGGAATCCACCCAACAGCCTCAAGAATGGGAGAACCAAAGAACAAGATAACATCTTGGAGCCGTCAGGAATGTTGCTATCTGCGATTGATTCAGCAACAGCATGATGAAGCAATTCCCATAGACTGGCATAGGAAGAAATTCCTATAAAAATAGACTCTAAAAAGTGAGAACTTTGGGGTCTGATTCTGCAAACCAACTTCCAGGAGCATCAGATGAGCATCTGACAAGACCCTGCTCCCTCCTCATGTCCAGGCCACCTGGCCAGTGGCTTGGCATGAGCAACTCTAAGGCTGGTAACTATGATAACAACCTTGCAGAACCTGTGTGTGTGTGTTTGTATGAATGAATGTGTGAATAAATATGAGATTGAATGGAATGTTATAGCTATAACTAACTGCTTACTATGATTCTTTCTGTATTCACAATAAATGTGGTATTTTGCCTTTTTCCCTTTAATAAGATCCTGCTGGTTTTTATTTTACTGGTACAACATTTATTGCTTTGCAAAGCTACAGAAGAGGGAAATTGACCAGATTATTGTCAATTTCACAGCAGGACAAGATTTACCTAACAGCAGCAATACTAACTTTCTCTAATTGTGGCATCCAGCCAACCCCTTATTCAATGATCTACTAGAGGCCATATTAGGCTCTAACTCTAGGAAGTGGTTTCAACACAGGTGAATTAAAGTACTGAATCAATTCCTTCTACTTTGCTCATAAGTTTTTCAGAAGCCTTTGTGCAAAAAGTATCACACACAGGTGTCTACAGTTGGTTTTTAAGTTTCAGGTTAATAATTTGCAGGATCATCTAAATGACAGATCATCTCAATACAGTATCAGCATAATATATCCTCTCCATTTCCTGTGTTCACTGGAAACCTTATGGCTGCTGCTTTTTAAAAATATAAACAGTAACCTGTACTTATGTTCACATGCAAGGGGAGGGGAAAACATTTTAAGGACTCCAACTAAGAAAGAAAAAATTGGCCAGGTTTTGGGTCTATGAACCTTAATCTCTTACTATTTATTTGATACAAGTTTTTCATTCTTATAGTCATTACTTCAGTTTAATCTTTCCTGTTAATAATTCTTAGTGCCACTGTAGAAGGTGCAAGTGGTAGAGAGGATGAGTAAAGTGATAGAAATAAGGAGAGGGGAAGGAGGACAACAGAGAGTTTCCAAAGCAGATCTGTGGGCTGGGGTAGGGAAGCTTGTATTTTTCCAGACCATGCTGTAGATTAGCACAGTCCAGTGCAGTTAATCTGGCACCTTTCACAAGCAATTAAAAACAACAGCTTTCTGCTGATGATAGTAAAAAAATAAGCACCTCTTGGTTTTCCATTGTTTGAATATTGAGAAATTTTCACTGAATTGTTTCAATACTATTGTACCCACTATCGCACCCTTCTGCTGAGCTTCTCTAATTGTCACCTTCCCGTTCTGTCTCCCACCACACACACCCTTGTCCCTTTATCACACCCACTCTTTCCCTATATCCGGTCATCTTGCCCAATGGCATAGGAATGCTACTTATGTCCACTCCAGCAACATTCCCTCTTCCGGGGAGAGGGCAAGGCAGAGATTATGAAGATGTTTAGGACTGAAACGAGCAGTACACCTACACCAAAGCAGTCAGAGGCAGCATAGTATAAATAAAGGAGCACTCTGCTCCCACCCCCCACCTCCAAATCTCAAAAAGCCTTTGACATGCTAAACATTTCTTGCCTTCACTGTTGGCAAATTCCGGATATATGGGCTCCCTATCTTCATCCTTCAGTTTGTTTACTGAATTTTCTGTCTGCTTACCTAGATTTAAACCCCATATGTTGATTGCTTTCAATCCAAAGTGTGGAATTGTTAATTTCCTTCCAAGTTTTTCATTAGGACAGAGAGGATCCCATCCTTTCCTCTTGTCCACACTATTCCCAAGTGAGTCTTTCCTGCTATTCTGTCTAGACCAGGCTTATATTTTAGGTTTTTCGCTTTAGAATTACCTCTGTCAGAAGTTGCCAAGTGTATCCATCCTTTGACAAAAACAACAAGGAGTCCGGTGGCACCTTAAAGACTAATAGATTTATTTGAGCAAAAGCTTTCGTGGGTAAAAACTCCACTTCTTCAGATGCATGGAGTGAAAATTACAGATGCAGACATAAATATACTGGCACATGAAGAGAAGGGAATTACCTCACAAGTGGAGAACCAGTGCTGACAGGGCCAATTCGATCAGGATGGATGTAGTCCACTCCCAATAATAGATTTGGAGGTGTCAATTCCAGGAGAGGCAAAGCTGCTTTTGTAATGAGCCAGCCACTCCCAGTCCCTATTCAAGCCCAAATTAATGGTGCTAAATTTGCAAATGAATTTTAGTTCTGCTGTTTCTCTTTGAAGTCTGTTTCTAAAGTTTTTTTGTTCAAGTATAGCTACTTTCAAATCTGTTATCGAATGTCGAGGAAGCTTAAGTGTTCTCCTACTGGCTTTTGTATATTACCATTCCTGATGTCCGATTTGTGTCTGTTTATTCTTTTATACAGGGACTGTCCGGTTGGGCCAATGTACATGGCAGAGGCACATTGCTGGCACATGATGGCATATATAACATTAGTAGACATGCAGGTGAATGAGCCTCTAATGGTGTGGCTGATGTGGCTGGGTCCTCTGATAGTGTCGCTAGAGTAGATATAGGGACAGAGTAGGCAACGAGGTTTGCTACAGGGATTGGTTCCTGGGTCAGTGTTTCTGTGGTGTTGTGTGCAGTTGCTGGTGAGTATTTGCTTCAGGTTGTTCGTCTCTGTCTGAGGGATTGGAGCAAATTCGGTTGTATCTCAGGGCTTGCCTGTACACAATGGATCGTGTGATGTGTCCTTGATGGAAGCCGGAAGCATGTAGGTAAGTATAGCGGTCAGTAGATTTCCGGTATAGGGTGGTGTTTATGTGACCACCACTTATTTACACTGTAGCGTCCAGGAAGTGGATATCTTGTGTGGACTGGTCCAGGCTGAGGTTGATGGTGGAGTGGAAACTGTTGAAATCCAGGTGGAGTTCTACAAGGGCCTCCTTCCTGTGGGTCCTTATGATGAAGATGTCATCAGTGTAGCACAAGTAGAGGAGGGGCACTGGGGACAAAGCTGAGGAAGCATTGTTGTAAGTCATCCATAAAAACGTTGGCATACTGTGGGGCCATGCGGGTACCCATAGCAGTGCCACTGACTTGAAGGTATAAGTTATCCCCAAATCTGAAATGGTTGTGGGTGAGGACAAAGTAACAAAGCTCAGCCACCAGGTGTGCCATGGCCTCAACAGAGATACTGTTCTTGACAGCTTGTAGTCCATCCTCATGTGGAATATTGGTATAAAGAACTTCTACATCCATGGTGGCCAGGATGGTGTTTTCAGGAAGATCACCAATTCATTGTAGTTTCCTCAGAAAGTCAGTGGTGTCTCGAAGATAGCTAGCAGTGCTGGTAGCATAGGGTCTGAGGAGAGAATCCAAATAGCCAGACAATCCTGCTGTAAGAGTGCCGATGCCTGAGATGATGGGGCGTCCAGGGTTTCCAGGTTTATGGATCTTGGGTAGCAGATAGAATACCCCTGGTCGGGGCTCTGACGGTGTGCCCGTGTAGATTTGTTCCCGTGCTATAGCAGGGAGTTTCTTGAGCAGATGATGTAGTTTCTGGTATAACAATTGTCTTCTTGAATCTTCAGACAATTCCATGCAATAACTGAGTTGAACTAGTCAGCTTTACAGCTGCTCTTCAAAGCTTGAGGACAACCATGAAAGTGGCAAGAATCATGTAAATTTTACTCTGCTTCTTGGGAAACTAAGTAGAAGCAAAATCTGGACCTATTCAAGGAAGAGCTCCGCTTTCAAAGGCTGGGCTGGCCTTTTAAAAGGAGCTGGGCTCAGCCCCATCTGTTATGGAGTTATCTGCCTGCTAGTGATGGGTGTGGGTTAGCGGTTGGCTCAGGTGATCAAGCATCATGTGCTAACAGCCTGCATATGGTGTTTCCTCTGAGGGTATGTCTACACTACGGAATAAGGTCGAATTTATAGAAGTCGTTTTTTTTAGAAATCGGTTTTATATATTCGAGTGTGTGTGTCCCCACAGAAAATGCTCTAAGTGCATTAAGTGCATTAACTCGGCAGAGTGCTTCCACAGTACCGAGGCAAGCGTCGACTTCCGGAGTGTTGCACAGTGGGTAGCTATCCCACAGTCTCCGCTGCCCACTGGAATTCTGGGTTGAGATCCCAATGCCTGATGGGGCTAAAACATTGTCGCGAGTGGTTCTGGGTACATATCGTCAGGCCCCGTTCCCTCCCTCCCTCCGTGAAAGCAAGGGCAGACAATCGTTTCACGCCTTTTTTCCTGAGTTACCTGTGCAGACGCCATACTACAGCAAGCATGGAGCCTGCTCAGGTAACCGTCACCCTATGTCTCCTGGGTGCTGGCAGACGCGGTACTGCATTGCTACACAGTAGCAGCAACCCATTGCCTTCTGGCAGCAGACGGTGCAATATGACTGGTAGCCGTCATCGTCATGTCCGAGGTGCTCCTGGCCACATCGGCCAGGAGCGCCTAGGCAGACATGGGCGCAGGGACTAAATTTGGAGTGACTTGACCAGGTCACTCTCTTTAGTCCTGCAGTCAGTCCTATTGAACCGTCTTATGGTGAGCAGGCAGGCGATACGGCTTGCTAGCAGTCGTACTGTACCATCTTCTGCCAGGCAGGCAAGAGATGAGGATGGATAGCAGTCATATTGCACCATCTTCTGCCGGGCAGGCAAGAGATGAGGATGGCTAGCAGTCGTATTGCACCATCTTCTGCCGAGCAGCCATGAGATGTGGATGGCATGCAGTCCTTCTGCACCGTCTGCTGCCAGCCAAAGATGTAAAAGATAGATGGAGTGGATCAAAACAAGAAATAGACCAGATTTGTTTTGTACTCATTTTCTTCCCCCCCACCCCCACCCCGTCTAGGGGACTCATTCCTCTAGGTCACACTTCAGTCACTCACAGAGAAGGTTCAGCCAGGTAAATCTAGCCATGTATCAATCAGAGGCCAGACTAACCTCCTTGTTCCAATAAGAACAATAACTTAGGTGCACCATTTCTTATTGGAACCCTCCGTGAAGTCCTGCTTGAAATACTCCTTGATGTAAAGCCACCCCCTTTGTTGATTTTAGCTCCCTGAAGCCAACCCTGTAAGCAGTGTCGTCAGTCGCCCCTCCCTCCGTCAGAGCAACGGCAGACAATCATTCCGCACCTTTTTTCTGTGCGGACGCCATACCAAGGCAAGCATGGAGGCCGCTCAGCTCACTTTGGCAATTAGGAGCACATTAAACACCACACGCATTAGCCAGCAGTATATGCAGCACCAGAAACTGACAGAGCGATACCGGGCGAGGAGGCGACGTCAGCGCGGTCATGTGAGTGATCAGGACATGGACACAGATTTCTCTGAAGGCATGGGCCCTGCCAATGCATGCATCATGGTGCTAATGGGGCAGGTTCATGCTGTGGAACGCTGATTCTGGGCTCGGGAAACAAGCACAGACTGGTGGGACCGCATAGTGATCCGGGTCTGGGACGATTCCCAGTGGCTGCGAAACTTTCACATGCATAAGGGCACTTTCATGGAACTTTGTGACTTGCTTTCCCCTGCCCTGAAGCGCATGAATACCAAGATGAGAGCAGCCCTCACAGTTCACAAGCGAGTGGTGATAGCCCTTCTAGAAGCTTGCAACACCAGACAGCTACTGGTCAGTTGGGAATCAATTTGGAGTGGGCAAGTCTACTGTTGGGGCTGCTGTGATGCAAGTAGTCCACGCAATCAAAGATCTGCTGATATCAAGGGTAGTGACCCTGGGAAATGTGCAGGTCATAGTGGATGGCTTTGCTGCAATGGGATTCCCTAACTGTGGTGGGGCCATAGACGGAACCCATATCCCTATCTTGGCACCGGAGCACCAAGCCCGCGAGTACATAAACCGCAAGGGATACTTTTCAAAAGTGCTGCAAGCTCTGGTGGATCACAAGGGATGTTTCACCAACATCAACGTGGGATGGCCGGGAAAGGTGCATGACGCTCGCATCTTCAGGAACTCTGGTCTGTTTCAAAAGCTGCAGGAAGGGACTTTATTCCCAGACCAGAAAATAACTGTTGGGGACGTTGAAATGCCTATATGTATCCTTGGGGACCCAGCCTACCCCTTAATGCCATGGCTCATGAAGCCGTACACAGGCAGCCTGGACAGTAGTCAGGAGCTGTTCAACTGCAGGCTGAGCAAGTGCAGAATGGTGGTAGAATGTGCATTTGGACGTTTAAAGGCGCGCTGGCGCAGTTTACTGACTCGCTTAGACCTCAGCGAAACCAATATTCCCACTGTTATTACTGCTTGCTGTGTGCTCCACAATATCTGTGAGAGTAAGGGGGAGACGTTTATGGCGGGGTGGAAGGTTGAGGCAAATCGCCTGGCTGCTGGTTACGCGCAGCCAGACACCAGGGCGGTTAGAAGCGCACAGGAGGGCGCGGTACGCATCAGAGAAGTTTTGAAAACCAGTTTCATGACTGGCCAGGCTACGGTGTGAAAGTTCTCTTTGTTTCTCCTTGATGAAACCCCCCACCCTTTGGTTCACTCTACTTCCCTGCAAGCTAACCACCCTCCCCTCCTCCCTTTAATCATTGCTTGCAGAGGCAAGAAAGTCATTGTTGCTTCACATTCATGCATTCTTTATTCATTCATCACACAAATAGGGGGATGACTACCAAGGTAGCCCAGGAGGGGTGGTGGAGGAGGGAAGGAAAATGCCACACAGCACTTTAAAAGTTTACAACTTTAAAATTTATTGAAAGCCATCCTTTTTTTTGGGCAATCCTCTCTGGCGGAGTGGCTGGTTGGCCGGTGGCCCCCCCACCGCGTTCTTGGGCGTCTGGGTGTGGAGGCTATGGAACTTGGGGAGGAGGGCGGTTGGTTACACAGGGGCTGTAGTGGCAGTCTGTGCTCCAGCTGCCTTTGCTGCAGCTCAACCATACACTGGAGCATACTGGTTTGGTCCTCCAGCAGCCTCAGCATTGAATCCTGCCTCCTCTCATCACGCCGCCACCACATTTGAGCTTCAGCCCTGTCTTCAGCCTGCCACTTACTCTCTTCAGCCCGCCACCTCTCCTCCCGGTCATTTTGTGCTTTCCTGCACTCTGACATTATTTGCCTGCACGCATTCGTCTGTGCTCTGTCAGTGTGGGAGGACAGCATGAGCTCAGAGAACATTTCATCACGAGTGCGTTTTTTTTTCTTTCTAATCTTCACTAGCCTCTGGGAAGGAGAAGATCCTGTGATCATTGAAACACATGCAGCTGGTGAAGGAAAAAAAAGGGACAGCGGTATTTAAAAAGACACATTTTATAAAGCAGTGGCTACACTCTTTCAGGGTAAACCTTGCTGTTAACATTACATACATAGCACATGTGCTTTCGTTACAAGGTCACATTTTGCCTCCCTCCACCGCGTGCCTACCCCCTCAACCCTCTCCCCTCCCCGTGGCTAACAGCGGAGAACATTTCTGTTCAGCCACAGGCAAACAGCTCAGCAGGAACGGGCTCCTCTGAATGTCCCCTGAAGAAAAGCACCCTATTTCAACCAGGAGACCATGAATGATATCATCTCACTCTCCTGAGGATAACACAGAGAGATAAAGAACGGATGTTGTTTGAACGCCAGCAAACATACACTGCAATGCTTTGTTGTACAATGATTCCTAAGTACGTGTTACTGGCCTGGAGTGGTAAAGTGTCCTATCATGAAGGACGCAATAAGGCTGCCCTCCCCAGAAACCTTTTGCAAAGGCTTTGGGAGTACATCCAGGAGAGCCGCGAATGCCAGGGCAAATTAATCCTTTCACATGCTTGCTTTTAAACCATGTATAGTATTTTAAAAGGTACACTCACCGGAGGTCCCTTCTCCGCCTGCCGGGTCCAGGAGGCAGCCTTGGGTGGGTTCGGGGGGTACCGGCTCCAGGTCCGGGGTGAGAAACAGTTCCTGGCTGTCGGGAAAACCGGTTTCTCCGCTTGCTTGCTGTGAGCTATCTACAACCTCATCATCATCTTCTTCATCCCCAAAACCTGTTTCCATGTTGCCTCCATCTCCATTGAAGGAGTCAAACAACACATCTGGGGTAGTGGTGGCTGAACCCCCTAAAATGGCATGCAGCTCATCATAGAAGCGGCATGTTTGGGGCTCTGACCCGGAGCGGCTGCTCGCCCCTCTGGTTTTCTGGTAGGCTTGCCTCAGCTCCTTAAGTTTCACGCGGCACTGCTTCGGATCCCTGTTATGGCCTCTGTCCTTCATGCCCTGGGAGATTTTGACAAAGGTTTTGGCATTTCGAAAACTGGAATGGAGTTCTGGTAGCACGGATTCCTCTCCCCATACAGCGATCAGATCCCGTACCTCCCGTTCAGTCCATGCTGGAGCTCTTTTGCAATTCTGGAACTCCATCATGGTCACCTCTGCTGATGAGCTCTGCATGGTCACCTGCAGCTTGCCACGCTGGCCAAACAGGCAATGAGATTCAAAAGTTCGCAGTTCTTTTCCTGTCTATCTGGCCAGTGCATCTGAGTTGAGAGTGCTGTCCAGAGCGGTCACAATGGAGCACTCTGGGATAGCTCCCGGAGGCCAATACCATTGAATTGTGCCCACAGTACCCCAAATTCGACCCGGCAAGGCCGATTTAAGCGCTAATCCACTTGTCAGGGGTGGAGTACGGAAATTGATTTTAAGAGCCCTTTAAGTCGAACTAGAGGGCTTCATCGTGTGGACGGGTGCAGGTTTACATCAATTTAACGCTGCTAAATTCAACCTAAAGTCCTAGTGTAGACCAGGGCTAAGGGTATGTCTACCCTGCAACACCTGCAGCTGGCCCATGCAAGCGGACTCCAGCTCAGGGGCTCCAGCTAAGAGTGTTTAATTGCAGTGTAGAATTCCAGGCTCTGTCCACAGCCTGAGCTCTGGGATCCTCCCACCTCATAGGGTCCTAGAGCCCAGAACTCTACACTGCAATTAAACAGCCACTTAGCCTGAGCCCAAGTCAGCAGACATGGGCCAGCCACGGGTTTTTAATCACAGTTCAGATATACATACCTTAAGAGGCAGCCTGCTGAGTTGGTTAGAGGACAGGCAGACCTACAGGGGATCCAAAGTCAGAGAGGACTGGAAAAGGGGCTCCACACTAGCCGAAGCTCCCTGCAGTGAGGACAGGAACAAAAGCATGAAGGCGCAGGGGACCCTTAAATGGGAATTAGGGGACCTGTAGTAGTAACCCAGATGAGGTAGTGCAGACAGGTATTGATGGGAGTTAACACACTTGTTTAAGGTTCAAGCTAGGAATTCCAGTGGGAGGGGGGTGTTAAGTTCCCCTTCTATTGCCCTGCAGTCACAGGGTACAATGGTGAGCGCAGCAGAGGTGCCCCTAATCAAAAAGGGAAGGATTACTAGACAGCTGTTTCGATGAACTGCATTCTTTTAATAAATAAGATTGCAGAAATGGTGTTGGACTTGCACAAGTATCTCACACAATTGTGAGAATCCTAAGAATGGGGGAATGGAGGCAGGAGCCTATGGCAGCTGAGAGAAGACCCGGTTACACCCACCACAAGAAAACCTGGAGGATCCACAGGAATAGAAGAGCATAGCTTCCCCCACCCCCATCCCTGCAAAAAAATACACACACATCTGCCTACAAACAATAAGGCGTTTGGGAGATGGGTTTAATATTGAACATACACACACCCTGTGGTGGGAAAAGAAAACAAAAGTTCCAATCCAGCATCCAGAAGCCGGATCTAGGTGCTTCACATTTATCAAATACCGAAACCTGAAGCAAAAGATGGGAGCTCCAAACAGAATTCAGAGACAGCCCCCTGGCAGGAATCCCAACGCTCTCCATAACACCTGTGGATTTGGACTGTGGTGATGACCTATATAGCTTGTTCCAATTAGCATCAGTACAAAAGAAAAATCTGCACTTCTGACCATCTGATTCTGGAAACTTAAGCACAAATTAATAGGACTGTCGATTAATCGCAGTGAACTCACACAATTAACTTAAAAAAATTAATTGCGATTAATTGCAATTTTAATGGCACTGTTAAACAGAATACCAATTGAAATGTATTAAACATTTTTGGATGTTTTTTCTACATTTTCCAATATATTGATTTAAACACCACAGAATGCAAAGTGTACAGTGCTCATTTTATATTATTTTATTACAAATATTTGCACTGTAAAAACAACAAAATAAATAGTATTTTTCAATTCACCTCATACAAGTACTATAATGCAATCTCTTTATGATGAAAGTGCAACTTAAAAATGTAGATTTTTTTGTTACATAACTGCACTTAAAAATAAAACAACGCAAAACTTTAGAGCCTACAAGTCCACTCAGTCCTACTTCTTGTTCAGCCAATCGCTAAGATAAACAAGTTTGTTTACATTTACGGGAGATAATGTGGCCACCTTCTTATTTACAATGTCACCTGAAAGTGAGAACAGGTGTTCGCATGGGACTTTTGTCGCCAGCATTGCAAGATATTTACATGCCAGATATGCTAAACATTTGTTTGCCCCTTCATGCTTACCATGCATACCATCATTCCAAAAGACATGCTTCCATGCTGACGACACTCGTTATAAAAATGATGTGTTAATTAATTTTTGACTGAACTTCCTGGGGGAGAATAGTAGGTCTTCTGCTCTGTTTTACCCACATTCTGCCATATATTTCACGTTATAGCAGTCTCGGATGATGATCCAGCACATATTCGCTTTAAGAACACTTTCACATCAGATTTGACAAAACGCAAAGAAGGTACCAATGAGAGATTTCTAAAAAAAGCTACTGCACTTGACCCAAGGTTTAAGAATCTGAAGTGCTGTCCAAAATCTGAGAGGGACGAGGTATGGCGCATGCTTTCAGAGGTCTTAAAAGAGCAACACTCCAATGTGGAAACTACAGAACCCGAACCACCAAAAAAGAAAATCAACCTTCTGCTGGTGGCATCTGACTCAGATGATGAAAGTGAACTTGCATCTGTCTGCACTGTTTTGGATCGTTATCGAGCAGAACCCGTCATCAGCATGGATGCATGTCCTCTGGAATGGTGGTTGAAGTATGAAGGGACATATGAATCTTTAGCACATCTCGTACGTAAATATCTTGCGACGCCAGTTACAACAGTGCCATGCGAAGACCTGTTTTCACTTTCAGGTGACGTTGCAAACAAGAAGCAGGCAGCATTACCTCCTGCAAAAACATAGGACTGAGTGGACTTGTAGGCGCTAAAGTTTTACATTGTTTTATTTTTGAATGCAGTTATTTTTTGTACATAATTCTACATTTGTAAGTTCAACTTTCACAATAAAGAGATTGCACTCCAGTACTTGTAGGAGGTGAATTGAAAAATACAATTTCTTTTGGTTTTTTACAGCACAAATATTTGAAATCAAAAATAAATATAAAGTGAGCACTGTACTCTGTGTTGTAATTGAAATCAATATTTTTGAAAATGTAGAAAACATCCAAATATATTTAATTAAATAGTATTCTATTTTTTTTAATCGCTTGACAGCCCTACAAATTAACCATTGTTGCCCTTTACTGCTGCTTTGTGATAAAGTGTCTTGAAGTTTTTAAGAAAATGTTTTCTGTCTGAGCTTTACATTAGAAATATCAGGTCTTCATTTCTAAGGATGTAAGCAGAGCTGTTACTCCCTTTCTCCTCCCCTTCCCCCTCCCTGTTTGCGGAGGGGGAGCTGCAGATCAAGTTACAGCTTTCTGGGCTGGGACATCACTATTGTGGTCCTCCTAAAATAGTGCCACTGTCCCCCAGAAAAGTGGGGAAAAGACTCATGTAGCTGATATTTTAAAAGGTAAAAAGGTGGAGGGAAATAGTGAGTCTGCATATTCATAAAGAAGCAGTAAAGCTTTTGCTTTTCCTGTCATCTTTTAGAAATCAGAACATTCCCCACCTCTTGAAACGTAAGTCACTAAAATGTTGTTTTTCATTTCAATTTGGTCTTTGTTAACTTAAAAAAAAGGATTAATGAAATATAAGGTAAGATTTATAGGACAATTTCACATTTGAGCTGCCATAAATATGATCGGTGCTCTACTGCCAGACTGTTTAATGTTCCCCAGTGTGTAAGCATTTGTCCAGTTTCTGACCACATGTAGTGTGAAATCAAGAGGTAGATGTGCTATACCAACCAGCTCATTCTACGGTTACAAAAAACTATCCTGCAGACTGTTCCCCTTTACCTTTCTTCCACTTTCCTCACTGATTCCCAAGCTACTCCACTTCTGCTATTACTGCTGTTGGGGAAAGATGAGATCAGAAACCAGCATGGAGAACTTCTGTTCCCACAGAGCTGAGAAATTTGATGATCTCAGAGGATTGTGTGAAAGAAGACCCCTGACATCTTCTGTACATTGCCAGCAGCCCTTTATGAGTATGCAGTGGGAAAAGTTACTGGAAACCTCAGCAAAGCCATTGTCTCTCCCCCACTTCCTCTTCTCATTTGCCTGCCTCTCTTCTCCCATCCTCCTACAGAAGCACAAGGCCCAGAGATGTACACTTGCTCTCCTAAATTTAATGTAAAGCAAAGTCATTTTAACAGGGCTAATGTAATTCTCTAGCTAAACTCAACCACCTTAAATCCATGTTCTGTCATCTCTTCTCTGGTCCCTATTTCCTCTTCATAGATGTGATCTGAAGTGGGGCTCTTACATCAGAAAACATTACAGGCTTTAAACCAGTGAGTCCCTGTGCTTCCTCTTGAAGATATTTTAAGAGTTCCTTCATCTTCTGCTTAATCCTGTGAAAAAGCCATAATCCTGTTCATAGTATCCATATAGAGAAGAAGCTATTAAAATATCCAATACACACCAACAATTAACATGTAGTTACCAGCAACATCTTCTATTCTAAGTATGGGGGGGGGAAATGTGGTTCTCTAAGATACCGTGGTGCGGTAACTGTTGGAAAATTCTGACTTGAATTTTGACCACCGTATATTGCTATGGGAATAACTGTGATGGTACAAAATAGTAAGTTTTACCACAGAATCAAGCCAGAAACAGTATGCTTCATAGAACACTATTATAAAGTCACATATTTATAATCAGAAGGAAGACTGGAGATAGTTGGAAATAAAATAAAATAAAACAGAGGAATTTTATTATGTTTTAATACACTTCAAAGTGGCCTACTTTTGAAGTCCAATTTAACAAACGTGTCAGATTATTTTTACCTCCTGGCAAAACTTGGAGAAAACCTTGCCTTTGATACAGGACTTGACAAAGTGATGATTCACCCAGGGAAGGATGGGCAGCCTGATGCCACCCTTAATTCACAATTAACAATAGGATAGCAGGATATGGTAAAATCATGACTCAACACTAAAACTGAAAAGTCAGCCACTTTATTGGACCTATGATGTTTGCCAGTAGTAATTTCTAACCTAGACTTATTTCAAACAACCATTTATTTCCAATATACAGGCTAACAGCTCTTGAAGTATATTTTATTTAATATTCCATTAGCTCTTTGGGCCAATGACCATGCCTTATCAACACAGTGGTGTACCAAGCATGCTGTCAGCGAAGAGTAAGTGCATATGTGTACACAACTAATATACCAATGATTATTTTAAGTGTAAGGAATAAGTGCAAGGAACCCCTAAATGCTGTATCTGTGCCTTTACAGCAGTGTTTGCCTCATTATAAGAAGATCCTGCTAAGGGTAGCCATTGTTTCTGAGGGAGTAGTCCTATTCACTTAGGAAGGAGCACTATGCCCTCCTTAAAAGCCACAAGCATAACAGATGTACAATAGTGCATCCTGGTATATCACAACTTAATATGCACAGGCAATTTTTATCATGACCAACCTGCCCTTTAAAATTCATGTCATACCTAAATTACAGTCTGTACATTTGGGATATTTCCACAACCGTGCAGGTCTGGAAAGCCCTTCCCAAATAATAGTGTGCTCTCCTAAAGATTATCTGCTCTTGGAATTTTAAATTCCATTCTAAGATCATGACAATCTCCTCCTGCAATTCTCCCTCATAGATGTATCTGTATAAAAATTAGTCTAAGCCTAATTATTCTCATTTGAATTAAATGAAGCTTTCCACACGAGGTAGCTGCTTTAAAAAACCAAAAAGCAGATGTAATGATCTCTCCAGAAAAGCAATACACACTGATTTTGGATTTGTTTCTAAAATCTGGACCATCTTTATGCTTATGGACACCAAAGCTCATGGTTAAATTGGGCTTCCTAGAGGTCTATAACCATCCACTACTTGCTAACGAAAGCCATAACACATCTATATCATTTCAAACAAAATACTTTTATTTGAAGGAGTCATCTCTGGAAGGGATTTCCAATGAAACGTTACATATTGTGATTCATGCATTTAGCAATCTAGTGTTCTTTTAGGGGTTTTTCCCAGACATTCCTTAGAGTGGGTTTTTCGCTCTAGTGTCACAGTTGAAGTTAACCCTATGGACACAGTTTTGTAACAGCTGCCTCTATCCGTCTAGCCCAAGTCGCCACAAATATATTTGCCTCTTCCCTTCCTTTTAAGAATACAGAGCCTGCAAAGCAGTCTGCTATGTGAGTACCAGGTGGGTTTGATCTCAGCAGCCACAGCCGGACCGAGTGGCACATTAACAACATAGCAACGATTAGGTAACTTGTTGCAACAGTAAATATTCAGCCACATTCTTCACAAAGGAGCAAAGACCCAAGGGCGCTGAAAACACACAGCCCTTTTAACAGACGACTCGTTACAACTCACAACCCCACCTCCCCCGCGCACACATCCACACCATGCACCCCCGGGTCCGGAGAACTCTGATGCAAGTCTCCTCTGGTTCTCAATCTGGTTTCAATCCCAGCTGAATCCATCCCATCTCCGCGGGGAAACAAGAGCCGGGACACACACAAGCCCTTTCACCAAGGCTAAACAAAGAGGGCAGGCGGGAGATGGGGGGGGTGGCAGCTCCACGCAGAGGGAGCTCCCAGCTCCCAGACACACACAACACATCGCTTCACCTGGAAGAGTCCCGCCTGCCCAGCTCCCCTCCCCTCCGGGAGCTTTGTCCTCCCAAGCTCGGCAAAAGTGTCTGTGCGGGGTGCCCTGTGCTCATGGGCATGGAAAGCCAGGTCGGGGCAACGGAGGGATCCCCCAACCAGCGCCGGCATTGCTGGCTCCGTAACCTCTGACCCCGTCGCCCAAACCCTAAAACCATCTTTTCCCCTTGTTCCCTTCTCGGCCCCGGCCCCGGCCCCGGCCCCGGCCGCGTTTCCCGCGCAGCAGCCCCAGGGCAGCGGGGCCGGGGTCGCTCCCAGCCGGCCGGCGGGGCACGGCGCGGCGCGAGGGGGACGCACTGTACCTCTCCCCTCAGCGGCGTCTTCCGTCCCTCCCGCAGCCCGGCGCGCGGCAGCCGCTCTCCGGCTCTGCCCCTGCGAGTGAACGGGGCGCCGGCCACGCCCCTCCCCCTCTCCACCCCGGCGCAGGGCGGAGGCAGCCGGCGGCCGAGATTGGGAAGGGGCTGGGGCGCTCCCAGCACCTCCGGCCGCCGCCCAGCCGGGCCGCGGCTCGCAGCGCCCCCCGGCGGCCTGACTGCGACGCTCACCCGCGCTCCAGCCCCACACACGCTGGGCGGCCGGGAGCCCGCGCCGGGAGCCCGCGGGGGAGCTGCGCCCCGCTGTGAGGCGGGATGAGGGACGTAGCTGACGCGTCTCCCTGCCGCGGAAACCCCGCTCCCCTCCGTCCCAGGGGCGAGGCGGGGGGCCAAGGTTTCCAGCGGGGGCGCCCCCAGTTCGGCACCTGCCGTCCAGCCGGGGGGATGCTCAGTAGCTGGGAAATAAGTTAGTCTAGGGAGCTCCCCCTGCCCCCCCGCCGGACTCTGCCAGTCCTGGCCCCGCCGCAGGGGCTGAGGGACACTGGTCACATGTCCAAAATGTTGCAAATTGGATACTATTAATTTAGGCTTAAATAGAGACTGGGAGTGGCTAAGTCATTATGCAAGGTAGCCTGTTTCCTCTTGTTTTTTCCTACCCCCCCCCCCCCGATGTTCTGGTTTAACTTGGATTTAAACTTGGAGAGTGGTCAGTTTAGATGAGCTATTACCAGCAGGAGAGTGAGTTTGTGTGTGTATGGGGGTGGGGGGGATGTGAGAAAACCTGGATTTGTGCAGGAAATAGCCCGACTTGACTATGTAAAGAGTTGTCACTTTGGATGGGCTAGCACCAGCAGGAGAGTGAATTTGTGTGGGGGGGTGGAGGGTGAGAAAACCTGGATTTGTGCTGGAAATGGCCCACATGATGATCACTTTAGATAAGCTATTACCAGCAGGACAGTGGGGTGGGAGGAGGTATTGTTTCATATTCTCTGTGTATATATAAAGTCTGCTACAGTTTCCACGGTATGCATCTGATGAAGTGAGCTGTAGCTCACGAAAGCTCATGCTCAAATAAATTGGTTAGTCTCTAAGGTGCCACAAGTACTCCTTTTCTTTTTGCGAATACAGACTAACACGGCTGTTACTCTGAAACATGTCCAAAATAGAAATAAGGACAAGTCGCCATGAGGTTTGCCCCGGTGCCCCCCTCATCTGGACTAACTGTAGAAAGGAGCAAACATTGGAAAAGTGTAAAAAGGGGGAATTTCCCTCTTGCCTTCCCCTCCGGCTCCAAAGTGATAAGACCTGCTCTGGACAAGGGCGCCCTGCAGCCTGCCAGCGTGTGGCGGAGACTCAGGGCCCGTGGGTCTCTCACTGCCGCTAGGTGCAATACAGGGCATCACCGCACGGTTCGGTTCAACTCTAGTGACTATTTGTCAGACAACAATGAAATACCAGACACTTCCACCTCAAGGAGGAGGGAAACGCAGTCACAGCTTCAGATTCTTTTATACCAGCAGTTCTCAAACTGTGGGTCAGGACCCCAAAGGGGGTCACCACCCTGTTTTAATGGGGGCACCAGAGCTGGTGTTAGACTGGCTGGGGCCTAGGGTCAAAGCCTGGGGTTGGACTGGCTGGGGCTGGGTGTGGTAGGGCTCAGGCTTTGGCTTCAGCCGTAGGTGGCAGGGCTCAGGCTACAAGCCACCCATCCACCCAGAGCTGAAGGCTTTATGCTTCAGCTTAACCCACCCACACCCAAGGCAGCGGGCTTCAACTTTGCCCCCAACTCCCCGCCACCCACAGTAGCGGGGGTTGGGCGGGCTCAGGCTTTGGTCATGTAGTAATTTTTGTTGTCAGAAGAGGGTCACAGTGTAATGAAGTGTGAGAACCCCTGTTTTATACTAACCTAGCAGAGATGACAGGTTTCTAAAAGATAAGGACCGAAGCTTGCACCCATTGAAGACAGTAGCAAAATTCCCCTTAACTTCACACACAGCAAGAACAGGTCCCACTGCTTGGTAGAAGAAATCATTTATGCCAAAACACGGCTTGATTCCTTCAGTCTTTTACCCAGGGAAAACATTCACTGAACTCACCTGAGCTCAATTCCAGTTTATTCTGATATCGTAACAGCTCAATTGTGACTCAGATAAACACATTACCAAAAAAACAAAACCACTGCCCGGCAGGAAGAGAAAACAGGTCATGCAGTTGGAGAAGTATTTAGGCCTAAGTATTGCATTCAGACTGCCTGACAGAATTCCCCAAAACAAAGTTTCACATCAGATGCTCTTTCATAAAGAATGGTTAATAGATTAGCCCTGGATTCTTACTATATGAACACAGTTCGGCTTTTTAAGTCTACCCAAATAATATGCAAAATAAAGGGAAAATGCTGAACAGGTGTATAAAAGAATTGTAAGGTCAAAACCTCAAAGAAGGAAGTGAATGGGTTGTGGGACTCATTCTCTACTAATTTCCACTCGTATAAGCCTGAAGTAATTCATTTACTTCAGTGAAATAGTAGTGGTATAAAAATACAGTGAAAGGCAAATTATACTGTATTTTCTAATTAAATCTAGAACATGCCACCTCCATCTGAGGTGACTGAAAAGAGTTGAACTATTCAGTTCTGTCCTGGCTGGGGCAGTTTTTAAACAGGCCAGATTCAGTTTTACGGTGACCCAGGCTCAGTTAGATATGGCAAAGATAGAGTAGATTACAAACACATGGAAGTAAAGCATAAGCTTCTGGTAAGCATGATATAGAAATCCTGTCTCAGACCTCATTGGAAAGATGTTACCTTAGCTGTGGTTTCAACACCCTCAGAATCACATAGTAAAGAGAGGAACGAATAAAAACAAAGAGGAGTCCCTGTGGCCTATTCATGTTAGAACAGGGGTTCTCAAATGGAGGGTTGGGACCACTCAGGGGGGTCGCAAGGTTCTTACATCGGGGGGGTCGCGAGCTGTCAGCCTCCACCCCAAACCCCACTTTGCCTCCAGCATCTATAATGGTGTTAAATATATTTTAAAAGCATTTTTAATTGGGGGAGGGGTGTCACACTCAGAAGCTTGCTATGTGAAAAGGGTCACCAGTAAAAAAGTTTGAGAATTACTGTGTTAGAATACCTTTCATCTCCTACATTCAGGGCCAGATTAACTCTCCTGTAGGCCTGGGGCAATTACATTTTTGGGGCACCTGTCTACAAGTCTTTTTCCTGGGATGGAGTTTGGTGCAGGAGGGGGCAAGGGAGTGGGGTGCAGGGTCTGGGAGGGAGTTTGGGTGCAGGAGGGGGATTCTAATCTGGGGCAGGGGGCTGGGGTAGATGAGGGGGTGCGAGGTACAGGCTCCAACCAGGGGCACTTACCACAGGCAATTCCCGGCCCATTGCGCAGCAGGGCTCAGGCAGGCTGCGTGTCTGCCGGCCATAGTCCCATGCCCGGGAAATGGCTTGCTACTCGCACATCTCTGCGGCCCCTCAGAGAGGGAGACAGCGTGTCTCCATGTGCTGCCCGCACCCGCAAGTGCCGTCCCCGTGGCTCCCATTAGCCAGAAGCTGCGGGGATGGTGCAGGGAGCGAGGGCAGTGCACGGAGCCGCCTCCCTCTCTCCCCCACCCACCAGGGGCCACAGAGACGTGCTAGCAGCCAGCCGCTTCCAGGAGTGTCATGTGGCCACGGCATGCAGAGGAGCCTGCCTGAGTGCCCTGCTGCACTGCAAGACTTTTAGCGGCTTGGAGTTGGAGACTGCTGCCTGTGATTTATTTTTGCGGGGCCCCCTTTGAGCTGGGGTGCTGGGCTGCAGCCCCTGCCGTAATCCGGACCTGCCTACACTACCCTTGACACAATGCACTTTTTAAACTTAAAAAGAAATATGTTGAATGTTCTAAGCTGTGTGAGAGGTTCCCATGTAGTCCTTCCATTTGCCTTTTGTCTAGATAAACTGTAGGTTAAAAAATATAATGAGAACAAGTCTTTCAACTGTAGAAGTATGCAAATGCTAGAGCACACATCACTTCCAGCTAGCCTGCAGGTACTGGTCCACAAAATCTCTTAATTCTTCCAGTATCAGTCTGACAGTTTCATAATTTTATTCTCCCTTTTACTGTCTGCAGATTTTCAGTACAGATGCTTGGTTCCCAAGATCTACTTTGCCCCTAGGCTCATGTCTGTAAAAACCACTAAGGCTTATTATTAGAGTTAATCACCAATATTTCAATGAAACTTTTTTCCAGCAAAAAACACCATTTTGTTAAAACTTAAGTGGTTCCTGGAAACATGTAGGTGTCATCAAAAATTCTCAGAGACACCTGCTACAGAATAGTCAATAGCACAGTAGTGATGTGGGAAATACAAGTTTATGTCCCTGTTCTGTCTAATTTGGAGCAGGGACTTTATCCTGTGTCTCCTACTGCCTAGACAAATGACCTAGCTACTGGCTGTTCTGAAACAGGGATCTCTCCCAGCATGACTACTATGTTTTTCCATGAACATTTGTGAAAGGTTGTTTTTGTTCTGAATCAAAATGAAAAATTTTGAAACCCTGAAATTTTTCATGAAACAGAATTGTTTTCCAGTCAACCCTAGTCATTATGAATGTACATAACACTATATGCAAGCATCATGGGTACATCACAAGATGAAGTCAGCTAAGTAAACCCTTACAAACATTTCAGAAAGAAAAAAGCTTTCCAGTTTAGATATTTAAATAATTGAATCTAGATATTTAAGAACTAGACAGACTTCTTTCAGAGCTTGCTACCTCTTATCTTAAATCAGTACTGCTGCCCTAAATAATGTTCTATTTTCATAATCTTCAAGGTGGTACCAATCTATAGATTTAGGCCTAGTTTACACTACACAGTTAGGTCGATATAAGGCAGTTTATGTCATCCTATGTCAGTGTACACACTACAGCTTGGTCCCACCAATGTAAGTGCTCTACTATACCAACAGGTTTCAGAGTAGCAGCCGTGTTAGTCTGTATTCGCAAAAAGAAAAGGAGTTCAATGCATCCGATGAAGTGAGCTGTAGCTCACGAAAGCTTATGCTCAAATAAAGTGGTTGGTCTCTAAGGTGCCACTAGTACTCCTTTTCTTTTTACTATACCAACATAACTCTACTTCTATGAGCGGCGTAACGCTTATGTCGGTGTAGTTAGGGTGATGCTCTGTGGTGTAGACCCTTACATGGATTGTTGGCGGTCTTGTCAATTTCACAGCTCCAGCATGGAAACTGACAAGAAAGCTGGGCAGCTAGAGCTCAGCTGTCCCCTGCTCGCACTCCCAGCCCAACTGCTGCCTGGAGACTCCCTGCTCCCAGAAGTCCAGGCAGTTGCCCACCCCACCCCCATTCCCAGCCAGAATGGGGAGCTGCCTGGCTCCTGGGAGGAAGCTACATGGAGCTGAGAGCCCTGGCTCTCAGCCACCCACACTATCCCTCTTCAGTCAGTGGAAGTATTCCTGGTAAGGACACATGCCACCGACAGAAAGAGGGTAGGTAATGTGGACATCAATTAGTGCCATGGCTGTAATTACTACAGTGGCTGTAAGTCAACTAATAGGTTGACTTAGTCTGCTTTTATCTCTAAGGGCATGTCCAGACTACAGCCCTTAGAGATAAAAGCAGACTAAGTCTACTCTAACAAGATATAGCTCCTACAGCCTAAGCACCTTATACTGTTGATTTGATCCGGGTGAGTACATGGATGAGAATCCAGCATGGAATGAGTAGGTATTGAACTTCTGAAGAGGAGCTGGTGATCCAGAAAGCAGCAAACTTACCTCTAAGTCAGTACTGAGCCAGTCCCCCAGCATGGTGCTAAACAGCAGTGCTGCTGGGAATGCCTTTTTTTCTGATGAAAATCAAATTAAAAGCTCTGCCCACTTGTACTCATTAAGAATCTCATGGCATTTTCTGAGTGTCCTGGCCAAATTCCAACTCTGGTGTTTACATTCTGCCCAAATAAACAGCTACTGAGTGACACCACAGAGGTAGGTACATTTCATGAGTGAATGACATGAGACCCACATAGTGTTTGCATATCAGATTTTTTAAGCTGTTCAAGCAGTAGGGAATCCTTTTAAAAACCACAAAAATATGATGGAACAATTCAGCCTTATCATAAACAACAACTTCCATTGAATTCACAGATCCAAAAATCCAAGCTGAGACTGCTTCTCTGAAAAGATTAGCACCAGATCTGCTGTTGGTGTACCTTAGCATCTCTGCATTGACTTGACACAGCTCCTTTGGAGTGGCACCAATTTACACCATCAGAGAATAAACTCATGTGCACTAGAGAAATCTTAAATGGAGTCTCTTGGGAGGTAGGGAAGAGAAAAATTTGTGACTGGTGACATTTTCTTAATCCAAGTACAGCATCATAATTCTGTTATAAATACTATGAAATAATTCTCTCCCTTTGGCTCTTCAGGTCACATCCTTATGACAAAAGCTGATTAAGAAATTCACAAAATACTCAAATAAGTTTTATGAGCATTTGAGAGTTGCAGATTGCAGAATTAATCAATCAATGCCCTTGGATAATTAGAAGAGCTGGCCTTGAAATGTGGTCTCATGGACCTCCAACCCCAGCTTTGATCCTGGGTCACTGGAGTCAATGAGAGCATTGCTTCCTATATGCAGGATTTAAAGCTTGTTGGGTGGTAACAGCTTGGAGAATATTGTACATATAGGAGGGGAAGGGAGGAATGAGATTGGGATGGTGGCTAGGGGGTTCTTAATGCTATAAGTCATCTGCAGCATATGTTTTAAGTAGTTTTGTTTCTACTGTGTATTTCTTGTGCTTTGTTCTCACCTGTTTTTGTTTTGATTGCTGAAGACTCTGCTCTTGCAACCCAAGCAAACTATTAGAGATAAACACCAAGCATATTTGGATCTCATTTCTTCTTCTGCTAGCCTAGTCCCATCTATCCGGGATCAGCTCTTCTAGTCCTCCATTCCAGTGTGTCTTGAAGAAGTTCCTTTGACACTCCACAGCTAATCAAATCCTTTTGCATGACATCCATCTCTCTAGTTTTGGGTCTTCCAACCCTTCCCTCAGCCCTCCACTTCAAATCAACACCCTGTTTCCTATATATTCTTCCAGTCTTCTTTTCACATGCCCAAACCATTTAAGCCTGGCTTCCCTCGCCTTTTCTATCATTGGTACCAACTTCATACTTCCTCTGATTCATACATTCTGAGCCTGTTCCATCCTCCTAACATTTTCATTTCTACTTTATGCAATAACTGCTCCAGTCTTTTCCTCAGTGCCCAGCATTCAGAGCCATATAAAAATACAGGCCTATGTACTGTCCTGTAGATCTTAATTTTCAATTTGATAGGCATTCTCCTAGAGCAGATCACTCTGTTCGTTTCTCTCCATTTAGTCCATGCCTTTCCTCTTTTGCTTATAAGTTTGCCATTAATCATCATCCTGTACGATCAAACATACATACTTGAACCAGATTTAATGTCCTATGGTCTTCCTGCACACTACCATGGAATCTACAGACTATATAGTCTGTTTTCTATCTGCTTATTTTCATGACATTTCTTTCAAAGACACACCTACATCTCTCAAAATTTTCTTCCAATTCCTCTTTGCTCTCCCTCACCAGCACTACTACATCACCTGCAAAAAGAGTGCACCACAGTGCCACTCTCTGAATGTTTTCTGTAAGTGCATGTGTTCACATTGGTGCTCAAAAGCAGCCTTATGTACCCTGAGTCTCCATGTAGCCTTCTATTTGTGTCTTTGGGTATTTCTTTCCTTCTCATACACCATCAGATGACTTCTCTCTGAACATGGTCATAAGCTTTCTCAAGATACATGAAGAATATGTGTAGGGTTTCCCCTCTTCTCTATTTTTCTCCCACAAGTAATTTTAATGCAAAGATTGGGTCAGTTGTTGACTTGCCTGACACAAATAAAACCTGATCATCACTGACCTTTGTCTTTGTAGTCTCTTATCAGTAATTTTCTCCCTGATTTTCCTTGTGTTGCTCATGAGTTAAATGCCGTGGTAGTTACCACAGCCCTGGTCTACACTAGAAAATTAGGTTGGTTTAACTGTATCTATCAGGGGTATGAAAAATCCACAGTCTTGAGCGGCGTTAGGCCAACCTAAGTCCCTGCGTGGACACTGCTAGGTCAATGGAAGAATTCGTCCATCAACCTGACTACCACTTCTCCGGGACGTGGATTACCTACGCCATTGGTAGGTAGTGTCTACACTGAAGTGCTGCAGTGGTGTAGTTGTAGCATTTGAGTGTAGGCAGGCCCATAGTCTTGTGTGTCTCCTTTTATCTTAAATACTGGTACTCGTGCTTTTCCTCAGGCATCTTCTCAGTCCTCATGATGCAGTATGTTCAAAACTACTTGCCCCAGGCAATTGCATACTTCTGCTTGTATGCTGAGAGCTTTTATTTTTCATGCCACTCAGTGCTTCTGCAACTTCTTCTGGGACTGGTGCCACCAGACCTTGGCTTGGATCTTTCTATTAAGAGTCACTATTGCTTATGGAAAACGATAAATTGTCTGCACTGGAGACTAAAGTCCTCTGTTTATCCACAGATCTGGTACACCATGAGCAGCAGCACAGACTTCCCCACGCTATCCCATCAGTATGCCTCAATCAGGTTAATGAGGGACCACTTGTGGGCTTTAAGGATAGTTCAGATGCCATGCCCACCTGATGACTGGTCTCTTTATTAAAAGGAGTACTGGTGGTTAGCACACTCACCCGGGATGTGGGAGACCCAAGTTCAAGTCCTATTCTGTCAGATTCAAATGCATTAATAAGGATGCCAGTAGTAATTGTAGTAGTAGCTGTTGTTATGCAGATGTCTATTTAAGGTCCTTTTAGGGTGCTGGTCACCATAGTATCTAGATGCCAGTTCTGTCCTATAGAAAGTAAATGGAGGCTGTCTTCTCATAGCCACTAACAACTTTCAGCCTCCACTACATTCAAACCATTGTGAGAAAAAGCTTTCCATTATCAATCCTCATAGCTGAGCATTTCTACATTATTCCTCTGTCACTTTCTCTCCATTTATAAATAGGAATCAGCACTCATTCATTTTATCTACTCTTCTTTGACATGGCTTAATTTATTGCCATTCAGTCCCCCTTCATCCCACCCTAAAGCAAGTTATCATAGTTTAAAGATATCACAACTCCAAGTGTATTTTTTATTCTGTCAACTGAAATACCGCAAGAACTGCTTCCACATCCTTCAGTAAATAAAAAGTTTTAAATAATCCCTAAGAGAAGCCTCAGATATACCAGCAGGAAATTGGAAATTATGTTAATTGGGAAGCAAGAAAAAGGTCACAAAACAGACTCAAAGGTTTTAAAGCAAAATGGTAGGCCTTTGTCCATAGGCATATACAAACCAGAGGATAATTCTTGCTCATTACATGTCCCAGTCTCTTGAGAATGCCAAGCATATCCTAAAGAATATTTCTTAAGGGGAATCCATGGATGCATTGAATGTTAGATATCCTATTTCTTTAAGAAATGCTTGTCATTGTAAAAGTGGCTAGAAACAAAATATCTAGATTTTAGATTTGTGTCTAGCCGTGCTCTGGACTGTTTGGGAGCTAAACTAAGCTGAGGGGCTAATCTGGCTGTGTGTCTGTTTTGTGGCTCCAAAATTATGGAGCTGACCAGGGTCAGGAGGAGACCTCATCATAAATTAGAGCAGTCCAAAGAGGCTGTTCTAGGAGCTGGAAACAGCCAGAATGCAGAGATGCTCCAGCCATGCCCAGTTTCCCCCAGCCACACACACTATGCCAAGAGCTGGGAAACAGATCACGAAGAATGACAGGTTTCAGAGTAGCAGTCTGAAATTAGTCTCAAATAAATTTGTTAGTCTCTAAGGTGCCACAGGTACTCCTTTTCTTTTTGCAGATCATGTAGAGCAACTAGCCAGCTCTATATCACCTTTCACCAGGGGAATTCCCAAGCAGCAGGATAAGCTGGCTCCCAGAGCAGAGAAAAGCAGCTGGACTGAGGGGCCAGAATCTGACCCATAATGTGTAATATACTAAATTTTAAAATATAGTTTGATATGTAAACAAACATACCCTATTGGTTACAATCATTCTTGAAAAGCAATGTTATAAAGTAATGAGTCAGGATAAGAAATTCCCAAATTCCCTGTACATAAGGAAGTTAAAGTTAAGCATGACCTTGTATGGTCCTGAACTGGTGCTTAGAGTTTATAGGTCCACAAGCCAGACCAGTCAAATACAAACAACTATAAATATAGCTGTTGCAGGTACTGTAATTACAATACTGTGGAGAACTGCGGCCCTTCCTTATGATTTTATTGTTACACCCAACAAATGTTAGACATTAACATTCCTCAGACTTGCCTCTGACAGTATTAGTATACTTCCAGTTGGCCTAATTAATAGACTAAGAAATATAACTTAGCCAGCCTTACTGAAAAGGGAGAAGAGGATTGGCTGAATCAAGCACTTTATACAACAGAAACAGAACTACCATGAATTATATTATCATACTGCAGGTCTGTCTGTATAATGGAGAAGCATATTAGCATATCAGCCCACTTTGAAGCCTGTCCAAAGTTCTGGAATAACTAACTAGAAATGCATAGACAACACTGAGAGCTTATATAGTGTAGTACTTTATATTTTGGAAGTGTTTTAGAAATACTTCCAAATTAAACAACTTAACAAATCAAATCAATATTTCTAAACTCCAGATATTTCTGTTATTTGTAACTGAAGTTACTACAGTAATAGAGAGACTGTTCTAGTTAAGGAAGAGCCTGAGAATAAGTCAAACCTCTTGTGTCTCAAGCCTTTATCTCAAGGATGAGAGAGTGAGTTATTGATTGCCTTATTTATAATTAAAATGTTTTCCCTTTTATAGAGATGTGCTTTCCAAGTGTTACTGAATTTAGCCTTACATTAACCTACCAAGTAATATTCCTGTTTTATAGATGGGGAAACTGAGGCAGCAGCAGGTAAGTGATGTGTCCAAAGTAACAGTGAGGCTTTGGTGGAGCTGGAAATAGAACTTAAGTGTCCTTACTTCCAATCCCATGTGTTAGCTATAAGACCAAGTTCACTCTATTTTCCAGCATTTGTACAGGAAATTCTGCACGCTCATGAAATGTTGCAAGCAAACATATATTCTAAGTTAGAAGGGCTGAGTGTGTACCAGAGAATTATGGAAAT
The DNA here is from genome assembly GCF_965140235.1 of Caretta caretta. Lineage (NCBI taxonomy): Eukaryota > Metazoa > Chordata > Testudines > Cheloniidae > Caretta > Caretta caretta. Next base: position 53,339,648 of record NC_134216.1, on the reverse strand, counting down.
ACAGTATTAATTAAAAAAAACAGTATGTATAAGAAGCCTTCAGGAAATCTTGATCCAAGATTAAACACCAGCATTTAAGTGTTAAGAATCTCCAGCTTTTTCTTCATGGAAAAATTGTAAGGTGTTCACATCTGGGCTGCATTTGCACACAGCTGTGCAATTCTCCACAAACCTGATGGTGGTCCAGCCGCTAAGTCATGGAAAGCTGATGGGAACAGGGAGCTCACGTTAATACAGGTCCTCATCTTATGCTCACCTGTAGAGCATTAAGCCTTATTCAGATCAGAAGTGCAGCCAAAACCTAGGATTTTTCTTAAAGAGTTTTGTACTGTATCAGCTAATTCAGCACTGAGCTAGGATTATCTGCCTCCTCCAATAGGGGATTTTACAGAAAGTTTGTGTTCCGACCTGTCAAAACACTGCAAAGTTTCCATTTTCCAAAAATGTCTCCCTTTTTGGCCAAATAGGGTCTTTGTCTGAGAGCAAAAATATGTCTTTAATTAACCTGTTATTTTTTCCTCTGCCGGTGTTCAAGGCCTGGATAAGGTAGCTTGGGCATCTAGGCCCAGAGAGAAAGAAATAAAAGTCACTTAAGGGGAAATTCATCCCTGCACTGGTCTTAAGGGTGGTACAGGAATTGAGAGGAGGCATCTTTCTCCTCCTCTGTTCAGGGGCTGCCAAAAGCTTAACTTTTGTACATTCCACCCACAGTCAGACCCCATATGGGACCTGTGGTAGCAAGGAATCACCAGGGTGTAGGGATGCCTAGCCACACCCCCTATCACCACACTTATCTGGTCCTGTGGAATGCCCCAAACATGCACCGAGCACTTAGGCCTCTTTGAAGCTCCGGTTGAAAAGGCCCCATGTGCCAGTGCTATTCTTGGTGTGGATCCTTATGCTGGCATAAAGAAACCACAGAACAATTAACCCCTTAGATCTTCCAAACAAGGCATATAGAAGCTATTTCAGAACCACAATTGGTGATAAAGGTGCTTTTCCAAATACGGACAGAAAAAGTGGGTGAAGGAATATCTTTTATTGGACCAACTGCTGTTGGAGAGACAGACAAGCTTTCAAGCTACACAGAGCTCTTCTTCAGATCTGGAACAGATACTCAGAGTGTCACGGCTAAATACAAGGTAGAACAGTTTATTTAGCATAAATAGTTAACACATATTCTAAGAGAATATTCAAGGTGATGTGGCCTGTTAATACCTGTGCAGTGATGGGATCAACAAAAAAAAGGGGGGGGGGAGGGGGGAGGTTTAGTGGGTTACAGATTGTTGTAATAAGCCATAAATCTAGTGTCTTTAAGAACATGAATTTTAGTGTCTAGCAAAGTGATGAATTTAAGCTCCCAGACTCATCTTTTGAAGGATTTTGCAGGTTTCTTTTGAGGATGAGGACTGAGAGGTCACCTATGGAGTGGTAATTTTGTGAAACGTATTCGCCCACAGGCAATACGGAGCTTTTAATCATTTTGCTGAGTGAGTTTATTCAAGAGTGTAGTGATTGTCTGAGTTCAGCCACATAGCTGTTATTGGGGCATTTAGTGCACTTGAGGCACTAAATCTCATGGAGGCACCAGGGATCTCAAAAGGTGAGTTGCGGGAGGTATGGATCATCATAACAGTGCAGATAGGCCTGGAGGTTTTGCATCTGATGTTATGGCAGGGTCTGGTATTGCTTTGAGTTGGTGGGACCTAGTCTGTCGGGAGCTTACTTCTGATGATGAAGAGCTTGGTGATGTTAGGGGGTTATTTGAAGGCCTGAAGAGGGGGGCTCAGGAAAGGTCTCTTTCAGGTTGTGGTCCCCATTGAGTTTTGGTTGTAATTGTTTAAAGATATCTCATATGGGTTCCAGTGTGGAGTGGTAGGTGACAACTAGGGTGCATGTGGTCGGAAGGGGGTTTCCTTTCTGTATTGAAGCAGGTTCTCTTGAGGTATTTGGATGGCCCGTTCTATAATGTGATCTACTTCTCTAGTGGAGTGTCCTTGTTTGGTGAAAAGAGTTTTAAGTGTGTTGAGGTGTGTATCCTGTACTTTCTCCTCAGAGCATATTCTGTGGTATCTGAGTGCCTGGCTAGATACCAGTTTTGATGTGTTTGGGGTGGTTACTGGATTTATGAAGGCAGGTGTGGTGAAGCGTGTGTCTCTTGTATACAAATGTATGTAGGGTTCCATTGTTGAAGCTGATTGTGGTGCCCAGGAAATTGATGCTGGTACAGGAGTTTTCTAGGGAAAGTTTGATGGATGGGAGACAGTTGTTGAAGTTGTGATGCAATTCTTAGGAAGGTTAATTTATCTCTCCAGAAGATGACAATATGATCAGTCTCAGGTATATCATTAGTTTTGTGGTGCATTTATCCAGAAATTCATCCTCAAAGTGATCCATAAAGAGGCTGGCATATTGGGGAACCATCCTAGTACCCATGGCTGTTCCCATGGTTTAGACAAAATGTTTGTTGTTGAAAGTAAATTTTTTATGGGGTGATGATGAAATGGATGAGTTTGGTGATGTGTTTGGGGGTGTATATCTGAGTGTAGTCCTTGTCATGTAGATATTTGAGGCAGGCAGTCATTCCATCACTGTGAGGGATGTAGGTATAGAAGGAAGTGACATCCATGGTGGCAAGGATGGTGTTCTGAGAGCGGTTGTTAATGTTGCAGAGTTTCTGAAGGAACTAGGTTGTGTCCTGGAGGAATCTGGCCCTTTGTGCGGTTTTTGAGTCCTAATATTCCTTCAGTCAGACTGCCATGGCCAGATATAACGGGTCTGCCTGGGTTCCTTTGTTTGTATATCTTAGGAAGCATATAGAGGGTCATGGGATGAGTTTGTGGAGGATGAGATTATAGAGTTTCTCTTGGAGTAGTTTGGGGAAGGATTTGAGGATATCCTTAAATTCCTGGGTGAATTATGATGTGGGGTCTTCTTTGAGTTCTTTATAATAGGTGGTTGTCAGTTGGCCTCATTGACATAATCATCAGGGTTGAGAGTTATGACAGCACCCACTTTATCTGATGGTTTGGCCACTAGGAACTGTATAAGCTATCCTCTCAACAGTGCAGAAATTTTGGAGGAAGTTGTGTTTGTTAATGATTTCACAGCCATTTTTTCCCCTGAAGTAATCAATGTAATGATCAAGTATTTGGTTTTGTCCACTGTGGGTGTCCAGTCAGATGATTCACATCCTCACTGACAGTTATTAGACAAAAAAGAGTTGTGTGTGGTGCCATCATAGTTGTGAAAGAATTCTTCTGGTTCTCCACCTGTTAGTATGGTATCAGATTCTGTGGTAGGGCAACAGTTCAGTCCCATAGAGAGAGTACCGATTATCAAGACTACCCCTACCTCAGCTGAATTAATTGATGATGTTGGAATGTCATGTAATAGGTCCTGATGGCATGGTTTTTCCAAGAGGTGGTGTTCTGTGGGTTGTGGAGTTGTTTAGTTGACTCCACTTCCTGGTTTTGTGTTGGATGCTTGTCATCAGGCTTTTTTGATAGCTGTTTTGGGTTTCTTGCATGATCTCGAGGTAGGTTTCCTGAATTTTTTTCCTTTCCAGTGTGTAGGAGTATGTGTCGATTTCTTGTTGGAGGTGGTCCTTTCTGGAGTGTGTGATATACAAAAGATGGTTCCTCAGTTTCTATGAGGTCCTTCTGCAAAGTATTCCGTACAGCTTGAGCTGTATTTGGTGGCCAGAGGGTTGTAAATGGTGAGTTCTCTGTGGATGACGTTTTGTTTCTGGCCTTTGCTGAGGAAGTAGGTGCCACTGTTAAGTTTTTCTTCCTTTTTCTTCATGTTGTGGAGTTTCCATTTCAGATGGGAAAATTCAATCTCTTCCATTGTTTGTACTGTTGTTGTAGCCCGATTGGTCCCGGGATATTAAAGAAACACGGTGGATGAGGTAATATCTTTTATTGGACCAACTTCTGCTGGACAAGGAAACAAGCTTTCCTTTCTTTTTGTCTTGTACACTGAGTTCCACAGTGTCTTTCATGTGGAAGTCTGTTTGGTAAGGGCCCAAAAAAAAAAAATACATATATATATATATATATAGGACCAGATCACATCTCTATGCATCTGTGTAGGGGCCAGGAAGTTCTATTAGGCTTTACTTGTGGGGTTTCCTGTGAGTTCTTCTGTCTTCTTTCCCTGAAGGCTGCCAGCCATCTTTCACTAAGGGTTTTGTTTTGTTTGTTTTTTAAACAGCTGCCATCCCACAATGCATGGATGACCTGTTTTTAAAATGCATCTTGGAAGGCTGATTGCCCACCTGTTGTATATTAATTTGATTATTTTCTAAGTGCTCTTCACAAGCAAGTGGGATGTTGTACAGTTTTTGAGAGAGAAATGAGAAACCTGGATTCTTCAGATGATTGGTTATTATAACACATAGCACCGCATAAACAAAAACAGTGAGCCAAGAAACTAGAAATCCCTAAATAGATTTTTTCCCCTATATTTTTTATGAAACTTCATAGAACTCTATGACTTTCTACTAACAAACTGTCTATGAGACTTTCCAAGATAGAAGTGTCAAACTAACCAGATCTCTCTTACTCTTCACTTCAGGAGTAGTGCATCCACTAGGTATTAGAAAAATAAACCGCCCAAACAAGTTATGCAAATATTTTGAGTTAGCCTCCCCACAGTTCCACAAAGTGGCACATTTTGCAGGAGACTTAATCATATAGTAGGATAAGTTTTGTCAGAGGCAACACATGTAATTCCAAACTCCATAATTAATCTCTCTCTCTCTCTCTCTGGAAGGTAGGTGATGCTATGGGATGTATGGGAATGTAGGTGATGCTATGGGATGGAAGAGGGGCCAATTTCTCTACTAAAATGAAACTAATCTTTCCTTCATCTAAAAGAAAAACTCTTTGGAGACATATTGGGATATGTTTCTTTATGGATACCCTTGACCAAATCTTAAAGGGCATAACTTAGGTGGGGAGAAGGCACCTTGTTTCATGAGATTCAAAGTTCACATCAGGTAAACTCTCTAGAGTACGTGGTGGGGGGGGAACAAATCCACAGTTTATATCATGAGACGTAGTTGGGGAAAATGAAAATAAGAAAAAGGACAAAGCAAACATTGCAAAGCAGTCTCTGTTGCTCTGGACTAAAAACAGCAAGACAAACAATACATCCTTTGCAAAATATTTGCATTGCAAACTCTTTGCATACAATGATGTACAGCCTGAAAAAGTTTTTCAGTTCGGTAGTCTTTTCTTTTTCTGCAGTTTTTAAAAACAAAAACATTGCCTTGTCTTGTATCTGCTTTGCATATAATAATGTGATGCAATAATGATAGACCTGCACCTACAAATGTTTCTGGTTATAATCAGAGGGTGGTGTTGGGCAACATTCTGTTTATTAATAAAGTTAAGGGCAGGCTTGCTGTGTGCCTCATGTTGAGCTTCTCTTCAAAGAAGCATGTTAGGAGATCCACTATCTTCACCAGTTCGATGCGTTTCCCTGACTATTATGAGTACACCCACCCCTAACCATCGAAAGAACAGTGGTTAGCAGCAGTTTTGTGAAGCTGCCTGTATTTCAATTAGTCGGTCCGATTTTTTTAGGCTTAGATAGAATGAATGGATTGAGTGGCTGAATGAATGCACACAATGAATTCTCCAGGACTGATATTTTAAAAGACTGGCTAAACAGAGGACTTATATCTTTAAGGCTACCATTTTGGAGCCTCCATCAACTACTATGGGGATGACAATGTATTAAAAATACACAGTCAGATAAGACAGGCTTCTAGCAAAAGGAAATTATTTGGTTGCAGAATATGAATTAAGAGGCAGCCTGTGCCATGTTTCATATGGCCAGGTCTTGCCCTCACCTCCAGCTGTTTCACTAAACTAGGAGTGATGGACATCCCCGGGGGACAGTTTGCATATACATAGCTGTTTGCAGGATCAAGCTTTAAGTGTAATTCAACCTGTTTGCAGGGAAAAAATGAATACATTATTTATTATATTATTAAATTTTGCAGCCAGCAGTTTGAAGCTTTTAAATACTAATGCAGAACCAAAACAGTCATTCCTATCTGCTAGTATGAAAAAGCACATTTGATACCGTATCTTCTGGGTTATCACTAGGGTTGCCAACTTTCTAATTGGACAAAACCGAGCACCTTTGCCCCTCCCCCATCCCTCCCCTTCTCCGAGACCCTGCCCCCTGCTCACTCCATCCCCTCTCCATCTGTCACTCGCTCTCCCCCGTCCTCACTCACACATTTTCACTGGGCTAGGGGCAGAAATGACGGGTTCAGGGTGCAGGAGAGGGCTCTGGGCTGGGGCAGAGGGTTGGGGTGAGGGAGGGTGATGATGGCTCCAGCTGGTGGTGCAGGAGCGGGCTCTGGGCTGCGGGGTGGGGCCAAGATGTTTGGAGTGTGGGAGGGGGCTCCAGGCTCAGGAGGGGGTATGGGCTCTGGGCTGGGGGTGCAGGCTTTGGGATGGGGCCAGAAATGAGGGGTTCAGGGTGCAGGAGGGGGCTCCAAGCTGGGGCCAAGGGGTTCAGGGTGCAGGCTCTGGGTGGTGCTTACCTCAGGTGGCTCCTGGAAGCGATGACGTGTCCCTCCAGCTCCTAGGCTCAGGGGAGGCCAGGGGGCTCCATGCGCTGCCCCTGCCTGCAGGTGCTGCTCCCACAGTTCCCATTGGCCGTGTTCCTGGCCAATGGAAGCTGCGGAGCCACTGCTCAGTACAGGGGCAGCACATGAAGCCCCTGGGGCTGCCCCTAGGCCTAGGAGCCGGAGGGACATACCAGCTGCTTCCCAGAAGCCGCGGAGCCAGGTAGGGAGCCTGCCAGCCCTGGCCAACCAAACTTTTAAAAGCCTGGTCAGCATGCAGTCAGAGTCCCTTTTTAACGAGGTGTTCTGGTCGAAAACTGGACACCTGGTAACCTTAGTTACCATCTTGATGTGTGTCAAAAGCAGACTATAGGCGTTCTGAATCCTCTTCTTCAAGCCATTCCTTCTGTCCATCCCTGCTAGCATACGATCCCACCAGATTGTTTGTTTCCAGTTACTGTAAAGGATGCATTTAGTACCACTCTCCTGAAGACTGATACAGTAGAACCTCAGTTACAAACACCTTGGGAATGGAAGTTGTTTGGAACTCTGAAAGGTTCATAACGCTGAACAAAATTTTATAGTTGTTCTTTCAAAAGTTTATAACTGAACATTGACTTAATACAGCTTTGAAACTTTACTATGCAGAAGAAAAATGCTGCTTTTAACCATCTTAATTTAGACAAAAGAGGTACAGAAAGTTTTCTTACCCTGTCAATTTTTTTAAAAATTTCCCTTTATTTTTTAGTAGTTAACACAGTACCGTGCTGTACAGTATGTGCTTTTGGGAGTAGGGTTCTCTGCTGGCCTGATTACATACTTCCGGTTCCAAATGAGGTGTGCGGTCGATGACTTTGTAACTCTGGTGTTTGTAACTCTGAAGTTCTACTGTAAATGCATATAAAAAGATAGACCCAACAATAAATATGGAGTGTAAATCATTTCTGAAACAAACAGTTAAGTTAATTTACCTTTCATAGTCAACATTCTCATGCATCAAACTTTTTCTAAAGAAATGTTTTCTGCACTGCAGACGCTGTTCAGAGGAGATATATGGAGGCTCATCAGAGAAGTGGTTAGATTCCCTAATCTTATTCATTCCCATTGATTTTTTAAAATATTTTCTATCCCTCCTGATGCCTTCTCATGGAAGTTAAAGGAGACAAAATTAATTTAATTTCTCTCATCCTAGTTTATAAATACCTTATAGATAAAACAGATTCAGCACTGCACTGTAAAGCTCAGGGGTTAGATTGCTCAATAATATCAACCATCCTCAATAACTAAACAACAAGTGGAGGGAAGAAAAACTTTATATGATGAAAACCAAATTAGAATATGGAAATATCTTAGTATCCAGTGAAGTGCATAACCTTCCAAACATGGACTAGTGGGTCACAATCAAGGAAATATGACTGATCTGAGGCTAAAACTGGTTAGGTTTGTTATATATTAACAGGTTGTGTTGCTTTATCCATTTTTACACAGTTCTGTGAGAAATATTTAAGCATTTGTACTTTTTTCCCTTTTCCACTTAAAAAAAAAAAAGTCTCCCTTCAAGAAATCAACCCATACAGATGAGGAGTTAGAACCCAGTCCTGCACATTCAAGTCAACAGGAGTTTCAAACTGAGCAGGAATGGCTCCTTCATGAGAGAGTATGCAGTCCTACTAAGGATGTGATGCATGGGCATCATATGCAACAGGGCTGAACACTGTAAGAGGCATAGAAAACCATTTTTCTATCTGTCTCTTCCTTCCTCTTCACCTCAGAGTGCACCAGTTTCTTTTTGAATGATGTAATATTCTCTCACCATCACTCTTTGAAGAAGAGGTTAAACATGATCTGATTATGTAAGACTCAGTCTCGAAACCTTTTTGATCTTGAAGCAAGAGCACAGGCAGATGGAAAACTCCATCATCCTCTTTGTTGGCTATTTGCCATTCTGTGAACGATGGCAACAATGAGAGCAGCATAAATAATTAAAAGAATTGCAGAATGGGAAAAATAGTAGCTGAAGCGCTCAGAAAGAACACATTTTCAGAAGCTTTGTCCTAAATATTCTGCAAACAGGAGAGTTCTTACACTCATCCCGATCCCTAAAGGGACAAAAAGGCATAAGCAATATGAGTACAATTTTCTCCACATGTACTTCCTACTTCCATGCAGGAAAATACTGCAGATGGTAATCCAGTTATGATGGATATGACTACAAGCACAGGCAGATGTGCAGCTTTGGGGTTCTCCACGTGTCTCCTAAGCTTTATCCCAGTATGTTGTTAACAACCCCCTTGAAATAATGAGTGTTTTATATGCAGAGTAGTTGTCATTTTTATTCTCCAACTTCATTATGACAGTGAACTTTTTCCAAAGCAGCAGCAAATTAACATCAATGCCTCCTTGTTTCCATTTATAAATGAATTTTGTGTCACAAGCACCGTTCTGACACAAGGAACCCGAATTCAATGTCATCTGCATCAGAATAAATCAGAAGTAGCTCTTTTGAAGTCAATGGGGCTATACCAATAGGAGATCTAAATCATGCCCAAACTCTATTTATCCACAAAACAGGAACAGCATCAGTGCAATTGTTTTCACACTGCTCCACAAATGTACTTCAACTCCAGTTGCCATGGAAATCCGCTTGTCTGCATCCACCAACTCTTTTCACTTAACATCGACAGACCATAGGTGCTGGGAGCGCTACTGCACCCCCTGCCTTGAGGTGGTTTCCATCATGTGATGAGTGCCCCCCCCCTTCGGATGCCACCTGATGTGCTGAGATACCACTGAGCCTGCCTGTTATGCCAGCCTGGGCACCCTTTTTTACCTGTCTTGCTGAGCTAGGCTATTAAGCCTCTGCCAGCAAACACACAGGTAGGGCCACACCCAACTGCAGAACGAAACAGACATGGAGATCAGTTCTGGGTAGGCTCAGCTTACGGGATTTGCCCCAGCACTCAGGTGTCTACTTCCCTTGGAGTGCAGACCCAAAGTTATGTTATGAAATCTGCCTCCTCCCTCAATGTGGAGGAAGGTACACACAGGCTCTTATCCCCCCCAATTATGAATTGCATAAACTGGGTTATATTATAAACAAGAAATAAGTTTATTAATTACAAAAGGTGGATTTTAAGTGGTTAAAGAGATAGTAATCTGCTTTGTTCTGTTTGCTAAGCAAATAAAACCAAACATGCAAACTAAGCTAGTTTCACTAAAGAAATTGGTTACAAATAGTAATTTCTCACCCTAGATATTGTTAAAGGCAGATTACAGAAAGTCTTGAAAGGTAGCTTCACTGGTCTGCAGCTTGAGACCTCAGATATTATTACTCACAAGCTAGATGTCCTTCCAGCTTGGCTCAACCCTTCTCCACCCAATTCAGTTCTTGCTTCCAGGTGTTTTTCAGTGTCCCTTTGGGTGGGGAGGCAGAGGAGAACCACGGCGTCACTCCCCTGCCTTATATAGCTCTTGTGTATGATGGGAACCCTTTGTCTCCCAGTGGAAGAACACTGGCATACCTAGGGGTGGGTCCAGTACCAGGTGACTCAGACCCATGTCTCTGCAGGGCTGTGGCAGCCATTACCCGTTGGCTGTCTGGAGCGTCCACAGGAAGACTAAGCTCTTGCACAGTCCATTGTCTTTGCTAATGGGCCATTCGCCCTGTCTGGCTTTTCCATTGTTGTACCTGAAGGGCTGGTAGGGGTTGACACCCAAAGTAACATTTGAAATACAGATACATAGTCAATATTCCTAACTTCAGATACAGAAATGATACAGGCATACAAACTGGATAATCACATTCAGTAAATCATAACCTTTCCAATGATATCTCATAAGCCATCTTGCATAAGGTATATCATAAGTATATTTTCATAAAGAATATGGAGTGAAACATCACACATCATATACAGGGGTTACAGTTTGTTCAATGGCTCTCAGCACCCGCACTGTACAAATTGTTCCAGCCCCCATCTCAGACTGATCTACAAGATATCCATTGATATATATTTTACACAAAAATCATTTACATTTATGATCACACTGAGGTGTCTGGTATTGAGATTTGAATACATTGTTGTAATGATCCTACAATTCTGGTAATAAGGAAGTGTAAATATTAAAAATAAAGTTGTGCACAGAGCAAGACGCAGAGCAAATACACATCAGTGTTTATGGAAATGTACTTACAGTCATCTATCATATGCTTTCCCAGAGCTTGTTAGTAGATGGTAGATTCCATGTTCCCTCCAAAACACGTGGCTTGTCACGTTGGAGTCCCTCTTACCCCACAACAGTAGCAGGTTCCTTGAAGAGTACTGGAGGTAGGGTAGATTTAACAGACTGCTGACTTCCAAAGCAACACTGCTTCAGGTTCTGATTCAGCAAACCACTTAAGCCCATTTTCAACTTTAAGTACCATTCATATGCTTAAAGTTCGGAATGTGTTTGTACCTTGCTAAATTAGGGCATCGGTCATTAAAATGCTCCTTTTAAAAATGTGTAAATGGTTACTCAACAGAAGTGGCCATTGGAATCCACCAGGTAAATATGCATTTACAAAACACTTCATACTGGGTGTGGTGCTTGTTGCCTCACAGTAGCAAAAAAGGCAACTACTTAACTTAGCAAGCTCTATTCCACATGACAAGTATTTATAGGATCAGGAGGACTCACATTAGTTTGAGCATTTCAGAACACACCATTAATCAACAGACCATAACAGTTCTCAAAGTCAGATTAAACATATACAAATTCACATAAGGGATTCAGCCAAAAATAATACTTATTAAAAATGCTGACTATTTTAGCCAGACCCTAAATAGGTATTAAACAAGCTTGTCTGTAGATGCTGCTCGGTCTTATCTGAAGTAACTAAAGATGTGGGAGTTACCTTGGGACTAAATTGGCTGATGGAGTGCCTTTAAAAATAGAACAGGTGCCTATATGAAGTGAACTGTCTTACCCTATTAGTATAATGTGACGGTGGAGGATGCCAACAGGTGATGCTCTGGTTTCTGTGAGGATTCCCTTAGGGAAATACTATCAGAAAAGGGAAGAGAGAAAGAAAATAGCCATAAAACAGCTCCATCTTATCAGTGGTAGGTGCCTAGTTTGTCTGTGAGCTCTGCAGGCTCTCCTACTGAAGGGCCAGGTTGCTCCCTGTGGCATGGAGGATAGTTCAGAAGAGAGGGCACAAAGAACCATTTGGTCTCCCACACTTCCCACCTCACACTGGGGTGGGGGGTGGTCAGTGAATGTTGTAATCCTTGTACTTAGGAGTGTAGAGAGTCTGCTCTATCCAGGCCTCCCAAAAGGGGCAGGGGATGGCAGAGGTGTATAAAAAAAGGGTTCTATCTTTCCCTCAACACCACCCAAATGTAGATGTGACTAATGTGCTTCCCCTGCAAGGCAGAGAATTAGGGGAAGGAATAGTCTCCCGAGGTATAGCCCTTTACCAAGTTCCTCCAGAACAGGGTGTCTCTGCTCATCCACCTGATAAAGTTGTGACTAAATGCCACAGTATAGCCCTCTATGTGGAAACTCTCTCTGACCTCATTTGTTCTGCTACTTTTGGCCACTGCAAGGAGAATGAAAGGAGTCAGAACTGGTCTTAGGGCCAAGTCTGTTTCCTTGGTATGTGGCTTTTTCTATGGAACAGTTACATAAACAGAGGCAACGACAGTAACAGGTTATGTAAGGGATGCATGCTCTGAGTTATTGCACCATTTGGAAACAGGAGTGAGCATGCTGCCCAGGACACAGCAAGTGTTAAACAAAGTGGCCAATGAGCAATGTGAGGCCTAAAGGGCAACGCAGGTATTGTTGGCCTGCTCCACAGCTCATTCAAATCAATGGAAGGATTCCCAGTGGCTTGAATTAGGCCCAAAATGCATTCACAGAGAGGTCAGGATGCCACAAGCAGGTTTTTAAGGATATTGGTGTTAATGAACAACCTCGACTTATTTGAACAACCAGAGTGGGATTTGGGTAATTACCCTGCTTCCAAGTTTATTGGTTTGGATTTGATGGTGGTGGTTTCAAACAAAAAAAAAACAAAAACAAAAACACACACCACACCACACGAAAAGCCTGTGGTTTTTATTTGCTAAGTGTTGGCCAGGCAGGGATGAGGGGGTGTCAGCCTGAGCCTGGGGCATTGAATCCAGACAGCACAGCGTTAGGGTTCTGCTGCCCTTTTGCTTGACTACATTTATAAGCAGGGAAATGGGGCCAACACTGTAAACACAAAGCCTACTGGGAATTGGACTGGTTTAAGGAAGATTGACAGGAAAGCCAAGGGACAACTTGTGACCATATAGAAGACTATTGTTACTGTTGGTTTAGTTTTGTAAATAAAATGTTAAAAAGCCAAGAGCTGAATCTTTGTAGCAAGAAAGATTGATGTGCTAGGACTGACTACAGCTTTGGTTATTTTGTGTCTGTGTTAAGGGACCGCTGTCCGATGAAAAAGCATATATTTAAAGAGTCAGAATGGGTCTCCTTATCTGTTTTAATATGAACACTTCTGAGCTGAAAGAATCTTATTTTCCTGTATCTCTTTTAGAGACAGGTGCCATGCCAGAGCTATAGCTTGAAGCTATAGCTTGAAGTAGTAACAACAACCCAAATACATGGTTTCTGCCTTCCGCATCCCCATTATAAAAACTGTTCCAACACCACTGCCCAGAGCACCCCCTCATGGTTTGCAGTGGCCCTGCAGGCACCCTGCCCTCCATTCCCTCTCACATTCTTTGCAATAATTGATTCGAAGACCAGAATCCTTACAATAAGATTCCCGTTTTTGCGATCTCAGTTATTCAGTCATTTACCAGCTACAGATCCTTTGCCCCTACTAGGTCTTCGGCTCATTGGCTAAGGAGTCCCACAGCCCTCCTTCCTACAGCCCTGTAGCTTTCAGCTCAGTGCCTCCTGGGTTCCTTTGAGTTGCCCTCTAGTGAAGAGCAGCTTCCAGGGCTTGCTTCCTTCTCTCTCCCGCCAGTCAGGGCTCTCCATTATTTGCCCCAGAGGCCTGATTGGACCATGTGACCCATTCCCTCCCTCCCCCCCACAACTAGCTGAAGGGGGAGGTGAGTTAACTATGACACAGGTAGGAGCTGAAACCCATCCCCCCTTAAAGGGCCAGCCACCCTGTAACACCATTTATAAGGTGTACTTTCTACACTTCAATCAACTTGGACAATTAAAAATTAATTAATTTCACTTTGTGATGCTCATCCGTTAGTACAAAGCTGCAATGTTTGCTTTCAAAGACAAGGGAATGTTTACATTCAAACAAAAAAACCCTGTTCATTCTAATAACAAAAAAGTAAAATGTTTCTTTTAGTATTAGGTTTCATACAAGCTTTTTTGGTGGGGAGAGAGCTTATCCGTAACCTAAGTGTTTGGCCTAAACAACCTGACAATATCCTTTTAATAAACTGCATTTGATACCCCATATTCCTGACTTCTGAGATTTAGGGCTGTCCAATAATGCGATTCAACTTCAACCCCACACAGAATGCAAAGTATTTATTTTCAGAATGTTCAATAAGAGTGAACAGTGTACTCCTAGGGGAATCTTGTCATGCTTTAGATGTATTAACATGTGAAACATGAGCTAGTCCTGAATATACAGAGACATTCCAGGAGGTATGATATTAAAATAGCCCTGTGTAATTAAGAACAGAATAAAATAGGGTTCTGAAACTGCATTTTCATCAATCTACTCAAGGTATTGTTACACAAATAGAATTAAATTCCTCCTTGTTAACTGCAGATAATTAAATAAAATGTGGATATATTACCCCACAAATTGCTTAAAATGTATCATTAAGGTATTTATCACAGGGCAAGCTTATGTGGCCACCATACTCCGTGCCTGCATACCTGCAGCTTGTAATAATTCTGCAGCTGTACATGTTTTAGCTTTGTTTTTCCTCAGAAAAGCTAAATCAAAAAGCAACGTATGCTGTGGTATAGCGAATACTCATGGTCTCTGGAGGTCAGAGTCAACTAAACTGGAGGGGGATTTCCACCAGGGTTCTGTAGGAGCACTCCCAGCTGAGGCTGCTGAAAGGATGCATTGAATCAGTGCCATCCTGGCCTGTGCTACCCACTTAACTTCCTGTGCCCTCTCTGACCCCAGCAGAAAGAAGTTTGTGGCTGCCTCCTATTGCTGTAGCTTCCTATGCTTGTTCACTTTCTACCACCAGAGACAACCTCCATGACCCTGAGGGGAATTTAGCCCAGTTAGCATTCAACAAATGAGTGTTTTGGTTAGATCATGCTCATCTTGTGTTTGGTGACCAAGTATACTCTTAGGGTTGGAGCTTTTCTTAGCGATGTCTCAGTTCTGCACAGATGCACGTCCTCTGCAAATCTAGGGCAAGGCAGGATTGGCACCTCATAGTTTGATCCTGCAGTTGAATTAATTTTCCTTAATTTAAAATTCTTCTAATGCCCCTCATTAGCCATCTCTCCAAACACACAGTGTGTCACCTATTTTTAAATAAAGTGTTGGCCATATAGGTGTCAACATGGCCGCCCTTTAGGTGCTGTTTACACCTTGCTGGCTCCAACATGGCTGTTCCTACCAACCATTTCCATGCCTATTGGGAGGCTGAACGAAGGTACCATATTTCCCGCAACCTAGATAATAAAATAAGGAGCAGCTATTAGAAACTTTGTACATGTAACAAACTGACCAAAAAAAAAAAACAAAAAACCAGATATGGTTAGGAAGAATGCTGTATGTGTAAGTCCCTTTAAGACAAAGTATGCTCTTCGGGTAAAATTCACACACCATGCCTTCTACTTACTGAGAGACCTACATGGGTTCAGACCATGCCGCATACAGGTGGACATTCACCCCTGTGCTGATGGCCACCAGCACAAGGTCAATACACCTCTCTATTCCCTCTTACATCCCCCTGAATTTCACCCTTGCAAGACCTATCCCTTGGCCTTCCTCAAAATTATCTTCCCCTCCAAAAAGTGCCAATAAAGATACAGCCTAAGGAGTGGAGGAGAGGGGAAGTACTGAGGCCTACTGGTCATTTAAAATCATAGCATCTAGCTACTACACCAACAGGTGCATTAGAGTTAGATCTGTTGGATCTAGAGCTAGTCCGCTGAGCATGTGCACCTCTTTTTTAATATTGGAATATTTTTAATTGGGTAGCAAGTGTTTATCTAGTCATCCGATTCAGCTTTCCAAATTAAAAAAAAAATGTAATAATACATTCAGCTCAACCCCGTCATCTTCCAAATGGCACTCCAAAAAGGTTAAAATAAAAAGGATTTTAAAAAGAGGGAAATTCTGCTACCCTGTTTGTCATTCCACTCACTGTACTAAGGGTTCTTCAACTGAACATTACACTGATGGCACCGCAAAACAGTTCACAATATCCTATTTCAAACATAGCTGTTATCTATAACAACTTATTTTATGCTCACAAGGGATATGTGAGGTGCCTCACTTCACACACAGTGCTAGAATATGTAATGTTCTCCTCTTTTACAGAAAGAGAACATTACATATTCCAGCTCCACAGGAGGGGGACAGCTTACATATCTTCTGTGCACATAAATCACCCTGTATAACTTGTACATAAAAGAAGAAAATATAACATTAAAGAAATCAGCCACTACACAGCTAGAAACAGTAACTGAAAAGCTTAATAAACACCAAAGTGACACTTCTGCACTGGGTATATCTACACATTTTCCGCTGTCATTATTAAAGCAAGCAGATTTTTTTGGGGGGGAGAATTTGTATACCAAATTTCTCTCCCCTCCCCCCACTCCATGCTTTGATAGCTGGAGATGAGAGCCAGCAGTCACTCAGCATTAACACTGTATCATGTGTCTCTTGATTGAATGTCTGCAATCCAACAAAATCAGAAGCTAACAGCCTGAGAGACTCACTTTGGCAGGACTAGAATCACAAAGAGCGACCAAACACACCACTGCTGGCATCCATGCATGGAAATTTGAAGCCAGCTAAATCATAGTTTGCTTCAGCATAATTAAGGCAGACATTCAAAGGAGGCATTGCCAGGCTAATTTAAGAAATTATAAGAAACATGTTTTAGCAATCAAAAATGTCTTCAAAGACCAAGGAAGAGGAGGAAATGGCATTTTCTATATTTTGAAATGAAATAAGGAAAATTAAAAAGAGTTATGCATATATTGCTGTGATTAAATGTTGGCTCTTCGTGGAGGCAGTTGTTTCAAACTGAAGTGTTTGGTGGTAAAACTTTCATTCCTAGAGCCCTGAGCCTTTGGAAGCCATGTGCCAGCTGTACAGCTGTCAGCAAGAGGGGTTGGCTGCTGCTCCAGTGACTTTATTCATAGCATTTTGCTGCCCTGGCACCAAACCCAAGAAGATGGCAGTGTACACTGGGCACAATCAAAGATGGCTGCAGATGGTTTCATTTGCTGTTTACCTTGGGCCTCATTTTCACAATTCTGAGTATTCACAATTCTGACAAAAGCCAGTCGGAGCTGTGACCCCCCCCCCCCAAAGTATCTGAAAACATAACAATAAGGCTCTTCGTGAATCTCCGCTTCTTGCTAAGTATCCAAACATCTGCTTGCTGCTCTATACTCAGGCTAGGTCACTGATATGAGGAAAAGCAGCTGCTTTTTCTCAAAAGTTTGGGTTTTTTTAATTTTTACTGCTGAATTTCATTTAAGAAAGCAGGTCTCATGGGACCCTTCCCCCAACCCTCTTCAGGATTCCTTGCCTCTTTGCCTACAACTAGCCTGCTCTGTGAACAAGTACCTATGCATAAGGTCCACTTCTATCTGATCAGTCAACTGGGGCAGGGTGGCATGGATCAGCACTCACGTCCCACTCAGTCAGTACCCGGCCTGGGCTGGGGAAGCTAATGATCCAACCAGCAGACCAAATTCAGCGATGAATCTTGGTCATGTGCCACCTGAGGCACATTGCACATACACTAAGAAGTCAAACAGGGACAATGGTGCGAAGCAATAACCTGCACAGCCTCCGATGTAGGGGATATATTACTGGTTAGGATAGGAGAGCAGAGGAGACTTGTTTATCATTTAGGGATTTACACAAAATCTTTGTAAAACTCATGGCACTTTACAGAATTGGAAACTGTGGTCCTGACCTTGTACACACTTGAGCACATACATAACTATACAAAAAGAACAAAAAATCAATAGCATTGGTCCATTACCAGACAGAAATGGTGGAATTATCAATAATAATGCAGAAAAGGCAAAAGCGTTTATAAGTATTTCTGTTCTGTATGTGGCAGGGGGATAGAAACAGATGTAGTGGGATCATATGTTAACACTATTTTGCTAGTATCTCAGAAGAACATTAAACAGCAGCTATTGAAGTTAAATGTTTTAAAATCAGCAGATCTGGATAACTTGCATCTAAGACTTTTAGAGGTGCTGGCTGAAGAGATCACTGACCTGGAAGAAAGCGAATGCTGTGCCGATATATAAAAAGGATAAACAGAATGACCTGAGAAATTATAGGCCTGTCATTCTGATATCTGGGCAAAATAATGGAGAGGTTGATAGGGGATTGGATTAATAGAAGAATTAAAACAGGGTATTATAATTAATGCCAATCAACATGGGTTTATGGAAACTAGATCCTAGCAAACTTGCTCTCTTTTTGATAGGATTACAAGTTTGATGAACAGATGAAGTACTAAACGGCTTTACTGAAAAACTTCCAACGTTCTGCCTGCATATTGAATTTAGCATCCTGCTGTTATAATATTGCTATAAACTCGGTGAAACTTTGTGATGGATTGAGTTAAAACTTATTTGAGATTGATGGGTGTGAACTCATCCTTCAGTTTAGACAAGGATAAGCCCCCTCCTAAGACAAAAGAAGTATGTGAACCCCCCCTCCCCCCCGGAGCTTTGCTAAATACTGTTTTAGATGGGGGTGTGGCAGGGCATATGGGTAGGGACGGCCCTGCCACACCCCCATCTAAAACAGTATTTAGCAAATTTCCTGGTGCCGTAGGCAGCTGCTCCAGCCCCTGCTCCCCCTCTTTCCCATTGCCCCCGCTCCGCCCCAGCCCTGCTTCTTCCACCCCTGCCCTGCCCCCACTCCACCCCTTCCCCAAAGCCCCCGCCTGCTCTGCTCCACCCCCTTCCTGCCCCAACCCCACCCCCACTCCCCCAAGGAGTGTTGCAGGGTCGGGCCTGCACTCACCGGTAGTGACAAGTGCAGTGACCCGCCGCACTGCAGGTGCGTGCTGGGGGGCAGTTCCCTCCTGCCCCCCAAGCCAGCCTCCCTCCCCACAGAGGCCTGGGGCCAATCACCCACCCCCGTGGGGGGGCTGTATAGCACCCCAGAATGGCTAGGGATGGTCCTGGGGTGTAGGGAAGGGGAAGAGGCAGAAAATACAATAGCCAGGAAAGAGACAAACCGCCTGAAGGAGCAGCTGAAAGCATGCGATCTGACCCTTGAAGAAACCTAGGGAGAGGTTTTTGGGTCAGGGGTGCAAGCTGAAAAAGCGTACTCTTGATGCTCTTAGCAAAAGAAGCTGTTTGCTCAGAGACACAGACCATCAGTGGCTATTGGTGAAAATAGTCAGGGATGCAACCCCATGTTCCGGTGTCCCTAAACCTCCAACTGCCAGAAGCTGGATTGGATGAGAGGAGATCAATCACTCAAAATTACCCTGTTCTGTTCATTCCCTCTGAAGCATCTAGCATTGGCCACTGTCTGAAGAAAGTCTACCGGGCTAGATAGACCACTAGTCTAACCCAGTTTGTCTGTTCATATGTTCTTACAACTTCATAAATAAACAAAACTGCATCAAAAGAAATACCTATCATCAATTTCTTGTCCTAACTGGAACATTCACTAGACCCCACATTTTTGATTAGCCACTTGAATCAAAAAGGATAATAATATTCATATAGCTTAGAGTTGCAAAGTCATCTAGTCCAGCTCCCTGCCAGTGAGGATAGTCCCCTATTGTACATTTACTAGTAGTTTTTCCAGTACGTTTTAAATTTGCTATGTGATGGAGCTTCCAATACTTCCCTTGGAAGATTATTCCCTAGACTAATAGGTTTCTTCCATGACCTGAATATATCTACTTTGTCTTCCTACATCCTGAATTTTGAATATTCCCACACTTGTTTTATTGTAATAATTTATTTCTTCTTATAATTGTATGTATTTGCAAATATCCCTTAATTTCTTTTTATGTTAAATAATGATGAAAAACGAACCTGAAGAGGATTTGTGTGACCGCTATATCTGATGTAAAATGAATCTCTGCAACGGAAACCAATTTTTCAGAGACAGAGGAATACTTGGCCTTTCGACCCAAATTAAAGCTTTGGCATAGGAGGGATTCTGTATGTGTCAGATGGATTCTGAAGGCTGTAAGTGGGTATTTGCTGTGAAATATAAACATGGTGGTGAAAGAGACTAACACTTTATTTGCAATTGTTATTGTTTCATTTATTTTTTCACTGACCATTGATCAAATGTAATTTTTCCATGTGTAAAAAAGAAACAGTACATAGCATACATTCCCACTAGCGACTCCAACAGCCTGGCAGTTAATGAGGATCTATAGTTGAATCGTGATTCAACTATGAGTCAAACACAGAAATCAATCTAAACACTTTCATTAATCCTTGTTGCTTTTATTAGATACAAAATCCATGTAGCTTAAACGCTGAATTATATGATAAGCTTTCCAGCTTCTGCCATGACTCCCTCTTGAGTCTCATTGGCTCAAGGAAGTTCAACCATATCCTCTGCTTTCTTAGTCAATAGAAGATTGAGAAACTAGTTTGGGCAAGATATTTTGTAAGACATTACCACTGAGTCTGAATCAACAAAAAGCACATTGAAGGGCTCAGGTAACTGCCTCTTTCTGTGGGTGATGAACCATATGCCTTTACCTTATAAAATCCATGTTATGCAACTCATCTATGGACCAGCATCCCCAGTGGTTAACACAGGCAATTCTAAGAAACCGTAAAATAATAAGAGAAAATAGGGAAATCACAATTTCATGTGCTAAAACCAATGATACGTTCAAGACTGGAATGTTTTCTTGTCATTCACAGATATTCAGCCATAATTTATACAAGTATTATCTTTAGTGCATTATTTAAAGCACAATTTTTTTTTTACTTTAAAACCATTTTTTTGTGGTAACAAGTAAAAGCTGGTTGAATAGTAAAAATTAAAACAAAAAAGGGCGCTAAGACTAGCTACTTACGATACATAGAGGTCAGTTGTTAGTCAGAAACATTTGGATGACAGGTTTGTGAATTCCAAAATCATGTATTACTATTGGCCTAGAAAAATTCATGAGAAAGTTGTATTATGCATAATTCATTGTTCTTTTTAAAAAAAAAAGAAGTTGTTATCCATTCAGGGAGCAGAAACAATACCATATCATATCACCCACCATGAAAACCAAATACTTGACATAACCAGTTTGCACAAACCAAGAAGCTAAAAATTATTTGTTGAAAGTAGTGAATACATATACTGTAGCGAATAGAGCTATTCATCAAAGTCAAGATTGGACAGCAAACAATTTGTTAACCAAAATGGGATAAAATTAATAACAAATATTTCAACCAGTTCTAGCGTTATTGGTTGATTCCTGTGATGTAGTCAAACCTTATCTTCATGGATATGATTCATGTCTCACTTATAATTGTGTGAATAAGGAGAACTCCGTGAAGTGAACGTAAAACCAGTGTAAATGAATCAGGGCCACCATTTGAAAAAGGCTGTTGGGATTTATATATCACAAATAGCTTTTGATCTTGTCCTGATACTTTGGTATTGTTAGGAGTGTTATTTTGAAGTTAGAATTAAAATAAAATGTACAAAAGTCTCTAGTGTGTTCCTATATGTGGTAAAAGAACTACTGCAAAAACCCAAGAGGGTTGATTATAATGCCATTACATCTCACTCCTTTTCAGCCTTGGCTCTTGTTCAGATCTAGAATGCTCTTGTTCAGATCTGGATAGGCCTCTTTGTGAGCCAATCCCATCTCCAGATTAGTATGTGTGACCACATAGACATGGATCAGACAGTAATTCAGGCTGACATGACCAAAGTGGGGAGGAGGTACAGTTTGGGGAACCTCGGTGTTAGCAAACTGGCTTTGGGAAGTATAATTAAACACTAACACTTCATTAGAACAAGGTTTTCCCTTTATAGAAGGCTAAAAACCAACGTGCAAACTCAGGCTGCAGACTGGCTGTTACAAAGGTGAAAGGCTGGCCACCAGAGGGGTAGGATAGATATTTCCTTGTTCTAGTAGTAATTGTTGGAATGCAAGGGCAGGCAATCCACTGCCAACGGGGGCTATCCCCCCCATTGGGCCTATGTTTGCCTTTGTCACTAGTATTATGGTAAATATAGTTAAGGGATATATTCTACTCTTTATATTTGCACAAAGTTCTCACCCGTGTCAACGAGTTGCACATGCAGAACAAGGGTAGAGTACAAGGCTAAGGGACCTTGAGTTGAGGTATCAATTCTGCACTCCCCACCTCATTGAAAAGCAGCCAGCTCCAGCATGCCCCCAGCTGCCCCAGAGGTGCTTCTATAACACTAGGAAATGGAACTGGATTTTCCCATAAACATAGTACCAAAAACCAAAAAAAAGAGAACATTTGATTTTTATAAAGTCACTTTCAAAATAAAAAGGGGGGGGGGGAAGGGGGCCAAGATGCACATAATCCGTGTGCCTCCAAAACTCCATGTGTGTCACTTGCCTTTGTGGTACACAATGAAATGCGGTTGAATTAATTAGAAAATTGCAAAGAGATATGATTCGCAGAGCTGGCTTTCAGTACTGCAGCCAAGAGCCATTCCCAGACTGGATCAAGACATGCTCTTGAAATGCTTGTGGCTCTCCCTAATTAATGGTGATCATTTCAACAGTATTTGTACCTATTCAAGGCAGGGGTCGTGGCTTTGTATGCATTTGTACAGGGGCTCTAGCTGCTACAGTAATGTAACTATTATATAGTAATAATTATCAGTGCCTTTTGTGACCATCTGTGTAGCGCTGGAGAGAGCTGAAAAGAAACGAGTTACAAGATTCAAGGAAGAGGCAGACCAAGAAGTGGGAGAGTTTGGCACTTGGAGCAGGTTGGTCAGTTACCGATGGGGATGATGCAGAGAGCTTGCAGCAGTGAGCGGGGAGTCAGAGCCACTTTCCAGCAGGGTGGGAGCAGGGCCAGCCTTAGTGAAAATGGTGCCCTGAGAGAACTTGTATTTTGGCACCCTTTGAGTCTGGATACATTGGGGGGGGGGCAGTTAACCATACAGTGACCTCTTCTCCCCCCATGGCTGGGGAGCAACGGGAGCAGGAAGTGGAGTAGGGAGCTTCCTGCAGCCAGGGGAGGTTCTCGGAGGTGGGTCTGACCCAGCCCCAGGAATGGCCCATGCAGGGGAAGAGGATGTCCCATTCCTTCCCAGTCCAGTCACGACTAGCAGCTGGAGCCCCCAGCCATGCCCCTCCCTGGCTCTGTGCCCAGGGTGTTAAAGGGCCCTTGAACTGGCTGTGGGCCAGGGGGGTTGACAACAGTGCCCCCCTCCACATCACCCACCCATAAGGCCAGCCCTCGGTTGGAGGACCCAGGAGTGTTTAACAGCTGGGAGTGTGCTGGAGCAGGCTGCTTGGCACTGTAGGGGGGAGTGCTGACAGGTTTAGAAAAGGGCCGCACCAATCTTAAGACCATCTCTTATTACTGGCGTTTGCCACATACTTTTCCCAGTTTGAGAATCATTTAAGAAACGTTAACATGTATTAATTGGCAACTTGAGGAATTGAGAGAGAGACTGACTCTCTCTAGAAAGGAAGTTAAGAGCAAAGCCAAGGAGAGCAGTACATTAAAGCAAAGAGCTGAGAAATCACCCTCTGGAATACATGTAATTAGGTGAATAAATAACCCTAAAACAATGGCCTGGCTTTATCCATAGACAGCTACAGTACATTCTCACACTATGGCAGAGTGAAGTCTCCCCACCCTGCAGCATTGTGCTTTCTGTCATAGTGACAGGTTGGCTAGGAACCAGGAACATTGTTTCGTTGAACTAATACAGGTTATAGCAAAGGCACAACCTTTCTTAACAAGTCAAACCCTTTCTGTAGCAGGCGTATTTTCTAATAAAGTTTACCACTGCTAACACTAGTTAAGGTCCATTGCCACAAGCCCTGTTGCCAGTCAGTGCAGGTGGTTTGCCAGCTCTCGCACTTTAGCACCTTATTGAGTAGGCCTATTCCAAGAAATTACATGGTAGTTTTTAAACACACTGGATGTTGCAACTTTAACACTGAAATAGTGACTAATTAACATTTTGGAGAAACTAGACTCAAGCACCTGTTAACAGAAAGACAAAATGTTAATCTGCCCTGTTGAAGTCAATGGGAGTTTTGCCATTGACTTCAAGGGGGCCAGGATTTCATCCAAAGAATTTTAAACCATCTGACTTTAAACCGTCTGACTTTAAACCGTCTTCCCATCTCAGGCTATGGCTTCAGTGCCAAAAAGATGGGTTTCTAAAGCAAGATAGAATGCAAGTTAGGATTTTTACAGCAGGATAGCTAATGGACTGGAGACAAGGCATAGGTCAGTGGTTCTCAACTCTGGTCCACCACTTGTTCAGGGAAAGCCCCTGGCAGGCCAGGCTCGTTTGTTTACCTGCCGTGTCTGCAGGTTCAGCTGATCGCGGCTCCCACTGGCCACAGTTAGTCGCTCCACCCCAATGGAGGCTGTGGGAAGGGTGGTCAGCACATCCCTTGGCCCACGCCACCTCCTGCAGCCCCTATTGGCCTGGAGCAGCGAACCGTGGCCAGTGGGAGCCGCAATTGGCCGAACCTGCGGATGTAGCAGGTAAACAACCCGGCCCGGCCTGCCAGGGGCTTTTCCTGAATAAGCAGTGGACCAGAGTTGAGAACCACTGACACAGGTAGTTTTTACCTGAATGTAGCTAGTTGAGATCAAAGACTATATTCCCTCACTGGAGGTTACCTCCACTAGCAACACGGAGGTAAAAACTATCCAGGCCTTGTCTCCACTAGGATTTTGCAGTAAGATAGCAAACTCAAGTTATGTCTTGCTGCAAAAATACCCCGTTTTTGGCAGCAAAAGCATTCAGCTGCTCAGCTTTCACTCTTGTTATGTCATTGTTGTTACCAGCATCCAAAAATGCAGTCACCTTGTTAAACTTTTAAAATTTGACTACAGCAACTTTAAATGGATTGGACCATCACCAAGGACAATCCCCCCCCCCCCCCAAAAGTGTAACAGATCAAGTTTGCAAACGAAAAGGTTACTTGTTTGTAAACTGCCTTGAGCCTCATTTCAGTCTCCAACCAACTTTAGCTCTTCCAACAGACAAAGCACTTTTCAAGTCTGCCAGCCACACAAAATATTCCAGAGACTTTAAAGGTGCAGTAAACACACAGTCACAACCGGTTTTGCAGCTCTATATACCACAATCATTTTAGTAGTGTCCAGTGACAGTCTTTTAGGGTAGACATTAATCTATCATTTAAAAAACAAAGCGTGCAAAGTAACTTCTTGTCCACTTTATGCAGTATATAAAAATAAAAAGCACCAGCACAAACCTTATTTTTCTCCCCTTTGCAGGCCAACTTCAAATTAACCAGTATGCTGTAGAAAAGAAGTTGGAATATTCAGCCTCCTTCCCAAGCTCTTCTACTATTAAAACATAATGATATTCTCAGACTTTGGTTGTCCGTTAAGCACCACGGTTGATTTTTAAAATACAAAATTTTCTGCTGTCTGACTGTCTATAGATTTGCATTCTAGATGAAAAGTCTTGAGATTGGCAGGCTGAATTTATAGTTCATCCCAGTGCGGTAGCTCACCGGCTGGCAGCGCAGTGTAGGCATGGACGTGTTAAAAAGTGCATCTTTGAAATGCTCGTTGGAATTGATAGATCAATAGAAGGTGACACACTGAATTCCACACTCTTACGACTGTGACCCCTGCATCACATCAAAAATAATGTTAGTAGTAACAAATAAAATGACTTTATAGGACTGATGGCAGATGAAGAGGACCTTACATACTGAGGCAATCTCAAAAGACAAGAGAAGCTAAGGCTATCAACTCAAGGATGTTGAGAGTTGGTATAATATTTTACAGGCAAACACTCAGACCTTTTCTGTGTTTAAAACACTTTTTAAATTAAGTTCAGAAAGTATCCTGTCGGTGATATGAGATGACTTAACTGGGCCTGTTTTTAAAGGGGTACAGGCATAAAAGGTGCTAAGAATTTATTTTCAAACAGGCCAAATGATTCTTTTATTCTGATGGTACATTTTGCATGGCATAACAGAGGGCAGAATGTAGCCCAGAGAGTTTAGCATGGCCACACAGGTCCAACTAATTGAAATAATCTGATGATTTATCAATGTTGAGAGAGGTGATACAAAATTACCAGTTAAGCCTATGAAGTCAGCATAGCCAGAGGGGAAATATTTGGGGAAATATCTAATGTACTTAACAGGGATAGTTTAGGGTTTGAGACACAAATAGTAGGTGCATTATTCTTCACAATGATGTCAGCTTGTGCTTTTATGAAAATATTTTTACAGGATATCCCAGTAAAGCTAGACAGCTTGTTTACAATGGGGTCTTGTCCAAGGGCAGCTCAAAGCTATTATACAGTACATACAGCAGGACAATACAGTTACAGTATAAGCTACCAGCATGCAGTAAATCATGTCAAAGCTTCATGTTACACCTGATTAACCAGCTGGCTCCAATACTACAAAATGATCCAAGACTGTTTGCTTTAAAATAGGTAAGCATGGTTGGACAATTAATGTCATCTGAAAGTGTTATATAAGATAATGTCTGTATCATTAGAGGAGCATTACTGGGACTGTGTTTGAAGAAGATGCGGATCATACCCCCAGTATTCTCTGGTGCGTTTTCTTCTAAAGTAGATTCCATTTAGGTGCTTCATTTACTGGAGCAAATTCACATAACCTTTGTGTCTGTACTGCATCACTTAAACTTTTATTACAACTACTGCTGAATTCTACTTCACCAAACACTTGCAAAACGTTATCATAGAGTCAAATAAGACCTGAAAATGGTCTGTGCCAGTTGACTCCATTTGCTTAGCATGTTTTTGTGCTTCTACTTAATGTTTTGTGCTTCTACTTAAGCAAACATATCCCCTTAAAATCAAGATAGAGCACATACCTCCTGCAAAACATAAGGCCCTACAGGTGGGCCAAATACCCAAATTTGTGCATGGACAAATTGCAGACAATGGGAGCTTTGTCTGTGTGAGACTATCAAGATGTGCTCATTAGCAGTATATATATATATATATATACACACACACACACACACACACACATATATATATGTACACACATGCATATACATATGATATATATATAGATATATATATACACACACACACACGTACACATACACACTCTATTATTACTGCTGTAGCACATAAATCCATCTATAAAACAGGCAAATTCCAAAAACATGTTAGATTTTCATACAATGCAGCAAAGAAAATGAGTCTAAAATCTGATATACAATGTAATAGACCAGCCAAACTGTAGACTCAGTTACATTACAGCCTCGGAAAATAATGTGACAGCAGAAGGGCTGGTCACATTATCAATAATTTAATGTAGGACTGCTTATGTGATTTTTATTTGTCTAGTTGTCAGTTGAAAAGCCTCATGTCTACTGAACTGATTGGTACATGTCACACCCTAATCAAAAGCTTAGGTGTTGTAGATCAAGTTCTTTTAGTCCTTAAACCAATCAATTGGTGGTAACAGAGCATATGGGCATTGTTTCTTTAAATCCACAGCAGGAAGCAGCTTTGGAAAGTTTTAGCAGCAGCTTTACGGTGGAGCAGACAAGGAAAGGTTCAGCTTTATGGGCAATACTGGTTTTATACTAATAAAACTCCTTTTGTGAAACCCCAACTGCCAGACAGACTCATATGTATTCTTCCTTACAGATACTGAAGTCACATCCATTCCTCCACACTCTATGGGCTTCTGCATCCTTTCCAAACAGCACACCTGTTTGCATATAACATTCCGATTTGATATGAAATGCTCACCACACTTTTTTTTTTTTTAAGTGCAACATCTCATAATTATCAAGCTCCATGCTCAATAAAGGCAAGTGATTTATAAATAGTTCAGCTTTATTCCTTGTTGCTTACATTAATGAGCCAACATGCACTTCACCACTCTCTATATTAAGTTAATTGTAGCTTGATTTGGTGAAATGCTCCTTCCACTCAGCCCATTTGTTGGCTTTATCAAATTCAAAGCCTTACAGAGAGCTTAACATTAGCATGTTTTCCTTTGTTTATTCAGGATGAGTCAACTTCTGACTTGTCACTTACAATAACTATGGTGAAGAAACACAGAGAGTCACTTTATTCTACCACCAAAGAAGGAAGTTTATTAGAATAAGGAGAACAGGATTATTTCTAAAGCTATTGGCAGAATGGCCAGGCCACATGGATTTTCTTACCTGGAAAGCCATGTGTTTAATTCTTCACTTTCCCGCATGTGTTTCTCCATGGCAAAGCTACAAATGGCACAGCAACTGGAGTTCCCTTTATTCCATCTCCTTGTTTTGGTAGAAACACGTGGAATGTGATTATCTTTCCATTACAATGCATTAGGAGTGACAACTGTAAAAATAAGTGCTGAGGAAATGGGATGATATGACAACAAGAACATGCAAACTCTGTAACAGTCTGGACACTGTCACATCGGTCATCTGTAAGCCAGTGACCTGCAAAGATGAGGTGGGGGTAGGGGAGAGGAGAAGACAGCATCTGGGGGAGACAGTGCATTGGTGATCATGGACAAGGAATTGTTATAACAGACCATCAGTGAACGCAAAGTCCTGTGGTGAGACAGTTCAGTAGTGTTCACAGGTAAGCCACCAAAACGGGTTCAGAACCCTCATGGCATAAAGAATAGACTCTGAGCTCATCCTGAAAGCGCTGATGATTTGACCAGGATAATGATATCTTCACCAGGATACCAAGAGATAGCTCAGTGGTTTGAGCATTGTTGTGTTAAACCCAAAGTTGTGAGTTCAATCCTTGAGGGGGCCATTTAGGGATCTGTGGCAAAAATTGGGGATTGGTCCTGCTTTTTGAGCAGGGGATTTGACTAGATGACCTCCTGAGGTCCCTTCCAATCCTGATAGTCATATGATTCTATGAATCCTGCATGGCTGCAAAGGATTGTGAGGTGGGTGTCATGGTAAGAAACCAGAGTATTTTCTTGAGTAGAGGGAGGCTAGTGGGCTTATTGCTGGGAGACAAACTCACTGGGCATTAGAGTGGGGATACTGGCTGCCAGGTGAGGGGTGGGGACTGGAGGTGCTAGAAGGGCTGTTTGTGGGTCGAATCGCTGATGCTTTCTGAGGAAGATACTTCTCTTCTTGGTCCCCAAACTGCTTAGTGCTCAGCTCTGGAGACTGCACTGCTTTGCTTGAAGAGGTGGTAAATCTGTTTCCCCAGCCCCTAATAGTGCCAGCTTTCCTGCCCCACAGCAAAGCACTGAACAGGTGAAGGGAAGAGGGAGAGGTCACCCTAATGGCATTTGGCAGTAGGAGTGATCAGAGGGTCAGCAGGGCTGGGTGGGATCAGGGGATTGCGCTGATTTTACAGTTAGTGGTTGGGGTATGACCTAGCAGCTGTGCCCTCATAACATGCTCAGGGATACAACCTACCTGTTAATACTGCACAGAACTGCAGAAGTTACTTCCTCTTGTGCTATGGAGCCAACCCTTGTGGCCAGAAGTTATACTGGCAGCTCAGAAAAGGAGCTGTCTCAGCTACTGACAGAACTAGACCCGACTGGGAGACTGCTGGTTGTCACAGCCCTAGTGCCATTGGTAGCAGCTTGAGCAGCATTAACCCCTACAGATGTGATCTAGTGTCTTTCTAAAAGTAAAAGGAGCCACAGCCATGTTTTTTCCAGCCCTAGCTATGAGGAAACTGTGAATGAATGCCTTGACATCTTTTGGGCACAGGCGGGGGGGGGGGGGGGAGGGAATTATTTTAAAAAAATAAATCAGACTACTTTTCAGTCTGCAATCAATCACATTTTCAAGACCATCTTCGAATGGAAAAGGACTAGGAACATAGGAGGCTTTGTTTTTAAAACAGATTCTGCTTTAGATTTCCTTATCCTCCTATGGGATGTATTGGTGCTGTAAATATGAGCTTCGCAGGATCTCACAGACTGGCTTTTAACCACACGATTCAAATTCAGCCAGTGCTGGATGGAACAGAGAAGATGCTGAACAGTACACAAAAGAGTCAGAGGGGTTTGGCACAGTGAAGGAGCAGGTCACATCAAACTGATGCTGCAGGCGAAATTTAAACAGGAAGAAAAACAGTTCAAGTAAATCGGAGTATCCCTGTAAAACCATTTGACTGGAAGTCCAGCTACAAGGCCCAGGCACGTGACATACATTTTCCTTTCAACTAGCACCAAAATGCCCTACTCTGCTAACTGACGTGTTCAGTCTTGATGACAGTGGATGGAGCAAGGTTTTTTAAAAAAAAAAAGTGGGGGGGGGGGGAACCCAAGACTGTGTCTGCATGAGTTCATCACAAGGTTCTTTACTCACCACTAGTAAGCCTCCTTGTGGCTACAGCTGGGGATTAGCTTCATACAGTCTGATATACCCCTTTTCTATCTCTTTTTCACACTGAGGCTCTCTTGTGCTCCAGGAGTTACAGTGCTCCCTCTTCATGGTTTGGCTCTCTGGCCAGGATACTACAGTTTCCCCCTTCCAGGGTATCAAAGGATCACTGGACTGGTTGACCCAATATTGTTCCTGGCAGCCCTTCAATCCAAGGCTATGCCACTTCCAAGGTGGCTGGTAGGGGAGCCTGAGCCCACCCACTACTCCAAGTTGTAGCTCAGGTATCCTTGAATTAGCAACCAAGGTCTGCAAGATCCCAAACCTTCCTGCCATTTCCCTGAGCCTTTTCCTATTCCACAACTATTGGGTTTCTGGACCAGCACCTTTCTGGGTAAACCCTTCCTCCAGGGCTAGGATCCCAGGACTTTGACTTCTACTCTCCCCCTAGCTCTCCTCCTTTCCCCCACCTAAGCCCAGAGAGCAACTGAAAGCTTCTACACTACAGCCCCTTCTGTCCTCACTTGGCCTTGTACCAGCCCCATCTGCTCAGCTGGGCTCTATCAGGAAGGGATTGTCTGTCAAGCCTAACTCTCCCTCAGGTGTGGCCTATCAGGTTACATAGCCCAGAAAGGGTTAATGTGGCTCAGAAGGGGCTAGTGTGGGATGAACACCCCACCATAGGGATTTAGGGTGAAGGCTTCCTGTCAAAGAGGAAGAAGAGGGAACCTTGTGACCTACTCCAGACAGGGGAGAAATTATGATTCTTCAGTGTGTTTAAGTGTGTTCAGCGGAACTCTCATTTAGCATGCAACAACACCTTTTGTTGCACATTACCTGGCTCTGGAGTATGTACTATAAACATCTTGCTGCTGGTGGGGTGGGCCCCCTTGACCTGGGCCTGCCTAGAGCTGGAGATTTGGCAGCCTGCCTGAACTCACATGGGGTAGGAAGAATGTAATCACCTGTGTTGAAAACTTACCAGGCCATTAGGACTAAAACACAAAGTAGTTCTGTCTTATCACCACAAGTAGTCACAACCTTAGATACCAAGTATCAGTGCTTAGGAACAAGGTGACCGTTACATTATAAATGTCAGAGATGAGGTTAGAGCTGTCTAGATTAAATAGAACCTCAGTTTTAAATCATAGCCAGAAAATAAAATAGTGCCTCAAGCATCCCAAAAATGAGGAGTCCTTGTGGCACCTTAGAGACTAAAAAATGTATTTGGGCATAAGCTTTTGTGGGCTAGAACCCACTTCATCAGATGCACGGAGTGGAAAATACAGTAGAGGGTATAAATACACAGCACATGAAAGGATGGGAGTTGCCTTACCAAGTGGGAGGTCAGTCTAATGAGCCAGTTTAATTAACAGTAGGATATCAGTCCACCTCAGCAGCATGCTGGAGATTTGTTTAGTACAGATTCATGAAGGATACTCACTAATGGCAGCACTAAACACTAGTCTGCAAGCTTTGGCGGCATCATTCAATAGGGTGAGACCTATTAATCTGTTTTAGGAATTTATAATTTTATTTAAATTGCTATCACACCTTACAGCCCAATCACACTATTATTTTTCCGTCTGGATAGAATATATTAACTTGCATATAGAAAAAAAAAGGGCAAAACAGGAGCAGAGTGGGGGCAGGAAAGACATTGCAGAATTAATGAACATCTGATTCAGCAAAGACCTTTCAGTCTGCTCGGCTCTGAAAAATCTGTAAATCTCCTCAACAGTACAGCATCATTCTTCAGCAACCAGTCTTGATGAGCCTCTGACTTTCATTATCATCCAACGTCAACTTTAAGGTGTTTGGCACTTTGACATTTCAGCTCTCTCTCAAATATTTTTGACCCAGACAAGCTGTACTCTTTGCCTTGACAAGGCATTTGTAAAAATCCATAAATGGAAGCAGAAGTATGTGCCTATCCTGATGTTGTCAGACTCAATGACTAAGCAGAAATATTACTTACAGGTGATTTTTTTCTGGGCTCTGTGGCTTTGCCCAGAGCATAAAATACCAAGTTGATGAGGCATTAAAACCACCTTTTCCTGTTAAGATGTGCTGTACCATTCCACAACATGTTTCCAAGAATTTCACATAGTACTTGTTTGTAGTGAGTCACTCTGCATAGGAATTCCTAAGATAAAATTGAACAGAAACTGCTGTAGTTCTTTCAAATATATCTCTACACTTTTTAAACTGACTTTCAAAATTATTAGCGTAGACCAAACTAAAAGTGACAAGGATTTTTGCCTGAGGCAGTTGTATACATTGTATAGTATATTAGTACTATAGCATTAGTTGATTTTTTTAGAGCCATTTCAAAAAGAAGCAGCAGACATTCCCTAAATAACAAAACCCAGAGGTTGAGCAGGTTCGCTACTCTTCTTCAGCCATATATATTTCTGGCTGAAAAATTTTTGAATGTAAAAGTGATCCTCATGCTTGAGCTTCCCTGTTTTTAAAAAGTCTCCATTTAAAAGATCAATAGTGTACATGAGACATGCCCATTTTACTGTAGTAAAGCGGTAAATACTCTCTCCTTCAGAGGTCCATTCCTATTGTTAGACCCCAGTCTGTATCCATTGCTGTTCAAAGCCGTGGTCCTAATTTACAAAGCCCCAGCTACATCTCAATCTACAACCCAACAAGACAGCAGCACTCCTCTAGGACAAGATAATTTAAAGATCCCAGAACAAAGTGTGGGAGACTGGAGATAGACTAAAACAAATAGTACAGAGTGAGAAATCCCCCCTCGGCCTTCTCTCCTTAACCCCCAGCCATGGCCCCTGCACCTGCAGCAGAGATATGAAGTGGGATAGGAGCTGTTGTGTTGGCTTTGCACTACCAGAGGATCTCCATATGTTAGGATGATCATCCTTTGCTCGGGGCCACTTCATACAGGTGATGCAGCAAAAAGCAGCCACAGCACAGGTCCTGAATGTATCATTTTAAAATGTCAGGTGAGGAGTACAATATATGGAACTTTAAGACCTCTGCTGACAATGTGGGGTTACTGTGCCTTTGGTCTGTTAAAGTTCGGATGGCAGAGTTCCTAACAGCTTCCAGCTGGAGTTGGCTGTAGAACTAACAGGATCTGTGGGTTATTTACTTATTTCCCTTGTAAACAAGGAGAGTTCTCACTATGCAAACTTGATTGTTTTGTTGTTGTTTCTTGTTGCCATTATTCTGATACCATTAGAGTCACCACAGTAAAATGAACACACTTGATTGGATTTGAGAAACAAGAGTAGTCTCCTTTTTCAAAGCTGTACAGCTGATGAGGGTTTTTTTGCAAAATCACCTTCCTATAAGAAGATCCGTGCCCATTCCTGTGCCATACAGCAAGATAGCAAGAGTTCAGGGACTGGGTTTTCCTTTTTCTTTTCTTTTCTTTTTTAAATTATCATCCCATTGGGCAGGAGCAATTTGTGCTGACAAAGAAGATAAAGTGGGGTGATAGAATTCGGCATGTCTTGAAGTAACAAGGTTAAGCATCTGGGCTTAACCCTGACTGACTATTCAGCTCTGTGTCAAAAGAGCCCAAAAGAGCAGACTTCCCCAAACTTTTTTGGCCATGGAACACCTGGTATATATTTACAGAACACTTATAATATTATTTTGTAGTCGTTTGCATTATTTATGCTCAAATATATTTTATTTTATAAAACAAAGCAAAAATACAAATTTAAAATAACTTGAACTAACAATTTCTAACTGGAAAGCGCATATAAAGTAGTACAAAAATCAAGTGAAAGACCCTTTTTTTTTTTTTAATTACGATTTTTTCATGGAAGACCGAGTCATATCGTGCGGAACACAGTTTGGGAAACGCTGCAATGGAGGAACACCCACAAGAAAGTTTTATACCAATTGTGGGAGCTCAGGGATCCTAAAAATCAGGATTGAGCTCTTTTATGTTAAATTAAAAGATGATTATAATTACTGCAAAATTCAAGTTAAGTGATACTATGGCAAGTTTAAGCATGTGTTTGTGAATGGAATGTTACTACTTCTGTATAACCAACATGATGACATTGCAGTCATTATTTCTGACTACATTACCCTGCCACTAACGCCATACCTACAGTATTTTCAGCATTACAACAGTTTTTTAAAGAAAACAGTTATGCAATTGCAAAAATCCTACATCACACCCAATCAAATAAAGCATAGGACTCTTCTACAAGTGACTCTTGTTCAATGCAGACTAATAGATTTACACCACACCCTTTTTGTCATAAAAGTGTTTGATGCCTAATCATACACAGATCTGGCATCTATGTCTAACACCATGAATTACTAAACTGAAAGCAAATATGTTTCAACATTATTTTTTTTACAGGTCATGGAGGCTGGTTGACAAAGTGAAATAATTTAATTATACAATTCTACATCATGTGTCATCACTACCTCAATATGTGAAAGGTATCTAATTAAGCAATAAGAGACAGTGATTCCTACTTATTAGCGCACCTAGGGTGTGTTGAGAATGCTAAGTGAAGGCTTAATTCTTCCAGAGCACCCGTCACATATACAAATTAGTATTGTAAAATGTTGTGACGTGTCCTCTTGCCATTATGATGGCCCCAATTCAGCAACGTGTATAAACATGTGCCTAACTTGAAGCACTTAGTCATCCCGTTGACTTTAACTGGACTACTCACACCCTTAAAACTAAGCATGTGCTTAGGGACCCAGATGAACTGTGGGCAGTATGGCATTCTGAAAACAGATGTGGCCTAAAATTATAGAGATTAGAGATTAGTTTAATCTCGTAAACTAGATATGGGAAAGGTCATTATCTCATCTTCTGCATATCCCTGCCAGGGCAGTCTTGTTCCCTACAGAGCACTGCTTCTCAACGAGAAATTACTACTGTCATACTCTGTGTGCAGGTCAGAAGGAAGAGGACAAAGTAGGAGAAAAAATAAAAATAAGGAACAGCAGATGAAGCGAATGATAGAGAACAGAAGAGTCTATTTTTATGCAACTCAGTTTTGCCTCTGGTGCTTAGAAAATGAAAGGCACACCAGAAATACTTAAGGTAGATATAATCAATCTGAGTGGTTTGTAATACATAAAGATGGGCCCAAGCTATAAAACTGGGTTTTGGATTTTGAGGGTGCTTGGGTTTTAAGGTTTGATGTCTTGGAAGCCACCAGAGGTTGAAGGAGATGTTAGGTACTACAGTGATTGGCCCCTTGTGACTATGACGATACATAAAGTTGGGAAACTCTCCTTTCCAGTGGTAAAGTAGAGCTTCCTAAACAATTAATAGTATTTCTGGTATTAAGGTGCCCAGAACTGTACATACTATCAACTGTAGTAGGTGTGGTCTGACCACTGGGCTCCCTAATCTGTAATATGATACCTCTTCACACCAACTCCAAAAGAAACGTCGGCTGGTTTTTGGTGCGATGTAGCACTGGAAACTCATGTAATTTGCTGTCCACTGTTACCACTAGGGAGATGTCATCCTAAACAGAGATTAGTAAGAGAACACATGAGAGGTTAGATAAAGTTCCTTAACTGGTGTTTGGTGAGTTGATCTATATAGTTTGTTCTGGTTGTGATCAGATCATTTACTTGGAAAAAATAGTACAGAGGTCAGTGGCATAGTGCTAATTACATGCCTGGGTTAGCAATAATAATACGTATACTCTTACCTAGCATCTTTTATACAATAACTGCAAGATCTTTACAACCATTAATAAAGAAGCACAACAACCTTACAAGATAAGGACGAATAGTCTCATTTTACAGATGGAAAACTGAGGCACAGAGATGCTAAAAGAGTTGCCCAAAGTTGAAGTTAGACAGCATCAGGGCCCTGAAGAGAATCCAGAAATCCTAAATGGGCAGGCAGCTTGTGTGCTATGACCGTTGCCAGGGCCGTCCCTAGCTATTCTGGGGCCCTACGCAGCCCCCCAGGGGGTGAGTATGTGTGGGGCTCCAGGCCTTGGCGGGGGTGGGGGAGCTAACTTGGAGGTCAAGGAGGAACCACCCCCCAGCCCTCCCCAGCAGCGCGGCTGGGGCTGGGTAGCTGCACTTCCTGCTGCCGGCGAGTGCAGGCCCAGCCCTGCTGCAGTCCTCAGGGGCGGGAAGGGGCGGGGCGGGAGCAGCACACAGCTGCGCAGGTCACCAGGAAATTTGGGGCACCAAATTTCCTGGTGCCCTACGCACCTGCGTACTTTGCATATGGGTAGGGACGGCCCTGACCATTGCTTATCATCTCATTGGTACATTTTGTTTTCCTCCTCTGTTGGCTGTATCCATCTCATCTCATCCTTGGATTGTAAGCAATTTGAGGAAAGAACTCTCTTTAGTATGTTTGTACAGTGTCTAGCACAGCAGGCCTGGGGCATTTAGGGACTACCACAACACAAATAATAAATGGTAATAATAATCCTGACTTCAAATCAGTGGCGGATTTAGAGTTAATGGGGCCCTGTGCTCAGCTTCATTTTGGGGGGCTCCCTACAGGACCCAGCCAAGAAAAAGAACAATCTTCCTCATCCCAGTTTTTCATTCTTTTTTCCACTTCATTCTCCTCCTATATAATAAGTAATAGGAAGTAAATGAAAATAAACTTTTTTTTTTCCCCACAGACCACTTGAAAATTGCTCAGGGTCGAGGCAGACCACTTAATGATCTTTCCAAATATTGTTTGTACCATTAGCTAGCTATTGTAAAGTGCTTTGGATAAGAGCGCTTTATTATTAAAAGTAAAAAAAAACATTAGGGAGCGGGATCTGGCCAGGAGTGAGGATATGGGAGGGGGCTCAGGGTTGGGGTATGGGAGAGAGTTAGGGTGCAGGAGGAGTCAGGGCTGGGGGATGGGCCAGGTGTGGGGGGGCACCCCAGCCCGCTGCCCTGAGCAGCTCAGGGCGGGGTTGGGGGGGGGGAGGAAGTGTGTATAGGGGGAGTCCCAGTCGGGGCCACTGGGTTACCTTATCTGGCTGGTTGGTGGATGCATCCCTGCCCCGCCGCTGCTCCGGTTCACTGCCAAAGGGAGCTGTAGCAGCAGCAGCACGTGAGAGCTGAGACCCCCTGGCCTGCCGCTCCCTTTCCCTGGCTTTTTTCCAGGGGCTGCCTGCTGCAGGGCATGCCAGGGACTGCACCTGCGCTGCCCAGAGGAGCGGGGCAGCAGGACAGGCGCGGGTGGGCGCCCCACCAGGGGAACGCACCCGACTCCCCACCAGTAAGAGTCCCGGGAGCCAGCAGGAGCCCAGCTCTTAAACGGCTCCCTCCCTGCCCTCCCTCACAGCTTGTGCCCCCACAGAGGCTACACCCCCCTCCCCGCAAGGGGTGCTGGGCTGCCAGGCCCACCCTGTAGTTGGGGGGCCCGGTGCCAGGCACTGTGTGTTTCATTGTAAATCTGCCTCTGCTTCAAGTCATGGGCTATAATCACTAGATGCTGTATGGGAGGGAATAATTGCAATGCAGAACTCATTGTCCATTATGTATTAATTAGGTAGAAGATTTGCTTGTCTAAGCCCTGGTCTACACTACGAGTTTAGGTTGAATTTAGCAGTGTTAGGTCGATTTAACCCTGCACCCGTCCACATGACGAAGCTATTTTTGTCAACTTAAAGGGCTCTTAAAATCGATTTTGGTACTCCTCCCCAACAAGGGGATTAGCGCTAAAATCGACATCACTGGGTTGAATTTGGGGTAGTGTGGATGCAATTCAATGGTATTGGCCTCCGGGAGCTATCCCAGGGTGCTCCATTGTGACCACTCTGGACAGCACTTTCAACTCAGATTCACTAGTCAGGTACACAGGAAAAGCCCCGGGAGCTTTTGAATTTCATTTCCTGTTTAGCCAGCCTGGCGAGATCATCAGCACAGGTGACCATGCAGTCCCCGAAAGCGGGGGGAACTGGATCTGATCGTTGTATGGGGAAACAAATCCGTGCTATCAGTACTCCGTTCCAAAAGTCGTAATGCCAATATATATGCCAAAATTTCCAAGGCCAAATGTGAGGTGTTTACAATGCTCACAACTGCAGCGGTGAGCGGAACGGGCTCCCGCTTGCAGTGGTATGGCGTATGTCCGGGCAATCCAGGAAAAAGAGCAAGAAATGATTGCCTGCCATTGCTTTCACGGAGGGAGGGAACGAGGGAATGGTCACTAACGACACGTACCGAAAACCACTGGCGGTTTCCTTGTCTGTTATGTCAATTTTTTTAAATTAATAAAGAATGCATGGTTTAAAACAATAGTTACTTGATTTTGAAGGGGGAAGGGTGGTTGGCTTACAGGGAATTAAAATCAACAAAGGGGGCGGGTTTGCATCAAGGAGAAACACGCACAACTGTCACACCATAGGCTGGCCAGTCATGAAACTAGTTTTCAAAGTCTCTTGTGATACGCAGTGTGCCTTGCTGTGCTCTTCTAATCAGTGTCTGTCTGCTCAAAATTGGACGCCAGGCAATTTGCCTCAACCTCCCACCCTGCCATAAACGTCCCCCCCTTACTCTCACAGATATTATGGAGCACACAGCAAGCAGCAATAACAATGGGAATGTTGGTTGTGCTGGGGTCTGACCAACAACGCCAGCGAGCTTTTAAACGTCCAAAGGCCATTCTGCTCTTGCTCAGCCTATAGTTGAACTGCTCCTTACTACTGTCCAGGCTTCATGAGCCATGGGAGCAAGAGGTAGGCTGGGGTAGGTGAAACTGCACGGTGCTGCCGGCTGGGAGAGCAACCTGAGGCAGAAGCCTCCAGCTTGCAGGAGATCAGGATAGCAGAGGCAGCGGAAGCGGTGGAGGGAGCAAAACAACATTGATAAGGACAGCTAGCAGTCCTACTGCACCATCTGCTGCAGAGTTGCAGCGGAAGCAGTGGAGCCGTTCACCATTGATGCGAAGGCACCCAGGAGCTGCTGCTGTGTGGCCAAGGCAAAAGAGCAGGAGCCCTGGAGCTGTTTCATGTGGAATGTGCGCCTGAAAGACTTCTTCACCAGTGACAAAGGACAGGACTATGATGCACCTAAAATCTAAAAAGGCCTGCACATTTCCCAGAGTCACTACCCTTGATAACAGAATGTCAATGACTGCATTGGCTACTTGGATCACAGCAGCCCTCACAGTAGACTTGCCCACATCAGTAGTGGTGACGGTGAGCTGAGTGGGCTCCCGCTTGCAGTGCTATGGCGTCTGTGCGGTTAACCCAGGAAAAAAGCCACGAAACAATTGTCTGCCGTTGCTTTCATGGAGGGAGGGAGAGAGGGAGGGGCGACTGACAACATGTACCCAAAACCACCCGCAACAATGTTTTTGCCCCATCAGGCATTGGGAGCTCAACCCAGAATTCCAATGGGCAATGGAGACTGCGGGAACTGTGGGATAGCTACCCACAGTGCACTGCTCCGAAAGTCTACGCTAGCCACGGTACTGTGGACGCACTCCGCCAAGTTAATGCACTTATTGGGGACGCACGCAATCGACTGTATAAAACTGCTTCTGAAAAATCAACTTCTATAAAATCGACCTAATTTCATAGTGTAGACATGCCCTAATAGACCTATGAATCCCACTTACTATAAAGAATCTCTGTGGTAGAACCTCTTGTCCAGGACAAGCAAGTATTCCCATCTGTGATTAAAATGGACAAGACTTAAAAAATAAACCAACCAACAAACTGTGTGTGTGTGTCCGGTTGGTATCTACAGAGTTCCCTCAAGCAAACAGCATGGCAAATGAAACTTCTCTCACTTTAGCCTTTATTACAAGGAAGAAACACTGCTTATTACTATTATCAGTCAGACATAATGTCATACACAAATCTGAACCCTGATGCAAGAGCCAATAATCTAGCACATTTAGAAACTGAACTTTGCTCCTGCAGTCCTTACGGTGGTTACTGAGCATTTGATGAATAACAGGAGAATTATTCTTCCTTGCCTGATATTTATAGGTTAAGGGAATTATGTGCAATGCTTCTTGCTGAATCTCACAGGGGAAAATCGTGCTCTCAGATCTTAGTGGTAGAGGCCACCTTGGATATTCTAATGTGTGTGTTTGTGTAGAATTCCTATTGATGCCAATGGGTGTCACACACACTTGAGACTAAAAAATTTTGCCTGCAGTTTGTAAAGTAATACATACATTAATAGCAGATCTAATCAAAGGTGTGCATTTTCAGACTGGAAATAAACTGGATTTGTATTTGGTTACCATATTATTTGTTCAGCCCTCTTTTAAAAAGGTACTTAACATGTTTTCCACTGAAATATTATTTACATAACCTAAGAGATGGATCCAAACCAGAAACTTCAGATCTGGCTTCAAATTTCCCCAATATTTCCAAATCTGGAGTTTTGGCTTGAACCTGTCTCTATATAATTTGTTTAAGAAAAACTGTATATGGGCATATAAACTTTAATATATGGCTAATACTTATTGACAGATCTCCCTAAATGTTATGCATTGATGCAATAGCAAGAAATCTGTTGGCATTAACATTTTTTAATCTCATGCACCTTGTCAGAAGCATGGTATTAAGTGCCCTCTGCTGGCAGTTTGTCCTCATAACAACCTGAAGCTGGGTGTGTTTTCAAAAAGAAAACACAACACACAATCTCTGTGGACCCGATTCTCCACTGCTTTGCACCTTGTGTAGTCACTAACACCTATCCAAAATGGCTGTAAAAATATCACCAGATCAGAATTTCCCACTTAGACATACCAGTTTATATTCACTTCGCGTAGAGAAAAAGGCTTGATCCTATGCCCATCGAAGTCAATGGGGCAGATTCTCCATTGTGTTACGGCTATAATGCTCTGGCACTGCAAAGGGACCATAAAGTCTTCAGATACAGCCCCCAAGGAATTCCCCCAGACCAGACATAAAGGGGTGCAGGTATGTAGGAGTCTGGCTGGAGAGCTGCAGCACTCTGGCTATTCCCAACTGCTGAAAGCCCTCTTGGGAATGGGAGCAAGCCCAAGGCTGTTCTAAGTGTTGGTTGCCAAACTGGCCCCTGACCATTCCAAGAACAGGGGAAATGGAGACATTATTATTTGTTTTTTTCCCCTCACATTCCTTTTCTGAGCCAATAATAGCTCAGCTGGAGCAAAGAATCAGCCCCACTGAGTTACAATTTGACTATCTGCATTCTTTTTTCACATGGCATTTGAAAAGCAATGGGCTGAGATTATAATTGAATCTAGAGATTTGAAAGCCATTCTAATGCTTCTGTGATAGCTCAGTGTATACCCCTTATGCCACCACAGTAAGCATGAATGGGGCAGTTGTCTGTGAGATGTTGCATGGCTTGTACCTCACTAGTGTCACAATTTGGTGATTCTTATATTTCCCATTTGTGGAGGAGATACCCACACCTTCCATGTGCTGGCTGAACAAGGTTGAGTGCAGACCACTGCCTATGGGAAAGATTGAATAGCCAACAAAAGAAGTCCTGAGATTCTATCAGGTCTTTGTCTGAGCTGTCCACGATTCAAGCCAGAGAGCGCTGACATCCTTTCCATTGGCCTGTAGTGTTGACAAGCATATCCAGAAAGGTTTCCTGGGTTTGAGTCAGGAGAATGGCAGTGAACTGAGGTCTTGGTGTATTGGCAGGTCTGATGCAGCCAGGATCTTGTACTCCTGAACCACAGCAGCATCTCACCTGATGTTGGCTGGCGCAACACCTGCCAAAACTGAAAGCCAAGATATTGCCTTTGTTTTGAGAGAACTGCTTAAAATTAATGCTGTGCTCAGGGTTTGTGTGTCAACAAGATTGGTGTGGGAGCTGTTGCACCAAACTGGGGCACGATACTCAGCCATTGGCAAGACCATGGCTTGTTCAAAGCATGCGTGCATCATATCCCAAGGACATACCAGGGAGCTTCTGGATGATGTTAACCCTTATCTTTCTTGGTGTTGTCAAGGTGTTGGAGATGGCAATAGCTGAATGTCTGATTGACGCCATTACCAACACCAAAAGATGATAAAGACTATTTGCATGAATAAGTCAAGTGGGATTTGGGACCAAACACTCCTCTGGACTTCAGTAAACACAGATGCAGGCTCTTGGTCCCTTTTATGCATAATATTTGTTTGTGGCATGCTAAGCAAATGTGGCTTTGCAATGGACTGCACCCGGTCTTCAGAGAAGTA
Organism: Caretta caretta; assembly: GCF_965140235.1. NCBI lineage: Eukaryota > Metazoa > Chordata > Testudines > Cheloniidae > Caretta > Caretta caretta. The sequence continues at coordinate 53,297,216 of NC_134216.1, read as the reverse complement.
ATAGAATATGGAGAAAATCCTGAGGTACATAAGTTATGTACATAAGTACATAAGCAGCACTTGAAAAAATATTACCAAGTAATCACAAAAATCCACACTGAAGTGCACAATTCTATACATTGGAATTTTGCAGTGTTTGTGTTAATGATCTGGGCTCACAAACACGTTTAAGAGAAAATTAAACCTTTGCCCACAATCGTAAAAATTTGCAATGCTGACATCGAACATGTTTAACCATGAAGAAAAGGAGTACTTGTGGCACCTTAGAGACTAACCAATTTATTTGAGCATAAGCTTTCGTGAGCTACACCTCACTTCATCGGATGCATACTGTGGAAAGTTTAGAAGATCTTATTATATACACACAAAGCATGAAAAGATACCTCCTCCCACCCCACTCTCCTGCTGGTAATAGCTTATCTAAAGTGATCACTCTCCTTACAATGTGTATGATAATCAAGGTGGGCCATTTCCAGCACAAATCCAGGGTTTAACAAGAAAGTCGGGGGGGGAGGGAGGAAAAAACAAGGGGAAATAGTAGCTGTAGCTCACGAAAGCTTATGCTCAAATAAATTGGTTAGTCTCTAAGGTGCCACAAGTACTCCTGTTCTTTTTGCGAATACAGACTAACACGGCTGCTACTCTGAAACATGTTTAACCATGGTTACCAAAATGGTGATGACCACAGTTTGTCCTAGTTAACACTTGATATTTAGCACTGGTTCAGCTGTACCCACACTTGACACCTGTTGTAGCATTACAGTTTCCTAAATGTTATCGTATGCAATCTTCATACTTCAGAATTTCTCAGCTCTCCTTGCTCCTCTCCTAACAATGACATTCTCCCTCCACCCTCTGGAAAATATCATTGCATTTCAGCAGCCATACCCACCTTTGCTATGACTACAGCTCCAATGTCTGGATGCTTTCATTTGTGAATGGATTGCCACCGGAATGTCCCTTCATGGGAAGAATGGAACACACTATGCCAGCTATAGTAAGTTTGTGAAGCCCAAGGATTCCTCTTTGTCAGTTTCAGTACAAAGACTGCTATTCAGTGCAATTGTAAATCACAGGTGAGCGAGTGTTATAAATGTTTCCCAGTGCTGATCCAATGCTTTTCCCAGTGTTTCCCAGTGCTGAAGGCATGAATTGTTATAGCCTCTGGCTACAGTGACCAAACAACAAGTGTGAAAAATCAGGACAGGGTGGGGCGGTAATAGGCTTCTATATAAGATAAAGCCTCAAATATCGGGGCATCTACCTCCCTACCTCCGGCTGCAGAGTCCTTAGCTCTGTAGCAGCTCAGGCTTTTAGCTCTGGATGGTCCCATTTCAATCTCTGTGTCAGCCAACAGGGTAGCTATCACATAGGACTATCTCAGTGGTTCCCAAACTTATTCTGCCGCTTGTGCATGGAAAGCTCCTGGTGGGCCGGGCTGGTTTGTTTACCTGTCGCGTCCGCAGGTTCAGCCGATCGCAGCTCCCAGTGGCCACCATTCACTGCTCCAGGCCAATGGGAGCTGCTGGAAGTGGCGGCCAGTATGTCCCTCGGTCCACGCCGCTTCCAGCGGCTCCCATGGGCCTGGAGCAGCGAACAGCAGCCACTCAGAGCCACGATCGGCCGAACCTGCGGACGCGGCAGGTAAACAAACCGCCTTGGCCCACCAGGGGCTTTCCCTGCACAAGCGGCGGAACAAGTTTGGGAACCACTGGAGTATCTCATACTCCATGCTTGGAATAAGTGCCTAGGACAATGGAGTCCCCATCTTGATTGGGGCCTTCAGGGGTATGTCTATACTGCAGCTGGGAGCGCAGGTAGACAGACACACTAGCATGAGCAGAGCTAACACACTAAAAATAGTGTTGACTTCCCATGGCATGGATGGCAGCATGGGCTAGCCACCTGCATACAAGCCTGCCTGACTCTCTGGGGCTGTACTCAGGTGGTTAGCCTGAGCTGCTGCCAGTGAAAAGTCTGCCATACTGCAATTTTTAGCTCACTAGCTCAAATGGAGCTATCATGTGTCTGTCCACTCGGTCCGGGAGGCACACTTCTAGCTGCAGTATAGAGATGTCCTAAGTGTTACTATAATACAGAGAATAATAAAATAAAGGAATATATCATAAATCAAAAAAATCCTTGGAATCCCCATTAGGGCATGTCATAAATATAAAGGGAAGGGTAACCACCTTTCTGTGTACAGAACTATAAGATCCCTCCTGACCAAAGGCAAAACCCTTTCACCTGTAAAGGGTTAAGAAGCTAAGATAATCTCGCTGGCACCTGACCAAAATGACCAATGAGGAGACAAGATACTTTCCAAGCAGGGGAGGGTGGGGAACAAAGGGTCTGTCTGTCTGTGTGATGCTTTTGCCGGGAACAGAACAGGAATGGAGTATTAGAACTTGTTAGTAAGTAATCTAGCTAGAAATGCGTTTGATTTTCTTTTGTTTAAATGGCTGGTACATAAACTGTGCTGAATGGAATGTATATTCCTGTTTTTGTGTCTTTTTGTAACTTAAGGTTTTGCCTAGAGGGATTCTCTATGTTTTGAATCTGATTACCCTGTAAGGTATTTACCATCCTGATTTTACAGAGGTGATTCTTTTACTTTTTCTTTAATTAAAATTCTTCTTTTAAGATCCTGATTGCTTTTTCATTGTTCTTAAGATCCAAGGGTTTGGGTCTGTGTTCACCTATGCAAATTGGGGAGGATTTTTATCAAGCCTTCCCCAGGAAAGGAGGTGTAGGGCTTGGGGGGATATTTTGGGGGGGAAGACGTCTCCAAGTGGGCTCTTTCCCTGTTTTCTGTTTAACATGCTTGGTGGTGGCAGCATAGGGTTCAAGAACAAGGCAAAGTTTGTACCTTGAGGAAGTTTTTAACCTAAGCTGGTAAGAATAAGCTTAGGGGGTCTTTCATGCAGGTCCCCACATCTGTACCCTAGAGTTCAGAGTGGGGAAGGAACGTTGACAGGGCAGCATTCCAGCTGCTTTGCACTGCCTCAGGCCTAGGATCCTGATTCCTCACTGCCTTGATCTTTGTCTAACTCTAGTCATTTCCACACAAGTGCAAAATTGATGTAAAATGTTATTCTGATTTGGTAGCATTTTATATCCATGTTGTACAGGTGTAAACAAACCTTGCCACATGCGATGTTGGAGAATCAGACCAAAATTCTTCTCAACATGTAACTTTTAGATATCAGAGCACTGTGCTAGCCGTGGAACTGCTGATTGAAGAGCCACTCTTTTCCATCCAGAGCTTATTCAGAAAAAAAAATTATTTGAGATACTTCTGTAATGCACCCACCCCCCTAAGTTCTGACTGTTCATACGTCTGACCTTAAAACTGTCCACTCCTTAAATTGTGCCTTCTTTCCAAACAAAATATGTTAGTAGCACATCTAGGGCAATATCAGAAAACACAATGACAATCACTGCCTCTAAAGTTCCATACATCAAAAATTGACATTTTCACAGCTCCAGCACTATCGGCTGCACAGATTCTTCACACGTGTTCCTGGCCTTTTAAACTCGTATTAACCATGTATTTACTTTATGAAAGTTGGACAAAACATTGTGAAAACTTAAGACATTGGCTGCCCAACCTCTGGGCTGGCACAAACTATACCGACTCACTGAAAAGCAAGAGAATCTTAGCAGGACATATGGTCACGCTATACACTAGTAAGAGGATAAGCATATTACAGGTTTCGGAGGGCTCTACTCAGCAGTAACAGGGCTATAAGAAAGCCTGTCAACATTTTTTGTTTCTCTGATGAAAACTGGCCCACTCGCTCCAAACCAAACTTGTCACAAATAACTGTCAACAGCTTAATTTTCCACTTTTGGAAAACATATATAGAAACTGGATTCAGGATTGTTAGCAAGCATTTTTGGCATACAAAGTTGTTAATGACAATCTAACATGATTTTGATAAAGGTATTTTAAAATGTCACAGAGACTCTGGCAAAAAAGGGAAAACGAGTCCATTTTGAACCCTGCATCACATAAGGTTGAAAAAAAATGTAAAGAGAAAATAATACCGTAATAAGAAAAATATAGCTCGGAGAATAATGTTCCGTTGCCAACATCATGCTCAAAGCTTCATCAGTGGGAACACTGGGGGCAAGGCGATGCTTGGCCAAATCACCCCTTGCTGGGGCCAACAGCTGCAGTAGGTAGATAGGTAGGAAAGCAGGACTCCAAAAGCCACCTCTTGGGGTGCAGCGTGGGAACAGCAGCAGGTCACGCAGTGGCCTCGAGCCTGGCCAGCCCCCCACCCGCCCCTTGGGGATGGTTCGCCCAGTGCAATTCCAGCCCCCAGCCCATGCTCGGTTCGCCACTGCGCAGGGTCTCGTCTCCTCGGGGGACACGCCGGGGGCGGGGGGCGGCGCTGCGGAGTCCCTAGTGGCGAGGTGGGGTCTCCGGGGCAGGACGGGGACGGGGACGGGGCCCGGGACTCCCCGCTGACGCACAGGAAAGCCGGGAGGCAGCGCGCAGAATAAAGCGCGCGGCAGGCGGGGGCCGGCAGCCAGCCGCCCGGCGGAGCTCAGCCTGCGCGCCTCGCCACCCGCGGAGCCTGCCTGGGGGCGCCCCTCGGACAGGCAAGTGGGAGGAGCGGGAGGAGAGCGGCGGGCACCGGGTGAGGGGCGCGAGGGCAGCCGGGGGGCGCGAGGGCAGCCGGGCTGCAGGCTCTGCTGGGGCTCCGCTCTGGCTTCCCCGGGGAGCCCTGGCCCCGCGCGAGCTGCCGGCCTGGCCCAGGTGGGGCCCCGCACGGAGAGCGGGGCGGGCGCAGGAGCTGCGGCTCTTGGCACCCGTCGAGCTGCCGCTGCAGGGGTCGCAGCAGCTGGCGCCGGGTGGGGGGGGGGGGAGTTGGGTCTCCCAGCAAAAGCGGGGACAGCCGGCCCCCAGGGGGAGCTTGGCCTTCAGGGGAGCCAGGGGGCCTCCAGGCAAGGCCAGCGGCTGCCTCGGGCAGGGCCCCCCACGGCTCGGCGCCCGCTCGCAGCGCTCCCTGGAGTGGGGGCGAGTGAGGCCACCCATCTTGAAGCACGTGCCCCGGGGGCTGCTGCGCGAAGGGCTGCGTGCAGCTCAGCCCCGGCTGCTAGCTCTGCCCCCGCGGCCGGCAGCTCCAGGGCCGAACTGGGGGGGGAAGGGGCAGCGAGCCCCACAACCGCGGGCGTGGAAGGGCAAGTTTCTTGAGTGGGCACCTGCAGAGAAGAGCTGACGGAACGGAGGAGCGAGGCCAGCCGAGGAAACAGGGGACAGAGACGAGCTCGTTGGCCCCCTTCGCCGCCCCCGTACGCATAGCCCTGATTCCTCAGGGCTCTGCAGAGCAGCTTTGAAGGCGGTTCCTTGCCATTGTGCCCCATTAAAGATGGGCCTGGGCCTGGGCCTCGGGGAGGGGGTGGGGGGGAGCCTTCCCCAGGTAAGCTCTGCGGTTAGAAGTTCAGAAAGAAGTCATTTTCAGGAAGCGTATTCTGAAACCCAAAATTTGCACGGAAACCCTGCTAGAGCATAGTGCGAAGACAGCCTTAAGAGATCATCTTCTTTTACCAGAAGGGTACAGGCCATTTGTGTTTTGAAAACAAATTAATCTAACTCCTGAAAGAAACCGAATAGAAGTAGATGCTGTGGCACTGTTTTATAAGATTCCCACTTATGCACAATAATGGCCCTCTTAACAGCACAGAGCTTTGAGAATTAAACAGATACATTTAGACATAGGTCGTGGAACTAGGGGTGCTACTGCACCCCCCTGGCTTGAAGTCATTTCAGTGTTTACAGTTTGGTTCAATGGCTCTCAGCACCCCCACTATACAAATTGTTCCAGCACCCCTGCATTTACCTTCCATTTGTGAATTAGATAGTTTCAGAAGATGCACATTTTGAAGCCCTGATGCTTTCCTAACATACCATTGAATTTAACTGTCCTAGAATGTATTTATAAGTTATAGAAACAGATCATCCAAACTGCATAGCACACACACTATTTTGACACCATAAATGAAATATGAAAGTTACATTGCAGCATTAAGAAATAGTCTGTTGCATTACATTGCAATATCAGCTCTGTGTACTGCACTAGATGCTTTAGAATAAGAATCTAAACTAAACTATGTATGTTTTCAGTTTTTTTAACTTTAATTTTTCCTGGAAAAAGGAAAGTACTTTTTGGTATGAATTTGAATAAAGTCTGTGCTTCAAGTTGTCTTACAGTTTGTTTCACCACAAGAGAAAAGTAAATAGATTTGCCATGTTCATGCCCTGTGACTAAAAGCGAAATGGAAAGCCTGCCACAATGTGTATTGTTTGTGTTTGAGCTGGATATGCTTTAAAAAAAAAAAAGTCTCCCATTTACAAAACAGGCCCCAATCGTACAAAGGGTCATGCAGGCAAGTGACTGTGAGCATAAAAGAAACCTTAAAGTTTACACTACAGACAAAATCCTGTAGTCCTTACTTAGGGCCTTATTAGGTGTTCCTAGCACATCCAAAACTCCAGGATTCTCAAAAGCCATTTAATTCTATTAAAGTTTTGCACTCAAAACTCCTACTGAAGTGTGTCTAAGGCCAGAAGGGACCATTGTGATCATCTAGTCCCGGGGTGGCCAATGTGTGGCTCTTCAGAAGTTAATATGTGGTTCCTTGTATAGGCACCAACTCCAGGGCTGGAGCTACAGTCGCTAACTTTCCAATGTGCCGGGGGCGGGGGGGCTCACTGCTCAACCCCTGGCTCTGCCACAGGCCCTGTCCCCACTCCACCCCTTCCCGCCCCCTCCCCTGAGCTTGCTATGCCCTCGCTCCTCCCCCTCCAGAGCCTCCTGCATGCCAAGAAACAGCTGATCGGGAGGTGCAGGGCGAGAGAGAGAGAGGTGCTGTTCAGCAGAGCTGCCTATGGGCAGGAGGCTCTGGGAGCCAGGGGAGAGGGTGTGGTGTTGGGGAACTGATGCGGGGGGCTGCTGACTTATTACTGTGGCTCTTTGGCAGTGTACGTTGGTAAATTCTGGCTCCTTTTCAGGCTCACTGTGGCCACTCCTGCTCTAGTCTGAGCTCCTCTATAGCTCAGGCCACAGAAGTTGCACAAGATGGATGGATTGTGTGTGTGAGAAAAATCACTAGTCTTTATATATGCAAAAGACACAGTCATCAGTTTGGAAGGAACACATGCATTTCCCTCTTCATATACATCATTGATCAGTTATGCAAACTGTGTAAAGTTATCAATACAGCTGCAGAAAGGGAATGAAATGCTTTCATACCCAATTACCAGAAAACAAAAGTAAATAGTTGGTAACATTTTCTCTTCCACTAAATAGAAGAAATGTAAAAAGGAGGCGGCTTGAAAGTGATGTTGCAGGGAGTTTTTATAAATTGTAATAATGTAATCCTGGAGAAATGAATGCTGAATAAGATCTGCATATCATTATCAATGCATAAATATTCACAAGCTTCTTTTTGGAGAGAATTGCCATATATTCATAACAATATCTGGAGGGGGGATAAATCAGTAATTATATAAAGACCTCAAGATTTGGCTGTTAATCAGTTTTTAAACTTAGGTGCTCTTATTGACTTAATGTACAGCACTCAGTAACACATATCACAAGACTAAGTTATGCAGTACTTATTACGGAAAGACTCTCATTGACCTCCCTTAATGTTGCCTGATTAAGGCCACAGGACTCAATTATACCCATAAAGTACTTCAACTTCTTCAGTGTTTTCCTTTGGGTCAATGAAAACTAAAAATGGAAGTTCATAATGTTTTAGTGTTTGGTTTGAGATTCTTATTCAAAAAAATATTATTTTCCCTTTAATTAAAAATTTTAAGCATCTAGAAAGTTATTTTTAATTCATTTGGAGGACATGGAACCGTTTCATTTCAATGAGACAGAACACTTTTGACTTTGTAGTTTTGTTGAATGTAGACATTAACATTAATATTTTAGTATCACAATTATATTAAATACCCTAAATGATGTTACCTTATCTAAACATCAAAGTAAACTGTTCAGTCTTGAGAATTAACATTTTGGAATTTGGATTCTATGGAAAATTGATTTTTCAGATTCAGAACTAGGGTTGTTTTTTGTTTGTTTTTAAAACATCAGGATTTTCTACAGAATGGAAATTCTGCTTTATGAATAACGCATCACAACAAAATGGGACAACAAATTGAAATATCAACAAGTCACCCAAAAATAAAGTTCTACAAAATTGTTATATTTTCAATCAAAACAAAATGCTTTTTTTTAAAGTTAGCTAGACAAGGTGGGTGGGGTAATAGCTTTTATTGGACCAACTTCTGTTGGGGGGTGGGGGGGTGTCTTTTGAGCTACCCAGAGCTCTTCCTCAGGTCTGGGAAAGGTACTCGGTGCAGTTTAGACACCCATGCCTGGGCCATGCCAGTGGAGTTGGGCTCTCAGTGCTTGAGCTAAGGGGCTGTTTAGTTTTAATGTTTGGGCTCAGGCTGAAGTCTAAACTGCAATTAAACAGCCCCTTAACCCAAGCCTCTGAGCTAAAGTCACCTGGCACAGGTGCACCACAGGTGTTTAATTGCAATGTAGACATACCTAGAGTGTAACAGCTAAATACAAGGTCAAAGAGATGCAATGTGCTAACTACTAATGCTAAACTAAGGGGCCATTCTAGGTGAAGTGGCCCATTAACACCCTGTAGTCATAGGACAAAAAAGGGGGTTAGAAGGTTACAGATTGTTGTAATAATGAAGACACTGAATATATGGCTTAAGACCATGTTTGACGTTATGAAACGACTCAAAATAAAATGCTTCATTTTGAATTTTCACATTGAAAAACTGTTAATCTACATTTGTCTCAAAAGACTGACAGTTCCACAGTCTTTTTTCTCTCAAAACCACTTCAACAAGCTGTAATTTTTGTGCAGCACCTAGTACAATGGGGCCCTGTAAGCAGTTCCACTCACCACAGTACCATCCCCAACATCCAGGATGGCGTATTGGAGGGATTGTCACCTCTAGAACCTCCCTGCTCCTCTCCTCTGGCCCTGTGCCTGACCAATGGTACAGAAAGCCCAAAACAGCAACTCACACAAACAAAAGGGTCTTTCACACTGCTTGGGCTCATCTTTAGCCCACCCTCCAGACTCAGCTCCCTATCCCTTGTGGGTTACCTTTAAGTCACTCTGGCTCCTTTCCTAGAATCCCCTTTCAGATTCATTCCCTCTTCCACCCCCTATTTAAGGACCTACAAGAACCCAGCCTGCTCCCTGTGATTCATCTTCCAAACTGAGTTTTCTCAGCCCTTTTGTGAGGCTCAGGTGTCTCATACTGTCACCTGACCACAATTAGCCCTACCCCGTCTAGCTAAGATGGGGCTAATTACAGCACAGGGTTGACTGCCCCAGGCCTCCTGGCCCTAAAAAGAGAAACCCACCCTGTTACAGGTCTCAAGCAGAGATTGGGACTTTTAGGTAATATCATCAAATAATAATTAATAATAAAGGCGTTACAGGCCATTGTAGCAACATTTTTGTTGTTTGGGTGTTTTCCCCTTATCTGTTTTACTCTGAAATATGCAAAATATCTGCAGCATTGATTGGTAATAACTTTTTACAACATAAAAATGTAAATTAAAAAAATAAATATGGTCTAAATTCTCAGGTTTCAGAGTAGCAGCCATGTTAGTCTGTATTCGTAAAAAGAAAAGGAGTACTTGTGGCATCTTAGAGACTAACAAATTTATTTGAGCATAAGTTTTCGTGAGCTACAGCTCACTTCGTCGGCTCACTCTCTACCTCTTTTGTACCACTGAGACCATGCTAGGGATACTGAGCTGATATAGCTTGCTCCTTTGTCACTCCCTCTTTGCAGCCCCCAGCATAGGAAGTATGTTAGGGGTGGGGAGGAATGGAGAGGGTTAGGCAGGAGCACTGGCTGGAACATGATTCCAACAGGTGCTCTTTAGAGCAGCCTCTAAGCTACTCTAATGTGTGCTCAGGATTAAGGCAGAGAATCAGGGAGGTATAACCAGCTTCCTGATGGCCACCCCTCCCACTCTAGTCTGCCCGGGAGAAGTTGGATGCAGCATGAGAATCTGGCCCAATATTTACAACCTTGAAAGATTGTTGCAATCCCGCACTCAAGTTACTGAAGTTAATGTTGGTTTTGCCTGAGTATGGAGTGACGATGCAGGTCTAATGTCTGTCCCTTATCCCCATGCAAGCTCATCACATGGTGGCCTATTCCTTGTATCTGCCTTTCTTCCCAGTACTAAGTTTACCAAAAACATACAACTACAATCTTAAGCAACCCCAAGGTACAATCCTTCTAGGTGAGATAGATATAGAGGCGCTTAGTCTAGATATGAATTTCAGAGTGGGGCAGTAGATGCCCTGATCATGCCTACATTTTCATCTCTTTTATTTCTTATGTGGCCTTCCCACTCCTGGGTTTGGACCCAAAGTGCACACAGGTTTATTGCAGTTAAAGATGTACTAGGGCAATAACTCAATGTCCTAGGGCAGGATATTGCACCTCAATAGAGAAGAGGATGGAGTTCTAGAACCAGCTGAAGTTGATGAAATACAATGATAAGTGGAATATAAAATCAGAGTAGTGTGAATTAATCAAACCAACAAGGGCACCTTCCTGCCAGCTTACTGGTCTTGTAAGTGATGATATCTGGCTTTGTAAACTACTTTTCTGAAAAGGGAAATACTGTTAAAAGAAAAGTCACTGTTCTGCCTGATATTTTTATGATCTACTTTTATGAGTCTTTCACACAGCAACCAGGGAGAGAAAATCATTTACAATAAAAAGGAAAAGGTGGTGTGAAACCACAGAAATCCGCAGGGTACCCAGATCGGTCTTACACCTGAAACTACTGTTTACTCTTTTTTTTTAACTGAATAATTCACTGTTTCAGGTGGACAGTGTACCTTTGAAAGCAGAAAAAATGAAGGGTAGGAGGACTATAACATGGTATGACAAAGGATGAACATATGCTGAAAACGAATGATACACATGCCATGGAGTGCTTGTGTAGTATCAAAGATTATACATTAAATATTAAACCAATTTCACCATTTCTTTTATAGTATGTCTCAGTGGAGTCAAGTCCAGCAGTTGGAAATAAAGTTTTTGGAGCAGGTAGACCAGTTCTATGATGATAACTTTCCCATGGAAGTCCGACATCTACTAGCACAGTGGATAGAAAGCCAAGATTGGTAGGATTAAATGTTCTTCTATCTACTAAGGTTTGATTTGTGGAAACTTTATGGTTTATTCAGGCAGATTTCTAGCATGTTTGCTTGTGAACTGTGAAGGAACATGCTTTGCAAGAAAAGTGTACCTTTAGTTATGTATTAAAGGCCATCTTATTCACATAGCATGTTGCCCTTTATTTATCTGAGAGATTCAGAGGGAAACATTAAAAGTGCCAATGTTTTCACGACATTAATTTACCAATTACAGATTTCCATTGCATATATTTTACTTGTCGGGGCAGATTTATAATAAAAACACTAATTAGTGTTTAGGGATCTCTTTCTTGCTTTGATTTTTAATAAATCAAATACCACATTTTTATTTAAAAATAATTCTTTAAAGAAGTAAGCTGAATGAAATTTTCTTTATCACACATTTATTGAAATATGGCGTCATCTATCTTTAATGAAGAGAAACAATATTAAAGCTTAATATAATCAGATAATACATAGTCATTCGAGCTGTCCTATAACTTTTAAACCTCAAATTTCTCTCTTTCAACCTCAAATTTCAGGTGTGATTGAATAGATTTTTGTTTGGACTCATCTCTATACAAAATATTTTATTTGTTTTTAGAATATTAACATTACAGTTTTTTGCATGAAAAAATGTCAGTTAGTTTTAGGTTTGTTTTTTTTGTTTGTTTGTATTTTGTAGTGTGAAACGGTTTCATCTACTCTTTTCTCCAGACTGCATGCAAGAAGCAAACTATCTTTTAAAAAAGTCTTTACTTGTTTCCTTTAATTCTGAATTTTTCACCAAGATGCAGATTATAACTTACTTAGCAAATAACTTGACATATATCATGACATTTTTGTTCATTCACATGCATATTTCATGTTAAGAATTTTGTGTTGCATAGGGAGGTCGCTTCCAACAATGAACCAATGGCAACAATCCTCTTACAGAACTTGTTAATACAATTGGATGAACAGTTAGACCGTGTTTCTCAAGAAAAGAACCTCCTGTTGATACACAACCTGAAAAGAATCAGGAAACTTCTTCAGGTAAGATTATTACCTCAGATTGCCCTTAAATAAATGTGTACCTTCTTTCTGGTTTCTAAGGCAAAATCCAACTACCACTGAAGTCAGTTCAGTTCTGTTTATGTTCTTAAACTGTGCTCATCACTGTAGTATCTAAGCAACTATGGGAAGATCAGACCCTACTATCTCCAGGCAAAATTAAGTTGACACTTATGGTCAAATTCTGTTCTCAGTTACACTTATGGAGTAACACATATGATTTCAGTGGAGATTGCACAAGTGTAACAGCAGAAACTGGAACCAAGGGGCTTGATATGCAGACAGATCTCAGTTTTTGCAAGTGAAGTTTTTCAACCTTGTCTAATTATAGGTGCGATGTTAGTAAAATGGCTAATTACCTGATCTGTAGGCACAAAAGTAGATATTTAACTACGAATAGTTGTGTACACATACTCCTGGGGGAATTCTGCGCCAAAAAATTGAAAATTCTGCACATAATATTTTAAAATTCTGCAAATGTTATTTGTCTAAATAACACTACATAATCATGCCAGTTTCAATTATTTTGGTAATTGATTTCAAAATACCTGTCAGCAAGTATGTCTATAGCAATACAGACACACACAAAAATTCCCCTAGAGTAGAGAATTAAAGAAACCCATATGACAACCCAGTTTCTGTTTCTCTGCCCCCCCCCCAGCCCAGATACCCTCCCCCGAAGCCCAGAGCCCAGCCGTGGTCCCCCCAGCCCAGACATCCTCCCCTCCCAGAGCCCATCTGTTGCCCCCCCCCAGCCCAGATACCCATCCCCCTCTCTCCCAGAGCCCAGATGTTCCCCCCGCCCAGCCCAGACACCCTCCGCGTCCCTTCCAGAGCCCAATCATGGCCTCCCCAGCCAGATACCCGTCCCCCTCACCCACAGAGCCCAGCCGTGGCCTCCCCAGCCCAGACACCCGTCCCTCTAATGCCCAGGGTTCCAGAAGGAGAAACAGCCTGGTGCTGGGTCCCAGCCAGGCTTGTGTGGAGTTTCCTGCATGCCACCGTCTCGTTCCTTCAGGGCGTGCAGGAAGCTGCAGCTGCTGGGAACCCTCTACTCTCCTCCCCAGCGCTAACCTGCAGTGTCTTCTGTGTACGAGTTGGGCTCGGCCAGGTCCAGCAGCCCCTAGTGGCGGCCAACAGCACTGCAGCCCATTTCTCTCGGGGAAAGGAAATTATGTGCAAAAACCATTAATTGCTGCAAAATTCTGCATTGCACAGTGGCACAGAATTCCCCCAGGAGTAGTATACAATTCATTGCAGACACAAAAATGCAGGCACAGTTATTTACAGGTGAAAAACTGCAGCCAGCACTGGATATGAGGCTCTATAGCTGTGGTTTTAAACTTTTTTCATTTGCAGACCCCTAAAAAAATTCAAAGGGAGGTGCGGACCCCTTTGGTTGTCTTTGACATAATCTGCAGACCACAGGTTGAAAGCCACAGCTCTATAGCATATAGACCTTCAGTTTGATGCAGATTGAAGGTTGTCTTTTGACAAGCTTAAAGGTTTTTCCATCAAGCTTTTGTACATAGTGATATTTTCTTTTATTGGTTGACGTTAGTAAAACACAGTCTAATAAATGTTTGTTTATGGTAAGAATTCTGGGAAAACGATAGCATTTAGTTAATGATTTACTTCCTGTTATAATTGTGCCTTCTGCACAAAGCAGATACATATCTCCGTTTTATGAAAGGTTTCTTTCCCTTCTTTGATGGTGGCATGTTTCCTACTTGGACTGCAATGACTGTTATAGTTCTTGCAAAGGGTTATCTTTATTATATGTACTGCAATGGAAAATCTTAACATGACACTGCCAATCATTTTGTTCCCTTTATTCATTTATTGGTGATGGCCTCAGAAACTTGACAATATTTCCATTCCTACCAGTTTTTCCTCTTGCATTATTGAAACACTAATTTTTCTTATGTGATTTTCATGCAACTTGAAATTAAGGTCACTTTTCATTTCCTTCCTTGTTTGTATATCAACATCATCCATAATTTCAAAACAGTTAAAACAACAAGTTTATTAACTGCTTCTGCAGGACAAGCAGAGAGGCCCAGCGTATTTGTTTTTGTCCTAGGACACACAGCCATAGTGTGGTGGAAGTATTGCTGCATCACCCTACCAGAGGCATTCTCTCTGCAGGATCATACGTACAGAAAGAATGCCTCCAATGGCATTGAGATGAACAGTCCTGACCATCTTTTGAAGGCTGAACAGATACGCATTTTACACAGTCACCCGCACCAGATGCTTGAGTATAGGGATTTCTCTGTATTTTTATTCAGACTTTGTTTTGTTGTTTGGTTTCGCTCTTTAAATGTCCCCCTCTTCCCTTTGCTACGTATTTGACAAAAAGAGTATTATCAAATGCTAGAAACGCAACCAGCTCTAAACAAATGTGCACTCTAGATAACCTATAGAATATAGGACAGATTGAGACGAGCACTCAGGTCTTCAATGTACTTTTGTATACATGTATGTGTATGTTTAGATAATAGCCGTGTGTGTGTGTGTGTGTGTGTAGAAGAAAGAACAAATGTCCTTAGGTCCTGACACACCTGCTGGGACAGATACTGTGCTGTGCTTCTTAGGAGCTGCAATGCCATAGATGCGTACTAGTAGGCAGAGGCAAAGGTGGCTGTGAGCCATCTTTTGTGCCACCTGGATTCTGATCTGGCCAGGTTCTGAAGTGGTAACCAGAATATATTAGAACGACCCCAGGAGTCTTGTGTTCCTCTTCTGGGTTGTATTCTCCCCCAGCCTCTTGTGGCTTCACTGCAGCCTCTGCATGCTACTAGAACTGCATATAGGGGCCAGAGCAGGAGGTAGGGCCCAGAGTCTGCCTTTTCCTGCCCCACAGACATAAGCAGATAAAGACTGCATAGAGGCTTGGCAACCACTGCTCAGCCCACTCAATGGCTGGCTTTCTCAAAAGAAATGCAACACAAGTGGGGGCATATACTGAATAGTTCTCTGTATCCCTATGCAGGATTGGGTATTAAGATCCCAGTCCTGCAAGCTGCTCCAGGAAGAAAGGTCCTTGTATGGAGCTCCATTGACTTCAGGAGCTTGAGGTCTAAAGGTTTACAGATTTTCTCAACAAGTCACTGTTCTGCCTATTAAAAGTGATATCAGTCCTGACCTTTGTGGTAAAATATTTCCATCTGAGAAAAAGAGCAATAGTTCTCTCTATTAGTAGCAGTGCTGGCCTTTCTCAGTTGTATCACGACAGCAAAGAACTGACTTTTTTGGATAACAAGTGACTGGTATGTTTTCAGAATAGAAATGTCAACCATCAGACATCTAATAGCACTTTCACTATTAGATCTTTTTCCTGATTTTTCTTTTCCGACCTTTAATAGTAAAACCCGCAGTCTAGCCTGATTTCCACAATAACTGCTACTGGCAGGGGCAGAGCGGATTTTTTGAAATGTTCCGTACTGTAGATAAAGCAAATAGCTTGTGGTGCTTTTAAAAAAAATAAATAAGCTGTAACAAACACATATTTCATTTAAAGTACCACATGTCTGGCCTTGAAATTTGTATAATATAATTTCTGCTTACATCTTTAACCTAATAAAGTGCTACATGGCAGAATTCCAAAGGTCCAGATTTATTGATACAGATCCTGGATCTTCAGTTGTCAAAACTAATCCCACTCAGTTTAGTTCTCTTGGGCAGGTAGAAAAACCACAACCAGCACCCTCATTGTTCTCATTTTATTATTTGTCAAGCACTGAAAATGTACTGAAAGCTGTACAGGACACACAATACAAGATAATTCCTACTCCAAAGATATTAAAGGATACAAATCGCATGTGGGAGAGCAAATTTGTCATCTTTTCTCAAACCTATTTGTGCTCTAGGCTGGGCCTAGATCCTTGGTTGTGCCAGAGTTCTGCTTAGCACGCCTGAAGAAGGGTGGCAGGGCACTTCCCTGATCCCTGGCACAAGTAAGAACATACACAGCACCCCTCTAACTTATACCAACTTGCAACAGCCCCCTACAGCTGTTCTTCCAGCAATCCCTTCTGGTGTTGCAGCACACGCTGGCTGTGCCACCTCCTGTCCCAACACACCACCAGTGCCAGGGGAAAACAGGTGATTGGGAGGATGGGGTATAGAAGTAGGGAGACTTTCTATTGACTTAAATGAGAGATGGGTTGGACTCTTAATGCGAGAGGAAAAATATATTTGTAATTCATCTTCTACTTTTTGGTGTCTGTGTGAACAGTGTTAGTCTATTTATCTCTGAAGGTTATAGCCCACCTGACTTACTCTTGGCTCTCTAGTGCAACATTTCTTTGAAATTTCTCAGTTCACTCCTCTTCCTTCCCCTCTACACCACACACACACACACACGAAGCTACCCAACCTCAACCCATGATCTGAAAGTGTAGCTTATATATTATTTTAAGCACAGTTCTGTTATAACTTTAAAGAACACTTTGTCAGGCTTGACAGATCTGGAAGCTATAATTTGTCTTCAAGTACAAAGGCTGAAGCAGTCTGCCTGTAGTATTCACCACTATGTTCCTGAGTAGAGTTAATTGGAAAAAGGACTAGTGGCACTGAAGTTGCAATGAAAAACAAAAAATGTTATGGGATTTTTTTCCTCCCTGTTCTCCTACTAGATCTACTCCTGAGTGACCTCTACAGCAGACTTTGCTCACTGGTTAATGTAGTGGGTGTCCAGCATGCATCTCACTTGTATACCAAAACATTCATCTGCTCTGTTTTTTGGAATGGGCAGTATGCTATTGAAATTTACAAAACTCCTGCTCGGATCATTCAGCAAATAGGAGTCTTACACATACATTTCAATATGCACTAGTGCCTTCTATCAACAAATGAAACATACATACCCAAGAGCCAAGACACAGCTGTGAAAGGCATCCCCAACCCCCAGGACCATACAGGAGAACCTGTTCACAGAGACTCAGAGGGAAGAGAGCAGAGCAATCCACTGCATTTACCAATCTGGTATTGAAGAGCCCTATCTACTAGAGATGCTATTTTCCAATGACGCTTAAAACACATTTTGATATATCTTTAATTATCACAAGTTATAATGTCATTCGGGTGAACCAGCCTTTACAAAGGGACACAACACACACATTATCAGTGCCTTGCACAACTATTTTCTAGGTGGCAATGGAATATTTGGAGTCGGGATTGTTTGGTTGCTGTAATGATCTTGGGGTTCATTAAATAACAAACCAGTGAATGAGACAGGAATAAAACTTGAGTAAAACAAACTGGAAAGTGTCTCTGATGAACAGCTGCACGCAGCCATACAGAGTTCCCAACCCCCACTGTCAGGGGTTGTCAGACATCTCTAAATTCCTTTGACATAATATTGTCCCTGATGAGGGAGCATCTCTAAATTATAATCTTCTACAAACCTATCTCTACAGTTATGTTCCTGGCTCTGGAGGGGAGTTGTGTCTAATGGTTACAGATATCTCAGCCAAACACATAGATCTGGCACATTTAGTGGCTATCAATGCGACTGCGTCTCCCATACTCGACACAGATTTCTATTCACAGCTCTTCCTGCAGTGTCTTTGTGCAGCTTCTCAGTTGTCCAATCATTAATAGGTGGGAGATGCCTGCCTCCTAAGTTAGAGGTATGAGACCTTGCTCAGTAATAAAAGTTGTGAAGTGCACTGAATTATTAAAACCAGTTAGTAGAAGAGCTGATGCTAGACCTCATGGTCTCCTTCGAGCCCAGCCCTCCTTCCCTGGCCAAAGCAATGCTGCTGCTGCATCCAATCTGGACCTCAGGTTTTGAGTATGCTCAGTGCAGATGGCAGGAAAGTGGAGTGGGGGAACATGCTCAATTTAGCTGGATGGCGAGTGGGGCTGGAGGAGGTACAGTGCAGATGGAACATTCAGAGATTGCAAACCTTTAACAAGCGCTGCTGAGAAAGCGTAAATAATTATTTTCAGATCTGATGGATTTTCATGGAAACAGCAAAAGACATCTGTGTACCTTTAGGACAGTTCGCACCTTCAATCAAATTTCAAGTTCCTGCTCTAAACCATGAAGATATTAGACTTCAAAGACACAGCTGAAAAAGCATTTCATTTATTATTTATTTCAGGTTAAATACTAAAAACAATTCCTATGCAAGGCTCTAGGCACCCTAATCTTGTAACATTAGCAAAACTACCAATTTTTAATTAACTTCATTCTCAGAAATAGCCAATTTAGCAGAAAGTATTAAAATTAAAAAAAAAAAAAGCAGCTTGAGGCAGAGAGCAAGTACGGGAAACTTATGTCTGAATGGTTAAAATCTGGCCAAGTTACAAGCCACTGAAAACTGTGTGATAATGGAAAGTGCTGGTCAAACTTAAAGTTGCTACCAGCTCCTTCGTAATACATGTGTCTATTGTTTACTCCTCTATCCACTCCTTGGCTGAAATACCATTTCTAGGTATTAATCTGATATAAATCAGTCTATAAATTGCTTGAGGATTTCTCTACATGACTGGCACGATGTACGTCAAAGTTTTAGGCTAAAACACTGGACATTGTTTATTTTGGTTTTGTTTTTTATTTCTGTATTCGGTAAATTAGACTCAAGAAAATGAAAGCTATAGAGATGAGGTTAACCTGTCATTGCTATGATCTTGGGTGGACGCTATTACAGCAGGTTTACTTATGAAAGGTCTTATTTTCCTTATATCTGTCCATAGAACTCCTATTCACATGAATAGGAGTACTATGAACCGATGAAGTGGAGGAAGGGGGAAAAAAAATAGAAGTATACAGCTACAGTACTTGCTCATGCTTAAAGAACTCAGGTGGAGGGAAGCAAACCAGATTAGTCACAAATACAATTTTTGTTGTTGCTACGACAACAGTGTGATGGTGAGGTGTTGAGCCTAGACGTAAGTAACCAGATAAAATGAGAAGACTGTAGGTAGGAGAAGAGTCTGCTATCATTTCTAAGAGTTAGTTCCAAGATGAAACACAGCAGACATAACCTTAGACCGTGACCAATTATATTTTGTTTTTAAACATATTTTGAAATGGCTTAGGTAGGATTTTTATAAAATGAGAATCAAAGGCAAAATGAGTCACATTCCTTTTATCCTTCAACTTTAAACTCGCAACATATTTTCAAATATATTATTTCCCCTCCCCATAATGTGTGGGTGAATTTGGTACACAAGAAAATGAACAGAGACTGACACATTATATGGTAGGTTTACGATATAAACAAATGAAGAATAGGCAGAAATCATTCCTACTTGTAACTGAAGCCAAACTTTACCCTCTGATATTGAGATACCTGCTCCTTAATTAGAACAGTTTGCTTTTGGCATTTAAAAACACGGGGTCACATTAGGTCATTGATTCTTAAGCAAATCTTACCATTGAAATCACTGGAGGAACTCTGCTTAAGTCAGTGGCACAGTGTAACCCACAAAAAAAAAAAGATATTTAGTGGGGAAGTGAAGGACGTGCAGTTATAACATAACATCTCAAGAAGTTGAAGACAAATGGGAAGGAGAGCTCCTCCACCTATTTAGCATTCAAGCTTTGGGTTATTGTGTAGCAGTTCATACTATTGGACAAAATCTGGATTTCCCACCTAATGCAAAACTCTGATTGAATGTAAAAGGAAGTATATGCACTAGCCAACTGGGGCAGGGTGAGGGGGGCGGGGAGAGTAGGGAATGGGAGCTTTTCCTGAGTAAGGATCTAAGTGTGCAGGGCTGGCCCTAACCCAAATGGCGACCCAGGTGAGGTGCATCTTTGACACCCACCCATTTGTTAACCTTTCAAATATTTTATTTTTTATTGCAATTGTAGCCCATTTCTTGACTTTGATCCACGATTTGCATGCATGATTTATCCCTGTCATAAGACAATACATTTGCATGCTATGATCTGTAACTCTGTATTTATTCATGCCATATGTAAGCAAATAAACATATCCTTTTCTCTGCGCTTATATAAACTTTAATTTGAAGAATAACGGAAATGTACTAACATCAAGCAATTGAACTGTGCACCAACATTGCGTGGACCAGTATTAAACAGTGTTGCAGTAGGTGATAGTCTTAGAATGTCAACCCTAGTCCTTTAGTTCAGGAGGTTGTTTTTCCTCGCCTTTGCCCTCGTGAACTGAAGCACAGCATCAGAGAGATCAAAAGACTGGTCAATGGCATTTTCAAGTGCCATCATCAATCAAAGATATGTTTTAATGATCCTGAGCTTTAAAAAAAAAACAAAAAAAACTGTGCTCACCACTCTTGACTGTGACCAGTAGCATGAGCAGAATCCTCAAAGCTATCCACACATTAAGAAAAATGCCTGTCTGCTGTGCCTCATGAATGAATTGGAAAACTTGGAGTGGAGAGTATGCTTCCCATGTTGCAAAATGTGATGGATGTTGTCCAGTTTGGCAGAGGTCTTTATCATTGATGTCTGAACATTCTCCAGGTGTCAGCATCCGGTAAAGGTCTGTACAATTGTTCAAGAGTGTTTTCCTGTCCGCTGGCAGCTTACTAAGGTCATGCAAAAAGCCCAGGTCTTTTTGTGGTGCTTCATTTTTCTAAACCCTTCTATGATGGACATTCAAGCAGTATCAACGAATGAACAAAACAATTCCCTTTTGAATTTTTCTTCTGAGCTTCCCGTCACCTCATCTCTGCCCTCATAACTAAACTGTCTCTTCTTGCAATGAATATGAGTTTCCTTGAAGACAGGCTTAACACTGGAGCTTTTTGCTATTTCTTTGGCAGCAGTGAGGCATATTCAAATCTGTTGTCTCTGTAGGCCACAACAAAATCAAGGCAGCTTTTCATCAAAGTAGTCGCAGTCGTGATGTCCATCGACTGAGTTTGTTGTAATGCCTTGCTTACAACGTTTACTTGGAACAGGATATCGTGCCAAACCACAATTGATACCAGAAGTCAGTGATCTGGTTTGCCAGGCTTTGTCCTCATTTCTGATTCCAGCCACAGCTTTACTCAGCTGCGCCAGTTCCATCAGGGCATCATAAACCTCAGTCACTTGGTACCTCACTGGCCTTATGCTGTCAGTGCAGCTCTCCCAGTAAGTGTCACTTAGAGGCTTCATGGTCAGATTTGTAACATTGTACATGAGGATCTTACACCTGATAGTTAATGCTGAAAACATATCCTTTGCAGTACTCCAAAGAAAGATATGGAATCTAAAGATGATGATGCTGCATTTGACACAACCAGTTTGAGGGAATGGCAGCCACAAGGCACAAAGAAAGCTCTTGGATTCAGCACAAGGATCCTTGCCTGGACGCCACTGTTTCTTCCCTTCATATTTGCACCATTGTTGTAGCCTTGGCCACAGCAATCCTGAAGCTTTATTTTATTCTCATTCAAAACATTCATAAGCAGTTTTGTCAGGCCTTTTCCAGTAGAGTCATCCACAGAGCGGAAACAGATAAAGTGTTCCTTTACTTGGATATAGCCATCCTTGTCATCAGCGTATCTTACTGTAAATGACAACTTTTCACTGTGATTAATATTAGGACTGCAGTCCATTATTACGGCGTAATAATCAATATGTATCAAGCACCTTCCTTGCCATAAGGTCAATCAATTTGTTTCCAACTGTTTTGCTGCAGTAATGATCCATAGCTTCTTTATGAACTACTTGACTCACACATAACATGGTCGTATTTCCCAAGGAGCTCTACCAAATCGAGAAAATTACTGTTATGTTAAATGAACAACTTATCTGATGATCCCTGGAAGGCCAAATTATTCTTTGCAAGGAAGAAGGTAATTGAGATCAGATGCTTGAGCACGTTCCTCCAACGCTGGGTGACTTTTCATGTTACTTCAGAGCATCAGCTAAGTTATGCCAATAATTGTACCTGGAAAGTGCAAGCAATGATTTGGCATTCTTGTCAAATATTTTGCAACAAAACCAGGGCACTTTGTCAGTTGATTTTGAGAAAACTAGCCAAAGCCAATTCAGTTTCTCACCATTCTCGAGCCCTTTTTCAGAGTGTGACTTTGAGCAGTGTTGCTTCTGCTCATTTACTGGAAACGTCACATCCTTGATTTTGCTTGGCCCGTTCAAAATTGTACGATCAATATCAGCAGAGTTTAGGATCGCTAGCCATAAAGCAGGATCTGGTATATCGATATGTGGTGTCAGTTTTTCTCACTGCCATTTCTGTCATCATGCAAGGCTGATTCTTCTTTATAGTTTCTCTCTTTTTCATGTAAACCAGATTTTTCTTTGTCATTACTCTCCTTTTCATGTGAGCCACATTCTTTTTTATCACCAGTCGCCTTTACGCTGCCAGAAAAACTGGATGATTCTCCATCACTTGCCTCACATTTCCATTCCTTACCATCGGGTAAATCTGCTAATTCCGTAGTAATAGGACTTCTATCATTTACGCTTTGCTCAATTTCTTCTGCACTGGGACAATCGTTACTGCCGAAAGCCCGATCTATGTTGTTCTGATTCAGATATTTTCCCATCAGATTTGCCCCTTGCTGCAAACTAGATTGCAGCTGAGCTTTCCGCTTTCTATATTTAGCTCCTGAAGGCTTCTTCAGGGGCATCTTTTATTTTCTATTAGGGATAGCAAAAGTCTATGTTCCACTGTCTTAGAAAGTCATCAAACATTACGTGTGAAGTATGAAGTAACAGTATTTCTTTTATATTGTTGCGTAGATAGGAGTTCAATAGATATCTCTGGCGTCTCATTAAATATGTCCTTTATTAGTCACTACTTACACTCTTCAAGTCTTAAAACACAAATACACTTTTATTATTACATAATAAAACAAGATTCACAATATCACAACTGGTCTTTCACTTTGTTCTTATATCTGACTGGTGACTCACCACTTCTTATATACCAGCAAAGGCATGGCTGACCATATTCTAGAAGATTCAAGGAAAATGTAGTTCTCAGAAAATCTGGAAGGTTCCACGAGATTCTACAAAGGTCCAGAACATTCTAGGAGGTTAGTGAAAAATGAATTCACATACAGAATACCTGAAACATTTTAATTCAAACATTCTATTTTCCCTTTTGTCGCTAACAACAAAAACAGCACCCCGAGCCTGGCGCCCTCCTCCCCCATCCCAGCCAGGCATTCTAGGTGATCGCCTGCCCCTAAATCCGGCCCTGTTAGTATCTGGCCCATTTACTTCACTGGCTGCCTGAGTAAAACTGAGTAATTTCAGGATTTATCCTATTATTATACATCAATCACATATATCAAAATGGACTTTCGGAGGCACTGCTTGTCATGTTGTAGATTCAGCGTTAGGAGACTGACTTGAGCAAAGTCAGAGAAGTGTTATTCTCTTACCATCCATTCGGAACCAAACACTGGATACGGCATCAAGGGACTATCCTAAGAACACCTGACAAGTGTGGGAATTTTTATTCTTTTGGGACCAAATACCAAACTCCTTGTTTTTCTGATCCTGCAAAGATATGTACTAGATAGAAGGAACCCTTGCACGCAGATGGAACCCTGTTGAAGTCAGTGGGATTCCATATAGGTTGTGATAAGTTTGTAGGGTGCAGGAGTCCATGCAAGCAGATCTCAGTGCAGGATTGGGCCTCAGTTTTTATTCAGTCTTTGCTGGGAGTTTGTCCTAAAAAGGACTGAATAAAAACTGAGTGAGGAGAACAGGATGCATCCATTGTGTTTTGGCACAGACCTAGTTCTCACCATCTCATTCAAAATCATTTATAGAGACTTACACAGTACAGCTAAACTACAGGGAAATGTGTGTTGTTCTTTAGAACTGGTTGGAAAGCATCTTGTGCCCTATGAAAATTCTTGACAAAAACAAATAATTTTTTTTTGTTTTCATCTGAACTTTTTGTGAAATTTTCAGGTTTTCACCTCAACTACAAAATGCAGGCAGTCAGATAAAAATGTTTAGTAAATTTGAAAATGTTGCCTGCCAGCCTTACTTAACTTAAGTAGCCAAAAAAAACCAAACAAACCCCCCCCGCACAAAAAAAAAAAAGCAACCAACATTTTTGCTGCTGAAAACTGAAAATAAATTGTCTGTTTTTGATAAAATTTTCCTAGACATTTTTTGTGGAAAATTCTGTTTCGATTAAATAATAATTTTCCATTGAAAGAACTTTTGACAAAATTTCCAGCCAACTCTGTTTTCTTTCCTTTTGTTGTTGTGGATGAAGCATACAATGAACTGAGTTTTATTTATATGCATCTCTCTATCTTAGGGTTCTATTTTACTACCCATCACTGTAGTATCTGAGTGCCTCCCATGCAAAAATCAAGAATAGAGAAGTCACTAGTGGACTTCATAAAGTCTCTTGCACTTTTCTGCTTTGGAGGGCTCATATCTCTTAGGGGTAGGTAGGCTTTTGTGTGTGTTGGTCAAAATTTTTTAATTTTGTTTTATATATTTACTTTTGGTTGGTAGGGGTTAGGGAAAGAAACAGGTGTCAATGTTGCAAGTATCATTCTTATGTGGAAAGACTTGATATAGAATTGCTGCACTGTAACTTTTCTCGTCAACCACAACGTCGCTTTCTCATGGGTTTATGATGTGGGCTAAGTTAAACCTAAGTGTCGGCCAAATCCTGCCTTTCATTGCCCAGTTGCACTAGAAGGAGAAAAGGGCTTAGGGAGCCTCTTCTCCACTCTCCAGTCCCCTTTAGCAGCTGGGAAGGAATCTAACTTGATGCTCTAGGGAAGGAGAATGGCTAATGTGCCAGCTGTGTAATCTTAGTCCCAAGGGAGCATGGTCTCTCAAGGGAACATCGTCAAAACCCCTCTTCCCTGCCAAACTGGTTAGTGCAGATTGTTCAACTGCAGTATGTGCTAAATCTCACATTTTTCCTTTGCAGCCTCCCATCTTGGGCCCTATCCTAGCAGGATGACTCGGGTAATGAGCAGCCAACGTCCCACCTTTCACCTCCAGCATGACTCCTATGAGTCTAGATGTCTTCTAAATGTCTAGCCCTTTGCTAATATAGTTGTTTTTAAGGATGTCCCATCTTTGTATGGCTAAACTATTTCTTTTTAGACTTTGCTTTTTTGCACATAAATTGTTTTTTGATCAGATAGTACCTGTGAGAGTGATGAATGCAATAATACTGGTGATCAGATTGAACCTTCTAGGTGCTACTGTAAGGCAAATAATAAATAATAATAACTCTGCTTTACATGCACAGTAAGTCATTTGACAGTTTGTCACTGATATTATATCAGTGTTTCACGCATATGACAATATCAGTCCCTACCTGTAAATAACCACCCTCCCACCAACAATTAGTCTGTTTGGGGATGGGGGGTGAGAGAGAGACTAAATTTCTTATTTCAAAATGGTTACAGAAGTCACTTCCCCAGTAAGAAAAAATGTGACAGATGTTTCCTAAAATTGTTTTGTTTCACAGCAACAAAGGAAAGTGACAAAAACAGCGTATGCTGTGAAATAGGAGATTCCAACTGGCATTTTAACAAATATTTCTAACAAACACGGTACTGAGAAGCAGCTGCAGAGGATGGAAACAATAGCCATTGAAGTGTGAGCTGCAGTTTCCTGTTAAAGATTATAACAGGGTGAGAATGGAACATATAAAGAAATACTCAGAACAAGATAGAGTGTTGTCTTTTAATGCCCACTGTAGTGCCATATTGCCTCACTTGAAATATCATTCCTTTTATACAATATATTTATTTTAATGCTCAGTGTTAAAATGTTACCTTTGATGCCCAAGAGCAGAATTGTTTTTTTAAAATCTTTTCATGTAGATTTAGTACTCATGAACAATACCAGATTAACAACCCAGCAGACTGAATTCCACTATTTATCCACAAGCCAGATGCCGGTCAAGACGCAGGTGTGAAAACTTCCCCTTACTGCAACTCAATCCTAACGCTGACATCAGCAGTGTGAATTAATACCAGTGGGGGCTCTTATCTCTGTAAAGTGAATGGAGGTCAAATAAGCCATTAGCTGCTAAATACTTTTGGTTGCTAGTGACCTGTGCTAGATTTGATCCTGTGACCTATGAAGGACAAGCTCTAGATCTCATTACCGAGCACCCCTTGGGCCTACCATCATCCTTTCTCTGTCTCCTTCAGCCCCCTGTGTGAGAATTTGGCCTACAATAATGCATTAAATCCCCCCCCGGATCCCTGATTTTTCAACCTTTGACCTCATTTCCATTCCTGTTTCTTTTATTTGTTGTCCACAGTAATCAGCTGTAGCCTGGGCTTAGAAGTTCCTCCCCCTTAAGTAAGGGGGTGGACCTTCAGTTATGGACAGGGTTAGGCTGGTTTGTCCCAGTGATTCAGACAGTACAAATCTTTGTTCCAGTCCCAGTGCAGGCAATCTAAACTAGGGAGGGTCTTTGCAGCTAGGGAATACTAAAAAGCTACAGCTGGTTGGGTGAAACTGTGGAGCTTTCTGGTGGTGGGGAATTTTTAAAGAGAACTGTTCTAATTCAGACAAGATGTAAGAATGGAAATTGTGTTACTAGAGTAGAAACGCATATTCTATTGGCAGGCCAATTCCTAATTATTGCTTGTTTAACTCAACGCTAACACTTCGTGTACATGTTTACTGGTGTTTATAGGACTTACAAATGTAAATTGGCTCATAGATGGGAGCGAGAAACTCTTATAGTCTGTGCTCAGTCCTGATCTACTGGGGCCTGACGGTGAAGTTCTGAAGCAAGTATCATCTTGGGAGGTTGTTACTAATGCTCTAGTATAGAATGACTGTAGGAGAAAAATAAATCGGTCAATCCTCTTCCTTTGCCACCATCTCCCCCCCATCGCAATGAGATTATGGGTTTGACTAACCTTTGCTGTATAATGCATTGTGAAAGTAGAAGTGTATACTTAATTTTCTACCTTAAATAGGCTTGCTCTTCAGCATCCTCGCATTGAATGACCCATAATAACCAAAGACTCCAATCGGGATATGAGGCAGAAATTGGTCTCACACAGATTTTAAGTAATCACAGAAGATTCTTTCAAAGTTAAATTATTTGTATAATCAAAATAGAATACACATCCTGGTTAATGTCAGTAACTGTGTGAAATTACAAAATGACTTGAAGTCAGTCTGACATGCAATTTACCAGAATGTGTTCTCTCTCACCAAATAGCATTGATCAACAAATATTACTGGTAAATTAGGGAAAACACTTTGATATCACAAATGGAGTGGAAAGGAAAGTTCATCTCCTGCAAATTCCAGTGGGCCCCAGATCTCTTCCGCTGTGTGGGGATGCTTAGTAGCAAATTCTATACATTTCATTGCATTAACTTTTCTGGGTTTCCCTCCTCCCACAGCTCTGTGTTTCTCTATGGGAGATGGTGACCTGGCCTGCACTAATTAAACTCTGCTGTTTATCTGCCCACAAATTATTAAAGTTTAGTTCTGTGTGTCCTAAGGAATTTAATGAGATCCTGGAAATTACACAGTTTACAGTAGGCGGGCATTGATGAAGAGGGGAAATACAGAATTGTATATGTACATTCTAGGACTTCCCCATATCATGAGAATTGCCTAAAAGAAGGAGGTTGCCTTTGAGTTCTCTTCTTTCATGCATCCTGAGGATGATGGGGGAGGGGAATCTAAAATATAAGTCTAAGATAAGTACAGTAAATAGATACTCACACAGGTACTTCCTCTTTGACCTAGATAAAACAGAAGCATAATGGCTGTCTGAATGTCCTTTTAATAATAATACTCCAGACTTGAAAAGTTTCCTTTAGAGAATTCTCAAGCACTTTATAAACAAAGAATCATAACACCTATGAGAGAGGTACAGTAAGTATTATCATACCTACTTAATGGATGGGTAAACGGAGGCAGACTGAATTGGGAAAGAATCCTGTGCCCCTTTGAAGGGTTTGCTAGCCTTTTAAAGGTGGAATGAAAAAAATGCAAAGGAAAACAAGGGTGGGTTGTGCTTTTTGTTCTTCTTTATGAGGCATAAAGAAGGTCTGGAGTTTTTTTCTAAAAACAAAATGAAACAAAAAACAAAAACAGTTTTTTCCTGCCTTTAAAAAAGAAATTGGAAATTGAAGATCTGTACAGCCTGGAAGACTGTATGGGGGTGACTGGAGATCTAGTAAAGTGAGGCTATTACAAGAATCAGGAGAGTGAAAAAATGAGCAATTGGGAAGGGAAAGGATTTTTGTCAAACTGTTTAAACACCCTGTCTTTTAAACCCCTGTTTAACTTCAATAAAAAATTAACAGTTTGGGGAATGAAAACTTTTGTAAAAGATTCAGCAACAACACCCCTCCAACCAACATCTTCTGAGCCATCCAGTAGGCCCTCTAACAAAACCTGGGAAGACCAGAGTTGACATCCCTGATACTCCTACTTTTTTAAAAAAAGCAGGGAAAAATCCCCCAAACCTAAACATTTTTGTAAAGAATCAAAAAGGACACAAGTCCAATTAAAAAAATAAAGAGAGTCCTTTGCAGGTGAGTGACTTTCTCAAGATCACACAACAGGTCAGTGTATGTCAAAAGTAGAACCCAACAGTCCTAACGTCCAGTCCCCTGCTTTAGTCACTGTCCACACAGTCATTCAGATTCTCAGCTGGTGCATACCAGAGTCACTTCCATTGAAGTATATCCACTATTAGTGACCTGCAGAGCCTGTACTTGTGGTCTGTGTAAAGCTGGGGGTAGCTTGTAAAAATCTGATCAGGTCTTAGTACAGTTTGAAGTACACGGTGCTGGCTGTTCCTCTTTGTTTTCAGCTGGTATATCACCTGAAGCAAAGCTAAGAATTAAATACTTATATTAATTTACCATATAAGCAATTGCTGTAGTTGCTATAGGACTGTTATGAGATCATGATTTGTTGATGAACTGTGTGAAAGAGGTGACCCACATGATCACAGATGAGAGAGGAGGTGTCCACAAGACAGTCGGTCAATTAAGTTGTGGTCCACACTATAAAAAATGTTGAGAACTCTCTGGTCTAGGTGACTTGTTTCACATTAAGCAATAAAACAGTTGCCAACTCTAGCATAAAATCACAAATGATACTGACCCCGTTGTGAAGCACTTTGAGGTTTGCTGATGAAAAGCACTAAAGAGGAGCTAGATACTGTAGTATTGTTATAGCAAGTCTTGGTGTTTTTTAGGTTTCCATGATCTTACAACTGCTGGCATCAAACTTATGAATTTTCCCATATTCAAAATGGCCACCCTCTCATTACTTTCAATGGAGATGAAGCAAGCTGTTTTCAGTTAAGATGGCCAAAGTTTCCCAGCAGTCTTTGAATTCTGCAGTGAGGCTGCCTCTAGTAAAGATGGCTGCCTACTTTCACCATTTTCAGTCCAACTGAAGCTTGCCTGGGAAGATGGCTGTGAGCTCTATGATTAGGGGTCTGGGCAGGAAACTATAAGAAGATAAGAGACTGTAGGGAGCAAGAGAGGAACTGAAGAGGTATAAGAGACTGAGGGGGTGCAGGAAAATTCTGGATTTACCTGAGCAAAACTCCGCATTTGCACATAGAAAGGAGTTTCTTGGCACCAAATAATAATTACAGTCTAAAACTAGTTAAATATGCAGTCCCCCATTTAGCCTGCACAAATGCCTTTCCGCATCCGCACATGCAAGATTTTGTATTTATTAATATGGGACATACTTCTACAAGCTGTTTGAAAACTTGGCCAAAAATATCTATCTCGAAAGGTTATTGTGAATTAACTGTTTTAGCAGTAATCGGTTTCTCTTTTTCTTCATGATCTATTAAGATATTTGTACCTCATCAGTTGTCTTATTTGGAGTGCAGAATCTATATGCTCTCTGGGAAATGTATGGGGGGTTTTTCTTAGTAAATGTCATCAGCATTCAGAGAATATTTTCACCTGTTCAGAATGAAAGCATTTTCCACTAACTGTTCGCTTCATTTAACAGTGTCCTGGTAGTTACTGAGAAAAAACCCTGTCCAAATATTAATTAGTTATTTATTGTAGATCACTATGTAAATGTTAGGAAAGGAAATACTTTTATATTTAGGAAACAAAGGAAAGGAGCAGGAAAATATTTTTGACATTTAACAATAAAAACAAAACTTTCAGATGCAAAGTTCACCCCAGCTCTCTTCTCTGTTGGCCTTCCTTTAGGCTATGTTAGGTATTAATAAGCCCATCAACACTTATAAGAAAAACCCAGAGGCTTGAAATCAAGTTATAGGAAATAACTGAAGGAAGCAAAGATTTCCCACTGTCTCGGTTTAAAACTTATTCACAATAGAAAACTGCTGTAAGAGTAAAGTGTTTATCAAGATACTTGATGGTTTTTTATGTACACAAACAAATAAAATACTGCCTAATTGTGGAATCTGTACTCTCCTTTGGTGGCTGGCAGGATGGCATGGTACATTATATCACAATCTAGGATTGGATTGGATTCCCTGACTTCAGGCTCTTTTCTCAATTTTCCCCATCTTCTTCTACCCCCACCATCTTTTTTTGACCCTCCAGTTTTGGGAGATCATTTTCTGCTTCTCACTCAATGGCTAAATTCATACTTAGCCAAATTCTCTTCAACTACATTGGTTAACTAAGGGCAAAATTGAACCAGGATAGGAGTTTTTGTGGAGAATTTAAACTGATATTGAAGAAAACTGGGTGGTTATCTGCATACTTTTTTCAGCAGCAAATACAATAATCATTGAGAGTTGTATAAAACAGGTTGGGACATTAAGTATTAAGTCTTTAAAGATGTTCTTCTGTATAGCAGAGACAAGGTGGGTGATGGAATCTAGCTTATAAATGAGCTTTCATTGATCTTGTTATTTTTAAGACACTATCTACGTTCTGTTAGGATGAAATTCACCCACTGGTGTTGATGCCAAAGCAGCTTCCAGTGCAGCAGCACTATGTTTGGTCCTGCTGCTGAGCGATGGCAAAGTGGGACACCAGAGACTTTCTACTCCCGGGAAGCTATGGAGCTGAGCTCCATGCCAGCTCCCCATAGTCCAGAACAGGGTTTTTTAGGGTGTGTAGCAAAAAGGGGGCTGGGCTTACTTTGCCCCTGTGTCTAGAAACATCTATGTAGCAGGTCCAACCAATCACAGCCTCTGCCTCACATAGGCTGCAGAGGTGATCTGCACTCCTGTGGCGAGCGAGGAGTGAGAGAATTCTCTCCCCATTACACACAAAACTTATTTACTTGAGCTTTGTGGAGCTGAGAGGGAAGGGAGTTAATTCCCCCTTAATCACTTTGGTCTTTTAAACAGCTAAGTCATTAATTTTTTTCATTGTGAAAAAAAAAAGAGACAAGAAAAAAGTTTTGTGTACAACTGGTATCTGTAGAAATGCTGGGAAAGTCCCTGTTACCTGGTGATCGTATGGCGGGGGATTTTAAATCATCCCACTGACAAGAGTTTCTTTTGAAACGCCTTTTCTATGTAAATACATTTCCTGACTCCAACACAGAATTTCATTTTTTGTTGACTTTGTTAAAACAGCTTTTGTTTGAATCCTGTCTCTTTCACTTGGCAATGACAAAAAACTAGAGTCTGAGGGATTTAGTTTTTGCCCTCTTTTGGTTCTTTGGGATGGCCACTCCTCAGCCATCTTGATGCGGACCCTCTGACCTTAGTTGATCGCCATCCCCCCAATCCAAGGCTTAAAATGGGCTCAAAGGCTCAGCCTAAACTGAAAGAGAGATCTCTGAGATGGGTCTGTCACTGCATGTTATGATCGCCTTCTGCAATCCATGTCGGCAGACCCTTATGTCCTGGGGCTCTTTATGGGTATAAGGGTCTGCCCATGACAATCTGACAGCAAGATCAGGTCTGTGGTGTATTAAACATGCTGCCAAAACCCTAAGATTTTGTTACAGGGTAGTGGGATTCTGTTGCTGGGCAGTGCCTAACCCAGACTCCCCACTCCTCAGGCTGTCCACTTGCAGATTGCCTGTAGAGACACCATGACACAGCAAAGACTCCTTCCAGCCAGCCATCTCCAGGACAGAACAAATGTAGGAGATAGGGCAGTAAAGAATATCAGCAAACAAAACCTATAAGAATTAGAAAGAACTAGCTAAGCAATGGACAAACATTAACCGATTAATCATCAGGGCTCATTCCTCAGCTGGTATAAATTAGCTTGATTTCAATGGAAGTTATGCTAATTTACACCAGTTGAGGATTTGGCCAACCCTTAATCTTGTCCCTTTCCTCATGAAACACCACTCTAGTCAAACAGGATGAGGCTTCAGTCCTCTGCAGGAATATCCTCAAATCCCAGCCCTGATCATATATGATGTCCCATGTTCCCCTCATCTCCTTTCATGTATGTTGAAAGTGGGAGCAAAGTTTCATTCAGAATTTACAGAGGGCTAGATTGACAAGATGCCCATACAAGGGAGTAAGAAGCCTCCTTGTACCACTGCATGGGCTACACCCTTGTGTCCACATGAGCAGTGATAAGCAAGCATTGTGCACCTGTTTACTCTCCTTCATTCCTTCAGAGCCAGTGGGTGGGAAGTAGGCAGAGAGAATTGAGGAATGTGCAGAAGTTTGGCTCTGCTCCTGTAACACGCTGGCCAGCACAGCTGAGCTGGTGCAAGAAAGGGTTTGTATAGATCAGTAAATGACCAACAACAACCTTACCCACACACCTTACCCTTATCTTCACCCACAGCAAGGAGGAGGCAGGATGGGAATTGTGCCTTAGAGGGGTGTCTGACGTGCAGTGCCTCCTGGAATAGTGCTGGTTATTCACCACTACCTTGCTCAGGGCTGTGCCTAAAATCAACAATCTAGCCCTTGCCCTTCATTCCCCAAAGCAAATGATACAGATTACTGCTATAGTAGAACATTCTTTCTTTTTAGGTTATGTACATAGTGAATTTGAGTCCATGGTGATGTTAGAGTCTTCACTGGTGAATGGAAGCACAACTCCTTGAACTTGTCACAATCTTTTCAGCACACTTCAAAGGGACATTAGGAGATAAAGCACATGTGGCAGCTGTGGGAAGTTTATTTTACCCCATATAGCAGGTACATTACTTAGCATTCAGCTGATTAACTCTGAAGCCTTGTTTCAACACTGAGGGCTGGACTACCCTTGCGCTTAAGTCGATGTAACTTACTGCATTCCCGGGTGTGAAAAAGACACCCCCTGAGCGACATAAGTTACGTCGACCTAAGCTCTGTCCACACTGGCGCTATATCAGTGGGAGATGCTCTCCCGCCGACACAGCTTCCGCCTCTCACGGAGGTAGAGTTATTAAGCTGATGGGAGAGCGCTCTCCAGTCGGCATAGCGCATCTTCACCAGATGTGCTACAGCAGTGCAGCTGCGCCGGTGTAGCGCTTGAGTGTAGACTTGCCCAGTGTGATGAAAGCCAAAAGCTTCTCTGCTAAGGGTAAGGTAACCCTTCACTCCCCGTTCAATTGACTGCAAAAGTCCTGTGCCTTTTACATCAGTACAATTTCTCCCTGGAAACACAACACTAGGGGAAGCACAATGTTTAATAACAAGCAGCCAGTCCCAATGATTAAAATGATTTGTATTTCTCTTGAAAGTCCGTCTTTCTCTCATACTATGCTGCCTTGCAACTGCAGACAGCGTAAGCAATGAAAAACACCCTCCAGCTATCCATGCCTCATCCAAAAACACCAAGGGATTTTTTTGTACATTTTTTTGTTTTTTATATGTAGTACTACCGCTAAGAATTCAGCTGTGCAGTCACGCAGATGTGACAAGAGACGACGAGTCTCTGCACTCTTCCATCCCGCATCCTCACCCTGTTGACAGACAATGGAACAACTGGTTTAAGAACTAATGAGATGTTTTAAGAATTGTGAAGCTGATTGTGCCAGGCAAAGAAAAAGCAAGGATAGGAAAAATACTTAATAGAAACAAAGCCAGAGGAGAGTGAAAACTAAATTAGAAAGCTGGAGAAGGGGAAACACTGCAAAAGAGACGAAGTATTTGGTTCAGGAAAAGCGTGAGAAATTGTACTGTACTAATGATAATAAAAATATGAAGAAACACTAAGGTAAACAAATATTACAGAAAAAAAGGCAAAAGCACAAAAGAATATTATTGGGAAAGGCACTGCTTCAGGGAAGTGGTACAAGCTTTCCAGTTTGCCAAAGATAGCATAAACTTTATTAATATTTGGTCCCCTTTGGCCTGATTCTCATCTCACAATAGTTCTAAACCAGTATAACTCCATTAAAGATAGTGATTCTGCCCCTGGTTTACATTAGTGTGAATAAGAGGAAAATTGGGCTCCTTGTCTTGGGATGAAAGCTGCTTCTTCCATGTGTTATTGGAATGAAAATTGTTCAAAGAGATTGGCTAAAATGAGAACAGATTTAAGTCTGTTGGTATATACTGTACGGTATATACTGTACGGGGGAAGGCTTTTCTGCTTACATAGTTACTATGCTGTTATGTGATATATAGTTTTCTTGCTCAAATGCATGCTACATGCTGGATTGAAAATGGAAAACCTGATTTAAAAAAAAAATGCATCAAAAATATGCTGACAAGAAAACCATCTCAAACCAGATATGTTTTCATTTGAAGGTCAAATTGTTCCATTGCTACATATAAGTCATGGCTATATTTAATGGCACTAATGGATGCTGCATTGCATCATAAATCTACATGCATTAATATGTTTTATCGGATTCTTGTAATCAATGCAATCATATTTGTTTTTAAAGAGGGCGAAAAATCTACTACTACTGTAGAAGCCTCCATATTATCTAGACATACAAATAAGTTACTTAAGACGCCTTTTGATTTATACTGTAATCTTTGTCCTCCCACCCCATTTGCTCCTACCTTCTCATTAAACTTACTTGTGTGACTGGCCTGTTGTAAGACTGTAAGCTCTTTGGAGCAGGGACTGCATCATGCTCTGTGTGTTTGTATAGCACTTAACACAGCGGGACTCTGATAGGGGCCTTTAGGTGCTGCTGTGATGTGAATAAATGATAATAAATACCATATAAATGTATGCAGTACTTCCCTTTAAAGAAGTCATGCAATTGCATCAAGCTGGCTTATTCTCAAAAAACTCCAGCCATTGTTAACACCTTGTCAGCTGTATCAGCATTAGCATCATTGGGAGCCCTAACACGCATGGCTCACTGTGTACCAGCACTGTGTCATCTAACCCAGCTCAGAAAAAGTCTAAATGACACGGTGCTGAAAATGGTGTCGCCAGCAGGCAGGCTATCTACATAAGGGCTCCCATTGTGGTTAACACTGGTTTATAGCTGAATCAGTGTTAACAATGGTGGGAAATATGAGCAAAATCTCCTAAACCTGTACAAGGCCAGTCAGTGGACAATGAAATCAAGATTTTTATTATTTACATAGGGAAGACCCTAGATTTCTTTTAATTTTAACATTTACAATTTATTTATGTTTGCAGGGAAAATATCATGGTAATCCTATGCACATAGCAGTTATTATTTCAAACTGCTTAAGAGAAGAGAGAAGGATATTGGCTGCAGCCAGCATGCCTGTACAGGTAACGTATTACATTTTATTAATCTGCTTTGGCCAGGTTGATCACTTGTACTGAGGACCAAATTCAGTTCTCTTATGATGAAACCAACAGGAACAGGGAGGACAAGATCTGGACTTCTGTCTCCAAATCATGTAAACAGCATGTGCACGTTTGTGTGTGCAGAATCAGGACCTTACACATGAATTTAAGTAACTTCAGTATGTTACTGTTAATCTTAAGAAACTATAGGAATGCCTTGGGAGAGAAGACATTATTTCTGATCACAGGCCCTGACTTTCCAAAGTGCTGGGGGGTGTTTGACCCCTGCTCTGCCCCAGGCCCTGCCCCTCTCCACCCCTTTCCCCAAGGCCCCGCCGGGCCTCTTCCCACCGCACATCTTCCCACTCACGCTCTACCCCCACCCTTGAGTGTGCCGCATCCTCGCTCCTCCCCCTCCATCCCAGCCTCCTGCAAAATGCAAAACAGCTGTTTGTGGGAGGCGCTGATCCGCAGGGCCTGCCAGTGGGAGGGAGGCACTTGGGGGGGGGGATGGGGAGAGCTAATGGGGGGCTGGCTACTGGTGGGTGCTCAGCACCCACCATTTTTTCCCCATGGGTGCCCTAGCCCCAGAGCACCCATGGAGTCGGCGCCTGTGTTTCTGAAGCATGGAGCAGTTTTTGACTTGTGTTGTAAGAGACAAGTTTCATTGTTAAGTTTTATCTTGTATTTATTATATAATACTTATGCTAATGATCATAGACTTTAAGGACAGAAGGGACCATTGTGATAATCTAGTTTGGCTTCCTGCACATTGCAGGCCACAGAACTTTACCGACACCTGAAATAGACCCCTAACCTCTGGCTGAGTTATTGAAGTCCTCAGATCATGTTTTAAAGACTTCAAGTTACAGAGAATTCACCATTTATACTAGTTTAAACCTGCAAGTGACCCGTGCCCAGTGCTGCAGAGGAAGGTGAAAACCCCCCCAGGTCTCGGCCAAACTGACCCAGGGGGAAATTCCTTTCCAACCCCAAATATGGCAATCAGTTAGACCCTGAGCATGTGGGCAAGACCCATCAGGCAAACATCTGGGAAAGAATTCTCCGTAGTAATTCAGAGCCCTCCCCATCTAGTGTCCTGTCTCCAGCAGTTTGGGATTTTTGCCACTGGGAGTCGCCGATGGTCCACATGCCATCATAGGCAGCCCCATTATACCATCCCCTCCATAAACTTATTAAAAGAAGTTAATATATTTTTAAAAACCACACAAGAAAATCCCAAACTGTACAATATGCATTTTGTGAAAACTGTTATATTGATGGAAAAATTCAGACAGATTCATTTAAGTTATGTTAATAAGTTAATAAGTGAATAGAATGTATGTGCTTACTGGGGTATTAAAATATTTTTTTCAGCAATATAACAATCTTCCTACAATATATTTTCATTTTGGATTTTCTTGTTTGTTAAACATATATTAAATTTTAAAATGTTTGCAACACTACCTTTATCCGTTCTGATCTCAAGATACAGTGGGTGTTGTTTTTCAGTCTGTGGAACTACAGTGATTTACACCAGCTGAAGATCTAGCCCTAAATTCCGTCTTCTGTGCTAGATGTTGGAGTGGAGTTATTTGTATGGAATGTTCTATGTAAGGCGAAATAGCTTTGCTGTTCAAGAGATCATAGATGGTCTACATACGACATATTTAATTTGTTCTAGGGACCACTGGAAAAACAATTGCAGAATTCCATAGTTTCAGAAAGACAAAGAAGTGTGGAGCACAAAGTGTCAGCCATTAAGAACAGTGCCCAGGTATGTTGTGTCTGTTACAGTCTGGGACAGTGTGCCAGGTTCTAGGACTCCGCACAGAGATACAGATTTATTACTGCAGATTCAGTGACACAGCCTGTTCAGCTGGGGCCTACTACTGTATCGCAGAAATCTCTCTCTACAGTAGAGGGAACTAAGGACAGAGAAAGAGGTCCTGCAGGGATAATACTAGAAACAACTAAGCTCAAGAAGAAGTTTGGCTTGAGGATTTGTTTTGTTGTTCTTTATATAAGAACAAAGGAAAAAAACAGAAAAGGGGAGAATTTGGGTGTCAAACCCAGGGAACGGGGCACTGGATCAGCACCTATATATTTAGGGTCCAGATAGCGTCACAGAGGAGAAGCAGCCTGCTCATAATGTTGGTTTGCATTGATCCTCTTCTGCAAACTCCTGCATGGAATCTGTTGCTGGGGCTTTTTGTGGGGAAGGTGAATTTCACTGAAAAGGAAAGGGTAAAGAAGAATAATGTATGCTTGAGTTGTGCATGAAAAACAGCCAAATGTGCATGCAACTGCACACCTTGCATTTTCATTTCCAAAGTTTAGTCCCCAACATAGAAAAAAAAAAAAAAAACAGATGTGGCGGTCTGTGCACACATCTAGATTTGGAGACTGGATTTGTATAATCTTCTAAACATTTACTATGGTTTCCAGGTGTCCAATTTTCAACCAGAAAGTCTGGACACCAAAAGTCTGGTTACTGTAGGCAGGTGGGAGTGGGAAGGTGGGGGGGGAAGATGCCAGGTCATCAACCCGTGCCAGCCCCTGCTCAGCCGGGGCCACCTCCTACTTGCATGGGCTGCAGCTTCCATCCCAGCCCCGGAGCAGAGGGAGCCCAGCTGCGGTTGGGGTGGGGAGGGGAGGGAGGTGGAGAGCATCGAGTGATGGAGGGAGAGAAGCAAGTGTGAGGGGTGTGGCCTTAAGGGAAGGGAGGGGGTGTCTTAGGAGAAGAGCATGTTCATGAATCATCTTTTATGATGGATTACTTGGAGAAGTCTTTCCAAACCCTTTTAAATATTAAAGCATGAAAGTGAAACTCTGAAAAAGGCCAAAGCAGTCATTCACTTTCACTGCTTTGCACAAAGTTCATAAAGGTGTCTTTATCTAAAAATGAAGTCTGTGGCTACAGACCTGCAGAACTTATGTCATTCTGCTGGCCAGAACTTTTTCTGGAAATCTCCACTCCCTTCTTGTAGGCCCTGATCCAGCTCCCAGGGCAGTCAATGCAAAGTCTTCAATTGACTTAAATGGTGTGGGATCAGGCCTTCAGAGTAGTATGGCCCTGTTCTGAGATATTCATCTGTCACAGGAGAAGGTCTTTTGCACAAAGTATGACTCAGCTTGTTTCACCTCAGAGCAGTGGAGAATAACTTTAAATCTCCAAATAGGCCAAAGAATTATAAAAACAAATGAAAAATTGGAGCTTTCAGTTAAAAAAGGGAAATTATCCTGCTGTGGCAATACTCTGCAAACAGGTGTTTTTGTGTGCACACCAAGATGGTAGAAGTAAGTGTTTTGTTTAGGGGGTTTTTTTAAATTAGTTCTTGGGATTATACTTTTAAAGATAAATTCTTTTCTTGGATATCCACATTAAAAATCCCCATGCCATACTTTGAGTAGCTGTGTGTTCAAATCCACAAGCATAATTTAATTAATAATTTTCATAGTTAGTGTGAGTAATCAACTATTCTTCAAAGAATGACAATTTACAGTGCCAAACTACTAGATTTTAAAATGTGGGTGGGGGAGGGGCATCCTTGATTTGTTTAAGTGTCAAAGGGCAATTACTCTAATAGTTTACATAAATGTGTTTTAGTTAGGTTTATATTATTGATAAGCCGTCTTAACTAATTTTAGTCATTTCTACTTTCAAACAAATAAGGATTTGAATTATTATTTGGGGAGACTGGTTTAGATGAAAATAAATTATGTGGCCAGATACAGACAGGGTCTTGTTCTGCAGGCAAAACTTGAATCAATGTGGTTTTGCTACAGCAGAGTTCATGATTGGGCTGATTGTATCAATAAGAATATCAGTGTGTGAAAGAAGAGAATATATGACTTTCCTGGGATGCAATGAAGGGAACCCCTCTCTCCTTCTATAATATTATGGTCTGCAGCTGCACACAAAATTATCATTTTTTGGGAGATTAGTGAGTAGGAGATAAACAGTCCTGTCAAGTCTTTGACAGGGAAGGGAAATATTGAAATAAGTCAACTACAGGCTAGTTACAAAATAAAATAATGTTAATTAGGAACTGTCGGATATGGTGAACCCTCAAGTGCTATACTGAATCTTTTTTTCTTCTTAATTTATAAAAAGATGACAGAACAAGATGTCAAATACTTAGAAGATTTGCAAGAGGAGTTTGACTTCAGGTATAAAACAATACAGAGCCTAGGTAAGCTTTTTCATAATTATTTTAAGATGCTGTGAGAAAGTGTTGATTATAGGGCTAGATTCCAGTCACAGATATGTTTTGTGTATTACCTTCAAAGCATACGTAAGCACAAAAGCTGATATTTTGAGATATAAGCATGATGTGTATGCAAAACTGCTGTCTGTGCCATAATGCACACTTCTGGGGTTAAAAAAAGTAATAATATCCTCAGTGTACAGATGCAGTTATTTTCTGTAAATGAGCTATGAAGCAGTGTGATCAAGTCTTGGGAATTATGGTCTCCATAGTTTAGAGGACACTTTTTTCAAAACAATTTTTTCATGTTTAACATGGCCCTTCCTCTTACAGAGTGGAATGTATAGGTCCCCATGCTTACCCCCATAGTGGAGTTTTCTAAAACCAATTTATTAGCCACTAACTTGGCCTTCCAGTCTTTCTGACCAGAGTGGTGATGATCATCTGGTAAGCATTCCAAATGCAAGCTTGAGCAGCCTGCAGTGGTTCTGGGATCTGCAACCTGTCACACTGCAACAACTTCTTCATCACCCTTCTTCAGAAATGAAACTGGCACCCAGCTATGTCTGCACTGAGACCTTAATGGCACCTCCCTTTGAACATGTAGAGAAATCTGGGCCCCTAGGTGCCCCAAGTTCTTCAGCATGCCAGTCATATGAGACTGAGATTTAAGGTGTCAGAGCACAAATTTCTATGGAAGGCACATGCCAGGGCCCAGCACAGATATAGATGGCATTAAGTTCTTCTTTGAAAGTAGTTGGAGATGTAGAGAAACTGAGGGGTATAGAGCTGCAGAGGAAAAGGGAGTGGGTCACACTAGGAAGACGTGAAGCCAGTGGACGGCCAGTAGCAGGAAAGATCACGTCAAGATGAAAACACCTAGTGACCAGTACTCACAACTTCCAAAATTCTCATGGTTACGAGCACCATAAAATCCCCCATCCCAAATACCAAACTTTCTTGCACCTATCCCCCACCTGCAAATATTTCCTCAACCGGACACATCGTTCACGCTAAGATTCCAAAGAACTTTGCTATGATTACTGACAGCATCGGACACAATTTTATAAT
Organism: Caretta caretta; assembly: GCF_965140235.1. NCBI lineage: Eukaryota > Metazoa > Chordata > Testudines > Cheloniidae > Caretta > Caretta caretta. The sequence goes on along the minus strand of NC_134216.1, from coordinate 53,256,123 downwards.
GGCTCATCACAGTTCAGTACTTGAATCCCATCCAAACCAGAATGATATAATAATGAAATAATAGTATACACAGACATAAGAATCTAATAATTTCTATGTTACTAGTACTCATTTCTTCCCTATACTCCTCCTGTTCCACACAAGAAAAAAAAAATCAAAATACCCAGCTCCTATAATAATTCTTAAATTCATATTAGAGTCAGTCTATGCAATTGAAATTATATTATATAAACTTTAATTACAAACATTCGTAGATTTTTTTACTAGCTACAAAGATATAATCTGTTGAGGGCTTCCCACCTCCTACCCCCATTATAAACACATACACTTACACGGAGGTTACCAGATGATTTTTTTTCTCTTCCCCCTGTAGAGCAGGGTGACAAAAACAGCGTCCTGATGAAACAGGAAATGATGATGTTGCAGGAAATGCTCAATACCTTAGACTACAAAAGAAAGGTTGGTAACATGTTTTGTCATTTGTGGTTCATTTGCTTTCTCCCCCTGCTCCCACACTGAATAATCACATTTAAGGAGGCATTTGCACAAACTCTCCCATCCAAAGGAGCAGGTAAACATAATTTTGTGTTACAAATACCAGGGGGATGATGGGGGAGTTTACTAGCAATTAAATAACTGGCAATTCTAAAGAGTACAACTATGGGCATGAGCCTGTTAGTTGGCAGGTGAGGATTAACCATCAGCTCACAGGAACTGTTCTGGATTCATCCTCTTTGTTTGCAAGTTACTGCATTTAAAGTCAGGAAAAAAACCACTCCGGATCAATGTAATCACATAACCACAAAACCAGACATCACACTATTGAGTGCAATTGCATGCCAACGGATGGTGGGGAAAGAACTTCTTCTATGTCTTTTTTTTGCTGTTCACCTTGGAATAGCTTAAAAACTTCCATATAATTTCCACATATTCTTTTCATCATTAAAGAAAAGTCTATGTGGGGATACAGTCCAAGATCACAGAAAGGAGCTTGTGACCTTAACGGTGCTTCTACATGGCAAGATCCTGGAGGTGTCATGCCATAATAAATTCACTAAAAAAAAAGTTGTGTAGAAAGAATTCATTAATATTCAGGACTATTTTTAGTACAATGGCCAGAGAATCCAGTCACCTGAACCCAAGCAGTAGTGGTATAAGTATGGTCACTTTCTCAGAAATAAAAATTAATCCATAAGCATGAGAACATTATATATTTAAAGCCTTAAGTAATTTGAATATGGTGTTTCAAAGAGAAATGCTTAAAAACAAGGTGAATCCAAAACACTTAATTGCACATTAACATGTTGCACATTTTTCCTAACTCTAAGAATTTAAAATTTATGGCCAGCATAAAAATTGGTTTTCATTTGTGAGCTTTATTGGTGTTCCCTGTGATCAGTTGGTGACACTTTTCCTATTCCTTGCAGGAAGTCCTTAGCAAAATGGCACAAGTAATAAATGAAAGTGATGTCTTGATGAACAACATGCTGCTTGAAGAGCTTCTAGATTGGAAGAGGCGCCAGCAAATTGCCTGCATTGGAGGTCCTCTACATAGTGGGCTTGATCAGCTCCAGAACTGGTAAACTTACCATTTACTTTAATTTTCCAGTGAAAACCACAGGAAGTCTGCTGCCTCATAGTAGCCCAACACATGTAAAAAGATAGAAGCTCTGATGGGACCCTGTCATATGTATGAATTAATTGAGTTTGCTGCTGATATGGTACTTAAGGAAGTAAGTAACTGAAATGCCATGGGCTTTGATAGGTGTAATCTGCTGTTAGAATGAATACAAAACAACAAGCTCTACATGGAGACTCATCACTTGCAGATTATTAAACAAAACAACAGCGAGAAGCCTCCCATATATCACATACACTTCCTCAAAGGAGTTTTGCTAAAAAGAAATAAATAGCTTGATTAAAACCACACATAAGTGTACAGATCTAGTCAAAAACCCACAGAGAAACAACGCTCTTATCTCATGGAGTCTGACTTCTCTGTGCGTATTAGAGTGGCACACTGAGCTCACTAAACTCGTCACTTGAGGACAGTGGGAGTTTTATCGGGTAAAGGCTTCCTGCTTTGACTCATTCAGTGCATCACTTCACCAGATTTGAAACAATAGGTCATTGCAACAAGTAGGAGTTTAATGAGCGATCATAGCCTGTATTTGAGAGTACCACAAGGCTCAAAAGGAGGTGGTCGTGTCTAGATCCAAAGTTCAAATTGGAACATAAACATAATTAAATTTGACAGTTGTAACGGAGCCAGAGAACATTCTTGTTCCATTCTGTGCCTTCCCAACAATTTTTTTATGTCCCGTGAAGCTTTTGTCCCCCGTCCGCTGGAAGAGGCATAGTGAGGTCAGCAAGGAAAAAGGGAAAGAATGGTTGCAGGGGGGAACAAGCAAAAACAAAACCATTTTTCATTGTTGAAAACGTTTCAGTTTTTCATCAGAAAACCAATATCAAAATGAAAATTTGTATTTTGGTTGAAAAGCTTTTTTTTTTTTTTGGTTACCAAAATATTTTTTCAATAAAAATTTTTTCAACCAGCTCTACCTGATCTTTTTGTAAGGACCTATGTGAATTTGTGACAAAGATATAACAGGACAAATCTTGAAGTCCCTGCGATTTTTTATCCACTCCTCACACAGTTATGGGAAGGGAGACTTTTATAAAAGTCCAATATGGGATTTTAGCCACATGAATCCCATTAAAGTAAACTGTTAGCCAAGTGTGCTTGGATTGGATTTTCACAGTCATCTCCTCACCTCTCAGGGATATAAATGTTCTTCTCTTAAAGAGCATGTTTTGCAAAAATACTACTGAGCTTTGGCATTATTGTCCTGTAGTAGTGGTTGCATATATATTTCTCTTTAGCAAGTCACAGGCAGCTTCAAGTCGGTGTTCATGAGGTCTTTGGGAAAGGGCTAATTTCTAAAATGATAAAGGAAAAATTTGGCCAGTGGTTCACATGTATTCATTTAACTGGCTGGGGTTAGCTTGTATAAGGCTAGTAAATGCCAATCAATTCTAATTCTATGATTTTTCTGACAAGAACTTCAGTAACTTTTATGTTCTAATAAGCGATTTATATGAGAGAATTGTAACTTAATCATTTGTTCTGCAATAGTTTTACACTGCTGGCAGAGAGCCTATTTCAAGTAAGAAGGCAACTGGAAAAATTGGATGAGCTGTTGACTAAACTGACTTATGACGGAGATCCTATTCTACTGCAAAGGCCTCACCTGTTGGAAAGAGTCAACTTCTTGCTCTACCATCTTTTCCGAAGGTACGTGAGCTGTTATACGTTTGTGTGTCATTTAAGATGCAGGAATCTAAACCAAACACAATTTATCATCGAAAAAAAACAAACCTGAACACGTCTTGGTATTTAAGAGAGTATTTAACAGAGCTTGGTATTTAAAGGTGATGAGCCCCTATAACACTAACAGATGTTGGTAGGAACCTGGGGATAGGAGCTTCACAAATCAGGCCCTTAAAGTTTTGTGGTCAAGTTCTGCCTTTGGATAGACATGCATAACTCCCATTGATTTCAACAGGAATCATCCATGTGCCTCTGAACAATGCCTTGGGATGCCAATTTCTTCCATGCCTCTCATTCCCCACCATGAGTGCCACACTCACGCATCCCTTTTAGTTTCTTCCTTTTAAGTAAACCATATGTTGTTACTGTTCCATCCCTGGTGTTCTGCCTTTGCTGTGGATGTACCACGCGACTGCACTGCTAGTACATACGTAGGACTGGCTCTGTTGGAGAGCAAAATTTGGCCATTTGTCTTCAAAATATGACGGAAATGTGAAATGATTGTTGTATTTCATGTTTTAGACATTTTATTGGAATCAGTTTTGTAGCATGTTTTCCTTCCTCATTTGTGGTGTATCTTTCCTGTATCTTTTAGTGGAATAGGATACCTGTGTGCTATGTTGTGTTCTTCTATTATATTCACCTCGGCTATTTTTTAATGGGAATAACTTGCAAGAAATCTCTAGAAAGTGAGGTGTTGGACTGGGATGTACACCTGCCACTCCAATATGCATAGAAAAGTCACCCTCCATGATGTGAAAGCCTTTTGACTAGTTCTGTACATTTATGCGTGCTTTTAATCAAGCTGTTTCTTTTCCAACTAGTTCATTTGTGATTGAAAGGCAGCCCTGCATGCCCACCCATCCCCAGAGGCCAATGGTACTTAAAACCTTAATACAGTTCACTGTTAAACTAAGGTAAGTAAAGGAAAACTAGTGTTAATTCCTTTATTTCCATATTACATTATATCCTGGGAGAGCCAACATTTAACTCATTGGGCCAAATTCTGCTGACTATACTCAAGCAGAGATCCTATTGCCTTCAATGAGAATTTTCTTGAGTAAGGACATACATACACTGGTCCGAATTCTGCCACCTACAACTATACATGGAGTAAGATAGTGCTGCACGTGAGTGAAGGTGCCAGCTTCTCACTGTGAGTAAAGACCTCAGATGTTTTCCTGGTCACATTTTTAAAAAAATCCTGTATTGGATTCTTGCTTTAATGACATTACAGACAAAATAAGGCACAAAAATGAAGTGAATAATAATAACATATCACATCACACAAGCCAGCTCTGCAGTAGTTTCAAGGCTACTCTTGCACATAAGCAAGGCAAATTACTGCATTTTTGGAGGCTTGAGTCTTCAACAACTCAGAGCCTGAATTTGCTCCCCACTGGTTCCTTGCCTTCTCTGAAAATAGGACTGGATGGTGGAACTCGCAGCTGAATCCCATCCACCCGCAGTAAGAATAGAGGGAACAGGAGCATTCTTGTGGGGGGACAAGGGTATAGGAACCCCCATACTTACTATCCTCTTGATGTCTCTCAAAACAGCTGCAGGTCTTATGCATTCACATTTTATCTGTGCCATCCTAACTTTTGTCACATGCCAGCACTTATGATGAGGGAATGAGGGAGATAAGGTGGCAAGTCCCTCCCTCTTCAGCTTAAGCTTGGGACCCTGTAAATCATGATGCAGCTCTGGATACTTGGTCTGGTTTTCTTTAAAATGGGATTTTAGAGACCTTTGACTAGGGAACTACCGGCCTTTATTCTATAGTGACAAATAGCTTTACTATATAAAAGGGACAAGTCCTAGTTCTGATTATTCAGTTTTACACTTTTTATTTCCCAGGCTGCTAATTAAATTGCCAGAGCTGAACTACCAGATCAGAGTGAAAGCAACTATTGACAAGTAAGTGACTACATTATACCCCTAGGGCTCAAAGTCTGTGTTGCTGCTTTATGTGGTTTGAAAGTTGTTGTGTTTTTAAAATACAAGACCTATTCGAATATTAAGGAGGTTTATTATAGTCAATAACTGGTGAAAGATTTTATTTTATATTTAAAAAAAATCTTTTATATCGGATATTTTAAAATTCGAGTCAGCAGTTCCAATGAAGATTTGTAACAGGAGCTGTGTGAAACACAGTGGTTTTGGCTGGCAGCAGCAGCATATTCATTCAAACCATTTTTCAGCTTTGAGTCCTGTGGGATTGTGCCCCTTGAGTTCTGCATTTACACAGATCAAAAAAGTTAAAGGGAATGCCAACCAGTTTTGCTGAGTTTTGGGTGGAAAGCATATGTTAGCCCAAGTTCACTAAAAGGTTGTCATACCCAAGTGAACCTGGGTCGAGCTTTGGCTTTCATAACACATCTGTCTTTGCAATGCCCCTATGCTTTTGACGAAATCAGGCTGCATTAATTTGTAATCACAAAACAAATAACTGCTAAGATCCGGATCCTCGAAGAGAATGGGAGTTTCAGGTTTCTCACTGGCTGTTCTCAGCAGAACCTTAGGCGCTAGCCACATTTCAACTTCTGATTGAATGATTCTAACTTGTAACTAGTTAATAGCATAGCTAGCTCTAAAAGCTAATTTATGTCAGAACACCACACAGGCCCAGATCCTGCTAACATTTACATACCTGCTTAACTTCATTTCTGTGAATAGTTCCATTGATTTCAGTTGGACTACTCAGGGTAGTAAAGTTAAGCATGTTCTTGGAGGACTGGTGCTATAGTTAATAACTATGGAAGCTTAGAATGTTCCACCCCTGCCAGAGACTGAGCGTGGCACATGGCTGTCTTCCTGTAAGTGGTTCCTCTGAGGCCCCCCCCCCTTTTCTTTTTACAGTGTGATTTGGTTAGTCCTCCTTCTTCCCAGGTGTCTGGGCAGGAGGACATCTCAGAGTGCACTGCCCTACATATTGATGCTTTGTGCACGTCCTCCAGTCATTCTGTGCCCTGCTGTACAGATGCCTCTATTTTCCCAGAATGCATTGATGCAAACATAGTTAGGCAGAGTGGTAGCTTTGGATATGCACATATAGCTCTGATGGCTGAAAAAAGGCTGTGGAGGCACAAAGTGAATCATATTACCTTTTGCGAATACAGACTAACCCGGCTGTTACTCTGAAACCTGTCATATTACTTATAACTAGCTATGTGCCTGCCTGATTACAGAGCAAAAGTCACAGCTGCATTGATAATATGAATGGACCTTTAGAGGCCAAGGCATAATTTAATCTGCTCTTTTTTAAAAAGGCGCTATTTAGTTTGAGTGCATACTATATATATATATATACACACACACACACTGGGTTACAGGATATATTTTCTCTTTCTTTTTTTTAAGGAATGTGTCAACTGTAAGGTAAGGCTATAAAAGTTTGAGACTTCTTAACTTATCCCACATTATTTTATCTGCCATTGTGTACATTGTTGTAATGTGTTTTCTAGTAATCGCAGATTTGTTCTATGTGGCACTCATGTCAAAGCTATGAATATGGATGAATCTGCAAATGGAAGTCTGTCTGTAGAATTTAGACATTTGGTAAGTTTGCAAGGTACTGTTCTTGTCATGTGACATTGGTAGAGCAATCACAGAATTTTTTTTTTAACCTGAACAAGGAAAACTATATCATTCTTACAGCTGTCTTTCTTTCTCTCTGCTTCACTATAGAGCTTCTACCTAGAACCTTTCACAGCCCCATCATGCCCTGCTTTTTGCTGGAGTTTTAAAGAAACAGCACACATAGCCTCATAGTACTTGCTTTTACTCTCTTTATCAAATATATGCCATACAATGTTCACTGTTAATACTCCACACAAGATTAGGTACCATGTACTTTCTGCTCTACAAACCAATCTCCTTCCCATTCCCTCTGTGTCCAGTGGCTCTAGATTTTTAATCTGACTTCATATGATTTGTAGCGTTTGAGTTTCCATATTTGCTACTGATAATTATTTTGGATATTTTCTTGAATGAACAAATGAACTGACCAAGTAGATGAAAATTAAATAAAGGAAAAGGGGTGTTTGAAATACTTGGAATGAAAAATTTTCCTATCAAAAATGGAGTTTTGTCAAAATCAACATTAATGCTGGGTCTTTCATGTCCCCATTCTCCTGATTGGTCCTGCTGCCTGACGGGACTACATCTCCAGTGATGTGCTGTGGTCTCTTTCTGTGGCTTAACCACTGTGGGGTATCATAGAAGTCCTGCAGGAATGGAGTCTGCAATTAGAATGCAAGTCTTCACTTTTTGCATTCTTGTTTAGTTATTTTATTATGAACTTAGCTTTATTGAAATATTCTGAGTTAATTGTGTATTTAAAAAACTTTTCTTTAAAATAATCACTGAATAGATTTATGAAGAAACACAATCAGAGCCTGAACTATAGGTGTTGAATGTAAATCGTGTACTTATCACAGGATTATCTAGTGCCATTAGTTTATGTAAAGACAAATTTTGATTCCACCGGCCATTTAGTGTCATGGAACAATTACTTATGATTTCTTCAGGGATCTCAAAATAGTATGTTAGTTTCTGAAGGATGCACAGCACAAATAGACCATCACTATACAACCATAGTAGTAGAACCACTGTAGCGAATACGGCTGCTAAATATTTCTGTCTATAAACTTCCTGAATATAAATCTTAATTTCCATTTTACAGCAACCCAAAGAAATGAAATCAAGTGCTGGAAGCAAAGGAAATGAGGTATAAAGTTTTTTAGTTTTGTAATGTGTTTTTTTGATGACTTTCAAATAAAAAGTATTTTAGAATGGATTTCCGCGAATCTCATTTGTAGGCATGTTAGCTTTTGAAATAAACACAGTCATGATAAACTGAACAGTAGACAGTCGTAATATATTAAAAAATACATGAGAACTTTTCAGAAATAAATTTCTTAGAAGTTTGAATGAAAAAGCCTCAATTTTATACAACAAAAACGGTTGTGTTAGACAGCAGGATATATGTATCCAAATGCATGTGTTTCTTCTTAAGGAGTATTCTTTTAAATTGGGCCCAACATTTATATTTTGTAAAAACAAAGTTTTATGAAACCCAGAACAAGAGAACTGTTTCCACAAACTTTTTTTTTTTAATCCAGTAAGAACAGTTCATTAAACAAGTAAACTGAGGGCCAAATTCACAAGTGGAATAAGAGTGTAATTGTATTGAAGTCAATGGGGTTGTGCCTTCTTCAGGCAGCATTGAATTTGGTCCTACTTTGGTAATATTTATCAGTAGCTGGTCTTAGTGTGCCCCCTTGTGGTTAGATTATAATATAAAACTTCAGATTTACAGAATAACTAACACATACTGGACTATCCATGCCCTCTGACGGTTGGGAGACTTATGTACACTTTTGCTTTGTAAAGTAAACAGATGTTGTGAGTGACTGCATCCTAGAAGGGTCTAAAAGTATGCTTCTCCCATATACCCCAAAGAAAAATTTACATAACCTCAAAATAGGCATTTTCTTGCTCTCTAAAAAACAGACCTTTAAACAAATACCATTAATATCGGTATAGGGACATCAGTATGAATTAGTATTTCGGGTAAGTTTGCTATTTTTCCCTCTGCTTTTTGTTTAATATAAGATTGAAACAAAAATTAGAATTCTACACATGAATGTTCGTACAGCTTTAAGTGTACCAGTATAGTTAAAGTGGTACAACCCTCTAGTGTGGATGCAGCTATTCCAGTATAAACATAGTATGGAGTATTCCTGTCCAGGAAGAGGAAAAGCTGTACTGGTCTACAGTACCCTTCTACCAGTTTAACTGCATCCGCATTAGGGGTTATACTAATATATCTTTAAAAAACCCCACATTCCTAAAAGACACAATTATAAGAGTACAAAAACTGCGTATAGACCAGGCCTTAGTCATAGAGTTTATGTGCAAAATAAGAAAAAGATCAGCATGGATGGTTTAAACAAAAATGAAAAACCCATCACAACCTAAAACCAAGCAGGACACATTTTTGCACACACATCTGTATTCTTGACTGGAACAATTCACCAGTTGATTAGTAAAACTGAAACTCAGGGTCCGATTCTCTGGTGCTCCGTGCCTTGTGAAGTGAATTTGCACTAGGGTAAATGAGTGCAAAGTGGGTGTAAAATGCTACTGCCCTGCCCTTAGTTTGTGCACCTCCTATTAAGTTTGGATTTAGTAACAGATGCTGTGGTCTTATCCAAGGGTTTGGCTACACTTACATTTTATAGCGCTCTAACTTGCTGGCTCGGGGGTGTGAAAAAGCAGAAGGTTTGAGCGCTTTAAAGAGCTTGTGTGGACAGGCTCCAAGCGCAGGGAGCCACTCTCCCAGCGCTCAGAGCTAATCCCCTCGTGGAGGTGGATTACCAGGAGCCCTGGGAGAGCTCTCTCCCAGCACCGGCACTTGACCACACTCACGCTCCCGCAGCAGCGCTTTGAACTTTCTAGTGTAGACATAGTGTAAATGCTCCCCTCCCTTTATGCAACCCCGTGGGAAGCAAAAGAGCACGGATGGCATGAAGAAAAGTTGAGGCCTATGCAGATGGGACAGGTAGTGAGAGAATATATTCCTCCAACAGATCACATCCTCCCCCTGAGAATTCTTGGTGCCAAGTGTCCACTCAAAACTACTATCAGGACTCCCAAGTGTTCAAAATATATGCATCAGGCCCCCAAAGGATGCTATGAGATCTTTTAAAGTCTCCTGATTTTTAAATAATTAGCGTTTGGGGTTTTTTATTTGCCTTCTAGTTTGTTAGCCTTTTCGATTTACGTTTTCAAAATTCTCTCTATACCCAGGAAGGTTAGCAACATTCATTTAAAGAAAACCCACAAAAAGTAAGGGGAGATTCTCACATAACCACAGGTCTCCAGGAATTGGGACTTGACATTAAAAAAAAAAAAAGACAAGATTCACAATAAAATTATAAGTGTTGGCACCAGGGTGAGGGAGATGGGCTGGATGGAAGAGCGGGGCCGGGAAAAGGCTGTACTTTGTGTACCATTCTGTTTGGTAAATGATATAATATCCCGAATGCAGTTACAGCAGCTCTCAGCAGCTACAGATCCTCTGATCATCCTCCACCATCAGAGGGAGTCACAGCCATGCTGCCAGCCTGTGGGGAACCTAGTGGCAGCAAGACAGCTAGTGCCTATTGTGCTGGGGGAGGACAGGAAACAGCACAGAGACAGAGTGATTCCATGTGAAGATCCTTGTGATTTGGCCAGTCTGTTACTTTTGTTCTCCTGTGTGTGGCTCATCTGGCCATGCCACAGATTTGCCAGCTTTCTCAGTATTGCTGCCGGCCCCCACTTTCTGAGGTGATAGTGCAAACATATGGGTGGCTACTTCTTGTCCTCAAATCTTTTCTGCTGGCTACTTCCATCTGCTGCAGGCAAGAGGAGACTATGACTTTCAGTAGGATTATTGGAGCTATATAGCTAGTTTGGAGTGTTTAAGTAAAACTGCTGGTGGATCGCTGCATGCGGTGACAGATGCCAAACTTCTACCAGCTTCTGCCTTTTTATAAGCACAGACTTGCTCTCCAAGTATTTCTGTGGTTACGGTTTGCAGATGTGCTCTTCAAAACACATACGGTCAGTGTTCTAGTCCTGGACGGGGAAGTTGAGTTAATCATTTTTAGTTAACAGATGGAGACAATTGTCAGTGTTCCATGCTGCAACTGCAATTGGGAAAAAATATACTGAGGCTCTAGAAACGGATTCATAAATGAGATAGCACAAGTATCCTGCTTGGTTATTATAGCTGTGTTATTTGTGCCACACTGCTGCTGGTCCCAGGTTCTGAAAAAAGGAGAAGGCAAAGGAGTGTAGTAGCTAGAATAGGCAAATGAAATCTCTCCTGAGAGAGGTCAGGTACTTTTGAAAATCCCACTGGGCAGCCATCTGCATCTTTAGGTGCCTAAATACCTTAAAAATCTGGCCCAGACAGTTTTTAATTCTTTGATTGGTTAGTTCTTTCATTCCAGGTAAGTGTCCGTGAAAGCCTATTGATCAGAAGGTTCTGCAGCTGTGGTTTGTGCCACATTTTGGGGGGGGGACGGGGGGGGACGACATGACTTTTTATTCAAAGCTTACCTTAAAAGGTGAACTGCAAAGCCAGTGAAACTGTGCCTTCCATGGCTTTGGATGATGCATAAAGTTGACATCATACATTTGGGTTTGTGTCTCACTTTTGGTTGTAAAAAACTGGCTTTTCCCCATTGAACATTATACTAGGAATGGCAGGATTGGGTAGTTTCAGGAGGGGAACTTTGACCTGATAGGAGGTGGAAACCTGATATACAGCTCCCGGCTGTTATTTGCCCTTGCAGGCATGCGCAAGGGGAAGGGGAGTCATGGAAGGAGACCTTCCTCCTGCGGCCTATGCAAAGACAGAGAATTATAAATACTCTCTGTAAGCAGGGATTTGACTTAACCCCGCCACGGAGCAAATCAGCTGGAAAGGGTTGAAAAGGAAGTGGAGCTCTAGCACACTCGAGAGCAAGATACACCACCCCTTTGGATGGTACAGAGCAGGGCATGCACCCCCACCCCCCTGAGCTCTGAGCAGCCCTGGGAGAGTTTGTGCCTGAGGCCCAGTCTCTCCCTGTGCTGCAACTGGTGCAGGAGGGCCTCCATGCAGCTCTTTGTGCAAGTTGCACAATCTAGCCCAATGTATGGAGGAGCTGTCGGGCAGCAGGAAAGCTAAGTGAGCGGCTGCTCAAGTTTATCCCTTCTGGGATGTTGCATTCCCAGTCCTCCAAAGATAGACAGAGTCCGCTGGGAAATCGGAATCTGTTTTACATTGAAATTGTCAATCACCAAAGAAGCTTTTTAAAAAGAAAAAACAACATTTGAGGCCATCTCTATAACTTGCAAAAAGCATAGTTCCTTTTGTTCATTTTTCACTTCAATCCTTAAAAGCGCAACAATCCCTTTAACAATGTTTTCTTAGCTTCTTCAGAAAACAGCAGAAGTTTTAGGCAGAGTTTAAGGTCGGGGCACTGCTTTTTTTTTTTTAATAAAATACCCACGATTTTCCACTGGCTCTGCTTATACAGTATATTCAACTGACATATTTTCTTTCAGTGTTGTGTTCTCTGTACAGTTTGGTTGTAGTCAGGCTCCCAAAACCAGTTTTAAGTGCCAGCTTTGTTCACAGTTTTATAATGTGTTTACTTCCTCAGGGCCCTCAGATGGTAACTGAAGAGCTGCACTCCATCAGCTTTGAAACACAGGTCTCCCTGTATGGTCTGACTATGGATTTGGAGGTGAATGTTTTCACTGTTTTTGTGTGGGGAAGAATAAGCAATTATTTGTCCTCAAGCCAAATCAATACCTGTTACTTACAAGAGTTTGAGAATTCTTGGATAAAGATGCACAGTACATAGATTTACAGCAACTTTTGAGCTAACTCTAATTGGCCATGCGTGCTTCACTTTGATACAGTATAAATATGATGTTCTGCAGAGCATTTCGTGCACAGTCCTGCCCCCAGTGAAGTCAGTGGCAAAATTCCCATTGAGTTCAATAAAAGCAGGATTGGGATGCCGCGTGGAGCAGCACGGCATGCTGCTTTGAGAATGATATGATATGGCAAGAGAAAGTTTTAGGGGCCCATGATACACATGACTGCAGGTCTTCCTGGTTCACCACTTGTGCGCATCATAGTGTGGCTGACATGAGCCCTCCAACAGTGCAGGGGATACCATAGATCCCCTCCCTGCCAGACAGATGACTGGCTGTTGGCAGCTATACTTCATGCAGCCCTTTCATACAGCTGGTAAGGCAGGCCCTAGACACAGCTACAGCCGGCCATCTGGGTCTCTGTGGAGTCCAGCACATATAGCTGAGCTCTGAGACTAACATTCACTGAACATTTGGGGGCCCATCCCCAGACCAACAGTTAGCCAGCAACAGCACCCCAGGAGATCTCTGCCCCAAGGAATATGCCCAAAGACAAAGAGGCGATATTGAGACTATTGCAGTTTCCAGTACTACAAAACTATTATGCTAATTTAAAAAACAACAACATGCTGGTAGACTAATACATTCCCCAATGAATGCCTTGTATGCAACACTCTGTAACATTCACATACTCTGTCTTCTTCACCAGACAAGCTCTTTGCCTGTAGTGATGATTTCCAATGTCAGTCAGCTACCTAATGCTTGGGCTTCTATTATTTGGTACAACTTGTTGTCAAAGGATTCTCAGGTAGGTCTTCAAATCCCAAATATTAATTTTCTGTATATTTCAGGTTTCTAGTTATCCACTTGTCAAGCAGAAAAAGATTTTTTCCCAGATCTGATACTTCTAGGAAATCTGGCCTTTTTTCCTGTACATACACTCTATACTACAAATTAGCTGTAATCACATTTATAATAATATGATTAACATTATGTAGAGGATTGAATGGGCCTTTGGATCCAGACATGGTGCCTTTTTTACCTCCAGATTGACAGTTCAAATGTAAGATAGGTCAGTATTGACTGAAAACTGTTACTATTTGACTCCTGGTTTTTGGTCTGTGTGAAATGACTTATTGGAAGTTTCCAGTCTATTTATTATTGATTTGTATTATCATAGTACCTAGGAGCTCCTGGTGTGGACCCGGACCCCACTCTGCTAGGCACCATACACAGTTCTTATTGGACAAATCTCAATATCACAGAGCAAACATTCTCAAATGACATGTTAGTAGTCCTGGTAAAAAGACCAATGATAGAATGGGCTTGTAGATTTAATTACCCTTTCACTCTCTTGATGTGGTTTCTCTGCAACAGGACTGGGGAAAATTGAAGGGGTGTACTTAGAAGTCTTGTACTCCTGCTTCTTGCACTGTTCCTAATTTGTGAGTATATGGAACACCTTAGAAGATTGCCTTGTACTAAATGCTGTAAACCTATATCATTCACAAACACTAACTTCACTGAAAAAAATGATCCATGCCTGTGATTAATACATACTTACATGTTATACGTAAAAGAGCTTTCATTATTCAGATTAATTCTTTGCAATATGTAACTCATAGCTTGAGCATCAGTCTGTCAAATTGGATACATAAGAGTTTCTGTACTGTATTAAATACAGTTTTCCTCACTTATTTCACAGGGGTTAGTGCTTTTATTAAATTAGAGCATAAGTAAGTGGACTGACACCACCTGCTAGTAGCTCCAACTTCAGGGGAAAGATTGTTGCTTCCCAGTCTGCGGTAGGTTCAGAACAGACTGCTGAGTTACTCACATCAATTACCTTTACCAGCATGACTGCTGCCGTATCGTGGAATAGCTGTAATAGTAGCTCTAAATGAGAAGCTCCTCTAGTTTTTCAGTCAGGGATTGGTGGTTGCCTGTAGATGTTGCGAGGACAGAGAATGCAGGAAAGGGTGTGTCAGAATGCCACCAAGAATTGGCAGACCAAATGACAATCCATCTCGATATCAATTTTAACCCAAACAAAACTCTTAACCTAAGTCTTTGGAGCACAGTCATTAGTCTGTTCTAGATTAAAGGATTCAAATAGAAAAAAAAAAAATCCATCAGCCAGGCCATAAAAAGAATTTAACAACATATTTCCATACAGGGTGTCTTAAAGGATTAGTTAATAGACTTGGCACACTGAAGTTGTGTTTGCTCCAGATGGAAATTGTCTTCTGAGAACACCTGCTCTTATCGGGCAGCTTTTGTTTGTTAGCATTGTTAGCAGCACTTCCTTCTGGGACTATCAAAACTAAGGTGCACCTGACTTCCTCTTTGCAGTTTGAAATGTCTAATGTTTTTCAGAGTGGCTACCAATGTATAAACAAAGCATGAATTCTATTGCAGAACCTGGCTTTCTTTAACAATCCCCCCACTGCCACTCTGAGTCAACTCTTAGAAGTACTGAGCTGGCAGTTTTCATCTTATGTTGGTCGTGGACTCAATTCTGAGCAGCTCAATATGCTGGCAGAGAAACTTATGGGTAAGAACCATAAAACTACGATAGCTGTTCAATTTCTATTTACTTCTAAATATTACACATGACAAGCCACACTCTGCCCACTTGCAGGTTAGAAGTCAAAATTTATGCCCAAAATCCCCTCCTCCACCCCCCCCCCTTCTTCCCCCACATTGTTCACTAGTTCTCAACCAATTTGTAAATACAGTTTGCCTTCTTCCCCTTTGTGCTCTCATGTGCTATTGCTACGGGTGACATCACTTTTCAGTAACACCAACTACCTCCACCACTCCGCTCAGCGTTGCCAATTGTTCGTTAATACTTTTAAAGTAAAAAAGGTACGTTTCACCTTATTGGCAAAAAGTGCCTTAGCTTGTGAACTTCCAGACAGTTAGGCTAAGCAAAAGGGTGTCATAGTTGCAACAAACTATGGTAAGCGTTGTTAAAGAACTGTGAACCTATTATGAAGTGAAAGGGCAGTCTTGGTCTGTTAAAATAAACACTCACACACACACCCTACCTTTTATCTTCTGGGTCACTTGTCTCCTGAAAGCAAAGAGGGATCACTCCTGCTCTGCTGATGAAGGAGAAGGGAGCTCCTCTATGGGCAGGAAGTGTAATAGTTAAGTCATAGTAAGCTTTCTAGTAGCAGGATGGACACTTGAAGGTTTCAGCTACCTGTCCTCCAGAAGGGGGATTCAAGCTTTGGAGGAGGCTGGTAGATTTATCTGTGGTTAAAAGGTGGAGAGGCTGTTCCTTCTAATGTCAGTCAGGTGGATATTGATTGGACTGATTGCCCTTTTTGATGGAGGGAGGGAAGAAAAGATGTTGACAGACCACAGGGGGCTCCTTAGCTAGATTTTAGTTTTGGTGGAGACTGAGGTGGGGAGGATACTTCTGAGCTGCAGCAAAAGGGGATTAAGGCATCTGCTGTTGGTTTGGGGAAGGCTGCTGCAGGAGGATTGGGAGGGGAAGGCAATTTGCCTAGAGGAATGAAACCACTTTTTTTAGTGGCTTGTTGTACAGGAGGAGGGAACATCCAGATTAGAGCCACTTCCTGCGGTGAAGTGATGGTGGTGCAGGTTGAAGAGAGGTGCAGTTGCGCATGTCCAGTGTGCTCATGGTCAACCTCTTCTGGGGCTGGGATCCAGAGCTGCAACCACATTAATAAAATTTGAGGGACGAGACCAGGAGTGAGAATGCAAAAGACCTGCAGCCACAACAAGGGGAATCCTAAGTACAATAGAAAAAAAAACTGAGGGAAGGACATGTTTGCATTCTCCCAGGCATTGTGCCTGTATCTCAATCCTCCTGCAAGATGGTCAGGCTGAAGGATCTCCCCTCCCAGCTCCCACTCCTGCCCCAAACACTTCAAGTGATCGAGCTCGTTACTGGATGAATGTCTGGGACCTGTTGCAATTTCCGGGTGCCATTCCCTGTCTAAACACGATCTCCCTCCTCTGTTATCTCAGTAACTAGGGAAAAAATAGGGTAAGGTTGGTTATATTTCACAGGAGAATTAAGCCATTCAAGATTTGAAACAACATGACGAATAACTACATTTTAAGCAATGTTACTCTAAAGGTCCTATATTTATCTCTGCTAGCATTTACAGAAGAGTACATTGGTAGGGCCGTATGTATCATAAAAGATTTTCTTATTAGAACTTCAAACAGAAAAACCTCAGATAAAGTGAAGCCCATGAGCAGCAAACTCAGATAAAAAGTGGAACTCTGTGTTTAAGATGATATAGAACAGAAGTCCCCAGTTGCTTCAGGGCATTGCTGTAATGTTTAAATTGCAGGTCCACCTATAGAGAAACTTTGCTTGTAATCATGTTGTTCAGGTAAATGTCATGTACAATGTAAATGCTTTAATATTCAAGTATCACAAATGAACCTATTTCAGGAACTTCAGACAAAGGGGCTGATATATTTCTTTTTAAATTTTAGGGCAACAGATTAGTTACAATGATTATCAACTGTCCTGGGCAAAGTTCTGCAAGGTAGGATTGTAAAAAAAAAAAAATTAAAGTATTCTTCTTTTTCCTTTGAGTGCCTGCATGCAGGCTTAATTCTGCCCCATTGACATCACTGACAAACCTCCCACTTGACATGTCTCAGATCAGGATTGGTCCCATTCTGAGCTGCCCTGTGTCAGGATTTCCAGGCGTAGCACACACAAATTAAATTCTAAAATGCTACTTAATGGAAAGAAGCAACAAGGACCCTAATGGTTAAATCTGACTGGGAGGAGTTCATGCCCTAAACCACAGTTGGTCACCATTTACTCCACAAAATGACCTGTCTTAAAGTTGTTGAAACGGAACTATTTTTTAATAAAAGACATTTTAATGGCGATGCAGTTTAAATTGGCACATACAGGCCATCTCTAGAAAATGAATGGCTTGACCATTAGTCAGTAGTTTTATTTGAATCTTCTTTGACCATTCCAGTTAGCTTACAACTGACTTAAGAAACCATAATCACTGATGGGAGCCAAACCCTAACATTGTTTTAAAAAGTTAAATTACTCTACATGCTCATTTGTGAACTAAAACAAAGATACTTCAAGAACTGATTGGCTGTAAATCAATACATCTAAATACTTTTGTCAGAATCAGACAAAAATACTGAGTATGGAAAGTAAATCCAATACATTCATATTAAAGATGCATTATTTAAAATATATTTGTAATATTTGAAGATTCTTGGAAGGAAATAACTGTGCTCTCAAGCTATAGTTTCATAGTGAGGGAGAAATGATATAGACATTAATTATTCTAAATAAAGAGTGTAAAGTGAAGCACTTCCTCTAAAAATCTTGAAAAGCAAATCATATAGATATTTTGTTTTTACACAAGATAGTAAGATTTGAATTGCTGCTTTGAATAAATTTCTCTATCATTCTCAGATAAGTAGAAACTAGAACTATTCCTGTGAAAATGACAGAGACATGCAGCATTGATACTGTGTTAAAGATGTGGTTGAAATTGTCTTTTGATTTGTTTGTTTATTTTACCAATAGGAACATTTATCTGGAAAGTCATTTACCTTTTGGGTATGGCTCGAAGCAATACTGGACCTAATTAAAAAACACATTCTTCCTCTTTGGATTGACGGGTGAGCAATATACTGGCAACTGTCCATTGACGTAACATGCTTACCTCATTTGTCCCTTCTCTTTATTTAAGTCTACATTCAGCATTACAGAAAAGAATTTTCAAAGGCCTAAAAATCTCCAAGTATGCCATATTGTTTGCAATTATTTTTAGTCTGAAGAAAACTCTACTGAAACTATTTGAAGTGTATTTTAGATTTCTCCTTTATGGACTTAGTTAGTTTACAGGCAAGTAATATGATAAATTTTCTCATGCTCCACACTGTGATGGGGGCCCATGCTGTGTTCCTGTGCAGATAAAACTCCCACTAACTTCATGTTGAGCCTTTGTGAGGTCTATAGCAGTGGGCCTATAAAACCAGCCTTTTACTTTGTTTGGCGCTTATCTGGCATTGCAATATAAAAGTTGGGAAATGAATGCCACAGAATGGATGCTGTAGTTACTCTGTAAGTAAAGCCATGATTTTCTTATACTTGCAGGTATATAATGGGATTTGTGAGCAAGGAGAAGGAACGAGTTTTGCTCAGGGACAAAATGCCTGGAACATTTTTATTAAGGTTTAGTGAAAGCAATCTGGGAGGAATTACCTTTACCTGGGTGGACCAGTCAGAAAATGGTAAGTGCAGCTTAAAAGTGTAAAATTCAAGGCAACCTAAACTATAAATGATAGGTGAAATGTGTAGCTAATTATGATTGTTGACCTCTTTACCTATTCACCATTATATTGCCTTTGTGTCTTTACAGGAGAAGTAAGGTTCCACTCAGTGGAACCCTATAATAAAGGTCGTTTAACTGCGCTGCCATTTGCTGACATTTTGCGAGATTACAAAGTTATTTTGGCAGACAATGTTCCTGAAAATCCACTGAAATATCTGTATCCAGATATTCCCAAAGATAAAGCCTTTGGCAAATACTACAGCTGTCAGCCAAATGAAGGTTGGGCTCTATAGTCTATACTTATCCTTTTTGGAAAGTAACATTAAATTCAGATGATATGCAAATTAACTTTTTTTCTTAGGAAAACAAATGTTTACTTGTGGAAACAGTACCTCGTTTTATGGAATGCCTTTATAAAAACTGTGCTTGTTTTTTCATGCACCCCCTGTCTGCCTATTGTTTCCACCTGTTGTCTCTTGTCGTATACTTAGATTGTAAGCTCTTTGGGGCAGAAGCTGTGTTTTTGTTGGGTATTTGTACAGAACCGAGCATAGTTGGACCCTACTCTATGAATTGTAGGTAATACAATAATAAATAACAATGACACTTAGATATGCACAAGCTAAGAAACATCTCTGTGAAAGCAGTCATATTATAGGAAGTTATTCAATTCATTATTTACAGAAATACATTTATTTTCAACTTACATTTCTTTGCCCATGTTTCAGATATTTATTTCTATTTACAAGACCACTTGCTTGTCTGCTTCCAGAATTATGTAGCAGTGTCACTTGCTGTTTCTTCAGTTCCAAGAACCTCTCACTTGAGGTTCAGGGGACTTAGTAATGGCAAACAGCTCATGAGAGTAACTTATAATTCCAGAGAGACAAACAAGCAGCAGATCCCGTGCGATATATATTGACTAAAATTGCCAGTGTAGTCAGAATTACTTATGAATGAACACAACCCTATTTTGTCCCCTCATGAAAGGTTTCAGTTAAAGGCAGCTAAAGGTTTCAGTTAAACATTTGTTTGCAGGATTGGCATCTAAAGGCTCAGACCTGCAAAGACTAGAGCACATACCTATAATACATTTAAGTACTCCTCATGACTTCAAAGGAACTTCTTAAGTGAGTCCAGTTACTTATGTGTGTAAGTCTGTGCAGGTTCAAGCCCTGTCTTGTTGCCCATGTTCTTGTTGCTCGTTCCTGATTAAACAAATACTTATGTTTCCCTTTCAATACATTATGCTCTACAGCTTTTAAAATATTTGTATTAAATCTCAGGAAATAATAAGCGTAGAAACTTTAGGGCATTTTTAAAAATTTCCCTAACGTTGATTCTTTTTTAGTCTCAAGACCTACAGAAGGAGGGGTCAAAGGTTATGTGCCTGCTGTATTTATCCCAATCTCCAAAATGTGAGTAATCTAAGAGCTGTTTTACACTTTGGATGTTATTCATTAAGTCTGTGTACCTCCCTTCATCCCGCAGTTTCTTTGATTCCATCTTTTTCCCATGGAAATACCTAGTGATAGCAACACAGAGATATGGGTCCCAATTCTCTGGCCTGGCAAAGGAGTGCTCAATGAAAGGCTGGGGGAATAAGTAAAGAGGGCTTTAAAACCACCTCTTCTTCCCCAGTCCTGATGCTGTCTATGCATCAGGAATGTATGCAAAATAAATTAGAGCAGCCTTTAGGCTCCTCTAATGTGTTCCAACTTTTAATGTCCCCTAGAATCTTGGGTACGGCAGCTGGGTTTCACCTTTCTTTCCCTGACTACAGCTCCTGCATCAAGTGGCCAGAAAGTGGTATAGGAGCGCCTCTGCAGTTCCTGATCACAGGAAGATCCCCCTACGCAGACAGAATTAACAGATTAAACAAGGTTTAGGGCACCTTTGTGCTCCTGGAGTAGCACAAAGTGTACAGTATGGTTTTGTGTGTGTGCCTGCAGCTATATCTTTTCAAGGTATTCTCATTGATGTTGTGGGCTAATAGGACGTTAGCATGCAGTTGGCTCTTTCACAGGCTACTTGCTGCTACATCCGTGTTACCCAAACACCGATCTACCATGGAATGATTACGTTCATGTCCCTTATTGATGCATTAAGTTGCAAAGGGATTTCTTCCCATTATTTCCTAATCATCTTTAAGGTTATTTATTTTATTTGTGTTTCTTTTAAGCCTGTATGATTCCACAGATCCACATTCTCCATCAGATCTTCTTCCCATGTCTCCAAGTGTTTATGCTGTGCTGAGAGAACACCTGAGTCCCACAGTGATTGAAACTGCTGTATGTTGCAAGTTTTTTCATTCATAATTTACTACTAAGCAAATGGGGTCTACTTTGTGGAGAGAAAGAGTTACCAGTGGAGAGAAAGGCTTCTTTTGCAGTGCAAAAGGGTGAGAGTACAGTTGTAACCATTAAAAAGTCAGCACTTGCCTTCAGTTCCCATACAGAGCTATGGGAGATAACGCAGTTCTTTCCTATTCTAAATGCAGTTGAATTCTTCAGTATGGTAGGAAATGTCTTTTTCATGGTGACCATTGTACTATGAACTTTGTATCTTAGCACTTCGCAATGCAAGGATCTCAAAAGTCCATGCAAGGATCTCAAAATTCTGTACACACATTAATTAAGCTTCAGCACCCAGAACTGTATGTAAGTATTATACCGATTTTACAGATAACACAGGGGGCTTGATTCACCCATTGCCATGCATTTTATGTAGTTGCCATTTCTGTTGTGGTAGCATTTTACAGACACTTTGCACTAATGAAAATGACTACTCCAGCTGCATGGTGTCGATGGGTCTGTCTCAGAGATGTTAAAGGTGAACTGAAATGTCTTAACTAAACAAATACAAAACATTCATTAAAAGTTCATGGAGAGACTTAAAAGTTACATTACAAATGTATTTATTTATTTTAAAATCATTTTCTATTTTACTTGCCTGCTGAGAACGGCATTCAGAGCTCTCTGCAGAGCATGAGGAGGCTCAGCCTCACAAGTTGCACCCAAAGCAGGACAGGTTCTTACATTTCTTCCCGGGTTTAAATATCTGGGGACCGAAGCTGGGCTGGTGTGATTTGAAGCTCTCCTGTCACCATCAGCATAGAGCATCTTCACCAAAGCGCTACAGCGGCGCAGCTGCGGCACTGTACGTGAAGACAAGCACTCAGTATGTGGCAAGAGGGAACTTTTAGTGGACAGCAGCAGAGTCCAGGTGGCGAGTTAGTGCACAGCAAGTTAGTGTGCTGTCTATCCACTTCTCAGCTTGCCACATGCAAAGTCCCCAGGTAAACAAGCCCCTAATTTCCCCAGAGTGTGAGTGGGGGTGTGCGTGGGGCATCTCCCTCTGTATAGTTCTAGGGTCTAAACCTAATCTACCAGACAGTGCCTCTTTAAGAGGCCAGGGCGCGGAACCATTACATAAGTCAGGGCTTAGTTTGCACTGTGATTGTGTGTTTGTCACTGGAAATAATTTGAGCAAACTGTGGCTTGTTTCGTTTTGTTTTTCAATATGCAGCAATAATTGCCTTAAAGCTGATGTTTTCATTCCTCTCTTCTAGCTGAGTTCTCCATATTCAGCTGACTGAAATTCAGACACCATGAAGAGCAACAAAGCAGCCAAAATACTTTATAAAATGAAAGTTAAAAAAAAAGAAGTTGTTTCTGCAGCTTTGTAAATAAGGGTTTCCTGGAAGCCAATGCCATGTTCTTCTTGGGCCTATGTGTACTTTCAAATGCATGGAAATCAGAAGCCTCCCAAGGGAAGTCACTGGAGTTACAAACATCTGGCATCATTTGGGGCCTGCCACTGAAGTCCTCACTCAAGGCAATATTACCTCTTAACTCAATGGGCCAAATCCTTCCCTGGTGTGCAACTCCATTGACTTCCGTGGCGTTACACTAGGTATGAATTTAGCCCAGTGGGCCTGCTTATGGAAATAAGGACTGCAGTATTGCTGTAAAACAAGACTTACTGTAGGATGGAGATGTTCTGTTCATGGAACATTTTGAAAGCAAGACCTTAGAATAACTACAGGGATTTAAGATGTGTTCAGAAAATCAGGATTTATGCTGTACATTTCGTGTTCTGTTTTTATAAAGTCTATTTCTTTGCTTTTATTTTAAATTAAAGGTTCTCATCCATCCCTTCATTACACTGACCGTAGGTGCCAGGAGTCAGCTTTTCCTGCCATGAACTGCTTTCAGTACAAAGGGACAGATTTTATCTTCCTCCAGTAAAATCCATGGAAGGGAAGAGGGAGGAGAAGGGGATCATGGAAATAGAAGAGTTCTCTAGAAACTTTAGAGCAGGGGTGGGTAGTAAATTAGTTTTTGCTATGGTATAAATTTCTCGGTCAAGGTCCAGACTCCAGAGAAAATAATAAAAATAATAGCAATAATAAGTAAATAAAAAGATTTCGGGGTCCGTTTAAAAGTATCTGGCGGTCTGGATTTGGCCCGCGGGCCACCTGTTGGTTACCCCTGCTTTAGAGGCACTACACTTCAAAAGTCACTAAATTTCTGTGCCTCCATTCCGCATCTGTAACAGGGTTAATAAAATCTCTGTGTCTTGCAGGACAGTTGTGAGGGTACATTTATTCATGGTTGTGAGGCACTGTGATGAGTACTTCAGAAAAGCCCATAAAGAAACAGTCCTTATTCAATGCAGGGTTTAGATGGTGTGCCATAATCGAGGCCTTAGGGACACACTGAATGATAAAACGGAGACCAAAGAGCTGCTTCATTTGCTGAGTACCGTCAAACATGCACCTCCTCATAGTGCAAAGTTACAAAGAGCTAAATTGCCTCAGGTACAGATGTAAATAAGCAGAATAACTGGTTCTTAACATAAAAGGTCATTTGCCTTTTTAAAGCAGCCATGTTACTGTTCGTCATGACAGTCTGTCTTTTCTCAGAATTACCCATGACAAATTAACTGTTTTAGAATAACAAACACTGACAATTTACAAAAGATAGATATCCAAGTTCTGCCTGGGAAGTATGCAGTCTGGAGCATACTTAATTGTGAAAGCAAAATATGCATTTGTACAAGCAAAGGGTGAGGTACAACATCGGTCTGGTCTATACTAGAAATTAGATCAGTTTAACTATGTCGGTCAGGAGTATGAAAAATCCACAACCCAAGTGGCGTTGTTAAGCCAACCTAAGTCCTCATGTAGACAGCACTATATCAATGGAAGAATTCTTCTGTTAACCTAACTACTGCCTCTCAAGAAGGTGGATTACCTATGCCCATAGGAGAACCCCTTTCATGAGTGTAGGTAGTGTCTACAGTGAAGCGCTACAACTGCACAGAGAACAGGAGTACTTGTGGCACCTTAGAGACTAACCAATTTATTTGAGCATGAGCTTTCGTGAGCTACAGCCCACTTCATCGGATGCATACTGTGGAAAGTGTAGAAGATCTTTTTATACACACAAAGCATGAAAAAATACCTCCCCCCACCCCACTCTCCTGCTGGTAATAGTTTATCTAAAGTGATCACTCTCCTTACAATGTGTATGATAATCAAGTTGGGCCGTTTCCAGCAGAAATCCAGGGTTTAACAAGAACATCTGGGGGGGGGGTATAGGAAAAAACAAGGGGAAATAGGTTACCTTGCATAATGACTTAGCCATTCCCAGTCTCTGTTCAAGCCTAAGTTAATTGTATCCAATTTGCAAATTAATTCCAATTCAGCAGTCTCTCGTTGGAGTCTGTTTTCGAAGTTTTTTTGTTGAAGGATAGTCACTTTGAGATCAGAAATCGAGTGACCAGAGAGATTGAAGTGTTCTCCGACTGGTTTATGAATGTTATAATTCTTGACATCTGATTTGTGTCCATTTATTCTTTTACGTAGAGACTGTCCAGTTTGACCAATGTACATGGCAGAGGGGCATTGCTGGCACATGATGGCATATATCACATTGGTGGATGTGCAGGTGAACGAGCCTCTGATAGTGTGGCTGATGTTATTAGGCCCTGTGATGGTGTCTCCTGAATAGATATGTGGGCACAGTTGGCAACGGGCTTTGCTGCAAGGATAGGTTCCTGGGTTAGTGGTTCTGTTGTGTGGTGTGTGGTTGCTTCAGGTTGGGGGGCTGTCTGTAGACTGGCCTGTCTCCCAAGATTTGTGAGAGTGATGGGTCGTCCTTCAGGATAGGTTGTAGATCCTTGATGATGCGTTGGAGAGGTTTTAGTTGGGGACTGAAGGTGACGGCTAGTGGCGTACTGTTGTTTTCTTTGTTGGGCCTGCCCTGTAGTAGGTGACTTCTGGGAACTCTTCTGGCTCTGTCAGTCTGTTTCTTCCCTTCTGCAGGTGGGGACTCTAGTTGGACAGCTGTGCCACTGGAGCATGTTAAGTGTAGGCAAGCCCTTAAGCACCTGAGATGAAATCCGGGCCCCACAGGAGATAATGAGGTTCGTTTTTGACTTCAGTGAGGCCAGGATTTCATGCCTACTCCCCCCAACCCCCACCTTTTCCCCCCAACCCCCACTCAACATTTACCGTACCATTTTGTTAGGCACCTCCAAAGGTATCTTACTAAGGCCTTTTGTGGGCCATCCCTGGAGGCTCTCACATTTAAATTGATAATGTATCTGGGACCTGAAAGTAAAACAATACCAATGTATTAGCTTTGGTGGGCCTGTTTTAGCTCTTAGCCTAGTGGCTTGGCTGATAGCTGATTGTTCTAGAACTTCTCTAGAACTTTTCAATTTAATGTTATAGTACTATCTTAGGATTCTTGCTCCTCTGGTCATGAGAAGTAAGGGTCAGTGCACACAGCCACTATGAGCACCTCCAAGTAGCAACACAGGGAAAAATCCACTGGGGCAGGGATATAAGATCAGAGTAGATGGTTAGAAGCAGAATAAGCAGTAGGGAGTCCTGATCTTCCCCACTAGTATTGTCCTCAATTGTAAACTGTTGGGAAAGCAAAGGGAGGGAGAGCCCCAATGATCTGATTCAACTGGCATCTCTTTGCTGTGCAAATGGAGTATGTTTAAAATAAATGAATACATTTTTTTCCGCTGTCTAGTCTGAATGATTTGTACATAGTCAGGGGGATGTAGTCAAACTTTGAAAAACCAATGACCGTAAGTAATTCTCCAGAAACATAATAGCACAGAACTGATATTAAACCGTGTATATAGTTTGATAATCTCTGTAATTTATATGACTAATAGAAATAAAAATAGATTTTGTTTTGCTGTTGGATACTTGTGGGACTTTTAAAGATAAGACAACAGTGGGAGGACTCAGTAGCCTTGGTTGGTCTTGAGTCTGAATCACCAGTGTGAACTGAGACATTTAAAGAGGCAAGCATCAAATTCATCCAGCATAAGAACAGCCCTACTGGGTCAGACCAAAGGTCCATCCAGCCCAGTATCCTGTCTGCTGACAGTGGCCAATGCCAGGTGCCCCAGAAGGAGTGAACCTAACAGGTAATGATCTTGTGATCTCTCTCCTGCCATCCATCTCCACCCTCTGACAAACAGAGGCTAGGGACACCATTCCTTACCCATCCTGACTCATAGCCATTAATGGACTTAACCTCCATTAATTTATCCGGTTCTCTTTTAAACCCTGTTATAGTCCAAGCCTTCACCACCTCCTCAGGCAAGGAGTTCCACAGGTTGACTGTGTGCTGAGTGAAGAACAACTTCCTTTTATTTGTTTTAAACCTGCTACCCATTAATTTCACTTTGTGTCCCCTAGTTCTTATACTATGGGAACAAGTAAATAACTTTTCCTTATTCACTTTCTCCACACCACAGCATGTTCATAGATATTAGATATTTAGGTCAGAAGGGACCATTATGATCATCTAGTCTGACCTCCTGCACAACGCAGGCCACAGAATTTCACCCATCACACAGTTTGTTTAACCTATAATGCTCCTGTGACCGGGGTCCTAGTGGGGAGCCAGCTGTGGTCATTCAATTAGGCTGAACTGCAAAGAATGGGGCAGACAATCCCCATAAAGCTGGTGGATATTCCAATACTTAGGTTCACCAAAACAGCATAAAGCAGCTTCTTTATTACCTTACTGGTTCCTCAGAAGTCCAAACAACACAGTTCCCTTAAAGTGATCTAGCCTCAGGCCTCCATCCAGGTACCCACATCAAATATGATGAAAATTTCTGTAAATCTTATTTCATCATATAAAAGAACAGGTTCTACCAATCCCAAAGGATCAGACACAACCTCCCAAATACACACTACAGTCAAGTCTTATTAACTAAACTAAAATTTATTAAAAAACAAAAGAGAGCAAGTATGGTTAAAAGATCAAAATACATACAGATATGAGTTCAATCCATTGAGGTTCAGATTCATATCACAGGTGGTGAGCTTTGTAGTTGCAAAGAGTTCCTTTAGAATTCAGTTCATAGGTCATAGTCCAATGTCCAAATTTCATATTCAGGGCGTACCAGCATAAATGGGATCTCTGTCTTGCGAATCAAATTTCCCCGATGACGCCTAAGCAGATCTGAGAAGACAGAATCAGGACCCAAGGATCTTTTGGACAATTGCATGTCTTTTGACAAGTTGGAGTTCCTCAGGGAACAAAAAGTAATTAGGATGACTTTGAAGGAGGTCCATCACCGGTACTTAGCTATACAAATTAACATAAAGCCGTTTTCTTGTTCCTCTACCATTCACCATTTCAAAGAGAGATGAATACCGAGATAGCCCATGTTTACAATTCATTTAAATAATAGGATGTTCTTTAGATCTCTGAATTATCAGAATACAGCATAGACAGGGACTGTTGATTACGTTGTTGACCCTACTCATACATATGTAAATACACAAAAACACAAACATTATCTCTCCCCCTCCACACATCTTTTGAGGGTTATTTATTTTGCAGGATGTTTAACCTTTTCTAGCCATGCGTCACAGCTTCTAAAATCAAAAAACAAACAAAAAATCCCAACACTGCATACAGAATATTCTTGACCTTATAAACCACCTAGAAGACTGTGTTAATCGCTGTGGTGTCCCATATTTTAGCTCTGCTCTGGCCAGTTGGAAACAAAAGGCTAATAGTCAAAAAAATCAGATTTGAAAGAGTAAGACCCTTGGGAACACAGATTCTTCTTCTTCAAGTGCTTGCTCACGTCCATTCCATATTAGGTGTGTGCTCGCCACATGCACTGATGCTGCAAGTTTTTCCCTCAGCAGTATCTGTAGGGGAACCAGCTCCGGAGTAGCACCCGCATGGTGTGGTATAAGGGGCACCACTGGCTCCCCCCACCCTCAGTTCCTTCTTGCCAACAGTGACGGTGCTGGAATGTCTGCTGCTTTGGCTAGCATTGGTTCCTTCTCTGTTCTTGTGAACTTTGAAATCCTGTAAAGTACTTATACATAGTAGTTTTCTTAGTTACCCTTAGTAGTCTCAAACTCTTTGTTAGTCCCAAAGTTCGTTAGTCAGGGCATGCCCCGGTCCCCAAGCTTTAAGCCCTGCAATTGCTGCAAATGGTCTATGCCCATCAGCGATCCACATACCAGCTGCCTAAGGTACATAAATGACAAGTGCCATGTCTGTAAGTCCTTTAAACCTAGGACGAAGGAGGAGTGCGATATCAGTCTGAAAGTGCTCCTAATGGAGTCGGCACTCACTCCAGCACCGGAGCAGCGGTCTGACTGCACCATGCGCAGTGCTCTGCCGGCACTGTCCACAAGCTGGTCTCCCTCCACGGCTCCAGTCAAGAAGCTGAAAAAGACTGTGAGGGGAAGATCTCCTACCTCCCACAAGCGAAAGGAGAGGGCAGGGGGTGAGCCAAGACCTGTGTCGGTCAGCTCAACATCCCCCTTGGGAAGTCGGGCACCAGCTCAAGTCGAGCAGTGCAGCCCATCCCATCCCATGCCTTGCCTGCAACTCCAGATAGTGGTGTAGGCCACAGCCAACTTCAGGTGCCGTTGATGCCTGAAGCCCTTCAAACAGCTCAGGAGATCCTGACGCTCCTGGTGCCACCCACACCAGCTCCCTGCGGTACCCCGGTCTCGGGGAAAAGCTGCGTTGGGACCGATATGTGTGTTCCCGCCTCAGCGGCACCGTTCCCCATTGAGAGGGACGTCCCGCCAGCGTTCGCCCGCCCACAGCCGTCATGCCTCAGGACAGGAGAGGCAGGCTCACCAGAGCCCCCTTTGGTCCCCGCACTGGGGGCACTGATCGAGGGACTCGAGGCGTACCTTGCCAGTAGATTGGCGCAGACCCTCTGAAGCACGTGCCACCCGGCAAGAACTCCGGGACCAGCCCTAACCATCTTCAAGGGCCCAGTACCGACTGGGCATCAAACACCACCAATTGCCGGCCTGTCAATCAGCCATGTCCAAAAGGAAGGTTGCCCTACTCAGGACGATCCTCCTGGCAATCAGCTCATAGTAGCAACAATGGCGGGGGACGGTCTATTCCCAGTCCCGAAACGCCCTGGAAAAGATCGTTACCATTCCCCAGGCGATACTTACCTCACTGCAATGGTGGACTGACCACAGGACAGTCCTAGAGGGGGTTCCGTTCAACAAGTCCCCCACTCCATCGAATTGGTGTTGGATGCCTCGGACCTCGGCTGGGGTGCGCATCTCAGTGACCTCAACACCAGGGATGTGATCCCTGGAGGAGTCAAAAGTTGCACATAAACGTCAAAGAGTTCTGAGTAGTCCAGCTGGCATGTGGAGTCTTCCTGCCCCACCTGTCGGGCAAGGTGGTACGAGTCCTGATGGACAACACAGCCTCGATGTTCTACATCGACAGGCAACGGGGAGCACACTCGTCGACTCTCTGTCAAGAGGCACTCCGTCTTTGGGAAGCTCATCACCTTCCTGGTGTCAAGAATAAGGTGGTGGACCAGCTCAGCAGGGACACAGCAGCTGATAACTGCACTTTCACTTTCTGTGTACTTCGCAGCTGCAAAGTCAAAAATTGTCTAGAGATCACAAGACAACAAATATGCTGAATTTAGAGTTTTGCCACATCACCACCATGCAACGAATTAAACAGAAACATGAAAATTTCAGTTGCCAACTGGTTCTTCTACTTAAAAAGACAATACCTATGACCAGACCTCAGCAGGATTACAATCCACAAGATTTACCATATGCACTTTGCATCTGGATTTTGTTCCCTGACAATGACATTTTGAAAATTGTTTCATTAGCACAATATCTGTAGACAGATCCCAAAGTAAAACAGGAAAGGAGGCGTACGTATTGGAGGCCTGTTCCAAAGCCCAAACTTTTATTCTTCCATTGTTTTGCCAATCTTTTTTTCCTGTTCAGGAGGAACAACATATGCCCCTATTTCTGTGAATATCAGTTAATACAAGGCTCCAAAGAAAATCATAAAGGAAAGATAACATGAAACAAAAATAAACTATCAGAAAATCCAGTGGGGGAATGACGTTAATTGTCAGGGAAGATAATAAGGAATGTTCTTTTGCTTTCTGGCTGTAGTTGTTCATCAGTCAAAAACTACTGTATCTTACATGGAAATCTTAGTTATAAATTTAGAAATGGGAAAGGCCAACTATATTTGTATGTCCTATTTTTAACCCTTTGCATCTTATTTCTTCCCACTGTATAATACAGAATCTGGTGAAGTTTGCCTCCATCCACATACAGTTAACCTGTAATTAATTTTAAACAGTTTAAGCAGTTCAGAATCAAATTATGTCTAGCTTCCACAATATACATGTCAACAAATGCCAGCATAGCATGTATTTAACTGGTGGTTGACAAACTATGAGATGTTTTATTCCAAATGTAAAAAGTGGGTCATTTTTCACAGTGTCTTATTTGACAGCTCTTTATCGTAGAGTTTTTAAACTCTAAGAAAAAAAAACTTCTACATGTGAGGAAACCCGAAAATATTCAGAGCAATAAGCTCATTCCTTACTAAAAATTAGGGGAAATAATGGCGGTGTAAGAAGATTTGGAAAGAAAGTATAGCTGCAAACCTAAACATGGCATGGCAACCAGTGATTCTATAACTTAAACCCCCCTCGTGAAAGGTCGCTTCTTCCACAAGTACCCAGAAAAAATGAGTCAATAAGTCATCACACACACAAAACCATCATGATTATTTCCTCCTCTGTACTTCCCAGTGCATCCTGTCTGCTTTGAATCCATCTTGTCTAGATTTGGCGTGAGTGTCTGTATTGTGTGTATAGTAGTGTCAAGCACATTGTCAGTGCTTACTAAAATCCACAATAGCTCATTTCCACCCCAATTTTCTATTAACACATATGTAACACCTCTAGTTTTATTACCAACAGAAGAATTGCAAAATCATGTTGCAACAACAAAGGAGATATTATGGTTGTATTTTTACGATGGATCAAAATTGCTTTTGCTGTTTTCAAAATATTGGTCCTGTGTCTCTGCCCTTTTAATCAGTGTCTTGGTGACAAACACTGTCTATAAACAAAAACTATGTTACTTCTCTTCCACCAGCATCCTGACATGTGTTGGCAACTACCTGACACCCATCTTCCACCCCAGAGGTGGCTGCAGTTCAGTGATGCTTGTACGTGCACCACGCCATACCAAGGAGGAAGCAATGCGGGTGTTCTGCTTAAAAACTGATGGCACTCCATGGGTCATTGGTGTAAACTTGCTTTGGAATCCTTTGCATTGAAAGGGCTCGAGGCTGCCAGGAGGATGGGGATATATTCAGCTGGCCACGTTCCTTGCAGGCGGTGCCTCTGTATTATTCCAGCACACCTTGAAGGAGCAGCATCAGGCTGAAAAGTCAAGCACTCAAATGACAGCAAAGGCCGGAGGCACAGCAACCGGCTAAAAATGCACCAGGCAGTCAAGCGGCCCGGCAGATTTTCAGGCAGAGCATTTGTTAAATGATTCAAACACCCTATTTTGCTAGCTGGTCAAGCACCGAGCTTACAGAATGCGGTAGGGAAGGGGGGGAAATCAGCTCGTTCCCCAGCGAGGGCACAGGGCCAGGGACACAGCTGCTCAAGGTAACCTCCATTTCCCCGCCTCAGGCTGCTTTAACTTTCGCTTTCCTCTCAATCGCCGCCTTCTAGTTCCAGGAGTCCTTTCTCAGAAACCACGTGGCTCAGCTGTTCCCGGTTTCGCTCACCCCTCCTGCCTCCCTGGCCCCGTCAGCCAATCGGCCAGAGGCCAGCCAGTGTTTCCAGGCCCTCGGTGCCTGCCAAGATGCGATCAGGCTGTGCAGCCTGCTGCGGGTTGTAAAGCTTGTGCTTCTGGACAAGTGCTTCAGATCATAGGACTGGAAGAAACTTTGAGGTCATGGAGTCCAGTCCCCCTGCACGCAGGGCAGGATTAAGTTCTAGACCAGTGGTGGGCAACCTGCGGCCCGCGGCCCGCATGCAGCCCATCAGGGTAATCTGATTGCGGGCTGAGAGACATTTTGCTGATATTGACCATCCACAGGCTCGGTCCCCTGCAGCTCCCAGTGGCCACGGTTTGCAGTTCCCTGCCAATGGGAGCTGTGGGAAGCAGAGCCAGCATGGTCACTGGGAGCTGCGGGGGCCGTGCCTGCGGACAGTCAACGAAAGCAAAATGTCTCGCAGCCCGCAATCAGATTACCCTGATGGGCTGCATGCAGCCCACAGGCCGCAGGTTGCCCACCACTGTTCTAGACCATCCCTGACAGGTGTTTGTCTAACCTGCTCTTAAAAATCTCCAGTGATAGAGATTCCACAACCTCCCTAGGCAATTTATTCCAGTGCTTAACCACCCCAAAAGGAAGTGTTTCCTAATGTCTAACCTAAACTGCCCTTGCTGCAATTCAAGCCCATTGCTTCTTGTCCTATCCTCAGAGGTTAAAGAGAGAACAATTTTTCTCCCTCTTCCTTGTAACAACCTTTAACTAAAAGCTAATCTTCAATTCCTGGAGCGGCCAGGACAATCCTGGAGGGTTGCCAACCCTAGCAGACAAGTCATCTGGGAAAAGGCCTGCAGAAGAGCTCTGTGGGGCTTGAAAGCTTGTCGCCAACAGAAGTTGGCCCAATAAAAGATATTCCCTCACTCATCTTGTCTCTCTAATATCCTGGGACACACACTGCTCCAACAATACTGTAAACAATGCTTTAGCTCAGAGGTGGGCAAACTATGGCCCTAAGGCCACATCAGGCCTGCTGGACCGTCCTGCCTGGCCCTTGAGCCCCCAGTCCCTCCCCCACTGTTCTCCTTCCCCCGCAGCCTCAGCACACTGCACCGCCAGCGCTCTGGCCCGACACTCCTGCTGGGCAGCGAGGCGGCGTAGCTGGTATGGTAAGGGAGTGCGGGGTCCCAGGGGGCAGTCAGGGGTCAGGGAACAGGGAGTGGTTGGATGGGGTGGAGGTGCTGGGGGGGTAGTCAGGGGACGGGGAGCAGGGGGAGTTGGATAGGGGGTGGAGTCCCCGGGGGGCAGTTAGGGGCGGGGGTGTGGATAGGGGTCATGGCAGTCAGGGGACAGGGAGTGGCGGGGGGTGGGGTGCTGGGGGGCGGTTGGGGCGGGGGCTCCTGGGAGGGGGTGGTCAGAGGTCAAGGAGCAGGGTGGGGTTGGATGGGTCGGGGGTTGGGAGGGGGGCAGGAAGTGGAAGGGGGTGGATAGGGGGCGGGAGCCAGGCTGTTTGGGGAGACACAGCCTTCCCTACCTGGCCCTCCACACAGTTGTGCAACTCCGATGTGGCCCTCGGGCCAAAAAGTTTGCCCACCCCTGCTTTAGCCAATGCACTATAACAGTGATCTTAAAAAAACAGGACAGCTGTAACGTGGGTAAATTGAGGGGCAATGCTGAGAAAGGGGTCCCACAGTACTCCATAGGAGTACAAAGCTATCTACTTTTGTCATATGTACCTTTGTACTTATAATTGGTTCATGGTCACTGGCCACAAATCTGTGATTGACAAGTCATAGAATCATAGAATCATAGAATATAAGGGTTGGAAGGGACCCCAGAAGGTCATCTAGTCCAACCCCCTGCTCAAAGCAGGACCAATTCCCAGTTAAATCATCATGGTTTGGTTCTTATAACAGCAAAAATCACAGGGCTATATTCTCAATTAGGTGGACAGGGATTAAGCTTTATAACTGCCATTAGTGTCTATGGGAGCTGGGTGACTAAAACCATAGTGCAATGAGTTAAGACTAACTACTTAGTTGGGCATTGGTCCTGGTTCTTACTTTATTTTTATTATTGTTTAACATGTGGTGGTAGCACCCACAGGCCCCCTGTTCGGATCCCATTGTGCTAGCTAGGCATTTCCCCCAAAGAATATCATCTCTATTCTTAATAGTGCTTAACATGAATTATTTGTAAGATTCAAATACAAACCCATCTTCAAATAAAATTAAGATTGTGATTAAAATACAACACAATAAAGGAAATGGAAAGTTAAAGCTAATGCACATATAACAGGCCCTGTTCTGCATTAACATATCCGATGAAACCCCACTGGAGGAATACTGCTTTCCAACCCATGAAGTGGGCTCCATAGATGCAGAGGCTGACCCACACAGAGCACATTGTAGGATTGGGGCCTTTATTAGCAAATTGGGTCAAACAGTGCACTGGTTTCCACCCTTTTCAATCTGTTATTCCATTATAAATCAAAGTAGAATTTCCCCATTACGTGTGCACAGTGCCCAGAGACATAATTTTGGCAACACAACCCTTATTTTAATTGGGTTGTCCCAAGAACACTTGCACAGAATTCAAAACCTTCTAATATATTTTGTGGCTAATGCAAATATCATGATGTCAACTTTATGAGTTTTTCCCAGAACATACTGTTTTAAAAGTGGGAACTGTAAGTCCTCTGCTGAAAAAATATCATATTTGGATCATCTACTAGACCAGTGGTTCCCAAACTTGTTCTGCTGCTTGTGCAGGGAAAGCCCTTGGCGGGCCGGGCCGGTTTGTTTACCTGCTGCGTCTGCAGGTTTGGCAGATCGCAGCTCCCAGTGGCTGCGGTTCACTGCTCCAGGCCAATGGGAGCTGCTGGAAGCAGCGCAGGCCCAGGGATGTACTGTCTGCCACTTCCAGCAGCTCCTATTGGCCTGGAGCAGCGAACTGTGGCCACTGGGAGCCGCGATCGGCCGAACCTGAGGACGTGGCACGTAAACAAACTGGCCCGGCCCGCCAGGGGCTTTCCCTGCACAAGCAGCGGAACAAGTTTGGGAACCACTGTACTTGACAAAGCAAAAGAACTACATTCAGCTTGTCTTCTATGGGAGTTCTTATTATAGATTTATATTGGCGAAAACAAAGCTGACAACCAGAGTTGTTCAACAGATTCAAAAACAAATAAAAATGCTGATGACAAACGGAAACTACTTTAAATAATTTCCCCTCCCAGTCTCCAAGCAGAATTAAGAGGCTTCATGAAAAGTATGGGCCTCAAGCCAACTGTCAAAAATCCTCCATTAGTACCTTGGAGAAGTGTCTCTCTGTGGTATGTACTTTGGCCTGACACATGCCTCTCTGAAGACAATATGAGTTTTGCTATTGACTTCAATGGCAGCAAGACTGAGCTGTCAGTGAGGCAAGCCCTAAAATAGTCATGCTAAAATACTCTAGTCTTTTTCTCTTGAAAGACAGAAACCCTCCTCTTGTGACTTAAGCAGGAGTTGGGGGGCACACAGCAATTTGCAATATGGGCCCTTAATTTCTCTGTCTAAATGTCAAGGTTAGGTTTCACTATCGGGTTTCTTAAAGCTATGGCACCAGCACTGTGCAGCAAAACTAGTGCAGCTTTTTACTGAATGCCTTTTTAAAAAAACAATATATCAAAAAACTTCATGGGGCACTGGAAGGGAAAGGTTTATTTTATTTTAAATCAAAATGCAACAGTGAAACCAAAGTTTGCAAGAGGTGCAACACAAGCAAGTTGTCATACAATGCACCACTAAAATTCAAAGCTAGTGAGGAGAACTTGCATTGAAATGATTTTTCCCATGGAATGTGGTGGTTTATTGATTTACTGTCATCTTTTTGCTACAATTCTCAAACATGAAGGTTGTAAGTGCTGTAAACATGCTTATGAATGGGTTTCTTTTTAGCACATGCAGCAGTTAAAATGTTCTTGACCCCTTTTTGAGGAATTAATAGTGACAAATAAAAACGTTTCGAACTCCCAGTAAATCACTTAAGTAGACATGGCACAAGGCGAGGCTGTACTCAAAGGTCAATCTATGGCTGCCAACTGAACTAGGTAGTTTCTGAAAGTTGATTGCAACACATCTGAATAAGCAGAATGTGGTGAGTGGAAATTGCTGCTTGGTAGTTAGCCCTATTGAACAGGACAGTGGGGACGGTTGTGGGGGTTAGCCCTGTGGAGTGGGACGGGAGGCAGGGGGCTCTGTAGGGCGGGGGTTAGCCCCATGGAGCAGTGTGGGGAGGAAGAGGCTCTGTGGCGTGAGGGTTAGCCCTGTGGAGCGGAGGAGGGGGTTCTGTGTGGTGGGGGGCTTAGCCCTGTGGAGTGTGGGGGGGCTCTGTGGAGCCGGGCGGGGAGAAGGGGCTCTGTGGAGTGGGGCTTAGCGCTGTGGAGTGGGCTCTGTGGAGCCCAACAGGGGCGCATTGCGGGGTGGGGATTAGCTCTGTGGAGCGGGGGCGGGGGGTGAAGGAGTTCTGTGGGGTGCGGGTTAGCCCTGTGAAGCAGGACAGTGGGTGGGGGGCTCTGCGGGGTGGGGGTTAGCCCTGTGGAGCCGGGGGGGGGGTATGTGTGAAGGGGCTCTGCGGGGGGGGTTAGCCCTGTGGAGCCGGGGGGGTACGTGTGAAGGGGCTCTGCGGAGTGGGGGTTAGCCCTGTGGAGCCGGGGGGGTACGTGTGAAGGGGCTCTGCGGGGTGGGGGTTAGCCCCGTGGAGCGGCGGGGAGGGTGCAGGGGCTCTGCGGGGGGGGGTTAGCCCTGTGGAGCCGGGGGGGTATGTGTGAAGGGGCTCTGCGGGGGGGGGGTTAGCCCTGTGGAGCCGGGGGGGTACGTGTGAAGGGGCTCTGCGGGGTGGGGGTTAGCCCCGTGGAGCGGCGGGGAGGGTGCAGGGGCTCTGCGGGGTGGGGGTTAGCCCTGTGGAGCCGGGGGGGTATGTGTGAAGGGGCTCTGCGGGGGGGGTTAGCCCTGTGGAGCCGGGGGGGTACGTGTGAAGGGGCTCTGCGGGGTGGGGGTTAGCCCCGTGGAGCCGGGGGGGAGGGTGCAGGGGCTCTGCGGGGTGGGGGTTAGCCCTGTGGAGCCGGGGGGGAGGGTGCAGGGGCTCTGCGGGGTGGGGGTTAGCCCTGTGGAGCCGGGGGGGGTACGTGTGAAGGGGCTCTGTGGGGTGGGGGTTAGCCCTGTGGAGCCGGGGGGGGTACGTGTGAAGGGGCTCTGCGGGGGGGGGTTAGCCCTGTGGAGCCGGGGGGGGGGGGTACGTGTGAAGGGGCTCTGTGGGGTGGGGGTTAGCCCTGTGGAGCCGGGGGGGAGGGTGCAGGGGCTCTGCGGGGTGGGGGTTAGCCCTGTGGAGCCGGGGGGGTACGTGTGAAGGGGCTCTGCGGGGGGGGGTTAGCCCTGTGGAGCCGGGGGGGTACGTGTGAAGGGGCTCTGCGGGGGGGGGTTAGCCCTGTGGAGCCGGGGGGGGTATGTGTGAAGGGGCTCTGCGGGGGTGGGGTTAGCCCCGTGGAGCGGCGGGGAGGGTGCAGGGGCTCTGCGGGGGGGGGGGTTAGCCCCGTGGAGCCAGGGGGGGTATGTGTGAAGGGGCTCTGCGGGGGGGGGGGGGGGGTTAGCCCTGTGGAGCCGGGGGGGTACGTGTGAAGGGGCTCTGCGGGGGGGGGTTAGCCCCGTGGAGTGGCGGGGAGGGTGCAGGGGCTCTGCGGGGGGGGGTTAGCCCTGTGGAGCCGGGGGGGGGTACGTGTGAAGGGGCTCTGCGGGGGGGGGGGGTTAGCCCTGTGGAGCCGGGGGGGTATGTGTGAAGGGGCTCTGCGGGGGGGGGTTAGCCCTGTGGAGCCGGGGGGGGTATGTGTGAAGGGGCTCTGCGGGGGGGGGTTAGCCCTGTGGAGCCGGGGGGGGGTATGTGTGAAGGGGCTCTGCGGGGGGGGGTTAGCCCTGTGGAGCCGGGGGGGGTATGTGTGAAGGGGCTCTGCGGGGGGGGGTTAGCCCTGTGGAGCCGGGGGGGGTACGTGTGAAGGGGCTCTGCGGGGTGGGGGTTAGCCCTGTGGAGCCGGGGGGGGTATGTGTGAAGGGGCTCTGCGGGGGGGGGTTAGCCCCGTGGAGCCGGGGGGGTACGTGTGAAGGGGCTCTGCGGGGGGGGGTTAGCCCTGTGGAGCCGGGGGGGGTATGTGTGAAGGGGCTCTGCGGGGGGGGGGCTAGCCCCGTGGAGCGGCGGGGAGGGTGCAGGGGCTCTGCGGGGGGAGGGGGGCTGTGGAGGAGCGCGGTGAAGCGGGGAGGGGAGGACGCTTTCGGGAACTGCCGGGGCTCCGGCCGCCGGAGCCAGCGGATTGGCTGGGGCTCGGGATTGGGCCGGGCGCTGGCCGCGTGGCTCTCGCTTTGTTGCTGTTTCTCGGCTCGGTTTCGTTTTGCCGGCGCAGCAGCGGAGCGGTGACAGCGGGGTCCGGAGCCCTCCTCTCGGTAGCCGGGTGAGTGTCCCCGCGGACCCGGCCGCCGCCAGCCCCGGGGCGGAGAGCGCGCGATGCCCGCCTGCCGGGCCCCGCACGCCGAGCTGGGGTCCGCGCCGGCTGCCGGGCACGGAGGCGCCCACGGGCTGTTTGCCCGCCCTGCTGCTGGGGCCCTTAGCGCCGGGCGGAAGCCGCCGCGGGCTCCGAGCTCAGCCCTGCCGGGGGCCGGGGCGGCCCCGGGACTGAAGGGGCCCGAGACAAGCCCGGGGAGCAAAGGAGGGATGGGCGCTCCCGGGGCTGCAGCGAGCTTCGCGGGACCCGCCCTCTGTTCCCCGGGTTTGGCACAAGGTTCCTTCCTCAGCCCAGTCCCTTCAGCGATGGGTGCCCCAGGGCCGGCAAGGGGGTGACGCTGCTCCCCTCCATCAGAGTCAGCGGTACGCGGGGGGACACTCCGTTCCTGGAGCAGCAACACGAGTCCCACCGGGCGGGAGAGCAGCAGCGTGCAAAGGCGGATTGAATACAGGCCTTGCTCGACCCCCCTGAAACTACCAGCTTGCAGTTTAAAGGGGGGCACTACCACGGTGAAGATCACACTTCAGCTTGAAATTTTGTTTACCTGTTATAACTGAGAAAGATTTGGGGGGCGGGGGAAGCTTGTTGTTTATATGTGCTGTCAAATGCCCATGTAATGAGTTGTTCTCTGGCGGTGCGTTCTGTACTGCATTAGGCAACAGCCAGATGTTTGTAACAAAAAAGGAAAATGTGATTGTCGAACCAGAAGGAAAAAGGGGGAGTTGCAATGACTGAAATTACTTTAAATTCCCCTTTTTTAAGTGAACTGGCTTCAGACTTTTTTGAAAGTTTTATCTACAACGTAGCTCTGAACACACAGGGACTTAAGTTAAACAGCAAAACAAACATATGCCTGGAATCATAGACGTTCTTATTTTTCAGTATCATAGAATATCAGGGTTGGAAGGGACCTCAGGAGGTCATCTAGTCCAACCCCCTGCTCAAAGCAGGACCAATCCCCCCAATTTTTGCCCCATCGCTAAATGGCCCCCTCAAGGATTGAGCTCACAACCCTGGGTTTAGCAGGCCAATGCTCAAACCACTGAGCTATGCCTCCCCCCAATCAGTTGTACAGAAATTTCTGTACAAAAATCAGCGAAAGTATCTGTCAGTTTATGGGGCAAATAACAAAACTCACTCACGAAGTGGTCCAGAACAGTAAAGCTACCAGGAGTTTATGTTGTTTTTCATGTAAAAAAGAGGAAGAGTAAGTTTGATGCTGGGTACCAATTGCTCCTTAGAGATCAGGGCTTATTATTCAAATTATGTTTTGTTTAAAAAAATAAGTCTTTGACCCTTTTCACTAGGGTTTGAAATTATGTAAGAATGACTTTAGAAATGCAGATCTGATCTCTGGGTGGGTTGAACTTGGCATGACTGAGGGAAGAGAAAAGGCACAGAAGTGACTGTATGCGACATTGACAGCCACCTGGGGCCTTATATATAGTCCCAGCTATAGTTAGCGGGGGAGTAGACAAGCAGGAGTGTTGAGTTGTGGAAATGTAAGTAAATTTCAGGGGTTATAGACTCTGCAACTCAATTGATTTTGGGTTGTGGGATTGTTTTAACTCTTAAAATGAATCAATCAAAATGAAAGGTTTAAGATTAACTTCTCTCTCTCTCTCTCTCTCTTTTAATAAAGTGAAAAATTGCCAGTATGCATCCTTCAGGAAGCCTGAATTAACTTATTTAAAAAGAAAGGAATGAAGTGAGGTTAAGCCCATCCTTTGCACAAACCCTGAGAAGTGGAACTTCATGCTGGGAATAAAATTCATTCCCCACATGCACCCTACCGGTGGGCAGGCTCTGACCAAGTCACAATGACTGCTACTTGATCCTATCCAGTGGTGAGCTGGAGTCGGTTAGCGTGAACCGGTTGTTAAATTTTGAAGCCGGTTTAGAACCGGATGTTAAAGGGGTGGGCAAACTGTGGCCCGCGGGACCGTCCTTTCCGTCCCGCCTGAGCTCTCGGCTGGGGAAGCTCCCCTGAGAATTTTTACTCACCCAGCAGCACTCTGGGCCTTCAGCGGCAGGTCTTTCACACGCTCCGGGCCTTTGGCGGCACTTCGGCGGCAGGT
The DNA here is from genome assembly GCF_965140235.1 of Caretta caretta. Taxonomy (NCBI): domain Eukaryota; kingdom Metazoa; phylum Chordata; order Testudines; family Cheloniidae; genus Caretta; species Caretta caretta. The sequence continues at coordinate 53,215,339 of NC_134216.1, read as the reverse complement.
CCTTCAGTGCTGCCAAAGACCCGGAGCGACTGAAGGACGTGTCACCGAAGTGCCGCCGAAGACCCAGAGCGACTGAAGGAACCGGTTCTTCAGCTCATCACTGATCCTATCCTATTATACTGACCACAGCCCCCCTGCATCAGCGTCACAAAGTATTCCAGTGACTGGATTCAGTGTCACAGATTCAGTGATCCTTCCTATGACCCCAAACCTCTCCTTCAGTCAGTGGAAAAACCCTGGCCCTAGTACATGCTAATCCTCTTCCTTTGCCCGGCAAGGTAGTGAAAGCAAGAGCCACAGAAGAGCTTACCTCTATGGTATTCTCCCCTACAGTGGGTGCAGATGTCTTGGCTAAAGAGTTTAAGAACAGGTAGGGAGATTTCAGACATGTAAGGTGACTTGTAAATGGCAGCATCCTTCAGGAACTATGCTGCCTTGGGGCAGTGCCACAACAAAACACAAAAAAGCCACTCCTTTACAGAACTGGACCTTCCCATCTCTTCAGATTTTCCAGATATGTAGGGTTGGGAACCTACATCACCTGCTTCCTCCGAGATCCGAGGTTTTTTTAGTACCATATCCCTTTCCTAAATAAATACACACAGAGGGGTACAACTTGGTCCCAAGATTTTAGGAGGGCATAATGAAGGAACATTGGATTAAGAACATAGTATTATGAAAAATGAAATGTAAAGATCTTGGATACTTGCATACCTTTTCAGAGAGAACATGCACAATTAGAGAAATAACTTTCAGAGGGACTTAGGAGCCTAAGTGACTTTAAAATCTAAGTCAGAAGGGACCATTATGATCGTTGACCTGGGTAACATAGGCCATAGAGTTTTGCTAAGCGATTCTTGCAATGACCCCTTAATTTCTGGCTGAACTAGAGCAGTTGACTGAGGCTCATGAGCACAAGTGGCTCTTTAATGTGTATCCTGTGGCTCTTCGCAGCACAGGATATTAAACACTGATTTAATTATTAGCCAATCAGGATGCTTTTACTATGTTATTAAACATAGGTTAGACAAACACCTGTCAGAGATCACTGTGATTGATCAGTCCGTCAGCCCTCACAGAGAGAGTGCCGATCACTAGTCAGTCCTTGAGCCGCCCGCTGGCCAGGCTGTCAGTGGCACCAGTCACCCGATTGGCATAGCGCACCAGCCCAGAATCCCTGAGCAATCCGCCAACCTCAGCCTCCCAAGTAGCTAGGCAGGCACACACCACCATGCCCAATCCTGTCAGAGATAGTAGTCCTGCCTTGAGTGCAGGGGCCTGGACTAGAAGATCTCTTAAGATTCCTTCTAGTTCTAGGATTCTGTTAACCCAGTGTTTCCCAAACTTACAGTAGTTGCGTACCCCTTTTGAGACATTTGTCTTACCAGCATAGCCCTTCTCCGGTGAAGATAATTCGGGGGGGGGGGATGATAGCCACATAACACACTCCTAATTAGTTTCATTCTGGATTAAATGTTTATTAGAAATAAATACAAAATTATATTACATACAGTTGAAACAAATTTTAATAGAAATAATAGTTACATATAGAAATAGTACTAAAATAATTAAAATAATAAAAGTGAATCAACAGTCTGGCAGAACAGCATATTATATATATGGTGAATTTGTATAATTCTGAAATTAAAATATGCTGGTTTGGTTAGGTTACTGAAGAAAGCACTAGTTTTAATACTTACGATTTCGGTATTGAAAAATTTTCAGTACAAACCAAACTATTCAGTGCGAGGGATGGAACTGCTTTTGACCAGACACTATCGCGGGGATATCTGGCTTGATGTTTGTGATCTTAAGATGAAGATGGGGCTCCACGTCAATAAGACGATTTCATTTTTTTGTTTTGATGTCAGCTAGCGCAGAGAATCCGATCTCGCACAAATACAAGGTGGGAAAAGGCGGAAGATACTTGACAGCTTTGTCCGATAGAGCTGGATATTCAGAGCTAACCCCCAATCAAAATGACGTCAGTGTATTTTGCTCAAATTTTGTTTTCAGGAAGCTATCTGAAGCCAGCTACAAGAGCTGTTCTTCTGAAGCAGAGAGGTTATTTGGCAAAGTTTTATCATGAATGTTCAAAGGGTTCCTTATCCATTCAAAGGTGCCATCCAGTTCAGGGAAATACTTACGCAGATCTTTCTGTAAGCTTTCCAAATGCTGCTTCGTGGTTTGCAACACATCACTATCAAGTTCGTTAGTAGAGTTTACTACTAAATCATGAAGAGATGGAAAGGAATCCAGTTTACGATGACTAAGACGTTTATGCCACACTTTCAATTCTGCGACCATGGCACTCACTTTGTCTTGGACATGGAATATGGATATGAGTTTCTCTTGCAAGGATAGATTGAGATTGTTTAAATGAGCAAAGATATCTGCAATATATGCTAGTTTGCATAGCTGTTTCCAGTTGTGTATATCGTCTTGCAGGTTAAAGGTTTCATCTAAAAAAACTTGCAGTTCGCGCAGCTCAAACAGGTGATTCAGGACTTTTCCACATGAAAGCCAACGCACTTCAGTGTGAAATAGGAGTTGTGTGTAATCACTGCCCATCTCATCACAAAGCTGAGATAACAGCCGGGCGTTCAGAGAGCGGCCTTTCACAAAATTGATTATTTTCACAGCTTCATCCAGTACTTGCTTTAGATCTGCCTGCGTGTTCTGGGAATGCAACGAGTCAATTTTGCTTCTGGCGCAACAGCTTGAATATGTGCAACAGCTCCTTTCTTCGAACCAATCATGGCTCTGGCACCATCCGTGCTTATTCCAACACAATGACTCCAATCCAAGTCTTTGTTTTTGATAAAGTCATCAATAACTTTTAAAAATAGCTTCTCCAGTTGTATGTGTTGGCATAGGTTGGCAGAACAAAATATCATCGTGGACTTCATTATTCAGGTCGTATCTGACAAACAACAAAAGATTAGCTAAGTTCACAATATCAGTGGATTCATCTGCTTGCAGTGCATAGTAGCAACTCTTTTGTACTCTTGACAATAATTGCTGCTTTCCGTTTTCGGCCATATCTGTGATTCTATGATGAACAGTGTTGTTTGAGAGGGGGACACAATCTATAGCTTTGCTAGCCTTGTCTCCAATCATCACTTGTACCATTACTTTGGCTGCAGGTTTTACTAACGTCTCGCCAATCACTTCAGCAGCTCCAGACTTTGCAAGTAAGTATGCTACACTATATGAAGCTTCCAAAGCTTTCATATTTTCACCTCCCGTCACATTACGAATTGTTTTCTGGGAATTTTGGAGATCTTTGCACCTATTTTCACAGAATTCTACAGGTTTTCCCTATTCTTTCATTGTTATTGAAATGGCATTTTAGGTTGGATGGTTTCATACTTTCATTTGTGAGAGTCTCATAACAAATCACACATAGTGGAACAGGGTCCACCTCGTCGCCAGTCCGCAAAAATCCCAGTTTAAGATATTCAACATATTTGCGATCTTTTTTCGTTTTCTTTGCAGCTGATACGTTCAATAAACTTACAGAAGGTTCACACGGTTCACTAATTTTGTTGTCACAATTGTCTGATGTAGCCATATCACTGCATTTTTTGGCATAATTATCACTAGCATTCGTATTTCCTTCACAATTTTCTTTTGTACATTTCAAACTTCCTGTTTTTAGCCAGTGATCCATTGTAAATGGGTTTAACAAAAACAAACAGAAATTTTGTATATTAATACATGCCAAGTATGTACTTGCTACGATCTTTAGATTACTACGAGTAGTTATTCACTTCTATCTTTTATCCATCAGTCTGACTTCTGCGCATGCCACAAAGGCACATGTATTGCCCAAGCCACGGTAACACGCACGCGTGGTTTGTGTCGGCTCTGCTGTGCTATTAGATGTTACTGAATGCGTTATCATATTAGTTACAATGTAAACCTGGATTTCTACTGTAGAAGTGTACACCATTCTTATATATTAAATTTTAGTGAATTGTTTTCTGCTGCTAAAAAAATGATAAAGTAAAATAAAAAATTCTGCCGCGTGCCCCTTGAAATCCTTTCACCGCCAGGGGTACGTGTACCACACTTTGGGAAATACTGTATTAACCAGTTGTAGTTGATAAGTTAATCTCACAGCAAAATGACCAGTTATTTTATTATATATTTCCCATCATACTGTTTAAATATGAATATATAGTAAATGAAACAATGAATTCGCCCTACTGTGGCTCTTTTGGGCAATGTTGATTGCTAATTTGGCTCCTGAACCACTGAAGTCATGAGTATCACTGAGCTAGAGCATCTTTTTAAAAGACTCAGTTATGGAGAATCCACTACATCTGTAGGTAACTTCTTCCAGTGATTAAACAACTCTCACTGTTGAAAATTTTCACCATATTTCAAGCCTGAATTAGTCTCTCTTCAGCTTACAGACCTGGTTATGCTTTTTGTCTGCTAAATTAAAGAGCTTTCTAATATGAGAAATCTTTTCCCTGAGTAGGTACTTATAGAGGTGATCTTCAATAAGATAAACAGATTGAGCTTCCTTAGGCTGTCACGGAGGCAGGCTTTTCGGACCTCAGATCATTCTTACGACTTTTCTGAACCTTTTCCAATGTGTCAACTTTTTTAAAATTCTGGACATGAGAATTGGACGCAGTACTCCAATAGTCTCACGAATTTCCTAGACAGAGGCGAGACCAGTTCCCTACTGCTTCTCAAGATGCCCCTTCTTAAAACTGGGCCACAATATCACATTTGCTGCCTTAGCCATTGGATTGCCCTACAAGCTCATGTTCAGCTGATTATCTACCAAGACCCCTCTGACTTAAATACTTCTGAAAATGGACTTTGAAAATGCTATCCAACATCTGAACAAGCCAACCACTAATTTTATACACTCTAATATAATCTCCCTTTGGTGCCTCCCCCCAACTATACAGGTCTTCACTTTTTGCTTCTCTATTGTTAGGGCTTGTCTTCGCTGCAAAGATAACTCGAGTTATAACTCAAGTATTGCCCTAACTCTAGTCCCTTCTACACATGAAGCCTTTTAACCAGTAGGCTACTGTTCAAGTTAGCACAACTCATCAGGGCTACTAACACAACCCTCTCTGCTACTAATTAGAGCTGGGAGGGCAGTGGTCTTATTCCACAAACATTTGAAATAAAAAAAATCCTTTTCTGTATCGGGATGAAACTGAGACCTTTTGAAAATTTTCCATGAAAAACCAATGGGAGAGACCCACCAGAGAGGGGGATACTGACCCACTTCAGAACAGCCAACAGCCTGATGCTTAGGGTCCATCACATTCCAGGTGAGTGCCCTACACTAGGCTATAGAGTTAGTGTGTGTCTCTCTCTCTGTGTCCTGTTGGAGCTGTTCCCCTTTGTATAAATGAGTTAAATGTTCATTGGGTCAGAGAAAAAGACTGGCTCTATGACCTGCTAGTTAAGTCACTTATCTGGGACATGCGAGACCTAGCGTCCAGTCCTTGCTCCAGATCAGGCAAAGCAAGGACTTGAAGCCCTAACCACTGGGCTACTGGCTTTTCTGGGGTAGGTCCGTCTCTTACCGACACTTTTGTGCAAAGTGTTTGGCTACGATCAGTCGGCATTTTCTGACATAAAAGTTATCAAATTCTTGACCAGCTCTACTGCTAACCCAGTCACTCTGCATAGTAATGCAATTGCTCTGTGGCTCAAGTGTTATTTCGTACTGTGGCCACTCTCACTCAAGGTAGGCTAACTGAGGAGTTAGCTCCAATCTAGGTAACTCAGATTAACTGCAGTGAAGACAAAGCCTGAGTAGTCATGATGTGGGGCAGGGGAGGAAGCAGGTAGAGTTTCTTTATATTTTTCCATTTAAAGAGATCCTATCCAGTTTTCAGTATTGAGTTAAATGTAGTTTCAGGTACTATGCCTTCACTTGAGTTCCCTGACCATTTTTATGGGTTTGCAGTCACATTTTTAGGTCTCTTAAGTTCTTCATTCTCCTATTGATGGATTAAAAATTCATCCACGCAGAAGGGGAACTGAATGAGAGACCTCAGTCCTGCAATATACAATATGCAGACAGCCTGCTGCTCCTGCACAGAGCCCCATTGCAAGGTCTAGGACTGCATTGGGGAAAACACTGAAACTGTCTCTATGCAAAGTGCTGTCAAATGTACAAAATTAACAGATTGGACAGGGATCACTGTTATAGCAATCTTAAACGTTAATTATAACAAAAATAGGTAAGAGTTTTCAAAGAGAAGTGTGATTTCTTTTTTAAGTTGACTCTCCATTAAATAAAGATGTAAATTTTACAATTCTTCTTTGCATCATACCCTTAATCAGAGCTGGCTGGGAAAGGATGTTTATTTCCATGCAAATAAAATTGTCAAAATTTTCTTGACATTTTTGGGAATTTCTGAAAACCCGAGAACCAAACATTTCCTGGGGTCTTTTTTTTTTTTTTTTGGACAAAAACCTGAAAATTTTCTGTGAACAGAATTTCCCCCCAAAATTTAGTTTAGTTAGAAAAACATTTTCCATCAAAAAATATGTTTAGATAGTAGAGCTGAACATTTCTTCTTAAATAACTTGTACTGGGATGTAGGTATGAAAAAGATTTGTGTAATTTTATTAAACTTTATTCATCTTGATTCCACAGGATGACTCAGTGGTATCAGTTGCAGCAACTTGATTCCAAATTCTTGGAACAAGTACACCAGCTGTATGATGACAGCTTTCCCATGGAAATCAGACAGTATCTGGCACAATGGCTGGAAAATCAAGACTGGTGAGAACAACGTGCTGTAATGTATATAGGAATTTGCCATTAAATTAGTTGACTGGTGATGCCTTTGAAATATATGGTGGCAGGTTCTGGCCTTGTGTGCCGATGGCTGTCATGGATAACCATGCATGCACGTCTAAGAACAAGGTCACCTCTGTTGTACAGTGAGAGCAAGCAGCCACTTAGGGCAGTAAAATACGAGGGCAGCAAACTGTTCAGTAAATTTTTGTGAGAGTGACCATTGGGCGGTGGGGACAGACATTTAGTAGTTGCCTATGTGGCTGCTAGTCACTGTTTCCCATGGACTTCCTTCCAGCACTTAACAATCTGGTCTGGGCCTCTTGGGTAGTGCAGGTGTTGGCTGCTCAGGGGTACACAGCAGTTTCCCTGTTTGGCTTGTCCACCAGAGAGAGATGGGCAATTATTATTAAAGGGATATATGAGCCAGGTGTTTAGCTTCATCTCCACTAGCAAACTGAAGTATTGTTAAAATCTCTAGAGAATATCTTTTTATAGAGCTTCATTAACATGCAAATGACTACATCCCACTTCCAGCTCCTCAGTATAGTAGAGATTAAGGAAAAATACATGTGCAAATACACAATGTTGAAGAGTAACCCTAAGAAAAAAGCAAAGAAAGTAGTATTCATTTGAGATGATAATGAAGGAATAAAATGGTTACAGAGAGTGGAATTGAGTGAAATCTACAGTGAGAGATTTTAAAAACTAACACCAGAATCTGAAAAAAATGCATTCACTTACCGTATTTTTCTAAAATATCAGTTTAACGGTTGCATTTAATATTAAAGATGCCTTAAATATTCTAGGGAGCATGCTGCCAACAACGTTTCATTTGCTACAGTACTGTTCCATGACCTCCTGTCACAGCTAGACGATCAGTTCAGTCGGTTTTTAATAGAAAACAACTTTTTGTTGCAACACAACATCAGGAAAAGCAAACGTAATCTTCAGGTATGTGTGTAACTTGTTTGGATTCACACAGGCATACTACTGTCATTTTATTAGGGTCTTATTTTATTCAAGAGAATATTCTTCTAACTTAAACACAATCAAGTTAAAGGTTATACCCCCTCTGAGGTTTTTTCTTAAAACTTCTGAATGGAACATGTAACTCCTGAGTACTATAACAGTTTAAAGAAATGATTTTTTTCCAGTTTGTTTACTATGTTTATTTGGTAGCCCTTTGTGTAAGTTCTTTACTTTTTCCTATTTATTCAGTTTCCCAGGAGTTTGTGTGGGGGTGTTATGCTGTAATCTGGGAAAGAAAAAATTTTTCAAAGAAGTTTTGGAGCCACAAAAAACTTAGCAGAGGGACTTTGGTTAAAAGAAATTTCACCCATCCATTTCTTTTAAATTGACTTGATTTCAGTAATAAATTAATCAACTTGAAAATAGGGAAGGTGGATTTATAGGTGTTTTCCAGATTCTTTTTAAACTAGATTCCAGCAAACATTTTAAAATACAGTTCTCATACCTATTAAAAACAAAATAGTCTGAAAACTATCCAGAAGCAAGAGAATTTGCCTGTGAAACAACATTGTAGAATCTGTACCAAGAAACAGATTCTAGTGAAGAATCTCAGTGAAAAGATCAAGCGTTCCCTGCATGTGTTCTGCAGCTCCAGGCTCTGTAGGATTATACCAAAGAAACAAAAGTGGTTTATGTTATGGCAAGGATTAGATAACATGTTAGTCTCCAGTAAAGTCAGTAGAGGCAGTAACAGTTTCAGTAATTTGGTTGACAGTGGCAAGTTATAAAGAGTAAAATCCACAATACTAATGACAATATCGTACTGTGGGCAGAGAAACATGATACTGAACTAAAGAGGAAAGGGAATACAGCATTTGGGGATTAATATATTGTAGGACACTGCAGAATGTGGACCTGGTGGATTTTATTAGTTAGTGGATTCACTGGGCACAATGCTGCCTCCCCACCCCCGAAACACATTATTCTACAAGGTTGCAGCTATTGCAGAACAGTGCTCCCTAATGCAAAGAGGGTAGGGAGTCCTACCGATAGCTGGACCTCCTCGGTCTTTCTTCTGTTCAGCCAAGCTTAGGATAGTGCAGCTACCTGTTTTGTCTTGCTGTCTCGCAGTTGGCCCCGTACAAGCACTCTGTACACATCTCAAATGATAGGGTTAGATTTGTGCCAAGCACTAACTGGGTTCATATGGAGCAAGGAGCCTTCCCCTGAGCAGAACAGGACCCAGTAGGTGCAAGAACCCTGCAAAACCAGCACCTACAGCAGTACTAGACTTCCTGAAAGTGGGTGGGGAGTGGCCCTTGGGGTAGACAAGAGGGTATTGGATTCTGCACTCTTGGAAAGGGTGACACAGCATTCATGCTTCCTGTAGTTCTAGGGGACACTGTGCCTGACCTGATAGCTCCTACTGAGGCAGTGCATCTCCACACCACATCTTGGCTCACATATATCCACCACCTGCTAAGCTTTTTGCCTGTCGGTTTCATCAAAGACATGAGAACTGGAGTGGTTGGTGTGTACTAATAATGGACTATTCTAATGCTGTGCAACCAGGATCATTTTCAAGAAGACCCAATACAAATGGCAATGACAATCTTCAACTGTCTGAAGGAAGAAAGGAAAATATTGAGCAGTGCCCAGTCGTCAGACCAGGTAATTCCTTCTCTCTCGCTGCTGCAGTTACAGCCACCCAAACAGAGTGACAGATTGAAAGCAGAACCATATGTGCTTTCTCCTTTTGCCCATCACCTCCTGTTTTAAAAGAGGAAGCTTGATTGGGTGTATCACAAACATCCACCGCACAAGATGTGGTTTATTTTAAATTGTTTGCTTGTCTAGGCATAGTTTAAAGAAAAAGGAAGTTAACTTTCTCCCTGTGCGGGAATTCAAGGCCTCAGCTGCCTTTGTAGTGCAGAGCTAGATGATACTTACAAAAAGAAGCCAGTTTGATTTTCTAAACTGGATTTTATTGTGGTGTTTTACTTTTGATAATGGACTCAAAGTGGCCTAGCCTGCTCATATTTACTTTTGATTAGTTAAATGTAAGAATAATATATAGTTTTACCATTGCTGTAGTAAGGAGAATATTTAAACAACCTTATTAGGTTTTTTTATGACTCAGCTGTAAGACTTGCCTTTGCCCTTCCAGCGTTTCCAACATCAGTGGGATTCTAGCCGGCTTCCTTTCTGCAGTGTACCTCTCTACCTGCCCTGTGGTGACCACCTGATCCTTCCTAGTTTTCTGTAGCTTTTGTCTGTGATCTTGATGCAACAGTCTCTCATTTTTTCATTTGCTCTCTAAATATTTCTTTACCATCTTGTGTTTTCCATGGAACCCTTCTCTGCCCACTAAATTAATAGGTAAAAAATGTAAAGGACCCAGGGTGTTCCCTTCTTCACCTGTTAGAGTAAATCTTCTTGTTTTTCCTTTTTTATTCCCCCCCGGGACCAGTCACATTTTTTGGTAATAAAGATTGTAAAAAACCCACACTCACACATTTGGTGCAGACAAAAGTTCATATTGCAAAATGTAGCACCTCAGGTATTAGATAGTAATAGATGACTCATTTGTGATGAATCAGTACTTTGGTGTTACAATCCAAAATTGGCCCATTCCAGTATACTGTAAGTTAGTAGGTGAAGGAAGCCATTGTGATAACACACAAAGAGCTCTGTGTCATAAAGCCAAACTGTAAACATTCCAAGCACACAGGAAAGTCCCTTACAGCAGTGTTCTCAAATTAGGGCAGCCGCTTGTTCAGGGAAAGCCCCTGGCGGGCTGGGCCGGTTTGTTTACCTGCCGCGTCTGCAGGTTGGGCCGATCGCGGCTCCCATTGGCCGTGGTTCGCTGCTCCAGGCCAATGGGGGCTGCGGGAAGGGCGGCCAGCACATCTCTCGGCCCACACCGCTTCCCGCAGACATGGAAGGTAAACAAACTGGCCCAGCCCGCCAGGGGCTTTTGCTGAACAAGTGGCGCTCCTAGTTTGAGAGCCACTGATATAAAGTACGTGTCACCCAAAAGGCAAAGTTTATATATTTTCACACACACCCCAGTCCCTTTCCTTATTATAGCCTTCCTCTATTTCCAGTTATTTAAACCTAATTCTTTGACCATGATGTATATAACAATTGCTCATTAACTATCAGAACAAAGTGTGCTTTGTTAGAGGCGTCATTATGGCACCAAATACACTGTAGCTTGTGTTAATCAAAACCAAAAAACCCAATATTTTTCTTTGATTTTGTTCTCTCTACTGCAGATGCAGGTAGGGAACATACAGAATACTGTAATGCTGGACAAACAGAAGGAGCTTGATATGAAAGTCAGGAGTGTGAAGAACAACGTTGTGGTAAGTGAAAGTGGGACTGTAGGCTTTGCTTGGAGATCTACATTTATTTTTCTAATAACAGGAAAATATTTTTAGTGTCTAAGTTGTGAAAGGGAAATCATGAATTCAGCAGTAGGGTTTTTTTTTTTTTTCAGCTTTTTACCACCAGTAAAATGTTTTAAAATCTTTACCTAATCACTATTCAATGGTACTGAGATGCAGGATGTCCACAATGCCTGTCACACTGTGGCTGGAATCAGATTTTTAGTTTAGTCTTGGCTATACCAGATTTCCCAAATTTCAAACACAGCAGGAGAAAGTTTTAAAATGGGATGGATGGATGGACAGATAGAGATTAGATTGTCAGATATCTATCTATTTTAAGCAACACCGTAGAAGAAAGGAGGTAGTTTGAGAAATTATATATAGTTCATTCATAAAAATTATTAGAAGCCAGATCGTCCGCTTGTATAAGTCAGACCTGCTTCTATGGCTTTGCCCTGCACATTTTTTTTTTAAAATAACTTCATCTTGATTGATAATCTTCTGTAGGACAAATCCTGTAGTGCTTACTCTGACTTTCATGAGAGTTTTCCTGAGTGAGGGCTGAAGGATTTGTCCCAACATCGTTAAATGCCATTCACTGGCCAAATTCTGCCTCATGTCGTGCACAAATTCTCCTCACCTCATTAAAGTTGTGTGGGACTATGCAAGGTCAGAATTTAGCCCCATTTTATTACAAGTGAACTTTCCGTTGGCAGAGAAGGCAGTGGTTAGTTTGGGGATTTTTCTTACTACCTTCTTTTTGCTTTGAGCAGGGGGATGGACTAGATGACCTCCTGAGGTTTCTTCCAATCCTAGTCTTTTATGGCCTCCAAGTAGCTGGTATCACATGATTGCCAATCAGTAAAAGTCTCATATGACCAAGTCTATTTGACTAACTGTGTTTTACGATGTTGATGCTTTGTAGGAAGTAGAACAAGACATCAAGACTCTAGAGGATGTGCAAGATGAATATGACTTTAAATGCAAAACCTTACAGAACAGAGGTGAGATTCATCCATAAGAAATCTCAAGTACAGTACAGAAATTTGTTTTTATTAGATTGTACCAGTAATCAGGATTTAGAGACAGCCAAATTCAGAGATATGCCAATTGTTGGGTTTAATTTTACTTGTTCTGCCTACTTATGCTATGAAAATTCATCCCTAAAATATTTCATCTCACAATGCCCACCGTTATGTAAAGTTGGAAAGCCTTTTTAATACCAATCTAAATGTTCTTTTGTCCTTTGCATCGTTACTAGAAACCCCAACTCCAAAACCCCATGAATTTTGAGACAGTACAGCCCTAGATCTTATCTCTGGAGCTTGGGCTTCTCCCTGCTCTTGTGTATTCGTTGCATACACAAGTAATTTTATTATGAAATTTTATAACTTTAAATAGAGATGCACTTGTACACCTCTAAAATATACATATAAATTGATTGCATATTAATTATATAGATCCTTGTTTTCAGTCAGTTACTAGTTCTGATGAAGTGAGCTGTGGCTCACGAAAGCTCATGCTCAAATAAATTGGTTAGTCTCTAAGGTGCCACAAGTACTCCTTTAGTTTTGAGATAAAAATTCTTTATGGGCTGAAACTTGACTTACTTTGTCTCTGCTAAGGAGTTTCTCCCCAATGTCTAAAAGTTTGGAGAAAGTATGAATTTCTGTTCTTGAGTTAGAGGAGCTCTCTCTTCTCTCCCCTTCTGCCTCCGCAAAAGGCCTTGATCCTGCACCATTTAAGTTAATAGGAGTTTTGCCACTAACTTCAGTAGAATTGGGACCGGAGTGATTAAAGTTGGTTGGTTCTGTTCTTGGAACATTCTACAAAGGCTTCATTTTTCAAAACCAAAGTTGGAAAGTGACTAGCCATTAATGAGGATTTGTCATCTTGCATGTTTTGAAAACTGGGCTATTTGTTCAAAAGGAGAACTGAGGAGTTTTTGAACATCTTTCTAAGCATTAAACAGCATAGTATAATCTGGACACTGCCAGTTGAGTAATTTTGGTGATGCCCTGGTCTAAATCCCTCGTGAAACCTGGGTGTGAATGTAATTGAGAACTACTGAGCTTTTAAATTAAATTAATATTTTCAAGCAGAAGAAAGGATGTGGTTTTCCCCTTCTTGAAATCTTTCAGCAACCAACAGGAAAGAGCCAAACAGGAAGAGACAATGCCAGGATTTTCTCTCCAGCCACTTGGCTCCTCAGCACTTTGTACGGACTCTGCTGCCATCAGCTTTTGCAGACTTCCTAATGTCTAACTGAAAGTAGAAACAATTTCCCCCACCCTCCCCCCCACAAAATATTTCTTATTCTATTGTTTGATTTTATTTTCTAGAAAATGAACCCAATGGAGTGGCACAGGATGAATATAAGAAAGAACAGCTTCTCCTCCAGAAGATGTTTTTAACACTTGACCTTAAGCGAAAGGTGATGCTCCAGAATACTTTAGTTTGAAAATATGCACTTTTGTTCTCTTTGGCTTGGCTTATCATAGGATATAAAAGAACCATGGTTTTAAACAAAGAAGCAGCTTGATTGTTAACACCAGTTTAAATGTTCTTGTGCCCTTTGCATTGTTATTGGGAGTCCAAACCTCTTAAAGCAATTGTACTGCCTCTATTTTAGGATTTTTCTTACTAAACCAGCCTTTTCATTTTGAACACTTATTTAACCAGCTAAAGCTGGTGCAATAACGGGAAAGGAAATGTGTCATATCTCATTGGTGATGCTAGAAAGTGCTGTTTTTTTTGTTTGTTTAAACCCTTCTTAAATAGTCATACATGTCTTGTAATACTGTAAGCCCCAATTCTGCAATGAGTCTGTATGGGCACCAGGGTCCACTTGCATAGAGGTCATTGCAGAATTGGGGAATCTAAGGTTAGTCACTTGGGAGAAGTCAGCGGGGTTAGCAGTCTTTGTCTCTTCTCTTTGTGTAGCAAATACTCTGCTGGTTGAGGAAAAAGAGCAGCTCTCCAAGTTCATGTTAGCAGAGTAGATTTTCTATTATTCAGAGCTCCTTGCAAAGTTTTGTGAGATGCAGCATTAATTGATAAAGCAAATAATTAAATGTACTTAAAATATAATTAAACAGAGGAATCTGATATTCTCTTTAGGAAGTGGTGACCAAAATAATAAACCTGTTGAATATATCAGAGCACACACAAAGTGCTTTGATTAATGAAGAGCTTGTTGAATGGAAGCATAGACAACAAATTGCTTGTATTGGTGGTCCACCCAATGCTTGCCTCGACCAGCTACAAAATTGGTAAGTCTCTACATCGCAGTTCAACTGACCCCAGGGGTTTTGAAACATACCACGAAGGAAAGTCTGATAAGCAAATATATTTGAAAATGGGCATGCTTAGAGTATTTTGGCCCACAGTCAATTTACTGTTATTAAAATTGTAATTTTTTTATCCACAAGAGAACCAACAAGCATATTTCACTGTGCTCCTGAAAGTTATATAATGTTGTATTGTATTCATTCTTTTCGAGGAAGTCTGAAGAAAACATTGTCTGCCTTTCTTGTATAACTTTCTGTACGTGAAGTACAATTTGCCTTTTTATGTTCCAGAGGCCGAATTGAGCCTTGGTGTTAAGGTTGAAGTCCTCTAGGAAGTATTTGTGCCAATAAATGTTGTAAATTGACACATGAAGGAGAAACTAAGGACAAGTTACAGCAGAACCCCATTTATCTGATCTAATTGAGACGGGGGCCAGATCTGATAATCCAGAGAATGGGAAGGTATAAGGCTGCAGTGCCATCTAGTGGCAGCAGGAGAGATTGCTTGCTTCTGGACCTGTGTGCCTTGGTTGTTTAATAGGGAGAGCTGGATAATAGAGGATTGGATAAATGGGGTTCTACTGTAATTTCTGGTGTAAGATGATGCAAGTCCCACTGAATTTGCCATTATCAGAATGCATCCCTAGAGAATGAGGGCTCTAATTGGGGGAGAAATATAGTTTTCCTTATTAAATATCATATAAACTACCTTATATGTCATAAAAAGAAAAAGGAGTACTTGTGGCACTTTAAAGACTATATGTCATGTTAGCCCTAAGATTGCTTAAATGTAATTTCCTGTGCTGCAGAGCTAATGCACTGTAGAGAGGATAGAAATCTCTATTATGGCACCAAATGCAGTACAGCAATTTATTTAAGCAGCCTTACAATGCATGCATTGTCTCCAATACCCAAAACATGTCCTCCAAAAAACAGATGCTAGTAACTCGAGGAAATGCTTCCATTCCTTATTACTTTAAATAGGTCACAGTACTTACATGGGAAGGAGAGGCGAAGAGGGCAGATTCTGGAGATTTAAATGTTTACCTGCACTAACAACAGATCCTTGCCAAACCTACATCATCATCATCGTCTTTTTTCCACTGAGACAAGCTCACAAGTTCCTGAGGACCGTGTGACTCTTAGAAACATACTAATTGGAGACAGAGCTGGGTGGTGTCTGGGCACTACTGTAATACCAGTGTTTGGTAACAATAATCAATAAGATGTGTTTTTTTGCAGGTTCACCATTGTTGCTGAGAGTCTTCAGCAAGTTCGTCAGCAGCTTAAAAAGCTTGAGGAATTGGAACAGAAATTTACATATGAGCCAGATCCCATTACAAAAAACAAACAAGTCCTGCAAGACCGCACGTGCAATCTTTTCAAACAACTCATTCAGAGGTAATGGATGCATATGTTTGTTTGGTCTGTGTGAATGGATGGTAGACTCTCCCCACTTAACATGTCACATACACGGGTTAGTGCCCCACCTGCTATTTTCTTTTATTCTTCACAAAAAACAAAAACTGGGCTGTCTGTTACTAGGATTTTCCCTGTAAACTCTCCTGTTTAAGCCCCTGATTCTGCACCTTTAAGTCAATGGGAGTTTTGCCACTGTCTTCAGTTCACACAGAATCAAGCTTTGGACCCTTAGTCCATTTCTGATTTTAGGCTCTAGTCCTGCAAGCTGCTCCATGTGTGCGCAGCTGGGGTCTACCCACAGAGATACATGCAGGATGAATACCTTAGAAACTGTCCACCTCTTATTTCCTTGGGTGGGAGTTGGGATGAGTCAGATTAGCCCTGCATCTCCAGGCAATTATTTACATTCCAGTAGTAATTAGAGGCCCCATCCAAGATCAGGGTCCCACTGTACAAATACGTAACATAGGATTCCTACCCTGAAATAGTTACAGTCTAAACAGATAAGACGGATGAGATGTGGGAGGGGAAGAGGTCCAAAGGGGTAAAGTGATTTGTCCAGATCCCACAACAGTCTGAGCTGAGAACAGAAGCCCCAGTTCCTGAGTCCCACTCAAGCGCCCTAGCTAACCCACAGGTGAAAAAGACAGAAATCTGCTCCTGCTCCATTAGAAACGGTGCAAATTGAGAAGATATAAAGGCCTAAATCTTGCCATTTTCCTTAGTTATATGCATAGTGTGCTTGCGCAAGTAGGATGAGAAATACCATCCTAGAGCCTGACATCCAGTCACAGTATGAACACTTTAAGAATTTAGTAATCCATAGTACTGTAGATAGGTGAGATGGATCATTCTGTTAGTTTACACTCTGATTGTACCAGTTCTGTCCTTTATTATTTACATGCCGTTTGATTTTTAAAGTTGTGTGAAGTAGCTTTTTTTTCTTCAAACTGTTAATTTTATTTTTAGTGCTTTTTTTTTTAAAAAAGCCCTGATGAAATAAAAGTTTATATTTTTAGAGTTCCATCCAACTTAAAAACATATCACTTTAGTAAGAATAGAGTCCAAAGATTTAGTACCTGAATAAATAGGAACTGAACGTGCACACAGTACCAATTTATTGTGGATATTTGTTAAAAATACTGTAGTAAATAAATTAGACTGTAACCTGTTTTGTGCTGAAAGTGTCATCACTTTTTAACAGTATTGTACTAATGTAGCTAAAAATGTCCATGGTTTTGTTCCCCCTGCAGTTCTTTTGTGGTGGAGAGGCAGCCGTGCATGCCAACTCATCCTCAGAGGCCATTGGTCCTGAAAACTGGAGTGCAGTTCACAGTAAAACTGAGGTAATTTTTTCTTTGTGGTAAGCCTATTCCCTCATTGGACTTCCTGTAGCTGAAAGGGCTGCAAAACCTTCCATCTGGCTAAGTGACCAGAAACAAAATATAGTGAGCGCTCTGTGACAGAGAAAGTGTTCTGGCAGGATTTCCCTGGGCCCTACCTTTCTTCCTCCCTCTTCCCACTCACTGCTCCACTTCCTTCTGGCTGAGAACTGACCAAGATTCTGTTTGGAACCGTCTGACTTCACTCCTTTGGTCAGGGCCCTGGTATTGAGTGACAGTCCTGCCTCCGTAGCCAGAAGGGAGTTGAAGGCATTCAGTCTAAACCATTCAGACCACTTCGATGTGAGGAGGGATGAACCACCATTAGCAGACTAGCCAGGGAGCACTAAGCTGTATTCATGATCGCTCAGGTGCGGTGTCTTGGGGAGTTAACCCCCCCCCCCCAACCTGTCCTCTTCCCTTGAGCAATAGCGAAGGCCCTACCAAATTCCTGGTCCATTTTCGTCAATTTCACGGTAATAGGATTTTAAAAAATAGTAAGCTTCATGATTTCAGCTCTTTAAATCTGAAATTTCACAGTGTTGTAATTGTAGGGATCCTGACCCAAAAAGAAGTTGTGGGAGGTCACAAGGTTATTGTAGGAGGGGGTGTTGCGGTTCTGCTACCCTTCCTTCTGTGCGGCGGTGCTGCCTTCAGAGCTGGGCAGCTGGAGAGCGGCGGCTGCTGGCCGGGATCCCAGCTCTGAAGGCAGAGCCGTTGCCAGCAGCAACGCAGAGGTAAGGATGGTGTGGTATGGTATTGCCTCCTTTACTTCTGCACGGCTGCCTGCAGAGCTGGGCCCTCAGTCAACACCTGCCACTCTCTGGCCGCCAGCTCTGAAGGCAGCGGTGCAGAAGTAAGAGTGGCATGGTGTGGCACAGCCATGCTTAATTCTGCGCTGCTGCTGGCAGGGCGCTGCCTTCAGAGCTGGGCGCCTTGCCAACAGCCGCCGCTCTCAGGTTGCTCAGCTCTGAGGGCAGTGCAGAAATAAGGGTGGCAATACCGTGACACCCCCCCCCGACCCCCAAATAACCTTGAGACCCTGCAACTCCCTTTTGGGTCAGGACCCCCAATTCGAGAAACACTGGTCTCCACCGTGAAATCTGTATAATATAGGGTAAAAGCGCACAAAAGACCAGATTTCATGGGGGGAGACCAGATTTCACGGTCTGTGACGCATTTTTCATGGCCGTGAATTTGGTAGGGCTCTAGCACTAGCCATTTTATACCATATTTAATGACACTTCCTTGATTAGAACTACAGTTAGTTTGCCAATATCTCCTTGCCTTTCAGAAGCTCCTTTAGTTTGCATAGGTGTCAGCTAATAATACACTTACTTTCTTTGCTTATACTTAGAATAATTCTTTGCATATAAAAGTGGTTAGGAATGGTCTTTCCATGATGGGTAACAGTCAGTTCCCTTCCAGGCCTCACCTTCAAAGTTCCTGTCTTTTGCATAGTTCTGTAGTTCTCAATAATACTAGTCTCCTTGTAAGACACTGCTACAGTTCTGAGTTAGCATGGGAACTCACACTAGATCCCCCTTGATTATAATAGAGAGGGGCTGGATGGTAGAGTGTTCTCCATCAGTGCCATGGACTCTTGATTGTACCCCTATCCCTGGTCTGAAATAGAGTCGAATTGCCTCTCCAGGGCATTCTACAGGGACCACTTGTTTCACTGTTACCTTTGAAAAGCGTTCAGTGAATTGAGGTGTAGGTCAGTGTATGGTGCGTTAGCATTTAATTAGGAGCTGGAGCTCCAGAAAAATGGGGTGAGCTAAACTGCACTGCATTATTTGGTTTTGTAATTACAAATAAATGGTAGGGCGCTCAGAGCTTGTGTACAGGCACTGTTTATTATTCAAAATGGAAAGAAAAAATAAATATATCAAAGATGACTTATCAGTGGGCAGTATCCAGTCAGTCAAAAGGGACTAGTCACACTCCCAGTGAAGTCTGTAGCAAAATGTCTGTTGATTTAAATGCAGGATGGAAATTTCATGCTGACTCATTGATTTTTAAAAGGAACTGGCAAATCAAGAAGCCATTTTGTTCATCACCAAAATAAAAGAGGAGCCATGTTTCTGAGAGAAGTAAAGCCTTTGCAGTTGCAGTCATCTGTACTGATTTCTCTTTCCAGATTGCTGGTGAAGCTACAAGAACTGAATTATAATTTAAAAGTGAAAGTCTTATTTGATAAGTATGTTTCATCTTTTTCATATCCTGTATATAGTTATGATGATCTGCCCCAGTAAAAGATAGACACTTAATGACAGAGTAGACCTTGGGCCCCATTGTATCAGTTACCACAGGAGCCATTTCCCCTATTTTCACTATAATTCTGCTTCCTTGCTAGGTGCAAGAGAACAGTTCCCCATCCTCTTCCATTTCTAGTATATACCTTTGCACCACAAGGAAAGATATAGACCCAGCCCTGCAGTGAGTTCCACATAGGTCCCACCCATGCAGAGCTCATTGTAGTACTGGAGCCTTATTTCCTAAGGAAAGTCACTCACTGTGTGGGTAAATTGTGTGTGCGCGCATGCAGGTGCATTTCCCATTAATTCTATCTGAGAGCAGAATTTGACCCTATACTGCTATTTTCATTCACATACAGCTTTAATTATCAACTAGTCTCTCTCAAAGTTAGCAGAATAGGCATTCCACATTGGGGACTATACAGATGACAAGATTAAACTTTTAAGACAAAACCATTTTTGAATTGTCCACATGCAAAAAAGAGCCCCCTAAGATAAAAATTTGAGAAATGTTTTAACTATAAAAAAACCAAACCCCTCTGCTTATTCACATTCAAATCAGAAAACTCCAAACAGACTGTTACCAAACCTTCTAAACAAAATTCACCTGTCAGCCAACAATGTGCTTGAGATAATTCAACACTGTTGCCAACACCAGGCATCCAAAATCAGCCTTCAGAAATCATGATTGGCTGAAAAATGATGATTTAAAAAAAAAAACAAATACATAATTTATTTTTTTATTTAAATTCTATTATTTAGTGTGCAGTGAGGCTTTTCTCCACAAACACTACAAGGGTTGGAAACTTACTTGAACAAAACGAAACAAGCAGATTCTCGCATAGTTATCTGACTCCAGGATCTGGGACTTAACATCTAATATCACGAGGTTTATGATAAAAATCATGAGTACTGGGCAACACTGTTTCAAGTTAAATGGTAGCTTTTTGTGCTTGAAATTAGGGGTTTAGAATGAAAGTAGTTTATGAACTCTTATCTTTTACAATAGAGTACCAAAGTTATAAACAGTGTAGTAAAGTGAAGGGCTGTCTTTGATTATAAAGGCACCTTGGAGAAATCTAAACTTTGGGGGGAAATATGCAGTGTGATGTGAAATACATTTAATCCAGTAAACATTTTGCTTTCTTGATTACTGGAGCTGATCAAAGAGTTTTGAAATGTCATTGATTTTTTTTGGCAAAAAAATTCATTTTTTTCCACAAGTATTTTTACCAGTTTTCAACCAGCTCTGTCAATTACAAATATAAGAGAAAATAATCCTGTTTTTTCCCCTCTATGTGTGTGGTTTACTTTTGGAACTTACAAAGATCTGAATCTCCTTTGCAGGGACGTGAATGAGAAGAACACAGTAAAAGGGTATGTTGCACCTGCACTCTTCCCATTTTTTTTTTTTTGCCATGTTGGGTATTTTTAAAATGAATTAAAGTTGGATAACTCCCCCCCTCTCTTTGTGTAGGTTCAGAAAATTTAACATTCTGGGAACAAATACAAAAGTAATGAACATGGAGGAATCCACTAATGGAAGCCTAGCAGCAGAGTTCAGGCATCTGGTGGGGTACACTTTTCTTGCCTTCCCACTTTTAGATCACTGTCTAATATGTCTCAAGTCCCTGTTTGCAGAAAGCATTCCTTTAAGTACTGACTCTCTACTGCTTTAAAGTGCTGCTGCTTTCTACCCTAGTGGTACCAAATAGCCAAATGTCCCCTACATAAGGAGTTATGCCACTGACTTGAGTGAAAGTAAGATTGGGTCCTAGGAGAGCTGGAGGCCACGCTCTTTGTAATCTGTTCCTACACTGGAAAGTAGTTACTGCCCTGTGGCCTGAAACAAACATTTGCTAATAAATTGTAGCGAGGGCATCAGTTTCTGTGAGGAAAAGAGAGGAAACCTGCAGCAGTGGAGGTGCTGGGGCAGTAGGGAGAGTGTTTCTGGAAAGGATTCTGCAGCAAGCCACGAGTAGGGAGGTTTTAGATGTGTTGGGAAAGAAAGGTTAGAGCTGAATTGTCTAGGGAAGGGGCTTTTAGACAACAGCCCACAAATTTAGCGGACTAAATAATCTCACTGCCATGCTGATTTAGGAAGGGTAGCGAGTATCCATCCTATCTGGAGAGGAATCAAATGCAAATGGAGGATTCAGATGCAGGATTCTTCTCTCCTATTTGCGTAGACCTATATATAGGGCACTAACAATGGTACAGAGTCGGCCGACATTCTCCTAGACCGATTTAGGGTGGATGCTCATTGATGATAATCCATTATTTAGTCTATCCCACGCTCATCAATAACTGTTGCTGTGCCTCTAAGAAAGGCCTTTTCTACACAATCATTGCAGCATGATAAAAAGATATTAAGTCAGGTTGCAATATCTGTTTTCACAGCAGAATGCTTTTATAAAGGGATAGCAGTTATCTACTGTATCTACAGTCAAATCCCCTGGTTCCCATGTTTGGGAGCTAAAGAGGATCAGAGACTAATGCAGCAGGTTCATGACCAGTTATGCAGAAGGGACTGTGCAAATGCTGCTTTATTTATGTAAATACATCTTTCATTTGTAACAGTCACTTTTTCAGTCGGGACTGTCATGTATTTTGGTTTGTTCTTTTTGTCTGCAGCAATTAAAGGAACAAAAAAATACAGGAAGCAGAACTAATGAGGTAAGCAGCACTGACTTTTTCTCCCCCCTCTTTTGGTCCAGTTTTTTTTAATATTAAGGACTGTTAAATGCCTGATAGTGGGCCAAACTGCCCAATCCCATGGAAAAATCCTCAAGGGGAAAATGGGCAGAGCAGGGTAGGAACTTAAAACCTCAGGGAAAGCAAGCCCTGGAATCACAGACATAGGCACCGTACTATGTATATAAGATCCCAGCTTGGTGCTTTTCCTTTGTGCCTTCCTCCCCCTGGCGGCATTGCTCTAACAAGAATTTTTGCCAATGGCAGAATTCCCTGGGATTGATCAGTAGCAGACATGGAGGGGACCAGGAAGTTCCTGCTGAAATGTCCATGTGCGCTCTAGGGGAAGTGCTGTGGACGACATCCAGTGCCCTTGCTATTACCCCTTGCAAGCCTAAGGGCAGGAGCATCTAGAAGTTTCCAGGAGAGGTGAAGGCTCCCGCCTCCCGGATAGGGTGAGATTTGCCATGGAGGGTGCCCTCCATATACCTATGCAGAGGGCACTCTTCACCCCAATGTTTGGCCATTGGAACAGATTCAAAGAAGTTTTAGATAACAGGGCACAAATTAGCATTTTGGTTTTCCATAGAGTCCAAAGCTGTATGACATTACGCAGAGTTATCCTGTGGTATTACCTACAAACTGCCCTTTGTGCTCAATTTTATTGGCATTTCTAAAATATACAATCTTCTAAACAAGTTAGGAAGAAAAGGAAATCATGGGGGGGTGAGGGATGACGACTCATTCTGTCTAAGCCAGGAGACCATCAAACTGCTCCCTTCCCTGCCTAATGACACTTCTTCTAATCCCTAGAACCACTTAATTGGAATATTTGAAAAATGGCTTATAGGGATCTTGCTTTTACATTAACCAATGAATACTAAATGTCATTATTTGGACTGACAGTAACTTCATAGCTTATTCACTGCTGGGGATGTAAGAGGTACCTTACTAAATGGGTTCCCATACAATATTTAACATATCAAGCCTAACAGCCTAAAATGTTTTATTTCCAGTGTTTTAAGGATTTGAGCTTAATCATTTAATTCCCTATGATTGTTTTTTAAAGGGTCCTCTCATTGTAACAGAAGAACTTCATTCCCTCAGCTTTGAAACTCAGCTGTGCCAGCCTGGGCTGGTGGTAGATCTAGAGGTAAGGTTACTACGTAGATTAGATAGGGGTGAAATTAATTCTGAGTAATTTTATTCAGAGATTGTTATTTAAGTACAGTAGAAACCCCTCTTCTATGAAATAATTGGGGCCTGAGTTCAATTTTTAGGAATGTCTCAGAATTACAGAAGTTATGGTGCACCATGGTGCATTGTATCGCTTTCTTGTCCTTCAAGCCAGTGCAAAGGAATTGTCAATGCATTGAAGACATGCTTGTTCTTCATCATCATCACTTTTGTTGTGATTTTTATTATCCTCTTGGGGAAAAAAACGAGTTTGTAAGAGTGGTATTCATAAAATTAAGGTTCTACTGTATTAGAATTTTCAGCATTTTTTCTGCCTCCATTGTTGTTTTCAAATCCATTGATAATACTTAGCAGTGTCACCGCATATAGTGATAGGGCCTTTGTATTTTGATTCTTTCAAATCTCAGCACCTAAGCAAGGCTGGGTCTGGTTTATAAAACCTCCCAAAGAATACTCTATGTTGCAGAATTGGTACCTGCAGTTCTTTGGGTAGCACTCTTCCCTTCAGGTCAGACCTGAACCAGTGCCCCAGGCTAGCATTAGAAGTGCTGCTGGAGGTACCAGCTTTTGAATGAGATGTAAACCTGACTTCTTGTTTGAAGGGATGTCCACCAATTCCAACACACTCCCCCAGTCCCAAAAAAACCTCAACTCTCCCTCCCCCCCAATTTGCTAACATAGAAAACATCAATCCAAAAGGTTTGGTAAGTTATAATCATGTGAAAATAGGGAACTGTTTTGTAAACTTCATTACAGCAGTCTCTACCAGCATTTACTACATTCCTTCACTAGTGAGTCTTGGATGTGTTTTGTGTGTTTCCCATTATATGACAGGATTTCTAAGGATGCCACTGCTTTTTTAGCATGACCTTTATGAGGTCTAAATGCCATTGTTAACCTTAAGTATGTCACATTGCCCCTGTCTGGTGTGTACCTGCTGCAGGCCATGTCAGCAATAGTGGATCCACATGCATATAGACACTAGTAATTCAGCAGTTTTTCATAAAACCACTTCACAATATTGATCAGAATTAATTAGTTGTACAGACATAGCCCATGTTCATCACAAATTGATAATGTATTTATTGTATATGAAAGATGATAGTATATATACCTAAATCAATTTATGTGTAATAAAGTATCTACAGTAGTAGAACTGTATCCCAAATAATTCCAAAAACCTCTCTTTTATAGACCACATCCCTTCCCATTGTTGTGATCTCAAATGTGAGCCAACTTCCAAGTGGATGGGCTTCCATTCTGTGGTACAACATGCTGACTACTGAACCCAAGGTATTTACAGAATACTTACTTCTAAGTGTTGTTGACATGAAAGATAGATAGAATGTTAAAAGTGTAAGTCAGTATCCTGAAACTACTGTGTAATTTACAAGGGAGATGTGGATTGTCTTTCCATGTTAATTCATAATATTTGACATAATTCATTCTTTCATCTTTATTCTGAAGTTCAGTTCTTACTGGATCTAGGATTTTTTTTGGGGGGGGAGGGGTCGGTCAATCAGGGTTTGTTTCTTGTGTGTGCTTTTTTTAAACCAAGCAAACTGTTAGGTGTATAAAACATGATAAAGGATACTACAATTTTCAGATGTTTATTTGGCTTCTCCCAGTGTAAATATTCAGTAATTTAATTCACTGCTCTTCAGTAACATGGAATGGTTTGTTGGGTTAGATTAAACCCAGAGAGGTTTCTTTTTTCTTGGAGAACAAGAGTCAATCAGTATTGTTAACTGCTTCTCCATAGTCAGCTGGACCTTCCATCTATGTAGAAGTCCTCATTTATCGTCAAACGTCAGCATATTTTATGTAAACTCCGTGTTACTTTTTTGACCACACACTTGTGCTCATGCTAAATTTCATGTGTGTTTAAGATTGTGGACATGATGTTTTCTCTCTAGAACTTGTCCTTCTTTCTGAACCCACCTTGTGCAAGATGGTCTCAGCTTTCTGAAGTGCTAAGTTGGCAGTTCTCTTCTGTAACTAAAAGGGGACTTCATGCAGATCAGTTGAGCATGCTGGGGGAGAAACTTCTTGGTATGATCCTATAACAAATTTTACTATATCTACAAGCCCTTTTATTATGTTCCTTCCTCTTGGTTATATTAAGTAAGTAGATGGCTTGTTTGACTGCTAGGGAAAAGTGACTTATTGCTAGATAAAAATGGATTGAACTTTTCCATAGGAAAAAAATGAAAAGCTTATTTTCCCCTGCCTTTTTTTAAGTCAAACTTCGAAATTTTTTTGACCAGCTGTAGTTACTACCATGTTGGACTGTTATTTTTTTTTGTTGCAATTATCTACTATGGTTACTTTACGTTTGGAGAAACTTTTATTTTGTAGGTTTTTTTTATAGGTATACTCTGTAGCTCAGTTTTAAACTATTAATATTCAGTGTTCTGTAATACAGATAGAGTTGTATTGTGATCACCCACTTAGTGTTGAAGCCATTTTCCATTTCTCTACATGCTGAATAGTTAGTATACTGTAAGGGTTAGATCCTGCCGATCTCTCTCTCTCTCTCACACACACACACTTCTGCTGAGTAAGGGTTTACAGGATTGGGACCAAATCTACTTCTGAGAGGGCACTGAAATATTCCTTGAAGAAATGGGTCATTTAGTCCAGTAACTGTAATTTTTGTCTCAGGTTTTTATGTTATACTTGCCCATAGACCAGGACCGGCTATATACAGTCTTGACTCAGTGCATAAAAGACAGGGCTGGACCAAGAGACCTGTGACAGCGTTAAAGGAATGTGTCAAGCTAAAAAAAATCTCCTGCTCTTCCCACCTACATGTCCTTAGCTAAACACTAATTCATTGTTCAGTTTTTGTGTATTCCTACTTGAACAACGGAAAGGTGTCAGTTTCCTGTCTGGTTCTCAGAGACCCTGACTAATTTAATTCTGTAGTGTTTGGATAAGAGGAAGGATAGATTTAATTTAAAAAACAAAACTTTGTTATTAATTCCCAGAAGCATTGACATTAGCCTTAAATTTTATAAAGGGTTATATTTAAAAAAAAAAAAATCTAAATTGGAAATCCCAGCTGTCCAGTTTATAAAGCATTTTTTCTAGCTCTATCAAGAGCTCAAATATCAAATTTTTAAAAGGTTTGGCAGCCTTTTGTAACATAATTTACCATTGTTTAGATCACTTTTCTATGTGTTTTAAAATTCTGTAATATTTAACAAAGGCAGAATATATTCATCATAAAAAAAATACAGGTTTCCTACTGTTAGATAGATATTGATTATTGACATCTCTCTGTTGGTTTAGTATTTTACAACTTGGTAAATTCCCAAACTGTGATAACCTCCACTTAAGTTTGTAAACAGATATCCTTCATCCTATCATTACATTATATTTGAGTTATAAAACTCAATCTTAGCGCTGGAGAGATTGATTGGAGAATCCTTACTAGCTGCAGTAAATTCAAGACTTCCTTCTGTGCTGTATGTAGTTCACTAGTATATGGAGTTTGGCTGTCTGATGATAAAGCCTGTATCCATTCTTTCAGATGTGAGGGTGTGAATAGTCTGTGCTGTGATACTATCAATGGTATTGGGAACTGAGACTCATTCTAGATGGACATAGGGGGAAAAAAGAAAAAAAAAATAGATTTCTCCCTTGTGCCTGGAGCTAGTCTGATTGATTGATATTGGGAGTATGAGTAGGATACTAGATAGAGTCAGAGTAGGAAAGGCTTGCAGTTGACAGGCCAGTATGTATAGTTTCCCCTGAGATTTTGGGGGTCCCATGCCTCATAGTTGAAAATCCAGTTGTGAATGTAGTGGGAATACTTAATAGTAATAAGTAACCGAATCTTCGTCCTCTGTGAGCGTAGCTACAACTATACACTACTTCCCTAGTTCTGTGGTGTGCCTAGGGGGATTTTGAACATGTTGATATAGCTGTGGCAACTGGGCCACAGTTTCCTTTAAAGGAATGTCTGTGGCTTTTCCCTTAAATCAAAACACGTACGTACGCTACAGGATTTTAATGGGAAAGAAAAGGATCCTGTGGTTAAGAGTAGGCTTGGAAGTCTGGATATGAGGTTTATTCTTCGCTATGATACAAGCTTTCTGTGGGACCTTTGGCAAGTCACCTAAAGCTGAAATGGGAATAATACTTGATCTCACAGGATGTTGCAATGATCGATGAGTTAATGGGCCAAATCTCTCTCTCAACTCACATGGATAGTCCTAATTTCAGTGTGATGGCTTCTGCCAATAAATGGAGAATGATTGGACCACATTTCTAGAATTATTTTGAAGATGAAAATGTCTTAGTATATAACAATTTTAGATTATCTCTGTATTTGGATTAGTTCCTACCCTACTTTATTGTTAATATGAAATCTGTAGCAGAGCTCTCGATTGCTCTTCCTGGTGCCTGTCAAAACATCGGTTTGTCATTTGCATACATTCTGCTTCTCCAGAACACTGCCTAGAGGGGCTACTCTGCAAAACTGGCTTGCTAGCTCTGCACCAGCTATTCGAACAGTTAAATCAACAGCTTCTCTTCCTTCTTTTTTACACCCCTAACTGAAACTAAACAAATGCTTAGAATTTAATATCTAAATACAGATCGGTTTCACCTACATTAAGTCTTGAGCCTAATTGATATTTCAAATAAACACGTCTGAAACCAGTCTATTGGCTTGTTGTGTAGGTCCAACAGGTGGAGGCTCTCTTGATGGCCTTATTCCTTGGACAAGATTCTGCAAGGTAGGAACTGTCTATTTAACAGGTTAGATAATGAAGACAAAGCTTCGATTCCTCTTGTTTTTCACTAGGCTTTTGGGAAGGCAAGGGGGGGTGTGTGTGAATATTTTGATTCAGTTATGGTTGGTTCATGTAAGTTATATGGGGGTGAGGTTAGACTGCTGATTTGTGTGCATCTTTTCAGGGACTGAATCTTAATTTCTGTAGAAGTCACCTAGAGCACTTTATGTTCTATTATATTGAAATACATAAATCCATAGATACAACAACCTGTTGTTCCTGGCTTTTATTCCTACACTTTTATTTCATCTGTTAATCATCAAGTGAAGGATCTTCATTGCTCTTAAATAAAGAGGGTAGTTGTCCAGTGGACCGCAGCTGGGTTAGGGGAACACCCAAGGAAGAGCACAATTTAACTCTGCAACAAAGACATACCCTAATATACATGCCTGTGGTGGCAGCAGGTCACATGTAAGGCCCTGCAGGCCCAGGTATCCCCTTGCCAGCCCAAGCTTCTCTTCCCTGTACCTGTGCCACACAGACCAGTTTAGGATGGTACCAATGGATGCACCTCATCCCAACACAGCATCTTTCATCTTAGGGAGTGGAGGAACTGGAGCTATTACAGAGGGAAGAGAGGAGACAACAAAAAATAAATAAATGAAATAAAAAGAGCAGCGAAAAGGATCAAAGAAAGAGGAAAAGTGTTAAGAAAAATAGGGGGTGAAGAGGAGAGGAAGGAGAGACACTGCAGCTTTTTCAGGACATTGTTATAAATTGAGTCCATTGTACTCAGATTTCTTTTTGTAACAGTTATTTGTGTCTTCCTCCCCATGTACTGTAATTTCAGGAAAACATAAATGATAAAAATTTTCCCTTCTGGCTGTGGATTGAGGGCATCCTTGAACTCATTAAAAAACACCTCTTATGTCTCTGGAATGACGGGTAAGAATCTTGTATGGTGCTAATGAAGATGAACAGCTGATGGCTCACACCTTTAGCTCTGTTAAAATGACAGTTGTGATCAGAAATAAAATATGAGTGCTAATAGGGCAAATGAGGTTTGTTCTAGGTCTTCATTGGAAGGAGCCAGACGGATCCGTTAGCTGAAGCAGTGGTAAAAAGACTATGAATTTGGGGAATAAACCCATTGCACTGCCTTTTAATGCCAAAGGTCAAAGTTCAGATTAGTTTCAGGTTAAGTGAGATGAACCACCAGCTCTCAATTTACAGTACGGTGAGCTTTCACCACATCTCAAGGCAGAACTGAGTTAGCTCACAAGAACAGGAGTTTAGCAGGCTGAGAAGACTGTTTAAGTTTAGAAGACTGAGGTGCTGTAGGGGAATCTTGTACAAGGTTCACCCTTGTTTAAAAAAGTGCATTTGTGAGCCTCCTGTTGGCAACAGCTGGATTGACTGAATCCTTTGATACCAATGATGGAGTCCAGCTACAGCAGCTAATCTTTGCTGATCAAATGTTAAAGAATTAAAATGTTAATAGTAAAGCTCTTTTCCAGATTAGCAAAGGAGCGGATTTTTCAATGTTTAGAAACCTTAGGTTTCAGTGTTGCTGATATCACATAGTCCCTTTAATAATGGGCTATGACTTCTGCCAGAAATAGGCTCAAAATGGGGTTTTAATCCTGCTTTTTAGTGGTCAGTTCAGATTTGACCTTTTTACAATCCTGTTAACAGCTCATATATGATGAAAGGTGCTTCCGATTCTGTGAACCTTCAGTGACTTACTGTAAAAATGGCTATGTATTAAGATTGCTTTCGTTAGTTATTGATTGCCAATGACAAACTTTCTTACTATTTTAATGACCGTTTTAGGGTGTTTATGCTGGTAAGATAACACTCATATCCAGGACTAACAAACATAGACCAGGAAAGTTATAGATATAGCCTTTGATTGAACAAGGTACTTGTGCATGTGAACAACAGAAGTTCTCATGTGCTTCAAAATAGGCAAATGCTTAAGTGCCTTGCTGAATTGGGCCCACAGATATGGCTGAGTTAACAGGGAAGTTACTATACTAAAGTGTGCTGTGTTCTCACCCTAATTTTCTGCTTAGCTACTACAGATATCTCTGCACTGACTTCTGCCCTCAAAGCTTCCCGTTCAGATGCCCCCAACAAACTTGTCACCTCCACTTCTGACCTCCACCCCACATAAGCTCCTCTTTTTCTATATATGATCTCTGCTCCTCTTTGAAAATCTTTGCCCTAATCTTTGCAAACTGATCAGCACCCATTGAGGGGTCCAGATTTGGCTTAACTATGGGAGCAACTGGCTGCTGAGCATTTTTGAAGATCCAGCCAGAAGACTTAACTCTCTCACACCCACACCCATAAGAGATTTTTACTTGTTTGTTCGTTCATAGGGTGAAATCTTGGCTCTATTAATGAGAGTTTTGCCACTGACTTCAGTGGCGCCAGGATTTCACCCCTGGTATCCAGGGCTCTCTCTGTATAATTATACCATTAATACCATCTACAAGATCATCTTAAAGATATACAGAGTTGTAAACAACAAATTTCCTCCCTGTTGTGAGCAGTTCTCTGTTTGTTAGCGGAAGAACAGAGACAGAAATAAAAGGTACAAACAAACTTTCTTTTCAACTAAACCTAGAGGATTTGCAGGCAGGTAACACAATAAAATGATCCCTAGGAACAAAGATAAACAGGTTTGTGACATCAGCCACAGGCTTTAAAACATTTATTGGGTTTTTTTAGGAAAGCCAAATAGCTGAAAGTTAATTAATAGGGGCTAATAACCAACTGGAACCGCAAGAGGCCCTGAATCAGACAGACTGCCAACCAGTCTGATTGTTTTTTGTACAATATGAACACCTGTTGCATATACATGGCATTATAATTGCCCCCAGATTGCCTTTTTCATATATCAAGCTGAAGATTGCCAAACAAAGGATTGGGATATATAGTCCTCAAAGGATCCTTTGTAGCTGTTACCCACAATATCTGAAATGTTCTTTTTTTAAAAATCTCTAAATATATAAAATTTACCTTGTAGATTTCTACTGTTCTCTTTTGGGTAGATGGTGTATTTCCTAATTTACTGGGCTTGCCAAGATACATATTTACCTAGAGTAATGGTGGTTTAATTACATAAATGAGTGTTTGCATAAGGAAAGAACAGTGGTTCAGAGGACTTTTCAACTCCTAGATAAATAAAATTGAGTTTTAAACGTTAATTTAAAGCAAAAAAAAAAAAAATCTCTTGCCTCTCCCTCAAACTCTGATCTACTGGAGAAAACCTGGACAGTATTGCTAAGTGACTGACTGCATCAGAGCTACCTCATCCCCAAGCATGAAAACACAGATATTGCTTATGGATAGAGGTCATTGTCTTGAGAGCAGTTTCTTCCTTCATGTCCCTGTTTGAGACTCTCGTGTCATCTTGATGTTCAGACATCATCCACCTTTTAAGGTCTTCACCATCATGCCCATATAATAGATGTTACCCTGGGATACCACACCTGCCCACTCTGCCCTGTGCAGGTAAATTCAGGCATCACAAGCAGATTAGACACAGCCCTATATGCTCTCCTTAGAGCTCCTTTCCTTCAAGGCCACAAAAGTCACCCCAGATCACTCTGAAGCATTGTCCGACAAAAGATAAACCTTTCCAGAGGGACAAAACATCATAGTACCCTGCATCTGGTAATCATGGTACAAGGAGGGTGAGAAAGTTAAAGTGAGCTACTATCAGAGTGTTTCCAAGCATAAGAGAACATGGCTTAACACACAATGTAATACTGGGGTTGAAATAACCTTGACTGTCAATATCTGATCTGGCAGAGATACACATACTGTCTGGGAAGTGAGCACAAAACCAAAGAATACTGAGAAATCCAAACAATTGTCTGCGATTCCTACAGGAGCATGGGATACTAAAGCAAACACAGGATGTCAAAGAGGAAAGCAGTGACAGTTTTCGTTAATACCCACTTAATGCTCTCTTTAAGTTAAAACTGCCATCTAGGCCCTGGTCTTGCAAACACACATGTGAGTAAGTTGAGTAATTTTACCCATTGAATTGAGACACTGGTTTTGGATAACAAACCAATTTCTGATTTTAGAAAGTGTTGAGACAACAACATTTTATAGCATGTTACACATAGCAAGAGAGAAAAGGCTGAATAGCCACTCTCTGGATAGCTGCTGCTCAAGGACTACTGCACCCAGGAGTGAGAGTGCACATTTTAATTTGTGCATTGATGGTGGTGGTATAGCTGCATGGGATGTTATAAACCAGTTGGAAAAATTCTGCTTTTAGTTACATGAGGTAGCCTAATAATAGGCTTTGGATGTACTTAGAAGTAAATTGTACAATTTTTCTTTTAATATTACAGTTGTATCATGGGTTTTATCAGCAAGGAGAGAGAACGTGCTTTGTTAAAGGACCAAAGGCCAGGGACCTTTTTACTGAGATTTAGTGAAAGTAGCCGAGAAGGAGCCATCACTTTTACCTGGGTAGAGGGATCCCAAAATGGTAGGTAAATACAGAGAATAACTTGGGTTTATACCTACATTTTAAAACCAAAGTTAAAAATCCTTGGAGCCCTCTGTCTCCCTTACACAGACTGGCAATAACATGAAATTAACAATCCTCCCCAGTGAGAGCCAGAGGACCACCACTAGTACAATAGTCCAGCAACAATCTGGTAGGCTGCTTCAGTTACTTCCGTGGGGACGGGGGCATTTCCAGGGGAGTCAGTTTGGCCTATAAAGTTGTGGAGGACAAATCCCCAAGGTTCCCCCAGTATCATTCCCCCCTACAGGTCTCCTCCATCCCAACATGTCCCAGTACATATCCTTCATGCCCCCACCCCAAGGTGCCCCCAGCTCTCACCTGCATCTGCCCCAAGTTCCTCCATCCCCAAGGTGCTGCAGCTGCTGCCCTTCCCCCCGAGCCAGAGATCCCTCTTTTGACCCTGTAACTCCCCCTCCACCTGCTCTCAGCAGCTCCCCTGCACCTGTCTCCAGAGGGGGGAGAGAAGACACCGTGGGGGATGGGCAGCTGGAACTCCTCTGCAGTCAGCTCAGCTCCCTGCCTGGCCAGCTTCTTCCTGCTGGGCTCAGACCCAGGCTGGCTGGGGAGGGGCCTGGGCGGGGCAGGGACTGCACTGACTGCGAAGGAGAGGCTCCCTACATCTTCCAGCTTATGCTGTAAGGAGATAGATCACCCCTAGCTGGCAGGAGGCTGCAGCTGCTGATGGAGCCCAGCTACTAAACAGCCTAGGAGAATCTGCTGCTGCTGAAAGCTGCTGCCTCACCCATTGTCTTTCCTTCTCTGCAGCCTTCCTGCTCCTGCCTTTGCCAGTCAGAGGCTGAGGGGGAGACAGACAGTGTTGTCCCAAATCCAAACTTTCAGCTTGCAGGGGGACCATACCTTGCTCACCCACATAATAAAACAGCCATGGTTGTTTGGGTCAAATCAGGTAGCAGGTGATGTGATCTGAATTTTATCAGAAGAGGCTGAAAAGGGCCAGTCTTGTAAATTTCAGCATGTTTTAATTTAAATATATGATTACAGCCCGTTTCCAGAGGTGAACACAAGTCACCCCAGTCACTCTGAATAAAATATGTGAAAAGAACTGTTCTCACATATATTAGGTCATACTTTCCTCTGCATGGAGCAGTATTTGCTTTGGAAATAAAAACTAAAGTGTGACAGTGCAAATTAGATTTCATTCTGTAAGTCCCTTCCTTCACTTTATCCTCTCTGAATACGTAAGCTCAGCTGTGTTTTTCTGTATACTTTTAACCAGGCTTTTGGCACCATCTCTAGGATTCATGTCCTTCTTTATTCACTAGAACCTCAGTTCCATTCGGTAGAACCTTACACCAAGAAGGAGCTCTCAGCTGTTACTTTCCCTGATATTATTCGCAACTACAAAGTGATGGCGGCCGAAAATATTCCTGAAAATCCACTGAGCTATCTGTACCCAAATATCCCCAAAGACAATGCCTTTGGGAAATACTACTCCAGACCCAAGGAGAGTAAGTGCTACCAGCATTTCATTTGCAGAAGTATTTTGAGGTATTTGTTTGTCATTGAAATGTTGGACTACCAGATAATAGCTATGATATACAATTAAATGACGGTAGTTGAACCAGACCTGCTGAATTCTTCCCATCTAAAATGTGAGCAGTTGTATCTGAACTGTTCAACGGGTGAAAAAGAAGTGAGGTAGTAGAGGGGCTGTCAGTGGGAAATCTGATCAAATTGAAAAATGTGTACGTGGCAGTTTCAGGCCATACAACTGCCCCAGAGTCTGCCTGCCATATTTTGTGGTTTTACAACCTTATGTCCCCACTAGCAATTAGATCCACGTAACTGGACGCCGGCACTTGTGTGGCGCTGCATTGACTTCAGGGGGTAGAAGCTGCTGCGTGAATGGATCAGGGCCATATTTTCCTTTTTTTCCCCCCTCCGTCATGCTATGTGGGAAAAGTCACACAAGCCGGGGGAACTGACTTGACACAGTCTTCTTTAATGCACAATGGAAACCAAGTGGAAATACAGCCTTAGTTGTTGTAACAGTAGCTGGTAAAACGTTTTCAGGAAGAAATGCAGTTTTTGACACTGCTCCTTTAATTCATATAAAAGATTTTTCTCAAAGTAAACATTTGCTAAGCATTGGTGTATTTTATTTTTAGCCTCTGAGCCTATGGATTTAGATGGCCCCAAAGGGAATGGATACATCAAGACTGAATTAATCTCTGTATCTGAAGTGTAAGTTTGCCCAGAACAGCTGGATTTCTAAAAATGGGATAGTATTTGAAGCTACTAAAAATGTTGTGTATTTTAGGAGTGTTAAAGATGTATATGATTTGGCATTAGATCTCTCCCCTGCTTTGCTAAGCCCACTGGGTAGGAAGACACCACAATACACATAATAGAACAGAAAAAAGGCTACTATATTAAAGTACAAAATGTAGAAATATTTGGGCAATTTACAGCTGTTTCCCATACTTGATTTTTCATAAAAATTAGCTACCTCCATTTTCTTTGGACAAACATGACCTATCCTGACTTGACTGTCGTAGATCAGTGCGTCTTCCCACCCACCCACCTCTGATTTCTGTTATTAAAACCACTCTTGCATTGCAGAGTGTGAAACATTGTGTCTCAGCAATGCAGTTCAGAACTGGCTGGGCTTTCTAAGTAGAACACTCTACCCTTGTGGAACATCCTGCTGCTGGTGACCTACTAAAGTCAGAGTGGTTGATCTTGCAGGGTACGGCTACACAGGGATAAAAGATCCGTGGCACAGCTGTGGCTGGCCCAGGTCAGCTGACTTTGGCTCACAGGACTAAAAATTGCTGGATTCTTGTAGATTCTTGGGCTCGGGCTGGAACCTGAGCTCTGGACCCTGCATCCTTGCAGGATCTACACAGCAATTTTTCAGCCTCGCAGCCTGAGTCAACTGACCTAGACCAGCCCTGGGTTTTTTATCCCTGTGTAGATGTAGCGGTAATAGGATCCATGGGCATAGGGGTTTGCACCCATCCCGAGACTTCAGGTACTGCGTATGGGGCCCAGGAGCTCCCTGTAATGGGTTCTCTTGCTGAAGACAGTATCTTCCCCACAGCTCACATTTGTTCAGACTGTGTAAGTAACATTACTGCAGAATGAGTAAGATGTAACTTTGATGAGTCACCCATCTCAGTGACATCTACCTACTTGTTGCCTTTTAAACTGAATGAGAGGCAGCCAGATGCCATGGTGAGGGGCACATGCTACTAAAAATCAAATAGAGTGAAAAGAGTTTGAAATGGGAAATGAATTGACTTCAAGGGTGCTGTTTTTTCATTGGAATTAATGTTAATACGCTGAAGGTTTGTCCCTTCTCTTCTCCCCATGTCAGCCACCCTTCCAGACTCCAGACCACAGAAAACCTCTTACCCATGTCTCCTGAAGATTTTGATGAGGTGTCTCGAATGGTGAGCCCTGCAGAAATTGACACTGTGGTATGGTGTTTTTTTGGGGGTTTTTTTGGCCAGGGTGGGGGAGGTGAAGGGGAAGAGAGTGGGGGTGGACATGGAATTTGCTTTTAAAAGGCTTTTATCCTGCCATTGAATATTTCATATTTTAAAAATACTGTGATTTGAACACAAACTGGCTTTCCAGAACAAGTTACCACCTTTAGTTGGAAATGCAAATGCATTTCCTTTGCGGGCTGGAGCTACTTTGCTTCATTTTAACCTATTTCTCCCCTCTTTGGACTCCAGGACAGTGGCTCTCTTTATATGCTATGTCCTGGAGGAAGGCTAGGTAAGACTGTGGAGGAAACACAATAGGAAAAATTACTATACAAACAGCAGTAAGGTGATTCATCTAGCTATGAATAGATTTGGCCAGTTAGCACTGTCATATTATCTGGCTTAACAGTGGAACAAAGTTGGCAAAATACAATTTTCTTGTTCTCACAGTAAGTTGAATTGAGAGATCTGAATCTGCCTGTGGCAATCTGAAAAGATGACATAGTCTTGGTTGGTTTAGCAAATAGCACTGGGTTCTGAAAACCCTGGGTAACACTTTTTGAATATTACTTAATAATTCTGCTGTCAGAGTTCAAGCCCCCATTAATAATAGATAGCAGCACATCAGTCTCAGTGCCTTTACTGTGTAACCCCCTGAAAAATACTACTACAATGCATGGTAAAATGTAAGTGTAAAAGAGTATTTTAGTATAATTCTTTGCTGTGGTTTGTTTTAGGATAGATTTTAATCAACCTGTGCTCTTTCTTTACAGATGTGTTCAGCCTATCCGACTTAAGTGTTATTGGTCTCTCTGCTATACTGTTTGCACATGTCCATCCTTAAGTAGCTTGCATTTTTCTGCTTCCGAGCCTGCAGAGGTATGCATCAAGGCTGTGTGTAGTCTGTGGCAAGCTTTCCCTACATTCTGAAGAAAGCCCTTGGATGGCGTGGCACACCAATGCATCAGACTGGACCTTCAGTTAAATTAAGGAATTGAGGTTCTTAATGAATTCAGTGTGAAAATCATAATACCCAGAGTAGCCTGTATGTTACTGATTGTGATATGACATTCGTTTAATTGTAATTTTCAATGAGCTAGAGAATTTTCTGTCACCGCTGTGAAACTCCAGCACAGAAGGTGCAGGGGAAAAGCTGGAAATCTTAGCAACAGCGTGGGGGAACAGTGAGGGCTTTTGGCTGGGACAGCAGCGTGGGATTATGGGAGAAGCCCGTGTTTCTACTAAATTTATCGTAAATGAAATAGTTATGTTGACATTTACAATGTTGTCTTTAGGTTTTAAAGTAAATCACCTCTGAGATTGGTTCCAGGCTGCCTGCATAAACAGGCAGACAATACAGCTTCAGTTTGCACTTTGCTCACATTTGGCTTTCTTCTGCAATGAGGAGGGCTGGAATATTTTCTTTTAAATGAAAGCTTAGATACTTTCTCAAAGGATACAGCCACAAACTGCACTGACCTGTGTTTACTTCTGCTCTGCTAAATCAGTGGCATATGCTTCATTGTAAAAATAAACTAGCATGTTATTATGGTAAGAGTGAAATCCAAAACTGTGACTGTACCGCTCATTGAGAAAAGAAACACCAATTGAATAGGATGTTTCACAAAATCTTTCATGGAGAAAATTCCCAAAGGTATCATGTCACCCCAGAGAACAGTGTTTGAGCACGCGCTGCATATTCTGCTTTCTGTTATGGCATAAAGGAATTGAAAGCTAGACACTGTAGAATTACACCCAGTCCCTTCCTGAAGTACAGTTCAATAAAATCTGTGTGAGGCAGCAGAGAGATGTTTTCTCAGAGGATCCTTAATACAAGCACTGCCCTCCATCCAACCATCCTTGTAAGCTGACTGCAAAGTCACCATAGACTACCCCTCGACCGGTAGTTACTTGTGGAGGTGGAAGTGCTTTGACACTGTCAGAGTTATTAATCATTGTCTACCATGAAAATATATGTATCCACAAAGCGCATAAAAGTTTAATTTTAAGTAACCAGAACTAAAATAAATTAAGAGTGGGGCTCCTTCATTGTGACACACCTGCCATCCAAACAAAGAGAAAATATTCTAACCTTGCTACTGGCAAGGGGCTTAAGCCTGAAAAGTAAGTTGAGAATTGAGGGGGAAAAAAAGAAAAAATCCTCAAGAAATGCAAACTTGTCAAACCGACAGATGGCATCTCTTGGCCTGTCAGATTGCAGCTATTTTTATAGTTCACTGTTTAGCCAGGAACTGTTGGAATGGAGAAGTCCACGTTGTCCACTGAGGGCTTGATCTTGCACCATTCATGTCAATGGGAGTTTTCTATTGACTTGAATGGGAGTAGGCTCAAGCCCATCCAGAGCATAACTGTGTCTTGCTTTCCTCTTTGTAGCAGCAAACAGAAGCATTCCTAGCACGTCACTCCACTAGTGAAAGTAGCACGGTTACCTTAGTTGAAAAATAAACTAGTTTTAGGCCTCCAAGGGTGTGGCTTTGCTACAGTAAGAAACCTGAGTATCTGCAGTGCAATTCAGCAGTCCCTTAGCCCAGGCCTGCTACAGGTTTTTAATTGCAGCATCGACATATCCTAAGGGGCTTGACTGCAGCACAGCCCCACTGAAGTCAGTGGAGCTATGCGGATATGCACTAGCTGCAGGCCTTGCTGCTTTACACATTTGTACTGCCTGCACTAATTTTGACTGTAATCTCTTTGGGGGACACTTTTCCTGTAGCATAGCACTATTAACTAAGTCACATTTTAGAAGACTTCTCATTTTTACTATTGCTCATTTGAAAGAGGGCATAGTCTCTGCATAGACACACAGCTTCATTAATAGCAGTAGGATAAAGAAAGACGAATTACAATTGACTCTGTGTTAAGTCAGTGCTTACAGCCCACGGAAGCATTGGTACTTGGAGGAAAGAGGCAGTCTGCTAATAGAGGAGCAGATTTGTTCTCAATACACTGGAGGCTAATTAAGCCACAATTCCCTAATGAGGGTGGCCTCTTGAAATTCAATGAATTCTGTGCAAGTCTCACCATGAACTCATAACTCCTCATGAAACTGAAAATCACTAATTCTCTTGCCTCAGTGTTCCAACAGCCGCAGTGCTTTGGCTCTCAGCAGCTTGCGAATTTAGCGTTTTACTAGTTAGTTTATAAGGGATGGGGAAGTTACATTTCCACCATTCAGATAGGTTAAAAAACAATCAGCTGCTTGAGCCTGCTTCATGAAAAGGAAGTGGTAAATCCATTTAGTACATTGTGCCTGTAAAGACTAGCATGTTGCCTGCAAGGAGGACCCTTGCAGTCCTATGATTCCATGCCAGTGTTGAATGGATCTGAGAGTATTTGCTTAGGTAGCAAAATAGTGCCAGTTTGCCT
Organism: Caretta caretta; assembly: GCF_965140235.1. Lineage (NCBI taxonomy): Eukaryota > Metazoa > Chordata > Testudines > Cheloniidae > Caretta > Caretta caretta. Next base: position 53,175,797 of record NC_134216.1, on the reverse strand, counting down.
TATTTTTATATCGCTAACAAAAAAAATCAATGACCACAAATGCAAAATATATCAACAGGTTAATTTTATTACCGTTCTCATTAGAGTAGCTATGTGTACATATATTTATCAAGTGAAATGAAGTGGGTGTTCCTAAGAATTGTGATGTGTTAATCTGTATATGGTGCTTATAATACCTTCCCTTCTGAATTCAAGTTACATCTGAAAGTCAAATTTTCTCATGAGTCCAGTAGATGTACAGTAGCTAGCTTCATGTAATTTTTGCATGGATGATAGTTATAAAAAGAAGTTTTACAATACCAGAACTATTCTTTTCCAGGTTAAAAAATTGAAGCGTCACTTAGCAATTGTTTTATGGTTACTAATGAGATCATGTTTCTCTGAGACTGGTGAGATTTAATTGAATTTTTGACATAACAGAGGCCTCAATTTGATTGTAAGCCCACTGGGGCAGTTTCATCTCTATATGGTTGTCAGTTATTTCTATGGCTAGAGAATTAGCCATATGTTCTACTAGTCTCTGGGCAAACAAGTAATCTAGCAAAGTGGCAGTCTGGCTAGTCAAGGCATTATTTGTTGCTAATTATTTCACAGTGCCATCAGTGTGCTATGCTGCTGCTCCTCACAGTACAGAACAAGTGACATTGTCCTTGCCCCAAGTCACTTACAAGCTTATATAAACTTGACACAACAAGGAGTAAAATAATGCGGTGGGGGGAGGGAGGGAGACAGACAGAGGCAACCCCTTAAGAATGTGGATAGCCCAGCCGGGGCTCATGGTTCATACATGGCATGGTCACGTAAGAAAAGGTTTTTTTAGGGCTGTCAAGCACTCCATAAGGCCATCTACAACATGTTCAAACCATGAAATCAGCAACAATGTATGTCTCCACTCCTGGCTGCAATATGAGAGCTATTTAGTATAGGGCTGGGTGATGTTGATTTTCAGTAGAATCCCTTAATTGCTTCCACAATTTTCTGTTGCCCTCTGAGGCTGGAATTTGTGAGGAACCTTCAGGAGCAAAATGATGCATGTATATCCCTATTTCGCCCTCTGTGGTACTCAACTATTTCAATAGCCAGACCATCCCAACTAATTCCTAACTCAACAGATTCAGAGACCTTTACTTCCCCATCCCAGCGACAGCCTCTATTCCTAAAGAATAGATGTTGGAGACCTCCAGCACTTCAAAAAGATATGAACACTAGGGTCATCTTCTTGTTAGAATGCCCACAGCAGGTTGGGTATTCCGTTGTAGCATCATTTCTCCATCACCAACTGGACACCTGTATTGGGTGAGGGAAAGCCAATGAGCTTCTGTTTGCTATATCAAGCTTTTAGATTTAAAACTACAGTATTCACTGGCCACGAGATGGAGCCTCCTGATGATTTGATGCTACAATTAAAGCTTGTCACAAGGCCTTCCCAATGCAAAAGTAGCCTCGAGACTGGAGGATATCAAAGCAGCCTAAATTGGAGGGCTCCACAAAGTCCACTCTCTTTGGCTACTTCAGTTGGGATGGTATTAGAGGTGGGTAAACGATGTAGCTAACCAATAAAAGAACCCCTCAAACATCTGTTTTTTGGTATTCCTGTTTAATTGTGCTGTAAAAAGCAACAATACCTGGATTTTATTCATTAAAATAAATCTCTTTCATTTTCAGAACCAGTACAGCTCAAGTATTTTTAAATTTAGATTTACTTACGGGAAATTGCTGAAAGCAAACACATTCATCACTGTCTATTCCCCGCAGTAAGGAATCTATAATGTCACACCAATCTGTCACAATTGCTGATCCTACAGCATCAATAAAAACACTCATTGACATTCTAGCTCAGTAGCTAAAAAGTTATCAGCCCAGTACATCACATTTTTCACAAAAAGATGGGATAATTAACACTAAGACCAGCACAATATTTCTGTGTATAAAGCATTAAGTTAGCATAACCATTTCTAGCTGCTGTGATACATAAGAAACACATATATGACAGAACACAGAAAACTCTTTGGAGCATAAGGATGTCAGCATTTGATAACACAACAAAAGCCATTTAAATTAGAATCTACATGTCAGTGCCAGCAATGATGAGCAGCCAAACCAGTGAACTACATATATTTATAAATAAATTGCATATATAAATAAATGCACTGCTTCCACTGGGCACAAATCTTTGCAAAATAATATCTCCTGGTACAATGAGAAAATGCTAAAACTATCCTGGCGAAAATGCGTTTGTGCCTAAATTCTAGCTAAAAGCTCTTAATAGGGTGGAGGAAAACGTTAGGTGCAGGGACAGCCATAATCTCTAAACTATTTAATTAAAATTCCTTTATCTTCTCAATACATGTACCTGCCTTTTGGAAATGTTAGTGTTTGAGCAAAGTAAACCTGATTGATTTCAATTACATCAAAATAAATCACTGACATTTTTTCTGAGACAGCAGAGGATACATTTTCTTAGCAAACCAGAGAGCTATACATAGAAATCTGATCAGTTAACAAACAGAATGGGTCTCATAGTCTGGGACTAATCAGTACCCCCAGAGCCCAACCTGAGAAATTTGACTCCCATAGGATCAATTTGGTAGGTCTAAGAATACTATAGAAGAAGACATGGGATTTAGTTTGCCTGGTTTTATCCTCTGTAGGAGTGCAGCAGAGCCAGGGCCTTGTGCTCTCAACAGTGACCCATCTGGCCAAGAAGGGTTCAAAGGGAATCCCATCCAGTTTTTGGTTAAGGAGGAGGGTGGCTGTGACACAAGGCATGAAAGGAGAGGGTTAAAAAAGCATGAGGCCTTCGGGTGAATAACTGACTTGAGGCAAAAAACCAGCTTGAGAGCAGTAATATCAGATCTGGGGGGGGAGGGGGGGGAAAGAGAGTGATGGATGCCAGGCAAGAATTTTTACCAATCAGATTTCAGAGGTTTAGGCTTTCAAACTACTACAAGACAGCATCTTTATTATGAGATAGGCCACTGCTTGTGCTGAATATCAAGTGCCTCCATTTGATTTCTCTTTCTTAGGGGAGGCGATGTGCATGGTGGCTAGAGCACTGGAGAGGGATGCAGGAGACAAGGGTTCCATACCTTGACTCTGCCACTGACTTGCTGGGTGACTTCTCCATGCTTCAGTTTCACCATCTGTAAAGTGGGCATCTGGAGATCTAGGGATGAATTATTATTACTGGCATATCTTTGAGATGTGTGCAGTTCCCACAAATGGTCTCATTTCCCATCCACTGTCTGAGTCTTGACTATCACCTACTTCCAACAAATGTGAAATGGATACTCCTACAGGAGATTTTTTTTTTTTTTTAAAAGGTGACTTCATTCATACTGTAGTGTCAGGAATCAGACATATTGTTGCATTGGGCAAGAAGCTGATGTAGTGTAAAGGTCCCCAAAATAGAACAAATATTTGGATTTAGATTTCTAACAACTGGCGTACGTAGGGCACAGACTACCATGTGAAGAGTGCAAATGCGACAGTTCACACACAAATGAACTGCTTGATTTGTGGTCCTGTTTCTGATTTCTTACCTGTTTTACACCAGTGTAACTTCAGAAGCTTCAACAAAACGATTTGAGGATTTATGCCAGCATAAGAAGAGAGTTAGACCCACAGTTTGCCATATCCACAACCTTGCTCATGCTTTGATTAGCTTTATGCTTCTTTAAGCTGTTTCACGCCATCAGTGTTTTTTATTGTGAGCCTAACTCATTTCAAACATTTGGTTTAGTATTTTGCCTTTCATACACTTACATCCCCCGAAAAGGTTTTTGGTGCAGTTGCAGCTAAAGACAAAACATAAGACTGAGATGAATTATTTTGCAGCCTACAAGTCCCCCCATGATACACGTATGCCTGTCAGGAACAAATGCATTCTGTGGAAGCACCTGCTTTTCCCAACTAAGGGAAAAGCACTTCAGCAGCTGAATATGGAAGAGAGAGGCTAGACAAAGGGCATTTGAAAGAAACAGCTCAAAAAAACCATCAAACAAGTGATATTCCTCTATGCCATTTGGTCATCAAACCAACCTTAAAATAGATTCCCTGAAAAAATCATCTCTAAGAACAATTAGCTCAGACCATTGACAAATGTCACCAGTATATTATTTTGAGATTTATACTATGTAAACAACCGGTCAAGATGGCGCACGCCTTAATCCTAGCTACATGGGAGGCTGAAGCTGGTGGATCGCTTGAGCTCAGGGGTTCTGGGCTGCGGTGTGCTATGCTCATCGGGCGTATGGTGCTACTGACAAACCTGGCCAACAGGTGGCTGAAGGACTGACCAGAACAATATGAACAATGCGTTGCGATCGGCACGCTCTCTGTGAGGGCTGATAGACCGATCGATGTAGGTGACAAGGTGATGATGTAAACAAGGTTGCATGGGAAATTATTTAGGGGGGAAAAAAGGTAAGTGCAGATCCTTGTTCAACACACCCATGCTAAATCTACACCAGCATCCTCAACTCCTGAAATCTAGCAAAACCACAGTGACACTTGCACATGGCAACAGCATGGTTCCACTTAACCACACTGTAAGAGATTTGTTTAAAAATGCAAATTCAGCAGAAAAATTCCTGACCACGGTTTGAAGATATACATAGAACACAAAAATAAATTAAGTAGTGCACAGTCAAGCCATAAACAGCTAATACTTCTTTTACATCGATTATACGCAACACAAGGTAATATTGCTCACATTACAGAGGGAGACTCTCGGGGGGGGCAGGGGGTTGTTTGGGGTTTGTTTGTTTTTTGGAGCGATTAGGTTTGTCTGCTGCGTATCATGAAGAAAACTCCTGTAACACTGAAATAAATGAAATATTCTGTAAAATATACACCACTGTCAGACAGAAATACACACGCTCTTCATACTCATTTTCCACAAAAGCATAGGTAAGTGAGTTGACTCTTGGGATCTAGCTGAAGATGGTTAGAGTAAGCCATCTAGATTTTTATGAACTGTTTGATTTTCCTTTCCATTGCTGGAATCCTCTGGAGGTGTGTACTGGATCTGGAATTCTTGAAGAATTTTAAATACATCATGGTGTCCAAAATGTAAAGCTTCATCCATAGGAGTGTTATTCCATCTGAAACAGGGAGCACAATATTTCCAAAATCAGTAAGCAAGTAAATCCACCACTATGAATTCCATTATACTTTGATGTTTGAGACAACAATTGCCCGTACAGTATCTACTAAGCTCAGAGAGTACGTAAGTACCTTCAGTGAATTGGACTGTGGGTCACAACCTTTTTTGACAACAGATGTTTTCACAACTTTTTACCCCTTCAGTATCAAAATAACTAATGGAGAATGAATGGGATTCCATTCCTTCTTGTGCTTCAGTATAATTGTTTAATAAAGTTCAGCTCAACCAGTCACATATCCGTGTAACACCACTGTCTTCAGTGTGAATTCACAGGTGTCACCAAGGACAAAATCTGGCATGAAGAACTTTTATTACCAGGGATTCAGAGTCCAAGGTCAGAAGGGACCACTGTAACCTTCTATACAACACAGGCCATAAAACTTCCCCAACATAATTCCTAGATGATCTCTTCTAGAAAAACATCCAATCTTAATTTAAAAAATGGTCAGTGATGTAGAATCCACCATGACCATTGGTAATACATAAAGGAAGAACCCAACTTGATCTTCAGCCCACAGGCTGATTGTGCACAGTTAGTCACTGGAAACAAAATCTTTTTACTTGAAAGTGTGAAAACTGAACACATTTGATATGGAAATCACTAAAAGACGATAAAAACTGATTTTTTTCAGTCATTTTTCACATCAGAACTGCACTTTAATGGATAGCGTCAGACTAAACAAAACATAGCTAAACACACATACAAGCGTAACTGCTGCTATTTTCACATCATCCACACTAAACCCTCTCAAATGTAACAACAATATGCAAAGGCTATTGCATACAATTGTATATTTTCCCCTCTTAAACAGGAGAGTAAGAGATATCGAAATACAGTATTTCAACAAAGCCAATGTAAAGTATTTATTTTTTGCCTTCCTTTCACCAAGTAAATCAACCCCAGAAACGTGCCTCAGATTATTGGTACTGAAGTGTTTTCCTAGTGTTGATCTTTGACGCCCTTTTAGTACAGGACAAACTCTTCCCCTGAGGGGTTTCAATGGAAAAGCTGGTAGTTAGAGCAGGTGTAAACACAATGCAGATTTCCCACCAATCTTGGTTACATTTTAATTGTGGTGTATGAACTCTGTAGCACCGTGAGTTCCTTTTGAAAAGGACAGTATCAAAAAGTAAAAATCTCACCTTAACAGGAAAGCTTCAAAAAATCACAGGTAACGATAAACGACTCAAAACGCTCTGCCTTTCTGACACTCCTATAAGTGCCGTAAGGAGGACATTGTGCACATAATACAAGACATTAGCAGACTTATATTAGTCTGTACAGCATCGCATGAAATAAACTATCAAATTAAAGCTAATTCTATGCTTTACTGTTAAATAGCAAAATCACTGTTCTGCGGAGGGAAGCATTGAAAGGTACACGCACACTGAAGGAAGCAGAGACAACGACACAAATGTACTTGATTAAGAGAGCTAGAGAGAGTGGGCGAGCGTGGTTTCATTACTGATGTCGGGCCTTGTTTTCTTTTGGTGAGGGACCTTGCACTGACCTATTTTTTTCTGGTTTCCAATGCCACACTGTGAGTTACAATAATAAAACTGGAGGTGAAATTAAAAACAAAGTTAATGATTATACATAACAAACCATGTGAACTGCACCTCTCTCAGGACACCAGAACAGTAAAACAGCCTTTTTTAATGGGGTCAAGTTCACACTGAAGTTTGTGAATAGTTTTAGTTACTTTGGACAGGAACACACAGAGACCCCTCTTACACCCACATCCGCGTGCGTGTTCTGCATGTATGTTCACACACACACATCAAACTACAAATTCCTTTTTCTTGCTTTGATGCCTATTTTGAAAGAAAATTCTCTAGCCGGTGATTTATTGTCTCAGTCTTCCCTACTGAGGTCTGGAATTCCTGCTTCTGTAAGGGAGGAATTAGTGTTGCTAGATCAAATGAGCAGAAACAGCTCCAGGGAGCTCTAGCACCACCTGCAAGTTAGCTGGGTAGATCAGATGGTCCCAATTGTCACTAGTTTCAGCATCCCATGAGATTTCAGAGGAAACAAGGACTCCGGTCAATTGACCGCACTAGAGTTGGATTCACCAATCTAATTAGTTACTGGAGCTCCCCTCCTTCATACAACAGTGCAACTACTCACCTGTCTTTGGGGAAAGGATTCACTTTGCAGGCTTCCAGCAAAAATTTAATTACTTCCACATGACCTATAAAATAAAAGAAGGATTTAATATACTTTTTAAATTAAGCCCACTAAATTAATAGATAATATTTTATTTGTCAAGAGTCATTACCTTCTGCAGCTGCTACGTGCAATGCTGTTCGTGAATCATAATCTCTTTGCTCCATATCCATACCCGACAAAGCAAATCTGAAAAGCCAAATTCAGAAAGACAATCTTAGAAAGAATTACAAAAATACAGAAGTGATCATACTTCTACTGTAAAACAATGAAATGCCCTCTGACAGGATTTAAGTGGTATCTGTGACACTGTACCCCATATTGTTCATAGTGATGTTATGATAGGATTATGACAGTTATGTATTTTATGCAAGATAGATCAGTGAGGTGTCTTTGGAAAGGTTATGATCTGCTGAATATGATTATCATACTTGTATGCACGTATCATTTTTGTATCTGAAGTTAGGAATATTGACTATGTACCTGTACGTATTGACTATGTATCTGTGGCAATTCTTCAACAAAAAAATCTTCAAAAACAGACTTCAACAAGAAACTGTAGAATTGGAATTAATTTGCAAACTGGACACCATCAAATTAGGCCTGAATAAAGACTGGGAGTGGCTGGGTCACTACAAAAAAGTAATTTTCCCTCTGCTGAATGAGCTACGTCCACCTTGATTGCATTGGCCTCGTTAGCACTACAAAAGTACTTTTCCCTCTCTTGATATTCACCCCTTCTTGCCAATTGTTGAGAATAGGCATCTTCCACCTTAACTGAATTGGCCTCATTAGCACTGACCGCCACTTGGTAAGGCAACTCCCATCTTTTCATGTGCTGTAATATTTATACTGCTTACCGTATTTTTCACTCCATGCATCTGATGAAGTGGGTTTTAGCCCACGAAAGCTTATGCCAAATAAATTTGTTAGTCTCTAAGGTGCCACAAGGACTCCTTGTTGTTTTTGCTGATACAGACTAACACGGCTACCACTCTGAAACCTGTATTACAAATGTGTTTACACCTGCGGAATACCCACTAGACAAGATGCTTTCATTCTAAAAAGTTGGGTGGGGAAGGGCCATTAGAGAAAACAATAGGCATTAGAAGATGCTTATCTCCCACCTGGGGGCCTTCCTGAGGATGCTGCACACTGCCTCTGAGTCATGGCTGCTGTGACACTACAGCGACATGTCACCAGGTCACCTGGTGCTGGATTCCATCTTGGGATGTCAATATACTTCCACGACTGGTGTGGGAACTAAGCTTGGAAACAAAGGGTTTCTGCCATATGCAAAAGCTATATAAGGCAAGGGAGTAACATTATCTTGGTTCTTCACTGACTCCCCACCCAAAGAGACTCCTAGAAACACCTAAGGAACAAATATTGAACTGAGGGAACTGCTGGACTTTTAGCCTGTGAATGGAATACCTGGGGATTCCAAGCTGTAAGCAAGTGCAGCTTGCCCTTTAAGAATCTGCAGCCTGCTTGTATCATCACTTAGATCAGATATGAATACCAAATTCTCATCCTATGTAGTACATATTAAGCTTAGTTTGCATTTTTTATTTGCTAGGTAATCTGCTTTGATCTGTTTGCTAGCCCTTATAATCACTTAAAATCTATCTTTTATAGTTAATAAACTGGTTTCTGATTTATCTAAAACCAGTATGTGGAAGTCAGAACTTGGGGCAGAAAGCTGTTGTATATTCCTCTCTACATTGAGGAACGGGGCCAATTTCATAAGCTTACCCTGTGCAGTCCCTGTGCAATGCAAGATGGTATAGTTTTGGGTTTACACCCCAAAGGGGGTGCGTGCCTGAGTAGCTGGGAAGCTCCCTAGTTGGAGTCAAACCATGCAAGGCTGAGCACAGCGTCTGCATGCAACTGCAGCTGGGTGTTTCCCTACCTGTATGTGTGCTGGTGGAAGTGCAGTCTGGTCACAGCAGTACAGTGTAAAGGGAGCCCAGGCTGGTGGGTCAGGGGCTCAGTGGTACCCCAGGTCCAGATGGCACCCCCGGGGGGAACCCGTCACAGTACCAAAAGTACATTATATTTTCATCTGAGATTTAATAAAAGAGGCACCAAAGTGACCTGGCTTTAAGATTAGACTAGAGATTTGGCTTCCTTCCTGGCATCTTCATCTGTGGTTCCAGTCAGAAAAATCACTCTTAAAATGCCACTATGGAGCATACTTATGTGCATACATACTTCTCTCAGTCCAGCCAAAACCCTAGTTCCAGGCAGATTCTCTGACTGGTTAAGATCACTTTGGGATGTGAAGTACAAACAGAACTTACATCAGCTGGAGAAATGTCATGGAAAATTCCCCGTGTCGGAAGAATCTCTAACCAGTATAAAGCTACTACAGCAGTCCCACTGCTAGCTTTGTCCCAGCTTCGCAAAGGTACAGTGAAGAATTAAGCCTTCCACATTTATCTGCTCTCTCAGTGACTGTGTGTGAAATCTGCTTAGTGTAAAATGCAAAAGGATTTTTAAATACTGCCAGCCCTACAAAAAACAAACAAAACAAAACAAAAACCATACGTGGGATCTGAAAATCAAGCTGGGTTCCATCTGGCTCCTACCTCACTAGCAATAAACATTCCTCAATTTGAGCTTTGCTCACAGTTCTGGAATTGATTCACAAGGCAGACTAGAATCCAGCTTGCTCTTCCATTGCTGTAAAAATTTGTGAGGAAGATAACATGACTGAGACACAAACTGATTTTTCCATTTATATCAAAGCAGCGTGGTGCCATTTTGTATGGTTATACCTCTGACTATAACCTGATGTACACATTATTTTTCATATTATCCACATGAAGTTTTGATATGCAGAACAAAGGACTGATTGTGTAATAAGCTTAACTCCTTGTTCTGTTGGGATCTGAAGACTAGACATTAAAAGCAGTGCTAGATCCAATAGAGCACATTCTTTTCACATCTCGTGTGTTTAAATGGCCCTGCTATCTTGGCGTATTAAAGCAGCTCTAACGTCTCCTAACATGGTCATGTGTTCAGAAACAAAGTATAATAGTAGTCGAAACAAGTGATGTCCTTTCCCCAACACCATATTGGTTTTACCTTCGGAGTGCAGATACATCCCCAGTGTAGGCAGCAAACAAGAGATTTATCACAGACTTCACCTGCGAAGTGGGAAGGAAAAAAGTTTTTTTTTTCTCTTGAGGTGACTTGTGGGAAGAAAGCTAAGATATAGTAGGGTCACTGTTGGCAAACATGTCAACTATGTAACAATTTCTCTAGGTACATTTGCATTACAATCTAAAAACGTTGTCAGATCGAATTCCAAACAGCTTCACCACAGGTAATTTATTGGTCCAACTCTGAATGCATAGAAACACTAGAAAGTAGAACATCACCAATTTGTATTTTACTATGACAAAAATCTCGAAATATTTTCCTTTGTTGGCCAAATTGTATTTCTCTTTTAAATGTAACACTATATACTACTCACTCTCTAACCCACTGCATGATTTGCATAATTCATCATGACTGATCGTTTACGCTGAATAGAGACTTGAAGAGTAGGGGATGTTACCAGTCAGCACGACGGGTTCCAAGGAAAAGCTATCTGAGGACATCTGCATACAGCACCTGTTTCAATACACTGTTGTTGCTCATACTTTCCATCACTTTAGCTGATATACTATGGAGGCTTTTTACAGACTACATCCCAGAATGCTTCACAGTGTTAAATAATAAAAAGAAAAACTAATAAGCATAAGCAAGACAGAAAAGGCACATTTCAAAAAGGCTGCTCTAGATAATAAGGGCCAAATACACATTTCACACAGTTAGTTTCATCAGCATTTATGGCCAGGTAGAGATACCAAGTCTTATCCTTTTACAATGAGATTTGCAACATTGCACTGCCCTCCAACACCAAGGTTCCCAAGCTTAAACTCTTCCACTCAGTTTGGTTTGAGCTCTGCCTCCTTTATAGACTATCATTGTAACAGACCAATACAGAATCACCATTCTTCTTGGTGCACCAGAAAGGAAGGAATTCTCTACACACGCCCACCCAAACCTCTCCACCTGTTCCCCGAACAGCGTGGACGTGGTCCTGGGGCACTGGGAGCAGGTTAAGGGGTGCTGTGTCATCATCTGTGCCTTTCATAAGCCAGAATCGAGGAATCATTTCACATTACCAAGTACCAAATAAAGGTATTTGTTATAAAGCAGCACAGTAACCTATATGGAAAAAAGAGAAGGGCATAAACAAGTCACATCTTTACAGCATACGCTGTGACCTCAAAACCTGTAACACAAAGACGAAGGCAGGCACAGCCACTGTCTTTAGTCCAGCAGTATATGAACACTAGTGGGGTTACCTTGAATCAATATTAGCAGACTCACTGGCGTACTGTCCTCCTGCCTTGCCCCCTTGTGTGGACACTGACACAAGGTCTCTGGGCTTTAGCACTCTGACAACTTTCTTGGGCTACCCTGGAGTCATAGGTGCACTGGGTCAAGTCACCTGTTGCCCTTTTGTGAAGAAAATGACAAAATCCAAAGTCTATTAACTTAGGGCCTAGACTTACAAGGTGCTGAGGGTCTGTGACTCCCAATGACTTCAGTGGGAGGTGAGGACACCTGCCAATTTGCAGGGTGGGCCCCAAGAACGCGTTCTTGTTATCATTCGTTTCATGCTCTCTGCTATTAGCCAAGCTACTTGCTATATTTTGTTGTTCTTGTGGTGTGCTTGACTGCAACTGTCACGCACAGATAGACCTGTATCATTAACATGGTCAGGCAGGGCAAAGCATGGCAAGTTACTCTGGAGCTCAAGCTGGTTACTTATGTTTACTTGGCTACCACGATAAAAAATAATGTCAGACTGTCACTCCAGGAGTTTTAAAACCTCCCCTTTTTCTCCAAGAGATCAATTAAATAGAGGGGAAAGGCTGCATATGCTGTCAAGTTACTCCTGGGTTTCAGTCCACTATTTATTATATACAGCTTACAGAAAAGGTTTTGTAATTAATTAACTGCCTCATTGCAATGTAGTATACCCATTTTCTAGTCTATATGCTGTTTTGGTTTTTTTCTTTTAGCACACGCACAAACAATGCCAGACTGAGAGGAAAGACTGTCCAATAGTTAGAGCACTAGCCAAAGACTTGGGAGGTCTGGGTTTAATTCTTTGCTGCCTGAGACTTCCTGGGTGACATGGGGCAAGTCACTGAACCTCTCTTTGCCTCAGTTCTCCATCTGTAAAATGGGGAGACTAGCCCTGCTCTGCCTCACAGGGGTGTTGAGAATAAAGACATTCAGGATTGTAAGGTGCCTTACAATACTGTGGAGATGTGAGTACTTAAGACAGGTAGATTGAAGTAATCTATTTATCAGGAGAAACAGCAGCAACTTCCTCACACTATCCCGCTAATGTGTCCCTGCCTTGTTATTGGAGGGGTCGCTCCCCCGAATGAAAATGTAGTTCAACTTCCATGACCATTCAATTCCTGACCTCTTTACTGAGACGACCAATGAAAGTGCCAAACAGCGTGATGGTTCTAGCTTTGTGATGTGGACATGTACTCTGCGGGTTATGCCGAGACCACCAAACTCATTTCAGATAAGCTACTGGACAGCTACTAGATGGTAACATGGCCACTACTGACATGAGCTGGAGCTATACAGTTCTGTACCCCATTACTGACCCCTTTAAGTACAGTTGATGACACTGTACTTTTCCAGGTATCTGTCTGAAGTCTGTGTTTAGAAATATAGGCAACAAATGGAAATTAGCTTAACTACCTTTTAATTTTATCTGAATGCAATTCAGGAAGTGGCTCTCCCCAGAGATGAGTCAAAACTGCTACACTGCTTGCAAGAACCCCCCACCTACTCTTTAGGTTGCTGACAGTATAAAATTTAAGAATTATGGGCTCAAAACTGTGAGCTGCTGAGCACCCTCAATTCCCAATTCAGCATGAGTTGAGGGCATTCTGCACCTTGTAATATAGGTGCAGAGAAAATTAAACTCTTGATTTGAGCTAGGCTAATTTGCATTTCCCAGAAGTATTTTTAAGGTCCTCTTTAAACAGTTTTCCTCCTCCTGCTTTGCTATTAAACTGGAAAATCCAGAACGTAACTTTCTAAGCAAAGATGAAGCCAAAGGATTGTGAGTGGCTACAGATCCAGTTAAAAACTTTGTATTCATAAGTTATTTATTTTCCTGCATTTCTGTGAGCAACAGATAATTTTGACTCTACATCTTCTAAAAGTCTTGACCATACTATATCAATTTAGGAGAAAACATTCTGTACATAAGACAAAGCAATGAGAGGTCTGAGATACAGGCACAACAGTGGTCTCATGCTCACAAGTCTTTTACTGAATTCAGCCTTCAGTAAATCACCCACATCACTGAACAAAATCTACGCCACTTCTCACTACTGTACGCAATGTTGGTGGGGACGCAGATATTTGGCCTCCTTCTACAAACCTTTGCAGAAGACATTCCTTACCCTTCTCTCTGGAGTTTCTGGGCTCTGTAGGAGAGAGAGGCTCCTTCCTTTTCTGAGTGCTTGTCAGCATCTCTCACCCCTACGTCTCACCATGAGTGTGTGACTCACAAAACAAGAGTAAGGGAGTGGACTTTTCCATGGGAATTATTCAAAAGGTAGCAGCTGAAAACCACACATATGGGCATATAAATGGATCCAACTACTAAACCTCAAGGAACACCGAAAATCCTCTCAACAAATACCAGACATTGCTTGAATTCCACATGAGACTTTCCACAGCCCTTTCAGAAGGTTCCAGAAAGGAACAGTTTCTGTGAATTTTGGTTATATCCAAATATTGTAATAATCTAACTAATGTTAACACACCACATATCAGTCTGATAAACGCAATTAAATTCAGCAAAAATGTATTGTGAAAAGTAACTAAAAAGAGCCAGATGTTGGAGGATTTGTATTTATGGAAGTTAACTCAGAAGATATCAAAGCAGTTTTGTATTCTAAAAATTAAAAATGAACAGCCGGCACTCTCTGAAATTGTTAGCCTGAAACAATGGCATCTACTGCAAAAGTGAAAACTTTGATATAGAAGGTAGCCAAATAGTTTACGTTGTTCTTGGGAGCAGGCAAGGAAATATGAGGAGCAAGATTGTGTTGCAACACAAAATAAATGAGAGCAAAAACTCCAGTATGTTGTGGGAGATAAGTAGAATGGGTTCATAAACTGATAGTCAACTGCTTAGGGAAACATTTTATGCCAGTGAAACCAGCCAATCTGATTAGAAGCAATCGCCACCACTCTAGCCACACAAACAATAAGGAATGGTATATGTCTGATGTTCAGAAGTTGACTGTTTATGCTACTCAAATTGGTAGAAACATTTTTCTCTTCATCTTCAAAAACAAGAATAGGAAATTCACCTTATGCCTGATCTAAGCCGACTGAAGTCTAGGCGAGTCTTTCCACCAACTGCAGTAGGCTTTGGAGCAAGCCCCTACTATATACTCTCTGTAGCCAAGGAGATTTAAGCAGCTGAAGGACAAGTAGAAGGGAGTAATCGTTAAATGTATGTTTTGGATTAAATACCAGCACACGGCTCCGGTGCAGAATCCAAAATGGAACAGTTATATCTTATAGTGGACCAACTTCTGTTTGTGAAAAACAGAAAAAAGTTAGTCCAATAAAAGATATTACCTTACCCAGCTTGTCTCTCTAAAATCCTGGGACCAACATGGCTACAACAACACTACAGACTGTTACATTTAACATTCTAACGTGAGTTCTGACACACAGTACGTGATGAGAAATGTAAAGTAAACTGGCTCTTAGTGCTTGCATCGATTTCCTTTCAGAGTGCTGGAAAACAAAATATGGGTATTAAGCCGCTGCTGCTGCCAACTCAGGTTTGTACCAACTTAGTTTTTCTGATTTTATTTTTGTATTCTAATTCTGACATGAATTAAGGGGGTTTGTTACCGTTTTTTTGGGAGGGGGGAGTCTGTCAGAGGAAGTTCCAGGCAGAAAATATGAACTATCCTGTGCTCCAAAAATCAGCTAAAAGTGGCCAACATGAAAAAATATTCTGGCCATAGTTAACACCGGCTTTTCAAAAGTGTTATGCTGTTGGATGTATTATTGTAAAAACTCTTTGCCACCATGAACACAACCCCACTTGTGTAGGAGGTATTATCCTCATTTTGAAATTGAGGGAGAGGGGTTAAATGTCTTCCCCAAGAACACAGCATCTGTCATTCCTAGCTCTGAGACCTGAAACTAGTTCAACCCCTTGCCATTTTCTGCTTTACAGCCATGTATCCTTATTAAAGCCATTTAAACCAACTTAAATCTCTTAAAATGTATGACCAGAGTCAACTATTTAAGAAGGCAGCTTGCTATTTAAGCATAAACTAGTTGGCAGTCCTCTGGGTTCACTCGTCGTCCACTTCATGTGGCAAACAAGGCATTTTGAGCAATGTTCCATCTCAGTAGTGATTGGTATGATATGACAGCCTCACTGTCCTAAGTAGGAAGTTTTGTGCTCACAATACAGTTTCTAGTAGACAGCTGTCCATCACCACAAAAATCACTGCAACTGGCACCCATGCTGGCAGTCTTAGAAGCACTAAGGATTGCATGGGCATGGAGACTGAACAGCATTTTCTCATCGCTAGACGTGGTTCCCCCAGAGGAAACAGACAGGGAAATTGTGCACTACTCCTACTGTGGGGAAAGGGACTTTAATTTTTAGAGTTATCAGTCTAGCCCCACTGACAAGCACTGATCTCATATGGGTAAATGTATACAAGGCTGCAAAGGTAGTAGTTGTAAAAAGCATCTCTTTGTTTTCTCCTTTCCCCACTGCACTAACTTGGTGTGGTATATTGTTACTGGCATTTAAATAAAGACAATAAGGGTTATTAAAGAATCCCCATTCCAGATTTGAAAACAAAAATCCAAGCCTGCCACATTAGAAAGATTTCTCAATAGCGTAAAAGTTTACAACCCCAAGTCAAAGACATGAGCATAGTTAGAAACAGCTAACAATGAACGGTCCTATCCACGCCACTAGAATAACTGTGTGTGCATCTGATGAAGTGAGCTGTAGCTCACGAAAGCTGACGCTCAAATAAACTGGTTAGTCTCTAAGGTGCCACAAGTACTCCTTTTCTTTTTGCGAATACAGACTAACATGGCTGCTACTCTGAAACCTGTGTTGTAACCATGTTTGGAGTAAGGGGGACTTCCTGTATTATCAAAGTAGCTGGTTTTGCTGTTTTCACTGTGTAAACAGGACCTCAAAGTTTCATGAGATATCTCAAAGCAAACAAATATATTTGCACACAAGTGATATGATGGGAATCATTTACCACCAGTTAGCACAGAAATGTAACAAACGTTTACTTTATATAAATAATTCTCTTACACATGATCAGGTATGGCTGTGATGATCACCATTCAAGCTCACCTCTTCCCTGAGTCACATGATGCAGAGCTCTATTCATTAGAAAAGATCCAGGCCCTGCCAGGTCGTGGATCATGTTCAATTCAGCAAGATATTGTCTGGGTCGCCCAATCAATTATTTCTGTCTTGTGGAAGTGCCAGCCAAGGAATAAGGGTGTTTGCTTAATTTAACTGTCTCTCTTCAATCCCTTAACAGTTTTGCACATGATATAGGAGAGAGAAATGTCGCTGCTGCGCATGCAGGAAAAAAACCTGTTTGGAAAAAATTAATTTAGCTCAAAACTGGATTAACTCCATCAGAAGCTCTTGGCTGAGCAGGGTCACTGAATCCAGATTATAATCTATTACTGTGTGTCCTGCTTTTCCGAGAGTCCTCCCACGCTCTTTAGAAAGCATTACAGCCTCTTCACCCATTTTTCATTAAATAATATTATTACTGGCTTTAATATTTTCCAGGTGATCATCCTGTGGGATGCCATCAACCATGACAGCCCTCTGCCCTGGGTTACTGCTTGTGGATTTGCTGATACCACACCCTGATCGTGACCAGTGTTATTTAATAAATATTGTATCATGGCAAAATCCTTATATGTCTCGTTCAGGGACTCGCTGCCTGTGTTCAATCCACATGAAGATTTTTTTTAGCCAATTAGCAGCAATCCACTCAGCAGGTCACGTAGAAAACATCTATAAGGTACAAATGAATGTACCTTTTCTGGTGGTCTATCACTAAGGCACCCAAACCTGGAAATTTCCATATATTGCCTGTTGCTCTGAAAAATGGTGTTCGTACATCTGCAGAAGTAACGTGTTTGAGGTAGACACGTTGTTGTGTTGCCCAGGAAGAAGGGTACCAACTACAAAACCAATTGTCATCATCACCATACTCTTAAGCTGGCCAAGTGGCAACTTCCCACAGAAAGGGTGACCTATTGTGACAATGGCCAATATTATGTAGTAACAGTCAAAAGTTTCATCCTGGTCAATCAGAGCACAAGGTCATAACTAAAAAATTTTGTTTTGATCCAAAGGTGCACATATTAACTGGGCTCGTGGAAATTTGTCCCGTACCTGTTTTTGAAAATGAAACCGTTATCACCACTAATCCAGAATACCAGGATCTAGTCCAGCAAAGAACACACCAATGTTCCAGCTTCATATTCCCCCACTAGATTTAAAACTGAAGCAATTAATAGAGAGTAAATATTCACACTTAATAACATCTAGTGATGAAGTAACCAAGGCAGGACAAATGTTCACAAGGTTAATGGACGGAAGTGATGAGGTGCTAGCTAAATGGAGACTAGAATAAAGGGAAGGATTTTGTGCAAGATATTGCAGTCGAAATAATCATTGTTGTATTGTGTTGTATGCATTGTAAAATCAGGGGTCCATGCAAAGGATATCAAACACCTTCTGTGGGAAGTCAACCCCAAGTTATCTCCACTCAGAATTCTATTACCTTTCAGGAGGTGACCAATCAACCTCAAGTAACCCAATCTGAGAAGCCAGGTGTGTCCATGCAACCAGCACCAATATACCAGGTACCTGAATATCCCTATGCACCTATTCATCCACAACAGCCACTAACAGGATGTCCAGTTCCTAAGCCTCCATATGGAGATATTGTAAGACCCTAAATAGTTCCGTTCATTAGCAATCACCCTATCAAAGGGGGGACACGCGACGATTTGCAGCCAGCTATGTTGCTATAGATACATGGGCATATTAAGGTATAGGTACAGATTAAGGCAATAATATAAAAGCCTATAAGTCTCAAACCCATAAAGCAACAGGTTAACCAAACTAACAGAGGCCTAAGGCCTAAAACCTTGACATAAGTAACTAATCCCATAAATGACCCACTGTCACAAGATCACAAGACAGAGTTTTGTCATAAGCAACTGTTGCTAAATTGCTGACAGGTAACCACAAAATGCCAGAGGAACTTTAGATATTTTAAGGTAAGAATATCAGCAGATGTCCCACCAAAAGAATATCATGGTGACTAAATGATATATATGCTCATAAACTTGAAGCAAAAGACCTAGTAATCTATGGGAGAAGGGCACCCCAATATTAGTAAGGTGAGGAAATACAGAAAAGGTAAAGGCGTTGAAACACCTACTGAATATGCATTAAGCATAGTACATGTTAGTGTAATCTATGATAAAAGATGGCATCTCAGCCCATGCACTCCTGAGAGATTTCCTGGAACCAGTCAGGCCAAGGACCACTCTTGGGTCATCTTACCTACTACGGTGCTCCCCAACAAAGGATAGTGTGAGCATGCAAGAGGAAGTTACTCACCTTGTGAAGTAACTGAGGTTCTTTGAGATGTGTCCCCCCTCAGGGGTGCTCCACTCTAGGTGTACCTGTGTCCCTGCCGCTAGGGTCAGAGATTTTTGATAGCAGTGCCTGTTTGGGCCACACACACGTTATCCCTGTCTCACGCTGTACTTGGCCGTTATACAGTGCTGTGCAGCCAAACTGCCCTCAATTCCTTCTCTACCACAGAGTCTATATATAAGAACTCAGAAGTAGAGGGACGGAGGACAGGTAGTGGAGCACCCATAGGGGGACACATCTCAAAAGAACCTCAGTTACTGCTCAAGGTGAGTAACCTCCTCTTCGAGTAGCATCCATATGCGTGCTCCACTCTAAGTGGCTGTAAAGCAGTGCCCCTGTTGGATTTCTTGTTGATGATGAAACAGTCAATTCAAACAGTGCATCAGATGCAGAGTCATGAGTGATAGCATAATGATCTGTAAATGTGTGAACAGACACCCAGGTCGCTGCTCTATAAATGTCTGTGATCAGAACATCATTCAAGAAAGCTATGGAGGTGGAATGCCATCTTGTAGAGTGCGTGCAAGTCCCCGGTGGGGGTTGCAAGTAGTGCTGACAACAGCAATAGTTGACACCATCAGATATCCATTTCAAGAATTTTTGCTTAGATATCGAGGCTCCTTTAGATCTATCTGCTACGGAAAGGAACGGTCTTGGAAATTTTCTGAAAGGCTTGATTCTTTCTAAATAGAAGGCTAATGCTCTCCTGACATCCAGTGTGTGCAATATTGCCTCCTTTTTAGCCCCGTGAGGATTGGGGAAGAACGATGGGAGGTGGATAGGCTGATTCAAGTCAAAGGATGAAGGCACACGAGGTAGGAACTTTGAGTGCAGTTGAAAAGTGACCTAATCCTTGAAGAAAACGGTAAAGAGAGGGTATGCCATGAGAGCCCCTCTCTCCTCCCATTCTAGGGGCGGACATGATGGCCACTAGAAATGCCGTTTTCATAGAGAGGTGTAGGAGTGAGCAAATGGCCATAGGTTCAAAAGGGGGGGACCTATGAGGCAGCATAGAAATAAATTAAGGTCCTGTGCAATCTCAAATTTGAAGATAATGGCCATTTCCAGCATAAATCCAAGTTTAACCAGAACGTTGGGGGGAGGGGTGGAAAAAAACAAGGGGAAATAGGCTACCTTGCATAATGACTTAGCCACTCCCAGTCTCTATTTAAGCCTAAATTAATAGTATCCAATTTGCAAATGAATTCCAATTCAGCAGTTTCTCGCTGGAGTCTGGATTTGAAGTTTTTTTGTTGTAAGATAGCGACCTTCATGTCTGTGATTGCGTGACCAGAGAGATTGAAGTGTTTGTTCTCCGACTGGTTTATGAATGTTATAATTCTTGACATCTGATTTGTGTCCCTTTGTTCTTTTACGTAGAGACTGTCCAGTTTGACCAATGTACATGGCCAGCAATGCCGCTCAGCAATGCCACTCATCCAGACTCTAGCGAGAACTGCTGAATTGGAATTCATTTGCAAATTGGATACTATTAATTTAGGCTTAAATAGAGACTGGGAGTGGCTAAGTCATTATGCAAGGTAGCCTATTTCCCCTTGTTCCCCCCCCCCCCCCGACATTCTGGTTAAACTTGGATTTATGCTGGAAATGGCCCTCCTTGATTATCATGCACATTGTAAGGAGAGTGGTCAGTTTGGATGAGCTATTGCCAGCAGGAGAGTGAGTTTGTATGTGTGGTTTTTGGAGGGGGGTGAGGGGGTGAGAAAACCTGGATTTGTGCTGGAAATGGCCCACCTTGATTATCATACACATTTTAAAGAGAGTGGTCACTTTGGCTGGGCTATCACCAGCAGGAGAGTGAGTTTGTGTGTGTGTGGGGGGGGGTGGGGGGGGGCGGAGGGTGAGAAAACCTGGATTTGTGCTGGAAATGGCCCAACTTGATGATCACTTTAGATAAGCTATTACCAGCAGGAGAGTGGGGTGGGAGGAGGTATTGTTTCATGGTCTCTGTGTATATAATGTCTTCTGTAGTTTCCACAGTATGCATCCGATGAAGTGAGCTGTAGCTCACGAAAGCTCATGCTCAAATAAATTGGTTAGTCTCTAAGGTGCCACAAGTACTCCTTTTCTTTTTACTCACCAGGAAATGACCCTCAGCCATGATTGCTTGAAATTGTTCTCTTTTATCAGCTGGAATATAATGAATAAACTCACTCAATTTTGAATAATTAGTATGACTGCATTTTGCCATAAGGGCTTCATAGCTGTCAATTCTAAACTGCAGTGTTGCTGATGAAGATGCTTTGTGATCAAATAAATCTAAAAGCTTCTAGGCTTTATCATATGGAGTGATTTTAGTGTGGTACTGTCTGCCATGTTCATTCACAGCATCGAAAACAAATTAATTCAGCAGAGGATGAGAAAATAAAAAGTCCATGCCTTTAGAGGGTACATAATACTTTTTCTCTGCCCTCTTGCAAGTGTGGGGGATTGTGGCCGGTGTCCACCAGATAGCTTTAGCTGGGTCCATCAGTGCCTCATTAATGAGAGGTGCAATTTTCGCTGATGCCGATGTCTGGAGGATAGCAAGCAACTTCTGCTGAAATTCTTTAACCTCTTCAATGGGGATTTGTAGAGAATAATTTTCTCTTTGAAGAACTCCTGAAAATGCTTGAAATCATCTGCTGCAATTGGGGGGGGAGAGAAGGCATGACAGCCTCATCAAGAGAAGATGAAGAAATATTGGTTGCAGGTGTGGCTTCTTTTTCTGGTCTCTTCTCCTGTTCCTCAAAGGTTTCCTCTTGAGGATAGGGAGGCTGTCTATCAAGGCTGATGGAGAATGTCTCACTCTCTCTTTGTGAGTACTGTAGGGTCTGGAAAACTGCTGCCCGTATACAGTCCATGGTTCCCAGGAAGGCAACTGCGATGGAAAGTGCATGGGTGGGGACATCCATGGGTGTTCATATCAACCCTGTGGATCATGTCTGGTGTGGTGGCTTAGGCGCCAACTCCGTGGGTGCAAGGCAGGGGTGGAGTCGGGGCGGGGCCAGGGATAGAGGGGGATCGAGCATCCACCAGCACCAGCAGAAGTCAATGCCTATGTGTGGTGGTAGCTTATCTGAATATAGGGGTCAGTTCTGGTAGCTCCCTGTTGTGGTGAGGAGCCCTGTGCTGATACCGAATAAATGCCTTCCTCCTCCTCATTGTCATCAGCACTAGAGGAGGAGGAACAGTCCTGGGCGGTGGAGTAGAGTGCACGTCTGAGGATGAGATGTGTACCGCAAACACATCGGTACCCAAAAGCGGAGACTCGGGCATCTCCGATACTAGGCAGTCCTTTGGACACACAAATTCCCTGTAATACCGTAATGGCTATAGGTACCGTGGCAGCACGTGCTGTCGCTGCTGCTACAGTTTAAATGGTGGTTTGGCGCCGTGGCCACTCTGGGCTTTGTTGAGTGTCCAGTAGGCGGCACTGTAATTTTTTGCAGAGCCGATCTACTTGGTGCCGCATGTCTGAGCAGTTCTGTTGGTGCTATCTTAAGAGGAGGCTGGGCCTATCGCTTCCGCTCGTTTCTCCCAACAGGGATGTCTGTCTGAGCCTGCCCTATTAGAGTCCTTTGGCTTAACGGCAGCGACAGTACCCGAGGCTCCAACTGCCTTAAAGGTACTCAGCCGTGCACTGGTCAGTACTGAAGTCACTGACCGTACTGGGGATCTCTTGTTTGGGCGGTTTGGCCGCACAGCGCTATACAATGGCGGAGTACGGCGCGAGACAGGGAGGGCACATATGCAACCCAAATGGGCATGGCTACCAAAAATCTCTGATCCTAGGCACAGGGACAGAGACACATCTAGAGTAGAGCACCTATTGGATCACCACTCAAAGTAGTAGCTCTGTATGCTTGTCCTACCTCATCTGCTTTGTAGTGTTTGTAATACTGCTGATTGTACAAATAAAAACTATTGCAAATTCAAAAGGTTTTCCCTGAAAGAAAGTGTGTCTCCTGCATGCACTGGGATCCTTGCTCCCAAACTAACTGTAATAATGTGGCTGATCTTGGGGCAAATGAACCCTGCCGACCCACACAGTGTTACATTGGAAAGGCTAAATAATACCTAACCAACAGATCAGGCAA
Source organism: Caretta caretta (assembly GCF_965140235.1). NCBI lineage: Eukaryota > Metazoa > Chordata > Testudines > Cheloniidae > Caretta > Caretta caretta. The sequence continues at coordinate 53,152,554 of NC_134216.1, read as the reverse complement.
CATGCTGATGGGATTACATTAGCGTAGGAGATCTGTTCTCTCCATAATCTCTTCACATGACACTTGAAAAAAAACCTTAGTGGTTACAATCTTTTGCAGGATATTCAAAAAGTGACAGAAAAAGCAAATGTTCTTTAAATGTGCCTGTCACTCAGCATCTTGACAGTGTCTGAACTTCAGTGTGATGTAAATGTAATTCATTTACTAGCCAGCCTTCAAGTATAACTGAAATTATTGCAGTTCCTTACTCTTAATTTTCTGGCCCACGGTAGAGGCCCTGAACCATTGTGGGTGGAACATACCCCCTCCTATGCCCACTGAAAGAAGCTGATCACACAGATGACATATTAAGGATGTGATGGAACATGTTCTAAAAGAATTCTTGCTAAGCATCAGAAATGGGAAGGTTTTCTCTGGACCAGTGGGGGAAAATAGCTCTGGGGCTCCTTCTGTCCCCCATCCTTGTGGGAGTTCAGTTTCCTTGTGGGCTTGAGCAGGGGAAGGGTAGCAAGGGAAAAGGTGGTTCTTACCTGATGGGCTGGATTAAAGGGTGCAGCCAAAGCAAACTAGATCCCATGCACCCAAGGGGAAGGTTTATAAATCCTTCCCCCTGCCCAGGAGGCTCTTCTGCACCCATGAACAAGAGCTCTCACCCTTTGCGATTAAAACAGGATGGGGTTTTGGGCCTGCCGGTATCATGCTGGTCACTTCAGGGCTGGGAAGGAAATTTTCCCCACACCGCTAAATTGGCCTGGGCAAAGTGGGATTTTTCCACCTTCTTCTCAGCAGCCCAGAGACACAGTGGTTGTAAAATTCATGTTGTTGCAACTTGGCAAGTGTCCAGTGAAGCTACTTTTTCAAAAGGGGATCCAAGTTCCTTGATAAACTGAACTGCAAGCAGGATAAGGGGACAGCATCCCCTACAGAAAGTGAGGAAAGTGGTTGGAGCTCCTAATGTCAGGTAGTACAGCAAGTGGCCAACCCCTTTCCCCCATACCATCATCCCTCCTACAAGGGGAGTGGAATGGGGTCTGAGCATTGGAGCTGGGTTAAAAGACTGGACGGCTGACAGATCTCCCAGATAGCACAGACTATAGAAGGAAGGATGACCAGCACTGAAAGAGTTATTGAGGGATAGCTTTCCAAATACATTAATAAAGTAGCAGCCTAGTTAAACAGTCACATCTGTCTTCTTGCAGTATTGGAACAACAGTGGTGGGCTTTTAGAGGATGACATTGCCACGGCAACCTCGGTTTCCTCCACACATTTGTGTTAAAGGTCTGCTAAAAGTTATTTCAAGGCTACAGGTCGTGGTAGAGATGCCACATTCTGCTTCTGTTTATGGTCTGACTATGGCAAAGCACTAAGTGATCTCTCTTCTGTGCTCCTACTCTTGGCTCATACTCTGGCCTGTTGAAAGTCATTTTTGGTTAGCAGCTCTGCCATAATCAAATTGACATATTAAACAATGTGCAAGTGTACAGGCTGCAAAATGACCGTGCGTGTGCATCAATACTTTGTATTAAGGGCAAGTTTCCAAGACAGGAATGTTGCAACAGCCGTTGGACTTCCTGAGCTTTTGCACTTATTGTTAACAGGATATGCCATCATTAATCTATCTCTGAGCTGGATTAACTCTGAAACTCAAAAAATAGATTCTGAGCTGTTGAAGGTGAGTGTGTCTAGTGAACCTGGATTAATGTGTCACACTGAGGGGAGAGGTTTACTGCTACAAGGTTTCCCTACATTCTCAGCTCTCAGTGGGATCTGTTTAATAGATGGTCTGTGGAAGTGGTCAAATTGCTGCTGAAGAAAGTTCAAATCAGCCCTAGAGAGGGGACTGTCTCAATACAAAAGTACCAAATTCCAAATGTAGCAAGATCTAAATCACACCGCTTTGCTACTTTTATTTTAAAAATAAAAATTAATCCCTATGAAAAGACATTTAATTAATATGCAGAAAAACAATCACCCAAGTTAAATCACCTGTTACCCTGTTTTGAAAAATAAATAAATAAATAAATAAAATGCACCATGTTTAAACCTGATACTTCAGCAGTGCACACATTCTAAATCCCAGGATGTGCTGATGTCAGATCTCGACCAGGTGCAGTGATCTATACTAAAACAGAAAAAACTACGTTGAAGTTCTAAACCCAAACTGAATATGGATTTAGGATTCATGTTGTTGCAACTTGGCAAGTGTCCAGTGAAGCTACTTTTTCAAAAGGGGATCCAAGTTCCTTGATAAACTGAACTGCAAGCTAACGTTAGCTTCCTATTTTTGAAAGTTTTGGCCTAACCTTCTGATTATGATAAATCTGAATATAATCTATCAGTGAAATGTTTCCAGTGCCTGAAGTTTTAAGAGTCAGAATACAGAAAACATCTTTGAATTACAAAGTAATCAGATTCTAGTTTTTTTTTTTACTTTGTCTTAGTTCTAGAAATTTGGATTGATAAAATAGGCAGAAAAGGACAAAAACATCAGAAATGCCACCAGAAAGGGGAATAAAGTCCACAGAAGATTCAGCCCCCAACACAGGATAACACCAAGTTATTTTAGAAACAAGAGATAGTTTTACATCATGTACATTGCACTGGAATGTGCCTCTATAGTCCACTAAATATATTCACATTGGGAACCATTGTCTGTGTATGATTACAATTTTCAATGTAAATTAAACTAATTTTTGGGAGACTCTTCTCCACCAGACACAGCCTACTGACTGTTGGACAGACGTACTATGCTTTCACCAAAAGTCGATAAAAAAATCCTGTATGTACCCTGAGTTCACATTCTTTTGGCAGTGTCTGTTGGGCCACACCTGTGCCTCGTCTCCCCCCCCCCCCCCGGAGGGTAGAGTTTATCGGAACAGTGTTTTCATTTTATTTTAATTTTTAAAATATAATAAAGGCCTGGGAGCCAGAAAATGGGAACGTGAGTGGCCGCCATTCCCCAGGAACCCAATACCTGGAGGAGCTATGAAGCAGGTTGGAGCTGGAACAAAACACACCCCTCGTAATAGATGCCTCTGGTCCTAGAGCAGTAGTCCCCAAACTGTAGGGCGCAGCCCCGTACAATGGTGCAGAGGAACATTCAGGGGGCATGGAGGGGCCCGGGCCATCCCGCACAGGGGGCAGGGTGGAGGCGCCACCCAGCCCCACCTCCAGCTGCCTCCCCCCTCCTGACCCTGGCTCCAGCCCAGGCCATAGCTCCGTTCCTGATTATGGCCCTGGCCACAGTGGCAGCTCTGGCCCACCCCACAGCCTCCGGCTCTGCCTGTGTCTCCCAGCACCAACTCCCAGAGGAGTGCAGGCTGGGCAAAGGGGGCGGGGGGCACAACCAAAAAAGTTTGGGGACCACTGTCCTAGAGGGACTATGAAGTAAACATTCTTTTAAAGCTATTCAAGATAAAGTAAGTACCTAAACAGGTTTTAAAAATCTGCTTTAACAAGTACATCCCTGCCATCCATAAAAACTCTCAGTCTTAGAGAAAAGTTTAACAAAAAAATTTCCCTAATGTGTCAGAAGATAAAGCTTTTACAATGCTTAAAGTCAGGAGTTTAAAAATTGGAGAAGGCCAGATTTCCTGATTAGGTTTTAAAATGCTTAGTGCCAGGAAGGCAGACGGCAGGAACACGCACTTCAATGAGCCAAAAATAAACCCAGAAAAAAAAAAACCATACAAATTAGCTGTGGCTCAAGGTCAGGATTAGGAGTCAAGAGAACTCAGTTCTAGCTCATTCAGCCACTGAATCACTGCTTGGGTAAGTGACTAAAACTCATCTTTCCAGTCTGTAAATGAGGACTGAGACTCTCAGTCTCATATAAAGCATTTTGATTATATATATATATATATATAAGGACTATATGCCACTTGTGAAGCTGATTTGTCCAAGCTCTCCAATGAAACCACACAAGTATAAAAACAAGTCTGCTGTTTGGTACTTCATTTTTAGGTTCTGCCTGAATGTTTCAAAGATGGCTGAAGGCATACTGATGCTATGACTGAACTAGTACTAGTGACCTCAGTGTTCCCCTAGAATTTTTTAGTAAGTGCAGGCCTTTGTCTGTTTTACTATTAAACAAAATGCAACTTTGTTGCAACTCTCTCATTGTTCACTCTTCTTTTGATACTCCAGATGGCTGTAGTCAAGAGCTGTAGTCAATACCCTCGCAGCAATGGAGTGGCCAGAGATCTTACTGCTGTGTCCAAAATGTTGAGAGCAGCCTGGAAAGAAGTATGTGTCATAAGCTGAGCCTCAGACAAGAGAATTATATTCCTCCCTGCTGTCATGAGGGAGTTTGTCCATGAATTTAGGTACACTATCCCAATTTAGAACATTTTGCCAATGCAGCCTGATAATTGAGAATTCTCACCTGCAGACTAGCTGAAGAATAATTTTTGCAGCCAAATAAGGTCAAGTCTCAGGCTGCTTCTCTGAACATGAATTTTGGTGATCCCAGTTGTCTAGTCATCCTATGGACCACAGCCCCTACTAGCAACCTGGAACAGATTGTATGCAGAAAATGTTCAAATCCGAACACGGAGACTTGATATCACTGATCAACCTGTATCTACTTGAGGAGTTTGGCTTGCCCCATAAGGCCCTTGTTTATTGGCATCACAATCCATGCAAAGATGATTGTAAGATTCCCAGGAGTCTATGGGATTTCTCCTGGACAACTGCCCCAGAAATTTTGAGCATGTCTAACATAAGACATAATAAATGTTGAAATGTTTTATTATCAGGCTTTGTGCATGATGACAAAGGTACCACCACTGTCTCAACAGGTGAAGAAGAGGGAACGGGTGCTGGTATGATCTGTTCACCAGCCTGCAGATCCTCTTCTGCACAGTCTGTTCCTGCAGCTGTTCAGGGGAATTGGTCTTTGAGCAATTCCTGCTGTTTTGTGGAAGGAGTCCTAACCCCAGGTGGGGCTGCAGAAACTGGCATTCTGGCTGGCTCCAAGCCTCGTGGTGCCCAACAGCGACAAGGCTGATGGTAGGGGTATGAGGCAGAGCAACCTGGGGAGTGCTCTCTTTCGGAATTCTTAGTTCTAGAGTAATAGTGTGCCCTAGATTCCGTTGCAAAGTCACAAAGAATCAAAATGATCAGGACTTCTAGAGTGTTTTGGTGATGCCTCTTTGCTATGCTCCAAGGAGGAAGAGGAGACAGACTCCCTCTTCCAGAGGTGGAGCAGTCTTAATTGGAGTCAGAGGTAAAACCAGAACGGAAGAGGTTCTCTTCCCCGTAGTTGAAAGGAGTGGTGACTCGCATAGCGCTGAGACAGCCAGATGGCTCAGTACTATAAAACCTGTCAGCACTGAAAAAGGCTGTATGGCAGACAGAATCTATCAAAAGTGTTGGGTATCAGTGTTGTTGGTTCCAGGCAATACTTGAAGCTCAGAGTCAGTCCATACAGAGGCACGGTGACCGGTGCCTGACAGGGTGCCAGTTGGAGCCATCTTGGACCTTGAATTACCCTTAAAAGAGGCAGACCAAGGGGATCTCTGCCTTTTTTTGGTGTTTGTTGGTTAGGAACCAGCAAGGGAGACAGAGATCTGCACCCCTTGCTGGAGAAGTGGATCTTCCTCCCCTGGACCACAGATGTTTTACTGGTCTTAGAAGATGGCCTCTTCTAGACTTAAGTCCCTGAGCTCTGAGCAGATCCCAAGTTCACAGGAACACTTTCTGAAAAGGTTTGCTTAAGCTTTTGAGCATCCAACACTCGAGATTCTGCAGAGGGGCCCATAATACCCCCAACAAAGAGAACACAAAAGGCAAGACAGTCTTCCCTAAAACTCTTAGAGAATGACCTGTAAGTGCCACATTTGTCAGCAATATGCCCCTCTCTAAGGCTCAACAGGTACATTGCTTATGACCATCACATCACCAGATGAACCGTTCTTAAATCCAGGAGACTTCAGCTCTGCTGTAAGGGCTGGACCCAGTGCCACAGAATTCTGAGAAATCATGGGGGAAAAAAAACAGTGGTTTGTTTTTGTTTTGTTTTTTTTCAAAAAAAACCCCTAATTTCTCACACTACAAAAGGATTAATATCACAGTGAGTGAGAGACTCGGACATTGCTAGGGTTTCCGACTTAGCCAGAGGCGTTAAGAAGGAACTGAAGGACAGTTGAGGTTGCCCCACCCTTTATGCCCTTATGTGGGTCATACAAAGGAATCTGCGGGGCAGGTGTGGCCCAACAGACACTGCCAAAAGAATGTGAACTCAGGCACATGAGCACAAAAAGAGTGGAAAACAGATAGACAAGCACTCACACAAGAGCTTACGTTTCTGTTTAAGTCTAGAGACATAAATCATACACATGAAACTAGTAAAATATTTGATTTTTCCCTTCTCTACCAAATTTAGGAATATTAAACCTATTGATTTTAAATTAAATAATTTATCTCACTCAGAGAATAGTAAATGTCATCTTCAAACACTTACGGGTTCAGTTAGACAAGTTCTAATCTTTTGAAAAATAAGTTCTTAAAAATAGAAATACTGACAAGCAGAAATAAGGATTATGAACAGCCTTATAGAATTTATGCTCATATGCTGACCATGCACATTAATGTATTGATACAGAAAAGCAGGCCAATATGTTCTACATATTTTAACCAAAACCAAGTCTACAAGTGGCTAAAAGACCTAAAATAAATACTTTTGACGCTGTGTGAGTAATTGTGCATATAGAAGTTGTCTACTACTTCAAGGAAAATTTTTTTGACTAGCTAATCACATCAACAGGAAGCAAGCACGATTACCTCTTCTAATTGCTCAGCACCATGTTCTTAGCTCACATCGTTTTGTTAATAATTACTCAAATGACGAGGGCTTCCACGTGGTCCTTGATCTAATCTTTCCCTTAGCAAGTAATGTATTTCCAGATCAGAGGCACATACATTTCCAGTTGATATTTTCATTCACCACCCAAATATTTTAATAGAAAATGTAATTAAAAAAAAAGATCATGTCCTTTTATTCACAATAACATCTCTCCAAAATTTTTCAGAAATCCAATTTAGGGTCAAATGGAAATACAACAAATTATTTGCAGGAAAGAAATCATGCTTCAGTGCAATGGTGGTTAAAGGTGGCCCTCAACCCAGAAGTGCAACTTTTAGCAGCAACAGATCTCAGCATGCAGTGCTCCATATTGAACCAACAGGCCAGAGTGCGGGGGTTCCATATGTCTGGCCATATGCCATGTCTCCAGATTGCTTTATTTAATGCAAATGCCGTGTGACCCTTTGGTGCCCTGCAAGGCAAAGTGTGGGAACATCCTGCTGAACAGGTTGACTTACCTGAACTAAGAAAATATATTGTATAAAGATGGAAAGCCAGGTGAATGCTTGCATACAAAGTGCACACAGTTTACCTGGGGTACCACTAATAATTTTAACTGTTAAAGACTTATACATAACTATAAATCTACATCCAGGAAGGGAAAAATAAAGCAATCTCTTGTCAATTCTTATACACCAGTAAATATATAGATTTCAATGTGCAGAGAAAGTTCTAGATGACTTACAAGGTCACTTCTGCCACTATGAAAATTATAACACATACAACAAAAACCGAATCAATTCCAAGTGAGTCTACTGAACTCTGGGAGCCAAATAGACTAAGAAAAATGCAGAAAATTCAGCTCTCAGTAGTATGCAGTGTGTCAAAAACTGGTAAGCTTTAACACAGTTCAATTCACCTAAGGGAGACTGAATGGTGGTATCTTAACATTTACGCGGAGGAATAGTTTACCTTCCTAGATTGAGGAAAACCAGGTAATTAAAGTTAATATATAGCCTGGTCTTCACAGAGGAAGTATTGGCAAACACCTCCCAATAATTTACAGCTAGCACTGTTTATAGCTTGAGAAACTTCCTGTAGATGATCAGAGAAGGGAATTAGAAGAAGACTGAAGAGAATATGTGCAAGAAGTACCACAGAATGACGTTTCAAGGTAATGAAGATACAGGGAAACACAATATTCTTGAAAAAAGAAAAGGAGTACTTGTGGCACTTTAGAGACTAACAAGGCACTACATTCTTGAATACTTGGTGTCACGTAGCTCAAGAATACAAAAAAGAGAAGAAAAAGACCTTAAAAAAGCAGATACTATTACCATAGAACCGACAAGTTTTTCTCCACCTGCATAAAAAACCCTCAGTGATTTCAAAGCTAATAATAAAAAAGACTTAATTATAGAGGGGCCCAAATGCTCACATTCATGCCTCTCTTCCATTTTATAAAGGTAACTGCAAAGCAAGCAACAGAAAGGGACTGTCAGAAGGATGCAACCAAATTGAACTTCTAATTTAGTGTCTCCAACAGCACACTCACTCAATTCTCAAAGTTTGGCTCGAACCAGAAACACTAACTAGTGACATCTCATACGGCTGGCCAATAGCTTTTATCCTACAAAACACCTTCATAATTATTTACAGTTGTGACTGATGGGAGTGACAGTTTGTTGCTAATTCTAGGTAAATTTATCTGTGTTAAGTAGATTTTGACAATTTTGAAGTGAAAAAAAGAATTGTGCAATTCCTCCCCCCTCATCCCTTTTCCTGACCAGTTCAGGTATTAAAAGTTCTTAACTCTGGATTCCTCCCCCCACACGCACAATTATCTCTGCCTCCCATGAATCTGTGTGGTCCATTTAATACACACATCTATTTTAGGGCCTTCCTACACACAAGTTGCACTGGTTTAACAATTGGTTAAAAACCCATTTAGTTAATCGGTGAAAAATTCTGCACTGACACAATTATGTATATTTAAACCTGGTTCATATTAGTTTAGTTTGAACCTATAATTTAAAGCGTATCCATTAATTCCATAAGACCTTACTCACACACAAAGATACACAGATTTAACTAATATTTTAAATAGATATGGTTAAAATGGTGCAACTGTGTGTGCAGATCAGGCCAGACAAAAATAGACTTCTTGGTTGAAAAGATTCAAATGAGCTATAAAACTATTTTGCATCAAGGAATGAAAATTTTAGCAATGATGGAGTAAGTTTTCATTTAACTAAAAATGGAAAGTCATAATAGGATATTCGGATTTTGAATGAGAATACCTAGACTGAGCAAAATATAAATCACAATCTGTATTTAGGTTCTAACAAACCAAGAAGGTTATTATTTAGATTACACAAGCCCCCACAATATGCTTGGTGCTTTCTGGACACAGGACATACTCCTGGCCCTGAAGAGATCACAATCTGTACATTATAAATCCCCTATTCATGTAACATTGCACATATCAGTTAATGTATTTTAATTAACTGCTGTTAATCAGGGACAGTATCTTTAGCATGAGACTAGATATATTTGAGGAAGGGAATGCTGATTCTAAAATTGAGACTGCTGATTTTAAAATGAGACTGTCTATAGATTCTGCCTTAGAGTGCATTCGGAACACCCTTTTTCTTATTTTAGTGTAGTTATAGCATTTCTTCTCTTCCTATATTCCTTTCCTTCGCTGGTACATATCCCCCTGTATGTAATCCAAGATGGCAGAGTCCAAGTCACTGGTTTTCTAATCCACCCATCCTGTGATACAGCCATGCCAGTCAGTGACAGCCATACCTGATGCCTATTATATGCAAGGGTCAGAGCCACATGCCGGCATGCTGCTTCATCTGTAAATCTTTCTCTCAGAGCACACAAGAGCACGGACGCAAAGCTGAAGCTCTTTCTCCTTGAGAGATCAATGCAGGCAGCCTCTGTTCTGGGCAGACCCTCTGAGAAACCATCAGTAGCAGGCACCTCCAGTGCTTAGATTAGCCTCGACACCAGTCTGAGCTCCTGGAGTGCCCCACATAAGCCCTCCACATTGGCCACACCGGTGATGGAACGGGGATGGAGAACCTCTAAGATTTTTGTCAAGTCTTAAAATGGAGTCCCATACAGAACCTTCAGCAACAAAGTCAAAGTTGGGACCCATAGTCACATTCAAATACAAGGAGTGCACTCCCACTTTGGCATTGCCTACATCAGCACCAAGCACCATGGCTTCAGCCAGGATGGTCCTGTGTACCACTGTACCACAGCCTTCAGCACCGGTCACATCTTTGGCACTGGCCCCCATATGGCATTGATGGATCCTATTGCCAGACCAGTACCCAATCACAGCTATGATTGGCTCTGGGTAGTCTCCCTTTAGTACTGAATTTAAGGCAGAGCACACCAGAGAGAGGGGCTCTTGAGCTGCAGGAAAATTACTCTCCTCCCGCTCCCTCTCAAGTCCATAGTAGAGGCTCCTCCCCTAGGCACCTTCTTTTTTTTTTTTACTGTACGTACTCACAAGTGTTGGGCATGTTATAAGAACAATGATTTAAGGTAAAACTGGTAAACTGGGATACACTGCTCCTTAGGGAGCAGAGGATCTGGGATTTCTGAGAGTGGCCAGTATCGGGCTGGATATCACAGGGGAACAATTCAAAGGGACTCCAGCACGAAGGGGCTCCCCTTGTTAACCTGCAAAGTGAAGACAAGGTTGGCATAACCCAGAGGAGAGGGCTTGAGTGGCTAAAAGGCTGGTGGTGTTAGGGAGTTAATACCCAGCCGCTCCAGGCAAGACTACTTCTCACTAGAGGCAGGGGGCAACAAGGTGACTGAGCCCTTGAGATCCTGAGAACTGTCACAGCATATTATACCCTAGCCAACAAAGACCCACCCTGACACATTAGAGATAATTCTACCTGTGCCTAGGTGGCTTCTGTGGCCTGCCTTGCACATCTCCCCATTTCTGAAATACTCAAGAGCTTCTAAATGAAGTTCAGACCACACCATTATCTCCTCTTATTCCCTGGCGCAAGCCTATAGGTTAGATGCAAGCTTCAGCAGGGCGGTCCTACAAGCACTCTTCAAGTAGGCCTTTGTTCACTTGCCTCGTAGCTTTCAGATGACTGCTTGCTAATTACGAACAGCGGAATCGGTGTCCTCAATCACTCAAAGAAATTACGATTCCTTTACAGTAACTGTAGCTCAAGACATGTTGTGCACACAAATTCTGCATCCAGCCTTCTCTTCCCACTCGCTGGAGGCCCAATCTCAGGAATCTTATTGGTGAAGGAATTGAGCGTGGGCTGCCGCCCCCTCACCCCTCTGCTATAGGCACCAAGAAGGCATGGAGGGGCACAGGCATGGCTTCATGGACGCGGCTATTCCCAAAAAAAAAAAAAAAAAAAAATCCGATCTCATGCACATATAACGCATGTGCACCAAAAGTGAAATATGTATAGACAACACATTTCAAAGAGCTACAGTTACTGTAAGAAGAAAAGGAGGACTTGTGGCACCTTAGAGACTAACAAATGTATTTGAGCATAAGCTTTCATGAAGGCTGTAGCTCTCAAAAGCTTATGCTCAAATAAATTGGTTAGTCTCTAAGGTGCCACAAGTACTCCTTTTCTTTTTGCGAATACAGACTAACACGGCTGTTACTCTGAAACCAGTTACTGTAAGGTGACTTTAAATTACCAGATTTCTACCTGATTTCCAGCCTCATCAACACATCTGAAGGTATGTTATTTCATCTTTTATTGCAAGACTCTTGGGGCAAAGATGTCTTTTTTGTTTTGTAAAGCAGCTAGCAAGCTTTAGGCCAGGGGTCTCAAACATGCAGCCTGCGGGCTGCATGCAGCTCGCGGGGTTCTTTCGCATGGCCTGCCAAGTGCCCCTCCCCTCCTGCCCGGCCCCCTGCCACTCCCTGAAGCGGCCGGAACCATGTCCTGTGGCCCCGGAGGGTGGGGGGGACAGATGGCTCCGTGCATTGCTCTCGCTTCCAGGCACCGCCCCCCGCAGCTCCCATTGGCTGGGAATGGGGAATCGCGGTCAATGGGAGCTTCGGGGGAGGTACCTGAAGGAGCAGCAAGAGCAGCACACAGAGCCCTGTGGCCCCACCCGCGACGTGGTTCCAGCTGCTTCCTGGAGCGGAGCAGAGCGGCATGGGGCCAGGGCAGACAGGCAGCGAGCCTGCGGTGGCCCCAATGCACACCACTGCCACCCCGGAGCTGTTCTAGGTAAGCGGCACCGGGCCGGAGCCCATACCCCGAACCACTCCTGCACCCCGCACCCCAACTCCCTGCCTGCCTCCTGCCGCACCCACACACCCCTGCACTCCAACTCCCTGCCCTGAGCCCCCTGCCATACCCTGCACTCCTCCTGCACCTCAACTCCCTGCCCTGAGCCCGCCACACCCCCCACCCCCTGCAACCCCTGGGGGGTTGGGGTGGGGACTTCGGGGAAGGAGTTGGGAAAGGGTGGGGCAGGGCCTCATGGAAGGGGTGGAGTGGGGGTGGGGCTGGGGCAGCAAGAAGGGGGTGTCAGTGATGCGGCCCTCGGGCCAATGTACTAGTCCTCATGTGGCCCTCATGGTTATTCGAATTTGAGACCCCTGCTTTAGGCACTGCATAATCACTACTGCGAGGCCCACAGAGTTATACAGCCTCTTGCCATTGTAACAACTCGCATAAATGTGGAATGTCGCATGTGATATCTGGATCCCTAAACAAAGCAACAGAACAAAACATGTACTGAAAATACAATTCACTATGCATGTTAAATCATTCCAATAATAAACTCAAGTATAATTACAAAAAAACAGCTCTCTCTGATGAACATTAACATTTTTAAATAGTGGATTCAACTTTTCAAAGAAAGAAAGATGAAACTTTGCACTGTTTTGCCCAATGTAAACCAAATTAAAAAAAACCTACAGCATTCCAGATACTAATGAGAAACAGGCAGAACACTACAATTTAAATAAAGCTCATTCTTGAAGTACTATGCTATGCATTAATAATCAATGACATGTATGTATCAAGACCTGAAATAACGTGAGCAATAATATTTTACAGTGCAGATGAGTAAATACTTGGGTGATTTAGCCGTTTTCACTCTTCTATTGGCTTTTCCACTATTCCCTTTTTTCCAGCTTCCACTTTACAATACCCAGTCCTTTTGTCCATCAAAAATTATCTTTAGTAGATAAAAAGGCACATATTAAAAAAAAACACCCAAAACACAAGGGGCACATACAAAGTAAGTTATTGTATTTGTAAACTCCTTCACCTGCCCCACAGCTACTCCCCTTCTTTAACTTTCCTCATCTTGCTGATTGAAGACAACTGAACTCTTCTGATTAGGGATTTATTTTGTCTATATTTTGAAAAAGTCCAGCACACTTCTATTCACTGTGTTATAAAAATATTTTTCAAAGCATGTTATAAGTAATTACAATTTATAAATTCATTTGGAATAAAACTAAATCCTGTTTCAAAACCATCCACATTAAGGATCTCTATTTAATATCCTGCACTCTGAGTGCACTTCCATTGACATCAACACTAATTTTGTTACAAAGCATGCAGAATATACCAAAACCATAGGGCTCTTTCAAAAGCCAGCTATTGCCCCAAAAAGCTGCAACAATCACTACCAACCTGTTTAAACCCCAAATCCACCTACGTTTAAGATGTTAAAATGCAGCATGGATAGGATTGCCGGGTGTCCAGTTTTTGACCAGAAGGTCCGGTCGAAAAGGGACCCTGGTAGCTCCAGATAGTACTGCTGACTGGGCCAATAAAAGTCCGGTTGGTGGCATAGCGGGACTAAGGCAGGCTCCCTGCCTGCCCTGGCTCTGCTCAGCTCCTGGAAACTGTCAGCATGTCCCTGCGGCCCCTAGCAGCAGGGGTGATCAGGGAAGTGCTGCATGCTGCCCCCCACGCTGGCTCCACAGCTCCCATTGGCCGGGAACTGCCACCAATGGGAGCTGTGGGGGCGGTGCCTGCGGGCATGGGCAGCACCCAGAGCCACTGGCCATGCCTCCTCCTAGGGGCTGGACATGCCAGACGTTTACGGGAGCAGTGCGGAGCCAGGGCAGGAGAGAGCCTGCCTTCGCCCTGCTGTACCACCGACTGGGAGCCACCTGAGGTGAGCGCTTCCCGGCTAGAGCCCACACCCCGAACCCTCTACTGTGCCCCAACCCCCTGCCCCAGATCGGAACCCACTCCCGCACCCTAACTCCCTCACAGACCCCCCACCCCAACCCACTGCCTCAGGGTGGAACCCCCTCCTGCACCCCAACCTCCTGCCCCAGCCCTGTGCTCCCTCCCAGAAGCCACACCCCAACCCTCAGCAGTCAAACTCCCTCCTGGAGGCCGCACTCTGAACCTCCTCCCACACCCCAACCCCAGCCTGAGCCTCCTCCCTCACTGCAAACCCCTCGGCCCCAGCCCGGAGCCCCCTCCTGTACCCAAAAAACCCTCATCCCCAGCCCCACCCCTGAGCCCGCACCCCCTCTTGCACCCCAACCACCTGCCCCAGCCTGGAGCCCCCTCCCGCACCCTGAATCCCTCATTTCTTGCCCTATCCCAGAGTCTGCAGCCCCAGCTGGAGCCTCACCCCCTCCCACAATCAACCCCTGCCCCAGCCCAGTGAAAGTGAGTGCAGGTTGGGGAGAGCGAGCGACCTGGGAGGGGTGGGGGGGGGGTTTGGAGTGAGTGGGGGCAGGGCCTCAGAAGGGGTGGGACCTTGGGGAAGGGGGAAGGGCAAGCATGCTGGGTTTTGTGCAATTAGAAAGTTGGCAACCTTAAGTGTGGAATGTTTTCTACATTATAAATAAGATTTAACAGACGTTATACTTTGCTAATTTAAAAAAATGATTACTGATAGCCACAGTTATTAGTTTGGCACCAAAACCAACATGCTTACTTCCCCAATTATTTTGCCAGACCAAATATTGAACTTAAATTCTATCCTCAGCCATGTAGTTCCAAAATGATATCAATGATGCTAATGTTTAAGCAAAAGTAAAAACACTATCATATTAGTTTCTGCTTTGTAGAAAAGTGTGGGAAGTTGAAAAGAACCATGACAAATATTTTTTTTGCAAGCTTCTAAGATGGTATTTCTAACAAAAAGAAAAAAGAATGATTTCACAAAACATAGTCGAGAGATTCTTTCAAGTGTTTTCAATTACTGTTTTAACTAACTTGCATCATCCACCATACCTATTTTAAACCAAGATGACGTTTCTGGAATATGTTCACTATCTTATTTAGTCTCAGAAAATGTGCTTGAATGAAAGTTATCCTTCACCGATAAAAAAAAATACAATAAAATTGGCTTAAAATAAATTTATTACACAATACAAAAATAAGCCTGAGCAACATACATAAACACATACAATGTGAAAGAAAAATGGAAAACAAGACAAGTAACTTAAAGAACTGAGCCAAAAGGTACAACACAAATGCTAAAATGAAGTTTACAAAAGTATTTACATTTCCAATGAAATGCTGATGCTGACAAAAGAAAAAAAACAGCTCAAATGCTTGAATATCAAGAACTGGTATTGCCATAACACAGATGAATACTAAATCCTTTATATACTCAGAAAGATCTTCAATAAAAACATTTAATAATTAGGCCCACCACAACATTCTTTAGGACCCTATTCACAAAACATACAAGTAAGCGTACAGGAATTGCAATAGTGGATCAGGCCATGATCCAACTAGTTGTGTAACCTATCACCAACAGCCGCCAGTAACAGAAGCTTTTGAGGAGGAGTAAGAAACTGTGGAGATGGCAGGTTATGGGATAAACTGGCCCAAAGGAAAGTTTCCAACTTATCCACAATAGTTAGAGGTTGGCTTATATCCCTTCCAAAACTTAAAAACACAAAAACACTCTGGACATTCTTGTTATCCATATAAATGTCCAATCACTTTTTGAATCCTGTACGTTTTGAATCCTGCCACATTTACCACCTATGACTTGCCTCCTCTTCTCAAAACTCCATGTATAATTTACATACCTAAAAGAAAAGGAGTACTTGTGGCACCTTAGAGACTAACCAATTTATTTGAGCATGAGCTTTCGTGAGCTACAGCTCACTTCATCGGATGCAAGTGAGCTGTAGCTCACGAAAGCTCATGCTCAAATAAATTGGTTAGTCTCTAAGGTGCCACAAGTACTCCTTTTCTTTTTGCAAAGACAGACTAACACGGCTGTTACTCTGAAACCTTACATACCTAAATACTTAAAGCTTTGTGGGTTACTATTTTAAGATCTGAATCCAGCAGAAACAATTTCTCCAACTTCAGCTCGTTTTAAAATTAGTTCCAAATAATGTGAAATCAGCAAAGAATGCACTGAGAGCTATATTACGTAAACCCTGCCCCACACAGGTACACTTTCTTTTAAAAAAATATTCAGCAACTTGAGTTCTTTTCACTAGAGGGCACAGATGCTTAGCCCTGGTCTACACTGGGTGGGGATCAATTTAAGTTACACAACTTCAGCGATATGAATAACATAGCTGAAGTTGACGTACTTAGACCTACTCACCGTGGTGTTTTCACTACGGTGAGTCAACTGCTGCCGCTCCCCCATCGACTCTGCCTGTGCCTCTCGCGGTGGTGGAGTACAGGAGTTGACGGGAGAGCGCTTGGGGGTCAATTTATCGCATCTAGACTAGACGCGATAAAATCGACCCCCGCTGGATCGATCGCTGCCCACCAATCCAGCAGGTAGTGTAGATATACCCTTAGGCTCCATCCTGCAATCCCTCTGAATGTTCAATACAACTTAACCAAATACAGCAGTTGAGCACATCTCAGGTGTGCACACGCAGAGTTTTGCTTGCAGTATCGCAGTGACTACTGTTTTACCGTAACTTTCTTATTCATGTAAAACTGTTGATTTTAAGGACATTTAAAGACCTTAACTAACCTTCCCTTACTCTTACTTTACTGTAACCCTGGAAAAATGTAAGCAAAACAACTTTGATAAAATTATATGCTGAGTTTTCATTCAGTAATTTATGCCATTTTTCTGAAGTGCACTTAACAGTACCTGCTGCATTATTTTACTAGGATTTCAAAGTCCACTGTATGTTAATTTTCTGAAAAGGTTTGCCTAAGCAATTTATAATCGTATGCTTCAAAT
Organism: Caretta caretta; assembly: GCF_965140235.1. Taxonomy (NCBI): domain Eukaryota; kingdom Metazoa; phylum Chordata; order Testudines; family Cheloniidae; genus Caretta; species Caretta caretta. The sequence continues at coordinate 53,135,566 of NC_134216.1, read as the reverse complement.
GCAAATAGCCCCAATAACAGAACTATAAAAAATATAATGTATTGCTACAAGAAGATCACTTGGATTCACTTGCAACCATACTTGTTTATAGAACATCTTAAACAGTACTTCTACATTTTTGTGAGACAGGTCCTTGTTAGCTATAATCATTCCTTAAATGGTATAGTCAGGATAGGTTTCCTCATCACCATTCACGGCACGTCTTGCTTTAAGCATTTTCTTGTTTTATAAGATCCCAAGTTGTTTCAGAGCGCATCCCTTCCTTTTAACGGTTCAGGCTATGTCTACACTACACACCACTTCCAGCAGTATACAGAGCATCTGTTGTAGCTAAACGCAACAGTAAAAAGTAGGCTGTGCCCACACTGTGGTGTGTAGCTACACATCTCAGTGACAGGCTCTGCCAGGAGTGGGACAGCAAAAGCTTCAGAAGTTCCCCATTGCCAGAGCCTTTCACTACGTAGAGGAAAATGCTCTGGCAAGGGGAAAGCTGGGAAAGGCTCAGCTCTTCCCCACTGCTAAAAGTATTTCCTTGTGGCAGAAGCAAGCTCCAGCAGCTGGGCGCTGGCAGAGCCTTTCCATATGGTATGGAAAAGCTCTACAGCGGGGAACTGCCCAAGCCTTCCCCACTCTCTCCTCCCTGCCACAGTCTGCCCCAATGTGGGAGTCTTTTCCTGCAGAGGGGAAACGCTTCGGCATCAAGGAGGCAGCAGGACTCTACATTGCTAAAAATATCAGTGTAGACAGGGGGGCACAGTTTGGGCAAGTAGAGTATGTACTCACATACCCATACCCTTCACCCTGTCTTTCCTCTACTAGTCTAAGCTAGGACTCACCAGCTACACTATTATTTTGTACCCATGCTAGGGGGCCTACGTGAGCATGTGCGCTACATGTCTCAGAGTGGTGTTTAATACAGACTGTGTGTGTGTGAGTGTGAGAGAGAGACACACACACACATACTTTTCTGTCCAAAAGAAAATTACATATGTAGTTTGAGACCTTTATGTAAACGCTAAACCAGTAGCTCTTAGAAAGAGATCTGATCTGAAGTTATTTGGGCAGATTTTTGGAATTAACAATAAATTAGGTCTTTGTATGGTGGTTAAGTGGAAGGGGGCGTGGAACAAAGCATAATCAGCTAGAGACAAGGGCAACGGGGGTCAACTATATAGGGAGTGAAGAATTTTACAAGAAAAATCAGCATCAATAGAAACACATAAAATGGCTATGCATTTGGCCTCTAGAATTCAGAAAATATGGCTTCCCTGTATATCACCACCTCCATAGTCTGAACTACTACGTAGGACTGTCAATTAATTGCAGTTAACTCAAGTGATTGATTCAAAACAAATTAATTCAATTAAAAAATAATCGCAATATGCATTTAAATTTATTATAAATATTTTTGGATGTTTTTTTACATTTTCTAATATACTAATTTCAATTATGCTAAACACTCATATACCCCTTCATGCTTCGGCCACCATTCCAGAAGACGTGTTTCCATGCTGATGAAGCACGAAGAGGCATACGAATGTTTAGCATATCTGGCACATAAGTACCTTGCAATGCTGGCTACAACAGTGCAATGCGAATACCTATTCTCACTTTCAAGTGATGACATAAATAAGAAGCAGGCAGCATCATTTCCTGTAAATATAAACAAACTTATTTGTCTTAGCAGTTGGCTGAATGAGAAGTAGGACTGAGTGGACTTGTAGGCTCTAAAGTTTTACACTGCTTTGTTTTTGAGTGTAGTTATGTAACAAAAATAATTCTACATTTGTAAGTTGCACTTTCATGATAAAGAAATTGCACTGCAGTACTTGTATGAAGGGAATTGAAAAATACTATTTATCTTTTTTACCGTGGAAAAGTTTGTAATAAAATATAAAGCAAGCACTGTACACTTTGTATTGTGTAGTAATTGAAATAAATATATTCGAAAAAGTAGAAAACATCCCAAAATATTCAAGTAAATGGGATTCTATTAATAGTGAGATTGAAACGGTGATTATCGCATTTTTTTAAAAATCTCACTATTAATTTTTTTCTAAATTGTTTGACAGCCCTACTTTTAACATTTATGCTGACCATTTCATACCAGATCAAACTGTTCCACAGTATGAACAGTGCATTATTTGAGACTAACATGCTCATAATTTGCGGTACAAGATAGAAATTTTGTTACTAGGGAAGGACTACACAGAGGTGCAAAGTAGATAAACAAAAAACGAAGAAAAGAGGGGGAAACTATTTCTATTAACTTATAAAATTATATTACGTGTATGTGTGTGGGTACATATATAATAGAGGTAAAAGATATTATAACTGCTAAAATTAATTCAGAGCAAGACAAGGTGGGTGATGTATTATCTTTTATTGGACCAGCATCTGTTGGTGGAAAGAACAAGCTTTCAAACTTCACAGAGCTCTTTGCAGGGCTGGCAGAAGAAAAAGAGCTCTATGTCGCTCAAAAGCTTGTTCTTTCCACCAACAGATGTTGGTCCAATAAAAGATACTACTTCACCACCTTGTGTCTCTCATATCCTTGGACCAACACAGCCAGAACAACTGAAGTACTTTCATTTGCATTCAGTAAGACTTAAAACTGTTTAAAAAGTAATAAACATTTATAATTTTTCTTTGAATATATTTTCTCTTCACCTATCCCTCTAAAACTAAGATTGCTTACATTCTTTAAAATAAAAGTGGAGTGTAGTATTATTAGTAAGGCAGACTTATGAGTCATACCTGGCAGGACAGCTCCTAGAGGATCACTCACAATACTTCAGTAAGAAATCCTTCTCTTCCTAACTTAGCTAACTAAGCAATTAGAGCAGCTTTGCAAGCTAAAAAGCCACTTGCTCTTCTATTAATCGAATATTAACATGCTTAATTTAAAATGATTTGATTAAAAAAGAATATGATTTGGTAATTTACTTTGCTTACGTTTGCTAACATGGTGTATCAGAGGGATGCTATTTATGCTTTTGTAAGTGTATGTGAAACAGAAGATACGGGTGCTAACTGTAATGTCAAGATTCACAAACCATTTCTCTTTCAGGTATACCTATTTAGGGATTCGTCATCTTACTGTATTCTGGTGTACTGTTTTACTTTATGTTCCAGATATACAATACTTGCACTACTCTATGTTCCAGATCTGGTAAGAGGACACATCACAAAATCTTCTCAGAGCTCCATAAAGTCCTCCTTTAATTAATGTATAAATTCTCAAATATATCAAAGGAGTTATCTTTTAAAACATTTAGATTTTTCTGTTTAAAGTAAATTTACTTTAAGGAACCATGAAAGCTGGTTGACAGATTTTTTAAAAATGTCAATATTCTATTTTTGGTATAGCACATACAGTATTCACACAATATTAAAAGAAAAAAGTTTATATATAAACCAAAAATATCAAGGAAAACAACACAACTGAAGTTGTTTAATCTAGAGATGCTTGAGGGCTTTTAAAATGAAGAAATTTATTAAACTATAACCCATTCCTTTAGTTTTGCTCTCCCCGACCTTCCATTCTATACACTATGGTTCTGGAGATGTCCTCGTTTGACTCAGGTGACACTTTTTTCCACACTGTGCCTTTCAAAGCAAGTTCTTTCTGGAGACTTTCATAGTCCAATGGTCCAAAGGAATGCTAGTTGTTCAAGCAACATACATTATTTATTAGTGTACTTGAAGAAAGCAAATCTGCGTGTTACTGATATTTGCAATCAATGCCAAAAGCCTGAACTTCCACCCATCTCCACCTCTTGACATGTTATTACAAATAGTTATGGTCTGTTTTCCAGCTATACATAAAGTTCAAATTCCATATCAGATAGTTATAAAGAGAAATGTACATGCAAATAAAAACAAACATCTTTCATATTACTGTATCTTCCCTTTGGGAGACCTCCATATCCCTGTAAAATCCTTAAGGAAAACCTTTCACTATTTGCCTTCTACCCTCAAGCACCTATAACACTTCTACTATCCTTTAGTACAAAAGAAATGGAGTGATTCTCTTCAGAGCCTGAAAACAGTACTCCTCAATAAGGGGCACTAATATAGCCTCATTTTACTCTACCTTCCCAGCCACACATAAGTGCTGAGTGCACTGCCTCTACAACTCTCTGCGGGTATGTCTACACTTGGAGCTGGAGATGTAATCAGCAGCTCCAGCAGACCTTCCCACACTAGCTCTGATTGAGGTAGTGTACTGAAAATGGAGAGCAGCTGCGGCAGCATGAGCGGCTAGCTGCCCTGAGTTTGACCCCACTTGAGACAGCAGGCACTAGCCCCTCCCACCACCACGGCTACGTTTCCATTTTTAGCACTCTAGCTTGATAAGTGCTAGCATGGGTATGTCTCCTCGAGCCGGATTTTACATCTCTGATTTCAGTGAGATCAATGTGAAAAATAGTGACCCCAGATCTCATGCACAGCAGTGCAGAACAAAAAGACTAAGCTACCAGTTGGCCAAATTTTTATTAAAAAGTAAGCAGAATAGTGAAATTCATCCTGAATATTAAAATACCATACACCCACTCTAGCTGGGGAGAAGAAAAAAGGCTGAAGTCTTTAGCAATTATGAATCTTACACAAAATCTTGTAACTGTTTAAGCCTCATCACAGATATGACAGTCTTTGTCACAAATAAACTGTGCTCTGGTGAAACTAGACTGATAAGCTTAACTTATCTTTAATTCTTGATGCAATACATGTCATTGAGCAGTTTTATGTTTACAGATGAACCTTATATTTTCCAGCTGACAACTATACAAAGTAGTCATTAAAAGAACTTATTTAGCTTACCCGCTGATCGCCGCCTTCTCTGCGAGGATCAAGCTTCTTTGCAAAGTGCCTCAAGTTATCATAATTATGGAAATTGCACAAAGAAACCAGATCCTGAAAACAGTCAAAAATAAACTACATCATCCTTTGTATACTGCATAGTTTATTAATTTTCTCAACTGAGGTTGATAATGCACACACTTTAAATATTTTTGCTTCACAACAAATATGACTTACTTGGCTAAGTTCCTGACTTACAAAAAAAGCCTCTTGTTACTCTCTTCATAAAATGTCCTTCCATACATTGGTAATAAAGACATGTTTTCAGGTTGTAATACTGAATTATTGCTGGTATTTTGAAAGAAAGCTAACTTACACCAATATTTCACGGTACAGGTATGATAGCATTTGGTTTTGTAATGTACACTTCACAAACACTTGCGAGGTGCTATATATCACAGTAACACAAGACCTGTGATAGGGAGCTGAACAAGGAAGATTCACTGCAACATTTGATTTTAATTAAACTAGAATCACTGTAGGGAAAGCCAATCACAAGTATTATGGCAAGTAGTTTTTCCATGCTGTTGCAGGTTAAAGAACAAATTTATTTATATATAATATATATACACATTTATAGCTATTTATTTTGCAGCAAAGTGAAGGTTGCCAAATCATCAGTGATTAGGTCTTTCTTTATTAAAAAGAGTTGTTTTTAAAAACAGTTTGATTTTAATTGGAAAGTATTGTTTAATATAGGACTTAAAGGCAAACATAGTAAAAATAGTAAGAGACACAATGTACCGGCGCGCACACACCAGAATGAGGCGCAAACTTGGATTGTTATGCATCTGATACAGATGTCACGTGAATGAAGTACTCTAAATGTTGCACAATGCTCTAAATATTGTAGTATCCTCTGTTGAGGTCTTTGATTGTCTGAGTACCGCTTAATTTGCACTGCCACCAGCTGTAGAGAGAAGAGAAAGAGGCAGAAGGCATCCGTGCCATGTTCCTTTCTCTGTTTGGAAGGCCAGTGATGTGTCACCATTCATTACTACTGTGGAAATGAAGTATTGTACAAGATCTCTACCAATTAAAGAGGCTGGCCAGAATCCAAATATTCTTAACACTGGCACCAAACAGGGCCCTTCAATTTTTTAAAGGTCATGTTTGCAGCAAAAGACAAAGCTAAGGATGCTTGTCTGACAGTTCTCTCTGTGGAGACTTTCAACCCATCTTCTTTCTTCCCAAACATACAAGTATGATATTGGCCAAAATATAAGAAACACCATTCCCATTTTATTATTAGCCGCCAAAGGCCCCAGTAAGCAGTGCTAAGTAAATGAAATTATTGTTATTCTAACATATTGGAGCGAAGTGGAGTTTGTTAGTGTCTTTCTGTGAATAACACATACAAAATGTCTCTATACAGAAGACAACTGTCAGACAAGCCACCCTTAGCTTTGTCTTTGCTACAGACTGGACCTTTGAAAAACTCACGTCCCTGTTTGATGCCAGCGTAAAGAACATTTGGACTTTAGCAAGCCTCTTTAAGGTGGAAGAGATCTTGTGTTCTAATATATCAAAGAAATCAGTGCCATTCTCATGTCACAAGACACTATTCCTTTAAATTTTTTCATGAACATTTTTTCCAAGATTGGTTTCACCATGTTTTCTAAAGGTTTGCATAGTCCAATAATAAATCTAATTTGAATTACAGCCACAAAAGTCAGAAAACAAGACTGCTTTTCAATCTCAGGTCAGGTCAGACTGGAATTATGTACATGAACAAATTTAAGGATTTCATTTAAGTTCAGTTAGGCCTTAGCCATGCTAACCAATTAGGTAAATGTTGGTTGCAAAAGACAAATTATTGAAAGTTAGAGGAAGCCTTCCTTACATGACAGAAGTGAATCCCTTTAACGCTGTTGCCCATTTTGTCCAAAGGAGGTGACCAGCACATCAGACCCATAACATTAGGAACAACCAGAAGAATGCCACCAGCAACTCCAGATTTTGCAGGAAGACCAACCTACAGGAAGTTAAAGACTTAGTATACTATGTTAACATTCTAGTCAGTTGTGTTATTTGTAACACTTAGCACACAAAAAATTATTATATAGCACTTTAGCTGATCATTCCCAGAAATTTTCTAAGTTGGGTAAGCATTATTATCCTTGACAGATAAGGCACACGGAGAGACAGAGCAGCAATCACATTGCTCGCCTAAGGTCAGACAGCATATTAGTGGTTCAGCAAGAACTATACCCCAGGCCTGATAATCTCAGCAGAGAAGTGAAACATACACACAGATGTCCAACAAGTCATTGATAATTTGCAACAATGACAGTGCTACAAAATAGTATGAGCGCAAAGATCCCTTTTGTTTAACCGTGACAGCTTAACACGACTTGGGTGTGCCTGCGCGCATGCAATATTTTACCACCTAATTTAGGATTTCACCAGTTGTAACATTTGTTTGGATAAAAACTAAATTGAATAAGCAATGTAGATATTGCTCTTGTAAGAGATGAGTTATATCTTTGAAGCCCAACTTATGTTTTAGGCTGAAAACAGTACTTGTCTGAAATACCTTGAAGTGCTTAATTTCACGATGCTGTAAGTAACAGATTTTCAAAAAAATGTTGTTTTCAACTTCTGATTAATTCACATAACAGCTTAAGTATAAAAAGGTCAATCCTGAAATGTTTGTTTAAAAGCCAGTCTAGATTAGTTTCACTTGCCAGATACAATTAGCATCCAACAGTTACTCACATGGAAGGCAAACTGTCCTGAGAAGTCATACATGCCACAGGAATGCATTAGACTCAAGGTATTCCGGACTGATTCAGGGCTCAGTACTCTTTCACCAGTAATTGGACAAAAGCCACCATTAGCCAGAGTTGCTGCCATCACACTAGCCGATTCACAGGTCACTTCAATAGAACACAGCTAATGGAAGGGAAAAATCATTCTTATTTGTATGTATAATCTCTATGTACATACAATATGCTAAAGAACAACTGGAGGTCTACATACGAGCGTCATTACATGAGTTGATCTGTATCACTGAATAATGATTATTTTTTCGTCTCAGTCAAAATGGTTGGGCTGTTTTCTGATAACAAGTTTTGGGGAAAATGTTTTGCTCATTTTAAAAAATTCTAGTGAGCTTTTCTTTGAAAAGCTCTAGCATCCCCACACTTTACGGCAGCTATTTAAAATTTGGCAACAGATGGCTTTTTTCAGAAATGTGTCTTGTGCAAGCTGCATGAAAATCTGTCCAAATTTAGCCAAATTATAAGCCTTTGTAAAAATGCAGATTGTACATGCTCAGTAGGAAATTATTAGATTTTAGCAGCGTAATTCCGAGAAATTCTATCTGTGTTAACCATGCTCTAGGTGGCAGATGAACCGGACTTTCCCTGAAACTGCAGCTCTGGGCAGCGGGCAACATTAGGTCAGGTCACCTGAGCTGAGAGCAGGGAACCTGTCTCTCCGGTGCTCCCAATGACCAGCTCCTGAACACAGGCAGCACTGAAAAGGAAACTGCCTGATTCACATGCAGAGGGGGTAAGAACCAGAACTGTTTGTGTGTATTTCGGGTGAGGGAGAACAGACTGAAAAAGAACCTAAGGAGGGGTGGAGAAGACACCACAATGACATGACAGATTGGATAAGTAGGTGGTGCCAGGGGGAATGACAACTAGGACAGGCTTGGCAAAGAGATGAGAACCAATGGGGTCATGGGAAGGAGGTGAGGGGAAAGGGAAGATACATGCAGCAAGGAGTTAGGGTGCAGGGAAAGAACTGGGTCAGGCTGGACAAAGAAACTGAGATAAACTGCAGTGGATGAGGCTGGGGAGTAGAGAAACACTGAGATTGGATGAGGAACTGGAGAGATTAGGAGCCGCTGGGGTTGGGAATGTGGGCGGGGAGGTGGTATGTGAAAGGAGGCCAGAGGAGGGGACAGATCAGATGAACAGAGGGCTGGGGAGAGGACTGGGCAAAGAGACTGGGATGAGAAGCCTGAGAAGCGGAGACTGTAACCAGCTAGCTGAAGACAACAGCTGAGACAAGAAGCCAGCAGTGAGACAGAGACAGGACTGGGACAAGAACAGGTTGGAGTGCACAGGGCAGAAGGAGGTCACACACTTGGTGGGAAACGAGCAAAAGATTCTGTGTCCATTAAAGCACGCTTCCTCTAGAGCCTACAATGGAATCCAAGATTCCCGAGTCTCACCATTCTTCTGCTATCAGCAAGTATCTGTGAAACCCACTGGCAAAAGTGTCCCATATTCCCTCTAGAGCTAGTCTACAGAGAATGACAAACTAGTATTACTCTGTTAGCTTAAGTGGCAGGAGGTTTGAGTAGTAGTTCTAGAGGTTCCAACCCTACTTATAAACTGTGTGGAAGTAAATATGTCACATGATGGAATTTGTTATTTCAGTTTGCTTTAAAAAAAAAAAGCTAGGAAATTACACTGAAAACTATGTTAGATGTTAAGGTTATCAAATCAATCATTCAAAATAGACAGGAAATGACAAAATTAAGACTGCTTGTGTAAACATAATTTACCTTCCTTATATGCATTATACTACAGTCTTTAATTACTTGATAGCTTACTATTTTCTCCACAGTACCAGATTTATTCACTGCACAGGATGGACCTGCTCTGAGGATGAAACAGGGTTGTGTAGTGAAAGAGGCTGTTGTCTGCAGGACCGTGGCCTCATTTGTTGCACAAACTGGAAGGGAGTGTAGTGAATACACTATGTAGTTTGTAAGACAACAAATGATGGTCTCACGGCTAACACAGATGAATACTGAAGTAGAAAACTGGATTCTATCCCTATGTATGGCACAGAGTTCTTATGGGATGCTGGGCAAGTCACACCAAACTTTTCACATGCGGTCACTAATGATGTGTTCCTCATTTTCTGGAGGCCTGAACTGAAACCATAAGGTCCGATTTGCAGACTGCTGAGCACTCACAGCTGCAACAGAAGTCAATGTGAGCTGTGCTTGAATATATCAATTGCTATATAATGCTAAGTACACTTTGAGATGCCTAGGACCGGATTTTTCAAATTGGGCACCTAAAATTAGTGGATACTTTTGACCTTAATCTCTTGGTGCCTTGATTCCCCATTTGTAAAATGAGGTAATACCTTCTCATCTCACAGGGATGTTGTGAAAATAAATTAATTAATGTCTGTGAAGCACTCAGACACTACGATGAGCATCACAGAAAAGCCCATGATGAAATAAAAAATTCTACATTCAGAGCAGGTTTTGAATAGAGTACAGTAAACAAGGTATGGGACCACATACTGAACAATGAGAAAACAAAATATGGAATTAGCTGTTCACCAAGGGAGGACAGTCCATTTCGTGCACTGAATGAGACTTAGGTCCTGTAAGAAAAAACCTGTATGTGATATTAGAATGTATCAAAATATATAATAAATACTACAGCTCTTAAATGCTAGCGCAATCCAGAACATGTTACCACAATTCTGCACTCACTTTTACTGTTTACTAACAACAATTCTTTGACCTGAATATTAGTTTGGCCTTGTCTAGTTGAGGTAATAAAGGCAAACACTAAATTGGCCTCACAGTGCTGATGCAGCTTATCATAGATAAATGAAATAGTCAATAGGTCAAGAATCTACAGGAGTCACTTCCCCACCCATGAATGTTAAGATAAAGCTAATGTTTAGAAATACTCTGCTCAGAGTTAAGCAGATAAGAGGAAGTAATATGAACCAGAAACGTGCTCCTTTTCAAAACATTGTTCTTGACTTGTTAGTGCTTCAAATTTGACAGGGACGAAATGACAGAAAGGCAAAATCTAGTCAGTCTGTGGACAGTTTACAGAATGCACAGCGTGAATGGTCAGTGGATTATCTGTGGAAAACCGCCGCTTGCCAAATTTTTGTGTCGTGACAAGTGCAATTATTTTAGATAAAAGCAAAGCAAAAAATGGGCTATTTGACTATTTACACAATATAGTTTCTTGTTTGGCTCATAAGAATTAAACAAGAGAGAGAAGGGGTGCAAAAGTGTTGCCTCACTTTGAATACTACCCTCAAACTTGAAATTAAAAATTTGTATACATATTGTTCTCCCACAGCAGAAACTTGCTAATTCACATAACCAACGGAGACCCAAAAGTTAGTTTTAATTTAGTTTACGAGTTTAATACATCAAATGTTCTCTGTTCATTCAAAAAAATTAGGTATTAATGGGCTCCTTTATATCTATGATTAATTCAGTTTGTACTGCTTACACTTTCAAAACTTTATTTCAATTCCATTATAAATACTCAAGATTAAATAAGAATCAGTCACCTGAAAGTAGAAATCTAATACAGCAACCATGTCTGTGCCTTCTGGAAAACACTGGGGAAAGAAGTAAAAGTAATCTTTTAAACATGTTGATTATATCAAGACAGTAAATCAATTTTAAACTAAAGAGATTTAAAAAATAAATAAATTCCAGCCAGTGTTTAAAACATTAGTTTTAATTTTAAAATCTAGCCAACACTTATACAAATGTTTAAAGAGAAAACTTTAACTTTAAGGAAAATTAAATGACATTCTGTTTAAAGAGCTGCAACTGTTAGATAGCTTAATACTCTCTAGCTACTAAAACACCTTTATGTACGACCTGAAGCACAGAATCTTTAACTATATATGGCAACACCTAAAAACACCTAATGCATTTTTATTTTTTAATTTTTTTAAAAAGAGTCACTTGTACTGAATCTTTAAAAAAGTTATAGGACATGACTTTAGAATCAATAATCTAATACGCAGAAATGAGATTTGGGCTGTTCTGTAAGATTACCTAAATATATGTCTACATTCTCTCCAAATTGTATAAAACAAACATACTTGCAAACTCTTGTACAAAACACACACAGTATTCTAAACCATGTAAATAAAACCCAGATTATAAGATATAATGCCAAAAATTCAGAGGTCAATATTATGAGCAGTAGAAGTCTTGCAAAACCAACAAACAAAAGATAGATAAACCTTCTTTTCTTTCAGGTAGTAGCCAATTGCAAAATTTCGATCTCCACTCTCTCTTTCAGACTGGAACCTGAAAAGAAAAAAGTTTTCAAATACTTGGACTGTAGCGAAGCACAATGGTGAGAGGGTTTTTGTTTGTTTGTTTGTTTTTAAACTTATGTGCAAAGGCAGATGTCAACAAAAAAGAAACCGGCAGAGAGCAATGAAAAGCACAATTTTGTATTTGTTAAAAATCAAGCATTAAAAAAGGTGTAAGAACACTGGACTCACCAAGTTGTGCACTAGCTAGTCTATGTAAATCGCACCATCTCAACACTGTTACCCTCGTCCTGTCCTACTGCTCCAAACTTGCCCCCACTGAAGCCAATGGTAAAATTCCTAATGAGTTAAAGAATTCAGGAGCAGACCCACTGTTCGTTAAACCCATTCAAGTCAAGTCTTGTCTTGAAATTAGACTATGCTGCTCAGAAAGGAGTGTGTTTTATGTTTATACAGCACATTAGACAACACTGCACCTGCAGCTCCCCCTCTGGGCCCAAATTTTAGTTAGGGGTATATAGTAAAAGTCATGGACAGGTCACAGGCCGTGAATTTTTGTTTACTGCCTGTGACCCATCCATGGCTTTTACTAAAAATACCCGTGACTAAAACAGTCTTAATTATCAACAGTAAAAATGACCAGTGTTGTTTGTTTCATTCACTCTACTACTGTTTAGCAAAACTCGAGCAACAACACAGGCACCTTCTCTCTGCAGATTTGGAAAGGTGCTGCATTAATTTATACTTGGTTCACACATGGAGGTTACCCTGGCAACCACAGAACTTTAAGTGTCATTTTTTAAAATATAAGATTAAATTCTGAAGAAATTGACAATATAGTGTGAATAGATTTTAAGTCCTAATTAAAGTTTACTCTAATTCAATAACATTCTCTCTCTGGTAGAAGAGTAAATAACTATGCTTTTATCAGTGCAAAATCTAACACAATAAGGCTCAGAACTGAACTTTAAACAGTTGAACAGTATCTACTTTTACTGGTTACCAATAAAATATACATAGTATATATAAGCTGATTTATAGGTAGGCCAGTAAATTTTGAAACAAAAGCACAAGACCCTTTTCTTAAAAGTAATACTGAAAGAGGCAAGACAGTAAAAGGAAAGAAAAGGAAGGACATATGACAGTGAAATACAATGAATATACACCTCCTTGTGATTTATGCAAGTACAATCAAGAGGGATTTGACAGTTAGAAAAAGAGAATCAGGTTGAGGCTCAAGTCAACAGGTAGGCAGCTGCCTAGGGGTGCATGTAACTGAAGTGGTGGTTTGAGTGTCTGAACAGGGTGCAGGGACAGAGAGGGTCTGGGTGAACACGTGGACAATCTCACATTTGCAATGAGACTCTTCTCCCATTAAATTTATGTTCATAGTTAAAGAAGTCTTAATGAAAGCTATCAGCTGCCACAGTAAGCATTCCTGCATCAACTATACTCAGGTAAATTACAATCACCTCTCTTCCACCCAAACCAATCAGCATCCAAAATTCCCCAAGACTATGGAACACACTTATGGTTTCCATAGGAGTGTTGCCTCACACAGCCCTCAGAATGGTGGAAATCCTGCAGTTGTAATAGAAAAGCCTAGTTTTCCTGCAGGAACCCTACATTCTAAGAGTTCCATAAGGGGAGTTTCCCCACGTAAAAAAATTATATAAATAAATAAAAAACCCAAGGAATAACAACTGTGTAAAAGAATGATTTATAATCCTTTTGGTACAACTAATGTTAAAGTGGGCAGTTTCATTTTTGGTATGAATGCCAGGCTTACACAGTTTTGATCTGTAGTTCCCACATAAACAGCACTCAAAGGGAGAAGACTCTCAACACCTAAGAGGGAACCACTTGTACATAAGATTTAATCAAAACTATTATCAAAGAGACTGTCGTACATTAAGTACCACAAAAATGAACATATATTTAAATCAGAAAAATGTAAATCATATTAGGACTGAAGTAAGATCTTAAATATAAAGGGTGAAATCCTGTCTCCACTGAAGTCAACTGGAGCCTTACCACTGACTTAAAGGGGGCCACGCTTTCACCCTAGATATTTTACCACCAAACCTCAAACAAAAACAAAAAATACTCACGTGGCATTATTGAATCCAACATACTCATTACCAGCCATATTATTCATAAACTGCATCATCTATAAAAAAAAAAAGCATCCCAAAATCTTCAGATCTGATAACATCATAACTCAGACCAAATTTTTAACCTGGCCTTAACTGAGACTGTTTTGGGGCATACAGTGAAAGTCATTAGGATGTCTAAATACCAAACTGCACCTACAAATCTGATAGCTGTTCAAACAGCTCAAGTGTCACCTGCAATTTGAAGGCAAAAATTCCGTGAGGACAATGTGAGCCCCTGTATCATCAACTCTAAATATGATAAACAGCACCAGAATTTTTTAATATTCACTTACATAGTCAAATTTTTCTGCATTATTTGCTCCTTGCTGAAAGGAAAGAAAAAATATTTACAAGAATTGTTAACATACAAAAAACTGTAGTCAGAAGTTCACTTAATATAATTAGTTTTTTTACTTGTATATAACTAATAAAGACGTAAACGTATAAAGATATTTAAATATAAATTACTACGATCATTTTGTATATTAATATAATTACAATAAAAAATTAAAAAGTTAGGAGAGTAAATAGCTCAGATAACATTCATACAAAGAATGCTACAAGATGTTTTTATCAAATACCTTGTATATAGGGGATGGATTTAATCAGAAAGAAAGGTATGCTTTATTTTAAGCGCTCTCTATTCAACACAACATATTGACAAAGAATAGTATATAGTAATATACGTGACACACATACAAATTCATTGTGATCAATGTTCCTATAATGAACATAACACAGGATTACAAGCATAAGAGGTTAAAGATCTTGTCTTAATTTATATTAGCGCTGAGCACAGAAACTTTATAGGCTGGAGTCTGAATTTGTTTCCTATGGTTAGTGTTCATGCTAAAAATTTAATTCGGATGGACGACTTAAAATAAAGTGTTACCTTTACTATAAAAATAACTTCACTTAATTTCAGATTTAAGGTAAGTATCCTACCTATATAAAGAAACTGATTATTTGGGTTAGCAAAATACGGTATTATTAAAAAGCTACAATTTTAGAATCTTAAAACCTCAAGTGACAAAACACTAAAACTACATCAACATTTTGCTAGCAATGTTTTTGTTAAAATTAATTCTTAGGCAATTTTTTTAAAGGATTTTTTCTTAAATTTGGTAAATGCCAGTGAAAGATGTATTGGCCCTTATCTCAATTTCTGATAACTGGCCTGCCATAAATTCTTATGGGGGGGCCCAAAAAATAAAAAAAGCTCATGCATTTTACTTTGTTTTGAAAACAGCCAAGCAGCTTCATTTTAATTTAAGAGAAAGTTCACAAAACAATGGATTAAAAATCTGAAATCGTATCAGTTGGCATCGTATAAACTAATAGACAATACATCAGAGGTTTGTTTTATAAACCACTTCAGTATTGAAGATATTCTATTTAGATAAATATTTTTGGCTAGCGTATTACCTCAAACAAATCAAGAAACATTACTCACACTATGTTTAGTATAGGGAAAACAAAAAAACGGAAGCTTTGCATGTACCAGCATTTTACTTAATGAAATGCATAAAGCCAGTTTCATTTCCCACTCTACAAGTGGATTAAGGTGTTGCACATAACCTGTGAAGCCCTACGCATCAACTCATCTACAAGAGAATGTGCAGTCACACGTGTACGATTCCTAGCTGAAAGGAATACCACGCTGCTGTGCCAAAATGATGTGCCAATGGTCCCTTACGCTTATAAAATAAAAGCTAATTAATAATCTTACTCTTAGAGCCAATAATCTCTAGGTAGACAATATCTAACAAACAGGTATGCTAAAAAAAATTCACAATACATTTCATCAAAATGTCTTGTATAATATACCAGAATACAAGCCTTAAAAATGTAATGCCAAATCTGTTCAATGAAAAATAATTAAAAAAAGAAATTACCAACTTCATTGAACTGTTGCAGTTGTCAAAATATTCCATAGATCCTAATGCTGTAAAATATGTAACAACATTTAAACCACAAAAACCTTTTCAACCTTTTAAATGCACAATGAACATCTTTTTGGGAAATCGGGTCAGCATTAGTTATGGGATGCTGCATCAATAATCATAGGGTTAGACATTTAAAATAAAATGAAATAAGTTATGCTTTTGTTAAAAAAAGGGAGGAGAAAGATCATGCTTTGTGAAAAAACAAAAATACATAGTATTTCGGTTCTTTCTTGCCCAAGTGAAAAAATCCTTTACACTTTATTAAACTGATTTTACTAACAAAATATAAACATGATGGGCAAAAGTCAGATGTACGATTAATATATGAGTACTAACTATTTTCATTCAGCATTTAAAAAATTCAGTGTTTTCTTTTTCTTTTTGTAAGCACCATCTGAGTTCACACTGGGGGAAGATAAACACTTTTACACAGCATCCTCTGTATACAGGTACTAACAAGCATGTTGACCAGCTGATGTACACTTAGGCCGTGATCTTGTGCACATGCTTTCTTAAGTTTAAACATACAAGTAGCCCCACTGAAGTCAATGAGGCTACTTATATGCTTAAAGTACATGCATAAGCGACTGCATGATCAGAGCCTATATATACACAATATCATTCAGAAAAAGAACAAAAAGTTTTATTTCCATTATGTGTTGATAACTACAGTAGTGTCCCTTTTTATTTCTACAGACGAAGGAAGCATACCACCCACCTTCTAAATCAACAGGACACAGAGACAACACATTTTATGACTGAAGTTCAAATATAGATACTAAAATTTAACTTTGACTTTCTATGGAAATATTGAAGATATTTTTGCTAATTTAAAGAACTAAAGCCAGGGCAGCTTTTGGCCTCTAAAGTTTTATTTGACTTAGCCTGGTTTTCCAGTTTGTGGCTTTAATTAATTGATATTTTTAAAAGCTTCATAAGCAATCCATCTATCTAGAATGCTAATGAAAGGAAATATTCCATGCAACGTCTTCAGAAACACTAATATTACATATATTAAAATATATATACATATACACACTTATTGTAGACATGCTTGTGTGTATATTTTTGTATATGCAGTTGTGTATATACACACATGAATGAACAAATATTTATAAATGAACACAATAGTTTAAAATGCTAAGACAAACAATCTGATGAGAGATAGGAAATTCAAAAGTTGTGACATGCAGCTCTTAAAACTCATATGCATTTTTATTTAAACATAATGAAAAAGTTATGGCTGGCAATCCTAACTTTGAATTTCTTTGCTTGTCAATTTATGTTAGGACCTTAGTGGTTTCTAAATAGGCTGAGGTTTTTTAGGTGGGAGGGGGGGTATTATTTTTTCTTTCTAAAAGCAATTAAATTATTCTGTGGAAGTTTGTTCTTATTTTAAGATAAACATTCTCCGACTTGGTATAATTGAATAAGACGGTAGCATTTTGTTCCCATAATATGTAGAGCATATGAATACAAGTGCATATGTATTTGACATAGCAAAACAGAGTGCTGTAAATACTTGACAAGGAATGCAATAATAAACCCATGTAAAACTGACTTAATGAAAAGCAACTTTTCATTAACAGTTGAGTTGTAGTTGACTAGACCATAATGTAATCAAAATAATTTCTTAATTAGAAAGCAACCCAATGCGGTAAAAATATAGCAAGATGCTTAAACATACCTAACAATTTTATTTAGATCTTCAAAAAATGCACCCTTGAGTGAAGACTGACAAATTTCAGTGAAGCGGAATGCTAGGATTACGTTTTATAAAGCCCCCAGAAAACGCAAATACTGACATTATTTTAATTACAGCAGCAAAATTTTTGCATTTGAATACATCAATTTATCTCTTAATGGCTTTATTCTAGCTTTCTGTACTTACACCCTTTTTTTTGGTTAATCTGTGCATGCTCTGTGAAAACTGGTGTCTTGGCTGCTTAGCATAACATTTTCACCTCTGAAATACTTGGGGGCACAATGTCAGACAGTATTTGATCCACCAAGAACAATACTGACATTCTTAAAATTATATATGTTTATATATAAACTATTTTTCTTGTGTCCTTAATGTAAGTATTGAATACTGTGTGAGATTATAAATTCTTTACATAATTTGGGACACTGTGCACTACAGAACAGACTCTATGCCAGCTAGTGTAACATTAAGTGAAATTTACTCCAGTTGTAATAGGTCATAATAAAAAAACAGACAAAAGAATGTGAATATTTACTAATCACTGAATCAGATAATATAAAGAACTGAGAAACAAGAAAAATCCTACAAGTTTGAGTAACAGACGAGAGGTAAAATAGCATGAACCAACACCCAAGTAAAAGAGGAAATAAAAATCTTGGGCATTTCTATAATCACGCTGGTACGTTTTCAAATTCATATGCATACACCTATTTAAGTGTCAGACAACCAGAAGATAAATTAAGAAAAAAGATGGCATGTGCTTATGTAATTATACTATTAGATATACTGGATGAAAAGCAGGGACTTTTCCTATCAAGTGGTATGAAGATGGAGTATGAAAACCATCTTTAAACTTCTATGAACCTAAAGGTTGTGTAGTGGCACTCAACAGGACCATGGCACTGTCAGCCACATTTCTCTCTCTTTACTCGCAATCTCATTTAATTTTGTGAGTCACAGCACTTCACGACAAAGGTAATGTCAGAATACTATGAAGGATGTAAAACTGCTGGAGGACACTAATTTATATGCTTAGTTTAAAAAAGTGTCTGAAGCAGCTTAATTGCACACCTTATCTTTCTGCAAGGTTATTTAAGTTTAGCTGAGGATGTGCATGCACTACTTCTATCCTGATCTTTATTTTTTACCCCTATGCTGATAATCCTTTGCAACTCCCCCCCCATCGCTCCCCCTCCCCCACCCTCACTCACTTGCTCATTTCGGCAGGGGCTTGGGTGTGGGAAGGAGTGAGGGCTCCAGCTAGGGGTGTGGGCTCTGGGGTGGAGCGAGGGTGCACAAGGGGGCTCTGGGATGGGGGTGGGGTGGGGCTGAGGAGTTCGGAGCGTGCAAGAGGGCCCAGGAGGGGGTGAGGGGTGCAGGCTCTGAGCAGCGCTTACCTAAGGCAGCTACCAGGAAGCAGTGACATATCCCTCCAGCTCCTAGGCATAGGTTCATCCAGGGGGCTCTATGTGCTGCCCCTGTCCGTAGGCACCGTCTCCACAGCTCCTATTGGCCACGGTTCCTGGACAATGGGAAATGCGGAGCCAGTACTTGCAGCAGGGACAGCACATGGAGCCCCCATGGCCGGCCTATGCCTCGGAGCCAGAGGGACATACTAGCTGCTTCCTGGGAGCTGAGAGAAGCTGGGACAGGGAGCCTGTCAGCCACAACCCAACTGGACTTTCAACTGCCCAGTCAGCGGTGCTGACCAGAATTGCCAGGGTCCCTTTTCAACAGGGTGTTCCGGTCAAAAACTGGACACCTGGCAATCCTACTCTGTGGTCAGATTCTGAATCAATTTCTTCTCCTCTGGCAATTCCTTCCACAGCTATCCTGTCCTCCCACTCCCTTAGTGAAAGATCCATTCTTCCTCTCAAGCTCTCATGAGGTTTGTCCTGGGTGCCATGTGTTGTTTTCCTAAAGAAGTACAGCTGTCTTGGTATGTTACAAAAGGAGATGCAGTCACTGATATAGATAAATGCTTACAAATTAGGAGCTTTGACAATCAGGGTCAAGGCCTCAGATGGCAACAGCAGATCAAATAACTGACAGGGTCACCTATACTAGATAAATATATATCTCCCCAACAATGCACCATTGGTAGTTTGCAAAAAACTGGCTGGTTACATGGTGCTGCATCTCCATGTTTCAAAGTGTTGTATTTCACTGAAGACAGCTAAAATGATAATAAATACTTTCCTAAAATTTCTTTTCCATGTGAACAATTGCTGTAATTACCACAATAATGTTATATTATTGTGCATGTAAGGGAAAGTAGCTGCCTAATCATAAATGAGAGGGGAAATGGTCTAAAAGCCTTTTTATTAAGATCCAGTCAGCAGCAGGAAAGATTCAGAACCCCAAAACTAAAGCACTTTTACATGGTTTAAATCTCTGAAATAGTTATGTGGGGTGTAAGTACAGTTAGAATAGAGCCTGAAATTAAGGCACCAAATTTTAAATACACCAGTATATTACTGGTGTTGTGCAAGCTTTTAAAAAGTACATTACGTAGTTATGCTTAGTAAGAAAAACCAATATGAAAGTTAACAGTAAATAAGTAATAATATGTAATTGGGTTTTGCAATTAATTTAAGTTCGTATTCTTTTCCAAGATATGTATAACTCCAACTGTAGTCAGAGTGCTGTGTGTGATCCCAAGGGCAGAAATTTTCCCCTTAAAAGTGTTAAGATACTTATGTCAGCAACAACTTTTGTCCAGTGAAAAATTCACCGTGAGATACTTTCTCCGCGCCACGAGTACCCATACTACCATAGGTATTAAATGATAATTTGCACAAGAATTTTGAGGCAACACTCAACTTTTTTTTTTTTAAACTAATACATCCAGCGTACTGTATTTTATTTATATTTAGAATACCTTTAATTTAATTGTTCAGAAAATTAACAGATCAAATCAAGGAGCTCTTAAGTGTAACTGAAGTAATAGTTTCACCAAAAAGGTAAAAGCTGGTCAGAATTTTAAAATATAGCAATAGTCTCTCCATACTTCTTGACATGCTGTCATTTGATAAAACTATGTTATAAGATTCATATATTTGATCACATTTAAGATAATGTAAAAGACATTTAACTGCTGGATTCCCAAGGCTATGCATGGTCCTCTATAAATATGAGCAATTCCCATGAATCCCAATGATAGTGAATGCATGTGAACTGAGGGCACCATATGGTTTTAATCTAGCAGTGTGTAAGAAAATAATGATAAATCTGTATATACAGATTATATCCAAACTTAAGTTCGCCAGTGGTCTATCCAAATTTTCTACACAATTCATATGTAAGACAGCTAAATTGCAGACTATAGGTTATCTGCACAAAATATAACTAGCTAATGTTTTGTACCTGTTTATCCCGAATATACCGGTAGTTTTCCGCAAGTAACACTTATTATTAGTTATTCAAATGTTAAATAGCATTTTAGAGGAAGCAGTACATGAAAGGATCGAGATATTGTCACTCTGAAAACAAATAATGAAGCGATAGTATGGTATGTGTCTATCAGATGTGCAGTTACTACAGCCAAACATGTCAGTTCAATGCAATTTGGTCTATAAAAATGTCACAGCACTTTTAAAACATATATCACAGTTACATGCACTAATATTAAGATTTTTTGTATCAATTTAACTACACCATTTATCAAGAACTCTACACGGGTGTCTTCCAAATAGTCTCACACTGTGCTTTTGTCAGAGAGCAATGGCCAGTAAGTGACACTATAGTAGGAGTGACATTTTGACAGCTTAGACATATGCAGATTTTAAAACTCACTATTACCAACGTGAATTTCAATGCTCAACCTTTAGAAAAACAAATCATGACATTTACCTGTCTTACTTATGGCCATTTTCTTTCACCTATAGCTATTAAAGATAAAGGTCTTTAAGCAGGAATTTTTACACCTTATTTCATATAAAACAGAAATTCATGATGGAAAAATAAGAAAGAACCTTTCATAACTAACACTTCGCAGGCAGGAGCTAGGAAATACACCAGAGGCTAAATGAGTTTCCAGATGTAATGAACACAATATAAACAGAAATTAAGAAGTCATGCTTGGAAAAATTACATAATCTAGTTTTAAATTTTCCACATCAAAACTATGGAGGACTGAAATATTCACTAAAAGTCAGTAACTTCTAGATAGCAATTCACCATTACAAAACTAGATTTTCATTCTAAGTATTGCAGCAATGGTATGATTAACACTGGGGCTCCATCTGCAGTACAGCACTTACAGCAGCGCAGATGTACCGCTTTAGGGCTGCTAGTGCAGACGCTCTAAGTCGATGGGAAAGAGCTCTCCCTTCAACTTAATTACTCTAGCCCTGAAGAGCACCGGTAGCTACGTTGGCAGGAGAAGCTCTCCCACTCACATAGCGGTGTCTACACCGGTGCTTAGGTCGGTATAACTTATGTCACTCCGAGGGTGGCTTATTCATGTCCCTGAGCGACAAAAGTTATACGGATATAAGGTCTAGTGTAGACAAGATCTGAGTAAGTCAGCATACAATCTACATTTACAACTTTAACAATACACCTGCACACCCATACTAAGGGCAAAATCCTGCCTTTCAAAAACAAACATGCATTTATGCAGGATCATGGCCTAACAGGGCAATATTTGCTATGTAATCTAATGTTTACTCATGGAAACATGCATAGCTGTTAGTTTCCAACCACTTATTTGAGAAAGTGGATATTTTATGTCCAAAGTAATAATAAATACAAAGTAATTACTAAATAAATGATTTAGCTACACAAGGTTAATTATGGGCAAGTTTAATATAAGAGCATGGAATTTAGTTGTGCAGCTCCTATAAATGACAGCTAAATTGTAAAGCACTCTAATTTTACCTCAGAAGGAAAAAAAAACCTATTTTACTTTTATGCAAGACAGGAAACTAAGTCCAGGAGCACACTTGTGACTCTTTCTCATTCGGCAAGAGAAGATTTAGTGCATTTCTGAGGATGTACTCAGCTTCTGACGACAACTAAATGATATTTCTCATAACAAAATTGCACTAAACAATCTCTCTGTGAGATAGTACCAATCTTATCTATTTGTCTGCTTCACTCAGCATACAAGAGGCTAACTAGATGGGTAAAGTAGTAAAAATAAAATTCTAAACAGAAGAAGCAGTAAACAGTGTTTCAACCGAATGACTATGGGTCAGATCATGGTCTCTTTCAGAAATCTCATTAATGGAAGTTTTAGTACTACCGTTGTTTTGAAGTGCGTACTTTGCAAGTTATACGGCTTGTTTGCATGCTTCTGTACACTAGTTACTAAATTCCAATTAGACTGCTTATCTATACACACACATCAAATGTACAACACTACTGACTGCTAAACTAATTTTCCACATTCAAATGCAATACTCAAAACAAAACTAAGTGTGAACGTTTTACCTTGATTAAGGAAGTGATCACAATTGCTCCAGCATTCACCATAGGATTGTGAGGCCTGTCTGTGAAATAAGAAAATTTCAATTATATATACATCCTTAGGGCTGAAGTTCACACTTGTTTTAAACAAAATAAAAAAATAATAATAAAAAAAAAAAGTCAGCCAACACATATTTGAGTAAAAATTATACACAAGTTTCTTGACGCTATGGCTGTTTAATTTGATTGTAATAATAAATTACAATACTATAATCCAACTTTATATACTTGAGCAATATGTAGTGCATTTTTTTTGTATTTACAAATGCATCACTCTAGAACCTATCGCATATTTCCGTCCATGAAGCGAGACACATCACTAGCTGACTTTACAAACACTGCAGCCTCTACATTCTGAATTTGTAATTTTCATTTGTTACTATTCTACTACATACAGTGCTCTGAAACAGTTATGTGAAAAGGTTATTCCTAACGTGTCCTGAATTATATTTATAGTCTTAACTGAATAATGAATCCATTATCCGTACATTAACTATTATATTAGGAAACAGGTGGATGAACACCACATGAATTCATGTATGAACCCAAAGTCTCCCAAGCAAATGTCAAACCCAAGTGGTGTACATGCATGGTCGATTTTACTAGTGAATCTCTTAGTTAGCTGTAAGAGAACTAAAATCCTTAACAGGCAGATGCAGTTAGCTTCCTACTATTTATAAACCCACTAACCATGCAGGGAAGGCTCATATAAATTTATTCTAACTAGCACATTTCATGAGAGAAATTATGTACTACTGATACTAGTTTCTAAAGTGAGTATGTTAATACCCTGGACAGAACAAAAGCCTATTTTTTTTAATTTTTAAATCCGAGTGTCACACAGACTAAGCTGACATAACATACGTAGGCTTCTGACGTGAATTAGACAAATACTAAGCCATTCTAATAAAAATTAACACTAAACAAAACCAGTGGAGCCCATACTAAAAATGGATTAAAAAAATGGTTCTCAAAAAGTAGTTGTAAGGCAGTGGTTTTCAACCAGGAGTACACGTACCCCTGGGGGTATTGTACAACAGGCTACATAAAAAGCACTAGCGAAGTCAGTACAAACTAAAATTTCATAAGTGGCTTGTTTTAGATTATGTTTCAGCATAAAGTATAAAGTACAATATTTACATTCCAGCATATAAGAAGCATGTTTCTTTCCGTCAATCCATGATAGATTCTCTTTTCTCTAGCATGGTCATGCAGATCAAATATCTCCATCCCAAAGGGAAAATAAGTAGTCCATAGGAGAAGAGTCATTTGTTTATTGGAGGAATGTGTATTTACAATGGAGCCTCAGTGAGAACCATATTGTACAACAGTGAAGTTATTATTCTAATGGTTCATTACTGTTGCATTGCTGGAATAACTGCTCAAGCCTACATCCATACAATTACTCCATATGCAACACAGACCTTTCCCCTAGTAAACTCAAATTACACCATCTCTTCTCTGCCAGTTTTCCCAGTTGCTTTTCCTCTGCTGACCTTCTGCCCTTTTTGTGTTGACTCCCTAGCTATTTGGCTTGCAAACTCCAAGTAGAGAAAGAAAAAGGTCAACCCTTGCACAGACTATAAATATATGTACATTTGAAAAGATCATAGCTCAGGTCAAATACATGTCACACTTCCCAAAACATAAAAGGCATGCTATGCCTTTGGGCAGGTGCACAAGGGAAGAGACAGGAAGAAGAGTGCAGAGAGTCCTACAGACAGTCCTTTCACTCAGGAAGCAAGAGGACCCATGTAAGCATTTAGTGCTAGACTCTCAAGGATCAAGCCAGGCCTTTACTTTCAGCCTTCAAAAGAAGCTTTCCATAAAGTCCACAACATGTGTTTAACCAAGTACAAACAGGTGTAACTGACAGATAAGTATGGCTCCTGTTAAGCAAGGGCTTGTCTTCATACCAGGATAAGTCGACCTAAGTTACGGTACTCCAGCTATGTGAATAACTTCTTCACTGCGCTGCACTGACAGGAGATATTCTCTGGCTGGGTGGATTTGATGTAAATCACTAGTCAGAAAGACTCTAATCATGGTTTTCTACATAAAGTGCATTCTTGTTGGCTGTTATAACCTTAAAACATATTCTTTACAACTCAGAAAGAGATTTCATTTTTAGAAGGTACACACTATAAATTTTTAAACAGTGATTCATTTTGAAAACTTTTCAGATTAGTTTTACAGCTATATCAGAAAATAAATGACAGATTTGTTATTTCATTTACCAAAGGTAACTGAAGCAGATATTTATGAAGTCATTGGGAGGTGAACTATCTCCAATTCAACAGGTTAATCATTAATATTTGGAGGAATTTCTTGCCACGCTGTATTAGAAGACCACCACCAGACAGACATTTAAACTGTTTTATTTAACTAAAACAACGTTAAGTATTCTGGATGTTTTTCTTCAACAGCAAACATAATACATTTTAATAAAACGAGCACATGTCCCTTGCTTCTCACATTTAACTCCAGACTTCTTCTCCTTGTCCAGATCTATTCCGCCCCCAACAATCTTCTATTCACTGAACCTTCTGAAACTTTGTAGTTTTAGAGAGGTAAGGGATTGACTCTATTTAGACAAATTTGCAGAGGGACAATAAATTGAGGTCTGTTATTTCTCACCTCTATATATTATTTATTTAAAAGCATTTTTGCTGTTAACAAGCATGTTACCTCTGGAGACACAAATCCCCAGTTTGAGAACTCCAAAACTAAGCATCTCTGATGGTATCTTCTAGACTGAGCACTGAGTCCCATTGGGTAGATAGAAAGATTAGCCTAAATAATCTATACAGAAGCCCCTGGAACCCCATAAGATTGGGTCCCTAATCCATGAACGATTGAAACTCATTTACAAAACTTTTCTTAAACATTACATGAATATATTGTCTCATACTACAGAATTATAATTTATAATCCCTATTCCATGATGAGATATCTTTGAGCTATAATGTAGCTTAATTAAAACTATCTTTAGATAGGTTTTTTCCCCTCAAAAAGCATTTTATCAAAAATCCGATTGAAATAAAAAAAACTGAATTTTTAATATTTTTTTAAATCACTGATTTTTATCCACCCTGTTCTCTGGTCAACTTATCTTCACCTTTCCGAGAAGAGTGACTACCAGGGTCGACTGGAGAGCACTCTGCCGTCAATATAGTGGATCTTCACTAGACCTTCTAAATCGACACCGGCTGCATCAATTGCAGCAGCGTCAATCTCCCTGGTAGTGAAGACAAGCCCTAAGTTATAAATATACATCCCAATGTGCACGTATGTAGCACCAGGGCATTAAGAAACCAAAACACTAATCTTAGCTAATACAAAGATTTATAGTATCTTGGAAAAACTTCACTCATCCTCCCTGTGCAATAATTTGCTCATTTGTAAATTATGGATAATACACACTTTTGTAAAGCAATTTAAGATACTTAAATGAAAGGTACTCTATTAATGCAAAGAATTATAAGCAGAACACACCAAAATATTTTTGAAGACGCAAACTGTGCAAATAGGAAGCCCAAATAAGTCATCTAATTGCCACTGTTTGGAGAAGAAATGAAAAAAATGTATATTCCACAGACTTGATTTAAGGAGTTTTTTGTCTTTTTATTGTTAGAGTGCTACTTACAATGTCTTCTCTTATATGAGCGTTCTCACATCATTATGGACAGGATTTTTTAAAGAGTGGATTAACATAAAACACCACATTAACAACAGTTGTTGTGATATAAAATGACAAAATGGAGAAAATTCAATACTGAACTATTGAAAATTCAGCTACCTTCACTACTGTGTGAATCACTATCTCTGTGTACTTCATAGCCATTGTCAGATCCATACAGATTATATTATATTTAAATAAAGATCATATTGATGCTTCAGGTTACTTATGATTATCAGATTAGCATTAAATATCCCAACTTGTTTTATACAGACTTCTACTCCCATAGAACTTAACATGGTTCCCTGTAGTGTACAATTTTCAGTATGATAAGGAATACTGCCTGCCTATTAAAAGTATATGCATATTATGCCATATAAATATTGAGCTGGTGTACTATTGTAATTTTTAGACCTAACAGCTGAATCGTTTTGCCTTTGGCTCAGACTACAGACACTTACATACTTGGAACAATACCAAGGATATGACACTATATTAGTTCTTATGTAGTAATGAGATGAGTAAACATGATGAAGAAATCTTAATTCTAAAATTTAAGATAAAACCCTACAAACACTATGTACATGAGTAACGTTATACACATGCATAAATTAAAGATTGCATGGCTGCATCCCAAGTTAGCAGAGAAAAATATAACACTATTAGATATAAAACTATGGATCATGTCTAACTGGCAAACCTCTGTCTTAGAGGTCACTTGAAAATGTCTCAACCAAAGGAAAAATAAGCCAACTGTTACATCTAAAATTACCATGGGATTCCCTACCTCAGTGAAATTTCTGCACGCAAGCAAAACCATGTTAAGAAGTGCTACAGAGGAGCTTACAGATAAAAAAAATCTAGTTTAGAGAACACTAATATGGCAATCCACAAGATCCAGCAAACAGAGCTGTAAACAGGGGAGTTTGAGTGGTAGTACTGTTGGAGGAGGCAGGATGAGGCAAGCCCCTGGTACTTAGGGGGCAGTGAACTTTAGGTGGGAAGGCGATGACAGACACAGAAACAACAGTGGCTGTGACCCAAGCATTGGAAGAGACAATGAAGATGCCTAGATGTGGAAGTTGCTGAATGTATATCCTGGAGCAGTTACCTGAGAAGAGCTTCATTAAGTGCTGCCTGATAGAGCAGATGGAAGAGAAGATCTGAGGTTTGGAAATGCAGGTGAAAACTATGGTTGAGTTTCTAAGAGGATTCAAGCTGATGATGGAGGATTGGTCTTGGGACCAATCTTATTTAACATTTTTATTACTGACCTTGGCACAGAAAGTGGGAGTGTGCTAATAAAATTTGCAGTGACACAAAGTTCGGAGGTATTGCCAATACAGACGAGGACCAGAAAATCATACAACATAATCTGGACAACCTTGTAAACTAGAGTAATAGAAATGGGATGAAATTTAATAGTGCAAAGTCATGCACTTAGTGACTAACAACAAGAATTTTTTCTATAAGCTGGGGGCATTTGAGTTGGAAGTGACAGAGGAGGAGAAAGACTGGGGTGTACTGATTGATTACAGGATGACTATGAGACATCAATGTGATGCATCTATGAAAAAGGTTTCAGAGTAACAGCTGTGTTAGTCTGTATTCGCAAAAAGAAAAGGAGGACTTGTGGCACCTTAGAGACTAACCAATTTATTTGAGCATAAGCTTTCGTTATGCATCCGATGAAGTGAGCTGTAGCTCACGAAAGCTTATGCTCAAATAAATTGGTTTGTCTCTAAGGTGCCACAAGTCCTCCTTTTCTATGAAAAAGGCTAATGCAATCCTAGGATGCATCAGGCAACATACTTCCAGTAGAGACAGGGAAGTGTTAGTACCATTATACAAGCCACTGGTGAGACCTCATCTGGAATACCATGTGCAATTCTGGTCTCCCATGTTTAAGAAAGAGGAATTCGAACTAGAACAGGTGCAAAGAAGGGCTACTAGGATGACTCCAGGAACAGAAAACCCTACCTTATGACAGGAGACTCAAAGAGCCTGGCTTGTTTAGCCTAACCAAGTGAAGGCTGAGGGGAGATATGATTGTTCTCTATAAATACATCAGAGGGAGAAATACCATGAAGGAAGTAGAGTTATTTAAGTGATGCGCCAATGCAGACACAAGAACAAATGGATATAAACTGGCCATCAACAAGTTTAGGCTTGAAATCAGACAAAGGTTTCTAGCCATCAGAGGAGTGAAGTTCTGGAACAACCTTTCAAGGGGAGCAGTGGGGGCAAAGAAAAAAAAGTCTAACTGGCTTCAAGACTGAGCTTGACAAGTTTATGGAGGGGATGTTATGATGAGACTGCCTACAATAGCATATAGCTGATCTGCAACTTCAAGCAACAAATATCTCCAATGGCTGATGATGGGACACTAGATGGGAGGGCTCTGCATTACTACAGAGAATTCTTTCCCAAGTGTCTGGCTGGTGGGTCTTGCTCACATGCTCAGGGTCTAACTGATCACCATATTTGGGATCAGGAAGGAATTTTCTGCCAGGTCAGATTGGCAGAGACACGGGCGGGGGTGAGGGAGGATTTGTTTCACCTTCCTCTGCAGCAAAAGGTTCAAGTCACTTGCTGATTTAAACTAGAATAAATGGTGGATTCTCTGTAACTTGAAGTCTTTAAATCACGATTTGAGGACTTCAGTAACTCAGCCAGAGGTTATGGATCTATTACAGGAGTGGGTGGTGAGGTTCTGTGGCCAGCAAAGTGCAGCATTTCATACTAGATGATCATGATGGTCCCTTCTGACCTTAAAGTCTATGAGTCTAATGCAAAGCACTGAATTCCAACCAATTTCATGTATTGACCTGCTATAATGATTAATAAAGGATGTCAAAGTATCCAGCACAATTCAACACTTAGCTAAGGACATCCCCTCTGCAAGTATAAAGGTAAGCCAGTTCTCGCCATTCTCTTGCACAGTTAAGGCACATTAATGTACGAACAAGTTATACAAAATTCTACCAAGAATTAGTCACTTTTATATTGGCAAAGGACGTGTATAATTAAAGACTGAACTGTGCCGGGAGTCTTGCCTACATAGGTACATATCATACACACCCATATACTCGGTGACAAGTGCCAAAGTTGCAGAGCCATTCAGTAGTCCCTTAAAAACATCTCACCTACAGTCAGCCCATTAATATGTAGTCCAGAGACACATTCTAACACTTGAAATTCCTGATTTGCTTCAAGCAACTAGGTTAATTGTTTGTTTAAAAACAAAAAACCACACGTGCGCGTCATGGAAATGTGCCCCCCCACCCCAAAAAAACAAACTACAGTGGTCTGAGATGCAGGATGGACAGTCAGTTCTGGATTCATTCCTGTGGTTTAGGAGAAGGCTTGTGGGATATTTCACAATGCTGCAGAGCTAAAAATGAGAGATTTCTATTTCTGAAAAAAGGATATTGCCCGTTTTCCAAAGGGGACACAGCCAAGCCTGATGCCCTTGAAGTTTCTAAGATACCTTAACATTTAATGGTGACATTTTTATCCTTAGAAAAATTTGTTCAATTCATTTTTAGAGAGTTTTTGTTTGTTTTTGTTTTTTTCCAGTTTTACTTACAATTTTCCCTGTCCCTCTTTTAAACGGGATTCTTAATACTAGCATTATAGGTGGAGAAATATAAAACTCCCCAGTCCTTAAGGATACAACGTATAACTTCTGTTTACAAACCTGCTCATTTAAGATGAATACATGTGTTCAAGAAAGCTCAAATGTGTGCCAGGTGCTCTGCTGCACCCAGACGACACATATGGGTTAATTTATAGCTAAGCATTATATACGAAAAAAAATATTCCTTCTTTCTATGCAACTACACTGTCTGCCTAGCTCCTGATTTTCAGCATCTGTTCTATGGATTTGCATTTCAATTATGACAGACAAACTTCTGTAATTTACTGTTATTTTGTCTCTGTCCTTAGCTTTATGTCAGCCAGCAGAAAAATAACATTGTAATATATATACCATACATTTTCAGTTAATTTGATGCAGTAGAGTATTTTAAAAAAAACAGATTCTCTTATTCTATAATTCTTTTTGCTCGTTTGTTTAAACTATTTATATCAATATGAACTGACTAGTAATTAATTTCCTTATTTAACTGGATTTTTTTTGTTCTAAACCTGTATTAAAAGAAAAAAAAGTAACTTCTATGCCTTTCCTCATTACAGCAATAGGAACTATGTTAAATTGATGATACAACATAAAGCTGGCTGATTTTCAGTAACATCCCTACTTTTTAGATTGGGAGTTTTTCCGAGGCAGAGACCGCTCCTCCTCCTTTATGTTTGTACAGCACCTCAGCATTTGTGGACACTATCAAACAAAACAAAAAAAACCAAACACTATGCACAATGGAACAAAATGCTAATTTCCACATCTCAGTAATAGAAAATTCATGTTCATCTTTTGGTATGACAAATGTAAGAATTAAATACATTCCTCAACACAAAGACTATGTTCTTAAAAGGGTTACCTCTTTCATCATCAAATTCTATTAAATATTAATTGCAGTACCATGGCAACAGAAATTTTGCTGACCTCTTACTGAGCAAGAGCCACTAGAAATATTTGTTTCAGAGACAAAAATCCAGTGTTTCCTCCAAGGTTAAATGAGTCATCCTTCCAAAATTTTAGCACTGTTTTTAAAAAACAGCACTTTTATGGTTATGTATTATTATATGCAGCAGCAGTCTAGATAAAATATTATACAGAATCATTTTAGATAAAACACTCTTGTGAAACAAAAAAAAACCACTATTTCAAACAACATTTGCTTTGAATCAGAAGCAGAACACTTTTTCAGTGTTACAGAATCTGTGGGGAGCCAGTCCCATCTTCTGCTTCTATTATCTGGACGTCAACCAGCATTTGTATCTGGCACTAGCACCAAATTCTCTGAGAATGGAGAGGATGACTCAATCACATTTCTTTCAATCAATTTAACACATCATTCTATGATCAAGAAACCATTTTGCAGAGGGCAAGACTAGCTACCCAGCTCCACTTACTCAATGAAATAAAGAATCGAATTCCATAATATTTTTTTAAAAACATACATTATGAAAGGTACTTTACAATAATCTCCATAACTAATGTTTACAAAATTGTACATAGGCAATTAAAAAACCCAATGAAGTTTACTATGCCAAGTCTGGAAGTGAGACAAAACTGGTAACTGTTATAATCAAAGGGTGAAACAATTCCAGGGGGAAAAGTATTTTGGGGACACTGAACCTAATAATCGGCTTGGTGAGAGGATACAAATCTGATGTACTGAAAAAAAACAAAACAAACAAACATAGCATCTTCCTTTATGATATTCTGATCTCAAACAAGAAGTAGAAGATTCTCATTATTAAATATTTAATTCTTACCATCTTCATTCAGGAACAGTTTGTTGAATCTTAATCCACTAGGCTCTTTACCAACATATCTGTGCACATACTCTGTGCCAAGGTCATTAACAGCAACAGCATATTTCAAAGGCTTTACACAGGACTGAAGACAAAAGGGGACTTTGGTATCTCCAACAGAATGCCTAGCAGAGAAACAGATAAAATTATTTAATATTTTTCCTTTTTTGATCACTGTGCCAAGATTAATTGCTCCACTAATTCTTCAGACTATTATTTATTGCACTACCAATATAGTTAAATTAGATTTTAAAAGAACAGAAGTCTCTGATCAATTCAACATATTTTGTTTTTCAACATCTGTAAAGGCAACAGTGAAGTCAAACACTGGCAATCACCATATAAATAAGAAAACCGAAATAAATGAGCTGCTGAAGTCTAGAGAGCGGCATCTGTGTCAGAGCTAAAACTCAGGAGTTCCTGAATCCCAGTCCTGTGCTCAAGTCACTAAGCTACAACCTACATCCAGAATGGATACACCTGTTCGTGTCTAGATAATTAAAGCAATCCAACTTGGATCTGAGCTTCCAGACCTGCGTTCAAGCATTAAGATTTACATTTCAAAAGGGTCTCAGTGCAAACATCTGCTCTGTAATGAGATTATGAAAGACAAAATTCGATAAAATGTATTGCTTAGTAGGTTTTAACAACTAATGCAGAATGTTTGTAAAAGCAAGGATGGATTAGCAAAAGTAGTCTGAATCTGCCTAAAATATGGGTCTCCAAACCTATCAAGTCCTTGTCTGTCAGCTGAGTTTTAAGAGTACACTTTTTTGTTATATTTGCAAAAAAGAGATTCTTTTAAGAAGCCTTTAATGGAGCTCACAGAACCCCTTTGATGGCATTAACAATATATTTGATGGTCTTTCATTAATATATTTTGTAATATTCCTAACAAAGCAAAATCCTAACCTTAGGAGCATGACAAACAGGAATATCTTGAGTCAACATTTTAAAACTAATCTGCAAAGAACAAACAAAATATAATTCATGTACCAGTGAAGGAAGCTTCTGAACTGGAACATTGGTAAATCACTTTTACAAAAAAATTGTGTAGTATTTTCATTTCAATGCTTGCCAGTTTGACTGAACTGGATCCCGAAATTCTCTAGCCACAGAAAACACACTATTACAGCTGCCTCTGTGGTGTGCCTCAACACTGTTCCAGAGGGTTCACCCTTTTGGAGTGCAAGGGACAGCTGGCTGGATGGGGCACTTAGACATGCAATTCATTTTTCTTATTTGCTGCAATTAAGTCAAAACACATTTTGGCCCCATACGCAATATGTATTTTTTAAATAAAGTTAAAGCTTTAGAGTTTACATTTCAGAGGCTGCATGAATACACACTAAATTAATAAATATTTTGAATTGCCATATTCTCATCAGAACATATTTGTTGTGTGATTAGTTTGAATTAATATATTTATTTTGTTAAAATAAGAATAATTGCACAACTGAAAGATGAAGCTGTTTATAATGCAGTGCTGTGTTCCTATCTTTGGTTCAATAAGTACAGGTGAGGCTGCAAACTGAATTTCTCTTGGTCTGGAGATTTTATTTTTACCACTCCTGCTTCAAGGAAATAACTAGACTTAGAGAGCACAAGAGCTTTCCAGCTTTACCGTTTTTCCCCTTCATATGTATGTAAATATTTTAAAATGATAAAAATACCTAAGTTGATATTGAAATGACCATAAATCAACATTCTTGGCCAGCTGCCACGAGGCACAGCTCTAATGATGCTACAGTCAATTATTCCGTTCTTTCGGACATTCAAGCATCCCTGAATGGTGGTATTCAACCATTTTGTTACTGGAGAAAAGGACAGTCCAAATCAATGAGGATCACCCAGGCAACAGTTATATCCAGACCAGTATATGCTCTTGAGAGAAACTTTCATTTAATAAATGTGAAACATAGGTCTTGTTA
Organism: Caretta caretta; assembly: GCF_965140235.1. Lineage (NCBI taxonomy): Eukaryota > Metazoa > Chordata > Testudines > Cheloniidae > Caretta > Caretta caretta. The sequence goes on along the minus strand of NC_134216.1, from coordinate 53,101,346 downwards.
ATTTATGTCAGTCTCTGCGTATTCATTTCCTTTCAAAAGACAGATATGAAAAATCTCCATGGATTCTACGAGCATGACTTAAAGCTATTAGGCTGTACTACAGAGCCAATGCTGGCACAGCCCCTTAGCGTGGACATACAGAGTACACTAACAAAAGGAGTTTTTCTCCCGATAAAGGAACACCACCTCCCTGAATGACATTAATTATGCACTCTTCTGTTGGCATACCTCCCAGTGTAGATGCAGTTTTGTCAGCATATGCCTCTAGGAAATGTGTTTTTTCACACCCCTAACTGACATAGCTATGATGCTGTAAGTTTTAAATGCAGGTGAGGCCTAACAGAGCCTTAGCGTACACAGCACTAGAAGGAGTTTCAACAGTTCTGAAACCAGAGAACACTTAAGATAAGCCTCCCATGATTTTCAGCTTAACAGTGGCCAAGTGGCGTCAAGCCCCACCCTCATATCCTCCAGTAAGGATCAATTGTGAAATTCCCCAATTATATCTACTGTCGTCTTCTTCACAGTAAGCTCTCCAAGCATTAGGACAATCCCAAACTTCAGATCTAAATAAGAGCTGATCCAAAAGCTTGGGGGGGGGGATGGGATGGGGTTGGGCACAGACTGAGCAAGAGTTTGTGATTTTTCCCTTTGTTTTCCAAACACATCTACTCTACACACAGTATGCCTTAAGAAAATAGTTATTAGATTACTATGGATGAGAGAGAAGAGAATAACATATTACACATCAAAACTGGCATACTAACTCACGGGAAGGCCAGACCTTTTGTCATAATACATATATTCTGATTTCAGAAGTGGAGCGGGTTTCTCAAAAGATAGCTCCTATCAAAGATTGGCTGTAAAGGGGACTTATTTTGGAGGCAATCTTCACTGTGTAGCTACGAAGAACAGAAGTCATCTACTGCAGCTGAAAAGTCATTGGGCTATTACTGAAGTTCATTCATAAGATCACTACTGAATGCTACGGCCACGGATGCTGTACTGCCAAATATCGAAAGACAAGATCTGGTGGCTACTGCTCCAAATAAAATGAAGTGGTTTCTACTGTATGGGCAATACCAATAAAACTTAACTGAGCAATGTAACATCACAATTAGTTGTGTTGCTGTAGTTCAAGTTACACCAATAGTGAAAATCTTCAACATGCTAAAAATATACCTCTGTCCATCCACTGTGCAAAGTGACACTCCCCACAAATCAGGGCTGAACTTGGCCAGTTGTGGAATATAGTCAGCAACCTACCCAAAAATATGAAATGAAATTATACAGTTCATTATATTGTTAAAATGTTTATTTTCATTATTAAGCAACATACTGTAACAGGCATAAATGTGTGTGGATATTATGCCGTGGAATACAGCATATTCCATTTCTCTGAATAGCTTGGGGGACACAGATTTTATTCAGATAATCAGGAGTTAAGATAAGCAAGAAGACAGTCCCTTGCACCAATCCCCACCAGCGCTCTCCCTTACAGTCAGAAATAGCTGTACAGGGAATAGACTTTACCATTATTACTACGTGTATGCAGTAACAATAAGGTAGCAGACTCTTGCACCCAGGCTTACTGCAGCTGCTCGGTGCATGCACGACCCAGCACTAGGTCCTGCGGGCCGCCCAGGAAGCAGCATGGAGGCTGGGGACCTCGGTGCTGCATCATCAAGGGCCACAGCTATGACACCAACCAGCTGAAGAGCAACTCCACAGCGGAGGTGTGGGGAGGAGTCGAGGAGGTAGGGATATGCATTACCAGCAGCAGTGCATGGGTGCCAGTTGGTTCCACCAGACGGTTGCAAGCATGCTCATGTTTTGGGGAGGGGACAAGGAAGGGATTCAGATAACAGAGAGGTTCAGATAATAGGGTTTTGGATAAACAGGAGCATACTGTATGTGAGATATGCTGAGAATGACTAAATTAACATGCCAATCATCACAGATCAAATCCAAAACCTTACTGCAAGTTTACAGAAAAGTATTTTCCAGTGACCTACAACAACCTTCAGCTTAGTCTAGGAGTAATTAACATCCAAACTTTCATGCATTCAGGAACTTCCAATTATAAGGATAATTAATTTGAAACAGAGTTTTAAAAAAATCTTGTAAATAAAATTAGTGAAAGCAATGGATTAATTGCAGTACGCTAACAGAAGTACAGTATTGATAAATATACAATTTCCCCCACACAGGTATGCCAGAGTGTCTCAGATGCTGTCCTTAAACGATTTATTATCCAAGGCTTAGAGCTCTCTTGCAGGTAAGTTGAATCATGCCAAACATATGGCAGTTCTGTTATTTATACAAATAAGCATGAGGAAACAACACTAATTTTTCACTTGTTAGTCCAACACAGAATTTGAACTCAGATCGCAAGACGTAAAAACCCCTACTGGCATACAAACCCCTACCACTACCTCACTAAATGGAAGTCTTTTTAAACATATACTATCTAATTATTTTTATATGGTCACAGACATGAGTTAGCTCAGAACCCATCAGTTGCAAGACAGTATTTCCATGGCTTTATTAAATTATTAGGAAATCTCTCCAATTAGAAGAAAACCCAGAGTTTGCTTAATTTCCAAAAATCATTAGAAGCTTGGCAATGCTTTCAGATGAAGGCATGTAAAGCATGAGACTATACTACATTTAATGCAGTTTAGGTTAATTTAAACCAAAAGTATAAAAAAATTACTAGGTTGCAAGAACTCAAAAAACGTCTGTAATGGATTCTAATCTCCTCTCACCCCTAAAACAGTCTTCTTAAAATATATAATATAAAAACCATTGGCTCCACTTTTAACAAACTGTGGCTCTCTTTTAGGCTGAGCTGTTTGAAGGGAAAAACAAAAAAAATAAAACGCCCCCTTACAAAGAAATTACCTGTCCTCCAGATTGTTTTTTAGCACTTTCATACAGCTCATCAATGTGTGAAGTAAACGACATAAAATCTGGAATGACGAACTTTCGTCTGAAGGCCTGAGTAAGCAACACAATATTGCTTTGTACACACCTGCGGAATGTAAGAAAAATGTTAAGTAAATACTCCAGCTGCCTTTTATTTCTCTCAGAAGACTATAAAAGGGCCAATCCAGCCCTTGCTTATGTGTAATTCACTGAAGTAAACAGCATTATGTGCATGAGTAAGGACTGGGTGACTGGGCCCTTAATTATTCTTACAGACATAAGATATTCTTTATTAGAAAGAAGCTTCCATTGCACAAAGGTATTAGGGAAATTTTTAATTGATTGTTTACAGCAGTTGAATACTGATCTATTTTATTCTTTAATTATTTTAGTTTCTTATTTAAGGTTTCAACTGCAGGGGTGCACTGCATTTCTAATTGTACGTGACTACAAGTTTCATTCAGTCTGACACATACTCAGAGTCGCCGAGCTCCACAGGGCTGGCTCTTTCCCTCAGCCCCACTTCTAAGGGATCCTCTCTATGAGTTTGGTGATTGAACTGCAAAAGTGTCAGGAAGTAGGATAAAGTGAGGAAATGGCTATACTCTAGCCCAGAGGTGGGCAAACTACAGCCCGCAGGACCATCCTGCCCGGCCCCTGAGCTCCTGGCCAGGGAGGCTCTCCCCCGCCCCATCCCCTGCTGTCCCCCCTCCCCTGCAGCCTGACCTCACTGCACCACCAGCACTCTGGCCTGCCGCTCCTGTCGGGCAGCGCGGCGGCATGGCTGGCTCCGGCATAGTAAGGGGGCGGGGAGGGGTTGGATGAGGGGCAGTCAGGGGACAGGGGGAGTTGGATAGGGGGTGGGGTCCCAGGAGGCAGTTAGGGGCAGGGGTGTGGATAGGTGTCATGGCAGACAGGGGACAGGGAGCAGGAGGGGAGGGGGGTTGGCTAAGGGGTGGGGTCCCAGGGGGTCCTGGGTGGGTGCGGTCAGGGGTCAAGGAGCAGGAGGAGTTGGATGGGTCGGGAGTTCTGAGGGGGGTGGGTAGTGGGAGGGGGTGGATGGGGGGCCAGGCTGTTTTGGGAGGCACAGCGTTCCGGACCCAGCCCTCCACACAGTTGCGCAACCCCAATGTGGCCCTCGGGCCAAAAGGTTTGCCCACCCCTGCTCTAGCCCAAACTGTATAAGTGCTCCATAAATGCTGAAACTGGGGGACAGCAAGCAGCTGGATGCTTCTTTAAAGCCATCTACACATCTTCCCTTCAAGCTGCCACCAACCCACCCAGAGTACACCTCTCTACTCCCTTGTTCCCACAACAGCCAACAGATCCTTCCCCACTCCTCCCCCAGCACCACCCCCTCTGGTAAATCTGAGAGCCAGGAATGCATGGGGCCAGGGAAATTGTGGAAATTAGGTGCAAGATGAAGAAAGCAAAAATGGGGGAAGCTGGAAGAAAGGGAAGATGACAGAACAGAGAAAGGTAACTGAGAAATGCTGCAAGAAGGAAAAAACAAGAGTATGCAAGAAAACAGACAAGAACAAGACAACAGATATGTAAGTGAAACAAGTATGTCAGACATATCATGAGGGGACATATGGAGGAACGGGGCAGGAACAGTTCTATTCCAATGAGGAGTGGGTCCAACACAAAAAAGGTTGGAAACTACTGCCACACTGATACAGAATCAGCACACTTTCTATCAGTCTGTTTAAGCCTCTAAAACTGTAGCACACACTAAAAATTTAACACACAAAATCAAGTTAAGAGCTGCAAGAATTTTGTTGAAAAGAGACTGCATTCTTCCTACAATTGATATCATTTAGTGATATTTCTTCAGAAAAATTAAGACTAAATTATGGTTCAAAATTATAACATTTTAACTGGTGATATTTCCGGAAACATGTTGTTCTGGGCCAAGGTGTTCGAAGCATCACAGGCCGGCAGAGGTACTCTGGAAAACGAGACCCACATGCAGCTAAGCGAGTTATTGGCTTTACTGAAGGTTAGCGACACATCCACAACAGGGACTCCCAGCGTTGCCGTCACGGAGGCGGAGAATCCAGCACACCGGAGCTTCGCCTGGGACGGAGTCCGACGAAGGAGTGACCAGCGAGCCCTAATAAGCAGTACACACAAACAACTCATGAATATAGAATTAGGTGCTTTCCTACAGGGGGCTTTCCGCAAACTGGCAAAGGGCCATAGAGGGCAGACAGAACCGGCCTAAAGCCGGTTAGAGTTGGTTCTCCATGTCCTACAGTAACCGGGTGGCCTCGAGAAAGTGGAAGTTCCCTAGCTAGGCTGTAACGAAGTCTTCTGCAATCCCTTACATATGTCATTTAATTACAAACAATGAAGAACAAAAAAAGGATATTCCCAAATATTCTGTACTATAGCATCACTAACAGCTCAAAATAAGGTTGTATGCAGGTTATTGAATAAATCTATTCTCCCCTTAAATCTGTGACACATTCTTTTTCTGTGAAGCCCCAGTTCAGGTTTAAGTCATGTTGACCCTTCACACTTTGTGAAATTCACCCTAAATTCATCTGACAAGATTGCTCCAAATAGTAGAAGGTACCTCTCTCCAACAGTGAAGGAGAAAGACTAGAAAAGAATAGAACCAGCCCTCTCTGAAGGATACGTAAAATAGTGGTTTTTATTGGTTGCAACCTGCCAAATTTGTATAGGGGACCTACTTTGTTACCCTGTCAATTTGTGCATACTTCTGACATAGTTTGTAATGACAATTATCCCTTTTTGGTAGATACTCATGTAGTTTTCATAGACCTATTTCACCTCTATGACCAGTCACCCTTAGAGGTTGTTACCTATATCAAGGGGATCCCTGCCCTTTTGGAAGCAATTAAGTAACAACAGTTAAGACAACTGGGCACTCAGAAGAAATATATGCACACTCAATGGGTTCAATTCTCAGATGCACTGTGACTGGTTTGCACTACCACGATGATGAGAGGTACCAGGAAGTCTCCCAAGGCTTCAAGGTGCTCCTGAACCAGGGGTCGGCAACCTGCGGCACGCGTGCCAAAGGTGGCACGTGCGCCGATTTTTACTGGCATGCTGCTGCCAGCCGGGTTCTATCTGCCAGCCCCGCTCAGCCCGCTGCCAGTCTGGGGTTCTGTTCGCCAGCCCCGCTCAGCCCGCTACTGGTCTGGGGTTCTGTCCGCCAGCCTGGGGTTCTGTCTGCCGGCCCTGCTCAGCCCGCCACTGGTCTGGGGTTCTGGCCACCGGCCCCTTGCCAGCTGGGGTCCCGGCCATCAGCCCCGGGATACCAACCGCTGGCCCCGCTCACCTCGCTGCTGGTCTAGGGTTCCAGCTGCCCGGCCCCCTGCCTGCCGGGGTCCGGGCCTCCGGCCCTGCTCAGCCCTCCTGCCGGCTTGGGGTACCTACACCCAGCCCAGGGCTCTGCTCCTGGCCTAGGCCCAAAGCTCTGCAGCCCTTATCAAAAATTACCCTATAATTTTGAACACTTAAAAACTTTGTATATTACAGTAATGGTTAAAAAATGTATAAGGTTAACAAACACATAGGTTTGATGAAACCAAGTAGTTGTACTTGTGTTTGTTCTTAATTTGGGTTTTCGATGATTTACCTTCTAAAAAAAAACCAAAAAACTCTCATATCTCACATCCCCAGAAAGGGCATCTCACACCCCCAGGGGGTGTGTGCATCCCAGGTTAAAAACCACCGCACTAAACTGATAAGATCTGCATTTTAATTTAATTTTAAATGAAGCTTCTTAAACATTTTAAAAACCATGTTTACTTTACATACAACACTAGTTTAGTCATAATATCTACTTATAGAGACCTTCTAAAAATGTTAAAATGTATTACTGGCACACAAAACCTTAAATTAGAGTGAAGAAATGAAGACTTGGCACACCCCTTCTGAAAGGCTGCCGACCCGTCCTGAACAAACAATCCCAAGGCAGAATGCAGAAAACATGGAGCTCTGTATTCCACATGGTGTTTCTGTCTCTGTAATAGGGAAGTTTGGTTCATACCAGGGGTGCCCAATCTACAGCTCCCCAGAATATTTCATAAGGCCCATGCTGGGACTCCTGCTGTTAGCTGAAACCTTCTTAAAATATGTAGAATGTGTCTGGCCCACACACATCTGTGCTTAGGTTTATGTGTCCCTCTTGCGTAATAAGGTTGGGCACCACTGGTTTATACAACAGGTTGTGTACTCACCCCCTCAGAGACTTACACCAGTCCTAGTGTGCTTACTCAGAATAATTCAGCCATTTCTCAGGGGCATATATTAGGCTTAGATTGCTGTAACTAACACCTCTCTCACAAATCACATATGATTTATGCCCCAGATCCTCCTATCATAGAGGAACGCAGCTTGAAAGGGATCTGCAGTATGAGCCATGTTTGGGGCTCAGAGATGACAGTCACAGGGGCCACAGAGGGAGAGACAGATGAATAGAAGCAAGTGTTTAGGAGGAGAGTGGCTGATGGAGAATGCCTCAACCTGCAAGGCACATGAAATCGTGTGGGAGGATAACTGGTCAGCTATTCCACACAGTCAACAATTGTAAAAACACTGCAGCCTCCATTATCTCCTACTCCCATTAATTGCCCTATGAAAGAGGTAAATTCTTCCCTTTTTTAAAATTCTTCCAGTGATCAAGACTATGCAATCTCATTCTAAAAGATCCTCTCGAACCAACAGTCAATCCCCTTTTCCCCACATATCAACATTTGTCCTTTTCAACTTTCTAAGGATGCATCCAATGCATTGGAGAAATATTTCATGCCCATTACTATATGGGCCATTTTCATGCTGCTGCACATATGCACAATAGTTCAGGATCAAGCAAGATGGAGAAGATGTGGTTATGGCCCACAAGTGGATCTGAACCACGCTTCACCTTAGGCTATTTCTTTTCATGTCACTGTAAGACAAGTGCATGTGGAACCCAGGATCAGGAGTGCATAACTCAAAGGGAGTGGTAGCTCTATACCATACCAAGTAACTTGCTTATGGCAACAGAAACAGCACACCCAAAGTCTGAGTCCAGTGAGTTCTAATCAGAGGAATAAATTATTTCCTAGCTGTCAGCTAGGTAAGAAATTGTAAAGAATATGTGAAGCCTGAAATAACTCCTCCCTCCAGCCCCCGAGCTCTAAAGATAAAGAATGAGTGGAAATCAGGCAGATTTTGGTAAGCAAAAATACTGATCAACAATCAGGTGTACGGTAAAGAGAAAAGGGAGAGGTCACCTCAGAGTCACCCCTAAACTCAGTAACTGGAGCACCATCATCCATTTTCTATTTTTTGGAGAGATTATAAAATAATTATTTTTATTCTGTTGTATGAACTTCTAGACAGACACTCTGGCATACATATGCACATAACTCAGGAAGGTAAGAAGACTATACTGAATTTACAATACCAATCACCCCTGATAATCAGGACAAAGCTTGACCTCAAAAGAAAGAATCAGGGGAAACCATGTCTCTTTATATAGACAAGCAGCCTTTAATTCCATGTTTTTAATAGAGGCTCACGGATTCAGCACATTCAGTTTTTATTTAAAATGTTTTAAGAGATTATAAGTAATTTAGGCTTTAACATTTTTGTATTAAGTTCAGATTTCATTTTAAACAGATTTTTAAAAATGTAAACAAATTAAAAAATCTGATTTAAATCAAAATTCCCCCCCCCTCCAAAAAAAATGAATTTTTATCCAACCTGTAAGAAACAGGATCCCCCTTGAGTTGCCCAAACTTCCACCATATGGCTGCAAATGGCATTTCACCACCCATAGTACAATCCAGGAGTAGAGTTTTGGGAAGGCAGAATACTGGGGTGCATAAGTCAGGGTTATTTTTCATCCTCCCTACTATATCCCTTATCTTCACAATTCTTCCAAGGTGTTTTTCTTCTCTACCTTTTTGAGTTTGCATAGCCTGTTTGTCAGTCTTTCTACTGGGAAAGTATTCAAAATATGGTCCTGATCCTGCTACAGTTACAAACCTGAACGAACACCAATTTCAACAAGATTTGGGGGTATTTGTCTATGCCAGTACACGTAAATAGTAGTACTTCTTCTAGTAAAGCTTTTAAAAGAGAGTGGAGACATCTGAAAGCCTGGGCAACAAATCACCTCAGGAAAACAAATGCAAATTTAATAATTTGTGGTAAATGAAACACTTTTATGTTAATATGAACATTCCAAACACTCCAATGCACCTTCTGTCACAAAAGCTTTCAGACCATCCAAATGAATAAAAACATTTGTAACTTGAGGATTTAAGGGTAAGTATGACTAAGCCTAGAATGGAATATTTCACAGGAATTTGCTATCTTGATTTACATAACAGGAAGATCAGTTTCATTAAAAAAAAAGAAAAAGAAAAAAGACCACTAGAGGCCAGACTGCAGATTGTTAGATTTACATTTACAATAGAATATACCCAAATTGCTGCTTTCTACCAGCAGATCAGAGGAGATCAGGCTGAAAAGAGTGTCACTCAGGGTCAATAAAAGTGGGACAAAGTGCCTTGTGACAAAGACAAAACTTGTTTCATATGAAGGCTAAATATCCAAGTCACCTACTCTGAAAGAGAATTAGTGTCTAAATTCAGATATAGCAATATTATAGCTGTTGCTCAGCAGCTGCTACTATAATTAAGGGAAAAAACACTTTCCATAATCTCATTTTGAGTCCCTCACAGCTTTCCAGAGTTGTTTTAGCTGAAATTTTCCATGTTCCTTTCACCCTAGAATCAATTTTGTTTTTCAAAATACCTAGTTTTGTTGAGTCATGAGACATATGGGAAAAGCAACATTTCCTATATTCCATGAAACCTCCTCTCCCCCCATGCCCCTAACCACCACCAAACCGGGGACTCAAAAATAGCTAAACTTAGTATATTTACAAGAGTCGTTCCTGGGCTATGTTTAAATTCCCTTCATCCTTTTTCACTAGTAATCCATGATGTTAAAAGTTAACAGCAAGGAAAATTTTCAGACAGAATTTGACTTTTAAGCTGGAGAGTTACAGGTTACATGAAATCAGAAATATAGATATTGTTTCAACAGTACCATTTATTACATTTGTGCAGTGGGGAAGTCAGCATGTCAGCTGGACCCTAACTTTTGCATTTCCTGTTTCATGAGAGTTAAGTGTGTAAGCTTAATATTGTATTAATTTTGACATTTTTACACGAAATAGCTCATCACCCCCTAAAACAGTGTTGCGTGGCAAATACAGGGGGTATAGACAACCTGTAACAGAAATTGATTTTAGTTATAAACTCCTACAGTTTTCCATAAAATTATTTTAGTGTTGAAAATCTAGTGTTTTTTCCAATCTTCAGCATAGTCAGTCTTATGCACAGAAGAGCAATCAAGCCAGCTTTCCCCAAGTTATGTTGCCAACGTGCATTATCTTAACATGGAGGAGCAAACCCAAGAGATTATTCAGTCTCCATGCTCAATCTTCAGCCTTTGAATGAGTTACCTAAAAGTGCCCCAACAGATATCATTTGATTTTGACACGGAGATCTTGTCTTTGCTAGAAAAGGTTTGCCACTATGGCTATACAGACAAACCCTTCTAGCGTAGGAGCAGATTATACTGGCATGAGTTCTTTTGTCAATAACTTATACCAGTTCCCAGAAAGAAATAAGCTATATCAGCAAAAGCACTTTTTATCCAGTATAACTTCCCTACACTAGGGTTTCTGCCCAGAGAGAAATGTTGTCAACAAATCTCACACCCTTACCTAATATATGATTACTATACCTGCAAACGGTTCCAGTGGACACCTGGTCTTGAACATACACGCATTAGTAACTGGACAAAGCTACTGATTTTTCTCATCCATTCACATGGTAGGTTTTAACTGCCTAATGATTCATCCCATATTCAACAGAGTGATCTAGAAGTGAAATGCTTTGTTGTTCTGACATAACCTGATCAAAATCACTCATTTCCCAATTCTTCCCATTCTCAAAAAAAACCCAAACCAAAACAAAAACAAAAAACCTTCTAAGTAAACATTTCACTTATTTTAACTAGCAAAGCTAGGGGGAAAGGAAGGAGGAGGAATTATCGCTGCTAATAACATTACTGTTCCCCAGCCTGCTCTGTTATAGACCCCAATGACATTTCACAAATGCAAGGAGTATCCCACCCAGCACAAAGAGAAGCAGGAAGTACACAACACTGACAGAATAGTTGAATTTCAAGAGTATATTTTAAAAACTTCTACATCCGATCTAGTTTTGCTTGCAGAATCACCATGCCACAGAATAAAAATGAAAAGAAGTTACACTCTACTCTTAACACAAGCCTAGAATCTCATTTCAAGATTTAAGAATTCCCAAGACTGAAAAACTAAATAGAAACTAGTTTACATTCCTTTTTAAACATCCAAAATAAACTGAAAATAGGGGAAAGGAGAGCGCTTGGCATGAACTGAACTTTGTAAACAGCACGGATATTGTTTAGCTAACTTGCTGCAGATATTTTATAACTCTTACACTGTGTACTATTGTATAAAGCTTTTCCATAACTAAGACTAGAAAATATGCATGTACACTTAATTGAACCAAATCATTTAGCAGGCCTTGTATCATACAAAGGTATTTAAAAAACCTATCCAATGACTGCATGTCACAGAGGTTAGTTTTTAGTGCAGGAATAGGCACACAAGTTTCATTTATAAATGTAGATTCACACTTAATTCTTTGCTGCATCTTACTGCACATTTAACAATACTATAACTGTTTCCGGTGTTTTTTTTCCCCTCAAAAATAAGTTGAGTTTCTGCATCACTAATTAGTGCACAGAAAGTAGCTGATTTTAAGAACAACAGCTTTTTTTCATTTTGTGAACAATTAGGTAAGAGAGATGCAGGATTTTATTCCTTGAGTAACAACATGAACCTAGCCTGCTGTATTTCATGAGATAGTGAAACATTCTCAAATACTATTTTAATGTAAGTTAAATTAAATATGGGTGTCTCACTCCTTTTTCATTTTAACTACATATTAGATTTATACACAGTATATATATTCCATGACAGAATGTGACTTAAATAAGGCGTATGATCTTAGTACTGTATAATATAGCAACCACATCACAATATTATCAGAAATATTTTACTTTTTAAACAAATCTTTGTCCAGCATGACGCCATCTGAGGTCGTTTGAAGAGTTAGTCTTAACATATCCATGCACTCTTTCAACCGTGGATCAGATGTACGCAATCCTGTAGATTTGAGTGCCTATTACAATAAAGGAGAAGTCAGAATTACTACAAATATGAAAAATACACCTTTACTGAAATAGTATTAAATTCTCTAGTGCTTAACCCTATTTGCTCTCCTCTTCCAACTGAAACATAAATCAGCCTACCAAAATTTCACTGAATTATACACGGGCTCAAAACCCCAATCTCTTGCCACGCCACCCTTACTACTGGCTTCAAAAGACCGCCACAGATTTAACAAGATCAGTGAATTGATTAAATGGGCCATAACTTGGAGAGAAGATAACACATTCTTGGGGAATTTGAGTGTACAAAAAGACTATTCCCAAGAAAATAGTATTTATTCTTAAATGACAGACACAAAGAATCCTCCAAGTGAATCCTTTCAAGTTGTGTGCAGTCTAATGACTATGAAAAGCCTCACCCTGTTTGTAGTGCCTTCAGTGATAAGTCTGTAAAAGTCTGTGATAAGTCTGTAAAAGCAAGGAATGTCACACGAAGTTGTTGCCCACCATGTAACAGAGAAGTTAAATTAATATTCCTGACTGCTGCTTGCTAAAGCATAAAATGTATTATCAGAATACCAACTAGCTTTTATACAGAACTTGGGAAGTAGAAAACGCACCAAGATGGATTTAAATCACCAATCTCAATCATGATTTAAATCAGAAAGAAAACCTTGATTTAATCAACTTTAATCTTGGTGCATTTATACTTAAGTAATTTTCCTAAAGAAAGGCTGATATAATTTGGTACTTCTTTTTACTAACCAGGAGGATACAGCATATCTATATACATTTTATCAAAAAAAACACCCATGAGGAGTCTTTGTGGCAACTTAGAAACCAACAAATTTATTTGGGCATAAGCTTCCGTGGGCTATAACCCACTTCATCAGATGCATGTAGTGAAAACATAGTAGGCAGGTATAAATATACAGCTCATGAAAAGATGCGAGTTACCTTACCAAGTGGTGGGTCAGTGCTAATGAGGCCAATTTAATCAAGGTGGATGTGGCCCATTCCCAACAGTTAACAAGAATGGGAGAGTATCAGAAGGAAAATTTTTTTGCAATGACCCAGCCAATCCCAGTCTTTATTCAGGCCTAATTTGATGGTGTCAAGTTCGCAAATTAATTCCAGAACTGTCACATTCAAAATCAGTAGCAGAGCACTTCAATCTCCCTGGACACTCAGTAAGACTTAAAAGTGGCCATTTTGCAACCAAAAAACTTCAAAAACAGACTTGAATGAGCAACTGCAGAACTGGAATTAATTTGCAAGCTTGACACCATCAAATTAGGCCTGAATAAAGACTGGGAGTGGCTGCGTAACTACAAAAAGTAATTTTCCTTCTGTTGATATTCACCCTTTCTGTCAACTGCTGGAAATAGGCCACATCCACCTTGATTGAGCTGGCCTCATTAGCACTTGGTAAGGCAACTCACATCTTTTCATGTGCTGTATATTTATACCTCCATGCATCTGATGAAGAGGGTTCTAGCCCATGAAAGTTTATGTCCAAATAAATTTGTTAGTCTCTAAGGTGCCACAAGGACTCCTCATTGTTTTTGCTGATACAGACTAACACGGCTACCCCTCTGAAACCTATACACATTTATGTAAGTAATTATATAGCTTCACGTATATTTATTTAGATTCTTAATTTTCATGGTTTTTATTATGTTAGAAAATGGTGATTTAAAAAAATCTAATAAATAAATGTGTCAAACTCATGATCTGTATCAAGCTGCAGTCAAATGGAATTTCGAATTCACTTAAAAAGGCACAAAGACAGCACTTCAAAATTGTTTTTGCTAGTTAAATAACTACCTTAAATGTGCTGGATACATTAGAAAAAAGTTTATCAAAACATGTTTGTACACTGAAAACTGATTTACTGAACAAATCAAGTATTAATACCAGTTAATGAACTGAACTGACTGTTTCTGATCACCATGTCCTTTAACACTTTAGAACTAGTAGAGCTCATCCTTTCACACCTCATTTTTATTCACAGACTGAAAGAGAACAAGCTTTCCTATTTTTTCAACTCCCAATTATTTCTGAACTTTGAATGAACTAGCTGAATAGTTACATAAAATGGAAATGAACAAACAGAAATGAAGAAAATATTCTCTGCACCTGCAGAAAAAGCTACTTGCTATCAAAAGGACTTCAACATACGCTGGCTTCAGGTGCTTAGCCAGTGACCTCCACCAGTTCAATGGTTTGACTTTCTTTAGAAAGTCAGTATACTTGTACTGCTTGATTTTGTTGTTGTTGTTATTTATATGATCTTACTACAATACGTTTTGGCCTTAACACAAGCTGTCATAATTACAAATGTAATTAAAATTTATTTTTTTTTAAAGGAAGATGAATTCAAATTTAAAAAATCTGGGTGTTGTGTATGTCAGATTTTTATCCACTCTGAAACTTACAGTAATGAATTTATGAACTGGAATTTTTTCTTGCCCTTCTGCAATAGTATAGAACAGCAAATCTTCCAAGCTAGGCAAGAGACCTTGCTTCATCTTACTAGGAATAAAAAGAAAGTCACAGAAGAGTTAGTACACATGCATTATTTACAATGTATCCACGTAAAAAAAGCAATGTAGACCAATTCTGCTACTAGAGAACTTGGGAACATTTGCAGGACGGTTATTTCAAAATTTTAATTCCACTTTCACCAAAAAACTGATAGTTAAAAAAAGCACCATGTATGTTTAATTTTATTTTTTTTAAACTGTAGTTAAGATGTACAATAGTTTGCATTAGTGGTATTACAATCCGTTTTGTATATGGCAATAAACTAAAAAATGAAAGAAGAGATACAAATATTTATTCTAATATCACTTTGTGAAACTGCTACATCACATCTTACTGTTCATGAGGTTCTGTAGGATGAGAATGGACAAAAAGGTTGCATCACTTGACAAAAAGGTCAAGTTAAAGCCCAATATATCAGGGAAACAAAGGGGAGGAAGAAGCATAAATTTTGTTTTGTTCACAAGGCTTAACTCCACACCTGAAATCATAAGCAGACTTCTCACTGACTTCAGCGAGAGTTACACATGCAGAAGGGCAGAATTTGTCTGGAGATCATAAAGACCTACCTACCTAACTGTAAAGAAGATACTGGTTTTCACGAGAACAAATATGTGCATTACATTTTCATAACCTACGCTCTTTTCTTCACCTCACACTTTCCCTGAACACATACATCAAGATGAATCTGAAGTTTCAAATATTTAAACTGCATGAGATTTGAAAACAACAAAAAGTAACTGCTAGACAGTTTTCACAACCTCAGAAATTAGCATACTGGTTGGGACCAGCAATCTATCTAACCCACTCTCTCCAATAGTGGTCTAGTGCCAGAAGTTTCAGGGGAAGATGCAAAAATCCTGTGGTAGGATAACTGCTCCTGAGAGGATTCTGCGAGACTGCGGACCCGCAGAAAACCCTCCCCCACAGAGAAAACAGCAGGGAAGCAAAGGGAAGCCATACACGGGGCGGGCGGGGAAAAGAGAACTGTGGGTAAAGTCTTTGGGGGACTGCCCCCCACCCAAACAGAGGTGAGGCATGGGGGGGGGGACACATGGGGTTACATGCCAGTGCCCCCCGCATCCCATTCTGCAAGCACAGAGCTGCCCAGCTGATTGAGGCTGTCTCTCGGCTTGGCTGACTCTGAAGCTGAATGCCGCCTCCCGCATTCTAGCGCCACTCGTGCTCCCCTTCTGTGTGCTGGGAGCCTTCCTGTTTTCTATTCTGTGCAACACTTAGTGCCCGCAGTGAGGCTGGGTAAGGCGTGGGAGGAAATGAGGGAAGCAGGGGTGAGGGGTAAGAGGCAGTGGGGAAGAGAAGCGGGGATGAAATAGGGCAAGGTGAGGAGACTGTGGGAGTGAGGGGCGGGGGATGGAGAAAAAGCGGAAAGGGGAATTGCAGGGGGAAGCAAGAGCCCGGCATCCCCACGGCAGCAGCTGGAGCTCCCCTGTTTAGGAAGCCCATTGAACCCTCACCCTGACAAGCCCTACCCCCATACCTGGAAAGCTCCGACGAGCCCCCAACCCCCAGACCCCCACCCCACTGATCCCCAACCAGCTGCACTTGGACCCGCCACCCCATCAAGCCCGCTCGCCCAGCCCCCGGATCCCCACACTGAGCCCCATCTCCCCACACCGAGCCCCCCACTCCCCAACCACCTTCACCTGGATCCCCTGCAGAGTCCCATTGCCCCTGCACCCCTAATGAGCCTCTGTGCACCCAGATGGCCTCACACAGAAACCTCTCACTCCACATCTGGATTTCCCACACTAAGCCTCTCCACACTTGGATCCTGCTGGGCTGAGCCTCCCCACCCACACCTGGTGCACCTGGCACAGAGTCCTGAGGTGTTTCCGATACAGGCCCAGCCCTTGCACTGTCTCGGGGTCAGATGCAACCTCACTGCAGAGTCCCTATACTGAGGGAAGTGGGAGCTTCAGGGTGATCTCCCACTTCAATGCAGCCAGTGGCCTGTACTCCCCACTGCCTTGCTGTAGCCTATTTATTTATGGACAAATAAAATTTGCAGAATTTTAAAATACTGTGCACATAACTTTTAGGTGCCAAATTCCCTCAGGAGTAGATAATTATAAAGTAACTTGTCTCTATGGAAGTTTATTCCCTGCCCCATCGGCTAGGAGTTGGCTCATGCCTGTAAGCACAAGTTTATATACTTTTTTTTCTTTTTTTAATTATACCGCCTAGGTATGATATCCTAATATAGCTAGGGATGCTTTCATTATTCATATACACATCTAAGCAGTTTTTCAATCTGAATCAGTTCTTGCCATCAATTACATGTTGTGAAAAGTTAGTCAGAGAAGAAACTTTTTGTTTTTTTTTAAGCACAATGCTTTATAAGTTTTAAATCTGTGGCTTTTAAATTTTATTCAATGTCCTCTTATTTTTATATTATATGAGGGTGTAAATCGAAGAGCCAGATTCACCTTCTCTAAATAACTCATTTTGCACACCTCTTATCCTGTTCTCCTTGCCTCTCTAAACTGGTATTTCTCTCTGATGTTCCACCCTTAATGCAATGCTGCAGGATCAGTTCTAAAACAGAAACAGGTAGCACGACAAAATTGGTTTCCCTCCCAGCTCTGTACAAGGTAACAGAGCATTACTACTGGGAGTCTGTAAATAAAGATAACTGCCACCTACAAAAAGGGATGGTAAGTAGTCTTATTGTTTTAAATTTACCCATTAAAAATAATAATTACCCATTAAAAATAATAAGTGCATAAACTGTAATTTGAAAATGATCTTCAAATTAGTTACTATACGTCACCTCTGCAAGTCATATTCTTTCCTGGAAATGAAAGCCTTCAGACAAAACAAAATATATAAACAAGCAAAAATTTGAAAAATTGTTGCCTGGCTATAAAAGCTCTCTTTCACAAGATTACCAAGAATTCTCTGAGTTATATTTAAAGATGCCTTGCAGGACCCCACCCTAAGACTGCAATAATAATTGTTGCTGGTAGTCACGTAAACCATGTCGACCAGTAAAATTCTGCAGATCCACACTTAAATTCAGTATTAGCTTAAACTATTTCAATGGTAGTTCAGCTTACTCATTAAAAATTAATAATGAATCAATGACCTAAATATATTTAATCCTATCCTTAATGTTAATGATGGGCCTCATACCGTATTAAATTCTCCTTCCCTTTACCCAAACCAGTAGTAAATATCAGAGCCTCTGTGCATACATATCTTCCACTGAGCAGCCCGCACCCAGATGGCCTCACATAGAAACCTCTCACTCCACATCTGGATCTCCCACACTAAGCCTCTCCACACTTGGATCCTGCTGGGCTGAGCCTCCCCACCCACACCTGGTGCACCTGGCACAGAGGGGCAGAGTGCTGAGGTGTTTCTGATACAGGCCCAGCCCTTGCACTGTCTCGGGGTCAGATGCAACCTCACTGCAGAGTCCCTATACTGAGGGAAGTGGGAGCTTCAGGGTGATCTCCCACTTCAATGCAGCCAGTGGCCTGTACTCCCCACTGCCTTGCTGTAGCCTATTTATTTATGGACAAATAAAATTTGCAGAATTTTAAAATACTGTGCGCATAACTTTTAGGTGCCAAATTCCCTCAGGAGTAGATAATTATAAAGTAACTTGTCTCTATGGAAGTTTATTCCCTGCCCCATCGGCTAGGAGTTGGCTCATGCCTGTAAGCACAAGTTTATATACTTTTTTTTCTTTTTTTAATTATACCGCCTAGGTATGATATCCTAATATAGCTAGGGATGCTTTCATTATTCATATACACATCTAAGCAGTTTTTCAATCTGAATCAGTTCTTGCCATCAATTACATGTTGTGAAAAGTTAGTTAGAGAAGAAACTTTTTGTTTTTTTTTAAGCACAATGCTTTATAAGTTTTAAATCTGTGGCTTTTAAATTTTATTCAATGTCCTCTTATTTTTATATTATATGAGGGTGTAAATCGAAGAGCCAGATTCACCTTCTCTAAATAACTCATTTTGCACACCTCTTATCCTGTTCTCCTTGCCTCTCTAAACTGGTATTTCTCTCTGATGTTTCACCCTTAATGCAATGTTGCAGGATCAGTTCTGAAACAGAAACAGGTAGCACGACAAAATTGGTTTCCCTCCCAGCTCCTCCCCAAATTAGATGACGATTAAATACCAGAACCAACAGTCTTTTCTTGAAGGTTCACAATGTCACCTCCAAAAGCATGCCAGGAATTTCAGGTTTAGAGTCAGCTTTCTGTACTCTGCTCTCTGGACTGGCACGGTAATAGATTGTGGACGTTCTACCTGACGGACCTACATCTCGGAACTATTAGGAACAAAGTTACAATGGGCTTCAAATCATTTTCCTTCCCCCCCCCCCCCTCAATAGGTTGTCTTGTACGTGCTTCAGTTTTCTTTTAGACTTAGTGTCAACTTAAAATCAATGCTCTTTGGTATTTGACAAATTTAGTACAAGGTAATAGAGCATTACTACTGGGAGTCTGTAAATAAAGATAACTGCCACCTACAAAAAGGGATGGTAAGTAGTCTTATTGTTTTAAATTTACCCATTAAAAATAATAAGTGCATAAACTGTAATTTGAAAATGATCTTCAAATTAGTTACTATATGTCACCTCTGCAAGTCATATTCTTTCCTGGAAATGAAAGCCTTCAGACAAAACAAAATATATAAACAAGCAAAAATTTGAAAAATTGTTGCCTGGCTATAAAAGCTCTCTTTCACAAGATTACCAAGAATTCTCTGAGTTATATTTAAAGATGACTTGCAGGACCCCACCCTAAGACTGCAATAATAATTGTTGCTGGTAGTCACGTAAACCATGTCGACCAGTAAAATTCTGCAGATCCACACTTAAATTCAGTATTAGCTTAAACTATTTCAATGGTAGTTCAGCTTACTCATTAAAAATTAATAATGAATCAATGACCTAAATATATTTAATCCTATCCTTAATTTTAATGATGGGCCTCATACTGTATTAAATTCTCCTTCCCTCTACCCAAGCCAGTGGTAAATATCAGACTTCCTATTAAATAAATCAGAGAAAAACACTGTACTTATTCATGCACTAAGAAAAGACGAGGACTTGTAAACGAACAGAACTTTTACTGTTCTTTACACTTCAGAAAATTAACATTATTTTAAATGATGCAATGCTGGCTAGTGTACAGACAGGCTGGCAACTCAACAAAGACAAATACGTGCAACTACACCAGGAAAGTTAGAGAACTTTCTTCCATGCCACATTTTGCATTTTTATAAAAGCCAAGCACTTAGCTTCTGAAAAGACTATTTCTAGACTTCAAAATGTTATACATTGTTAAAGCTGTAATTCTACATTTCAATAACCCAAAAGTACGCAATTTTTATTTCATATATTTTAGGAGTTACAATACTATATACATTCGAAAGTCCAGTGTTATCGACTTTTGACCTTTTTACAGAGTTTCAAACTTTACAGAGTTTCAGTAAATTTCCCAATAAACTTTCTGAATTATACACAATGTTTCCCTTAACAAAAAAAAATTTGATTTCTGGAAATTTGAAATTGAGATTTCAATCTTTGCTGTCACTTGGGCAATGGATATACTTACAAATATTTTATAGCGTGCAAAAAGAGCTGAAATCCATGAATCTGCTCTATCACAAGCTTTATAATTATGTCCCAGGAAAACTGCACCTGTCCTATTTATAGCAATGCAGATTTATGCCCTTAAACATTGAAATATTTGACAGTAAGTTTCTTACCCCTACCTTTTGTAACATTTACACTTATTTCACAACTGAAGATTTTTTTTTAAATTCCCATCATATCTTTCACATCCATTGCTGTTAAATCAAGCTGACTGACCCAATATTTAACAATAAATTTGCACCAGCTGCCAAAGCAAATGAGGCTACTATTCAATATTTACAGAAAATGCTTTGTCAAATAGACTACCCTTCAATAAAGTTTATCAGTTAAAAGTGTAGAATAAGATGTTGCCCTTTTTATCAGTTCAATATTGTTAGTACATAACATTTGCTTAACCTAAAAGCAATATTTTAGCACGGTAACTAACACACTTAGCAAGAAAGTGTTATTCAGCATATGTTGCATAGAGCTAAGATACCGAAGTGGAGGGAACATGCTATTGCCATAGTTAGCTTAAAGTGGAATATCCAATTTATTCCCTGCTTTATGGTTTATACCATATTCTGAAAAACAAGGAAAAGAGTACGTGTAAATTAATTTTAGGCAAGAAAGACTGAAGTAGATTTCACAAATATTGTTCTAGTCGATGGGCTGGAATAATGGAGGTTGCCCCACACTACCACTTAACATAAAGGTTCTAGAACATACAGACCATGTGAGCGAGGATCCAGCCACCTCAACCTTGCCCTTATTCCCCTCTACCCCAGCATGGAGCCAACCTACAGAACTGCAGGGCTGTTCACAAGAGTCAATCTCACACAAAATTAATAGATTGTTTTTTTAAATAGAAAACTGAAGTGTCAAATGCGCTGTTGATTTTTGTCCTAGAGGGTATGTCTACACTGCAGTTAGACAACCGTGGCTCACCTGTGTCAGCTGACTTGGGCTAAAGGGTTTGGGCTAAGGGGCTATTTAACTGAGGTGTAGAAGTTTGGGTTTGGGCTGCAGTCTGAGCTCCGGGACCCTCCAATTGCTCAGGGTCCTAGAGCCCAGGCTCCAGCCCAAGCCTGAACATCTACACAGCAATTAAACTGTGCCATGGCCAAGGTGAAGTCAGCTGCCACAGGCCAACTGTAGGTTTTTAATTGCAGTGTAGACATACCCATAGACACCTACCCACTAGGAAACTGACTGAGACCATCAATTCATTTCACATTGGATGCTCAACCACCTTAATCTGGTGTTAACTTTCTTGTTATTACCACTACCTACCAGACAAACAATGATTAGAGCCATGAAGAAACTTCCTTATGAAAAACTGGTACTGTTTACTTTGGAGGGGAAGTGGATAACAGGGGACAAAACAGTTTATAAAATAACCAATAATGTAAATAAATTGGTATGAATTGATCACTTCTATTCACCTTCGCATAATCCAAGAATAAGGAGCTCACAGCAACTGAAAGGTGGCAAATTTTAAATTGATACACACATCTCTTCCACGTCAAGTAAAATTAGCCTGTGAAACTTGTAGCCTCATCATATTATAGATGCTAAGAGATTAGCTGGATTCAAGAGGACTAAATATGTATATACTTCCTCCAGAGAGATGTAGTAGTAAAGACATTATTAAAAAACCACACACCAAAAACCAGAGTTTTGGGAGGGTTCAAAAGTTGCTATTTGAGGGCATGAGCCAGTTTCTAACTGACAGGGATTAGGAAAAAGGCTTTCCTATACACCTGCATAATTGGGTTTCTTGAACCTTCAGTACTGACCACTGTCAGATACTGGATCAAATGAACCACTGGTCTGTTCCTGTATGGCACTTTCTATGTAACCTGGGCTGGATTTGAAAATAAATTAACTAGGTAAGGATACACTATATTATTAGAGTCTAAACTCACCCTTTAAAACCATCCACATCACTTGTAAACCGGCCTTGAAAGTTATAAAAGCACCATTAATAGAGAACCTAAGTAACTATTTTACTGTATTTCAGAATCATAAACCAGTGTCCTGGGTCAGGGCTATTGTGATCTACCTATGACTTTAAGTCAGCTCTGCTCACAGTGTTTTGGTATTTTTAAAATAAAGAACCTAGATAACTTATGCATTAAAGTGGTTGTGGCACAGAGCCAGTGACGGTTGGGCAACCAGCAAGCTAAGTGACCCAAAATCAACTTTTAAGGACATATTAAAGAGGTACTGAAATGGTAAATGGGGCCATTCCTTGTAGATAGTTATCAAAGCCATGTTAAACAGATGAGAGGTCTGTATTGTTAGAGAATTAGACTAATTGTATTTGTCTGTGTTTACCTACATCTGTTAGAAATTTAACAATGTGATTTAATTATCTTGTAGATGTTAAACTTCTGTTCTTATGATAGTTCATCATAGATAGAGATCAAAAGGGGATATTAACATTTAAATGAAACTTGTGGTGTAATATCATTGTCCTTATTTCTCTTTGACGTTTGTAGTAAACTACTTATGAACCGTTTGAATGTTAATTGCCTTATGCTAATCAATGCAACTAGTTATCAGTGTATGCCTAGGAAATAGAGATTTCCTTCAAAGCAACAGTGTATATTACCCATTCTTCCAACTGTCCTGCTATGACAAGAGGCTTCTCAGCCTGCTTGGGAATTGAAAAGAAGGTCTTGGGCCTAATCCTTTTTTATCTAAGATCTGCTTAAAAATTGTCAGGGGAAGTTCCAGTCACAAGACTGAGATCTCCAGGTGTGCCCTGGACTACCCCGACAAATTCTCATGGAAAAATTTGAACAAACTCTACACATGGACTGCCTATTGGACTATAACCTAATTGAACTGATTCTGGAAGGAGTTTTACAAATCAGCAGCATGTCATCTTGCTATGAAACTGACCCAAGGCTTTTATTCTTATCTGTATGTATAACATTCTTTTCTTTCTTAAATAAATCTTAGATTAGTTAACAAGACTTGGCTGTATGTGTGTATTTGGGCAAGATCTGAAATATTAATTGACCTGGTGGGTAATGTGTCTGATTTCTTGGGGCTAGTAGACTATCATATATGGTGAATAAGATTTTAAGTAATGCTCGCTACGTTAGACTTGGCTGTCTGGGTGGGAGCCAAAAGCTAGATTGCTTAAGAGGAGCTGTATTTTAGCTTCTTGAGAATCAGTAAGGTATTACAGAATCTGTTTCATCCCTGGGTTGGTAAAATCTAATTACAGAACAAACCACCAGTTTTGCAGATCACCTGCCCTAGTCTTTGCAGCTTGCCCTGGGTATTCTCAGTGTGGCCCCTCTAGCGACCAGGGCCACAGTGGTCTCACGTCAATAAAAGATTTTCTTTCCCCTGCTCTAAAATACAAGAGGTAGGAAGAATCATGTGCATTATGCTGAAAATAGAATTCAAGGAAACATCTCAGTACATTCAGGCTAGACACAGCCAAGTACAGAAGTTCTGGAAATACTGCTTTTGGCCCATGACGTAGACTGAATGACTAAAACAGCCATGACAACTTCTGCAGATTCTTGTACCCTAAAAATATGACATTTTAAAAAAATTATTTTACAGCTGTTTCATATGCAGCCCAGTTGTCTCAAATCTACACTTCTCCCACAAATATTTTTTCTGATTTTATAAATAGGAATTTACACAAAATCCTAAAAAGAAGTATCACTCAGTCTATCACAGGAAAAAAATTACAAATTAACAAGCAGAGAAACTATGTATGTTTCTAACATGACAGAACTTCTCTATTTCTGAAAGAAGTTCCCCCCGTTTCTGGTGTACAAAGATATTTGATTGAAAATTATATATAATACACAAAAAACTACATTTCAAAGTTATTAAGATTGCAAGTCAACTACTCTAAAGTTACAATATGCCAAATTTACAGTTGTTCAACCTTAATTTTGCCCCCTTGTGCATCCATCCTGTGAACTGAATGAGACAAGGATCGTGTGGAAAACAAATAATATGATCGAGTAATCAGACTACCATAACATATATATATGCACAAAAGGGAAGAATTAAAGTTGAACAGGTACTTATAAATTTGGCATTTTTTAAACTTTCAAGTGCTTGGCCTAAATAACCTTTCTTTTCATGATTTTTTTTTTTTAATATGTAATTTCATACATAGGCTTCATACATACTTATTCTAAACCTTCAGCACTGCACCACAAACTTTTCCCACTTGAGCTACAGAACTAACTAGCTGACAGGAGCAGAAGGCTGTGCATTTCAAAATCATGAGCAGCAGTAAAGGCAGACCCTGGAGCCATTCAGTAAAACAAAGTTCTATACTGGATCAGATAATTGGTCCACCTCGTCCAGCGTCCTGCCTCCTACAGTGGGTACTACTATTTGTTTTAAATAGCTACTATAACTCTGGATTTTCTCGTTATCCATGTAGGCACCTAATCTCTTTCCGAACCCCACTAAGCTATTCACCTCTGTTACTGTGCAGCAGTGAGTGCCACAAGCTGTATTGTATGAAAAAGCACATCTCTTTATGTTTTTGATTTGTCATCTTTAGTTTCATTAAATGTCCCCTTGATCTTATTTTATGAGGAAAGAAAAAGAAAAGTTTGCTATCTTTTCAGTAACAGGCAGATAACCTAAAAAAGACTGGTGGGATCCACAGACTAGCAGTACCTCAGCCCACATCCTCAAAACAACCAAGGCAGCATGTAAGAGAATCAGAGCAGGAGACAATTGTTTGTATTATACACACACAAAAATTTTCTATATTGCACTTTACACAGAGCTACATTCTATATAAACATTACCTAAAACCTTGTTCATCTCTAAGATGCCACAAATACTCCTTTTCTTTTTGCGAATACAGACTAACACGGCTGCTACTCTGAAACTTTACATATGTTGGGGCTCAACAAATTTTTATGGAACAGTTAAACCCATTTTTTTTTTAATTTCTCATTCTTTGCTTATTTATATATAGAAATATTTAAAGCCGAGCTTGGTATGCCTGTGATGCTTGTGCAATAGATCAATCTTCTGAAATCATGCATTAAGAAATTCCCAACTAGAAGCATCCAGCACTGAGCAGTTTGGCTGAAAAGTTGTGATAATTCCAGCACTGCCTGCTCAGCTGGAAAGAGAGTATTTGGAAACTGGTTATTTATTTATAAATCACTGCGTAATTGTCTTGAATTCTGGCCATTCTAAGAAACTACTCTCTGTGCATTAAGCACTAAAGCTTGAAGTACGTACTGACTATTAGATACATCCATGCTTCAAAGAACACAATGAGAATGATTTTTAAAATGTGGCTTGTGATTTTTTAGCCCCACGTGTGATCAAACAGGGTTTTTTTTTTTAAGTCATATCAAAGTGATTAGACATTTTATTATTTACAATTTGCACTAGTAAATTGCACTGCATTGATACAGGTTATACAGCTGAAGTCTGTAAAATAATATAACTACTTTGGAATTAATCTACCAACAAGAATGGATAAGAATTCAAATTAGGGAGTTAGGATGCTGCCCTTTCTGCATCCGTAACCATACAGCGTACGTTTCTCTCACTGAAATATGAAATATTATCTTGACATTAAAGTTCAATAATTCTATGAACTGCATTTAGAACCACCATGGAAATTAATGACAGGTTTCAGAGTAGCAGCCGTGTTTGTCTGTATTCGCAAAAAGAAAAGGGGTACTTGTGGCACCTTAGAGACTAACAAATTTATCTGAGCATAAGCTTTCGTGAGCTACACCTCACTTCATCGGATGCATCCGATGAAGTGAGCTGTAGCTCACGAAAGCTTATGCTCAGATAAATTTGTTAGTCTCTAAGGTGCCACAAGTACCCCTTTTCTTTTCATGGAAATTAATGTTACATTATTAATTTATATTTACAATCATTCATGAAACTATACCCAAATAGCAAACTTTGCCTGTGCACAAAATATACTATGCATACACATTGTGTGCATAAGAATAATAGGAGTTTAATTTAGCACAAATTTCATACACCCAGTACTGGGGATGACCTGCCCTCACATAAGCTAAAGCCTGAGGAGAAAGAGAGAAGCAACACACAGAGCCTTACCCAGTGCTCTTGGCAGTGCGGCTGTAGCGCCGCCAGCCACCAGTGCTCCAGGCAGCACGATAAGGGGGCAGGGGGGCTTGGATAGAGTGCAGGGGAATTGGGGGTGGTGGTCAGGGGTGTGGATAGGGATCTGGCGGTCCGAGGGCAGGGAACAGGGGGGTTGAATGGGGGCAAGGGTCCGGGGGAGAGGGGTTGGATGGGACGGCGGGGGGAAGTCAGGGGTGGAGGGTCCGGGGGTGGTGGATGGGGCAGAAGTCCCAGGGGGCCATCAGGGTGGGAAGCAGAAGGGGTCGGATAGGA
Organism: Caretta caretta; assembly: GCF_965140235.1. NCBI lineage: Eukaryota > Metazoa > Chordata > Testudines > Cheloniidae > Caretta > Caretta caretta. The sequence continues at coordinate 53,074,592 of NC_134216.1, read as the reverse complement.
GGCGGGGCCGGGCCACACCTGGCTGTGTGGGGAGACACAGCCTCCCCTAACCAGCCCTCCATACAACTTTGGAAATCCGATTTGGCCCCCAGGCCAAAACGTTTGCCCACCCCTGAGCTAAAGGCCGATATGAAAGATGGAGTCCTTCAGATAGACATTTTAGCATCTTTTCTTTTCCCAGCAGTCAGAGCATTTGGGAGGTGCTCAAGTTTTTAAATGAATGTGTTGTTCCCTAGACCTTAATAATGAAAGCCCCACTCCCCTTTGTGGTTTGAACCCTTTCCTAGCTAATAAGTTTAGCTCAGTGAGCGATAAATGTTAAGCCCTCTCAGATATGAAAATGAGTTTAATGAAATCAGCTTTTGGCTGCTCTCTGTCGTTTTCAATTCCCCACCCTCATAGGACCATGAGACCAACACACACATTCCGATCAATCCACCTAGCTACTCCTCTAGCCATACGCCATGGGAATCAATGTAAACATCTATAATCAACATTCACATTAATTCTACTTCTATTAATTATAGGTTGGAGATCAGATAATCTAATGGTTAACTGCTAAAAATCACCAGATATAGCAGTGTAATTGAGAACACCATTAGAGAACTGACCATACTGTACTTGACAGTACTGAGGTTACCTTTAATAATTAGTACAAAAGGTACATAACTTTACTTCTAGTACTTTTGTTCACACAAAATACCATTCTAACAAAAAAGCATTACTACTGTGGTCTTATCTGAACTGAAATGTGCTTTTTACAGAAAAATATCAGAAAGCACTGTAAAAAGCACTACAGTGCTTTTTACAGAAAAATATCCAACTGTCTTCAAGCAGGCAATATGTTCAAGACTATCACTGGTCTCCAGTTTATAGCAGCAACTATTTCCCCCAGACTAGGGATTCTGACATTCCCCCCATTCGGATTACAGCAGATAATTTATAGGCCATTAAAAATGGCATGTTCATAATCTGCTGAATCCTGATGAAATTTGCTGATGCAATCCACTGCACTTCAGTACAGAAAGATCCATTAAAAATATCTTATTTTAATACTAGAATTAAATGAATTTACACCAGACATTCAGAATAGAAGCCTGTACCAGCACTATTTTGAGATTTTTTCCTTGATATTGATGGACACTGCAAGATTTCTTTCGGCGTGTCTGCAGCATTTATCTGCTTCCGCCCTTGAGGGAGAGAGAGAGATGCGCACAGGAGTCAATACACAAAGAAGATGGCAAAAAAGTGTTTACGTGAATTTTGTTTCATTCTCCGCCGGGCCCGCCAGCGGTGACCCCGCTCTGCTCCGCGCGCAAGACGGGGCCCGCCACACAGCGCAGGCACGGCCCGCCGCCAGCGGCATCTCCCCGCGTGGCCAGCGCCCCGGCCCGGCGCCGCCCGCCAGCCCCCGCCCCAGAGACTCACTTGTCCCCGCCGCCTCCCGCGAGCTCCTGGCCGCCGTTGTGGTTGTTGTTGTTGCCGGTGTCGGCGGGCGGCGCCCTGGCGGAGAGCGGCGGCCCCTTGCCCGGCTCCTGCAGGGCCCCCTCCGAGCGGGTGCAGACGCTGCGGGCGGGGGGCGGCGGCAGCAGCCGCCCGGGGCTGGGGAGCGAGCCGGCGCCCCAGGCGGCCGCAGCGAAAGGGGCTGGCGGTCGCCTGATCGCGGAGCCTCCGGCCCCACCGGGCTGGCTGAGCCGCAGCAGCTCCCGGAACAGCGCAGAGCTCCAGAGCCGCATCCTCCCGCCTCGCTTGCCTCCGCCGAGTGCTACGCTCCAGCCGCCCGCGAGCCGGCTCGGAGGCGCCCGCGCTCGCCCCGCCCCGCGCCTGTTGGCTCCCGCCGCCTCGCTGTCAGGCGCTTTGCCAGCCCATTGGCCGCTGGAGACGCCACTCACAATCCGCCCCGCCCCCTCAGAGAGCGGACTCGAAGCTGTGGCGCACTTGGTGTCTGAGGTTGCTCCGTTGAAGTCAACGGCGGAGCCTGGGGGGGGCGGGGAGCGGCCGGGCCCGGCTGGGGAGTAGGAAGAGGGGTGTGGCAGGAGCCTCCCTCAGAGCGCGGAGGGTGGCGGGGGCTGCCGGCTGCGGGGAGGGTAGCGCCGCGGGGGCAGCGTGGGGACCAGCGGGGCTGTAGACGGAGGAGAGCTGCAGCTGCGGGCGGAAAGGGAGCAGCCCCGGGAAAGCGGGAGGGTCTCGGCCCCACGCCCGGGCAGGTCGCCACGTAGATGGGCGCACTGCGGCCCTACCGAGCCCCGCCGCTCCTGTTCACAGCCGTCCTCGCCCCCTCGTGAGGGAGAAGGGCCTTCACAGACAGCTGAAGGGTGAAACTGGTGGGAGAGCTGAGCGCCTCTCCTCTGCACAAATACCCATAAGAACTCAGGGCTTGAGACCTTTCTTGGAGGGGCAGAGCTGGAACGATAGCTGCTGCAGCACCAGGGAGAGCAGAGCTACAGAAAGCTTCTATAGCAAAAACTTTACCACCTAAATCAGCCTTCTTCCTTTCCACCCCCAAAGAGCTCAGCGTAGGAAAGTTTACAGTAAGAGAGGGGGAAGGTTTCCATTGTAAACCGAAGAGGAAATAAAAAGAGTTAATGGCTTTCTGCTAACATTGGTTGCAGCACTTTCTATTCCGGTTTCTTTTACGACGTGTTAGAAATGGATACGACGCTTGATCTTAGCCAAGGCCAAGCAAGAAGCTTCTCTCCGCTAGAAGTAGCAGGGAGTTATGTAATGTCACATGGAAGTTACCATGGGTACAAATGACAGGTTTCACAGTAGCAGACGTGTTAGTCTGTATTCGCAAAAAGAAAAGGAGGACTTGTGGCACCTTAGAGACTAACCAATTTATTTGAGCATAAGCTTTCGTGGGCTACAGCTCACTTGATTGGATGCATTCAGTGGAAAATATAGTGGGGAGATTTAAATACATAGAGAACATGAAACAGTGGGTGTTACCATACACACTGTAAGGAGAGTGATCACTTAAGATGAGCTAATACCAGCGGGGGGGAGGGGGGGAGTTGGTCAAACTGGACAGTCTCTACGTAAAAGAATAAATGGACACAAATCAGACGTCAAGAATTATAACATTCAGAAACCAGTCGGAGAACACTTCAATCTCTCTGGTCACTCGATTAGAGACATGAAAGTAACAGTTCTTCAACAAAAAGGCTTCAAAAACAGACTCCAACGAGAGACTCCTGAATTGGAATGAATTTGCAAACTGGATACAATTAGCTTAGGCTTGAATAGAGACTGGGAGTGGATGGGTCATTACACAAAGTAAAACTATTTCCCTATGTTTATTCCCCCCCCCCCCCCCGCACTGTTCCTCAGACGTTCTTGTCAACTGCTGGAAATGGCCCACCTTGATTTTCACTGCAAAAGGTTTTCTCACCCCCCACCCTCCTGCTGGTATTAGCTCATCTTAAGTGATCACTCTCCTTACAGTGTGTATGGTAACACCCATTGTTTCATGTTCTCTGTGTATATAAATCTCCCCACTGTATTTTCCACTGAATGTATCTGATGAAGTGAGCTGTAGCTCACGAAAGCTTATGCTCAAATAAATTGGTTAGTCTCTAAGGTGCCACAAGTACTCCTTTTCTTCATGGGTACAAATGACTTCCATGAAATATCAACTGTACTGCCCCCTAATGGAGGAGAGAAGACAAAATAGTTGGCAAATAGATTGACATGGATTACAGACTCATCATGGTACCAGAACAACATACTGAGTGCCTTTGGACTAATTTTTTGTCAATGACCTAATTTAATTATTCAATTAGGTTTCAGTGCTTTTCAGTAAGCCTTTTTCTAGATACTTACTGTGACCATATACATAATACAGGAATTTCTATGAAAATATTAAGATTGATTAAAAGGAAAACAGTAGTACAGGAAGTGGTTAATAATCCAGTTATAGTAGCTACAGACTCAGTGGTAAAGTTCTTTGCATCTCTACAGGCATATGTTTGGTCTGTCATCCTTAAAATCTATTCTATTTGAAGCACAACTTTTATCCTCCTGCATGCTAAACCAGCTCTGAATTTATTTATAATAGTAAATGGGTTATAATAGGAGTTATACTTTTTCTAAATTTATGGACATAAAAATCCAGATTCAGACCTGGTATAAGCAGGTGTAATTACACAGAAGTCACCAGGTGTGTATATAAACCAGGGGTGGGCAAACTTTTTGGCCTGAGGGCCACATCGGGTTTCCAAAATTGTATGGAGGGCTGGTTAAGGGAGGCTGTGCCTCCCCAAACAGCTAGGTATGGCCCAGCCCCTGACCCCTATCCAACCCCACCTGCTTCTCGCCCCCGATGGCCCCCCGGGACTCCTACGCCATCCAACCCCCCATGCTCCCTGTCCCCTAATGGCCCCCTCCACGACTCCTGCCCCATCCACCGCCTCCTGCTCCCTGTCCCCCTCTGGACCGCCTGCCCCTGACTGCCCCCTGCCGCCCCATCCAACCCCTCCTCTCATTCCTGACTGCCCCCCCCGGAACCCATGCACCCATTCAACCCCCCTGTTCCCCACTGTCTGACCGCCCCGCCCCCTGCCCACAGCCCCTCAAATTCCCCTGCCCTCTATCCAACCCCTCCTGCCCCCCGACTGTGCTGCCTGGAGCACCGGTGGCTGGCAGTGCTACGGCTGCGCCACCCGGCGGGAGCCAGCCCCGCCACTGTGCAGCACACAGCACCGGGTCAGGCCGGGCTCTGCAGTTGCGCCGCCCACACCATTGCACCAGCAGCGCAGTGAGCTGAGGTGCGGAGGGGAGGGGGAGACAGCGGGGGAGGGGCCAGGTGCTAGCCTCCGGGGCCAGGAGCTCAGGGGCCGGGGAGGAGGGTCCCGCGGGCCGGATGTGGCCCGCGGGCCATAGTTTGCCCGCCTCTGATATAAACCCAAATGGCTAAATATACCAGACACTGCATTGTGGAAGTATCAGTAAATAGCAATACAAAAATAGCATGTAGACACTGTACTTAGTTAAGTTTGTTGTGAAGGCCAAGACCATAACAGGGTTCAAAAAAGAATTAGATAAATTCATGGAGGATAGGTCCATCAATGGCTATTAGCCAGGATGGGCAGGGATGGTGTCCCTAGCCTCTGTTTGCCAGAAGCTGGGAAAGGGTGACGGGATGGATCACTTGATGATTACTGTGATGGGTTGGATCACAGAAACGCCTTGGGAACTGCCAACTGATGTGCTGAGACTACCTCTAAGCCCATTTTCCCTGGCAGCTTGGGGCTTCAGTGCCCTGCCTGGTTTGAGCCAGACACGCTCGCCTCCTACAAACACAGCCCCAGGTCTGAACCATGTCTCCCAAAAGCTGCAGGCTAAACTGAAAACAGCTTAAGAAATGTTCCTGTTTCCAGTACTCAGATACCCAACTCCCACTGGGGTCCAAACCCCAAATAAATCCCTTTTACCCTGAATAAAGCTTATACAGGGTAAACGCATAAATTTTTCGCCCTCTATAACACTGATAGAGAGATATGCACAGCTGTTTGCCCCCACCCCAGGTATTAATACACACTCTGGGTTAGTTAATAAGTAAAAAGTGATTTTATTAAATACAAAAAGTAGGATTTAAGTGGTTCCAAGTAATAACAGATAGAACAAAGTGAATTACCAGCAAAATAAAATAAAACATGCAAATCTAAGCTTAATACAGTAAGAAAGTGATTACAGATGAAATCTCACCCTCAGAGATGTTCCAGTAAGCTTCTTTTATAGACTAGCCTCCTTCTAGTCTGGGTCCAGCAATCACTCACACCTCTGCGGTTATTGTCCTTTGTTCCAGTTTCTTTCAGGTATCTTTTGGAGGTGGAGAGGCTACCTCTTGAGCCAGCTGAAGACAAAATGGAGGGGTCTCCCAAGGCTTTATATAGTTTATCCTTGTGGGTCTAAACCCCTCCCTCCCCCTGTAGAATCCCCTCTACAAGATGGAGTTTTGGAGTCACATAGGCAAGTCAAAAGAAAAGGAGTACTTGTGGCACCTTAGAGACTAACCAATTTATTTGAGCATGAGCTTTCGTGAACTACAGCTCACTTCATCGGATGCATACTGTGGAAACTGCAGAAGACATTATATACACAGAAACCATGAAACAATACCTCCTCCCACCCCACTCTCCTGCTGGTAATAGCTTATCTAAAGTGATCATCAAGTTGGGCCATTTCCAGCACAAATCCAGGTTTTCTCACCCTCCGCCCCCCCACACACAAACTCACTCTCCTGCTGGTAATAGCCCATCCAAAGTGACCACTCTCTTTAAAATGTGTATAATAATCAAGGTGGGCCATTTCCAGCACAAATCCAGGTTTTCTCACCCCCCCCCTCCAAAAACCACACACACAAACTCACTCTCCTGCTGGTAATAGCTTATCCAAAGTGACCACTCTCCTCACAATGTGTATGAAAATCAAGGTGGGCCATTTCCAGCACAAATCCAGGTTTTCTCACCCCCCCACCCCCTTTTTTTTTCTCAAAAAAACACACACACACAAACTCACTCTCCTGCTGGTAATAGCTTATCCAAAGTGACCACTCTCCCTACAATGTGCATGATAATCAAGGTGGGCCATTTCCAGCACAAATCCAGGTTTTCTCCCCCCCCACCCCCATACACACACAAACTCACTCTCCTGCTGGTAATAACTCATCCAAAGTGACCACTCTCCCTACAATGTGCATGTTAATCAAGGTGGGCCATTTCCAGCACAAATCCAGGTTTTCTCACCCCCCCACCCCCCACAAACTCACTCTCCTGCTGGCAATAGCTCATCCAAACTGACCACTCTCCTTACAATGTGCATGATAATCAAGGTGGGCCATTTCCAGCATAAATCCAAGTTTAACCAGAACGTCCACACGTTCGGGGAACGAGGGGGGTGGGGGGTGGGGGGGTAGAAAAAAACAAGGGGAAATAGGCTACCTTGCATAATGACTTAGCCACTCCCAGTCTCTATTTAAGCCTAAATTAATAGTATCCAATTTGCAAATGAATTCCAATTCAGCAGTTTCTCGCTGGAGTCTGGATTTGAAGTTTTTTTGTTGTAAGATAGCAACCTTCATGTCTGTGATTGCGTGACCAGAGAGATTGAAGTGTTCTCCGACTGGTTTATGAATGTTATAATTCTTGACATCTGATTTGTGTCCATTTATTCTTTTTCATAGAGACTGTCCAGTTTGACCAATGTACATGGCAGAGGGGCATTGCTGGCACATGATGGCATCTATCACATTGGTGGATGTGCAGGTGAACGAGCCTCTGATAGTGTGGCTGATGTTATTAGGCCCTGTGATGGTGTCCCTTGAATAGATATGTGGGCACAGTTGGTAACGGGCTTTGTTGCAAGGATAGGTTCCTGGGTTAGTGGTTCTGTTGTGTGGTATGTGGTTGTTGGTGAGTATTTGCTTCAGGTTGGGGGGCTGTCTGTAGGCAAGGACTGGCCTGTCTCCCAAGATTTGTGAGAGTGTTGGGTCATCCTTCAGGATAGGTTGTAGATCCTTAATAATGCGTTGGAGGGGTTTTAGTTGGGGGCTGAAGGTGACGGCTAGTGGCGTTCTGTTATTTTCTTTGTTAGGCCTGTCCTGTAGTAGGTGACTTCTGGGAACTCTTCTGGCTCTATCAATCTGTTTCTTCACTTCCGCAGGTGGGTATTGTAGTTGTAAGAATGCTTGATAGAGATCTTGTAGGTGTTTGTCTCTGTCTGAGGGGTTGGAGCAAATGCGGTTGTATCGCAGAGCTTGGCTGTAGACGATGGATCGTGTGGTGTGGTCAGGGTGAAAGCTGGAGGCATGTAGGTAGGAATAGGTTTCAGAGTAACAGCCGTGTTAGTCTGTATTCGCAAAAAGAAAAGGAGTACTTGTAGCACCTTAGAGACTAACCAATTTATTTGAGCATGAGCTTTCGTGAGCTACAGCTCACTTCATCAGATGAAGTGAGCTGTAGCTGACGAAAGCTCATGCTCAAATAAATTGGTTAGTCTCTCAGGTGCTACAAGTACTCCTTTTCTTTTTAGGTAGGAATAGCGGTCAGTAGGTTTCCAGTATAGGGTGGTGTTTATGTGACCATTGTTTATTAGCACTTCCTGGATCTCTTGTGTGGACTGGACCAGGCTGAGGTTGATGGTGGGATGGAAATTGTTGAAATCATGGTGGAATAGGCAAGTCACACGTCCATGAATGACTTAGTTCTCTACAGGAACTAAATGTGAATTTAAAGAATCCCAAGAAGCCCATCATGGCTGAAACACCACAATCCACCTTGACAGCAGTAGACCTTCAGTATCCTGGCCAGCCCTGAGACAGGGTCAGAGAACAGATGACATCACCACCTCCACTGGCTTCAGCTAAGTATTGCACAATACCTGAAATGTAAGAATTGCATTCCTTTTGTCACCCCCTCCCTGATGTGTCCTTTCCCTTCCCCATCTTACTATTTATCTTTCTCATTTTGCCTTTTGTTTAATAAGAGTCTGGCTCAGCTAGCCATGACTGCATGTTTTCTAAGAGTGCTGTGAGCTATGACCAGAGAGGCAGATAAAAAGCAGTGGCCTAAACAGCTCAATGCTTGAACAAGTTTGTCAGGTCTTGGAGTGGCTAATCAGACCACGTGCTGTGCCTGTGTTTCTCTTGCAGTGAGGTTGCAAGTAGTCAGCCCCAGAAAGAGATGCTGCATGTGCTGTGTTTGCTATTCTTTTTTCTCTTTTTTTTGTGTTTGTCTTGAAGATAATGGGATTGGACAAACAACATTTAAGCCTATCACACCTAACTTCTTTTTGGGGGAAAAGAGAAGACAATTACCACCTAGACTAGACAGCTCTGTGTTGATGGCCCATTAAAAACACTTCACTCTAACAAAGGTCCATAGAAGAAACTCATCCTGCCCAGATAGTTCTCTCTCAGCGTGCCTGAGACACTGAGGGGCCAATGGCCAACCCCTGTAAGTCAGCAAACCATGTAAGGACATGTGATATGCTCATATGACCCTGGACTCCATCTTGGGCCAGTAATTTTCCATAAACGGGTTATGGGCTTTGTTTCGCACAGTAAAATTCCAAGCACATGGCAGAGGATATATAAAGACATCTCTAGTTTGTCTTCATTTCCTGCTTCATTTCTCTGGACTGGACTTCTAACAAGGAAGTTCTAAACAAGGACTGATGACCCCCAATCTGTTTGGTGATTCCAGAGAGAATTTTGTAAGCTAGCAGTGTATTCTATTACAGCTGTAATCCTGATCTATGAGACAGTTTGGGGTGAGTCTGCCCTATTTCTCATCAGTCTGTCCTGACTTGGGCATGCTCAGCTGTCCCACTGAGCCGGGGTGGAGGAGAAGGGGGTAGTTCTGGGTTAAGGTGACCTTTCTAGGAACAAAAAGAAAAGGAGTACTTGTGGCACCTTAGAGACTAACCAATTTATTTGAGCATGAGCTTTCATGAGCTACACGTGAGCCTTTTCTTTTTGCGAATACAGACTAACACGGCTGTTACTCTGAAACCTTTCTAGGAACATTTCTTACAAATGCCTTATTATAAGGTATTGATATTTTATTCTTCCCCTTTCAAATGGGAGTTTTACTTGCCTTGTTATAGCAAAGTGCACCCATAGGACTACATAAAACAAAGAGGGCAATTTTTGTAAATTGTTTGTGTATGTGCCTAAAGTTTTAGATGATCAAAGCACACAAAACAACAGAACAATCTTTGCTCATTGCTTACAACTCTCACTCACATCAACACCAGTTACTCTGCAAATAAAATATAAGTTTTTTGGAAGCAAATTTAAACTTGTTTTAGCCTGACAAACTGTGCCTATAAAATAGGCCTCTGTGGTCTCACCCATTACTAGACAGACACACTTAAAATATCACTAGAGATGTATAATGTAGCCCTAAGGTTAGTTCATATAAAACAATGCAAAGCAGTTTCAATTCTAATGTTTTTATTAAAATTACCCAGTATACTCCCTGTAACCAATTATTGAGTCCCACTCTCTGTGATGTTTGGTAGGCAAGAAACAGTTTCAGCGTTTCAAAGATACCCAATGAGTATATTAGTTTCAAGGTTAGGGTAAATTCTTCAGTCTCTGGCAAACTCCAGGGCCATTTCAGTTCCATTAGGCCAAGAAAGCCAGAGCCAGATTCTGATTTTGGTTACATCAGTATAAATCCAGAGTCCTGTAACTGGCTTCAGTGGAGCAGCTCTGGATTTTCTCTGCTCTAACAGAGCAGAATCTGACCCTCAGATTCTCACTTCTAGACTGGCCATTGCTTCTTCTGGTATATTGTTCTTTTTCTTTTACACTTTTCTATAGTGGAAAGTTTGAACTTCCTAGATTATCTTAACCATCTCTATCACCCCTCAGCAGCAGCTCAAGCTCCTGACCAAGGCCTCACCTGCTCTTTATCTTCTCCCCAGTCAACTGGCATTTCAACTGCTATGAAATTCTCCTGTCCATTGTTATTCTGCTCCCAAAAGGAGCATCAAAAAACTTTCCGTTGTTTAAACCATTCTAACTATAGGCAAGACATATCTCAGAAAGAGAGGCATTATACCCTTTTGCATTCTCTCCACAGGATCTCCCACTTCAAGGTCGCAGTCATGGATAACATTTCCAGTATGTGCATTTGATCATTAAGGGTATGTCTACACTACCCGCCAGATCAGCGGGCAGTGATCAATCCAGCAGGGATCGATTTATCGTGTCTAGTCTAGTAATCGACCCCCTCCCCCTCCCGCCCAAGCACTCTCCTGTCGACTCCTGTATGCCAGCTCCACAAGAGGCGCAGGCAGAGTCGACAGGGGAGCGGCAGCAGTCGACTCACCGCCGTGAAGACACCACGGTAAGTCGATCTAAGTAGGTCGACTTCAGCTATGTTATTCACGTAGCTGAAGTTGCATAACTTAGATCAATCCCACCTCTAGTGTAGACCAGGGCTAAACGTGAATACGGTCCTATAGACACTGACAAAATTCCCCATTGATTTCTATTGTCAAGGTGACGTCTCTTTGTGGCAGCTGCACTCTTTTGCAAATCAGCTGCTGAACAGCAAATGAGGTTGAAAGACTTGTCTACATCATCACTTCCTTTACTATATGTGTGAAAGAAAGTGAGATGTTGCAGTATATAACAGTTTGGAATAGGTTCTCCCAGAAACATTTAATCATTCCTCTGAATATTGTTTTCTGTTCAGATCTTAGAGTCTGAAGATTGTGGGAAGGAAACATACCATACAACAGCTATACTAAAGGTCAAGGTATTCTCACCTCATCTACATTATAAAGTCTTGCACATAATCTTGCCCCCTTATCTCTGCTTTCATTTCCCCCTAGTCTTCCTACTACTACTTATGCTCTTCCCAATCCTCTCACCTTACTCCTCTCCTTATCTCCTTCTACTATCAGCTTTGTGCCCTTCCTCTACGTCATATACTGGGAACAGTCCTCCTACCTCATCTACCAATTATCCTCTATTTTCACCATCAGATCTCTTAAGATTCACTTGAAGAAATCCCTGCTCACTTTCTTTTCAGCATTAAAAATCCCCCTGACCTCTTCTTTCTCTGTGTTTTCCTGTATTTGTCTTGAGTCTAAGCTCATGAGAGCAGAGAATGCAAGTTCCTCTGTGTTTGTAAACATACAGCGTAAATGTACAGATCAGTAACAATACACTTAATAAAATTTCAGGTTTCAGATTCACATAGCACCAGGCAGTAGTGACTCCCTTCCCACTCTGAGTGCCTTACCCCAGACTACATACTTCTCTTCAGGCCATCACTACTTGCTCTCACTATATTAAGCACAAGAGGGTTCACACACAGTCATGGATACACTAAAGGCCCTTAGTCTGAAATTTTAAGAGGTATATTTCACAGGGACCTTCAGAAGTATTGCAAGATCACCAGCAAGAATATGAAGGTTTGCATGTAAAATCTCTAGAATGAAACTGGTTTCTTACTCAGATTTTGTTTTTTCTCTTGTCTTGTCAAGCACAACAGCTGCTAGCACAGTGTAAATGGGAAACCACCATTTACTAATATTTTAAATAAAAACCCAACACACGTAACTCTAGGCCACGGCCATGAAAAGCATGGTATAAGATGGCTTTTAGAAATAGCAAAAGATGATGATCATAGGATCATAAAAATATAGGGCTGGAAGAGACCTTAAAAGGTCATCTAGTCCAGCCCCCTGCACTGAGGCAGGACCATAGCTAGACGATCCCTGACATGTTTGTTTAACCTGTTACTAAAAATCTCCAGTGAGGGGTTCCACAACCTCCCTTGGAAGCCTATAGCCCTTATAGTTAGAATTTTTCTCTAATATCTAACTTAAATCTCCCTTGCTGCAGATTACGTAGATTATTTCTTGTCTTATCTTCAGTGGACATGGAGAACAATTGATCACAGTCCTCTTTGTAATAGCCCTTAACATATCACTGTGACGTTCCCTTCTGGTGTTGTCTGGACCAGTGGTCTGCTAGGTCACTCCAATCCTTGAGTCTGGGAATCAGCCTTACCCTGCTCTGCTGTGAGAACCCCCACTCCTGGGCTGTTCACGCACAGCCTCTGGCATGTAAGCTGCTCCCAGCTACTTACATCCGAATGACACTAGCCAATATCTTCAGTCCCAGACACAACTCTGGGAACCTCCATCTTGCAGTGTCCAGTTGTGCCCGCTGGACACTGCAAGCTTATACGCATTCGTCAATTTAACAAAGAAATTGATATGTACCAGGCTTGTTATGCCAAGGGGCGTCTCTGACACACTTCAAACCAAACATACTGCTTCAGGTAGAATAAACAAACAGATTTATTAACTACAAAGATAAATTTTAAGTGATTATAAGTGAAAGCATAACAAGTCAGATTTGGTCAAATGAAATAAAAGCAAAACGCATTCTAAGCTGATTTTATCTTTTTCGATGCCCTTACAAACTTAGATGCTTCCCATCACAGGCTGGCTAGTTGCTCTTCAGCCAGGCTCTCCCCTTTGATCAGTGTTTCAGTCGCTTGGTGTGGTGTCAGTAGATGTAGGTGGAAGAGAGAGAGAGCTTGGCAAACGTCTCTCCCTTTTATCATGTCCTTTCTTCCCTGTTGGCTTTGCTCCCCCACCCCCTTCAGAGTCAGGTGAACATTACCTCATCACAGTCCCAAACGGACCAAAGAAGGGGGGGGGGGCGGGTGACTCACTCGAGAGTCTAACAGATCTTTTTGTTGCTAACAGATCCTTTTGTAGCTGCCTAGGCCAGCGTCCTTTGTTCCTGTGAGGCCGGGCAGGGTTTGTCCCATACGTGCCCTGATGAGGTGTGAACTGCCTCTCTGCTCTTGGAGAGTTTTTGCTTGGGCTTATTTTAAGCCATGAGGATACATTTTCAGCCTCATAACTACATACATGAAATTATAACCTATAACACTACTATAACATTACTGGTTTCAGAGTAGCAGCCGTGTTAGTTTGTATTCGCAGAAAGAAAAGGAGTACTTGTGGCACCTTAGAGACTAACCAATTTATTTGAGCATAAGCTTTCGTGAGCTACAGCTCACTTCACTGGATGCATAAAGTGGAAAATGCAGTGAGGATGTTTTATACACACAGACCATGAAAAAATGGCTGTTTATCGCTGCAAAAGGTTTTCTCTCCCCCCACCCCACTCTCCTGCTGGTAATAGCTTATCTAAAGTGATCACTCTCCTTACAATGTGTATGATAATCAAGGTGGGCCATTTCCAGCACAAATCCAGAGTTTAACAAGAACGTCTGAGGAACGGAGGGGGGATGAGGGGGGTAGGAAAAAACAAGGGGAAATAGGTTACCTTGCATAATGACTTAACCACTCCCAGTCTCTATTCAAGCCTAAGTTAATTGTATCCAAATTGCAAATGAATTCCAATTCAGCAGTCTCTCGCTGGAGTCTGGTTTTGAAGTTTTTCTGTTGTAATATCGCAACTTTCATGTCTGTAATCGCGTGACCAGAGAGATTGAAGTGTTCTCCGACTGGTTTATGAATGTTATCATTCTTGACATCTGATTTGTGTCCATTTATTCTTTTACGTAGAGACTGTCCAGTTTGACCAATGTACATGGCAGAGGGGCATTGCTGGCACATGATGGCATATATCACATTGGTAGATGTGCAGGTGAACGAGCCTCTGATAGTGTGGCTGATGTTATTAGGCCCTGTGATGGTGTCCCTTGAATAGATATGTGATTATCATACACATTGTAAGGAGAGTGATCACTTTAGATAAGCTATTACCAGCAGGAGAGCGGGGTGGGGGGAGAGAAAACTTTTTGAAGTGATAAACACCCATTTTTTCATGGTCTGTGTGTACAAAACATCCTCACTGCATTTTCCACTTTATGCATCCAATGAAGTGAGCTGTAGCTCACGAAAGCTTATGCTCTAATAAATTGGTTAGTCTCTAAGGTGCCACAAGTACTCCTTTTCTTTTTGCGAATACAGACTAACACGTCTGCTACTCTGAAACCTGTCATTATGCAAGGCACTGCATTTAGCCGTATGGAGTGGAAATCTATCAACTGCGTGAAAAAACTTGTACAGATACAGACAGACATCACCTTCCTCTCCAAATGCAAACAGATGGACATCGTACCAAAAGGACTGAAGGTAAAAAATCCATTACAATCTACATACCACACAGACTATGCTGACAGCTTGTGCCACACGCTCTCAAAGAAACTGCGGAACCACCTGATCAACATCCTCTACAGCAAACAGGGAAAGATTAAGAATGAGCTCTCAAAACTGGATACTCTCATAAAAAACCAACCTTCCACACAAACTTCCTCGTGGCTGGACTTTACTAAAACTAGACAAGCCATTTACAACACACACTTTGCTTCTCTACAAAAGAAAAAGGACACTAAACTTTCTAAACTACTACACGCCACAAGGGGCCACAGCAATGGTTCCCTCAACCCACCCAGCAATATTGTTAATCTATCCAACTATATTCTTAGCCCAGCAGAAGAAGCTGTCCTATCTCGGGACCTCTCCTTCTGCCCCTCCACCCCCACGAACACGATACAGTTCTGTGGTGACCTAGAATCCTATTTTCTACATCTCCGACTCAAGGAATATTTCCAACACTCCTCTGAACAACATACTAATCCACAGAGACCTCCCTACCAAAAGACGGATTCTAGGTGGACTCCTCCTGAAGGCCGAGACAGCAGACTGGACTTCTACATAGAGTGCTTCTGCCGATGTGCACAGGCTAAAATTGTGGAAAAGCAGCATCACTTGCCCCACAACCTCAGCCGTGCAGAACACAATGCCATCCACAGCCTCAGAAACAACTCTGACATCATAATCAAAAAGGCTGACAAAGGAGGTGCTGTTGTCATCATGAATAGGTCGGAATATGAACAAGAGGCTGCTCGGCAGCTCTCCAACACCACTTTCTACAAGCCATTACCTGATCCCACTCAGGGTTACCAAAAGAAACTACAGAATTTGCTCAAGAAACTCCCTGAAAAAGCACAAGATCAAATCCGCACAGACATACCCCTGGAACACCGACCTGGGATATTCTATCTACTACCCAAGATCCATAAACCTGGAAATCCTGGACGCCCCATCATCTCAGGCATTGGCACCCTGAAAGCAGGATTGTCTGGCTATGTAGACTCCCTCCTCAGGCCCTACGCTACCAGCACTCCCAGCTATCTTCGAGACACCACTGACTTCCTGAGGAAACTACAATCCATCGGTGATCTTCCTGAAAATACCATCCTGGCCACTATGGATGTAGAAGCCCTCTACACCAACATTCCACACAAAGATGGACTACAAGCCGTCAGGAACACTATCCCCGATAATGTCACGGCTAACCTGGTGGCTGAACTTTGTGACTTTGTCCTCACCCATAACTATTTCACATTTGGGGACAATGTATACCTTCAGATCAGCGGCACTGCTATGGGTACCCGCATGGCCCCACAGTATGCCAACGTTTTTATGGCTGACTTAGACAACGCTTCCTCAGCTCTCGTCCCCTAATGCCCCTACTCTACTTGCGCTATATTGATGACATCTTCATCATCTGGACCCATAAAAAAGAAGCCCTTGAGGAATTCCACCATGATTTTAACAATTTCCATCCCACCATCAACCTCAGCCTGGACCAGTCCACACAAGAGATCCACTTCCTGGACACTACGGTGCTTATAAGCGATGGTCACATAAACACCACCCTATACCGGAAACCTACTGACCGCTATTCCTACCTACGTGCCTCCAGCTTTCACCCAGACCACACCACACGGTCCATTGTCTACAGCCAAGCTCTACGATACAACCGCATTTGCTCCAACCCCTCAGACAGAGACAAACACCTATAAGATCTCTATCAAGCATTCTTACAACTACAATACCCACCTGCTGAAGGGAAGAAACAGATTGACAGAGCCAGAAGAGTACCCAGAAGTCACTTACTACAGGACAGGCCTAACAAAGAAAATAACAGAACGCCACTAGCCGTCACCTTCAGCCCCCAACTAAAACCTCTCCAACACATCATCAAGAATCTACAACCTATCCTGAAGGATGCCCATCATTCACAAATCTTGGGAGACAGGCCAGTCCTTGCCTACAGACAGCCCCCCAAAACCTGAAGCAAATACTCATCAGCAATCACACACCACACAACAGAACCACTAACCCAGGAACCTATCCTTGCAACAAAGCCCATTGCCAACTGTGCCCACATATCTATTCAGAGGACACCATCACAGGGCCCAATAACATAAGCCACGCTATCAGAGGCTCGTTCACCTGCACATCTACCAATGTGATATATGCCATCATGTGCCAGCAATGCCCCTCTGCCATGTACATTGGTCAAACTGGACAGTCTCTACGTAAAAGAACAAATGGACACAAATCAGATGTCAAGAATTATAACATTCATAAACCAGTCGGAGAACACTTCAATCTCTCTAGTCACGCGATTACAGACATGAAAGTTGCGATATTACAACAGAAAAACTTCAAAACCAGACTCCAGCGAGAGACTGCTGAATTGGAATTCATTTGCAAATTGGATACAATTAACTTAGGCTTGAATAGAGACTGGGAGTGGTTAAGTCATTATGCAAGGTAACCTATTTCCCCTTGTTTTTTCCTACCCCCCTCATCCCCCCTCCGTTCCTCAGACGTTCTTGTTAAACTCTGGATTTGTGCTGGAAATGGCCCACCTTGATTATCATACACATTGCAAGGAGAGTGATCACTTTAGATAAGCTATTACCAGCAGGAGAGTGGGGTGGGGGGAGAGAAAACCTTTTGCAGTGACAAACACCCATTTTTTCATGGTCTGTGTGTATAAAACATCCTCACTGCATTTTCCACTTTATGCATCCAGTGAAGTGAGCTGTAGCTCACGAAAGCTTATGCTCAAATAAATTGGTTAGTCTCTAAGGTGCCACAAGTACTCCTTTTCTTATAACATTACTGTAACAGCAATGCTCAGTGCATCATGAGCCTTCCAAAGACACCTGACATGACAAACTTTGCATTGGATACCATACAATCATTTTAAAAGGGTGAATATGGGGACCCTGGGTGTTCCCCTGAGGTATAGAGCGTCACAATCAGGTTCCTCCTCAGTCTTCTTTTCTCAACTCTACACACACACAATGTGTTTTTGTTAACCTTTCCTCATAGGTCAGGTTTGCTAAACTTTTTTCCTTTTTGTTGCTCTCCTCTTGACTCTCTCCAAATTTGTCCACATCCTTCCTAAAGTGTGATGCCCAGAACTGAACACAGTACTCCAGCTGAGGCCTCACAACTGCTGAGTAAAGCAGGACAGTTACCTCCCATGTCTTACACACCGCACTCCCGTTAATACACCCCAGAATTATATTAGCCTCTTTCACAGCTGCAACACATAGTTGACACATTTATGATCCACTGTCACCACCAGATCCTTTTCAGCAGTACTGCTGCCTAGCCAGTTGTTCCCCATTTTGTAGTTGTGCATTTGATTTTTCCTCCTTAAGTGTAGGCTTTACATTTACTTGTCTTTACTGAATTTCACCTTATTGATTTCAAACCAATTCTCCAATTTGTCAAACTTGTTTTGAACTTTCCTCCTCACCTCCAAAGCGCGTGCAATCCCTCCCACCTTGGTGTCCTCCACAAATTTTATAAGCGTAATCTTCACTCCATTTTCCAAGTCATTAATGAAAATATTGACTAGTACCGGACCCAGGACAGATCCCTATGGGACGCCACTAGATAAGTCTCCCCAGTTTGACAGCGAATTATTGGTAACTACTCTTGAGCATTGTCCTTCAGCCACTTTTGCACCCAATGTGATCCTAAGAATTCACCAGTGCCAACTGGCAAAGGGTTCACTGTTCCGTCAGCAGCTCCTATGAGGCCCAACAAACTCACTACACCAAACACATTGCTGTCAGCATTTATCTATAAAGAATGTCATGTGAGATATCAAATGAAAGCTGGTGACACACTGGTCAGTAACATCATTGTGAAGTGCATGTATTAACACTATATAAGGAATGATGTATACCTACTAATATTAGACTTTAAATCTGTAACCAAACAAAAGGAGAAACAGATTTCTTCCAGACCAGAAGGAATCTGTCACATGTAGATTAAGCAGTGTGAAACAAGAACAATGGGAGCTACATTTGCATGTAAAATTGAAACAGGTTGATGGGAGGATGGGAACTCAACATGGTGCCAACACAGCGGGAACAAAACAACAGGAATGCATTTCAAAGGACAAGGAAATCACCCCATTATCCATTTCACTGAGGAACAACGTTGGTGGAAAGGAGTGATTCATGAAAGAATGGATCCTGCAGCTCTGCAGAAAGACTTTGATGGAAAGAAACTGCTTTAGACAAGGGTTGTAATCTAATAAACCTTAGTCTCTAGAAAGAAAAGGAGTACTTGTGGCACCTTAGAGACTAACCAATTTATTTGAGCATAAGCTTTCGTGAGCTACAGTTCAGCTGTAGCTCACGAAAGCTTATGCTCAAATAAATTGGTTAGTCTCTAAGGTGCCACAAGTACTCCTTTTCCTTTTGCGAATACAGACTAACACGGCTGTTACTCTGAAACCAGTCTCTAGAAAGCGCATTATACTTTTGTGGGTAACCATTTCTGTTTCCGTTATTCTCACTCAATACTCACTTGAATCTGTTCTTTGTTAATAAACTCATATTTGTTTTCACTATAAATAGATTACAGTACTGTACTGATATATTTCAGAGTAACAGCCGTGTTAGTCTGTATTCGCAAAAAGAAAAGGAGTACTTGTGGCACCTTAGAGACTAACCAATTTATTTGAGAAAACCTGGATTTGTGCTGGAAATGGCCCAACTTGATGATCACTTTAGATAAGCTATTACCAGCAGGAGAGTGGGGTGGGAGGAGGTATTGTTTCATGGTCTCTGTGTATATAATGTCTTCTGCAGTTTCCACAGTATGCATCCGATGAAGTGAGCTGTAGCTCACGAAAGCTCATGCTCAAATAAATTGGTTAGTCTCTAAGGTGCCACAAGTACTCCTTTTCTTTGTACTGATATAGAGGACCTGAAACCTGAGCTGTAACCCTCCATCTGCGTGTATATTGTCTTTTTGAGAGGCAACTTACCTGGTAAAATCTGTGAGTGTCCAGTGACAGGGACTGTATGCTACAGGGGAACGCTCTTCTAACAGGATCCAGGGATTGAATTGCACCTACTGTTAACCTGCAAAGCAAAACAGAACTGTCAGAGTCCTGAGAAGAGTGTACGAGAGCTACCAATAGACTCCTTCATGCTGGAGCTGTGGGGAGGGGGAAACATGACAAATTGAACCATAATCTGGGTGCCTGGAGGAAGACTCACACCCACTTTATAGTAATCTGATCTAGACCACATTTCCCTAGTTTGCTTATAAGAATGTCATGTGGAACTGTCAAAAGCCTTACTAAAATCAAGATATCTCATCTACTGCTCCTCCCATCCACTATGCTGAGGCCATCTGCTATACTATTATGAGTTTAGCATAATATCCCAAGGGAAACATAAGCAAGTGAGCCACTAAAATGGTTTGCAGCAAAGTGCAAAAGAATATGAAATTAAAATTCATTGTGGTTTTTATTTTCAGAGACAGTTGCCTAAGCAGTTGATGGTAAACCTGAGCAAAATTATTATTAATTTCCATTATAATTCGTATTACAGTAGCAGCCCTGTTGTGCTAGGCTCTGTGGAAATATAGGAAGTCACAGTCTCTGCGTCAAAAACCAACTGCAGATATTTTAAGTGGATCTCATTTGACATATTTGTATCACTTTTTATTATTTGACTCACTAGCCTGTATTTTACTGGAAAAAATAGTATCAAATTGTATAGGATACTTCCTTGCAAATAATATGTATTTCAGAGATTGTCTTCCCTTTTTGCAAGGGGGGTGTGCTCTCTGCTAAACCCACAGGAAAAACAAGGTTTTCCCAGTTCAAGCACAACCATAACAGCTTTACGGAAGGGCTAAAACCTCCCATCAGATCTGCAGGGCAGATCTCAGATAAGCAGCTGAAATGAAGGATTATCTTGACTATGACATGGAAATGTTTACTTTGATAATTTAAATGTCTGTGTTGGCTTCACATTATTTGTCATTGTGCACACGACTCTCCAGAAGGGGATTAAGGATGTGATACAGAAACACTTACTCCCAGGAGAAATCCGTATTCGCTCAAGTAATTCTATTGACTACAGTAGCACTATTTGCACAAGTAAGATTTACTCATGTGAGTAAAGTTTGGAGAATCAGGAACGTAGTGTTACCCAAAAGGAATGTTTTTAGGTCAACACGCTACAAATTTGGATTATGTTCGGTCATTAAAACAAAAGGCCAATGGCATTCCCGTCTTTAGGTGGAATATATGATACACAATAGATTCGTTCATGGATAGAAATATAAGCATCAAATGTGTCATTTAACCTAGAATAATGCAGGTTAAAATATTTTAACATAGTAGTCTGAAAGCCCAGGAGGAAGGAATTATTGGAAAGCAGTAATTCAGAGAAGGAGACAGAGACCTGAAATAATAGCAAAGTAGAGATTTTATAATGGCAGAAAGGAAATGGCAAAAAAATGCCAATGCCACGTTATGATTCATATGCAGGGATTATCTACACTTTTCCCCCAACTACAGTGAAATTTGGTGCTTATTTTGGAACAGGTTAGGAATGTCATTAATTGTCAGACCTATTTGCCATCAGCTCTGTGCAGTATGTTCTTTGCTCCTCAGTCTCTGAGTGTCCTTTAGTGAGGCAGTACGCTCACTCTTCACGCAAAATGCTGCCTATAAAACTTGGAATGTTATTCTCATGTGAAATTCCTTACATGCCAGAACCCTCACCTCATGAAATAACTAACCCACCTAATCAGAAGTCTTTCTTGATGCATCAAATACCATCCACATTATCTGCTCTAAACCAGGGGTCTCAAGCACAGAGCCCGCGGGCCGCATGCGGCCCGTGGAGTTATTTCCTGCGGCCTGCCATAGGTGCCGACTCCGTGGTTCCTCTGGGGAAAAATTGATGGATGCTCTGCACCCACCGGCAACCAAGCTCCCCTCCCCCTCCACCTCCCCCCTTGAGCGTGCTGCATCCCCACTCCTCCGCCTACCACCCACTGCTTCCCGCCGCCAAACAGGTGTTTGGTAGCGCTTAGGACTTTCCAGGAGTGGGGATGCTATACTCAGGAGAGGAGGCGGAGAAGAGGTGGAGATTTGGGGAAGGGGTTGGAATGGGGGGCGGGGAAGGGGTGGGAAGAGGCGGGGCCTCATGGAAGGGGTGGAGTGGGGGCGGGGCCAGGGGCAGTTGGGGGTCATTTATCCTCTCATTATAACAGGAGAAGGCGCTTGTTTGACAGAAGAGTTGGGTGAACTATTCAGTCATTATAGCCTTCTTCCTGTTTGTGAGTTGTCTGCAAACATACTAAGATTTTTTATTAATTGAACTTAAATTTATGCATTGACTTAACTTCAGCATCTTAAATAAGATACGTTCAAATTCAGGTACTCTATTGTACATACTTAAATAGAAATCCTATAGGCTATAAAGGTCTTCCAATTGTTGTTTTATTCTTTTTTTTTTTAAATACTGACCATATAGCAAATCCTGAGATTCAGAATTTTAAAAAAAGATTCATGAGTTTTAAAAAAGTTAATACATTGACTTTTAATAGCATACTATATTACTCTTCATTTTTTTTCATTTTTGACTATACTTTTGTATTGTTGAACGAAAAGGTTTCAGTGATGCGGCCCTCGGGCCAATGTACTAGTCCTCATCGGGCCCTCGTGGTGATTTGAGCTTGAGATCCCTGCTCTAAAACATATTTCTAAAATGTAGTATTACAAACATCACACAGTCTAGCCACAAATATTTTCTATGTGTCAAACATCAAATATAGCCTTTTATAAGCCCATTCAGCATATTTTTAAAAAATAGCATCTGTTCATGATACTATAGTTTTGCTTTACATTAAAAAATACTTATTGCTAACTTATCACATTGTACTAGGTATCATACAAACACAGAATAAAGTATAAGATACATCCAGAATTGCTTATGTTCTATTTAAGACAAGATGGAATAAACACGTAAAAGGTCCATTTTGTTGAGGAGGAGACATATCCAGACTGACACAGTGATCAGCCACTGAACACAGGGTAGGCCTCATCTTGAGTAGATCATCCCTAGGCCTGACAGATACACAAGGGGTCTGTGGTTGTTACACTTTGGCAGCACTTGTATGGTTTGTCATGACAGTCAGGCCTCAGGCCTGGAGGCAGCAGGACTACTCCCACAGAGACCTTTTCTAGGGTCGTCTTGATCACCCACACCAGGGTCAGACATAATCCAATGCTACATCTTTATTGTTTTCAAATGACTGAAAAATTCATTCCTCTTTTTCTCATTTTTCCATGGATACAGGATGACTCAGCCTAAAGATCTGGCCCCAAGCAAGTTTGGCGAAATTCAGGTTTAGGAGCAGGAGGTGGCTGGACTGTCTCTCCATGGGAGGATGCGGGGGGGAGCACCTTCTAGGGTAGCCTCTGAACAGGGTAAGCCATAAATCCCTTTAGCTAGAACGCCAGCAGCCTGCACAAGGACATTCAAGTCTGTGGTTTCCGAGAGGAAGAATTGTTGAAGTGCAGAGTATAGCACCAATACCAATAAAAAAAATTGTCCCTAAATGGCGGACTAACGTGACCTGGTGAAACTGGGGGGAAAAATTTATGCCGTTATATTTGGAAGCTGTAGCTCTGATGATAAATTAAAGCCAGTTGTTCTAGCAAAGATTGGAACTGTGTTTCCTCCTCCATATATTTTTATGTTGTATTGCTGAAGGAGGAAGAATTGATGCTGGTTAGCTGATTAAGGATTCCATCCTCCCATCGCAGATTTGGTGAAACTCCTATTGACTTCACAGGAGCAAGCCCATGAAGACTAAATAGAACAATGTCTTTTTAACAGAACAGTGCTGTAATCCTGAGTCGGGAAAAATTTTGTTCTCTTTATCTGTTTATCTCTTAAGAATATCTGTATCTTTTTAGAGAGATAAAATAAAATAATCTGAAAAACAAACAAAAACACACATAACGAACCCATGGGAGCATTTAACCTTATCTTTCCGGTGACTGAGGACAGGCTACAAGCATCATCAAATACAGTGACATGCAATGTTCCCTTATAACCCAAGGTTACTTACTATTTGAACAAGATTATCATCTTTGAACACTTCCAAAACATTGATAATTTCTAATGGGGATTAAACATTTATGACACTGAGTTAAGATACAAGAAGAAGAAATAATCGGGTGGCAACCCAGCACTGATTGTTGACAATAACTCGTGAATATTTTATTGCTAATGATGTAAACATGTCAAACCCAGCCACTGGGCATGCACTCTAAGCGTGTCTATATAGACCTAGCTATATGCTCATAATTTAAGATTGCACAAGTATGACTCTTGTCCAAAGGGGAGTTCTGGCATAGAACTGTGTGTTCTCAGTTAGGGAGGTGTGTTTAATTATACCACCTTTTCAAACACTTATTGTAGTGAAGCAACTTGCACTGGAGTCAATGGATTTGAGCACTTCAGATCTTATGCAAAAACACAAGACAGAGTACCAACCTTTTAATTTAACATTACTCTGGCTCTTGCTCATGTTGATGTTTCCTCTCCCAATAATATAATATGGTTTCCAGTTATATGGGTTAGTAAATTGCCTGATTTCAGATTTTGTTACCAACTTGAAACTCAGCCCACATTGGCAAATCTTTTCTGAAAACGGGGCCTACTTTGGAGAGAAAAAGGCTCAGGTTCTGTGTTTAATCCACCTCTGCACAGGATCTTGCCCCTTCTCATAGAATCATAGAATATCAGGGTTGGAAGGGACCCCAGAAGGTCATCTAGTCCAACCCCCTGCTCGAAGCAGGACCAATTCCCAGTTAAATCATCCCAGCCAGGGCTTTGTCAAGCCTGACCTTAAAAACCTCTAAGGAAGGAGATTCTACCACCTCCCTAGGTAATGCATTCCAGTGTTTCACCACCCTCATAGTGAAAAAGTTTTTCCTAATATCCAATCTAAACCTCCCCCACTGCAACTTGAGACCATTACTCCTCGTTCTGTCATCTGCTACCATTGAGAACAGTCTAGAGCCATCCTCTTTGGAACCCCCTTTCAGGTAGTTGAAAGCAGCTATCAAATCCCCCCTCATTCTTCTCTTCTGCAGACTAAACAATCCCAGCTCCCTCAGCCTCTCCTCATAAGTCATGTGTTCTAGACCCCTACTCATTTTTGTTGCCCTTCGCTGGACTCTCTCCAATTTATCCACATCCTTCTTGAAGTGTGGGGCCCAAAACTGGACACAATACTCCAGATGAGGCCTCACCAATGTCGAATAGAGGGGAATGATCACGTCCCTCGATCTGCTCGCTTATGCCCCTACTTATACATCCCAAAATGCCATTGGCCTTCTTGGCAACAAGGGCACACTGCTGACTCATATCCAGCTTCTCGTCCACTGTCACCCCTAGGTCCTTTTCCGCAGAACTGCTGCCTAGCCATTCGGCCCCTAGTCTGTAGCGGTGCATTGGATTCTTCCGTCCTAAGTGCAGGACCCTGCACTTATCCTTATTGAACCTCATCAGATTTCTTTTGGCCCAATCCTCCAATTTGTCTAGGTCCTTCTGTATCCTATCCCTCCCCTCCAGCGTATCTACCACTCCTCCCAGTTTAGTATCATCCGCAAATTTGCTGAGAGTGCAATGTACACCATCCTCCAGATCATTTATGAAGATATTGAACAAAACCGGCCCCAGGACCGACCCCTGGGGCACTCCACTTGACACCGGCTGCCAACTAGACATGGAGCCATTGATCACTACCCATTGAGCCCGACAATCTAGCCAGCTTTCTACCCACCTTATAGTGCATTCATCCAGCCCATACTTCCTTAACTTGCTGACAAGAATACTGTGGGAGATCGTGTCAAAAGCTTTGCTAAAGTCAAGAAACAATACATCCACTGCTTTCCCTTCATCCACAGAACCAGTAATCTCATCATAAAAGGCGATTAGATTAGTCAGGCATGACCTTCCCTTGGTGAATCCATGCTGGCTGTTCCTGATCACTTTCCTCTCATGCAAGTGCTTCAGGATTGATTCTTTGAGGACCTGCTCCATGATTTTTCCAGGGACTGAGGTGAGGCTGACTGGCCTGTAGTTCCCAGGATCCTCCTTCTTTCCTTTTTTAAAGATTGGCACTACATTAGCCTTTTTCCAGTCATCCGGGACTTCCCCCGTTCGCCACGAGTTTTCAAAGATAATGGCCAATGGCTCTGCAATCACAGCTGCCAATTCCTTCAGCACTCTCGGATGCAACTCGTCCGGCCCCATGGACTTGTGCACGTCCAGCTTTTCTAAATAGTCCCTAACCACCTCTATCTCCACAGAGGGCTGGCCATCTCTTCCCCATTTTGTGATGCCCAGCGCAGCAGTCTGGGAGCTGACCTTGTTAGTGAAAACAGAGGCAAAAAAAGCATTGAGTACATTAGCTTTTTCCACATCCTCTGTCACTAGGTTGCCTCCCTCATTCAGTAAGGGGCCCACACTTTCCTTGGCTTTCTTCTTGTTGCCAACATACCTGAAGAAATTGTTACTCTTGACATCTCTTGCTAGCTGCAGCTCCAGGTGCGATTTGGCCCTCCTGATATCATTCCTACATGCCCGAGCAATATTTTTATACTCTTCCCTGGTCATATGTCCAACCTTCCACTTCTTGTAAGCTTCTTTTTTATGTTTAAGATCCGCTAGGATTTCACCATTAAGCCAAGCTGGTCACCTGCCATATTTACTATTCTTTCGACTCATCGGGATGGTTTGTCCTTGTAACCTCAACAGGGATTCCTTGAAATACAGCCAGCTCTCCTGGACTCCTTTCCCCTTCATGTTAGTCCCCCAGGGGATCCTGGCCATCTGTTCCCTGAGGGAGTCGAAGTCTGCTTTCCTGAAGTCCAGGGTCCGTATCCTGCTGCTTACCTTTCTTCCCTGCGTCAGGATCCTGAACTCAACCAACTCATGGTCACTGCCTCCCAGATTCCCATCCACTTTTGCTTCTCCCACTAATTCTACCTGGTTTGTGAGCAGCAGGTCAAGAAAAGCGCCCCCCCCTAGTTGGCTCCTCTAGCACTTGCACCAGGAAATTGTCCCCTACGCTTTCCAAAAACTTCCTGGATTGTCTATGCACTGCTGTATTGCTCTCCCAGCAGATATCAGGAAAATTAAAGTCACCCATGAGAATCAGGGCATGCGATCTAGTAGCTTCCGTGAGCTGCCGGAAGAAAGCCTCATCTACCTCATCCCCCTGGTCCGGTGGTCTATAGCAGACTCCCACCACTACATCACTCTTGTTGCACACACTTCTAAACTTAATCCAGAAACACTCAGGTTTTTCTACAGTTTCGTACCGGAGCTCTGAGCAGTCATACTGCTCCCTTATATACAGTGCTACTCCCCCACCTTTTCTGCCCTGCCTGTCCTTCCTGAACAGTTTATAACCATCCATGACAGTACTCCAGTCATGTGAGTTATCCCACCAAGTCTCTGTTATTCCAATCACGTCATAATTCCTTGACATCACCAGGACCTCCAGTTCTCCCTGCTTGTTTCCAAGGCTTTGTGCATTCGTATATAAGCACTTGAGATAACCTGTTGATCGCCCCTCATTCCCAGTATGAGGCAGGAGCCCTCCCCTCACAGGCATTCCTGCCTGTGCTTCCTCCCGGTATCCCGCTTTCCCACTTACCTCAGGGCTTTGGTCTCCTTCCCCCGGTGAACCTAGTTCAAAGCCCTCCTCACTAGGTTAGCCAGCCTGCTGGCAAAGATGCTCTTCCCTCTCTTCGTAAGATGGAGCCCGTCTCTGCCCAGCACTCCTCCTTCATGGAACACCATCCCATGGTCAAAGAATCCAAAGCCTTCTCTCCGACACCACCTGCGTAGCCATTCGTTGACTTCGACGATTCGACGGTCCCTACCCAGGCCTTTTCCTTCCACGGGAAGGATGGACGAGAACACCACTTGTGCCTCCAACTCCTTTATCCTTCTTCCCAGAGCCACGTAGTCCGCAGTGATCCGCTCAAGGTCATTCTTGGCAGTATCATTGGTGCCCACGTGGAGAAGCAGGAAGGGGTAGAGCTCCAATCCATTTTCCTACTTTGGGGCTGGAATCTGGGCACAGTTACCATCCCTCCTCACATCTGGTGTCTACAGGGGCAGACAGCTGATCCCGTCTCACCTTATAAGATCTTCAAGCAGTGTCAAGCTCCCCCTGCTTCTCTATCTTTTGTGTATTTTAAAGGGAACAGGTTGCCTGCCTTCTAACCCCCATTCAGCACCAATGGGACCCAAAAGGCTCTATTGGTTTCTGCTCTTCTTGCTGCAATAGCTATTTGCCACATACTAGGGCCTGATATATCCCAGATTGCACCACTCTATGGACTCCCCCAAACAGCTGTTTCTGCCACTGTACTTTTAAAAAACATTTTGTATAATAGAATTAAAATGGAAGTGGTTATCCAGTTAATATTAATTCTTTTCTCAGAGGAAGGATTCTTTTCTCAGAGCAAGATGGCTCTGAATTGTAGAGGTATTTAGGATGGTTCGGAGGGACAATAGGAACAAGGGTTCTCGATAAGTTTGTTTCTATTTGTAAACTTGGTACTGTACTAGAGGGAGGGGAGATTATGAAGTCTGATCTCTTGGCACTTTTCATCAATAACCTTAAAATGATGGGCAAAAGTGGAAGGGGATTTTGTATTTTTGGACATAGTTTCATTTAGTAACTCTATAAAGTCACTTCAGCAACCATTGCTTTAGGCAATTAAGTCTCTTGTGACAAAATTAAAGCCTTTCTGTGTGGATAAAATAATTTACAAGATAAATTTTAAGGAGAAATATAAACAATTTCTGATATTAGTAGTACTTTCTTCTGTCACTTAAAGAAAAAGCTTACCGCACCCCACAGTCATCATCTTAGACGTGATGGGCTGAATATAGCAGCAGGTTTAGTAAAGTCTACCAGGAGTCTAATGGCTGTAACTTACACCTTCTTCCAGACTGCTCAACATACAGGCTACTGTAACTTCAACTCTCCATTGACATACTAAGTTTTGATTCTGTTAACACTGAAGTCAGTAGAGTTATTCTGGTGTTAAACCTGAGTAACTGAGATCAGAATCAGGGCCCTTTATGGAGGATATTTTGCTCTGATTTTAGTGGGTTAAGAGAAAACATATATGAAAAATGAATTGTGGACCATATTTTGGATCAAGAGGTGTATAAATAAGAGGTACCTGCATATCACTATGCATCCTTATTTTGATCATCATCCACCCATCCTCCAAATTTCTCACCTATTGTTTTTAGCTCTTACTTGTTCCAGCGTGTCTGTCATTAGGTTATAAACAGACTAGGACAGGGGTAGTTTTCAACAGAGGCTATTAACACTCTGCAGGGCCTAGAGATAAAGGATGGAAAAACCGGTCAGAGAAGAATCACACCCTATTTATTTATTTATTTATTTATTTTCAACTCCATAAGATCAACACGTTTTTACAAATTGCATACATCTCCAACAATTCTAGGGCCTTGTTTTAACCTCGGTTACACAAGGTATAAATCAGGACAAAAATCCAGAAAATTCAATAGAGTTATCCTGGTGTAAGTGAAATCAGAATCAGGTTCCTGTAGAATATCATCATTCACTAAAGGTTGACAGAGAAACTATTAGGAATCTTTTTAGGATATAATATTTTTGGAATCTATATTGGATGCTACATTTGAAATTCTGGTGACAATTAACAAGTACTTTGGGATCCCAAATAAGGTTAAAAAATTCTTTTTCAGATGCATTTTTCGTTAAATCTGAAGTATCTGCAAGGGGACATTAGCTTAGTTTAGCTATTGTATGGAGGCAAGGCTATAAACATGAAGCCCGATTCTTAAGTAAGAACTGTGCACATGGAATGTCATGGGCAGTTTCCCACCAAAGTCAACAGAACTGCATTTATGAGCAAGAGTCTGTGCTTGCTAATCACGTTGCAAGATTGGGCCCTTAATTTATAGGAAGCAACTACTCTTCTACCGACAGAGGAGGAACAATATAGTTTTGGACTTAACACAGGTAACTACATTGTAGCCGTCACCTTCAGCCCCCAACTAAAACCCCTCCAACGCATTATTAAGGATCTACAACCTATCCTAAAGGATGACCCAACACTCTCACAAGTCTTGGGAGACAGGCCAGTCCTTGCCTACAGACAGCCCCGCAACCTGAAGCAAATACTCACCAACAACCACATACCACACAACAGAACCACTAACCCAGGAACTTATCCTTGCAACAAAGCCCGTTGCCAATTGTGCCCACATATCTATTCAGGGGACACCATCACAGGGCCTAATAACATCAGCCACACTATCAGAGGCTCGTTCACCTGCACATCCACCAATGTGATATATGCCATCATGTGCCAGCAATGCCCCTCTGCCATGTACATTGGTCAAACTGGACAGTCTCTACGTAAAAGAATAAATGGACACAAATCAGATGTCAAGAATTATAACATTCATAAACCAGTCGGAGAACACTTCAATCTCTCTGGTCACGCTATCACAGACATGAAGGTCGCTATCTTAAAACAAAAAAACTTCAAATCCAGACTCCAGCGAGAAACTGCTGAATTGGAATTCATTTGC
This sequence comes from Caretta caretta, assembly GCF_965140235.1. NCBI lineage: Eukaryota > Metazoa > Chordata > Testudines > Cheloniidae > Caretta > Caretta caretta. The sequence goes on along the minus strand of NC_134216.1, from coordinate 53,044,260 downwards.
AAATTGGATACTATTAATTTAGGCTTAAATAGAGACTGGGAGTGGCTAAGTCATTATGCAAGGTAGCCTGTTTCCTCTTGTTTTTTCCTACCCCCCCCCCCCAGATATTCTGGTTTAACTTGGATTTAAACTTGGAGAGTGGTCAGTTTAGACCAGCAGGAGAGTGAGTTTGTGTGTGTATGGGGGTGGGGGGGAAGTGAGAGAACCTGGATCTATGCAGGAAATAGCCCGACTTGATTATGTAAAGAGTTGTCACTTTGGATGGGCTAGCACCAGCAGGAGAGTGAATTTGTGTGGGGGGGTGGAGGGTGAGAAAACCTGGATTTGTGCTGGAAATGGCCCACCTGCTGATCACTTTAGATAAGCTATTACCAGCAGGACAGTGGGGTGGGAGGAGGTATTGTTTCATATTCTCTGTGTGTATATAAAGTCTGCTGCAGTTTCCACGGTACACATCTGATGAAGTGAGCTGTGGCTCACGAAAGCTCATGCTCAAATAAATTGGTTAGTCTCTAAGGTGCCACAAGTACTCCTTTTCTTTTTGAGAATACAGACTAACACGGCTGTTCCTCTGAAACCTACATTGTAGATGAAAGTCATGTGATTTTCTTTTTTAAACAAATCCTTTTTTGTTGGAGGTGACAGTTGGCATAATACAGAGATATAAACCATAATAGTCACAGCATTTGTAATATTTATTATGCTAGGCTGTGGTATTGTATTAAAAGACAATAATATTTGGTCTTATGAAGCTAAAGATTCTAGATAATTATAAACACAAATAAAGAAAAAGGATTATGTTTGGAAAAATACTGAGGATGAAGATGACAAAGAAGAAAAATCAGCTACAATTGAATTCTTAAGCAATTGTTTGTTTAATAATCAAGAAAAGTTGTTTTACTTCCTTGACCTTTGTCATGTGTGCACGTATGTACTCATTTAAATATCACTTGTCCTTTTAGGACCTAGTAACTTAACTTTTATATATCTGCATGTTTAACCTTTGATCATCTGTCTTCTAATTTTTATTACAGCTTCTGACTGATAGTCTTTATTGGGGAAAAGTGTAGATCTTAAATGGATCACCATTTGTGATAGTGATTCATTTTTTTCAACTTTAGATGTCACTTATTTTGATTGGTATATCAACATTTTCCAGTGTGGGAAAAGCATGAGCAATTTAATGTACTACTCTGATATACAATAATATCTTTGCAAGAGATAAGCTGTTTCAGTAGTCATTACCTTTAACTTACCTTGAAGTAAAGCCACTCTTTGAAATAAAAACACCATAATAAAAACAACAAGCAGTAATATAAGTACAACCAGAACTGGAAACAATCAATAGAAAACACAGATGCTAGTGATTATCAGTCTTACACTCAAACTCTGAGCTAATTCTACAAACGTGCTGAGAACAGAGATAATGCCCTTTATTTTGGCAACTGAGAAATATTTATTTACACATAAATATTTACATAACAAGCAATTAGCTTCTAAAGTTAATGAACTGATATATCCTCAGGATCAATCGAACTACTGAGAGTATTTCAGCAAAAACAGAAGAGTGATATGTGTTACAGAAATTACTGAATTTCTGCTGAAATTCAGTTGAATTGAAATAAAACAAACTTGTTGCTGAAAACAATCTTGCCATTTAGGGCTCAGTTTTGCATTATTTGTGGACCCCAAACTCTCATTGGATCAAATTTTGCTTTCAGTTACACCAACATCAAATTTAGTAATTCATTTTTGAATGAGAAAATAACCAAGAGTAGGTTCACCCGTCTATCAGAAGTCCTTATTAAGAGAAATTGTACAGTATAATTTAAAACCCTCCACTCAAACTGAGCACTTAAACATTAACAGGAGTATAGAAATAGTATATCCTTTAGTGTTGATTTGTTATAGAAGTGAGATATTTATTTTGTTGTATTTTCTCTTCCCTGTGCATTTTTATTGCTTTTGACATTGTTTATGGGCATACTGAGATTTTAAAAAACAAAACAAAACAGGCATTGAACACATCAGATCAACTAGACCCATTGTACCTAACAGATGGCTGTAACTGCCTAGGCAGTCATGAACTGAATTCCAAGTTCACTGCTAGACTTTAGTAACAATCAGTCCTCTTAATTTTATGACGCCAGGCACTGATCCAAAATGAATTACATCTCTTTGGATTGGCTGGAGCTTCTAGCAGGACTAAGCTAGTTTCTCTGTACCTTTGTTGCCTAATGTTTTTCTGTTCAAGGACGTGGGTAATATACAGCTGTGCCAAAGGAGCTGAAGATGTAACCTTGGAGTGCATACTTTAGAGTTCATTTGTAAAGTCAGCCTGCCTATGACAGCTGGGACAGCTTAACTTTCAACTATTAGAGTGTTTCAGTTCTGATCTGCAAATAAAGGTTGTGGATAAATTATTTTTAAACAATTTAGCAGCCTGTTCGATATTATCTCATCAGAGTGGGCAGATGGATAGTAAGAAGCTCTGTCCTCTAAATTACATAACAACTGATATTCTAGAAAACAGCAGATATGTTGCTTATGTGCAAAGGCTGGTGCAAATCTTTCAAAGGGGAAAAGCAATGCATGAAGAGGGATGCTGCTTACCGAAGGGCCTGATCCTATGAAAGGTGCTGAGCACTCTCAACTCCCATTGAAGTCAGTAGGAGTTCAGGATGAGCAACACTTTTCAGGATTAGGCCCCACAAGAGCAAGTTGTATTTATACTTCTGTATGTTTCACTCTCTCACCACGCTCCAAGCGTTAGACAGTAGGCCGATGTCACCACCACCACTTAGTGGTATGACGACCATGGGAATAATTTAGAGATGCAGACAGTTGGTCATGATAGCCACAGAATATGTAACATTTATTAACACCGTTAACTAGACTTGTTCTTATGAACTGAAAACAGTATTCCTAGTCTGTGCTGATTATAAATTATGCTTTGGTTTCATTCTTACACAGGTGAATGGTGTCCTTTTCCTAAAGAGCAGTCTCCAAAGTCTAAGTGTGGTTTTACTTAAAAGAGTGACTATTTTAAAATGATGTCATCTTATTCAACAGATTTGCCCCCGATGTATTCAGAATCATGACTCTGCTTATTGTAGATGACAAAAATAATGTTTTTAGTACTTTTTAGTCTTAATAGTATAGCAGATCCTACACAGCTATGATTTTACACATCCTTATGCATCTTTAACAGAATTGTTAGTAAGCAGATAAATTCCCATTGTATTGCCAATCTGCTGTACCATTCTCTCACATGGCAAAAGTGTAACCAAAGGTATAATATGAAGACAATGAGTGTGGCACAGGTATGACAGAGAAGAGATTCTCCAGGCTAAATTCTACTACTGGTGATTGTGTGGGAGAAGGAAATAATCTATCTTGACTTTCATAGCCCAGGATGAGTTTGGAGGGCAAACAATTAGGAAAATATCCCTTTACTTGTATGCTGAGCAAATTGGATATAGAATTCATTGAGACAACAAACCTGGAAACTAATATGCCATTTTTACAATCACCTTTCCGAGCTAACCCGATTTGAAGCAACTGTTCTGATGTTCAGAACAATCAGACCCTTATATTGAAGGAAACCCAGCTATCATGAAACCTGGAGGAGCAGGTTTCACTGGAATTTCTCTCTTTGGATTGGTTCTAAAACTTCACTGACACAAAAACTGACTGTCCCCAGTCAAATCAATCCTTGAAAGAAATGGCCATCAATGTCCAGGAGCTGAAAACTATTGAAGGCAGCTGTTTGCTAAAATCCCCTGGATTTCCCTGGTCCCTAGATTTATCTGTTATGGCTCTTTGCTCTTAGTTTTTCTTCAAATTCACTTGATATTCTGAATGTACAGTCACACTAAAACTGGCTGCCAGCCTCTTTGCCAGCCTGCAAATCTTCAGCGGCGAGCAGGAATTACCCTGGGAGACCTCCAGCAGTTTAAATCCCACTTGGTAGTATGAAAGCAGTAGTTACGGTGCGTTTGGATTATCATGCAGCAGGGTCCATTCGATCACGCAGCAAAGGAAAGGATTTCTGAGCTCATCCCTTGACAGCATTGCAGGTAGTCGCGCATAGTGAGGACACAGCAATAAATAGAAACACAGCAGCTTGGCTGGTTGTACAACAAAACTGTCTTATTGCTGTTCAGGGAACAACTCTTCGTGACCTCTTCCCAACCTCCTGAGCAGTCTGTCTCATAAGCAACAGCCTCTCTGTAGGCAGGCGCGGCACGCTGATGCGATGCAGAGATGCTCCCAGCTAGCTGGTGTGAGGCTTCTCCCCAGTCCACAGGTTGGTGCGCTCCAGTCAATATCTACTCACTCAGGGTATGTCTACACGACGAAACTAGGTTGAATGTATAGAAGTCGATTTTTAGAAAGCGATTTTATACAGTTCCCCACTAAGCGCAGTAAGTCGATGGAGTGCGTCCACAGTACCAAGGCTAGGGTCGACTTTCAGAGCGTTGCACTGTGGGTAGCTTTCCCGCAGTTCCCGCAGTCTCTGCCGCCCATTGGAATTCTGGGTTGAGCTCCCAATGCCTGATGGGGCAAAAACATTGTCGCAGGTGGTTTTGGGTACATGTCGCCAGTCTCCCCTCCCTCCGTGAAAGCAACGGCAGACAATCATTTCACGCCTTTTTTCTGTGCGGGCGCCATACTGCTTTCAGCAGACGGTGCAATAGGACTGCTAATCGTCATCATCGAAACACCGCTTCTGCTGCCACTCTGCTCTCCTGCTCTTGTCTCGATAGCAAATTTCTCCATGTTGTCTCTCATGGGCTCCCGCTTTAACTCTGCTCTCCTGCTCTCATGAATCCACCTTGCAGGTCGTCAGCCACCACTTCCGCTGCCACCCTGCTCTCCTGGTGGTCTCGCAGGGCCGCTTCCGCTGCCGCTCTGCTCAGCTGCTCTTGTCTCACCATAACACGGCAAGCGTGCAGCCCGCTCAGCTGTTGTGTCCTGGCAGCAGATGGTGCAGTAGTTCTGCAAACCATCATCATTGAATGACTGCTTCCGCTGCCACTCTGCTCTCCTGCAGACGCCATACCACGACAAGCATGGAGCCCGCTCAGATCACCGCAGCAGTTATGAGCATTGTAAACACCTCGTGCATTATCATGCAGTATATGCAGAACCAGAACCTGCAAAAGCAGGCGAGGAGGCGATGAAGAGACGAGAGTGATGAGGACATGGACACAGACTTCTCTCAAAGCACGGGCCCCAGCAATTTGGCCATCTTGGTGGCAACGGGGCAGGCTCATGCCGTGGAATGCCAATTCTGGGCCCATGAAACAAGCACAGACTGGTGGGACTGCATAGTGTTGTGGGTCTGGGATGATTCACATGCATAAGGGCACTTTCATGGAACTTTGTGACTTGCTTTCCCCTGCCCTGAAGCGCAAGATGAGAGCAGCTCTCACAGTTCACAAGCGAGTGGCAATAACCCTCTGGAAGCTTGCAACGCCAACAGCTACCGGTCAGTCGGGAATCAATTTGGAGTGGGCAAATCTACTGTGGGGGCTGCTGTGATCCATGCATGCAATCACTGAGCTGTTGCTATCAAGGGTAGTGACTCTGGGAAATGTACAGGTCATAGTGGATGGTTTTGCTGCAATGGGATTCCCTAATTGTGATGGGGCAATAGACGGAATGCATATCCCTATCTTGTGATTGGACCACCAAAGCAGCCAGTACATAAACCGCAAGGGGCACTTTTCAATGGTGTTGCAAGCACTGGTGGATCACAAGGGACGTTTCACCAACATCGACGTGGGATGGCCGGAAAAGGTACATGATGCTCGCATCTTCAGGAACTCTGGACTGCATGAACAGCTGCAGCAAGGGACTTACTTTCCAGACCAGAAAATAACTGTTGGGGATGTTGAAATGCCTGTAGTTATCCTTGGGGACCCAGCTTATCCCTTAATGCCACGGCTCATGAAGCCGTACACAGGCACCCTGGACAGTAGTCAGGAACTGTTCAACCTTAGGCTGAGCAAGTGCAGAATGGTGGTAGAATGTGCATTTGGACGTTTAAAAGTGTGCTGGTGCAGTTTACTGACTCGGTTAGACCTCAGCGAAACCAATATTCCCATTGTTATTAATGCTTGCTGTGTGCTCCACAATATTGTGAGAGTAAGGGAGAAGACGTTTATGGCAAGGTGGAAAGTTGAGGCAAATCCCCTGGCCACTGATTACGTGCAGCCAGACACCAGGGCAGTTAGAAGAGCACACCAGGGCGTGCTGCGCATCAGAGAAGCTTTGAAAACCAGTTTCATGGCTGACCAGGCTGTGGTGTGACAGTACTGTTTGTTTCTCCTTGATGAAGACCCGCCCCCTTGGTTCACTCTACTTCCCTGTAAGCCAACCGCCCTCCCCTCCCGCCTTCGATCACCGCTTGCAGAGGCAATAAAGTCATTGTTGTTTCAAATTCATGCATTCTTTATTAATTCATCACACAAATAGGGGGATAACTGCCAAGGTAGCCTGGGAGGGGTGGGAGAGGAGGAAAGCACCAGGTGGGGTTGGGGAGGAGGGAAGGACAAGGCCACACTGCACTTCAAAACTTATTGAATGACACCCTTCTGTTAGTTGGGCAGTCCTCTGGGGCGGAGTGGCTGGGTGCCCGGAGTGCACCCCCACGTTCTTGGGCGTCTGGGTGAGGAGGCTATGGAACTTGGGGAGGAGGGTGATTGATTACACAGGGGCTGCAGTGGCAGTCTGTGCCTTTCCTGCACCTCAACCATATGCTGGAGCATATCAGTTTGATCCTCCAGTAGCCTCAGCATTGCATCTTGCCTCCTTTCATCATGCTGCCGCCACCTCTCCTGTTGCTCTAGCGATCTGTCCTCACGTTCATTTTGTGCTTTCCTGGACTCTGCCATTGTCTGCCTCCAAACATTCTGCTGGGCTCTTTCAGTTTGCGAGGACTGCATGAGCTCAGAGAACATTTCATCACGAGTGCGTTTTTTTACCTTCTTATCTGCGTTAGCCTCTGGGACGGAGATGCTAGTTGCACCGTTGAAACATTTGCAGCTGTGGGAGGAAAAAAAGGGAGATTAAAATTGAAAAAGACACACTGGCCATTTAAAAGGAGGGGCTGATGTTTTCGGGTTAACGTGCAGCACAAACCCAACTAACCCCCCATACACCCAATTCTCTGGGGCCTGGCGCAGAGTAAGCCGGGGAAATTTTCCCTGTGAGTGCTCCAGCCCCGGAGCACCCATGGAGTCGGTGCCTAAAGCACCACTTTTGATGTCATCAGTGGGTGTGACTGCTGATCCCCCCCCCAGCTATGCTACCCCACCCCTTGGAGCCAGAGGGACCTGCCAGATGCTTCCTGGGAGCTGTCCCAGGTAAGCAATGCCGGGACTCCCCACCTTGCCCCCAGGCAAGGTTCTTAGGGGTGGGGTGGCACCCACTCCTGCCCGGTTCTGGGGGCAGTCAGGGGACTGGGGAGGAGGGTGGATGGGGCAGAGGTTCCGGGGTGGGGGGAGGCAGGCCACAACCCCCTTGTGGGGTGAGGAGGGAACTGGTTGTTAAGATTTTGGCAGCTCATCACTGCGTACAGGGGTGGGGCAGTGGTAGGGGCACCCCCTAGAATTGCATGCAGCTCATCATAGAAGTGGCATGTCTGGGGCTCTGACCCTGAGCAGGCGTTTGCCTCTTGGGTTTTTTGGTAGGCTTGCCTAAGCTCCTTAAGTTTCACATGGCACTGCTGAGGGTCCCTGTGATAGCCTCTGTCCTTCATGCCCTTGGAGATTTTTTCAAATATTTTGGCATTTCGTCGTTTGGAACGGAGTTCTGATAGCATGGATTCATCTCCCCATACAATGATCAGATCTAGTACCTCCCTTTCAGTCCATGCTGGAGCTCTTTTGCGATTCTAGGACTCCATGGTCATCTCTGCTGATGAGATCTGCACGGTCACCTGTGCTGATCAGCTTGCCACGCTGGCCAAACAGGAAATTAAATTCAAAAGTTCATAGGGCTTTTCCTGTCTAACTGCCCAGTACATCCGAGTTCAGAGTGCTGTCCAGAGCGGTCACAATGGAGCACTGTGGGATAGCTCCTGGAGGCCAATACAGTCGAATTGCATCCACACTAACCCAAATTCAACCCGGTGATGTTGATTTCAGCGCAAATCCCCTCGTCAGGGAGGAGTACAGAAATCGATTTTAAGAGCCCATTAAGTCAACAAAAATGGCTTTGTTGTGTGGACGGGTGCAGGGTTAAATTGCTATAACACTGCTAAATTTGACCTAAACTCGTAGTGTAGACCAGGGCTTAGCCTATGCACATCATAAAAAGGTGCAGGATACACTCAGTTCTTTCAACATTCTTGTCACGCTGCCTGGTATGGGACATAGCTAAGAGTGCCAATCTTAGATCAGACTGCCAGAAAACAGGAAATGTACCCCAAACTGGAGGTATATTCTATCACAAGACTTTACCAAGCCAGTAACAAATGTGTGCTTCCAAAAATACTATACTATTTATTATGAAGCTACAAACAATCCCCTTCAGGCACTCTAGCCCCTTTATGTACCACCCAGGCAAAGCAGACTTCTGTGATAAATGATTATTAAAACCCAAGAGTCAGATATATTAGGTTCTTCCAGTTCCAAAGAACCAGACACATGCCCCAGGTCAAATACAATTCAGATTGTATTAAAAAATCATGCCAATAGCCAATCCTTTAGTAACTAAGAACAACAGATTTATTAATATAAGAAAAAAGAAGAGAGTTATTAAGAAGTTAAAATGAATCATATACAGTTGATTTCAGAATTTGTAGATCAAGATAATAGCAGTGATATTAAATCTACCAGTCTGTAATAAGTCTCCCTGGGTCACCCAAAAAGATTGGGGGTCATCAGTTCTTTGTTCAAAGCTTCTCTTTGTTAGAAATCATAGTCCAGAGATGTAGAGCAGGAATGAAGATCATGAATGATGTCACAGTCCACAATTTATTGCTCTTATTCCAGGTGCATGAAAAGTTACGGATACAAGCATAGAGTCCTGGGTCACATGTGCCTTGTTGAGTCATTTATTGCCTACCTACTGCCTGAAGAGACCCTGCAGTCCCTGGAAGAACTGATTGTCCTTAATGGGCCATCAAGCAGGCTGGCTAGCCTTGATGTAAATCTGTCTTGGGGGCATAACCCAGAAACACAACAGGTTTGAGCTACAAACACACAGAGTTGAATAACTTCATATATAAGGATGATACATGAAACAGGATAATCATATTACCTTTTCCAATGATACCTTACACAACCTACTTTGTGCAAGATTTATCACAATTGTGCAACAGTGGCAATATATCAGTGATGATACATTAATGTAAACTTGGTCACCTTTCTTTTAGATAATGTCACAATTGTTATGTTCCCACTTACTCAGCAGGCAACTGCTATGTTCTGGCCATTGGCTGACTGCCATCTTCACTCTCACAGCATTAAAGATCAACGAGTCCTGCGAGAGTCCAGAAAGCATGTTAGAAAATTTGCAGTAAGATGACTGGCATCACTCACCAGCTGCATATTTAGGAAGTGACAGCACTTTCTATTACAGTATAGCTTCCTTCTCGCCATGGTGGAGGGGATAGCTATATGAGTGCAATAAGTCACCCTCAAGATATTCAGAGAGCCAGCAATGGGAAAGAACTTTTCCTTTATGCACACTATATGTATTTGGGGCTGGAGGAGAGAAAACATAGCAGTCACAGCATTTGAGCATTGCTGATATAGGTGGCTGACAATTTCTGGCATGGAGTGGGGTCACATCAGCCATAATCCATAAATAGGTGCTCTATGACAGTAACAGAGAGGGCAGATGTTGTCTTTTGCAATCAAATCAGTGCATTCCAATTAATGTTTGGAAACTGGCTCTAGGACATAGCTCAATAGGACATATAGCTCACATATTGCCAGGGCTGGCCTTACCATGAGATGAACTGAAGTGGCCCCCTCAGGTGCCAGACTGGGAGGGTGGGGGGCACCGCTAGGACCCAGAGTGTAGAAAATTGTGTCTGCTGCTGATGCATATGTATTCTCTCTGCTCTAGATGCACAGAGATGGTGGAGTGCTGTGTTGGAGGAAGGAGGGCACAAAAGATATAACAGGCAGGCAGGAGAAAAGGTGAGAGGGAATAACAGAAAGCAGCAGGAGCTGCAGGAAGAGAGAGGAGGAGGAGCCTCTTATGTACCTCTCTAGCACCCCTAGGAACCTGGACTGATTAATACCAGCTTCTCAGGGAGCTTCCTGTTTCCTGCTGCTTCCTTGAACCCACTTGAGGAGAACAGGCAGTCAACTGAAGTAGTAGGAGCCAGTTAGGCCTTTAACATGCTGATATCTTCCCTCACTCAGGCCCTGCTATCAGCCTGCTTATTTGTCCCCTTCAACTGAGTGTGGAGAGCCACTGTAGCTGGCACAGAACAGCAGTCATGAGTGAAAGAAGAAAACGCCCTTCTGGGGCAGCATTCAGAAAAAGAAAGAAAACAAAGGAAGCTTTTCTATCTAAGCAGGAAGGAGCTCTCCTGAGATACATAGACACAAATGTTCATGGTGAGCCTTCCGGCCCCAGTGAGGATGAGAGCGGTGAGGAGATGCCTGACCTTCCAGTTAGTCAGAGTGCACGTGGCCTGGCAGCTACTGCAGCATCCATATCTCCATCTCAAATGGATGTAACCATGCACATTCCTGAAGAAAAGTGTAGATCAGAGAAGAGTGGAGATGCAAGAAACAGCTGCTGCTGAGTGATGATCCAGGACTGTGGACCCACTTGAGCAGTAGCCTGAGGGACTTCCTTGTACTGCATGGGCCACAGCAAGTGAAAAACTTCATGTTCCCCAAAGACAATGAAAATAGAAGTTTCCATCCAACACATTACTGGGGCGAAATCCCCAATGGTGACAAAGTGGAGAGGCCATGGCTTATGTACTCAGAAACCCAGAATGCTGCATACTGTTTTTGTTGCAAACTCTTCCAGTCTAATGTTCCAGCCACATTGGGTTCTACAGGAACAAAGAACTGGAAAAATCTGGCTAGAAATCTGGCATGTCATGAGAAGGCAGCAAATCACCAGAGAGCATTTCATAGGTGGAAAGAGCTTGAGATGAGACTCAGGGTACGTCTACACTACCCAGCGGATCGGCAGGTAGTGATCGCTCTATCGGGGATCGATTTATCGTGTCTAGTGTAGATGCAATAAATCGATCCCCGATCGCTCTGCTGTCAACTCCTGTACTCCACCGCAGCAAGAGGCGGAAGCGGAGTCGACGGGGGAGCAGCGGCAGTCAACCCCGCGCTGTGAGGATGTGAGGTAAGTCGACCTAAGATAGATCGACTTTAGCTACGCTATTCTCGTAGCTGAAGTTGCGTATCTTAGGTCAATCCCCCCCAGTGTAGACCAGGGCTAAGGGTATGTTTACACTATGAAATAAGGTTGATTTTATAGAAGTTGATTTTTCGGAAGCAATTTTATACAGTTGATTGTGCGTGTCCCCACTAAGCACATTAAGTCGGCAGAGTGTGTCCACAGTACTGTGGCTAGCGTCAACTTTCGAAGCCGTGCACTGTGGGTAGCTATCTCACAGTCTCTGCTGCCCATTGGAATTCTGGGTTGAGCTCCCAATGCCTTATGGGGCAAAAAGATTGTCGCGGGTGATTTTGGGTACATGTCGTCAGTTGCCCCTCCCTCCCTCTGTGAAAGCAACGGCAGGCAATCGTTTCACAGCTTTTTCCCTGGGTTAACCGCACAGACGCCATAGCACTGCTAGCCGTCCTCATCAATGGCGTTTTGCTCGCTCCACTGCTTCCGCTGCAACTCTGCTATCCTGATCTCCTGCGAGCTGGAGGCTTCTGCCTCAGGCTGCTCTCCCAGCCGGCAGCACCACACGGTGGCACCTACCCCAGCCTACCGCTTGCTCCCATGGTTCATGAAGCCTGGACAATAGTAAGGAGCAGTTCAACTATAGTCTGAGCAAGTGCAAAACGGTGGCAGAATGTGCCAAACACACGATTGTGACGTGACGATTCAGGTAGACCTATTGCAAATGCTCAACATGACTCTCTCCCTTGCTCCTCCACTGAACCTGAGTTCACACTGCAAAACATACAGTCAAGTCAACAAGGTAAACTAATTGAAAGACTTGCCATGCACTACTCTCTAGGACAGCAACATGAATATACACTTTGCAACGGTATCCGAGAGGAGACACCTATAGCAGAACACAGCCTAAAGCTGCCCAGAAAGGTCACATCAATAACCACATCAGCTAATTGCGTGTGTATACAAGTTAGAGACTGAGAGACTGTTTGAACATTGGCACAAACTAAAGCTACAGTGATTCGCATACAGTATTAAAGGCTCAATCTCATCAGGCAACATGGTGCGCATCCCATGGCAATGGCCTATTATAATATATCCACATTATCAGATTCCTTTCTCTAAGCACAGGAGGCCTGATTTACATAGTTATGGCATTAGCACATCACTGAGCCCCAATATCAAACAGGTATTCATTCAGAATAATTACAATCATAAAGTGACAGTTCCACGCTATGAGTCTGAGTTCTATTATTTCTTGAGTTGGCAGATATTGTGTTTGAGATCATGGTCAGTAGCAGCAACCCCTAGGCCAACTGAAGCCAGCAGGGAATTCCATCACTGGAGTGTAGTACATAAAGATGATAGAGACCACATAGATCATAGATAGATATAGGCAGAAATCTCAGGGCAGTAGTTCTGGTGGCTGGAAAAAGAGCAGAAATGCTCCTGGACAAGAAAATGCCAGTGAAACGTCCAACAAAGTAACTGAAATTGCCCAGATAGAGGTGGAGATCATAGCAGAAAATCAAAAATCAGTGCTGCGGGTCCAGAAAAACTGACTATATCCTAAAAATGACTGTGAAAGAAAGATAAATCTCAGTGCTAATACACTCTGTGTCTGTAACTAAAACATGGGGGAGATGGACAAAAAAAAAAAAGTCAAGTAATAGGATGCTGGTCATAGTAGCAAAGTGGGAGAGTATCACCAGAAGTGAATCCTTCCCTATCCAACCTGTTGGTGCTGATTAGCCTGGGGGAAAAATTGGCCTCACTGACAGAAGGAAAGATGTCTCAATGAAGGCCAATGAGTGCATCATCATCACAGGGCCTAATAACATCAGCCACACTATCAGAGGCTCGTTCACCTGCACATCCACCAATGTGATATATGCCATCATGTGCCAGCAATGCCCCTCTGCCATGTACATTGGTCAAACTGGACAGTCTCTACGTAAAAGAATAAATGGACACAAATCAGATGTCAAGAATTCTAACATTCATAAACCAGTCGGAGAACACTTCAATCTCTCTGGTCACGCAATCACAGACATGAAGGTCGCTATCTTAAAACAAAAAAACTTCAAATCCAGACTCCAGCGAGAAACTGCTGAATTGGAATTCATTTGCAAATTGGATACTATTAATTTAGGCTTAAATAGAGACTGGGAGTGGCTAAGTCATTATGCAAGGTAGCCTGTTTCCTCTTGTTTTTTCCTACCCCCTCCCCCCCCAGATATTCTGGTTTAACTTGGATTTAAACTTGGAGAGTGGTCAGTTTAGATGAGCTATTACCAGCAGGAGAGTGAGTTTGTGTGTGTATGGGGGTGGGGGGGAAGTGAGAAAACCTGGATCTATGCAGGAAATAGCCCGACTTGATTATGTAAAGAGTTGTCACTTTGGATGGGCTAGCACCAGCAGGAGAGTGAATTTGTGTGGGGGGGTGGAGGGTGAGAAAACCTGGATTTTTGCTGGAAATGGCCCACCTGTTGATCACTTTAGATAAGCTATTACCAGCAGGACAGTGGGGTGGGAGGAGGTATTGTTTCATATTCTCTGTGTGTATATAAAGTCTGCTGCAGTTTCCACGGTACACATCTGATGAAGTGAGCTGTGGCTCACGAAAGCTCATGCTCAAATAAATTGGTTAGTCTCTAAGGTGCCACAAGTACTCCTTTTCTTTTTGCGAATACAGACTAACACGGCTGTTCCTCTGAAACCTGTCACTACATAAAAGTTATGTTGATAAATGGCAAGCAGCCCACTGTAAACAGAAAGCCATCGATAATATGCAATGAGTCCCCTCTCCAAGCTAGACAGGTGAAGTCACATTACATTTAAACAGCCAGGAAGCCAGTGCATTACACTATATATTCTTAAGATAGTCTTGAGACCCCTACTCCAAACACCTGTGAGTAAAACGTAGAACAACTTCTTCATTCTGCTACTCTGTCTGATTTCCCCACTAGTGAAGGTATAGCTACATCCCAAAACTACATACTCCAAAATGTGCAGTCTCCAGTTGTCTGGCCCTTGCATGATACTGCTTGCGTGTGTGTGTGTGTGAGAGAGAGAGAGAGAGATCCTATGCACTCACTCTAGGGTTAGGGGACATTACTTGTCTCCTTCAATGGGTACTGGCACTGTATCATTAGTACTTGAATTTGCAAAATACCCATCACCAAAACCTGTGATATGATCACTCTGAAGACTTTTTTGTTTTGTTTTCTACAACCCCAGGCCATGGCATGGTCAGCCTGAAGATTCACCACCAACATGGGCTTCAAAAGTTCTCTTTTTTCAACCAGGGTAATGCAATGTAATATATTGTCAATGAATACATACAATCTTCTAACCTTAAAAGCCCTTAATTCTGGATGATGAACTGCAGAATGAGCAAGATTGTTACGCTCCAGCACAATGTACATGTAGGTTATGGATGGTACAAGTACAAGCTAGGCATGGTCCTTGCCACTGAGTGGATGTAAATCTCAAGCAGTCTACATGCCTGCTCCCTTACGCTTGAGAGTTTAAAAGGGCATGGCATTGCTGTAATAGGGGCATGCCTGAAAAGATACAAACTCCTGCATGATCATCATGATGATAATGAGACATTTAGCTTCAAACTCCCTTCTCAGGCCATTCTCCTGATTCTAGGCCAGAGTAACTTGGCAGGCACATAGTATCAGGTATCAGATGAGGATCCACTGCTAAATGAAAGAGGGCATGACGTCAAAGGTCTGTGAGCCCCACTTGAATAACAGTCAGGATGCCACTTGCCTTTATTAATCATCTATTATTTATTTCCAGTTGTGTCCACAATGTGCTTAGCACTGTACAAAACACAGAAGGAAACATAGAACCATAGAATATCAGGGTTGGAAGAGACCTTGGGAGGTCATCTAGTCCAACCCCCTGCTCAAAGCAGGACCAATCCCCAATTCTTGCCCCAGATCCCTAAATGGCCCCCTCAAGGATTGAACTCACAACCCTGGGTTTAGCAGGCCAAATGCTCAAACCACTGAACTATCCCTCCCCATAGCCACTGCCTCAAAGAACCTACGCTCCAAAAAGGCTGAGTAAGGTTAGATGAAGGGGAGCAATATACAAGTGATCGGCCATATCCTTATGATGATGGTCTATAATAATAAATATAATAATAAAATAGTAATAATAATAATAATAAATCTCCAGCTACCCTCCAATCTCTCCATAATCTGCTCGTCAGTTTAATATAATTGTCATATTAGGGGTGAGTCTTTAGGAGGAACTTGAATCTGGAAAGCACAGTAGTCTTGCATCCCAGCCCAGGAAGGGTGTTCCATGTAGGACATAGCATGGCATGTTTACCCTATTGAAGCTGCCATGTGTCAAAGCACAAAATGGGTGTGCTACCAAACATACAGCAGGAAAGCCCACCTAAAGGGCAGTGCATTGTACCACTGGTGACCGTAGGTGTTTGTGACCTATGTGGTCACTTAGCACCTTGCTGTTCCAGGAACTCTGCATGCCTACCTGCATGCCTCCAGCTTTCACCCTGACCACACCACACGATCCATCGTCTACAGCCAAGCTCTGCGATACAACCGCATTTGCTCCAACCCCTCAGACAGAGACAAACACCTACAAGATCTCTGTCAAGCTTTCTTACAACTACAATACCCACCTGCAGAAGTAAAGAAACAGATTGATAGAGCCAGAAGAGTTCCCAGAAGTTACCTACTACAGGACAGGCCTAACAAAGAAAATAACAGAACGCCACTAGCGGTCACCTTCAGCCCCCAACTAAAACCCCTCCAACGCATTATTAAGGATCTACAACCTATCCTAAAGGATGACCCAACACTCTCACAAGTCTTGGGAGACAGGCCAGTCCTTGCCTACAGACAGCCCCGCAACCTGAAGCAAATACTCACCAACAACCACATACCACACAACAGAACCACTAACCCAGGAACTTATCCTTGCAACAAAGCCCGTTGCCAATTGTGCCCACATATCTATTCAGGGGACACCATCACAGGGCCTAATAACATCAGCCACACTATCAGAGGCTCATTCACCTGCACATCCACCAATGTGATATATGCCATCATGTGCCAGCAGTGCCCCTCTGCCATGTACATTGGTCAAACTGGACAGTCTCTACGTAAAAGAATAAATGGACACAAATCAGATGTCAAGAATTATAACATTCATAAACCAGTCGGAGAACACTTCAATCTCTCTGGTCACGCAATCACAGACATGAAGGTCGCTATCTTAAAACAAAAAAACTTCAAATCCAGACTCCAGCGAGAAACTGCTGAATTGGAATTCATTTGCAAATTGGATACTATTAATTTAGGCTTAAATAGAGACTGGGAGTGGCTAAGTCATTATGCAAGGTAGCCTGTTTTCTCTTGTTTTTTCCTACCCCCCCCCCCCCCCCAGATGTTCTGGTTTAACTTGGATTTAAACTTGGAGAGTGGTCAGTTTAGATGAGCTATTACCAGCAGGAGAGTGAGTTTGTGTGTGTATGGGGGTGGGGGGGATGTGAGAAAACCTGGATCTATGCAGGAAATAGCCCGACTTGATTATGTAAAGAGTTGTCACTTTGGATGGGCTAGCACCAGCAGGAGAGTGAATTTGTGTGGGGGGGTGGAGGGTGAGAAAACCTGGATTTGTGCTGGAAATGGCCCACCTGTTGATCACTTTAGATAAGCTATTACCAGCAGGACAGGGGGGTGGGAGGAGGTATTGTTTCATATTCTCTGTGTGTATATAAAGTCTGCTGCAGTTTCCACGGTATGCATCTGATGAAGTGAGCTGTAGCTCACGAAAGCTCATGCTCAAATAAATTGGTTAGTCTCTAAGGTGCCACAAGTACTCCTTTTCTTTTTTCAGGAACTCTGTGCACATCTGACACCATCCAGCTCAACTTTTAAACCTGTCAGTATGTGGCTGAAGCAATCAAAATGTGTGACAAGTGACCAGAACATGGAATACCTATATTTTGTTGCATGTAATACCATCAATGATAGATTATAATGGCTTTTAACGATAATACCTGCTTTAAGTACTTTACTCGGTGCATTAATTAAGTTACCATTAAAAAAGGAAAACTGGAAACCAATTCCATCATGCAACTGTAAGAAACTCTCCAATGGATCAAACCTGGGACCTCAAGATCTCTATACAGACTGCCAATATTTGAGCAAAAGGAGTAGTGTTATTTCCTTGGGAGAACCAACCATGAAAGGAGCTTGCAACATATTTTGCCAGTAGGATATGTAACAATTTGCTAGACAGCAGCAGGCTGTTGGAGATCAAGTCTCCTGAGTGTTGTTTCGGACTCTGGGAATGGAGGGTGGTTTCGTGGTTAGAACAGTGGCCAGACATAGATTTGGCACCATGCAGTCTGAAAGAAGTTGAGGATGAGACAAATTCTATTCCCAGCTCTGCCTCGTGAGACAGCCTGCAAGGTCTCGCTTTACTTTTTAATAAAATGGGAATGAAGGCTATTTGATTGCCTTCCATCTGAACAGTCTGAGGCCTTGCTCAATAATGAGGGCTATGGAGTACACAGAAACAAACTAGAGTCAAAGTTGGGACCAGAACTCATAGTTTCCTGGCTCCCAGCAAAGTTCACTTTCCCCTGTGCTAAAAGGTTTCTCTCCCTGCCTTTTTCCCCTTCCCTCGTGTGTGTCTGCAGAACACTGCCTGACTTGGTGGAGCAAAGCATGGATTACCTGAAACACAAAGTCCTGCAAAATCCACTACGCCAGCTTGATTGTCTGCTTGTGCAACTCTGGCATCAAAAGGCTGGCACAACCATTACATTCCTTACTGCCTGCCAAAACGCTTTCCCCTGCTCTTCATGTGGCAAAATGCATTGAAGTTCTGCCTCTTGGCTTGCCTTCCAGACAGTGTATTTATCCAGAAGTTTTTGCACTTATTCCTGTCAAGTGCAGACATCACACAAAGCTGCTGGGGCATGCAAGCTGATCAGCTGGCATGGCAGGAGCTTCTCTTTCATGCCAGGGCATTACACAAGGGGTGTAGTCTTCTGGCACTCCAGGAGACAGTACTTCTGCCAGATGAAGGAAGTGAGCCAACTGCAGTAGATGGCAGAGTGATGCTCTATTGCTGTCAGAGAGAGGGCCAGCAAGTTAATTGTTTCATCACCATGTTGAATTCAGACAAACATCAAAATCCAGCTGCCTTGCCTGCCTGCTTTTGTCCCCACTGACTCTCTCCCAGTCACCCCCCATGAATGGCTAAGACAATAGTCACTGTTCCCCCCTCCCGTAACAAAAACATTTTTGATACAGCCCTGGCCTCATTGCCAAGAGACTAGGTTGTTGCTACCTGAACTGTAGGTCGTAAACCTTCACCACACACAGAGTATCTGATGTCAGTTGTCTTACCTGAGCGACACCATGCCTATTCTGAACAATAAATGGAGTTTTTTCTGACAATGGAGCCTTGCCAAAAGGCTGGAAGAGTTGAGGGAAGAGCCACTGCCTGGGCAGCCAGCCTTGGGAGTGGGGTTCATGTAGAGGTGGAGGGACCCATTCTCCAGAGAGGAGAGCATGAGATGGGGCCTCATGTCTTTTACTTCACATAAGACCTATTGCCAGTTAGCATGGTATCCATGAGTAATTGCACATGAGATGTGGGATAGATGCCAGCCAAGACAACACATACACATGCAGTATTGCCAACTCCAATAATTTACAAAAAAAAAAAATCAATGAGATTGGCCAAAAAAAAAAAAGACTAACTGTTCTTGAGCTGTCTTCTGGTTTTTGAAATTCCCCTGCTCCCCTGTGTGAGAAAATTAGTATTCTGGTACATGAATATCTCATGTCTACTGAGAAGAACTTGTGTAGGAAAGGGCAAATGATGGATTTGGCAAATGATGGACTGGCAATGCCTTTTTAAAAAAAATTTGGCTTCCTGTTGAACCAAAAATGAAATTTTTTGAAATTTTCAGTGAAAAAGCTGAAAAAGATATTAGTTTCAGGTCAAACAAAACCTATTCTTTCAACAAAATCAAAACCTCTCATTTCAATTCTGCCCTTTTTTAATGTGTAATTTTATTTTTAAAATCCCAATAAAAAGAAACTTTGAAACTAAAGTCATTTCAAACCAAGAAAGTCAAAATGTTTAGTCTAGAAAATGTCAAAACAAAACATTTTGACTTTTTTTTGGCATTTCTTTCCTCCACAACAGAAAAAAACTGGCAAAAATTGACTCAAAATTTGCAAAACATGTAGGTGTTGCCGAACCTGCTTTTTTCGTCAAAAACGATTTGCACAAAAAATTTCATCCAGCTCTGCTCTTGGAATGTTGGGAGTGTATCATCCATCCTGCGCAGCATTAATCCCACCGCAAGGTTCCATGCAAGTCGCTGTGATGGAAGAAGTTTTAGATACACTGGGCGTGTATGGAGATTTGCAGACTATCACATGGATTACACAGACATAATCAAACCCTCATGCTACAGAGCTGTGGTCACATCAGATACAGTTCGTTCGCAAGCTATTGAGAAACAGGTGTTAAGTGTTCCTAATTTATGTGTCGTATATTGATTGTCAATATCAGAGGGGGGGTTGTGGAAATGTAACCTTAGTTAATACTTCTTTGCAACTTCTGTTGCTAAGATCACCCTATTACTCTACACCTGTAACTCCGTTGCTTAGAGCAGATGAGGAAATGCAGGCCATATGCCTTGCTTGCTTTTGATGCTAGATAAATAATTTATACAGGATGCCAGTTGCAATGGTGCTGTTATAACAAAGATCTCAGTTATAGCTCCAGGCCTTTCTGTGATGTAAAGCTAGTACCAGATCCATGACAGCCCAAAAACTACAGCTGGGTTTTTGACATCTGTTATTTATTTGCAGTAGCACCCACTATGTGTTAGGGGCTTTCTAAATGGAAAAGGACAGTCCCTCCTCCAATCTAATGGACGTGTTCCTGTTGTGGCAAACAAGTTTGTGCAATCTAGATACAGTCACATGGGCTATTGCTGGCACATGTTACTGTGATCAGGATCTAGGCGTTGCAATCAATTTGTACTAGAGCCATGCTATGGCTATGTTGGGGATTGCTTATGAAAATAATTGGTGTCCTTGATGGTATATTATCACTTACATGAGGGCTGTAGTTATGCTGATCTCACACACAGCAGGAGCAATGGGAACAGCATACAACTGACGTGCCAGTACCCGTCTTTGAAAACAGGTTGCAGATAGCAGTCTACATTATAATACTATCACACTCCAGAGAATAGCATAGCTTTCCAGGTGTCTAACACAGCTTAGGGCTTGAGTGAATGCTAGCCCACTGAGAATGAGCCCAGACAAAACTCTAAATCAATAGTTTGTCCCATACTTGCAATTTGGTTAGCTGTTTTGTATTTGTATAGTTCCTTTAATTTCAAAGCACTTTACAAACTAGATTATACAATATAGATACAATTTCTTGGGGAAGAAAGGTGAAAACTAAATGGCATATATAGAGTGGAAACATTTTGCTCAAGGATACTGGGATAAATCTCTGTTCTCTTTTAAAGAATCACAGGATCTTGAAATGGTCCAAGTGAACAGGTTAATGTCTTAAGCAAAAGGCAATGAATACACAGCCTGCCTAGTTTATGTTCTAATCTCACCTGTTTGTCAAATCCATATTTTAGACTAATCTAAGATTTAATCTCTTCTGAGCAGGGATTTATTTTAGTTATTTTCACTGAAGTACTTAGCATACTGGAAAGGGATATAAATGATTAACTTCAGCCAGAAGTTGCAGGGTGCAAGTTAAATCCTTTTGAGGGACACTTTTCATCTTTCTAGATTTGACAGGTCCTGTTTTGGGCCAGTTGTATTCATTTAGTTGGAATAAAGAGGCCCCAAAAGTCAAAGGTGTTAACAAGACCCTAACACTGTCCAACATTCAAAAATTTAAACAAGGTTCAGGTTTTGGTATGCAGATATGTGTTAAGGAAACATTAGCGTGTCCTACCAGGTGTAATTAGTAGCATTTGTGTGTGTGTCCTACCAGGTATAATTCGTAACATATGTCAGCCTGCTTAGTACCATGGCATATACACCATTAAAAATCCTTTTAACCTTTTAATAAAGATACAGAAAAGAAGGAAAAACAGTTAATACTTTACATTTGAAATGTTTTAAGTATGACTTTCATTTTAACAACATCCTATGTTTCGTTTCCCTTTAGCTGGAGGGAGTTTTTGAAGAAAAACCCCGTATTTGTCTTTTAGATGGCACCAATGACACCTGTCTTTTTTTGGGAAAAAAGAAGTTAGCTGCGACGGGCTAGAGCTGCTGTTATTCCCAGTGTTGTTAAAGACTGATCCCATTTCCTAAGACAAGAAAGCAAGATAAACACACACAAAAAAGAACAGCAAAGACAGAAAATGACTCTTCTGTCTCTGGTGTTGCCTCTTGAAACTGCACTGCTGGAAAAAAACACAAGCATAGCACAAGTCTTATCAGTCGCTTTGAGCCCTGGCAAACTTGTAACACTGTCGGGCTGTTTAGGGCATTGCTTTAATTTGCCTTTTTCTGGTCACAGGCTTACAGCAGTGTTACAAAATATACAGTCTTGGCCAGCTAAGCCAGACTCTTACTCGACAGAAAGAAAAAGGAGAGGGATAGGAAAGAGAAGACGTAAGGTTGGGAATGAGAAGAACACACAAAAAGGGATGGGGAGAAATGTGTGTCTGACAAGGTCTCACATCACAGGTGGTATTTGGGATTTAGATGGAGCTGGTAGAGGTGATGATGTCATTTGGTTCTCTCTTTCTAACCCAGTTTGGTCAGGACATCTCTCTGCATCAGGAGATGGTGGGGGTGGCAGCCATGATGGTGAAGCTCACTCCAGTGGCTAATTTTTCTCCCCAGTCTTTTTCTTGAGGACCCCAAAAAGGGAGTGGTGGCTGGAATAGCCCATCCTCCCTTTGTCCACCAATTAAGTTTAATTTCTGACACAGCAATTTTGGTTCATTGATTTTTTTGGTCTCACACGGTCTTGTTTACCAAGCATGATGTTAACACAGTCCTTGAGTTACATCACTAGGATGTTCTTTGTTTGGACTAATTCAGTCTCTCTGTCTCCCTCTTTTGCAACTTTTCCCATCAATATTTGCTGTTATAGGTTATTGTGACACTTTGTGAGCTCAACTGTGAAAACTGAGTAAAATTGTAGGCTCAGTTGTTACAACAGGCCCTATTCAAATAGGAGTGGTTGATGTTCTGAAATAAAGCCAATCAGAAGACAGGATTAAATGTTCAGGAAAAAAATTAAATTATTAATGGTAGATTTTGCACTGAAAGCAGCAAAAATTAAGTTTTATGGAAACTAATGCTATAGAAAAAGGATAATGAAGGTTAAGGTTAAGATCTCATGTGAAGGAACACAAGGTTTAATATTTTATACTACTGTATAATAGGTAACATTTTAGTCCCAAATCCTGCAGACTTACTTCCATGCTTTAACTTTACACATTAAAGTCAGTGGGACTACTCACAGAGTGTAAAAATAAGCACATCTGAGTCTTCCCAAGATCAGGGTCTTAGTTTGGAAAAGACTTATTTTTGCACAGTTCTGTGCATAATTTTTCACAGTTCTGTGATTATCTTTGTTATTTTAGTATTTTGCATTGTTTTCAACTGTTACTGTTGATATCTGAAGATGAGTGTTTCACAGCTGAAATGAAAAGACAGGATTTTGGATTTTCTCTTTTGTAGAGCTTGCCTACACAATACTATGTCATTATGTGGCTCAGTAAAGGTTTTTTTTTTTTGATTTATAACGTATTTGTCACTTCAAGATCATCCCATATCCACTCTATTTTGCTGAGAGCAAATGATGATGCCATCTGCCATTGTTAAACAACTTCTCATTTTGGAAGTGGTCACAGGAAGATTAACGCATAAATTGTACTTTGCTTGAAAAACAGTGCATTCTCTGAAGGGAGTGAAGTGCTTCTTTTAATAATGACAGCAACTTGACACGATTGTCCAGGGATTCTCAAACTTGGGGTCATGACCCCTCAGGGGGTCACGAGGTTATTAGGTGAGGGGTTGCGAGCTGTCAGCCTCCACCCCCAAACCCGTTTCACCTCGAGGATTTATAATAGTGTTAAATATTTTAAAATGTGTTTTTAATTTATAAGGGGGGGTTGCAGTGCCTTGCTGTGTGAAAAGTTTGAGAACCACTGCCATTGCCCCTTTAAAAAAATTATTAACTGTTCTACTGCCTATTGATGTATGACAAATGGCTAGCACCTGTATATGCTCCTATGAACATATTCTGACCTGAACCTGTTCCTTCTGAAACGAGGAGCAAAGTTCCAACTCACAAAAAGGGAGATAACCTTGCACTGCATGACAAATCAGAGGTAAATGTATTAGGAAGAATACCATCTGAAAACAAAATCTAGCCTTTTCCTCCCAAACAGTGGGACTGACTCGAGTCCATTGCACAAAAGGACATTACACAGCAGGAAACACTAGAAATATATATACACCGATACAATAAGGCAAGCAAACAAGTGCTTGTATCAATAAATAATTGAAATTTGCCACAAACTAACCTCCAAAGAAAGAGTCTAACCTAATTTTATCAACTGTCAGCTAATTTTAAAAGGATATACTGCAATACTTGGAACGGATAACACCTTTTTTGAATGTCTGGAATTAAAAAAAAAAAAAAAACACACAGTCAGTTTCTCAACTGAATGGAGGAACTGCCATATGGATGAGTTAACTTGTAAGTCCTTCATCTGTCTGCCAGTAGGTTTTTCTTGGTTTGCAATCACAGCATCTGAGGGTGTATATTAAATCCCCGGTTGGGAACACTGCCATAATTTTGTGCTTTCGGAACACTGCCTTATCCCATACACAGAGGGCCATATTCTCTTATGCCTGAGGGTCAATTTGATTAAATTTTGACTCACTGAATGCTCCAAAAACCACAACCACACAATTGAAACACAGAAGTCCAGCAAAGTCACGTGAATATTAACAGATCCATTTATATTAATTTACACTTCAAACAAATTCATTCACATCTATGGTTTATAACATTACATGTAATGTATACTTTGGTATTTTATACAAGATTTACCATACAGATCACAATGTGGTTGTGTGTGCAGTAAGCTTGGATTTATTTCAGTAGTGACCTGGTTAATAATCTGGATGGTTAATAACCTGAGCTCACAACATTGGACTTTAGTCATCTTGGGTGGGTGACGTTCCCCTTTCATAATTACTTCCATCTTTAGCTCCAAAACATGTCACATTATTTGCTGAATTTCACAGCAGCGTTACTAAAACTGTTTACTTTAATGTCGTACACTGACCTTTCCTGACGTCAAGTTCATGAACAGGCTCCAGGAATCTGCAAAGTTGATGAATATTCTGAGTTATGGTTCTTGTGCATTTCCCACTGCAATCAGTTCCTTCGTAGTGGCACATTTCTAATAAAAGAAATAGCATTGCATCACCACGGTTCATTTTGAAACTTTTCGTTCAGTGGAGACAGTTTTTCAGATTGCTGGAACTTGTGCCGTTTATTAGAAAGAAGAAACTTAAGTGAGAATGCAAACTTGGTCCTTTTAAAAAGTACAAATTTAACAGCAAGTGCTAGACTGAAAATATTTTACTGCTATTTTCACAAATGCGCCTGATTTATCCCATACTCTCCAGAAAGTGGCTTTTGTCCATTTGCCCCAGTGCTGAATTACCTTATTAGGAAGTTCTCCTTGGTATACTCCTGGATCATATTCTTTTCCAACTGTAGCCCCCTTACAAAAATCTGAGTGACTAAGTGGACTTAAACTTCTCTTGCAGCAGAGATGAATGCAAAGCTGGTGCAATTGAGACTGTGGCCCAAAGGAGTCTGTGGGCACAATGCAGAGCAATTTTACAAATTAATGGTCTCTGCAAATATTTTTTTTTAAACTTTAAAAATGCCCTCAGTTAACCTACTAACAACTGCTTCCTCCCCTTCCCATGCAACTCATGCTACTAGAAACGATAAAACCAAACCAGAAACAGTTCAATAGCAAAACTGTTAGCGATAATTCTACATATTTTGCCTATGTATAGTGTATAGGAATCAGGTAATGTACTTTTCAATAGTTTGGGATCCCTCTAGTCAGCCGCTTTGTCTTTTATTGCCAAAGCCCGCAGATCCTAACAGAACAATAGCATATATAAGTAGCTAGGCTTTTGTAGGTTTGAATGTTTGTATATAGTTAGCAAGCAATTATTTGGAACCCATTGGAATCCATGTGGTTTTCTCATAGTACTAACACTTTGTATAGACAATAAAGACACAACATTATGCTTAATGAAGGTAAGTATCTTTGCCTGCCTTTGTATGGTTGCACATTCCCGCTAGGCATGATCCTATACCGTACTGAAATAGGGCTCCTCACACAGTCCACTTCCAGAAGAACCATCCCTGCTTTGGCTCTCTGTACCTAGTGCATACTGTACTTTTCCATTGCTAGCCATCAAACATATAGGCCAGACTCTGGCCTCAGTTGGCAGCACTGCTGACCTTACAGATAATTGCTGAGGAAATGCAGGTATTGCTTAGGGGATGCCAATTTCTTCAGTTCCCTGCCGACATCCGGCAAAACTCTTGTCATTCTCACTACCTCCATCTTCTTTCTCTTAAACAAACCATTATTTTACTGCGGCTAAACCAATACTTCAGTTGCAGAAGAGATACTAGATGTAAGTGCACTGTTTGCACATCCTTAGTAGATCCGTTTTTCAGTCTTTCCAAAGTGGCAAACTACCACATGCCATTGGCAATAGCTACAGGATGCCTGTGGTGTATTGAAGACTGCATTGGAATTACAAACTATCACTTGAAGAGTGGGAGGATGGGCTTCCTTGGTCCTGCTTGCAAGCTAAGGGGCTCTGTCGTGAAGCATGCAATCTGGGAGCAGCAGTCAGTCTGGAAAAACCCAGCCCAGAACAAAGTGGGGTGATTTGTTCCTCCCTGGTTTATCACTTTCTGGTTTTGGTTATTGCGTATTATCTTCTGGATTCTAAGAATAAGGGCTTGTCCACCCGGTGTGTTAGTGTGCACCAGCTGAGCAGTAAATTCTAGCCTGCACCAATGTGTGGCAGACTAACCATCCATGTGGACCCTACTTGTGCTCACTAAAAGCTCCCTAGTGCACACTGATGTAGTCCTGTTTGGACAGTGTCAACACACACTAAAGAAAACTTTTAGTGCATGCCGGCAGGGTCCACAAGGACTTTTAGTGCACACCAGCATGCCACACACTAGAAACTGCACCACGCTGCCATGCACTAATGCACCACAAAGATGAGCCCTAAAGTAGTGTTACATTGTAACCTTCCAGAAAGAGTATTCTATGTTTTTATCTAACTTCTCTGTTGGATGCCATGAACACGCCCTCCAGCATAAATGACCTATAACTGCATGCTAGATATGTCAACACGTATGAATACTCATACAAAAACCAGTGTCCCATAGCAGGCCTCAGAACAATCACTATCCAAGCAGACAAAGCAGCAGTCAGTTACATACATCACAGGAGCTGAAAGCATGTGGAAATCCCATATAACAATGGTCCAGACCAGCACACGACCCAAGAGCCTAGCGCACAACAGCACCAATCTCGTGGGTATGGAAAGAATTGGAGTTCATAGATTTTATAGCCAGAAGGGACCAGTCTGCCCTGCCACATAGCACAGGCCTCAGAACCTCACATGGCAGTTCTGACAGGAAGCGTACCATCATCTTGTACCTTCACTGGGATTAAACCCAGGATCTCTGTTCCCATCTACCGGAAACAAACCCCTGCACCACTGAGCCATGGCACACTGTGCACCTCGTCTCATCTCTCCCTGCCTGCCTGCCTCCAGCTCTATGCTAGACACTAATTTCAAACACATATATCACCCCCAGGGCTCCTTTTATATCACACTGCAAGTTATGGCTGCTCAGAGTTAACCCCAACTTGAAATGCTTTGTCCTGTATTTTTCAGTCAGTTTGCATTTATGCGACCCCTTTCCTTCAAGGAATACAAAGCACTTTACAAACATTAACAAATTACACCTCAACCTTACCACACCCCCCTAGGAGGGCAGTATTACTATCCCAAACGATGCTCCTTCCCACTGTAGTCCACACCACACCACAGTTAAGCAGTGTGTTGTTACTGTGTGGCTATAATTATTATTATACACGGCTGCCTTTTGAGGTTGAATGCTTGTGGCATTCACATCCTTACTGGAGTTTTACTGCTCCCTTTTAGGTTACCTTTTAAACATGCTTCTCCTGTCTGCTGCATACCAGAAGGAAGCACATGACCTCAGGATAGTTACTGCAACAGAGATTACAAAGTGAAAGCCCTACAAAGGGATTTGCGAGATTACGTGGGTTGCCAAAAAAATAGAGGTTATGACATAACCTCCTGCATTTTCCCGCAGAAAAGATTCTTACTGAAGAACTGCACTTTTCAGCGGTTACCACACATGGTAAAGCTCTGTGCACAGCACTGCTTAGCAATTCCCACACTCCTTATTCTCTTTTATGAAAATAGCATCTCCAGTAACAGAGTCAAAATGGAAACAAGAGAAACATGTTCTGTTAAATAACCATTTACCTCAACAATTGATGAGAACTAGCATATAAAATAATGACGTGGAAAATGCAATGTAAATTTTTTAGGAGTACAGGATGCTTTAATGCTTGTACCATCAATTCTGCACAGCAGCAATATCTTGTAAACTCTTTAGACCAGGGACTCTCTCTCTAACACGTTTGTTCAGGACTAGCACAATGGGGCCCTGACCCAGGCCTGTGATCTCTAGGCACTACTATAATAATTTACTTGTGGGGGAATTCTGCACCACTGTGCAATGCAGAATTTTGTAGAAATTAATGTTGGACATGCAGAATTCCACGCCCCCCCCCCAATAGAAATGAACTGCAGAGATGTTGGCCACCACCATGGGCCATTGGACCCGGCAGAGCCCAGTTTGCAAATAGAAGACAAGGCCTGGGGGAATGGGAGGGAACTGAGAGTTCCCAGTAGTTGCAGTTCCCCACAAGCCCTGAAGTAAGGAGGCAGCGGCAAGCAGGAAACTCCATGCAAGCCCGGGACCCAGCATCAGGGTGTTTCTCCCTCTGGAACCCTGGGCTGTAGGAAAGCAGGGTCTGTAAGTGTCTGGGCTGAGAGAAGGCGCAGCTGGGCACTATGGGGTGAGAGTGTCTGGGCTGGGGGGGACCCATGGCTGGGCTCTGGGGGTAGGGGGTGTGTCTGGACTGGGGGGGGCAGGAAGTGTAAGTGTCTGGCCCCCTGGCTGGGCTGGGGGAGTAGGGGGAAGGAGGGAAGGGAGGGGAGAGAGGGCAGAGAAGCAAGAACTGGGCCTTCATAGGGTTTTCTTTAACTCTCTATTCCTGGGTCTTTTTAAAATAAATTACCAAAATAATTTAGGTTTCAGAGTAGCAGCCATGTTAGTCTGTATCCGTAAAAAGAAAACGAGTACTTGTGGCACCTTAGAGACTAACAAATTTATTAGAGCACTCTAATAAATTTGTTAGTCTCTAAGGTGTCACAGGTACTCCTTTTCTTTTTACAAAATAATTTAAACTGGCATGATTATATAGTGTTATTTTGACAGATAAAATTCGTAGAATTTTGCAGAATTTTAAAATATTGTGTGCAGATTTTTTAATTTTTTTGGTGCAGAATTCCCCCAAGAGTATATAATAAAAATAATAAAAATATGGAAAATATTTTAATCCCTGCAAATCAATTCCATGTAATTTAGTGGAAGCTTTGAAAAGACATCTAGACTAAAGAAACAAATTGCTTGTATCACTTCAGCAAACTCCGGTGTCAGCACTAAAATAAAGTGAAGTTCACACATAATTCCACAGGGAATTTGAAATGAAGAAAAGGGGAAAAATAAATCCCAACCCAGTGGCTGCACTCAGCATTCCCATTTGATCAGATTATTCTAGGAAATTTGCAATGATCAATGCAAGAAAAGGTAAAGGTCTGTGCAGAGCTTGGGATATGTACACACCAATCTAAGCACAGTACCTAGTATCTTAACACACACAGTGCACCATCACAAGTGTTCAAGGAACAGAGGGTGCTGATGCAAAGGATACTGAAATATTGGGCCTAGGTCTTTTCTTTCACCAGCCTTTAAAATGTTATTTCAGATTTACACTCATATAAAACAGTAGTATCAGGGCCAACTCCTTTCTCAACTGCAACTTCAGGGAAACTGTTGGCATCTGGAAATTAACTACAATGATCCAGATGGTGTACAGTAATAATTAAGGAAGAGAAAAACAAGGAAAGGGTTAGTTTTAAGCAGGGGATGATGATGAGTGGCTAATTCCTTGCTGGCAGAGAGGTTCCAGAAGGCTGTATTGGGAAAGGGGCCTAGGTAGGGCTGATCTTAGGGAAAATGGCACCCTGGGCGAACTTGCATTTTGGTGCCCCCAGCCCCCATGGGCTCCCCAGGCTCCTCTCCCTCCCTTTGCCCCAAAGACATGGTCCCCCTCCTGTGCCCCTAATCCCTGCACCCCCTTCACTCCTAACCCCTGCATCCCCTTCCTGCACTCACAAGGGGAAACTGACCGGGATTCACAAAGCAGCTGGCATTCCTGCTCACTCCCCCCCGGACTGCAGCTCCTCTGCCCCGCACACCCCTCTGGAGCTGGAGGGTGGGGGGCAGAAGCGAGGAGCAACATCAGGGCTCCTTGCATCCAGGTCACTTTCCCGCCCAGGCTGTGTAAAGAGAGGGCAGGAAAGCAGCAGCTCCTGATGCCTCACAACCCAGCCAAGGTGGGGAAAGTGACCTGGATACAGGAAGCCCTGGTGGGTGTGGCGGGGGGAGGGGACTGTGTGAGGGAGACTTTGTGTGTGAGTGTGTATGTGTGAGTAACAACAGGTAACAAACACCAAAGCTGGCCAAAACACCAGCCATGTGCTGCTCCCACTAAAAGGGAACCATCACACTATCTCATCCTTCACATTTCTCACATGAGGTACCAGGGCTTAAATTAAATTTTTGTATGAAATTGAGGTGAATTTAAAAATTGTTTAAAACGTTTTAGAAATAAAAAATATGGAAAACTTTAATACATTTTATTTACAGCGTCATTATTCATACTAGCCTTGCTAATCCTTCCCCCCAGGCAGAGAGGCACAGAGACTAGGATCAGGACCAGCTGTGCCCCCAAAAGTCCAGGCCAACCCTCCAAATCAGACCGAACCCGCATCCCTCCCCAGACCAAACTGGACCCAACCCACATCCTTCCCCAGACCGAA
Organism: Caretta caretta; assembly: GCF_965140235.1. NCBI lineage: Eukaryota > Metazoa > Chordata > Testudines > Cheloniidae > Caretta > Caretta caretta. The sequence goes on along the minus strand of NC_134216.1, from coordinate 53,013,553 downwards.
CTGGACCCGACCCCCATCACTCACCAGTCCGAAGCCCCTGAACTGGACCCGACCCACATTCTTCCCCACACTGAACCAGATCCGACCCGCATCCCTCCCCAAACCAAACTGGACCAGACCCACATCCCTCCCCAGACTGAACTGGACCCGACCCCCTGAACTGGACCTGAGCCGCATCCTTCCCCAGACTGAACCGGACCGGACCCGCATCCCTCCCCAGACCAGGGGCACTGGTGGGGGGATGGGGCAGGGGGCACTGGGTCTTCCCCAGGGGTGCTTGGGGTGGAGGCCAAAGGACTCCAGTTGCCCTGCGGGGCCCAGGCCAAGGGGGCTTACCTGGAGCAAGGAGCACCCACTGGCCAGGGTGTCCATCCACTGGGTTCTGGTGCTGCCTCCTGCCCAGCATGGTCCAGGTCCCCCACGCTCCCTGAGCTCTGCATTTGAATAATGGTGGGGCAATGGCGGGCACACGGGGTGGGAGGAAGCTGCATGCTTAGCACTCTCCCACCAGCGCTGCCCCAGGCCCGGCAGGAGCCCGAGAGCCCCGCAGGGAGGAGACAGGGCCCACGCACGGGGGAGCCCAGCTGTCCACAACACACAGCAGCCAGAAACCCACGGGCCTGCCACCGAGCCTCCCTCTTCCCCTCCGCTCACTCCACCAAGTGGTACGAGCCTTTGGGGGGAGGTGGTGGGGCCGGAGCAGAGCTGCAGCAGCAGCCGGGCCAGTGCATGGCACCCTCTTTAGTGGGCCGCCCTGGGCAGCCACCCCGGCTGCCCACCCCAAAGGCCAGCCCTGATTGCTTTTCTGCTTACATCAGAGGGAGAAATACCGGCGAGGAAGTAGCTATTTAAGTGAAGCGTCAATGTGGACAACAACAACAAATGGATATAAACTGGCCATCAACAAGTTTACGCTTGAAATTCGACAAGGATTTCTAACCATTATGGGAGTGAAATTCTGGAACAGCCTTCCAGGGGGAGCAGTGGGGGCAAAAAACCTAACTGGCTTCAAGACTGAGCTTGATAAGTTTATGGAAGGGATGGGATGATAAGACAGCGGACAATGGCATGTAGCCAGTCTGTGAGTGCTAGTAGCTAATATCCCCAATGGCCGGTGATGGGACACTAGATGGAGAAGGCTCTGATTTTCTACAGAGAATTCTTTCCTGAGTGTCTGGCTGGTGGGTCTTGCCCACATTACTTCTGGGGGAACTCTGTGCCACTGGGCAATGCAGAATTTTGTAGAAATTAATGTTGGGCGCACAGAATTTCCTCCCCCCCGCCACAGAAATGGGCTGCAGAGATGTTGGCCAGTGGGAGGGAACTGGAGGGTTCCCAGCAGCTGCAATTCCCAGCATGCCTTGAAGGAAGGAAGTAGCGGTGCACAGGAAACTCTGTGCAAGCCCAGGATCCAGCATCAGGCTGGTTCTCCCTCTGGATCCCTGGGCTCTAGGAAGGTAGGGTCTGTGAGTGTCTGGGCTCGGGGGGTGACCCTGCAGCTGGTCTGTGTGGGTGGAGGGGGTTTGAGTGTGAGTGTCAGGGCCAGGGAAGGCCCCCCCAGCTGGCCTCTGGGGAGGAGAGGATGTGAGTGTTTGGCCCCCCCAGCTGGGCTCTGAGGGGATAGAGGGAAGAGAAGCTGGAAGTGGGTTATCGTAGGGGCTTCTTTAACTCTCTACTCTTGGGGGAATTTTTGTGTGTGTTTATATTGTTACAGACAAACTTGCTGACAGGTATTTTGAAATAAATTACCAAAATAATTGAAATTCTTGTGATCATAGTGTTACTTTGACAAATAAAATTTACAGAATTTTGCAGAATTTTTAATTTTTTGGTGCAGAATTCCCCCAGGAGTACCGTATGCTCAGAGTCCAACTGGTTGCCATATTTGGGGTCAGGATTCTCCTGGGTCAGATTGGCAGAGACCATGGGGTTTTTTTTGCTTCCTCTGCAGTCACAGGTCACTTGCAGGTTTAAACTAGTGCAAATGGTAGAGTCTCTGTAACTTGAAGTCTTTAAATCATGATTTGAGGACTTCAGTAACTCAGCCAGACGTTATGGCTCTATTACAGCAGTGGATGGGTGAGGTTCTGTGACCTACAATGTGCAGGAGGTCAGATTAGATAATCACAGTGGTCCCTTCTGGCCTTAAAGTCTATCAAACTATGAGCAACAGCTGGGAGAATAGCAAATAATATCCCTTCCAGCAATCTCCTTCCCCTACCAAAATTAATAATGGAAGTGCTTAACATAACAGCTCTATTATTTGTTTCCCTTCCTCTGTGCAGCTGCTTACCTTGTAAATGCCTCACAGCAAGGACCTACTTTCCATGTCTGAAGTGCCTAGTCCACTGTTGGCATTAAAATAATAATAAAATATACACAAAAGTGTGTGTCTGTGTGAATTACTATTGCACGTTTATGATTCTTACTTGGCTATTTTGCTGAAGCTGCCTTTACCACATATTCCAAATTAATTGTCACCATTATAGTGTTATACAAAGTTAGAGGTATGTTATCAACAAAAGGATGTAAATTAAACTTGTCAGACATATTACAAAAAGTAAATAAAATTGTAACAAGAGGAAGAAAATTCTAGCAAGAAGACTAGGAGCATCTGAGCTAAAAAACCTGTCCACAGGCACAATCTAGTGGTAGATAGAGATATTGCAATGCAAGTACTGGTGCTTAAAGAGCATGTTCATTTGTAACTCTATATGCTTTAAAGGAATAACCTTTATATTTTTTAGGGAGGCAGCACAGACTAAGGAATAGGACACTAGAAAAGAAATCTATTTCCAGCTCTGCCAATGACTCGCTGTGTGAATGGGAGCAAATCACTTCATCTTTCCATGCCTCTTCTCTTTTTACCTTTTGTTTGTATTGTCTCTTTAGATTATAACCTTGGTGGGTCAGTGACTGTCTTTATGTCTTTGTACAGCGCCTAACACGATAGGGTCCCCCAAACTTGGTTTAGGCCTCTAGGAGCTACCATAACATCAATAATAGTAATTAATACCATGAATAAATAACACCGCTCCCCAAAGACGACCTGTGCTTGCCAATAGTGGAGGGGGGAACAGAGTGAGGGAAGCCGGCCTCAGCAGTGTTTCTGAGCATGCTCAGTACAAGCCAAGCAGCAAATCAGGTGGCGGGGACTGTGATCCCACATGTCTCACCTCACGCGTCGCTTCTGCTGCTCCCTGTGTGAAATGAAGAAGAAATAATAATGGTGCCTGTGAGGTGGTGGATAGCATCCGAGGGTAATCATGCATGATATAGATTAAGATTAGAGAAAAACATATGAGTGAGAAACATGATAAATGAAATAGGAGCTGCCTTCTAACATGCAAGACCAATACAGCCAATAACTCTCTAGGAGGAGAAGCCTCTATACATGCAGAAACACATCTTGAATCAAGGGCAAAGACACTTATCTCACCCCAGACCTATGCTATGTAAATAGATGCCATTATACCCAAATTATGTATGCACAAAGTTCCTGGGTTTACTCTGAATATGTACACTGTTAAACAGGGATAATAAATGGCACAAGCAAAATGTAGCTTAACTCCAAGATGTAGCAGAATTTCCAAAGAGCTCCAGCTAATAGATTTGTATTCAGGCCAACCGCTATTCTGATTCTCTCTTCTCTCTCAAATTCTGTTCCAATAGTCTCTAGCAGTGAAAGATCCCCATCCAAACCTCAGACACATTGGTTGCTTTGCAACACAAAATGAAGCCCATCTGATTTCAGGTATCAATGACCCTCCCTCCTGATACAAGGGCTCACGGACCTACATTTTCAGAGTAACTAGTAATTTGGGTTCTCTCAATTCTGACACCTTAAAAGGGGCCTGATTTTCATGGGTACACAGCCATTTCTGAAAATCAGGCATCCAAACGATGTCTCAAATTGGCCACCCAAAAATCACTCGTTACTTTTGAAACCAAAGAGCTCAACAAGTCTGAAGAGGAATCCTTCTCATTCAGTTAACTCAGTTTGTTACTAAAGTCTTGTCTACCCTGGGAAATTGTCTGGATTAGCTATTGCAGAATCAACTATTATGGAATAGCTCCCCGTGTGCACACACTATTCCAGAATAAAAGGGGGTAAATTTGTAGTGGTTTTTAATGCTGCTGAGGTGAGGCATGGGGACATGTCCTATTTTTCAGAATTCATTATTTTCACATCTCAACCAGTTTAACTAGAACACAATTAATTGTTTCCCATGTATAATTAAAGTCTCATGGTCATACAGGTAACGGATTTTCAGAAAGGACTGCGGTTTGGCTTAAGTCTGACGCCAGTAGACTCAATGATAAAACTCCCATTGACTTTAACAAGAGCAGAGAGTTAGGGTAACTCTCAGCTCAGCACTTTTGAAAATACCTGATTATTACCCAGTGACTTCTGGCTGTTATCAAGGTTTTGTCAAGGGAAAGAATAAAAAAGAGAAATACATATGAAAAAAAATAGTTAATATGGAAGCCATGAAAAAAGTAGGGTGATTTCCATCTTATGTCAATACATAAAGGTATAATTACTTCTGTATTCGCAAAAAGAAAAGGAGTACTTGTGGCACCTTAGAGACTAACCAATTTATTTGAGCATAAGCTTTCGTGAGCTATAGCTCACTTCATCGGATGCATACTGTGGAAAGTGTAGAAGATCTTTTTATATACACACAAAGCATGTGTATAATACCTCCTCCCACCCCATTCTCCTGCTGCTAATAGCTTATCTAAAGTGATCAATCTCCTTACAATGTGTATGATAATCAAGTTGGGCCATTTTCAGCACAGATTCAGGTTTTCTCAACCCCCCCCCCACACACACACACACACAAACCCACTCTCCTGCTGGTAATAGCTTATCTAAAGTGACCACTCTCCTTACAATGTGTATGATAATCAAGGTGGGCCATTTCCAGCACAAATCCAGGGTTTAACAAGAACGTCTGGGGGGGGGGGTAGGAAAAAACAAGGGGAAATAGGTTACCTTGCATAATGACTTAGCCACTCCCAGTCTCTATTCAAGCCTAAGTTAATTGTATCAAATTTGCAAATGAATTCCAGTTCAACAGTTTCTCGCTGGAGTCTGGATTTGAAGTTTTTTTGTTGTAATATCACAACTTTCATGTCTGTAATCGCATGACCAGTTAGATTGAAGTGTTCTCCGACTGGTTTATGAATGTTATAATTCTTGACATCTGATTTGTGTCCATTTATTCTTTTACGTAGAGACTGTCCAGTTTGACCAATGTACATGGCAGAGGGGCATTGCTGGCACATGATGGCATCTATCACATAGGTAGATGTGCAGGTGAACGAGCCTCTGATAGTGTTACCAGCAGGAGAGTGGGTTTGTGTGTGGGGGTGGGGGGGTGAGAAAACCTGGATCTGTGCTGGAAATGGCCCAACTTGGTTATCATACACATTGTAAGGAGAGTGATCACTTTAGATAAGCTATTAGCAGCAGGAGAGTGGGGTGGTAGGAGGTATTTTTTCATGCTTTGTGTGTATATAAAAAGATCTTCTACACTTTCCACAGTATGCATCCGATGAAGTGAGCTGTAGCTCACGAAAGCTTATGCTCAAATAAATTGGTTAGTCTCTAAGGTGCCACAAGTACTCCTTTTCTTTTTGCGAATACAGACTAACACGGCTGTTACTACTTTTGTATTATCACTAAAATACCAGCAGGCTGTGCTTGTGCACCAGTTTTCTAGCTCATACATAACTAATCTTAACTTTCATTTTAAGTGATGCCAATTGTGCTTTGTCATTGAAATTGTGATTACAAAAAAAAAAATACGCAGCCAACTAGTCTCATTCATAACCTCTGCTGCTCACATACTCCCCAACTCTCTAAAGTATTAATAATGAAGACAATGCTACAGCCTAACAAGATAAAAATAAGCCGTAGGTGGAGAGACTGGAACAGCCTCTGTTTTTCTAATAAACGTAAAATGAGGTTAAATTTCTGTTAAAAATGATCAGGGACTCGGAGGATTGGCTTGACAGACTTGACCACAGTGATCTACAGAACTGTAACTTCAGTCCTATGTAGGGGAGTAAAGTTTTGAAGCCAGACTCTGTAGGAACTCCAGCAGTTACAGAATGCAGATGCCTGCCTGCCTGCTGGGCCAATAAAGAACACTTCATTCTGGTACACCAATAAATTCATTGGCTACTCCTCAAATATCAGATATAGGGTAGAGTCCTGGTTCTGATCTTCAGGCTGTTTTACCTCTTGATACCTCATAAGCCAACCATAGACCTCCAGTAAAACTCAGTTTCTTCAGTGGGATAGGAGATAAAATGAACAGTAGCATAGCTCTCAAAGGAGCACACACAGAGAGTCTTTCTTACAAGCTGCCATCTCGTTGAGCCCTAGGTTCAGTAACTGACCAGTTTTGAACTTTGACATTTAATAGGTGCTAGTGTAGCACAGAAAAAGTCACCACCAATTCACAAAGCCACTGTACTGACACCACAAGAGTGTTCAGTGGACCGTCTCAGAACTTACCTCTCCCCTCTGCAGCCGAGACAGTACACAACAGCAATGATCCTTCAGAAAAATGGCGCTCTCAAAAGCAAGAGATAGACTACTGGCAGCTGGAGAAAGCATCTTTTCAGCCTGTGGCCAAACTTCCTGTAGAATGTTCCTTCCACAAGAGTTAAGAATGCCTATAACATGGCCATCTTCTGACTCTTATCTGCACCATTGCTTTTCCATAATAATCTATGAAAGAGAAAAAGACACTCTCATCGTACTCCTAGCAAAGGGGAAAGGAAGAGACTTATGTCAACTTATAAACAATTTGTTCATTCGCCACATGGATGGTGTACACCAGAACTGAGAAAATGATCCATTAAAAGACATGAGAGACTGGTAGTTTAGATTTGGAACAGCTTGGTGTTGCTAAAAAGGGAATATCTGGCTTGCCTGTGTAATGATTTTAGTTGTCAATGTGCTTCTCTGAAGCATTGTACGTTACAGTATCCTTTATGTTGTCCTGTAAATGCACCTCCACTGACCCAAAAGAAATACAGCTGGCAATAAATCAATTTTTGACATTAATGGGAAAAAAAAGTGGATTTTTCTCCTCCCAAACTGTCCTGGATGATCACTTACTGCCATCTGCTCTTTGAAGCATGCCATCAATTCATAAAATGGGGCCAAGATTTTCAAAAATAGTAAGTCTACACTTAGACTCCTAAATCCATCTTTAGGCATTTACCTGATCTTCAAAAGCACTGGGTACCCATCGGCTCCAGCTGACCTCGCCTTTCAGTGAAGTTGAGGATATTAAGCACCTAGCTACCTTACAAAGTCTCCTTTTAGGGTGCAAATTTTCAAAAGTATCTAGTGATTCTGGATTCCTTAGTTTTTGGGTATAAAACTCAAGACTCAGCACCATCCTCCAGAAAAAAAAAAAAGTCAAGCTCCATTAGGCTGTCCAACTGGGCATCCAAAATTTAAGGGACCCAAAAATCACTAATCATTTTTGGAAATTTGGGGCAGTGCCTACATTTAGCCTCCTGCTTTTGAAAACCCTGGCCTGGAATTTTAATTTCTTCTTTATGAACATATCTAAAGAGAAACCTAATTTCTGAGTGTTACAGCATTGAAAATAGTTTTTATAAAGTATCAGAACTCTTTACACAGTTTTAGAGGGGTGCATATGGTCCATCACATTACATTAAAGACTTTAAATAGCATCCACGAATCTCTCTTACAGCACCTTATTGAAACATAACATTCGTTTTAACTTCAAGTGGATACGAAAAACACATTCTACTATCAACTGTGTATGTAGCAAATATGTCCGTGAAGACATTTTTTTGCCCTAGTGGAGATTTGTGTTGATATAATACACTAGTTATAAAATATAAAAACCTGAAAAGTATACAAGATGTTTTCACTGTATTAGTGACTATCATTTTGATGTGAAACCCACTTTAATGACTACCTGTCAAAGAAACCTTTTAAAAGGAATGATTTTCCTTGACATGAATGCATTCAACGACTGTTTGTTGAGTGATATCTTCTTAAGCAGCTAGCAAAAGAACACAGTATCACTGTATATCAGTGGTTCATCACCCTTGCAGCACTGAGGATTGTAATGGCAACCTGTCAGCAGCCTGAGGGCGGCACTTAAGTTGCAAATAAATTTACATAAACAGATATATATGTATATAGGATGTTGTTTATATTGTTTTTACCTATGTCTATATTAAAAGTGCTTTAACATTGCAAAATGACAACATATGCCTTGAGGGCTTCACGGCTTTGATTCAGTCAAAGCAGGGTCCCAAACATCCAGCTCCTATTGAGATGGTCACACATTCTATGGAATGAAGTTCTGAGACTGTTAAGCGATTGCAATGTTTGGATTTGTTCAGAGGTCTGTTCACAAATATATAAATATCTCCAAGATCCTGTACCAATAGCAGCCCTCATACCAAACTCTAGATTATCTCTCCCTTGACAGACCTTTATACAAATTCAGCACATTTCATTCATAAAATGCGGACTGAGGTGGACGTAAGCATCATGAGCCAGATCCCGAGCTGACATGAAGGGGCACAGTTCCATTGAGTTACGCCATCCTCCAACCCAGCCCCGGAATCAATAATTCCTGCTGAACTTCAGCTCCACTTCTTCAGACTGAGCTGAAAACCAGGGTGCAGACAAGCTGAACAGGGCTGTGACTCATATTGCTTGAGCTTTGGTTGGCAAATCAGGCAGAAGTCCATTTTTCTGAAGCTGCTCAGAATAACATACTACTGCAAGGACAGGCCTCTACTTCACTGGCAGCTGCAGACAATGGTACCAATTCCCTTGGGCTCCCAAGGCAGAAAGCACCAACCCCCTCCAGCCCACTAGCTTAGGACCTTCAAGCAAAGGCCTCTCTGCAACTTCTGCTCTCCCAGCAAAGGTCCCAACTAATCCAAAACTTCCTCTTTTCAAACACCTAAAACTAGTATTTTGGCAGAGGCGGGAAGCCAAGAAGCAGATTCAGACTTGCAGAGAGCAGAGTGCTCCCTTAGCCTTGCAGAGAATAGCAAACCCTACTGCAGAGAGAGCCTTCTACGAGCTACCCTGGCTGGCTGCTAGCAAGCTCCCAGAATCTAACACACAGAGATATGGCACTTAAGTATCATATTTATATTTTAAATAGGACTTTGCACCCTCTACTCTAATATTAAAACTATAAATGTCTGATTTATGTCCATATGGGTCTTGGACAGTTTTATTTTTTTACATATAGCTGTCAGTAAATATGAGTATTGAAATTATCTTGTAACTTTAATGGAAGCTATTTCAGGTAGAAACCCTTTTCTTATCACTTCAGACCTGATCCTGAATTCCTTGCACACCCCAAACTCCCATCAACACCTACAGAAGTTTAGAGTGCACAAGGACTACAAAATCAAGCCTTATCATAATGTAACAATATTGCCTAAAATAAATGATTGAGAGATCTAAATAATGACTGGTACCTCGACAAAATAGTGATTGGCTCAACAGAAACACATACAGTAAAACCTCAGAATTATGAACACCAGAATTACTAACTGACAGGTCAACCATACACCTCATTTGGAACCGGAAGTATGCAATCAGGCAGCAGCAGAGAGGAAAAAAAGCAAATACAGTACAATACTGTATTAAACATAAACTGCTAAAAAATAAAGGGCAAGTTTTAAAAAAAAGATTTGACGGAGTAGGGAAATTGTTTTTGTGCCTGTTTCGTTTAAATTAAGATAGCTAAAAGCAGCATTTTTCTTCTTCAAAGTAAAGTTTCAAAGCTGTATTAAGTCAATACTCAGTTGTAAACTTTTGAAAGAACAACCATAACGGTTTTTTCGGAGTTATGAACATTTCAGAGTTACAAACCACCGCCATTCCTGAGGTGTTTGTAACTCTCAGGTTCGACTGTAACTGGCTAATATTAGTGTATATTGAAGGGTTTATTTTTTTGAACATGACACTTTCACATTTGAAGGTACTCAAATTTACAACATAAGTGACCCTTTTCAAGTTGTGAATTAGCTCTTTATGCAACAGCAGATCAACATACAGTAGACTAGAATTTTTAGCCTCATCCTCTTTGCAGTTAATGACATCCATGCAATTTCTATATTAATGAGATCTTTCAACAACAGCTTTTAGTTAATGGGAATCCCTGGGGCTAAAGTCTGTGTTGACTCATACCCCACCCAACACCATGGACTTTGGCCGTATACATTAATTCAGAATCTAATCTGCTTTGATAGGTTCCAGTGACCAAATCTTAATTGTTTTTTTTTTTAAATGTGTTGCAAACAGCTTGTGCTGTATAATTAACAATAGCCTGCAAATTGCTGGAGAGACATATGCTGATAAGGAGGAAGGATGGTCCTGTGATTCAGGTACAAGAGTGGGAGTCACCAGATCTGGGTTCTTTCCCTAGCTCTGTCAGCCTCTTCTTGTGTGACCTTCAGCAAGACAAAGCCTCTCGGTGCCTAAGTCTCCTCATCTGTAAGAAGGGGGTAATAATACTTCCCAATCCCAAAGGAGTGATGTGATGTGATTCACTAATGTTTGTAAGACTGATTTCCTTGGACAGAAGAAACTATACATTTATGAAACAGAGCCCCATTGAAGGTTCACGACTGTCTCAGCAACTCTTGAGAGACCTGACACACTATAGCTAACACTGTTGGCATGATATGTATCCAGAAGGTAGCATGTAATATATCACTAGAAAATGTATAACTCACTGATCATTAATATTCTTGTATGATGTATGCTCAGAGTGTGTACAGACAGTTATAAATTTGTGCTAGAATTATGTTCTTAAAACGTGTTTGTCAAGAATGCATAATCCCACTCTGCCCAGACAAAGCAATGTATACTTGCTTGTCTGACTGTGACATTGCACTCTGTATGATTTTATGAAAGTATGCTGATGAGTGTGAATATAATGTAACTAAAATATGCTTCATGCAAAAGGTATCTTGTAAGGTATCATTACAAAGCTTATAATCTACTGAGTGTGGTCAGCCTATTTGTATAAATGTATCACTCTTGTATCAGAAACTAGAAATATGAAATATAACTCTGAGGTCCTATTGTAGTTATGCAAAGTGTGGGCCATTAATGGTGGTTTGGAATCTTAATGGCTCCCATTAACCAGGACAACTGACTGTAGATGGCTCTGTTTTACTTGTAAGTTTTCCTGTATACCTGTATCCTGGCAAGTGGGTAATGAGGTCTTACAGTGATATGTGATCATGTCACCTGAACTGGAATCCATCTTTAACCTGGTGTTTTTCCATTGAGAAGAAGGTGGGGAACCCAGAGGGACAAAGGATTCCTGCCTTATGCAAAAGATATATAAGTGGGTTGAAGAGAACAAAGGGCGCGGCCATCATGAAAAATCCCCTAGCTACCACCTGAGCTGGAATGACAGCTGTACCAGGGGAAAGGATTGTGCCCAGACTAGGGAGGCGTCCAGTCTGTGAAAGAAACTTATTGAAACATCTTTGAGGATGAGATTTTATCTGTATTCAATTACTGTACTAGACTTAGACTTGCGTGTTTTATTTTATTTTGCTTGGTAATGCACTTTGTTCTGTCTGTTACTACTTGGAACCACTTAAATCCTACTTTCTGTATTTAATAAAACCACTTTTTACTTATTAATTAACCCAGAGTATGTATTAATACCGGGGGGGGGGGGGGAAACAGCTGTGCACATCTCTCTAACAGTGTTATAGAGGGTGAACAATTTATGAGTTTACCCTGTATAAGCTTTATACAGCATAAAACAGATTTATTTGGGGTTTAGACCCCATTGGGAGTTGGGCATCTGAGTGCTAAAGACAGGAACACTTCTTAAATTGCTTTCAGTTAAGTCTGCAGCTTTGGGGCACGTGGTTCAGACCCTGGGTCTGTGTTGGAGCAGACGGGCATGTCTGGCTCAGCAACACAGGCTGTTGGAGTCCCAAGCTGGCAGGGAAAGCAGGGGTAGAAGTAGTCTTGGTACATCAGGTGGCAGTTCCCAAGGGGGCTTCAGTGATCCAGCCCATCACACTGGCCATCTAGGTTGTCAGGCAGAGACAGTGAAGGTACATTTATATAAAAGGCAAACAAGCGATCAACCTAGCAAGTTGGGGAGATAGCCTCAACTGTCATGATGGGGGGCGGGGAAAGGAGACTACAAAAATCAACATGGCTTCAGCTCCCTCGTGTCAAGCATCAGAGGAGTAGCCGTGTTAGTCTGGATCTGTAAAAGCGGCAAAGAGTCCTGTGCACCTTACAGACTAACAGGTGGCACAGGACTCTTTGCAGCTCCCTGGTGGACACAGCAAGCTGAGCCCCCAGGAAGGCTTCCTAAAGCAAGGTCACAGAACTTCAGAAGCCCAGAAAGCCATTTTGGCATCTTTCACTTGAGTGGCTAAAGGGGTCAGAGCTCTTGAAATCACAGAACGTTGGATCCTTCAACACCAGTGGTTGAAGTCTCTAGGAACTGACTATAGGTGAGAAACCTGCTTAGGCAAAAGGTTGGAACCTGCTGAAATTAAGTTTTAGTCCTTAGAAGTGTATTTTTACTTTGGTTTGTTTGTAACTATTTCTATCACTTAAACCTATGATTTTCTGTTCAATAAACTTGTTTTGCTTTTAGTATAAATCAATTCAATGCTCTGATTGAAATAAAAGTATTTATCAAACCCCGAATAATGAGTTGCCATTTACTGTCTCTTTAAAGGAGCAGCAAACAATAGCTTTGAGAGTGCTCCAGAAGAGGGATGTACACTACTGGGAGAGGTCTCTGGGGAAATTAGGGACTGGCGTGGTGTTTAGATCACCCTGCATACTGTAACTGAGCAGTGGAAGCCAGGGTGTGACCTGCATGCTTGTAAGGCTGGCTGGTGGTGTCAGGGCTGTGAGCCACAGCAGCATAGCACTGAAGGCATCCAGTGCTGTAGGGTAGGCTGTGACACCTTCCCCTCAGTCTGGTTGAACCCCAAAGCATCACAGAATTATGTATGGATAATTATCAGACCATATGCTCCCATTTAACATGGGCACACACTGCCTCTTTAAAACATCCCATCAGCCTGGAAGTGGGGCAGAGCCAGCATTTTAACTTTTTAACATTTTAATTAGACCCAGACATTGACTGCTACTGTTGATAAAGACTGAGGTTCTGTTGAATCATCCTGAGCATTGCTACATCAGTAACAAGCACCTTTCAGGTCTTGAAGTTGCTTCAGACTTTATGCATTTGTTTCAGCCATGCAGGACCGGCTCTGGGCACCAGCAAAGCAAGCATGTGCTTGGGATGGCACATTTCCAGGGGCTGCATTCCAGCCACCCCTTTTTTTTCGGGGAAGTTGCGCTCTCGGAGCTGCGCCACTTAGATGGGGCGAGGGTGCCGCGCCCCCAGCCGCAGCAGGAAGGGGAAGCCCCGGCCCCAGGATGCTGAGCTGCCAGGGCCCAGCCGCTACCTGGGGAGGAGAGGGCGAGTCCTGCCGGGGAGCCAGGCCTGCGCCGCCTCATCTGCACACGGGCTGCTGCGCTGCCTTGTGCCACCCCTTATCTCGGGGCTTCTCTGTGCGGCCGGGCGGGGGTGGGGGGAAAGCCCCTGCAGGCGCTGGGAGAAGGTGACATCACTCCCTCTGCTTCCAGCACCACCTGCGAGCCCCAGCCCCACCTGAGCTTGGGGTGGCAAAAACCTAGAGGCAGCACCGCAGCCGTGCCCTGGGAGAAATGGGAATGTGTAATGGAGTGCAGTGTTGTGTCTTTTAAAGACTCAGTAGAGCCTGTTTTTTGTTCAATTCCTTGGAATAAAAATGTTGGGTTAAAATGCTTCACAGTAGCACACCAAGCAATTCTGCACTTGGAAGGGAAGCTCCCATCCACGGACAACATTCCCATGTACAGCTGTGTGTATGTACCTGTGGCTGCCTGCATACCAAAATGCAGAATTCATCTTGTACCTACATGTAAATAACCCTTAGAAAAATAAATATCACTAGTTCAAAAAAGTTTGGGCTATTTATTTCTTCTGCCAAACTAAGCCAGGGTAGAGATGAGACCAGGATTTAAAACAAACACACGCCACCACACAAAAGCATTTGCGTGAAGTTTCCTGCTGAAATTAGATTAATTGACAGAGCTTTAAAACAAACACAAAAAACCAGGACAACCCTAATTGCTTATTACAGCTGATGGAGATGGGAAAGGATGATGAAAGGAAATTTAAGTGACTGACACTACTTCTTAGTCATATATTTACACCTTTATTTTTGTTTCACAATTTCAGTTCGACACTATTAACACAACCTTGAATTTCCTGGCTTTGTTGTTAAGCGCATTGTGTCCCCTCCTGTATTACTTTGCAGCAGAGGATCAGGAAACCAAGAGCCACTGCTCCCCCACAAGCAGCATGGCAGTTTCTTTCCATCATGCAAATACAGCACTAGAATAGAGAACCAGCCAGCCTCCAACCATGTGCTACTTCCCCCAGGGGACATGATCTGTGGGTTGGGAGTGCGTGGCACCTCCATTAACTATCGTGTGTGCTGCTGTCAGTAAGAAGAACTGGCTGAGATGTGCACTTCACAATGAGCCCCGCACAATCCTACTTGTGGGCCCCTGTATTTGATCTGATTCAGCAAGGTACTGAAAGTAAAGTTAATTGGAAGGAAAAGAAAGGAAGATGAGGGGGAAATAACAGTGGCATCAGTAATAAAGGCTCTCTTATTCAACTGTCTGAATGGGCACTGAACTGCTACTAATGTTCATCTGAAAAGGAGATCAACATTGAATCCGTCATTTACACTGTATTTTGACATGTTTTTACGATTGCACATTATAGCATGATGTTTTACTGAGAGCAATAACATTTGAGACGTTATCGAATTTATGCATTGTGCAGAGCCAGATGCTCCTCTCCACTTAAGCTAAAAGAGGGAGACAAACCAAAGAAAGTGGGTGCAGGGCATGAAAGGGGGCAGCAGAAGCTCTGTGGAAATGTAGGCCTCCTGCCACCACCTTTGAAAACTTTAACAGGGCGAGAGGCTGTTGGGGCCAGGGCCTGTCACTGCCAGGATATTGGACTAGATTGGCCACGGCTCTGATGTTGTCTGGCAATTCCTATGTACGTCTGAAAATAGTGCCACTGGGGAGAATAGAGGGTGTGTTTTACTCTCATCCTAGCTCCCCATCTCTCTTGCAGAGAGGCCAAATGCAGATGCACAAGAACACTGCTTCCTCAGCATGACTGAGAGACTCCTTTACCGACCAAAACCACTAAGTGCCCAAATTTAGCCCTCGCTGCTTAATTAAAAATTGCTTAACATATCATCCTACTCTTTTCCTCCCTAAAGATGCTTATCTGCCCTATCGGAAAACATTAACAGAAGAAAGACACATTTTTGTAAACCTTTAAAACAAGTAGTAGGAAAAATCCTGCATTATCCTCATGATCTTAGTATTATGCAAGTGTCACTGCTTCTCTCTCTGACGCAGGATGTGAACTGCTAGGAATTTAAGAAACTGAGCTAGTCACTCATTCCCAGCTTGGTCTAGAAAACAAGCTGCCTCCCATATTTCCTAGGACCCTGATGAAAATAATTTATGCACGTGCTTAACTCAGAGCACAAGCAGACCCATGAACTCCTTCAGTGGAACCACTCACATATTTCAATTCAGCACGCACTTTGCTGAAGTGAAGTTTAATTGCTTCAATAAATCAGGCCTACGTGAGTATTTATTATCAGACTGTATGAATGTGATGTCTTGGCCTCAGATTTGCAAGCGTGGTGTATTAATCATCACACTTTTCTCCTTGTTCATGTCAGCATTGCTGTTGAATTACAGGTGTTGCAGACAGAACAAACATATTGATTCCTCTACCCCAACCCCACTAGAGGTTAATTTACAGGTACATCCCAAAATATAGGTGGCAGTATTGTACCGTAGAAGTGTGCCCGTGCACTGTCTCTCTGCAGAAGCACGGAAGGGAGAGGAATCACTGATGTGCCATTATTCCTCCCTCCTTGTACAGCCTGCACAAGTGTGGCTTGTGGATTCATTTGAGCACTTAACCGGACAGTGCAGAGGAAATAAGTGGGAGACACCTTGATCTGGAAAAGATGAGATGTTTCAATCTGTACTAAGTAGCCGCTGCCCATAATGATTTTAAAAATAAAACAAAAATAAATTAAATATATCAACAATTAATATTGTCATATTATGTCACTAGTCGTGCATAATATAATGTGTACTGCTACT
Source organism: Caretta caretta (assembly GCF_965140235.1). NCBI lineage: Eukaryota > Metazoa > Chordata > Testudines > Cheloniidae > Caretta > Caretta caretta. Next base: position 52,997,256 of record NC_134216.1, on the reverse strand, counting down.
ACTGACAAGTCATGAAATATTGTAAAAATAATACAACTACTAAAATGACATAAAATCAAATTTGAAACAACGTTTTGAAATTCTGAAAGCAATCCAAAATGAAGTTTTTTTTCAAAACTGGAAATAATTTTTTTTTTATTTCAAATATCCTCTCCCTGGAAATTTAATCAGAATCAACATGATTTCACAAAAACATCGAGGTTAGTCAAAACAGAATTTTCCAGTGAAAAACTGTTTCAATGAAAATTTTCCTAACTACAGCTCGAATTCCAACATTTCAGGGGCTACCTCGGAACATCTTGGCTATCAGTAAGTTACATGTGGTGGCAGCTCATAACTCCACGATGACAGCAAAACAAATTCATTTCCTCCTGCTCCAGAAGCACAGGCCTCTCTCAAATATCCATGAGCTGTTAGCAGAATGGGGTTCTAGGACACAAATGAGCAGTTCTGATTCCATCCAGTGACAGTGATGCACAATCAAAATTTTTTTCAAGAGTGATTAATGCCTTTCATCCTGAAAGATAAAAGCATATGAACTACATACAGGCCAGGCAATGTTCAAATGCAGCCACCTCTAGGGTGGGGATTGATACCCAACTGCTTGACATCACTGCACAATTGAACATTTAGTTAAAAATGCTTGCCCTGAAAGCTTTAGGTCAATAAACACCACTAAACAACCATCTCCCTTGGAAAGATGAGTTGAACCTGCTAAGGCTTGGATTTATCATGGTTATAAGGAGCCCAGGGCATTCAAAGGCCCCTGAGATTCCCTCTGATTGTGCAGCATGCAATATGGGTGGGAGGGGAATAACAGTCAGCTAGAAAAAATACTATACCTTTCAAACATCCAGGGTGATTAACAGAAACAATGCAAAAATATTTTTTTAAATTCTGAAATACACCACAAGAGTCCTTCTAAAAAGCGAGCAGCAGCAGAACGGCAGACAGCAGTGTGTAAGGGCACTCAGGAAGGGGGATGACTCATTGTGACCAAGCAGGGCGAGGGCTGTGAGTAGGACTGGCTGAGAGTAAATGGACGTGGGTGGTTATGACTGAGTATCACCATGGAGGAGCAAATTAGCGAGACTTCATTCCAGTGACTGTTGGAGGGGGAGTCATACAGCAGCAATTTCATCCTTTAAATCTTTTAGAAATAAATACACTTTCTTCAATCAGAAAAACAATAAAAATAAAGCTGATTTTATACAAAGATACAAACCAGAATACTCTAATCATTAAAAACCTGGGGTTATATCATGTGGTCCTTACTCAGGTACTGATCTATGGAAATCTTGGGTATGCCTTCACTGCAGAGTTACCCCGGTTTTTTAGCTGGGTTTCAGCCCTAACTCCCCTACTGTTCACACAGAAAAATCTTTTACCAGGGTGCTTTGAAACCAGGCGGATTTATCCCATGGGGAGTAGAGGTTAGAGGTTTCACTTTAACATGAGCTCCTACCTATCTACTTAGCAGTGTACAGGCCGTAGCCTGGTTTACAGAACTTAGGTGCTGATAGTCCTCCAATGTCCTCCCACTCTCCTCTGTGGGCTGGGTTTCCCTGCTGTTTTATCTAGTGCATTGTTTAGAACCATGAGATAGGCCGCTCCTACTGCCTAACCTGAGTTACTGCAGTGTCTACGTGGGTGTGACTTGAGTGTTGTCTAGCAGGGTGGAAGGTCACACCTGGGTTTTGCTTATCCGGGTGCCCAGATCTAGGTAAACTCTGCAATTAAGACATACCCTTTGCTTGAGTAAAACAGTACAGCAGATGCCACAGTGAGGGGAGATACAAATCCCGAACGCCTTTCAAGAACAATTCAAAGCCTGTCATCAGAATTTACTGCTATTAACAGCCTTGAGAGATGACTGGATTTCAATTTTGCAAAAGCCCTAGACACAAAACTTTCCACAGAGAAATCATCTGAGCAAAAAAGGGTTGGAAACACACAGCCTTCATGGCACTGTAAATAGCTTTCCAGATTGAGCGATCATTATAATTAAAATGGAGCCAAGTGTCATGGAAGAGCAGTAGCTAAATTACAGGTCTGAGAGTTGGGGAGAAGAGCATATCTGACTGCATGACACTCAAAAATAGTAAATTAAATTTTGAAGTCCAATACACTGTAATCATATCCAAAAGAGAAACAAGGATGAAATGTGAACATGCATCTAAAAATCTTGTCAACTTAAAGTCTATTTGTAAAAAATTTTGAATTATAATCAGGGAGCAATACCTGTATACACCAAGATTTCTCCAAAGCATATAGCAGAAATAAAAACCAGACGCTCCCACAGACCTTCATGGAAACAACAAGGACAGAAGTCAGATTCTCCTGATCCAAAAACCACAGGTTTGCTTTCATTTGCGCTAAAGGATAAGCTTAATTAGCTGCCAGCAGTACGTCACTTGTCCCTATGATACATTTGAGCAGTTCTGATCTTCTTCAGTAGAGGGCAGGATAGCACGTTTGTTGTAATTAAGTGGGTAGACTGTAGTATATTGGAGAAGCACTTACACATTGTACAATTAATTTTTTTTTAAGTCACCTACATGCTGCTTCAAGATATTTTCAAAATCAACACCTTTCTCTGTTTGCAAAAGCATGCTGGGTTTGTTAATCCACATCTGGAATAATCCAAATCTCCCCTTTTTGCATTGAACTTCTCTAAGAAAAATACTACATTAGAAAATCCATTCCCTTCACAAACTAGCCTCCTGCTGAAAGGCAGGAAAAGATGCAGGTGCACTAATCTGAGCAGGACAAGCTGGGCCTGGGAGACATTTTGCCAAGTGACATGCTGGAAGAAATTAACGGAAGACCTTTGTTAAAATTCCAACAGCAAATTGAAGGGAAGGCTGAGTTGATTGTCTTGCCTGGAGGAGCTCACTCCCTCTCTGGAATCTGGTAATTCACCCCTGGTGCTTCTAACATCACTACTGAAGAACAATTTTATTTTACAATTGGAATTTTCCAAGTGTCAAATATTTTAAAAATAATTTTCAGGGGCATGATAACCACAGACCTCTCTCCAAGGTCCTTACCCACCCCACCCATTTGAAAATAGCACAGCATGGTGCTGAGCATATGTATCGGAACTCTTCAAGAACAAAAGTATAAAAGTAAAAAAGTATAAAAACCGTATGTCCAGCAAGTGCACTTAAGGGAAGTTTTGTTTGCCACAGGTTGTTGCATTCCCTTCAAATGAGATAATCACAGTGGCCCCTTCTGTCTTTATAATCTCTGAATCAGGGATAATGTGGGTGGAGGGGAAAGAATGAATAGGATTCCCCATCTCACCGTTCCCCTCTTCCAGCACACTTTCATGTGTTCAACAGTGGGTATTATGAACTGGGAAAGGAGGGGGACTTCGCTGGAACCACCTGTTAAAATTTGCCAGGATGTCATTTGTTTGGTTCTTTGGTTGCCTAAAATATTTATCCACAGATCTTTGATCCTAGGAGCTGGTTTGATGCCATGCACTTTGCTACCATTGACACATAGAACCATGGGCAGAAACTTCCTAGCTCCAACAGCAGATGATCAGGAAGAACCCTAGCACATCAGATGCATAGAAAATATAATTTTGAATCATTATAAAAAAAATAGGTAAGACAGACATTGGGATAAAAGTGAGGACTTCAGCAGAAAGTTTCTTCCCCTCCACCCCAACAATTTTTCAGAATGGACCATTAGCGATATGATTTCCCGCCCCCCCTCAAATCACTAAACACGAATTTAAATAGAATAAAATAAATGTGATGTTACCAATTACATCTGCTCCACTGCTACATTTAAACAAAATTAAGCAAAGTACAGTCAGTAAGATCGTATGCAACTACAGTGATAAAACCAGAATGAACAGGACACTTTATCCCAGACCAGCCTTCTTATGAAGAGGACAGGGGCAGAAGGAGTAAATTCTGCCTTCAGATTTGTATGCTAGAGTCATACTGAGGTTAGCTGGAGTTGCTCCTGCATATCTGAAGTCAACATTTGGCCTATAGTTGTTATGAATGTCTTTGTCAAAGAGAAAAGGTTATGTCAATCCAAAGCAGGAATCTAATACTGCCTATTTCCTGCCTATATTATGAAGGGAAGCTGGCTGGCAGGGCAGGTTTATAGCCACAACATTCCCATTTTGTTCAGTGCTTACTAGATCTGCTAGTTTTACGAAATTATCCAGAGGACCAGAAAACTCTGTTTGGCCAAGTGTGAAGTTGCTACTATTTTTAAAAATTGCTAACTAAAGTGTCTCTACACTTCCCAAAGGTGCCATTAGAGGAACTTGACTATGGAAAGTATCGTGCAACAAGATGAAAAGGAGAAGCAAGCAGGAGTGACCCCCATCTCTCTCCATCCCTTGAACCCAGGATAACACAGGAGGGGAACTTCAACCCCTTCTGGGACTCATCACCCCAATCAGTGCACAGAAAGCTTGGCAATTTAAACCTAGGCAGTGCTTTTCACATGGATTCTTTTTAGGGAAGCCCTACAAGCCAGCAGGGCTCTTATGGTAATAAGCTGTGATGTGAATTTTGAGGATCTAGTCAGTGGACCTTGTGTTCAGCACAAGCTATAAAGGTACAATTCAAATGATACCATAATTACTGAAGAAGTGAAGGACAAACATCAAAGGAGCCAACTCTATTGGCATTAACTGTGACTAATACCAAGTATTCTCCAGGTACTTTAAACAGGGAGATCTATCCTGAGTTAGCTAATTATGGGTTGAGTCCTATTCTCATGGAAGTCAGTGGAAAAAGTCCTATTGATTTCAGCAGGAAAGAGATCCAGTTCCAGTGCTTAGATAGTCGGGTGATGAATGCTATCGGAAAACCTTAGTCCAGTAGTTGCCTATGAACTCCGGCCATGATGCTGGTGCCATGAAAATGAATGGGAGTTTTGCAATTGACTCCAACGGAAGTAGGATCTGTTCCCATATCTTTGGCTCCTTATCCTTGCTGCTTCGCACGCCTCTCTTCCCTACTTCCTGGTTTTCTTTACCCACAAACAGCCAGTGTGTATGTGTGCTTGCGTGCATGCATGTGTGGAGGTCTCAAAGGGATCTTGCCTCATTGCTAAGCAGTGCCCCTCTTTGGCAGGCACATTAAGGTAGAGTTTAGTTTAAGTTATTTCTAGCCAATTTTAAGTAAGAAGCACATGGAGTAACCTCGTGTATAACAACTGGTAACTGACACCCTTAAGTAGAATTTCAAGTAGGAAATGTCTACTGTCTTCAGAGCTGTCTAAAAGGAGCTATTTTAAAGTGCTCCATTTGAAATCTGTGCTTTTAAATTCATTTTACTATTACAGTCATTTCACTAACTACTTAATTGTAGCCATCTATCTGCGTCTGTCTCACTCCGACACCCACAGATGCACCCACCCACACGTCCGCCCACGCAAGCCTACACTCTGACTCATGCTCAGAATGGTTGTCAAAAACCCCACTCCCTGCCTAACGCAAACACTCTTGTGCTGCTTCTTTGATCTATTTCCATGTATTTCTATGAGTCATCTGATCTGTCTCTGATCTAAACCCAGTAGACTAGAGCCTACATGTGTGATGTTTTGCATGCATTTGACTTGAAATCGAGAGCTGCTTGGGTGACCACACTATGGTAAGCAGGCATACAAGATCAGAAAATTGCTGGCAACCTTTGCCATAAACTAATAGCTGATTTAGCCAAAATAAGAGCAATGACTTCCAGTTAGAAGTACTATTCATGCTCTAGAAACCACAGGGAAATATACCAGGGATATTATCATCCTTCAGAAATAAAAATCATAATAATGCTTATAGGCACTTTCCATCAAAGAATCCCCACATGGGTTATAACTGTTAATATATAGCTTCTTAACACCCTAAGTATTATCGTCCTCATTTTGCAATGGGGAAATGGAAGCACCATATGATTAAAAGCACACTTCAATGACGTAACAAGCTATTTTATTACTATTGACTTAAATGGTTTTAAGTCAAAGGCAATCCAGGCCACTTACCACCTCAGGATCAGGCCCTATAGAACTTATCCACAGTTGCCAAGAAAGTGTGTGGTAGCATCCAGTCTATAGCCCCGGCACCTAGGTCTGCCCCACAACAAGACCATCCTTCCTGCTATCCTTGGACAGATTTTCTGTCACTTGTTATCATCTGTCCTCATTTGGATAATCCATTGATTGCCATTCATGATAGGGCTTGGAATGTGCAGCGATTCCCCACGAACAGGGACATCCATGGCTGCATATGCAATATTCTGATTGTGTCTATGATCTGTCTGCAGACATGGATCATTTGTTGAGCCACCTTCCTGACAGAGCTCATGGGTTGTAACATGTTCATGATTCAGTATTCTATGAAATACCTCTGTCTTCATCCAGATGCAAATATAGGTGACGTGTATCACAAGATCCAATTTTGTTGTGTTCCTTCCCATAACCTGTACTTGCCTAACTGTTCTTTTACTATAAACATCTTGGGCAGAGAACACCCTTCTTGAACGTTTGGAAGGCATCTAGCATGTCGTGGGTGCTTCCATAAGCTATGAATGCTTTGGTGCTCGACTTACGTGTTCAGAACAATTAAGTGTACATTTTAAAATACCTTTCATGGTGAGTTTGCACCTAGTGTTGTCAGGTACCAAGTGTATTGGGGAGTTTCTATTTGTACCCTGTGTAGATGCATCTTAGAATTTAAAAATAAAAAGGAGCCAGCAGGGGTTATCAAAAGATTATTGTGAGTCATGCCGAGGATACTAAATATGATGAGAACCAGTAATAACAACCACTACCACAAAAAATAGAGACTTGAAAGCCTTGCAATCCTAGGGCCTACTCCTGCTCTCACTGAAGGCAATGGCAAAACTCCCACTGGTTTCTCTGCAAGCAAGGTCAGGCCTGAGATTCTGTGCGTCAGGCATATCAGTGGAGAAGGGCCACACAGGGCCAGATTCTCCTTTCAGTTACACATGTTTAAAACTAGAATAACTCCTTTTTATTTAGTGGACTTTTACTAATGTAACTAGGGTGACCAGATAGCAAGTGTGAATAATGAGGACAGAGGGTAGAGGGTAACAGGCGCCTATATGAGACAAAGCCCCAAATATCAGGACTGTCCCTATAAACATTGGGACATCTGGTCACCCTAACTGTAACTGAAAGCAGAATCCTGCTACGGGGTTCCAAGCTTCCTAGGTGCTCTGGCACAATCGGCTTTTTATTCCCATTTGTGTAATGGGTCCCATCATTATCATGTTCAGCAACAGCTGAAAGATGTCAGTGAGCAGGGAGAAATGATGCACAATGCTCTCCTACTACCAAGCAGAGCATAAATGTACAAGAGTAGAGAGCCTTTGGGAGGTGGCTGTTTGTTTAAACCATGCCACCAATTCAAAGTGTTACATTTGATTTCACATAACTTAAGTCTTATTCCTAGCACGTGAAAGGGGCAATATTGTTAGCTGCAGAGACACTAGCCCTTAAAAAGCAAGGCTGTTTCTGCACGGCAGGGAACTTCACTATGCGTCATGGCAAAGATTCTGTCTGGGTGGAGTGGGCTGATTATTATTTTAAACATCTTGTAGTAGTGAGACATGAACTTCCATCATATAATTTGCCGTTGCTTAATTTACAGAAACTAATTCCATTGCTGACTATCTTTGTAGTGACCAATCTTTACACTGAAAAACAGAGGCAATGATTACATTTAGATCTAGCTGCTACTTGGATAGCCACATTAGTAACATCAAAGATAGACTGACAGATTAGAGGAGTAGTCATCACTACACGTTTTCAGTTCATGATCATGGTGAGGATAGCACGGCACTTGATATTCTGTTGAGAAAAGTATATATTTTTGTAACAAACAGTCCCTTCTCCCTATTTTCTTACTTGTTTAGGAGGATGGAGAGTGGGGACGGGAATGGAAAATTATTGCAGGCTGCATTTTCTGTTAGGTTACCTTTACCTCAAATTCATTGGGCCTGATCCCATTAGGCAGACCTAATAAAATCAAAAGGAGTTTTATGGTTTGCTTGCCTGAAGAATATAATTGGGCTCAATCCAACTTCCAGTTCAACCTGTGGGAGGCTTTCCACTACTTCCAGTGAGAGTTGGATAAGGGGCTTTGAAATCTACAGCTAAAAAGCACCCTGTTGCTTATGTAGTAATTTATGCAGGATCTGAATATTAAGGAATTAAAAAAAAAAAAAGGATTCTCTGTGGCCGTACAAACCCTACCTCAAATATTTTCAAAGCATTGGATGCATCTCCATAGCACTGAGAATGAGGCACAACCTTCTGTCAAAAAGCAGAATAATCCTTCTTCCCCTTTTCAATAGAATTATAAGAATCTAGTGGAATAATCAGAGCTTGAGAGTGAAAATTTCCTCTGTGCAGATCTTAAACTCTTTTCAGTATTTTACTGGAATATAAATGCATTGTAAAAGCATCTAGAAATTGCCCAATTTCCCTTTTCATTCCTATTACTGTTGGTTTTTAATGGGGTATCCTTAAGTAGTTGAAGTGAAGTTAAAATATTTCTGTTTATTCCAATATTTCTGTAAGTGTTTAACTGATAACAGCTATAAAGACAAATACTATCTATAACCTGCACACAGTTATATCTGATACATGTGTGCTCCTGATATTCAGTCATTTCTCACCCCCAGGGCTGCTTCATGCAAGAAGCGGAACAAACGTGACAGCCGTGTGTGTGGGTGAGTACATGGCTGTGAGCGTAGGCAGGTGTGTGGGTGTGTGTTTGTGCCTCTGCCTGTTTGCGTGTGGGAGTAGAGGACTGGTGTGAGCAAGAATACATGTTAAAAATCAGAGCCTTGCTCAAGGTCTTGCACAACAATTTTGTTTGCATTTCTTTAATTGATTGATTGTTTTGCAATCAAGCCCTCAGGGCTGGACATCTAACACCATGACTATTCTACTGAACCTACAACTAGAAGAGTTTGGGATATATGTTTAACTTCAGGGAAAGCTCCCACAGCTTTTGGGGTCTCTGAATACCTATTTTAAGACTTCTCTGGGTGCAATACCTGCTGTCTCTTGGCACTTGACCACTCTCCACCATGAGCCCTCTTCTTCCTTTTCAAATCACTAATAAAGTACCCAAATGCTCATGGGTGTTGAATGTGTTTGGAACAGGGAATGTTTTTGTTTCCACTTTGCAGTTATCACATCTACTACACATGGATTGTGCTATATGTCATACAGTAATGTAGATACAACATGCACAAATAAATAGACTATATATATACACACACACACACACACAATACTATATATACACATTAAAAACAAGTACAGCTGGCAAATCTCAGTTTAGGAATTAACAGAATTCTAAGGAGTGAAAATATAGTGGCATACTATAGAACCTGTCTATAGTATACATTTTACAGGGCACCCACCACACAGTATCTAGGGCTCAGAACGCTATAGGCTTTTTTCAGTTTCCAGAATATAAGAAATAAAAGCTGCTGCTATTTTAAAAACAGGCAGGCTGCCAAGGCAGTGGCCTTGTTAACCATAGCACTGCACAGCATAGGCAGTGAATTGGATAGCAGCCACCCCATAGACAGAGGACTTGGCTTCAGTTTTAGCTTCCATGCTCAGCTACAGGTATTACTGTTTAGCATTCACCCAAATTTATTGCAGCTCAAGCTTCATACAGCATTTGAAAAATATGTGTCTGAACATTACGAAGAATACCCTATAGGACATAACCTACAGTAACTTGATCTAATGTGCTACCAATACATGGACTTAGGCTTTGTCTACACACGTACTTGCACCAGTTTATTTAAAGCCCTCTGTAGACACTTATTTCAGTTTCGATTAAACCTGTTCCTAGTCAATTTATGTCAAACTGAAATAAGCCTGGTTTAAACCAAAATAAGAGAGTGTCTTTTGAACCAGTCCAACTCAGTCTGTTTTTTAAAAAAAAAATCACGCCTAAGTTAAATCAGTGTCAATCTGCATGCAGACAAGCCCATAGCTCACATATTAATGGAAATACACCGTTTGAGGGGCTAGTGCTCCTCTAATTGCAGCTGGTGCCATCTAATCCTGTCGAGAGTAAGACTAACCAACACAGTGCTAAGAACATTGGTGGCAGCTGGTGGTAGTCAATCCTGGTGTTCCCAATTTTACTAACCCTGAAGGACCTAAATGATAGAGAAAGCCTATAATGATCCGGGCACTATATTTTCTGATTCCTCTGATTTCTAAGGGTTAGCTCGCTGGCAAGTAAAACCTGTTTTTATTATGCTCCTAAAAGTACTCAGGTACTTGTATGGCCTCTATCATCCTAGCATTGAGCACCTCAGATCTTTAATCTTTTTATCCTCACAACACACTCATGGAGGTAGGGAAAATATGTAGTAAAGTCTATGGGCTGAATTCAGTTCTGGTGCAGGTAGATGCAGCTGCCCTGACTTTGGGGGAACTGCATCCTCTAAACAAAGGCTCAGGCTTGCTCCCATTGGGAGAACTGGACCCTATGTTCTAGATGTTATTTAAATTCAAAATTTCCCACAGATCGAGCTTTGCCAGCCCTAAGCAGTCACAGGTAAGGATAACATCATAAACTACGTATTTTATTCCAGGATAGGCCATGCATGGGGTTCCTGATCAGTCAGTAACAAAGCTTTTGCATCAGGCGTATTAGGCTGGAAACCCTCCAGAGAAATCTATGTCCTCATCAGAAAGCACTGAAGAACTAGCTCTCTTACTATAGCCTACTTGTACATGGAGTGAATTAACTTGCTATTAAAAGGAAAGTTAACCTTAATGGAGTCATTAAGCTTTGCTCACACCATAATCAGTAATCACGTGATCTTATGACTTTGACACTCCTCCTTCCTTACTCCACATCTGTATTGTTTGTTACCCTCAGTTGGTGCATCATGCCTAATTTTAGACAGTCTGCTCTCTGGAGCAGGGACTATGCCTAGCTCTTTCTGTAAGTCACCTAATGCACTTCCAAGTGGTGGCGGTCATCACAATATTCATCTGGTATCTAATGGCCTCAGACATGGTTAATCATGAAATACTGTACCAATCTAGTTAAAGACACCTGGCATACTAAGATTTTTCTCCCCTCCCCTTCTCAGTACAGTCATTCAGACTTTGATCCTTGTGATTTCCTGTCTCCACTGGTAAACAGAAGTGTTAAAGTCAGGCTTTGGCTGCCCGCTAATGAAAAACCCACACTAGAAAGGAAAGCAAACATGCAAGGGAGTCCTCCACCCACTGGAGGATTTTCTGTTCAATTTGAAGTTATGCCAACAATCAAATGCCAGGATAGACTTTAATAGGCAGAAAAGTTTGCCCTGGCAACCTTCCTGCAGTGGAATAGTGTGAGTTTACTAGCGCTAGCTCACAGATCTGTTGGTGTTTCTATTGTGAACCCCTCTTTTCAAGAATAAAAATTAACTGGGCCACAAAAATTAGCTACCAAGAAACGAGCTGAAGCTTCAAGGGCTGCAGACCATGGGGAGGTGTGTCTGTCTGTGTGCTGGGGGAGAGGGAGGGTCACTCATTGTTTAATCTCATTATAAATATATGGGAAACATCCGTATATATTTGTACAGTGCCTGTCACAGTGGGGCCCAATCTTGGTTGGCCACTAGCAATACAGTAATAAACATGATTATTAAGTACTTATAGGGCTCTCATCACTGTAGCATTAAACACCTCGCAACCATTAAAGGATTTTTTCCTCACAACACCCTTGTGAAGTAGGGAAGTGCTGCCCCTATTTTACTGATGGGGAATTGAGATACAGGGCAGATTAAGTGATTTGCCTAAGGTATGGCTGAGCTAGTACATAAACCCAGATCTCAAGTCCAGTCCAGTGTTCTATCCACTAGACCATCCTTTCTGTCTACATGGAAAGTTAAAATCCAGATTCAAATGTGAATTGCCCAGTGCATGCGCGTGTTCAGATCCAGGGCTGTAGCTCCACCCATTATATCTGGTAAGTCAGGATGGACACAGTGCCTGGCATCTGTTCACAACCTTCAGGCTGAAAACCCAGGAAATAGGAGTAAACTGCAGTGATGCAAATTCTGACTTTGCCCATCTAAACTAGGGGTTTGCACTGGAGCAGCTATATTGGGGGTTGGTCACTGATGGCTGAAACCCACAGTGCAATTATCCCCAATTTACAGAAGACAAAGCTGAGAAACAAAAAGCGATGAAGTGATTTACCCAAGCAAGCCAGTAGCAGTCAGGATTAGAACCCAGGTTTCCCCATTTTCACTCCCATGCTCTAGCCATCAAGCCAAGCTGCATGAGCATCCCCAAGGTGGAGTTTGGCCCTCACATTTTTAAATATGTGAATAAAAAAGACTGTTTGATGAGCAGTGTTGTAAAGGTTTTATTTACATGAGCTCAGTATTACCCTCAAAAGTGGGGCAGCACCCTGCACAATCACAGTCTGTTCATGCCACATCTGTTCATCTGTGCAGTACTTTCCCCTCTGCATTTTCTCTTTTGAAGTGGAGAAGTTATGATACCATTGCTAGAGTTAGATCTTAGCGATAATTTCTAGAAAAGCAGTATCATTCCAGTCGCTACACTGATTCTGCAGACACTTACACACACGAGTAAATGTGCACATGTTTGTAGGATCAGGCCTTTGGTTTGCACTTTATCCTAAACACCGGTAAAATATAAGGAGACTGTCAGGTCACATGTGGCTTAACATTTAAGCTTTGTAAAAATAAAACTACCACAGAACTTACGTCCAGGAGAAAGGTGGGGGAGGAGGGCTGTTGTTTTTTTTTTAAGTGTATATATTTATTGAGCATGAGAAGAAATAAGGTAATTCCAATGGAAACAGGGTTTAACCCCGCCTCCCCAAAAAGGCCCCCTCCCCCCATTCTTCTTTCATGTTTGCAACCCATTCCTAGGGGTCCTATGTATAAGGGCAGACAGTGAAAATTTAAGTAACTGTTAACAACAGCAAAATTAACGAGTCTAGTTTCTCTGTCCAAGCTCAAAGACTTGAAAACTGTTTAAAGAGGAAATGGAAAGTTGAAAAATGCACCCCTCTCAGATGCCTGGGCCAGATCTGTCTTGCTGTATTCCTGGAAGTAGCCCCACTGAAATGAACAGGGCTACATGCAAGGTGTCTTTTTAAAAAAAATTGGGGCAGATGTCAAAGTGTAAGCATAGAGAACATTCTATTATAATCCTGCAAAGACAGGGGGAGGAGGAACCACAAATAATAAGAAGAGAATATTAACCTATGAAAAGTCCATGGGGCAAACCAAAGTTGAGGGCACTATGCCCCTTGCCCCATAGCAAATGATACTCCTGGCTACCTAATTTAGGTAGGATTTATCCCTGTGTTGAGTTATTCTTTACTTTGTCAAGTTTTTTCTTTTTCACTCTAGCCTTAATATTCAGGGACTACTGTACACTCATTAATTCCTATTTTGAGCAATGTGGTGGATGCAGATGCGTTTAGGCATGCAGTTCAAAGCAGTGGTATGACCCAACTCTCTCAATTGTTGCACCTCTTTCTCCCCCCTCCTCCATCTACTACCACTCACCACCATCAGCAGTGGTTAAGTGGGGGACTATGGCCACCAGCTAACTATGCTTGCCCACAATTTAAGCACTGACTTCAGGACGCCCACCCTCGTTTTTTCTTAGTTGTGTCAGCTTCCAGAAGCATTACAGGCTTCCAGCTATGAAAGGTTGTGTAAGCAAGGCAGAGCGCCTCTAATATGTGGAGATGCATATCTTTTGGCACGCTCACTGCTTAAACATCTTATTGATTAATACCCAAGGACTGCCATTACAGATTTGCTTGAATGGATGGTGAATTACTCTAGTTATGGGATAAAGTTCATACATAAAGATTAATCAGCCATGAACAGAAGTAACAAGCGAAGATTGCATGCTATAGTTATTTGCTATTTATTTCTTTGGATTTCTACAACAACAAAGAGGTGCCCATCCAAAAGCTCTGGGCGCGCTGCCATTATTTAAAGACACACGCACAGCATCAGCCAAATTCCAGGCAGCCTCACCCCCTGCAGAATACAGCTGCAACCAAATTATCAACAAGCAACCCAGGGCCTCGGACCCTGCCCCTCAGAAGTCACACTCTTCTTAACTGCTCAGAAAAACAGGTGAGCTTTGCACAATGACTTGAAGGTCAATACATCTGGGCTATTTTGGACCAAGCCAGGACATTTTGATGGTGGTGTGGGGTAGGCAAATTAATCATATTCCAGACTGGAAGGGAGAACATCATGCCAGCAGCCCCTCTCTGCAGTATATCAAGGGGACCGCTAGCTTGAGTGCCTCTGCTGACTGCAGTTGAAGGATTATTGCATGGAACAGAGGGCATCTCTCTCTCTCCTCAGACACACTAATTTTTCTTTTCTTCATAGGCCAAAATTCTGCCCCTTTGAACATGGGGCACTCTCAACTGGAGAGCAGACTCCTAGTGGCTGAGTGGAGGATTCAGGAGGCCTTCTACCCTAGCAGGCTGGCTCAGGAAGCCAGCGAAAATAGGACACATTGTTCTAGCAGCACACATGCAGGGATACTTTGGGGCTAGCCAAACCGCCAGCAGAGTCACTGGACACAACAGCCTAATGCTGAGAGAGTTCTAATTCCATATCGTGCCCTCTTCCTGTGTGGTTGTGCTCGGGGTGAAGAGGGCTCTGCTGTCTCTTCTCTCCTGCCCCCAGTCCACCTTCCCAAGACAGGCTGGAATTCCCCACCCCAATAGTACTGTGGTTTATGTTTTGCTGTGGACCTTAGTTACATCAGTTGTCACAAAGGTCATTGGCTCTGAAGGCAGAAAGAACATCAGTAAAAGAACATTCAAAGCACCAGCTGTTCTAAAGCTGTAGGGACTGGGCTCAAGCAGAGGCTGAGCATACCCCAATGTTACAGTAGCTCAGCAATGAGGGATTTGACTACTCAAGTGCTAAACAATGACTTGTTTATTCCCATTATTATAGCTGTCTCCTAACAGTAATAAGGGAGGAAAGTCAGAGCTGGATATGGAGTAGCGGGCAGCCGAAGTACTTAGTAGCCTTACAAACACAGACTCTGGCCCTGCACGTCAAATGTCGGCTTCCAAGTTCTACCAATGGGTATACAGAGTGGGTAAACTCGCCCCATGCTAGGCGGAAAAGGGAGTGCTGCTCTTCCAAGCCAGGAAGATAAATGGGAGCTTATAAGAGATGTGTTTCCCCTCCTCCTATCCCCATTTACATACAGTACCTGCTAACTTTAGCCCCTGGATACACGGGCAGCCAAATACTCATTGTAGCTGCCAAATGCTCCTCTGAAATGTCCGTTGGAGTACTCGGATAAGCACCAAATAAGTGTTTAATTATCACTATAGTACCTAAAGCTAGGGCTGCTCAAAATTTTTGTTGAATCTCTCAAAGGAAAATTGGGTTTTTAATTAGATGTATTTGGGGTTATTTGTTTGTGATTCCCCCCCACCCCAAGAAAACTTTGACTTTTAGTTGAAAAACCAGAACATCTGAAAACTTTTTAGTTTCCAGCCAAACCCCCAAATATTTCAGTTCATATTTCAGTTCACAGTGCTTCAGGGGAGTTATAGTATGGGCATCTCCTGTTCTCCTTCTTCTTTATGGGCTGGCCTTGCCTGCCAGAGTTCTATCCTCCATGCTGTGGGTGGCTCAACAAGGAGAGACCATAGTGCATTATGGGAGGCTTAGAGTAGGGTGACCAGATGTCCCAATTTTTAGGGACAGTCCCGATTTTTGGGTCTTTTTCTTATATAGGCTCCTATTACCTCCCACCCCCTGTCCCGATTTCTCACGTTTGCTGTCTGGTCACCCTAACTTAGAGAGGAAAATAGGAGATGAAGCACCCAAACTACAACTCCCAATAGGCACTGCAGAATAATTTCTGAATCAAAATATTTCTGATTTTGATGGAAATATTTTGTTTTTGATTTTTCTCCAAGTTTTGCCAACCCAAGGTCTCTGCCAATCTGAATTGGGGGAAAAATTCCTTCCTGACCCAGAGCATGTTAGCAAGACCCACCAGCCAGACACCTGAGAAATAATTCTTTGTAGATTGGGAGGGCTCTGAGTTACTAGTGTCCCATCACCAGCCATTGCAGGTATTTGCTAACAGCAGAAGAGGATGGATAATAGGCCATTACAGGCAACTGCATCATCCCATCCCCTCCATAAACTTATCAAACTCAAACTCAGTCTTAAAACAAGTTAGGTTTTTTGCCCCCACTACTCTCCATAGAAGGCCATTCCAGAACTTCACTCCTCTGATGGTTAGAAATCTGTGTCTAATTTCAAGCCTAAACTTGTTGATGGCCAATTTACAGCCATTTGTTTTTGTGCCAGCATTGGCGCTTAACTCCTCTCCCTCCCTGAGGGTTATCCCTCTGATGTGTTTAGAGACAGCAATCATATCTCTCTTCAGCCTTCTTTTGGTTAGGCTAAACAAGTCAAGCTCTGAGTCGCCTCTCGTAAGGTAGGTGTTCCATTCCTCTAAGCATCCTACTAGCTCTTCTCTACACCTGTTCCAGTTTGAATTCATCTTTCTTAAACATGGGAGACCAGAATTGCACACAGTATTACAGATGAGATAACATCAGCCACACTATCAGAGGCTCGTTCGCCTGCACATCTACCAATGTGATATATGCCATCATGTGCCAGCAATGCCCCTCCGCCATGTACATTGGTCAAACTGGACAGTCTCTACGTAAAAGAATAAATGGACACAAATCAGATGTCAAGAATTATAACATTCATAAACCAGTCGGAGAACACTTCAATCTCTCTGGTCACGCGATTACAGACATGAAAGTTGCGATATTACAACAGAAAAACTTCAAATCCAGACTCCAGCGAGAGACTGCTGAATTGGAATTCATTTGCAAATTGGATACAATTAACTTAGGCTTGAATAGAGATTGGGAGTGGCTAAGTCATTATGCAAGGTAACCTATTTCCCCTTGTTTTTTCCTAAACCCCCCCTCCCCCGTTCCTCAGACATTCTTGTTAAACCCTGGATTTGTGCTGGAAATGGCCCACCTTGATTATCATACACATTGTAAGGAGAGCGATCACTTTAGATAAGCTATTACCAGCAGGAGAGTGGGGTGGGGGAAGAGAAAACCTTTTGTAGTGGTAGGTTTCAGAGTAACAGCCGTGTTAGTCTGTATTCGCAAAAAGAAAAGGAGTACTTGTGGCACCTTAGAGACTAACCAATTATGCTCAAATAAATTGGTTAGTCTCTAAGGTGCCACAAGTACTCCTTTTCTTTTTGTAATGGTAAACACCCATTTTTTCATGGTTTGTATGTATAAGAACATCTTCTGTATTTTCCACAGTATGCATCCGATGAAGTGAGCTGTAGCTCACGAAAGCTTATGCTCAAATAAATTGTTTAGTCTCTAAGGTGCCACAAGTCCTCCTTTTCTTTTTGCGAATACAGACTAACACGGCTGTTACTCTGAAACCAGAGGAGATCTATTAAGGTTAACTGTAATAGGTACTGGAATTAATTTCCCTTAGTCACTCCCACCACCAGAAGATACTGAAACTGACCAAGATGTGTGTGCCCCTGTTAGGGCATAGAGAGATGTGTCTTTGGAAAAATTCAGTGATAGTGCAATTAACGTACCTGTGGTGAAGATGGGGCACTATACACCAAAAACTTGACAACTTTTTACAGGTTTGACAGTTTGTGTGTTTTCTATTAACACAGTCACAATGTTCCCTCCTTCCCCATTCATCTACATTAGAACTAGAGCCAAAGCAAAAGTAAATGGGCAGGGTGTATCTGTCCAAATCCCAGTGAATAACTCATCTAATATCAAGCAAAATATATTGCTGGAATCCTCAAGTAATAATTTGATAGTGGGAGAAAGGCTGAATACAGAGGGGTAGAAATACCTATAGGTCCTCTACTTCTTAATGTTCTGCTTGGATGATATAATGGATTGTGGCAGGGATAGCAGGACTGGGTTGTCCCTCTTGGGTTTTCTGGCAGAGAAAACATCTCCAGAAGTATCATACAAATGAATGTGGGGTCAATTTTTCAAAATGACTTAGGCTCTGAGGTGCCTAAGTCCCACTAACTTTCAATGAGTCACTAAGGGACCTTTTAAAATATTACCTGCAAACCACTTCTGCTAAAGCCCAAATTGCTTAGGGATCTATTGTCACTTGAGCTGGCTGAAAACTTTCCACCAGAATAGTTTTCCATCTGAAAATGCTGATGTTTAAGGAGAACATTTCAATGTCAAAAATTTTCAAACAGAAAATCAAAATGTTTGCTTTTATATACTAGAAAAAATATTCATAATAAATTATGTAACATAACAAAAATCAAAGTGAAATATTTCAGAATACAGTTTTGCAAAACATTCAGAGACTTGAACTTTTCATCTCCATTTGGGATGAAGCCAAATTTCAAATCTCATCATTTCACATGGGATGAAAATTGTGGGGTTTGGTCAGCTCTAATGGTCATACAAATGCAGAAAGTGTGTATATTGGGGGTATTCTCCACCATCTTCACATGGTTCACTGTGAGGAAACGGCACTGAATTCTCCTTCCAGGAGGGCTTAGTGGCAGCATAGAAAGGGCAAAGGGATGTGGATTTGTAGTTATTGGGAGCTCAAGGTTCAGTGCGAAATCCTGGCCCTCATCCATAGATCATGGGGCATCAATTCAGCATGCCTGCTCCTTTGATTTCAGGGGTGTGGGCCAGGAGGGCACACAGTTTTTTTCTTATGTATCCCACATTAAAGTTACATATGTCATTTAAATGGAAGCCCTCACGCAACACTGCAGCATATGTAAAGCACAACAGCTGTAAGCCAGAGTACCTTGGCATCATAACTAGTCTGGGTATTCATTTCTTAATTAACATTGTACCAGATAATAGCAAGGAGACTTCTTTAATTATTATAATAAAATTAAACCTAGTATTAAATAAGATTTAATTTAAATTAGTTCTTAGATTTTGTTCTCCTGTTGAATATTTAGTTCCAGTCTAGGGTCTGATTCTGCCCCCTCTCTTGCAGTCAATGGCAAAAATCCTGTTGATGGCACTGGGAACAGAATCAGGCACCAAAATTTACAGAATATGTTACTGGGTTATGAAGAGGGACTATATTTTGCACCAATTCTATTATTCACCTTTTGCTTAGGTACACTTCTAAAGGCCGCTATATTATGAACACTCTTACAGAGTAAAAGTCCTGAGCAGCTCCAACTTCAGAGCCTCTATTTGCATCCTGTACCTGTTTGCATTTTTAGATCTGTTACTACGAATTAGAGCTAGGGCTCAAACCACAAAATTCAGATTTGAATGCAGATTTCCCAAAAGACAAGATTGGTCAAACGCAGAATTTTGGTCTAGCCCGCTATAGAGAAAAAGGGGATAATTCAGAACTGACATTTCAAGTTAGTCCATTAGAGAGAGAAAAGATGGTCATGTAGTAAAGGCACTGGACTGGGAATCATGAGAGCTGGGTTCTGTTTCCAGAGCTGCCAGGCACCCTATGTGACCATAGGCAAATTTCTTAAACTATCACTCCCTGCTTTCCCCATCTATAAAATGGGAATAATAATGCTTCCCTTCTTCAGAGGTGTTTGGCTGTGGTAAGTGGTAAGCTCCATAGAAAAAGCCTACCAATAAATAATATATACACTGAAAGTCTCACTTCTTTTCCCATAGTTTGGGGATGTTTACCTCCAACCTCTTCTCTATTAAAAATGGAATAGGTTACAATAGCAATGCTGTCCACAAAGGCTGATATTCATACTGTTATGCTGAAAGGCGCTAATGGCTGCCATCAAGGTGGTCTTGGATCCAAAGCCAAAAAGTGACCTCTAAAGTTAATGGGTGTGCCAAGCATTCCCTTTCAGGCTCAACAGAAGGAGCAATTTATGTAGTGAGAGAGCTGCAGACACGGGAGGCTACTGCCCAAGGCACTAAGCCTTATAGCCTGTCTGAGCAGAGCTAAGTCAGGTAGATTAGCAGGGGTCTTCTGGTTGTCCACTCAGTCTGTAACCAATATCACAGCTCCTGTGTTAGAGGCAGAAAGTGGGGTGAGCATGACCCTGAAAGGAAGCTAAGAGACAGAGATTCTTGGGAACAGAGCTCACTGGAATGGCATACTTGGGGATTTCTGAGCAGGGAAACTGCCTGCTAGTTGTTTCTACTGCGTCTTGGAAAATGGGACCTTCTGTACTTTTTTTGTAAATAAGAAAAGATTACACCAAGACTATACCTAACTCGTGGCCCTGATCTCTCATCCAAACAGAAACAGCCCTGAAAGGGCCCAAATATTGACTAACCACTCAGGCCAAAGGGGCAACATTGTGTGTATTCAGGTATTTGATCTAAAATTCAAATCTGAAAATTATTGTGAGTTTGGGAAATAGCGCACTTCCAAACCCCTTGTCTGACTCTTTGTCTTTAGAACCGCAATACAACTGGCTTGATTCACTGAGTCAGGCAACCCTGAAAATGAACTTCCTTGTCTTGCTGGGTTATCTTTATTAGTTGTAATAAAGAGGGGTAGTAGCTTCAGTGGATGCTTCTGAAATATTTGACACCAGCAAGGTTAACCTTGACTTTTTGCCTTCATCCCACTCCGATGTGCATTCGACACCCAGTAGCACAGACACAGACAAGGCACCCGGATAAGGTTTGTAAAATTTTGTAGATGTTTTTGAGTTGTGGTGGGTGTCTTATCCTTTTAAGGCAGTGAAGGCAATAATAAATAACTGAAATGCTGTTATTAGTCCTTAAATCAATTGACACTGACAGTTACAGCCTAGATATAGCACGAAAAGCAAAAGGTTTACCAAGAACACTAGGGAAATGTTTGTTAGCATTAATTCACACAGATTATCTTTCAGAAGTAAAATGGCTTGTCCAAAGTTTATTAGTCAGGCAGCCTCTTCCTCTGTGTAACCCAGATCAAGGCAAAATAGAAAAGAATATTCTTAAAAAGGCAGAAAATGTTAAGCAAATTCCAAAGACCCAAGACAGACATTTTGGGGACAGTAGAGTTGCATCTGTTGCCCTTCTGCACTGACCAGTTTGCAAAGAGTTACAAATACAGCATAACCATTCTATCAAAAATACACACTTGGAGCTTGAAGATACTGGAGTCATTTAACTCCAACTGACATGTACATACAATGCTGCTGCTGCTGCCCTTCCCTCCTTTCTCCCCCACCCCACCATGCCTTTATAGACCCAGAGCCTGAACACTCAGCACATCCTCACAGCCCGGGAGTCAGACTGAGATCTCCTGACATTGCTCAAGCCATCATAGCTGCCTCTTCACAGGCTAAATCCTGACAAGTTCTGAGCATCCTCAACTCCTATTGATTTCCTACTTACACTGCCCAGGACGGAGGCCTCTCTGCAATCATCTTACATGCAGAGAACCTGCTGGTAGCTAAAAGGACGATTGTAGACTCCAAAAAGTACAGCAAGAACTTATTCGTCAGCTGGACCGCTGTATTATTACAGAAAAGGTGCCAAGCCATAATGCAGAACACAGACGGTTAAGGAGAGATTATTGGGGAAGAGGAGCGTGTAGGAAGAATTCCTGGGGGGAAAATGGGCTATTAAACGAGGGATTTGAAGGAAGAAGAAAAGAGATGCACAGTCAAGAAATGGAGGTCTGCCACAGGTGTGAGGGATAGCACCATAAAAGGCTTGGGACTGAATGTGTGAAAAAGATGAAAGGAGTACAGGGAAAGGTCTGGGAAACACAGGGTGGGAGAGAGCAAGAGAAGGAGGAAATGTAGTCAGAGATGTAGACAGTGCCATCTAGCAAGTATGTGACACAGCAAGAAAAGAATCCAGACTCCCAACTTCCAGTCCTATGCTTTAACCAGGAGACCATCATTTCTGTCCTATGGGGAAGGAGCCCTTGGGTCCAACTCTTTCCCCACAGGGAAAAAAACCAACAGTACTAAACCTCAAAAATACCACATTCTACAGCGTTCCTGTTTCAACAGCTTCATGCAAGTGCAAACAGCACAGTGAGGAATGGGGATACAGTATGAACACAGAAAACTTTCACATTGGAGTATTGCAGTTAACTGCAGACCTAAATCTTGTCTGGTTTTATCCAGCACATGGGAGAGCAGAGTCAACAATTTCCATCCCACCACCAACCTCAGCCTGGTCCAGTCCACACAAGAGATCCACTTCCTGGACACTACAGTGCTAATAAACAATGGTCACATAAACACCACCCTATACCGGAAACCTACTGACCGCTATTCCTACCTGCATGCCTCCAGCTTTCACCCTGACCACACCACACGATCCATCGTCTACAGCCAAGCTCTGCGATACAACCGCATTTGCTCCAACCCCTCAGACAGAGACAAACACCTACAAGATCTCTGTCAAGCTTTCTTACAACTACAATACCCACCTGCAGAAGTAAAGAAACAGATTGATAGAGCCAGAAGAGTTCCCAGAAGTTACCTACTACAGGACAGGCCTAACAAAGAAAATAACAGAACGCCACTAGCGGTCACTTTCAGCCCCCAACGCAAACCCCTCCAACGCATTATTAAGGATCTACAACCTATCCTAAAGGATGACCCAACACTCTCACAAGTCTTGGGAGACAGGCCAGTCCTTGCCTACAGACAGCCCCGCAACCTGAAGCAAATACTCACCAACAACCACATACCACACAACAGAACCACTAACCCAGGAACTTATCCTTGCAACAAAGCCCGTTGCCAATTGTGTCCACATATCTATTCAGGGGACACCATCACAGGGCCTAATAACATCAGCCACACTATCAGAGGCTCGTTCACCTGCACATCCACCAATGTGATATATGCCATCATGTGCCAGCAATGCCCCTCTGCCATGTACATTGGTCAAACTGGTCAGTCTCTACGTAAAAGAATAAATGGACACAAATCAGATGTCAAGAATTATAACATTCATAAACCAGTCGGAGAACACTTCAATCTCTCTGGTCACGCAATCACAGACATGAAGGTCGCCATCTTAAAACAAAAAAACTTCAAATCCAGACTCCAGCGAGAAACTGCTGAATTGGAATTCATTTGCAAATTGGATACTATTAATTTAGGCTTAAATAGAGACTGGGAGTGGCTAAGTCATTATGCAAGGTAGCCTGTTTCCTCTTGTTTTTTCCTACCCCCCCCCCCAGATGTTCTGGTTTAACTTGGATTTAAACTTGGAGAGTGGTCAGTTTGGATGAGCTATTACCAGCAGGAGAGTGAGTTTGTGTGTGTATGGGGGTGGGGGGATGTGAGAAAACCTGGATTTGTGCAGGAAATAGCCCGACTTGATTATGTAAAGAGTTGTCACTTTGGATGGGCTAGCACCAGCAGGAGAGTGAATTTGTGTGGGGGGGTGGAGGGTGAGAAAACCTGGATTTGTGCTGGAAATGGCCCACCTGTTGATCACTTTAGATAAGCTATTACCAGCAGGACAGTGGGGTGGGAGGAGGTATTGTTTCATATTCTCTGTGTATATATAAAGTCTGCTGCAGTTTCCATGGTATGCATCCGATGAAGTGAGCTGTAGCTCACGAAAGCTCATGCTCAAATAAATTGGTTAGTCTCTAAGGTGCCACAAGTACTCCTTTTCTTTTTGCGAATACAGACTAACACGGCTGTTACTCTGAAACCTGTCATTATGCAAGGCACTGCATTTAGCTGTATGGAGTGGAAATCTATCAACTGCATGAAAAAACTTGTACAGATACAGACAGACATCATCTTCCTTTCCAAAGGCAAACAGATGGACATCGTACCAAAAGGACTGAAGGTAAAAAATCCATTACAATCTACATACCACACAGACTATGCTGACAGCTTGTGCCACATGCTCTCAAAGAAACTGCGGCATCACCTGATCAACATCCTCTACAGCAAACAGGGAAAGATTAAGAATGAGCTCTCAAAAATGGATACTCTCATAAAAAACCAACCTTCCACACAAACTTCCTCGTAGCTGGATTTTACTAAAACTAGACATGCCATTTACAACGCACACTTTGCTTCTCTACAAAAGAAAAAGGACACTAAACTTTCTAAACTACTACATGCTACAAGGGGCCACAGCAATGGTTCCCTCAACCCACCTAGCAATATTGTTAACCTATCCAACTATACTCTCAGCCCAGCAGAAGCAGCTGTTCTATCTCGGGGCCTCTCCTTCTGCCCCTCCACCCCCACGAACATGATACAGTTCTGTGGTGACCTAGAATCCTATTTTCGACGTCTCCGTCTCAAGGAATATTTCCAAAATACCTCTGAACAACATACTAATCCACAGAGGTCTCCCTGCCAACACTACAGAAAGAGGGATTCTAGATGGACTCCTCCTGAAGGTTGAAACAGCAGACTGGACTTCTACATAGAGTGCTTCCGCCGACGTGCACGGGCTGAAATTGTGGAAAAGCAGCATCACTTGCCCCATAACCTCAGCCATGCGGAACGCAATGCCATCCACAGCCTCAGAAACAACTCTGACATCATAATCAAAAAGGCTGACAAAGGAGGTGCTGTTGTCATCATGAATAGGTCGGAATATGAACAAGAGGCTGCTCGGCAGCTCTCCAACACCACTTTCTACAAGCCATTACCCTATGATCCCACTGAGAGTTACCAAAAGCAACTACAGCATTTGCTCAAGAAACTTCCTGAAAAAGCACAAGATCAAATCCGCACAGACACACCCCTGGAACCCCGACCTGGGATATTCTATCTACTACCCAAGATCCATAAACCTGGAAATCCTGGACGCCCCATCATCTCAGGCATTGGCACCCTGACAGCAGGATTGTCTGGCTATGTAGACTCCCTCCTCAGGCCCTACGCTACCAGCACTCCCAGCTACCTTCGAGACACCACTGACTTCCTGAGGAAACTACAATCCATCGGTGATCTTCCTGATAACACCATCCTGGCCACTATGGATGTAGAAGCCCTCTACACCAACATTCCACACAAAGATGGACTACAAGCCGTCAAGAACACTATCCCCGATAATGTCACGGCTAACCTGGTGGCTGAACTTTGTGACTTTGTCCTTACCCATAACTATTTCACATTTGGGGACAATGTATACCTTCAGATCAGCGGCACTGCTATGGGTACCCGCATGGCCCCACAGTATGCCAACATTTTTATGGCTGATTTAGAACAACGCTTCCTCAGCTCTCGTCCCCTAAAGCCCCTACTCTACTTGCGCTATATTGATGACATCTTCATCATCTGGACCCATGGAAAAGAAGCCCTTGAGGAATTCCACCATGATTTCAACAATTTCCATCCCACCACCAACCTCAGCCTGGTCCAGTCCACACAAGAGATCCACTTCCTGGACACTACAGTGCTAATAAACAATGGCCACATAAACACCACCCTATACCGGAAACCTACTGACCGCTATTCCTACCTGCATGCCTCCAGCTTTCACCCTGACCACACCACACGATCCATCGTCTACAGCCAAGCTCTGCGATACAACCGCATTTGCTCCAACCCCTCAGACAGAGACAAACACCTACAAGATCTCTGTCAAGCTTTCTTACAACTACAATACCCACCTGCAGAAGTAAAGAAACAGATTGATAGAGCCAGAAGAGTTCCCAGAAGTTACCTACTACAGGACAGGCCTAACAAAGAAAATAACAGAACGCCACTAGCGGTCACTTTCAGCCCCCAACTAAAACCCCTCCAACGCATTATTAAGGATCTACAACCTATCCTAAAGGATGACCCAACACTCTCACAAGTCTTGGGAGACAGGCCAGTCCTTGCCTACAGACAGCCCCGCAACCTGAAGCAAATACTCACCAACAACCACATACCACACAACAGAACCACTAACCCAGGAACTTATCCTTGCAACAAAGCCCGTTGCCAATTGTGTCCACATATCTATTCAGGGGACACCATCACAGGGCCTAATAACATCAGCCACACTATCAGAGGCTCGTTCACCTGCACATCCACCAATGTGATATATGCCATCATGTGCCAGCAATGCCCCTCTGCCATGTACATTGGTCAAACTGGTCAGTCTCTACGTAAAAGAATAAATGGACACAAATCAGATGTCAAGAATTATAACATTCATAAACCAGTCGGAGAACACTTCAATCTCTCTGGTCACGCAATCACAGACATGAAGGTTGCTATCTTAAAACAAAAAAACTTCAAATCCAGACTCCAGCGAGAAACTGCTGAATTGGAATTCATTTGCAAATTGGATACTATTAATTTAGGCTTAAATAGAGACTGGGAGTGGCTAAGTCATTATGCAAGGTAGCCTGTTTCCTCTTGTTTTTTCCTACCCCCCGCCCCAGATGTTCTGGTTTAACTTGGATTTAAACTTGGAGAGTGGTCAGTTTAGATGAGCTATTACCAGCAGGAGAGTGAGTTTGTGTGTGTATGGGGGTGGGGGGGATGTGAGAAAACCTGGATTTGTGCAGGAAATAGCCCGACTTGATTATGTAAAGAGTTGTCACTTTGGATGGGCTAGCACCAGCAGGAGAGTGAATTTGTGTGGGGGGGTGGAGGGTGAGAAAACCTGGATTTGTGCTGGAAATGGCCCACCTGATGATCACTTTAGATAAGCTATTACCAGCAGGACAGTGGGGTGGGAGGAGGTATTGTTTCATATTCTCTGTGTATATATAAAGTCTGCTGCAGTTTCCACGGTATGCATCCGATGAAGTGAGCTGTAGCTCACGAAAGCTCATGCTCAAATAAATTGGTTAGTCTCTAAGGTGCCACAAGTACTCCTTTTCTTTTTGCGAATACAGACTAACACGGCTGTTACTCTGAAACCAGTCTCACCTCTGTGTCTTGCCACACCAGTTCTGCCTCACTAGTGGCAGCCTGGTAGATGCTTTAGAAATCTAAAGGCATTGCACATAGAAAGAGCCACAAAAGTTATAAGTAAGATGGCCAAATATCTTCTGTTTAAATGGAGGGTTGAGGGAGGGGGTTGGAAAAGGGAAAATGTTTGGTGAAAATACATCCAGTGATGCTGAAAGTGGTCAGGTTTTGGGTCAAAAATTGGAAAAGTTTTGCTTTGGAAAATCATCTTCAAAATGCCAGGGGTTTGGTCACAATCTCATTGAAATGTAATTTTCACAGGGGAAAAGAATAATTTCCTCAACAGTTCTAGTCATAAGCGACATGCACAAGACAATTTTTCACAAATATTGAAAGTCAAACATCACTGGAATGAGTGGTAATTATTCCAAAGTAATTATGTAGTGTTGGAAATGCCTTTAGGGCATGGTCCTACAAATCCTACCATAAATAGCACTTAGTAAAATAAGTCCCAGTAGTAATAGTTGGCAGCTCCATGCCCTTATTCTACATACACAGAAGATTAGCTACGTATATTCACTCTGTATATGTTTCACTGACCATAATGGAGGAGGGGGGAATATAAGCAAAGGAATGCATGCAGGTTTGTGTACCTGCTTGTTTACCACTGAAACTAACAAACAACCAAATATAAACAGTAACAGATGCACAAACACACCCTTGGACAAAGGTATTTTGGACTCCGATCGTTAGTCTCTCTCATAGTTACATGATTTCCCCCTTATTTTCTATACACCTATGACTTGCTGACAGTGCACCTATTTATAGTTTGTGAGAGAGAGACAGATCCAGAACTAGCCCCTTATTTTTCATACCTTACAAGAGTTACTTTTTTGGTTCCCACTTAACCTTTTTACATCAAATGTTGCATATTGATATTAATTCATTACCAAACAGAAAGCTGGCTTCACTCCTTTATAAATAGGATGATTGTGGAAACAAAAAATAAATTGCTAGATAAATGTTCTATTGACCTTACATAATGCTAGTGATGGTCTGTCACTATTTTAATAAGGCTCCGCCCCAATCCTTTGTACTGGTCCCGTTGCTCACAGACAGGAGAAAAGAGGGAATGGAAGCTCTAGTCTATTTTTTTTGTTGTTGTTTAAACAAAACTGCTATCTCATATGCACAAGAGGAGAGGCAGCACCACTTGGCAGCTTCGGATCAAGTGCATTGGCTGGAAATGCTTCTTTGTTCCTGACAAATATTTGGGGTTAAATGATGGCCCCACTGAAGTCAATGGGAAAGTTGGCATTGATTTGATCCACTGAGCATATTAGGAATACGGCAAATAGGGTAACCAGATGTCCCGATTTTACATGGACAGTCCCAATATTCCAGGCTTTTTCTTATTTAGGCACCTATTACCTCCTACCCCCTGTCCCAATTTTTCACACTTTCTATCTGGTCACCCTAATGGCAAAGTGCTTCAGCTGTATAATTTACAATGTATTTGGCAAAGGGGAGTGAATATCCTGTAGTGCAAATCCACAGTGGTGAGAGGGACCATTCCTTCCAAGGATATTTAAAAAAAAAACCTGCCATTTGGTGCAATGCGATCCTGTCCAAGTACAAAATATTTGGGCCTCAGCTTCCAAAAGTGACTAGTGATTTGGAGTGCCTATCCCAAGACACAGTAGAGGGCCTCATTTTCAAAAAGTGTTGAGCACCCAAGCTTTGAAAACAAGGCCTGTTTTGGGTGTCTCAAGTTGGGCATCCAAAAATTGAAGAACCCAAAAATCACTAGCCTTTTTGAAAATGTAGGCTTCAGTCTTCAGAAGTGTCCAGAAGGGACCAGTGATAATCTCCAGCAGATATGATTTAGCAGTATCCAGACTGGGTGAGGGGAAGCTCCATCAGAGGAAGGGAAATCTCCCTAGGTCTCCCTTAATTTGATGGCAGAACCTCCCAGAAGCCTTCTCCAGTACATGGATGTGTGAGTGTTTCAGAGTGCTTACAAATATTAAGTTTCCTTCACAACATCTCTCTGAGATGAGCAATTATTTTATACCCACTTTACAAATGAGGAAACTGAGGCACACATACATGATTAAACCAAAAAAAAAAAATCACACCATGAGTCAATGGCAGAACCGCTAAGAGAACCTAGAGACCATTACTCTGCCTTTAACTACTAGATAACAAGCACATTTGTACCCTCTAATGGGTGCAAGAAAGAGTATCAGAGGTATCTTAAATTCTGAGTCCCCCCCAAAAAATTATTTGTTTCACATCTAGTAAAAATAGTCAGACAAATTTCACATGAATACCTGAATCCAATGTTTCTAGATCTGCTTTTTATCCATTTGAAAGTGTTAAGCTGCATATGCCAATCATGAAGTGCTCACTAACACTTAATTTGCTGCTAGAATTTTAATACCATATATTCAGGATTCCTTGTTTGCCCTGTAAAAAGTCTCTTTTCACACATCAGAAAATGAGAACAAAGCAAGTTCTATTTAGCCATAGGATTTAACCACCTATTGTAATCCTTTGTTGATTTAATCTTTTATTTTAATTAAAAGACTTATAGTTTGGTTTGCAGCTTTTTTTTCCGGCACTTAGCACAAGTTTTGCCATCTGTTGCGCAGGATTCTGCTCCGGAATGATGTAGCACATCATTCCTAATTCCTCAAACATGTAATTCCCTTCAAATATTTTTGATTTCCCCCAAAATGCATATGGAAGGCTACAGGAATGTGTGCGCCAAAACCTCAGCATGGTTTAAGGAGAGCCATATGAAACACTGTCATGAAAGCCAACAAGATAGGTACAACATTATGGTACACTTCTGACAGGGGTGCAGTTAGTAGAAAATTTTTGTGCTATGTTTGCAACAAATCAACTCAATCCGTTCATAGCAGTTATGTGCATACATAGGTTTGCATTAATTCCCAGGCACTTCATGGGAACAGATTACCAAAGGGATGTGGTAAATTCTCCACCCTTTCAAATCTTTAAATTGAGATTGAACAGCTTTCAGATAAAAGTTGTTCAGTTAAATGCAAGAAATACTAAGTGAAAGTCTATGGCCTGTCTTACGCAGGAAGTCAGATGAGACAATCATAATGCTCCCTTCTGACCTTAAGATCTATTACTGTATGTTCTAAGCAAGACAATACAGTTTATCTGGGGACAAATTCTGCCCACCATGTACATGGATGGGGTCCTATCTAGATAGTAGGAGTCATACATGGGCTCACATGAGCACAGAATTAACTTGAGTTTTTCTTGTACTGTCAGGCATATACTTTCACGTAGTTCAGAGGACACTTATGTAACTTGAGAGTTGCCCGCTATTATGTCTCGTGTACTAAGCCTTTGTGCATGTGGAGAGCTCAGTCTGGTCAGCATAATGCACACAGTAAAATTCCTATGGAAAGGCTTCATAAAATCCAGATAACTACTATACAAATTAAACTGGCCTAAACCATATAGGACCTGAATGACCATACCTATATCACATGCCACAAACCCACTGGTTCCTGATTCTGATGCCCTTAGAAGATAATCAGATGCATCACTTAATGCCACTGGTCAGTCCATTTACAATCCTAGAATCTAGGCCATTGTCATATCTACCCATCCCACTTTATTGCTCCAGTTTTCATCTCTATGTAACCGAGGCTGAATTTACTTAAATGTCTCCTGGCTTTCCAGTGGACTCTAATGAAGAGTAGGTCCACTTTCTCCAGGTGTCTAGACCGCCTATGATTGGTTATCATCACTTCCAGACCCAATAGTAGGAAACTGGTCATTCCTATAAGAACTTTTTCGAGATGGAACAATAAAATCAGTCGCCTCCTCCTATCTGCAGCTTCCTGGATTAATTCTCATTGGTCTTACATAAATCTCAACAATTACTACAACCAGCTACATCTTCTGCTATCTAGCCCACCACATTCTTATACCAGCAACTTTGACTTTCTCCTACCGGTGGCATAAATTAGGGTCTCTTTTAGACCATCTCAATTACTCCCCCACCTACACTTATGGGGCAACCTGATGTGTAGCATTTGCATTCAGTATTACACATCCTTCCCCATGGTATCATAATGCTGAATAATATTACACACATATTGTATGTTTATACCACATAGATGGCTATGCAAGCCAACCACATAAACAGACGTGTGTCAAAATCCTGGTATAAAGTTATATGAACCGACTTTATATTACACTTTAAGAGGTTGCTAAATTCCTCCCACAACCGAATTTCAATAGCTAATAGCTAACTCAGTAAAAGTTATATTAAGGATCTTCTGCAATTGCTGCTCGCCTCAAAATGGCCACTGAGCTATTACCCAAGATTTTCAGGTCCATCTTCCCCCCTCCTTTTTCCTACCCTTTAAATTAAAAAAAAAAAAAAAAATCAATCACTTTCTACCAGACAACGGAATGTTGTTAGCCCTGAATCACCTGAAAGGGAGAAAAAGCAAAGACAATTATAAAAATATGATAAAAAAAAAAGAGAGAGAAAACATTGCAACACACATAAACATAAGCCAAATGTGATGGTGTGGTATACTTTAAAGCTTTTATTGCAAGTTTGGAAAGACTTCAGTATTCATTCAGGGCTCTGTGACTCAGCAATCATCCGAAATTCTTGGTAGTAAGATTTATAATTCTCCCCCCCCATCTTTTATCTATTTCTATGAAGTAACAATTCATTGTTTTTTAAATAAAGAAAACATTTTAAAAGCTTTTTAAAGTCTTGTGCAAAGTACAGCAATAGGCAACTTTTTAAAAGGGCAAATGCCTCATATAACTAAAGAATTTGCGGTGTGAAAACCTGAGCATTTGCACTATTCAAAACATTTTCTATTGTAGATCTAGGAACATACAAGGGCATCCTGCATATACTGAGGAATTTTGCATATAAGCAGCCCTGGTCTACACTACAAACTTGTGTCGGTATAGCTACGGTAATTTAGGAGTGTGCATTTTCCACACCCTTGAGCAAAGAGTTATACATTAAGTCTCAGGGTAGACAGCGCTATGTTGATGGGAGGGCTTCTCCCTTCAACATAGTCACCACCTCTCAGGAAGTTGAAGTACCTACGCTGATGGGAGAAGCTCTGCGATCAGCATAGGTAGCATCTTCACAAAGCGGCAGAGGTGCAGTTGCCCTACTGCAAGTCTAGACAAGCCCTAAGCATAGCAACCTGCATGGAGCTAGGAGGGAGGAGCACAGGTTGCAAAAGGGTAGAGTTTGGAGGAGGCACCAGGAAGCCAGGCTTTGTGCCTAGGGTTAGAATGGCAACCGCGCCACCTCTGTAAATATTCTCTTAATAAAGAGTCCATTTGGTTTCAGGAACATGGAATACTCATGTTATTTCCCAGCACATGGCACATGAAACATTGAGTTACCCTTCTCTAGTTGTCTTAAGTTAAACTAGCATTTTTTTCCCCAAAGACCACTACGGTATACCAGTAGCTCTCAACCTTTCCAGACTACTGTACCCCTTTTCAGGAGTCTGATTTGTCTTGCATACCCCAAGTTTCACCTCACTTAAAAACTACTTGCTTACAAAATCAGACATAAAAATACAAGTATCACAACACAGTATTACTGAAAAATTGCTTACTTTCTCATTTTACCGTATAATTATAAAAGAAATCAATTGGAATATAAACATCGTACTTACATTTCAGTGTATAGTATATAGAGCAGTGTAAACCAGTCGTTGTCTGGATGAAATTTTAGTTGATACTGACTTTGTTAGTGCTTCTTATGTAGAGTGTTGTAAAACTAGGCAAATATCTAGATGAGTGGATGTACCCCCTGGAAGACCCCAGTGCATCCCCAGAGGTACACATCCCCTGGTAGGGTTGCCAACTTTCTAATTGCACAAAACTGAAAACCCTTGCCCCGCCCCTTCCCCAAGGCCCTGACCCACCTCTTCTCTGAGGCTTCACACCCCACTCACTCCATCCCCCCTCCCACAGTAGCTTGCTCTCCTCCACCCTCACTCACTCATTTTCACCCGGCTGGGGCAGGGTCACTGGAGGGGGTGAGGGTGTCGGCTGGGGGGTGCGGACTCTGGGGTGGGGCCGCGGATGAGGAGGTTAGGGTGTAGGAGGGGGCCCCAGGCTGGGGCCGAGGGGTTTGGAGTGTGGTAGGGGGTTCTGAGCTGGGGCAGGGGTGCAGGAGGAGGTTTGAGGTGCAGGCTCCGGGAAGGAGTTTGGGCGCAGGGGGGGCTCAGGGCTGAGGCAGGGGTGTGGGAGGGAGTTTGAGAGTGAGAGGGGGCTCAGGGCTGCAGCAAGGGGTTTTGGAGTGCAGGCTCCAGGCAGCGCTCACCTCGGGCGGCTCCCCAGAAGCAGCAACATGTCCCTCAGTTCCTAGGCAGAGGCGCGGCCAGGCGGCTCTGCACACTGCCTCCACCCGCAGGCGCTACCTCCACAGTGCCCAGTGGCATCGGATCTCAATGGGAGCTGTGGAGCTGGCACTCAGGGTGGGGTGGGGGGCAGAACGCAGAGCCCCCATGGCTGTCGCTCCGCTTATGAGACAAGGGACATGTTGCCGCTTCCAGGAAGCTGACCAGAGCTGCCAGGGTCCCTTTTTGACCAGGTGTTTCTGTCGAAAACTGGCACCTGGCAACCCTAACAACTGCCGTATGCAATAACTGGGTCAGAAGAGCAAGAACATACTGCAGATAAAAATGTCACTAAGCTTCATAGACAAAAGAAATGAATAGAAGAACAAGCAGGGCATGACTTGCTTAATATCAGTTATATTAAAAGTTGAGACAACCACAGTTAACATCATGATTCAAAGCATTTTACTCACTCCTCCCAGAATTCAAGAAGGATTTACCACCTAAAAATATAAAAAATAAAAAGTTGTTTTAGCCATACACTAAAAAAAATATTCTCCAATACATAAACATGTTACAATCACATTCATACACCATGGTGAGTATCTGTACTTCTGGGCTTCTGGAGGAACCTGGCTGCTCCTCTTGCCTCACAATGCATCCGAGGCCTGTCAGTATCTGTCACAACATGCAGCGTGTCGTGTCTCACTGCTTAATCAAGCAACAAGCAAAAATGAAAAAGATTTGGATCTAATATGTGAGTGGGTTGATGTGTGCAAAAGAAATGAATATGAAGTAAAACATACTGGATGCTAAAGTAATAACCATATATATTCAAAAAAAGACTGGAACTGATCCAGGAAGGGGAGATACTAAGAATGATTCAATACAACTTTAATAAAAACAATGTAAAAGTTCCTAGCATTCCAGAATTTGTAAACAGCATAAGAAACAGCCAGCTTCTGATCTTGGTAATACTGGTATAAGTCCAGCACATGCCCACTGAAATCAATTAAATTACTTCAGGGTGGTTGTTTTTTCCTTTTTTTTTTTTTTTTTTTAATATAAACACCCATGTAACAGAGAATTTTAGCCATGGATCTTATGTTCTTGGGAAACTTCATGTAAGCGAGGGAAAGGTCCCACTATTGTGGGGAACTTTCCTGGCTTATACACTACCCCAGTGGATATGGCTAGTGAAAAGATCTAAGTCCTCGCTCCCATTCCCTTTACCCAGAGGCCTGCCTGACCTCTAGGACTCCCCTTCCACTCTCCTGTGTGGCTAAATCCTTGTAACCCTACAAGGCTGGGGCCCAGGATTCCTGGGGCTCAACCCCCAAACTTGTTGTGGTCACTTAGGACAGAGGCTAGTACGTCCCCACTCCAGGGTACTCTCTCTGCTCTGCACGCTTCCCTGACGCACTAATCATTACGTACAAAGCAAATACAATTTATTAAACAGCAACTAATTTTAAAAAATAAGGAAAAAATGGGAAAGGTTACAGGAAAACATTTAGCCCTGCTCTGTGGCCCGGGAAGATCACAACCAGCGTCTCTGGAATGTAAGGGAACTTCAGTCTGCTCCTCACAAGTCCCAGGCCTCCTGCTCAGGCCCTGGCTGTACTGCAGGCGTGCAGCAGGTCGGCCACTTGCTCTGGCGGTGGCCACACGCCCTCAGGAGCTAGGTGGCAGGACCCTTCTTCCCAGCGTCACCCCCCTCTCACGTCAGGATTATGATCCCCCTCCAAGTCCAGCCTGCAAGGCGTCTCCCTGCACTGGTCCCTCCGCCCAGGGTCCCCCTCACTCTCCCCAGCTGCTCACCGCACCCAACTCCAACTCCAGCTCCAGCTCCAGGGCTGCTGCTGCTCTGCCTCCAACACAGCTCCCTGTGTTGCTCCTCTGGCCCCTCGGCCTGCTGCTGTGGCTCTGCTCCCAGCACAGCCCTGCTCCCCTGCCTCTGCTCCCAACATGGCGCTGGCCCCTGAGCTGCTTCTCTGGCTGGCTCTGCTCTCTCCTTAGTTCAACCCCTCTGGCCAGGCAGCTCCAGCTCACGCAGAGGATGAGACCCCCCGCTCCTGATTCCCTCATTAGCCTGCCTGCCTTGTCAATCAGACTCATCTGGAGCACTGACCTCTCCCCACTGGCCCTGGGAACTGTCAGTCTCAGGATCTTGATTTCTCATCAGCCCTTCCCCCTTTCTTTTGGTACTGAGAGATGGCCAACTAAAACCCCCCTACTAAGTTTAAGTAAGGGGCCAACAGTAGCCTTACATTCATTTTGAATACAGTGATCAGGTCTGGTTTCTTATTTTTAAGATGATTTCTAACTCGGCTTTTGGGTCATGGTGAAATGAGTTGGGAAAGCACAGACATGCCTCCTTGGAATTCCTGATGGATGCTGCCTGCTATGGCACACAGCTTTGAGTTCTAACAGGAGCACTGGTAGGCTAGACATAGTTGGAGGCCCAGAAAGATGAAAATTGCAGGGCAAGCTATCTAGGGGAGAAAACAACTCTTCAAAACACACACTTTTCACATTACATTTTTTAACCCACTACAGCAGACAGCTGCTTTCAAAGGAAATGGACCATGAGAATGACAAACATGACCTGGGAAAAATAAATGAGAGACTTGCAGAAGACAAATAAAAAACCTATGCACACCAACAAACTGAGCTTTTGTTTCTTATTGCAGCCATCTACATTGGCTGTGGAAGCAAAACAGTGTGGAAGAAACCAAACTCAGTAACATGTCTGCTCAGGTTACTAATTTAGACCCTGATCCTGTAGCTAACTCAGCCAGGGCATAAGGGTCAGCCCACACAGGGCCAATTTCAGGATCAGGACCTTAGGGCCCAAATGCATTATATTTACTTATGTGAGTAAGGCCTCCTGACATGAGTAAGGACTGCATGAACAACCTGATAGTAAACCCAATGACTCTTCATAAGAATGTGAGATCAGCCATACTGGGTCATACCAATGATCCATCTAGCACATTATATTGTTTTCCAAAAGTGGCCAACGCCAAGTATTTCAGAAGGAATGAACAAAACAGGCAGTCATTGAATGATCCAACCCATTGTCCACTCCCAGCTTCCGGCAATCAGAGGCTAGGGACATCCAGAGCATGGGGTTACATCCCAGGCCATCTTGGCTAATAAGTTCATGGAAGATAGTCATTTATAGACATATCTACAATAATTCATTTTTGAACTCTGTTAGTTTTGGCCTTCACAGCTTTGGCAATAAGTTCCACAAGTTGACTGGGAGTTGAAATCTGTTCTAGAAAGATTAGAGCTGATGCAATTTAAATTAATGTCCAATCTCAAGAAAAAGGACCTAACTTCTAAGATTTAGATAAGCCACAATACTAACAAAAAAGGTCAATTTTGTGGAAAGATAACTGGAACTGGTAGAAATCCAAGTAAGGTAGAGGAGTACAGGAATGTTACGAGAATCAGCAAATAAGGGACTGCTGAATCCCCATTCCACTGTGTAGCTGAGGACAAAACTTGTCTCCTTCCTAACAATTTGAGAATGCCTATAATATTCTGTGTGGATTTCATGAAAGCAGTTTAATTTTATTTGCTTTTCAGTGGTTGAGACATTTTGTACATCCTGCCCTTTGCAGATACACTATGTGCCTAACAACTCTCTGGTTATACAGTAACAATGATCAGTAATTTTAAAAACACCTTGAACACCTAAGAGAATCCCCCCCCCACATTAATATTTTGTAATGGGGGTTCATGTCTATGCATCTTTTTCAAGGGCAACTGTATTCAACCCACAAGCTCTCTCAATAGCCATTTTGTGTCTCTTGTAAAACATCCATCCCAAACGCAGGGAATGATGAGATTCCACCTACATACTCACCACTGAGTATCATCCTACGTACTCATGCCTGAGTGACCTATCTGTCAGTGCATACAACAGTAATAGGAGAAAGGCCTAGCTTGCTTAGGATTCTGTGGGTGTTTAACATGGCACTTTTTAAGCAGCTAAACACAAATTTATGATGTGTAAACTTTTAATGGCATATAGATGAGTCATTACAGGGTTTCAAAATGCGTAACTATGATGCACATTCTAATTCAGCTCATCACCAGTGGCTTCCTGCTAATTTGTTTGGTTTACCAGGCTGTGCACAAACCTTGGAAATCCCTGCCGTGTCCTATGATGAAAAATATTCCTTGCCTTTGCATTCTTGATATGGTTTGTGAAGAGTCAGGATTTTCCTATTCTTTTTGGCAGTGATTTTTCACTGACAACTTGTGATTTTTATGATCCAATAGTGCTGTATTCTTGCAGCATTTGGTTACAGTTGAAAAATAAGAAACAAAAGCTCAGTCTGATTGTCTGCATAGGTTTTTCCAAGGTGCTTATTTATAATTTTTCTAAATAGCATAGAGAACAAAGCCATCCAGAATCCCTGAGGTAATCAGAAATTAACTGTCTATGCATAGGTTTTAAAGCTACAGTAGGAATTCATTATTGCTAATAAGTAGATACTAAATATTTAGGAAAGCAAACATGATAATTAAATAAGAGCTGGCTACAATGATTTAAATTAAATCGGTCTAGGCTAAGATACAAGAGGCCAGTGTTTACCTTCACTTACATGTGTGTCTTCTGATTGGCTGCTGTGGGGCTATACAATCATGTATGTCACCCAGTGTACTATGTACCACATCATATTGTAGTAGATGATAGACTTCGCAAACTCATATTTTGAAGACCCTGGAATTGTCTTTTTAAGAGAAGCAAAAACATCAAATATTTTGGTATCAAAGCATCAGCTCCTGGGAAAGCAGTATCCTTCACACAGGACATGTTTGATGGGGTAACTATACAAAAACCAAAAAGCCAGTACAGATATGGGAGGTTTTGTTAGTTTGTCTGTCTACAAACTAGATGGCTCAAGGTTTTGGCAATAATCTAGGTTAAGGGTTCTCAAGCTCTGGAGCATGGACCACATCTTACTAGAGAAATTGTCCCATGGGCCACCGGCAATTTGCAAGCGCACAACACTCCCATGGAAGCTGACACAGTTGCTTACCAACTCTAATGACCACTGGTTGAGATCCGCAGGTCTAAGTCACTGCTTGCTTCACTTGGTTCAAATACAACCTAGCGTAGGAACTAGTGGAAGTTTTTGCCATATTATGAGTCTTTGATGGCTTTCATGAGCAAGAGTAGGGGACACAGTATTGCTCCAAGCAGATAGGAGGACACCTCCCAAAAAACACAGCAAAAAGATGCTAATAGTTTCAGGAGACAAAACAAAGATTGAAGGGACACAGAAAGAACACTGACTTCCAGTAGCAACTTCCACCAGGTCAGGATTAAGACTCATAAACAGGGCTGCACAGGAAAGCTTCCCTTGGAGAATACTCATTCTACTCCTTAACTATTCATTTGCTTTTTTTCTGCATTAGTTAGGTTAGGGATCCCTGAGAGCATACCTTATGAAGGAAACAATTAGGAATCTACATTCTTTCCCCTCCAAAAGGACTTGACAATAGTCATCTTTAATATTCTTTTCCTTCTCTGCCCACAGAGTTCTTTTTCATGGTGGTGTGTAGGTGTATGTGAAGATTTTATCCTTTCCCCACTGAATCACCACAGCATGCCATCTTTTCAATCCTTCTGCAGAGCAGAATGGAAGCAAACATTATTTCTCTTTATTTTCCTGGTAAGAAAATAGACAGATCAGCAGTGCAGTCTAGCTGGAGCCTAGCTAATGATGGAGAAAAGACTAGTACTGTATCTCCCAATCAATGTAAGGAGTGTTGCCTAAAGGAAGAATTAAAGGTTAGTCCTTCTCTATAGCTTAAGCCATCAAGTGAACCTACCAGCTTCTTTCTGCTTATTGGCTACATTAAGCTCCAGTCAACCCTTCTGTGCCTAGTTTAAGAAATGCACAGGTGCTGCAAGACCCAATCAGCTGATGCAATACAGGTCTTCCTGCTTTATCAAAGCCCTGCTGCAGTAGCCATCCCAACCTAATTCTCGATCAGACCTTGTGAGTGTCTCTTAGGTTTAACCCTCATATAAGGAACAGGAAACATTTGTATCTCAGGGATTCCATTCCATGCATGTCAGTCCCACCCTTCCTATAAGCATTTTTAAAAAGCATTATCATGCCATGCAGCTGATAACAATGAGTAAAAGAAAGAATTGCTTCTATAGTCACAGTGGCACCTTTTATTCTGATTTTAGCTGAATGCTGAAATATCCCATAATAGCCAGCTATGAAGAAAGGGCCAGATTCCAAAACCAATCTCCAGTTTAGTAACCTTACTCCATGAGCAGTCCCACTGAGCTCAGTGAAACTACTCATGGAGTAAAATACTATTCAGTGTGAGTAAGGGTAGCAGAATGTAGCCAAAATGCTTACTAATTCCCAGATCATGATGTTAACAAACATGTGGCTTTTAACCCTGGGTCACCAGAAAACTTCTCAGCACTGGGAACTATTTCTGGAGCAGCTGCTCTATTACAAGCTTTCTTTATTTTTAAAAGGTGAAGGAAATGAGGCTTTGCAGTTAAAAGTTTATAGTCATTATGAATAAAATTGTGATTGGATCCTCTTCCCTCAAGCCACATAAATTGCCTATTCAGAACCTCAGTGATAAGGAAACAGCACTTTAAGCAGGTGGCCAATAACCAAAGTTTACATTACAATGACTGTTGCCTGCACCAGGATAGTCACATCCTGGAATGTATGTTGATTGTTAAATAAACACCAGCAGCTAGGCTACAGTGGTAGGTGGTTGTTTTTTTTGTTTTGTTTATTATTTTATTTTATTGTTTTCAAATGTAGTACCTTCCAGTTGCGGGTCTGGAAGCACTTTTATAAACAATGTTAAGTTTCACAACACTTCTGAGATGCTTTAGATATATTAACCCCATTACCAACAGAGGAACAAGAAGTTAAGGACCTACCCAAGGTCACACCTGCAGTTCACGAGAGAAGAGGATATATAATCTAGATTTCCTGACTTTCAGATCTGAGCTTTAGCTACTAGGCCAGGCTTCTTAGCAAGGGGAAAAGAGTACATCTAATGACTGGTGTGCGCATTAAAAATAACCAAACACCATGAATAAACTGCCTGGTTAACTTCTCAGTCCCACTGTCCTCCTCATTCATAACAACCTCCCACTTGTTTGTATGTTGTCTAGATTGTGAGCTTCTGGAGGTAGCACTTGCCTTCCTCTGTCTGTAATGAGCCTAGCAGTACTAAATTAATGGTGAAGCATGTGCTCCTTCCAAGCTTTCCACATTCATGGATAAGGATAGGGTGGAAGAATATTATATTTAGTCCTTGGCAGTCATTCTCCTCCTCCTCCTTATTTTCTCCATTCTCAGGGCCATTGTTTTGTTTTGTTTAGTGGGAGGAGGTGAAGGAGGGTGTTTTCCTCCCTGAGTCCATCTGACCAGTTCTGTTTTGAAATGCTCCTCTCTGCTCTGACTTGCACCTGATTTCTTGTTCTATACCAGTGGTTTTCAACCTTTTTTTCATTTGCAGACCCCTTTGGAAATCTTAGACTGTCTGCAGACCACTAGGGATCTACAGGCCAGGGGTGCCGGAACAGGGAGGGCCAAAGGCTCATGACCCTCCCACTTTTGAAAGTGGATGGGCCTGGCCCCCCTGCTTTTTTTCTGCCCGAGGCCCCATCCCCCCCCGCCAGGCCCAGGTAAGAACAAGCCCAGGGAGCTCAGACAGCTGTGGGGAGCCACGGACTTTCCATCTGTCTGGGGTAAGGGTGGGTCCCAAGTGCAGCCCCCAGCCCATGTCCCCATCCCCCAGGCTCTCCACCCAGGACAGATGGAGGGTCTGCGGCTCCCACCACGGTCTGGCTGTGGCTCTTAAACCTCCAAGGCCCTGCCCCCAGGCCGGACTGGAAGCCGGTTCTGGGTAAGAGCCTCGCAGGCAGCTTGGACCCTCCACCTGTCCTGGGGGATGGGGACATAGACCAAGAGCTCCTCCCCTACCCCCAGGGCAGGTGGAGAGGCAGAACCGGGGCATTGTGGCCCTGCACTTTTAGGAAGAATCTGTCACCCCTGTCAGACCACAGGCTGAAAACTCTCAGCTGTGGTGCCTTTCTGTTTTTATATTTCTATGCTTTAGTCTTCTACCTAGCTTTTTCCTCTTCTCTCAGTCCTCCTATCCCTGAACCTACTCCCCCTTTCCTGTGTCAACCCTATATCTCACCCAACCTCCCACTTAGTCTCTTCCCAGAAACAGGCTTCTTTTCAGAAAGTGAGGTGAAGTGTGGCTGCTGACCCAGGCACCTGCTGACAGTGGCAGAATGGCTGAGTGGGATAAAGACTTACCACTTGAAGTGCTAGCCAAGGCCACAGTCCCTACTTCCACGTGGCTCTAGTCTAACAACAGATGGGACAGCTGGCTTGAGATCTCTCTCAGAGTTGTGTGTGCATGGAGGGAGAGGAGAGAAGGACAGGGTGGCCACATAGGGCAGACTGTGTTGCAAGACCCCTGTGCCACACATGCATGCAGCTGGCCTGTTGGCAATTTGACTTGCCCAGGTGACTGAGGCCTGCGGAGTTTACAGCAAATGAAAGAACTCTATTCTAAAGACATCCTGGGCATTCCCTGTTTTCGGAGTCACGGTGCCAACCTTTAAAGAGGATTAAAGTACATGAGCAGAACTACACAGGGGAGAGGCTTCTGCCAGCAACTGTGGCACTTGAAGCGTCTCCTTCTCCCTCACTGCAGGTTTCTGGACGACTCCTCTTCCAGGAAAAGTAACCCCTCATTTTGGAAAAAAAGGAAAATAGGAAGAAAAACAAGAGGGGGAGGGGGGGAGAAAGTTGTCCTGGTGAAATTTATTTTGAAGCAACTAACAAGTGCATAAGAACAGGCATCATTTGCCAGGCTGGACTTTGGTCAAAAAGTACCCTGGGGGGAGCCAGAATCCATCAATTCCCCACAGCCAGTAGGCTGAGTAAACCTTCCCCTATACCTGCAATGGTGCCTCTTCTTCATCAGCAGCCCAATAGGGTACCCACTCATAAGCCCAGCCCATCTCTCCTCAGAGGGGACTGCTGTCAGCCAAGACTCCCTGCCTTGGAAAAAATGAGTGATAGACTATTTGCCATTATCAAGTGTATGAGGGATCTGGGAACATCTTAAATAGTTTTGTACCCAGGAAGTTAAAACTATTACACAGCTGCACATTGAACATGATAAAAAGTGCCTCATGTATTGGGAATGACATGGTCCATTGGATTATAAACCAAAATACCATCCTAGAGCTAACCCACTGATGACAACTTAATCATACTGTATTTACAAACTCAAAATAAAAATATCTATTATATACTTTAATTTTAGTAAATTTAATACATTAGTGTTTACAAAATAAATGTTGTATTCTAATGAAACCATGATGAATGAAATGAGCTATTTTCCCCTCCACCTGCTGTAAACCAGACCAGTAAACTCTTAATATATTTAAGAGCTTCATGTGGTCCAGCAGAGATTTTGGGCATGTTAGATGTTGACAAAACAAACAAAACAAACCAAACCAGAAGGAAGTTTCCTGAATCTTTAAAAACTTGTTGCTTGTTAAATTCTATTACTAAACTTGTACAATTCAAGCCTTTACAAGCTTCCAAACTGTAATACTGTACACGAAACTACCCAGATACAAACCAGTGCCATGACTAACATAACGAACGGAAGAAACATACTTACTACCCATTCTATTATCTCTCAACATAAAGGAGCAAATATAACACCACATTCAACCTCTTATTTCTAGCAATGAAGTTGCAAATTCCACTCAAAGTAAGTTTCTTCAGTAGTGAGACAGTACAATACAATTCAAGAAACATTTAAAAAACTCAAACGTTTTAATAGTATAAAAAGTTGTTTACTGGTGTTTCTACTATAAAGCTTTGTTCCACAAATCAAAAGTGATAAAATAATTAAACATGTT
Organism: Caretta caretta; assembly: GCF_965140235.1. Classification (NCBI taxonomy): domain Eukaryota; kingdom Metazoa; phylum Chordata; order Testudines; family Cheloniidae; genus Caretta; species Caretta caretta. The sequence goes on along the minus strand of NC_134216.1, from coordinate 52,954,023 downwards.
TACAGTGATCAGAGACTGCAGTGTAGACATTCCAGCTCACATTTTGTTGACAATTTCAGTACAACGTACATTATGATTGAATAATCATTACATATCTAGGACACAGCAAAACTGCAGATGAAGTGCACACCTCACTGTGGAAGTTTATCCATTACTTGGTGACTTACTTCCCCGCCTCAGAGAGCACTGTGGGTAAAAATTATATTCAAAACTAAGGTGTATAGCTATTTTGACTGCAGAGATGCAACTATACAATAGGAGTTACACTGACATTATGGATGTCTACACACACACACACACCCCACATTAAATACCAAAATCCCTAAGTTATAAGCTAATTCCTTGTCTTTAGACAAAATGGCATCTGCAAAAATGAAAAACATACAAAAAAAAGAGTCAAATAAATAACGAATACAGATGTTAACTAACATATACAAAGGAACATATTGGCATACTGTATGCAGTATATGGTATACTCATAGAATCACGTGGGTTGGGAAGCACCTCATAATGGGTCATTTACAAGTAACGTATCCCCTTCCCCCTATTCTCTGTTATTTTATTGTTCCTGGATATTGAATATAACCTTTTGAATACTGATGCATGAATCCTGCATTTTCCATCTTTGCCACACTTGTGATGCATTTTGTCTTTAACATCCACAGAGAACTTCAAAATATTCTAAGTGTCTGAAGCACAACTTTTGCCATCCTGTCCATAATGTCTAGTGTTCTGAGTTCCCTCCCATATGAGAGCATAGGAGCCCTGGCTTAGCTACACAGTGTCTGAAATGATTGTTCTGTCTAATGAAATTGGAGCCAATAAGTAGGATGCTCCCATATTCTGGCTAATATTTTCCTATTCACCATTCCCATGTAGTGGATAGGTATATACTGTAAATGTATTACACATAGGCTGTTGAAACCATTAAAATAACATTAATAAGTGTCAAATGTGTCTGCTATAATACAGGATCAGCTTTATCAAATGCTATATCCACATAACATTTTAAACCATGAAATATTTTATGCATTTGCTATTTTTTCCTACAAATACCATTGCAAACTTGCTGTTAGTTGTGTCACTCTAGGTTTTCTTACACTTTCTCCAAGGATTTTTAACTCAAATGTATAACAATCATATCTATGCTAGATACATGTAAAGTAGACATTGAAATTTCAAGTAAAATGAACTGTAGCCACATCTACTGGACTCCATACGTGTCCCAACATCTAGATTTACTTTGATAAGTTATACAAATACATAATACATTCTTAAATAAAGGAGGCTCACAATATTAATTTGTGAACCTTTCCACATTATAAAACCACTTTAAAGGAATGTGTATCCACCTGTATTACTGTTTTGGATTGCAAAGTCTCTTGTTTTTCAGTCTCCACAGACTGCTGTACCAGTTCTTAGGCTTTGGCTATGAAATCTCTTATTTGAATGAGGCAACACTGGTTATTAAGGCTTGTTTGTTCTCTTCTAAAGATTTATTCTTTATTCTGATGCCATTTTCCAGAGTAGGATGACTATCTTGTATCTTCAGGTTCTGTTTTTATGACCTTCCTTTCTATGTTGTTAAAAGCTGAGTGAGGAAAGTCTTTTAAAATACCAAGGCCTTCTGCAAAAAAAAAAAAAAAAAAAAAGGGGGGGGGAAGGGGGAGAAGAAGAGGAGCTGTTAAATACTGTGTTGAAATAAATGTCTTCTGTTTTTGCCCACTGAACTACATGGGTGCTGATGACATATCAACATTCACAGAAGACAAGATTCTGCCCCACCCTCCTCCCAAGGCATATGAGCCCTGAACTATGTCAGAACCACCACAGTTCCACAATCACTTCTCTGTAACCCCCCATTCAACAGGAAGCAGAGCTCAGCAATACTGCTCTCTGCATGAGCATGTGGAATATTCCTGGATGTGGGAAGACCATGGACTAGAAGGTTCTCCAACCACACAGACCCTTGTTACAGGCAGCAGGCTGCAATAGGGAGGGGTTAGGATAGGCATGGATAGGATACACACAGCATTCTGCCAAGTGCTCAAACAGCACAATAGTCTCAAGAGGAACCACTACCATACACCCACCCTTGAGACATCTCATTATTATTCCTAAACCTTGAGGAAGAAGAGTCTCAAGACTGCTCTTAATATTATGCCAATGCACCATTTTTATATGTAAAATGCTTTGCCAAAAAACACAGGCATCCAATTCAGACTTCATAGTGGAAGAAATATTCTTAATAGCATTTGAGATTTTTCTCTGTATGCCTGCGTTAAACCACAGGAGAAACAGTGACCATAAGTCACTGCATAGAAAGGCTAGCAGAAGCACTTAAAAGCCAAGTCTACAGAGTCAAAACAACAGAAACTCTGCTGTGGCTGAACTAGGTTTTAAAATGGTTTGGTCCAACCCAGATAGATGGGGCTAAATCTTTATAAACAGAGCTGAAGGCACCTTTTCAAAAAGTCTGTTTGTAATATCATTTGGTCCCACTCACACAGACTGAGCCAGATCATGTTACAACCATGTTCCGCCACAAGAGAGCTCAACAGCAGTTGTTCTGCTTGGCTGTTTTGTCTGTGTAGATGGGTCCCAAGACTCCTGCCTTATGTGTGAATAGTTATTGCATCTCCTGCCCAAAGCATAACTGAAAACATGGCAATACTTAAATCTCTCATCAAATGTTCAGTATGTTTCTAGATTAACAAGTCATTCAGAGGTTTCAGTTGCAGCTTGGTTTCAAGGTATCAATCTGCAGACGGTGTCTAGGAACTAAATTCTTCTTTGAAAGGGATAAGTAGGTGTGTGGCTCCCCACAAACTTTCTGAAAGCCACCTGTCAAAGGACGTTACGGGGCAGCTTGAGGTGCTTTACAATGGATAACACTTACCTGAGGACAGAGACTTTGCCTCCCCACTGGAGTAAAGTCGGATCAGGTCACTGCACAGAGGCTTTCCTACGTGCTGCTCTCCGTCTAGCGAAATGTGTTGCAACTGTCTATTTTGCAGATTTGACATTCGGAGATTCAGGGGCCTCTCACCTGAAAGAGGTCAATACTGAAATATTCAGTATTGAGTATGAATCAAAGCAATGCTAGAAATCAAAATTAAGGCTAAAAAAAGGACACCACCATTTGATCAGTGAAAAACATTCTAGATTTCAACCATGCAGGAGAGATTTCTAGTACGTAAAATGCTGATTTGCAGATGACCTTTCTTCCTCTCCAGGCTGCTAGTGCTGCTACAGATTGGTATGGCTGAGCATCAATCCCTCATTTTCCTCAAACACACGTCAAGATCCAACTTCCCCTTCCATGCTGAGCTTTGTTAGTCACAGAATTTAAGGCCACAAGGTACCACCAACTCATCTAATCTGACCTCCTGCATACCACAGGCCAACACCACACTAAAGCTAACAATCAAAGTTAGACCAAAGTATTACAGCCCACAGGTGGCTTGACTATCATGTGCCACAGCAGAAAATAGGAGAGACCAAAGTGCCCAATGCCCAAGGCTCCTGCAGCGGCCGGGAAACAATTGAGACACACCCAGATGGCAAGTGACCCTCACCCACATGCTACAGAGGAACTGAAAACCCCCAAGAAGGCCACTGCTAATCTGAGGGGGGAAATTACTTCCCAACCCCACATATGGCACTTGGTCACACCCTTAGCATGTGAGCAAGAAACAGCCAGTCAAGAACCTGAGGGAAACCACATGAGGGTTCAACAAGCCTGCTACGTTGTGACTCTGTTTAAATCTTCACAGCTGTACTCTTTACATGGCATTCTTCTGAAAATTATTGGTCCAAAACTCACAAAAAAGCTGCGTAATTTGTAATGTCACTTAAGAAATAGTTCCTTCACTTCCCCTTCTACTCTATCTCTTTTTTTAATCCTTACCTCCTTAAATATTATGTTCTTGTTCTAAAAAGAAAAAGACCTTTTTATATATTATATTTTGCTACATTACTAATATTTAATTTCATTTCACAGTAAAAACATCATTTAAAGCAAAACAAACCCTCTCACGTTCTAAACGTAACACAGACACAAGAATCCAATCTAATCCTCCTTCCAACAAAAAGCCTCTGGACACGCTATGGGGATTACCATGGGACCCTTTTAGAACACTAAAGACTGTCAGCTGTAATTAAAATGTTCTTAATTCTTGGGGATTGATGTAACCAGCTCCCCATCTTTTGGTCAACTATTGTGTACAGAGATAGTTAGCTGGAAGTGATACCCACCAAGTCACCAGCTTTACCTTCTAGGTTAGTAAGCAAAAGAGTAAAAGTCTTCTTCCTGGGAAAGGGCCTTCTGTATCTCTGCCAGAGACCCAGAGGATCCCTTCCCTCTCCCATACACTACTTCTCTGAAAACATCATAGCTCAAGCAGAGTACTAGGATTCCTTGTGAATGCTATGCCCCTCCTTAAAAATCAGCTGGAGTAGTCACTGTGAGATGCCCCTGCAGCACCCCCTGGATGAGGTGCAAGAGACTGATGAGGTGAGATGAGGTGCAAGGTGCATGAGCGTACAAGACTGCAGTACAGCTCTCCTGCATGGCAGTACACTGAACCACAGTTTCTTGCCTACTTGTAAAGTTTTAAATAGAGGTAATCCAAGGGCCAAATTCTGGCCCCGGTTACAAAAGTCTACATACAGAACATCTCCACTGAAGTCAATGGGGTTTCCCCAGAGTTACTGAGCAGAATCTGGCTCTATCTCTGGTTGTATCATTTAAACCAGTGGTTCTCAAACTTTCCAGACTACTGTACCCCTTCCAGGAGCCTAATTTGTCTTGTGTACCCCCAAGTTTCACTTCACTTAAAAACTATTTGCCTACAAAATGAGACCTAAAAATACAAAGAAGTGTCGCAGCACACTATTACTGAAAATTGCTTACTCTCTCATTTTTACCATATAATTATAAAATAAACTGATTGGAATATACATTTTGTACCTACACTTTTGTGTGATACTTGAGCCTGTTTTTCACTTGTGAGCCTCGTCTGAAGCTGGAGTCCTGGGGGTGGCAGGGCTGAAGCTGAAACCCAAGCCCTGCTGCCGAAGCATGTAACTTAGCTTTGCAGGGCCCCCTATGGCATAGGGCCTCAGGCAACTGCCCTGCTTGCCACCCCCTAAGACCAGCCCTGAACTTGTGATCCCTCAAAACCTATCCCATGACCCTCCTGGGAGTCGCAACCCCCAGGTTGAGAAACACTGATCTAGATGAGTTGACTACCCCCTGCAAGACCCCTGCGTACCCCCATGCACCTGTAGTTGAGAAACACTGATTGTGACTGTAAGTTCTTCCAGGCAGGGATCTTGTCTTTACTTACCTGCTTAGCATCCTCCACACTGCTGAAGCTATATGAATAACATCAGTACTAACAATGTTTGCATAACACCAGACAAATTGGATGGCAGCAATATCATGCCTGGAAGCTACTATACCTTGTCCATCCACATTATCTAACGTCACGCCATTGGGGCTGTGCTCTTCTGAGCTTTGTCTGTAGTACCCTGTGGAAAGGCGTCTCTCTGAGTGTTGCAGTCTCTCTAACCCTGCTTGGTTACAAAGAAACTCCATCTGTTTGGCCATCACCTTTTCAGACTGCAAATAAAGCAAGAATATATATGGATGTTGCTCTACAGGAAAAAAATAATACCAGCAGGTAATCAAGCAAGCAGTCTAGATATAGTTCTTTGTTGGCTCATATGTACACGTGTGCTTTACAGCGACCTCAAAACTATCAAGCAAACAAAATATTTTTGCAGCCACTAAAGCCATGGAAGACAGTGTCATTCAAAGTGCATAAAAACATGTGTTCTGTTTTAGCCAGTCAACGTGATATTTCTGAGTTCTTACCTGAGGAGAACAAACTTTCTGTACTTTAGGACTGCAGTCTATACTTACAGAAATTCCCAAATGCAAGATCTGTCTCTTACTTATCAAATTTAGCCCTACTGGAATAAATGGCTCTACAAAATATTCCAAGAGCAATGGCAACATCTGCTAAAAACTTATGCCAAGATTTTACCAGACATCTTGGAGTCTTTATTTTAGGAAACAACAGTACACAAGTTTAAAAATCTGCCATTGTGAAAGTGTAGGATGACAGTATGTTTGTGGGGGATAAAGGTGTGAAATGTCTGTCTAGAAGATGAAGAAGACCTATACACCTCTAGAGAGTGAAATTAAACAATGTGGAGCAAAGTGGGAGGAAATGGTGTATAAATGTTTGTCATCAACTTTAGTGCCAAGAGAATTTTAACTTTCAAAATGATCATGTTCCCAAGGCTATGACTAAACATCGTATGAAAATAAAAATAAAAAAAAATAAAAAAATCACCAGTTAAAAAAATGTCCATTTCAAAGAGCCACATAGAAGCATACAAATAGAAAGGGAAGCAAAAATATGTAGAATTAGCATCCATGGATGCTAGCAAACTGTGAAGTTCATTGATTTCTCTTTGTATTTTATAAGTGTCACCATTACTACTTGTCTCTATTAAAAAAGAAAGAGCTGATTCTTGCAAGGGGCTGAGCGTCTCTTGGGAGATGTGAAGTGACCTCAACTCCCACTGACATCTGTGTGCTCAGAAGATAACACAACAAATTAGCTGACAGTGTAAAAGAGAAGACCACGTCCTAGGTTCTCCAGTAAACTGATGACATTTAGAGCAGGGAAGGAACCTGTTCTGTGTTTCTCCTATAGAACAGGATGACCTCTAAAGTGGTCTGAGTAAATATAGAACCTTGACTTTAGGGCTCGGCACATAGGTAAAGGGAGAAAATTTTTTAACAGTTTACTTTCAAGTGTATTTTAATCGATGGTCTACCTGGGGATTCTGTTAATATTTTACAAACAGAAACATTACTTTTAAAAGGGTTTCACTTCTATGCGGCACGTACTGTAATGTCAGTATCGCGTTCGTTCCCAACAGTAGATGGTGCATTCCTTCTCTTGTCTCAAGCCTAGAAGGTGAGATCCTTACTTCCTTGCAATGAATGAAGATAAAACTATAGAGTGTCATAACAGCTCAAGAGTTAAACCCATATTAGCAGTGGTATTATCTCAGCTAGCCCAGGTGATCTTTGAGAAATGAAGGTAATGATTTTAGTCATCAAAATATTATACAAAAATCAGCCTAGAAAGCAACTGTTACTATTCTGGACAGCATCTCAGTAGAAACCTGATAGTTTCATGTGGTTTGTTTACCTGGGAATTAAGAGCTGCCAAATCTTCACTTTTGCCTTTCGCCAAGGCAAGTGGTACTTTCTCGTGTTGATAAAGTGTTTGGACTGTGTCCTGGAAATCAGGAAAACCATCCTGTTGAGCAAAAACAAACAGGGCATATGATTTTGTTTTGCTTTTAAAGAAAAAGCAATGTATCATATGACTTAAAAGAGAATATTCTTTAAGTCCGGTGAAAAACCTGAACTGGGATTTAAGACCCTGAAACAAGTTAACCAAACTATGCTTCAGCAGTGCAAGATACTGCAGCAAATACGATCTGGCTCATACCACTTGCAGATCAGAGGCTTGTGCCACGCCTAACACATCCAGGTATAAATCCAGAGTAATGCCATTGACTTCAATAGAGTTATTCTGGAGCTGAGACAGTATAACAGAGCAGAATTAGGCCCAGTATTTTGTGGTTTTCTTTTGGATTTAACAGCTTGGGTTTTTTGGATTTTTTAAAGAAATCAATGTTATAAATGCAGACTATTGCTCTAACTTTGACCATTTGCATCTGTAGCATCCATGAGGCTTGCCGTACATGCAGACTAAGACCTTGAGACTGATCTTAGATACACAGTAGTAGAATTTAGTAACTTAGAAAACTGGGCAAACCACCACAAAATTCAACATGTTGCAAAGACACACAAACTATACTGGTCTCACTGTAAAATGGTAGTGGCTTATCTTTACAAGTTCTCTGCATGGCAAGCTGCCCACTGAAAAGCAAAGTAGCATGGACTTTGTATGCGGCAGGGAACAGTTCTGCTCTGCCAGGTGCATGGATGCTAAGCCCCCAAAATTATTTATCCATCTCTAACTTTTATGACTTGCAAATCTCCCAAGTCTCTTCTGCATGGGAAAACTGCAAGTTGCCTTACAGTCACTTGCTGTATGTAGCAAGGTTCAAGATTAAATATTCATGCAGTTTAGTGCTTTACAAGCAAAACTCATGTAAAGCAATGGAGATGCATTATTATTCACAAGAAAATGCAGCAGGGAAGAGAGCTAAATCAAGGGAGGAGGCTGGAGAAAGAAGTAGCATCTAAAAACAATGAAATTCATAACTAGGAAATCATAGGCCTCTTGTCCCAAAGTAACATTTTTAGGAGGATTACAGGCAGTGCCTATAGCGGGGGTCGGCAGCCGACGGCACGCGAGCCCATTTTTAACGGCATGCAGCAGCAGTGTGCCATTAAAAATCATATCCTGCCCTGCCCGGCCCACTCTTCTCTGCCCCCCGCCCCCTCCAGCAGGGGCAGGGGGCAGAAGCTTGGTCCTGCCGGCTCCCCTGCCTCTTCCCGCAGTGTGCTGGGTTCCTGCCTCTCCTCCTCCTCTTCGTCCCTCCCTGCCTGCCAATCAGCTGATGGCCCTTGCGAGGGGGTGGGGGAGGAGCGGGGTCAGCTGCTCCTGGTGGAGGCAGAGAAACAGTGGGGGCAGGGCCTTGGAGAAGGGTGGGCGGGCGTGTGTGTCTGAGAGAGAGAAACAGGGCATACCCCCTCCAGTCCTCTGCCGTGAGCACCCCACAACCCCAGCCCACACCCCCAGCCCTCTGCCCTGCAGCCCCGCACACCTCCCAGGCCCCTGCCCTGAGCCCTGTACCCCCCTAACACACACCCAGCCCTCTGCTTGACTCCTTCACCCCCCCGCACAACCCCAGCCCTGACTCTGGCACCCCCACACATACCCAAGCCCCTCACACCCCATGCCCTGACACCTGCACCCCCCTCACAGGCCTCCAGCCCTCTGCCCTGACTCCTGTACCCCCCCACATACCCAGCCCCCCTACATCCCATGCACCCCCCACATCCTGACTCTTGCACCCCCCACATCCCCACCCCCACCCTGAGCACCAAACGGGAGCTCCTGTACCCCTCCCACCAAATGGGAGCTGACCAGGTAAGCTCTCCACACCCAAACCTCCTGCCCCAACCCTGAGCCCCCTCCCTCATTCTAGTTCCTAGCCAGACCCTACACCCCAACCCCAAGCCTGCTTCTTCACCCCCAGCCCTGTGCTCAGTGCACTCCCACGCTCAGCTCAGCGCAGAGAGAGAGGAAGAGAAGGGGCCAGAACCAGGGAGAAGGCAGATACTCACTGTATGTGGGCAGGGCCAGGACCCCAGACCGGCAGTGGGCTGAGCAGGTCCAGCAGCCGGGATCCCAGCTGGCAGGAGCCAGCGGATGGAACCCCTGAGCAGCAGCGGGCTGAGCCGCTCAGCCCACTGCCGGTCTGAGGTCCTGGCTGCCAGCCCCACACAGCCCGCTGCCAGTCTGCGGTTCTGGCTGCCGGCCCCTTGCCGGCCGGGGTCCTGGCTGCAGGCCCCACTCAGCCCACTGCTGGCCTAGGTGAACGGAACCCCAGACCAGCAGTGGGCTGAGTGGGCCGGCGGCCTAAGAGCAACATTTTAATTTAATTTTAAATGAAGCTTCTTAAACATTTTGAAAACCTTGTTTATTTTACAGTACAACAATAGTTTAGTTATATATTATATGGACTTTTATAGAGAGAGAGACCTTCTAAAAAACATTAAAATGTATTAGTGGCATGTGAAACCTTAAAGTGAATAAATGAAGACTCAGCACACGACTTCTGAAAGGTTGCCAACCCCTGGCCTATAGCACGCTAGGTACTCACACACAGGAAAATAGTGCCTGCCCAAAGAGTTTATAATCTAAGAAAGGGAAAGGTAGCATTCCCAGAAGAAAAAACTGCAGAATGATACACTACCTCTGACTAATAAAGGAAAGGGAAAAAAGACAGAAATACCTAGTGAACAATGAGGCCTATGCAGTCAGTGGCCTATGCAACAGTGATCAGACACAAGTGTAAAAAGAAAAGGAGTACTTGTGGCACCTTAGAGACTAACCAATTTATTTGAGCACAAGTTTTCGTGAGCTACAGCTCGCTGCATCTGATGAAGTGAGCTGTAGCTCATGAAAGCTTATGCTCAAATAAATTGGTTAGTCTCTAAGGTGCCACTTTTCTTTTTGCAAATACAGACTAACACGGCTGCTACTCTGAGACACATCTGTGTCACTTTAAATGCCGTCAGGAGGTCTGCTTCCCCCTCACAGTGCAACTCCATTCACTTCAGTGAGGTTACTCTCGCTCCTTGAGAGGAGAATCAGGCCCAGCGTGTTTTATGCAGCTCTTCCCCACCCCAATTTCCCCAACGGAAAAATACAATCCAGTAAGTATTTACCACTTTAGAACAGTGTAAATTCTCCATAAAACCTCACCTGGAAACAGAAAGATGCTGGAAGTCCACTAGAAAACACTAGCTACTTTTACACTTAGACCTCAGTTTATTGTGCGGTGGGAGTTTTGTTTTGTTTGTTAACAAGAGGCCTGTGAATGCCTTACGTTCATATGTACATGTAGCTGAAATTTTGAATATGGACGTACAACAGCACCAATGATGTAATTTAGTGCCATAAAATGTGCTTGCATATATTTACACCAGCATTTGTATGCCAGTGTAAAATTGAAGTCCGTTTTTCAAAAGCAGTCCCACTGAGTATGAATGGTTTCTGCTGCTTTGTGTTATCCTCACATACATTCTTCAATAGGCAATTGGATTCTGGATCACTATTCCTGAGAAGTGCCCCTACCGCACTGTTCTTTTGTTCACAAAGACTTATGATATAGGAATGGATGACTAAGAAAGAGGTAGCAGAAGGTTAGGCAATTCAGCATGACATCCGTCCATGGCCTACTCCTAGCTAAGCATGCCTCTCCCCATTCCTCCTCCCTACTGCATACTAGGAGTCTGCAACACACAGCACATGTGTTTCTTCAATGCTGCTGCATTGTTTTTAAAGTGGTTTCTTATAGCAGATATTCTCAGTCTCACATGTGTACTTTCTTTCCCCGCCAATAACTTTTTTCTTACATGAACGCAGATTTTAATGCTTCTCTTCTTTTGATCGGGAGAGAAAGAGAAATCCCACACCTCTGATCTTGGTTCTCTTTTCAACCTGCCTGGCAATGGTGTAGGTGGGCATCTGCCTTCCCTCTTTTCTCTCCAGAGCCGGCACTGACTGCAGATGTTTCCTCACAGCTTCCTCTTTAGTCTTGCATTCCCCTCTGGGTCTCTTACTCTCACTGAGCTTTTTGAACTTGGCTGTCTCAGGCTCTCCCACTTCCCCGCCTCTGTTTTAACATTGCCACTCACTTGAAGATTCCTTTGTTATTACCAGCACAGGGAAGAGCAAGAACTTTATAATTCTCCTCTACTTTCCCCTCCTGGCCATCAATACTATATGTGGAAAGCGAACCTCTTCACACACAATTTAAAAAGGCAGAAATGAGGAGAATGAGTAGCCATTCTCTCTATGCCATTTGCGCAATATACCTGTGACTTGTTTTGTTTTCTGAATTGCTGCCACAGCAGCTCATTGCTTTGCACAGCATTACCAGTGACTCATCAAAGATGACAAAATAAGGGTCCCCCCCCCGCCATACTCGTCACAGAAGGAGATGGCTGCTTCGTGGGAGAACGGAATGCTGTTTGCATCTTTGCTCTTCCCTACTGTAGTTTATGCAGAAGAAATTTAAGAGCCACAGCACTTTCTTTTTATTCACTCCCAACTCCCATCCCAAGTAATTCCAGTCCTTCTCTCACTCCCTCTATACCTTTAGCCTGCTATTTTCCTAGAATCTCTCTCTTTTCTCTACACTCAACTCCCACAGCCTCGCTGCCCACTCTATCAACAAAAAGGGAAGGGCACACGGAGGAAGAGAAAGGCTCTTACAGGTAATCTGATGTAATTCGTGGTATTTTGTTTCTTTGTAATGCTTGTGTGAATTTAGTGCTCATGAAGAGGAAGGATTTGCAAGAGTGGCTGGAAGCAGGCAATGTGTAACTTTGCCCACACAGCCCTGCTGGTACACCTACATCAAGCCTAACCTGCAAAATCCCAGTTGTTTTTTTTTTTTTTTTTTTTTAAAGGTCACTTTGCCTGTTTCCAAAAGCACTCATTTACATCCATGCAATGTGAGGTACGAAACACTTCTAAATCGGCATATTGGCCTTTCACACTGCACTTTGTAGAGGCATGACTACCTAATTGGCAAGGCAATGGCAAATCATGCTCCAATGTTCCAATCCTGCCTCATGCAATAAGTGAAATTACCTTTTAAAAAGAAAAGCCAAGGTCAGGCCTGATGTCTCCACAAGTGAAAAGCCAGAACACTAACCCACTGTACTTCCTCACTCTCTGTATTCAGAGACAGAAGATGCAGCAGTACACCTTTCAAAAGCATGGATGGACACTATTTCCATCCAGTATGGAGAGAGTGAATTCTGCAACATTTGCTACAATGTTTTCTCATATTCTACCTTTTGTTAGAAAAATACTGCTAACAAAAAATAAAAAGTCAACAGTGAGATATGTTTCCCCAAGAAAATAACCCTGTAAAGGAAATGTGTAGTGAAACAATATAACTATATATTTTTGAAAAATTAATATAACCTGCAATGTAAATTAGAGCCACAACTCATTAACACAAGTGAAATAACTGTCCTGCCACATAAATGCTATCTACAATAATACAGAACTCCCAAACATACAGAAAAACGTGGTGGTAAAGTTGGGCGTGTCACCACTTTGTCAGTCATTCTGTATAGTCGGGATTATGTCCTCTTTAATGAAACAATGTTTTGCTTTAGTACATCTGTGCAGCGCACAGCAGTAACAGGAAGATTCAGAAGAACATCGTTTTGTAGACTGAGGACATTCAGTTCTTCAAGGAAAAATATCACATAATTGAACTACTAGTCTTTTAAAATAAGTAGAAAGAGTGTGAACATATTTCTTCTGAACTATAGTGCTGAAACAGTGAACAAAAAGCCTGAAGGTTCACAACTCCGTAAATACGAGAATACTTTCTCCAGTGGTGTATAAGTCTCCTCTCCAAAACAACAGCTTCCCAAACAACAGGCTAAAGCAGGGGTGAGCAAACTTTTTGGCCCGAGGGCCACATCTGGGTTTGAAAATTGTATGGCGGGCCATGAATGCTCACAAAATTGGGGGTTGGGGTGTGGGCTCTGGGGTGGGGCTGGGGGTAAGGGGTTGAGGGTGCAGGAGGGTGCTTTGGGCTGGGACCGAGGGGTTTGGAGGATGGGAGGAGCATCCAGGCTGGGGCAGGGCACTTGGGTGCAGGAGGGGGTCAGGGGTGCAGGCTCCAGGAGGCGCTTACCTCAAGCGGCTCCCAGAATCAGCGGCATGTTCACCCTCCAGCTCCTACGTGGTGGTGCGGCCAGGTGGCTCTGCGTGCTGCCCTGTCCACAGGCACCGCCCCTGCAGCTCCCATTGGCTGTGGTTCCCGGCCAATGGGAGCTGTGGGGGCAGCGCTTGGGACGGGGACAGCATGCGGAGCCCCTTGGCTGCCCCTACATGTAGGAGCTGGAGGGGGGACATGTCACTGCTTCCAGGAGCCGTGTGAAACAAGGCAAGCCCCCCAACCCCGCTCCCTGGCCAGATGTGGCCCCCGAGCCGTAGTTTGCCCACCCCGGCCTGAAGTCTCAGCTTAAATCTACTATGTTTTCCCATGTTTCCATGGTTCCCCATAAAAAAAAAAATCAATCACCCACCCATGGCTTGTCATTTCAGTTGCTTAACCATTGTTAACTGCTACTGAGCAAAGGAAAAAATTTCCTAATGGTGAGATCTCAGTCTAGCAAGAGAAGCAGTGGAAGCACCACTGCTTGAGTCATTTAAAACTAGACTGGGCAAGAAACACTGGAGAATATCTATAGGGAACTACGGTACTGTATATTGGCCAAGGGTAGCGATGGTGTAGAGATGGAGTAGATGACTTAATCGGGCTTTTCCTAGCTGTAAATTCTAGGTTTATAATACAAAAAAGCCAAGACAGGTCAAATCCCAACACAAACACACAGAATTACTGGCATGGGAGCTGTGAGTAAACCTTCAGAGCACACATTTACACAATTCAAATTATATATTTGTAAGTGCTGTCCAGTGCTGTAATCCATGCGTTGCACAACAAAATGACCAGAGTGCAAAATGACTAACTTTAAAAAACGCTTTTATTTATACCTGGTTTTTCAAACTAAACTTCTCATTTTCAAGGGGAAAAAATGCACCTTGCTGAGTATTTGCCACAGGAGACTGGCCTTTGCATAGATAACAAATGTAAATATTTGCACTACTTTGAAATAGTAGAATTGACACATGACATATCATTCCTCACTGAAGGAATGAAATATGAAAAAAGTGCTATTCCAATGTATTGCAAACCCTTACATTACGGTTACATGATGAAGAACATAGCATGTAACTTGGAGGTATGTGGTATTATAATGCAGACCCCATACTTGGCACATCGTAATATACTATACCATTTATTTTAGTAGATGATATAAGGAGAATTGTAGCTGCATCAGATGGATACCCAAGCATGAGTGAAAAGGCTAATCAGTTAAAAAAATCATAAAGGAAGATGAGCCAGTCATATTGGATACTTATGTATGTCTATGTAATGACCTATTTAAAATGGACTGAATTTACTTTTCAGCAGCAGAAACTTAAGATATTAAGTAATACTTAAGGTACTGCACATGCTCTCAGTCTGACCTTGAAAATATTTCCTCTTAACAAGGAACTGCCAAAAGAACTTATGTTTAATTAAAGTTGTGCGTAGATGTGAATTTTTATATTTTATGAGTGTGTGTGATATATATACATGCAGACAGATATAAGTACACACACTTTCTATGTGTATGTGCGTATATGTGCTGATAGATACATTTTCATTTGCAATTAATTTCTCACTTATTGACAGTTTTGGTGATTTACTTATAGGCACATATGGCCCATATCCTGCCATCAATTCCTATGCAAAACTCTCAATTAAGTCAATAGAGAGTTCTACATTTTAGATCTGATCCAAAGCCCAATGAAGGCAATAGAAAGACTCCCACTGACTTCAGTGCAATTGGGCCCTATAGGAAATAAAGCTGATGGGAAGATATTGCCTAGAGCTTGCAGTACATTTTCCAATGGGAAGAGTCCCACTCAAACATGGAAAGCAGAATACTTGGACTGGACGTTCCGCAGGGCAGAATTCTGGCCTATGTTTTCATAATCTAAAGAAAACCAGGTTTCAGAGGAACAGCCGTGTTAGTCTGTATTCGCAAAAAGAAAAGGAGTACTTGTGGCACCTTAGAGACTAACCAATTTATTTGAGCATGAGCTTTCGTGAGCTACAGCTCACTTCATCAGATGCATACCGTGGAAACTGCAGCAGACTTTATATACACACAGAGAATATGAAACAATACCTCCTCCCACCCCACTGTCCTGCTGGTAATAGCTTATCTAAAGTGATCAACAGGTGGGCCATTTCCAGCACAAATCCAGGTTTTCTCACCCTCCACCCCCCCACACAAATTCACTCTCCTGCTGGTGCTAGCCCATCCAAAGTGACAACTCTTTACATAATCAAGTCGGGCTATTTCCTGCATAGATCCAGGTTTTCTCACATCCCCTCCACCCCCATACACACACAAACTCACTCTCCTGCTGGTAATAGCTCATCTAAACTGACCACTCTCCAAGTTTAAATCCAAGTTAAACCAGAACATCTGGGGGGGGGGGGGTAGGAAAAAACAAGAGGAAACAGGCTACCTTGCATAATGACTTAGCCACTCCCAGTCTCTATTTAAGCCTAAATTAATAGTATCCAATTTGCAAATGAATTCCAATTCAGCAGTTTCTCGCTGGAGTCTGGATTTGAAGTTTTTTTGTTTTAAGATAGCGACCTTCATGTCTGTGATTGCGTGACCAGAGAGATTGAAGTGTTCTCCGACTGGTTTATGAATGTTAGAATTCTTGACATCTGATTTGTGTCCATTTATTCTTTTACGTAGAGACTGTCCAGTTTGACCAATGTACATGGCAGAGGGGCATTGAGAAAACCTGGATCTATGCAGGAAATAGCCCGACTTGATTATGTAAAGAGTTGTCACTTTGGATGGGCTAGCACCAGCAGGAGAGTGAATTTGTGTGGGGGGGTGGAGGGTGAGAAAACCTGGATTTGTGCTGGAAATGGCCCACCTGTTGATCACTTTAGATAAGCTATTACCAGCAGGACAGTGGGGTGGGAGGAGGTATTGTTTCATATTCTCTGTGTGTATATAAAGTCTGCTGCAGTTTCCACGGTATGCATCTGATGAAGTGAGCTGTAGCTCACGAAAGCTCATGCTCAAATAAATTGGTTAGTCTCTAAGGTGCCACAAGTACTCCTTTTCTTTTTAAAGAAAACCAGAGTCTGATGCTCTTTCTATACATTTAACTTTTTATTTTTTAATTAAAAATAGGATACAGAAAGTAACGGAGTCATCTATTCGGTGTTTATTTTTCCTAAATTAATATTAATACTGTGACAGAGGTGCCTAATTAAAAGTAAAAATTATTTTCTCTAAGTTTACAGAACTATGTCAGAGCCTTATAAGAATTTCCCTGAGCCATAGAAAAACAAAATAAAAACATACAAGACAATCAAGTTCAATGGAAAGAAATCTCCATGAGGAACCTCTGATAGCTTCCCCCACACTGGTGTCTCAGGGGTGGACAGGATTTGTCTCCCAATCTCATGGCCCAAGTCAGAGAGACTGCAGGAAACGCCTGAAGATCCCTTGGGATCTGCAGCAAGCCCACTGCACAGTGGTGGCCATACATCTATGTCAGTTCTGCCCCAATAGTGCAATTCCCCAGTCCCGCTTCCCCTAATCCTCCTAGTATCTTCCCCCACTTCACACACAGATCCCTGGACAAAAAAGGAAGAATGTTATCACAAACAAAATGGATACTGCGATACAAAATTGTAAGCCATCAGCATATCAGGTGCTCTCTAAATTATTTCTTTTAACAGATTCTCTAACTTAGGGGCAAATCAATTTTTTGCATGTAAAACTTGGCATGTAGGAGTCACAATATCATACCTCTAGCTTAATTCTCTTCGGTGATAGTTCATCTCTATCTCCACATTTAGATCTAGAAGAAAAACCACACACAGTGTTGATAAACAATATAAATATCCTGTCTTTACATAAAAAAATAAGGAGACAAACTTATCTCTGCTATAACTCACTAGATTTAACACCACTGAAATCAAGGGTGAACATGGCCCACTTAGTGTGGGGGAAACATAAATGTAGGGTCCCATCCTGCAACTCTTAACCACCCAACTGATACAGTGGAAATCATTGGGAGTACTCGGCAAGCAAGGATTTGCAGTATTGGGCACTTAGACAGGAAAGCAGTTGAAACTCAACTAAGGGCAAGAAAGTTTGGTCAACACGATGAGGTGACGGAGCTGAAAAGTCTACTGTTTGTGCTGATCAGCTGTTAGGTAGAAAGGGCATTATTGGGGAAAAACAAGGGGAATGGAATCAGGGCAAAACCAGACAAGATCATGCAGTGGGACTAAAAAAGGCCCCCCAATAAAATTAATCTAAATTAGGGTGAAATTCAGTCCTGTGCAGGAGTAGCACAAGGCCCATGCACCACTTAAGTCCTCAATAAAGCAGTACATAGGCCTATTGCTGGTGTTTTGAACAGAGATGATTTTCACCTTAAAACTGAAAGTTCCAGCATAATCTTTATGACAAAATGCCCTTTGGCCTCTGTTACCCAGGATGGGAGAAGACGCTAGCGCAGCCAGGCATGTGCATTAGACAATATTCTTTAAAAATTCCTGAAAACATATGAAAAATATATTTTCAGCACCATGTATAATATCCGAGAGATATCGACTTTTGATAGTAATATATAGACTATACTGAAAAATATTAGTCATATCTATGGACGTGTTTTGTAAAATGCATGTATTCTATAATACACAGATGATAACCTGATATAAAAACATATCCTGTTTTCCACTGCTTGATATGATAACTATTTTAAAAAGGGACACTGTACATTTAAATTTGGTCCCAAATTATTATTTTTTAAAACAGGTGTTTATAAACCACCCTCAACTACCGTTGTCTTTCATACATGCTCTGGCTATGCTGTTTAAGCCCTGCCGATTTATATTAGCCTTGAAATAACAAATGACTCAAAATTTAAAATACTTGCTTCTTAGAGATGGTACATGGAAGGAAATATACTGTTTTTGAATCTGGAGAACCAAAAGGTAGGTGAAAGAATTAAAATAGCTACATGCCAATAAAAGTGATTGTAACAATATGAAAGATTCCATGGGTTACACAGTATTACTGATGATTTCTATTTTCCATATGTATGTGCTCCCTCCGCCTAATGTAAACATTTTGCTAGCTGCAGAGGCGGAAGAATAGAAAGAGATTTCTAATGCTTCATAAGAAATTCTGTTAAACGGATTACTTAATTGAAAATAAAGTTCCCCTGAGTTTATTAAAAACTTACTTGGTGGTCCTGTAAGTGTACTTGTATGTAACTTCTCGAGAGATCTGCCGAGCCAGCGCAAAGAGTTCATCTCTCCTGGTTAACAATGCATTATCTTTTACACACAGCTGAGCGGCTGCTTCATTAACTGTTAGCTGGAAGTTAAACACAAAAAAATATTCTTGACTTCCTCAAAACATAACCTATTGACCCTTGTAAAAGTATCCAATTGTGTGAAATGATGACAGATTTCAGCACCGAGTCACATTACTTATTTTATATTGAATCCAGAGGATTTCCTCAAATTGTGAATACTCATCCTTTCCCAGATACTTGCCTCAGTTATGAAGAGACATAAACACGGTAGATACATTTAGTATTCTTTAAAGTGTTTATTATAATACTCTCTGATGTGAGCTACCTTTTCCTCACCCCAATGTTAACTAAACCCCAATATGAAACAGCACCTCCTAATGTTCAAAGCATTTGGCTCCCAAAGATTTTTTTTTTTTTTTATAAATGCCAGTGCAGAAGAACATGCACAAGGCTTGAAAAATCTACTTGACAGGGTGCGTAGGAAGATTTCCCTGATGAATGACATGAAAGCCATCAGTTTCTGCAGAACGTAAACTGTCTTATAAAAAAGCATGTTTCTCACCCTTATTTACTTGTGAAGATTATATCTGAACACTAATCAAATCTAAATCAACGCAGTAATGTCTTCCTGAGCCTGCTGGGACACCGTCCTGGTGTGTCTGAGGCTGCCCACAGCTTTAAAAAGCAGCAAAACGAAATTAACAAGACTCAAGTCAGTTTCACTACTGCTATGCAATCCTGTAGGGCAGTGGTTCTCAACCTACTTACCATTTTGGGCCACAGAGGAGGCCCACAATGTGTTATATGGTCCGCACCCAATACTACCTGTCTGACCCTGAGGATGTCACATGGGCCGCAACTGTGTGCTGACCGGGCCACAAGCTGCCCACGGGCCACGGGTTTAGAACCACTGCTGTAGGGAGTGGTGAAACTGTTAAGAACTATAACAGTTTCATGATGTTGCTATTTGAGAAACCCAGCAGCAGCAGCGAAGACACACACTGAAGTTACTAATGGAGGCAGACAACCCAGAACACAGACACTGGAGAAGTCGTAGATCCTCCCTCCTGTCACAGCAGCGAAGAGGGTGACGAGCACTTTGTATTTATCAGATGCATACCAGCCAAAGGCTGATATGACAGATATATCCTCCAAGAAAGGTCCAGGAACAACGCCTATTAGAAGTCTCACCACCCCTCTGCCTTCCAAGAGCTGGATTTTTAGGGTGATGGGCTTCTCACTGGAGCATTCTCCCTAGGCCTCATAGATATCTATTAATCAGGCTACTGGATACCTGCAGCAAATATGTTTTTCAAATGCAGTCAGCATGTTCCTTATGAATCAAGTTCTGCTGTTCTCCAATTGTCATACATACCCTTGTGGGAGTATGACGTTCTAAGGGCAACAGACCAATTGCAGTTCACTGCACACGGACATGGCTGGCCACACACGCGCGCGCACACACACACACACACACACACCAGCACAGTACTTAGCAGCTTCCTGCAGCAGCACAGAGGTGGAAGAGTCTGGGAGCAGGACAGTAGGCTTGCAATTACACTGAAGCATTGGCAAAAACTATGAACAACTTGTCCCCCACTCCCTCGCAACGGTGCTTTATACCTTGGTACCCGGGAAACCATCCCCACATCTCTTATGAAGATCCCCTTGTAAGCAGACCTTTTAAAAAAATTTGCCTTAAAGGATGAAACTGGTCATGCAAACTTTTTATTCATCGGACAAGTTTACTGGCTTGAGTTGGAAGTTCTTTGGAAATATAACTTAAAAATTATCTTCAGTTCAATTAGAGTCTGTGACATGGCCTGTTTTATGGATTTAAAGAATATTAAGAAGCTGAGATGAAGGGGCATTGCCGAGACTGTCAGGTCTAGCAGATCTCAGAAGTAATTACTGTTCATAATGACATTTTTTAAGTATATTTCATGTACTCCATGTGATTTTACACTAAACTACACTATTTACAATATAGACCTGAAGACTCAGGAAAGGCATTCTGGCCTAGCAGCCACTGCACTACATACATTTAATAGATGAACTACCTGTATTGTTTGATCCTACAGTCACTGAAAGACCAAACCGCTTACTGAAGTCAGATGCACTAGAGTGACAGGATTAGATCCATTTTATAATGCAGTTACTATATATTGTTAACACAGACTGTACTAAAATCATGACTAAGACAGTTACCTAGCAGACCAGAAAACTCAAGGGGTGATTTAAAAAAAAAACCAAAAACAAAAAACACCCTATATATTCTTTTACAGAAAGAATACAGCAAAACAAATAAATGCAAAGGCAAGAGATTTATGAATACAACACTCATATAAAAGAATTGGTATTCAAGTGTTAACGTCTGTACATTACTTTTCATTTACTATGTTTTAGATATCCTTTGAGGATCATTCTTCACACACAATGCTTGCTACTTCAGCGTCAGTATGATATTCATAGTGTACACTTGCATAACAATATGCATTATTTCGTAACTGGATGTAGTCTTAGAAGGTTACAATCATAAAAAAAAAGATTGCAAACATTTCTGTTTACGCCTGGCAAGTGCTCTATCATAATACTCAAGGATAGCCAATTATTTGATGGGGGTTTTTTTGTTTGGGAGGGGGAGGGGAGTTTGTTTTTCTTTCTTCTCTTAGCCATTTTCTCATGATCACTGCAAACCCAGCCTTATTGAGCCAGAAGTACATGTTATGTTATGGCTTCTTCCCTTTTAATCGGCAGCAGTCTGTAGATAGCAGGTAGAAAAATTCAGTGCTGTGTGCCACAAAATAAGAATCCCTTCCTGGGAATCCTAATTGTAAAAAGCAGGGATTCTAGCAACAATTACAATTAAGTATACATTTCCATCAACAGAGTTAGATGATTTTCCTGCCACACACAGACACAGAGAAAACTGAATACAAAGTCTCTCCCCCAGCTCCTTTAAGTCAACAAAAGTAAATAACCTAAGTAAAGTCAGACCACATTTATTACTCATGTTTGCTATTCCTGTGTCTTTTTCACCCCATGATTTTCTTGTGTTTTACATGTAGTCATACAAACAGCAAAAAATACCCCAAAGTTACATTTGTAAAACGGAGCTGAATCAAACACCTATGAGTCACCAAGTTCAAGGGTATGGCCAAAACAATCTTCCTTTAATCCAATCCATTGTGTCTCAGTCTCACAGCATAAGAACGCCCCATATTTGGAAACCTGTGCAATACTAAGACAATGGGATAGATTAAAGACAGCGTTTTAATAATAACTCAGAACTTCCTTGTTCTGAAGGTTGTGTGTCAGACCTTAACATTAAGTCAATGATGGTTTTAGTTTTTTTCTTTTTTCCTTTGTTGATACTCATGATAAAAACCCACAATAAGCCTAGTTTTTGAAGAATTCCTAGCACCCACACTTTTCTCTGGCTTCTACTGACTGCTCAGCACTTTTGACAGTTGGGGTATTTATGTGCACCTGACATGGTAACAAATGGGAGGTCTGAAGACGAGTTCTGTGTAAGCTTGAAAGCTTCTCTCTCTGACCAACAGAAGTTGGTCCAATAAAAGATATTGCACCTTACCCACCTGGTCTCCCTATTATTACATATTAGCAGAAAGGAGTGAATCCTGCCTCTCCTACAGATCTTCAGCATTCTGTTTAGCTTGCAGTGTCAACATGCAACCACATCATTCATTGTAGCAGCTCCTTCAGAGCCATGCACTAACAAGACAACTTAATGTTCAGTAAGGGACAAATCCTCTCCCCAACATTCAACCCAAGAAACTCAGCTGGACGCTGGGAAATTCTCCACGGGAAGAATTCCCTTCCCAGGCTTCAGCGCCTCTCCGCAGCTGCTACTCCAGACAGAAGGCTAGAGTAGAGTCTGCAAGCCGTGCATGCCTCTATTCTATGAGAGGGAAGAGAAGGAAGGATCGCTGAGGATTCACCCCGCCCCAAATCCTGACTGTGCAGCAATGTACACAGATCTCCCAGAGCCGGCAGGGATTGCACATGCCCAGCAAGGACTCTTCAAATTCTGCCTCCATCGCCTGTGCACTGAGACTGCACTTGGCCTGCAGTCATAGAGTAACAGGACAGGATTTACATTGGTATGTTGGATGACCTCATAACACTGAGCTACGCATTTTCAACGTAGTGCACAAGCAGGAATTGCACTGCTAAATGGGTGTGTTAGTCACATGGCCAAATCGCCACAAGTTCCATCAAAAATGTATCATCAATATGTAGTAAAAATCCCTATGAGACGTAATTACTGGGAATGTGCAATTGCCTCTTAGAAGTAAATAGTAATTTTAACTGAGCTTGGTGTTTTTTCAAAAACATCAAGAGGGTCTAGTTTACATTATGGATGACACACCTATAAAAACTTATTTTTAAATTGTCATTTTAAGTTACAGAAATGAAAACAAGTGTAAAACCAGTAAGCTTCTTTGGCACGCCTGTAATATGAAGATAACCCTTCCTTTTGGGAAGTACACCTCATGACAAATCTCAGATCAGATTGAAATGTTGCAATCACTTAACTGACAAGTGGTGATGCAGCATTCATTATATCAACACTTATCTGGCACTGCTGTAGTTTATGTTTATTCTTCTGTAGTATCCTACTTCAGCACTAAAACACCAATTCCCAACAAAGACAACCCTACTGCATTACAACATATACAGTTACTAGCTTCAAGAAAGAAGGCTAGAATGAAAGAGTACGTGTATATGTATGTTCAAAGCAAGGTATGTAAGCAACTCTGCCATTCTTCAGGCATCCAAGGACAAGCCCTCAGGTCAGAGCCTACTCTGCACTGGGGCTATCCTCCACCCCTGCAAATGACATTAACACATACTTTTTACAGCCCAGGTAATCACCCTAGATTACCTGTACTGTGCCCAAGGAAATGTAAAGGTTTTACAACTAATCTCGAACCCAATCCAGATAATAACTAGGTCTTGTGGGCCCTTGTCTTCAGAATTCCCTCTGCCTTACACCAGCTACACAGCGAGGCCTAGAGCAGGGGGAAGGCAGTTGAGCTGTATTAATCAAGTCAGGTAACAAGGTCACCTGAAACAAGCAGTTTCAAATATATACAGAGGAGACTTGTTTACTCTCTAAAAGTGGAAAGAGGTACAGAAAGGCAGGACTAGTCTGGAGAGAGGCCCAGTGTTTAGAAGCCTTTGTATAATAACAATTTGCTGTTTAAAGGGTTGATCTGTTCATTTCTATTTGTTCAGGTCATCTATTTCAGAGAGACTTAGAACTCAAAAGATGTGCATTTTAAATCACTAGTGCAAACACATACAAACACAGGAAAGGTTTCCTATTTCATCCCGTAACTCCGTGGCAGTGCTGACTTGCACAGACACACACTCTTCTCATTATATAATAGGAAGTGAAACAATGTCCATAAGAAAACTGCATCCTACCATCTAAAAAGGGGGATGGTAACAGGGAAAGCTCATTCCAGACTGAGTTATTTTTACCTCGTGGAGCGTGAGATGTTTGCCATCCTTTCTTTTTGAGTCAAATCTGCCATATATTGCACTGTATTTCCTAATCTCCTCCTCTTTGCGAGGGTCCTCATCACTCATCTCAAAGATGTGACCAATCATCTTTGCCAGCTTCTTGTTCGTTTTCAGTAACTCCTTTACTTCATTGAAGTCACTTTTGGGCAGGGAGGGAACCATGCGTTCCACGCATTCGGCAACTGACAGAGCAGCCGCAGCATCTAGGGTCTCAGTGTTTTCCTTTGGTGAAGCTGGAGAGCCAAGGTCAGCAGGGGAAAGGCTGTGTTCGCTCTCTGTAGTGTGGTGACCTTGCCAGAGTCTTGGTTCACTGCTGCTCTGCAGCGGTAAGTTTCCTACCGCATCAGATTTGCCTGCACCCACGCTTTGCACGCACGTGGTGGCAGCACATTTTGGAATCTTCAAGTGAGGCTCCCTGGTATTACTATTCCTTTCATAACTAGGGCAGGATATTCCCAGCCAAGCAGGGGACCCTTCTGGTAATTTATAGATTGGAATGCTACTGACTGGTAAGGAAGTGAGAGGCTGATTAAAAAGACCAGGGTTTGTGACCCAGTCCCTCAAAGCCTTTTGCAGTCTTCGGACATGAAGAGGCTTGCTAGCCATGCCTACAAGAGCCATTATCTCCAAGAATTCCTCTTCACCTGCTTCACATAGCTGCTGCACATCATCACCTCCCTGCTGAATGAAGGCATCAAAGTAGAATAAGAGATTTGCTTTTTGTAATATTCGATAGAGTTGCAACTCTCCAAGGGTTCTGGGTAAAGCGGACGCCATCACAGATGATAGAACCTGCAAAGAGTAAGAATGTTAATTACAAAATAGTCTTTAAACTATAAAATCTTACTCATATTCCTAAACCTAGGATGTTAGACAGACAAGGTGGGTGAGGTAATAGCTTTTATTGGACCAACTTCTGTTGGTGAGAGAGAAGCTTTCAAGCTTACATAGAGTTCTTCTTCAGGTCTGGGCAAAGAAGAGCTCTGTGTAAGCTCGAAAGCTTGCCTCTCTCACCAACAGAAGTTGGTGCAACAAGATAATATCTCACCCACCTCGTGTCTCTAATATCCTAGGACCAACACAGCTATAACACTGCACAGACTTCGGACTATTAACTCAGAGGGGAGGATATTTTTCCTCGTTATAAGATCTTTTACAGCTACAAAGAAAGGTGTTGCATTTTCCCCTTTGACCAATAGGCATGCTATTGGATAAGGCATAAAGATTAGGGACGAAAGTCCATGGTTGAAACATTTCTGAATAAAGCTCAATGGATCCCACGCTGAAATTTCAATGAAGCTGTGAAGGAAAAAAGGTAACTCAAGGATAGACTTAGCTTATTTTCAGTTTCCCCCTTCAGATTTGTTCCTAAGAATACACCACCATATTTCTTTTGCTGCTGCTTAGTGGAGCTCTTTGCGACTATTTCAATTCAAAATATAACAGACTACCTCAATGGTAACATAATACTTGCAGACACAATAAAGGAAACAGCCCCCCCATCTCTGACTTCTCTTACCCCTGGACTCATTTTGTCCCCAAATGCCAGGATTAGAGCTGGAAAAATAACTTTTCAGGCATCCTGTAAAACCTAACAAATCTGTGCTCTGGTGGACTGTGATGGGAAGGTGCTGAAGTATCAAGAGTTCCTCAGACTTCTTGTGAAGACCCTCCCATTTTCAAACAGAGGGGGACCTAGTACCTGATTCTTATCTCAATTTTGGCAATATCACACAAAGGGACGGAGAGAGAGAGACTGACTGATACTCTCTCTCGGTTCGCAAAGTACTGAAGAATTCAGAGGTTTTACAGCTTAAATCTGCATCTTGAACTCTGCCTGGTATCTAATAGGCAGCCCATGCATATTATACTGATTGATGTTCATGCCCTTGACATGAAGCCCCACTCAGTAAGAGGGCTACTGCATTCTGAATAGTCCCAATATGCAGCCCCACCTAGAGCACAGTGCTGCAGTCCACGCTCCATGGAAGAAGTGGTCTACTTTCATATCTGCAGACGAGTATTTGTATTCATTTCAATAAAGGGAAAAGGGCATCAAAGCCCCTTGTTACCCATAAATCCTGTGAATGTTACTGCTGATAACAAGCAAATTTCTATTTTTTTAAAAATTATAAATATCAACTCAAAGGTTAGTTTTACAGATTCAGTGGGGTAGCTTCCAGTATTATTGTTTTACGCTAAATCATTGGTCATGAAAGGTTGGATTACATAATTTATAGTCTGCTACAGAAGTACTGGGACTACAACATGAAACAGGACAGCTAATATTCTTCCTGATCGCCTCTCACTCAACACTGTAAAATGGACAGATTAGAAGCCTACAGGGAAAGTTTGACAAAATGTGATGCATTCTACAAATTACTGGTCAGTGCTATAACTTTCAAAAACACTTTAATACCAGAATGGATAACTGTGTGTGTGCAGGCACATTGCTAGTAAAAAATTAAGCAGAAATTATTTTTACATTTATATGACCTTTTGCCATCATTAACAGACCTTAAACATCCCAAGAAAATTGCAGGAACTAATAATGTTAGAGCTGAACTTTTGGTAACAAAGGTTTAGTTTTTAGATGCCTATTAAAAAAGCTTTGATTTGATTAAATACTACCGATGAAACTGAAAATTAAGAGAGCTATATAAACTTCACAAACTAGATATGGTAGTGACAGGATGTATGTGAACATTCAGGTAAGAAAAGGACTTGCACAAGTAGTATTAAATTTTGTCCACTGGTGTGTCTGAATCACAATTGACAGCATTAACTGTTTTGAGAAGCCACCTTAAGTGTCACAACTGGTTAGACCAGAACCTAACAAAGTATAACCTATGAAATGCAATAATGAAATTGTATAGATTTATAAAAATTAAATATTGCTGCAAAATAGTTTAACTTACTGCAGATATCAATACAGATCATCATCATCCTCACAAGAAAAGTTATGCATTTGACATATTTCATTAAAAGCTACATAATTCAACAATTTATGAACTCTCATTAACAGAATGACAATACACTAAATGGACTTCATTCAAATTTTGGGAAAGCAGCAGTGGAATTACATCCAGCCCGTAAGTCCTAGGCAAGGTATGGAGCTGCGTTTCCAGTATATAGGCTGGAAGAATGGCCACAGCCCAGCAGCCCTTACCCAGAGGTTCTAACCAACACATCTCCTCATGACAGATAAAACTGGATCCATATATACTATGAAGGCATCAGTAATGAGTCCACAGTACTGTCTGTGCTGGATTTGCATTTAGAACAAGACTAAAATCCCTCTGTCTTGCATTTTAAAAACTGAATTTAGTCTTCAGATTTAGCATTGCAACTCTTCAGAGGAGGAGTGAATTTTCTATATTATTTTTTACGTAAGGTAATTACTAACATTTGCAGAGGAGACATTTACAAATGCTCCTTTTTGAGACATTGCCCTCTTTGCCCCCTCACATTTAACTGGGTTCTTCTAGTTCAACTCACACACACTAATATCATCTCAGACATGGGCCACCTGTGGACTTTTAAAATTAAACAGAAACTGTCATTCCCCTTGCTCAAGTATAACCTTATGCGGTTAAATACTGCCGTTTTCTGATGCTGCCTGCCTCCCTGACTTACCAGCTCCATTCAGCCCACACACACTAAAGCCCAGGAGTAGGCAGGCTGGTCAGGAGGAGCATGGGGGAAAGAGATGGTGCTTGAGCAGGAAGGAAGCTTACAGGAAGGAGGACTGTGAGGAATGCTGTGCAGGGAACTGGAGTCTCTATCGGGAGCCCATCTTAGATCTAAGCTCACAGCTTGGACTCCCAGATGCATTGTTGCCTGGTATGCTGAAGGAGTCAGGCAGCACTGTCAAGGCGTCAGTGCATCCATCCAGGGCTCCTCATGGCAGTGCTGCTTGCCATGCCAGGGAACTTGAGGCAGCATGTCAAGACGAGACATATATCGCCAGTACTTCAGCACTGCTGCCACAGTTTCCTGGTACAGCAAGCAGCAGTGCTGAGGAGACCAGAGAAGCAACTATATAAAGAAATGCAATAGTGAGACCTCTATGCACACCTATCCAGGACCCTAATTTATGCTCCCCTGAGGGGAAAGAGTTGGCAATTTTACCAAAGGAGGCATGGGGCCTATATATGTGCCCTCCCTCATACCCTTCTTGGGAGATCTCAGCCTCCCAATCTCTAGTCCCAGTGTGATGGCTGGCTTGGGTCTGGTAGATTCATACTCTCCTCTGGCAACACACAGGAATGTGTCCAGAAAAAGCTGACACTGCAGGAGGCAGCCAATAGCTCTGTCTGTCAGACACTTCCAACTGCAAGTCTCTGCCCTCTGTTATGCTATGAGAATGAGACGTGAACTCCCCGCACACTAGCATTACAGCTGGGGAACGTGAAGATCTCTCCATAGAGAGTCTGTGGGGAGCATGGTATCCTCCTCCAGCATCCTTGCTAACCCTTCCGTGCCAGCTTCAAGCCACATTCTTTCTGTCGACTCACTTTCGGGGAAGAGGCAGGGAAGAGCATAAGGGGAGCAGGTACGTGTGCATAATTAAAGAGCAACCCAGACTGGGCATGGAGGACCATGGGACTCTACAGAGGGCATATGGTGAAGAAATGTGTAGAAAGCCAGAACAGAGAGCAGGGTGGGGACACAATGAGAAGAATCCAAATTAACATTCATGTGAATAGGTACAAATAACACTGATGCAGACTTTTTTAAACATACAAAACACCCAACCTAGGAAATTCCCCAAAACAAGAACACTTTAAAATACATTTAAGGTTGCATATATCAACAATACAGCCACTAGTTAAATCTTCACCCATCCTTTGCAACCCACAGCCTTGCATTCTTTTTCTGACATCTCCTCACTCCCATTCCCCACCCACCATGTGTGTTCTCCCTCTGAACACCACGTCATCTTAACTCTGACCACAAATATTAAATACTGAAAAAACAAAACACAGCATTATTACAGACTTTCAACAATAACTTCCCAGAATGCTAAAGCTTTATTACAAGCAATTCCCTCCATTAACACACAAATGTATCAGACATCTACGCTACACATAATCATTTACTTCAATGCCACACCAACATCCTGAACAATCAGAAAGCAACCATTTCTAGCAATTCCAGCTGGTAGGAGTAAAGGATGCACGTTTTGTGTGGACGTACAGGGAGGAGGCATACTAGCTGTACGCGATGGATGTGGGGAGGTAATGCAGAGAAGAACTCAGGGTTGTGGGCTGCAAGTGATTTCCCAGCTTTTTTATGGTTGTGTTGTTGCAGCTGAGCAATTTTAACAGTGTTTTTAGTAGAAGTTTTTGTTTAGGAGGGATAGTATTTCAATTAAGCTGTCACTAATTAAAGTAGGAGTTGGCATAAGAAAAAAAAACAAACATCTAGCTTTTTTTTTTAAACCACCTTTAAGGTTAAATTTATTATAGCCAAAGCATGTTAGCACTACAGTACTTCTGCATCACTGCAACGTAAGACAAGCAATTTTGTTTTTGTTACCAGCTTGTATTTTTGAAGAATTTTGAACTGTGACATCAAATTCATTCTGTCCTGAAATGGAACAAAAGGCTTAAACTTAAGAGTGCATTTAGAAGGAAACTAGTAAGGTTAGCAGTTCCAAATTTGGAAAATCTTTTCAAGTGTTTGAGCAGAATGTGCTAATTTACTGATTTCCCCACCACTGCTATGCCACATTCTCAGCTCACACGCATTGAAAATTAGGTGCTACGAGTTGGATGTCAGTGCCAATCTTCAATGAACCACTGTGTGCATATGTTGGGAGGTTCAATAAGAGTTAATGATTACAATGAATCTTCACTGCATCTTTTAGATTTCAAATATAATCTAAACTGCTTAAGTCTCTCTAAAAGGAGACAAAAATAAGGTACCAGTGCTCTGATTCCGCAAGCTGCTCTGCACAGGTGGTCACCTCTTCCTACATGGAGCTCCACTGACATCAATAAAGCTTCACATGGGCACAGGGGTCTGCTGTGCAGAGCATGTCACAGGATGTATTCGTGTCAGGTTCCTACGTCACAATCCTTCTTACTGTGGTAGCTGGGCTCCAGGCTCAAGTTATTACAACAGTACCCATAAGTAAGTCCTGCATATAAAAAAGTGATTATTCCATAATATATTCTGATCACTGTTGGTGTTTTGAAAAGTCTCTAAAGACTAACTACATTCAGATCTGAGAGTTAGCTGCTATGCATATTCGTTATATTTTTGTAGTCTTTCTAAAAGACTTAACTATGGAAACAAGTTGCAGTAACCAAACTTAAAAAAAGAAAAGGAGTACTTGTGGCACCTTAGAGACTAACCAATTTATTTGAGCATGAGCTTTCGTGAGCTCATGAAAGCTCATGCTCAAATAAATTGGTTAGTCTCTAAGGTGCCACAAGTACTCCTTTTCTTTTTGCAAATACAGACTAACACGGCTGTTCCTCTGAAACCAAACTTAAAAAGTGATAAGAGGTAGACAAGATTATTGTACCAAAATAAAAAAAAATTCTAAGGTGATTCTCAAGTGTAGTCTACGAAATATAAATTTCATAGTCATATACAACAAGATGTGTATCTACATGATAAATATTTTGAAACTGTAAGACAACTGGGTACTGGAAAAAATGACACCACTGAACCTAAATATTTATTTACCAACTACAAAATATTCACTACAGATGCTCCATTTTTAGTTAACCTTGCTATGCCAAGGTAATCTATCAAGTTTTGTTTATGGCTGCCAAGATATTAGTTACAACCAAATTCACAGATCAGATGTCCACTCTTTCACACAACTCAGGTGCAACTTGGATCATAACAGAATTGGCTTGAAAGGAAAAACAAAACCAGATACCAGAAAAATATTTTTCAATTTTACATTTAAATTTGTATTTAAAAAAATCTCTTTACAATCCCTGAATTTGGGAGAAACAAGACACCTAGAATCAGAAAACTAACAGTTTCACCTAGGTTTTGGGAGACCCCCTACAAAGGCACATGGCCTTTGTAAATCCATTTATTAAGGTGGTTTTGATTTTCTATTAATGATGTGGGTACACAAGCATGCACTATTACTGCACATGTGGGTGTATGTACTGGATATGAAGTAAAACAGATACCCAAGCACAAAAGAATTGCACTTATTTTTTCCTAATCTGTGTTTCTACAGATCAGATTATTTTGAAGACACAATGCCTAGAGAGATTTTTAGTGTTTCTTTTAGCAATGAGATACAACAAACCCAAACGAGACAAAACTAACGAAGCAATAAATTAACATTTACAACACTTTTTATGAAGTAAAATCATTAACAATTTGTGCAATTGCAAAATCCTTCTACTACCCGGAGCTCTGGGGCACCGAGCCCACAACCTCACACCCAATGCCGTAACTGGTACAGTTGGGGTTGCACTCCCTCCCCCAACTCCGAAGGAAGAGACAATGCAAGGATGTTTCTGTACTTTCCGCCTACTCCCTTATCCCTTTTGCACTGGATT
Source organism: Caretta caretta (assembly GCF_965140235.1). Lineage (NCBI taxonomy): Eukaryota > Metazoa > Chordata > Testudines > Cheloniidae > Caretta > Caretta caretta. Next base: position 52,922,180 of record NC_134216.1, on the reverse strand, counting down.
TCTCTGGGAATCACCCACACACACACACATGAATCCGCCCTCTCCTTCCGGCAATCTGCAGCAGCAGGAATAAACTCCTCAGCAGCAGCAACGAAAACACCCCACAGGGCAGAGAAGCAACATTTTTTCTTTTTTACAGTCCACTTTATCCTTCTCTTCCCCCTCCCACCCCATCCTTCTCGCCCTTAATGTATCGACAACTACAGTACACAGCCCCTCATCCGCAGCAGCATCCGAGCACCTAAGCAAGGCTGAACAATAACTTTTCACTTCCCTTGCAACAGCTCACACAGACCCTTTGCTGTAGCAGATATTTATAAACACATACACGCAAGCGTCTATTTTCACACACTTTCCAGAAGATAAAGCGCACTTTGCGAGAGGAGCCACACTCCCGCGCTGCACGCTACACACGCTTTACAAAAAACGCAGGTACACATCGCGGCGATACACGACCCGCAACAGGGTAACGCAGTGGGTTAACACGCACGCCCTGCAACAGGCTGTCGGCACGCGCCCCCCCGGCCAGACTTTGCAGCGGATCCCGAGTTTTGCAGCGGGCAGCGCGCACGCTGGCGGGGCACTAGCCGTCTCCATGCACACTCGCCGCGCAGGAGGGGACATACATACTTCGCGGGAGGAGGATGCTGCTACTGCCGCCGCCGGCGGCCTGGGGGTTTCTTCCGTCCTGCCCCGCCGCTGCAGACTCAGCCCCGAAGTTACTGCCAAGGACCCCCCCTGCCTGCGCGCTGCCGGCCCAGACTCCTCCTCTCCCATGGGTGGGGCGGGTGGGCGAGCCGGGCCCCTCCACCTCTTCCCTGGCCGGGGCTCGGCCGGCGGGCGCGCGCGCGGGGAGGGCGGGACGGAGGGAGCCGCCTCCCGCCCCCGCCGCCCCCTCCCGCGCGGTCACATGGGGAGATTCCGCTCTTGCTCCATGCGCCGCGCTCCGGCGTCCTCCCACGCGCGGCTGCGTGACGCAGGTCCTGGCGTGGGCCGCGGAGGGGTGGGGGCGGCTGCGGGCTCGGCTCGGCGGGGCGGGTCCGGCCCGGGGTGGGGGAAGCGGAGCCGCTTCAGGCGGGGAGTTCCGTCCTGCGCTGCTGCCCCGACTCCCGCAGGCAGACCTCTGCTGGCGGTGACAGGAACCCGCCCCGCGGCCCGGGTGCAGCCCCTCAGGGCGCCCCGCCGAGGCGCACGGCCCTGGGGGGCCGAGCGGAGAGAGCCTCGCTTGAAGCCGGCTCCGGGCGCTGACGGTCGCGTCCCGTAGAGCTCTCGGTGTCCCCCCTCAGCCCTGATCCGCCGACCCGCGGGCGGCCCGGCCTGTGACCGTGGAGGGAGGTAACCGGCTTCTCCCGGGCGGGTTTAGCTGGGATCCTCTTCAAAGCCGCCCTGCTCGCCCACCGGCTTGTGAAGAACCGTCTTTAGCCCCTGCCCTCCTCTGTCAGCCGCCACAGGTTTCCCATCTACCTCAGCCAGAAACTTTCACATCACTGCTGCAAGAGCCAAGAATTCAGGGGGTTCTGCCCTAGAGACAGCAGCGCTGGTTAGCGTCCAGATTCTTTTGCCTCTTTCACGTTTGTTTTCTTGGTGAATTCTTCTAACCCAAGGACGAGGCAGGTAGTTGAAAAAGACGTTATTCTGGGCTCTTCTTAAAATTCCCTGTGAGGCAGGTTGGGTATCCTTGATAGATCTTCCTCGCCCTGGTTAACGGGAAGGTGGAAGGGTTCTGCCACTGGTGTCTCTGAACTGGGCTTTGTTGTAAATTTAGCCAATGTGCAAGTGGCAGCGATGGAAGATGCAGAGGTGGAATTGATAGGAGCGGAATTGAAAAACTGTCTTGTGTGCAGGTGCATGGTTGAAAATCGGGAGTGAAGAGCAAAAGCTTCTAAGTGAAAATAGTGCTGATGAGAAGTGCCAATGTGATAGTCTTTGGGAATGAAATTCTGTATCCATAACATAGTTAAAGGCTTTCCTACATCAATTCTCAACACTAACCCGGAAGAACCACATCTAGGGATGAAAAACCAATTCATTTGACTTGGCCCTCCGGTTCCTGCCCTCTTATCTGAGACTGCCAACAAAGATACAGATTATTATAACTCTTTTATCATTGATGATTGACAGTGGTGATGGTGGCTTACTAAGAACCAGACCACTTATACATAGGCCTTCAAATGCTAACAACTTTCAGTCACTTACCAACATGAGCTGCATTCAAAGTGGGGACCTAAAAGGGAAAAACTCCGCCTCTTGAGCCAACTGACACCCAGTATGTTCTCATATTTAGCCATAATTCTTTTGTCTAGATCTGAAAGCAAGTGAACAGTAAACCACTGTGTCCTCTTTCTCCTCTTACATGTCAATGACTGTAATATACAAACCTTTATTATAAACTAGTAATCAGTGGAACCAGTAATAAAAAGTGAAACTTATAAAAGTAAAGGAAGTATTTGTAGATTTAATTAAATAATATGTTAATCTTAAAATTATTGTATTGATAATTGTGAAATTATGCTTTATATGACATTGTTCTTTCCATTTCTTATTAGACAGCTCTTTAGGGGGAATGCAGTCTGTTATTTACAGAGACTTACTGGTTGGGGTCAAGAATCAAACTGGTAATTTAGGTAAAGTTTCCTTGAAGTACTGATAAATGTAGTCATGACACAAACTATAAATTAATGTAGACTACTAATTGTTGCATATATTAACTGTGCAATGAATCAAAATAATATTCCCAATGGAACCAGAAAAATAGTGAGCTGTGTACAGAATAATACAAACTCCCCTTTTTTGTGTACCGAAATCTTCCAGCAAGGGTATTTCTTACTGTCTCCTTGATTTTAATAATGCCATCTAATGATGACAGCGGCAATGCTATTTCAGGGAATAGTTACTAGCCTCTTTGTGTAACCGTTTGATTAGAATATGGTGAATTAATTCCCCTTTTTGTAGATGTTTCTTTTCTGTGAAAACTTGACAAAAAACCGCAAAACAAAACAAAAAAAAAAAAAGGATTTATTTTTGTTCAATATCAAGATGAGGCATTGTGTCCTGGCTCACCAATTATGTGATTCTAGGCTTGACCGAATTACAATTCTAATTTTGTTCTCCTCCATTACTGCTTCATTAGAAGTTCATTTTAATTTTATGGATTTTTAAAACACAAAATATCCTCAGACCAAGTAAACTGAGAGAAAGCTATATAGTACACAATATTTAGCCAATATTCAAAAAGCAAGGCCAAGCAATTGATTAAAGGATCATTTGAGAATCTGAAACAATTTAAATCCTGCTTAGTGTGTAAGAGGGGAAAAAGGACAAAGTGTAAAGAATGAAAAAACAAAACAGGGAAAATCTAAAAATGTAATAAAACAGGTTTAATTAGCGTTAGGTGCTCACCTCAAATACAGATTCCTTTCTTGCCAATTTTAGACTGCATATGATTTTTTTTAAATAGGAGAAACTTAGCTTTTTTCTTTTTAGAGGGCATTTTCCATTGCCTTAAAATTATCAGTATGATACTAAAATTCATACTTGTTCGTTTGCATATGTGCTTGCCTGCTAGGAGGCTGAGTCATGTGCTAACCCTTTGATAACCACATTTAAACAAAACTGAGTTTGTTTTTCAATTTTTCAACTATTATGTCAGACAGCTTTTAAAACGATTTATTCAGGAAATCTTTGGTAGATCATCCACCATATGTACTTAAGGGCATCTGAAAACCAATATGTGATCTAAACAAGTTTGTAGAAAGTAAAACGTACATTTTAAATGGCTTTAGGGCTAAATTCTGCCCTCAGTGACTCTCGCACAACCTCAGTGAAGTCAGTGAATTTGCACTGGTATAACAAGGCAGAAGTTGGCCTGCTGCCTTTATTATGTTTTCTTACAGTAAACCTGCTTTTTGTCCATGCTAGTTGCCCATTTCAGAAATCTTAGCAAAATAAGAAATACTGTCATAAGGGAGTAGGGTGAAACCTTGTTAAAGCTGGTGAACAAAACACCCTTCATATAGGATAAAGCAGTTAGGCTTCTTTTTGGAGTAAGATAGCTGAAACATTATAAGCCACTGCTCAAAATGGGAGGCCACATGCAATGCTGGTCAGAAGCTGAGCTATGTGGGTAGAGGAGGTTTTTCTGGGGACTGAATGCAAATAGGGAGCTGGGAAGAGGTTGTTTGGTTAAGGTGTGTCTGTAAGTCAAAGCACCCAGAAGCAACCAGAGAAAGAGGCGGAGAGAAGTAGAAAGCCAGCAAACAGCAAAAGAAGCACTTGTAGCATGATTCTGAGGGAAAAAAAACACTAGAGAGCTTTTTGGGCAGAGTGCTGGCTGGGAAGAGATTTGGAACTGTGAGCAAAGAAACTTTCTGAACATAGTAGGAAAGAAACAGGAGGCAAACAGAACTTTGTGTACTTCTTTCTTTTGTATAATTCTTTGTAAATAAACAGAATTGCATCAAAGAAATTCCTGAATCTGTCATCAATTTCTCCTCTTAACAGAAACAGCCCAAGACCTCTGAATGTTGGCTAACCATCCAGGTCAAAAGGGGTAACAATATCGTTGCCCTGGCAAAGGGTGAAAAGGTGGTTTTCATGGTGAGCCTCCTTGTATCTAAGTGGTAGTCTTCCTCACCCAGAGGCTGCTCTAAAAGTGTTTCCATCCCTTTTTTCTGAAGGTAACTTTTCCTTCTTCAACTGGACTGGAGATTGAAGTATTCTAAGCCTCCGAAATAATTTTCAGCAAAAGCAAGACTAATTAACTGCCTCATTTTTATTTTGTGATACAGTCACAACGCCCTGTGTTTGTCTTTTTTCATTATAACTCTTTGAAACTAATTGTGTTAACCACATATATATTGGCTTGCATAAAGCCTGTTTACATTGCTATAAAGGTTCCTATGGCAAATTCTGCCTGAATGTTTATGCCAGAAATGCTACACAAGAGCCCTCTGTTTTTCTCATTGTCTCTCCCACGCATAATATGGATGGGTAGGAGTTTAGAAGGAGTGCATGCTCCACTTGCTTTGTGTACTGAGATCAAGGAATAGGCAGGTTACTGTAGAGGTTGCTGTTTTCAGTCTAACAAACTGATGCCACAAATCAGCAGTTCAATTCTGAACTCATTCCTAAGGCAAAACTGCCACTGACTTCAAAGGCAGTTTTGCCTAAGGAAGAACATCAAGCTTAGGCCCTAGGTGCATGTACAGAAATGGAATAGTCACTATTTAGGACTGCTGCAGGGGATGGAAGTAGAGATAGACAAACTCTTACTTAACACAGAGATGACTGTTGATATCTTTACCTTTGGGTCTGAGCCATGAGTCTACTAATGGACTAGCCACAGAGGTGCATGCAGCTTTTCTGTCTGGCATACTGCATGGTTCCCACGAGAAAACACGATTGTGCATTGCCCTGCAAAACCACAAAAATGTTCACAGTGCTACCTTCTCTCCTCCCACTCAAAATGGTTTTGCATATGCCCTTAGGCACTACAATAATAATAATTAAAGCTGTAAAATATTATCATCACACTTCGGTAGCACTTTCATCCCAAATGCTTTAAACACTATACATACAGTACAACAGATGCAGCCACCTCTGGGGACAAGGGGCAGCGACATTGCACAACAGCGTGGGGCATGAAATTTTTATCAGAGACACTGCAATAAACCTTTACTCTTACAAAGAGTTCCAAGAGCTCTTTATGGTGCAAACATACAAAGAATTCCTGCAAAACATTGTCCACACATCAAACTGTATGGAACTCAATTTATCTACTCTATAAGGAAGAAGGGCTATATTAATTCCTCTAGAGCACTTGAACCCAGGGATCACAATGTTTTATTTTCTCAATCTGGTGCTTAGAACACTTAGCCTCACCTCTGGCTTCTGATGGGTGCCACTGAAGCTGGCGTAAAATCACAGCCTTCTCCTGGGTTGCCCTAGATAACAAGTCTGGGAGGGAAGGATGAGGTACACTTTTCTTACATGCCTTCCCATATGATTAAATTTTGGGGTGGAAGGGAGAAAGCCTCGAGCAGGTGATGTGACAGCCATAGCGCTCCCCAACAGAAAGCAGGGTAGAAGTGCCTTTTGCAATGCTTTAAGGGAGAAGCTCATATTGTGCCCTGATCATATCTCATGCAACGACACAGCATGGAAGCTGGTGCAAAACCTACCAAAGGATTTTTTGATCTCTGGGACTTAAGTGCACTGGATCTGTTTACAGTCCCCCGACCTTTGGGAAACTATTCTCCAAGGGTTTTTCTGGGGCCAGGACAGGGTGGTGGGATTGGCTGGCAGGGGCTGAGGAATGGAAGGAATCTGATTTAGGATTGGGATTTTGGGACTCTTCCTTAGGAGACTGGGGCTGGGATTTTGGGACTCTTCATCTGGAGATCTGTTCTTTTTTGGTTGATTATGTTTTACATTTTGTGTTTTAACTGGTTGTAATATGCCTAAGGCATAGGATAGGTGCAACAGGGAAAACGTTAAAAAAAAAAAAAAAAAAAAAATCAGTGGGATCCAGTGTCCTGTGTACTACAAGCTCAGTACAAAGGATACCACATCTTCATAAGAGCATCTCACATCTATTTCAGACCTTCCTTGCTGAAGTGTTTACAAGCTGTGGGCTAATTTTCATAGATTTTAAGGCCAGAAGGGGCAATTCTGATCATCTAGTCTGACCTCCTGCGTAACCCAGGCCATAGAATTTTACCCAGTAATTCCTGCATACAGCCCAACAGTTTGTGGTTGAAATTCAGAAACGAGGCATAAAAGGGTGTAAGTTAGAGTCACTTACATGCAAAAGACCTACTTGAACCTACTTAGACCTGCTCTACTGTTGCATAAGGGTGTCAGAGTAGGTGTAATTTACATGCTGAAGAGCTGGAAGAAGATATAAGTTATTCCATTAGGTGGCTGGGTTCCTCGCATCCCTCAAAGACTGAAACATAGATTCACTTCCAAAACCCACAGAAACCCTTGGATTGTTGCGAAGGTTTAGTGCCACTTTGCAACCAAGAGCCCTCGATCCCCAGCTATAGCTGTTCCAGGGATCCCAGCCACAAAGGGGCCAGGAAAGGGAATATAGCCCAAATGTGAGCTCTGCATGGATTGCAGGGTGCGTATGTGGGTGTGTGGAATGGGAGGTCTGTGCCCCCCTAATTATATCCCCAATCTACACTGGCCCTCCTACCTGCCCAGCCAGCCCAGTTCCTCCCTCTTCCCCTTGCATGGATTCCAACCCTACAGAGTGCTCTCTTGGGACACCTAAGAAGATAACAGGTAATATTTCTGCTGAGGTGGCTTCCCCTTCCTTCCCAATTTACTGCACAGATCTAGAGAGAATGATCTGTGTTTTTCATTTTATTTCTGATTTCTTAAAACAGATTAAATACACACAGAGTATGGAGGTAGCATATAATATACACAAGAATATGTATGGGATTGATTCCTTTTATTATAACTCTTCCCTCCCCCCCCCCCCAAATGTTAGAGTTTATCATGGGTCTGTATAAGATCTGAGTCTCAGATTGATAACCGTATATGTTCCATAGAATCAAAGAAAAAATCAACAGCAAGCAATTATATTCAGGAAGACAAGACAGCAAAACTGCAAGGCTGCCAACACAGCAGCTGGTATAGCTCCCTTAAGAGTTTCAAGCAGAATGTCTCCCACGGTTTGGTTCCCAGCTTCCCTGACTGCCACCAGAAGAGATGAAGTGGGGAGGAGGAGAAGGAAGGGCACAATGTGAGGGCGTATGTGGCATTTCACCTCCTCATTACAGTCTGTTTAATTCTGCTAGGTCACAACTACTAGTGGTCATAACACAATTATTATTTCAAATGTATGTTTTAAACATATTTCTTAGGGATGCTATTAATGTGTGTGAAGAAAACACTCAAACTGTTTGCTTTTAATTATGAAGACTGAAAATTAATTGCATATGCATCTATGTTTTTATTATCTATCATTTATATTGCGCCAAGTGTCCATAACACTGTGCAATGAGTGGGATGTGCCAAACAGATGACAGTGCCTGTTAAAAGTCCATGCCCCAGAGATTTTACGTCTAAAGGCACCACATAGGTATAAGCTAGTGTAACATACTGCAGAGCAAACACAAACACAGAACAGGGTGTAGCTTTGATAGCTGGAACTCCTCCCTGTACAGGGGAGTAACAAAAAGGTTTATGAAGGAGGGTGCATAATGAATATTAAGCAACAGACTGTTCCAATGAGAGGGGGCAAGATGAAAGTGAAAAGTATAAGGAGTGGGCGAAGTACACAAAAGGAGCAATCATGAGAGAAGCTTGGGTGGAGACTAGGGAATGGAGTGGTGTGTAGGAGTTGATGAGGGCAAAGATGTAGGCAGGGCAGAGCTGTGCAGAGAGTTAAAATGAAGAGAAGTTTTAACCTGATGGGAGGGTGGAAGCCAGGGAGATATGGTCAGAATGGAAGGAGAGGAAGCAGTCTCAGCAGCAATGTAGTGTGAAGCTTCCTACTGATTCTCAAGATACAGATTGATTGAGTATAAAGCCAGAAGAGACAGATACAATCATAGAATGTGATCTCCTGTATAAACACAGGCCAAAGAATTTCACCCAATAATCTAGTTACTTAGTCCTTTGTCAATAAAATGGCAAAATAAAATAATAAATAAAATAATAATAATAATAATAATTATTATTATTACTAGAAAGTTTGGATTAATCCCTTAAAGGAATTCTCAGTCTTTGCCAGACTTCAGACATTTGAGTCATTTCAGTCCTTTTAGGGAAACAAACTGAGAACTCTGCAAGCACATGATTAATAAAAAATAATAATACTTTTCCCTTGTATGGCACTGTTCACCTGAGGATCTCACAGGACTTCACTAACATTAGTTATGTAATGATCTTCAACACCATTCCATTTGCAAAGCTCTGCATATGTGTTACTTAATAATGACTATTAAAGTCAATAGAAACTGTTGAGCAAAAACTTTACTTATCACTTTGGAAATGGAGGTCTTTATGGTCTTCTCCCATGGGGCATGGCAGGTAGTCAAAGCAACTTAGCTTGTACTAATGGGGTCAGAAGGCGATTCATGAAGAGGAAAGGCAGCTAACACCATATTGCTGATGGCACCTGCTTTGTACAAGTTAAGAATCAGAGTCATTCTGAATCGTGCAGAAGGGGCCTAGCAGAAGTGGGAAGGAGTAAGGAATAGCTGCTCTCCATGACAGGTTCCCTTCCTTAAACTGCATAGGCTCTAGAAATAGAACCCAAATGTCAGTGGCACTATGAGCAACTTCCACATGTTCTGTGACCTCCAGTGGCCACAGTCACATGATCTCCTCCACCACTGAGACTAACAGAAAAACTGCACAGGGGCCAGTGGTGTTTTCACTGCTGAGAGTATGGGAGGTATACGGAGGTAGGAAGGACTCATATGAACAGGCCTAGATCCATAAGGTTTGCACTGCCATCAGCTGTGAATCACAGACATAAATGTGAATTCCTGCCCAGTCCACACCCCTGCCTGCCACATCATAGCAACAGGAGGATGCACCAGTGCTGATCCCTGGCTGTCACTCAGGAAGTATTCCAGGTGTGTTCTCCTGAGCTGGGTAATTTAATGCAAAAGTCTCATTAAGAGGAAAGAATGTTCACATCTGCTAGGTAAAATATACCCTAATGAATAACAAAAAGGTGAGTGAGTTTAATACACATGGACTGAGGGACAAATAGGACTAGTCAGAACTACACAAAATGCCGTAAGGAACTGTGCAAAATTCCCCTATGCAACTCTACCAATTTGGATCAATTCGGAATTATAACAACCTTGCAATAACTATCCTGAGTCTCTCCTTCATAGAAATAGATGGTAGTTCAATGGGTTTAGGATACTGACAAATGAAGATCAGGATGGGACCACCAAAAAATTAATTCCTTAAACAAAGCCAATATGTGAACTCCTGTTTCAAGAGGCGCAAGGCAAGTGCATTGCACTAACACCACCATCTAAAACCCCATGCATGTTGCTTAATACCTTTTTTCAGTGCTAAGAATATATTTTATTTAATTCTTTGGTCTGTAAAAATAGTGGCGGGGGGGAGAGGGGGAGGAGAGAAAACCTGGTTTGAGTGACAGCAAGTGTGGCTTTACACCCCAGGAGTGGGTGTTTGGCTTAGCATCCAGTCACTTAGATCTCATCAATACCCTGAGGTGGTTTTTAGTTTATAACTTTAATCTTTTAATCTTTCTCTCTCCCTGTGTGTGGGAGAGCAGCTCGTTGGTGGGTAAATTCTATAGCCTCTCTCTCTCTCTTTGCTTCGTGCATGTATGTAGTGTGAGTTCTGTATGCCTTACCTAATTTTGATACCATGGGTAAAAACTGAGACCACAAGCAAACAATGAGTGGTGTGATCATTCCCAGTGGAAGAGCTTTCATAAGGATAGGTATGGAGACAAAACACCTAAATTTCCTTAAAGACAAGGCATGTCAGGGCCAGCAGCACAGGTCTTCATTGTAGGAAGGTGATTGCCCAGGGAAATGAGCAACAACTAATAAAAACTCTAACCTAGTAATAAAAAAACTTTACTACACACAATTTTGTATACTTGCATTTGAGAATAATAGAGCTGCTGCAAATGCAGCGTCTATGTAGTGTCTTTGACAGGGTCATCTCAAGATTAGAGCAAAGAGTGAGAAGTCAGGATTCCTCGTTATTAAACCAAGATGATTGGCTTGCTGTGTGACCTTAGACAAGTCACTCAGACCAAACTTTTCAAACTTGAGTGCCTAAAAATGGGGGTGAAATCCTGGCTTCTTTGAAGGAGTGGCAAAACTCCTATTGACTTCAGTGGGAACAGGATTTTACCCAAAGTAGCAAGTCATCTAAATCTGTATTTAGACACTTTAAAAAACAGTCTGGTTTTCAGTTGTTCTGAAGACTCTCAACTCCCATTCCCCCACTGTCTTTTAGATGGATTTAGGCGCCTAACTTTAGGCACATATGCTTGAATATTTTGATTTGAACCACCTCGTACTTCAGTTTACCCATCTGTTAAATGAGGATAATACATATCTACTTCACAGGGATTTTGCAAAATCAAATGTTTGTAAGGAACCTTCAATCCCCAGGTGAAAGGAGCTATAGACTTGCAAAGTATAATTATGAACACATTACAGGTCCTTTCTTGGAGTAAGGAGAAGGCTTCTACACTCTCCAGCATCTTGCCCCTTGGCAATGATTTAAGTGTAGGCAGTGGTCATAATCAGGAAGTGCCTCCTCCAATTTACAGCTGGTGATACCACCTGTGCCTGTCTAATTCCAGCCAAAACAAACCTCCTCAAGCCCACTTGCGAGGAAGGGCAGAGGATCCAACAATGACAATTCAGAGTCAGAGGGGATAGTGAAAGTAGTGGTTCTGGTTTAAGCACTGACTTATTTCTGGAGGTTTGTTGCTTTTTTAACGGTGGGATATTTTCTCTTTCTTTGTAAATACAACAGCACTGCTCAGTGAGAGAAATAGACTCTGTAGTACATTGACTGACGGGTGCACTTAGCAGCAAGGGCAGCATCTTAGGCCAGGTCTACACTATAAATTTACATTGGTATAACTACATTGCTCAGGGACGTGAAAAATTCATAGTCACTCCGACCTAACCTCCAGTGTAGACAACACTATGTTGATGGGAGGGCTTCTCCCATCGCCATAGCTACTGCCTCTTGATGATTACCTGTTCTGTTCATTCCTTCTGGGGCACCTGGCACTGGTCACTGTCGGAAGACAGGATACTGGGCTAGATGGACCTTTGGTCTGACCCAGTAGGGCCGTTCTTATGTTCTCTTGTGGAGGTGGATTAACTATGCCAACAGCAAAAGTTCTCCCATCAAAGTAGTAGCATCTTCACTAGAAATGCTATAGTGGTGTAGCTGCAGTGTTGTAAGTGTAGACCTGCCATTAGTTATTGCCTAGGGGTTGGGGATATGACCTGGTTGGACACTAGATTATCATTAATAAAGGACTTTATCAACCAGGATTGAATTTAAAGGTACTGGGCACTAGGGAGACCACAGTGGTGGGTACACTAGTTCGTAAGGCCACTACTCTTTCCTTCAGTTCCCTCAAGAGGGGAGAGTTTACTACAAGGCCGACAAGAAATTATCCAATTAATAATGTAATAATGATAAGGCTAAAAGTCAGCTTAGGCGAGCTCATACATGTGTGTGTGTATAAATTGGTTGTATATTTTATCTCTCTCTCCTACCCTTAGTTTGTTGCTCATCTTCTCGGAGTATAAGCTCTTTGGCGCAGAGATTGTGTCTTATTAGTTGCATTGACAGTGCCTAGCACATTGTGGGTGCTACTGTAATACAAATAAATTATAACAATAGAAGTCTTGACTAGAACTGGGCGAAAACTTTTTGCGGAAACCTTTTTCAGCAAAAAAATGCTGATTCAGCAACACCAAAATAATTCATTAATTTGTGATGCTTTTGCTGAATTGTTCTTTGGGGGAGGGGGGAATTCAGAAAAAGTCAAAATGTTTCAGTTTGACATTTTTTAAATGAAATTTTTTGATTTTTCAATTCAAATTGCCTTTTCCTTTTGAAAATTCCTTCCATTTTATAGGGGAAATAACCCCCTAAAAATACCACTCAAAATTGAAACAAAACATTTAGTGTTAGGTTGACCCAAAATTTATTTTTTAAAACTTTTTGAGTCACTGAAGAATTAAAAAAAATTCAGTTTTGAGTAACTCCAAAATGACTTTTTGTTTTTGATTATTCAATACTTGCCAGCAAATTGAAAAAATAAGGTATTCAACCAGGTCTAGGCTTGATTACTTATCATAATTAAATAGCCTGTGGCACTTTTCACAAGACTAGGAGTATTGGACCCCATGTCCTAGACATTGCAATTTGAGGTCACTGCCTTCTGCCTACCTACATCCTCTATAGTTTTAATTGGATATGGCAATCTTATTGACTGCTTCCTAGTGTGCAGTATTGCTGTGCACTGTTAAACAGCTACTGCAGTCCACTCTAGACCTGCACTTTAGTGCTAGTTGAAATGATTCCTGGAACCTCTAGGATGACCTTTTATTTATTTATTTATTTAATATTTTAATATATCTCCTGGCTCTGTACAGGATACTGTAACCTAATCTCACTTGGGGAACCAGAAACTCAAGGTAATGTGTTCTTTAGAAAGAATCATACATGAGTTCTTCTGGGGAAACCAATACTAACAAGGAAAGTCTAGCTCCTGACTTGTTATGTATTTAGCAAGGACCTTCCAAGAATTCCAAAGTGAGATAGTCCAGACAGAATGAACAGAGAAGAACATTTTTAAAAGTGCTAATTAATTCTGACTTAATTAATTCTGTTCCAGGTATTCAAGCTGAGACGCATACATTAGGGTCCAAATTCTGCTCCAAGTGACATCAGTGATAAAAATCCCATTGATTTCAGTGGTGCTGGATCTGTCACTTAAGGTCTGATTTTCAGATTTACTGACTACCTGCACCTTCTACTGACTTCATCAGGAGTTGTGGGTACTCAGCTCCTCTGAATGATCAGACTTCAGATGCGTAGGCTGGACACCCAAAAAATTAGTGCATACCTTCTATAATTTTGGCCATAAGAGCATAGGAATTGCCAGACTGGATCACAGCTGAGGTCCACCTAGCCCAGTATCCTGTTTCTGCCAATGGCTACTACCAAATGTGTCAGAGGAAGATGTAAAAACCTCATCATAGGCAGATGGAGAGTAAATCTCCCCTTCCCCTCCATCTTGGTCTCTAATTGTTAGATATTGGTTTAAACCCTGAAGCATGAGTTTTAATGTTCCTTCCAGAATATTGTTATCATTAATTAAAACTCTGGATATTCTTGATAAATGTCCAATCCCTTTTGAATCTTGCTAAATTCTTGCCTCAATGCCATCCGGTGACAGTGAGTTCTACAGTCTAATTATATGTTGTGTGGAAAAGTATTTCCTTTTATCACTTTTGAATTTCCCACTTTTTATTTCTTTGAATGTGCTATGAGATGGGGGAACAGAAGCTCCAGATCTACTTCTCTAAATCATTCATTATTTTATCATGTCCCTTTTTGTCTTTTTAAGGTAAACAATCCCAATCTTTTCAATCTCTCTTCACAGCAGAGTTGTTTCAGGCCCTTCATCAGTCTCATTACCCTTCTCTAAACCTCCTCTAGTTCTGCAATATCTTTTTTGAGAGGGGGTGACCAGTACTGCCCATGGTATTCCAGATAAGACTGCCCCATTGATTTATATAAAGATTTATATTCTTTATGCATCCTAACAATTTGTTAGCTTTGTTGACCGCAGCTGCAAACCGAGCAGAGATTTTCACTGAGTTATCTACAGTGATGCCTAGCTCCCTTTGTGGAGGAGATACAGCTAATTTAGAATCATAATATTTATAATGTGCATAATTTAGCCAAAATGTGCTCACTTATATCAGCTATGCAAAGGTGGCACATGGGGAGCAGACATCAATCTAGAGCTGTAGGATCTGAGACACCTTCAGAAACTAAGTTATAAGGAAATATGATAAATGAGGTGGTGCAAGACCTTGAATTACTGATCGTGAATAAGGATAAAAAATTATTCTGCACTGACAGACTGGGAGACAGAGTAAGGCCATGTCTCAGGAGCCCTATGACCAGGCAATTTACTTGTGGCCAGGAATCTGATTGATGCATTTAGGATCTTGTTTATGTGGGGGGAAATGGTCCTGAATTTAGAGATAGGTGGGAAAATGACCAAGTGGTTCACCAATAACAGACTTGGTCAGGTGAATGCTTTGGAGAGAATTCTAGGAGGAAGTGAATCAGAAAAAGAAAGGAAAGAGAGGGCTGTGGCTGTAATTTGTCTACTGTGGGTTCAGTGAGGCTTTTGATAAGATATTGCATAGAAAGTTAGTTAAAGTCAAAAGTTCGTGCATCAACTCTTGAACCTGGAATGAAAGTTTGTTGGCCGAAAAAGGAGCCAGAGTGGCTAGAAAACCCTCAAACCTCAGAAGAGTTAGAAGCCTGGCCAGCCAGAGACCCTTACCACAGGCTGATCTGTGTTTTGCATTTGCAATTCCAAGAGGCCAACAACAGGTCCCACGAGTGACCCCTTCCCCTCCAGTTCATTTACCAACTGGACCTTTATCTTTAAATCCCCACCTGCCTGACAGTGTCTCGGGACAGATATCAAATTCATCACTGAACATGTCTGACAGTTGTTATGAAACAAAAACCTATTCAATCCTATCAGAATTCAAATTCAGATCAACCCAAACCTCAAAACAACCACTGTTGTTACAAATACAATTTCAGCCTCTCCTAGTACCATGAGAAGGGCAATACCTACTGTGACAATTGATATGCAGCTAGAATCTTGTAATTGCAATTATGGTCCCACTTGAAAGTATTTTAACTAGTTATTTTCATTCTAAAAAAAATACATGGGGAGAGGACAAAAGGATTAGAATAAAAAACAAAAACACTTTCTGACACTGGATAAAGCAATCTGCTTCATCAGTGTTTCCCCCTTTTTAATGCCTGTCTGCTATTTCATTTCCCACACCCAGTATAACCTCAAAGCTGTTTCTTGGATAACCTTTATTCTTTTTGCCATGGATTTTGCTGAACTGGCCCATTTGGCTACAGCAAGCATTTACTAGTCTCTGTTTGAAAAAGTACATTCCTGTTGTCTGATCCTATAATTATCTGGGTATGAATTTGTAGTGGGCAGGTTCTCATCTTCCAATTCAGATTTTTTTTTAAATAAACAAAGAAAAGAAGAAACTGTTCAGCCTCACGAATCTATAAACTTTTTGATCTTTAGTGTTTGGGGTTTTTTTTCAGTTGAATGCAGTAGTGACAAACAAGCATATGAGTGACTGACAAGCCAGCATACAAAGACTGACAAACACGCATATCTAAAATTCCAAAGAGACACTCAACATTTTTTCCCACCTCACATGGGAAAATCTCTCTGTCAAAATTTGTAAAGCTGCCACCCTCTTTTCTTTCAAATCCTTCTGTAAAACCTACCTCTGCGATGATGCCTGCAGATCATTCCCATCTGGCACTGGTTAGGCAAGTGACAAGTTGTGACTCTGCTTTTCTGTTCAACTCTGTTTGTTTTATTGCTGTTGCATCCTTCCAACCTATTTCAACCAGATTTGTCTGTTAAATCCACCTACAGTGTCCTGTCTGACCAAACAGATTCTAAGTTATATGGGGCAGGAGCTTTGTTACTTAACTGTGCAGCAGCTAGGACAATGGGGTCCTGTCCTTGATTGGGGTCCCTAGGCACTACAGTAATACTAGACATTAATAACAACAACACTTTTCTTGCTGCATCGCCAAAATTCAGTCACTCTTTCTCCTGTGGCTTCATATCCTAGTGTCATAATGCCTGTTCCTGAGGCACCTGAAATGAGACACCAGTTCCATCAGCAACTCAAAAGACTCCTGGCAATTTTACCCACTGTCTTGTCTTCTTCTCTTGAGGATTTAGAATAGAGGCCTCCGCTTTCTCTCCACCCTACCTGGCTTCTTGGAGCAGGGGTCAATTTGTTGTCCTGTCTTGTCATCCCCTTTGTTGAGACCTCAGATGGAATAAATGAGGCTGGGATAGGCAGTACCCTTGTGGTTTCATAAAAACATCCAGCTGGTAACTCACCTTGAGGTTGCAACCATCTGTTGTTGTGCAATGAGACTCTTATAACACACTTTCTTAGGAGCGGCCAAGCTAGGCAAAGGGGCTGAGTGACACTGGAATAGAAGGAAAAGAGAGATCTGAACCATGTCTCAGCTATACTTTAATTTGACACAGATTTAGGGGTATACTTCATCTCAGTTTCTAGTGCATGCAAACTTTCACCAGGCCCTCCACTGTCCCCCCTTCCCTTTTTAACTTTTACTCAGTGTGCAGCCTCGAACATACAGAATGTAAACAGTTTCTAGAGCTGACAGCTATAACGTAACAGTGTTTGACTTGTCTGACTACAGGCCTGATTCTGCAAGCATAGAGCTCCCACAACTCAGCAGCGGCAGAACAGTTACTTCAGATTTTCAAAGATATTTATGCATCTAACTCCCATTGATTTAGGCGCCTAAATTCCTTTGAAGATCTGGGCCACAGACCCCAATTCAGCAAAATAATTAAGCATATGTGTAATTTATATGAATATTGCTACTGACATGTGTAAGTACCTTACTGAATCAGGACCTTACCCTGTAAGCGCTTTCAGGCAAGGAATATGTTTTGGCCTATGTTTGTAAAGCACCATGCAAGTTTATGGTACAGAACATTATTATTATTATTACAGTAGAGCCTCAGAACCCCCATCAAGGATGTTGGACCCATTGTGCCGTGCTGTACAGACAAATAACAAAGAAGACAGTCCCTGCCCCAGATAGCCACAACCAACATTCCAGACAAAAGGCAACAGGTGGGCAATATAGACAAATGAGGCTCGGCGTGGGTTGAGGGAAAAGGGGATGAGGTTACAATAAAAAAAACAGAAATTTGCAAAAAAGCAAAAGTCTCAGCTGACCACTTCCCTACATGTGATTTTTTTTTTATCAGAGTGAAAGTTCACAAGCAGGTCGATAACTATAAATAAAATACACCTAAAACCTACTCAAAGGGCTTCTTCAAAGAACAGGGAAATCTGTACATAATCACAACTGCACCATGATCCCCTTCATGCCTCTTCAGGTAGTCTCATGTATTATTCCATTGCTCCTTACACAATGTCCTTTTGTTCTGGAAATTAGTAGCCAGCTTTCTAAAGACCACAAAACATTTGAACTTCTTAAGGTACTTGATGCTTGGATTTCAAGCAGATGGTGAGGTCAGGGTTCTAGTCCTGCACCAGCACCCCCTTCGGGTGTTGTTGGGGTTGCATACTCACTCTGGGTCAGGTCGCTTGAGTGAGGGCGCTCCATAGCACTCTGAAGGGGCCAGAGTCTCTGGTATCAGCCCTCCAGTCGAGTCCCTCTGGATGCTCACCCCTTCTGGGCTCCCAGGGGTAGATAACTTAGGAGCAAGAAAATAAACGAAGGGAAAGGAAATATACAGTCAGTCCCAGCCAGGCTGCTGGCATCTCTTTCTTCTGAAGGGCCTTGGATAGGCCACAGTCCGGCTCAAAATCTGGTGCTTTGCCGGCAGAGCAAAATGGTACAGTCCTGTCATGTTCCTCTGTACCAGATAAGGAGTGGCTACAGAGCTTGCTTATGCATACCAAATGTGTTCAGTACAAGATCCTTTAATGTACTGCTAGGTATGGCTGAGGTACATTTAAATAAGGTATTTTACACACAGTGCCACCTGAATAGTATCATACAGTTTTGCATTCCATTACATCTCCCTCTAAGTTCTACTTTCCTGCCATTTGCAATATTTACACTATCATGCTGTCTTCGAAGTTCAGTACAGATCAGTCTGTTAAGTGTCTCTAAATTGTACTGGTTTTCAAATTACACGACCCAAACGTGTAACAACTTGGTCATCTGGCTGCCCATTATTTGCAGTAACTGGCTGTGGTTTGGAATCTTTGAGTCTTCTTTGTGTTCTTCATGGGCCATCTGTAGAGTTTGCTTTGTTGATTGTTCTTTCTGAGGAACACAAGACGTAAACGGTTTCTGTTGAACTGTCCACTGTTGGTCTTGATCATATATAATCGGGGCGCTGAATTTTTTTTCTTCATGACTGCTGGAGCTGTCCATCCTTTTTCTCCATCCAATTTGACATAAACATGGCCACCAGGTTCTAGACCCGACAGTTCTCTGCGTGATGTCTGTTGTAAAAATGTTCATAAGCTCTTTTAGTCTTTTTATCTGATTTAGCTACTCTCTTCATGTCTGGCTACTCTGGAGACAGGTTCTTTTCCGAAGCTGGAACAGTAGTTCTGAGTTGTCTTCCCATCAGGAGTTGTGCTGGACTATATCCAGGAGCTGCTATTGGTGTTGATCTGTATCTCAGTAGAGCAAGGAATGGATCTTCCTGCTGTAGGATTGTCTTGGCTGTCTTACAGCTCTCAGCCTCTCTATTCTCTTGTGGGTAATGTGGGCTACTAATAATATGATCAACATATATTTCATTTGAAATGACTTAAATTCTGCTGCAGTGAATTGTGGTCTGTTGTCTATCCGTAATTGTTCTGGAATACCAAAGTGAGGAAAAGTGCACTTCAGTTTCTCGATAACACTGCAAATGTTATGTCTTTTAAGTAATTATTTCTATATACCTGGAAAAATAGTCAACGACAACCAGATAATGATATCCTCTGAATTTGCATAAATCTGCAGCTAGGCTTCTCCAAGGTCTGTCTGGTAGAGGTTTTGTTGTTAAAAGTTCTTTGTGTTATCTTGGTCTGTTAGTTCTGCAGTGTCCACATGCAGAGACTTTATTCTTTATGTCCTTGCTGCTGCCCAGCCACCACACTGACCGGTTGGCCCATTCACAACATTTAGTTAATCCTTGATGTCCTTCATGGATGAGGTTTAGGTTTTCTCCTCTTATTTTGTTTGGAATTATGATGTAATTACCTTTCATCATAAGTCCTTTGACTCACTTACTTGTCCAAGCACTGCAAAGTAGTATCTTGTAACTTCCTTAGTGTCCTTTATTAGATACTGGAGCTAGCATCCCTTATGTAACTTAGAGCTTCCTGAAGTTGCGTGTTTGTCAAGGTTGCTTTTTGTAGCTGGAATAGTCTCTTTTCTCACACTGGTTGTATGTGTCCACAGCATCCACATATGCCTTTATGTCATCTTCGAGCTCACAAATAGTTGAGTGTGATGCTGGACTCCATGACACCGTGTTTGCTACTACCAGATTTTTCCCAGGAACATATCTAGCAATGTGTTTAAATTGCATTAACTTTAGCAACAGACATTGGCATCTCAATGGCTCTTGATTGTCAGTAATAGAGTCGATTTCCTGAGTGCTTTGGTGTCACAAACAGCTGCAAAATGTCCATATTTCTTGCATTTATTACACAGCATGCCTCTGGAAGTGCGTCATATCTTGGAATATGACTTTTTTCACACCTTGTGCACATAAGCTGGAATTTGTCCCTCTTAGCCTGGCAGTTCTCTCTTCTTGCCTCAGGGGTTTTATGATAATGACTTTTAACACTCAAATGTCTGTTTACAGTTTCTAAGCTTGTTTCAGCGTTTTCAAGTTTGTCAGATTGCTCTAGATTTTGCTGTTTCACCAGCCCAGACTGCTTTGCTTTCTGTGTAGCTGTGGCTAAGGTTAAATCTCTCTTCCATTGTAGCTGCTGTAAAGGCTGTTATCTATTCACCCAATGGCCAGCCTGTCTCTGATATCTTCATGTTTTACAGTCCCAAAATTGCAGTTTTCAGCCAATGTATGCAGAGCTCTTATAAAACATTCAGTATTCTCCCCTGGTTCTTGTATTTTCAAATGAAAACATGTTCTTTCATAAACCACATTTCTCTGAGGTATGCATCAAACATAGCCAGAATGCTTTCATAGTCATCTTTGTGACGGTTACCAGTAAAGTCAACAGATTTAAATATATGATCCACTTGCTTCCCCGTAGCATAAACTAAAGAAGATACCTGTATATCTCCAGTTTCTTTGTGGAGTTTGTTTGAAGTTCACAATCTTACAAAATACTGCTTCTAGTCCATCCATTGTGAAGATTTGCCAAAGTTTAAGTTCTCTGGGGCATTGAAAAGTGGCATGTGGATGAGATCCTGCAACTTTTGTTGCTGTTTCCTTTCAGTTTCTGCTTTTAGTTTACTCCTGACACTATGTATCAGATATGAACAAAGCTTGCTTATACATACCAGATGTGTTCAGCATAAGATCCTTTAATGCACTGTCACGTATTGGTGAGGTTTATTTAAATAAAGTATTTTACACACAGTGCCACTAGTGGCTGAACGGTATAATACAGTTTAGCATTCCATTACAGCCCTCTTTGCCACAGGGAGCTTGGACCTTCTTTTAGTTTTGCTCTGCCAAGCCTCTCTCTGGGAGCTGGGAAGCTCCCCTCCCAGAGCTGCCCACTATTGAGCTGAGCTTCCCCCCAGCCCTTGACCTCTTCTCCATTCTTGACATGACTTGCAAGTGCAGTAGTATGGAGCCACTCCATCCCAGAGCAATTCCTTAACACCTTCCTGCCTGGTGCAGGATTTATACCATGTCACAGGTGATTACTGTAGACAGGGTAAGGTTGCCACCTCTGAGGTACAAAAGTCCAGGACATTGAGGATGATCCTGAGCCCAGAAAACTGGAAAGCTGGAAGTGTGTACTGAGCACCCTTGCAGATTTCCCTGGAAAGCTCCCACAAAAGAGGGATGATCCTGAGAAAATCTGGATAGGTGGCAATCCTATGGCAGGGCAGAAATTTCATTTGGGCTGAAATTTTACATGGTGGAGGTAAAAATTCTAGCTAAAATGGGTCACCATTTCCAAGAACAAGACTAGGGAAAATATGTTGTGTTGCCTAAATTGAAAAATTATGGCTACCTCTTCTTAGAGAAACATTAGTACCCCAGACTTTGGAGCAGGTACTTGTAATTTGGCCAGGGAGTGGCCTTTGTGTCAAGGATGTACTTTTTGCTAGCCCTGTGACAATCCACCCACATTTGGCCAAGTTACAAGACTTTGAAAAATCACAAGTCACATATGCTCAGTATTCAGAGTAGCAGCCGTGTTAGTCTGTATCTGCAAAAAGAAAAGGAGTGCTTGTGGCACCTTACAGACTAACAAATTTATTTGAGCGTAAGCTTTCGTGAGACTTGTTAAAGCGTTGCAGTTTAATTCCCCAGAGATTCCATCTTCACTGAGCATGCTCCAGCTTGGAACTGAGCATGACTTTCCTTACAATTGCAGTCAGGGCTGCTGCAGGCTGGGACCAAGTCCTGGTCTTCGTCTGGGTGTAGGTAGCCTGTTTCCTGTGCTCCCAATGCCCCCGTGCTGGGCGCAGGCAGAGTGAAGGAGGAAACTGTCTGATCTGAATGCAGAAGGGACAAGAACCTAGGAGATGTAGGGGGACAGACTGGAATGAGGAACCTGGCAGGTGGGAAAGGGAAACCTGTCTCACCTCCCATGGTTGCTGTGAAAATAAATGAATTAATGTTTGTGAAGCACTCATGCTATAGTGATGAGTGCCACAGAAAAGCCCTTAAAGAAATTAATAATGTGTGTTCAGAGCAGGGTTGAATAGTGTGCAGTAAATAGGGCCTGGGGTCACCCACTGAACAGCAAGGAAAGAACAAAATATAGAATAGCAGCTCAAAGTGAGCACCATCCATCCTGTACACTAAATGAGGCAAGGTCCTGTGGAAAAATAGTATGGGATCATGTAATTAAAGACTGTATCATAATGCATACACACAAAGGGACAAATTGAGGATGGATGGACAACCTTAAATCAGGCATTTCCTAGCTTTTGAGTTCTTGACTTTGCAACCTTAATGTTCTCATAATGTAGCATGTTTGTATATAATATGACTGCTGTAGGCATAGCCACCCCACAGCACACTCTTCTGCTCAAGTATGGTACTGTCAGCACCCCTGCCTCAGTTTCCTTCTCCAAGATGGGTTTCCTCAGCTTTGCACACACAGATCAGTTCTGGAAATGTGGCTTGGCCCTCCTGCCAAGTCCTAACAACCACAAAGGCCCTTCCACTCTGCATGGGCTTCTCTTCAGCCTACCCTCCGGACCCTATTCTCATCCCCTTTCTGGACTAACTTTGAGCTTTTCCTCTGCTCTAGAATCAAGCTTGTACTAGCCTAGTCAAAAATTTCACACCCCAGAGTGATCTTTCTTATTGCTTTTATGAGGCTCAGGTGTCCATTAAGACCCCCTTACTCCCACCCCCGCAGGCTGGGAAGCAGCTAATTAATTAAGGCCCAGGTGAAGCTGGCCCCATCTCCCTTACAAGGGTTTTGTCATCCTGAAACAGTAACACAGAAGTTGAATCATTTGGGCTTTCTGATCCTCTACCCTAAGTGGAAAACCTTTTTAATTTCAGAAACTTCCCTGTGAACTTTTCAATATTTGTCAGTACCCATTTGCAAAAGTCTCAAAATGGGTGCACTTACCTGATGAGATATTGCAATCTGCAACCCTTCCTTGCATCCCCTGCACTCTTGAGCTGAATAAGGAGAACTGGTTTTCCTACAAGAAAGTGGGAGCTGGGAAATGTGATGCAGAAGACTGATCATCTCTTCTCTGCCTATAAATGAAAACTCTTTGGGGGCATCTATATATTTTTTTGCCCCACGTCCTCCTTTAAATCCTAAATACATTCTTATTTAAATCTTAAATACACAGTTATGTTTGGCATTGGAAGACCCAGCTCATTAAGTTGGTCAGATGTGAGTGATACTTTTAGATTCACTAGTATCCTGGTTCATTATAATGGATATCCAGTGTATGAAACTGTGCAACTATCGTAGAGTGGAATGTATTTAATTTTACATTTGAGGGGATATTGTACACCTTTCAAATGTACTAATCAATAAGGGCCAGATTGCAGACCCCCTCATATGTCCACATCTTGGTAGAGAAGCAAGAAAGAAGCCCAAGGTCCCATCAGAATAGCTACCAAGTTGCTCCTCCACATGGAAGTAGGACAAAGAATAGGCAGAGCTCTGGCTCAACCCCCACTGCTCACCACACAGTGGAGCTAGCCACCATGTGCAGCATGAGTATGCTATACCACTTGGAGTGGCATCACATAATACTTTCTCTCCCCAGTAACCAGGCAGCAGAATTCTTTCCAGTGCTCCTCTGAGACAGTATAGCTCCTGGCTCCACACTGCCCCAGCCCAGGCCTGTGGCAAAATGCCACAATTTAATAAAATAGATAACGCTGTGTGCCACTATGCAATACTTACCAAGATTTTAATTGAATGATTTCCAGTTTTCTGGGAGAAGGGGGGAATTATAGAGAAGATAGAAAAATGTGTAAAAAGGGAAATACAGAAAAAATGTCAATGATGAATAATTAAAAACTGCATTTAACAGTTTAAAATTGTCTGAGAAACATAAACATCCCTCTCTGTTCAACAAGAGAAGTTCATAGTCCCCACTGCTTTCCCATAGCTAGCAAACCTCTGGTAAGCAAAGGTTACATAGATATAGATACGTAGAGTCTGGAGCATTTGGGCAATGACAGACAATCCTTTCCTCTGATTTTTCTAATGTTTCATAGTGTCTGATTGTAAATTCTTCATCTAATATTTCACTCATTTCTATTTCTGCTGAAAGTCAGCACTGAGCTCCAGTGTATATCCAAAAAGCTAAAACTACGGTTTGACAGAGCACTGAAGTTATCAAGTTTCAGAGTAGCAGCTGTGTTAGTCTGTATTTGCAAAAAGAAAAGGAGTACTTGTGGCACCTTAGAGACTAACAAATTTATTTGAGTATAAGCTCGATGAAGTGAGCTGTAGCTCACGAAAGCTTATGCTCAAATAAATTTGTTAGTCTCTAAGGTGCCACAAGTACTCTTTTTCTTTTTTTGAAGTTATCAAGTGACTTTTGCTCTTTGATGAATTATTTTGAGTATATTCAGGCGGGAGTATGCAAGAGGCAGGATTTTCACAATTACAATGGAATAAGAAATAAATATGAAACAAAAGATTAGTGTCCAGCTGTTCTACTAGGAGTCAGGGGAGAATGTAGGGGAACAGTGGTGGTAGGCAGGCCTAATAATAGCAGTAAGAATCACCAGAGACTTAAACAAGTGCTCAATTTGAAAACAGTTAGAGGGAGCTAGACTTGTAGCCCACAGGATTACTTTGCTAGCTATTATATCCTACTAATCCAGCCAGCAGTATAAATTAATATGTTTCTTTTTCTGAAATTAATCCATTTTATTCTTATATTTTATCAGTATTAATTCCTTGGAATTTAGGATGTGTTGAGGCATGTATTTCCTAATAATAAGTTTTGCTGAAATTCAAGAAGCCTACCAGCCATTAAGATCCGGTAAGATCTGCTATATAGCAAAAAGTATAATCAGTTATATACCATCATAAATGTTGGCAACCTTTGGCACAGATAAGAATGGTCCCTGAACTTTGGGGAACCAAAAGGAGGAACTATCCACAACACATCACAGGTTTATTCGGCTTCTACAACCAGTTGGTAACCGCACAGTACATCACAACTTGTGGTCATCAAGAGAGCTTAGGTTGGCAGTTTTGGAATGAGATAATTCTTATTAATATATTTATAAAGCAAGTGTCATAATCCACTAACCTATAGGAGAAGGGTACCCATACATTTCTTAGGGTAAGATTTGGGTATAGCAGGTTGGGCCTGAATTACATAGGTCAGGATACTATAAAATACCCTGTAAGAGAGATTCAAGGGTCAGTCTTTAGGGATAGCTTTAGGGATAAGTTCAGCTCTTCTAAGTTCTAAACTCTAGCTATCTATTCGATCTTCTATCACGCTATCAGCTCAACTTATGCAGTATAGTATAACTACTCAACATTCCTAACCATTGGAGAAGACAGCACCATCACATTATCGGGCATGCCAGGAGTGAGGCTGGTCCTTCACCTCCTATTACCAGGTCCTCAAGGAAAGGTGTGAGTATGTTAGGTTAAGGTACTTATAATAGAGATGGTACCACCAGGAGTTTTGGAATTCTTTTACTGTTTTGCAGTTATAAGTTTCATTGCATTTCTTATTTTTTTGTTAATTTCAAT
The DNA here is from genome assembly GCF_965140235.1 of Caretta caretta. NCBI lineage: Eukaryota > Metazoa > Chordata > Testudines > Cheloniidae > Caretta > Caretta caretta. The sequence goes on along the minus strand of NC_134216.1, from coordinate 52,896,447 downwards.
AAGGGTTTTATCAATTTGGTATTGTCCTCAGTGTACTTGTTCTTGCCAAGCACCCTGAGAATCCTCTCCCAATATAGAACTCTCTGAGTTCTTAAATTCTGTAGTCTGAATTGGATAAGACCTATAAATCTTCTGGTCAGATGCGATCAGTGGCGAGCCATAATAACTAACCCATCATATTCAGGTCAACAGACTCAACCAATCCACCCCACCCCAATATTTGACCTGGATGAATTTTAGATCCATTGCCTCTTCCCACATAACTGAAAGAGGAGCAGACCTCAATAAAGCACCTATTACCTTAACTGAAATCAACAAATTGTTTATATGAAATCACCAACTCATTTCTCTTAACAACATATTTGGCTCAGCTGTTGAAGCCAAAGTTCAATACATTATTCACTCAAATATCTAATACCCATCATTACTTTAACAACAACAACTAAAACATAAAAAATAAAATAAAAAAGTTTGTACTGGATATATAGAAATGCACAGAGATTTTATTCAGTATATGGTATGCAACAGTCTGCTTTAGCTTCAAACATCATCTGGACCAGATTTCAAAACCGGCCTCTGATTTTGCATATAAAAAATTGTACACCCACCATTTGAATGCACAATTATCACACTTGCCTGTATAAATCAGGTAGCTGGGCCTGTAATGAATTGATTTTTAAATGTAAATCCTCTATTGAACTTGCAGCTACAGGGCAAGATTGTAAGAAACTTGCCCTTGTTTCCCACACAGTGGAATAAAGGGATATAAAGAATAAAGAATGGAATAAAGGGACATAAACGGGCTACCCAGATTGCTTTCTGTGCATAGGGTTAGCTGTCCATGCGGCACTATCTACCCCCATGCATACGTGCCCATTTTGGTGGGAGAAGGAGGTGTGAGTGGGCAGAGGTTGGGGTCCACCCTCCCCTAACACAGCAACCTGTAGATCTGAGCTGGGATGGGGTGAAGAAGTTAACTATGCTTGGTAAAGGAGAAACAGAACATCCTTTCCTTCCTCACCGCCTGGAGCCATAGGAAAACCCGGAAAAGAATAGTGCCTGTCTGAGAGATGTAGCTACATGCCACTCCCTACTGCGGGTGAACTATAAAGTCTCATGCTTACCCATTGTAATTGTGCACACAGAATTAGAGGCTAGATTGAGGCCGGGTGAAAATTAGACTGTCGACCCACCATGCGACATTCTTTATCCATGATTGAATATGCCTTTTGCTAGTCCTAATTTCTATGATCCTATGCAAGAAAAATGTGAGTCATTGTTACTGTGCAATACTGTGTCTATAAAATGGCTTATTTTTTGGACTTCATGACTGGATGGAAGAGAGGGGCATATCTGGATACCAAATAGTGGACCAGATCCTGGGCTTCAGTAAGGAAGCTTTTGTGCTTGCTAAACTATGGTTTTGCTCCTGGAAACCTGGCAGACATCTAACTGGTTTGGACCCACAAAAGTTTCCTCATGCAAGTTTGGTTTCTTATGTGCACACATAAATACATGCACAACATGCAGGCAACTTTAACTGTAGGGCCAGGTTTTCAATGCACAATAAATATCTGCTGTTCTGCATTTACTCAACCCACAAGAAGTATTATCTGACACTTGTGTGTACGGTTACTCTGCTTTCCCACTTAGACTCTGTTGGCTAGGTTCTCAGCTGGCATAAATCAGTGTAGTTCCATTATGAGTCTGCTATCGAGAGATCTACCACTATATTCACTTTTAGCAACTGACTACCTTAAGGCATTTTTGCACATATGTGTTTGAGGATGGTGGTGTTGGTGCTTTTTCTCACTTCCTTGCATCTTTAGTACTCATATCAAAATGATACATAATTTGCGGTGATTTCCACAGGGAGGGGCAGGCTAAGCATAATTGCAAGCTTCTAAGTAATTTGTGCCTTTCAAGCTAGTTTTTGTAATACAGATGCTCCATCTAAATGTTACTGAATGTTCGTAGGTTCCTAGGCACTTTGGTTTCTTTTCATGCCATATTACAATATAGCCCTTTGAAGCACTGTATCTGCAGCCCACCCCCACTCCTTTTCCTTCTTTCCCTCCATCTCTGTTTGGTCACAAGAATGTCTAGTTAGCTCTCTGTAGCTTTCAGATGACTGTGTTGTTTACTGTATAGCCAGCCCCATACAGGGATTCAACAGCTTTCTCTCTTCTTATGAAGAAAAGGAGGACTTGTGGCACCTTAGAGACTAACCAATTGATTTGAGCATGAGCTTTCGTGAGCTACAGCTCACTTCATCGGATGCTCATGCTCAAATAAATTGGTTAGTCGCTAAGGTGCCACAAGTACTCCTTTTCTTTTTGCGAATAGAGACTAACACGGCTGCTCCTCTGAAACCTCTCTTCTTATGATCTTCCACCCAAAGGATGCTCACTGGAAAATGTTCTTAACCATAGCTAAAAAACGATACCCCACAATGCCACCTCTCCAAAGCAGCAGATGGAATACTGAAGGTGATGGAGCATAATAGAAAAAAAACTGCTAGTGAAACTTGAACTAATGTATTATATTTGGCAGTTTGGGATATCCAAAAATCCTGACCTTTCCCATTTTGGAGTAGATGTATAGATAGATAGATATTACTCAGAACAAAAATATAAAGGGTTTCAGAACACTTTTTGCTTCTGAATCTCGTTCAACTGGATAGACTATCATGACTCAGTTCTGTTTTAGAAGGGCTGGGGAAACTTGTCACAGTTAAGAATGAAATCATTAGGCTGACATGGCATTTAATATCTGAACTGCCATCAAACAGAAAACTGCACTGTCACTTTAAAAAAACCCAATGGGATAATTTATATTATGGGCCAAATTCATCTCCAGTGCAATCCGGTCATACAATGGATGAATCTGCCCCTGTATTCCTCTGATATTAAAGTGTGGTTCTCCTCTGAAAACAGCCTGTAAAAATGGCACTTTCAGACTCAGCTGAACAGTCCCTTGTGTGTATTCAGTGACATAACTGCTTCCCTCAGTAGCTAACGCAACTTTTTACTCTATTTACTCCTGTCAGCAGTGCAGGCCCAATACAGCTCCAGGAAAGTAAGCAAGATTCAGTTCTGGCTCACGTATCATCAAGAGGGTTGTTAATTAAGTTTGACTGTGGAAACTTTATTGATGGTGATATGTCAGTTAGAAAGAACTCAGCTTAGCTATTGGAGCGTAGATTGAGTTTGCAGGGCTGGCAGATAGAATAACAATCATTTTATGTGTAAATGGAACAGAGTTGACCTGGAAATCGTTGAGAAACAATAAACATGGGAACTCCACCCCCCTTTTTTTTTCTGAAGCTACTGTTACATATCTTTAACCATAAGCCTAGCATAATGAGGTTTTTTGCTTTGGAATTTAATTCGGCATTTGTAAGTATTTTTTTAAATTATTGCTCTGTGACAGGATTCCATAAAGGGTTAATAAGGCCTGCACTTGGTTACGCGGGGCTAAGTATGTTAAGCAAAATTCCATGTAATAACTAAGGGCAACACTGAGATTTTAGGCTCAGTCCTGAATTCTAAGTTTGCACACAGCTGCAGGGGAAGCACCAGGAAAAAACTATACCTTAGAGGCACCCCTGTGAGTTTCTGTTCCTTCATAGTCCTGGGGTATGTGTGCGGAATATGCTCTATCAACCGTTACACAATGTAGCATACTCCTTGCTTTGCCTCAGTTAGCTCCACTGGCCTGCAGGCAGGGGCAGAACTAGTGCCAGATTAAACAATTTTGACGCTCTGTGCACTATGGCAATTGTGGGGGCCCCCCATCTTCCCTGCCCCCCCCAAGGAGGAGGAGACCCGAGGGGAGGGGCCACACCCTGCTCCTGGGCAGCTGGAGGCCCAGGGTGGAGCTGTAAATTATTGATGCAAATGGTGAGCCAAAATTTGTGTTCTTGTGAATTGTGAATTGTGAATTGTTACAAGGGAAAAAAACTGATATTGAAGTCACATATTTCTTTGATGCAACCCTATTTATTTACAAAGAATGTATGAAGTCTGGTATCCCTGAACACACTAAGAACTAACCAGCAGGAGACAATTTCTTGCTGACAGTTCCAAGCCTCTTTTTAGCCAGTACTTTACCCCAAAGCAGCTTTTTTTCAAGGTCACACTGCAAGTCTTTCTCTGGCTATCCTTGGCTTTCTGTTGCCTTTTGTCTGAATCTCTCTCTCTCTCTCTCACACCCCCCCCCCCTGCAACCCTACTCCAGCCTTGCATGTGGCTTATATATTGGGTAGTAGTTCTTATTGTTTCAGCTTGATTGTTTTTTTACATGTATTCTGAAGGAAGGGCTGCTGTTACACCCACCAGCTGCAAGGATGATTCACCAACCCCAGCATAACATTATTAACCTACAAGACTCTCCTAATCAAACACGTCCTCATCAAAACCAGCAGAGGGAAAAACCAGTGAGTCCATTTCTAAGTCTAGCTCAAATTATTTGAGAAACAAACCACATAAAAACTAAGTAACTTTCCAAAAGAAAAAAGAAAATCACCTCATTTTTTAAACTCACTTATCTATGAAATGCCTCCTCCAGTTTGCCTCAAACTTTCAACAACAAAAAACCGCACCCTGGCTTCAAATCAAACATAGAAAACTGTAGATCGACTGATTTACTTTTGGCAAAGTTAGATATGTGGGTAGGGGTCAAAATTGGATTTATACTGGAAAAATAGCTCCACATTTCTCTAGAGAAAGGCTATTATCTCTCCATAGTAAGATGACAGGCTTTTGAGAGAATTTCTGTTATGTTAAGCAGAAAAGCTTTCCTCACTAAAACCCAAGAACTCCTCTTCCTTCAAACACTGAGAACCATGCGTTGTATAAAATGTCTTTGAAAAGCAATGTGCACATACAGTATAGTCTGACATTATCCCAGTGGCACTGGGAACTTGTTGAACAGAATCACCCCTCATGGAACTGGTCTTACAACAGCAAACACACACACAAAAAAGCTTTCCCTACAAAACTGTAAAACATTTATGCTCTCAACACAAATCCAATTTAGCAGCCAGGATTTGATTTACTAACTGAAACTACAGTAGTTGTTATTGTCTCTATTGCATGAACTGTATCAGCATTAAGGCAGAGATCATGGGTACACTTGCTATAAACAGTCATCCTCCGGACACTCAGAGTATGGCAGCAGCAGAAAATGAAATTCAGTGTTTCCCTGACTTTGGACTAGGAGACAGCAGAATAAACTATGCCAGAATGCTTACTGATGCCAGCACCACTCCTACTCGTACAAAGAAATCCAAATCCAGGCTTGCTTTTCTTTGTTATAAGCATCATCTTATTCAGTTTATGAAAGCTGATGTTCCTATAATTACAGACAGAACCAAGCAACAGCAAAGATCAAAAAACATCATTCCTGTGGGGGTGTACATGATAACTGTCGCAATACCAAGAGGTTCATGTTCAGAGTATGACTACCACAGAGCAAAAGGTTGCAACTGAATAATTCTTCAATATGAAATGATGGGGTACTGCATCAATTCAAACTCATTCACAGTGTATTTAGTTTCCCTACAGTTCACAAGGAGGTGTTAGAAACTTGTGATTAGTATTAATGACTACACATGGTCTTTTCACATACATAAGTGAAGCCAATATGAACTTAGGGCCTGATTCTGATCTGACTGTACACTGGTGTACATCAGGAGTAAGTCCACTGAAGTCATTGGGTTTACCTTAGTGCAAGTGAAAGGACGATCAGGATTCTCTGGGGCACAGGTTGAAAACGCAGAAGTCCTAGTGCAACTTATTCAGCCTAGAGCTGAAAATATACATATGTCAACCCTGGGAAAGACTGTTATAAAACAAACAGATAACGAGACTCATGCTGTATTTGCACTGAAGAGAACACAATGTGTTGGAACAAGAGGGGGGAGCATGATGCTCCCTGCACGAACACGCCTCGTGCACCATTAAACACTGCATTGCAAGGCTTGCACCCACCTAGCTGTAGGTGATCCTGAAAATGAACACTACTACCATGAACAACAAAAGCCTGTTATTCATAATGCCACCACTCTGCTTCTTGACAAGCCTCTGCACGAACAATTAAAATAAAATCACAAAAAGTAAGTAAATAAAACTGAAGCATTGCAAAACCAGTCAAATATTTCACATAAGCGACAGAAGATTCTACTTAGAATACTTACAACACTCAATACATACTCAGAGAGGAGTGCTGGTCTGGGGTGGATTCCCATTGGGAGCATGTTCCAACGCAGCTTGGGTTAGGTAGTAATCAAAGGTGCAGTGGTGGACACCCTAAAAGGTAGGTGGTGACAGAGTGCAAATACCTGTCACTTTAACTGTTCATATTCCTTTTCTGAGCATCTTCATTGCAAGTTGGCCATTTGCCCAGGAAACAGACTGTGAAAGCTTTCTTGCCTCATAAATACTCATGATATGCAACTCACCTCCAGGCTATTCTAATTGTTCTTGACAGATCCAGTCTGTGGGTCTGATCTGTGACTCTGCTGAGGCAGGTACAGGAGCAACCTCCACAACAACCCCATTTCAATCCCCTGGCTACTCTTCTCCTCAGAAGTTCACACTGCTTTTTGTGGATTCATGCATCTTATCTTAAACAGGCATAATAGTCACCTTAGTTTGCCCAAGAAGAGTGGGTATCAGGGTGACAGAGATTTCAGTAAGGAAGACTCTGGAGAGCTATGAACACCATAGTGCTGGCACCTCTCATCCTACTTTCCCGCAGCAAGGGGAAGCTTGACACTTTCTATCCCACTGGATGTGAGTTTCAGTTTTCAGATGCATCTCTCCTTCCTGATCCAATTCTACCTCTTCATTTTCTCCCTAACTGAAGAACCAAAGGCATGCAGATTCTCAAAGATTGTCCCTCCCAGGTTCTCTGGCCTGTGTTGTATCTGCAGTTGTAAAAACCAAATGATTCTGTAAGTTGAAAGGTTTGTTTATCCCTTTTTAGATTTTCTCCTTGCATATGACTGAAATCCCTCATGCTACTCTCATTTCCTCTCAGATGCTTCTATCCTCCATTTTCTGTAGACCTGACTATGGTTCCTCTCAGAGTTGTGGTTCTGTGACTCATGGTGGAAGGAACTAATGTAACTCCGTGTTGAAACCAAATAGTAAGTTGGTAGCCATAATAACACTACACAGAATGGCAGAAGAATAAAGGAAAATGTATGTCTCTATGAGAGTGACTAGTAATCCTGAGCACCTCTAGTTTGGGTTTAAATGTAACACTTTCAAAGTGCCTGATTTTCGGAAAGAGCCAAGAACCCACCCTCTGAAGCTCAGGTTTCTTTAAGATATCTCACAATGGACATCCAGAATCACTAATTCCTTTGGAAAATTTAGGCCATTGAGACTGGAAGTTATCACTGACTGGGGAGCAAGGTGGGTGAGAAAGTAGAAGCAGGGATCAGTGCTGCAGGGAGTTGGGCACCTGTTTAGAAGACCTGCACTAGGGAGCAAGGGAAGTACCTGCTCCTGAGCAGATCCTGGCCTGATGCCGGAAGTCATCTTCACCTACCAGCATGACCACGAGATGCTCTTCTTCCTGTTCTTCCTACAGCCAGAAGATTGGCGCTCCTGCTTGGTTCTCTTCACACTAGGGGCACTGTCATAAATATAAAGGGAAGGGTAAACACCTTTAAATCCCTCCTGGCCAGAGGAAAAACCCTTTCACCTGTAAAGGGTTAAGAAGCTAAGACAACCTCACTGGCACCTGACCAAAATGACCAATGAGGAGACAAGATACTTTCAAAGTTGGAGGGGGGGGGCAAACAAAGGGTTCTCTCTGTCTGTGTTGTCTTTTGCCGGGACCAGAGCAGGAATGTAGGTCAGAACTCCTGTAAAGAGTTAATAAGCAATCTAGTTAGATATGCGTTAGATTCTGTTTTGTTTAAATGACTGATAAAATAAATTGTGCTAATGTATATTCCTGGTTTTGTGTCTTTTTGTAACTTAAGGTTTTGCCTAGAGGGATTCTCTATGTTTTGAATCTGATTACTCTGTAAGGTATTTACCATCCTGATTTTACAGAGGTGATTCTTTTACTTTTTCTTTAATTAAAATTCTTCTTTTAAGAACCTGATTGCTTTTTCATTGTTCTTAAGATCCAAGGGTTTGGGTCCGTGGTCACCTATGCAAACTGGTGAGGATTTTTATCAAGCCTTTCCCAGGAAAGGGAGTGTAGGGCTTGGGGGGATTTTGGGGGGAAAGATGGTTTCCAAGTGGGCTTTTTCCCTATTATATTTGTTAGACTCTTGGTGGTGGCAGCAATAAGGCCCAGGGACAAAAGGTAAAATGGTTTGTACCTTGGGGAAGTTTTAACCTAAGCTGGTAAAAATAAGCTTAGGGGGTTTTTCATGCAGGTCCCCGCATCTGTACCCTAGAGTTCAGAGTGGGGAAGGAACCTTGACAGGCACAAAGACAGATGTAGGAGAAAACATAGAAATTGAAATTCTACTATCTTTACAGAATAAGCAGCTATTCCATCAAGGAACTTAGAAGATTACTGAATTTCTTTCAGCGTCTAAGCTGCCTGAGCCACATCTGTCCGGCTTAAATATTTTACAAACACTGCTACAGCATTTGCAGAGCTTCTGAACACTTGGAGCAACAACTATTAGGCTCATAGTTTCCAACTATTGCCAGGTGTCTGTATGGAGCTGTTTGGCTTATGGAGCTGACAAGGTCCTCCACTTCTAAGATCTCTGAAGCAGAGAATTTCCTTTGGAAGCTTAAAAGCTCTGTAGGGTGTCTGCACAGTTTGTAAGCTCCCTCAGAGGAATCATGAAGTATGGAAAGTGCAGATCACTTGGCTAATCACTCCTGAAATTGGCACCGTACTTTTGGAAAAATCATCCTATGCACTAGAAATTAGGGCATAATAAAATAATCAACACATGAAATTTCTACGCCATGTCACTTTTAAGATTTCACTTAACAAACATTAAGAGCCTCTTTAAAAAATGATAAGACATCATGTTCAAAGTCTCATATGTCAGAAACTCGTCATCTGGTTAACATGAAAATTTTGACAACAAAAAAACAATACATACACAGATAAAATCTGCCTTAGTACTAAGATCAACACAAGCCAAAATACATGAAGAGAGGAGTTGAGGAGAAAATTTAGATGGAGTTTAAAAATCAGGTTTATAATGCAAAGAGGTACAGCCTTAATTATAGAGTCATTACTGTTCTCCACCATCTAACTATACCTTATGCATTTTATATGCAATAAGTGAATACATGATCTGGCAAGCCAGACCCCTAAGGCCAAAATGTCCAATAATTATGCCTTTAAAGAACTGTGGTTCCCAGCTGCTTGTGATGCTGACTTCAGTAGGTTGCCCATCAGAGATTTAGCCCATAGTCAGTAAGGGTGAAATTTTCAAAGTGCTCCGCATTGACCTAACTCTGTTCTCATTTCAGCAACAGTAAAAACACTGACATCAACAGAAGCAGAGTTAGGTAGGTGCTGAGCACTTTTGAAAATCCCACCCACATCTGTGTAATATGCTCAAGACAAAGGACAAATTGTGTGGCTGGGGATGTGGCTGCCCATTGTTTGTTGCACATGGGGACATCTCTAAAAACTGAAAATTTTAGAAAATTTTAATTTATAGAAAATAACCCATCCCTGACCACTGTACTTTATTCTTTCTGGTCTCCATGGGATACATGCCAGAATTGAAAAGACCCACTTTTGCCTGGTATGAAAGAAATGCAGGGACATCAGCAGTTGTACACTGCTGCACTCAGACTCCTGAAAATCTGTAATTACATTATCTTATTAAGCCAGTTAAAGCTAATGTTGATAATATAAAAGGCTTGAATAACTGCAAACGGTTATAAAAGCCTATGTGAGGCATGTCATGCATACCTCAAGCAACTGCAAGAACTGCAATTATCAGCATGGACAAAATGACTGTACATCCTGGCTCTCCATAACTCTATACTTGATGCATGTACAAATATTCATATTTTATTTATCTGTGTTTTACATGGTGGCAAATTACCTTATTTCAGAGACAGGCACTGGAAAGATTCCAACATAATGTGTGGCTGATTAAACCCATCAATTACTTTATGGGTTCTAACAGCCATTCACACATCTATACCACCACTACAAGTTATTCATAGTATTAGTTTCTCAGAGTCTCACCCAGGTGTACATTTAGTTACAGAAAACATTCAGAATAGGCTAGGAAAGAAATATTTGAGTATAGCTACAACCTTTAGAAAGAATCTGCTTGATAGCATGGAAGACAATAAGCCCATTATTTTAAAACACTTGAAGAAAATGAACTGTACCTTTCACAGATACTTATGCACTAATTGTTAAGGGATATATGATGGCTGTAAACTTGCTAATTAACCATAAAGTGTCTGTCACAACAAGAAAGGCGGAAATTCTATCATCTCAAAACATCCATGACTTTTGAGTCCCACACTGGCATACTGCACAAGTATGAATGGGAAAGGAGTGAGTGAAAATCGGTACAAACTTTATTAGAAGTCTTAAGAGAACAGCCAAGGGCAAGGAATAGGCAGCAACACTACACAGACTGCGGATAGATTACTGGTGGATTAGTAACATGAAGTCACAAGCACATGCAGGTTTAAAAAAAAAAGTTTCAGAAAAACCCCCACAAACTGTAAGGGCCAGAATGTAGCAGAAAGTCACAGGTCTCCTGTGGGTTGAGGCAGAGCTGTACTGCTCCAGGAGTTGTTGTAGGATGCACAACTCCTACTAGATCTCCTCAGTGCAAGAACCATCCCTTATAATGATATAATTTTCTCCCCCGCATCTCTCCCACCATCTGCTTGGCTAAATCCAATGGCTGCTTTCTTGGGCAGAGGCCATGGCCCACCCCCTCAAGGAGTGTTCATGTCCATGAAATTCCTCCCAGCACTCCCTTGAATGCAGGGCCTGTGATTATACCCAGTGCTTGACTAGGATGTGCTGGGGGGTACACGATAGCTTCTTGTCTCTCTTCCCCTCCTGAACAACTATGCAAGCACAGGGTACAATCCAGCCCTAAGATTTCTATGAGAATATTTTTAAAAACCTTAGACCTTCAAGCAGGACAGCATAAAACAGGAAAGATCAGTAATTAAGTACCCAGGAGAGAATAAGATGTCCCTAGAACCTTTAACATACAGGCCAGATCCTGGTAGAAATTGTTGTAGTCCTGGGGGTGTGGGGGAGGGTTCACAGAGTCTTGGTTGGATAAAAAGTGCTTTGGTGTCTGCCAAACACATTCATGGCTTTCCAGAACTTTTGCTGTGGTTTCCATGATTTATGACATGGTTACCATTACTCCTTCATGACTTTTCCAAAAATGTATCTTAATCAACCAACACAACCCCAATGATAATTATAATGTATTATTTCAAAATAAGAGATGCTCTTTTCAAGAACCTCTTTACTACAAAACAACCTCCTTTGATCTAAAAATATCTGACAGCCTTCTTTGATAATGCAAAGATTAATCATGAATGTAGTCTAACACACTTGAGCTAAAATATAATCCCAGGAAATAAGGGATATTTGGAAAGACACTACAAATGCTCCCCGGGTTACGCAAGACCTGACTTATGCAAATTCGCACTTACGGAAAAAGTTCCATCAGCCAGAAATAGGATTTTCGAGTTGCGGAAATTTTTGTGTAATGTACAAGTATACGTTTTCAACTTACGCAAAATTTGTGTTACGTAAGGCTTTCCAGAATGGAACAATTGCATAAGTCAGGGGACGTCTGTAATTCTTTTCACATTTTTAAATATTGTTAGCAAATCATTTTTCCAAGCATGTAATGTCAGGCTCCAGAATAATTAATAAAAGCTACTACAGTAGAACTTCAGAGTTACAAACACCAGAGTTATGAACTGACCAGTCAACCACACACCTCATTTGGAACCGGAAATACACAATCACGCAGTAACAGAGACAAGGCAAAAAAAAAGCAAATATCGTACAGTTCTGTGTTAAACGTAAACGACTAAAAAAAATTTAAGGGAAAGTAGCGTTTTTCTTCTGCATAGTAAAGTTTCAAAGCTATATTAAGTCAATTTCAGCTGTAAACTTTTGAAAGAACCATAACATTTTGTTCACAGTTACGAACATTTCAGAGTTATGAACAACCTCCATTCCCAAGGTGTTTGTAACTCTGAGGTTCTACTATATATTGATATTATAATAAGCAAATCAGTTTATATGAATGCAAATCTGAAAATGCAAGGCAGCAAGCCATACAAATACGTCCATAAACAAGACAAACATTGTTCCTATTGTCTCTTAACAAAGCCAGACTATGTGTGATGTGAATTCTAATGGAAGCCAGGGTGGGTTTAGTTTTTCTGTTAGGTCTTTGTTCTTGTTTTAGACAATGTTTAAAAATAAACATCCTGTGAATATAGTGCTCCTGAAAGCTGTTTGATTGACAGGTCTGGAGATGAAATCCTCTGTTTATTCCCAGAACAGACACAGCATGATCAGTGGCCCTGCAAGCCACTGCCTAGCCTTTCTAACTCAATCATAAACAAGAGGGAACACCTCTAAGGGTGAAGGCCTTCAATTCCCATTTCTATTCAAGTGTTGGCCACTCTTCTGAGACTGCCAACAAGGGTGCCAACCAGGGTGGTGGAGTGTGATGTGGTTACTTATCAGCTAAAGCACCAATTCACACAGACCATCGAAAACCATCAGATAGTAACGGATTTTAGTAACTACTGGTTTGGCCTGGATTGAAACCATTAGCCTTGGGGCGAAAGGCTATATAATAGCACACTGACAATTCTCTGAGTCATCTTGTCTCATCTTGTGTCAATTTATAGCATCCCTATGCATTAGCCCAGTTTGTCTCCCATGAAGTTGAGGGTCACTCCATATACGGATCTCTCTTCTCCATTATACTCCTGCATGGAAGGGGGAATCACTCATATCCATGATACAATCTTCTTCTCCTATACCCTGCAGAAACCTCTCCATGGGACAATGCGCACCCCAAGGCAAAAAAGTTGGGATTGGGACACATACACATCCTCCTCCTCTGGGCTTATGAAGCTTAAAGAGAAAAGATAACACAACATACGCTATATTTGAGAAGTACCTATGTGGAATGGATCCATGCAAGGTATATGTATCCAGCACATGAGTGCAATACAATCTGACTATAGCTTCAGTATCAAATGGGTCACTTACCAGGAAATATCCCAGAGGTTCATTCTGGCGGTTGCAGTATGTGACATTAAGGAAGGAGGATATCAATGTGAGGACTTCTTCATTAGCTCTCTGAAGGATCATAGCCTCTGTTGAGATCCAATCCACTTTCTGACCAATACTGCTCTCACTTACACCCTGCTCCTAATTTAACTTATGAAATTATATTCAAAAATGACAAAATATTTGAAATACAAAGGAAGTATTACAGTCTTAAAATCTCTGCTGTAACTGTTCCTGAAAAAAATATGCAGCCCTGCATGCTTGAGGGACCACTTCTCCCACAATGTCCATCCAAAGTAACTGAGGTTTCCAAGTTGTCCTTACTCTTCATCTTGAGGGTTCAGGAACCCTGTCTCTGGAGGAAACTCCCTGGAGTCCTAGTTGTTTTCAAGGCCCAGTGCAAAACTTCTCTATTCAGATAGATTCTTCTGACCATTCTGATCTCCTTGTATTCAGCAGCTCTTCCTTTTTGCACTGTTTCCTTTGCCTTGTTTTATTGGCGGGAATGATTTTTTTTTCTAGGTACTGAGCCAAGTTCTTGTTTAACTCTGTGTAGAGATTGCACAGTGCCTCAGATAAAGTGGATGGGTTGGGCACTTCATAAATCAATCCATTCAAAGTGCAGAGAAAGAAATTAGTTATCTTATGTGCACTCTTGTTAAAAGAGACTTTGAAGGACTTTCAGACATTTTTTCCAAGTGTTTGTTTACCGTTTAAAATGTCCTGTATTAATAGAGCTGACCTATTAATCAACAGGTCAGTGCACTTCCGCCACTTTGTCTTGTGTGGGCACATATTGGAAGTGGATACCAAACTGTGAAAGATATTTTTTCGAGAGGTAATCAATGAATTTCCAGGGTATTATGTCTGAATGATCTGCAACTGCCTTGAGGGCTCTCATGTAAAGTGGCTGATGGACTTTCATGGCTGTCTTGTCTCCTTAGGTAGTATTCTTTGAAGGAGAAACAGGCTCTCTTACCTTTTGATGGGGACCTCAAGAAACTCACTTGAGTCCCGTTAGGGCTTCCCTATAATGACTTTGATAGAATGAAGACTCTGATATTTTCATCAATGAAAGATGCACATGGTAAATAGTAGCATTCTGGGTCAAAACATTCTGCCTCAGATCTACATCTGAAGCAGAGATGGAATCCAGTAAGATTTAGAATACTGCTTGCATGTCACAGAAAAAGCTAAATTTGACGTACTAAGAATAAACTAGATATATTTTAATGGCCCACTACTAATAAGATGCTTTAGAAAACATTGGCCTAATTCTGACCTTAATCATTACTATTTAAATCAGGAATAATTCCAATTAAGTTATAGGAGAATATATAATGAGATCAGAATCAGACTCAGCATGTTCCCAGCATTAGCATGAGCATATCCACCTGCAGAATATTTTTACACCATAGGCCTGATCCTGTATTGCTTATGACCCAAACTTCCCACTGAGGTCAATAAAAAATGTGGGTGTTCTATGAATGTGGGATCAGGTCTCAGGGATCTACAAAAATCAGAAGCCAAGCAAAATAAAAGGGGCCATATTATCCACACCAGCCTACTTAAAGAAACTTCAGATTGCTTCCCCCTTTCACTTGGATACATGCTAAGAGATGACAACCAAACACTCCTCACCTCATACCTATGATATAATTAGAAACCAGACATTTTGACACATCGTTTTTCAAATGTGCAGTTGGCCTGAACATAAGTATTTGGCACGTAGGTTAAATATGCAAAGAGTTAAGAAAAAAACCACAGGGCATAAGAGAGTGCAAAGAACATGATCCATTTGCCTAATCAGTAAAAAGCGACACTTTACTAGCCTTTCAAAAATCATTTCTATTGTTCAGTTCCAAACTGAACCACACCATGCATTATGAAAGATATCTAGAGTACTTACATTTTTGAAGTAGTAAATATTCCTAACAGTGCAGAATCTGGCCCTGTATCTATTAAATGTCAAGCATAGAAATTAGCATAAAACTACTATAACAAGTAGCTCTACCTATTTTCTTGCAGATAATTTTTTCTCCCACAAAAAAACCCACCATTTTTTGTCTGAAAAATATTTCAAACTAATGCACTTCTGAAAAGGCAGTTAGAGATTAACAAAATACTGTGAAATGGCTCTTCTGCCTATTTTCAACTCTGAGAACTCATTTAGATCAAATATAAAAAGACACCATAGTGTACTTGGTTATAAACTGTATTATGTGCAAGGGCACTTACCAAGCGTGAATGATTTGTATTGTCAGAATAAACATTCAACAGAATACACCAAAGCATGTGATGCTGTTTAAAGGGAAATAAAGTAGCTCTCAATTCCAAATTAATAAAGGCAAAGACAAAAGTGTGCTTAAGCACATACAGATACTGTGCTATTTTGATTACATGGGGCAAGCTAAAAGAGAAAGGCTGTCTGTTTTGCCATTTTCTCTTGCTTTTCTACAAAGCCAAATATTAAGTACTTGGGTTACAAATCTCCTCTCACAGTCAATCCCACTTCCTTTGACATTCACCTCCTACGAATGACACACAATCCAACACCCACCTGCCAGCCCTGAGAAAAAAAGAATAGCTGTAGATCTAACAAACCTGCACAACTGGCTCCAGCCAAAAAGATAAAACATTCTGTAAATGCAAACAAATTATATCATTCACTGATGTCAAAAGAGAAAAGGTGGAGGAAAGTGAAAAAAAGAGGAAATGACCAAAGAGCCCTTAGTCATCTTGACTTTGTGTAGAGATTTCAACTGAGTGTTGAGATTAGAATCCTCTACTAGCTTTTAAGAGCTATGCAATAGGCTATATTTTAACAAATCATGGCATCATAGTAGTTGGGAATGGACAGATTTATCAAATCCACCCTGCAAAGGCAGTTTATACTCGTCATCAGCCCCACAACAGAGAATGTTTCAGATTTTAAAATTTTATTAAAGCTTATATTAAAATTATCTAAAACACGGATTAATGAAAAAGTTTCTATTCATCTGGGTATAACGCTTAAATTATCCAAAAGTAGCAAGTTTCGTTTTAAAAGTCATAAAATGCATATAGTTCATAATCTCCAATATCCCAAATTAAGGATCTTAACCGAAAGGTCAAGAAGAGACGCTGGCGGAATGGCTGGGGTCTTTGAGGAAGAGTTAAAAGGGAATTCAGTGTTATACCAAAAATTGTATTAATTTTTCAAACAGGGAGTTTCAATATTGGGTGGTGTAACACAGCATTATGGAAGTTTCAGATGTGAAAAAAAAACCTTATTGTGTCCAGCTGCTGCAGGTCCCTGATAGAGGATGAACCAGACACTAAAACTGATGCTACATTTTATTGGGTACGTGCCCGCTGTTTGTTACTTGAGTTTCCCAACAGGGATTATTGTGGGATCCCCAGTTGCTTCAGAGGATCATATAACAGCAGTGTGTCCAGGGTAACTTAATCTTATCTTCATCTGGTCCAGAGGATTCTGAAAAGCAACAGTGAAAACTAAAAAGAAAAGGAGTACTTGTAGAGACTAACCAATTTATTTGAGCATAAGCTTTCGTGAGCTACAGCTCTCTTCATCGGATGCATAAAGTGGAAAGTACAGTGAGGAGATTTTATATACACACAGACCATGAAAAAATATACATGGTAAGGAGAGTGATCACTTAAGATGAGCTATTACCAGCAGGAGAGTAGGGTGGGGGGAGAGAAAACCTTTTGAAGTGATAATTAAGGTGGGCCATTTCCAGCACATTTCCAGGAGTTAACAAGAACGTCTGAGGAACAGTGGGGGGGAGGAATAAACAAGGTGAATAAACAAGGCTGCTCTCCAACACGAGTTTCTACAAGCCATTACCCTATGATCCCACTGAGAGTTACCAAAAGCAACTACAGCATTTGCTCAAGAAACTTCCTGAAAAAGCACAAGATCAAATCCGCACAGACACACCCCTGGAACCCCGACCTGGGATATTCTATCTACTACCCAAGATCCATAAACCTGGAAATCCTGGGCGCCCCATCATCTCAGGCATTGGCACCCTGACAGCAGGATTGTCTGGCTATGTAGACTCCCTCCTCAGGCCCTACGCTACCAGCACTCCCAGCTACCTTCGAGACACCACTGACTTCCTGAGGAAACTACAATCCATCGGTGATCTTCCTGATAACACCATCCTGGCTACTATGGATGTAGAAGCCCTCTACACCAACATTCCACACAAAGATGGACTACAAGCCGTCAAGAACACTATCCCCGATAATGTCACGGCTAACCTGGTGGCTGAACTTCGTGACTTTGTCCTTACCCATAACTATTTCACATTTGGGGACAATGTATACCTTCAGATCAGCGGCACTGCTATGGGTACCCGCATGGCCCCACAGTATGCCAACATTTTTATGGCTGATTTAGAACAACGCTTCCTCAGCTCTCGTCCCCTAAAGCCCCTACTCTACTTGCGCTATATTGATGACATCTTCATCATCTGGACCCATGGAAAAGAAGCCCTTGAGGAATTCCACCATGATTTCAACAATTTCCATCCCACCACCAACCTCAGCCTGGTCCAGTCCACACAAGAGATCCACTTCCTGGACACTACAGTGCTAATAAACAATGGCCACATAAACACCACCCTATACCGGAAACCTACTGACCGCTATTCCTACCTGCATGCCTCCAGCTTTCACCCTGACCACACCACACGATCCATCGTCTACAGCCAAGCTCTGCGATACAACCGCATTTGCTCCAACCCCTCAGACAGAGACAAACACCTACAAGATCTCTGTCAAGCTTTCTTACAACTACAATACCCACCTGCAGAAGTAAAGAAACAGATTGATAGAGCCAGAAGAGTTCCCAGAAGTTACCTACTACAGGACAGGCCTAACAAAGAAAATAACAGAACGCCACTAGCCGTCACCTTCAGCCCCCAACTAAAACCCCTCCAACGCATTATTAAGGATCTACAACCTATCCTAAAGGATGACCCAACACTCTCACAAGTCTTGGCAGACAGGCCAGTCCTTGCCTACAGACAGCCCCGCAACCTGAAGCAAATACTCACCAACAACCACATACCACACAACAGAACCACTAACCCAGGAACTTATCCTTGCAACAAAGCCCGTTGCCAATTGTGCCCACATATCTATTCAGGGGACACCATCACAGGGCCTAATAACATCAGCCACACTATCAGAGGCTCGTTCACCTGCACATCCACCAATGTGATATATGCCATCATGTGCCAGCAATGCCCCTCTGCCATGTACATTGGTCAAACTGGACAGTCTCTACGTAAAAGAATAAATGGACACAAATCAGATGTCAAGAATTATAACATTCATAAACCAGTCGGAGAACACTTCAATCTCTCTGGTCACGCAATCACAGACATGAAGGTCGCTATCTTAAAACAAAAAAACTTCAAATCCAGACTCCAGCGAGAAATTGCTGAATTGGAATTCATTTGCAAATTGGATACTATTAATTTAGGCTTAAATAGAGACTGGGAGTGGCTAAGTCATTATGCAAGGTAGCCTGTTTCCTCTTGTTTTTTCCTATCCCCCCCCCCCCGAGATGTTCTGGTTTAACTTGGATTTAAACTTGGAGAGTGGTCAGTTTAGATGAGCTATTACCAGCAGGAGAGTGAGTTTGTGTGTGTATGGGGGTGGGGGGGATGTGAGAAAACCTGGATTTATGCAGGAAATAGCCCGACTTGATTATGTAAAGAGTTGTCACTTTGGATGGGCTAGCACCAGCAGGAGAGTGAATTTGTGTGGGGGGGTGGAGGGTGAGAAAACCTGGATTTGTGCTGGAAATGGCCCATCTGTTGATCACTTTAGATAAGCTATTACCAGCAGGACAGTGGGGTGGGAGGAGGTATTGTTTCATATTCTCTGTGTATATATAAAGTCTGCTGCAGTTTCCACGGTATGCATCTGATGAAGTGAGCTGTAGCTCACGAAAGCTCATGCTCAAATAAATTGGTTAGTCTCTAAGGTGCCACAAGTACTCCTTTTCTCTTTTCAAGGTGAAATAGTTTCACTTAGTATAATGACTCAACCACTCCCAGTCTCTATTCAAGCCTAAGTTAATTGTATCCAATTTGCAAATTAATTCCAATTCAGCAGTCTCTCGTTGGAGTCTGTTTTCGAAGTTTTTTTGTTGAACGATAGTCACTTTGAGATCAGAAATCGAGTGACCAGAGAGATTGAAGTGTTCTCCGACTGGTTTATGAATGTTATAATTCTTGACATCTGATTTGTGTCCATTTATTCTTTTACGTAGAGACTGTCTAGTTTGACCAATGTATATGGCAGAGGGGCATTGCTGGCACATGATGGCATCTATCACATAGGTAGATGTGCAGGTGAACGAGCCTCTGATAGTGTGGCTGATGTGATTAGGCCCTATGATGGTGTCCCCTGAATAGATATGTGGGCACAGTTGGCAATGGGCTTTGTTGCAAAGATAGGTTCCTAGGTTAGTGGTTCTGTTGTGTGGTGTGTGATTGCTGGTGAGTATTTGCTTCAGGTTTGGGGGCTGTCTGTAGGCAAGGACTGGCCTGTCTCCCAAGATTTGTGAGAGTGATGGGTCGTCCTTCAGGATAGGTTGTAGATCCTTGATAATGCGTTGGAAAGGTTTTAGTTGGGGGCTGAAGGTGACGGCTAGTGGCGTTCTGTTATTTTCTTTGTTGGGCCTGTCCTGCAGTAGGTGACTTCTGGGCACTCTTCTGGCTCTGTCAATCTGTTTCTTCACTTCAGCAGGTGGGTATTGTAGTTGTAAGAATGCTTGACAGAGATCTTGTAGGTGTTTGTCTCTGTCCGAGGGGTTGGAGCAAATGCGGTTGTATTGTAGAGCTTGGCTGTAGACAATGGATTGTGTGGTTTCTGGGGAGTTTTCACCCTGCTGCAGCTTGGGAAAGCCATGAGAAGCAACCACGACTCAGGAGACATCATGGGACAGCACTGCACTGGTTTATATTTGGTTCCCAGTTGGAAGGTTCTCTTTGTCAACCATAAGAGATAAAACTCACTTTTTTCATAATAAAAGCTTAGATGCTGAAGAAGTTGATGGTTCTCACCTTGGAAATCTTCCAACTCACCATGGCATCTTAGGTTTTTTATGCCACACCTTAGGATCCTCTCTACCCACCACTGAAGGGCAGTCTTCTGCTACTATTTAACAGCACACCACACACAGTTAAGGACTGGAAGTGTATCTAACTAGAATTGTATAGGGAGTGTATTGAATCACAACAGAATGGTCCAAATTGGAATGTGTCCAAGATACCAGTGTTAACAATACTGCAAAATGTACCACAGAAATTTTAGTCACCACAGATAGTCTAACTTTCTAGTTTCTTTTACCATGCCTATCACTGTGGTATCTGAGCTCCTGATGCCACAGCCTTGACTTTGATTTTATATCTCATCAAAAAGAGAGCACAAGGTCTTCCTACACTGATGCAGTATTTGGCTCAGTACTAGCCGAGAGTCTACCGAATCATTAACATCATTGCCTGCAACATATAGATTTTCTCTAGCTGTATCCCAACCAAATACTAATCCTGCTCAGTCCTACTTACCTTATATGGTATGGTGAGGGAACATCTTCAGCTAGTATGGCTGAAACCAGTAAATAATTTCCCCCCTTTTTTTCATATCATATTTGTAAATAAATGAGGGCTGCATATGGGTGGGGAAATTGTATGCAGGGCCATGAATGTAGGGCTGGGGCAGGGGGTTGGGCTGCGGGAGGGAGTGCAGGGTGTGGGAGGGGATGCGGTGTGCAGAAGGGGCTCAGGGCAAGGAGTTGGGGTGCAGGAGGGGTGCGGAGTGCGGGATGGGGCTCAGGGCAGGGGGCTGGGGTGTGAAAGGGGGTGCAAAGCAGGCGGTTAGGGGGCTCAGGGCTGGAGTTCGGGGCACGGGCTCTGGCCTGGTGCTGCTTACCTCGAGCGGCTCCGGGGTGGCAGTGGTGCACAGAGGGGCTAAGGCAGGCTCCCTGCCCTGCTCTGGCCCCATGCTGCTCCCGGAAGCGGCCAGCATGTCCGGTAGTGGCTCCTGTGGGTGGGGTGGGACAGACAGCTCCACCGCGTGCTGTCCTCGCCGGTGGGGACCACCCCAGAAGCTCCCATTGGCCCTGGTTCCCCGTTCCTGGCCAATGGGAGCTGCGGGAGGCGGTGACTGCCAGCGAGGGTAGCGCATGGAGCCCTCTGCCCCCGCTCCCCAAGGGGCCGCAGGGACGTGGTGCCGGGTGCTTCCGGGAGTGGCGCGGGGCCAGATAAGGCAGGGAGCCTGCCTTAGCCCGCTGTGCCATGGGGCTGGCAATCCCGCAGGCCAGACTGAAAGCCCTGATGGGCTGGATCCGGCCCGCAGGCTGTAGTTTGCCCTCCCCTGAGCTACGGCAACATTACAACTGAGGTCAAACACCCTGAAAATAAGAGTTGGAAATAGTGACATCCTTAACTGTAACAACACTAGCAGGCACCACCATAACAACAGAAATTATAACCTCTTTTATCAAGGAATACTTAGTGTGGTAGAACACTGTCTAATAGATATTGTACCTTGCTTGATTGAATATGTTCTCCTTGGAAAGGTTTCTAATAGTTTCAAACAGAGTGTTGTCCCCTAAAGCTACATTCTACTTCCGTTTCATACTGACTGACTGTAACCCTAAGGCAGTTATTGAAAGAGAACTAGCAGTGAAGTGTAAAGAGCTCTAGGAATGAACATGCAAAGGCAGAAAATTGAACACAGATCTGCTCTCTCAGAAAAAAAAAAGTCTAAAAGGTTAACATAGAATATCTCAGATAAAAAATCTGAGAATGATTCCTTTAATAAATGTTGCTATTAACAAACCAGTTCTGTTAATAAATATAACTGAGAGGTGACATATTTATAGGAACTGATTCATTACATGAATAAACATAACTAACATGTCCAACATTTCAGCCATGACTTCAGTTGCAACAGAGAGGCTGGTAAAGGCAATCTTACAAGTATCCAAATTGGATAAAGACCACTGAAGAAACAAAATTGTTGGTGGCTCCTTTCTTTACAGTCTGAAGTTCATGCTTAGTAAATCAAAGATATTGCACATTGTATCTAATGTAAAATATTTTGGGCCATATTCACCACTGCCTTGCAGCTTGCAAGGTATAATCCACATTTATATCTGTGCTAAGTGGGTGTAAAAGGCTACCAAATCAGAATGACAGTGCTTAGCCACCCACTTGGCACAGGTGTAAATGACTAGACAAGGTGCAAGGCAGTGGGCAGGACTTGTACATGTTAAAAAAAGCCAAGATGAAAAACAATATTGTCCATGAAGGAAAAGGGTTCGCTATTCAAGGGTCGGATCCAATTCTCATTGAATGCAATGGACTTCCCACAGTGACTCCACTGGGAATTGGATCAGGTGCTAAATAATCTAGATTTAAAAAAAAAAGATGACCATCTGGCACACATATTAATTGTGCAGTGACAAAAAAAAGTATGAAGCCTGACAAAGCAGAATGTAAAGGACAAATAAAGGATCGGCTATAAAATTAGACATTAGTAATGCCAAAAAGTCTTGACATATTCATACTTATTGATTTTCACAGTATATGATAAAAGAAAACACTTTACAGACACATAAACAAATCCTCAAACATCCTTCTTGTTCTCCAACCACATCCTCACAGCTTGCCCTTATTTGCGGATGACTTGCAAAGCAAGAGAGAAGACTAGCACACTTGTGGTGGAGAACTCAGGCTGCATCTGACCTAGCAAAGGTTTTGATAAGTCAGACTAAACATTTTTTAGAAGTCCCTGGAGTCCAGTCAGGTGAGAGAATGGTCCCCCCTTGTCTCCCAAGACATCCACACACTTCCCTGTTCTAGCACTCTGAACCATCTCTGTTCTCTCTATCTCACTACCCCAATTAAAATCCTATAAGGAGAAACAGTAGACTTTGAACACGGGAAATCTGAGGTAAAGGTGTCTAAGGGGTGTGGGCCAGAAGGGGTAGGCAGGGCTGGGGATAACCCTGGCAACCTAGAAACATGCCAGGCTTTTTTAGTGGTATTTACTAGTTGTATTCAGAGAAGCTCTGTGTTAATTTTGCTTTGTAATTTACCAATCGAGCCTTTAGTATCGTAAGAGTAAATTAACAATGGGGGACAAAACTCTTTTTTTTTTCTTTGCTGTATAATACTTTAAATTGAAGAGAATCCCATATAGGTTAGAAGGAAGTGTGAAGTTTCATTTCTTGGGTACAGATATACATTTATTTTCTTTTTTTCCCCCTTTTCTTTGTTAGTCTTAAAAATGGTAATAGAACATTCAGGGGTGTTTGCAGTATCATAATCCGAGGAGTCCTTTAAGATTATGTAATATGAATATACTGTTATGAAGCTATTCAATTGATCAAGTTATCGTGGGGGCTGGAACAGGCCAATTCCTACAGACTACCTATATAGTTAATTGGTGTTTGGTTCTTGTATCACACCCACGACCATTTGAAGTGCCCTACAAATCTCTTAAAAGGAGCACAAGATCCGTGTCTGTGTGAATTTCTAGGTCACTTTTATTTATTGAGTAAGCTTTTATTTGTCATGGTGCATAGATGTTTTATTTGAATCCTGTCAGGTCAATTTTGCATTGTTGTGATCCCATAGTTTACAATTTGTGAATTCAGAAACTGAGCGACGCCATTGCTGTACAAAAGAGTACATTAAATACAAAAGAAAAGAAAAGCGTATTGGAGGCAAAATCCAAAAGGCTAAGGCACTGAATGAGTAAGGGAAAATAAGGCAAGAAGAGGCTGTATAAATATATTAGGAGGAAAAGGAAAGCCTAGATCCATTTACTTAATGGGGAAGGAGAGGAAATAATGAATGACACACAGAATGCTGAGTTGTTCAGTGTGTTTTTTTGAGGCTTCAGTCTTCACTGAAAATCTTGATTGTGACCAGATACTTAACAATGTGGGAAGGATCTCAGATCAAAATAGGGAAAGAACAAGTTTAAAGAATATTTAGATAAGTTAAATGTATGTAAATTGACAGAGCCAGATGAAATTCACCTTTGAGTACTTAAGAAACTAGCCAAAGCAATCTCTGTACTTTTAGCAATTGTCTTTGGGAGCGAATGGAGGAAGGGTGAGGTACTAGAGGGCCAGAGAACGGCAAACATAGTAGCTAACTTCAAAAAGGGGGAAAACCAGAACTGGGTAATTATAGACACATCAGCTTAACTTTGATACCCAGAAAGATACTGGGACAATCAGTTTATTGTAACCTAAAGGGTAATAAGGAGATGAGTAGTAGTCAACATGGATTTATCAAGAACAAATAATGTCAAACCAAACTTATTTTCTTCTTTGATAAATTAACTGACCTAGTGGATAGAGAGGAAGCAATAAATAGGACAAATACAGTCTTTAGTAAGGCATTTGACCCTGTCCCATATGACAGTCTCATAAACAAATTAGGGAAATGAAATTTAGATGGAAATATAAGATAGGTGCATAACTGGTTCAAAGGCTATTTCCAAAGAGTAGATATCAATGGCTTTCTGTCAAACTGGGGGATATATGTTTCTCTTGGGTCCACACTGTTCAGTATTTTCATTAACGACTTTGATAGAGTGGAGAGTATGCTTATGAATCTGTTGTTGTGATGTTTAAACCATTTCTTTGCCTGAAATGTTACAAATTAGTAATTGGTGTGTAGTTCATGACAAGATGACAGGGTGCTGCTAACCAAACTATTATGTAAGAACACAGGCTATCAGATCTCGGTGTGTTAATCTCTAATAACAAACACGTGTTATCTCATTGCTGTATATGTTGGTACCACTCACCATTCCAGGGGGAATTCTGCACCACTGCGCACGTGCATAATTAATGAGCCAGACATTTTTAATTTTTTGCGTAGAAAAAAAGCTTCTGCCGGAAAGTTGCTTCAGTCCTGCCTTTTGCCCACCAGAGAGTGCTATGGTGCTAGAACAGGGGGAAGGGGGTTTGAGCATTGGCCTGCTAAACCCAGGGTTATGAGTTCAATCCTTGAAGGGGCCATATAGGGATCTGGGGCAAAAATTGGGGATTGGTCCTGCTTTGAGCAGGGGGTTAGACTAGATGACCTCTTGAGGTCCCTTCCAACCCTGATATTCTATGATTCTGCTGTGGCTGTGAAGGAGGCAAAGAAAAGTTTCTTTGTCTACACCATAGCATCTGCGAAATCTCACATAGGAGATTGCTTCTGGGGGACAGAGGGCCTGGTTAATCTGTGCTGCCTCAGTTTGTTTCTTTCCAAAGAGAGTTGTGTGGAACCAGACCAAACTTTTGTGTCTGGAGAGGAAAGGAGAGAGTGTGCAGAGTAACAGATTGAGAAGACAAATACTAAATCCTCTATGCTTGAGTTTTGGCTAGTTTCTCAATCTGAGGTGCTAAAATGGTGGAAGCACCTCATGCCAGCTCCTGTGCTTTGGACCCAAGCCTAATCCTATTTTGGCTCTTGAAGACCAATTGAGAAGAACTGAGTCCACTGTTGGTGAAGATTGTCAACATTTCTTTGGGGAGGACAGAGTGGTGGTGACGTGCCTCCAGGAAGCTTTTGTATTTGACATTGACCATGTGGTCCATTATTACCCAATATGTGATCTGTTTTTAACATGAGTAATGTTAAGAATTTGCAGAATCAGGCTCTAAGAGGACCAAACACAGATGAGGGGAGGGAAATAGAACATAACATACAAGCAAATGACCCAATCCTGTAAATACTTACACACTTTAATGGGAGCTAACACGTGAACTCTTCACAACTTCAATGGGATTACTCATGAGAGTAGTTAAGCATGTGTGCAGGGCCTTACAGTGTAAAACCTTTGGTGCAAATTCTTTGATTCTTTCGTATACGTTTTAAAAGCACCTAATGAAACAGATACCTGAATAGGGCTTTTTGGTACTAATACATTATCAATGATAAATAATGAATACCCCATATTTCTTTTTTTAAAAATGCATTTAACACATAGGGAAACTGAGATACAGAGATAGAACCAAATCCTGTTGATGCCCTGTCCTGTGCTTTAACTGCAGGATCATGTATGCACCTGATTCTGCTCCACTAAAGTAGGGTTGCCAGGTGTCCATTTTTTGACCAGAACACCTGGTCAAAAAGGGACCCTGGCGGCTCCGGTCAGCACTGCTGACCAGGCCATTAAAAGTCCAGTGAGCAGCACTGTAGAGCTAAGGCAGGCTAGTCCCTACCTGTCCTGGCACAGTGATGCGCTCCAGGAAGCGACCAGCAGGTCCGGCTCCTAGGCGGGGGGGGGAGGGGTTGCACGGGGCTCCGCATGCTGCCCGAACCCCCCCAAACCCGAAGCCCGCTCCTCCACCCCAAACCCCTCATCCTCAGCCCCACCCCAGAGCCCGCACCCCCAGCCCAGAGTCGGTACCCCCTCCTGCACCCCAATCCTGTGCCTCAACCTGCAGCCCCCTCCCACACTCTGAATCCCTCGGCCCTACCCCCCAGCTTGGAGCCCCCTCCTGCTTCCTAAACCCCACACCCCCAACCCCATCCCAGAGCCTGCACCCCCAGCAGGAGCCCTCACCCCCTCCAGCACCCCAACTCCCTGCCCCAGCCTGGAACCCCCTCCCACACCCTGAACCCCTCATTTCTGGCCCCACCCCAGATCCCACAGACACAGTTAGAGCCCTCACCCCCTCCTGCACCCTACCCCCTTCCCCAGCCCAGTGAAAGTGAGTGAAGGGGGAAGAGCGAGCCACCGAGGGAGGCGGAATGTACTGAGTCGGGGCCAGGGCAGCAGGGAAGGGGCAGGTCTAGGGTGTTCGGCTTTGTGTGATTAGAAAGTTGGCAACCCTACAGTCAAAACGAGTTTTGCCATTGGCTTCACTGGGAGCAGCATCAGGCCCTATCTGAAGACTAGCCAGCAGGTAGAGAAGACTCCTGAGAAATAGCTATTCTATTTGTTCATGCAAGTGTCGCTATCTTGAAAAAAAAAAGAGGAAGAAATTCAAACTATGACGTAGAAAACAGAATAGCCCCTAAACAGAATGTTTTTCAAAGTTTTCCCTAAAGTATCATCTGCTCTTTAACCTCCTTATTACTACATTGTCTAAAGTTTAAAATACATTTAGCTAGATACTTCTTGCAAATTATTCCAATTCAAATCCAACTGTTTCCCAATGTATCAAAACAAAGTTAAATAACAAAACTAGAGTTAAATAACAAACAGTGGGACAGAAATATTAAAAGATTAAGACAAGAAAAGATATGTAATTGGGTGAGACTGAAGTAAACGGACAGTTGAGGAGACAAAGCCTGTTCCAGACGATAATAGCTGCAAAGAAAGTGGGTCTCATTTCAACAGTGACGAGACTCTCTCAAAAAAGACAAAGAGGAAGCCAGTGCTAAAACTGTGGAAAAAGGGAAGAAGATAGACAAGGTCCATGTGTTGCTATAGCACCATAGCATAGACACTTCCGACATTGATGGAAGGGGTTTGTCCATTGTTGCAGTTAATCGACCGCTCCACGAGGTGGTAACTAGGTTGACCGAAGAATTCTCCCACTGACCTAGCCCAGTCTACACCAGGAGTTAGGTCAACCTAACTATGGCAGACGGGGCACAACATCTTTTACAGCCTGAGCAATGTAACTAGGTCCATCTAATTTCTGAGTGTAGCCCAGGTTTGAGAAAGGCAGGAGCAACTTGTTAGATGATTTTAAACATAAGGAAGGAATTTTAAACTAGATCCTGAAATAAATAGGAAGCTGTGGACTGGAGCAAACCAGGAAATTCAGCAGACACATATAGATCTTCTGTTGAACAAAGTTGAGATGGATCAAACCCAGAACATCACATTCAACCCCTTCCAACTCCAGGGTATTGGGATCTGTTTTGAACACAGATCTAGGGTCGTCAGCCCTTCAGAACTGTCCTGGAGTCTCCAGGAAATAAAGATTAATTTTTAATTAAAGACTGTCATGGGATGAAACCTCCAGGAACACATCCAACCAAAAATGGCAACCCCAGCCAGATCCAAAGCCAACAGGGCCCTATTTTCTCCCTCGGCTGTGACCAAAACCTCAGGTGAGCAGCAGGGGAGAATTCAGCCCGGCCACATGATTCACACCCTAGCCCCAGTCTGCGCCTGCTCTGGAGGGACCTCAAACAGCGTCTGGGCCACTACTGTGAGGCGCAAAGCTTTAAACGTTTCCCACCCACAGCAGCTGCAGACACCTCTCCCCTCAGAGGCGCCCCGGGCACACTGGGTCCCCGCGCGCCGAACAGGGGAGCGCAATCTGCCGCTGAGGCAGCTCCCAGGGGAGGGGGAGTCCCAGCAGCCGCCCTCCTCCAGCCGCGCGACTCCTCGGCCCGCGCCTCCCCCCCCTCGCCCTGCCCCAGAGGCGGGGCCGCGGGGCCGCGGGGCCGCCCCCTCCAGACCCAGCCAGCCGATCGCCTCGGCCCGGCCTTCCGCTGCCGCCATTCTCCGCAGCCAGACGGAGAGTCAGGCCCCGCGGCGCCGGCCCATCCATCGGCCCGGGCTCGTGGCGTCTCGGCTGCCGGCTCCAGTTCCGACGCGGCCCTTCAAACGATGCAGCCCGCGGGCTCCCCACTGCGGCTCCTCTTCCTCCTCTCGCTGGCCAAGGCAAGCGGGGCGGCGGCGGGAACAGGTAACGCCTGGGGCGGCCGCCCCGTGGCCGTGCGGGGTGTCTTCAGGCTTTCCCGCGGAGCCGCCCCTGGGCCGATGTGGCCCCTCTCCCGGGAGCGCGATCCGCCTGGCGCGCGAACCCGGCCGAGGCGGCCAGAAGGCGGCAGCTGGTCGTTTGGCCGCTTTATGTTATTTCCTGATCCGTAGAGCAGGGGTACTGGGCATCCACGGGGTTTGAGCTCAGGGATTCTGCAAAGGTGGCTGGGACGTACCCAAGGACAAAAGCTGCGAGAGAAACTTTTAGTTTCTGTATACAGATGTCCGTGAAGCAGGGTTTTGGTGATTTCCCCCTCTTTTTTTCAGTCCACAAGAGTTTTATGAAACGAAACACAACCCGCGCTCCCTGAGTCACTTAGTCAATATAGGTTTCAGAGTAGCAGCCGTGTTAGTCTGTATTCGCAAAAAGAAAAGGAGGACTTGTGGCACCTTAGAGACTAACCAATTTATTTGAGCATAAGCTTTCCTGAGCTACAGCTCACTTCGTTGGGTAGTCATTCTTCAAAGGTAAAAAGACATGCATTGTTGGAAAGGAAAAATGGGCAGTTCTGTAAATAAAATGTAATAATGGAGTCTCCTCTCCACTCTTAGCTCTTTGAGCATTACACTTTTTTTTAATCTGCCCTTAGATGTACCCTAGCCAACTGATTTCCATTTTCACCACTGAACCAATTACACAGTTTTGACCAAACCAGTCTAACTGTAAAAAGACACACGGACTCAGTTGGGCAGGAGTCCTGGCCTTTGACTCATTAAAGGCCCCAGGAGAATTGTCTGTCTTCTAACTTCTGCAGACTTTCCACTTGTTTGTTCTTGATCTCTCCCACCTATTTTCACAAAGTGACCCAAGATTTATTCAGCCTTTTAGCGACGGATATTGTCATTGTCACAGAGCCTTTTGGTTTACAGGTTTCAGAGTGGTAGCCGTGTTACTCTGTATCGGGGGAAAAAACCAAACAAAAACCCGAGGAGTACTTGTGGCACCTTAGAGGCTAACAAACTTATTTGGGCATAAGCTTTCGTGGGCCAAAACCCACTTCATCAGATGCATGCAGTGGAAAATACAGTAGCAAGATATATATACACAGAGAACATGAAAAAATTGTAAGGAGACTAATCAATTAAGGTGAGCTATTATCAGCAGGAGAAAAAAAAACTTTTGTAGCGATAATCAGGATGGCCCATTTCAAACAGGTTTCAGAGTAGCAGCCATGTTAGTCTGTATCTGCAAAAAGAATAGGAGTACTTGTGGCACCTTAGGGACTAACAAGAAGGTGTGAGTAACAGTAGGGGAAAAACTAGCATGGGGAAATAGTTTTTACTTTGTGTAATGACCCGTCCACTCCCAGTCTTTATTCAAGTCTAATTTAATGGTATCCATTGGCCAAAGCGGACAATCTCTACGCAAAAGAATAAATGGACACAAATCAGACGTCAGGAATTATAACATTCAAAAACCAGTTGGAGAACACTTCAACCTCCCTGGTCACTCAATTTCAGACCTAAAAGTTGCAATTCTCCAACAAAAAAATTTCAAAAACAGACTCCAACGAGAAACTGCAGAATTGGAATTAATTTTCAAACTGGACACCATTAAAGCTGGAAGTTGAAGCTAGACAAATTCAAACTGAAAATAAGGCATACATTTTTGACAATGAAAGTACTTAACCACTGGAACCATTTCCCAAGGGTTGTGGTGGATTCTCCATCATTGGCAATTTTAAAATCAAGATTGGGTGTTTTACTATAAGATCTGCGTAGGAATTATTTGGGGGAAGTTTTCTGGCTTGTGTTGTACAGGAGGTCAGGTTAGATGATCACAGTGGTGCCTTCTGGCCTGGGAATCTATGAATCTATTTGATTCTGCCTAGGTGAGCTCCATGGTACACTGCCACTCTTCATACAATAGCTCCCATAAAATGGGTGCTGATAGTGGCAGCATTTAAAGAAACAGGAAAATGCAGTACTTCCTTACTTGACTCATTCCTGGCTCCTCCTTTCTGAACACTCAGTTTGCTATACACAAGACACTTGTTGCGCTGCATCCGAGAGTGCTAAAGGAGTTGGCAGATGTGATAGCAGAGCCGTTGGCCATTATCTCTGAAAACTCATGGCGATTGGGGGAGGTCCTGGACGACTGGAAAAAGGCTAATGTAGTGCCCATCTTTTAAAAAGGGAAGGAGGAGGATCCGGGGAACTTCAGGCCAGTCAGCCTCACCTCAGTCCCTCGAAAAATCATGGAGCAGGCCCTCAAGGAATCAATTCTGAAGCACTTAGAGGAGAGGAAAGTGATCAGGAACAGTCAGCATGGATTCACCAAGGGCAAGTCATGCCTGACTAATCTATTGCCTTCTATGATGAGATAACTGGCTCTGTGGATGAGGGGAAAGCAGTGGACATGTTGTTCCTTGACTTTAGCAAAGCTGCTGATACGGTCTCCCACAGTATTCTTGCCAGCAAGTTAAAGAAGTATGGGTTGGATGAATGGACTATAAGGTGGATAGAAAGCTGGCTAGATCGTCGGGCTCAGCGGGTAGTGATCAATGGCTCCATGTCTAGTTGGCAGCCGGTATCAAGCGGAGTGCCCCAAGGGTCGATCCTGGGGCCGGTTTTGTTCAATATCTTCATTAATGATCTGGAGAATGGTGTGGACTGCACCCTCAGCAAGTTTGCAGATGACATTAAACTGGGAGGAGTGGTAGATATGCTGGAGGGTAGGGATAGGATACAGAGGGACCTAGACAAATTAGAGGACTGGGCCAAAAGAAATCTGATGAGGTTCAACAAGGACAAGTGCAGAGTCCTGCACTTAGGACGGAAGAATCCCATGCACTGCTACAGGCTAGGGACTGAATGGCTAGGCAGCAGTTCTGCAGCAAAGGACCTAGGGGTTACAGTGGACAAGAAGCTGGATTTGAGTCAACAGTGTGCCCTTGTTGCCAAGAAGGCTAACAGCATTTTGGACTGTATAAGTAGGGGCATTGCCAGTAGATCGAGGGACATTATCGTTCCCCTCTATTCGACATTGGTGAGGCCTCATCTGGAGTACTGTGTCCAGTTTTGGGCCCCACACTACAAGAAGGATGTGAAAAATTGGAAAGCGTCCAGTGGAGGGCAACAAAAATGATTAGTTTCAGAGTAGCAGCCGTGTTAGTTTGTATTTGGAAAAAGAAAAGGAGTACTTGTGGCATCTTAGAGACTAACAAATTTATTTGAACATAAGCTTTTGTGAACTACAGCTCACTTCATTAGATGCATTCAGTCCACTTTTTAAAAATGATTAGGGGACTGGAACACATGACTTATGAGGAGAGGCTGAGGGAACTGGGATTGTTTAGTCTGCGGAAGAGAAGACTGAGGGGGGATTTGATAGCTGCTTTCAACTCCCTGAAAGGGGGTTCCAAAGAGGATGGATCTAGACTGCTCTCAGTGGTAGCAGACGACAGAACAAGGAGTAATGGTCTCAAGTCGCAGTGGAGGCAGTTTAGGTTGGATATTAGGAAAAACTTTTTCACTAGGAGGTGGTGAAGCACTGGAATGTGTTACGTAGGGAGGTGATGGAATCTCCTTCCTTTGAGGTTTTTAAGGTCATGCTTGACAATGGGATGGGATGATTTAGTTGGGGATTGGTCCTGCTTTGAGCAGAAGGTTGGACTAGATGATCTCCTGAGGTCCCTTCCAAACCTGATATTCTATGATTCTATGACACTGGAACTTTTTGGAACCTGTAGTGAATAAATCAAAGAGCCTATTATTCCTGAGACAGGATTTCAAGGGAAACTGTCTACTTGAAATCTAGCCAATTAAAAAAAAGAGTTAAAACAGTTGCAGGTACCACACCTGTCCCAGAGTTCCATGTCTATTTTTGTGATTTTGCAATCACACTTTCCTATATTTAATAATACTTTCGCTCCCTTGTTGCTGTGTGCGCCCACTTAAACGCAAGGGGCAGCTGACTATTAACTGATGGAACAGGGAAAACCATGAAAATTCCTGTAAATAAAGTACTGTCAAATGCACAAGGTAAACACCCTGGAAAAAAGAAAAATATTTGCCCCCTCCTCATCTTTTTACAGTT
Organism: Caretta caretta; assembly: GCF_965140235.1. Taxonomy (NCBI): domain Eukaryota; kingdom Metazoa; phylum Chordata; order Testudines; family Cheloniidae; genus Caretta; species Caretta caretta. Next base: position 52,863,374 of record NC_134216.1, on the reverse strand, counting down.
ACAATAATCCAAGGTCTTTCTTGTAATAGTAGATAAAACCAGTTTACACAGAAGTGTGATTTTTAAGGTGATGGTGTCCCTTCCGTTCTCCCTGTAGTCTGGTTCATGATAGCTGAGGCAGAGTGTATCTTTCATCAAAGAGGACTATGATAGTGAGAGGGACTACTGAGATTCCAGTTGCAGCACTGATGTATAGTTCAAGAGGCATTTTACCAGCTTGTTTCCTTATTTCTTGCACTGAAGGTCTCTGCCCTTGGTTCTGTTTTAGGTTTCTACAGTTGATCCTGATTCTCTCCACAGATCATAATCTCTCACATTTGGACAGTTCCCTTCCCTTCCTTGCCTCAGGTTCAGTCCTCTTTCTCCTAATGGTGAAGTCACTTGTTCAAAGGGATCTTCCTCTTGGAACTCAGTTGGTTTATAGTTACCCCAGATGTCACTCTCATGGAGTTGAGGGCATACTCAAAGTGGAAGATGGCTTGGTAAAGTGGTTTTCTTCAGAGAGAACATGGATATTGATATGTTAATGCTTAGGGTGGCACTGATAAGAAAACATCTACTAGCTCTCTGGGAATAACTAGCAGGGAAACCAGTTCTAATCTGAATAGAAAGTTTATTGTAATCACTTAACAAACAGGGCAGCACCCTCAGCTCTTGCTTCTGGAAGGAATCCAAACTACCTTTTGCCTGGGCAGGCAGAAATCTCCCTGCCCTAAGAACCTGTTACCTGGCAGGGAAGATAAATTACCTGCAGACAGTCTAAGGAGAGAATGGAGTTCCCTTACTACTGGGTTCACCTCACTTTTAGCCAGTGGTGGTGCCCATTCATGAATCTGTTTTTGACATCAGCAAGTAACAAATTCCGCAGATAATATAGCAAGTACCAGGATCCTCTGCTGAGCCAGTTGGATTCCTTTGTGATTCCCTTTTCCACTGTTGTCCTTTATTCGTCCATCCCCCCCAGTGCTTCATAAAATAGTTCAAATGTTCTGGCCTGACTAAAGAGCCATATTCACTCTTTAATGATCCAGGAGGGTTTGGTTTACGGGTTTGTATATGGACAGTTAGTGACCATTCTCTCCAGACCCCAAATCTGTTACCAGCTTTTCCCATTACTTTGGGGTATGCTCATTTATTAGGGTTACTCTTCTGGGGTGCGGGAGGGTTCTGTACTTCTATCTATGTACTGCTTGTGTCACTTGTGTTCTCATACAGAGCTCTACTTCTCCCTACTGAAAGTTCCCTCCCAGTGGAGTTATCCTGCAGGACCTAGGTTCCCCAAATGGGTTTTTCCAGCCCCAGAATTAGATAAACACACACACAGCGCATCTGAGAGGACCGGGTTAATCAGTACTTCCAAGCTGCCACCCTCATATGTCCCAGGTTCAGCACATCTGTCATAACCTTACAGCTAAGGGTAGCCTATATTCCCATGCTGCTGGGGGAAGACTTGGCCAACCATGTGAAGCTAGCCAAGAGGGTGGGAATGGTCACCCGCAGCCAGGCTAAGCGAGCTGTCACACCTAGTTCTGTTCCTGAGCCTTCAACAAGGGCCTAGTCTGTGTTACCAGAGACCCAGACTGAGGTGGTGGAACCGGACACCATGCCAACGTCTGCGACAGCAGTAGTGGATCCAGTCGCAGAGACCCAGCCAGAGCCAGTCCCAAAACCGGAAGTGGTGGAGCAACCAGTACCAGAACCATTGCCAGCACTGAGTTCAGCGTTTGCAACCCCGTCTACAGCTCCAATACCAGAGGACACCACTGAGCCTGCACTGGCAGCAGCAGCAGCAGATAACCCTACACAAGAGGCTCAGCCAGAGCCTGAAATACCACATAGTTCACCAGTGGAGAGCGGTTCACAGTCAACGGAAACAGCCCCATCACCTTCATCGCTTCCAGAGGGACCAAGCCCAGGTCCACAATCCAGTGAGGAACTGATGTCTCCAGCATCAAGGGAACAGTTCCAGGCCAAACAGGAAGCAGATGAAAGCCTCCAGGGAGCTTGGACAGTGGCACAAAGCAACCCACCGCCTCTCAGCTCTTCTAATTGATCCCAGTTTGTTGTAGAAAGAGGACTTTTATACAAGGAACCTCTTTTTGGTGGGCACCAGTAAGATCGGCATCCTCAGAGACAGTTGGTAGTTCCAACTAAGTACCGGGGAAAGCTCTTGAGCTTAGCCCACCATCTTCCCTGGGGCCATGCTGGGGTGAACCGGACCAAAGACCGTTTGGGGAGGTCCTTCCACTGGGAGGGAATGGGCAAGGGTGTTTCTACTTATGTCCAGTCTTGTGAGGTGTGCCAAAGAGTGGAAAACCCCAAGACCGGGTCAAAGCCCCTCTCCACCCACTCCCCATAATTGAGGTCCCATTTCAGCTAGTAGCTGTGGATATTCTGGGTCCTTTTCCGAAAAAGACACCCAGAGGAAAGCAGTACATACTGACTTTCATGGATTTTGCCACCCGATGGCTAGAAGCAGTAGCTCTAAGCAACACCAGGGTTAAAAGTGAGTGCCAGGCATTAACAGACATTTTTGCGAGGATAGGTTGGACCTCTGACATCCTTACAGATTCGGGAACTAATTTCCTGGCAGGAACTATGAAAAGCCTTTGGGAAGCTCATGGGGTGAACCATTTGGTTGCCACCCCTTACCATCATCAAACAAATGGCCTGGTGAAGTTTAATGGAACTTTGAGAGCCATGATAGGTAAATTCGTAAACAATTGGGACCTAGTGTTGCAGCAGTTGCTCTTTGCCTACAGGGCTGTACCATATCCCAGTTTAGGGTTTTCACCATTTGAACTTTTGTATGGCCATGAGGTTAAGAGGCCATTACAGTTGGTGAAACAGCAATGGGAGGGATTTACACCTTCTCCAGAAACTAACATTCTGGACTTTGTAAACACCCTCCAAAACACCCTCCGAACCTCTTTATCCCTTGCTAGAGAAAACCTAAAAGATGCTCAGGAAGAGCAAAAGGCCTAGTATTATAAACATGCCAGAGAACGTTCCTTTAAAGTAGGGGTCTTGGTCATGGTCTTGAAGGTGCTCCAGGCCCATAAAATGGAAGTGCCTTGGGAAGGGCCATTTACGGTCCAGGAGCGCCTGGGAGCTGTTAACTATCTCATAGCATCCCCCACCTCAAACCTAAAGTCTGCAGTGTACCATGTTAATTCTCTAAAGCCCTTTTATTCCAGAGAATTAAAGGTTTGTCAGTTTACAGCCCAGGAAACAGATGACACTGAGTGGTCTGAAGGTATCTACTACGAAGGAAAAAGTGACAGTGAACCTCTCAATGACCCTCGGACGTATGCAGCACCAGCAGATCAAGGAGCTGTGCACTAGCTTCGCGCCGATGTTCTCAGCCACCCCAAGATGGACCGAACGGGCATGCCACTCACTCCATTGACACAGGTAATGCTCACCCAATTAGAGCCCAACCGTACTGGGTGTCTCCTCAAGCCAAAACTGCTATAGAACGGGAGATCCAGGACATGCTACAGATGGGTGTAATCCGCCCCTCTAACAGAGCATGGGCATCTCCAGTGGTTCTAGTTCCCAAACCAGATGGGGAGGTACGCTTTTTCGTGGACTACATAAGCTAAATGCTGTAACTCTCCCAGACAACTATCCAATACCACACACAGATGCACTATTGGAGAAACTGGGACGTGCCCAGTTCATCTCTACCTTAGACTTAACCAAGGGGTACTGGCAAGTACCACTGGATGAATCCACTGAGAAAAGGTCGGCCTTCATCACACATGTAGGGCTGTATGAATTTAATGTTCTCCTTTTCGGGCTGCGAAATGCACCCACCACTTTCCAAAAACTTGTAGATAGTCTCCGAGCAGGATTGGCAGAATCTGCAGTCGCCTACCTTGATGATGTGGCCATCTTTTCTGATTCATGGCAGAACACCTGGAGCATCTGCAAAAAGTCTTCGAGCGCATAATGGCAGCAGGGCTAACTTAAGGTTAAAAAGTGTCAAATGGGCCTAAGCAGAGTGACTTACCTTGGACACCAGGTGGGTCAAGGAACTATCAACCTCCTACAGGCCAAAGTGAATGCTATCCAAAAGTGGCCTGTCCCACAGTCAAAGAAGCAGGTCCAATCCTTCTTAGGCTTGGCCGGATATTACAGGCGATTTGTACTGCACTTCAGACAAATTGCCGCCCCACTGACAAACCTAATCAAAAAGAAACAGCCAAATGCAGTTCAGTGGACTGAAGAGTGTCAGAAGGCTTTTAATCAGTTTAAAGCGACACGCTGTCTGACCCTGTGCTAAGTGCCCCAGACTTTGACAAACCGTTCCTAGTAACCACAGATGCGTCTGAGCATGGTGTGGGAGCAGTTTTAATGCAGGAAGGACCGGATCAAGAATTCCATCCTGTAGTGTTTCTCAGCAAGAAGCTGTCTGAGAGGGAAAGCAACTGGTCAGTCAGTGAAAAAGAATGTTACACCATTGTGCACGCTCTGGAAAAGCTACGCCCATACGTTTGGGGATGGTGTTTCCACCTGCAAACAGACCATGCTGCTCTGAAGTAGCTTCATACCATCAAGAACAATAACAAAAATCTTCTTCGGTGGAGTTTAGCTCTCCAAGATTTTGATTTTGAAATACAACACATTTCAGGAGCTTCTAACAAAGTGACTGATGCACTCTCCCGTTAAAGTTTCCCAGAATCAACTGGTTAAAATAGTCCTTGAAATGTGGAAAATATTGTTCATCTTTATATAATCAGTAGTATATCTAGAGGTGCATGTGTCTTATTAACTTTGTTTTCTCCTAGAGCTCCAGGAAGAAATCACATCCAGTGTGGTACAGGCTGTCCAGCACCATCTGTGATTTGGGGAGTGTCAAGGTTCCTTCCCCACTCTGAACTCTAGGGTACAGGCGTGGGGACATGCATGAAAACCTCCTAAGCTTACTTTTACCAGCTTAGGTTAAAATTTCCCCAAGGTACAAACTATTTTACCTTTTGCCCTTGGATTTTTGCTGCCACCACCATAACCGGGTTTATTATTGGGAAAGAGTTGTTTGGAAACGTCTTTCCCCCCAAAATCCTCATCAAAACCTTGCACCCCCCTTCCTGGGGAAGGTTTGATAAAAATCCTCACCAATTTGCATAGGTGACCACAGACCCAAACCCTTGGATCTTAAGAACAATGAAAAAAAAGCGTTCAGTTTCTTACAAGAAGAATTTTAATAGAAGAAAAAGGAAAAAGAATCACCTCTGTAAAATCAGGATGGTAAGTTCCTTACAGGGTAATTAGATTCAAAACATAGAGAATCCCTCTAGGCAAAACCTTAAGTTACAAAAAGACACAAAGACAGGAATATCCATTCTATTCAGCACAGCTTATTTTCTCAGCCATTTAAAGAAATCATAATCTAACGCATATCTAGCTAGATTACTTACTAAGTTCTAAGACTCCATTCCTGTTCTGTCCCCGGCAAAAGCATCACACAGACAGACTGAGACCCTTTGTTTCTCCCTCTCCTCAGCTTTTGAAAGTATCTTGTCGTCTCATTGGTCATTTTGGTCAGGTGCCAGCGAGGTAATCCTAGCTCCTTAACCCTCTACAGGTGAAAGGGTTTTTCCTCTGGCCAGGAGGGATTTTAAAGGTGTTTACCCTTCCCTTTATAGTTATGACAGGGGGCGTGTCATAACCACACAGCTAAGGGTAGCCTGGAATTCCTCCTTACCTGTAAGGGGTTAAGAAGCTCAAATAACCTGGTTGGCATCTGACCAAAAGGACCAATGGGGAAGATACTTTCAAATATTGTGGGGGGGGGGAAGGCTTTGTTTTTGTGTGTTCTCTTGGGAAGCAGAGAAGCATCAGGTCAGAAAACTCCTCCTATAAACCATCCTAAAAGTCTCTCATATTACAAAAATTGTAAGTAAAAGCCATGCAAGGCGTGTTAGATTATCTTTTGTTTTGCTTGTGAATTTTTCCTTTGCTGGAGGGAAGTTTATTCCTGTTTTTTGTAACTTTGAAACTAAGCCTAGAGGAAGTTCTGCTGTGTTTTTGAATCTTTTGTTACCCTGTAAAGTTATTTTCCATCTTGATTTTACAGCGGTGATTTTTACCTTTTTTAAAAATAAAATCCTTCTTTTAAGAACCTGACTGATTTCTCTGTTGTCCTAAGACCCAGGGGTTTGGGTTTGTGATCACTTTGTAACCAACTGGTTAGGATATTATTCTCAAGGCTCCCCAGGAAAGGGGGTGTAAGGGCTTGGGGGCGCTATTTTGGGGAATAGGAACTCCAAGGGGTCCTTTCCCTGATTCTTTGTTAAATCACTTGGTGATGGCAGCCTACCCTCCAGGGGCAAAGAATTTGTGCCTTGGGGAAGTTTTAACCTAAGCTGGTAGAAATAAGCTTAGGGCGTCTTTCATGCGGGTCCCCACATCTGTACCCTAGAGTTCAGAGTGGGGAGGGAACCCTGGCAATGTCTCTATCCACACTTTCACATTACAGTTGTTCTTGTAGTAACCTACTTGATGAGCAAACCCCACAGGATTTTTGGGCGCTGCAGGGATCTTTTAGCTTAGGTACGAGGAGCGTTGCTGCAGAGCGAATGAGGGAACCAAAAAACACCCACAGGGGGGTAGGGGTGGGGGTGGAAGGGAAGAGAGAGAGAGAAGCAACCAGCTTAATCATGAAAGTTAGTTATTGCCAGGTAATAACCATAGGGCAGCTAAACAAACAAAACAGTTATAATATTAAATCTAACTTAAACTTGATTATAGAAGTCAGGTTTAGAAAACTATAACTGATCACACAAGTCAGGGTCAGAAGGCTATACATAGAGACAGAGCTGGGTTCTCACCATTCCATGAAGCTTGAATTGATCAGGGGTCCCAGGTGGTGGTGGTAGCTGAGGGCCTGGAGTGCTGGAGACAAGCAGAGCCCCCAGCATGATCAGTCAGGAGAAGATGAAGTCCCAATGGAACTGATGCAGATTTTGGCTCCAGGCATCAGAACGCTTACTTGAGCATGGACAGGGGTTTTTGAAGAGAAAAAACAATAGTTCAAGGGAGGACACTAGATTTGTTTATGTATAAACAAGGGAGAATACCAAAGTTGTTTTATTCAGGCTAGACATGGGAGCTGATCATTCCTGGCTTTGGGCAGTGTTCCTTGGAGGGAGCTCACAATGCATCTAGGGAGCTTCACTATTTTGCATACCAATAAAGGATTTATTACTAGAATTGGTCTGATAACTACTGAGCTAGGTGTGTGCATGTGTGGGTTCATTAACATCTGGAGCAGAGATCCCCCATTATGCAGTGCTCCCCTGTTTTTCTGGTCCCAGAGTTCTGTGTGGTTCTTGCCTTGGAATCTCTGTTCTCCATTCTGTATGCTAATGGAGATTCCTCCTTGTCCCATCTTCGATGCAAATGAGGCTAGGGGAGTTTCCTTAATTCTGTCTTCCTTATCCCAAGGTATGTCTCCCACTGCCTTTTCATTGCTTTTTGTAAGTCTTTCTTCTGTTGCAGATTTGGTTCAAGCAGAGGCTGGGGTGGAGGGGGTGTCTTTCATGTACTGTGCCCTGGTTCCCCAAGAACACAAAGCTGCTAGATAACAAGTCCCCTCGTTGATGGGATGCTTGCGACAAGCGAGTATCCCCATCACATTCTTTCTCCATGGTACCGGAACTACCCAGTCTGGGGGACCTTGCTGAATCAAGTAATGTCCAGCTAAAGTCCATTTCAGAGGTTCCCAGTTTATGAGGAACTGTCATCTCTGGGTAACGGAGGTGTCTGGGTTCTGATGACGATGACGTCATGAAGGGGCATGGTTGCTACCCAAACAGTGGAGGAAACCGGGACTATCTGCCACCTGGGAGGCTGTTACTGGTTGCATCTGATGGTGTACATCCCTTTTGAGACCACAATGGCTTACAGAAGAATGGGACGGAGTCTGGCGTGGTCTTAGTTTCATAACAAAACTTGAGTGACTCCCCGGGGCACTCTGTGTGCAATTAGCAACGCTTGCCCAGGGGCAACCCGAGGAGTTGCTGACAGCGTAGAACTGGTAGCGATGCTGCAGGGCCAGGGGGTTGCTTGCATTCCCATAGAATCCATGCATGTGGCACAGCAATTTTACTTCCTGGGCTCCAGCTGGCAATCACCTCCAGAAGTTCAGAGGGATCACAGGTTCAGTATAGAGCCTTGACAGCATCAGACTCCAGACACTTATGAACAGCAGAGTGCTGGTGAAAGGGATAGATAATAAGACAGAAAATATCATATTGCCTCTATATAAATCCATGGTACACCCACATCTTGAATACTGCATGCAGATGTGGTCGTCCCATCTCAAAAAAGATATATTGGAATTAGAAAAGGTTCCGAAAAAGGCAACAAAAATGATTAGGGGTATGGAACAGCTTCCATATGAGGAGAGATTAATAAAACTGGAATTTTTCAGCTTGGAAAAGAGATGACCAAGGGTGGATATGATACAGGTCTATAAAATCATGACAGGTGTGGAGAAAGAAAATAAGTGTTATTTACTCCTTCTCGTAACACAAGAACTAGGGTCACCAAATGAAATTAATACGCAGCAGGTTTAAAACAAACAAAAGGAAGTATTTTTTCACACAATGCACAGTCAACCTGTGGAACTCCTTGCCAGATAATGTTGTGCAGGCCAAGACTATAACAGGGTTCAAAAAGAACTAGATAAATTCATGGAGGATAGGTTCATCAATGGCTATTATCCAGGATGGGCAGGGATGATGTTTCTAGCCTCTGTTGGGTCACTTGATGATTACCTGTTCTGTTCCTTCCCTCTGGGCACCTGGCATTGGCTACTGTTGGAAGACAGGATACTGGGCTAGACGGACCTTTGGTCTGACCCAGTATGGCTGTTCTTCTGTTCTGAAGGAGTATATTTCAATCTGTTGGTGCTGATAGCTTGATGAGTGAGGCGTTAAGATGTTGTACTCAAGGATTGGGATTGCCAGTTAATCCACAGACTATATTCAGTCCTGGTCTGAAAGTTTCCTGCTTCTGTTGGCTTCAGTGTGGGTGAGAGTTAACTAGTCAAAGGGCTTGCCTGCAGAAGAAAGTTTCACCAGTTTAATGTAAAGTGTGAATTTAAACCGATTTAGTTAAACCAGTGCAAACCCTTGGGTGGACAGTCTTAGTTAAAAGAAAAGGAGTACTTGTGGCACCTTAGAGACTAACCAATTTATTTGAGCATGAGCTTTCGTGGTTTCCACGGTACACATCTAATGAAGTGAGCTGAAGCTCACGAAAGCTCATGCTCAAATAAATTGGTTAGTCTCTAAGGTGCCACAAGTACTCCTTTTCTTTTTGCGAATACAGACTAACACGGCTGTTACTCTGAAACCAGTCTTAGTTAAGTTTTAGAGTGGCTTATTAAACTGAGATAAGTGTGTCCAGACAGGGATTTGCATCATTTTAACTAAATCAATTTAAAACAGAATTAAAATTAAACTGGTGCAACTTTCTCATATAGAAAAAGATCGATTTTTACCTACAAACAGCATTTCTTTGAGTTGACTAAATCTAGTCTGCACAGGAGCTCCTTTTGCTATCCTCAGTGTTTGACAATATTCTGTCCTGTATTATTCAGATAGTTGTTACATTCACACCTAGTTTTCTCTTCAGTGGACCAAATTCTTTCCTGAGTTAACAGCTGTATAATGTTTCTTTATTCTGCTCTTTAATTATGTTACTGGAATCTTGAGGTGATACACTACTGTAGGGCAGTTTTTGTGTGTGTGCAGGTTTGCATGTACACTCTTGAAAATTCACCCCACAAATCAGTTAGGGATATTTATACTGTGAGATTTGTATCTAATCCTGAAAGCAATAGGGAGTATCTAAAATTTCCATGAAGCAAGACAATGGAAATGATTGATTAGACAAGTTGCCAATGCCATTAGGAGTGCTAGAGATAGCTAATTACCCTCACCAGAAGGTGTTATCACTGAAAATTATGTTAACATTCAGAACAAGTAGGAGAAATAATTTGATTACATATTTTAATATACTACTTACAAATAACAAAATTATACTATTTCTCCACTTCAAATTGGTTCTGATGTTAAAACTTCTTCAATTGGCAGCAATATCATGTGGTAAATGACTATTTCAACATGAAAAGCCCGTTTTCCTCATTAGACGTCTACGGTCAAATTCACCATTGGTTTAAGCACTGGAGTTACACCCACTTATGCCAAGAGTGAATTTGGCCCATGGGCCTTATCCAAATGCTATCAAAATACTAGCACAAAAGTCATTTTTTTCTAAATGTAGTAAAAAGCCAAAACGGGCTAGAGACAGAATGTTCCAAAGTGATGTAGGCACCTAAATCCCATTGAAAATCATTGGGACTTAAGCTTCTAAGTGCCTAGGTCATGTCTGAATTTTCAGCGTGGGCTCCTAAGTCACTTCTGAGCTTCTGAGAATATTAACCTGTAGCAGGGTTTTGTGTCAGACTTTTTGCAAATTGCTTCTGGCCCCCGGAATATCAAACCTACAATTCAACAAAAGCATGAATGGAGGAAGTGCACATGTGCCCACACTTTGAAATCCACTTCATTTAGTGTTCTTCTTTCTTTAGATAAAAACTGTAGCCATTTGAAGGAAATGGACATCATCCAAAAACCAGATGCAGATTGTTACTGTTTTATGCAAAATGGAACAAAGCACTTAAAATATATTTGGTCAGCTCTTCAGGTAAGTCTCTGTGTTTGGAGCTTGCTTCAGATTTTTAATATGTTACATGTTTTCCCAGCAACCAATCTGATCAAGATATGAGATCACAGGTGCATCTCAGTATGAAATCAGTCCAAGGGTTGCGTAGGCGGAGCCTAGAAAGAAGCATCTTTTAGTGTCATGCTGCTTTCACTTCTAGCGTGGCTGACTTGGGAGTTTGATGTCTCTTATTTGTTGCACAGATGCGGGGCCTTATTTCTTTGCTGAGAGGACAAAGAAATGTCAACTCAACTGTGTTGTGTGTACTGGATGTTATATGGTGACTTTTTGACAGCAAAAACAAGAACAAGGCTACATAATATCAGATGTATATTTCCCATGCTGATAGGAGTGGCAAGGGTGCACCTTGTAAGATATGCACCTTGGGCCTGGGCTGCAAAGTACTAAGTCTCAACTACCATTGAAAGCACCAGAAGCTTAGAGCACCTCTTTAACCCCTGTGCTAAGGAGCAAGTTCAGGATCTTCTCCTTGGCTCTTCTTCTGAGGAGTTGACTCCCTGGGTGGGGAAAGAAACTGTTTCACCTCACCTCTGCTGTAGGAAGGGGCTCCCAGGTGTAAGGAACTGGAGATTCCTCTTCATCTCTGCCCAGAACATTTTTCTCCAGGCAGATACAATGTGTATGGTCATCTTTATGAGCGGTGGCAAACTTTAGGCAGTGATCACATCTAGCAACTGGGAAAGTTTCTTGACGTAAATGCTTAAAAGTGGGCAGCTAAGATTTTCCCCAGCAGATCACTCTCTTCTTGCATTTCAATAAAGAAGCCTATCTTATTAGATGAGATAATGCTTCTCCTTGTCATTGGGCATCCATTATTTCAGATGCCCAAGTTCATTAGCTCACAATTTAAGCATCAGGAGGACTTTTCCTGTTCAGAAGGTAGAGAAGATCAGTGTTACAGCTCAGTCCTTCTTGAAGAGAAGAGGGCTGGATTTTTTATTCCGGTTTTTGTTGCGCTCTCTTCTGCTTTCTGACAACTTCCATTTTTGTTCTCCCATAACATCTAATGTGCAGTTAGCATCCTTATTCACAAGAAGATTCAGGAACAGTGGGTTCATAGCCTATGAAGAAAGTGAGCCTGGGTGTCTGCCAAAGAAATTGTGGGCAGTCAATGTTAGTAGTGTGTCAAACATCTGTAGCATCACAGTGCTCATGATGGAATTGTAACCTTAGGATCTGGTTCTTCAAATGGATCCATGCACCCACATGGGGGCCCACTGACTTCAATGAGGCTGTATGTGAATCATTAAGTACAGTAGGACTAGGTACCTGATTTAAGGGACTGCAGTGGGATTATTATTCCCTAGGCTTCTGCTCTGTTATTTCTCCCTATGTTATGTTCAAATACTGGGTGTGTTTTTGAAAGATACCTATTGATCCGAGTTCCTACTATGTATGTTTTGTTTTGCTCTGTTTACAGGTGAAAATTAACAGCACAGAAATGTTCAAGTTTGTGCCTATCTCAGCTGAAAGCAATTGTCATAATTCAGAAACTGTTTTTGCATTTTTCAAGTGTGTTGTTCAAATCATTTGGCAATCAGAGGTATCTAAAGAAATGGTCATAAACATAAACCAATATGGAGAGAATATGTGTTTCAGAGTCCAACCGTACAAGAAGGTACCCTACACTGTGAGTGTACAACGAAACAGTAAGTAGGGTGATGCTTTCCATTCATCCAATGAATGGGCTGGATAATATTGCAAACATTATCTGAATAGTGCATTCTGAGTTGTAAGTTACCTTAATGGAACAGCTGAGACTTGTCTGATAATGTTGGTACAATTAAAACCACCCAGATGAATTAGCCTAAAATCTCATTTTTTGCATTTTCAGTGGTGGATAGGAAACTCGTCCTTTTGTTTATAGCTGGTGTTTTTCTGTTCCATTTTGCAAATGCCTTGAGTAGGTAAGTATTAGCCCCTTTATCTTGGTATTCTTTCCAGAGTCATTGCATTCTTGGTGTGTTCCTATTCATGTATTGTCTTCTCTGTTTATTTGTATAGCTCAATGATCCCAAGCAACTGTTTGTTTTTTAAGAAATGAAATAAGAAAAAATGTATGTAAACTATCATAATAATGTAGCCATGCAGAGGAGAGATGTGATGTAAAGATTTTTCACTTGTGTGGCTGTGGTAGGGCTTCCAAGATCATGGCTTCTAGCACTTGTAGGTGTACAAGGACTGCACCTGGGATTCTCCCCATGAGCAAGTGGGCAAGGAGTATGCAGAGCCATCACCTCCCTTCCAATGAAGCCTGGGGGGTGCTGCATAAAGGGAGGTTGCAAATTTCCCATTCCCAGAGTCTGGGAATCTTAGGGAGGAACTGTGTGTAAAATGAGGTCATCTGGGCCTCACTGCCTCCTCCCTCCACCTCACCCCATACTCATGGCTGCACATTAAAGAGCACAAGCTAGTCCTCATATTTTGTGTAGTGTAGAAGGAAAGATTTTTGCAGTCACTTTGTTTCATGCTGGAGTTTGGTATTGTACAGTGAGTTAATTTGTGACTCATCTCAAAAGTTCTGTTCCACTTCAAAATTTGCAAATCACCAAATTTTAAACAGTATTAGGTCAAATTTTATCAAACCTTTGGATTTTGTAAAAATAAGTTTACAAAAACGAGAGTTTCTAAATTTTATTATTTCCATCAAAACGTTTTTTAAAAAGTAAAATAAAAATATTCTTGCAATCCAAAAATTACAGCATTGTGGACAAGGAAATGAAATTGACTAGAAACATGATAAACAAAAGTGGAACTGAGGAGATGTTTTCGCTGTTGAGATTTTGAGACATGGAAAAGTAAATAAAAGCTGAAATAAGGAAAAGGCAATGAGATTATTTTTAATTCTCACGACTCTAGTAATCTAATGCTCTTTGTTTTTTAAAAAGTACTAGATCCTCAGCTCCCTTGAGTTCACACTCAGCCCAGCATAGGAGCTGGCTGGGGCCTAATGTGACCCTTGTGTAACTTCAGAGCAGCTCTAAGTTCTGCCAGCTCCCCTATCCCACAAGGTCATCTGGGCACCATTCAGGGACCAGCTGGAATGCCATGCACTGCCCCCCACCCAACCTCTTTCCGCCCCAACACAGGGGTTGGAGACGAGCAGGCAACCTACAGCCATCTGTGCCACCCAGAGATTCCTCTCTGTCAGGGAATTTTCAGCTGCCTCTTTATGGGAGTTTTCTGGCTGCCTCGTTCTGCCTCCACAGTGCAAAGCAGATGAAGCCAGAGCTGAAAATCTGTATTCAGTGTCTGATTAAGTACAGCATTACACTTTTTGGTACTTCCAAACCAGTTGCAACTCAGTAAAAGGTTTTTACAGTGTCCCCCACCTTGCTGTTCCCTAACAGGAGTGCTATGTTCTATTACTCTGCTGGAGTGGCACTGGGTGTTCTTGCTACGCTAGTCTTTCTCCTGTTGACACTTAAAAGATTTATTCCAAAGGTAGGTGTACCATGTGGAAAACAAAATAGCAAATGCAAGTCTAGGGCCAGATTCTGATCTCTCATTGGTTTTATGACAGAGTAACTTCATTGACTTTGATGGGGGTTTACTTCAGTGTAAAACTAATGTACCTAAGATCAGAATCAGGCCCTAGATAGACGGCCCTCCAAAGTCTGAAATAAACAGTTACGTTTGCTGATGTACAATGACGAGCATTTATTCTGAAACCATAATTACAGGGGTGTGATTTTAGTCGCTCAACTCAATTTGCTTATGTTGTGAGACAACAAATCAGTCGAAATGAAACAATAATTTTTGTGGCAGTTGTAACCTTGACTTTATTTTTCATATCAAGTAGCAAAATTATCTCACACAGGCAGGGCTGAATCTTATGCCACCCCTTTCCCCCCAAAAATGCTTTGGTCTCTATAAAACATGTCAGAGTTAAGTATTAATTATTATTATTGTAATACCAAGACATGATACAGCTTCAAGAAGTTTGATCAAAAATCCCATGCAGTGGCCCCACTTCATCTCGAGACTTCAGAGCATGATACAGCAGGATTAACGAGTGAATCAGCTCAAAAGTTCTTCAGTACAGATAATGCCTATGTTTGTGAAATCCCTAGCCCACAGTGGCCCAATCCTGATTGGGACCTGCGGATGCTACCATCATATAAATAATAAATCATAACCGAGCTGGTTCACTAACTGTTTTTTTTTTTTTACTCCCAGCACAGCACCTTCGGGATTTTAATGAGTGGTTGCTGGATGTCCTCTCTCTACTTTATTTACTGTTTGAAAGGGGAAATGAAGTGGCTGTGGTCTGAATATAGAAACTACTTACTGGGTAAGAGAATGAGCAGAAATGTACAGCAGACAGGTTTTTGTTAAGAGGTCAGAACGAACAGTTTGTAAGAATTGCATCTGATTAATATTTTTCTCCCATGAATGTGAGGTGTGGGAGGATTCTGAAGGCTCCTAATCCATTCAAATGAGAATTTATTCTCGTTAGATTCTTTAATAGGGAGTTTGATGTTGGTTTGTAGAGGCATGAAGAAGAGGGAACGTTTTGCCCATCTTTGGTTTCCATCATTTCACACCTACCATGGAAGCAAAGAGGGAGGTGGTGGTGGGAGAAGACAGCTACAATCTCTTCTCTGGCTGGAGCTTGGAGTGGGGGTTGTGCTTCCTGGAAAGGGGGAGTGGCCAAGGGGGCTGGGGAACCTATTGCTTCAGCACATTTCCTCGGCATCCTCCTTCGTCAAAACAACTGTGCAGCCTCTATTATCACCTAAAGCCATCCTCCCTGGAGTTAGCCCTATCCGACAGTGGTAATGGTAGAAACAGTGCTATCTTCCCTGAGCAGAGCAAGCATCTCTGGCACCGGGAGGTTCAGCTGGGGTGCACTTACTGTTAAAGCATTTACTAATATAGGAATCATAAGGAATTCCCGTGCCCCCTGCTGGCCTAGGGGGAGAGAGATTGGGGTACGGGCTTGTGACTTGGTTCTCCCCACTTGCTGCAGCAGCACAGAGCGCTGCTCTTAGGCCACTATGCCAGCCCCTTATGCTCTGTGCCTGTTAATAGTCACGAACTGCTTTCGACCCAGTTGAATAAGATATTGGGGTTTTTTTTGTTTGTTTTATGTTCACTCACCTTTGCTTTGGTGGCACCCCAAAGCACACAGAGAAAAGTACAGAGAGAAAACTTGTTCTTGCAGAATTGCCAGGATGGCTGAAACCAAAAAGTACAGTGCTGAATAAGCATGGACTCCTTTGGATGCTTATCCAAACCGAAGCTCCAAACCTTTCAGCATTCACTCTTCACCAGTTAGGAGGGGAAGCATGGCTTGACCATGTGCTTTTAGCATGAGTGAGATTAATGTGATACACATACTGTATCTGCAAGCCTATCAGCTTCATTTACAATATTTTATTTGAAAATAAATTCTGACTTATTGTTAGTACAGAGCCTAATCCATGCATACGTTTACACAAGTATTGAGGTATAATTAGGACCTTTCAACAATGCAGCTGGACACCATTCTTGCAATTGCACATACAGATGAATTAAACTGATCATTTTAATGGCAATTAAATTCTGACATGTAATTGTATTGCTAATGGCATTTTAGAATGCCTACCACCTTGGATAAGCATTTTAAGTTATGATTTAAATCTAAATAAATAAATATACAGGATATTTTGGCACACAGATAGCCAGTTATGCCTTTAACTTGCCATCTGCACATGCAACTACACAGTTTGCATATGCAGTCATCGTAATTACATATGCAAGTCCAGTGTGCCACTGCATGCATTTTTTTGCATACGTATTTTAAATATCAGGCCCTTCATATTCCCAAAATACATGGCAGACAGCATGAGGAGCAGAAGTGGGATTTGCTGCGTGGCAGTTTTAAGCTCTCAGTCTACCATTAAAGTTAATCCTTTGTGTCATTATATATATGGCATTTTTTTCTGCTTTCACAGGCTATCTTCTGACTGTTGGATTTATCAGCTTTGTGGTTTGTTACAAGCATGGACCACTTACCAATGAGCGAAGCATAACCCTCTTAACGTGGACATTACAATTAATAGCCTTTGTCTTGATTTATTTTGGTGTCACCATCCCACAGGTTGCATATGCAGTAATAGCTATCATCCTCTGTTCAAGAGGCCTGTGCTATCCCCTTGGCATGGTCTGTTTCGTGGGCAGGTTGGTATCCATTTTCTGAACATGTAAGTCACTGTATCATAAGGTAATATTAAGAGGTTCATAATAAAACCTATATAAAATGACAATTATCTGTCAGTTACTAATCCTAGTACATATTCTTACCTAATGAATACTTACATTAGAGACAAGGCTTGAAATCCCAAGGCATAAGAATTTAATAATTCTCAATGCAGGAGTTTTAAGCATGGATCTTGCTGTATAGAGAACTGTGACTATAACCTTCATAAATACGAACTGAACAGCTTTTCTGCAGCATCCGGTAACTAATGGCTTTTCATTTGATTGATTGGTTAGACTGCAGTGACTACATCATGGTTTCATAGGCGTGACAGGAATTTGATTTTTAACAAGAGTTACCTGCAGATTCCTATAGGACAAAACACTTACCACAAGATGACGTGAGATATTGACATTAGGATACTCCGATAAAACTAGGTTAGCTGGTCATCACTGTCAAGGGTAGAGTTCAGGGGTGAACTCCTACCCCATTAAAGTCAATGGGAGTTTGCTAGTGACTTCAATAGATCCAGGTTTTCACCCCAGATGTCCTTATTTACTCTTACCAGGCCCCAACACTACACTGACCTCAATAGGGGGAGAAACCTGGACCTGCATGGATCCCACTCTATAGAAGTGTGGCTGTGTGCTGGAGCTGGGGTCCACCCATATGGAGCTGCTTGCAGGATGGAGACAGTAGTTTGGAACACTTTTCAATCCTGATTTTGGCTTTCCTGTATATGGTGTGTAGCCACATGGGAACAAGCTTCTGTTTGCTATCATCGTGTGAATTTAAAATGTGTTTTATCATGTCAGCAGTAACATACAAATGACTTTAAAGGCAGTCCCAACCTGTTACACTGAACTAAGGAGCCTACAGGAAGTCAAAGGCTGAAGCTGGCTTTACAACAAACAGCAGCAACTTTTAAAATTATTACTTATATTTTCTATGCTTTACCACCACTCAGTTTTTAAAAACCATTTTAATATTTCTTTACCTTCCCCTAGATAAGTGCTGGGTTTTGGGGATTTTAGCACAACTTGTCATTTGACAAACACTGATTTTTCCACCCCAGCTGAAAAGAACAAACTACTTTAAACAGCATCATGTAAGAACAACATTTATCTGATGTAAGCAGTGCTCAGCTCCCTCTGAAGTCAATGGGAGAAGCACCAGTTTAAGCCAGTGCTGAATGAAACCAGAATATACCTTACCATAAGTATATACTCTGACATGTCAAAGTGTCTTTGTTTCTGTACTGACCCCGGCATGAATTCAGTTTTTGTTTTGACTGCTCCTGCAGAGCCAAGAGAGTTGTAGGACATACAATATAATATGAAAAATCTCTTTCAGAAAGGAAGTTTTTGATTTTACAAACAGTACATTTTAAAGTTATTTGTTTGTTACTTAATTCTACAGAACAAACCCAAACCTTGAGGGTTTGATAAAAATGATCACAGAGGATGCATAATGCAGTTTAGTAGGCATCTGTAATACTGCTGATAATCTGATCTCCTAGTAAGCTCTAGAACCTGGTCCCATTGAGCCCACTGGGAGCTTTGTCACTGACTTCAGTGGCATCAGGATTTGACCCTTACCACGCAAACAATGACAAACAAGAGCCTCGATCCATTTTCCATTGTCTCGAGGGGAGAGGGAGTAAGTCAAACACAGCTGGCTAATGCAGGTACATTTATATAGAGTTTAACTCTGTTTATGGGCATCCAGCCCTCACTTGTCTTAACTCCAAAGTTACCACACCAACAAAAATTGAAAGCAGTCAATAGACGGGAACATACAGCTACAGATTATAAATATTTTTGTCTCAAACAACTCAACTGTGTAAGGTTAAGGTGCAAGTAAACAATATGAACAATTTGCAACAGATTTTAAGAGCACAGTTTAGCTACAAAGTTCCAAGGGCACACGGGGCCTGATTTTCAGCGCCATCGTCCCGGTGTGCCTATTTTGCATGTGCAAATCCCTGTTGCACCTGCAAATGGCTAGATAAGCGTCCATTTATTAGTTTCCCTCAGGCTTCTCTGTGCATATAAAGGACCTTTTGAAAGTCAGTGGGACTTTGCACTGACTTCAGTGGCTTTGGACCCGAACGAAGCAGGCAAATGCACATGGGCCTTGGGAATGAAAATCAGGCTTATTAGGTTGGACTTCTAAAGTAGCTACTTGCCTCTCCCTCATGCCAAGGCAAGATGCTGTTATGCTGTTCCCTTAATAGTAGATGCCAGAAAGAAAGAAAAGGTCAATGTATTTGTAACGTATGTGAATTCCATGTGCGATAGATTTGGAAATATGAATTGTGTTTCTTTTTGTTTTAGAAAAATCAAGAATTTTTTAAAATCAAAAAAACGAGTGTTTCGGCTCCTTACTGAAGAGGAATACAGGGAGCAGCAGGAAACAGAGACTGTGAAAGCCTTGGAGGAGCTACGCTCATTCTGTAGGAGTCCAGATTTCTCATCATGGTTAGCCGTGTCCAAACTCCAGTCCCCTAAAAAGTAAGAAAGACTCTCATCTCTTAAAATTGAATGTACTTTATAGGCACTGTTACATAGAAGAGCCAAATACTCCTTAAAGCAGCATAATTTATAGGCCTAATCCTGCCAACACTCAATCAAACATGTAACTTTGTTCATGTGAATAGTCCTGGGCACAGATCTTGCAGCTTAAATGGCTAAGGTGGCTTGAAGGGATGCAAGGGTCCTCTCAGCTAACTTAGACAGACCTGGGAGCCTCTCTAAATTATGGCAGCCAGAATCTCTGCAGTGATGCCTGCAGCCCTGTCCCTGATAGTTCCCTCCCATTGCTGGTCCTGGTATGCCTCCTACACTGGGGCTTGCAAAGGGGTCCTCAGAAAGCAGCCAGATGGCTGTCCCCACAGTGCCTGCTTTGGTTGGAATCATCCCCTGGTTGGGTATGGAGCTCTTAGGACCCTTCTACACTGCTTCCCAGTCTTGTACATGGTGTAAAGGGGGCAGGGTGGGAGTGAGGATCTCACCCCAAATGCTGGCAGGATCTGGCCCTATAATCATAAGGTTCTGCATTACCAAACATAAACCCATTGGAGTGTCAGTCCATGTATCTTTTTCCATAGGCTGAGCACTGATCTACGCAACAGTTAGGTCGACATAAGGCAGCTTATGTCGACCTCTGTCAGTGTACACACTACAGCCTTGCTCCTGCCGATGTAAGTGCCCTACTACACCAATATAACAACTCCACCTCCATGAGAGGCATAGGACGGCTTATGTCGGTGTAGTTACGGTGATGCAGTGTCCATGTAGACACTGTGTAACTTGCATTGGCTGTTGGCTGTCATTCTCTGGGCTCCCTGCTCGGAGCTGATCTGCCCCAGGGCTCCTGGCTGGGAGCTTGGCTGTTCCGAGGCTTCCAGCTCCATTCTGGGAACCCGTGCAGCTGCCCTATTCCCAGCGTGGAGCCGAGAGTAGGAGCCCGGGGGGGCCACCAGGCTTCCAGCGAGGAGCAGGTAGCGGGGCTGTGGGGGCAGCTGGGCTCCCAGCAGTGAGCAGGGAATGGAGAGCGGGGAGGGAGCTGGCAGGGAGCAGGAGCCTGTGGGGCAGCTGGGCTCCTGGAGGGGAGCAACAAGTGGAGCTGAGAGACCAGGCTCAGGTCAGTGGAAGCAGTCCTGGTGAGGATGCGCACCACAAACTGAAGGAGGGTTGTATGGACATGAACCACCACAGTAATGACTGCAGTGGCTATAAAGGGGGCAGAGTAGGAGTGAGGATCTAATATAGTATTTAGTGTAGACATGCCCTGAAATAGGACTAGGAGTGCCATGGAAATAGCATGCTCTGCCCCTGGGAATCTGAGTGGATGGAGAGACTGTCTGGAACAGTTCAACAGAGACACCGCTGGCAAAGAAGAAGAATGATGGTGGGCTAGAAAGGAGAGGCCATATAAAATGGGGGCTGGCAGCCAGAAGTGTTAGGGACATAAGAATCATCAGAATTTCAGCATGCTTATCTGAAAACCGAAATAATAACCGTAAAATGTTAGCAGTAGGGCTCCAGCTATTATGCAGCCACAGAACTCACCCTCGCCCCTGAATTGTTCTTGAGAATTTAAAGCGCCCTCACCTTGGAATCTATTATCAAAACTGAGTTCAAGGGAGTTTCGGGAATGGGAACTGCACCTGCACTTGTCCTCCTATGACACTTTCTGTAGTCAGGTATTTGTAGTTTTCAAAAATAATCTGTCTCACTTGTTACCATGGAAAAACTCATACCAAGCAGAGGGAAAACTAACTGGTTATATGCAACATGCTGCCAAATGCACAAAGTAAACAAAGTGAGAAGAGAGATTTTTTTCTCCAATCACTTTTAGTTATTCTCAGGAATTATTTGTAACAATAGTATGTAAAAAAAAGAGTCTGGCAGAAGTCTGATTCTTAAGTTGACCATGTCTCTAAGCTTTCATTAAAGAATAATTATATTTCTTCCCCTTACGATAACAAAGAAAACCTACCAAATGAAACCAAAGCAATGATGTCTGCCTGAGTCTGAAGTACATTTCTAAGAAGAATGAACAGCCCTGTTCAGCTCAGTGAAGTTTTAGCTCAGAAACTAATGACAATAATATGAATATTAACCTTAACTGTTTACTGGTGATCACTGTAACAGAGCTGTTTCTTGAATGTGCTTTTCTTACAACCCCTCACTACCATTCATACCGTTCAGGCACCAAAAGCACCAAATGACCCCCCACGTTCCAAAAAAACTCCAGCCGCCCCTCTAACTTCTGCACTGCAGCTGTCCTTTGTCAAAGTAAGATTGGCAGCATGTCAAAATGCCTGGGCCAGTGTCAAATAAATGGAATATCAGCTCTCAAGTAGTACACAGAATATTACTGTACTATTTGTTTTCATGTTTTATTCAATGAATCCTCCATTTTGGAGTTTACCTGGAGCTGCTGCAGAAATTCCAGCCTGTCACACATGAGCGCCATAGAGAGCAGGGATCCTGCTGCGGAGTTTAGGCCCAGTTGCTGCGGAGTATTCGATGCTGTAGTGCAGGAACTCATGGATGTTGAGCTCTTGCCCTTGTTTCTCTCAGGAATAGAGTATCAGCACTTCTTGACTTCAAATAACGCCTGTAACTTACATAGCCCTTTATCTCTCAAGTTCTCCACAGACATTAATGAATCCTCATAATATTCTTGGGAAAAAGTATTATCATCCCCACTTTGCTAATTGAGAAACTGAAGCTGGGAGAAGGCAAGTGACCTACTTAGGCCTACACCGCGAGCAGTAAGAGATGGAAACACAAGTCAGATGTGCCTGGCTCAGTCACTATGCCCTCCTTGTTCTCTAAGGAACCAAAATTACTTAATTAAAGCATGAAGCAAAGACTGAAAACATTTGAAAGGAGGATGATGAAGGAAAACAGCTAACTGAGGTGACAAAGTTCAGTAGACAAAGTTCAGATACTCCCCTAGATGATTTTCCCTCTTGTGTGTGTGAATCCTTAGCTCAGGCTTAAACTCCAGCTGCCTTTGGGGCATGATTCCTACTCTGAATGCTGTCTATACATGCAGGTCTCTCCTCCAAGTCAGGTTTAATTGGCAGCATTCTGTGCATTTGGTTTTCTTCCTGCTTGATCTTTTCCCTTTTTTAAATCCGGCAGATTTGCAAACTTTATTTTGGGATCTCCCCACGTGTCACCTGCAGAAGTGAATGCATATGATGAGCAATATGGCATTGGAGGCTCCTTCTTGGAACAGCAGCTCTTTAGCCCAGAGCCAGAGCCGAACCTACTAGCTAATTCCATTCAGGAGGATGATTATGATGATGATGAAATGCAGGAACAAAACGAAAGTGAAAATGTTTCACACTCCAACAATATTGGATTATTCTGAACCCTTTGGAAAATCCCCTGTACGGGAAGAAAATTAAATCAAGTTGGAAAGGAAGGCTACCTTGGCTGAGTGCGTGCTGTCTCGGAGAGGCCTACTTCTGACTTGGCTGTAGAGGGCAACCAAGATTCATTGAAGGATTTATTCCTGCTTCACTGTTCAAAACAGTAGTAAGTTGCTGGGTTTCTTAAGTGAATGTTACGTTCATGTAGTTGGTATTTTGTTACCTCACCTGTTTATTTACAGGGCAGGTACCAGGCAGCAGCAGTGCAAACTTGCTCCACCACTGTGCCTCAACTCCCTTGAAGAGACTGCCTCTACAGAGGTGTGATCTCTCTCCATGCCTTCAGTGCTGGGAGTGCCAGATGAAGAGGAAGTCATTTATGATGCACTTTTACTAAGTGCTCTATCTGCTAATAAATTCCTTTGAACTCCTTTCCTAAGGTGCCTTGCTTACCCCTCTGATCCCTCCATGGGATCTGACCTTCCACATCAGTTTTAAGTTCCTCACTCTCTCCCTGAGAGTCCTGCACAACTGTGTGCCTCTGCTTTCATTGCTCTTCCCTTAGCCTTTCTATCCTAGCCAAGCCACACACCTAGCCACCACCATCTTTGTTTCCACTCCCACCCATCTCTGCCCTCTTCACTGTGGCCCCCTGTGCCGAGGGCCCTCCACCTGATCCAGTTCTCCATCTCCTCCTCCAGATGTCTCCTTCTCTGGGAATGTGTTTTCCCCAGTGTATTCTTCTTCTTTTCAGCCTCAATCTTCCCCCACAACTAACAAAACCCCAAACCAAAACAAAAATACAAAACCCCACCATTCCAGCCCCACAAGTGTGCTCAGTAAAGGCCATGTAGCCTGGAACTGTATTAGCTGTTCCAAGGAATCTCTGTTGGTGCGGGTACCTGGTGTAAGGATGGCCAGGGAGAAGCTGAAGCTATCCAGCACAGAGCACCCATAAGTGGCCCTAGTGTCCTGGGAATCCACCGGGTTTGGCACTAGTGGGTCCTGCAGCTCATTTCATGACTGGGAAGAAACCTGGCCTCCAGGACCACAAGCAGGGAGGAAGTGCTGGATGGATCCTCCTGGAGATCTCCTGACAGTGTGGCGTTCTCCAGGGTTTACCTCAGGAGGTGGGGATCTGACCATGGCAAGAAAATAATTACAGTCAGCTGTCAACATCCATACGAGAATAGGAGATTCCTTCTATGGGTATCTATCTTCCTCTTTCCCCTGTACAAATGGGATCTCCCTCTCTGTTGTCCTTCAGACTATGTCCCTTACTCCCCACTTTTCGTACACACTCTGTTTCCCATTAACCCCACTAAGTATCTCCTTGTAGGAGAGCGGAGGCCAGTAATTTCTCCCCCCCAACTGCTACTCCAAACCCTCCAGGAACTGTCCCATTCCAACATTCACCTCTTTCTAAAAGGTGTCGCTCTGAAGAACAGGCTGCACTGTGTTTGAAGCCAGGCTGACTCAGTGGGTGCACTCAAAAGGAAAGTTCCCCTTTGCTGGTGAACATGCTTGGAGATTTCTCAGTTGCTAGTCTCCAGGGGGGAAACCCAAATAGCATAGAACAGTGCTAAAAAGAAACAGCTTACCATATGCACAGCTGCCACCTTACACTGAAAAGTCATCAGAGCTTGCCTTTAAATCAGCACTTCCCAGACAGAATTATAGGGAGACTCCAGGAGGCTCTAGAGTGTAAATTAAATTTTAAAATGAGAATGTTTCTGTTTTTCAATAAAGAGAAGCCTAACACCTAATTAAATACCATTAGGCCATCTTGCTCATTCAGGAAGACAAACTCATCCTATAGAGAGAGAAGATGAGCCATGCCTATTAAACTTATAAACCAAACTGGGACCAAGATTATGTTAGCAGCAAGAGGGCTCTACTGAGCAAGTCTCTAATTGTCACCAATAAAATACAGGGGGAGGATTCTGCTAGATTCCCAGCCACATCTCTCCATCTCAGTCCCAGCCTCATATTGGGCTTGCTTTGGTGCTTTTTGCTACTAGCAAGATAAACCCAACACATTAGTAGATACATTCACAAAACAGTGGTCAGAGCCACGGGAGAGGTGGATAAAGTCCAAGGTCTTTGGCTGCCTTGTAGAGGGGTGGATCTCCCCTTTAGCACAATGGACTTACATGGCTGGAGGAGGTTTATGTTACACCTGCATAGTTGAAGCTAAGTACTTGAAATGTATCGTTGTAAATATCTAGACCATCAAGGAAAGGCAACATAGTATGACACATTTCAGGCTCTCTGCACCATACTGAAGCAAGTAGAGGATTTTCAGCCACAGTGCTCAGGTAGCTGAAGGTTCACAATCTCGCGCTCTCTCTCTCTTTTTTTTTTTTTTTTATTAAAGGGACATATCTTGTCGCAACTTAAACCCATGTAACCCTCTTGGGCTTTATGAAACAAAGCAGCTAATAGATTGGTGATGATGCCCCACACGTGAGTAGATTATCCTTGTGAAGGAATGTACTACTCCTTTAAGGGACAGCCTGGGGTGTAATCAAGGAGACCCTGCTCCACCCTAGGGCTGGGCTATATAAACAGAAAAACTGAGCAAGAGAGAGGGAAGTAGAAACTGTGCAGATGATAGCAGGTGTTTGTTTTCTCCTCTCAGGCAGGTCAGTGTCCTGGAACCTATCTAAAGGCTTTGTTTATGGATTTAAGTTTAGGAGCTGAAGCAGGTTCTGAGGTGAGGACCTTATGGGCAGGTTTTAATTGAATTACTCCCATCCTGAAGCCTTGATAAAAGAACTTTTTTTTGTTAGTGTGTGTTAGCTCCCCTCTGGGTGTTAAAACAAACCTATTGACTCCCCCCCCCCCCATCAGGGGAAATTAAGGGGGGCACTGCTGCAGTGCCAAACTGAGCCACAAGGTGATGTACAGGGACTGCCTGCACCTCCACAATGATATAGTCACATAGCTCACTATGAACATTAATACGTTCACTGGGGGAAAAACATACAATTCAGTACAGTTGAATTTTTCCTGCACTTTACCTGTTTTCTTGATATTTTTCAGTAGATCAAGTAGAGTGGCTGCTTCAAACACCTCCCCCTGCACCCCCAGGAGAGAAGAGCAACAACATCCTGAGATACACATGAATGTTTTAATGACTAGCTCAAAAAGAACATTAAAACAAACCTTTAAAGCCTCCAAATATCGCTAAGATCATGAACTTGAGAATTTATGAATGTTTATCTAGGTACTTATAACCCCCATTAGCCACTTGGTTTCTGAGCACTTTACAAAACACTGGAATTTATCCTCATGGCACTCCTGTGAGATAGGTCAGTACTATCCCCATTTTAGAGGAGCACTGTGACAGAGTTGAAAGGGACATCCCAAGGTCACACACTCAGTCTTTGAGAGAGCTGGGAGTAGAACCCAGATCTCCTAAGCCCCAGGCCTGTGCTTTGCTACTAGAGCATCCTTCCTCCCTTAACAAAGGCTTGTATACTATTTTATCCTCTGTTTCATTTATTTTTTTCAACAATTTCAGGTTTTGGAAATATATGAATTTTGTGTACAGTGCACTCGACATACTATGCTGTGTCAAGCTTTTAAATAAAAATATTTTTCAGCTAGCAACGTTTGTTTGGTTCATTTTAACCACTTTATGAAAACAGTACACGTCACAAAAAAACAGACAGGTGGGTGCACCTGTTCTTCAGGGGGAGGTTGAGGTCCTTTGGTCTAAAGGGT
Source organism: Caretta caretta (assembly GCF_965140235.1). Classification (NCBI taxonomy): domain Eukaryota; kingdom Metazoa; phylum Chordata; order Testudines; family Cheloniidae; genus Caretta; species Caretta caretta. Next base: position 52,836,807 of record NC_134216.1, on the reverse strand, counting down.
GCAGTTCCCCACTATTATTACCAAGCTGCTTCAAAGAGGTGTTCTTCTATTTCCCCCCAACCTCCAGAGAAGTGTTTGCATAGAGTGAAATCTTCCCAGCCCTCTCCATGCCCACAGAAGAGCCAAACCTCAGCAGAACCACAGTGTGGTGATAGTAAAATAAGTACGGTTGAAGAGGAGGAACATAAGAACGGCCTTACCGGGTCAGACCAATGGTCCATCTAGCCTAATACCCTGACTTCTGACAGCAGCCAATGCCATGTGCTTCAGAGGGAATATACAGAACAGGGTATTCATTGAGTGATCCATCCCGTCATCCACTCCCAGCTTCTGGTTGGGGTTTGCAGGAGGTTTCCCCTTAATGAGTATGGAAGAGCTATAGATTCCCAAGGTCTCCCCCTTCTGCTGCTCCCACATGCCCCAAAAATTAAGCAGTCAGAAGAAAAAAGCGAATTAAATTTGTCCTGCCAAGATAAACTTCACTGTGCCAACACACACTGCTACTGGACACACTGGCTCAAATATATTCATTAGTTAGGAATTTGCAGTTAAAAGGACTAGAACCAGACTTTGAAGATACCCCCAATAAACCCATTTAAGCAGCCAAGATACAAATATTCAGAAAGTTATGAAAATGTGGTTACTAGTGGCAGCTGAGTAACTTTTTACTTTATCTCTTGGCCTGCAGTGAGAAGAACTTGCATAACTCAAACCTCACCCCCTCCATCTATACTGGGCTGTTTGGGATGCACTGACCCCTTATAGATCATCCCACTATTAGCTCTTCATTATTATAAGACTTGGGTGTTTTGCTCCTACATTCTGCTCCCTCTCACAAACAGATTTTGATTTGAGACACTGCTTTCTTTACCTTTCACCTCATATACATTAGGGCAACACAAAATCTTTCATGGGAGAACCTTGCCAAAGCTGTTTAGGATTGATTTTTTTAACTCAGATTATCATCAGGTATGTGGCCAATGTGTGATTACACAAAATGGGAAATTTAATAAAAAATTCAGACAGGTTACTTTAAACACATTATAGATATTTTATATTTTTCTTACTGCACTTTTACAATTTTCACAAATATCAAAACCCATGTGCACAAGTTCATTTTGCAACAGGGAACGAATGTACAGTTCCAAAAGAGCAGGCATTTCAGAAAAACAATTTGGAAGTGTAAACACAATATGTAAGATCTCCACCTCATGATGGAGGTGCTGTTCAGTACAAGTTGAGGTAACACCATATTGCATTAACTCTCCGTATGCATGTTTTCGCTTAGCTGAGAAGATTTAACACCTTTAGCCTGACACCCGTTCAGTTCTCTATTCCCAAAATGTTATACAAACATACAATAAATAGATTTCTGATTTTAAAGGACACTTCAACGAGTCATGAGAATTTACAATACAGTACATTTAAGTTCAAGTGCAAAACGTAACTAGTGGCTAGTTATTAACATTTATTTGTATCTCTTTGTGGTGCTGGTCCCAGGCACCAATGCGTGCGCTCTACCTCAGCCGCATACGCCTTGCTAAGGGATATGCGAGGATAGCAGGGGAGGCCTCAGTTCATCCAACTGGGGATCCAAGGGTCTGGAATTTCCACCCACCGCTTCATTCTAAACCATCATTCTCCTCTTCCTCCCTCACACCCAGCTGTCTCATGCCACAGGCTGTGCACTGAAGTCAAGTGAGGCAGCATGCACCTTCTACAAGGAAGCCTGCTGAGCATGTGTCAGATTCCATGACAGGCTGAACATCGGCAGTTCCTAGTCACGTCAATGGAAGCTACATGGGCTCAGCTCCTCTCAGGATCAGTTCACTGACATGAGACACTGGCCAAACACTGTCCTGACTTATACCCCATGCCAGCCCATTGATTTCAACCTTGAACCCAAGTTTTCCTCTCAGCAGCAATCTGTGTTACGAACCAGCCACTGGGCTGGCTACAGTTAACATTGAAAAGCGTGACTAGACATAACTCAAAATCTTCCAGTGTCTGACACTGCCTGTGTAAAACAAGTCTCTAAAGATATGGTCATTTAATCATGTTTCTTTATTTTGGAGGGTTTTGCTCATTGAGACTCCTGTGAACAGTATCTCCCCCCCTACACCCAATCATTATGATTTATATGCAGTTCCCTCCTCAGGCACTTGAAGCTCTTATCTTCTATACATAACCATAGTAGGAATACTTAGTTCAACAATATTTAATGTGATGAAATTAAAAAAAATAAAAAGATGTTTCCAGTGGACACTCTCAATCAATCTCAAACTGCCCAATCTGGATCGAGGTCTGTGGACTTGGGCATAATATCAAACCTAAAATTACACAAACATGCTCTTAGCAAACACCCTGTTTAGTGAAGGGCTGTAAGCATACTGAGTTGATTTAACCTCACCTCCATTTGCTTCTTTCTAAAATGCCCTTTTCAAAAGTTTATGCCTTGCTAAACTAAACCTACCTCTCAGAAGAGCGTTAATGGCAGCTTCACTATTCAAAGATTCCGCTCTGGGTCAGTTAATCCATCACCACATTATAAAAACATTCTTGCTGAAGCTATTCAAGGTTTTTGAGAAGTCTTTGCAAAAGACTAAGCTGCACCTTTATGTATTTACTTTGTCTAGTGTCTCTTAGTTGTTTAACTTCTTTAGGGAAATGCAATTTTTCTCCTAAAAAGAAAGACAGTAGTGTTTTCTTCTCCAGTTTAGTTTCTCTGTGGTAAAAAATTAAATTTAAACTAATTGATTAAATAGGGGAAATCACATCAAGTGACCCAGTGTTTTTTCTTCGCATTACACAACTATCAGTATAAGCTCCCCTTTCTCTACAGATTGCAAAGAATTTCATAACATTTGACCAAACTTTAGCAAAGCAACTGAGAATTTCTAAGGCAGCGAGATTCAGTCCCATTTCCTCTGCCAAGCCTTCCAGACCTTTAGCTTCCCCTGCAATGTTGCTACTGTATATTGTCATATGAATGGTCTTAAATATTTAAAAGCTTGTGCAGCATCATGTGATGTGCCTGATTTCAAGATGTGCTGAGCGCCTGTAGTTCCTAGTCACTTAAGGTGAAGGGCTCTTTTGAGCTCTTGTTCCACCATTTCCCAGCAGAGCAGCACGATTTCATGCAGTGGATTTGATAAGATGAAGTCATCTTTGTGCCCTGCAGCAGCAGATAGAGCATTACTGACCAAGGGAAGCTGATCCAACACTAGGGGGCTCTGGGTCAGTTTGGGAGTTGAGTGTCGCTGCAGGTATTGAACAATCTCTGGATTCATCAGTGTTTCTCAGATTTGGGGGCTGTTCTGTTGGACTGGCTGCTGGAGCACTCTGATTCTCACTGGCTTTCTAAAGAGAGAGAAAACACATGCAAATGTAAGTGTATACTCTCAATACACTGCCCTAGGGGAAAATGCATTCAGACACATTCAGAAAGTGTTCTTACACTGAATGCATGCAACACAGCAAGTGAACATAAAGCAGGAAAGCAATAAAATAGTAATGTTATCTGCATATGAATGTAACAAGCAGAAAACAACTTACCTTCCATTTCTTTTCCTAACTGCACTTCCACAAGAAGCATGCAAAAAACAAACTTGCTATGTTTTAAGACAAAAACTATCAATAGAATTCTACTGTATACAGACAACAATCATCATCATGACTGCACTGTTTACTAAAACATACTTCATGCTCCCTTCTGCAAATCCACCTATATTTCCTTAACATTTTTTCTAAGTAAGATATTTCTCAGTCCCAATGAGTGGCAGCACTTTTGCAGTAAAAGCACACAAATTTCATCCAATTTACTTAGCAATAGGCTTTTTCTTAGTAATATAGCTAGGTCAGCGATTCAAGCAGGCAATTCTCTGGTTCAAGCAAGAAGAAAATAGTTGAGAACAATTTTCTGAAAGGCTCAGTGCAAATTTTTAAAAGCTGTTTCCCAGATTATGTGATCTTATTTTAAAGACATATGCTAGCTGCATTCCCTGAGGGCCAAAGACAAAACAAGTCTTGTACAATATTAGTACTACAACATCTTCTAACCTCACGATTTATCTTGGAAGATTTGTTTTGTATCAAGTAATTAGAATGGTGAGCATGCTCCTTTCCCTGAAGGATTACTATAAGCAAGCAGTAATGTGAAATGAGGAGGCACCAAAGTTTTTCTGTCGTTAATCCCCTCTTCTATGCTCTTAAAGTTTCTCCTCCAAATGACCAAGTTTCATGTGAATTCTTTTAGGAATGCTATTTAAAATGTTTAACAAGATAGCTAGGCAGCCTTTTCTGGGTTTAGTGTTTTGTTAAATTCAGGCTAAAAGAACAAGGTGAAATAAAGCAACAGCAATGCATAGGGAGTTCGTTTTTTAATTTTTAGAATTAAAATGTGGGTGTGTTCTGCAAAAGCAGGCAATTTCTCCAAGGAGCTGAAATGATTAAATATATCTCTAGCTTCATGGAACTGAGATGCATCATGTGTGCATCTTCAAATGGAGGGTGTGGAATACTGCTTCATTCTGGTTAGTTTAAAAACATTAGTTTTTAAATACCAAATTTTTACATACAAATGCAGTGGGGAAAGAAGCTATGCTTTCTTGTTGTGGTAGGGTTGAATGCTCATTGGTCATATTTTATTCACAAACTGGAAGACAGATCCTTGAAACTGGCCAGTTGCAGAACAGCAGACTGCCTTGATAAAAGTGCAACCAGCCAGGGAGGGAGGAAACATTAAGAGTCATATTTAGCCTAACTTTAAAATCTGGGATTTGGTTGAGCAGAAATAGGGTTTTTGATGTTTGACCCTAAAAACACAGGCCTTAATGAAAGACAGAGGGGCATTGCATGGATGCAAAGATATACCAGTGCAGATCCAACTGCAGGATTGGGGCCTTAATAAAACTATCCCATGGAACCAATTTTCGTTGTTCCCATAAATACTAAGAATCCTATCTACTAAGGAATGGTTCTCAATTCTATCAGTCACGTGTGGAATAGATAATGCAATGCCCAAAATTCAATAGTATTAATAAAAAGGCTCCATGAATGGCTGCATGAAGTTATGAGAAGGGGAAAGAGGTTATTAAGAGAACATGTTTCTGAAGATGGCAGAGAGTTATCGGAGGCAATAAAAGACTTGAGAACACTTCATAATTGCCCAAGTCATTTACTGAGACTATCTCCAACACTATGAACATTTGTTGATTCTCTCTCCTAGAGCTTACCATGAACTATAAACCAGCTTTCTTGCCCTGGGAGGTATGGCAGATTGTGTGTGACTGCCATTCTCCAATTTATGCCAACAACAGGGCTGGGCTTATATTGATAATTGCTTAAGAGAAGACTGATGGAAAACTGCTTGGGAGAGTGGTATGTGTAGAGAGTGTAACACGACACCATTGTGTCAATGAGGATTTCATAGTCATTGAAAAGGAGACATTTGATTTTTCCGAGATGTGTGTGTCTGAAATTCTTCTTGTATAAACAGACATTCAAGAGTCATTTCAATATGGTTGCTCACTCTCCCTGAGGCATGCAAGTTAGTCTCATTAAAGCTAATGGAAACTCAGCATGCATATTGAGAAGGGAACATATGCGTAGGGATATTTACAAGAATATAGACCAATGGGGGAGGAGGGAGACAGCTGGTGAAGTTGGGATTTCTTCGAATGCTGCTTTGCCACATCTGCAAAGTCATGTCCAAAATCATCACCTTCCAGAAGTAGGACTGGTAGAAATGACATTTGGGTGCATATGGTATGGCAAATATGTAAGGGGGAAGCTGCACCACTCCTCCCCGAGGCAGACAGGAGAAACAGGAAGTTTATTACCCACACTGTTTGAAAAACCAGCATTGACCGCAGCAGCCCAAGTTTCCCTACATTGCCTCACCAACCACCACTGGGCTCCAACCTCGTTCTGGAGGGAGCACCCCAAAAGATCGGATGATAGTCCAGTCTCTGAGTTCGTCCAATCCTTGGCCCCTCTGCCAAGATTCCTAATAAGGGTGCTGGGGGATTCTGTAATGTGAACACTGGAAAACAACAACTCATTTCACACAGGCCACAGAACAGCTCTCAAGTCGTAGTCACTTTCAGTCACCACAAGCCCAGGCCAAGCTCCAGGGGGTGAACGGCTTCATATTCCATTATTAATTTGCTGGGGTGCCCATTTCCACCATATTTTGGATGTTTGGCAATTCGCACTCCCCCTACGCCTCCAGGCTAATCTCTAAAAGGAAACATTTAATTAAAACGGAAAAAAAAAAAAGATAGGCACGTTACACCTTAATAATTATGCAACTTTGTTAATGCTCACCCTCAAGCCACAAAAGTTCTGCAAGTACACAAATGTATTCAAACTAATATGAAAACACTGTCAGTTTAGAGGCAATTACAGTAGATCCCAGCTTGTCATGACAAAGCGGAAGAGGAGAAAGTGGAAATTAGACTATAAGAAGCAGAAAGATCTGCTCAAATGATTTACTGAGCACTCCCCCCTGTACCATACACATGCAGCAACTGTATTTGTTACTATCGTTCAACTACTGCTTTACACAACTCCAAGTTTCTGATCACTGATGGAGAATGCTTGCCAGATATTAACAATTTTATGGTGCTGTAGATTACATTTGGTCTTAAAACCTTCAGCAGTACATTTTTAGGTTAACATTAACGGTGATATGAATGTTGCATATTAAAGCGGGTTACCTGCAAAGGCTGGTTTTCAGGCATCAGATTGCTTTTAGACAGCTCTACCATCTCCTTTATTTGATAGACAGCGTAAGCCAGAGTAACCCAGGGAGAAGAACTGATCCCCCACGCGGGCTTGTTCACGTCTTCCTGTTCTTCTTGATGCTTCGTTTTCTTGGGAGGAAGTCTGGGCTCAGTTCGAGGCATGATATCTTCTGACTGTTGGTGTATGAGGTCGATGGTTGCTATAGGAACAGGGCTGGAAGGCACTGGGATCCTTTCTGCCAGCATTGTCTTCTCTAAAGTGTAGGGCAACATAATCATCAATGAAGTCAATGATCATTACAAGGAAATGGAGAATCAAAGCACTGAACATGAACATACACAAACATGCTTTGCAATACACTAAGAATTACTCTGTTCCCTCACTGTGATTCAAGGACCTCTTGATGCCAACTGGCAGTGGGTACAGGGATTCCTCTGGGCTCACCAAAAGAATGTCATGTAAGGTCTCTAATGAAAGCCCAGGTCACACTGGTCATTAAGTAATCATTGTGAGAGGTATGTATGGAAAATATGTGGAGTTATGCATATACACTGAAAATTATGTTCTTTAGGTGTGCGAGTTAAGACAGACCACCAAAAGGTAATCCACATAATCCTGGCAGGCAGGGGGGAAGAGATGCTTATCTCACTCTGGCCTGTCATAGGCAATCGGACTATTGTATCTTTCACAATAAACACCTGTTTGCAGTCTGAGCAAAATGCTAATCAATAGATCACACGGGCTGAAGGAAAAAACAAACAGCAGGAGTTATCCTGTTTAGGGGTAAGACAAGGCAATGCCTTGTTAGTTAAGTTCAATGTCTCCAAGGCATGTTATGATTTTATTTTAGATGTAACCATTTGTTTTCAATATGCTTACTCACTGTCACTTGAATCTCTGTTCTTTGATAACACACGTATTTGTGTGTTCACTATGTAGCTATCACTAAGTGCTGAGGTGTTAAGCAAAGTGGGAATCCTGGGTTGAATTTTACAAGCTGGAGCATATTGTTCCTTTGGGAATAGAGGATCTACAAGTCCAGAGAGTGCTCAGTGGAACAGGGGCTGCACCCTCCACAGGGAGGATTCGGGCATTGGTGGGCACTTATCTCTAACAGGTACAGAGGCAGCGAGGCCTGCGGAGCCTGGAAGCGAGAGCTTGCGTTGCCAGAGGCTGGTGGCTTCAGGGAGCTGAGCCCCAGCCAGCACAGGCAAAGCTCCCTCATGCTAAGGGCAGGTGGTGGTGAGGTGCCTCATAGCCTTGGCAGTAAGAATTGTGCTGTTCCCCCCTTGCACACGCTTCTATTGTATGTACACAGTTAAGACTGTGGCTCTATCACAGTTTTACTTTTGATTTGAAAAGGACTGTTTTCAATCGAGCCGTCAGAAAGACAGAAGAGCCGCACCTGTAACCTCAGTGACAAGTATCAGGTGGCTAGGCGAGCACTGCAAATGCCTAAGTGAGACACCTCTCTTTAGATGGGTTTTTTGAAGCTTATAAAGGCAGGATTAATATCAACGACGAGCGGCTAAACTATCTCAGGTTCCCAGATGATATAGTGCTGATAGCCGAAAATACCGCCCAGCTTGAGAGAATGCTTAAAGAACTGAACGTGAAAAGTAGTCAAGTTGGATTAAAAATGAACCAGTCGAAAATGAAATACATGAGATCAGATGTTCTGCCAAGAACCCAAATAACTCTTGGAGGAGAGCAGATCCAAAAGGTTGATAAATACGTTTATCTGGGCCAAGAAGTCAACATGCGCCACCATCAGAAAGGCGAACTGTCGCACAGAAAAAAAGCTGGATGGTGCGCATTCAATGACATCAAGGACATCCTCCAAGGAAAGATCAGCAGAACAACTCGTGCGAATCTTTTTAACTTGACCGTGCTTCCAGTGATGTTATATGGCAGCGAAACATGGTCGCTGACAAAGATCGAAGAACATGAACTGTCACACAGAGGGCGATGGAACGAACATTTTTGGGCATTTCGCTTGGCGATCACATCCCCAATGAAATAATTACGCAGCAGTCTGGAGTGCGAGACGTTGTTGAAAATAGGCTCAGCAAAATGTGGTGTGTGGGACATGTGGCCCGACTCAGCAACAATAGATGGACCATAGCTTCATCCGAGTGGTATCCATGAGAACAGAAATGACCACGCGGTCGGCCTCCAAAGAGGTGGGATGATTTCTTAACAAGGAGATATGGACAAGCATGGCAAAGGATGGCCAGAGCGAGAGAAGATTGAAAGACGTGTTGTGATCGGCTCAGTCTCAACTGATGAAGGACCGACAGCTTACTCAGAAATATCTGATCAATGCAGTGATTTATTGCCTAACACACTGTGCCCTAAAGATTCTGGATTGCTGCAGGACATTTCTATATATAAACAAGTAATAAAATAAGTGGGCTAGATTTTTTGAGCAATAGCTCTGTGCCATGTAAAACAGTCTAGAGGTAAAATATCCTATTTTTTCCTCAGACATTTTCAAAAGAAAGCTTAAATAAAATACTAACAAGTAAAATACTTCAGGGACTGAAATGGCAAACCATTAAGCACATGCTTAGCTAAACTCATGTGATTACTCATGTGAGTAATCCCATTTAAATCAATGAGACTATTACAATGCTTAAAATTAGGCTTATGTTTAAGTGGATGCAAGATTTATGTTTAAGATTTTCAAACAAGTACACAGATGCAGAAGGAAATACAATAACTGGAATATTAAATTCTAGAGAACTATGGCCCAAGAGAAAAATATGAATCCATTTGGGAGGCTCACACATGTACTCCATATGCAATAGAAACAGCGATTATCCCGTCCAAGTTTCTCTTTTGTGCCATAATTTCTTCCACCTGTGTTCAAGTGATAAAGGAAAAACAAATATTTGAACATTCTTAAACACAGGCAACTCAAGAACTACTAAAGGACAACCCTTGTATTTTTAGGATAAAGAAAAATGAACTTCAGATCTACCTGGGTTTTAGTATGGAATAAAAATAACATTTGGGTAAAAGACACTAAGTGTTTGCTTATTATTTTTCATCTCTATGAAACAGGTTTATTTTTGGTCTGTAAAAATAATAATATATAGGGTTAATGAAAAAAATAATGTCACAGCTCCTGGGGAATGATTCTGGGCTAGTTTGCCTGTATTATGACCACATATCTCAAATGTCACACACTGTCTCGAGTTATCATCAGAACACAGGAACAGTCTTGGTCTCGTTGACCTGACTATTTACCTTCTTTTTCATCAGGAACAGCTAGCCACTGGATTAATGCAAAGAGTAGTAGGATCACTAAACAGGCCATTCCTATCCCCCTGAATGTTGCTGCAGCCCCTGTAATGAGAATTATTTTTAGAGCATTTGTTTAGGTAATACAGGAAAAGACAGATATTTGTGATGACTTCATTCACTGCTTAATATCCCATGTAAACTCTCTTTCTTTTTATATGGCATCTCCATTGCTGGAGGTTTGCAACATGGCAGCCCATTCTCTATGATCTTCTGCCAATCTCTTTGTGGATGAACAGTCCTCTTGATCTACTCAGGATACCACATCAGAGTCCACCCAAGATCAAACTCTCATTAGGTTATTTACTCACTCCACTCACTTTCAGCAGCACTTTCAGCAGCAGGTTATTTTACACAGACTCTAAACAAATTATGCTTTCACTTCTCAATTGAGTGTGCAGAGGTTGCATGACAACCACAGAGTAGTGAACAGTCACTGGTCATCTGATGAAGGATTCATCCTGCTGTCTAGCTGAGGACAGGGCAGTGCTTAGGAGTGGATTTGCTCACATAGTACTAAAAATTCAAGGCATAACATTACAAACACATACACATATAATCAGTGTACAACATCTACATGTGTCTAAATAGATTTTTATGTGATTGAGGGTAACAAATATGGCATCATTAGCAATACATGAAGTGTACATGTGCTTTTAGTCCAGTTTTGCTGCACTACTAAGAAACTGCAATCACACTTAAATAAAATGTTTGCTTACCAAGATAGTTGACCAAAACCCCACCGATCATAGCCCCACAGCCTCTGCCCAGACCTAAGTGGAGACCTTGTAGAATCCCCTGAGCTGAAGTTCTTAATTCTGGAGGCACTGCAGCACTAAGATATGAAATACAAGCTGCCCATATGGCTGCATGGGTTACACCTATGGAGAGGAAACATTTTAGAAAGCACTAAGTATGCTATCATGATCTGTTTTCATTTATTAGTTGACAGCAGCAGTTAAATGTCCTGGGAAGGAAGTGTTTATTAAAGTACTAAAGTCAACCATGTTCCTCTAAAGTATAAATCAGTCTTTCATAAAATAACACAGCTTTCCATTTTTTCTGTGATGCCCAACCTGCCTAGAGATGCAACAACTAGGGCTGTCAATCTCAGTTAACTCACGCGATTAATTCAAAAAAATTAATAGCGTTTTTTAAAAATCATGATTAATCGCACTGTTAAATAATAGAGTACCAATTGAAATTTATTAATTTTTGATGTTTTTCTACATTTTCAAATAGATTGATTTTTATTACAACACAGAATACAAGTGTACAGTGCTCACTTTATATTTTTTATTACAAATATTTGCACTGTAAAAATGATAAAAGAATTTTTCAATTCACCTCATACAATCTCATTATCGTGAAAGTGTAACTTATAAATGTAGATTTTTTTTTTGGTTACATAACTGCACTCAAAACAATGCAAAACTTTAGAGCCTACAAGTCCACTCAGACCTACTTCTTGTTCAGCCAATCGTTCAGACAAACAAATTTGGTTACAATTTGCAGGAGATAATGCTTCTCGCTTCTTGTTCACAATGTCACCTGAAAGTGAGAACAGGCGTTCGTATGGCAGTTTTGTAGCTGGCATTGCAAGGTATTTACATGCCAGATGTGCTAAACATTCATATGTACCTTTATGCTTTGGCCACCATTCTTATACTACTTAAAAAATAATGCGTTAATTAAATTTGTGACTGAACTCCTTGGGGGAGAACTGTATGTCTCTTGTTCTGTTTTATCCGCATTCTGCCATATATTTCACTTCATTTGGGTTCAGGGATTTGGCTGAAAGGAGGTGAGCAAGGTGGGGGAGGGAAGAGCAGAGGGAGACAGTGGGGAGAGGGCAAGGGCTGGGTGGAGTGAGGCGGGGTCTGGGGCAGAACAGTGGTAGAGTATGGTGGGGCCACAGGCAGAAGAGGTGGGCTGGGGAGCTAGCCTGCCCAAGGAGCAGCTTCACCCACCACCCATGACAGCAGATAAGAGCGGGTCGGCTCCCAGTGCGCATTACAGTCTCCTTAGGTAAAGGCCGTCTTCACTGAACCGAATGTGCTGGTACCATGCATTCTGCATGAGGGAGAGGGTAAAGGGGTCTCTGAAGGGAACGGTGACTCTCCATCACCGTGAGGCAGGCTGGGCAGCTCTGTATCCTTTGCTGCCTTGTCCCTCCCCGCCCAGGCCGTGGTCAGGCATAGGGCACCAGTTTAATAATACTGCGTAGGACCCCATAAATCCTAAGGACAGGCTTGCGACACTGGCTATAACAGCGCCGTGCAAATGCCTGTTCTCACTTTCAGGTGACATTGTAAACAAGAAGCGGGCAGCATTATCTCCTGCAAATTGTAACCAAACTTGTTTGTCTGAGTGATTAGCTGAACAAGAAGTAGGACCGAGTGGACTTGTAGACTCTAAAGTTTTGCATAGTTTTGTTTTCAAGTGCAGTTATTTTTTGTACATAATTCCACATTTGTAAGTTCAGCTCTCATGATAAAGGGACTGCAGTACAGTACTTGTATTAGGTGAACTGAAAAATACTATTTATTTTCTTTTTTACAGTGCAAACTTTTGTAATTAAAAAATAAATATAAAGTGAGCACTGTACACTTTGGATTCTATGTTGTAATATCCAAAATATTTAAATAAATGGTATTCTATTATTGTTTAACAGTGCTATTAATCACAATTAATTTTTTCAATCGCTTGACAGTCCTAGCAACAACCCATTTTCTGTCAATAGCTCCTCCTCCTCATGAGAGTAGCTGGGGGCTTCACAAACCCTAAGACTGGCTCATTGTCAATGTTTCTTAGGCTAGGTTTGCAATACTGAGCCTGTGCTGGCCTAGCTATAGCTGCCAGCACAGCCTTGTAGTTTAGGCACAGTGTACGCCTACAGTACAAGGAGTTCTGCTAGGGTCGGAACACCAACTCCCTAAATAACGATAGCTATGCCAGCAGAAGCACTCTTCTGCTGGCACTGCTGCATCTACATCAGTGGTGTTGTCAGTCTGGCCCTTCTCTTAGGGAGTGTGGTTTTTTCACACCTCATGACTGACACAGTTATGGTGATATATGTTTTAAATGTAGAAAGACCTTAACATTACTGCCGCATTGGAAGGAGTTCAAAGGCTAATCCTTACATCTACACAGACATACCACTATGGAAATCAAACTGTTTAAAAAAATAAAATGAAAGCATATTCTAAGAACCACCTCAAAATCAATTCTTTCCAAACTCTTGGCACTACTCACTTTGCATTTGCACTTGGCTTTGGGAGATCTTGGCTGACAGACCACAGAGGTTCCTCAGGGTTTGGCAAGGTACAGTAAGCTTTGCTTATGCTGTTTTGAATTGGACACAACAGGATTTCTTCCACTGTTGTAAGTCTGCTCTCACTAAGTGTGCCATGACAAATCATTTTTTCCCACCAGCAGTCAGACATCACCAGTTTCCATTGCTAACAGTGGTAGAGGTCCTTTCATATCTAAATAATGCATATAATACATTTTGGTTGCCTTTATTATTTTTTTTTCTTACCATGGAAAATCAGAAGATGCAGAGACAATTTTGCCTAAGGCAGAACATAGTGGTCAGATGTCATGGAGCAAAGAAAAAAACAAAAAAAACCCACCAATTATCAGCAGTCAGGGAGAGGGGAAGGTTGCTATCTGCAGCCTCAATTTGAAATCCTGAATTTGGGGCAGGAGGCAAGAATAAAATGGCAATTTTGTAGAGAGTTACATGGTGAACACACCTAAAGCTATTTTAATGTGGTTCTGCTTTAAAAAAAACAAACAACCCTCATGGGTTGGCTGTTGATATTTTTTCAAGGTTGGGTGGATTTAAATATAGTCACAGCCCTCATCCCTTGACTAGCCATTGCTAGCATTTGCCCAATTGCTAGCTTAGAAAAATGGTTTGGACAATGGATGATTTAACCAACAGGGATCAGTCCTATGTACCTGATTTATTAACCAGCATCAGGGAGAGACAGTCTGGTTCTGCAACTGCTGATCAGCATAGACTGAACAGCCACATAAACTAAATTAAATAAGATAAGGGTAATAAATCTGTAGGTGGCATACTGACATACAAGATTACATAGTATTCATTTAATGAATGGCAATATACTGGAACTGATCTTCTGGTTAGGAGCCTATTTGATGGCTAGAAAGTTCTATGTTTATTTTTCTCTCTCTGCAAAAAGTCTGATTTAGATAAGTTACAACAAAAATATGTGGGAGCTTCAGGAAATTTAGTAACAGAGGATTAGTCAGCAGATTACAGAACACACCATGATTAAGTACACATCTAGAAATAATTTTTCAATTGTGAGTCTGTCCTTACTTATAACACATCAAGCTTATTGAAAGACAACTTATGCCAGACATGCTGAATGATTTTCAGACTACTTTTTACAGTATATATGGGTCCAAAAATTTAAAAAGTAATAATTTTGAAAAACCTACTGGGTACATACTGATGAGATTCCCGACTGATTTCATTTTAAGTAGAAAGTAACTATCATCTTCTTGATCCCCAATTTAAAGGCGTAAACAAACAAGGGTGATTCAGTTTTTCAAAAACTATGTCATATGCTGATTAAGGAAATCACTTAAAAGCTTATGTAATGCACTCAGACTGTCAATTACAAAAGAGAATAAAATATTAATCATCAAGTTAAAACGTGGCAAATCCAAAACATTTCTGGTGTACTTTTAATAATTTGAGTACCATGCTCATTTATTTGGTAAGGAAAACAAAGGCTACAATATTAAAAACACCCCCCCCCCCCCAAGTCTAGAACAATAGGGTCCAGAGAAGTGTCTGGAGTTTTTAATTCCCTTCAAAATGAACTTAATCCCTTTAGAGCCAAATAGGAAGAAGTTTGCTTTTTATTTTCTGTGTGTTACTAAGTCATTTGTTTTTTGTGATGGGCATCTATATAGGATTAGAACGAGTTAAATGTTTCAAGAGAGACTGTCCATGTGAAATATAAATCAAAAATCAAATACACTGTCTTGCTTTAGCCACTGGCATCTCTTTGGACACAAGATCTACAGTAACAATTTACATTGAAGTTTTCTACTCATGCTAACCTCTAGCAAACTAAGTTTTAGAGCATGGATATTTTATGGGATGTAATTCATCCAAACAAAAAAGGAAAAATATTTTATTAATTACCCACATACCCCTCTCTCCCTTAGGGATTCAGATACATATACTCTGACTCTCCTACCTAGCTGTTTAAAATAGCCACAAATTGATTCTGGGACCCCATTCCACTGTTACACAATCCTGACATACAAAGGAAGCTCTACAGCAGAAGGCACATAAAGCAGGCAAGAAGAGACCTGTTCTGTCTTGGCTGGTCTTTGTGAGGACTGTACCATTTTATGTCCGTTAACTATTCTATTGGGACAAATCTGGCATTGTTTCTCAGATCGTAACTGTCCATTGCTCCTCCTTGAAGAGTCACAATCAAATTATAACCTTTATATAACCAGATGGTCAGCGCCTATATAAAGAGCTTTCAAACTAATTCTGATAGCGTAAAAGGAAAAGATTTTAGTATCATAGCCTGTCTAATAGAACTGTGGTGAATAAACCATCCCTCCCTCTCCAACATTATTTACTCCACAGAAGTAACCATCTTTGCTAACTTAAACTGGAGCTTCACGTGCAAAAGGAAAGCAAGACTGGTCCTGGTACTCATTTCTGGAGCTTTTTAGCCAGTTGCCACTTTGTAACAGCTCCATATCTTTAAAATTGATATTTTCAGGTCATTAGTCTCATCACCCAGCCGGTCAATTTAGAATGGCTGCTATTAGACAGATGAGGTAATTTTATACTGGGAAAAATTCTTTCCCAGAATAGAGTTCAGCCCATTGTTTTGAAAACGACATGGCCTGAGTATTTTAGTGTTAAAACTACAGTCACTGTATTGAGACAGAAAAGTGATTGATGGGGCTTTTAAGCTTCTTTATATCTATTAAATGCAAAAAGTCAACATGTTTGAAAGACAACAGTTAAGGGGGGGGTGGATTTATGCTTGTTTTAACCTTTTTTTTTTTTAAAATGCTCTAGCCACCAAGGAAAATGTTCTGGAACATCCTTTCTTTGTTATATTTTTCAATGACTTTCTGAACTTATAATTTAAGCTACTGAATGCTCTACTGTAACCTGACAAGAATTGGAGACAGGTTACATTAATTCATGTCTTTGCATGATTGGAGAATGAAAACATGCAGCATTGTATTTACACCCCACAGAC
Source organism: Caretta caretta (assembly GCF_965140235.1). Taxonomy (NCBI): domain Eukaryota; kingdom Metazoa; phylum Chordata; order Testudines; family Cheloniidae; genus Caretta; species Caretta caretta. The sequence goes on along the minus strand of NC_134216.1, from coordinate 52,820,476 downwards.
ACTCATTTGGCAGGCAGCCTTGAAACTTCTAGCAATCCAAGTTAATCCAACCCCTTATTTTCATATAACCATGCATTTGTGAACAAACAAGGCTTATGGTTTCCAAACTCTTTCATTAGGAAATAAGTGTAAAATAAACTCCTCTAATTTTCTGTCTTAAGATGCTGTGCTTGAGCAGCTCTCATGAACTTGAAATACACTGAGAACAACAAAACTGCTGCATGGTTAAAATTACAAATCAATAGATGCAGTTTGCACAGTCTCTTCTAGAAATCTCTCCATGCCCTCCATGCCCTGTGGTGGCCTTGAATTCTTATCTAGAAATTCAATTGTACATTTCTAATTTTATGATAATTAAACATTTAATCTTCTTTAAAATTAACTTATCCACCATTACATACAAGTATTTCATTTACTTTGATTTGACAATCAGAGACCAATAAATGAAACAGTTTTACGTAGAGAACTTCAGGAATCACAAATTCCAAATCCCACCCTAGGTAATAAACAGCACAAGTTTGCCATATTTTACTCTATCAGTTCTGCTAAATATGTAATTCTACAGAAAAGTCATTAGGCACTGGAAACACTGTTAGAGCATATTGTGATAAGACACTTACCAAATCAAAAATTTTGAATTACTACATTAAAATGCACTCATGTGATGTATATAATTAAAAAAAAAACTTTTGGAAACCAGAAGCACTAGATCAAAACAGAAGGCTCATTAATACCACAACTTGTAGTGACTCATCGGATGTTGCTCACTTTGAATGGGAGAGTCAAGTAATCTAGATCTCAGATTAGAACCACCTCAAAAATGGTAATATGGTGAGGTGTGATCTTTTTTTGAACGGTGTTGCATGCTACAGTAAATTAAGAGTATAAATGGTAGAAAGTAAATCTATATAGAAAGTAAATCTGAATTACAGTAATCTAATATGCTTTTAGTAACACAGCTAAGGTCTTTTTAAAAAATATGATTTTTCATCTGACAGCAAGACTCAAAATGATGCTTCTGCACAGACCACATACATCATTAATATCTCTAATTTAAAATAATGGCTCTGTAAGTAATTGATTTGAATAAAAAGTAAAACTAAAAGGCTTGCCTGGTCTTGCAAGCACATACAGGGCTTTGTTGAAACCTAAGTTCCTGTCAGGTTACAATAGCTTAAGCTATAAATCACAGAACACCACTGAAAAACAATTGCAGAAAAATTGAACAGAGAGGATGTTCCAGAACATTTTCTTTGGTGGCTAGGGCATTAAAAAAAAAAAAAAAAAAGGTTAGCACAAACATAAATCCATTCTTTTTAACTGTTGTCTTTCAATCATGTTGATTTTTTGCATGTAATAGATATAAAGAAGCTTAAGGACTCCAGTAACCAAACAGCACATGCAGGTGTGCATTCAGCTCATGCTCCTGTCTCTTTGTTTAGTTATAGGGCGTGTTGATCTCAAACAGATCTGTTTGGATCAACAAACAGAACAGTGTGCAGATCAACCGCAGAACCAACCTCCTGACGTCAAACCTTTTCCATGACGACCACTGTCAAAATTTATGAAACCATAAAGTGTTTTGGGATATTTATAGTCAGAAGCAAAGAGCTACTGGACTTTCTCTTAATCACAGCTCAGATGGCAACATGAATAATTTAAGTGGCTCGCTTTATACTATAAGATCATAACTGCATCATCTTACCTTGAAGTACTTCCATAGGGAGAACAGTCCAGGCATTTTCCAGATAGGAGATATAAATGTAGCGAGCTGTATTACAGGCAAGGCCAATATAGAGCACTCTAAAGGGAGGAAGGAAGAAACACAGTTGTATGCCATGTCATGTCTTATGCAAGGTAGCCTATTTCCTCTTGTTTTTTCCTACCCCCCCCCCCCCCCCAGACGTTCTGGTTTAACTTGGATTTAAACTTGGAGAGTGGTCAGTTTGGATGAGCTATTACCAGCAGGAGAGTGAATTTGTGTGGGGGGGTGGAGGGTGAGAAAACCTGGATTTGTGCTGGAAATGGCCCAACCTGATGATCACTTTAGATAAGCTATTACCAGCAGGACAGTGGGGTGGGAGGAGGTATTGTTTCATATTCTCTGTGTATATATAAAGTCTGCTGCAGTTTCCACGGTATGCATCCGATGAAGTGAGCTGTAGCTCACGAAAGCTCATGCTCAAATAAATTGGTTAGTCTCTAAGGTGCCACAAGTACTCCTTTTCTTCATGTCTTGTATATTACTGGATTGCTTTCTAAATATACTGGATTGCTTTCTAAATCCTAATAAGAATGTGAAATGCAGCACAAGGAAGTGTGTGCTCACATGTAACAATTTCTAACTCAAAAATCTTCCTTTACAAAGATCCCACACCTAAACGCAACCTCCTCCCACTCTGCAGGCCTGCAGTTAACCTTCTTCCAAGTTAAAAATAAAAATGTGATTGATTAAATTTAAACAAAACCCCAGGAGAATTCTTTTCAAACCGCTAATGGAAAACAAATTAATCCTAAGTAGAGGGATGTTTCTGTCTAGGGTTAATAGACCCTCTGAGCTTCTGACTAGGTAATGTCTATTCTCATTTTATGTACTGTCCTACTGCATTATATTTTAGAGAGAATATGGTTTCCATCAAACCTCACACCAGCCTTTTTAAATGCCTCAACGATTCAGACATCATCATGTCCTGTAATTAGTAACAGAGCTGTACAGTTTAAGATGAGTATAGGTCCATATTATTATAGGAATTTATTTAATCCATGCTGATGTAAAGTTAGCATTCCAGAAGTTGCATCCAGTTCACTACTTCTCTGAAATATGTACTCTTCCACAAAAAACAATACATACTCCATGTAGTGACAATGCTACTGTTGTCACTTGTCTAGTTTTCAACAGGACAATCCAGTTTGGAAGCAAGAGGTTACGAGTCAGGTTTTAAAATAACTGGTGACCAGAAAGCTCAAGTCCAGTTTTCCCAGTTCATTTTCTCATCATACTATTTAACCAAACATCCTCTCTCCTTTCCTGACTTCAGGCTTCAACCCAATTGCTTCTTCCTCACCAAGCTAAACTAGCATTCCTAGAAGCAGCCTTTGTTATGCATCGTATCTTTCCTGTGGCTCTAAAAAGGAAACATTCTAGTAGGAGGAGATAAATCATCTCTTTTCCAGGACCAGGGAAAGAGGTAGATTTGGATAACAGACTAAATTAGTTTAAATTAGCGACAAGTCACTTTCCCTTGTTGTCCATTACTGCCAGGAAATGCAAGCTGTAAAATCAGAAAGGAAGAGGAACGTGACTAAACCCCCCTTACCATCCGTCCATACATAGAGGGGCAACGTTAACTTCCTCCCTGGTTTGCATTTGACACGTACCAGGTTCACCTAACTTTACAATAACTTTTCTGATTTTTTTTTTTAAAGGTTATTTCTGGCTCTTTATTTCAACCTCTCTTTTAGCACTCTGCTTATTATACCTCCCTACAGGGCAAAGATGAGACTGCAGTATTTACTGATCTGCACTCAGGTGTTTTGTAAAAGATCTTGTTATTCAACTTGCAGGTTTCTAGTGGACCTGTTCCAAGTGGGAGCAACTGTAGAACGTTCAAGGTGACCCACAGATATTTAAAAAAAACCCTAATCTTAGAATGATGCACTGCATCTCTTAAATAACCAAGGTACGAGGGCTACTCAGGATAGAAACACAGGAAAATTAAAAAGGAAAAGTTGGCCTGGAGGTTAAGGCACAGGCCTGAGTCTCTGAATATCAGGGCTTTATTTTTTCCACAACCTCAAGCTCACTATGCACTCTTAGCAAAGCCATTTAATTGCTTCGTGCCTCAATTTACCATGTGTAAAACTGGGCTAATGATTTCCTATTTCACTCAAGTATTGTGAAGCTTAAATCAATGTTAAGAAACTTTGAAAAATCTAAGATGGAAAGTGCGAATACAAATGCAGTATTTTTAAAATTTTTTTTGAAGAGGTCCCATGATGTTCAGTCTTACTGGCTTCCACTCAGACAAAGGCCACTTTGCTCATGATATCACTACTCAAACGTAACTACACTGGAGTCAGCCTACTGGGATCAGGTAAGCCTGTGCTTTCTGCAATAATGCCCAGATTTGCAAAGTTCTTAATATTTTATACCTTACGATAATTCATGTATTGTTGCAGAAAGTCTTACCAGACACCCCAACAGGCTGGCTCCGGACTCTATGCTTCCACAGGTATGGCATGGCGTTAGAGGGGGTCGATAGCTGATGTGTGTCGCCAGGATAGTAACACTGAAGCATCACTTAGAGCAGAAAATGGGGAGCAATGGCAAGGCCGGACATCAACAGGCAAAGTAGGGTAGGGAGATTAAATCTGTAGGGAACGAGAGCTACAACGAATTTGTTCCTTTCATCCATTCATCTCTACCATCTTTCTGTCCAACAACTTCACCTATTTTTCTTGATTGACTCCAGTGCATACAATTTCTTGCCAACTTCCTCCCAAAGAGAAAAATGGCCCTATGCAGTAAGCACACTTTTCACATCCCTTCTCACCAGTTTCACTTCCTTTCTGCCAGCTTCCATTAGCTCAGAAGCAAAAAATCAAGTAAGGAATACAGACAGAGTTCTCCTGTTTACTTGTCTTTCAGAACGTTCAGCTAGATATTTATAAATTGAACCCAAAATGGCCAAGATGATCACATTTGAGTGTCAAAAGTTTAAGCACCCAATTAAAAGTGGCCTGCTTTTAGAAGGGCTGAGCCATTGAATTCAGGAGCTAGTAAGTACTTGGGGAGCCCTCATCATAATCTCTGAGCAACTGCTTGTTTAATTTTTCTCATCTTTCCATGATCTTTCATATCTTAGGACACAGCTGTTTAGCAGAGCTGGGCGAATAACTGATTTTTCTGTTCATTGACAGTTATGAAAAAATAATCCAAGAAGGTTCAGGTTCACCAAAATTGAGAAATTTCAACAAATTGAAAAAAATCCATTTTGGGCACTTGTAAGGGGCTAGATTTACAAAAAACACATGGAGAAACCACTGCCCTCCTTATAAAACTTTCAGTCCAGTGGTTAGGGCACTCATCTGGAATGTGGGAGATCCACGTTCAATTGCTCTCTCTGCCTGATGTGGAGCAGGGGCTTGATTTGGGTCCTCCCACATCCTAGGTGAGGACCCTAATCACCAGTCTATAGAGTCATTCTCATGCTTTTTCCCTGGCCCAATGACTATTCATTGTCATTCACAGTGACAATTCATAGTACACCACCACCACCACCTCCTCCTGCCATTTTGTGAATGGTATCTAAGGCCTGGAAAACAAAATGGGGATCAAAACTATTTGGCAAATTTGTGTCAAATTTACTAATAGTTTCTGGTCAACTAAAATTTCATTTTTCAATACACTATACACATGAATTTTTTTGCCCAGCTCTAGTCATCACCCAACTGTTCCCCAGGAGAACAATGGGTGCTAAACAATTTTGACAGTCTTTCCACTTAATTTAGGTGCCTAAATGAGAGCTATTTTGAAAATCTGGCCCTGATGCTTTAAACTTCCTACCCTCCATATGACATGCAGACAAAATAGCTAAGTGCCAGCATATAAAAACTAGGAAGCAACTGGAAGAGTAGGCTTATGCCCAGAATAGAGCAGTGGTATTCAGAACTGTCTGAGTTAGCAACCAAAGAAAAGTGCTCACTGCCAGAGAGCAATTATCTCAATTTGAAGAAATTTGGACCCCTTTTCTAGATACATCTGGACATAAAATATTGAGACGGTTCAAAGAATGCCATACCTTCATTCCACCTAACCTCTTTTTCCCTGCCCCTTCCTCTCTCTATTCATGTACATCTTCTCCTAGTTTATTACTGTTAACCCCACCCTGTCAGGCAGGAGGGATAGTGAAGGAACTAGTGCTAAGCTATCAGAAAAATTACAGCAAGAGCTTCTATTCTTTAGAATGGAAGGAAGAATACGAAGACATCAGTGTACTTCTTTGCTGGTAGTAGGGGTTAAAGGAAGATAGAACAACTTCAGCTGTGACCTTTCTACACCATAATAGAAAAGTCATAGGCATCTCCCTCACAACAGACCTAGGAAGTCTTCAGGGCTGGGTGTGTAGTGGGAGGAACCTTTCCCCTCCCACTATTATATGAGACCTTAGAGCACAGTTTCTGAGGACACTTAACCCTCTATGTGCCAAAATTGTTCATATTCTGTTTTGGGCCATTAAAAAAGGGTACAGCTGTACAACATACAACCCTGGTCTCATCTGGTTATCTCTGTTTTCCATAAGATACATTAAACATCCCTAATGCATTAGTGTAGTTTAAAGCTAATGCTACTCATTTTATTAGTAAGTGGAGTAACCTTAAAATAAAGTAAAATAAAATAAAGCAGTCATACCAGTCAATGTGTTTAAAGCAATGCAAAGGGGATCACATACAGCAGTGGTTCTCAAACTTTTGTATTGGTGACCCCTTTCACATAGCAAGCCTCTGAGTGCGACTCCCCCCCTTATAAATTAAAAACACATTTTTATATATTTAACACCATTATAAACGCTGGAGGTGAAGCGGGGTTTGGGGTGGAGGCTGACAGTTTGCAACCCCCCATACAATAACCTCGTGATCCCCTGAGGCATCCCGACCCCCAGTTTGAGAACCCCTGACATACAGGATCATTAACTCCTCACCGTTGCCAGTTAGTTTTCACTTTTTGGGAGGAGGGGCTTTAATGCAGTGGACCAAGAGTCTACGTTATTTTGCAAAGTTCAAAGAGCAAGTGGAGAAAGATAGCATCTGGGGCGGACAGTTTGCAAGTTGCTATGACTAAAATATAAATATCAGATAATACTAAAATATGAAAAGAATAGGACAAACAGTTAATATACATTCATTGTTCTGGCTGTGGTTATAAAGGGACGTGTGTTAAACTGACACTAGCTACTGTTAGTATCTAAGCAATTTAGGTCAAGTGAAGCAATACACTCTGCCCAATATCTATCAAAGTTTAGAAGAGATGGAATTTCTTTTTAAAAAGAAATCCTTAATATGGAAAATGTAGAGAAAAAGCAGCAAGGTCTACACCCCATTCTTGTCTATTTTACTCTCTTACTTCCACAGTCCTGCCATTTCTCTTTCCTACTTAAACCACACATGAAAGAAAACGGGCTAAACCTAAGTTTTTGTACTATAATCAAGTACATTTTGAAAACACCAGGAAATGGAAGTATCTTGATGTAGCCCTATGACTGACTACCCTGACCACTTTGCTTGTATATTTTAACTCCTCCACTCCGTACATGTTTCTAGAGGCTTTATGGTTCTTAGGGCAGGGAATTTCTTCCTATATATGTGTGTACAATATCTAGCACATTGTGGCTTCTACTGCAGTATAAAGAAAAATATTAAGAGGGGAAATTAGGTTTCACATTAAGAGTTGACCTTAACTCCCAAGGTTGAACAGGAGCATTATACTACAAAGCTTTATAATTGGTGTTGTGTAAACTAACTCCTATTGATATCAAGATTAGGAACATCAAAGGTTAATGAAAAAAAGCAGTATTTAAAGGTACTCTAAGCAGCCAGGAGCTATGGAACTGTAGATTCCAAAGAATTTTGCATGTAGGAGATATACTTCAAAACTGGCAGTCTCCTGTTCAGCAAAACATCGATTGCTTCATACCCAGATTTAAAACCATTTTGACTATGATTTGCTAATGACTGTTCTTTCCATGAGTATTATACATTTCTCAATGTCACTGTGCCCTAAAAGAAAATTATGCATTTAACATGAGCAAGTCCCAGGTCCAGATTATCTCCACAATTACATTGCATACAAACAAACAGACAAGATATAATTATTATCTCTTGTTCATTTATACACATGTAAATTCCAGGGCTTCAGCTCCATCAAGGGGTACTTCCTGGCGACATCGGGTGGCACGTACGTATCTCTTACCTGGGCCATGTCATTACCAAAACCTCCAATATATAGAATTTAGCCGTGGACTGTCAAATAAATAATCCTTAAATCTAATCTTTTACTTAAAAAGGAAGCTTTCCCTTCCATGATCACTCCTTCCACTTCCCTTTTCCATCCAAATGCATCTAGATCTAGAGTAATGAAAGTACTACATCCACACATCTGGCATAAGACCTCTTGTCAAAACACAATGCCTCATAACTCCACCAGTTTATTTATGTTTCTTTTTCAACAGACACTTTAAATGTCAGAGGAGAAATACATATCTTTTTAGACTGCAATCCATCTACTGCCTGTCACATAACATAAGGCTAATATTCAATACACTTCATATGAGAGGAGGAAAGCAAATTTAACATGCCAAAACCAAAACATTTTCATGCTACAGGTGTAGAGACCGTCTCAAGGTTTCAGCATGGTCTATGAGCTGAAAATGAAAAGTATCTTTTGCTATTAAATTACACTCTTCTTTTTTCCTTTGCCTGCGAAGTGCCAGTAAATTTTTTTAACTAATTATGTGTAAAATTTAAAGTTATGAAAGCTATTTACCCTTATTATGCAATCCACTTCAATGGACGAAAGATATGAAAAATATGACAACTCCTGCTTCACCAATAAAAACAAGTGAAGGGAAGGGAGAGAACATCTTGTGATCAGCACAGAAAAATGTATACTGGTTTGCTTAAAATAATGGATCTAGGTTAATTAAAAGCCTAAAGACTCTACTTGGTATAAAATTTGATGTCCCAAGTGCCAGGCACAGTAACTTGAGAGATCACTTGAAACATACCTTTGGCTGAGGTCAAGAGAGACAACAGTGGGATCAACTCACTGAAAACAAACAGGACATGCACAAAAAACTGCATGACCCATATGGTTGAAAATGCACTGACATCTAGATAACGGATCCTCAGGTATATTGGGAGAGGGTATGGGAACAAGACTACATATACAGTTTTGTGATAATATGCTTTGCCTCTGTTTAGGGGACCACCATAAGATGTGACAATATTACACACTTCAAGATAAACAAGCCCAGAATAGATTGTTGTTCAAACAAATCATGGAGTTTTGAAGCAAAATCATTGGGGATGCACTTTAAAGTAATCCTTTCAAGGTTACACTGCCAAATATCACTGAAGTGCTGAGAAAACATTTTGGGTGTTATGAGTAAGTTACATCATATACATGTTTAAAATGGACATTTCTTTCATCAGGCAGTCACGTATCTGACTGTACGCAGGTCAGGCAGAGATCTTTAAAACAAGGGGCAAGAGTGGTTTTGGAGAAGTGTTGCCTCACTGTTTAAATCCACAGTAAACAGAGTTCTCCAATTTAGAGACTGTAACCTAGTCCCATTCTCTAGAGAATGTATTCACGGTATTTATATACATTTTTGTAATATAAAGTTATAGCACTGGAATATATTACAAATTCACCGTGCCACATTAGGAATTTGACAGAAATTGGGGGAAAGGATCATATTAAAAATAAGGCTTGCTAGAAAAAAATTCATAATAAACTTTCACCAGTTTCTAGCTTTTTTTTTCTTTTTTAAATATTGGGTAAATGCTACAGGGATCTTTATGTTACCTCTTCTGTTTCTATTGCACTGGACTCCTACCTTGCCTGGTATATCAGAGAGACTACACTATTTCTGGATGTTCAGTGTTCTAGCACCAACACAATATCACTCCCTGAAATACTTCTAGGGATGGTGCTGGCAAATACTGATATCTTCACCGATGGTGCTCTCCAACAATGAAGAGATAAATGAGGTTGTTCATCTCCAGGCAGAACCATTCTTGGTCCAGCTCAGCCAGGAAGAGCATAACTTAAAAGAAGTCACATTTATAAGCAGCACAAATATAGTAAAAAAAAACAGATTCACAGGAGGAGACTATTTAAAACAGAGAAACACGAGGCTAACTCAACTTAATACTCTAGACACGTAGCTCCAATAACAGATGCACAGTTCTTTAGTGATTGTCATTTGCTTACCTGATGTGACCAATCAGTTCAATCAACTTGTGGCTAAAGAAGTAGGCAGTCAGCTCAGACACGTGGCTCAAGACAGAACAGACTCCAAAGAGGGTTGTAGTACCATTCAGGTCTTCCAAGTGCCAGTAGAGAAAGGTGAACACAAACCCATACCCAAACCCCATAAACCAAGCCACGAACAGCACAGACCCATACTGTATGCCGCAAAGGAGCTTCATCAGGTCCCAAAAACTGAATGACTGAGACTGGCTTATGCTGCTGGGGGTGTCATCAGAGGATTCAGTGGAGGCATTTCCATCCACCTGTGGGATCTCTACTTCCTTCCTCTTGTTTTCATCTTCTTTGTAGTGGTTATAATGGAATCTGAACTGGGTGGCCACAATAAGTGCCACTGACATCAGTACACCAAAGACTATGAAAACAATCCTGTAATTCTTGTACTCAGGAGCTTTACACCCCAGACCTTCGATGATCACTTCTATTCGGGTATAGTCTATACCAATTCCCACCGACAGCATGGCCAGTCCCCAGCCCAGAGAGCCCCACATTCGCTGCAAGCCATAGCGGTCCCTGTGTTTGCCAAGATATTGGAGAGTCACGGTGTCCACAATGGTAACAGATGAGGCACTGAAAAACTCTCCTATAATGACAACCAAGAGAATGAGTAGAAAGATAGCTTCTACTTCTTGATGATCATAAACCAGCATGACATGGTCAAAAGATACTGGCTTCGTGGTGACAACAGGTGGTGGCGTAGGGTGGGTCATATTTTCTGGCAGTCCTGGGTTAGTGGTGGTATTCTTTGAAATAAAATTTGTATTGTTGTTATCCAAGGCAAGGTCTCCATTTCTGGTCTGAGCAGAAAATGGAAACAATTCCAAAGTTGGGGGACTGTTAGCTAACAGTCCCCGCTTCCCACGACCCTTCTGTAATGTAGCACTAGCTGTAGTTAGTAGAGAAGAAATCGTGGCATTTTGGGGCAGCGAAGTTAAAAGGTGGCTGGCATTGGAAGGATGTGGTGGTGGAGGGACCTTTGGTACACATCTTAAGGTAGCTGGTCTAACAAATCCAATCCCCAGGTTAAATAAAATCCAACATAAAAGCGAAAAGAGAAGGACAACTTTCCCTTTTTTAAAGCGATCTGCCACCACTCCCCAGAAAGGAGCACTGCAAAACTCAATAAAGTACCTAATGCCCACCAGAAGTCCACTCTGAGTGGGCGACATGCCCAGCTGCTTATAATACACAGGAAGCAATGGGTAAAGGGAGCCATATGCAGAATAAAAGAAAAAATAAAAGACCTTGGAGATCAGAAGATCATTGTTTATTTTGACACAGTGCCTTTCTAACCAGTCTAGCTCCTCATCTGGGACAGTGGTGGTCTCCGTTGAAGGGGTTTCATTTTGGGGCTGGAGATCTTGCTCCTTGGAAATTCCATTGAAAGGATCAGCAAGCACATACTTTCTCTTCTGCTCTTCTTCATCATCAGTTAAAATGGCAACTTTATCATCAGCCGCCATAGCTCACCACAAGCATCCGATACTCAACACACTCTCCACAATGACTGCAGCTATCCTGTAGGGCAAATAAAATAGACTACAGTTAAAGCACAACAGAGAGAAGGAAGGGTGCAATCATGGAAGGTCAGGCACTGAGGAATAAAAGAAAGAGAGCCTCTTTTTATTACTTACATGCCCTGCCCATAAATATCTCAGGAGCTGAGGAAAGAAAAACATTGTATTCAACGGTTAATTCACTTTGATAATGCCAGACAATACTGGCAATCATGAAAAAGTGGATTTAGTGACTGACACTGCCACTACTATAGCAATTTATCTTCCAGCAGCAGTTCTGTAGCTCTTTGCAATAATCATTCTTTACATTTATTACAGGAGAGATTTTCAAAGGCACAAATAGGAGCTAGGCAACTAACTGAAATTTGTGCCTTTGAAATCTCCCCCTACAAGTCATCTACTTTCCTAAGAATCTAACTCCAGTATTTACAGTTTTGCTTAAATAACCGAAGGACAGAAAATGAGGTGACTCAGGGGACAAGTCATGAGATATGAAGCTCTTCTTCACCAGTCATATCCATTACACCTAAAGGCCTATGAAAAATTATTTGATCTCCAACTGGAGTCCAATTTTGAGAAATGCTGAGCATCTGCAACTTCAGTTGAAGTCAGTGGGACTGTGGTTGCTCAGCATCTCTGGGAAAAAGAAAAGTAAGGCCCCCTAGTTCCTAGAGGGCAGGTACCTACATCATAAAAATCATCCTCACAATTAGGTTGGAAGCCTCAGTAGCAGGGGGCAAGGATCGAACAGACATGGGATTAAACTGATCTTTTATCCCTTCCAAGGTTCAGAAATACAAGAGGGACTGAGGAGAAAGCATATTGCCACTGCAGGCCCCGTACTTATTCTGTGGAGAAACAGTGGATTTTAGGAAGGTCAGTCCTGTACCTTTTTACAAATAATAATGAATTTAAAAACCAATTTTAAAAGCCACCAGGATTTAGATTTTGCTTTTAAGAGCATCTTTCATACTTAAGGTGCTCATAAAAGATCTTAATAATAGTGTTAGCCATTAGTATTTTCCTTACGGGGAACAAAACATCGGTCTCCCACACAGAAGTGCAGTCCATTAGTTCTTGGCTACCAGATTGGAGACATATTGCATTAATTTGAGATTTTGTGGCATTAATATTTGTAAACTCAACCTGGAAAAAAAATTAGATTCACAAACTATATAATGTAAATAGGTTTCACTCTAAATAAATATTTCAGTGCATGTTTCTGGATAAGTCAAGAGATGCCACAAAACAATTTAACTTAAATATTTAATAGATACTCTCTTGCCTGAAGCAATATATTTGTGTTTTTTCCTCTGGATCAACTTACGTTCCGAAGCAGAATTTTTTAAGGTCTAAGTTTTAATTATAGTGGTTTCAAACTCTTTTGGATTGCTGATAAACTGTTCCACTTAAATTTATTAATGTCATAATATTTAAATTGTGAAATACAGAACATGTTTCTCCAGTGAGTCCTTTAAGATTCTATAAGGAACTTAACTTCCTAGTCTCAAAAAGCTGAGAAGCCCTCATAAGATTCCAATTTCTAATATTTTAGAATCAGATTGGAAGCTTAGTTTTGCCTTTTTACTAATTCATTGTTGATTGAGATAGGCAGAGATTATCCTTTTAAATAATCTGATTATAGTTCAGAATTTTTTCCCAAACATTAAGGGCAATAACTGACCAGGGATGTAAGTTTAAAAGATTTCTTTCCAACCTAATAGTATTCACAGGTATTATTCTATTTCAGTGATGTTTATTAAGTTCTGTTCCATATTAAACCAATGTGCATTAGGTAGTTGTACTTAATTTAAAAAACAAACAAACAAAAAAAACCATCAGAAGTAGGAAGCCTGCCAAACAAATTAGTGGGGCCACCAGATGATCGAGGTGCTAAAGGAGCACTCAAGGAAGATAAGGCCATTATGGAGAAGCTAAATTAATTCTTTGCATCAGTCTTCATTGAAGAGGACGAAAGGAAGATTTCCATGCCCGAGCCATTCTTTTTAGGTGACAAATCTGAGGAACTATCCCAAATCGAAGTGTCATTAGAGGCGCTTTTGGAACAAATAAATTAAACAGTAATAAGTCACCAGGACCACATGGTATTCACCCAAGAATTCCGAAGGAACTCAAATATGAAATAAGAGAACTACTAAATGTGGTATGTAATCCATCATTTGAATCAGCTTCTGTATCAGGTGACTGGAGGATAGCTAATATGCCGCCAATTTTTTTAAAAGGCTCAAGAGGTGATCCTGGCAATTACAGGCTGGTAAGCCTAACTTTAGTACTAGGCAAATTGGCATTATTTCCCTTTACAAAAGCCATGTTGACTCTTCCCCAATAAATCATGTTCATTTATGTGTCTGATAATTCTGTTCTTTACTATAGTTTCAACCAATCTATTAGAATTCTTTGAGGGGGTCATTAAACATGTGAACAAGGGTGACCCAGCAGATATAATGTACTTGTATTTTCAGAAAGCTTTTGACAAGGAGCCTCACCAAAGGCTTTTAAGCAAAGTAAGCGGTCATAGATAAGAGGGAAGGTCCTCTCATGGATCAGTAACTGGATAAAAAGACAGGAAACAAAGGGTAGAAATAAATGGTCTGTTTTAAGAATGGTGAGAGGTAAACTGCAGTGTCCCCCCAGGGGTCTGTATTGGGACCAGTGTTTTTTCAACACAGCCATAAATCTGGAAAAAGTGTTAAACTGTGAGGTGGCAAAATTTGCAGATGCCACAAAATTACTCAAGATAGTTAAGTCCAAAGCAGACTGTGAAGAGTCACAAAGGGAATCTCACAAAACTGGATGACTGGGCAACAAAATGGGAGATCAAAGTCAATGTTGATAAATGCAAAGTAATACACATTGGAAAACACAATCCCAACTATACATATAAAATGATGGGGTTTAAATTAGCTGCGATCACTCACTAGAGAAATATTTGAGTCATTGTGGATAGTTCTCTGAAAACATCTGCTCAATGTACAGCAGCAGTCAAAAATGCTAAAAGAATGTTAGGCACCATTGGGAAAAGGACAGATAAGACTACAGTAAATATAAAACCACTATCTACATCCACAGTATGCCCATACCTTGAGTATGTATATTAGAAATAGAAATGGTACAGAGAAGGGCAGCAAAAATGATTAAGGGTATGGAACAGCCTCCATATGAAGAGAGATTAAGACAACTGGGACTTTTCAGCTTGGAAAAGAGATGACTAAGGAGGGATATGGTAGAGGTCTGTAAAATATTGACTGGTGTGGAGAAAGTGAATAAGGAAATGTTATTTACTTCTTCACATAACACAAAAACCAGGGGTCACCCAATGAAATTAACAGGCAGCATGTTTAAAACAAAGGAAATACTTCTTCACACAACGTACACTCAATGGAGGGGACTCATTGCCATGGGATGTTGGTGGGAGGGATAGCTCAGTGGTTGGAGCATTGGCCTGCTAAACACAGGGTTGTGAGTTCAATCCTTGAGGGGGCCATTTAGGGCTCTGGGGCAAAATTGGGGATTGGTCCTGCTTTGAGCAGGGGGTTGGACTAGATGACCTCCTGAGGTCCCTTCCAACCCTGATATTCTATGATTCTATGTTGTGAATGCCAAAAGTATAACAGAGTTCAAAAAAGAATTAGGTAAGTTCATGGAGGATAGGGCCATCAACAGCTATTAGCCAAGATGGTCAGGAGTGCAACCCCATGCTCTGGGTGTCCCTAACCCTCTGACTGCCAGATGCTGGGACTGGACAACAGGGGATGGATCACTTGTGAATTGCCCTGCTCATTCCCTCTGAAGCAGGTGGCATTGGCTGCTGTTGGAAGACAGATACTGGGCTAGATGAAGCATTGGTCTGACCCCGTATGCCATTCTTATGTTCTTAATGTTTGTGGAATGAGCTGCAGTGGCCCAGTAATATAATCTAAATTTTAGTCTGGAAAGCTCATCTCCTTCTCTAGACTCCAGCATTGTGATTGATTTTATCTGCAGGCATTTTTTATTACAAAATCGTCTGTGAGAATTTGAAATCTTTAAACAAGTTCAGTGTTGCCAATTCTGGGATTTTACCATGAATGTTGCAATACTTGGTGTTTTTCTCACCAACCCCAGCTGATGAATAATATTACCCGAGAATCTCTTCTTTCATTTCAGAAAAAGGTTCTAGCCCTCATAGTTGAAAAGGTTGAAAACAAGAATCCTAAAGGCTCTAAAACCAGAAGACAAATAAAAAAAAAGTGACTTTTTGTTCTTAAGACTCATGATTTTTAAATCAATGTCACAATTTTGGGGGCCTGAAACTTGATTTTTAAATGTTTGGAGTTGGCAGTACTGCAAATTGCAGAAGCTTTCTAAATAACTGATGCACACTGTTGTCAAATTTGAAAATCATTTTTCTTGCTCTTATTCACTAATATCACAAGATAATCTCTTAAAACCAGTTTTTGAAGTATACATTAGGTCTGGTATGTTAAATACTATTACTAATCAATTTAATTAGACTGGTGGAATCACTGAGACAAGTTCTTTTGCACATTTACAGTGGACTTTTTCTATTATTGTTCATTTTTGGTTGAACAACACACAAAACAAATTCTACTAATTACCACGTTAGATTTGCCCTTGAGTTCTTCAGTTTTTCTTTTAGGCCTGCCTTGGTTCTGCAACTGGTGGGTGGGCAGCCCCCTATACATGGGTGGAACCCTGCT
Source organism: Caretta caretta (assembly GCF_965140235.1). Taxonomy (NCBI): domain Eukaryota; kingdom Metazoa; phylum Chordata; order Testudines; family Cheloniidae; genus Caretta; species Caretta caretta. Next base: position 52,804,187 of record NC_134216.1, on the reverse strand, counting down.
GACTTTAATAGGAGTCAATTGAAGAACCATGGCCTTACTCTCTACCCTCATATTAACCTTATGAACCTATAAAAGTATCTCCACGCTAATTCTAGCTGCTAAGAGTTAATGTGTCAGAGTTTGGTTTCTCTCGATTATAGACAAGTTCTCTCTTACATTGCAAGATCAAGTGGCACAATGTCGTGCAGTTTGACATCAGCTCTTCTTAGGTCAAGAGAAGCCACAATCATCTTGATTAAAAGCAAAAACAAATACACTATATTCCTAATCCTATGCATATGGATTCAAAACTATCTGATTTAGCACCAAAAATACGTGGGTGGCAATGTACAAAGAATTTTTAAACACAACAAACATGATTCTTAATTTGTCTTTTTATTTTCAGTTTCCTTTCCAATTGGAATAGGTTTCAGATTTATGTTTCCTTGAGTATGTTAATTTTATTAGGTTTATTGATAACTAATATTTTACAATTGCTTATTATTGTTGGGGTTTAAAAATATTAAGCTATTGGATCTTTTCCTCATATGTTTTTACATCTGCTCTTGCATCCATTTTCTTCTAAATTTGTTATATATGTGTAATGTGATAGAAACACCTGTATTTTCACTGTATTTTGTCCATAAACTTCTTAGTAAAATGTTATAGAAAAATATTTCATCAAACAAACATTTTAAAGTAAATATTTCACTGAATTCCATTAGTAATACACTATATACCCTTCAGTAATCGGACACAGTAGCAGCATTAGCAGAAATTTCACAGGATTACTTTTCAGATTTTGAGCAGAGTCAATTTTTTATATGTGGTGTTAATTAAAGAAAAGGTGGGGGGAGTAGTGGAAATGAACAAACTAACAAATAGATTCTTTGGAATTTCTTACAATGGTTCCAACGATGGCTTTCCAACTTATAACAAAAAGGCAGCACAGCTTGGACATTAGGCAGCTCTACAGTGAAATCAAACTAAGCAGCAGCAAAAATATTTATAAAGTTATGTATAATTTGAAATGAGAGGAATAGCCTATACCTTCCCCAATCCAAGGTTAGTTTAACTACAACATCACTGCTGAAATTTTATGAACGTTACTGCTTTGTAAAAACATTTTCCATATCTACAAAATTGTAGTCCTAAGGGACAGTGTGTGGACTATAGTTCTAAGGATCAGCTTGGGCAAACTACAAACATTTGTAGCCAGGAACAAACATGTTGAGAGTGTCCAGACTAGATCCCTTACCAATGTATTAACTATCTGGAGTTAACTGGCATTCTACAGGAGCCAAAAAAACCTCTAGTGAAGACAAGGTGATGGAGCGTGGAGTTTTAGCCATGGGCTACTGAACACTGAGTTCTGACCTCATCATAGAAATCACGAACATACGTTCTGAAGGCACTTTTTACCAATTTACCTAAGTGACAAGGTTAAACTGAAGAGTAGCCACTAGCAAATATCATGCATGCTCCGATTTAGTTGCATTGATTAAAGTATTGCCTGTGAGAGATTTTGAACAGCCTAATAAACCATTTGCAAAGAGGTGAGGTGTAGCATGTTGCACAAATCCGCCTGTGTGATACTACCAAGAGGGATCTTGTCCCCCAATATGCAGCGCAAATAAACAAACTTCCCAGAAGTTAAAGTGCCCAAATCACTCACACAGACATAAGGGAGAACTATGTATGTAGGTCCCCAATATCTGAACACCTCCCCGACATGAAGTTCATAACACTTCCTCTCCGTTATGAGGTATTATTCTTCCCGTATTACAGATGCAGAGAGAGGAAGCCACCTGCCCAAAATCACACAGGAAGTCTGTGGCTGTTCCAAGTATAGATGCATAGACTCAGTTTATGAGACCACCCTTCCTCTAAGACTACTTACATAAACTTACACTGGCTTCCTTTTAACTACAAGCCTATCCTTCCTCTCTCTTTTGTGAGTGTGTATTGTTCCTTATCCACAACTAAAAAGAAATCAGCTATATGCAAGAAAAACTCTGAAAAATAAAAGGAGTAATTGTGGCACCTTAGAGACTAACAAATTTATTTGAGCATAAGCTTTCGTGAGCTACAGCTCACTTCATCGGATATATATTACAGATGCAGAGAGAGGAAGCCACCTGCACTGCTGCATCTGATGAAGTGAGCTGTAGCTCACGAAAGCATATGCTCAAATAAATTTGTTAGTCTCTAAGGTGCCACAAGTACTCCTTTTCTTTTTGAGAATACAGACTAACACAGCTGCTGCTCTGAAATCTGAAAAATAAATAATTCCTTCTGTTGTAAGTCAGTGTTCCTGTTCTTTCACCTCTGCTGTATTTAGTTAGGTTTTACTTCAAACATTCAAATCTACACCATTTTACTCATTTTGTGGCTGATTTTTTGCCAAGATATCATCAAAAGGATCATCTAGCTTTAATAATGATCTTCCACAGTAACTGTTAAATGCAGGGAGAAAAGGGAGGCAACCCTTTACTCTGAGAAACGAATACAGCTAAAGTGGGTGTCTCATGCTAGCTTTAATATCTAATATTACCCTCAAGAGAAAACCCCAGTGACTTCTTATAGTCAATTGGCTGGCCGGAGCCAGCTGTCACAATATTTCCCACTATATGTTAACCAGACATCTTATGTAGATTATTTTAATACTTAACATTAAAGAATGAATTTTAGAAAATCAAATGAAGATAAATTTATAAAAATCTTTACAAGAGAAAAAAACAATCTGATTTGTTCCTAAAGCAGGTAGAAAAATCATAGAAATTGTGTGTGTTTTTTGAGGCACCCCACTGTCTTGAGACAATTTAATTTTTCTGTTGCATATAGTGACATACAACATATACAAGCCTGAAACAGGCAGAATCTTTTGGAGAGGCCAAGCAGAGAATAGCAGGCTTTTAAACTCAAAGTAATATAAAGAAGGTTGCACACAAAGTAATTTCTCTTCACATTATTACATTAAAGTATCTCATTAAAACACTTATTTCTATTTATTTTTAATTTCACAAAAGGTACTTATTCACACTGACTCTAGGCATTCTCATAGTTAAAAGAACACAATCATACAAGGAATTGGAAAATACAGAGGCAATCTATTCCAGGCAGCCCAACCTGGCACTACAAATCAATCCCTATAATCAAAGGAAAGGATCGAGTACGTCAAAGCTCAGTTCTCTCCCTGCACTTACCCTTCCCAAAAGTCTGAGAAAATATGTGTACTTTGTAGCTTGCTGTGAAGTCAACAAATCTGATAGGGGAATGAATGCCAGAATGGAGGGGCCCCCCTTCATAGGAAGTGTCCTATCATTAGCCCCATCTCCTTTAAATCAAGGAGTACACAACTCAACTGCCTCCATGCAGCAAGTGCAGCAGTATAGCAGGGACACAGCAGCAGCCTCCCAGGGAGGCAGATCCCAGGCCACTTGGGATATGTCTACACTGCAATTAAATACTTGCAGCTAGCCCACGTCAGCTGGCCCGTGTCAATTGGCTCAGGCTTGTGGCTATAAAATTGCAGCGTAGATGGTTCGGCTCAGGTTGGAGCCCAGGTTCTGGGACCCTTCCCACCTTGCACGGTTCCTAGAGTTCGGGCTCCAGCCCAAGTCCAAGTGTCTACACTGCAATTTTACAGTACTGTGAGCCCGAGTCAGATGATACGGGCCAGCTGACCTGAGCTATTTGCCAGCCATGGGTGCTTAATTGAAGTGTAGACATACACGTAGGGCTTTATAGGCCAAAACCAGCACCTTAAATTCCATCTAGAAACCAACAGGCAATTAGGTTTGATACCCTTAGGGGGAACTGCTAATACTTAAATATATAGCATAAATATTTGATTTTAAACAAGAAATTGAGCATAGTTAAGAATCAAAAAGCAATATAAAGTTAGAGAGCCTCAAAAAATGAGCACATTAAGTGCAAAAGCCATAATTTGTTATACACATAGTGTAGACACTTACAGAAGGACTTTGATGAGTTAAGTATCTTCAACAATATGTGCACAAAATTATATTTACATTTCACAGAAAACAAATACATCAGAGAGCATCCAAAACAGGAAGCATTAACGAAAGCCTTCAAATCCATAGCTGTATCAAAAAAAGCAGATTGGATTGTAGTCTGCATGGCATTGATAAATCAGATGCGAGTTTATCAGTGAGGCCTTCCATGTCAACATACCGATATGGTATCAAGTTCCTGTTTAACCCTCTCAGATTTTCGTTAAACTTGGCCAGTAGAGCAGGTTTGCAATAAACAAGAGAAATTTCACAAGAAAATTTCTATTAGCAGATTTTCAAGTGTTCAGCCACTCATTCCTCTAAAATAATACTTCACAAAATTTACCTGATATCTTGCTAATCACTGTTTAATTTAGAAATACCCCTGTGCTACAGTTGAAGATGTTTCTGTGTCAATGCTTACAAGTTGTGCACTTCTTTTTTAACAGTTACATAACATTCGTTGCTAGCCATCAGAGCCAATAAACAGCGCATGAACTTATGTAAGGCATCGGAAGTGGTGTTTCTGTTTCTAGTGTTGAGCTATAGAGGTAACAGAGCTAACTTTCCTCCACAAACATCCTGACAAGACAATCTGTTTCAAAGAATGGGTGAATAGAAGAATATTAGAAAATGCAGAATTATTGGATAAATGGGGTTTCTACTAAAGCCATTGCATATTTTGCCATTGAAACACCAGCAGAACAGGGCTGAATCTGCAGCAACTAACAAGCAGTCCCATATTGACTACAATGGGACTACCCCCTTTAACAAAATTACATATGCGAGTCTTCATAAGATTGTGCTCTATATCTGTATTATGCTTTGTTGTTTTAACACTACGAACAAAAACAGGATGTGCAGGACCTTTCATATAGCCTTTTAGGAGTATACCCATCAGAACCTGATTGCTTTGGCATCAGTTTTCATTCCAAAAGCACTGCTATAGAGTACAGAGTCAGGCCCACAGAACTGTACTATCAGAACTTCAAAAGTCATCACTTTATCCTCCTTTATATCCATTTTAAAAGGTCCTTTGGTGTGATGCCTACAAATCACTACCATTGGTTACACTGGAACAGCCGTGTTAGTCTGTATTCGCAAAAAGAAAAGGAGTACTTGTGGCACCTTAGAGACTAACCAATTTATTTGAGCATGAGCTTTCGTGAGCTACAGCTCACTTCATCAGATGTTTACCGTGGAAACTGCAGCAGACTTTATATACACACAGAGAATATGAAACAATACCTCCTCCCACCCCACTGTCCTGCTGGTAATAGCTTATCTAAAGTGATCAACAGGTGGGCCATTTCCAGCGGAAATGGCCCACCTGTTGATCACTTTAGATAAGCTATTACCAGCAGGACAGTGGGGTGGGAGGAGGTATTGTTTCATATTCTCTGTGTGTATATAAAGTCTGCTGCAGTTTCCACGGTAAACATCTGATGAAGTGAGCTGTAGCTCACGAAAGCTCATGCTCAAATAAATTGGTTAGTCTCTAAGGTGCCACAAGTACTCCTTTTCTTATTGGTTACACTGGTGACCACCTGAAACTTCCAACACCTCTATGACTACTTACTTATGCAAACACCCAAATCTCTGCTCTTGTCTTATCCTCCCTCTTCTCCATCTCTGTTGATTCACCTGTTTAGTATTTAGAGAATGTGATTGTTAGCCCTCTGGATCAGGGGCTGGCTCTGTTATTTGTTCAAATCCTCTAATCCCTTTGTAGGGATTAAGGCAATACAACAAAGAAATAACAGTAAATTCTCCACTGCCTAGCACTTTGTGTATTTATTTACACCTAAACGAAATGGATGTAAATGCTACCCTTCTGGTTTGGTAACATTTTACACCCACTTTGCCCATGTAAATGACAATACAAGATGCAAGATAGTGGGCAGTCAGACCCTGCATTTATTATATGTATAGACCAGTGGTTCTCAAACTGTGAGTCATGAACCCGTATTAATGGGGTCACCAGAGCTGATGACAGACTTACTGGGGCCCAGGGCCAAAGCCCAAACCCCATCGCCCAGCACTGAAGCCCGAGCCCCACTCCCTGGATGGTGGAGCTCAGGTTACAGGTCCCACCCCCACGTGAGGATGAAGACTTTGTGTTTCGGCTTTCCTCCACTCACCCCTGGGACGGTAGGGCTCGGGTGGGCTCAGGCTTCAGTCCCCCCCTCCTGGGGTCATGTAGTAATTTTTGTTGTCAGAAAGGGGTTGCTGTGCAATGAAGTTTGAGAACCCCTAGTACAGACTAGACTCAGTTCAGGAGAGGCTGGTATTTCCAACAGACACAGCCTTTATCAGCTCCTCTGGAACACGACATTTATTTACACTATCTGCTTAATTAGGAAATATTTATTTATCCTTATTTCAAAGTACTGCAGAAAAATATTTGCCAAACGACATTATAGTTTATTCAGCTATAATATGATTTTTTACTGCTAGAATTTTCTCCACTCACTTACTTAAGAGTATTGTTTTGACACAACTGAGAATGGAAGGGTTTTTACTAAGCAGTTTATATCCAAGATTGAACCAATCTTTAATAGGTTATAATCTGATAGTGAAAATCAGATGGATTTTAAATATGTAGTTTTTATTTTAAAACTATCAGTAGCTACATCTTATGAGATGCTAACACACAACTAAGTCTTCAACTCTATACATGGCAGCAAACACTATTCACAGATAAATATTAAACTTCTGCTGGATTTGTGAGGTAAGCTCATATACTACATATGCCAATAGCTATGCTGATAAACGAAGCATGCAAGAGTATGAACAAAGTAGTAAATAAAAAGTTCCTACTGAGAATGTGGTTAGTTCACTAAGATCTTAATTTTTTTTAAATATACATTGAATATCTGCCCGAGGGAGCGTCATGTGTAGGCACCCCCAGCACAAGATAAAAAGTGACCATGCTCCTGAAGATGTTTTAGAGAAAACTTGGCATTTGGTCAGCGCCTCCAGTGAAATGTGAACTATTAACACAGTATATTCCATCAAAACCTGGATGTTCAACTGGGAAGCACTGGTTAATTTGGAATGGAATGACTCAATTACAGAGAATTAGGCCTCACCCACAACACTGAATACTATGTTGCTACAATTTCTAGAGAACGAGGTTAGCGTCCTATGGAGGTTATAGTCTAACCACAGCACATGCCAAAGATTTGAACTGAAAGGAAAGATTGGATGTGACCAGTTTCCTCAAAAAACAGCATGTGCGCCGATCCACCCAAACACTCATGTTCTTATAAAGGACCTGGGAAAATTGGCTAAACAGAAACCTGTTTGTCAATCAGAAAGGTCACACATATTTGAAGAATAGATCTCAGAGATACTAGGAAAGTGCTATGAGAGAGGATTCAACCTGAGGAGAATACCAACTACAGTGTAAGGCAGTGGTTCCCAAACTGGGGTTTGTGAACCCCTGGGGTTTCACAAAATGTTACAGGGGGTTCTCGGGAAAAAATTCCCTAATGGTGGACAGAGCTGTCCCTAGGGACTCTGGGCAGCACGGAGCCAGCAGCCTGGAGCCCCTGGACTTCCAAGAGCTAAGTAGATCAGAGCAAGCATATCTATCACACTGAGAAGATTTAAACTTCAAGACTCTTTATAATAAATAGAAAGGGAGGTGGATATTTTTTGCTGTTTTTAAAATTAAATAGGCAGCTACTATTGTTTTTAAAATGATTATGAAGACCAAGTTTAAGCTTTGTTGTAACGTGTGTTGTTTGCCTGGACTGCTCAAGACCTGAATTCTTGTGTAGGAGGAACTCTTTGAGTTGACTTTTTAAATACCTTCATGCTGTTTCATATCTGATACTCCTTGATGAAACGGAGGAGCCTTGTCTTATAACAGGCTTATTCAAAGTGATACTACAAAAGCTACAAAAGTGAGATCTTGGAAGAGTGTTGCCGTTTTCATAATATAAAAAAATACTGTAATATAAATAATAATTAGTAATAAATAGCGTGTAATAAGCATGTCATAAAAACAAATTTTATATTTCCACAATCACTGCTTTTATCATTTATACTCAGGTAAAGGAGAAAAATCCCTGGAAATATTAATTTTTAGGAGGGGGTTCGCGAGACTTGACATTTCAGTGAAAGGGGTTCACAGGTTGTTAAGTTTGGGAACCACTGGTGTAAGGGAAGGGAGCAAATACTTGGAGTAACAGGGGTGGCAGATATAGATAGTCTTCAAAGTAGATGGGAGGCACTGCAGGTTATGGGGAGGGGGAGAAGAGAGGGCTGCACTAGCTAGGAGAGAAGCTTGTCTAGTATGATGATTATCACCCTCTTAATACTTTTAGACAGAAAGAAAATCTGACTGGTCCCCACATGCAGGAAGAGCAGGCTGGAAGACTGGTGTGTGTTCAGAAAAAGGAAGCAAAGCAAGTCCCCATTATCACAGTGAGAAACACCCTCAAGGCAATCCCTGTAACTACGAAATCCTCCTGTACAATTAAAAAGAATTTGCACACACACACCGCTGAAAAACACTTCAACTGAACCCCCAAATTACCCAATCCCTATATGGAAATACCCTATCACCCCTCTTAATTTCCAAACCCTGTTCCTTCCATCCAAGAGCCCTGAGCCATCTTCCTGACATCAAAAATCTTTCATCCCACCACTGCGGCCCTCAGAGAAGAGAAATGGAATGGAGTTTAAGAAACTGGACTAGTTCTCAGGAAAGAGGGGTTTGTTCCTAGCTCAGCCACAGACATCCTGAGTGACCTTGGGCAAGACCCTTATTCTCTCTCAAGGCCTTACCTCCCTACCTCACAGGGTGTGAGGATATATATACACACACTAATGTTTGTGATGTACTACTCAGATACTACAGTACCCCAGCACCAAAGAAAAGCCTGCTAACAAAAACATTTAGTCCTAGCAGTTATGCCTGCTCCTCCCCTTCTTCCAGTTTACCCATTTGAAGGGCCACACCTTCATTTCTGGTTATTTGAAAGGCCACCTCCTTGTGATAAAGGCTTTTCACTATACTCCAAAGAGACATGTAAATCTCACTCCATTTTGCTAGGTAATTCATTCAGTTTGGGGTATCGCTCATTCAAACGGACCCAGCTTGGCAGTGGTGCAGAGATGACTTCTGTCGATGTACAAAGACAAGAGCTGGCTGACTGGGCAGGGGGCTTTCATGCCGAGGGGCAGGTGCACGTCGGGGGAACGATGGCTCCTCCGCACGCCGCCCCCGGGCACCCTGCTCCGCAGCGCCTTTGTTTGCAAGGGCAGTTACGTTTGCGGAAGTCCATGCCCGGGCGGTGCGGCAGCTTCCACATTACCAAACAAATACGAACCGGGTTACTCCGTCTCACCTCCCCGAGCTGTGGCACCAATGGTGGACCGGGCAGCACGCAAAGCCCCGTGTCCACCACAGCCAGGGCGGGGAGAGGAAGGGATGGGGTCAAACGCAGGTAAACGAACCATCCTCTGGAATAAGGCAACAGCAGCTGCCGGCACGAGTCTGGGAACCAACCGAGTCACACCAGAAACAAGTCACTGCCAGCCCCCCGGGCACCCCCCGCCAGCCCCTCGGGCACCCCCCGCCAGCCCCCGGGCACCCCACCCAGGGCCTCCAGTTCTCAGCCAGCGGCAGGCGCAGCAAGCCGGGGCAGATTTCCCTGCCTTCCCCCGAGTGCGTGTGAAGGCGACGGGCAATGACTCACCTCGTGCGGGGGGGTCCCTCACAGCCTCTTCCCTCGCGCTGCTGCTGCTGCTGCTGCAGGGGGCCGCGCACCATCCCCCGCCGCCGCCGCCGCCAGCTCCTCTGCGCACGAGCGCTGCGGAGCTCAGCAGCCGACCCGACCTCCAGCGGCTGCTGCTGCACGGTGCCGGCTGGAGCCACAGTGCGGAGGGCAGGGCCCGACCCAGAGTCAGCCGGGACTCCGCCCTCCCGGCGCTCCGCGCCCCGCACGCCAGGGGGCAGGCCTGGCACAGCGTGGAGCGCCCTCCCGCGGCGTGGGCCGGGGCACGGAGCAGCGAGCTGGGCACATCTGCCCTGTAACAGCCTGCCCGGGGGCCGCCTTAACCCTGCCCCGGTCCGGCCAGGCGCGGGGGTATCGGTGAAAGCCTCGGATCTCCGCCTTCATCACCCCCTACCGACACCCCTTGGGGTATCCACCCTCATCACCCCCTACCGACACCTCCTGTGGTGTCTGCCCTCATCATCTGGTACTGACACCCCCTGTGATATCTGTCCCTCCTCATCCCCTACCAGCACCCCCTGTGGTATCCACCCTCATCATCCCCTACCCCCAGCACCCCCAGCACCACCCTCATCTTCTGGTACCGACATCCCTTGTAGTATCCATCCTCATCATTTGGTACTGACAGCCCCTGTGGTGTCCAACCGACACCCCCTGTGGTATCCGTCCTCATCATCTGGTACCGACACCCCCTGTGGTATCCGTCCTCATCATCTGGTACCAACACCCCCTGTGGTATCTGCCCCTCATCACCCCCTACCGACACCCCCTGTGGTATCCACTCTCATCATCTGGTGCCGACAGCCCCTGTGGTGTCTGCCCCTCATCACCTCCTGTCACGGACTCCCTGGGCGATGCTCTGGAACTGCTCCCCATGAAGTCAGTCAGGACTCTGGGGTAGTCGCCTTTCTGTGAGCAGCCTGTCTTCAGGACACACAGCTCACACAGCTTCCACCTTCCTGGGTCTGACCTCGGAGCATTCAGCATCCTCTGCCTCTCCGTGCGCTTCCCACAGCGAGTCCGCTCAGGCGGTGCTCCTGGGGAAGCCAGAGGGTCCTGCACCCCAACTTCGCAGTCAGACGTGACTCTCAGCCAGCCAGTAAAACAGAAGGTTTATTAGACGACAGGAACATGGTCTAAAACAGAGCTTGCAGGTGCAGAGAACGGGACCCCTCAGCTGGGTCCATTCTGGGGGGCAGTGAGCCAGACAACCACGTCTGCACTTCACTCCATGTCCCAGCCAGCCCCAAACTGAAAACCCCTCCAGCCCCTCCTCCTCTGGGCTTTGTTCCTTTCCCGGGCCAGGAGGTCACCTGATTCCTTTGTTCTCCAACCCTTCAGCTCTCACCTTGCAGGGGGGGAAGGGCCCAGGCCATCAGTTGCCAGGAAACAGGGTGTCGGCCATTCTCTGTGTCCAGACTCCTGCACACACATGCCCTCTAGGGCACTGCAATGATCATACACCCTTACTCCACCCCCTAGATACTTAAGAACTGCCTAGGGGAAACTGAGGCACCCCCACACTATTCAGAGGAAACATTAAGAACAGTCCCACTTCGTCACACCTCCTACCAACATACCCTGTGGTTTCTGCCCCTCATCATTGCTACCAACATTCCCTGTGGTATATGCCCTTCATCACTACCTACCAACACCCCCTGTGTATCCACTCTCATCACCCCATATCAACACCCTGAGTGATCTCCACCCCGATCATTCAATACTGACACCCCCATGTGATATCCACCCTTGATCACCCAGAACTGACAGGCACTGTAATATCTGCCCCCATCCCTCAGTACTGACACTCGGGGGAAATCTGCCCATATCAGACAGTGCCAACTCCCTATATGATATCTAACTAGGATTATCCAGTACCAACATACCATGCATGGATCACCCCATACCATTACTCCACGTGATATCTGCCCCAATCACCTAGTACCAATACCCCGCTTGATACCCACCCTTAATCACCTTATACTAATACCCCAGGTGATATCTGCCAGTGTCACTGATCATCCAATGCCAACAATTCATGTAAGGTGACCAGATAAGTGTGAAAAATTGGGACACTTTTTCTGCCTGTGAAAGACATCAGGTCACCCTAAACCAATGTGATATCAGCCATTGACAGGGGTGAAAGTAAGTCAAGTGACTTACCCATACACTGGGGCCAGCTCCGGCCCCTGGAAGGGGCGGGGCCTAGGGCGGAAAGGGTGGGTCTGAGGGGGTCAGAGCCAGCCCCTGCCCACCCTGTAAGGTAAGTGACCCCCGTCCTTTTCCTTCTCTTCCTCCCCCACCGGGGTAGCAGCAGCAGCCTGGGGACCCGGGGGCTATTTAAAGGGCCCGGGGCTCCCCTGCTTCTTCTGCCCCAGTCCTTTAAATAGCCGCCAGAGCCCTGGGAAAGCGACGGGGCTCCAGCAGCTATTTAAAGGACTGGGGCGGCAGTGGCAGCTGGAGCCCCAGGCCCTTTAAATTGCCCCCTGGGGAAGCTGGGCTGCCCCAGTACGGTGCACCGGCTCTTGCTGGTATGCCGTACCGGGGCGTACCAGCTTACTTTCACCTCTGGCCACTGATCATCCAGTACCAACACCCTGTGTGATCTTCTCCACGTATTAACTAGTACTGATGCCTGTGTGATACCCTCCACAGATTAGCCAGTACCAGGACCCCATGCAATCCGTAGTGGTTGAACTAATCAGCTAGTTCCCTGCACATTATGTAATATCTAGGGGTGTCCAGCGATTAAAAAAATTAATCACGCTTAATCACACGATTAATTTTTAATCGTGATTAATCGTGTGATTAATCACACTGTTAATAATAGAATACCATTTATTTAAATATTTTGGATGTTTTCTACATTTTCAAATATATTTATTTTAATTACAAAATAGAATACAAAGTGTACAATGCTCACTTTATATTTATTTTTGATTACAAGTATTTGCACTGTAAAGAAACAAAAGAAATAATATTTTTCAATTCACCTAATACAAGTACCCTAGTGCAATCTCTTTATCATGAAAGTTGAACTTACAAATGTAGAATTATGTACAAAAAAACTGCATTCAAAAATAAAACAATGTAAAATTTTAGAGCCTGCAAGTCCACTCAGTTCTACTTCTTGTTCAGCCAATCGCTCAGACAGACAAGTTTGTTTACATTTACAGGAGATAATGCTGCCCACTTCTTGTTTACAATGTCACCTGAAAGTGAGGACAGGTGTTCTCATGGCACTGTTGTAGCTGGCATTGCAAGATATTTACATGCCAGATACGCTAAACATTCATATGTCCCTTCATGCTTCAACCACCATTCCAGAGGACATGCTTCCACACTGATGACGGATTCTGCTTGATAACAATCCAAAGTGGTATGGACCGATGCATGTTCATTTTCACTATCTGAGTCAGATGCCACCAGCAGAAGATTGATTTTCTTTTTTGGTGGTTTGGGTTCTGTAGTTTCCGCATTGGAGTGTTGCTCTTGTAAGACTTCTGAAAGCATGCTCCACACCTCATCCCTCTCAGATTTTGGAAGGCACTTCAGATTCTTAAACCTTGGGTTGAGTGCTGTAGCTATTTTTAGAAATCTCACATTGGTATCTTCTTTGTGTTTTGTCAAATCTGCAGTGAAAGTGTTCTTAAAACAAACAACATGTACTGGGTCATCATCCAAGACTGCTATAACATGAAATATATGACAGAATGCAGGTAAAACAGAGCAGGGGACATAAAATTCTCCCCTTTGGGAAATATGGTCACCCTATTAAGGAAGGAAGTTGAGAGAAAGCTACACATTTACAGAGTCAAAGTAGACAGAGAGGGTGGAATCATTTAAAGTTTTAACACCATATGTGCACTAGAGTATCCTCACTGTAAAGATGATAACTAGGGTTATCGGTAAAAATAATAAATTGGAGAGAGAACAAAGAGTATGTCTTTACTGCAGTTAGCCAGATGATTGGCACCAGGGGTTAGCTTTGCCCCGTGTGAGCAATCACACTGCAAAATCCTACCCGAGTTATGGTGCACTCACTGACTGCATCCTCAGGGCTTCTGTGGGCACAGCCAAAGGTTCTTAATGTAAGGGGATGGTTGCCCTTTACTAAAACTTAGTGGGAGGTTTTGGTTGGCCATTTCCCAGTACCAAAGAAAGCGGAAGGGTCAATGGGAAACCAGGACCCTGAGACTGACAGTCCCCAGGGGCAATGGGGAGAAGCCAACATTCCAGGTCAGCCTGACTGACAGGGCAGGCAGGCTAATGAGGGAGTCAGGAAGCCAGGGTCCTGTCCTCCCTGTGAGGTGAAGCTGCCTTACCAGAGTGGGGCCGAGCTAAGGAGAGAGCCGGAGCCTGAGCTGCGCCAGGGAGCTGAGCTGCGCTGAACAGAGCCTGAGTGAACCAGAGAAGCAGCCCGAGCTGAGCTGAGCTGAGCAGAGGAGCAGCAGGCAGTGGGGCAGAGAAGCAGCCCAGAGAGCTGTGCTGAGAGCAGAGCTGCAGCAACCAGAACCAGAAGGACCAGAGAAGCAGCCCAGGGAGCTGCGCTGGAGGCTGAGGAGCAGCAGGAGAGCTGAGGCAGAGTTGAACAGGGGCCGGAGCTGTCTGGAACCAGGTGCAGTGAGTGGCTGGGAAGCATGGGGGGAACCCTGGGCAGTGGGCCCAGCACAGGGAGATGCCTCCAGCCAAGAGGCCTTTCAGGCCTGACAGGGAGGGAGATGATGCTGGGAAGAAGAGTCCTGCCACCTAGAGCCTGAAAGCATGTGGCCACTGCCAGAGCAAGTGTCTGACCTGCGGCATCCCTGACTTGGCACATGTGAGGAACAGTCTATGAATGTCCCTTACATTCCAGTGACAGCTATTTATGATGTCCCCATGCCACAGAGCGGGGTTACATGTTTCCCTTTAACCTTTCCCATTTTTTCCTTATTTTTTTTTCAATTGATTGCTGTTTAATAAATTGTATTTGCTTGAACAATATGCAATGATCAGAGGGTCAGGGAAGCGTCCAGAGCAGAGCGAGTACCCCAGAATGGGGACAATGTAGCTCTGTCATAAAGGACCACAACAACATAGGGGATCAAGCCCCCCAAGAATCCTAAGCCCACCCTTTTCAGGGTCATGAGGACTCTGCCACACAGGAGGGTGGAAGGGGAGTCCTCAAGGTCAGGCAGGCCACTGTGTAAAGGGAGTCGGAGTAGGACTTACATCCTTTCACTAGCCCATTCCACCAGGGTAGCGTATAAGCCAGGAAATTCCCAACAATTTCCCCGCTTACATTTGTGCTGCAGTAAGCTGAGCCACTCGATGATTCTTTTCCAGTGAAATGTGGGAGAACCTGTCTATCCTTTCGCACACAGGGTGGAACTGTGTGAACACACTGGAGGACTATCAAAGCTTGAGTGATTTAGTCCAAGTGCTGACTGCAAAGTGGGTGGGTTACCAGCCTGAATGAAAGCAGAACGTGGGCTCTACCCCGCAGCTGGGCCGGCTAGCCTGGGCTGAGTTGCAAGCACTACTAAACTCAAGTGAGAGATTTTTGTGTGTGAACAGGCGGAGTTTAGGGGCAACATCAGGTAAGAGTCCTGGCTACCTCTGCAGTGAAGACATACCCTAAAGAGCAAAGGGCCAAAACCTGAACTCCAGAAAGGAGATGTCTTAACACAGTGAAGGACTCACCTAACATTTGTCAATGGCAGTGATTCTCAACCCGCAGCCCAGTCAGCACACAGCTGCAGCCCATGTGACATCCTCAGGGCCATACAGGTAGCATGTATATATATTGTGTGGATGAGCCCCACATAACACAGAGGGTGCTGCATATGTGGCCCACAATGGTAAATAGGTTGAGAACTGCTCAGTGGCACGGGAACATTTTTAATAGTGGGGGTGCTGAAAGCCAGCCCCCTTGCCCCTGTCCATGCCCCCGCTGAGGCGAGCAGCCGGGATCCCGGGCACAAGCTGACAACCGAGACCATGGGCATGGGGCTGGCAGTTGGGAGCCGGGGGGTGCTGCAGCATCCCCCGCACGCCTTATTCCCACGCCTATGAAACTGCTGGTCTATGTGGAATATTTTCAAATGTCCAAATGGAGTTGGGCACTCCTCTTTTTGCCTTTCAAAATCTCCCTCCCCTGTCCATTTCAACTCCTCAGATACGGACACAGGAATTATATAAGATGAGAGCAGGAGCATGGGACTCCTACGGCCTCACAGGCTTCACAGGACAATTATAAACTCTGACATTAACATTCAACAGCAAAAAAAAGACTGAAAATTATTTTAATAATGGGAACGCCGTACGTTTTAAAACGCTCTGTCTTACAGTCTGCCAGCGCTGGATACATTTGTCAGACTATACTAACATTTTCAGGGCCAGTAAGCATTTGTAGTCAGTGGTCGTGGGTCACAAAGAAAAAATTGATCTTTGCCGTCTCAGACGCCATTGGCTGAAGCTGCCAGACCAAGCGGTCACTGTAGTTCAGTTAGCTCAGTACTGCAAACACAGGAAGCCCCACCGAGGGTGGAAGTAGAGTGCTAACAGGCTGCCCCGCCTTGCAGACCCAGCTCTGTCATTCCTCAGAGCTGCGGCTTTGAATAGATGGATGGAACCATCCCTCTCTTTTATGGCTTTCTTTTGACATCCCTGGAATATTTCTTAAAGGATATATTCTCCACTCTGTGAATGGAGGAACTTTGGCAAACTATATAACTGTATAACATCTGTTAGCCAGAGTGAATATAGAGGTTTGCTACAGCTTGTGATGGGAATGTGGAATTACAGCTGAAGAATACTGAGTGTTGATGTTGATCAGCAGGTAGTAATTTATATTGATTTATTTTCCTGTATATAAAAGAATGTTTCTTAGTAAATCTACATAGCATCCATGAGGACCTGGACCAGTACTGACTGAATTTTGGCAAAGATTTCCATTGACTTCAATGACAGTTAGATCGAGCCCTGATAGAGTCATCCTGTTGACTTCAGCCAGTAAGGACTACTTACATAAGCAAAGGTAGCAGGATTCGGCAATATTACAAGTAAGTATCTGGATCACGGCCCATGTCTGAAAATCCTCACCCTCCTTGAGAGTGCAGATCCCTCCATTCTTTCAGACATGGAACTGAGGATTAGCAATGCCAGGAAAGCTATGTACCTACAGTCAAATAAAAGCTCTAAAAAGAGAGAATATGGTTACAATTATTCCATTTGCAGTATTTTTAAGGAAAACTCTAAGACAATATAAAAGATATTCTCATCACTGTTCCTGAAATGGGTACGGGTTTGATCCAAAGCACATTGAAATCAGTGGCACATTGACTTCAATGGGCTTTGGATCAGGCACTAAATCACTACAAAATTTAGTATCTGAAATATAATAAACAAAAAACAACAACCCAAGAGGAAGACCCTGTTTTGTCAATGAGTATGTGGAGTAAGACTGAGAAGCTCCCACTTGAAGCCAATGGAAATCAGCGCATTTCAAAGTAGCTGTAAAGTTCTTACATATATAAATGTTTGATTAATTTTAGCAGTGCTTGAACGAATTGTGACATTAACCATTTTTTATTTATAAAAATGTCTAGTGCTTAAAACAACTTTGACATTTTTGTAGCATTCATGCAAGGTTCATGCACTTGGCAACATTCAGGGCACACCCGGAGTGTTGTGTAGGAGCAGTGCACACACGGCTCCTCTCAAGGGCATGAATCTTGGAAACTCGCCCAGATGACATGAACCGTGGGAAGCCTCCCAGGCCTAGGCTCAAGGCCCAAGAGCAAGGAATGCGGTAGATAGAAATTGGTAAATAAGAATATTAAACAAAGCCAGTGTATTCCTTTTATCTGTTGGAGTATGTAATGTGCAGGAGGAGGGAGAGAAATAAAAGAGAGGGTGGAAAGCTGACAGGCAGACCAGCCCGTTGGCAGACCAGCCTACTTGCTTGCTTAAAGCCTTGTTCTGTCTTGTATTTGAACCGCAACACATTTTCATTGCTATAAATTGGGAACTGAATACTTTCAGTCCTGCTGCACATCAAGGGCTGGACATCCTGCTGAGAAATACAATGCCGTATTATTATAATTGTAGTGTTAGTCTTCACGGATGGTGGACTTATTAATCAGAATTTTAGGGAACGGCAATACTACATTTTGAGTGATTGCTGGAGATATGCCCATCTTGACTTACAGAGATTTAAATTATCCTACTATTTTCCCAGCTATATCACTAAGTAAAATATTGTAGAAAGAACATTAGCTGTGTTCAACATCTTTAAGTTACCCAGTAGCCTATAAATAGCTACATATCCCTCACTGTTTAAAAATCCTCAATACACTGTAACCAAATGCAGATATTAAAATAGTGATAGGTATTTGAAAAAACTGTTATTGCTCTGGCAGTATGTGCCTGCCTAGAACACCCCACTGTGCTAAAAGATGTGGCTCCTGCTGGGAAAGAGCTCAGTGGAGTCTGCTGCCCCATCTAGCTAGAATAGAAGTTGGAGAAAAATTTGAACATAAACCATAAATCATTTAGTGGAATACGAACAACATTTGCTCTGGAAAGAAATATTGGGCATTATATACATGATATGCACTTTTTATACTTTGCCTTTGCGATTATTTTTCAAGAGAGCTGAGAGACACCTAGTGGCAGGATTCTTAGTTAAACAGTTTAATTTCCCTTACATCCACCTTATCTGACAGTGCTTCCACATTGTAAGATTGTACTTTGAAGGCAAAAATTCTCAGCTGATACAATATAGTCTATTTTCATATAGTGGCTTCAGTACTCTGAGTCACCAAAGCCCTTACTACATCAGTCAAATAGGAAAGAAAAGTTCAAGGAGAGATTTGTGCCATTATGGCCTGCTCCAAAAAATACGGTCATCAAAGGAAAGACTCCTGTTTCAGTCCGGCCCTGAGTATGTTCCACAGAAAACTTAGATAACTGTATCACTAGTTTGAGTAACTCCTATGTGACTTGTTCTGATTATATACATAAAGGATTCTGCAAACTGACAATATCAAGAAGGCTGAGGAGTTTACTGCATATTGTGTTTGTCTTCATTAAGAAACTTAATAGTGACCAGATCCTCAACACAATTAATATTATCAACAAGGGGGAAGAAGAGCAAAGCAAAACAGGGAAAGAACAGATTAAAGAATATTGAGATAAGTTAGATGTATTCAAATCAGCAGAGTCCAGTGAAATTCATCCTAGGGTACTTAGGGAACTAGCTGAAAGAATCTCAGAACTGTTGCAATTATCTTTGAGAACTCATGGAGGATGGATGAGGTCCCAGAGGACTACAGAAGGGCAAACATAGTACCTATATTTAAAAAGGGGAACAAAGAGAACCTGAGGAATTATACACCAGTCACACTAATTTTGATACCTTGAAAGATACTGGAATAAATGATTAAACTATCAATTTGTAAGGACTTAGAAGATAATAGGGTTTTAAAGAATAGCCAGCATGGATTTATCATGAATAAATCATGCCAAACCAACCTAATTTTCTTCTTTGACAGAGTTACTGGCCTAGTAAGTTGGGGGGGGGGGGGAGCAGCAGATGTGATATTTTGATTTTAGTAAGGCTTTTGACAGTCCCACATGATATTCTTATAAACAAACCAGGGCAATGTGGTCTAGATGAAATGACTTCGAAGTGGGGCACAACAGGTTGAAGGATAGCAGGTGTAGTTCAAAGAGTGGTTGTCAATGGTTCATTGTTAAATTAAAAGGGACTTATGTAGTGGGATTCCACAGGGTCAGTCCTGTGTCCGGTTCTATTCAGTATTTTTATTAATGACTTGGATAATGTAGTGGAGAATATACTTATACAATTTGCAGGTGACACCAACATAGGAGGAATTGCAAGCACTTTAGAGGACAGGCTTTAAATTCAAAAGAACCTTGACAAATCCGAAAATTGGTCTGAAATTGACAAGATGAAATTGAATATAGACAAGTGCAAAGTACTTCACTTAGGAAGGAAAAATTAAATGCACAACTACAAATTGGGGGGAAATGGCTAGGTGGTAGTACTGCTGAAGAGGATTTGGCTGTGAGAGTGAACAACAAATTAAATATGAGTCAACAATGTAATGCAGCTGCGAAAAATCACCCCCAGAATTATATTGGATTGACAGAAGTGTTGAATGTAAGATATGGGAGATAATTGTCCTGGTCTACTCATCACTGGTAAGACTTCAGCTGGAGTACTGTGTCCAGTTCTGGATGTCAGACTTTAGGAAAGAGGGGAACAAATTGGAGAGAGTCTAGAGGAGAGCAACAACATTGATAAAAGGTTTAGAAAACCTGATTTATGAAAAAAGATTTTAAAAATTTGAGCATATTTAGTCTTGAGAAAAGAAGACTGAGGAGAGACATGTTAACACAGTTTTCAAATATGTTAAGGGCTGTTATAAAGAGAGAAGAGTGTGTACAATTGTTATCCATGTCCACTAGAGGTAGGACAAGAAGCAATGGGCTTAATCTGCTGCAAAGGAGATTAAAGTTAAATATTAGAAAAAAAAATGCTAAAATCCTCATCACTGGAGGTTTAAAGAACAAGTTGGACAAATGTCTGCCAGGGATAGTCTAGGTCAATGGTTTTCAACCTGCGGTCTGTGGGCCCCTGGGGATCCACAGACTATGTCTAAGATGTCCAAAGGGATCTGCACCTCCATTCAAAATTTTTTAGGGGTTTGCAAATGAAAAAAGGTTGAAAAGCACTGGTCTAGGTTTATTTGGTCCTGCCTCAGCACAGGGGTCTTGATGACTTCCTGAGGTTCCTTCCAGCTCTACATTTTTATGATTCTATGAAACATGGCTTATCTCTTGATGTATGAAGCAGCATAAACAGGGCTCTCATACCTCATGTTCAAAGAGTGTTCTACACAGCACACAAAACTTGCATAGTTTCCAGTGTTAATCTGGAGGGCATTCAAGACATTGAAAGAAATAAGGAAAAAATGGCTGTCAGGAACTGGAAGAGAGTTTCTTATTAATATAGCAACATAAATGAAAAAAACAACCCCTAATTAGGTGAAGAGGAGAAGGGTATGAAGTCAGAGGATAGGAGTGCAAGGGCTGATGCTTATTACACGAATCATAGTCCTCTCACTGTTTCGTTGTGCTTCCTGTCTATCTGTTGCATCCAACTGTTGTCTTTTGCTGTATACTTTGATTGTACGCTCTTCAGGGCAGGGCTCTTCCATTATGTGCGTATTCAGTAGTTAGCCACAAAGGGTTTTGATTCCTGTTTGGGGCCAATACAATGCAAAACAAGTATTTAAAAAATAGAATAAGAGTATATCACATACTTAGAATGACAATGAATTATTAATTTAAAAATAAACTCATTGGACAGGAGAAAATAAATTTTATTGAGGAAAATATTACTGTATTGCTACAAATTTACTGTACGTGTCTTTTGTACAAATTGGAAGTGTGTGGATATAATAAATACACAGATGTGCAGTATGTACTATAAGCATTGGCCCAGATTTTCGAACATGTCAGAAATGTAAATGCATGCCTACTTTAGGCACACAAATCAGATAATTGTGTATATAAATTTTGCATGTGCAGTTACTCCTCTGATCATTTGACAGTGTGGTCCATAATGCAATTACTATGTTTCCAAGAGTGAAACAAAGACATTGATACCAATAAGAGAAAAATCCTGGCCGAGAACTGAAAAAGAGTCATATGATGAATAAGCAGGTTTCTGCTGTTTACATCCTCATGGGTGAATAACAGAGGAGTCAAAAACAATGTCAAATGCAGCTCAGTGGAGTGAAAATTATTATTCCCTACTGATAAGGCAATCAGATAACCCTGCAATGCCACTACCCTTGATGTGACTATTCTGTGGAGAAGCAGGCTTTTAATCTGGCACCTTTACAAGAATTAAATTCATTTGGTAAAGGGAAAGAAAAGCAATGTGTAAAAACAAATACTAACTACAGGATATATGCCTTTCATTTTTACATGTGCACTTTTATGTATCACTGGGTGAACACTAAGACAGGAGCTACTGTTTGTATGTAAAAGCATTAAGGCCCTGAACCTGCAATGAGCTTCATGAAGGCAGACTCTGACTTCAGTGGAACTCCACGTGGGTACAAGTCTCTGCCCATAAAGAATTCATTGCAGGATAAGGGCCTAAGATGACGTTTTCTATTATTTGTGCTTTAGGGGTGAAATTCACTGTAGCACTGGGTCTATTATTTGTGTTTTTGTTAATGGGAAATGTACTTTAAGTCCAGAGTGGGCACTTGATTGTAAAGTATCAGGGGGTAGCCGTGTTAGTCTGTATCCACAAAAACAACAAGGAGTCCGGTGGCACCTTAAAGACTAACAGATTTATTTGGGCATAAGCTTTCATGGGTAAAAAACCACTTCTTCAGATGTAGTAGTTCTTCACTTAATAAATTTATTTTTCAAGAAAACAAACATTCTTGAAGAGGTAATGTAGTAAGAATGATATATTTCACATTAAATAGTTTTTTGGTGCATCTCTTTAGTTCATTATTTTTTGTTTTTGTCTGTACCATTCAGGATATGTTTGATAGCTGTTCATATCTCAGGACTGGCGTGTGAGGGTTGGGCATGACTGATGAGTAAGGGAAAGAAGCCACTGTGCCAGGCGCTTGGCCCCTTCAACTCCCATTAACTTCAGGGGCAGGTGAGGGAACTAGTCATCTTGCAGGAGGCACTCAGCACCTCTTACATATGCCCCAGAAGTGATCTGTCCCCTCACAAAGTCATGCCCCATCATTGTTAGTCATTTTGGCTTTGTAAAGCAAGATCTGTTGTGTGTAGATATTGCAAGATATTTTGGAACCAACTCCTCCTCTATTTTCCTCTGTTCAACAGACAAGGTGAAAGAGTCACAGCGAATGTGTCTGATATTGCTCCCACTACGAATCAATGGAAGTTTTATTAATCAGGTCTTTAAAGCAAGAACTATGTGATTAGAATGCAGTGAAACTGTATGAGACCATGCATATTAGGCAACCTCTGGTCTTAAAGGGTTACCTCAAAGCATTCTCATGTGTACTATGGGCTATTCAGCTTTCCCTTTATTAGTAGGCCACCTCTACTGAGCAACTGGTTTGGGGGCAAGTTTCACGACAGCTGTGTATCATACAGAGATCTGGTTTTGCCTTAGAAGCTACATAGGCAATTATTCATAAAACTAAATTGAATTCATTCTTTAAAACAAATGAAATAAGAAAAAGTCCTCTACCATCTACAGTAGGTTGATTTTCCATTTATGGTAACACATTGATCAAACAGAGGTTTTTAATCAGAAGACTTAAAGCTTTCCAAATGTTTCTCAGATCTGTAAGCTGCAACCCCACCTTTATTGGCTCATTTTTCTGTTTCAGGGGCCCCTTAAACTTCTACATTATATAGTAAATGTGGCACATCATGCACTATTTGTTGTCTTCTCATTAAGCATTCTTTCAAGTCTACTTTTCCCTCCTCCTAAGGATCTCAGCATGGCATGCAGGGCATAGCAGTTCCACTTGAACGTGGAATCTTCTGAAATGAGGTAAATATCAATAAAACCTTGTATAACTCAAAGGCTTTTGTAACCAGTTGCATGTTGAGACCATGGGTGAAATCCTTTTCCCAGGGAAAACGCCCATTGACTTCAGTGGGGCCAGCATTTCACCCTATAATTTTAATTTCTAAGATTTATTCTGATGGGACCAATCTTGGGTCTCTTCCTCGAGAATTTAGGCGAACAGTTCTTTTTGAGCCACACACTAGTACAGCTCTGTAAATGGGTGATAAAACCATGGAATATGGAAAAGCATCATTTTACCTCTCTGCCCCAGAAGCCGGTATATATCTCTTCTACATTGTACCAAGTACTCCTGAGCCAAGAAGAGAGAGATTCAAGGTTACTCTCACACCCAAGCTTCCATGCTCCAATACACAGCATTACTGCCAAGCTAATGGATCTAACGCCTTGAGATCCACAGCCATTCTAACAACACAGAGAGAAGTATTATCTTTGTATATGTTTTGTTTAATAAACTCCATTTGACTTAAAGAGAACAGTGGCACTAGTGAGTAGCAAAATTTTTAACCTCTATGGAATTTACATGGGGTCAAATCCTGCTGAATTCACTCAGTGCTTGGTTCTGGTATCACTTATTCTTGTGCAGGAATAACTCAACTGAAATCAAGTGAGTTAAACCACTGTAAAACTGATGGAAGATCAGAATCAGACCATCAGTTTTCTCATACTAACTTCCTATTGACTGCACTAGGATTTTTTGCTAGCGTGAGGACTGAATAAGCATTGAGCACATGTTTACTTCATAAATATAAATGCATATTTTGTGTTTTAGGCTATACTTAACTGAAATTTGTGTGTTATGAACTGTAAATGCAAGATGAATAAAAACTAACACAAAAATATTTCTCCTTTTCACCTGAATGTCCTTGGATCTTGTGCTGCAAATGGTTGATTGATGACTAACATCAAAGGCATCTCAGTTTGTATGTCATATGCTCCAGTTAAAATAGTTACACACTGAAGCCCAGATGGGAAAACTCCTTGATTTGGCTAGATATCTGTAGAACCTTTTATTTACTGGGAAGTGGAATCTAAAAATGGAATAATTTTATAACAATTAAAGACACAATTAGAATCATGATTAAGTATATATACAAAGGGTCTGCATCAGTAGTGAATACACTGACTTCTGGCCCCAAGGATGGAAAGTCCAGCTGGAAGAATGCTGCAGTGGCATGAGGTGGCCTCCTGCAACCGCTGCCCCACTGTTGGCATGGTGACAGCCAGTGGATCCTCAAAAAGGAGTGGTACTGGCCAACGATGGGGCATGGCTAGAACTGGGTTCTCACAACAAATTTTTTGGCAGCCTCAGTGTGGCCACCAACTCTGGTTGGTGGCTGCTCTGACAATTGTTTCCCTAAAATACTTAATTAACTTTAGAAAAGCTCAATAGTAAAAATAACATACAGTTATATTTTGGTGCCCCGACCTCCACTACCTCCCCGGGCCCCATTGCTTCTCCCCCATTGCCTCGGGCTCCCTTCCATGGCCTCGGACCCCAGGCTCACCCCACTTCTTGCTTCTGGACCACAGCGCCTGGTAAAACTGGCCTTGCAGAAGCCCAGAGCCAGAGCCCCATGGCTGGAGCCAGGGGTGGGCTGAAGCCCCAAGCCCACAGGCAGAGCCCTGCTACTATGTGGGGACTGAAACCCAAAGCCCTGAAAGTGGGGGGTGGTGGTGGGGGGGCTGAGGCCCACCTCAGGAGGCCCACAGCTGAAGCCCGGTGCCAGAGTCCTGCGGCTGCAGCCAGGTGATGGGGGGACTATAGCTGCCTCTGGCTGAACTGGGCGGGGGAGGCTGAAGCCCACCCCTGAGTGCTGCAGGGAGGGGCCACTGCTTTGCCCCCTCCCCCATCTCTACACAAGAGGCTGTTGTGGCCGCAGGAAAATCCCTTGGTGGCCGCATGTGGCCACGGAGGCCACATTTGAGAAACACTGGGCTAGAGCATCCAGGATATGTGCTGTTTGGGGCATCCTCTGCTGCTGAAAACTTCTATGGAGTCCCAGATAGAAATTAAAGCTATCCTTCCCTGGGTGAGTCCCCTGGGAGAGTAGTGGTGTCACCATTGCCTACTCTCACAGGGGGTGAATCCCCCTGAGGCACAGTGGCTCCCATTGGCACAATGCTATAGGTTCAATTATACCTGTAGTAACAAAAGGGGTGAATCTAGTCATACATTGGGGCACAAGGGTAATAGAAGGTTTTTATCAATTAAATAGGAAAAAGGCTGGTGTGTCCAGTGTATACCAATTATTTACACAGGAAAAAATTGATTGTGTTCATGGTGATACAGTATACTAGCAAGGGTACAAATCCCTCAGTTATATTTGTTCTTCCCTTTTGTTACCCTACCTATAGTATCCACCCAGATACCCATAATATCTTGTGGAATATTTATCTCCTTTACTGTATCCAGTGGGTCTGTAAATGCAACATCCTAATGAACTACTTCAGCTAGTAACTTTGATGCTAGAATGTTACCAGCAAGAACTTTACTAAGAAACTATGCAGTTTTCTCTCATTGAGCAAACTGTAACTTTGATCTTTTCTTCAAAAAACTAACATAAAAGGAGACTGTTTACAGAATTTCTGTCACCAGAGGAAGACTTATAAAACAATGCTTCTCAGAAATCATTTTTTAACAATGCTAGATTCTTCTTTCTGCTTCTTTACTTTCAATACTAATTAGATTTCCCTCCCCTGTCCACTTCACAAACTCAATTTCACTGACAGTTGGATATGCAAGGTATGGAAGATCATGTCCCCGATTAACATGCATACCATGGAGACCCTCGGTAAGAAAGGAGTCTAAATCCTAGATTCCTTACTCAGGCAAAATGCCACTGAAATCACCGGAAAAAAATAAATAAAAGATTGAGTTATTTGGTTTAAACAATAGGTTACTGTGCATGTAAGTGCATATTTCTTACAAGATAGTACTTTTCATTAGTCCAGAATTACATATTTACACAATTTAACATCTGTTGTCAGAGGATAAATAAATACAGTTTTATTCAATATTGAAAAGAAATTCGACAACACCAAAGTGAAAGAAAAAGAATGACCAATATTTGCAAATTAGAAAGTCTAACGTTAGGCACCAAATACTTAAAAGTGTTGCTTGATTTTCAAGTAGCTCTCCCTGAAGTCATTCAGAGCTTCTAAGAACTCAGCACTTTTGAAAGTCAGGCCAGTTTCTTACATGACTAAATATGGAGTTTGGAACTTAACTTTAGACTCCTACTTTTGAAAATCTTGGTCCCAGCCATTTTTTTAGAGTGATTTCCATAGGAATTCACTGAACTCTGTGACTTGAATAAGAGTTGCAGGTGTTCAGCATCTTTGAAAGTCAGGCCATTTAGGTGCCCAAACATGGATTTAGGTGCTTACGTATACGCACTCAAATTTTTCATTTTTTGGCCATGCCCCCCTTACACCAGGGCTGAATTTGCCCCATTATACATGACAGCATGCAGTGATGTTAGGACCCTATAATTCCTCAACACAGAAAAGTGAGTCAGATAGTGTAAGTCAGAGCTTTAACAGTTAGCCCTGAGTTTATTTGCTTTTATTTTGCAGCGAGCATCTTAACCTTAATGTAATCTATATTTTGTGTGTGTTAATATTTTAGAATCTGGACAACACTAGAAGTTGAATTCAGTTTTCATTTTAGTATTAAAATAATAGGCAAGTCATTGATGCGCTGATGAAACACATTCTCATGAGGGCATGCCTAGACTACCCCATGCTCTGTATTAGGAAATACTGTCTTGATCCTACACCATTATAGTCAATAGGAGCATTGCCATTAATTTCAATCAGCATAGAATCAGGCCCAAATACACCATGTTATTCTTCAAGTTTTAAAGAAACATCCCAGGTAAAGACGTATGGACAGATTGCGATGCTTATATAACCTTTGAAGATGGATAGAAACATTAATATTTAATTATTCTCATTAAAGATTTCTATACACTTAGAATGTATAGACTATCATATGCCAGTCATAACAAGAGTTGATAATGTGAACGTCTATGTATAATTGATATAAATACTACAATATACGTTTACCATACTATTTTTGTCTCTACTCACATTTTCAGCTGGAAATTAAATTCACTAATAATAGATGATAAACCTGAGATACTTGCTTTTTAGTGCTATCAGTCCAATCTGAGATCAATTATTCATGTGTGCAGCATTTCTAAAGCAATTTTGTATCACTGACATTCCTGTTTCCTAAAATATACCATGTTCACAAGGTATCTGTAATGGGACTTAACATATTGTAGTATTTACAGTGGAAAGCTTCAAAACATCTGTTTGTTTCAGAGTGTCAAGATGAGGATCAAAATAACACAGGAATAAAGTTACAAGAAGAAGATAATAATAACCCCATACTTACCCAGCTCATTAGTGAATTCATTGGATTCCTCCCCAGCAATGTTTTTTTCCAAACCTGGAAACTAAATTGAGTGTGAAGAAAAACAACATATGTTTAGTTTTGAACAAAATTTTAATTTAGCTTTGAAGGGCCCAATTCTGCAAAGTGCTAAATGTCCTCAACTTCTATTGAAGCCCGTGGGAACTGAGAACACAGAGCACCTTAGAAGACCAGGTCCAAAACTAATAATGTAGTACTGTACTCTGCAGAAATTCAGAGATTCATGGTTTATACTGTATTTGCTTCTCATGGCTCCCAAGACAAAGAACCATGGGACCAAAATGAATCAGGAAGCAAAGTAACCACTTTTTTTTCTGCCACAGAACTTTCTTCTCCAGACTTTGCCAACAAAGCATAAACTTGGTTGGTGATTAGTCATATCAGAGAATTAGTTTCTTGTCCTAGGAATGATAACAGTTTAAAATCCAAAGTCCACTGAAATCAGTGGAAGTCTTGGCATTGACTTCAATGGGCTTTGAATCAGGCTGATAGTCATACACACCTGTCAACTATTCAGAGAGAAGATGTAGGTGATAAATAACATCTAAGAGCAGAACCCAGAGAGGGTGTTCCCTCCATTTTTCCCCTCTCTTCTGGTTTTGTCTGTTTACCAGACCGTCCAGTTCCATTCATCCTGATAGTCACTGCAGTGGAACTGGAGGTCCAGGAGATAAGAGCAATGCTGAATAATCTAAACCAGCAGTTCTCAACCTTTCTGGGCTCAGGATCCATTTGAAAATATTTATGGCCTGTGGTGACCCAGTAAATAGTCTGGGGTTGGAAGCCCTGGGGTTGTTTTGGTCTGAACCTGAACCTGCCCCACTCCTTCCTCGAAGGAGTTGGGTCCTGCCCAGCACACGTAGTGCTGGGCAGCCACAATGGCAGCTCCTGCAACTCCTGTGCTGTGGGGCTCGCTGCACTGACCTCTCAGGTCTGGCTGGGCATTGCAACCTCCAGGACTGTAGCACCGCTGAAGTTTGGCCCCACCCTCCTGACTGGAC
The DNA here is from genome assembly GCF_965140235.1 of Caretta caretta. Lineage (NCBI taxonomy): Eukaryota > Metazoa > Chordata > Testudines > Cheloniidae > Caretta > Caretta caretta. The sequence goes on along the minus strand of NC_134216.1, from coordinate 52,775,388 downwards.
AAATTTGTGAGAGTGGAGTTGTGGCCTGGCTCATGGGATTGCAGTGCTACTCACTCAAGTCTGGCCTACTCGGACTCCCATCATCATGACGGCTGGGCCAAACTGAGTGGCACTGGGACTCCACAGGTTGCATTGCCTGGAGCAGGCAGGTAAGCCCAACCAGCCCTGTGAGACAGGAGCTGCCCCATGATCCTTTGAAACATTCTCGTGACCCAACAGTGTTATGTACATGTTTGTTTTGTAATTATTTATATACTAGGTTTGGTCAAAATATTTCCCCAGTGTATCACAGTATAGTGTAAAGGTCTACATCATGTGGTTTTTACACCTTCTCTGGAACCCAACATCCAACCACGTCTAAAAAAACTATGTTAAAAGTGAAGCACTTAAAAGTTAGAAAATGCCAGAATTAAGGTTCCTTGGACTTCTCATTCAGTCTCAGTTTCCTCATTTTCTCTGGCTCCTTGTCCCAGTCTCTTTGTCCAGCTAGTCCGCATCCAAGTCTACACCCCCGTGCCAGACTTGAGTCCCAGTCTCCACCTCCCAGGCTTCTTGGCCCAGTCAACTCCCAGCCCTCCACCACGATGCCTAGGTCTGGCACTTGTCCCCTCTGCATTTTAATCGGATGACTTCCTCCTCCACGCTGCCTGGGTGCCGTTGTGGAGTGGGAGGAGAGAGAGAAAGGGAGGATGTCACTGACAGCACAGGTGAGACAGGCTCCCTGTTCTCAGTTCTAGTGTCTGACCTTACCCCGCCTTGGAGCAGTCATTACAGGAAAAAAGACAGCTTCATCCTTGTAGCCTGTGCTGGTGTATGCTCCATTGCTCTGTGGGGATAGCATACATGCAGTTCTGTCACACATAGGAGTTTTGATGGGATGGAGCACGTTCAAAATGTCTGCTCAGCACAAGGAGCTCTGACACTCAAGCATGTTCAGTGAGGATGGAATCTTTGGAGATTTTAGCTGCTAGAATGTCCAGCAAGTCTCTACTGAGCATGTACAAACTGTGACTTTTCAGAGGCTCGTAATTTGACCAAATCTGGGCAGATGTTCATAGGGACAGCAAAAGGCACATCCTTGACATAAACACCAACTTCCTACCAAATTTCAAGTCCCGGCACCAAAGTATGGGAGCACACGAGCTTTCAAAAAAAAAAATTGACAGAATTCTTTTTTTTTTACATTGAAAAACAATGTATTTCCCCTTAGCCTTATTCTAAGAAATGACTGAACTGTTTTGGTTGAAATTGCAAAAAAAAGCTCAGCCTGAGGCAGATACCTATCATGGAAATTTCATCCCAAACTATTAGTTTGGCAGTTATAAAAACTGAAAACAGTCTTATAATGGGAAATGTTAGGCAACCTTAATAATAGATGGGGTTACCAGTCACACCTGTAAAGAAACTATCTACTGAAATAGACATTTTCTTTGTGTCCATTGTGAACGTACGTGTTATAACAATACTTCACTTTTTAGTTCAATAATAAATATGGTACCTAATTTGCATGATGAAATGGACAACTGTAACCACTTACATAGCACATTACACTTTCAACCAATGCTTATTAATTCTTGCAACACCCCTGTTATGTAGATAGAAATCCTTCTCCCCATATCGTAAACGTGGAAACTAAAGACAGTGGTAAAGTGACATTCCTATGCACAGACAGTGAATGACTAGCAGAGCTGGCATTAGAACACAGGTGTTCATAACCCTCAGACGTGTGTTCATTCCTTTATTTATTTATTATTTGTCTCTTCAATGGCTCCCAAGTCTGTCCTCCCTGAATAGTATATACAACAGAAACTCTCAAAGCTGTCCTCCTCCTATTAGTTTGATTGTAGGAAGTTATGATTTGGTCTATAGGGGTTGTGTTGCTTAAACAGAATGCTTTTTCCTCTGTAACAAAATTCATTAAATATCCTTTCCGTAAGGTTACTAGTTACATGTTACACAGAGTTGTGGACAGTTGGTAAATGGAGTGGTTGCCATTAAAAAGTCAATATTTGTCTACTTTTACCACACAGCTGAGATTACTACAGTTTATCCCTATGCTTACAACAGAAGATATCTGTGATAAAGGATAGTAAAGATTTACTTTCTAATGGCTTCTACTGTGCTATTTATTCTGCTGACCTATTTTCTTCATCATTTTTAAATTCTTCAATTTGTTCTGTCCTGCCCTTTGCATCATTTGTGGCATTTAGCAAGATATTTCCCCTTAAGCAACATTCTTTGAAGAAACAGTTCCAGTTGTACTCTAAAATTGAAAAAAGCAAAGCAAAGAGACTTTGAAAAAGATCCAAGCACTGACTCCTGTTTAATCCAAATGGAAATATTTTAAGTGACATTAGTACCTGTGTAATGTGCCAAATTTATAATGCCTATTTTGAACATATATAGAAAATTTTTCTTTACAAGGTTAATTGCCAAATTTAGCCAAACTGCCATGCCATATCTAGAAGGACCATCTCTTGGGCTGAGAGGATTGTTCCATTTCTATGTTAATTACATCCTTGGCCTGTTGAAACCATCAAAAAGGATACTAATTACTGCCAGTACTTTTGTGATCAGTTCATTAGGAACTAGACTGAGACCACCCACTAATTTCACCGACGAACAACCATCAAATTGAAAAAGCTTTCAGGTAATAATAATCTAGGGCCAAATCTTTTAACACCTGGGTGCATGGAACTCCAATTGAAGTAAAAACATCAGCATGGAGCCACAAAGGGACTTAGATATTGCAATACTCAGGGTCGCAATGCCTAACTTCCAGGTGCCTAGAAAAATAATTGGGCTCCACAAACCCTCATTTAGATGCCTAGATTTCCTATACAATCCATGGGGAGAGATAGACATCTAAGAATATGATATGCAAAAAAAGACATCATGCTAGGCAGGGAGCCCCTTAAGCTAGCCCATGGGAGATGCTGAGGAGAGGGATGTGTCCTAAGTGTCCCCTCTCACTGTTAGGTTCCACAGGCTTGGTCTCACTACAGAGTTAGGTTGACATAAGGTAGCTTACATCAACCTAACTCTGTAAGTATCTACATTACAACATTGCTCTCGCCGGTGTAAGTCGCCCACTACACTGACCTAATAACTCCACCTCTATGGAGGTTGATGTAGTTAGGGCAACATAGTGTCAGCATAGACACTGCTTTTCTTATATTGCCTGTTGCTGTGAGCTTTGTGTGGGGCTGGCAGCTCGGGCTTTCAGCCCCAGGTCGGAGGGGGTTCGGGGACTCTAGCTGTCAGTGCCCCACAATGCCCAACACAGTTAAGTCGATGGAAGAGCTCCTAGTGGGGATGCGCACTGCCAGCAGAGGGGGCGTAGTGTTTATATGAACCACTGCAGTAATTACTGCCATGGCTGTATGTCGACCTAACTTAGGTCAACTTAATTTTGTAGTGTAGGCAAGGCCTAAGTCCAGGCTGCAGGGAGGTACTTAGCTCGGCTTGCAATCCACAGCTGGAAACCTTCTGGAGTCAGGCACCTTAGGCATCTAAGGGTATGTCTACACAGCAAAGAAAAACACATGGCTGGTTCATGCCAGCTGACTTGGGCTTGCGGAGCTCATTATATATCCCCAGAGCCATCCAATCCTGTCCTGGTTCATTTTATATGAAGAAAAGTTCAGAATGACCGTAGTTGGCAAGAGAAGGCTATATTGTAAGATTAATTTTAGCTTGAAAATTCTGTATGTAAAGATTGCCATGAACAACACCTTTAAAATGAATTAATCCAGTGGTAAATGTGGTATGGAATTACAAGTAAGACCTTTAATACTGCAGAAAAACAACTGACAAAGGGAAATATCTGCAATAGTCTAAAGGAAGTCAATCAACTTACATGTGTTTAACATTAGGAATATTTCTCTTTCCTCAGTGTGGGCCTGTAACTCCAGCAGATTATAATTATGAGTTACATGTGAATTAATGGATAGTTATAAGAGGCATATATTTAAAATATTAAACACTAAAGTCATTCAAAAGATTTTTTTTAAGTCTTAAGGCAATTAGTTTCTTTTCAGATCTTGTTTCTACTTTCTTTGTTTAACTTTTGCTAATGGAATCCCATTCATTGATACTTCTGCTGCATTATACGCAAACATGTTAATTAGATTTATACATCATTTCCTTTGTTTCTGGGCTAGTCAATGGAAGGAATTAATCACAGATAAGCATTATGAGGATTCTGCTCCAAATCTCTCATTCTTCCCATTCCTCCTTTAAGACGATTCACGTTAATATAGGCAGACAGTGGTAAAGCAGGGTCAGATATTGCTCCTATTGAAGTTAATGAACATGATTCTCCACTGCCTTTAAGACCTGTGCAAAGTGGATATAAAATACTACTATTGTGGGTGTAAACCACTGCAATTTGATAGCATTTAAAACCCACTTTCCACTAATTTTTCCACCTTCATAAATCACTGCACAAAGTACAAGGCAATGGAGAATAAAGCTTAACAAGATTTTTAATCATTAGATTTTGTATGCTTTATCAGAGCCAAATGCCCCAGAACTCAATATTTGCCTGTTATGTTACTTTTGGTGTTTGCTCCAAATAAGCACTGTTCCTAAAATGTTGTTAATGCAATGTCTTAAACTGAGATGACAAAATAATTTGAAAGTATGCAAACAATATAAATATTGATTGAATTCTGGGTTCAGAGGGATGCACTGAACTCAGTAATTTGAGGTGCACCAAATTCAAGGCATTATTGTAAATTTATATTATAAAATTTTGTAGACTGCCATATATCCCATATAGATAAAATTAAATTGCGCCTGATTCTGCAAGCTGGTGTGCACCCTCAGATCTCACACAAGATGCTCAGTGTCTTGCATAAGGCACTCAGCACCTTCCAGAACGGAGCCCTTTGTTAGAAAATAAGGTATACAAAAGGTATCCTGTGATGTTCATGGATCAGCAAATCATTTGTAATTCATAAGCATCCATGTCTGAAAGCTTGTGTATTATCAATTATTTGCTGCTTCATGAAAACCTAGATAACATTCTCTGCTTTGCACACATTTTTCTCATGGATCACAATGGCTGCAAACACTTTTTGTACAAAAATTTGAATTGCCAGCCCTATAGTCTAAATCATACAAAACTAAGTTGTGGGATATATCCTGAAGAGTGCTTGGTGCAGCACAAGAGTGGAGGATGCAAAAGAGGGGTTTTAAGACAGCTTTACATTCCTTATTCTAGAGCCATGTTAGTACTGGTGCGGTCCCCAGGGTAAATTAAAGCAATCTGAAGACAACTCTATTGTATGCTGGTTGCCAAAAGCGCTAAGAAGCCATTATGGCAGTCACAAATCAGCAGGGCATAAGAGAGCCGTGGCCATCCCTTCTTGTAACGAGTTGCTGTGAGCTCAATCAGTCCCACCCTGGTTCACCTGCATGTGCTGTCAGGCTTGGAGGGAATGGTTAAAAGAAAAGGTCCATCTCAGTGAGGAGGAAGAGAAGTTCTCTAGTGCTAGCCTCCTCAAGGATAGCCTGGTTGGGGTTGCGGTACAACCAGGACTGCTAGATGCCAGAGCCACCCTGAAGGAAAGTAGGTCTGGCCTACCACTATTGTGTTTACTTTGTTACCCCGGGCTATTGTGGTCCATTTTTGACCCAGGGTTATTGTGTTTACTGTTCTATCTAGAACCTGCTTCTGGTCTGACTGGGACTGCTGCAGGCAATGACTCCCCTGAAGGGGATGAACACACTTAATAAACCTGTTGCCTTGCCCCCTACTGTGTCTCTTTAATATTTTCTGACAGCTCCTAAAGTGATATGGTCACATTCCATTGGCCAAGAAGAGATGGCACAGGAGCTATTACAGAGTCTTTATGCCACCTAAAGATTCCTCTAGCATTGAGGAATCTTCCAATAGCTGACTACACTGGCTTTAAGGTATTTTTGTGCTGTTTACATAGCTTTCATATCATTTTATTATTATATAGTATTTGTATTCATGTAGAGCTTGGGAGCTCGAGTAATGGACCAGGACTCCATGTTCTATAAACAGCAAACAAAAGACAGTCCCTGCCCCAAAGAGTTTACAATCCAAGACTAAAACAACAAATAGATTCAGACAGACTGATATGGAAGTATTAAAAAACAATGAGACTATACTGGTCAGCATGACAGGCAATGGTCTCAGCACACTAGCAGCCTAACCATTGTCAAGTTATTTGTCAGCATCATGGAAAATGAGAATTTTAAGGAGGGTTTTGTAGGAGGATTTAACTATATTGGTTTAGAAAACAATATAATTTAAGCAGCACAACCCCCTTAGTCTGGATGCAGCTATGCCGTGTAAATGTTCCTTATCGGTATAGTTTATTTCTATAAATATGCAGAAATAAACTATACTAATAAAGTAACCTTTATTCCAGGATAATCCCATCCACACTATGGGTTCTACTGCTTTAACTATATCAGTTTCTAAATAGCATTCTTTTTTGTATCAGACTTTTAAGAACAAAAACTATAATAAGTGATAAAAATAATATAATCTTTTAAAGGTATTTCTTCAGAGTAAAATAGTGCCTTACATTTTTCACAGTTTGGTACAAACTTTAATCTAAGATTTAAAAAATGTATTTCTATTTAACTGCTCAATGTTAAGCTAAACATTTGCTGAACTTAGCAGGATTAACTATGTACATATGCTGTTCTATACACTCTAATACTTTTTATAAAGTCTCGAGGACCCAGAAGGTGCAGAGGACCTAATCGAAAATTCATTAAAGTCAACTCCCTTTGACTTCAGTGGGTTTGGATCAGGCCCTAACTGAGCTCACACATATTCCAACATCTGGGATATTTTAAAAGATCTAGTCTAGTCTACCTCAGACTATTTCCCCTTTGACTTTGAAGTGCTATCTGTGAAGTGGTGAAGGTCTTGTGATATTACTTCACAGCATGAATCTGGTTGTTAGTTTTACAGATTCTACTTGCACATACCAATACTGCATAAACATTTCCATCCTAGGGAAAACAACAACAACAAAATCTTGGGCAACAGCCTATGTAAAGCTGATGAACTGGATTTCCACCTCTCATATGCCAGTGTAAATCAGCAGTAAATCTGAAGCCAGTGGAGTTACATTAGTGTAAAGTGGGCATACGTGAAGGAGAATGTCAGGACTGATATTCTGTAATATAAATAACCAACCCACAATATATCAAAAACAAGCAACCTTCTCCCCTTCCATATGCACATATGGAGATCACCCTGAATCTCACACAGTGACAACGGATCACATAAAGGGATACATAAAGGTGACATAAAGGGATACATTTTGTCTCACCCAGACTCTCCAAAATAAACTCAGTATTTTTCAATCTAGATTCCTGAAGGCCCCTCTTAAGGATAAGCTTCTCTAAGGGCTAGTCTATTGAAGCAGTACAGTGGCGGAGCTACACAACTGTAGCATGTCTGGTGAAGAGGCTCTATGCTCTCCCATTGGCATAATACAACCACCTCCGCGAGAAGCGGTAGCTATGTCAGTGGGAGAAGCTCTCCTGTCCACACTGGTGCTTAGGTCCTTGATCGGGGAGTGGCTTATTCACACCTCTGAATGTTATACCAACATAAGTGGTCATGCATACAAACCTAAGTGATAGCTGCTGGGCTGCCAAAGTGCCCTCACTAGAGCTATGAGGGGAAAAGCAATATAATCATGTCATCCATATAGAGCTACTCACTTACCTGAGGACACACAAAATAACAAGAGGACAGGACGTTCCCTTCAGAAATACCAAAAATAAGCCTCATTAGTGACTAAGAAAGTTCATTCCCCTCAAGCTCCCCCTCAACCCCTTACAGCTATTTTCACCCACACTTCAGCTCTTTCTTGCTGTGGTTAAAGAATAGAAAGGGTGAGAAGGATTGCTGCTGGTGCTCTTCCTCCAGTGGGTGGCTTAGATGGTCAGCCTGCTGCAGCATTGCTCACTGCTAAGGTTGAATTGGAGGCTGGGGGTGGGGTGGGGTGTTGGAGTGGAATCCTCTAGCAAGGGAAGACATCAGGGCAAACACCGCCCACCCCACATGCACATGCACTCATCCGCACAAAGCTATTGCACTGCACACACATCTGCCCAACCTATTCTCCTAGGGCCTGATCCTTCACGGTGCTGAACAGTCAACTCCCACTGAAACCAACTTCAGGAGCTACTCAGCACTTTGCAGGATCCAGCCTCTGGCCAGATCTCTTGGGAAAGGTCATTTGCCTGCTGCTTAAGAGGGAAGATGTGCTATGGAAGGTGCTGCTTATCCCAATATATAGATGAGAGAGAGAGATGGTGGAGAAGGCGACAAGGGAGATGCTACTACCCCTACCCCCTAGGTGATGTGGGAGAAAGTTTGATGAGGATGTCATCTAACCTAGGGAATAATGGAGAGATTGGTACAATGGGGGGTATTGCTGCCTGTAACACCAGGGTGGTGGGAGGAAGCATGTGCAGTGATGGATGTTACTGGGCTGAGATCCTTGCTGCTGGGCCTCCATCCCAGCAGAATCATAATAGCAGCTGCAGCCGCTGCAGAATGCAGCCGCCCCCTCATTTCCCGAGGCTTCCTCTGAGGCCCTACAATGGAAACTGCTTCACTAGAAACAGTTTCATAATGCCTTTGCTTCCATCCTTCCCCACTAACAGGATGAAGATTACATTTGGAGAAACACACTTATTTCTCTCTCACGCATTCTTGCTGCGGGACAGAAGTCACTGCTTCCTCATTGCTGCAGGCCATACCCCAAAACAGAATAAAGCAACTATGACTTCAAAATTGAAGTGAATTTAACATTTGTGAAAGGTGTTAGACTAAAAGCTCTGGAGACTGCAGTTCCCTGGCCACAGGATTACTAAAGTACAGGCAAAGGCTTCCCCCTACCATACTAGTCTCCCAATGTCCCTTAACTCTTCCCTGGGTGAGGGTCACTTTTAGGGAATGTAATAGTTCAGTTTCCACAGTCCACTTAGGACCTGTTCCTGCTCCCACTGAAGTCAGTGGGCGATTTGCCATTGACTTCAGTGGAGCAGAATTGGGCCTTTAGTCCTTGGCCTCTCTGTTGAGGTTACCAAGTAGGATTGCCAGGAGTTCAGTTTTCAACTGGAACACCCAGTCGAAAACGGATCTTGGTGGCTCCGGTCAGCACTGCTAGTAAAATATAGGTGTATGTTATATATAGGTAATATATAGGGATATATAGGTAATATATAGGTGTATGTTATTAATCATTAGTATGTAGGTGACATACCAGGAATCCAGCTGCTGCTGGAGCCCTCCTGCTAAATCCCGGGAGTTATATTTAGCTGCTGGAACTGTATTCTTCTCTGCAGAAAAACAGTTACACATGAGTCCTCCCAGAATTGCATTTTCTCCCAAACTTTGAGAACCCTGATGAGACTCTCAGAACCCTCATCTCAGTGGGATAAATACAGCTTGCCCTTCCTTCTGGTTGCCATGGCTCTCCCCCTCACCAAATATCCACCCACTGTAAATACCTGACCTGGCTACTAGGGGTACTCTTCCTCCTCAGCAGTCCTTTTTCCCAGTTGCTAAGGCTCTCCCACACCCCTTCCACTGACAGTATCACCTGGCCCATAAATTCAGAGGTGAAAGGGTTACAGTACAATGTATTCCTTCTTGTACAACTCCATCCTCCCCATTGTATTTTTTCCTATTTCTGCTTGTAAGAGTCAGTGGACCCAGCTCTGTAAAGTATTTTCTCTCTGACATTCCTCTCTGCAAAGTGTTTTTGGAGGAAGACTACTGGAACAATTATATGTGTTTAGAGATGGGCTGAAGCCAGTATTGGTATAACACATTTTTTTGAGAAAATGTAAGAACAGCCTCACAAAGACCAGCTTCTTCAGTCACTCTGCCCTCACAGAGGCTTTCCTTGCACACACACACACCTGTCCCCTTGATGGTGTTGCTGTCTCCACCTTCTTCCAATGTAAAAACAAGAAAAACATGCTGCATATTCTCTGCTCCAAGTCCCAGCATCTCAGACACAGAATCATAGAACTGGAAGGGACCTCGAGAGGTCATCTAGTCCAGTCCCCTGCACTCAAGGCAGGACTAAGTATTATCTAAACCAGTGGTCTCCAAACTTTTTGGCTCAGGCACCCCCAGGGTGAAGACCGGAAGACCTGCCGCAGATGTGCCACCGACGGAAGAAGACCGGAAGACCTGCTGCAGATGCGCCGCTGGAGAGGAACACCAGCTGTGGACGTGCAGAGCTGCCGCCAAAGGAAAAAAAAACAGCGGGGTGCCGTCCGGTGGCGCTCCTGCTGCCACACACCCCCTGGGATCATCTCGCACACCCCTGGGGTGTGCGCACCCCAGTTTGGAGACCACTGATCTAGACCATCCCTGACAAGTGTTTGTTCAACCTGCTCTTAAAAATCCCCAATGATGGAGATTCCACAACCTCCCTAGGCAATTTATTCCAGTGCTTAATCACTCTGACAGCTAGGAAGTTTTTCCTAATGTCCAACCTACACCACACTTGCTGCAATTTAAGCGCATTGCTTCTTGTCCTATCCTCAGAGGTTAAGAAGAACAATTTTTCTCCCTCCTCCTTGAAACAACCTTTTATGTGCTTGAAAATTGTTATCATGTCCCCTCTTCACGTCTTCTCGTCTCTGGACTAAACAAACCCAATTTTTTCAATTTTCCCTCATAAGTCAGGTTTTCTAAACCTTTAATCATTTTTGTTGCTCTTCTCTGGACTTTCTCCAATTTGTCCACATCTTTCCTGAAATGCGGCGCCCAGAAATGGACACAATACTCCCGTTGAGGCCTAATCATCGCGGAGTAGAGCGGAAGAATTACTTCTCATGATTGCTTACAGTATTCCTGCTAATACATCCCAGAATGATGTTTGCTTTTTTTGCAACTGCGTTACACTGTGAACTCATATTTAGCTTGTGATCCACTCTGACCCCCAGATCCCTTTCCGTAGTACTCCTTCCTAGGAAGTCATTTCCCATTTTGTATGTGTGCCACTGATTGTTCCTTCCTAAGTGGAGTACTTTGCATTTGTCCTTATTGAATTGCATTATATTTACTTCGGACCATTTCTCAATATCATTTTGAATTTTAATCCTATCCTCCAAATCACTTGCAACCCCTCCCAGCTTGGTATCATCTGCAAACTTCATAAGTGTACTCTCTATGCCGTTATCTAAATCATTGATGAAGATATTGAAGTGAACCAGACCCAGAACCAATCCCTACGGGGCCCCACTATTTATACCCTTCCAGCATGACTGTGAACCACTGATAACTACTCTTTGGGAACGATTTTCCAACCAGTTATGCACCCACCTTATAGTAGCTCCATCTAGGTTGTATTTCCCTATTTTAGTTATGAGAAGGTCATGTGAGACAGTATCAAAAGCCTTACTAAAGTCAAGATATACCACATCTATCACTTCCCCACATCTACAAGGCTTGTTAACTTGTCAAAGAAAGCTATCAGGTTGGTTTGACATGATTTGTTCTTGACAAATCCATGCTGACTGTTATTTATCACCTTATTATCTTCTCGGTCAGTGGTTCCCAGACTTGTTCCGCCACTTGTGCAGGGAAAGTCCCTGCCAGACCAGGCCAGTTTGTTTATCTGCCGTGTCCACAGGTTCGGCCAATCGCGGGTCCCACTGGCCGCGGTTCGCTGCTCCAGGCCAATGGGAGCTGCTGGAAGTGGTGGCCAGCACGTCCCTCGGCCTGCGCCAGTTCCAGCAGCTCCCATCGGCCCGGAGCAGTGAACTGCAGCCACTAGGAGCCGCAATCGGCCAAACCTGTGGACATGCAGGTAAACAAATTGGCTTGGCCCAGGAGGGGCTTTCCCTGCACAAGCGGCAGAACAAGTTTGGGAACCACTGTTCTAGGTGTTTGCAAATTGATTGCTTAACTATTTGCTTCATTATCTTTCCAGGTACAGAAGTTAAGCTGACTGGTCTGCAATTCCCCGGGTTGTTCTTATTTCCCCTTTTATATATGGGCACTATATTTGCCCTTTTCCAGTCTTCTGGAATGTCTCCTGTCTTCCATGACTCTTCAAAGATAATTGCTAATGGCTCAGATATCTCCTCAGTCAACTTTTTGAGTATTCTAGGATGCATTTCATCAGGTCCTGGTGATTTGAAGACATCTAACTTGTCTAAAAAGAAAAGGGGGAGAGAAAACCTTTTGTAGTGATAAACACTCGTTTTTTCATGGTCTGTGTGTATAAAAACATCCTCACTGTATTTTCCACTTTATGCATCCGATGAAGTGAGCTGTAGCTCACGAAAGCTTATGCTCAAATAAATTGGTTAGTCTCTAAGGCGCCACAAGTACTCCTTTTCTTTTTGCGAATACAGACTAACACAGCTGTTACTCTGAAACCTAACTTGTCTAAGTAATTTTTGACTTGTTCTTTCTGTATTTTAGACTCTGATCCTACCTCATTTTCACTGTCATTCACTATGTTCGACGTCCAATTGCCACCAACTTTCTTGGTGAAAACCGAAACAAAGAAGTCATTAAGCACCTTTGCCCTTTCCACATTTTCTGTTATTGTCTTTCCCCCGTCATTGAGTAATGGGCCTACTCTGTCCTTGGTCTTCCTCTTGTTTCCGATGTATTTGTAGAATGTTTTCTTGTTTCCTTTTATGTCCCTAGCTAGTTTGATCTCATTTTGTGTCTTGGCTTTTCTAATTTTGTCCCTACATACTTGTGTTATTTGTTTATAGTCATCCTTGTAATTTGACCAAGTTTCCACTTTTTGTAGGTCTCTTTTTTGAGTTTTAGATCATTGAAGACCTCCTGGTTAAGCCAGGGTGGTCTCTTGCCATACTTCCTATCTTTCCTATGTAGTGGGATAGTTTGCTCTTGTGCCCTTAATAATGTCTCTTTGAAAAACTGCCAACTGTCGTCAATTGTTTTTCCCCTTGGACTTGCTTCCCATGGGATTTTACCTACATGGAATGTAATGGAAACCATGCATAAGAAAATGCTTTGTGGAACCTCACTGTTTGCATAGCCTACCACCCAGTCTGGTTCAAGGTGCAAAATTCCGATGTGGAGCTGTGAGCAGTTTACAGGATTAAGAGATAGGAGACCAGGGGCTCAAAATCCCATAATTTACACTAGTATTAATCTCAACTGTACTGAAGCCAATCGGGTCACACTAGTGTAAAAATCAGTGTAAGTTAGAAAAGAATCAGATCCTGGGCTTCTACTCCTGGATCTAACAGAGACATCCTGCGTGACCTTGTATTGAACACAATCCTCCCCTTTGCTTTAATAATGGGCTTCCGAGAGCTCCCAAAAGTCCCCTCCAGCACATTTCTATAATTTTGAGGCAATCTCTGAGTCTGTATTTCCTCAGTTGTACAATGGGAATAACAACAGATAGCATTTACCTATCTCAAAGAGATATTGTAAGGCTAAATACATGTCTGTAAATTATACAGAGTCTCAGATGGAAGGTGTCATATAAGTGCAAAATATTACCTGGATATCAAACTCCTCATAATTCAGGTATATTTCAATTTGAGGTTTAAGTTTGGTCCATTTACAGAGAAGTCATTTTTAAAGCATGGATGGAGATCTGGGTTCAGATCTCGAACTCCTCCAAACTTTGGGGGCATTCAGTTATGGTGTTTTGATTTGGACCTATTTCTAATTGTACTGTATTGAGAGGCAGAATATTGATGTCTTATACATCAAAATAGATTAACAGGCTGCATTTTTAATAATATAATTTATGGCCTAATCTAGACCCTGATATCTTGCAAATGATTCCATGTGGGCAGTACCCTTGGTGCCTGCAAAATGAAAATGGGGTTCCATGTTGGTGCAGTGCTCTGTCTTTGCATAACAAGTTGCAGGAGTGGGGCCCTAGTTTGTTAACTGTCCGTATTACAGAAATTTACTTCATCCTCTTATGTCAAGTTTTAGTCAATTTTTTACAACTGAATTTAAAACATACAGAGAAATAAATTGCAACAGAAATGCTATTATAGATGGTGCTACTGCAAGTAGGGACTGACATTTTCAGAAACGAAAAGCAAGTCTGCCATCTAGAGTCTTTTAGTTTAGTCTCTAAGGTGCCACAAGTACTCCTTTTCTTTTTGTGAATACAGACTAACATGGCTGTTACTCTGAAACCTTAGTGTTTTTGAGGTGGATTTTTATCCAGGAAAACAAATCTTATTGTAAGTTTTTAAAATGAAGTTGGATCAAGACAACAAGGTTAGCAACATGCTACACCAAGATATGTTGATATGTCCCCACGTCATGAACTGCAGTTTCACCTACCCCGCAATCTTTCTCACACACTTTTAAACTCTAATACTAATATTCTCACTCAAAGTGTTAACATAACGTTGGTATATATCCTTCACACTTATATGTTAGAGAACAGCACTGAGGAGACCTCAAAGTGATTACTAAATTATTTTTACTATATTATTGTAACCAATACATGGACACCTAGGACTTCACAGCTCTTTTTACACAGGACTGTATGTCTATTTGGAACTTTGTAGTGGCAGTGGGATAAAACAGTGCATTTTCCTCCACTGGAAGCACAGGCCCATATTATTTGAGTTAAAGTAGAATCTTTGTTAGCTGTTGGCAGGGTAAGGCCTGTGAACCCATTTATACAGTTCTGATTCCATCCTGTAGAGAGCAAAGATATAAATCACCCCCTAAGTTTTCCTTAAACTTTATTTTTTTTTCTATTTTAAGGTGAGTGGTGGCACACCAGGGATAAATCCAGTCCTGGAGTGATCTCCATACGGGCAATCAATGGGAATCTACTGGACAGCAGAGATCCACCTATATGGACCTCATTGCAGAATCATCACCCAAGTTCCTAATCTCACCAAAGATGTAACCATGTTTGAAAATCATTTTAAAACTCTGCTCAAATAGACTCCCATCCCCAAACGTGTTAAAACATTTGCAGCTGGCTTTTCTAGACAGGGCAGTACTATGTTCAAAACCACTTTAAAAAACCTGTACTCACTATTAGCCTCTACCATGTCTCTCATATGATTTTGGAAACTGGTACAGCCCTATTCACGCTCAAAGCCAGTTCAGAGAGATCCCCGTTTGAATTGTGTTTTGAGATAATGTTCAAACACAGTAATGCTGAATAAAAGCAGTAAAAACACTTTTGCTTTTGACTTCATGCAAAGAACTGCATCGTGCTAACAAGCTGTACATGAGAAGCCGTTTGCAGAGCACAAGTTCTGCATACTCTTGAGCACCATCTTCTTTTAACTATTTACATAATAGTAGTAGCATTCATTATTTGTATGACCGCAGCAGCCTGTCACAGAGCAGGACCACATTATGCTAGGTCCTGTACAAACATAGAATGAAAAAGATAGTCCCCAGCTCAAAAAACTTACAATCTAAGTAGAAGACAAGACATACTCTATACCTCTTTTAGAGACAACTCCTATGACAGTGAGGATGGGGCTATGTTTGTGCTCTTAGTAAATGCAGACTTCAATGCATTCAAACTCCCCCTTGAGCTGTGACAGTGATGACAATGGTATAGTTAGGTAGCTAAAACTTCTTCAATTAAGTCTATTTTCAGTGACCGTGAGCCTGTATACCAACACTTAGCTAACATTCATCATGTGCTCAAATTGAATTGCAACCAATTTGAAGGGCTTCTTCAAGACTTCTCTACTGAGGTGGGAGACATACCAGGCCCGGCCCTTTGTAGTCCTGTTTGCCATTAGGAAAACCAGGGCTGTCTGTCTGCTGTTTCCCCATAATATATTCTCCACACAGGAGAGCAGATCTACCTATTATTCCCCAGCTGTTCAGTAGCAGCAGGAATCAGGACCTATTAATGTTGCTCAGTGAGGAACCCTCTAACCTTACCCTTAAAGCCTGTTCTTAACAAGTCATGGGGGAAGGCACTGGATTCTCGCACAGTTGCAAATATTCCTATTCCTCATGGGGAAGTGCTAAAGGTGATTGATAAGGAAACATCACCTGCAGAGTGGGTTGTGTGATAAGGGATATTGATCAGTATAATCTGGCAGAGATAGGAAAAGAAAGGAAGTGGATGTGAAGCAGAGGGTTGATAGAGGAATTTGGTCCCTTTACATTAGATGCCTATGCTAGGTCAGGGTGAGCTTTAGAAAATGTTTCAAAACTTAATGGGGAGCACTGAAGCAGGTAATGGGACATACCAGAAGGAGATCAGGGTATATGTGTGTGTGAGTCAGCAGGGCTGGGTGTAAGAATGTGCACAGGAGCAGCATAGAGTGTGCTGCTGGAGGGAGGGAGGAAACACCACTGGTGTGAAAATGTGTGGGTGAGCAGTGGACAGTGTGAGTGCAGATGAAGTACCAGCACTAGGTATGGGTGGGTAGTTAGGTGAGGTATCTGTGTGGGAGCAGCACTGGCTCTGAGAACTGGGGTGTATGTTGGGAATATCACTCATTCTGAGTGCAGGGGGACTAGGGCTGGGTGTTGTTGGAGTATGTGGGGGGAGGAGAGTAAATTTGGGTGTTGAGGGGTCTGGGGGTGAGTAAGGTTGGGAATTGGAAGCAACAGGGTTGAGCATGGCACTGGCAGAAGCAGGGCTCGCTCGGGGTGAGGTATTGGTGGGAGCAGGACTGGGTGTGGCTGGGTCAGGGTGCTGGTGGGAGTAGGGCTGGGTCAGAGTGTTGGGGGCAGCAGGACTGGCTGTGGCTGGGTCAGGGTGTTGAAGGGAGCAGGGCTTGGTTGGGGTGGGGTGTTGGGGCAGCGGGACTGGGTCAGAGTGTTGGGAACAAGACTGGCTGTGGCTGGGTCAGGGTCCTGGGGGCAGAGGGGCTGGATCAGAGTGTTGGTGGGAAGAGAGCTGAGTGTGGCTGGGTCAGGGTGTTGGGGGGCTGGGTGTGGCTGGGTCAGGGTGCTGGTGGGAGCAGGGCTTGGTTGGGCTGGGTCAGGGTGTTGGTGGGGGGGATGACACCAGGACTGGGCGTGGCTGGGTTTGGGGTGTTGGGGGGGATGGCACACTAGGGCTGGGTCGGTGTGTTGTGGGGGGGGACACTAGGGCTGGGCGTGGCTGGGTTGGGGTGTTGGTGAGGGATGACACCAGGGCTGGGCGTGGCTGGGTCGGGGTTCTGGGGGGACGACACTAGGGCTGGGTGTGGCTAGCTCAGCGTGTTGGTGGGGGACGGCACAATAGGGCTGGGTCAGTCTGTTGGTGGAGGGGGACGACATTAGGGCTGGGCGTGGCTGGGTCGGGGTGTTGGGGGACACACACACCAGGGCTGGGCGTGGCTGGGTCGGGGTGTTGTGGGGACACACACACACACACACACACACACCAGGGCTGGGCGTGGCTGGGTCGGGGTGTTGGGGGACACACACACCAGGGCTGGGTGTGGCTGGGTCGGGGTGTTGGGGGACACACACACTAGGGCTGGGCGTGGCTGGGTCGGGGTGTTGGGACACACACACACCAGGGCTGGGCGTGGCTGGGTCGGGGTGTTGGGGGAGGGACACACCAGGGCTGGGCGTGGCTGGGTCGAGGTGTTGGAGGGGGGACACTAGGGCTGGGCGTGGCTGGGTGGGGTGTTGGGGAGGACACCAGAGCTGGGCGAGGCTGGGTCGGGGTGTTGGGGGGAACACTAGGGCTGGGCGTGGCTGGGTCAGGGTGTTGGGGGAATGGCACACTACGGCTGGGTCGGGGTGTTGGGGGGAACACTAGGGCTGGGTGTGACTGGGTCGGAGTGTTGGGGGGCACACTAGGGCTGGGGGGCTGGGTCACGGTGTTGGGGTGGACACTACGGTTGGGTCAGGGTGTTGGGGGAGGGACACACCAGGGCTGGGCGAGGCTGGGTCGGGGTGTTGGGGGACACACACACCAGGGCTGGGCGAGGCTGGGTCGGGGTGTTGGGGGAATGGCACACTAGGGCTGGGTCGGGGTGTTGGGGGGAACACTAGGGCTGGGTCGGGGTGTTGGGGGAGGGACACACCAGGGCTTGGCGAGGCTGGGTGAGGGTGTTGGGGGAATGGCACACTACGGCTGGGTCGGGGTGTTGGGGGGAACACTAGGGCTGGGCGTGGCTGGGTCAGGGTGTTGGGGGAATGGCACACTAGGGCTGGGTTGGGGTGTTGGGGGGAACACTAGGGCTGGGGGGCTGGGTCGCGGTGTTGGAGTGGACACTACGGCTGGGTCAGGGTGTTGGGGGAGGGACACACCAGGGCTGGGTGAGGCTGGGTCGGGGTGTTGGGGGACACACACACCAGGGCTGGGCGAGGCTGGGTCGGGGTGTTGGGGGAATGGCACACTAGGGCTGGGTTGGGGTGTTGGGGGGAACACTAGGGCTGGGGAGCTGGGTCGCGGTGTTGGGGTGGACACTACGGCTGGGTCGGGGTGTTGGGGGAGGGACACACCAGGGCTGGGCGAGGCTGGGTCGGGGTGTTGGGGGAGGGACACACCAGGGCTGGGCGTGGCTGGGTCAGGGTGTTGGAGGAATGGCACACTAGGGCTGGGTTGGGGTGTTGGGGGGAACACTAGGGCTGGGGAGCTGGGTCGCGGTGTTGGGGTGGACACTACGGCTGGGTCGGGGTGTTGGGGGACACACACACCAGGGCTGGGCGAGGCTGGGTCGGGGTGTTGGGGGAATGGCACACTAGGGCTGGGTTGGGGTGTTGGGGGGAACACTAGGGCTGGGTCGGGGTGTTGGGGGAGGGACACACCAGGGCTGGGCGAGGCTGGGTCGGGGTGTTGGGGGAATGGCACACTACGGCTGGGTCAGGGTGTTGGGGGGAACACTAGGGCTGGGCGTGGCTGGGTCAGAGTGTTGGGGGAATGGCACACTAGGGCTGGGTTGGGGTGTTGGGGGGAACACTAGGGCTGGGGGGCTGGGTCGGGGTGTTGGGGGAGGGACACACCAGGGCTGGGCGAGGCTGGGTCGGGGTGTTGGGGGAATGGCACACTACGGCTGGGTCAGGGTGTTGGGGGGAACACTAGGGCTGGGCGTGGCTGGGTCAGGGTGTTGGGGGAATGGCACACTAGGGCTGGGTTGGGGTGTTGGGGTGAACACTAGGGCTGGGGGGCTGGGTCGGGGTGTTGGGGGAGGGACACACCAGGGCTGGGCGAGGCTGGGTCGGGGTGTCGGGGGAATGGCACACTAGGGCTGGGTTGGGGTGTTGGGGGGAACACTAGGGCTGGGGGGCTGGGTCGGGGTGTTGGGGGAGGGACACACCAGGGCTGGGCGTGGCTGGGTCGGGGTGTCGGGGGAATGGCACACTACGGCTGGGTGGGGTGTTGGGGGAATGGCACACTAGGGCTGGGTTGGGGTGTTGGGGGGAACACTAGGGCTGGGGGGCTGGGTCGGGGTGTTGGGGGAGGGACACACCAGGGCTGGGCGAGGCTGGGTCAGGGTGTTGGGGGAATGGCACACTACGGCTGGGTCGGGGTGTTGGGGGAGGGACACACCAGGGCTGGGCGTGGCTGGGTCGGGGTGTTGGAGGAATGGCACACTACGGCTGGGTCGGGGTGTTGGGGGGAACACTAGGGCTGGGCGTGGCTGGGTCAGAGTGTTGGGGGAATGGCACACTAGGGCTGGGTTGGGGTGTTGGGGGGAACACTAGGGCTGGGGGGCTGGGTCGGGGTGTTGGGGGAGGGACACACCAGGGCTGGGCGAGGCTGGGTCGGGGTGTTGGGGGAATGGCACACTACGGCTGGGTCAGGGTGTTGGGGGGAACACTAGGGCTGGGCGTGGCTGGGTCAGGGTGTTGGGGGAATGGCACACTAGGGCTGGGTTGGGGTGTTGGGGGGAACACTAGGGCTGGGGGGCTGGGTCGGGGTGTTGGGGGAGGGACACACCAGGGCTGGGCGTGGCTGGGTCGGGGTGTCGGGGGAATGGCACACTACGGCTGGGTGGGGTGTTGGGGGAATGGCACACTAGGGCTGGGTTGGGGTGTTGGGGGGAACACTAGGGCTGGGCGTGGCTGGGTCAGAGTGTTGGGGGAATGGCACACTAGGGCTGGGTTGGGGTGTTGGGGGGAACACTAGGGCTGGGGGGCTGGGTCGGGGTGTTGGGGGAGGGACACACCAGGGCTGGGCGAGGCTGGGTCGGGGTGTTGGGGGAATGGCACACTACGGCTGGGTCAGGGTGTTGGGGGGAACACTAGGGCTGGGCGTGGCTGGGTCAGGGTGTTGGGGGAATGGCACACTAGGGCTGGGTTGGGGTGTTGGGGTGAACACTAGGGCTGGGGGGCTGGGTCGGGGTGTTGGGGGAGGGACACACCAGGGCTGGGCGAGGCTGGGTCGGGGTGTTGGGGGAATGGCACACTACGGCTGGGTCAGGGTGTTGGGGGGAACACTAGGGCTGGGCGTGGCTGGGTCAGGGTGTTGGGGGAATGGCACACTAGGGCTGGGTTGGGGTGTTGGGGTGAACACTAGGGCTGGGGGGCTGGGTCGGGGTGTTGGGGGAGGGACACACCAGGGCTGGGCGAGGCTGGGTCGGGGTGTCGGGGGAATGGCACACTAGGGCTGGGTTGGGGTGTTGGGGGGAACACTAGGGCTGGGGGGCTGGGTCGGGGTGTTGGGGGAGGGACACACCAGGGCTGGGCGTGGCTGGGTCGGGGTGTCGGGGGAATGGCACACTACGGCTGGGTGGGGTGTTGGGGGAATGGCACACTAGGGCTGGGTTGGGGTGTTGGGGGGAACACTAGGGCTGGGGGGCTGGGTCGGGGTGTTGGGGGAGGGACACACCAGGGCTGGGCGAGGCTGGGTCAGGGTGTTGGGGGAATGGCACACTACGGCTGGGTCGGGGTGTTGGGGGAGGGACACACCAGGGCTGGGCGTGGCTGGGTCGGGGTGTTGGAGGAATGGCACACTACGGCTGGGTCGGGGTGTTGGGGGGAACACTAGGGCTGGGCGTGGCTGGGTCAGAGTGTTGGGGGAATGGCACACTAGGGCTGGGTTGGGGTGTTGGGGGGAACACTAGGGCTGGGGGGCTGGGTCGGGGTGTTGGGGGAGGGACACACCAGGGCTGGGCGAGGCTGGGTCGGGGTGTTGGGGGAATGGCACACTACGGCTGGGTCAGGGTGTTGGGGGGAACACTAGGGCTGGGCGTGGCTGGGTCAGGGTGTTGGGGGAATGGCACACTAGGGCTGGGTTGGGGTGTTGGGGGGAACACTAGGGCTGGGGGGCTGGGTCGGGGTGTTGGGGGAGGGACACACCAGGGCTGGGCGTGGCTGGGTCGGGGTGTCGGGGGAATGGCACACTACGGCTGGGTGGGGTGTTGGGGGAATGGCACACTAGGGCTGGGTTGGGGTGTTGGGGGGAACACTAGGGCTGGGCGTGGCTGGGTCAGAGTGTTGGGGGAATGGCACACTAGGGCTGGGTTGGGGTGTTGGGGGGAACACTAGGGCTGGGGGGCTGGGTCGGGGTGTTGGGGGAGGGACACACCAGGGCTGGGCGAGGCTGGGTCGGGGTGTTGGGGGAATGGCACACTACGGCTGGGTCAGGGTGTTGGGGGGAACACTAGGGCTGGGCGTGGCTGGGTCAGGGTGTTGGGGGAATGGCACACTAGGGCTGGGTTGGGGTGTTGGGGTGAACACTAGGGCTGGGGGGCTGGGTCGGGGTGTTGGGGGAGGGACACACCAGGGCTGGGCGAGGCTGGGTCGGGGTGTCGGGGGAATGGCACACTAGGGCTGGGTTGGGGTGTTGGGGGGAACACTAGGGCTGGGGGGCTGGGTCGGGGTTTTGGGGGAGGGACACACCAGGGCTGGGCGTGGCTGGGTCGGGGTGTCGGGGGAATGGCACACTACGGCTGGGTGGGGTGTTGGGGGAATGGCACACTAGGGCTGGGTTGGGGTGTTGGGGGGAACACTAGGGCTGGGGGGCTGGGTCGGGGTGTTGGGGGAGGGACACACCAGGGCTGGGCGAGGCTGGGTCAGGGTGTTGGGGGAATGGCACACTACGGCTGGGTCGGGGTGTTGGGGGAGGGACACACCAGGGCTGGGCGTGGCTGGGTCGGGGTGTTGGAGGAATGGCACACTACGGCTGGGTCGGGGTGTTGGGGGGAACACTAGGGCTGGGCGTGGCTGGGTCAGAGTGTTGGGGGAATGGCACACTAGGGCTGGGTTGGGGTGTTGGGGGGAACACTAGGGCTGGGGGGCTGGGTCGGGGTGTTGGGGGAGGGACACACCAGGGCTGGGCGAGGCTGGGTCGGGGTGTTGGGGGAATGGCACACTACGGCTGGGTCAGGGTGTTGGGGGGAACACTAGGGCTGGGCGTGGCTGGGTCAGGGTGTTGGGGGAATGGCACACTAGGGCTGGGTTGGGGTGTTGGGGGGAACACTAGGGCTGGGGGGCTGGGTCGGGGTGTTGGGGGAGGGACACACCAGGGCTGGGCGTGGCTGGGTCGGGGTGTCGGGGGAATGGCACACTACGGCTGGGTGGGGTGTTGGGGGAATGGCACACTAGGGCTGGGTTGGGGTGTTGGGGGGAACACTAGGGCTGGGGGGCTGGGTCGGGGTGTTGGGGGAGGGACACACCAGGGCTGGGCGAGGCTGGGTCGGGGTGTCGGGGGAATGGCACACTACGGCTGGGTCGGGGTGTTGGGGGAGGGACACACCAGGGCTGGGCGTGGCTGGGTCGGGGTGTTGGAGGAATGGCACACTACGGCTGGGTCGGGGTGTTGGGGGGAACACTAGGGCTGGGCGTGGCTGGGTCAGGGTGTTGGGGGAATGGCACACTAGGGCTGGGTTGGGGTGTTGGGGGGAACACTAGGGCTGGGGGGCTGGGTCGGGGTTTTGGGGGAGGGACACACCAGGGCTGGGCGAGGCTGGGTCGGGGTGTCGGGGGAATGGCACACTACGGCTGGGTCGGGGTGTTGGGGGAGGGACACACCAGGGCTGGGCGAGGCTGGGTCGGGGTGTCGGGGGAATGGCACACTAGGGCTGGGTCGGGGTGTTGGGGGAGGGACACACCAGGGCTGGGCGTGGCTAGGTCGGGGTGGTGGGCGGAGCAGAGCTGGCTACGGGATCACGTGGATGCCCAGGGCGGAGAGCGGGCAGCAGCGGTAGGGGGCGCACTCCCCTCCGCCGATACGTGTCCAGGCCATGCTAATGTCACAAGCCTGTACGTCACTTCCGCTTTCTGTGGCTTCGGCGGAGGGTGGTGATTTCTTGTTTCCGGTCTGTGCCGTGGTGGCGCGGCTGGCTGACGCCCGTTGGCTGCGCCGTCCTGGCCGGCGTGTGGCGTGCGCGGGGAGGTCGCGGTCTCTCACTGCTTACTGGGGATGGGGCCGCATTGGGGTCTGGTGGTGAGGCAGCTCCCCAGGTAAAGCGAGCGGGAAACGGACAGGGAGGGGCGCGGGAGTGGTCAGCCGTTCTGGCCCTGCCCGGGGGCTGGGTGTGTCACGGTCACGCCGCCCCCCAGCTCCCTTGGGTGCCTGTCCCTGGTCATGTGAGGGTCACCCATGGGCCCTAGATAAGTGGGTGCAGAGCGTCCCTCTCGTCCCGTTGTCACTGACCCGCCCCGGGACCAGAGCGGGAGGTGGCCTCCTACAGCTGCCCAGAGAGCCCTCCCGCCCCTGCCCAGTCCGAGGCACTGCCCCCTGGTGAGTCCCCGCCTCCTCCCTAGGGCAAGGAGAGGACACCTGTGGGTCTGGCTCCTTCAGGGATGAAGCCACCCTGCCCAGTCTGACATGGAAAAGTGTTGCCAGTTTATGTCAGTGCCAGGGCACATAATCTTACAGTTGGCCCTTAGCAGTCGCTCTTGTTTTAGGGAAGTGCTATTTAAAAGAATCAGCCACAAAAGATCTTCCCACTACTTAATAATGAGGAGTTCGTAGAAGATAACTTTTCTTTTTATGCTGTGCAAATTTTGGTCAGTTACAATTAGGTGTTGTAGGCCACACCTTTGAGTTCTTGCAGTATTCCTGGAGAATGGCAAACATAGCACCTTTCTTTAAAAAATGGTTAACAAAGGACCCAGGGAATAATAGGCCATGTAACTTCAATACCTGGAAAGAGAATAGAAAAAAACTTATTAAGCAATCAGTTTGTAAGCACATGGAGGGTAATTAGTAATAGCCAACAAAGATTTGTCAAGAACAATCATGTTGAAACAGTTTAATTTGCTGCTTTGACAGGTTTCAGAGTAGCAGCCGTGTTAGTCTGTATTCACAAAAAGAAACTGAGGACTTGTGGCACCTGCCTCCGATGAAGTGAGCTGTAGCTCACGAAAGCTTCTGCTCAGATAAATTGGTTAGTCTCTAAGGTGCCACAAGTCCTCCTTTTCTTTCTTTGACAGCGTAATTGGCCCAGTGGATATGAGAAGCAGTAGAGGTGATCTCTTGACTTTAACGTTTTTGACACAGTCCTGTGTGACAATCTCATAAGCAAACTAGGGAAATGCAGTCTAGATTAAATTGCTATATGAGTGCATAACTAGTTGCAACACTGTAGCCATAATAATGAATAGTTTGCTGTCAAATTGGATGGACATAGCACGTGGATTCCCTGGGTCTAGTTCTATTCAATATTTTCACAATGATTTGGATTACAGAGTAGAGCTGTACTTTTAACATTTGTAAATATTACCATCTTGAGAGGTGTTGTAAGCACTTTGTAGGACAGGATTAGAATTTAAAATGTTGATAAATTGGAGAATTGGTCTGCAATCAACAAGATCAAATACAATAGAGATAAATGCAGAGTATTTTGCTTAAGAAGGGGGAAAAAATCCAATACACAAATACAAAATGGAGAATAACTGGCTAGGCAGTGGTACTGCAAAAGAGGACTTGGAGGTTATAATGGATCATAAATTGAAGGAGTCAGCCAGCAATGTCATGCTGTAGCTAAATAGGTAAATGTCATTCTGGGAACTATTAACAGGTTATCGCATGCAACACATAAGAGGTAGTTGTATTGTTCTGCTCTACTTGGCGCTGGTGAGGCTTCAAAGGTGGAATATTCTGTCCATTTTGGGGCACCACACTTTAAGAAAGATGTGGATAAGTTCTGGAGAGTCCACTGTAGAGCAACAAACAAATGGCTTGGAAAACATGCGCTCTGAGGAAAAGTTGAAAGAATTGAGCATGTTTAATCTAAGAAAAAAGACTGAAGGGGAAACTTAAGTCTTCAAACATGGAAAAGGTTGCTATAAAGAGGACATTGATCAATTGTTTTCCATGTTCACTGAGCATAAGACAGGTAGTAACTGGCTTAGTTTGCAACAAGGGAGATTTAGGTTGGATATTAGGAAAAACTTACTATAAGTATAGTTAAGCACTGGAACAGGCTACTTTGGGAGGATGGGGAATCCTTGTCTAAAGTAGTAAAACCCCGGTCAGGGATGGTCTAGGTATACTTAATCCCTCCTTGGTTTTGACAGATGGACTAGATGACTTCGTAAGGTCACTTTTAGTCCTACATATCTATGATTAAAATTATCCTGGGGTGTGGGCAGCAACCTGCAACATTTAATTTTAAAACTCAACCTGCATTTTGGGACACTTGCCAAATATTTCATGGCAGAAATTAATACCCTTAAAATAGACAACAATAAAATAAAAATTTTGAAGTGGGGATCTGATAAAAGTGAAAAAATCTCCATCTATGGGGCTGTTTCCAACCTGGGGCTGTTGTCTGAAGAATTATAGGGGCAAGATCAGAAAAAGCAATTAATGGAGGAGTTAATTAGAGAATTAACCAAGCCCCTGGAGGTCAAAAAGAAATCTATATGGGAATAGGACCCATGTGGCAGGGAAAATATGTATAGTCCCTACCCATTGAGACTGTGATATTTGGTGATTATATATTCATGTCTTCAATGTGCAATTCTAGGGTCATTCTAGTTTTGGTGGGGTACTCTCCCTGAGAGTGAGATTTGTTCACAAGAGGATCAAGCATTTGATTAAAATCCCCAGGAAACGGAGTAGAGAGAGAGAGTTCTCTATATATTTTAGAGAAAGACCTATAGAAGATTGCATATAAGCAATGATTAGTTCAGATCCATTTATGGTGTTTTACAGATTAAAAATCTGCCCTGATCTAGTGAAAGTGACTCAGACTGTTACTGCCATTACTTTATGGAAGTGTATGGATTCTCCTCTGGATTTGAATGAGAAACATCAAGGCATTGCACTCATTCTAATCAGTGTCAATGTTATACCAATAAAATAAAAACCAGCAGGATCTTATTAAAGGGGAAAAGGCAAAATGCCACATTTATTGTGAATACAGAAAATCATAGTAAGCAGTTAGTTACAGCTATAACATTCCATTCAATTTCATATTTATTCACACATTCATTTATATACACACACACGTTCTGCAGGGTTGTTGTTATAGTTACCAACCTTAGAGTTGCTCATGCCAAGCCACTGGCCAGGTGGTCTGGACATGAGGAGGGAGCAGGGCCTTGTCAGATGCTCATCTGATGCTCTTGGAAGTTGGTTTACAGAATCAGACCCCAAAGTTCTCACTTTCTAGAGTCCATTTTTATAGGAATTTCTTCCTATGCCAGTCTATGGGAATTGCTTCGTCATGCTGTTGCTGAATCAATCAGCAGATGGCACATTCCTGACGCCTGAGTGCTGCCAGATGTTATCTTGTTCTTTGGTTCTCCCATTCTTGAGGCTGTTGGGTGGATTCCAGTCTGCCCTCTGGGGGTCCTCTGGTTATTTCCACTTGATGCCTTCTTCAGCCGATGGACACTGGATTCTTAGGCTGGCACCTCCCTGATCATTCAGTTATTATCCACACCAAGCATCCATCCACATACATCCTCTATCTCTATTTTAATCACAATTGTTAACAAAGCGAGATGAATATAACAAAAGGGCGGGGAGTCTCTGGGTACTGTTCCTGTTGCTACAGAGTATTGCTTTGAGTCTCTCTCTGTGTGAGTAGTTGTTGTTACAAAGAATTGCTTTGAGAACAGACTCTGTCTTAGAACATTATCTTAATAAAATTATTAAATCTGTACTAACACAATTAGCAGCTTGCAAGTTCCACACATAGAGGGAGAGAAACAGTACCAAAAACCAAGAGACCTCTTAATTAATAATACCCTGGAATTTAAACTATGGGGAATCAAACTCATTTGTGATTTTAATACAGGACTTTTTTAATATCCAACATCAAGTGTCTCTTCTGCAGCAAAAACACCACATATCTACCTTTGCTTTCTTTAATAATGAGTATACTTTCTTTTAATTGGCGTGTTGAGTTCCTTTACATTCTAGGAAATAAAACTGAGCTGGAGGACCATTTGGTGATGTTAATTATTTTTGTCACGTGTGGCCTTACAAACAAGGATGACAGTGCTTGTGTCATGTGCTCTACTGCACTTCAACCTATGCCCTACACAGAATTCCATGAGGTGGGAGAGTCTACAGATGAAATGCCTCAGACACTTATTCCACAGATTTTTGGATTACCTTGCCAGATGCTTCAGGGAATGGGGTAGATACATCAGCATTAGTTGCAACCGCCTCCAGAGGCTTGATGCAAGTCAGTCATGTAGGGTGTAATTTTCCTGCATGTTTCTGGTGAAGAGAGAGGTGGGAAGAGTAGCGGTAGTAAGGGGATCTGAGAGGCTTAGGAGAGGGAAGAACACAGCCAGGTTAAAGCAAAAACATAAAACCACATAACATATATAACTTGGCCTATTATCAACTGTGACCGGTTGTCTTAGATATTAGTATAGGGCAGTGGTTCTCCAACTTTCGTACTGGTGACCCCTTTCACGTAGTAAGCCTCTGAGTGTGACCTCCCCCACCCCTTATAAATTTAACACACTTTTTAATATATTTAACATCATTATAAATGCTGGATGAAAAGTGTGGTTTGGGGTGGAGGCTGACAGCTCGTGATCCGACCCCCCATGTAATAAACTTGCGACCACCTGAGGCGTCCCCGACCCCCAGTTTGAGAACCTCTGGTATAGGGCATCGCGGTCCCACTCTGTCCTGAGTGGTATCTCTCCATTCACCACTTAAAAAGCAAATCACAGTGAAAAAGCAGCCATTGTGAAACACTTAACACTATAAACTAAACTAACCCAAGTAGTCAGTTCTGGAGAGGGTAGGCCAGGGAGATGCCATCCAGGCCCGGAGCTCTGCTGATAGCCACTATTTAAACTATATTTTTAACAGGCACTCTATATTTCCTAGAATACAAGGTAGTAACCACATTATAAGGCGATAGAAAGGAAGTATGCACTCTGCCAACATGATATTTCTTAACTGGTATGTCAAGGTTATTCCTGTGTATTAATCTCTTAACTATAATCTTTTCAGTTTGCCAAAGTAAACACCAGGGTATTGGTAATATAGTGTGGTGTTCTGAGTGAGATGCTCTGGTGATTATTTTCCCCACGCTGCATGCCCCTGTTCCTTTGGTTTACAACCAAACATTCAGTTTCCCTTCCTCATATTAAATGAGCATAACTGACAGGGGACAAGTCTGACTGATCCTGCTGATTGCAAGTGTCTGTACCAAAGGGCATAGCTATCAGATTAAGCTCATGATTCTTCTATATAAGTCTATGTTCATGTACTCAGGGCCTGATATTGTAGAACGTGTTAGGATGGGGGAAGAAATGGAGAAGTGGAAGAGGAAGGGAGCAGGGGCTGGAGGCAGGGGAGGTGGGGAAAGGGACAGGGTGAGAGGGAGGAAGTAGGTGGTGATAGGGAAGGCAGAAATTACTGGTTGATGTAGCTCCACAATCAGCGTTTGTCGTCTTTTCTGTTGCGTTTGCCTATAAGGGGTGAAGCTATATCCCTCAGGTCCTGTGTGCCTTTGTCTGATGCCTTGCAGGGAGGAGAGCCATCTTTCACCGATGATGTCAAGCTGCTAGGCTTTGAGGACCCCCAGCAGTAGGGTGTGGCAATGCACCAGTGTCTCCCATTGGCAACTATTTTAAAAGATGGAATGGGAGCCCTCAAGTTCCTGCTGAGCAACAGGGATCTGCACTACCCCCGGTCATCTCTTTGATGTACTTCACTGCTGAGCTTACACACACACTTTGTATAATCACAAACAAATAGTATGTATTGATTTGTCAGGGGTATGTGTACCTCTGGTGATATGTAGAGGTCTTCCAGGGGGTATATCAATGCATCTAGATATTTGCCTAGTTTTTCAACAGGCCACATAAAAAGCACCAGTGAAGTCAGTAAAAACTAAAATTTCATACAGACAGTGATTTGTTTATACTGCTTTATACACTGAAATGTAAATACAATCTTTATATTCCAGTTGATTTATTTTAAAATTATATGGTAAAAATGAGAAAGCAAGTAATTTTTCAGTAATAGTGTGCAGTGACACTTTTGTATTTATGTCTGATTTTGTAAGCAGGTAGTTTAAGTGAGGTGAAACTTGAGGTACACAAGACAAATCAGACTCCTGAAAGGGGGACAGTAGTCTGGAAAGGTTGAGAGCCACTGTTTTAAATAATCTGCAGTGAACTTTCTGCTTCTTATGGCTTTGGGAACAGAGGCACTTTTTCAATGTCTTGACATGGAACTGAGTGGGAAACTTCATAAAATATTTGAAACTTCATTACTTGGCAAGTTCCCTAGCTCTTCTAAAGTCTGGTCTCTTCAGCCACATCTTTTGCAAAATCATTTTCTTGGTATCCCTCAAACTGTCGTCCTCCCCTTTGAGCTAGCTGCATTTTTCCCTCTTTTACAGTAAGTATTAGAAGTTTGATTACCAGTACATGAGATTTGGCATTTGAGGCTGGCTTTAAGAATTAGGGAACTGCGTGCTCTAAGTCAAATTTAAAATAATCCATTAGGTTGAGCACTTCTGAAAAGAGCCTGGGAACAAATTCTAGGGGGTTTCACTTTCTGCTATTTCAGGTACTCCTTTAATTCTCAAAGTATTGTGGTGACCTTCCATTGGTCTGCCACTTTAGATTTAAGAGAAGATAAGTCTGTTCGGCTTCTCTGCACCTGGGTAGAGACCCCTTGTACCTGATCTTCCAGAGTTGATATTCTTGCTTCTCCTTCATTCACCTATCCTGTCAGCCCTTGCAGAGAGAGTAAAATGAGATAAGTCATCAAGAAGATATCAAGGCCACAATACAATTGTATCTGCAGCAACTTTCTCCAGCAGGGCCAACACAGACACAGTGCCCTAATTAACCATTTTGTCCAAGGGGCTAGAGTCTCTGTTCTCTTTGTCTTTTAGCTAGTTGTAGAGCCCACAACAGACAAATATATGACTGCTGATTTTCAAGAGATTTGGGGGTACCTTTTCCTTTACTAAGGCTGGGGGTGTTGGTCAGGGGCTCTGTACTACAGATGGAAATAGATATTAGCGGATGGCTCTGGAGCTCAAGGTATCTGTTCCTCCAGGCCATGCAGCACCTCCTGCAGCTCGTTCATGTTAGGTTTTGTACATTCCCACTTGTTGCAAAATGTAATTCAGGCCTAAAAGTAGTTGGCAGCATGCTTTTAAATATATTCTGTTAATGAACTTCAGGTATGGAAAAGCCAACAATAGGATAATATTGGGAATAAAATGAGGAAAGTGATATAAACTAGGACACTGATAATGTGGTTGATTGCACACTGGCAATTCATGTACATGTATAAAAGTTATATAAGACATCTTTTATAGTCAAACTGCCATAGGTCTTGATAAACTGAAAAAAATCTGGTCTCATAGAACTCTGGCAAGCATCATTCAGTCTGCTCCCAAGAATGGGGCAGGATAGCAAAGAGGAAGTAACTATGCAATATTCTCAAAACAAAATAGTTTATAGATCCAACAAAGTAGGACTATATGCCAAAATCTGCTCTCAGATACATTGATGTAAATTGTGCATAACTCATTAGATTTCATTTGAGTTATTCTCAATGCGCACCAGATAAACTAGAGCACATTTTGTCCCCAAATAACTAATTTATATAATTGTCTCTAGAGGTTATGATAGGGGAAACTGAAAAAAATTGCAGAAATGCCAGGGCTAGAAAATATTCCTGAAGCACTGAAACATGCACTGATATTTTTGTAATATGCCTACTAAATATTGGACATTGAGCCAAGCTGCTGATTATAGTCAGGACTTCCTTCTGTATGTGTACAAACTTCCTTTGAAACTTCTAGGCACTTCAGAACTGGCAGTGGTTTGTACGTGTTGACAAATGCTATTTATTTGTTCTTTTTTTCCTGTTCCTTTAAAACCAACAACTATTTAGAATGCTAGAAACACACGTAAAAAAACCCATTTTAGTGATTTACGACAAGTCTGTTGTTTATGACTTTACAGGGTGATTGCTTGTACACTATTCATACTAACCATAATTTAGAAGTTGAATTGTGCAAAGTTGTATACGTTAAGAAAACCTGCCACTGACTTGACATGTACAGCGAGAAACTTCTATCAAAGCTTAGTGCAACTCACTCAGAGCATTTAATTTTTGAAATGCTTTAGCTACCATTGAACTTGGCTTTCTTGTTTCAGATTAAAGCCATTCAACAGATTACAAATAATACTACAGCACTTGGTAAGTATAGGGTTCTATCTGGTCGTGTTAAAAGCCGATTTTGTAACTTCTCCCCCTTGTGTGATAGAGAATAAGTGTATAGTTCTTTAGTTTATCCAATCATGGCAGTATTATACTGTAAATTCAGCTTTTTAATGTTTAGGTCTAATGTTTCCAGTTACACTTCAGCTGGAGTTTACTACAAATTCCTTTTACAATAATAATATAGATTTATTAGTTTTTGGCACCCCACATATTTTGAGTGATTATTCTGTTTTTCTCAGTAGATTCAAACACAATGTTTTCTAGTATGCTAAATTGTCTTCTGAATATTTTAGTTTGCTGACTTTACATTTTAGTTTTGAGTTTTAAATTGAGTTTGCTTATGAATCATTTGAGTAACTTTTTTGTATAATATTGTCAAACATGATCAGACAAGGCCATTTGCCATGATCCCATGTGTACTGTGTTAGATGGTGAGTAGGAGAATAGTCTTGTACATCTATCATCATAACTGATGCAAGTGTTTTCAACGTGGTAGTCTCAGTGAAACAAGATCACAACCATATGTCCTAAATAAAGACATTGAGGAACATAATGTATTTCAGAATGTACAACACAAAATATTTCCAAATATTCCTGCAAATTAATAAGCGCAAAGCTAGTATAATATACTTAGTATGG
This sequence comes from Caretta caretta, assembly GCF_965140235.1. NCBI lineage: Eukaryota > Metazoa > Chordata > Testudines > Cheloniidae > Caretta > Caretta caretta. Next base: position 52,743,196 of record NC_134216.1, on the reverse strand, counting down.
CTTTCGGAGCAATATTAAAGAGTAGCTGAAATAAATCAATCTTTAAATAATTTGAGAGTTGTGTTGGAAAATGTTAGTCTAGAATTCTGTCAAAATACTCACAATGACCTGAATCACAGTTACGGTGAGTTTTGAGAATGTTTATGGAATTATACTCTATACCGTATGGTTATTCAACATGGAAATACATTGTTTTACTTAGTCTCCCTATTTTTGCATGTACAGAATATGTCCAAACACACAGATTCTGCAGCTGAAGTGTTATTGGAAAAGAAAGGATGTGCTGGAGTCATAACTATGAATCGACCAAAGGCTCTAAATGCATTAAATCTTTCCATGATTCGACAGATTTATCCACAGTTAAAGGTTAGTGGCTTTATTTTAACTCAGCCTAAATTCATACATCTACTGGCAGTTTTAAATATAAAGCTGCCACTTCTTTGTTCTTTCTAATCAATCTGTAACTTCTTGTATGGAGTCACTGACCCAATCATTAAGACCCTGCTTCAACCGGTACTTAAACTTGCACCTAACTAAACGTGTGAGTAGATCCATTGAATTCAGTGAGACTACTCACAGTTTTAAAGTAAGGCATGTCCTTAAATACCATCCTGACCTACAGATTAGGTTGAAGAATCCACATTTGCATGGTAGTTTGGTTCCCCAACTAACTTCCTACATTTTAGTGAAATGCTGAACAGTGTTGCATATGTAGTGATATGGGTTCCTTTCTCCAGAGGTTATGTAAGCTGGGCTGGGGGTGGGGAGTACTTGAACTACTCCAAATCCTCAATTGTAGAAATCATACCACTTTAACTATACTGGCATAAAGTGGTTCAACTCCCTTCTTTAGTGCAGATGCAGTTATATTGGTATAAATGTTTATATTGATATAGCTTATTACCATATGGGAAAGGGATTAAAATAGATGAATATAATGCACTTTTAAAAACTGCATCAACACTGGGAGGCTGTTCGACTATAATTATTTCAGTTAAAAACAAAAACATGCTACACTGATGTAGTTATACTGGTACAACACGCTGTGCGTAGACCAGGCTTTAGTCAATTCATTTGGCTGAAATCCATTAGTGCTACAAGTCATGTACTTCCTGCCCAGTCTGTTTGGGCCTTTAACACCCTGGTCTCCTACTGGCTGAACTTTGAGCCCCAGTTAATACCATCTCAATCACAGAATCTTCTGTGGGTAGTACTGGTAGGAGCTCCTCGCAGGCTGACTGCTCTAGGGTGTGGCAACTCCTACCAGGAATGAGGACAATAGTCCTCACAGGGCACATACTTCTAATAGCAGCAAGTGCTTCCCAGCTGCTTCCCGTTTCTCTTCTGATGGTATTGACACTGAAGCTGTCTGTTGGAAGATTCAGGAAGACCTATCTACATCAATTAACCTTCCAAGCATGAACTAAATGTTTCTTCAGGGGATACAAACTTGTTTTTTTAAGAGTGAAATAATAGATTCGGCAGAGGTTGATGGCACTGACCCAGGAGAAATTTCTACTCAGCTGCATTTGTGGATTTTCAAAGTCCTGCTTTTTGTATGTTTTTAGGGCTCAGTTGAAGTTTAAGGAGGATATGGCTCATTTTCTGGAAGGAGTAAGAAGAATGACCAAAGACAGCATTTGGGAAAAGTGGTTTTAAATGAATTTTTATATATTGGGGAATAATATTTCTTTTGTCCTTCCTCTTAGACATGGGAGAAAGACCCTGAAACCTTTCTAATAATTATAAAGGGAACTGGAGGAAAGGCTTTCTGTGCAGGGGGTGATATCAGAGGTAAGGACTTGAGAATGTGCTGAATTCACCCTGGTCACTGTTTTACAATTGTGACATACAACTTTCAGTGATCAGTTACTTCAATATTCATATCCCCCATTCTAAGTACAGGGCATATGTGAATTAGTGAGATAGAGGTAAATAGATACTGTTGTGCAAGAATCATCAAGGTTTTAATGTGGCCACTGCAAAACATTTATGTATCTTAAATGAGTTCCTTTTCAGTGTAAGTAGATAATACAGAGATAAAGCAAAACTGTATTTGCCCTAGGACAGCTAAATTTTGTTATAATGGTTGAAAAATAACTCTTTATGAGTAGCTGGCTAAAACTTAAAATAGGCGTGACTGAAGTGAATGTGGTAGGAAGAGGGAAGCACTTTGAAGAACTTGCCTTCTCAAAAATATCCCTTGCTACTGAGGGCATCTGTCCTGGCAGTCTGGTGGCCCGGTTAGACAACCCACTGATATTAAAGACCCAAAGAGTCATGACAGCAAAAAACACCTGCTTATATTTATGACTTGCTATAAAGATTGTACCCTATTAGACAGATCTGACCACAGTGATCAATGCATTTGTGTACTCCCTACTAGATTACTTTAGCTAATTTAAGAACTATATACCCTGAAAATGCTCCAGAGGCTGAAAATGCAACAGCCTGTCTGCTCATTGTAAACTAGTGTCCTCTCAGCACTGGGTCCTCATTTTCCAATATTCAGAATCTTTCATAGGAATGTTTTTAGCTATCTGGGAAATTGGCTTTCCCTCTGTGATCATGACCTCCTGTGATCATTCCAGTGAAACCAAACTGTGAAGCTGCCAACCAGTAGGAAAGGCTCATGAATGCTGCAGGCATAATTTATGAGAGCTGGACTTAGATTATCAGATATATTATGACAAGAAATTAGTGGGGAAAAATATGCATGATAATGAAAATAACTCAAGGAAGATGATACTGATTGTATTTAAGTAATTAAAATACATTTTGAAGTCTACTGGTAATTGTCACACTTCCATTTGCTGCACTGGAGTGCTGCAGAAAACAGGGGCCCCTCCTATAGAATTTAAGTCCATTTTGCAGAGTACACAAGACCTTGCTTATTGTCAGTATTTAATATTACAAAGTCATTTTTGTTGTGCTGGTTAAATTTGACCAAATTTTTAAAGCAATTTTTAGTTTTAATTTTGTCTTATTTTACTAGCTATCACAGATGCAGGAAAAGTTGGAGATAGGCTAGCACAAGATTTCTTCAGAGAAGAATACATCCTGAACAATGCTGTTGGTATGTGTGTACAAAGCAATTTCCAAATCTAAAATACCTGTAGAATATTTGTGGTTTTGATTTTTCACAGTGGTGGCTCTAAAGCATAAATTCAACATTTAATTTTATAGAACTGGTAACACAGGTAAAGATTAAATCCGAAGGTATTAATTTCTGACTAAATGCCAGTTTTGGTAACCCATCACTAATTTGGCAGTGGGGAATCCCTTATAGTTTTAGGGGTGCGGCTAAGTATGGTATTCATTTCCCATTTTAAACTGTTAAACAGCTTCTCCATTTCATCTCGGGGGTTGTCAGTAACTATATTTCAGTGATGGGGAAAGTGATTCCTAGATTTGCAGATGAAGTATTTTAGATAATTGTGAAGTATTATTTGTTTAGTTTAGAGAAGACACAAAGAAGATGTGACAAGATACATAAAATGGGCACTCCTATATTTACTGTCTAATAATGTAAGAATGTGGCAGCACTCAATGAAATTAGAAGGCAATACTGCTTTACTCATTGCATAACAATTTGTAGCAGGAGTTCCACTGATTATTACTGTGGCAAGGAGCTTAGTCGGAGTCCGAAAAAGATTGGACCTTTATGTGAATAATCTATTTACAGCCAGAGACACAAGATACTGACTAGAGGGACCATTGTTTTGATGCTGTATGGCAATTCAGGTGTAGCTAAAAGATGTTTTCAGATTAAAAATTCATATTTCTGAAAAGTTAGTGTGTTATCGTACAACACCCTTAGATTATTAAAACAGGCCTGGTCTACACTAAAGAAATAGGTTGACTTGTCATGTCGCTCATGGTTGTGAAAAATCCACACCTCTGCGGGGTGTGGTTAAGCTGACCTAACCTTGCCTATAGGCAATGCTAGGTCAATGGAAGAATTCTTCATTGACCTACCTACCGCCTCTGGGTATCTATGCCAATGGGAGAACTTCTGTTGGCATAGATAGTGCCTACACCAGTGTTTCCCAAACTTGGGATGCCACTGTTCAGGGAAAGCCCCTGATGGGCCGGGCCGGTTTGTTTACCTGCCGTGTCCGCAGGTTTGGCCGATCGCGGCTCCCACTGGCCGCAGTTCGCTGTGCCTGGCCAATGGGGGCTGTGGGAAGCGGAGGCCAGAAAGTCCCTTGGCCCGCACCACTTCCCGCAGCCCCCGTTGGCTGGGCACAGCGCACCGCGGCCCGTGGGAGCCGATCGGCCGAACCTGCGGATGCTGCAGGTAAACAAACTGGTCTGGCCCACCAGGGGCTTTCCTTGAACAAGCGGCATCCCAAGTTTGGGAAACACTGGTCTACACTGATGTGTTACAGTGGCATCTCTCTAGCATTTCAAGTGTAACAAGTCCTGAGAATATAACATCCAACTTATGTTGTTCTCGAATCTAACTTCTGTTATCTCTCCTTTGATTATAAAAGGTGCACAAATCAGTTTTATCATTTTACTTTCTTGTTCTCATGCTTTTGCAGAATCCTACAATGTTTGTACAGTAAGAACACACAGGACTTTATGTAAACCTTTTCCATTGCCTTTAAAGCACATACAAGTTTTTCTATTGATCATGGCTTTATTAAAGCATATATAAAGTAAATGTATATTTTTGATCTGATAGCATTCCTATGAGTGAGATTTTGTATTATGTATTGAAAGCATCTCTAGTGGGTATCTAAAGTTGTCAGCAAATAATGCATCTTATTTATGCAGTCAAAGTAGACATGTAGTACAAAAATCGGTTTAGCAATCCAGGTAGTAATATTGCATTTTCATCTGGGGTGATGGGGTTAAAGTGCACGTCCTTTGTTATATTTGCTAAATACTATTTCCCACTACTCAGCGTGGGGATCTTGTAGTGAAAGACCCTCTTATATATACACATATACAGAAAGAGAGAGTTAAAATTGATGTGGGAACTATAACTCTACATTTTCTTGCATTTTGTGTGCTAGTTGCTATAACTGCATGAGTTGGGATTTTGCAGTTTCTTAGATTTAATTTAAAATACTGACTAAAAAGCATAGCTTCATTCAAAAAAAAAAAAAAGCTGTCCTCGAAGAAGCTGGGACCTTGGTTTTGCTCCTCCTAAGTTAGCCTGGATGTTTAGGTATTGACACACTTACAGTCTTAAAAATAATGTAGGTTTGTTCACTGGTTGCTTTTTAAATGCATTCTTAAGGATGGTAGAAGTGTTTCTAGAACTTGCCCCCTAGAGAATTAACTGACAAATCATACTGAAGTTTTATATAATTTATGAACTACTTCAAGTACCTGTATTGTTGGGTGGTGACATAAAATAACTTTATTCATTATGAATTTAACATTTTATCCTTTTATCTCTTTATTGTATAAAGTAATTTGTTAAAACTACAGCCAGTTAAGTGAAATATCTGTGTGTCAGAGGTATTTTCTTCTAGGCTGGGGTTAAGTGTACAAAAATATATTACATATGCCTAATTGTTACATTTCTGTTAGGTACCTGCCAGAAGCCGTACGTGGCACTTATTGATGGGATTACAATGGGAGGTGTAAGTAAAATATCTTTATAAGTGAGACAGTTGAGATGGCTTGTCTATGTTAATGTAATATTTGATTAAAAACATTGCGTGAAGCAAAATTTACAGAAGTATGTACCGTAACGCCTCGCTTAACGTTGTAGTTATGTTCCTGAAAAAATGCTACTTTAAGCTAAGCGATGTTAAGTGAATCTAGTTTCCCTATAAGAATTAATGTAAATGGGGGGGGTTATGTTCCAGCGAATTTTTTTTGCCAGACAAAAGACCATATATATGTACACACACACAAATACACAGTATAAGTTTTAAACAAACAGTTTAATACTGTACACAGCTATGATGATTGTGAAGCTTGGTTGAGGTGGTGGAGTCAGAGGGTGGGATATTTTCCAGGGAATGCCTTGCTGCTAAATGATGAACTAACACTTGGCCGAGCACTCAAGGGTTAACACGTTGTTAATGTAGCCTCACACTCTACAGGACAGCAGGAATGGAGGGAGGAGACACAAAGATGCATGGCAATGGCTGCAAACATTCCCTGTGGGAACTGAATGTGATGATGAACCCCCGCTATCCCACTGAAGTGCACCACTCCCTTCCACTTTCCAAAGTGCTGATGGGGGGGGGTGCATGTGTGAGAGAGAGACAGACACACACACACACCGTGTATGTGAGAGAGAGATGCGCATTGCCCCTTTAAGTACGCTGACTCCACTCTAAGTACACTACCCTTTTAAGTAGATCAGCAAGTTGAGACAACAGCTGCTGGCAGCAAGCTCCCTCCATCCTGGGCCCTGTCCTGTCCTCCCCTGCTCTGTGGAGATCGGGTGCAGGGCAGAGGGATACCCAGACATCAGCACCCCTGTCCTCCCGACCCCCTCCGCACAGCAAGTAGGAGGCTCCCAGGAGCAGCTCCAAGGCAGAGGGCGGGAGCAGCACACAGCAGTGGGGGGAGGGACCCTTGAACTGCCCGGCAATTGATAGCCTGCTGGGTGGCTGCCACACAGGGAACTTAGGGGGGCTACCAGTCCACCCTGGTTCCAAGCCCCAGCAGCTAGCTCCAATGGGCTACTCTTCCTGCAAGCAGTGGACAAAGCAGGTGGCTGCCAAACAACGTTATAAGGGAGGATTGTGCAACTTTAAATGAGCATGTTCCCTAACTGATCAGCGACATAACAACGAAACAACATTAACCGGGACGATGTTAAGTGAGGAGTTACAGTATAACAGTCATTTAACATAAGTCATTTTCAGATATTATTGGGTGATGCTTGGCCCAAATCATTTAGAAAGTAGTTAATTTTCAAATGTAACGTCTCTCTTTGACATAACCCATTAATATACTGAAGAGGTAATGCAGCTTTTTGTTCCTGTCTCTCAAGTGACCATTGCAGAAAATAGAAAAAACTGATGTGAATCCATATATAATGAACATTAACTCTGGAACTTGCTTTTCATCTGTAAAATACCATCCAAACCTATGGCATGCTCATGACAACTCCAAGAATCTAGTTCTTGATACATTGCAGCCCCAAAATGAATTTAAGAGATGGTTTTACTGTTTTGCTAAAACTAAGCAATAAGTTGTATGTTCTAAAAGTTATATGGTTAAGACTAGTTGACATTTATTTTCTGATTGGAATTATATGCACATATTGTTAATGAGCTGCTCTTTCACATGGAACAGGAGGGAAAAATACTTCTAACTAGGCAAAGTGAATGGGCTAAAGGGAAATTGTATGCATCAGTGACTCAGAATAACTTCATGGGCCAAATATTCACTGCAAATTCTTTGAAGGTGTGTTTGCCTTATCCTCTTTATAGCATTCACATTTGGTAAGTGTAATCAGAGGGAAGGAGATATCATCATATATAAGAGAGTTCTGCCACAGCAGAGCAGACTGCTATATTTAATGATTCTGTTACTGTTAACGATAAACCTGTGCTTTTCTCTGAGGATTTGGTAGTAGCTTTGAAGGCAGCAGAGGACCTTGCAGTTTATTAAGGAGGCTGAAATTTTGGTATAAGAACCGTGAAAGAGTGCGGACACTAGCATGCAGAATCTGCAGAAATTTCTTCCAGCTCTGGTCAGTTTGTTGTTATTTGACACTAACCATAGTTAACTTACTTTCTTAAAGGTTAGAAGTCTGAAATATAAATATTAGTTATAACTGATTAGCTACTGATTAGCTGCACACGTTAGTCCCATTTTGTTTCTTAATGATACCATATTATATGCAATACCGTGAACAGAGTACTCTAAGAAAGATATATTGTGGTCATTTCTCTTTAAATTTGGCTTTTTAGATTTCACTGATAATTCAAATCCTAGCAGAGCACATCACATGATAGAAAATAAAGTTTGTATGTTTGTGGTATAAAATTTGGAAATGGTTAGACCTGGGTCTTTGAGTGATTTGTTTGGTAGTGGAGTGTGTCTGTATGGGCTGAGTTTTCATTTTTAGGTAAGAATATCTGTGTGATCACTGGAAGATCTTTGTTTTCAACCCAGTGATAAAGCATCTTAAAACTATCCGTGGAGATAGCATTGCCTTAAACAATTTTACTGGTGGTGTTTGAGTGAACAGCAACACTGACAGAAGTAGTACCAACAGTAAAAGTCGTGTCTGACTACAGCAAGCTGTGGAAATAAGCCGTGGGAAGGCAGTAACTGACTGAATTGACTATCAATTTCTTAGTTTTGCATATATATATAAAAATCTGCTAGCAGCCGAAAGAGGATAGCATTTGTTGCTTGGCAGATGATAGGGCTAATAGAGTCCCTGGATGAAAGCAAGTTTTTTTTGTTTGTTCCTTGCTTGACTAGTTTTATCTACCTTCTTCTTTTCATCCCTTCTAATATACATAGCTTACTATACCAGTGCCTACCAGTATGTAGGTAGTTTTTCCAGAGTTAAGTTAAACTAAAAAAAGGGAAACTTTCCATTTACAAACCCTCACATCTAACTAAACACAAATACATGGTATCTCGTTGAGGGAGATAAGCTCATGTTGTGGTTATACAGTTGTCCTGAGCTCTTTTCACCCCTTTCATTTACTGTTTCTGTTACCAGCCTTGCTCTCCCTGCCCTCCAGGCTCCTTTCCTTCCCACCTGTAACAGGGCACACCCTGCCGTCAGGTCACTTCTCAGTTTATTCCCCATCCAGGGGGGAAGAAAAAGTACAGACAAAGTCTAGTAATTTTTATACCGGGCCTTTGGCCCCCGTTTTGGACTCATCTATCTGATTCTAGGGTTTGAGGCTTGTAGCCTTCTACTGTGCAGATAAGGGAAACTAGCCATATCCTCTCCTTTGGGTTCCAGCCCAGGGGCCCTGTGTTGGGCAACTAACAACCACACCTTCTAATCCCTTGTTGTTTCCCTAGGCTGCTCCTACCTTTTCCCTGTTTGTCAGCATCCCTCACAGGAACATGGACTCCGCTAGTCCCATTCTGGAGTTTTCTCCTTGTGTGGCTTCTTCCCAGACAGCTACTGAGTGCGTTCTCAAGGTCCTTCTTAGTCTTCTTGGGTTATACTGGAGGCAGTCTCTCTTTCCTTAAGACAGGAGTTCCCTGCCAGTCTCTTCCTAGATTTGGGGTTATATTTCAAGCAATCTCTCTGGTCTTCCTCCTTAAGGCAGGAGTCCCCATAACCGCCCTCATCTTGGAGCTGGGATTATGGTTCAGGTAGTCAGTAATGCCTTCCTTAAGACAGGATTTTTCACAGCTCTCCTCATTAGATCTGTGATTGTGATTTAGGCCAACTGTAGGGCCTTAGCTAGCTTTTCCTTCAGCTGGCCCCTTTTTTCCCCAATTAGTCCTCCAACTTGGAGAGCTCAGCAAGCCAGACTTCTCCTGTTAGTGTCTCCTCTGCTATGAGGCAGGAGGCAGCATATATGCTGGGCTTCCTTCCTGAAGTTCATCCCAATTGGCTGGGCAAGAGGGGAGCCTTGCCCTCCCCGCTCTGCAAGGCTCCTAGTCCCAGGTCCTTAAGGAAACAGTAACAGGTTTTCCCCACTCAAGCACTACATTTTCTTGGGGCTACTTCCTATCTACCAGTATTTCGTATTTCTTTTGGTCTTTGTATACATCAGACCTCCCAAACTCCTAAGGGGCCATGCCATGGTGTGCTGTCCCCTAACCGCTACTACCTCTAAAGGGACAGATTAACCCTCCCACCCTTTAGATATCTTGTGTCCCTTTCTACTTTTTCTTATTCCCCTGTTTTTGTTAACCCATCCACTCTCATCCTATCCCCTATTTTTAGATATTAAATTCAAAATGTGACAATTAACGTGATATTTGCCAAACATTAGGCCAAATTCAGCAAACTGTTACAGGGAGGTTTAAAGTACTTTTAAAAAAAATTGTGCTAAAACAGAGGTTTACCCCTTTACAGAGCAGTTTAAATTCTTGCATTTTTTCCTGTCCTGCAAAATGATAAATCTTTCAGTTTAGCTGGTGTGTCTAACAATGTGGTTGGTGCTTTCTGGTATTAATAATATAAACAACTAAAAGACTCATGGTGTCAAACCCCTCTCCTTATAACAGAGCCTGGAGCAATGCAAAGCAAGTAAAGTGCTCAAGATTTATGTTCAGATCACCATATTGCCTGTTTCATTTGACTATCAGCTGTTCTCCAACACACCAACTATTGTTTAATACTCAGATACTGGTGGAACCCAAAGTCCTGAATCTGGATTAGGGCCTTTTTTGTGCTCAGTTCTGACAAGCTGATGATCGAAGTAGACTAGACAGAATAAAGTGAGTTAAAGATGATTGGTCAGCCATTGCCTTGATCACTTTGCTTGTATGTTGCACCCCTTTCCCAACTTCTTCCTACATCTTTTGTCTTGTCTGTTTGGATTGTAAAATCTTCAGCGAGTTCAGGTGATTACTCATAAAGTATGGTAAGTATTTCTTTCTACTGAAGTACAGTGATATTTAGAATCAATTTTTTCATATAGGTTAAGGTAGAAACACTGAAGGAAATCTAGTTTTGGTGCATTCTAGGTTCATTCCGAAGTGTCCTGCCTATATCTTACAATAGGGAGGAACTTTGCAAAGAATAAGAAATTGAGTGGTTTCCTCAAACATGCCAACTTTCCTTTCAGCTAATCAAACCTTCTGCCTTGCATTATCAATCTACTCATACTCTTGTTTAAAGTGGAGGGGATGGAAAGAAACAGTGTCAATATTTATCAAGCAAATGTTACACTTGAGAATTTCATATTAAAATATTGAAAATACCTGTAAAAATGGTAACATTCAAATAGTATTTTGTGTGGCTAGAAATTATACATAGCAAAGATAAAAACTTGATGGAGTTTAAAAACGTGTATGTCTTCTCTTCCTCCTCTCCTCCAGGAAAAATATAGCCTACCCAATTAATATGGTATAGTCTGATGTCACCCCTTCATTGGCAGTATAAAGTAGCATATTAAAAGAAAAAGAAATAGGACCATATCTTGCAGACACTTAGACAAGTGTTGGGGTTCCCCCCAGACCTCTTCCACTTGGGTCCCCAAGAACTCTGTTCAACTCCAGTCTCATCACTCAGGTTCCTTTATTTGGCATACAATAAAGCTATGTTGAGTTGATCAAACTGAGGCATAGGAGGTGCGTGTAGGGTGTACAACACATCCAGAGTTACACAGTAAACCTCTTACTTTATATACCTTTACACATTACACTGCATTTACTATACATTGCATCATATGTTTTGGGATTGGCTTGGTCACTTTGTAGGAACCAATCCCTGTACAGCCCACACTGTCCATGTACAACTTACCCTTTACCTCATCTTACATTCCAGGACTATCTTATCCATTGTTATGTTGTTCATTGTAAATGTTTCTCTGGGTGTTCTCCCTTATCTTAGTTAGTACAGACATTCTGTTTCCAGCCTGCTGATTCATTTAGCACCTTAATTCTGTCTCCCAAGACATGAGGCCTCACCCAGGTCCAGTTACTCATCTCAAACCAGGCCTCCATTCCACTGCTTTTGGTTTTGGTTTTTTTAATATATTAGCGTTTGTTTTATTTGTATTTTATTTTGAGGGTTTTTTGTGGTTTCTGTTTTAAATTTACTATCCAGCAGTACATTTCCAAGACCGCAATAGTTGTAATTATTTGAATCATCATTAATATTAGGCTTAAAATACGAACTAGGAGGTGCAAGCTCACTTTGTTTGGTATATCCCACTGGGATGTAATTTTACATTATTTGCTTGCTGTGCCTTTAAAGCATTTTTTTTTTTTTTTGGTAATTTTGCTTTTACTATATTATAAAAAACTGATTCATTCTCTCTCTCTCTCTCTCACTAGCTAGCATGGGAAATTTAGGTGTGAAAGAGAACATAGGCCAATTAAAATAATACTCCCTAGGTCCTTACCAGAAGTGGTGCTTTTTAGCCACCACACAATTCTTATTACCAGCACAACCAGTTTTTACTTTACCAATGTTCCAGCATCTCAGCTGTACTGTGCAATTTGGAGTCTGTTCTCCCACAGTGAACCCACATGCTGGCAACTCTGCCTGGAAGACATTACACATGCATATGTAAGGATCTCCCAGGTCAAACAGCAGTACAAGTCTGGGGCTTTCCAGACCTTCCATTGTCTTGCAACAGTATTTCTATGGCGATAAAAAAGAGCAAGCTGTTTGGCTCCATATTACGTACCACTGGTTTTACTGTGTATGATGTACTAATCCTGTCTCCCAGAAATGAAGCCTCACCCGTGTCCAATTACTCATGTCAAGCCTGACCTACAGTAAGCAGGCCGATTGATGTAGTGAGGTTACTTTTATGGGGAGATTGCTTGTGCAAAAGTTTGTTCAGTATAGCAGGGGTTCTCAAACTTTTTCTTTCTGAGGCTCCCACAACATGCTATTAAAAACTCCATGGCTCAGCTGTGATACAACAACTGTTTTCTGCATATAAAAGCCAGAGTCAGCATTAGGGGGTAGCAAGCAGGGTAATTTTCTGGGGCCCACACCACAGAGGGCACCATAAAGCGAAGTTGTTCAGGCGTTGGTGTTAGCCCTGGGTTGCAGTTCCGTGTGGTGGGGCTTCGACTTTCTGCTCTGGGCTCTAGTGAGTCTAACGTGGGCCATGCTTGGCGGAGCCCCTGAGACCTGCTTGCGGCCCCTGGTTGAGAACCGCTGCAATACAGTATATTACATCTGCTGTTTGGTAGCTATCAGAGTTTGCCTTTCCTTTACTTTTCACATTGAGTGGTTGGGGTGCAAGGACACCTGTTCAATGAAACTTTTAAAATATGAGTTGAAAACTTGTAGGGATGTTTAAAATATTAAACATTGCCTAGAATCAGCGCCACATACTTTTAAGATGTAGTCATGTGGGTTGAATGGAATTTTTTTTACTGACAGGATCTAGTGTATTCTATATTCCAGCATGTATAATGTGCACAGGAAACCTGTCAGATGCTGCAGGGAAGCAGAGCTCCAGGGTTAATACAAGATCTTAAAATAGCCCTACAGACCAAGACCAATCTGGCTATTAACTAATTAGTAGTCCCGTTTATTCATTTTAAATGGTATCTTCCTCATTTCAGTATCATTTAGTTCTTGCCACAAAGATACTTTGAATTTAAGGAAGTTTGTGTCACTGTTGGAGCTCCTGCTCCCTTTGAAAGCTTACCCGAGCGGTAATGAATAAAAATGTTTGCAGATTTTTACAAGTTTAATGAATGCTATGATTTTGCTTAAGATAAGTTATTGCATTTGTAAATGGCCTGTACAATTACTGTAACTTTTTAATGCTTGTACTCTCTCACAGTGCTTAACAAAAAACAGAATTTAGATGAAGGCTACGATACAATAATTTATTTAACTAGGTACTGTGGCAAGTTGCTGGCATTTCTTTGATGGGTCTCACTCTCTTTTTGGGGAGGGTTCAGGGCACTGTTTCTCGCCCCTGAACTGGGGTATTAACTGCCCAACTAGTGTCCTAGAGGAGGGGAGTGGAGAGGGAGGGACCCGGGCCCGCCCTCTACTCCAGATCCCAGCCCATGGGCCCTAGGGATAGCGGTAAACCGCTTGAACTAGCAGTTCCTTCCCCTGGTCTACTTCTCTCTCCTGCCCTTCAGCTTGTGCGGTTTCCTGTCCTCCCTCCGCACAAACCAGGTGTCCCTTTACCTAGGGTCTTGGTCTTCTTAGCCCACCACAGCAATCCTCCAAACTGCTCTCTGCTTCAACTCCTTCCCCTGTCTGAATGGAGCAGGGGGGTTTTATCGGGTGACTGGCTTCTGGTGCTTTAATTAATCTGTAGCAAACTTTCTTCTCTCTACAGGGAATAAGGCTTCCTTCTAACACTCTCCTGCTGCCCTCTGGCCATGCTGTATCACAGTACTTAATCCTTACCAAAACATTTATCACAGATTGTTGCTAATTCCAAGAAGCTGATGTTTAAGTGTTTCAAGTCTCTAAAGTACATCATGGAACATTAGATGATTGAATCTTCTTTTCCCTCCTTATCGAATCAGTCCTGCGGATGGTTTTTTGATGTTTTTAAAACCTTCTGTATTTATAGTTGCTGTTGACAACATTTGCCAGACCAATAACAGATCAGGGAAGAGGCAAGCATCTGTCAAGATAAAATATGGTTAGGTAGAAAAAGGAATGAAAACAGACCGTGTTAATAATACATTTCAACTTAAGTGTAGCAGCATGAGACCACAGCTTGAACCTTTTACCCACACGCTACTGATTGCTAACTCTAATTTTATTTATTAGAGTTAAGGTATACAGGATGTTATGGACAGGTTTAAATAAGAAGTTTTTGGAATGTTAGCCTAATATGTCTTTTTGCATAGATACTGAGTAAACAGTTGTGATCAGGCTACCTTTCTTAAATTTCATATAGCTAGAATGTCCAAAAAAAGTAGCAATGTGTGTTTATATCTTGACCTTAGTAAGGCTTTTGATACTGTCTCGCATGACCTTCTCATAAACAAACTAGGTAAATACAACCTAGATGGAGCTACTATAAGGTGGGTGCATAACTGGTTGGAAAATCGTTCCCAGAGAGTAGTTATCAGTGGTTCACAGTCATGCTGGAAGGGCATAACGAGTGGGGCCCCGCAGGGATTTGTTCTGGGTCCGGTTTTGTTCAATATCTTCATCAATGATTTAGATAACGGCATAGAGAGTACACTTATGAAGTTTGCAGATGATACCAAGCTGGGAGGGGTTGCAAGTGCTTTGGAGGATAGGATTAAAATTCAAAATGATCTGGACAAACTGGAGAAGTGGTCCGAAGTAAATATTATGCAATTCAATAAGGACAAATGCAAAGTACTCCACTTAGGAAGGAACAATCAGTGGCACACATACAAAATGGGAAATGACTTCCTAGGAAGGAGTACTACGGAAAGGGATCTGGGGGTCAGAGTGGATCACAAGCTAAATATGAGTTCACAGTGTAACGCAGTTGCAAAAAAAGCAAACATCATTCTGGGATGTATTAGCAGGAGTATTGTAAGCAAGACACGAGAAGTAATTCTTCTGCTCTACTCTGTGCTGATTAGGCCTCAACGGGAGTATTGTGTCCATTTCTGGGCGCCACATTTCAGGAAAGATGTGGACAAATCGGAGAAAGTCCAGAGAAGAGCAACAAAAATGATTAAAGGTTTAGAAAACCTGACTTATGAGGGAAGATTGAAAAAATTGGGTTTGTTTAGTCCGGAGACAAGAAGACGTGAAGAGGGGACATGATAACAATTTTCAAGCACATAAAAGGTTGTTTCAAGGAGGAGGGAGAAAAATTGTTCTTCTTAACCTCTGAGGATAGGACAAGAAGCAATGCGCTTAAATTGCAGCAAGTGTGGTGTAGGTTGGACATTAGGAAAAACTTCCTAACTGTCAAGAGTGATTAAGCACTGGAATAAATTGCCTAGGGAGGTTGTGGAATCTCCATCATTGGGGATTTTTAAGAGCAGGTTGGACAAACATCTGTCAGGTTTGGTCTAGAACTAGATAATACTTAGTCCTGCCTTGAGTGCAGGGGACTGGACTAGATGATCTCTTGAGGTCCCTTCCAGTTCTATGATTCTATAATCACATCTTTGCCAGCAAAATGCCATTTTAAATTAAATACTTAGAAGATGTATGATTTGCAGTCTTGGATAGAAGGGAACTCCCCCTGTGAGTCCTCTAATGGCGGTTATTGAGAAACAAAAATATCATGTAAAACCCTTGAGTCTAGCATCCTCAATAGTGGCTACTGAAATTAATCTCAAATACTCTAAAGCTGTTCCGTAGGTTACTCTAGATTTTTTGCTTATTTACATGCTAACCACTGTCCTTGTGCTTAACATCAGCTTAAAACTGAATTAAGTTAGATATTGATAGCCATGAAGCATTGCTAAACACGGCATGTTATATGGGGTAACGTTCTATGTGTAGAGCATTTGTAATGATGCTCAGTGAATCCTGTCTTAAGGAACCACTGAAGAGACTTAAAAAAAAAAATTGCTTAGCAGTGGCGGTCTCCTAATAAAAAAGGGGCAGAATTGTGCTAAGTGCACGTGTCAATAGTTGCCTTATAGGGCAGAGAAAAAAGTGGCCTTGTAAATAAGGGAAGGTTCTTGTGCCTATTTCACTTCACGATTGTATTCTCAGTCATCGTTTCCTGTATGAAAAAATACAGTTCAGATACAGATTTTTGCCTTGCATAATTAAGTGTGATGATTAATTTTTTAAACTTTGTTAGATGATAAACTTTGTCTGTTCTGTTATAACTTTGTTTAAACAGCAACCAAAAATGAGATAGCTGCTTTACAGAGCAAAACATAGTTCCTGATTGAAGAGTTTACAGGGTAATTTTATGTGAAAATAGCAACATTGTATCAAATTTCCACAATTGAGGCATAGCAGAAAGTTGGGGGAAGAGAGGGAGCTTTGCCAATATTCTACCCTCCCCACAGTTAGAGCTCTGTGGGAAAATTCTGTTATAGCCTTGATTCTGCAACTTCGCCAAGCTCAAATTGCCAGTAATTTTAACAATGGTTCTCACAGTGAGCTACAGCAAGATAGGGACATAGGAGCTCTGGGTTTACAGGGATCTTCACCCGGATTACCTCAGCATAATCATGAACAAGCTCCAAAAATTTACTTTCCAGAAAGAACTTAGTTTTCGTTCTTTAAAGAACATCTTTTCTTTCCCAGACGAATACCCAGATAAGCAATATATGGAGTAAGGCTGACATTCTGTCTCACACAGAACTCAGATTTCTTCATTTGGTTCACTTGCTTTTAAAGCATATTTGTCAGTAATATTAATGGTGTCAGTTTTGGCATGCTGCAGTAGGAGAGTATGGGCTTAATCCTGCAGTTGTTTTATGTGCAGAATTTAAACTGAATTCAAAAGCAGTTTTGAGTGCAAATTATTAGTTTGATCAGGCAGAGAGGGGTTGGAAGTGTTGTAAGAAAAGCCATAATTTGAGTTCAAAAATTCTTTTTGGGAGTACAGAAACCTCTTTAGAGCCAAATAACTTTGAAAATCCTGGCTTAAATTCTGGAAAGTGACTCGTAATTTTGGGTGCTTCAGTTTAAGTGTGTCCGACTTGACACACCTTTGAAAGGGGGCTCATTTTCAGAAAGCATGTGCTCAGCATTTGTGAAAATCAGATTTCAAGTTGGGCAAAGTCATTAGCACCTTCTGAAAATTTAGGCCTTCTGATTTTATTAGGAAAGGTGTGCGTCATTTGCAAAAAGTCATTTTTAGTGCAATGGAAACTTCAGTAGGGTTTAGGCGATTTTTCAAACTCTAAATTTTTGCCTTTTTAAACAGTCATGTAAATCTGTTGAGGAAAAGATTAGTATGCAGGTATTTTCTAGTGTCCACATAAACCAAAACAGATAAATATGATTTAGTAAACAAATGTTGCCTCCACTTTTAAAATAATATGAAGCTTTTTAGAAGAATATTTGTGCCATGCAATTTACCACACTTGCAAACTGTATTTTACGGAGAAGTTGCACAATATGCTGAGCTATAAACTGAATCTATATGGCATAATTAGATTACAGTATAAAGTATTATGTAATTAGAAAGGGTCATACGTTGTCATTGACCTGTGTTTGAAACTTCTGTTGATGTCAAGGGAAGTTTTATGTACAGATAAATGGCAGAATACGGCCCAGCATTGTTAGTTGTTCTTTTGCTAGAGCAAAAATACCATAAACTGTTTTTATGTAGTTCCTCTTAAATAATGATATTTAGGGCTTGTATCTAGTCAGCAAATAACGGGTCTGTGTGCTCTGTGGCAAACTGGACCTAACCGTTATGGCCATCTCTCTGGATTCTGTAGCTGTTTGGTGCAATAGACTAGAAATTGTGCATGTTCAATTTACAGTTTTTAAAAAGCTTTTAATAAATTCAGTACAGAAATGGATACAATTATCAAAGTAACCCCTGTTTATTTTGATAGTAAATTTATTTTATTTTATGTTGCCACACATTTGGTTTTGTATTTGGGGCATTCAAATCTAGGACACTTGTCCACATCCCATGTAACCTCCACTCTGGGTCTGAACAAGCTGGAGTCTGACCTTTCACTTATGCTACAAGGTCTGTCTGTTTTCTAGGGAGTCATAACCTGTAAGTCATAACCTGAAGGTCAATAGGAGCTAAAAGAGCTTGCAACTTACGAAAAACAAGCCACTTACTTAGCTGTTCGAAGATGGATGTAAGAACTTAACGTTAGGCATCTAAATATGAAAAATTTGGTCTTAGGCTATTGAAGACATTGTAAAGAGAAGAAGTTGGAAATTTTGGTCCATCTAGTAAGGAGAGTTGGAGAGGAATTAAAGTCATTGGTTAATTTTATAAGTTTTGAATTTGGTGTTTATACTGTAAATTCACCTAAACTTTAGAGCTTCGGCTCGGCATATTTTATAAATCAAAAATGATAAATGTTGGGAACATTCTTTTTGCATACTGTGATTTATATTTTTATTAATTTTTGACCACTTATCAATATATAAAAATGTGAGTAAACAGATTTTGGGTTACTTGAAGTCACAGAATGTAGAAATATGAATGTTGCTTGAAGGTACATTGAGGTACTCTTTATCTTTTACAGTACTACACATATAAAAGAGTGCCAAATCTGACTCTTAATTGGTTTTTCTTTAAAATTAGACAAACACCTGATTCAGATCACTTTCCCGTTTCTGACACGTATAAGCAGATGACAGTGGAAATGGCAGGGAAATTTATTAATCTATAGGTATATTTTTATTCTTTGTGACAATTCAATTTGGAACTGGGTACACAGTGAATGATAACTATCTATAAATCTTGAATTGCTGTCAACATTTGTAATGGATGTGTTTTTCTGTAAGAACTTTAAATGAGCCAGTAGGTGGGGTTGTAGAGCTTATTAATTTTCTGAAGCTTACCGTGTACTCTTCTAGAATTGTAATTTTTTGTGCCACGTAAAGTTGCTTGTTTTTTATTATCTTCATGCATGTGTAAGGGCTTCAGAATAACCTGCTCAACTGACAGAAGTGTGGCTAATAACAATAAGATGAAAATAGAACAAAAACTGGAGTGAATTTGACAAGAAACCTTATACTGAAAATCAGTGGGACAAGTTCTGGGTGCAAGGCACACACTGGGCCTGTAGAAAATTAGTGTGGCTTATGGTAATATGACAGCTACTCAAATGGTTATTTCATTTGTTGACTTCTGCCCAGCCAAAATCCAGACGTTTTATTTTAAAGGAACGCAAGAGGCAAATGGACAAGAGTGCTGTGTACAGAACACCAGAGATAATATCCACAAGGTGTAATACTGATATGCAGGGTGGGGTTTTTTTTGTTAACAATAGGGTGAGTTAAAGATGTAGGGATGGCTTAAATTTGGAATTTTCTAGAACAAAAGAAATCCCTTTCCCCTGCTTTAACCCTGATATCGGGACAGTTGAATGGAGGTGTTGCTTCAAGAGCTTTGCTCTCTCCGCAGCACCCGTACTTCCAATTGGGCCTTGCTGCAACAGGAACTTAATTATGTTGGTCAGTCCAGTTACTGGTCCTGCCTTCATAAGGTCAGAACTTCCAGTCTAATTAGTATTTCATATGCACTGTAATACCGGTTCTCAACAGTGAGAGTTAAATACTTCCAAGGCATAGCAAAGAGTAATTGCACAGAACTTTGAGTAATTATAAGGTATAACCCAAAACTTGTACTTTTAAAATCTCATAATTTTGAGTAATCTTGAATAAATCCATTTGCCACTCTCTCTCCATATTTTTTCCCTTTGAAGCAGACAAAGATCTTGAGATATCATCAGAACACTTCTTGTGAATTTCAGAAACACCCTATTAATTGAGTTTGGCTTAATTGACTCTGTTTTCATTTATTTTCTCATTAAATGACTTGTATACTATTTTTTGAAGTGTGAATACTCAAGATGGATTATGACCTCAGGTGTAATTGTTGTGGTAGAAAAAGACAGCACTCTTTTTTAATAATGAGTTAAGCAGTATTAAAATGTCAGCAACACGTCTGGCTTTCAACAAAAGAGTATAATGGCCTATTTTGGGGCAGGAGTCATTCTTTCCATTTTCATTATAAATCAGATATCTTTCTAAAACACAGATCATATTAGCAGACACTAGCTCAGTCGTAGTCCCTGTGATAAACTTTGCTCAAGAATTATTCTGTTTTTGAGTCATTCAAAGTCCTTTTTACATAGTGAAGAGTTTAGACTGATTTTTGGGAAGAATGAGAAAATAAGTATGCTAAGCCCTTTCAGCAATATGTTGAACACTTCTAATCTGTTTTGGGGTTTTCTATGTAAGCAATACAGACTTGTCAAAGTTTTCACATTAAATTTCAAATTAAAATATATTCCAGAATACTCTCCAACTTTTTCATGCCAGGCCCATTCTTACTTTCCCGTCATCATATACAGAAGGATTTTCATAGATGATAAAAGTCTGCTAAGCAGTGCTTTGCATATTTTTCCTGACATAGTCTTAACAACCAGCTCTAAATTAAATGCTGTTAAGAGTTCAGTTATTTTTATCCATAGCAGAGCACTTGAGCTGAAGAGATAATATCTGACAGCCAATTTTTTTCATTCATTTCACTAAGTGTCAGAATTTTTTTTTATTTTCTACCCTATAAAATAGAAAACTGTTCAGAGGAAAAAACAACCAGAAAATCATTAATATTTTAGATGAAAACAATGTCCAATGTTCATACCCACTGTCAGGCACCTTGCTGTTCGTTGGTGAGTTTCACTTGCCAACAAAGTGTTCTTGCATTTCACACCAAACAGGAGCTGGCAATCACTGGAAGCCTGTATGGAGAAGAAAAAAAAAAGAGAGAGAGAAAAAAGGTTAGCATACTTCTCAAGTGGCCAAGGTTCAAGACTGGGATAAACACCCAAAAACCAGACATACAATTTGCGCTACAAGTTTGAAATAAGAATTCCTTTTGCATAAACCATATTTCATGATTCCATATTTCTGACAGAAATCTACAATAGAAGTGAGAAGAAATGTGTGTAATGAAGGCAATCTCTTATAAGGAGACGGTTTAGAGAGATGAAATCAAAGTTTAGAAAAGTGCAAAAATTATTGCCCACTTTGCTTTGTTTGGGGCATATATATAACTTAAGTTGTATAATTTTTCTGATGCTTATTGAAAAGAACCACACCAAGCTGAGAAATATTTGCCAGTGCCATGCCCAAAATATCAGTCCTATTATACATTTAACTGATCTGCTTAAACTGAGAATTTGAGGCAGTTGATTATTGATGGGTATTATCATTCAAAGTCAGGAAGATAGAAGAGCCTTTGTTAGCATATTGTCCCATTCCATGGATATTAGACTTTAACTGAAAAAAATCCTCTTGCCTCATGTCAAATGTAGTACCATCATATCTAGTAGCTGCTAAATAGGATAGAAACCATAACAGCACATAGATATAAAATGTGTGTATGTATATTTTAAGTCTTCTTTCATCTCAAATCTTTGGTTTAATAAAATCAAAGATTTGAGATGGAAGAAGGCTTTTAATACTAACAAATCAGCAGTGCTCTTGTGACATCTTGGAACTATAAAAAAAGAAAACACCATGGTTTTTTTAAACAGATGATTCTTGCCATTAATTATATTTTACTCCAGCTACCTGTCCATTGTAATTATTATTCTATGGCACTTTACATGAAGCTATGAATGTTGTTGTTTAGCTCTCTGGTGCTAAAAAGTTCTTTTTCTAGTAATTACATCCCTTGTATAAAAATGATGGTTATGCTAGCTAGAAATAAGTACGTTATTTGTACAAGCTGCACAAAGGATGTGTCTGTCATCCTGCTTCCAAGGGCACTTCTACAGTGGGGTAATGCCAACGACAGGGGTGTGATTTCTAAAGCACACCAACGTGTTGCACATTAATTAGTCTGTATAGAACCTGTTGTTGTCTAAAGTTCCCTAATATGCTTAAATGTAGTACTGTTTCAGACTTTTAGTGCACACCCACAGGACCCACACAGACCAATTAAAGTGCAACAGATTAGTCTGCTTCAGAAATCAGATCCCTGTAGCATGCATTACCCCACCATGTAGACAGTCCCCTAGAATTCTAACCAGGCAATGGAGGAAGCTCTCAGATTTGGCCTATATTTTAGGCTATAAAACTGCAGCATTTAGTTTTGAAAGCTAGGAGTTGTACTCAGAAAATTGACATTGTGGTTGAAATTGACATTGACATGTTCATTCTGTCATCCATAGTAAAATTGTTCAATTTACAAGTCAATATGACTCTTGTAGTTCCTAGCACGACACAGTCTGCCAGAGTTGTGAAAGTCAGATGGGCTTTTGTCTCTTGCATCTTCACCAGTGTTATCAGAATTTAACTGCCTTTTTTTGTGTTTTGTTTTGTGAATCTGGGAGTCTGAACAGATTCCACTCCCTCTCCCATTGCTTTATTGGGTCTGAAGTATTAATGGTATTTACCTGGTTTTTGTCACTAAAGTAAGTGAATATGACTCAAATATACACTGGACAAATACGGTCAATTAAAGATGCTATTTGTTTGGTCACTCTTTGGTATTCCAGTTCTCTTTTCCATTCTTTAACTGCATCAAGGAAAAAATTGTTAGTCTTTAAGGTCCAGAGTTTTCAGACTTAATCAGGTGGTTGTACATACACAGTCAATTTTGGTCACTTCAGGGTGCAGTTGCAATAATTGTACTTATAAATTAGGTGTGCAATAGAGCACCTAACTCTGAAAAATTGGCCTTAAAGTCTTAGTCTGGTACCTGTTAACAAAATAAAACTAACAAATCCATATATCTTATAATTTAGAGGTAATGGTATTAACAGTTATACATTAGAGCTATAGTGATGTAACTCTTCCTTTTTCTGCTCTGAAATGTTTTATCAAGCTATGAGGACAGTGTCTCCATTTTGGGCAGTTAGTTGCCAAAATGTTTAAAAACATGAATATAATAATCTCCCTATACAATAGTAAGTCATCTATATGTAATTGATACTTTTCATATTTCTCTATCTGACTAGGGACAAGTTCTCTATGCGAATGGCTGAAAGTATTTATTACTGCACAGGTAATCTGACAATAAGAAAGATCTAGTCCATGGATTAATTCATTATATATCCATCAAACAAACAAACAAACAACATAATCTAGAAATGTTTTCTCACTTGAAACTGTACCATCAATTACTCACACTATGCGTAACTCCAAACCATCTTTAAGATCTCATAATTTTTCAGTGTAATTGACTCTTATCAAATTAATATTGGAGTAATCAGTTGATCAAAAGTCAGCTTGTCTAGTAGGAACCATAAAACTTATAGTGCATCATCAATAAATCTGTGACAAAGTGAACTCTTTAAATTTTCCCTGTCTTGCCAATCTCTTACTCTTTGAACAGAGTAAATATCAGTACTTTGTTTAAAAATAAAAAAAGGCCCAAAGCTGGAGAAGAATATGTACAAAATACTAATAGAAAAAAGCTTCCAGGTGAGCCTTTAATACTGAATATCTAAGTTTCTGTTAAGAGCTTGAAAGTGAGTTCATAGAATGAACATAAGAACGGCCATACTGTGTCAGATCAAAAGTCCATCTAGCCCAGTATCCTGTCTTCTGACAATGCCAGGTGCCCCAGAGGGAATGAACAGAATAGGTAATCATCAAGTGATCCATATCCTGTCACCCATTCCCAGCTTCTGGCAAACAGAAGCTAGGGACACAATCCCTACCCATCCTGGCTAATAGCCATTGATGGATCTATCCTCCATGAATTTATCTAGTTCTTTTTTGAACCCTGTTATAGTCTTGGCCTTCACAACATCCTCTGGCAAAGAGTTACACAGATTGCAGTAACCAAAAAAGTAGAGTCCTTCCTTTGTGGTATAAAAGTTAAAATTTGCAATATGGAGTTACATACTCAAAAGGAATAATTTGGTAACAGATGTAATAAACAGATGCTTGACTCTGCAAATTTAAGTCTTAACATTTTGTGTTTAATATACATTAGTTTATGCAATTTTCCCTTTCTTAGAGAGAACATATATTAGGCCAGTGTGTCTCACATTCAGTTATAGAAAATAAATTTCAAGTGGCCACGTTTGATAAGCATCTTTAAAATTGGTGTTTAGAATTGACAGAATCCTGGCAGTAGCAAAACTACTGGACACTAGTGGAATTCAGAATTGAATGTGATCATCAAGGTCAAAATAAGATGTAGGAAAGGGTCAGAATTTGTGCAGATTACTAGTATACCAAAATTTCCTTCCATATAAAGCTTCTTAAAGGTTTTGTAATGGAAAAAAACAAACCAAAAACCAGACCTCAATTTCTGTATTGCTTTCTTTTTTCTATATAGCCTTACAGTTTTGTGCATATTTTTGTGCTTCTCAATTTGATTTAGAGAGTCACAGTTCACCTTATGTGGTGTTTTACAGGTCCTTTACTTCCAGTAGATGTAGTTATTTTCTCTATATGCTTTTTAAACACTTGATTCTGTGCTAAATATAACCATTATCTACTGCTGACTCATTGTCACAAGAGAACTGAGTGTTCTGTATGTGCAGTGCAAATATAAGAACACATTGTATTATGTGGAAGTTATTTGCCTTTGTTTCTGTAGTCAGTGTAACTCTAACAGTGAGCAAATTACAGAAAATAGTTGCTGTTGAGTGTCAGTGGTTGAGTGTGTGATGTTACACTCCATATGATTTTATGAAAATGCACTAAGGAGTGTGAATATAATGTAACTGGAATATGCTTCATGACAAAGGTCTCTTGTAAGGTATCATTACAAAGCTTATAATCTACCAAGTTTGTTCATCCTGTTTGTACGAATGTATCATTCTTGTATCTGAAACTAGGAATTTAAAATATAACTCTGAGGTCCTATTGTAGTTATGCAAAGGGTGGGCCATTAATGGTGGTTTAAAATCTTGATGGCTCTCATCAAGTAGGACAATTGACTGTAGATGGCTCTGTTTACTTGCAAGCCTTCTTGTGAGTCAGGTCGGGAAGAATGGAGGGTTGGGGTCTCACAGGACGTGTAACCATGTCACCTGGTACTGGAATCCATCTTAAACCTGGGGCTTTTCCATTTAGAAGGAGGGGTGGGGACCCAAAGAGAAAAAAAATTCCCGCCTTGTGCCAAAGCTATATAAAGGGGTGGAACAAAACAAAGGAGGCTCCAGTCATAAGAAATCCCCTAGCTACCACCTGAGCTGGAACAAGGACTCTACTGGGGAACGGATTGGGCCCAGACTAGAAAGGAGTCTAATCTGTGAAAGGTTTCAGAGGAACAGCCGTGTTAGTCTGTATTCGCAAAAAGAAAAGGAGTACTTGTGGCACCTTAGAGACTAACCAATTTATTTGAGCTGATGAAGTGAGCTGTAGCTCACGAAAGCTCATGCTCAAATAAATTGGTTAGTCTCTAAGGTGCCACAAGTACTCCTTTTCTTAATCTGTGAAAGAAGCTTATTGGAACATCTCTGACGGTGAGATTTACCTGCATTTAGTTTCCTACTGTATTTGGCTTAGACTTGCGTGTTTTTGTTTTATTTTGCTTGGTAATTTACTTTGTTCTGCCCGTTATTACTTGGAACCACTTAAATCCTAATTTTATATTAAATAAAATCACTTTTTGCTTATTAAGTAACCCAGAGCAAGTATTAATACCTGGGGGAGCAAACAGCTGTGTATATCTTTCCATCAGTGTTATAGAGGGCAGACAATTTATGAGTTTATGTGTATAAGCTTTATACAGACTAAAACAGATTTATTTGGGGTTTGGATCCCATTGGGAACTGGGTATCTGGGTGCTAGAGATAGGAGCACTTCTTAAGCCATTTTCAGTTAAGCCTGCAGCTTGGGGGACGTGGTTCAGACCTGAGTCTGTGTTTGCAGCAGGCTAGTGTGTCTGGCTCAACAAGACAGGGTACTGAAGTCTCAAGCTGCCAGGGAAAACGAGCTCAGAGATAGTCTTAGTACATCAGGTGGCAGTCCCAACGGGGTTTCTGTGACCCCAACCTGTCACAGAATATTAGGTGATATTACTCACTAGTGGTTGAGATTCATCATAACTAGCATGGAAATTTTATCAATACAGTTATAGACATGTTGTTTAGCAAAATTTGATCAGCAGTTCTGTTATACTGTGTTAATGGATGTAGCAAAATTCCTGTCAGGTAGTAGTCGTATTACTAGGAGGATGTATTGCTCAGAAGTGATATCATTCATAGGCATGAAATACAATCAGTTAAAAGTGTGAAATATTATGAAGTAACTTGTAGCAAATAGAATTTCGTTATGCAAAGGAACTTAAAATAATTTGAGTGATAGCTGCATTTATTGTGATGTTCTCTTCCTACTTATTCAACATTGTGTGGATGTCACTCTGTGAAACTTCTCTTGTTGCTCTTAGCAGGTGCTTAACTGTTTTGACATCAAATGGTAAGTCTAAAGTTTTCCTTGTTTTTCCTCCAACAGGTGTTTATAAAAATCAGAGGGGTTAATTTGAATTACTACTTTTTTTGTTTTTGTAAAAATGAATTTGTTTCTTGATGGGCTCATCCTCTCTGGACTGCAAGGATGTCCAGTGGGAGGGGCACTTCCCTCACTGTTTGAAGTGAAACATTGCCTGTACCCATGCTGCAGGGTTTAGCCCCACCACTAACTCTTTGAGCCACAGTTTGAGTTGGACTGCTGACAGGGAAAGAAGGAAATAGAGGGAAAAAAAACCAGGAGAGACGAAAGAGGAAGGTCTGCCACCAATACCCCAGGGTCCACAGACTAAATCCACCTTCACCCATAAACTGTTCACCGGCAACACTATGGCGCATAAGCAGCAGACCTGGAGCCTCTGATACCATTTCTTGATTTATATGGCAGAAGCAGAGGATTCTATCCAATAGCTGTTTCTGTGGCATGGCATTAGTGGGTGTGGTTAATCCAACAGTCTTTCCTAGTCTAGATGGCTCTTCTGTTATGAGAAAACAGCCTTGCAGTAAATTCAGATTGTCTATATGCATTGTCTCTGCAGACTAATGATTTACCTTCCGATATATATGTGCAACTTAACATTTGATTGCTGTTTTATGTTTAAAAAAATCTGAATGAAAGTTGTGTGCATCTATTTTTATTTAAAACAAAGACTAAAGAATTGTAAGTGATTTTAAGTAATGGGATTATAGTATGTAAACAAGTTTAGGTAAAATGACTGAAGAGTAAAGGAAGGAAGCAAGGAGGAAAAGGTTAAGGATGATTGGCTACTTTACCTCTCTCATTTTGGTAATGATCTGTTTATAAGCAATCAGCAGAAGTAGGAGGCTGGAAATATAGTTACAGTGCAGGTAGTATGTAACACTTATTTTTCAATTAGGAATTTTGTGATGGTCCTCAAATACATAAAGTTCTGTATGGGAAAATCATGAGTGAAGCACCCATACCTATCTCAGTATTGTGATAACAGCTGACCACTATCTTTGTTTTTGCAATATATCAATCTGCTTGTCTATTTACAGTGTGTGTATAGACAGACACATTACATACAAAAATTAATATTCTTTTAATTAAGGCTACAAAGTCAAGCACTCAGAAATTTAGAAGTATTAGTATAAACATTGCATTTTAGAGCTTTGTTTAGACCCCTTGTGTTTACGCATTATAATATGGCCTTTAATTACATCATCACATGCTATTTTTCCACAGGACCTCCTGCCTCATGGAGTGCACAGGATGGATATTGCTCACAGAATGAGCAGCTATTCAATATTTCATTTTCTCCTCTTTGGTTCAATGTATGGCCCCAGGCCTTATTTACTGCACACTACTCAAACCCTGCTCTGAATACAAAATTATTAATTTCTTCCTGGATTTTTCTCTGGAATTCATTGCTATAGTATCCAAGTGCTTCCACAAACCTAAATTTATTTTCACAAAACCCCTCTGACAATGGGGTGGTATTATTCCCTTTTTACAGACGGGGAGCTGAGACACAGACATTAGTGTCAAAAATATCCACTAATTTTGGTTGTCCAATTTGAAATGCCTCTGGCCTGCATTTTTTCAGCATTTTATAGCACTTTATTTGTTCAGAGAATGATTTTCACTGATGTCAGTTGCAGCTGTGAATGCTCCGTTCTTCTGCAAATCAGTCTTCAGGTGTTTCAAGTTTTGTTTTGTATATTTAACTATTTCTCTTTCCACTTAGTCAGTAAGGATGATATCTCTTAAATCTTTACCCTTTGATAATCAACACTGTAAGTGTATCGCAGTACTGTGATGTTAGAGGACTTGATCCTGAGTTGTACCAGTCAACCTATGTGTACACTGTTCCTTCGGGGACAGCCCAGTAACAGGGGCTAGATACTGCAGGAAGCACTCATAACTCTTGGGGGTTGGTGTATGCCTATCACTACCCTGCACAGAAAGGGTGAATTCTGCACAGACTGGCAAGTCACTGGTTGCATGGCCAGAAATGGATTGTCTCAGGGAGCTGTGCCAGAGCACGCGCAGACAAGACTGCTTCACACTAAGGGAAGGTTGTGGTGAGGTGCCTCAGAATCCAGAGTACCCCTGGAGAATGTCACGTATCTGCTCTGAAAATCTGCCATAAGGCAAAAGTTATTGCCATCCTAAAGCTAGATAAGCTGCTTTCTGACCCCTCCCTCTCTTTCCCTCCACAAACACATGTGCACACATACAAAATAGAAGCTTCTTGCCTAATCTACTGCATTCATGCATTCACAACTGAAGGTATTTATTATTGTGAAATATGCAGAATAGTTTGCAGATACTTATCTCCTATACTGAGTCATAAGTCCATAGGAGATCGACTTGGGTACTGAGTAGCACTAGTAATATAGAACATTGAAAGCAATGTAGAAGCAAGACTAAAAAAAGATTGTTTGCTGATCTTGCACTATATTTACCATCTGGCATGTTGGCGTGACTGCTAAGCTCCTGCTCATGATCCTAGAGACAAATGGTACAGTTCATTCTGTAGCTAATCTCTGACTAGAATATCAGCAGCTCTTGAGTTTTTTTTTTTTTTTTTTAAAGCTATTGAGTGTTCTAGGATTTATGCTAGCATATGCAGTACTTTCAGGGAAGAACTCATGACAACTCACTTTATTAAAAAAATATGACCTGATTACTAACGGTACTTGGTGGATTAAAAAACAACAAAATTACTGACTTCACTAGTGCACAATATGAAAGAATTGTTAGCGCCATTTTCCACTTAGATAAAAGGAAAAAAAAAAAAAGCTTTCATGAACACTGATAATACAAATACCAGACCTGAAAAAGAGCTCTCTGTAAGGTTGTCTCTCTCTCACCAACAGTAGGTCCAATAAAAGATATTACCTCACTCACCTTGTTTCTCTGATACAAATATCTGTTTATTTTAACATGATGTAGCACTTCAAATATTAGGATTCCAAAATGTGAGAAACATTATTTCCATTTCAGTCCTGGGGTTATTGCTACACAAAGAGGCCAAAGTAACATTGCAAGTTAGTGTCTGCTTTGTGAGTAGAGGGCACATCTCATGCTGTAGTTTGCCTTTTTTTTTTTTTTTTTTTTTTAAGTTAAACTTTGGTGTACTGAAAAGTTTGTTTTGGTTTTTGCTTATCATATGAAGCTGCAGTACTCCTGCGCTGTTGTGCACTATTGGAGGCAGTCCAGAGATCTTGCACACTTCCTCTTTTATACATTTGTTCCTCCTTCCTTAACTCCACCATCTTCCTTGCTAAACACCTTTGCCTCTTTCTCTCTAATTGAATCTATGCCTAAACCCCGATGAATGATCTCTACCTTTCATTTGCTTATCAGACTCTCTCTCCCTCTACTTCTCTTTTAGCTCAGGATCTCCTCAGTTTTTAAGGAGGAAAGTGATACTGTCTGAAGGGGATGGAATCCCCTGCTTGCCTGCCACCTTTCTGTGTCCCTGTGACCCCCCCATCCACACCTGTATCTTGATTTATCTTGTTCCCAGCATTATTCCCTTGTTCTTATTCTCACTGTTCCTTGCTTATCTGACCCCTCCCCATTTATTTTTTCCTTTAAAAAAAATACAAGGAACACAAACTCCTCAATTAATTCCTTGTTCACCAAGTAACTGTGGCCCCAATGCAGCAAGATACCTAGTCACATGCCTAACTTTAAGCATGTACGTATTTCTGTTAACTTTAATGGGATGATTCACAAGCTTAAAGTTAAATACGTGTTGCTGTACCTTGCTGCACTGGGGCCGCTAGCTCTGTGCTTGCATTTGTTTCAGAGGGGTTGAGGTTGAAAGATGTGCAGACATGGTGCCTACAGGAGCCAGAATGCTACGTGTGGGGGTGGGGCTCAGAGGATCACAATGCTGGAGCTAACCACCCAAGCGATTTGATTTTACTTTTTCTCCTGATCCTTGGTATCTGTCTGGGTTTTAATGGCTGTCCAGCTGCCATCTTATAGACTTCTAAACTATTTCTATGGCCACTAGGTAGCAGTATGGAGGAAACTGATTTGCTGGTGTTTACTGGACCTTTCGTAGCATCAGATGCTGCAGAAAACCCTATAAACAAACTGAATGAATCCAGACTTTTTAAATCAGAAATCAGTAGAGCACTACTTATACACTATTTCATTACCATTGTTAAACACAGACAATTATTTTAAGTCCACAGATGTTTCATTTAAAATAAACATTAGCCGAAGAGTAGCCCTGAATAGAGATGAAGAAGAAATTTGCCCTACTATTGATCCCTTATATTGTCAGTATCCTGACCATGCTCGAAGACTGCTGGAAGAAAATATAAATGTCATGTACTATGTCTTCCTTAACATTCGTGGAGTGTTGGGTAAGCATAGAGAAAAAAGAATGGGTGAATTTAGCATTTGACATCAGTGTAGGGTGACCAGATGTCCCAATTTTATAGGGACAGTCCCGATTTTTGGGTCTTTTTCTTATATAGGTTCCTATTACCCTCCACCCCCTGTCCTGATTTTTCACACTTGCTGTCTGGCTACCCTAGATCAGTGTCACCAGCTAGTGTATAAACACAAAAAAAAGTTTTTTCAGACCAGATCTAAGTCTTTTCCTGCCATATAGGGTCTACTTTCTGTGGCATTGGAAGTCTCAAATCTTCTGTTTCCCCCAGTGTCTTGGAAGACTCTTTGATAAAGGAAATATCTGAATGCTGATGCCATGAAGCTTTGTAGGCTTGGTGGAGATAAGAGGTAGAAAGTGACATACAACATTGAAGCTGCAGCAAGAAAAAATCTCTTACCCTTACTACTAAAAATAAGAAATTGCAGAATAATTCTAATTGAATAATCAAATGTTAATCTTGTCAGTCTATTACCTAAAAAATAAAAATACTGCCAAGTTTTGTGTTAAGGCAATACATATATTGCCAGCTAGCTTCACTATATCAATGGATTTCTAATTCAGTTTTAAACTGTATTATATATAGTTGTACCTATAAATTAGATTAAAGTTAAATTAATATACACACACTATATCGGATACATGAATAATATATTACAATTAAATTATACATTATAGTTATAGATTGTGCTCAATCCGATCTAACTGATTACAGGGGGTTTGGTGGGACCAAATTTGTTTAAATATCTAGGACTATATTGGAAGAGAATCTACACATAAAAAGCCAGGCTGGTAGTTCATCAGATAAGAAGATTCAAATACTGGAATTTTGCTAAGTAGGGCGTGGATTTTGGCCATAGATAAAACACAATACAAGTAAGCAGTAAAAAATAAAATGCGACACTTGGACTTGATGGCTTTTGGCAATGAACTGGAGCACAAAGAATCAGAGTGTGTCCAAAAAATGCCAGCATCAGGCATGGCACAAACTTTGTCTTTTGAAGTTAGAAACAGGGTTTGAAGAAAGAAAACATTTAAAACTGAAAAGTGGGTCATCAGCAGCGGCATGGATAAAAAAAATTGATTAAAAAACATTTTTTATTTAAATTGAAATTCTTGGCTTTTAAGTACAGGTTTATTTTTAAAAATAAACATTTAAAATTAAAAGCCTATGTGACATTCTAAGCTACTTATAATCTATTAAAATAATCTTAATTAAATAAAAAAATTTAATATTAAGGCGTAAGTGTTTGCTGCCAAGTTTTAAAAGAAAGTCAAACAACCAAACTGGTGGACATCACTTGCTAAGCAGCTAGAACCAGAGTTTGCTGAAGTGCTAACTAGCTTTTCACAGCAGTAGAATCTTCTGCAGGTTCAAAAAGAATATTTTCTTCATTTCAGTTTAGTTAGCTTGTTCAGTTCAATGACCAGTTCATTCAAAGTTAAGACATTGACTGGGAGTTGAAAAAGCAGGAAGGTTTGTTTTCCTCTTCCAGCTCAAGAATAAAAACGAGGTGTGAGAGGATGAGATTCACTGGTTCTAAAAATCTTGAAGAACAGGGTGAGCAGAAACAATCAGTTCATTTAACTACGGATAATACTTCCTTAGTTTTATATTTAAAACATGTTTTGAGAGACTTACGTATCCACTGTATTTAAGGTAGTCTTACTTAATACAAGTTAAAATGCTGTTTTTGTGCATTAAGTTAAGATAATAAAAAGGTATATAATCATGATTTAAATCAACAAGCAGGAAACCTTGATTTAAATTGATTTTAATCATGTTTTGCAGTTGTACTTTTTACTGGTTTTTCAAAAAGGTCCTTCCCATTGGTGGTATCCATTAAAATATGCTGATTTGCAACTATTTATAGCCTTTGCTCTAAATTTGGCACTTTTTGGCTAACTAGGAGGATACATATGTCTATACCACCAATGAGAATGAACTTTGAAAAAAAAAATCAGTAAAAAGTACAAATTTAAATCAATTTAAATCAAGGTTTCTTGCTTGATGTAAATCGTGATTAAAATTGGTGATTTAAATCACTGGTTTAAAATCAGTCCACTCTCAGTATTATCATAAATAGCGTATACTAACTTGATCAGGTATTTCTCAGCAACATATCTACAACAATTAAATCCCAGCGCTATAAATCATAACTAGTGTAATTAAGTCCGTAGGACACCCCACAATCCTCCTTTATAGTCACTTTCTTTTTAAATGTAAAATTTGTGTTCCATTAAGCAGTCCAAGTTTATACGAAGGCTCTTGCCAAACTAGCAGAAATTGCTTGTTTCAATAAGTGTTTTGAGTTTTGAATGGACTTAGTTTATTGTCTCTGGTCATTCAGCACATGATAGCCTTAGCTCAGTTTACTTTATTATGCCGTATTGATCTTGCAAACCAATCCATCTGGTCTTTTAGTAACTGCATACTCTGAAACCAGATAAAACTGAGTTATGCTCTTTGGGCTGGTCCATAACATTATGAATGATTAATTGTTCTGCATTTTATGTGGACAAATTAGTTTTGATACATCTTAAATTAAGACTCACTATTGTCTGAAAGCCTGGGTAATGCTCTTAGTCCATTGACAAAGTTATTGATCTAATGTAATTGTAAATCTCTGCGTTCTGAAGCTTTTTGGAGTAATTCCACTCATTTGCTTTCACCACTAACACCTCTGAAAATCTGTCAGCTGGAAAAGATTGTTCTGTGTTGCTTTTAATGCATCTGTATTTAATGATTATACTATTTCGTGTCCAGTCTGCGTTCATCACTACATTACCTTTGGGCTTTGAGCCTAGCTTTTCAAGATCGGAATGGCATCATTTAAGTACATTTTTCTGATTGCTGGAGGAAAACCCCCGGAAAGGAACACTCAATGCAGAAAATTTTAATAGTTATATTGTCAGATTTTTTATTTGATCAGTTAAAATCATATCCACTGGTATGAATGTGAGTTGAGATTAGAATTAGGTTTCTCTTTGCTATGCTACATTACTGCAGTCACTCTTTCTATAGCACTGCATCCCTGAAAACTCTTTTTTCCTTCTACTTGATGTGGTATGCATTAACAAACTGAATTTCCCATGAAATCTTGATTCTGATTGCTTAGTAAACAGATGATAGTATTTTACAGTTTTGTAGTGAGACAGACATTTTATGCTTGTAAACTAAATATGTACAAGGGTATTAATTCAGCTAAGGAATCCGCTCCACTTGATACTAAGTGCCATTTTTTATACACAATCAGAACAGAATATGGTGAATATCAACAGTCATTCAGCATCTTTGTCATTTTGATTATCACCATTCTTAGTATTCCTAACTGCTGCACTGCTAAATCCACGCTCAATTTGTAAACATCTTCTTTTGGACGTTACAGGTTCTCAGACTTGCTAATATCATACGGGCCATGCTACAGTGTAACCCTTGATGGAAAGTGTAGCTGTATGATTTTTTTCCTCTATATAACAATAACCATTTACTCAGTTTCTTCCCATAGAGAAGCCTAAGGCTCTACAGCCATCATGAGGTCGGGTGTAGGGAATTGAGACTGGAAATTAATGGCATTCACTACACAAAAATTGTACAAGGTGGTATTTCTTAGGAAGTCTTGTATGTAATTTACAAAGTTCAGCTAGTTCTCTGGGCTTCTAGAGTTAGCTTATACAATCATGTAGAGAAAGCATTGGCTTTGGAATTGGGAAATTTTGTTTCTTCATGGTACAAGACTGATATTATATTTTTCTGCACTTAAGTGTTTTTAAACAATTTGAAATAGAAGTCCTTAGTGTACAAGACAGGTGCAGTACTGCTGTGTTGCAGGATATTGCTTTATTTTGGGGGGAGGGAGGGCAAGAATCAGTACCATTAACCATGTGTGCAAAAAGCTACATTTATTCTGTTATACTAATTCATTCTCTGACCTCAGCTGTAAAATACTGATTGCCTAATTAGTCAGTTACATGAGGGTTCCTTTTTTGTTTAAAAAAAAAATCTATTCTGTGTCGCCTGACTGCCTTCTCCTTTTTATGCGTGGTTATCACAACATACAGGGCTTGGGGGGTGGGGGGGGAGAACCACATGCCCCACTTCCATATGATGAGGAAGCTTTCCTGGGCGAATGCTTTCAGCTTCAGCAGAATCTACACTTGCATTCTCAAATAAAAATTTCCAGCCTTACTGCTGATCACAGCCTGACACTCCATTGCCGCAGGATGGTGAAACCAAATTTCACACTTTAAAAATGTAAGACCCCCCTCTGTCAGCCTAAAATATAATATAAATGCTAAATACTGTGATGGGTGGGCATGTGTGTACGCACACATGTACCCTACTCCCTTCTCAGGCCAGAATCAGAACAGCTCAGGTGTGTAACACAGGCACTATGCTAAGAGGAAGATAGAACCTTCTTCAACTCAAGTGGTCTGTGTGAGGAATGGAGTGCTAATCCTCACTAACCCTCTGAAGTTCTGATGACATTGTGCTACAACCATAGCCAGCAGAAGTGTTAGGTGGCCACTGAAGTGTTAAAATATTTTATGTTCACCCTTTAAATTATGCTTGAGCCAACAATCAAGCCATTGTCCACTAGTTTGTCATTTTGTACCTTAAATATGAGATAATGTGAATTACGGATGTTGCAGAATGTAGCTGTACTCTTTGCAGTCCCTAATCTTTATATCCAATCCTAAATTGTTTGATTTGTCTTTTTGTCCTTGTACACACTTGTGATGAAATCTGCAAGAAAGTTCCGCATTTCAAAATTTGGTTTTGTTCCAAATCAGAATGAAATAATTTTTTTCCCCTAAAAAGTTCTTGCAAACTAGAAATTCCAGGAAAAAAATTTGTTTCGGAAACACCAACACAGATGTTTGCAAATCGAAATTTGCACCCAGTGGACAGGCAGTAGCAGAATGAAACTGACCTAGGAAATTTTCCAACCACTCAGTTCTAGTAATTTCCTGTTAGAGACCCATATAATTTTTATTTATTTATTTTTTTAAAAAAGAAGAGAGTTCAAGTATTTGAGTGAAGGCAGAATGAAGATGTATGAAGATTGTTTTCAGTTTGTAAAAATAAATCACCACCAAAACCAGAATGTACTGGCGCTGTTACAGCTAGTAGTCTTATCCAGAATAAGTTTGGTTCCCCCCAAAGACCCATCATCATCAGGGAACTATCTGAGCAAATAAATTAACCTTACATTGTATTTTGAAGGTCATTCTCTTGATCTAACAGGAGGGGCCGGAGTTCTAGATGAAAGGGTATTCCATTGAGAACATTTTGCCTCCAGTCCCAGATGTTTGAATATTGGGACTGTTCAAGCACAGCACTCTGGCATGCAGCTGTTCTGATGCGGCAGAGGGAGAGAAGCAGCCTTCTAGGTAGCCAGGACTAACTATACAGGACTTTATAGATCCACCTGCAAGGTGAGAGAGTTTCAGAACTCAGGCTGCAGCCTGAACCCAGAAGTCTACACTGTAATTCAACAGCCCTGCAGCCTGAGGCCCACAAGCCCGAGACACCCATGGGTTTTTAAGTGCAGTGTAAACATAGAGAGCGCTCTGAATTGCATTCAGAAGCAGAGATGGAGGTGGTGCAAGACTTTTGGATAGCGTACTGAGTGTTCCCTAAATAAGCATGCAGCTAGTTTTCTGCACTAGTGGGAGATTAGAATCATAGAATATAAGGGTTGGAAGGGACCCCAGAAGGTCATCTAGTCCAACCCCCTGCTCGAAGCAGGACCAATTCCCAGTTAAATCATCCCAGCCAGGGCTTTGTCAAGCCTGACCTTAAAAACCTCTAAGGAAGGAGATTCTACCACCTCCCTAGGTAACGCATTCCAGTGTTTCACCACCCTCTTAGTGAAAAAGTTTTTCCTAATATCCAATCTAAACCTCCCCCACTGCAGCTTGAGACCATTACTCCTCGTTCTGTCATCTGATACCATTGAGAACAGTCTAGAGCCATCCTCTTTGGAACCCCCTTTCAGGTAGTTGAAAACAGCTATCAAATCCCCCCTCATTCTTCTCTTCTGCAGGCTAAACAATCCCAGCTCCCTCAGCCTCTCCTCATAACTCATGTGTTCCAGACCCCTAATCATTTTTGTTGCCCTTCGCTGGACTCTCTCCAATTTATCCACATCCTTCTTGAAGTGTGGGGCCCAAAACTGGACACAGTACTCCAGATGAGGCCTCACCAATGTCGAATAGAGGGGAACGATCACGTCCCTCGATCTGCTCGCTATGCCCCTACTTATACATCCCAAAATGCCATTGGCCTTCTTGGCAACAAGGGCACACTGCTGACTCATATCCAGCTTCTCGTCCACTGTCACCCCTAGGTCCTTTTCCGCAGAACTGCTGCCTAGCCATTCGGTCCCTAGTCTGTAGCTGTGCATTGGGTTCTTCCGTCCTAAGTGCAGGACCCTGCACTTATCCTTATTGAACCTCATCAGATTTCTTTTGGCCCAATCCTCCAATTTGTCTAAATTCAGAAGATTCAGAAGTTTCTTCAGGGGTAACCTCCTATAGAGTGCATTGCAGTAATTAATTTGGGAGGGAAGTAATCCTACAAAAAACTAGGCTGGTTGTCAGTTTAGCACTTTTAGCCTTTTGCCTATGCTAAAATTAGTCACTCATTGCTCTTCTGATTCTTCTATCATTTTATTTTAATGTTGGATTATTTAAAAGTGATCTGCAAAGGAAAAGAAAAAATGGGTTTGTGCCTTTAAAAACAAAACAAAAGAAACCCCACCACACTTTAAAATTAGGCTTTTGTCTATACGGGAAAACTTGAAGGATATCTAGAAAGCTTGTCTTATTGACATCGGAAGTACTAAGAAAGGGAAATCTAAATTGTAAGGAGTGATAGTCATTAAGACTGTTTAAAAGTCTGGTTATGGTTTTAAACACCTTTTTAAAAACACTTGGGAGAAAAGTTCTAAGAATTCAACACTCCATTGCTGACGACTTCACAAAAATGCTGAAAATTTGAGTTTGAATTGCCAATTAGTTCTTCATAGGAAAACTAGAAAAAAGACTCAACATTTCTGATTTCTGAGATTAAAAAAAATATATACACACATGACACTATACAGAAGCAAATGAGGCACAAACATTTTTTTCCTTTGCAAGTCACTTAAAAAAATATTGTTTTCCATAAAAAGGACTGTATTTTAGTGGTTTAAAAGCAGGAGAATGAGGGCTTCTCTAAATGGACACTTACATCACAGTAAGCTTAGGTGTGATCTACCCCACTGTGCATTAAGTGTCTGCGCAGAGCCTGCTACTGCACACTGAGTTCCCTAGTGTGCTTTAATCTACTCCTGTTTCAAAGCGGGGTAGATCTACCATGCACTAAAAGTTCCTCAGTGTGATCTGAAGGGTCCACAAAAACTAGTGTGGGGAAGATTTACATCCCTGATTGTACACTTAGTCTGTGGCATTTAGGCAAGTCCCGAGTGTCTAGATTCCTGGCTTTTATTTCTACCTATTCTGCCACGAAACTGGGCAAGTCATTTAACCTCTGTATGAGTCATCTTAGGCAACTAGTAATACTTTCCCCAAGTCCCAAATTTGTTATGATGATTGCCTAATGTTTGTGCTATCAACTATTTTGGGATACTATGTTGAAAGTCTATGCATAAGACTAAGTGTTATAGTATTTATACAAATAGAAGTAATTCAATGACATTGTTTAGTAAGAAATATACTTTAAGTGGAGCTGTATGTGTTGGTTTTAAACATTACAGTTTCTGTATTTAATACTTTTCTTGATAGGGTGTTGGTCTGTCAGTCCATGGACACTTTCGAGTGGCTACTGAGAAGACACTTTTTGCAATGCCAGAGACAGCAATAGGTAAAGATTGAATACAATGTCATCTTTTAATGTGTTTCAAATGATACTAAGTTTGTTCATGTAACTAAGAGAAAGTGTACTTGATTGAAAGTAGAGAAACCCATGAAAGAAAATTTCAAAAGGGACTAGATGTAACATTAAAAGTATTTTCTATTAAATAGACAGACTAATGGTAATGATACTCAAACCAGCACCTACTCTCTATATTGATCAAAATAAAAGACTGGGATAAAATATTTTTGATAATTGAAGTGAGGGACTGATCGCATTGGCTATCGCAGCAGGGACTACAGAAGACTCCCAATCTAATTGTGCCAGTGCATTCCCATTCTCTGTTGCTGTTCTAAACAAGAATTAACTGGGCTAATTGATCTGAGGCTTTTATGATGATCTGCAAACCAATGCTAGAAACACAGGTTTAAGGAGAACTTAACCCACTGCAGTGCCTAAATCTGTCATTGGGATAGATTCAGATCTAGAGCAAGCAGGTGTAATTCCATTAATATTAGTTAAATTGCACTCGCTTATATTAGCTCTGAATTTGTCCCAGTTCATTTTGCTAAGTATTTATTCAGTGAAGATAAGTAAATATTTCAATTGGAACGCTATCATTTTTTTTAAATAAAAAAAAATTCCTTTAGCCTGTGTGCCTTATTGGCAACTAAAAATCATAATATGGAAAACATGCTACCAGTTTTTTAATGGTCAAAACAAAAAAAGTCAGTGGAAGGAATTTGGGAGTGTTTACATGCATACTGTGACACCAAGGAAAAAATCTGAAAAATATAAACTTTATTAAAGACAGTTATTTTAAAGCTAATAGCTTATTCAAACTGAAGGAAATAATTAATCGGGCCCAATCCTTCAAGATGCTGAAGGCCTTCAATTCCAATTGATTCCAAAAGGTAGTTAAGGATACTTAACTTGCAGGATAAAAGAAAGACAAATTAGAGTTCATATTTTCCACTGGCAATTATCAGCCATTTTTGCTTATTGCCAGGACAATTGCAGAATTCATAATGAAATTATTAGACTTTATAAATTGAACTTTAATATGAAGACTTTATAAAGGGTTAACTGATAGTTTAAATTGTTTAACAATTTAAACTAACTAATAGCTCGATCTGGTGGACTAACAGGTTGCTTATAAACAGTGGCTTATTAACCTTCTACTGATGTGGTTAGGTGTATACTTTCTATTTGTGTCTATATCACTTGTTACCCTTTTGTAAACCATTCATAAAAAGCATGGCCAAAAAAAAAAAAACAACTGTTAGAGGACAAGTTATGTTTAATCTTTTAAAAATTAAAATCACAAAAAATAGCTTGGTAATTTGAATTGTCTTAGTATTTACTCAGGTATAAGTTGCCTATTCTTCTGAAAAGTTGGTGCTTTGAAATTAAGTGCCTTGATTACAATAAGGGTTGCACAGATCCCATTTCTTTGTGAACTTTAATTGGGCAGGGGCTTTCTTTAAATGGAAGATGTGCAATTTCCACTGCAGCCCTTTTCTTGCATTTAATTCCCCTCCTTGCACAGCCTTTTATAAAACATTCTAGCAGTTTTTCCTTTCATAAATAGGATCTTTTAAAAAAAAATAGACATTGTAAGGGTAGCTATTTATTAATGGGGCATCCCATTGTGCCATTAACAGAGAAAAGATCTGAACTGGTTTGCAGAATTATTGCAATAATCTTGATTGGGGTACTATAGAGGGTGCTTAGTACTGTCCTGTGTGGTTAAGGTACAGAAAAATTTGCCATAACCCACATTTGTGGATACTTTCTAGAACAGTGCTCTCTTATCGAGATTTTTCATGTTTGGTCTCTCCCTGAAGTTTGTTTTTAGTTTGAGCAAAGTTCTCTTTGCCTCATTGCAATTCTTTAAACCAACCTCTCCAACCAAGGAAATTAAATGCAAGACAAAAATAAAAACCTACTATTAATGAAACATTAAAATTGTGAAATCAAATAAGTAAAAAGATTCACAATTTTGTTTGAGTTCAAGTTCTGGCAGTGATGTTTCTACCACATTGCACTTACGTAGAATGTTTCATCCTTCCTTCTATTTTCAAATGGAAACCTTAATACATTCCTCTGTATTAAGAATGTAGACTAGAAAACTCCATTCCCTACTCTGGGGGAATTCTGTGCCAAAATAATTAAAAATTCTGCATACAATATTTTAAAATTCTGCAAAATTCTGTATTTTATTTGTCAAAACAATAGCATCACACCAGTTTCAATTATTTTTGGTCATTTTATTTCCAAATACCTGTCAGCAAGTATGTCTAACAATACAGATGACAAAAAAGATTCAGGAAATGAACAGAACTGAGTAATAATTTATTTAAACTACAATATAGACCCGTATTTCCTGCACCTCTCAGAAGCAGTGCAAAGGTTTGGGGGAGTCAGGGGTAACAGAGGAGCTGAGGGTGCTAGTTCACAACAGTAACTTGTGTAATACTTTGCTTCATCTTTTTACTTCTGAGACTGATTAGTATATCTGCCAGTCTGGAGCTGGAGACAGATGACAAACTCAGATCTTCATCCTGAGTAAGAAAGTAGTTTGAGCACAGTATTAAAATCCTAAAGGTCAGGATTTCTAATCCCAATTCTGATCTTTGTCTTGAACAAACCATTTAATATTTCTGCATCTGTTTTACCATTTCTAAAATAAAATATTTATGTAATCTACCTACCTTGCCGCAGTGTTACAATGTTTGACAAGTATTTGGAAAATGCAGTAATGTAGTTGCTAAGTAGTAGTGTGAGAAGCAGAGCACTTGAATACTCTTCCCATTTTTGGGGCAGTTTTTTATATCTGCATCCGTCGCAGCTCAGGGTACCAGGTTCTGTCAAGCTTCCTTTTGGACCATAATTGTGCTGTGTTCACTCTGAAGTCAAGAAGGGACACAGGTGTTTGGCCATAGATCAATGGTTCTTAACTGGTTTTGGTTGGAGTTGTCCTGTAATGACTGGGTACTACTTCACTGTCAAGTCTTCTTCTGCCATGCCCTGATGCAGCTACTACTGTCTCCTTTATTCTGTTGGTTTTTCTTCTTGTTCTCTTTTCTTTCATCTTGTTGCTTCCACAGCCAGCTGGAAAAGAAACTACCTTGAGATCATGAATAGAAAATAAGTCAGCAGCTCAGCTTACACCACTGACTTCTCTATATCCCCTCTGGCATTGCCTTCAACTGGACAGTACTTGTGGTGCTGTAAATCTCCTTTACTCTCCACAGAGAGCCAATTGGATATAGGGGACCAGCCCAGGATATCACAAGCTTCCTTTGTTTATATCTTCATTGTAGACCCTGTGATGGTGTTCGTCACATCTTGCAATTATTGCAATTTCCTCTTGAGCAGTCTAAGCTGCCTTCTCTCCATCTCAATTGGATTGGGAACCCCTACTGTAGTGTTTATTTTGGGCTTGATTAACAGTCTGTTATGTTTGATACTATATCACTGTTACCAGATTTGTTAGGTACCATTAGTGACTTTTTAGTATCCAGTGGTTACCACATGTGAATCTCATTTCCGAGGCCACTATGAAGGGAGATTTCTGGAGCCAAGGATGGGATGGAAGAAGCACTCAAGAGGGGCTGGAGGGAGGAAGGGAGAGAGAGAGCTGAGCCAGT
Organism: Caretta caretta; assembly: GCF_965140235.1. NCBI lineage: Eukaryota > Metazoa > Chordata > Testudines > Cheloniidae > Caretta > Caretta caretta. The sequence continues at coordinate 52,700,684 of NC_134216.1, read as the reverse complement.
ATGAGGATAGTGAGATGAGTGACATTAAGGAGAAAGCAGCTGAGGAACTTATCTCAGGGTTGGCTAGGCTGTAGATGTTGGCAGTAGAAGGGAGGTAGATGAAACTGAACTCTTATTTAAAATGGCCTGTGCCATGTAGGTTCTGGGAGTGTTAAATACCCCATTTTCAGATCTGGTTTAAATCTGTTTTTGGTAATGTGGGAGTTGGTCTACATAGGCATTTATAAGATGCCAGTTGGTGAGAGATCTTCACACACAGGCATAAGCAGGGAAGAGGGTATCAAGGGAGATTTGAGGTCAGAACATTCCAAGTTGGGAATTCAAAGGTCTCTCCAACCTGAGGTTACTCAACTAAAGATGAATAAAAAGGTTATATGAGTGAAATAGGATCTTTTAGGTATTTATGTGTCAAAACCAATACCTTAAATTCTATACAGAAGACAATAAGCAGCCAGTGCATCTCACCAAGCACCAGCATTGTGTGTTCGTAGTGGGATACTCCACTTAAATAAGCTACTCCATACTACGCTTGCTTCAATGTGGATTTAAGGTACCATAGTCCATTCTAGAGGTGACAATAGTATGAATGCTGGTGGCAAGGTCCACATTTGAGAGGAGAGGATGCATTCTTCTGGCCGGATACCGATGGAAGAAAAAAAAAAAAAGCAGTCTTGGTCAGTGTTCATATGTGATCTAAAAGCAGCTGGGAATCTAACCAGACATCCCCAACGAGTGACCCTACCTGTTTATTTTATAGATAATATAAAATATTTGGGACCATAATCCTTACACTCTGTGCTTTCTAGCCATACCATCTTTTTTATGGAACAATGTGGAAAACTAGACCTATAGCAGGGTACTGTGTGGAAGTAGTTGTTTAATTGTGGGTATAGATTGAATGGGAAGAGACATGTCCATATATTAAAATTGGTTTTATTTATTTTGTGTACTAGTCATTCTTATGCGACGCAGTAAACTTTATAAACAAAGTTTACAGAGTCAGAATATTGTAAATGTCAATGCCATTACAGGGCAGAGACACCCCCCCACTCCCTACAATGTTATGCAGTGTTATTGTGACAGTTGACACCCTAAAATAGCAACATTTGATCAGTATTGTATATGTTTATAGTTTGCAGGGAAACTGGGAGACTATTCATACAAATAAAATATTTGGTCATCTGAATTTCTTTTTCACCTGCAAATAATACTGTTCACATTTACTGAATTTTAGTGTCTTGATAACTGGGGAAATTGCAGAATTTCTACGGTGTTAGTAATTGTTTTATTGGATAATACTTACAACCCATTTTGCAATAGAGTTTTAAAAAGAGTTTGATTGTGTATATCACTTGCAATTATAAGAGGTTATTTACTGAGCCATAGATAGAAAATAAAATCTAGTCTTACCTTTTTCCCCCCCATTCATCATTGTACAAAAAGTTCTTATAGTTATTAGAATTCAGTTGTGCTTGATAGAAGAGGTACAGTATACAAATCCAGAAAGTGTTACTGCTAAGAGTTTGGTAGTCCCTCAAAGGCCCAAAAATCCAAAGTTAAGGCTTCTTCATGCGATATTTAATTCACACTATGGTGCTCCAATACAGCAGAAGAAGGTATGTTATAGTAAATGCTCTTCTGCCTATGCATTCTGTGGGCTGGAGAGCAGCATGCATAAGTTGACTAAGAAGTCACAATTGATGTGGGTGTGGGTAGGTGTGCACACACCCCCAGTCCACAACATGCCAAGTAGTGTGTCTAAGCAGATTTTAATAGCCAATCTGCACATCTTTGAAAGGAAGGGTATTCCAACCATCCTCTAATAGGAGGTTATCCAAAACCAGGCTAGTGGGCACCCCATTCACATTAAATGAAAATTCCATGACTTGAGCCAATCAAGGGGAATCATTTTTTAGAGATTTTAAGAGCTTCTGCCTATCGTCTGTAACATGGAGTTCTTATTAATATACCCTATTACACTGTGAAGTCATTATGAAAAGGATGATCTTATCAGAGTCCTTATTCCCCCCTCCCCATGGCAGCTGTAAAATTATGTTCCAAAATGGGAGCAAATCCTCTCCATTATTGCTCTCCTTGCCTAAAGAAGAATGCAGTAGCTTGTGGACTTTAACAGTGGGTTATTGGTAGGAAACTTTGCAGTGCCATTGGGTTTGTGTTGGTGATGTTGGCTAATGAGCAGAAAAATGATTGTGAATATTTCCAGCTGCAATTTTGTCTCAATTGCCATTGGAAATTGATTTTGTAAAAAAGTAAAAGTAAAAAAAATTAAAAATCAAAAGTATAATTTTCTTTGTGAATATAATTTTTGAAGTAAACACACACATTACAGGATAGAAAAATCAAATATTTGACCATTATATTAGTGTAAATATGTAATGGGAAATGTAAAAAAAATTAAGGGTTGCTTTTGGGGACCACAAAACTTATATATTTGCCTTTGACAAGCCCAAGGATCTGTCCTTTTGGAACTCTTTAATATTAATGTGATTCTTGGACTTTCATTGTTTACTTTTAAAATAAATAAGTTTCTACCCATTGCCTTTGAACTTACAAAACTTTCAAAATGTACTAATCATGAAGGCTGAGATTCCCCCCTCCCCTCCCACCTCCAAATGCAGGTTAGTTGTGGTCTTCTCTAAAGGTGCCCAGGACTAGTCTTTGGGGTCTCAAAGCTGATGGGTCCTAAAATTTTAGAGAGGTCACAAAACATTCATGACTTTTCCTTAAAAAGAATATTATTTGCTATATGGGAGTTTATTATATATTTTAATAGATTCAATGAACTATGAAGTTGGAGAGAAAGATTAGCTTCCACTTTTGATTTGCAACAAATTACTATCTTTTTCTTTGTGCTAATTCGGCAACATGATGCTAAGTGTTTTACAGATATATATAAAGAGAAAGTTCTTCTCATGAAAAGCTTGGGAATGAGCACTGATATCTGGCTTATCTGTTGTGAATACTTGCCAGAGGGAGGACTAGAATTTGAGGGCATTGTGGAAGAAGTGCACTTTAGGGAGAGGCTTGGATAAGAGGGTAGAGGTCTGGCAGACCAAGTCAAAGAGGGCTGGTACAGGCTAACGGGCTATGTAGAAACATGGAGGTGAGAGTGGGAGGAAGGCTGAAAGTGTGCAGTGAGTTGTGTGTTAAATGGCTGTTATGATAGTAAATTCTTTTCGACCTTTCCTTCACATTTCTTGTTTTCTTCAATTACAGGCCTTTTTCCTGATGTAGGTGGAGGCTACTTCTTGCCAAGACTTTCAGGAAAGATTGGCTATTACCTTGCTCTTACAGGATTTAGACTGAAAGGAAGAGATTTGCAAAAAGCAGGAATTGCTACACATTTTGTAGAATCAGAAAAGGTAAATCTGTCAATCACTACCTTTGATAATAGGTCAAAGTGTTAGATTTACTTGAAGTTGAATTTCTTCTTTGTGCAGATATCACAGATTAAACTGATTTTTAATTATGTAATTAAATTTAGCCTCTCGAGCATCAACCCCATTTGATGCAATATGAGTATTACACTTTCTCAGGGTGTCCAGGACCATGAACCACCATTTTACCCTCCTGCCTCCAGTGAGATGGAGTCTTGCCTGCGGTAACTGTACTCCTCTCTGACTCAGGCAGATCTCATGGTCCAGAAACATACTCAACTCAAGCAGCCTGGCTCACAGGAGGCACTGAGCATTGCCAGCTCCCAATGAAGCCAGTGGTAATTGGGTGCTCAGCATGTATTAGGCACCTGTTCTTATTTACAAAACATTAAATTGATATTTTGCTACTGAAAGTAACTGAGTTATGTTCAGCACTGGATTGTGGTAGCCAGTTGTGAAAACTTCAGTTTACTAGAATCATCTATTGAAAGAATCTACTAATGCTTGCAAATGGGCAGCCGATCAAAAACTAGTCCAAGCCCACACCTGAGTCCTCATGAGAGCCAAGTATGAGTCTAGGTGATAGCAGTTAAGGCAGCCACTGACTCCAGATTCCACTTGGAGATGAGCTGCTAGGTGGTCAAAACACAGGGAAGAAATCAAGTCACAGTCAAAACTGCATCTTTAGCTCTCTTTCCCAGTAACATATGTATGTCTAGATCCCACAGACACTTTACATGCTGATTATCTTCTCACACATTAACAATTTCAGTGAAGCCAATGGAAATTACTAATGTGCAAGTTAGATTCCTGAGTGTTTACAGGATGGGGGCCTTAAAAATTGGCTGGGGAGAAATCTAAATCATCAACTCATTTGGTAAAGTCATAGCATGAGATTGTGCCTATCCCTTGCATGGATGGGTTAAGTGGGCAAGAGAAAATAACCAGCTTTCCCTATACTCTCTTCCTCTCCACCTCTGCACAGTGACACTCTTTGCACTCAGGAAGAAGGACCCCATAAGGCTAGTTCAGCTACTGACAGTATCTTTTCTGAAGCGTATCAGGAGGGTGCAAGGCCTTGACTCCACCTTCTCATTTGCGCTATCAGAGTTAACTAGGTGCCTAGGCTATGAAACGCTACACTATCTTTGAAGTGTAGCACAGCACCAGGACTCCCAGTACCCTCTCAAGCTCTGTGAGTTATTGTTTGCCTGCTTCATCCACAGGTCTCAGTGTATAAAAGATTATGCCTCAAGGTCACCCCATGAGGTGGAGGTGGACACCTCCCTTACCTTATATGTTGTTCTGTGAGCAACAGCAGTCGTGTGGTCTGAAATATAGTCCTCCAATGGTACATCATAGCAAGTGCACCTCCTTCCAGGGGGTTGTAAAATAGTCCATACAGAGAAGAAAATAGCTTTTAGACTCTCCAGGTAGGAGACCCTCTTCTTCATGAAGAGGAGGGGAAGCAGACTTTCAGGCTCCACAGAAAATCTCAGTTCCGATCCTCCTATGCAGCTAAAAGTCAAGAGTTAGAACTGGGAGTTTCAACAACAAAACCAGCTCATCTTCTTTTCTCAGTGGTCTCAGGATGGTAGTGTTCTGTTCTTTAACACATAGCCTAGAACTCTGGTCTGAGAACTCTAGATCTGATTGTTTCAGAGCACCACCCCCAGCTGGCCTGAGTTCTTCCCTTTTAAGGGCTCATCCCCAGGCCTGAGAAGCTGCACAGATGCAGCAGTTTGGGGCTGATTGTGACCACAGCAGTTCTTTAACTCTTTCATGATAGGTAGGGGTATGGGTGGCTCTCTGCCCCACCACACAGAGGTTCTGCTTAGGAAGAGGTCCTCTGTACTGATCTCCAAAGGTGTCATTCAGTCCAGACTGCTCAGTTTTCAGAAGTGCTGAGCATCTGCTGCTCCCATTGTCTGCTTATCACCTCTTTAAATCAGGTCAAGAGTCTTTAATCCATAACTGTGAAAATAATCTAGCTGGAAATACATTTTATTCCCCTATTATTTTAATTTGCCTTTTTTTTTTTTTTGGTAGCTGCCTGCACTAGAGGAAGATTTGATAGCACTAAAATCTCCTTCTAAAGAAAATGTTGCCGATGTACTGAACTCATATCACATGAAGGTAATCTGCTGGCTAGCTACAATCTCAAACTTTATTAAAGGGGCAACTTTAAAGTTAAATAATCTTATTTACATAACACTCATTTGCTGTATGTTTGTGTAGCACCCTACAGAATGGATTCCCAGCCTCTACACACTACTGCAAGATGTTAATAATTTATATATTAACATTAAATAAGTGATTAAAATTGAAAGAATTTTAAAAATCTAATTTACTTTTCACCACTTTTTGCATTTCTTTCGATTTGGACAATGAAGTTAGACTAGTCAGTTTTATTTGGTGGTTCTCATCCACTGGCACAGTGGTGCTGAACATGTAAATTTCTAAGTAAGTGCTAGCTATTACTATTCATTGTTTTTCAGTTTTGATGTTCAGCGCCTGGGGACAGCCACTGACAGAATGAGACCAGCACTGAGGGAGGCACTGGGTGCAGGGGAAGTGGCCACGCAATCTGGAATTATGTGGATTCAGTGGCTCTGACATCCCACCACGTGACACCGAAACTGCTATTACAGCCTAAAGACCAAACTAGGAATTGTGAGGGACTCCCATTCATTTTAATGCCATGACATATCCCTCAGTTTGGGGTGGGTTTTGCCTTCCCACCTGTGCCATTCCCACTTTACCTGCATGAAACCATTTTACTCTGGCTTAATATGAATTTCATCCTTATTTCCTTTAAAGTCATCGGCAGAGTCTAAATTTTGAGCCCAGACTTCAGCGATTAATGATGTCCCTTTAACTTTTGAGGCCCAATTTGGCAAATACTACCAAGCATAGTGTATGTTAACAGGATCAGGCTCTAGATAGGCTCTAGTGAAATGCATTTGGAACGTTAAAGCAATGCTTTAAATTAAAGTAACTAATTATTGCTAGTTTTACATTTTCAGAGAAAGATTACTTATTTTCCAAAGCACAAATCCATAATTCTCTCTGTGAATTCATAATTCTTTGGCAGTGAATTTAACTTCATATCAAACAGGTAGAAAATGTCAGATTTCCTTGTAACACGTTGCATGCATGTATCAAAAGGTTTTAGATAATTTGCACCTCAGTTTGTACAATAGGAATGTAGCCACTCTAGTAAGCTTCACAGTACTTATTCCAAAAGAAAAAAGCCCTGGTGTTAACAGAGGCTTAATTTTGTTCCTTCATCCCATGTATGCCTCCGAGATTGTTTGGTTTTAGAATGAGATTCGTATCCACTATTTCCCAGTTAGAATTATTAGGTTCTTGTATAAGCACTGAGTGGAAAAATAATTGGAATAAATTAATGTATCTAACGCCACTGAATATCTTTGATAAAATGGAAACTATAAGCCAAGAGATAGAATATGTTGCTATAAAGTACAGTGCAAGCTGAGAGTTAAAGGAATGGAAGCTGCACTTTGGCAGTCATTGGAATAGAAGTGACAAGGAACCTGTTTGAGCTGCAGCTAGTGTCAGTGAAACATCAGTTTGTATCCTAAGCCCCCTAGTGCTAGCAGGTCTAAAACATTTGTCATGAGCTCCAGTTCTAACACACCCCATCATGCAGTCCCAGCTGCTGGCAGTCAGTCAATACCAGCAGTTAATGTGAACCAATTAACCAGAATTGTTATGTCTTCTAATTGTGTATGTGTAAACATTTTATAAATATAAACAAAAGGACTAGAAAGAGGCCCTGGTACTTCTATGAAGATTGGATGGGTTATAAATAATTTTATTGTTGCTGGTAAGGTGTTATCTTCATAGAAGATTGTATATTTATTGATGCAAGCATACCTGATTATCTTACAAGTTCAGAAGATGTCCCAACATTAATACTGTAAACCAAAACAACGAAGCAAGCACAAAAGAGGAGAAAAGTTTTATTCTTATAAGACTTAAAGAGAAAATAAAATTAATTGGGATCAGCCAATAAATTCCATCGTACTAAGTTTCTTTTAAAAAAAATCACCCAAATTTGATTATAATTCTCTCTGTGATTATAATTTGATTATATATTATTGATTATATATATAATTATAATTATATATATTGATTATATATTATAATTTGATTATAATTCTCTCAGCTAACAGCTGCTACTCCTTCCCTCCTCCTCCCCGCTTATAAATGGATATATATTAAAAGAAAATCTGTACATACCTTCCAGTTAGATATGGATCTCTAATATTAAAATGGAAATAACCATTGTACAAAAATGTTTACGAAAACTACACATCTCTCATATTACAGCTTTACTTCCCTTTCCTTACTGTTCCCCAGAGAACTCTGAAAGTGTATCTAAATCATCTCTCTCTGTATCTGTTACTGACAAATATTGACAAAACATCTTTGAGCTATCTGATAGCTCGTAACTAACTGCATCATGAGATAAAAACATAAAAGTATTCAACACACAATGACAAGTTTGTATGTACTGTAAAATACTGTTTGATTAAACATGGCAATCAGCATTAACTGAGCTATCTGCGTAAGCTTTTCTGTAGTGCAAATCAATATAGTATTTCAGTACCAGTGATGGGCTTTTAAAGTTTTCAAATAGGCTGAGACAGAACCAAGTGAAAGATGTATTTTCTTTTAAATAGTGCAAAATTGATCAAGAGAAGCAGTTCGTACTTGATGAACATATGGACAAGATTAACAGGTACGCAATCATTCTTTCCTCTTACCTCTTTTGTGTGGAAGATTTGCATTAATATTAATGTTTACTGGATTTAACAGGTTGTGTAATAGAAAAGGCTAGAGCCTGGTCTGAACGTCTGTTTTTGTAGGGTTCTTGACCTTGTAGACTTATTACTTACCCATGGTCTTCTACATATTACAGGTGTTCTTGGCTGATTCAGTGATAAAAGTAACTTTTGATGAACGTTGCTATAGTCATTAAGTCCCTTGTTTGTCAGCTTGTCACTCTTGTACATAACTGCCCTATAACACACTAAAAACAAAGACACTTGAAAATTGAAATTTAGGGTTTTGGGGGGCAAGGGACAGAATATGTATGTAATTCTTTGGGTATTGAGATGAAGCTACATCTGTGACCGGTTTTGTGCAGCTGGGTACCAGAAAGAGGTTGATGGATGGAAATCAGGGAACACCACTAACAAAAAACTAAGCCTTGTAGGATAGATTTGAGGAGAAGCTGAAATAATAATATATGGATATCTTGAATAACTGAGATGATATAGTTCTTTACAGATATTTTATGAGTGCAAACAGCAGTCAGAATGAAATTGATACCATAGGATTATAAATACATACATAAAACAAAAGTAGAAGTTTTAGAATTAATATCAGTATTCCCAACTGAGGTTTATTTGAATGTGAAATAGTCTTGAAAGGGAAATGGAGGAAACCTCATCAGTATATTTAAAAGTAGTTTGAACAAAGCAGGAGAGAATATTTTGTTGTTTATTATTTGTACTACCATGGCACCTGGGAGCCCCATTCATAGACCACGGCCCCACTGCACTAGGTATGACACAAACACAGAATAAAAAAGGGAGTCCCTGCCCGAAAGAGCTTACAATCTAAGTATAAGAGAAGAGACAACAGATGGTTACGGAGAGACTGATGGGGGAGCACAAGGAAACAGTGAACCAGCATTGGTCAGCATGATAGCAGTTGTCAGGTTTTTTGTAGGCTTCACAAAAAAGGAGAGGTTTAAGGAGGGTTTTGAAGGAAGATAATTACAGTAGAACCTCAGAGTTACGAACTGACCAGTCAACCACATATCTCATTTGGAACCGGAAGTACACGATCAGTTAGTGGAGACAAAAAAAACACCTCAAGTATTGTACAGAACCATACTGTGTTAAACGTAAACTACTAAAAAAATAAAGAGAAAGTTTAAAAAAAGATTTGACAGGATAAAGAAACTGTTTGTGTGCTTGTTTCATTTAAATTAAGATGGTTAAAAGCAGCATTTTTCTCCTGCATAGTAAAGTTTCAAAGCTGTATTAAGTCAATATTCAGTTTTAAACTTTTGAAAAAAACCACCATAACATTTTGTTCGGAGTTATGAACATTTCAGAGTTACGAACCACCTCCATTCCCAAGATGTTTGTAACTCTGAGGTGCTACTGTAGTTAGTTTTGTGGATGTTTACAGGTAGCTTCTCCCAAGTGTGAAGTGGAGCACAGAAGAAAGCACAAAGGTGCTTATTTGAATATTTTACAAGTGGGTGATTAGAGGCGGGAGCTGTCCTTTCAGCACTGAATGAGAGATGATGGATCATAAAGGGCCTTGAAAATGAAGACAAGTAACTTATATTTGTTATGATAAAGTGAGGGAGCCCGTGGAGGGATGCAAAGAGAGGGTGACATGGTCAAAATGATGCCCCAAGAAAATGACCGTTGCTGCTGCATTCTGAATGGATATGAGAAGAGCAAAATTTTATTTGTCAAGGCCAGGGAAAAGGATGTTGCAGTAATTAAGATGAGATAGTGTAGAGAATCAGGCTGATGGTCTAGTTAAGCTGTTCTGTTTTTAATGTCTGTGAGTTCTCATTACTTTCCAGGCAGGAAGGAGGGTGGAATCAGATAACACATTTAGTCATATGAGGCTTTTCTTGTTTTTTTTAGTCTGTTTTCAGCAAGCTGCATGGAGGAAATCATTCAAAATTTGAAGCAGGATGGTTCTCCTTTTGCTCTTAAGCAGCTAGAGGTAATGTTTAGTTATACATTTTTACCTTAATAATTAAGTCTTAAGGATTGATTCTGGTCTCAGTGAAACTTGTGTAAGTCTGGAGCAACTGCATTAAGGTCAGTGGAGTTACACTGGTGTAAAGTTGGTGCGATAGCAGGCTCAGGCCCTTCAGATCCAATCCTTAGTCCTTTAGGATTTAGTCAGTAGGACTACACACACTCGTAACTGTAAGATCAGAACCTGAGTCTTCATATTTATTGTAAAACAGTCTTACACCGCACAAATTTTACTTCATATCTACTCCTGACCACACACACACACACACCTCCTCTCCCGTCATAATCAAAGGTTTGGTGGTAATGGAGGTTCTCTTTGTACTTTTGTTGCTCTGAAATGATATGTAAAAATTGTGGCAAACTCGGTGTTTTCCAAATTAATTCAGTGGCACATTTCAGACTCCAGTACTCAGAAAAAAGTAATGTCTCTTCATGTATTTAGTCATATGGAATCTTTGAATTTTCTGTCTTTTTATTAGTCTCAAGTAGATTTACTTTGCTGACCTGTGAAAAATTTTCCCAGGGTCTATTAAAACATTGCTTAATATTGGGTTGAATTCATGCATTTCTCAAGGAAAGCTTTGATACTAATGCAGGATTATAGCTACGGGAAGAAATGCTGCTCTTGTACAAATGTATAACATGTATTCTTCTCACCCTCCCGTGAACTTACAGTATAAGACATAACAGTATCATTAACTTTCCTAGGCAGACTGGAAATAAATGTCTTAAAATTATCAAAGAATGTACCTGAGGTAACACAGATGTAATTATCTGTAATCACTGAGGTCAGACTAGCAGATCACAATGGTCCCTTCTGGCCTTGGAATCTATAAATTATATTTTAGCAGCCTCACAGGTTGTAACCAATAAACATTTGGCCAATCTAGGGTTTTTGTGGACAGTCAAAATGTTGACCATGGTAATGTTTTTGCATTCTCACAGATTATATTGACAATCTTCTTCACAAAGAAATGTGAATTAAGATAAACATATCTCAAAAAAAGGGAATTTTAGAAGCCACCTGCATAGCAAGCATTATGCTCAGTATTTAAAAGAAAAAGTTTGTTTAAAGTTGTGTAGTAAAATAGATCAATCAGGTATGTTGTAAGGATAAATACAATAAAGATTACGAGGCGCTTAGATACTATAGTGGTAGGGCCATATAAGATAGATACCTAAAATAGATCAGCCCACTCAGTTGTATTTATAATCTGCTGAACTGCAATGGGATATTGTAAACCCCTTTTACAATATCATTGTAGAACTATGTTTAACCTCACGCTGATGATAAAATTAACTTTTGTGGAGGCTGACAGACCATCGAAGATTATTTAACTATGGCTTTTTCTAAGCGTATAGTTATGGCACTATAAAAATAATGAAATCTAGTGGAATTGTTTGACAGAGAAGATAGTGTATAAAGGACGTTACAATGTTTTGTGCGTTCAAAATACAGTTCACATTATAAAGACTAGAAGTGCTTTCTTATTGGTTTATAGTCACTATCCAGGCCCTGTATATTCCACGATCCCATAACTACCAGATTTGCTGCAGAATTCACCCCCTTGCTGCAGAATCTGACCTATTTAAAGCCAAAATTTAAGTTCTTGGTCCTTATGGTTGTGGAGATTACATTTGTTTCACATCTTTTAGGTTAACTGATGCAGTATCATCTGTGTCTTCAAGAAGAGCCTATGTATGAGTAAGCAAAGGCCCTGTGCCTTTAAAAAGAATTTTTTCCCCATCTGTTTCTTCTATTCGTTTGTGCATTTAATAGCACTTGGTATGTAGTAGATGATACTGTTTCCCCTCTATGGTTGGTTAATGGGTGATTCTTGTTCCTCAGGCTTGATACAGTAATTACTAGGTGATGGTCTATAGCCTGTGTTATACAGCAGTTCAGAGTAGGTGATTATGATGGTCCCTTCTGGCCTTGGAACCTATGAATCCTGCAAATACTTTATAAGATTTAGTGTTTATTACTGTGAATAATCCCTTTATTTCAATTGAATTACAGTAGAAGCCTTGTGCCCACTAGTAAGTGTCCAGAGGATCAGGGCCTTTGTTTCCCTTTTTGCTTTTGTCAGTCTTTCACACAGCCACAGGAACAAGAAACATTTTTAACAACTGGAAAATGGTAAGACCACAAACATTCCCTAGGGGGAACTATGGGACCCATATTCTACCTGAAACTACTTTTAACCTTTTTTTTTTTTTAAATTGACTAGAATTCCAATTGTGGTGTCACTAACTGCAAAATTCAAAGATGTAACAGAATTATAGTATAAATATTTGTTGCAAAAGGAAGAGTGATGAGATGATTCACAGATAAAACATTAATTTGATACTTTTGAAAAACATTCCTGATATTTAGAAATTCCTGGCTGTAGATTGAATCCAGGGTAAATTATCTGGACCCACTTTAAAATCAACTAACTAGTGGGCTGCTTAGAGGTTTAAGGAGGCATCCCATGCAATCTGCCATTTATTTTTCACTGCAATGTTTAAAAAAAAAAAAAAAAAGACTGAAGTATGTGGTCTCCACTGTTTTAGAGTAACTCCAGTGTGAAAGCCTCTTGTTAACATGACTGGCTTTGGGGCTTCTGAGGTTACAGGCAGTGAGATTCCAGTGTCACGCCTGGGTCAGAAATAGAGATTTTGAAAGACTGAATAGCTCGGGGAATTGGTAATAAAATATAGAGTCATTCAAATCCAGCCCAGGAAAATTATGACCAAAAGTCGTTAACATCTGATGGCTGTTTGGTGGCCTGTGTGAAATGAGTCAATTTCTAAGTATTATAGACATCTTAAAGTACCATTGCTGCTGCCATTAACTGGTACGTTGACTGGCAGACGCAGCTCAGAGGCCAAGGAATGAATGTGCATATGATCATTTTTTCCTCAAGGAGGGTGATATCTCCAGGTCAGAATGGTGGCACAGTGGTGATGCATTGTGGGGAAAATTACGTTGCCACTACCATGTTGTTGAAGAATAGAAAGCTTGTCTACAGGGTAGAGGGATGAGAGGTTTTAGAGTGAAATTGTCACCAACAGCAATAGCCAGAGTGATAGATGCCTGTAGTTTACCTGATGCATTAATTACTTTTGGCAAACTGAATCCTATTTGTATGTAATATTTTTACCCTGGTGCCCCCTCTTGGCTGCTTGTTAATGAGTTCTGTAGAAACTTTAAAATTTCAATAGTTGTTGCTTTCCTTCCTCCTTTAAAATATTGGAAATGGGACAGGGAGAAACCATACTTTAAAAACAAAAACTAAGACAGCAGTCACATCTCAATATACATTCACAGCAATTCAGCCAGAGTTACCTGGTAACCAGTGAAAGGCAGGTTAGAAAGGTAAGAAGAGCCAAACAAAAGGAAGAAACAATGGACATGTCAGCTGCTGGGACAGTGGTTGGAAAGCTGGTGCAATGATGCCCTCTCCTGAGCTGGCTTCTCAAAATTCCCACTTCATTTCTAGTCTGCAAAAATGACTCAAAGTCCCTTATAAAAACATTTCAGATATTTTAGAAGATGTTCATTTACATTTTGCTTGTTAAAAGCACACATACTTCAAAAATACCAAGCAATATCATAACCCCCGTATCCTGGCCAGATTCCAGTTTGAGTAATCAGTTCTGCATAGCTCTGATTGCCCTTTTAGTATCATTTGGATATGTTACTCTTCTTCATTTCCTGATCTAAACTCTTATGTCTACTGTTGTGAACTGATAACCAGTGTAGTCTCACTTCACCCTATACATGATGGCATTTCATTCTCCCATATGTCGCTTTGGACAGATGATATAAAATAGAGCCGTGTGTTGCAAGCACTTATGCGCACAAGTAACTTTACTTGTATTAAGTGTTTGCAGAACTGCTACCTGTGGAAGGGTGGAATCGCTGCTGGTGTGCTCCCCTCGTGGCTGAATGTGGTGTAGCTGCTCTTTCTGCTGTGGCATGGTGTGTCTCCTGCCGATGTTCAGTCTGGTCCTGTGCGGGTCTCTTTTCTCATGACTTGGCCGTCCAGCCAGGTCACATTTTAGGTCCGCCCCTTCCAGAGTAACAAAAGTCCAACAACCTTACATCAGATTTTCAGCCCTTGACTCTGGGTCCCAGGGTCCTTAAATCTTCTTGTCCCCCAGGTCCTTACATCCTCTTATCCACAGGGCTTTCACGAGTTCTCATCCCCTTATACGAGGGGGAAGTTCACTTCACCTTCTCTGGTGACTGGTAGGGGAACTTAGGTCCTCCCACTTCTCTGGGTATTAGCCCAGGGACCCTATAGTGAAAAGATAAAGTTTGTCTATTCAGACCCACCTTGTGCTACCTTCTCTGCACTTTTTCCTACCTCAGCCTGTCAACAGGCCTTTCCGATGGCTCCTTCTTGGGCCTGCTGTGTACCTGTCTTTTTCTCAGACTCTCAGGGTATGTCTATACTGTAATTAGACACCCATGGCTGGCCTGTGCCAGCTGACTCAGGCTCACAGGGCTTCGACAGCAGCGTTGTTTAATTGCAGTGTAGACTTCCAGGCCCAAGCCGGAGCCCAGGCTCTAGGACCTGGGGTTGGGGGGGGGGGGTTCCAGAGCTCAGACTGCAGCCTGAGCCCAGAAGTCTATACTGCAGTTAAACATCCCTGCTTCAGTCTGAGCTCAAGTCAGCTGGCATGGATCAGCCCTGGTCTAATTGCAGTGCAGATGTACCCTGAGAGTCTCAGAAAAATACAGATACACAGTGGGCCCAGGAAGGAGCTGTAGAAAAGGCCTGTTGACAGGCTGAGGTAGCCACGGGTGTCTAATTGCAGTTAGACATACCCTCAGAGGTTTCATACTTCATAACTTTTACAGGATTCTTCCATGGAGATCTCCAACAAGTCCCAAACCAAAAGTACAAACTTAAACCACTTCCACCTTACCCAGGCTCGAACGTGAGTGCTTCTGGAGGCTTCCCAGATACTTTGCTTCTTACTTCTATCAAACCATTCCCACAGTGCAAGAACTCTCAGCCTCATCTTTTCTGAGTCTGTCTCTAGCTGAGCATTCTGTCTTTTTAAGGAAACTTGACTCCTTTCCAGGTGACCCTTCGAACCAACCTTTCTAACATCTGTTCAGGTGCCAACAGGTAGGTTAGTGGAGTTCTGAAGCTCTCATTAACCTTAATCTTAGTGCCAATGTGAGATATGCACCCTATCACAGTACCGTAGTTTGTAAAATGCTTTGGGATTCTCTAGATGAAAGGACTATATAAATGTCAGTCATGGTCATCTTCGCTATTAAGAAATTTTGACTATATAGAGTATATGGTTTTGTCAAATACTACACAACAGCATAGGTATTTAATTGAAAATATGTGCCTAAAAGACATTTAATCATTATGACTTATGCTTACTGGATCTAAACTGGTAGCTCAATAAACTTCTCTCTTTTGGGCTAGGAATTGACTCAAGTGGTCTTCAAAAATAGTTGAAAAAGCTGAAACCTTATATTCAGGATATGAACACAGGGTAACATCTAGTGAGACAAGGCAGTGTGTTCCTGGTACAAAGAGCAATATAGTTTATAAGAGCTGTATAATATTTCATAATTTAATAATGTCATTGTTGACTTAAATTCCAAAACTATGTATTTTTAAAAAGCTGCAAAACCAGGTTTGATTTTTTTTAAGTGAAAAAATCTGTATTAAGTTTACCAGATATTTCTGTGCTTGAGTTGTGTAATTAATGTTTTTACTAAACTCAGCTGAAGACAGCAGACAAGACAGGAAAACATAGCTGGATATAGTTACTTGTATGGGAAAAATCAGTCTTTTTTTAAACCATAGCTCATCCAGACTGGATCAGAAATGTTGAAATAGTTCACAGTATGTACAAATATATAGATCAAAAACCTGCTCGACATTAACTTACAGGGGAGTTTACATATTCTAAATAAGTTTTATTGGCCTGAATTTGGGATGGCTACATTACTTATGAGTGAATTATGAAGGTCATCCCAAATGACTGTTGATGAAACCTTTACATCACCCTACCTCATCATATTAAGTATTCTGTATGTGCTACATGTTATAGGAAAAATATTTTTAAAGTGTTTTAGGCAATTATAAACGTATCTGTTGACACTGCTTTTTGTACAACTCCACCTGTATGTCTACATGCCTTAATCATAGATTCATAGAATCATAGAATATAAGGGTTGGAAGGGACCCCAGAAGGTCATCTAGTCCAACCCCCTGCTCAAAGCAGGACCAATTCCCAGTTAAATCATCCCAGCCAGGGCCCTGTCAAGCCTGACCTTAAAAACCTCTAAGGAAGGAGATTCTACCACCTCCCTAGGTAACGCATTCCAGTGTTTCACCACCCTCATAGTGAAAAAGTTTTTCCTAATATCCAATCTAAACCTCCCCCACTGCAGCTTGAGACCATTACTCCTCGTTCTGTCATCTGATACCATTGAGAACAGTCTAGAGCCATCCTCTTTGGAACCCCCTTTCAGGTAGTTGAAAACAGCTATCAAATCCCCCCTCATTCTTCTCTTCTGCAGGCTAAACAATCCCAGCTCCCTCAGCCTCTCCTCATAACTCATGTGTTCCAGACCCCTAATCATTTTTGTTGCCCTTCGCTGGACTCTCTCCAATTTATCCACATCCTTCTTGAAGTGTGGGGCCCAAAACTGGACACAGTACTCCAGATGAGGCCTCACCAATGTCGAATAGAGGGGAACGATCACGTCCCTCGATCTGCTCGCTATGCCCCTACTTATACATCCCAAAATGCCATTGGCCTTCTTGGCAACAAGGGCACACTGCTGACTCATATCCAGCTTCTCGTCCACTGTCACCCCTAGGTCCTTTTCCGCAGAACTGCTGCCTAGCCATTCGGTCCCTAGTCTGTAGCTGTGCATTGGGTTCTTCCGTCCTAAGTGCAGGACCCTGCACTTATCCTTATTGAACCTCATCAGATTGCCATGGGCCAGATCCTGCATCCAGCAGAAGCTTCCATTGACTTCAGTGGGTATTGGATTAGGCCCCAAGTGACTAGTTGTACAAGGTACAGAAGGAGCCATAAAAATCTCCTAACCCAGAATAGCATTTTTAAATATTAGAAGCAGAAAAGTGAATCTGACACTAGGCCTGGGGGGGGCAGATGTTTGGCCCCTTGTCTGGTAGTTTTGCCCAGCTGGCAAAGGGTCATTCCAGTTCCCTGGGTGCATTTCTGTTGCCCTGGCTTTGCCATCTTTTTCAGTGGAACCAGGATTTCACCGTTGGTGTCTAGATAGCTTAGATAAACTTTAATTTGTTCAGTGTATACAGGAATAAATACAAATGTTGTGTGTGAGTTGTTTGTATATTGGTAAATTAAAATGGTAAATAAGAAAGAGGACAGATCAGCGCTACAGAGTAATCTGGATCACTTTAAGTTGGAGACAAGCCAACAATATGCATTTTAATACAGCCAAATGTAAATGTACTTCTAGGAGCAAAGAATGTCGGCCATACTTACAGGATGGGGGACTCTATCCTGGGAAGCAATGACTCTGAAAAAGATTTGGGGGTCATGGTTGATAGTCAGCTGAATGTGACCTCCCAGTGCAACGTTATGGCCAAAAGGCTAATTCGATCTTTGGATGCATAAACAGGAAAATCTCAAGTAGGACTAAAGGTTATTTTACCTTTGTATTGGGCACTGCTGGAATACTCTGTCCAGTGCTGGTGTCCACAATTCAAGAAAGATATTGAAAAATTGGAGAGGGTTCAGAGAAGAGCCAAGAGAATGATTAAAGGATTAGAAAACCTGCCTTACAGAGATAGGCTGAGTTCCTTGAGACTATTAGCGTAATAAAGAGAAGATTAAAGGGTGACTTGATCAAAGTCTGTAAGTACCTCCTAGGAGAACAAATTTTTGATAATGGTGTCTTTAATCTGGCAAACATATAATTAAACTTATTCAAACATCAAAGGCCGTAGAACTCCCCCCACATTTTTAATAGTGAGAGTAATAACCATTGGAACAATAAGGGTTGTGGTGGATTCTCCATCAGTGACCATTTTAAAAATCAAGATTGGATGTTTTTCTAAGAGAGATGCTCTCGGAATAATTTTGGGTGAGTTCTAAGGCCTGTATTATATGACAGGTCAGATTACGTGATCACAGTGGTCCCTTCTGGCCTCAGAATCTATTAATGTATAGCTATTATGGTGTATCGTGGGCAGGGTATGGTTATTCCATAGGCATTACTGAAAGTCAAATGCAGAATATATTATTCTGGAAGTATTAGGCCTTTGATATGCGAGTTGTTTTAGTGTTAATAAAGTGGAACGAATAGCACTGGCTGTGATCCAGGTATACTGCAGGCAGTTGCTCTGCTGGCTATCCAGCTCTTGCCAGTGCAGTCCTGACATACAATACCGCTGCTTTCCTGAATCAGAATATGGTCGAATGGGCACTCTTAATGAGGCCACTATGCAACTGAGCTACAATATCAAGAAGTGATGACAAAACCTGAAAACTGTCAGAGCGGTCATTTGATTGTAGCCAATTGATATTTTTTAAAATGTCCTTCAGGACAAACTTACCTCAGCATCATGAGAGAGTGGTGTTGTGTTGTCATGACGTTCATAAAGTGGTATTGCACTGTAGCAACACCTCACGACCAACATTGCTCCCTCTAAAAGATGTTTTGAAACACTTTAGTGTCCTATAAACTTGTCTTACAGGCTATGGGGACCCCTTGTCAAAATTAGGGTGATTGCTTTTTTTAAAAAAGTCAAGTTAGGAGACAAACACCAACTTGTGAAAGTTCAGATACTTAGATGTGTGAGAGGGATAAAGGAGGCACAACGCTCTGGATTCAGGAATTCCCTCCATTAATGTATGGATCTGTGAAGGCTGGACTCTGTTGGTGCACCCTTTCATGTCCTCTATAGTACCCTCTGCTCATGCTGGCTACGGCCCGCCAGTGGACTGACTCTTCTTGTGACTCAGCCCTCTGGACAAATCATGCTTTAGTCTTACCCTTTACAGGGTGACAAAGTGCATCAAAGGAATTCAGCCTGACTTGAGGCCCAGGGACCCCACACATTTCTCTCAGGTTTTCAGTTGTCCATATTCCCTTCTCATGAGTGGCCTCCCACCACCAACTCCACTGGCAGCTGGTTGGGGTACCCAGGTCCACCCGCTACACAGGGTTCCAGTCCAGGGACCCTATAATTAGAAGCCAAGGGCTGCTTCGTCATACTTCTTTCTACTGCCTCCCTGGACTTCTTTCTCTTGTAGTCTCTTTTCAGGCCTTTTCCTCACACCCTCTCTAGGGTCACCCTTTTTTCAGGGCGAGAACTCACAGGGCTCTACTCTGGAATTCCCCAACAAAATCCTAAACTAATAGTACAAACATAACCCACTTCTCCCCTCCTCAGACTTGACCTTTGATCCATCTCCATTCCTCAGCTGAGCACCATCCAAGGCTTTCTTCTTGGAAGTCCAGGTCCTGCCCCCTTATCAGGGTTCACCACCAGAGCTTGCTCCACCCCACTGACTTCTCTGTATCTCTGCTGCCTCTTGTCAGCCTTTGTTACTCAGCAGAGGATTCCAGAGCTAACTCTCCCCCTAAACTTCGTCTGTGACCCACCCAGTCTCTCCAGTCTCTCACACCAAACAAGGAACTGAAGTATGCTTTCCCACTCTCCCTGCAGCCTCCTTCTCATCTGTGCTTCCTTTCTATATAGTCATCACCCAGTGCCTGACCCACCCTGCAGGTGCAGCCAGATGAGTTAATTGGCCTTTCAGACCCACATTAACCCTTTCAGAGCCAGGATTGAGATATACCACATCACGAGATCCTATTGGATTACAGTAACAAGCTAATAATAAAAGCAGAAAAGAAAACACACACAGCCCTCCCCAAAACTTGAAGCTTCTTGCACCCAAATTACCAGAGGTCCCGTCAGCATTTCAGAAGAGCAGTTCCTAATGAGCCAACAGAAAATTGTAGCCATACAGTTCCCTTTAAATTGTTTTCCTTTACTCTGCTGGATAGTGCAGCATTTTCCTTTTGTTTTGTTTTTTTTCCTTATCATTCTTAGTTCAACCAAAAGAAACCTTATGAGTTCATCTCAGATTAATAGAGTTGACTGGTCTCTCTTTTAGCAAGCCAGTAATGAGTGTCTCCTCTCTATTCTAAGGAGAAGTGCCACATTAGACACCAGTACTTTCCTTTAGGCTTTTTAGGACCCAGCAAAGATTATGTTTTCCTGATACAGCAGTATGGAGTTTACTGCTTTAGCTACTTGGGGGTAGAAAGAGCTTGGAAAAAGTTGAATAGTTTGAAGAAAGAAAGTGCCACATATTACTCATTCATACAGGGGAGAGTAGCCTTGATTCCTTGAGCTCAATTAAACTTAAAATGAGTTAACACGGGAAACCTCAGATTAATCAAACACTCTGGGTGGGATCCACAAAGGTACTTAGGCCCTATTTATTTATACCCAGATCTAGGTGCCTAAGTATCAGGTTTAGGCACCTTAGTCCCAGTGGCTCCACTGTGATCCAAAACTCCTGCCAAGCCCTGTAGGTGCCTAAACTCGGTGCCTACGTTTTTCAGAATAAAAGTTCCCTCCATGCCCACGTTTCTGCCGCTGAGCACATGCACTGTTGCCCCCCGTAGGTATCTGGACACCTATCTCCTGCCTAAGCCCAGAGTGAGTCACAAACCAGGAGAAGTCAGCCATTCAGCAGCTGAGTTGCCTGTAGAGCCCATCTTGTGGGGGGCTCTGCACGTGCCTACTAGAGCAGGTCCATTCAGAATTGATGTGTGGGAGCGTGCTCTCCCACAACTTTTAGCCAAGTGGTTAGAGCACTCGCCTGGGAAGTAAGAGACCCAGGTTCAATTTCCCCCTCTGCCAGAGGAGGCTAAAAATTATAAGGTGGCAGCAGCAGCCGCTCCACCACCTCCTCTGGTTGTTTTATGTGTAGGGAGGCAGGCGCCTAATTCTCTTGCTCAAACACAGCTTAGGTGCCTGATTCCAGACAGCCGGTTCCCATTTGTGGATCGCTAAGATGACATAGGCACCTCCCTGCAGCCTGGACTGCAGCAGCTCTCTGACGTAGGGGCGGGGCTGAGCACACACTCTTCTCATTGGCATTTCGTTGGCTAGCTTAGGCAGAGCCTCACCTAGTGTGCTGGCTTTGTGGAGTGCATTCTAAGGTGCCCGTCTCTCCCCATTCATTGTCTAGGGAGCCTAAGTGCCTAATTTGGCCGTGTGGATTTCAGTGTTATTCCTGTGACTTCCTAGGCACTGTGACCCTCAGTGTTGCAATGCCTAAGTTCCTTTCTGGATCCCAGCTTTGTCACCTGTTTCTCTTAATATAGTAAGGTTTTTCACTCCCAATTCTCCCTGCAGGACATAATTAACTCTTCATCTCTGTAAATAACCCTTTTGTTTCTTCCTCCCTTACAGTTGAGGGGAAAGGGCTACTTCTGTCACTCATCTCAAACAAACAAACAACCAACCCTCTTCTTCCCAGAAACTGGATGCTATGGTGCATATGAGAAACTTTCTTAGCAACCTATATTGTGTGACTGAAAGGGAGCAATGCTGCTATTCCAGTTGTTATTTTTGGGAGGACTCCATTCCTTACCCTTAGTTCCCTCACCGTACGATGATAAAGTTCTGATGTTTAATGGTGTTGCAAATCCAACTTGCAGTATGCAGGACTCCTACACTGAAATAAAGATGATCCTTAAAAAATGGAATGAGTGGCAACACCCTTCCTTATCTGCCTCTCTTATTTCTCCCTCATAATGCAACTTGTTCCTCTTTGATCTTGTTCCCCAGACATGATCTTCCTCTTATACTATCAGTTCATTTATAGATATATTGGTGACTCCTTTTTTCTGCATTACACTCACCTTTTGTGCTTCTTTTTCTTTCCCTTTCCTTGATTCCCTGCACGATTTATAGCAATGCTCTCTCCACCTCCAGCCTCTTTGGCAGCCTCTGTGTGCATTAGCTTAGTAAACTGCTGTTTTCAAATCTTTCCTGCTTCAGTGCTCCCCTTGATCAGTGGTGCCCCACGGTGCACTGTGCATATTTCACCCAGGGAAGCTCATAGGTGCCCAGAATTTTGAATATAACATCTGGTCTGGTCCCAGCAAAGATTTCCAGATCACACAAGAGTTTGCCACTGAGCAAAGGGGAAAAGGGCCCTATGTGGAAATGGGGCCAGGAAGAGAAAAGGAAATTAAGGGGAAAAAGGGAAATTAAGGCGGCTTTATTAGGAATTGCTGAACAGGTCTGAAGAGCAGCAAATTGCAGTCGGGGTGGGTGAGGGAGGGAGGTAGAGGAGCTAAAGTACAAAAAAGCAGCTACGGGTCTGTGATAATTAATGGAATTATGAAAGTTATCAGTTCAAGCCAGGATGTATTTTTTCCAAACTATTTCCCCGAGCTCTATTTTCAAACCAGCTGATGGATACATGCAAAACTGTGATAAAACTTGAATCACTAGTTACAATTATAGGATCTACTGCTTGCACAGCAGTTGAGTTCATAGACATAAGTAAACAGGCAAACAAGGTTATTACTCTCTAGGGGCTATCATCTGGAGGGAGAGAGAATGAGAAATCAGAGCAGTGAGGAGCAGAAAATTCCTTGGTGTTAATGACTGGAAATCTGCTATTTCAGTCTGTGGGTTAAGAGTTTAATATCCTCATTGATAATATGAATAGGTAAATCTTACCATCTGCCACTTCCCATTGTAGTAATAAACAATCTTTTGTAAATCAGAGAACACTATTGTGGTATGAATGGTGTGGATCATTTATTCATGCTTACATAAAATCCTTCAGTTTTAAGATTTAAAAAAATACAGTCAACCTGTGGAACTCTTTGCCAGAGGAAGTTGTGAAGGCCAAGATTATAACAGGGTTCAAAAAAGAACTAGATAAATTAATGGAGGATAGATCCATCAATGGTTATTAGCCAGGATGGTGTCGCTAGCCTCTGTTTGTCAGAAGCTGGGAATGGGCAACAGGGGATGGATCGCTTGATGATGACCTGTTCTGTTCATTCCCTCTGAAGCACCTGGCATTGGCCGCTGTTGGAAGACAGAATACTAGGCTAGATGGACCATTGGTCTGACCCAGAATGGCCGTTCTTATGTTCTTATTAATCACCTATTTGTCATAATTAAAAAATAGAATTCTTGTTTACATTCTTTTCTCCAAGGAAATTTTTGGAGCTCAGTTCTAATTCCTTAACTATGTTTTTTCATCCATCTGGCACGTGGTCTGTTTTTAATTGAAAGGTTTCAGAGTAGCAGCTGTGTTAGTCTGTATTCGCAAAAAGAAAAGGAGTACTTGTGGCACCTTAGACTAACAAATTTATTTGAGCATAAGCTTTCGTGAAGTGAGCTGTAGCTCACGAAAGCTTATGCTCAAATAAATTTGTTAGTCTCTAAGGTGCCACAAGTACTCCTTTTTTAATTGAAAGTTATTCATGAGTGATAGGCTTCTGGCAATTATTTTTATTTACATTAAAAAGACACTATCTTTTTTTTCGTGGCAGTAGTGCATACCAATTATCTGGTCTTTACAAATAAGTATAAGGAGAAATGCATGTTTTTAAACTCAAATGTTGGGCCAACTCACATATTCCCAAATTATTCTGATCATTGCACTAAACAAAACTTAAATACTATATCCACAGCTTACCTGCAAGATCTCTTGTAGCTGTAGATGATGCAAATAATGATCAGAATTTTAGAAGTTTTTTTAACTTGTGCCTGTAATTCTTAAATGTGTAATAGTTCATACTGAACTGATATAAAAGGCCAAATTCTGCTCTAATTTACCCTAGTATGAATCAAGAAGTCCACTGACAAATCAAATTAGTCGAGATTTGAGCCCCAGTCCTGCAAACTACTCCTTGGGGGTGGAATATGTGCCTGCATAGAACTCAGATTACAATGAGCGTCTGCCTGGGCACAGAGGTCCTTGTGTGGAGTAGGTTGCTGGTTTAGTGCCTGAGCCCTGTCTTCACAGGATAGACTTCTGTTCTCCATTGAAAGAGGGGCTGTAGTACTGAGAAACAATGCACAAGAGAAAAATAAAAGATTAAGAAATAGCAGGGGCAATTTTGAGGCCACTTGGAAGCCTGCTAGAGATCAATGGGATTTCAGTGCTATTTTTATATGCCATAGATAAGAGCTTAGGGAAGGGGGAATAACAGAGATTTTTGGGCAAATTAACATGATTTTATATCACAGCATGGCAGAGGTGGGTTACGTAGAGGTGGAGAGGATCGGGCAGTTAAGCTTAGGAGGATGGAAGTGCTAGAGTATTGCCAAGTGTTGTTTTATATTGTTACACCTGTAATAAAATAACCTTTTGTCTTCATTTTTGAAAACCATTTAACCAAAAATCTAATAGAGAAAAAATGAAGTTTAATGTCTTCCACAGACAATTAATAAAATGTCACCTACGTCCTTAAAAATGACTTTGAGACAGCTTAGAGAAGGCGCTTCCATGAACTTGCAAGATGTATTAACTATGGAATACAGACTGAGCCAGGCATGCATGGTAAGAAAAAAATACAGTACATTTGCCCCTTCCAGACATAATAAGCTGGTTGCCCACTTTTGCAATTCCATACTAATTATATCAACAAATATAGCTGACGAATATATAACTGTCAGTATCTTAGTGGTGTCTTTGTTCAAAATGACAGTTGCCATTTGTATGCCTGCTTGTGCAACTGGAAGGAAAGGTAGCCAGCAAAACAAGGTTATAGGCGGGACAGTGGTTTACGAAGAAACATATGGTGAAGCTACAACCTGGAGAATTAAACAATAAGTCGCGTTCAGTACGTAGCTTGGCGCAGCAGCCTAGTTGTCTGACTGAAACCCTGTAAGATTCCTGACCGGAAGCCTGCTTTGTTCATTTAGTCACTTTTTGTCATATAAAATATTAAATGACATAAAAATATTATTTTTGAATGGATAGTTTTGTTTAAGATAGACCTTGGAAATGTGTGGCATGCCTCATTCATACTGAAAATATTGTTACTCCTTTCCTCAAATGAGTACTGTCACTCCATTTCTAATAAAATGTGAACAAGATTTGATAGAACATAATTATTTAACTGAAAAGTGTGATAAGCATACATAGTACATCAAAAACCAATGAAGACAAGGGCTCTGCCTTGAGGAGTTTACAGTCTAAAGACCAATCCTGTAAGCCCCCATTGTGTGGAACTCCCATACAATGGAAAATCAATGAGATGTGCCATGGGAGGATGATGTGACCATAATTCAGTCAGCCACAGTGCACAGGACAGCAGTTCAAATGTTAGGAGGTTTGGAGCTATGGTAGTAAGATGGATCAGTATAGGAAGATTTTGGATGGGAGGAGAGCACTTGGTGGATTGACTCAGAAGGTTGTTCCAAACATAGGGTGTAGCATGAAAGAAGGTGCAAAAGCCAGAATTAAGGAAAGAGAGAAGGGAGCAGTTAGGTGAGAACATTCAGAGCAGTGTAATAAGAGTAAGAGAAAAAGACGAGTGCAGTGGAAGGGAAGTTGGGTAGAGGCTTGGGTAGCATGGACTTGATGCAAAAGCAAGGAGCCCCCAGTGAAAGGGGGTGAAATGGAATGTATTGTTTTACATGTTTCTTTGTCTTTCAGAGTGGCCATGACTTCTATGAAGGTGTTCGAGCAGGTAAGCATGCACACCAGAAAGATCACTTAAAGTTAATAGTGGGTAAAACACATTGCTTTATTGCTCATTTGTAGATATAAGTAAACGTGCAGCAGTTTGTTTTTACAGTAATATCCAGTATCATCATCTTAGAGAATATGGTCAGTACATTAATTTATCCTGCTCATTGTATTCCCTCCATGCAGCCATAGATTGCCAACTGGCCTGTTGTCATTCTGTAACACGATAGAAAAAGGCTTTCTTGTTAATGTAAAGTATTTTCAGTGTTTTGGAGACATGTTCCCCTTGCACCATTAACTGCTAGTACAGCACCATGAAAACATGTGTACCAGGTCATCTGAAAGAAACAAGATATATCCAGTGTGGGCAATAATGAGCAATGACGATGTGACGCATGATCTATCATCTCTCATGCATTCAGTTCGGTTCTGGTGTCAGCCAGAGTGCTAGGCAGTCAGACAGCTCTAAAGTGATTCACAAAATCAAAAGGTAAAGTTAGTAACAGATACGTTGGTTGTTTCAGGGTGGAAGCACATTCATTAGCACAGGAACTATTTTTGGCAAATGTCTCATATATTATCATTACCTATATCTTACCATGGAAAACATTCCTGGGTACTGTGGCAAAGTTCCTCCTCTACCTTGGTGGGTCTTGTGCTTATTGGCGGATTTGCTCGCCTTGGAGATTCACAGCAGCCCTCAGTTTGGCCGTTTTCGTGAACCCACCGTCCAGGTCAGCTTTTCCTGTGTCTGACCAGGAGTTGGGAGGATTTGGGGGGAACCCGGGCCCGTCCTCTACTCCGGGTTCCAGCCCAGGGCCCTGTGGAATGTAGCTGTCTAGAGTGCCTCCTGGAACAGCTGTGCGACAGCTACAACTCCCTGGGCTACTTCCCCATGGCCTCCTCCCAACACCTTCTTTATCCTCACCACAGGATCTTCCTCCTGGTGTCTGATAATGCTTATACTCCTCAGTTCTCCAGCAGTCCGCGTTCTCACTCTCAGCTCCTAGCGCCTCTTGCTCCCAGCTCCTCACACGCGCACCACAAATCGAAGTGAGCTCCTTTTTAAACCCAGGTGCCCTGATTAGCCTGCCTTAATTGATTCTTGCAGCTTCTTGATTGGCTGCAGGTGTTCTAATCAGCCTGTCTTAATTGTTTCCAGAAGGTTCCTGATTGTTCTAGAAACTTCCCTGTCACATTACCCAGGGGAAAGGGACCTGCTTAACCTCGGGCTAATATATCTGTTTTCTATGACTATCCTGTAGCCATCTGGCCCGACCCTGTCACAGTACATAAACTTTTGAATTTTTTAAACCATTTCTCAGTATTAGGTAGGCAGGAAAGGAAGTGGCAGCAAACAGCAGGGCTTTTGTCTATTGGATTGATCTGGGAGTCAGACTAAGGTTCTCTCCCCAGCTCTACCATTGAGTCACTATGTGACCTTGTGCAAGCCTCTCAATTTCCCCATCTGTAAAATGGGACTCGGTGGTTATTTAAGAGCTGATGCACTTAGCACAGCATGAGACACTGATGGAGATGGTTTCCTAAAGAGATTACAGTGTAAGACAGCAGATCTAGTTAAGACTGAGAGACCCAGATGAGATTTTAATTCAGAATCTATTTAATTCATTTAAATATTATTTCCTTTTCTCTAATAATCCTTATCTACCTTTGTAAAGCAAATTTAAGCTCTGTGGATTAAGGGTGTTAAGTGTTAAGTATTAAGTATTAATAAAGAAACCTCAGGCCATATCTATCAAAGAACAGGTATGGCATCATTGTGCTAGCAAACAAGAGAAGGAAACATGCACAATTTAAAAGATGCAGTTCCTAGAATATGTTCTAAATCTACGGGAAAATATGCACAATCACTGAGATATATCTGTATGGAAAATGGCAGTCCTCACTCAAAGGCCACGAGAGAGAGAGTCAAGCAGCAGACGTGATTCTCATTTGTAATGCACAAGGTCATTAAAATCATCTGGGAAGTGGGCAGAGGACAGAGACAGATTGCTTGCCATACTGTTCAAGATAATCAAACAGACCACTGATTAAGAAACAAGCATCAAGAGGCAACAGCTGGGAAACTTCCATTGGCTGCATAGTATTTCTTTCTTGTGTGTGTTATAGCACGATTATATGATTAGAATAGGCCTACAGGTAATAGAAAATATTCAAATTTCATTGTGCAATATATAATTGGCAATTTTATCAGTTGTTCTTGAATCATTTTTGACCCCAAGCTGCCCCCTACTCGCACTGATTAGTACCTTACTCTGTGAATAATCTCCCTGAAATCACTAAGACCACTTGTCAGATAAGGTGCTTATTTAATGTGAGAAAGGGTGGCAGAAACTGGCCCTTAAAGATGAACGGTAATATTTTATTTTTTTCATATATACGCACACTCACCCAAATCATTGACAGTTTGATCTTTCAAGGTGCTGAGCACCCTCAACTCCCATGAAGATGCTCAGCACCTCACAGGATCAAGCCCTACCTTAATAATATGTGGATTTAAAAATTAGAACAATATTTAAGTGGTTGCCATTAAAAGACAGCATTTGCCAAGTTATCACAGAGGGGTATCATAGATAACAAAGCTTTGCCCTATATGGGAAAAAAAAATTCGAAGGCATCAGGTGGCAAATGTGATTAGTTGCAATAGCACAGGTAGCTAGGCAGAAATGTATGTTTGCAATTTTCAAAGCAATGTTTAGGTCTGGCTTTTACTGGTTTCACATCTCCGCCACTGCAAATGGTTGTAATGCTGCTACTTTCCATCCTGGAGAACAGACATTCTTCTGACATAGGGCTCCTCCCGAGAAGTGCTGAGCAGATGTGCAAATCCCATTAAAGCCAATGCAAGTTTCAGGTGCTAATCACCTCTTAACAGCAGTCTGTAATTAAATGCATGAGAGTCGGAAGAACTTGGTCTTTGGAGGTCAGATATTTACTAGTATTAAAAGTGGAGTTCATGTTAAATCAATGTTAACTTAATAACAAGTCATGAACTTGCCTTAAATCAACTGCGGAAGTCTCCCAACTTTCTCATCTGTTCCTGTTTGACAACAACACTTCCCTCCCCATATCAAGCCAGATGAAAACTTTCTGTTTCTTGAGTCATTTTAATGGATACTATTGGAGAACATTTTAACAACCCATATTCTGTGATTATGGAATGTTTGGCTTCCATTGAAGAAGGCAAACTGTGGCTACTTGGACAAAGATTTAGAAAGGCAAAGCCCTGGGGTCAAAGGTTTTTCAGAAATCTGGCCTATGAAACAACACAGCATATTGCTAACTGGCAATCAGCTGCATCAACAAGCAAGGGAAGAAAAAAGTATGTTTAGGATGAACAGGGTCAGTTGTGATATGTCAGGCAGTCCTCAGGGTTTTGAAACTAGCCTGAAAAGGAAAGTGCTAGTTTTAAGCATAAGAAAAGGAGCTTCCTGCTAGTTTTTGTCTCCTGTTTACTGGATGAAACCTATCTTGTGCATATAGCCTCCATTATCTCCAAGGGCAGAGGCTGTAGGGAAACAAGTTCTGCGACCCTAACTCCTTAGCCGGCCAAGTCATATTTGGTTTCAGCTGTGCTTGAAGATGTCGATAAGTAACCCTGTTAAAATTCCAGCCACGTTAAGTGTGGTCACTGAACCTACCACATTCCTTTCGGGTCTAACTTAACCTGCCTCCTAAAGGACAAGAGAGTGAACATATTTGCTACAGCGGCAGATCTAGGGTCTCTGGGGGTGGCACTAGCCCTCCCCTCTTCAATAAATATATGACTAGATGCTCAAAGTGTATAATACTTATTAAGCTACATGTCCTGAGACTTCATGGATTGAGGTCCAGGCAGGACCGTTATGATTATGTATGTTGATCTCCAATATAACACAGGCCATAGATGTAAATAAGGAGAATGGTTTAACTGCACAGTTGTGTAAAGGACGGGAAGTTTTCTGTGCAACACACAGAACAGGTTGTTGTGAGTCTGGCTTGAATGTTCTAGAGGCAGGAGGTGGAAACTGAACCAGCACACACTTTGAATTTTAACAGCAGAATGATTGATTTGTCTTTCTCCCCTAGAAACAGCAGCATAGCTCCTTCATTCAAACCCATACAGTAGATTACCCTCTTATGCAAATTAAAATTCCTGTAGCCATAATATTGACCTTTGAGGAACAAGGGTAAAAGGCTTTCTGCCCACTATCTAATGCGTTCATGACTGGTGCTTAAAATAAAGAAAGCCCAAGTCAATATGATCAGAGTAAAACTAAAGAACATCTTTTCTTTTCATCTGAAATACATTTTTTAAATTTAAATGTGGAGGGCTTTTATTTTTTAATAATATATTTAGTCAAATCATTGAGCTACATAATCAGACCTTTAAGAGTTCCCTGAAATTGTATACAGAGGCATCAAAGGACCTTCTTGAAATTCCATTCAGATTTTTTTCCACACCATATAATACTGTTTATTGTTCCTTTCTGATGGGGGCAGTCTCTTGCTGGTTATGTAAAAGTCTCTTCTACTGACATATCAGTAACAGTAATTAGCCTCTGATTAGCTCATCTCCAGCTACATGTAAGAGATCCACATGGAATTTAAGTTTATTATTTTGCCTTCTCTTTTTTCCTAACTAAGATCCATTTCTTCTCCTGGTCTGTTGGGAATGGATCTCTGCATCATATTTTCTTGTGTTATATTTTTGCATATAGCCCATTCATTACTGACTTTTAAATACAGCATTGGGGGTATATTCCAGTATTGTGCAGAATATACATATTACAATGGTAATTCTTCAGAGAAATTATATGTCTTCTCTCTCTCTCTCTCTCTCTCTCTCTCTTCAGAGAAATTATATGTCTTCTCTCTCTCTCTCTCTCAATAGCTGTATATAACTACTGTTGATTTTCCTATGAGGATATCCTGCCATATTGTTTTCCCCATTATTATTATATTAGTTTATATGACATTCCCATAGGAATCTGAATGTCTACCCTCTACAGTCTTCAAAATTGAGATTCTACATGAGGATTTAATCATTCTTTTTTTAACTGAAGCATCCTACATAGAGCCCTATACCTACATCCAACCTCCAGGAGGTGAGCTGTATATGTTAGGATTGAGCAACAGGTCTACAATAAATGACTGGTTAGAGGCTTGCTTGATAATAGTATCGATCATCACTCATAGTTTGTGAATGCTATATTGGATGGGGTCATTATGGGGATTTCTGGAGCAATAAAATATTCCCAGTGCCATGCAACTCAAGGGTGTGACTGTTCAGTGAACATTCATAAAAGGGTAAAAAGTTAAGCCGTTACTGAAGCCAAATACACTGTACTGCATATTGATTTTACTCCTAATATATACTAAATATAGCAACAGTATAATCTACTGTCTTGATGTGATCTGAAGACCTCTTGATTGAGAAAATTCACTAATAACTTCACCTTTTTCTACTTTACCTGATAGTGCTGATTGACAAAGACCAAGTTCCAAAGTGGAAGCCAGGTACCTTAGAAGAAGTAACAGATGAATTTGTGGAAAATTGCTTTAAGTCACTGGGAAACAGCGATCTCAAATTATAATGATGGTGTACAAGCCTATCAAGGTTGTATTCATCTGTATAATTCTAGGATAGAAAAATTAATAATGATGCAGAGACTTTGATGAAGGAGGTATGGTAACACTCTTGTGTCTAATCTGCTTGAGATGCACAGTCCGTAGCTTTTACTGCATCTGTAGTACCATAAGGAGAAAACTGAATCAGGGGAATAAACTACTTTAAGAAAAAGCCTTTTAGTAATTGCTATTATGTAATAAAGAACATTTTGATTTTTGGAGACATCTGTTAGTTTAGTGGGGCGATGCTGAGGCGGCGGCCTGGTTCAGTGAATAATGTATTGGTCTGGGAGTCAGGAGATCTGGGTATTCCAAGGTCTACCACTGATCCACTACATTGGTTCTGTGCCTCAGTTTCTCCTTTATAAAGTGTAGATAAAAATATTTAACTTCATAAAGCACTCAGAGCTACAGCTGAAAATGCTGTGTATGTGTACACACACACTCTAAGTGCTTGGTAGTGGGTAGTATTTTCAATAATATCAAAGTAAACAGACAATTCTAATAACTTCTTGGGTTGACAACAAGAAGTTGCTATGCTACTGATTTAGCATCAGGTCAGTATTATGACCTAGTATTTGATAGAACTTCATTGTCTGGAATGGCAAGCCAGTTTTACAGATGAAATTGCCAGCCAACCTAGCGTATGAGTAGTATTTTACAGAGCTGACCAGTTTTAACTGTATTTTTAATACAACTGCCATTTACCATACTTTAGGTTATTTTTACAGTTTAATCTCTATAAAGATAACTCTGCATAACAAGGAATTTACCTTAACTTGATAAATCACTAGTGAACTTTCCCTGGTTTTGTGATGACAGTTGAATTCAGTGGTGGAATAATTGCCTCTAAGTGTGGTGAACATTGAGGGCCAAATTCACTGTGTCAGCAGCTGCAGCTCTGTTAACTTTAGTCATGCACAGATGAACTTGACAATGCATGTCTGCAGTTTAGCTGTACTGACCAATAAGCAATAAATCTGTCACTACTTCACAGGTGTAGAAGGGTCACATGCAGCCTAACAAGGAAGATCTATTGCATGGGGGCAAGGGCAGGATTTGTGGAGGCTATGAAGGGGGTGCACACCCCTAAATGGTGCATGCTTAGAGCATGTGAGCAGAGGGACTGGAGAATACATTGCTACAAGGATCCTCAAGTCCAGTGGTTTTCAACCTTTTTTCATTTACAGACCCCTACAAAATTTCAAATGGAGGTGTGGAGCCCTTTGGAAAACTTAGACATAGTCTGCAGACCCCCAGGGGTCATGGACCACAAGTTGAAAACCACTGACCTAGTCCATTCCCTCAACTAGTGGATGTGGGGAATGTATGGGTAGGCTTAGAAGCCTATTCCAGTCCTTAGCCTGAAGTATCAGCTGTAGAATGGCTCTGCTCCTGTTGCACATACAGGTTCTACTGAGTTCTCCCCTGCTTAGCCCAGTTTCCAGGGCTGGATGCAAAGGAAATGATACAATGTAAACTAAGTGGCAGGAAAACCAAGTCTGTTGGCCAGGCCCAGTGGCTAGTGCACTTCTTGTCCGCAACAGCCACTGGAAAAAAGCTGAAAGTAAAAATTGGAAAGACTCTAACCAAACCATTATTAAAAATGACTGAAAACTGCTGTCTGGCTGCAACATTCATGCTCCAGAGCTCGTATGTAATTTTCACTTTAACAAAAAGTAAAACGGGAGTTTAAGTTTCCCATATTTAAGAGCTTGATTAGAAAGCCCCTGTCAGTGCTGCTAAAGCTGCAGCTAGTTTGACTATTTCAACTTGATAATAGAAAATGGGTGCAGAGGAGAAGGAAGGGGGAAAAAGGACCAGGAAACTTTTTTTAAACCATCTAATAAAAAAACCCTCCTCAAATGTGCATTAAAGACAGCTGTTCCATCTCAGGCTTCTGCTCATGTTAATAATGCCCTGAAGTTCCACAAATAACAAGAGCCAATGGATGTAATTATATCCTTATTATGTACAGTTAACATTTCCACGATTCTGTAGGTCGTACATGGCCACTGGTCTATGTTCTGTTTGTTCAAAATGGAGACTGCTTTTTCTAGTTAGTTTGACAGGTTAAACTTCAGCGACTCTTTTTCCAGTTATTTCGATGGCAATAGAAGAGGTCATCACAAATGTAAGTTTTTGACTCCTCTGAAGACTCTAGTCAAGAGGAGGAAAATGAGCTGAAAGGGGAAGAGCTTTTATTCAAACAAATGTGTTCAGTAATTGGCACCGCCAAAATAAAATAGAATGACGAAGCAGAAAGAGACCGCAGAATTGTTTACAAGGTGCTCAAAGGCGTGCAGCAATTAGCCCTACACGGTACGTAATTTAGGCAGCTAGTTGACCTGTAATCTCTTGGTGCAAATAATTAAGGGAGAGAAAGAGAAAAGCACTGGTGTCTTGACTGTTCACTAATATCTCCTCTACTCAGTGGTCTCGCCTTTAACGTGCAGTGGTAAAATTTCAGTCCAGCTGCCAGTTATTAATGGTAAAATTTTCAAAAGTGCATGAGTACCAAGGCACTTTTGAAGCTTTTATTCTTAAACAAAAAAACTTCAAAAATGATTATAAGCTCTGAAGTAACGAGGTAAGTTCTCATTTACTCAGCAAAATTCTGTTTGTTCCATTATTCTTGTGCAAAATGTAATAGTCATCCATTATGTGTTTAATAAACGAGGCCAAGAGTTTGAGTTCCTTGAGGCAGGAATCTTGCCTTCTCTGCTTGCAAAGTACATAGCACACTGCTGGCATTGCAAGATTTTATATGTATAAATTAATATACTAAGAACGGGATGTAATGTGTATTTTAATCAAATAAAAACCTTACAAGCAATTAATTACAACTTAATTTTATTCAGTTAAGAAAATGTTTTCACAAAAATATTGTAAAAATATATGGTCATATTAGAGTTTAGATCCAGCTCTGTCATGCTGCTGAAATGTCAGTTTTACAAAGTTGTGCTGTAGTTAGGTTTGAACCAAAAGTAGAGCATCAAGCAAGGCAGATAACATGCATTAGCGAGATACAACTGTCACTGTTTTATGGACAGTCTCATGGACATTGTATAAAGTATAGTATAACTCTAATTAAAAAGAATCCATAAATGTTTTTCCAAAACATGCGCGCCTGTCATGTGAGTCCTTCAGTATACAATCTCAAATGAAAAAGCTAGTTGCAACTTTTGTTGTAGAGCCACTGTTGCATCTCTATCATAAAAATTATACTACCATTAAAAACAAACTAATATTGAGTGGGTATTGTGTAGTTTCATTTAAGATATGATTTAGGTAAAGTCCTGTAGCAATATCCTTACCAAAAATACTGCAAAATTCTGGGAGGTTACTTTAGAATACTGTCCTGTGGTCTTAAGGATACAGGCATCATTTGCAAAGGTCAGCGTCCTAGAAAATTTAAATGGATAAAAAGTCAAATGGTTTTCCTGCTATGCAGCTGTGTACACGGCTGTCCTTAGTGCTCCTGAGCCTATTTTCCAACTGCTCTGTGCTTGCCTGAAGTGATAATGTCTTAAGCCTGGTCTGCCCGGGGTGGGGGGGGTGGGGTGTCGATCTAAGTTACGCAACTTCTGCTACGTGAATAACATAGCTGAAGTCGACATACTTAGATCTACTCACTGCGTGAGTCAATGGCTGCTGCTTCCCTGTTGACTCTGCCTGCGCGCCTCGCAGCGGCGAAGTACAGGAGTCGATGGGAGAGTGCTCGGGGGGGTCGATCAATCATGTCTAGACTAGACATGATAAATCGACCCCAGCTGGATCAATTGCTGCGCACTGATCCAGCGGGTAAACCCTTAGAAAGTGGTGTTCCTGTCAGACACTGCTAGAGTAGCACTCTGGGTTATATGAGAACGCTGTGAATTGTCAGGAAGTAGTGGGGGAGAACAGGTTTGGAAATCACAGTAGGAGATTCAGATATGGAAAGGATTAGCAGTAGGAGACAATTTTAGTAGGGGGCCTATTGTAAGTGGTATGTGTAGGTAGAGTGTAGTTCACAGCATCTGTAAAGTTAAGTATTCCACTAGCTCTGTGTCATACACTGTTTACCTTCAGCTGGGTAATTTTCTCCTTTGGTTCTTGTGCATTTAACATGGTTTCTGATGGACGGGTGTGGGTGCTGTGATTCAGCTACAAGTCGAATGCCTGGGTGTCTTGTGCAGGGAAAGGTGCAATTCAGCAACTAACCAAACTAAACCATCCTCCTGGCAGAGAAGCTGCTTATCTGCTATCCCAGCGCTGGTAAGTGCCAGACCCCAAGCCAGTACAGAAAAGGAAGGAGGCAGGAAGAGGTGTTCTTCTTGCCCACCCTTCCCTGCTCCCTTTTAGCAGTGCCTTCAGCAGTGGGAGTGCATTGGCAACTTACTCTGTTGTGCCTACTGGTGCCTCATCTCCCAGCCTTTCAAAACAAAACAAAAAACCCCTTTCTCACTGAAGCCTGTTCACAGTTACCAAGAATCAGGTGGACCCAACTGGCTGGAGACAGAATAGCCCATGAGCTACTCCTTCCATCACCTCTCTCCTTAAGCCATTTGGCCTTTCCAGTTATGGGTGTAGACATAATTTATCTGTTTTCATAGATCAGCTTATTGATTAAGGAGCCCAGTAAAACAGCTGAGCATTCAAGTGCCTGGAACTCTCTCTTTGTGGCTTATAGCATGCAGTCAGGCTGCTAGGCAGAAGCATGAAAGTAGTCTCCTTCCCCCTTGTTGGCACACAGAGCAGTAGGGGGCCACCGGAAGAAGAGAAATAACGAATATATACTAATTTGTAAATGAGGACATCATTAACTAGAGCATTTTAGTAACAGATAGTGCAGCTACTTAAGCAGGAAATGAAAAGAATGTACTTAACTACAGATCTGTATAGGCAGCCTTTTTCCAAACTTTGTTAAACTGACACTTTATTGCCAACATCTCTGCAAAAAAGGGAACAGCACTGCAAATGGGATTCAGTTTAATATCTAAAGTAGCTCGTTCCTTGGCATTTCATAACCAATGCTTAACATGCGGCTAATGGTGTTAAGAGGTTTCTTTTGACATAGGAATAAGCTTTTACTACAACACAAGCTTCATCTAGTCCTCCTGAATTGGATTTGAAGTGTAATATGAAACACAGCCTCCTACTCCTTAAACTGTAGTGCTGTTAATTTCAGATTACAGCTAAGTGTATTTTAAAAATAAATCACGGGGAAATGCCATTGGAATAGCAGATGCACAGAAGCAATGTCTATGCCATTCAGTTAATAGTGATTTAAAAAAAAAATCACTGTCTTCAGCAATGGGACAAGTTATTTTCCTGCTGTACCATACCACACATGATCTGATGCTAGGTGAGGGAGAGATTTGTTTTCCTACCTTTTCTCTTTCTTACATTGGAAGAGATTCCCTTTTTAGACCGATTAACCAAACAGTAAATTAAGACAGGATTCATTTTTTTCTGGCTGATTATTCCATTTCTTTTTTAAATTCACTTCATGTTTGGAATCACCTTTTTTAGTGAGGGCACCTGTAGAGCATGGCTGAATGTACTGTACTCACTATAACTTCAGGGAGATTCAGTTAGATTTAGGTTGGACGTGGTGTATCACAGACCGTCTATTAACACAATGACCCATTTTAAATACAGAGATGGAGAAGATGATAGTATTCAATAGAGTGGATCCAAATTGTTTTTCCTTTTCTTCAAGGGCTTGGGAAAATATTCTAAATAGCAGCACAGTGTGATCTATGGAATTAACTTCAGTGTGAATAAGAGACCTTTATTTCAAGTCAGTCTTGGGCTGCGTTATTGGAAATACTCTTCCTTTATGAAATTTACTCCTGGTAAATTGTCATTTACCTGTATACACTAACCCAAAATAACTTGACTCCTTTTTCAGTTTGCTTCATAAATGTCCATATTTTCTCTCTCTCTCTCCTACATGGACAGATTGTGGCTCAATCTTAGCAGCAGCAAGAAAACTGCAGCAAGAGATGACCATTCTAATTCCCAAAAATATTTCTCAAACTATCATTTTTTGTATTATTTAATAAAATTTTCAAAAATGCCTTTAACTTGCCTGGAGAAGCTGTTTTCTATTTAAAAAGTTGCAAACCCATTATTTGCCTGTTAAATTACAAGTGGAATGAATGGAAATATGCACCTACTTTATTGACTGCCTTATCTAGGCATTTTTATTATTGACAATGGATTTTGATGGAGGAGGAAACAAATGCAAAGAAACCAAACTCCTAAGAGGCATGCAGCTGGATATAGTGTTTGAGTGCAAAACTATGCTCATTGGCTTTAGGTAACATTGCAATCGCCCATCCTCAAAATCCATTCTTGCATCTCTTGCTTAACCTACAAGACCCCAGCTGTGTCTTGGACGGGCCAGACTACAAATCCTGTTGAAGAAGGGCACTTTCTCAATGAAGAATGTTCCCTTAATGCTTTAGCCCCTTTGGCTCCAATATAGTTTGGACCCATGGCATTTAATCATCATTTAGTCAGACTCACTATTCAATTAACAGAAAAAAGAGATGGCCCCTCACAGTAGCATGAGAAAGGCCTGCTACTCCAAATGGCATCCTGTCAGTGGTATTTCAGTACAATGCAGCATAATATTTAGATGAGATGTTCTCAGCCATTCACAGTTATACTGATTAATAAAATGAATCTTCACAGGCATATTTATTTTCCCTCACCTTTCTGGCTAAACTAAGTATCTTTGGTCTGAGTATAGTAATCATGTAACTGATTGCTACAGCAATGAATGTTGTTAACAACCTTAATTTATGCTTTTAGGGATTAGTCAATACCCTTCACCTAGTTTGCAGAGGCCAAGGCATCAGTTAAATGGTTCATCAGGATAATTAGATTATTGGTGCTATTGATGCGTTTAAGAAGGGCAGATTTAATGGCAGCATAATCCATATGGTTGGTTTGCTACTTTTCACTGTTACAAAGCACATTGCCTTGGTTTAACAGTCAATTAGCAGTTCACACATTTAGTCAGGTCACCCTAAAAGATCAAAGGTAAATTTATGACTGAACCCCTTCCAGTTATCTATGCTATAGCTCTATAATCCTGATTCCCATTTAACAGAAGTTAGAGCATTTTATCATACGTGCAATTTCTCACGTAAGATCACAGGCAGATGCAAGGCTTACACGTTTATAAAGTAATCCATTGTCACAATAGCTTTTATGCAGCACATTAAAAAAAAAAAAGACAACTTGTACCTTATCCTTAAGAATCTTTGGTGCTGATGTTGCTGCAACCATTGGGGGGTGGTTACAGTTGCAGCAGTTTTGCACATCCATTTTCCTGACATTCATTACGACCAGACTCAGCACATACAAAGCAGATAGAACACACACAACCTATGGCAGATCACAACTGATGTTGGATTAATGGATTCTGCTGTGGTCCAGTTGCTCGTGAATAAAAGGACATTTTATGCTCCCTGACCTTCCAGACACAGTACTGTAGTTAGAGTTATGCTTAAATCACAACTGCTTTTGCTTGAACTTATTTATTTGCAATAGCACCAAACGTGAATTGTTTAACAGACAAATGGAGGCTTATTGAGAAGATAATCCTTGGAATTCAGGGCACATCACTTTCGATGAAAGGAATGTCACTATATTTGCTTTCAGTCACTGCCCATTGTTTCACAGCCTGATCAAGAATTTCACGAGAGAGACGGTGAGCATAATCCAGCACTATGGTACTTGATGAGCCTCTCTCATCCAGCTTCACTGTAATCAGTGAAGATTTCTCCCCAATGCATCCCTCACCACCTTCCCTGCTCCTCTCATCCAGGATAGTGTTTGAGCCTGGAAAAGCGTTCTTGGACTTGATGCATCCCATGGTACGTCTAAAAACGTAGCTGCAAAGGTTAGTTTAGCAGCATGTTCTGAACAATTGAAATCGTTTTCTTGATTGACGCAGAGCTTTTATTTCTTCCTGCAAGTAGTTCCAGCAACTTCGAAAGAATAAACTGTCCCTTTTGTGCCTCCTCACATCTATAGAGATCTGTCAAAATAATGTTTTGTATAATTTCAGTTTAAGAAATTACATCATTCTTAATATTGAACAACAGAGCTACAATTGGAAGCTTAATTCACCATAGCAGGTTATAAGAGAAACATTTTGCACATACTAGCACAGAGATTTATATTGGTTTTCATTTGTAAGGTCCATCGATTACAGTTAATACAACTGGGTTTTTTTTTGGACTTTTATCAAGCAGGCCTTGAAAAGTTCAATTGCCAGTTGTGAGAAGTGAATTGTAGGCTGCCTGGTGTCTGCAGAGTTTTGTTTTGTGTTTTTATATTGATTTCCCAGCCCTGATGCCTTACAGAGGTAGCCTGGCAAACACAGATGGATGTGGTGCTCTTTTCCTGATTCTGTAAATAAATACAAGTTACCTGCAGTGGCCCTGCTGCTGCTCAGGAAAGCTAACAAGACCCTAGTTTTCACTGCTGCTCTTCAGAGCCCAATGGACAGGAGGGACACTGACAATATCAGTGTCACTTTGCTGTTGCTCAAGAAAACTATGTAGAGAGGCGATCACTGGGAGGTATTCCTGGGGAAGGAAGGCCATTGTAAAATTAAAAGCTTCGGGAAATAGAGAAGCAGCACGCAGCAGGCTGGCATAGGACTAGCGGAGACTTCTGTCCTCAACAGGCAGGACAACGCTGGAGATACAGAAAGGGAAGTGAGGAAGGAAGTGGTTGCTCTTCTTTCCGACTATCCAGAAGAGGGCTGTAAATCTATCAAACACCTCCCACGCCAGCATTACCCAGTGTGGGACAGAGAATGTTCAAGGGCTACAAGCTGGATAGATGCAAACCCATGGTGGGGGCTGCTCAGCTTTCAAAAGAGGAAGTGCTGTACTAGGCAAAAGTTAATACAGCCACAAGCAAGGTTCATAGAGAGCACTCTGGCAGAAATCCCAGCACCTCTCTCGAAAGCAGGCTGGGGTGGGGGGAAGGAAGGGGAGATGCGCTTCTCACTACAGCATTGCCCCTCTATCTGACTCGTTAGTGGGTGTCTGCCCCTGGCTTTGAAAGCACAGATACCAAGACTCAGGAGAACTTCAGTGAATTCTCGTGTATGCCGATAAGTTTACTAAGATGTGAAACAATTTCTCAGGCCATTTCCTCTGCTTTGCCTGTGCAGAATCTCATGCATGTGCCTGATTTCAGTTGGCATGAACTTACTGATTGTCAGGACGGATATAATTGCCAACAAGAATAAAGAGTGCCCAACATAGAAACCAGCTGTCCCTGCAGCTTATCTCAGTGACTAGGGCCAGCCAAAGTTCAACATTTTTCTGTAATTAGTCTTAAAAGAAAACCACATGTAATCATGGCAGTGGCTTATAAAAAGCCCTGTTCATTTGTCTTATCCAGCACAGAGGAAATAGAGCAGTGTTTCCCAAACTTGGGACGCCGCTTGTTCAGGGAAAGCCCTTGGTGGACCGGGCCGGTTTGTTCACCTGCCACGTCCGCAGGTTTGGCCAATCGCGGCTCCCATTGGCCACGGTTCACTGTGCCCGGCCAATGGGGGCTGTGGGAAGCACCAGCCAGTACGTCCCTCAGCCCGCGCCACTTCCTGCAGCCCCATTGGCCGGGCACAGCGAACCGCAGCCAGTGGGAGCCGCAGTCGGCCGAACCTGTGGACGTGGCAGGTAAACAAACCAGCCGGGCCCGCCAGGGGCTTTCCCTGAACAAGCGGCATCCCAAGTTTGGAAAATACTGGAATAGAGGATCCAGTCTTGCCACTTGATCCTTGTAGGAAGATCCTTACAGCCAGAGTCCCATTTCTAAGTCATTAGGGCTCTGTCTGGGCATAAGAGTTCACTCATATGGATCGGATTACAGGACTGGAGCTCTGGTGAGATACTTTTATGACGGAAATAGGAAAAGGAGAGAAGAGTTGTCTACTCTAGTAAGAATTACATATAAAAGTTTCTTCAAGGTTTACCAGACAGGCCAGCCATTCCTTGCAGACATTGTTTTTATAGCCTATTCCATACAGGCATTTTAACAATAATTCAAGCAGTTGAATTTCTCGGAAGACACATGTTGTTGGCAGCATATTTTAGAATTAGAGACTAGTCACTAAGCCTATAAACTTAAATCGTACCATCATAAAGTTTGTAATTTTACTAAACTCAGAAAAGAGCTATGGATCTCCAAAACACACTGATTACCAGAGCTTATTCATTATTAGGAAACCAAAAAGGACAAGTTGATCCCTTGGTTTCACAAGAAGAAACCATACAACCCTAAATAGGTCTATACAATTGCCACTTATACCCATTTCCCTCATCTACACGCACTGAACAAACAGAAAATGCTTACACAGCCTACCTAGTAGCTATAAGCAAAGCAGCTTTCATACACAAGATTTACTGGGGCTACTGTTTTCAGAAAGTCATTCAAACACTTGGATAATATTAATTTTGCCTCGGAAAGAATATCTTGTACCCATCAAATTCTAATATCTACCATACAATAAAAAATACCCAATATTATGATTTCATCTGCAACTGTTTTTCTGAAGCTGAACCATGGTAGAGAAAAAGAGAATTAAGTAATATTTAACTATCCAGTGTCATTGGTCACATAACATGTGAACAAGGGTGATCCAGTGGATATAGTTAAGGCTAAGTTTTTGTCACGGATATTTTTAGTAAAAGTCAATAGGTCACAAGCAATAATGAAAAATTCACGGAAGCCCGTGACCTGTCCTTGACTAAAAATAACCATGACAAAATGGGTAGCCTGGGTGGCTGGGGAGGGAAGGCAGCTGGGAGCTCCAGGGTGCCCCCTGCTGTGCCTGGGAGCTACCAAGGCCCACGTTGCATGGGAGGAGCGGGGACTGACCCAAACAGTGGGTCCCCCCTGCCACCCTCAGCGGCTGTGAGCAGCGGGGATTCCCTCTGCCAATCCTGGTGGCCGGGGGCAGCAGGGGAGCTCTGGGGCAGGGACCCTGCAGCTCGCAGCTGACACTGGCTGAAGTCAGAGCGGTCTTTGGAAGTCACAGATTCCGTGACTTCTGTGACTAAATTGCAGCCTTAGCTACAGTATATTGGGACTTTCCAAAAGCCTTTGACAAGTTCCCTCACCACAGGTTTCAGAGTAGCAGCCATGTTAGTCTGTATCCACAAAAAGCAAAGGAGTACTAGTGGCACCTTAGAGACTAACCAATCTATTTGAGCATAAGCTTTCGTGAGCTTATGCTCAAATAAATTGGTTAGTCTCTAAGATGCTACTAGTACTCCTTTTCCCTCACCACAGGCTCTTATCCCATGAATGCTTACTTTGCTTAAGA
The DNA here is from genome assembly GCF_965140235.1 of Caretta caretta. Lineage (NCBI taxonomy): Eukaryota > Metazoa > Chordata > Testudines > Cheloniidae > Caretta > Caretta caretta. Next base: position 52,657,773 of record NC_134216.1, on the reverse strand, counting down.
GGGAAGGTCCTCTCATGGATACGTAACTGGTTGGAATAAATGGCCAGTTTTCACAGTGGAGAGAAGTAAATAGTGGGGTTCCCCAAGGATCTGAACTGGAACCAGGTCTGTTCAATGTAGTCATAAATGATCTGGAAAAATGGGTAACAGGGAAGTGGCAAAGTTTGCAGATGATACAAAAATTACTCAAGATAGGTAAGTCCAAAGCTGACTGCAAAGAGTTACAAAGGGATCTCAGAAAACTGAGTGACTAGGCAACAGAATGGCAGATGAAATTCAATGCTGATAAACGCAAAGTAATGCACATTGGAAAACATAATCCCAACCACACACATAAAATGATGGGGTCTAAATTAGCTGTTAGCATTAAAAAAAAAAAAAGATCTTCAAGTAATTGTGGATAGTTCTCTGAACACATCCATTCAATGTTCAAAGCAGTCAAAAAAGTTAATGTTAGGAAACATTAAGAAAGTGATTGATAATAAGACAAGTTCTCATAATGCCACTATAAATCCATGGTATGCCCACACCTTGAATGCTGCATACAGTTCTGATCACCCCATCTCAAAAAAATATATGGTCAAACTGGAAAAAGTACAGAGAAGGGCAACAACAAGGATTACGGGTATGGAACAGCTTCCATATAAGGAGAGATTAAAAAGACTGGGCACTGTTCATCTTAGAAAAGAGAAAATGAAGGGGGGGGGTATGATAGAGGTCTATAAAATCATGAATGGCATGGAGAAAGTGAATAAGGAAGTGTTCTTTATGCCTTCACGTGACGCACGAACCCGGGTCACCCAATGAAATTAACAGGAGCAGGTTTAAAACAAACATAAAGAAGTACTGCTTTACACAAAACATAGTCAACTTGTTGAACTTGTGGCTAGGGGATGCTGTGAAAGCCAAAACTATAAAGGGGTTGAAAAAAGAACTAGATAAGTTCATGGAAGATAGGTCCATCAATGGCTATTAGCCAAGACAGTCAGGGCTGCAACCACAGGCTCTGGGTGTCCCTAAACCTCTGTCAGAAGCTGGGAGTGGACACCAGGAGATGGATCGCTCAATTGTCCTGTTCTATTCATTCCCACTGAAGCAGCTGGCATTGGCCACAGTCGGAAGACAAGATACTGGGCTAGATGGACCACTGGCCATTCTAGGTCAGACCATTCTTACGTTCTTATAAGTTTGGGGTCAGGAACTTGATAGTTTGCAAGCTATATCCAAGCCAGCTTGATATACAAAGTCATCACAATGAGCAGTGTCCACACGTGCAACACCCCATCCCCTGCCATGTCACTCCCAGTTGTGATTTAATGTATTACAAGACCATGCATGACAATCTTTAGACTTGGCCAAGAGGATGAATGTTAGCGATGTAAAGGAAACAAGTGGCTGGTTGGTGGGAGATCTGGTGGGAATACCACTGGAATATTTTGCACACTGTCAAAATGCAGTAAACTGCAGATGATGAAATAAATGTTTTAGGACAGAAAAGCCAATCTGTTTATCTAGAATTCTGTCCTAGTGTAATTTGTCAGAAGCAAGAAAAGTTAAAATATCAACTCACTGCAAGCCACCCATCTTTCTATTTCTTAAACACAAACCTCCATCAACACTGTAAAAGCATAAAACCAAAGCTGGTTATCGCCCTCTCCTACTTAGAAACACTAAGCTCCTCAGTATAATCAGGTCTCTCCACACTTAAATACACATGCTATTATGCCCCAATATCTAAAGCCAGATATGTGTGTGCTTACTGTAATGTTATGGCATATTTTATAGAAAACAATTAGAATTAGGCATACTAGCAATGAGTTTCCATTATGATTCATCCTCAGCTTTTTCCTTTCTTCCACGTGTAGGTCTTTCCCTCCATCTCTACCTTCCTTCCTCATATTTCTCACTCCCCCAATGGCCCCACGATCACTGTTCTCTGCCACCAGCCTCTGATCACCATCACTTCCAGGCCACACACTTCAGAGGGCAGAAAAAAGAGATAGCAGGTGCCTCTGTTTTCTAGCTCCCTTTCTAGCTTCATTCTCTCTCTGTTCCCTTGAGTTGGTTGGTCCAGTGTGTTAGCCAGGAGTTGCTCTATCACCAAACATCTCCGAGTACCTATCGGGGCATGCTGGTGCTTCCTGAATGGTCAGATCAGTTTTTGCAATGCTCTTTGCTCTCCCTAAGTCGGGAGTACAACTGGCTGGAAAATGTTAATAATTTTTTGTCAGAAAAAGCTGTTTCAATTAAACTGAAGTTGTGTGAAGTCATACTGATTTTGATGAAGGTTCCAATAGGGAAAATATTTTGAAAAAAATCCCCTCATTCTGGAAAATTGTGCGTTGGATTTTTTAAATGTTTTTTATAAAAATATAAAAAACGAAGAAAAGTTTTTCCAGTTAATGATATGTCAGTAGTAGAAGTGCATAATGTAGCAGTCACTACACTGTGGACATGCCATGAAATATAAAAATACATTTTGTAAGTTTTCCAGGAATTCCAAAAATATTCACTTTTGTTCCAATGTAGAGTGAAAACAATACCTCTCAGTTTCCCAGGAAACAGAAATGCTGAGTTTGAATCAAGAGTCACAAGCACTGTTCTCCACTCTGCACCAAAAAGGGTCAGCCATGAATTTATAAGCACAGCTGTGGTCCTCTAGAGAGTGCAAAGAAATTTTCCCAATTGGTTTAATTTACACAGAATAGAGATCTGCAATCCTGCTACAAGGTTAGGTTCTTGCAGCTCCTGAGCCATGAGTTTCCAACCTTTGCCCTAACAATTAATTAAACTAGCAAAATTCAGAGAAGGGGAGGAACTAGTTTCTAATCTGCAGGATTAGAACTCGGTCCTCAACACCCCCATCAAGGCCAACATCCAAAAACATGTCTTGCATCAAAGAAAGAGACTGGAATGCAGCTGAGGTTTAATCACTGGGGATTCAAGATCTTCATTCTGTGTTTGTACAGCACCTAGCACCGCACAGTCCTGGTCCATGACTAGGGCTCCTAGGCACTACTGTCATACAAACAAACAAACCCGGGCCTAGTCCTGAGGAAGCTAAGGAACAGTGAGTACAATTTTTAAAAACACCTAAGTAATTTAGGAGCCTAAGTCCCATTTTCAGAAGGGATTCAGGTGCTTTTAAAAAAAAATGTATCCAATACCTTTGTGTAAAGTATATTTATAAAAAAGCCTAGGCCATAATGTAGTTGAACTCAGCACAATGGGCCACATGGTTAGTAAGAAATCTTAGGGCTTGTGCTCACCGGAAAGTTTTATTAGTTGTAACAGTATTTAATTATACTGAGATATGGGTATAAATCCAGGGTGGACATTCTTATTCCAATTGACAAGTGTTTTTTTTTCCAATTTAACTTAACTCCCTTTCCAAGCAATATCAACTACACTGAAAGAGACCACTCATACCAGAATTAGGGGAGTCCACACAGGAGGGATGATACGTGGCTTAATTAGATCGGTTTAGATTCACTCCTTAGTTTATACCAGTATAATTTTGCTGTTTAGACAAGCCCTTAACCTTGGCCCCAGAATTTCAAGAGACTGTTTCCTAGTGAAGTGGTGAAGCATTGCTTAAATTAAGGCCAAAGCACTTTCACATGCCCTCCAGGCATGAAAGGATTGGGCTTTCTTCCCTGACTGGGAGATTACCATTGGCGATATTGAAATGCCAGTAGTGATTCTGGCAGACGCAGCCTACCCCTTACTCCCCTGGCTCATGAAGACATGCACCAGCCTCCTCAACTGCACCAAGGCTCAGCAGGTGCAGTATGACAATCAAATGTGTTTTTGGTAGATTGAAAGGGTGATGGTGTTGTTTACTCATAAGATTTACTCCAGGGGGCACAGAATTCATATGGCCCGCTTATTTCTGTGCCCCTCTGCGCAGAAAAATACAAAAGAAATCTGCAGGAGGATACATGCCTCTTCCCTGGCAGTGCGTCTATTACAGTGTTCCTGGAGAGCCTGAGGCCTGGTCTACACTAAAAAGTTAGGTTGAAGGAAGCCGCCTTAAGTCGACCTGTTAATTTAATGTATGTGTCTGCACTACCGGATCCTTTACGCTGATCTAAGTCGCCTCTAATGTCGAGTTCTGTAATCCACCTCTGCGAGAGGCATAGCACTTAATTTGATTTTCATGGGTCAACCGTGAGGTAGTGCAGAAGCAGCGCTGTGTAATTCAATTTAATTGGCCTGCAGGTGGTGTCCCACACTGCTCATCTGTGACCGCTCTGGAGATGATTCTCAACTCTGCTGCACTTCAGCCAGGTACGCAGGAAACAGCCCCTCCTCTGCTAAAGCCCCAGGAATTTTTGATTTCCCATTTCCTGTTTGATCAACATTGGGAGCATGCCAGCTTGACCACAGCTGATCATGGAGACTACACGCCCCAAATGCGCTCCAGCCTGGTCTGCACGGGAGGTGGTGGATCGCATCGCTGTGTGGGGAGAAGAGTCTGTGCAGGCAGAGCTCTGATCCAGCAGAAGAAAGGCTGACATCTATGCAAAGATCGCTCATGGAATGGGGGAGAAGGGCTACACGAGGGACACACAGCAGTGCCATGTGAAAATAAAAGAACTTAGCCAAGCATACCAGAAGGCAAGGAAGGTGAACAGTCATTCTGGTGCTGAATCCCACACATGCCGGTTATACAACGAGCTGCATACGATTCTCGGGGGGTGACTACCAGCACCTCCACAAGCAATGTGGACATCTCACAGGTGTGTGAGTCTAGGGAAAACAAGGACAATGATATAGTGGATGAGATAGAGGAGGAAGAGAATGGGAGACAAGCGAGCGGTGGATCCATTCTCCCCTAGAGCCAGGAAATATTGAGAACATGGAGGATTTCACTGTCCGAGAAGTTAGACATGGACATTGAGAGTAGGAAAGCTTCCAATGAGCAAGAGCGTGTGGTGCAGGATGAGATGCTTCTGATTATGAGGGACCAAGCAGACACGTTGAGGCATCTGGTTGAACTGCAGGAACAGAAGCAGGAGTAGAGTCCCTCTGCAGACCCTGGTGGACAGCCAGCATTGCCTGGTGCAGAATCACCCTCCCCTAAGCGTTCCATGAGGCGTGGGTGAAAAGTCCATTATCCTTTTCCCTTAACTCAGGGGGTGGGTACAAGGAACCTTTGATGGTCTGGAATGCGGTGTTACATTACACAGCTGAAAATGTTTCTTCCGTTCCAACTTTACAACCCCTTTTCCTCAAGGTTACCTTTTTTTATATTTTTCCTGTTCTCCTTCTTTATTTATGTTTGTTAAAGTAAATGGATTTGAGAAATAAATGTTCTTTATTGAGTAGAAGCAGTGGGCTTGGGTGGAGGGTTGGCTTTACAGGGACAGTGACACAAGCCAGGTGAAGGTTTGGGAAAGCACAATACTGACAAGCAGCTCACATTACTGTAACTCATTATTGAAACAGCTTTTCAAAGCCTCGCGGATACGCGGCGCCCCTTGTTGTGCTCTTCTTATTGCCCTGGTGTCTGGCTGTTCAAAAATGGCTGCCATGCGATCTGTCTCAACTGCCCACCCCTGTGGAAAAATTTCCCCCTTTATTTCACAGATATTAGGGAGCACACAGCAGACAGCTATAACCAGGGGAGTCTAATGCCAAGATGGGGATATGCGTGCCATCTATCGCCCTACTGCAATTAGGGAACCCCATCACAGCAAAACCATCCACTATGTTTTGCACATTTCCCAGACTCTGCCCTTCGTAGCAGAAGTCGATTAATAGCCCTGTACACTTAGAGCACAGCAGCTCCCACAGTTGATTTACCTACTGCAAATTGATTCCCCGCTGACCAGTAACTGTCTGGTGTTGCAAGCTTCCAAATAGTGATCGCCACTCACTTCTCCACTGTCAGAGCAGATCTCACTTTTGTGTTGCTGAACTGCACGGCAGGGGAAAGCTCTGAACAAAGTTCCTGGAAGGTGGCCTTCCTCATTCGAAAGTTCTGCAGCCACTGCTCATCATCCCATACCTGCAAAACGATGCGGTCCCACCAGGCAGTGCTTGTTTCACTGGACCAGAAATGGAACTCAACAGACTGCAGCTGCTCTGTGACTGCCAGCAGCAACCGTGGATTGTTTTTTCAATGGCTTGCAGCAGGACGGCTTCCAAGACATCCCTATGTTCCGCACGGCGGACCCTACTTTGGCTCTGGAAATACTGCAGGAGAAGGTGCGAGGTGGTTGAGATGCTCACAGCAAGAGTGTACAACTGAGCAGGCTCCATGCTTCTGGGGTTATGGTGTACGTACGGAGATTTTAAGGCGCGAAAAACCACTCGATTGTTTGCCGTTGATATCAGCGAGGGAGCACAGTGCATCATGGGATGCCAACGCAATGCTGCCATTCTCCCCTGCGACAATGTTTTGGTCCCATGAGGCATTGTACAAACTTCCCAAAACACACTGTGGCAAGTTACACTTTGGGATAGCTACCCACGATGCACTACTTTGTGCATTGATGCAGGCACTGCTAGTGAGGATGTATTCCATCGAGACAATGAGTCTGGTGTGGCCACGCACAGCAGACTTAATTAATTTGGAGGCTTGAGATCGAATTAGATAAAGTCGACTTAATTTTGGAGTGTAGACAAGCCCTCAGAGATGCAAATCACTGCAGGGGGAGAGGGCCTGGGCATGCGTGCCTGCCAACAAGCGAAAGAGACTCTGTCCCTCTCACTTGCTACTGCAACTCGCCGGGGGTGTGGAGGGGTAGGTCTTTTTATTATGCATAAGGAAGGTTCTTTCCTGGAGGCAGAAATGTAGCAGCCTGCCTGCGAGTAACATTGTTAATGTTCCTATTGTTAGTTAACTGTTCACATTCTCAGTCAATTCCCCCAGGAGCATAAAGCCTGTAAAAGTTAAGGCCCCTACATTGTGAGAGTGATGTAAAGTCTTATAAATGACCGTAAGGGAGTCAGCTAGGAAGATCATCTTTGTGCTTTTTCACTTTTTTCCTGTGCCAAAGTGGCAAAATGGGGTTAGATTACAGCTCAGGATTTTACTTACCCATTAAAAAACAAAACAAAACAAAAACTTTGAGAACAAATAAAACATCATCAAGTAGTCAATAAAATGTCAGGACAATCAGAATCAAGCACTTCCCAAAGTACCCAGCCAGGTCCACGACAATGATTAGCAAAACTGTATGACTTTCATGTGTGAAAGTCTGAGCAATTTAAAATGACATTCTACTTTTTTTTTTTTTTTTTTTGCACCGTTTGGTGTTCTTAATTATCATTTGGATGAAGACCCAGGATTATAACTGGAATACAGGGTATTAGTTACCAAGTGTTTGTAACCTAACTTTCATGTGTGTAGGAAATGCTGAATAGTTATTGTGACTTTTTTCTGTATTGTAGTTTAAATATATTACCAAAACAACTGAAGCTGGTGTGATTATATTGCATTATTTTGACAAAATACACAGAATTTTTAATTTTTTGGCACAGAATTTTTAGGTGCAGAATCCCGCCCCCCCCAGGAGTAAAGATGGGATCTCAGTGAAGAAAACATCCCAATGGCTATAGCTGCCAACTGTGTCCTGCATAATGTCTGTGAAGCAAAGGAAGAAAAGTCGCCGCTGTGGTGGAGGACAGAGGTAGAGCGGCTGTTTGCGGAGTTGGAACATTCAGACATGAGGGCTATTAGAAGAGCTCAACGCTCAGTGAGGCTTTGAAAGAGCAATTTGAAATGAGCTACAATAAGGCATTGGGGTATAGTGGGCTCTACCTGGCCCTGCAGTTTTGGGGCCTGTTGGGAACTGTGTGGTTCTTGGGGCACATCTGTGAATACAACACTGTCAATGCACCGATTAATTTTGTGGTGCTTGCTGAACATTTATGATTACTGCACTGTTTTCTCTTCACTGGTTCTATGAATTGTGTCACACTGAACAAAGAAGAAGTGGGGCTTTTAGTACCGGTAGGCATTCTGCAGCATATGTTGGAACTAGTAAAGATGATTTTCCAAACAACAGAATTTTATTTTGTAACAAAAACACGGGACAAATACAAATCTGTGCAAGTTAAAAGCAAATACATTAAAAATTTAAGTTTCTGGAACAGAGCTTAAGAATGGGAGAGAGCATTCATGGCCAATTAAGTACATAAACACTGACCTGTGGGTGTACTTAATGTCCTCAGTGTGGAGTGGCTGGGATGCACCCCCTCGATGCCACATGGGCTATGGGAAGAGGGGTACAGGGGGGTGTTTTAATGGAGTTCTCCATTAACTGCAAAGGGAGCCAAGCCCAAGATTGTCAAATCTGTAGGTCCACAAGAGTCTGTAGCATCTGTCTTTGCTGCCAGAGAAGCCCCATTATAGCTTGGTGCATCTCCTTCTCCTTCTAGGACTTCTGGGCTTTTCTCCTGTCCACGCTTTCCTTTTCCATACAGTTTGCAACACTCACCCTCCAGGCCCTCCGCTCACGGTCTGATGTCGCTTTGGCTTACAGGATCTCACTGAACATGTCATTCCAAGTCCTCTTCTCCTCCTCCTCCTCATCTGGCTTGGGTGTTCTGAGGGTGTGAAGGGGGAATTTCCAAGGCTGCAACAGCAAGAGCTGCAGATAACACAACACAGAAGTACCGTTTTCAATATAGTCACAACAGAAAGCAAGAGTTAAGATTCAGAACTCACTTCCCTTGCTCCCCTAACGTTGTAAACAAGACACGCTTATTGGATACTTCTGCTTCAGAGTGCTTGTGCATGGTATCACTCACAGCACCAATCATGGTGAGTACGGCCCTCCAGGGATGAGGAAAATGAAGAAATTGCTCAGTTGCATGAAACTGTGAGTTCAGGGCACTGGCACCGAATCATGGCATCATTTTCCACAGGCAGTGGTGATTTTAGCTGAAGGTGACAAAGGCACAGCCAGCACTGCTGCCGATGGCATCCCAAAGCCGCATGGGCCCATATGCTGCTAGCCTGTTTACCACAAAGTAATTGCCGATTGGCATGGGAAAAGTGTCCTACTACGGAGGGAGAAATAAGGCTGCCATCCCTAGAAACCTTAGGGAAAGGATTGCAGAGTACCTCCAGGAATGGTTTACTGTCATCTCTCAGGATGATTCAAGGGATACCCCTGAGCTCATAAACTGCTTTGTACCCTGGGAATGAAAACCGATAGTGGTGCAGCAGAGAGGTAGAATTACCACCTCTCCTAGTACGAGTAAATTAACAAAAAGTCAACAGCTGTGTCCTGTTAAGTTGGGCGTGCCATCAGTAATCAATTGTAATGGGAAATACATGTACACACTTACCTGAGGTTCCGTCTCCTGCATCAGGGTCATCCATGTTCAACTCCCAGGACTAACTGGACTGTGGTGGAATTTCAAACAGGTCATGGTTTGCAGCATAGCTGGAGCCTCCAGTCACATGTCCCCTATCCTCCTCTCTGTTCACGTCAGGGGCCTGCAACTCAGGCTCCTCAAAAGGTATCCAAAATGATCCAAGGGGTGGTGGTGGGGTTTCCACCAACTATGACATGCAGCTCTTTGTAAAAGTGGCAGCTCTGCAGCTTTGTGCTGGATCAATCGTTGGCCTCCCTTGCCTTCTGATATGCCTACCACAATTCCTTTGCTTTCGTGTGGCGCTGCTTCTGATTCCTGCCGTACCCCTTCTGCATCCCTTGTGCAATCTGCTCATAGACGTTCACATTTCTACAGCTGGTCCGTAGCTGTGCCTGCACAGCCTCTTCTCCCTGCAGGCCCAGGAGATCCAATATCTCCTGTCTACGCTAGGCTGGAGCACGTCTGGAGAGTGTAGCTGGCATAGTCAGCTGGGCAGTTGCACACAACAATGGAGAGCTACTAAGTGTGCTCACCAAACTGGACAATCAGGAAAGAGCATTTCAAAATCTGCGGGGTTTTAAAGTGTATGGGGTGGGGGTGGGGGCGAAGGGCTTCCAGATTACCCATGGACAATGCAGTTCACAATTGTGACCAGAATGGTCAGTGTCAGGCATTGTGAGTCAGCTGATGGAGCACTGTTGGGGCAACATAGGTAACAGTGTCTACACTCACTCTGCATTGACCTGAGTACATTGACCATGGCTCAACGCTGCACACAGGTGGTGCTACTGTGTCACCATAACAGGGCACTTACATTGGTGGGAGACAAATTTAAGTGTAGACACATGCACACGCTTACGTCAACCTAGCTTTGTAGTGTACAGCAGCTCAAGATGGTCTTTGGAAAAAATATCAATCTGCCCTCCAAGCAGTTAAAGAACTTGCTGCACTTCTCAAAAGCAGCAATTAAAGAAACAGCATCTGCCTGGAAAGTGATTTTCCTACCTTGGTCACCTTCCAATTTCACACACAGTTTCCTGATTTTCCACTCAGTGATTTTAAGAGTCTCATCAAGCTTTCATGTTTACCTTTAGAGTCAGAGATATCTCCAAGGCCAAGCTGTGAATAAAGTGATCAAGGATATTAGCATTCAAATAAATCCTAGCTCTTCAGAGACTAACAATGAGAGGTAAGAGCAGCCAACTGACACAGATATACTGTATAGAACAAACTAAATCAAAAGCAAATGTAGAGAAGAGGAAAAACAAAGGATCTGTTCAGTCTTCCCAGAGAGGTTCCTAAATAGCAAATCCATGAGCCATCCGGTCACACTACCTCACAATTGCAAGAGCATGGATTCTCCCAAAGGCTGATGGAAAAAAGCATTTTGTTTACAAGTTGGTATAAGAGCAGATGACACTGGAGAGGGAAATGGAACTTTTGTAACAAGATGTATACAAACCAGTGGTGCAAGTAGAATTCATTTACTGGTACCCCCCCCCCCCCCCCACTGCCCTTCCACGCAGCTGCGTCTGAGTCCTGTCTGGGGGGTCTGCACAGCAGCCCCACCAGAGGACAGGGCTGGGGGTGGGGGTGAGGCTGGGGGCATTACAGCTGTGCTGGAGGAGCTGCCAGCATGGGGTTCTGCTCCTTTCATCACTATGCTTCCCGGGAGAGCCTTGAACCGCAGGGCTCTCCTGGGAATTGAAGCACCGAAAGGAGCAGAACTTGGGACTGCCAGCTGGCCCCATGCTGGCAGCTCCTCTATTGCGACTGTACTGCCCCCAGTCCTGTCCTCCAGTGGGGCAGCTGTACAGACCTCGGATAGGAGACGCAGGCACGCAACAGCGTGGAAGGCCGGGGGCAATACAGCCATGCCGGAGGAGCTGCTGGCATGTGGGCCGCCAGGTGACCCCATGTTCTGCTCTTCCTGTGTCTTTCCGGTACGCCATACCGGCCATAAATAGCTTACTGGTATGGCTTACTGGACCGTACCACCCTACTTGCACCACTGATACAAACATTCTTCCCAGTGACCCTTGTGGCAAATTTGGCAGTAAAAGAGCCAAAGCTTTTGGTAGTCGCAAGTTACTGTATTACATTATAAATACATAGTGTAAGGATTTAACAAGATGTCTTCCATACTCATTCTAAGATGTGAATTTACAATATGAGAGAAAAGGAGTACTTGTGACACCTTAGAGACTAACCAATTTATTTGAGCATAAGCTTTCGTGAGCTACAGCTCACTTCGTCGGATGCATACTGTGGAAACTGCAGAAGATCTTTTTATATACACACAAAGCATGAAAAAATACCTCCTCCCACCCCACTCTCCTGCTGGTAATAGCTTATCTAAAGTGATCACTCTCCTTACAATGTGTATGATAATCAAGTTGGGCCATTTCCAGCACAAATCCAGGTTCTCTCACCCTCTGCCCCCCCCCCCGCAAACTCACTCTCCTGCTGGTAATAGCTTATCCAAAGTGACCACTCTCCTTACAATGTGTATGAAAATCAAGGTGGGCCATTTCCAGCACAAATCCAGGTTCTCTCACCCTCTGCCCCCCACCCCCCAAACTCACTCTCCTGCTGGTAATAGCTCATCCAAACTGACCACTCTCCTTACAATGCGTATGATAATCAAGGTGGGCCATTTCCAGCATAAATCCAAGTTTAACCAGAACGTCTGGGGGAGGTGGGTAGGAAAAAACAAGGGGAAATAGGCTACCTTGCATAATGACTTAGCCACTCCCAGTCTCTATTTAAGCCTAAATTAATAGTATCCAATTTGCAAATGAATTCCAATTCAGCAGTTTCTCGCTGGAGTCTGGATTTGAAGTTTTTTTGTTTTAAGATAGCGACCTTCATGTCTGTAATTGCGTGACCAGAGAGATTGAAGTGTTCTCCGACTGATTTATGAATGTTATAATTCTTGACATCTGATTTGTGTCCATTTATTCTTTTACGTAGAAACTGTCCAGTTTGACCAATGTACATGGCAGAGGGGCATTGCTGGCACATGATGGCATATATCACATTGGTGGATGTGCAGATGAACGAGCCTCTGATAGTGTGGCTGATGTTATTAGGCCCTGTGATGGTGTCCCCGAATAGATATGTGGGCACAGTTGGTAACGGGCTTTGTTGCAAGGATAGGGTCCTGGGTTAGTGGTTCTGTTGTGTGGTATGTGGTTGTTGGTGAGTATTTGCTTCAGGTTGGGGGTCTGTCTGTAGGCAAGGACTGGCCTGTCTCCCAAGATTTGTGAAAGTGTTGGGTCATCCTTCAGGATAGGTTGTAGATCCTTAATAATGCGTTGGAGGGGTTTTAGTTGGAGGCTGAAGGTGACCGCTAGTGGCGTTCTGTTATTTTCTTTGTTAGGCCTGTCTTGTAGTAGGTGACTTCTGGGAACTCTTCTGGCTCTATCAATCTGTTTCTTCACTTCCGCAGGTGGGTATTGTAGTTGTAAGAATGCTTGATAGAGATCTTGTAGGTGTTTGTCTCTGTCTGAGGGGTTGGAGCAAATGCGGTTGTATCGCAGAGCTTGGCTGTAGACGATGGATCGTGTGGTGTGGTCAGGGTGAAAGCTGGAGGCATGTAGGTAGGAATAGCAGTCAGTAGGTTTCCGGTATAGGGTCGTGTTTATGTGACCATTGTTTATTTGCACTGTAGTGTCCAGGAAGTGGATCTCTTGTGTGGACTGGACCAGGCTGAGGTTGATGGTGGGATGGAAATTGTTGAAATCATGGTGGAATTCCTCAAGGGCTTCTTTTCCATGGGTCCAGATGATGAAGATGTCATCAATATAGCACAAGTAGAGTAGGGGCGTTAGGGGACGAGAGCTGAGGAAGCGTTGTTCTAAATCAGCCATAAAAATGTTGGCATACTGTGGGGCCATGCGGGTACCCATAGCAGTGCCGCTGATCTGAAGGTATACATTGTCCCCAAATGTAAAATAGCTATGGGTAAGGACAAAGTCACAAAGTTCAGCCACCAGGTTAGCCGTGACATTATCGGGGATAGTGTTCTTGACGGCTTGTAATCCATCTTTGTGTGGAATGTTGGTGTAGAGAGCTTCTACATCCATAGTGGCCAGGATGGTGTTATCAGGAAGATCACCGATGGATTGTAGTTTCCTCAGGAAGTCAGTGGTGTCTCGAAGGTAGCTGGGAGTGCTGGTAGCGTAGGGCCTGAGGAGGGAGTCTACATAGCCAGACAATCCTGCTGTCAGGGTGCCAATGCCTGAGATGATGGGGCGCCCAGGATTTCCAGGTTTATGGATCTTAGGTAGTAGATAGAATATCCCAGGTCGGGGTTCCAGGGGTGTGTCTGTGCGGATTTGATCTTGTGCTTTATCAAGCATTCTTACAACTACAATACCCACCTGCAGAAGTGAAGAAACAGATTGATAGAGCCAGAAGAGTTCCCAGAAGTCACCTACTACAGGACAGGCCTAACAAAGAAAATAACAGAACGCCACTAGCCGTCACCTTCAGCCCCCAACTAAAACCCCTCCAATGCATTATTAAGGATCTACAACCTATCCTGATGGATGACCCAACACTCTCACAAATCTTGGGAGACAGGCCAGTCCTTGCCTACAGACAGACCCCCAACCTGAAGCAAATACTCACCAACAACCACATACCACACAACAGAACCACTAACCCAGGACCCTATCCTTGCAACAAAGCCCGTTGCCAACTGTGCCCACATATCTATTCAGGGGACACCATCACAGGGCCTAATAACATCAGCCACACTATCAGAGGCTCGTTCATCTGCACATCCACCAATGTGATATATGCCATCATGTGCCAGCAATGCCCCTCTGCCATGTACATTGGTCAAACTGGACAGTCTCTACGTAAAAGAATAAATGGACACAAATCAGATGTCAAGAATTATAACATTCATAAACCAGTCGGAGAACAAACACTTCAATCTCTCTGGTCACGCAATTACAGACATGAAGGTCGCTATCTTACAACAAAAAAACTTCAAATCCAGACTCCAGCGAGAAACTGTTGAATTAGAATTCATTTGCAAATTGGATACTATTAATTTAGGCTTAAATAGAGACTGGGAGTGGCTAAGTCATTTTGCAAGGTAGCCTATTTCCCCTTGTTTTTTCCTACCCACCTCCCCCAGACGTTCTGGTTAAACTTGGATTTATGCTGGAAATGGCCCACCTTGATTATCATACGCATTGTAAGGAGAGTGGTCAGTTTGGATGAGCTATTACCAGCAGGAGAGTGAGTTTGGGGGGTGGGGGGCAGAGGGTGAGAGAACCTGGATTTGTGCTGGAAATGGCCCACCTTGATTTTCATACACATTGTAAGGAGAGTGGTCACTTTGGATAAGCTATTACCAGCAGGAGAGTGAGTTTGCGGGGGGGGGGCAGAGGGTGAGAGAACCTGGATTTGTGCTGGAAATGGCCCAACTTGATTATCATACACATTGTAAGGAGAGTGATCACTTTAGATAAGCTATTACCAGCACGAGAGTGGGGTGGGAGGAGGTATTGTTTCATGCTCTCTGTGTATATAATGTCTTCTGCAGTTTCCACAGTATGCATCCGACGAAGTGAGCTGTAGCTCACGAAAGCTTATGCTCAAATAAATTGGTTAGTCTCTAAGGTGCCACAAGTACTCCTTTTCTTTTTGCGAATGCAGACTAACACGGCTGTTACTCTGAAACCTGTCAATATGAGAGAGTTTGTCATTTAAGAGTGAGAAATTATGGTAATTTGTTTTCTTCTAGAAAGAGATCTGGTTTGTAAAAAATGAAAGATAAATGCTATCTTGGCTAAGGCTCCATGGAGATAAGGATTTATTAGTTTTAAAAATATGGAGAATACAAAAGACAGTCACATGGTAAGGGAGTTCATATGAAGAGCCAAAATGAATTCGAATACTGTCTAGTGAACTTCTGCCAGGGACTCTCAGTAGATACAGACACAGAATAAGGACAGCCACGTCTGTACCTTCTCATCTGTGTCGAGGAAGGAAATGTATCTATGTGTGTATATTATCCATACAAACACTTAGTCAGCGTATATATTATTGTGCTTATGTTCTTTATGTATATTTTAAACAGAGTTATGGTATACAAATCCTAAAGGAATTAAATTTTCCCCCTTCAATTATAGTACTCCCTCCAATATTTATAAGGCTATCCCTTATAAATATACCCGGTGTACAGCAGCTAGACTGACTTCTCAGTACATTTGAGTTTTCAGCTCCTATCTAAAGTTCACCCAATACTTTGCAAGTTCTGCAAAGCATATGTAGTATTTACAATATGTTGTGTAGCCCTAGTATATCTAGTAATACTCACTACTTAGTTTAGACTTAGTTTAATCATCGGGAAAGGAGGATTAAAATGTATGTATTTAGATTTATACTAAGAACAGTGCCAATCCCAGCATTTGGCTGCTCATGACAACTGTTGAAGATATAGATATTTCGACGGTACTACATCAAAGTGTTTCTTCAGCCACAATTTAAGATGCTGAAGAACAAAAGGCACCTGTACTCTTGGCTCAGGATGTCAATTGTTTCATTGCTTAACATTGAATTGAGATAGAAGTGCTAGTACTGAGGAGGTCAGATGTAGGAAACGTGAAGTATGACTGCTGCCCAGGACTAGTGGACTAATTTTGATTCACTACTCTCCCAAAACCTTGTCCACGCAACTGTAGATGCTTTGTTTCCAAAACAAAGACAGTTCTGAACTGGTGAAAAAAGGGATATTTATTTTCTTAGTTATGGGTGTAGTTCAGTTCAAATGGCTGTTATCTGCTTTTCCAGGTGGAGTTCCATCCTGCCTATTAACAGCCCATATTGATGCAAATACATGACTTTTGGCTTCTTATACTTGTGCCAATGCATTAGGATGGCTCTGCCTTGTCTACAAGATGGTATTGCGGTACTTCACCTAGGTACAAGTGCCAAACAAAGATAGTTTTAGATAAGAGGTGGGCAAACTACGGCCCACAGGCCACATCCGGCCCGCGGGACTGTCCTGCCCAGCCCATGAACTCCTGGCCTGGGAGGGTCACCTCCGGCCCCTCCCCTGCTGTTCCCTCTCCCCCGCAGCCGTGCTGCCGCACGGGCAGCAAGGCTGCGAGCTCCTGTCGCTCTGAGCAGCATGGTAGGGGGCGGCGGCGGCACGTGTGGCAATGAGGGGGTTGGGTAGGGGGTCCCAGGGGGCAGTCAGGGGGTGGTTGGATGGGGCGGAGGTTCTGGGGAGGTCAGGGAACAGGGGGGGTTGGATAGGGTGTGGGATTCCGGGGGGACCTGGCAGGGGTGTGGATAGGTCGGGGCAGTCAAGAGGGGGTCCCAGGAGGGGAGGGTGGGTTGGATGGGTCGGGGGAGTTGAGGAAGACAGTCAGGGGGTGGGAAGTGGGGGGGGGGCAAATAGGGGGTGGGGGCCAGGCTGTTGGGGGGGGCAGAGCCTTTCCTACCCGGCCCTCCATACAGTTTCACACCCCGATGTGGCCCTCGGGCCAAGAAGTTTGCCCACCCCTGGTTTAGATAAACAGTTAATAATAATGAAAGTATTTTCCTTTATTAAGAGGCATTCTATCAATGATGCCACTTGCTTCTTCATAATCTGAGTACTGTGACAATTTAGAATAGCTGAGAAGTGGTCAAAAGAAAAGAAAAGCAATATACTTGATGCTGATGAACAGTCATGTTTGATAGGAAAACCAATTATGAACATACAACATTATAAATCAGATATGATATGGCTGCTGGTGCTTTGTGCTGCCAGGGTAAGCCCTTGGAAGATGGGGCCCATGGAACTAACTCAAGCAGAATGGAATGAGGAAGATGGAATTCCAAGGATGTGTACATATAATCAACCTGAAAAATGGACAGCCAGCCCACTTGATCCCTTACTATGTCACTTAAGGTTCTTGTACACAAGCCAATCACACAATGAGGCTTTAAGCTTACAGCTTCAACACAAGATCCATCGTACTCAGTATCCCACACAAGAATGGGTAAAAATCCATAGGACCATGATTTTAAGCCACAGTCATGTTCTGGAGAGAACTCTAGAAATTGACCTAGCAGAAAGAGCACAGTCCAACACAAGTTTAGGACTGGGACACTCTTGTTGGTAGAATCTTGACCAGGATTACAGTACAAGTAATTGCTGAAGCATGGTAAGTAGATAGCTTCAGAGCTGTATTTGTTCTGTTGGCTCAAGGTAAATTTATCTGACTTCCAGGTATGCCAGTTTTCTATATGGAAAAACAGGAATTACAGCCTCATCTTCCTTCAGGAAGAAGGTGATGATAAAACCCAAGCAAGGAACCCAACTTCCCTGAATAAAAAGAATGAAAAAAATTTGGTTCCTGACTCTGAATTAAACAGTAACAGTCAAGAAATAGAAACACAAAGTCTTCTCAGCTTCTATGGAAGAAATGTACCACAAGGTGCAATCCTGCATTTGCAAGGTGTGGATTGGATAACCTAGCAGGTCTTTGTCCAACTCTAGTTTCTATGAGCTCTGCATATTTTCTAAGTAAGGCTCTTAATAATTAGACTGAAATATGCTAACTACTGTATATAACCAAATACTTGTTTCCACATAATTTTAACATGTTTATAACTTCAGCATGGGTTGATGTCATGGTCTTCCTTTTTAGTGGTAGTAATAGTAGTATTGAAACAGCATCTAAAGGACTCAACACCACATGCTAGGCTCTGTACAAATAAACAAAGAGATGCTCCTTGCCCCAAAGAATTTACCATCTTTAATTCTAACTTCGCCCTTACTAGGAGTATGAGTATTATTTAGTTGCCTTGCAACAATCCCCAGTCTCATCGTATGACAGATTTAAAATCTAAAAAATAACTTTTAAAGAAAATAATTGACAAAATATTGTGTTCAAAGAGATCAGTTTTGTTTTACTTTGAAGGTAGAGAATCTTTAAGAGATTATAGTACAAATCCCATTCTGCATTTTAAGAAATAATTATCTTGAGGAATTTAATTTGGACCCCCACTTTCTAAAACACCATGAACCAGGGTGGGTAAAAAAAAAAAAAAAGCAGTTACTTTTTAAAAATAAAAACAGACATTTAAATTTAATATATTTGTGTTTAAAAATAATTTTTTTAAATTAAATTTGAAATTACAACAACCTATGTTAAAATATTTTAAAATAAAATGATCTTCAAGCAGTTCATGTTTAATGCTTAAGTTTTCAGTGCAGTTAGACCACTGCGCTGCGGGAAGTCACTGGCTATGCCCCTGGACCTGGAGCCGTTGATGTGCTAAACCATATCAGTTGTTATAGCCTCTTCTGACTTTTTTTCATTGCAATTTATTCAACTTTTGCACTTCAATGACTAGTTCATTGAAAGGTGGGAAAAGCAGAGTCTTGAAAAAGCAGGAAGCTTGTTTTCCCCTTCCAATCTAGGTGTGAGAGAGGAGATATACTAGTTCTAAAATCTTGGAGATGGTGATCACAAACAATAGGTTCAATTCATCTACTACAGATAATACTGCCTTTGTTTAATAAACCAGCTACTTTTAAATGCAAAACCATATTTTGATAAGTTTAAAGTTTTTGTCTTACGTATCCAGCACATTTAAGTTTAATTTATTTTAAAATGCCGATTGTGCATTAACTGAATTCCAATTTCCATCCAAACGCAGCTTGATGCAAGTCACAAATGAAAAATTAATCTAGTAAATAAGAAATGCATCATTCACCATTTTATAACATAATAAAATGTAAAAATTAAGAATCTGAATAACTGTGTTAAGCTACATAATTTCTTAAATAAACGTGTATAGGTATACTGGATCTTTCTAGTTAGCAAAAAGAGGTACCAAATTTTGTGTAAAGGCTACTTTTAGCTGCAAATCAGCAAGTTAAAATGGTTACCAATCCATGGGGGGTGGTGGGGGGGGGGAAATCAAACAAAAAAACCACTACCATAAAATAAAATCAATTAAAATCATTATTTAAGTCAATGATTTAAAGCACTTTGATTTAAATCAGTCAATCGACCCCCTGCCATAAAGCTTATAAAAATGTTACTGTGATGGGTTCCCCGTAGGGTGCCACCTGGAACTGGGGTACCCCTGAGCCCCCTGACCCACCAGCCTGGGCTCCCTCTCACACTGTACTACTGTGACAAGCTGCAAAGCCCTCCAGCCTGCATTTTCACCAGCATACATACAGGTAGGGATCACACCAGCTGCAGTTCTATGCAGGGGCTAGTCAGAGAGCCTGCATGTAAGGCTACAGCTAAGGCACCTCCCAGCTCCTCAGGTACACACCCTCTCCGGAGTATAAATCCAAAACTATACTGTCTTGTGCGGCACAGGAAACTGTACAGCATAAACTTATAAAATTCACCCCCTAATACTCAATGTGGAGGGAAATATGCAACACCCTTTGTCCCATACATTTCACTCCGCCCCATACACTTCACTCCAACTCTCTGGTTTAGAAAAAGCAAAACCAAGTTTATTAGCTACAAATGATAGATAGCAAACAGATCAAAGCAGATTACCTAGCAAATAAACAAAAAACGCAAACTAAGCTTAATATATTAAATGGATTGGATATGAACAACAGATTCCCACCCTAAGAGATGATACAAGCAGGCTGCAGATTCTTAAGGGGCAAGCTGAACTTGCTTTACAGCTTGGAATTCCCAGGTGTTTCACTCACAGGCTAAAAACCCCTTTAGCCTGGGTCCAGCACTTCCCCCAGTTCAGTCTTTGTTCCTCACGTGTTTCCAGGAGTCTTCTTGGGTGGGGAGTGAAGAGCACCAGATGATGTCACTCCCTGCCTTATATAGTTTATGTTCCCAAAGCTTGATTCCCAGACCAGTCTGTGGAAAAATACTGACATCCCAAGATGGAGTCTAGAGACATGTGGTTTCATCACATGTGCTTATAGAGTCATAGCAGCCATTATTTGGAGGCTGTTTGTAGCTTTGTAGGACGGCTCACCAGATGGGAGATAAGCTTCTCCTAAGGCCTATTGTTTTTCCTAATGGCCCACTGCCCAGAATAGGCCCTTCCCCACCCACCGTCTAGTGGGCGTTACCCAGGTGTAACTACATTTGAAACACAGCTACAGAGCCAATATTCATAACTTCAGATCCAAAAATGATCCATGCATACAAATAGGATAATCATATTCAGCAAATCATAACTTTTCCAATTACACCTCACATGATTTATCTTGCATAAAATACATTATGCTATCATATCAATAATATCACTGAAGAATATGGGGTGCAGTGTCACACTTACATTTTTTCAGTTTTAATTTATAGGATGGAAATTACTTTAACTTGCATATCTGGTAGTATTAACTAATGGGCATACATGTAAAAATATGCTAAATAAAGGATACAAACTTTTCTTTAACAGGTTTGTAATAAAGCAGTAAAAGATTTTTCAGAAATGAAGCGTTACAAGGCAACTTCACATAGACTTGGCCAGTGCATATGCTACCTTCAGTTTATTTCTCATGGAAGAAATGGTTTCGGGAAAATATCAACACATACCATTTAGCCTCCTTTCACAAGGATCCACACACATGGATACAGTTGTAGGATCAGGCCCAAATCCCAGAGGACCCTGCTCCGAATTCAGTTCAACACTAGGGAATTAGTTTGTTTTAGGGGTGACATGTGACTATACAAATTGAGAGAGATTTTTTTTAGTCACTCTAAAGATAATGTTTTGCTTAATTGGAATTGAAAGGTTTTTTCAAACTGTGTTTTAAATATGAATCCAGTCAACTTTTTTTTTTTAAGTCAGAAGCAGAATTAAAAAAAAAAATCTAGTATTAGAAAACACCAAAGATTATTATAATAGAGAAAAAAAAAACTTATTTCTTCATTCCTCCAGTGTGATTACTTTGTGTATTTACCAGGATTTTGACGTAGAGAGTTTCTATGGAATTTTGTGGATATTTCATTTTTAAAAATCTGGGAAAATATAGTGTGAGAGAGAGAGAGACTGGGACTTAACTGGAACTAGATTTAACATTTAAAAAAAAATTCAGGAGGTTTAGCAAAACTCTACATTTATGGTGTTGCCAGTCTATTAGCCTGAAAATGAGTAATTATATGCCAATCACATTGGACCTCATTAATAAGTTAAAAAGGTGAGGAAGGAGGATTTCTAGATGTCTGCTCTGAAAACTCCACCTTAGAAGCTACGAGGAGTCTGGTGGCACCTTAAAGACTAACAGATTTATTTCAGCATAAGCTTTTGTGGGTAAATAACCCACTTCTTCAGATGCAGCCCAAATAAATCTGTTAGTCTTTAAGGTGCCACCGGACTCCTCGTTGTTTTTGTGGATACAGACTAACATGGCTACCCCTCTGATACCTTAGGAGCTGTGAATCTTCTTCTTTTTGTTCATTATCAACTATAATAAAAGGTTCTTTAGGTCAACTTATGTCTTCAGCTACACCTGTGCAACCTCACCTGTGCTGAAGACATTGCGGGGGGAGGGGGAGAGTCATTGACCCTGCCACTGGGGCTAGTAAACAGTTATATTAATAATGCACAAAAAGGAACAGAACCCATTTCACTCCTCATTAGCACAGTGCTAACAAAAAATAAAAAAACAAAAATATTGCTGAACTTTGTCACCAGAGTAAAAAAGATAAGATTCTAGATCCATATAGGGAGCACATCTGATGAGCAAGGAAGTGCCATGTCTACAGGGGGTTTTTGTTTTGTTTTGTTTTTTTAAAGGCATAAACCCTATTTTTCATTTGACTACTTGGGCCCTGATCCTGTAAACTGATCTGCATGGAAGGACACAGGTAGGCAGGGGTCCATCTGCACAAAGCAACTTGCAGAATCAGGGCCTTATTTTGTAGCTATTGTGCATAAAGTCATTCTCTGTAGCTGAATAGGAAGATTATATCAAAGGATATTTTTACATTAAAGCCTAAATATTTCCCCAAAGCCCTTTATACATGCAGCCCAGACACCACTGCATCATTAAGTCTATGTGCAAGGCCCTGTCAGACCTTCAGAACAAGGAAAACGTTTGAGCCAGGAGCCTGAGAAGCCTGTCCCAACTTGGGGAACATCACATTTTACTCACATCTCTAGATTCACCTCCTCCTCCCCACAACCCCCGTACGTTGCTGAGGCCACAATCCTGCCAGCCCGTTTCCAGCACAAAGCAATGTCCTGAGGGGTCTGCAACGAACTGCGGCTGACGTTTACTGCAGCCCCCAACCCGGGCTTGCCCGCCTGCCCGCACAGCCTGAGCCCTCTGCGCCACCTCACAGGCAGGGGGCTGCCTGGGCACCCGTCTAAGCAGCGGGTTTCCCCGTTCACAACACGCACTGCCAGACCCTCGACCACGTCTCCTCACACAACCGAACGCCCAACGGCCAGCGGGACGTAACTGAGCCGAGGTGTGCGCCTCGGGGGGTGGGGGTGGGGTGCCAGTGACGGCCAACTCCTCCCAAAAGCGTGAGGCTCGGACTCAGCTCAGGGGTCATTTATAGGCGGCAGGAGAACAGCGTCTGCCCCACTGACTGAGCACCCGTTCACCAAGCCAGGCGCAGAGAGCCAGCGCCACAAAACCCACCGAGAGCGGCAACTTGCCCGCGGCCGGGGGCGGGAGGCCGGCTCGAGGGACCCGCCGCTGCCGCGGTGTGGCACGAGGCCGGGGGAGCCGAGGTGTCTCTGCCGCGCACCCACAACTTTCTCGGTGGACCGGGGGCGGGGGGAGAGGCGAGCGGAGACGCCTGGCGGGATCGTACAATGAGCCCGCCGCCGGTTAGCCGGACCCATCCCCGCCACCACAGCCGGCTCCCTCCCCGGCCCGGCTCAGACACTCACAGCGCTCGGGAGGGAGGGAGATCGCCTCTCGGGCCCCGCCTAAGGAGCAGCAGGACGGGGCAGAGCCAGCTGGGGCGCTTGCGGGCTGCAGTGCGAACTGCCCGGCTGGGAGGTTAGCGGCTTTGCCTGGTTCGCAGCTGGGCATCAGCTGCGCGGGTGGGCCCGGCCAAGCCTCGGGGGCCGATCGGCGGGGCCCTCTCTCGGGGAGGAGTCAATGGAAGGGAGCTGGAGGACAGGGCGTCCTTCCGCCCAAGCTACTCACTTCGCTCCTCGCTGCTGCTCCTGCCTCCGCTGCCTGCGGATTGGGGAGGGGGCTCTCATCTGCTAAAGGAAGCAGCATGGATCGGAATCACTTCACCCCCCCCCCCCGGGATTTCATGCATCCCCCGCTCTCCAGGTCCAGACAGACACGGAAAGTGCCGCTTGTTTGGGAAAAATCAACAACCACCGCCATGCAATTCTTCAGCTGGTCGTTTCACTTAACCTGGGTCGGTTATTAACCATCCCCAAACCCAGCCGCGCACACAGCTCGCTAGCGGCACCTGCTGGCCCAAGAGAAGAGCCCTCACAGCTAGCCCCTAGTGCCGGACGGGCAAGAACGCGAGACAGCAACACGTTTGTTAGAATAGCTGTAAACAAACCAGGTCGTGGATGTTATCTGACAAGAACAAGAGCTACTGCAATCTGCTTTCAAGAGATGCCCTTTCTAAACAGGATCTCTGTGTCTTTGTACACCAAATCTGATAGTAGGCGGTTTTAAAGAGAGTTAAATGGAAGGGATGAAATAGTCTAAAATGATACTATTAGGTTAAAATAATTTAGAAACCATACACTAAGGGCCTGACTTTTCTCCCATTGAATTCAGTAGGAGCAAGGGCAAGACCAAATTTCCTCATCTATGTTACAAACACCACCTTATTGTATTAAAACAAAATAAATGAATACAAATTGTTCACTATCTGCTGTTCCTCTACCTTTTTACATTTCTTTTTACCCGGCTAATGAAAATGAAAAAGTCACATTTATTTGATTTACATATAGCCAGTTTCCTGTCAATTTTACTTAATGAGTCTCATGGATTAGTTTTTAGAGTAGCAGCCGTGTTAGTCTGTATGCGCAAAAAGAAAAGGAGGACTTGTGGCACCTTAGAGACTAACAAATTTATATGAGCATAAG
Organism: Caretta caretta; assembly: GCF_965140235.1. Taxonomy (NCBI): domain Eukaryota; kingdom Metazoa; phylum Chordata; order Testudines; family Cheloniidae; genus Caretta; species Caretta caretta. The sequence goes on along the minus strand of NC_134216.1, from coordinate 52,633,398 downwards.
CTTTCGTGAGCTACAGCTCACTTCATCAGATGCATTCAGTGGAAAATACAGTGGGGAGATTTATATACATAGAGAACATGAAACAACGGGTGTTACCATGCACACTGTAAAGAGAGTGATCACTTAAGATGAGCTATTACCAGCGGGGGGGGGGGGGGGGGGAGAAGAACCTTTTGTAGTGATAATCAAGGTGGGCCATTTCCAGCAGTTGACAAGAACGTCTGAGGAACAGTGGGGGATGGAGGGGGATAAACATGGGGAAATAGTTTTACTTTGTGTGATGACCCATCCACTCCCAGTCTCCATTCAAGCCTAAGTTAATTGTATCCAGTTTGCAAAGAGCTGTATGGAGTATAGAAGTTTATAGGAATAAAAACCTGTATTTTAGCATAAGTGTGACCTACTTTTAATACATTGTTATGATACCATTGAATATATATAATATATCATTAGACGTTGTTTAAAACAAAAGGAAGAAAACTGTATGGGGGAAGGTTAACACTAAGGTTTGGAATGCAGTTCTCTTTGTAGGATGGGCACCTAAGAGAACATTAAATAGCATGCAATTAGCTTAGTACAGAAAAATTTAAGTTGTAATGCATTTTCTTAAAACATTAAAGCACACCTTCCCCAAAAGGTGACCTACTAGCTGCCCTAGGACTCTTCCTGCGTGAAAGGGCCTGAAATAATCATGCTGTTTTGATACACACAAAAATAACTAACAATAAAATGCTTCTCAAGGTCCTGGCTAGTGGAAATAGGCTCCCTCTGTCAAATGTTAACACCCTGCTAAATAGAGAAAGCTGATGATTATATTGTTGTATAATGTTTCCCTAAACAAAAGCTCACTGTTGTAATGATTATAATTTTGTCTTGGATATTTACATGTAATAATTTGTAAACCTGTTAGAACTTCCTAAATAAATAAATAGATTTTTTTTAAAAAGCTTCTCAACAGTTAGAGATGGGAATTGAATTGAAATCCCAGTCCTGAAGAGATTCAAATTTCTGGCAGTTCTAAATCAAAAGTAAGATCAAATTCTGCACCTGGCCATGTATATGTTGTGGCTAGTCTTATCACTATCAAACATAAAATATAATTAAAGACAGTACCATCTGGTTCTGGGTGGACACACAGCTTGAATAATAGAATCATGCCATTGTTATGGAGTCACATCCATTCCAATTGGAAAATAGCTTTCCAATATTTATAATGATTTTGTGTGCTCAGGGATGGGTTACCAGCACTTTAACTAAGGGCCCCAGAAAACAGTCATGTTTTGCCTGAGCAACCAATACTACTGAGATGCGTGCCAGGGAATGCGGGAGAAGGATGGGCCACTGGGAACAACAGATGAAGTGCAGAGGCAAAGAACCTCCATGTAGATGGCACAAGCCTACTGTGGATCAAAAGTATTCAACAAGTGAGCTTTTCCATCGGCAAGTAAACCATGCAAAGATTTCCTCCCCAAGAGTTCCCTCATGCAGGTTTTACTGCAGGAGGGGATGATCTCTCTGCAGGTAGAGCAGCACAGTGTAAAACAAATGTGACGTCAGGTTATCTGTGTCTGTGCAGACTTGTAAGAGCCTCCATGGGAATTTTCATAAATATCTGCTAGTTGGTACATTTCAAATGCAAAGTATTTGCTCCTCAAAACAATATTAATGAATGCAGAGATATGTCTCAGAGGTGGCATAGCAGTTTCCAGAAATGGAGCTGACGCCCATTGGTGGTAGAGAAATCAGTCCAGCCTTCCCTTCAGTTTGGGTGTGGGATTGTTAACATGCAACTCCTGGGAGCCCCAAGAACCTTGTCTAGCACCTACAGTTAAAGGACTGTCAGCATTTCCATTATGTATCCCTATTAAAATGGTTATAATACTTAGCAGGAAAGTTGGGTTTCCACTGAAGCCTGGCACACAAAATTTCTGCCTAATAACACCTTAAGTAAACAAACAAACAACTTGGCTGTTACAGACAAGTGCAGAAAGTTTACCAGATTCCAAAAGTTATTTAGTGTGATTGTATCTTAAAAACAGCAGGAAATTTATAGTTTCCCCTTCTGCTGTTGATGGCAACCTTGAATACTCATTTGTGTGAGTGTCCCATAAACATCTCCATGTTTTTTTTCCATTTTAACCTATTATGCATGAAAACCCTTCCTGAATAAAGTCTCTAAACTCTCCTTCAAATTCTGACTCAACACCCACCTCTATAATGATGCCTACAAGAAATTAGCCAACCAGTGATGGCTAGGTTGTACAATTATTTGGGGGACAGCTGATTAAATTTATGTATTTATTTATTTGAAATACATTACAATTTTTAGAATTCTCAAGCTGGAAACACAGGTAACCTATATTACAGCATTATCTTATTATCATTCCCCCATCCATTCTCATTCTGTGTCTTATGTGGTAAAATCGTGGATCAGTTTGCAAAATGAGGCCTTTACATGGTAAACTTTTTGGAGAAGGAAATGTCTCCATTTGTATTTGTACAGTGTTTGGCACATAGTGCTCGAAGGCATCCAATCAGGACACCATCACATAACTTGTATTATGTTCAATTTGTTATTAGGAGTTTGTCATTGATTTCAGTGGAAGCAGAATTGGGGCTCCATAAGGGCACCAATACTTTTATGTATCTATTTATTTCTTAATAAGAAATTAAATCAGTTGAGTAATGCAAGTTAGGACAAAGTTTTCTTTTCATAGCGTTCTAGTACACAAGCCTACACTGAGCCATGATTTAAATTCTTTGTATGTATTCAGCCACTACAATATATTGTATCAATAATCCTCAGAGTAGAAACTTTGTAAATTGATGATACAAGAAGAGTGTTTAACACGGATATCATTAAGCTCTAAATGGAAGCACCTAATAAATGTTTTTAAATAGTACTGTTCAAAGGAAACATTACACTTTTAATGGTAGACAGGGTTTCAGTGGATAGAGTGTCGGTAGGGTGCAGCTTCCCATTCAGAGAGCTCTGATAAAGTACAGGCACCCTAGATGTGGTAGTCAGAGAACTGTATGCTGCAGAGAAAAAACAGAGTGTACATCAGTCTGGTCTACATGCCCATTCAAGTGTTGATGACAGAGTTTTGCACCATTGTTAAAAACAAAACAAACACACACACACACACACACACACAAACTCTCCCCCAAGAAAGACAGACAGACCAGTTAAAACTGGAATACTGCTTTGAAACCTGTAAAAGCCAGAAAATTCATAGTTAATGTTTTTCATGCCATCCTTGTAGTTAATCATTAATCAAGCTATTGCAAGGATATGACAACAGTATGTGATTTTATACCCCTTACTTAAAGACAATCCATCACAGCATAAATAAAGAAATACACATTTTACTAATTACTTCCTTCAGAGTCTAGGAAAAGCATTTAGCTGGCAGCTTGATACGTGCTGCATTTGCAGCAGAATTTCCAATAAATCTTAATGGGAGCGGCCTACCTGCTACAGTCTGAACTAAGAATTACTGGCTAATGGTTCTGCAGTATCTAGGCATCATGAATGAAGTAAAGATAGGAAGTGAAATCCTGGCCCCATTGAAATCAATAGGGGTTTTGCCATTGACTTCAGTGCAGTCAGGAATTCACACAGAATGAAAATCTCAATTATAAACTTAGTTCCCAGTCCTGCAAACATTTATGCATGTGCTTAACTTTATTACCATGAATAATCTCAGTAAAAGTTAAGCACATATAGAAGTGTTTGTAGGACTGGATTCTTAGAGCCTCATCCAAAGCTTATAGAAGTCTGACTCTAATAATTGACATCAATAGGCTTTGTATCTGGCCCTTAGGAATTTAAATCAGATCTTTTTGCTTATTTTAAGTTGCTACGAATGTGGAGAAGCAGGCCAGCTACACCTGTCATAGTACAGGAAATTAAATACTAAAGAAGACAGAGTACTGTTAAGGAGTGGTTACCTTGCCCTGAAGCAGTGATGTTACTTCACTAGAAAGTTTTCCAAATTTTAACTTTGAAACAATTTAAATTAAATTACAATTAATTATTTTACTTACATGCAGAAACAGTTTTTAGATAAATAGTACTTTGAACTGAAAATTAAGAAAATCTATTTAGTAACTTATAGCTACTGTATATTTGCTCAAGTCTGTCTGGATTAATTTCTAATGCAAGTTTCCACTTTTGACCTCCAGTCTTGAGGCGGTAAATGTGTAATTCACATGTCGGTAACTTGTAAGACCTGGTAGCCTTATTGTACAATTATTTCACAAGATGAGTTCCATAAGCTTCAACTGGAAACTGTATGCAGAACACTTGCAGGGTCAGACCTGGATTTGCTTATCTATAATTAATCTAAAAAAATCTAACCTATTTTAAAATCATTCTCTGCATCACCTGCTTATATCATGTCACAAGCCTATAATGAACTGTATTGTTCAAACAATCACAGAATCAGAGTGAATGGAGGAGTGCAGATGGACTTAAGGAGTGGGAGCTACCTATCCATCAAGCCATTATTTTTTCATGGATACCAGAACATTTTAAATATTTAAATTAATAATGGAACATGGGAAATAGCTTATTGTCTCTTGCAAAGCATCCAATTGTTTGTTCATTGATTTGAATCAAACATTTACTCCATCACATTTATTTTTATTTTAAACTGAGGGGCATTATATTCAAAATGAATATCATTAGACATGATTAACTATGCTAGGAAATGTTTAACTCATTAAGTGTGGAAATATTAGGGGCCCAGTTTTTAAGAGGACCTCAAAGCAGCCTCTAGAGTTTGCACATGCAAATATCTAGGTGCATAAATAAATGAATGGCAGTTTTTGAAAATCTCCTCTTACACTATCGAGGGATGCCATGAAGTTCTCATTAACTTATGAGTCACATGGGAAATCATTTGTAAATAAATGTAGTACCTGTAATCTACCATACTGTTAGTTTAAGACCCTGTCCACTATACCATTTTTATCTAGGTCCCAATCCTGCAAATACCGGGGTAAAGTTACAGACGTGCTTAGGTGTTTCAAAGATCAGGGCCCAGGTTTGTGACAAGCGGCTGACACAGTACACTCTAAGCATGTTTTGTGTCCATGCACCACACGGTTAAAGCTAAATTACCATTAAAGCTAAATTACCCTTGTCAAGGTTCCTCCCCCACTCTGAACTCTAGGGTACAGATGTGGGGACCTGCATGAAAAACCTCCTAAGCTTATCTTTACCAGCTTAGGTCAAAACTTCCCCAAGGTACAAAATATTCCCCCCGTTGTCCTTGGACTGGCCGCTACCACCACCAAACTAATACTGGTTACTGGGGAAGAGCTGTTTAGACGCGTCCTTCCCCCCAAAATACTTCCCAAAACCTTGCACCCCGCTTCCTGGACAAGGTTTGGTAAAAAGCCTCACCAATTTGCATAGGTGACCACAGACCCAAACCCTTGGATCTGAGAACAATGAAAAAGCATTCAGGTTCTTACAAGAAGACTTTTAATAAAAATAGAAGTAAATAGAAATGAAGAAATCCTCCCTGTAAAATCAGGATGGTAGATATCTTACAGGGTAATTAGATTCAAAAACATAGAGAACCCCTCTAGGCCAAACCTTAAGTTACAAAAAAGATACACAGACAGAAATAGTTATTCTATTCAGCACAATTCTTTTCTCAGCCATTTAAAGAAATCATAATCTAACACATACCTAGCTAGATTACTTACTAAAAGTTCTAAGACTCCATTCCTAGTCTATCCCCGACAAAGACAGACTATAGACAGACACACAGACCCTTTGTTTCTCTCCCTCCTCCCAGCTTTTGAAAGTATCTTGTCTCCTCATTGGTCATTTTGGTCAGGTGCCAGCGAGGTTACCTTTAGCTTCTTAACCCTTTACAGGTGAGAGGAGCTTTCCCCTGGCCAGGAGGGATTTCAAGGGGTTTACCCTTCCCTTTATATTTATGACAACCCTCACAGCTAAGTATTCCTCCCTGCCAGAGATCTAGCGTTGGACATTGGTTATGTTCATGTAGTCAGTATAACACTGTTTTTCGCAGTGCGAATGGGACTCCCTATTCATACTTTTGAAATTAATTAACTGATTTTTCTAAGCTCTCTATGCTGTAAGACATCCCAGATGCTACTGCTCTGTGTCAATGTTTTTGCAGAACTCTAACCCCTGCTGAAGTAGTAGAGGATACCTGTCCAGATTTTCCTCAGAATGTACTGATACAAACACTTTTAGACAGTAGGGCAGTTATATGTACAAACACACTTTTGATGGCAGAAAAAAATGCTGTATGAGCATAAATTGAACCAAGAAGGTTACCATGCTTCTACTAGGTTACAAAATCATGTTTGTAGTTGTTGTGTGGATAGGCCATAATTGTATACTATTCGTTGTAATGAACATTCTTAAGGAAAATAAAAATGGGATATCCTCAAGCCCCCACTTGATTTCCCATGACATCCTCTTTACAGAGGCACTATATTTCTGATCATTCTGTCTAAGTAAGCATAATGGTTAAAAAGAAAAAAAAATGAAAAAAGTCATCCCTACTCAAACAGACAAACAAAAATTACAATTGCTGCGCACAGCCACCTACTAAAATCTATCTATTATATAGGCTGGAAAAGATAAGGCAAACTGAAGAGAATCAATACAGACACTAAAATGTTAAAAGAATAATAAGTTAAATCCCCCTAGTAATTGTAGGACCTGAAAGATCTTTGATTTAATATGAACTGATTGATTTGCAAAAAATATATTTCAATTGGCTTCAAAGTGAAAGCCATGGCTGACTGAAAAGTAGGCATACTTTAAAGTAAAAAGGAACTTTCAGTTCTCCATAAACTTGCCACTTTGAAAAGTGGTCTTTAAATATATGTATTATTTAAATAATCTATCCTACCAGGCAGATTTTATAAAGCCAGTTCTCTATCTCATCAGGGGTTTTTTGGTATTCCTACTTCTTTTATTATGTATTGACCTATCTGCATGCAACTGGCATTTACTGAAGACTTTTCTTAAAGCCCATATTTTTTTAAAGTATTTTTCATGTTGGCTGTAATTGTGTAGATTAGAAATAAGGATGATTCAGATTGGAATCTGTCAGAGCATAAGGCATAAAAGGAATGTAATGCTGCCCTACTTTTCAAGTGAGTTATGATAGCTAGCTACATTACAATGGCCACTGCACATTAGTTGCAAACCTTAGGGCACAAAATTGATCTGTAGACCAGTTATTTTTGGAACTTCCCTCTCTCCTGCCACTAAAACTGGTTTAACAATTTTTGCCTTTAAAATTTGAGACAGCTATGAACCACTCTGATAAAATCAGACTATGCATAGGTCCCAAAAGCCATAGCCAGGAGAGGAACCACAGGGCACAATGTTTAAATTAATTTCCTGGCTCCCACAAATCCTGTGTAGTTCACTCTTTGCAAGTATTCTATGCACTGAACTGCATAAATACATTTCAGGAGATTAACTAGGGTCAGAGGGCGTGGCACTAGATAAAAATCTAATCTAGATAGCACATCATCTGATCCACTCATGTCTCCTTCTCCCCCACTTCTGCTTGGATTACTCATACTCCTGATAAAAGTAATTTATGTATTGTGGTATGGGTCTGTGTGGGCAGTCTGAGGTCTGCCAGAATATGGGTGCAAATTAACTCTGCCTTAGCTGCCAACCACAGGGAAGGTAGTAGAAAGACAGGGGGCTTAGTAGAGCAACATAACAGAGTTGCCAATCAGAGGCAAAGGAGATGGACCTACTGGATGTTAGCCACACAAATGATGCCTCTGGGGAAGGGAGCGGAGCCAGAAGTAGTAAAACCACTGAGCACAGTTAAGGCTGAGGCTGAATCTCAGTTTGTTAATACTCTAATCAGAGATCTATGAGGCTCTTTGGGGAGATCAGTGTCAATGGCTTGATGTCAGACCTACCGGCTTAGTTTGGGTGTTCAGATGTCAATGAGTAGGGTGACCATATTTCCCTTTGCTGAATACGGGACACCTGGTAAAATTATTTGTATTCAAGCTAGTTCAATGGCAATCAATCAGAACTATGCAGTACAAACATTCAAATTAACATCAAGTTGACTGAGCCCTGGTTAAAAAGAAATACTGTGTAGCTGAATTCTTTTTATTTACCTTCTTATTTTTAAGGCTTTAGGATTCACACAGGGAGGGGTGACACACACACACTCCCCCAAACGCCCCCCACCCACAGGGAGAGGTGACACACACACACACTCCTGTAGACCTCTCCCACACAGTGACCAACCAACCCGTCTCTCCCCCTGCCCAGTGCTCCCCACCCTTCATGCCTGGCTAGGCCCCCGAGACAGACCCACCTCTCCTGGTACCTGGCGCTGCGTCTTCCCGAGGCAACACATGGGGGAACGGGATGCAGGGTCACATGTCCCCGTCCCCAGATTTCTGCCAGGGTTCACACCAGAATGTGGCCAGCAGCAGCATTTCAGTGCTGTGTGGGAGGGAAGGGATGTGTGCTGCTTCCAGATGCAGAGGAGGAGGAGGGAGGGAAGGGATGACCTGGCCCATGTCTCTGAAGAGCTCACCTCTTCTTCTCCTCCTCCCCCCTGCACCCAGTGTCTGGAAGCAGCTTGTCCCTTCCTACCCACACAGGGTCGAAAGGCAGTTAACACCACCAGTCTGCTAGGGGTCACAGACATAACCCAGTCACCTCTGTCCACCCATCTACAGTGCAGGCAGAAAGGGGGTAAGCCCTAAGGATGCATTGTGCATCATGGCCCAGGGAACTGGACTACAGGGGCTTCAGTGAACCCAGCCATGTGGCTCAGCAGGGGCAGATGGAGCATCCCTGTACTCCCTGGGGGCAGGACGCAGGTTGTGGGAGGATAGGGGGTGAAGATGGTGCTAAGCAGCCTGGGGAGCTGCTGTGGAGCCTGCAGGTTCAGGGCATGAACAGGCTGTAACTTGCTGCCCACTCCAGAGCTGAGCTGAGGGACAGAGAGGCTTCCCCATTCCAGCACTGTGCAGAGCTTTGCAGCACTGTGCAGGCTTCCTCCTGGCCAGCACCCCAGGCTTTCCCGGGGCGCCAGCCCAGCCAAAGGTGCGGGGGAAGGAGCCTTCCAGCCAGGCTGTTTGAGAGCTGAGCGTGCCAACCAGGGGCTGGTTCTCTGCACAGGGCTGGGAGTGGGATGTGCCCTGCCAGTAGTGATATGGAGGGACAGCTATTGCTGCTGGACATGGATTGACATGATTTAAAAGGGAGAGTAAATCTGGCAAGATATGATTGCAGTCATATAGTTTAAAGGCAGTTATTTTTCCTAAAAGGTAAGCAATAGTTTAATTTATCAATAAAGCTAGAGAAGGCTTTGTAGTAAAATAAATTACAATTTGATTACTTGCTTCTGCAAAGAAAGAAGATTTTTTAAAAATTTTCTGCTAAGAGGGAGATTGCCTGTAAGATTTTTTACTAGGGCTGTCGATTAATCACAGTTAACTCATGTGATTAACTCAAAAAAATTAATCACGATTAATCACAGTTTTAATTGCACTGTTAAACAACAGAATACCAATTGAAATTTATTAAATACTTTTGGATGTTTTTCTACAATTTTCAAATATATTGATTTCAATTACAGCACAGAATACAACGTGTACACTGCTCACTTTATTTTTATTACAAATATTTGCACTGTAAAAATAAAAGAAATCGTATTTTTCAGTTCACCTCACAAGTACAGTAGTGCAATCTCTTTATCATGAAAATGCAACTTACAAATGTAGATTTTTTCTGTTACATAACTGCACTCAGAAACAAAACAATGCAAAACTTTAGCACCTACAAGTCCACTCAGTCCTACTTGTTCAGCCAATCACTAAGACAAACAAGTTTGTTTACATTTACTGGAGATAATGCTGCCCACTTCTTATTTGCAAGGTATATACATGCCAGATATGCTAAACATTCATATGCCCCTTCATGCTTTGGCCACCATTCCAGAGGACATGCTTCCATGCTGATGATGCTCCTTAAAAAAAATAATGCATTAATTAAATTTGTGACTGAATTCCTTGGGGGAGAATTGTATGTCTCCGGCTCTGTTTTACCTGCATTCTGCCATATATTTCATGCTATAGTAGTCTCGGATGATGACTCAGCACATATTATTCATTTTAAGAACACTTTCGCTGCAGATCTGACAAAACGCAAAGAAGGTACCAATATGAGATTTCTAAAGATAGCTACAGCGCTTGACCCAAGGTTTGAGAATCTGAAGTGCCTTCCAAAATCTGAGAGGGATGAGGAGTGGAGCGCGCTTTCAGAAGTCTTAAAAGAGCAAAAAGAAAAGGCGTACTTGTGGCACCTAAGAGACTAACCAATTTATTTGAGCGTAAGCTTTCGAAAGCTTACGCTCAAATAAATTGGTTAGTCTCTTAGGTGCCACAAGTACTCCTTTTCTTTTTGCGGATACAGACTAACATGGCTGCTACTCTGAAACCTGTTAAAAGAGCAACACTCTGATGTGGAAACTTCAGAACCTGAACCACCAGAAAAGAAAATCAACCTTCTGCTGGTGGTATGTGACTCAGATTATGAAAATGAACATGCGTCGGTCCGCACTGCTTTGGATTGTTATCGAGCAGAACCCACCATCAGCATGAACGCATGTCCTCTGGAATGGTGAATGATGCATGAAAGGACATATGAATATTTAACACATCTGGTATGTAAATATCTTGCGATGCTGGCTACAACAGTGACATGCGAATGCCTGTTCTCACTTTCAAGTGACATTCTGAACAAGAAGCAGGCAGCATTATCTCCTGCAAATGTAAACAAACTTGTTTGTTTGTCTTAGTGATTGGCTGAACAAGAAATAGGACTGAGTGGACTTGTAGGCTCTAAAGTTTTACATTGTTTTGTTTTTGAATACAGTTATTTTTTGTACATAATTCTACATTTGTAAGTTCAACTTTCATGATAAAGAGATTGTACTACAGTACTTGTACGAGGTGAATTGAAAAAGACTATTTCTTTTATCTATCATTTTTACAGTGCAAATATTTGTAATAAAAATAAATATAAAGTGAGCACTATACACTTTGTATTCTATGTTGTAACTGAAATCAACATATTTGAAAATGTAGAAAACATCCAAAAATATTTAAATAAATGGTATTCTATTATTAACAGTGCGATTAATCGCGGTAAATTTTTTTAATCGTTTGACAACCCTAGTAACCAGATTTAATGCCAATACTATGATATATAATTACATTTTAATTTTTAAAATAAATGGAATGTTCAGCATTAGATAAGATAGGGATGGCAAAATTAGCAGCAAGACATGCACACATGAGGGACCCATGACAGCCTCTGGTTTTATGTTGTTATGTAATATGAGCAGTAAGTATGCATGCTAAAATATTACTATAGAAATTAGGGTTGTGAATTATTGGATTGGGTGGACTAGAAATTTATGAGGGGTGAGGAATGTTAGCTTTAATATTAGCTATACAATTTTTCTTGTGTCCACACTTACTGAGCATGTGGGCCTCTTTAATCTTGCACCAAACTCTGAATCATTAGGTAATTCTGAAAAAAGATCTGATTAGAGGTAACAAAACAAAACTCAGTTCAGATAGTGAGAACTGTTGTTCCTTATTCTGTTAAGGGGTCTTAGAGGAAATTTGCAAAGAAAAAAGGAAACAAACCAAAACCCCAAAATACAAACAAAAACTTGGGCTGGGCCATTTCTTTTTTCTTGGTTTATTTATGATGTATAAAAAGGCCTGAAAAGTGGTGGTAGGTTTTTTGTTTCTGCATTTCAGCTAGAAGTAATATACCTGATCACCGTAACACACACTTTGTGTGATGGTTTTCCATTGAACATTTTCTTAGGTATTCACATGTCTGTGTTTGCATATTATAAAGGTATTTTGCGCTTGTACAATAGATTTATCAGTAAACATTAGTAGACTGAGTGAATAAAAGATTTATGGAAGTAGATTCTGTGTTTGCATCTCCTTTGAGATGTAGTGCAGAACGTAAAGATCAGGAGGAGTGAGGACAAAGGTGGTTTTATGATGGATTCTGAGCTGCTCTGGAGGGCTTACTGGCATCTGAGTTAAGGTCTAGTTAATAGCAGCCTTACCTGTGCTGCCAATGGGTTACTCTGCAGACCAGAATCATCGTATCACTGAATGATACAAGCAAATACCTGTCATACCCCATATTCTGGGGCCTACATTGGGGTAATGAATGGCTGTTTACATTCATAAACCTTATGCTGCACTGGTATCAAATGTTTCAGAGTAGCAGCTGTGTTAGTCTGTATCCGCAAAAAGAAAAGGAGTACTTGTGACACCTTAGAGACTCTGGCCCACTGTGGACTGTGCATCCTGGCTCTTGAACATCTGACGATTGTCATATGTGGCTCAGAGGGTCACTAAGTTTGTCCACCCCGATATAGGGCTCAAGAAGGGACCATAATCTGGGCAAAGGGAATAATGGGGGGGAAAAATCTTATTAGGACTGAGGGAAGACAGCAGCCAACCAGCACATTAATTCTAAAAGAGAAAAATCATGGAATGAGCTGACATCTGGATTAGTAGATCCACACCAAATATAGATGTCTGTACAGTTAACATACTTCGTTATTTTTGTAGCCTGTTTTATATACAATGTCTGTCCTTGGGATGGAGTTTTAATTTAAAAAGTTAGCTATCAAGATAAAACAAAAAATTGTTTGGCATTTTGAGACTGTTTATGTATCTTGAGGCTGATAATAGATGGCTTCACCATACTGGATTCTTTTCAAGAATTTTTCAGAGTCAAAGATTTTTTCTCTATAAAAATCTAATCCCGTGACAGATAAAAATAAAATGTTAAAATCACAACTTCAATCAGTTTTCTCGAAAAAAGATTCCATGGTGATATACTGGACTGTTCCGATTTGTAATGCTAACATGAGAAAGGAAAGCTAACAGAATCAAAAAGCCTTAAGGTCCTTTTTTTTTTTTTTTTTTTTTAAGACATGGCAAAAGATTTAAAATCCAACCACCTCTCATTCACCTCACAGAAATGCCCAGTTTGTAAACTAAACTTCATTTTTTTGGACATTTTAAAAGCTATTATATACAACCCCTCTGCATGTCAAACTTGGTATGGTCTCAGGGGTCCTTGGCTTTAGAGCCTAATACTGCAAGGTGCTGAGCATTCTCAACTTCCAATGACTTGCAAAGCAGAGGAAGGCTCTTAATAACATAACATTGGTTTGAAAGCAGGGGGGAGGAACCAGTATGGAAGATGGTATGATTACCTACTTCTCTGCTCTGATTCTGCCAAATAGACTTATGCAGAGCCTTGAAGGGAGGATGAGGTGCCTAGTGCTTTCAAACACATATACACGGCAGACTTTTGTTCAATGAGAAGACTGTTGGACAACAAGCCTCTTGCTGTTCTTGATGGAGACAAACTCATGACCATATAATGTAAAACAAGTATGGAGGGACTTTAACAATTTGTGACTGAAGAACGTGGGAGTTTTCTGTATTAATTGTGTTACTTTTATCTGTAGGTTTGGTGGTTATTGTGTTGCTGGCTAAATGGTTAAATCAGTCTTAGTTAACTGTGGTTTGCTGAACTAAACTTAATGATTGCAGCCAGCCCCAAATTCTGGTACTCGGATGGACAATGTAGGTGCTAATTGCTTTGATGTTTACATCTAGCGATATGGAACCAGGACTCTGGTTTATCCCAAGGGGCAGAGGTAAAGTCCCAGTCTCTGTCTTCAGAGGGATTAAGATGGGAATTATTAAACAAAGAGCTTGAAAGCAGTTAAAAGCTGAGCCTCTGACAAGACAGGAAACAGAGGGTCTGAAGAGAAGCAAGCTGTTACTTGGTCCCTAGGAGAATAGGAGTGGAGGTGGGTACCAAGGCTAAATTGGGCCTACTTAACTGCCTGAGGGAAATGCTAAGCTTAGGTAAAACAATGTGTTAGGATTTTCTTGTTTTAAGGTTTTTCCTCTCTGTTACATTCCTATGGAAAAATAAGTGGTATTTTGTTTTGAACAAGTTGTTCTCTGTCACTGCCCTTTCAAACTGCTCACACCTTCCAGAGAGAAGTGTATAGGATGAACCAAAACTCAGCTGGCCCTGCTGAGGACTCATGGTTGGCGACCAGGGGTGCTGTGTGACCAGAGACCCTGTCTAAGGCTTTGATTACAGTATGGACCTTACAGCAGCACACTGCTGTAAGGTTTCCTGTATAGCCACCCTATGCTGGCAGAAGAGAGCTTTCCTGCTGGCATAATTAAACCACCCCCAACGAGCGGTGGTAGCTATGTCAGCAGGAGAGCAGCTCCTGCTGACGTAGCACTGTCCATACCGGCACTTTTGTTGGTGAAATTTATGTTGGTGGGGGTGTATTTTTTCCACACCCCTGACTGACAAAAGTTTTGCTGACAAAAGTGCTAGTGTAAACAAAATCTAAGAGTGAGCTGAATGCAGGATTCCACCCTAAGAGAAATATAGGCATGGGTTTAGCAGTTGGAAGGGGTGCCCAAGGAGAGTCTGAGGGGGGGGTCAAAGGTACCGCTCATCCTGGAACCTTCTTTGTAGGAGAAGCCAATACCATTTTTGGTCTTTCACTCTAAGGGATCAGTGTATTTGTGGTTATATGTAAGGAAATACTGGTTTGTCAGAATGATACTGCAGCTGGCTATCATATCTCTAGAAGGAAAAACTTAACAATGGCAACAAAGATATACCAGGAGGTTTGAGGAGGAAGGAGGATAGGACATATTCTTTGTCAATACATGGAATTGGACATTGGTTTTGGAAGCAGCCTCACACAGAAAGAATTCAGAGTAGCAGCCGTGTTAGTCTGTATCCGCAAAGAGAACAGGAGTACTTGTGGCACCCTACCAAGGGAAATAACAAAAAGCTTCTTCGATGGAATTTAGCTCTCCAAGATTTTGATTTTGAAAAACAACACATTTCAAGAGCTTCTAACAAAGTGGAGGATGCACTCTCCCATGAAAGTTTCCCAGAATCAACCAGTTAAAATCATCCTTGAGATGTGGGAAATATGGTTAGTTTTTATATAGTCAGTAGTATATCTAAAAGTACATGTGTCTTATTAGCTCTGTTTCTCCTAGAGCTCCAGGAAGAAATCACAGCCAACGTGGAACTGGCTGTCCAACCCTATTTGTGATTTGTGGGGCATGTCATAAATATAAAGGGAAGGGTAACCACCTTTCTGTATACAGTGCTATAAAATCCCTCCTGTCCAGAGGCAAAATCCTCTTACCTGTAAAGGGTTAAGAAGCTCAAGTAACCTGGCTGGCACCTGACCAAAATGACCAATAAGGGGACAAGATACTTTCAAATCTGGGGGGGGGAGAAAGGCTTTGTCTGTCTGTGTGATGCCTCTGCCAGGGACAGATCAAGAAAGCAAGCAATCCAACTCCTGTAGAGTTAGTAAGTAATCTAGCTAGAAAATGCATTAGATTTTCTTTTGTTTTTGGCTTGTGAAATTTGCTGTGCTGTAGGGAATGTGTATCCCTGTTTTTGTGTCTTTTTGTAATTTACGGTTTTGCCTAGAAGGATTCTCTATGTTTTGAATCTGACTGCCCATGAGATTATCTTCCATTCTAATCTTACAGAGTGTTTCTTTTATTTTTTTTGTTCTTCTAATAAAGTTCTGTTTTTTGAGAATCTGATTGGGGTTTTTAATGTCCTAAAAACCCAAGGCTGGTCTGTGCTCATCTTGTTTATTCTCAAGCCTCCCAAGGAAAGGGGGTGCAAGGCTTGGGGGGGATATTTTGGGGGAAGACATCTCCAAGTGGTCTCTTCCCTGATCCTTTGTTAAAATCGCTTGGTGGTGACAGCATACTGAATCCCACATACAGGGAATTTTGTGTCTTGGGAAAAAAAAGTTTTAACCTAAAGATGGTAGAAAATAAGCTTAGGGGGTCTTTCATGCGGGTCCCCACATCTGTACCCCAGAGTTCAGAGTGGGGAAGGAACCCTGACTGAAAGAAGTGATCCTATATGGTGGGAAAACATTTTGGCTGGAATTGTGGGTGGGGAGCACTGTTGTAAATCAAGCCCTTAGCCTTTCTGTGTCTCATTTTACACACATGTAAAATGAAAATAATGCTCACCATAATTACTTCCCAAGTATGTTGTAATGATTAATTAGTTGTATTCACAGAACTTTGTATGCACAGCTCATTTTTACTAATAAGACAGCACTCAAATCAGATAAATATTTTCTTTAAAATTACAAGAAATTCCTTCATTCACTTCTGTTTTCTCAAGCCTATACAACAATAAAAAGAAAATCCCCTGTAACCAAACAGAAAGCATTCTAAGCAGTGCTGGAGTTGCTCATTCTGGATGCACAACACTGGTCTGCAGAATAACTAAGGGATTAAGCAAACACAAGGCATTAAAATACTACAAAGAGGACCAGACAGACTTGTGACTGAAAAATCATGAACCAGAATTATAATCAGTTGAGAAGTCAAAAGAACATAAAGCAGGTAAATAATAAATCAGGGGCAAAGGAAAGCTGGGGTTATCAAAAACCTAGGAACCATATTAAAATACAAGAGTTATGTTTTTTCTTCAATTCATGCACTAAATTCTCAGTATCAATAATGGAGTAGCATGTATGTAGAAGATGGAGAATACACGTGCAAGTGTAGAAGTATGGCTGTGGTGGAGTGAATAGATCATTCCAGGCAACACAAATAATAATAATGCATTATATGTATATGTAAATATACATATAATTAATCTAAAGAGAGAGTGACACTGAAGGTCATGGTAGCCAGGTTCATAGCGCTCCTTCAACCTTCAAAGTTTGCTTGTTCTCAGTCTCCTGGAATCACACTGCCTCTGGTAACCTTGGAGAACAAAGGCTGTACTGCAATATGCTACACCAGGTTTGGCCACAACACAGGGCAGAAACTAGGGCTGTCTTCCTTCCCAACTAAAATGTAAATCTTTGTGGTTCCCAACAAATTATCTGACAAAAGAAGGAAAGTCACCATCCACATGGCCCATTGACATCCCCAGAACCAAAGCCTTGGAGTACTCTGAGAGCAACAGCCAAAGGACTAAAATATGTCACTTGTCATACCAAGGAAAAACAACACATACTTCCAGAGTCCAGTCACACCCTAAGTAAGCACCAATAGCAGTCTCAAGCCCAGCCCATCAGACTCCATTGGCTAGCACAGAGCATATAAAACAGTTCCAATCCAAACTTTTGTATTCATACTGTAAGTGTTTGGATTGTATGGACCAGGACATTTTTTCAGTGTTTTTCAACTTATTTTTTCTCAAGTAAGGAAGAAAAAAGCCAGTACTTATATGTAATTAAAAACTTCTGTACATTAAGTCATTACTATCACTTACCTCTGGTGCTTAATAGGAAGAGCCGTTAGTGATGTCAAATGGGTTTAGCAGGGGTTAACTTCCTGATGGAGACATTTTCCCCATACATATTACCCTCCCCTCATGTGTTTGTCTGTTTTGAACAGCTTATATATAAGAATAACAACTTCCCCTCTATTTCCCAAAGGTAGTCAAGAAAAAAAATCATTGTAAGAATAATAATTTAAAGTACACAACTCCAAAACAATACCTTCTCCGGTTTAAGAATCACTTCCAGCGCAGGCCACTGCAAAAATATATAAAAAAAAGAGATGCTAGACTTGCAATTCTTGGAGTCTGAAAAACATTTAAAAATACAAACAGATCTGACTGCAGGCAAAAATTGGGATAACTGTAGGATTGAATTACAAGGTTTGGTAGTGACTATAAATAGAAAAATTAAAACAGATTGTTTTATGGTTGTGTACATTCATGCATTTAGAACTAAGATAACATGTGTCTTAAAAAAATACTGTACTCACCGTGTGTAGTCCAACAGCGTGAAAGTTTTCACAGTGAGATGTCAATGTCACTAAGAACAACCTGTAAACAGTATTAAAAAAATTACGGAGCCAGAGTTTTAAATAGTTTTTGATTATAAAAACAATTTTCACACATTTCCTGCTTCCCTCACAATCCCCCTCACACAGAATCCCCAAAGCTAAATCAACCTGCCTCAATTATCTCTGCCAGAGGATATTTTCTAGAAGTTTGTGGTTAATTGGATCAGGTACTTGTCAAGTCTGAAACTGTAGGTTTTCATTTTTCCTAAATTTCCCTAAAACATTTTGCAGCATCATATCTCAAAAACATTTTGGTCTGGAAATTGCACATTGGCTTATCCTATAATTCTTAAGGACTGACGCCTGTGTCTGTTTTCATAATTTTTTTTGTGTTAATATGTTACGTTGAGAGCACCATGATGTTTACAACTGTGCACCTCCCTTTGGTAGTTTAAGAAATTCTGAACAGAACGAGGAGGGTACATGAGAGTTTGAAGACTTAAATCCTTTACATAACTTAATCCCCAATAACCTTATTGTCTGTGGCAGGCTTCAAGTCCATATCCTCAGCCACAAATATCAATCCCTCCCAAACCTATATTCCTACAGCATTTTTACAACTTACCCTCTATATAGTCACCAAACACGCACCACTATCTACCACTGCTCTAAAGAAGAGCAAATCCAAAACATCCAAGTCAGAACAAAATTAAATATACCCCTTCACTCTTTTTTATGTAAAGTTTATTTTTAAAAAACATATTTTCTCTGTTTGATTCAGTGACCCAAAAACCCGAGAACTTCATTCTATAAAGCAGACTTCTCAGGTTAGTAGTTAGGTTTTTACCATGCCAATTTCATGTAGCGGTCTAAGGGGAGTTAATTTGTATATAAAGTATAACAATATTATTGTTAATTATCCCAAGGGTGTAAATGGTTGTTGTATTTATCACACACACTAAGAGTACATCATATGTATAGTAGCTAACATGGCATTGCTATGGCAATAGAGTTTTGATTGTAGAAACTTAATTTTGAATTTTCAGGTTTTCAAATATTTTCCCCCCCAAAACTTTAATCTTAACATTTCTGGGCTATCAACATTTGTGCTGGTTTATATTTTAGGAAGTTGACAAATCTAATCAGAGGTTTTTCTGAAGTAACTGAAAAGTCTTTATAGGCTAACAACATTTTTGTCTGACAATTTTGTTTTGTTTTTAATTAGGAACAGCTTTGTGAAGCCTGATTTTGGAGGTGGCCATCCTGTGAAAACTGATGTTATTAGTGCCAATAACACCTGATTTGAGGATAGTTCTGGGGTTTAGGCATGAGATAGGCGTCCAGGTGCCCCCCGGAGGCAGCAGTGCACATGTCCAGAAGCAGACATGTCGATGACTGGGGTACTTTCACAGTGACAATCTAGGCACAGAGTGAGTTTAGGCACCAATAGGTATAGGTGGCAGCACAGCAGGGATTTTTTAGATTGCATTAGCCCCTAAATCTGGGATTTAGACACATAAGTCTCTTAGTCAATATGGGCCTCAGAGAACTGTTCACATCAGCTATCTATGCTGGTTGACTGGTCACCTAAGTCACAAGGGATTGTTTCTGATCCCTGATTGAGTTACTGATACCTTTTAACAAAAGGATAATGAAGAGCAAGGAGTGAATGTTCTTGGTCACTCATCAGCATAGGTATTCATATAGACAAGTACTTTTTCCTAAACTTTAAACAAAACAAACACCCAGTTGCAAAAATGTTCACGAAGAGCAAATAAGAAGGGACATAAAACGTGTGAATCAAACAAGCATTTGGAAACTGAATCTTTTGTATTGAACGAGACAATATCTGTATCTTGGTCAGCAATAACTGTGTTAGGTAGAGTCAGAGGTGAAAGTCAGTCGATGCAGGTGGTACAGAGTACCGGTAAGAGAGTGGCCACCAGTACACAGCTGATGTTAAAGTGCTGCCGCAGCAGTGCTTGAAGGACCGTACCAGCAGGACCGCCAACGTGGGGGGGGGGGGGGGGAGGAAGAGGAGGGGCAGCTGCCCCGGGGCTTGGCCATTTAAAAGGGCATGGGGCTCCCAGATGCTGTCGCTGCTACTATGGCAGTGGCTGGAGCCTTGGGCCCTTTAAATCGGTGCAGGCCGGGCAGCACTGAAGGGCTGGCTGGGGGGAGCCTGGCCCCCCAGGCCCACCCATAGGCATGGGAAGTAGGAGTGTGGGGGTTGCTGCAGCACCCCCAGGCTTTGCACCCAGTATGGTCCTGTGCTGGGGTCCCGGCCGCCCACTTGCGCCTGGGGGCCCCGCTGCCACCCAGGGTCCCGGCTGCTGGCCCCCCACCCAGGGGCTCCACTGCAGGCCCAGGGTCCTGGCTGCCAGCTCCTTACCCAGGGTCATGGCCGCCAGCCCCTCTGCTGCCAGCTGTAGGGTCTCAACCGCTGGCCCTGGGGGCTCTGCTGCCACCCAGGGTCCTGGCCACTGGCCCCAGGGCTCTGCTCCTGGCCCCAGCCCGGGGTTCCACAGCCGCCCCCAGCTGTGGTCCCAGCCTGGGCGGTGAGGGGTGCAGACAGGGGCAAATGGGTGGAGGTGCAGCTCAGCACCCCCACCCTAAAAATTGTTCCAATGCCACTGGCCCCACACCTTCCGCCTGAGGCCCTGCCTCTTCTGGAGGACCGCAGCCAGCCACCCCCTCCCCCCCCCCACCACCTTGCCCAGGGGCCCGGCAGCCCTGCATACCGATAAGAGATTTAAGTTACTTTCACCCCTGGGTATACTCCATCCTGCAGAGGATCTTGATCAGTTCTTGCTTTATGTTTTACAGCTCTGAGTCCATAGTCAACAGCCAGAGAGGAACATATTAGGACTTCTTACTTATACCAAAACATATACCAGTTTCACATTTTTGTTATATGCTGTATTTTAAATATGTTAAGTACTAGTATCCTCTGAAGATTCCACTATGCTCATTGCTATTGGTGTAGTTGTTTATATTTTTATTCCTACACTTAGAACTTATTGGATAAGAACTATTTTAAAAACAAAACCAACCAACCATCCATTTCCATCATCCAGAGTGGTATTAATGTAACTTTCTCAGTCACCTATGGTGATGTTGTTAATTGACATTCAGTGCCAGGCTCACAAAACTCCACTACATCAGAATATATCCCTGACTATTAGAATCTCTCCAGGATCCTAGCAGTAGATGACTTCCCCCTACATGCTTTTTGTACCACTCACTGTTCAGTAAGTTCTCTAGTTTCATGGTTATTCCATAACTGGAACAAACTGTATTTTTCTGATCTCATGATATGCTGCAGTAACTCTGCCAGGCTCCAAGTATCAGAGGGTAGCCATGTTAGTCTGTATCCACATAAACAATGAGGAGTCCAGTGGCACCTTAAAGGCTAACAGATTTATTTGGGCATAAGCTTTCGTGAGTAAAAGAACAAGTGGGTTTTTTACCCACGAAAGCTTATGCCCAAATAAATCTGTTAGTCTTTAAGGTGCCACCGGACTCCTTGTAGTTTTTCTGCCAGGCTCATTACACCCAATTTTACCTAAGACCTCTCAATTTTTTAACCTGACAAAATAACGAAGTAATTCCTTGAAAATCTGTTTTCTAGTTACAAAATCCTTACCTACATCATCAATGAAATATTTTTCATGATTTCTCACAATCACCATCTATAAATCAAGGATGCCAGAATGCACTGTATGGCTCAAGGAACTGGGATATATAGAAGATAAGATTCTGTGTAAATCCAGAGTAGCTCCCTAAAGTCAGTGGAGTTACTCAGGATTTATAATTGTGTCTGCATCACAGAAACCACCATCATGTTGGTATTAAATTGATGACTTTGTCGGCAGTCGCAGCAGAGAAGCTTAAAAAAAAAAATAGATGATGATTGGAAAACCCCTCTCATTCTTAAAAGTAATCTCTCCAGATCAGGGTAGAAGCTAGAGAGATCAGTTGTTTGTTATTTTAAGGGATGCCCCTTTCCTAGTGCCAAATGTCCTGTATCATGACAATTTAGGATATTGCTAAAATATCAGACTATCATCACACAAAGGATTATATACTATTATAAAATGTATGATTTTATTCTATGAATAAGATATTCTTAATGACTATTCCCTAAAAATAAATGCTGTCTAGCATTTTTCATACAGTTGTCAGTTGATTCCTTGCAATGTGATGTATTTGTGCTTTTATTATTCTATAATGTGCTGTGATATGGTAAAATCTGATGTAATCTCCAAAACACAAATGGATCACATAAGATTAACAGCACAGTTGACCTACGCCAGGCAATTAGGCAGTGGCCCCCAGTCTACAAGCAACAGTCGTCCAGATCAAGTGTTGCAACTTGAATATAATTCTTTATTCTCTTTTTTGGATTTGTTACTTTTTTCCCTTTTCGGTTTCAGAAGTTTCTTGTCTGAAACAATGAATTAGCCGTTGTTTTCTTCATTTAGATAAAAGGTTCAAAATATGACATATGCTGTTTCACATCTTACTAAGTGGAACAAAATTAGTCATATGCAAATACCCTGGGCACAGGCCAAGCACTTGGATGCAGCTTCCACAATTGAACTTGTACCATTTAGCTCCAAAAACACAAGCCTCTACTCAATTAACTCAGCAGCAGTTCCACCAGTGCAGCCAGGAGAAGGACTCTTATGCATATGAATAAGTCTGACATATTCGTTTCAGTAAAGGTCAATAGTACACAAACACACAAGCCAGTCTGTCATATACTCTCCCCCAATTAAAACAAAGCACATCCTCAAACTGCAACTATTTAGGGTTCACAATATTTCAATCCCACAGTTCAGCACTGATTTTAGTGAGGGTTATTGTGCAACTATCAAGCATTCCGTACAGCACTTTTATTACTTAAAGTTTCAGTTCTGTTGGGTTGAGGGAGGTTTATTTTGTTTACTTTTTTGGCAGATTTGATATTATTTATTAAGGATAGGTATAAATAGGTTCAGGCAAATAATAATATTTAACATTTGTATAATGCTTTTCATCTTTCTGGCTACCTTATCTATTCTATTCTATGGCACTTAATACATACTACCCATCATTTAATAAATACCAGCCTGAACAGATACCTGAAACTGGAACTAAATCAAACCATTTCCTATCTGTCTACCCTACCTATTGGTATGGCTCTCGTTACCAAAATTATATCTGAGCACGTTCTGAATTTTATCCTCACAAAATCCTGTGAGGTAGAGAAGTATAATCTCCATTTTAATGATGGGAAAGTGAGGCATGGGGTAAACTAAATTATTTGGGAGACCCAGGTTCGATTCCCAGCTCCACCACAGACTTCCTTTGAGACCTTAAGCAAGACACTTAGCATCTTTGTGCCTCAGTTCCCTGTCTATAAAAAGGGGAATAAAAATTCCCTACCTCAGAGGAGTGTTGTAAGGATAAATACATTGAAGACTTGAAATGCTTTGAGATCTACTGATGAAAAGCCCTATATAAGAACTACCTATTACTATTATTGTATAAGGTCACTGTTGTATAATTTAGATGGAACGTATGGGCCAAAGGTGTTTAACATTACCCACTTACTGTCCAGCATTAAACAATGTTAAACAAGATTCAGGATTTGGTATACAGAGACCTCAGCCTGCTTAGTACCATGGCAACATGCAATTAAAAGCATTTTATCCTTTTATTAAAGATAAAGAAAGGAAGGGAAAATTTTCATTTTAACAACAACCCTTGCTCCCTTTCCCTTTAGCTGATGAGAGATGGGCTGGACCTATTGTTATTGCTGTTTTTCTTAAAGTCCGATTCCCATTTTATCCCAGGTGGTGTTTGGGATTTAGATGGAGCTAGTAGAGGTGGTGATTTAATCTTTGGGCCAGAAAGAGGGACAGTCTGGTCAGGACATCTCTCAGGATCAGGACAACCAAGGCCTGGGGTCCCAGGAGATGGTGAGGGTGTCAGCCATGATGGTGATGCTCACTCTGGTAAGTCAATTTTTCTCCCCAAAGTCTGTCTGTAAGGACCTCAGAACAATTAGGCCTAGTTTCCAACAAACCAATTTTGGTCCAAAAGATCTTGATACAGTTCTTGAGTTACAGCAATAGGCCTTTTTGTTTGGACTAATTCATTTTCTCTTTCGTACCTTTCCACATCAACATTTGTCATTATAGGTTATTGTGACATCTTATGAATGTATACTCATGTTTTACAGTTGAACTAACAATTAGGGTACATTTTTAGGCTCAATCACCACAACATCACAGAGGGTGTCAACTTTGATGGATGGCAAAGCATAAACACCACAGTATTTTTCACTTGTGTAACTCCTTCCACTGAAAGAACCTCAAAGAGCTCTACGAATGAGCAAAGTGCTTTACTTAATAATTAACCCTCCCACTACCCATACAATAAGGTAAGTAAATATCATTCTCTATTTTACAGGTAGGGGCATAGAACAGTAAAATAGTTTGCCCAACGTTACACAAGAGATCAAAGACAGAAGTGGGAATATAACTCAGACTACTAACTCTCCATTGTGCTCTATAATCTTGACAACATATCTACTTTCTCATATGACACTCACACATAACATAGTGATGAGACCAATACCTAGTTTAGGATAGATACCATGGGTTGAGATTTTCTAAACTGTCTAAGGGGTTAGGATGCACATTAATTTGAATGAGTATTGGGCATCCAAATCCCCTCAGTAGCTTGGAAAAATCAAGGCTCATTAATACAAGAAATTATTCTCACAGAGTGAAATCCATTCCAATGGATCTCTGTTATAAGCTCCAACCAGTCCCTTGTCACTGACCCCTCAATTTGCCCGCCTGGTTTTGACCTGCCCTGTCCCCAGTGGTCCCTGTTGAACAGGTTCTGGACTGGGCAAGGTCTCTGTGCAGCCAACCAGTATCGCTGAGGCCTTCATGACAGCCCTTTGTGCAACTGCGGCGCAACACAGATGATGACACACGTTGTCGATGAACACCTGCTGACTAGGTTCAGCAGTGGCCTAGAAGAACTACATCATGCAACTGAAGATGTCATCGCTTGGCTAGATAACTATGCACGTGCTAAATAAATACAGAGTGAAATCCTGGGCCCATAGACATCAATGTGTTAGGGTTTCACCCATTGCATTTCTGACTTGTCTGAAGTTAGGTAACACTGGAATTGCCACAGGAGAGCCTATTCTCACAAGATTTGCAAACCAAATATGTTGAATAACTTTTAGCAAGCAGCTAAACCAAACCTTTGAGTTTTGGCAATCACATTTGTTTATGGAGGAAAAAATGTCCCAGATCTCTGCAGATTGTTTTATATAGTTCACTATAAAAGGCTTTAATTAAGGCTGTGCTTGGTAAACTTGCAAACATTTGGATGGGTCTGATTTAAGGTAAGGCCAGAGGCCAGATTCAGACCTGGCATAAGTGAATCAATGAAGTAGGTAGAACCTGGTGAATTTACCTTCATAATTCTATGCATATTTTCCCTTCAGTAATCTATTTAAAACATTTTCATGACAGCTTCCATTATTTTATTCATAGGTACAAAACAATGTTACTGTCACTCTCCCATACAAACAGGTGAAGAGAAGTTCACTGGCTAATGCCTATTGGAAAAAGTAGCTGTACCGTAAATCCAGGACTCTGAATCTAAATGTAAAGAAGCTGTAATAACTTCTTTTGGGGTAGTTCCATGACAGCTGATTTATTTCTCACCACTGCTGAGCTCAGGCAACCAACCACTGACTGTCATCTCCTAGCTAGGATTAGTTGCTAGGCAGGATAAAATTCTTAGGTAAGACATGCTCATGAATGCATTATGACACAATGGCAGGCATTAGGACATTACTTGAATGCAGAGGCCTCCCATTTGACTTTTCATTACAGTATATACTATTTCATGACTATAGCATTTTTCTCAAGCCCAGATAGCACCGATATACAGTATACTGTCATGGAAGTTGTTACTCAGAAATGTGCTTGTATTATGGTAAGGAAAATGAGAAACCTCTGTCACTTTATGTAGAAATGCTCTTCTGGAAATAATTTTGGTTCAATATTCCTATCAATAGGAGTAATATCAATCTGTCGGTAATCTATAGCTGAAATAAACCAGATAATGAAGCATGCCAGTCATTTTAGATCCAAATTCACAACCATTTTATGGAATGTGAAGTTAGCTCACTAATTGTTACCAGAGGTTGTTAATTTTATATGTGGTTCTTCAACTAATTTAGGATCAAATTTTCATGTCAAGTTGGGCCTTTGAATCCAATGGGAATTCTCTTAGAAGAAGGTACTACTTGAAGTGTAAATAGCAGAGGCCTTTAGTGTTTAAGCTCTAAGGGTCAAGGGGATTAAGGCTAGATCCAAAGTCTTTTGAAGTCAGTGTGGTTCTTTACATTGACTTCAATAGCTTTTGGATCATGCCCTTGTTGTATATTGACATAGCTCCATTGACTTCAGTGGTGCTCATCAGCATAAAGCCATACAGGCTTACATATCCGTACTTACAGTACTATCTAAAAAACATATGAATAAAAGATCCAACTATACTTGATTAAGAGTTGAATTGCACATCATTTCAGGCTTCCTCATCTGCTTTTGTGTCCTTGAGCTTTTATTACACATTTAAAATCCAGTGTCGTAAGTCTGGATCTTGGAGGGTGGTAAGCTGCTCACTAGTGCATATTTTACTGAGTGTTATTTTGATCCGAATAAAGAATGATCAAAATAGAAATACTTAACTGTTTGTGTGTTGGTGCTGTTCATTTATCCTCCCTAGGTGTGGGCTAGCAGAAGGTTTGTTTGTTTGTCTGTGGACTTTTTTGGTCCTGTGAGACAGTGCATAGGTCTTTTGGTGATTCTAAAGTCTTGTTGCTAACCCAGTGGTATTTCAGAGAAAACCACTCCATTGACGAGGGGAGGACAGGATACTGGACTAGATGGACCTCAGGTCTGATTCAGTATGGCAATTCCTGTTTCCAAATGTTTTTATTAAAAAAAAATTAGTTCTAAAGTGTCATAAAAATAAAGGGAAGGGTAACCACCTTTCTGTATACAGTGCTATAAAATCCCTCCTGACCAGAGGCAAAACCCTTTCACCTGTAAAGGGTTAAGAAGCTAAGATAACCTTGCTGGCACCTGACCAAAATGAGCAATGAGGAGACAAGATACTTTCAAAGCTGGAGCGGGGGAAACAAAGGGTCTGTCTGTGTGATGCTTTTGCTGGGAACAGATCAGGAATGCAGTCTCAGAAACTCTGTTAAGTTAGTAAGTAATCTAGCTAGAAATGCATTAGATTTCCTTTTGTTTAATGGCTGTTAAAATAAGCTGTGCTGAATGGGATGTGTATTCCTGTTTTTGTGTCTTTTTGTAAGTTAAGGTTTTGCCTAGAGGGACTCTCTATGTTTTGAATCTGATTCCCTGTAAGGTATAGACCATCCTGATTTTAGAGAGGTGATTCTTTTACCTTTTCTTTAATTAAAATTCTTCTTTTAAGAACCTGATTAATTTTTCATTGTTCTTAAGATCCAAGGGTTTGGGTCTGTGTTCACCTGTACAAATTGGTGAGGATTTTTATCAAGCCTTCCCCAGGAAAGGGGGTGTTGGGCTTGGGGGGATATTTTGGGGGAGGACATCTCCAAGTGGGCTCTTTCCCTGTTCTTTGTTTTACACGCTTGGTGGTGGCAGCATACGGTTCAAGGACAAGGCAGAGTTTGTACCTTGGGGAAGTTTTTAACCTAAACTGGTAAGAATAAGCTTAGGGGGTCTTTCATGCAGGTCCCCACATCTGTACACTACAGTTCAGAAAGGGGAAGGAAACTTGACAAAGGTGTTTTAACTAATAATCTCATAATATCCAAATGAATAAGTATGAAAGGGTTTGTGACATTGGGAGAGTAACCTCTGATGTCACAATCTCAAACATTATGTAACAAAAGAGAGATGAGGAATAGGAACTACTTTAAAGGCATAGTTCCATCACCCAATGCAATGAGATTTTCATAGAACAACAGAAAGGGATGAGGTGGAGAATGGAGAAGAGAGAAAAAATGGACAGAAAAGACAGGGGTTGGGAGAAAAGCAGCAGAGAGCATGGGTCAAACGCCGCACATTTTACTCATGTGTCTATTCCTTGACTTCAGTGGGAGTACTCACACAAGAAAACTATCCAATATCTGGCTCCATGTCCATGCTGGAACTAGGTACTGAGTGCATTGAAACATGGAAATTAACTGAAAATCGACTGTTCTATATGATGATTAACAGAGTTCTCTGATGTCATAATTCCATGAACCAGCAATGAGGTTTTCAATAGGGATCAGCAATATGCCCTTCCAAAGGAGGATCAGGTGGAGCAGCTCTGATCATTATGGGCTGACTGCCAACTAGTATGAAAACAAACTTAATAAATTGGGCCTGACTGATCTTGCTTGCATGAATGCAAAAAAAAAAAAAAAAAACCCAACCAACCCTGGGGTGAGATTTGACTCTGTCCCTTTGCCTCTAGGCCACAGGTTCTCAAACTGTCGTCCATGGACCACCAGTGGTCCATGAGCTCCATTCAGGTGGTCCGTGGATAGTTCCCTTTAAGGTGCGCGCCTGGGCGGCTGCACACAGAGGAATGAAGGGCCACCCACCTAATTAGTGGAGCCGTGCAGGCGTGGCTCCACTAATTAGGTGCCTGGCCCCTGAGAAGACACACATGTAAGGTGAGGTGGTGGCCTTGGGGGGAACAGGGTGAAGGTGGGAAGGGGCAGTGGGGTGAGAAAAGGTGGTGGGAGGAATCTGGGACATGCAGGGCTGCGGCGGCCAGAGAAAGAGGCGACTTTCCCCAGCTCCAGGACTGTGGCTGCTGGGGAGAGACCCCATTCCCTCCCAGCCCCAGCTCGGAGGCTGCTGTGGCAGGGAAGTGAGGGCACATCCATCGCATTAGAAAGGTAAGACGACGGATATTAAAATATGACTTGTGTGCTTTTATTTGTAGATCAAAGTTTATTATTAAGTTTATTTTTATATAGTGCTTTTATCCAAAGTACTTTACAATAGTTAGCTAACAATACAAACAACATTTGGAAAGATCCTTAAGTGGTCCATGAACAAAAAAAATTTGAGAACCACTGCTCTAGGCAATTCCATTGCACTATGACTTTGACTGTGATCTATTTCTCTGATGTTTATAGGTTAATTTTTTTCTTGTCATGAGTTGATTTAAAATTATCCCTGTGTGATTTATTTTCTATGTTTATGGTGCACTAATTTCAAATACAAACTCTCAGATATTCATGACCATTATATCAAGCTAGATGCTATTCTTGCTTACTACTTGTTAATGAGATTTGTGTGTTCATTACTTTGGCCCACTGCTAAGACAAAAGTTCTACTGAGGTAATTTTTACAAAATGAATAATCTCTGTCAAAACAGGTCACCAAAAATGAACAAACAAACCCCAAGTCCCTTGATTTACAGTGATAGTACTGAAGTCTGTGAAGAGCAATGCTGGCTTCAAAGTGTTAACTAATACTACAGATTAGTTAACTATTTAAAATACATTTTCTGTGGGGGTGAACCAGTTCAGAAAAAATAAAAACCAACTTGCTCCTTTAGCCATTCCTCACACACAAACCCGAGTCTTTTGTGATTGACAAAAATATGACATTACCATAATGAACACAAAACCTGCTTTGTTTGATCACCTTTTTATGCGTCAGAAGTTCCAGGCAGTATTTCCAACCTGGCCAAAAACTAGGAAGTGCTGGAATGCTATGAGCACAATTGTTTAGGTTATATTTCAGACTGGCTTTTCTGCTGCAGTTCTGCAGCCTCCAGTTTTTGGGAAGCACTGCAAGAAAAAAGGTTGCTCCCCAAGGTGGTCATCAAACATCATGTTTGTTTGAAAAAGGCTTCCTTTTTATTGTCCGAGAAGCAGCAGAGCAAGTAGGGAGGTATGGTCTGGTACGTCATACCAGCAAGATATTTATAGCTGGTACGGCGTACTGGAAAGAGGAGCAGCAGAACATGGGGCCACTGGGCAGCCCCACGCTGGCATCTCCTCTGCCCCCAGCCCTTCCATGCAGGGTTTCCTCTGGCTCCCAGCAGCAGCCCCAACGGAGGACAGGGCTGGGGGTGGTACAGCTGCCAGAGGAGTTGCTGGCATTCTGCTTCTTTCCCCACTGCCCCTTCTAGCGGGGAAAGGAGCAGAACCCCAGCCCCGCCCCCCTGCTCTTCCACAAGAGCTGTGTCTTTTCCAGCTCCCAGCAGCAGCCCCACCGGAGGACAGGGCTGGGGTGGGGTGGGGTGGGGTGGAACAGCCACCGGAGGAGCTGCTGGCCTTCTACTCCTTTCCCTGCTGTGGTTCCCGGGAGAGCCCTGAACTGCAGGGTTTTCCTGGGAACTGCAGCAGGGAAAGGAGCAGAACGTGGGGCCACCAGGCAGCCCCATGCTGGCAGCTCCTCTGGCACGGCTGCTATACTGCCCCCAGCCCTGTCCTCTGGCAGGGCTGCTGCTGTACAGATAGAGGAGACCCTGTGTGGAAGGGCTGGGGCAGTAGAGCCGCGCCGGAGGAGATGCCGGCGTGAGGCCACCCAGCAGCCCCACGTTCTGCTCCTTTCACCTCTGCTGTTCCGAAGGCAAAGCAGGAGGAGGACAGAGCCCCCCCAATCCCAGGTAAGGGGGGTGGATCATGGGGAGGGGACAGGGAGAGTGTGGGGGTCCCAGGCTGGAGGCAGGGTGGGGAGAAGTCACATAGATGGTCACATGAGGAGGTTGCGTGCCCGTCATGGCTCCCCCGCACTTACCAGTAAGAAATGGATTCCATTTGCACCACTGCTGAGCATGGCCAGACAGCTATAACATAAATAATGGAAATAAAATAATCTGGGCCAGTTTCTCATCTAGTGAAGGATGGTGCTATGCTGATTTATACACGCTGAGGATCTAGTCCTGGGAGCAGATCAGTTTCAGTGCTCCACTATAGTAGTTGCAGTTTATGAGGCCAGCAGACCTCAGAACTTCACTTCTCCCTTTCTTCCCTACTGTAATACAGGATGTGGCAGAGCTCCAACTTTGTTCCCGTGGGTCCCAGGCTTCCAGGAGGTTTATGCTAGCTTCAGAGGCTCACTACAACCTTCCACGTAACCCTTCTCTCTCTAGGGCCAGGGATATAGTCTATTGAGCCCTTTTCATCATAAGCCAGCAAGGAGGTTGGAGAGAGAATTCCCACAGTCTCTGTTGCTCCTACGGCCTTATACCAAAACAGTTTAGCCTCCTATCTGGACAGGGGCCTGTTTTCCCCTCCCAGGAAGTGTTTCTGTAGTGGTAGGTTGGGGGGAACCTGGGCCCGCCCTCTACTCTGGGTTCCAGCCCAGGGACCCTAATGGTAGTAGCTGTTGGCAGCCAATCTTTCACTGCCAGAGTTGCTACATTTCCCTGGGCCACTTCCCCACAGCTCTCCTGCTTCTCCCTTCTTCACCCTTACCTTAGGGCTCCCTTACCAATGACTTGAGGGTGTCTTCATTAACCAGCCACACTTGCTCTCCTCTGCCTGTCAGGAGTGAGCCCTTTTATAGTATCAGAGGGGCCTTATTTAGAGTCAGGAGGTCACACTAGCTTAATGGCCTCACTTGACTCTTTGCAGGTTAATTGGAGTCAGGTGTTCTTATTACCTTGGAGCAGCCCCTGCTCTGGTCAGTCAGGGAACAGAAAACTGTTAATCCAGTGGCCAGTATATCTGCCTTTGCTACTCTGCTGTAAAGGAAACATCTATACACGCTCGTGCTCCACACCCTTCACGTCCTCACCCTCATGTTCCGCCCTAACACAAAGTGGCGGAACCTCCTGCCACCTCTAGAGGGTGAGGAGCCCCGGTGGGCCAGCCTCTATTCCACCTTAGTCCCGAGGCCCGCCGGGGATATCAGTTGGCGGCTCCTTCACAGGGCTGTGAGCATGGGCGTGTACTTGGCGCGGTTCACCCCAATCCCGGACACCTGCCCCTTTTGCGGCGTGAGGGAAACCCTGGCGCACGTCTATCTGGAGTGTGCCAGGTTGCAGCCCCTATTCCGGCTCCTCACGAATATTTTGTTAAGGTTTTGGCTGCACTTTTCTCCTCACCTCCTTATCTATGCACTCCCTGTCCATGGCCCCACTAAGTCGCAGGACCTTCTGGTCAACCTCCTCCTGGCCCTGGCTAAAGTGGCCATCTATAAACCAGGGTGAGGAGGTTGGCTGATGGAGTCTCCTGAGACTGCGGGGCCTACTTCCGATCCTCTGTCCGTTCACGCCTCCGGGCAGAGTTCCTCTGGGCGACGTCCACTGACTCCCTTGACGCCTTTGAGGAGCGGTGGGTGCTGTCCGGGGTTCTCTGCTCGGTGTCCCCGTCCAGTTCCCTTCGTTTGACCCTTTGACCGCACTCCTGTCCCTGTTGTTCATTAGTTGTCCCCCGTAATTATTTGATTTCCCAGGTCCTGTGGATCCCCCCCCCTTAGGCTTGGGGGGGATCCTTTAGCAGTGGGCGGGCTTTGCCCACCTACTTCCTGGATCCCA
The DNA here is from genome assembly GCF_965140235.1 of Caretta caretta. Lineage (NCBI taxonomy): Eukaryota > Metazoa > Chordata > Testudines > Cheloniidae > Caretta > Caretta caretta. Next base: position 52,600,881 of record NC_134216.1, on the reverse strand, counting down.
ATAAGGCTACTCTGCTGTAAAGGAAACATCTATACACGCTCGTGCTCCACACCCTTCACGTCCTCACCCTCGTGTCCTGCCCTGACACAAAGTGGCGGGACCTCCTGCCACCTCTAGAGGGTGAGGAGCCCCGGTGGGCCAGCCTCTATTCCACCTTAGTCCCGAGGCCCGCCGGGGATATCAGTTGGCAGCTCCTTCACGGGGCCGTGAGCATGGGCTTGTACTTGGCGCAGTTCACCCCAATCCCGGACACCTGCCCCTTTTGCGGCGTGAGGGAAACCCTGGCGCACATCTACCTGGAGTGCGCCAGGCTGCAGCCCCTATTCTGGCTCCTCAAAAATATTTTAAGATTTTGGTTGCACTTTTCCCCTCACCTCCTTATCTATGCACTCCCTGTCCGTGGCCCCACTAAGTCACGGGACCTCCTGGTCAACCTTCTCCTGGCCCTGGCTAAAGTGGCCATCTATAAAACCAGGGTGAGGAGGTTGGCCAATGGAGTCTCCTGCGACTGTGGGGCCTACTTCCGATCCTCTGTCCGTTCACGCCTCTGGGCAGAGTTCCTCTGGGCGGCGTCCACTGACTCCCTTGACGCCTTTGAGGAGCAGTGGGCGCTGTCCAGGGTTCTCTGCTCAGTGTCCCCGTCAGGTTCCCTTCATTTAACCCTTTGACCGCACTCCTGTCCCTGTTGTTCATTAGTTGTCCCCCGTAATTACTTGGTTTTCCAGGTCCTGTGGACCCGCCAACCCTTTAGGCTGGGGGGGATCCTTTAGCAGTGGGCGAGCGAAGCAGTGGGCGGGATCCCAATAAGGCTACTCTGCTGTACCCAATTTACCTGGGTCTATCACAAGGGCATTTATATTTTAAGTTACTCTGCTGTTTATTTTTCTACATTCTTACCATAATCATTGTGAGAGCTCAGTGAGGAACTCAGTATTAGGAACTCAAAGGACAAAAAGTGTCCCCATTCCATGACAGTAATCCACATAGTAAGCCTCTTCTATTGCTAATTTTTGTCTCTGGATTGAAAAAGAGAAGTCTGGCCAACTTCCCTCATTTGGGATTAATTTTAAATCAGTTGTTTCTCCTACTTGTGATGGTAGATTCTGCAGCATGTTTCCAATGTGACTGCCCTTTCTTCCAACACAAGTGTTCCATTCTGATACCAGTGTCGCCCCTCTGCGGAGCATTTGCAGAGTTCAGGGCCTTGCAGGTCAGCTTCCCAGTGGAGGAGAAATCAGTGATGAGGAGTCTCAGTACAGTCATCGTATAACTTATTTAATTTACACACATGCTTCAGTCCGGAAAGAGAGGTGCTCAAATAGTATGCAGGGCATCTCTTCTGTCAGGAACTGCAGACAAACCCAATTCCTGGTTTCTGGGAGTGACTCTGCCTCAAGAATTGACTCTCATCAGAGACCAAGGTAGACATTAAACTTCTCTGCTGCTCACACTGGTCACTCTCCAAGGACTACCGCTTCCACTCAGAACCTTGCATAGCAAAAAACAACACAGTATGCCTTCCTAAGACTGACCATTTGTTCACACCCTAAGAAAAATAACTTGGAAAACTATGGTTAGCAGTGCCACCTACTTGGGCACCCTGAAAAATAGGGAGCTATAGGAGGCATAATCTTCTTAAACAAAAGTAAGCAGAGATACCCTTTAATAAAGAGTAAAACTGCACATACGGCTTATGGTTCTAATGAAAAAAATCACAATTGGGACACATGTCTTGAAGGCATTGGTGGCTTAGATTAGCATTTCTATAGGAGCCTCATGATGCAAATAAGGATAGGTCAAAATTCACCTTTTAATAAATTAGTGCTAGATCCCCAGAAATAGTTATTTGTTTGCTACAGAGAGTATAGGGCCATCGGATTAGAAGTGAACAAGGGTCATCTAGTCCAACCCCCTGTTACGATGCAGGATTTGTTGAAGCTGATGCACGAACAAGTCCTCCATTTAAGACAGCTATCAGAGCGTAGTAGTTATACATGTATGTACAGACACTCGGGACGTGTCTACACTGGCACAGACATAATCACATGGGGTCTCATTGAGTTAGCACATTAAAGAGAGTAGTGTAGCTGCGGTAGCATAGGCAGCAGTGGCACAGCCTAGCTTCCCCAAGCACAAACCGGCCTGGACCCCATGGGTATATACTTGGGGTGGCTAGCCCATGCTGCCACTTGCCACTGCCTATTCTGCTGTGGACACACTACTATTTTTAGTATGAAGTATGTCTACAAAGGCTGAGAATTACGGCTCTCGCTCCAAATGTAGACATGGCCCAAGTGTTATGGGACTGGGCCATCTACGCCTCTCTTATCTGAAAAACCTACTTCCTACATAGTTGTAAGGAAAGATATTTGGAGGCGGAGAATGACTCTGTTTCTAGCAACTGAGGCTGACACCACTACCCTAATCAAAAAATGTTTGCCTGCTTCTTGCTAGAACATAAAAAATGAAAGCTCTTTGCCAGGTATGTACAGTTATTCCAATTATAATGCGTATCCACCATCATGTACTTGTAATATGTTGTCCTGTTTCATCTTGTATTGTATTGCAGCCATTCAAATAGCTCTTTGACACAGAGTACATATTCGTTGTTTGGCATGGCTCCCCAACAATACAGTGCTGTGTACACACTAGGAGCTATGCACATAATGTACTATTGAAGTCAGAGTGACTATTTGTATGTGTACAGTACTATGCACAGTTAGCAGAGGTTGTAAAGTTGGATGCTATGTTTTTGATTTCCACCCTCTTTATGGCACTGTAATAGTGCTCAATGCTTGAAAGATAAAAGTAAATCTAACCCGACATACTAGAATTTCAGGTAATTAGTTTTCATCTTTCAGTTAATAAATAATCAATAGTTCAAGTTATCTGCTTACTCACAATAATATTACCAAAAGACACTGTAGATCTTTAGCCGGCTTCAGACAATCAAAATGCAAAGAGTTACTTGTGCCAGTTAAAAATTGGCATCTGTAAACGTGGCATTCTTTCTACACATAATAAATCTGTGTATTTTGTGAAGCTCATGCACTGGATAGGGCTTTGTAATAGTAGTCCTTTATACTTAGTTTATTAGATATTATTACCTATTAGAAAAGAGCATATTTTGTTGTGCATTATAATTTTGAAAAGTATATATTACATTTATTATTTCTTTAGTGCCATTATAGTCTTCTGGGTTAATACATATATGGCTGAATGCCTATTTTAAAAACATATATTGATTTCCTTTACTAGATAAATACAAATATAAGTAGTTTTCAAAAAATGGACTTTAGATGCCATTAGAGCCATTATGATTTAATAAGTTATTGATCATTTATTTCAATTTACCAAGATACTTTTCCGGAGTTATTGTTATATCTCAGTAGACTTCACTAATTAAACTTGGTTGGAAATAGTGAAGTAAACCAACTGCACACTTTTATTCAGTGGCTTTTAGAAAGCAAATCTGTATTAAAAGTAGAATATAGCTAGGCAAAATGTATATAACTTTTCTTCACATGAAGTTACTTTGATGGTTTGTAGGAATTATAACCAATTATAAATGTAATAAGCTATACTCCTGTTTTTGTATTACATTCTTAAATCTGTTTTCTTTATAGCCTGAAATCAGTGTTATGAAGGCTTCAGCCTCCAGTTAAATATTATATAAAATTTAATTGATTAAATACAAATGGAAACATTTCTTACCACTAAAATCTGCAGAAATTGAGTTTCAAGGGCTTCTTGTATGAAGTTCCTCATATTTATGAACTCAGAATAGCCTGGTACAAAGTTCATGTGACATAAAACAAACTGTGTAATCTGTCACAGAGTTAGCAACTATCAAATAAGTTCATATCCAGTAAACTGGAAATCTTAGTAATTTTTTTTGTTACTTTTTCTTCTTCCATATCTACAACTTAAAGTAACCTCTTTTGTCTCTGCTTCTGGGTATGACCATGCCTGTCTTTGGCTAACACTATATCAGAATGACTTAAAAACAAATCAGCATTTACTCTGAATTTTAACAATGCACACTGTAACACTACAATTCAAGTCTTTGGATTGTATTTTTTGTGCACTGTACTCTTTTTTTAATTATTTGAATACACATTATGAAGTATGGGAGAGATATTTGTATTCTTTTTTATTAATATGATATGAACCTGTCCATATGATTACTTTTTATTGGACTAACTTCTGTTGGTGAGAGAGACAAGCTTTCAAGTCAGACAGGTCTGGGAAAGGAACTCCCAGCTTGCAGCAAAATGCAAGGTGGAACAAATTGTTTAGCACAGTTAGCGCATATTGTAAGAGACTATTCAAGGTAGAGTGGCCCGTTAAAACTTCTGCAGCCAAAGACATAGTGGGTTAGTTGGTTACAGATTGTTGTAATAAACCACAAATCCAGTGTTCCTGTTTAGTCTGTGATTTTCAGGACTGGTCTACACTGCATGGATAGGTCGTATAATGGTCCCTCGCTCTCCCATGGGGAGGGAGGCCACTCAGTCCGGTCCTGTCTGGCTAAAACCAGAGTCCGCAGGATTGTCAGGAGCCCACAATAGGGCTGGACGACAAATAGTCACCATCAGGCTTTAGCCTGGGTTTGGGCGGCTCAAGCTGCCAGCCCTTAAACAGAGTCTACAACGGAGCTAGGGGCCAGGGCTTGAGGAGGCTCAGGCAGCCCGCAACCAAACTGTCTACAGGTGAGCTGGGGCCTGGGCTTGAGGAGGCTCAGGCTGCCAGCAAGTGAAACAGTCTCAGGGCTGGTTTTAGCCTGGGTGGGACTCAGGCAGTCAGCAAACAAACAGTCTATAAGGGAGCTGGTAAGGGAGGCTCCTTCTTCAGGGCTAGAGCTTCCCTGCACAGTATAGGGTGTCAGCCACCCCGGGGTGGGATGGCAGGGGGACACGGGCCCACCCTACTCCACTGTGTCCCAGCCCAGGGCCCTGGCAGGGGCAGGATTGGCTGCCTCTGCAGGTATCCAGCTGCAACACACCAACTGAGCCACACCTGGCTCTGAAGCTGGCTGTTCCGTGGCTGCCCCTGGGTCATTTCTTGCCTCCCCAGGGTTCGGTACCTGTGGCCTCCAGGCCTCTTCCAGTTCCTCGGGGTACACAGCGGCAGCACTCTGGGCCAGTCCTTGTCGGCATCTGGGGATTGGGAACAGCCAGGCGTAGGTTCCCCTCTGGGATGCAGCAGAACCGGCGAAGCATCCTGCTCTCTTCCAATAGTGCTGCACGCCCTGCCTTTTATACTTCCAGCCATGCCCCAGTACTTCTGGTGAGGGGGGCGGGGTGATCTAGGCTCCACCCCCCAAGGGGAGTGTAATGGTCCCTTGCTCTCCTGCTTGGAGGGAGGCCACTCGGCCTCACTACAGGCCGACATAAACTGCCTTGTGTCGACCTACCTGTGGAAGTGTCCCCTCTTAAATTTGGCTCCCACCAATAGAAGTGCCTCTCTATGCCAATTTAGGCCAGGTCTACACTACAGACCTATACCAGTATAACTACGTTGCTCAGAGGTGTGAAAAATCCACACCCCAGAGCAACGCTGCTATACTGACCTAAACCCCCACGTAGACAGTGCTATGTCAATATAACTCCACCTCCCAGGGAGGTGTATTTAACTATGTTGATGGAAGAAGCACTCCCATCAGCATAGGAGCATCTTAACATAAGCGCTACAGTGCAATGCAGCTGTGCCGATGCAGCATTTTAAGTGTAGACCTCCCCTAAGTAACACCACCACCCCAAGTGGCATAGAGTCACGGCTGATGTAATTAGGTCAACACAGTGACAGTGTAGACACTTCCTTGCTTACACCAACTGTTACTTGCTTTCAGGAGCTGTCCCAGAATGCCCCACATTACAATACAATCAATACAAGTGCTCCCGGTAAGGACACGCACTGCCAGCACAAGGAACCAAGCATGCACACACAAAAATGATTTAATAACTGCGGTGAATGTATACCAATGTAAGTTAGGTCAACATAATTTTGTAGTGCAGACATGACCTTAGCATCTAGCAGAGTAATGAATTTAAGATCCCTGGCTCATCTTTTGAAAATGTTGTGCAGGTTTCCTTTAAGGATGAGAACTGATATGTCAGTGATCTGGTAATTCTGTTTTTTACTATAGTTTCAACCAATTTGCCAAACAGAAGCAACTAAGATGTTTGTACACCAACGCAAGGAGCCTGAGTAACAAAATGAAGGAACTAGAACTACTGGTGCACGAAGTGAACCCAGATATTAGAGGGATAACGGAAACATGGTGGAATAGTAGTCATGACAGATTACAGGTATTGAAGGTATGCGCTGTTTAGGAAAGACAGAAATAAAGATAAGCGTGGTAGAGTAGCATTGTATATTAATGATGAGGTAGACTAGAGAAATTAGAAGTGATGGAATGGATAAAACAGAGTCTGTTTGGGTCAAAATTGCTTTGGGGAAGAAAGCTACTAGAGGTTCCTCTGGAATAGTGCTTGGGGTATGCTACAGAACCCCAGGATCTGATCTGGATATGGATAGAGACCTCTTTAATGGTTTTAATTAAATAAATACTACTGGGAATTGTGTGATTATGGGAGACTTTAACTTCCCAGATATAGATTGGAGGATAAGTGCAACTAATAATAATATGGCCAATATTTTCCTGGATGCGATAGCTGACACATTTCTTCACCAAATAATCATGGAATCAACAACAGATGATGCCAATTTAGATTTGGTATTAGTGAGTAGTGAGGATCTCATACAACTGGTTCTAAGGGACAACCCCTTGGTCTGAGTGATCATGAGCTTATTCAGTTTAAACTAAATGGAGCGTTAAACAAAAATGGATCTGCAGTTAGGGTCCTTGATTTCAAAAAGGCAAACTTTAAAAAAATAAGGGAATTAAGTGGACAGAAGAACTGGACAGAAGAACTCAAGGATTTGAATGTGGAGGAGGCCTGGAATTACTTTAAGTCAATGTTGCAGAAACCATCTGATGTAATGATAAGGCCGTTTCCTGTAGCCATATTGTAAGGCCTCAGGCCTTTGTCTGCAGTCATGTTAGGAGAGCAGCAGCTGTTAGCTAAGAACCAGGAAGTGTCATCCTCACATTCTATCTAAATTACATTAAAACAATATCGGGCTGTTAAGGAGATCCTGTCCTAATAGCACCCACTATCACCAGATAAAGAAACAGCTCTTAAGATGGTTAAAGAAAACTTAGTTTGATAGCATTCTGTCTGGCAAGAAATCACTTATCAATAGTTGTGGTTGTGAAATCTTCATTTCTTTATTGTTTTCTCATTATGGTCCTTACTTCTCTATTTATCTGTATAATCTCTGTCTAGTTCTTTGATTGTTTCTGTCGGTTACATAATTAATTTTGCTTGGTGTAAATTAAGGTGGTGGGGTATGATTGGTTAGAGAATTTTGTTACAATATGTTAGGGATTGGTTAGTAAAACGATTGGTTAGGGCAGTGGTTCCCAAACTTGTTCCGCCGCTTGTGCAGGGAAATCCCCTGCCGGGCTGGGCCAGTTTGTTTACCTGCCGCATCCACAGGTTCGGCCAATCGCGGCTCCCAGTGGCTGTGGTTCGCTGCTCCAGGCCAATGGGAGCTGCTGGAAGTGGCGCGGGGCGAGGGATGTATTGGCCGCTGCTTCCAGCAGCCCCCATTGGCCTGGAGCAGCGAATTGCGGCCAGTGGGAGGTAAACAAACCGGCCCAGCCCAGCAGGGGCTTTCCCTGCACAAGCGGTGGAACAAGTTTGAGAACCACTGGGTTAAAGTATAGCTAAGCAGGACTCAAGTTTCACTATATAAACTGGGGTCCAAAACAAATTCTTAGGAACCAACTCCAGGACACAGCCCCAACATCAGAGCTGCCACACCTCAACACTCTACCAATGACACCGTGCAGAAACTGGAGTCCCCCGATCAAGAAAAGTTCACCTGCCTCACTGGGACTGGGAGTGGTGAGCATTGTATGTTTAGCGTGTGCATTTTTTTTTTTTTTGGTAATTGTTAATAAACAGAGGTTAAGTAGAACATTACTGTGTAAGGCTCTGTCACTAGTAAAAGACCCCCACAAACCCGCAGAGTGTAAGATTACGCTCGGAGCCCACAGCAAGGTAAGGGTGGGTGCCTAAATTAAGAGGGTTATGCCTGAGCCCTAGGAACAGGGTAAGGGTGGGTGCCCCTAGGGTATGCAAGTAACAGAGAATTTTGTGCATGTAACACTGAAGCCTGCATCCCAAGCAAGGGGAAAAAATCATAGGGAAGGGTTGCAGACCAAGCTGGAGGAGCAAGCATCTCAAACAGATTATTCAGAGAAAGCAGAAATCCTACAGGGAATGGAAGATGGGATGGATGAGCGTGGAAAGCTACTTGAAGGTCAGAAAGTGGAGGGATAAAGTGAGACCTGCCAAAAGCCAAGCAGAGTTGGACCTTGCAAAGGAAATTAAAACCAATAATAAAAGGCTCTACATAGCCATATAAATAAAAAGAAAACAAGGAAAGAAGTGGGACCGCTAAGCACTGAGGAGGGGGTAGAGATTTAAAGACAATCTAGGCACGGCTCAATACCTAAACAAATACTTCCCCTCAGTTTTTAATAAGAGTAATGAAAAGCTTGGGGTAGTGGCAAGATGGCGAATGGGAATGAGGATATGGAAGTAGAAATTACCACAGCCGAGGTGGAGTCAAACTCCAACAGCTTAATGGGCCTAAATCGGAGGGCCCGGATAATCTCCATCCAGCAAATATTAAAGGAACTGGCACATGAAATCACAAGCCCAATAGCAAGGGTCCCTTTTCGACCAGGCGTTCCGGTTGAAAACCAGACATCTGCCAATCCTATACAGGAAGTCAGACTAGATGATCAGGGTGGTCCCTTCTGGCCTTAAAATCTATGAGGCCAGTCAGACAGGCCTGCACTGGCAGCCAATGCCGGTTGTCATGGGTACAGGTGCTCAGCAATACTGTGCACTGCAAGCTGGGCCAAACTGGGGTGAACTCTCTTGGAATGCACTTTCCGATTCACGTCTAATAACATGGAAAGATCCATTTAAAAGAGTCTTCCCAGAATTTAAACTCTCCTACTCTCAAAAGTTAGACCTGAACAGGAGCCTATTGGAGCATATAGAGTGGACAGACTGTCAGTCCTGAAGCTTCAAAAAAGTAAAACTACACTGAAATCCTTGTGCAGCATTATTTTGGGTATTTAAACTTTTAAAAAATATTTCAGATCAGCTAATTTAGGGCCAAATTGTGCCCAGCCCATATGTGGTACAAGAGGCTTCTCTTTCATAACATCCATAGAAAGAGCTAACAACTGCAGTCTTTGTGCTACCCTATGCAGAAGGGGAATTAGCTACTGTAGATTCCCCAAAAGGAGAAGAGGGATGGGGGAAGGACAACATCTTGCTCTCCCTCTAAACTGTCCAACATAACTAGCCACATGCAAAGGAAGGGTACACCGAATCCCCCTAATATATATAGCAGTGAGTACCTTTCCCACCCCACACTCCATGGTTCATTGTGTACTTTTAGCATAGGACAATGCTGAGTGCTTTTGAAGATATCCCTTACAGGCACAATTGGACTCCTACTTGATAAAGCGTCATTAGACACAATGATGACTACCTTTGGGCATTGTGCATTTTTTTCAACCAATGTGATACCGCCACACCCACCTTTAGGAATCCAGTACTGAAGACACCTACAATTAAATTTTAACAAAAATTATATTTTAGTCCCAACAATTCATTCTGACTAGTCCTGTTGTAACACACCAGCATGTATCATTCTGTGACGTCACAATCATCAACAATTACAATGGACAACTGAGCTAGTTCATGGGGCAGAGGGATGGGACCACACAAATAAATGTCTTTTTAATAGGAGGCAATATTTTTTCAATATGTCTTCTAAAATATTATTATAGAACAATAAAATAAACATGTTAAACTATCCCATATACTAAAAACCACCACTTAGTGGAGTTCCTATATGTTGATCATTATTTTAGGAGTGGAGTCAGGAAACTGTTGTGGATCAAATAAAACTAAGCTTACTGGTGCACCAAATGACTGTGGAGCTAGTCAGAAATTATGGGAACATAAAAATGTCAAAATAGTTTCATATTTAGTTATTTAGGTGCTGACTTAGCCTAATCTAAATACAGTGCTGAATCAGGTCTTCCCAGCCTGCTTGGTGGGGTCATTTAGGATACACAATACTGTTGATCCAATGTAATTTCCAGACTTTAAATATGAGGCACCAATATACAGTAATTTTAAAATGTCATCTTGTCCATCTAACATCTGTTGTAATGTAAATACAAAAACCTCTTCAGTAGAACATCTAAACTAAATGGAACAAAAGGGAAACCAAGATAGAAATAAAAAATAAAGTGAGGAATCATATTTTGATTAGAGGATCTTTCTTAGATATTTTTTGGGCTAAAGTGTACCATGTAACTTCAGCCTGAAGTAAAAGGTGATTTCAGGTGCAGGGGAGCAATCAGAGGCATTGCTGTAGAGCCACAATTCCTCTGAGCATCTCTGGTTGCGCAGAAGGTGTGAGTGGGGAATTTGTGACACCCCTTTATGGCATGCAACTTATTACTCTACAGGCTCCCATGGTGGGGAGAAGAGGAGGAGCAGAACCATGCCTGCAACTGCTACCTAACTCTACCTGCCGATTTGCATTCAGGAGTAACACCAGGTGTTCAACTACTGCTATCACCTGAAGGCAAGACCGGGGTAGCCTTGCAAGTGAGGGGAATCTCTACTCACTCCTACTGTCTTGGGCAGTCATAGCTAGAGCTAAGCACAATTTAGCCCTTGAAAAGCAAAAAGGTGTTATTAATGGTGTATGCAATATTTTCTCTGCAGAATATTTCTGAAGAAGGTTTCATTGTCAAACTCATGCTACTAGGTTTTCTCCACCATTTTCAGTGGATTTCTTTTTTGGTTAAAACTAAAATACCAGAAATGTAAGTATTGTTTAGAAGCAACTAAAAATCATAGCTCCCCCACAGAGTGGACAGTTCTAAAAAGTAGCCCATGAACAATAAGTTGTGGGTTTTGGGGCTAATAATACTTTTGGAATATTCATGGCATTTTAATGCACGCATTGACACACACAGTTCACACACATAAGGTTAACATTGAAAATATATGAGAAAAATGATACACCACGTGAGTCAGGTGACAATTAGCCGGGTGTGAGTGTTCAGGGAGTCAGCTGCTATCCATTCAACTTCCTGTTGAATTGTAAACTATTTACAAGACATTTTTTACAACAATAGTACATATAATTGGTCTTCTCCCCCACTCTCTTCTGAGTTCCAGTTGCAGGAAGGAAGGTAGTTTACCAGTTATTGGAGTTCACTGACTATACTGTGTTTGCAGAAGCACACCATTGGAGTTATATGTTAAGCTTCACAATCCCAGAATCATTCTTATTTTAACTTTTAGGGTGCATGCACATGCACTGACTCACAATCCAAAATTCTAATAGCAGCTATACAAGGCCCCACACCACAACCACTCTAAATAAAATTATAATACTCAGAAGAAGTGGGAAAGAATAGAAGGCTATTCCTATAATTAAATATTTGCATAGCACCATAGCTTTACAGAGCTTTACAAAGATGTTAATAGATATTATCTCTGGCCCCTGTGTTCCAGGTTCTGTAGGGTGTCGTTACCACATACAGTCAAGGCTTTATACACAGCCTAGACAAAAGAGAGAAACCAGGAATGAGGAGAATACAGATGGCAGGGAGTATAATGAGGGAGTGGTGGGAAATGAATAGCCAAATTCATCCCAGCTATAATTCCATTTAGGTCAAAAGAGTTATCATTAGAATTAATTCAGCCCATTTTGTTGGCGGGGCAGAGTGAGAACAAGTTGCAGTCTACAAATCAGCATTTGCTAACTGAATTCTGAACAGTGTTAAATTTGACCATCTCATTTACAGTGGAGCATAAAAATCAGTAAAAATCATACTGCTTACAGAAATATATTAGATACAGATTCTCTAATTCACAAACCAGTGTAGTTCCAAAATGATCCAGCAGGGGACAGGATGTACATATTAAATCATTTAACTCAAAAGTTTTATTTTTGTAAAAATGCTTCATGTAAATTTTATATTGTTAGAAAAATACAAATACACAGATTGTTATTCTTAAACAATCCTTTAAATATTCTTTAGTTCTTTTTAAAAAAAATTCAAATCGTTTTATATTTGCAAGTAATGATACTTTGCCAATAAAGTTCTAGTTAGGTAAAATAATAGCTTTGTAGGGGAATTCAGGGTTGTTCACCAATGATATAAAGGTTGAATAGATTATTAAAGATCATGGAATGAGCCGTTAATGCTAACATAATTCTTTAAATTAAATATCCACTCTGAAATTTTCTGGTTTTTTGGCTATGGAATTCTGGGGAGCTTTGTACTCACAGGATGGTATCTGTTTTTAAAGATTTACCTTATATCTGCACCTAGGACGGTTGCTAATGAGGGAAACTAGATGGACAAGGCTCTGAGATTTTGCAAAAGGGGCTGCTTTGTGACATCCACTTATCAAACCCATTTCTCCCCTTTCCTCCTGAGTCAGCTGCAGCTCAGAACTGTTTTTTCAGTTATTGTAAAATATATTGAAACAAGGTTTCAGGAGTTCTGGGCACAAATGCAGGAAACCAGGAAATATTAACCTAATGAAAGGTTGTATAGAATATAAAAGGGTTAGAACCAATAGGATTGCATAGAAATCACTATAATAAGATCAGTCATCAGATACCACAGTGATGGATGCAATATAAGAACCTGAATAGAACTCTACAAGCCCATAGAATATAATAAAATTGAATTTTCTTTTCATATATTTTCAAGAATATTATGGATTTCTATAGCAAGAATATCCTTTTCTATTCAGTTCTATAGTGCTGTTTGATAAGAGTAAATAAGGGCAAATACTGCAAGTATTGGAATGAACTGGAGAAACAAGACGGCTGGGCCAGGTCTCCTCACCAAGGGTGAGATTCTGTGACATGCCTAAAAGTTACAGCACAAAGCTTACAGCAGAAGTCCTTAGCATAACTCAGGGCTTGTCTACACGGGGAATACACTAGTGCAGAATAGTTATTCCATATTAGTTCCTCATGTGGACACTCTCATTCTGCATGGAGTGCTTTGTGCAGTTTAGGTTAATCCACTTTGAAAGCGGATTAACCTAAACCACAAAAAGGAAGTCTCTTAAAGCTTGACAGCCTGAATACTTAGTTCACAGCAAACTGGGGTGTAAATCTACCCTGCATTAACTGCCATATGGACCCTGCCTGCTGCTGTGCACTAAAAGTTCCCTTTTCGATCTAACAAACAGTAGGGAACTTTTAGCGCTCAACAGGGTCCATATGCACACTTAGTGCAGGGCAGGCTAGTGCATGGCAGATTTACACCTCAGCTTGCCATGAACTAAGTATTCAGATAAGTCCTTACTGCAGAATAAGTGTGTCCACAAGGGGAGTTAGTGAAGAATACCTGTTACACTTTAAATTCACATCCTACTTTTTCACACTAACTTCCCGTGATTTTTTTGTGTAGACAAGCCCTTGTACAGAGCAGGGAGCCTGTCTAAGTTATGGTAGCCTCCGTTGGGCTCCCCTATGGGATTCAATGCAGCCCAAAATGTCCAATGCTCCTTGCTGGAGCCCTGCACCTACACAACTCTCCTGTCCCACCCCTAGCATGCCGCTGTGCCAGGGCTTGAAAAAAGATCCTCAGGAGCTAGCATATGGCTGTCCTCCATAATGCCTGTGCCAGGGGAATCATCACCTAGCCAGTAATGAGGTTTTTAAGGTGCTCTGGTCCTTTTATCCAGTGAAAAGGGGAAGAGTAGGTGTGAGACTCTCATCCGATGTATCTTTTTCCTGAATTTCTGTATTTTTCCATTGGGGGCTGGCAGCCATGCAACCAAACAGCGACTAAAGCAGATGGTGTTTTGCCATTTCCTGTGTTTGTGCAATGATAGATTACGATGGTCATTTAGCATCTCTGGGCAAGTCAAGATGTTTTCCCTGTTAAGTGTAGCTCCTAAGTGTAGTCGTTGCTAAGCAGCTGGGCCCTCACTGTCCTTCAGAGCCCACTCATCATGCAAGGGCCAAGTAGTGCATGCAAGTCCACCTGTACCACAGTAAGATGTGCTAATGATTGATTTATAGACAAACACGGCAGGATGGCCTCATTGGATAGTGCTGAAACAGGCAAATTACTAAAGCCAATCAACAGATTTTCAATATTCTTGATCTTGTTTGTTCTTGTCATTATATGAAAAGGAAATTATTTCCCCACAAATGAAATTCAAACCTGATGAATACAAACATAACCTCTCTCTTATTGGGTAAATGAAAGCAATTAAAAAAAATCACCAAAATGTTGCTGATTTCCAGTAGCTGACAATGTAGCACAATGTTTAGCAGACATATAAGAATAATTTTTTCTAACAAAAAATTACAGTAGAAAACAGACAGATTAGTTTCTTTGCCTTTTTCTAGAATTCTGAGATGTTAACTAATGATTAGTTAACTCATGTTTCGGTCTACTGGAAGTACTTTTCATTCAGCATATGGTTAGCAATCATATTACAGTATTTGCATGTTCATTGTGAATGTTTCTATATGCTGTAAATCTAGCCATCTTTTCATAGACTGTTATTATTGCGACAATTCCTTGTGTAAGACTTGAGGTCAGATTCTTATCTCAGTTATACGAGTATAAATCAAGAGTAACTCTATTGTAATTTACTGATTTACATTGGTGTAACTGAGATCAGAATGGGCTCTGAGATTTTAATTCTCTACCACATTGCTAGTATTTTGTGAAGTGATGCTGGTTCATAGACAAAAAACAAAGAGATTGCTCCAGTGTTGTTTCTGTGCTATCTGTAAGGCACATAAACCAATAAAGAGGGAGTAGACATAATTCAGCAAATTATAGAGTAGCTTTACCATTTCCACTATTTGATAA
This sequence comes from Caretta caretta, assembly GCF_965140235.1. Classification (NCBI taxonomy): domain Eukaryota; kingdom Metazoa; phylum Chordata; order Testudines; family Cheloniidae; genus Caretta; species Caretta caretta. The sequence continues at coordinate 52,585,841 of NC_134216.1, read as the reverse complement.
TTTCAGAGCTATTGTAAGCAGTCTTCTTTAAATATTTTGCAGATGGTCAGTTCAAAAGGGAGGCATCAGTGTTGAATTTGTTCCTACTCAGAGGAACAAACAGTTCAAAATTTTAAAAACATATATTGAATGGAGATCCTTTACAATTTCTCTTTCAACTCACCACTACTTAGGGTGACCAGATACCAAAGGTGAAAAATCGGGATGGAGTGAGCGGTAATAGGCACCAATAGAAGACAAAACCCTGAATATTGGGGCTGTCCCTATAAAATCAGAATATCTGATCACCCTAGCACTACCCTGTGTGTGTGTGTTCTTACAAACTATCTATATAAACACCACTTAATTCTGAATTGGAAGTCTATCAAATGGGGAATATTATACATTTCAAATCCTGAACCATCTATAAAAATAAACTAATTTAAAATATTGCATGCAGAAAACCCTTAGGAAGACAAACATAAAACTAGATGACTAAAGTGTATACTTATATATGAAAACATTCTTGGTGTGAACCTGATCTCACTTACTCTGGATTTTTATTGGTGTAACCAAACTGACTTAACTGAGGTTTCTTCTGATTTACACCATTATAAGCGAGAGATGAATCAGGTCCAAACTATTTGAAATGGAATCTGCTGTCAACTGAAATATTCTTAGCTGGCCTAGAAGCAGCTTTGTGGGATGGATCTAGGGTGACCAGATGTCCCGTTTTTATAGGCATTTTTTGGGACTTTTTCTTATATAGGCGCCTATTATCCTCCACCCCGTTCCATTTTTTCATAGTTGCTATCTGGTCGCTCTAGATGGATCTGTGCTGGCAAACAGGAGACCTAGGGTGAAATCCTTGCTGCACTGACTCACTATGGTCAAATTTGACCACTAGTTTCAAGGGCTACCTCAGAATTCTTAAAATTCAGGTTGGTGAAGTCAGGATGTTGAAAGAAGCTGGCTGGGTTCTGAAAGAAGGTTGAAACTTGGTGTGGCCATCTCTCATGATTTCATGAGCCTTGCAATACCGGGTGTTTTTCTTAAAGTTTTAGCTCCTGAAGTGAAGTGTGAGAATCCCAGTTTATTATTTTTTTTAAAGTAAGTTTCTAGTCCTCATGGTTGCAAAGTTTGAAAACATGAATCCTAAAGGCTCAAAAACTAGAAGGAAAATAAGAAGAACTTATGATTTTTAAAATCTCATGATTTTGGGGGCCTGACTCATGAGCTGGCACCCTCAGCTGTTTTATAGAATGGCAAAAACTGTCCCAGTGAGAACCACACATCCCTGCTTCTCATTTAGCAGGAAAATTCAACACAGAATGGCATTAGTGCCATTTTACCCAGAGACAATATTAAAACACCCTTAGAATTCAGCAAGGTGTGTTTTTCAAAAATATATATTTCAATTCCTTTATTCATTTTCTAAGACCCACCTTGGATCAGTGTTTGATCTGTGTTCTCTATGCAACATTATCTATGCATTGGCCGCAGACCAACTTTTATCTTTGTATCGAACACTTTTTTCGGTGCTTAAGAAAATGAACCGAATCAGCAGCAAAGATTCACACTTCCTTTGCTTCTAGAAATCAGTTTGTTCAATAAATCATGACATCAATGCATCAGCTCAAATTCTTTTGGTTACACTCTTGCAGCCCCATTGATAAAAAGGAATGGATACAAAGATGCCCTTTCATGGGGCGGCCAGAATCAGGGTAGGGAGTGTAAGCACCGCATTAAGACAATGTCTACACTACAGGCACTACAGTGAGCACAGCTGCAGCAGTGTCGTAGTGCAGACACTTGTTACAGTGACAGAAGAGATTGTTCCACAACTGTAGTAAATCCATCCCTTCAAGAGGTGTTAGTTAGGCTGATGGAAGAATTCTTCCATTTACCGAGCTGCATCTACAGTAGGGGTTAGGTCAATCCAGCTACATTGCACAGGGCACAAACATTTTCATTGCCATGAGCAACATAGCTCTGCTGACCTAAGGTTTAAATGTAGACCAGGGCTAAGATCATAGAATATTAGGGTTGGAAGGGACCTCAGGGGGTCATCTAGTTCAGCCCCCTGCTCAAAAGCAGGACCCATCCCCAATTTTTGTCCTGGATCCCTAAATGGCCCCCTCAAGGATTGAACTCACAACCTTGGGTTTAGCAGGCCAAAGCTCAAACCACTGAGCTATCCCTCCCCCCACCACTGAGCTAACCCTCTAGCACAAGATAGTGCTAGACTTACCAAAAGGGAAAGGGAAAGTGAAGTGAAAGAATGGCCATGGCATCATTCTTTTCCCCACAGGCCAGCAGAGCACAGCCAACTAGCACTAAGGGTTGTACATGGAACTTGTTCAAAGGGGGCTTGAGTTCCAACCCTGCTAGAGCTTCAGAGGCAGTCCTGCTCTGTACAGCTCATTCGTACCCCCTGCCAGCACAATCAGTGGAATCTGTCTCAGCATTTTATTAGTGCGATGCTAATGGATGTGTCATTATTTCCACTGTGAATCCTGTTTTTCAAGGGTTTATAATTCTTATAAAAATGTGCTTCACTCTGAAACTTGGCATATGCAAGGTCTCTGCCTAGGAGCAAATTCTGATTTACACAAAATTTTGCTGACATCACTCTGATTATTTTAAAGTTACAGGAATTTGGAAAAAAAAAGTTTCAGGATTTCAGTCCCTTTCAGCATTCCTGTAGTTTAAAAAAGGAAGTGAAAGGCTAAGTCACTGGAGTTTGAAATGAGGCTAGTGCTTTTCAAAAGGATTTTTACTATAAAGATGTATTTCCAGCACATGTTGTGCTGTACTGGCTTCTTTAGATAATATAGTAGGCTGAAAATCTATGTTTAAAACAATACATATTTGTAGCCTCCATCATAGTAAATGCATATTGGGCCACATTCTATCCTGACAGAACTCCAATGAAGTATGGTCTTGCTTACACTAGTCTAAATCACGAGTAACTCTACTGATGCCAATGGAATTAAACTCACGTAAATGAGATCACAATCATGTCTGAGGAGTATAGTCAAGTCAGAATGTGGTCAACTGACTTACATGTGGGGTTTTGACTAAATAGGAACTACAGAATCTGGTCCCAAATCTACAGACTTGGATTTAGTGAGCCTGATTTACTTTTCATTTATATTTCAACTTTCACTGTCAACTGTCAGTAATGAATCTGCATATTTTGAAGAAGATATAAAATGGATACACAGACTGTTAAAGAACACTTTGGATCTCATTTTCTAACATATCAATCTGTGTATGAAAGAGATAAGGTGGGTGAAGTAATATCTTTTATTGGACCAACTTCTTTTTGTTGGTGAAAGAGAGAAGCCCAGACCTGAAGAAGAGCTCTGTGTAAATTCAAAAGCTTGTCTCTCTCCTCAACAGAAGTTGGTCCAATAAAAGATATTACCTCACCTACCTTGTCTCGCTAATATCCTGGGACCAACATGGCCACAACAACACTGCATACAATCTGTGTATTAACATTTTCCTTAAATAAACACATGCAAAAAAACCTGTTTGTGTAATGCTTTAGGTTGGATACAAAGTAGAAGAAGCAAGGAATCTCAAAGGTGGTGCTGACAATCCATTCTTAAACTCACTTTGATAACCCACATATTGCATATATCTTGCTAAATTGTATGGTTTGTATGTGCTATAATGGTGTGAATTAAGAAAAGACTGTCCAAATTTACTGTGAATGCCTTACTTTTTGCTAGTGTACACCAGCTGGTTACATGGCAGTAAGCTTTTATGAGCAGTGTGGCATATGTACATAAGGTATATCATCATATTTAGAGGTACATTTCTTTATAGTGACTCTTATGCAGATATACATCTCACTTATGCTTAAAGGTTTTAAGAAAAAATCTATGGTGTCTAAGCATACTGAAGACTGGTTTTTGTAAGATCTAGGCACATGCCTTTTCAGTATGGAGAGAGCCAATAGCTTTGTAAGTATTTGCAAGTACAATGTAGAAACACAGAAAGATACCAGCTGGGATATCATAATTAAGAGATCTTTTTGAACAGAAAGGATAATGTTAGTTAAGCTCTAGTAGAGATATAAAAGATGGAATAAGTTTTCATCCATGATGGATCCATAGTAGGCTTCAGAAACATTAAAATACTGTAGGTCTTTCAGCAGCTGGCAATGGCAATCCAAAAAAGCATATAATATTGGTATAATATTAACCAGTTAATGCCATGCCTAGAGCAATATCTAACCATGATATTTTTGAAACATGATTTTATATTAAGCATCTCTCAGTATTTTACTTATTGCACAGGATCCTGCTTAATGAAAAGTTAGTGTTAAGAAAAGGCAAATTATTAAACATTTTACATAATACAAGTCACAGTACTTACAATACAGTAAACTAAGTATGCTGATTTTGATATGTACTGATAGGATAACTGAACAGGCAGCCATGCATATTCCTTTTAATCATACATGGTTGAAATATTTCTTACAAATATTACTTTTGAATTTTTAATTTGCTTTTCCCCCCACTAATGTTTAGCAAAGCTACACAGAAATATATAAATAATGTTCAATATATTGAAGTTATTCATCAATATAAATCTGCTGAAAAATGTACCTAATATATTTAGGAAGTAATATTTTTCATATATGGTAGTAATAATCTTTGTATTTTTAAGAATATGATCTTTTTTCAAGAAAAAATATTGACTGGAGTTTTTAACAGTTTCAGGGACATATGGATTGATTCATAATAAAAGAAAGTTGCTGCTTATTTAAGAATGGCAATGCTATGCTTCAGTACTGCTGCCCATAATCACTGGAAATATATCCTCTTCAGTATGTGAGGAGATATCCTCTACAGAGTGGTCAGATAAATCAGTTCACCCTGGGCTGTAACAAAATGCTGTCTAGTGACTTGTGACAGACAGGGCTTTAACCTCTGACAGCTAGATTCATTGTTGGTACAACAGCCAATCATCGGTTTTGACGACACGAGTCTAACCAAAGTTGGAGTATAAAAGCCCTCTTGGAAAATATATGATTCACCAGTGTGGCAAGTTGTTTCTCGGATTATACTTGCCTTTAGGGATCTGTTTAGTACTGAAAGAAAAAAATAAGAAAGCAAGGAAGGGAAAAGACTGCACTGAATGTGAGATCATGCAAAAGCTACAAATCTGTGTTTATATTTACCTGTTCATGCTGATTATACTTGGTCCAGTGGCTCTTAATGACAGTAGTCAGCCAAAAGAGAATGGAGAAAAAGATGAACTATGCATTGCATGTACATGGAGGCAAAATACAAAATCTTCCAGAATAGAAGCCATAAAAATTCAAATCCTCAGCAAACTTCGTCTGGAACAAGCTCCTAATATTAGCAGGGATACTATAAAACAGCTTTTACCCAAAGCTCCTCCATTGCAAGAACTGATTGATCAGTATGACGTCCAGAGAGATGACAGCAGTGATGGTTCTTTGGAAGATGATGATTATCATGCTACAACTGAGACTATTATTACAATGCCTACAGAGTGTAAGTAGTCCTGCTACTTTAATATCACACTATTCTACTGATAAACAGTTGTCCTAGTGCTTAAGAGCAACAAATCTTGTCTCAGTCTCTTCTAACAGGCTGCTGCTGGCAGAAGTATGTAAGAGGGAGGGAGAAGAACATATTTTTAAATAATTTGAATCATCATCCAATGACCTCACTGTGATCTTTTATTTTATTGTATTATTTTCCTGCTCCCTTATAACATACACAGGAATAGTCCTTAGTATCTTGCCAATTGCCTAAGATACTAAATAAGATTTGCAGTTTGCTGACCTCGGTATTTGCAGTATTCAAGGTATTTCCTACAGTAAATATAGGGAAGTACAAAGAAATCAGTGCAAATAATGAGGTAATTATAACTCTTAACAAGGATTTTATGAGCCACCACTTTTTAAACATTGCACTAGAAACTGACAAAAAAATGTCACTTAGAACATTACAATCACTTAACTATAATACACTATAACAAATGCAAATAAAGGTTTAAATACTTGTTTCCTCTGCTGATCTCAGAAGCTAGTACCGCACAGCCCAGCTAACAGTAAACAGTGAATGTAAACTATATATTTAAAGTAAGCAGAAGAATGATAGATTTTAGATGTTGAAATGTCCATGTATATCTATCAACTCCAGTAGTTGTGTCAGGGAAGAATGAAGGCATTTACTGAATGAGCAGATTCTTAGTTATCTTCTGAGTGCTAAACATCTGCCATGACTCCTATCAAGTATCTTTTGCACAGCTAATACTATAGTATCTTATGTTCTTAATCAGCTGAAGTATTTGGCTATGGCAGCTGTTTTTCAAAATAACACTTATGAATATGATGACAAAAGTTGAAAACAAGACAAGGCATATAAGGCATAGATATATTACCAGCAACAGAGATATGTAGTACACAAACCTAACAGAATATCAGCTGCTGTTGCTAACTACAAAATGTACACATTTATAGAAGTTAATTGACTATAAAATATATAGGTTAAATTAACAGTGTAGGATACTATATAGCAATACTGAATGAATGTATTACAGTAGCTTGATCATGATGATGTAGGTAAAGGCCAATTAACCAACATTTATAATCAAGCCTACTATTTAAAATAGCCTACTATTACCTAATTCTTCTTTGCTGATTGAAGAAAGGTGATCTATGCTCTGTTTATTTGTCACTTCACAATTCACTCCACTCTTTTCATAGACAGCCTAAAGAAAACAAATCACCATTTTTAGTATATTAGAAAAGCAGATATCTGAAGAGATGAGGTTATGAATGTTGGAGCTCTGCACCACGAGAGATTACTACTTCGCCCTCCTACCCCTTAACATGGACAGTTTCATCTGGGTCTAATAGATTTTGCACCTGTACTGTATACCAAGGGTAGTTAGATTACTACAATGAAAACACTTTACCATAATATAATTTAAGCCAAAAGAAATAAAGATCCATAGGTTAAAACTAATTTATTAACAGATAGATTGATCATAAAACAAAGGAGGGGAATGTAGGTGTTACTGTAGCTTGAACACAGCTACCTCTTTTTATATAATATGCTGGCAAAAATGATAATGTTTGATACATTAGAAACATCTATTACATCACAGAAGTGTCTAGTTAAAAAGTATAGATTTGCTGATCAATGTGTTTTTGTAAAGATACTGCAGGAGTTGAATGCCAGAAAGGTGTTAGTAGTTAGTCATTCTTAAGCAGAGTAGTCTGTACACTGTGTTCAGCCTGCAGGTAATTTTTGGCTGGAGGAAGTGTTTCTGTCCCAGACTGACTGGTACAGCTGCTCAGTTAGTATAAGTATTCAGATTCCCAGAGAATTCTAAGGAAATGTTCCCCTACAGCCTTTTTCTATCTCAATATTCCCCATCATTTTTTAATTTCAGCATGTGCTCACCCCTTAGCTAAAGAAATCAAAGTGAACAGCTTACATAGCATAAAGATCCTACTCGATTTAGTTGGAAAATAGTAAATCTAGCTTAAAACATGGTTGTTCAGAAAATGACCGTCAATTCCTTGTGATAATATGTAGTAGAACCTCAGAGTTACAAACACCTCGGGAATGGAAGTTGTTTGTAACTCTGACAAAACGTTATTTATGGTTGTTCTTTCAAAAGTTTACAACTGAACATTGACTTAATGCAGCTTTGAAACTTGACTATGCAGAAGAAAAATGATGCTTTTAACCAAAACAAGCACAGAAACAGTTTCTTTACCTTGTCAAATCTTTTTTTTTTTAAACTTTCCCTTAATTTTTTTAGGAGTTTACATTTAACACAGTACTATACTATATTTGCCTTTTTTTTTTTTTGGGTGTCTCCGCTGCCTGATTGTATACTTCCAGTTCCAAATGAGGTGTGTGGTTGACCGGTCAGTTCATAACTCTGGTATTCTTAACTCTGAGGTTTTACTGTATTACTTCTAGATGGCTTAAAAATTTGAGGCACAATGATTCTGTTAATTTCAGTTAAATAATGCCATACAGTACAAAACCCACAAAATCCAGAGTTGAGAGTTTATTTTATAGTGAATTAAGTACATGCCACTTTTGCAGTCAATATTCCACTGATAACGTATCTTACCAAGCTATACTATATAGGCTGGATATTTTTTCTGATTTGTTTATGCAAGTTCCTTTCTGCTCCAAGGTCAGTAATCTATTCTTTCCATTCATTTATAGCTGATTTTCTTGTGCAAATGGAGGGGAAACCAAAATGTTGCTTCTTTAAGTTTAGCTCTAAAATACAATATAACAAAGTAGTAAAGGCGCAGTTGTGGATTTACTTGAGGCAAGTCCAGAAACCTACAACAGTATTCGTGCAGATCCTGAGACTCATCAGACCCATGAAAGACGGTACAAGATATACTGGAATTCGATCTTTGAAACTTGACATGAACCCAGGCACTGGTATTTGGCAGAGTATTGATGTGAAGACAGTGTTACAAAATTGGCTCAAACAACCTGAATCCAACTTAGGCATTGAAATCAAAGCTTTTGATGAGAATGGACGAGATCTTGCTGTAACTTTCCCAGGACCAGGTGAAGATGGACTGGTAAGTTCTACTGGAAAAATTCCACAGAGATTTTTCTTATTGTATAGACCTTTTTACAATAAGAAAAGGAAATTGGAATTGGAAAGCATGTTTTATGTTGTATTTCGAGGAGAGGAAGTGGAATCTTTGCCTAGGGGTTAAAATATAGGAGTGAGGGTTAAGAGAAGGGTTCTGTATGCCCAGTTCTGCAACAAACTTGCTCTCTGATCTTGCACTTAATCTCCCTGTGCCTCAGTTTCCCCATCTGTAAAATGGAGGTAATATTACTTTACCGAATTCAAAGGGATGCTGGGAGACTTTTTTACCTTGTTTGTAGAGGGCTTTGATATTCAATGGAAGATCCTAGAAAAGTGCAAAATATTTGTTATGAAATCCAGGAGTAAAGAAAAGATATTAAAATGCTACTTAATGAAAAGTTATTTTTAACGTATAGCAAAAAAATGAGGGCTCCTGGATTCCTGCACTTGAGAATAAGCTGCCTCAAATCTTGTACTGCTGACCAAGTTCTTGCATTCAAAATAAGAGAGGGAGCTTCTTCTCTCTCTGAATACATGTATTTGCTGTTAACTATAATGGAAATTTTGCATGCACAGAAAGGAGACAAAAGACCACCTCACAATGGGTCTTGAATTAAGGACATCTTTATGTAATGCTGGAACATATCATGCCATCAAGAGATTCTGCTTAAACATGAATGGCACAATTTGCTTTATGTTTATGACAAAGTACAAAACTAATTGACAATACTGTATTTTATTATACAACTCACTCTTTAAATATTACAGTTCTGAAAATGCAGTACTTTTTATACCATATTATTTTCAAAATTATGTCAAAGCAGTCAAGGACCCAAAATAGGCACCTTTTTTCTTTTTATTGGAAATTTAATTGAATAAAATAAATTTGAAAGTGTTGCAGTTAAACAAAAATGGTAAGGAATTTCCTTCATTGTTAACAATCTTTGAAAAGCAATAATTGCCTACAATCTACGCAAGTATATTTTTGAACCTATTATCTACATCAATAAAGCAATACTTATCACTTGAATCCTACCAAATTCACAGCTGTGAAAAATGAGTCATGGACCGTGAAATCTGATCTCCCCGGTGAAATCTGGCTATTGTAGGGGGTTCGTGGTATTGCCAGTCTTCTGCACTTCCTTCAGAACTAGGTGGCTAGAGAGCAGTAGCTGCTGGCTGGGAGCACAGCTCTGAGGACAGCACTGTTGCAAGCAGTTCCACAGGAGTGAGGGTGGCATGGTATGGTACTATCACCCTTCTGCGCTGCCACCACCAGCAGCAGTGGAGAAGTAAGGGTGGCAACACCACACCATGCCGCTCTCACTTCTGTGCTGTTGCTGTGGTGGCTCTGCTTTCAGAGCTGGGCTCTCAGCCAGCAGCCACCACTTTCCAGACACCCAGAAGTAAGGGTGGTACTACTATGACCCCCCACAATAGCCTTGCGACCCCTTTTTGCGTTGTGATCCCCAGTTTGAGAAATGCTGACTTAAGGGCTTTACATGTTTATATTTTTAAATACATAATCATGATTTGTGACAACACAGTGAAATTCAAGATTTAAATATCCGTGAGCATGAAATTCAAGATTTTTTAAATGGCATGACCATGAAATTTACCAAAATGAACTGTGAATTTGGTAGAGTCCTACTTATCAGTAAATTTATACTTTTAAACAAAATCCTGAGAGAATATAATTTCCCTCTTTCACTATAATGCATAATGTGCTTGGATAAATCTAAATACTTTATAAATTTGATTTTTATATATTTTCTTAGCAATGTAATACAGTCATATTAGCTTAAAGACAAAATGTATTGTGAAAGTTTGATTAAAAATCCAACAGAAAAAAATATTCCTATATTCCTACTCAGTTGGAATAGGCCAGTTGTCTCCTCTAGTGCTTCAAACACAATCATGCATACAAATATCAAGTACTGACTATATCAACAATGCATGAAATCATCCCCTTCTGCAGAGATTCACAGAGGTAGAAAAAAAGCTCTCAGTTTCTTTCCACTCACGATTATGTTGCAGCCATCTTCTTTCCTCAGCAGAGGTGTTTGGTCTGCATGCCTGGGATAAAAGAGGTGGCCTTGATAACTATGGAGCCCCAGGGTCTGCATGGAATTCCTTTCCCAAAAGTGTGGATCATGGGTCATCCACACATGTGATGGCCCTCTGTGCCACTCTGAGCTTCCTTGGCTGTATGACTCTCTCAGGAGCCACAATATTAGCTTCTCTTGCAAAACCTGTGCATAGTTTCTGAGAGAGGTGAAAGGTATGGAGTAGAAATACAGGAGTAGGATTGCTAGAAGCAGCATTTATTTTCCCCCATCATTTCCAATAGTATTTTCACCAGTTAGGCAGGGTAACATCAACTGCTTCAACTTCTTCCCTCCTCTGGCTAAATAGGAGGCCCTTCTCAATGCCTGCCGAGCTTCAGCTGCACACTTTATGTGCAGGGACATCTGCAAACTCTTCAGGAAGAGGGGACTGGAATGTTAGCCTACATGTTTTCCCTTCTGCAATTTTTGGAGCTGCCTTTTTGTGTGTGTTTTGCTCTCTTCTATATCATGTAGATGGAGGGAGCTTTTGGCCCAAAGTCCATAACACTGATCAAAGCCCCTCCTATCAGCTATTTGGGATGCTCAGGAATGGTAGCTATTGCATAGTGAATAGTGGGGAAATTCAGTTTCTTAGTATGAAATAGTGGGATAAATCTTGAAAGTGGATGAAGTGTAGCCAGGGACACCTAGAAGAGGACATAGTTACCTTAAAAGAAAACAACACACCACTGTCACAGGATTAGAGCATTCCAGAAACTTTTACAAATATGATTTGAAAATATTAGTTTAAAACAATCTGCACGTCTGAGACGTTACATATTTTTTCATGTCTCCATCCGTCCCTTTAAATGTTAAATAGTTCATGTATTAATAATATTTCCAATTCTTTTCCTTTCCCACACAGAATCCATTTTTAGAGGTCAGGGTTACAGACACACCAAAAAGATCCCGCAGGGATTTTGGCCTTGACTGTGATGAACACTCAACAGAATCCCGATGCTGTCGTTACCCACTGACTGTGGATTTTGAAGCTTTTGGATGGGACTGGATAATTGCACCCAAGAGATACAAAGCCAATTACTGCTCTGGAGAATGTGAATTTGTATTTTTACAGAAATATCCACACACTCATCTTGTCCACCAAGCAAACCCTAGAGGTTCAGCAGGCCCCTGCTGCACACCTACCAAGATGTCCCCAATAAATATGCTGTATTTCAATGGAAAGGAACAAATAATATATGGAAAGATACCAGCCATGGTAGTAGATCGTTGTGGGTGCTCATGAGCTCTTTGCTAGATCCATTACTTCATAAAACATGGAATCTACCAAAAAAAGTTCTGTCCCCTCTGCAGTTTTTCAAACTGTGAATTTATGTACAATAGGCTATAGCCTACATCCAACAGGCTGTACAAAAGGGTACTGTACGGTACATATTCAGTACAACACAAGCTACAGAATGTGAACTAAAAGACAATATATGCAATGGCTGGTTTTTAACCAGTGAAAAAGATAAGCTACAATCAAAATCACCGGATTTCTCAATGAATTTCTTATTCTAGAAGGGAATCAGTTTTCAGTTATTCAGATACCAAATTCATATACAGGTTTCAACATATACAAGTAGACAAAAGCAACCTCCTTATCCTCAAAAGAACGAATTTCATCACAGCTTCATTTAGTATTGTATTTAAAAAACATATACTGGTACATTTAGGATTGTCACAATACCACCATCTGAATTGTCCTTAAACACTTGAATTTTTAATGCAGAAACACAAAACTGATAAGACGAAATTCCACAAAAACAGATAAATTCAGAAATTTGGGATGGCATAGTGTGTGCATAATGTTTCCATTCCTTTTATGATTAGTCTGTTAGTAATCAATATCAATGGTGCTATCACAGCAGGTGGAATAAAAATAAAAGCAGTTATCAAGCTGAAAGAACAGTACAATAATGAATTCCCCCTCTCCTCAGGTACAGTAATATTCCACATTCATATGAAATAGGTGTTTTTTAAATTTAAAGGTGAATCATTTTCTTGACCTACTGATATCCTCAGAGAGACTGCACTGCAGTAAGACAAAAGGCAGTGGAGGAAAAAAAATTAAAATATGAATATCATAATCCCAAATTATAACCTGCCTTTGCAACATTACAGTTTGCACTTTGGTGAACCAATGCAAATAATTGGTTGCTACTAATATTGTAAAAATATATACATAGACTTTGATATAATAGTATTTGTGTAATATGTATACATCATTATTTTGTAAATAAATGTTTCTTTTTTATTTACTGTTGGTATATGTTTATGGTAAGAAAGATTCAAGTTAACCTGTACTTTAGTGTATACAAATACATATTCTAGCAATAAAAGCAATTTTGGATATGAGTGCAAATAAATAGTAGATAAAATAATGGACATAGCAACAAAGTAATCCATAGGGTGGTTATGCTAATTTTTTTATATTGTGGATAAATGATGGCTGTTTACAAAATTTTTATGGGTTACTGTTATCATTTTGATCAACCACTGATTTTCCATACTTTTAATGTTGTACCCATTTATGATGATAGTACCAAAACCTCCTATTTCATTAAAAGTATTTTTTGTAAATGTAAAAAAATTTACAACAAAATATTACCTTTATTTTATAATGATATGCAAACTGATTTCCACACATTATTGTAGCAAAATATACAGTAATCAAAATTAGAAATCAACCTATTTTCTAGAAAGTGAATTTAGTTTCAAATGTGAAAAATGAATAATACAGGCATTGTTAAAAACAACATGATTTCTGTTAAAATATTTTCATTTTTTGTATGATGCAAAAGGTTGCGGGTTTTATTCGTTATTCTGGCTTTCAACTTACATTTTTCTCTGTGTGAATTTACAGTAAAATATTAAGTTGTTTGTCTTTTTTCCCTTCCCCTTTACATTTATATCTCTGTAAAAGTCTAGGTAAATGTTTTGTAACACTATTTTCTATTTAAGGAAAGAATTTAAAGTTTGTTTACTAAGATTTAGGTCTTGAAATACCTATCTTCTAGTGCTACTGAACGAAATTCATTATTGAACTACTGGGCATATTACTAAAATTGTTGCCACAGATATGCATCTCTGTTCAATTTCTGTCTAACTTGATGACCATATTAGAATCCTAGGGCTTTCATTTTATCTTCAAATTAGTTTACCAAAACCAAAATTGCAGAGAATACTATACAACTTTAAAAGCATCCATGGGTTTAGAATCTGAAGTATTGCTGAAAGCAGGCAGAAAACTAAAAATTAACTGTGAAATCCTAGACTCATTGAACTCAGTGGCAAAACTCCCACTGATTTCAGTGGGGCCAGGATTTCACCCTCAGGCTTCAATTCTGTAAACACAAAGTATGTGCAACTTTACCCATGTGAATAATCCCATTGAGATCCATGGGACTACTCATAATATGTGTTTGCATGATCAGCGTTAAATTATATGAAAAGACATTTGAACTCTTTGAGCCAGATCTTTAATTTGATGGCAGTTTTGCTACTGACATCAGTGAGAAGAGCATCAAGCCTTTAAAAAAAACAACAGAAAATTCATATTGTGAGTTTTCCTCTTAATATGCATGTCAGAACCCCTACAGAGGTCTACTCTAGCTGGTCCTGTGCCTTGAAATTCAGCTAACTTTATTAGATTGAAATTACATACACCTGGTATAGTTCATTTTTGCCAAACATGACCAAGAATACATTATTATAAGGCAGTACTGATTTGCATATTGTTTACACAATGACCTTATGTAAGTAGCAGCATTTGAACTGTGCACCGTGTATATCTTGTAGGGTCCTTTAGTGCTTGTCACTACACTCTTCCAATCTCCCTCAGTGCAACAGTAAGCTTTTCCAAATTTTCCACTGCACTGTAGAACAATATAAATCTACAATCACACACAAAAACTACATTAAAATAACATTATTAGGGTTGCAAAGTCAAGCACTCAAAAATTAGGAAATGCCAGAATTAACCTTAAATTGACCCCCATGTGAGGATGCATTGTTAGTCTTTAATTACATGTTCATATGCTGTTTTTTCCACAGGATGCCTGCTTCATTCAGTGCACAGAATGGACTGTGCTCACTTAATGACCAGCTATTCCATATTTTGTTTTCTCCTTGTTGTTCAAAGTGTGGCCATAAGGTCTATTTACTGCACTATTCAAACCCTACTCAAGACAGAATTATTCATTTCCTTATGGGCTTTTCTATGGCACCCATCACTATATCAACTGAATACTTCACAAATATTAATGACTTTATTTTCACAACAGCCTTGTGAGGTGAGGAAGGTGGAAATATCCCCTTTTTACAGATGGGGAACGGAGGAGCAGAGAAATTGAGGACAAAAGTATCCACCTACTTTTGGGTGACCAATCTGAGACAACTATGACCTGATTTTTCAGAGTACTTAGCATCAGAGAACACTTTATATGTTCAACACACAGATCCCATGGGTTTCCACTGCAGAGGTAAATGCTCAACACTTTTGCAAATCATACCAAACAATGAGGCGCGCACAATTTTTGGTTTGGTTTCAGTAACCTGCCCAGCATCACATAGAAACTCTGTGGAAGAGACAGGGGTAGAATCCAGTCATCCAGGGCAGGATTCAGCTGATTTAATTCTGAGACCATTCTTTCTCCTTTAGCAATGTCCTGCCTCCTTCACTATACAGAAGCAACTTCCTGTTCCTGCTGCTGGTGGTGTTGCAGCTGCCTGGTTATTACCACTGGGGATGGAAGGAGGGGAGTGGAATGGAGCCCTTCCTCCACTCCACCATTCCCCTACCAGTCATGATTGCCACCTGATTGCCTAACTCTACCCACCTTGGGGCTGCAATGGTATCATTGCCTTCAATGCAATCCCTCCCCACTCAATCACTGGGCTGGTGGGCCTCCTCCTCCCTCTGCTTGCCCACCAGCCCCCCCCCCCCCCCCGCCCCGCGCCCACACCTTGTAGTTCACTGCCCTGTCTTGCATGGTCTCCTGTGTGATATCCTCTCTGTCCCCACATCTACTGCCAACACCTCTCCTGGTGTCATCAGCATCCCCACCAGGGCAGTGGCAAAAAGCACAAGCAGGGAGTCCATTGCCAAAACTATCACCACCACCAATAGGGCGCTCTCAGTCAGCAAGATGACCCTGGCAAGAAAAAGGGAAAGGGTCCAGACTGGAAGGCTCCTTCCATGGCAGCAGCTGCTTCTAGTACAGCCCTACCAGTGGCCGTGGCTTTCCATTCATCTGCCATCCCTTTCACCAGATCTGGGGGCATCTGCCTTTCAGTTCACAGAGCATATGCCCAGGTAGCCGCAGCCCCCGCAATTATCCCCAGACCTACAGCTTGAGGTATTGGGAGTTGCCAAGATTTTGCAGGTCACCTGCTGCACCTCTGGGTCCATGTGGAGGGGCTGATCCTCAACCTTGTCAACATCTAAGCTCTAATACCGGGCGTCTGCCTTCCTTGGGACCTTGGATCCCAGTAAGTGCCTGGACCTATGAGGGGATTTTAACATCTCCTAGGATGTATGGGACTGCCTCAGAATAGAGAATGCCAGGCTGTCGCACACATCCTCAGGGATTGTCAACCTTCCTCGTGGACATCTGACATGACCACCACCTGGACCACTCCAACACCTTCACTTATGTTTAGGTGGAGGACACTTGATTGTACCACTCCTGATTAGACAACACTTACATTTCTCTATTTCACACCTTGCGGGCCCACTCCCCCACCATCAGGCCTGCCCCGTTCTCAGACCACCATCTTGTGGTCGAAACGGCCTTTTTGACACCTGAGCTGCTGTAAAACCGTGTCGGGTGGCAGCCCCTCTTCCAGAACTTCTTACTGAAATTCTGGCTTCACTTTCCCCCCACACCTCCTGATTCTTGTACACCCCATCTGTGCCCCCACAAAGTTGCGGGACCTCCTTGTCATCCTCCTCCTGGCCCCAGCCAAAATGACCACCCATCACTCCAGGAGAAGAAAACTGGATGGGGGGCTACTATGTGACTCTGAGGCCCATTTCTGGTCCCTTGTCAACTCATGTTTCTGGGCAGAGTTCCTCTGGGCAGCATTTACTTACCCCCTGGACACCTCTGAGAAGTTCTAGGTGCTGTCCAGGGTTCTCTGCTTGGAGTCCCTTTCTGGTTCCCTGATTTTCAAATCTTTAACCTCACTCTAGGCAACCTATGGCATGCATGCCAAAGGCGGCACGCAAGCTGATTTTCAGTGGCACTCACACTGCCCAAGTCCTGGCCACCGGTCTGGGGGGGTTCTACATTTTAATTTAATTTTAAATGAAGCTTCTTAAACATTTTAAAAACCACCCTCCTCCCCAAGTTCCATAGCCTCCTCACCCAGATGCCCAAGAACGTGGTGGGGAGGAAAGGGGGAGGGCACTCCAGGCACCCTACCACTCCACCCCAGAGGACTGCCCAAGCAACAGAAGGCTGGCATTCAATAAGTATTGAAGTGCAGTGTGGCCTTGTCCTTTCCTCCTCTCCCCCTCCCCCACCCCACCAGGTGTTTTCCTCATCCCGCACCCCTCTCAAGCTACCTTGGCAGTTATCCCCCTATTTGTGTGGAAAATTAATAAAGAATGCATGAATTTGAAACAACAATGACTTTATTGCCTCTGCAAGTGGTGATCGAAGAGGGGAGGAGAGGGCGGTTGCCTTACAGGGAAGTAGAGTGAACCAAGGGGGTGGGTTTTCATCAAGGAGAGACAAACAGAACTGTCACACCATAGCCTGGTCAGCCATGAAACTGGTTTTCAAAGCTTCTCTGATGTGCAGCATGCCCTGCTGTGCTCTTCTAACTGCCCTGGTGTCTGGCTGCACTTAATCAGTGGCCAGGTGATTTGCCTCAACTTCCCACCCTGCCATAAATGTCTCCCCCTTCCTCTCACAGATATTGTGGAGCACACAGCAAGCAGTAATAACAATGGGAATATTGGTTTCGCTGAGGTCTAACCGAGTCAGTAAACTGCACCAGCGTGCTTTTAAACGTCCAAATGCTCATTCTACCACCATTCTGCACTTGCTCAGCCTCAGGTTGAACAGTTCCTGACTACTGTCCAGGGTGCCTGTGTATGGCTTCATGAGCCATGCAATTAAGGGGTAAGCTGGGTCCCCAAAGATAACTATAGGCATTTCAACAGCCCCAACAGTTATTTTCTGGTCTGGGAATAAAGTCCCTTCCTGCAGCTTTTGAACAGACCAGAGTTCCTGAAGATGCGAGCGTCATGAATCTTTCCCGGCCATCCCACGTTGATGTTGGTGAAACGTCCCTTGTGACCCACCAGTGTTTGCAGCAGCATTGAAAAGTACCCCTTGCGGTTTATGTACTGGCTGCCTTGATGCTCCGGTCTCAAGATAGGGATATATGTTCCGTCTATCGCCCCACCACAGTTCGTGGATGGCTTTGCTGCAATGGGATTCCCTATGACCTGCACATTTCCCAGAGTCACTACCCTTGATAGCAGCAGCTCAGTGATTGAATTGGCTACTTGGATCACAGCAGCCCCCACAGTAGATTTGCCCTCTCCAAATTGATTTCCGACTGACCGGTAGCTATCTGGCGTTGCAAGCTTTCAGAGGGCTATCGCCACTCGCTTGTGAACTGTGAGAGCTGCTCTCATCTTAGTATTCTTGTGCTTCAGGGCAGGGGAAAGCAAGTCACAAAGTTCCATGAAAGTGCCCTTATGCATGTGAAAGTTTCACAGCTCCTGGGAATCATCACAGACCTGCAACACTATGCAGTCCCACCAGTCTGTGCTTGTTTCCTGGGCCCAGAATCGGCATTCCACAGCATGAGCCTGCCCCATTGCCACCAGGATGGCCAAATTGCCAGGGCCCGTGCTTTGAGAGAAGTCTGTGTCCTCATCACTCTCGTCACCGTGCTGCCATCACATCCTCGCCTGCTTTCGCAGGTTCTGGTTCTGCATATTCTGTATGATAACGTGTGAGGTGTTTACAATGCTCATACCTGCTGCGGTGATCTGAGCAGGCTCCATGCTTGCCGTGGTATGGCGTCTGCAGGACAGCAGAGTTGCAGGGGAAGCGGTGGTTGGATGACCAGTTTTGCAGACCTACTGCACCGTCTGCTGCCAGGACACAACAGCTGAGCGGGCTGCATGCTTGCTGTGATATAGCGAGACAAGAGCAGCAGAGCAGAGTTGCAGCGGAAGTGGCCCTGCGAGACCACCAGGAAAGCAGAGTGGCAGCGGAAGTGGTGGATGATGACGGTCATATGGAGGACCTGCAAGGTGGATTCATAGCATAAGGAGAGCAGTGTGACAGCAGAAGCGGTCATTCTATGACGACGGTTAGCAGTCCTAGTGCACCGTCTGCTGAAAGCAGTATGGCGCCCGCACAGAAAAAAGGCACAAAACTATTGTCTGCTGTTGCTTTCACGGAGGGAGGGGCGACTGATGACATGTACCCAAAACCACCCTTGACAATGTTTTTGCCCCATCAGGCATTGGGAGCTTAACCCAGAATTCCAATGGGTGGCGGAGACTGTGGGAACTGTGGGATAGCTACCCACAGTGCAACTCTCCGAAAGTCGACGCTAGCCTCGGTACTGTTGACGCACTCCGCCGACTTAATGCACTTAGTGGGAACACACACAATCAACTGTATAAAATAACTTTCTATAAAATCGACATCTATAAATTCGACCTAATTTCATAGTGTAGACATACCCTATATGAATTCTAAGATTTCACTGAGATCAGCAGAATATCCTTTTTGTTCTGGAAACTTCCTTTCAAATGCCAAGCTGCTAGATTTAACTTGTTTGGATTCTGGTGAAAAATTTCACCCTGGGCTAACAAATTGGACCTCAGACTCAGGAACAGGAGGCTTCACTGATATATTCAGGAGGTTGGGAAACCAAGATCTCCTGGGCCAATGGGGCGGCGGCCACTAAAATCACTTCCACTGCCTTCTTTCTGATTTTCTGTATTATCCTGGTGATGAGGGACATTGGGAGAAAAAACAAAGTAAGCCCTTAGGCCACTTGAATGATGGGGCATCTATGCCCTGGCTCCTGGCTCCCTTTTATCTTGCAAAGTATTGGTGAACTTTCCAGTTTGCCTTGGATGCAAAAAGATCCAGAATCAGAACTCAGAAATTTTTGATGACCAATCAGAAGGATTCATTGTGAAGACTCCATTTCACCTGAACAATTTTCTTTCTGCTCAGCCAATCAGCCTTCACATTGCTGGTTCCCTTGATATGCAAGGCTCTGATAGTCCAAAGATAGGCCTTCACCCACTGCATCAATGATGCTGCTTACTTTTGTAGATCCCTTGACCTCACACACACCCCTGATGGTTTACATATGCCATAGCCAACATATTGTCCATCATTACCAGAATGACCATTCTGCAAAACTAGGGTCAGTTGTTGAACAGCTTACTTTATTTTCCTCAGCTCTAGCATATTTATACTAATCTTTCACTCCAAGAAGGACCATGTCCCTTGAGCCACCTACTTCTTGGATGTCCCTTGAGCCATCTGTTTTTATGGTAGACCTCTCTGTCTCTCCTGTGCCCATCCTCCATGAAATCTCTTTGGACTCATCCAGCATTCCAGGGATTTCAACACAACTGATGGAATGTTCACTTTCTGAGATGGAAAAAAATCAGCAATTGGCAGGGAAGGAACAGCAGGAAACTCTGGAGAATTTTCATATGCTTTCTTGCCCAAGGCACTACCCCTAGGCACGATATGATAATCTATAGAACACTTATTAGGCTGCCTAACAATGTCCTCAGGCACCTCCTCAGGAGAGTAATTGCTGATCTGATCTTTTCATGGCTTTTGGCTGACAAAAAGATTTTGTGGGCCTCTGTGTCCAACACTCCAAGATGAACTAGGAGTTGAGATGCTTGATGATGACTCATTCCAAAAATTACTATAAATCCATGCTGTTGCAATCAGGGCCATCCTTAGGGGTGTGCAGGGCCCAGGGTGGAAGTGACGAATCCGTCAATTCTGGGACTGACCGCACATGCCAATCAGACTGGCCTATGGGGCCCCCCAAAGCATGGGGCTCGGGGCAGTCGCCCCGATTCGCTGTACCCCAGGGATGGCTCTGGTGGCAATGTTTAGATTACTGAGTCACTCAAGTGGACCCCTTCTTGGATGTGGATCTGATTAGAATGACATCCAGAAAAGGGTATACCCGAATCCCCTTCTGCCTGAGAAAAGCCACCAGAAGGAGAACTAGACACAAATAATTTTAATCTCTTTTTATGATACTTTTCCTTTCCATGCATGAAAACCTTGTAAGCAGAGCTTTCTGCTCCGGTGCCCTTTGTGATGAGTCAGAGGACCGCTATACCCAGAACAGGAGAGGAGGTGGAGATTGGAAACCCGAGTCTCCTGAGGAGTCCTGAAAACCTTTTCTGCTAACATGCATCTCTTTAGCTTTGCCCTTTGGAGAGTGGATAGAAAACCTGTAAGGGAACACTAGCAGTTGCTGCCTGGGGTTCACAAGATGACAGCCTCTGAGGTAAAGGCACTTTTTGCACCAAATCCAAGAGCTCCCTAGACAAAGAGGGGATTTTTTCCTGAGTGGAAGAGTCCCTTCTTCTCCCCTCTGTGCAGAATTCCCAACTTTCCCTGGGGCCAAGGAAAGGAGACCAAATTGGTAGATGAGACTAGGGGAGAGTGAGGGCAAGGAGATGACCATGAGACCTGTGCTTGGGAGGGTGCATGCCTGAAGTGGTCTTACCAGTCAGTCCTTGCTCTGTTTATGGTGGATTCAGCTGGTCCCGCTTATGGTTTCCCCAGGCTGGGCCACTGTCCTTTGATATAACCGCCTCTGGCGGGTCAAGGGTTTTCTTCATTTTTCTGCCATGCTTCAAAACATTTGTCAGACTCCCTGCTTGTGGGGAACTCATAGACTGATAGATATTAAGGTCAGAAGGGACCATTATGACCATCTAGTCTGACCTCCTGCACAATGCAGGCCACAGAATCTCACCCACCCGCTCCTGCAACAAACCTCTCACCTATGTCTGAGCTACTGAAGTCCTCAAATCGTGGTTTAAAGACTTCAAGGTGGAGAAAATCCTCCAGCAAGTGACCCGTGCCCCACGCTACAGAGGAAGGCGAAAAACCCCGAGGGCCTCTTCCAATCTGCCCTGGAGGAAAATTCCTTCCCTACCCCAAATATGGCGATCAGCTGAACCCTGAGCATGTGGGCAAGATTCACCAGCCAGATATCCAAGAAAGAATTCTCTGCAGTAACTCAGATCCCACCCCATCTAACATTCCATCACAGGCCATTGGGCCTATTTACCATAAATAGTTAAAGATCAATTAATTGCCAAAATCATGTTATCCCATCATACCATCTCCTCCATTAACGTATCGAGTTTAATCTTGAAGCCAGATAGGTCTTTTGCCCCCACTGCTTCCCTTGGAAGGCTGTTCCAGAACTTCACTCCTCTGGTGGTTAGAAACCTTTGTCTAATTTCAAGTTTAAACTTCTTGATGGCCAGTTTATATCCATTTGTTCTTGTGTCCACATTGGTACTAAGCTTAAATAATTCCTCTCCCTCTCCGGTATTTATCCCTCTGATATATTCATAAAGAGCAACCATATCTCCCCTCAGCCTTTTTTTGGTTAGGCTAAACAAGCCAAGCTCCTTGAGTCCTTTTCATAAGACAGGTTTTCCATTCCTCAAATCATCCTAGTAGCCCTTCTCTGTACCTGTTCCAGTTTGAATTCATCCTTCTTAAACATGGGAGAACTGCACACAGTGTTCCAGGTGAGGTCTCACCAGTGCCTTGTATAACGATACTAACACTTCCTTATCTCTACTGGAAATGCCTCGCCTGATGCATCCCAAGACCGCATTAGCTTTTTTCACGGCCATATCACATTGGCGGCTCATAGTCATCCTGTGGTCAACCAATACTCCAAGGTCCTTCTCCTCCTCCATTACTTCTAATTGATGCGTCCCCAGCTTATAACTAAAATTCTTGTTAATAATCCCTAAATGCATAACCTTACCCTTCTCACTATTAAATTTCATCCTATTACTATTACTCCAGTTTACAAGGTCATCCAGATCCTCCTGTATGATATCCTGGTCCTTCTCTAAATTGGCAATATCTCCCAGCTGTGTATCATCCGCAAACTTTATTAGCACACTCCTACTTTTTGTGCCGAGGTCAGTAAAAAAAAGATTAAATAAGATTGGTCCCAAAACTGATCCCTTAGGAACTCCACTGATAACCTCCCTCCAGCCTGAGAGTTCACCTTTCAGGATGACCCACTGTAGTCTCCCCTTTAACCAATTCCTTATCCACCTTTCAATTTTCATATTGATCCCCATCTTTGCCAATTTAACTAAATATTCCCCATGTGGCACCGTATCAGACGCCTTACTGAAATCTAGGTAAATTAGATTCACTGCGTTTCCTTTGTCTAAAAAATCTGTTACTTTCTCAAAGAAGGAGATCAGGTTGGTTTGGCACGATCTACCTTTTGTAAAACCATGTTGTATTTTGTCCCATTTACCATTGACCTCAATGTCCTTAACTACTTTCTCCTTCAGAATTTTTTCCAAGACCTTGCATACTACAGATGTCAAACTACAGGCCTGTAGTTACCTGGATCACTTTTTTTCCCCTTTCTTAAAAATAGGAACTATATTAGCAATTCTCCAGTCATATGGTACAACCCCTGAGTTTACAGATTCATTAAAAATTCTTGCTAATGGGCTTGCAATTTCATGTGCCAATTCCTTTAATATTCTTGGATGAAGATTATCTGGGCCCCCTGATTTAATCCCATTAAACTGTTCGAGTTTCGCTTCTACCTCGGATCTGGTAATATCTACCTCCATACCCTCATTCCCATTTGTCATCCTACCATTTTCCCTAAGTTCCTCATTAGGCTCGTTAAAGACTGAGGCAAAGTATTTGTTTAGATATTGGGCCATGCCTAGATTATCTTTAACCTCCACTCCATCCTCAGTGTTTAGCGGTCCCACATCTTCTTTCTTTGTTTTCTTCTTAACTCCTAGGGAATGAACTCTTGGGTCAGGGTAATGCAGCCAAAGTGAAACCTTTCTGACTTGGCAGATGAGACAACTGGAGTGCAAAAGGCACAAGCATGTCCTTCTGCACTCTCTGGCACGGATACAGAACAGGAGGCACACAGCTTTTGTCCCCTGTTCGGACCTTTCTCCACCATCCTCCTAGCCCATCACCTAAGCAGTGTGGGAGGGAGAGGTAGTAGTAATTTCAGGCAGGAGACAAACCACCTCTTCAGCATTGAGGGGCTTGGGGGTTTGTTTTTTATTCTCTCTTGCAGTAGATGCGGGATTCCACCACCCTGACAATAATTACAGGAGGTAGAATCAAACTGAGGGAGTCTCCAGAAGGTGGAGGCCAGTCCCTCATCAGCCATCCCATCAGCTTTGATTCAGCTCCCTACAGCTACAAACCCATGCTGAGGAATTGGATCTGTGGACCTAACCCTGACAGAGAATTTGAGTTCTCCTTTCCATGAGACATGTCCCAAAACTATTTATATGCTAGAGATGGTAAAATTAAAGCCTAATTTAGTTTCTGTTCGGAATAAGAATGACTTAACTTCGTATCTTTACTAAACAATAAAAAAGTGCTTCCACAAATTTCTTTTGATTCTGATTACAAAAGAGGTTTAGTCAGCACAAAATTTATTTATGCCTTTTTCACCATGCAGCATTCATAAGGCTTCTCCAAATCCACTCCCATAGGCCCTAATTCTGATTCAGAAGCCAAATATTTTTGGCACTATTCCTGTGGAACTCAGAGATTTGGAAACACCTCCCTCATCTAGAATAAAACAATCTCTCATGCCTCCAATATACCCACATAAAGAAAGAATTCCCTACACCAATGTTATTAGGCTTATGTTTCAAGGTCCATAAACAGAGGAGCAAATCCAAAATGGCAGCTACCAATAGCATGGCAGAACTGCAGTTTCTATAATGCAGAGTCCCTTAAGAGAGGTGAGCCAATCTTAAAGTGGGCTATGGTTCCTGGGTTTCTGTGCCTGTCCAAAACAGTAGAGCTTCAAGTTGAACTTTGAGTACTGCTATTTGCCGCCTGGGGTGTCCAGTTACGCTAAGATGCCATGGTGTGTTCATCCCCACTTTTAAGAGAAAGAAAGCATCCTCACAGTATTTAAACTACCTGTACAAGCCTTAAAATGTAGTTATGACAGGTCTACCCCAGTTTTAAAGTGATGTTAATTGTCAAACTCTTGATCAGAAAAGGAAGCAGTTAGTGGGCCTAAGGTGGTGCAACCAGCTCTGTCTGTAATACACAATTTGGATTACGTGTGAGTTAAGGTCCGTCTATACAAAAACATACCTAACACAAAGCCACGACATTAAAAGGCAAAGCACCTAAGAGCACATACCCTTTTCTCCTCTGCCCAGGGGGACGCACCTCACCATTAGTATACCCATCGTGCATCACAGACAACACACCACAGAATTAATACTGCTGCAGTAAGGATGCCAGCCTTCTAGCACCCTCTTCCTGAAACTCACCACCACCACAAACAAGCCACACCAGATTTCCTTTAGACTTCTGCCCTACTATCCTTTTTGCACAGTTAATTTTGTGTAACTATAAACAGCCAGCACGCAGCTCAAATAACCAGGACATGCAGGGAGACCTGGGGAGGTGTTGGACTCTCCTGCAAGTTGCTCTGGGGTTGTTACTGCAGTGTAGAGGCTACAGAAGCCCCAACAACTCCTATGTCATCCTTCTGCAGAGATTCAATGACTGATGGACCCAGCTAGTTTTCAGACCACCCAATCTCCAAAACCCATCTTACATTTCTTCATGGCATCAAGTTAGAATGATAAAAAGTTTGCTCAAAGTTAGAAGCCTTTCTTTTCTTTCTTTATACAGAAATGAATTAGGTTTGGTTACTGTGAGAAAATTTAAGGCCCAGAAAAAGCTAAAACAAAATTTAATGTATGTATTGCTTAGAAGAAAAACATTGTTTTCAACATGCTACAAAAAGTAATGAGAGATTGTAAAGAACATTTGTAAAAAAGAAATACAAATGAATGTTATAACCTAATTATATTCATGGCATTACCCGTTGAGAAGAGTCAATACTGGGACAGTTCAACAATTAGGATGTTGCGGGACACTGAAAATATTTGGGGAGGAGCAGGAACAGAAGAGACTTGTCTGTCTGTATTCTTGTGTAATGGTTTTGCAGAAAAAGCTTTCCATTCCATACACAATCATTTTAAATGCCAAAGGAAATCTGTATTTTGAGTCAGATTCAACTGCAGGACAATATTTTCCATCTTCAGTCTAAATTGATTTTTCCTATGTGGTGAGGATTTAGTGCTGTCCATGTCAATAGCCAAAAAGAAAATAAACTACCCAACAAAAAAATTAACTCAAAATTTTGATTACTAATTCTTTGCTTTTAGTGTTCCTGACATTTCTGGGTTGTTTCTTGCAAACTGGAAGAAACAAATTAGCAGCAGCCAGAACTGCTTGAAGCCAGTGAAATGATTTAAATCTGTTTGTTTTAAAATATTGTTTTAGGTGCATTTAATCAGATCAGAAGTGCCAAAAAATCAAAATATGGGTTAAATGGGCAAATTAAAATGGAAACAGTTACATTCATAGGAAACTTTCAGGAATAGTTAAGACAAAAAGAACAAGCACAAAGTCCTCAGATTTAGACTGGTTGCCACAAGTCAATACAACTTATTGTATGATGCCAATAAAGATCCAACGTCTTTACTCAGTGAAAACTCCTGTTGCCATAAGTCTTACATTGTTACACAAGGTGACCTACAAAAAAGCCAATTACCATCATCAGCCCCTTGATCTCACATTTTAATAGTAATAATAAAGTGACAGTAATAATAGTGAGGGGCCATCATTGTTTCTTGAGGCACTAATATTTAGATGTCTAATACTGAGATGACAGTTGTTAGCCAGTTGTTCAGGTATGGGACCAAATTTTCTTCTCTTGAAAATGATATAGTTGTTACAAACACCACCTTCATGAAGACTTGCAGAGAACTGGCTAAGTCAAAGTACAAGGTAGTGTAGCATCAGTTTGGAAATGGAAGGTGTTCACCAAAGATGCAAATACTTTTGATCACTGCTGAAAATGTTGTCATGGAAATTTGTATAATTCAGATCAGTGGAAGCTATGGTTCTACTGCTTCTCTCATTTACTCTGAATACCTTGATTTTGAACTTCTTGTGCCCAATAAATTTGTTGACCCATACTATGCTCTGTACTGGACAGAAATATGTGAACAGAAAGTGTTGAATCATTTCCAGGAGAACCTTCTCCTCTTCTGGGTTCTTGAGGAATGGAGAAGCAACAAGTTGAGGACAGGATTCAATGCAATAGCTGCATGAAATAACTGATCTCCCATTCTGACCTGAAGTTATTTACTTCCCACTTCTGCCAAAATGGGGCAATTCTCTCTTAGGATGAACTTACTTTTGGAGACTACATAAATCATTAAAGTTTCCTTTAGGGTCCTAAGAAGCTGATGTGGTCTTGGACCAGGGTCTTTGAAAATTCTTCTGGTATTGGTATTCTCCCTCTTTGGCACCAGTATCATTTTGTAAGTGGATATGTACTTTCCAGAATTCTCTCTATTGCCAGCCAAAGGGTTGGAAATCTCATGCTTTCTCTTTCTTTGAAGCTGAAAGATGGACTGGTTCTCAGCTATATCCTGATGGATGTTGTTAAAAAGATACCTCGGTTTTGTCTTTAGAGTGCAGAGTCAAAGCGGAACTTTGTATGTGCTGCAACAGGATCCACATGACCTATTAGTACATGACAGGCTACAGCGATGATTCACACCAGAGCTTGCTGCACACTTAATCACTGTGTAGACAAGCCCTTTGATAAATTTCTCGCCTAGGGGCCTGAGCAAAAAGTCTGTGGTTGGCTGGAAAATCGTGTTATGTTAAAAACCATTGCTTGTAATTATCCTGGAAAATGTTTTGAGGAATTCAATAGCTGCCTCATAGGAAAAAAAAGAACAGAAAATGAAGGAGTGATATATTTTTAAAATATTCCTAAGATTTCAACTCAGAGGAGAGCTCCTTAACCTAGATTAGTAATGAGCTCAGGATATTGGACACTGAGACACCTATGCAGAGAATTATCAATTTTTGTCTGCATTGTCTAACAAGGGGATGTTGCCCTCATGAGAGAAAGAAGATTTCTTTAGGCAGTAAAAAACTGAGATAAGAGCTTGGAAGCCCCAGCTCTCAAGTTTCTTGGCTGCCCAGATTCCCTGGATCCCCAGCTTCAGGGCAACCTGCCACACAGACTGCCCTGGAACTGGGGCTCTCAGACTGCCAGGCCCTGTCCCTGGCAGGCTGTCGGGGGCCCAAGAAGCTTGAGGAGCCTAGGAAACATTTTGTAAAAACAAAAGAAAAAAATTCAGTGCTGCATAAAAATATAGGGAGTGAAGTTACCATAAAAAAGAATAATGCATTCATTGATGACAGTCTTCTCTATGTGTGTATGTTGAAGCCTAATCGCTACTGCCAACATTAACAAACAGATATATTGGATTATCCCAACCCTACCACACTATTTCTCTCCCACAACTCCTCAAACACATACAGATTCAAAAACATTTGAGGGAAAGAATGACATACCAGTTCATGATTCAGAAATCATTGAGGAAGACTCATATGTATTGATACCACCAACTTTTAATGATCTCTTCTTGTAAAAGAAATATTGCATCAGGGCTAGTCCTGCAAGATGATGAACGTCCTCAACTCCCACTGACTCCAGTGGGGATGTAAGGTGCATTACATTGCAAGAGCAGGCCCTTTGAAAGCTCAGATCCAAATCTAGATGGGTTTCCATCCTTAGGTAAGGGACACTGTAGCTTCTTTGTTAATGTAAACAAATGTGTTCTATCTGAAATTGTGTAATACAGTGCTGTAGCATAGCAGATTCTGAAGGACTCTACTGCACTTCACACTCCTCTTAGGTCCAGGAAATTGAGGTTTACCGACTTTCAAGAGCACAGTATAAGAAAAATCCTAACAGACAAGAATTTGCAGGACATGATTTTCTTACGGTAGGTGAGGTGCAAAGGGAAGGGACCTATTTGTGCTGTTGGGCAATTTAATGTGATCATTGCTGTTAGTGCATGTCTAGCATCCAGGTGTCATAGTAAATGATCCATAAGAAATCATTAATAGAATTTCAAATTACCAAAAATGAGATTCAATTTTATCTTTATCTTTTATTGGGGCCAATGTATTAGACACATTTGGCAGTTTATTCCCTAAGTGGAACAACTAGGAAGACTTTAGTAAATGATCCATAAGAAATCATTAATAGAATTTCAAATTACCAAAAATGAGATTCAATTTTATCTTTATCTTTTATTGGGGCCAATGTATTAGACACATTTGGCAGTTTATTCCCTAAGTGGAACAACTAGGAAGACTTAATGTTGTTACTATGAAAGGATCACAGAATGCTTATCTCTCTTATCTGTGCTAAACTGTCAAACCCAAGCAGTCATACTTAAAGCAAACAGTAAAACACTGAGGCTTTACCATTTAAGTGGCAGCTTAGACCTGGACCTTGAATAGAGTTAAATTCAGATGACTTAATTGTAAATTGATTTACTGTTGTTATATTATTTCACAAGTCAAGTCTCAGTTCCAGATTTTGTTTGCACTGGAAATACTTAAATAGTGTTTGTTACATGTATATTGAAAATTTGAGAAGATATTCCTATGCTGGTGGTTTGCTTTATGGAGACTACTGACGGTAAATGTACCCCATTCTCAGGAATTTAGGACAGCTGGTGAAACTGATTGAGCTACAAGGACAATTAGATACTAACAAACAAACAAACAAACAAACATTTGACCTGATACTAACTGCTGCTGTCTGGAAATAAAATTTGCTGACCTTGCTAGAAAAGTGGTATTGTATGTTGGTCAGGGTTCTGGATCTTGTTTTGTTTCTTTATATCTATGTTCCTACATGGACCTCGGAGAATCTGAGCACATCCCATGAATAAAAATGACAATCACCTCTCAGAAAAGCCTGGGTGAAGAAGTGGGTTTTGCATTTCGCTTTGAGTATGGCAGTATTACTGAAATAATAATGAGGACTAAGTTTCATAGCCTTGGTCCAGCTCTTGAAAAAGTTGTCTCCTACAGTCATGAGCATTCCTCTAGTGGTCAACGGTTTCAATGTTCTAATGTAACATAGCTGTCATGGGAGAACAGGATTGCACGAAGAGAAAGAGAGAGAGAGAGACTCCTGCAAGCAGTTAGGACCAATTTTGTGCAGAATTTTGAAAAATCAGAGAAGTGACCATTGATCAGTTAAACTGGAGGGGCTGTGCAGTGGGGAGCCTGGAAGACAGCAGTGAAAGGGTGATATGTTTCCACTAACTTACGTTGCTGGACCGGCAGGCTGCTGTAAATCCTAACCAGCTAGAATTTTCTCAGGATATGGCACATCATTCTTTTATGACAGAAAAGTGAAGGAGGAGGAGAAGGATGGTATGTGAATAAAAGAAAAATAGTAAATTGGTTAAATATCTCTAAAGCTTATCAAAGAACTGACTGTGATTTATATTCAAACTGTACTTAAATATAGTTCTCTAACAGTCTGTAATACTACTTTGTTTTTCAGTGGACCATGCATATAATCCTATTCTGTAATCCTTAATCAAATAAACCTTTCCTTGATGTCTATGGAAATTCTCTCAGCAAATACACCGTAGAACATGCTAGTTCCACTGGTTCAGGATTTGCTCTAGCAAATGCCAGGATGATCACACCATGTGTCAGCATCTCTCTGAACAGGAATATAAAGATACCAAGGCATATAATTTTCTTACAATATTTATTTCATTTGATAAAATAAGAATGCATACTTGTCACTGATGACTGACATTTATTCTTAAAAATATACAGCACAGTAAGGTACATTTACTAATCATAAATATAAATAGTTACATATTTCAGGGATATATTTTCCTCTCAACGTGAGCACATAACATCTATGAACACTAACTGGAGTTACACATGCACACTGAAAGGAGATACACCCCTTTTCCTTTTAGGTCGCTATCCAAAAACATTAGAGTATCACCAGCTGCCACAAGGATCACACTGCATTTTTTGGGCTAATAGTGGTGGAGCTATATCAAGTACTGTATATAGAAATAAAGTAGTCATTTAAAACATGTTTTTAACAGAACATTTCAAACACAAACAGCTTAATGTATAGCTGGCAAAGAGAGAGCAAATATTCTTGGCAATTGTTTTAGATGATTATTTTAAAAATTTTAGTAACATTGGAAATATAATTATTGCTAGAATATTATTTTCTAAAAAGTTTTTAGTTAGCATATAGAAAAAAATTATAGATTAACTCATTTACAATTCCATCCCTTTAAAGTTTTTAGCATATGTATATTTAGCATTAATCATAATATGGGTAATATTATATTAAATAAAAAAGAAACATCAGAAAAATGTTTTAAGAAGTTTTGTAAATGTTAACAGAAAAAAAAACAGAGATCTAAAGTATTACCCAAAAAATACTGCAAAGAAAAAGAAATGATTAACGGCTATTCCATTTGTTTTAGTGAAGTTTTGCCATCAAGTGAGAAAGTATCTGGAAGGTAAAGAATCCAGTTACATCAGATTATTTATAACAGAGCTAACTAATAACTATGACTCTTCATCTGAAAATATTTAAAAGCAGCTCATAAAATATGAATTGCTTTAAAAAGACATATCATATTATGCTTCTACCAGAAAAACAACCATGACATCATGGTCTGTATTTGTGCAACACTTACCACAGCAGAGTCCCTCACTAGGGCTACGGATTATAGTGAAAGAAAGAAAGAAAGAAAGAAAGAAAGAAAGAAAGAAAGAAAGAAAGAAAGAAAGAAGGATGCTGTTTATAAAAATGTATAAAGCACTATAAATAATTCTCAGCAAGTAACAATCCTGCTAAAATATATCAAGTGAAGTATAGCAACTTGGTTTGCATTTTTATTTTTAATGAAGATTGAAATATTGCAAAATAATTTGTTTAATAAAAGACAGTATTTCAGACATTAAGATAAAATTTTATGTCACCCTAAACTGCATAAATGATGAGCTGAGAGAAAAAGGCTTAAGTACAAGATTATCTGGAATTTCAATGACTGGAGATTTCCCAATGAAATTGTAATGAGTCTTGAGAGACAAGGTGGGTGAAGTAGAATCTTTTATTGGACCAACTTCTGTTGGTGAGAAAGAGAAGCTTTAAAGCTTACGCAGAGCAATTCCAGATCTGAAGGGCCCTCTGTAAGCTCGAAAGCTCCTCTCTCTCTCACCAACAGAAGGTGGTCTAATAAAAGATATTACCTCATCCACCTTCTCTCTCTAAATCCTGGGCCCAATAGGGCTACAACAACAATACTGCATACATGTAATGACTTTGGATCTCATCTCAATGGCCTAGTCCCTGAAATACCCTTTGTCAAGATTTTCCATTCCTTTTTACTAGGCAGCCATTCCTGGAATGTTGAAATCTGGAAACTTACCTCTCTCTGTAGTAGCTATTCTTGACCAAGTCAATAGTGTCAAGAAATTAAACCCTAGTCCTTTGGTTTAGCATACTTTATAATTTAACTCCTAGTTAAATAATACAATATAATTGCAGGGAAAAAATAGAACAGGAGTACTTGTGGCACCTTAGAGACTAACCAAGTACTCCTTTTCTTTTTGCGAATACAGACTAACACGGCTGTTACTTTGAAACCAGGGGAAAAAATCTATTTTAAATAGATATATTTACAAATATTCAAAAATATATCTATAGACTATTCCCCTGAAGCAAGATTAATGGCCAGCTTGTGAATGGAATTTTTTTGAGGCATCTGTAACACTGTAGGAAACACAAGCAGCTTCTCATCTTGCTGAAATTTCTGCAGATGCACTCAGTACATTACTATATCTCCACTTGTTTTGTGACAGGCTTGTAATTACTCTTAAAACTAGAAAGAGTATTCAGA
Source organism: Caretta caretta (assembly GCF_965140235.1). Taxonomy (NCBI): domain Eukaryota; kingdom Metazoa; phylum Chordata; order Testudines; family Cheloniidae; genus Caretta; species Caretta caretta. The sequence goes on along the minus strand of NC_134216.1, from coordinate 52,553,018 downwards.
CTCTTGAAGTACATAGAAGATCTCTTTTAATCTTAACAAAACGTATATATATTCTTGTTGGCAAAACATATATTATATCACCTCTGTCATTTTTAGTAAGTATAAGAATCAAAATTTTGTAAAGATGGCTCATATTATTGCTCACAAACAATAAACTAAACAGTATGAATGAAATACAAACATTAGCAAGAATCCACATCTTCAAGACAAGGGAGAACAGGCAGCAAAACTGAACTCTCCTGGCCCTAAAGACGTTGGTATGACAAAAATACATGTGGCATGTACTGTGTTACAGCACTGTTCGACATAAGAATTGCAGAGAAAGTCTGAGTTGTAGAATATAGCACAGTGACCAACTGAAAAATGTAGGGACATAGAGATCAGGTCTATTATTAAATTATGAGCAGAACTTCAGAACAATAAGACTGGACACCGTTTGATTAAGTGAATTTGTCTATATCCCAACTTCTGAAGTGCATTATATAATATGTTTAAATTACATCAATTTAGACTGCATCTAGATTAATTGAGTAATTTACGATCTCATAAAGATCAAGATCAAGAGAAGATCAAGAATGAACTCTCAAAACTAGAAGAACCACCTGAGTAATTTAGGCTCTCCTCTAAATTTGCATCCTGATGTTGAGATTGGTAGCAAAGACATCTGTAGGAATTACACCATATATCATCAACTGAATTTACTACCATGAGTGATCACTCATGCTGACCCAGGTTTGTTGGTGTGCATGTTTTTTACACTATCTAGTGCATCAATAATGGAAATACTATATTTAGTTTGGGATGCACCATTCCAGAAGATGAGAGGCCTCCTAGAATAGCGGAAAACTGAGGCTGTTTCTATACTGACGTTATTCAGCAATGTAGCAACACTGTTGTACCTAAATGGGTGCAAACCTCAGTTTAATTGCAATGCACCAGTGTAAAATGGGGGTTGCATTTGTACCAGTGCATCATAGCCCAATTTCAAACTGGGATAAGTGATACCGGTGCACTCCCAGTTTTACATAAAAGCAAGTTATTTATACTGGGGACACAAGTGAGAAAATCCTGCAGAGACAGGGCCTGAAACTCCCTTTGTGATTTAGATGATAAAATGCCACAGTGTTTACTCTGAGACTCTGGATCAGTTTGCCTCTGATCAGACAAAGGAGTGTTCATGAGAGAATGCCAAAAGATTTATTTACAACCTAGCCTTCCCTGTTTTCCTGAGGCTGTTGGTCACCAACTGGTGTGGATGCGCTCCCTAACCTAAACTGAAATTATCTGTGATGAAAGCAATATTGGACAATATAGAAATGATACCTTTGAGGATACTGTTCTAGTAGGACTATCAGTAGCCGAGACTTAGGACTTGTTTAGACAGGGAAATTGACCCAAATAGCTATTTCGGAATAGATCCTCATATGGACACACAATTTCTGAATAAAAGTCACTTTATTCTGGAATAATTACTCTGCTCGGTCCCAATATACTGAAAAGGGAAGAAGCTGTCTTGTGACTTTTCGCTTTGCAAATTGTGAAGACAAACATTCAAAATATCAGGAGCCCAGAACAAATCCTAAGAATTTAAAGAGAGGATGATACTATCAACAAACACTACAAAACTTGATCTTTCTAAATTGTTTGTTCATTTTTCAGAGGTCTAGGTCTAGGTCATTTTTCAGAGGTACATGCTCCCTTTTTTCAAACAGGAAACTAACTACTAGTAATAAAATTTCTCTCCAGAAAGGTCTTTGGTACCTGTTCCATAGCACCTCTCAACAATATGATGTGTTAATTATACCTTTTGAAAAGTACCCCCGAAAATGGATGGAAAAGTAGAATTAAGTTTTGGAATGGATTCAAAGTGGATAGTATAACTCTTTTGATGTCTTGGTCCAAGTAGTCAAATTCCACATTAGAAGAAAAATAGAACAAATGGCTCCCAGTTGGTAGAGAAAGGGGAAGTCAGGACTGATGTGAGGTTTCCTTCTCAAATTCTTCTAAAACTGCTGTTTTTAAATATAATATATTGTGGATGAAAGATCAGAAGCAAAAAGATCTATGATGCCTATGACCACGATGGTATGATTTCCCAGATGTCTATATCTTCCCTTCTACTGAAAATAGAAGCCTGATGGGAAAGAATACAAGAGTCATCTGTAGCAGTGTAGTGCTGCCTCATTTGCTTGTTAGATAATTTAGCCCTCCAGCTAACCCCAAACTCCTTCTTCTTAGATAATAAAAGTTCATATAAAAGTCCAAAATCTTCACCTAGTCTTCATCCCTGAATAACACCCCTCCCTCCAGTGTCAATTTAAACCTTCAGCTCTTCTTCCCTCTCTGAGGTATGAGAGCAATGCCCCTTGTAGTTGTCAGAGAGCAGCTCAAATCCTCTTAACTCCAGTCTTGGGGCCTTTGACAGTGCAGGAAGCATCAGGTCAGATCACCAACTCGCCTTGTTTCTCCTTCTCCAGAACTACTTCCTGAACTCTCTCTCCTTGGAGTATTCCAGAAACCCCCCTGTTGCTAACTCTTGTCTGCACAGCAGCTGGAAAGGTGTTTCCCAGCACTGGCAGACAGACATGTGTTAACTCTACTGCAGTTAGCATTATAAAAATAGCTGCATGGATATGACAGCATTGGTGGTAGTTTAGACTAGCTGTCTGAGTACCTACCCAGGGGATTGGGCAGCACTGTACTAGGGCGGCTAGCCTGAGCTGCTGTCTGTGCCACAGTGGCCACACCAATATTTTTAGTGCATTAGCTTGAATCAAGCTAGCATGTCTGTCTAACGGTCCTAGGAAGCACCCTCCCAGCTGCTATGTAGACATACCCTGGGCCTTTATCCTATGATCCTTTCACAATATCCTTCTCAAAGCGCTTTTTACAGGGAGGCCAAAAGCTCCTACCCTTTCTGGTTTCCATCCTCCCTAGAGAAAGCCAAAGGACATGAAGAGAAGAAATTCTTTAAATTGGCTATGCCCCAGTACGAGAAGCCTGGATAACAAACAAGAAGAATTGGCTTTGCTCATTTAGGAGCATAAATGAGATCTAGTTGGTACTATTGAAACCTGGTGGGATAATTCACATAATAACCATTTATTTTTAACATGGCAATCTATTTAGGAAGTAGTGAGTGGGCAGAAGGATGGGGCCACTCTGTCAAAATTGGCATTACCTGTTTCTAAGTTACTGACAAGTCAGAAGAAAATTATCTTGAATGCTCATGGATCAATGCCCTAACAAATAAAGCACAAGATGGGGTATTAGTTTGGTGTCTACAACCAAATCACACCAGGGAACAGGATGACTATCTCCTTAAACACCTGTAATGTGTAGTAAAAAAAAAGCTGTGTGATCATGGGAGAACATCAATTTGAGTAATAAATGCAGGAGGTGTCAAGCTGCCAGTACTAAACATTCTCAGAATTTCTAATTATTATTGATGACAATTTCCTAACTCAAAGTGTTGAATCCAACACAGGGGATTCTATATAAGATCTTGTCTTGACAAAGAAGAATTGATCACAGAACTAAAAATTAGTGGCAATTTGTAATGTGCAAACTGGTAATATTTGGTGCTTTAAAAGAGCCACTATCAGAAAGCTGAAAACTATCATGAGCCAAATCATAGAATCATAGGACTGGAAGGAACCTCAAGAAGTCATCTAGTCCAGTCCCCTGCACTCATGGCAATATTATCTAGACCATCCCTGAGAGGTGTTTGTCTAACCTGCTCTTAAAAATCATCAGTGATGGAGATTCTACAACCTCCCTAGGCAATTTATTCCAGTGCTTAACGACCCTTACAGTTAGGAAGTTTTTCCTAATGTCCAACCTAAACCATCCTTGCTGCAATTTAAGCCCATTGCTTTTTGTCCTATCCTCAGCTGTTACGGAGAACAATTTGTCTCTGCCTCCTTGTAACAACCTCATATGTACTTGAAAATTGTGATGTCCCCTCTCAGTCATCTCTTCTCCAGACTAAACAAATTCAATTTTTTCATTCTTTCCTCATAGCTAATATTTTTTAGACTTCTAATAATTGTTGTTGCTCTTCTCTGGACTGTCTCCTATTTGTCCACATCTTTCTGAAATGTGGCACTCAGAACTGGACACAACACTCCCTCATCTGATAAGCAGAATTTAAACAGAAAAATGTGAACAATAATTGGGAATTATTTAAGAACACTTACAGATGCCCCAAAATCAAGAAAGAAGGCCATACTGGTTAAAAAAATTAACCTGGCTTAGAGGGGAAGTGAAGGCAGAAATAAAAATAAAAAAACCCCAATATGTTACAAAAGGAAGAAAGGGGAAGTTTATAGTAATGAATAGAAATCATAAGTTAGGACTTGTAGAAAACTGATAAGGGAAGCAAAGGAACACAATGAGAAATATATGGCAAGCAGAGTTAGGGAAATAAAGAGTTTTTAAAGTGTATTAGGAACAAAGAGAACACTAAATTATATTGATCCATTACTAGATAGAAATGGTAGAATTAGCAGAAATAATGCAGAAGCATTCAAAAATGTTTCTGTGTTGTAGTTGGGAAAAAAAGATGTAGTCATATCATATGATGATGGCATTTTTCATTCCAAAAGTAACTCCAGAGGATGTTAAACAGAAGTTACTAAAGTTAGAAATTTTTAAATTAGCAGGCTTGGTTAACTTGCATCAGGGCATTTTAAATGAGCTTGCTGAAGAGCTCACTGGTCTGTTAGTGTTGCTTTTCAATAAATCTTGAAACACTGGGAAAGTTCCAGAAGACTGGAAGAAAGCTGATGATGTGCCAATATTTTAAAAGGGCAAGGGGGATGACCAGCAAATTATAGGCTTATCAGTCTGACATCGATCTCAGGCAAGATAATGGAGGAGCTGATAAGAGACTCAAGAATTAAAGGAGGGTAATGTAATTAATGCCAATCAACAAGGGTTTATAGAAAATACATCCTGTCAAACTAACTCGATATCTTTTTTTAATTATATTACAGTTTTGGCTGATAAAGGTAATAGTGTTGATGTAATATACTTAGACTTTTGTAAGGCATTTGACTTGGTACCAGACAACATGTTGATTAAAAAACTAGAACAATACAAAATTAACATGACACACATTAAATAGATTTAAAACTGGCTAACTTATATGACTCAAAATGTAACTCTGAATGGGGAATCATCACAGATCAGGCATGTTTCTAATGGGGCCCCAGATTAGTTCTTGGTGATATTCTATTTAACATTTTTATCAATGACCTGGAAGAAAACAAAATCATCCCTGACAAAGTTTGCAGCATACACAAAGATTGGGGAAGTTGTAAATATTGAAGAAGACAGGTCACTGATAACAGAAAGATTTTGATCACTTGGAAGGCTGGGTGCAAGTGAACAATATGCATTTTAATAGGGCTAAATGTAAATGTATATATCTTGGAACAAATAACATAGGTCATATTAAAAAGATACAGGAGTCTATCTTGTGAAGCAGTGACTCTGGGGAAAAAAAAAGCTGAACATGAGCTCCCAATGTGACACTGTGGCCAAAGAGCTAATGCAATCCTTGGATGCATAAATTGGGAAGATGGAGTAGGAATAAAATAGTTATTTTACCTCTGTATTTGGCATTGATGCAACTGCTACCGGAATACACTTTCAGTCCTGGTGTCCACAATTCAGGAAGGATAATGATAAAATGGAGAGGGTTCAGAGAAGAGCCACAAGAATGATTTAAGGATTAGAAAACATGCCAGACAGTAATAGACTCAAGGAGCTCAATCTATTTAGCTTAAAGAGAAAGTTGATGGGTGAATTGATTACAGGCTATAAGTACCTACCTGGGGAACAAAAAATTGGGCTCTTTAATCTAGCAAACATATATGGCTGGAAATTGAAACAAGACAAATTCAGAGTGGAGATAAGGTGTAAATTTTTAACAGGGTAATTAACCATTGGAACAATTTGCTAAGAGTCATGGTGGATTCTCCATCACTGGCAATTTTTAAATCAAGATTGGATCATTGTAGTTCAAAAGGAATTATTTGGGTGGATATTGAATGGCCTGTGTTAAACATGATGCCACTAGATGATCACAACAGTCCCCTCTGGCCTTGGAATTTATGTATAAACTTACTTCTTCCCAAACACTCTTTTGGTCGCTCCACCATAGCTTGTTGCTTCCCAGGATCTCCTCAATAGAAATATCCTTGCTCCTTTCCTGCTCTCTCGGGACTATAACCCCCAGAAAATTCCTTTGTCCTGAGAACTAACCAAACATAGAATTTAGATGGACCTGGAACCTCCTTTGAATGGCCAGCATGTTTTGTATTACATTCTAAGACACATAAGCTGATGTCACTGAAGGCCAAACTAGTCCACAGAATGATCAGCTTGCCATGGATAGCTCCAAAACAATCCCCGATCACCTTCATTTTGATGTCAGCATGTCCACATTTCTCAGCATGGACAGGGAAAAGAACTCATGAAAAAGAATTCCCTCCTACATTCCACAGCTCAAAATTTGCAGGATCATCAGTGGTTCTGAGAAGTATACCTGAGTTGTTGCACCTCTAGAGACGATATAATGCCTTTGTATGAACACATGGTGGGCACTGGGAATGGCATTGAATGGACAGCTCTGGAATTGGATTGGTTTCTTCAACAAAGAAATTACTTGAAAAGTACCATGGTTGAAGGCGAGATTCACATGGCTCTAGTAGCAGTCCTTACTGACTAAACAACAGAAGCAATAGAGAAGAGTAGAGAAGAATCACAGACTTTTACAATCCCCTTTGGGGAAAAAATGGTACTAAAATTACTTTGTTAAAAAGAGATTAATTATGATTTTATCAGATAAAATGTAGTATGAGTGTCTTAATTATTTTTTAAATTAAGATATTGGAGGAAACAACAGTTTTGCCTTATCCACAGAGGGAACTGGTTCCACATTGTTTTTGTAGTAGTAAGGAAGGGGCTAAAAAGTTGTAAAAAGAGGATGGAAAGCAATGGGGAAGAGAGATTTCTGAAACCCTGAGGATGTCCATTGTTGATGTTTATCACTCGGAATCCTGTTTTTGCCATGTAAACTGTTGCCAGCAAAACTAGACACCTGTCATTCCAGAGCTTATAGGTCCCCAGTGAGCCAGGAATAATCTAATTTACTTAAGTAGTGTTTTGTTTCCTTCTGCATCCAGGAGTAATGCAATTTAAAAGACAACATCAATTTTGAAGGTAATAAACTATGTCTGTTTTTAAATATAAAATTGTGGGCACGTTACTTTTTATAAAAGTGTCTAAAATCTGTGTCCTATCTGGCTAACTGGCCAAAAAGAAAATTGTATCCTGTTTTTTCAATACACAGGTTATGTTATTCAAGCTGAAATATCACTTGACAACAATGCAAAATAATGTGCTGTATATACAAGCTATAATTCATTGGTTTTTTTTTTTTTTTACATGTTCATGTTTTTATTTCTTGAATTAAAAAAATTAAAACAGCTTGGAAAAAAACATTACTGGAAAGAGGAAATATATTTTATATTACAAAAATGTACTGGCAGGTCCAATATACTGGAAAATTAATACATTTCCAAAGTTCATAACTTAACTAAAGAATATTCATTATGAACCATATTTTCTACTGCATACTTTCTAAATTTAAATGATAAGATAAGCAGCTAGAGCATGTTGAGCTACATTTGGTGTCCAGTATTTTCAGGTCATTGTCTCCACTAAATCAATCTAATTTGACTTATTTTGGGTGACATATACTTAACTTATGCCTGACTACAAATTTTGATCATCATAATATTACACACAAAAAGCTATTAAAAGAACATTATTAAGGTTGAAAATTCAAGGATTCAAAAATGGTTAGGTTTAAGTGATTTGCTTAGCATCACATAGAAACATTGTCACACAGGCAATTCGTCAGTGAAGGATTCAGTTGCCTTACCCATGAGACTGTCCTTTCTCTTCCTGCAATCCCATTCACTACACACCTTCAAAATTTTGCAAGAAATGAAAGAGGTTCCTACTGTCCAGTGGTTCCCAACTCTTTACTAGGGCAACCCAACAACTGCATTTTGTCTTTTTGGGGGACCCACCATTACCTCCAGCCTGCCACTCCTCCCCCTGTGACTTGGCCATGATTGTTATCAGGCTGCTGACCGTCCACTTGCTTGCTCTGGCTGCTTCCTCTGCACTGCCACTGCCTGGGCCCAGCGGAAGTGAGATCATGGGGGAAAGGCAGAAAGTGCTGCCCACCCATGGCACTCCCTGTGCGCAGGGCAGGTAGTGACATGGGTGGGCAGTGACAGGCCTTTCCCATGACCCACTGGTGGGTTGGGAACCCAACATTTAGGAAACACTGCTACAGACAGATAACAGCCTCCTTTTACTGTGAATCACTGAGTCGATTCCCAGAGTGGGTCCAATCTGTGCACTGAAGAAGGCATGTGTGTTGTGAAAAAAAATAGGATGTGATCATGTAAGTAAACCATTATACATAGACACAAGGAAGCTGAATTAAGGTAGCACAACCTGAATTCTCACATTTCTGGCTTCTGAGTGCTTGACTTTGCAACATTAACATTCTTTTACTGTAGTTTTGTGTGTGTAATTTCTAGATTTTTTTAAAAAGCAAACAAAAAGATACCATAATGTGGCATTGTATTGACAACCACATAGGTCATCAACAGGGTTGCTACCTTGAGATCCAGCATACAGACCTCTGCAACTTGTGCTAACAGAGTAACTGATAGCAACAGTAGGTTGTCATCCTGAACATGGACCAGCACTAGAAGAGGATGAGAGACACACTTCACCAGTAGGTTTCACAGGCAGTTGCTGGCAGCAGAGGCATGCTGAGACTCAGTAATACTGGGCTCCGTTCCAAGTTCTGGATGGCGAGTGTTTTCTATTGGGCACAGCTTTCTGCCTATTTCCCCCAAGCTTGATTTCTTCTGCCCTATCCTGTCTCTTCTCCACATCTGTTACCTTGTTTTTGTTCCTTTTTCCTTGCCTACTCAGACTCCATTCCTCAGGCTTCATATCCCAGTCCCATTTTCCTTCCCCAGCCAGTCCTAGTCTCCCCAACCAGGTTTACAGTTTGAGTCCCGTCTCTTTCCCTACTCCCAGTCTCTCCCCCTCCCCATATGCAGTCTGGGTCTCCTTGTCCAGTTAATACCAAATCCCCCCACACACTGGCTCCCAGTCCCAGTCTCCCCCCCTCCAGTCTCAGTCTCCTTCCACCCGTACCAGGAATCCTTGTCCCAGTCTCTTTTCCCAACTAGAGATAGGCTCCCTGTTCTCAATTCCAGTGCCTGGCCCCACCCCAGAACAGCCATTACAAGGAAAGTCCAGCTCTGCTCCTGTTGTTCGGGGCTGGAGCATGCTCAGTCACTCTGTGAGGTTGACACATGTGCAGAGTCTATGGGAATGGTGCCTATATAGTCTGATCAGCACTAGGATCTGTAAGAATCTCAGGAATGCCTAGTGAGGGCAGAATCTTTGAAGATTTTAGTAGCTCGGCTCTAGCAAGTCTCTACCGATAATGTGCAAAGTATGATTTTTCAAAGGCTTATTACTCGGACAAATTTGGACAGATTTTCACAGGGACAGCAAAAGATCCATGCCTGATACAAAGGCAAACCCATACCAAATTTCAAGACCCTAGTCCAAAGAATGGGGCACTAGAGCATTTCAAAGAAAAGGTCTCAAGACTTAAAGGAAAAAAATAAGATTTCAGTCCAAATGGTTAAACTCTGGCAAAAGCATAAGCAATTGAAAACAGGATCACATCGGGCAACCTTAATAATAGGTGAGCCTACCAGCCTCATGTATTATCTAACAAATTAAAGTAGAGCTTCAAAGGTTTTATAGGTCTATTTCACTCCTTAATTTGGCTATAATAATTATAGATAAAATCTTACCATATTGACTAATTACTTATACAAACTTGTTCACACATGATCAAATCAGCTTTACCTAAAAGTTTTAAAAACTCATTAGATCTCATTAATTCATTTCATTCAATCTTCAAGTTTGGAATGTTTAATCCTTTTTCTAAATGATAAGAGGCTTTTCAATCCGTTCACGTGAGAGAAAGTGTGTTTGTACAAATTTACCTACAAAAGAAAATTTTTCATTTGGGCAGAGGAGCAGAATTAGGTGGGGGTTATTTGGTGTAATAAGTAGTACACTTAAATATCAGGTTTTGCCATCATATTAATAATCATCCCCAACTGTTTCATCTTTGAATGCCAAGTGGGTCAACAAATTCAAGCTCATCCAGGAGGCTGTTTGACTAAAGGCTAGCTCAGTACCTATTTTAAATTAAAACATGGTATAAATCCCCACCAGACCATGAGCTCTAGAGAACAATATAGTGAGCCTGTCTATACTTTATTATTCTACATAATTCCAATTTTGCACCCAATTCCTCTATTTTAAAACAAATTACTACTGTATGGTTTTTTTTATTTGGAAAAGTGGAAAACCAAAGATCAAATTAAAAATTTTAAAAATCTTAAAATCAAACAGGAGACAAACACGATCTGATTTCAAACTGTATTAATAGGCAGCAACACTTATATTCCTTGTCTTCTGTACACTGTGCTTACATGGATCTATGGCTGAATTTGGAGTCTAATGCTTTAAACGATTGGAGGGTACTTACAGAATGGAGCACTGTGTTATAATACTCTTATATCTATGTAATACATTCAGGGTGGTGGAACAATTTTTATAGTGGGGGTGCTGACAGCCATAGAACCAAACTGTAAACCCTGTATATAATGGAAACCACTTCAAGCCAGAGGGTACAGCAGCACCCCCAACACCCTTAGTTCCAGCACCTATTGATATATTTCAATCTAAAGTAATCTTAATGTGCTTTAAAAACTAAGCACAGAGATCATTTCATCAGCCACTGAAACACAGCTACCTCGGGAATGAAATGCAACAACTGTTTCACAGTATACAGCACAGGACAGGAAATGAAGAAGAATGCCATATCTAATTCAAATTGCAGGGGGAATTTAGTTAGGAAGAATGTAATTATCCAGTTTGGAATTTGGCCAGGACATTAGGGTTAACATCTTATACTTATAGAGTCCCATGGGAATTTTAACAACCACATGTGTTCAAGACCTTGGTTTCACATCTCAACCTCCAGGAGCACAGGGTTCTATAACACATGCTGGGCCACTGGTTTAGTATGGAATTAAAGGGAAGGGTGCCATCTGCTGAATTACCATCACTAGTTCTCATAAGAACTAGTTGTTCCTTAAAGGTCTTCTATCCAAGTAACTATCCAAGTTAATATTGCTTAGTTTGTGACATCTGATGGAAACTTAGTAAGTGATAGCATGATTGCAAGCTGCACAATATACAGTACATCAAGACAATCTCAACTGTTTTTTTAAAGGCAGGCAGAAAATGAAAAAGATCAAGAACACATAAAAGACCAAGACCTAGTCCATCATTTCAATTTCATATAAATACTAAGAATTATTATAAATGAAAAAGTGCAGGGGTCTACAATTATCTCAGCAGTTAGGTGAAACCACTGAATTAACAATCTTCTAAGTAACAAACTGAGCTCAAATATCTGTGTTAATGTAAATATACATCAACCAACAAAACACAACTCAGATAACCTTATTAGCAATAACTCTTTAATATTCAGCAATCCAATATAGACTATTTACCAAGTTCAAGGAGCTCTGAGAAACATCAGAAGACCAAAACAACATCGCCCTTTTCCTTGTTTGTTTAGGTAGTAAACCAATACATATTGGTTGAGGTGTAGCAAATGGAATTGCACAAGGGCCAGAATTTGTTGCTTAAACTCCCTGGTTTAAGTGTGGCCCTAGATACATACCTCAGCATATGACACTGTGATTAATTTTTTCCTTAATAGTACTAGGAATAGAGACACCTGCTCCACTATTCACAAAGCCAAGGAGGAGAGTACCTCAGTACAATTTTCACCAGTCTCATAGCTGAATCTCAGTACCACTTCTATCTTTTTTATGCATGATTTCCTTCCGAAAGAAATACTCTTCATTTGGGAAAATAACTTCTTTCATGTGGGATGCCAGTACTGCATCCTGAGAGCCATGACATGTTATTTATCTATTTTTGATGTCCCTTTTGGAATAAATAGAATTTTCAGCACCAGCTCTTAAATCATCTAAACTCATTAGATTGTACCCATCCTCACTTTATTACAGTTGCTAATGTAACACTTAGTCCTTTGAGCCTAGGAAAAAGTGGGTTGATTCTCCCCTGTAGTGCAGCCACTTTCCACAATAGTATGGTATACACTGGCCCTAAAGTCAGCATTACTAGCCCAGGGAAAATCACCCTAATGAAAAAGGAATCTTATATCCCTCTGCCACACTGATTTCTGGTTGCATTTCAAGCCTCTTGGAGCGGTTTGTAGCCCATGTAATGCTATGTCTACACCGCACGTGTGAAAAAACCATACCCCTGACCGACAAAAAAGTTTTAATAAAAAGCACTGGTGTGAACAAAGCTGGTGTCAACAAAGCTACCGCTCCCTCATTGGGAGTGGTTTTATTTTGTTGGCAGGGGAGCTCTCTCCTGCCGACAAAGAGCAGCTACACTGCAAACTGTGCAGTGTACACATAGCCTAAGTTACAGTAGTCCTTAGATTGTTGTAACCTAGTACAGAGTGACTGGCCAGACCAGGTTCAGCACCAACATTAGGGCACTGCAACATACCTCAAAATGCTTTATTAGGATCACCAATTGAGAGTCTTGTGAACAGGACAAAAGCTTTAATATTAATATGCAACATACTTATTGAGCCAAGAAGCACACACCAGCAAACAAGACTAAAGTAACACTACTACAAAAATGCCAGTTACCTCCATTGCAAATGAAAGAGTATATTAGATGTTGAAGGGAAAGTGGCTGGCACCCTGTCATGATAATAACCATGCTATCTGCACCAACATTGTACACCACAACTCATAAGGGACAGTTCTACAGAAGGAACTAAAGATATGTAAATAAAATCAAGGATGACACTGGATCTCTGTTTCTGAAGGTCATCCAGAATGCTGTTCACAGACAGAAGTAATACATGCCTACTAGGAGGAGTAAACACAGGCTCCAGATAGTGGATAACTCTCAGCACTGCACAGGCCACCACAGAAGGAGCTATTCTGAAAACAAAAAAGTGGCTCTGCAATTATGAAGCCATGGAGCTTCCAAGACAGTAGTCTTTGCCTGATGTCCAACAAGAGGTCTTTCATCTGTCAGGAGGTTCAGGTTGTCTCTTCTGACCTTTATCCTTGGCATCTCAATTTATGTTTTTTATTGATCAGTTGCATTCATTTCTAATTATTTTTGGTTGGTATTCTATTTAACATCCTTTCTTTAAAAAAAAATTAAAAAGGAAGACAATATTAATCACTGAAGTCAATGGATACTGATCCTTGTTTAAGCAACAGCGGTATTAACTTTTATAACCCTGACCAATGGCTGGTGACTACACAAGGAAATAAAAATAATTAATCTCTCATCAGCTTTCCTGTTTGTCAAATTTTTAAACACAGACTGCACAATGTTTTTGCTCAGTTTGTTTCCTATCTATGACTTTAGAATGAGCAACAGTCAAATTGATATTCTGAGTGGCCTATTCCCTTGGCTCTATCGTAACAAGAATATCATCCAGATATTCTGTGGCTATATCTAATTAATATCAAGATTTTTTAGATTACAGTAATAAAAAACCTTTATGAAGATCTAGACATGATGCCAAGCTGAATGGAAAGGAAGGTTACTTACTTTGTATGATAACTGGAGTTCTTTGAGATGTGTGGTTCCTATCTGTATTCCACTTGAGGTGCACATGCTCCATGTCCCTGAAATCAGAGGATTTTTCACTACATATGGCCATTGGTCTGCACCTGAGCCCTTCTCCTCCTAGTGCTTTGAACTGACAGCATAAGGGGCGGTGCAGACAAACCACCTCTTCAGTTTCCTTTATACTTCGAATAGCCCTAGGATAAGACTCCACAGCAGAGGGATAGAAGGGCAGGTAGTGAAATACAGATAGAGATCACATATCTCAAAGAATTCCAGTTACTGTAACAAGGTAAGTAATCTTCATTTCTTCTTCAAGTGATGGTCACTATATACATGGGGGTAGGGGTGTGAAGAACCTTGCTTCACCAGTGATTATAGGACTGCTCTGCCGAGAGATGCAACTGCTGTAGAAGCCTGTACCAAGGCATAATGTCTCACAAAGATATGAAGAGAGCCCCACATTACTGCTCTGCAGATCTCTATGAGAGGGATGTTTCATAGCGAGGTCACTGATGTAGCCTGGACTCTAGTCAAGTGTGCCCTTACACCTTGACAGAGAGGGGTCACAGTCAGCTCACAACAAAGCAGGTTGCAGCCTGAAATCCATTTGGACAGTCTCTGTGAGGAGATGGCTAGCTTCCCCTCTCATATGATAGGCAAGCAAACAATGAGTCTGGGAAATTTTCTGAAGACTGCATCCTCTACAGGTAGGCTAAAACTCTACAGACATCCAGAGGGTAGAACTTCCTGTCCTCTATGGTGGCGTGGTGCTTCAGATAGAAGACAGGTAAGTGGATGACCAGGTTCAGGTTGAATTCCAAGATTACTTTAGGAGTGAACTTAGGGTGTAAGCTCAAGGAAACTTTATCCTTACGGAAGACTGTATAGGAAGTGATAGCCATAAGGGCACCCAGCTTACCTACTCTTCTGGCTGTGGTGACTGCAAGCAGAGATGCAACCTTCATAGAGAGATGTGTGAATGAACATGAAACTAAAGGTTTAAATGGGGTATCGATCAATGCTGATAGGACAAGATTCAGATCCCACATCAGGGTAGGTTTCAGCACATATTGGATCAGTCCCTTCAGAAACCTTATTGTAGCAGGATGAACAAAGATTGAATGGCTCTCCATTGGAGGGTGAAACGTGCTAACGGCTTTCAAGTGTACTCAGAATGAGCTGATGGATAGCCCTGACATTTGCAGAGGGAGGTGGTGGTCTAGAATAGTAGGGATCTCAGAACCTTCCAAGGTTATGTGACAATGCAGGTTACAGGTAGAAAAGCTTTTCCATTTTGCTGTGTAGTATATTTTCATGGAATCTTTTCCAGTATTGTTAAAGATGGATTGTACCACCTCTGAGCATGACTTTTCTAGGTCCATCATTTATCCAAATATCATGCGCTTAGATGCTGGGTTGGGATGTTTGCTCTCCAATGGTCCATGCAGTTCTGGTTCCTGAGCATTCTTCAGATGTCCTTGTGACCACGCATGCATATTTGGCTCTTCTCAGACCTACTGACTCAGGACAAAAGCAATCTTGTCTGATCTTCCTTAGGCATCAAGGTAAAAGAGAGATGAGCAGAAATCTGTACATCAGCTGTTCTGACCATTGAACTAGAAATGCATCCCCTCTGGAGTTGTGGAGCCACTGGTTGGGTATTTCTTGACCTCCAGAGATGGAAAGAGATCCCACAATGGTAATCTCCACTGCTTAAGGATGTTCTATATCATCAAGTTGTGTAGTTCTCACTCTTGAATTCTGAAGAACTGTGTGACAAAGTGTATGCATCTGCTTTGCACCAAGATGCACTGCTGAATTGCACCAATTCCAGCGATTGACAGCTTCTATGAAGAGAAGAGTAGACTTTGCTCTTCCTTTTTTGTTGATATAATAAACTGTTGTCATGTTGTCTGACTTAACCTGAAAGTGCAAGGTTTGAATAAATGGTTGGAATTGTTTTCCAGGCTTCATGTACTGCACACAACTCCAGAAGGCTTATGTGCAACTGCAGTTCTTGGTGGGTCCAATTTTATGTGTTTGTCAAAGTGGGTTCCACACCCTAGCAGGGAGGCATCTGTAATCATTCTTTCTCTGGGTGGTGGAGGGACGATGGAAGCCCCCATGCACACAGTTACCCTGTTTCCCCACCAGGAGAGTGAAGTAAGAACTCCATGGTGGAGCAAGAACAGTTTGTCCATACTGTGCTTCCTTTGCACATAGACTGTCTGTGACAAAGCCTGTAGACAACAAAAAATGAAGTCTTGTAAAGGGAGTCACATAAGTACATGAGCCTATGTGTCCCAGAAGGGTGAGACAAGTTCCAACGGTTGTCCGCAGGCTCAGCCAAACTGAACAATGAGGTCTTTCATAGCCTGGAATCTGTCCTGAGGTAGGTATGCTTTGGCTCTGATTGAATCTAGGGTTATTCCAAGGAAGTCTATAGTCTGTATGTTTATACGGAGCCCTACAGAGTGAAGAACGGTAAGGACAGGATTGTCATCCATACTTTGTGATATGATTTCCCTGCGAGCAACCAATCATTGAGATAGGGAACATTGACAAACCCTGACAATGCAGATGACCTGTCACTATTAACATTGCCTTTGTGAATACTACTGGTGCTGCCAAGAGGCCCAAGGGGAGCACTCTGTATTGGCATTTGTTTAGGCCTCCGGTGAAGCATAGGAATCTCCTATGTGGAGGGTAGATGTCTTTGTGGAAACAAGCATCCTTTAAATCTACAGCTGTGATCCAATTGCCTTAGTTTAGTGAAGGCATTACAGAGGCCAGAATAATCATTCTGAACCCCAGACAGCTATCTCAGAGCTACTATGTTCCTCCAGCCTCCCTTATTCTGGAGGATGAGGAAATACCTTGAATAAAATCCTGTTCCTCTGCACTGAAGATGTACTAGTTGTATGGCTCCCAGATGGAGCCAGAAGTCTATTTCTTGTCTGAGAGTCCTCTAATGTGAGGGGTCCCCACAGAGGAACGGGAAAAGGGATTGTAGGGATAATGAGGCAGTCCCCATAGAGAAGGGGGTCCAAAGTTGGGCAGTCCACTCTATGGGAGAGGAAAGGTACCCATGAAGTCTTGGAACCTCTGTTGGGGCTGACTACCCATCTTGATAGTGATGGTGAAGCTCTCCTGCTGATTCTGGATTCATCAGAGGAGAAAGATGACTCTGTATCGATGGGCAGTGCTGTCAGTACTGGAATTCTTCTTATGCCTGGTCGATGGTACCAGTGAATGGCAAATTGATGGTTTAGGGACCTCCCTAGTTGGTACTGGATCCAAATAAATCAGTGATTCTCAACCTATTTACCATTGTGGGATGCATATGCACCTATCTATGTTATGTGGGCCACAGCCACACTATATATTACCTGTATAGCCCTGAGAATGTCACATGGACTGCAGCTGTGTGCTGATTGGCCCTCAAGCAGCCCGCAGGTTGAGAACCACTGGTATAGATAGTAAGATCTTCTGGATCAGTGTGTCTAGCCCCTCCTGTTGGAGAGCAGGCTGGGCTTCTGTCTTCTGGCAGTAATGGCTTCAGATAGGCAGTGGTTTTTGGTAACGACAACTCTGCCTCTCTCAGCGTCAGTAGTGTCAATGTAGGAGGTGTCTTCTCCTTTCTTTCCTTTGCTAGTGCTAAGGATGGTCCCCCCCCCCCCCATGGCTCTGGCTAGTTTGGGGGCACTTCTGACTCCCAGCGCCAAGGTGGGATGAAGCATGCTTCTTGTGAGCTCCGGACACTCTGATCTTGGGGCACAGAGTCTCAACTGACTTTGAGAGTGTCAGAGAGGGGGTCTTCTTTTTTGTATGAGGACTTGGGAGGGAAATTTCTCATATTTCTTTTGAGTCTGTGTGCTTTTCCAATTTTTCTACACAACTTCAGGTGTGCAGCAGGGATGCATTCTTGTCCTGGCACTATTCTGTTCAACTATTGATTGGTTTAGAACATGCTGCTCCACACATTGGACTCAAGGTTGGTCAAGAAGTGTTCACTGACCAAGACTATGCTGACAATGTTACCTTGCTTGTGGAGAAGTTGGAGACCTTGGAGGGCTTAAATTCTCGAAGACACTACTTGAACTATGCTGAACATCTCCTGGCAGAAGACCTAGGTTCAGAACCTTGGAACTGGGCCACCAGAATCCCCAGAGTAGGTGGGGTCAGGTACCAAGAAGCATGTTGACAAGTTCCTCTTACCAGGTTGCAAGCAGAGTTCCAACATCTGCAGCAAACTAGACGTTCTTTGATGACTAGGTCTTGTCACCTCCTGCACGAATTCTGTGTCTCACTTACTGATGCAAAAAGTCTGTGTGTTGAGACAAGATTCAGAATCTATCAAACCAATGTACTGCCTGTATTGCTATATGGGTCAGAAACCCAGATCTTTTTCAAGGCAGACTTGGATTGACCAAAGGCATTCCATATGCACTGTCAGCACCAAATCCTGAACATAAAGTGGTTTGAATTTGTGTGAAATGTCACTCTCACAGAGATCTGGTCTTCCTTCAAGCACCCATTATATTCAAAAAAAGCATTGCATGCTCTTTGGCCATGTCACCAGGATGGACAAAAATACCCCAGCATGCCATCCCTCAAACGCTCCATCACTGTGCGAAGGGGTGCATGCCCTGATCCTACCTGGCCCTGCCCATAGGACTGCCCCAGCGATTTGTGGATTCGCAGGATAGAGCCAGATCTGGGAACTTTACTATACAATGTCTGGTGAGACACCATCAACTATGGTCACTCTGACTGGTGCAACGGTCCTCTGTAGACTATACCTGTTTGATGATGATAATCCTCTTACCCTTCTCATGTCTCTCTTTGGAAGAGACTTTAGCCCAGCTCTGATTAGTCTGGGAGCTGGAGACCACCATGCTTCTCAGTGCCTCTCACCGAAATACAGGGGAAGGGGAGTGACAGGCCAGGAGTAGGACTCATAACGGTATGTCTACACTGGCGGTGGGAGCAAGTCTCCTAGTCCAAGTAGGCAGACTCAGGCTAGTTCTGCTTGAGCAAGCATCCTTAAAATAGGAGTGTAGATAGAGTGGCTCAGGTTGCAGCTTGGGCTCAGACTGGGGGTCAGCTGGATTTGACAGCCAAGCTGCTGCCCAAAATGCAACATCCACACTGCTATTTTTAGTGTGTTAGCTTGAGTGGAGCTAAGAGAGGTTAGTCTATCCAGGCTGAGAGGCATGCTCCCAGCCACACTGTGGATATACCCACTGAGTGTTCCGTTAGAAATCTTTTAACATTGAACACATGGTATTGATGCATTTGGCAAGGGAAGGACCAACATATATGGCACTTTGAGTGGATATGAGCTTCCTTGAGGCACTAAAGGCAAGTTCTGTGGTCGTCACTGACCAGGGGCAGGCAACACAGATCTTGAATCACAGGATCTTGGGCATAACTGGCACCCAATAAGGGGCTGGGGGAAATAGTAGGGCTACTCCCAGAGCCTACAAACTGTTCTGTCTTAAAACAGATTTAATAAACTAGCTACAATTATCTACTATTTTAGAACATAGAATCCCAGCTAAAGCTGAGGACACTGAAGAAGGTCTGTCTCAGAATACAGGCAGTCTGCACCACCTCATATGCCACCGGTTCTGAGATCAAGGAGGGGAAGAGTACAGGCATGGACTAACAGACACTACTATTGAAAAAAGCTTCCAGTCTCAGGTGCATGGAGTGCATAAGCATCTCAAGTAGAATACATATACAGCAATAGGGACCATCTCTCAGAGAAGAAACATACTTAAAATGTTAAACGAAAGGAATCTCAGTAGTCATCACCTTATCAGGATGCAAAGCCACAGCATTTACCTGTATACCTAAAGGGAAATGGAGACCTTTGCTCTTGAATCTCTCCTAGGACAGCCGTATGAAACAGACTTAAGGTTTTAAAATGAATTTTCCTTATCAAATCATTTAATTTACTACAGGATTGCAGCACCTTCTTCTCTCAGAAGCAAAGCAGAAAGCAACCTTGCTTGATCTTGTGGCAATGAAAATTTAGTATTACAGGTGCTTTTAAGGATCTTTTTCAGGCATATAAAATATAATCTTTAAAGGCTTCTTTGATGTGCTCTTGTTATCTAATGACGGATGCATTCAGAGTGTACTGTGTATGTTTATCTACTTTTTTTTTAATAGAAAGTGATAAGATAAAGGTAAAGTATTTTTAAAAGTGGAGCTATTTAGCTTTTTAAATCAACTATGAAATTAAATTCCCTTTAGATAAATGATCACACTCATTAACTTTTTTCCTATTTCAGATCTTGTTTTCATTTATATTGGAATGAGCTGGCTCCCAAACAAAATACCAGTAGGCCACAAAAGAATCTGCTAAGGCACAGAACCTGAAGGACATCTCTTTATTGCAGCCAGGTGGATTGTTATACCTTCTTCAAACTACTTTAGTCTCCTGTTGTGCAGAAGAGAGCTATCAAGGATATTTGCGGTGCCTGACTGAAATACCGAGGTACAACTGATTAGGAGAGTTTGCTACTAATTCTGTCCAGTTGGAGAGGCTTTCTGACCTGCCGAACTATAATCCAACTACATAAGAGCAAGCATAGCCTATTTCAAGAATGGGTGTCTCTTTGATGGGATTAAATTGACTGACCAAAGCTTTTTTCATTTGCGGGATCAGCACTTTTGTTCTATTTTGGGGAAGGAACACTAAGGAGATACTAAAGATCTCCTTTTTACAAGCTATATAACATGACCTGTGCTTATGCTGTATCCTGTATTAACAACAATTATATGCTATGACATGTTTACCTAAATATTTTCTGTTTCATCCACAGTTATACTATATTTATGATCAAAACATCATTCTGAAAATGGACTTAATAAAAAGGTTAAAAAATGTCCAATTGGTTAAAAGTGAACAAATGTGGCCATGTATCTTAACACCTGGAAAAACTCAGAGCATGCCCAGCTGGCTGCTAGCTGGTCACACATTCCTAAGTTTACAATTACTACCAGTGTTCTCAAACCAGGCTCATTGACAAACAGTTGCAGATGGCTAAAATGCTCATGTTTGGAAATAGCTTTACTCAGCAAAATCTTAGAAAAATAGTGCATCAATAGAAGCATTTGTATATGGAAATATCAGCATATGAGTACAGTTTTCCAGTGTTGTCACATGACCTGCGTGATGGCTGCAGCATATAAAATGAAAACATATTTTGTGTCATATCATGTACAAGACTAGGGGGCTAACAAAAAAATGCAGGTTAAATCCACTTACATGAAAATACAGAAGTGGGAAATACTAGTAATGAGACAGGGACAAGAGCATGAGCATGAAAACCTTCCCAACTTTTAGTAACAGTACCATATAGCACACTTCTTAGAATGCTTGCAGTGACTGTTTACCTTACAGTTTTCTTTTAAATTGCACTATTCCAGCTATAATTTCTTAAAGGCAGTGTCCCTGAAGGCAGTGTGAGGTGGTTCTCTTCTTACGGTACTTGGTCTTCAACGATTGATGGAGGTTGGTACTAGGAATTTCCCCCCCTGTGTTAGAGGATACAGCACACTGGCTTTAATGGTTAGAGCAGGGAAATAGCAGTCAGGACTCCTGCATTCTGTTCCCAACTCAGCCACTAACTTGCTATGTGAATGTTTACTTCTCTGTGCCTCAAAGCTTGTTTACATGGGGAATTCTTGGGAAAGTTAGTGTGAAATAACTAGGGTGTGAATTTAAAGCACTATGGCTATTCTGCACTAACTGCTCTTGTGGACACACACATTCCATACTAAGTGCCTTTTTGCAGTTTAGATTAATCCATTTTGGATTCAGCAATAGCTGTTCCACAGTAACTATTCTGGGTTTCCCCCCTTGTAAACAAGCCTCAGTTTAACCACTTGTCAAATGAGTGTAATATTACTTACCTAGCTCATACAGGTTTGTGAAGCTTAATTAATGTTTTTAAAACTACTTTGAGATGCATGGATGGAAAATTCTAGATACCATAACAGAAAAGTATTATCATTGTATACTCTGTGTAACTAATTTGAGAGTAGTGTAACATAGTGTTTTCTTCCCTGTTCAGTAAATAATTTGAAAAGCTGAATAAAAAAAGAAATCAGTTGTTTGGGAAAAAAAACAAAAACAAAGAACTATGTTGTGCATACTGTAGTAATTGGAAAGTTCACACAATGCAAAATTATTCTGTTCTCACTATTTACAGAAATGATAATATGCAAAACAGAAGTTTCAAAAATTGCACTTGACATTTCTCATCCATCTGCAGGTGGGAGCCATCTTACTAAAAAAGTGACACTATTTGTGACTCTGGCGTTGTGGGAACACGTATGAAAAGTGGTATATTACATGTTATCAAGTTTAAATACTGTGACAAAAATAAAAACATAATAATAAACATAAAAGCAAGAAGAATTTTACTTTGAATTATCACACTTCTGACCATTAAGTGTAAAGCATGCTAGAAACTGATTTGACAGAAATTATTACATATCACTTTTCAGCAAGATGGCTATAACTAGCAATCACAACAGAAACATCTACTGAAAAAACCCAGATTTCTAAATATCTAGACCACTTAATGTTCTGATAAGAAAACAATCTGACTATTCTTTCTTCCATAATAGAACACGAAATTCACACTAAGTTAGATCATTAAAAGTCAATTATACAATTTCCTAAGTAAAGAAATTATAGGAGAGCAAATAAAGCAAATAAAAGTATTCTGCTGTCTTCTGCACAAGAATCACACCAGAATGATTCGTACAGATTAACAGGTGATCATCTTCATACATGAACAACATGATCAACAAGACCAAAGGTCACCATGGTTTTAATTTACCATATGCTACAAAATTCATATCTTAAACTGACTTAACATACATTTTTCAGATATTATGCATGCCTTGGAGTCAGCAAATCACAAGTCAGATTACACATCAGTCACTGTAAACTCCTGTTAATATTCTGACCCAACACAACATGTAGTATAGAGGAGCTCCCTAGAACTTTAAGCCTTCCGTTTACTTGGGCCTGATCTTGCACTCCTTTACACTGGCAAGCTCTCAGTGGAGATGATAGGAATTTTGTCAGGGTAAGGAAGGCAAGATCAGCCCCATTATTCATGACTGTACTGATAATTCACTCTATACTGCTTATTACCACTATTTTGTGCCAGCAATTTATAAACTCCCAATATTTTAACTTCAATTATAAAACATTGGCTTCATTCTGGTAAAGGAACTGATAAATTCTATGCTTGATGCTTTAGCTTGTTTAACCCTCTTTCAAGAAGCTTCAAACATATTTCATGAATATTACATGACAAATTTAAACATCTAGTTCCCTGTTTTTCTAGTATTACTTTATTCAGCCTGCAACTCCATAGGCCAATGCTGATTCTAAATAAGTCTGATGAACTCTACATGACTTCTATGTATATAAATAGAACATAACAAGCTATTAAATCTTCCTTACAACAAATTGTGCTATGCCAAAATAGTTGCTCTGGATTTTTGATCAGCAATTGAAAGATCTGTGTTGATAACCAACCAGCAACCTGGTAAAATAATTATGGTTGCAATATTTTTTTTCAAATTAATCTTTCTTTAAATAATACATTTAATTGTATTCTATTTTTTTCCTTCTACATTCCACTCAGGTAAAAAGCGCAAAAGAATAACATATATTAGTACCCTAAAACTTTCACTAGTGTATATTATGTCACAAGTTTGGGATTTCAATACAGGAGTGCCTTACTTTTGATACATATGCACATAGAAATCTAAAATGAAATGGTAAGGCTTGGTATATAAAGAACAAAATAACTAAAAAGTATACAACATTTAAAGAACTAAGGTGTTGTAAAATGAAACTATATATTTTTAATATCTAGAGAAAAGGTCATAATTGGGAAAGAAAATAGTGCATCTGAAATTTACAGTAGTTATCATGTGTCTGTCTAGTGGTTAAAGCAGAGTACTGGGTGACTGGAGGCCAGTCCCCTCACCCCACCACTCTGCATTTGACTGGATGTGTCACTCAAGGAAAGTCTCTTATTTACTCTGTTTTTCAGTTTTCGTATCCGAAAAATAAAAATAATGATCAAATCTTGATAGTAGTTCAGATATCACTATGTCAAATTTTGAATACTATTTGTAAGCAGAGGCAAATATGTGATTCATGTGGTTTTGTTGTATTGAGCAGTATGCTACAAATGAATGTTGAAGGTGTACAATGTTCAATAGGGCTATAGTTATCCAAATAATGAATTAAACAAGCACGGTATGTGTGAATGATTGTAAGATAGATATAAGAAAAATGGCTGCAGATGCATGGTAGTATAAAAGGTTTACAGCCTAAAACCCTAACTGTAAATATTATTTGAGCATTTTAAGAGTAAAGATATCTTACCAGTGATATCTCCATCTAGCTCTAAGTATCTTCAAAAATTGTCTGTCCAAACACAGCATTATTGAGTTGCTGCACTGTTTTACTGCTGGATGCAAATCATTATGAGATTACCATATAAAGCATTTTGATGTGAATTGTAAACATGCATTGGTGTCTTCAGTAGAACTATTAAATAATTAAAGTTATGGGGCTAGGTTGCCTCTTCAACCCAGTGACCAAGTTTTGAGGTGCGAAGGGGCTGCTCAGCAGAAACTCCTGAAGGCATTGTGGCTGAGGCAAGGAAAATGTGTCCAAGAGTGCTTGGAGTGCACATAGTAGTAGGATTTGCTACACACATTAGCAGGGTACAGCATGCATTCCCCTACAACAGCCAAGCTCTTCTAGTTAGGAAAGAACTGCCAGCAACCTTCAAATCAACAGTCATTTGTCAGTTTCTTGAGTAAAGATCTTGGGACATTGATAATCTTGCCAATTATTGTCTTGAACTTTTCTTTTGCGGAGAGGCGGTTGTTACCAAACAATTTGGGCATCGTCTGAAATTTTAAGACGTCTTTGACCACTTTCAGTCTGGTTTTCAGCTTGACTGTGGTGAAAAGCGTATTGGTCTCACTGGGACATTCTCTTCTGCTTGAGATGGACAATGATGAGGCACAGGTGCTGGAACAAGGTGTGGATTCCATCATATATAGGGTTTACAGTTTGGTTCAGTGGCTTTCAGCTCCCCCCTATACAAATTGTTCAAGCACCCCTGTGATCAGGTGCCCATGAAGATTCTTTTAAATCTATCAGCAGTTTTTAATAAATTGACAATGGGGTTTTCTTCACTTGCTTGTGGACCAACTCCTATTCTGAATTTAACATCTCAATCTTATCACCATTTAATACAATTCAATAAATGACTATTTCTAAATGTAGAATTTATATTATGTTGTGAAATTATGTAATCTAAACCTATATCTTTAATGATCAATCCTGACAATATTAGAGAGAGGATCATGAGGACATGTTCTTTTGAAACTGTCTTCTATTCATCTTTCCTCAGTAATACCCAGATTAGTTTCAGATGATCCAGTATACAGAGCATTCAGGTTAAAAAAAAATAGTGAATGTCCCCTTCTCTCTCTCACTCTCTTTTTAATGTCACAAACAGGTAATTTTGTGTTACTTGGCCAGAATCCCTCATAATGAGTTTTCTAGGGCATTAAAATCCATAAAAATCTTCTCGTAAGTCCAGGTTTTTTTTAACCTTTATGGTCTTCATTAACACTATGATTATTTGACAACAGAAGAATAAACCCATATATATTTAATACAATATACTGTACTCAGAATAATGCATGCACCTTATACAAAACCCTTTAATACATATTTTTAATTTAAATGGTGAAGCATGAAAGATTTAGGATCTGAAGAATGTTTTAAAAATGCAGTGATTCAATTAATGCCCAGTTTCTGCATGCATGAATGAACAATTTGACCTGGGTTTGAGCACAATATTTTAATAATGCAGCTGCCATATTCATTGGTCTCTACATTTCCTGGAAGCTAATCTGCTAAACAATTTACAGTATTAATATGCTGTGTTTCCGTTCTCTGAGTGCTGATTTGGTAATGCTCCACAGTTGCATGACATTTCATTAAATCTCTACTCTTATTTAAAAAATGTTGAAAACACCTACAAATCCTCCAAAGTTAAGTGAATAAAAGTGTCTTTACAGATAACATGTTTCCAGTTGAAAGCAGACTAATGTCTGAGATGCAGCTGATTATAATGAAGCTCCAGTCCCATTTGATTTGTACTATAATTTCTAAAACATTATACAGTACAGCCCGTGCAGTTTTTAAAAGGCAGGCATCACAGTTTGATGATGTTTCTTTTCCAAGAGACTGACCTGATCACAGCATAGTCAAAATAAAGGAACTGTGTATTTCAGCACATCAGTAATAGAATCTTTATAATGAATCATATACAAAAATTAGATGAACTATTATACTGAGATTAGATAAATTAACATTGCACAGAATTACCTATTAGATATAAGTAATCCAAGACACACACACACACTTATTTGTACTGACATAATGGCCCATTCTTCATTTAGTATTATTTCCATATAATCAAAGATAATCATGACTTGAATTTTTGAGCCTGATCCAGCCTGTTCTGGAGAAGTTTTATGGAGGACGGCCATTGACTTTAAAAGGCATTTGAGAATAGATTTGCAGGCTTAGATCCTAAAAGTGTAATTATTTTTTCTCAGAAGTTTAGATTTGTTTCACAAAAGAGTAAATTTGAAAGTATATAGATATAAACCCAAATTCAGGATCTGATCCTTCAAACATTTACACACATGAGCAATTTGGTAATTTCACTCATATGAGTAATCCAAGCCAATTGAGTCATGAACAAAGTTATTCATATGTGTAAGTAATACAGGACTGGGCCCTCACAGTGTAAAACACTAAAATAACTTTGGATAAACATTTTAGAACTTCAAATATATTCATATTCAGAAAAGAGAAATTAACTAAGAAATTCTATAATTGTAAATGAGAGCAGCAATACAGTGAATATTTCATCATATATTGTGAGAATGTTCAGTAGTGGAAGATAGGATTAACATATTACTTTAAAACATTCCATTACTTTCTGCATCTGTTTACTGATAATAAAAGAAACAGCTGTTCTAAACATAACATACTAACAGGTGTAAACTGTTCATTTGAGATTTTAAACAGGAATTATATTCCATTTCCCCTTTAGCTATTTTGAAATTATATTCTAAATACTACTCCCATAATTTTAAACCATTAACTTATATTTGCTTAACTTCTGGTCATTGATTAAAAAAAATACACATATGGAGTTAGCTTACTTCTAGTTTTGTGCAAAAGAGTCTGTTCTTATACAGTACACATCCTGAACTAATTATGCCAGATGTTTTCCATAAAATGTTTGGTCACACAATTAAGCAGCTTTGCTTTAGCAACTGTTCTATATCAAATTTACTGCAGAAAAGCATCATAATTATGAAGTAACACTGTATCAAATTCACAGTACTAATATCTCACCATGTTTAGTTAAGCTATGAATGATAATGGAGCTTGAAATTGTGTATTTACCTTAAGTAAGTCCTCCAAATCATCTGTAACCATGTTGTGCTTAATTCCAAGCCATTAACAAAAGATTTAATATTTTCATAAACTCCCAATAATTTTAGATACGATACACATAGCACTTAAACATAACAAAAAGCCATGTCTGATCGCTTTCCTTCTACAAAACAGCGTATGCACTGCAACTTTGTTACAGCCCGGTCAGTAACCCCATCTTATCAATGCTTGAATATAAACTAAACAAACAAACCCTTTGTATTTTTATATTAAATATTGCAATATGTTTGGACATTTATTTCAGAATTGTATATTTATAAACAAGCTTCACTTATAAAAAATGCATCAACTATCAAGGGTCAGATTTGTAACCCTGCCTCATATCAGTGAGCACTGACACAAGTAGTAGCAACGTGTGTACTTAGAAGCCAAGCGTGAAATGAGACTACACTTGTAAGTGGTCACACTAAGGTGAGGCTGCTTATGTAAATCCTAAGCAATATGCAAAAAAAGATGTACAATCAAGTGCTAAATAGTTAAACCCCTAAAAATACAACTAAAAACCCAGTTCTACAAATACTTATCACATAGGGCTTATTGCTACCAGTGATTTGGCATTGCTCATTGAAATAAGCAATACACCTGTTTATGTTTACTGTACAGTACTACTCTGGAAATGTTCCTCCCTTTGTTCACCACATTTAAAAAAGGAACAACCCCAAAGAAGTCTGAAGTATTCCACTCACTTCTTCTTTTCCTAAAATAACATTTCTCAAATTAACTTTCAGAAGTTTCCTTTCACAAACATGCTAATTATATAAATCAGTAAACATTACCTTGACAGCTTCACATTTACACACACAGGGACAAGAACGACCTCTCTCTTCTTTCTCTCAATAAGATCCTTCTGTAGTTAAAAATAATTTTTTTAGTATTTTTGTATTAAAATACTTTCTAAACTTGAGCTAGGCTGATGCTTGATCTGGAACTACTTCACAGAAGTTGCCATACTCGACCAGATAGTGGTACATCTAGTCCATCAATGGCTGGTACCAGACACTTCAGAACGTTCAAGGTTTCTTGAAAGCAAAAACTGTTTTCTAAATGATCATACTGTTGACCATTCTGGGCATATTTTGGGAGAAATTCCTGGAAGTATCATCAGTGATACCATATTCATGTGACTGAAGATGAGAAAAGAAAGATTAGTTAGGATGAAAGATACTTTGGCTCACCCATTGCCAAACTCAGATTATATTCTGTGCATTTATCCATTCTAATTGTAAATAAATAAAACAGCCAGCAGAGGGCAATGCAAATACTAGCAGTCTAGTCTTAAATGTCCAGCACTCTACAGATGTGATCGAAATTACTCTGTGGATGATGGTGAATAATGCATACCAGTTTAACAACTGTAAAAAGACAGTGCACGTGCAATCTACAATATTCATTTCAATCATTATCTCATTGCACTGACAATGTTAAGAACTCTGAAAGAAGACTTAGGCAACAAATATTACTCAAGTATAACACGATACTAATATCGGAAAGTAAATTAGTATAAGGTGAAATGGTTTAAAACAGTGGTTCTCACCCAGGGGTACGTGGACCCCGTGGGGCGCAGAGGTCTTCCAGCATTTTTACACCAAGCTAAGTAAAAAAGCACTAGCGAAGTCAGTACAAACTAAAATTTCATACAGACAATTACTTATTTATACTGCTCTATATACTATACAATGAAATGTAAGTACAATATTTATATTCCAATTGATTTATTTTATAATTATTTGCCAAAAATGAGAAAATAAGCCATTTTTCAGTAAGTGTGCTGTGACACTTTTTTATTTTCATGTCTGATTTTGTAAGCAAGTAGCTTTTAAGTGAGGTGAAACTTGGGGGCATGCAAGACAAATCAGACTCCTGAGAAGGGTACAGTAGTCTGGAAAGGTTGAGAGACACTGTTTTAAAATATTAGTAATCATTTTATAAATAAGCAGCAATGCTGTACAAAAATTAAAATGCCTTTGCAGTAATAGAATCTGTTCATAGAAGAATCTCTTACAGGAAGTAGTGGAAGACATGTGACTTCGGACTATTAGAAACAGATTGTAAGGGAACCACAAAATGTAGTGTAAAGAACTATATTGTACTGGTCAACACGTGTACTAGAAGACCTAATAGTTTTTTTCTCTCTGTTTTTATAATTCATGTTAATACCATACACCAGGAATGGCCAGCCTGAGAAGAAGCCAGAATTTACCAATGTACATTGCCAAAGAGCCACAGTAATACGTCAGCAGCTCCCCCATCAGCTCCTTCCCACCCACCGGCAGCCCCACCGATCAGCACCTCCCACTCCCTCCCCACACCTCCTGATGAGCTGTTTTGCTGCATGCAGGAGGCTCTGGGGGGCGGGAGGGGAAGGAATGAGGGCACGGCAGGCTCAGGGGAGGGGGCAGGAAGGGGTGGAGTGGGGCAGGGCCTGTGGCAGAGCCAGGGGTTGAGCCATGAGCACCACCTGGCATATTGGAAAATTGGCGCCTGTAGCTCCAGCCCTGGAGTCGGTGCCTATACAAGGAGCCGCATATTAACTTCTGAAGAGCCACAGGTTGGCCACCCCTGCTACACATAGTTGACATTATTGGTCTCCTAGATCTCAAATAGCTACTAAGCACCCCTGAGGGAAATCCCCATTCTTCAGTCATCTGACAGCACCAGCTAGTGAAAGAACCTACATTTACTGCAGGATAGCAGTCCCTGACACAATACATTAATGAAAAAAGATAAAATAATTCCCAGATCCTTGGCCAACATCAGCATGCCAGGTTCTTCTTGTTCATCTTGGAGCCATGAGAATGACATTAATCTTGCTTTATGTAACTTTTTTCACAACTTTGTGCCGGAATGGGACTAGCTAAAGGTATAGGTTTGATGAAAGCACCAGAGAATAGGTAGAGCATCCATTACAACTCTTCCTTATGTATACCTATTGGAGAAAGAAGTCAAATTCCTGCACTCTCTTCTGAAGAGCTGGTCTCTTTTTGGCCAGCTTCACTTGTGAACTAGAAAGTGAAATAAGGTGTTTATGCAAAAGCCACTCTCCTGAGTGGACCTACCAATGCGTCAGTCAGTCTTCTACATAGAAAACCTGCCTTCAAAAATGTGTATTTTTACTTTGCTCAGATTAAAGAACACCAATCTTCATACCACAGTGATTCACTCAATATCTGTCACAGGGCACTCTACCCATTGCTGGGTGGCACCCCCTTTGGGCGATTCTGGGGATTATCTCTGCACAGTTCAGCACCCCCTTCTGTCCCTTCCACCATCTGTAGCTCTCCTCTCTCTCAGAGTCACAGCATGGCTGCTTCACGACTCAGCCTTCTGACCAGGTCACATTGTGATTCTCCCTCTGGAGGGGATGGGACAATTCTTCAAAGTCTTTCTGCTGAAGTAGCATCAGGCACTCCTCATGCCTGGTACCCTGACCCTGTCACTTCTGCAGTGATCAAACAATCTTCTTGGTCACTGCCCCGAGTAGTACTACGCTGCAGTGGTTGGTAGGGGAACCCAGGCCCACCTTCTACTCTGAGTTCCAGTCCAAAGCCCTGTAGCAAGCAAGTAAAGCCTGTGGCTACACTCACTGCTTTAGCCCCTGGATTATTTCCTACCATGTTTCTCCAGTTTGCCTAGTCAGGCCCCTCTCAGGCCTATTAGGTCTCCAGGGTTGCTATCCCTCCTTCCTTCTGTCTTACTCCAGGAAGTAAGACTACACACTTTTCCCTCCTATACTATCACCAGCTTCCTGGCTTTATAGAATTCCCTACCTGTTCCCTCACAGGTGAGCTTCTTTCTAATTAAGCCTCTCCACACACCCTAAATCTCTCTTATTTGCTGCTTAGTTGGCTGATTGGGCCCACCAGGCCTAATTCAGCTCTGTCAGGGTCAGTGTGGGAATGCACTCCATCATGCCATCTTTTCTGTGCTTCTTCAGGTAGATGACAAGTTAAGTGTTGTGTAAATAAACCATTACAATAAAATAGCAAGCACTTTCCCAGAGACCCATAAAAACCAACCGTTTTAGGATGCTTGTATCAAGAGCTGCATCTGTGGACAATTGCTTTTGTTGTACAATTATGGAGGCAAACTGGGTTATCCAAATAAGGAAGCTTGTTGTATCTTTGATTATCATTATATATTAAGCTCAAAAATGTACCGTTGACATTTTTCTTTGCAGCCTCCCTTAATAGTAAGGATGCCTTCAGAGGGAAAATAGTGAGCAAAACCTGTTTATGACCTAATGTTCTCTGCTTTTTAAGAAACTCTGCTTTGAGGACCAGCCAGATACCTAACAAGACTTGCAGGATTATGGAGGTGAAAACTAATATAGTGCTCTCCATTCTAAAGTTATTTTTTATTGTTTGTAATGTGGTACTGCCTGAATGGACCCAATCAGAATCAAGGCCTTGTTGTGCTAGGCACTGTATAAGCAGATTTTATTAAAAAAACAAACAAACAAACAAACCCAGACCCTGCCCTGAAGAGCGGACAAAGAAAAAAAAGCTGATCATAATGGTGTCTGTGACACAATAACACATTATTTTGTTTTAAATGTAAGAATAATACATGGATAAATGGTGGCTTTTAAATGGCAGCCACCACACACGATTGAGACTAGCTGACAACATATAATACTTCCTAAGAGGCTATCTGTTGAGGAAATTTGAGTGACATAACACTATACAAAGGTTTGAGTTACTTCTTAGTGCAAGTGATCACCAACAGACCCAACTTTGGTTTGTGCCTCATGCCATTATTGCAGTTTCTGAGAGGGAACCAGTATGTTGTACTTTGTTTAGACTTTTGTGTAGCAAAACCTGGAGTTGGGAGAATAGTAGTGTTTAGAAGAAAGGGCCTTTAAAAGTAGGGTAAGTCATCTGGGCCTTTTTAGCCTTTACCTCAGGAAAAGCAAACAAAACCACTTTCCCAACTCAGTATCATTGAAAGTCAAATGGAAATTATCTTAAGTACTTATATAGCTCCTATCATTAGCATCACAATGCCTCACAATTTTTAATGTATTTATCTTCATAATAGCTCTGTGAGGTACTATTGTATGGCTGCCAAGCATAGCCTGCAGGGCAATGCTTTCATAGTGTATGGATTATATTCTCCTAACTACTGTGTGTACATTAAATGTCTTGATGTTAGACATAAGCATATACACAAAAAAATAATGGTATCTATGTATGTTTGTTGTAAGGATGTGAAAAATCTTTGAATGGGATTCAAATCATTTATTAATCCATTCAAATTACAAGTATCTGAATTCCTCAGTCCTTAATCCACAAGACTATGTGCCAATCCTTATTCAATATATATTATAAAAATACAAGTATCTTTAACTGTAATTTGTATTGTTTTATATCTTGAAAAGGAAACAACAGTTCAGTAATCAGCATACTGCATGTTATACAGGTTACAAGAAGTAGCTGAATAAAGCTGGTAAATATATTTGTCTAAACTGTATCCAAACTCCAGAAATCTGTAGCCTGGTTCAAATGGCAGGGAGAAGTCTCCCTTTCCCAGTTTGCATCTGGTTTTCTTGTTCTTTCCCTTATCCCTGGGGACTGCTATTCATAGCCTAGCAGTCTGTACTCAGGGAAGAGTACAAACAAAGCTATAATTTTTCCTCTTTCCTGTGCACAGAAACACCTGTGCTCTCCACCCTTCTGCCATTTACAATGAGGTCTGCCAACTCTCTCCCGAGTCCGCATATTCCCACCTCATCTTCATTCTAAAGAGTCACGTCTCCTGGGTCCAGTGATATTTATGGTCAATGTATTTGTGTATATTTTCTAAATAACTTTCTTTTCTTACCCCTGGGCCTCTATCACTCAGATAAAGTTTACTTTTCTAAGTTCTCTCTCTCTCTCTAACATCTCCCACTTTCACCAAACCTCTACCTTAGGGTCCCCCCCCTTCAGGCCTCATCCCCCTGGCAACTCCACGCTGTTTCCCCTCTCCTGGGTCTTCTTCCCATACAACCCATCTCCTTCCCTTAGCTCTCTGTTCCTCTCTCCTGGGTCCTCTCCCCACTCCTTGTGGCTTAAATCTCTCACATCCAGCCCCTCCTCTTCCCCCTAGGAAGCCTCCCTTTTTAGGCATCTCCGGGCCCACTTCCCAGGGTCTTTCCACTCTCACTTCTCCCCCAGGCTTTCTGCCCCACAACCTGCACTCATGGCTCTCCAGCTTCACCCAGCATCTTCAGTGCACCAGCACCTTTACCTTCCACCAGCCACTCAGCTCTATCCAGCCCCGGCAGCCATTTATCCCCTGCCAGTATAGCGCCTGTCTGTGCCCCTTAGCTGCTGCCTCACACACCTGGGTCGGAGGAGTGGTGTTCTCCTGAGTGCTTCACCCCCACGGGCCTCTGAAAGGAGACAGGCGGAGCTGAGGAGCAGGCAGCAGGAAGTGCTCTGGCAGCAGCCTCTCATAGCACTTCCCCTCCCCCGCACAGCAAGGAGCCTGGGCACCCAGAGGAGAGCCCTTGTTGGGTGGAATAGAGGGGAGCAAGTTCCTTTGTCAGGCAGAACAGGATGATAACAACTGTCCTGACAGCTCTGCCTGGGGGGAAGTACGGTGGGGCTGGGCCAGGAGAGGGCAGAGCTAGGGCAGAACTGACCTGACCTTGCGCCAGTCAGAAAGGGGAATCACCCTGCTGGCCACTGCATTAGAGATTTAAAATTAAAAAGGTAACAGCTGGAGCCCCAGGTGCCTGGCCTCTTATAAAAGCCTGCAGGTGGGGTAGGGGAGAGAGACTGGCAAAAGAAACACCTGCAGCAGGCCCTGCTCCCACTGACAGGCCTCACAGCTGCAGGGCCCTCAAAGGCCAGGACCCATCCAGGAAGTTCTCTCACCCCCTGCATCAATCCTAATGCCTCCAGTGAGTGAGAGTCCCGGGCCGAGGTGGGGGTGGGCTGCGACGCATCCATGAGCAGCAGCCATCTGTCAGCAGCTTCTTGGGGCAGGTTCTGTGGCAGTTGGTGGAGGGTTAGTGAGGACGCAGCAGTTTGAGGAGTTGAAGGGAGCATGGCAGTGGAAGGAAGGTGTGTTGAGAGTGACGTGTGGGGAGCTATAACCACTGGCCTTGTGTTTGGACACTGAAGCCCGCATCTTCTGCAGTTCTTTAACGAGACCTTCAGTAAGGCAGTTGTTTACTGATGAACCTCTCTCAGTGTTAAAGGCGATAGCTGCTTTAATAAGGCAGCCCCTTCCTCCCATCCCTCCTCTTTCACTCCTAATGCTCTTCCACAACAGCTTCTCCACTTGAATCCCTTTACACTCGCTCCCATTCCCATACCTCCAGTGCTACATCCTGATGTTCGCCATGCACAGGTGTTAGACAACAGGCAGCATGTTTATGTATGTGGGAAAGTGAGAGGGCAGCAGAGGAATCAGCTAACAGCTCCTACCCCTTTGCAGTTGCTAAAATCTCACATACCAGATATTAGCCAATGGAAAGGGAAGATGAGACAGGGAGACCTAATCATCTGTCTCATCCCTTTACCCTACCCAATTACTCTTCAATTGATGAAGCAACATTTGTTCACATTTACCACTGTACCCTCCGTGCCTGGGTTTCCTTCTGCTTAAAAGGGAATGTCTAATATGCAGCTCAACCCAATAGCAAAAACATCTCTTAGCCCCCCTCAGATTCACTATCAAGGTGCACCACCTGGAAACTATTGTGGTCCAGCTGCTCCCATTTAGATGGAATATTGCACGCTGGCATCTCAAAGACATAGGCCACACTTTTGTAGTTAATATGGGCCAGGCTGAGAGCTGCTCTATTCTGTGCTAATTTAGAACCATGCACAAGCTCCTGCCAAATTGATGTCAAAGACTTCAAATGGGCAAAGACTGGAAATCTTGGCTTTAAATTATTGACAGCAGCAATGCTGAAACAGGAAGCTGAGGGTATGTGAAACTTTATACAAGGGAAATATTTAATCCCCCCTCCTGCTGAGATTCTCTGTCTTTGTGAGGCATTTACTACTTTGGTGGTTGTCATTTGCACATACTGAAGTCCAGTGTTATATGTTTAGGTTGAAAACTGTACACATATGGCATGAACTGTCAGCATAAGATGCTGAAGTAGTATGGTTCACTACCCAAAGGAAAAATGAGGGCCCACACTCCAAGTACAGTGCAACTTGGATCCCGAGCAGTACAGAGAAATTTGAAGAAAAGAATTTGGAGCCAAATTTGCACGTATAGGTGTGTTTGCATTGTAGAGTCACAATGCAAATATATATGTATAGTTTCAGCCTCTGTTTCAAAATCTGACCGTCGGTGGGAATCACATGTAACGATAAATAAGTTAAGAGAAATTTACAGTAAATTTTTCTCTGTCATCTTAATCAGACAAATTCATGCAACTCCACTGAAGTCAGTGGAGAGCAGGTCTGAAGCTGGCCCATTGTGTTTCTTTTATATTTTTTTATTGTTTAGAGCAGGGGTGGACAAACTATGGGCCAGATCCAGCCTGTCAGGACTTTGGATCTGGCCCACGGGATTGCCAGCCCCGTGGCGCAGCGGGGCTAAGGCAGGCTCC
This sequence comes from Caretta caretta, assembly GCF_965140235.1. NCBI lineage: Eukaryota > Metazoa > Chordata > Testudines > Cheloniidae > Caretta > Caretta caretta. The sequence continues at coordinate 52,517,010 of NC_134216.1, read as the reverse complement.
CTGCCTACCCTGGCCCCACACTGCTCCCGGAAGCAGCCAGAACCACATCCCTGCAGTCCCTGGGGGTGGGGCAGAGAGCTCCAGGCACTGTCCTCATCTGCAGGCACCACCCCCCACAGATCCCATTGGCTGGGAACGGGAACCTCAAGGTAAGCAGCGCCAGGCTGGAGCCTGCCCCCTGAGCCCCCACCTGCACCCTGCCCTGAGCCCCCTCCCACACTCCACACGCCCTCCTGCACCCTAATCCCCTTCCCTGAGCCTCCTCCTACACCCCTTGCCCTGAGCCCCTTCCTGTATACCGCACCCCCTCCTACACCCCAACCCTCTGCCCCAGCCCTACATTCATGACCCTGCATGTAATTTCCCCACCCAGATGTGGCCCTCGGGCCAAAAAGTTTGCCCACCCCTGGTTTAGAGACTCAAGGTGGATGAGGTAATATCGTTTATTAGGCCAGCTTCTATTGATAAAAGATACAAGCTTTTGAGCTTCACAGAACTCTTCTTCAGATCTGGGAAAGATAATCAGAATGTCTATTACTTAGATCAGATTCAGAGGAATATATAAAGCAGTGTAAGTTAACCCTCAGTAAGAGGTATACGCTTAAGTAAGTAAGGCTAAAGGGGTCTAGAGGTTGTTAGGCACACGTTCTACAGGTAAAACTATGTAACATGCACTGAAAAAACACCATGATAGTTGCAAACATTTATTAACTAAATTCTTAATGGGAAAAAAATAGCAATGAGTTGTTGCAAATAAGTTTCTGTACGTTATTCACAGTTTACAAACAGTAGCTGAACTTTAAAAAACAAAAGACATTGAACTTAAGACAGTGAAAAGTTGCTGTATAAAAACTTAGTAGAAAACGGGCTGACAATACAGAGTACAGGTCAAAATTAAGGAGAAGAAATACAAACCCAAACAAAATGTTCTACTTTACTGAATAACTTCCTTGGATTTGTGCTTGTTACTTAAATTCTGGAATATCTGTTAAGTGATGAAAAAATGGACGACCATGAACACAGCCTTTATTTTCATTTCCAAGCTGTTGCTTCATCCTGTAAATTGTGTCCTCTACATCCTCTTTTGACATATACAAGGGTAGCTGCCGAGACATACGCACTGCTTCTCCCTGTGGAGAGGAAACCCCCCCATAAATTTTATAGTGCTACCTCGTATCAGATTAACATGTGGCTTCAATAAACTCAACAGGCAGTAGTAGTATATTCCATTTTTCTCTTTCTTAGTGGTAAATTCTATTTCTTATTACCAGTATATTCAACCCCAGCATCCAAACTACAACTCTAAGCAAAAGTCTTACATGACATTTCAAGGTACTAAGCAAGGTATCAGGTCAAATCACAATGAGAAAGAATAGCATCAAATTAACTTGTTTCAGAGTAGCAGCCGTGTTAGTCTGTATCCGCAAAAAGAAAAGGAGTACTTGTGGCACCTTAGAGATTAACAAATTTATTTGATCATAAGCTTTTGTGAGCTACAGCTCACTTCATCGGCTGCCAATGAAGTGAGCTGTAGCTCACGAAAGCTTATGCTCAAATAAATTTGTTAATCTCTAAGGTGCCACAAGTACTCCTTTTCTTTTTGGAAATTAACTTGTATTGCCAATCTGTTGGTCATGTTTGTACTCTCTTTTAGGGTCCAGTCTTCCAAGATGCTGGGCACCTTTTGATCTTTTTAGTTCCCTTAATTTATTGATTTCATTGAAAGCTGACAAAATACAAAACCTTAAGGTCTCTTTAAAGTGGCATTGCTGACTTGGTATTTTAATCATATTACTTAGCCAGTATTCCTCACCACTTGCCTGCTGCCTTCCTTCACAATGTACAAAACTGAACATGAGTTCAGGAATTTTTAAGCTTGAGCTACTTCATTCCCTCCCACAGTCCAGGGATGCCGTCCCTTTTTCTCCCAGCCTGAAAGGTTCTGCATCATTGTGGATTTCCCTCCAGCCAGGAGGTCTGAATGTAACTCCTTCTGGAACTAGTAGTCAATACTGCCCCTTGGAGCTGTCAAACAAGGATCACTGGAGAGAAAGGCAAAGAGCGTCCTGCTCAAATGTACAGTTCAAAGACAAAGCTTGAACTGCCTATTTGACAGTGTACTGCCATTATGCCATCAAGCTGGAGAGAAAGGCAAAGAGCATCCTGCTCAAATGTAGAGTTCAAAGACAAAGCCTGAACTGCATATTTGGCAGTGTACTGCAATTAGGCCACCAAGCTGGCCTCAAGCCCACATCAATTTTTTTCAAAAATTGGCCTTATTGTCTCCCGTTTAGTCTCTCTACGTGCCTACTGCTGTTATTGCTGTGAAATATCTTTCCTTGTAACAGAAATGTTCACAGGCCCAACAAATGCCCTTATCTGCTCTCCTCCGTTTCAGATAGATAATCTCTTGATGAATCTGTTCATCAAGACTTGTCTTAAAAAACTAGTCATACAGGCCCAAATCCAGCATAAAACCAGAAGGTTACTTACTCTGTGCAGTAACTGAGGTTCTTCAAGTGGTGTCCCTGTGGGTGCTCCACTTCAGGTGTTGGTGCGTCCTGGCGCCGTTGATGGGAGATCTTCTGTAGCAGTGCCCAGTTAGGACGAGCGTGCGCAGTTGGTGTCTCGTGGAGGCACTGGAGTCTGCTTGGCACGTGCGCATTCCGACTCCCTCAGTACCTTCTCCACCATGGAGTCCTTTAAGTCTAACTCCAAAGAAGAGGGGAGGGGCAGTGGGTAGTGGAGCACGCACAGGGACACACATCTCAAAGAACCTCAGTTACTGCACAGGGTGAGTAACCTTCTCTTCTTCAAGTGGTGTCCGTGTGGGTGATCCACTTCAGGTGAATGTACAGCAGTACCTACTATAGTTGGGGGGACTTTGGAGTTGTGGGTTTGGCAGTGGCAGCCAGTACTGTATGACCTATGACAGTGTCTGCTCTGGCAACTTGTATGCTGCCGTAGTGTTTGGCAAACGTATGGTCTGATGACCATGCAGCGGCTTTGCATATGTAAATAATGGGTACGTTGTGTAGGAACGCTACCGATGTTGACATAGCTCGAGTGGAATGAGTTCTGATGCCATCAGGATGTTCAATGTCGTGGATCTGGTAGCAGGACCTAATACAGTCAGAGATCCACTTGAAGAGCTGCTGTTTCGAAATAGCAGCTCCTTTAGAGCATTCTGCAGTAGATATGAAGAGTCTAGGTGATTTATGAAATGATTTTGTTCTGTCCAAGTAGAAGGCAATCGCCTTTCTACATCAAGGGTATGAAGTGCCGCTTTCTGTGGAGTTTTGGGGTAAAAAGTGGGGAGGTGTATTGTCTGGTTAAGGTGGAAAGAGGACACCACCTTTGGCAGAAATTTAGGGTGGGGTTGCATCGTGATCTTGTGCTTAAAGAAATTGTAAGCACCTCATGTGTAGCCTGGCGTGTTTCACCACGAACGTGGCAGCTGCCATGTAGCCCAGAAATTGCAGACACATTCTGGCTTCGACCCCTGGACAGATGGACACCGTGTGTATGAGGTGTCTGATAGTGAGGAACTTGGCCTGCAGGAGGAAGGCTCTGGCGAGGGTTGAGTCCAGGTAAGCCCCAATGAATTCTATTTGCTGTGTAGGCATCACAGCTTATTTGCAGTCCGAGCCTTTGGAAAAGAGCCATTTGCGCAGGTGGGCTGCTACCACCGTGAGTGTCTTGGAAAACACCCGCGGTGTGGTGGAGAGACCAAATGGGAGCACTCTATTGGAAGTGATCGTGTCCCACTATGAACTGTAGCAATCGTCTGTGTGTTGGGTGTATTGAGATATGGAAGTATGCATCTTTTAAGTCGGGAGCTGAGAACCAGTCCCCTTGTTCCAGCACTGGTATTATCGTGCCCAACGTGACCATTCTGAATTTTTGGGAGCGGACGAATTTGTTGTGTCATCGCAGGTCTAGAATGGGTGACCATCTTCTGCTTTAATTCTGGGTCAAGAAATGGTGGGTGTAAAATCCCTTCCCTATGTGTTGTATTGGAACTTGTTCCATTGCACCTAAGAGGAGTAGTTGAGTTCTTCCTGAAGTAGGTATTCATGAGAGGGGTCCCTGAAGAGGGACGGAAAGGGTAGGGGGGCACGAAATAAAGGGATGGAATAGCTTGACTGCACTATTTCCAGGACCCAGCGATCCTGTGTGATGTTTCGCCAAGTGCGGTGGAAGCGTTGGAGGCAATGGCCAAAAGGGTAAGTAGGCGCTGGTGGTAAGGACTGGTTGCTCAGAACCTCAACCAAGACTTCAAAATTGCGGTTTGTTACTCGACTGGTGGGACATAGGTTGTTTTGACTGGGTTGTTCGACCTCTGTTAGGCCTGCCGAGGGACCTCCCAATGTCATATTACTTGGACTGCGAGCAGCTGTATTGCTCTGGTAAGGCTGGTATCTCTTTCTCTTGGAAGGAGGGGTGTAGATCCCTAGTGTTCGGAGGGTAGCCCTGGAATCTTTCATCATGTGAAGGACTTCATCCGTTTTTCAGGAAAAAAGTTTCTTTGTCGAACGGTAAATCCTCCACTTTGGTCTGTAGCTCTTTAGGGATGTCAGATGAGGAGAAACAAGAGGCTCTATACATCACCACCACAGTAGCTGTGGTGCGAGCTGCCATATCAGCCATGTCCAGAGATGCTTGAAGCACCGTTCCAGATACTAGCTGTCCCTCTACCAGGACCAATTTAAAATCTGCTCTTCGGTTCTCTGGGATGTGGGAGGTGAATTCAAAAAGTTGGCTGTAATGATCAAAGTCATAGCTAGCGAGAAGAGCAGTGTAGTTGGCAATTCTAAACTGGAGAGTAGAGGACGTGTAAACCTTGCGACCTAAGAGGTCAAAAGTGTTTGAAGTCTTTTTCTTGGGGTATGGACCAGTAATGAGGTTGTTTAGCCCTATGGTTAGCCAATTCAACCACAAAGGAGTTGGGCTGTGGGTGTGAGAATAAAAGGTCCACACCCTTAGCTGGGACATAATATTTCTAGTCAGCCTTTTTACATGTTGGCGGGACAGAGGCTGGTGTCTGCCAGATAGTGTCAGCCGGTTCTACTTTGGCATCGTTTATGGGGAGTGCAATCTTTGAGGATCTTCAAGAGCTTATGTTGATTCTCCTGTACCTCCTCCACTGGAACGTCCTGGCTGATTGCAACCCTCTTCAATAATTCCTGAAATTGCTTGAAGTCATCTGCCGTAGTTGGTGGGGGTGGCATGATGGCTTCATTAGGTAAAGAAGAGGAGCTGTGTTTGGGCAACTCCATGTCAGGTCCGGGCTCTTCACACGGATGGCATTGGGGATCCAGATGGAGAGCGGATCTGCGCTCTATGGGGTGAGGAGGTGCAGGAATAGTGGGCCTTATAGGGTGCCCATGCGTCCAAAGTGCCCATTGCATGGGGCATAGTAGTTGAGGTCCCATCCTTGGTGGAGCAAACCATGGGAAGTGGGGTTGGTCGTTGTGATGCACGTTCCTGTGAGGCAGTCTTAGTTGTGGTGGAGGAAAGTCGGGTGGAGGAAAAACTGTGTCTCCGTGGTCATTGCCATCACTGTCTGTGAAGACGGAGCGTTCAGTAGGAGAGGGTGGCTGGATCAAGGGTGAGCCCTCGGTACTGAGTAGAGGAGAATCCACTGAGATGTCTTGATGCGTTAGAAATTGTGTCTGTGCTGGAGTGTGCAGCACCAAGGATTTAGAGTCAGAAGCCGTTGGTTTAAGCAGTTTGTCTTTGGTCTTGGCTGGTGCCGGTGGCCCCATGGCGGCACCAGATAGTGTGTCAGTACTGGTGGAGTTGCTGGTGCCTATGGCATTGTCCGTTCTGGGGCTATGTGTGTGGACAGTGCTGACTCCAGCACAGGTATCGGCACCTTTGGTGCCAAGGAGGAGACCTGGCCATGACGTAGCCTTGACTCCTTACGTTTCTACACTACATACCCGGTGCCGGAGGTGCCGGGAATGTCACAGGTGCTGACCCTTGAGGCAGTTGGCACTGCTGGCAAGGACCTCGCTGGGGACCATTTCTTTGTGCCCAATTCCCTGTTTGTGGAGGTCGAGGCTCTCTTTCGCTTCTCGTGAGATGGTAGAGCCATGCTCTTGTCAGTTCTGACCTGGTCGGAGAGCACCTAGGAGAGGGTTTTGTTCTGCCTGTCTCCAAATTGGGTTGGAGGGATTTCTCCATCAGAATAATCTTTAAACGCAGGTCTTGGTCATGGCGAGCTCTGGTTTTTAGATTATTGCAGTGGATGCACTAGTTGCACGTGTGTCTCACCGACACATTTGACAAATTGGGAATGTCCATCCAAGCATGGTATGAGATCCTTGCAAGAGTCGCATTTTTTAAAACCAGGAGACCCCAGCATCTTTAATGTGGCCCACTGAAGAAGGTCTAAGAATGAGACGTTAGCAAGGTTCACTCCCAAAGGGGGAAGAGGGGTTAAGAAAAACTTGGTTTGGTTTTGTTTTTTAATGAGCTCTATGCAACTGTCTAAAGGTAGAGTAGTAACTGGGGAGGTTTTATTTAACTAAAACTAATTTTCTCTCAAAATAGAGGAAGAGGTTCAGCACTGCCCCAAGTTCCATCTTCAGCCAAGGATGGCTGAGAATGAACTGAGGGGGTTGGAATGCGTGTGCGCCAAAAAGATTTCAACGAAGCCGTGAGACACCAACTGCACATGCACATTCTGACTGGGCACTGCTACTGAAGATCTCCAATCAACGGTACCAGGATGCACCGACACCTGAAGTGGAGCACCCACAGGGACACCACTTGATGAAGAAAGTAGGCTGGTTGCTTGGTAGCTTATGGGCCATTTGGCAGATTTGAAAGATGACAAAGAATAATGGAAGACAGGCTTGTCCACTTCCCCATCCGTTCCTGTCAGTTCTCCAAAACCCTGAACTGAAATGGGAAATGGCTTATCCAAGTACAAAACCACAGCCATTAGGCTAGTCCTTCAAAGGAAAGTGACCTTTTAACGTCAGTGCTTGTGCGTGCACTTACTTCCTATCCCCCTCATTCATGGCTCTTATCAATATGTTTAATACACAAATAGGTAGTTACTGCCCTTTGGATGGACAACTTTCAGCATGAACAATTTCATATACAAACAATATATAGAATATTAGATAATTTGAAATATATAACAATATACTGTTCCCCTCAGTGTTATGTCACTTTTCTTGCCTCTCCATAATGTGTTGATTGAAGATTTGCTATCTTAGGCCCCTATATAGGAAAACACTTGAAGTATATACTTAAGTCCACCCCTATTTAAGTACATACTAAAGTGCTTTCTTGAATAGAGATGCTTTGTCAACTTGGGGTTTGAGAAAGAGAGAGAATGAGAGAGAGAGAGAGAGAGTGTGTGTGTGTATATACACACAGCTAATGATTAAATACTGTGGGACAAATCCTGCCTTGTTTATCTGGAGGTGGAAAGGGTCCACTGGCAGGTCTGCTGTCCATAGGAAGGCACACAAGGGTGAGCAACCATGGGAAAAGCATACAGAGGAAAAGTGGGTTAAGAAGCAGTGTGGCATGAGTATGCCACAGTCTGAGGGGAAGAAACCTTCTTTCCTTTGCCCTGAAGCTAACAAAACAAAATTTTAAAAAATAAGACTATTATCCCTGAATTTATGCCACTAAAACTTGTATAATTCAATTTAGTGGCTAGAAATAAAGTTCTTTTTCCTAATTATTATTTTATCTACCTCTATTGTATCTCTACTCTCTCAACTTTCTCTTTGCATGAATTGTAGAAATTTTATTTATTTTTGTATGAAAGCCGTGCACTTTCAGATTGTTTGGAAACTGTGTGCATCTCACTGTGGTTTATTTAAACTTTAGATGTAGGTCTACTTTCCCTAAATTGATCCCTTAAATCATTTAATGATTACCAGATTAGTTATGGTGGAGCTATGACACTGGCAGTCCCGGTGCCAGCTCATGCCGAGGCCCCTAGGCCTCACTGAACAATGATAAATGCATAGCTGGAAATCAGTCTGGCTCACCTGTGTGTTACTATTGTTAAAATAGGAATTAGATTTATAGAGAAGTGTTTATTGTTGGACTTTATGAAATTCTCGTGAGTTGCTGCATACATTAATTTCATTATAATATCTGTATCCTGTGTTATAAGGTAATATTTAAGTGTTTGCTTTGTAACTATAAAAGTGCATGCTATGAAATTGGAAACCCCCACATTCAGGAGAGAAGCATTATCAAGTGTGAAAAATTAGTTTACCATAAGTAGTGTCATCTCCTGCCCAACAAAAGAAGGCCCATAGACACCAGACAAACCATTGTGGAACATCAGCAGATAAAAGACTTTGTTGATTGCTCCCACATACACCCACCCATGAAGAGGGGACATGCACAAACTTTCCTTCCACCACAGTTTGAACTCTGGGGGGGAAGGGAATAAAAATTGCCTACCAGAAGAATCTGTATCACTATGCTGCTTGGCATTTGGAGAGGGCAATATTTCTAAGTATAAGCAAGGGATCCCCAAGATGCTTAGCTTGGGTTAGCCCTAAAGGACATATAGAGCTTGTGCATTACAGCAGCTTCTATTACAGCCTTAGGTTTCAAAAAGTAACTCATTTGTGTGTGTATGTTCACCTGCTTTAACCTTGTAAATAGCTCTAATTTCTTTTTCCTAGTTAATAAACCATTAGTTATTTTATTACAGGATTGGCTACAAGTGTTGTCTTTGGTGAGAGATCTAAGGTACAATTGACCTGGGGTATGTGACTGGTCATTTGGGACTAAGAGTAACCTGCTTATTGTGATTTTTGGTGTAAGGCATTATCTATCTATTGCCTGGGTGCCCAAGGGGACTGTCTGTGACTCCATATTAAGGCTGTTATAATGCTTCAGGAATCCACACTTGATACTTGGTTGGCAAAGGCTAATTATGGAACACAGAACCAATTTGGGGTTTGAGCTGTGGTTTGTAACAATCTGCCCTGAGGTTGGTATCCATTTTCGAGCCACTCCAGACAGCTTGACAGGAGTTAAGAATTTGTGGCTGTGATACATAAAAAAGAACCAACCACTTTCTGGAAACTGTAAACAATTTTATGATGGGACTGCACTGTAACCTGGAAAACTGCCTCTTTATAGTGTTTTTATATACTGTCTTATCAGGTCACAGTTCATTTATTCAAACCGCATTTCTTCTTTGAAAACTGCCAACATAAAAAGAGTACCTTCTTACTGAAATATGCTTCCTGAGCGTATTCAGAGTCATATCTGATGACTGAAGTGACAAACATGTTCTTACTCCTTTTAGCCAATTCAACTGAGAGACAGTATATTGGATTTTATTGTTTCTTGTTCATCATCATGAGTCTCTCATCAGAATAGAACTGCATTTAATTAATGCTGAAAGCTAGAGAGACTTTCAAATGGCTTCAACTGTTTATTTAAAAATAAGATGACCAATACCTGAAAGCAAACCAGCTATTTCTTACCTCCAAGTAGTTTATCACTTTGAGAGGTCTACACTCATATACTTCCTTTGCATTTTTGTTTATCACGGCATTCAGAATTTCTTTTAAATCTGATATACCATAGTATGGCAGACAATTAGCCATTCCTTCTATTTCCAGCTGGTTTTCTGTAGCTGAATATCCTGGCAATAAGAAAAGAAAATAATTAGTATTCCTGATATCAATAAACAACATCTATGTTACACACTGTTTTGATTTATATCCCAGAATAAGCCAAATGAAAATAAAACTGATGTAAAAACACTTAGTAAACTAGTCATTAGAATTCAATACAGTTAAGACAATTAATTTTGCCTTCATTGGAATGAACAGCATAACCTCCTCCTGGGTTTCATATTAATCATGTGTCATGAGTGCCTTTTCACACCACATGTGCCACAGTTTACTTTAGTTCAAATCCCAGTTAGAACTGTTTAAATGCTTACACCACTTTACAGTATTTCCTCTTTGGGCAGGCATTGTAATCCCATAGCTTTTATTAAAACAAATGAAATTAAAGGTGAATATGTAATGATTTCAGCTTCTACGATTTGTTTTTATGAACAGTGTGTTGATGCTAGTTGCTATGCAAATGGTTTAAACATCCGTCCAACTCAAACTCAATTATTTGGGACAGATGCAATTCCCGTTGAAATCAAAAGCAGTCTTTCCATTGAATTCCACTACCACAGAGACTGAAGAACCCAAGTCCTCACAACTGAACCGTTCCACAGGGCCCTCCACATCCATCAAGGGGTTGCCACCACTTCAACTGAACACCTGAATAGGGACCTCCAGGGCATGATGCAAAGACCATCTTATTAATGTAACCACCTACACCCCAGCAAAAAAACTCAATTCCCTACACCATGGGAATCCAAACCTTTAAACAAATCCAGACACCCACCCTACTATTAAATTAACCCCACCCAAGCACCCTCCTTCCATCCCAACATAAACTTCTCTTTTCTTTAGGCTCAGCCTCTGCTCACCTAATTTCCCACTCAATAAATCCCCTATAAATGGCATAAACCTTACTCTTGCTAGTATCTGTCTCAGACCCACAAAGGAATAGTGTTCATGACAATCTCAGTCCATTCCCCTGTGCCAGATCTCTGTCATGCCAGCTCCAATTAAGGGAGTTAGACTGGAACTCCCTAGAGAAACCTGCACCTGATTGGCAAAGGGGAAACAGCTGCCAGCCTAATTAGCCCGAGGTTGCACAAAAGCGTCAGGGGAAGGAAGCCAAAGGGGGAAGCCAGAGAATGGAAGGAGAGGGGTAGCTCTTCCCTCCTGGCTACAGAGATCGAGAAGTCCTTAAGGCTCAAACCCCCAAGCTGTAGATGGTGAGAAGGTGGTGGGATTGCACTCTGGAAATAAACTGCACCGGTGAATGCTGAGCCAGGTCTTTTTGTGTGTTTTGGAGCAGAGGCAGGACCAAGGGGGGCCCTACTATGCCCTGTTACAGCTAGCTACCGCCTATTGGGGAGGTGGATTAAATATAACAAGGAGAGACCCCCCTCCCATCACTGTAGTGTCTACACTGAAGCACCACAGTAGTGCAGCCTAAGTTAAAAGAACAGTGAAGAGGGGTCACAAGTTAATAACAACAACAAATTGAAAGATTCTATACGTGGGAGGAAACGTTAACAGCTGAAATCACAGAAATGTGTTTTAGTGGATTAATATTAATCAAATGAGGTTGCCATCCCTTTTTTGCACATTATTTACCTGGTGGTCACTAAATGGTAGTGAGAAGTTTGTGCATGCTGACAGGAACAAGCTTAACTATCATCGCTGGCACCTCCACAGTCTCCTGAGACCGCAGGATCCACCATGACATCCTTGGACCTTCATCATCCTGATCCTGAGAGATGTCGTGCCCAATTGAGCCGGAGAGAGAGAACCAATGACATTCTCACCTTCACTGGCTTCGGCTAAATCCAGACCATCACTCTGAATGTGAGACTTATATTTTTTCTTCCCTAGCTCCTTTTGTCTTCTGTCTCAAAAGAGTCTGGCTTAGACAGCCAAGACAATTCCATCTTTTGCAACATTGTTATGCGTCTGATCAGAGAGGCAGCCTGACACTGGTACAAGTTTGCCAGCACAAGACAATGTGCACTGTGCTAGTGTTTCTCCAGCAGGGAAGCTGGAAGTGAGAGTCAGCACAAAAGACTGAAGCTGCATTTTCTACCTTTACTATTCCTTTCTTTCCCCTTTTGTGTGTTTGTTTAGTCTTACTGTAAACAGGATCAGACTTCAACAACAACAGCTCCAGCCCACTTCAACTAACTTTCTCTTTTGCCCAAAAAAGGACACAATCCATCAAAGGGGGGGTTCCCTATAAAGTAGTTTTCAGGCAAAAGGGAGCAATGGAATATTGTAAAATTGAAAGCCTTATTTAATACTTTACATTTCAAATGCTATAGCTGTTTTTCCTTTCTGTACCCTTGATGAAAGGTTACAAAGATTTTGAATGGTAGTCGTTACAATAAGAGTAAGCCAAAGATAAAGTAACATAAAACTCCCGACCACTCATTAATTTTGTAACAATAAACAAAAGTTTCATTAACATCTTAGCCCTTGTGGTCCCAAGACACCCCCTTTCATAACACAATACCACCCTCCTATGCAAGCATATCATCTTTGCTACTAGATGAGAGATACCCAATCACTTGCCACAGACTCTGGCTAGACATGTAACTAAAACTGCCTGAATGGTTCCTTTGAATACCAACTATCTAATCATGAGACTTAAACTAGATGTTTAGTGGCACATATGAACAGAATGCAAATGGCATCCCATAGCTACCTGATACTCATATTTTTCTTGTGTATATTATCCAAGTAATTCCAAATGTTTTCACCTTCTATGTATTTGTAAGTGTGGATTTTAGTATGTCTATCTTCAACATGGCTGTACGTCCTATAAATAAGTTTCAATAAGCAAACTGTTGAACTTTGCTGTAAAAGTAGTTTTGCAATAGTAAGTAACTATTTTGACTTTTGAATGTAAGCTCCAAGTGCTCAAATCTCTCTGTGAAAATTATCAACTGTAACATCCCTACATCCACATTTGGGTTCGAGTTCACCAGACAGTGTATTCCTCTTAAAGCTCGAGCTAAGGCTGAGAAGTATGACTTCCATGAGCTACAGATACAGCAGAGGCAGAAAAGAACACCCACTCTGAGTGTGGTTATATTCTGTAGACTGAAAAGTGGAATACTGTATACTGATTCAAATATTTTCATCTGTAAATCTTTGTAAGAACAATTTGGCAACCTCTGAGGAAGTGAGAAGACACTTAAACCTCACTGTACATGTAAGCTTTTGACAAAGTATAAAGACATTCTGGAGTATTCAAATATCGACTCTTTAGTTTCCGCAAGTGATTTCTGTGAAATAATGTGCAATGTCCAAGGAAAATATTGCCAAGTGAACAAATGACTAATTTTCAACTGGCCAAAAATGTGGATTTCTCATTGCTGCCAGTGTTCCTCTTCCCTTTTCAAACAAAGCCCTCGTGGTGAACTTTGGAGCATTTTCTCTCACTGGCCATGAAAATCTGCTTCCTTTCAGCTGCCCCACCTACAAAGTTGTCTTTTTTCCACTCAACATCAAATATACCAAGTGTCAAAAAAGAAGAAACTTAGTTATTTAGTGGGCAGTGGGAACAGAGTTCACCATGGGAGTTCTGATCACAAACAAAATGAGAGCTAGAAAGCTGCATCACAGCTTGTAAACTCTGGCTAGTAAGGCTTATGAGACAGCTAGTTTGCAACCTGAATGAACAGAGGGGTGGGAAATATTTTTTTTTACAATGTATGTGTATATCTTTCTGATGTGACAGGATATCTATGAGGGGTGGGGGAGAGGGAGGAATGAGAGATAAATTAACTATATTTTTGTTCCCGGAAATATTTGGACTTAGTGTGTAAATGCTTTCAGCAATCTTCTAATATCCAGTTTATAATATAGAGCTTTCTGATTTAATAACTGTATATACTCCAGTCATATTTGCTGAATTAGCCACACCTTTCTCAGGCAAACACTTTAAAAGCTGAGAGAACAATTGCTGCTATCTGAGGCTCAGACCGAAGAAAAGATGGACCACCAGCTATTGTGCAAATGCTATTGTTGTGACACTTAACTCAGTTTGATATGGCATCCTGCCCTAAAATAAAGAAATACAAGGACCATCTCATGCTAAACAAACCAAATATGTAAAATAACACATTCAACTTACATTAAAAAAGGACATTATGGCTGCAAAGTCAAACCCTCACAAGCTAGGAAAAATGCCAGAACTGAGGCTGCCTGTGCTACCTTAATTTGGCTTCCTTCTATGTATGCATTTTGACACAGGCTTTAATTACATGAGCACATCCTATTTTTTCCACAGGACCCCTGCCTCATTCAGTGCACAGACTGGAACTTCTCTGGGGATGAATAAGAGCTGTGTAGTGAAGGAGGCTGTTGGCTGTAGGAAAAAGAATGAAAATGAATATTTCCCTCGCTTGATTCTTGGAACCAACTAAACCATTTTAACTGACCATTTTCCAAAACAATTCAGCCTGAGGCAGACATCTGGTATGGAAAATTTCAGCTTGCATATATTCCAAAGCCAGAAAGGTAATGAAGGCCATAGGATTACCCCCAAAATAATTCTGAGAACATTTCTTTTTAGAAAAATACCCATTCTTGATTTTAAAATAGTCACTAATGGAGAATCTCCCACAACCCTTAGTAAATTGGTCTAATGGTTAATTATTTTTAGAATTAAAAATATATGCCTTATTTCAGGTCTGAATTTGTCTACCTTCAACTTCCATCCACTGGATAGTGTTATACCTTTCTCTGCTAGATTAAGAGCCCATTATTAAATACTTGTTCCCTATGTAGATACTTACAAACTGTAATCAAGTCACCCATTAACTGTCTCTTTGTTAAGCTAAATAGATTGAGCTCCTTGAGTCTGTCACTATAGGGCATGTTTTCTAATCTTTTAGTCATTCTCACGGCTCATCTCTGAACTCTCTCCAATTTATCAACATTCTTCTTTTGAATTGTGGACACCAGAACTGGACATAGTCCAGCAGGAATTGCTCCAGTGCCAAATATAGAGATAAAATAACCTCTGTTCCTGCTTGAGATTCCCCCATTTCTGCATCCCAGGATTGCATTATCTATTTTGTCCCCAGTGTCACACTAGGAACTCATGTTCCTTTGTCAATTTTCTACCATTACAAACTTTTGATTTATATTAATTATCATCAACTTCCCCTTTCTTCCATTATTTTTTTTACAGCTGCCTTCACTTTCCCTCTAAACCAGGCTGTTTTTTTAACCAATTGGGCCGCCTTCTTCGATTGTGGCTTTCTGGGTATCTAGTAAAGTATTCTTAAACGATCCCCAATTATCATTCACATTTTTTCTGATCAAGTGTTGGATGGCTAAAGTTTGGCAAAGTTATAAGCAACTGAAAACAGGGTCTTATAATGGGAAGTTTCAGGGGAAACAAATTGATTGTTTAGAGTTCTCACTATTCCAAGATGGACTAGTCTAGGGTTGGTCTGCAGGTAATTTTATCTAGAGAATAAAAAATATCTATGTCTATAAATAAAATAATCCCAACTCACTACCTTGCAGCTGAAGTGAGTCATGAGAAAGGTGAGCTAGAGAGTGTCCGTAATTAAGATGACACCAAGCTTGCATGCATATCTGAAGAGTAGCTTTAATGAGTGCTTACAACAGAAATGGACCCTGGCAAACTTCAAGGAGCCCCTAATAAGCACTCTGTATCTGGGAAGTAAGCACAAACAACTATGAAAAAGGAGCAAATGAGGAACTGGCCCCTTCTGCAGGAAGAAGCCACTAGGTTGGGATCCGCTAAAGAATGTCCTGGATTAAATTCCATGTACTTGTTGTTATTGACTTATTGCCTATTGATAACCAGTTTGCCAGCATCCTCTGTTCAGGCTATATGTGGCCCAGAAGGAAGAATAGCTTTCTCCTGAAAGAACAGTTTGGCCTTTCACTAATGACTTGCTCCAGCATCTTTTTTGGACCTGTCCTTGAAGGTTTCCATATGTTACAATACATCTGTCATCACTCTGCATATGCATGATGTGGTAACACATAAAGCTACAGCATTCCCAACAGCTCTTACAGTGAATCTCTGCCCTGGATCAAGTGAATTGCCATCTAGGCACTGCACCCCAAGAAACTAGCCTCCGTGGGCACTGTGATAGAGGAAATGTCTGCAATTGATTTGCCTCTGCGAAGCCTGTCTTTGGATTTCCACTGATGGCAGGATGGCTGTAAATCATCTAGTGTAAAAGTATACCCACTCTTTACTTCTGGGCTATTAAGGTAATAAATGAGAAAGAATCTATATCATACCACTAATCTATTGGAGAGTAGACTGACGGGGGTTCTAAAACAGCCCTGCTATTGACCCCAAACTAAGTGCTAGCAAAAATTATGATGATGATCCTGATGCAAAGGCAGACCAGTATTCAAATCTTAAAACTGCCTTGCTGGGCCTCCAGAGCATCGCCAATCCATTGCACAGCAAAGCAAGAGACATCCTGAACTCTGGAGGTGTTGGTGGTGGGAGTGGTAAGCACTAGGAAAGGCTGTTGGGCTTGAGGAAGACCCACCAAAACACTGACTTCCATTCCAGAAGATCAAAGAACGGTGACTTCCATTCCAGAAGACCAAAGAACAGTGAGGCAGGAAAAAGGCATGGATTCTGGGGCCTTCCTTCAGCTGCTGAGATGCTGAGGATACAAATAGCCCACCACAGATATTTCCTTTATTTTTTTTCTTATGCAAAAATTTAAAGGTTTTCCACTTGTTTCCTGTGGCAAAGAACCGCTTGCAAAAGACTCTTTCACAACATCTGATCCAGCTCCCATTGAAGTCATAGATGCCAGTGGGATATAGATCAGGCCTACAGAGAACAGAAGAGAAACCATTCCTGCCTTCCAAAGGCCTGGTTAGTTTAGCAAGTGTGCCAATAAGGAAAGCTTCACATTTCAAAGAAAACAAAAAGAACTCTGTCCTTATTCAGCTGCATTGCACAGGGATATCCATGAATTATGACTCCAGTCTACGACAGTGGCTTCAATACAGGAAAGACTTTTATGAAAATAAATCTGAAATGTTATGATGTGGGTCAATGTCACCAAGGCAGATCATGGGTCTAACAAAGTCCTCTGCAAAACATATAATGAGTGCTTCCCATATCACAAGAGATAGATTTGTCAACATCAGTTGCAGCTTGGGGCAGTGGTCAGAGCATAGGACTGAGAATTAGGAGACCTGGGTTTTATTCCTGACAAAATGTTTGTTTGAAGCTCTGCTCTACTGCCTCACTAACCAGCCATCATTTTCTATTTCCCAATGCACTGAGTGACAGAGATGATGCTTTTAGCCACATAAGAATACCTTTGAATGCTGAGGAACTGAGGGTACAGATGGTTTGATTGGTGAGGAGATATAGATTTGCAATATATCATATATGGAGTCATTTCAAATGTGAAAGAAAAAAGTTTTAGAGTCAAAATAAATACAAAACTACATCATACCTGGTATTAGTTTTATCCTAAAACCATTTGCTATAAGCCTTGGATCCGACAAGTAAATTGATCCATTTAATTTTTGGCAATCCTTTGGCATATTGTAGAGAGAATCCATATAATGAGATCCGCTGAACAAACTGAAAAACAAACAAACAATTTCACAAGGCTTAAAATAAAAAAAGCTATAATAAACAGAGAGACGGAGTGAACAATAATATATTTACTACCAGCATGACAATTCCATGACAAGTCTGTTAACCAAGTAGTATAATCTATTAGACATTTTTAAAATTACATGTACATATGAAAAAATCCAGGGATAAATGGATTCTTATTGTAAAAGGGCAACATTAGATTTTTTGGAAAACAGAAGTAACATAAAAACTCCAGGTCAAATAAACTTGAAAAAGACAGACTTGAGTCTGACAATTTTCTTTTTATATTCCAAAGACCTGTGTTTTATTTTTTGTAACTGATACTGCTAAAAATAAATTACCTAAATCAAAAGAATATTCCTATTATTCCAAGAAAAAAGCATCATGATTTAAAATTAAAATTGTTAGATAATAAAGCTGTTATAAAAACTAGATGGCAAGAAGGATCCAATTAAATAAAATCAAAAAATTATAATGCATAGAAACTGTTAAGGTAAGCAGATAAGGATACGAATTCTCTTACATTCTATATAGAACCCCAAAATCTAGATTGTTAGAAATTAACATTAGACCGCACCTGCTCCACAGCCAGTAAAAGTTGGTGAGGAGCTGTGGAAATAGGGAATATTTAGCAAAGCTCTGGGTGATGAATAAAATAATTTATTTTAAGAAGTATTTTGCCCTCACTTTACAACCCTAAAATCAATGACAAAATTCCTAGTAACTTCAATACAAGCAGGACTAGGTCTCTTTCTAATTTTAAAACATGGTGTAAAATGTAAAAGTAATATTTCCCTGTAGATTTAAAAAGAAATGTTACTTACCTTACAGTAGCTGGAGTTTTGAGTTGCGTGGTCCGTATCTACCTCATGACAGAGCCAGTGGTGCTGATTAAGGTCAGGTGATGAATATGGATATCACCAAATCCCCTTTTTGATGAGGGATGGTACTGTTGGTGTGGGCAGCATCGTTCCCTTCTTTTGCTTACTGGTATTAGAGGTGGTCCCACCCCTTCAGGGGTCAGCGATTTCAAAGCACTTTTGGCTCCCTATACTACGAGCCAGACCTGTGCTCCCCTTGAGATCCTGACACAACTGTAACAGGATGCAGAGTCTGACCAGATTGGGAGGGTGCAGGGGAAGAAGTCCTCTTCTTAGATGAGGACTTGGGAGGGGATTTCTCCTTTTTATGAGAGTGTTTGCTCTTACTCTCCTCCCATCTACTGCGCCTGCTCAGGTCCTTAGCTCTGACCTCTCATGATCCAGAACAGGGGAGTACTGCATTCAGACGGGCACTTCTCAGCATCTACAACCAATGATGACTCAGGGTTGGCCTGGGGGATTGAGCAATCCAGCAGGAATCTTCAGAGCTGGAACTCTCAAGATTGCCAGGTTCAGAGG
This sequence comes from Caretta caretta, assembly GCF_965140235.1. Lineage (NCBI taxonomy): Eukaryota > Metazoa > Chordata > Testudines > Cheloniidae > Caretta > Caretta caretta. Next base: position 52,498,363 of record NC_134216.1, on the reverse strand, counting down.
GGAAAGGAATGCCAAATATTGCAACTTGGAGGGGACGTTGATCTCCCCAGGCAATAGAAACAAGTGTCATGGAAGTCACTAACTGGGAAGATCTGGGGACAGGCCACATAGCTCTTGAAGCCAGGGATCTTAGACATACCAAGTACTCCAAATAGTGGGAATACTGGGGTGGAGGAATTCCCCCAAAACCTCTACTAACACTAGCTAACTAAACACTACCACTAACTAACTAGATAAAGGCAAAAACTTTTTACAGAAATATTTGAAATTGAAGCAGGAATGCTCGTAAAGCTGTGGACATTGGAGGGATTCCGTCACAGACCATGGATGGTACAAAGGAACTGAAGAGGCAGGAAATCTGCACCACTCCCTATGCCCTCAGTTTGGAGCACAAGGAGACGCAGGCACAGACCAACGGGCACCACTAATAAGTCTTCTGGTCTCAGGTGCATGGAGCTCTTGAGTGAGGGACCATCACTTAAAGAAAAATTTGTGCCTCAGTGTTTACAGTAGATAATTCCTAAATGATACGTAGTAAAACAAAACCAACCACAAAAAAAAAAAAAAAAAAAAAAAACCCTCAAAACCCCATGACAACACCCTTGCTCCACACTACTATACCTGTCAGTTAATACAATTGGCTTGTCCAGTTTCTCTACAGGAAGTTTGTGCTGCTCCAGTAGTTTTTTATAAAGTAGGGCTTCTTCCACTCTATACGGATTTAGCAACATGATTTTTTTTTCAGAAGCAGTTACCCATGCATCAGGAAAACTCAGGTGACAGATCAGGCAAGACTCGTCTTTATCAAAATTTCTCTTCTCAAGCCTTTGAAGTTGACGTTTGAAAGAACTCATAGAAAAGGGCACCTGTACAATTTTCATAGCTTGGTTATGGCTGTGTTTCTTTTCAATTTGAGACTGAAAAAGTTTGTCAAGTTTCTGCTGGTCAGAGAGAGAAGTCTTCAGTTTGGGCTTGTATCTTTTTTCTGTCTCTTTTGTTGATCTCTGTATTCTCTGCTCCACAGCTTTCTTGGTTTGGTGGTTGTATCGTTCCAGGTCTTTCGTGGCTTTTTCTTCATACCTAAACAGAGAGTGGGGCAGAGTATGGGAGAGAAATCACAAATGTAACAAACTCAAGGCCAGATTGTGACACACATTCTAATGCAGTCATGCACCTCCACTCCCTTTCACAGCCACATTAGCTTTCTCTACATCCTGACCCACGTACTCAGATCTCTGTACTCTACCCCATTGACCAAGTGGGAAAGAAGTGTCTGAACAGTGGATGGAGCCTTGCCTCTACCCCAGTGTGACAGCCAGAGGAGCTGAGCTGTTACTTATAGATTCATAGATATTTAGGTCAGACGGGACCATTATGATCATCTAGTCTGACCCCCTGCAGAACGCAGGCCACAGAATTTCACCCACCACTCCTGCGAAAAACCTCTCACCTATGTCTGAGCTATTGAAGTCCTCAAATCGTGGTTTAAAGACTTCAAGGAGCAAAGAATCCTCCAACAAGTGACCCATGCCCCATGCTACAGAGGAAGGCGAAAAACCTCCAGGGCCTCTTCCAATCTGCCCTGGAGGAATACCTCTGCTTTACACCTAAAGGCTCACTCTAACCTTAAATTTATAACCAGAAATACTGTTTCAGAAGTACATGTTCAGTTTATAGGCACTTAACTTGTATTGCAGAGTAGTGCCTCTTGGCATTTTGACTTCAAATGGTTTTAAATTCTTTGACTGCAAAAGGTATAAAAAACTGACACGGATACCTACATTCATAATTTTGGGGGACTACTTGTAATAGCCATATCAATCAACTTATCAGAGAAGCACAGGCATTTGGTAGCAAACTGCTTCTGATTACTGCTTGCCCGGCCCCATGGCTAAATTATAAGAGCCCCAGGAAAAGACTTTCTTCAAGCAGGATTTCAGGAAGAGCCTAGTCTATGAAGATCAGTTTGAATAACTTTATAAAGAAATAAAATTACACTGATGTAGTTTATTGTAGAGATTCTTTAAGCACGTTTAAACTATACAAACATAAAATAATGCTATGGATCAGACCATCTCTAGAAAGACTTTAGTTTGAGGAGAATTTGAAAAGACAGGTTGCCAGGTATTCTAAACTAAACAAACACCTAAATTATGACTGATGCAGAGAAGGTAAGTAAGGATCTCCTATTTACTCCCTTTTATAATATAAAAGCAAAGGGATACTAAATGAAATTGAAAGCAAAAATTTAAAAAATGATTAACTTGTTACCCAATGTATATATTATTATCCTGTGGAATTCATTGTCACAACAGATCATTGAGTCCAAGTGCATAGCAGGATTCAGAAAACCATGATTCATTTATATGAATAATGAGATGATCCACAGTTACATTAGATAGAATAAAAATAATACAGAATATAAATTATTTTGCTTAAGCCAACCACTAACTGAGGTTAAGGAAGAAACTTTCTTATAAGCAGGCTATTCTTTAACTGTCCTCTGGGATTTCTGAAACCTTCCCTCAAAGCGTCTAGTTCTAACCACTGTAAGAAACAAGATACTGAACTACACTGGCTACTAGTCATTGCTATGGCAATTCCTTTGTTCCTCTGTGGCTGTACATACAGGGTAACACTCAGACCCTTAAAGTGAAGACCTCTTTTATATCAGTGCTTAAGTATAAAGGGGATTGAGATCATGCATCTAACTGTGCAACACTTGCATTTGCTGTTGGTGAGTACTTAAGTGAGTAATCGTATTGACTTCATAGGAGTAAGCAGGAGTGAATGCTGAACAACAGGGATGGGTATAGCACAGTCAGGCTCTATGACACTTAAAATTGCTATAAGCTTTTTTGTGGGTACGACTAAGATAATAGTCTTAACGTTATATTAGGTTATATAAAGGCAGGGACTTTACACTACTGACCTATAGGGCTGGTTGCCTCCCAGATACAAATTTTAATATTTAAAGACCTTAGCAGCAATTTGCTCATTTCTCCTTTCCTACCCCCATTCAATATCCTGGATTCTGTCTAGTAATACAACTGATTTCCAGTAAGAAGCAGTATTATCCTATATCAGTATTGGAGGTAAGTATTTTAACTGGTCTTATGTTAATTTATTCACTGATACTTGCTGGAACAGTCAGATTCAATTATCTGCACGTATGGTGGAAAATAAGGTCAACAGAAGGGTTACCATTTGTAATTAATTATAATGTGCTAACATTCACATATGGTACTAATATTTAGTTAACTAAAGCAGTCATCTTGGGAAGAGCAACAAATCATGTCCAAGGAAAATATGGAGTAAAGGTTAAGATAAAAAACATCTGCTACTCATAAAATTAGTGGGTGAAATCACTTAAGTTTTTCTGTTCAATCCTGAATATTGGGTTATAACTTTGACCTGATCCATACTCTTTCTGCTTTCAATGCCAGTTTGTTACAAAGGTGAACATTTAATTATGTGGCTATTGGGTTTACAATGACATATTAAAACTTTAAAAACCCATACATTTAAGGAACACTTGTTATTATAAGTTTAATTCAGGAGGAACTCCAGCCCTGCAAGTGTTGAGTCTGAGGGATTTGTAAGTATCTGACAGCGTTCAGTCTAGATTCAGAAAGTAAACAGTAGGGTCACTAACAGTGAAAGCTACCCATTTCTCTTTTCAAGAAAGATCTTTCAGCATAGGCAGGTGTGATCCAGAGGGACCAGGAGAAATACAGGTAGTTGCCTCCTGGCTAGTTAGAGCTGTCTTAGGAAGTCTGATTAAAGATGATGCTGGAATTCTCAATTCAAAAAGCAGCTTTGCTCAAGGACGAAAAATAAGGCTTCCTCCCATGTGACTTACCCTACATTGGACTATTTCTGACTTGTACTTTAAGCCCAGATGCAAAGATTTAGCAAAGCAGTGAGAAATCCAGGAGATGGGAATTCTGAGACTGTTATAGAGAGGAAGCAAGTAGGATAATTTGAATAGGGCAACTTTCGGCAAAATTTGACTCGAAAGAGCCCCAAATACCCCAAACTAAAATAAAGAGGACATCCTTTTCCAATGTCAGCTCATCCAGATAATGCAAATCAATTATTTCAAACTCTACTGTATTTGATAAGTATCACATTCTAGGGCTGCTTTTGAGAAAATATACCTCTTCTCTGACAATAGCTTTTGTCTCTTGACTTTTATTGGCACCTTGTAAAAGTGTATGGACTGTGGATGACAATCTGTATTTTCTTAGACTATCCTTTTAAATACACAATCCCCTTGTTACTATAGGTCAGTGGTTCTCAACCAGGGGCCCAGGACCCCCTGAATGGGCCACGAGCAGGCTTCAGGGGGTCCGCCAAGAATGGCCAGCATTAAACTCACTCGGGGCTAAGGCAGAAAGCTGAAGCCCCATTGTGCAGGACTACAGCCCGGAGCCCTGAGCCAATACCTGGGGTTGAACACCCGTGGTGCCCTGGGCATCTGCGCTGCTTGCCACCCCTTAACATTGGCTCTGGCTTTTATATGGAGAAAAACAGTTGTGGCACAGGTGGGCTGTGGAGTTTTTATAGAATGTTGGGTTGGCCTCAAAAAGAAAAAGGTTGAGAACCCCTGCTATCAGTGACCTAATTTATCCAGACTGTACCTGGTAGACCAAATTAGTAGAGAATTACATTTTTTATTAAACATTGAACAAATCTTCAAAATTGCTACCTTTGAGAAGACAACTATAGATCTTTCTGCTTTGTTAGCTTCTCTTAGATCTTTGATCTCTTGGATTGTTGCTTGCCTTAGCCAATACTTAAGCACTGAACCAGAAAACTTAGCTGTTATATCCATCTGAAGGAGGGAAATCTGTAAAACCCCAGACAATAGGTCTGATGAAAATAAAGAAAACATTAGGGCACTGATCTTTGATAATAGGTAATTTTTTGCAAATGGGAAATGTCTATAATAAATGCTAACTGGATATTCCTTATATTCTGGGAATTTCTCTCTATCTAATATATCTTTTGGATGGAGTTATATTAAATGTTGCTTTGCTGGCAGAAGATGACAAGTGTTACCTCTGGTGTCTATCACAGACTATTGTTCAAAGGTATTATTAATTTAATTAAATTATATGGAAATCAGCTTCAACAGATATTCCATATATAGTGTATATTCACTTTCTATCCAAGAGCAATCCAATTTTTGTTTAAAAATAAATGCTAGTAGAATATTAAAACTGAGATTTTAATTGCAGAAAAGTTAAGAAAAAAATAGAGTTGAGGTTCCCAGAACAACGTGTCTGGCTTGGGTAACCTGCCAGGAGTTAAAACTCCTATTGGCACAGCTCAGAGGGTTATTGGTGCACACAAGCCTTTCCAATGCATCAAGGTTCAGTTTGCAGGGAAGGCCATATAATGCAAGCAAGCAACATTTTTAAGGTCTTGAAATGTTTGAAAATTTTGTAAAATCAGGTTAAAAAAAATGTGGTGTCAATATGAATTACATACCTAGAGATCTTCATTTTAGGTAATATGGAGATTCCAGTATTCGGGATTTGGTAACTCATCTGTAAATTCATTAGAGGTGACATTTATAGTGGAAAAAGGGCAAACTGGACATAAGTTTCAATGATTTTATGACCAAAAGTGACAGTTACAACTACGCAAGTTGATAAGTGTAATTGAGTTGCATGCTTCATAGTACAAAATGATTACCTATGAGTCAAGAAGGAACTGTCCTTCCCCTGCTCCCATTGAATAGGACATTGCACTACATACTTGACTAGGTGCATTAAGGACTGTTTTCTTTCCTCAGCGTCTGATACTGGCTACTACCAGAATCGGGATGTTAGAGATAATGGAAGAGTTTGAATTAGTATGGCAAATCCCATATTCCTAACACTGTTTTAGCTTTTAAAAGCAGCTTCTCAGCGGCAAGCTTCATAAGTGACCATCACATCCCACACAGGAAACAGTCTCTCATTCTTTTTGCTCCTAGCAGCAGTTCAGAGCTTAGTTCTTCTCCCATTAAAGTCAATGGCAAAACTTCCACTAACTTCAGTGGGTAGCGAATCGGATGATTAAAGAAAAATATGAGCAAGGGACTGTTTAGAGATATGGTTAATTTAATTCTTCCTTACAAGACACAGAGCCTCTCTGTGGCTGGTGCTCAAGACAATCTACTTTGTCTTGATTGGACGCTGGGGAGTGCTGAGATCTCTGAATTGGTGGGGATTTGGCTAGCATGAAATACTTCTCAGAATTCATTATCTGATGCAGTTTTTTATGCATAGTTATGGGGGTTGGGATACCTTCTGGACTTAAGGGGCTTTGGGTTTTTTTTTAAAATTGTATTTAAAAAAACAGAACAACCTGTTCAAATTCCTAGAGTCTGGGAAAAGTTCTTTTTGTGTAGAGCAATGAAAAAAATAAATAAAATAGTGGATGGAAGAGAGAAGGATTGGGGAACTACATGGTGGTGGAGCCTCAGCTGCTAACCAACTCCTCCCACAACACACCCAGAATGACAGCCTCTTGGTAAGTCCCTGTAAAAGTGGGCTTCATGCAATTCAGGCGCTGTACACCTCCGGCCTGATTATCCTAAAAACTGGACTTACTCAGCCAGCAGAACTGTGATAGCTCAAGAACGTGGGGGGACCCCAACAAATGCATAGATGAGGCCAGGGTTTTGCCTCTAAAAACACATGAGAATGACAAGATAGTAATATTTTATTGAAAGTAATGGAAAGTAATTGTTAAAAAAAAATGCAGTGACGTTCTGTGCGATCTTATACATCTGTGCAATCCCACTGACCACAACCCAGCTGAATGGGATATAAGTCAGCACAGTGAATCTACCAGCCCTTGGAAAAAAGTTGCTCAAAATGTGCCTTGGTATTGGGCAAAAGAAGGTTGGTGATAGTAACTATCCTGAGATGTCTATAATGGCACAGAGAGAACACACAACATGTGCCAAGTGTTTAAAGAATAAATCAATAATCTACTGAAGTAAGATGGCAATTATTCAGGGTCATTATCTTTGTCTACAAGAAAATATAATTTTAATAAGTTGCAAAAATTGAAGTATTTTACGAAAGACAGCAACATATTTAAATTGAAAAACAGAATGGAAAAATTAGTAATATCAAAGTGAGTAAATCAGAAAGCAGTACATATCTCCGCACAGTAAACATTATAATTAGCAATACAAACTTTAGCCAGGATAGTGTTCTTGGCAAGCCAAAAATCATTTTCCATCCTGTTTTTTATAAATGATGTGGATGTAATTTTTCATTTTTTGGACCCAATGAGTCACCCAGAATGGAAACTACATGGCTTAGAGGTCAGGTGCAAACTCTGGAAACTTACTTCTTTCTCTCCTCTCTGCTCAGTTTCTCCCATAGTCCTTCAATTTTCAGCATCAAGTCCTCCATGTTGGCCTTTGGATTATCAGTTAATAATCTAGAACGATATTCTTGGTTGAACAGGGCAACTGCTGACATGGGTTTCCGGATTATTTGATTACTAATTAAATCATAGGCCATGATCTGTCCTGCTTTATCATTAATTACATTCGGTTTTTTTATACTTTGATTTGCACTCTGCTGATCATGATCTTGTTCACCAGTATTTTCATTTGCCTTATGATTTGTTATTCCTCCTACTTCAGGTATCAAAATCTTTACAGGTTCCAGGTTCTCTCCTCTAGGATTTTTAAGTGCATTCCCCTTGCTCCAATTATCAGCAGAGATTTCAGATACATACTCAGGGACTGTATTTGCCTCATTTTTTTCCATTTCATTAGTGTGACCGGCTCTTAAAGGATGCTCACTTCTGTTTTCAGATTGAGTGTCCATGTGAGTACTGCCATCTAGGGTTAATGTTACACTATATCCATTCTGGCTGTCCTCACATGATAAATTATTTATGGAACTGTCTTGAGATATATCACTCACAGTCACGTCAGTGCCAGAAATTTCTTTTCTATTGAGGAGACCATGAGTATTATCACTAGAAAATCTTTGATGATTTAAGCAGACCTCGGTGTTTTTTCCTGCTTGCCCATTTTGCACTTCATTACTGAATGAAAAGGATGAAGTATGTGCATGTGGATCACTATTCCCAAATGGTTCCATTTTATTAACAAGCACATCTGTTTGTTCTGTTTCATTAACAACCATGTCCACTGGGGTAACATCTGTTTTATTAGTTTCACAAGAAACTGTTCCAGGTAGTAGCCCATACAGTGATGTCAATACATTTTCAACAGCGGATAAGACAGATTCCTGAAAAGAAAACTCATAAGCATTAGGACAAATTGTTAATGAAAATGTACTTGACAGTTGTTGACACAACACAGTAGCAATAAAAAACAATTCTATTCACTGTATTTTGTGAGTAAATTTAGATTGATTGTATTATGAAGCATTAATAGTTCATACGTTCGCATTAAAATACTCCAAACATTCACTAATCAGTGAAATCCTTTAGCCTTAAATCTTTCCCTATAAATACTTTTGCTCCACTGATAAATTTTAATACCACAAAACAGATGTACTACTTTCTTTATGATCTAGTACTCATATGTTGTTTCTTTAGAACAGTATTAACGTATCTATTCTCACTCAGTATTTGCTAATTGGAGTTAGAAACACACTATCAGGGTGTAATGGATGAACAACCAAGTCAAGTTAGCATCATGATTTTAGTGAGAGTGTTCATTCACAGAAGGGTTCAAAGACTGTTTTTACATAAATGGTAGAAAATTCTAAAAACAAACAAAAAGAAAGAAAACTTCCTTAGAGTAAAAGGAGAGTTTTAATTAAACTTAAACGTGAAAATAACCTGCTTATGTTTATTTTCACACAAATTATATTGAAATATCATTTAGCCTGTGATTCTAACCCACAAAACCAAGAAAATGCACTGTTAAGAGAGGTGGCAACATATCAGTCTAGATTGTGCCACCCTTAGGGCTTGTCTCCCGTAATCCACGCTATGGGGGTATGATTTCCAAGGCATACTAACGTGCTGTGCATTAATTGGGCTGTTTCAAACTGCACTACATTAAAGCGTGCTAGGGAACCTTTAATGTGAATCTAGTACTATGCAAAACAGTGCACTTTAGAAATCATACCACTGTAGTGTGTATTATCTCATTGTGCAGAGAAGCCCTTATTTACCTTGAGAGTCTAAGCAAACCTACTGATTTCCATAGTACTACTTATGGTCTAAGGTGCTATTCAGTGATAATAAGTGTATCACAATCTGTCTCTATGCGATCTCTAATACAAGATTCAGTGGGCCAAGTTTCAATCTCCGTCATGAATATTAAATCCTGTAGCCTCCATCATGTCAAAGGGCATGCCACGCACACACAATGGCAAAATTTGGCCCTAAAACAGAAACAACTCAAGTTTTTAATATTAATATTTAAATATTAACCCCCCACTTAATGTAAGTAACTATAAAATTATTAATAGAATTGTGTAAAAAGGACATAAATCATATTTCTGTTTACAGACTAGTCAGTCATTATAAAGCCATTTGAAGATGAAAAGTGCTAGTGTGATTTCAGCAGCTCTGTGAAGACAAAAATGAATGTATGACTTAAAATAATTGATGTTATAAAGAGTATAGCAATATATCCGATGTTATAAAGGGTATAGCAGCAGGAATATACTACCAACACATGACCAGGATGGATTAGAAGGGATACAGAAGCAGAAAACAATAATAATAGGGGATTACAACTATTCTCATATTGACTGCGTATATGAGGAAAGGATGCACTCCTGAGGAAAGGATGCACTAACAACATTTCTAGACACCATAAATGACTGCTTCTTGTAGCAGCTTGACCTGAAACCCACAAGAGGAGAGGCAATTCTTGATTTAGTCCCAAGTGGAACACAGGATTTGGTCAAAGAGGTGAATATAACTGAATTCTTTCAGTAATAACAACCATAATGTAATTAAACTGCATGAAGACTAGTTAAAAACACCATAATAGAGGCTCAAACTAAATGTATACTCAATATAAACAAGCAAGCAAACAAACAAGAGGATCAAAAAAATGCTACCATAGCTAACTAGCAGAGTAAGAGATGTGGTTAGAGGTAAAAAAGCAACCTTTAAAAATGGAAGTCAAATCCTAGTGAGGAAAAATAGAAAGGAACATAAGGTCTGGCAAGTCAAGTGTAAAAATATAATAAGGCAGGACAAGAAAGAATTTGAAGAGCAACTAGCTAACCATAAAAAGATGACAGAAAAAAAAATTAAGTACATCAGAAGCAGGAAGCCTATGAAGCAGTCAGAGGGGTCACTGGATGATCAAGATGCCATAAAGGAGCACTCAAGGAAGATAAGGCTGTTGCAGAGAAGCCAAATGAATTCTTTATATCAGTCTTCACTGCAAAGGATATGGGGGAGATCCCCACACTCAAGACATTTTTTTAGGCATCAAATCTGAGGAACTGTCCCAGACTGAGGTGTCAATAGAGAAGGTTTTGGAACAAACTGATAAGTTAAAGAGTAATAAATCAACAGGACCAGATGGTATTCACCCAAGGGTTCTGCAGGAACTCAAATATGAAACTGCAGAACTATCAACTGTGGTATGTAACCTATCACTTAAATCAGCCTCTCTACCAGATGACTGAAGGATAGCTAATGTAATGCCTATTTTTAAAAACTTTCTACAGGCAATCTTGCAATTACAGGCCAATAGGTCTAACTTCAGTACAGTGCAAACTGGTTGAGACTATAGTAAATAACAAAATTATCAGACCCATAGATGAACATGATATATTGGGGAAGAGTAAACAAGGCTTTTATAAAGGGATATCATGCCTCACCAAACTATCAGAATTCTTTGAGGGAGTCGGCATGCACGTAGACAAGGATCCAGTCAATTCAGTGTAGTAGAATTTTCAGAAAGCTTTTGACAAGGTCACCCATCCAAGACTCTTACACAAACTAAGCAGTCATGGGATAAGAGGGAAGGCCCCCACAGTCAAAATATACAAAATGTCAGTAAACAGGGGTCAGAAAAAGTAAACAGTGAGGTGGCAAAATTTGCAGATGATTCAAAACTTCTCAAGATAGTTAAGTCCCAGGCAGAGTGCGAAGAGCTACAAAAGGTTCTCTCAAAACTGGATGACTGGGCAACAAAATGGCAGATGAAATTCAATGTTGATACATTCAAAGTAATGCACATTGGAAAACATAATCCCAACTATACATATAAAATGATGGGGTCTAAATTAGCTGTTATCACTCAAGAAAGAGATCTTGGAGTTACTGTGGATAGTTTTCTGAAAACATCTGCTCAATGTGCAGCTGCAATCAAAAAAGCTTACAGAACATTAGGAACCATTAGGAAAGGGATAGATAATAAAGCAGAAAATATCACAATGCTACTATATAAAGCCATGGTACACCCACACATCCAATTTTGTGTGTAGTTCTGGTTGCCGCATCTCAAAAAAGGTGTATTAGAATTGGAAAAGATACAGAGAAAGGCAACAAAAATGATTAGGGGTATGGAATAGCTTCTATATGGGAAGAAATTAAAAAAATCTGGGACTGTTCAGGTTAGAAAAGGAGATGATTAAAGGGGGATGTGATAGAGGTCTATAAAATCATGAATAGTATAAAGAAAACGAATAGGGAAGTATTATTTATCCCTTCACACAACGCAAGTATTAGGAGGTCACACAATGAAATTAATAGGCAGCAGGTTTAAAAAACAAACATAAGGAAGTACATCTTCACAAAACACATAGTCAACCTGTGGAACTCTTTGCCAGGGGATGTTGTGAAGGCCAGTAGTATAACTAAGTTAAAAAAGAATTAGATAAGTTCATGGAGGATAGGTCCATCAATGGTTATCAGAAAAGATGGTCAGGGATAAAACCCCATGCTTTGGGCGTCCCAAAATCTCCAACTGCCAGAACCTTGGACTGAATGGCAGGAGACAGATCACTCTGTTCATTTCCTCTGAAGCATTTTGGACTGGACACTGTCCGAGATAGGATACTGGGCTAGATGGTCCATGGTCCAACTCAGTATAGATGTTCTCAGGATGTTGGGCTCTGAAAGGAGCATGGCTGAGACAGGGGCTAGTACAACAGTACACAAATGATCTTTAAAATCAAATAAATGGTTACTCATTTGATTCAATAATTTTCGAATAGTCATGTTACAAGGGCAGTCTATCATATATGAACTACTAAAGCCTCAATCCTGTAAAGGTTAATGCACGTGCTTAATTTCAAGTACCTGATTAGTCACAATGAAGCCAATGAGCTATGCATGAGCCTAAAATTAAACGTGGTAAGTCTTTTAAGATCAGGGCCTAAGTAAGCAAATACCAATTTAAAAATAAATTAAAATATAAATTACCTTATTATGAAGTAAAACTTGAGTTTTATCAGGTGTTAAATTAACATCCACAGCGGAGGCAGGTACAGTAATATGAATAAAGAAAACAGGGTACGAACGAGAAGAATCTTTATGTGACTTCAGATTATAGTACTGTCGAACCAGCTACAGATAAATGCAACAAAGGAAAGTCAGTAAAAGTAATAAAATAGACCCAAAAGGTACAGAAGCAAAATACTACACTATACAAACAGTTTTTAAATTGTATTTTGTCAATTAAAGAAGATACTAAAACAATTAAGTTAAAAATGTCCTTTTGGGGAGATCTGCGCACCAGGAAAATCCTCAGTAGGGCATTTGCACGTGGTTTCCACTGCCTTTGTGCCATGTAAATCCCAGAAAATCTGCTCCAAAGTATAAACTGTGGCTCCATGAACTTTTTGAAATAATATATGTAGCCCACTTGATACATTTGGAGAAAAAGGTCCTGTACAGTTCTATTCAGTGCCCAAAGTGGACAGGAGATCCAGCACTTTTTTCTAGGGCAACTGAACACCATTATCTCAGAATTTAAAAAAAATGAAAATATATATGTTGTAATATTTTGAAATAAATATTGTTTTCTTTGAGAAAAGAAAAAGAATGAGAAGGTGGAACCCTGGCTGTGCCTAAGATTTTCTCCAGGTCTCTCTCCCTGTTTGGGATATAGGAGGGAGAGGACTTGTCTGACTTGACTCTTAGAGGTTATGAACCTGATTTCAGGTTGTGTTGAAGAAAGTTTCACATAACTTTGGGCCCCAAGTGAGAATTATTTGATTTCTTCCATCACAAAAAAAGGGGCTTCGCCGTAGTCTTTAATTTTGTTCCCACAATCAATTGTAGTGCAAATAATAGTGTTTAGATGCCTAAAGCACCCAATTTGTGTATGCATTTAGACTTTCAAAAGCTAACGTTTGCATCTTCAATTAATTTACACCAGCTATCGATTGTGGGCAGAAAGTTAGAAACCTCTCTTTATTCTATTGAATTAGAAGCTGGGGTATCGTACCTTTAATATTTCCTTTTGATGTACTGGCCGACTGTTTATATAGATGAAACTCCTTTCTGAACTTGAAAGACTTGTCAAAGAATTGTCTGATTCAGGTTTTGGAAGAAATCCAGACAGAAATACCTATAATTGTAAAACGAGTACAATGATCAATAAGAGAAGTCTCCCCACACATTTTATTTGTAAAGAAAACAGATAAATTAATTAGCGCAAGATTCAAATGACCCAAACATTCATTATCAAAATTATCAAAGAGAAATCAAGAAAAGAATTCTTTAAAAAGAGCTGAAACAGTTTATGTTTTGCCTGTATTCCTGTTGAATTTATTGGGAAATCCTAGGCCCAGATCCTCTGCTACACCACAGCATCACTCAGTGCAGTGGAGGCGGTGTTGATTGGGGCCTAGAGAAGTGGCTTTACGCCATCTTTGCTCTCTCCCTTTCTAATCCTTGGAGCAGTCTCAAGGGCTATTCTGCAACAAGGAACTGTCAGAGCATGATGCCACCTTTGTGTTCGTCTGATACCTATGGTTGCCAGTTTGACCCCTGTACATTTTAGAGGCATCATTACAATGACTGTTCCATAGGCGGGAATTGCTCCAGACACACCCACCCTCTCCTGCTCTTGTCCATCCTCTACAATGGAAGAAACCAGGGCAACTGTAACATAAAGCAGACTGTATCAGTTCTCTGCTGGCCAGGGATTCCCCCACATTAGGACACCCTGAAATGGTTCTGTGCGGCCAGCAGCACAAAGCAGCTTTAAAAAGGCCAGCATCTGGTCCCCCAGGTCAGTCTTACAAACAGATGAATATTCAATTCACTTTGCTGCATACTTTTTAAGTGATGTCAAATTTACGACATCTAAACAAGAAACCCCTGAGGCATTCTGATGCCCGTCTGAGGCATTCTGATGTGTTCTTTTACACAGATACTAGGGTAGTCTCATTTCAAGATGCCAGCACATTCCTTGTGATCTACCTGGTAAAGCTAATGTTTGATAAAACACTGAACTCAGAGGATTGATAAATGATTAGCAATGGAATATGGGGCCCTTTGCCCCTATCGTCTCTAAGTCATCAGTTCAAATTCAAGACAGACTCAACACACATTAATGTTACTACCATGATGCCTATACCGTAGCCTGTGTGAAACTGGTCTCCAGTCCAGTTCCAAATAGACATCATCCACATTGTAAAATTTTCTGCAACAACTGGCATGCTAGTTGGCAGGTTCAGCAGGGAAGCCAGGGAATGAATGGAATGGGGATTAAGCCACTAGCTCACTTCCTTGGTTTAGGGCTGAGACACACTTGCAAGCAGAGTGGGGAAACTTGTTCTGCAATTGCCTCTCCTGTACGTGTTCTACCTGTAACATGGGTGAAATAGTCAAACATGGATGTCTAAAGCTAGGCACCTAAAATCAAAGTGGCCTGATTTCAAAGATGCTGAGCACCCATGACTCTCACTGACAGCTTTGTCAGCATACTGGTATTGAACCAAAGCCCACTGGTTCCCTAGGCAGCACACCTAGCCTCTGTGCCACAAGGGTGTGCTGAACCATCACCCCAAGTCAACACTAGTCACTGTCAGGATGCCAGTATTGAACTCAAGCCCATCACGCCCTTAGGCAGCATCTCTAGAAACTGCACCACAACAGTGCACTGTATTGCTGCCCCTGACCAATAGCCTTAGTCCTAAAGGCCTGCAACCATGCCCAAGGCCCCTGACTGGCTGGATAGAGAGCATTCTCTTTAGGTACCTGGACTATATAAAGTCCTCAGGAGGAAGTGGAAGATGCCTGAGCAACGGGCCATTGCCTGTGAGTTGCTGCCTTGCCTGACGCTGCCTTGCTACCTGACCCAACCTTGCCTACAGATCCCGCCAACCCACATCCTTGGATTGGATCTCCCAGCTCCTGAGCCCTGCGAGAAATCCAGCCATTGCCCAGGACTCCCTTTAATACTTATAGACTTCCTGGCTAGCATGTCACCCACACATCACTTGAACACAGAGCTCTGGTCTGCCTTTAGCCCACTTCAGCCACTGGGCACTACAAGCTGTGAGTGCTCAGCACTTTTGAAAAATCAGGCCAGTTTGATTTAGGTGCCTAACTTTTGGAACCAAGACTGAAAATTTTGTCACAGCCTTTTTTATTAACTTAAATCAAAGCTAACAAACATTTGAAACAGAACAGATAATCAACCCTTTGTGATTCCTGGTTAGCTACTTCACTTCAGCAAGCTATTCATTCCCCTAGCCCTGCAATGAACATTCTGTGCCAAAGCTGGAGTGTTCTGGTCAGCAACAATTATACACATAACTAAATGCCACTGGTCAAATTAAAGAGGTGTCAACTGTCTGTTGGATCATTATCAGGAAAAACAACTAGCTGCTCTCTTACATTATATTCTGCAACTCTTTCACATCCAATCTAAATGTCACTTTGTTTTATGTTTTAGCTTCTTTTTTAAATGTTAAATACTAGACACAAGTTAAGTCACTTCAAACAATAACTTTGCGAAACAAATGGACAATGTTAAAACACTACTGGAAGGCTCTAAAATCAGGCAGTTAATAAGTTGCCATATTCAGATTTAGTTGACTGTTACTAACTGTTTAAAACTGTCATAAATATAAAGGGAAGGGTAACCACCTTTCTGTATACAGAACTATAAAATCCCCCCTGGCCAGAGGCAAAACCCTTTCACCTGTAAAGGGTTAAGAAGCTAAGATAACCTCACTGGCACCTGACCAAAATGACCAACGAGGAGACAAGATACTTTCCAAGCTGCGGTGGGGTGGGGGAACAAAGGGTCTGTCTGTCTGTGTGATGCTTTCGCTGGGAACAGATCAGGAATGCTCTTCAGAACTCCTGTAAAAAGTCAGTAAGCAATCTAGCTACAAATGCGTTAGATTTTCTTTTGTTTAAATGGCTGGTAAATAAGCTGTGCTGAATGGAATGTATATTCCTGTTTTTGTGTCTTTTTGTAACCTAAGGTTTTGCCTAGAGGGATTCTCTATGTTTTGAATCTGATTACCCTGTAAAGTATTTACCATCCTGATTTTACAGAGGTGATTCTTTCACTTTTTCTTTAATTAAAATTCTTCTTTTAAGATCCTGATTGCTTTTTCATTGTTCTTAAGATCCAAGGGTTTGGGTCTGTGTTCACCTATGCAAATTGGGGAGGATTTTTATCAAGCCTTCCCCAGGAAAGGGGACGTAGGGCTTGGGGGGATATTTCGGGGGGAAGACGTCTCCAAGTGGGCTCTTCCCTGCTTTTTGTTTAACACACTTGGTGGTGGCAGCATAGGGTTCGAGGACAAGGCAAAGTTTGTACCTTGAGGAAGTTTTTAACCTAAGCTGGTAAGAATAAGCTTAGGGGGTCTTTCATGCAGGTCTCCACCTCTGTACCCTAGAGTTCAGAGTGGGGAAGGAACCTTGACAAAAACTATTTGGGAAGTCAGCGTGCACCATAACAGAGTTAATGAGTGAAGATTTCTAAAACTGGATTGCTCTGGTAAAATTGTCACCTATTAAATATGATAGGAGGTATGTCATACATATGTATGATAATACGAAGTTTTAGAAAAAATAGATAAGCAAGGGATCTTGATTTTAAGTTAAACCAGTTGTTTAAAGTGACACGATTATTTTATTATATTATTATAGGTGGGGTTTGTAGCCCCACTTCCCATTATATGACCCTTATTTCAAGTTTCAGAGTAACAGCCGTGTTAGTCTGTATTCGCACAAAGAAAAGGAGTACTTGTGGCACCTTAGAGACTAACCAATTTATTTGAGCATGAGCTTTCGTGAGCTACAGCTCACTTCATCGGATGCATACTGTGGAAACTGCAGAAGACATTATATGCACAGAGACCATGAAACAATACCTCCTCCCACCCCACTCTCCTGCTGGTAATAGCTTATCTAAAGTGTTCATCAAGTTGGGCCATTTCCAGCACAAATCCAGGTTTTCTCACCCTCCGCCCCCCCCCCCCCCAACTCACTCTCCTGCTGGTAATAGCCAATCCAAAGTGACCACTCTCTTTAAAATGTGTATGATAATCAAGGTGGGCCATTTCCAGCACAAATCCAGGTTTTCTCACCCCCTCACCCCCCTCCAAAAACCACACACACAAACTCACTCTCCTGCTGGTAATAGCTCATCCAAAGCGACCACTCTCCCTACAATGTGTATGATAATCAAGGTGGGCCATTTCCAGCACAAATCCAGGTTTTCTCACCCCCTCACCCCCCCCCCCCCTTTTCCACACGCACAAACTCACTCTCCTGCTGGCAATAGCTCATCCAAACTGACCACTCTCCTTACAATGTGCATGATAATCAAGGTGGGCCATTTCCAGCATAAATCCAAGTTTAACCAGAACGTCGGGGGGGGGGGGGGTAGAAAAAAACAAGGGGAAATAGGCTACCTTGCATAATGACTTAGCCACTCCCAGTCTCTATTTAAGCCTAAATTAATAGTATCCAATTTGCAAATGAATTCCAATTCAGCAGTTTCTCGCTGGAGTCTGGATTTGAAGTTTTTTTGTTGTAAGATAGCGACCTTCATGTCTGTGATTGCGTGACCAGAGAGATTGAAGTGTTCTCCGACTGGTTTATGAATGTTATAATTCTTGACATCTGATTTGTGTCTATTTATTCTTTTACGTAGAGATTGTCCAGTTTGACCAATGTACATGGCAGAGGGGCATTGCTGGCACATGATGGCATATATCACATTGGTGGATGTGCAGGTGAACGAGCCTCTGATAGTGTGGCTGATGTTATTAGGCCCTGTGATGGTGTCCCCCGAATAGATATGTGGGCACAGTTGGCAACGGGCTTTGTTGCAAGGATAGGTTCCTGGGTTAGTGGTTCTGTTGTGTGGTATGTGGTTGTTGGTGAGTATTTGCTTCAGGTTGGGGGGCTGTCTGTAGGCAAGGACTGGCCTGTCTCCCAAGATTTGTGAGAGTGTTGGGTCATCCTTCAGGATAGGTTGTAGATCTTTAATAATGCGTTGGAGGAGTTTTAGTTGGGGGCTGAAGGTGACGGCTAGTGGCGTTCTGTTATTTTCTTTGTTAGGCCTGTCCTGTAGTAGGTGACTTCTGGGAACTCTTCTGGCTCTGTCAATCTGTTTCTTCACTTCTGCAGGTGGGTATTGTAGTTGTAAGAATGCTTGATAGAGATCTTGTAGGTGTTTGTCTCTGTCTGAGGGGTTGGAGCAAATGCGGCTGTATCTCTTGGCTGTTGACGATGGATCGTGTAGTCACCTACTACAAGACAGGCCTAACAAAGAAAATAACAGAACGCCACTAGCCGTTTGTGTGTGTATGGGGGTGGGGGGGTGAGAAAACCT
Source organism: Caretta caretta (assembly GCF_965140235.1). Lineage (NCBI taxonomy): Eukaryota > Metazoa > Chordata > Testudines > Cheloniidae > Caretta > Caretta caretta. The sequence goes on along the minus strand of NC_134216.1, from coordinate 52,479,579 downwards.
GTATTTGTGCTGGAAATGGCCCACCTTGATTATCATGCACATTGTAGGGAGAGTGGTCGCTTTGGATGAGCTATTACCAGCAGGAGAGTGAGTTTGTGTGTGTGGTTTTTGGAGGGAGGTGAGGGGGTGAGAAAACCTGGATTTGTGCTGGAAATGGCCCACCTTGATTATCATACACATTTTAAAGAGAGTGGTCACTTTGGATGGGCTATTACCAGCAGGAGAGTGAGTTTGTGTGGGGGGGGGCAGAGGGTGAGAAAACCTGGATTTGTGCTGGAAATGGCCCAACTTGATGAACACTTTAGATAAGCTATTACCAGCAGGAGAGTGGGGTGGGAGGAGGTATTGTTTCATGGTCTCTGTGCATATAATGTCTTTTGCAGTTTCCACAGTATGCATCCGATGAAGTGAGCTGTAGCTCACGAAAGCTCATGTTCAAATAAATTGGTTAGTCTCTAAGGTGCCACAAGTACTCCTTTTCCTTATTTCAAGTTGCTTACAACTTTGCAAAACTTTAGCTGTTTGGGTTGCATCTGACTTTTTGGGGAACATTTCACCTAACATGGTTCAGCTCATTCAGAGAAGAGAGGTAGGGAAAAACATATTTTAAAAAAATTATGGTGAGCTCTTTCTTTAAGAAGTTCTAGCCAACCCATGCTTTGGGACCTTAGATTTGATGGGTGGGTCTTTGAGTCAGGGATGTGCCTTTTGCAACCCCCATGAAAATTCACCCAAATTTGGTCAAGTTAGAAGACTATGGAAAAAGATCAGTTTGCACATGCTCAGTAGAGACTTTCTAGATCACAGCTTAATTCCTCAAAGATTCTGTCCACACTGGGCATCCTCCAGGTATGGGCTGAGGACGACTTTCCTTGCAATTGCAGTTCCCAACTGTTCTGGGCCATGCTGGGTCCAGGTCCAGACCCAGCAGCTGGACTGAGAGCAGGGAGCCTGCCTCTCCTGTGCTCTTAATGCCCTGCTGACATCCAGGCAGCCACTGAAGTGGAGGGTGCCCGATGCAAAGGCAGAGGACACAAGAGCTGGACCTGGTGCAGGAGGGAAAGGAGTAGAATGGGGCAAGGAACCTGGTGAGGGGAGACTGAGGCTGGTGGGGGAAAGGGAAACTGGGAGTTGATGGGGGAGACTGGGAACTAGTAAGGTGGGGAGGAGGTGATAGGAATAAGGGAGAATGAGAGATCACAAGAAGCCAGGATGCAGAAGAAGAACTGGGGCAGGCTGGCAAAGAGATTGGAACGAAGAGCTTGGTGGAATATTGAGACTGGACAGGAGGCCCAGTGAGGGAGAGTGGGACTGGGAGCCCATGGGGAATGTGAGCATGGGGATGCCTGGATTCGGGGTAGGCTGCACAGATCAGATGAGGAAATGGGAGAGGGGAACTAGGAATGGCTGGGCAAGGAGACTAGGACTGGGAGTCCAGAAGAGGAGACTAGGACTTGCTGGCAATGAGACAGACTGGGATGAGAAACCTCAGAGTGGAGACAACAGGTTGATAAGGAGAATGTAAATGGGACAAGGAGATGGAGCAAGGCAAGACAAGACTGGGACAGGTTGGAATGAAAGGCAGAAGAATCTGTGCCTACTAGAGCGTACTTCCCTCCAGAGTCTGAAATGGAACCAAAGATTCCTGAGTCTCATAATTCCTCTAACGTAAGTAAACATATGTAAAACTCTCGGGCAAAGCTTATCATCCCCCTTTAGTGCTGGTCCATAGAGGATCACAACCTACTACTACTATCAGTTACTCTCTTAGCTCAAGTGGGAGGGGACGGTGAAGTGGATCCAAAGGTTCCAACCCTGCTGATGACTCATGTGGCTCTCAATATGATGCCACATGATAGAATCATAGAAATGTAGGGCTGGAAGGCACCTTGACAAGTCATCAGGTCAGTCCCCTGTACTGAGGCAGGACCATGTAAACCTAGATCATCCCTGTCAGGTGTTTGTCCAACCTGTTCTTAAAACTTCCAATGATGGGCATTTCACAATCTCACTTGGAAGGCTGTTCCAGAACTTAACTACCCTTATAATTAGAAAGTTTTTCCTAATATCTAACCTAAAGCTCCCTTGCTGCAAATTAAGCTCATTACTTCTTGTCTTACCTTCATTGAACATAGAGAATAATTGATCAACATCCTCTTTATAACAGCCCTTTACATATACAAAGACTTATCAGGTCCCCCCTGAGTCTTCTTTTCTCAAGACTAAATGTGCCCAGTTTTTTTAATCTTTTCTCACAGTCACATTTTCTAAATCTTTTATCATTTTGGTTGCTCTCTACTGGACTCTCTCCAAGTTGTCCACATCTTTCCTAAAACCTAGTGCCCAGAACTGGGCACAGTGTTGCAGTTGAGGCCTCACCAGTGCTGAATACAGGACAATTACCTCTCATGTCTTACATACAACGCTCCTGTTAATACACCCCAGAAAGATATTCGCCTTTTTTGCAACTGCATCACACTGTTGACTCATTCAATTTTTGATCCTATTATAACCCGCAGATCCTTTTCGGCAATACTACCACCTAGCCAGTTATTCCAAATTTTGTAGCTGTACATTTGATTTGTCCTTTTTAGGTGTAATATTTTGCACTTGTCTTTATTGAATTTCATCTTGTTGAATTCAGACCAATTCTCCAGTTTCTTAGATTTGTTTTGAATTCTAATCCTAACCTCCCAACTGCTTTCAACTCCTCCCAGACTGGTGTCATATTCAGATTTTATAAGCATACTCTCCATTCCATTATCTAAGTCATTAATGAAAATACTGAATAGTGTCAGACCCAGGACAGACCTTTGCAAGACCCTCCCAGTTGATGAGTACTCTTTGAGTCTGGTCTTTCAACCAGGCATGCACCTACCTTATAATAATTTTATCTCTAGACCATATTTCCCTAGTTTGTTTATGAGAATGTCCTGTGGAATGGTCTCAAAAGTCTTACTAAAATCAAGAAATTTATCACTTTTACTGCTTCCCCCTTATTCACTCTGCCAGCAACCCTGTCAAAAAAGGAAACCTGTTCTTGACAAATTCATGCTGGCTATTCCTCACAACCTTATTATTCAGCAGGTGTTCACAAACTGATTGTTTAATAATTTGTTCCAGTACCTTTCCAAGTATCAAAGTTAGGCTGATTGGTCTATAATTTCCCGGGTCCTCTTTGTTTCTCTTTTTAAAGACAGATACTATGTTTGCCCTTCTTCAGTCTACTAGGACTTCATCCATTCTCCAGGAGTTCTCAGAGATAATTGCTAACAGTTCCAAGATTGCTTCAGCCGTTCCTTAAGTACTCTAGAATGAATTTCATCAGGCCCTACTGACTTGAATACATCTAACTTATCTAAATATTCTTTAACCTGTTCTTTCCCTATCTTGGCTTGCATTCCTTCATGGAGAATCTGTTTTTTTCATTTTGATTGTTTAAACAATCTAGGAAATTATACACCCACATTCACACAGTTAAAAGAATGTTAAGTTTGCAAAGTGAAGCACTCAAAAGTTAGGAAATGCCAGAATGAAGGTTAGCTGTGCAACCTTAATCCTGTTTCTGTGTGTGTGTGTGCGTGCGTGTGTATTATGGTACAGTCTTCAATTACATGATGAAATGATATTTTTCCAAAAAGATGCTTGCCTCATTCAGTGCTCAGGTCAGATGAATCAGGATGGGGATGAATCAGAGTTGTATAATAAAGGAGCCTTGTCTGTAGGGATCCTGCTTCATTTATTTCAAAAGTTGGGAGGTGTGTACTGAATGAGGCAGGTAACTGCAGGAAGAGAAAGGACAGTCTCAGAGATAAGGCAGCTGAATTCTGCCCAGCAGAACTAGATTCTATCCCTGCCTCTGCTACAGAGTCCCTGTGTGATGTTAGGCAAGTCACTTAAACCAAATTTAGCAAAGGTGGTCGCTAATTGTGTGTTCCTCATTTGCTGGGTGCCTCAATTAAGACCCTGAGGTATGATCTGTAGAAGTTCTGAGCAGTCATGGAAGACGGGAGATGTTCCAGAAGACTGGAAAAGGGCAAATATGATGCCCATCTATAAAAACGGAAATAAGGACAACCTGGGGAATTACAGACCAGTCAGCTTAACTTCTGTACCTGGAAAGATAATGGAGCAAATAATTAAGCAATCAATTTGCAAACACTTAGAAGATAATAAGGTGATAAATAACAGTCAGCATGGATTTGTCAAGAACAAATCATGTCAAACCAACCTGATAGCTTTCTTTGACAGGGTAACAAGCCTTGTGGATAGGGGGGAAGCAGTAGATGTGGTATATCTTGACTTTAGTAAGGCTTTTGATACGGTCTCGCATGACCTTCTCATAAACCAATTAGGGAAATACAACCTAGATGGAGCTACTATAATGTGAGTGCATAACTGGTTGGAAAATTGTTCCCAGAGAGTAGTTATCAGTGGTTCACGTTCGTGCTGGAAGGGCATAATGAGTGGGGTCCCGCATGGATCGGTTCTGTTCAATATCTTCATCAGTGATTTAGATAATGGCATAGAGAGTTTCTAAAGTTTGTGGACAATGCCAAGCTGGGAGGGGTTGCAAGTGCTTTGGCGCATAGGATTAAAATTCAAAATGGTCTGGACAAACTGGAGAAATGGTCTGAAGCAAATAGGACGTAATCCAATAAGGACAAATGCAAAGTATTCCACTTAGGAAGGAACAATCAGTTGCACACATAGAAAATGGGAAATGACTGCCTAGGAAGGAGTACTGTGGAAAGGGATCTGGAGGTCATAGTGGATCACAAGCTAAATATGAGTCAACAGTGTAACGCTGTTGCAAAAAAAGCGAACATCATTCTGGGATGTATTAGCAGGAGTATTGTAAGCAAGACACGAGAAGTAATTCTTCCGCTCTACTCCGCACCGATTGGGCCTTAACTGGAGTACTGTGTCCAGTTCTGGGCACCACATTTCAGGAAAGATGTGGACAAATTGGAGAAAGTCCAGAGAAAAGCAACGAAAATGATTAAAGGTCTACAAAACATGACTTATGAGGGAATATTGAACAAATTGGGTTTGTTTAGTCTTTCGGAGAGAAGACTGAGGGGGGACGTGATCACAGTTTTCAAGTACATAAAAGGTTGTTATAAGGAGGAGGGAGAAAAATTATTCTTCTTAACCTCTGAGGATAGGACAAGAAGCAATGGGCTTAAATTGCAGCAAGGGCGGTTTAGGTTGGACATTAGGAAAAACTTCCTAACTGTCAGAGTGGTTAAGCACTGGAATAAATTGCCGAGGGAGGTGGTGGAATCTCCATCATTGGTGATTTTTAAGAACAGGTTGGACAAACACCTGTCAGGGATGGTCTAGATCAGGGGTGGGCAAACTTTCTGGCCCGAGGGCCACACTGGGGAATAGAAATTGTATGGAGGGCCATGAATGCTCACAAAAGTGGGGTTGGAGTGCGGGAGGGGGCTCTGGGGTGGGGCTGGGGATGAGGAGTTTGAGGTGTAGGTGGGTGCTCTGGGCTGGGACCGAGGGGTTCGGAGGGTGGGAGCAGGGGTGAGGGAAGGGGACTGGGTTCTGGCTGGGGATGCGGGCTCTGAGGCGGAGCTGGGGCTGAGAGGTTTGGATGCAGGAGGGTGCTGTGGGCTAGGATTGAGGGGTTTGGAGAGTGGGAGGGGGATCAGGGCTGGGGTTGGGGCATGGGGAGAGGCTCAGGGGTGTGGCCCCCGACCCAGCACCCCGGCCGGAGCATCAGAGCGGGGCTGAGCAGCATGGTGCAGCTCCCGACCCAGCTCCCCGGCTGGAGAGGGCCCGAGCCACTTGATGCAGCTCAGGGGCCAGCTTAAAATGGCCGTAGTTTGCCCACCCCTGGTTTAGATAATACTTAGTCCTACCTTGAATGCAGGGGACTGGACTAGATGACCTCTCGAGATCCCTTCCAGTTCTATGACTCCATGATTCATAGATGCAATGGAAGCTGTGCTTTGAACACACAATGTACTTTGTAATGCTAAATATTCTGGAAAATCAGATCCTGAGTGTTTCAAATTGGGCACCCAAAATTAGTGGATACTTTTGACCTCAATGTCTCTATGCCTCAGTTCCCCATTTGTAAAATGAGAATAATAATATCCCCAAACCTCATGGGGTGTTGCAAAAATAAATTAATTCATATTCCTGAAGCATTCAAATACTATAGTGATGAACATCACAAAAAGCCAATGAGGAAATTAACAATTCAGCCTTTAGACTAGGGTTTGAATAGCATAAAATATAAAAGACATAGGGTCACCCATTGAACAATAAGGAGAAAACAAAATATTGAATAGCTGTTCCTTAAATAAGCATCATCCATTCTGTGCACTGAATGAGGCAGTGGTCTTGTGGAAAAGACAGCATGTGATCATGTAATTAAAGCCTATATTAAAATGCACATGCACAAGGGAACTGAATTAAAGTTGCACAGGCAACCTTAATTCTGGCATTTCCTAACCTCTAGGAAGCCTGAGCTTGGGCTCTCTTCCTCCTCCAAGTTCTAACCAAGGCATATGTAATACCTCACTGATCTACCAGCTAGTGGTTTGACCATTTGTCTGCTCAGGTGAACTCACATAGCTTCCACTTTCCTCTTCCTTCCATTCCCTACTTATTGCCTCAGAGTCCTCCCACATAAATGCTGAATGCCCACCACATACCACAAATACTGCGTTTGCCCATTGGAGTGGTTTCTTTATAGTCCTGTTCCTATGCCACCTGTCAGAGGAGAGCACAAAATCTAAAGCAGTTTCACCATCCTACTTCAGTATATACGAGGGTTCACATAAGATTAGTTTAAGACATCTGAATGAACAAATTAATAAAACAATATTCTTATGGACATGCTAAACAACCATTTTCACTAGATAGATTATGCTTCAATACACTTTATGCTAGTCTGGTCAGCCTTTATAGCTGCAAGATAAAGAACAAAATTAACCTTTACTAGACAAGAGAGGAGCGAGTCATTCGATTAAGTGATATCTACAACCAAATAGAGGCTTTCTGAGTTAAAATATACCTCCGAAAATATTAGTAAGGTATCTCCTGCAAAGGAAGCAGCAATTGCAAAGCTCTCATTAATATAAATAGGAGCACAGTAAGATCTACGCAGAGCATTTCTGGAAATTGTACCCGTTAACTCCTTTAAATTTAGATTTAGGGGAAATTTTGCACATCTTCCTTTAAAAATATTTTTTGTTGTTTTTGTACAGATACCTCTACGCTCTGTATTGTAAGATCCTGAGATGCCATGGTGATGATAATGATATGAAAGTATAGATAACTAAACAGGCCACCCACCTGCACATAGACCATGTATCCTACACTAGAGAGTACACAGTAATCAGTAATTCTGCATTTGTCACAACTATTTTTGCTGCCATCTGGTCACTGCCACGTGAGTCTTGATTTGATGATTCTTGGAGAGCACTTTCAATCATCAAACCAATTAATTTTAGGGACAGAGCAGAAAAGGAATTCAATCAATTTTAGAAGCCTTTTCCTTTTAAATGCTGGGTTTTGTTCTTTGTTGGTGGGTTTTTCATGGGGGCTGGGAGAAGAATGTTTAAAAATTTACCTCAGGATCTTCACAGTGATGTTGAAAAGGTACCATGCTGCCCATAACGGCAGTTCCCAGAACTGACATAAAGGACATTTTGTGATCTGACACCCTGGTCTTTTGCCAAATAACTGCCTGAAACAAAATGGCACAGAGTCAAATTTTTGACATTATATTTAAGTTTGTTGAACTCAAGTCATCTGCAACATTACATGACTGAAAACATATATACACAACTGCACACTTATACAGGACATGTAACATTCTATTCTTTGATCCTCTTGCATTCATAGCTTTAGAATGAACATACATGTGACAGTACTTTATGATATATCATCTCATAAAATCTTACTCCTAGTTTAAATAAAGAACAAGAAAATGAAGGAATCTGTTCCCACATATATATATTAATCATTGATGTAACTTTAACTTACAAGGATTTCTGCAAGAATTGAAATTCGTGCAATTGCTGAGAAGTAATCAGCAAAAGAATTTATTATGGATCCACTCTGCCCTCACATGCATTCATGTAGTCAGTGGGTTTGTATGGCTGTAACTGTATCAGATTGGGGTCCTAAAAATGCATCTTGCATATTCTTCATACCGGCTGGCATCATAGTATAGAAGTTGTGATGCTTATAGTACCATGGCCAAAGTATAAATCACTGGCCTGGGAATCATTAGGTTAGGTTAGTCATTAGGTTAGGTTAGGTTTCTGTTCCTAGACTCAGTGTCTAACTGCCACTCTCTCTGCCTTAGCTTCTTTATTTGTGTAAAGAAGGAAACTGTGCTTGCTTACTCACACCTTTGTAAAGTGCTTAGAGAAGAATAAAAAAAGGCTACATAATTAATTATACACCTTGCTATGCTGGTGTAAGCCCCTAGATAGATAAGTTACACTGGATTTCAGATCCCAGAGAAGACAAGGCCCAAGACAGAAGTACAGTCTTAGCTTTGAACCTCTTAGCTTTTGTCATTTTGTGCCAATGTTAACATAGAAACTTGCATTTTAGTTAATCCCCTATTTTTGGGCAAATTAGAAGAAGAAATGGGTGGTACGTATTACGTGCTTTTATTTTTTTTTTAAATTGCTCCTAGATAGCTATGAGTTAATACGAAAAACGCTAAGGACTGCTGCTCCTGTTACCATCTATCCTGATCAGAGACATATTCAGGAATTTAAGATACAGGTATGTCTACAAGAATTTAGTTTTTGGCATTCTGGGATGTAAATCTACCCCACACTAGCCCACCATACACTAGCCATGTGGACCATGCTATGGCACAGTTCCCTAGTGTGTTTTAATCTACTCCCATTTCAAAGTGGGAGAGATCAAAGCACACTAGAGAACTTTTAGTGCACAGCAGCAGGATCTATACAGACACTTAGCATGCAGCAAGCTAGTGACAGGTAGATTTACATCCCAGCTTGCCACAAACTAAGTGTTTGTGTAAACAAATCCACAGATGAATGACTTGACAAACTACAATAGCTTGAGCTCCCTCAGAACCATTAGTCTCTCAGCAAATATCTGTTACAGACATTATTGACATACCTTAGTTGAGGTTTTCAAAGTAAACTAGAGGATTTAGCCACACAACTCAGGTTGAGATTAATGGGAATGGTCTGACTAATCCCCCCTCCTAGTAAGCACTAAACATCTTTATAATTATACATAGACTTTAACCAGTGTTTCATGTTGACTACAGTTATCAAATAGCTGCATCTAAGTGTGTTTTAGTGTGCAACATTCCCCAAGTGCTTCAGCACCTAAGCACAACAAGATAGATTAAGATAAAAAGATGTTAGATTTAACCTGAAATTCCTTTGCGTTACAATGCTGAATTTAAAGTGTCCTAATATGTGCAAGGAATCCAAGAAATACAAAGTGAGTTCATAGTATTCAAGTACCGGATAGGATTTAAAAATATGGTAAGTGAGCAACAAATATACCTACAACCTCAAGAAATAAATACAGAACCTTAAAATCCCACCTGTCCTCCAAGGTATTTCCTTGCCTTGCAGGGTGCATTCCATTGAAGAACACTAAATTCCTTTAAAAGTGATACTTGCTTTCTGCACAACAGATGGAATGTTCAGGCTGCAGGACTGCAGATATAGGAGACTACAATTGCTCCCCAGTCTTTATTTCTTCTAATTACACATCAAACACATTGAGCACCATTTGTACTGCTGGACTTGCTACTTGAGTCCAACTCACTTAAGAGTATAAGAATATAGTCATAAGGGGCACTGTGACCATCACCTTCTCCTTCCACTGCAAGCTTGAAAAGCCCTGAATTTAGTGGCTCTGGTTCACTGGTGGTGGACAGCGGGATAAGAGCCACATTTCTAGGAATTCCATAGGAGCTCCACTGAGGTTTCCACTGTGCTACTGAATGGTGAGCACGGTAGACAGAGGGACAACGGCTGCCTTGCGGATTTAGCAGCAGCTCTGAAGTGGTATTGCTGATGCTTCATAGAGTGAGTAGTGGAGGAGGGAAATTCTTACTCCCTGCCCCATAAACATCCTCAAAGCAGTGAGGAAAGAATTTTCCCTTTAGAGTTCCTCTTTAAAAAAACATATTTGTTACTGCTTCTATTTTGAGTTATATCTACATTTTAAGTGATCAAAAGTGCCAAGCAATTTATCTTTACTAGATATTATATTTTAAATGTGTGTGACCAAACTGAGAAAGATGCTCGTGACACAACTAATATAAATGTCACACTGTTTATTTTAGCTTGTATTAACGTGATGCCACAGGTACAGATATAAATCCTAGCTGCTGATTAATGCAAGGATGTCATTACACTGCCTGACCTGCTGAATGGCTGAAAAAAGCTCATTTCAATAAACTGCCTTAAGAAAGGTATGGAACATAAAAACTTACTAAATGCAAACTCTGTAAAAGAGGAAACTGCTAATAATTTGGGGGCACATTTTTACTGATCAATGTTTTCTTAAATATCAGGATTAAAAGCTGTAGGCAAAACTCCTAAATCTAGTTACTAGAACACGTTAGCTCAAAGTTCTCACATTGCAGAGGTCAGTCAACTAGTTAAACGTGCGTATCGGATAACCACACAACAGATTGGTTTAGATTCATTTTCAGAACTGGCTGCACACTATGAAACAACACGGCATGATACTTTAAAAATAACTGGTAATCTAAAGAATACATTATAAATGAACTGACTTCACCAACAGGTTTTGAAAAAGAAGAATCAAAGCTGTTAAGAAGCAATGCTACTTATATTTATTTATTTTTGAAAGTGTCAGTACTCCCCAGTGAGTTTCCTGCAACAGTTGATTTTTATAACCTTGGTTATATGCTGAAATTGTGCTAAAAATATATACACACACACCCCCTTATATTTTCTAGGTCACATAAGCCTGGTGTCTGCGATGAGCCAAGTAAGAATCTGACTCTAGTCAGTATGATGACACTGCAAAAACACCCTAATTAAAGATATATTATTACATACAGACCATCTTAGGTTTTGTTGGAGCTCACCAAATATATCCTGCCTCCCTCCCCATTTCATTGAGGGGCACTGCATGAATTAGAAGGCATAAAAAGCCAAATGCATATAAATATCTATTTCACGGGCATAGATTAGTGTATTGACACATTCGGTATTTGTGTATACAGTACGTACATTTTCTTTAATTATACCCCCCCACACACACACACTTCATTCAGACCATACATCTCTGTTGCTAAATTTTAGAGCACATACATATAGGCCAAGATTATTCCTGGTCTTTTGAACAGGTGCATAATAAGTGGGGGAAGAGTCCCTTATTTGCATCCCGCAGCAGAAGCTGGGAACAATGCTTTTATGCTCATGAAGAACATGAGTTCTTCAGAGTCATCCTTTCCAAAGACAGTAGGGAAGGTCATAGGGCCAGACCCCGCTCCTCAACCAGCCTTGTTTTTTAATACTCTGACCAGCAGCCATGTTAATACTTTTACCAGCATAATTGGTTGCTGGTTTACCAACAAAAGAGAAAGCTAAATCTAATAGTCAAAACAGAGAACTGGAGGTCAGGGGAACCGGATTCTATTTCTGTCACTGACTCAAAGTGTAACTTTCAGTGAGTCACTTAACCTGCCTGAACCACAGTTTACCTAGCTGACAAATGGGAGTAATTAATGTTTCCTGCCATTGTAAAGCACATTGAGATCCTTAGCTGAAAGGTGATACATCCATAAAGGTTATGTCTTCACTGCCAAAAAAAAAAAAAAAAGGTGCTCATTTACCAGGTGATAACTAACCCGTGCTAGCTATCATGCTGTAAAATCCTAGTGGAGACAAGTTTGCAATCTTTACCGTAAAGTAGCTAGGTGAGGGAAACATAATGCGGTAAAAACAAGAGTGCCTTGTCTCGACTGGCATTTTACAGCACAATAGCTAACGCATATTACACGTGGTCCTGAATAAGAATGGATTTAAGTGCATGCTTAAGTGTTTCTTGAATCAGGCCACAAATCTTTTTTTGAAAAGTGGAAAGAGGCTGCTGGCTTTTGTGGGGGTTTTACAGGATGTGTATATAGACACTGCAACTTTCCCAAATTTTCCTATAAAACTCCAAATTAGCTGGTTTATTGAAACAGAAAAGTGACAAGCTAGTGACAGCACTCAGCAAGTGTTACGTAAAGTCATGACTAACCACTGAAAGATAAATATTATAGCCTGTCTACTAGGAGATATGGAAAATGAAAATAAACTGGCAGGAGAAGTGGTTGGAGCCGTAGGGAAGGTAAAGAAACAATTACACCACCTTCTTACGGTGAATCAATAATCATTAGTACATTTTTATGGGGAAGAAACTATAGTTGAGAGTCTTGTCAAGGTAAACCTAAGGGCATCTAAATTAAACTTACATTACCAAACTTTCTTCTGCTTAGCAGGCATACACATGCATGTTGGATTGTCTCCCTGTTCTTGTCAGCATTAGTGTATTTATATGTTTAACAATCTGCCTTGCTCCCAAGAACAGGGCAGACAGAGCAGAGACTGAGAAGCCTGGTCCAGCAATCTGGGTTTGTTGGCGGTAAACTGCCAAGAAGAATTGGTATTTTACCTGTGTGGCAGGCATAACTCACAGATTTTTCTTCAAGTTCAGTAGATTTCTTTTTAATTTTAATTTAGGGTACATGACCTCTTGAGCCTTTCAAACAGATTTAAACTATTTTTAAAAATATCCTCAACAAGAATGTGCTTGTATGTTAAATTTCAGCTCAAAGGAAAGGCCCACTCAAAAACACAAACGTATTCCCACAACTAAAACCAACACTGTTTAGTTTAAAAAAATATATTGACAACAGCAGAAAACCAAAACAGAATCTAGAGTTTGCATTTATAGGAAGGAAAACATAACAAAAAGAAGAGGTCTCCAAGAACTTGCAATATGTGTAAATTCTTTGTTTATAGTGCACAGACACCTAGCTGCAAGAGCAGGCGTATTTTTTTAGGGAGGAAGAACAGCTGTCAACTAAATTCAAAAAGACAGGAAGATAAAATAATCTTAATAACCACTTTCTTTAAAAAAAAATTCAGTTTTAAAAATTGTCAAGGTTATTTTATTTACACCAAGCTGAAACTGGAGCATTGTTTTTAAATAAATGGTAAATTCTCTCTCTTATGGAAAGAGATCTTTTGCATAATCATCTTTTGGAATTAAGTTTAATAGCAAGTGCAGTTTTTAATAGTAACTTAAAACGGGGGAGGAATCTCTCCCCCAACCCTCAACTCTTTCAAATATTTTAAGGATTCCCTAAGGATTAAGGACCAATTGTCCTATCCATTCTAAAGGTGGAAGGCATCCAAAAAGGTGTGGAATGGAAGACTGCCACCTTCATGGCATTAGCTTCTCCTTTTCCACATACATCTCCCCCTGGCCCCCAACACAAACACATGCCTCAGTAGGTATCAGACACTGCAGAAAGGAAGGGGTGGGCTACCGGCAAGTTTGGGGGATAGTAATTTTCCACAGCATTATCCTCCCCCAACCCCACAACAAACCCAAGGGATTTCCTGAGTAAATTAATGCTGACTCCTTGAGCACTCACTTACTCACTCAGGTGTCCCCTTAGCGATGTGAGCACACCCTCCCAAGGAGGGAGACATTTCAGAGAAGCAGGTGGTGGAGAAGCTCTTGGCACCACGATGCCTATAAGAATCATGCTTGCTAAAGAACTGGAAGGCGTCAAGAGGAACTGGAAAGCACTGCAGGGTCACAAGGCCTCCCTGTGGATAGCCCTGGCCTCCAACAAAGCCCCCAAAATCCACACAGATTTTAGAGGGAGCTGATCAACCCACTCTGCCAGTTCCATAGGGAAGGGATAGAGAAACTCTGCTCCCATGCATCACAGAATAAGGAGGCGATTTAGCAAGTAAAACTTGCAGTGTCCAGTTGTCATATCTCACCAGGGGTGGTGGTGGTGGTGGTGGTGGTGGTGGTAATGTTTTAGCATTAAAACAGTCATGTGTATGAATTCCTAAACTGTAGGGGAAAGCTCATAAGTCCATGTTGTTTCTGCAGCAGGTTGATCAAATAAAAACTCCTCTGGGGCTTTGTCAACACAAGAGTTTTTTTTTGTTTTGTTTTTTTTTGTTTTTTTGGCAGGAGAAGTAGATAGTTCGAATCAGTGAGATTACACAAATTGCAGTGGGAGACTGAGAACTGAATCCCATTTTTAAAAGCATTTAAAAGCCTTTTTAGTATTTATTATTAGTCAACAAAAGCACCACAGGACATAGCACTGTAACAAAACACAGTGGCAAGCTTATAAAAAGGCACACCTCCAAGAAATTATTATAAATAATTTCCTCACGGCTTCCTCTCCTAACCCTCCCCTGCATATACAAAGTAAAGCAGTCTGAATGCCCGCAAGAGCTGAAGACACATATTAGGTATTGCAGTACATACTGTACACTTGAACCAGTCATTGTTATGAGATTTCTCATATATACTGTGCTGTCACTTGAAAAGTATGATGGATGGGAAACTGGATGGCTCAAGGAATTAGTAATAGGATACAGAGCATTTCACCTCCAGGTCACCAGTTCGGAATTCAGTCCAGGTTGGTAGTGACCAAAGGTTGTTACCATCTGACAGCTGTTTGGCGGCTGATGTAAAATGAGTTGATGGTCTCTGTACAGTTCCTAGTAGACAGGTGCTCACATCACAAAAAAACCACACCATAATTAGCACCCTGTTTGGCTTCCTCGGCAAAGAGGCTGTAGAATGACTGGACATAAAGACTAAATTACTTTCCAGGTTAGGGCTGAGGCACATTGGCAGGGCAGTTGGGAAGCCTACACCACTAGCATACAGGCTATATCGCTTCTGTGGGTATGCAGTTTGCAATGTTGCCAATCCAGCACCTTTCACAAAACCCAAAGTCCTTTTCAATTAAAAAATAAATAGGTTGGAGGCTCATGACAAAACAAAGTTTGCAGTGTCCTGACTGCACCCACCATGAGGTAGCCACCATTTTAGATTCCTGCACACTTATATACTTTAAGATTTAAGATTATTATAGTTTTAATGTGCTTCTTTGAGGATTGCATGTATGAAGATTACAAACCTTCAAACACAGCTGCAGAAGACTTGCTCCTTGGAGGAAAAATTCCAAACCAAAGGGCCTGATTCTCCATTGGTTGCACCTCATTTGGGTCTAATCCAAAGCCCACTGAAATCAATGAAAAGACTCCTTTGATTTCAATGGTCTTTGAATCAAATCAATAGTCCTATAAAATACACTTTAACTCTAGAAAGTGCAAGGCACTGGAGGAGCAGCCCCCACCCTGTGATGTAAGCTGTTTTGGGGCTCCTGAGTCCTGCACAGTATTTAAATGACACTGTTAAACAAAAGCAGTTAATAATGAAGTAGTAAACTGGAAAATTTTGAAGACTAAAACCACAGCTAGTCAGCTGTAACTACACAAATAGGAATTCAAAGTGCCTGACCTGATTCACTACAGCATTACACTAGATCAGCAGTTCTCAAACTGTGGGTCGGAGCCCCAAAGTGGATCACAACCTTGTTTTAATGGGGTCGCCAGGGCTGGCTTAGACTTGCTGGGGCCTAGGATGGAAACCGAAGCCTGAGCCCCACCGCCTGGGGCCAAAGCTGAAGCCCGAGAGCTTCAGGACCGGACAACAGAGCTCAGGTTAAAGGCCCCCTCCCTGGGACTGAAGCCCTTGGGCTCTGGCTTTGTCCCCCCTCCCTGCCCCAGGCAACAGGGCCTATGTGGGCTCAGGCTTCGGTCCCCCCCTCCGGTGTCGTGTAGTAATTTTTGTTGTCAGAAGGATGGTTGCGATGCAATGTAGTTTGAGAACCTCTGCTCTAGATTTATGACAGAACTCTATTGATAATAATTCCAATTTTCCCTTCTGAGAAAATATTACATTTTAAATATCCAAAGCACCCAAACCTACTAAGTTATGAGCCAAATCTCAACCACAATTCCCCTGTATTCTTTACAGCTTCTAGTTTAGAGGCCTAATTTACTACTCTTATGCTCCAATTTTACATCACCACCACAAACTGGCATCTAAATTAATCTTATCAATTGAGGAAAAGGACTTGAGCATTACTGTGGATTGCTCAATGAAGATCTCTGCTCAGTGTGCAGCTGCAATCAAAAAGCAAACAAAATTAGAAGATGCATAAGGAAATGTATGGAGAATAATACTGAATATATAATACAACAGAACCCCATTTATCTGACCCTCCCTTAACCAGTTCTCCACATTTACCAAACAACCAGGACTCCAGGGCCAGAAGTGGGTGATCTCTCTTGTGTCCGTTAGATGGTGCTACAGCATCACATTATCCCATTCTCTGGTTTATCTGGAGTTTTGATTATCTGATCTGGCCCTGGTAATTAGACCGGATAAATGGGGCTCTACTGTATCATTATATAAATAATGGTTCATCCCCATCTCAAAAGAGATATTGCAGAATTAGAGGGTGCTAATGAGACAAGCAACAAAATAATAAAAAGCACTGACAAATTCTTATATTAAGAGAGACTTAAAAAGTTGGGATTATTCACTTTAGAAAGGAGAAAAGAAGGGACATGATGAAAATATACAAAATAATGAATGGTATAGAGAAGGTACATGCGTAACTTTTAGTCATGAAATTTTATGATACAAGAAATAAGGGACATTCCATGAAATTGAAAATAGCAAATTCAGAACTGATAAAAAGACATACTTTTTCCCCACACAGAACATAATTTGACTGTGGAACTCATTGCCACATGATGTCACTGAGGCCAAGAACTCACCAAGATTCAAAAAGGAACTGGACACTGATATGGATAACAAGAATATCCAGAATTATAATAGTTAATATGTTTTAATAAATGTTTTGGAAAGGAGACAAAAATGCTTCCAGGTTTAAGACAATCTAACTACTACAGTTTAGGACTACACTTTCATGAGGGGCAGATTATTCCACATCTGCCTACTGTGAGGTTTCTTGCACCATCCCCTGAAGTATCTGATACTGACCATGGTCAGAAACAAGACACTGGACGAGATAGGAACTGTCATACTGGATTAGGCCTATGACAGATCTTTTTATAGCTGAATGTGGAACTACAAATTGTAGTGGGGTACACGTCCCCGAAACGGGTGCAAATTTTAACCTTTGGAGGGGAAAAAAGCCAACAGATCCTTAATTTGTGAATTTTCCCATACCATAAATGATATTTATCCCTGGGCAAAGGGGCCAGCACAAGACTTATCCAACATGTAAGCCCTATTTTGTGCACTGACGTGGGAGTTTCAAGTGGTCCATGGGCTGGCCATCTGCCACGGTGTGAATTTCACCCCACTAGAACGTATGACAAACATATTGAGCTGGTTCAGTTTGTACGAAGATAAAATTAGTTTCTGGGTTCCACTATCATTTTTGCCTTCTCTAAACAAGTTTTTTCCCTTCGGCAGAAAATAACACTAGATTTATATAGTGTGTTTGGGGGGTAAATCTTAGAGAATTTGACCTGAGCAATGCATTTTGCTTCAATATCAATTTGAATTCCATTTTATTAAAAGGTTCAAATTGTGTTTTACAGTTCTCAGTTACCACATTGCTCATCTTTTAGGGGGGCAAAGACGCTGGATGTGCTAACCAAGTTAACTTCACACAATCTAACTCATTTAACATATAAGGGAAAGTATTCTTATCTAGGATTATTTTATCTAGCCCCCTGCCAAGAGCTGAACAAGTAAGTGGGTTTTATCCCAAGAAAGCTTACGCCCAAAGAAATTTGTTAGTCTCTACGGTGCCACAAGTACTCCTGCTTTTTTCTGCTGATACAGACTAACACAGCTACCAGTCTGAAACAAGATTCTGTGTAACTTAAGCAAGACTCATATACAGGAATATCCAGCTACACAGCTTTAAGATATGCCAAGATATGTTTCCTATTGATTGGGTTATTTGATATTTATTTTTTACCCAACAAAAATACAAAGTTTGAAACAATTAAAATAAAGCTTGAAACAATTTAAGATGGCTGAAATGTTTATATCATCCTAGCTCTCTGACTCAGACTTGGAAATCAAGCTTTAGTTAAGGTTTTGTTTCAAACAGGAGTACACACTTGGTAATAATGGAGAAATACAATCAGCCTTAAATAACTTATATAGAAAAGAGCAAAGAAATAAGAATGACAGAAATAGTGGACATATTTGCTTTGCAAAAATGTAACTGTGCCACTCAATTCATTTAAGTTTACTTATCAACTCACATTTTTGTCCATATACTTACTATCACGTACAGTACTGCACTAACTTCCTACGTGCAGAAAAAATGAAAGAAGGGACTATCAGGATAGACAGTAAAAAATTAAGACAACTTTTGGTCAACAATATTTGTGTCAAAGTATCATAGAGCCCACAGCCAAACAAAGATGTATCACCACACATGTTCCAGAAAAGACACATTCCAAAATAGGCTAGGCTTGAAACTGTTGGGGGAAAAGCTTTTGAATACTGCATATTAAAGATACGGAGCTCAACTGTCCCCCATACTGGTTTTTCTCACACAGAGAATGGGAAAGTCTGTTGCCCCAATCTCAGGTATGGCCAATCTGTGCTTGATGTAGGACTTGGGAGTGGACAGGTCTAGAATGACACAGATGGTAATATCCTAGCTTCGAGCTCCCCCAACACTAGGGGTTGCAAAGTGATAGTTCAGCCCTGATTCAAATTAAAGCAACCGTAAGTCTTCTCTATTGTACAATGGCAGTAAATAGGATTTTACATCAGCAGAGAACCACAGTGCAGTGCATTCAAACCACACTTTTTCCCTTCCCTGACATGCCCCTGATGCTAGCTGGGGGGTCCAGCAGGGAGTGTTGTCAATGTCTGAAATGGCGTACAGCTAACTATGCCAATGCAGCTTTGTGATCTTTAAGGATCATATTGGGAATTTCATCCCACCTATCTTAAGTATCTTAGAAATACCTATCATGCTGGTATTACTTGTGGAGTTTCCATCTGATTATTCCCTTAAAAGGGGTTTAATCCTGAAACCCACTGATCTACCAAGATCTCCTGGGGTCTAAAACCATCTGTTTGGAATCCCTTTATCCCTGAATTATCTTCTAGTCCCATGGAGGCAGCTGCAACTGCCACGCTGGTTTCTGCCTCCAACCCCTCTTTGGAGGGCAGTGGTTCATTGCAGGACCTGTGAGAAATGATAGCTCGTAATCACTCCAAGATGCTGTATCTGAAATTGTTAGTACTTCTACAGTAACTTTTGCAAACTAAAACACATCTCTACCATTTGTGGACTGATATAGATGGCTGGAATGGAACTATTCATTGTGACCCACATGGAAATTTTATGTATCGTCTTTCTTTCCATATGTTAAGGAATTTCACAAACAGTAGATCGAAGTGCATGCAAATGCTCACCACATTTACTAGTGATTTAGCTAGTGGCTACAGACTTTAAACAGCAAAGGACTTCGAGTTTTTGTAGCTGCTGTGGCAATGAGAAAGTTCCAATTCCAGGGGACAACCATCTTTATAGTGCAAAATATACCAGGAGTTTACAGGTGGCTGCAATATGGCAAATTGGACTGAAAAGTCTGACGCTGTTTAAACAAGAGTAGCTAACTCTGGAATGTGCCTGGTTCTCCATCAGGTAATGTCAACTTTAAACTCTCAGAATACTCTTGTAAATTATTTCTATTTGGCTGTCTCATTATTCAATATGCTCTCAAGGAACACGGTGATGAAAGAAGAAAAAATACCTCTTTCTAACATACCCATACTGGCAAGAGGATCAACATTATCAGTATTCAAAGAATGTCTTGGCAGGATAAACCTTCATAAAAAGAAGGAGCACTAGTTGTTCCAAGCTGTCAAAACAGCAACCGTACTTCAAGGATTGATTTGCAAAGTGATTCAATATTTACGGCTAATGCAAAAAAAAACATTTTTAGCAGACACAAAAGCAGCCAAGCATTTCCTATTTCAGAAATTCATTGATAAATATACTCAGTGAGAGTGAAAAAACAAAGTGTATTTTTCTAGAAATTAATCCAAAAAGCATGAAGAGCTGTTGGTTCTTCATACAGAATTTTAAACTCTCTTTTTTCATATAACAAATGGCTGTGACAAGCAAGTGGATTGCATAACAGTAAGACAAATTTCTAGAAACTTCAATCGGAAGGAGCATGACACCCACTGTTTAGTAAATCAAGTGACAGAAATGGAGCAGAATACAGTATGTTCTGAAGCTCATGGCCAAATGTTTTAAACTTAAGGACCAAAAGACATAAAATCTTTAGATAGGCAACTGAATAAGAGTCCTGATTTTCAGAGATGCTGAGCACTTGGTAGATCCTATTAACTTCACGGGGCTCAATGGATTTAAATGCCTAACCTCAGACTTGCACATGTGAAAAACTTGGCCTACGAATGAGCTCTTTGCACAGGTACAGTACATCCTTTCCCAGGTAAAAGTTGTGTTTTTTCACTCTCCTTTCATTCCTTAGTCAGTCCTAGCTTTTGGCCAAAGGCTCCCCTTCATCTGCACAGTTTTTGTCACTTAGGGCTTGTCTACACAGTGTGTTAATCTGCACACCACAGGGATGTAAATTTTACAGGACACCACTGTGTTGTGCACTGACTGGTCTATGTGGATCCTGCTGGCACACTCTAAAAGTTCCTTAGTGCATGGTTAACGTGGTAGTGTTTGAGGGGTGAACACTTTTACCCTTGGGAAAGGATGGGAAACCAAAATTTACACCCCTTTGATGCAGATTAATGCACCATGTAGACTAGCCCTCACTGTCAAGCTCCCTGTTATGCAATATATTAAACTATCCTGACTGCATTCCCAACTGTTAACCTTTTCTGCTTCTCTTTCTCCCCCATTCCTTCAAATTCTGTTCAGTCTCTTCTTTTAAGAAAGCAACAAAAATAAGCCTCTGAAAGAGCCCAATCCTCAGAGCTGATTTGGCTGCTCTTTGTGTTCAACAGACAGTCACAGGTGCCTCAAGCCACCCATCCACGCATGCAAATGAACATGCAAACCACCATAAAGGATCCCCCAAAAGACTATGGCTCTTTCTGCTTTGGAACCTGAGCTCATTCCTGACGTCTGTTGTCTTCCACAGCAGCGCAAGGTATTGGCACAGCCCCACAATGCAGGATTCTAGCAACTCCTTTGAATGATTATATATAACCACTTATTTATTTAACAGGTGGTCTTAGTCATAAATCCATGTACTCCATGAGAAATGTTGTTATCCCAAGCTTACCACAAAATACTTGGAAAATACTACGATAGAGCACATTTCCAGCACACAGTAGGATCAGAATGAGATAGACTGATCTGTTGGTCTGGATTACTACGGCTTTGCGATAATGGTGTTCTTCAGCTTCTGAAGAAAGAAGCCAAATAAGGTACTATTTAACAGTGCTATTGCTGTTAAAGGGTAAGTATGTAGAATTGATGAAAGAAATTAAAAATTAGAATTTAAGTAAAGAATGTTGAAGTACTTATAAAAACTAGAAAGCAATTAAATCTATTTATCAAACTATTGAAGTTTATATCTTCAAACAGATCTTAACAGTAATAAAAACTGAGCAACGAAAATGAATCCATACCCAGACCATTTTAACACATTAATAGTTTTAAAACAATCCGAGAACTCATTGGTTTGTGCCAAACCTTAGTTGGCTTATGGTTTTCCCAGCTCAGCTATAGCTAATGAGTGACCTCTTGTGTTAGAAAATCTCTGGGTTGCTTGATTTTTCTTTATTTTTATATTAATCAAGTGCTTGTGAAGATGAACAGCCCTAAAAAACAATGTCCTATCTTTAGCCTCAAAGCAAATACAGCATGTAAGTAGGAGCAATACTAGGTTATTGTTCTATATTGCCCCGAATACTGTGCTTGACTCCTGTTATAGAGTAATTACCTCTGAAGATGAGAAAATAATTCATTCTTCATGAGAGGCCAAGATAATTCAGTGTTGGTATCTTTCCCAAAACTGCCAGAATGGTTGATATCTTGATAGAGAAACTTGCTCACATGGAAATGGACTGAGATTTCCATTTGAAATAAGCACCAAGCGCCCACCATACCAGAAGGCCTTTTGGTCCCTACCGCTTTTGTCAATAGTTCCATTATCCTGAACGATTACCAATCAACTGAACAATCTTATCCTTTAAGTTTCCTTGTTTCATAATGACAGGGAATCGTTTTAATCCACATTAACAATGCAGTATTCTAAAAAGATTGGGTTTGAAGGAAAATCAGATATATTATTATTCAAATTATATAGTATATAAGGTAGAAATGTAGGAACCCATGAAAACGCCAATGTTAACTATTCCCCTACCTGATTCTTTACCTACAGGATCCTAGCATTTCTCAGCAAACTGAACTATCTGTCCCTCTCTTTGCTACTATCCTCTGCCCGTTTTAATATTACTGAAGGAATTTTTTTCCCCTAAATTTTCCCAAGCTTTTAACTGCAGTTCTACTCTAAAAACAGACTATGCAAAAATGGCATCTTCTTTCCCAACAGAGTTGTTTTCTGGGTGAACTCATAAATGCACCTACTGACATGACTGCATTTTAATCCCATGAGCTCTACAGAGACATCAAGCTGAGACTGAGAGTTGGATTCTGTTCTTTCTTGTCCATCAGCAAAAAAACTGGTTAGGAAGGTCAAATCATTTACATCTATAAAAATCCACTGCAGGTTAGTGTGAATGCACAAGTGCTCTTGAAAACATAATATGAAGAGTTGCAGAGGTTTAAATGAGGCTTGCAGAATCTCCATTGCTGGTATGATGCACCAAATGGAAAAAACTGAACTGGACTCTTAAAACACAGGATGCTTTTGCACGGCTGGCAGCAAGAAAAAGACAATCTTTTTACTTGTCAACTGAGCACATCTGATGTAGAAAACAATGAGCAACAACATGGAACCCACCATTCCATTTTTACACTCAGTTTTCAGAGCAGAACAACTTTTCAAGTATTGTTAAAGAAACCAAACAATTTTGGAATTATTCACAAGAACCACCCATCTCCCATAAGTCACCAGATAGGAGAAGCATTCAGGACTGCTGGTATTTAAAATTTTTTTTTGTTTGTTAAAGTGAGAGATTCCAAGACATAGTAGAAATAGTCAGCTCCCACTCAAAGAGAAAACTTTGTGCTGGAGATATCACTGCAGCCAAAGAGCCAGCTCAGGAACAAAAGTCTTCTTTTGGTTAAACAATATTGCAGTTTGTTTAAAAAGGTGTTTATTTGATATCTCTTTAAAATAACGTTTAAAATGAAGATATTATAGTGATGCTGAGAGGTGAGAGAGAAAAATAAAAACATTTTATAAAGGCACAATATTGTTTAAAAAGAATAAAATTAAATGAAAACAAATGTATTGTGCCCTCATGACAAGCTTCTGTGTTGGGCAGTTTTCTATGATGGTTGCAATTTCAGTAGCAGAGGGAAGCAGAGGGGAAAAACAGAAGAGACAACAGTACAATTAATGTGTTGGGGGTTAGGGGGAAGGAGGAGGACTAAAGTCCAGAGACACTGTCTGCTTCAGTACGCAGAATTACAGAGGAGTACAAGAAAGAGATTCTTGATCAAGGTATCGGTGAGGATAACAGACTTTGCATTAAAACACAATGGAGAAAAACATGGCATAATTTGAGGAGAAAAACAGAAGGCAGAAAAAGAATCAAGACACATAATAACCAGCAACTAAATCAGAATGTGACTAAAATAGACACAGAGGATAAAAGCACCCCATGAAGCCCTATCCTAGAAAGATACTCCATGTGTTCTATCACTCTCAATGTTCTGTCTTTAGAACTTCAGCAATACTTTTATTGTTTGTCGTACCAAAGTAGTTTTTAATCTGAAGCAAAGAGCATGTGGGGAGTAGGTCCCACTAAGAAGCTGACTGTGATCCACAGCAAGAATAGAGGGTCAAGAACTTACAGCAAACAAGGTATGTTTTAAAATGACAAATGTGCTACATGTCTCTTACTCTGAATACCTGAGGTCATTCAGCACATAATTCTAAAGCCTTGAGTTCAGTAAGTGTTTGCAGCTTATTTTTCATTCTTTTTCACAACTATTAGAGTGCCAAGAAATTGGACAGTTTAATTGTTTCAACTAGGCATAGTTATTATTGCTCTAAATCAATGTCATCAAAGTTGTTTTTTTAGAGACAGCTGAATACAATTTTCCTTTAAGGTCTGTGGACCCAGGCATAGGATTGCCAGGTTTTCAACTGGAACACCCCATCGAAAAGGGACCCTGGTGGCTCCGGTCAACACAGCTGACCAGGCTGTTAAAAGTCCATTTGGCCACCTGCAGCGGGGCAGGCAGGCTGCCTGCTCATCTCCGCGTGGCTCCCTGAAGCGGATGGCATGTCCCTCTGGCTCCTAGGTGCAGGAGTGGCAATGAGAACTCTGCGCGCCTGCCCGCCCCAAGTGCCAGTTCCACAGAGGCCACTGGCCAGGAACCCCCTGCCCCAGCCCGGAGCCTGCTCCCATATCCTGAAACCCTCATTTCTGGCCCCACTCCAGAGCCCGCACCCCCAGCTCAGAGCCCATACTCCCTCCCATACCCCAACCCCCTGCCCCAGCCCGGAGTCCCCTCCCACATTCCAACTGCCTTGGCCCCACCCCCCAACCCCTCCTGTAGCCGAGACCCCACAACCCTGGCCCCACCCGAGATCCTGCACCCCCAGCCGGTGTCCTCACCCCTTCCTACACCCCAACCCCTGCTCCAGCCTGGTGAAAATGAGCGAGTGAGCGAGGGTAGGGGAGAGCGAGCAACGGAGGGAGGGGGGATGGAGTGAGATGGGGCGTGGCCTCATAGAAGGGGCTGGACACAGGGCATAGCCTCAGGGAAGGGGCGGGTCAGGGGCCGGGCAAGGATGTTCAGTTTTCTGCAAATATAAAGTTGGCAACCCTACCTGGGTATAAGTTTGAGATTTTATACTACCTGCAATCCATAGCAGAACTATCACTGATCACAATGAAAGATTTACACTAAATTGCATTTATGGAATACCTATACTTTTAGTTATTATTTATTCAGTATTTTATTGTCAAATACGTAAGATCACTTGTCATTTCCACTGACCAGTGTGAACATGAAAGATTTTTTAAAAAATATTCGAAGTGATAGAAATAAAAAATTGAAATAAATGGTGCAATGAATTGAAATAATGTTTTAACTTTCAGATTGCAAGATAAGAAATTATTCAACCACCATAGAGAGAATTTTTTTTAAAAAATGGAAAAAGAATCGCTTTAGTGGAACCTTTTTGGCCATTAGGTGTCACTCTTTACTTTCTGTGGCAGCATGGAAATTTATGGGCCTAATTTTCCTCTCACTTATGCCAGTGTAAATCAGTAGCAGCTCCAATAAAGTCTGTGGGGTTAAACTAGTATAACTGAGAGTAGAATCAGGTCCAAAATACCATTTCTGCAGATTTGTAGTTAATACTTCTGTTAGACTTCCCATGATTAATAAAAACTTATTCATATAATATTAAGGTCCAAGTAGCTTTTGAATTTGTGCCGTCAAGTCTGGGCATAAAATGAGCACTAGCTTAGTCATATTTGGGCCTGATTTTGCTTTCCTTAAATTGATGTAAATCAGACTTAAATGTATTATAGTCAATGCAATTACACAGGTACCTGTCTGGCCTGATAGGCCATATTTCAAGTCTCTCCTGCAGTGATCTGTTATAATTCAGCCCTCGGAGACAAAACAGTACACGCAAGTAGCACTACCTACATGGCCTGTTTCAATGCCCAGTAAATTCAGTGGGAACCTCTCCTCTGACTTCAACTAGCAACCGATCAGACCATTAGAGAAAGGTGGAGGTATGGCTCTGCCTCTTTGTTCTGTACAATAACAAGCGTGTTATCAGTGCCCAATAAATCATAGCATTGTCTAACCTATATATACCAAATTAGGTTTTTGTGGGAGCACAGACTTCTTTGAAAGATTGGCACTGCCTATCTAAAACTCGATCCATCGTAAGCTAATAAACTCAGATGCAATGATGGAGGGGGGGTCTGAACCAACCTGCAATTATAGCAAATTCCTAAAAATCAAACATCTGATGACAAAATGCAGTCACAGTAACGAAAGTCTTGATGAACTGAACAAAATTATTATAGTCTTTATTTTCTTTCATTTTGAATTTGAGATAGTTGGCACAAGAAAAGTCACTTTTACCTTGTTATGTGTAAAGATTATCCGTAGTTCTGGCTTTATGATGCCATACGCCATCAAAAGATCTTGGATTTTTTTTAATTCCTCCTTACATTTTTTAACTGTTGAGTAAAACTGTTTTCTTACAGGAAGATTCTTAAACAGCTTCAGTGCAGCTACAGTTGTACCTGCAAGTGGGAAATAAAAGACTGTAAAGCTAACATGAAAAGTGCAGGACTGGTTGAGTGTAAAGGAAAATAACCCCGCACTTGTGCTGAAAGAGGCTATTCTTCCATATAGGTGCATGCACATCGTTCTTATTAACATTAATTAGAATCATACGTGCATGAAGAGAAGGACATACTGCTACATTAGCATTCTCCTCCACAGCAAGCTGACTGCTAGATTTCACAGCTGTGCAAGCTAATCATGTCCTTCAACTGGAGCTATGCTCAAGCTACTTGACACCTAGATTACACATTTTTTCCATTTCTGGCGAGCCATGAGGATTTACTGAATTAATCTTACTTTACGTTTTGATTTTTCTAGTTTCATCCATATCTCTTTCTCCGGTATTAGTTGACACCAATAAACTGAAGTTAAAATTTCTTCTACAGTACATCTGCTCCAGTGCAGACCTACTAAACTCTCGCCATATGTCTAATCATAGCCTCTTCTAATACTGTAGCAAACTTTTCTACATCTTTCCCTAGCATCTGCCTATAATATACCGAAAATGAAAAGCAATCCCACAGATTTTTTTCTTGAAGCGAAAACCCATCTTCTGAAAATCAGCAATTAAATATACAAGTTAATAGTAAAGTTCACCTGAATAAGAAAAAAAAATCTTACTAATTAACTATAAACAAAAGGAAAAATGCAGCACTGCATTTCATTAAAGTTCTAAAGGAAAGCCTGCTTCAGAAAGTGCCGATTATATTTGCCACTGAATTAAGAGTAATACCTATGAAATCACCAGTATAAAATCCAGATTAAAAAAAACAGTCAGTTTATAAAGAGGCAAATTTGTCATATTATTTAATTATGAGGATATTTATATATCAACATCAGGTCATGATAATTATCTCTCATGTTTAATAGGATGCCACAAGAAAGACTTTTTATACCTGAACCAAATACAGAATTAAAAACGTACTAAAATTAAGAGGTATTAAAAATCCCCGTCTTTGAAAAATGGCAAACAATTTAAAATATTAACAGGCAAACTGAAGGAGGCACTATCATATTTTACAAGAAAATTCTTAAGATTTAACTGTGCTGCTCTCTCAATTTAGCACACTCTATTTAAGCCCTGACTAAATTCCAGTCCTGCAATATGCTTCCTGGTATATTTTATACCAACTTAAAGAGTCAGCCATTTAGAGCTGTAATATAAAAAGATGTGGTTTTGATTGTGGTGTGATGACGTTTTCTTTCTTATAAACTGATTATAGCACAGATCAGGTCTTAAATCAAACTAAAGGCTCATTCAACATGTGGTCAATCTAACTTGTATTTCTGAGCTACACAGACCAGAACATTCCACTTTATGTGTCTACGAGGGTAGGGGAAAGGGTTGTAACCCCATTATAACACTTTAATGTAAGTATTATTCTCTGTTACCAGGTAAATTTACTCAAGTACCACTATTTTTTTAACCGCATGCTAATCATTTTTATTTGTATTGAGGTAATGCCTAGATGCCAGGACACTACTAAGAGATGGTGCCTGCTTACATAGTTTATGTACAGTGTATATTAACTGACAAGGAGGGCTATCGGCCTACCCAATCCAATCAAGTATAATTTAAAAAATTAGCCTGTAAGAGGTATATAATTTTATCTTACATTAAAAATGTACTTAAATGAAGACTGAAGTACTCATATTTCAGCAGCAGTCAATCATTCAACAGCTCTGGTAAATATAAAGGCCAAGACAAACAGCTCTTATCTAAAGTTTGACTTCAGTGGGCTTTAGATCATAGATTATAAGGCCCAAAGGCACCACTGTGATCATGTAGTCTGGCCTCCTACATAATACAGGCCACAGAATTCCCTGAATTGATTCCTGTTTAAACTAGAGCATATTTTTTAGAAAAACATTCAATCTTGATTGAAAAATTGCCAATGATAGAGACTCCACCATAATCCTTGGTGAATTGATTCAAGGTGAACTACCCTCTCTGTTAAAATTTATATTTTATTTCAGTCTGATTTTGTCTAGTTTCAGCTTCTAGCCAGATCTTGTTATACCTCTGTCTGCTAGATTTAAGAGCCCATTATCAAATTTTTGTAACAAACGGTTTGCTCATGCCCAGCTTACCAGGTGATCCAGATCACTATCAATAACCTGTCCCCTTCAGTATTTATTATTCCCCCAATCTTTGGGTCATCTGCAAACTTTATCATAATGATTTTAGGTTTTCCTGCAGGTCATTGATAAAAATGTTAAATAATGTAGGGCCAAGAACCAAACCCTGCTGGATGCCACTAGAAACACACCTGCTCATTGATGATTCCCTATTTACAAGTACATTTTGAGACCTGTCAGTTAGCCAGTTTTCAATCTATTTAATGTGTGCCATGTTAATTTTGTATTGTTCTAGTTTTATAAACAATTTTGCAGTAACAAGTCAAACGCCCTACCGAAATCTAAGTATATTACATCAAACATTATTAGCTCATCAAAACCCAATACTGTTACTTTGGCAGGATCTATTTTTCCATAAACCCTGGTTGATTGGCATTAATTACATTACCCTATTTTAATTCTTTATTACTCAAGTCTCTTATCAGCTGCTTCATTATCTTGCCTGGGATCAGTGTCAGACTGACAGCTCTGTAATTACCTGGGTTGTCCCATTTACTCTTTTTAAGTACTGGCACAACACTTTGCGGAACTTGCAGAGCAGGCGTGGCTCCACTAATTAAGTGCCTGGACCCTGGAGAAAACGCACATGTAAGGTGAGGTGGTGGCCTTGGGGGGAATAGGGAGTAGGTGGAAGGGGGCAGTGGTGTGAGAAGAGCGGGTGAGGGGAATTTGGGACGTGCAGGGCTGTGGTGGCCAGAGAAAGAGGTAACTTTCCCCAGCTCCAGGTCTGTGGCTGCTGGGGAGAGTCGGCCCTCCTTCTCAGTCTCAGCTCTGTGGCTGCTGCGGCGGGGGAAGAGAGGGAGAGACACCCCCCTTCAGCCCCAGCTTGGGAGAGAGGGAGAAATTCTCCCTCCTTCCCAGCCCCAGCTCGGGGGCTACTGCAGCAGGGGAGGGCACATCCATCACATCACAAAGGTAAGACTACTGATATTAAAATATGAGTTGTGTGCTTTTATTTGTATACCAAAAAACCATTAATTATTAAGGGATTTTTTATACAGCGCTTTTACTCAAAGTGCTTTACACCAGTTAGCTAATGGTACAAGCAACATTTGGAAAGATCATTAAGTGGTCCACCGAGACCCTCAGCAATTTTCAAGTGGTCCACGAAAAAAGAAGTTTGAGAACCACTGAACTACATGATTAACAACATCATTCAACCCTCTTCTCCTCTACTTTCTCTCTCCAACTCTACTCAGGTGCAAATTCCACTCTCCCATGTTACGGGTGAGATGGGTGGCTGGAAAATGGATCCCAGCAGATCCCACACTGCATGACTGGTTGTGCTCAACAGTCCCCATTATTTACACACCAGGTACATCAGGCAATATTAGGACCGTTCTTGTAATTGATGCGATGGTGGTTTTGCTTGAGTCCAGACAGATTAGGTCAATAAGATAGGTAGAATCCACAAGTACTGCATAAAAGTCCCTGAAGAGCTACATGTGGCTTGAAAGCCATAAACTGAGTATCTTAAGGCTAGAGAATTTCTTTTCACTCCCTCCCTCCTTCAACCATATCTTATTATGATAATTTATATTACAGTGACACCTGGAAGCTCCCACCATATAAAAGATGCCCCAAACACCCTGCAATCTGATTTAGAGAAGGTGCAACAAGTGCGTGTAGCAAACAAAAAACAGAGGGCATGAGGAAGGAGAAAAGGAGAATAGTAACAAGAATGTGTGTTTACAGAGGGCAAATAAATAAGATAAATGTCAGCATTCTATAATGGCCCCATACCTAATCATTACATGTTGGTAATTTCCTCTAAAGGCATCACAGTAGAAGTAGGTCTTGAGGAGACAAGAGTAGTTATAGAACATTCTTCCCCAGTCACCTTAAGGCATGAAACAAAGACTGAAAATACTGTTGGAGAAGCAGACAGAAAGAGTGGTGGAGGCTGGTACTGTTGATGGAGGGCAGGAGGCAAAATGATAAGATACAAGTTGATAGAAGTTGGGCTTCCAAGGCAAGAATCACAAGCTCGTATTTTGACCCAGTAGAGAAAGGGATGTCAATGGAGGAACTTCAAATTGCGGGAGAAGACTAAGAATGACAGGCAGTAAAATAATCTTAACAGAAGTGTTCTGAATGGACTTGAGGGGAGAGAGGGAGGAAGATCAGGGCAGAAGAACCTACAATAGTCAAGTCAGGAGACAATACACTGGACAGACATGGAAGTTCATTTTAAAAACTGAAGATGTGAAATGTGGGAGTCAAAGCTAGGGAGTCAAAATTCACATGGGAACTAAGAACAGCACTTCTATGTGCCCAAAATTGAAAAGTGGACACAAAATATACATTTACTGCTCGAAAAGTTACCTGTTAGCCTTGCTCCTCCCAAGTTCTCTATCATCCCCCTGGTTTTTTAAAAAAATGTTCTCAGGGACAATGCAAAACCTGTTTGTGATCTAAAAGGCCCAAATCCAGCACCACTAGAGTCAATGGAAGTTTTGCCATTGACTTAATTGGGAACAGGATCAGACTAATGCAGGAAAACAGAAAGTGATGTGGAACGTTTTTATTTGAAGAGAGGTGCAAAAGAAGTCTCGACTAGCACATTTTTATTAGGTTTCAGTAGTAAGCCCTATCCTGTCTGATTTCTCTGGGACGCCAGTTTAGTCATCCAGTTTAGCCTTGAGCTGCTTGCATTTGCTTTTCTTACAAAGGCCCCTAGAGTTTTCTGCACAGACATTCCAACATTAATAAAATTAAAATGCAATAACTTCTGTAGTGTCTTTGCAATGTGGGATTTGGAACTCATACCATATAAATGCAGACATCCTGTTGTGCTATATCAAGTGTACCTGTAAAGCAATAATCCTTTATGATATCAACCAATCTCTTGTGCCTCCTTAATACAACACAATTGTTTCTCATTACAAGGGTAGTAGAATTCTAGGACTTTCCAGGAACTCCAGCTTGACCACCCAACCTTTCTTTTGATAATTAGCTTTACTGAAAAGTTGGTGTACAGTATGTGAGAGATAAAACATGAAGTACAGATAATAAGAACATAAGCACCAGAGAAAGATACCCTTTAGCACTAAAGAACTTTGTAAATATTTAAAATGTTTTGCTTAAAACTGCATTACACAGTGCAATAAAATTATCCTTGTCTGACTATCAATAAGATGATAGGTTATTGAACTTTATTACAAGACAACAAAGGGAAGAAGTTGTACACAGTCTGTGTCTCTGTGTAATTCATTGATAGACATTTGCAGAGTTGACTTGTTTGAAGCAAGGGGAAATAAACTCTCCATTTACCTTTTGTTATCGGAGTTGATCCTCCAATCCAAAAGCAGATAGGAGTAGTAAACAGCAAACATCTTTCTGCTGGAGCAAAATATAGTTTACGCTGGAACTGATGTGAAAGATAATCTATATATTCTGTACAAAACAAGGACAAAGGTCTACTGCGAAAAAGAAGGGAGAAGGAGGTGGCAAGTGGAAGGGTGCTGTCAATGCATCAGATAATTCATGTTTGTGTGTGTTTTACTACTCCTCAAGAAGAAAGAAAATCATGGCTCTTGTACTACTGAATGCACCTTTTCTGTATTCAGACAATTTATAACTCATTCACTGGTCTCAATCTCAGCCACGTATGAGCACCTGTGTATGGCTAAGAGGAGATCAGAAGTTCTCCAGTGCCCTGAGAACTTCCAAAACTTTGGAATTTAGAAAATAACTGTGATTATGCTACCTGTGAGTACGTTATCTAGCTTTTCAAATCATAAACAATTTAGCACAGCATACACAGGAAAGACATGGGCTAGACGCTCAGCTGAACTGAACTGCTTAACAATGCAGAGAGTTTCTGTGATAACTTCTTGGCTCGGTAAAAGACCTCTTTTCTCTTCCAGGTGCAACTGGATTTTTTTCCTGCTAGAGATGGGGGAAAATCCCTTGTTCACTTCTCATCAGAGTCTGGAGAGATTAGTTTGTTTGTTCCTTGTGTGGGGCTGTGGGAGACTTTTCTGTTCTCATTACTGGAGGCCTCAGAGGTTTGTCTGCTTGTTTATACGCTGAGGCTGTAGGACACTCATTGATTTGATTCTTGCAGGACTTCTGTGAGATTTACTAGTTTGCCTGCTCTCCTTTTGAGAATTACATATGTTCTGAGGTTGTGAGAGACTTTTCTCTCCCTATATAATAATACTTTCCACATATATAGCACTTTTCATTCTTAGATCTCAAGGCTCTTTACAAAAGGTGGATATTATTACATATTTTACAGGTGGGGAAAGCTTAAGGTACAAAATGTCCATGCTTTTGAGAATTTATCTCAAGTCACCTAGGGCCTGATTTCCAGAGGTTCGGAGAAGCAGCTGCTCCCCACTGACTTCAGTTGTAGTTGTGGATGCTCAGCTATTCTGACAAGCAGGCCCACGTTGTTTCAAACAGGGTGACCACATGTCCTGATTTTATAGGGACAGTCCAGATTTTTGGGTCTTTTTCTTATATAGGCTCCTATTACCCCCCATCCCGTCCTGATTTTTCACATTTGCTGTCTGGTCACCCTAGTTTCAAAATAGACACCCAGAGTTCTAGACACCTAAAATTACAGAACTTTTAAAAAATTGTTGACCTAAGCGACTGAAGTCACTCTGTTCTTCTGACTCACAACCCTGTGTTTGTTCCACAACTTTCCACTGCTGGAATAGTGGGACAGACTCTCGCTTGCTGCTGCACCACCCAGACCATTAAAAGCTTTTTAAAAAAGAACAGTTTAGCCATGGCAGAGAAGAGACTTGTAGGAATTCTGCTTTGTGCCCAGTAGTATCATCTGCCAGAGACCCTTCACAGGATTACCTTTAACAAAATTTCCCAAATACAGTGTTGATGGCTATTCATGTTGTAAAAGAGAGATCTGAAGTTCAAAGCTTTCATCCCATATGTTTAAAAAATAGTTACAAGGCTAGGAAATAAAGGAAATCTTTGGTTCATGCATGCACAATACATTGTGAACTAACAACACAGCATGTCTTCACAAGACTGAACATTTCCCAACACACGAAGAAAAAGCACTTGGAAGACCAGGAATATGCAACAGCACCACTTGCTGACAACTGCCATAACAACAGGAATATAAGAAGGAACCTGGAAAGCTAAAGATGGTAACTGGTGTTTGAGATCTCACTGAGTCACTTCTTAAAACCAAGGACCAGACTCAAATCTCTGTGACTGTTTTACACCAGCATAACAGAGATCAGAATCTGACCTTACATCTGAGTCATTATCACACATAGATACAGTTGCTCGCATCTCAGCCAGGTACTCTGGCCCCAGCAGGAATAACAATGAAGAATTAAAAGAAAGCTGTGTGTAGACGCTGTGGTGGTTGGAGAGACAACTGTGCGAGAAATCAGAGTTTGCTCTCTGCCTGGGTCTCTGATTAGAATCAGTTCTTGAGGCAGAATTGCTCTCTCTGAGCCTGTCATTTGGTGTTGGGCTAAGGTTCCTGAAATAAGGATTTCCCTGCATAGCATTTGACCACTTCTGCTCCCAGGGGTGCATGTGCATAAATAAAACAAGTTACATTTAGCATATAGTCAGACTCCATGTCACAGATTTCCCCCCCACCACCACCACTAGGATGCCAACTTGCAAGGCCCTGGACATCTGATATTGCTTGGTAGACTGGCAGTGCTGGTGTCAGAACAGGGCATTGGTGTTGGAGGAAGGGACAATACTACTCTTCTATGACTTATACTTCTTAATGATGATCCTTAGTCTGAAATTCTCACTGCAAAACAGCATATTTTTAAATGGAGATTTATGAATTACTGACTCAGTTCTTGTGGACATCTCAGAAATTAGTGCCAAATGTTACCTCTTATTGAATGCCATCTGTTCCCCTCTGCTATATGGCAGAAAACAAGTTACTGGTGTGGAAATGAGACCACAAAGCTGTGCAGAGAGGGAAAGCAGCTATGCAGCACGCTCTCCCCCCTCCTCCATTGCATGGCTGTCAACCACTCTATGCTGAAAACATCCCATTTGAACACCCCAAGAAAATCAGAGGCACAGAGTCATATCAGCCGCTCTGCACAGTATGGTAACAGGGAAAAACATGTAATGTTCATAACAAATCTATAGGCAAATTAATATTGAGTATGTCAACATTATCTCTCACTGTGCAACACAACACTGAAGAGACCACCTCCCAGTGCTTCATTTGTAACGAATGAGGTGACGGGGCTCAAGCAATTTTTCTACTTTCATAACTGACATGGCAAGTCTGAAGTGCCAGGGCTATGAATTGCCAAACCTAGAGGTGCCTGGGCTCAGCCCTGGCAAGCCCCAGCACGAATTAAGCATTGCCACCTCCATATCATGGCTGTGTTGAAAGCCACTGGCAACACAGAATATGAGCCTACCAATTTATCAGTGACTGGGGGTGCTGGGACATCTACACAAGGATTTTACTGGTCTGTGTGGACAATTAAGGCCTTGCACTCTCTGTTCACTGTGGTATCTAAGTGCTCCTATCCTCTTTTTAACAGATTTAATAATTTTATTAAGATGATGTTAAAATAAAAAATGTAGAAGTTTCTGGTTATCAGGGAATAAGGTACAGATTATCAAGGGGTGCAAAATTCGGTTTAGGATCGGATGGCATAAGGAATACATAATCTGCAATATCCCCGATTGGGGGTAAAAGGTTAATGGGTCAAAGTACAGACACTGAGATATGAGGGTACGTTGTTCATATAATGGCTATGTTCAGGTGTCGAGTATAATGAGTGGATACAATGATGAAGATGGATTTACCCTCATTTGGTGAGATTTAATGTTCAGTGAGTTTATGGTTCCAGTTCATATGGTCCAATGGAAAAAGTCTCTCGGTCCCTTTCTCATAGTTGATGCACGATGTCGTTCCAGCTCACACTTCCTGGTACTGTCGGTGGCCAGTGATGTGTTCGATGTAGATGTCCCTGGACCATTGGATGGTGTCTGAGACCGTGAGGCACCGCATGAGCCGTGCATAGCTTCTACAACCCTCCCAGCCTCATTGATTTGCTTTTCAGCTCACAGAACCCTATAGATCGTCTCAAGTCCCCTTCTTGGGTTTCCCCTTCTATTGGTTTTTGCACAGAAAGCGGCGATATGGCTCCTAGAGATTATCATATAGGAGTGAGGCACCTGTAAGTATTTTACTTCGGTTTCTCTTCAGCACAACTGCTCAATTTGGATGTGAATGGGTGGGTATCAGAGTAGGATATATAGGCTAAAAACCACCAATTGTTCTTATAAGGAGAAACACAAAACATCACAATAAGCATACCTTACCTTGCCCAAGATGAGAAGGCTTCTGAGAAGTTACATGCCCACTGCTATCCAAGATGTACTGGGTGCTAAAATCATCAGCAGCTGTCTTTGTTGTGATCAAAACCTGGAAATAAAGAACCTCAAGTCAATCAAAGATTTCAAAAGTTCAAAATGGTCTGAAGACATTAGGTATGTTCTGAGATGATTCTCAGCATCAAGTTACTTTAACAAAAAAGAACAAAAATAATTTTATAAAAAAGTCTGTTTTTTCTTCCATGAACATCATCCTAATGACAAAAATACTTCACAACACACTGATTTTCTAACCCATGATTAAAAACTGCAGATTTCTACTTCTTTTTCCTAGGTGCCAGTATACGACATGAAGAATACCTTTTTTAACAATGTCTATAATAATATACTTTTCTAAACTGACTTTTTGAGCTTAAATTTATTTAAACAAGACTTTAAAAAATTCTGTTCTTCGTGAGAGAAAACATAAGGTGTATCACAAGTGTTCTTTTAGAACAACTGTTTCTTCATAAGTAATTCCAAAATGCAATAATCACCATTATCATTATTTTCTGCCCTGATAATTTCTTTCAGTAGTAAAGTGAATGGTTTGGGTGATACCCAAAGCCCCTCTTCCAAAATCAAGAGTACCTCAACAGTCCAATAACATATGAAATAATTGCTTTCAGATATTAATAAACTGAATTATAATGCAACTTCAAGTTTTTAAATGATCTGCATGGACAGTATCAAGGTCATCAGAAGTAACCTAGAGACCTTTATTAAAAAAAAAATTACATTAACTTCATATAGGAATAATTCTGAATGCAGCTACACCTCTAGAGTGAAAAACAGCTACTTGTTTAACAGCATACAGCAATAATACATATCAGTTTAGGTCAGGAAGTGAAGAATCTTAGAAATGTATGGCGGCAAGGGAATTAAGGAAGTCATTTAGTCCATTCCCCCCCATACTGAGGCAGAATTAAATATACCTAGACTGTCCCTGACAGATGTTTGTCTAATCTGTTCTTTAAAAGCTCCAAGGACAGTGATTCCACAACTTCCTTAGGTATAACTGAACTCCATGAAGGTGCAGTGACTGGGG
Organism: Caretta caretta; assembly: GCF_965140235.1. NCBI lineage: Eukaryota > Metazoa > Chordata > Testudines > Cheloniidae > Caretta > Caretta caretta. Next base: position 52,442,479 of record NC_134216.1, on the reverse strand, counting down.
TGTCCATGTGAAAAACAGACCTTCCCAGCCATTAGTGGTCATGGTCAGCCCCTGGCCATTGTTTCCTAGTCCTCTCAGCAGGGAGACTATGGGTAGCCCCAGGATTCTGGGCTGGGCTTGAACCTAAGTTGTCCAGGTTTCCCTGTCCAGCCAGGCCAGGATCCCTGAAACTTTCCAAGACCTTTCAAGGGTGGCTGGTTCACACCCAAAGTTTGGCCACTCTGATGCTAATCCCCCCTGCTAGGCCTCCCCTCTGACCCTCAAGCTGCTTCACCCTAGGTGCCCTTGATGCAGCCTCAGAAGCCATATAATTCTTCATCAGCTGAACTGTCTCTGTGAGCGTCTTGTGTCAGTGCTTCAGTATGCCATCTCTTCCTGCAACCGGGAGTATCTGCACAAACTATTCTACCAGTATACGTTCAGTGATCTGAATGCTGAACCAGGTTTCCAGCTTCAGCCACCTCCAGCATAGCTCCCTCAATTTCTGGGCAATCACACAGGGTCAGGCTCTTGGGAGATACTTTTCCTCCCAGAACTACAGGTCGGCTGCTCTCCTCCACGGCTCTGTGAACCACCATTGCCACCCATTTGAAGGTCACAGAATCATAGAATATCATGGTTGGAAGGGACCTCAGGAGGTCATCTAGTCCAACCCCCTCTCAAAGCAGGACCGATCTCCAATTAAATCATCCCAGCCAGGGCTTTGTCAAGCCTGACCTTAAAAACTTCTAAGGAAGGAGATTCCACCACCTCCCTAGGTAACGCATTCCAGTGTTTCACCACCCTCTTAGTGAAAAAGTTTTTCCTAATATCCAACCTAAATCTCCCCCACTGCAACTTGAGACCATTACTCCTTGTCCTGTCATGCGCTACCACTGAGAATAGTCTAGATCCATCTTCTTTGGAACCACCTTTCAGGTAGTTGAAAGCAGCTATCAAATCCCCCCTCATTCACCCTTTCTGGCTTAGTGAGGGGCTGGTGTACCCAACCACAATTACATATGACACTCCTGGTCATACATCCCACAAGGACATCTGCCTTTTTCACAACTGTTGGCTCATGTTCAATTTGTCATTCATTATACACTCCCCCCAAATCCTTTTCTGCAGTACTACTGCCAAGCACATATTCCCCTTTTCGTAGTTGTGCATTTGCTTTTTCCTCCTAAGTGTAGTGCTTTGCACATAAATTTCATTTTGTTGTTTTCAAGACCAATTCTCCAATGTATAGAGGTAATTTTGAATTCTAATCCTGTCCTCCAAAGATCTTGCAACCCCGCTCAGTGTCATCCACAAATTTTATAAACATACTCTCCATCATCCAACTCATTAGTGAAAATTCTGAATAGAATCATACAAAGGACAGATGTCTGTGGGACCCCTCTTGATATGTCCTCCCATCTTAATAGTGAATCATCGATAACTACTCTTTGAGTAGTCTTTCAACCAGTTATGCACCCACTTTATAGTCATTTAATCTCAACTATATTTACCTTATTTGTTTATGAGAATGTCATGTGGGACTATGTCCAAAGCCTTACCAAAGTCTAGATATATCACATCTCCTCTTTCCCCCCATCCATTAGGTTGGTTACCCTGTCAAAGGAGGAAATTAGATTGGTCTGACATGATCTGTTCTGGAAAAATCCATGCTGGCTATGATTTATCACCTTCTAGGTTTAATAATTTGTTCCAGTATCTTTCTGAGTATCGAAGTTAGGCTGACTGGCCTATATTCCTGGATGCTCCTTTTTCCCCTTAGGTTTGCCTTTCTTCAGTTCTCTGGGACCTCACAAGTCCTCCAAGAGTTCTCAAAGATAATTGACAATGGTTAACTACAGGCAGCAAATTAGGTAGGCAGACTGCAATTACAAACACCACTAGTATTTAAGTAATGTAATTACTGATGCTGAGACCAGTACTTAAGACATTAGTGTCAACTCTGCTCTCTTTTGAAATGTACAATGGGGCTTTTTAATGTCCACAGAAGATGACATCTTGGTTTGACATCTCATCTGAAAGACAGCACCTACAGCAGCATAGTGCCCCGCATCACCAGGCTAGGTCATTGGTTCAGTGTCTTCTCAGAAGGAGACCATAATCCAGCCAAACAGCAGCACTTTCTGAAGCACCTGGGCTTTCTTTGGGAATTTTCCATACAAATTCTGGACCTAACTCTGCCTAGTTTCTAGTATGATCAAGACCAAAGCTTCATGGATGCATACACTACCACACTAAAACCTCACTCTTGTAGTCCATTGTTTCAGTGAAAAGTAACTGTCATGGGAGGTCATGATTGTCCTGTGGCTAGTTTGAGCCTATCCCAGAGACTTTTGAAGGTAGAGATGGAAAACTTGAACTTGACTCAGTATTCAGGTGGGAAGAAAGTGCACAGAAAAGCAATGGGACGATGTGCTCTCAACGCTTTGTACTGCTTAGTAGACTGTTGTATTTTGAAAACAGAGCTTTTTTGCGGTAAGCAGTTTCATTCCTAGATAGTAGTGCACTGCAATGCTCAGTTGTAATGGTCATAAATACATGGATCACTGTGACCAGGTGAGAGTGTAGGCTCCTGGTTACTCAAAGGCGAAACAAGGTGTTTTTGCAGCCATAGATATTTGAATAGCCAGGAACAATGAGGAGTCCAACCAGATCTCACGACTGCAGATCACATTGATAATTTAAAGGCAATTGATGTAAGAACAGCAAGATTGAATGATGAATGAGAGAATTCCGGAGTGCCTCCGTACATTGGACTCAAAGGAAAGGATCAGGGCACAGTGCAAATAGTTGCCTCCCCAAATGAGGCAAGAAAGTGAAACACAACCAACTACCAAACTGATCTGATAAGGAGCCAATGACTGATCCCAAAGTGAATTCAAAATGAGCAAGCTTTGCAGCTTTGTGGCTTCACTGTAGCAGAAGAACCAGCAGAGAGATAGGAAACTCTCCAAATTCTACATTTAAAAATAAAAGCCAGCATTCTACTGTGAGGTTGTGGGCACAACCTAAAGTCCTCACATTTATATTTTGTAATTGTTTAAGAGAGCAAGAAAGTCTGACACATCTCACCTCAGATATGCAGCAAATTGATCCCAAGGCTTCACCACGAAAGCCATAGGTTGTCAAGCTTTCAAGATCCTCCGGACAGCTTATTTTTGAGGTATAATGCTTAACTGCCATAACTGGAACATCAGCAGCTTTGATGCCATCACCATTGTCTCGCACCTCTATTTTATCAAACCCATAATTCTCCTAAAAAGAGTAATAATATCATCAATCACAAAAATACATCTCAAATGAAAAATTAGATACTATATACAATGGTTAATCCACATGTATTGAAGTAGTTAAGGGTCCAGTCCTTTAGTCCTTAAAATAGGCAAAATTCTGACATTTCCATGTGGAGAGACTGCAGCACATATGTGCACATAACTTATCTATACAAACTTGTACAGAGCAAAAATGAAACAGTTAAGTAATTTTATGCTGTTCCAAAACAAGTAATATATTAAACTATGTAGTTCTACTATTACAGTATGGGCTAACACACTAAAAGTATTTCAAAATCTAGCTCATGACTTTATAGAATATAAACTGAGAAAAAGATCAGTAACTGAAATGTTAAAGATGGTTCATTCTTGTTCCATCTTCCCTCCCTTTTACAAAGGGAAATGCATGTTTTGTTAATGTATTCCACTTTATCTAATCATCACAGGCTAGATTCTGCACACATTAAAGGAACTGGGACCTATCTTACCAAATCTATAAGAAGGACCTACAAGGATTTTTTAAAATGACATCTGTGTACTTTTTTGCTTCTTTATGGGATATAGAGAAGGTCTGGATGTTGGGGAGGGGAGGGGAAGGCAAAGGTCACATTTTTGTTTTGCTCATCTCTTCACCTTAGAGACATCAAGAATATGAAGTCAGCTCTCCCTCTGCTTTTAATGGGGGACCTATGAGAGGTATCTGTGATATTTACTATAACCTCTGGCAACTTGAATTGAAAGGGGCAAGGATGTTGAATCTTGAACAAAAGCTTGCTTTATTCAAAACATTAATCATGGGATTTAAATTGGTGTTAATAAAAACAAAACACTAACAATCTGACTACAAATCCATACTCCTCTCATTGTTCAACATTCACACTTTGCTTTTATGAGATTACCATTTCACTAGTTCTCCTGTCATCACAGAGTAGTCCATATTACACCAAACCTGGTGTTCTGCGTAAGTGGCCAGAGGAGCGGCAGTGGGGACTTAAAGTTTCAGGCTTTCTTTATAGATCAGAAAGAAACAAACTTTTTTTTTCCGTTTGTAGGTTGTCTTTAATGAAAAAATTTTTTTTAAAAAGAATGAGCAGCGGATCGTGCTGTACAATTTTTTGTCAAAATGATGCCTTAAATACACTCAAATAAGTTCAATGTGATAGATTCAAAAGACTTGTTAAATATCCCTCTAAATGGCAGATGGCCCTTCAAACAAACAGGACTGAACATATATATAGTTTTCTTGCTGGGAGAAGTTTTTCCACTATTTTAATTTTGAGATGACAAATATTAACATCTAACAAAAAAATAATAGTAAAAAGATGCAGGTCTAAAATCATAAATAACTAAACCAAGATGGCTAAATTAAAGAAGGAGCTTAAATGAGAGGAACCACGTGACTCAGGGGCGTTGTAACAAAGTTTTGCTGTTTGCTGTACTGTAATTTGGATATAACAAAACAAATGTTATAATGCAGGCACAAGCAAGGAGATTCACAGTCAAAGAACAACAGGATCTCTAACTCAACCTGTTTCTCCCATTTATTGAATGGCTCTCTGAACAGATTATGATCTAATATACAAGAGTACACAGCACAACAGGGTGAGTTAAAACTAGTGTGATAATTTTAAAAGAAATCAGCACTGATAAACTACAATATCTTGGATCAGCACTTCCCATACTGGTTCATAGACCATGTGGTCCACAGAACAATTGCCTGTGGTCTACGAAAGCTCACTGGCTGAATAGTACTGACTTTTTCCCTTGTTTCGAGCTGGTAAAATGCACTGAAGACATTTCTAGCACTACTTTTCCATGTAAACAATTGCCATAAGTGCCACAGGGATGTTATGCAATCCTAAAATGGGAGGGAAGGTATCCAAAAACAATCTCTTTATTGAGATATTGTCTGCACTAAGGAACAATTTAAGAACCCCTGAATTAGAATTATTATATAATTATATCTATAAAAACAAATGGGCACATCAGGTTTTAGAATCCCTGTTTCCTTAGGGTGAATGGTACTGGTGCTTTCTCCCAGTGAGAACGGATATTTTTGCCAATAATTCAGTTACTTTGTGTAATGACACATCCACTCCCAGTCTTTATTCAAGCCAAAGTAAATTGTATCCAGTTTGCAAAATTAATTCCAATTCAGCAGTCCCTCCTTGGAGTCTGTTTTTGAAGTTTTTTTGTTGAAGAATTGCCACTTTTAGGTCTGTAATCGAGTGACCAAAGAGACTGAAGTATTCTCCAACTGGTTTTTGAATATTATAATTCTTGACGTCTGATTTGTGTCCATTTATTCTTTTACGTAGAGACTGTCCAGTTTGGCCAACATACATGACAGAGGGGGATTGCTGGCACATTATTAGTATCATTAGTAATATCATTAGTATTAGTAATTAATTAATTAGTAACTAGATATTAGTAATATCATTAGTAAGACAGCCATTACCTTATTAATTCCGTATCATTCCCATGCTTCCCCATTGTGAGCAACATTATCTGATTTATATTAATTCTTTTTTGTTATATCTGACACACTGTAACCTGTTCATCTTGGTTTCCATTTCTTTGTAATTAGAATAATATAACACTATTACTTGATAGAACCTTCATTAAAAGACAGCAAAGAGCTGAACAAGCATTAATTAGTTAAATCTCCTCCTGACGTAGCTACTTTTTAATACTACCACTTTATAGATGGAGAAATTGAAGCAAGGAGAGGCCTCAGTGATTTGTCCAAGGTCATTCAACAAATCAGTAGCAGAGCTGCAAATAACATCCACATCTCCTAAGTCTCATCTCCAGGCTCTAGTCACAAGAACGTTTTACTTCATCTTTTATTTTACATTACAGTTTTATTTTAATGATAGTGTTTTCCTTTGTGGATTTAAGTCAGACTTCCATCATTATTGCAAAATTGTTTCTTTTTTTTCATTTTTAAGATGTTACTCAAAAAGGTGACATACAGACAGCTCTGAAAACTAAGGCCATGTGTACAATAGTGAGCTTACAATGGCATGGCTGTAAAGATGCAGCTGCGCTGCTGTAAGATCGCTCATGTAGCCACTCTATGCCAATGGGAAAGCTCTCTCGTTGACAAAATAAAACCACCTCCATGAGCAGCAGTAGCTATGTTGGCGGTAGAAGCTTCTCCTGCTGACATAGCGCTGCCCACACTGGCGCTTCTGTGGTGTAAATTATGTTGCTCAGGGGGTATTTTTTTCACACCCCTAAGCGACGTAAGTTATACTGACAAAATTGGGGGTATTGTAGATATGGCCTACGTCTTCTCTTTATTCAGAGGTATAGCACATGCAGTGGCAATGTAACACTGCCCCATCAATGAACTAACATGCTTCAGACCTGACCTGGAGCAAACAAACCAAGAGGGTAGCAGAGACTGAATCTTGGGCTAGCTGCTGAGACAGTGATAGCCAACAAGAAAGCCAACTCTGATGTATACACTTGTCCATTAGGAACTGGACTGATACCATCAACTCATTGTGTGTCAATAAACAGAAATCAGGTGTCAACTTTCAGAAATTCCCTTGGTTGAATTACAGACAGTGACCTAGCAATGAAATATAGACACAAACCAGATTATGCAAATTGCTCTGGGAATTTATGCAGAACTCCAGTGTGAGCAGATGCCTTTCCCAACCTTCTGTAAAAGAAGGTCTGAACACACTGTAGTCAAAAACTAATCCCCCACTCCCTGGGGCTTAGCTTTTTTAAACAAGAAACTAATAATAAAATAACAGTTGCTTAAGCTTTCTTGGTTGCGCTAAAGGTTCTTATATCAGGACTGTTTAATCCACACCCTAGAGGGGTTCTCAGAACAAAATTTTTGGTGGCCTCAGAATGCAGCCACCAACTCTTGCTGGTGGCCACTCTGACAAATTTTCCTAAAATACTTCATTAACTTTAGGAAAAACAAATAAATATGCACATATACATGTCCAAATCATAATTTATTTATGTAGGAGTTTTTTTTGCAGACTCAATAATAATGTACAGTTGTAAGTTGGTTCCCCTGGTCTTGGTGCCTTTCCCTGTCCTCCTCAGATCCCCCTGATCCCTGCTGTCTTCACCCACTCCCCTAGTCTCCCCATCACCTTCACAGGCCCCGCTACTTCCTCCCCACATTGCCCTGAGCTCAATTCCATGGCCTCACATCCCAGGCTCACCCTACTCCTTGCCTCTTGACCATGACGCCTAGTAAGACTGGCCCTGCTGAAGCTCCGCCCCCCTGGGCTGAAGCCCAGTACCAGACCCCCATGGCTGAAGCTGGCGGGAGAGGGGGCTGAAGTCCATCCCCGGAGTCCCTTGGCTTTGCCCCTCTCCCATCTCTAGCCAGGAGGCTATCATGGCTGCAGGAAAAACCCCTGGTGGCGGCATTTGAGAAACGCTGCCTTAGACACTATCTATCCAAAGAGCCACTCCCGCCTCCATTGTATCTGGCTGGACTAACAAGCCACCTATTTCAGTGAGTCTGATGAACCCACCCACAGCTTTCCCTGTTAACAGGGTGGTATGTTTCAGGCAAACACCATCAGTGTAGGACATGGAATTTCAGAAAAGCCAGAGCTTGTAAAAAAACAAATTTTAGGACATTTCCAAATTTTGGATAATCAGAGTTAAACTGTATCTGTCACCTGAGCCACCTAGTCCGCCTTACACTGGAATCCTTACTCACACAAAGTAGTTTCCTTGAAACAAGTAAAGATTACTCCTGTGAACAAGGTTTGCAGTACTACGCCATTAATTTTCTTCAGAGGCGAGGGTAAGACTCTTCTTGTAAGGATTACTCCTATAAATGAGAAATTGGGCCCTTAATATTCTTTGGAAGAGGCAAGGTTTGAACAGTAATTTTGTAAAAGTTTCATGTTCTCTGCTGCACTCTGGAACCTATGCAGAGTTAGCGTAATTGTGGGCATGCATTATGTTTTCAATCTTATTTAAATTGTGGCCAATAAAAATAGTATGTTAATATAAAGTATTCTTATTTCACAAAAAAAAAAACCCCAAAATAATGAGAATCCATGGTGTTATAGTGTGTGACTGTACAAAGAGCCTCCAGTGCCTCCATAAAATCTTGATCAGAAACTTTGTTTCGAGTTATTAAAATCCAGATTAATCTAGGGCATCTCCACTGGATTGCTGATTCAAATACTTCCTGTTGTAAAGAAACTTCTAGGTATTTTGCAGTACAATTTCTTTGAATTTGGGCTGAGCTCTCTGCATCTATGGTAGCAGAATGATATCTTGAGGTGACAAAGTTAGGTTTTTTTCTGTTTAAGTTTTGGCCCATATGACTCACTGAGATACTGGGGTAATGGGTGAACTACAAACCACAACCTGATATTCAGACCCATGTTGCCAGTGGCTAGTGAGAAACAGCATGTGATGGTCGGGAGGAAGGAGAGGTGTACTGGGTCAATTGCTGGTGGAAACTGCCAATGTCTACAGATTGTTTATTAAGCAAAAGTTATGTACACGATTCCTAAAAATCAGATGTCAGCCTGTCATCCCCTCAAGATGATGTTGGCAATTTAGCTCACTATCAAGAAGTTTTGAATCTTCCTCTTTTGATTAAGATCAGTATTAAGTAGGATGTTGCAAGGGAACTCACACAGTATCTAGACATATCACATCTCCTTGAACCTTGTCACACTAGTTACAGATGTGGGTATGACACAGAAACAGCCCTTGTTGCTTTATTTTATCTCCTTCTTGCAATTGGTAATGATGATAATACCAGTATGGATGTTTGATATCTATCAACTGCCTTCAACATCGTGGATCATGAGCTTAGATGCAGAAGTGACTGGATTTGTTCTTGAGTGGGTCTATTCTTTCCTAGCTGAGAGATCCAGAAGGCTCTTTCTTATTATTGCTGGGGGTTCCTCATTTTCACTCCTCTTGTTAGAAGTACGCTTGATTTCACTACGAGAGATGGGGTCATACACAATAACCACTGAAAATTTCTACTGACTTTCTGTGGGCTTCCACAAGTTTTGAAAAGGTCCAGATTCTGATACCCTTACTCACAAGTGAAATACTATTGTACTCCATGAGCATTCCCAATGGAGTAAGATACTACTAAACATGAGTAGTTAGGAGGCATGAATGATGACAGTACCTTTAATAAACCGATCATAAGAAAATACTGTGTCTCCATCTCAGCTGATGCAGACAGTGCAAATGAGCACCTTGTTCAGTGTTTGAGGGAGGCTGGAGCACAGATAGGAGATGCTTGAAATCCCATTCAGATAACACAGTGATATTTGTAGTTTAGGGGAAGCAATCCAAGAAATTGGTGGAAATTATATTGGCCCCCATGTCTGCCACTCGGTATTTGAGTTTGCAATTTGGGAATAACTCAAATATCTACTATACTTTCTAAGAAAGGACATTGGGATTTCTACATGGTGAACAAACCAGTTCTTACAACATGCATCAGTGACATTTTGTACTTAGCAACGAAATAACGTTATTTTTCATTCGCTGAAATATTTAAAGAATAGAAAATTTTCTGCATCAAGAGAAACTGATCTATTTGCCAAGTTTTTTTTATCTGGGAAAGAAAGCATTGTTTTCTTCTGGCTTCAGCCAATATTTTTTGGTAACATGCTAACTTTTAAAATATCCTGTTAAAAAAAATATTATAAAAGGTACTGTTCTGATTAGTACCATCTGAAGACTTTGAAAAAATAAAAAGTTAAATGTTCTAGTTACAAAAGCCTGAAAAACAGCCTCTGACATGGCCAATGACAACATTTTTCATACTTGTTTTCCTGCTGCATGCCAAGATTGCATCCTATTAATCAAATGTGAAATGTGACAACTATGTAAAATTCCATTGACTTCAGTGAGGCTCTAAATGGGCATGGAGGTCCACTAGGTGGTTTTCTTTGCAAGAACGGGGTTTAGGTGTTCGCACATTTGTGCCCGTAAGTGCGAAAACTAAACTAGTATGGCCAACAATCTCTAAACCAACCACTGTTCAGGCAGTGTCATTTCTGGTGTTTTTATAAAGACAGATATGTTAAAGCAAGTTTACAATGATTCATTAGGTCTGCTCATTGGCCCAAATTATGTCCTCAGTTACACCCCTACATGCTCAGTGACCTTAAGAGGAATGCCTAGATGTAACTCCTAGCAGAATTTTGCCCATTAACTTTAGCATTAAAATATACATATTTATAATTGATGTATATTTTTAAAAGGAGACTTTTACACCCTTACATAACAGGAGAAATTTCCCCAGTATACTACCATCCAGTTTTCCATCTTAAGTCTAACTTAATACCAGAGAAGACTTACCAGTTTAACATCAATGCTTGTGGCATTGGCATCCAAGGAATTCTCTATCAGCTCCTTCACTACACTAACAACTGATGTGATCACTTGAGAACTTGAAAGGAGCCGGACAGTTTCAGCTGGCAACTGCTTCATCCCTGGGCTTTTAGAATCAGAGGAGCTGGATGGAAAGAGATAATAGAACAAGAATTTAAAGAGTGTATTACAAACATGATGACATTTTTATTCAATCACTTTTCAATTATCAAAAATGCATTACATTTAGTTAGGTGAATCATGCAATTAGGGAAACAGTAAGAACTATACATTCACAAGGAGAGATCTTGTGTAGGGTCAGGCCCTATATCAGAAAAACACTAGTTTGACAGTAGAGAACTTCTACATTAGACAATGCAAGGATTCAGAGTAATATTGAGCAACGGACAAAACAGTACATAGTCCCATGGTTATTTTTTCAGGTACATTTGTTTTCTGTTCAATACCAATGAGAGCACTTACATGTTCCTTGATTAAATGATTACAATATATGGTCCTGATCCTAAATCATATCTGTATAGGTGGACCCCTCTTGACCATGAGGAGCCCAGGATTGGTGCCAAAATCTGAAAGTCACAAACCCCTCTTTTTTCTAACCCTTCTGACATCAGGCTTTTTAAAGTCTACCTAAAATTACTGAGCTATTACTCAGATATGTTGTGAGGCTGTAACGCATATTGACTTAACTGGAGTTATGTACAATCTAAGAGCAGAATATGGCCCACAGAGGGCTGGGTTTTGGTCTGTTAGAAATGGTCATATTCAGTGATAGTGTGGACTAGGGCAGAAGCATGAGAATAGAAGCCAAGGACTCCAAAACTCTAATCCTGACTCTTCTATAGACTCACCATGTGCCTTAAGCAGGTCATAAATTTCTGAATGTATCCGATGAAGTGAGCTGTAGCTCACGAAAGCTTATGCTCAAATAAATTTGTTAGTCTCTAAGGTTCCACAAGTACTCCTTTTCTTTTTGCAAACACAGACTAACATGGCTGCTACTCTGAAACCTGTCATTAATTTCTCTGTTCCTATATATCCCTTATCAGTAAAATGGGAATAATACTTACCATACCTGCCACAAAGGGGTTCTATTATTACTTATAAAACACTTACATACTGCCATAAAACATACACAGTGCTTTACAAATAAAGATAAAGACATATTCCCTGCACTGAACTGTTCACAATCTAACATCCTGATCCTGCAAATGCTTATACTTACCTTTACATACCTTGAACCTAATTATACTCACATGTAAAGTACACGCATAATGGCAGAATTGGGGCAATAAGGTGGATATTAGTTAATGTTTATACAGCTCTTTGAAGATTTAAATTGTTATATACATGCCAACTATAATATTATTAGCTTTGTCTTTAAAAAGGACAGTGACAGAGAATTTTAATAAGCATTTCAAATAATTTTTAAACTACTGATTTTACAGTGTCCTCTCAGACACTTGAGCATTTCCTCTGCAAAGTTTACCCTTAATCAGTTGGTAAATATTGATATTTCCCCACTGTGTTTTAAATTGAAATTAGCATGACTGATTGTGTAAAAACAAAACACAAAACTCCAACTTCAGCTTGCTGAATGTTTTTATTTGACCATAAGTATCACTGACACTAAGTTCTGGGGATAGTCTACGTTGACAGAAGCAAGCAGTGGACCTTTAGAAGGGATCTCAGCCACAGCTATTCATGCACAACAGCCCCACATCTTTCCCCCTTCCTCTGTGAGAGCAGACAACTCTATATAAAGGACACTCCATAGGATAGTGGTAAAACTCACAATCTAACATAGGGTGCACACTGCTTGCCCACTATGGAGTCCAGCTCCACATGGCCTACCTGAAGCAACTATTCAGGGAACAGGGGATCTGTCAACAAACAGGATCAGAGGCCACTGACTTCAGAGGAAGGGGGGCAGCTACATAGACTGCTCCATAAGGACATGGGAGCAGTCCTGTTACCACTGTGAGCCCCTAGATGGAGGGTTTCTTTCCTCCACACCAATGCCTTTATAGAGAAAAGGGCATTTGGACTGGGCTGTGGAAAGAGGACTGGTCTCTATATATTAGTCACAGAGACCTCCCTTCAACCTGGGCATCCTTCTGCCTGTTCATTAAGAATAGTCAGTCTTTAAATAAAAAAAGACAAGATTATTTCTCTCACAGGACAAGGGCAAAGATCAAAAGGTGGCAGAGCTGGACTCTCTGGTGGTTAAACCATACACACTGCAACCAAAGCAGGGCATATGTGGAAACTGGTTGAATTACAATTGTTGTTGTGAGGGTCATAAATTTGAATCTCTGGATATCTGTGCATGGAAAATCTCAACCATAACTTTAACAGTGTGCGTATGGGGAAGGGGAAAGGAGTTGTTACCCCATTAGCTGATAATACAGTGTATATCCACTTCTAAGATAATCGCTACAGCAGTGAGAACTTCATGCTCTGGAAAAACTGTTGCAAAAACTAACCATACACACAAGCCTCTTAAAGTCCCTAGCCTATTTTATTCTATATAGATTATTATACCACACCCATCACCATAGTGTCTGAGTGCCTTCAAGTAGTGTGTTGGGTTTGTTTGTTTTTTTAATATAGATGCTGCTATGTGTTTGTTAGAGAAGGCAGGTCAAAGAAGTGCACCTATTACGTGGAGAAAAAGTTGGTGAAGGTTTGTGATGGTCCTGAGTTCTTGGGGGTGTTCATCCCCATGGTCTGAGACTGACCCTGAAAAAGCCTCTGTTTACTGCACTGTCTACTCCCTCCCCACTTTTAAACCCACATTTACCTGCTTATCTCACACTTTAGTATCATTTCACCTGTACTGCTGTACCTTATTCACATCAAAGTGCGGAACTACACACATGAAGTGACAGCAAATACCAGTGAAGCTAACAATCCAATGATAGGTTTCAGAGTAGCAGCCGTGTTAGTCTGTATTCGCAAAAAGAAAAGGAGTACTTGTGGCACCTCAGAGACTAACAAATTTGTTTGAGCATGAGCTTTCGCAAGCTTTGTGAGCTGCATTCGATGAAGTGAGCTGTAGCTCACGAAAGCTTATGCTCAAATAAATGTTAGTCTCTAAGGTGCCACAAGTCCTCCTGTTCTTTTAACAATCCAATGTTATTTTAAACTCCCTGCACTAGCAATTGAAACCTGCCCCCCTCAGCCTGTGCTCCCCTCTCCACCTCCTGGGCCTTGCTGAAGGATGAGACAGTTGTCCACCTCCGGCCTCGTTCCCAGAGGAGCTGAGGGAGCACCCACGACTCCCGCTACACTCGGCAGAGGCTGCTCGGCGTTTCTCACCATCAGGCTCCTCCTCGCCACCGGCCTTTCCCTCGGGGCCCGGCCGAGGCACTTGTCTCTTCCCTTCCCGCTGTTACCTGTGGCCTATGGCGGAGGCAAACAGGGACCCCCCCCCGCTACACGTGTTGCGCTAGAGCCGCCTTCCGCCCCAAAGATCAACCCAGTGCCGCCTGCTTCCGGGCCATCGGCGCCTGCAGGTGAGCGTAGCACCATTACCTGCCGCTCCCGCCGAGTCTAGCTCCCGCGTCCCGGCTCCGCAGCGCTCTGCGGCGCGCAGGGCCCCGGGGGGGGGGATCGCTGGCCCCGCCTCGCTGCTGGCCCCGCCCCCGCCCCCGCCTGCACCACTAGGCGGCTGGCGCGTACGGCAGCAGCGCCGCGCTCCGCAGCGGGCAACCCGCCGGAGAGCTGGTTGGGAGCGGCGAGCTCGGCAGCGGGGCGATCGGTTCGGTTCGGCTCGGCGCCGCGGAGGGGAGGCGAGCCCAGGCGGTAGGTCCCCTTCTCCTCTTGCTGTGGGTCGGATGGAACAGCGGGGAGGAGGGTTGTGCCCAGGGGAAAAGGGGGCTGCCGTAGTTGTGCGAGGTGGTTTGTGTACAACCCAGATCCAAAGGGCCCCACAAAGAGGGCTCCACTCCTCCGGTAACAAAGCAGCAGCAGGCCCCTGCACACACACAGTCTCTTGCGCTGCGGCTTGGATAGGGGCCTACCCCTGTTTTTCTATAAAGGGTCCTATCTTTCAGTGCATGGGATCTCTGCCCTGCAGCAAATGGATCTAGTTTGCTGGCGGGCTTTGACGTCTGCCTTTGCCCTGATTGTATGGCAGATTGGCCCCGATGGAGCAGAAAATGAAACGAAGGGAAGTTTTCAAATTCACACTGAATGCAGGTAGCTAGAATCAGGATCTAGAGTGGCTATTGTCTGTGAGTGAAGCTGCTTTGTAGAGAGAGTGTGTGTAGTCTCCCATGCTGCAATCTGCAAAATAGCGAAGATGCATGATGGGGGGGAGTAGAGGTTTTACCCGTATCTGCCTCTCAGCTGGGATATAGAGTAGCTGGCCTCTTGCTTTAATAGGGAACTCATTGCTAGTATATGATAGAAGGATAGTTATTCCTCTTTTCAACGATTGGCACCTGCCTTAAAAACTCTGTATTCAAGTGGTCGAGAACTAAAGCATTTTACAGGCCTGGGGACACTCACTGTCTTCTGAAACGTTTTAAAATTTCGTGGGCCAGATTCTAATCTCTATTACCCTGAAGACTATATCTGGAGTTAATTCCATTGGCTTCACTGGGCTTGCTCTGCATTTTGGCAGGTGTGACATCAGAATCTGATCTCTCTTTGGTAAATTGTGTGTGACGATGAAGCTAGAAGGGGCAAAAACAATTGACCAACACTTAACTTGATAAATGGCTTTTCAAACAGATTAACTGTAGCAGTGGCCACTATATGTGTGTATGCATATGTGAGGAGAACATAAGAATGGCTATACTGGGTCAGACCAAAGGTCCATTTAGCCCAGTATCATGTCTTCTGACAGTGGCCAGTGCCAGGTGCCCCAGAGGGAATGAACAGAACAGGTCATCATCAAGTGATGCATCCTTTGTTGCCCGTTCCCAGCTTCTGGCAAACAGAGGCTAGGGACACCATCCCTGCCCATCCTGGCTAATAGCCATTGATGGACCTATCCTCCATGAATTTATCTAGTTCTTTTTTGAACCCTGTTATAGTCTTGACCTTCACAGCATCCTCTGGCAAGGAGTTCCACAGGTTGACTGTGTTGTGTGAAAAAATACTTCCTTTGTTTGTTTTAAACATGCTGCCTATTAATTTCATTTGGTGGCCCCTAAGTCTTATGTTATGAGAAGGAGTAAATAACACTTCCTTATTTACTTTCTCCACATCAGTCATGATTTTATAGACCTCTATCATATCCCCCCTTAGTCGTCTCTTTTCCAAGCTGAAAAGTCCCAGTCTTATTAATCTTTCCTCATATGGCAGCCATTCCACACCCCTAATAATTTTTGTTGCCCTTTTCTGAACCTTTTCCAAGTCTATCCAGTATTCAAGATGTGGGCATACCATAGATTTATATAGAGGCAATATGATATTTTCTGTCTTATTATCTATCCCTTTCTTAAGGAGGGTGGGAATTGTTTTGCTTTTAAACTTTCTGTAACTGGTTTTTCATTAATCAGACCTTAATGTGAAGTTTCTGTCTTACAGTTGTGCTGTACTGTTCTCTAAGGGTCTAGCTGGCTTGGAAAAGCCCTTATTGCAGCATGGTAGCAAAAGGGGTTAAAAAAAGAAGTCAGTAGCACTAAATCACTTCTGCCCCATTTATCCCTGCCCAGCCTCAGCACCCAACATGGAAGAGGCAGCATCAGCGTGTGGACTAGAAACACAATTTACCTTAAATATAGGCTGAAAATAGAGCTAACAATTAGAGTTTGACCAGGAGGTCTCTTGGTCAGGGGCCATCTGTAAAGAAAAGGAACTACAGTCCTACTTGTCAGACTGAGGGGATGCACCTAGAGCCCCTGAAATCAGAGGACCAGCTAATTCCTTTTTCCTTCTGAGACAATAAACTGCATGGAATTCAAGTTTACTGTATATGCCTTTCAGCTGACACCTTAGAACTGAGCTCTCACTAGCTTGCATTGACAATGAAAAACATCTGAGGCTTTTCATAAGAGTACAGATTGCACTATTCTCACTGCTTAATATATCCTATTTCCCCTCAGTTCCCAAACAACGGTCACCTCTCATATGCACATCTCACATACACCTTTTTCTGAAATGTGCTGAATGCCATTTGGGTGCTGTCTTCCGCTCTAGAGGTGGCTGCCTTTCTGTGGTCTGGCATGTAGAACTTTAAAGTGCATTGAGATGAAAAGTTATATAATGTTATATGCATTCATAGTTTGTAAAGAATAGTTCATCCATTGTGTTTCATTCCTCTTAAAAAGTTTCAATACGCCAAAAAATGGCTTGGATTCTGGCCAGAACCAGAGCTCATCTTTGTGGTTGAGAGAGAGAGTCAATCATAGAATATCAGGGTTGGAAGGGACCTCAGGAGGGCATCTAGTCTAACCCCCTGCTCAAAGCAGGGCCAATCCCCAATTTTTGCCCCAGATCCCTAAATGGCCCCCTCAAGGATTGAACTCACAACCCTGGGTTTAGCAGGCCAATGCTCAAACTACTGAGCTATCCCTTCACCCCCTCTCTTATTAAGCTGATTAAATTAGAAGACATTGCAGAGGCCAAGGCTTGGGTGATTTCTACAATTTATATACAGTACTAGAACAATTTGGATTCTCCCCTTAAACTGTTTTGTTGATGGTGGGAACCACTACCACATTTGAAGGCAGAGAGTGTTTCTGATTTGAGCGTTGTAATTCATCCTTTTATGTGCAGATTTGGAAATAGGTTTGTGCAAGAACTCACTGCAAACAGCATCACCCCAGATGAATCTGTGGTTTGCAAGATTGATCTGTCTATCTAATCTTGCTAGGCTGATAACTTCAGTTGGCCTGTTTTAGGCGGCGAGAAATATATTTTTCTAGAAAATGAGTAGAAGTAGTTCTAGCCTTACAAGCCATGACACCATGAATGAGGCACCATTTTTTAACAAGTGATGGATAAAAATGGAAGATGGCATTTTAGAACCCAGGACCAAAGGGGTGGGGCAGAGGAGGACCGGGACTTCTCCACCTCAGGCGCCTCACAGGCAAATAAATTATTGTGAAGCACTTTTCACTTAGAGATCTCAAAGCCCTTTGCAAACATTAAGCCAAACAAAACCCTATCAGGTAGGAAAACTGAGGTACAGAATGCTTGAGTTATTCTAGTAGCTGAATCGTTGGGTGTGTTTTGTTTTTGTTTTTTTTTAAGTAACAAATTGCAAATCCCAGTGGTGATTGAACCTGGTGATGGCTACAAGCGTGGTTGAGAGGTCTATTTGTTGAGACTATTTCCATCACTTCACACTGATTCAACTTACATTATAGTCTTCAGACTGATGTTTGGGGGTGTGGTGTGGATGATTGTGTTGATTTGTGTGTGGGTTATATTGCACTGGAAAAGTTGTATGGATTTGTGTGAGTAGAAAATGAGGGGTTTGTGCTGCATGTGTCAGGTGATTGTGTTTGTGTCTAGGAGGTGGTGCTGGAAGATGTGTTGATTTGTATGGGTGGCAGTTGGACGCACAGGTGTTACAGTTCGGACAAATAGTCCACCATACATGCATTCTCCCTCGCGCAACCTAATAAAATTGCCACATGCAAATTTGCTGTACAGTAAGGATGGTGACCGGCTGAATTACCTATGTTGTAACAATGGTCTCTAGGGTACTTGGCATAACATAAATACAGATCATACTAACAGGTTTCAGAGTAACAGCCATGTTAGCCTGTATTCGCAAAAAGAAAAGGAGTACTTGTGGCACCTTAGAGACTAACCAATTTATTTGAGCATAAGCTTTCGTGAGCTACAGCTCACTTCACGAAAGCTTATGCTCAAATAAATTGGTTAGTCTCTAAGGTGCCACAAGTACTCCTTTTCTTTTTACAGATCATACTGTAGCTGTACACCACATAGGTATAATTTGTAAAGTTAAAATGGGTGAGAACTTAAAAATTGGACAGTAACAGACCATGAGTCCCAGTGATGACTCAACCTGGGGATATTATGAACTTCAACCATGGCTGTAACTGTTTCCATCACTACATACTGACTCTTTGGATATTCTAGGTTTCAGAATGGCAATCCTCTAATCTTGTTGTACAGATATTCAAGATCAAACTATGAGTCAATGTCAGAAGACAGAACTTTTGACTTCAAAGTCCTGTGTTCTACCCAATACACATGCTCTTTCTAGCTATGTTACCCCATTAGAGATTATTTATAATAATAGTCTCTCTCCTGGTCTTAACATTAGATGTGAGATATACTGACTATCTCTTATATATGAATCCTGTGATATCAGTCTACATACAATTTTATTTTTATAGAGCAAAATGAACGTAGGAGTTGCCCATAGCGAGGTAAATCCAAACACCAGGGTGATGAACAGCCGTGGAATGTGGCTGACCTACGCACTTGGAGTTGGTATGCTTCATATTGTCTTGCTCAGCATTCCCTTCTTCAGTGTTCCTGTTGCATGGACCTTAACAAATGTGATTCACAATCTGGTGAGTATAGTACTCTGTCTTGTAACAGACATTAAGAAATTACCTGGCACTTATGTATATATGTTTGTGTGATGTAGAAGAGGAGAAAGATACAAAGGACTCTAGGTTGTGTAGACAATGAAATCCTAAATGGCCAAACAAACTGTCTTATCTTCTGCAGTGAGCTTACTCACAAGCCAGAGTATTAGGCATTTACAATGGAAATTTACTGTTTTTAACAAGGGCAAAAAAACAGAGAAGGTAAAAGATGCGGTTATTGATTTTAGTGTTCAACCAAAGATTTTTGAATCGGGTAAATGGTTTAAAATGTTTTTAAAAGTTCTTAGAAAACTAAACCAGAATGTTACAAATCATAAATGCCAATTGGTTGCTAATAACTATGCACTCTGTTCTATTTGTAAGGAGATGAGCCTTAAATATTAGTGGGAGTAGCACACATATTGAGGAGAACATACTCTGTGTAACCCCCTTGTATTAGCTATTAATCTACCTGAAGAACTCTGAGGCAACCCAAAAAAAAAAAAAATTACAGCATTTTACACAATCCTAGGATGGAAACATCTACTGGGCTTTATGCTTCTTGTTTACACTTTGGAAGAAGGGATTATATTAGCTCTGCATGATATAAAAAAGAACCCCCTATGTTCACACAGGGCCTGATCCAGCCCTCACTGAAGGCAATAGAAAGATAACTGACTTCAGTGGACTCTCGTTCAGGACTATAATTAAAATCTTTGCCCCAGATCCTGAAAACACTTATGCAGTAATTCAGTGGTACTACTGATTTGTATAAAATTACTCACGTGCATAAGTGTTTGTCCACTCAGAGCCTTGAAAAATAATTCTCGTAGAATCATAGAATTTAAAGCTGGAAGATGATCTAGTGGTCCTGAGTCTGACCTGCTATATGTCACAGACCACCAACACCATCCAGCATCTATGTGCTAAACCAACAACCAAAATTAGACCAAAGTACGACAGCCCACAGGAGACTAGACTATTGTGTGCCACAAGCAGAGAGTGGGAGGGACCGAGGTGCACCAGTGCTCAAGGCCCCCACAATGGCAGGGAAATTATTAAGTGAGATATACCCAGATAATCTGGGCAACTGACTCTCACCCATATGCTGCAGAGGAAGGCAAATAAACCCAAAGTCATTGCCAATCTGACCTGAAAAAAAATGCCTTCTCTTTTTGCTCAAACTGCCTTTTCTGCCTTAGGATGTTATAATTTTACAGTGATCATTTAAAATTTTATAGATGTGAGTATAAATGTTATGTCAAGGTTAGAGAACCAGGGGCACAGTTCATCAGTTTGTGCCATAATTGAGATTCATTTATCTAGCATCCTGAGACCACCAACAACCCAGGATCAACAATAACGGCATGTCTGCACATACAGCGCTCCTGTTGGCATAATAAAACAACCTTAGCGAGCAGTGATAGCTGTGTCAGCGGGAGTTGGTGTAACTTACGTCGCTCATGGAGGTGATTTATTCACACCATTGAGCGACATAAATTATGCCAACATAAGCCGTAGTGTAGACATAGCCTAAGACTTTACATGATCTGCCACTATCTAGGGAAAAGATTGCTATCTTAAGAAAGGATGCTATCCTAAAAATGCAGTGTAAACATAGTTCTATTCAAGGGCTCTTGTTTTACTAACTAGACTAAAAGTTACCGAAGGGGCTTCATCACATTCTCTTCATCACTACAGGTTTCAGAGTAGCAGCCGTGTTAGTCTGTATCTGCAAAAAGAAAAGGAGTACTTGTAGCACCTTAGAGACTAACAAATTTATTTGAGCGCTTTAATATTGTGTTTTATGACTACTGATTAGCAGCTCTGAACTTGTTAGAGCTCTTATTTACAGTCTGTTCCACCATATAATCTTTGCTATGTAATCTAGTGAATAGGGCATGAGATTGGGAACCAGGAAACTTTGGTTTTAATCCTGGCTTTGCAATTGACCTGCTGACCTTGAGCAAGTCACTTCACTTCTTTGTGTGTCTTTCTCCTTCCACCCTCATGCCCTCTTCTCCCTGTTTCTATACTTTCTGTCCAGGTTGCAAGAGGTTCATAGCAGGAACTCTCTTATTATGTGCCTATACCTGTGCCTAGCAAGATATAGCTCTGATCTCTGTTGGGGCCCTGAAGAGGCTACAGTAATACAAAACATTAAATAATAATAATTAATAATGCTACTTTTTACAAAAATTTCTTTCCCCAGGGAATGTATGTATTCTTACATGCGGTAAAGGGAACTCCTTTTGAAACACCTGACCAGGGGAAAGCCAGGCTGCTAACACACTGGGAGCAACTGGACTATGGAGTACAATTTACATCCTCACGAAAATTCTTCACAATCTCTCCAATAATTCTGTGAGTTCTGAACTGTTAGAATGATTCTATCTTGTGTGTGTACTTGAAATTTAATATAATATATATATTTGGAATTAAAAACCTTGAATTAATCAATTAGTAATACTTTACATCTGTTAAATCTTTTTCCTCATTTATTTTTGTCTCTATTTGATAGGTTTACAGAGCATGTGTTTGGAGATTAAATTAGTTTACAGTCATTCTTTTCCAAGCAGATTTGAACCCCGTTATTGAAATAGAGGCTCAATTTTGCAAATATTAACAACCAAAAGGGTCTGTAGAATTAGGCTCTTTATGAAGCTTAACAGAACACTTTCCTCATAAAGTACCGTGTGTATGCTGAAAACAGTAACTCGATTCTCAGTATTTGTGATTTCAACTTCTGTAAGCATCAAAAGTGCCTATCTCACATTTTCTGTGATCTTTGCCATACTTCTTATTGAGTCTGATCCATAGCACTTCATGTCAGTTTTGCATTTTGCTAGTAGGATTGTTTCTATTTACTCAAGTTATGTTACAATGTAAATACAATTGATCAAAAACTTCACACACACCCCAGCCAGTGTTGATGGAATTGTAACGGCAACAACTATGCAAATAAAAGGAAAGTCAGTTAAGTACTAAGGGACCAATCCTACAAAGTGCTAAGCGTCACCTGCAGGATCATGTCCTACACCGCATTTGAAAAACTTACCAGACACCTAGTAGCCAAAGGACTGAATCTACTAGTAAGCAGCCAGATTTAGTGATAGGTAGCCATCAGCAAGATCCAAGGACAGCATGCTGATGAAAGACCTATCCTTGTCCCCATCTGCTGAGAAGCAAGGAGCATGCCAGAATTCCTAGCTGCTCAGGGTCTCCAGAGGCTTGTATGGAAGATGGCTAGTTTGTTTTTTGATCAAACTTGAAGCTTCCTTCTGCTTTTCTGGCTCTGGGGGGGGAAAAGGTCCTTTCTTGCTATTCTCCACCTTAGAGCCTCCTGGGGGATAGGATGCACACTGCCGTTTTCCTCCCTAGCCTTCTAGCTACTTCAGGGGAATGAGATCTGTGCCACTCTGCCCCATCCCAGACTCGTTTTCTCTGCCCCCTCCACCCAACCTCAAATTAGTCCAATACCTGCCTCTCCTGTTTGTTCACAGACTTTCTAAGCATCAGCTGAATGAAATTGACCTGATTCTATTCTCAGGATGCTAAATTGCAGCAATAAAACATCTCAGAGTCTTGCTATAGTTGTCCTCTTCTACAGCTTGTAAAAAGTGTTAGCAACAGCAGCACTGAGCTGTCTACAGACTTGGAAGAAGAACTCTAAATTGGTTCATACTTAGAAGGCTATTTCAAAATCATACGGGCAAGAAACTTCTTAAATTTTTAACACTACTACACAGAAACGGATGTCATTGTCTTCTCCATTTTTTCAGGGAAAGCCTCCCATTTGCAAGACGTGGCAAGAATGCAAGAGCATTTTTCAAGCCCTGGCTTACACAATATGTAAAAACATCCCATTACACCACTTTAAACAAAGAATAGTCCCTCGCCAAAAAAACCCAAGGAAATTCACAATTATCGCTTTGTTTTGTGGCTCTTTTTAGCAAAGAAGTAGACTGTAACAGCAGGAAAAAGGGTGAGATAGCTGGAATCTATGGTATGTTCTCTAACTTTTCCAGTTGAACTGGTTGTCAACTAGCTAAATTACAATAGCAAACTTGCAGTGGAAACATCAAAAGGGTTGCAGGCTTTTTTTTAATACTTTGCTGACTGATCACAGGTCACTCAACTTCAGTGTCCTCTTTGCTTTAGAGGACTTCAAATTCCTTGTCACAGAGTTTATTAAACTAATTAATATTTATGAGAAATGTATTTAGGTTAAAATATAAAACTAATAACACCTTGTGCCATTTAAAACCTGAGTTCTCAGCTGGCCTTGTAACTTTTGAGTGTCAGGACCTCAGGTTGAAAGGGTGGGGGAGGGAAAATCTAGCTTTTGTTTTTCAGAACCCTGACCCTAGGGTTGTGGGAGAAAGATACTCGGGCCATAATTTGCCGAAACTATAAAAGCATCTTAAAGCAGGAGAAATATTTCTGTTCTGTCCTCCGCCCCACCCCCCAAATCCCTTGAATCCTTTCTTAGTCCCCTGATGACTTTACAGTTTTTTTTAAAATTCTCTTCATTTAACAAAAAACAAGATTTGTCAGTTGTCTTTACTCCCTTTGTTTCTGCAGGTATTTCTTGGCAAGCTTCTATACCAAGTATGATCCAGCACACTTCATCCTGAACACAGCTTCTCTCTTGAGTGTGCTTATCCCCAAGTTGCCACAGCTTCATGGTGTAAGAATCTTTGGCATCAACAAATACTAATCAGAAGATGTGAAACTGAAGTGTTCTGACCAAAACCTGCCATGGCTACTGCTTTTTCTCAGGTGAAGGAATGGGTAGTCTGCTGTGCCATTTATCTAGTAACATACAATGAGATACTTTCACACCTGAGATCTAATTGCTTCTACTTTGGATGCTGTTTGGAAGGCAAGTAGACTTTTACAGGAAGATGCTTCTCAGTATTTAATGTGAATGGTAAATCTTTCGGAGAGAGGTTTTCCATGAGGAACTGGGCAGGCCCAGCTCTAAAACTTAATCAGCACTAAGAGAATACATATGCCCAGGCGACACAAGTGACTTGCAAAGAAGGTGTGAATAACTTAGTTGAAACGTAGGGGCAATTTTCACAAATCAACCAGATAGCCGTAGTAAAAGCAAAGCAAGTTAATATGTAAACCCAGAATCCTCTGTTGAAGAACTGGTGAGGCCTCATGCTTAGATTATGTAAAAGTAGCCAGTTACTGCTTTTGGATTATAAATGGTTCACTTTTATAGTTTATGGGTTGTCTGGCAACACCTAAAGGTAGACAATGTAGTTGTGTTTGTTTTTTTTAACCTAGTTACTGCTGTGATTTAATGGTGTACTTATATCTGTTCCTGAGACCTTAGTTACAAAGACATCTCCAGTCCTATGTGTCAATTCAGGGGATTTCTACATCAGCTTGCTAGCCCACTTTTCATATACTAATGAAATACGTCAACATTGTTTTAACTTTCCAGACAGGGCTGCTAATCTGTTTTGAGAAACTAAAGCACAGAATTTCTAAAAACAGAAAACTTCTTATGGTGTAGATTTGGGCAGTCTTCTTTATTTGATTGCTAGGCCATGTTTTAGTGGTTAAGAGGTCTATAATGGCCTTTTTTTTTTTTTTCTTTCTTTTTAAGAGGAGAGGCAGTCCAGTTTTGCAGGTTGCTGGAATATCCAGCAGAAACCACTTTCTCTAGCTAGTAAAATCACAAAGTAAAAGCCCAAACTGGTGGTGGGTGAACAACCAAGCTATAGATGTTAACTGTATGGTCCAGCAGAAGAAAATGTAGATGTTTGCATTTCTTGGAACACCTTGACAAGAAGTTCAAGAAACATGCAAGAATCTAAATTTCAGGGGTGACTCCACTACTGTATAGTACTGTACTACCCTTGTGGATAATCAACTCTAATTAGAGTGATGGATGTATATGCTGAGGCCTCACCATTTAGTTTTGTGTCTTGAAAAAGAGAGAGGATCCTGTAAGATATGCAGAGTAACTGCCAAGTGAAAGCAGCTTAGCACATTTTGAACTGGCTTGGATTTGGGGTGGAGAGAGAGGGGAGACTGGAACTTCCTTCGGTTATCATAAGAACTGTGGCCTTTAGGAGCATGGCCCTAGTTTAAGCCTTGGCTACAGGGATTGCAAGAATGTTCATGCAGCAAAACCAACACCTATATAAAGATTTGCCTTGCAAAATTCAATCAAGTTTTTAGCCACTGGTGGGCGTATTTGTCTCCCTTAGCAGGAGAATTTTTCTGGCTACTTTGGCTGATGGAAGATTGGCTGTAGTTTATCAGCAGTGAGCTATGAAACTTCATAGTAACTGAACGGTTCGTATGAACAGATGAATCTTCAAGTTAAACTAATAATTATGAATATAAAGTGATAACTGGCTACTTTAAAAAAAATCAAGTTTGCTTCATAGGGCTATGCTAGCTCTCTGAAAGTGTCTTGTTTTTGAAAATATTGTTTTATATAAAGGATAAATGATAATGACTGAGACTAGGAATCAGTATTGTACTTTGTACTTTTGTTCGTTTTAGCAAAAAATTTACAGCTGGTGATGTGCTTTTGTAAATAGATTGTTGATAGTGTTTCAAACACTAATCCTATGTTATGTAAAACTTGTCTAAAATTGAATAGGAAAATCTTTTCAATAATTGTACAACACATCACTGTACTAGGCTTTTTCCTTTTCTCCTCAGATACTTTTTTCCCAATGGCTTATGTGGTTTACAGCATTTAAAATAATTTGCCCTATGATGGTTTTATTTCTTTGTAGTATAAAACAAGTTGTTCAAAATACACATCTGGCTTTATTCTTTCCTCTGTAAGAACAAAATACTATATTACATGGTACATTTTACTCCAGCCAACTATTCAATTTAATGAGGAAACGTACACACACCCACCCACCTATGTAATTTCTACAGATAGCAGTTAAGGGTTTTGTCTCTTTACATCACATACATTGTAGGGTACAACTGAATGTTTTATTTTCTTCATGTACTATTTGATCATATAAGCACTGAGTCTGCTTCCAAATTATTAAACACACTTTAGTGGGACAGAGTTGTCAAGGATTAAAAAGCTTACTTGGGAGCCTGCTTTAATTCTTCAAGTGTCATCTCAACTCTCAGTAAGTCTGTCCATATCTATGCAAAAAACCAAACAAACATGAAAATAAGGGACAGGTATAATATTGATTACATGGATGGAAGTCATCTGGAAGCTTTTGGCGTATCAATATACAATAGGGAGAGCTAGAAGCAATACCTCTAGGTTACCTAGCACTCTGTTATAAGAGTCTTACTGTAGGTATCGTCTTTCCTTTATAAAACCTTGCATTTCAGCCTGAATAGTTGAAGCTTGACAACTTCTGCAACAAGTGAGGCAGGCCTCTACGGAAAATAGCCTCATTCACTATTCTTACATGATTCTTTGTACACTCTCCATCCTGTGCACTGAATGAGGCAGGAACCTTGTGGGGAAAAATAGTATGTGGTGATGTACTGAGGTCTGTTGCATAGTGGATATGCATAAGGGGGCAAAACTAAGGTTGCACATGAAACTTTAACTCTATTTCCTAACTTCTGAGTGCTTGACTTTGCAACTTTAACTTTCTTTTAATGTTTTTTTAAAATACAATAAATCCATAAGTACAGACTATGTGCACTAATCTAACTAATGTAAGTTCTCACAGCCTTTGTAAACTCAGTTTCTTCAGTTGCCTTCTTTATGCAAAATCCTCCTTTGCTCATTTCAGCCATAAAGCCCCTGCCTAATACTAGAACAGTCACCTAACAAATTTTAAGTCTACATAAAAAGCTATACTTGAAACTGTAATCTTGATCACACAGTACACAATATTCTATATCTTGTTTAAAGTGCAAGTTCTTGAGGCAAGGACTATATCCTTCTTTGTGTTGAGTATAACATCCAGAAAATAAATCTGAAACCAAGACCCAGCACAACGAGTAGGTATAAGGGATTGTAGATATTTTGGAATGAGACATATTAATATTCAAAAGAACCTAAAGGAGAGCCAGCTTTGAGCTATCAGCTAAATATCATTGCTTTCAACTACTTGCTACTGCTATGCAGTTTGGAGCGGTGCACATGATTAACAGCCTCAGCAGGGGCAGGATAAATCTGGACTATCTCTGATGTGCCCTTTGGATGGTTTGAGGCAGGTAGCCTGTGCTCACTTAGGCTGTGAGGTGGTGTTCTCTAGGGGGCTGCGGCCGAAGAGCACAACTGCAGAAGTGGCATTGAAAGTTACAATGAATGGCGTCAGCCTCTGGAAAAGCCGAGGATGACTATGCGCTTGTGCATGCGGTTGGGCCAAGTCTAACTGAACCAGGACCGCTCTCTGGTGCAGTGGTGAGCAGCACTAAATAGGCCCAGCAGAGCCAGCACTCGCTATGAGCAGCCTAAGCAATGGCTTAAGGCCTCAAGCAGCTCGAGGGAGCCCAGTATTAATGGGGGGGAGATAGTCCTCCTTAGGACCCCCACGGTATGGCACTGGGGCCCAGAGGTGCTTTGGGCTTTAGCCTGCCTGGCTCGCTGAGTCCTGTGCCGGCCCTATCGCCCCCAGCACCACGGAGCGCAGGTCGCAGGCGGCGGTGCCAGTATGGCTGGTGGGGAAGGCTGAGTCCCTAACTCCCGCCCGTCCCGCCCCGGGCCTTGCATCTGTCTCTGTCCCGGCCGGTGCGTCCCCGGCGCTCCTCGGGCAGCCCAGCGAGGTCTCCCACGGCCCCGCCCTGCCCCGGCCATCGCTAGGGGTGGGGTCACCTCGGTGCGCCCGCCCCGTTGTAACGCGCCGGTTGATGCCCGGGGATGAACAAAGATGGCGCCCGAGGCTACTTGCTCCTGGTCTTCCCTTCTAGGTGCCTGGACCAAAGATGGCGGCAGCCAGCAGTTCCCTGCCTCTCCCCCAGCGTAGGTTTCTCCTTTCCATTGGCCCAGCTTTGCCACGTGACCAGGCCTTGTTCAGTCAGGGCCGCGACAGCGAGTCGGGTTGCTCTTATGAGGAGGCCGCTTTTAACCCTTGCGGGACAGAAGCCGCTGTCGCCGGTGAACCTTGTCGAGGGGCGGGGCCAGAAGCAAAAAGTAAGGATGCGGGGGAGGGGATGCAGATGGATGAAGCCCGGTCCCAGGGAGGCGGAACCTTTATGTAGCCCGAGACTGACGGGGGCGTCTCTGGCGCGGGGGGAGGGGTGTGTCAGCTCACCCCCACCCCCCGGGTCTCGGTTGCTGGAGGGGGAGAGGCCGGGGTGTCGGGCTCGCCTGAGGAAGATTCCTCCAGCGGCCTCTCCCTCTGGCGCTGGGTGACTTCACTCCATCTCCGCTCCGTGGGGTCCGCAGGACAGCCCCTGCTCTTCTCTTCGAGGCAGGAGGGAAAGTCCTGTCCCCCTCTCGTTGCATCCTCACTGTAGGAGGTTATGTGACTTGCCCGCCCTTTATAGTCGGTTCTCCCTAAGGAGCATCTCATTGAAATAGTTGGTAAAGTAACCATAGCATTGCACCTGCTCCGACTGCTGTGCCACTCTTCTCTCTACCAGGTTATGACTTGCAGACAAACTCCTTTGTCCATTCATTCTCTCAGGGATGCAGCCACGACACAGTCCCATGTCTCACGCCAGTTACACCAACCTGCCTCTTCTGGTGCCCCAGTCAAGGTTTGATTTAAATAATTTGCAGAACAGAGGAGATATATCACTTGTAGACCTTTGTTTTCTCCTTCTGTTATAAAAGTATGCCATTTAATTCATCCTAGCCCCCTCCAATGGCAAAACAGATTTCCTTTCAAAAATATTTGTGAGCCACATTATCCCTGTCAGGCAATAGCCAGAAAGGGACTGAGATAGAAAAAAAGCCCTACAGCTCTGCATTCTTAATTCAAAACTAACCCACCATCCAGTCATTATTTCATTTGGGGAGTTTAAACAGTCAAGGGTGTAGAAAGAACCATGAAACTTGTTTACATGCAGGCTGGTTCTGTTGCCCAACTCTGTGTAATACCTTCTAAATATAAACATGCCATTGCACACAATATGATTGCTACCATGGTAGGTGCACTTAGGCATAGAACTCTAGGAATGTTAAAAGAGCTAATAAACAAAACTCCTCCCATTCAGTACATCATTAGAAATGTGCTCCCAGCAAAGAAGGATCATTCTCCAGGTATGTCTGTCTACAACCTGTGTTAGTAGTAACATTGGCTATCAGTTCCCCAAACCTATTTGTTACCTAAATAGATTAGGGGAAGGCAGGGACACGTTTTATCAGTAGCCCCATACTAAAAAATGTTGTACAGCCACTAACTCCAGGTTAATAGCCTAACTACCAGAGCAGAAAAGATCTGTTATTGAAGATAGTTAAGATACAATTTAACCCTGAAGCAAAAATTAAATAAGCAACCACTTTCAATCCCAGAATAGCCCTGTTCATTGAAATTAAAGATGGAACAGGACTGAAATACTAGTCCCAACCAGTTACCAATAAAATAGATATAGATTTTCAACACACTTCTTATCTAGTAGTGGAAAGGTTATGTCTTCATATTTAGTGACATTACGCAAAACAACTGCTTGATGTTGCAACAAGTATTTTCTCAGCAGTAGCAATTTCCATAACATGAATAAGAAAAAACACAGAAATACACCTTGTAGTAGAGAAGTGGGAGGGGATCAAAAACTCTTCCTTTTGTTCAGCCTTCAGTTCCCCCTCTAGCCTTCATTCTGGACTTTAACCACAAGGTGTAACATGTTGAGAAAATTACTTTTAAGATATCCAAAGATAATTAACAGGATGTGTGCATAACATTAAGCATATATCTCGTGATATTTTCCTGTTGTAACTCATATCCTTCCATACTGATTTCCTCCTCCCCTTGTTTGTTAGTCATATCTTGTTGCATTAAATCTAATTGTAATCTCTTCAGGACAGGGATATGTCATTTTATTTGTCTGTAAAGTACCAGGGTCAGATATGGTGTTACATAAATGAGACATGATAATAAGAGCAACTTAGCATGTTCTCTTCTTTTCTGCTGTTTTTCCTCATGAGATGTCTTAAGGTGGGTTTTCTCTATGTAGTTATCTAACCAAGGCCCTCATGCAGATAGTCTGGAGGATCCCCACTCTGTTATTTAATAGGAAGCAGTGTGATCCAGTAGCTAGGGGAGGGGATTGTGACTTGAGAAATCTGGGTTTTGTTTCTGTTTGTGCCATGACTGGGCAAGTCACTTAATATCTTTCTCTCTCAGTTTTTCCATCTATAAAATAAAGATAATAAGTGAAGTACTTCAAGATCTGTGGATGAAAATATACTATTGATTATTTTGGTACAGCTATCTTAACTCACTTGCTTCCCTTTTCTTTTTACTGTTATGCTTCATTTTCTCTGCCTGGGTGCTTGACATATGCCTGGGTGCTTGACTATAAAAATAGTATCCTTGCATAGTTAGTGGATGCTCTTGAAAGTAGCACAGATAATTATGTTATCAGGGGTCACTGTCCTGTTTTTTTAAAAGGCTCAGGATCTAATCAGATTAGGTTGGATTTAAATTAGTATCCACAAGGGCATTTCTCACAGCATGTGTAACAAGAGTTGGACTGATTAAAAATATTGGCTGGAGCGGTGTGTAGGAAAAAATGTGTATTTTAGAAGGAATGTTTTTACATTGTGAGGTGCTGTAACAAACTCGCTTTGATCCTGGTCATTTGGGTGTTTTCCTGTTGATATCAGTGATAGCAGGACCAAAGGGAATTACACAGGAACCAGTTCTGTGAGGGTGTGGGGGGGAGGAGGGACTTTCTCAGCCTCTCCCCCCATTAATGGACAGAGTGGAGGAAAGCACCACAGCCACTATTCCAGCTCTGTGACGGGAGAAGGAGCCACGGCACCTTTGTACCCTCTGTGGATTCATGGCCTCTGACTCCATGTATTCACAGATGCCGTGGCCACATATTCCCTAATTTACAAAACAAGTATTTATAAATTATAAACAAGTTATACTATTATTCTTTTTAATGTTTATGGTGAGACTACTTTAAATAAATAAAACAAATACATTCTCCCAATACCTTGTTCCTCTTCTAGTAACTGGCTTGCTACTGTGATGTTGCTCAGTTATTTGATTCTTTGTTGTCTGGAGTAATACCTTTCTGAAAGCTTGAATACTTTTTACAGTGAAAGTGACTTATGGTAAGTCTTGTTCCTTCTAATAATGGAGTATTCAGGCATATAAACTGTAAGGTATTACTTATACAATTTAGGAGTGTAACCAAGCACATCTGCCTGTCTATACATAATGTCTACGAATTGCAGAGTTTTGTGAGATTTACTGTGTGTTCTGTGTCTCTCTCACAGAAAAGTGTAAAACATGATACCAACAGTTGGAAACACTGAACAAAATCTGTTTTGAAACATGTTTTGGGTGCAGGTAACCACAGACCTCCTAACCTTTCTCAAAATGTTAAGTATTAAGAAAACATTTCCTTTTCTTTTTCTTATTTCTTAGGAAACACGTTTTAGCTCAATAGTTTGTAATAGTAAAAAAGTAAGGGATACACTATTCAGGTCACTTTCTTGAGCTCTAAAATTATAACCGTTTTAGAAAATTAAAGGTACATTGTTGTGTTTGTTTGACCTGAAATTTGATCTGCTTCATTTCTTGCCATTTTCTTAAGTCCATGTAATTCTGTGTGCAGTAGAATAATAAGAAAGCACTCTGGAGCAATCATCCAATAATAAACCAATATGCATGCACAAAGGAGAAGCAAAACTGGGAAAGGGAACAGGTATCACTTTCAAGCTTCCAAGGGGTTATTTTATAAAGAGTGAAGAAAAGAAATAATTTTTTAAATTGCTAAAAATATTTTGGCACTGACTCTTTTTTCCCCCACCCCCTCATTAACTTTTCATATATAGAGAGAGGGAGAGTGATTTCAGTTCACTTTAAGAAATATCCATTTGGTTAGTCACTTACTGTAATCTACTGTACAAACCATGTGTGTTTTGTAATGTAACTCAAATTAGGTTGTTAAAGCACAGGTATTCTACCTCCATATGGTAGATAGTGTTCATCTCACAAATTTGCCAAAATGGGACCATGTCTTAATACTGAGAAAATAGACAGGAGAGCATTTTAGAAGCATATTAAATGCAAAAACATTTTTTTCCTTACCTTAGGTGGTTAGGTCTTCCCCTATTGTTTCTACCTCTTCCTTAGGCCTGAGTTGGAGGACAATGCTTTTTGTCTATGTGATCCCTCTAATGGGATACGTTTTATAAAATTCCTTTCATTTTCTCTAACTTCTTCTTTCTCTCCCTCCCCCCCCTTTCCTTCTGTACTAGGAAGTCCCCCCATGTCCTCCACTCCAAAGTATTTCTAGTGTTTGATTCAGCAGCAGTTCTATGCTCTATTACTAAAAATACCATGAGCACTGGGCACTTAATGCTACTGG
This sequence comes from Caretta caretta, assembly GCF_965140235.1. Classification (NCBI taxonomy): domain Eukaryota; kingdom Metazoa; phylum Chordata; order Testudines; family Cheloniidae; genus Caretta; species Caretta caretta. The sequence goes on along the minus strand of NC_134216.1, from coordinate 52,409,856 downwards.
CGCTGATATTGATGGTTGTTGAAATAGTACACCATGATCAGCAACTGTCCTAGTACTGGGGGGAAAAAAATTGAGTCAGAGGAGGACTGTGGCCCAGATCCTAAAAGGTGTTTAGGAGCTGTATTCCTATTGAAAACAATGTGTATTAAGCTCTGAAATACCTTGGAGGATCTGGGCCTGGGTACCTAAGGCATGCTCCAAAATATACTTTTGATAGAGCACTGCCTAAAATTAAGGTGGCACAGGGATTTTCATCCTAAAGGGTCATTTTCAGAGGCCTATCAAAATATATCTTTAGGGCTGAAATTTGGCACATTTGTTCTAGGCTCAATAGTGAATATTTTGGGAAAGTCTGTGCAAAAAGAAGCTCAGCTGGTTTGAATTAGGAAGATTGTGTGGGAAAAAAATTGAGCGGTGTAAAAAGTGTTTTGCTACTAGCATGCAGGATCTAGCTCAACACGTTGCTATGTATCCCGCTATAGATATAGATATATGCAAAAGGAGAGAGAGAATATATGTAATGGTTTATAGGGCACGATTAAGTTTTTATTGCCACAAATATATTCTTATTTCTTATTGCTCATGAATGGCGGACCTCACTGGAGGGAGTAGGAGACTGGGTCTGCTTCTCCTCAGGATTTATACCAGTGTAAATCATGAGTCAATAGAAATACACTGGGGTAAAACCTGGGTGAGAAGAGAATTAGGCCCTATATATGATGTCTAATTGTTAGAGCTCATCGTAAGAACCTCTGCTTAATATAAGGGAAAAGATATTTTGGAATCAGCTAAGCCTGTTCACTCAGACTTCTAGTGGGTATAATAAACAATGAAATAACATCATTTTTAGTCTCTTCCCATTTTCCTAAACACGAACCCATTAGATTCAAGTCATTATTGGTGTAACTGCATTAACTTTGAAGTGACAGTTTGCATGAATTTGGCCACTGCTTTTAAAATTACTTGTTACTAATATGACTTGGCCTGGCTAAATTACTGTTGTGGAATTTGAATTCTGAGGATGGTATCTGTACAGTTCTTTTCTAGGCATGCCTCTGTGCAGAAGATTTTAGCAATGAGCAGTGTAACCAGATGCACTTCAAAATCAGTTGAACATGGCTGGTCTGTGTGTTTAAGAAGCATTTTCTTTAACTCTGTCAAATACTATCCCACTAAATTAGTTCTGGGAATTGAAACTAGTTGTGATGATACAGCAGCTGCTGTGGTTGATGATACTGGCAAAATCTTAGGAGAAGCTCTACATTCTCAAAATGAAGTCCATTTAAAGTAAGTAGACATTACAATGGGTGCTTTATTTATAACTTCACTTGTAGTTTAATATGACTACTAATGCTATTGTCATTTATACTTGTTATATTCCATCAAGGGGCAGGTTCTTAAGTCTTAAGAAATATGAATTGGTTCTGATTATCAAATCTGGTAAAATTTCCCACAACCACCAATCCTGAAGAGTATGATATTTACCTGTCTCCAATTCTGGACAAAGATAAATTAGAATATGGACATTCCTTGCTGAATTCCTGATGACAGAGGAGTTGCAGAGTACTGACTCCTAAAAATTGTCTTGGCACAGCCTAGGGCTAAAATCAAATGGGACATAAACCAAGCAAGAGCAAGTTGAATCCTCGTATGGCCTTCCAGTGGAAGTGATGGTAATCTTCACTGCAGGGGGCATTTTAAATATGACTAGACAAAGCATTTGAGAATATACTGTAGGAAACAGTCATGATATGGCAGAACTACCAAGTATTTTCCATCTCTCATTTCTATGATTCTGTCTCTGTCATAAAATAGGGATACTTCATTATTCTTTGTTTCTAACTAGAACAGGTGGGATTATTCCTCCAGTGGCACAGCAACTTCACAGAGAAAATATTGAGCGAATAGTGAAAGAAACACTCTGCGTCAGTGGAATCTCTCTCGATGAACTCTCTGCTGTTGCAACTACTGTAAAGCCAGGACTCGCTTTAAGTCTTGGAGTGGGATTAGAATATAGTTTAAAATTGGTGGACAAGTATAAAAAACCTTTCATCCCCATCCATCACATGGAGGCACATGCACTTACAATTAGGCTAATAAACCAAGTGGAATTTCCTTTCTTAGTTCTTTTAATCTCTGGAGGCCACTGTATCCTGGTAGTAGCACAAGGAGTTTCAGATTTCCTTCTGCTTGGACAGTCAGTGGATATAGCACCAGGAGACATTCTTGACAAGGTAATATTTCAGTAGGGATTCATTTATGCATTTTATACAAGTACTTACATTTGTTGTATTATTTACATCATGGTTTGTCTGTTTTTTACAGTAGCAAAAGTCGAGGTATGTATTCTTTAGGAAACTGGGATTCTGGCATTACCTTGGGTAAGGATTTGTGTAAGCTTTAGAGCAGCTAGTGTTTTTTTCCAGCAGTGGAATCTAGTAACAGGTAAGGTTAATCACTTGTGTAGAGCAGTCCCATTCCCTATATTTTATTAGCAAATTTTTATATTTGTGCCCTGACCCTAGATGGATACCTTAAATAAATCTGAATAAATTAATTTTTAAATATTTCCTGCTTATTAAATCGGCATTGTTAAAGGAAGGATCTGATTTGGCAGGTGTATTTTTAAACTCTGTGAATTTTCATTGTAACCACAGAGGTTGGAACAAGTTAGCCAGTATGCTTTCTAGAATATCACCTACAGTCAACATAAATAAAACAGTACAATACACTATAAACTTTAGTTTTTTCCTCCAATTTGAAATACTAGAGATTTCATGGGCTCAGAGGCTACTAAAATCTATTAATTATATTTCTTTAGTTGGCATGAGTTGTTTTCAGCAGGCAGCTAGCCATAACCTGGATGGCCAGCCTACAGTGAGGCTGGACATAGAAAGTTCAACAATATATGCAGTACAAATGAATCTGACTAACAGTGATATTTAAAAGGATGCTGTTGTTTAAAATCATGTTTGATATTTTTAAATGTCCTTACTTATGTTACTAATTGTGCCTGAGAGAGTTTGAAAAGTCTAGTTTATGTTTCACAAGTTATATTGTGTTGGTCACTGAATAAATAAACTTAAGATGGCTAGTTTCTGTTTCTTATTCTCAAGCACTAGCACAGGTTTGCAAGGAAATTTTTAAAACAAAACAAAATTTTTTTAAAATGTGAAATCCTTTCTATCAGTGTTAACTTGGCGGGCTAATATACCTGTGAGTGTCCATTTCAAAAGAAGAAGAATTAGATTTCTCATGTTTCTTGCAAAGTTGGAGGATCCTCATATTCACCCAATTTACTATAAAATTGGATTTGATGTTAAAAGCCCTCTAACGTTAGCCTTGGCATCTATCATTGATCTTTTCCTCATAGTACCTAGTTCACAATATATAATCTCTGAGCCAAATTCATCCTTAATGTAACTCCATTGACTGGAGTTATAGTGGAGCAGTGCAGTTACATCAGGGATTAATTTGGCCCTATTTTTCCCCAATTCTTCTTTCCCAGTCTATTGTTAGCATAATTAGATTATTTTCTATTTTTCTAGGTAGCAAGAAGACTGTCTCTAACAAAGCACCCAGAGTGCTGCAGAATGAGTGGTGGGAAAGCTATAGAGCACTTGGCCCAACAGGGAAACAGGCTGCATTATGAACTCAGAGCTCCCATGCGACATCATCCTAACTGCAATTTTTCCTTTTCTGGACTTCACTCCAATGCCACTAGAATAATTATGCAAAAAGAAAAGGAAGAAGGTATTTTTCAAAGTAAGATATATACAAATTGTACACCTGACTTGTGGTTATATTTGCAAAAACCCCTTTGCTCACAATTTCTGCAGGTATACAGGAGGGACACCTCCTGTCCTGTGTTACAGACATTGCTGCTGCAGTACAGCATGCAGTAGCACTTCATATTGCCCAGCGAACACACCGGGCTATTCTGTTCTGCATAAAAAGCGGCATCCTATCACAAACAAATGCAACTTTGGTAAGTACATATAACTTTACTATGTATGTCAAGGGGTACATGCCATCATACATTTGAATACATGTAACAGCACCAGGAGAAAGTGCAGCAAGGCATCAGCACCCTCCTTGACATTTCCACTGATAATGCTGCTCCAGGATTAAAATAAATGTATGTGGTACATTTAGTTGAATATATAAAATAAATCCTGCTGCAACAGAGTATTGTAAAGTGGTGCATTGTTAAAGGTAAAGTAATTTTAAAGTTTTCTTACATGTCTGTATTTTTCTTGTATATATTTAGATGTATTGGGAACATCTATCCACAACTTTAACATCTTTTACTCCAAGCAATCTCAATCATTGTATAAAGTTAAACTGATACAAAAACTACATGTAGGATAGCATCACCCTCCACTGAAGCCATCTCTGGGTGAAACACATCATTTGTTTCAGCTGTACAGCGCAATACTAGAAAGCAGTTTAGGAGAGGAAGTGAGAATAATATATCAAGCCAAAATTACAAGGGGAATTTATAGGTAAACAGAATATGATTTAATCACGTTTAAATTTGGCCAGGACACTAGGATTAACCCCTCATCTTGTAAAAAGTACCATGAGATTTTTAATTACCAAAAGTGGTCATGACCATAGTTCTCTGTCTCATCCAAGAGAGTACCTCCAGCAGAACAGTACCCTTTCTCCCCTCCCGCAGTTCTATGCTGGGACATTGTAATTTTTCAATGATGATTAAAGCTTTATGAAATACAGTGAAAAAATTGTAAATATTTTTGTGAACATGTGAAAATGTCTGTTAATGAACTTAATTTTATAACTTGTAACTGGGTTCAAATTTTTTCGTATTATTCAGTTTCACTAACCTCTCTTCAATAAGATAACTAGAGCTTGTTAGAAAATAGGACACTCTTTCATGAAAGTTCTCCTCTGCCCACCCGCGCCCCCCAAATTGGCCTTTTTATTGAAATTTTTGAAATATCTCTAAAGGTAAAAAGTATAGTTGCTATAAAACCCTGGAGATTACTTACCTTTTTACCTTTCCATGTGTTATAGCAACTTAATTGTAAGTGAAAAATTTCTAAATTAAGCATAAAAATGGTTATATGCCAAATTCAATAAAACTTCCATTAATATTCTCCACCATACAAGGACATACATGTCCCAGAAAGCAGAGTTTTCCAGGACTTTTACTATTGGATGCATAAAAAGATGACAACTTTCAATTGACTCTGGATCTGTGATGACAGAATTATGTGAATTTTTTTTTTTTTTTAAAGAACGGTGTCTTTGCGTGGTACGTAGGACCAGAAAGTCATCTAGCATTGCAACAGCTAGCATTTTTACAAGACACTTAAAATATATATTTAAAACATTAAATAATTTCATAGACTCATTTGAATTAGATTCTCAGCACACACGAGCACTGATCCTGATTGAGAGCTCTATGCGCTATTTAATACAAATAATCATTGCATGTGAATAAGCTAATCCATTCCAAAATCATCCCTAATACATGGGTATAAAGTCTAGCTTTGAATATATAGTGATGATTACATGGCTTGCTATTCTTACCTTTTAGCATTTTCTCTAATAGCTAAAATGTGCCATGCTACAATTTACACCCATTACTTTTGTTCTGTCCTACTTGAATAATGAGATTAAGGCCAACTGGGATCATTATGATTATCTAGTCTGACCTCCTGCATAATAGAGGCCCTAGAATTTCACCCAGTAATGCCGGATATTTGATAACTGCCCTACTTACACATGCCTTTACATGCTCTTTTTGTAGATAGTAATATCTGTTCAGTAATCTTTTAGGCCTGGTCTATACTGCTGCTTGTAAGTCACCCCCCGGAGTGATGTAGTTTACATCGACCTAATGTGGTATCTACACTGTGCTATGTCGGCGGGAGATGCTTTCCCACAGCTTAGCTTCCGCCTCTCGGGGAGGTGGAGCACTGAAGTCAACAGGAGTGCATTCTGCCATCAACTTATCACATCTTCACCAGATCCAATAAAGTGATGCCACTGCATCAATCGCGGTGGCGCCAATTTAGCCTGCCAGTGGAGACAAGCCCTTAGTAAGAATACAGACACACAATTCTCTTATCCTCTTCTATTCTATTAGGTCTTAATTTCCCTATTTATTATAATTGGTTGCTGTCTTTGAAATTAGGGGTATGGAACAGCTTCCATATGAGGAGAGATTAATAAAACTAGGACATTTCACCTTCGAAAAGAGACGACTAAGGGGGGATATGATAGAGGTCTTAATTGGTGTGGAGAAAGTGAATAAGGAAATGTTATTTACTTTTTCACTTAACACAAGAACAGGGACCACCCACTGAAATTAATAGGCAGCAGGTTTAAAATGAACAAAAAGAAGTACACTACACACAACGCACAGTCAACCTGTGGAACTCTTTGCCAGGGGATGTTGTGAACGCTACAGCCATAACAGGGTTTAAAAAAAAAAAAACCTAGATAAATTCATGGAGGATAGGTCCATCAGTGGTTATTAGCCAGTATGGGCAGGGATGCAACCACATGCTCTGGGTGTCCCTAGCTTCTGACTGCCAGAAGCTGGGAGTAGATGACAAGGGATGGATCACTTGATGATTACCTGTTCTGTTCATTCCCTCTGCAGCACCTGACATTGGCCACTGTCCGAAGATAGGATACTGGGCTAGATGGATCATTGGTCTGACCCAGTATGGCCTTTCTTATGAACTTTCTTCAATATCTTCATCAAGCTTTTTGTTGAACTAGTGCACTGTCAGCTATTCCTTATTTGTTTACCTTTTGAATGACTTTTGCCTGTCTTTTAAAAATTGTTGTCAGGTTGTATCAGGAGGAGTTGCAAGTAACCAGTATATCCGAAGAGCTCTGAAAATTGTAACAGATGCAACTGACTTCAATTTGCTTTGTCCTCCTCCCAGACTCTGTACTGACAATGGTGTTATGATTGCATGGTGAGCAAAGACTGTGTTTCTATATTTTTGTTTTTTAAATGTTCTATAAAGCAGTGGTACAACATGTGAAAAACCAGTTGATGTAATTGTGTAAGAATTTCTGCTTATTGTGATTAAGCCATGTGTCATGCAGACAAAAAGACATTTGTATGGTAAATAGGAACTGCATTTTACGTTTATGTTCTCCATTTAGGAATGGCATTGAAAGGATGCGTGCAGGCTTAGGTGTGTTACATAGCACAGATGGCATACGCTATGAACCAAAGTAAGTGGCACAGCTCCTACCAATCCATTTTCTCATATGGTCACATTGCACTTTAACTTCCTTCAGTCATTTTAATTTAAGCCTCCTTCAGTTATACCATCAGATTTTATTATGTGAAATTTCTTGTGATGTAGTTGTGCTTTTTAAATATCAGTAACTTTTCACTCCAATTTTATATAAGTACTTAACACTTATTTACCCCTTTTGGGGCATAGATCTCAAAGCACTTTATGAAGTTGGATAAATATCATTATTCCGATTGTTATATGGGGAACTGAGACATGAAGAGGTTAAGCAACTTGCTTTTATGGTCATTCAATTAATTGGTGGCGGAGCCAGGAATAGAACTAGAACTCAGATATTCTATCTCTGAGCTCACTGTCCTATGCACTGAACCCTGCTGCCTATTCATGATCAGCCATCCAGTGCTACATTCAGACTGGGTTTACATTCCTGAGATAGAATATCTGTTGGTGGAGGCTGCAGTGGCACACGGCAGTCCCAACCTATTTTGCTCTAAGGAGCTAGAGACAGGTTAGCACTTTTCCAAAATTGGACACCAGGCATGTGAAGGATATGCTGACCTCTCAGCTGCCTCTTCCAGTGGGGATGCTGACAATCCCTAGCCATTTAAAAAAAAAAAGCAGGCTACTCCTCAGCATCCTGTTGGGAACCCTGAGGGATGGCAGCAGTAGACACCCTCTCAGCAAAGCCACACTGAGCATCAGTCTGGCCCCAGGTCTTTAGACAAAGCTAAAATACTGCTTTATAACCAGAATACCTTCAATAAAATATTTGATGTAGAAAAGTCTGATAATATAAAATACTTCTACTGCACTTTACAGACATTAGTATCCATGGTTTTATGAGGTTATGTAGGTTTTGGAAGGAATGGAAGTGGGGTTGAATTGAAGCAATCAGCTGGTTTGCGGCGTTCAAGAGGCAGGGGAGGGAAGGGGAGCCTGTGTGCCGAGTCCTCACTCCTCCCCCTCCCTCCTGAACATCACAAGCTAGCTGATTGCCGCGGGCAGGAGGCAGGGGGGAGAAGGAACTGATCTGCAGGGTCTGCCGGCGGGCGGGAGGTGCTGGAGGGGGAGGGGCGGAGGCGTAGGGGAGCTGATAGGGCGGCTGCCAGCTGTGGACAAAGCAGGCAGCCAAACGACATTAGAGCAAAGCATTGCACAACTTTAAATGGAGCATGTTCTGTTATTGAGCAGGGACGTAAGATTGAAACAGTGTTAAGCGAGAGGACGTTAAGTGGGGAGTTACAGTATTCACAATTCCTCACCTCAGTTAGAGGAGATACACTTGGGAGGGAAGCTGAGAAAATATTTCTCCTGTAGAAAGAATTTGCTTTTCTCCCCCATTCGGAGTACATTGGGGCCACTTCAGCAGTCAGAGATACTCAGGGTACAAGGAAAGCCCATGTTCCTTTTTTCCTGTGCTGGCTGCAGGAAGGAGTTGGTAGAGGAACTTTTATGCCAGCTCTACACAACTGAGGGATCCCTCTACCCTGGGGTAGTCCTCCCGTGACTGGACAGGACAGCTTTATTATTTGCAGAACATATGTGGGTTAATTCTGTGCCCATAGATATCTGTGGAAGTTCTGCCATTGTCTTCATTGGGACCAGGATTTCACCCCTGATGTCTCACTTACCCCTGACATAACCAGAGACAATTCTCATTGACTTCAGTAACAGTGCTGCCCTTTTAATTTCACTTGGGCTGAGGCTTGGTTTATTTTGCTAACAGACTGACTTTTGAAAGGACTCTCATTTTATGTTTCAAAGATGAGTTGACAGATAAAAGCCTAAGTGCATATGCATAGAGATCACATTTCTGGGTAGAGATAACATGTTTCTTGTTCTGGGCAGATCATTTGTGTCGAGACACTTAGTAGACAGTACTGAGCTATTAATATGGAAGGAAAGAACCTGCAATACTTTACTCACTGTCACTGTTGAAGGGGAATGCTATAAAAACATTATGGGTTAGGTGAAACTCATGTACATCATCATGCTATGAACAAGGAAACTCTTTCATAAACGGGAAGTTGGACAAAATAAAATAAAGAAGGTGCTGTATAGATATATGTACAAATCTTCATTGCCTGTATAAAGCTCACAGGAGTCAAGCACCGAATACTCTCTCATAATGCTAAATACTTTAAATAGGTAGCTTCGTAGTTGAGTAGATGTGTAACTTTATTACCATAATTATAAAAAATTGTTTGTTAAAAAATAAATAATACAGTGCTTGTTATATTATAGAGCTTCTCTTGGAATTGATATCTCAGAACAAGTCGGAGAAGTTGCCATCAAGGTACCAAGTCTAGAAGTCTCCCTAAATGAACTTGAAACTATCAACTTATAACATATCCAGTTTGGGAGTTATTGTTCATGGCTATTATTAAAATGTTTACGTTTCTTAGTCTCCTCTTACTAAGATGTATCTGACTGATATAAGCACCCTTAAGGACAGCTGTGCTATTTAGTAGTTAGAACAGGGAGCTGGAAGTCTGGAGATTTATTCTAGTCTGATATACCACTGACTCCTTGCATGACCTTAGACTTATATGCCTTATTTTTCCCATGTGTAAAATAGGAATAATTTAATAGTGCAATAATTACCTTTGGAAAGCACTCAGTTAAAGATCTCAAGATAAGTGAAAAGTATCAGCCTTAATTATTATTAACTATATACTCAAATATCCTTTTGTAACACAGAACAACATTTTATAGCAGGGCTTTGGAGCTCTGCTCCAGCTTCAGGCAAAAACCTGCAGCTCCACTGCTCTGGAGCTGCTCTGCGCTCCAGCTCCGGGCTCCGCTCCAAAGCCCTATTTTATAGAGGCAAATTTTCATAGCACTTCAACATTTTGGTTACATGAATCCATTGATCTTAAAACTCTGCACAACATTTTAAAAATTTACCCATAAGAGTGGAGATAGATTAGTCTGAGAGTGCTTATCTGAAGATAGAAGATGCAAGTATGTGTAGCAGCTATTTTGCAGCTCTTGTATCTAGTAACAGAAGGCATTGTATGATTAGAAATAGAAGCTTAAATTCACCCAAATATAAAACAACCTGCACACAATAGCCTTAATTGATGCCTGTGATGATTTTGAAATGTATTTTCAATGCATTTATTCTTTACTACTGCAGCAAATTTATTTCTTCACAGACAGACCGCCTCCTTCCATCCCACACACAACTCTCTTTTGAAAAGAGTTCAGATTTCCAAAATTAGGCATCTGTGTATTAGCAACAGACATCATGAAATTCTGTTTTGAAAGACTATTCCCAAACCTACAGAATGTTGCATGGATACAAATACTTATCTGCTACCTTGTTGGCACTGGACTCAAGCTTTCTTTCCTGGTGAATTAAGCCGGAGCTTGCTGACATTAAAAATTCTGGGTCTTGAAACTTTTGTGATGTCTGAAGTTGCATGTGCAAATGAATGAAGTCCCATGGTCCGGCTATGGGGTTTGTCTGTAGTTCTGAGTTTTCCCATTAAGTGAGCTGATGTAGGCATTAAAAGAAGAGAGTCCTTTGGATGAAATTTAGCTTTCAGTTGTCTTCTACCACTACTACTACTTCGTGATCTCTCTGCAAAATAAAAACAGTGTAATTTGTTTTACATTTATATCATCACAGAATATTGAGTGAATGTCCTTGAACATTGTGACCTAGCATATTTGTGGCTTTTTAAAAAAGAGAAGACCACAAAGTTAAGTTGAGGCCACCTATGACAAACAGTAACTATTTTACATTTGTAACGGAAACTCTAAGGTGCCACAAGTACTCTTTTTCTTTTTATAGCTATAGACTAACACGGCTGCTACTCAGAAACTTTTATAGGTTCCTTACATTTACCAATACTAACTAATTAGCTAAATTAAAAAAATTGAGAATTCTAACTAAAGTCATCTGCCCACAGTTTCAAAGTTAGGAAATGGCATATAGTACATGTAGCTTCATTATGGAGGTAATTTCTAAAATAAGTTAAATGTATGACTACGAATAAAATTAATTGTCTTTTGCAGAGTGTTTCTGCAGATCCCTGTTCTTGGGATGTGTTGACAGCTAATTAATTAATTCATCTGTGAACTTCAAAGTAAGTTAAATACATTATATACCTTTAGTATAGGTTGGAACTGCAGGTGGTCCTCCATTTATCTCCAAACTGTAAATAAAATATTAACAATTTAGGAATTCATGATCATTAAAGCACTTCGGTTTTTCCTTGGACTAATAACATGAAGGCCCCGGGTATTTTTTTTTTTAAATATATTTTCAGCATTTCTTATGAATTCACAAAAATCAAACTCATTTGAGTTCTAACTAATATGCATTGATAAATATATTAGATTTTTGGCCTATAAACACATATATGATTAGCTTTAAGCACATGAGTAGCCTCTTTGAAGTTAATATCTTTATATCTAGGCATATAAACATTTTTAAAATCCCAGTATCAGAAAAAGTTACAAATACTTCTTAATTACTAATTTAGTACCTCAGTTTGTCTATAAAAGTCAATATTATAATAATCTCGCAGAGATGTTGAAAGACTTAACTACTGTTTGCGAAGTAGTTTGAGATTCTCTAACTAAAGCTGCTTATTAACTGTTGTGAGAATTTAAAAAAAAATTTAAACTCAAAGGATAATTAAGAGGGTGCTCGTTAGACTCCTAGGTGGACGTGCTGATATCTATATGAATTCTCAATGCTTCTGGCCCATGTCACTTACTGAAAGAAATATGATTCAGTATCCTTTTTTACGTCTTTGTAAATTTAACAAAAAAATAAAATCAAGGAAGTATATCAATAAAACTAAACTCCCATCAATATTACTAAAATAAACTAAGCAATACTGTTATCAAATCAAGATCAAATAAATAAATTAGTAATATTGGATTAAAATCAAATTATCAGATTAGTTAAATCATTAGATTGATACAACTACTAATCAAACCTCATAAGTCCTAAGAAGTATTCTAAGGAGGTTAGCTGTCTGTTTAGTTATAAACCCCCAACTAAAGAGTTATACCAGAGGTAATGAAATATGAATTTAGACTTGGATGAATATTTTATACTGAAACCAAGTGATTAATGTATACACCACAATCTCAAACCCAATTAAAATTTATATTTCAATTCTTATGTGGTGGATAACCCCTTCCTTCCCCCCTCCAACACAGATAATAACAGGCCTTAATAGAACATTCTGATAAATAGGAGTTGTCAAACTTCTGATTAACAGTTTACAACCGGCAATTTTAAGATTCTTAGTACACAGAATACAGAACACAAGTATTTCTATGAGGCAGAGTTTAGAGTTGTTTAAACCTGATGAGCTTTTTTTCTTGTGCCTTCTCTGTGTGGATTTTACAGATGCTCATGTACACAACCACAGTGCCGCTTCCTAAAATTAAAAAAATAAAAGGATGGGACGTTTCCCAGCAAATAAAAACAAAAGGGGAAAAATTAGATACTTAAGAGAATGGGGTATGTGAACTCTTAAGATCTCACAATCTTCTGAATTTTTCTGACATAGAAACTAGAATTGCAGATGAGAAGCCAGAGGATAATGTTGCTGAGACAGTACCAGCAGACTTTCAGGTACAGGAAGATTTGTCAAAGGCTGGTATAGCCTGTTATTTGGTGATGTGATTTCCTTCCTCAGAGGTGAAATCTTGGAGTTCTGGAACATCAGTCTTCCTTCAGATAGCATGTTGACCTAAAAGGAGCAAAGGCCCCTTGGCCTTATAGTTGATTTTTCTGGTTTGCAATTTTTACTTACCCCACCTTACAGCACCTTCCTTGGAGATCTGCAGGCAAATCGGGTATAAAATACACCTTGGATTCTGACAGCATGGTCTAATCAGGTCAGAGTTAGGTAATATTTAGGCTAATGTCAGTTTGAAAAGGTCCTACTTAACCAAGCAGTTTAAAAAATATATATATTAGTTGTGGTGTACCACTTGCACTGTGAATCCATGATACTCTAAAATACATATATAAAAAAAGAGATTCAAGACCATTTCAGAGGATGTTAACGTTCCACTGCTGAAAAGGTCTTATGCTGGCATCAACATACAGAAAATGGGCCTTACAGATAACTTATTGCAAAGAGCCTAGCAAACACAGAAGCCACTCAGCATGTATCCATCAGCATTCAACAACATTAAAAATAAATGTGGACTTCTTATGACCAGATGCCCTTTTTTTATTTTTGCAAACAAGACAATTTAGCAATCTTTATCTACTGGGTTATAAGTCATACAGAAAAGATTACTTTAAAGCTTACCAGATGGAACTGATTTACAATAAAAAATAAAGCTTAAACAAGGTTTGCATTCTCTTACTCTTTCAAAATATGACACTATGGGTGTTAGAGTTTTATGGCCACTTTTAAAGAAAGATTTGTATGGTTCACCTACAGTTCTACCACTCACTAATAACATCTAAAACTTACAGACATGCACTTTATAGCACCACCACCACAAACATATGTGTAAGGTGGCAAAAGTCCCGTTGACATCAATGGGAGGAGAATTAGGCCAGTAATGAGCTATTTTTAAAAAATCCCAGCCATTCTTTTTATATCTTAAAATACACACACATTTCAAAAATCTCAGTTTTTAATAAAAGAAAGGATTGTGGCTTACCCATATCACACTCTAGTTCACTACTTTTGGTCACGGAACTAAGACGTGTGACATCAGTCTAGAATTTGGTTAATAAATCCTTGTTACAGGTGCTTCATGTGTGAATTAGAGAGCATAATGGTCAGTCCTTTATTGCAACATTATTACAATTCTGAAGGAGAGGTGAGATGATCAGCATAAATTCACAAAGGATACCACATTCAGAGAATTACAATTACAGGCAAGAATCCTGTGTGTATACATTACTTTCTTTAGGGTCCAATCCTGCAGTTTATCTGCATACAAAGCTCACTGAGTTCAGTGGGAGTTCTGCATACAAAGCAACTGAAGGATTGGGCTCTCTGAGATTAAAGGGGAAATCCTGCTCCAAGTGAACAGTTGAAGTAAGTGGAAGAATCAGGAAAGAGAAACCTGTTTCATTGGCAGAGTACAGAACCTTTCCACAATTGCCCCAGTTCTTCCAGTGGCTGTAGTACCTCACTCTGCATCGGGGGGTTGCCTGGCAATCCAGAGTTGTTGCAGATCCACAAGGCATACCACTGCCACCAAAACCTTCTCCATACTGAGGTTGAGGAAACCCCTGCAGAGCTGTTCTCTGCAAGGTATAGGGGCTGCAGACTTCCATTGCTGGCTTTCTACATCAACGTCCCAAACTTCTGCGTTGGAACTATACTGATACCAGTATGTTCAAGGCCGTACTCTGCTCCTACCTGGACCAGAGAATTTATCTCTAAAAGACTAAACAATTACTCTCTGTAATGTTACAAAACTATATGTAGAAGACTTACTCATTTATCCTATCTTGGTTTAGATTTTGCAGGAGTAAGCAGGAAAAAAAATGCTTAAGGCTTGCAGACTTTTTAGGTGGCAATGCAAAGCATTTGGAACAATGCACCAATAGCCCTCTCTAGTCCTTTAAACATGTCAGTGTTATTTGGGACTCCTTAAAATCTTTTTTAAAATTGAACTGTGCACAGAATACTGGATGTGCTTTATAAAAATATGAACAAATAACACTGCTAAGAGATGCTCAAAGATGAAAAGCGACAGGGGAGTTACAGTGAAACTACCTCAGCATACACAAATCCTAGACTGACAAGAAAAGGAAATATCTACATGTGATCCCACTTAACACAGAATGTAAGTGAAAAAGGACTTTATACATATTGGGTCAGTTCCATATGATCTCATCACTAAGTTAAGTATCCTTCATGTCTTGCTTTGAGAGAGATTCCAGAGAAGCAATAGACAGCTACTCTCCCTCTTTGAAGCTGCGGGTTCGCCAGCGTTTAGTGGGAGCATAGGAGACTGTCTGACCTGTGCTATTCTTTGGCTATTCAGTTCCCTCTTTCTCTTCCCTCCCCCCCCCGCATCAATGTTTGAGTTTTTGCTCCAACTTAATGATTGTTGAAGATTGAGTCTAATGGTTGAGAAAACCTTTTGTCACTGCAATTTATTTTAATAAAAGTGGATCAATTACATTTAAATGTGGCTACTAACACTGTTTTATCTGTGTGGCCGGATAGAGGCAGCTGACGTACCTGAGGAAATATGGATGCTCTTACTTAATGATAAAGAATTTCCCTTAGAGAGGAGGTCAATTTCCCTGTAGTAAATAGCCTACAGGAGGTTTTGAGCAATGTTGAAGGGAAGACCAATTTTTCTGGCTTAAAACAAAATCATCCCAGAAAAACAGCTTCAAAATAAAAGTTTGAGTTTTTTGCAGTAGCCAAACAGGCAAAACGTGCAAAGTTGACAACTTGAGCTATCTGTGAGAATATCATGTTTCAAATATGTCAGGTGTTTATTGCTTTGGTATTTCTACAATTCACAGACTTGAAGGCCAGAAAGGACCATTAGATCATGTATCTCACCTGTGATAGTGTAAGACAAATACATTCTGCCTACCTAAAATTCCTTTGTAGATTTAATACTGCAGGTAGCTGCATTTCAGTGTTCGGTGCAGTGACTCCTGCCTGATTTATAAAGTTAATTGAGCACATTCCAATTGAGATAAAATATTCTGAAGAATGCAGGCTTTCATGTGTTCTTGATGAGAAGATATTTAGGATTGACCTCCCCAGTTCACATGGAGCCTGGACTTGTAAGGACATCAAGGGTTCTTTTAGGTCTGCTCTCCAGCTCATCTGCATCAGTTGTAAACATAGTTGAAGGCTGAGGAGCTTGAAACTCATGCTTTTAAACAGGTTGTATTACTATTGTCTCAGAGAGAGTCTGGAAAAATTCTGAAAAGAACTTGAGCAAAAGTGCCCATGCAAAAATACCCATCGTGTGCAAGTCACAGATTTCTGCTTACACATATCTTTGCATGCTTGCAAACTCAACTTGCATATACACTATATGTATTGCATGTATATCATGGTGCACACAAAAGCATGCATGTTTGTTTTAAGATCTGTGCCTGTGTCATCTGGATACATTTCTGGAATTTGTGTAGTCCAAGATCTTTGAAATGTCAGGGTTTTTTTGAGAATAAAGATAAATTATTGTATATACTACTATGCTCAAAGGTATATCTTGGAGTTGTAAAATCTATGGCTCACTATTAACCCCCATTTCATCACCATACCTCTAAATGAAACTTTCAGGCTCTGTTTTATCCTCCTGGCTAAAGTCATTCTTTCCTATACCTGTGTAGATGAAAAGCAGGTCTGGCCAATTTCACTTCAACTGGTGTGCAGAAATTACATGTAAACTGGAATAATATATTAGGAACCTTAAACACACATTAATATACTGACTTTGTGGCTACTTTAGATGCAAGGATATGCTGGAAGAAAATTCAATAACTATTCAACGATGTTAAAACTATAATAGGTGATTTATGGAGAAGAAATTTTGTAGAGTACTTCTGGAGCTGCAGGGAGAGAGGAGGAGGGGCCTTTTATGTACCTCTCTAGCACCCCGAGGAGCTTGGACTGATTAACACCAGCTTCTCAGGGAGCTTCCTCTTTCCTGCTGCTTCCCTGAACCCACTTGAGGAGAACAGGCAGTCAACTGAAGTAGTAGGAGCCAGTTAGGCCTTTAACACGCTGATATCTTCCCTCACTCAGGCCCTACTACCAGCCTGCTTATTTGTCCCCTTCAATTGAGTGTTGAGAGCCACTATAGCTGGCACAGAACAGCAGTCATGACTGAAAGAGGAAAACACCCCTCTGGGGCAGCATTCAGAAAAAGCAAGCAAGCAAAGTAAGCTTTTCTATCTAAGCAGGAAGGAGCAGTCCTGAGATACATAGACACAAATGTTCACGGTGAGACTTCCGGCCTCAGTGAGGATGAGAGTGGTGAGGAGATGCATGATCTTCCGGTTAGTCAGAGTGGACGAGACCTGGCAGCTACTGCAGCATCCATATTTCCATCTCAAATGGATGTAACCATGCACATTCCTGAAAACAGTGTAGATAAGAGAAGAGTGTGGTGGAGTCGCAAGGAACAGCTGCTGCTGAGTTTAGTTCCTTAAGTCTAGATGATCCAGGACTGTGGACCCACTTGAGCAGTAGCCTGAGGGACTTCCTTGTACTGCATGGGCCACAGCAAGTGAAAAACTTCATGTTCCCCAAAGACAATGAAAATAGACGTTTCCATCCAACACATTACTGGCGTGAAATCCCCAATGGTGACAAAGTGGAGAGGCCATGGCTCATGTACTCAAAAACCCAGAATGCTGCATACTGTTTTTGTTGCAAATTCTTCCAGTCTGATGTTCCAGCCACATTGGGTTCTACCGGAACAAAGGACTAGAAAAATCTGACTAGAAATCTGGTATGCCATGAGAAGGCAGAAAATCACCAGAGAGCATTCCATAGGTGGAAAGAGCTTGAGATGAGACTAAGGTTAAAGGCCACCATAGATGATCAGCATCAAGAGAAGACTGCATTAGAATCTCTTTACTGGCAAAATGTTCTGAAAAGGCTCATTGCCATGGTGAGAATGCTTGCTACCCAAAACCTAGCACTGCGTGGCACTTCAGATCAGCTGTATGTGCCAAAAAGTGGAAACTTTCTTAAAATTGTGGAGCTGATGTCAGAGTTTGACGCTGTACTCCAGGAGCATCTAAGAAGAGTCACCACCCAAGAAATGTACTGTGGCAAATTGCTGGCACTACTTTGATGGGTCTCACGCTTTCTCTTCTTGGGGAGGGTTCAGGGCACCGTTTCTCACCCCTGAACTGCCTCACTAGTGTCCTAGAGGAGGGGAGTGGAGAGGGAGGGACCTGGGCCCACCCTCTACTCCGGGTCCCAGCCCAGGGGCCCTAGGGATAGTGGTAAACCTCTTGAACTAGCAGTTCCTTCCCCTGGACTACTTCCCTCTCCTGTCCTTCAGCTTGTGGGGTTTCCTGCCCTCCCTCTGCACAAACCAGGCATCCCTTTACCTAGGGTCTTGGTCTTCTTAGCCCCCCCACAGCACTTCTCCAAATTCTCCTCTGCTTCCCTCCAAACTGCTCTCTGCTCCAACACCAATCCACTGAGTGCCACGTGATGGGAAAGTCGATTGGAGGCGATAAAGCCTATCAGACACCAAATTGGGAAGATAGATGATGCCATAGTTGCCATTATGGAGGATAATGCTATGACAGGAACTGTTCATGGGAGAACAGTGGCAGAGGGAAATGGAATCACCAGAAACATACATAACTTCAAATTTCTGTGTGGCTTAGTGTTGTGGCATGACATACTGTTTGAAATAAATGTTGTAAGCAAGAGACTCAAAGATGTTGACCTTGATATATCTGGAGCAATGAAACAATTGGACAAAGCAAAGTCATACCTACAGTCTTACCGGTCAGATGAGGGATTTCAAAATGTTCTGAAGAGTGCAGAGAACTTGGCAGAGGAACTTCACACTGAAGGTATTTTCCCACCCATTCAAGAATGTCACCGAAGATGACATTTTGATTACGAGGCAAGGGATAATCCCATAAGAGACCCCAAACAACAATTCAAAGTTGAATTCTTTAACCAAGTGCTAGATTGTGCAATACAGTCAGTTGAAGAACGTTTCATGCAGCTCAAGGAACACAGCAGTATATTTGGGATGTTGTATGATATTCCAAAACTCCTCACTACATCTGAAGAAGACCTACACCAGCAATGCAGGGCACTAGAGACAGTGTTGACACATGATGACATGCACGATATTGATGCGAGTGATTTAGGTGATGAACTGAAAGCCCTTTCAAGATACATTTCAACTCCAAAGGCTGTTCTGGAATGTATGTGCACAAATAAGATAACCACCCTTTTTCCAAATGCTTTTGTTGCTCTGTGCATACTTCTAACACTTCCTGTAACAGTTGCCAGTGGAGAACGCAGCTTTTCCAAGCTGAAGTTAATAAAAACACATCTACACTCCACAATGACACAGGAGAGGCTGGTTGGCCTTGTAACCATCTCAGAGCAAGAGCTGGCCCAGACTGTGGACCTTCAGGAAGCAGTTCAAATCTTTGCAACCAAGAAGGAATGGAAAGCACCACTTTGATTATTCAAACAGATAAAAATGCCAGTGTTTACTATGCAGACAAGAAAAGTTACATTTGCTGTTCAGGTGTTTGAAAGTTGTGTTACTTAAAATTTTTGAATAAGGCATTTTAAGTTGTTAGTTCTCCTTTATTGGGGTAGGTAGCAGAGCAGTACCATGAGAGGAGTAGAACAGGAAGAAGGCAGAATTGAGACCTTTCAAAGTTTTGGCCCAAGCGAGGGGGCAGGGGGCATCATTTGAGCTCCCCGTCTCAGGTGCCAAAATGTTGTGGGCCAGCCCTGGGCAAAGCCTTGGCTCTGCACACCCAAATCTGTCAGCCACCCAGCACAGCAGAGCTAGCACAGACCAGGGTATATACTGTACAAACAAAAGTGCTGATGCAAATTAATTCTCCCGTGGGGGAAAGGGGGAGCCTGCTCTCCAAGTAATGGTCTGCACCCGGATCCACAAATAGACTTAGATATTGCATTGGTCTGCACTGGAAAACATAACTAGACTCCATAAACCCTGGATTAGTTGCCTAGGCTATACAATACCGGTAGAAAGGTGCCAGAGAACGGGATCCACAAAAGCCAGCATGGTAGGTAGAGAGCCACCTAAGATAGCCCATGGAAAATGCCAACAAGAGGTATGTGTCCCTAAATCCTGTCCTTCTCTTGGAGTTAGGTGCCTCAGTCTGCGCTGCAGGAAGGCATCTCTCTCTGCTTGCAATCCACAGCTGGGAACCCCTCTCGAGTCAGGCACCTAAGCCGTTTCTTCCGAGATAGGGAGCAGCAAACACTTAAGTCCACACAAAACCATCAGGGGAAGGAGGAGTACTCCCTTAAAATGTTTAGCCCAGTGGGAGATCATGATTCAGTTCCCCCTCTCTGCCTGATGAGAAGGGATTTGAATAGGATTTCCCACCTCTCAGGTAAGTGCCTTAAGCACTGCACTATAGAGCCGTTCACTCACTCTTTGATCGAATTAATATCTAATTCTACAAAGTGGAAGTGCTTCAATAAAGAGATTGAGGAGAAGTATTCTGAGGTAGATCTCTCTCAACAGGCAAAGGGGGGAATTAAACTGAAATTAAACTAAAATTAAACCCACTTCCAGGTGACTTTCCCAACCGCTGGTCTAAACATTATAAGGGAGGCCTCCTCACCCCATCCCACCCATCCCCACCTATTTTATGCGGAATGATCAGAGCAAGGCCTATTAGACTGAGCCCCACAGGCCAGATAAGCAGGGCAATACCTGTCTTCACCTGCTTTGATGTTTGCGCTGTGGCTTATGAGATAGATGCCTGAGTGCCTGCCTGAAGCAACAGGGCACATGCCCAGCCTCTTAGATGCCCAGGAAGCTTTTACAGCCAAAATTTAGGCACTGAGTGAGTTTAGGCACCTACGGAGTTAGGTAGCAGCTGAGCTAGGGTTTTATGGATTGCAGTGGCACCTAAATCTGGGGTTTAGGTGCCTAAGTCCCTTCGTTGATCTGGGTCCCCATTCCTGCTTTGCTCCTGGGGCAGTGCAACTACACACTGTCTCTTTCTCAGGCCAGATTGTACAGTTACAATCCAGCCCACAGTGGTTGTGCCACTTTATCACCTTAAGTGTTATACACAACACACAAAATAATTTTACCAATTCCTCATTAGATAAATAGAATGCTGAAGGCAATTTTTCCCCACTTGTTCTTAAGGTCCCAATCCTTCAAAGTACAGAAGGCATTGAGAACCTCATAGCATCAGGCCTCTAACTCTGTTTGGCAGCTATTAATCTAAGTCTCTTTAGACACAGATCATTATATTAAACCATTTACATTAAAAACAAAAGTTAGTGTGATAACAAGTCATCACATTTAGTATTAGAAACATACAAAATTGACACTAATTACAGAACACTTAGCTAGTTTGACTATCTTAACTTTGAATTTCAAGACTTTCAGAATTTGGTGTTTCTTGTAAATTTAATCTTAAAAATTTCTTTTTTTTTTTTAATTTAAAAAATTCTTGAAATTCAAAGTATTGATATATGGCTGAAACCTCATCACCACCACATAGGAGGGTTTTGTGTGGGAATAATATATTTAATTTATATTTGTTACATGTTAGTTTAAAGCAGTGTTTCCCAAACTTGGGATGCCACTTGTTAAGGGAAAGCCCCTGGCGGGCCCGGTCGGTTTGTTTACCCGCCGCGTCTGCAGGTTTGGCCGATCTTGGCTCCCATTGGCTGCGGTTCGCTGCCCCCTGGCCAATGGGGGCTGCGGGAGTGGTGGCCAGTACATCCCTCAGCCCGCGCCACTTCCCGCAGCCCCCATTGGCCAGGCACAGCAAACCAGGAAAGGAGGGAGATTCTATCAGAATCTTAGTTGAAGTCATCTACAAATTGTTTCCATGTATGTTGTCTTATAAGTCTAATGTTAGAGTCTCATTCAATCCATTTTCCATTTATGTCACAGTCTGTTCTTGAACAAAGGATGGTATTTTCTGATTCCAGTCTGGAAGCATGCTTTTATTTTATTTATTGAGACATAAATTTAAGCACTGCACTCTTTTACTCAAATGTTCCTTTTAGCTTTAAAGTATCACTTAGAACTCAAAATGAAATTGTAAGGAATTAAGTTACATGGATGTTTTAACATCAGGCAAATCACACTGTTTAGGTTTAAGTATGAAAGCGTAACAGCTGTTAGAAACGTAAAAATTACATGGAAGATTATCACCATACATTCTAGGAATTGAGTGATTTATGTAATTCTGGGAAAGAATTCTAAAAGAAATATAATCAATGACAAGATTGAAAGGAAGCATCACTGTACAGAAGAGACAGTGTATTTATCAGCATTCCAAACCCTATTACTGATTCTGTTTCCTTTAGAATTCTCTCTTTATTAGCCTGAATGTAGTTATGATATTATAGTTCCTAATCATTCATGCAAGAGTTTGACTATGAAAAGCATTTCTAAAACTCTTTGTAACCATGGATATAGTTTGTCAGATATATTTTCTTTATTCCTATTATGTCCTAGGTTTATTCGCTAGAATAAACTGATGTACAGTCCCATACCATACCTTCCATGAGAACTGTTTTATTGGATTGCCAGTTTTTATTTCCATAACTGGCTATAATTTATAGTAGTTTAGAATACAGCAAAGCAAATCACTTCTGTAACATTAGTAGTGAATACAATCACAGAAGTTCTGTTTCAGCAGTGTTCCCTGAATATGCTTACTGCAACTTCTAGCATGGCCGGCTTGCACAGGTCTTCTGACACATGAGGGCCTGGCCATCGCTTCCTGTTACTCTGTGTAAATACACCTTGTAGAGGTGCATGATAACTAGGCAGCATTGTGGTGCTGAAAGTTAACGAGCCTGCATTTAAACTTTGATTCCTGTTTACAGCAACATTTGTTAAAACATTCTCTCTCTTCTCATTTTTATCATTGAGGGAAAGGAGTTGTAGGGTCTCTCTCATATCCACAACCCATCCCATATCCAGAGTTGGCGTAAGGGGGGCCGGGGATAGTCTCCCATTGCAACCCCATGTTGTAGAGGTGGGAGATAGGTTCCACCCTCACAACTGGAGGATAGGAGTGTGCAGCTAGTAGCTGCTGTCAACTACTGGTTTACTGAAACTACAGGGGAGTTCTGTTCTAGCAACAGTCTTCTTTTCTGCACTGTTCCCAAAGGGCTATGGTTGAGAGAAGTCTAACTCTTAACATGTTCTTGTGGTGGATTATTACGGAGCCAAATTTATCTTTAACTATATCTTTAACCATTTAATCTGAACTGTCAAAGATCATCCATTGGTCCTCTTCTCCCACAACCATCTGTACACTTTCTTCTATACCCCTTTATATATCCGGGGAGAAGAGGGGGACCTGTCATAATCTGCAGAGCCACCACCTTGTCCTCCAACTACCTCCATCACAAAAAGCTTAAAAAAGCAATACCAGCTGCATATGGCTAGGCAGATTACAGACTAAACTCACTACCTACTATGCAAAATATGCTTATTTTACTATTATCTTGTCCTCCCATTCTCTTCCTGCCCATCCGTTTGTTTCTTCTGGCTCTTAAACCTAGATTGTGAGCTTTTTGGGACAGGGACCATCATCTTTTTGTTACAGTCATACAGAGCCTAGGACAATGGGGACCTTACCTTTGACTGAGTCTCCATATGCTACTGTAATACCAACAGTAAACTGAGTTCATTTGATTTCTAAATAAGTTATATTTTTAAGTTTTCATTTCAGTATGAATGTCTTTTCTTAATTATAAATTTCGTTTTGGTTTTTTATATGGGATTGGAGGTGCCCATAACTTACTAAATTCTACCATTAATTTTTGTAGTAGCTCTGTGTATTGATTGGATTTTTATAAATATAAATAATAAAACAGAGCATTTAAATTTGATGTACAGCTTTTTGACAAGGAGCTAAATTTTGCCTCCATGAATGGCCCCACAATGAACACAACCCAATATGTATGCTAAAAAAACAACATTAACATACACCCATTTTGGCCAGGAATGAATTCTGTCAGGAGATTGCCCAATTTGTGGAGAGTGAAGGGGGCCAGTGTCGAGTCAGTTGCATCTATTCAAAAATATTTGTAAATCATGCTCCAGAACAAACCAGCACTATTTCTGTCATAGAGGACCTGTGGGTTTTGGGGAAGCATGTTAGGGATGTAAAACTTCTGCTTTGCACTCCCTGTGCCAAGCACAGTATTCTGATTCATGCTAATGCACAGGGTCCTGCCAGAACTTGCCCAAGCTTATGACTTTGGATTTTGTCCAATTGACTATTTTGCCTAAGATATTTGCAAATGATATTGTTACATTAATATTTTGAGAGTGGTGTTACTGGTTTCTAGTATATCACCTAGATTTTCACATGAGAAAAAAGAAACCATCTTCTAAAGCAGAGATAAAGTGTATATATATTTGAAATATATACACAGAACATGAGATTATGCTTGATGAGAAGTAAGGAAATATTTGTGCACAAGAAAGGATACATTTTCTTAAAGTTGAGGCCAACTTTCACACATACATGTACCCACTTTTGCCAAAGCAAATTGACTAACTGTGCCCACAAAAGGCACTTGCATGAGCAAATATCTTTTTGCATGCACCAGTGGCTTAGTTGTATGCACGTGCATTTTTTGCATACAAACCTCTGCTTCCATATTTGGAAAATTTATCCTTAAATATAAAATCATATAATTATTTCTATTTCATTTTTTAACTTCAGTAAACACACACCCATATAAATGTACAGCATATGGTACCTTAAAGAAGGCAGCCCCACTTGTCTTTGCCTTTGGAATTCTTTTACAAAGTCCTGGCTTATTTTTGCATCCCTGCTGAGGTTATTCATTAGACGTGTGAACTGCTTGGGTTTGTTCCTGCATTCCACTAATAGATGGCGATAAGCAGTGCGGTTAAATGTTAAGTATCCAAGAGCACCAGCTGAGGCTATACGAACCTAGAAGAAACAGAAATGTCCCTGATACTGGTTTGAGGCTGATTCTAATTCTGATTTCAAAGATGTATTCTTCACATTAAATAAAGCAACTATATTATCAAAACGAGCAAGGATGCATGCTCACAGCTCTCAACCTGACAAAGAAGATAAATTTGGGTCTACCACTGGTAGCCTGACTTAAGCCAGCAGTTTATTCCATCACTGCTACAAGCCTGAACCAAGAACTTTGCATTGATTGTTATGTATTTGATTCCTTTAACCAATTTTAACTCTCACCTTTCTTTCTTTCTTTCTATGAATAAACCTTTAGATTTTAGGGATTGGCATCAGCATGCTTTTTGGGTAATATGTACATTATATATTGACCTGGTTGTGTGGCTGGTCCTTTGGGATCAGAAGAACCTTTTAGAGGAACAGCCGTGTTAGTCTGTATTCGCAAAAAGAAAAGGAGTACTTGTGGCACCTTAGAGACTAACCAATTTATTTGAGCATGAGCTTTAGTGAGCTGTAGCTCACTAAAGCTCATGCTCAAATAAATTGGTTAGTCTCTAAGGTGCCACAAGTACTCCTTTTCTTTTTAAGAACCTTTTAGTTGATGAGAATAGTTGTAAAGAACCACTCACCTTTAAATCGAGTGTTTTCAGTGGTAATACAAGGACTGGAATGCCAGAGGAAACTGCTTTTATGACTTCTTGTTAGCCAAAAGAAACAGAAGTTTACTTTTGTTGCTGGTTTGGTATATCATAAGGGGAATAGCAACCAGTCTTGGGGGTGTATCTGCCCTATTTCTCAGCAGTTCATCCTGAATTTGGCATCCTCAGTTGTGACCCACTGAGGCACGGTTACAATTATCTACAACTGATAGCCTGACTATTAAGAGAGAAGCCTTAGCTGTGCCAAGTGATCTTCGAAAGCGATTAGAACTCTTCTCCAGGCAAGATTCAACACTAAAGGGCTGCTCCTCCATCTGGGCTAGGTTTAGCTCGTGGTGTGAAGAACATAAAAAAAAATCCCAAGGATCCTGGTATCTCAGATATCCTGGAGTTTCTTCAGGAAGGGGTAAACTATGGAATTCAGCCCAGCTCCACACCAGGTGTCAGCAATAAGTAACCTCCTATTTTCTGGATCCTCTGGTTCCTTAACAGAGAACCCTCAAGAATCCAGGTTTCTTAGAGCAATCAGACTGGCTAAACTTGTGGTTAAACTATTTGTTCCCAAATGGGGACCTCCCCTAGGATTAAAAGTCCTAACCCCACACCCTTTTGAGCCATTGACATCAATATCTCTATTCTACCTATCCATCAAAATCTGTTTTTTGGTCACCATCACGTCTGCTAGATGAGGTTTTGAACTGGCAGCTCTATTCACATAGGAATTCCACTGCATGTTCTATGATGACAAGCTGGTGTGAAGAATACTGGAATTGTTCTTGCCTAAGGTGAATTCATTTTTCCATTCCTCACAGAAGATACTCTTCCCTTCATTCTGTCCAAAGCCACAGCATCTGAGAAAAAAGCTCTGGCACACTTTAGATGTTCAAAAAGCATTAAAGAGCTCCAAATCAACAAGAAGCTAGGGCTCCTTTTTTATATCCTTTCATCCAAAGAACCAAAGGCTTAGGGTATCCAAGCTATTAGTAACTATATGGATCAAGCTATGCATCATAGAAGTATGCAAGACACCAGGTGATCCAGCATTAAGGCACGTGCCACAAGAGCTATGATGACTGTATAGGCAAAAAGTACTTATGCTTTTACTCTAGAAAACTGCAGGGCTGCAAAGTGGTCATAAGTTAACACCTTTATTAGATCCTATAAAATGGACTTTCTGTCCTTCACAGAGGCCTCCTGTGGCAGGGATGCTACAAGCAGTGATCTAGTAATAGCATTGCCATTTTGGGCAATTAAGTTGGGGGAGGGGGATGTCTTCCTTATCTCAATCTTTTTTCTTAATTCTCCTGACTTCTGTTCACTGCTGTCTACCTCACATACATCTCAGAATAGTGGTAGATACTGCTAGCAGAAAGGAAATTATCAGGTAAGAAATTTACCATTCACGATCAGGATTTAAGTATTTAACAAACATACACTGAAACCTTTGCGGGAAATCCTGGCCACCTGAAGTCAGTGGAAGTTTTGCCATTGATTTCAATGGGGCCAGGAACTTTGTCTTACACAGTTATCTTATTTTTAATATGTTTTTGGTTGTTTAAGAGAGGTTTTATAAAATATTTCTACTAGTACATATAAAGCTAACATTCATTAGCTAATTGTGCAAACAGATGTAATTAATAAAGAGAAAAATAAATTTAAAACCACAACATGAACATTTTATTTTGGGGAGATGGGAGAAATTTTACCTCTTCTTTATCTGAGTACAAATGATAACAAAGACGTTGGATAGTTCCTAGTTCAGTAATTGCTTCTGGAATACCTGCTCTTGTATGAGCCAGGCTAGCCAATAATTTCCCTACAAATTAATTAGACACTAGAATTACACATTATATAACGTCAAACATATTATCAGTTTGTTCACTTCTAGTCTCCTGCATAATCTTAATGAAATGCTTTGTTTTTTCAAAATGTGTTTAAATATTATCAGTGAAGTTGTCATACCCACAATCTTTTGTCTTCTGTCATTATTTCAACTGTGATAGTCTCAATATGTTTTTTATAACTATTGCATCTAAAATGTTGGATTTCTGCCTCCAAGAAATTTGCTTTTGTAAGAGAAATAATTTTAAAACACTGTAGCAGTATTTTATTAAATACATCTCCTTTATCATCTTTGGGCAAAATCTTGAAATCCTTCCTTAGTTTTTACTCATTCATTACCTAAGCAAAACTCTCATTGATGTCTATACGAATTTTGCCTGAGCAAGAATTGCATAAAAATGGAAGGCCAGATTATAAATCTACAGAAACAGATGAAGGACTGCACTGTGTCTCAGAGTCACAATTCAGTCCCCGGGTCCCACCTTTTTAGAGGGGGAAAGTAATCTGCTAAAGCTTTTTTCTGAATGTGGATTACTTCTCCCGCTACACTAGTTTAAGTATGCTAGGCAGACCATAGGGTGGCATGGGAGTGGGAGTAGAAGCCCTGCAGAGGCTGCTCCTCCCTTCCCCAGCAGTAACTCAAGATGTGGGTAGCCACTGCAGCAGACCAAAAGATGCCTTATGTCCTCTTACTCCTTTGTGCAGGCATTTTGGAAGAGCCAGTCTCCTGACCTGAGTCTGCCATCTAATACTACACAGTAAGTTTCAATATCTCATTTTGGAGAAACAACAGTATTTTAAGGACATGCTTAACTTTATATTACTATGAGTTTTTGCTCATCTTCTATAATTCTTACCAGTTAGAACAAGAGTAGCAGTCTTTTCAGAATTTAGTAGTTCAACTAAAATAGTAACCCCTCTTGCAGACAAAGTAACTTGGTCCACATCCACTATGACTTTGGCTAAAACAACAATCTGAAATCAAAAGCAGACCGTTTTTAAAAGATATGGATTGTTTAAGTAGGTTTCTTCCATTTCCTTTTTTCTTCACGTATTAATAAGAAAATCACTTATTGTGTATAGTGTTGTACGTTTACATGACACTTTCAACCCTATCACTTGCAATTTGGACCTTTGCCTATTGGCAGAAAAAGGCACAACCTTAGTATAGACATGTCAGTGCAATACAAGCAATTTTATCCATATAACTCATACATCTTCAGGTGTTACAGTCTTTTCCACTACTCTATACATCTGTTGGTTTGTTAAAATTATCTTGATACAATAGTTATTCTTTTCTTATGCTAAAATAAAAACACGTAGGGAAAAAAACATGCATTCCTTAATCAGACAGAATTCCCATTGATTTTTGTCTGAGTAAAGATACAGGATCAAGTCTATAGCCAACATTTTCTTCTACCATGAAAAACAGTCCCAAGTTCTGATTATTTTTGAAATAGTTCATGACTGGAGGCTTGCAGAGAAGATGAGGATCTTCAAAATCTGTAATGTAATTTACACATTTTATAAGTGTTACTATATTCGGCCATTTAAGCTCTTTGAAAAGGACTTTATATTAATATTTTTGTGTAAAAATCAGTTCTAATAACCATAACATTACACATAATACATCTTAAACTGGTAATGGGCCTATGTGTTTTGTGTGTTATGTGTAAAAGCCCTGTTCCTATACCTGAAACGCAGCCATTGCTTTATCTGTCTCAATTTCTGATCGCAGAAAAGGTTCAAATGTAGACATCGTAATTGCGCCAGTCTCCAATATCAGGAACTGTTGGACAGGATTGTTGTATGCAAAAAGGGCTAAAGCATATCCAGCTCGTAAACAAATATCCTTAAACAAAAAAACAAATACAAAACCCAAAAGAAACATGCGAGCTCTGAAGTTTTCATACTATCTAAAAATTAAATAATAAAATACTGTATTCTTTGATATGTTAAAATAGTTACCAACCCCATCCTCATATTTTTGTCTTTGTTTTTATTGATTTTCATATAAATACTGCAGGCCAAACCCTCAGAGCTAAATAACGATAAGA
Organism: Caretta caretta; assembly: GCF_965140235.1. Taxonomy (NCBI): domain Eukaryota; kingdom Metazoa; phylum Chordata; order Testudines; family Cheloniidae; genus Caretta; species Caretta caretta. The sequence goes on along the minus strand of NC_134216.1, from coordinate 52,380,428 downwards.
ATGACGCTCACCACACTGACACTTCTCTTTAACCAAAAAACCCCAATCAAGAACACACAAAAAATCCCTCCTGAAACAAACAGACAGAACAAAAAAGGAAATAAATACAATTGAAAAAAACAAACCCTATCCCGGCAGATTTTTATCCCAAAAAAGAAGAAGTGTCAGAGACTCCATACAGTCCACTAAGGACTTCACTATTGCTACTGAATTTACATGGAAGTATTTCAGACACTATAGTGAGGGGCAGCAGTATAAAACATAAGGTAGATGTTGTACAACACAAAGCTGTGTGATTCAGCTAGACTCTACAGCTGTAGATGTCTGTCTGTCCCCGAAGTGAGAAAGAACACATGCAGAGGCACCCATATAGCTGTCTAGCTTCCCTCACCGCAACTACCAGAAGCTGGAAGATGCTGTTGGTAAGGTACTGAGCATGTGCTAAGCCTCCCCAAATCCACTTCAGAACACGTTTCTGTGGCTGACAGCTGAGAAGACTGGATGGATGGAGCAATGGAGCCCAACAGTGATCTTGCAGCTCACTGCTTTGAAATGGAAGTGAGAGTCTTGGAGCAAAGTAAAGGACCCTCAGCCTGAAGAAATCCCTCTCTCTCTGGTGATAGGGGCAAGAGGAACATGCACATACCCTGAATCCTGCTAACTCCCAACCAGTATAATTAACCTTGCTTTTTGTCCTGTGTTAATGTTATGGACCTGTTCCTGGTCTCCCTCTGCCCCCTGTAGTAACAATAGTAAAAAGTTTACTGATACCTGAATTGACATCCACAACTCCAATGAAGGGGAAAAGGAGAGTCAAGATCCACAAAGGGCAGCTTTGGGGGAAGGGCTCAGAGCTCAATGGCATGAGCTCTCTTCCCACCTTCTATTCACGGAGTGGGTGCAGATCCCCTCCAACATCCTTTCACACCAGGCACAATTGTCCTCAGGAATTATTAGCACTTCCAGAGGATGCGTGCATGATGTAAAGGACTTCCAAGTCACTTACACATATTCTGGGTTTAAGGTTTGACCCTGTTTCCAGTAGTCAGTAGCTTCTTCCTAAATTGAGGATCTTGTGGTCCTGAATTTAGTGTGTGCCTTGATTCTGAACAATATATTAGTCTTGAAATTGTGATAGCATTTATACCATTAACCCTGCTGCAACTGTACTTAAGCTTTATACAGGGTAAAACAGATTTATTTAGGGTTTGGACCTCACTGGGAGCTGGGCATCTGAGTGTTGGAGACAGGAACATTTCTTAAGCTGTTTTCAGTTTATCCTGCAGCTTTTGAGGGATGTGGTTCAGACCTGGGGCTGTGTTTGTAGCAGGCTAGCGTGTCTGGCTCAAACAAGGCAAGGTTCTGAAGTCCCAAGCTGCCAGGGAAAATGGGTTCAGAGGTAGTCTCAGCACACCAGTTGGCAGTCCCAAAGGGGTTTCTGTGATCCAACCTGTCACAGTCTGCTCTCTAGGATTCTCTCAGGGACACACATTGTGCTGGACCAGGCTATGTCTGCAGCTTCCTTCTTCATATGCCTTTGTTTTGGGTGGGGACTGCTATAAATGAGCTTAACTGTTTCTTACAGCTGTCAAATTAAGAACAGCTGTTACACCCACCAGCTTCAATAAGGTTTAACCCAACCCATAAGAGTATTAAAAAAATAGTTATATTAAAAGGACATTTGATATTTGTGTCTGACATGTGAAGTTGGATCTACTGTATAGTAAATTTGGTATGCCATATTTGGCTTATGGTGACACTATGACATTAATATAGAATATTTTTTCCTAAATTAATACTGCTACTTTATCAAGTACAGTACCTTATCAGGTGCATTAAGAAGTTCAAGAACATCACTATAAACGAAACCTTCCTCCTCTTGTAACACAGTCTGTAAATTACTGTTCCTTAAAACAATGCAAGCCAAGGAATATGCAACTTCAACCTAAATATATATTTTTAAGAAAAATACAGATATTATATACTTACACTTTGCAGAACAAATTCATGGCATATTTTATTTAATAAGCAGAAAATCAGTTTATACTAGAAAACTAAGTATGTAGGAAAACTCACTTCAACAAAATATAATTGAGGCCAAGACTTAGTAGGTCTCCAAAAAAAAAAAAAAAGGATTCAATATTTATATGGATAATGGAAACATCCACAGTTACATTAGACAAAATTTACAAAATATATTATTTATAATATATAAATATATAATATATAAATATATTATTAAACCTTCATGGCATAAGCCAGCACTGAATTAAAGGTGTTAAGAAAAAACTTCCTGTATGGTCAGGTTACTTTTTAATTGCCCTCTTCAGAGGTTCTTGCATCTTCCTTTAAAGCATATTGGTCAGTGCTAGAGATTGGATACTGGACTAGATAGACCTCTGGTCTGAACCATGTTAGGATATAGATATTCAGGCCTGTCTGTAAAGGCCTATACTCTAAGAATTTAGGTGTATTCTTATCACTTGGCTAGTGATAGAGGTATAAAAGAAAGAATCAAAATCACTGTCTGCTGGTGTAAGGGCCTTCTCTTACTGTGACAGTCTGAGGCCCTGTTCTTAGGCTAAGGCCTTTGGCTAAGCAGCAGAGGCAGCCATAAGCTGGGAAGCGAATGGTCACATCCTCACATTCCAAACTAGTCACACTGAAATAAGGTGCTATTCGGCTGTTAGGAATACAATCCTGTCCTGATAGTTCCTATCACCTCCAGAGAAAGGGAAGTGCCTAGAAAATGTAAAAGGAAACTTAGTTTGATAGCATCCTGTCTGGCAAGAACTCACTTATCAATAGCTGGGATGTGAAATCCTCACTTCTGTATTGTCTTGTCATTATAGTTCCCACTTTGCTGTTGTTTGTCTGTATAATCTCTGTCTGGTTTTGTGATTGTTCCTGTCTGCTATATAATTAATTTTGCTGGGTATAAACTAATTAAGGTGGTGGGATATAATTGGTTACATAATCATGTTACAATATGTTAGGATTGGTTAGTTAAATTTCAGGAAAATGATTGGTTAAGGTATAGCTAAGCAGAACTCAAGTTTTACTATATAATCTGTAGTCAATGAGGAAGTGACTGGGTGTGGGTGGGCATGTGGGTGTGTGTGATGGGAACAGGGAATGGGGGTAAGAAAATTGGAATCATGTTTTGCTAAAGTGGGAGATGGGAACAGGGAATGGGGATAAGAAAATTGGAATCATGTTTTGCTAAAGGGGGAAATGGGAACAGGGAATGGGAGTAAGGAAGTTGGAATCATGTTTGGCTAAGGGTAGGAATGGGAACAGGGACACAGGTGTAAGGTTCTGTGGTGTCAGAGCTGGGAAGGAGGATACTAAGGAAGGAAACTGGAATCATGCTTGCTGGAAGTTCACCCCAATAAACATCGAATTGTTTGCACCTTTGGACTTCGGGTATTGTTGCTCTCTGTTCATGCGAGAAGGACCAGGGAAGTAAGTGGGTGAAGGAATAAGCCCCCTAACAAACCAGTATGTGAATTCCTGTGTTCCTGATCTCAGATCATAATCAGCTTGTGCCTTGAAGTAAGAACTGATTGCTCTTGTAATTTATATACCATAAGCAAATGGTATTTTGTCCATTACACTACAAGGTCTTTGGTTAATTGGTTTATTTATGTAGTTTAAATTATACCTATACTTCAGGATTAGAGAGACAAAATGACCCACTTGTAATTCTTGTTCTTTGAAGATAGCAGAAACACTCACATGCAGGGCCATGCTTCTGTATGACCAGATTCATATGTTTTTCAGCCAATCCTCACCGCAGATTTAATGTCTTAAAAGATAGCTTTAAAGCATTCTGAGCCTGGTCATTCAAAGCTTTGTCATATTCTAAGGAATGAAGACTCCAGAATTGTGGATATCTTATAATTCTACTTACTGCACCCTTAGAGAAGCAAAGTATTCATGTGCTCTCATAGGACCAGCATATAGCAGGTAGGTTTGGTCCCATATGCTTCACTGTGCACTGAAGATGTGCCAGCATATCAAACTGTCATATGTTACTCCCTGCATAAAAAACACACTCAAAAGGGACGTTATGAATTAGCACAGGGAAGTCCAATATTTATGAGCAGTTAGTTCATCTAGAAAAAACAACTTACTCAAGAGAAATCCACAAGGGAAAAACAGAATCCTTACAGCACATCTTTGAAGTTTTAAATTACTTTTGTGATTGCCTTCATACACTTAAAAATAAGAGACAGTAGTTTTTTAGGCATGGTTTGCAATTATTCCTCAGTAGCTGGCATTTGAAGTGTCTTGTTAAGGAGGGATATTATTTATTTAGTTTTGTTTTCTCATGCTCTAAGCTGCAAAATGAGATGGCAAGAAGTGTTCTCAGAAAGTTCAATTCTGAATATTTTTCAACCACAGAACATGCGCACACATACACCCCTGCCCCCTCACAACACCATTATTCCACACCTTTATCTGAAGAGAATTATGATTTTTAAGCAGGTGAACCAGTATTGGTAAGGCCTGTTCCTCCACTATGTTTTCCTGGCTGACTGGATTATTTGTATGAGCCACGCCTGTAAGAGTCCACATGTCAGATGTATCCCGTGTAAGACATTTGTGCAAGAGAAAAACAGAAAGCATAAAGAAAAATTGTCCACTTTATACCTAATTGTTGCAGATTATGTAATAACAAGAGTACTATATTCTTTTCACTTGAAATAACTAAGTATTAGAGCTGATCCAGGTGTTTTACATTTATGTACAAGGACCGTGTGTACATAAAGGTATGCCTGGCTTCTGTTGCTGACAGCTCCCTAGAAAAAGATATATGGAGGAAAGGAAGGTGAGCATGGAGTAAATTCAAAGAAGCCCAGCAGATGGTGAATTTTCATTAATATGTTTCCAAACATTAAGTCTTGGAGACTGTAATAAGCACTAATTATCCCAAAGATTGGCTTCCTGAGGATATTTCTAGTTATAGAGAAACTGGAGAACCACTTTGCCAAAAAAGTCCATCCTACACTAAATAATAGTCCTGACTAAATCTAAGTAATGATTTCCAAATACATGCACAGACATTTAAAATTCCAGAGACTTGACTAAAAGTTGCCTTAGGTGTCACTTTTGCTCTTAGCGATTGAACATAAACATCTTCTAGAATGGGTACCTCTGCTTCCTTGTAATCGGGTACAATGCACTTGACTATTTCAGATTCACCATTTAGTATGGTTTATCCAGCTGATCTAGCCTCATATGTCAAGAAGAGACAGAACAGAGAGCTTATTTTAGGAGGACAAATACATTTTGCCAAACCTGAAGACTCATTTCAAATCTGTTCTAAAAACATGTTATTCTTGGGATGAATGTAGATTGGGGGAAAGGAAATTATCTGATCTGGTTTACATTAAATTTCAAGAAAATCATAGTAATGAATTTGGGATTTAAATACTGGACTACCTTATTTTTTATGAGACACCAAAAAGAGTTTAGACAAGAAGGTTTCGAGAGCTTGTTAACTTTCCTGCTGTACATGATGACAACAAAAATGTCCTCTTCAGCAGGGTTTGAAGTTGGGGAGGAATGCTGGTACTCTCCAAACAAGTAGTAGATGCAACATTCACACTTCCAGCATCTACCCCGTTAGTCACATCCACTTTCTCATGACTCTCTCATAGAAATAGTATTAAAATGTGAATCACGTGATTTTCTACGGTTGGCAGGTCAATCACCCAGCATGACAATTAAATTTGTAGACATATAATACATTGCTGTAAAAAACATTTTGCTTTAAAGGAAAACTGCCACACACAAAAACAAAACCCAAGTGCGGTTTTGTGCCTTTTTTTCTTCTTTATGATATACAAAAAAAGTCCTGAAAGGGAGGCAATTCCTGTGGAAAAAAAGTATTTTTCCCTTTTTGCTTTTTACTTAGAAATTCAGGTTTTGTGTACCTCAGAAACTTCTATGGATGTTTGAGAACTAGTAGGTTTTTACATCAGAGCAATTGTACAAGTAAAACTTGAGTAACTGAAATAGGAAGTGATTTTTATTTAAACTTTTTAAGGCACTGGTTTTTGGCTTGGGGCTTCTTTTTTTTTTTTTTTGTTAACACCAATTTAAATATGGAAGAAAATATGCCATTACTAAGGATTCAACACCTTCATTTACGGGCTGTGAAAGCATTCAATGCACATATTTAGGTCATCAAAGTCTTCCAACAAAAACAGGCATGACAAGACTTGACATTTCTGATATTTTGAGGATGAAAACAAGAAAAAAAAACTTTCAGGCCTTTTTTATACACCATAAGGAAATAAGTTGGCATACAATTAATATTTTTTATTTTTAAAATACCCCCAAGTCAGATTGCAGTCCCAAAAGAGTTTACATTCTTAATTTTTAGATGTGGCACAACAAATAAGGGTAAGAAAAAACCAGCCAGCCAGGATATGACAAGAATTACAAAAACCGGAACTCATGGATAGCCAGAGAACAAGACCAGCAGCTAAAATATTTCACGTTGTAAAGTTCATGTACATACTCATCAAGGAGTAACCAGCTCCATGTACTAGAACCTTTCTATATGAAATTCACGAGACAATGCAGCACACACATTTTCTTCCTTTCACTGGGCTGACTGTTATCAGTGCCTTCTTTAGTGCATGATCAGCCTGTATTTTAAAACCCATGGCAACAAGTCTCGGAGCCCAGGTCTATACATTCTGGCTCACAGGGCTCATGCTACACTATTACAAACAAAAGTGTAGACATTCGGGCTCAGGCTGGAGCTGGGGGGCAGGTTTCAGTGCCACAATGTCTACTCTGCTGTTTTTAGCATTTTAGCACGAGCCCAAGTCTTTAGAAGTGGACTCAGAGACTCGCTGCCATGGATTTTAAAAACTGCAATGTAGATGTACTCCAAGTCTTGTCATGGCACTGCTTGCCAGACTCAGCAATGGCCTACTTGTTAAGCCATTCCATCACCCAGTCATAGACCAAGGTACTCTGAATCTCACAGAATTCAGCTGAACTAACTCCCCTGATGATCCCCAGGACCCAGACAGCTGGCAGCAGCATGCTCATAAGAAGCTTCTTCTGAAACATACTGATAGAGAAGCCAATTATGGGATAATAACAATGCTAGAAAAGTAGCTGATGCTGACAAAATAACCACAGATTAAAACAATGGTTTGTGCAGGGAAATTTCTATAGTAAAGTGCCTACTGGAAACCTTTATCCCAGACAGTAGATCAGAAAGTACAACTAAGTAGTGGCACTGGGGGATTGGAGTGAGAAAATTATTTTCACTGTTGGGCTGCTACACCAAAACTATTTGTCTACATTGGCACTGCAGTGGTGGAAATTGGTAAGGTGAAGGACCACATAGTGTTTAGCTGTGGCATTTTAATTACCATCACTGAAAGCAATTTGGTGTGTGACATTTCATAGGCATGCTAGGGGCTCCAAACAGTGGTTACCATGACAAAATTATGTAATTTACACAAAAGTTTAATGTCTGAATAAAGTAAGAATTTTGTTCTTGGCAAATTATTTTTCTTTATATTGAAAAGTTATATTTCAATTATACACTAATATTAATACTAAATAAAATATTTTCTTCTTTCATTGATATTGTTTCAAACTGGTTTGCATTTTTCCCATTCAAAACCACTTAAGATTTGTTTGTTTTTTTTTTAAAAAAACACCTTAAAACATAAGAAATTCTACAAACCAATACAAATGGTCCCCAGGGCTCTGATGACACTCAGGAGTGTGCCCTCTGCTATCTTTGCGCTTCTCAACAATCGAACCAAAGGGCCAATTCCATTCCCTTCACATATTTGATTTTGATGAAGTTTGCTATCTTTGCTAAGAGCTATGACTGCTTCACCTCCTTCCAAAACAAAGCAAAAATGTACGTTTAAAAATCTCCAATAAACTGTCCAATATTTTCCAAATTTATGCAAAACAAACAAACAAAATCTTACCAACATACTGCATTTTATCAGATGGTGACAAAAGCATATCAATAATAAAGTTGTACCCAATCTGTTCTGCCATTAACTTTTGCTGCTTCAGTGTTTGTCCTGCCAGTGCCCACAAAGTTATAGCACCTTGTTCCTTAACGGTCAAGTGAAATGCCTGAAAGTTTGAAAAAAGCAAAGTTTTTCCTTCACTAGCAGAATTTTAAGCCTTACACATTTAAAAAATGATTTATTCCATGATATTAAGGGGTTTCCAATTATTCCAAGTAATTCAGCCTATTTTACGCTTTTTTCTAATGAACAGATTGATTTAAGATTTGAGAAAAATAAAAATGCAAAATGAATTCTTGCCTTCAAGAGCTTTAAAAGATATTTTGTTGCTGATTTTGCCAGAAACTGTTTCTGTATACAAGAGTTGTTATCCGATAGTGCTTCTATAGCCATAGCACCTTTCACCTGCACACTGATTTTCCTTCCACGGAGAAGTTCAACCAGAGGACCAATTGCATCTGCATTTGCAATAGCATCCTGCATCTTCTCATTCCCCCGAGCAAGTTCTGCAAGAGCTGCTGAAGATACAGCCTGTAGTACATCTTTAAATACATAAAGTATTAGTCAAACAGTGATAAGAATCAACAAAATTCTCTCTTTTTTTCCTTAGAAGGTTTTATTTCAGACTAGTAGTAATTGTATTTCAGAGAGATGTTAGGGCTAATACACTTGTAGTGTACTGATACGGATAGCTAAAATGCTGACTAAACATTTAGTCATTTCTGACTTCTGGATATTCTTCAAATTTAAATCATAAAGCTATAGATGGTCAGATGCCCCAAAAATGTGATTCACACCACTAATGTGACCTTGCGAACTTTAATGTAGGCTAAACTAGGTGGTTGCACAAGGCAGTACTACTTGATTTCATGGAAACCTTGCAAGAAGAAAATATTTTTACAGGTCAAGAACATGGGAGAACACTTCTTATAAGCTTTTTGCAGATAAATTATTAACTTTAATGTTGCCTTAATATTGTATTATCACCCATGTCTAAACTGTACATATAGGAATTGTTCTCATATGCCTTGGGTTGTTATAAATGAAAACCAAAGTATGAAAAAGAAAAAAATAGTGAGCAAAATTCTACACCAATGCAACTCCACTCAAAACTACGTACAGATGTGGTCCCCTCATCTCAAAAAAGATATACGGGCATTAGAAAAGGTTCAGAAAAGGGCAACTAAAATGATTAGGGGTTTGGAATGGGTCCCATATGAGGAAAAATTAAAGAGGCTAGGGCTTTTCAGCTTGGAAAAGAGAAGACTAAGGGGGATATGATAGAGGTATATAAAATCATGAGTGGTGTGGAGAAAGTGAATCAGGAAAAGTTATTTACTTGTTCCCATAATATAAGAACTAGGGGCCACCAAATGAAATTAATGGGTAGCAGGTTTAAAACAAATAAAAGGAAGTTCTTCTTCACTCAGCGCACAGTCAACCTGTGGAATTCCTTGCCTGAGGAGGTTGTGAAGGCTAGGACTATAATAGGGTTTAAAAGAGAACTGGATAAATTCATGGAGGTTAAGTCCATTAATGGCTATTAGCCAGGATGGGTAAGGAATGGTGTCCCTAGCCTCTGTTTGTCAGAGGGTGGAGACGGATGGCAGGAGAGAGATCACAAGATCATTACCTGTTAGGTTCACTCCTTCTGGGGCACCTGGCATCGGTAGACAGGATACTGGGCTGGATGGACCTTTGGTCTGACCCAGTATGGCCATTCTTATGTTCTTATGTTCTTAAATCAATTAAGTTGCACAGGGTAGAATTGAGCACAGAATTTTCCCTGCCAGTCTACCTTCCTATGTCTTTTTATTTCAGAGTCTGCAAATTATTCTGTATTAAAGCCTGATTTGTAAACAAATTTACCAGTCTGAAGGCAATTTTAAAGTAACTTGCATAGAAATATTGTGAAAAAGTAGTCTAAGTAGCAAAACATTAACATGGGCAACAAGGGCCTGATTCAAAGCCCACTGAAGTCAATTGGATTTTTTCAACTGACTCCAGTGGCTTTGGATCAGGCCCTACACAATAAAGCAAAAACAGTTACTCCTGGGGGAATTCTGCACCACTGCGCACTTGCATAATTAATGAGTTGTGCATATTTTTATTTTTTGGAGCAGAAAAAAGCTTCTGCCAGAAAGTTGCTGCAGTTCCGCCTTTTGCCCACCAGAGGGCACTATGACACTAGAACAAAGCAGCCTCAGGAGAAAATAACTTTGGCTGGAAAGTTACTGCAGTTCTGCCTTTTGCCCACCTGAGGGCGCTGTGCCGATAGACCAGAGCAGCAGCTCTGGGCCAGCTAGGAAAGAGAAAGAGCCTGCCTTCTTCACAGTGCCTGGCCTTTCGGGCCAGGTCAGGAGACAAGGGCTATGGGGAGACAGACAGTATGGGGCTGCTGTGGGGTCAGATAGGGGCTGATAAGGGCTAGTGAGGGAGGACAGAGTGGGGCAGGGGCTGAATGGGAGTGGAGGCACAGGGGCATATGGTGACGGAGAAGGGAGTGGCAGAGCCACATGGGGATGGGAGGAGTGGGTGTCTGAGTGGAGATGGAAAGACACATGTGGACAGGGGGTGCAAGGACACATGGGGACGAGGACAGATGTGCCTAACTGAATGGGAGAGGCTAGGGTTAAGCCAGGGTCTGCATGGGGGAATCCCTAACAATCCCTCCCCACCCATCCCCAAAAAATCTGTTCCATACTTATCCCACCCATACCCAACAACCCTCCAAGTTCACATCCAGGCTCCTTCCCAGGAATTACTTCCCTCTCCCTCAGCTCCCCTGTTACCCCTGACTCCCACAAGGCTTTGCACTGCTTCTGAGAGGTGCGGGAAATACGGTTCTGCATTGTAGTTTAAATGAATTATTACTCAGAGTTCTGTATTAATATGCCTACTAAGTAATCTATTTGTCAAAAAACATTTCCTGAATCTTTTTTGTTGTCTGTATTGTTACAGACATACTTGCTGACAGGTATTTTGAAATAAATGACCAATAATAACTGAAACTGGTGTGATTAGATTATGTTATTTTGACAAATAAAACATGCAGAATTTTGCAGAATTTGAAAATATTGTGTGCAGAATTTTTTGTTGCAGAATTCGCCCAGGAGTATATAATAATACTCAAACCATTACTAATATGGAGAGTTTCCTTTTTTTCAAATGTCTACAGTAAGAATATTAAATGAACATGTAAAACTAAAAGTTTACCTGATTGTGAAGTTAGAAACTCAACAAGTGCTGGAATACCCTGATGTTCCTCCACTGTGCTTTGATTGAGTTTGTTCTGAATGCATAACACCCGGATACAATTTATTACATTAACTAACAAATCCTGTAATTTAATTTTCAAAAGATTTACCAAAGGAGGGATTCCACCCTAAAGAAGGAAAATAGCATATGGTCGTAATATGGAACAATCCCAAAGAAAGAGCCATTGCAATTACATTCCATGTGCTTCACAGTATATATATATAAATGAATGGAACAAAAGATGTCAAATAGGTTTAATCAACTATGAAAATTACCTCATATTGGAAAAGCAAAGGATTTTTTATAAAATTCAGTCCTTTAAGAAAAGTAAAAAACGTGAACATAACTAACAGTTCCTGAATTAGGCTCACCAGCTCAGTTATGACATTTTGATTATTGTCGAACTGGGCAATATCATATAGGATAACAGCACAGCGAGACTGCAGTTCAGGTTCACCAGAACCCAACAATTCAATTAATACTGAAATGCCTCCTGCTTCTACTAAAGCTTTGGAAATGGTGAAGTGCGGTGAAATGTTACTCAGCACCCCTGATGTTATACATGCCAGCTTGATCTGCTGGCCTTTCAACAGATTGATTAGAGCGGGGATAGCACCTGCAATAAATAAGAAAACAAAACCATTATTATAGTCAGTTTGACAACCATCCAATATCATATTTGCTTATTGTTAATTTTAAATTGAGTTTATGAGAATTACATGAAATATTTTCGTAATTTCAAAAATAAAAACAAATGACAGGGACACTTAACATGCCAAGGCCTAAAATTTAATCCACCTACAAATACTATAATCTAATGGAAACTCCATTCCAACTATCCAGACATACAATAAAAATACTACTTTTGCCAAATGAACAAGGACTAAGCCAATACAGAGGCATTTTTATTCTAGAGGCCCCAGCCAGACCCATATTTATGTCAGTTCTTACTACTTCTCCTCACTCTTGAAATCCTGTTTTAAAGCCTTCCTTCAGGTTGTTGAAACTATCCTTCATGTCAAGTATCTTTTTTACACTTGTGACCCATGTTAGGGTTTCATTTAATAAATATTTTAAACCTTCTGTTTTGAACTGAGCTGAAATTATCACAGTTTTGCTGAATGTAGCACCTTTGGAGACTCTGTTTATGCACTAGTATTGTTGATAATGAGTGATGACTTGACAGCACAATTAATTTTACAAAAACTTATGGCTTTAAGATGTTAAAATAAAATCAAGTACACTTCCTATGCTATTTATATCACCTGCATCCAAAATGCATTTCCAGTAGAAATCTTTTGCTAAACAGAGAACTTCCAAGGATCTAACTGCCATTTCTGGCCTTGTAGTGTCTTCACACTGTAACATCTCTGTTGGGAATGTAAAACATTTTAAAAACATTTTCATTTCACAAAAACACAGCTGTCATTGAATGTGAACTTTAAAGATTATTTGACCTTAAAAAGAACACACTTTTTCAGTTGCCCTTTTTAATAGCTTTTATCGTAAGGATACGCCAATTCAGGGATAAAAATCCTGGCTCCATCAAATTTAACTGACTTCATTGGAGCCTGTATTTTACCCCACATATGTTTCCATGTGGGTCAGGAAAAACAATCCTTGTTGGAGCTCATAGTTTTAAAAAAACGTCTCCAGTTTACAGTGCTGTTCCACAGACTGGCACCTAAGTACTACGATAGGAATGAGTATGTGTGTGCACATATACCAGCTTGTTACAATGAGATACACAATAAAGGAAAAATTCTCTTATTGGATAGGAGTGCTCTCATACCAAGGCCCTCCTAAGCAAAACTTCCATTATTGTCAATGGGAATTCTCTGCAACCCTCAAATGTTGTTACTCTGATTGCACTTGAAACAATATAAACAATCTGAATTTATCTTTAAATAAAACTTTCAGTTATGGCTTAAATTTCAAATAGCCAACCTGTACTTAACATTTAAGATGATTTCCAAGTCCTAATAACTGCCTTCTTCCCAGCAATTTTATATATATATCCATATTTACTTTTTAGTTTGGTGATCAATGGTCTATATTCTCAAAAATAACCACAGGATCAGGGAATCCAAACATTCCATTAATGTGTGTGCTACGTACTGGTTTTCTGTGTGTCTTTGCATATAGCAAGTAGTCCACTTTAGCAGTTTACTTTAAAAATTATACCATGGCAGCAGCCAGATTAAGTTTATGCGCTCTCTACATAAATAATCAAAGAAACAGTTTGTTGCTGACCTTTAGGTGGTATTTATTTCAGTCTCCAAATCTAACAATATTTACCAAGAACATCTCTCATTTCAAAAATATTTTAAAAAAATATTTTAGAGGGTATGGGCAACTGTTTAAATTCTCTCTAGCACAAATTAAATGAAGAAAGGTTTGTGGAGAGGTAGGATAACGTGATAAGTGCTTCATTTTAACATTATGTTTCTATTACATTGCTTGCATTGCTTCTTCTGTAAGAAAATATATCCTCCCATCTTAATCCTCTTCCTAGTGTCCTCACCTAGTAAAATCATGAACTGCCCTTTGCAGAGTTTAATTTGAATGTCCCATATAATCTTCCTTTAATATTACTTCAGCTGTAGAGTATTTATTCTCTTTGCATATTACGATGTAAAGTTGACCTGCTTAGTTCTAAGCAAAGCTATTTAATTATATGTATAAGTACAAAGGGAAATTATTTAAATGAAATCACAATTTGAATAAATGCCCCAACTGGGAACAGTTTTGAATAGCATGTAAGGCCTTGTTTGTCTTTTGTGCAACCCTTATTCACAGATGCCAGAAGCAGCAATTGAAACCATTACTATATAAGGAGATAACTTGATGGATACTCAACTCTTTCTTCATTATATTCCAGATTGGAGTTAATTGCCCTCATCTAGAGCAAAGCGGACCTAAATCAAGTAACTCTGGTCTCCCCTACATATAAGGATACTCAGGTAGTGTACAACCGTCAAAGCAGCTTTTATATCACTGCCTGCCAGTGCTGGGGCTGTGGTTAGGGACTGGAGGTCTGGCCTGTGATTCCCTGTATCTAGGAATCCCTGTTTGCCATAATGGCCCCATTGGTATCTGACACAGATTCAGGCAGTATTCAGCAGCTCCAGGATCAGGGGAGTATAAAGAGGGTCTTTGCTCTCCATATTCCTCAACTGTGCTCAGCGTACCTCAACTGCAGCTGAGGATCTGGCCCCATGAGATCATTACTAGGTGAAGGGCAATTCCCTTTACATTATAATTGAAGAAAACCATTTCTTTTATGGATCAGAATTTACAGTTTTAAAAGATAAGAGAGTCAGGTGCTGACATAGGCCCCAGTCCTGCAATTAATTTGCATGGGTAGAACACTGTGGTAATGTGGAGCCCTCCTGAAAACAGTGAGACTCCATGTGGACATAAGAATTCACTGTGTGCATCTCATTGGAAGATCAGGACTATAAAGTATGCTTAAAACCCAATGATAGCCAAAGAACTTTTTTATGCAAAAACAGGAAAGAGAAGGGGATTCATTTTCAAACATGGATGTAAAAGGTATACCTGCAAAATTCCTTCTCTGCATCCCAAGTGGAAAACTGCACACATAAGTAGTTACTTATTTATATGTACAGTTAGTGCAGATGTATTTATATGGATACACCAATGGTTTTTTAAAGGAAGCTGTAAAGTTGCAATTTGAAATAATAAATTTCTGGGTATGTTTCAGTAATGCAGAAGCTGGAGATATGTCTTTCTGAATTACATGCAAAGGTCCTGATACTACAAACACTTATATATGTGAATAATTTTAAACACTTGAGTAGTCCCATTGAGCTCAATATGATTACTCAAATGGATAAAATTAAGCATATGCTTAAGTGTTTCATAGAATATCAGGGTTAGAAGGGACCTCAGGAGATCATCTAGTCCAACCCCCTGCTCAAAGCAGGACCAATCCCCAATTTTTGCCCCAGATTCCTAAATGGCCCCCCTCAAGGATTGAACTCACAACCCTGGGTTTAGCAGGTCAATGCTCAAACCACAGAACTATCCCTCCCCCAAAATTTAAAATTATGTGTTTGTTTTTATGGCACTAGGAACAAGCAGTTGTCATAGAATATCAGGGCTGGAAGGGACCTCAGGAGGTCATCTAGTCCAACCCCCTGCTCAAAGCAAGACCAATCCCCAATTTTTGCCCCAGATCCCCTAAATGGCCCCCTCAAGGATTGAACTCACAACCCTGGGTTTAGCCGGCCAATGCTCAAACCACTGAGCTATCCCTCCCCCGCCCCCCGAAAAAAGGATAAGGGCCGAAAACAGTAGGAGAAACAGGTGTCTGAAAAAATAAGCTACAGTGATCGCAATGGTAACTGAAATAGTATCAAAAGAAAGCTATTTTTTGATGCATGAAGAGTGCATGCTAAAAATAGAAACTATATTATTTTCATCATATAACATCATATAACAATTAAGGACCAGATTGCCTTCAGTAACGCATCTGCAACTCCATTCAAATTAATGAACTTTGCAGGGAAAGATAGAGATACAATGTAGCCCCAAAACATTCAAAATTCTATTTTTCATTTTTTGTAGCTTGGCTTGGGAAGTACATTAACTATAGATATTTTCACCATTTTAGGGAAAAATACCACTGGTTAAAATGAATCATACAAATTTTTTTTTTATTTGAGAGAGAATATATGTGCTTACCTACAAGAGTATTCCAAACTGGAAGATCTGGATTATCTAGCTGTATTAGATGCTTGAGAATTTCTGTGTGAAAGTACAGGACTGCTAAATGAATGATATTGTTTCCTTCACTGTCAGTTTTCTTCCAGCTGGCACCAAGAGAAAACAAATATTGAAGCGTGTCTAATGCTCCAGAGGTGGCTGCAAGCAATAGTGGAGTAGAATGATATCTATGGAACACAGAAACATATTGTGGTATAAATTAATATGTAATAAAATATGAAGTATGTGAACAAGTTTATTTCACATAGTTATTTCAGCTGATTATAAACTATTATTTTTCAACAATGGAATCCATGAGGATGTGAATGCACAAGCTCTCTGTCCAGACAAATCTGTCTTCGATTTGCAGTTTCTGCTTGTTTGATTTTTAATTGTTCATTTGATTTCTGACTTAGCTGAGGCTCCCTTGAGGTCATACCAAATTCTGCTAAGTCAGTGGTAGTTTTTTCACTGATTGCCACTGAGATTGCATTAGGTCCTTCTTTTCATATTTCTCAATGATAGATATCTGTGCAGTATCATGACAGAATGATGTTGAGAGTGCATCTTCAAGATTTCAACAGGTCTCCTCTTCTTTTTCCCCACAAAACAATGATTTTATGCTATAGCCTAAATACGTCTCAGGACTCTGAGGGCCCAATTGTGACCTCATACAGAAATGTAACTTCTGTTGACCTGAGTGGAAGCTGCACAATCCTATTGGATGGCAAAATTAGGTCCTGCATTTCTATGGCTTATAACATTCCTTCACACACCCAGAGCATAAGAGCATCATGAGCAAAAGAAATTCACAATCATGAGTATAACAACACTGAAGTTGTACAGCCTCAAGACAATGGGGCCCCAATGCATATAACTCCCATTAAAGCCAAAGGAGTTGCTCCCATACAATTAAGGACATCTATATGAGCATATAAATACTGTTATTTTACTCCTCATTCTGGAAGGGCTAATTGGTTTTCCAATACGGGGCTATATTTGTATGGCAAGACAGAAATTTTAGGAGGGGGGCCATATTTGTGGTCTTTCAAGCACACTGTATTATATAAATGATAAAGCACCAATCGTCACGGTGATAAAAACTCTAGTGACTTACTCAGCTGTTGTTTCAGCCTCTAGCAGATCTGGGTCTTTCCTATAGAGAACCGTGATACAGGAAATGTTGTCATAGAATGCAGCAAAATGTATAGCCATCCATCCTCGATCATCAGGTAATTTATAATCTGCCTTACAGGCCAGAAGACAAGTAAGTGCTTCAATGGATCCACACTGAGCTGCCAGGTGTAAAGCAGTAGGACCTAAAGCTAATGGATATATATTAAAAAAAAAAGCTGATATAATGGACATAATTTTCAAAGTGATGCACCTAAACTGTGCCTGCAAAATAGGATGTAAAATCTCCACGTAACTATTTGCCAGTTTTATCAACACTGTTTTCATGCCATTCTAATCATGGAATAAGTTATTCATCTCTACAGTGTCTTGATTTAATATCATATTGAAGCTTTTGAGATAAAAGGAAAACATCTGAATGCATCAACAGATTTAAAACTAAAGATGTCTGAAGTTATAACTTCAGTGGTAATAATATAGTCTTTTATACTTTTGAAAACAAACAAACAAACATCCTGCCTTCCATCCCACGCAAATCATGGAAAAATTTTGATGCTCCTATGCTTCCAAAGCCTTGGACAGACTTAAGCAGTGTGGAAACACATTTTCTTAAAGTATGAACTCCTTAGTTTTAATAAAAATATTCCATTTCTCTGCTCCTTAGCTGTAATCTTTCAAGCTTCCACATGCTGCATAGGTAAAGATAATAAAGGTCATATTTGGATTTCCTTACCACTCACCAATTCTTTCCCCAGAGGTCTCCTTTTCTTGCAAATTTGATTTTCCTGAAAATCAACGTATTAAACATAATCAGATACATTGGCACTACTCTGAAAGCCTGGCAGACACACGACTGTTACAGGTAGTATCACAGACCCATAGTCTCCAGTCTGTGCTATACAACCAGATCCCTATAGAAGCCTAGGTAACTTTAATAGGGATTCTGTGGCTGTGTGGAGCCTAATGAAGGATTGGGGTCATAGTATACCTTTTTCTAAAACTAATGCTGATCTGTGTTCCACCAAAGGCAAAGTCTATAGCACAGTTCATGAAAGCAGAGGCTGTAGCGAGGTGGTAGAGACAACTACATAGACTGTTTGTCCACTGGAGAATTCCCCACACCTGGAGACTCCTCAGTAAGGAAGTGGGGTTTAGAATTGAGGTTTCTGAATTATGCGGCAACTACAGTTCCACACACTAGGGGATATGTTCCACCAAAGCAGAGAAGGCATAGTCTCTTAATGCTCCTATCAGTTCCTTTGTCAAATAAAAAGGATTAAAAGATGTACTCAACTGGAGTTCAAATCACTTATATTATCTTTGAATTGGGAATGTATCAAGGAATAAATAACATGAACAGCAGTCAGAAAGTAGTCAGTTTCTGAAAGGAAAGGTGAGTGATCACTTTAGATAAGCTATTACCAACAGGAGAGTGGGTTTGTGTGGGGGGGTGAGGAGAAAACCTGGATTTGTGCTGGAAATGGCCCACCTTGATTATCATACACATTGTAAGGAGAGTGATCACTTTACATAAGCTATTACCAGCAGGAGAGTGGGGTGGGGGGAGAGAAAACCTTTTGTAGTGATAAACACCCATTTTTTCATGGTTTGTGTGTATAAAAACATCTTCTGTATTTTCCACAGTATGCATCCGATGAAGTGAGCTGTAGCTCACGAAAGCTTATGCTCAAATAAATTGGTTAGTCTCTAAGGTGCCACAAGTACTCCTTTTCAGTTTCTGAAAATAAGACCTATAAAAACAGAACTTATCCATTATTTAATTAATGGATCTCCAGTCTTGGCAGGATAAGTGTCTGCACTCCATCTCCTTTTTCTTAAAGAAAGGGAACATAAAGGGCTGTTCAGCCTCTTAACTTGCAAAACTCATTGAACTGGCTGAGATCACTTATATCAAGAAATTTCTCTGAAAAATTTGAAGAGCAGTCAGGCAACTGGATAGTTTAAAAGAAGGCTTCGCTACCTCAGTAAAGATCACATTGAATGCATTGGCTTTGGATTTCAAAGCAAAGCAATTATTCATTTGGAACTGAAACACCAAGCTCTAGAGAAGAATTAACTATCTTCCATATATTCCTAAACACAGCAGATGACAAGTCAAAGAATTCTAAAATATGAAACCTATATCCTAGACTGAAGGTGAGGAAGATAGGAGCTGCTGACAAATGAAATGTAGAATTTTCCAGTGCAGCTCCTATACCTTTCCTCTAATGTTTTCATGAAATCCCAGTGACAGTAATCATGAGACATCACATATTGGGACTGCCTTCTCATGGCTGGAACTTAGTTTACTACTGATGAAGGAATTACAGACACTTTTAAGTAGAATTCTGAACAAGTCTTCCAAGTTCCCATGCTACATGTGCTCATCCCCCACTCAGCTTCCCCTTCTTTTACATCAAAACCCTAATGTACTTAGTCAAAGTTCATGGCTTCAGTGGGAGTTTTGCTTCAGTAAAAGCTGAGTAGAGACAAGACTTGGCCAGTAGACTCTACATCCTAATTTTCATAAAAATGTCAAATCTTCCCTTTCTTGAGATGAACTCTTTTTTGCTTACACTGTATATTTATAACAACAAAATATACTAAAAGATCTGATAATATTTAATGTACTAATTACCAGCTCTGTCCCCCTTAGTCTCACTCTTCTGTGAACGTCTTCCTAAAACAAAAATGTATTTATGCTTGTTAGCTACAGTCTACATGTTTGTATAGTATCGTATATTGGATATACTCTAATTCTATACATTTCTAATGATATTTGTATACATGTCATAAATCAGGCAAAATGGAATCTTAGAGGGCTACCTTATAGCAGTAATTTAAATAAACTGAAAACCTGGATGGTGATGACTGTAAAAGCACAGGCTGAAATTCACAAAGAGAGATTGATACATTTATAAAATTAGTTGTAAAGCACATTTTGTCCTATACTGTACGTTGCAGAAAGAAAACAAAGAGTGGTCACAGAAAAGATTTCTAATATTTCTAGGGAGGGAAACTTTACTGTTTCCCACAAATACTCTGGAGCCCATACTCCCCAACATGTTTTTTCCAGTGCAGAGGAATTTGTTTCCCCTTTCCTCCCCACCACAGAAGAGGTCAGGGGTTCAGTGATAAATTCATCATCACTTAGAGTCTTTAAATCTATATTGCATATCTTTCTTAAAAGTCCTCTGATTCAACCTCAGTTCATGAGCTTGTTAGTGTTCACTGATGTAGTAGGAAAAAATAATGTCCTTCGCTGTAGGAATTACTACGTCAGTAGTTCTCCAACTTTTGAAATGGTGACCCCTTTCACATAGGAAGCCTCTTTATAAATTATCCCCCCTTTATAAATTAAAAACACTTTTTTATACACTTAACACCATTATAAATGCTGGATGCAAAGCAGGGTTTAGGGTGGAGCTCGCGACCCTCCATGTAATAACCTCACAACCTCCTGAGGGGTCCTGACCCCCAGTTTGAGAACCCCTGTACTAGGTGAAATGTATTATGCAAGAAATCAGACAATATGATCATAGTAGTCTTAAAAATCTGTGTATCTACAATCCCATGGATCTTGGAGATCTGCTAGATACAATGGCCACGCACATGAAAGATACTTTCCTCTATACTGCTACATGGCATCCCTGGCTCCTTGCAGTACCTAACGAAAGAAACAGTGCAGCCACATGGGTTCCCCCAACTGCCAGTGTCCAGAAATGCCCAAAGAAGGTGTAGATTTCATAGACCCGAAAGTTAATGGGAATTCAACCTGCAGTAATTTGCACTGCTCTACTCCAGGGTTTTTGAAAAGGAGAGAATGAGATATAGAATGAATGTCCTCCCCAGCCTCCTGTCTCTCACTTCACAGATCTGGATCTATGTGAAATTCCTGCAGAGAGACTTTCATGGGATTTAGAAAGAAGAAACATTCTACTGTTCTGGTATTCCCTCCTTCCATGACTCCCCCTATCAGAGAGCTCCCCTCTGGTGATGGAAGTGACAGGAAACATGCAGCCCCACAATCATAGCTTCCCGACATATATATATACATCATATCTTACCTTGGTTTAAGTGAACGTTGCACCTCTGATTGATATTCAAATGAGATTTAATCAGCTGACAGATAATTGGCACACGGTTGTGTATGGAAGCATGATGGAGAAGAGCATAACCATATTCATCTACAACACTGAGACTGGAAGTAGATGTTTTACGACAAAAAGTATGGAAGATAGCAGATAGTCCTCTCTCAGCAGCAGACTTCATACCATAAGGTAAACTCTAAATCCATGTAAATAGAATAATAGACAGTATGTCAAAGAGAAATAAAACATTTACTGGAAAAGGAGACACTGGGAAGAGGCAACCTCCAATTCTTAAATTGTGGATCTATACTGAGGGCCAGATCTTTAGCAGATGTAAATCCACTTAACTCCCTTGACTTCAATAAATGTGTGTCAATTTACATCAGATGAAGATCTGGACCCTGAAAATGACTATTTAAAAATGGCAGCATACTACTCAACAGATCTGCCCCCCATATAGTCAGAATCACATCTAGTTACTTGAGACTAAACAACAACATTTTACTCCTGTTTACACTGCAGCATCAGAGATGTATGATAGGAGAGTAAGTCGATTTCTATTCTGTTCTGTTGATAATGCATAAAGCAATCCATCGAGTTATAAGTGCATAGTAAAATTTTTGCCCTTTGTTATACTTGTTTAATTCCATTAAAGGGAATGGGGTTGTTCATGTATAAATGAGAAAAGAATGTGAGAATAGTGGGTTTACAAAGATGTTACTGAAGCCACAATTTTGCCTGCAGAATCATCACTGATGATGTGCATGAGCCTTAGAGAATACAGCTTCACTGTTAGATTCCAGGTGGAATCTGCAGCACTGGCAGTTATTAAAAAATCATTGTTTTTACTTGTAAACCGTGCAAACTTATTCTGGAATCATCGAGAGACATTCAACATAAAGCCATTTTTAGAGTCAGTTTCCAAAGTAGAAATGCACTTTCTGAAAAACAATTATACAGTAAGTAGGATACCTTGCATTTAATAGCTTTCTTATAACCAAATCTTTTCTTGAATTGCTCCAGTGACTGAATATCAGTTAATGGAAGCCTCTTAGGCTTGAGAGTGCTTATTATTTCATTTATGGCTCCCCACCATGGGGTCTTATATAGCTGCTGATAAAAAGTTTCCAATTCAATGGAGATCACATAGTAGCTGTAACAAAAAACAAAACAAAGAAGCTTAAAGAGAAACATTTTAGCTCTTTTGTGTACTTTGTGCTGTTATATATAAAATTAAAAATACACAGCCAAGTCCTCAGCTGGTATAAGTTGTCAGAGTACCTTTAACGTCATTGGAGCTACACCACTTTACACCAAATGAAGACCCGGCTCTGTGTCTTTACATACAAAAATATTTTCAATGTACTGTCATTGACAGAAGACTAATAAAATATATAAACAAAAAATCATTATACTATACATGTCTGAATAATCAACAGTTTAAGAATTTTTCAATAGTTGTTATAGCTGTGAACACTTATTTCAAGTTTAACACATCTTAGTTGAAACTATTGAATATTTACATTAAAAAATTCTCTCCTACAGAACACTAATATTACAAAAATGTAACAACTATTTTAAAAACTAAACATTTGCCTCAGACTGTGCACTTTTACATTAATTTTTATAATACAGTTGTGTGAATTTGTTCAATTGCTGGGATTTAAAACATGCTTCTTTTCATATGGTCTTGGAACAATATTTCTGAGACAGATTACTAATTTTATATTATATTTCTACAGAATTTAAGAATATTTCATAATTTAAAGAAAACCTTAACCAACGTTTGCAAGCTTGAGTATGAGATTTGTAAAATTGTGTTTACACATAAATTTAATCAAGTAACTCAATTAGCTTTATTACTTTAATATATTAAACAGAACATTATTTAGACTACTAAAATTAAATTTTGATCAGATCACATTTTCTCAAAGACTACTCAGACTTGATGTTCTTGACAACTGTGATTTCTTTCATTTATATTCGGCAGGTTCAAGTAATCAATAATTGTTTTGAAAACAGCAATAAACCAGATTATCACTTTGGCAATTTTTACATACTTTAAATATACAGTATGCAGCATGTTCCTTACCTCTTTCCATCAAATTCCATAGTTGGTATGGAGTAATGTTCTCTGTATGGTATATCCGGGTCTAACAACTGGGCTACATGGTTTGATGCATAATTCTGTATGTCATCAAAGGCGGCCTAGAACAAAATAATAGTTATATTAACCAACTGTAATGTTTACATTTATAAAGTGGTTGTCTGAATGGCTAAAAAATGATCAGAGCCATAGGGTCACTTAAATTTTGTCTGTTATGTCAAACGTACAAGCTGAAATCCATTCTGATCACTGTGCATCTACTCACAGAGACTGCTTTCAGAGACTGTTGACAGTTAAATCCACACCCAATGTGAAGTCTCACTGAGGGAATGGCCTTGATATTGGATGTGGATGCAGTGGCTGTACCTAGCACACACACTCTTTAATACAGACAGGAAGTTTGATCCTTGTGAAATGAACGGATTTTGCTGGCCCTTTTAACTGCCATTTTCCCTCTCGGGGTGGCCATGATACAATACCATGCATTGTGTTGCACAGGGAGAAAACTGTCCCTTGCATTCTATGCATCCTTTAGGGCAATACTGCCTCTGTAACCAAGGATACCAATCACAGCAGGTAGAAACAGCAAACATTGTTCTGTGTATGTTCACTTCTGTCCTGTTAGACCCCTGAACTATAGTATTAATCATGTCTGTGAAGAACATTCAAGCTGAAAATGGCATGGGGACCTTGATGGGACTCTGGAGCAATCGGTTAATTCAGAACAAACTGAATTCCATTATCCAAAATCAGTAGATGTTTGACCTCACAGCTGAAAGTCCAGTAGAGACTAATGATGAAATACTGGCTCCACAGAAGTCAATGACAAAAACACCTATTGACTTCAATGGAGCTAAAATTTCACATTACGGTGATAACTGAGGCTATCGGACAGAAGCCCTGTCCTTTCTATAGGATATAATTCTGGGGGATAATGCACTGACTCAGCCCATTTGCAAATCAGAAAGCTCCCAACTCCTGACAAACTGAAGATGCAGATGGGAGTATGCTGAAGACTGAGAACTGGAGCCAGAGCCACACTAAAGGAAACTGGTGAAAGAGAAATGTGTGAATATGTATATATTTGGGGGGGGGGGAAGCTGGAGAAATACTGTGTCATTCTCCCCCCTCATATGCAAACCTAACTTCCTGAAAATTCTTGCACTGTGCACTCTGTATAATCAGCTGAAGTTAATATACATAACAGTTGTGCTACAAACTAGTAAACTGATGACACTGAAGATTTACTATAAGGAAGTATTGCACTGTTACTTTAGCCTGGCTCTATTATATTTTCTCTTACCAATCTGCAGGATAACACCTTTTTCATGAACACATGATTTCCTTAGCTCTCACTGGTATTTTTAACAAAAGTAGACTATTACCTTATACTATATTAGCTGCAAGTACACACACATAAATCATAGAGAAGATACTGAATCAAAACCTTAATCTTTTCTGAAACATCCTCAACAGAAGGTGTACCAACATCAAATTCAATTCCTCCATGGACATGAAAATACTCATT
Organism: Caretta caretta; assembly: GCF_965140235.1. Classification (NCBI taxonomy): domain Eukaryota; kingdom Metazoa; phylum Chordata; order Testudines; family Cheloniidae; genus Caretta; species Caretta caretta. The sequence continues at coordinate 52,355,552 of NC_134216.1, read as the reverse complement.
CTTTATGTAATGAAAATGTTGGCATTTAAAATCTGGCCCAAGTACAAATGGAGGCAATTCTCGTTCAGTCTTAACTTTATCATCTACAAAAACAGAACATTTTTTTAGAGCATTACAGAAGGTTAAAGTACTAAAATATAATTAATTTCTTAATACTGTCTAAAAATCTAAGGTGCTAAGCAGTTACATATTAGTGTGTTTCATTGAGAAATGATTGTGTAATACTATTTTAGAATAAATAGTACAGTCCAAATTCAATTGCACTGTAGCTTCACAGACTTCAACAGAGTTATATCAGGGATGAATTTGGCTTCCTGTACACAATGAGCATCCAGAAAAGGAGTACTTGTGGCACCTTAGAGACTAACCAATTTATTTGAGCATGAGCTTTCGTGAGCTACAGCTCACTTCATCAGATGTTTACCGTGGAAACTGCAGCAGACTTTATATACACACAGAAATCATGAAACAATACCTCCTCCCACCCCACTGTCCTGCTGGTAATAGCTTATCTAAAGTGATCAACAGGTGGGCCATTTCCAGCACAAATCCAGGTTTTCTCACCCTCCACCCCCCCACACAAATTCACTCTCCTGCTGGTGCTAGCCCATCCAAAGTGACAACTCTTTACATAATCAAGTCGGGCTATTTCCTGCATAGATCAAGGTTTTCTCACATCCCCCCCCACCCCCATACACACACAAACTCACTCTCCTGCTGGTAATAGCTCATCTAAACTGACCACTCTCCAGGTTTAAATCCAAGTTAAACCTCTTGTTTTTTCCTACCCCCCCCCCCCCAGATGTTCTGGTTTAACTTGGATTTAAACTTGGAGAGTGGTCAGTTTAGATGAGCTATTACCAGCAGGAGAGTGAGTTTGTGTGTGTATGGGGGTGGGGGGGATGTGAGAAAACCTTGATCTATGCAGGAAATAGCCCGACTTGATTATGTAAAGAGTTGTCACTTTGGATGGGCTAGCACCAGCAGGAGAGTGAATTTGTGTGGGGGGGTGGAGGGTGAAAAAACCTGGATTTGTGCTGGAAATGGCCCACCTGTTGATCACTTTAGATAAGCTATTACCAGCAGGACAGTGGGGTGGGAGGAGGTATTGTTTCATGATTTCTGTGTGTATATAAAGTCTGCTGCAGTTTCCACGGTAAACATCTGATGAAGTGAGCTGTAGCTCACGAAAGCTCATGCTCAAATAAATTGGTTAGTCTCTAAGGTGCCACAAGTACTCCTTTTCTTTTTGCGAATACAGACTAACACGGCTGTTCCTCTGAAATGAGCATCCAAGTTATCTACCACAGTCTGAATTAAGTTATTTGCCATTGCTACTCTTAGAATGTACAAAATACTAGTTTCTCCACACTTAAAAGACATTCACTTTCTTATATAATTAAAATTTTATTAAACTTTTCAGAATACCTGGTCAAATAATTTTCAAAGTACTGTAATTGAATATTATATGAACAATATACAATTTTAAAATAAAAACTTAAAATTATTCCCTGTCTTTTATAAGCTGCTTACCTGAATATGGTTGAAGAAGGTGATTGACATTTGGAATTTTCATCTTTCTTTTTAAGCCAAGTAAAAATGGAATCAGAAAGCTCATTATTTTTAGATATTCCATATCCTTGCGGATTTCTGTTTTTTTCTCTAAGTGCTTGTTCACGAGTTTTTGCTGAAGAATTAGCCTCTGCTGCAACCTTTGGTATGTTACTGTGTCAAGGTGATCCCCCGTATATCTTATCAAATTAGAAAGCCCATATGCTGCATCAAATTTACACACATTTTCATGCTGCTGAACTTGTATAGTACCAAATGTCAACTTAAGTAGTATATTGTCTGCATACTGCATAAAGAGACTTTTTTCTTGTGCACTGTTAGGGTCATAAGTTGGATCTTCATTCATGTTTTCATCATAGATTCCCTCAAAATCTGGTTCATTGGAAAGATCAACTAGACCTGCATCACACACACAAAAATCTAATAAAAAACCATATAACTACTGGATGTAAGTAAAATATATTTTAAAACACTAGTGCCTGTCAAAAATATTTTAATTCAACTGTTTAATTCTGACAAGTATATTTTTATTTCCTATATTGCAGAATAATATGTACTTATCTTTATATTAACATAGTAAACATCACCTTGCTGTTATACAAAACCATATCAAATCCGACCACAGTTTAACTATGGAGGATGGGGGTGAGGAGAATTAGGGAATTTCCCAGTAAGAGCTGTTCCTTTCCCTCGGTGTTCTAGTGGATACACTGGGCATCCTGCTAGCACCATCTTTCAGATTATCTTTTTCTTGAGTAATTTAGTGCTCATGAAAATGCCAAATAGACGGCCCTGGAAAAATGAAGCCCTCTACTTAGCTACACAATAGAGCTGTAGCTGCAGCACACTCCTCCCCCTACCCCCACCCCCACTCCCTTGGCAGTGGCCTTGTTCTTGTTCTGATGGGACTACCAGTAGGGGAGAGAGAGTTCCTCTCTGCTGAGACTGCCAGTTATGACCAGATCTGATTCCCATTTAAGTCACTGGAAAGTCTCCCATTGATTTTAATAGGACTTGGATCACGTGATTATTGCCAACATTGGGCATGGTTTTGTAATATGTATACCTGTCACTAGGAACTTGATTAAGGACACCAACTAATTTCTCATAAGCCACCAAAGAGTAATGACATTAAATCAGTGGTTCTCAGCCAGGGGTACGTGGACCCCCGGGCGTAGGCAGAGGTCTTCTAGGGCAGTGGTTCTCAAAGCCGGTCCACCACTTGTTCAGAGAAAGCCCCTGGCGGGCCGAACCAGTTTGTTTACCTGCCGCGTCCGCAGGTTCAGCGATCGCGGCTCCCACTGGCTGCAATTCGCCGCTCCAGGCCAATGGGGGCTGTGGAAAGCAGTGCGGGCCAAGGGATGTGCTAGCTGCCCTTCCCGCAGCCCCTATTGGCCTGGAGCGGCGAACCACGACCAGTGGGAGCCGCGATTGGCCGAACCTGCAGACGCAGCAGGTAAACAAACCGGTCCGGCCCACCAGGGGCTTTCCCTGAACAAGCAGCGGACCGGCTTTGAGAACCACTGTTCTAGGGGGTACACCAACTCATCTAGATATTTGCCTAGTTTTACAACAGGCTACATTAAAAGCACTAGCAAAGTCAATACAAACTAAAATTTCATACAGACAATGACTTGTTTATACTGCTCTATATTCTATAAGCTGAAATGTAAGTATGATATTTATATTCCATTTGATTTATTTTATAATTATTTGGTAAAAATGATAATGCAAGCAATTTTTCAGTAATAGTGCACTGCGACACTTGTATTTTTATGTCTGATTTTGTAAGCATGTACTGTAGTTTTTAAGGGAGGTGAAACTTGGGGGTATGCAAGACAGATCAGACTCCGGAAAAGGGTACAGTAGTCTGGAAAGGTTGAGAGCCGCATTAAATCAATACAAAACTGAGCTGGATTTTAACCAATGACCTGGTTCTATATTTCATTACCAATCTCTACCATCAGCTGTTCTTGAGATATATTTGTGAGAGCCACAGGATTTCTCTCAGGTGCTTTTTGTCTTTTGTTTAGAAGATTTTTTTTTTATTTTAGCCAAGCCTTATTTGTTATATATTAAAAGAGTAGCTAATTTTAAATCTTAATAATAAAGCCAAAGTTTATGATCTAAAAATCCTCTTTGTAAAAAAAATACATACAAACTTTTTTCCAAGTATTTAGGGCCACATTTTCAGAAGGGTTCAGCACCCTGCAGCTCTAACTTTCCTGAAAGGAAACTGCAGAGTGTTGACCACTTTTGAAAGTCTGGCCTCTTAATATAGGTTCCTCAGCATCATTTTGAAAAAATGATCTTTGAAGTGTTTCTCTTTTCATTTACAACTTGATGACTTTTCATATTGTCCAGCAATCTCCTGTTTTTTCAGATAATGACACCTAGCTCTTAGGAATATGCTAAGTACTTATCACTTGTAAGATTATTTTTCTTTAAATGGGTTATAACGGCTGAAAAGACCACCAGGAAATAACTTGTTTTTTACTCACCAGCTGAACAAAACTCTGAAAAAATATTTTTTTCTGTTTGAGGATTCCCATCCATATCAATATCCATTCCGGAGCGCCACAATTCAGAGAACCTGACACGTTTCTCTTTGGGCATATACACACCATGCCACAGTGCTTTTAACATGTAGTCAACACTTATCAAAATTTGTCCAATTCTGGTGTCAATGTAAGCTGGAGGAAGCTGACAAGAAGTGCTGCGATCGTAATTGGAATCTAAGCTGATGGAAGGAATTTGGTTTAAACAGTAAATTCCTACAGCCAATTCTCTCACAATCTGATGAACTTCTTTACAGTCCAAAGGTACATCTGGCATCACTGGTGTTAGCAAAATTGCAGTCGGGAAACTTATGTTTTTTAGCTGACCCATAAGTCCACTGGGAAGTTCTAATGGCTGGCATAGGTCATCTTTAGAAGCCAGCCAGCTACATGAGGTAGTGGTAAGTAATTCCTGTAACTCACTTCGGTCAAATTTGTCAAAGAAGGCACTGGCATTTCTCTGTACTGCTAAATTTGCTAAGTAGGTTGTCTCATCTGCTTGTTCGTTTCTAGGTAATGTTTTTTTGCCAGACCTCAGCATTCTTCAATAGTTCCTTTCTGCAGTGTTTAAAATTAAATACTTAAAGAAAGATAAGACAAACAAGTATAATAGTTATGTAATTAGGTATTAATATTTGTAAGAAAAATGAGTTTCTTTAATAACAAGATTAAAATATACTACGGCATACATGAGGTGTTCCAAGCTATTTCAAGGCAACACATCTTTGAAAATGTTATTTTCCTTGAACCAAGAACTTCATTATGCCTAGGATATCCAAGGACTGGATTGGGCCAGCTTGCAATAACCAAGTGAACTTAAAAAAAAAATGTATTCATGGAGCCAGGCATTTTGTGCTTTAGAATCTAAGATGTCATTTTAAAAAAACACTATGACCCTTATGGCTGGAAAAACAACCTTCAATTGTGAAAAAGTACAAATCAATGTATTGCTACTTACAGAAAGCCTGAAACAATAGCTGTGAGCGAGTGTGACTGCCCCATCACTCTGAAATGGTTGTTGAAGCTGAAGTCTAGTAATGATAATTTAAATGTCAACATTTTAAATTTCTTTCTTTCAGATTACCCTATAGGGCAGGGACTATGTCTTTACTTGTAATGCACGGGACACCTACAAATAAATTCTCAAATCGTCACACGGTGTTTTCTAATACAGTGCAAACACTAAATACCATTTAGTACCCAAGGCATACATTATTATGTATCTCATAAACAGGACCACCAGGTTTGCATGATGTAAAAGAAATGTATCATTTCTCCTCTTCTTCCTACTCAGGGCTTGAATACTACAAGAAACCACTCATTCCCACATTGTCCTTTGAACTCTCACTTTCTACATGCTAATCCTTCTTCCTGTAGGGTATTGCTCACTCAAGCGGTTTATGGAATCATAATTCCCTGCATATTCAGGACATAAGTCCTGTCTTACACAGAACCCAGAATCACAGATAGACAGTCACTTGAGCATCCAAAAAGAGAAATCCTACACCCAGAAAACCTAGCAAGTGGTGAAATGTTAATTTTGGAAGTGCAGAAGCTCTAGAACCACCTACTGAAAAAATAAGAGATTATGTAGATCAAAATTAGAAAAGGAGTACTTGTGGCATGTTAGAGACTAACAAATTTATTTGAGCATAAGCTTTTGTGAGCTACAGCCCACTTCATGTTCAAATAAATTGGTTAGCCTCTAAGGTGCCACAAGTACTCCTTTTCTTTTTGCGAATACAGACTAACACAGCTGTTACTCTGAAACCTTAGATCCAAATAGGTACAGCAGTGTAATTCTAGCAGGGCCTTGGAGTGACAAAACTATCTTTAATAGTCTTCTAAAAATCAGGGGGGAGGGCATGACTTCGAAAGAAAATCTGCTCTTGGGAAAAAAAATCACATTTCAATTTATGATTGTGAATTTACTATTGTTGCAAGTAACCTCTAAAAATAAATACAGTAACAGAAAGATTAAAGAAAACATAAAGCATAGGATTTGCCACACTGGATCAGACCACTAATCCAATATACTGTCTCCAGCTGTGACCAGTACCACCTCCCTCAGAGGAAGGTGCAAGAAACTTTGGAGCAAACATCACGCGATAATCTGCTCCCAGGGAAATTTCCTTCTAACCCTCAACAGTTAGAAATTGGCTAATGTGTGGAAGCTTGGAGATTTATACACCTTCTAAAATGTGTTTATTGGTACTGTCCACTATTATAACTACAGCCACTGGTATCCACACAAACACTGAACTGTTGTTGGAATCCTGTTAAACTCTTGGTCGCCATCATCCTGTGGCAATGAGTTCCACAGGCCAGTGAGGCACTGGGTAAAAAAGCAACCAATTTGGGTGCCTTAATGAGGTATCTGTTGGCAACCCCTGCCTCCAGGGACACAGACGGCACCGTCCCCAGCACAGAGCGGCGCTCCCGGGGTCCCACAGCCGGCTCCCGCCAGCGCTCTCCGGCTCACCTGCCTAGCGGCGAGGTGGGAGAAGCAGCCAAGTCCCTCCTTGCATAGGGGGCCGCCCGGGAGGTGGGGCTCCGCGCTGGCCGGTCGCGGCGGGGGCGTGTGAGAGGAGGAGGTTCCGCGGCCCAACCGGGAGAAGCGCGCGGCGCCTGGCCTAGCGGGGTCGTTAGCAACGCGGGACGCCGCCGCCGCTTCGCCTTGGCAACCCCCGCAGGGGGCGCCGTGCACGACGGGCTGGCCGCGCCCGCGCAAAAGCGCAGCTCGCGTGTTCCGGCGAGGGGGAGCGCGCGAGAGCCGGGGCTGCGCGCCAGGCCCAGCGCAGGGCTCCATATTACAGCGGGGGCTGTGGCTAGTGCAGGCTTGTGCATTTCGTGCAGTGGGGCGGGGACATCACAGACACCCGGGAAGCTGCCAGTGCAATCTCCTAAATCAGGGTACCACCTTCTGCCCGCTTCTGATTGAATCCGTACCCTGAGAACTGCCTCCGCCAGCGTCCCTCAGAGGGGGGACGTTGGCCTTGTGACTAACAGAAACGTTAGGAATAATTTATTCCTGATCACACATCACCCCAATTAATCTCTGATGAAATTAAACAACTGGCAGCAGGAATAACTGTGGCTCAGTGACTCACTGAATGCAGGGATCCTGTTAACGCTATAAGACCGGTAGCAGGACACGTAAACTGGAGTCACTACACTTAGCGCTCCCACAGCCCTGCCCACAAGCCCGCCCTGGTAGCTCGGCGTCGCCCAGCAGGCTCTCCTCATCTACTGCTTTTTGGCTCGCAGCTACTCCAGCACTGCGAGCATCCTCTCAGGACTCAAATCTCTGGCCCCCTCATCTTTAATCCCACTGATTCTAAGGTGACAGAGACCACCAATAACGGGCCCTGTCCTTATTCTGATCTTCTACCTTCAACTCTTCTCAGGGCTATAAAATCTTACCCCCTACACTGCAGCAGCGAGTCTCATTCACACCCTTCCCCAGCGGCTAGGAGGAGAACGAAAGCCCTCCCATTATATGGGGCTCCCGTCCAAGGATCCTATAACCAGCATTCTTCAGACTCCTTGCTGCTGCCTCCCTGGACTTCTTCCTACTATAGCCTGTCAGCAGGCCTCTCCACAACCTCTCACTTCAGCCTTTTTTCGGGGCTGGGATTCCTAGGACTCTTCATCCCCCAATAAAATCCTAAACCAACTTCTTCCATCTTAACCTTTCACGCCTCTAAATTTCCCTTGCTCTATTCCTCCACTGAATACTTCCCTAGACTCTTTCCCTTGAAGTCCTGATCCTGCCCATTTATTAGATCTCTCTCACCTGTTCCCAGACTTCCCAATCCCAAAATCAAAACTGCCCCTAGGTGTCTTCCTTAAGCCTCCCACTTTCCACTCCCCAGAGAGGAAATACACAGTTCCTTCCCTACAGTCCTTCTCATACTGGGTTTCATTTCTTTATAGTCATCCTTCCCCAGCTGGGCTGCACCTTTAATTAGGCCTGGTCCACCCTTCAGGTGCAGCCAGATGGTAACTGGCATCTTTCAGAGCCAGGATGGGGTATATACTCTATCACACAGCCTTAATTTATGTACAAAAAGAAAAGGAGTACTTGTGGCACCTTTGAGACTAACATTTATTTGAGCATAAGCTTTCGTGAACTACAGCTCACTTCCATGAAAGCTTATGCTCAAATAAATTTGCTAGTCTCGAAGGTGCCACAAGTACTCCTTTTCTTTTTGCGAATACAGACTAACACGGCTGCTACTCTGAAACCTGTCATTAATTTATGTACAGTTCAGGGGACAGGGAGACACATTTAACACATGGTTTAAAAATTGTCACCCCTCTCTTCACCTTTTGAATTTCAGGGCTTCCCTTTCCACAAGTATCTATGGTCACTTTCTCATTTCTGCTTGACATTCTATCCTAATCAGGATAGCTGTCACTGAAAAAAAAAAAAAGTGACAATGGAAGAAACAATGAGGATTTGTATTATATACATTGTTAATATTACTTTCTTACCATCACACCACTGCTAAACAACAGTGATATAGACATTCATTTTATGAGTATCTTCCAGATCTCTAAAAGAAAAGGAGTACTTGTGGCACCTTAGAGACTAACCAATTTATTTGAGCATAAGCTTTTGTGAGCTACAGCTCGCTTCATCGGATGCATACTGTGGAAACTGCAGAAGACACTATATACACAGAGACAATGAAACAATACCTCCTCCCACCCCACGCTCCTGCTGGTAATAGCTTATCTAAAGTGATCACTCTCCTTACAATGTGTATGATAATCAAGTTGGGCCATTTCCAGCACAAATCCAGGTTTTCTCACCCTCACCCCCCCACACACACACACACACAAACTCACTCTCCTGCTGGTAATAGCTTATCCAAAGTGACCACTCTCCTTACAATGTGTATGAAAATCAAGGTGGACCTTCTCCCCTCCCCCACCCCCATATACACACAAACTCACTCTCCTGCTGGTAATAGCTCATCCAAAGTGACCACTCTCCTTACAATGTGTATGATAATCAAGGTGGGCTATTTCCAAAATGGCCCACCTTGATTATCATACACATTGTAAGGAGAGTGGTCAGTTTGGATGAGCTATTACCAGCAGGAGAGTGAGTTTGTGGGAGGGGTGAGAAAACCTGGATTTGTGCTGGAAACGGCCCTCCTTGATTATCATGCACATTGTAGGGAGAGTGGTCACTTTGGATGAGCTATTACCAGCAGGAGAGTGAGTCTGTGGGGGGAGAGGGGGGGCGCGGAGGGTGAGAAAACCTGGATTTGTGCTGGAAATGGCCCAACTTGATTATCATGCACATTGTAAAGAGAGTGGTCACTTTGGATGGGCTATTACCAGCAGGAGAGTGAGTCTGTGGGGGGAGAGGGGGGGCGCGGAGGGTGAGAAAACCTGGATTTGTGCTGGAAATGGCCCAACTTGATTATCATACACATTGTAAGGAGAGTGATCACTTTAGATAAGCTATTACCAGCAGGAGAGTGGGGTGGGAGGAGGTATTGTTTCATGGTCTCTGTGTATATAATGTCTTCTGCAGTTTCCACAGTATGCATCCGATGAAGTGAGCTGTAGCTCACGAAAGCTTATGCTCAAAAAAATTGGTTAGTCTCTAAGGTGCCACAAGTACTCCTTTTCTTTGTGCGAAAACAGACTAACACGGCTGTTACTCTGAAACCTTCAGATCTCTACATCTTATAAACTAGATGAGAATTATATTACTTGTTGTATTAAATCTTGAGTTTTCTCTAACAATCACTGTTCTGACATGGACGTTTTAGAATCCTAAACTAAGAATTTCTTATAAGAGTGAGTTTCATTTTTAAAATATATAATACTAACACAATTAAAATGTTAAATGTAGAGTACATTTCAAATGTACAATGCAATATTGGTAAAAGGGTAGAATGTATGTGATGTACAGTAGGTTTTCCTTCTTCAACTGTAAGTAAATGCACATGATAACCCTGAGAGATGGCATTTTTTGTTGAGTTAATGTTATATACTAGCTTCATACTGTTGTCAAGTGGGGTGGATTCAAAAGTATTTCCCTCGAGCCCTGTGAAAATTAGTTAAAAAAAAAAAAAAATACAGCCTGAATCTGTTGTTTTTCTGTGGAGCCCCTGCCTCTGCTTCCACCCACGGCAGTCGTGCTCTGGTAGACCAGACTGAATAATACAGTAGTTCTTCATTAGGCCAAATACAAGGTGTAATTACAGATAAACTGATTAAAACCAGTAGATAAAACACAATTCTAAAATGTTGAGGATTTTATTGAATATCCACATAATAATATACAAAATTTTAAACCATAAGTTTCTCGTAAGATGTGCCATGAACAAACCTTCAATTGCAGCATCACAAGTTAGTCTACTGAAACTGACTGAAGTCTGCTGCATTTATCAGATGCCTTTTCGTTGCTGTTTTCCATTTTTGCAATCCGGGATCCAAACTGCATGGCCCTCTTTGGCAGAATAGTAGAGGCTGTGAGGCCAAGCTCCTTAGCTGCAAGGCGCAAAAGTAATTTCTCTCCAATTCCTCGAGGCAGAGTCAAGTCTGCTTTTTCCGAAACAGGCAGAGAGTTAAGAAACGAAACAACATCTTCATCAAGGAAAGGAAATCTAAACAGAAAATAATATTATGAAAAACTGTTACCTTGACAGGGTTTAAACTCATAAACAAATGTGTAGTGTACGAGATAACTGCCCTTAGAATACTCAATTCACACTATTCTGATCTGTAGAAAATTTGGACTTTCAAGTCAATATCCATTCCTAGAAGGAGATGCAACATAAATCTTGATGCTAACATGTTGTGAGAAAAACAGAAGTGTTGTGGAGTCTTGAGGAAATAAAAGACTGAAACAGCAATACACGTCCATAAGAAACTTCATTTAAACTTATCTGATTGGAAGTTTTAAAAGTCTTGCCCAAAAATAATAATTTGTACTTAAATAGGAGCAAATGACAGAAATTCTGTTTTTGTGCATAGCTCCCTTAGTCACCACCAATAAAGATACTTGAAAGAGAGAAAACATAAATTATGTCGGTGCAGAACTGTTTATAAAATAGAATGTTTTTCAAGATCAGAGGATCTTTAAATGTTGAACTACTGTAAAACCTAACCTTAGTATACAGCTACACTCTGGTGCTGTGTCTAATTTTAACCTCTCAGACAAAACACATTTACACTGAAAATTCTGTTACACCATTCTAAAGGGAAAAACAAGTCACAAAAATTTAGATTGTTAATGCCTGCTGTCAGCTTTTACCTTGCTAAAAGGGCACTTCCTTCTTAAAGGTCCTTTCACATGTATCATAGATTTATAACTCTGTAGGTAACTCCCCCCCACCCCAAGATATTACACATTTTCTGCTCGTCACAAAATCACGATTGGTGCCCTAAGATCCATTTTTCAGTTTACTGTACCGAAAGAAATTCTTCCCAGTGCAGAGTTAATATGCAAAAACCTCCACACCATCACTTAACTCCAATGGTGGGATCATGAGGTGGGACAAACAGGCATGAAAGGAGATGTTTTGTTTCTGGGTAAATTAAATTGGGGCTACTGGATCTAGGCTATACCAATCTAATGGTTAGGAACTCTAGTCGAGGGGTGTGGAAGGGCAGCAGCTGCTGTTCCATAGTCAGGAATAATGGCTGCAAGGAACTGCATGTATTGCAATCCCACAGCCTAGGTGGTGGGTGAAGTGTATGGATTGCATTCTCTAAAGTCCCCATATGTAGTTCCCCATACAAAGCCAGCTTACGTACGCTTTATGCAGAACAATGGCTGTTCCCCTATAAAGTGACAAAATCAACTAAATATAAGAAATATAAGGTTTCTATAAGAACACCTAACAGCATGTATGGATTAAAAAAAAATTTTGCTCCCTTCCTGAGGTTTAGAAGTCTTTTGGGCCAAGAACACTACCAAAAATGCTCAGGCCTCTCCTTCCTCCTTGTGGACATATCTGTCTGCTTGCTGCCTCTTCAGTTTAAACTTTGCTGCTGCTGTTTCTGTTATGCTAAACCTGGAGAAAAGAGTGTGTGACCATAAAAACTCCTGTCTGTAACAGTAACTCCCAACAGGCCACACAAACTCACTATACCTATCACACCACATTCATCATATTTATCCATAAATGATGTAATGTAGGATCGTAAATGAATGCCAGGATCACACTGGTCATTAATATAGTTGTGAAATGGGTACACACACACGCGCTCTCTCTCTCTCTCTCTCATTCACTCACTGAAAATACATTCCAAAAATGTCTGAATCAAGGCAGTGTTGATAAACAGGTTTCTACTAGACAAAGGATGTTTGGTCTCCCACCTGCCTTTGTAAGTCAACACAACGAAAGCCCGTTTTGCATTTGAAGTCAACAGAAGAATATGAAAGCAACATGAAGTCAGCACACCAAGCAATAAAACTCGGGGTAGGGAGAAGGTAGGGGTCATCCTGACTCTGGGGGCCAACAATTAATTTTGCTGATACAAGGAGAAGGCAAAAAGACATCACTTTATCCTGCATGTGAGGGAATAATTGGGCACATTCATGAAAATGGGATCCAAAACGGCCCTGCTTGGCAGCACTGTAAAGGACATTTAGGAGAGATAAGACTGCTTTTAGACAGATGGTTAGACTGTTAAAGTTAAGTTTAGTCTCTAGAAAGTGTGTACCGAGTTTAATGTTACCTTGCTGACTGGACTACCCTTACTCACTGTCTCTTACATTTTAGCCTTTGATAATAAATTTAAGTTTTCACTATAATATTGCAATGCTGTGATGATATATATGAGCTGATCCTCAGTTGAATCACACAACCTCATATATACACTGTCCCCTGGGGGATGGCAAACATGATATTTCTGTGAGTAGCCAGTGAGAGGGGCAAGATATCACAGGGAAAATCTTCAGAACAGTTTGGGGACCGGAGTGGACCTATTGTTAAAGCAAAGGGAGGGGCCGGGCTAGCATTGTCCGGAGGAGATTGTTTTGGTGGCTAACAGACTGAAGGTGTCAGGGAGCTGATAACACTGCAAAGGGTTAAGCAACAGCAAGTCTCTCTCTTGCTGGAGGCAAAGAGGTAACAAGGTGGCTCAAAGTCCTGGGTACCCCAAGAACCATCACAGTGTGCAGGTGAGGGCACCTCAAATGAGTGCTTGTGAGGGTAACGTCATCATACTAACATGAGACTGGAAGTAAAATTTTCAGGTGGAAGTGTGATTTTCAAGTTGCTATGTCTTCTTAAGGGGTACTCTAAGCACTTTAAATTAGTACAGGCCCAATGTCTGTGTACACACACCCACACCCTAAACAAATGTCCTCATGGAATTTTTAAAAATTAAGAAAAGACAATTTTGATTTAAAATTCCACTGCAGTGCTAGAAATGGAGTTCTGAGTTGAAACTGTTTGCTGCATGTTAAAACAGTGCTACCTTGCTTCTTTTCCATGATCTCCAATAATCCTGTCATCCCGGCCAAGATTTCTAGAAGAAATGCGAGCCAGCTCCATTCCTAGTTCCTTATTCAAACCCTCTAAACCGTATTTTTTGAAGCAAACACGATGTCGGGAATATCCTGCAAGCTGCTCATCTGCTCCAATTCCTGTAAGCACAACCTACAGAAGAGTATAAAAATGGTATTTTATTATTTATCTAGGAACTCTAAAGGGGGAAAACGTTATAGATTCCCAAAATATTCAACTATAAAAATCTGAAAATAAACCCAATAAATATATTCAAACACATTTAGATTAACATAATAAAATAAGCCTGCATTTATTCATTTTTATAGATCCTGATCTTGTTCCCACTGAAGTCACTGGGAACCCTGATTTAAATTGGAGCAGGATCAGACCTGAACAGTATACACTCACGCTTTAACTCATTAAAGAAAAACAAAAAACCTGGTCTTTTACAATAAACCATTTCAGTCTATTTGGGGGAAAAAATAATTTGAACTTTTTGAAGAATTGAGATAAACTGCTAAGTAAATCACGTCACCTGAAAGACAACTAAAATAAAACCAGTATTCACATCTTTAGGTGACCCACTCGGATGCATAAGCCATTATAGGTTGTAGCACAATCTGAAAATAAAGCAAAATCCATTCAACTGTGCACTAAATCCTCTATTATTTGACTCCAACCATTTAAAACATCCCCATTAACTGGCAGCAAATAATATAAACCTCAAAGCAGATGCAGAAGTGAACTCCAAATATGCAGCATCATTTTAAAAAACATTCATCCTTTCTCCATGCTCACTACCAAAGACAAGTGGGAGGAAAGAAGAGAATTCTTGAAGTAGCTATCAAATTACTACAAGAAGTTGCCCCCTTCAAAACGGCAAGAAAAATATCAGGTGGAAACAGAGGAAAAGTTGCTCTTTAAATGACTGTTTAAAATATGTCAGAAGCCTTCAAAAAACAATCCTCACCCCTCAATAATAATAGCATTTTGTTTTGTCACATACCAACCCAAATATTGATATTGTGGGAATTACTGGATGTGGGATACCAGCACAAAACAATGCTGATTAACTAAATTTTCTGCAGATTTAAATATTTCAGATCTGTTTAGACTAGATCTGATGGTACAATTCTTCTCTACTACGTCAATTCAAAAATTGAATATTCCAGGCTGAAGACTATTGCCTTTCCCAGTTCTACTGCTGTATACTCAAGCTTACAGAATAGAATAATTCCATGCCAAGGAATTGAATGCAGGAGTCCTGCATTTTTGGAACTGCAGACAGTTACACACTTATTACAACTGCAAAATTTACTTATGCTTGCTACTTGTATTGCAGCGAGCTTGGATATTTATTAATTTTTTACTGACTACTGAAGCTAAACTGCACTATACTTATTTTTATTGACCAACTATAAAACAAAGAAGATCTTATACCTTTGCAGAACTTTTATATGGTTTTACATCTCCCTGGGTAGTAATAAAACCTTCTCCCCTGGAAGCAAACCAAACTGCACAACCAATGCTGTCATCCAGAACGGTATCCAATGGATAAACTAAGTGGCGTATGCGCTGTTGTCTCATTCTTTTCAGTTCCTCAAGTGTAACATTAATTTCCACAAAATTCCAAGTTCTTGAAGGATTAATAGTCTCTAGTTCTTCCAGTCCTGCTCTGCCAGTGATTCGGTCAGGCACATTGAAGCAAGAAAAGTTATCAACAATTGTAGTATCAAGTTTTTTACAGCATTCCTGACAAGAATGCAATTCATGTTGTTTTTTCTGCTTGCTTTGTATTGTCTGTTCTTTAATCATGAAGGCTACGTTAAGAAGATCAATTGGTTCCTCTGAAGGAATATGTCGATCAGCTAGGGTTGCAATAAGCATAGAATCAATACCACCAGAAAACAATATTGCAACATGTGCTTTCTTGGTAGGCATACTCGGAATTTCTCCTGTTAGCTGACCTGTATCTCTAAACAGATATAAAACACGTCTCTTTACTGCTTCACTTAAAACATCAATAAGCTGTTGGACCAATTTCTTCTTGTGCTCTTCTGCAAGAAATCGATGAAGATCTTCTACAGTAACTGTACTATTAGTAATATTACGGCAATGAGAGTCAACTGAAGTTTCAGGAACTGTCCTATTCAAAGGAACAACTGGTGTTATTAGAGAAAGTTTTAACTCACTCATCGTAAGAGACACATAGGCAGGTAAATCTTTTGAAATCTGATCCAAGCCACTGAGGAATGTTTCTTCTATTGCATTTTCTCTGGAATGGTATTTCCAGGGATAGAATGTTAAAACCAAAGACTCAGATATAGCACATGCCTTAAGATCAATTTTGTAAATTCCAGATGCTGGAACTTCCTGCCATTGGTTATCAGATTCAGAAAGAGCACTTACAGACGACAAACAGAGAGCCCTGTCTAGCTCTTTATTAAACTGCCACAACAAACTACGACGACCAAAATAATCCCTACCAAACCACAAGTAGTGTCTCGATGCTTGATAATAAATAAAAGACCACGGACCCTGAACAGATGAGAAGAGTGACAAAATATCAGATTCACTACTACATGATGAAAGATGATGAAACATAACTTCAGTGTCATTCTCTGCTGTCCCTACGTGAATTCCATTGAAGACTTCTCCATTCCAAAGAAACACATTGTTATCAATGTCTGTCAGAGGCTGGGGAGTCATCAGTCCCCTCAGGTGAAGTATATGGCCAGAAAACAAACACTGGTAGGAGAGATCAGACACAGTCTTTATCAGATGCTGGCTGCTGTTAGGTCCTCTTCTTCTTAGGTTGCACAGCAGACCATCTTTGAAGAAGCCACCAATAGCGTGCTGAACAAACAAACTGACAACACAACAAATACCACACATTGCTATATAGAATTTAAAAGGTCTATTTTCTGATTTTGGTCTTCTCTGAATTTTCTATCTCCTGATGTGCCCTCTTCAGGTCATCTAATGTGTCTGCATAAAAGAAAAGAGGAAATAAATAATCACTTAAAATTCTTTTAATAAATTCGATAAATGTGGTAGAATAATAATGAATTAGAGGGATAAACAGCAAGCTCTTTAGGGCAGGGACTGTCTTTCTGTTCTATATTTGTACTGTGCCTAGCACAATAGGATCCTGGTCCATGAAGGCCTTAAAAGCCAGAGGCTAAGCGAGCAAGGGGAGCTAACGAACAGGGGACCGCAAACAGGGGAGTTTGAGATGGGGTTTGTGGGAGGGAGACTAAATAAAATCGCTATGGTTAGGAAGGGCCGCATCGCCAGTGCCAACGTTGCTCCTGTCTCCTCCACCTGCGCCTGTATCTAGGCAGACAACCTAACCATGGATGCCTCTATGCAGATCCTGGTGTGGATCTGCAGAGACTGTGGCCTGCATTTCCCACTCACAGAAAGCCAGGCTGGGGGGGACCATCCAGTGTGAAAGGTGCCTGATGGTGGAATCTCTCAGGAAGCAGGTGGGAGAGCTACAGGAGGTGGCTAGGCTGAGGCACATCCATGCCCAGTTCCTTGGGAGTATTCATAGGGAGACATCCAAGACTGAGGAAGCTATCCAGCTACAGAAGACTGCTGTCACACCACCGAGGGAGGAGTATATGGCTCTGTCACAGGGAGGACACTAGCTCCTGGTTAATTCTGGCAGCAGGCAGTGCTCCATCCCTACTCCCAACCCACCCACCATGGTGACTGAAAACCTTTATGCTGCCTGGGCAACAAGAGATGAGGAATCACCCCCAAAGGTGGAGGAGGAGAAGCCATGTACCCCCAAGGCTGGGAGGATCGCAGCCACCACTCCCAGGAGAAAATGTAGTGTAGTGGTGGTTGGTGACTCTTTTCTGAGGGGGTTGGAGGCACCCATCTGTCACCCTAACATGGCATCTGGGAGGTATGCTGCCTGTCAGGGGCCCATATCCGAGATGTTATGGAGAGATTGTCGAGGATCATCCCCATGCTCCCCCACTACCCCATGCTACTCATCCATGTGGGCACTAATGATACTGCGAGGTATGACCCTCAGCAGATCAGAAGTGACTACAGGGCTCTGGGAGTAAGGGTGAAGGAGTTGGGAGCGCAAGCAGTGTTCCCTTCGATCCTTCTGGTCAAGGATAGGGGCCCAGGCAGAGACAGATGCATCCTGGAGGTGAATGCCTGGCTGCGAAGATGGTGTCACCAGGAAGGCTTTGGCTTCCTTGACCATGGGATGCAGTTTTAGGAAGAAGGACTGCTAAGCAGAGATGGGGTCCACCTATCGAGAAAGGGAAAGAGCCTATTTGGATACAGACTAGCTAACCTAGTGAGGAGGCTTTAAACTAGGTTTGAAGGGGGCAGTTGACCAAAGCCCACTGGTAAGTCAAAAACATGGAGACTGGAGAGAAGGGATTTGGGGGGAGCATGGGTTGTTATAGCAGGGATAAGGGAGAGATAAGACAGAACTGACGGTGGGGGAAATCAAATCAGTAGCTTAGATCTGTATACCAATGCGAGAAGTATGGCGAATAAACAGGAAGAGCTCAAAATGCTAGTAAATAAACACAACTATGACATAATTGGTATCACAGAGACTTGGTGGGATAATACGCATGACTGGAATATTGGTATCGAAGGATACAGTTTGCTCAGGAAGGACGGGCAGGGAAAAAAGGGAGGAGCTGTGCCTTATATATTAAAAATGTATACACTTGGACTAAGGTTGAGATGGAAATAGGAGACAGTCTCTGGGTAAGGATAAAAGGGGTAAAAAACAAGGGTGATGTCATGGTAGGGGTGTACTACAGACCACCTAACCAGGAAGAAGAGGTAGATGAGACTTTTTTTAAGCAACTAACAAAATCATCCAAGCACAGGACTTGGTGGTAATAGGGGACTTCAACTACCCAGACATCTGTTGGGAAAATAACACAGCAGGGCACAGATTATCGAACAAGTTCTTGGAATGTAGACAATGTCTTGGAGACAACTTTTTATTTCAGAAGGTGGAGAAAGGTACTGGGGAGAGGCTGTTCTAGATTTGATTTTAACAAATAGGGAGGAACTGGTTGAGATTTTGAAAGTGGAAGGCAGCTTGGGTGAAAGTGATCATGAAATGATAGAGTTCATGATTTTAAGGAATGGTAGGAGAGAGAACAGCAAAATAAAGACAATGGATTTCAAGAAGGCAGACTTTAGTAAACTCAGGGAGTTGGTAGGTAAGATCCCAGTAGAAGCAAATCTAAGGGGAAAAACAATGGAAGACAGTTGGCAGTTTTTCAAGAGACATTATTAAAGGCACAAGAGCAAACTACCCCACTGCATAGGAAAGATAGGAAGTATGGCAAGAGACCACGCTGGCTTAACCAGGAGATCTTCAATGATCGGAAACTCAAAAAAGAATACTACAGAAAGTGGAAACTAGGTCAAATTACAAAGGATGAATATAAACAAATAACACAGGTATGTAGGGACAAAATTAGAAAGGCCAAGATACAAAACAAGATCAAACTAGCTAGAGACAAAGTTGCCTTGAGGCAACGTTCTACAAATACATTAGAAGCAAGAGGAAGATCAAGGACAGGGTAGGCCCATTACTCAATGAGGGGGAAAAAACAATAACAGAAAATGTGCAAATGGCAGAGGTGCTTAATGACTTCTTTGTTTTGGTGTTCACCAAGAAGGTTGGTGGTGATTGGATATCTAACATAGCGAATGTCAGTGAAGATGAGGTAGGATCAGAGGCTAAAATGGGAAAGAACAAGTTAAAAATTACTTAGACAAGTTAGATGTCTTCAATTCACCAGGGCCTGATGAAATGCATTCTAGAATACTCAAGTAACTGACTGAGGAGATATCTGAGCCATTAGCGATTATCTTTGGAAAGTCATGGAAGATGGGAGAGATTCCAGAAGACTGGAAAAGGGAAATAAGCACAACCTGGGGAATTACAGACCAGTTATCTTAACTTCTGTACCTGGAAAGAGATGGAGAAAATAATAAAGCAATCAATTTGGAAACGCCTGGAAAATAGTAAGGTGATAAGTAACAGTCAGCTTGGATATGTCAAGAACAAATCGTATCAAACCAACCTGATACCTTTCTTTGACAGGGAAACAAGCCTTGTGGATGGGAGGAAGCAGTAGACGTAATATAGCTTGACTTTAATAAAGCTTTTGATACTGTCTCGCATACCTTCTTATAAACAACCTAGGGCAATGCAATCTAGATGGAGCTACTATAAGAAGGGTGCAGAACTGGTTGAAAAACCATTCTCTGTTAAGTCGTTATCAGAGGTTCACAGTCATGCTGGAAGAGCATAATGCGTGGGGTCCCACAGGGATCAGTTCTGGGTCAAATTCTGTTCAGTACCTTCATCAATGATTTAGATAATAGCATAGAGAGTACACTTATAAAGTTTGCAGACGATACCAAGCTGGGAGGGGTTGCAAATGCTTTGGAAGATAGGATTATAATTCAAAATGATCTGGACAAACTGGAGAAATGATCTGAAATGAACAGGATGAAATCCAATAAGGACAAATGCAAAATACTCCACTTAGGAAGTAACAATCAGTTGCACACATAAAAAATGGGAAATGACTGCCTAGGAAGGAATACTTACTGTGGAAAGGGATCTGCGGATCATAGTGGACCACAAGCTAAATATGAGTCAACAGTGTAACACTGTTGCAAAAAAAGAAGGAAACATCATTCTGGGATATACTAGTAGGAATGTTGTAAGCAAAACACAAGAAGTAATTCTTCCTCTCTACTCTGCGCTGATTAGGCCTCAATTGGAGTATTGTGTCCAATTCTGGGCGCCACCCTTCAGGAAAGATGTGGACAAATTGGAGAAGAGCAAGAAAAATTATTAAAGGTCTAGAAAACATGACCTATGAGGGAAGATTGAACAAACTGGGTTTATTTAGTCTGGAAAAGAGAAGACTGAGATGGGACATGATAACAGTTTTCAAGTACATAAGAGGTTGTTACAAGGAGAAGGGAGAAAAACTGTTGTTCTTAACCTCTGAAGATAGGACAAGAAGCAATGGGCAAGGATGGTTTAGGTTGGACATTAGGAAAAATTTCCTAACTGTCAGGGTGAAATACATTCCCTAGGGAGGATGTGGAATCTTCATCCTTGGAGATTTTTAAGAGCAGGTTAGACAAACACCTGTCAGGGATGGTCTAGATAATACTGAGTCATGCCATGAGTGCAGGGGACTGGACTAGATGACCTCTTGAGGTTCCTTCCAGTCCTGTGATTGGGCGTCTTAGGCACTACGATAATACAAATAATAAATAGTAATAATAATGGTTCCTGATAAGTCAGTAATTATAGCCAACAGTCCAATCAACACAAAATTTAAAGACATATAACAAGAAAATATGAAAGTGTTATGCATCAGTACCATTGCACAAATCAGCCCATTGCAGCTTTTTCCCCTTTAAAGACATTCAAATTTAGATATATATTCTTATTGTTAATGCACATTTTTGTATACATGAACTTTAAAAATTGTATGTCGTTAAATTTGCATTGATTGGGCTATTAACTATAACTCCTGACTTATCAAGTACCAAAATTATTATTTGTATTATTGTAGTGCCTAAGACTAAGAGCTTCAGTCATGGACCAGGACCTTATTGTGCTGGGTACTGTACAGGTATAGAACAAAAAGACAGCCCCAAAGAGTTTACAATCTATCATAGAATCATAGAATATAAGGGTTGGAAGGGACCCCAGAAGGTCATCTAGTCCAACCCCCTGCTCGAAGCAGGACCAATTCCCAGTTAAATCATCGTCTATCTCTCTAATCTAAGTCATTATTATTGTACTGCATTTTTATATATAAGACTTTTACCAATATCAGAAGCTGGTGAACTCCTAGCTACTGTCAATATAAGATTTGCACTTTACTGCATAAACTGCATAAACTATCTTAACTAAAGCCTTCTCAGTGTAAACTGGCTAAAAACACTCTAAGAAACAAAGAGCAAGCACCATTTGTTCCATCCAGAAATTACTGAGTTCATTTACATCTTGGAATTCATTCCACACCTGACCCTAGATTTCTCATCTACTTGATGCTTCTTGGTCTTTATTTAACCAACAAGTCTCTCTCTCTCATTCTCCCTTATCTCCAGATGCTTCTATCCTAGATCCTCGACCCTCCACACCTCCATAATCCCAAAGTCCATTCCTCCAGCCCCCAAAGGTTTTCAGTTCAACTTCAGTTTTCTTTCTTCCTTAACCCATGTTACTTTCAGACAGGTTTATTCTTCCTATATGGGACCAAATGCTGCAAGATGCTGATTGCTTCCTGAAAGGAGTTGAGGGTGCTCAGCAATTCAGAGGACTGGGCACTAGGTCTACTATAATTTTTACTGGCATCCCGTCCTACATTTTTAGGACTAGCAGCTTTTCAGTTTAAGTACTTTATCACTCATATACATAATATTGTGATTACTTTAGTCTTCTGTCCTATCCAGACAAATTAAACACAGCAATCATACAGCTTTGAATAAAGCTGTTCATTTTGATCTGCAGGAGAAATCATACACAGTTACAAATACCACCTTTAAATATTGGTAGGCAATGTGTGTTAAGAACTTACTTTTGCATTCAGATAACATTTCTGTTCTGTCTACAAGAAAGAATATGTTGCTATTGGGTTGCTGTTTATAAACTTTCTGAAAAATAAGAGGAAATTGGGATAGGTTAATGTTAATAACAAATCCACAGCAGAAGTCTATCATGTTATCAAGACAACTGTTTTATCATCCACAGCATTGTTACCTACTGCTATTTTATATTCTTCTTCCCTCAAATATGATGAGTCAAGTGCCACCATTTCAAATATAAACTAAATTGAAAGTAAACATATTTATGAATACTTAAAGTGTATGAATGGCTAACATGATATTGGCAAATATCAGGCCAAGTTAGACATTTTAATCAACAATTTAGATAAGACATTACTGAAAGTACTGACGCCAAAAGGACACACAAATTCTCATTGTTTTAAAAGGCAAGTGTCTATCTATTTACTACATTAAAAGGCACTGTACTAAAAGTACATGTACGTGATACAAATAATATAGGATAAAAGATAAACATATTAAAAAGTTAATTCTTTGCAACACATGATAGTTGTAAAATGTATAACAGAACACGGTTATCATCTATACTGACAGAGTCCTGGAGTCCCTACTCACTCAAAGCTTCAGTGAGAGTTTAGAATAGATGGATTAAAAACTACAGGATTTGGCCCAACATAAATTGTATATACAGTAGAGCCTCTGTGTTACAACCTAATTGGAGACTGAGTGCAGAAAGTCAAAAAGTTCATAAAATTGAACATAAAAAAATTAGTCGGTACAGTGCCTGAGTTGCAGTATGATGCAACTGCATCATTTTCTTGTCTTTCAAACTGTAAAGCAATTTCAACACACTGAAGGCATCAGAATATAAAGGGATGATGATTCGTTCTTCATTGACATCTCTTTTGTTGTGACCCTTTGTTCCATCAAGAAAAATGGTTCATGTAACTGGTGGTTTGTAAAAACGAGGTTCTACTACACCATAAAGACAATTCTTTATCAAGTTGTATCCATGATATTCACAAAGTACACAAAGCCACAGTGAACTATTCAGTCATGGTGCTAGGGGACAAAACTTGTGGCACAAGCTTGTGATTTCATATCATACCTACTGTGCATTTAATCCTATCAGAACCGAACAGTTAACCAAAACATGAAATAGCAGTCTCAATTGGCATACTATATACACCACCAAAAAAAAAAAGGGGGGGGGGAATTTGTGTGTTTGTGAAACTTCAGATGGAGAGTCCTGGAGACTGAAGTCCTCTATCTACAGAACACTTGTACCAGAAGTGGCAGGTACATGCTTTCTTACACTGCCCCTCCAATGTGCCTCAGTATCCATCCTCCATCTCTTCCATACTCTCTGCTGAAACTGCCAATGAGTCAGCCAATGGTGCCAACTCTGATGTGAACATGTCCACTAATAAGCATACCAAGAAAAAAATTGATCTTATTTGACATGGACCCATTATCAGTCCAGAGCTATCCAGGGCTCAAACTAATTCTGCTTTTGTCAGGAATTGTTTACATGTTTCTGTATAATTTACCTGCACCTTGAATGATTTATTTTTAAGAACATGCAAGTCCATTTACACTGATTGTCAATTTTTCTGTGCACTGTTGAAATTAAATAGTTGGTAGGTAATGCATCAGATCTCTCTGAAAATAAAGTGTGGTCATTTATGTATGTTTTGTAGATGACATTTGTATATAGTTAACTCTATCTTTATTTTTAAAAGGGTTTTAACTTGTGCATATAAGGTAGGATTTTCACACACGCTCAATATTGGCTTAACTCTGCTCCCCTCAAAATGAATGGTAAATCTCACTCTTATTTCAAAGGAAGCAGCTAGGCCAATGGTAAGGGCTTCTGAAAATCCCACACATCATGGACACGATTAACGACAAAACAAACTGTGCTGATCCAAAGATAAACTGAATTAATTTTTCTTTTACGAACTTTAGACACTGATTAATCAGACTGATAGCCATACAGAAAAACTGGTAAATATCAGAACACAATCATTTTGAAGTAGCCATTGAAAGCTGTTTTGCTTTTCTTAGGTATTAAAGCAGAAGCAGATATTTCCCCTTCCATGTAGGATATACATCTTTATCTTGGAGTTTTAGCCAATATAAGTTATCCTTAGAGAAAAGGAAAGTATTTATTTGCTTATCAGTGCACATAACATCTGTTTTCTCATTTCTATCTACAGCCCTTCACCTACCAATTCTTGCATAATGGTCATAAAACTCAAGGGGTTCATAGAGGAGGACAACAGCAGAGAAGGTCTTCTTTGTATTTTTTTAAAGCAACTTTAAACAACTTTTGCCTTCAAAATCTGAGAAAATCTGTGACAAATATTATGAGTTTGACGCCAAATTTGGTATTTCCCCTGATAAAAAACAATTCCTGCACAGCTTAGTTCTGAATGTAATATGGAGAGTAATTCCCTCACCACTTAGAAAATGTACAGTAGGAATTGTCTTCTTTTTGGCTTGAAGCATTGAGAAGTGTTGGAAGGGGCACACAAGTGTTTTGCTTTGATCTAGGATGTGCTACACTCCATCACTACCACAAAACTGGATATGATCACTTCCTGGAAAATAAATCTTCTTTGACAAGGTGCGTAAACTAAGTTAATAATATCAATATAACAACAACTAAATGCTGTCTTAAAAAATGTCACTCATAGTGGGCATCAGCTATTTTGAAGTGTTTGTATTTGTTTTCTCATGCTTTCCCACCTTCCTTTATCTAGAGAATAAACTGCAGCAACTGCAAACACTGTCGCATTCTATCAGGTTGGAAGTGAACACGTCAAAGACTAAGTGGATGCGGAATGAGCATTCGAAGCAGGAATCATCGCTGTGAAAGGGAAAGTAATTGAGGAGGTCAACAAATATATTTATCTAGGTCAGCAGCTGAACATTCAAAGGGGAATGCAGTAGCACGAAAAAGGCGGGGCGGGAAAGTTTCAACAAAATAAAGACAACTCTAATGGATGATAAACTGCCCATGAAGAAAAGGAAAGAACTGTTTAACTCCACTGCTCTGTTAGCAATGATATAGGGAGTGGAAAGCTGGTCAACAATGAAAGTGGAGGAAGAAAAATTCACTGTCACCCAGAGAGCAATGGAAAGGCGAATCTGCAAGATATCGCTCTGTGATCATCTACCAAATGAGGAGATCAGAAGGCATACAGAGGTGACCGATGTAGTGCAGGCGATGTACAACGCAAAGTGGAGATGGACGGGTCATGTAGTCCGCAGGTAAGACAATATGTGGACAACCCGAATCAGTGACTGGATCCCCAGAGACCACAAGCGACCACTGGGCAGACCGGAAATGCGTTAGGCTGATCCCATAACAAAACTCTTGGCCAGAAATGGAAAGAACATGTTTGTAATAAAACAGAGTGGTGTGGCATTGACTTGCGTTTGTGAAGGGACGGACGAGGACAAGCTGGACAATGGCGATTTATCTAATGCAAAAAATGAATTGCTAAAAAACCACTTTGTAATCACTCACCCGGTTCTTCTTCAAGTTGGAAAGCTCATCAACTACAACTTTCTGCTCTTTAATCTGAAAAACATAACAGAACTCTAGATTTATAACAAATAAATCAGTATGTTATAACCCACTATTAACACTCCAACCCATGTTTTCAGATAGACAAACATTTGCATCTACCTTACTCTGAAGGTCCAGGAGAAATCAGATAGAAAAGTGATGGAGTAAAGAATGGAAAGTAAACGGACACATGAAAGATGTTTCCATAGCCAATATAAACATAACCAGTAAGATATGCTGGGGCATATGACTAATAGAAGCCAAAGTAAATTTTTCTGAAATTAATTTGATCTGAAAACTAGGTATCTGTAGAAGTCTGAGCCAGCAAACCAGGAGGGAGTAAATCATATTTTCAAATACCTGCTTTAGAAGGGAGGTAATTTGTATACGATCTGCATCTTTTTCTCCACAATTGCATGTGATCAGTACTGCACATCTAGGGCCTGATTCCAAAGCCTACTGAAATCAATGTGAGTCTTTCTATTGCTTTCAATGAGCTTTGCACCAGACCCTAATAAAACCTACTACTCTTGTAGATGGGGTTACTATGTAGGCAAATATGGTATGTTTTGTAAGCAACAGGCTAGGAACTAGATTCTGAATTATTCTGGTATAAATCAGAAGAATTTCACTGAGGTTAATGGAACAACAGCATATGAAAAATCTGTTTTGTGGGATCTTCTTCTTTCCAGGGGGAAAAAATGGGTCTCTTCAGGATTTTTCTAACTTCTTTGTCACCCTGAAGCACACAACAATGCAAAGAACTGTGAAGCCAATTTTGTCAATTTCCTGGGAACATTTCAAGGGCAGGGGGAATCCTTGAAGTGCAGAGCTGCCCACACCTTCTTTCCCCGATATAGGGGTCACTGTTGGAAAAAAGACCAAAGAACCTCTACACTTCAGCTATTACAAGCTGCAAGAATGTCCCTTAGGGCCACAGGCAACTGGACATAAACTAGAACAGCACAGCATCTCCTCTATTTATGCCATGAACTGAACAGTACCTTAACTGGTTCCAGAATTTGGAAGTCACAAAGTTGGCATAAATCCACCTTTGATCACATTCCAGTCTCTCAGGCGCTCAAACCAAAGCACGCATTTTACACCAATATCCTCCACCGAGGACATGGAGAAGCAGCACATTTACAAAAGGAAAATGGAGGAGGTTCCTTGGGATTTACCAGACTTACAGACTGATGACACTACTGTCTCGACAGTAAATATTTAGTGTTTGTGAAGAATGCCAGAATGACAACTCCAGAGGCTAAAATATTTTATGTCTCCATGGAGCATATA
Organism: Caretta caretta; assembly: GCF_965140235.1. Taxonomy (NCBI): domain Eukaryota; kingdom Metazoa; phylum Chordata; order Testudines; family Cheloniidae; genus Caretta; species Caretta caretta. The sequence goes on along the minus strand of NC_134216.1, from coordinate 52,328,457 downwards.
TGGGATAAGTAGCTGTAGCATAAGATAACCCACAATTCCCTGACCATTTATCTCAAGCTTGGAGTGATCAACACTAGGCATGACAAAGTAGTTCTACCAATATCTCCATTTAGCCCTGCCACTGCCAATATGGCCATTAATTAGGGCCAAATTATGGTGGAAGTTTCTCTATTGTGAAAATTAAAAAAGCCAAAAATCTCTGCTTTTTCATGGTACTGAATCTCTAATTTTTTTCTGGGGGGTAAAAATAAAGTCATCACCCTTATAATCCTGCCGCCCTGCACCCCCACTTTCACAGCAAGCGCTCAACGCCACACGATTTCCCAGAAAGTGTGTTCAGGGCCAATATAACATCCTGATTCGCTGTCGCGGCATTATGACGTTAGACCTTGCAGCGTGACATCACACCGCGAACGCAATTGTAGTGATGACGCCAAATAAGCAGGAGGAGACCAGGCTGGTGCCCCCACTGGGCCGCGCGGCGCCCAGCCGGCAGGGGGCCCCCCTCCTCCCGCACGGACCCCAACCGGAACTGGACCCGCATCTATTCTGCAGAGGCCGGAACCTCCGGTCTCGCGAGGGCCGTGTGCGGGAGTGAGATTCGCGCCCCGCCCCCACCTTTCGGGTCAGCTCGTCCTTCTGGGGCAGCTTCGCCCCCTCCTCCTCTCTCCGCGGCTCCCGGCCCGACATTCCCGTCCTTACGCGTCCCGTTGCCAGGGGTGACAAGCGCGGAAACTCACACAACACTGGCTGGCGCTTCCCTAATCCCACCACGTGCGGTTGGGGCCGACTACTTCCTGCAAACGCCCCGAACTGCGCAGTCGCACTACACGCAAAGCCCCTAACTGCGCCCACCTAGCCGGGCCGGTGGAGCGACAGCGCATGCGCGAGCTTCTCCGGGCATGCTCAGTAACAAGTCACGCCTCTGATACGTTTGGCCACCCCCCTTGGTGTAACTGAGCATGCGCGAATTGTCTCGAGTTGGTTGAAAAATGGTTCTTGGTTTTGAAGCGCCATCAAGTTTTAAAATCCCTGGAAGGGAGCTGCGATACAGTTAAGCTTGGGAACCCCACACCTTGAGAATCCAGATTTATCAGAAAAGCTGCCCTTAGGGAGCTGTAAACAGCTGCCTCCTAAAGCAGGGATGGGCAAACTTTTTGGTCCAAGAGCCACAGCTGAGTATGGAAATTGTATGGCGGGCCATGAATGCTCACGGACTTGGGGGTTGGCGTGCAGGGCTCTGGGGTGCAGGCAGAAATGAGGAGTTCAGGGTGTGGCAAAGGGTTCTGGACTGGGGCAGGGAGTGCCAGGGGAGGACTCCAGCGGGGGGTGTGGGCTCTGGGGTGGGGTTGGGGGTGGACAGTGCTCTGGGCTTGGACCAAGAAGCTCATAGGGCAGCAGGGGTCCGGGTGGCGCTTACCTCAAGCAGCTCCTGGAAACAGCAACATGTCCCCTCTCCAGCTCTTACACGGAAGTGCAGCCAGGCAGCTCTGCACACTGTCCTGTCCACAGGCACCACCCTTGCAGCTCCCATTGGCCAGCGTTTCTGTGAGCTGTGCGAGCTGTGCAGGGGAGGGGGCAGCATGCAGAGCCCCCTGGCTGCCCCAACGCGTGGGAGCTGAAGGGCGGACATGCCGCTGCTTTCGGGAGCCGTGCAAGCCTCGGACGCTGCTCCCGGGAGAGAACTAAAGGGCTGGATTAAAATGTCTGAAGGGCCGGATGTTGCCCCTGGGCCGTAGTTTGCCCACCCCTGTCCTAGAGCCTAGGATATGTCTATACCACAATCAGAGGTGTAACTGCAGCATGTGCAGACATATCTGATCTAGCTTTAAGTATTATGAGTACCTAATGAAGGCTCAGCAGCACAGATTTCAGCATGGGCTGAATTACACAGTGGTTTCAGGTGGGCTTGTACAAACCAAACTGAAGTCCATGCTGCCACATCTTCACTGACTTGCAGTGTGTGTCTACACAAACTGCAATCACTCCCCTGATTGCAGGGTAGTAATATCCTTACTTGCACACATGGTTAAGCCTTTGCAGACATGGTTTTGACATTTTGAATAAATCCCTGGTGTCCACCTAATATGTGAACATATAACTTGCCTACACTAGGGTTTAAAAAAATAACTTTTTTTCCTAGTATAAGCAAGAACAGAAAGAAAGAAATTGGTTAGAACTAGTGCTATAATTTGAGAAGATAGGCCTCAAAAGCTTGAGAATGAAAGAACCACAAATGTGTAAAAAGAAATTAAAGGAAAGATTCTAATTAGTGTTTAGAAAAAAACTGTGTTCATTTCATAGCCCTTTACCAGAAATGGACAGCAGAAATGAAGGAGTGAACCCTGCAGAAGGGTATTTGTTAAACAAGTTATATGAGTTCCTGGTTTTAAAAGCTTCCTTTTTCTTGGCTAAACCTATTATTTTAATAATTACTAATAGTAGTATATTGTTTTGCACTTCAGCGCCTTGCTTCATCTGAGTAGGTCAATGTTCTTTACAAACATCTAATTAGATCTCACAACACAGATGGCTGAAGCAAGGCACAGAGAATTTAAATAACCCGATGGTAAGTCAGTGGCAAAGCCAGGAACAATGAGTCCTGGTTTCCTAGTTTAACCACTAGATGCCATCATCATAAATTGGTAACATGGAAACTGCTATCTGTAGGCCTTGGTGATCAAGTAACAACTAGAAGTGTGTGAACACCAACAATTTTCGTTTGTGTGTGGTTCATTCACCAAACCTTGCAAATGTAGTTTTTGGGTTGCTAGTGGTCCTAATCCCCTTGCATAAAAGCTCAACTTCAGCAACCTACAACCTCCCCAGGGAAGTCCAACAGCGCATCGCTGCTATCATTAGAGCTGGGTCACAGAAACAAAAATGGAATTGCCTGTTATGAATAGTCAGGGAAAGACAGGATTTCCCTTCCCACAATACCAAGGCTCAGTGTTTACACAGGTTTCAGAGTGGCAGCCATGTTAGTCTGTATTCGCAAAAAGAAAAGGAGTACTTGTGGCACCTTAGAGACTTACCATTTTATTTGAGCATAAGCTTTCGTGAGCTACAGCTCACTTGTATGCATCTGATGAAGTGAACTGTAGCTCACGAAAGCTCATGCTCAAATAAATTGGTTAGTCTCTAAGGTGCCACAAGTAATCCTTTTCTTTTTGCTTACACAGGGTTGCCCAGGTGCTTAGTTCGTTTCTCTGCTAATTCACTTAAGAAGAAAATGAGGCTAGGAATGAAACACTGAAAAACAAGTTTAATGGGAAAAATGTAAAAGTGAAAAAGCAAGAAAGCAAGAAATCATTATCAGAGTTCATGTACCTTTTTGTTCCCCCATTAAGCATTGCAGAGGCCTGATATATCCAGCCAGTACTGTGTGTAAGCTGCTTGTGTCCTTGGTTACCAATCATCAGAAGACAGACATAGAAGGCAAAATCCTGTACTGTACTTGACTCATGTGTGGGGTCCGGTCAAGCAGGTGTGCTCAGAGGCTGCCTACTGGAATGGGTCTCTAAATACCACTGTGGATCAGGACCTGTGTGACTGGGTAAGGTTTATGGCCTAATTTCAGAGCATCCATAGCTACCACCGAAGACAATGGACATTAACTAATAGGTTATAATCCAAAACCCAGCGAAGCAAATGGGCTTTGGATCAGGCAAATAATGCACAACGCTTAGTGGGATTAATCCAATGCCAATTGAAACTGATTGAAAGTCCGTTGACTTTCATAGATACTGGATCATATTTTTACCAACAGGGAGGGTCAACAGAAATCAGAGGGAAATTTGACAAAGCCCTGGCTGGATTTAGTTGGGGATTGGTCCTGCTTTGAGCAGGGGGTTGGACTAGATGACCTCCTGAGGTCCCTTCCAACCCTGATAGTCTATGATTCTATGATTTGGCAACATTTGCACAGAATTTTCCCACAAATCTGTGGGATTTTGTCAGAGCTTTTAGCCAAAGTCAGTGAGATCACTGTGAGGATGTCCCCTTTACTTTTTGTCTCACCTTGTCCTTTCTCTCTATTTTAATAATAGATAACATTGTAAGACCCAAGGAGAGTCATTCCAAAATTAACATGAATTGCTGTAGCTAGGGCAAATTTATATAAACCCCATCAAACCGCACAAGTATCACAGCAGGAAACCCACAATTTGTAGCTGACTACATTGCAGACATTGGTTGTTTGAAAAGTGTGAATTGGGAGTGCTTTGTTCCAAATGAGTCTTGAGTGGGCCTGCCTGTTACAAAAAAGCCAGTCAGCTGCGAACCAGCTGAGCAGCGAACAACAAAGAGGCTAACAGAGGGAGTTTGCCTGGGATCTGTCTGAGAGGAGATACGCTAAGGGCTGCATTAGGGAGGCTGTGTTGGGGAGTATCTGAGTGTCTGTTGTGGGGACAGTTTGATCATGTGCTTGATTGGTTGTTTGAAAAGTGTGAATTGGGAGTGCTTTGTTCCAGGTGAGCCTTGAGTGGGCCTGTCTGTTATAAAAAGCCAGTGAGCTGTGAACCAGCTGAGCGGTGAACAGCAGAGAAGCTAACAGAGGGAGTTTGCCTGTGGAGAGCCCACTGAGGCTTACATCTTGCCGGCTTCTCTGGGTAGTTACTACAACTCCTAAGGAAGCTCATAGAAGGAAGGTAATATGGATGGGGAGTGTTCAGCTGTTGTCATCTGCATTGGATGTGCCATGTTTGTCTTTCTTCCACAGGACAGAAGCGACTTTATCTGTACAAAGTGCAAGCTGGTCTCCATATTGAAAGAGAAGTTCAAGATCTGGAGAAACAAGTATCGACCCTGCGTTGCATAAGATAAACTGAAGATTTCCTGGACAGACATCAGAATATGCTTCTACGGACACAATGTTCTGAAGATTCAGAGCAGGCTGCGCAGCGGGGACAGAAGGATGGTGAAGAAATTTGGCAGCATGTGAATTCCAGAAGAAGAAAGGGGAGTGTTCATGTACCAGCAACGCAGATACCGGTAAGCAACCATTTTCATGTTCTCGCCACAGGTACTAATGCAGAGAGTAGACTAGATGATACATCTGAGGGAAGGGTACAGAAGGAGACTCCGCCGATTGGAAGGCAAGAGACGCACTGTCCTCGGGATGCGGCTTCCATGACCACCGCTCCCAAGAGAAGGAGGTGGGTGGTGGTGGTTGGGGACTCTTTCCTCAGCGGGAGTGAGTCATCTATCTGCCGCCCCAACTGGGAAAACCGAGAAGTCTGCTGCTTGCCAGGAGCTAGGATTCACGATGTGACGGAGAGACTGCTGAGACTCATCAAGCCCTCAGATCGCTACCCCTTCCTGCTTCTCCACATGGCACCAATGATACTGCCAAAAATGACTTTGAGTGGATCACTGCAGACTACGTGGCTCTGGGAAGAAGGATAAAGGAGTTTGAGGTGCAAATGGTGTTCTCGTCCATCCTCCCCATGGAAGGAAAAGGCCTGGGTAGAGACCATCTAATCGTGGAAGTCAACGAATGGCTACGCAGGTGGTGTTGGAGAGAAGGCTTTGGATTCTTTGACCATGCGGTGGTGTTCCAAGAAGGAGTGTTAGGCAGAGACGGGCTCCACCTAACAAAGAGAGGGAAGAGCATCTTTGCAAGCAGGCTGGCTAACCTAGTGAGGAGGGCTTTAAACTAGGTTCACCGGGGGAAGGAGACCAAAGCCCTGAGGTAAGTGGGGACGTGGGATACCAGGAGGAAGCACGAGCAGGAGAGCACAAGAGGGGAGGGCTCCTGCCTCATACTAAGAAAGCAGGACAAATAGCAAGTTATCTCAAGTGCCTATACACAAATGCAAGAAGCCTGGGAAACAAGCAGGGAGAACTGGAAGTCCTGGCAAAGTCAAGGAATTATGATGTGATTGGAATAACAGAGACTTGGTGGGATAACTCACATGACTGGAGTACTGTCACAGATGGATATAAACTGTTCAGGAAGGACAGGCAGGGCAGAAAAGTTGTGGGAGTTACATTGTACGTAAGAGAGCAGTATGACTGCTCAGAGCTCCGGTATGAAACTGCAGAAAAACCTGAGAGTCTCTGGATTAAGTTTAGAAGTGTGAGCAACAAGGGTGATGTTGTGGTGGGAGTCAGCTATAGACCACCGGACCAGGGGGATGAGGTGGATGAGGCTTTCTTCCAACAACTAACGGCAGTTACTAGATTGCAGGCCCTGGTTCTCATGAGAGACTTCAATCACCCTGATATCCGCTGGGAGAGCAATACAGCAGTGCACAGACAATCCAGGAAGTTTTTGGAAAGTGTAGGGGACAATTTCCTGGTGCAAGTGCTGGAGGAACCAACTAGGGGCAGAGCTCTTCTTGACCTGCTGCTCACAAACTGGGAAGAATTAGTGGGGGAAGCAAAAGTGGATAGGAACCTGGGAGGTAGTGACCATGAGATGGTCGAGTTCAGGATCCTGACACAAGGAAGAAAGGAGAGCAGCAGAATACGGACCCTGGACTTCAGAAAAGCAGACTTTGACAACCTCAGTGAACTGATGAGCAGGATCCCCTGGGAGAATAACATGAGGGGGAAAGGAGTCCAGGAGAGCTGGCTGTATTTTAAAGAGTCCTTATTGAGGTTACAGGGACAAACCATCCCGATGTGTAGAAAGAATAGTAAATATGGCAAGCGACCAGCTTGGCTTAACAGTGAAATCCTTGCTGATCTTAAACACAAAAAAGAAGCTTACAAGAAGTGGACAAATGACCAGGGAAGAGTATAAATATATTGCTCGGGCATGCAGGAGTGAAATCAGGAACGCCAAATCACACCTGGAGTTGCAACTAGCAAGAGATGTTAAGAGTAACAAGAAGGGTTTTTCAGGTATGTTAGCAACAAGAAGAAAGTCAAGGAAAGTGTGGGCCCCTTACTGAATGAGGGAGGCAACCTAGTGACAGAGGATGTGGAAAAAGCTAATGTACTCAATGCTTTTTTTGCCTCTGTTTTCACGAACAAGGTCAGTTCCCAGACTACTGCACTGGGCAGCGCAGCACGGGGAGGAGGTGACCAGCCCTGTGTGGAGAAAGGAGTGGTTCAGGACTATTTAGAAAAGCTGGACGAGCACAAGTCTATGGGGCCGGATGTGCTGCATCCGAGAGTGCTAAAGGAGTTGGCGGATGTGATTGCAGAGCCATTGGCCATTATCTTTGAAAACTTTCATGGCGATTGGGGGAGGTCCCGATCTGGATGACTGGAAAAAGGCTAATGTAGTGCCCATCTTTAAAAAAGGGAAGAAGGAGGATCCGGGGAACTACAGGCCAGTCAGCCTCACCTCAGTCCCTGGAAAAATCATGGAGCAGGTCCTCAAGGAATCAATTCTGAAGCACTTGGAGGAGAGGAAGGTGATCAGGAACAGTCGGCATGGATTCACCAAGGGCAAGTCATGCCTGACTAATTTAATTGCCCTCTATGATGAGATAACTGGCTCTGTGGATGAGGGGAAAGCAGTGGACATGTTGATCCTTGACTATAGCAAAGCTTTTGACACAGTCTCCCACAGTATTCTTGCCAGCAAATTAAAGAAGTATGGGCTGGATGAATGGACTATAAGGTGGATAGAAAGCTGGTTAGATCATCGGGCTCAACGGGTAGTGATCAATGGCTCCATGTCTAGTTGGCAGCCGGTATCAAGTGGAGTGCCCCAAGAGTCGGTCCTCAGGCCGGTTTTGTTCAATATTTTCATTAATGATCTGGAAGATGGTGTGGATTGCACCCTCAGCAAGTTTGCCGATGACACTAAACTGAGAGGAGAGATAGATAAGCTGGAGGGTAGGGATAGGATACAGAGGGACCTAGATTTCTTTTGGCCCAATCCTCTAATTTGTTTGAGGTTCAACAAGGACAAGGGCAGAGTCCTGCACTTAGGACGGAAGAATCCAATGCACCGCTACAGACTAGGGACTGAATGGCTAGGCAGCAGTTCTGCAGAAACGGACCTAGAGGTTACAGTGGACAAGAAGCTGGATATGAGTCAACAGTGTGCCGTTGTTGCCAAGAAGGCCAATGGTATTTTGGGATGTATAAGTAGGGGCATTGCCAGCAGATCGAAGGACGTGATCATTCCCTTCTGTTCGACATTGGTGAGGCCTCATCTGGAGTTCTGTGTCCAGTTTTGGGCCCCACACTACAAGAAGGATGTGGAAAAATTAGAAAACGTTCAGTGGAGGGCAACAAAAATTATTAGGGGACTGGAACACATGACTTATGAGGAGAGGCTGAGGGAACTGGGATTGTTTAGTCTGCAGAAGAGAAGAATGAGGGGGGATTTGATAGCTGCTTTCAGCTACCTGAAAGGGGGTTCCAAAGAGGATGGATCTCGACTGTTCTCAGTGGTAGCAGATGACGGAATGAGGAGTAATGGTCTCAAGTTGCAGTGGGGGAGGTTTAGGTTGGATATTAGGAAAAACTTTTTCACGAGGAGGGTGGTAAAACACTGAATGCGTTACCTAGGGAGGTGGTGGAATCTCCTTCCTTAGAAGTTTTTAAGGTCCGGCTTGACAAAGCCCTGGCTGGAATGATTTAGTTGGGGATTGATCCTGCTTTGATCGGGGGTTGGACTAGATGACCTCCTGAGGTCCCTTCCAACCCCGATAGTCTATGACATCACTTTTGCTCTAATTTTTAAGGACATTTGGAATTAAATTATTTGAACAGTTGAAAGACTAATGTTGAGTCTGACGCTAAGTGTTACTGTTAATTAGTATGCTTCCATGCAGAATGCTTTTCAACAAACAGCTATTTGAGAAGTGTACTGGAATCCAACTGAGACATTTACATGTCCTGGCATGTGTCTGAATTCTTTTAGACAATATTCAATTCTGGACAATAATTCACACACTTCATTCTCTGATGCTGTTGCTATAGTTCACTACTTGTTTGCTCCGCAATGTAAGTGGTTTAATCTGAATGCTTGTGAACATTCTACTGCATCAGTGATTTATTTGCTATGATTGATATGTACAAACAGCAGAGGTTGACAATTGAGTAACTGAGTCGACAAAGTATAAGCTCCCCACTGATTATCCTTTTCATGTTCAGTTAGAAACACAATTAAAGTTTATTAATGACTAATTCATCACAATATCCCTGTGTTTGAGTGTTTCGTTGATTAGCCTGTGAGAGTGCTAATAAAGGTTCCTGGTCCTGAAGAGTGGGTGTTTTCAACTTCTGTACTTACTAGAAATTATTGACATTTCCACTGTGAGTATTGAATGTGTGACTGACAAGTCTTCTTAAAGTAGATTTAATCATGCACTAGGAATGCATTTAACAGATCACCCCACCTTCACATCCAAGATAAGAGCACTTTTGCTATTTGTAACTGTTAAGTTTAAAAATCAACAAATGAAAAGAGTTGTATTGGGTATGCCAAAGTCTCTCACTGAGGGCTAGATTCTTCCTGGAGATTCAGCCCTGACGCTGAGGGAGATTCAGCCCTGACGCTGAGTGAGAGGTGGCATATAACTGCTCTACCCCAGGAGAAGTCCTGGGACAGGTATGTTATTCACAGTGCCACCTGGTGGCTAAACATTATAATACAGTTTAACATTACATTCTAGGTACAATTTAGTCTTAAATGACTTCCTGACACTGTATGAAACATTTATAATTTGGGGATGGTACCTAAACAGGTCCAAGTTTGTTGCACAAATGAGGTTCCTGACTGAATATAGATTACTATGTGATGTCACTGGGCTTTTGAAAACTAGATTAAGGATACTTAGTTTTTTATTTTTAAATTATAATAAATTAAGTTAATTCCCTTACCTAGCCATTGATTTCAATGAAAAATAATTACTAGGACACTTGTTAAATTCAGCGTTGAGTGATAATATTTAAGGATCTTGTAAAGTGCCCTTCTCTTCAGCATCTGGGGTCTTTACAAAAATGTAAAAAGATACAAAATCAAACACAAATTACCCAACATAGGAAGCTTTATAAACAGAATGGAGCGGCACAGCAGCCGGAGCCGCCCACTTTCATGCTCCAGGGATGCTCCAGGGCCCAGAGGAAGGGTGCCGGGAGGGGCAGCGGTCAGGGGCTGGGAGACACTCCAGGCGGGGCCAGGGGAGAGACCCTGAAATTCCTGGAGCCTGGGCATCACGGCCCCATATAACTCACCGCCCCTGCAGATTAGGGCCCTCCACTGGAAAAGCTCTGCTACCTGTCCTGGGGAGTTTGCTTGTAGGAACTGAGGCCAGGGGCATACCACCTGATCTTAGCTGATGTGACAAAATATAAGTTGCCAGGTGTTTAATAATACACCACTACAGGAAGCTGGTAAGCAAAGTCCTCAGGGCAAGCATCAACACAAGCAAATGTACCTGGATAGAAAGATGAAAACAAAGTATCCCAAGGCTCAACATGGGGACCAATCTTGTCAGAAACTGAATATGTGTCTAGAAAGTGGGACAAGTCTGCAGATAGCATCAAGACAGAAGGGGTGGTCGTTGCTAGGGAGGACAGAGTCAATCTGCAGCTGACTGAGGCAATTTAAGGAAATAGGAAACTGGTTGGGTATGTTTGCATGCACCAAAGACAACTACAAGGCAATGTAAACATTGGAATTTTGCTGGAAGAGCCAAAGAGACTTAGGTGTGTCAGAGACACAGGTGCCTAGCTGTAGTGAGGAAGTTTGGGTTTATAAACAAGGCAATGGTGTACATATCTGAGGGGGGAATGGCATCCATACAGAAGGCTAGCCTTCTGCATGCAGAAACCTGGATTGGGAAAGGATATGCATTTCACAGTTTCCTTCAACCACTTGTCTGTGATGTTGTTTTGAAAAGAAAGTTAGACTCAATGACAATATCTGATCTGTTCACAAAAGAAATGGAATACAGGAATAATGAAAAAAGCCTGTCCCCTCTCCCCACAATTCACTGCCTAATTGTGCCTCTGAGACTCATTTTAATTCACTTTGAATTACACTGGAATTTTTGTTAAGGCTCTGTATACTGTCTAGAGCCTCTAAAGCATGCACTCTGTTCAGTTTACATATGCTGTAAGCACCATTAAAAGTGTATGCTTACGACATAATATGAACCTCTCCCACAGTGCTTAGAATAGGAAATACCACGAACAGTACAGTAAATTCCAGTACTGTGTATAATAAATGTCCAGTTTTTAATCATGCACATGATATGGAATATTTTAAAATAATGAATGATCAGTAAATTTCTGTTGTCAGAATTCAGATTCTGAAGCATCACGGTTGTCATTTGTGTACTGAAAAATTGGAGTCCACTTAATTTCTAGTTGTGAATATGCTATGCAGCTTCATAAGTGGAAAGTGGCTTTCCCATAAACTATCTTCTTCAGATATTTATTGGGAGAAGCCTCTCAGAGCACTGGGGGATAGGCAGAATGCAAAACATGATTCTAGAGCCACCATTCCCTCCCCCACCCCAAGATAATCTCGTCTGAGTCCTCACTGGATGCTTCTGACATTACCACTCCATCAGATGATAAACTAGAGGATTCTACCTTCCCCACGAGACCAAGCACATTACTTGTGACAGACTGGCTCTTTACTATTTCAAGGAGTGTGTGGTCCAAACGTTGTAGGTTTAAACCAAACCCTCCATCAGGTTCATGGAACTGGATTTCAACATCAAGCCAACTGCTCCTCAAGTGATTGCCGCTAGAGAACAGCCATGGCCATGCAGGCTGAGCAGTGTTCCAGTGGTGGTCAAAGTCAGAATGAAGCCTGGGGGTTATAGCAGCTGGAGCTATCTGGGGAGACTGCAGAAGGGAAGGTTGGTAGGGGAAAGGACCGCAACAGTTAAATTAGGCATTTGCATTTATGTATTATTTAAAAAGAAAAGGAGGACTTGTGGCACCTTAGAGACTAACCAATTTATTTGAGCATAAGCTTTCGTGAGCTTATGCTCAAATAAATTGGTTAGTCTCTAAGGTGCCACAAGTACTCCTTTTCTTTTTGCGAATACAGACTAACACGGCTATTACTCTGAAACCTGTATTATTTAAAAAAATTAAATGGAACATTTTACTCTCCAACCCAGGGGTTATAATTTATTGGGGGTTCTTGTGAAATCAAAAGCCAGGAGAGTAAAGCTGGAAATAGAAATACAGCCCCTACATTCATCTACCTGTTTCTTCATTCCATATTTTAAACAATTTAATTATTCACACCAGCTCAGTAACAGCTGGGGGCCAGATCCTCAGCAGGAGTAAATCGGTTTGTCTCCATATACTTCCCTTTATTAATCTGACTGGATGATTGAGATTTCAAAGGAGCTATGTCAATTTACACCAGTTGACGCTCTGGCTCTGAATATCTAAGCTATGTAAACATAGGCTTCTATTTGTTTTCTTGGCTTCAAGGTTGATGAACAATTGCACACATACCAATTCCTCTACTTCATTCTCACACCTGATAATTAAATATAAAATCCACATTTATATGGGTTAATGAAAAAGATAAACATTTTTCAATCTCACTTCAAATGTAAAAGAAAAATGAAACAAAAAGACAGACAAATTTCACAAGCAGAGAACTGTAATTTTGACAAACAACAACAACAAAATGTTTTCTTTGTAAAACATTGACTTTTCTGCCAAGGTCAAATGTACACAACTCTTGATTTTTCCAACAGGGCAGAATTTCATCATTTTCTTGTGGAAGGCTGTTGAGCCACTGGTGAAAAATGGTTAAAATTTCACACAGGATCAAATCTGTGACTACTTCTGGCATCAGAAGTTTTATCTTCTTATTACTCCTTTTTATCAAGCAGCCCAGTTTCAGGTGTTTCCAAGACAGCCTTTCATTCTGCCAACATTCAGAAAAGAGCAGGTTTGTATTAAACAACTTTAGACGTAGTTAATACATCATTTCCTATGGGTATTTCTGCTGGAATTCAATCCAACACACCAACATTTAAAATGGCTTCCACACCTTCCCACTCCAAATGCACTTTAGCTAAAGGCACACTGGTTTTACAGCTTCCCAATGCCAGGAGCTCTACACTTTCTCCCTGCAGCCTGTCAGTCTTCCTGACCATGCCCTCGCTAACCAGAGAGATCTGGGCACCAATGTCTCTCCACTCTCGGCATTCTTTGCCATTCACTGTGACGACTTTAATAAACTCAGCAGCAACCTCCAAAGGGCCGGACCTTACAAAGTTTATCAGGAATGTTTCAGGCACCTCTGTGGGTCCTGTGTTTACAACAGCTGCATTAATCTGGGCTGTGGCTGGATGGTTGTAGGCTGAGATTCCCTTTGTTTAGGGCAATTGTCCCTCAGATGCTTGGTGGAATTACATGTGAAATACTTTCTGGGTCCGTCCTCCTATGACATAGGTCTGCAAATGTGATTTCCAGGAGGGCATTGGTTCTGTGGAGGTGAATGCCTGGGCTCAACCCTCCCACTTTCCTCCCTCTGCCCTTCACTTGGAGGCTTGTGCTCACTGGAATCTCTGTCTTGTGCATAGGAATCAGCCAGATCAGCAGCCTCTTGCACAGACATTAGCGATTTATCTCAAAGAGCAGCTCTGATTTCATCAGAGCATACATACACTTAGAAAATGCTCTTATGCAAAAAGTTCAAATAACTGGTCGTAATTCTCTGCCCCTTTTCCTTCTGCCCATTTCCTCATCAAATCATACATATATTCTCTACAACTCATATTAACATCCTTTTTGAGTTTCTGAATCTCACCCTGTACACTTCAAGGGTGATTTGAAACCTTTGCAATACAGCCTTTTCAAATTCATTGTATTTCAAACCTATTCAATTGGCATTTCATTAAATACAATCAATGCTTTATCCAAAAGTCTTTTCACCAGCGTGGGGAATTTCTTGTCTTCTGGGACCTTATGCAACACATAGAATCTTTCAAAAGTTGTAAGGTATTCCTCAATTCAATCTGATTTTTTGTATGCAGAGCATAGCTTGTCCCATCAGGCTATTCCTGAGGAAGAGAGAGTACTTGTGGGTTGTGTCCATATTTATCCATCATATCCAGGTTATACAGTCTCTCTCTCTCCCCCTTTCTTGGGCTTCTTTCTCTTTTTAGTTCCATGGTTCACTGGTGTGCTTCCTCCTGTTGTTGCTTTTCTGCCTCCCTCTCCTCGTCTCTCAGGTCAGCTTTATTGGCTCTCTGGTTGGCTTCTCTTACTTGGTTTTGTTTATCTTGCTGTTTGGCTTCCCATTTTTGGTGATCATGAGCTGCTTTTGCAGCTTCGCATTCTTTCTCTGTCTGATCGGCCTCCAATCTGTCTAGTTCTAACTTTGTGGTTATTTTGCTGCTGCTCATTTTAAAATGCCTTTTGTTCTAGTTCCTTGCCCAAAATAAACAAACAAAAAACAATTAATCTGTAAACTTTCTTTGACTCCACTCAGCCTTCTCACTTGAAAAATCGCTTAAAAATCTAGTAAATCAGTGGTTTGAGTCAGACATGCCAAACCCACGAAAAAAATTGCAGAAATTGGGCTTGTTTTTGGTTTAATTGGCTTGTGAGTTTCTTGTTGGCTAGTTTTTGGCTTGTTGCAGCTTGCTGCTTCTTTTTTTTGATCCGCTCCGAGCAAGCAGAGACAAGGGGCAAGCAGGGGCAAGAGGGGGAAGAGAGTCAGGGGTGCACAGCAGGCCCACTACAGTCCCAGACTGTGGGGGGGGGGGGATCTAGTCACATAGAGTGCTGGGGTTCTTAGGGATTGGCTTGCTTTGGCCTTGTTTTGAAATGGTATTAGCTTGATTTTTGGCTTATTGTGAAAGTTGGGGTGCTTATTTACCACATGAAAGTTGGCAACTGTGGTTTGAGTGTGAGCCAAATAGCAAGTAGTAAACAGTAAATCCTGTTGGACTATGCCAATGTGACACTTTGGGACTTCACCACTGCCTGCCCTGTAACCCAGAGTGCTTCTACGCTGTGCAGCTTTGGCTCAGAGCCCTGATGCAAGTAGCTTTCATCAGCATAATGGCCTCATCCTAGGTTCCCCCAGCCTGGTTACTCCTTGCAGGATGACACCAACAGCTCTTCCAGTCCTGAGTCTCCCCCAAACCATCTCCCTCTGCAGTTTCCAGTCCCTCTCACAGAAGTTATCAAGTTTTCTGCTGCCAAAGAGACAGAGCATACACCAGCCTGTTAGTTTAGCTGAACACTTCACCCTTCCATTTAATACACAGCACTACTTCTGGGGGAATTCTGGGCCAAAAAATTAAAAATTCTGCAAAATTCTGCATATTTTATTTGTCAGAATAACACTATAGATTCACGTCAGTTTTAATTAGTTTGGTAATTTATTTCAAAATAACTGTCAGCAACTATATCTGTAACAATGCAGACACACAAAAAATTCCCCCAGGTGTAGAGAGTTAAAGAAACCGCTACAACAACCCAGTTCCTGTTTCTCTGCCCTCTCCCCTCCAGAGCCCAGCTGTGGAGTCAGACACCCACACCCCCTCCCCCAGAGCCCAACTGCATGGCGCTCCCAAGCCCAGACACCCCTACCTCCCAGAGCCCAGCTGCTGGGTCCCCGGCAGCCCAAACACCCACACCCCCTACCTGCTAGAGCTCAGGGATTCAGAGGGACAAACAGCCTGATGCTTGGTCCTGGGCTTGTGTGGAGTTTCCTGCTTGCCACCTCCTTCCTTCAGGGCATGCCAGGAGTTGCAACTGCCCAGAATCCTCCAGCTCTGTCCCCCTTCTCTTCACAGTGTCTTCTATTTTGGAGCTCGGCTCTGCCAAATCTAGTGGCAGCCAGCAGCTCAGCAGCCCATTTCTGTGGGGGGAAAAGGAAATTCTGTACAGAACATTAATTTCTGTGCAAACTCTGCATTGCGCAGAATTCCCCCAAGAGTAACAGCAATGAGATGGTTTTGCAGTCAAACAAGAATAAGTTTATTAACAAAGAACAGAGTATAAGAGATAATAAGAAAGAAGACATAGATATGGCTACAGGTAAAACAAAAACAATTACACTTTCTAGTGACTAAAACTTAACTTCAGCAAGTTACAACCTTAATCTAAGCAATTTTCTCACCTACAGTCAGTTCCAGCTACTCTTGGTTTTCAGGCTAGGAGGATTCATTTTTCATGAACTCAAAGGGTGTTGCTCTCCCTTTATCCCCTAGTGATGCATACCAAATGGCTTTCTGCTTCTGCTTATATTTCCCAAAGTCTACTGTCTCTGTTTCAAAAGCCAGGAAGACTTCCTGGGAAGTGCAGACTCCATCCCCTGTCATGATAGTTAAATGGTCTTCCCTCCACGCTCAGCCCCGCTCATTTAGCTTGATGGATTTGTTTCCCTTGTATGTAGATGTACTTTTCATTGTTCAGAGGTGTTACCTGGCTCAATTTACACTAGAGACACAGAAAAACAGGTGAAACAACGTTCCTTTGTCTAAGACAAGTTGGGGTTGTGCATTGCTTGCAAAACACCTTTTGAGAACATAGTTCCAGCAACACATCTAAAACCGTTTATACATCATCTTTATATACAGCATACAATAATATTACTGACCAGTGTGTTACTGGCTAGCAGATGATACCTTACATAGCACATTTTGGATACAGATAATGGCAACAGTGTGTTGGGAAAATGAGTGTCAGGCCTGAAGTGAGTTACGGTATGATGTGCCCTCTGCCAGTTGGTATTGAGTGACTCCCTGGGTTGCAGATGAGTAAATAATATTATCTTCATTTTAAATAAGGGGAAACTGAGCCACAGAGTGGTTAAGTGACTTGGCTAAGATCCCACAGGCATTCATAGCTGAACTGAGAGTAGAACCCAAGTCTTCTGGCTCCCTGCCCATGCCCCATTCACTAGTCCACACTGACTTTAATGGATGAGACTTATTTTTGCTTTATTCATTTATGACCATCATCAGGAAACTACTGAGCCTGAATAAGTTCCCTTCACGGAACAGGAACAGCAAGATAAGCTGTTGCCCAACCAATGTTTTATCTAATTTTAGTTTTCACTCCCAATCTTTTTAAATGTCTAGTCAGCACTGAAGAGTCCGCCTGTTTTTCCCCTCATTCTTATCTCCTCCCTCACTTAGCTCATGGATCTTCTCCAAAATATTTTGATATGTAAGAAATATTAGTTCATTATTATGGCTATCAGTGCCTTGTAAATAATCAAGTCCTATGACCAGTGATGATGGTTCCAGCAGCAGTAAAGAAAATATTCAGAGTAAGCACTTGAGGGAGGACAGCAAGGGGTTCCACAGCAAGTAAGATGCTGAGTACAAGAGACCACACAGAGTGTGCACTGAGAGTTGGTCCGACACAGGATAAAAAATCTAGTATTTTTTGCCCTGTCACCAACCCAGCAAAATAGCAAAATTCATTATATTTTTCTCTATTCACTACTAGTATTATCTTCTTGTTTTAAACCTATTCAGAAAGCCTTCACTGATTTCCAGTGCTGCCCTTTTGTGACACATTGTCAGTATGACGAAGTTCTAATCATACTTGGCCAACTTTTACTACAACTTTTGGAGCCAACTACACTGATTTAGAGTGACAGCTAAGGAGGAACATACTAGTAGAAATAATGGAAGGCTAAAAGCATTGTATATGATTTGGGTAGTATCCCTTTAAATAATCTGGGAGCCCTCTAATGAGCCTCTGTGTGACCTCTTCTATGGCAGAAGCCACTAGAACCTAACACAGCAGCAGTGTATAGAAGTAGCTGTGTTTTCTATGTTTTATACAGATAGCAAACATGGTTATTTGGAATCTAATTGTGTCACATACTTTCCACATATTCTTAATGTTGTGTAAAGAGCAAAGACAACACACACCCAGAAGGAAGAGAAATGGTTTATTATATAATTCCTATCATGTAATTTAGTACAGAGTTATTTAGCAAAACAGCTACGATCTCTGAGACAGAAAGGATGAAATTAGGAAATAGAAAACTTAATCTGAATAGAAGGGAGACTGGAAAAGGGCAAATATAGTGCCCATCTATAAAAAGGGAAATAAGGACAACCTGGGGAATTACAGACCAGTTATCTTAACTTTTGTACCCGGAAAGATAATGGAGCAAATAATTAAGCAATCAATTTGCAAACATCTAGAAGATAATAAGGTCATAAGTAACAGTCAGCATGGATTTGTCAAGAACAAATCATGTCAAACCCAGTTGATAGCTTTCTTTGACAGGGTCACAAGCTTTGTGGATAGCAGGAAAGCGACAGATGTGGTATATCTTGACTTTAGTAAAGCTTTTGATACGGTCTCGCATGACCTTTTCATAAACAAACTAGGGAAATGCAACCTAGACGGAACTAGGTGGGTGCATAACTGGTTGGAAAACCATTCCTAGAGAGCATGGGTGGCAGATATCAAAGGCCAGGGCAAGCTAAGCCTCCCCTGACCCAGGCTGTGGCCTTGCCCATGTTCCACCCCCAGGCCCCTCCTCCCTTCCCTGAAGCCAGTGGAGGCTCAGCTCCAGCCGGTTGCCTGGGGAGCTCAGGGAGGCCCGGTGAGGTGCTGCAGCTGGCCTGGGGGTTGGGCCAGAGTCTTGGACAGGCCTGGTGCTGGGGCTGGCTGGAGTGGGCCAACTGGCAGCTTAGGGTGGCTAGGGTGGGTGGGCCGGGGCTCCTCCATCCGTAGGGGAAGGGGGGAACCTCAGGGCTCGGGCAGAAGGGGCAGGGTCGGCGGGTTACCCTCCCCAAAGGGGGAGTTCATCCACCACCCATGCCGGAGAGTAGTTAACAGTGGTTCACTGTCAAGCTGGAAGGGCATAACGAGTGGGATCCTGCAGGGATCAGTTCTGGGTCCGGTTCTGTTCAATATCTTCATCAGTGATTTAGATAATGGCATAGAGAGTACACTTATAAAGTTTGTGGACGATACTGAGCTGGGAGGCATTGCAAGTACTTTGGAGGATAGGATTATAATTCAAAACAATCTCAACAAACTGGAGAAATGGTCTGAAGTAAACAGGATGAAATTCAATAAGGACAAATGCAAAGTAGTCCACTTAGGAAGTAACAATCAGTGGCACACATACAAAATGGGAAATGACTGCCTAGAAAGGAGTACTGTGGAAAGGGATCTGGGAGTCACAGTAGACCACAAGCTAAATATGAGCCAACAGTGTAACACTGTTGCAAAAAAAGCGAACATCATTCTGGGATGTATTAGCAGGAGAATTGTAAGCAAGACATGAGACGTAATTCTTCCGCTCTACTCCATGCTGCTTAGGCCTCAGCTGGAGTATTGTGTCCAGTTCTGGGCATCACATTTCAGGAAAGATGTGGACAAATTGGAAAAAGTCCAGAGAAGAGCAACAAAAAATGATTAAAGGTCTAGAAAACATGACCTCTGAGGGAAGATTGAAAAAATTGGGTTTGTTTAGTCTGGAAAAGAGAAGACTGAGAAGGGACATGATAACATTTTTCAAATACATAAGAGGTTGTTACAAGGAGGAGGGAGAAAAATTGTCCTTCTTAACTGCTGAGGATAGGACTAGAAGCAATGGGCTTAAATTGCAGCAAGGGAGGTGTAGGTTGGACATTAGGAAAAACTTCCTAAGTGTCAGAGTAGTTAAGCACTGGAATAAATTGCCTAGGGAGGTTGTGGAATCTCCATCCTTGGAGATTTTTAACAGCAGGTTGGACAAACACCTGTCAGGGACATGGTCCTGCCTTGAGTACAGGGGACTGGACTAGATGACCTCTCGAGGTCCCTTCCAGTCCTATGATTCTATGATTCTGTGATTCTTGACAGTGAGGTCCTTCAGAAGATTATTCCATATGCTATGTGAGTGATAGAGGCCTCATCACTTTGCAACATTCAAAATTAGACGGAACAGCAAACCACTTGTACATATTACTTTCATGAGAGCCCCTGTGTGCTCAGCACCTTTGAAAGTCAGGCCACTTATTTAGGTGCCTAAATAACAAAGATGCCTAAAATTAGGCTCCTATATGCTTAAAATCTCACTTTGTACATATTATGAGCTTAATTAGGACAGTCAGGCCACACTTGTTGTTGTTTAAAGAGTACTAAGATATCCATATAACTTGGTTGATAGAGATATTTAGCAGCAGTGGCCTGATTCTCCCATTCACCAGTGGAAGTAACACCACCTAAGTTACACTGGCATAAAGCTGTTCTAAGTAGAAGAAGAATCAATCTGACTATGCCACATTCTGTTCACGGTGCTGTAAAAATGAAATAATGCCAATGATTTCAATGGTGTTACTCTCCCAATTTACACCAGTGTCAATGAAAGAAGAATTTATCCAAGTATTAACCCAGCATGTAGAACTAAGCTACAGACTGTGACCTGCTGGTAAAACATAGAACAACTATTGTAGGGAGTTGAGAAACATGTGATGGAATTTGCTCTTCGCTGTACCAGCCCAGAGAACAGACATGGGAAACAAACTGTGATGGTGAGCAGAAATCTCTAGCATTATTCCATTTCAAAGGGGCACCAAGATCTCTCAAAAGAAGGCTGTGTTTGTATTAAAAGTGCTTGCCATATATGGCAGCTGTGTTTCTGCACCTCTATATCAATATCTCTCAGCAAATTCTGTCATGAATTTCTCAACTCTCTACAACAGCTGTTCTGTGTTTTACCACCAGAAGGTCACAGTCCATAGCTTCGTCCTACATGCTTGGTCATTACTGGGTGAAATTTTGCTTTTATTTACACTGCTGTAAGTTTGGAGTAACATCACTGAAATTATTCCATTTTGACAATCACTGATGTAAATGGGAGTTACTTTCAACACTTATTTGGGAATCTGGGAGAGGTTTTTATTTGTCAAATGTGGCAGGATTTTCTAGTGTAGGTCACATTGTAGTAGTCCTAGAGCCTCCTTACACTTCCAACAAAAAGCAATCCATAATGGTGTTATCTCCATCACAAAACTATCTCAGTTAAATTTATAACTGAATTACCATACCATAAAATTCTGGTGACTCTAGTACACTTCACATGAAGAACAGAAATAAGTGTCCCTGTAATAGCAAACAAGAAGAATAAGCAAAATATTTTGTGTTTTTAAATGCTCAGGTATTTACCAAAATGTCTAAATATGACACGTGCTTTTTAACTTTGAAATCCCATTGGTTTCTTTAACAAGCTAGAGTGTTTTTTGTTTGTTTAGGTCATCATGTTGGCTACTGTTTTCCAGCTGCTGATAAAGAAGGAGGTGGGTGTGTACTTTTTTTCAGAGTGGAGAGTGCAAGTGTTGTTTGGAATCTGCCTTTGGAAGTTGTTTCATGATTGTTACAAGCAGACAAGATGCACAGGAGAGGTTTTTTCTCAGGCATAACTGTTGCTTTAGTTTTATCCAGGTACTCCTGAACAAGAAATGCTAGTGTTTAATTTTAACTTGGCCCTTCTTATTATCATTAATTTAGTATTGCTGCAATTCTGTAACCCCAAAACATGCCAGAAAGGAAGCCACACTTTCCACTCAATACTTCCCTCAAGAGTTCAGTTATGCAATGTAAAAAAGGTTCTTTTTGGAGGAAGTTCACCACTAATATTAATAATATGTATAGCACATTATATCTTCAGAGCATGGAATAAACTTTAACTAATTAACTCTCAGAACACCCCTGAGAGGCATGTAATTTAGTACTGTCCCCATTTTATAGATGCTTAAACACAGACACAGAGTGGTTAACTGATTTGCACAAGGGCATATTGTTAATGCCAGAGCCAGGATTGGATATTGGCAGTTTCTAACTCCAAATCTAATGATCAGTCCACAAGACAATGCTGCTTCCCCTTCAAGAATGCTATATTCCCTGCTCAAACTTTGGGTGCTGTGGGTTGCAATACAGGACAAATAACCCTTCTTGATAGTTGCCAGCCTGGTGGCAACCATACATTTCAAACAATCCCTGGAAGTGGTGTGAAGGCAAATGAAGGGTAAGGTGAAGTTGGCATATTGACCCTGAACTTCAGTGAACTTCAGGCTCACTATCTGAAATGTCCAGTGATGTTTCAAATATCAGCTTCAGCCTCTGAGGATTCTCTAGCTATTTGTCACAGACAAAAACAAACATACCCAAACTGCAAAAGAGCACAGTCACTGACTCAGGGGTTTATTGGTGAACAGAATTACAGTAAAAAATGTGTCATGCTCCTTCTTGAAGAAACTGAAGAGCATACAATAGGATTAATGGGAAAAATAACCACATCTGACAAACAAATACCTCATGATATGTCTTGTGTTTGAAACAAACAGAAAGGACAAAAAAAACCCACAGCTATTGTTAACACAGCTATTAGTGAACAATTACTGCAGAAACTGCATAGAAGAGTATGATTTTAGAAATAAATATCTTAAACAGAGGGCTTAATGATCCTTTCAAAGTTCAAGTGGTGATGATCATTAACAAGTGGACTTTTATTGCAACTCAATTCATTGATCTCCAAAGTATTTTAAGTATCACAATATTCCATAAGCATATATTTATATGTGGATCATCCACTACCGAAATGCATCCACTTCTGTGGTGGAGTGCAACAGCTATTTAACAATAGCCAGCAATATTAAAAATAGTTTAGGATAAGAAGTGAAGAAGAATACGATATCCAATTTGTGCTGTATGTAACCTGTGCCTATTGACTTGTCTTGTGTAGGATACCTTTAAATGGAGTGAAATCCCCTGCCTTGCTGCAGAGTCATTTAGTGTATGTAGATGTAGTCTGCTAGACAAGAAACTCACACACTGTGTATTCTCTCTTGGAGGTCTTACTTTTGTTCTTTTACTACAAAAGAAAAGGTAATATAAAAAGTGTATCTGTGTATGGTTGCTCTTTGTGTATGGAAAAAACATAACATACTCGGGAGAATTTAGGAAGGCAGAATGTAATCTCCTGAATTGGTATTTGGCCAGAATACCATGGTTAACACTCCTACACTTGCACAAAGAGTCATGGAAACTTTATTGACTACAACTGAAGAGGAGTTTGATTTTATGTCTTATCCACCCCCGAAATCCAATTACCACAATAACGTATTGTAAGTGGTATTAGAATGATTTCAGCACTTCTCTGAGAGGATGTTTTATCGTTAGGAACTTATCATTGTGATTTATAGAAAGAAGGGAAATATGGAGTGGCAGCTTTCACACAGGCAAGTGCTTATCCTGCATTCAAATATACAGAAACTTCAGAGGTGTCTAATCGTGATGTATAGGAGGTAAGGACTGCTAGGCAAATGAACATGAATTTGAGAGAAAGCCCTGGTCTACAGTAGGACTTTAGGTCGAATTTAGCAGCGTTAAATCGATTTAAACCTGCACCCGTCCACACAATGAAGCCCTTTATTTCGACTTAAAGGGCTCTTAAAATCGATTTCCTTACTCCACCCCTGACAAGTGGATTAGCGCTTAAATCGACGTTGCCAGCTCGAATTTGGGGTACTGTGGACACAATTCGATGGTATTGGCCTCCGGGAGCTATCCCAGAGTGCTCCATTCTGACCGCTCTGGACAGCACTCTCAACTCAGATGCACTGGCCAGGTAGACAGGAAAAGAACCGCGAACTTTTGAATCTCATTTCCTGTTTGGCCAGCGTGGCAAGCTGCAGGTGACCATGCAGAGCTCATCAGCACAGGTGACCATGATGGAGTCCCAGAATCGCAAAAGAGCTCCAGCATGGACCGAACCGGAGGTACGGGATCTGATCGCTGTTTGGGGAGAGGAATCCGTGCTATCAGAACTCCGTTCCAGTTTTCGAAATGCCAAAACCTTTCTGAAAATCTCCCAGGGCATGAAGGACAGAGGCCATAACAGGGACCCGAAGCAGTGCCGCGTGAAACTGAAGGAGCTGAGGCAAGCCTACCAGAAAACCAGAGAGGCGAACAGCCGCTCTGGGTCAGAACCCCAAACATGCCGCTTCTATGATGAGCTGCATGCCATTTTAGGGGGTTCAGCCACCACTACCCCAGCCGTGTTGTTTGACTCCTTCAATGGAGATGGAGGCAATACGGAAGTAGGTTTTGGGGATGAAGAAGATGATGATGAGGAGGAGGTTGTAGATAGCTCACAGCAAGCAAGCGGAGAAACCGGTTTTCCCGACAGCCAGGAACTGTTTCTCACCCTAGACCTGGAGCCAGTACCCCCCGAACCCACCCAAGGCTGCCTCCTGGACCCAGCAGGCGGAGAAGGGACCTCTGGTGAGTGTACCTTTTAAAATGCTATACGTGGTTTAAAAGCAAGCATGTGAAAGGATTACTTTGCCCTGGCATTTGCGGTTCTCCTAGATGTAGTCCTAAAGCCTTTGCAAAAGGTTTCTGGGGAGGGCAGCCTTATTGCGTCCTTCATGGTAGGACACTTTACCACTCCAGGCCAGTAACACGTACTCGGGAATCACTGTAGAACAAAGCATTGCAGTGTATGTTTGCTGGCATTCAACCAAAATCCGTTCACGCGATGGGAGGAGGCAAAATGCGACCTTGTAACGAAAGCACATGTGCTATGTATGTAATGTTAACAGCAAGGTTTACCCTGAAAGAGTGTAGCGACTGTTTTATAAAATGTGTCTTTTTAAATACCGCTGTCCCTTTTTTTTTCTCCACCAGCTGCATGTGTTTCAATGATCACAGGATCTTCTCCTTCCCAGAGGCTAGTGAAGCTTAGAAAGAAAAAAAAACGCACTCGCAATGAAATGTTCTCCGAGCTCATGCTGTCCTCCCACACTGACAGAGCACAGACGAATGCGTGGAGGCAAATAATGTCAGAGTGCAGGAAAGCACAAAATGACCGGGAGGAGAGGTGGAGGGCTGAAGAGAGTAAGTGGCGGGCTGAAGAGAGTAAGTGGCGGGCTGAAGACAGGGCTGAAGCTCAAATGTGGCGGCAGTATGATGAGAGGAGGCAGGATTCAATGCTGAGGCTGCTGCAGGACCAAACCAGTATGCTCCAGTGTATGGTTGAGCTGCAGCAAAGGCAGCTGGAGCACAGACTGCCACTGCTGCCCCTCTGTAACCAACCGCCCTCCTCCCCAAGTTCCATAGTCTCCACACCCAGACGCCCAAGAACGCGGTGGGGGGGCCTCCGGCCAACCAGCCACTCCACCACAGAGGATTGCCCCAAAAAAAGAAGGCTGTCATTCAATAAATTTTAAAGTTGTAAACTTTTAAAGTGCTGTGCTTAAAGTGCTGTGTGGCATTTTCCTTCCCTCCTCCACCACCCCTCCTGGGATACCTTGGTAGTCATCTCCCTATTTGTGTGATGAATGAATAACGAATGCATGACTGTGAAGCAGCAATGACTTTATTGCCTCTGCAAGCAATGATTAAAGGGAGGAGGGGAGGGTGGTTAGCTTACCGGGAAGTAGAGTGAACCAAGGGGCGGGGGGTTCATCAAGGAGAAACAAACAGAACTTTCACACCGTAGCCTGGCCAGTCATGAAACTGGTTTTCAAAGCTTCTCTGATGCGTACCGCGCCCTCCTGTGCTCTTCTAACCGCCCTGGTGTCTCGCTGCGCGTAACCAGCAGCTAGGCGATTTGCCTCAACCTCCCACCCCGCCATAAACGTCTCCCCTTTACTCTCACAGATATTGTGGAGCACACAGCAAGCAGTAATAACAGTGGGAATATTGGTTTCGCTGAGGTCTAAGCGAGTCAGTAAACTGCGCCAGCGCGCCTTTAAACGTCCAAATGCACATTCTACCACCATTCTGCACTTGCTCAGCCTGTAGTTGAACAGCTCCTGACTACTGTCCAGGCTGCCTGTGTACGGCTTTATGAGCCATGGCATTAAGGGGTAGGCTGGGTCCCCAAGGATACATATAGGCATTTCAACATCCCCAACAGTTATTTTCTGGTCTGGGAATAAAGTCCCTTCCTGCAGCTTTTGAAACAGACCAGAGTTCCTGAAGATGCGATCATCATGCACCTTTCCCGGCCATCCCACGTTGATGTTGGTGAAACGTCCCTTGTGATCCACCAGAGCTTGCAGCACTATTGAAAAGTACCCCTTGCGGTTTATGTACTCGCTGGCTTGGTGCTCCGGTGCCAAGATAGCGATATGGGTTCCATCTATGGCCCCAGCACAGTTAGGGAATCCCATTGCAGCAAAGCCATCCACTATGACCTGCACATTTCCCAGGGTCACTACCCTTGATATCAGCAGATCTTTGATTGCGTGGGCTACTTGCATCACAGCAACCCCCACAGTAGATTTGCCCACTCCAAATTGATTCCCAACTGACCGGTAGCTGTCTGGCGTTGCAAGCTTCCACAGGGCTATCGCCACTCGCTTCTCAACTGTGAGGGCTGCTCTCATCTTGGTATTCATGCGCTTCAGGGCAGGGGAAAGCAAGTCACAAAGTTCCATGAAAGTGCCCCTACGCATGCGAAAGTTTCGCAGCCACTGGGAATCGTCCCAGACCTGCAACACTATGCGGTCCCACCAGTCTGTGCTTGTTTCCCGAGCCCAGAATCGGCGTTCCACAGCATGAACCTGCCCCATTAGCACCATGATGCATGCATTGTCAGGGCCCATGCTTTCAGAGAAATCTGTGTCCATGTCCTGATCACTCACGGGACCGCGCTGACGTCGCCTCCTCGCCCGGTATCGCGTTGCCATGTTCTGGTGCTGCATATACTGCTGGATAATGCGTGTGGTGGTTAATGTGCTCCTAATTGCCAAAGTGAGCTGAGCGGGCTCCATGCTTGCCGTGGTATGGCGTCTGCACAGGTAACTCAGGAAAAAAGGCGCGAAATGATTGTCTGCCCTTGCTTTCACGGGGGGGGAGGGAGGGAACGGGGGGCTGACGATATGTACCCAGAACCACCCGCGACAATGTTTTAGCCCCATCAGGCATTGGGATCTCAACCCAGAATTCCAATGGGCAGCGGAGACTGCGGGAACTGTGGGATAGCTACCCACAGTGCAACGCTCCGGAAGTCGACGCTTGCCTCGGTACTGTGGAAGCGCTCCGCCGAGTTAATGCACTTAATGCACTTAGAGCATTTTCTGTGGGGACACACACACTCGAATATATAAAACCGATTTCTAAAAAACCGACTTCTATAAATTCGACCTAATTTCGTAGTGTAGACATACCCAAAAAAGACACTACATACATGTATGATAGCTTGACACTGGAGTAATGATAATCCATTTCTGAAACTGGAATTAAAAAGTAAGGCCTAGGTAGGGCATGCTTTTCAAAAGTGTCTAGTAATTTTGGGTGCCTCATTTTTGGGTGTCCGAGTTGATACCCCTTAAAGTGGCTTGATTCTCAGTGGGTGGATGCTCAGTTCTTTCTGAAAAAATCAGTCCCCTTTAAGGGGTCTCAAGTTGGACACCCAAAAATGAGGTACTCAAAATTAGTAGGCACTTTTGCAAGTCTTCACTATCTGTATTCAGAAAAAACCCTTGGAAATGAAATTGGTCTGGATTATTTAGCTTCAGAGAGCAATTGACATAAAGTACAATATATTATTATAAAGCAATTCAAATCTAAGAATTAATCTTTCAGACATCTTGAAACTTCAGTTTATGCCTAAGGAACCAGTATTCCATTTTCCTATGAGATTTTTCTTGGTGTTAACTATGGGCCAGATTTTGAGAACCCTTACTCATCTGAGTAGTCCCATTGACTTCAGCAGGTCTGTTGAATAAACAAGGACAGCAGCTGTCTTTGCTGTTTTGCCAGGCAGGGCAGAAAAAGGTTTTCACGCTCCCGCCCCCATGAGCAACTGGGAGTGGGGGAAGGCTGGCCAATCAGCAGAGCAAAAATGGCCACCTGATCAGAGCAGTGCAACAAACAAACTGAGAAGTGCAGCAATATGGCACCCCACAGAAGCGGGCACCCATGGCCACTGCCGTGCTCACCCATTCCTAAAATTGGCCCTGTGTAAGGGCTACTCACATGAATCAGAGTTTGCAGGATCATGCTCTAACTGAGAATCTAAATCACAGTTTGTGTTCATTAGTTCTTTGGAAGCTCTGAAGGGGAGTGGACAAAATTAGTTTCAATGGCTGATTTAGAACAGTAGAGAAACATCTGTCAGATTCATAAGAAACTTGCTGGCTGAGTTTGGAGTTGGCAGCAGACCCTCTGCAGTTTTGGTATATTAGTTCACAGTTAATAAAAGCTAAACACTTTAATGAACAACTGCACTTATTTTGCTCATACCAGAATTGTGAAAATTAAGACACTTCCCTGAATGTACTGAGAAATCAGTTTTATTTATCATTTGAAATCACATTTGGTATTTCTGAGCATAGTGGAAGCTGCTGCCTTCTTGTAAATTAAGGTCATTTGCAAGGCTAGCAATACAGTACAAGAGCTCAGTGAGACCCTGGAAATCAATGTCCCATTTGCTTTGCTAATGATTAATAATCATCAGGGTCCAAATTCTGCTATCCTTACTCATGCCAGTAATCCCATTGAAGTGTCTTTGGTGACTACTGCTTACAAGAGCAAAGTGATTAAGATTTAGCTCTGAATTAACTTTTTGGTTTTAATGTATGATTTCCATAAGGATCATAGAGAGCCCCATCCTGCAAGCCTCATGCAGGCAGAACTCCTGATAGTTTCAACAGAATATAAGGGCAACTGTGGATCCCTGTTTTAGAACATAGTGCTGTATTCTACAGTAATTGTCCCAGACCCTGCAGTAATACTATTTGAAGCTGTAGCATTTTGGATCTTTGTTGCAGAATACAGTGGAGTGGGGGTTTTGTTTGTTATAGATTCAGGTGAGGAATCCACAGTTAAACTCTAAAGAAACAAGATCCATTTCCAGGTTAATATCACTCATACTAGTAAAGAGAAACACAGAGGAAGATAAATACCAGATATGTAGACTGCAGTGTTTCTCAGTAGGTTGTTTTTCAATCTTTTTCACAAGGCATCAACTGTTGTTTAACCTTACAGGGAAGCAGAAAAACAGGAATGAATTAGGGCTGAGCTCTGGTTTAGATGTATTCATTTTCCTTAAATCACTTGGGTGTTCCACCCTATGAAATCATTAACGAACATCTAGCAGCAAGGACAACACAGAACACTGCACATTAAAGTGATGGAAGATAATGTGGGAGTTGTAAATTGTGCAATAAAATTATACATTAAGAAGAGCCCAGGAGAATCGTTAGGAACTAAAATATAGCTGATTATGTGATAGAGATACTGAGCTTGATTGTAGGGCAACATCTCTATTGTGACAAAGTTCCTCCTCTGCCTTGGTGGGTCCTGCACTTATTGGCGGATTTTCTCACCTCAGAGGTTCACAACAGCCCTCAGTTTGGCCACATTCGTGGCTCAAGTCTGCTGTTCACCCAGTTAGCCTCATCACTGGCCAGCATGGGGAAAGGAAGAAGAACAATCCCCACAGTCTCTGCTGATCCACCTAGTGGATTGGAGAACAGGCCAGAGACCTTCCCCTCTGGTGGAACCCACAGTCCAGTTCAACTCCTCCAGTATCAAGTAGGGAGTTGGGGGGATGGAGGGAACTCGGGCCCGCCCTGTACTCCGGGTTCCAGCCCAGGGGCCTGTGGATTGCAGCTGTCTACAGTGGCTCCTGTAACAGCTGCATGACAGCTACAACTCCCTGGATTACTTCCCCATGGCCTCCTCCCAACATCTTTATTCTCACAACAGGACCTTCCTCCTGATGTCTGATAATGCTTGTACTTCTCAGTCTTCCAGTAGCACGCCTTCTCAATCTCAGATTCTTGAGCCTCTTGCTCCCAGCTCCTCACACGCACACCACAAACTGAAGTGAGCTCCTTTTTAAACACAGGTGCCCTGATTAGCCTGCCTTAATTGATTCTAGCAGCTTCTTGATTGGCTGCAGGTGTTCTAATCAGCCTGTCTTCCTTAATTGTTTCCAGAAAATTCCTGATTGTTCTGGAACCTTCCCTGTTATCTTACCCAGGAAAAAGGGACCTACTTAACCTGGGGCTAATTTATCTGACTTCGATCACTCTCCTCTAGCCATCTGGCCTGACCCTGCCACACTATTTACGTAATATTTAGATTAAGGATGGACAAACCTGCTCAGATAAAAATCAGAACAGATTAGAATCTCTGTTTCAAACTCAACCCTATTCCAAACCTTTTGTGCTTTCAGTTAGGTCCTGATCCAGAGCAGTCAATAGAAATACACCTTCTGACTTGAATGGGCTGTGGTTCAAACCCTAACTAAATCTGTATTTGATATGAGGGTATTTTTACTTGAGTATGGAGATTCCTAACTATATTTAGCTACATTGTAAAACCTACCTTCCATATTGCCATGAGACCCACAAGTTTTCTGATGCACAGAAGAGCACTTTAAAAGAATCTTGTTTCATCACCTGGGACTGGTGGATTGAGAAGTTCTGACTCCTGGGTTTCAAGGAAATCTTTAAACAATGCTGTATTTTGTGCTAATAGCTTAATAAAGAGATTACTGCAAAAAGGTAGATGTTTTAAGCAATGTTATCAGCCCCAAAACATATGAGGAACCACCCCATGTGATAGCTTTGTTTCTCTTCCCATTCTCCCTGCAACACTGAAACAACATAAAGTAATGCAAGGCTGTGTACACTTTTGCATTAACAGTACAGTACATTGAAGTCATTGGGGTTCTGTCTATGTGATGCTCCTTGCAGTATCAGGTCCTAATGATAAGAAACCAAAGTTGTTAATAGTTGGTCTTCAGAGTGAAGAATCTAGAAGTTATTTATGAAATAAGCCTGAGGTTGGTATTTAGACCAATATTATATAAAATATTTAATAATGATTTAAAGGAGAAAAGTTGCAAAATCTGCAGATGATTCTATGGGTGCATCTACATCGCAGGGTTTTTTTTTTGGCAGCACATATCATGCATACACAAATTGCCCCCCAGGATGGGTATAAGTAGCAGAGAAGATGGTAAGGCATGGATTAAAAATATATAAGCTAATTAATTTTATAAGCATTATCAACATTTTTTCATACTGTAGAGTAAAATAAGGGTAAAAGAATCTAATGCTTCATGATACAGTATAAGTTGATCAGCTGTGGGGGTCAAGAAGGAATTTTTTAGTACCCTGGTCCTCCCTCTGCACAGATACATGCATGTAAAAATATTGAATTTCACAGTTGGCACTAACAGAAGCTTCCATCTGCTTCTGGAGCATCAGCTATTGATCAGTTCTGGAGCCTGGATGCCAGACTCTATGGACATGTGTTTTGATCCAGTATGACAAATCCTATGCTCCAGTAGCTAATGTTTCTTAAAAGGACAAAAAGTAAAGGAAACAGAAGGGGACAATCCTATATTGTGCCTTGTGGACTTGGGCTGGACCTACATACAGCTAATTCTTAAGTAAATACAATGACATTTTTTAATGACAGTTGTTTCTTTTCACATAAAAAGATTGGCACTTGTTGGCAACACTATTTTTAATTCATAGTTAATTCTGAGGTTGTCAGTGCACTGTACAGAGTGATTCAAAATAACTGGATTCAAATCAGTGTTCTTTTGCAATCCCATTTTGAGGTTAAAGAGTTTGCTTGTTTCTTTTCTTTTTTGTTACTGAAATATTTAATGTGCACTGTTTAGCAACAGAGATATTAAAAATGAAGCCTGGAGGAGTTTTAATCACTCACATTTCTAATAAATCCCTCACTTATTCATATTCAGAAATAAGATTCTATCATACTGTACACAATAGTTCAATTTTCAAATTAGCAATGGAGTGCAGTTTGCTACTTAATTTCTGGTGTTTGGAATAGCTATAAAGCTGGCTTGAAACGGCATTTACCTTATTTCATGCATGGAAAGGTGATCTGGAAAGAAAAGTGATTCACTGATATTTTATTCTATAATTTTTACATTTTTTCATCCAGACAGTCATTTTTTTGTTAATGAAATCATTGCTTACTCATCAGCCTGTATGGTAAATGAATGATTCCATGAGCCAGGTTCATCTTTAGTGTAACTCTATTGAAAATGGTTGAACTCAGTGGTTGAATTTAATTGGATGTTATAACAGGGTTGAATTTTGGTCTGTTGTATTAAAGTTATTTTATATTATATTGCATTTTTAAAAATATTTTTCATATATTAAGCAGGCTTCTTATTTTTTGATATTGGAGTTACTGCTCTACATTATTAAGTTGTGAAATAAAACCTCACCCCAGAGAATTAAATGGAAAATTTAATCTAGCACTGCATCTCTTATGTAGGAATCTTCATTTCCTGGCCTAAACTATTGTGTAGTATTGATGTGCACTGTTGAACAGCTGGTACATTCCATCCCAGAAAGGTTGCATTTTGCTCGTGGATGAAGTGATTCCTATATGCAGATAGATCTAAATTCTGTCCTGAGGTACACCGCCCTGGAGGAGAGGAAGGTGATCAGGAACAATCAACATGGATTCACCAAGGGCAAGTCATGCCTGACCAATCTGATTGCCTTCTATAAGGAGGGAGTGATGGTGGCCAAGAAAGATGTTCACATGCCTAAACACCCAGAGCTGGCAGACAAGAATGTGCTCAACCTCTATGTCATGAAAGCCAGGCAGTCACTGAAATCGCGTGGCTACGTGAAGGAGCAGTTTGCTTGGAGGGGCACTTTTACTGGTATCTGACCAATGAGGGTATCCAATATTTGCGTGATTATCTTCATCTACCCCCTGAGATTGTGCCTGCCACCCTACGCCGTAGCCGCCCTGAGTCTGGCAGACTGTGGCCCAAAGGTCTGGAAGGTGAATGCCCTGCTTGTCTTACTCGGGGAGAGGCTGACAGAGATATCTACAGACACAGTACCGCTCCACTTGGTGCTGACAAAAAGGCTGAGGCTGGTGCTGGAGCAGCTACTGAATTCCAGTTTAGAGTTTGATTCGGTTGTGGACGTGGTCAGCCTCTTCAGTAGAATTCTCTGGTCATGTTTTTGTGTATAATAAAATAGGTGAAAATCTCAAAAAAAAAAAAAGATGAGATAACTGGCTGTGTGGATATGGGGAAAGCGGTGGACGTGCTATAACTTGACTTTACTCAACGGGTAGTGATCAATGGCTCAATGTCTAGTTGGCAGCCGGTATCAAGCAGAGTGCCCCAAGGATCGGTCCTGGGGCTGGTTTTGTTTAACATCTACATTAATGATCTGGATGATGGGATGGATTGCACCCTCAGCAAGTTCAAAGATGACACTAAGCTGTGGGGGACAGGTAGATATGCTGGAGGGTAGGGATAGGATCCAGAGTGACCAGGATAAATTGGAGGATTGGGCTAAAAGAAATCTTATGGGGTTCAAAAAGGACAAGTGCAGAGTCCTGACTTAGGACGGAAGAATCCCATGCACTGCTACAAGCTGGCGACTGAATGGTTAAGCGGCAGTTCTGCAGAAAAGGACCTGGGGATTACAGTGGACAAGAAGCTGGATGTGAGTCAACAGTGTGCCCTTGTTGCCAAGAAGGCTAATGGCATATGGGGCTGCATTAGTAGGAGCATTGTCAGCAGATCGAGGGAAGTGATTATTCCCCTGTATTTGGGACTGGTGAGGCCACATCTGGAGTACTGCGTCCAGTTTTGGGTCCCCCACTAGAGAAAGGATGTGGACAAACTGGAGAAAGTCCAGTGGAGGGCAACGAAAATGATTAGGGGGCTGGGGCACATGACTTACGAGGAGAGGTTGAAGGAACCGGGGTTATTTAGTCTGCAGAAGAGAAGAGTTAGGGGGGATTTGACAGCAACCTTCAACTACCTGAAGGGGAGGTTCAAAAGAGGATGGAGCTCGGCTGTTCTCAGTGGTGGCAGATGACAGAACAAGGAGCAATATTCTCAAGTTGCAATGAGGGATGTCTAGGTTGGATATTAGGAAAAACTATTTCACTAGGAGAGTGGTGAAACACTGGAATGGGTTACCTAGGGAAGTGGTGGAATCTCCATCCTTAGAGGTTTTTAAGGCCCAGCTTGACAAAGCCCTGGCTGGGATGATTTAATTGGTACTGCTTTGAGCAGGAAGTTGGACTAGATGACCTCCTGAGGTCTCTTCTAACCCTAATCTTCTATGGGTATGTCTACACTACGAAATTAGATCGAATTTATAGATGTCGATTTTTTAGAAAGCGATTGTGTGTGTCCCCACTAAGCGCACTAAGTCGACAGAGTGCGTCCACAGTACCATGGCTAGCATCGACTTTCAGAGCATTGCACTGTGGGTAGCTATCCCACAGTCTCTGCCACCCATTGGAATTCTGGGTTAAACTCTCAAAGCCTGATGGGGCAAAAACATTGTTGCAGGTGGTTTTGGGTACATGTCGTCAGTCGCCCCTCCCTCCGTGAAAGCAACGGCAGACAATCATTTCACGCCTTTTTTCCATGTGGACGCCATACTGCTTTCAGCAGATGGTGCAGAAGGACTGCTAACCATTGTCATCGAACCACCGCTTCCGCTGCAACTTTGCTCTCCTGCTCTTGCCTTGATAGCGAATTTCTCCATGTTGGCTGTCATGGGCTCCCACTTCCGCTGCAACTCTGCTCTCATGAATCCACCTCGCAGGTCCTCTCGTTGTTCTCTATAAATATCTATTCTTGTGGTATCCATCATCAGCCACTGCTTCCGCTGCAACTCTGCTCTCCTGCAGATGCCATACCACAGCAAGCATGGAGCCCGTTCAGATCACCGCAGCAGTTATGAGCATTGTAAACACCTCGTGTATTATCCTGCAGTATGTTCAGAACCAGAACCTGCAAAATCAGGCGAGGAGGCGACGGCAGCGCGGTGACAAGAGTGATGAGGACATGGACACAGACTTCTCTCAAAGCACGGGCCCCGACAATTTGGACATCCTGGTAGCAATGGGGCAGGCTCACGCTGTGGAATGCTGATTCTGGGCCCGGAAAACAAGCACAGACTGGTGGGACCGCAGAGTGTTCCAGGTCTGGGATGAATCCCTGTGGCTGCGAAACCTTTGCATGCATAAGGGCACTTTCATGGAACTTTGTGACTTGCTTTCCCCTGCCCTGAAGCGCAGGAATACCAAGATGAGAGCAGCCCTCACAGTTCACAACCGACTGGCGATAGCCCTCTGGGAACTTGCAATGCCAGACAGCTACCGGTCAGTCGGAAATCAATTTGGAGTGGGCAAATCTACTGTGGGGGCTGCTGTGATCCAAGTAGCCAACACAATCACTGAGCTGCTGCTTTGAAGGGTAGTGACTCTGGGAAATGTGCACGTCATAGTGGATGGCTTTGCTGCAATGGGATTCCCTAACTGTGGTGGGGAGATAGACGGAATGCATATCCCTATCTTGGGACCGGACCACCAAGGCAGCAAGTACATAAACCGAAAGGGGCACTTTTCAATGGTGCTGCAAGCACTGGTGGATCACAAGGGACGTTTCACCAACATCAGTGTGGGATAGCTGGGAAAAGTACATGATGCTCGCATCTTCAGGAACTCTGGTCTGTTTGAACAGTTGCAGGAAAGGTACTTTCCAGACCAGAAAATAACCATTGGGGATGTTGAAATGCCTATAGTTATCTTTGGGGACCCAGCCTACCCCTTAATGCCATGGCTCATGAAGCCATAGACAGGCAGCCTGGACAGTAGTCAAGAGCTGTTCAACTACAGGCTGAGCAAGTGCAGAATGGTGGTAGAATGTGCATTTGGATATTTAAAAGGACGCTGGCGCAGTTTACTGACTTGGTTAGACCTCAGCGAAACCAATATTCCTATTGTTATTACTGCTTGCGGTGTGCTCCACAATATCTGTGAGAGTAAGGGAGAGACGTTTATAGCGGGGTGGGAGGTTGAAGCAAATCGCCTGGCCACTGATTACACACAGCCAGACACCAGGGCAGTTAGAAGAGCACAGCAGGGTGTGCTGTGCATCAGAGAAGCTTTGAAAACCAGTTTCATGACTGGCCAGGGTACCGTGTGACATTTCTGTTTGTTTCTCCTTGATGAAAACTTGGTTCACTCTACTTCCCTGTAAGCCATCCAACCTCCCCTCCCCTCTTCGATCACCACTTGCAGAGGCAATAAAGTCATTGTTGTTTCAAACTTATGCATTCTTTATTAATTCATCACACAAATAGGGAGATAACTGCCAAGGTGGCCCAGGAGGGGTGGGGGAGGAGGGAAGCACCAGGTGGGGTGGTGGAGGAGGGGAAGACAAAGCCACACTGTACTTCAAAACTAACTGAATGCCAGCCTTCTGTTGCTTGGGCAGTCCTCTGGGGTGGAGTGGTTGGGTGCCCGAAGCTGCCACCCCGCCCTCCGCTGCCACATTCTTAAACATCTGGGCGAGGAGGCTATAGAACTTGGGGAGGAGGGTGGTTGGTTACATAGGGGCTACAGTGGCGGTCTGTGCTCCTGCTGCCTTTCCTACAGCACAACCATACGCCGGAGCATATCACTTTGATCCTTCAGTAGCCTCCGCATTGCATCCTGCCTTCTCTCATCACGCTGCCGCCACCTATCATCTTGATCCCACCACCTCTCCTCTTGCTCTTGCCACCTCTCCTCTAGTGCCTCGTGTTCATTTTGTGCTTTCCTGGATTCTGACATTGCTTGCCTCCATGCATTCTGCTGAGCTCTTTCAGTGCAGGAGGACTGCATGAGCTCAGAGAACATTTCATCATGAGTGCATCTTTTTCACCTTCTTATCTGTGCTAGCCTCTGGAACAGAGATGATAGGGGAAGCGTTGAAACGTTTGCAGCTGTGGGAGGAAAAAAAGGGAGAGTAGTATTTAAAAAGACACATTTTAGAGAACAATGGGTAGACTCTTTCACAGTGAACCAAGCTGTTAACATTACATAGCACATGTACTTTCGGTACAAGTTTGCGCCCCCCCAATTCTCTGGGATGATCGCTTCACCCCTCCCCCCACTGTGTGGCTAACAGCGGGGATGATTTCTTTTCAGCCACAGGCAAACAGCCCAGCAGGAATGGCCACCTCTGAATGTCCCCTGAATAAAATTCCCCTATTTCAACCAGGTGACCATGAATGATATCACTCTCCTGAGGATAATACAGAGAGATAAAGAACGGATGTTGCTTGAATGCCAGCAAACACTTGGACCATTCGCTGCCATGCTTTGTTATGCAATGATTCCAGACTACGTGCTACTGGCCTGGCCTGGTGAAGTGTCCTACCATGGAGGATGGAATAAGGCTGCCCTCCCCAGAAACCTTTTGCAAAGGCTTTGGGAGTACCTCCAGGAGAGCTTAATTGAGATGTCCCTGGAGGATTTCCACTCCATCCCCAGGCACGTTAACAGACTTTTCCAATAGTTGTACTGGCTGCGAATGCATCCCAAGTCTTCAGGGCAAATTAATCATTAAACATGCTTGCTTTTAAAACATGTATTATATTTACAAAGGTACACTCACCAGAGGTGTCTTCTCCGCTTTCAAGGTCCGGGAGCCCACCTTGGGAGGGTTGGGAGGGTATTGGCTCCAGGGTGATAAACAGTTCCTGGCTGTCGGGGAGAACGGTTTCATCCTCCTCCTCATCATCTTCCTTGTCCCCCAAATCCTCATCCCTGTTGCGTGAGACTCCTCCCCACGTATAGGGGTGGGGTAGTGGTAGGGGCACCACCTAGAATTGCATGCAGCTCGTCATAGAAGCGGCATGTCTGGGGGTCTGACCCGGAGCGGCCGTTTGCCTCTTTTGATTTTTGGAAGGTTTGCCTGAGCTCCTTAAGTTTCACACGGCACTGCTGTGGGTCTCTGTTCTAGCCTCTGTCCTTCATGCCCTTGGAGATTTTTTCAAATATTTTGGCATTTCATCTTTTGGAACAGAGTTCTGATAGCACGGATTCATCTCCCCATACAGCGATCAGATCCAGTACCTCCCATTCGGTCCATGCTGGAGCTCTTTTGCGATTCTGGGACTGCATGGTCACCTGTGCCCATGAGCTCTGCATGGTGACCTCTGCTGATGACCTCGCCACGTTGGCCAAACAGGAAATTAAATTCAAAAGTTCCCAGTACTTTCCTGTGTACCTGGCTAGTGCATCTGAGTTGAAAGTGCTGTCCAGAGCGGTCACAATGGAGCACTCTGGGATAGCTCCTGGAGGCCAATACTGTCGAATTGCATCCACACTACTCCAAATTCGACCCGGCGATGTCGATTTCAGCACTAATCCCCTCGTCAGGGAGGAGTACAGAAATCGATTTTAAGAGCCCTTTAAGTTGACAAAAATGGCTTCGTTGTGTGGACAGGTGCAGGGTTAAATTGATCTAACACCGCTAAGTTTGACCTAAACTCATAGCCCTGGTCTACACTAGGACTTTAGGTCGAATTTAGCAGCGTTAAATCGATGTAAACCTGCACCCGTCCACACAATGAAGCCCTTTATTTCGACTTAAAGGGCTCTTAAAATCAATTTCCTTACTCCACCCCTGACAAGTGGAAAGCGCTTAAATGGGCCTTGCCGGGTCGAATTTGGGGTACTGTGGACACAATTCAACGATATTGGCCTCCGGGAGCTATCCCAGAGTGCTCCATTGTGACCGCTCTGGACAGCACTCTCAACTCAGATGCACTGACCAGGTAGACAGGAAAAGAACCGCGAACTGAATCTCATTTCCTGTTTGGCCAGCGTGGCAAACTGCAGGTGACCATGCAGAGCTCATCAGCAGAGGTGACCATGATGGAGGCCCAGAATCGCAAAAGAGCTCCAGCATGGACTGAACGGGAGGTACGGGATCTGATCGCTGTATGGGGAGAGGAATCTGTGCTATCAGAACTCCGTTCCAGTTTTCGAAATGCCAAAACCTTTGTCAAAATCTCCCAGGGCATGAAGGACAGAGGCCATAACAGGGATCCGAAGCAGTGCCGCGTGAAACTTAAGGAGCTGAGGCAAGCCTACCAGAAAACCAGAGAGGCGAACGGCCGCTCCGGGTCAGAGCCCCAAACATGCCGCTTCTATGATGAGCTGCATGCCATTTTAGGGGGTTCAGCCACCACTACCCCAGCCGTGTTGTTTGACTCCTTCAATGGAGATGGAGGCAACACGGAAGCAGGTTTTGGGGACGAAGAAGATGATGATGATGATGAGGTTGTAGATAGCTCACAGCAAGCA
This sequence comes from Caretta caretta, assembly GCF_965140235.1. Lineage (NCBI taxonomy): Eukaryota > Metazoa > Chordata > Testudines > Cheloniidae > Caretta > Caretta caretta. The sequence goes on along the minus strand of NC_134216.1, from coordinate 52,289,448 downwards.
AGCGGAGAAACCAGTTTTCCCGACAGCCAGGAACTGTTTCTCACCCTGGACCTGGAGCCAGTACCCCCCGAACCCACCCAAGGCTGCCTCCTGGACCCGCCAGGTGGAGAAGGGACCTCCGGTGAGTGTACCTTTTAAAATACTATACATGGTTTAAAAGCAAGCATGTTAAAGGATTAATTTGCCCTGGCATTCGCGGCTCTCCTGGATGTACTCCCAAAGCCTTTGCAAAAGGTATCTGGGGAGGGCAGCCTTATTGCGTTCTTCATGGTAGGACACTTTACCACTCAGGCCAGTAACACGTACTCGGGAATCATTGTACAACAAAGCATTGCAGTGTATATTTGCTGGTGTTCAAACAACATCCGTTCTTTATCTCTCTGCGTTATCCTCAGGAGAGTGAGATATCATTCATGGTCACCTGATTGAAATAGGGTGCTTTTCTTCAGGGGACACTCAGAGGAGCCCGTTCCTGCTGGGCTGTTCGCCTGTGGCTGAACAGAAATGTTCCCTGCTGTTAGTCACGGGGAGGAGGGAGGGTTGAGGGGGTAGCCACGCGGTGGGGGGAGGCAAAATGCGACCTTGTAACGAAAGCACATGTGCTATGTATATAATGTTAACAGCAAGGTTTACCCTGAAAGAGTGTAGCCACTGTTTTATAAAATGTGTCTTTTTAAATACCGCTGTCCCTTTATTTTTCTCCACCAGCTGCATGTGTTTCAATGATCACAGGATCTTCTCCTTCCCAGAGGCTAGTGAAGATTAGAAAGAAAAAAAAACGCACTCGTGATGAAATGTTCTCTGAGCTCATGCTGTCCTCCCACACTGACAGAGCACAGACGAATGCATGGAGGCAAATAATGTCAGAGTGCAGAAAAGCACAAAATGACCAGGAGGAGAGGTGGCAGGTTGAAGAGAGTAAGTGGCAGCCTGAAGACAGGGCTGAAGCTCAAATGTGGCGGCAGCGTGATGAGAGGAGGCAGGATTCAATGCTGAGGCTGCTGGAGGATCAAACCAGTATGCTCCAGTGTATGGTTGAGCTGCAGCAAAGGCAGCTGGAGCACAGACTGCCACTACAGCCCCTCTGTAACCAACCGCCTTCCTCCCCAAGTTCCATAGCCTCCACACCCAGACGCCCAAGAACGCGGTGGGGGGGGGCACAGGCCAACCAGCCACTCCGCCACAGAGGACTGCCCAAAAAAAAGAAGGCTGGCATTTAATAAATTTTAAAGTTGTAAACTTTTAAAGTGCTGTGTGGCATTTTCCTTCCCTCCTCCACCACCCCTCCTGGGCTACTTGGTAATCATCCCCCTATTTGTGTGATGAATGAATAAAGAATGCATGAATGTGAAGCAACAATGACTTTATTGCCTCTGCAAGCGGTGATCGAAGGGAGGAGGGGAGGGTGGTTAGCTTACAGGGAAGTAGAGTGAACCAAGGGGCGGGGGGTTTCATCAAGGAGAAACAAAGAGAACTTTCACACCGTAGCCTGGCCAGTCATGAAACTGGTTTTCAAAGCTTCTCTGATGCGCACCGCGCCCTCCTGTGCTCTTCTAACCGCACTGGTGTCTGGCTGCGCGTAACCAGCAGCCAGGCGATTTGCCTCAACCTCCCACCCTGCCATAAATGTCTCCCGCTTACTCTCACAGATATTGTGGAGCACACAGCAAGCAGTAGTAACAGTGGGAATATTGGTTTCGCTGAGGTCTAAGCAAGTCAGTAAACTGAGCCAGCGCGCCTTTAAACGTCCAAATGCACATTCTACCACCATTCTGCACTTGCTCAGCCTGCAGTTGAACAGCTCCTGACTACTGTCCAGGCTGCCTGTGTACGGCTTCATGAGCCATGGCATTAAGGGGTAGGCTGGGTCCCCAAGGATACATATAGGCATTTCAACATCCCCAACAGTTATTTTCTGGTCTGGGAATAAAGTCCCTTCCTGCAGCTTTTGAAACAAACCAGAGTTCCTGAAGACGCAAGCATCATGTACCTCTTCCAGCCATCCGACGTTGATGTTGGTGAAACGTCCCTTGTGATCCACCAGAGCTTGCAGCACTATTGAAAAGTACCCCTTGCGGTTTATGTACTCGCGGGCTTGGTGCTCCGGTGCCAAGATAGGGATATGGGTTCCGTCTATGGCCCCACCACAGTTAGGGAATCCCATTGCAGCAAAGCCATCCACTATGACCTGCACATTTCCCAGGGTCACTACCCTTGATATCAGCAGATCTTTGATTGCGTGGGCTACTTGCATCACAGCAGCCCCCACAGTAGATTTGCCCACTCCAAATTGATTCCCAACTGACCGGTAGCTGTCTGGCGTTGCAAGCTTCCACAGGGCTATCGCCACTCGCTTCTCAACTGTGAGGGCTGCTCTCATCTTGGTATTCCTGCGCTTCAGGGCAGGGGAAAGCAAGTCACAAAGTTCCATGAAAGTGCCATTACGCATGCGAAAGTTTTGCAGCCACTGGGAATCGTCCCAGACCTGCCACACTATGCGGTCCCACCACTCTGTGCTTGTTTCCCTAGCCCAGCATCAGCGTTCCACAGCATGAACCTGCCCCATTAGCACCATGATGCATGCATTGTCAGGGCCCATGCTTTCAGAGAAATCTGTGTCCATGTCCTGATCACTCACGTGACGGCGCTGATGTCGCCTCTTCGCCCGGTATCGCTCTGCCAGGTTCTGGTGCTGCATATAGTGCTGGATAATGCGTGTGGTGTTTAATGTGCTCCTAATTGCCAAAGTGAGCTGAGCGGCCTCCATGCTTGCCTCGGTATGGCGTCTGCACAGAAAAAAGGCGCGGAACGATTGTCTGCCGTTGCTCTGATGGAGGGAGGGGTGGCTGACGACACTGCTTACAGGGTTGGCTTAAAGGGAATTAAAATCAACAAAGAGGGTGGCTTTACATCAAGGAGTATTTCAGGCAGGACTTCATGGAGGGTTCCAATAAGAAATGATGCACCTAAGTAATTGTTCTTATTGGAACAAGCAGGTTGGTCTAGCCTCTGATTGATACATGGCTAGATTTACCTCGCTGCACCTTCTCTGTGAGTGACTGCAGTGTGACCTAGAGGAATGAGTCCCCTAGACGGCGGAGAGGGGAAGCAAATGAGTACAAAACAAATCTGGTCTATTTCTTGTTTTGATACACGCCATCTATCTTTTACATCTTTGGCTGGCAGCAGAGGGTGCAGAAGGACTGCATGCCATCCGCATCTCATGGCTGCTCAGCAGAAGACGGTGCAGTAGGACTGCTAGCCATCCTCATCTCTTGCCTGCCTGGCAGAAGATGGTACAGTACGACTGCTAGCAATCCGTATCGCCTGCCTGCTCACCATAAGATGGTTCAATAGGACTGACTGCAGGACTAAAGAGAATGACCTGGTCAAGTCACTCCAAATTTAGTCTCTGCGCCCATGTCTGCCCAGGCGCTCCTGGCCGACGTGGCCAGGAGCAACTCGGACATGATGATGACGGCTACCAGTTGTATTGTACCGTCTGCTGCCACAAGGCAATGGGTTGCTGCTACTGTGTAGCAATGCAGTACCACGTCTGCCAGCACCCAGGAGACATACGGTGACGGTTACCTGAGCGGGCTCCATGCTTGCCATGGTATGGCGTCTGCACAGGTAACTCAGGAAAAAAGGTGCGAAATGATTGTCTGCCCTTGCTTTCACGGAGGGAGGGAGGGAACGGGGGCCTGACGATATGTACCCAGAACCACCCGCGACAATGTTTTAGCCCCATCAGAGTGCTCCATTGAGACTGCTCTGGACAGCATTCTCAACTCAGATGCACGATTGTTTGCCATTGCTCTGACGCAGGGAGGGGTGACTGACAGCGCGGCTTACAGGGTTGGCTTCAGGGAGCTAAGATCAACAAAGGGGGTGGCTTTACATCAAGGAGTATTTCAGGCAGGACTTCACAGAGGGTTCCAGTAAGAAATGGTGCACCTAAATTATTGTTCTTATTGGAACAAGGAGGTTAGTCTGGCCTCTGATTGATACATGGCTAGACTTACCTCGCTGCACCTTCTCTGTGAGTGACTGCAGTGTGACCTAGAGGAATGAGTCCCCTAGACGGGGTGGGGGGGGGGGAAAGCAAATGAGTACAAAACAAATCTGGTCTATTTCTTGTTTTGATACACGCCATCTATCTTTTACATCTTTGGCTGGCAGCAGAGGGTGCAGAAGGACTGCATGCCATCCACATCTCATGGCTGCTCGGCAGAAGATGGTGCAGTAGGACTGCTAGCCATCCTCATCTCTTGCCTGCCCGGCAGAAGATGATGCAATAGGACTGCTAGCAATCCATATCGCCTGCCTGCTCACCATAAGATGGTTCAATAGGACTGACTGCAGGACTAAAGAGAATGACTTGATCAAGTCACTTCAAATTTAGTCCCTGCACCCATGTCTGCCCAGGCGCTCCTGGCCGACGTGGCCAGGAGCACCTCGGACATGACGATGACGGCTACCAGTCCTATTGCACCGTCTGCTGCCACAAAGCAATGGGTTGCTGCTACTGTGTAGCAATGCCGTACTGTGTCTGCCAGCACCCAGGAGACACACGGTGACAGTGAGCTGAGCGGGCTCCATGCTTGCCGTGGTATGGCGTCTGCACAGGTAACTCAGGAAAAAAGGCGCAAAACGATTGTCTGCCCTTGCTTTCACGGAGGGAGGGAGGGAACGGGGGCCTGACGATATGTACCCAGAACCACCCGCGACAATGTTTTAGCCCCATCAGGCACTGGGATCTCAACCCAGAATTCCAATGGGCAGCGGAGACTGCGGGAACTGTGGGATAGCTACCCACAGTGCAATGCTCCGGAAGTCGACTCTAGCCTCGGTACTGTGGAAGCACTCCGCCGCGTTAATGCACTTAGAGCATTTTGTGTGGGGACACACACACTCGAATATATAAAACCGATTTCTAAAAAACCGACTTCTATAAATTCGACCTAATTTCGTAGTGTGGACATACCCATAGTGTAGACCAGGGCTAAGATTCTATACCCATCCAATCACATACCTCTACAAAAGGTGCCCAAACAAGCGTAACTCCAAACAGCTCAGATGATTCAGTTGAGGAAATATTCTGGTTCAAAAAGCTAGATTTAGATCATTTGCTAAAATCTAAAGAGCTGTTGCTGTACAAAACTGTTTCACACAATCAAGTGGCACTACTACCAATATGGGCCTGGTGAAGAGCCAGACCGCCTAATGCAAGAGAGTAGGCAAAGAAGAAAAGTCTATCATCAGTTGGCATAATATTGCACTTTTCTTGGCATTCTGGTTGAAAAGTATGATCTAATTTCCTGGGATTACTCTGGTCTGTTCCAACTGCATGGAGTTTGTTGGAGTATTTTTAATTCCATAGGCAAAACATGCTAGAAGATGCCTTCTCTTACAAGCTTATGCTCAAATAAATTGTTTAGTCTCTAAGGTGCCACAAGTACTCCTCGTTCTTTTTTCTCTTCCAAGTGTAAATTATGAAATTAAGCAACAATTAATTGATCTTGTGGTATAAGAGTAATCAAATTTCTGCTTAGTAAGATGATACTCCACCCTTATTCAAAGAAGTAGGATATGTTTATTTCAGGCTGTATCACTCACAGCATTATGCTCAATGAAGTGCAGGACTCCCCCCATGTGGTATCGCTACTCATATATGGGAGGACATAGCCATGGACGAGTTTGTCATTAGAAATTTTTTGTTATAAGATTTATGATCTTCTATCAATGGCTCTGTTATGAGTCAGTCTTTCTATGGTGATTCTGACAATTCAAAATATTTAGTCACATATTTTCTATTGATTTCCATAAAGCTGCAGTTTTCTTGAGCTAGTGCTTCTGTGTAACTTCAATATGCGTATGCCTTGAGTTAATAGAATAAGAGGATAGCAGAGGTAAGTCATTCCAAGAATGTTTGGCTTAATGAGGTTGGTCATATAGCTGGTTAAAATTTTTCAAAACAAAGTCTTTTTAATCTCCAAACCTGCATAAGGCAGTGGTCCTGTGGTCATATAATTAAAAAACTATCATAACGCATATGAAGAAAGGGACTGAATTATGGTTGCACAGGCAACCTGAATTCTGACTTTTCCTAACTTTTGAGTGCTTGATTTTGCAATCTTAATAATGTTTGTTTAGCGCAGTGGTTTTGGATATAATATATAATATTGTAGACAGGTGCATATGAAAAATAGGTGTATAGCATATAGTACATATTTATTAATTCTATTAGTTCTTTTACCTATGGTATTATGTTCTCTTTAGTATCCTAGTAGCTGTGAAATTATTGCCAAGAATAACTTAGATTGAAAGATCTTTCTTAGTAAACGTGGTCACATGGCAATCAGTATTAGCTGAAACACAATGTACTGTACATACTTTTAAGCCCTAAGTAATAAAAATTCTTGAAGGAGCCAACCAAAGTCCTTAAGATTGACTTCCATGCCCTGATATCAGCATCATTAAGTGTTGGTAAAACAGGACCATCCTTTTTCCTGACTCTTTTGATGGAGTTGGAATTAGAGCACGGTAATTTCTTAAAAATGAAAAACAAACAACATTTCTATCAAAGTGTGTGTTTTCAGAGTCTTCCTTTCAGTGGCCAGGCTTGCTACAGGAAAGGCTCCTTGTTTTCTGTTGTCCCCTCTGGTTGAACAAATGAGGGTACCTACTGAATTTAAACACGATTTGGTGGGTTTTTCCTGAGCACAACTTCCTTGTGGTGGCTTCCACCTCAAGATAGGTGTGAAGGCAAGAAAGAAGGATGTGGACTGTCTGCCTTCAATACTCTTTTCTATTCACTGAAGGAGAACATATCTTGATGGCTGTCTTTGCTGAGTCCATCTACCTTCATACTATTTAAACCATTGGCAGAAGAGGGGGACAGCATGAATCTGCCTTTTTTGAACAGGACATACTCTGAAACTGCATTGAGAGCTCCTCTAAAATCAGTCATCCTCAGATCTAGTAATGCGGTATAATACAATGGTATGATATGATTATCATTCTCTTGCAGCTAATCTTACATTCTAAAATGGTACCACAGCATTGCACCAAGATAGTATGTACCACTTCCAATATGTCCTGCCCGAGAGCTTGAAATCCTGGAAAAAGCAGTAAAAGTGAGTGTCACGGGGTCCACTCACCGCAGGTGGCACCTCCTCCTGGTCGGTCTGGGAATCAGCTCTCTTCAGTTCCAACGCCCCCTTCTGCTTCTTGCTGTATGCTTTATTGCCGCTCTCTCTCACAGCAACTCCATCTTCGTGCCTTGGCCCTCCAGCCAGGTCATTCTACATGCTTCCTCCATCTGGGGTATCAAAATCTTTCCTCACTATCAGTTTCTGGCCATCTTCCCATTTACTGCCCCCATGCCACTCCCTCAGTTGTTGGCAGGGGAACCCAGGCCCACCCTCTACTCCAGGTTTCAGCTCAGGGACCCTTTTGTCAGCAGCCAACATGTGTTCACTCCTTGACTTTACTACCTTTCCCTGAGCCCTTTCCTTACCTTCTAGCTCTCCCCCTACCTCTGGGTTTGCCAGCCTCACAACTCCCTCTTCCCAGGGAGTAATTGTAAGCTGGTGGTTCTCAACCAGTAGTATATGTAACCCTGGGAATATGCAGAGGTCTTCCAGGGGGGTACATCAGTTCATCTAGATATTAGCCTAGTTTTACAACAAGCTACATAAAAAGCATTAGCAAAGTCAGTACAAACTAAAATTTCATACAACGATTTGTTTATACTGCTCTATATACTATACACTGAAATGTAAGTACAATATTTATATTCCAATTGATTTATTTTATAATTATATGGTAAAATTGAGAAAAAAAGCAATTTTTCAGTAGTAGAGTGCTGTGACACTTTTGTATTTTTATGTCTGATTTTGTAAGCAAGTAGTTTTTAAGGGAGGTGAAACTTGGGGGTACGCAAGACAAATCAGACTCCTGAAAAGGTTGAGAGCCGCTGCCCTAAGCTATTTTTTCTGTAGCCCCAACCACACCTCCCTTCTCCCAGGGAGTGACTACAGCCTTTCTTCCAGCAGCTCTCAGCTACCAGGCTTTATATAGGCCCCCCCTTCTGAATCCTGTCCATCTGAGCCTCATTTAATTTATCCCTGCTCCCTGGCTCCTCCTCCATGTGCACCCTGAGGAGTTAATTGGCTCAGCTAGCCACCTTAACCCCTTCAGGGCTTGTGTTGGGTGGATACCCCAACACAGTGAGCAATGGTGGCTGTACTAAATGTTTCCCCAAAGGGAAGATGGGGAGATTTAGGAGGAATGTGTTAGTGTTAAGGTCACCACTAAGTAAGTTGCTCGGTCTTTGTGTTCACCCTGTTGCATTACCTGCAAACAAACAGACCCTCAGTTAGTTGAAAGGTCACAAATTTGAAATTGATAAAAATAAATATTTTAATGCAATGTGCAACTCACTGATACATAAGATTATGGAGGCTAATAACTCAAAAAGACTAGATGGTACTCAAGTCTGACCCATTATGGCACTCCTTTGTTTCCTGCACTGGGTCTTTTATATGTGTTGCTGTGAAGAGAACCAACACAGAGCACCATTTCTTTGCATTCAGGGGTGTAGAGTCCTCCATGAGGCTTTTCCATGGCCTGTCATCTTTTCCAACACAGCAGAACTGCTGTGTCTATACTGTGTAACCCTTCTGCCAGGCCGAGTTGATAGCGGCAAGGGCCGGGTTCAGTACACAGGGGTTCCCTCTCATCAAAGCAAATGCAAAACTGGCTCAAGCCCCCACCCAATGACCTGAGAAAATCTTACACACACCCCTGGGCACCTCGAAGAGGCAATACTTCCCCTCTCGCAAGCACAGAGTCTCGGTGTAGCAGAGAATCTTTAATTAAAGATGAGGTAAACAACATCAGCATTAAATTGGGAGAACACCACAACTAGGGTTCATCAACCAAACCATGAGCAAAGCCCCACCCCAGCAAATTGGGCCATGTCCTTTCCCTCGGGTTCTTGGGTCCCACAACCCAAACGCCTCTTGAGTCCAGCGATCCAAAAATCACCCGAAGTCCAAAAAGTCCAACATCCCAAAGTCCAGCCCCAGAGTTCAAAAGTTCATCTGCAGAGTGTTACTCCTCAGTCTGGGTGAAAATGTATGTGTGTGGGGAGGGGGTTGGGGGGGGAAGAGGTAAGGGGCACCTTATGTGATCTGAAGCTGACTGCCCCACAGCTCCATAGGGCTTCATTCTGCTCCGCTCCACCAGCCGTCCCATGAACTGCTCCGCATCCCACAAGCAGCTCCCGCTGTCCCATGAACTGCTCCACCAGCCAGTCCACAAACTGCTCCACTCCGCTCTAGATCTTCAGGCTCCCCACTACTTAACACAGTGCTCAGCTCTTAGTAATTTTAGCTCTTTAGTGATTTCAGCTTGTAGTAGTGGGAGCCTCAGTGCTGGCGCACCATAAGGCCAAAGGGAATTCAGCTCAGCATCTGTAGCTAGACTCCTAATAGACCCAAAATTAGCTCTGATGTTCCACAGCGGAGAGAGACAGAGGTGCAGTTGATGTTTCAGGCCCTCACAAAGGGGCCCACACCACCAGGTACTAATACCTGTCTCCAGCCTCTCTCCAGTCACAGAGTTTTGGAACCCATATAGCTTGCCTAGCAAGTGCTACTTAGTTGATGGTGAGTCCCTCCATCATAACAAAAGGCCAAGTACAGTTCCACTGTCCTTGATTCCCATAATCAGGGTAATAACAATTTATTCTTCCTGCCCCAATAACAGAGACACTGGGGATCCCACAGAAGCCAAAGTGACCATTTGGGCAGCTATGGCCTCATTCTAGGTGGGGTGGGTGTGCCTATGCAAATGAGATCGGCCCATGAAGTTCTTTTCCACAACTTGCCACACCTCACCACCAAATGTCAGGGTGGAGCTCATCCTGACTCTGTTTACAACTTTACCTAAACCTTGCACATCTGGGCAAGGATATTAGCTTGGCAGGATTTCCCTCTCACTATATAAGAACAGCATCTGCCATTACTAGTCTTTCTAGAAAACAAATGACAAAGTTTTTGATTCTACACAGTGCTGAGCATTCTGGCCACAATTGAGAAAATACTTGGGCAGTTTTTAACTTTAAGCATTTGAGTTATTTCATTAAAGGCTATGTAAATTATACTATGGGGAAAAGTTTGTCTACATTTAATTAAAATACACATGGTATAGTACCTTATAGTCCTTATATATTTTCCCAACTCTTTCCCCAGCTGCTGTTCCTGTTTTATTCAGTTTCTCCTGCTGCTCAGAAAGCAAAATGCATGACTGTAGGCGCGTTCGGCCAGGGGTCATCACTCTCCGGGGCGGCGGGGAACCAGACCACCTCACTACTTCTGTCAGGTATGTCGGGGAATTAGCCTGCCTGAGCAAAGAGTTCAATAGCAAGGCCCTGGCTCCTGGCTCCGAGCAGCCTGGGAGAGGGGGAGACTGCCACCCGCGAGATGGGTGGCAGAGGGGACGCAGGCCCACCCACTCCACTGCATCTCAGCCTGGGGCCCTAGCAGCGACAGAAGACCCACTGCTGTGTCAGTGGGGTTCCTGGCCTCAACACACTGACATTGGCTCTGGCAGTGTTGCAGCCTGACTAGGGCCAGCTGCCCCTGGGCTACTTCCTACCTCCCCCTCTAGAGGTACATGAGTCCGGCCAGCGTCCTCCAAGGGGTTACACACCATGGGCTCCTCAGGGTAACTGGTGCTTGGTTGGCTTGGTGGCTCCTTGGGGTAACTGGCGAACGACAAGCTTGGCAGCATCTCTAGGCTCAGGCTAGCATCAGGCATTGGCTGGTCTGGCCAGTCCTCGGGTCGGCCGCCGATTGCCACAGTCTCCCATCTGGGAGCTCTGCCACATGCATCTGGCCTCTCCAATAGCTGTGTTTCAACTGAGCCCTGGGGTCAGGCTTTTATACTTCTGGTCCTGTGCCTTGACCTCTGAGGGGCGGGTGCAGGGTTCGCTGGCTCCGCCCACTTTGGCATCCAGAGAGGCTCCTCACTCTCTGGGATGGCGGGGAATCAGACCGCCTCGCTACAATGACATAAAAACCTAAGAATGGCCATACTAGGTCAGACCAACGGTTCATCTAGCCCAGTATCCTGTCTTCCAACAGTGACCAGTGCCAGGTGCTTCAGAGTGAATAAACATAACAGATAATCAAGTGATCCACCCCCTGTTGCACAATCCCAACTTCTGGCAACAGAGGCTAAGGACACTTCAGAGCATGGTTTTGCATCCCTGCCATCCTGGCTAATAGCCAATGATGGACCTATCCTCCATGAACTTATCTAGTTCTTTTTGAACCCTGTTATAGTCTTGGCCTTCACAACATCCTCTGGCAAAGAGTTCCACAGGTTAACTGTGTGAAGAAATACTTCCTTTGGTTTATTTTAAACCTGCTGCCTATTAATTTCATTTGGTGACCCCTAGTTCTTGTGTTATGAGGAATAATAACACTTCCTATTTACTTTTGCCACACAAGTCATAATTTTATAGACCTCTGTCAATCCCCCCTTAGTCGTCTCTTTTCCAAGCTGAAAAGTCCCAGTCTTATTAAGCTCTCCTCATATGGAAGCTGCTCCATACCCCTAATCATTTTTGTTGCCCTTTTCTGTACCCTTTCCAATTCCAATATATCTTTTTTGAGATGGGGCGATCAGAATCTGCATGCAGTATTCAAGATGTGGGCATACCATGGATTTATAGAGAGGCAATATGATATTTGCTCTCATATTCCCTTTCTTAATGATCCCCAACATTCTGTTCACTTTTTTGACTGCCGCTGCCCACTGAGTGGATGTTTTCCGAGAGCTATCCACAATGACTCCAAGATCTCTTTCTTGAGTGGTAACAGTTAATTTAGACCCCACCATTTTATATATGTAGTTGAGATTATGTTTTCCAATGTGTGTTACTTTACATAACCTCTTATTCCAGAGTTCCTGTTAATGCTTATTATTCTGGCAGGAATGCCCTCACAACTGCTTCCCCTTCTTCCATCAAATGACCCTGGAGACCAAAGTACTGATTCTTTAAGGGGATCAGAATACTTTTGATTCCTACTAAGTGGAGTCAGGGGGAGCTGAGGGTGATGAGCTCAACCCCCACCCAGGTGACTGGTAGTCAAGAAACCTAAAGAGTCATGTACACCACAGAAATAGTTTAGCTTTGTGGGACAGCAGTATCATATGCTATTGCTTTACAATTTCAAGAACAAAGGTTTTTAAAAGTCACTTTAAAATGGTGCTGCTTCATACTTTCATTTTGTTCTTATTATGTGTCACATTGCTATATCCCATACCATCTATCACATGCAGAATTTGAACACTCAGCCAATCTCAGCCAATTATAGCCCACTGACAGGACAGAAAAGCAAGCACAGGCTACTAACATGACTGTGAGTGGGTGGAGGAGCAGACATTGCCACAGGCTTCCAAGTTAAAAAAATGATTACTCACCTTCTCATAACTGTTGTTCTTCGAGATGTGTTGTTCATATCCATTCCAATTAGGTGTGTGAGTGCCGCGTGCACAGTCATCAGAATGTTTTTCCCTTAGCAGCATCCATTAGGTCAGCTGTGGAGCCCCCTGGAGTGGCGCCTCCATGGCAGTGAATATAGGTACCTGCCAACCCGCTGCCTCCCCCAGTTCCTTCTTGCCGGCTACTCCAACAGAGGGGAAGGTGGGGATTTGGAATAGATATGAGTGACACATCTCGAAGAACAGCAGTTACGAGAAGGTGAGTAACCAGTTTTTCTTCTTTGAGTGTTTGCTCATATCGATTTCAGTTAGGTGACTCCCAAGCCCTACCCCAGAGGTGGGGTCGGAGTTATGGAATCGCTGACTGAAGCACCGCTCTGCCGAATGCTGCATCATCTCCAGCATGCTGAGTGATGGTGTAATGAGAGGTGAATGAATGAACCAAGGACCATGTCGCCGTCCTTCAGATCTCTTGAATAGGGACCTAGGCAAGGAATGCTGCCAATGAGGCCTGCACCCTTGTGGAATGCACCGTTAGTGCCAGGGCTGGAACCTGGGCTAACTCGTAACAAGTCTGGATCCAGGCCCTCCTGTCCTTCCAGCTCTCTGGTGTCATCCTGAGATCCTCTGTGATGAGGCCGGGAGTCCTTTCATCCAGTCTGCCACTGCTACGAACAGCTGGTTTGACTTCCAAAATGGTTTCGTGTGCTTGATGTAAAAAGCCAGCGCTCAATGAACATCCTGTGTGTGGAGCCTCTGTTCTAGGCTACTGTTGTGAGGCTTAGGATAGAATACTGGTAGAAAAATGTCCTGTGTGGTGTGGAATTGGGACACCACCTTTGGAAGAAAGGCCAGATGAGGTCTGAATTGCACCTTGTCCTTAAAGAAAACCATGTGGGGGGTGTCGGAGGTGAGAGCCTTTAGCTCAGACACCTTCCTTGCTGAGGTAATGGCAACCAGGAAATCTAACTTCCATGATAGGTAGAGGAGCAAACAAGTTGCCACAGGTTCAAATGGGGGCCCCATTAGTCTGGAGAGGAGCAGGTTAAGGTCCCATGCTGGAACCGGTTGTCTAACTTGCGGGTACAGACGTTCCAGACCCTTAAGGAGATGGCCGACCATGGGGTTGGCGAAGGAATGCCCAGCTGCTCCTGGGTGGAAGGCCAAAATGGCTGCCAGGTGCATGTTGATGGATGACGGTGCTAGACCCTGCTATTTCAGGTGCTCCAGTATGAGCAGTATGGGCATCTGTATTGGGGGTGTGCGGCCCTGAGTACACCAGAATGTAAACCTCTTCCACTTAGCCAGGTAGGTAGCCCTAGTGGAGGGTTTTCTGCTACAAAGTAAGACCTCCCTCACTGACTCCAAGCACATGAGCTCTATGGGGTTTAGCCATGAAGCTTCCAGGCTGTGAGATGGAAGAACTGGAGGTTGGGGTGGTGAAGGCGATCAAGTCCGGGAACAGTGGCAATGTGATCACGGCATCCACTGACAGGTCCAGGAGCATGGTGTACCAGTGTTGGCGAGGCCGCACTGGTACCACCAGTATAGCAGCTGCCTTGTCTCTGCAAATCTTGAGCAGGACCTTGTGTATGAGTGGGAATGGTGGGAATGCACACAGAAGACATCCCATCCAGGGGAGGAGGAACGTGTCCGCAAACGAGCAAGGGTTGTGCTTCTGAAAGGAGCAGAATTACAGGCACTTTCTGTTGCCTCGTATGGTGAATAGATCAGCCTAGGGAGTTCCCCACCTCTGGAAAACATTGTGTATGATGTCCAGGCAGATAGACAATTCATGGTTGTGGAAGAATCTGCTGAGATAGTCCACTAGCTCGTTCTGGGCACCTGGGAGGTAGGATACTTCCAGGTGAATGGAGTGGGCAATGCAGAACTCCCACAACAGGAGGGCTTCCCAGCATAGGGGAGAGGAATGGGCACCACCCTGCTTGTTGATGTAAAACACTGCAGTTGTAGTGTCTGTCATAACTGCCACACACTGGCCTTGAAGCTGGGCCTGGAAGGTTTGGCACACTAATCGGACCGCCCTCAACTCTTTGATGTTGATATGAAGCGAGGGACTGTCCTGAGACGAGAGGCCTATATCTGAATGTCTCCCAGGTGTGAGCCCTATCCCAGCACTGATGCGTCCATTACCAGGGACAAAGAGTGCTGGGGTCAGTTGAAGGGGACTCCCTGGTACACCTTTTGAGGGTCGAGCCACCATCGGAGGAACTCGAGGACTTGCACCGGAATGGTGACCACAGAGTCTAGGCTGTCGCACCTCGGATGGTAGACCAATGTAAGGCAAGCTTGGAGAGGTCTGAGCCTCAGTCTGGCATGCTGTACCGCGTACATGCATGCTGCCATGTGACTGAGAAGACTCAGGTACCCCCTTGTTGTAGTAGTAGGGTATTGTCTGAGGCCTTGTATGATGTCAGTCATTGCTGGAAGCGAGCTTCCAGCAGGAACGCCCCAGCCCAGATCAAGTCCAACACCGTACCGATAAACTTTATTCTTTGGGTCAGTAGCAGGGTTGACTTGTTCACATTGAGCAGGAGACCCAACCTGTTGAAGGTGGATCTGACGAAGGATAGCTAAGACTCCACCTCTTCCTTGGTATACCCCCTGAGCAGCCAGTCATACTTGCGCCTGCCATTCCTTCCCTGCTTTCTGTAGGAATCCTGGCTCAGATGAGGGGGACAGGAGCACTGTTGCAGCTGGGGCTTAAAATGTTTACGTTGGGTTGCCAGTGTGTGCATGCCCAATGACTTCATAGTAGCCCGGGAGTCTGTAAGGCTGTGCAGTCTGGAGTCCATTTGCTCCATGAAAAGGCCTGTACTGTCAAACAGCAGGTCCCGTAGTGTCTGCTGCACTGCCGGGGGAAGCCCAGATGCCTGAAGCCATGAGCTTCTTCTCATAGTGATGCCTGAGGACAGGGTTTGCGCGGACTCAGTGAGGCCTATAAAGAGGTACATGCCACTGCCTTGCCTTCTTCCACTATTGCCACAAACTCTGCTCTCGAGTCCAGTGATACCAATTCTTTAAACTTCAACATGGAGGTCCATGAATTGAAGTTGTACCTGCTGAGGATAGTTTGCTGGTTAGCTATCCTCAACTGCAGCCTCCCAATCGAATGGACCTTTTGGCCAAAAAGGTCCATCTTTTTCGACTCCTTAGACTTTGGAGTCAGTCTATGTTTCCCTGGTCTCTCCTTCTCGTTCACCACAGACACAACCAATGAGCAGGCCTGGTGCGAGAAGAGGTACTCGTACCCCTTTGAGGGTACAAAGTATTTCCTCCCCACCCCCTTGACTGTCGGGGGAATGGATGCAGAGGTTTACCACAGAGTTTTAATGTTATTTTTGATTGTATTTATGATGGGCAGAGCAGCCCTGGATGGCCCTTCTGGTGTCAAAATGTTGACCATGGGGTCCTCAGACTCAACCACCTCCCCTGCCTCCAACCCCATGTTGCGGGCAATCCTGCATAGCAGGTCCTGATGGGCCCTGCTATCAATGTGGGGTGGTCCCAAGGATGAAGCCCTTGCCAGGGCTTCATCTGGCGACGAAGCCGACGAAGCCAGAGGTGGCGCCGGGCCCTCCTGTCATTCCAGCTCTCTGGTGTCATCCTCTTTGGCACTGTGGCTCTCGGTGCCAATCCTCTTAGCAGGTGCTGGGGATGAGTGCTGTTCGGCCGGTGCTGGGGACCGGTGCCGCTCAGCCGGAGCCGGTGCCACTCTATCTGTGCTGGGAACCAGTGTCTCGGTGCCAGTGATGGGGAGCAATGCCTAAATAGAACTGAGGAACCCCATCTGGAAACTGATGCCGGAGAACAGTGCCACGATGGTGGTGTCAAACAGCAGTGCCATGGGGGGGTGGTGCTGTGTTGGTGAAGGTCACTGCCTCATCATGGCAGGTTTTCTTCTAGACGGTGCTGCTCACTGTGGCACCGGAGGCCTGTCTCTGCCAGCCAGAGACTGAGGAGCCGTCATGGCAATCAGATCCCTCATGGCCTCAAAAATATCTGGGGTGGAGAGGAGCTCCAATTCCTCCACCTGGCACTCCCAGTCAGGAGAGTCTATGGGCACCGGACTCCTTTGAGGGACCAAAGTCCACAGTGCCATCTCCTGTAACTCTGGCACTGGGTGCTCCTGCATTGGACGCACTCCGGTCACACCAGCTGGCACTGCTGTCTTTGGCACAGGGGAGCGGCCCCTGTCCGTCTTCCTGTGCCGCTTGTGCAGCACTGGGGAGTGGAAGCGGTGCTAAGTTGCCTCCATGGACTTTGGTGCTGGGGAGCATCGGTGTCGAGGGTCTCTTTGGCTATAGGCCTTCCTTGGCACTGTGTTACACATGGAGGCTGGAGCATTCCGCATGGATGTGCTCAGGGCCGGAGGCTGTCGGCCTGGGGCTGTCTGAGGATGAAGAGCTGCCTCCATCAGGTTCTGCTTGAGCCTGAAGTCTTGCTCTTTCTTCATCGTTGGGTGGAACACCCTGCAAACTTTGCACCTCTCTGTCTGGTGCGCCTCTTCCAGACACTTAAGGCAAGAGTTGTGGGGGTCACCTGTTGGCATGGGCTTGTGGCAGATTCCGCGGGACTTAAACCCGTGGGACTGAGGCATGCCCCAGAGCCCAGGGGAAGGGCATGGGGTGGGGGGTACACAACACTCCAACTATTCCTATCACTAACTAACTTAACTAACTAGTTAACAACTATAAACTAAGAACTATGAGCTATAACAAGTAACAAGCTAAGGGAAGCACTTGTAAAGCAAGCAACCACAGTTCCAACGACCGCCACTGGCGGTAAGAAGGAACTGAGGAGGTGGCAGGTCAGCAGGGACCTATATTCACCACCATGGAGGCGCCACTCCAGGGGGCTCCACAGCTGACCCGATGGGTGCTGCTAAGGGAAAACTTTCCGACAACTGTGCACGAGGCACGCACACACCTAATTGGTATGGATATGAGCAAACACTTGAGGAAGAACACGCACTTATTTGCAGGTGAGACAGATGAAGAAACAGCATGGCTAATACTGCTCAGCGCTGCTCTTGACTGTGACCTTTCTGGAAGTTTAGTGTAGGGAAACTCACACACATCAAATATTAACACAACTGAGACCATTATACTTTTGTTTTGGTTGGCAGATGGAGATGATGGGGGTTGTTAGATGGGTCAGCTCTCAGTTTTTTTCTAGCACATTGGAAGGCTTGATTCTGCAAGGTTAAATGGGATTTGAGTGTACCCTGCACCTCACAGGAGATGCTCAGAACCTGCTAGGATCTGGCCCAGAACTTCACCTGGCTGATTCACCTGAAACATAACTCTATGGAGTCCCTGGATTACCCCCTGCCTCCTGCAGGACTGCTCAATCCCCACAATGCCCTGTGGAATCTCTGCCCTACCTCCCACTCTGATCTGAATACTGTATGAATCACACTCCACCCACAGGATATGTCTTTATGTTTTCCAAATTTACCCAAGGATCTGTACAAAGTTAAATGTAGGGGTTTTTTTATGTGTTTCCATTACGTTTTACTCTTAGTGTTCTTGTGTGTTGCCCATTATTGAATCTAGCCTCCTATCACATCATTCCTTCCCACTCCAGTCTGATAATTATGCCATGAAACCTCGTTTGTCCGCTTCTCCCACAGTCATGGCCGTGCTTTTGTCCATGCTTTCCCCTCTGGATTGCTCTCTCTAAGTTGGTCTGCCTGGACCTTTTAAATTCAAACCTTTCCTTATTGCTCACACTTGTCTGTTAGAAATGAGTCAGTGATGACATTTCAATCTTTATTCATGCTAATCCTCCCCTCCTCCACACACACACTTTTTGTTTCCTGGTGATCCGCACTAATCTTTGCTGAGTAACCATGTAATCTTATTGTTTTCACTCTGTCCTTCCTCTTGCAACTCTTCCCTTCAGTTTTGTAATTCCCTATCTTGTGTCATGTCTGAAATTAGATTGCAGCAAGCTCCTTGGAGAACACACCATGACTCGTTTATACTGTGAGCTCTCTGGTGCTGAAAAATAATAAAT
Source organism: Caretta caretta (assembly GCF_965140235.1). Classification (NCBI taxonomy): domain Eukaryota; kingdom Metazoa; phylum Chordata; order Testudines; family Cheloniidae; genus Caretta; species Caretta caretta. The sequence goes on along the minus strand of NC_134216.1, from coordinate 52,270,884 downwards.
AGCCATTAGAAATGTTGGTACTTAAATACCCAATATTAATAAATATTTCTGAATAGCTTAGGCTAAATATAGAGGGCCAGATATTCCACACCCAACCTAGATACTTTGTGCATAGGATAGCTCCCTGTTCTATGGGCAGTGTGTAAACAGCAATGTTAGTAGCTCTGCTCTATAAGGGACAAAGCATGAGAGTGTGCACCGGTTTAGATGGGGACTTTAAAAAGAGCTCAGCCTTTGCCTGACTCTGCTCCTATTGAAATCAACAGTAAAACTCCTTTTGACATAAATGGGGACAAAGTTAAGCCAACATTGAACACAAGAACGGCCATACTGGGTCAGACCAAAGGTCCATCTAGCCCAGTAGCCTGTCTTCCGATAGTGGCCAATGCAAGGTGCCCGAGAGGGAATGAACAGAACAGGTAATCATCAAGTGATCCATCCCATTGCCCATTCCCAGCTACTGGCAAACAGAAGCTAGGGACACCATCCCTGTCCAACATTGAGCACTTCAAAATTCTCAGGCTTAGCACACTCCATTTTTAAGCAGAACTGCCCATTGACCTGGATGGGGAATTCTCAAACAAACACAGGCAAACAAAGAGACAACAACCTTAACAACCTAATGGCACAATCTGCCTTTTAATTAGGAAAGGGTACCAAGTGACTGTATCTCTCGGAGCTTATGCTGAAAGTAAACATTTGAACTAGCCCAGAATCTAACCTCATTTTAACATCCCTGGTTTATAGACACCGTTTACACAGTATTCTATGATGCAGAGTTTCAACTGTTGATCTATTTGGTTATTACACTTGTGCCTGGTTATGATGCTGTTGTTCTAACATCTCTCATGGATACAATAACATCATTATTTTCCTTTTTCCTTCTGTTTTGTGGCCACCCTTTACAAATGAGCTTTATGTGACAGGCATGTGATAAAATTAATCATAAATCATTCTCTGCATATTTATAGTGCCTGCCTTCCCAGGGTCTCAAAGCACTTTACAGACATTAATTAATCTAACCTCTGAAAAGCCCTGTAGTTACTCACAAGTAATTATTATTCCCATTTTACAGATGAGAACACTGAAATAAATATATGTAAGCAGAGTCAGGATGAGCTCTACCCTGACATCTGGTGGCGAGTCATGGTGGGTTGTAGAAAAGAACTTCAGGGGCTGATCTCATTTGCATAGGCACACCCACCCTGCCTAGATGGTCACTTTGGCTGCTGTAGAAGCCCGAGTTTCTCTGTTATTGGGGCAGGAATAAACTGTTATTATTCTGATTATGTGAATCAAGGACAGTGGAACTGTATTTGGACTTTTGTTATGATGGAGGGACTCACCATCAACTAAGCAGCACTCGCTAGGCAAGGGTCATGGGTTCCAAAACCCAGTGAAGGGAGAGAGGCTGGGGATAGGTATTAATACATGGTGTTATGGCCTTACATGCTAATTACACTTCCTCCTCTCTCCACTATGGAATATCAGAGCTAATTTTGATTCTATTAGGAATCTAGTTACAGACTGCTAAGCTGAATTCACTTTGGACCAATGGTGCATTAGCACTGAGGCTCCTCTACTACAAGCTGAAATCACAAAAGAGCTAAATTTACTAAGAGCTGACATCACTGAGTGTTGTGTTAAGTAGTGGGGGAGCCTGAAGATAGTTTGCAGGATAGCTGGCAGAGCGGCTGGTGGAGCGGAGCAGTTTGTGAGATGCCTGGAGCAGCTCGTGGGGGCAGCTGGCAGAGCGGAGTGATTCGTGGGACGGCTGGTGGAGCGGAGCGGAGCAGAGCAGAGCCCCATGAAGAGGTGGGGCAATTGGCTTTGGACCATGTAAGGTGCCCCTTAGGCCCCCCATCTCCACCCAGGTTGGGAGGTAAAACTCTGCAGATAAACTTTTGAACTCTGGGGCTGCACTGACCAGGGACAGAGACTTTTGGGGTGTTTGACTTTTGGGACTTTGGGTGATTTTGGGGTTGCTGGACTCAAGAACCAAAGGGAAAGGACACACCCCAATTTGCTTGGAGTGGGTTTTTTGCTCATGGATTGTGTTAGGAATCCTGTTGGTGGTGTTTCCCCAACATAATGCCACATTGTTTCTCTCTGTTATTAAAAGGCTTTGCCTCACGCAGACTCTGTGCTTGCGAGAGGGGAAGTATTGCCTCTTGGAGGTGCCCAGCAGGGGTGGTATATATTTGTCCCAGGTCACTGGGTGGGGGCTCGAGCCGGTTTTGCATTGTGTTATTGGAATGGAACCCTTAGATACTGAGCCTGGCACTTGTTGCTGCCAACTCTGACGGGCAGAAGGGTTACATATAAATAATACTAATGACTATAAAACGACAATAATACTGTGAACACACTTTACATGACACTTCTCACTTGCAGATTTTAAAAGGCATAAAAAGTCAATATCTGCCTGTTACAGAGAGAGAAACTGAGGCACACAGGTTCAGTGACTTGCTCAAGATCACACAAAAATGTGCAGCAGAGCCAAAAATAGATTTCAGGTATCCAGATTTCCAGTCCAGCATGATCCAGTGAATCAAAGGTGCTTATGAAACACAGAAGGTAAAGTAACATAGGAGTGTCAGTGGCAGAACCAGGGGCAAAGCCCAGGACTCTTAAGTACCAAACTACTAAACTCTAAATCACCCTCCCTTTTGGCATCCATGAGGCAGAAAGAAAGAGGGAATTATCAGCAGCCACAATTCAAAATTCAAACCATGAAAACCAGCAAAATGTTATTTTATTTTGTCAAATATATAAAAATAAAACAGCAGTGCATAAACAGAAAAGGGTTTTTGTTTAAGAAAACAAGTTCTGAAAATTAAAATAATTTGCAATATGCCATCCTTTTGTAAGAACTGTGTACATTCTGTGCGAAGAAAAAATCACTCAGTTGTTTACTTCCTGGCTTGGAAATGGGCTCAATAAATCCAGGTATGCTTTCCGATTGGTCAGCCTCTTGGCCATATTTAATAATGCTCACCACAGGCCTCTCGGCTTGTAGAGACGGGCAAGCTGTTTTCTTTCAGAACAAAACAAATCTTGGTTCTTTGCATTCGCTAATATTTTTGGTCTTTAATTATGGCCATTCTAGATGCTATGATTCATAAGGTAGTGTTGTTTGTTTTCCCTTGAAATGAAAATTAATTAGATGGAGAGGCTAAAAGAAGCAGAAATTAGGCTAATTCTTTGAAGACTACTGTAGCATGTTGGATTATTAATAAATTCATAGGTGATATAGCTCACCAAATCAATTCCCTGCCATTTCAAAGGCTATGCGGGCACTGGTGCACCTCATTTGCTTCTGTTCTCTGCTTGTGGCACACAATTGTTTAGTCTCCTGAGGGCTGTAATATTTTCATCTAATCTGGGTTACTGGGCTCAGTACAAGGATAACTGTGTGGAGTGGAGTGTCCTGTAATGTGCAGGAGGTGATCTTGTTGTCCCATCTGGACTTAAACTCTAAGATTCTGTGATTTTATGTATACAAGCATATTTTATTGACTATCAGAGCTTGTGAAATTATTAACCCTTTTTTCTCTTCGTCTACAAACAGTTCATAGCTTTTACAAACTTGTTTGCTATTCAGAGTTTTTTGCCAAGGGGATTGTGAACAAATTTTAGCCTACAGACAACTGTGAACTGCTTGCAGTGAGTACTGTATTTATTCAGCTATTCAGAATTATGGACTCGCTATCAAGTTGTATGATTGCTCAGTTATATGGGTAAATCCTGACATATCGAGATGAGAATATGCTCTTACAATTAGTGGTCTTGTTAAACTGGGTGTAACCCAAGGCTGACGTCCTCTAGCTATCTACAGGACACAGATGGTGTAGCTAACTACACTATTTTGCCTTCCTGAATTACCTCCGCCTAGAATAGAAGCATCAGAAGGGAAGATAATTCCATACTAGTTCAACTCTGGCCTAATTCTAAGCAAGTAAACAACACTGCCATACTGTGCCACAATGCACGAGGCTTCTGATATGATCTAAAATAATAAATGCGTAAGTACAAAAACATTATAAATAAAATAGTAATAATAACAATAATACTGCAGTACCACATAAAAGTCCCAGTCATTAAGCAGGACCTCACTTTACCGTGCAAACACAGAAGAAAAAGATGGTCCATGTCCCAAAGAGTTTACAACAAAATACATTTATATAGCACTTTCTTACTCATTCATTCACTCAATCACTCACTCATTATTATTCGTATTAGAGTAATGTGTAGAAGCTCCAACCAAGAGGAGGCTCCATTTTTTAAAGCTCTGTACAGACATACAGTAAACAATTATATCTTCTCCATAGAGTTTACCATCTTAGGTCTGATCATACAGACAGTTATGCATGTGATTAACTTTAAGCATATAAATAATCTTATATACATAAGTATGAGCAGGATTGGGGCTTAGTTAAAGACAAGACATGAAGGTGAAACAAGGCAGTGGAGAAAAGGGATAATAGTAATAGGACCATGTTTTGACATAGATTAGTTGTGTGTACATTTTATAAGTATATAGTATTTATTGTTTGATGGACAGAAATAAGCAAATCTACTTGGCACCTGCCTAGACATTATCATGAAATTAGTCCATCTTCAAAGCACTTAGCAAATATTAATTAATATTTACAACACCCTATGAGATTGAGAAACTGAGGGAGAGAGATTAAATGATTTGCTCAAGGCTACACAGTGAGTCAGTGACAGATCTAGCCTTAGAATTCAAGACTGCCTGACTCCCAGCTCTCTGCTAAGTCACTAAACCACACCTCTTTCTCAGAAGTGTTGTGGTGATTAGATGTTGCTTGTAATTATTAGAATTGGGAACACTGGCTGTTGGGTGTCTGAAAGGACAGGAAACAGGAAGGACGGGGGAAGAGTTGAAGAGGCTGAGGGAGAGCTACTGAGGGTATAGCAGCAGCTTGGAAAAGAGGTTTCCACTTTAAAAAATAAAGTCCTGTTGAAGTTTGTTAGTACCTTGCCTGGCTACTACAACAAGTGTCTTAACTTTCTCTTCTCCAACTCCCTCCTCATTTCCTTCCAATTCGATTTCTGCCTACTCCACTCTACTGAAATCGCCCTGGCAAAAACTTCTAATTGTATCTTCCTTCCCAGATATAAAGGTCTTGTCTCCGTGTTCATTCTCTGTTTTTCTACTGCCTTTGCGACCATAAACATTATCACTTCTCATTGAGACTGTATGTTCCTTGAGGGTTCTGTGACTCTAACTTTGCTGATCACTCCTTAAACATTTTCTTCCTTCTCCTCTTCCAGGTTTCTGCTCCCCATGGTTCTGTCCTTGGCCAGTGTATTTCAGTATTAGTAATAAATCAACTGTAATGCGTAATGTATTGTTTATGTTGCTATATCAGAGTATAATTAAATGATTTACTAATTAAACTGAAGTTCTTGACCAAACACACAGAAGACTGAATTCAACAACATGAATTAGTGAGTGAAACACTCAAAACACTTTCCTTTTTGAGATTCAGAGTGTTACACCAAGCAAACCAATTGTGAAACAACTGAATCCCTTTCAACCCAGACTTAGAATGTCTTGCACAGCCTCATGTGCTCTTGGGCAAGTCACTTAATTCCTCTGAACCTCAATTTCCCCACCTGCAGCATAGGTATAATGCCTAGCTCAAAAGTGTGTTGTGAAGCTTAGAATACTAATGTTTGCAAAGTGCTCTGAGGTTCTTGGGTAATGGTGCTATAGAAACACAACCCTACATATTAAATATGTAGTGACATATAACAACTTTATCTGTAAAATATAAGAGATATTTCTTTAACAGACTCTGTATGATTTGCAGCCACTAAGCAACATACTGAAAACATCATTTTGAAATCAGTGATAGGTAGTGGAGTAAACTAAATATTTCTTTCAAGACAGCAGGTACAGAATCCATCACTGATGGTAATAAACCTGATGGAACTGGAAGAGAAAGTGGGAATTGATGAATAATAAAGTTTCATTCCTCACAGTGGGTTTTAGTAGTCTTTAAATAGGAATTAAATTTAAGAGAATCAGTTGTGTAAATATTTTCCTTTATAATTATATGTTGCTTTGAACCTTTAGTTTGCTTGAGGTTAAATACCTCTCAACAATGCCTGTGACCTGTCTGACATATCTGGTTGCAATTTTATCTGATAAACATTCTGTACTTGTTTATCCTATATAATGTCACATTTTTTGGCTTTCCCACATCTATTTAGCATAGGCATAGACTCTGAGCCTGCAAACACTTGGGCACACACACATAATTTCAACACAAGACTATTCCCAATGTAAAATTATACATGTGCAAAAGTGTTTGCAGGATTAGAACCATAATTACTAAACAGCCCATAGACGTAGAGTAGTCTTTATTTTAAAAACTCATTCAAAAAAGCAACAGAAATAAATTACACTTACAGCAAAGCAAGGTCCTGCTTCAGCCCCAATTAAAGTCAGTAGCAAAGCAACCATTGATTTTAATAAGAGCAGGACTGGGTCTCAATGTAAAGTCCATTGACCTGATTCTGATCTTACACCAGGGTAGAACCAGGGATGCATTCTGTAAGAATGTTACTAATACACATCTACTCATTCCAACTTGTGTGTGACACAGAACCCTTAGAATTTTAGATCATATGATTTTCCTCCTATATCATACTAGGCAAGACGTTACAAGTAAAAATGTTGCTGATATTTCCTCACACTGACAACATAGGATTCTCCAGAAATAAACAAACAAATGTAACTTGTCATCTGTATCTGGACTTTTGCCCAGATTTTTAAAGGTATTTATTGTGTTGCTTTGCTCAGCATTGCAACATTTATGTAATCTAGATGGCTAAATCCCGTTTTCAAAAGGTCTTCAGAATGGCCTAAATCTCATTGATTTATCCATCTCATTAAATGCTAAGTCTCTCAGAACACATTGTCATACTAGCTTGGGAAGTTTCACGAAAATCCAGGACCAAAGAAAAGAATTCAGGTATTCTGATTGACAAAACTAGCTATTTTAATCCCTGGGCCATGTGCCAATTCAAAAATCCAGCTCACTGAGGAGTGAAAGTGGCCAGGCCATTTTTAAAGGATGGTCCAGGAAATATTCCAACCCTGATACTCTATGATGATCTATGGTATGTCTACACTACAAAATTAGGTCAAATTTATAGAAGTCGTTTTTTTAGAAATTGTTTTTATATAGTTGATTGTGTGTGTCCCCACACAAAATGCTCTAAGTGCATTAACTCGGCGGAGTGCTTCCACAGTATCAAGGCTAGAATCAACTTCCAGAGTGTTGCACTGTGGGTAGCTATTCCACAGTTCTTGCAGTCTCCGCTGCCCATTGGAATTCTGGGTTGAGATCCCAATGCCTGATGGGGCAAAAAACATTGTCACGGGTGGTTCTGGGTACATGTCATCAGGCCCTCCTTCCCTCCCTCTCTCTGTGAAAGCAATGGCAGACAATCGTTTCGCGCCTTTTTTCCTCAGTTACCTGTGCAGACGCCATACCACGGCAAGCATGGAGCTCGCTCAGCTCACTGTCACCGTATGTCTCCTGGGTGCTGGCAGACGTGGTACTGCATTGCTACACAGCAGCAGCAACCTATTGTCTTGTGGCAGCAGATGGTATAATAGGACTGGTAGCCATCATCGTCATGTCCGAGGTGCTCCTGGCCGCGTCGGTCAGGAGTGCCTGGGCAGACATGGGTGCAGGGACTAAATTAGGAGTGACTTGACCAGGTCATTCTCTTTAGTCCTTCAGGCAGTCCTATTGTACCATCTTATGGTGAGTAGGCAGGAAATATGGATGGCTAGCAGTCCTATTGTACCATCTTCTGCCGCGCAGCCAAGAGATGTGGATGGCTTGCAGTCCTTCTGCACTATCTGCTGGCAGCCAAAGATGTAAAAGATAGATGGAGTGGATCAAAACAAGAAATAGACCAGATTTGTTTTGTATTCATTTGCTCCCCCCTCCCTCCATGAAGTCCTGCCTGAAATGAGAGGGAGGTATAGCTTAGTGGGTTGAGCATTGGCCTGCTAAACCCAGGGTTTTTAGTTCAATCCTTGAGGGGGCCATTCTGTGTGACAGTTGTTTTTGTTTCTCCTTGATGTAAAGCCACCCCCTTTGTTGATTTTAATTCCCTTTAAGCCAGCCATGTCGTCAGTCGCCGCCCCTCCATCAGAGCAACAGCAGACAATCGTTCTGCGCCTTTTTTCTGTGTAGACGCCACACCACAGCAAGCATGGAGCCCGCTCAGATCACTTTGGCAATTAGGAGCACATTAAACACCACATGCATTATCCAGCACCACAACCTGGCAAAGCGAAACCAGGTGAGTAGGCGACGTCAGCGTGGTGACGAGAGTGATGAGGACATGGACACAGACTTCTCTCAAAGCATGGGTCCTGGCAATGCAGGCATCACGGTGCTAATGGGGCAGGTTCAAGCCATGGAACGCCGATTCTGGGCCCGGGAAGCAAGCACAGAGTGGTGGGACCACATAGTGTAGTGGGTCTGGGACGATTCCCAGTGGCTGCAAAACTTTCGCATGCATAAGGGCACTTTCATGGAACTTTGACTTGCTTGCCCCTGCCCTGAAGCGCAGGAATACCAAGATGAGAGCAGCCCTCACAGTTGAGAAGCGAGTGGCAATAGCCCCGTGGAAGCTTGCAATGCCAGACAGCTACCGGTCAGTCAGGAATCAATTTGGAGTGGGGAAATCTACTGTGTGGGCTGCTGTGATCCAAGTAGCCAACGCAATCAAAGATCTGCTGCTATCAAGGGTAGTGACCTTGGGAAATGTGCAGGTCATAGTGGATGGCTTTGCTGCAATGGGATTCCCTAACTGTGGTGGGGCCATAGACGGAACCCATATCCCTATCTTGGCACTGGAGCACCAAGCCAGCGAGTACATAAACAGCAAGGGCTACTTTTCAATAGTGCTGCAAGCACTGGTGGATCACAAGGGACGTTTCACCAACATCAACGTGGGATGGCCGGGAAAGGTACATGACGCTCGCATCTTCAGGAACTCTGGTCTGTTTCAAAAGCTGCAGGAAGGGACTTTATTCCCTGACAAGAAATTAACTGTTGGGGATGTTGAAATGCCTATAGTTATCTTTGGGGACCCAGCCTACCCCTTAATGCCATGGCTCATGAAGCCATACACAGGCAGCCTGGACAGTAGTCAGGATCTGTTCAAATATAGGCTGAGCAAGTGCAGAATGGTGGTAGAATGTGCATTTGGACATTTAAAAGCACGCTGGCGCAGTTTACTGACTCGGTTAGACCACAGCAACACCAATATTCCCACTGTTACTACTGCTTGCTGTGCGCTCCACAATATCTGTGAGAGTAAGGGGGAGACATTTATGGCTGGGTGGGAGGTTGAGGGAAATCGCCTCACCACTGGTTACGCGCAGCCAGACACCAGGACGGTTAGAAGAGCACAGGAGGGCGTGGTGCGCATCAGAGAAGCTTTGAAGACCAGTTTCATGACTGGCCAGGCTACGGTGTGAAAGTTCTGTTTGTTTCTCCTTTATGAAACCCCCCGCTCCTTGGTTCACTCTACTTCCCTGTAAGCTAAGCATCCTCCCTTCGATCACCACTTGCAGAGGCAATAAAGTCATTGTTGTTTCAAATTAATGCATTCTTTATTAATTCATCACACAAACAGGGAGATAACTGCCAAGGTAGCCTGGGAGGGGTGGTGGAGGAGAGAAGCACTGGGAGGGGTGATGGAGGAGGGAAGGACAAGGACACGGACACACAGCACTTTAAAAGTTTAAAACTTATTGAATGCCAGCTTTTTGTTGCTTGGGCAATCCTCTGGGGTGGAGTGGCTGAGTGGCCGGAGGACCCCCAATGCGTTCTTGGGCGTCTGGGTGAGGAGGCTATGGAAGTTGGGGAGGAGGGCAGTTGGTTACACAGGGGTTGTAGCGGCGGTCTGTGCTCCTGCTGCCTTTCCTGCAGCTCAACCATACACTGGAGTGCATAAGTTTGATCTTCCAGCAGCCTCAGCATTGAATCCTGCCTCCTTTCATCACGCTGCCGCCACCTTTCAGCTTCAGCCCTTTCTTCAGCCCGCCACTTACTCTCCTCAGCCCACCACCTCTCCTCCTGGTCATTTTGTGCTTTCCTGCACTCTGACATCGTCTGCCTCTATGCATTCGTCTGTGCTCTGTCAGTGTGAGAGGACAGCATGAGCTCAAAGAACATTTGATCACGAGTGTGTTTTTTTCGCCTTCTAATCTTCACTAGTCTCTGGGAAGGAGAAGATCCTATGATCCTTGAAACACATGCAGCTGGTGGAGGAAAAAAAAAGGAACAGTGGTATTTAAAAAGACACATTTTATAGAACGTGTACACTCTTTCACGGTAAACCTTGCTGTTAACATTACATACACAGCATATGTGCTTTCGTTCCAAGGTCACATTTTGCCTCCCCCCACCACATAGCTAGCCCCTCACCCCTCTGTGTGGCTAACAGCGGGGAACATTTCTGTTCAGCCACAGGCAAACAGCCCAGCAGGAATGGGCACCTCTGAATGTCCCCTTAAGAAAAGCACCCTATTTCATGACCATGAATGATATCACTCTCCTGAGGATAACACAGAGAGATAAAGAACAGATGTTGTTTGAATGCCAGCAAACATACACTGCAATGCTTTGTTCTACAATGATTCCTGAGTACGTGCTACTGGCCTGGTGTGGTAAAGTGTCCTACCATGGGGGATGGAATAAGGCTGCCCTCCCCAGAAACCTTTTGCAAAGGCTTTGAGAGTACATCCAGGAGAGCCGCAAATTCCAGGGCAAATTAATCATTAAACATGCTTGCTTTTAAACCATGTATAGCATTTTAAAAGGTACACTCACCAGAGGTCCCTTCTCCGCCTGGTGGGTCCAGGAGGCAGCCTTGGGTGGGTTCGGGGGGTACTGGCTCCAGGTCCAGGGTGAGAAACAGTTCCTGGCTGTCAGGAAAACCGGTTTCTCCGCTTGCTTGCTGTGAGCTCTCTACAACTTCTTCTTCATCATCATCATCATCTTCCTCGTCCCCAAAACCTGCTTCTGTGTTACCTCCATCTCCATTGAAGGAGTCAAACAACACGGCTGGGGTAGTGGTGGCTGAACCCCCTAAAATGGCTCATCATAGAAGCGGCATGTTTGGGACTCTGACCTGGAGCAGCTGTTTGCCTCTCTGGTTTTCTGGTAGGCTTGCCTCAGCTCCTTAAGTTTCACGTGGCACTGCTTCGGTCCCTGTTATGGCCTCTGTCCTTCATGCCCTGAGAGGTTTTGACAAATGTTTTGGCATTTCGAAAACTGGAACGGAGTTCTGATAGCACGGATTCCTCTGCCCATACAGTGAGCAGATCCCATACCTCCCGTTCGGTCCATGCTGGAGCTCTTTTGCGATTCTGGGACTCCATCATGGTCACCTCTGCTGATGAGCTCTGGCCAGCATGGCAAGCTGCAGGTGACCATGCAAACAGGAAATTGAAATTCAAAAGTTTGCGGGCCTTTTCCTGTCTACCTGGTCAGTGCATCTGAGTTGAGAGTGCTGTCCAGAGCGGTCATAATAGAACACTCTGGGATAGCTCCCGGAGGCCAATACCGTCTAATTGCGTCCACAGTACCCCAAATTCGACCCAGCAAGGCCGATTTCAGGGATAATCCCTTTGTTGGGGTTGGAGTAAGGAAATCGATTTTAAGAGCCCTTTAAGTGGAAAAAAGGGGCTTCATCGTGTGGACGGGTGCAGGGTTAAATCGATTTAACGCTGCTAAATTCAACCTCAACTCCTAGTGTAGACCAGGGCTAAGATATTAAATCAGCCTTGTCCATCTTCCAAGTCTCTACATCAGGACTAGATAATTTGCTAGATTTTCTTTTGCAAGACTATCTAGCCTATAACCATAAAACACTGCAAACAGGTGCTTTTTCATTGTATGGCCCTCTCCATGAAAGAATGATAATTATCATAGACCATTTCCTCTTCAAACACCCCTATTCTTTACTGAGTGGCTCTCAAAACCATTTTGCAGCTCACCAGGAAGGGCTGGTCCCTAGACCACAGATTAAGAAAGATCCAGTGCTATAAATTACAAAGCTCTCACTGTCACCTCTTCTTTTGGAATCCTTGGTGGGTACTTGTGATTAAATGAAGTCTTTCTAAATGAATGATTAAACAGCATCACATACATTAATTATTCCATCAAAAGTTTTCTTGTTTAGCTATTCAGGTTAGGATCACAGCTCAGGCCTCCTATTTGCCTTTACCCTAATGACAGGGTGGATAAGTATTATGGCAAGGAAGCAGAAAGCCATTAGTCATATTTGTAGTTTCTTGGACTATAGCTAGTGAGTAGGTTTGTACATAATACATTGAATCACTGAAAACTATAAGCCAGATTCTCTATTTTGCAGAGCTGCGCTTGGCACAGTGCTGAAGGGGAAAGCAAATGTGGCGTTAGGCCACCTTTGCGACTCCCTGATTTTTAGCCAGCAAGGCTGATCTCCTGGTACAGAACGGAGCGGCTCAGAGGCGGGTCTAAATTATGGCAGCTGCCAAAAGACTCTAGAGGCCATTCTGGCAGCTGGAGATCACCAGCACACAGGGACACTCCAGCCAACTCCCCAGGATGCCTCTGCTATGCACTGCCTTTTAATATGGACTGTCTTCATGGCACTATCTAGGCCACAGATGTCACTAACTGACAAGTAATTAGAATGGGAAAGGAATGGCCATAGCTTCCCTCTTTACAGTAATTTTATTATTCTTTTTTTAGATTAATTGCAATAGTAACACAAAAGTATTAACTTGCATTCTTTTGTAGAAGAAGCTTATAAACAAAAGCTCCTTCCTAAATATACAACCTATTAGTTATCTTCCTAAATCTAATGAAAACAGCCTAAAGACAGACAACATATTTGATAGCAGCAGTATTGATCATTTCCATGGTATTTTTTATTTTTAAGAGTGAGAAATTCAAAGTCAGAGAGGTAAAGACTAAAACAACAAATAGTCATTTATCATCTGCTAGCTTTAATGAAGTCAGCCACATTCAGAGCGGGAAGAGTGGCAGGCAGATACAGATGTGCAAAACTGTAAAGTGCTCTTTGAAGACTCAGGCAGCTAAGTATGAGAACTGAGAACTCAGTAATATAGGGAAAGAGCTAATGAGTAGATTGACTATATTTGTGGAACCATCCCTGTCTTTAAAGGATAACAAATAATGATGCCCCAAGCGAAGGAAGGAGTGGAGTGTGGGGAGGGGGTTTGTTAATTCTTGAGATGACATGACTGACTAGACCCTAGAAAAAAGCAAGCAGAGATAACATGACTGAGCAGACCTGAAGCAAGACTGACAGCCACAGCCCAGTCCAGAGGAAGATGAGAAGCTGTACAGTACAGATGATCACCAGGCACCATCGAATACAGAACATGGTCTGGTCTCCTACAAAGTCAGAGACTAGAAAGAGACTATTTCTGACACACTCACACACATAAACTAACATAACATCAAGCAGCTCCAGAACCTGCCTTGCTGAAGTTGTATACTGTGAAGACCTGAAGCCTTGATCTTGCAAGCTGCACTTCTGGGGAGCCCCATCACCTTCAGTGGGGCTCTGCATGAACACAAGGGTTCATCCACACTGAGCAGCTTGCAAAATCAGTGAAAATGGTACTAGCACTGAAGCTGCTGTTGTCTGATTCCTGTGAGAGAATCCTCCCAGCAAAATGAGGTTAACATTGTTACCTTCACAGGCACAGAAAGTGATTTCTTAGTTTAAATTAAGATGAATATTTGCTGACATATCATTGTTTCCTTTAGTAATTCTATACAAGCTTATTTACTTCTCTGCTGCTTTATGCTGTGCTTGAATCATTGGTGAAATGTTTTACTGCTCCTGATTAAACCTGTAAAAAGGGATGTGACTGGTTACCATGGAATGCAGGGTATGGAGCTGCTATTCAACCACAAACATTAATGATGGGTTATGTGTTATCTCTCACTATTTAGCTAGTACTAAGAAAAAGGAAAATGGTTTACAAACGGCACTTGTGAAATCAAGTTCTTTTTCATAAAAGTGCACGAGTACAAATTGGCTTTAAACAGTAGCAGATTTAGAGTTAGTAGGGCCCTATGTTCAGCTTCATTTCGGGGGCCCCTCCTTGGGACCCAGCCAAGAAAAAGAAGAACATTCTCTCTTATTTCCCCCCAGCCCCGTTTTTCATTCTTTTTTTTTCTTCATCCTCCTCCTATAAGTAATAGGAAGTAAATAAATAAAGTGAGGTACCTTGATTGTTTTTGTAGTCTAACTTATTTTTTCACCGACCACTTGAAAATCGCTGAGGGTTTCGGCAGACCACTTAATGATCTTTCCAAATATTGTTAGTACCGTTACTTAACTATTGTAAGGCGCTTTGGATAAGAGAGCTTTATTAAAAAAAACGTAAAAACACTTTGGAGTGCAGGGTCTGGCCAGGACTTAGGGTGTCGGAGGGGGCTCAGGGTTGGGGCAGGAGGTTGGGGTGTGGAGCGCTTACCTGGGACAGCTCCCATCTAGTGTGAGGGGTGCAGGTGGAGATGTGGGGGGGATGCAGGAGCTCCTATTTGGTGCTTAGGATGGGGATGAGGATGTGTGGGGGTGCAGGAGCCAGGGAGGGCTGGGTGTGTGTGTGTGTGGGGGGGGGTGCAGGAGTCAGGGCAGGGGACTGGGGGTGTGGGCTGGGGTCATGAGGGTGCTCCCAGCCCCACCCCGGCCCCCTGCCCTGAGTAGCTCACAGTAGGGGGTTGGGGGGGTATGTGTAGGGGGAGTGCGGGGGTCCCGCCCTTGCTCCGCCCTTCCCCGATTCCACCCCCTTCCCCAAGGCCACACCCCTGCCTTTTCTCCGCCTCCTCCCCCGATTGCGTTGTGGCCTTGCTCCTCCCCCTCCCTCCTTCCTGGAGCAACCTGAGCACCGGCAAACAGCTGTTTGGAGGTGGGGGGAAGCGCTGGGAGGGAGGGGCAAGGGAGGGGGGAGCTTGGCTGCCAGTGGCTGTGGAGCTTGCAGCAGGAGCCCCAGGAGCTGGCAGGACCAAGCTTCTGCCCCCGCAGCTGCCTGGCCCTGGGGCCCCCTGTCATTGGGGGGGCCCCATGCCAGGGGAGCCTGTGTTTTACTGTAAATCTGCCTCTGGCTTTAAATGTAGCGAGACAGTCTTCTGAGAAATTCCTTTAAAATTTTATTTAATTTAAATTTATTGGACTTTCAGTCCCTAAATCAACCTTCTAGATAAAAAGCATGCCTTGAATTAGACCCAGAAACAAACTGATAGCCAGTGCGGTCTAAAGACTACAGCTGAATTATGCCCCAAACAGGAGCCACCTCTAAAGGCTAGATTTTACTCCATTGTTCCTGTTGAGTAATCCCTTACAGTACAAGAAGTTCCACTCAAACCAATGGGGCTAAGTACAGAGGCCCCAAATCAGCAGTCTCTCTCTATTCAGAAAAACCCTTTAGCACGTGCTTAACTTCAGGCATGTGCCTAAGCCGCAATGAAGTCAGTGGGATTTATCATGAGCCTAAAGTTAAGAACATCCTTTAGTGTTTTCCTGAATCAAGGTAAGAATAAATTGGTTAGTCTCTAAGGTGCCACAAGTACTCCTTTTCTTTTTGGTAAGAATAAGGTAATACTGGAGGTTAAATGGGAACATCAGAATCTAGCTGAGTAAGCAGGGAGCCATGATCTGCACCAGTTTAAACTTCTGAGTGATCTTCAAGCATGTAGAATGCATTATTTGCAAGAAAGGCATTTTCCAAAAGCGATAAAAACCTTGTCTGGTTTGTACTTGTACTTGATGTTATCATTTGCAGTAAAAAAAAAAAAAAAAGGCAGGGGGAGGGGAGGGGAAAATTGTGGGGAGAAAATGAGTGATAAATCCCAATCTTTTCTTTTTGCAGATCAAAATATAGCCAGCCAATAAAATCCTGATCATTAAACATTTTGCATTGCTTAGTCATAGAGAACAGTGATGCCCTGGAGGGGACAAATTGCTGTAAGCTGTAATGAGGAAAACTTTAAAAAATGAGCTTGAATTACAGCTAGTCTGTCATCAAATGCTCAAGAGAGATTTTAGTTGCTTCTTCCAGACATAGTGTTCCAATTCAAACAATCACTTCCAGACTCTGGAGAGTAAATGTTTACAGTGTGATGTGGAGCTGTTTACAGACATATCGTCGTTGTTTGAATGTATGGCACGTCCACTCATTATTGTTAACAAAATGTGACATTTTACTTTCTTTGTAATCGCTCGTTTACACTTGGTACAAGAGTCTTAAATTGCAGCTGTTTAATGCACAGTGTCTTCTTTTTTTATGACTGAATATATGGTCAGTAGTCAAATTGCAACCAAATACTTTTTCCTGCAATAATTTTATCCTCAGAGAAGCATCTCCATTGTCACACGCTGTCATGGACACAGATTTATGTCACTGATGCCACCATTTGTATATACCATTTTTTAATTTTGTGAAATTTCAAAGAAAAACCTTGTTCATTACATTATACTGTTCACACTAGTGTGTTCTTTTTATTCACAATGTGTATTTTAAAATTAATAAGCAGTATCTTATATGCTTTATATCATTCCAGAATATTCTGTACCTTCTATTTTTTTGTACCATCTGCTACTTCCGTCCCTTCTGTTATTTATTTCTTTTCATGGTTTCTAGAGCCTGTTGCCAGCACAACTAGTCACTTATTTACAACATTTTCAAACACATTAACTAAAGCTACTCATGGTGGTAGCATTCACATAAACCACTGCTTCAACAGTCAGAATAGTAGCAACCATATTTTAATGGAAAGGAAAATCAACCCAAAGCTATACCAGATAAATGCAACTTGCCTGATATTCAGAAGACTGCTAGTACTGTGCTCTGGCAGACTACCAAAGGGAGTGAATTCCAAGTCGAAGATTTTTAACTGAGAAAGCCCTGCTGGAGAAGCTGGAAGGTACAGTATCCAGAGCTGACAGCAAGAGCCTTCCAGCTGATACGAACAGCCACAAAGAGTATAGGGCTTAGAGACAGTCT
Organism: Caretta caretta; assembly: GCF_965140235.1. Taxonomy (NCBI): domain Eukaryota; kingdom Metazoa; phylum Chordata; order Testudines; family Cheloniidae; genus Caretta; species Caretta caretta. The sequence goes on along the minus strand of NC_134216.1, from coordinate 52,253,786 downwards.
CAGGTAATCAAATTTCACACTAATCTGAGTATTAAACACTTTTCACCCACCAACACCTTGAACTGCACACAGAAGCAAACAGGGAGCCAGTGCAGACACATGAGTACAGGTGCTTGGAGAGGTCTACTCAATTCAGGCAAACCATTGTATTTTGCACTGGTTGGAGCTTCTGAATGGTCTTCCTATTGAGTGTATCACAGTAATCTATCTTGGTGGTGATAAACTTGAATATGCCCATTATAAGGTCTGTTTTAGACAGGAATAATTGCAGCCTACGATCTAACTACAAATGAAAGGTCCTATGGGTCATCACTGCCATCTGAGAATCCAGGAGGAGCAACAGATCCAGTAAGAACACACAGTTTTGACTAATTGTAGAAAAAGGTGGGAATATACCATGGGTGGCCAAACTTATTGACCCTCTGAGCCGCATATGATAATCTTCAGAAGTTCGAGGGCCGGGGCACAGCTGCCAGGGCTCGGGGCTTCTGACCCACAGGAGGCACTTGCTGGGGCTCGGGGCTTCTTCAGTCCCACTCCTAATGAAGCCCCAAGCTGTGGCAGAAACGCCTGGTGGGGATGAAGCCCTGAGAGCCCCTGTCCCTGCTGGGCAGAAGCCCCTGCCCCCGCCTGCTGCAAGGGAACGGGGCCGGATGTGGGGGGCTCAGCAAGCCACACTTTAACTGTAAAATAACCGCATATGGCTCACAAGCCACAGTTTGGCCACCCCTGGAATATATGCTCAGCTGATGGTACAAGCATTACCTCTACTAATCTTATTGCTGGATTCTAATTTAATTCTGCAACTGAATCCATGTGAGTCTGTACCTGCACAGAGCCCCATTGATTTCAGTGGAGATTTGCACAGGTTTAGGGGTCTACCCATGCCGTCAGCTGCAGGGTCAGAGTCTTGATGACACATAAGCAAAGTCTGGGGGGAAATGGATGCAAGAGAGTGAGTGAGCTGTGAATTTATCATGCATCTTGCTAGTTCCATGATTTCAGAGTTTTGTTTCTTTGTTTTTCACTCAACCCCTGTTACCTCTATTGTTAACACTTCTTTGAGGAGGGTCCTAAGGTGTTTGGCAGAAGTGTGTTTCAAGGAGGAAAAGATAGAGACATAGTGACCTCAGTCAGAGATGGGGCTCCAGGGATAAGGGCTGAATGGAATAAAACCCATTGGTAAGATGGGGAGAAGGATATGAAGAAGGTAGATGGAGGGACGTGAGACATGAAAAGAGGTAAGAACAGAGAGGTGTGCAGATTATGTTCTAGAGAGCAACAGTTTATAAGAAGAATGTGCCTGGCCTCTCAATAAGCACATTGGGCAGGAGGCTTAGTGAGCATGAGGAACTTTTCCACCCTTTGTTCCCCTGTACAGGGGCTAGACATATTCTTGGTCCTCATGCTCCAGGTGTCAGTGGACTAGGAGACTTAGTGCTGATAGCTAATATCCATAAAGTTTGACAAGGACAGAGCCATAGCACTACTGCCTCCGCACACGGGTCAGCACAGTAAGGAGTTTGATTGCTCCCCAGCACTACTAAGCTCTGTCTACAGTCGCGTATTTCACAGAAAAACTCACATTAGAATGGGAGCCCTAATACAGAAAGGGTTCCAGCAGCCTCTGGTGCTTTTTACCATCATGTTAATTAAACTTACTAAAATCTTTAAGTAATCTGGATAGAGTATCTTATTCTACGTGAAGTCTCATGCTGACACCAGCACTTCTGAATCAGTGGTAGAACTGGTGGGAATTATTTTGTAAAATTTCCTAGCATAGATAGGGCTCTGGTTGCAGCATCTCTGCTACAGCCTCAGTGCCTCTAGATACTGCCACTGATGTGGGCAATGGCTTAAAGGCACATACTATCCCCAAATACTTTTTATGTCAGTATTTTTTCTGGAAATATATTTCAATATCCCTTTAATCCAGTTTATGTCACAATTACACACATACTAATAATTAAAACACTTCCTGCTGTTGCACCTTTGCAATGTTATTGTTACAACTGTCTCTGTTAGTCAGAGACAGTTTGGATATGCCACATTTTTCCTGTTTTATATCATCTGCTCTTTCTGGTCTGTCTCATTAAAGAAGTCCTTTCTATCTTGTGTGAACTGCAAATCGTTTTAGTTATTAATCTGTTATTTAAAAATCCAAAACCACTTCAACAGTTGTATTTCTTCACCTAGGCTATAATTGAAAACTACTTTAACTAAAGAAAACAACTTTATCTGTTTGTTAAATAAAGCCTGAGAGCTTTTAGAACTGTTGATCCAATAAACAATTTGTCTAGGAAGATTATAATGTATCTACAGTGTATTTGTATTTATTCCTGTGCCTGTTCAGAGATAGCTTTGTAGAATTAAGAGAGCTTGAAAAACAAAGGACAGCATTTTAATTTTTCCCCTGCATAGTCTACATGTGGATATTAAGCAGAGACTCCAAAGGATTTTTTTTTTATGTGAAGAAATATCTACATGATGATATCGGTTTTGGTTTAATTAAAAAGAAAGGCCTTGATCAACCCTTCCTATGTGAAAACACACATGATGGAGTAAAGGGGAGGAAGTATCTGGATTATTATCTTGGAGGGTGGAGTTTGTCCATAAATATACATATCCCAGGTGATCTGTGGGAGGCCACGGCCATCTGCAAGGATGCCCCATATCTCTGCACTGGCTCTGGGCCCCAGGTAAACACATACACATGATCCAGGGCTCCTGCAGCCACTGTTTGCCTTCACTATGGAGGGTGTCCACAAATTCTATTGAAGTCTCTTTAATAGCTTTGAAAATCCCAGCTACTATTATTTAGGAGTCTAAATACAGGTTTAGAAGCCTAACTTTAAGCACCCAGACACAGTCAAAAGATGGGTCCTTGGATCCAAGAGGGCCTTCAAAATCTCCCTCTTTCTCAATGAAGGTGCAGGTTTTAGGGTCCCAGGCTCAGATTCAAAGCTATACCTTTAAGCTGCCTCTACTGCTGTAGCATCCCCAAAATTGTGTAAGTTATTACTGCAAGATTGCACAGCCTGGTCTAAGTCAAGTCGAACAGGGATCTCCTCTCATACAACTTCCAGCCATTAAGCTCTTCCAAAGATCCAGTTAAAACTTGTAAATATTGTGATGTAAAGATTCCAATGAACTAATGTCCCAGAATGAGACTCCATCCTTAGAAACATTCATGATGTCTTAGCAGCGCAATTCAGTTTAAAATTATTCATTGGCTGTATTGGATACCTTAATATTAATTATTTGAACTTATATAGTACCTTTTATACAAAGATCTTAAAGCACTTAAACTAATTTATTAGGACTCACAACAATCCTCTAAAGAAAATATTGTTATCCCATTTTAAAGACGAGGAAACTGAGACACAGAGTGGTTAATAAGTGTCTTGGCAAAGACCCTAAAATCAGTGGCAAAACCAGGAACAGAAACTAGTCTTTCGGAATCCAAATTTCATACTCTAACCACCACAAAATTGGGCAGAGGGGTCATTTGTGTAGTAAAGGTGCAGAAGAAACAATGAGGACATTGTTTTCAATCTTACAATATAATGTACCATTTGTAATGTGTATGGAGTCATTCCAGTTGTTATTTGTATTCTTTATATTGTATTTTGTATTTTTATTGTATTTGTGTTTTTGTATTTTAACACATCCAGCTTTCATCATGGGAAGCTCAGAAAAGAAAAAGCATGACCAAAACTCTGGTTTAGTAGTGTTTTCCTGACATGGTTCGTTGGCATCAAATGTATTTGAAGGATCATAGCAATTTAATAGAAAACTATTTCCGGCCCAGTTCTGCCTCTCAAACACAGAAACATTGAAATTGACATACTGGATCAGAACCACTCTCCTTTGAGGCCAGTATCCTCTCTCGGACAGTGGTCAGAACTAGAAGCTGCAGAGGAGGGAATGTTAGAAACCAGATGTGGGATAACCTGCCTTTCACACAGGTCTTACCTGGCGTCTTATAGCTAGAGATTGGTTTAAACACTGAAGCATAAGGTTTAAAATCCTTTGAGTAATGTCATACTCCACAGGTACTCCCCATGAAATCAATGGGACTACTCAAAGAGTAAAGTACTATTCTTTGTGAGTAAATGAAGCAGAATCAAGCCTTTAGTAAATAGGTCTAATAATCAACTAAATATTCGTTAATTTTTATATAAAATATGATATTTATTTAATGTCATAATAGTAACTGTTTGCTACTAGGAAAAAGGTCAAGTGCTATACACAGAAATTTTACCTGCTGATGAGGTACAGTACAATGAAGGCACTTAGGCTTTGTAATATGGCCATTCCCAAAACTTCCTCTCCCTTTGATCCCAACCTGAGAGAAAGAACTGGTGCATTTTCTAGTTAATATACACTATGGAAAAACCACTAAACTAATTTCAGGATATACGATCTCCCCATAAAAATAGTAATTGTAGTCCTCCTTTTTTATGTACAGGTGTATTACTTTTTCCAAGGGTAGGGTTCTTTTTATACAAAGAATAAACTGTGATTCATTGATAAAAAACATAGCCACCTCTTTAATAGAGAAATACTTTGAAAAGGATCACAGGAGTGACCATACCAGAATGGATTACTGGACCATAGAGGTTGGTATCCTGCCTCCAGCAATGACCTATATACGTACTATTTCTGGGGAAGAAAATCCTCTCCCATAAATTCACCAGGCCAATTTTGCAATGCACAGGGGTTCTCAAACTTCATTGCACCACCACCCCATTCTGATGACAAAAATTACTACACATCCCCAGGATGGCGGACCAAAGCCTGAACCTGCCCGAACCCGCTGAGCCCTGCAGCTCAGGTGGGGGGGGGGGGGGAGACAAAGCCAAAGCCTGAGCCCCTCCGCCAGCCCTGCTGCCCTGGGCAGGGGAAAGCCGAAGCCAAAGAGCGTCAGCGCCACGAGGGGCCTGAGCCCCGCCACCTAGGGCTCAAGCCCAAGCCTGAGCTCTGCTACCCAGGGCTAAAGACAAAGCTTGAGCCCACAGCCTAGTGGTGCTTGGGCTTCGGCCCTGGGCCCCAGCAAGTCTAACACAGCTCTGGCAACCCCAATAAAATGGGGTCGTGACCCACTTTGGGGTCCCAAACCATAGTTTGAGAACTGCTGCTCTACAATGGGAAGATAAGTCTCCCACATGGCGCCATCAGGAGCAATCATTGTGAACTGTGAAGCACAAGATTTGATATTCCTTAAAACATCTGCATGACATCCTAGCTAGAAAATCTGTATATTGGAAATGTTCATTTAAATATCTACCATTTAAAAATTCTACAGAATTATTTGTTTCTGTAATTTCTGCTCACAGTGAATGCTGCAGGTTACCCATATGGTGTGGAAAGAAGTATAGTGAAACCTGTAGTAGAGACCACCTTTACTGGGCTAGCTCAGATCTTAAAAGATCACCCTAAACCAGCATTTTTCAAAGTTGGGGTTGGGTTGTGGAATGTAAGACACTGGGTTGCTCTGGTCAGCACGGCTGACTGGGACGTTAAAAGTCCTGTCAGTGGTGCTGCTCAGCGAAGGCAGGCTACTGCCTATCTGCTCCAACACTGAGCTGCACCCCAGAAGTAGCCAGCAGCGGATCCGGCTTCTAGGCAGGGGGGCCAAAGGACTCTGCACTCCCATTGGCCAGTTCCCGGCCAATGGGAGCTGGGGAGGGGGGCGGTGCCTGCGGGCGAGAGCCGTGCAGAGCTGCTTGCGCACCTCCACCTAGGAGCTGTACCTGCTGCTGGCCGCTTCAGGCGCAGCACGGGCCGCAGTGCCAGGACAAGTGGGAAGCCTGCCTCTGCACCCCAGCTGTGCCGCTGACCAGGAGCCACCAGAGGTAAATCCGCACCCCAATTCCCTGCTGCAGCCCTGAGCCCCCGCAAACCCGGAGCCCCTCCTGCACTCCAAACCCCACATCCCTTGGCCCCACCCCAAAGCCTGCACCCCCATCCCAGAGCCCTGACCCCCTCCTGCACCCCAATCCCCTGCCACAGCCAAAAGCCCCCTCCCACACCCTGAAACCTTAATTCCCAGCACCACCCCATAGCTGTCACCCCTGTACCCCAATCCTCTGCCCCAGCTCCAAGTCCCTCCCACACCCCAAACCCCTCATCCTCAGCTCCGTTGGGTCACGGGCATCAACAACTTTCTTCAACTGGGTCCCCAGAAAAACAGTTTGAAAACCACTGCCCTGTGAATGTACTATTTATTAGGCAATTATGGCAACTTTGTTAAGCAACCAATTTTTTGTTGGTCCCTTGCTTCATACTCCAAAGGAGCTTTGACTATATATGCACTTTGAAAGCTATGACTCACACTACTGCCAACCCTTGTGATTTTAGCATGGCTCTTACATTTGGTGTTTTCTCTGAAGACTCAATTTCTTGAGTCATTTGATTAGGCAAGAATCTCAGCTTGATTTTTAAAGTAAATTTCTAGACCTCATGGTTCAGAAAAGCTTGAGAACCCTAAAGGCTTAAAACCCAAAAGGAAAATAGGAAGAACCCAACATTTATTTTTTTTAATCAATGATTTTTGTAAACCAATCTCATGATTGGGGTTGGCAATACTGGACTCATGAGATCTGACTTAATATGTTTCTATTTTCTTCTTGTCCTAGTGGATCATAAGATGACATATCTATCTATAGATATAGATGAAATACACACACACACCAGTGTACTAGCAGAACGTTTTCCTTGTTCTCTTCCTTTCCCTTATTACTTAATATTAGAGTCCCCTCTTAATAAACGTGAGTTACAGCGAAGGCTTCCTAACCTCAAACGCCAGTGGGTTTTCCAGCGGGGGAATCCAGCAATCAATACATGAAACAGGTTGTTAAAAGTACTGCCTGCTTACACCCTTCAGGAGTCGAGGCGAGGGACAGGGACAAAGCGTTCAGCCTGACCTGTGCTGAGACCCTGGTGCCACCTACTTCATTAACACGCTTCATGCTCAGGATGGGGTTTGACTTACTCTGCCACGGCGAAGCAGGGTTACAACGTTTTAAGGCGTGAAGGTTTGCCCCTCGGGCGGGGACACAGGTCCAGGAGCCTACGGGGCGCGCCACCCGCTCTCCACACCTGGCCTGCTCCTCCTCTTCCATCCTGCGCGCGCCCCGCTGCCGCCGGCTCAACTCCCGTCCCCGCCGCGTCGCTCCTTTATCCCTCCGCGACCCCCACGCCATAGGCAGGGCGGGGCTTGGTGAGGCTTTCTTTCGCCCCTTGCTCAGACCCTGGCCTGCCCCCTCCGCCAATCTAACCCCTCTAAAAAAGTACCAGCAGAATCTTCCGCTCGTACGGGCAGGGTGAAGGGCAGTGGCTTCGGCAGCTGTTCCTGAGCATGCTGAGCTCGTGGGCGTGTGCTAAATATAGCATATTCCCAGAGGGAATGCCTCCGGGAAATATGCAGATCAGCTGGACGCTGATAGGCCGCTCCTTCGGCCCAGCCAGGCTATAAAGGGCGGCGAGCCCCTTGCGCTGCCGTAGGAGCGGCCGCGGGAGCTGGGCGCCTGGCTGGGACCCGTCGGCGGTGGAGCGCAGGCCCTCCAGCCGCTGCGCATAAGGCTATCGCTCCCCGACTTCAGCTACAGTGCTAGCTAAGTTGGGGAAGACCAACATTCGGAGAAGCCGTGCCCCCTCCTCTCCCCGCGCGTCTCCCCCGCTGTGCCCGCGGCTGGGGTACGGGACTGGCAGCGCAGAAGAGCGAGCGGGAGTCGGGGCGCAAGCTGACATGGCTCGGGCAGCGGAGCAGACAGGCGGCGGCGGAGGCTGCTGTGGTCAGTATCCTGCGGGGAGGACCAGGCTGCGCGGTGGGGCTGCTGGCCGAAGGCGGCTGCTAGAGAAGGGACGCAGCACGTTTGTGGGGTGCGCTGCTTGGGAAGGAGTGCGAGTGGGTGCGGGGGTGGCACTTCACCCCATGCCGCTCACATGCGGGGGTTACAGGGGAAGGGGGCATGGCATTGTGCGGCTCAGCTGCGGTGGGCAATACAGAGATATTGAGGCCAGAAAGGTTCCTATTGATCATGTAGTGCAGCGGTTCTCAAGCTGTGGGTTGGGACCCCAAAGTGAGTTTGGACCCCATTTTAACGGGGTTGCCAGGGCTGGCTTAGACTTGTTGGCCCCTGTGACCAGAGCCCAGTGGCTTCAGACCTGGGCATCGGGACTTAGGTGACAGGCCCCCTGCCTGAGGCTGAAGCCCTTGGGCTTTGGCCACCTACCCACTGGGGGCTTGGGCAGGCTCAGGTTTCAGTCCTTCCCCCTTCTCCCCCCTGGGGTTGCATAGTAATTTTTATTGCCCAAAGGGGGTTGCGGTGCAACGAAGTTTGAGATCCCCTGGTGTAGTGTGAGCTCCTGCCCTACTTTTCTGTGATTCTGTAACACAGGCCATAGAATTACATTCTGTAATTCTTACATCAAGTCTAGTGACTTGAGGTTGAACTACAGCCTAACATGTATGCGTGCTGTGTATAGAGTGCAGTGTGGAAAGGGTGCACACATAAGTGGTGTAGTGCAGTGTTTCTCAACCTTTTTGATACCAGGGACCAGCTTGCTGCCTTCCTAAACTCTGTGCCTTGCATAATGATGGGTTTCAGAGTAGCAACCGTGTTAGTCTGTATCCACAAAAAGAACAGGAGTACTTGTGGCACCTTAGAGACTAACAAATTTACTTGAGCATAAGCTTTTGTGGGCTACAGCTCACTTCATCGGATGCATGGAGTGGAAAATACAGTAGGACGATTTTATATACACAGGGAACATGAAACAATGGGTGTTACCATACGTTGCAAATAGTTCTTCCAGAATTAGTTCCATAGGTTACAGTCCAATATCAGAGTGATCCAGTCTGGAGCTGAAGACCTCAGTCTTGAGATTCAAATTTCCCCTGATGAAACTTAAACTTGAACTATTTGCAACGTATGGTAATACCCATTGTTTCATGTTCTCTATGTATATAAAATCATCATACTGTATTTTCCACTCCATGCATCCAATGAAGTGGGCTGTAGCCCACAAAAGCTTATGCTCAAGTAAATTTGTTAGTCTCTAAGTTGCCACAAGTACTCCTGTTCTTTTTCCTAAACTCTGTCAGAGAGATCTCAGGGATTGGTGCTGGTCTGCAACACTGGTCATTGAGAAACACTGGTATTGCATGTTGGATGGGGTGCAATCAGGTGGCACAATGTAAATACACTCCAAACTTTGTGTATATTTAGCTAGTAAGACCTGTTGAAATATTCAGTGTTTCTTCATTTAGTATAATGGCTTTTTCTCTTGCACAATTGCTATGCTGTAGCTATTCCAGTGTGTGGAATTAAAACATGTATAGCAAACATCTTAGCTTATTTTTTCAATAAAAGACTTTTGCAGTGTAGAGATTGCTGACTTTAAAATGAATAAAACTTAGTAGCAACCAAGGAAGATGCCAAATAGGCAAATGCATCTGAATCCTCTTTAGCATTTATCTCTCACTTTATTTTTAGGATCCTGTGTCAGTTATTTTACATCTGCAAAGTTTCTTCTTTATCTTGGACATTCACTGTCCACTTGGGTAAGTGGAAAAAAATATTTAGTTACATCGCGCAGTGGAACCGCCTTAATCTGCTTTTGACTGATCTGCACTGCATGCTATAATTCATGTAGCAAAGGTGGTCTTTGGCAAAGACTTAATTGCAAAAGTGCTGTGGTGAGCTCTCACTAAGTCTTCATAATCTTCACATGATATGGTACAGTATATTTGCTAATATTCTAATAAATAAAAGTGCAGTGCTCACAATTGTGTAAGGGCCTGATTCACTACCCTTACGCACACAGAGTAATACCTTACTCCTTGAGGAACGTCATTGAAACCAGTAAGGCTTGTTAAACAGTAAATACTACTCAAAGTGGGTGGAGGATAACAAAATTGAGCCCTATCAAAGTATATTTTGTACTGCTTTGTCCTTGACTTTTATAATTTGAAGGGTTTGTATACCTGTCCAGCAATGTAAATTACTGAATGTTGTACGATGGATTTCCTTGTCGTCTGTGCTTATTAACAAACCTCTGTTTTTCTGAAACAGTAACATCCTTACCGGTAGCAAAGTGCCTATTTACTGAAACACTTTCTCCTGTATCTAAACCAACTTCATTAGCAATTTACAGTGCTTCAAAGTGAACGAAGTAGATCTAGAAATTGATTTGGATGAAATGATCTCCCAGTTCATTAAAATACTATGGAGTGGCAAAATCTAGCCTGAGAAATGCTACATTGTTTAATATCATCTTAATCCAGTATCTTGCAAGTGAATGACAAGTATTAATTAAGATGAGTAAAAGCACTTTTTTTTTAAAGTAACTCATTCTTGTCTTTCTATGTCTGTTCTAATTTGTAAAATCTCTGAGGCAGGGACTGGCTTGGTATGTACTTTGTACAGCACTGAACACTCTGTTCTAGGACTACAAGGTTGTATGCCTCACTTTCATTAATGTAAACAATCGCAGTTGTGTTCCCCCTAAGAAGGCCTGGAGAGAGAATAAACTTTAGGTTTAAACAGGTGCTATATAGCAATGAATTATTTTAGTCCAACGACTTCGTTGGTGCTGCTGCTATGAGAAGTAGTGTGCGTTTTGTTGACTGAACATATCTTAACTAGCAGCACATTGAGCCTGATTCTGCTATTGCTACTAACATTGAGTGGCACCTTATGTGAATGGTCCCACTGAAATCCATCAATGGGGATACTGCAGATTAAGGTAAGGCATCATTCAACATGAATAAGGGTGACTGAATCAGAATTTAGGATAATAATCTGGACTACTGCAAACGGTTGAGTGAAAAAGATGTTTGTTTAACAAAAATGTCAGTTTTTAGAAATATTAAACACTAATACACCTTTATTGATTTCAAAAACCCAATTGAGGGTCTGAATCCGCTGTCCCAAATCAGGAAAACTCCTATTTCAGCAACAGAAGTTTAGTCTAACTTTTAAGGCTCAGTCCTGCACTTGTCTAGACAGTTCTTTAACCCACAATAATTCCTCTTTGGAGCCTAAAATAAGACCTTCAATAATAGAGAGAGGGGGGAGGAGGAAAGAAGGGGAAAGTTATTTTTGGTTTTCGTTTGGTTTTTCTCTGCCCCTCAAGATGGAAACACCTCAACCCAGACCTTTGAAATGGCTTTTGTATAGTTTTCATTCTGAAATATCAGTGATCTGTATTCAAAATACATAATTTTATATAGATAAACCTCTCTTACTCTAGTTGGGGAAAATCTATATCAACTTAAGCACCTGTTCTTAAATACAGGAAGAAACTGTAACTGATTAAACATACTTGCCTCTTATCTCTACGATCGGTCAGAGACCTGAAGGAGGCCCTGAATAAGGCTATTAAGTCCCAGTTAAGCACGCATTTAAGTGCTTTGCTAAAGTATGGCAGAAGCCAAGGACAAGCTACGTGCTTTACTGAGCTGGTGCCTTAGGCCCAGTTCCACAGATACCTTCAAATCAGTGGAAGTTAGGAGCCTAAATACCTCTGGGGATCTGGGCCTTAAACCTTATTTTATCAACTATATACAGTACTAGTATAATACAGTGCTAAAATCATCGAACTGCTGTTAAGAGGAATGGTTAGGATAATAGTTTTCATTCATACAGAAATACGGTTTAATATCCATGTTATGAATGATAAGAAAGATCTCAAGTATAGCAGGATTAAGCATGTTATGTAGTTCTGCCTTTTCATTAAGGCATAGGTCCTGGAACTAGAGGTGTGGGGTGTGCTGCAGCACTCCCGGACGTGCAGTGGTTTGCATTATAAATGCATAACTGGGTAGTTACTTTCTGTTTGTGCTGCTTACTTTTTAATTCACTGTTGTTCTGTGCCATTAATTGATGATCTCTGACTTTTTTTTTTAAAGTTTATTTTAAAAATCAAAAACCAGTGTGCTTCCCCTGTTAAAAAAAGCTAGCTTTGGAGAAGTTGAGGCGATGTGGAATAGTATGAAAGTACTGTGGGTGAACACAATGGATGAAATTGTTCAGTTGATGAACTCCTCAACTGATTCTGTAGCAGTAGCTTTGAGCACTATCAGTCTAAATAAGACAAAACTGCTTTTTAAAATTTTTTGCATTAATAAAAGCTAGAGTACTGTCCATGTTCATACAATGTAGTACAGGCATAGGGAACCAAGAGAAGGCTACACTTAATATGTATTTGGGTTCTTAGTCTCCAGTAGCAAGATCTTGGCCTGCAGATACTGAGGGAGAAATCTTGAGTGCATTTAAATCAATTGGAGTTTGCCATTGACTTCAGTGAGACCAGGATTTTACCTTGAGAGTAACAGCTGTCACAGTGCATCATTTTCCAATATTTAAAAAGGTGTATGCGGGCAGGGGTTCCATAAAGCTCCTTTTTTATTTAATCAATTTCAACAACTAAAACTTTGATGCAGGAATAGAAGTATATCAGGCCTGCATCATTATGAAAGTAGTGCTTTCTCCTGAATTAACTTTCTACCTGAATGAACAATCAAATAGGTTAGGCAGAATTTAGGGTTCCGTGACCACCTACATATATTTGTAAGTGAAAGTTGAATAAGTAGCTTGAATCATACTGAATTCTCTTGATTCAGAAAGACACTTAAGTTCCATTTATGAAAATTAAATTATGCATACTTTTACACCCTTCTCACAAATAAGGAATGTAAGCATAGCATGTTAGAGGGAAATTTTTTTTGTCCTTACACATGGAGAAGTCAAGTCAATTGTTGGGGGTCTGCCTGTCTGCATGGTCCCAAGCCTGTGGAATTTGAGTGAACGGTGTTGTGACCTGGAGCATATAGTCACAACACTACTTATGTTTGTCCCAGCTGCGTCCCCATTACGGTGGGGGTGGCCAGACCAAATTTGAGTGGTGGTGTGATTCTGTGCAAAAGGTTGCAATGCCAGGAGTGAGTGGGCCCAGGTCCCCAGAACAACATGTACCGCTACAATGTGAATGTGGGGTAGACTTGCTCTCCAACCCTCCCTCCACAGGGGCCTCAGTTTCAGATTTTGTCTTGAGCCCCAGTAATTCATGTGGCCCTGCTTCTGACAGCTATCACAGGCACTTGCATAAATGATAGCTTTTAAATTTGTGAGCGTTTGGAGCAACTCATCTCCAGAAGAGCCTCAGTGCGTGTATTCTAAAGAATCCCAAAAGCCGAATTCATCACTGGGGTATACCACTGCTACTCCCCTGGACTTTCAGCAACAATGAATTTGGTCCCAAATGAAGTGACACTTTGGAGGCCTTTTCCTTTATTGTCATCTTGTTCAACTTGTTACAGATTACTCTGTTTCTGGTCTTGCAACAAAAAAAATTTTTTTTAACAAACTTGGAACACTACATTTCAAAGTCCTTTGTACCGCACGGAAAATGATTACTGAGCCTTTGAAGAGGCAGATAACTGAAGAATGTATATTCTATAATAGATTAACATTAGGGACTCTCCTTAACCAAACTGTCTGCCATAGTACACAACTTCTGCAATGCATTTGTTGCAATATATTTCTAAAGTAAATTGGGCTAATGACCTAAATTATGTGGCCTAAATAAATAAAGTAAACATAAAATATTCAATGACCAGCTGTGGATATGTGTATTGCACAGCATTGTTAGTGAATCATAATAATGGAAACTTTTTTAAAATTTAAGAATGGCTGCCTTTACATAGATCCTTGAATATCTTTAACACTTAGTTGTTTTTAAACTATTGCAATTGCTATCATAAGTTCTGCATCATCTTGTTGGTACTACAATACAGGAAGGATACATTATTTCTAAATACCACTCTTCTGTTGGAAACTTAAGGATGCTTAATTTGAAATCTAGTCAATTTCAAAAACTGAATTAAAATCTGGTTTCATATTCAACACCTGCCCCCTGTCTCCCTACTAATTTGTGGTTTTCCAGTCATGTTTTCCTAAGTAGAAGCTCTGTACAAATGCCAAAGGAATCTGACTCTTCACAGTGGAAACAATACAAAAGAAATGGTAAAACTGACTACCTAGGAAATCAGTTTCTCTGCTCTTTCAGTTAGCAGTTACAACAGGGGCAGGCAAACTTTTCAGCCTGAGGGCCACATCGGGCTCCGGAAATAGTATGGAGGGCCGGTTAGGGGAGGCTGTGCCTCCCCAAACAGCCAGGCATGGTCCAGCCCCTGCACCAGATCTCTCTTCTCTTCCCCCCCCTCCCCCCCCTTGCTTCTTGCCTCCTGAGGCCATGCCCCTGGAACCCCGCCCCCTGACTGTCCCCCGTTCCCCCCACCACATCCAACCATCCCTTCTCCCTGTCCCCTGACTGCCTCCTGCCACCCCATCCAACCCCTCTTTTTTCCTTCCTGATTTCCCCCTTTGCCCCCTGACAGCCCCCGTGGGACCTGTTCCCCACCCTCTGACCACCCCGACCTCTGTCCATGCCTGCCCCCCCAAACTCCCCTGCCTTCTATCCAACTCCCTGCCCCCTTACTGTGCTGCCTGGAACACTGGTGGCTGGAGCCAGCTACGCACAGCGCAGCTCAGAGCACCTGATCAGGCCAGGCTCTGCAACTGTGCTGCCCCAGGAGCTCGCCACCCTGAGCATTGCACCAGCAGCGCAGCAAGGTGAGGCTGTGGGGGCGGGGGAACAGCAGGAGAGGGGCTGGGGGACAGCCTCCTGGGCTAGGAGCTCAGGGGCTGGGCAGGAGGGTCCTGTGGGCCAGATGTAGCCCGCAGGCAGTAGTTTGCCCACCTCTGTCTTAGAAGGTATTTTGTAGGTGAAATGTATTCAGACAGAAGTGCTGATTAAAGTTGGCAGTGTCCTTTTAAACTTTTACAGCTAGAATAGATGACAGAGTTGCTTAGTTCCACCCTTTGAAACTTTAGTTTCACATGGACAAAGTTACATTTTCTAAAAGAGCACTGATGATAGTAAGCTTAAACAAATACGTTTGTAGCTGTTGGAGACATCTGAGATGAAGAATCTTCATAAAAATTCGTCTTTCTCTGGCTTCTTGGTTGTAACTAAGGTCAGAATTTTGGCTCGTAATACTACCATAGAAAGCCTTTGGTACTATGATGTATTGGGGATAACCAACATTAATTGGGGCCAATAATAGTATTGATTTGGACCTCGGCTCCCGCTGACGTTGAAGGGTGCACCATGCACAGAATGGCAGATAGGGCTTATATTGGGAGCAGGAGGGATGGACAGGGAGGTAGTAACAAAGTTCTTAAATGCAATGTTCACATAGGTATTCTTTGTGGAGCTATTAAAACATGGAAATCAGCTACCATCTAGCAAAATGCAAATACTGATACAATTTTTTTTCTTATTTAAGGGAGATCGGATGTGGCACTTTGCAGTATCTGTCTTTCTGGTTGAACTTTATGGAAACAGCCTACTCTTGACTGCTGTCTATGGACTGGTTGTGGCAGGATCAGTTCTCCTTTTGGGAGCCATTATCGGAGATTGGGTGGACAAGAACTCAAGGCTTAAAGGTTAGCAACCTTAGTGGAAGCTGTTACTTATTGTGGGGTGACTCAAGCTATTGTGGGGTGACTCAAGCTATTGTGGGGTGACTCAAGCTATTGTGGGGTGACTCAAGCTATTGTGGGGTGACTCAAATTAGAGTTGGAAGAGGAAGCCATCTAAAGCAGCTGTCCACATAATGGCATGCTAAAAAGATCCGCTGGTTAAATATGAAAACCAGGCTTAATTTACTAACCATCTAGAAATATGAAACTATTCAGAATAATAATGGACTAAATAATTCTGTATGGATAACCTCAAAGATAAGAGAACACCAATTTTAGGCTCTGATCTATTCCTTATTCATGCAAAACTCTTAATTGTAGCTAGAGAGAGAGGGTGAAATCCATGTGAATTTTGCCTAAAGGATTGCAGAATCGGTTTCCTGGACTCCAGTAGTCTGACAACATAATTTAACACTTCCTTGCTGACTTCCTTCTGTCTGGAAATATTCCACACTGTATATTAGAACTGCCTTTGTAATCTGTTGCTCTTGTATGTTCTCTTCAGTCACCTCTTATGTAGTTACATTAATTGAAAACCCTGTTCTGTAAAATGAAAATTAATTTTAAAGCATTTACACAATAGCACTCACTTTTTTTAAAAACAGTGTTTGGAAGTCTTGCTGAATGGAGGAAAATGCCTATTTTTTCTCATTGTATTATACTACTAGGTCAGTGGAACTACACTAAGAATGAATTTGATTCTGTGTATAGACTGTAAAACGGTGGTTGATTCAAAGTTAAAATGAGATCCCTTCACACTATAAAAACAGCTTACCTTTATAAATAAACTTTAATTTTTAAAAGAGAAAATGGGGTGGGGGGAGGACTTGAAGAATATAGCTTGTATAGAAAAAAAATTATTAAATAATTCCAAACATGAAGATGGGGAATATCCACAGATTCTATGTATATATTTTTTTAACCTGAAACAGTGGCTCAGACTTCCTTGGTTGTACAGAATGCATCTGTCATCCTGTGTGGTATCATCCTGATGATTGTCTTCTTGTTTAAGACCCAACTTTTGACCTTATACTCTGGATGGCTTCTTGTAAGTACTCAAATTTAAGACTTCTTATGTGTCACTAGTAAAGGAAAGTAACTTGTTAGTTTGACACCAATTGAGCTCTTACAACTGAGGATCTGCCCCACTGAGTCTCTTCCTGTACTCATGGACATCAATGGAGGCTTTGTCATTGGCTTCAATGATGCAGGATCAGGCCATTAAATCCTACTTACTGTTTTTAGCTTTGTTGCAAAAGGGCACAGGGGAACATACCTCTTTGTTAATAAATAAAATAATTGTTTTTAAATCTTCATATTATCATTGTACCGTCTGAAAAGTAACATTTATATGAAATGGTTTAAAATACAGAACTATAATTTTCGTTGTCCAAGAAAGTCTGTGTATTTTTAGTCATTAACTTTGTCCATCATTTTACTCATGTTTAACACTTCTTTCCTTTCCTGTTCCTCCAGACCATGTGCTATATCCTGGTTATCACAATAGCAAATATTGCAAATTTGGCCAGCACTGCCACAGCAATCACAATTCAGAGAGACTGGATTGTTGTGGTTGCAGGTGAAGACAGAAGCAAATTGGCAGGTGAAATACATTATTTCCACTATCTAAAAGTGTCTTAACATGTGGGCTTGATTTTTAACAGACTGCAGTTTTACCCTGAAGTCAGCACATTCTTCTCTCACAGCTCCTGGAACATAGAACAACAGTTTAAAAGGGCAGCTTTCCCCCTACCATATTCCTCACTATATCTACAAAGATTAGTAATGACTGTTGTAAAACTCTGATCACAGCATAGTTACCTAGCCATAAAACTATCTACTTCTTGTTTTAATCCAACTCTAACACTATCAAGGGAGATCAGTTTTATTTCTGCAAACCAAATATAGAATTTCATCAAATCACCTGTGTTTAATTCTCAATAGTAAATACATTGACTAACAGGATTTGATTAAGATTTATCAACATCTATTACCATCAAGGGAATCCCATATTCTGAACATTAGAGAGATTAACCCTCTTATTAGGTAAAGTGCACAACTTGTAACCTTTTCTGATTTTTTTAAAATTTTTATTTATCAAATTACAAACTCCCTCTTTGTCCCCTATTTTGACCTTGCAGTAGTTTCTTAGCAATTACCTTCTGTAGACCAGTAGTGTCTTAATTTTCTTCAAACACACACCAGTTGTTGATGGAAGTTCCCTTGCAGAGCCTTAATGTTAATGGTTCTCATTAATCTTTCTTGTTTGTATTTAGCAAATCACATCCCATCTCTGCTTCAAACAAGAGGTGCAAGTCACCCCGGGGGAGAGCTATCATGTAATAGGTCTAATGTAATAGACAGTATTGCCTTTTTTTGTCCTTCCTCAATTCTGACAGATTAATGCAGCATCATATGACCATTTCTGTTCTGTATGATTGAGGTATCTATTTCCCAGGCACAGAGAAAACCTGTTCCATTTCATAGACTTCTCCCAAGGAGGTTTTTGTGTCTGGTGTGGTGGTGGTGTGGGTTTTTTATTAGTTATAACAGTATCTAAAACAAAATGAGGATTATATTGTGAGGAATATCTGTAAAATATTTACCTTGATTGTGAAATATGCAGAATGACTAAAGGCCAAAAGAACCGATTTCTCTTCATACTCTTTTCACAAAGAAGGCACACTGCTATGTAATTTAGCAGAACAGGCAGATAAAAGCTACTGTGTTCTCTCCTCACTTATCCCGGATGGTTCTCTCCATCTACCTTGATTCCCATATGGCTTCCCTTCTAACTCATGGTGGGGGAGTAATGCTATTCTCCCAATCTCCTAGAATCATAGAATATCAGGGTTGGAAGGGACCTCAAGAGGTCATCTAGTCCAACCCCCTGCTCAAAGTAGGACCAATCCCCCACTAAATCATCCCCGCGAGGGCTTTGTCAAGCCTGACCTTAAAAACCTCAAAGGTTCTCTCTCAGTAGATCATGCAGGTCTTCATAACTCTGTCTTGTGTGCTTTGATCAGTAGTGAATTGGCTATTAATACTGACACTTAATTTATCTTTAGATTTCAGAGTTAATTCCTTGAAAGGAATTAGCAATTTCAGGCTCTCTGCAGACTCCGGGAAAATACCAGTATATTGGTTTACCCTTGGTTCATCTTTTTACAGAAACCTTAGCCCAAGATTTTTCCAGAATAGGACTCATAAAATTAGACTCCTATATCTATATTTAAGCACCTACATGTGTGGCCTGTTGGGGGGCGGGGGGGGGGAAGAGCTGAGCATACAGTGGCTTCTGTCGGCCACAACAGTCAGAAATGTAGGGCCGAAAGGGACCTCGAGAGGTCAAGTCTAGCCCCCTTCACTGAGGCAGGACCAAGTTCAATCTAGACCATCCCTGACAAGTTTGTCCAACCTGTTCTTAAAAGCCTCCAGTTATGGGGATTCCACTGCCTCCCTTTTTAGTTAAAGATGGAAGCCTCTTCCAGAGCTTTTAGTTATAAAGTTATTCCTAATGGCACCAGTTCATTGCAAATAAAGGTTAGTCACTGCTATATGCACAGCAACTTGCTGGGAAAAGTAAGGCAAAAGTTTATAGGGTCGGGGGAAGGAAAAGGGAGGACTCTTTCCATTATTGGAATGGAACTATGAGCTATATATTAATGTCAAAACCCAAGGGGACCGCACCTAACTGTGCGTGACTGGAACAGAAGGGGGAGAGAGAACTTTGCTCTCTGAAACTGCAGAATGATTGATGACCACTGTGTGCCCCAGTAAGGCAATTTAGTTATATCAAAGGTCTGCTCTCCTAGATATTGAGGTCAAAAGGGACAATTATGATCTAGTTTGACCTGCATAATGCAGGCCACAGAATCTCACCCACCCACTCCTGCAATAAACCTCTCACCTATGTCTGAGCTATTGAAGTCCTCAAATTGTGGTTTAAAGACTTCAAGGTGCAGAGAATCCTCCAGCAAGTGACCCATGCCCTATGCCGCAGACGAAGGTGAAAAACCCCAAGGGCCTCTTCCAATCTGCCATATTTGGAGTCGGGAAGGAATTTTCCTCCAGGGCAATCAGCTGAACCCTGAGCATGTGGGCAAGAGTCACCAGCCAGATACCCAGGAAAGAATTCTCTGTAGTAACTCAGATCCCACCCCCTCTAACATCCCATCATATGGTCATTTGTAATTAGAGGTGAACTGAGGAAGCCAATAAATAAATGTTTCAGTATTGTACAGATAGTTTAAGAAATGTCTGTCATCCATTACAGAAATATTTTTTTCATAGGTCATGATCCATTCTGTATTTGGCGTTCCCACTAACTTCAAGAGAGTTGCTTCAGAATCAGGCCAGGAATGCATAGTGATCTTTGATGAAAGGGGAATCATTTGAGTATTATTCTGAAGACATTTGATAATTTGTCATCCCTCTTACTTTAATCCAAGTATGCTCAATCATGAACATCTCACTCAGACAAAACTCTGTGACCACAATGGGAGCTGAGTTTGATTAGCTCAATACAATTAAACTAATTTTCATCAGACACAGAAGTATTATACATAAGGGCTAAATCCTGGTCCCAATGAAGTCAAGAGAAGGTTTGCTATTGGTTTTTGTAGGGACTGGGATTTGGCTCATGTATATGTAATATAATAGAAGATTAAAATGAATACATCTTCTGTAAGTTTTCATTAATATTTTCCTTATCAAATTATAATAGATATGAATGCTACAGTACGAAGAATTGATCAGCTGACCAATATCTTGGCCCCAATGGCAGTTGGCCAAATAATGACCTTTGGCTCACCAGTGATTGGCTGTGGCTTCATTTCTGGCTGGAACCTGTTGTCTATGTGTCTGGAATATCTGCTGCTCTGGAAAGTCTACCAGAAAACCCCTGCTCTGGCTCTCAAAGCTACTTCAAAAATTGAGGAGTCAGAGCTGAAACAACTGAATGTACAGAAAGGTATCAATGATATCTTAAAAATTTATTATATACACTACATCAATCATACCAAAACTGGAAACCATTCATTTTTCCATTTTATTCTCCTATAGACCATTTTGGTTCTTTTGCTTAACAATACTTTTCAGGATTTTACTCTTTACTGTTAGAGCAACTTGTTTTAGTGTTGGGTGGTGTTACCAATGAACTTAGTTTTGAGTAACAATATTTGAGGTTGCAGATGGCTGGAATACCCCATAAACAGCAGCCAAAGAATGGACATTTTTGGTACACTCTCTCTCCTTGAATTGGTCTCTTAACCTCACAAGTTAGAATCCTTCCAGAAACTAGCCAGTTTCACTTATAGAATGTATCCAAAATGTGGCACATGTTGGAATATGAAGTCTAAAGAATATTTTTCCCTTTGAAAAAGGGAGATGTCTAGCAGGGAAATACCACTCAACGCACCTAGGAAACAGAGCTTCCAAACATCCTTACCAACGATATTGAATTTGTTGCGGTTGCTGGAAAAAGATACTCTAAACATGAGGTACCACTAAATGAGGACTGCCCTTTTGAATACTTAGGGTTTGATTAGGGCTCTTCAGGAGGGACCAGAGTAGTTCCTGGGGGATGTATGGGGGGGCCATTGTAAGACTAAATACATTCTTTGTAAATTCTAGGATGACTTATAATAGCCTCTTAGAGTAAAAAGATGTGAAGGATGAGGCTATCTTAGTAGTCTACTGCTAGTACTATTAATTACAGTTTAGGAGGTCCTAGTTAGTAACATTCGCTGAGTGCTTTTCTTCCTGAGAACACATTTAGCCTCTATGGGGGAGAGTGCCCTGCAGTTAACCCTAGGATTAATGCTGGAGCAGTGGTGATGTGCTCCAGAAAGAGCCATTGTCATCAATCTCTCAGCATAGGAGAGGTGATGGGGTGAAGTGAAGAGGCTAAAAGGTGAGTACAGCTCCTTGGAGGTCTGAATGGGGCTTCTTCAAGCTCCTTAAGACTAAAGACAAGTAGCAACTGGCAATGTTTAGAAAACCTGTCTCATTACCACTATTAATTTGACTTTGGTTTAAAGCTAGACTTGTTAGGGCTGTAAATATGCCTCACACAGGCCTTCAAGTTTGCAGGGATTTGTGCAAAGCTTCATGTTCAAATAAACTCCAGAATACACACTGAATTTCAGTGATGGCTTCCACTCTAGCTGAAAGGCCTTTTTCAGTCTTTGCCAACTCTCTCCTGACTCTAGGTTTGCAAAAAAATGAGAACCTGGCATGGTGTGTGTGTTGGGGGGGGGGGGGGGCGGGTGTCTAGGATTGGAAATCAAGAATGACTGTATTAGAATCCCAGCTCTCACACAGACTCCCTAAGTGGCCTTCAGCAAGTCACTTTATTTCTCTATGTTGATTTACCCACCAATAAGATGGGGAATATTTGCTTACTACCCCTTGGGGTGTTGAGAACGTTTTTAATGTTTGTACAGTGCTTTGAACACTAAAAGCTCTATATAAGTGCCTAGTGGTGTCATTAAGCAAATTATTTTGCACAAGCCATTGCTTAGTGTTCACATCTCACAAGAAACCTAGTGTGAGAAGAACTGTCTCTTCACCAATGTAACACAACAAGCTGCTTTTTAAATCAATGAAAATTAGTTTTATTTTTGGTTCCCCTATTCCTTTCTGGATTTAAGGGCATGGGTAGAATGTGAAATATAATAATTTTAACAAAGCTGTTTTTGTAACCTAATTAACCAGAATATAGTTAAAATGACAAACCTCCCTAAAAAGGAAGCACCTTTATTAAATACATACAGCATAATGAGTTATACTCCACAGTTCTTTTGCAGGAAAGCACTTAATAGTTATGTTTCTGTTTTACAGATAGCGAATTGAAGCCCACTGAAGGAGTCCAGTTAATTGAGAAAGATGTAACAGTGTCTGAGCCCCAGCAGGAGAAGGAAATCAGCTGTAGTGCCTGGATTGCTGAACCTTTCATCACATTTCGTGATGGATGGGTTGCATACTACAAGCAACCTGTGTTTCTTGCAGGTCTGGGTCTTGCATTCCTCTATATGACTGTTCTGGGCTTTGATTGCATTACTACAGGTTATGCATACACTCAGGGTTTGAGTGGTTCTGTGCTAAGCCTTCTGATGGGGGCCTCGGCCATAACTGGAATCATGGGAACAGTAGCCTTTACCTGGCTCCGTCGCAAATGTGGCCTAGTTCGCACAGGCTTCATCTCTGGAATAGCCCAGTTTGCCTGCTTGGTCTCATGTGTGATTTCTGTGTTCATGCCTGGAAGTCCTTTGGATTTGACTGTTTCCCCATTTGCTGACATCCGTACCAGGTTATTGGAAGGACAACCATTGCCTACTGCACGTCCAACTGATATGTCTGAAATATCCTTTACAACTGGAACGCACAACTGGTTAAATAGATCTAGCTCTGTTAACAGTGACCTAGAGATGAGTTCTGACTCTGTGCCTTTAATCTCTGTTAGTCTTCTGTTTGCAGGAGTTATTACTGCTAGAGTTGGTAAGTAATGCCTGTCTATTAAAATCTCTATTAAAATCTCTAATCTATGATTATTTTTAATTCTGTTAGTTGTAGATCCTTTTTGTTAAACTCAGATTTTAATAAAGAACCCACAATTGACTGCATTACTCTTACTCATTACTCTTACTCTTACGGGTAGTGATCAATGGCTCCCTGTCTAGTTGGCAGCTGGTGTCAAGTGGATTGCCCCAGGGGTCGGTCCTGGGGCCAGTTTTGTTCAGTATCTTCATAAATGATCTGGAGGGTGGTGTGGATTGCACTCTCAGCAAATTTGCGGATGATACTAAACTGAGAGGAGTGGTAGATACGCTGGAGGGCAGGGATAGGATACAGAGGGACCTAGACAAATTGGAGGATTGGGCCAAAAGAAATCTGATGAGGTTGAATAAGGATAAGTGCAGGGTCCTGCACTTAGGACGGAAGAACCCAATGCACAGCTACAGACTAGGGACCAAATGGCTAGGCAGCAATTCTGCGGAAAAGGACCTAGGGGTGACAGTGGACGAGAAGCTGGATATGAGTCAGCAGTGTGCCCTTGTTGCCAAGAAGGCCAATGGCATTTTGGGATGTATAAGTAGGGGCATAGCGAGCAGATCGAGGGACGTGATCATCCCCTTCTATTAGACATTGGTGAGGCCTCATCTGGAGTACTGTGTCCAGTTTTGGGCCCCACACTACAAGAAGAATGTGGATAAATTGGAAAGAGTCCAGCGAAGGGCAACAAAAATGATTAGGGGTCTGGAACACATGACTTGTGAGGAGAGGCTGAGGGAACTGGGATTGTTTAGCCTGCAGAAGAGAAGAATGAGGGGGGATTTGATAGCTGCTTTCAACTACCTGAGAGGTGGTTCCAGAGAGGAAGGTTCTAGACTATTCTCAGTGGTAGAAGAGGACAGGACAAGGAGTAATGGTCTCAAGTTGCAGTGGGGGAGGTTTAGGTTGGATATTAGGAAAAACTTTTTCGCTAGGAGGGTGGTGAAACACTGGAATGCGTTGCCTAGCGAGGTGGTGGAATCTCCTTCCTTAGAAGTTTTTAAGGTCAGGCTTGACAAAGCCCTGGCTGGGATGATTTAATTGGGGATTGGTCCTGCTTTTGAGCAGGGGGTTGGACTAGATGACCTCCTGAGGTCCCTTCCAACCCTGATATTCTATGATTCATAACAAGCCTAAAACTTGTGGTATTTGATCTTGCAGTAGTCTGGTCTATGTAGTTACTGTAGCCCTAGTTTCTTGTGTATTATATTGCACAATGCCTTCTTTAATTCATAATTTTCTTTACTCAGTACCATATGTAAAAATATGTAGTATATTCTCTTATGAGAAGGAGTTAAGTATTTGCAGATGTTTAATTAAAATTGCTATATATTTGACAATATTTAATTAAAGCTTTGTGGATTTGCTAGATAGCCTAGTATTAACATCTCAACAGAATCAAAGAGCATAACAATTTAATTGCATGAATGAAACAATGTATAACTATCATTTTGTAGTTCTGCTCTTACTCTTATGGCTTCTCTATAATTTTGTTTTGGGAGGAGGAAGTACTTGGCTTGCATGCATTTAGGGTTACTTGCAAAGAAAATTTTAAATCCTAACTAAACAGATTAATCGGGCACAGGAGCTACTACAATGAGTTTCTCCTTGAAATCAAACTTTCCTGCAGTGTTTACAGTTGAAAACATGCACTCCCCCACCCCCCCAACACAGTAATCTCTCCACAGGACAGAACTATTATTTATTAGTCACAAACCTTAAATGGAGATGACAACTGGAATGAAATTCTTTAAACAATAAGTAGACTTTAGTTATAGTCTACATGATGTGCTCTAAATTTCTTTAATTTTACATTGGAAAAAAATTAATTTTACTGTATCTGTACATTTTCTCTTTTGCACATGGAGAATTTAAACTAGTTAAAGAAATTTAATGTTTATTACAATATTTACCTTACTTAGTTTTAGTATGAGTGTCAGATAATCCAGATTTTTTCACAATCCTAGAGTATTTCCATTCTCTCATCAATAAGGATTGTTGTATAAAGCATTGTTTGACAGGCATACTTGGTTCAGTGTTGCACCAGTTCTCTCTCCATAAGAAATAGCAGCAAAGGGCCAAATTCTGCCCTTAGTTACACTGGTGGGAAATCTGCTCAAGTCAGATGAGAGCACAGCTTGACCCAGATGTTTGACTTCAAATCAATGCTCCTCATAATGAAGATTGGGTTGGTAAAGAAATAACTGTAGAATGAGATTCCTTTGGAAATCTAACCTTTCCATATAGATAATTAAGGTTTTTCCTCTTTGGTTTTTCCCAATAGGCCTCTGGTCCTTTGATTTGACTGTCACACAGTTGCTCCAAGAAAATGTGATAGAGTCTGAAAGAGGCATTATAAATGGTGTCCAGAACTCCATGAATTACCTTCTTGATCTGCTGCATTTCATCATGGTCATCCTGGCCCCCAACCCTGAAGCTTTCGGCTTACTGGTGCTTATTTCTGTGTCCTTTGTTGCAATGGGCCACATAATGTACTTCCGATTTGCTCAAAAAACCTTGGGGAATCAGCTCTTTGCTTGCTGTGGTCTTAAATCCAAAGCAGTCTCTAATGATTCGCCACCTTGTAATTCATCCACTGTTTAGGGGGTCTCAAACTATTGCCACCTCCTCTTTAATTATAAGACAAGTATGCAGTTAGATGCTTCAAAGTAGCCATAAAGGGCAAAGTAAGGTGTTTCTCTACAGTTTAACACAGTCACTTCATACTCACTTCAAGTAACACACTCATTTCAAGGGAGCCCTCCAAACCAGCTAAGAAACTTGGCCAAATTATCCATATGTTTCAAGTTTGGGTTAAAAGGAAATTACTCAGATGCTAAATTTAGGGTTTAAACTGATCACCAAAATATGTATTATAGGAATGCAACAATATTTTATCATTTTAATTTTGAATATCTTCCCTTTTAACCATGATGAAGACTATGGCCTCACTGGCATAAATACATACTCTTTAGCTGATATACATGTGTAGTCTTCACCTGAACTCAGAGCAGTTATTTGCCCATTGAGTAATATAGTTCATGTTTATTAGCTTGAGTAAAACTTGTCTTATGTTTATATTTTATTGGGTTTTTCCCCTCTACATAAATGTTGTGGTTTCTGCCTGTATGCTGCTCCAGTTAAGAGAACTGGATTCTTTTTCTAAACTGTCTGAAATGTTATGCTGTTAACATGTGAAATGTTAAACAAGTTGTATGTACTGTGTCTTTTTTAAGTTCTGATGTTTGTCTAAAATCTGACGTTTGTCCAAAATATATCTGTGCCTTTGTCTGTGTTTTTGATGAACTTTAGAGAAACACCTTTGCAGTTTTATCTTATACTATTCTAGTTCATGAATAAATAAGTACAAAATATTGTATTACATGTATGTAGCACTTCATAAAATTAAGTACAGTATAACCAAGTAAGCCGAAGCTATAAATGTAATGTAGCATTGTAAAGCAAAGCTTTTCTATTAAAGCACACCAAATGTGCTAAAGAAGGTTTGACAGAGCAGATTGTGTAAAGGATAATGAGTTTGGATATACAGAGATAGGCTAAGGGCTAAATCTGCTGGTCACCTTTCTGAAAATTATCAGAATATGAGCAGCTTCAGTTTCATTTTAATCTAATGCCATTGCTTTAAGAAACCCCAACATCAGCCTGGTGTATTAGAAAATTATTACAAATCCAGGCTAAACTAAATGTAAAGGAAAACTTAAAATATTTTATAAACATTGATGCATCTTTTTTTAATTCTTTTGTAAAACATTGTACACTTTTTAAATTACTAGAAACATGTATTTTTAAACATCTGTAAAACAAGCCTGTGACCGTTTGACCCTTTTTAAAGCAATTTTGGGAAGAACAGTGGACAGTGACCTTTTTTTTTTTTAAAGGAGAAGGTCATTTTTCAATGTGCAGGTATGGGCAGAGCTCTTTACATTAACCATTTATGCACTTTTGTGGAAACTGCAGTAATGTTGCTTTAGTATTCTGAGTTTCCTATGGTAGGACTTTTAAACAATGTTAGGAAGTCTTTGTAAAATGTTGCAAAAAATATTATTTTTTTCACTTTGACTTTTTTGTACTATCTTTCAAACAGCCTTGTGTTAGCCAACTTCAACCTTGGTGCAAGCAGGCACAGCTCCATTGAAACTATTGGTGTTTACACCATGGCTGAATCTGGGTCACTTTCCTCAACTGTGATAACTTCTATTTCTATTTAAAATAGAATGTAAAAAAATTTAGTATTTGTTTGACCAAGATTTTGTGAAAAAATCTGAAGTGAATGCATGAGGATCCCATATCAAATCTAAACTTTAAATGAAGTAGTAGCCCTCAAAATTCAGTAAGTGCTTGTAACAGTCCCTTTTTTTCCTCTAAAGGATCAACGTTAATCACTGATTCTTTACCAAATGGCACTCAGGAACTTTCCTTAGATTTATAATTGTTTCTACTTTCCAACGAAGAATCTGGTTTTGCACTGTAATAATGTCACATGTATAAACACATTTTTTAAACAAAATTAGTGGTTCAATCCTGGGGCATAACTCCTGAAGGAAATTTGAGTTTTGCCATCAACAGAACTTTAAGTCAGGAAAGACATTAAATCAGGTTTTGTTTGTGTGGACTGTTTAATCATGTTTTATAGAATGGTTACCTATAATGTTAGACATTGAAGACTATGGAGTTATACTAAAGACTAATGTCCACTTGGGGCAGTGGACTAAACAATAAAATCTAGATCTCTGAATTGCTAAATGTGTTACTTTATTTCTGATTATCTGTAATCTCAGTTGAGACCACATTCTAATATTGAATGTGAATAAAGATTACTCACTCTACTAGTGGGCTCATTAAAGTCAATGGGACTATTTGTGGCATAAAATGCTACTCCTACATAAGAACTTAACTTTACTTTGTATCATTAGGGAGCCTGATATTTCATATTTTGCACACACCAAATGCCCACTGATTTGAATGAGAGTTTAGGGTATACAAGCAATGGGTGCAACTGGGTACCAAGAGAGAATCCTAAAGAATAACCCTTCTTACTCCCATTTATTTCATAAGACTAGAATGCTTTGGACCTAGCCTAAACATATCAGGAAACACACGTACTGTTTAAGTACATGTGTATGTGTGCCATTTGCGCTTTGAAGCACTGTGGGCCCTGAAGTAGTCTGTCTTTATGGGAGTTTTGCTGAGTAAGCACTTTAGGAAGAAGCCTGTTATCTTTTCTTTTAATTAAACATGCCCAAATTAGATGGGAGAGGGGAACCTCTTAATGTGCATAGTAAAACAAATATTACTATTCCTATGTTACACTTTTATGTAGGTTATAGTAGTTTCTCATAAATAAAACTTGTGAATAAATCTGGATGAGCAGCTTTAGTTCTGTTTGGTTTTATTCTGTGTATATAGGTGGGTATATTTGATGGATCAGAATCTGCCACATTTTAGACTGTTTTATAATCGGAATACTTTGGCCTGTTCCTCAATTTAAAGCTTGATAGATACTATCAGGAAGTGCAAACAAATGGGGTAAAACAGGTAACAAAAGGTACCAAGGTCTGTCTGGTGGAGTAACATCATGGTCCCATTGAAGTCATTGGCAAAACTCTCTACCTCAATGGGGCCAAAAATTCATCCCTGCATGGAGACCAAAAACATCTCCAGACTTCAGATATTTTTGTTTAGTGTGTGTGGTATTGCTTTGGAGCACTTATTCTTAAAACTACACAAATTTAATACAGAGCATGAATGTTTTATGCAAGGCCTCTTCTCTTTTATTAAATGTTCTATTCATTTTAAAAAAATAGAAGGCCAGAAAGGACTACTGTGCTCAAGTCTGACTGCTGATATAACACAGGTTATAGGGCTTTTCTGAATTAATTCTTATTTGAGCTAGAGCCTATATTTTAGAAAAATAGCCAATGGCTGGTCTTCCTAAGTTATGTCATGCTATGGTCTATAAGTCAATTATGCCACATGAGAATTGGAATACTATAAATTTAAAGTAGAGTTGTTGCACAATTAAAATATGAATAGAAGAAATCAACATCTATACCATAAAGAACAATCTAACAGACTCTTATTTAGGAATTAAATTTATATTACAAAGTCAAATTACATTTAGTTACTTCAATTCTGTGGTGGTGGTGGTGAAGATAATCTCACCTCTTAGAAAATACTGGAATACTAAATATGCTGTGCTTCACCTGTGCAGAGTACACATAATGTATACAATGTAAAATTATTTATATGTGGATTTTTTTCTTCACCTAAGTGATGATCATGAGGCCTAAGCTTGAGAGTTGTTGAGTTCCCTAAAATCCCTTGGAATTCAATACATATTGCTGTAGATCCTCTTAAGTGGCATCAAAATATATACTGATCCTGATAAAGCTAAGCAGCCCCTAAGCAATAAACTCTCCTGCAAGAATACCACCATATTCCATAGTTGATCATTTTGAGCATGGGAACTGTTTGATACATTTTCTTTTCAAAACTTAAAAATGAGTGTTTTCTACATGGGATCATTCTAATGTGGGTTTTAAAACTGAACTGTGGTAAAAAGCAAAGGACATAGCAAACTTGTTCCCTTCCTCTCCAGCTACTCTTTGCCTATGGTTCAAGGAAAATGTCTATTACTATTCAGAAATTTAAGAGTAAATAAAGCTGCTGGGTACAAGCTCACTTAACATCCTGTAACTGCAGCATTTTGTTCTATAGAATGTACAGTGTAATTCCCTGGTTTCTAAAAAGCACTTGTTTCAGTATTATTTTGGCCACATTCCCATCAGTACCTTCTGCATTCTCCCCCCTCTAAGCCCTAATCATCCCCAGTCACAGTATTCACCATTACATTCCCACCATGTGGAAGACTGGAGAGAACTCCTTTGAGACCAACACTTAGCCATTGTTGGACCAGCGTGAAGCCCTTCCACCCCACTGGGGGCAGAGTGTGCTCCAGGTACTAAGGAGCATTCACAGACCCTGCTGCTGTCTTCATCTTCAGCTATCTGTCACACCAAGCAAGTTACCTAAAGGCAAACAGAGTAATGGAAATAGGCAACTTGAGTGTTGCTTTTTCCTCTCGGGTGGTTCAAACAATTAGTGAATTTCAATGCTTTTAAAACTGAAAGATTGATGGACATCATTGACTGGTAGCTGCCAGGAAGACTAGATCCTGCACAGCCCTGAAACAGTGCTTCACAGCTGCAAGCAAGTGAGGTTTATTTTATCCTATGCTTACTTGAGGCTAAGTTTCTGGTAGAGAAAAGTCAAACTAGCACAACCAACTTCTCTGTAATCTGTCCCCTGACTTCACTATGGGTGGATCATTCTGGATCTGTTCCTGTTCCCTTTAAATCAATGGGAGTTTTGACATTGACTTCAAATGGTAGTGTGATTGGACCCTCCGTTTCTACCTTAAATTAGGTAGACTTAGTGTTTAAAGTGTGGAGGACAGAAAACTGAACAAGTATGTTTACTTAAAGACATGCAAACTGTGAGGACAAAGTGCATGCAGTTCTGTAATGCTTTATACAAATACTTCAACCTGCCCTACATTTCATTGTAGTTAAACTTTTCCTTTATTGCATTTTGGCAGAAGAAAAGTACACAACAAAGTGCAGAGAGCAATCCTATTCCAAATACATGTAATAAAGTGGATATCCACAGTAAAGTGGATGTTACACATGCAAGCATAGAGTTCTAACTCTGTTACAAGGCAAGTATCTTTCTCTATGTTTATACTTAAAGGGCCTATTTCTGATCCCACAGCAGCTGAGGGGATGAGTGTGAAATTGTAACAAACATTGCTATTTGAGGTTTATTGATCACTATGCTGCACCAAACATCCCTTAGTCTATCTGCAACATAAAAGAAAAAAGACATACTCAATAGAATTAACAAATAGCCAATTATGAGAGTTCTATGGAACCATAAATGAAATGTTTCAGTATATGCAGCTAGTAATACAGGTACAGCCAGTGTCTATTATTTCTAAGAGGGAAAGATGGATTATAGAATATTGCTACCATCTAGCCAACATATACTGTCACAGAGTCTGAAGAAAATTTGGTATATATAATAGATCTATAAAAAGCCTATAGTCTATTGCTAAAACTGCAAAGTGTAGCATAGTTTCATAGTCTGTTTAACCCAATTTTATCCTCCACAACCACTGTACAGCCTGTGACCCAATTCAGGTATTGACTTTTGATGCTTGGTAACCACCAGTCAATTATTTTCCAGGGTTCTGTCTAATAGATGGCTTGCCCTATTCATAGCTCCAATAAATGTAGCTTTTGTTTCCATTTAAGATCCTGAATTTAGCTGGCAGTCTATAGTCAGCCTGTGAAACTTGCTATTACAGGCTGTTCTGCATGGACATTAAAGATTTCAGGAAACACTTTATAAGAGTTGAGGTTTGCCTTGATATCCTTAGTCAAAGCCACCTCCCCATTGCAGTGTGCCTTGGTCAAATTTCCCACAGCAGGGATGCAGCAGACCCTTGTTCTAAAACACCAGGTAATAGCCACTGCCTCACTGTGCACGTGAGCTGAGGTTAGAAAATAATGCATGATATAAAGGTCCTCATATGTAGGACCTTTAATGTAGGTCAAGCCACTTCAGAGATTTTATCTTGAGCCCAAGGAATCAGAATGATGCCTTCTGACTAATGTCCTTATGTATCCTTTTCATGGGAAACCTGCAAACATTCTCTAAATAAATGGGATCTGTCTCATTATTGCTTAGCATAAGGGCATACCTTTGTTAGCAGAGACACAAACATCATTGTCCTACATCTATTGACTGACCTTCAGAAAGTATTTCACAATATGCTTTGCTTTTAAGTGCCATAAATATCATTGCAGAGGACCTTAGACTATGTATGTTATATGTCTACATACACAATATTTTAAGGTATCCTCTAGAGATGCTTCAGGCAAGGTACATCTTTGGTCTTAAGGAGATTATAAGTGTCCCTTTAACATACAAAAATAATACTTAGATTTTCGCCCTCTTATTACTGGCAGTTCATTTCCTGAAGCTGACCATGCTAGACATAAGCAGTGACTGAAAAAGGCAGGCAGAAGCAGGAAGGGGGCAATTTGCCAATGTTAGAAATATTTGTTCAGCTGTTCCTGGAGTGAGGCCAGTCAAAGTTACTGATTATAGTACAAAATGCCCTGCACTCCAGTTTTCCACAGAGGGGTAAAGTGGGGAAAAAACAAAACACTAAAATACAGAAATCATTGTTATGGTATAACTTTGACTAAAGATTCAAAGGGAGAAAACTGAGCAAATCCATACTGAAAAAATTGTTTTTAATTCACTGTGTATGCATGTTTTGTTTTATATATTAATATAAAATATATATATATATATATATATATAGTGTGACCAAAAAAAAATAGGAGTCAAGTCAGCAGTAACTCTGCATTACCAGATGCAAACCTCCACTGCTAGAGCGTTGGAGGAGCTAGCAACATGGTCCACATGGCACCTAATTTCAGGTTGATTTGGGGAGGGAGCTAAATTACGGAGTTTGGCAGAAGCCCTGTGGAAATCTTAGGATGCACCACAAATATGGGCATCAGCGGGTTGAGAGGATGGAACCTAATGCTAGTTCTGTGAGGAGTGGGAAACATCCCATCTTCATTATTAGGACAACCAGGAGGATCTCTGAGTGGAAACCCATAAAAAAAAAATCATGCTTGGAGTAGCATATGCCTAGGACTCGAACTTAGACACACATAAGAAAATAAAAATGGCCCTACTGTGTCAGAGATCCATCTAGCCCAGTATCCTGTCTTCTGATAGTGGCCAGTGCCAGGTACCCCAGAGGGAATGAACAGAACAGGTAATCATCAAGTAATCCATCCCCTGTCGCCCGTTCCCATCTTCTGGCAAACAGAGGCTAGGGACACCATTCCTTCCCATCCTGCCTAATAGCTATTGATGGACCTATCTTCCACGAATCTATCTAGTTCTTTTTTGAACCCTGTTACGGTCTTGGCCTTCACAACATCCTCCAGCAACGAGTTCCACCAGGTTGACTGTGCGTTGTGTGAAGAAATACTTCCTTTTATTTGTTTTAAACCTGCTGCCTATTAATTTCATTTGGTGACCTCTAGTTCTTGTGTTATGAAAAGTAGTAAACAACACTTCCTTATCTACTTTCTCTACTCCAGTCATGATTTTATAGACCTCAATCATATCTCCCTTTAGCCATCTCTTTTCCAAGCTGAAAAGTCCCAGTCTTATTAATCTCTCCCCATAAAGAAGCTGTTCCATACCCCTAATCATTTTTGTTTCCATTTTCTGAACCTTTTCCAATTCCAATATATCTTTTTTGAGATGGGGCGACCACATCTGCACACACTATTCACGATGTGGGCGTACCAAGAATTTATATAGAGGCAACATGATATTTTCTGTCCTATTATCTATCCCTTTCTTAATTATTCCCAGCGTTCTGTTCGCTTTTTTGACTGCCGCTGCACATTGAGTGGATGTTTTCAGAGAACTATCCACAATGTCTCCAAAATCTCTTTCTTGAGTGGTAACAGCTAATTTAGACCCCATCATTTTATATGTATAGTTGGGATTATGCTTTCCAATGTGCATTACTTTGCATTTATCAACATTAATTTTCCTCTGCCATTTTGTTGCCCAGTCACCAAGTTTTGAGAGATCCTTTTGTAGCTCTTCACAGTCTGCCTGGGTCTTAACTATCTTTAGTAATTTTGTAACATCTGAAAATTTTGCCACCTCACTGTTTACCCCTTTTTCCAGATCATTTATGAATATGTTGAACAGGACTGGTCCCAGAACAGACCCCTGGGGGACACCACTATTTACCTCTCTGCATTCTGAAAACTGATCATTTATACCTACCTTTTGTTTCCTATCTTTTAACCAGTTACCAGTCCATGAGAGCACCTTCCCTCTTATCCTGTGGAAGCTTACTTTGCGTAAGAGCCTTTGGTGAGGGACCTTGTGAAAGGCTTTCTGAAAATCTAAGTACACTAAATCCACTGGATCCCTTGGTCCATATGCTTGTTGACCCCCTCAAAGAATTCTAGTATATTGGTGAGGCATGATTTCCCTTTACTAAAACCATGTTGACTCTTTCTCAACAAATTATGTTCATCTACATGTCTGACAATATTGTTCTTTATTATAGTTTCAACCAGTTTGCCCAGTACTGAAGTCAGTACTCCTCTAATGATACCTCAATCTGGGACAGTTCCTCAGATCTGTCACCTAAAAAGAATGGCTCAGGTTTGGGAATCCTCCTCACATCCTCAGCCGTGAAGACCGATGCAAAGAATTCATTTAGTTTCTCTGCAATGGCCTTATCGTCCTTGAATGCTCCTTTAGCACCTGGATCATCTAGTGGCCCCATTGGTTGTTTAGCAGGCTTCCTGCTTTAGAGGTACTTAAAAAAACGCTATTACTTTTGACTCTTTGGCTAACTGTTCCTCAAATTCTTTTTTGTCCTTCCAAATTGTATTTTTACACTTCATTTGCCAGTGTTTATGCTCCTTACTTTTTTCCTCACTAGGATTTAACTTCCACTTTTTAAAGGATGCCTTTTTGCCTCTTACTGCTTCTTTTACTTTGTTGTTTAGCCACGGTGGCTCCTTTTTGGTTCTCTTACTATGTTTTATAATTTGGGGTATACATTTAAGTTGAGCCTCTATCATGGTGTCTTAAAAAGTTTCCACACAGTTTGCAGGGATTTCACTTTTGGCACTGTACCCTTTAATTTCTGTTTAACTAACCTCCTCATTTTGTGTAGTTCCCCTTTTTGAAATTAAATGCTACAATGTTGGGCTGCTGTGGTGTTTTTCCTGCCACAGGGATATGAAATTTAATTATATTATGGTCACTATTACCAAGCGGTCCAGCTATATTCACCTCTTGGACCAGATCCTGTGCTCCATTTAGGACTAAATCAAGAATTGCCTCATTTCTGGTGGGTTTCAGGACCAACTGCTCCAAGCAGCAGTCATTTAAGGTGTCTAGAAACTTTATCTCTGCATCCCGTCCTGAGGTAACATGTACCCAGTAATGCCTAAGGGCTCCTTTCAGGGGAAGAGATATGTAGTTCTTTTGTACACAGAACCTCTAGAAGTTTTGCAACAAGCTTCCTTGCCCATTTGAAATATCTAACAAATGCATCTGTGTCATGAAGCTATTTTTTTAAACCATAACTTTTCTCTTCACTCCGTACAAGGCATTAATATGATAATTTATAAGCTATAAATGACCTTGTGCAAAAACAGCAGTTATTTTGTACATACAGAGTTTATGGAACTCTGTGCTGGACTAGTTATAGCATTTTTATTATTAATTATTTCCAGTAATACCTGGAAGCCCCAACTGAAATGAGAACCATATTGTGTTAAGTGCTATTTATACACATAATAAGAGACAGCCGCTACCCCAAAGAACGTAAAGTATCCCCTTAACCACATGCACAAAACCCAGGATGAGCTGCTGTGACAGTCTGTATCCTTAAGCTCACCCTTTTTGAAAAACTATAATGGATTTTTTATACAAGTATGCCTTGTGAGGGATCCTTTGAAAACTCATAATTTGCTGATAATTATTGTCCTGGTAAAACATGTGTGGCAACATTGTATGCAAAGTTATAAAATTTTACTGTATAACATTACTGAGACATGTTCAAAGTTTAAAAAAAAAGCAGGCACAAACCAGTTCCTTAGACAAAAGGCAAACTCATGAGACAAAAGGCAAACTCATGCCTCAGCCAAGTATCAACAAAATCAAATGGACTATCATCTGGTCAAGCAGCCATTCTTTGATAGGAAAAAGGATGTGAGCGAGAAATTTGGCAACTTCTTGGCAAACTTCTTGGCAAAAATCAGCTGGAGGTTCCCGTCTCCCAAGACTTTCTGTCTCCTGAACCCCAGCTGGAAAGGATTCTCAAAGAATAGGAAAAGGATCAAAATGAGGAACAGAGGCCCCAAATCATCTTTCCCTTCATGTCTACTCACGGCACCAACAACAGTTGAAGGACAAAAAAAGCATCATTGGACTGGTAAGAGATGCTGGCTGAAAGGATTACAGAGCGTGTGGTGAGAGAAACTTTTGCTTGAAATCACTTAGCTTGTTCAGTTAGGTTTAGTTTGTGGTTAACCTTTTATTTCTTTGTAACCAATTCTGATTTTTATGCCTCATTACTTGTAATCACTTAAAATCTATCTTTCTCTTAATAAACCTGTTTTATTGTTTTATCTAAACCAGTGTGTGTTTGGATTGAAGTGTTTGGAAAACTCCATTTGAGATAAGATTTGTGCATATCATTTTCTATTAATGAAATGACAGACTTCATATAAGATCTTGTTGTCCAGGAGGGCGCTGGGCAGTACAAGACAGACATTTCTGGGGGGAAAGTCTGGGAGTGGGAGTCTGCTAGTATTACCCTGCAATGTAATTCATAAGTGGCTGGCTAGAGCACTCATGCATATAGCTGGGAGTGATTTACATGCTGGAGGCTGTGTGTAAGCAGGCCGAGGAGTGGTTACTCTCACAGTGAAGCAGTGTAAAAGGCACCCCAGGTGAGAACTGAGGGGACACAGCTGACCCTAAGATTGTACCCTGGGGAATGCCACAGTTGTCATTTACCCCCCTCTTGCCCTTTGTTGAAAAAAATGCTTACACATGACTGTGCTTAAGTATTAGAGGTAAAGTGTCTGTTCACAAGAAGAACTGGCCATTTTATTAAGGCATAGCTGACAAATATGAAATATGAATTTAGCTTTACAGTTTATATATTACTGTAAGTACAAGTGCAAGTCCCATGTTTTTCCAAGAAATTCCTTTTGTTAAGGCAAAGACAAAGTGATGCTGTATTGGTCTTATATCTGATCGTAGCTACAGTACTGACACTTGAAAGCAGAACAAAGGCAGACTTGAAATTCACATGTCCATGGGGCTTGCGGTAGGAGCCTGACAATAAAATCATATGTCTATTTATGCAGTGGTAAAGGTTTTTCCTTTTTCTTTTCCAAAACCTCAAATGTTTGTATTAGTGGGAGTACACTGGTGAATAGCACCAACCTCACAGCACTGGACCCTGAAGTCCTCTATATTTCTACAGAATAGCTCCAGATAAAACATTTGGTAACCTTTGGTTCTGTCCTTCGACTCAGTGTTACCAGGCTCAGGTCCAGCCAAAAGAAAAGAAAGGGATATTGTTCTTGTGCTGGATTTCTTTCCTTGAATGTGATGTTTTGTGAGCTTGTGGGGCTACAGTCATCCTGGATATAAGTATTGTGAAATCAGTGGAAGAATTTGGCCAGTGATGTCTGCCCTTTGGATTTACAAGAAAGAGCAGCCAGCCCAAACAAGAAGATGGAGTTTAATTGTAGAAACAAATGGAAGGGTCCCTAATTGTCCAGGCTGTGTCTGTCAGGCAGTGGCCACTCCAGCGAGGACAAATAGAACAAGAAGGAGTAGGCAGAAGAGACAAAGGCCAACATCTGGGTGGTCAACAAAAACATATGTATTCTGTACTTTACACTGATTCTGCATCCCTTTCTCTCATGGTGTCTAATGTCCAGTTGATGTTTCCCCATTCAACCACAGAGGTTGTGTTTCAGAGCCACAAAGGGGGGAAGCAGTAGAAGATTATGCTAATTGTAAATCCCCTAGGTCTGAGGGAAGATATTGCAATAGATACCAGCTTTCTCCCAGCCAGAATCCTCCAGGCCAACAGAGCCCCAAACTCATGGAGGTAGCTTCTATGTAGTCAGGATGGATGATGCCATTAAGGATTAGCCACTCCAACCTCTGACAAAAATTGCTCCTTATTTGTAAGTTTTCTAAACATCTCCTATCCTGTGTGAGATTTTTATGCATTGTCCATTTTAATCCTTTGTCAGCTTTATTTTATGGTGATTCCCATTGTGTTCTCCAAAATGTGGGAAAGGGGGGCAGCTGCTTGTGTCTAGAAAGAGCATTGTTGCCATGGCGCCAGGGAGTTGGGAGGAGGCATTGCTCCCCCATGGAAATTCACTAGCCCTTTATGGATGACATCAGTGGGTTTGGTGGACTAATCCTTAGGGTGCAAACGTGAACTATTTCCTCCACCCACCCACCCCAACAAAATGATCCCATGTCAACTGCATGAGCTGAAACTTTCAGTTTCCTGGAGTTGTGTGTATGTGGCTTTACTGTGGAGGTGATTATTGACCCTGTGTGCATCCCTTTCATTATAAAAATTCTAATACAATGAACTCTGAAAAGCATGAAAAGCAACTATTTTTAGAAATCATTGATGTAGATGCTATATACACTAAAGAAACAGATTTCTTGGTGACCTTTTTGGTCTTTTGTCTTCAGTGTGAGACATAAATTCATTAAACAGCTTTTACATTTCTAATCCTCTTGGTAAAACAGTTTAAAAAAGGACAATCCTATGTTATCCTGGCTGCTATAATAATGGCTGAGTATATATTTAATTTTTTTAAATGTTTCCAAGAATGCACAAGAATACAAAGAAAAGTTTGCATGTCATGTACTTTTAAAAAATAAAACAGATGTGAACAATTCATTTGGCTACACTGTATTATAGAATTTGCTTTGGTTTCCACAATACACTTGCACATGACCAGCTTTGCTTAAGTGTTTGAAGGACATTGTTAAAAGAGGAAAAAGTTGTTATGCAAGTCAGGAAGTGATACAATATGTATTATTGGCTGTAGCTAGAAGTGACTCAGCAATTCTCATTTTACAGGATCCAGCTAACTGATTATTACAACAAGCTTGGTTATCAGGGCTGGCTCTAGGCACCAGCTGAGGAAGCTGGTGCCTGGGGTGTCAAATCAGAAGGGGCAGCACTGTGGCCATTCTGGGGCGGCACTCCTCCCTTGGCGGCCCTTCGGCAGCACCACTTTGGTTTATTTTTTCTTCTTTGGCTTTTTTTTTTTTTTTTGCTTCACTGCTTGGGGTGGCCAAAAAGGTAGAGCCGGCCCTGTTGTTTATCACCACAAAAATGGTATGAGGAAGATGAACACAGTTGGCAAGCCTGTCATTTATAAAAAAATGTGCATTTTTAAAAAGCTGATGCTAAGATTATGAAGCTGAAAAGCAAACTGCCTGGTAGCTACAGTCACAGTAAATACTCCCTAAATGAAAGTTTATATTCAGGCTACAGCACATATATATTCTGTTCAGGTTCTTATCCTGCACTCATCACTGTAAATCAGCTAAATAAATAACCTGACAACTAAAAAGCTACATCCATGGTAACTGTTTGGATAGCTTCCTTTAACTTCTCAATCTATGAAGTCTGTGCTTGTGTCTTGGCAAGAATTTTAAAGGAATATCTATTCAAGTAAACAGAACGCCAGGTTGTGTCTTATCTGTAGTGAACACCACTGTATCCTGATGTGTCCTCTGTCACTGGACAAGTATGAAGAAATGACATAGGAGGACACATCTGGGCTCACAGTAGAATGAGGAAAGCATAGAAACTTGTGTAATGATGCAGTGCCAAGCTGAACTATGGTAGTGTACAAGTGGCATTCCTTAGGGGTGAATTAAAAGCCAGAATCATGTGATCTGGGCTCCGTGGTCTGAGGACACCTAATACAGCAGTGAGGCACTGAAAAACCAAGAGTCTGTCTGGGGTTGGACAGCAAGATCAGGGAATCCAGGAATCAGTAATGGGAGAAGTTGGGGGAATAACCTGAAAGAAGAGGGCTAAGAGGAAAAATCCACTAAGGAGTTTTGGGACAAAGAGCTAAATACGGAGCCTGGGGAGTATATAAAAGCCAGGTTGTGGGAAGAAGTGCTAAAGTGTTCACCTGAATGGGGTCAAGGAGCTGGGGGTAAACCCAAGTGCAGAACTCTAGTAAGTGCAATTCCACAATGGAAAAAGGATGGAGATGGGGATTTAGAGTGGTACAAAGCAGCTGCAACTTCCTCTACCTTGAAGGCCTACAGGAGGCAAGTGCTACCCAAACAGTGGACAACAGTGGCTGGGTAAGAGGCCAATACTGCTGGGGAATATGCTGATTCAGCACATCGCTTAAGCAAATTCCACATCAGACTCTAATTATAATTTCAAGCTGCCCTTCACTGGTGAAAAAGTTTACCAGTATTACTCTCTGCTCTCTCACAGAATGAACCCCCATCCTCTGGGGCAGAAGGAGCCAGGCTGGCCACACTTTTCAACTTGTGCTTTGATGAATCTAACTTTCAAAAATAGATTTTATCTGGAAGAAAAGTGACACTGATTGTATGTGAAACTATGTGTAAAATTCATACAACAGTGATGCCGGACACCTACAAATGGTTCTCATTGCAGCTACCCTTCCTACCCCCAAGTAATGTAAAGTGCTTAAGAAAGTTGTAAAGGTGTGGGTCATCTCTGCCCACCCATTTGTGGCCAGGTGTGGTATTTCAGGTGAGCCCCACCTTATTTTTCCCTGACTGGGCACAATAATATCACTTTAACAGATCCAGCCAAGGAGAAGTCAATACAAACTGACCAAATAGCATGTCCCCTTTAATAAGATTTCAGGAAAAGTGCAATTACAACAAACAGTTGGTGAGGTCCTCACTTCAGGACCGTGGTTCTGGATCCAGAAAGACATCACCATCTCTTGTCATCTAGATGGCTTGTTGTCCCCTCTACTAGGTCTCTCTGGCTTTACAGGTTTTCTCAGGCCTGTTAGGGTTCACTGACCTTTTCAAAGGCCTCTGGAGCTTTACAGGCTTCCCCAGGGAACTCCTTTCCATCATACCTACTCCCCTCTAAGCTTCTTAATCCCTAAAGACAGCATGACCATATCCCCTCAGTAGTGTTTGACCAGTGCTGAGGGGGTAGGGAGGTAGTTGAGTCCAAAGTAATATTCCCTCCTTGGTCAAGCAGGGGGCCCAGCATCAGCCATTCTCACCCCCCCCCCCAGGTTTTCCTCCCTGTGTTTTTCTGTCTCTTTTTAGGACACAACACTAGCAGTAACGGTGCTGCAATGTGCAGGATCAAGGCAATGGTGTATATCCCCAGAGAAAAAGTTTTTAATGTACATTTCAGCCCTTCTGTGCAATGGGAGGAAGTCAATGAGAGCTCTGCAGGCAGAGGGACTGCAGAATCAGTTTAGAAAATAAGACGAGCATGTAGCAGAGAGGGTGTACAGAATGGAACACGTTGTACCTGAACATGTTGTACCATGTCTACTTTTTATGGACTTTGCCAAGCTTTCATCTGCTCTACTGATAAATACAGAACTTCAGTCTCCATCTTCAGTAGAACACAAAGGTGTGGAGGGTAGAAGAAGAATACAGGAGGAGGTAATTAGGTGCCAAGAGTAACTCAAGAATCTCAGGTAACAGTTCTGGTCTCTCTTCTCCAGCCTTTTGGATCTCAGAATAGTTGGGAATGTTCCCAAATTGAAAACTGTTTAATTCTAGCTGTGAATGTGTTAGCTCAACTTTTTAAAATCTTACCCCCTTCTGCATGGCATCAGGCAGACCTATTGTCAAGACCTAAGGAGACTGCTTTCCCATCCGTCTCACTCAAATAATACCCATATTTTTCAGGACTTAAAAATATTACAGTGTGCATCGAGAACAATGACATTATACCAGGGATGAGTTTGGGCCAAAGTTACCACAGACATGGAGCCATGTACAGCAGTCATTGGGTCTGCACATATGAAAAGGCAAGCAGGATTTGCCATTAAATCAAGTACTGAAAATATTCTGAGTATTTTCTTACTTTTACCATTAAAAATCAACAAGATCACATAAAAGGGAATAAATCTAACCCTGCCAGCTCTCCATATTGTCCACTTTCCATCTTGAAAGTAGTAAAGTTCGGGGGAGGAGGGAAGGAGGGAGAAGGAAATCCTTTTTAATCAGCAACAGTTCAGCAGTCTTTAAATAGCATTCAGTTTCCAGCTATTAGTAATTAGAGTGAATAGCTTTTTTGCACTTGCCAGGTCAAACACGGTTTTCATTAAGAGCCTAAGTACATGACTCAGCAGTTTTCTTATCCAAACTTATCCTTGCCTCTGAGCATATGGTAAATTCATCAATTAGTGTGTCATTCATTAATAAACAACAGTAGGAGTATTAGATTATACAATACTGTCCTAATAACATTGCCTGCTAAATAAATAATTTATTGACGAGTCACCATTCCTGAATCTGTGCAGTGTACAACAGTGAGATGATGATATCCGTGTTGTGTCAGATAGAGGTGGTAAGATTGAGGTGAGCAGAGAAGCCACATCCAAAGAATTTCATACAATTTAACTACTTAAATCAGCAGGGTCATTCTTTGGCACAAGTAATCTAACCAGAAAGGGCCTCTGAATTTTTTGGTGCTCCTAAGCTGACTCAGCAACTCACAGGCTGTTGGTCCCTCCATTAGGCAACAGGACTGGAGGGTGAGGCATCTCACATCCTAAATTTCCCCTCCGCTGCTTCTGGCAATAGGGGGCTGATTCTGCTAGTCAGCATGCAGAAAAAAAGTGTTTAAAAAGAGAAGGGATTTTGAAAAAAGCTGTACTAAGACCAGTTTCATGTTCCAGGAAAAAACCCGTCTGCAGCAATATTAACCTGTATCTTAAAAGTAAAGCTTTTCTCTAGGCTCCCTGAGATTTTACATTTTCAGTAAGTATGGCCTGAATGAAAGCATTACAGATATTGAGACTCCTGAGCTACAGTGTAAAGCAAAGTTCAGCTCCATGTTTCTCTCTCTTCCACACACTCTTGATAGGTACCATGAGGTTTTCATCCCACCACAAATGGAATTTTGCCAAGTAGTCTATTTCAAATACTAAAAATACTGAAATTAGTCAAAGTACCAAACAACACATGAAACTGAGGTCTCTAATAAGAGATGAGCGCTTCAGTATATTGTGCAATTCTTTAAACAGAAATCAGTGACAATCCAGAGCATTGTCAAGGAAATGAGAGACAATTAAAAGAGTATAACAATATCTTGCTCTTACTCTTATTACCTTTTAGCTGAAGTACTCTGTTGACTTGGGGCTGATTTATACCAGCTGAAGATCTGGCCCAGTATCATTGAGCACTGAGGATTTGACCCTTTATATAGATTGGGATCACATATTCTCTACTGAAATGCATCCACCTCTGGATGCCTATGTAAATGTTATGATTTTATTACTGAGTACTTCACTAGAAATTTCTAGGAGTTTGCTGTCTATGCCCTCTTTTCCCCCTCCCCAAGTTCACATACAGTCTATTATGGACACACACTGTGCTTTCTCGTGGAGAG
This sequence comes from Caretta caretta, assembly GCF_965140235.1. Classification (NCBI taxonomy): domain Eukaryota; kingdom Metazoa; phylum Chordata; order Testudines; family Cheloniidae; genus Caretta; species Caretta caretta. The sequence continues at coordinate 52,210,370 of NC_134216.1, read as the reverse complement.
TTCACTTTCATTCTCCTTAATATAAAATAAAATATTCATCAGCAAGTGTGTGCAGTCTGCTCTTCGTATCTGGCAAAACATAAAACATCTTGCAAAATCAGGCCATGAAATCAGTTAACCTGAATAACATTGTTTAAGTTGAAACATTCACTGAGAGCAATCTGCATGTGATCTTTCCATAAGTTCAAAAGATGAAACAATTTTTCCTTCACCTAATGTTTTCTTTCTCAAGCTATGAAAATGGCTGTTAATAAAAGGAGAGTGACATAAACATAGTATAAAGGCTGGATCGTGCAACACTTATGAGACTAGCCTTATCTGTTCTGGGCCCAAACCTTCAAAGTTCTGAGCATACCCGGGATTTAGTTATTCTCCATTAACTTGATGTCAATTTCCATTTCAAACTTTTAAAATTAGCTGCAAACATTTCAGATAATTCAGAAACGGATTTAGCACTGTCTTATTAATGAAAAAAACCAGCAAATAAATCAGTTACTTTATGAGTAAGAGTTTTCATAATCACAAATACAATTCATTGTAGAAATACTGCAATTTTAACTTTCTACTTTTAAAGGCCATATGCTTCTTGATCCTTACTGCTGCCAATGGGAGTTCTGTTCTCAGGTCAAGGGATGTATTTAGTCCATTGTTAGTGCAGGTTCATGACTACATATTAGTTTTTAAAATCACATTCAACCACAAACCTTAGTTTTTATTGCAAATTTCCCAAAGTTGCTACATAAAACAATCACATAACCTTATGTAATATCTGAGGATTTTCCACTTTCAGCTCAAACAATACTAAACCAAAGTCTAGACTTTTTAAACTATTTTTACAAGTGGATGCTAATGTACATAATTTCTCAAATATAGAGCAGATATAAACAGCTTTTCAGTTCTCCAGGTTGCTTAATTAGTTTCCCTGGACTATTGATCAACCCCAACTAGTTTATTATGAAGCCACTCATATAATGTAACTATCCACAAAAGTGTTGAGGGGTGATGTTTCACATATCCTAGTTGTGGGACATGTTGCCACATCTTGAAACCTATTGCTAACAAGCACCATCACCAGCCCTTATTATTAATAAATATCAGTCTAAGTAAAAGGTTTTAACATGTATGAATCAGTGAAATAATTCACAGCTTCACATGCTTAATTACGCTCAAACACACTGAGTTATTTCACCCTTTGATTATTACATTAGATTATTAGGTTTTTCCCCCCAACTCCTTGATTATTTAAATAGAATCTGAAAGAACTGTTTAGTTGCCTCGATTAAACTTTAAAAGGTGAGAAATTTGTAAATGTGTATAGAGCAAGGCATTTTTGAAAATTTAAGTGAGCTATGCCCAGATCCTCAAAAATGCTTAACTCCCATTAACTTTACTGAGAGTTGGGCCCCTACATTTGAAGATCTGGACCTTAGGACCCTCTGTCCCATAGACTGTCAATGACACTTAGGAGCAGGCACTGCAAGGTTAATAGTAATGTAAGCTTCCCCATACCATCCCACCTATCTGAAATCATCAACCCATCTCACATAGGCATAGGCGCTGGAAACAGGGATCCCGGGGGTGCTGCTGCACCCCTTGGCTTGAAGTGGTTTTCATCATATACTGGGTTTACAGTTTGGTTCAACGGCTCTCTGCACTCCCACTATACAAATTGTCCGAGCACCACTGCACATAGGCCACAACTGCCATCAGATGATTATGACTTTTGTTTAATACTGACATGTCATAATAGACCAGCTAGTGTTCTATAGGGATGGAATTTCAGATCTGCTGAGCTCTCTGTGTGATCATGCCATTCTTGAGTCACTGATACACACTGAATATAAGTTCTAATAATATTCTTGCTTTGCACACGTTTTAAGGCCTTAAAGGTCTTGAGTTCTAAGCATACAGCCACAATGTGCAGTGTAGCTGACAACAGAAGTCTATATAACCAAGGAATCATTAAATTAGAAGAGACTCAAACAATGACCTAGAGGTAAATTGCTCTGTATCAATTTATTAATCCAACAAGTCATCCAGTCCACCTCAAAAGAACATTTTAGAGTTGAATATTGCTCCAATGATAGTCAATGGCAAAACTTCCACTGGCTTCATTAGGAACAGCAGTGAGCTCTTAGTATAACAGAACACTGATAGTCATCAACTGAGTGAACATATTAATTTGGTTTGCAGCATGGCTACAGTGCATAGCATTTCTTCTATACGTATGTCAAGCTGGGTGAAGTGGCAGATTATTATGTTAAACCAGGCAAAGATATATCACAATAAAACACAATATTTTCTGTATTCATTAGCCACTCCTCTTGTCTCTTCTACTTACATATGTGAAATGAGTTTGTTGTAATCAACATTTCTCTTGTAGAAAAATACTCTATTATTTTATTAAGGAAATGTATTAAATATATGAAGCACAAAAGAAAATTGTGAAGGTTCTAGACATTCCACCAAGATTAATCTGAAATTTTCCAACAACATATACATTGGGACAAGACTGTGGAATATAAAGTGGGGCCCATCTTAAAAGGGGTGTAAAGATTCAGTGACCAAGGCAAAATACCACTGGGGTTGCTGGCTAAAACATTTCTTGTTGCATTCTTTTAAAAGGTGCAGCATGGACTCTCCTCCTTGCTGTCCCAGCTCAGCTGGACAATGTAGTGGGAGACACAGCCAAGGCCTGCCCTCACAGACCCTTCTTTAAACTGACTACCACTACTGTCAGTGCTAGCCAAACTGAGACCCTAATCCAATGAAGCACTAAAACTTGTGCGTAAGAACATGAATAGTCTTCTTGTTGAATCCGAAGTCAGAGTCAATGGGAGAACTTATGTACATAAAGTTATGCTTGTGCTTAAGTACTTTGCTGGATTCGTCGCCACAAGGTCTGATACAAAACCAGCTGAAGTCAATGTGAGTTTTTCATTGACTTCCGGGGGGAGTGGATCAGGTTCATAATCCTTTCATTTGGGAAGTTGAAGTTATAACTAGGCCTTGCTCCAGAGCACAAAGATGTTGGTGTGGAGTTTTTTTTAACCCTCTACCCACTTCTCATGTAGAAGCTATTTACATTCTAGCTTGTAATTACCTGAAGTGTCTCTTTGAGAATTTCAGTTTTTAAATAAAAACTCACGTTTCTTGGAACAGATATAATAACTATAATCACATGACAGGTTTCAGAGTAACAGCCGTGTTAGTCTGTATTCGCAAAAAGAAAAGGAGTACTTGTGGCACCTTAGAGACTAACCAATTTATTTGAGCATGAGCTTTTGTGAGCTACAGCTCACTTCATCGGAGCTGGCTACAGCTCACTTCATCCGATGAAATGAGCTGTAGCTCACGAAAGCTCATGCTCAAATAAATTGGTTAGTCTCTAAGGTGCCACAAGTACTCCTTTTCTTTTTATAATCACATGGATACTTGCAAACATGTAGTTTCATTTCCTTGAAGTTATTCCTTGTTTCTTCTATGCTTGAAAAAGCAGAAATGCAACTGAGAAGTTGAACATCAGAGGCTGGCTTCCATAAGTTATTTATGAACAGTGGGCACGTTCTTCACATGATCTTTATTTTTTCCTTGAAAACATGTTGTTCACTTCCTTTGTCTTTTCTATGGCCTGGATTTAACTTTGGTAGGTTAAAGCTCAGAGAGAGATAAGTAACTTTTGGCAAATACAAATCTAAGAATCAATAATGAAACAAAATGAAACTTGAAACTGAAGTTGGATGTGTTTTGTGTTATTTTGCTGTGTGTAATTCTTCTGATCAATGTTTTAATTGGTCCTAACCTCGTGATCTACCCCATTGGATCCTGGAGCTGCTGGGGGAAACAGTGAAAAATCCCATCACACCCTGGTCAATCTGGCAGAAAGGGAAAAATTCCCTTCTAGTTCCAAATGGATGATTAGTGCATTTGCCCACAACAGATCACAAAACCCCAGCCTACTCTGATGCCATGGGTGAGAGCTGCTGATCTGGGAGTGAGAGTGCAGACAGTCAATGGCTTACCTGAGCCCTTTCGCCAGGTTCTAAATCAACTGATGCCTCCCTCCTCTTTGTCCCGCATCATTTTTCCCTTGAAGGAGGGGGAAATCCTTTCTTTGTATTTGACCAAAAAGCTCAGGTCTTTGAGGTTGCAGGGGTTGCAGTAGCTGAGAAATCTGGCCTTTTTTTGAAGACAGGGAAATGTAAGACATCCAAAGGTGATCAGACACCTTGGTAATGGGCACAGAATGAAAAATGCAAGTAGAATGGGATAGAACCATTAGAGTATTGATAGAAGAACATAAGAATGGTCATACTGGAGTAAACCAATGGTCCATCTAGCCCAGTATTCTGTCTTCTAACAGTGGCCAGTACTGGATGCTTCAGAGGGAATGTACAGAGCAGAGCAATTTCGAGTGATCCATCCCATGTTGTCCAGTCCCAGTGTCTGGCAGTTTGAGGTTAAAGGACACTCAGAGCATGGGGTTGCATCTCTGACCATATTGGCTAATAGATAAGTTTCATGGAGGATAGATCCATGAATTGCTAATTCTTTTTTGAACCCAGTTATACTTGTGGTCTTTGCAACACCCATGGCAATAAGTTCCACTGGTTGAATGTACACGGTGTGAAGAAGTATTTCCTTTTGTTTGTTTTAAATCTGCTCCCTTTTGCTTTCATTGGCTGACCCCTAATTCTTGTGCTATATGAAGGGGTAAATAACACTTCACTATTCACTTTCTCCAAATATTTCATGATTTTATAGATCTCTATCATATCCCCCCTTAGCCATCTTTTTTCTAAAATCAACAGTCCCAGTTTTTATAATCTCTCTTTGTATAGAAGCTATTGCATAACCCTAATCATTTTGGTGTCCTTCTCTGTACGTTTTCCAATTCTAATACATCTTTTTTGAAATGGGGTGACCAGAACTGCATAGAGTATTCAAAGTATGGTGTACCATGTATTTATATAGTGGCATTATGATAATGCCTTTCCTAATGGTTCCTAACTTTTTTGACTGCTGCTGCATATTGAGGAGATGTTTTCAGAGAACTAACCACAATGACACCAAACGTCTCTTTCTTGAGTGGTAACAGCTAATTTAGACCCCATCATATTGTATGTATAGTTGGGATTTTTTCCCCCAATGTGCATTAGTTCGCACTTATCAACATTGAATTTCATCTGCTATTTTGTTGACCAGTCAGCCAGCTTAGTGAGATCCCTTTGTAACTCATTGCAATCAGATTTGGATTTAACTATTTTGAATAATTTTATATCATCTTCAAATTTTGCCACCTGACTGTTCACCAGATCATTTATGAATATGTTGAACAGAACAGACCCCAGTACAGATCCTTGGGGGACCCTGCTATTTACCTCTCTCCATTGGGAAAACTGACCATTTATTCTTACCCTTTATTTCTTATCTTTTAACCAATTACTGGTTCATGAGAGGACCTTCCCTATTGTCCCATGACAGCTTAGTTTGCTTAAGAGCCTTTGCTGAGGGACCTTGACAAAGGCTTTCTGAAAGTCCAACTACACTAAATCCATTGAATCATTCTTGTCCACATGCTTGTTGTCTCCCTCAAAGAATTCTAATAGATTGGTGAGACATTATTTCCCTTTACAAAAACTGTGTTGATTCTTTCTCAACAAATTGTGTTCTTCTGTGTGTCAGATAATTCTATTCTTTACTATCGTTACAACCAGTTCTCCTGGTAATGAAGTTAGACTTATCAGCCTGCAATTGCCAGGCTTGCCTCTGGAGCCTTTTTAAAAATTGGTATTACATTAGGTACCCTCCAATCATCTGTTACGAAGGCTGATTTAAGCAATATTTTATATATATGGAAGGAATGGGTTAGCCTGTTTTTCTGCAAAGCTGTGATTAAGTGCATCTTTTTTTACCATCACCTGGAGAGCTTTGCACAGATCTTGTCCCCTCTTATTGGTGGATCATTTTTACTATTTATTATGGTTATTCAGTACATTGGAAGTGCAAATTCCTTACATTTTTGAAAATACTTTGGCTTCTACAAATGAAAAGGGTTGAGCCATCAAGCAGCTTTTTTACTTGTTTTCCACAGGTAAACTGTATAATCTGTTATTCTCTTGAATGTTTATTCAGTGGCAATTCATACCATTTGATCAGAAAACTGATCACCTGATTTTTGGCCTCCCATGATTCTGTCTCACCCTTTTAAATTAATACGATTTTGTTGACTAATACTGTTCTTGGCTTGATCCTGCCTTCATATAAGCAGAACTTGTGTTAGGTACATCAGTTTTTTTAGTACATTATAATACTGTACCATATGCATGATAAGATGGAGACTTTAGAGGGAAAATTTCTTTAAAGGATTAGCTCTGGTTATTGTATTTCAAAAGATCATTTCTGACTTTAGGGATTTGCTTCTGGAATAATAGCTACACACTGTGGTTTGTCACTGAAGGCAATAATTATCATTGTACACCAACATGCACAAATGCAGGAAATAATACCTACGATTACAGTTTGAAAGGCTGTAAACCTTTGTTTAATAGATATAGGAGTAGATTTCTATGCAGCTATATGGGTGCTGGGGATTCAGAAATTTGTGACTTCACTCCCTCTACAGACAAGGCAGTTCCATCTTTAAAGCATCAAAACAGCTTGTGCTTCAGACAAGACTACTGTCTACTTCATATGACAGGTTTCAGAGTAACAGCCGTGTTAGTCTGTATTCGCAAAAAGAAAAGGAGTACTTGTGGCACCTTAGAGACTAACCAATTTATTTGAGCATGAGCTTTCGTGAGCTACAGCTCACTTCATCGGATAAAGTCACATGTGCTTTTAAATACAACCTAGGGTTCAAGGAGTATAAAAAGGCTGAAATATAGTTTAAAAATAATGCAGGTCAGTGTGATACATGTTTGCTAATATAAAATAATACATTTCCAGAGTGCCTTCCATTTGAGGATCTCAATACGCTTTACAAACATCAATTATTTTAATCTTTTGACAATAAAAAACAAAATTATTTTGCAATCTTTCGATGCAACACAGCTATCAATTAAATCTTTCATGGATTCAGAGATTTTACATGGAAAAGACCTATCCACATTCAGCCTGTGTCGGGTTTTTCCCTATAGTATATTCCTTACTAGTTCAGTTTTAAACAGCTGAGTAACATTTTCCATTGTCATTTACTTCTAAATTACACTCATCTTCTTTACATTTATACTTTAATCATCAGTAGCCATGCCTTTATTATTTCTTATACACAACAGTGAAAACACAGGCTTGCTATCTTTTGCACTTGTACTAAATTGCCAGCTGTAAAAGTATGTTTAAATTCATTTTTTCCACAGAACATACTTCATGTGTAATTCTTGATTTAAATAGCTGAGTTTAAAAAGACATATACTGGAATATTAAGAACACCAGTATGAATTTATGTGTGTGTTTAATATTCCTAGTATATTGTCAAATTTAGAATAAAATATTTAAGTTACAAAAATTGAGCAATTCCTTTTATCTCAACATAAAGGAATAATTAAGTAACAATTAATAAAATATTACACAATCTTATTTTACTTCTGCTGTACTGATTGGATAACAAAGCATTAAAGGCCCTGATTCCTTCAATGAAAAATTCTGGTTCTGTCAATCATGTGGAATTTCAGATTGTGAATATTTTCCTTTAAAAATTCACACTGTGTTGGATACGTGCATAAATCATGTGTATTGTTTCCGTTTCCTTAAAAGAAAGAGATGGTAACATTCACCAAATAATGTATTTATAATGAACTATCCACTAAAAAAAAGGTTATTAACCTTTCATAACTGTGGTTCTTCAAGGCGTGTTGCACACGTCCGTTCCACTCTTGGTGTGGTATTGTCAGGGCAGCTCAAGCACCCTCTGCTGCCGTGTGCCATTGGTGTCAGTTCTTTCTTTCCGGAAACTCTGGTGCAGAAGGATAGGAGAGCAGGTCATGGAATAGATATGTGCAACCATCATGGGTGGTGAGAAGGAACTGAAGGGACTCGGGGTCAGCTGGGCCCCTTATACCAATGCCAAAAGCATGCGGCAACGGAGGGTGCACAAGCCACCCCGATAGGTAACACAGAGAAAAAAATTCCAGAGACTGTGCATAGGACGCGTGCACACCAAGAGTGGAATGCACATGTGCAATCACTCAAAGAAGAATTATACTTATTACTCTTATAGTTGTCTTAAGAAAACTTATAGCTACCTATTTCAATACTGATGTACTTATTGCAAGTTATTTCAGGTTACTCCAGTTACTCTCCAGCCCTTCATTACAAGATCTTCAGATTGTCTAAACATTTGGGTTTAGAGAGGGGGAGAAGAGGAAACTCCTGAACAGGTGCAATAGCAAAAGTAACTAAATACCATTTAAGACAAAATCTATCTTTTCTCACACTTTCCATGTGCCTAGTAATAAGAACATTGGAGTCAGGGGATGCTCCAAGTAGCTCTGGTAACAATAAGGAAAATAGCCCAGCTATATTGAAAATCAATGGAATTATCTTCAGGACTGAACGTTAACTTTTAAGAATAGTAAATTACTGATTCAAAAGGTCTCCATCCATTGGTCTCCATTGATTCGAAAGGACTCCTAGGAAGGATGTAACAGATTAACAATCTATCTTATTTGTCTATAGCTACTTGTTACATAGAGTCATTAAAGATTAATGGATATTGGTTCTAATATTTATGTCACATACAAGTGTAAACGTTTATGTTCTTTCAGCTTTACATATCATTGGTTGATTGCTTCAGCAAAGTTTTTTTTGACAGACTCTGGGCCAATTTCAAAGTTGAGTCAGGGAAATCCAAGAAAGTCTAGAGGGAGTCAAACTGGTGTAAATGATACTTTCTTCAAGTCTCCTCAATCACACTAACTTAGATTCCCTCTAAACTTTACATTTTTTATTTGTTTAGATTCCCCTGAAGTTGAAGAGCCAAATGCAGGGTGAATATGTCAGTTACACTCCCTTGCATTAATATACTCTCTGCAAATCAGACTGCCTTGCACCTCAGAGTCCTATGCAGCTGTGTACACCCACTGTACCAATATATGAAGGATTCTAAATTGGTATAATTTATACCCTGAGGAACCAGGAAGAGATGTAAGTAAAAGTAGCCTCCATCCTAAAGGAGCATAAGAGAATCTAATTGAGAACAAGGGATCATGAGAAGTTAAACTCGCATATTATATCCCTGGATTTGACCTTCTGTCTCCCAAAACACAAATGACTTTTCTGTCAAGATGGCTATGTAATTTATTGGGTTGCAGGAGTCGTGCTTTCCTTCCCACTTGTATAAATGCATTTTTAAATGGAAGGAAGTCTTTCTGCTAAATCAGCCAACCTGGGGGTGGGAAGGAAATCCTATTCCTGTGTATGCTAGTGCTGGAGATTCCTGCACTAATGTTAAGATTATACTAACCCTCTCTCTGCTCTCCAATATCCAGAAAACAGTTGTCTGTGTCGCTAGTCACTGAATGCCCTTTTATAAATGGAATCCAAAACACATTTCAAATTTCCACAGATCCACTTTTAAAGGAATCTGGTCACATCTTTCCCGTCAAGTCCTTCTAAGTTGACAAATCTAATATTGTTTTAGCTAACATTTGTCAATGAGTGTGGGACAGGGAATTAAGGAAATTCAAGACAGAAGATCTTACAGAATGCGACACACGTTCCTTACTTTTTTGGTCCAGGAGATTTATATTTCTTTATCCTTTCCTTGTTTTCCTTTCTCTAAAGTAAAAGCCATCTAGACTGAAAGCGCACTTTGAGATAGCCAAGAAATGCTACTGCTAAACGTGATCAAGTTTTGGTGGCAGGACATGGTGTTTCAGTTGCTGGAGCTGCTTTATGTAATTTTTTTCTCTATTTGGTTTTCCCACTCTGAGATCTTTCTGCAGCAGCAAAAGTCTTTTGGGGAGTATATTCCAGTCAACATTGCAAAGACTGGAGCAACAATTATTCTCCCCCACATTTTATCTACTGGATGATTCACTCCTTTCCAGGATATTTTTTTTCATAAAAAGATAGCACAAAAGGATAGTAGAAAAGTTGAAAAACATTTTTTAAAATTGGAAATGATCACATTACTACAATAAAGGCAGTTTGTTACTCAATGCCTGTTCTATTTTTGTGGTTAGTAAGAATGTGTGTTCACTGGGAAGACTGAGGATTGCTAAGCATGCCAGATCCCATTACATAACTGATTCAAGCTGCAGTATATTTGGTCTGTCAGCTCTTTCTTCTGTGTATGCTCTATTAGCAACTTAGAGGGGAAAAACACTGGAACTTGTGACTAGTTGAATGATCGGACATGTTGATTCGGAGATAACATTTAAGGAGAAAAAAATGGCACGTCAGTCATATGATTTTGGTTTTGAGCACATGCTCATAGGATAAGAACAGAAGTTCACTAGGTTTTTCAGGTGCAGTTTTTACAAAATAGTTTACATGGCAAAATATAACATGAAACCAAAATCATGTTCAAGGAACCAAAAAATGCAAAGTAATTCTTTTAATTAGGTCTTCTGCTTCCAGGCTTTGTGCATTCATTAATGTTATGGTGCCTGTGAAGTCAGCAATTTAAGTAGCTGTCAGTAATTGTGGATCCTGCTGTGAATCTTCATTCATGGGATTTATCTGTCCCTAAAATAGACCAATTTTTAAATGATTAAATATAAATGAGTATACACGTAGAATTTTAGAAAGTACAATCAACAAAAATCAGACATTCTCCACATATCATTATTTATCTTGCATACTAAGTGTTTAGCACTCAGGACATTTATTTTGTTTCCTAAATGGGAGCTGAGCTAAGATCTTTTGAAAATATGGCCCCTTAGCAGTGACCAGCTGGCGGAGCTGAGTTCCAGAAATACAGCATTGATAACAAACTATGTGTAAACTAACATCTAATCCCGTTTACTAGTTACTGTAGGTTGGTTTCCTTAGATTTTTGCACATTCAAATCTGCATTCCACTTACTGATTCCGTTTCTTTCATGTAGCTATGAATCTGGATTGTTCAAATTATAGCCAAGAAAATAGTTAAGGGAAATAAATTCTTTGCTATGAAGTGGTGACCTTCATCATATTTAAGAAGTTTTTTAAAGATCTCAGTCCAATGTATGAACTGCAATCTCAGTAGAAGTAACTCACAAATAATGGCTAATTTACTTTAAGTGTTTTGGCTGTAATGAGAATGTGTGTATGAAAGTTAAGGTAAATAAAGAATCTCCCAGTAATTCTACTGTAGTAAGATGTTTTTAAAATGGCTGACTTAAAACCTTGAATAGCCCACCCAGAACATGTTTTCTATTTTAAATGAGTGATCCTACTCAGTGTGGCAGTATGTACTGTTGACACAGCTTGACAAACTGGAAGTTCAGCAAAATCTGCTTATTCAGTGATATTAGACCTTCCCAGACTGACCAGTGTAACACCAGTAAATGAACCATCAGGGAAGGATATGGTAAGAAGTACTTGCTTTGTACTACAGAATATACCATTTGATTTTTAAAATTGTCTTAATGGTTTTAATTATTTAACAAATGTGTCAAATATGAAAAAAAGTATTTTTTTCTTTTAAAATTTTGCTACTGAACAAATCTATGGCCTGTGGGTATTTCTATTCCTTTTTAAATAATATCATTTTGTGTCATTATACATAATCCTGGGGTACCATTATCAATAATAGGTGCTGTATTTTCTCCCCAACTACTCTACTACCTCCACATTGTGCCTACATACCTATTACATATGTTATTGTTTTGGACTTGTCATGTACCTCCAAAGTGCATATACAATAACATTGTTAATAAAAATATACTCACACCTTCATTGTACATATCACTAGATTCATGGAAGTTAGAGATGAAAATGACCTATTTATATCATCTTATCCATTTCCCTCCCTGTGATGGCCTTGTTCCCCACAGTACATCTTCTCATGTTTTGTCCAGTCTAATTTTAAAAGTTCTAAGGGAGGGGGCATCCAATTTTCCACAGCCTAATACATCTTGCTATCAAGAAAGTTTTTCCTAATAGTCAAGCTAAATTTTCCCTTTCTTACTTTAATTCCATTACTCCTAGCTGTATAAGTGTACTGCACTAAATTCTTTTTTTCCTTCCTAGGCACTCAAATACTATTGTAGTAAAAGATTACATGGACCAGAAGAAGTGAGCTGTAGCTCACGAAAGTTTATGCTCAAATAAATTTGTTAGTCTCGAAGGTGCCACAAGTATTCCTTTTCTTTTTGCAAATACGGACTAACACGGCTGCTACTCTGAAAAATGGACCAGATGGTTTGACATAGATCAAACAGACAAATATTACCAGCTTAGAAATATTTGACAGGTGTTATATTCCTCTTAAGCTGTTGCTTAGGCAACTTGTTGCTTTGTGACTTCAGGGAGCCAGGAAACCTGCTTAATTTAGCCCCAGAAACAGACAAACCTTGTTAAGTCATCTTGTCTATACCCCTGCCAGTGGAGGTTTGTTCTCTACAATTTATCTGAGAGTATGTTGTGCAGTCTATGTTTAAAAGACTCATGTACTCAAGTTTCCATTAAATACCTTTTTAAATAGAGGTGGTAAATAACATGGATAAAAACCATCATGTCTTCACAGCCTATAACTGCAAATCAAAAATATTTTTTTCTATGTGAACACTGTCGACCTTCTTGCTTTGTTACCTGCTTCTGGCTTGTAATTTGTTTACTTTTGAAGCCATAAATACTAGTAGAGCCAAACTGCATTCCATTTACTAGGTCTGTTGTTTAAAAGCCCCAGTTTCTGCCCCATCAGCCTCCTATGGATGTAGAAGACAATATATTCATTGGAACTTCTGCTGCAGCAGGATGAGGTAATAGCAGGCCTCAAAGAACTCCAGAGAAGTGGATGTGTCTCATTCCCACTCCCTGTCCAAGCACCCCCACCTAAAACTGTGGAGCCATAAACACACAAATTTCATGACGAAGAGCTCTGATGTGGTAAAATGAAAATACTTTGTTGGCTCAACCCAATCTTTCCATCTGACAGAATTTTGGCCAATAATGTTTGCCATCCCTTTCAAATTAATCTGAGCCAAAAAATAGAGGGAATAATATGGCCCAAAGTCTTATGTTTCTGTGTAATATATCAATGGGAATACATATTTCTTTTCATGCAATGTTCTCCTGATAACACGTCCACGCCTTTTTAAAATTCCTAGCTTATTTTTGAGTTTCCTCACTGTTTTGCAATATCCTAATTTTTCTTTTTTTAAGATATTTGCTTTAATGCTGTGTTAAATTTTATGGTGCATATTTATAACATGCATTGGATTTCTAATTCCTTTGATAGTTTATATGAACAGCTAGGCAATTCAGGTTTAACCAAGCTCTTACAAAAACAGTGGCAGACTGGGTTGATTTACAGAGTAACTACTTTCTGTTCAGTGTGATATTACTAATTAACATGTTCGTAGTCAAATTCAGTTTTGAAATAGATTTAGGACAAATTAAATGCATCTTTCTACTTCTATTTTTTAAAATAATTATTTAAATCCTACTGAATTTAACAAAAATGCTACCTTTTTACACAGCTTTATGACATCCTATAGAATTTAATAGAAAATTATGTCTTGCTATAAAATTCTATATTATTTTTCAAAAACAAACAACCCCCCCCAAATTTATGAAAAGATTAATTTCTAAAGGTTTTTTAGAATAATTTCTATAGAATTCCGTTGGTTTCACCCCAGCTAAATTCTGTAGGTCTTCTAGATGGCTTTTCAGCTTACAAATTTTACCAAGTTAAAAGAAAATGTCAATTAAAATGATTCTTTTAATGAAGTGTTAAGAAAATTCATCTGTGTATACCAGTTACCCTGTTGTTCCCTTCCCGCCAAAATTCCCCAAGGTAGGGGGTAGCTGGTGCCATTTTATTTCCCTAACAACAAGCCTACATAAATAGGAAATGCACAAACACACTTAAAAAACAACAACAAAACCTTACCATTCCTAACACGATTTGGGCTGGGGGGGGGGTGTTTACCATGAGTATTAATCAATACAGACATATCATATTACTTCTAAGTTCTGGCCATAGAACAATTATGTGAGGAAAATTTAAATAATACTTCTCAGATATTGCCTATATTTGACTCCAGAGTCATTTTACTTCTCTCAAAAACTTTTTCATTTCCTTAGGATTATTACATATGTCATTTCTAGGATTATCAGTTAAAGAATTTTAGGCCTGGTATTTGTTTCCAGAAAATTTACTTAAGAATTATAGATCTCTTCCTGTTAAGTGCTGTTTTCTGGCTACAGTGAAAGGACAGGAAACACTGGATATGATTTAATGAGGCCACAACTTTATTATTACATGTCTGGGACTACCCAGCAGATAAAAGCGTACAGTGCTGGTAACTTCATGATCATTTCAATATCTACCCAGGGGCTTCTGCCACCCCCACCCTCTCTTTTCCATTCTGGTGCCCAGCCAACGCATTCCTGGGACCTTACCAACCTCCCCCTCAAACGAGGGTTAAGGAGGGCTATAAGAAAGAGGGGGGTTGGCTCCCTGCCGTGCCAGTCATAGAAGTACAAGCTGTCCCCCTGCCCCGCATTCCGCTTCTCTAAGAAACACCTCCTTGAAGTCTTTTACCAAGCCATTTATCTGGTCACTGTGTCCCTTCCCTATGGAGTATTTGCACTGGACATCTGCCCCACACTTCCCTAATGAGTTGTGACATCATCACCTAACTGCATTCCCTACTCACCATATCAAAGCCTCCCCTGAACCTGCTGTGGGGAAGGAGAACTCCCCCCTTGCCCCCGACACATACTCCACCTTGGCTAGGGTGACCAGATGTCCCCATTTTATAGGGACAGTCCCAATATTTGGGGCTGTCTTATATAGGCGCCTATTACCCCCCACCCCTGTCCCAATTTTTCATACTTCCTGTCTAGTCACCCTAACCTTGGCCAATCTGGTGGTGAGGGAAAAATTCCTTCCCAGCCCCTCTACTAAGAAGAGGCTAGCATGATGACCACTGCAGGTCCTGACCAGGTCTGGTATTGTGCCACTTCCAAGGAGGGTGGATGCTGATCTGCCTGGTCTGGGGAAAAGGGGCTTCTCTTGCTAGGCTTGCCCCTTATTAACTCCCCAGCCCTTCTGGTCCCTGAGAGATGAGTCAGCATTGCCATACTGACTAACTCGACATTTGCAGCAGCTTCTGTTCCTCTCTCTCACTCCCCCTCCGTAAAGCACTATACCCCTTCCCCCGGCAAGCCAGACAACATGTCCTCCACCCCCACTTAAGGTGTGGTCATTTCTCTCATCATATCTGCCTACACTCCTATCTGATTATGTTTCCAGCCTGTTGATATCTTGTTGATTGTTTTCTAAATTGCCTTCTTCAGAATTCATTCCTAATTCACCTATCCCTTTATATTCTGCCTGACTAAATTCTCTTAGGAAGTGCGTAACATTATCCAATTTGTCATAAATTATTGTATAATGTTGCTGTGCACCGTCCGTTGTGGGTGAAGTGATCCCTACCTGTATATAGTATAGCCAACACTCCATTTGTAAAGTTTTGGGATATTTCTAGTTAAAGGTCATTACAATACTGCGAATTACTATGTAACCCTTCTGCCAGTCAGAGTTGGCAGCAACAAGGGCCGGGTTCAGTATCTAGGGGCTCTTTTTCAGCAGTAAAACACAAAATCACCTTAAGCCCCCACCCCGTGACCTGGGACAAATACACACCACTCCATAGCATCTGCAGAGTTCACCTCCCACCCTGGGTGGAGGTGGGGGGCAGGTTCTTACTCGCTCTGCTGCTCAGGCACTGACTTGCTGCCCCTCTATGTGGGGCTCTGCTCTGGCACCTCCACCAGCCACCCTGCTGGCTGCTCATCACACCTCTCCACCTGCTGCGCCAAGATGTCTTCAGGGCCCACCAACACAGCTCTCAGTGATTTTCGATGTTAGTGTGGGAGCTATCGGGCAGTCTCTTGCATCAGAGACACAGTCCCAAAGCAGGTCTAATATTTAGATCTAGGTATCAGCTCTCCAGTACGTAACAAGACTCTCAATTGAGCTTAACTTAGCTCTATTACTATGCAGTGGAGAGAGGAAGGGTTGATAGTGTCTAGGGGCCTTAGGCAAGTTCCACACCACCAGGTACAAAGACCTGTCCCTACCCTTTCTCCACTCACTGGGCATTGGAACCCATGTCCCCTGCCTAGTGAGTGCCATTTAGTTGACGGTAAGTCCCCCAATTGGGGAATGCCAAGTACAGTTCTGCTGCCCTTGATTCACACAACAAGGATAACCACCCTTTATTACTCCTTCCCCAATAATAAGGAGACTGGGAATCCCACACCAGCCAAAAGTGACCTTTTAGGCAAGCAAGCCCATCATGTTGAGCACTGAGGCAGGGTGGGTATGCCCATGCAAATGAGATCAGCTCCTGAAGTCCTTTTCCACAGCTGACCACTAGATGTAAGGGAAGAGCTCATTCAGACTCCTCTTACAACTATAATACAAAAGACCACAAACTTCCAATAACACATTTCAGTTTCCTTTGATAAGGCGGAATATGTTATTCTTTCTAAATAAATGTAATTACTAAAAATAGGAACTGTGGGCTAGACTTAGATTGTGAGCTCTTTGGGGCAGGGATCACCTTTTTATCTTATTTGGATAGCGCCTTACTCACTGGTGTCCTGGTCCATGACTAGGGCTGCTAGGTATTATGATAATATAAATAATAATAATATTTTTCCATTGCTCTGTGGCTTCTTTAACCATTTACACCAGTGCACAGTGAATGCAGAGTAGGTGCATATCAATATCATTCTGATTTGGCACCATTTTACACTCACTGTGCATTGGTGTAAATGAGTGCAAAAGATGCAGGGCAATGGAGAATCAGGCTCATTCTCTGCTACATTCCAGTGATCAGAAAATTGTTTTTCTTGCTTTTCATTTTAAAGTTTTCTGGTTCTGCTGTTTTCTCTTTTGTTTTTTGCAAATGCCCTTTAACCATTTCCTTTATCTCTGAAACAGCCTTCCACTGAGACATTTTGCATGCAGCCTGGAGGAGTAAGCTATTAGTGAGCATATGCAGAGAAATTCTTGATTAATAAGCAGTTCAGCTATACCCTATGTTCAAAATATATTTCCCTTCTCTTCCTGGTTCAGTGACATTCCTACAGTTTTGCAAAAATTGCAGCTATAGTTAGTCTCAAAAGCACTTTTTGCTTTAGGGCCTCAAACTTTTTGCACACAAGAGGGCCACAGATTTTAAAACTGTTCCTCTAAGGACCTTGCCTCCATTTTCTGATCTGGTCTCAGAAGCAGTGGTGCTTGTGAATGAGCTCTAACTTTGCACAATAAACTAGTTACGATGGATTTATTTTACTTTGGATTCATATATGTTTTGCTGTTGCTGTAGCAAAGTTTTGTTTAGGGCACTTGATACTTTACAACAAAATTCTAAACGGGCCTGAGATATACAAATAGCAGAAAAGACTTCCTTCAGCCCTTCCCCACTCAGTAATAAATCGTTTTAGTAACAATGCATTATTCAGAGCCCAATCAGTCCTGAACTTACACCAAACTGATTCACTGGAAGTCTGTTTTATGTCATTTTGAAGACCTATGATTTAAGCAGTGTGGCCTGCTAGCTGCATCTGAACCACTTGATTATATTCTGCAAGCCATGTGGACTTCTTTCCCCTTCACTTTTCAAGCTACCAAGTAGATTCCACACAGGAACAGAAAGATTAACAGCCACTGGCGTAGACATGTAGCCCAGCAAGCATAAGATCCAAGGCTGCCAACAGGCTCTACAGTCCAGAAATAACATACTGTAGCAAATCAGGGAGGGAGTGCTGTACAAAATTTCCATTCACAGCACACTGGATAGTTACCCCAACCCCATCCTTCTTTTTCCACAATGCTGAATGGGAAAGGGCTCTTTTAATATGGGCAATTCCATTTCTTAAAAAGCTTTTTGGTACCAACATTGTGTGCTTTTCTTGCATTTGCTTGTAGATTTTACAAGCCTATACCCCACTGCACTCTATGATTTTGAAGTGACTTGTGGGAAACAGAGAAGCTTTCAATCTCTATCATTTTAAATGGAAAAAGAGAGAAAGGAAACCAGCAAAAATTGGGACTTTTTTTTATCTTGGCAATTTTGATCACAGCAATTATTTTGGCTCCAAGCCTGGCACAACATATACTGCAGGAGAAGACCAACCCATTCCTTAACTGGGTTCTTTAATTCCCAAATAAAATTAAGCTATTGATGGCATTTAGTTTTAAACTAGGACTGTGAAAAATTCAAATTGAAAAAAAAATCAAAAACCAGGAGAAACTTTCCTGCCTTTGAATTTCAATGGGAAGCACCTCTGAAATTCTCACAAACATACCTCTCAAATGTAACCTTTTCACTCAAACATCCTACTCCCAATTCTACTGGCTTTACACAAAAATTTGGTATTCTCTCATTTTTAGTAGCAAAATGATTTACATGACAAATAAAGAAACATGAAACTGAGGTTGTAGAAAGTGTTCTTTAAGAATTTACTCCTATAGCATTTTAAATTTCCTGCAGGAATAACTATTTTTGACCCTCATTCTTGAGGTTTGCCATATGCTACATACTGTATTGGGTCTTTGGCAGGCTGAGTGATATGCACACAAATCTTGGAGAAGATTCAGGCTGAATCAGGATTGTTTCCCCCTCCTTCCCACCACAAGTCCCACTTACCTTCAATTTTTTGTTGGAGCATGTGCCCTGCACTCCCTCCTCACCTGATGGCTCCTCCCTCAATCTTCCTGGGGTGGAGCTGGGGAGGAAACAGCCAGTAGAATGGCTGCTCCACCCTCCATAGGAAATGTTCTCAATGGAACTGGAGGTCTGCAGCCATTTAGCAGTTTGGGAATTAAGAAATGCTCTTCTAGTCCCACTGCTGCTCTTAATAAATGCATTAACCTGAGTTTGGGGCCTGGGCAGCCCAGCCTGCACCACGGTAATGGAAGAGATTTCCAAGTTAGTATGGAAAAAATCAGTTAGGATATCTAGTCCCTCCCCCTGCTAATCCAGAATTGTTCTTTCCAACAAAGCATTAATATTACAACTACAGTCAGGAAAAAAAATATTTTAAAAATGGAACCTTGTTGCTTCCTTCAGCTGCTGCTTACTGTGCACGTCCTCTTGCTCACATCTGAAAAGCTGACTACCAAAACCAAGTTTTCTTACTTTATTAATTGCTTGTTGTGGTCAACTCCTTCACATAGCCAATGCAAACAGGGGAGGAGAAAGCTGTATTTTGACTGTTTCATGCACTGTTAACCAAACTGCCAGCTGAGTTCCAATTCCAAAATCTTTATTGCTGGCAATGATATAGCAAGCAGACAGAACACAGCTTTAATTTTCAGAGAGCAATAGATATTGCTCAGATTTGCTAAGAAAGCCATTAACAGAGAATAAACAGGAAGCACTTGGCTGTCATTTTGCTGACAACATCACAGTTCTGTTAGCCCTTTTGGGGTTTTAAGATAGTTTCTAGAAGCAGATTCTAATGACTTTTGTGCACAAATGTAAAGAGAAAACATGGACATAAATATTTTGGGGACAAACACTGTAATTAGTAAATTTGTCAGGAGGAACAGGAAAAGCTATTAAAAGCAAGGAACAGGAAATACTGGTTAAATACATAGTTGTGAATAAAAGTTCATTTTAGGCAGGTTTTATTTTCCATCAATTAGCAGTAAACCAAATTGTCATATCTGTCAAAAGAGTTACTAAAAAGTTCACAAAATCGCCTGTAGCTTCATTTTAATCTTAAGAAAACAAAAACCAAAAAGCACTAATGAGGACTAGAAAAAAACCCATATAGAGCTCAGAACTTTGTACTTCCTCTGCTCAAGGTGAAAGCTAAGCACAAGGAGGGATTCTGGGCTCTCTGAAATTCTAGCTGCTCAGGTAATGTGAAAAGGGCACTTTACAAAAACTATGTCACTGTTATAACCTAAACAAAATATCTATTTCAAAAATTTTCAAATGACCAGCTTTACAAGCATGTCAATTTGAAAATGTAAAAATCTCTTAGCTAAGAGCAGTTTATTATATATTGCTTCTGTTTTGTTTAGTTACTCAATCCTTTGTATTTATTAAGAAGCTAGTCAAGTGGCAGGAGAAGCCAAGTTTTCAATTGTGCAATTTATTGTTCGGTTTGGGGGAGAAATGAAAACTCTTGTGGTCTCCAGAGGAGCTTTTTAAAATCACAATCCAAATCTGCGGTCTCATGTATGCAATCAGGAATATAAAATAAAAAAAAATCTTCAGACATTTGTTTGCATTGCAATTTAAGATGCTGCATAAAATGTTAGAAATTGATAGTCCATTTTATGATATATATTTGACCTAAAGTAATTAAAGATTTACTGCTCTTTCGAAACAAAGTAAAAGCTAAGGGAAATATGAGAAAGTCATAAAAATAACTTATTTACTTTTTTTTCCTGGACCACCTCTTCTCTTCTGCCCTGGAACTATTCTCCTCCCCCCTAGAAATTAGACAAGTTTTATGGCTACAATGTCTGTTCCTGCTAGATAAGGCTAATTCCTGGCAACACACTATATGTATAAAGGTCAACAGAAAATGGAGGTCAGGGCTCCACTGGCAATACTTTTTATAAAACAATCCTTAATTCTTGGATGGGTTTCGTTTAAGAATTTGAGAAAAGGTCAAAAGGCTACCCCACTATTAACCACTGTGACACAAGGAGAGAAGTTATGTATCATTCAAACAGAAAGTATTTTCTATCAATATATTTTACATTGCAACGTAGTAAGGGGAATCCTTATTTATTATATTAAAAAGATGATTTTCTCCTGAGCATAAAAAGGGCTTTGAAAACATTTCCATTGTTATTGTTGCAGTGGAAGAGAGAGATTGATAATGCACACATTCCCAGAGCTGCAAGGGCCTCTCTTTGGATTACATGCTGTGCAGTGTGTATCGTCATGTAACAAAAAGAATAAGTTTAGTGAATGGATCCAAAATATTAAGAAAAACAATCTTAAGGCAACCAATATATACAGTAGCAAATTTTGCCAAGCCAGTTATACCAGACAGAAAATTGTTTTCAGGTTTGTTTTTAGACTTTGGTACACATCCAGACAACAAATAGAAAATTAACTTCTTTGTGATTAGAGTATGAATGTGAGATGTTAACACTATTGAAGTTAATGGGAGTTTTGTCATTGAATTTAATAGGGCCAGGATTTCACACTGAAGTCTTAACAGTAATGCAAAATTAATCAGTGCTGTACACTGAGAAATCTTAATCAGATGGTTCAAAGATACCCTGCTTTTGTGGGAAGCTACTCTCTCTTTTTCTCTGTTAATACATTGGTTAAAGCTCTGAGCTATGCAGAAATGTGACTTACATGCCTTTTGCAAGAACTAGAGGTGAGTAACTCTAATGTCTTGGCTAAATTCCAATTTACATAATTACAATCTGCCTACCTAAATCCCCTCTACAATTTCAACTAGGTACAATACTCTACATCTTTTTTCCTTCTAATATGCAGTGTTGCTGAAGACAGCTAAACAACCACTATGTTCCATCCCAGAAATGACTACATTTTAGTAGGTGAAGCAATTTTTGTGTGTGCAAATAGTAATGCAGGTGTACATATACTGTGCAGAAGTTTGAAAAAAATAACAAATCATAAAATTTAGTTGGGGATTGGTCCTGCTTTGAGCAGGGGGTTGGACTAGATGACCTCCTGAGGTCCCTTCCAGCCCTGATATTCTATGATATATCTGCCATCACTGGACAAACTCCAATCCCATTGACAAACTCATAAGATCATAAGAAGAAAAGGAGTACTTGTGGCACCTTAGAGACTAACAAACTTATTTGAGCATAAGCTTTCGTGAGCTACAGCTCACTTCATCGAGCTGTAGCTCACAAAAGCTTATGCTCAAATAAATTTGTTAGTCTCTAAGGTGCCACAAGTCCTCCTTTTCTTTTTGCGAATACAGACTAACATGGCAGCTACTCTGAAAGATTGTAAGTACTCCTGTAACTGAAATTCTTCTCACAGCACTGCTAGGTACTCAGTACTTTTGAAGATCAGACCACTTATTTAACCATCTAACTCCAGATTTAGTAGCTTAACTTTAGGCACCCAGTTTTTAAAACCTTGGCCTAAAGTTACAGGAAACACACATTTTGAAAGGTTACATCATTGAAATTACATCATTTCAAGTAGCTCCCTCTTTTATTCATTGTTAATAATCATTTTGACTGTTACCCAGGTTTTAAAAGGCAAATCACATGTTTGGGTGTTGGCTGATTGAGATATATGAAGAGAGGGACTCCAGTGCAAAATAGCCAAATGATTGGCAGTCTGATATATACAATGCATAGTGCATCAAATATGAAGATCTAGAAGACAGAGAAAACATCTTGAGACATAAATTATGTCTCTTTCTTTCACTTATGTAATATTTTAACTTTTTTCCCCCAGTCAAAAAAAACTAAAACACATTGGGGGGAAAGATAAAAGAAAAAGAGCTATTACAATATAGTCACTGCTATTTAATAATAGTTACAATTTACCCTCTTTGAAAGGTAAACAAATAGCTAAGTCTCTGGTAGGAAGGATTAGTAATCACTAAGTACAAGATTCTATTGGGAAAAAAATGTACATTAGACCCTGATGTTGCAGTTAAGCTGAGTGTAGGGAAATTCTCAATGGGGCTTTGCATAGGCACAGAGTCCACCTGCACAGAGCTGACTGTAGAATCGGAACCTCAGTCTATGGCAGGCATGGAATGCTTGTCACATATGGAATGTGTTTGATATTTGTCAACCATTTATTATGCAGTTGGTGCTGGATAGTTCTGGTTCTCTGGAGTGAACATTGATTCAGTGAGGCCTCAAGACTGAGAAAGTCTGTATAAGAAATCCATGTTCCATAAAACCTGATGTGTTGTCCCTGGAGAGAAACTGTCCCTGGTTTACATTTAGAACCAAACATGGCTCATCTATTTAAATCTTGTGTTGTGAGATTATCTTAATTTCTTTTAGATCACCAAATGCCTCTGTGTAAATGTGGAATCCACCAAGGGCTGACAGGGCTTGTAGAAGTAACCACCAGACTAGGGACAATGGAAAGTAGTTATCCTTAACATTTGTATTCTGACCACACAATGGATATGGTAAGGAGGGGAGAAGCTTGTGTTTGTGGGGTGGAAAATCCCCAAATGCAGGTCAAAGAAACCAAGGTGTAGATGCTAGGCTTTAAAAACCAGCAGATGGATGGGTTAGTGGAAGACTCCGAGAGCCACATAGGAAGGGGCAGGAGAGAGGAAAAGACTGCATGCTTTCAAAGCACAGGTACCTGGTTTAGCTGAGGACCAACCAAAGGCAAAACAAGAAGACCTGGGAGAAGAAAGAAAGAACGGCTCCATTATTAGGAAATCAAGCCATGAGTGGCAGGAGAAGGACCCTAGACTCCCTGAGAGGACATTGATCCTGGCCCAGAGAATGCTTGGGACTGGTGAGGAAACTAAGGCAGGGAAATGCATGTAGGTTATTATTATTTTTGGATAGATCTGTGTATTTCTCATGCAATTACAAAAAGAGCAATGGTGTTTTAGAATCCTGTGCAAAGTCTCTCTCTGTGTGTTATGTATTACACCTATCATGTGCCTTTGAAGAGTAAACCAGTGGATCCAGAATGCCTACATGACTGGAGTCCTGGGAGACGGTGTGGTTAAGCTTTTGGGGAATTTCAGGGGTAAGCACTGATAACAGGGGCCTGCCAGTTGGACTGTGGGGTTGCAGCACTCAGAAGGGGGTGCTAAGTAAAGGATTTGCACCCCAAAAATGTGCCTAGGGACCCCAAGACAGGGGCAGTGCCTGGACTCGGTTCAGACTCTGGAGGGTTAAAGAACATGGATTCTCTCACAGCAGACTGATGAATGGCCAAGAGGGAGCGTTCAACTAGACCTGTCACAAACGCCTTCCTTGTTTCTTTCAATTATTTCTTTGTCCCATACCTAATAGTTTCAAGACTTGATATATGTACTTTCAGTTCTATGTACATCTCCAGGATAAATGTTGCTTATATCTAATCGTTTTATTTATAATTCAATCTTGCCTTTATCCTACAACAATGTAACTGTAATGCCTATAGCGGATGAACATTGAGTCTTATCAAGTGACAGGGGTATTACCTTGATCCATACCACGTGCCTGGGGACAGGAAATAAAAATCAGTCTCCCATCTGTGTTCTTCTGTGGCGCTCGTATTACAAATACAAAAAGAAAAATAAAACATTTCCAAATTCTTTAGAAAAAAGAACCAGAGTTCAGGAAACACTTTGAATTCCTGTCTGCTACAGTTTTGTGTTCTCATAATTTTAATACTTTTAAAGAAAACATGATCAAGAAAGGTAGATAGGTACAAAGTTTGGTCAATAACACCTATAGATTTTCCAAGAAGTAATTCATTTTCTGCTTAAACAGAACAGACAAGACTACAACGGTACTTCTTTCTCCATCACTCCCGTGAATTCAGGATAGCGTACATAGAGAACATATTTCAAAACAAAGATTAGAAAGTGGAATTCCAGTTGTGCTGTACTTTCTAGGAGAAAACCTCTAATATTGTGTTCTAAACCTACCTTATTTTTGGCAATGATTACACCACAACTAAGGGGGGCAGAATTTGTCTGGGCTTACCCAAAGAAGGGCAGCTCTGCTTTGTGGTTCGGAGGGTTGGGGGTTGGAGAGGAAGAGGTCAGAAACTTCTGTGAAAGGTCTCAGGGGTCAGCTTTGCAGCAATGACCCACCCCCCACCCCCCAGGAATGTGCATAAATGTACGAAACCAGGGTGGGGCAAGTCTCTCTGTCCATGCAGCGTGGTAGGCCATATGTCGCAACTTATTTTGTAAGATTGGGCGGATGTTCAGTGCAGGTACTCCATAGGGAGGGCAGCCAGTGACCAGATAAATGGCCTGGTAAAGGACTTAAAAGGAGGTATTGGATAAAGGAACAGAATGGGGGAGGGGGTTCGGGGACTCCTATGATTGGTACAGCAGGGAGCCAACACCCTCCATTCTCATAGCCTTCCTTAACCTTCTTACAAGGCTGGTGGATGGTAAGGTCCAAGCCATGGGTCGGCTCGGGGACCTGGATGGAAACAAAGGAGGGCTGGTGGAAGCCATGGAGAATTGATTTGAATAAGCATAGATTTGCCTGCACTGTATACTTTATCTGGCGGGTGGTCCCAGATATCTATATAATAAAGTTGGGGTCTGATTAAAACCCATTAACAAGTTTCCTGTTCTTCTTGTGGTGTACCCAGACAATAGAAAGCATATAAATCTTAAGGCCTCTCCGATTCAGGTGGCGTAATAGTACAAAGTGTGATCATATCTTTCTGAATGACTCTTACCTGTGACTTTTTCAGATGAAATACTCTGAGACCATAAAAGCATTTTGCTCCAGTATGTAGCTGCCAATTAGCCATTATTTCATTTTTAAATCACTTCATAACTGAGAAATTTTTAAAAATTTCCATAAATGTTGATATTTTTTCTCAAAGTTCTAAAACTAGAATTTATTAACATGCTGCTGTGCCAACAGCACCTACAATAATAGGCCCTGATCCAGCAAAGCACTTAAGAGCACATATAACATTATGCATGTGAGTAGTCCTATTCAACTCACATGCCTAAATATTGGTACGATATTGGAGCCTTGTGCTGGCTAAATTATTAAAATACAAAAAACACTGGGTGAGACAGAATATTTATTGTAAACTACAGTGTGTTGCAAAGAAAAGAAAGGAAAAAAACTACGAAGATTTTTCTGCAAAGAATTTTCTTCACAACCAACATCAAGGAAAATTATAAAATTTGTGTGTGTGTGTGTAGGAACTGCCTATACACATACTCACCATCATATATGTTGTCACTGTCTCCAAGTGATAAATTCCATTTATTTTACGTCTTTGATACTCACATCACCTACACTCTGTTCACTAATCCTTTTTTGGTGGAATTGTTTACATTCCAAGCCCCTGAGCAGCTTTCAAACAGCCATCCTTTTCTACTTAAAATCTACCATTTTTTTTCTTTTTACTCAAAATGAAGACTCCCCCCTACCCCCCGAAACCTAAACTAAGGTTCAGGACATGCAATATTCAGTCCTAGATCAAGGATAATTTTAAGATCAGCTGTCTTATGAGCCACCAGGGTTAGAAGAACAAGCCACAGTCTTTGGAGAGTTGAGATTTCCCCTCTTCTAATGTTATAAAACTTGTGATTCTGTCCCTGGGAGTTTGTAACTAGCAGGACTTAAAATTACCTTATTATATAGACAAGCTAGTTTATATACCTTCTGGAGGTTTTAAAAGTGTTCTTTTTTCCCCAGTCACCCTGCGTATAGCCAAGGCTACAGGAATACAGCACATAAGACAGGTATAAACAAACAAACATAAAAACTCTAAAAGTGCCTAAAATAACTTTTCAAAATGTGGTGTAAACAAAGCCCATTCTTCTGCCTTTGTGCCTATCACGAAACTCCATCTGTAGCTATATATTATTTCCATAGTAAGAAGACTACCTCAAGTGGGGGAAGAAAAAACCAAACAAAACAGCACCGCAGAGCCAAACAAACTTCCTAAATAACCAAACAAAATAAGAAAAACATACATGGGATACATAAAACCTGAGATAGCGTGACATATGCCACCAGTTTAAGAGGAGCTGCATAATTCCCTTGGTGCCAAGTATGGTCAACCCATCCCAAGTTTTCTGAATAATTAAAAATAATAAACTATGGTAAACAGCACCTTTCATTTCAAAGTATGCTTAAGGAAATGTGAATAATTTCCTTTGAAACTGGAATCATCTTGTCCATCATGTACTTCCTTTTGGGCATTCATTGTCAGTTTGAGTAAGTAAGTTACATAAACTCAAGGCTAAATTCTTCTCACAAACCATGTTTTCAAGGCTGTTGTACCCTCTATACATGTGAATACTCACTTCCCTAAATGTATGGAGTAGAAAATATTTTAGAAATGGTGCTGTTGTCTTTCTTAAAAATAGTATCTAGAACCATGTATTGTCCTATAGAGAGCAGATTAGTACTTAAGGGATCTATCAGGTGACTGACAGAGAACTTGGATCTCAGTCAGCACCTGTGGACATTTCATACTAACACCTGATGAATTTACTAAAAAGCTATGGACTCAAAGTTTTCACTTCAATAAGGAGGACTATGTAAAATCCACTATTTTTTTTTTGCTTCTCAGGTACACACCTGAATGAAAAGAAAGTTTGTTTTCTGTCTCCATCTGCTGGTAGGAGGTCATATTATAAATATAACTGTTGGGATTGATCTAAAGATACTAGTTAGTTTTTCCATTACAATGAATGCCTGCCAATATTGGTGAAAATAAATTAAAGCAAGAATGGACATAGTTTAGCTTTTAGCAACAAACTTTTTTTTGCATTGGTGGTATTTAGTTTGTCCACACATTTATCATATTATGTGACACTGTGTGCCAACTTCATTGCAGTCACTTCATGTATTAGATTTGAGGGGGTTAAATAGTTGCTTATATTTGGTGCTATTTTGTCCAGACATCCTACAATTGCACATAATAGTTTGTTTTTGAAACTTCTGCTACATGAGAATTATAAAGTTGTGAAGAATGTAAGGGGAGGAACTTAATGATAATATATCAGGCTCATAACTGCCTTCATGGATCATGTAAGGGCAGGCTCATAGCTTGAATGCAATACTAAATGCAGTAGTGTGGAGTTAGACTCTGGGTGAGGGAATAACCACTGATCTCTTCCTGGAACTTGGTCATGTTTAGAGAGACACAGTAGGAACACAGGAAACTGGGTAATGCTTTACAGTGAATAGTATGATATTGGCCCTTGAATAGGGTTGCCAACTTTCCAATTTCTGGTCACTGGACACCCCTGCTCCACTCCCTCCCACAAGGACCCACCCCCTCCATTCACTCCTCCCCTCCATCCTGTGTCCAGGCCAGGGACCACCACACTCTCCCCTCCCCACCCCACCAGTTACCTGAAGGGGGAAGTATCCTTCCACTGCACCTGCTTCCCTTCCCCCCCACCAGCATGTTCAGCCCATCCCAAGCAGCTGGGCCTGGGTTAGGGGTAGCCTCCTGCCACCACCTCCCACAGCCAAGCTGTCTCTCAGGCAGCCCAGGCACTCTCGGACCCATTTCTGACTCACTCAGACTCTGACCCTAAGTAGCCGGGCCTGGGCAGGGAGCGGAATGGGCAGGATCACCCACTTCTCACACCAGCCGCTCCACTCGGGGTCGGCGTGAGAGCCCACCAGCTTCCCAGCCACTGTGGCGGCTGCCTGCGAAAGAGCACGAGCCTGGCTGCGGGGGTGGTGGTGGTGGATAGAGCCCCTCTCCCTGCCCTAGCAGGCGAATCTGGGGCACTTGCCCCCACATGCCCCCCCTAGATCCTGTAGGTGGCAACTGGACTTTTGGTGTCTAGTGTTTCTGACTGGACACTGTCAGGTGTCCTTTTTGATTGGACACCTGGCAACCCTACCCTTGAACAGCTACTGAGCCTGTATTCCTCGCTGATAAAATGTTGAAAGAATGAGGAGTACATGTGGCACCTTAGAGACTAACATTTGAGCATAAGCTTTTGTGGGCTAAAGTTCACTTCAACAGATGCATGCAGTGGAAAATACAGTAGTAATGAATATACAAACAAACAAAAACACACACACACACACACACACACACACACACACACACAGAACATGAAAAAAATTGGGGTTACCATACCAATTTTAATGAGAGTAACTGATTAAGGTGGGCTATTATCAGCAGGAGAAAAAAAACCTTTTGTATTGATAATCAGAATGGCCCATTTCAAACAGTTGACAAGAAGTGTGAGTAACAGTAGGGGAAAAATTAGCATGGGGAAATAGTTTTTAGGTTGTGTCATGACTCATCCACTCCCAGTCTCTATTCAAGCCTAATTTAATGGCGTCCAGTTTGCAAATTAATTCCAGTTCTGCGGTTTCTCATCGGAGTCTGTTTTTGAAGTTTTTTTGTTGAATAATTGTGACTTTTAGGTCTGTAATTGAGCGTCCAGGGAGGTTGAAATGTTCTCCGACTGGTTTTTGAATGTTATAATTCTTGACGTCTGACTTGTGTCCATTTATTCTTTCGCAGAGACTGTCTGATTTGGCCAATGTACATGGCAGAGGGGCATTGCTGGCGCATGATGGCATATATCACATTGGTAAATGTGCAGGTGAACGAGCCTCTGATAGCGTGGCTGATGTGATTAGGTCCTATGATGGTGTCACTTGAATAGATATGTGGACAGAGTTGGCAACGGGCTTTGTTGCAAGGATAGGTTCCTGGGTTAGTGGTTCTGGTGTGTGGTTGCTGGTGAGTATTTGCTTCAGGTTGGGGGGCTGTCTGTAAGCAAGGACTGGCCTGTCACCCAAGATCTGGGAGAGCGAGGGATCGTCCTTCAGGATAGGTTGTAGATCCTTGATGATGCACTGGAGAGGTTTTAATTGATGGCTGAAGGTGACAGCTAGTGGCGTTTTGTTACTTTCTTTGTTGGGTCTGTCCTGTAGTAGGTGACTTCTGGGTACTTTTCTGGCTCTGTCAAACTGTTTCTTCACTTCAGCAGGGGGGTACTGCAGTTGTAAGAACACTTGACAGAGATCTTGTAGGCGTTTGTCTCTGAGGGGTTGGAGCACATGCAGTTGTATCTTAGAGCTTGGCTGTAGACAATGGATTGTGTGGTGTGGTCTGGATGAAAGCTTGAGGCATTTAGGTAATTATAGCGGTCAGTAGGTTTCTGGTATAGGGTGGTGTTTATGTGACCATCGCTTATTAGCACTGTAGTATCCAGGAAGTGGATCTCTTGTGTGGACTTGTCCAGGCTGAGGTTGATGGTGGGATGGAAGTTGTTGAAATCATGGTGGAATTCCTCAAGGGCTTCTTTTCCAGATGATGATGATGTCATCAATGTAGCACAAGTACAGTAGGGGCATTAGGAGACGAAAGATGAGGATGTGTTGTTCTAAGTCAGCCATAAAAATACTGGCATACTGTGGGGCCATGCTGGTACCCATAGCAATGTTGTTCTTCAGAGACAAAGAAGCTAGAATTCCTTAGGCTACTGAATACCATATGGTTGACACCCTCTCCCCCAGCATAGCCATTCAGCAAATCCTTTCAGTATATACCATCATATGCTGTTTTAGGTACAGAACTGTTAAACAATGATGACATCGCAATTCCACCGATAAACTATTTATTGAAAAAACACACATAGTAAATAAGCTTGATGGGCAATTAAACCAGACTGACCGTATTATATTTCTCAACAATTGTTCTTTCCTTCAACTCTTGGGCAGTTTCTCAAGTACAATAAGAATGAAGTGTCCTGTTAACTGTTTATCTGTAGTCCTTCTGTAGCATTACAGTACATACATTTTCTATTATGAGTGCGCAAAACTTTAATACACAAGAACTTCCATTCTATTTGTAACAATAGAGCAGAATAAACGATACCCTAAAAAAGCCATACCAAAGTATTGTGTGTTCTCTTCATTTTCTTACACAAAGATGGCAGAAAAGAGGAAGTCTCCAACACGCTGGTTCAGTCTTCCCATCTGTATGGAAGAGGGTTGGATGCTGCCTTGGCCACTGTCACCCTGCATGATGCTCTGGATACTTCTGGAACCCTCTGGAATTCCATTAGAGCTCCACATAGAAGATTTTTCCTTGACACTTTTATACATTGGACAGATCAGCAAAAAGTGCTGAGCAATTTTTTTCCCACTGATTATTTCAGAAGGCAAAGTTACCTCATTGCTTGATTTATGCTGATAAAGCTACTTAAGCACCATACTCTAGATAATCTTTGAGCATTTGTGGTTCCTGCTTTGAACTGTTCAAGGCTAAATTAACAGATCTGAGTGATTGATAAATTGCTAATAAAATTCAAAAGTCAACACAATAAATTCCCTATAAAACAAGAACAGCTGTGTTTTAGTGAAATGGTGGAAGTGATATGCCCAGCCAAATGGTTCTGGAGACCTTTGTTTAGTGTTCAAGAAAGGAAGCTTTTCAAAGAACCTTCCTACACCCTACATTGAAATAATTAAGGGCATGTTTATATTGGTGGGGGAGGAGGGATGAGGAAGCTAACACTGATTTTAACGCTGGCGTTAAACAGTGGAAGTTGGGGGCTGAGCAACAAAATGCCCATTATGTAAGTGGTTAAAAAGATTTGCCTGTACAGTTAAAGCTGTTATATTATTCTTTGCTTCATTTATGTACCAGAAGCCCATTAAAGGGTTCATTGTCCTTCCAGAACAGATGCTGTGTTTCTTTTCAAGTGGAGTGAAGTTCAGTCAATTGGAAATTTTGCCATGTTACATTAGAAAGTATTGATGCACAAATACTTTCAACATCTGAAGCACCTGACATCCAAAGATCTCTCAGTGCTCAACAAATGTCAGTGAGGTATTTCAAACCTGTGAAGTATTAGGCTGCATTCACCCATGCTTGCAAAGGGAAGTGGTGGTGATGGGACAGGTAAGCTGCTATTTTTGGGGGATAAGGGCAGTCAGGGTTTGCACTGAACTCCCAGAGATTCTGCCTGTGGAGTGGCTGGCTGAGACTTCTGCTAAACTGTTAGTAACCTCCTTCTTCCACCCTGTTGTGTTTTGTCCATCTGCCACATCCTGTCCACCACCCAGATTGTATGTTCTCTGCAACTGGAACGATCTTCTATGTTACTTGCCTTTACAGAGCCTATCACAATGGGACCCTGATCCTCAACTGGGGTTTCCAGGATCTACAATATAAATAGCAGCAGCTGCTATAAAGTGAGGTTGAGAGTCTATAGAAATCCTAGTTGGAAAAGCTGCCTGTCCCTTCATGATCAATACTTTTGGGCCCTCTGTAGGCCACCCACAACAGAGCAGTGGTTCTGGAATCCTTTCAGAGACTTTCTTGTGCCTTAGATATTTGTGGGCACCAGCCAATAAAATGCAGAACTGAATCAAGCCCCTCATCTACATTTTACAGATTGGAGAATAAATGGACAGAGGTTAACAGTTGTTTGAGGTAACAGTACATCTGAGACAGAGCTGGGGACAGAACCCTGACCCTGTGCTTCAGTGCCAAAACCAGCCTTCCTTTCTTAACGAAAATTAAAATTGCAAAATACTTGCTTTGAAATAATACCTTTTACATTAAATATTAGAATCCAATAAAAAACATAAGACAAAGGCTTGGAAGAGAGCTTTTTGATAGAACACAGTATTTAATTCATTAATATTTAAGTTCATAAGAATATATAAAATGCAACATGTCTTGTTTCTAGAGAGCAGCTACCCAACTGTAGTCCATTCTTCTTATCTTTCGCAGTTGTTTTTCCTGAGATTTAGACAGTTTAGTTTGGGTAATTTCACCCAAAAACTCTGTAGGATTTATATCTTGTTCCATCTCCGTAAGCTCTAAATCCTCATCTGATTCATCCTCCGCTTTTTCACTGTCCATTTCAACTTCATCAACCGCTTCTCTGGCACTTTAAAGTAGGGGGACAGAGGAAAAGAGACTATCAGCATATTCTACCACAGGAAGGAATGAGAATATAGTTTCGATACTAAATCGTGATATGGAGTTAAATTGTCTGTGCAGGTGAATTTTATATACATTATATAACTTATTTATGTAGCACTGCAAGGTACTTTACTTACAAGGAAAAGATGTGCCCCAAAGAATTTACAATTTAAACAGATTACTCTCAGCATATGTAGCACGTATATACACAAACACACTACAAATATCTATAATAAGGCCTAATATTTGGGTCTGATCCAATGTCCTTTGAAGTCGATAGAAAAATTCCCATTGGCTTTAATGGGCACTAGAACAATCCCTTAAACTGAACAGCTCAACTGCATGCATCACACACCTTTGCCCATCTCACCCACTCTCCACCCACTAATCCATTTCTCCTGGATTATAACAATCCAAACCCTTGAACACTTTCAAATACCTGCCATTTTATTTGAAATGAAACATAATCTTTGACAATTTTATTTCTCCATATTATGTTAGTAATAAGGTACTGGATAGAATATATTCAGTCTTGCATCAGTAATAGGTATAATCTCATGATTTTACAGGACCAGAAATGCATGTTTTATACCATTGGAAGAATGGGTTTTCCACCCTCCCTACAGGCCACGATGTCGTCTTTAAGGCCTGGAGAATGCAGAGATATCAGACCTTAAAGTGCTGACATTTCTAAGTATAGAAAAAGCATTACAGTAACTTTTCAGAGAAACTTTAAAAAGTTATTGGTTATAGTGTCCTCTCTCCCGCTCACACTCCCTCAGTCTTGTGCAGAAGACCAAATTATATTAAGGTAGAATGGGTTTCAAAAAAGAGTCCCAATAAAAAAGGTTTAAAATAGTTACCTACAGAATATGTGCTGCTGCATGTTGTCTGAAAGTGTAACTGGAACTTGTCTGAGATGACCTGTATAACTCTCTGCTTGCGAGTAACATGGGTGTCCTATACTCATCACTGAATTAAGAAATCTCTACTGTACCCCCTATATATGTACACACACACTTTATGCATAAGTAAGTTATATACCATTGACAGGCAGATGTGGATACTGACATCAAGATAAAGTGCATAAATATTTGCATGTATATGTATTTATACAATTTTTACATATTTGAATGTCACTGTCTTTTTAGAGTCCAATCCTACAAGTTCTTACACTCATGTGTAACTTTACTTATTTGGCTAGACCCAGTAATCATAATAGGATTTCAGGTGAGTAATGTTACATATGTGTAAGTATTTACAGGATAAGCTGTTAGACTGTATGTGCAGAAATTCTAACCAGGATGACTGACAAACCCTCCTAATGTAGATACAGCTTATACCAGCTAAAAAGTGTTGTTGCCTGTATAGCTTAAGCTGATTTAGTGAGCGAAGCAAGTTCTACTGGCAAAAGCACTTTTATTCTGCTTTTGTATGCATCCGATGCAGTGAGCTGTAGCTCACGAAAGCTCATGCTCAAATAAATTGGTTAGTCTCTAAGGTGCCACAAGTACTCCTTTTCTTTTTGCGAATACAGACTAACACGGCTGTTCCTCTGAAACCTTTTATTCTGCTATAACTGCATCTACATGACAGTTTTTGCTGGTACAGAAAGGTTACAAAAAAACAAAACAGAAAACATGACCCCCCTCGTACCAGCAAAGGTTTCTAGTGTCTGGTGTATGTCTTTGCAAGTGTTTGTGAAATGCCTAATGCACAGGGTACCCAATCCTGGTTTGAGCTACCGCAATATGAACAATAATTAAAAACAAACAAACAAACCTACCATGTTTCTCTGGAGATCTAATTCATTGTTTGGTACACACTTATGTATGAAAAGTTTTCAAGAATAGGGTGTCTAATGGTTAATCTTAGCATGCTAAGTATTTCACTGGCTTCAGTGTACTTAGCATACAAATAAATCTACTACAAAATTACTATCATAGGCCACCAATCTGTATGGATAATTTTTTTTTAGTTAAACAAGAACATACATTTATCTCGCAAAGGAGTAATCTTCATAAATGAAGACACCTCAGACATACCAAACTGTTGCATATTACCGCTAAACCAGTTAATCCTGTTAACTTGCTATGCAATGCTATCAATAAATTAAATCCTAATTAAAAAAACCCTAGGAACTCCTGTGGGGGCCTCTCTCCCTCAATTTCAACTATTTAAATTTTGCCTTCATGATCTCCTTTACAGATAGAGTATTCACTTCCTGAGACAATGACACCTTAATTATAATCATTCTTATGAACTATGATAACGAATGGAATGAATAAAAAAAATAGGAAAAGTGCCACAACACTTAAGTAAGATCTAGTTGACATATGAAACTTATTTAAGCCACCTTGACTGTTTTTTTTTACCTTTTATTCTCCTTGGATATCAGCATTGAATTAATAAAAATGGAACACAAGAAAGAAGCAGATGGCAACACATGTGCAGGAGTGTGTAGGAGCTGAGGAGACAAGAAAACAGAGGTTTTACTGAAGTTCCATTTCTCATGCTTTTATATATACATTTATTACACACACATACACACACTCTCTCTCTCACTCTCTCACCTCTTTGATTGCAGGTGAATCTTGGGCTAAGTGACTCTGGTCAACTGCTGTGCCAAGATCTGCATTCTCTTTTGATTGTTGTTGATGCCTGTGCTTTCCCAATAGCAAATAAAAGGGGGTCATAGGGAGACTCTCCTCTACTGCCAGCTAAAAAGAGCAAAGTAAAACACAGAATAGGTAGTTTAAAAGGGGAAAGAGCCCTTCCTTTCTGAGAAGAAGAAAAGGACAATATTTCAGGGCCAAGAATCTGAATTCTCTCTCTCATACGAATGCCAACAGCTAACAAAATGCTAATGTTCAGCAATAAGTGTTTAGAATTTTCCAACACACAGTTCAGATACAGCCTAATTCACTTGGATATTGTGAATATTCTTCTTTAAATTTTACATTTTAACACTCCACATTAAACTTTAATTCAGTTATAATCAGAAAAGTGACTTTAACAACAACAAAAAAAGCACCTTTTTACTCAAAAGATCTGATTTCTGTGCACATTCTGAGTAAGATCTGATTACTTCAATTACTCAAGGGCATATTATCCCTCTGCATGCAGGGTGGATAAAAACTGATAAGGTCCAAACTTAGATTATACATCTATTAAAGTCATTTAAATCCAATACAAAAATATTAAGCAGTACATTTGCTGCCAAATATTAAAGAAAGTCAAACCACTGGATTGGTTTGTCACTGATTATGCACATGGAACCAGAATTTGTTGTAGTGCTAACCCAGTTTTTAACAGTAGCCTCTTCTGCAGGTGCAGGAAGAATATTTTCTTTATTTCTGTTTATTCCCCTAGTTCAGTTCAATGACTTGTTCATTCAAAGTTAAGAAACTAAATGGGAGTTGAAATGGTAGGAATACTTGTTTTCCTCTTCTAATCTATGAAGAACATCTAGGTGTGAGAGGATGAGATCTATTAGTTCTAAAATCTTGAAGGACATGACGACCAAAAAATCAGCTCAATTCACTAACTACAGATATTACCCCTGTTTAATAAATTGAGTTTTAAATATGAAAAATATTTTGCTCAACTCTATGATAAGAAAAAAGTTTAGTATCCAGCACATTTCAGGTAGTTTTCTTTAAAAAAAAAAATTCTGTTTTGGCAGATTTTTAATTGAATTTGAATTTCCACCCAAGTACAGCTTGGCGCAATGCAAGTAAAAAAAATTAATCTAGTAAATAACAAATGAATCATTCACCATTTTCTAACATAACTCTTATGATTTTTTATTAATAAGCTATATAATTGTTTAAATCAGTGTGTATAGATTTAATGTATTTTCCTGGTTAGCAAAAAGAAGCACAAAATATAATGTAAAGGCTACATTTAGTTGCAATGCAACAACATGTTTTAATGGTTACCAACCCATGAGAAATCAACTTTTCTTTTGGAAAATAACTAAAAAGTAAAAATGCAAACCATAATTAAAATCAAATTATTTAAATCAACGTTTGCTGCTTGCTGATTTACCTCAATTCACTATCTGCGTGAAGAGGGGACTGGCATCCAACGGCTCTTGGGCCCCGCAGACAGAATCACAGAACTGGAAGGGACCTTGAGAGCTCATCTAGTCCAGTCCCCTGCTCTCAAGGCAGGGCTAAGTATTATCTAGACCATCCCTGACAGGTATTTGTCTAACCTGCTCTTAAAAATCCCCAGTGATGGAGATTCCACAACCTCCCTAGACAATTTATTTCAGTGCTTAACCACTCTGACAGGAAATTTTACCTAATGTCCAATCTAAACCGCCCTTCCTGCAATTTAAGCCCATTGCTTCTTGTCC
This sequence comes from Caretta caretta, assembly GCF_965140235.1. Taxonomy (NCBI): domain Eukaryota; kingdom Metazoa; phylum Chordata; order Testudines; family Cheloniidae; genus Caretta; species Caretta caretta. Next base: position 52,173,267 of record NC_134216.1, on the reverse strand, counting down.
TATCCTCAGAGGTTAACAACAATTTTTCTCCCTCCTCCTTGTAACAATCTTTTATGTACTTGAAAACTGTTATGTCCCCTCTCGGTCTTCTCTTCTCCAGACTAAACAAACCCAATTTTTTTTCAATCTTCCCTCAGAGGTCATGTTTTCTAGACCTTTAATCATTTTTTGTTGCTCTTCTCTGCACTTTCTCCAATTTGTCCACACCTTTCCTGAAATGTGACGCCCAGAACTGGACACAATACTCCAGTTGAGGCCTAAGCAGCATGGAGTAGAGTGGAAGAATTATGTCTCATGTCTTGCTTACAATACTCTTGCTAATACATCCCAAAATGATGTTCGCTTTTTTTTTTTTTTGCAACAGTGTTACACTGTTGGCTCATATTTAGCTTGTGGTCTACTATGACCCCCAGATCCCTTTCCACAGTACTCCTTCCTAGGCAGTCATTTCCCATTTTGTATGTGTGCCACTGATTGTTCCTTCCTAAGTGGAGTACTTTGCATTTGTCCTTATTGAATTACAGAATATTTGCTTCAGAACATTTCTCCAGTTTGTCCAGATCATTTTGAATTTTAATCCTATCCTCCAAAGCACTTGCAACCCCTCCCAGCTTGGTATCGTCCACAAACTTTATAAGTGTACTCTCTATGCCATTATCTAAATCACTGATGAAGATATTGAACAGAACCGATCCAGGTGGGACCCCACTTGTTATGCCCTTCCAGCATGAATGTGAACCACTGATAACTATGCTCTAGGAACAATTTTCCAATCAGTTATGCACCCTCCTTATAGTAGCTCCATCTAGGTTGTATTTCCCTAATTGGTTTATGAGAAGGTCATGCAAGACAGTGTCAAAAGCCTTACTAAAGTCAAGGTATACCACATCTACTGCTTTCCCCCCCCCCACAAGGCTTGTTACCCTGTCAAAGAAAGCTATCAGGTTGGTTTGACATGACTTGTTCTTGACAAATCCATGCTGACTGTTATTTGTCACCTTATCATCTTCTAGGTGTTTGCAAATTGATTGCTTAATTATTTGCTCCATTATCTTTCCAGGTACAGAAGTTAAGCTGACTGGTCTGCAATTCCCTGGGTTGTCCTTATTTCCCTTTTTATAGATGGGCACTATATTTGCCCTTTTCCAGTCTTCTGGAATGTCTCCCATCTTCGATGACTTTTCAAAGATAATTGCTAATGGCTCATATGCGTCACTTTTGTGACTTCTTTCTCCTTTAACCCAAGCTCATGAATCGAGGATCACAGGGAGAAGGGGAGTTAGCTGTGGAGCTAACATTGTAACTCACCCACATTTCCTCTGCAATTTGGACCCCATCCTCAAGGGAGTAGGAGGTCTGGGAGCATGGGCTGAGTGGAGCCACTTGCATGGCTCCTGTAAAAGCCAGTTTAAAAAGGAACCTGAGAGGGGCAGTGGAGGAAGAGGGGCCACACAAATCCAGTGGAAACCCCCAAAATCGAAATCACATCTTCCCTACCCCTATATGGGAGCAGAGGTACAGCTCCAAGGAACTACAAAAGCCATTTAGATTCTATACTGGTTCATGCATCAAATTAACTTCTAACAATGTATCCTTTAGTATACATGTTGATGCATGGAGCTAGAAAGAACCCATCTTGACTTTCAGATTCCAGGTGTATACACAGGGCTAGAAATTAGAATTACCTCCCCAACACTGTCAATTTAGCAGCCTGGATCTCGAGTCAGACACCCTATGGCAGCAGTTTTACAGTCACTTCTCAGACTAGTATCACTACCACTGAACTAAAGAGTACAGAATAAATGATGAACAGTTACTATTTTCTCAAACAACAGATGAATATAGTTTTAAGAAGTCTATTTTAAGTCTTAGTGATTTGTTTTAGATTGTGACTGTGAATAGTAGCTATCTGAACTTTGATATGCATTGCTTAATTGGGATTGATCGAATTAATCAAGTGGTACTGTTTTTATTCTGATTCAATGAGTATGGAAGCACTCCTAAAGGTGTGAAAGAAGTTACAGCGACCTAAGCGTTGTCCACACTGGTGCTATGTCGGCAGGAGATGCTCTCCGATGCAGTTGTGCCAAAGTAGTGATTCTAGTATAGACCTGCCCCTAGTATGAAAGCTTTCTGTATATGAATTTTAAATTCACTCAATACTTGCTCATATAATTTTGAAATTCACTTAACACTAATGCTCGTGAAGATGAATCAAATTTCCACTTTCCATGAAACTCAAACAAAGGGCCATTAACAATATGACTACAGTAGAGCCTCACAGTTACGAACACCTCGGGAATGGAGGCTGTTCGTAACGGAACAAAACGTTATTGTTCTTTCAAAAATTTACAACTGAATACTGATATATTAAATACAGCTTTGAAGAAAAATGCTGTTTTTAAACCATCTTAATTTAAATGAAACAAGCACAAAAACAGTTTCCTTCGCTTGTCAAATTTGTTAAAAAACTTTCCTTTTTTTTTTTGGTTGTTTACGTTTAACACAGTACTGTACTTGCTTCCCCCCACCCCCCTCCAGTCTCTGCAGCTGCCTGACTGCATACTTCTGGTTCCAAATGAGGCATGTGACTGACCACTTAGTTCTTAACTCTCGTGTTTATATCTTTGAGGTTCTACTGTATGTGTAATTTATAACACACGAATTGACTTCTGCACAAAGTCAATTTTTTGCATTTTCCCAGCTCTACATTAAAAAGCATTTTCAGAAGTTACAGAATGCAGCATCTCTATTATTAAGTACACAAGAAAATAGTTAACACAGAAAACTAAAGATTTTAAAGAGCTGCAGTGCCATGCCAATTGAGAAGTAATAGCACTTTAAAATACCAAGATACCTCTTTTAAGGTATGTGCTTTTTAGTACAGATGCAACACTTTTTTGCCAGGAGAAAGGACAGCCATTTGTTACTTCAGCTTTTAATAAGTCTTTATAAAAGGAGCAATACTGCTAAAAAATAAGCAAAAAATCAAATTAAACATGACTACATCTTTAGATTAGCACCTCTCGTTCCATGTCAAGGTCATCTGAACACTTATGACAGAAGAGAATTTAGATCTGACAAATAAGTTTCCAACTGAATGAATTTTGAACTCCTTTGCACAGCCCGGCTATCAGAACAACTGTAAAAATACCTGTTTACTTGATGGTGTAAGCCTTTCTTCTGTGGACTTTGTGCTAAATGTCAGTAGATCCTAGAACATGCAGAATGATGCAGTCAGATTACGGAGTGGAACGACACTTCAATGTATTATTTACAAAATAGTTTCACGGTCCGAAAATTTGTCATTTGAGTGAAATAAAAGCAGACATACATTCCCCACAGCATATTTCATACAGAAACCACAACAAAACAATGAAGGGGAAAAGTCAGAGACCAAGAGATGGAGGGTGGAAAGGGGAAGAGCGGGAAGGAAAGACAAAGCTCTGGGGGGCAACTAGTAGGTTTTGGATTTAATAATTTAACGATTTAAAAAAAATATTTGCATAAAGAGCAATAAATAGTTCATAAGGTAGTCTGATAAGTGTTAGGCAATAATGGCAATTTTCTTTATAGATCCCCAGATTATGTAGTGTTGCTCTTTCATCCGGTTGAGGCAGTGGAATCAAAAGTAATCAAGGAAGAAGTTGGACTGTTTTGGAAACTGAAAACCAATGACCACATTATACCTTATGCTCGTTAAAAGCAACAACAAATTCATAAATGGAAGCCCATTACACTGACTACCAGAGGCCTGGATTTTTATTGCTTGATCAGCAGTTAGCATGAAAGTTTTAAAGCAACAGTTCTCTTATTCCCCCTTCCCTGCCTGTCACTTCTTACCTGTGTTCCAGTCAGGAAGTAAAGTTGAGATCTGCTTAACCACTGGTGTTTTTCTGAGCCAATTGATTCAGGCACATCTCTTGGAATGAAGACAGCCCACTGGATTCTCTCTCTACAGACATTTCTCTGGATACAGAATGGCTTTGGCTCATTTGGCTTAAATACAAACACTGGCAAAACAATTTTTTTATTTTTAATAAACAAAAGCATTTTCTTCCCACCCTTCTAGGGCTAGACAAGGCCCCACATGTCATAGCTAAAGATGGCCGGATGGGACTCCCCTCAACTTCAGTGTGCAGTTATCCTTAATTGGATGGATAATGTGTGACTGAATGATAGGCGGCATCCATCCCCAAGAATGTACATTCTACCTTCATGGCATTCCCAGCCAGAGAGCAAAAACAGAAACTAAACCTCTCTGCAAAGCAAAAGAACTAAAAACGTTGCATTAAGGCTCTATCTACATTAGACATTATACACAGTGAAACAAATGCCCCCCTAAATTTAGGTAGTGTGGAAAGGACTAAGAATTAGGGATGTAAATACAGTTTAAAAAATTAACCGTTAAAAAGATTTACACATATTTCGTTTAAACGGTTAACCAATTAAAGGGCCGGAAAACTGGCTGGCCCAGGGATTAACGGTTTAGGCAGGTTAATCGGTAAGACTAATGCTTACTGGTTAACATTTTACATCCCTACTAAGAACACCCCATGCAGAAAGAGTGACTGACCCATATTTGCATTGCCAAAGTAGCAACCAACTGTGTTCAGGGAAGGATGGGTGGCAGGGGAGCCCTACTTACCTGCTGGTATCAGACATGGCCCAGTTTCCTACACAGACAAAATTTAAGGAACTACAGTCTATTTTGTGACTTTAAAAAACACAACCCAACCAACCAACCAAAAAAAACCCAGGTCTTCAACAATAAAAATACAATCTTCTAGAAGCTATGTTTTCAGTGTTGCAGCTTTCACCCTCTCTTGCTAGCGAAGGAAACCTTTGTACTTACGGTCTGAACCTTCCAAGAGCCTTGAGACTGCAGCAATGTTTTCTGAAAGAGGGTCAGGTTGCAGCACCATGACGTTGAGCTGGGCACTCCATTCCACTAAAAAATAAACCACAAGACATGAAAGGAAGCTAGATGTTTTACTAAATAAGAAGCCAAATGTCGAACACACACCTGTAGCTATACCTCTGCCTGGAAGACTCAAACTTTAATATTCACAGGGGAGTCAAAACAGATATTTATATCAATCCTGCTATACCAGTATAAGAGAAAAAGGGTTGGATTATCTAGTCAGTTGGAGTTTGCTGTGCACACACACTCTGGACCTGAGGGTTTAAAAAAAAAAAAGGCTCTGATTTGCATAATCTAGTCATACTTGTACTGGATAGAAGGAAACATACAATATTGTTTGGAATCCTGCTATCCCAAACCCGTTCATTACTCTTCTCCAAACGACTACTCAGTACAACCTGATTTAGTTTGTAGGTTATAAAAAGGAGATGGAAAATAACCCTTGCATATTGACAGGATATTTCTCTAGCCAGTAGAAAGCTGTTAACCTCATTCTCATATGTTGTACTCAGCCTCCGCCTGTGAACGTACCCAAAACTGCGGGTTTTAAGCTTTTTTAAAATTACTGATTTAAATGTTCAGTTGTGGGAAATTATGGGAGAGTAAGACAATTATCTGGTGACAACAGACATCAAGATTCAAAAAAGTTATCCTTATAACCGTTGTCAACATCACATGGCAAAATATATGAAGTAACTATCTTTAAAACAAATTAATAAGTTCTCAAGCAGAATTTTTCTCATTTTGCCTATCTACATTTCTATTATTATTGATGAGAACTTTGTCGGTTTGCATGTATGATGAAATCAACGTTTACTGACATTTACCAATACAAATTAATCATTCCAAGCCTAATCATACTCCAGCTCAGAAAATTTCCTCAATAGTCAAAATATAAGTGTAAACATTTCAGCCAGGAATGCTGCAGGCTTTACAATGGTGTAGTGTCAGTTAGTAAAGCAAACAGGGATTACAGCAGGGGTGGCCAGCCTGAGAAGGAGCCAGAATTTACCAATGTACGTTGCCAAAGAGCCACAGTAACACATCAGCAGCCCCGCATCAGCTCCCCCCGGCCCCTCCCCCGCCTGCTCCCAGCACCTCCCACCCACTGGCAGCCCTGCTGATCAGCATCCTCCCCTCCCCTCCCCAATCAGCTGGAGGCTCTGCAGGGGGTGGAGTGGGGGCAGGGCCTGTGGCAGAGCCAGGGGCTGAGCAGCGAGTGCGCGCACCCCCCCATTGGAAAGTTGGCGCCTGTATCTCCAGGCCCGGTGTCGGTGCCAATTCAAGGAGCAGCATATTATCTTCTGAAGAGCCACATGTGGCTCTGGAGCCACAGGTTAGCCACCCCTGGTCTACAGTGTTACATTGAACTGAAGTATGTAAAGTACCTCTATTATGCTTCCATAGGCTGTTAAGTGGCAGGTCAGTTTAGAATCAAAGCTCAAAGTATTCTGGGTCACACTGAAAATGTAAGTGCTAACTATTATCAGTACTGCCCTGGCAGGTAACATTAATTGATTTAACAAAATCGATCTTACATGCACAACTGAGCAGGTTCCAGCAACAAAGAAAGCCATTATCGGTGGTGCCAAGAAGGTATTTGGAACAACTTAGTCTCCCAAAACACAGGTTCCTAGGTGAATAAAAGCCAAAATAAAGTTAATAAGCCTTAGATCTTCTGTTTATCTTTGTAAATTACCATTACAATCACAAGCACGCTTTCCGTTAAATCTTAAATCCTTTTAAATTAAGCCAAATTCTACTCAGTTAACTACTGTAACTGCAAAATTTAGTCCTCTAGATCCTTCTCTAGTGGCTCAAAAGCGCTATAATCTTTAAAAAAATCTCAGCAAAAAGCAGCTGTGTCTATGGACACTTACAACATTCTTTAAAACACCCTACTTTCAAAGAGATGCCATTATAAGCCTGATTCCATACTGGTCACAATAAGCTGTTAATCAATCATGGGTGTTAAAGAAGTGACAGTGTAATAAAAAAAATCGTATATTTAAAGCATTCCTACCTGTGTTACTAAACAGTACTACAGATTTTCTCTCTCCTTTTCAGTTTTACTAGTCTAATTTACTTTTCACCATTAATACGGTTTCCTTAGTATATCTCCTCAGATTGGAGAGTAAAATTAGGCTGGTCTGTTTCTAATTTTAATTTCTGGTTCTCTTGCACTAGTACAATTAAGTAGCATCCTGATTTCTAGTACTTCAAGAGAAAATGTGTCTTTAAAAAGCCTTTGTGTGATGACATTTCTAATATTAATATCAGAAAGTAACCAAGTTTGTGTGTTTCAAAAGGATTAGTTATTCTAGGTCTAATGTAAATGATAATTCCCCTTTAATTACAGCATAGCTGTCCAATACATACAATTAAGGCCATCCAAATATTTAACCGTCTGCAGAAAATTTACCATTGCACCACTATGTAGACCATAAAGGTTCTATCATAGCTAACAAGAAAAAAATTCTCTGGGTTAATAGATTACAGACTTATCATTAACCTAAAAGCTGGTCAATTTTTTAAAAAGTGAGTTTAACATAGCTGTGGTTAATACACCTGTCCCTGAATTTTTCTGCCAGCTTCTGTCCTTTTACAGTCACAAATTGCTCAAATTTCTTTCCCCTATTGTGAGAGACCCATAGGAAATTGACTATTCAGAGGAAAACGTGAAACTGACCAACTATACAAAATGCTGACAAATTCACAGAACTACAGTTATAGTCCTAAAGTGTTCAATGAACACCAACAGGTCAAAAATATTGAGTTTTGCATTTTTAAGTTGACAGTGTCCTTTTAAGATGGCCATAACTCAGTATTTGTTTTCAGTCGTTTGTTGCAAATAGTTACACCTCAGCAGGCTAGGTACTTGATAGCAGTACTGTGTCACCATTCTCAGGAGCACCACCTGTGACAGGCAGTACTTCCAAGAAAAAAATTCACAGTATTAGCCAATCTTCTCAGAAATATATATTCCCATGTGACAGGAGGATAATGGATAAAAGGGTCAAAGCTCTGAGAATAATGATGGGTCATACCCATTACTATGCCAAGGTAGCAAAAACTATTTTCTCAAGTTACAAGCACTTTTCCAAACCCGATCTGCTTGGTAAAAAACAAAAACAACCAAACACTTCCACAAATACTGCACTCTCAAAGACAGTATTATAATGAGAAGGGAGAATAAAGTGTGTATCTTAAAAGTTTATTCAATGGAGTGAATGCTTCAAGTGAATCTTTAGCATTTTTAAGACACCAGATTCAGACAAAGCAAATTTCCTGCAATTTTTTCAACCTGGCATCTTTATAACTAGATCAACCCAGGAACTATATTGAAGGAATGGTAAAGCAGAAATGTATATTCACACAAGTCCAGAAACTCAAAAGTGAGATTGTCCTAGTCTCCATTTCAACTCCTCTCATCCCCAGCAATGACCTATGGTTTTCTTCTGCATTATCCTGATCAAGAACTTGTGTGTCTAGACATCAGGATGCCTTCTGTTGAGATCAAACAATACTGGACAATGGGACAACTTTCTCAGCAAATATTTTGCAATATGGGTTAACCAGGATCCAAAATGACAAAAGTTTCACACTAATAATAAATTCTCAGTTCACTTGTTTAATTTGGTATTAGTGATTTTTTAATTAAGCTGTTCTTTCATAATGCACATGTTTAAGTAGGAAAGTGATTGGGCTGGTGTGGAAAAGGGGGAGGGTGATCAGCTTTAACCCCTTGATCCTCAGCTCCGCCCTGCAGAATAATGGAAATAAAGGAGAGAGAAAGAGAGTCAGTAGTAACTGTGTCCTGAATATGTGAAGTAGGCATGGGTATATAGTGGAAGAAGGGAGTCACACAAGAGAGATGGAGGGGCAGATGAAACAGCAAAGGGAGCTGGGTGGACTGATCTTCATTTAGGAAAAGTTATTGAACAAGCCCAACTTTTAGCAAAACAGCTTTAAATAAATATTGTAACAAATATTTTAGTACCTACAACTCTAAAAGCTCATAATCAGAGTAGATTTATACAAATGTTAAATATTTCATCTCTGTATGAATACATACTAGTGCTCTTTGAATGCTATAGATGAAATTACCTTTTTAAGTAGTCTTAAACTTGAAAGTAAAAAGCCAAATGATAAACAATGTTACATACTGTATTTTTCCAGGTGGATGACAGAAAGTGCATATAAGATCCCAGGTATCCGAGTTCCACACAGTGACTGTTTCTTCAAAGCTAACAGCAAGTAAAGAGCCATCTTCTGAGAAACAGCAGTTAGTAGCTGGATAGTTGTGATAGCTGCCCACAAAATCACAGCTCCATCCCATACTTTGTTCTGTTAGATTGAACCATTAATACATTTGTTAATTCTTTCTATATTAAGACTTCTAAATGAAATTGAGTAGCACTTCTGTTAAGATACTATTCAGATTCTCTAAGCAAAACTATTTATATTTGAAAAAGTTGTACATTTTTGTAGGGTTTTTAAAAAAAATCTGACCCATGTCAGTACAGAAAACGCCTAGCAAGCGTTGCATTCTTTAGGTTCTGCACTTGAACCACTAATTTGACATATCATGGAATTTGCACACTGCCATGTTTTTGTTCAATATGCAAACTACATTAAATGTAACTTTAAAAAAAGAGGTTGCTAGAAAGATCTAATTTTAATTCCTGTCACTATACTGAAGGCAGGTCAATATTATCAATGAAAATGTACAGCCTTAAAAAGTATTGGACATTCCAGGCCAAAGACACTTGGGGTTATTTCTAAAAATGTACGTGTCCTTTCCTATACTTGATTTTCACTGAACCAGATTAACACACAGGTAAATTTTAAGCTTCATGCACAATATAGTAACCTGTCAGCAAACTTCCTTGTTAACTGTCAACTTCTTCTGGATCTCTTTCCCATCATCATCAATTACCATAAAAACAAACAGGAATTCTCTCTTTCTAAGCTGATTTATTCAATGATAAACAAGTAACTTGTTTGGAATTTCCCCAGTTGGTTTCACAGTAACAATATATTCTCTCAACTGATTTTGAAATAAATGGCTGGTGTGGTAAAATACAGAAAGTAGATTATTTTTTTAAAAAAAAAGTATTATACTTTACACTATGCTTACAAGTTGCAGAAAAAGATATTCATTACATGTTCTTATTTCTCTTTTGCTTTTACATTGTTTCTCTAGAAGGCAAAGTACCAAGATATAAAGGGACAAGACACAAAAATCGGTTTTACTAAAAATGAAAATAAGCCAGTGGGATGTTCTACACATACAATAAATAAATCACTGTATTGTTTTTTGATCTACTGTTGCGGGGCAGCTCTTTCCTCTTCAGTTCCCAGGTATACAAGATCAAATACACAATGCAAATACACAAAGACAGAGCAGCTATATACTCCCATGCATGCCATGACACCGAACTCCATACAGCCTTTGTATGTATGGAGGATGCAAAAGCAAGAGGGACTTGTTTAGTGGATTCAAAACACTTTCATGGTGGGTGCAGGAAGAACCATTAAACCCCATCCACCTCTCCACTTCATACCCAGTTAGTACTGGCTGCAGCCTCGCTGTGCAGTTAGTTAGGAATTGAGACAAGTCAGGGCAGTGGGAACGCATTCCCTCCAACACAGTTTCTAAGAGCAAAGAGAGTTTACTCATGGAACTGGGATTTAGTTGAGGATTAAGGTTATTTAACCCTAGAAAACAAAGCATGTTGGTACTTAGATATGAGTGTAAGTTGCCAAAATGTCCTTTAATAGTTCACAATAGTAAGTAAATTCATCAACATGTGTAAGAAGGGTTTCAGTACATAAACATATCTATGTAAGTGCTAGCAATAAGAATATGAATCTTTGTTTATATTCACCGTGGCATATTTAGGCATTGTACAAGAGCTAAATCCAATGGCTCAGAGAAATTCACTATGGCAAACAGAAAACTACCAAAAGATAAAAGGTAACCTGTGTAGTCTAATGGTATCAGAAAAAAATTCTATTTATTTATGAAGATTAAAACAAAATGAACATAACCAAACTGCAAGCGGATCACTGAAAGGCTGCTGTCAAAAACCATATTTGAGAACCTATGAAGACTGACACACCAATGTCAGGAAAGTTCGTCAAAATGAAGTGTGCCAGGAAGTGCATTAATGGGGAGCCCCTCATATCTGTGGGTTGGAAGGGTTATGGCACGTTACATACCCTTATGAAGTCCTTATCTTTTATTACTGTGTGTTACAATGAGTCTCAACATGAATTCTGGTGGGTGAAGGGTCTTCAATTATTTCTCATCTATACAATCCACAGAATTATGTTCTGTCTGCATTTAGAATGCAGTTTAATATCTGCATGCAAGAGCGGATAAGAATTTAACTACAAGATACTGTACTAGGACAGTATTTTCCATTATGTGGCAACAGATCAAGTCAATTAAACAAGGATACCACCTTTCCAAGTGTTGCTCTCATGAGCAACCTCTGAATAAGAGAACTTTGCCCAAAGAAAAAAACAAAACAAAACCTCCTTTCCAACAACAAAGTAAAGGTTGGGCTGTAATCACTCTCATGAGCAGTGGATGGAGGTCACTGTTCCCTTCTGTGTAGGTGAGTGGTTCTCAACTTTTTCATACTACTGTACTCCTTTCAGGAGTCTGATTTGTCTTGTGGACCACCAAGTTTCACCTCACTTAAAAACTACTGCTTACAAAATCAGACAAAAAAATACAAAACTGTCACAGCGCACTATTACTGAAAAATTCCTTTCATTTTGTCCGTATGAAATTTTAGTTTGTACTGACTTGGCTAGTGCTTTTTATGTAGCCTGTTGTAAAATTAGGCAAATATCTAGATGAGTTGATGTACCCCCTGGAAGACCTCTGCATACCCCTGGCTGAGAACAACTAGTGTAGGGTTTAGGCTAGTGGGATCTGTGCATTCATGTCCCTACCACACCTCCAACTTGCCTACATTCCTAACTATGGGAAATGATGCAAAAGGGTGATGGAGCTCTGTACTAGGGTGCACAGAAGAGAATGCAGTACTTCTGTTTTGTTTCTGATCCTGTGCACTTGCATATGGATGGAGAAGAGCGGAGTCACAATTTTCACATGTTCAACAGGTGGTGAATAAGAGCAAATTACATATTGGCCATACTCACTCTCTGAGTCAGAGTCATCCACCAACACCCAGACTTTAAATCGACCATCCTTCCCAGCTGTTACCAAGGTAGGAGTTCCATCTTCTAATTCATCTGTGTCACGGAAACACAGAGCTGTTACATGATCCTCATGTGGCATATTTATTCTGGTGTTCAGAGTAAAGCTATAGGGGAGAAAAACCTAAATTCACTATTTTATGTCATTTTGAATTTGCAACAGGTTTGTGTTCTGCTTCTTTTTTGGGGGGTGGGGGAGAAGGAAGGAAGAGGATGGTGGTTTGGAAAAGGGAGAAGAAGTGGTTTGAAGACAGTTTTGTTACCAGCCAATTCATAATCTCACATTTAGTTTACCAGGTCTGTTCTCCTGCATTCCCTCCACAAAATTACGATGTAATTTGGAGAACAGAATTCTGATTTATTTAGATTCCTAAGATATACCTACTAGAAGTGCTCCTCCTAAGCTCTGGGCACCCCTTCTAATAGCTAACACTTGATCAACATGGAAAATTATTATTACATAGAAACATTTAAATTTCACTTTTAAACTCCAATCCCATAACTATCGTGCCAAACAACTTTGTGTAACATCTATCCAGTCCCGTCCTAAATAAGCAAGAAAAAAAAGTGAACTTTATGTGTGTCCAGAAGATTAACAAATCCAGACCCTGGAAGACCAGGTGAGTATTAGCATTGGGGTGCTGTTTCAAGGTTTTACATATTTATCTATACAGTATATCTGGCCAGATGGTATAGTAGATTAGAGTGACAAAACAGATTCAAAGAGGTGGTATTAACATGTAAAGAAACCTGATGGCTACTGAAGTATACAAACTTGTTTAAACTGTTAATTTCAAGAACTACAATTCAAGTAAGCGTGACTGATAATTCATACACGAGAGTGCTATTTAAATGTAGACACTACAGTCATTTGCACAATATTTAACAAGAAGTCAAATATTTTGTGGTTTACCCAGGGGCTGACTATAAACTATCAGTACCTTTGTGTTTGCTCATCATAGTTCCACAGTTTCATCTGTAATTCAAGTTCAGTTTCCTTTTCTTCTCGCTGTTCCACTGTTGCTAACCAGCTGCCTCGAGCACTAAATGCAGCCTTCACCAAGTCAACCTGGTTTAGACCTACTTGATGGATGTATTCCTGCTGCACGATATCGAGCTGGAGAGTCACAAGAGCAAAATTAATTTTAAAGGTCAAGAGAGAGTTTGGAGAAGTCAGTCATGGAAAAAGGACACCACAGAAGGAAAGATGTTCTGGAAATTATCAGGACCATTGAAAACTAAATGAAATACTGAACAGTGAAACTGATTGACAATACATGGGCCTTAATACATGAGAAATGTCTGCAAAGGCCATGTAGATTCCACAATACAGAAGATGTGACAACACACCAAAATACACTTTGATTTCAATATTTAGCATATAAAGGCACCAATGACCATTGTGTAGGGCATTTTCTGTAGATTCTGACAGTCTTATTACATTCACTTCCAAGTTGTCCACCACCATAAGAATTGTGATTAGCATTTCAAGGCATAACTTTAAGGAATCAATTCAAATCTTCAAATCCTACTACGTTTATACAGTACAATAATTTGAACTTGTGTAATATCCTTGCCACAGTACAGCTCTGCAAGTCAAGGCACAGATAAGCGACTTTCTTAAGGTCACAGAGGAAGTCTGTTGCAAAGCTGAGACTAGAACACAGTTCTACTGATTCCAATCTTATGCTATAACCATTGAACTACTCTCTCTTACCTACATCATATTTCAAGTGTAATTCTGTCACACAAGTGTATAACTTACAGCACCAGTCTATCAACTTACATTGTACAACTGTTTGTCAGTTTGGAGACAATAGAACTGCAGATGACCAGGTTTTCCATTCAGAACCAAAGCTTTAGTTCTAGGATCAACCACCAAACCAGTCTTGACATCACTGCCTGCAGGGAAGAGCAATAGCAAATGATCCAAGTTAGAAAGGGATGTCTTTAGCCATCTAAGCAGAAGAAAAATTGTTTTACTGCACGTACCTTTGACTAATCCTTGAATTACAGCAGAAACTCTCAGGTTGCTATGTATGATTGTTATTTCTGAATGTACAAATACATATACATTAGCAAGGCAAGGTAAAGGCTTCTGTGATGTAAAACAGCAACAGTTAGCTATATTCTACAACTGGAAAAATCAGGATATGCACCACCCAAAATTAATCTTTAAGAAGTCATTCTACTACTTAATGAGCTACAAATGCACCATATATATGTGCACTAAACATTAAATTGAAAATCACATGGAAAGTCAGCAGCAGAAGAATGTTTGAAACAAGAAAGAAAAAGTACCAGCTTATCAGAATCTTTGGGACCAACTGCAATGATGGAAAAACTAAGTTACAAGCTCCCACAATTTGTAAACAAAGTCCAATGATTGCTAGCATAGGAAATAAAAGATCAAACATCTATTCTTTCAGATGAGATTTGAACTTGTGTACAATACCGAACAGTGAATCTTAAGTTCATATATTCTAATAAATCTATGGCTCATGAATTCCTTATGGAATGAATACTACTACAATAGGTTTGGGCTTACTGTTCTCTGTGTGAGAGGTACAATAGAAAGTTCCATCCGGTGAGGCTGAGATGTATTCAATAGTAGATCCCAAACGGGGCAGGAATTCCTTCTTACAATCTGATCCATCACGCCACTGAACCAGTACAGACTCAACCCCACCACTCAGCAGGCTGGTGCCTTATATGCAATAAAAAACCACAGTAGGTAAAGGAACTATTCCAAACTGACATCTATATATTTCTACTGCGCTCGTCACTATGTTATCTAGAGACTAATTCTATATTTAAACTCTTTAAATTATGTCCCAAGCAAAAAATTACACATCACTGCTACACAACTGGTCAAATGGCTCAAATCTCTTAACATGCCCATCTGATCTCTCAGACTCAATAAGACAAACACTGCTACTGCAAGCATCAAAATGTCACTTAATAAATACTATCTTGGGAACAGCCGATTTCATTCATTTCTTGGGGCAGTCAACTATTTTTTGTGTTACAACACCATAGAAACTCTATTTAATATTAAATACTGCAAAATGCTTCCTGCTTGGGGGAAAAGGCTTTGAAGCAAGACCAATACTCTGGGGATGAGTCATGTTCCCACTAAAGTTAACAAGAGCTTTTCCACTAAATTCAAAGGAAGTAAAGCGTGGGCCCAGATAAGATTTCTTTGGCTTGTTTTTTTAAATTTGGATTTGACTCCAACAAGAACTTAGGTTTCCCCATCTCCTCACAAGATGATTGTTGCATAATAAAGGTGACAGTTGGTTTAGGATTTACATTGCCAAAGAAGGAAAATCTTTGAAGTCATGTCTGCCAGCCAAAATAGTGGCATGAAACATGCTTACACATCTGATTTCCTTGCTTTTTTGTAAAAAGTATACAGCTGTGCACACAAAATAGCCACAACTGCTTCCATCTTTCCATTACTCCACCCAAAAAGTCCTCAAAAAACCTTTCCTGGAGACATAAATCCATTCCTAGAATTTAAATATTTGTTCATAGGTGGATGACTCCAAACTTCAGCAGTTTCTTTTTTCTTCCTGCACTTTAAGACATTTGCACTCACCCTCTACAGAGAAAGCTAGATCCATGACTACATCATGGTGCCAGTGCAGTGTGGAGAAAGTGTACTCTCTTTTGTGGTTAAAATTTCTCCTGTTAGGAAGAAAACATTTAATTTAGTAGCAGAATAGGTGTTGGAGAGAATGATCTGTAAGGAAACAAAAATGGGCATGCCAAATTGAATAACATGTAAAATAAATATACTAACATCTATCATAATCCTTCCAATGCGGCTTTCTTGTATGTTCAGGTGACGGAAAGGAAGAGGCACAGACTACACACTAGGCATAAGATCCCTAGGGAATTGCTGCCAGTTGGGGCAAGAACAACCCCTGATCTGGAGCACTGAAGCAGTGCTGTTACTGGCTGCTAGTTCTCAAATTCTCTTGTCCATTTCCCTTACACAACCACTCAGGAGAGAAGAGCTAGCCTCTCTGCTAGTCACTGACTGGCTTTGTCTGAATATGAACTCCCATCATGCTTTCACTGGGGTTCCCAAAACCTCATACAGAAGTCTCTAACCTCCATCCACAGCACAGGCCCAATTCAAACACTTCAGTTTTAAAGTTGCAGGATGCAGCTAAGGGCACATTTTCCATTTGTGATCATGTGCAAATTAGACAGCCTTGAGGTCAGTCATAATTTACAGCTTTGAGAGCCACTGGATGGCTATCCTCAATAGACCCTTACTTATAATCATTTCTACAGGAGCCACTTCTGACTATGGTAAGGGAGGGTGCTAGATCCAATCAGAGATCCAATTATGTCAATGGCTGAACACCACTGTGAAGCAGAAAGTCCTGTGCCTACTCTCATGACTCGTTATGCTCAAGTTCTATTATTATAATGTCAAATCAATGCTAGCTGGAGAGCTGTCAAGTTTAACATACCAGAGACGAATCTTGCCATCTTTATGTCCACTTGCTATACAGTCTTCCTTAGGGTGACAGGCTACACAAGTAAAATAGTTGTTTGTGCCTTTTCTACTTGTTGCACTTAAAGGAAACCTTCAAAAATTAAAGAGTCGTTTTAATTAGAGTTCAATGTTAGATGAAGCTTCTCAATAGTCTTCATATGTAGTCTACTTGCAGCTGGGTCTATGTCAAAAAAGATCAGAGCAATCACTGCACAAATGCAAATTAAAAGATACTTCTGACTGCACATGGGATTCCAAGGAGCGAGCAACTGGTTGAGAGTATTCCTGAACTACAAGAAAGTTGACAAAAGTTAGGTACACCCCTCCCAAGAAAAGGACAGACACCATCCCCACTTAGCTTGCTAGATTCTTCCCCCCAACAAAGCAGCAGCATCTACATCTCCTCAGGACCTTACACAAAACATCCTAATTTAAGTCCCTGTTTCAATCCAGCAATAGAAAAGTGATGACACTATCGCCTGGGCCTAGGCTAAGAGTTGCTTGGCATCCCACAAATCAATGATGGCACTGCAGCCCAAACTGCCTCCGTTTCCCCACAGCAGCCTCAGACACACATTGAACAAGGGGGGCTGCCAGAACAGAATTTTGAAGAATCTGCCGGTGGATGAGCAGTTACTCAACATCACTTGCTAGGATTTCAGAAATGAAAAAGAAGTCATTCATGAAGAATCCCATTTGGCCATGCAATGATCTGCAGTTGAATCAGTGGTATCAAAGGATGCTGATGGAGCTAAAATAATCTGCATACAGCTGACCTGTTAACATACAGATATATATTTATGAGGTTTCATAGCTGACAACATTTACAGCCGTTAGTCTTACCTATTAACCTTTTTCTTTTTGAAAAAACACACAAGGAGATGAAGGCCACGCACTGATGCCACATATTCACCCTGTTACAGCAATACAGCAAGTTAGGACTTTGTATTTGATACAGATTCATATTGAAACTGGAGCACAACAAATGGGCCTTTGATCATGTTTCTTAAGCAGGTCTGTATCAAGATGCCATTACCCTAATCGATGAGAGTTGCTTGCATGCAGTGAGATGTTACTGCTCCCCATTTTAATACAGCTAATATAAACTCATACAGCCTAAAAGATTTTTTAAAACTTGCTTTGTTTATAACACCTTCCAAGAAACTACTCAATATATCCCCCACTTCCTGGGACAAGCTTTGCATGGAGTTACGGTCATGCAATCCCAGAGAAGTATACACGGGTAAAATAATGTGTGGAATCTCTTGCTTTGTGCACATATGCAATTATTATAAGGTTGCATATGAATGGTTGTTTGGGATACTGGCACAAATTCCTTTTTCATATAGAAAAATAGTTTAGTACTATTTATTAAAAATCCAAGAGTTCCATTAATTTTATGCCAGAACCAGGAGCTCTTACTTAATTTTGTTCCAGAACAAACGCAGATGAAAACACAAATATTGAATTTGCAGTCATACTCCCTCCTATCTTTAGGTATAATAAAAGCAATACTCCTAAGCTTCTGTAGCTCCTGTCCTGCTCTATAAAAGCAAAGGATCCATTAGGGTACACAGGGTCTGAAACATGACTAAAAACAGCATCTTCTTACACAACACATCTGGTCTGGGTGAATAGAGAGTACAGTAAAAGCCTATATCTGTCACTACTACTGTTGACACTGAAGCTGATTCTATTCTATTCCACAGATGAAAAAAATCAGCTAAGTTTTAACTGTATAATATTTACTACTGGTGACAATACATAACCCAGGGGACCACCCCCATCCCCAAATAGCTTCTCTTTTATATTTCAGGCTCACCTTGTAAGTCAGCTGTTTGGGAACCTTCCCCCCGCCCTCCCCAAAAAACCTAAACAAAACAGTTTTTTAAAATGTAAATTTATATCTGAGCTGGGAGTAACAAACAGGGAACTCCACAATGTTATTTTTACAGTCTTTTTTTAGAGTGCAAATGCACTGTTAGCTCATCTTTTTGTGCATCAGAGCTAAAAACATTAGAGCAAAAACCAACATTAATTCTTTTGATTTGTGTGGTCCCATTTTCCCCAGAGGACAGGTGTTCTTTTTGGTATATAGTTTAGATTTTTAAAGGAAGAGGGAAGGGATGTAGCTTACTGAATTCAGAGTTATTTCATTACCTGACTTTTGCTAGTGCTCTGAGACAAATAAAGTTGGTCATCTAATCAGAGCCTTTTGATCTTTAATATCTTAGTGTTTTTTAAAAAAAAAGTAAGCGGGAAAGAGCCAAAATTTTGCAAACAGACAAGAAAAATAAGTCAGATAATATTCTGGGTCCAACATGTTGAACACAATTTTCAATTAACATTTACCACCACAAAAAAGCCTTCAAGGCCAAAAGTGTATTGTATGCCTAGTACGAGAATTGTGACTCTTCTTTCTAAAGAAAGGGACATTTTACTGGATTAAGTGCTTGAAATTGTATAATTTTCCTTCATGTTTACCCTAATGCAATGAAGTTGTATTGTAGGACATACTTTTGCAACTCACCAGCAATCCTGGTTTTATTATATATTTATGAAATTATAAGAATAGATAGTGCTGGATGTCAAATTTGTTGAGGCAAGCTTTCCGAGATCAGTGGTTTGCAGTAAAGGGGAAAACTCAGGTTACATACTAGGCTTGCATAGCAAGGACACATTACTTCTTTTAGTGATCAGATTATGTGGTTAATCACATTTTTTTGTATACCAGACTAAACAGTATGTGGTTAACATATTTTATATAAAAGAAAAACATTTAAAAAGGTAAATATACTTCTCTTCCAAACGCAGTACATTTGGGCGACTGGCCTATATCATCCAAAATCAAAGACAGTTCCTTAGCTTCAACTTCTTGGTCTGGTGTTTTTGGCAGTTTCACAGAAACAAGCTGGAATGAGTCTGGTCAAATAAAGACTTTGGTCAGTAAAATAATTTTGTGCATGATGTTATAGTTCATATATGTGTTCAAAAGGCGAGTATGTGGGTGCACCTGTTGTCCTCAATATAAAATCCACACTAGCTCCTTCAGTGTTGTTTTGAATGCATGCTTAAAGATGCATACTTAAGGATGAAGTCCTAACACCTTTATGTTATATTTTTGTCTCGGATGTTTCTGTGCCAAACTGCAACACAGACAGATGAGCTCTAGATTTTTCCATAGTGGTTTCCTGTGTAACATAAAGCAGAAACCAAACCAAATTACATAGATTTGTTCTTCCTCTGAAGTGGCATTCATAGGAGTATCATACAAGTTAAGTCATATATCTATTTTCTCAGGCTTTGAACAGTTGAATTTATGCCAATACTAGAACTGGTCAGTTTTTTCCCCCCATCATCATGTTTTTTTCAATTGGAAAATGCTCATTTGTTGAAACTGAAACTTTTTGCAGAAACAGAGCAGAACCTGGGTCTTCCATATCCCAGGCGAGTTGCTACTGGCTATGCAGGCATGACAATTTTTGAAAAGTTTAGATTTTGTTCTGATGCAAAACGAAAACAAATACGGAAACTCTAAGTTTTCCACAAAACAAAGTTCTTGTTTTCCTGCCAGCCTTAACTGATACTGGTTATTGTAGTGATGTAGCTTTTAAATATGGTAACATGACCTCAGGATACACTTAGAAGTTTAAATATAGGTCAAGAGACTCAAATAATTATGTCTATAATACATAACATTAGGTATGTATAGCACAACTGTTTGGAAGTTAAGATTAAGCTTTGATACAATCAAAATCCAAAAAGTGAAAATACTAAATTGCACATTACCGTTTTGTATCTTGTTGAAACTATAGTAATTGTTAGATGTACAGCAATGGATATTTTACCTATTTAAAGGACACTTTCAAGATATCTTTACAAAAATCACTTTCCTACAATATGTGGTTTACTAATAAGGCTGTAGATTATTAAGAGTGAAAATGTACCCAGATTAATTCACTCTCCACCTTCTGTGCTGTTGGTACACTTTTTACATTTCATTCAGCACAGACAGTAAAACCAAACCAGATAGGTTCTGGTCAAGTGCACCAACACAGTATTGTTGTGTTTGGGGTCCATGTTATATCAATGGAAGGGTTAAATAAAACTTCTCATTTCCATGGGATTAATCAGACTTTGTAAATCTTTCTTTTGTCCCCCCAGAACAAAAATTACAAAACAATTTGGGGCCTCAACTAAGTTATCACAGTCCCTTTAAACATTCAAGCATACTTAATATCACACTGCAACGAAGTACAAACTGAAGTTAATTATACTGTACCTAATGAATCTTCATTTTTCTTTGGAATTATAGTGAACACTGAATCCTCAGAACCAGCAAGCGTATAGAACGCAAAAAGTTTGTATCCAACAACAAAAGTCTGAAGAAAAAACCAACGAAGTAGTTATGAAATGTGAACGTCAAATTAGCTGGACAATTGTCAATTATTCTGAAGTTCTCGTACAGTCAGACAGTGAACAGTTTACAACCTAGTCAGAGATTCTTTTTATCCTGGGCCTTGTTGCTTTTTAAAAAAAATGTTTGCTAAAAGCTTGTAGTTGATCATTCTCAATTTGAAGTCAAAAGAAAAAAAAAGCAGGATTTTGATTGGTAACCCTATTACAGTACAAAAGGCTTATGTCAGTCTTGTTTAGCAGTATTTGTATATTGTTTACTGGGAAGGCTAAAGCTAACATCCTACCCTCTGCTACATGGTGGGGTGGAACAAAGATACATAGGGAGCCTATTCTTCCTCCACCCTCCAAGGCAGGACTTCTCCTCAGCTCAGGAGCAACAGGATAGAGCTGGCCGCCACAGCAGCTCACAGACTACATCTCCAAGGGGACACACTCAGCATCTAGTCTGACATCAATAACTGCAACACATGTGCTAAATGCTACCTTAAACACTCATTGTTCCTGCTCAGATGAGAGGCAAAGTACATCTCAGCACCCATCCCACAATACACATCTGTCTGCATCTTTTAACAGTTGCCCTTAGTCAAGCTTTAGTCCCAAGGCAGTTTATATGCAGTGGAACAGCAGCCCTCAAACTGTCATCCTTGGACCAGAGGTAGCTTGTAAAGCCCTTCTTGGCTACCCTCACAAATAAATATTCTGAGAAGTAAGCTGTGCGGGAATTGGAATATTGTGAGGAGAGGTGATTCATGAGAGAAGCCATCCCATACGAAGGTCTATAAAATGAAAAAATATGGTATAACTTCAATTACCTGAAAGTCGTCGTTCTCCCCCCACCCCCCTAGGTGAGGCAGGGAAAGACATGCAAACTGTCTTGGAAGCCAGATAGTCGAAGATAGAGAGAGGAGCTGCCTGAGCCAATCAACTAGCTAAGATAAGGAAGGGAGAACAGAAGAGCTACACTGAGCACAAAAATCAGATATCTTTGTGCGTATAACTCTTCCTCCCTCCTTTCTTCAGCCTACCAATCTTGGGAAAAAGTTTGGACAGCTTCTCTCCTGGACGTCATAGAATCATAGAATATAAGGGTTGGAAGGGACCCCAGAAGGTCATCTAGTCCAACCCCCTGCTCAAAGCAGGACCAATTCCCAGTTAAATCATCCCAGCCAGGGCTTTGTCAAGCCTGACCTTAAAAACCTCTAAGGAAGGAGATTCTACCACCTCCCTAGGTAACGCATTCCAGTGTTTCACCACCCTCCTAGTGAAAAAGTTTTTCCTAATATCCAATCTAAACCTCCCCCACTGTAACTTGAGACCATTACTCCTCGTTCTGTCATCTGATACCATTGAGAACAGTCTAGAGCCATCCTCTTTGGAACCCCCTTTCAGGTAGTTGAAAACAGCTATCAAATCCCCCCTCATTCTTCTCTTCTGCAGGCTAAACAATCCCAGCTCCCTCAGCCTCTCCTCATAACTCATGTGTTCCAGTCCCCTAATCATTTTTGTTGCCCTTCGCTGGACTCTCTCCAATTTATCCACATCCTTCTTGAAGTGTGGGGCCCAAAACTGGACACAGTACTCCAGATGAGGCCTCACCAATGTCGAATAGAGGGGAACGATCACGTCCCTCGATCTGCTCGCTATGCCCCTACTTATACATCCCAAAATGCCATTGGCCTTCTTGGCAACAAGGGCACACTGCTGACTCATATCCAGCTTCTCGTCCACTGTCACCCCTAGGTCCTTTTCCGCAGAACTGCTGCCTAGCCATTCGGTCCCTAGTCTGTAGCTGTGCATTGGGTTCTTCCGTCCTAAGTGCAGGACCCTGCACTTATCCTTATTGTGTCATCTTCACACAACTGTGCAGTAAGTCTCAAGCAACACGGAGGACCTTCTGATAACCATGGTTTTAGTGTACTGAATATTTAAGAAAGGACTGCATGCTTCATTAGCTAAGGGTCGTCAAAAATGTCATTGAAGGCCCTGCCTTCAGTGAGAGGCCTGCTCAGGAACAAAATACAAACCATATTAACAAACACTGCTTTTGAAGCCAGGGTTTATGTTCATCTCCACTAAAAGCTTCAGAGAGCCTGAATTTGGCCCTGTGTGTTTTGTTCAGCCGCAGTATTCATTTAACTGATGGTCAACAGTGAACAACAACTCTGGAATCCATGAACAACTATGACAAAAACAGTTTTTTTTTTTGTTTTTTTTTTATACATACTTTAATGAGAATTCCATCTGTGAAGTCCCAGAGTTTGATGGTGCCATCTAGAGAGCAAGAATACAGCTGGAAAGGAAAAATAAAATAAGTTATGAAAAGAACTCAAATAGCAAAGCAAAACACTAGGGTCAAGATTTTACACAAAATGAGATCCTCAAGTTGGGCTCTTAAATCCATACTTGGGCAACTAAGTGGCTGGATTTTTCAAAAGTGCTAAGCACCAAGTTCCAATTGACGTCTAACAAAATACACATACTGCTATTCTACTTTGATGTACACACTTTTGAGATATGCAGTTTGAGATCACGTGTGTTCCTATTTCGTATCTGAACATCACATTAAAGTTACCTAGCATGTGAATGCTAATATACATTTACAGTGCATGTGCAAAGATAACAGACGTACAGACCTTTGGGAAATAGATTCAGTCCCCTTCTACAAGTCGGCCCAGACTTTATGCACAGCAACAGAAAAAGCCAAACAGAAGCAGCTCAGAACCACCTCAATTTTTCTTCTTCAAATACATATTCTAACTCAAAGTTAAAGCTGAAAATTTAAGTATTCCCCACTTGTTTCTCCCAACCCTCACAAGATAAAAATCTCATACTTAGAGGATGCACAGGCAAAACTTAATGATGCCATCAGCTGAATAACTGTGTACTCTCAAAATTTATCATTTGATTGCTACAGATAGTATAGTAGCAAGGAAAGGTCAGAATTAGCTCAAATATTTAAGGTGTTGTTGCAAATGCAAATATATTCTTCCATGTTTTGAAAGAGATCATACACACTCAACAGCAATGGTTCCCAAACTTTAACAACCTGTGAACCCCTTTCACTAAAATGTCACGAACCCCCTCCTAAAAATGAATATTTCCAGGGATTTTCTCCTTTATCTGTGTATAAATTATAAAAGCAGTGATCTTCGAAATATAAAATTTGTTTTTATGACATGCTTATTACACACTATTATTATTATTAATGATTACAGTATTATTACATTATGAAAACAGCAACACTGTCTCAAGATCTCATTTTCGTAGCTTGTATCACTTTGAATAAGCGTGAAATAAGACAAGGCTCCTATGTTTCATCAAGGAGTATCAGATGTGAAACAGCATAAAGGTATTTAAGAAGCCAGCTCACAGAGTTCCTCCTACACAAGAATTCAGGTTTGCCTGGACTGCTCAGGACAACGCACCTTACAACAAAGCTTAAACTTGTTCTTCATAATAGTTTTGAAAACAATACTAGCTGCCTATTTCATTTTAAAAACAGCAAAAAATATCCACCTCCCTTTCCATTTCTTACAAGGAGTCTTGAAGTTTAAATCTCCTCAGTGATAGATATGCTTGCTTTGATTTGCTTAGCTCATAGAAGTTCAGGGGCTCCGTGCTGCTGGCCCTGTGCTGCCTGGGGTCCCTAGGGACAGCTCTGTCCACCATTAGGGAATAACCTCCTCCCCAAGAATGCCTTGTAATGTTTCACAAACCCCAGTTTGGGAACCACTGCTCTACAGTTACAGTAGGTAGGTGTGTTCATATTGGGGAGAGGCATGTGTAATGAAGACAAAAGTTATTAGAGTTACCAATATTTATGCATAAGGGCATAATACAAACACTAGCTGAGATCAGGAATAAGTTTCTCCACAGTATAGCTGCACAGTTGGATTCACTGTAAGTGCTATGGGCCACTCATTCCTGTGCCAATGCAGAGCCTGACACTTGAGAGGTTGATTAGGAAATCCCTAAAGCCATGTACTGATTACCATACCCTCTGGGAAATGGCTGGGATTTAGCCATGCCTGCTCCTACTCCAGACATAACCCTGGCATGTCTCCTACACCAGGGTATCCCTTATAGCTGCTTTGTGACTCTTTTCCCCATATAGCTGGCACAGAGCGGGCCACAAGGCACGGAGCAATCAGGTCCTACATGTCCTACTGCTGAAAAGCCTAGTATTGGCAATTGTCAAAGACAGACAAAAACTAGATTAAAGGAACCATTGTTGGATTGTTCCAGTATAGCATTTTTTAAAGTGACCTGAGACACAAAATCTGTCCACCTCTACTTTTAGAAAAGCTTCCCACTCCGTAAATTAGACTAATCTGATGGTTTACAGCAACAAATTCATAAACTAATATGGGTAATTGCTATTTCAGTCTAAGTAAATAGAAGCTAATTCAGTAGTCGTTATAAGAAATAATTATTTCCAGCCTTCTCTCACTTTCCAGCCACGCCAAAAAACACATGATTGTGTACTACCAAAGTCAAGTACCATTTCCTTAACTAAATCAGGAAAGAACCAAATGCCTAGCTGGACAGGACTCACAATTACAAAGATTTAACCAACCTGCATGTGGTTTTGGGGGTTAAGTTGAATTCCTGTCACCAGGTTTGTGTGACCCTGCAGGACGTGTACACATTCTTCTGTAGCTGTGCTGTACACTTTCACATAGTCTCCTGAGGCACATAAAAGGTACCTGAAAAGATGATGAAACAAAAAGTTAATATAATAGGGCAACTGAGAATTCTGGATAAAGATTTACACTTAATTTTTGTCAAGAGTAACAACTACTTTGAATCTACAAAGTACTAAACATGAAAAATTTAGGCCATCACCAAAGAGAGTACTCCATATTTAGAACTTTGTTTTCTCTTTGTACTTACTTCACCATTAAATGTAATGGAAGAACAAACAAGTATATCAGATGTTAACATGCAGTTACAAAGGCAGGAAAACTACTCATATATATTTTAGTTCTTGTTAAAGGTGCTGCTGGCTTAATCACCTTGAAAAATAAAGGCCTGTACAGATCAGCAGAACAGATAAAACATGCATGATGCTACCTACACCGCTCCAAACTACATATAAAATATCTATCTCCCCCTTTGATAACATCAGTATCTGCTACATTTATAGGACTGTGCCTGGAAATGCTTGCTCTCACTCTTGGCCAAACAATAAAGATCAGCTAATTTTTTCCAAAACTCAAGTTCCAAAGCCTATGTCTACACTACCGCGGCAAGTCGACCTACGCTATGCAACTACAGCTATGTGAATAACGTAGCTGGAGTCAATGTACCTTAGATCGAGTTACCGCAGGGGGGGTCAATGGGAGAAACTCTCCAGTCGACTTACCTTACTCTTCTCTTCGGGGGTAGAGTACAGGGATCGACTGGAGAGTGATCTGCTGTCGATTTGGCGGGTCTTCACTAGACCCGCTAAAACGACCGCCGGTGCATCGATCTCAGAGCGTCGATCTGGGCTGGAGTCTAGACCTGCCCTAAGACTCAAGCACTTTCTCAGCACTGCTATTTTATAGATTAAAAATAAATAAATAAATAAAAAAACCCAAAACAAAAATGAGAGTTTATGATAAGCATCGGAGGGAGGGCATCCTTAGGTTCCCTGTGAAACTTCAGCATACTGCAGCTAACCTACTCTCATGCTCCATGAATTTTCCTTTGACACTTCACTGGTTCCCTAGTTATCTCCAGCTCCAATTCAAAATGGCTCTACTGTTGTTCAAAGCCATGCATGCCACTCTTCTGTTTATCTACTCTCTACACACCTTCACACCGCTCTTCACAGCTGCAGAAGACTATTTCACTTATGCTGTTCCATCCCTCACTTCTGAAACAATTCTCTTAAATCTCTCCTTAGCCCCCACAACCCTTTTTGGTTTTTTGCAGCCCAGAATATTAACAATTAAATGTTCACGTCACACAAAAAATAGTAAAATTAGCCAAACAGACAAGTTTAAGACAACACGTGCCTACATGTTTATGATTATGTTTTGATCTCCAGCCCTTGATTACGGGCAGCCAAAGGCAGCATACTCAACTAAGGAGGGTGGAGAGAAGAATGGTTCTGGAATGGAGTCCCACAACTACACTGCAAAATAGCTCTGCTTAAATATGGTTATGGACAAAACCTGTTATAACATGGTCTGTGTAGACACACAAAATAGGCTAGAGAACCCTGCTTTAGCATTTCCCTACCCCACAGTATATACCCTACTGTGGGAAAAATATAAAATTAAAAGTTAACTTTTAATCTGGTTAAGGAAATGTGCATGTTGTAAAGCAAGACTCTGACTAGCAAGTAGGACAGAAGGAATGGAGTATGGAGGATATCTGGTTTAAAGACTAAATTAATGAGATAAGGGAAAGTTTATAAAAAAAAGCCCCTGATCAACAGGGGTGACAGCAAATGGTTTTAAATAGGACAGAAAGAATCTGTTTTACGAGGCAACATGGACCTCCACATACCAATGTTATCTTAAAAGTAAAGCCTATGTGAACCCAGGTGCAATGGAAAACCTGTTGGTCAGCAAGAAGGAGGGTAGAGATAGGGAGGATAGGCCTTGGGGGTAAAAGGAAGTTGTAAATCTTATTTGGATTAAGGGAGAAGTATCTCAGATTGGTATTTAGCTGAAGTCAGTAATTGGCAATGACATCACTTTTGTTTGTCAAAGGGTATAAAAAGTATACTTTTAAAGGGTTCATTGCTAACACCTGCCTGACCACGCTGGAGCTGACTAATATGGACCTAAGCACCCTTGGGTTTAACCTGTTTGTCAGTATCTTGATCAAATGCTTATAAACCAACTTCCACACAAACAAGAGGCTGCTCGGCAGCTCTCCAACACCA
The DNA here is from genome assembly GCF_965140235.1 of Caretta caretta. Taxonomy (NCBI): domain Eukaryota; kingdom Metazoa; phylum Chordata; order Testudines; family Cheloniidae; genus Caretta; species Caretta caretta. The sequence continues at coordinate 52,145,295 of NC_134216.1, read as the reverse complement.
CTTTCTACAAGCCATTACCCTCTGATTCCACTGAGAGTTACCAAAAGAAACTACAGCATTTGCTCAAGAAACTCCCTGAAAAAGCACAAGAACAAATCCGCACAGACACACCCCTGGAACCCTGACCTGGGGTATTCTGCTACCCAAGATCCACAAACCTGGAAATCCTGGGCACCCCATCATCTTAGGCATTGGCACCCTGAGAGCAGGATTGTCTGGCTATGTAGACTCTCTCCTCAGGCCCTACACTACCAGCACTCCCAGCTGTCTTCGAGACACCACTGACTTCCTGAGGAAACTACAATCCATCGGTGATCTTCCTTAAAATACCATCCTGGACACTATGGATGTAGAAGCCCTCTACACCAACATTCCACACAAAGATGGACTACAAGCCGTCAGGAACACTATCCCCGATAATGACACGGCAAACCTTGTGGCTGAACTTTGAGACTTTGTCCTCACCCACAACTATTTCACATTTGGGGACAATGTATACCTTCAAATCAGCAGCACTGCTATGGGTACCCGCATGGCCCCACAGTATGCCAACATTTTTATGGCTTCCTCAGCTCTCATCCCCTAATGCCCCTACTCTACTTGCGCTATATTGATGACATCATCATCATCTGGACCCATGGAAAAGAAGCCCTTGAGGAATTCCACCATGATTTCAACAATTTCCATTCCACCATCAACCTCAGCCTGGACCTGTCCACACAAGAAATCCACTTCCTGGACACTACAGTACTAATAAGCAATGGTCACATAACCACCACCCTATACGGGAAACCTACTAACCGCTATTCCTACCTATATGCCTCCAGCTTTCACCCAGACCACACCACACGATCCATTGTCTACAGCCAAGCTCTACGATACAACCGCATTTGCTACAACCCCTCAGACAGATAAACACCTACAAGATCTCTATCAAGCATTCTTACAACTACAATACCCACCTGCTGAAGTGAAGATACAGACTGACAGAGCCAGAAGAGTACCCAGAAGTCACCTACTACAGGACAGGCCCAATAAAGAAAATAACAGAACGCCACTAGCCGTCACCTTCAGCCCCCAACTAAAACCTCTCCAGCGCATTATCAAGGTTCTACAACCTATCCTGAAGGACGACCCATCACTCTCACAGATCTTGGGAGATATACCAGCCCTTGCCTACAGACAGCCCCCCAATCTGAAGCAAATTCTCACCAGCAACCACACACCAGAACCACTAACACAGGAACCTATCCTTGCAACAAAGCCCGTTGCCAACTGTGTCCACATATCTATTCAGGGGACACTATCATAGGGCCTAATCACATCAGCCACACTATCAGAGGCTCGTTCACCTGCACATCTACCAATGTGATATATGCCATCATGTGCCAGCAATGCCCTTCTGCCATGCACATTGGGCAAACTGGACAGTCTCTACGTAAAAGAATAAATGGACACAAATCAGATGTTAACGTTCATAAACCAGTCGGAGAACATTTCAATCTCTCTGGTCACTCGATTTCTGATCTAAAAGTGACTATTCTTCAACAAAAAAGCTTAGAAAACAGACTCCAACGAGAGACTGCTGAATTGGAATTAATTTGCAAATTGGATACAATTAACTTAGGCTTGAATAGAGACTGGGAGTGGTTGAGACATTATACAAAGTAAAACTATTTCCCCTTGTTTATTCCTCCCCCGCACTGTTCCTCAGACGTTCTTGTTAACTCCTGGAAATGGCCCACCTTGATTATCGCTTCAAAAGGTTTTCTCTCCCCCCACCCCACTTTCCTGCTGGTAACAGCTCATCTTAAGTGATCACTCTCCTTACAATGTGTATGATAAACACCCATTTTTTCATGGTCTGTGTGTATATAAATCTCCTCACTGTATTTTCCACTTTATGCATCCGATGAAGTGAGCTGTAGCTCACGAAAGCTTATGCTGAAATAAACTGGTTAGTCTCTAAGGTGCCACAAGTACTCCTTTTCTTTTTGCGAATACAAACTAACACGGCTGCTACTCTGAAACCTGTAAAGGTTTTGTTACTGTTTGGATGTAGTAAATTGCTTATTATTTAGGATTTTGAAGCATGTTTAGAGCAACTGTATAAATATAACTCGGACTTTGGATTTAAAAAAGGAATTTATGGTTAAGTTAGTATCATGACAACATCCTGCATAAATAATAATAATTTCAACACTTAGGTTAAAGCCTCATCTACACCAGGGCTCATCTGCTCTGGAGAATTAACCTTTCGGTAATTCAAGCATCAATATTGACTGCAGGCAACTCACATGTTACAGCGTCCCCACATTCACTCCTATTTCACTTGCAGTTATCCTCACATCCAGATACAGAAATGCAAGTTAATTGCTCACTGTGGAAAAGTGGTGAGCGGAGTTGCTGAGGCACATGAGCTAGTCCATTACTGACTCTTGCCTACACAGCACTGCAGCCAGGTCTCAAAAGGCAAAAAGGATGTTTTTCCATTTTGTTAGCTCAGCTGAGTTTGCTTAAAATGACTTAAAAATTCTGGAAAAATGCAGGCCAAAAACTATTAAAAGACACACACCCTTTCTACCCCTCAGGAGGGGTCTTGTGATAGGACAACCTAGCATGGGCTAAGAACAAATAGTATTTACAGTTGTTCACAGCATGGCTAAGAAATGGCATAAAGCATACCTGCAAAATGTCTGCATGATGTATGGCATGGTCGGGGCTAACAGCATTATTTAGTACACCAAAATTCTTCCATGTAGATAAAGCCTACAACTAATTATGCCAACACACTACTGGCTAGAAAAGTGTCCAATTTATCACTTTTTTGGATTGTGGATGGGCCAACCTGGATATAGAACTAAGATTGCAAAACAATTCTCTATTGTGTGTCAAAAACATTGTCCTGGCCACAATATCAACAAAAGTTACATTAGAAAATAGGCACTTTTAGTTGTGCAACTGGTCTCCAATATGGCAATATTTTCTTTAATGCCCAGGCAAGAATAACAATATGGTATACAATTATTTGCCCACAACCACGTTTAAACATTTTTTTGTACCACAGACTAGGCCTGACTGACTTCAAATAGAGATATATTTAGTCTCCTCCATTGGCGATAAGCTAGCTGCAACCCACAAGAACCTTTTGGGGGATAGAATAAAAGGGAAAGCATCCTTAGTACTCAGATTCCATCCTTTGGGGGATTTAAAAAAACAACAAAGAGTATTAGGATAGCATGGTGGTGGTGACAGTCCAGGAGGAGGGGGATCAGGGAGAACGAGCATGTCAGACAGCATTCTCACATTCTCTGTGTGGAAGGCCTGGTCTACAACTAAAACGGAGGTCAATCTAGTTACATTGCTCAGGGCTGTGAACAACTGTGAAACATAATTAGGTCAACCTAACCCTCATTGTAGATGCAGCTAGGTCAAAAGAATTCTTCCACTGACCTAGTTACCCTCTTGGAGAGATGGATTACCTAAGCTGATGGAAAAGCTCCTTCCATTAATGCAGGAAGCGCCTATGCTACAGCAGCACAGCTGCAGTGCTGGAGCTGTGCCACTGTAATGTAGACAGACCCTTTGAGTTAAAAAACAGACACAGTAACTTCTCACTTAAAGTCATCCCGGTTAACGCTGTTTTGTTGCTGATCAGAGAACATGCTTGTTTAAAGTTATGTAATGCTCCCTTATAACTTTTGGCAAACGCCTGCTTTGTCCACTGCTTGCAGAAAGAGCAGCCCATTGGAGATAGCTAGTGGGGGCTTGGAACCAGGGTGGACCGGCAGCCCCCATATCAACCCCCCAAAGTTCCCTGTGAGGGAGCACAGCCCCGCTGGGCAGTTCAGATGTCCCGCCCCCCACTGCTGTGTGCTGCTCCTGCCCTCTGCCTTGGTGCTGCTCCCGCGAGCTTCCTGCTTGCTTGAGGAGAAAAGAGGGGTGCTAATGTCAAGGTGTTCCCCCTCCCCAATTCCTTTACCCCATTTCCACGGGGGAGTGGGGGAAGGCAGGAGGGAAGGGACACAACAGGGCTGAGGGAACTTGCTGGCAGCAGATGCTGTCTCAACTTGCTGAGCTAGTTAAAAAGGCAATGTACTTAGAGTAGGGTCAGTCTACTTAAAGGGGCAATGCGCGTCTCTCTCTCTCTCACACACACACACTGTGTTTCTCTCTGTTTCTCTCTGCCATGGTGTCTCCCCTCCCTCCATTCCTGCTACCTTGCACAGTGTGAGGCCACATTAACAACCTCAGCCAAGTGCTAGTTCATCATTTAGCAGTAACGCATTCCCTGGGAAATATTCCATCCTCTTCCACCCTGTCTTCACCACCTCAACCAAGCTTCACAATTATCATTGCTGTGTACAGTATTAAATTGTTTAAGAAACTTATACCGTGTGTGTGTTATATATATATATACACACACACACACACACACACACACACACACACATATATGTCTTGTCTGGTGAAAAAAAAAACTTCCCTGGAACCTAACCTACCCGTTTACATTAATTCTTGTGGGGAAACTGGATTTGCTTAACATTGTTTCGCTTAAAGTAGCATATTTCAGGAACATAACTACAACGTTAAGCGAGGAGTTACTGTACATTCAAACATGTTTCAGAGAAGCAGCCGTGTTAGTCTGTATTCTCAAAAAGAAAAGGAGTACTTGTGGCACCTCAGAGACTAACAAATTTATTTGAGCATAAGCTTTCGTGAGCTACAGCTCACTTCATCGGATGCATTCAGTGGAAAATACAGCGGAGAGATTTATATACAAAGAGAACATGAAACAATGGGTGTTACCATACACACTGTAACCAGAGTGATCACTTAAGGTGAGCTATTATCAGCAGGAGAGCGGGAGGGAGGGGGGAGAACTTTTTGTAGTGATAATCAAGGTGGGCCATTTCCAGCAGTTAACAGGAATGTCTGAGGAATAGTGGGGGGAGAACAAACATGGGGAAATAGTTTTACTTTGTGTAATGACCCATCCACTCCCAGTCTCTATTCAAGCCTAAGTTAATTGTATCCAATTTGCAAATTAATTCCAATTCGGCAGTCTCTCGTTGGAGTCTGTTTTTGAAGTTTTTTTGTTGAAGGATAGTCCCTTTGAGATCAGAAATCAAGTGACCAGAGAGATTGAAATGTTCTCCAACTGGTTTTTGAATGTTATAATTCTTGACATCTGATTTGTGTCCATTTATTCTTTTACGTAGAGACTGTCCAATCTGACCAATGTACATGGCAGAGGAGCATTACTGGCACATGATGGCATATATCACATTGGTGGATGTGCAGGAGAACGAGCCTCTGATAGTGTGGCTGATGTGATCAGGCCCTATGATGTGATCAGGCCCTGAATAGGTATGTGGACACAGTTGGCAACAGGCTTTGTTGCAAGGATAAGTTCCTGGGTTAGTGGTTCTGGTGTGTGGTTGCTGGTGAGTATTTGCTTCAGGTTGGGGGGCTATCTGTCAGCAAGGACTGGCCTGTCTCCCAAGAGCTGTGAGAGTGATGGGTCGTCCTTCTGCATAGGTTGTAGATCCTTGATGATGCGCTGGAGAGGTTTTAGTTGGCGGCTGAAGGCGATGGCTAGTGGTGTCATCATGAATAGGTCGGAATATGAACAAGAGGTGCCACAAGTAATCCTTTTCTTTTTGTACATTCAAAGTTATCCATGCACTATTTATGCACCAGTCATCCTAAGCCAAGTCAAGCCATGTACCAACAGACCACCTCCAGTTTTCCACCAGTGATGGAAGGATTTAATTACTTTTTACCCCCATCAGTCTAATGCTTTACCCTGATGTGCTATTTTGGAGTATCTTTCCCCACTACCTTTTACAAGTGCTTTGAAAGTCTCTGAATGCAGATACTAAACAAGAGCAAGTTACTGCTATATACCCCCTGCTATCCCTTCCCAGGGCCCCTGTATTACTCCTACATCTCTTAAGCAGCCAAGCCATCTGCAGCCTTCCTAGTTCCTCCTCATCTTTCCCTTCCCACCACATGTGCTGAGGATAGAGAAGGTGACCAGCCGGTGGCTGAGTTGCCATCTGAGAAATTTCAGTATTTCAAAAATTGGCTTTATTCCCAACTAGCCTGAATCCCACGTTTTGGAAATTTCTCATGAATCAGAACTTGGCCCGCAAAACCCTGGCACGGCGGGTCTGCCCGGAGCTAAGGACCCCAGCCTGGCTCCCACCCCAGAGGCCCTGGGGTTTGGTGGCGGCTCCTCGAGCCCGACTCGCTGTCCCGAGTTGCGGGTTGCAGGAAGCGGCGGCGCCTCCCTCGGGCCGTTCGGGTTGCGCCCGGGGCCGGTCCGCGGCAGCGCTGGGCTGACAGAGCAGCAGGCTTCGCGCCCACAGCGCTGGTACCGCCCCGCCTGCAGCCGTTACACGCGCGGCTCCGCAAGGCCAGCGGGGCTCACCAACGGCTCCTGGGCCGTGTCGCGCCCCGCGGAGCGGGCTCCGTTGACCGTGGCGAAGAAGCTCCACATTCCCCCCCCCCCCCCCGATCCGCCCCACTCACTTAGCATCGGCGGAGAACGCCGCTCTGGCGCCGCTCAACGTGCTGCCTCCGCAGCGCACCACGCGGAGCGGCTGCTGCGCCACCATCTTCCCGCTGCGAGACCTTCCACCTTCGACCTCTCACCCTTGCCCCGCCCCCAGCGAGCGCCGCCGCTCTGGCCGTGCACTCCCCGGAACTCTCTCGTAGACGTTGCTCCATTGGCTCCCTGCCATCCTATCCATGGGCAAGGAAGGCCATTACGCCCGTTCCTTTCAAGCGCATTGCATAGCGTTTAGGGCACTTCCGCCCTTAGTTTACATGGGAACAGGAAACTCTCAGTGATCTTCGTGAGGTCACAGAGGAGCGCCGTCGGCTGGAGCGCACCGCGCTTCGCTCCTCCCCTTCCTGAGGGAGAATGAGAGGGGCAAGAAACTGTAGTGAACGCATGCGCAGAGCCTTTCTTGCTGTTCCCGCTGTCATTCCAAGCCGGACTCGGCATTTCCGAGTGACGTCACTAATGCGCGACAGAATCAGGCTGCAGAGGCGAGGGGCGGGGCCTGGAGGCGGGGAAGTGGGGTGAGCACGCAGCTCGCGTCGGGACGCTGTCAGGGCCGGCAGCGAGAGCTTTGGCTGGTGCCCCGGCACGCCTGTTGCTGCGGGTCACGCGGCTCCGTTCCTATGGCAACTCTGTGGCAGGCACCCCTCAACCACATAGTTATACTGACCTAACGCCCGGTGTAGACGGCGCTAGGCCAAAGGGCGTCCGGTGGACATGGCTCCCCCTCTTGGGGACGGGGCGTACCTCCTGTGCCATGGGAGAAGCTCTCCCAGCGTAGGTAGCATCTTCACTCGTCCTCTTGTGGCGCAGCTCCCGCACTGTGAGTGTAGACAAGCCCCTATACAGGTCGCGTGTGTCTGCATTTCCTGTCCTTCGCCCAGGTGTTTGTGTTAACCGGGTGCTCGGAGAGGAATGCAGCCTTCCAACTGCGCTTGTGAATCTTAACATGATTGCAGCACATGACTGTTAGGGGTGCAGGCCTTAATCAATTTTACCTTTTATCATGAAATACAAAAAAGGGGTCGTACAAAAACAACATGGCTAGGAAGGCATTGATTTAAAGAGCATTGCCTCTTACGCCCCCTCCCCGTCTCTTTTGAAGCTCTTCTTCAGCACAGCTAGCTTCTGTATTTTGATTAGGAAACAGAATTAAGAGCACTAGAAAAAGCTCTCCCTTCAGTTTTAAACAGTCTCCTCTTTAAAGAGAAGGGTAACGTACTATGAAGTTTCAGAGGAACAGCCGTGTTAGTCTGTATTCGCAAAAAGAAAAGGAGTACTTGTGGCACCTTAGAGACTAACCAATTTATTTGAGCATGAGCTTTCGTGAGCTACAGCTCACTTCATCAGTTCAATTACTATTGAACTATTGTAGCTCACGAAAGCTCATGCTCAAATAAATTGGTTAGTCTCTAAGGTGCCACAAGTACTCCTTTTCTTTTTACTATGAAGTGTAATTCTCAGCCCATCCCAAGGCATTAAATTTCAAAGAGAGATGACACCTGATGTGGTTCCAGTGCATATTTTGAGAGGTCTGGGTGACTGATCACAATGTGACTTTGAGTAATCCGTTCCAAAGCGGTATTATAATGTTAAAATAAATCTCAGCGATTGCAAAGTAATCTGCTTCCTTTACAGTTTCTACTCAAGCCTTAAAAAAGTGTTCTTAGGTAGTTTAGTATCTGAAAAATACAGAATTTAAGTTGATGATGTTTAAAAACCTGTATACATTCTTGATGAGGCGACCAAGGACCAGAACAAAATTCTTTGTAATTGAAAGAGATTAAGTTGTAAAAAAGAAATATATATAAACACAAGACTAATGCAGCTAACTGAGTATCTAAAACTTCATGAAATGCATAAACTTAATACAAAGAAGCCTTAAAGAGTATACTTATTCAAAAGCAAGCTGGTCACAAAAAGTCACAAAATATTTTAGCCTTAATGCTAACAACATGGAAAGGCTAGTTTCTTAATTGACAGATGGATAATAAGTGTTTGGTCTCATGTTGTTTTCCCATAGAAATACCTTGCATTTATAAATAATTAATAATCCCTCTGACTTTAAAGGATTCTAATGTGCTTTATGAATATGGGAATGACAAAGAAATGCAGCCCTGTCTCAGGTAGTATCAGCTGCTGTCCAACTGCACACAGCAATGCTCAACAGTATCTTAGCATAGGAAGTGAAGAATAGTATTGTATCCACTTGAAATGCTCGGGAACCCTAGATAGGGGAACTCGAGATAGGATGGTTGAAATTATATTAGAATCCAATTAACTGTACCCACCCACTGGTTGGAGAGGCTTTCATCTTGGTTAAGCAGAATTGACAACAGCTGCACCTTTGGACTTCAGCATTGGGCTATACTTATATGGCTCTCATTCCCATTGGATGAGTGTCTCACAAAGATTAATGAATTTATCCTCACAACATCTCTGTTAGGAAAAAGTATTATTATCCACATGTTACAGATAGGGAGCTTAGGTACAGAGAAATTGAATGACTTGCCCGTCATCACACAGGAAGTGTGTTGTGGAACCAACAATTGAATTAAAATCTTCCGAGTTCCAATCCAGTGCCTTAAACAAGAGATAGCCTTGTCCTGTTTAAGCAGCAATGTCAGTGTCAACGGACTTAGTGCTTCCTAGAATATATTCTATAATTGTACCCTAATTGAAATTTAGCTTGAATGCTAAGCTAACACCTCTACTCTTGAGGAAAAATGTCATGGTATTTTACATTTCCACGTAGCGTTAGGACCTCAGAGAAACCAAACCAAAATACAGTGCTTCCATTTCTCTCAATGTTAGGTTAATACACTCGTCAAAATTTAGTGTAGAGTTAATAGAAAAAATGCTTATAATATTTGTTTTCTTAGACCATGTCTACACTAGAAACTTACCAGTTTAGCAATATCAGTTAAGGGTGTAATGTGGTGGTTTTTTATGACATTTCTATACAGGCAAAAGCCCTAGTGTAAATGCAGTTATACCGACATAAAAGTGCCTTTGCTGGTATAGCTTATTTTGCTTACCGAACAATATAAACTATATCTGTGAAAGTACTTTTTTGCCAGCATAATCTATGTGTACTCTAGCAGAGATTTGCCAGTATAGTAATACCAGCAAAACCTTTAAGTGTAGACTAGGCCTTAGGTCTCACATCAAAGTTTTAGCTGGGTTTGGACCAACTTAGCTGAAGATCTGTAAAGACTGCTGTCCAACCTGGAAAAATGTTATATGTATATAAACTTTGTAGCTGAAAGACTTGATCTTTTTATTTACCAGCTGTTTTGGTCTGTATATTGAATAAAATAAAAATCATTTATTTTTTTCACAAAAGTTCAGAGACTGTTTAGAATCTTTTTACCTTTGTCTATTAAGCAGTCAGTTCTTTTAGATTCACTCAAGTCCGTCTACCTAAAGTATTTATCTGGACCCCATCTCCATAGTATCTGAGCACCTCACAATGCCAGTGAGGTAGGGAAGTACTATTATCCCCATTTTACATGTTGGAGAACTGAGGCACAGGGAGACTAAGTGACTTTCCCAGGGCCATACAGGAAGTCTTATAAAACTCCTATATATTCTATCCCCATATGATTTTGGTAGTTATTTCTGATATTCTGTACTATTTTAACTCCATACATGCAATTTTATTCTGATGTAGGTCACATTCCTCTAAGAAATTTGACCATAAAATGAAAATGGAGATTTAAGGTTTATATCTTTGGTGTACATTTTTTATATCTAATTTTGTTGTGCATGTAATTGGATTACATCAGAGATATTGTAGAACATTAAAAGAACAGTTTAAAAAATTTATATTAACCATTGCCAAAATAGCACATTTATTATTAGTCATGGCAGGATTCAGTTTAAATCATTAGTCATCATTGGTAAATGTCTATTTCACTGGGCACACTGAAATCGACGAAAAAAATATCCATAGGTAATAGTTAGCAAGCACAGCTTCCCAGGCTCTTTGCACCTGTAGGAATCCGGTATCTCCAGCTTTGCAAGGAGTCCTCTGCAGCCCTGCTGTCGTGGCTGTGTAGGGATCCCCCTGCAGCACTGCTGCGAAATGGTGAAAATTTATTTAAAGTTGGGGAGGGGCAGGAAGGTTAAAAATAAAATCCATACTGATCATTGAATTTACCACCCAAAAAAAAAAAAAATTTGAATTCTGCCAAGCCTGTTTGATAATGTATCATACCCTCATTACACCATTGTTCGGTTTTGTGGTGGAAAAACCTTCATCTTTATTGGAAATGTAAAATTCACATGGTACAAAATCTCATTAAAATTGGAGGAACATTCACTACTTAGTTTGCATTTGTTTATGATATTGCCTCACTGTTCAGAAATACTAAGGGGTCTAACTCAGTCCTGATGCATGCAATTTGGTAAGTGATAGTAAGAGTTATATGCATCAAATAGATTATTGACTCGTAAAATCTTCTCTGCAATAATTGATTCCAGAGAGTGTTACTCAGTGAATGTTTGCGCCATATAAAATGAGACATCCACAGAAAGGTAAATTGTCTACATTTTTTTTGTAACTAGCTGCTTCATGCTCTTAACTCTCACTATGTTGTTGCTCAGTTTTCAGAAAAGATCCGAAAAAGCCTTTGAACATGTACTTAATACTGATAAACAGTCTTGGTTTCCACATTAGCGTGTCAATAACAGAGAATGAATGCTGGGCTTGGGACCACTCTCTGCTAATTTGCAGCAATAGTTTTTGTGTGTATGAATATATTCAATGTTTTGAGTAGATCTGGCTGTGTTGTTAGATTTGAAACATTTCTAATGGAATAGTCTCACTGGGTTTACATAAGAACCATAGTGCTAACAAATATTTTTAGTAGCCTCCAGAACAATTGAACTTTTAAAGTGGCTTCTTATTTGTGGGTGTGGGGTGGGTTGTTTTTAATCAGAAAGACCAGCTTACACTTCAGTTTGTATCTGACATCAATATTCTGCCTGGGACATTGACATCAGGAAATCCAATCTGAATATTTGTGGATGTGAATATTGAGCTAACTGGTGTCTGATGTTGACAGAAGGCTTTAGAGCAGCAGTATTCACACATATACACTATACATGTCTCTGATGTAGTGAGCCACCTGCTGAATTTCTAGCATTTTTTAAATGAATGTTCTGTTTCTGCACAGCTTGTTGCTTGCTTTTTAGTTGTGTGGTACTTGCAGATAATGCAAAATCCCAATTAAAGCTTTTACGTTGAAAGTTTTGTTTCTCTGTCCTTATAGCAATGATGCTTCAGGGATTGTTTACATGGGGAAGGAAATTTATTGGCATAACTGTTCTGGTATAAACTCCCTGTGTGGACACTCTCATAACACGGGGAGTTATACTTTCAATTATACCAATATGATGATAGTGGTAAATTTCCCCAAATAGACAAGCCCTCAGGAAAAATGATTCTATAACTCAGATCTGCTTGCCATGTTACCATATGATATTCTTTGTAATTCAGCTGGGTGAAATTTGCTAACTGAAGAAAGCTGCTCAAACCTTCTTCCTTTTTGAAAGTTAGTTGGTGATTTAAAAATGTTCAAACCCTCCTGAGACTTTTTTTTTTATAATTTATTAGGCTCTAGATTTAGACGCATCCTAGGTGAATACATGGAGGACCAATGAAAGGATTACTGCTTACCAAACAATTTGTCAACAAAGGGATGTGTATTTAAATATACAAAAAGTAACAAGATACTTGCACGCTTCATGCTGAATTTTGTGATAATTTGAAATGTAATTCAGGAAATTTAATTGCACTATCAGTGTTTTGTGTCAAATAGAATGTTATTAGAAAGTTTTCTACTCATGTTTCATATATACAGTATTTATGTTTGAATATATTAATAAAAGTCTGGAACATCTGATGTAATACAACAATATTTCTCTTTTATGTTTTGGAAGATGTGTAAAGGTGGAAGACATTAATCCACATCTGTGTAAATCAGGCGAGTAGAGTACAGACATGGCAGAACATAAGAACGGCCATCCTGGGTCAGACAAAGGTCCATCTAGCCCAGTATCCTATCTTCTGACAGTGGCCAATGCCAGGTGCCCCAGAGGGAATGAACAGAATAGGTAATCATCAAGTGATCCATCCCCTGTTGCCCGTTCCCAGCTTCTGGCAAACAGAGGCTAGGGACACCATCCCTGCCCATCCTGGCTAATAGCCATTAATGGACCTATTCTCCATGATCTTATCTAGTTATTTTTGAATGCTGTTATAGTCTTGGCCTTCACGACATCCTTTGGCAAGGAGTTCCACAGGTTGACTGTGTGTTGTGTGAAAAAATACTTCCTTTTGTTTGTTTTAAACCTGCTGCCTATTAATTTCATTTGGTGACCCCTAGTTCTTGTGTTATGAGAAGAATAAATAACACTTTATTTACTTTTTCCATACCAGTCGTGATTTTATAGTATCCTCTATCGTATCCCCCCTTAGCTGTTTCTTTTCCAAGCTGAAAAGCCCCAGCCTTATTAATTGCTCCTCATATGGAAGCCGTTCCATACCCCTAATAATTTTTGTTGCCCCTTTCTGAACCTTTTCCGATTCCAATATCTTTTTTCAGATGGGGCAACCACCTCTGCATGCAGTATTCAAGATGTGGGCGTACCATGGATACCGGGAGAATGCTCTGGTATATGGGAGGCAATGGGGAAAGACTCCAGTACCTCCCCACTGCTGTAACTTTTCCTTACCACAGGGAACTCCTGGAGTCTTTCCCTCCTGCAGTGAAAGATTGGCTGGGGGAGGCAGCAGGGAAAGGCTCTGGCAGCTCCCTGCTCCTGGAGCCTTTCCCTGCTGTAATGAAAGACTCTGCTGAGGGGAGGCAGTGACTGGGGAAAGGCTTTCACTGCCTCCCCCTTGCCAGAGTCTTTCCCTATGTGCACGCCCTGAGGTAGGCTGTGGTCTACCTTTTTGTTAGCATCATGGTGCCATCTGTTAGTCTACTTAAATGCTTTGGTCACTAACCCTAATGTCACCTCATGGGAGAAAGGTGAACCAACTGAAAGTTGAGTCTTTTGTATCAGAGGGGTAGCCGTGTTAGTCTGGATCTGTAAAAGTGGCAAAGAGTCCTGTGGCACCTTATAGACTAACAGACATATTGGAGAAAGCTTTCGTGGTGATTAGCCACTTCGTTGGATGCATTAGCTAGAATCTTCCAGAATAAACATCACATTATGTATATTCTTTTTTGTGTACAAGGCCATCGGTGTAAACGGTGGTTTACAGAGCTCATTAAACAAGACACAGTCCTTACTCCAAAGAGTTTACATTATAAACTGACCAGACAAACCTACAGAAATGAACTCAAACCGGAATGGGGGAGGGAGAAGAAGTCATTTAAACCACCTCCCACAACACACAGAGAAGAGATGAACAGCCATGAAGCTGTTTCAAGAGTTGGCCTGCTGCCTACCTAGCATAAGTGCTCTTAAAAATTACCTTTTTCTTTCATAGTTGCTATGTGTTTGTTTTATTTAATTTATTTTTTTCTGCTATAATGGTTCAGTCTTGAATAATCATCACATTTAAATATTAACTTAATATTGCTAAACAAGGTAATAATTCTTTCATTTTTTCAGAACTTTGTTTCATTGTTTTGTGTTTTTCTGAGTTAAAATAACTCAAGTAACTTGTGGAGTTTTTTTTTTTTTTTTTGTAATTAGGCATAAGTATCTAAGGCTATGCCTGCTGAAACCATGCTGTCTTACTTCAGTTACTCTTCTAATAAATTAGTGCTCTCAAATATTTGACCATTTTGGACATTATTTGACTGGTCAATTGAACAATTATTTTTGGACAGTTCAAATGCCCAAACCTGGGAGTGAGTCAGATTTCACCCTATCCATATTTTCTGAGATTATTTTCTTTTATTAACAAGCCAGACCAATTATAATAAAAATTAAAGGTCTGATTCTGCAAACCTACTCATGCAGTAATCTGAGTGAGTCTATCCTACATAGGCGAACAGAGGATTAACAAACATCTGAGATCTCCATTAGCCCATCTTGCTGCACCTAATTAGACTTCATTTGTTATTAGACCCAGCTGGGGAGCTGGGCCTTCTTAATAAAAGAAGGATGTGAAAGCCACAGGGAAAGTCTAGGAGAGAGCCAAGACAGAGACCCAGAAGAGAGGAGGTAGATAGTTCCCTCTCTCTTGGAAGGGTTTGGGAGAAGACTGATTGAAGAAGGCCACAGGGATAAAATTAACACCTATAGTGGTGGCAAGGCACAGAGAGGCAGTCTTGAGGGGTTGGTATTCCAGTAGAGAAAGAAGAAGCTGGGAGGACGTAGGGATAAGATAGAAGTGAGGCTACAGGGAAGCGGCACAAGGGGCTAGGACGTAGGAAGTGGCCCAGGGAAAAGCCATGCATCTGAAAGAGCAGACCTAGCTGCTTAATTCAAGGTCTCTGGGCTGGAAACCAGAGCAGAGGGTGGGCCTGGGTTCCCTTAACAGCCCGAGGAAGGGGCTGTCAGGCTGTCTTGAGTGGCTCATGAGCGAGAATACGAACCTCAGGGCAAACTGTTAACAGCAGGGCACATACCCCCAAATGGTTATGAGTTCTCTATTTAGATTTCACCAACGAAGTAACAAGTGTAAACTCCTCAGTACACAGGCAGGGTGGGGTGTAAGATTGAGCTTAAAGAACAAGCCGAGGGAGCAAAAAAGATCTTTTGTGTTGGGACGTTTCTGGACTTTTTTTTGTAAGCAGTGGAATTAAAATGTGACCTGATGGGAGGGCCAAGTTACGAGAAGAAAGTCTGCTGCAGGACCTCAGTAGCCATTGGCAAGGGGTGCAAGAGTGGGAAGAGTTGCTACACCATGAGTGGGGATGGCAGCAGTGAGACCACAGCAAGGTTTTGCAGAAGCAGGGCTGAATGCAGGGATCTACAGTCAGCTCTTTTGCGCAAGATTTTATTTTAAACATTAACTAAACTTTACATATTCTTGGCTGCAGAATTGTAATTGCAGTGAAATATGCTGTGTAGACAGGGTTTTTATCTGTCTTTAATTACTTGGAGCCAGAATCTGCCTTTTAGAAATAAAAATATTTAAGTGGAAAATTTTTATGGCTCTTCATGCATTATAAGGGCAGCAAATCTTACTGTGTACAGCTGTAGCCGTGGTTTAGAAATCCAGCCTTCAAAAACACATCGTCAGTATTCTATATGTAGCTTACCCTGTCTTTTGTTAGTTCAAGGTCTGGCTTTAAAACACCCAACAGCTTGGCAAGTCATGTCCTTACTTGAAAGTACATAGTCTTTCCTAATTGTCATTTATGAAAGTCATTTATGTTTGTGCAGTATGGTCTTGAGTTTGTTTCGTGGTGAGCCATCCAATGTTGTATTCATCCCAAACTGTCATTCATCATAAATATGGTAAGAAATGTAAAAGGTTCTCTGGCAGTGCAACAGCAGAAGCAAAACAATGCTGTGTACATGGGGTTAAAATTAGGACCTTACCAAATTCACAGTCTATTTTAATCAATTTCATGGTCATAGGATGTTAAAAATCATCAATTTCACGGTTTCAGATATTTACATCTGAAATTTCATGGTGTTATAACCATGGGGGTCCTGACCCAAAAAAGGGTGTGTGTGTGTGTGTGGGTAACAAAGCTATTGTAGGGGGGGTCACAGTATTGCCACCCTTGTTGCTTCTGATGGAGGTGCTGCCTTCAGAGCTGGGCAACTGGAGAGCAGTGGGCAGCGCAGACAAGAGGGTTGCACGGTATGGGGGGGTTCACTTTTGGTGGGGGCAGGACTAGCCTTACAGGTGGGTGACTGCCCAGGATGCTGTGGTCAGGGGCACGCTGTAGTCCTCCCCAGCACAGTCAGCCCAAGGTCCCTTTAACCCTGGAGCGCTGGGCCTAGAGCCAGGGAGAGTTGGGCTGGGACGAGAGCACTGGAACCTTTGTAGAAGTGGGTAGCCACCAGTGCTGGAACTGAGGGGAAGGGGGCCATGCCCCCCACTTTTTAAATGGGTGTAGTTTTGGAGAGCAGAGACAGCATTGCTCACCCAAACTGCAAGCCTCGGGCAGGCGCAGAGCTGTGCCGGGGGGGGGCTGCGCTTCATGGCAGGGGACCTGTGACTTGCAATTTGGGAGAGCAATGTCACCCTCTGCCCCCCAAACAATGTCCATGTTAAAAGGTGTGGGGCATGACCAGATGGTCTCCCTGGTTCTGACACCATTGCATGGGGCGTCCCAGATGGGGGCTTCTACCATCAGCAGCTGCTCCCTGTACATCTGGGGAGGGATACGGGCAGGAAGTGGGGCAGGGGTGTGGCGCTTTCTGCAGCTGGGGAGAGGTTCCTGGAGATGGGTCTGACCCTGCTCCAGGAGTGGCCCCTGCAATGGCACCTGCAAGAGAAGAGGAAGTACCGTCCGTCCCCAACCCTGCCAAGACTTGGAGCTGGAGCCCGGCACATAGTAGGAGCCCTGGCTGGAGCGCCCCCAGCCCCGCCCCTCCCTGGCAGATTTCACAGAGGAGACCAGATTTCATGGTCCATGATGTGTTTTTTATGGCCGTGAATTTGGTAGGGCCCTACACATTTGAGAGTGTGACTTGGAATTAGGATATCATTTACAGTGACTGAATATTAGATACCTGCTGCATCCGCAGGTTCGGCTGATGGTGGCTCCCACGGGCTGCGGTTCGCTGCTCCAGGCCAATGGGGGCTGCGGGAAGGGCGGCCAGCACATCCCTTGGCTTGCGACACTTTCCGCAGCCCCCATTGGCCTGGAGCGGCGAACTGCTGCCAGTGGGAGCCACGATCAGCCGAACCTGCGGATGCGGCAGGTAAAGAAACCAGCCCAGCTGCCAGGGGCTTTCCCTGAACAAGCGGTGGACCAGAGTTGAGAACCACTGGTCTAGAGCTAAGGCTCTAGCACAGTTCAGCTATGTAGTTAGGATTCTGTGTATGCTACCAAAGTGGTCCCTTGACGTGCTTATAATTGCCATACAGACAGGTTCGTAAACATGTAAAATAAGAGTTAATTTGGTTGCAACAAATCATATGTTATTTTCCCTCTGTAGAGAGATCCACGCAATTGCATGAAGTAGTTTGGAGAGGGGCTTGCAGTCACCCAACAGTCTCCCTACCCTGGTAGGTCCTCCTTGTGACTACTGCCTCACTGTACTTGTTCAGAGGATGAGTAGGCAGGAACTGTAGTGGGAAAAGTGGCACATGGGTTGGGAGCATCAGGTGTGGAAGCGATTCTGGTGTGGGGGAGTATAATGAGAGCCTGGAATAGAATCTGGAAATCCTGACTCCCAATCTCACCTGCCCTGATAACTACATTTCCCTTCTATGTTTGGGTCCAGGGCCCAAGACTCCTGGCTGATTCCCAGTCCTCTGATCTAACTGCTACCTCATGCTGTCTGTCTTGCTGGTGAATGTTTTTATATTAATGAGGGGTGTGGGGAATAACGTTTTGTGGGGTTGGTGACCTGACACCTGAGAAAACAGATTCGAAAGGAGGAACAATACCTTGGTTCTTCCATGATACTGGTGGTATCAGGGTAGGGCTACTGGCTTTTTATAAGCATAACACTGCCCCCTGGGCATCACTAGTGTCCAGGACAGGACTCTGGCCATTGCCTTTGTTCGGAGTAGAGCCTTGCTGGGCTTCTCTGTTGTCAAGTGTTGGGTTGTGATGTGTCTCCTGGTTGTTACCGTAGTCTGGGCCATTGTCAGGACCCTGACCTGCTTCCTCCTACCTGATTTTCTCTTTTTTTTGAAAGAGATCATCTGTGGTGCTCTCTGCATCCAAGGGTCTTTGTTCTCCATCAGTTCCTGAGCGCTGTCACTAGGAGTGGGCTAGTTTTGGCTCTCTCTGCACTCTCACTTCTGTGTCATTGTGTGTGTCCTGGCCTAAAAATCAATCTGCATGATTTCAGTGTAGTCATTGGGGTGGGGCTGCACTGACCACAGCAGCTCAAGGGCATTCGCTTTCACAAACACAAATATTTGGAAATTGAGAAATCTGTTGAGCAAGAGGAATGGCAGGAGGTATGCAGATGCATTGTGGGGGAGAAGGCTGGGGACTCAGCCAAGCCAGCCCTAGGGATGAGCCAATTGGATAGCTACACAGGAGCCTGTGTTTCTGGAGGGTTCTGCTTTTTAACCCCTCTCAGAAAGCGCCCAAGAGTTTGCTCACCCAGTGATTCGCTACACCCAACTCCCAGTGTGTGAAAATCCTCAAGGAACCCAGGACTGTGCATCATCTTGTTACCCCCTGCCTCTAATGAGAGAGAGCCTTGCCCCAGATGGCTGGGTGTTAGCTGCGAAACACCACCAGCCTGTTAATCTCTCAAGATCTCTCCTCTGAGCTATGCCATCCCTGTCTTCACCTTGCAGCCTAACAATAGATGCACCCCAGTGTCTGAGTCCCTTTGAAGCACTCCCTTGTGATATCCAGCCCCGACACTGGCTACTCTGAGTATCAGAAATCCCAGATCCTCTGTCCTGAGAGGAACAGTTTACTTTAAACCACCACTCTGGTAAACCACACAGAACTTGTAATAAAACAAAAGAAGGCTTATTTAAGAAAGAGTAGAGATTCAACTAAAAACAAGAGAGAGTGATGGAAAGAAACAGTTACCGTATGAAACAATATAAAAAAATGTGAACTAGGTCCTACACTTATTAACATTACCTTTCCTATCTAATAAAGTAGGTTTTCCCCTCCAAAGTTCAGTCTGTTACAGAGCTGGTTGGCTTCACAGGAACCAGGATCTTAACTTGCATGGAAACGCCACTGCTCTACAAGATGTTTCGTTGGTGAATGGATAGAGAGTGCCTTTCCACACCTTCTGTTATACTGAAAAACTCTTTTGTCTTTATTTATAGACAGGGTGATTTTGTCGGTTGTAATGTTCCTTTTTTTAACCTGCAAGGGGTTTCAATTGCTTGCAATTGTCTCTAGTTTTCCAGTGATAGAGTTGAAATGGAGTAAGACTAGACAAATTGACCTTGCGTTACATCACCGGCTAACAAGCAAGGCCAACAGCTCCCTTCTACTTGGATGGACCATCACTGAGACATACTATCCCCTGGTGATTAACTTTTACTCCATAAAGCACACTTTCAATACAGTTACGTTATTCCTTAAATATTACCCGTACATGAATCTCACAATAATTGAGTCTTGATAGGTTATGAGCTTTCTATAGATACCTTACATGTGATCCCTTATGGATAAATACCCTGCAAGATACATGTTTGATATAAAGAGTTTATCAGGTCTGAGACAAGTTGTTTGCAAAGAACAGTGGACCCTTGGCCTAGGGGCCTGTATGTTACAGTTTGTCTTGAAAAGAATTTCTCAGGTGTAGTCCTTTCTTTGTCTGTCTTGGCCTGCTACACTGACTCTGGCGGAGGGCGTTGTATTTTGATTTGAATAGGCTCTGCAGACGTGGCCCATTTGTTTGCTTTGTCCTGCTGTGCTTCCATTTTGGGTCATTTTTGCCATTGGATGTGTATGTAGCTCCTGTTCAGTTTAGGGGGCAGAATTTGAGATCCTGTTGAGATTGGAAGGCAGAATGTGATCCTTGGTGTTTATTTAAGTGTTAGGTAAAGAAGAACAGTATATGTGCAATTGTCAGTTTAAAAAACTGAGTCTGAATTAGTTTCAGGTGCCACACCAGTCCCCCTAAATCGTCTGCTACTTTTGGTAGTTTAACAATGCAACTTCACTATCTTTTAATGTTGTTTCTCTGCCCATTGCTGCGTCAAAGGGCCACACAAACAAAACTGGAAACTGACTATATAGGGTAAACAATAAAGGTGACTAGACAACTTGAAAAAAATAGATTAGAGGAAAATCAGCTTATTCTCTTTCATGAACAGTAATCTAAAGTATTAATTGTAACAATAACAGATAAAATGTGTTCAGACTGAATCATGATATTTAAACTGATAGCTTCCTATTAACTATGGAACTAAGGAAAATCTGTGATTGATATTTTCAAGTAGGTGTGAATTATATATATGTCACAGGATGGCACTCGAGTTACATCTTGGTAATGTAAAATGCTCCTAAGAGATGCTATAAATGAGTCATTTTCCTATTTTGACCAAGAAACTAACAAACTAGGCCCAAATAACAAAAAAAAAAAAAAGTGCTCTGTGTTTGAGGCCTCTTTTCAAATGTTCCATGTGGAAGACGTGTGACTCATGCTCTCAGTGTGTAAGTCACCTTCCCACTTCCTGCTGGCTGAGCAACTCCTGGAGGATTTGTTGTAATAAGATTTTTCTCTGAATTTTAAGGTGTATGTTACAAGCCGTGGCTTAGATTTCTTTGCAGCTTATCTCTCTTCTTGTGCCTCCTTTCCGTTCTGTTATTTTTAACACTCCTATAGGTGTACAGACATTACAAAAATCATGAAACAGCTTTTTGTAGCTGAAGGAATAAGAGACGCTAGTGGCTTCCAATATGTAATACTGTATGGGATAAGGGACTACACAGATTCCAGCTGTTGCTCAAATGGTCTTTATTTGATTGAAGTGAGGGCTTTTTGATGCCTAGCTCTGATTACCTTGCTTAAATTTACACTTACAATATGTAAACTTAAACCACATGCCAATATACGACCACCAAGGAGGTTTCTTTGTATACAATTATTTTGGTTCCTATTTCAGGGCAGCCTGAACCAACCCTAACCCTAGACCAGAGAACCCGACTAGACCCAACTAATCCTAACTTAGGGATCCTTGCCACCCTCCATCCTAGCCTGGGGAGCCCTAATCTCAATAACCCTGACCTTGGCCCCAGAGGCCCTCCTGGGGTTGATGGAATCTATTCCCAATTTACATCTGAACAGAGTGGAAAATAATAATTTGGGTTAGAAGGGAGGAAGTATTGTTAAGGCACAGCAATGGGAGTCCAGAAACCTGGGTTCTGTTCCTTCTGCTGCCATAGAGTTCCTGTGTGTCCTTGGGCCAGTCAATCAGCATCTGGATGACGAGCAGTTGTGTAAGGCTAAACCCAAGCAAGACTAAGGTGATACTGGTAGGAAAAAAGATGTGCCCCTCCCCAGATCTAGTTGGTTCTCAGTTTGGGGTCCTTTTAGACTCCTCAATGCCACTAGATACACCAAAACAATGGTGTCAAACTGTCTGCTTCCATCTGTGTGAGTGTATCTGTATAAGATTAAGCTCCGACAATCATACACAGACTTAGGCACATGCATGCTTTATTCTAGACTGGATTATTGCCACCCTTGTATCTAAGAATGAAGTCACTGACCTCCAAAAGGTCTCTAGCTGGGGGTGTGGGCCCTGGTGTGGGGCTGGAGATGAGGGATTTCAGATGCAGGAGGGGGCTCTGGGCTGGGACCGAGGGGTTCGGAGGGCGGGATGGGGATCAGGGCTGGGGCAGGGGGTTGGGATGTGTGTGGGGGGATGTGAGGGCTCCAGCTGGGGGTGCAGACTCTGAGTTGGGGCTGGGGATGAAGGGTTTGGGCTGAGGGAGGGGGCTCTGGGCTGGGGCTGAGGGGTTTGGAGGGCAGGAGGGGGATCAGGGCTGGGGCAGGGGGTTGGGGCACAGGTGGGGAGGGTTGCAAGCTCCGGATGGCGCTTATCTCATTGGTGCTGCCCGGAGCGGCCAGGGTCCCTTTTTGACTGGTTGTTCCGACACCTGGCAACCCTAATTTTTAGAGTTCAGTAGATTACTTATTTTCTCAAAATAAAATATATTTTCTTTTTATTAGTCTTTCATCTTATACTAATCCCTAGTTATATTTTTTATGACTGTATGCTGAAGGCTGTCCATCATAAATAATGGCTAATTCATGCGATACAACATGCATGTTGATATAACAGTCAAAATTCAAGTTAGTTTATGTGTAGCTTGAGGATAGTTTATATACTACATTTCTTAATCATATCAGACAACATGGACATCACTTTTCTAGGTCAAGTATGAGACTTTAACATCAAAATCTGCTATTTGTAAACTCTAGTGATTGGGCCTAAATGTCCTTTAATTCTGTTAGAATAAACAGTAATTGTAGAATAAACAACCTATAAATGCCAAGTTTTCCATTTCAAATTTTCCAGTAGTGTGTGATTGGGGGAGAGGGGAGGAGACGAGGAAGAGTGCTGTAAAAATCTTTAGGACTTGCAGTCTGCATTAAATGAAATAAGAGACAAGAAGGGCTGCACATTTTAATAATCCCATCATTTAGGCAGTGATGTGACTGACACAGAATAATTGGCTAATGTATTGTAGGTGAATAATTCATTCATTATTTATTTTCTGTTTGAAAGAGGCAATAACTTACATTTTAATTTTCACCAATAGGAACACGTTTTTCAAAAGAAGATTATGTTTGGAAGGGAGAATGAGTTCTTTAGGGATTATCTGATCTTTAAGGGCTATTTCTTTTTTCAGGTAAATGAAAAGCAGTCCCTCATTCCCAGACTGAATGAGGAAGATTTAAAATGAGTCAGATTAATATTGAGCTTGCATCATTAGTCCCCTTCATAGGAACAGATATGTCAATGTAAGAAGATTCAACAATGGAGTATATCATTAGCCTTCTCTTTAAAGTGTGAAAGTACTTTTTCACAGAGAGTTGGATTATAATGGTATCACATTACTGCTATGTCTAAATAATAATTCAGAGCTGCAATGAACACTAGAGTGTGCTAAAAGAAAAGTTATGGTTTTAAGAACTGAACACTAGTAGCTCAAAGTATTAAAAGAATATAAATGGCCCGGGCCATGATATTCGATTTACCTTCCCCAGAGTTTGGGTGTTCAGGTCAACAGTTTTGATTCAGACCCATCATGATTTGCCATAAATGGCAGTTCTACTTTGTGCTACGGTACCTGCCAGAGTCAGAATAAATACAAAAATTGTAGTGATGTTGGCCTTCATATGTGAGGTGCTGAGCAACTTCAGGAGGCCCTGAAGTCAATTGGAGCTGTGGGCACTCAGTATCTCTCAGGATTGTTCTGCACATTGCAGGACAGGACCTCTCATGGTGCGGGGATGGTGGTGATAAGGTTCAAGGGCAAGTCTCTCTATAGGTAATGGCATCATGCACCCAATCACTGAGACAGTGACATCTCATCAAAGGTGAGCACCATAGGGAAGAATTATGCCTTAAGCAATTATTTTAATATTAGTAACTGCTAAATATTAAAGGTATTTTAACTAGTGATTTTTATTTAAACTATACAGTTTCATACGTTGGAAATAATGGTTTTACCTTTCCAAATTAGCTTTGTATTGAGACACTTTTAAATTAAGGAAAGACATGATATGTAAGAGAGGCATGATATGTAAGAGAGTTAGTGCAGCCCTGCTCACTTCAATAGAAATACACCCATCTACACCAGTGAGGATCTGATCCAATATATTTAGGTCAGATATAGCTAATTTTGTACATATGAAGTAATAGACTATGTTTCTCTGATGATGGCATCACTATTTCTACTGGCTTGGAAAAGACGTTCTCCTGTATTTCGCATTTAAACCACTTCTCAGAAGCTAAATAATGTTGTAAATCTTGCTAAATATTGGTGTGACTGATGAACATCTCTAATTTAAAAGACTTAGTCTAGGATACAGTGTCCTGGTAAGAATAGAACAAATGCTGCCATAATATTTATTATTACAGAATTCCAACTTGAGGCTTAGATTCTAACCAATGAGAGGTAAAACTGTAGTGTAATAACATAATTTGGTTTTAATAGGACTCTTTAATCTGAATAGCACATTACTTTTGTTGCATCCACACTTACCATACTGCCTTTTGTTTGTATCAGTGTATTTTGGGAAAATTTGGGCTGTAGTGGGGGATAAAGTGCCTGGTAGACATGCAAAAGAGTGGTGCCATCAATGTATGCTGATTTTTCTCAGCTCTCTGTGCAGTCAAACAGTTTCAGCCCATCTGGTTACATAGGCAGTCACACTTAGGCTACATCTACACTGAAATAAAAAACCCATGGCACCGAGTCTCAGAGCTCAGGTCAGTTGACTCAGGCTCGAGAGGTTTGTGTTGAGAACCACCCCCGTTTCTGGTTTCAGAGCCTGGGCTTCAGTCTGAGCCTAAACATCTACGCTGCAGTTTTTAGTCCTGGAGCCTGAGCCAGAGCCAGCTGACCCAGGCCAGTTGCGGCTGTGCCCTGGGTCTTTTATTGCAGTGTAGACATACCAAGGTGCTCCGTTCTACCCGGCAAAATAAATGTTATGACCTGGGTATAGATACATTTTATGACCTGAGTATAGAAAGAAAACCATGTGTTGTCTAGACTACTGGCAAGGGCAACCCATGGTCAATTGCCATGATCATTAGCTAACTATTATTATTAATGCTGTGTGTAGACAGAGAGGGCCTGATTCTGATTTATACTAATGCCGCTTTACACCATTCTTGCAGTGTGAAGAGGCCTTATGGTGAAGGAGAATAAGGCCCAAACTGTAGAGCCAGCCATGTCACTAACTGGGTTATAAGTTACTGGGTAGACTAGGCCTAAGCTGCTCTTACTGGATAAGGCAACCTTAATATTTTTCTAGTCCAAGAAAATGAAAAACACAGAAGCCCTCACTTCCTGAATGCCTGTGGAATATTCCAAATGGCTCCAAGTAAGGAAAACTGAGTCTGCGTCTTTAGTTTTCTTCTGAAACAGCTATTTTAAGAGACTGCTATAACAGGAGACAACACTGCTTTAAATATTACTTTGAGAAATTTTCTGTAAAACCTCTTTGCTGGTTGCAAGATCAGGTTATATTTGAACAGTTGCTGGGAGTAGCTAATGCTTAAGCACTAGTGCAGTGGGGATTGGATGAGCCT
Organism: Caretta caretta; assembly: GCF_965140235.1. NCBI lineage: Eukaryota > Metazoa > Chordata > Testudines > Cheloniidae > Caretta > Caretta caretta. The sequence continues at coordinate 52,119,865 of NC_134216.1, read as the reverse complement.
CTTGAGCATATTTACATTATTAATCATGCACAGCTGCTGAATCTATGGAGCCTCCTGAATTGCCCCCCTCCCTGGGAGAAGCTTTTGTATCTTGCACTGGTAAAACAGGCCCAGCTTGCCAAACTAAAGGGAAGGCTGAGGAGTACGACAGTTACAGCAACATTTTGCAGAGGGAAACTAGGCACATAAGCTTTTGGAAATTCTATGTTCATGTTTTAACAAATGTTCGTGACCTTTCCTCTGATACAAACCAGCTGTAGCCATGTATTAGATTCTGTAAACAGTGTTTCCTAGCTTTTAAAGTTGCCAGACACAAAGCAAGAGATTTTAAGCTTTACTGTTTCTTTTCTAATGTGTTCTCCTTTTTCCCTTATTAGTCCAGTTACCAATAAATGTTGCATATTGTGGGCCTGATCCAGTTGCAAGTGAAGTTGGCAGAAACAGGCTTTGTAGTGGTAATTGCATGTGCCATGTGTATTTAGGAAGGAGTGGGCCAAAGTTCTTGCAGCTTTTCATCTTAATGCTGATTTTCATTTCTATATAAAAATAATAAGTTTAACAACACTGGTACTTGTGCAGAAAGCTGTTACTAAGCATTTGGATCCATTTTTTCTCTATCATCTTGGGATAATTCAGAAAGTAAGCGTAGGTCCTATCTTCACCAAGATATTTCTTTTCTGTATCTCATTATAATTTCTGTTTTTCAAATGCCTGTCAGGAATGGGGGGCAAGTCTCATTTGGAAGAAAGAATAACTTTATGCTTTAAGAGGGCAGTACAAAGATACAAATAGAGAGTTCTGCATCAGAACGGATAGCCATAAGTGCACATCAGAATTTTCCTCCCTTGATGTCGCAGGAAGTAATGTTCACCCACTTTTCCTATGACCCATTTATTTCTCATGAGAAACTAATCATCTGCTTTCTTCATTTCTTCTGTGCTGACTTATTTTTCAAGTCAAGTCTCTTGTCCTATGATCCACTACTGCCGCGGTCTCTCTAACAAATATTTATCCCTCTGTTTTCCACGTGCCTCTTCTTTGAAATAAATGCTTCCAGTACAGTACAATTCTAGTTTATAACTTATTTAAACAACGGCTCAAACTCACTTTTCCATCTGAATTCCAGTGACTGCTGAAACCCATTCATAGGGTTAAGATTCATAAGTTTTGTCACAGCAGTTTTTCCGCAATGGCTGAAGGATAGATTTTCTGAGCAGCTGAATTGGCTGAGTTTCATAGCAGGGAAAACAGTCTCATTACCAAGAGATTTGTCACCAAGAGCTCCAGAGCAAGTCTGCAAAGGAGTACGCTGGGGGATAGAGAAGAGAGGAAAAAGCATAATTTGTCCAAATGTTTTGCTTATTGCAAAGCTGTTTCACATTCTGTAATCAGTGTGTGTCTTGATTTGTTCTGGGTAAACAGGACTTAGCCACCAGGAAAATCAACCCAAACTTAGTACGTTCAGTCAAATTTTTAGAACGTTTCTGAGCTCTCTAGGTACAAAAATAGCTTTCCATTTTAAAGTGTAATGGGACCATGAGTGACAGAAGCGCTCTAAAAGTAGGGAGGGCACGTCCAAACTGTGGCCCCGCCCCCTGCACCACCCCTTTCCTTAAGGCCCTCCCCCATGTCACCCCTCCTTCCTGAGGCCCCACTCTCATGTCACCCCTTCCCCTGAGGCCCCGCCCCATGCCGCTCCTTCCCTCCCAAACCCCGCACCCCATTTGCTCCTCTCTGCCACTCCTTCCTGTTGCTCACCCTTTCAGCTGGTAAAAAGTGGGAGGGCATAGCCCTCCCACTTTTAAAAGGGATGGGGCCATGGCCTCCTGGCCCCCCCTGTTCTGGTGCCCATGAATGGGACTGACAAAGATGAACTAACATAAGAAAAAGTTTCTAATTACCCATGTGCACAGGTACACTAATAGATTGTTTTTAGTTACTGCACTAAGGTTGATTAAATATTATGCCCTCCAGAGTTCCTCCTACCTAACCCAGCCACAGCTGCCGAGGTGCATGGGTTGCTTGAAGCAGGGTGTATTGACTATATACCGAAGTTTTATGGTCATACAGTGTCACACAGGGAACTTGATAAAACTTTACAACTATGGGTAAAGTGCTCTAGAGTTGAACATAGTATTTGGGGCAGGGACTGACTCTATGTCGTGTGTTATGCTAGCACAACGGGGCTCTGGTCCATGACTGGGGCTCCCAGGCACTGCCACAATACCAATAATTGATAAATTATGGAAGAAAATAAATTGTTTTCATGATATAGGAGGAGGGCATTACTTCAAGGTGCGTTAAGTTCATGCGGTCATATTTTTTGAGGGAGATGTGGTACCCTCTGAAGCATCTTCAAATGATGGCGCTGTCATGCTGTTTAAAGTGGTGCACCAACCTCAGAGGAGACTGTCAAAAGCAGGGCAGCTACCCCAAACTGGTGGTATCTTCTATAATTAGATTTCACCAACCCAGTAAAGAATATGATCTCCTGGATCACTGTAACAATCTTACCATGACAGGTTTCAGAGGAACAGCCGTGTTAGTCTGTATTTGCAAAAAGAAAAGGAGTACTTGTGGCACCTTAGAGACTAACCAATTTATTTGAGCATGAGCTTTCATGAGCTACAGCTCACGAAAGCTCATGCTCAAATAAATTGGTTAGTCTCTAAGGTGCCACAAGTACTCCTAATCTTACCATGGAGTCACAGATAGTCCCCTTGGGATCTCCAGTCTATTTTGCCATCCAGACAAGCTGGACTTACTAATAAAGGTCACTTAACACCAAAAATCACAAAATATTCAAGTTGCTCCCAAGCCCCAGAGACCATTCACTTACCTCCGATCAATTTGTACCTTAGATCACACACCAAAGACAATTCTGGTAGCCAATCCTTTAGTAAACTAATTAAGGATTTATTAACTAGGGGAAAAATAAGTTATTTACTGGTCAAAGCAGGCACCATATATGCACAAATGAGTTCAGTCTATGGTTCCAAACGGTGACAGAGATGTAGTAATCTGTCAGGACTGAATGACTTTTCAGGGCTTAACCCAGGTTGATCCTGGGGATCTCTTCTTTTTTGTTTCTTAGGTCCAGCTCTTGTAAGAGTCCAAATAGTAAACAGATGAAAAATCTTCATGTCAACTTTCTTTATTTCCCTCTTCCAGCAGTCAAACCTATGGGACAAGGCCTTCTGCATGTACTTCTCCAAGCGTGGATGAGGCAATCACCAAAGCTTTTGTCCTACAATGGCCGACTTAATTTTGATAGTCCTCTTGGATGTGCAGAGGAGAGGGGGAGAGAGCCACTCTTTTCCATCTGAGTCCACAAGTTCAGAGCAATTTACAATTATAAAACCAACTTATATTTTACCCTGTAGCATGGAATACAGACATTACAGGTAAGATTAATGCATGCAGCAGTTTACAAGCATTTTAAACAATGCTAGAGTCTAAACAATATAAGAGTCTAAACAATAAACACATCCTTACAGGTCTAACACCCACTGTGAACCATGAAGTAACATATAGATGAGCTGGTCTTGTTTCCAGATATTAATTGGTCAGTGCTCAGCTGACACCTACAGACTTGTCAAGAGCTGGCACCTGGCTTACCAGCGTCACAGGAGGATCATCCATTTGAGACCTCAAAATGATCACTGTTCTTGGCATCATAATCTTGGAATGGAATCCCAGAAGGGAAACTTGGGCACAGAACAAGCTGCAATACTGTTCTCAGTGTCCTGAGACATACTTGGGGGCATCACAGAGGTTAATACAAAGAGGAATTTACCCTTTATTAGATACAATGTATAATTAACTTACATAATGTGGGGAAAAAACTTGCCTGGCTGTGGAAGAAGTAACATCTACCTTGTAGATGTTAAAGTGAAACTTTGGGACAGTATTAAGACAGAAGGCTCACTTAAAGGGGCTGTCTTGCAAAGTATTCCTGAATAAATGTACAGAATCCTGTTTTGTTCTGTATTTATTAGAAAGGCCAGCTACATTAAGCAACGAATTTTTGGCAGTCCCTTGAGTGATCACTTCAGAGCTATTTCACTGAATTTATTGACAGTGTTCCAGTGACAATATTACCCCTGTAATTGGGGAAAAGTCAATGTCAGTCTGGGTTATGTTTCTTGCACACGTGCTGCTCATGGAAGTGAGACCTGCCTGGGGCAATTCTGCCTGAGATTCCTGCCATTCTAAATCATTTTCATGTATGTTTTTGATCTCAGTTTGGAATTCTTTGCTCATTTATCTCAGTTTCCCTTCTTTATCCTTAATCTTCAATCCTTCTCCCATTCCCAATTTGGTATCTGATGCATGTCTTGCTTTGTGTGAATAAATCAGTGCTCTGGAATGTCAGTTTAATATTTTACACAGAAGACCTGTCCTTTGTTCTTATTAATCCTTCAGTTTATACAGAATGTAAAATAAGTAATAGATTAATTAAATCCTTTCAGACCCATGGGAAATCCTGTTCCCATTGAGGTAAAAGGGGCCAAGATTTCACCCCAGTGTCTGATTAAACACTCTTCTGCTTTCAATATCTATCAAAATTTATTAGCATTCTTTAGATTTACCTCAAAAAACTAGAAATATGGGAAAACGTAGGGAAATCTAGTGACATCTAGGGAGGCAATGTGGCCTTGTGGATAGAGCACTGGAGTGGGACTTGGGAAACTTGTATTCTACTCCTGGCTCTGCTACTGGTTTGATGGGTGACCTTTGGCAAATTGCTTCAGCTCCCTGCCTCAGTTTCCCCATCTATAAAGTGGGGATAATGAAATGTACTCCTTTGTAAAGCGCTTTGAGATTTCTGAGCAAAAGTGCTGTATAAGAGCTATGTATTATTAGTCTGGAAATGACTTTGGGCTAAATGCTGGTCCCACAAGCAAATACCAAACATAAAGAGTTTGTAATATTACTGGAAGTTACAAGATGGTGCTATTACTAGTCTTGCTAGCAGTGTTTAACTTATTGCATATATAGTTAGATCATGAGAGATGCTTCTTGTTGGTTGTGGTGCAATTCCTTTTAGAAGCTATGCATATCATCAGTCAAATCTCTTTACTCCCTTAGTGTGTCTGACCAAATTGTATCTCAGGTACAGAGCTGCTGCTGGCAGGATACACCCATGCAAGCCAGAGAAAACATTACATGGTTTCAAAAGTATCCAAGCTGTGGGGTAGGGCAGAGGGGTTCAGTGTGTGGGAGGAGGCTCTGGGATGGGGCAGGAGGTTGGAGTGCAGGAGGTGGTGAGGGCTCTGTCTGGGGGTGCAGGCTCGGGGGTGTGGTTCGGGATAAGGGGTTTGGGGTGCAGGAGGGATCTCCGGGTTTGGGGGTGGCTCAGGGCTGGGGCAGGGGGTTTGGGGTTGGGACATGGGCTTACCTCTGGCGGGGGGGTGCAGAGCCGGTGCTCAGGGCAGGGGCAGCGAGTGGAGCTCCATGGCTCCCCTGCCTAGGAGCCGGACCTGCTGGTTGCTTCTGGGGCTCAGTGTGGAGCCAGGCCAGGTAGGGACTAGCCTGCCTTAGACCTGCAGCATCAATGACCGGACTTTTAATGGCCCGCTCTGCTGGAGCTGCCAGGGTCCCTTTTTGACCAGGTATTCTGGTAGAAAACCGGACACTTGGTCACCCTAGGGTTCACATTGTATTTCCCTGCCACGGAGAGGTTACATACACTCCCAGCTCATAATAATACATAACCTTTGCATTTAATACAATAGACTCCAAAGTTACTTAAACTTTATTTAATAAGTTTTTTCAAAGATACCGCAGGAAATCGCCATATCTGTCACAATAGGCTTTACACACAGGAATCACTCATGCACTGGGTAACTGGGAATTCTAGTGTCAGCTCACCCTTATTTTTCATGAAGCCTCCCCAGAGACTGGGAGTAATGTGGGTCTACTAGCGAATATAGCTGCTAATATTAATGTACTTGTTTTTATCTGTGATGCTTTATTATACTGTGATTCCAAAACAAACCCAATTAACTATTGTGGGGAATTAAGTTGTATTTCATAGTGATATTTATATACATATTTTTACCCCTTTAAGCTCTGCAGCCCTGAATTCGTCATTATTATTTCTGGCTGATGAGCACCAGACAGAACTTCCTTCAGAGCCATTAAGCACTGTTGAACAGTTTAAGGCACTCCCTTTCCCTCAAGACCTAGTATGCCGTTACTGCAGTACTTCCAGCCACTTCTAAATGAAAGAGCAACTGGCATCAGAAACTGAATTTCGGCCTTCTGTCTGGCTCTACAGAGAACTACTGTCAAACTACTTGGCTGGTACTGAAGATACCATGTAAAATGATTTACAGTTTGATGGTAACATGATGATGTCTAGAGAAAGAGCATTTTTAAAATGAGCTATAAAGATTGGTCAGAGGAGCAGGGTCACAGGAGAGCCAGTAATTTTTAATTAAAAAGAACAAGGAGTACTTGTGGCACCTTAGAGACTAACAAATTTATTTGAGCATAAGCTTTCGTGGGCTAAAGCCCACTTCACCAGATGCATCCAGTGGAAAATACAGTAGGAAGATATATATATATATATATATATATATATATATATATATATATATATCATTGCATCTGTAGGTGCTTTCTAGTGCAGAACCTACTCTGCCCTGAGGAAGCCCAGATGACTAAAATACAGGCACCTGTAAATGAAATAAAATAAGCATGGAATAATCTCCCCAGGATTCAAGAAAAGCTTTATTTTTCTCATCAGTTCAGTAGTGCTGGCACAAGAATCTAAATCTGAAAGCGTACCTCTTACTAACATCAATCCTTCTTAGCAGTTTCACTTAGACTTGTATCAAAGTTTACCTTGGATGCCTAGAAGGCATGTTGATTCTGTATTACTGTACACAAGAAAAAAGCTCACATGCTTTGTCTTGCTAAGAAAAAAGCAAACCTGTTGTTGTATAAATTAATTTCCACTGAAGCTGCCAATAACAAAACCTTTCATCTTGCTCTTCAGATAATTGTATGAAACCTGGATTTGATGGCAGCCAAAGAAACTACTTGAAGGGAAAAAAAGAGGGATCCAGCTGGAACAGAGAGGTTGTGAAGAGACTTAAATGTTGGCAGCCCTTTCTCTTGGCAATGTGGAGAAGGCAAAAAGAGGCTAGCAGAATTTCACAATATGCAGAAGGGAATATGTATTGATGAGCTGACATAGTTCTCTGATGTTTTTTAAAAAAACCTTCCTCAGTAGAATGCTGTGTTCCATGCTGTCAAACGTAACACACTTTGAAATAAAATGATGAAGCACTTGGAAAAAGATGAGAAGAATAATGTGCAGAGCTGAAATTTTAAATCTGTAACAATAGGTTAAAAAAAGCCAATAGTTCTGGGACTGGATGGTTAAGGGTACTGGTAATGGGAGACATGTTTTAACCTTTAGTCACAGGTTTGTTATGCCTGACAACTGTTGTCCTTTGTGAAAGGAGTTGAGATCACTTCCTGGTGGATAAGATAGCTACAAAAAACCTCAGTGTATTTATAGTATTTTGTATAGCTGTTTGCAGTTTCAGCAGAAGGACCAAAGCCTGTAGAAGCATGGAGGCTGAATTACCATTCCACCCCTACTGGTGGTGGCTCACGGCCAGGGCTGAGGCATGTTTGCAGGATAGTAACAGGAGGCTTATGGTGTTACTCCCCTGTGCTGTTCTTGTTCTCTGGTCATATAGAAGACTCTAATTTCCACGGCTGCCTGGCACCTTTCATGAGTAATATATTCACTTTATGTAAAGAACTACATCAGTGGTTTTCAACCTTTTTCATATGCAAACCCTAAAAAATTCCATATGGAGGTGGGAAACTCTTTGGAAATCTTAGACGTAGTCTGTGGACCCCTAGGGGTCCATAGGCCCCCAGGTTGAAAACCACTGAACTTTTCAAGCAAGTGGGAATGGCTTTCCTAGCATCCCTCACAGACATCATAAAATAATAAAAAACATTCATAACAGAAACTGTAAGCACCTTTTAAGGCAAGTTCTTTATAATATTGCTAACCATGAGCAAAACCTCATCTCACCAGAGAATCCAAAGCCCAAAAGGTTGTTTGCTACAGAGAATGGCCTGATCGTATTCTTCCTACTCTTGTCAACTTTGAATCCTTTCAAAGATAGTTGGTAGCAGTTTTAGCACAGCTGGGACCTAGTTATTTTAGGGTGATTCTGTCCCTCCTTCCCCTCTTTGCTCATACTGAATAACCGAACTCCGTGAGTTAGTCCCATGAAAAGCAGTATGGCTACTTATGGAGTAAGATACTGCTCAGCATGAAGTAAGGAACAGAATCTGCTCCTTGGGGATGACCTCTTCTTGTGATCTGTAATGCTAGCCCAAAGTGAAATTGTCTGGGGGTCAGTGATGAAAGGCCTTTACCTGTGGAAGAGTTTACAATCTCCTTTTAGACATGGAACAATGTGTATGTATAACAATCAATTAATAGTCGCACTGTAGCAAGGAAAGATGTAGTTTATTGGAATATGCTGCTTGCTAGTTTTTGTTCTATTGAATGCATATTGTTGTAGAATAACTCTCTCTTCTTGTGGGAGACACAAGTGTTGAATGCAATAGGGAGAATAATGGCAGCATCTGTCAGTTGTTTTCATTTTTTAGCACATACATTAAGTTTGAAAGCTGTCTGGAAACTTTGACTACTCTGAAGCGTAAATGAAAAGCCTCTTCAGTGCAATTGTTGTATTGTCCAGATTTTCTCTGTACAGTGGTTTTAGACTTCAGACAAGGAAGCTTATTTTACATAAGATTGTTAAATATGGGCTAATAAAGTTATGGAACAAGTTTCCATAGCGTGAAGGGAAAACTATAACTTAATTCAACAATTACATCTTCCTTACAGGCATCAAATGGTGCCAAGACATTAATATTTTGAATCGTGTCTTAGTCAGCTTACATTACTTCAGGTGAAATTTATCCCTGGTGTAAGTCCACTGAAGTCAGTCCTGTTTCACTGGGAATAATTTTGCCTACCTTTGCTAAAGACTTATCTGGAAATAATTTTACTGTCTTATTGTATAGTGTCTTTGTCCTATACAAAACACAGTTCTGTGATGTTTTGTCAATTCGCTTTCTCTGCTGTGAAAACTTATGGACAATGCTAGTTCTAACAACCATCATTACACACACACATGAGCTACAGACCTACTGTAAAATAGGCCTCCTGGTTTGAAGAGATTTACATTCATTTTCAGTGGTACATTGGCCCAAATTTCAATCTGATGTCTACCCACATGGATATATAATATAAGAAACAAATTACTCCAGAAAGCTGCACAGCTCTACAAGAGTGGGCTGTTGGAGATGTACTCCATTTCACACTGGTGGCTACAACATCAGATGGCCACATTTGTCTGTGTGGAGATGCTGAGGGAAAAGGGGACATGACTTGGGGAAAATGGATACTTTATGCACACTGGCTTATCTGCAGTTGCTGACTCTGGAGTCTGGCAGAACTCCTATGTGCTTACTGCAAGTTTTACAGTTACACAACAGAATAAATCATTACAGAGAGGCAGGGCGCTGATGTCACAGTAGGGGGCATAGTATAAGATTCTAGACTGATGAGACTGCCCGTGTTTCCTCCTACTGCTAATCTGCTGACAAAGGGCCTGATCCACTGCCTATTAAGTCAAGGGGAGTCTTTCCATGGATTTCATTCTGTGCTGGATTGGGGGATGGGGAAAGAGGAAGAGGTTAAGAGTTCTTCTGCTGGTCTCAGTTGTGGATCACAGAAACCAGAGAGGGAAGCCCATGGCAAATGGCAGGTCCTTTCTCCCTATGGTAGCAGTTGTCACACCCACTGTAACATAGTTTGTTGGCCATTCAAGCAGGCTAAACGAAAAACATGGCTGTATTCCTCGTTCAGCCCAGAACAGGGAAATTCTTGTAGTTCCAAGAGTGAATGAGAACTAGAGGAATGCTGGGAAGATGGATTAGCAAATGAACACCTATCTACAATGTGTTACTGCATGTACTTATAAAATTTGCAGATGGCACAAAGATTAGGGGAGTGGTAAATAATAAAGAGGACAGGTCACTGATACAGAGTGATCTAGATCATTTGGAAAGCTAGGCACAATCAAACAATATGTGTTTCAATATAGCCATATGTAAGGTCATACATCTGGAAACAAAGAATGTAGGCCATTCTTACAGGATGGGGAACTTTATCCTGGGAAGCAGTGGCTCTGAAAAAGACTTGAGGGTTGTGGTGGATTATCAGATGAACATGAGCTCCCAATGCGATGCTGTGGCTAAAAGGACTAATGCATAACTATATAGACAAGGCCTACTACCTGAACGTATAATATACCAGGACATACTCAAAGACTTTCACTGTGCTGTAGCAGTGTCCACACAGGGCATTACTGCATGGCAAGCTGGTGTGTTGTAGACTGACAGCCTGGCTTGCTGTGTAGGCAAGTCATTAGATGTATAAACAGGGGAATATTGATTATTGATTACCGCTGTATTTGGGGCTGGTGCAACTGCTGCAGAAATACTATGACCAGCAGGAGTGTGGCCCTAGACATTTTGCTGAGGAAGGCTTTTGAAGAAGCTGGTGAACTGGCTTGCAATGAAACCTAAGAAAACAGTGAGAGATTTGAGTGAGAGACACACACACGCTCTTCAGGGTTCTTTTGGCTGAGAGACAGACACAAGTGCCTAAAGAGGAATTAAGAGACTGAAGTATTTAAATTCTGTGCAATTTATCTGTAAAAACCTGTATGGGCTTGTCAAGTGATAGAAGGTCAGTTTGGAGAAATGTAATCCTGCACTGATAAAATCAGTGCTGTGTGATTATCCAGTAGCTCCTATGTACTAGAAGGTGCAAGTTTTGAGGACCTGATCCAAAACTCTTTGAAGTCAACAAGAGACTTTCCATTGACTTCTGTGGGCTTTGGATCCACCCCAGAAAAGAAGACTGCAGGCTAAACACATCATTTGCATACAGACGATTGTGGTAATTGGTGACAATATTATTTGACTTGCTGCTGTACCAACTAACTGTTCTCCAATTGAAAAATTGATATCTCTACTCAGTTTTGTTGCTTAGAGCTATAGGGTATAATAAACGTGACGTTGTGCACTGAGCTTCTACAAGAATGGGTACTCCTCAGTGAATCTAAAGATGTAAATGTTCTACAAATTAGTAGTTTTCAAATGCATTAACCCGACCTTCTGAGATGCTCCACAGTTTCCCAATTTTAGTAGTTCGTTTCTTAAAGACTATGAGTACTCCATGAAATCTGGTCTTTTGTATGCTTTTACCCTGTACTATATAGATTTTTATCGGGGAGACCAGCATTTCTCAAATTGGGGTCCTGACCCAAAAGGGAGTTGTGGGGGGCATCACAAGGTTATTTTAGGGGGGTTGCAGTACTGTTACCCTTACTTCTGTGCTGCCTCCTGAGCTGAGCAGCTGGAGAGTGGTGGCTGTTGGCCAGGCACCCAGCTCTGAAGGCAGTGCCCTGCGAGCAGCGGCACAGAAGTAAGGGTGGCAATACCATACCATGCCACTCTTACTTCTGAGCTGCTGCCTTCAGAGCTGGGCTGCTGAAGAGTGGCGGCTGCTGACTGAGGGCTCAGTTCTGTAGGCAGTAGCGTAGAAGTAAGGGTGGCAATGCCACACCATGCAAACCTTACTTCTGCACTGCTGCTGGCGGTGGTTCTGCCTTCAGAGCTGGGATCCCGGCCAGCAGCCGCCGCTCTCCAGCTGCCCAGCTCTGAAGGCAGCACCGCCGCCAGCAGCAGCACAGAAGGAAGGGTAGCAGGACTGCAACCCCCCTTACAATAATCTTGCAACCCCTACAGTTACAACACTGTAAAATTTCAGATTTAAAGAGCTGAAATCATGAAACTTATGATTTTTTAAAATCTCATAACTGTGAAATTGACCAAAATGGACCGTGAATTTGGTAGGGCCCTAGTAACTGGAAAGCAAAGTGAGAAGGAAAGGAATTATTTACAAATTCTTAGTCTTGTTTGGTTTTGATAAATTAGACTCTCGTATCTTAAAGTATCTGTTTTTTAAGAATGTTCTTTCATCATGAAAATATTACTAATAGTGATGAATAGTAAGAATGTATTTTTCACAATAAACCAACTCCTTTTATGTTCTATGAAAGAGTTGTGGCTCCGAGCAGGCTGAATGTGTTGATGGAAATTAGCGTCTTGAATCTATAATGCAAAGTTCATTCCTGTCTTCTGGGTTTCCTTTCCTGGAAGCTTAACTAATCTTGCTGTAAAACATCAGACAAAATCAATGCTTAACTATTTGTAATGACTTTTATTATGGTTTTAGCTCTGAGTGATTGCAGTTTTTTTTAAATCATTAACACACAGTTGTGCTGAGGACCAGAAAAGCAGGTGTGGCCAGCACTGCTGACCCAATGTACTCCTGCACCCCCTCTTCCTGGCTCCCCCACAAAAAACAGGGAGTGAAGTGTGAAATAGCAATGTAGCATTATGATTGCCTGGCTCACAGGAGAATGGGGCATACTTACCATGTTATCACTGTAGGATTTATCATGGCAGTACTTCCAAGAGTGAGAGGTCATTTAAAAAATGAATCTGTACATCTGTAATAATAATGTGGTAATAGCTTGGCTATTGTGTATATGGACCACTGCCTTTTGTTAATGGGACCAAACTGCTCAGCTATGCATTAAGGCTCTAATAGCTGAAGTAACAAAGGGGCCTCTGTGGTGTGTTTTTTTTTTTTATGCAGGCATGTCTGCATTTTCTCCATACTGTTTCCATGTGGGTGCATCGTGACAGGCAGTCATGAAGTCCAGAGTGACTGTGGATTTGTACCAATAGGTTGCATGTCTGTAGTCTGCCTGATCAACAGGCTGCTCTCAGGCTGAGATAGCAGAGCAGCAGTCCTGATTGTGTTGCTTAATGCAGCAGAACTGGCAAGGGTCCTTGTTGGAAAGAGAAGGGCAGGGTCAGTCTTGACCAGTGGTGGGCAACCTGCGACCCGCGGCCCGTCAGGGTAATCTGCTGGAAGGCCGTGAGACAGTTTGTTTACATTGACTGTCCACAGGCACAGCTGTCCGCAGCTCCCAGTGGCCACGGTTTGCCATTCCCAGCCACTGGGAGCTATGGGAATTTAAACAAACTGTCTCACGGCCCGCTAGCGGGTTACCCTGACAGGCTGCAGGATGCCCACCACTGGTCTAGACTCTTCTGGTCTGGCTAAATAGGTATGTGGTCAGCCTCTTCTTTCTTCCTACATGCTCAGCACTGAGTTTCTGTTGTTCAGGTGTCTTCAGGAACAGTGTCCTGTATGGTATATAAATTTGCTACCCTGCGTGAAAGTGGTAAGGGATGGGCACCACAAATGTGCCAAGTCATGCATGTTGGAAAGAAAAGATTAAACTACTACTTATACTGAAAGTTACCCAGACTTCCCACCTCAGATGATTAGCATCCCTTGCTTATTAAAACAAACAAATAATCCCTTTAACTCCAGAGACAACTCAGCTATTCAGTATTGCGCATCATCACCACCACATCCCCATAATAGACATACCATTATGTATGTATCACAGGCTGGCTGGTCTTTTAAGGGGAGTTTGGCTTAGCCTTGCTTGTGACATACCTGTTATTCCCCAGCTGATTCTGATCTGGTGACATAATTACAACCATTTATCCCAATTGTGAAAGGGTCAGAGGACAACGTAAGGATAGAGAAGAACTCAGTGGGGAGGAGACACAGGATGGGGAAGCAAGGGGAGTTCTCTCTTTCTAGGAAGGGCCTGATGGAGGCAGGCTGGTGCTGAGTACTGGGAGCTGGTTAGGCTTCTGTGGGAGGACCTGAGATAGGGAATCAGGGCCTGTGAGAAGCAGGGAGGTCCCTGGGAAAAGTTGCATGAGTTCCTGGGGCGGGGAAGAAGTTGGGAAAACTTCTAGCAAAAAGGGGATCTAGGGATAAAAAGCTCTGGGAGGCCGTGCTCATCTTAAGAAGTACAGAGTACTGGCAAAGAGCAGGAAACTTCAGCATTGCTCAAGAGGGCAAAGAATTGTTTGTCTGAATATGTTTTTGGAATTTCAGAAGGGGACTGAACTTAAAAAGTGACCTGGCTGGAGGGCTGGGCAATGGAAGATGTGGACTGAGACAGGCCATTGCGGGGCTGAAGAAGTATTCAACAGGGAGGCTAGCAGTGGAGACCTGCAACTCCATGACCTGACACCATGAGGTGAAACCGCTTACAGTATCCAAAACCAAATCAGATTTAGAACTAATCAAAAGAACATAGGCTTCTACAGATGGCAAAAGGAATTAAATATCCCAACAGGCTTCAAAGTAAAAGTTCAAATCACGTAGTGACACTAATAATTCAGAAATACCATCTTCCTAATATGGCCTTCTCTACACATGGGGTTGCAGGTACAGGGAGGATATCTAGAAAAGTACCAACCTTTAGGGTGTCTATGAAGTTGTGTGTGTGCCCCCCCACTTAAACAGCAAAACACTTGTATGTTTCTGACTTTCCGTTTGCATAATTCCATACACAGAAGTCCCAAATGAGCGTCATATGACATTTCATAGCAGCCTAACTATGCTACTTGAAACCGCTAATTTATGTCCTTTAAGAATTACATTATCATGAATAGTTCAGTAGTGATGAGTCAATGGAACTTCTCTCTTTGAATCAGGCTGTCCTTCAGGAATCAAACTTTGAGGATTTAGGGTTCGTCATTGCACAAGGCTCTTGTACCACCTCCTGTAAGGATCAATAGAGATGGATAGATTTTTCAGCAAACCTGTGATCTGTGCTTCTATATAATGTTCTGTGTTAAACTACAGCTTCCGAGGAATGTTCTGTAGTTGGTGCATCTGCTGTAATTAAGATTATAGCTGGTTTGTGGACAATGTTGAACTAGTACCTTTGTTCTTCAGATGATGTTCCTTGTATACTGGGAGGTGTTTTAGTCAAAGACTTTTAAGGATTCAAGGATCCTTTCTAGCTCAAATTATTTGTTTTAAACAAAGCCTTTCACATTCAATGAAGTATAGAGCATTTATTTATTTATTTTGAATTGGGAAGTAGGTGTTCTCACTTTGAATATCTGCACTAGAAGCAAAATCAGTTGGAGCACATCCTATATTAAGTTGCTCTCAGACTACATCTTGAGGCATCAAAATAGGCTTTCAAATGAATTCAACACAAGACCTTTTTTAAAAGTTACTTATGCTTCTCCACTATATTACAGTGTCTTCCTTCCAAAAACCGTTCTTTCCACAGTCTTTCTAAGGCTTTGTCCACACACTGCATAAATTTGTGTTTGAATGTTGTTGTGACCAATCCAGTTTGACAATATGCTGACTGTGACTTTGGGGTCACTCTTATTTCATCTAACTTGATTGTTTAAAATGCATGCCAATGCTTTGTAGTATAGACAAAACCTCAGTAACAGATTTTCAAATGTATTTAGGATGCAGATGGTGCCTAGTGGGATTTTGAAAAGTGCCTAAATAGGTCAGACACCTAACTCCCATTGAAATAGATTGGAAATTAGGCACCTAGCTTGCTTAAGAGCTTTTAAAAAGCCCACTAGGCTCCATCTGCATCTCTGGATGCCTAAGTACCTTTGAAAATCTGGCCCTTCCATACTATGGACTTTTATGGTAGGATTTTTAGAAAATACAAAAACATTCCCAGGACACTCTAACTGCTGTTTTAAATAGCAACTGGAAAGGGGGCAGGGATACCTGATGTACCAAGATTCATATGTAACAAACTGTATATTTTATTCATTACTCTTGTCTTTCCTTCCACCAGCTCTTTGCGTCTGCTGATTCTTTCTTCTTTTCAGTGTTCTTAGTAGTGATTTAGTTAGCTGCTACTTATAGCTATTTAGTTAAATGTTAAGTCTAGAATTCTTAGCAATCACTCCTTGATGTGGGTTTATTAGTACCACAAATTCTGTTTTTTATTAGAGAATGTATAAATTCTCCAAACTCACAAGTTTAACTTCCAGTTTTAAGCTCAATGATATTTGAAAGTTTGTGGCTTCTCTTCTGACTAGATCCATCAGATAAATCAGAAATTATTTGAACTTCTTCCATTGTTCGGCAACATTTCCTGTGAGCTTTACCTCTGAAGGAGCATTCAATTTTTTCACTTGAGTTTTAGTCCCAATCTGACACCATGTTTTGCTGTATTCAAGAAGCAGCCATGTTGGTTACACCTTTTATTGTATAATGTCTGAGTTATATAATGAAGTCAAATTATTACCAGGAGAGGGAATGATTGTACTAACATTGATAGAACATTGCTTTATGATGCATGTTACAAATTCATGAGTTTTTATTAAGTTTTAACAGATATAGTAACACTGGAGGAGATAGGAAAAACTGGATGAAAAATGAGACCTGGATCTGAGAAATCTGATATCTCTATACTACTGCACAATGCAGATTCATACAGCTTTTCTGGAGTTTAAGTGTTTATAAATAATGAAATGCAGTATTATATGGTTTAACCAGAAGCTTGTGAAAAGGGTGTTTGTTTATTTTTAATTACTTGTATTCTAGATCCTAATTAAACAGTGTGGTTAGTCTAGAAAGTAGATCATTAATAAGTTGGTCAGTATAATGTGAGCCTTATCACTCAGAGGTAGCATCTCATGAATCACTAGTGGAAAACAGAATTTCAAGTTGGTTATTTAAAATGGGATATATATTTTTAGGATAGTGAATCTGTTTTTTTATGAATGAATAATATTGTGTATGAATAGGCAGACTTAAGCACAAAGAAAAATCTTGATCAGTAGAAAGTTGCACTAGCTCAAATAAAGTTTCGATCAATATTTGATTTGAATAGCTTAATCTGAAAGAATATGTATTGATGATTTGTAGACTACCAAGGTAAAAGCTCTTCTGTAAACAGGAAATACCATCAAACTATATAAAAGAGTAATCAGATCACAACAGTAAACATAAGATTAGGCTGAGATGAAACCGCTCTTTCATTTCACAATGATGCGTACATAAGAAATGGAAGCACCTCACTCCAATTTTTATGTGATTTACAACTACTTCCAGTAATAGATATTAACTTAAAATGGAAAAAATCAATTTTCCCCGCTTTTATTTTAATTGAGGAAACTTGCAATCTTTATGCTAAATAATGGAAAAATGATGTTGCAGACACACACACACAGAATGAAAAATCCACAATGAGAAATTATACATAGAGGAAGGTTTTTCATCTGGAGACACTGGAAGGAGTTTTATCCTTTTTTCGAACTGTTAAGAACAAAACAATTAGGACCAGATTATCTAAAGCTCATTTTGGGTATAACATCCAACCTGTGGCCACACAGCTTCTAGCCTACCTACCCAAAAGTCAGGAGTATGTAAAGAGGGATTTGAATATTGGGCTACTGAGCAACCTGATAGCTGGTAAGAATGTGGAAGAGATATGGGAAAAAACACGCCTTCTTTATTAAAGGGTAATAACCCTGCAGTTTGCAAAGCATTCAAATTTAAATAAGGAACAACTTCTTAAAACAAAAAATTAAAATAAGTTGTCGTGTTTTGCTTTTCTAGTGGTGTGTGTGTGTGTGTATGTTACACAAACACACACACACACACATCCCTACCTGATGTTGAGAGTACAAACATGACTGAAAAACTTTGGTCTTTGCTATCAGTAGATGAACATAATTGAGGAAATTTAAGAGAATTATCATTGTTCCTTTTAGGATGGGATATCCTACCCACAATACTTTTAACTAAAATTAATCCATTTATCTTATGTGGTACAACACACAGAAGGAAAAATTAGGAAATATACCTTTATAGAAAGTGCGTAAAGATAACTCCATCACAAAACAAGTGCATAAAAATCATGAAATTTTTCATTTTTATATTTTGATAGTGTGAGCTAATAAATCTGTAATTGCCTTCTGGTTTCTGAGCCAATAGGGTGCACTTGGTTAAGTTTTGAGGCTTTCCTCTGCGACCATGAAGACTAGAAATCTTTCTTTTTTTAAAAAAATGAAAGCTGAGCATCTCCTCTAATCTCATGCCTCCAGAGGTTCAGGGCTTTATGAAACACATCAAATATAACTAGACTCATGACAATCTTGAGTTTGCAACACTACTTTTACAGGGACAAAATGTACAGGGCCTTTTGAAATTGATTATGAGTTTTATAGTCTTGTGGCTTGATGTACATGGGAAAGAGAAGAAAACATCTAATATGGTATTCCTTTTGTCTATTTACTTTCTTTAAAAATTCAGACGTATAGCTATTTAGTCAATATAGACATTTTCAGATCTTGTATATTTTTTGTAACTAATTAGATACTATGAAGGAAGCAGAAGCTTATCCTGTATATTATGCAGTATTAACTAACATCAACAAAATACTTGCATTAACCCTCAAATCCACTTGAACTGAGTCTTGGATTCATGTTTCAATGCATGCATAAACCGTAGCTCATCCTCAAAGAAAGTTTGTGATCATAGGTTGAGACTGCTCAGATGAGAGAATGGTGAACTCTTTCTGCCCAGCAAATCCTGGGGTCTGAGGTTTTATGGAAAACTTTAGAGACGATAATAAAAAATCATAGCTACTGTATACTTTTAAAACTAACCTATGGAAATTAATAGAGAATGATATATTGAAATCTAAAAGGATATTGTTCGTTATAGATTTTCCATAGGGAAGTTTAAAAGGAGATTCCAAGCCATGATAGTGGAGGCAAGGGGGAGGGGGAGGAACTGACTTTGGGAGGGATCCCTGCGATTAATGAGATCAACTGCTGAAGGATTTTTGGATATTTGAGTACTGTGGTTTGTTTCCAGCTCCTCCAAATTAAACTGCAGGGTTCAATTTGTGAGCCTCTTTATGCAGCTCTAATTATTAAGCAGTTGTAGCATTCCTCAGTAAATAGATGCTATACAGTTAAGTCCATTTATAAGAAAGTTGGTGCAGTATGATATTACAATTGCATCTGTCTGGTTTGGTAACAGCTTAAGTACCAGAGTTGTGGGTGTTTCTTTTTTTTTAATGGGTTTGGTACAACTTCAGCAATGACATCAGTCTAAAGTAGCATTACATAGTCACTGGAAAATGCACGCATCTCAGAGAGATGGAGTAAAAATGTCAAAATCTGTACTGAGAAACAGGGAAGGGCCAAGTGAAATAACTTGAATAACAAGTTACCATGCTTTCTGGCTTGGAACCAAAGTTTGACTGTTACTTCTTTAACCCATTGCTTATAACATCATTCAAAGTCTTAAAATATTTTTGAAGGGCATTTTGTAATGTTTACTATATGTCTGAAGCGTTCTGAATCTCTGCTTTATTGATCTGACTTGGATGAGTCCTGCCACTGTAAACAGGAAGCAGTGATCCAGTTCTGAATTTCTTCATGCTTACACCAGTTATACACTGAATAACTTCATGGCAGTTATTCCTGTATCCAGTGAAAAGAAAATTCTGCCCACTGGTTTTAAGGCTTGGGAGTGAGAATGGAAGCAAAGGGATCCTGGAGCTAGTTTAGGGGCACAAAACCACTGTGCAAGGGAGCCTTGGCCTTCTGCAGATTTCTGTAAGCTCTGGGATCAGAACAGCTGGCCATTCCACGGGGAGCAAATCCCCCCCACCCCTCCTGCCAGATGTAGTGATATATGGACCATTGTCATGGGGTGGCTGATGTAGTCATATATGGAGCATTGTAATGGTGTAGTCAGAACCCAAACTACCTGTGATGCGCTTCTTTCAGGAGAAAGAGCCCTTTTTGGCAGATAATTACTGCCAACCAGATGGCTGGTTGGCAATAAATTGATTAACAAGCACCTGGACCTGATAAAAGGCTACCTGAGCTTTGCTGAAGCAGGTGGGTGTTACTAGAGAGAGAAGACTTGGAGGGTCAGGAGGTCCCAGAGCCACAGGAGGAGGGCTGTGTGACTGTTGAAGACTAGGAAGGCAAGTATACTAAATTATTACATGGGCCCAGGAGGAGGCTGGGACTCCTGAACTTAACACAGGAGGCTTGCCTCAGTTAGTAACCAGGCTCCTAGAACAAGGGCGGTCTTCAGGGCAGCTGGGAGCAAACAGTTGTTCTCGCTAAATGGTGAGCAGTATTCTACAGAAAGCTTTCTACATCAAAAGCTTGAGCAAGCGTTAACATAACATACAGTCAGATAAATTTGGGATATTCATAATTAGTATTGTTAGAAATACTTTAATTCCTTATCTGCCCTTCAGATTAGGTTTGTCATAGGATTAATATTGTTTTATATTAAGTATCTTCAATTTAGCTTACAACTTTGTGCCAGTACAATAATCTTCTCTCAGTCGATGTTCTGGAAATATACAATAAATGAGCTGATCTTGTTTAACATATAGGGCAATTAGTCTCAGAATCTTTGTTTCCCAGAAACCAGTATAATTGTTCGCATACTGCAGGGTGCCTCCAATTAATTTAAATTACAAATAGATACATACCAGCTAAATGGTGACACTGAAATGAAACATACTGTGTCCATCTCTTCAATAAACTGTTTTAAATTATTCAGCCCGTCTGTTCTATTTCTCCATCTACACAGTTATAAACCTATCTTTTCAAATTAGTTAATTTACCTTATTACTGGCAACAATAGCTTTGCAATGAAGGACAGTTTTTTTAATTTAACCAGTTTCAAAGCTGCTTCACAAATCACTAGGGCTGACTTCAAACACAGCAAGACAGAATTTGGAAAAGATTTATTGTGAGGGAATGGAAAGTTTCTTTCTAATGGTGTCCATAAAACTACAGAAGGGGAGGATAAAATTGGATAACCACTACTTGTAGGTATTCCAGAGATTATATGCAACTGGGTTTGGTCCTAGAAAAAGAAACATAAGAACCATCATAAAGCTCCTTGAAGTCAAAGAAAAATACCTTGAAATTCAACATTTTCCTGTGATCTGCATTAAGCCCCTTATTTGTACTAGACAGCAATGCCTATATTACAGACTGCTGCTACGACACAGCTTCTTAGATGAACGCACATTTCTTTCAGCTCATTTATTCTCCTTTTTGGTTACATACTTTTGAAAGGTGCATAAATGGAATAATCAAAGGCATGCCATGATCTCATTTCTGTAGCCTGCCCCACTCGCTTCCTCTGCTGCGCCTATTCTAGCCTGTGCTCTGCAGAGCCCCCCGCTACCTTCTTTCCCTTCCATTCAACATCCCTTATGAATATGTATTTCAAAATCTTTTGTTTGCTGCTTTCAACCTTTACGCTGTCAACAGCTCCATAGTGATGCCTTCTGCTCCCATCCCTTCACACCTCTTCCTGTTAGCTGTCCCCTCTGTGGCATCTCCTTTGGCTGTAACTGCTTAGTCAAATAGCTTTGTCCATGACTTATACAGCGTGGCTGTGTAGTGGGATTTTCTAACATGCTCAATGTTGACCTAACTCTGCTTCCGTCAGTGTCAACAATAAAACTCCCATTCGCTTCAATGGGAGCAGAACTAGGCTTTTGAAAACCTCATTCTGTGGCAATAAGACATTTGGCCTGGAAAAGACCTCCTTGGTTATCAGGACTGTTCCCTTGCCAGAGTGATGTTTTCCAGAGTTTGTGTAACTTAATGTCAAACACATATAAAGAGAACAATCCTCAGAGAAAATGACATCTGTAACAAATCTGGCCATCTGGTCACGCTTCCCTTCCCCCCCTCCCCAACAAACTAACAATGCAACCTCAGCTTTTCTGGTGACAGGGTTGTCTTGTGGCAAAACCTGCATAGACACATTTGGAATTACATGTCTCTAACCATTGGAGTCATTTAGTAAACGTCTAACAGGAAATGGACGACTCAGACAGATGTAATATTTTCCCTTCTAAGATATTAACTGCCTGAGTTGAACAGAAGAATTGGTCCCCAGAGAAAAAACAGGGCTTTGAAATCTAAAGTGAGTTAAGCTTTCAAAGGCTTTTGCCACAAGATAACCCAGTAAAGCCAGGAATTAACATACTTTGGGGGAAAGCCAAGAGTGTCATATAAGAAAGTGACCCCTCCCTTCTTGAAATACTAGTCAGGTTTTCTAGTATGTGAAGTCATTACATTGGCATTAGCTGAAGGTTTGCGATGATCACACCTTAAAGTGTTAGCCATTTGAAGAATTGTGATAGCTAGTAAAAGCTCCTGAAGATATTTTGAATACTAGATTTTTATGTACAAATATATAATATAGACAAGTCTTTACACCCAGTTGAAAAAAGGAACAATTTTTTTCTGTTTTGTGTTTTGAGACTTTTTGACCATCTGTAGAAGTAACTGCTTAACACTGAGGATGGAGTGGAGGTTAAGGATAATCTAGGCATGGCCCAATATCTAAACAAATACTTTGCCTCAGTCTTTAACGAGCCTAATGAGGAGCATAGGGAAAATGGTAGGATGACAAATGGGAATGAGGATATGGAGGTAGATATTACCAGATCCGAGGTAGAAGCCAAACTCTAACATCTTAATGGGACTAAATCAGGGGGCCCGGATAATCTTCATCCAAGAATATTAAAGGAATTGGCACATGAAACTGCAAGCCTGTTAGCAAGAATTTTTAATCAATCTGTAAACTCAGGGGTTGTACAGTATGACTGGAGAATTGCTAACATAGTTCCTATTTTTAAGAAAGGTAAAAAAAGTGATCTGGGTAACTACAGGCCTGTAGTTTGACATCTGTAGTATGCAAGGTCTTGGAAAAAAATTTGAAGGAGAAAGTGGTTAAGGACATTGAGGTCAATGGTAACTGGGACAAAATACAACATGGCTTTCTTTACAAAAGGTAGATCATGTCAAACCAACCTGATCGCCTTCTTTGAGAAGGTAACAGATTTTTTAGACAAAGGGAATGCATGGATCTAATTTACCTCAGTTTCAGTAAGGCATTTGATACGGTTCCACATGGAGAATTATTAGCTAAATTGGAAAAGATGGAGGTCAATATGAAAACTGAAAGGTGGATAAGGAACTGGTTAAAGGGGAGACTACAGCAGGTCACACTGAAAGGTGAATTGTCAGGCTGGAAGGAGGTTACTAGTGGAGTTCCTCAGGGATCAGTTTTGGGACCAATCTTATTTAATCTTTTTATTACTGACCTTGGCACAAAAAGCAAGAATATGCTAATAAAGTTTGCAGATGACACAAAGCTGGGAGGTATTGCCAATACAGAGAAGGACCAGGATATCATACAGGAAGATCTGGATGACCTTGTAAACTGGAATAATAGTAATAAGATGAAATTTAATTGTAAAAAGTGCAAGGTCATGCATTTAGGGATTAATAACAAGAATTTCTGTTACAAACTGGGGATGCATTACTTGGAAGTAACAGAGGAGGAGAAAGAAAAGGAGTACTTGTGGCACCTTAGAGACTAACCAATTTATTTGAGCATAAGCTTTCGTGAGCTACAGCTCACTTCATCGGATGCATGAAGGACCTCGGAGTATTGGTTGATCACAGGATGACTATGAGTCGCCAATGTGATATGGTTGTGAAAAAAGCTAATGCGGTCTTGGGATGCATCAGGCAAAGTATTTCCAGTAGAGATAAGGAGGTGTTAGTACTGTTATACAAGGCACTGGTGAGACCTCATCTGGAATACTGCATGCAGTTCTGGTCTCCCATGTTTAAGAAGGATGAATTCAAACTGGAACAGGTACAGAGAAGGGCTACTAGGATGATCCGAGGAATGGAAAACCTGTCTTATGAAAGGAGACTCAATGAGCTTGGCTTGTTCAGCCTAACTAAAAGAAGGCTGAGAGGAGATATGATTGCTATGTATAAATATATCAGAGGGATAAATACCATGGAGGGAGAAAAATTATTTAAGCTCAGTACCAGTGTGGACACAAGAACAAATGGATATAAACTGGCCATCAGGAAGTTTAGACTTGAAATTAGACGAAGGTTTCTAACCATCAGAGGAGTGAAGTTCTGGAACAGCCTTCCAATGGAAGCAGTGGGGGCAAAAGACATATCTGGCTTCAAGAAAAAGCTTGATAAATTTAAGGAGGAGATGATATGATGGGATAGCCTAATTTTGGCAATTAATTGATCTTCGACGACTTGCGGTAGATATGCCCAATGGCTTGTGATGGGATGTTAGATGGGGTGGGATCTGAGTTACTACAGAGAATTCTTTCCTGGGTGTCTGGCTGGTGAGTCTTGCCCACATGCTCAGGGTTTAGCTTATCGCCATATCTGGGGTCGGGAAGGAATTTTCCCCTAGGGCAGTTTGGCAGAGGCCCTGGGTTTTTTTTTGCCTTCCTCTGCAGTGTGGGGCACAGGTCACTTGCTGGAGGATTCTCTGCATCTTGAAGTCTTTAAACCACAATTTGAGGACTTCAGTAGCTCAGACATAAGTTAGGGATTTGTTACAGGAGTTGGTGGGTGAGATTCTGTGACCTATGTTGTGCAGAAGGTCAGACTAGATGATCATAATGCTCCCTTCTGATCTTAAAGTCTATGATTCTATGATTCTAAGTAATGACTGAAAAACATTCTTTGAAACATATGCATTCATTGCACTTCACATGTCTCATATAGTTCACTGAAAAAGATGGAAAGGACTTGAATCTTTGGTGCAAAAAAGTAAACAAAAGAACTTGTACTTTATATAAATTCACCAGAACGCTGGGCCAATTTCTGCCCTTACATGTGCATGCCCGGTTCTCAGAGACTTTGAAGATCTCCATTTGAAAGACACTGCAGCACATGTTGATGTGACTGCAGTACTACCAGGTAGAGATTAGATATCGTTCAAGACAATTACTGGTGTTAGCTGATACTTAGGCAGGGGATATATACCCAGCATCAGTGAGCTGAGGGAAGAGGATTAGGACATTTAATTCACTAACGTGCTGCACTCTCTCCCAGTTTCAACAGTGAAGCTGATGGAAATCAAGAAGGCTACAGAAAAGGACATTGAACTGCACACAATCAAGACAGCGATACTAGCTGGGTAGCTAGAAGAGAGACAGCCAAGGAGCAGTAAGAGCAGAACCCTATTTTCAAATAAAAATGAGCTGAGTATGGAGATATTTTGAGGCCCAGAGAGCTGTTGTCCCTGCCTCATTACGTAAGGATTTATTTAAAAAATACATGCCTCATACCTGGGCATTGCCAGCTGTCTGATGGGCTTGTGTGTGTATTTACTGGCTGGGAATTAACACACAACTCTGCTCCTTGATAGAAGGGTGTGATACCTGCCAGTTGTGTAATAACTGCTGGCAGAAAGAGACTGTTACCACATGAGCTGCTCACCTGACCATGGGAAAGGATGAGAATGGACTTATTTATCTTTATTGAAAATCAGCACTTGATTACAGTGGATTACTATTCAAATTTTCAGGGGGTCGATGCCCTGCCTGAGACAAGAAGCAAGTCAGTGATTGGCAAATTGAAGGCCCACTTTCTGAGATACGGCATTTTGGAAACCACATTCACCAACACTGGACCCCAATTTATAGAATTTGCACAGAAATTACTCAGCATACAGACAGAGTAATGGTGTTAGCTGTTTTCACAGCTGATTCCACCTAAGTGACTGTTACACAAGGCTATTTCTTGCGGTTCAGATCCGCTGTTACTATTTTCGGTGGACAGGAACATCCCATCACAAGGGTACCAAACAGTCCAGTGCAGGCACTGATTAGATGGAGGACCAAAACCCTGCTACCGATGAGAGGAGACCCGTTGTAGCCAGAAGAATGGTGATATTGCTGAGAGAGGGCCAACAATTGGAGAAAGCAGGCACAAGTCTATGACAGGCCAGCCAAGGGTGCTCATGTGAGGATCCAGCCATTAGAGAGAGACAAGAAGGAGTGGACTGAAGGAATCCTGAGCGGTGCAGTGGCATTGAGATCATAAGAGGTGACTATGCAAGAAAGACAAGTGATCTGAAGGAACAAGAGACACTTATGAGCCAATAGACACAACACCAAGAGATCAGGTTTCAGAGTGGTAGCTGTGTTGGTCTGTATCAACAAAAACAACGAGGAGTTCTTGTGGCACCTTAGAGACTAACAAATTTATTTGGGCATAAGCTTTCATGGGCTAAAATCCACTTCATCTGATGCATAGAGTGGAAAATACTGTAGGCAGGTATAAATACACAGCACATGAAAAGATGGGAGTTGCCTTACCAAGTAGGGGTCAGTGCTAATGAGCCAATTCAATTAAGGTGGAAGTGGCCTATTCTCAACAGTTGAGAATAGAAGGGGTGAATACCAAGGGAGGGGAGAAAAATCACTTTTGTAGTGCTAATGAGGCCAATGCAATCAAGGTGGCCCATTTCAAACAGTTGGCAAGAAGTTGTGAGTATCAGCAGAGGGAAATTAGTTTTTGTAGTGACCCATCCACTCCCAGTCTTTATTCAGGCCTAATTTGATGGTGTCCAGTTTGCAAATTAATTCCAGCTCTCCAGTTTCTCATTAGAGTCTATTTTTGAAGTTTTGTTGTTGAAGAATTGCCACTTTTAAGTCTGTTATTGAGTGTCCAGGGAGAGTGAAGTATTCTCCTACTGGTTTTTGAATGTTATAATTCTTGATGCCTGATTTGTGTCCATTTATTTTTTTTGCGTAGAGACTGTCTGGTTTGGCCAATGTACATGGCAGAAGGGCATTGCTGGCACATGATGGCATATATCACATTGGTAGTCCTTCACAGATACAGATCTCATCACAGAACAGAGAGACACAAAACCATCTGGAAACTAAATCCCACAGGAAGGGAGGAGCTCCACAGAGAGAGAGAGAGAGAGAGAGTTTGCTAGATTCAGACAAGTGACAGGGAGACAGAGAGGTCCATCCCAGTTTGGTGTCCTCAACATGTGACCACATTATCTCACACTATACTGAGTCTGTGGTAAAGACGAGACTCCAGCTGGGCTATGTGCTAGCAACCTTTGGCCAAATGGACATGGGGTGGGGGCCTGATCAATAATTTATTTTTAATGTTTTGTTTTAAAATGTTTGTAAAATAGGGAACATGGATCATAATTAGTGAAACTGGAGTCAGAAGACCCATGTTCCCTTGAGGATCTATTATTGGCTATCAATAGAACAAGGAATGTGGTGGAGTTAGGCTGGAAGCAATTCTCAGCCACATAGATGGAGACGTGCATAGGGTTTAATAAAGTTTCACTTGTTCAACTTAACCTGCATTGAGTATCGCTCATTGGGAATGAAACACTTTCTTAAATGGAAACCTTTCAGACATACAGATGATTGCTAATAAGTGAACCCTAAGAAGATCCTGTAATCATAGAAGATTGTGAATTTGTTCTTTGCACTTTGGATATCTCAGAACTGGAACATTTCGCAGTTAGACAAATAGTTAACCATCCAGCTGTGTCTGGCTGTTTAGCTCATAGGCTCAAGTCATCATGGAAGAAGAAAAACAAATGACTCTTATTTTCCCATCATTTATCTATTAGCTTGATTTTAAAAAAAGTCAGGAAGAAATAGAACAGTGGAAAATAAACTGAAGAGGGCAGTTTGGGCCAGGTCTCTATGTATTTCATTGCAATGTAACATAATTATTTAGGGTTATAAACTGCCGGGTGAGGTTTCTGAACAGCTGTGGCTTTTCAGAGCCTGGCTTTTCCTGACCCAACAGCTTGCTACTGTGCATGTGTTGTTTTACTTCCCCTCTTCAGTCATTTCCATTTCATGTTTTCTTATATACAGAGAATGACAGATTCACACTCTTGCTGCTGTTCCCCAGTCTCAAAGCTAGAGGGACTTGGGGTAAAATTTTCAAAAGGGATTTAGTCAATATTTTTTCAGGCTTTTAAGTGCCTATTTTTGAAACTTAACAGTTACACATATTTTCACTGTAGTGGTTAATGATTGATTTCTAAGGATGGGCAGTGGTTCAATGGATGCAAATTCTATACAGTATCTTCTAAATCTTTACACCCGTCTCCAACTGTAAAAGCTGCTTTATTTTTTAAATGTTTTTAAAAGAACAGGTAACTCAAATGTAATGCTAACTAGTACAGGCAAGATTAAATTTGTAGAGCAGTTCAGAAAGAATATTAGAAAAGAACTTTGGGTGGATAACTCCTGGAAGTTGAAACAATGAGCTGTCTCTTTCTAAACTATCTTCGCCATGACAACCTAATTAAGTCTATTAAGAAAAGGTGCACTCCAGCTAAAGTTGACTGACTTTGTTTCATTCTGAAGTCTGTCAACTTTATAGTGGAACAAAGAAGAACTTCTAAGGTTCTTCCTGAGAAGGTACTTGTAAACACAGGTGTGTGAAATTTGGTGGCCATTCACAGGTTTGTGCAAACATTTTCGTTAGTATTAATCCACTTGAAAATTCTCTGCCATCCTTTTCTTGCAGTTGAATGAACCCCAAATCTCCAAGTGAAACTCTATTGAAATCTCGGTTTTCCTGTCAAACATGCAGAACTACAAACTTTCTGAAAACTAGCCCATGTTTGCAATTTTTTAAAGAACGTGGTGTTGTTGTTTTTAAATTCAATATCCGGTAAAGGTTTTTTTGTGGTTATTGGAGGAAAATGCACAAAACTATTTCATAGAATGTTGCACCTACATATTAAACTCTATAGATCCTCAGCTGGTGTAACTCAGCATAACTCCATTGAAGTCAATGGAACTACACCAATGTATACCTAGCTGATGATCTGGCCTTGTCTTTTTTTTCATATGCTAGAGCCTTGTGTCTTAAAAGAAATGTGGTCTTTCCTCCGGAGGTAAAAGGTCGCTTCATAGCCATGAGGGTCTCTGTATTTTTTAAAAAACTTTTTACACTCCCTTAGTTCGAAATTTCCCCTCTAATATAGACCCAGAGGTTGTTCTAGCTACAGGCAAACTGGGCAGCTGTGCCTGAGGGGGCAGCAGGCAGATTTCTGGGGAAGCGGTGCTGCGGCCTAGTTTATGGGCATGGGAATTGCAGCTTATTCCAACATGTAGTGCTCTAACTGGCCCATGTGGATCCTGATGGCTTTTATGTGCTGCCATATGAACTACTCTATGGTTTCATGTCACTAAAGCCTCATTGGAGTGACCTGGATGTGGGAATAAAGGGGAGCTATGTGTGTGCATGTATGGGGGGTGGGGAGAGCTGTGTGTGTAAAAATCAGTTGAAATAATGGCACTAAATTCATTCAAAGACAAATGCCCTGGACAGCTGGGGGCTCTGCCCAGGCTGGGGCATTTTTTCACTTGGCACCCCCAGGGGCTAGGTCTGCAGACAAATATTTTGTTTGAAAATAAAGCTTTTAATTCCTGGCTACTGCATTCCTAAACGCAGCATGAGACAGGGCCTGCCAGGCTGGGACCCCTCAGCCATCCCAGTTCCCCTCCAGTCTGCCCTCCCACTCCTTTCTCCCTGCAGCCTCCCATACCTCACTTCCCTTGCCCCTCTTCGGTCACCTCCATGGCTCCACCCTCTCCCTCCTCACCTTCCTCTCTACTTCCTATCACCCTGTGGCTGCTCCTCGCTCTCCCATTCATCCACTATACACCTCTCTCTTCCATGGCAGGGTTGCAATCACATTTGTTAATCTACAGTGGCCAGGGAGACTGCAGTGGCTGAGCTGCAGGGCTCAGGCAGGCAGCGTAGGAGGGACGTGGCATGCTGAAGTTTTGCCTAGGGTGTCTTGAGTGGCCTTTACATATCCTTTTCCATTAATGGAAGAGGAGGAGGGTGTCTGCAGCTCTCTCCAGAACTTGTCAATGCCTTTCCATTCTTCCGCCGGATGGGGTCACTAGAAAGTAACTCAAAGCGCGCGCCTCATACCGAGGCTGACAAAACTCCCTAGAAGGTGCAGCCAGCTCAAGATCAAGCTTGACTCCCATAAGTGCAGCTCCATTGAATCAGCCCTAAATGGGATTTTTTTAATTTGTAAATTTCTTAAGACATCCCCAGAAGCTCTCTGTCTGGACCATCTGAAACCCAAAAATCCAAAGTGCAGTTGAGAAGGGAGAGAAATAAGAAACAGCTGGTAAGTTAGGATTCAGACTCTGTCTGCACTGGTGCAAAGATGTAATAATAAAGCTGATGATTATCCAAGTCTTTATTATTATTACAACAGTCTGCTGGCTGTAAAGCAACTTATGGGAATGGAACATGTTGTAAAGTATCTTGATGCCCAGAACAATTACACTTTGAAAACACTCCTTTGGCTAGTTGAATGTAGGAAAATCCAGATTGGCTTGTGATTGTGACCAGTTCATGAATCCTTCACAAAAGTGTTTGAACTAGCAATAGTTATTGTTAGGAAGAAAGTATAGTACAGTAAATGTTAGTCCCCACAGACAACCATTTGCTGCACCTTAGAAAGTGTGATGAGGTTGTGGAGGAAAAACACTAATATTCTGAGATGTATTGACAGGAGTGTTGTAAGATACAGGAGGGTATTGTCCCACTCTACTCAGCACTGGTGAAACTTCAGCTAGAGTACTGTGTCCAGGTCTGGGCACCACACATTAGGAAAGACATGGACAAGTTGAAAGAGTTCAGAGGAAAGCATGATAAAAAGTTTAGAAAACTATTTAGTCTTGAAAGAAGACTGAGGAGGGACTTTAAAACAGTTTTCAATTATGTTCAGGGCTGTTATAAAGAGGTCTGTGATCAATTGTTCTCCATGTCTGCTGAAGGTAGGACAAGAAGTAATGGGCTTAATCTGCACCAGGAGATATTTAGGTTAGATATGAGGAAAAGCTTTCTAACTATAAGGGTAGTTAGGTTTCCAAGGGAGGTTGTGGAATTCCCATCATTGGAGGTTTTGAAGAACAGGTTGGACAAACACCTGTCAGGGATGGTCTAGCTCGGGGGCAGTCAATTATTTTTTGTCAAAGTCCAAATTTTTTGGGCAAGGTATAGTCAAGGTCCAGACTCCAGAGAAATACTTTTCACACTGCAAGTGCCCCGCTCAACAAACACAATGCTGTGCATTAGTAATATACCCCATCTCATACATTTTTAGTCCATTAAATGAAAAATAAAATCAAACCACTTTATAACCTACAAACAATCCCCAAGAAAATAATAGCTCAAATTAAGCAAGTAAGGAATTAAGGAGAACTAGTCAATCATTAATTCACAGTACAGTATATTGGAGATTGCATTGTGAGAGAATGAAAGGGTAAAAATAATTAATAATGTAACCCTTCTGCCCATCAGTGTTGGCAGCAACAAGGGCCGGGTTCAGTATCTAGGGGTTCCGTTTCAGTAACACGATGCAAAACCAGCTCAAGCCCCCACCCAGTGACCTGGGACATTTACATACCACCCCCCCGAAGCCTCTAAGAGGCAATGCTTCCCCTCTTGCAAGCACAGAGTCTGAGTGTAGCAAAAACCTTTTAATAAAGGAGGGAAACAATGCAGCATTTTGTGGGGGAAACACCACAAACAGGATTCATAACACAAACCATGAGCAAAAGACCCAGCCCCAAGTAAGTTTGTCAGTGTCCTTTTCCCCTCAGGGTCTTAAGTCCAGCAATCCAACAGTCACCCCACCCACAGTTTCTGTCCTTGGTCAGTGCAGCCCCCAGAGTTCAGAAGTTCAGCTGCAGAGTTTACCTCCCAGCCTGGGTGAAAGTATGGGGGGCATCTTACATGGTCCCAGTGGTGAGCTGGAGCCGGTTCGCACCAGTTCGCTGGAACAGGTTGTTAAATTTAGAAGCCCTTTTAGAACCGGTTGTTTTGCGAGGGATAACTGGTTCTAAAAGTGCTTCTAAATTTAACAACCGGCCAAAAGTGGCGCCTTAGGCGCCGACTCCATGGGTGCTCCATGGCTGGAGCACCCAAGGGGAAAATTTGGTGGGTGCAGAGCACCCACTGGCAGCTCCCCTCCCCGCCCTGCCCGCGGCCCCAGCTCACTTCCACTCCACCTCCTACCCTGAATGTGCTGCCCTGCTCTGCCTCTCCGCCCCCCCCGGCTTCCCGCGAATCAGCTGTTTGTGCGGGAAGCCGGGGTGGGGGTGGAGGGCTGAGAAGCAAGTGGCGGCTTTGTGCTCATGCCCAGGGAGGCGGAGGTGAGCTGGGGCAGGGGGGGCGAGGAGGGCCGCCCGCACCGCAGCAGGTAACCCGGGGGGGCATGCAGGGGAACCGCTTCCCGCCCCAGCTCACCTCCGCCACCCTGGGCCTGAGCGCGAAGCCGCCGCCTGCTTCTCAGCCCTCCCAGGCTTTCCGTGCGAACAGCTGATTCGCGGGAAGGCTGGGGGGGGGCAGCACGTTCAGGGTAGGAGGTGGAGTGGAGGTGAGCTGGGGCCACACGGGGCATGTGCCTCCCGGCACGTTCAGGGGAGGAGGCAGAGCGGAGGTGAAGTGAGCTGGGGCCGGGTGCGGGGGGGGGGAGCTGCCAGTGGGTGCTCTGCACCCAGCAAATTTTCCCCGTGGGTGCTCCAGCCCCAGAGCACCCACGGAGTAGGCGCCTAAGGCATCACTTTTGATGTGATCAGTGGGGGGAGCGGCCACTATGCTCCCCTGCCCCTAGGAGCCAGAGGGCCCTGCCGGCTGCTTCCTGGGAGCTGCCCCAGGTAAGCACCGCCGGCACTCCCCACCTCGCCCCCTGGCAGGTCCCTCTGGCTCTTAGGGGCGGGATGGGCACCCACTATGGTGGCCCACGAGACCCTCCTGCCCATTCTGGGGGCAGTCAGGGGACAGGGGAGGGGGGTGGATGAGGCAGTGGTGACAAGGAACGTGGGGGGTTGGATGGGGCAGGAGTCCCGGGGGGCGGGGGTGGGCAACGACCCCCTCATGGGGTGAGGAGGGAACCGGTTGTTAAGATTTTGGCAGCTCACTACTGCATGGTCCGCTGCTTGTGTCGATTGCCATGCCTCTCCGTGGGGTTCTGCTGCAATCTTCACCACCAGCTGCGCCTCTCCGCCAGCTGCCCTGCTGGCCGCTCCTCTCCACTAGCCGTCCTGCCGTCCACCAATATGTCTTCAGCTCCCCTCCCCCACTTAACACCGTGGTCAGTGATTTCAGCTGTTAGGGGGGGGGGGGCCCAGTGCTGGTGCACTCAGAACCACTAGCCCAAAGTAGGTCTAATGCTTAGACCTAGGAATCAGTGATTTCAGCTCTGCAGCATGTAACAAGACTCCTAATGGAGTCAAAATTAGCTCTGTTATTACATAGTGGAGAAAGGAGAGGTCAAAATGGTGTTTAGGGCCCTCAGAAGGGGCTCACACTACCAGGTACACATACCTGTCCCCAGCCTCTCTCAATTCACTGGGCTTTGGAACCCATGTCCCTTGCCTATTGACTATCCCTAGGCTAGGTTTATTTGGTCCAGCTCAGGAGGCTGGACTGGATGACATCTTGAGGTCCTTTCCAGCCCTACATTTGTTATTCTATGATTAATGGAACTTATCCTTACGTGACTTGTATGAGATTGGGAAGCACTATCCAAATTTTACAGATGGAAATTGAGGCATAGGGTAGATTAAGTGATTTGCCTAAATTTATACAGGAAATCTGTGGCTGAACAAGGAATTTAACCCAAGTCTCTTCAGTCTTTATGCAGTGCTCTATCTTTGTGTACAGCTCAAGTTTGTGGAGGAAACATTATGTTATACTTCTGTATGAACAATATTCTACAAAAATAAAGTATATTGCAACTGAGACTGACCTAGCTAGGGACTCTCAGGCTAGGGAGATTCATAGGGTTAAGTAGCAATACCATTGTTACAAATGGTTGGAAACTTGGTTCACTTCTTTGGGTATGAAAATATTACTCTAGTACAGCTGAGGTCTGAACTCCATCAGATAGTTGAAAAGAAGATTTGATCAGTGTAAAGAATAGAGTTCTGTCCCAAAGTGAGGCTGTTAATATTTAATAGCTAATATTTATAGATAACTGGTCAGATCTTCAGATGCTGTAATCTGGTAATAACTCCATTGATTTAAGGGAGCTATGCTGGAGATCTGGTCTTGTATTAGTCTTACAACACTGTTGGTTCTATGCATGAAGCTGTGACCTTTTTGTTCAAATCCTGGTGCAGTTTTGGCTCACATGAGTCTTGGAAAGAGTTTGGGAGATGGTCCATATTAAAATTAGAAGTGCATACCCAGGGGTGGTCCATGAATCCCGCATTTGAGGAGGCTAGCCTCCTGCCCCTCCCCTTCTGTCCTCCCCTTGCCTGTTGAAGCTGGAAGAGCCCTGGCTGAGCCACCCTGGCTCACCAGCTGGCCCGAGCCCACTCAGGTTCGGGGGAGAGGCAGAGTGTGGGCGGGAAGAGGAGCAGCATGGGTGGGGCCAAAGGGGAAGAGCAGGACATGGGAGCAGGGCCTTGGGGCAGAGCATGGGTGGGGCCATGGCCTGGGTGCCCTTTCTGCAGTGGCGCTCACTGTTTGGGAAGGCTTAGCTTACCCTGGCCTATTATACCCACTGCCCGTGTATGTACCAAACAATTGGATGACAAGGGAGTGTTTCTCCCAAGCAGCAAGTTCTATATCTTCAGACATGGAATCTGGCAAAAGACACATGGTTCCTGTTATCACAAAAGATGACCATCCCTTCTGAGCTGCAACATGTGCTATTCAAGGTACCATACCCAAGAACATCATTTTGGAAAAAAAGTACCATGAGGAAATCCTGTGCAAACTCTTGTTTTCTCCTTTCATTCCTTAAAATGTCCATTTCTTGCCAGTTTTACTGTTCCCCCCCCCACCCCTGTAGCCAATATCCCAAATACTCTGGTGCCAAATAAGAGGCACTGATTTGTCCTAGCAGAAAACTAGCGACTTTCAGTGAGCTGTGAAATTGAAGCATTGCCCCAACTGAAAATGGTTTTGCTGGCACCAGATGTCACTGTTGGTCCATACTAACAAACCTTAAATGGCATTTCTGTAACAGACTATATAATAATTTCTGAACCCAGAACTGAGCACATGGGTAAAGGGTTCACAACTGCAAGCCTATGCATGCGTGTAGACCTTACCTAAGAGAAATCTATAGATGAAAAACGCAGTCTAAATACTAAACATTATTATTAGGAAACCAGGCTCTAGTACAGAAAACTCTGTCTTCTGGCTACATTGAACATGTGATTTTTAGAAGCAAAATGGACTGTTTTCTGTCCCATCTGCATACCACTACCCAGAATGCCTTTCAGACTTTCACCCAATTCATAACAGTTCTGAACTCTGGTAACAAATTAAGGGTTTGAATATGCACTGAGTTTTTTTTTTAATTACTTGACCTGGCTGAAAAAATGTTGTTCATAGTTAACTAATTTATAATTTATAATTAGTCAACTTAATTTTTAATTTGGTGCACAAGACTATTAAAGAATAGGAAACTATGATTTAAAGAAGACCCTTAATGTCCCTCCACCTGCCTATATCATTCTAATAATTTTTCTTTAACATGGAATCTTGTTATCTCTACAGCAAATGTAAACACAAACATTTTAAACTTACTTTGGAAATATTATTTTTAAAACTATTTGAAATTTTTTATTTAATATACACCTTGCCTTGTTAATGCATCAACTACCCATGGAATCTTGAAGTTCTTAAAGGAAAACTCTGATAATTTGTTTTGCTTCTATGATCTGAGAGAACCTAAGGCAGGAAGTCTTCTCACAAACAATTACAATATATGATATTTGGCACAAAAATTCAAAATGGCATCTTTACTGTATGCCAAAACCCATGGTCCTTTAGGTTATTCTCATTTTAAGTGGTATTTACTTCTAAGCGCTGGGAGTCTCATGCCACACAGTCTTAAGAGGACTCTGTTAAGCATCTTTCATAATTTTAAAGTCCTTTATCCTCTCAGTTACTTGCCACAAAACAATGCATTATAATTCAAAACTGAAGTATTATAGTAAAATGTATGTTTGTATCCTGGTACTCAGACTGGTTTGGTTTTTTAGGGTTACTTATGAGTGCTGGGCTGTAGACACTGATCTATGATCGGATCTTCAGACAGCATAAACTGGTATAGTTTTGTTCAATTTATTATCCACTGTATATTTAACAAGGGCACGTGGGGCCTGTCGACATACATTCAATGTGTAGCAGTTCAAAGTGGCGTATATATGTTTCAAATCCCATTTCTTCATGGCATCCAATGTAGTGACTTCAATGGAGCTACGCTGTCTTACGTCACTTGAGGATGTGCCCAAAAAGCTTATCAAGGTTGTCACAGAGACTCACAGATATGTGGCTGGTTGATATAATAATCCTATACTCACAAATCTGTGCCCTGTTTAGGCTTTTCCTTCTTGAATAGGAAGTGAGGACTTAAAGTATTGGCTGTGCTTTCTTAGAAATATGTTTAGGACCTCCCCCCAACCCCCACACTGAAATCAATGTCAAATATGCCCCTTTGGAAAGTTACCCTATGCTGGATGCCTTGCAGAAATGATATTTGTAACATATACCTC
Source organism: Caretta caretta (assembly GCF_965140235.1). Classification (NCBI taxonomy): domain Eukaryota; kingdom Metazoa; phylum Chordata; order Testudines; family Cheloniidae; genus Caretta; species Caretta caretta. Next base: position 52,083,416 of record NC_134216.1, on the reverse strand, counting down.
CCCCAGTGCACTCTAAGCTGCTACACATCCATTATATGCCAACAGGCCCCAAATGCCCACTTTTCAATACTCTCTGAATGTTACATGGCTCTTTAGGGATCGTTAACAAATATATGCTCTGACATTTAAAAAAAAATCATTATACTACAGCTTTCCTAAAGAGGATGGGCTTTCAGATTGATTGTAAAGTGCTGAATGAAATTCAGCTTGCCAAAATGAGTTAGGACACTTTAAAACCTCTGATTAAAAGAAAGATATGAACAAACCAAATGATATGAATTAAGACCTTGAACTACAATAAAACTATGTTAACACTTTCTCAGCATGATTATTTTTAATCTATCCTATCCCTTTCTCCAGGAGAGGAGGCCAGAATGTACTTGTCAGCCCCACAAAGGGAGGATTTCTGTGGCCCCTGCCACCCACTCATGCCCTGACTGTATTGGATGGTTTGGATGTCCAAAAAGTGCTAAAAGTGGCCCTGATTGGCTAACATGGGTAGGCAAGCCCATGTCTAAGGAAGGCTTTATGAACAGGGAACATCTGCCTCCCTGCAACTTCTTGGGTGACTGTACTGAAGCAGAAGTTATCCACAGATGTGGATGACAGTTGATCATATCGCTACTGTGTATTTGTGATGGATATTTCTTAGGCCTAATCCTGTAATCCGTACCAAGACAACTCAGTTAAGTATGTATTACTTATTGCAGGCAACGGCTGCAGAATTGTCATATGCCGGTTTGCTAAGGGGGTCAATCTTAAAAATGCCCTTGATCACTCACTTCAGAAAGCGAAGAGGCAACAGTATCACTGGATGTCAAGGAAGTAGCCTTTAGACATGGTAAGGTCTACGTACTGAGTACTTTTTAATACCAAGAGATGTAAAATTAGAGATGAACTAAATGGCTAAGGGTCTGATCCGGAGATGATTGATGTCAATGGGAGTCATGCATTGATTTCTGAAGGTTTTGAGTAACAGTCTGTGTCTTGAGGTCTAAATTCTGCATATCTTCTTGAAGAGTTAATGACTTCAGTAAACCTGTGATAGAGCAGAGAGCTGTATTCACTGTGCTACATATAGTGTTAGTGATGCCAGCTCTTCCAGAAGAAATACAGATCTCTAGAGACAGATCTTGGCAGGTAAGTTAAGGGGGGAAATGACTCTAAAGCAGTGGTGGGCAACCTGCAGCCCGTGGGTTGCATGCAGCCCATCAGAGTAAGATGATTGCGGGCCGCAAGACATTTTGAGAATGTTGATCATCCACAGGCATGGTCCCCCGCAGTTCCCAGTGGCTGCAGTTTGCTGTTCCCAGCCAATGGGAGCTGCAGGAAGTGGCAGGTTGCAGGGATGTGCTGGCCATCATTTCTCGCAGCTCCCATTGGCCGGGAAAGGCGAACCGCAGCCAATGGGAGCTGCAGAGGACCGTGCCTGGGTCTCACAGCCCGCAATCAGCTTACTCTGAGGTGGGCCGCAGGTTGCCCACCACTGCTCTAAAGTACATAGAATCAGAGAATTGTAGGACTGGAAGGGACCTTGAGAGGTCATCTAGTCCTGTCTCCTGCACTCATGGCAGGACTGAGTATTATCTAGACCAGTGGTTCTCAAAGCCGGTCCTCTGCTTGTTCAGGGAAAGCCCCTGGCGGGTCAGACCACTTTGTTTACTTGCCATGTCCGCAGGTTCGGCCGATCTTGGCTCGCACTGGCTGCAATTCGCCGCTCCAGGCCAATGGGGGCTGCGGGAAGTGGCGCGGGCCAAGGGACATGCTGACCGCCCTTCCTGCAAACCGGTCCGTCCCACCAGGGGCGTTCCCTGAACAAGTGGTGGACCGGCTTTGAGAACCACTGATTTAGACCATCCCTGACAGGTGTTTTTCTAACCTGCTCTTAAAAATCTCCAATGATGGAGATTCCACAACCTCCCTAGGCAATTTATTCCAGTGCTCAACCACCCTGAGAGTTGGGACGTTTTTTCCTAATGTCCAACCTAAACTGCCCTTACTGCAATTTAAGCCCATTGCTTCTTGTCCTATCCTCAGAGGTCAAAGAGAACAATTTTTCTCCCTCCTTCTTGTAACAACCTTTTACATACTTGCAAACTGTTATCATGTCCCCTCTCAGTCTTCTCTTCCCCAGACTAAACAAACCCAATTTTTTCAATTTTCCCTCAGAGATCATGTTTTCTAGACTTTTAATCATTTTTGTTGCTGTTCTTTAGACTTTCTCCAATTTGTCCATATCTTTCCTGTAATGTGGCACCCAGCATTGGACACAATACTCCAGCTGAGGCCTAATCAGCGTGGAGTAAAGCAGAAGAATTATTTCTTGCGTCTTGCTTACAACACTCCTGCTAATACATCCCAGAATGATGTTTGCTTTACTTGCAACAGTGTTACGGTTGACTTGTATTTAGCTTGTGATCCACTATGACCCCCAGATTTCTTTCTTCAGTACTCCTTCCTAGGCAGTCATTTCCCATCTTATATGTGTGCAACTGATTGTTCCTTCCGAAGTGGAAAACTTTGCATTTGTCCTTATTGAATTTCATCCTATTTACTTCAGACCGTTTCTCCAATTTGTCAAGATCATTTTGAATTTTAATCCTGTCCCCCAAAGCACTTGCAACTCCTCCCACTTTGGTATCATCCACAAACTTTATAAGTGTACTCTCTTTGCCATTATCTAAATCATTGATGAAGATATTGAACAGAATCGGACCCAGAACTGATCCCTGTGGGACCCATTCGATATGCCCTTCCAGCTTGGCTGTGAACCACTGATAACTATTCTATGGGAATGGTTTTCCAACCAGTTATGCACTCACCTTATATAGTAGCTCCTTCTAGGTTGTATTTCCCTAGTTTGTTTATGAGAAGGTCATGTGAGACAGTATCAAAAGCTTTACTAAAGTCAAGATATACCACATATAGTACTTCCCCCCATCCAGAAGGCTTGTTACCCTGTCAAAGAAAGCTATTAAGTTGGTTTGACACGATTTGTTCTTGAGAAATCCATGCTGACTGTTATCACCATATTATCTTATAGGTGTTTGCAAATTGATTGCTAAACTATTTGCGCTATGATCATTCTGGATACTGAAGTTAAGCTGACTAGTCTGTAATTTTCTGGGTTGCCATATTCCTTTTTATAGATCAGCACTATATTTGCTCTTTTCCAATCCTCTGGAATCTCTCCTGTTCTCCCTTACTTTTAGAAAATAATCGCTAATGGCTCAGATATCCCCTCTGTCAGCTCCTTGAGTATTCTAGGATTATTTTATCAGGCCCTGGTGATTTGAAGACATCTAACTTTTCTAAATAATTTTTAACTGGTTCATTTTCCCTTTTGGGATAGTACTTAAATACATGATAAAGTTTTAACTTTTGCTTCTTTGTTTTAAATTTTCTCCACAAAAAGAGTAGCCATTCCCCTAGAACTTCACGTCTTCATTTATAACAAAGTACTAGAATATGGCAACATCTAGGAATACCTCTGAATCAGCTACTCTAAGCATGCTAAAATCTCAACCTTAGGAAACCCTAAGAGATTTTGTAGATATGTTGTACTAATTGTTCATTGGCAAGTTATTTTGGCAAGACACTCCTATAACTATTTACAATTATTCCTGTCTTTTGTTTTGTATAATCTTAGAACAAAATTGTTTTATTGAAGTATAATTTTCATATCCCAACAGAATGGTTTAAAAAAGGAATGATAACCTCAAATGTCTCTATCTACTCTTAGAAATTATTAAATGGAATTTTTTATAATGGGAATTGTGTAGCTAATTCCTAAGCAGCTATTTGAAAGTGTAGGGGGTAAAAAAAATGGATACACATAGTTTTCATCTAATTGAGGGAGGACATCCAAAGTATTACATAATTCTGTCAAACATGTTTGGATAGTTTCTTTCAGTTGTAGAGTTGTCAATATTTTGAGTTAAAGTCCTCTGTAGTAAACCACAAAATATTATCAAAGTCTAAACTAATTAAACTAGTGTAAGAAAAAACAGTTTTAAGAAAAAAAGAACTGACTAGCTCATGGTTGTGGTTGATTCCAGGCTGGTCCATTGGCTGAAATAGCTCCTGGCATGACATCCTTAGTCCAGGGGGCTACTCTAAATTATGGCAACCCGTCCTGGTTTTCTGTGGGAGGCGACACTGCCCTTAATGCCATCATGATGTGTGTTGTGGCCTAACTATGCCCTGCCCCATAGCTGATATTAGCGGGGGAGGCTTGCATACACAATAGGCAGATGGGGCCAGAGTGAGGGATGAAGGAATCCCCAGCTTGGGGAGCTGTAGGCAGTTTGAGCCATTCTGGTGGCAAGAAGGGAGCACAAAGAGAACAAGAATGGGGTTGAGACTGGCCCTCTACATCTAGAATGTGTATATTTCTGACAGCAACATTGAAATCTTTACGCATTCAGAAATAAATTTCCTGTCTTGCCTTTTACAAGTGCCAGTTCATCATTCCATTAAAGTCTTGGATAATCACTGAGTTTATCTTTCAGCAAGTCCTTATACAATTGTGAAATCAATATATTCTTGGACAAATAATATAAGCGTAGAATCTACATATGAAAGAGATAAAGACAAGTTCTTTCAGCTGACCAGGTCAAACATGTCTTCTCTAAAAAATAAGCATAAAAACAGAATCTGGAAAATTGAATCATGACCTGTACATCATCAAAATTCCAGAGACCTAATTTGAGATATAAATTAGTAAACACCTTTAAGGCTCTTAAAGCTGGGTAGTTCAAATCAATAATACAAAATTGCTGGAATAACATCTGAATTTTGTGCCAATAGAATGGAAGGAATTTGTTCAGCAGACTGATCTACCCTCTCTTCATTTATTGCCTCCCATAGCCAGATTGAGGTCCAGATGCTTGTCTATGGCCAATAAATATGCAACACAAGTTAGGAAGCTGGGTATGGTGGGTGTGCATAGGTGACTGAAAAACACTCTTTTGACTTTGCCTAATCTTGAGTCATCTGTGTGCCAAAAAAAATTCCCCATCACAATCTAGAGCAGCCTGAAAACTGCTCTAAGTAATATCAGATGCCAGTTGCCGCAAGAGATCATCAGGCCCTAGGAAAGCCCTAACTATTTTCCTTTTGCCACTGTCTGTGCTCCCCACATCAGCTGCTATTACATTGTTATATGGTTCACTTTTTTCTACAAGGAATGCAGCTGTGTTTGATCACTACACTGAGGGGTACAATGGGAATTGGCAGAAAAAGAGCTAAATGGCATTTAGAAAAAAATGATGGGAATGAAAATGAATATTTTGAATGATCAAAAATGAGCAAAATCAGGCAGTTGCGTACAATGGTAGTAATTCAGATTATGCCCCACTATAGTAGAGGGATTAAACATACGCAGACTTCTGCTCTGGATCACTGCAGCAGAATTTTGCTAGTGGAATAGTTTCCTTGAAAATATGCCCTTCAGCATACATACTATAAAATCAAATTAGTCATCTTCTCTCGAGAGAAATAAAGAGCCATGTCTCCATTCAAGTAGTTGGGCACTTAAATCAAACATAAAATAACACACACAATCTCTCAGCAATTTTCAGAAGTACACATTGTGGATGTATGTGGCTCTAAAAATTCTCAGCTCTCTGATGGAAAAAAGACAGATGTCTGAATTCCATAGCATTGCTCAAGTTTTCCAGGTTATCTTGCTAGAAGAATGGTGGTTTCCATTTACAGTATATTATATCTCTGGGATTCCGCTTCGACTAGATCAACATCTGGCATAATGGTTTTATGTGCTCCTGGGATTACCCATTTAAATGTATGTAAAAGTTTTATAAAGGTTGTGACACACATTTATTCATAGAATGGAAAGCCATGGTTAGAGCTGAGATGGAGTTTTGAAGTCAAAAGAAAGACTTAGGTTTGGGTGGTGAGAGAGATCCAGCCTTAAGTTTGAATTTTTTTGGCCTTTGTCTGTGTGAGTCAGAACCTGGGTCGACCAGTGACAACTGAGAAAGTGGGCATCTTGGGGAAATTAATGACCAGATGGAAGAGCTGAAGGCCTAAAGTGCAACCATGGACCCTTAACCGAGGCTATCACTGGTTCAGCTTCACAGTTGTTAGCAACACTGAGGGAAGTAGTGTAGATGTCACTCTGTGTCACAAGCATTTTTAACATCTAGGGAGAGGACATTTAGCAGGTCAATTCTGTCCAAGACCTGCCTTCAGCAACAACCCTAAAACCCATTAAACTTCATTAACTTCAGAGGGGGTTACAAAGGAATACTGCTGGTAAAATTTGGCCCTGTTTATTTCTCTTTGGGCTATAACAGGATTGTAAGACTATTCTACCTCATAGAGTATTTTAAATATAAATAATTTAATATTTATCCAATGCTCTGAATATATACATTGCAAAGCATTATTACCAAGAAATGAATATTTCAGCATCATGCTAGTAGTTACTCTGCTGCTCTAGGGAGCCATCTTTTGGATGGAATTTAAAACTGAGGTCAGGTCACATGCAGTCATTAAAATTCCTTGTTTGAGCGTTTGCTCTGTTGTCCTTGCTTATTTCCAATTTGGTAAATGTGCTATACGTAGTGAAAATTCCTTGGTTATTTCAAATTGAAATTCTACACTGTAGTTTTACTTTGCGTTGCTTAAAGGATCCAGCCTTCACGCCAGAGATCTTTATTTCAGTGATGGGTTAATAGGATCCCTGTGTCTATAACTTGCTGAATGCTCGGGTATCACTGTCTGAATGATTCTGTATAGCTATCTGGTGAAAAGAGTGATAGAACTCGTGGACAAGTAGAATTATGAGTTTTAAGTCTTATTCATAATAAATACATTGGCTAACGTTTAATATGTAAATTTCCCCCTTTTTTGATGGATTAATCTCTTCACATTTCATTAGGACACCATAGTGTCCCAGACTTTTAAGGGTAGACTTTCAGCATGGACATGTTCCTGGGAGCTGTGTGTGCAGATAAAGGGAAGAGCAAGTCTGGTACATTGGTAAATATCCACCAGTTTCTAAGAAACAGAGGTACATCTCCTCTCCCACCCCGCAGGGTTGCTAGGTGTCCGTGCTGTTAGAAGTCCAGTTGGCAGTGCAGCAAGGGCAGGAACTGTGACCAATGGGAGCTGCAGAGGTGGCGATGGTGGGTGCAAGGGCAGCACATGGAGCCTCCCTGGCTGCCTATGCGTCTAGGGGCTGCAGGGACCTGGCGGCCACTTCCTGGGAGCTGCAGTAAGCGAACCCTCTTCCACACCCCAAACCACTGTGCCAGCCCACAGTCCCCTCCCACACCCAAAATCCCTCCCGGAGCCTGCACCCCCCCAACACCCTGCCCCAGCTCCCTCCTGTACCCCAAACCCCTCATCCCCAGCCTCATCCCAGAGTCCAAACCCCCAGCCGGAGCCCACACCCCCTCCCACACTCTGAACCCCTTAGCCCCTGGAGCTCCCTTCTGAACCCAAACCCCACATCCCTGGCCCCACACCAGAGCCTGCACCCCCAACCAGAGTTCACACTAGCTCCCCTGCACCACAGTCCTCTACCCCAGCCCAGAGCCCTCTCCCTGAACCCCTCATTTCTGGCCCCACCCAGAGCCCACATCCCCAGCCTGAAGCCCTCTCCCACACCCCAAACCCTTCATCCCTGGCCCCACCCCAGAGCCTGCACCCCCAGCCAGAGCCCTCACACCCCTCCTACACCCAAACTTTGTGCCCCAGCCAGGTGAAAGTGAGTGAGAGTGGGGGAGAGCGAGCGACGGAGGGAGGGGGGATGGAGCGAGCGGGGGTTGGGTCTGGGGAAAGGGGTGGGGTAGGGGTGTTCGGTTTTGTGCGATTAGAAAGTTGGCAATCCTAACCCACACCCACAATGGATTCTCAATAAACCCAGAAAGCTCCACTTCAATAGTCTGATCACAGAATAAACCCTGAAGCTTGTGGTAACTACAGAATCACAATTGCTTGTGAAGCCTGCCAAAGTAGCAGATGTTGTTGATGCTGGAAGAATGGACCTGCAGTACAGCATCTGCATCCCATGAGTCCTGTCCAAAGATAGGAAAAGAAGTATGAAATACCATAGCTGTTTTGCATACTAAGTTTGAGAATTATTTCTCCCAGTGACTGAGACAGATTAATTTACTTTTTTAAACTAGATTCTCCAGAGACCAACAGACAAAGAAAAATAGCCTGAGTTTAAACTAACTTATGGCCTTCTTCCTTTTCCAGCAAACAAATAGAACTTCTGGTCCACAGAGGGCCTCCGTCCTTAAGGAAGGATTGGAATGACTTAACCTAATGAGGCCTCAGGAGACTGGGTGCTTGATCTGAGCTGAAACTGTGAGGAACTTGTAACCACAAGGAGAAACCTAGAGTGGGGTGTTGAAAGATTTTTCCTGCCAAAGCCAGTGTTGGAGTTGGGATGAACTCTGGGAAGCTTATTTGAATGGCTCTTTTATTGTTTTTAATATGTTTTCTCTGCAGTGTTTTTTCCTTAAGAATAAAGTAGGCTTGCATAGAAAGAACTGTGTGGTAACTTATATCTATAGCAATCACTTTGAAGAGAAAGTAAGCAGGCTGTCTTTGCTGGGAGATATGTGGTGAAGGCAGGGAACTGTTCATCATGGACATACCCTGGTCAGAAAGGAGTGAGATGTGGGTCTCCAACTATGAGAGGTAATGGCCAAGGAGCTGGAAGCTGAGATTGCGTGCGCATGCTGAACCATTGAAGCAAGATATAGCTGCAATCACCCTGAACTGTGGCATTCTCTTTTTCAGCTGCATTTTCACATCACCTTGGTTTACAGATGACCTGTAACAAATAAAGTGAGAGGGAAGATGACAAAAGCATGAGTGGTGGAAGTTGTGTGCCAAGGCTGTTTAGCTGCAGTAAGAAGATTTAAAAAAAAAAACTTTTCTGCTGTGATCATGCAGGAGACAACTATGAAAGTTCTTTCCACCATAACGTCTGCAAAAACAGACTATCTCAGCTCAGTAGCTAGCTGGTATGAGTCACACTTGTTGTGAGGAAATAGCTTGCTATTTTGTGGACAAGACTGATCAGATTAGAGGAGGGCTGTCTGCTTCCATGGTGACAGAGCAAGATCTTCAGTGAACAAGGGCCTCATCTTCTCTGCTAGAGTTTCAACCAGTGACCCTACCTGAAATAGTGGAGGTACTTTGTCCCACAATCTATGCTTTGGATCCATGTCTTTCCTAATTGGTGAAGGCCAGAGGGGAAGTACTGGTCCTTTAATTGTGGATATGGTCAATGTCTCTTAGTTAGGGTAGGTAGGTAGGCTGCCTATTATATTTAAGGAAGCAATAGTGTGGCTTTTGCTTTGAAATCATGGTTGAATGCTGACTATCTTGCTAATTATTGATGAGTATCACATCTTCCATTCTTGGTTGTGCTTGTGGAGAGGTTTGTGATGAGAGAACTCTCACAGTATTTAGATGCTTTTGATCTTCTTGACCACAGTCAATCAATGTATAGACCTGGCTATGGCACAAAGTCACCCAGTGCAATCAATGAAGTCTATCTCCTCCTGGTGAAGGATCAAGGCCAAGTGCCCATGCAGGTAGTATTAGATCTATTAGCTGTCTTTGACACTATTGATCATGAGGTGTTGCTGACTCCCTTGCAGACCTTGGCTGGTGTGGATATGGCTACTTTTCAGTGGCTTCATTCTTTTCTTGGAGGGATCTCAATGGGTAGTTGTTGACAGTTTTTCCTCTTCCTGAAAAATGCTCTGGTCCAAGGTGCCACAGGGTGTCTTTTTGTCACCTTTCCTTTTTCTCATGTATTTGAGGCCATTAGGAGAGTTAATAAGGAGCAATGAAGTGCGGAGTTTTCAGTATGCTGGTGACACCCTGCTCTGTGTCTCTATCTCATCCACCTCTGATTTTGTGATTAATGCCTCAGCCGATGTTTATTCAAGAGTGGGGCTTGCATGAGAGTGAGCTGGCTGAGGCTCAGCCAGATAAGACTGAGGTGACGTGGATTGGGGAAGCAGCTCGAGGAGATGGTGGATATAACATCAACTTCTTTGACTGAAGAAATTTATTGGCCACTCATTTATAGTGTTCACAATCTATGGGTGATCTTGCTCCCCAGCTGCTGTCTGACAATCATATTACAGCAGTAACCCAAACAGCATTTTATCATCTGTGTCTGGCAAGGAGGTTACAACTAGAGCTGGGCAGAGAAAGTTAATTTTGTTTTGTGGAGGATTTCAATATTTGATTCAAATTAGTTCAAATTCAGCATGAAACCCAACCTATTGAAATTTCCTGTGAAAGGGATGGAGCTTTGGCTCTGGGGCAATCTTCCTGGCAGGCTGCTCTAGTGCTAAGAACCCTGGGAGCCAGGACCCTGGCAAGCCTGCTGAGGAGCTATGAGCCTGGGAGCAATGTCTCTTAGGGCATCCAGGCTCTTGGCTCCCTGTCAACTTGCCAGGTGGCCTGTTGAGGAGCCAGGCAGGCAAGCTGCCAGGAAACTAGGCAGGTTTCTCATGGAGGCAGGAAGGGTTGTGTTGGAATTTTGTTAGGATTGAACAACCATCTCTACTAAACATTTCTGATTTTATCGAGTTGGTAAATTCTAGCCAAGAAATGTTTCATCAGAATTTTTCTGACCAGCTATAGTTGCAGCCTTTCTTTTGATGCAGACCTTGCCACTGTACCCAGACTTTAGTCTCCTCAGGATTAAACTATTGCAAAGAATGCTACCTGGGGCTATACCTTCAAACCATTTGGAGATGGAATGTGATGCAGAGCTCAGTGGCTCACTTTTTCAGTGCTGTACCTTGCTGGGAGCACATGACACTGTTGCTCTGTGATCTACCTTGGCTGCCTGTTTGTTTTCAGGTGGAATTTAAGGTGTTTGCTATGACCTATAAACCCCTAAATGGCCTGGGACTGGACTACTTGAGGGATCACCTTTCTCCATGTGCCACATGGCCATGGGTGAGGTCAGCAGAGGTGCCTGACTTAAATCTCCCTCCTCATAAAAGAGAGGAGTGGGCAGTGGGCACAGCTTTCACCCTGAGGACTCTGAGTCTCTAGAACTTACTCCCCTTCTTGTCTGAAATAGCCTGAATTTGGTGACTTCTGGGCATGCTGCAAAAGACATCTGTATAATACAGTCTCTGGAGAAGGCTAAAGGTTTGTGTCCTAGATGACAGAGGAAGTAGGTGGCTAGCTGAGTTCCTGTGGAGCTCATTTTAAGGCTGCAGAGATCTAATTCAATTGTATTCACTGTATCACTAATTATGCTGGGATGCCTAGAGCCTGAGATGTCTTTATTATTTTAAATCTTAATGATTAAGATGGCAATGACTCTGGTAATTAAGCCAGTCCAGATTTGATTCAACATCTACAAAGGAAAGGGAGATTTATAATAATACTTAACACTTATGTACTACTACTGAATTGAAAGATTTTCTCATGTGTAGTCAAATACCATTATCCAGATTTTAATTTGGGGAAACTGAGATATAGAAGAATTAAGTGACTTGCCAATGTTACACAATGAGTTGGACAGATGGACATACCAAGGGCTTGTCTATACAGAAAGTAAGTGTGAGGCAAACTGGGGTGTAATCTACAGCACTCTAGGCTGCCGTGCATGAACTGGTTGTGTGGACACGACTACCACGCACTAAACATTTCATAGTGCACTTTGACCTACTGACTATGGAACTTTTAGTGTGTGGCAGCAGTGCTCACATGGCCAGCTGGTGAACTGCAGGCTAGAGCACTGTAGATTCACACCCTCATTGTTGTGCACTAAACCTTTGTATAGACAGGCCTGCACATGTCTAGTCTTACAGCCTGTCCATTGGAATCGGCTGCTTCCCAGTTGTTAATCTGTTCAGCTATTCCCGTGCCTGTTACATTTTGGCTAGAAAATTCAGTCTTGTAACCTAATTGACACCACACTAATTTAAAGAATGATTAAAAGTTACCATTTCCTGAGTCTGAAGGTTGCATGGGAAGTCTATGAATATAGTTATGAACATAATCAGAATAGTTCTTCTTTGAGTGCTTGCTCATATCGATTCCATTGTAGGTTTGCACGTTCCCGTGTGTGGTCTTCAGAGACTTTTGCCTTAGCGGTGTCTGTAGGGCTGGCTGTGGTGCTCTCTAAAATGCCACGCTCATGCTGCGGTATATCAGGCGCCACCATCCGTACGCCCTCTCAGATCCTTCTTACTGCCCACGGTGGTTAGTTGGAGTGCCCCTGTCCCCTGCTTCACAAGCAGTCAGCATTTTTTTCCTCATATCTCAACCTTGTGCTTCCAGCTGTAAATAGTTTAATTGTTTGTTAAGTAGCTGTTAAGTGTTTAGTTAGATAGTGTCCCAGCGGAAACTTTGCTCCAGGCAGGGCATACCCTGGTCTCCAGATTTTAAGCCCTGTTCCATGTGTAACAGGTTTATGCCTAACCAATTTATTTGAGCATAAGCTTTCGTGAGCTACAGCTCACTTCATTGGATGCATACTGTGGAAACTGCAGAAGACATTATATACACAGAGACCATGAAACAATACCTCCTCCCACCCCACTCTCCTGCTGGTAATAGCTTATCTAAAGTGATCACTCTCCGTAAAGAGAGTAGGGGGAGGTGGGAGGAGGTATTGTTTCATGGTCTCTGTGTATATAATGTCTTCTGCAGTTTCCACGGTATACATCTGATGAAGTGAGCTGTAGCTCACGAAAGCTCATGCTCAAATAAATTGGTTCGTCTCTAAGGTGCCACAAGTACTCCTTTTCTTTTTGTGAATACAGACTAACACGGCTGTTACTCTGAGGCTTATGCCTGTAAGGGTATGTCTACACTACGGAATAAGGTCGAATTTATAGAAGTCGGTTTTTTAGAAATCGGTTTTATAAATTCGAGTGTGTGTGTCCCCACAGTAAATGCTCTAAGTGCATTAAGTGCATTAACTCGGCGGAGCGCTTCCACAGTACCGAGGCAAGCGTCGACTTCCGGAGCGTTGCACTGTGGGTAGCTATCCCACAGTTCCCGCAGTCTCCGCTGCCCATTGGAATTCTGGGTTGAGATCCCAATGCCTGATGGGGCTAAAACATTGTCGCGGGTGGTTCTGGGTACATATCGTCAGCCTCCCGTTCCCTCCCTCCCCCCGTGAAAGCAAGGGCAGACAATCATTTCGCGCCTTTTTTCCTGAGTTACCTGTGCAGACGCCATACCATGGCAAGCATGGAGCCCGCTCAGGTAACCGTCACCCTATGTCTCCTGGGTGCTGGCAGACGCGGTACGGCATTGCTACACAGTAGCAGCAACCCCTTGCCTTGTGGCAGCAGACGGTACAGTACGACTGGTAGCCGTCATCGTCATGTCTGAGGTGCTCCTGGTCGCCTCTGTGAGGTCGATCAGGAGCGCCTGGGCAGACATGGGCACAGGGACTAAATTTGGAGTGACTTGACCAGGTCATTCTCTTTAGTCCTGCAGTCAGTCCTATTGAACCGTCTTATGGTGAGCGGGCAGGCGATACGGACTGCTAGCAGTCGTGCTGTACCATCTTCTGCCGAGCAGTCATGAGATGTGGATGGCATGCAGTCCGTCTGCTGCCAGCCAAAGATGTAAAAGATAGATGGAGTGGGTCAAAACAAGAAATAGACCAGATTTGTTTTGTACTCATTTGCTTCCCCCCCCTCCCCTGTCTAGGGGACTCATTCTTCTAGATCACACTGCAGTCAAGATGCAGCGAGGTAAATCTAGCCATGTATCAATCAGAGGCCAGGCTAACCTTCTTGCTCCAATAAGGACAATAACTTAGGTGCACCATTTCTTATTGGAACCCTCTGTGAAGTCCTGCCTGAAATACTCCTTGATGTAAAGCCACCCCCTTTGTTGATTTTAGCTCCCTGAAGCCAACCCTGTAAGCGCCCCTCCCAGCGTCAGAGCAATGGCAAACAATCGGGCATCTGAGAGTGCTGTCCAGAGCAGTCACAATGGAGCGCTCTGATGGGGCTAAAACATTGTCGCGGGTGGTTCTGGGTACGTGTCGTCAGGCCCCCGTTCCCTCCCTCCCTCCGTGAAAGCAAGGGCAGACAATCATTTCGCGCCTTTTTTCCTGAGTTACCTGTGCAGACGCCATACCACAGCAAGCATGGAGCCCGCTCAGGTAACCGTCACCCTATGTCTCCTGGGTGCTGGCAGACGCGGTACGGCTTTGCTGCACAGTAGCAGCAACCCCTTGCCTTCTGGCAGCAGACGGTGCAATACGATTGGTAGTCGTCCTCATCGTGTCCGAGGTGCTCCTGGCCGCGTCGGCTGGGAGCGCCTGGGCAGACATGGGCGCAGGGACTAAATTTGGAGTGACTTGACCAGGTCATTCTCTTTAGTCCTGCAGTCAGTCCTATTGAACCGTCTTATGGTGAGCAGGCAGGCGATACGGACTGCTAGCAGTCGTACTGTACCATCTTCTGCCAGGCAGGCAAGAGATGAGGATTGCTAGCAGTCGTATTGCACCATCTTCTGCCAGGCAGGCAAGAGATGGGGATGGCTAGCAGGCGTACTGTACCATCTTCTGCCAAGCAGCCATGAGATGTGGATGGCATGCAGTCCTTCTGCACCGTCTGCTGCCAGCCAAAGATGTAAAAGATAGATGGAGTGGGTCAAAACAAGAAATAGACCAGATTTGTTTTGTACTCATTTGCCTCCTCCCCTGTCTAGGGGACTCATTCCTCTAGGTCACACTGCAGTCACTCACAGAGAAGGTGCAGCGAGGTAAATCTAGCCATGTATCAATCAGAGGCCAGGCTAACCTCCTTGTTCCAATAACAACGATAACTTAGGTGCACCATTTCTTATTGGAACCCTCCGTGCAGTCCTGCCTGAAATACTCCTTGATGTACAGGCACCCCCTTTGTTGATTTTAGCTCCCTGAAGCCAACCCTGTAAGCCGTGTCGTCAGTCGCCCCTCCCTCCGTCAGAGCAACGGCAGACAATCGTTCCGCGCCTTTTTTCTGTGCGGACGCCATACCACGGCAAGCATGGAGCCCGCTCAGCTCACTTTGGCAATTAGGAGCACATTAACCACCACACGCATTATTCAGCAGTATATGCAGCACCAGAACATGGCAACGCGATACCGGGCGAGGAGGCGACGTCAGCGCGGTCCCGTGAGTGATCAGGACATGGACACAGATTTCTCTGAAAGCATGGGCCCTGACAATGCATGCATCATGGTGCTAATGGGGCAGGTTCATGCTGTGGAACGCCGATTCTGGGCTCGGGAAACAAGCACAGACTGGTGGGACCGCATAGTGTTGCAGGTCTGGGACGATTCCCAGTGGCTACGAAACTTTCGCATGCGTAAGGGCACTTTCATGGAACTTTGTGACTTGCTTTCCTCTGTCCTGAAGCGCATGAATACCAAGATGAGAGCAGCCCTCACAGTTGAGAAGCGAGTGGCGATAGCCCTGTGGAAGCTTGCAACGCCAGACAGCTACCGGTCAGTTGGGAATCAATTTGGAGTGGGCAAATCTACTGTGGGGGCTGCTGTGATGCAAGTAGCCCACGCAATCAAAGATCTGCTGATATCAAGGGTAGTGACCCTGGGAAATGTGCAGGTCATAGTGGATGGCTTTGCTGCAATGGGATTCCCTAACTGTGGTGGGGCTATAGATGGAACCCATATCCCTATCTTGGCACCGGAGCACCAAGCCGCCGAGTACATAAACCGCAAGGGGTACTTTTCAATAGTGCTGCAAGCTCTGGTGGATCACAAGGGACGTTTCACCAACATCAACGTGGGATGGCCGGGAAAGGTGCATGATGCTCGCATCTTCAGGAACTCTGGTCTGTTTCAAAAGCTGCAGGAAGGGACTTTATTCCCAGACCAGAAAATAACTGTTGGGGATGTTGAAATGCCTATATGTATCCTTGGGGACCCAGCCTACCCCTTAATGCCATGGCTCATGAAGCCGTACACAGGCAGCCTGGACAGTGGTCAGGAGCTGTTCAACTACAGGCTGAGCAAGTGCAGAATGGTGGTAGAATGTGCATTTGGACGTTTAAAGGCGCGCTGGCGCAGTTTATTGACTCGCTTAGACCTCAGCGAAACCAATATTCCCACTGTTATTACTGCTTGCTGTGTGCTCCACAATATCTGTGAGAGTAAGGGGGAGACGTTTATGGCGGGGTGGGAGGTTGAGGCAAATCGCCTGGCTGCTGGTTACGCGCAGCCAGACACCAGGGCGGTTAGAAGAGCACAGGAGGGCGCGGTACGCATCAGAGAAGCTTTGAAAAACAGTTTCATGACTGGCCAGGCTACGGTGTAAAAGTTCTGTTTGTTTCTCCTTGATGAACCCCCCCGCCCCTTGGTTCACTCTACTTCCCTGTAAGCTAACCACCCTCCCCTCCTCCCTTTAATCATTGCTTGCAGAGCCAATAAAGTCATTGCTGCTTCACAGTCATGCATTCGTTATTCATTCATCACACAAATAGGGGGATGACTACCAAGGTATCCCAGGAGGGGTGGTGGAGGAGGGAAGGAAAATGCCACACAGCACTTTAAGCACAGCACTTTAAAAGTTTACAACTTTAAAATTTATTGAATGACAGCCTTCTTTTTTTTGGGCAATCCTCTGTGGGGGAGTGGCTGGTTGGCCGGAGGCCTCCCCACCGTGTTCTTGGGCGTCTGGGTGTGGAGGCTATGGAACTTGGGGAGGAGGGCGGTTGGTTACAGAGGGGCTGCAGTGGCAGTCTGTGCTCCAGCTGCCTTTGCTGCAGCTCAACCATACACTGGAGCATACTGGTTTGGTCCTGCAGCAGCCTCAGCATTGAATCCTGCCTCCTCTCATCACGCTGCCGCCACCTTTGAGCTTCAGCCCTGTCTTCAGCCCGCCACTTACTCTCTTCAGCCCGCCACTTACTCTCTTCAGCCCTCCACCTCTCCTCCCGGTCATTTTGTGCTTTCCTGCACTCTGACATTATTTGCCTCCACGCATTCGTCTGTGCTCTGTCAGTGTGGGAGGACAGCATGAGCTCGGAGAACATTTCATCGCGAGTGCGTTTTTTTTTCTTTCTAAGCTTCACTAGCCTCTGGGAAGGAGAAGATCCTGTGATCATTGAAACACATGCAGCTGGTGGAGAAAAAAAAAGGGACAGCGGTATTTAAAAAGACACATTTTATAAAACAGTGGCTACACTCTTTCAGGGTAAACCTTGAAAGTTAACATTACATACATAGCACATGTGCTTTCGTTACAAGGTCGCATTTTGCCTCCTCCCACCGCGTGAACGGATTTTGGTTGAATGCCAGCAAACATACACTGCAATGCTTTGTTCTACAGTGATTCCCCAGTACGTGTTGCTGGCCTGGAGTGGTAAAGTGTCCTACCATGAAGGACGAAATAAGGCTGCCCTCCCCAGAAACCTTTTGCAAAGGCAGAACCGCAAATGCCAGGGCAAAGTAATCCTTTCACATGCTTGCTTTTAAACCATGTATAGCATTTTAAAAGGTACACTCACCAGAGGTCCCTTCTCCGCCTGCTGAGTCCAGGAGGCAGCCTTGGGTGGGTTCGGGGGGTACTGGCTCCAGGTCTAGGGTGAGAAACAGTTCCTGGCTGTCGGGAAAACCGGTTTCTCCGCTTGCTTGCTGTGAGCTATCTACAACCTCCTCCTCATCATCTTCTTCGTCCCCAAAACCTACTTCTGTATTGCCTCCATCTCCATTGAAGGAGTCAAACAACACGGCTGGGGTAGTGGTGGCTGAACCCCCTAAAATGGCATGCAGCTCATCATAGAAGCGGCATGTTTGGGGCTCTGACCCAGAGCGGCCGTTCGCCTCTCTGGTTTTCTGGTAGGCTTGCCTCAGCTCCTTCAGTTTCACGCGGCACTGCTTCGGGTCCCTGTTATGGCCTCTGTCCTTCATGCCCTGGGAGATTTTCAGAAAGGTTTTGGCATTTCGAAAACTGGAACGGAGTTCTGATAGCACGGATTCCTCTCCCCAAACAGCGATCAGATCCCGTACCTCCCGTTCAGTCCATGCTGGAGCTCTTTTGCGATTCTGGGACTCCATCATGGTCACCTCTGCTGATGAGCTCTGCATGGTCACCTGCAGCTTGCCACGCTGGCCAAACAGGAAATGAGATTCAAAAGTTCGCGGTTCTTTTCCTGTCTACCTGGCCAGTGCATCTGAGTTGAGAGCGCTGTCCAGAGCGGTCAGAATGGAGCACTCTGGGATAGCTCCCGGAGGCCAATACCATCGAATTGTGTCCACAGTACCCCAAATTCGAGCCGGCAACGTCGATTTAAGCGCTAATCCACTTGTCAGGGGTGGAGTAAGGAAATCGATTTTAAGAGCCCTTTAAGTCGAAATAAAGGGCTTCATTGTGTGGACGGGTGCAGGTTTAAATCGATTTAACGCTGCTAAATTCGATCTAAAGTCCTAGTGTAGACCAGGGCTTAGTGACCCGCACGATAGCTGTCTAAACTGCCTCAGGGAATCCTACATAAAAGAAAAGTGTCAAATCTGTAAGAACTTTTGTCCTAGGACACAGAGAGAATGTGACATATGTCTAAGGGCCCTCCTGATGCAGGCTGCCCTATGCCCAGCTTTGGAGCCGGCACGGCCTGACACGGCACCCAGCGCTTCAGTTTTGGTGTGTAGCGCACCCCTGGCACCAGGTTCCTCGCAGCACCGATCTCCATTGCCAGTGCCAAAAAAGAAGAAGACTGCACTGAGCAAGTCCGACCAAGGGGCTCTGGGCACCTACAGTGGAATGGACCTGAGCAAGAAGAACAACAGTTACGAAAAGATGGGTAACCGTTTTTTGAATCTATGAATCTATTTAGATTAACAAAGAGAAAGTTAAGAGGTGACTTGATTACAGCCTCTTATGACCTACATGTGGAACAAATATTTGATTATGGGCTCTTCAGTCTATCAGGGAGAGGTCTAACACAATCCAATGGCTGGAAGTTGAGACTAGACGAATTCAGACTGGAAATAATGCACAAATTTTTAACAATGAGGGTAATTAACCATTGGAACAATTTACCAAGGGTCAGGATGGATTCTCCATCACTTGCCATTTTAAAATCATGATTGGATGTTTTTCTAACACCTACACTCTAGGAATTATTTTGGGGAAGTTCTATGGTCTGAGTTACATAGGAGGTCAGACTAGATGATCACAATGGTCCTTTCTGGCCTTGGAACCTATGAATTGGATGTCTGATTCCCATCTGAAAATCTCAGCCTTAAAGCATAAGTATTAGACCAATACATCTAGAAATAATTTTATGCTTTTTAAAATATATTTGATTCTTGCAAAACAGCTCCATCATTGAGTCAACATTGTAAGCACAGCTTGCTTCTAGATCACTGCTAGCACTTGTAATCAAATGTTGTTCAGTAAAGAACTGCTTTACTGCTGTTTTGCCAGTATTTCAGTTATCTTTATGTATTCATCTTTGTAGCTGCAATCATGGCAAAAGCTCTTGTGTTGGGTTTCCCTCAAAGAGCCTCACACTGAAATTCTTGGAAAATAAGCCAATGAATATTTCAGCCCACGCTCTGAGTGGATGACCTCCAATCCCTTTAGATAGCTCTATAGTGAGTCATAAGTATTGTCCAACCCTGGCTTTCCTTCACGTTTTCCATTCACTGCAGGTTCCTCTATGTTAGGTGCAGAATAATGATTTTCAACAATTCATATGTTAGAGCATCAGGGAATTCTGTTTAAAAGAAATGAATTAACTACATTTAAATAAATTTCTGCTCCTTGTGGTGGTCTCTGTGTGGCAGTTAGACGACTTTTCCTTGCTATGAATTTCTGTTTGGCAAGCTTAGCACTTCAAGCAGGCAGCTAACAAATAGAGCTAAAAATTGCCTGGCTATCACTCATTAAACCGTGTGCCAGACCATGTAATATGACCACTGTATGCATGGAAGTTGATCTCTTCCATGTTCCTCCTAATTTTATTTACCAGCATGCCCAAATTTTGCTGTGGAGAAGAAATTAGACCACCCTGATAAGTGGAGCCATTTAATCATAACTTTTCTGATAGTTATACAATGGATGTATTATCTGCACACAAAGCGGGGCAGGGTATAACTAGCATCATATAGCAAGGGCATGAGCTTGGTTTTCAAAAGTCCTGCTGAAATCTTGTAAATCATGGAAAATATACAAGAGGTAATATTATAATGCCTAGCTCTTATAAAGCATTTTTCATCAATAGATCTCAAAGCACTTTGCAACTAAGGTCAGTATAACTATCCCCATTTTATATGGGGAAACTGAGGCACAGAGCAGTGAAGTGACTTGCTCCAGGTCACTCTGCAGGCCTGCGGCAGGTATGGGAATAGAACTCAGGCCCCTTGAGTCCAAATTCAATGCTTTTATTTTTATAGCAAAATTGATATAAAATGATGCAAAATAGGTATAATATACTGAAAATTGTATATCTTTTAAAGTCCCCCACTATACTGCTTTGCATTACAAAATGATTGCAAAGGAACCAGAAGAAAATATCAATTATACTAAGATTTAGAGAGAGAGAGAAAGGGAGAGAGAGACCTGCAGGATTGGAAAGACAAAGACAGTATGCCAGAAAGGACAAGAACTTGTTCCCACTCCTTGTAGCCTGCAGGGTACCTACTGGAAGCAAGTCCTGCAAATGGATGAAACATCAGGTATGCAAAATGCAGTGAGCACATTATCCACATGCTCTGAGAGACATGTGGTCCATGGCAAAATATACAACCAGATCCAGTCAAAACAAAATTACTAAAATGTTATAAAGAATCCTCTTTATATCCCCTTTCTCTCTTCCTTTGAAGATTGCATGTTTATCCAGGATTTGACCCATCAGTTGATAAAGGTCAGATTTTTAAAGGTATTTAGATGCATAAAGCTGCAGAAAATGCCTAGCGGGATTTTCAAAAGCACCTTAGGTGACTAATTCCCATTGATTTCAAAATTGAAACCCCACTAAGTGCTAATCTGTATCTTTAGGTGCCTAAATACCTTTAAAAAGAAAAGGAGTCCTTGTGGCACTTTAGAGACTAACAAATTTATTTGAGCATAAACATTTGTGCGCTCAAATAAATTTGCTAGTCTCTAAGGTGCCACAAGTACTCCTTTTTGCGAATACAGACTAACACGGCTGCTACTCTGAAACCTAAATACCTTTAAAAATCTATCCCTGAATCATGACACAAAGGTAGCAAGTTGAGGGTTTTAATTCAAACATAGGCAAATCCTTAAAATCCCTCCCAGTCATGAGTGACACTTTTCTAAAACTCTTTGAACTGAGAAACTTGCAAGATTTGAGTTTCTCACAAGATTTCCAAATGATTTTGATTCTTGTCTCTACCAGAAAATGAAATTTAAAACTGATAAAAAGAAACTTTTTCACACAATGCACCAGTAGCTTGTGGAACTTATTGGCACATGATATAATTGAAGCAAAGAGCTTAGCAGAAGTCACAAAAAGGATTGGACATTTATATGGATAACAAGACTATCTGGTGTTATGATGATAAGGAACAAAATAAATATCCCTCTACCTTCCAAAAACCCAAGGGTTTGGGTTGGGATATAAATCCTCAAGCTTCAGGGCATCAAGCAACATCTAATTAATGGTAATTAGGAAGAAACTTCCCCTGGGCAAAGTAACTTGTTACCTAATGATTTTTTTCCCCATTAATATACGTCTGCTCCAGGGAGGTAATGGATTCCAATGTTATGCTTTTTAAACTAGTTACGTGTGCCACATGCAATATAACATTTCTGTCTGAAGATTTCTTGGGGAGTGCATGTGCGATAAAGTTTTAGAGTACTGCAGAGTTATAAAAGAGATCTAATTCTTGGTCTATCTGCTCAACATATGATCTCCATATGCAAACCACATTTGTGCTAACAGGGAAAATCATAAACTTGGATTTCCAGAGGCAAGATTAAAGTAAAAATTTGAATTTATATCCATAAAAATAGGGTCGGCAGCTGAGTTACATCTATCTTTGAGAATCTGTAAGAAGAGTAGCCAATTTGGTGATAAGAAAATTAGAAGTGATTCTTATTTCTGCTCAGGCCTAAATAGTTTACTGTGACTGCCTATACCATCATTCTTCAGGAAGTGAGCTTGTAGACTCCTTATTTGTTATAACTAATAGTAGTTTTTAGCAAAGGATGTGATTGCTTATAAAAAGTAAAACTGAACCTGGAGGGGTTTGAAAATTTGGGAAGTTTTATCTGTATCTTGTGTATTCTGTGGCACATGAGCCCTGAGTACTTTAGCAGGGGCTAATAACTAGGGCTATGGGCCCAAGGGAGTTAGGGCCAGATTTTTAAATGTATTTAGGCATCTAAAGATACAGATAGGTGTCCAATGGGACTTTGAAAAGGAGATCAATGGAATTTGGATACCCAATCCTTCGGGCTCCTTTGAAAATCCCACTCACTTTTCTTCTTCTTGACTAGAAATGATTCAGAGGAAATTTTTAAAAATGGCTAAGTGCAATAATCGTAATAGACAACGATTCTCTTAAAGAAATTGTAATATGAATTGCTAAGTGTTTGATGGACCTATTCTTGACCAATTGATTGAGGTTAATTTCTGTTAGGGTTTCAATAATGATACTGAGTGCTTTGGACAGTTTTGTACTGTTTCAGAGGGTTTTATAAATGGACATCAGTTCTCATCATGTCTGTTTGAAGTAGGTGTTGGTGCATTGTAAATGTAGGAAATCTGAGGTAGTGTGGTTTGCCCAAGGCCACAGCGGGGTTCCCTGTCAAATATGGGAGTAGAATTTAGGTGTTTGTGATTCCTAGTCCTCTGCTCAGAGCACACCTCTTTCTACAGGGCTAACATATTTAGTTGTGGCCAAACCTCAGAAAGATTGGAGTTCTAGATAGGCTCAGAGAGCATGCAAGATTTGCATGTTTATTTGAACTCCAGGCCTGATCCTGCTGAGTGCAGTCAATGCGTCTTGACTTCAGTTTGAAATTACTTCAGTGGGAGCCTTAGAGTCGGGCTCTTTTTGAATTTGGTTTGTGAAACTGAAGTAGAAATCTCACCGATGGACCTGCTTTCAGTCAGGCCAGAAGTGCTATGAAAACAGTCTTTGTAGGGGCATTTCCATACTTGCGCTTCTGGTCCTGTATGAAAAATAAGAGGACAAAAGTTAATCAGACCACCTCAGACCTCAAAGCGTTATCTCACACATACATAACCTATGTCACTTCCGCTCTTCTGTATTCCCTTACATATTTGACCTCCTCCTTTACTTCTTAGATAAGAAAATAAGTTGTATACAATTTTGTTCAGTTTTAATAAAACACTATAACAAGAAAAAAGTTGATGGTTCCAGACTACAGAGTGTTGCCTGCGTAACCACAGTGACAGGGTTATTCAGTGATGCAAATGCAGCAGGCCCCGTGGCAGTGAAAATTCTAACTGATTGTTATACATATGCAGACCCCAGTCCTCCATGTTGGGCTGTGTGGGTGAACCCCTGCACCTGTCTATGCAGGACTTATTGCAGGACTGGGGCCTGAGCTGCTAGGAGATGAATTCTATAATTATTTTTATTAGACTGTTGCACATGACAAAATTAATTTTCTTTTGGTGGAAGTAGTTTTGATAAGCCAGCTGAGCCAGAAATAACTATGGTATGGCAAAGTCTCTCTCTCTCTTTGATCTTTGCTTTGGAGCAGAAATCACATACGGTAAGTAAGGAAAATATTTAGCAA
Source organism: Caretta caretta (assembly GCF_965140235.1). Taxonomy (NCBI): domain Eukaryota; kingdom Metazoa; phylum Chordata; order Testudines; family Cheloniidae; genus Caretta; species Caretta caretta. The sequence continues at coordinate 52,059,678 of NC_134216.1, read as the reverse complement.
TTCTAATTTATTTTAAAAACATTTTGATACATCATCAAAATGGGTAATAGTGTTCTATTTATGAAGCCACATCACTAATACTTAGTGCTGTCAGCTTCTGGGTGGCTATAATTGCATTTCTGTGGAGACTGGTCTTTCTTAACTTGTTAAAATTAGGTTGGAGTTTGGGGTTTTTTTCAGTATGAACTTGAATAAAATATTTTAACCAGGCTAACAATTTGTGCTACTCGAATAAACTATATACTTTTGGAATAGTAAATCAAAGAGACCAGTGCTTTGCTGTGGTTAGTGATACATCCTTTGTTCCTTTTAATTCCTGTGGGCTATACTAAGAAGAGTCACAGATCTGTGGCAACCATAAGCAAAAGCAACCCTTGAACACATCCCCGCCCCAAACCGAATACCCTTCCCCCCTCCCACAACTATTTTTTAAAAAATTCTCTGGACATTGAGGAGAATTTAATATAAAGAGCTACATTTCATGACCAAAGTCTGGATTCGGTTACACATGTTCCATGAATAATATGGAGCTTGTATTGCTAAGGTCTCATCTGTCCTGTTGAAATTTGTTCCCTAAAATGCTGGATGAAGTGCTATCAGTTCTTATCCCAGCTGGAAGCGATAAAAGTTTAATGTGCCAGCTAACATGTAGTATATATATATATAAGGCACTTTTGAGAACAAAAGACATTAAATAAAGGTTTTTAAAAAGAAGCAGTTCATTATGAACCCAATCTCTTTTTAAATTAATACAAAATGAAGCTGCACTTCTATAATTAAATTACATTTCTACAAGTGTTTTGAATAGTAGATGAACATTGTGTACAGGATGAAGAAAAATATTTGTCATGTTAGCCTGGTAACATAAAAGCATACCTGAGTTTTGGATGGCAGACATACTGGCCCCATTGTTTCAGAGTAACAGCCGTGTTAGTCTGTATTCGCAAAAAGAAAAGGAGGACTTGTGGCACCTTAGAGACTAACCAATTTATTTGAGCATGAGCTTTCGTGAGCTACAGCTCACTTCATCGGATGCATGAAGTGAGCTGTAGCTCACGAAAGCTCATGCTCAAATAAATTGGTTAGTCTCTAAGGTGCCACAAGTACTCCTTTTCTTTTTGGCCCCATTGTGTTACCCTCATTCATGCTGATGATACATTATTTGTACAGGTAGTCCCAATGACTTTAATGAATCACTGATGTTAGTTTAGTGTTTCATACTTGGACCGTTAATCCAAAAACCAGCAGAGGCTGAGTGGAGTTGAAGAGATGATCTTTCAGGCTATGAAGGAGCTCAATCACAATACCAGATGGCCAGTAAGGAATGGCAGATTTCTGAAGTGGAGTCCAGCCATCTCAGCTGGAGGCTGATTATCAGAAGAATAGGACTTTATATAGGACTTGAGGAAAGACATTGCATTAGGACAACAGTAAATAATTCTTGAGCGTGTAGCTTTGATATGGACTCCCAACTGTACAGGTCTTGAATTTCTTGATCTGCAAAGAGCATGTTGGAAGGGACAGAGCGTTATAGCTGCCAGAGTAGATTGGGTCAGTTTAAGAGAATCCAAACAATGATCCGTTTTTGCACAAGAGAGCTTCTAAACCAGATTCAATGCTTGCATACATTGTCTAATACTAAGAAAAAAATACACACACAAATCAATCACCATTGTACAGCGGACAGTTGTGACAGAATAAGGTTCTGAAGGATGAGCCTTATGTGTGTATTATTTGTTTTATTTTAGGTAAGATGATTTTTACGTTTCTTGATATAAGGTTGGCAATAGCTCCTGCAAAAAGTGGCAAGACTTTTCACATCCAGTGGTCCAGAGATATATCAAAACCAAACCAAAAAGCAGCCCCTTTCTATATTTTTGCAATGTTCTTGGTCTTCTGTGTGATGAAATGGTTTGTAAAAACTTTTGGTAGTACTGCTGCTTAGAAACTTACAGCAATGCAGGTGTTGCTGCCATTGGCATAGATGTTATGACTGAAAACTTCTGGTCTGGGAAATAGGATCGGTCTGGAGTTGTGCTGAACCAACAAAAGCTATTGGAAAAGGGCAGCTCTCCAGGACTCTTGTTTGTGGAATGTTGAAGCTTATTTTTACAAAGTAGTTGTGCAACTTTGGGGAAAATACGAGCTATGCTTTTGGAAAGTTATTCCAAGTTAGTTTTTTTTTTAAAATGGGGAATATTAGAGTTCTCTGAAGTCAGTTTGAAAATGGAAAAAAGTATGAGAACTGAAGTCACAGCATTGACTTCAGCTGCTGCTATTCAGGAGAGAAAATTAGATGAGGAACTTGCAGAAATGCCCTGACAATACTAAATATTGACACCGCATTCTCTGTAGGATATGGTTCTATTGTATTCATGGAAGAATAAGAATACTTGAGGTGGCAAAATAATTTCTTAAACGTATGTAGTGATTTGCATCTTAAAATGATCCCCAAATCTTTACAAATGGCTCCACCAATATGTTTAGACAAGACACAGAGGAAACAGCTGTGGGTGCTACTGTATTACAAATGGTCAATAACAATAAGGGTGAGATGGTAGCTCAGTCTTCATTCACTTTAGTCTCTGCTGAGGTTTGTCAACAGAGATGTCAGTTACTGCCAGCTGTGATGGTGGGTTTATGATTTGGACACATATTCAGCAAGCACTCAACTAGCAACCTGATTTCCTCACTTGGGGCCCAATCCAGTGAGGTGCTGAGAACCCCCTTCTACTGAAGATAATGGGAGTGAAGGGCTCTCAGCATCTTGCAGGATCAAGCCCTTGATGCTTGCGAAAGGTAGCTCTATATAAACCAATGAATAATGATTTCATGTAGGTCATTAACTATGAGAGGACCATTTATTTCAATATTTACCAACACTGACTAGTTCTTGAACTGGTGCCTACAAGGTGCTGCTTGCCATTAAAAAAATTCCTTGAGTAATATGCCTGTTTTAGAGATAACACATTGTGATATTGCTGAACTGTATTTTTCTGGTGCAATTTATTTTTCATGTAAAGTGTTCTGGATCATATTGTCATACCATTTTATATACAAATTTTGTAATTACAAAGGCATGGTTTATCATTTTATATGACCAGCATCTAAGAACTGAACTTTTTTTATTAATACTCAAAATAATAAATTTTGCACAAATTTGTTTGCATTAGCCTTTGACATCTGACTGTTTTCTCGACATCTAAAATTCTTCTGTGGCTGCTTGGCTTTGTGGCAAAGATACTCTCTTGAATGATAAAATAACTATAGTCACTAGAGATGGGCCAAACTGTTTCAAAGAAGGTTAGATTTTTGCATATGATCCTTACGATCTCACCAAAAGTTTTCATTTGTAAATAAATATTAATAAATCCTGTCTGCAAGATCACCAATAAGCCAGTGACAATCTGTTCCGATCATGTAATGCTTGCAGCTTAGTGTGTCTGCTAGAGAGTTTTGTGAGTAGGACTAAGGAGGAACCAGTTCACCTGGGTTCTGTGGTGCTTAGAGGAAAACTCCAGCTTTCACGCTGATTGGAATTGATTTTTTTTCATAAATAGTTTTTTCTTGTACACATCTGGGCTCTTATTAACAATTACCCAAAACACAGCATACCATTGAACTGTTATTTATTTATGTATATTCCCATAGTTATTAGGAGCCACAGTCATAGACCAGGATTCCATTGTGCTAGGCACTGTACAAACACAGAACAAAAGGATGGTCTCTGCTCCAAAGAGTTTATGCCCAGAGCAGGCATTTTCCTCTCTGTTCTGACTATTGTCAGGTCAGCAGTTTGGACTACTTGTCAATTCAGATCAACAGAACTCCAACTGCGGGGAAAATAAAGAGCAACCGAGTTTAAAGAATAATATATGAATAAAGAAGAACAGTGCAAATATTTAGAAAGGTCTTGATCCACTTAGAACCTTTTAAGTGGTTTTGCTATATTTATACATCGTAAATGCATCTCACCACCTAGCAGTGCCACCATTGATATAAGCACATTTTAGTGCCCTTTGTCCTAAAATAGTAAATATCCTTTATGGAAAAGTCATATAGAATGTAATGGGAATGAAACCCATAGGGTTCTGTGGAAATGTTGTCATAGGATTTTGTGGAAATTCCTTTAATGACCTAGATATTTGAATAGGGAATGATGAATTTTCTTTCGAATTTCTAAGACAACGGATAGAATTTCATAGCGAATTATGGGGGAGATTTTCAAACGCATGAATAGCACCTAAGTGCCCACCTCTGGTTGTACGTAAATAGTTCAGCACCTAATTCCTATTTTTGTCTTTGAAAATCTCCCCTATGCCCCTAAGTTCTTTGACAAAGGGACAGTGTCCCCATGTGTGTTTGTGTAGTGCCTAGCACAGTAAGGATCCAGTCCTGACTGGGGTTTCTGGATAGCAATAGAAATATTAAATAAAATAATGTCTAGAGAACCACATTGATTTAATCTATAATGAATTTTATAGGACTTTTCTGCCAGGGATGGTAGAGACTTCTTAAGACAAGGGACACTGAAGTAATACTAAAATCATTATTCTATAGAATTTTAATAGGTATGAAACCAATACCGTTCTGTAGACATTATTCTCAAAAACTATAATATTTTTAAACCAATTCATATTATTATTTAATATTTATATTCGTAGCTTGTAGAGTCCAGAGTCTTCAATGTGGCCCCATTGGGCTAAGGACTTGAGTAATTAAGACATGGTTCCTGTTCCAGAGTTTGGGATACAATTGATGTGTTTAGGGTAAAGTTAAAGAGTCATGCTGGTCAATGTTTCTGCAGGATGTTTAGGGTTCTGACCTTACAGTGGGCAAGGCCATAACTACATCTTTACACATAAATTCATGGAGAGGTGGACTTTTCCCTAAGGATGGATTTACTTTTTAAATGCTAATATACTGAAAAATTATGGAAATTGGAAGGTTCAAGAAATATCCAACTTTTGTTGGAATGAAAGGATTTTCAAATGCTGAACTGTCCAATGTGGTGCCCACAAGTGAGTTAAACATAATTTTGTGAGTCATGAAGAAGCAATTCTAAAGAAAAAAATGGCATGTGGTAATCAGCTCGGAATTATATGTGGTGTGGTGAACAGGCATTTCAAGACTCCAGTGCTCATATTACAAACTTTACAGCCATCAGAAAATCTGATGTCACTTGTAAAACCAGTTCAGATTCTCCAGTTCCTTGTTCAGATCCCAACTCTTAGTAACTTAACCCTCAGTAGACAAAAGGAGGTGATGATCTCTCTGGATTTATTATGTATTTACTAGATAACATCCTGACTGACTCACAAAGGCCATTGCATTTACATTGAAAATCCATTTAGCTTTTAAAGAATGTAATGTTTTTAGTTCAGTTTGAAAGTCTAGATCATGACTGATACCCTCACTTCTCTGTGTAGTACAGATTTACACTGCAGTTTCCAGAGCTCTCAGTGACATAGAAAGAGGTATATTTGTATTTCTTCCTTCAGGCATAGAAAACACAGGGAGTGCAATATACTCAACGATTAAACCATATGGCATATGCTCCAGGATTGATATGGTACATTTGTGTGGTTATTCTGTGGTACTGGGGACAAGAAGTATAGTCCAGTAATTGTCTACTAGCTTCTTGGAGTTGGGAAGAAAGTTCTACCGTAAGCAAGTTATTCTATAACTGTCCACTGTTTGATGTCTTGCACCTTTGTCTGAAGCATTTGGTACTGGCCACTGTTAAAATACCAGACTAGTTGGACTGCTGGTCTGACTGGGCATGGCATTTCTTATGTTCTTATTTCCCTAATTAAAGTACCAGGAAGTCAGACCTGGGTTGGCTTTGCCATAGACTTGTAGTGTGACCTTGAGGCAGTTATTTCAACTTTCTGTGCCCAGTTTTCCCTTTGTGTAAAATGGGAAGAATAAGAATACCTCCATGTTATGAGGCTTAATGGACTGATGTTTGTAGAGTGATAGGAAAGCTTTAGAATGTGCTGGAGAAGTGAAAAATATAAAGCTTCTCTGGTAGTCTGAAGCATCTAGACTAAATTAAAAATGTGAGACATGCAAATCTGGGTGCAACAAATTTTTTGTTTGTGAATAGTATCAAATGATGAATTTGTCCTGGTCCATTTTCTTTTATATATGATAGTTGTTGAAATCACTGGGAGTTTTGGGCCTGTTCCAAAGCCCATTAAAGTCAATGGAAAGATTCAATGGACTTTGCATCAGGCCCTTTATAGAGACAAAATTAAAGCAGTAGCAATAATCTCTGTAGACCAAATCTCCGAATCCATTCAGCTCATTCCATCTGCAAGTTTTGATGAAGGCCTGAGGGCTGAAATAACAATCTGGTTGATCAGGGCCTGAATAAAATTGTAAACAAAGACAGTTCCTTTGATGTAACACATTAAAGTAGGAGTGGTTAGTCGTCATCTTAGATTGCTGTGACGTTTAATGTGCATGGTTCATTGCTCTTGCTCAGATTACAAAATACACTCTGGAGATGAGAGACCAGTTGGAACAGAACTGCATGTGGAAAGATTAATTGTTACTTCCCTCATATTAGGAAGAGGAGGAAGACTCACTTTGGTACATTAAGCCAAAAGCAATCTTTATGTTTTTCAGAGGAAATTATACAAGGAAGGAAATTAATATTGTGAGTGTTCCTGTAACACCAACACTCAGCGCTAGTTTTATTATACTATTCTGTACATATCGCAGGCCCCTCCATGATAACGCTGACTGCTGTTATTTCAGGGTTCTTATGTTTCTTATGAGCTGTGTTGGAGGGATAATTTTAAGACCACCAGGAGACTCTAGAGTATCACTTTACACAAGAAGTAAGAAAATTCAATCCCCACTTCAGACACAGAAAGAGAGAGAAACCTAACCTTAACTAAAAAGAAAAGGAGTACTTGTGGCACCTTAGAGACTAACCAATTTATTTGAGCATGAGCTTTTGTGAGCTACAGCTCACTTCATCATAACTGTAGATTCTGCCTCCTTAGCTATTTGCTCCTATTCTGCACGCAGTCCTGCTGAGTCTCTGGTGCCCTTCTGTGAGCCCTTCTGAGATGATGTAGCAAGTCTTTCCATTCTGCTTCAGTGACAACATCAGGAGCACTGCTGTTCCAGCTCAAAGCTAATGAATGCAGCCAAATTATGATCACCTCCCTCAAATCAGTAGTAAAGAATTTTGATTTCCTGGCCTGCCAGTAGTGTGTTGAGGTTTCAGATTCAAACATAGTTAGAAAAAGAGCAGAGAAAAGGAGGATACATTAATCCTCTAGTGTTCACAAAACACAAACTAAACAGTGGATTGCAAAACCAGTCAAGTAATAATATATGACTGCTTTAATGTTGTTTCAAAATGCCTGTACTAAAAGGAGCTTACCCATTGCACAATGAGATGGTGATGAAATCATCTTTAGTGTGTTTCCCCTAACTTACTTAGCTTTCAAAAGCATGCAGCCATTCTGTCTGATGACCTACATGTGTCATGACTGGGAGCTTAGTTTATTTTCAACGGCTCCTTAATGGTAAAACTTGAACCTGTTACATCTGGGTTTTCTATAGAATTTGTGCAACCCATGGCTTGTCATTTATGAGAGGTGAAATTTTCATCTAAAGCTGCAACTAGGTGGAAAACATGCTAAATAGGATTTGCTTATATGACTGAACTATAAAAATAGCACAGTGTCTGGAAACAATTTGAAAAGGCTTTGCCACATGTACAGCACACCAGGAAAGACATTCTGGTCTTGAAACGGCCTAATAGTCCCATCAGGAAAATATGGTTTAACTTTCTGGAGTTTGCAGACATATGAATTATTATGGACGCTGGTGTCATTGAGGGATGACTTAACTTCACTCTCCATTTCCACCGGTGTAAATTATAAAGGAAGTGATATGGGGGCGTGACAATTAGTTAATTTGTATATAAACTTTAATGGGGCTTGCAGTTTAGAAGATGCCAGCATTTTAAGGGTTAGTTATGTGGCATACACTTCTGAATTATTGCTTTAAAAACACATGTACACGCACAAGAAAGCCAAGGTGCAGTTAAATAAATGGGCTTTTATGCAAGCTGAAAAGCTTAAAAATGATTATACACACGTGCAAATTTGCTGAACTATTGTTTCAGGGAAATAAATAAATAAAGAGCCAATATTTGAGTGGAAAAGATTGCCATTGTAAGAAGAAAAAAGTCCTCCTTATGTTATGGGACATTTTTGCCTTGGTTTTCCCTAGAAATATAAGGTAATTTTCATAGTCAGCAAAGTGAAACACTGCAGCCAAAAAGACAAATTGTTCTCTTGATAAAGTAGCAACATATTTCTGTGTAAACTGCAAGTTTGCAACTGATGTGAATTCACAAGAATTCAGAAAACGAAAGAAGACCACACAGTTGGATGGAGAAAGTGCTATTGTGTGCTTTCCCTATCCTTTAGTCAACAAAGACCCATAACTGGGGATGGGCTGAAATCAAAACAATAGATCCAAACCAATCCTTCCCAAACTCAGATCTGCATCCATAGGGGAATTAATTTACTGGCTCATTATTGGGCATTGTTTTATCTCCCCAGTTTAACATCCAGCTAATAGAGGGCTCTATAAACTCTCCAGCACAAGCAAGGGAAGTGCAACCTGAGGTCAGAGAGGACCACGTTCAGGAGAGAGCCAGGGGCTGCTTAGGAACAGGAGCAGCATGCCGGGGTAGCAGCCTGGTAGCAGGCTGCGGAGAAAAGGCTGATCAGCAAGCAGCCTGGAAACTGGGAGAGAGACTGAGAGCCTGGCAGAGAGCCACCCCATGGCTGGCCAGGGGGGCAGCACTAGGCACAGGGGGAGGATTCAGGGCTGCAGGCAGGAGGACGGTATGGAAAGCACTGTTGCTATATCTTCAAATTTTATCATGACTCGTGCAATAGTTGATATTTTACTTAAAGCCCCAGTGCCTGGATACAAGTGATCATGTAAGAATCTCAGCTTGCATTAAACATGAGAGAACATTTCTGGCCCTCAGAGCTGCAAAGCAAGCTTGATCGTGTGACTTGATAGTACCCTGAAGGCTTAAAAACAAGAGGGCAAAGAAACACAACCTCAGATCTGTTATTTTTTAAAAAAAAATCTTCATGATTTTTAACCCAGTCTCATGATTTTGGGGGCCTGAATCATGGTTTTTGGGGTCGGTAATACTGAGAGCGGCTCCAGTGAGACTCTCACGGATACTCCTGTAGCTGGGGTAGTATAAAATGTGGATTTGAATATGCTTTTCTATCATGAAGTCATCATGAAGTCATTCTGGCCATATGTATTTCAAGTAATGTATGGCTGGTAACAATCTTCTATTTACATAACTCTGAGACACTTTGGGAAGGAAGGACGTTTAACTGGAAGATGTTCTTCCTGTTTAATCATGGTGATCTAAAAGCCCTTGAATAGTTTGCCAATATCGGCCTATCATATTTTATCTTTTTTGATGCTGGATTATCATGGCTCAGTTTCTTATTCATTGTTGGTTATTGGTATCTGCAGCTGGCATTCTTTTGCATACTATGCCAGATTTTAATTTATCTGTCAAGAGGATGGCTCATTTTAAGCCACTGTAATTTTATACTCATGTTTATTTTTTACCTTTTCATTACAGTCAGCCCTAATATTAAGGAAAGAGTCATACTACAATATTTTTCTTTCCAGAACATAGTGAAGAGGTTCATTGTGAGCATATGAACAAATTATTTGTGCTATAATATCTGAATTTCAACTGCCTTGTATCTTGTGTAGTCATTTGCACTTATAGAGTTCAGAATGGTAGGGGTTTATGCACACATGGTACAGGAATAAATGACCACACAAGGTACAAGGCAGTGGAGAATCAGGCCCTAATTGTTTAGATATTAAATGATTAGCCATTATTAAAGGTCCTTCCCTCGCACTTTTCAAAAGACTAGGGTTGCTAATTCTAGTGCCCTGGCCAAATTCCAACTGGACTAATTCCATCTATTTAAATTCCCCCTAAAGTTGCAATTGGTTAAGTTCTGATTCCTAAATAAGGGCTCCATCCTTCAGACTTACTCATGTGCATAACTTTATCCCATTGACTTCAAATATGAGTCCAAGTGATCTGTCTACTATGATGCCATTGGAGCAACTTCAAATAGTTATATTTTCCAGTATGGGGCTGATTTTGATCCTTCTTAATTTCCTGAACATTTTCATATATTCTTTTTCTTCCAGAAGAAGGGTTGTTTTTTTCTGTTTGTTTGTTTTATTTTAAGGTTGAAGTGGATTGAGCCAACAATTTGAGATTATGCATCTTCAAACAATAGCAGATATTTTACATGTGGAAATTCTTTTTATTCTGTTTTAAAATCTCTGAGCACCAGCCTTTTTTGGAAACTTTAAATTGGTTGCATTCATTAGCCTTCATGGAGAGCTAGTGTATGAGATTCTATTGAAGAGTGGTGGTTAGAGAAAAAATATTTGCTATAGAAAAAGCAAACTTCTGGGTGCCATGCAAAAACTTTCAGAACATTATGTATTTAATGAACATCCAACTCATCTAACATTCCATGGATGCCATCTTCAGTGTGTGTATACTCTGTGTCCACCAGCCCCATGCTTATAAAATCTGTTAGGAGAAGGGAGAGATTTGGAATTTAGATTCCTGCAGTTTGGAAGTACTGCAGATGTAGAGAGAGAGACAGGCTGAGTTCTTTAGAAGCGTCTAAATTCCTCATGACTCCAAATTGTGAGGACTGTATCCTCATTCTTTGTTGGTTTTTTGTTTTGTTTTTTGTGTGTGGAAATTTTTAAAAAGTAGTTGAGACAAAGCGAGTTAAGATTGTAAATAAATCTTTACTTAAATAAAAATAACGGCGAGTGGCATGTTGTATTTGTAATTAAAACCAAATATTTGAAAGTGAAGAAATGTAGAATTGTTTCTATAATCAATATTAATTTTTGTCTTCTGTTTCACCCGCCCATCCTTGTGGTGTATATACTAGGGTTCTAATATATATATATTAGTAACTTGGAGGTCAAACTAGATTATCACAATGGTCCTTTCTTGCCTTTAAATGTATCAATCTATGAACTATTCATATTTTTTAAATTGCTAATAATTAAAATAATAAATTGTGGCACATATTTTCACCAAGTGTATGTATACATTTTAAGCCCTGGCACTGTGGTGTACAGCTGATACAATTTACCATAAAAATCCCCTTTTGGCCACACCCATCCTATGCCACATTATCTACAAATCATTTTGGGAGAGTGAATAAAATAAGTGCAGTGGTGTATCTGCTCTCTCTAGAGAGGCTGGACTGTTTTTTTTTTTATTATATTCTTTTTACAAGATGGTGGTAGTTGTGAATTATGAGTTGTGGACAAGATTTGAAAAAGTTGTGATCTGTTGCTTGGAATGGGAAGGTGGAATGGGAGAGTAAAAGATATTTTGTATGCATGAGTAGGGCTTGAAGTGCATTGTTGATACAGCTGCTTTGTAAATGGGAAGTGTATTGGAAAAGGACCTGTGGTTGGATTAATGGGTAGGTGTTTTGTGCATTAGTATGCAGGGCATAGGGGATTTATGGCTCAGATTATGTGGTTTGTATTGAAAATATAGAGGAGTTACAGGAGGTGAGTTTAAGAATATCAGACATAGGTGGAAGCTGATCAGGATAAAGGAAACAGAGTTTAAGCTGTTTGTAGAACTTCAGCTAAATTACCTTTTTGGTATTTTGGTTAAAGGTACTCTAATTAGCTTGTTTGAGATCAATTGGCAGATTTTTTTTGTTTGGTATAATTTATATATGTCTGACTGTAAAATGAAGAGCACCTTCTGCAAATGGGAGAGAAGGGCACTTGCCATTTTCAAGATTGGATAAAACTTTGCACAGAAATTTGGGGACTGAAAAACACTGTATGTTTAAAACTTGCCAGTTGGTTTAGAGAAATAAGTATTTGCAGTTGTCTTAATTTCTTATTGATGCCAAGATCTCATTCTGCCTGTATCCTTAGCTTTCGGCAGGGCTTTTGGTTGCAGTTTGAGCAATTTAAAATGTTTTGGAGCCAAAGCACAGCTCAGTGTTGTAATTTTTGGCTTGTCCTTACCATGAGCCAAATGGGACACTCCTTGGTGAGCAGACTTGGCAATCTTTTGTGAGTAGCTTACTGCAACTCTGCTGGAGACACACATATAATTGATAGATTTATCATTTACATTGCTAATACTTTGAAAGACTTAATGGGCCTGCATTATGCCCTTTTCATCTCACGCTCAGAAGCACTGTGTGGTTGAGGCGCCCTTGTTTTTGTAGAAAGAGATGTTAATACTTAAAGGTCAATGATTAATAGCACCTGGAATCTGCACTGAATACTAATTTTCCACATACATGAGTAATGTTAATTTTTATTTATTTAATTATTGATGATGAGTCAACAAATATTTTGGCAGTATGGGAAAATCTTGGTGTGACACTTTGTATCTTGGGGGAACACTCTGCACCCCCATGTTCATCCTTATAATATGATTGTGTGGTATCAAATGCAAAGTTAGACATGTCGGATGTTTTCAGAAGGCTCATGATGCACTGAGCATTGTTGTTATAGTAATGTAATGTTATAGGTTGTAATTTTATGTATATAGTTAGGAGGCTGAAAATGTGTCCTCATGGCTTAAAACAAGCCCAGGCAAAACTCTCCAGGAACAGAGGGGCAGTTCACACCTCATATGGGCATGTACGGGACAAACCCAGTCCAGCCTCACAGGAACAAAGGATACTGGCCTAGATAGCAACAAAGGATCTGTTGGACTCTTGAATGAGACACCCCCCTTCCCTTGGTCAGTTTGGGACTATGATGAGGTAATGCTCGTGTCAAGGTTCTTCCCCCACTCTGAACTCTAGGGTACAGATGTGGGGACCTGCATGAAAACCCTACTAAGCTTATCTTTACCAGCTTAGGTCAAAACTTCCCCAAGGTACAAAATATTCCATCCGTTGTCCTTGGACTGGCCGCTACCACCACCAAACTAATACTGGTTACTGGGGAAGAGCTGTTTGGACACGTCCTTCCCCCCAAAATACTTCCCAAAACCTTGCACCCCACTTCCTGGACAAGGTTTGGTAAAAAGCCTCACCAATTTGCCTAGGTGACTACAGACCCAGACCCTTGGATCTTAAGAACAATGAACAATCCTCCCAACGCTTGCACCCCCCTTTTCCTGGGAAATGTTGGATAAAAAGCCTCACCAATTTGCCTAGGTGACCACAGACCCAAACCCTTGGATCTGAGAACAATGAAAAAGCATTCAGTTTTTTACAAGAAGACTTTTAATAAAAAATAGAAGTAAATAGAAATAAAGAAATCCCCCCTGTAAAATCAGGATGGTAGATATCTTACAGGGTAATTAGATTCAAAAACATAGAGAACCCCTCTAGGCAAAACCTTAAGTTACAAAAAAGATACACAGACAGAAATAGTTATTCTATTCAGCACAATTCTTTTCTCAGCCATTTAAAGAAATCATAATCTAACACATACCTAGCTAGATTACTTACTAAAAGTTCTAAGACTCCATTCCTGGTCTATCCCCGGCAAAGACCAGCATATAGACAGACACACAGACCCTTTGTTTCTCTCCCTCCTCCCAGCTTTTGAAAGTATCTTGTCTCCTCATTGGTCATTTTGGTCAGGTGCCAGCGAGGTTACCTTTAGCTTCTTAACCCTTTACAGGTGAGAGGAGCTTTCCCCTGGCCAGGAGGGATTTCAAAGGGGTTTACCCTTCCCTTTATATTTATGACAGCTCGCCTGACCCTGGAGGCTGGGGGTGGCAAAGCCAAGAGGGAAGAAAGACCATGATAAAAGGGAGAGACATTTGCCATGCTCTTCCTCTCTCTTCTACCTCCATCTACAGACACCACTGCCAAGTGACTGAAGCGCTGATCAAAGGGGAGAGCCTGGCTGAAGAGCAACCAGCCAGCCTGTGGTGAGAAGCATCTAAGTTTGTAAGGGCACTGAAAGTGTTAAGATCAGCTTAGAATGCATTTTGCTTTTATTTCATTTGACCAAATCTGACTTCTCGTGCTTAGATTTTAAGTGATTATAAGTCTATCTTTTGTAGTGAATAAATTTGTTTATTCTACCTGAAGCAGTGCATTTGGTTTGAAGCAAGTCAGAGACTCCCCTTGGTATAACAAGCTTGGTACATATCAATTTCTCTGTTAAATTGATGTACTCAGATAAGCTTGCAGTGTCCAGCGGGCATAACTGGACACTGCAAGATGGAGGTTCCTAGGGTTGTGTCTGGCACCGGAGATATTGGCTAGTGTCATTCAGTTGCACAATCCAAGCAGCGGCTGGCCAAAGTGCTCACTCACATAGCTGGGAGAACCTTACATGCCAGAGGCTGAGCATGAACAGCCCAGGAGTGGGGGTTCTCACAGCAGAGCAGGGTAAGGCTGGGTCCCAGAGTTAAGGCTTGGAGTGACCTAGCAGACCACTGGTCCAGATAACACCAGGGGAACGTCACACTTGGTTTAGTGTTGAATTCAATAGTGATGAGGGAATAAGTAGAGTTCTTTTGTACTAATGTGTAGGAGAGATGTAATTGGACAAATGTATCAAGAGTTTGCTTTCTGTGAGCATGCAGTCCTTGTGCACTCAGAAAAAGGAAATGCCAGTAGTGGAGAAGATGGAGGAGGTGTGGTGTTCTGTCCCATCTAGTGACACTGAGATCACTTAGAGAGAGAGATTAATGAGTATGCTCTACAGCCAGACGTCCCCGGTTCAATCCTGCCCACTGACAATCGGGGTCTGTTGGTGTTACAAGTGGGAGCTCCTCTGGGATTTCAGTTGGGAAGTCTCTGAAGCTTGGGACCTGCTTCCTCAGCTAGGGGAAGTATGGAACCCACCCACCTCCTGGGTGTAGTGTTCGGTCCCATCTAGTGGCACTGAGACTACTTACAGAGAGAGATTAATGAATCTGCTCTACAGCCTTAGCTAACAGCGAGTTGGCTTTTAGCTCATGCTGTAGAGGCTCATGCACTAAGCTCCAGAGGTTCCCGGTTCTATCCTGCCCACTGATGACCAGGGTCTGTCGGGGTTACAGGTGTAAGGCCTGTCTTCCCTGAGGGCACTGGGAGGAGTGGAGCCTCCACAGTAGGGCTTGGTATCGGTGAATGGGATTTGCAGCAAAAGCAGATTCCCTAAGGTATGTTTTTAAAAGGAGCTCTTGTAATTTATCCGTATGGAGTCTCTGCACTGCTTGTGTCTCATACTGAGCCCCATATGTACTCCCTAAACAGCCAGTGGGTATGTATCTCCATTTGTGTCCCTCAAGTCTCATCTTTTGCTTCTCTTCTCCTAAACTGGCTCCTTTGGACAGAGGAGGACACAGATAGGTAATGACCTTGTAAGTTTGCTAGCAGACTCTCTTCTCAGTTACAATATGATTGTGGACATTCTTGAACTATTAATCCTGCTAATTTTTCATTATTGTGGTCTAATCAGCAATCTATCTATTTGTTGGAACTGTAGTTCCCACACACATGCATGTAAAGCAACTCAGAAAATACATAGTACATTACAAATCCAACTATAGGACTTCTTGGCCACTTGAGAGCCATGTTGAGAAATTTACCGACTTTTAGGAGACCAGGATTTCACCCCTGGATTAGCAGCCAGTCCCTATAGATTAGAACTCTGAAAGCGTCAGTATGAAATGAGAAGTCATTTCAGATTTATGTCAGAATCTATCGGGTGCACACAGAACAGGTAAATTCAAAATCACTTTCAATTAAGAATCAAGTCTGTGATAATTTACCTGCCCTGTGAGCTGCTGGCATTGTTCAACATTCAAATATGACTTCAAAATATGTGGTCGTAAAGAAGGATTAATACCATTGTATGAGAAATATGATTAAACAATAATCTTTTTGAAGTTTTTCACATTTGCCGTACCTATTTTTCATACACCTTTAGCTAGTCCCGAAGTTAAGCCATGAAATGGATTTTAACTAAGATATGTGTTTGCAAACTTGTAGTCAAAAGACTGCTCACATTTTATTTTGCTAGGAGAATGGAAAATAGAATCTTCTGCAGACTAAAGAGGGACATACAGACGTTGATTCTCCTTTCTCTTATACCAGTATAAATCTGGTGTAAAACCAATGTGAGATCAGAATAATGCCTATAGTATTTGATAACAATTTAGTTAAAATTCCATGATAACCTAGGATTTGATTCCTTTCTGCTACACTGGTGCCAATCAGGACTAACTCTCCTTAAGTCAGTGGAGTTACACCAATGTAATATGTGCATAAATGAGAGCAAAATCAGATCTCCTGTTCTCAATTTTTTTAATATAAATTGTATAATAATTAGAGACAGACTAACATCTGCATTTTGCTTTGTGAAAATTTAAAAGCAAAACTGACCAGTTTTAGTAAACTTTCATTAATTTTTGCACCAAAAAGTGAAAGTCTCCAATTTCTTGAAATGAAAGGATGGGTCATTTTATTATTGCAATTGTGAGCTTTGATGATATTTTTCAGCATTTTATCAGCCTTTGAAAAAATCATGATCTTTTTTTGTAATGCACTAAAAGATCAGATGATTAGGATGAATGGTTTTTCCTGTGGGTGCTTGGTAATGCACCTGGGAGGAAGTAAGTAAACTGCATTGACACCCTTAAACTTAAACAACTTTGTGGGGAGGGGAGGAGAGTACAAGAGGTTATCCTCCAACTAGGTGTAATGGAGTGAAATTAAGAAAGGGAAAATGTATGGTGAATATCAGGTAAATCTTCTAACATTGAAATATAACATGCAGTGTGGAAAACTTCACATTTGGTACATTTAAAATTGTTTTGGCAATACAGTAGGACACATACTGTAGAACACTGGCAGATGTGTACTGCAGGTATTGGCAGAGGGATTAACAAAATTGCCTTATACAAATCATGAGAATACCTTTGATTACTGGTACCTCTCCAGGAGTTTGCATCTGAAAATCTTCAATGCATATTTGAGAAATCAAAGAAAGGGTGGTGTTAGAAGTGGATTATAATTCCATTTTGAGGATGACTTCAGCCCAAGCCACAGCACAACTATAATTTCTAATGCAGATGTGGGGTTTTGTGGCTGCCAAGGCTGGGTAGCAATAGGTACAGCCAGGGGAGCAGAATGCTGCAGCTGTTTATTTGGTATAGGCCATATACCAGTGGTACCTCACGACCATATATGACAGTTTGTACCCATGCAAAGTGAGTGCAAAATGTTACCACTTTTGTGAATGGTGAATTCTATTTTGGCAGCCTTTTACACCCACTTGTAGCATAAATGTGTGATAACTGAAGAGATGCTGTTAGGCTGGTTAGGCCCAAAACTGGGGGATATATTTTTTTTAACTACAGTGCTTTTGAAAACTTGATCAAGATAGATAAGGCTGGTAAATGCTATCGTTTACAGAATAGATAGCGCACACACAGTTTTGGATCAGCCTTCCAAGCCTCTCCACTCTGAGGTGGAGAGGCCACACTCAAGGTGTAAGAGCATATTTCAGCCTCTATGGCCCCTCTACTGAGACAGCCAGTTGTTAAGGTGATTTAGGTATTTAGAAATGCTGGTGCATTAGGAATTAGCCTGAAACCACTGCCTGATTTCACAAAAACCATTTAATAGTCATCCTACCATACTGATTTTTAGTCCCTGTTTGATTTTGGCTGGATTTGGACTGGCAACCTATCATGGAAATATTCATATTCTGTTGCTAATCTTCAGAATCGTCCGGTCTCTCCAAAGTTAGATTTTATTTTTTAAAAAATTGTTAGTTTCTTCATTCACACAATTGATATTTCCCTGTGACGTTGGAACCCTTAATGAAACAGTGTTCTGCGAGGTCATGAGAACTGGAAAGTCACACTGACTGTAAAAGGGAAAGTAAAACTGACGGGTCTAAGTTGGGTGAAGTGTAAGAAGTAAACAGCGCAAAATTCAAAAATATGAGATTTTAAAAATTCAATCAAGTCTAAATATGTGAATTGGTGTCACTGTTACAAGGTAAGAATAGCTGATTCACCACTTCCATTTTCAGAGGAGCTCCACTGACGTAAAACTGGAGTGGATCTTTACAATGGGTGAAACTCTCAGTTGCTTCTAGTACTTTTAAAACGTATTGGGCAGAATCACAAATTTTCCTTCTTCTGACTGGACAGAGTTATTTGTATATTACTGTATACAATGGAAAACTTAACTTGAGTCATCTGAAAAGAAAAGACTAGCCTTGTCTGGAATGGTATAACTGCTAGTTAGATGCATATGAATGGCAACAATTATCAAAAGCAATGTCAAAATTATAGTATTTGTACAATAAATAATTTCAGTATCTGAGTAAAAAGGATGCATTCTGAAAACAGTGCTCATATTTTTTAGCATCATTTCATTTTAGTTTTGTGCTAATAATCATTCTAGACATCTGCAATTACATTGCAGCTATTGAATATGGAGATGTCTGTAGAAAATACCATGTAAATTGCAGGGCAATAATTGTCTTTTCTCCCAGGCTTTCAAACCAGAGCATTATTTGGAGAGCTTAAAAGTTTTAGGGCAAAGGGAAAACAATCTTTGGATTGCTTGGCAGTGGAAAGCAAACAGAGTTGCCTTCTGAACTGTAAGAACAGGTAGAAGTTGCTATAGACGAAATCCTTTCCTCTGCAAAAAGCCAGGTCAAGTGGGATTCCAAAGGGGTTGATCCAGTAGGGAAGGAATGCCATGGAATGCCAGCTGCGCTGTTCTATGTCCACTATCTTCAAGGTTCCAGTAGCCTCCCTTGCTGCTGGAAACTCCAGTCCAATAGGATTTGCATAGGCATTGATCTGCTGTTTATATCCTGTCCCTTCCCGGACCTCAAAATACCCCCCTTCCTGCTGCTATGGTTGAAGCCCTGTGAAGTACAACTCTGCCACAAGAAAGAGGTGGCAGTCTCCACCTGTTGGGGATCTTTGTATCCTGTACCCTGAAGAACTGTTTATCCCGATGCAGTGTGTCCTCTGACAATTGGATCACATGGGGGATGGCATTTCCCCTATCAATTTCAAATATATTTCTTCTGTAAATGTCATACAAATTGGTTATGTCATATTTGCCCTGGGAGTTTGCTTCTGTATGTGGATATGATAGGCTATGCCACAGTTTTGGATAGATTAATAATGTGCAAAGATATGTGTTGACCCTATGTGCTATTTTAGAAAACTATGCATTTTAAAATGTCCCAGTTCATATTCTTTTTGCACATTATTATTTGAGTCTGGAGGTAGATTGGCTATTATAATTTTAAAAAAGAACAAGGCTGATTTATAAGGTGCATGCTGATATGGCAGGAATCATAGGCGAAACAATTTTGTGTGGCTGTCAGGTTTGGAATGGGGGATTCATTGATTAGCACCACATAGAATATGATGGCCGCTCTTTGAGAAATGAATAAACACAGTATTTTGTTTTATGAATAAATAAAGGGGAACATATAGAATTGTAAAGATATGGCTGCAGAATATAGGAATTAAGCCCTTGGCAAGGTAAGATTAATGCCTGAGTTAAGAATGTTCTTGCTGTGTGCTTTGTGCATGTATTGAGTTCAAACAAGAAAATAAAGATTTGGGTTCCACTCCAATCCTAAATGAATGGATGACACATTCTGCTGAGTCACATCCTGCCTTTCTTCAAGGGGGCTAAGCATGACAGCATTTGGATTTTGTATCACCAATTGCAGGTTTAATGCATAGCACTTAGACCTAGAGGCGTGATTCTGTTCCTCATGCTGGTTTTGCAGAGTTGTAACTCCACCAATTTAAAGGGAAGGAGTACTTGTGGCACCTTAGAGACTAACCAATTTATTTGAGCATAAGCTTTCGTGAGCTACAGCTCATTTCATTGGATGCATACTGTGGAAAATACAGAAGATGTTCTTATACATACAAACCATGAAAAAATGGGTGTTTACCACTACAAAAGGTTTTCTCTCCCCCCAGCCCCACTCTCCTGCTGGTAATAGCTTATCGAAAGTGATCACTCTCCTTACAATAAGAAAAGGAGTACTTGTGGCACCTTAGAGACTAACCAATTTATTTGAGCATAAGCTTTCGTGAGTTACAGCTCACTTCATCGGATGCATACTGTGGAAAATACAGAAGATGTTTTTATACAGCTGTAGCTCACGAAAGCTTATGCTCAGATAAATTGGTTAGTCTCTCAGGTGCCACAAGTACTCCTTTTCTTTTTGCGAATACAGACTAACACGGCTGTTACTCTGAAACCTGTCATTATGCAAGGCACTGCATTTAGCCGTATGGAGTGGAAATCTATCAACTGCATGAAAAAACTTGCACAGATACAGACAGACAGCATCTTCCTTTCCAAATGCAAAAGATGGACATCGTACCAAAAGGACTGAAGGTAAAAAATCCATTACAATCTACATACCACACAGACTATGCTGACAGCTTGTGCCATACGCTCTCAAAGAAACTGCGGAACCACCTGATCAACATCCTCTACAGCAAACAGGGAAAGATAAAGAATGAGCTCTCAAAAATGGATACGCTCATAAAAACGATGAAGTGAGCTGTAGCTCACAAAAGCTTATGCTCAAATAAATTGGTTAGTCTCTAAGGTGCCACAAGTACTCCTTTTCTTTTTGCGAATACAGACTAACACAGCTGTTACTCTGAAACCTCTCCTTACAATGTGTATGATAATCAAGTTGGGCCATTTCCAGCACAAATCCAGGTTTTCTCCCCCCCCCCCAACAAACCCACTCTCCTGTTGGTAATAGCTTATCTAAAGTGATCACTCTCCTTACAATGTGTATGATAATCAAGGTGGGCCATTTCCAGCACAAATCCAGGTTTTCTTCCCCCCCCTCCTTTTTTTTTCCACACAAACCCATTCTCCTGTTGGTAATAGCTTATCTAAAGTGATCACTCTCCTTACAACGTGTATGATAATCAAGGTGGACCATTTCCAGCACAAATCCAGGGTTTAACAAGAACGTCTGAGGAACGGGGCGGGGGGGCGGGGTAGGGAAAAACAAGGGGAAATAGGTTACCTGGCATAATGACTTAGCCACTCCCAGTCTCTATTCAAGCCTAAGTTAATTGTATCCAATTTGCAAATGAATTCCAATTCAGCAGTCTCTCGCTGGAGTCCGATTTTGAAGTTTTTCTGTTGTAATATCGCGACTTTCATGTCTGTAATCGCGTGACCAGAGAGATTGAAGTGTTCTCCGACTGGTTTATGAATGTTATAATTCTTGACATCTGATTTGTGTCCATTTATTCTTTTACATAGAGACTGTCCAGTTTGACCAATGTACATGGCAGAGGGGCATTGCTGGCACATGATGGCATATATCACATTGGTAGATGTGCAGGTGAATGAGCCTCTGATAGTGTGGCTGATGTTATTAGGCCCTGTGATGGTGTCCCCTGAATAGATATGTGGGCACAGTTGGCAACGGGCTTTGTTGCAAGGATAGGTTCCTGGGTTAGTGGTTCTGTTGTGTGGTATGTGGTTGCTGGTGAGTATTTGCTTCAGGTTTGGGGGCTGTCTGTAGGCAAGGACTGGCCTGTCTCCCAAGATTTGTGAGAGTGTTGGGTCATCCTTCAGGATAGGTTGTAGATCCTTAATAATGCATTGGAGGAGTTTTAGTTGGGGGGGGGGGGGTGAAGGTGACGGCTAGTGGCGTTCTGTTATTTTCTTTGTTAGGCCTGTCCTATAGTAGGTGACTTCTGGGAACTCTTCTGGTCTATCGATCAATCTATCAATCAAAACTTTTTGTAGTGGTAAACACCCATTTTTTCATGGTTTGTATGTATAAGAACATCTTCTGTATTTTCCACAGTATGCATCCGATGAAGTGAGCTGTAGCTCACGAAAGCTTATGCTGAAATAAATTGGTTAGTCTCTAAGGTGCCACAAGTACTCCTTTTCTTTTTGCGAATACAGACTAACACGGCTGTTACTCTGAAATTTAAAGGGAGTTACTCCCCATTTATGCTGGTGAAAGGGAGAACAGAATCAAGTCCTTAACCTTTCATTTTCTGTGTTTTTAATTCCAATCCGTGTGGGACAACAAGATTGTGGAAAAACAAGAATTTTCATTGTAAATTTAGGCCAAACTCATTTACAACTTTTTCCATGTGAACAACCAAGCTTTCTGTGGCAAGTGGACAAAGAGCTTGAATAAACTTTGAATGAATGAGTGAAAAAAAGGTTGCCATGAAGAGTCAAGGGACAGCAAACAGTTCCAATATCAGTTTATTCTGCTGTTGCTAGTGGTAGCTTTTGGGCACAAAATTGAAGCTTTTTCTTTTCCTCCCAGTAATAGTTGAGAAGCTCATTGCAGATGATTTTGCCATGTTCCCATTTAGTCCCAGCAGCTGGTATGGGATTCTGGTGACAAATTTAGAGATATAAAGAAGAAGAAAAACAAAACAATCACTATATATATTGCTCTATTGCTAATTACGCTTCCTTATTTAGTTCTTTGTCATGAGGCAGCTGTTCAAAGAGTCTAAGGTAATAATGCATATCTCTATCCTTAGGAAATGGACAGAGTAGATGAGAAGTCTGATTTGTTGTTAGGTGATTTTGAGTAAAGTTCATGAGTGGTTTCATGATTGCCTTTTAAATATTTGTTTCTATAGGACCTTTGAAAACTCAGGCCATATTTTCACCATTAGTGTTTATTTACATAGAGTACAGTATCAGGGGGTAGCTGTGTTAGTCTGTATCCACAAAAACAACAAGGAGTCCGGTGGCACCTTACAGTGATATTCAAATCCTAGGAGAATGCTTAGAGCTATGGTTCAAAGGGGAAATGCAAAATGGCTGGTGTAGTGCCAAACTGGACCACTAGGGGAGCTGCTCATTGTGGCTTCTGCCTGGCAGACCAGCAGAAATGGATGAAGGCTGGGAAAAGCAGATCTGTGAAGGAAAAATGAGGGGAATAAGATGTTCAGGGATAGGGAGGGTTATGGGTGATGACTGAGCCTTTTAGCACGCTGGGGGAAGTTCTCCTTTTATTGGGAAAACTGTTGGACAATCAGGAATCCCAATCTAAAAGGAGTGTGTGTAGGGCAAAGATTCAGCAAAGCCCTTTGTGGAAAGAAGGGCCCTGCATAGAGAAATTAAGGAGGCACTAGTGAAAGTGACTGTTTCAGTCTTACTGCGAGAAAGTTCTCTTCAGTGTCTCAAACGACTGTTCTGAGCCAAGATATAACTCTCAACCCTTCCTTCCAATCAGCATGCAACATAAATGTTGAGGGAGCCCAGCAGCAGAATGGGGTTTCTTGTGGCAGGAAAATTTTTGGTCACAGGGGTGTGAGGGGGTTTGATCGCCTAACTGAAGTAATTTCAAATTGTTTTTATAACTCTTTTTAGCAATGATGGTTGGGGCTATTCCCACATGGTTTAGATTGAAAACGAGGACTAAAACAAAACCATATTAACAAATAGCACCCACAAAGCATGAGCTGTGGAAAATGAAGAAAGACTGACAGTGATAATAGTTTCTGACTCCTTGCACAGAGCTGAACATAGGGACTGCTATAGAGGTGTGAGTTAGCATATTGTTAATGCTGTCACCAACAGGCTCATTCTTAGTCAGACATGATAAAATGCAGTTAGTTCATATTGAAAGAAACAAAATGAGACGATGTACTAAATCAGTAGTTTAACCATATGTAACAATATTGAAATGAAAAAATGTTTAAAATTTCCCTCCCACCTTGGAAGAAACTTCCAAATGTTATGCTGCTTAAAAGGTCGGATGTAAAAAAGCTGAATCCAAACAAAGGCAAATAAAAATATAAAAATGCACAGTAAAGTACAGGATGATTTCAAGTTGATTTGTTGCCCTTACCTCACAAAGCAATATTTCTCTTTCTCCCTCCCGTCATTCTCTCCCAAAACACTCAGAAAACAAAATTACTAGTTTTAGAAAGATTTTTTTCCCCACCCTCTCAACCCCCATTTTATGCTTCGGGGGCATGTCCAAGTGTTTTGAAACTCAAAATACATTTCTTCATTTCACATCTGTTTCTTCTTCAACTCCTTCACATGGAAATAGCTGTGGAGACGGATAACCACTATGAAATACCAGACTTGCTTGGTAAGAACATAAATGATGACAGATGCAACTATTTGTTGGGAATGAAAACTACTAATCCATGTTGTTGCAAAAACACATGGTTCTCAGATTAGAAATAGTGGAACTTTTTTATACTGTGATGAACATGTCCAACTGTTCAATTGAGGCTGGCTTGGATTTAACCCTGGAAGATAAGGGCTCTCCACACATCACAGGAAAGCCCAGTATTTCACAGAACCTGAGCCCTTAGCTCAACTGCGAAGTCAGTTTGTCATACATTGCTTAATAAATGTGCAACTAGAAAAATATTTCCTGAGGTGGAAAAATATCTTCCTTATGACAGAGAAGAATTAGTTTTAGACTAATTCTCTGAAATAAAAACAAGGTAGCACTATGTAAGTGATTTAAGATTATTTAGCAATTTTGAACACTGCATTGTTGATATTAAATTATTTTGTTTGGATGGAAGCATCAGACCAGGCAAATAGAAATAGTTAATTGGTATGTGTTAGTTACTATTCCTGATTTATTACATGGAGGCTTTTGGGGGGGGGGGGAAGAGGAGGGCGCTAAAAAACTTATGTTGAGGTATTGGTGAAATATTCAAAAATTTCACTTGATTTATTTTACACTTTACAGTTTACAGTTGACATAAGGTCATTTATAGCATCTTTTTTCCTAGCCATGAAATGTCAGATTGTTTTGCTTGCATTCCTAAACCACAATATTACATGGTTTAAATGGAGAATATATCAGACTTGCATTGTATCATGGAAAATTCAAAAATTCCTGTTGCCTGAATTTGAATTTCTCAGACTGCTTCGTTTACCGGGGCAGATGTAAAACTATCAGAAATCATAAGGTTAAAGCCCATGTGGTTCTTAATAAGAATGATTAGTTACTTATAGGGTAGTGAACATTTAGTCAATGTTTGAAGTGGGGACATATATGTAAAAGGCTCCATAATCCTGTCACATTATGCCAGTCAGCTGCACAGGCACAGAGACCACTGGGGAAGTGGTGTCAATAAACTATTACTATTGTTTAAATGTTAATTAAATTATTATGAACTTGTTCCTCCGTGCAATGACTATCTTTCCTGTGGTCATAATATTAGGATATTCAATGACTTCAAGCTGCTGTCAGTGACATTTCTTATGGGCAAGATTGTCACAGCCCTTACGTGATTATGCAGGAAGTCCTTACTGCCCTGTTCAAATTTTGAAGTTGGCTGCAGTGGACTGGAGGGTCTATGTGTCTGATACTCCTCTCCCAAGTGATTGTGCAGTGGGTCTAAGAGCCCTGGTTCCACCCACATCCTTGCTTGTTGACCATAGTAGCTGGTCAAATGTATGGGGCTGGAGAAAGGAGTAAACTACTTCTTGAAAAGGGGTGATATAACTCACTCTGTGCCCAGAGCAAGGAAGTGAATCACAATTTGTTCACTCCTTTGTTCTGGGATGGTTCAGTTATGTGCCACCCCCATATGCACGTCAGATAGCAAAGTTACAGTCTAGCCCTATATAAGGTGCACCACACTCCAAGGCCAAGAAATAGCAAACCTGTGATGCAATAGTGGCAGATTCTAAGCACAAGACACATCATATTTCCAAAAGCATTCATAAGAACGGCCCTACTGGGTCAGACCAAAGGTCCATCTAGCCCAGTGTCCTGTCTTCCAATAGTGGCCAATGCCAGGTGCTTCCGAGGAAATAAATAGAATAGGTAATAATCAAGTGATCCATCCCCTGTTAACTATTTATTGTAGAATCAAAATATATCAAAGTAAAACAAATGGCTCTTGCTATTAAAATCCGACAATATCTTCATTCTCAGATCCCTGGCCCCAGAAAGTTAGGAATCAAACCTTTCTGCTATGATTGCCCAATCATCACTGGATTCCTAATTGTGGGTTCGTCCTTTTTAAGAGCCTTTCCCAGCATGCTTTTCTGATGGCTGGCCCTTTAAATCTAGTGACAAACTCTGTTATCCCTTTTGCATCTGACAGCTGTAGGCTCTCTCCCTGACAGTAACAACTCCTATAATGTTTCCTCCTGGTTTCTCCTTTCTTTTATTGATAAGGAAATGGCACACACTCACAATTATATACATTCATCAGGGTTATATTACTTTACTTTCAAAAATGGAGGCCTAAAGTTAGACTCCTAAATCCACATTGTGGAAACATAATTTTGGCCCTCATCTCCAACAATTTAGCATGATATATAAGTATCTAGACAGACAGATCAGATCCTGGGTCAAGATAATGTTCTCTGTAAATGTGCAAATGCACTGCTGCATTACCTGGTCAGGGTTTAAAAAGGTAAGGCCAATTTCTTGAAATAAATAATGCACACAATAAAAATTGTTTTGTGGTATTAAAGGGGAAATATCATAAATCCTTTAGGATGCCAGATAATAATGTCTGTCTGTATTTTGTTTATCTATAGTCTAGAACAGTGGCTCTCAATCTTTCTAGACTACTGTATACCTTTCAGGAATCTGATTTGTCTTGCGTACCCCCAAGTTACACCTCACTTACAAACTACTTGCTTTTAAAATCACACATAAAAATACAAAAGTGTCACAGCACACTATTACTGAAAAATTGCTTGCTTTCTCATTTTTGCCATGTTATACAATAAATCAATTGGAATATAAATATTGTACTTTGCAGTGTATAGTATATAGAGCAGTATAAGTAAGTCATTCTCTGTGTGAAATTGTAGTTCATATTGATGTCACTAGTGCTTTTTATGTAGCCTGTTGTAAAGCTAGCCAAATATCTAGATGAGATGATGTATCCTCTGTGTACCCCAGGGGTATACATAACTCCTGTTGACAACCACTCGTCTAAAAAACCAAAACAATTTCTACTGACCTATTTTGGAAAGTAAACTAGCCAAAATTGTTTGTACTAAAACTGACAACAAAGATAGAGTTAATTCTGTGCTGATTTATGTCCCATCCACCATCTTTGACCTCTTTGGGACAGCATGGATTATAAGTGAACATAGAATTTAGCCAGTAAACCTTTGCTTATTTTTTCATACATAAAATAAATTGAGTTGTACTTGATCACCATTATTATGTATCTAACTAGTGAGTAGGGGTGTAGAAATGTATAGAGGAATGATATGACTTTATAATTAAAGTTATAGCAGATAGAAAAACTAAGTCCTTCCTAGCAATTATAATGTGGTCAACTGGCTATATTTTATGGCTGTGGCCCCATGGTTGTGAATTATGACTTTAATAATCGAAGAAATATAGAGAAACAACTTCTATATTATTACCTAAAGGATTGTGGGATGCAAATGAATTAAGATATGCCGATTGAAACCTTAACTCTTGCATTTCTTGGCATTTTGTGATTTTAATTGCTCAATCATAATGCACTGTTTTGTGTTTCAGAGTGGTAGTCTGTATCAGCAAAAAAACCCAAAGAGTACTTGTGGCACCTTAGAGACCCCCGAGCATGCCCAAATAAATTTGTTAGTCTCTAAGGTGCTACAAGTACTCCTTGTTGTTTTTGTGTTTAATTTTCTAGTTTTTTTCTAAAGGAAGAAAAACCCAGATCTATTTTGGCTTTGCTAGTAGAGCTTATCAGTTCCTTGAATCCACTATGTACAGTTATCTAACTATGCCTTCATACATAGTAAGCATGTTATTTTATCTTCAATCTGTTTGCACAGGTGTAACTTTTTGTAATGTAGTTAACAATTCTGGTGATGCTACACAAGAAGAAAGCATTCAGTTCTCTCCCGTATCTGTACTGGCTCTGTAGGGCTAGCTGAAATAAAAAAAGAAGAAGCAAAAAACAAATTTTTGCCCCTAAAATCAGCAGGTCTAACTTTGAATACACATAGGGAGCAGATCTGTTGAGTAAGAAGGTGGCATTTTTACATAAGTCACTTTTCAAAGTAGAACTGTACTTTTAAAGCATATTTAGAGCCTTATCAGTAAGTAACTGTACGTGTAAACTTCCTTTTCTGTATGTCTTTGTCCACTACAGATGCGTGGCAATGATAACTAGGATATTGTAAGATTTTTCTTAAGCACTGAGAGACAAAAGTTAAACTGGGATTTATTTTCTTAATTACAAATAAAATGAAACCTCCCAAATCGCTGCTTTCATTTAGAAATCCAAAAGGTTGAAATGAGAGTTTCTATCTTGTCTTCGGATATACTTTTTAATCCCTTTAAACACACCTAATAACTCTGTGAAGCTTCATAAAAATGCTTTGAAGTCAGCCCTGCAGCCTCCCTCCCTCCTTAAAACACGCACTAAAACCCATCCATGGTCTTCTGTCTTCATTTAGTTAATGGCTGGTTGGCTACAGCCTGTGTACCTGCCTTGTTAGTTAAATACTCTTTCAGTTTGATTGGAAAGTTAAACATCACATGAAGTCAAAATAGGTGAGAATCCCTGAAAATGGAGGCAATAAAGTTAATGTATAGATTCTCACACATATCAGCCTCCTCATTTTGTACTGTCTAAAAGGAAAGATAAAGGAAAGAAGATTACAAGCAAACTTGTAAATTAGTAGCTTGAATACTGAGCCTTGTTCTGTTGGAAGCAATGAACCACTGGAAATCTTAAATCTAAAACAAAACTGCTTTAGCTATTCAAACTGTAACTCTCATTTGATGATGCTAAGCAAAAAATATGACAATGGAGTAATCTTTACTAAAACTCTGGCATATAATGTAGTTGTTATTGAAAAATTACATCACCTGTGAGTTTTATTCTCACCCTTTAATCATGTACCAAGGTGTGATGTTCTGGATATAAGGATATAGGAATAGGTATATCTGGAGTATCATCTTCATTACTGTAATAAACACAGTTACTCTTAGGCTTGGTATACACCGAAAAGTTATTTATACACAGTTATTTGTGAAAAAACCACAATCCCTGATTAACATAACTATGCTGACGAACCCTCCAGTGTAACTATGTAACAGTGTAACCCTCAGTAATGTAGCTAACATCTTTTGGGGAGGTGGTGTTCCTGCACCAACAGAAAAACTTCTGTCGGTGTAGGCTGCGACTATGTTGGAAGCTAGGCAAGCATAACTATGAGCTCTGTGATGTAGACCTATAGCATTAGTTCAGTGATTTTACATATGCAGATGAAGTGGATCAAAAATTGAAATTGTTTTCCATTAAAAACTTTGAACAAAATGAACAATTTTCTTTGTTTTTTAAAATCTTCCCAAAATTTCCTATTTTTGATTAATCAATCTGAAAAAAATATCAATTTGAATTGAATGGCATTGAAAAGAACTTTTGTTTAATTTTTCAGTTAGATTTGGGGAGAAAAAATAAACTGAAAATCTTTCACTGGATTTCAGTTGAAATACATTTTTTGTTTTGAACCATTTTGTTAAAAGATTGGAGAACTTCAAATGATATGTACATACTTGTATAATTTGAAAAGTGACTTTTCAATAAAAAAGGGTAAAATATTTTTGGCCAGCCCTAGCTAGAATGTGGATATTAAAAAATGCAAATGTGAAATAGGAGATTTTTTTCTGTTTCATACATATGATATATACGTAAAATTAACACAAAAAATGCTGTGCAAATTCTTTCTATGTAAACAACTCCTGTTGGCTTAGGTGAAAATCTGAGTGAACTCTTCAAGTGAACAGGAATATTTTATTCAAAAAATTGTCCCCTTTTTGTTTGGGAATTATCCATAAATAGACTTAAATTTTTGAAAATTAATTTGATAATCAAAATTATTCAACAAATGGTTTATGCAAATGCTCAATCCTTTCGATTACTTGTGAACTATTTGGCTTAATTATTCCTTTGAGTATTTGCTGTTCATATCTTCTCTACCTGTGCTTTGTGCATTTGTCTGCACATCTGTCTAGGTTCTCAATATATAGCCTCCATTCCAGTCATAACTGATCATCCAAGTATTTAAAATAGACATAAGCTGTCGCTCACGAAAGCTTATGCTCAAATAAGTTTGTTAGTCTCTAAGGTGCCACAAGTACTCCTTTTCTTATAACAATAACAGTCTATCTTCCTTCATTCTCAGCCTGTAGTAGAAATAGCTTGATTAGTTTATAGGGTTTTTGTTTTGTTTATGTATAGTTGTGTAACTGAATAGTGCATATGTGAAGTAAGTGTGTTGTGCATATGTGAAGAACATTCAAGAGAGAATAAAGTCAAAGAAATGAGTTTTGCACTTAGTTCTGAAGGTGGTTAATTATGTTGTCATTTTCATCTTTTGAAGGAGTGAATTCAAGGTGTAGGTCCAGCTTCTGTAGCACGCACTCACGAGCATTCCATTACTGGTTGACAGCTTCATTGTTCCAGTAGAATATAGTTTCCTCTATGGTTACATTTCTAATCTTACTTCTTTTCCAGAGAAAATCAGGAAGGGTATAAGTGCAGAAGGATGTTTTTGTTTCTGTTTTTGAATAATGGTACCTGTTTGAATTTCAAATAGCTTCAGATTCAAATTAAGTTTTGGAAAATAATTTGGGATGTTCTCATTGTAGGCCTAGTCAACACTAGAAAAGGTTTATCAGTATAGCTATGGCAGCAAAACCTCCCGTGTAAACGCAGCTTATACCAGCAAAAGACTTTTTTTTTTGCCAGTATAGCTTAGGTTGGTTCACCAAATTAAACAAGCTAGTGTTTAAACAAAAATAAGTCTTTGCATGACACAGACCAGCAAAAAAGTGGGTTTCCCCCCAATATAACTGCATCTACACTAGGGCTTTTGCTGCTATATAGAAATGTTGTTAAAAAGATCACACCCGTAACTAGTGTTACTATACCTACAAAAGTTTCTAGCTTAGACCTGGCCTTAGAAGGTAAATTCTTTAGGGGAGAGACTGTCTGTTACTATGTGACTGTACAGCACCTAGCACAACATGGGGCCCAAATCTGTTAGGACCTATAGGTGCCTCTAACACAAGTAGTTATTAGAGCTGCCTTGAAACCAGAATTTCCATCCTATGGGAAATTCCAAGTGTTCAAGGTTTTGTTTCATTCTGAATCGGAACAAAACATATTAAACCTTGAAATTTCTTGCAAAGGACCCTCGTTTGGGAATATACTGGTGTCACCACTGCCCGAGTCTCCCTGTCCTCCAGAGCTGCTCCTTTCTCTTGTGTTGTGCTGTAATGATGTAAGAGGTGGATGGGAAGGAAGTGGGGGAGAAACCCCCGGGCTGATGATGGGAGGAGGACAGAGGGGATTTCCTGAGCTGATGACGGAAGGGAAAACAATCACCAGCACTCTTTCCATTGAAACATTTGTCAATCGCCATGTTCCCACAAAATATTTAAATTTTGTGAAACAGCATTTTCTGACAGAAAACTTCCATGGGAAATTTTTCGAACTGTTCTAGTAATTATCCAGTTTGGTTCTCCTATCCTTTACTTTGATTCTCGCAGTAAGTAACCAAAGTGCAGTATGTCCTTCATAAAGTTCTCCCATCTACTTCTGCTGCATCTAGCAGCAGCTCAGCACCATCAAATGGACCCAGTCCTTTTTTTGTTTTGTTTCATGGAGAACCATTTTATGTAGATGGAAAAGTGATGATTGATTAGAGTGATGAAAGGCTGGCCAAAGGAAGTGGCACGGACTGCCTCTAATAAACACTTCATTTATAAAGTGAATGGCAAAGTGACAGAATTTGAGTCTTTAAAGAAATAGTTTTAGTGTTACCAAAGAAATAGCAGAGATTGTGTACATACAAGAGGATTCACAACACGGAATCATTCCAATTTAAACTTTGCAGGAGTATGAAATAGCACCTCAGTATTACAGTTAGTCACTCATTTATACATGCAGAAAGGTTTGAAATAAACATTGAATTTTTCAGTTGCTAAAGAATTCTAGGTTCACAGAAAATATTTATTATATTTTTATTAATTTTATGTTTAATTCTATTTTTGTATTGTTTGATTTGCCTTTTAATACACAAAACTGAATGTTAAAATGTATATATTTATATAGATCCCCAATTTATATGAAATACCTTTTTCTTAACATTTCCTAAAAATTCAGCTATAAAATTACTGGTTTGGTATAAAAAATCTTTAATATGCTCTGAATGTGTAATCACTTAAACACAATCTTTGAACAATGCATCATGGTTAAAAAGTGCATAGACAAGTAGCTATGAGAAGAATATACGTTGAATGAGAAACTAGAGATCAAAGTGCTGTACAACTTTTAAAATAAAATAAGCAAGTGAAGCTGGTTTTGTTACAAGCCTGAAGTTTTAACCAGCTTACAGAAATGTTTGCTGTCGTTTCAAAACTATTCAGTGGAGATTCATAGATACTAAGGTCAGAAGGGACCATTATGATCATCTAGTCCGACCTCCTGCACAACGCAGGCCACAGAATCTCACCTACCCACTCCTGCGAAAAACCTCTCACCTATGTCTGAGCTATTGAAGTCCTCAAATCGTGGTTTAAAGACTTCAAGGAGCAGAGAATCCTCCAGCAAGTGACCCGTGCCCCATGCTACAGAGGAAGGCGAAAAACCCTTCAGGGCCTCTTCCAATCTGCCCTGAGGGAAATTCCTTCCCGACCCCAAATATGGCGATCAGCTAAACCCTGAGCATATGGGCAAGATTCACCAGCCAGATACCCAGGAAAGAATTTTCTGTAGTAACTCAGATCCCACCCCATCTGAACAGAGGCCCTAGCTTAGTAACTGGGGCCAGATTCTCAACTAGTGTAAATCTCTATAGCTTCATTGATTTTAGTGCAGGTTTGCTGTTTTATAGAGCTGTTTGGGTATTTTTCCTTTGAATAATTTTTCAGTGGAAAATTCCCTTCCTGCAACATTGACATTTCCACAGAAAACTTTCAATTTTGTGAGAAAATTGAAGTTTTCTGTTGGAAAATCATTCCAGGCAGGTTGCCAAACAGCTGGGCTTCCAGGCTTCTGGGCCACCTGGAAGCCCTGGCTCACAGCTTGAAGGGCCGCGGTGGCTATGGGTAGGTTGGGATGCATCAAAAATTATTTTAAAAGATTAAAATGAACGATAATTTCATTTTATCTAAATGAAATTTTAGAATTTCTGTTCTTTGGGAAATGTTGAACTTCAATTTTTGTTCTGTTGTGGAATGATTTTTTTTTTTTTTATTTCGGAATTTCCATGGAACAAAAATTTCAGAGGTTTTGGCCATCTCGACAGGTTTATATATGTGGAGGATCATAGCAGCTCAAATCTATCTCTATTCAATGGCGCAGACTTGAACACTAAATTATTATAATTATTTATTATTTGTATTACTGTAGTACCTACGAGCACTAGTCATGATCAGGGCCATATTGTGTTGGCGCTATGCAAACACCAGAACAAAAATAAAAATGAAACATTCTTAACTTTTAGAATGTTTGATTCACAGCCTGACTCTTTATTTTTTAATCCTCAAGTATGGGAGTGTTTGGGTCTGAAGTTCTTGTTGTGGCCATTATAGTTATATAAACTCTGGATCTAGCCCTGAATTTTTGATTGCATACAGGATTTTCATTTAGGTCTATCTCTGCAGCAAACAGGAATAAAATTATGAGCAAAAATAGTCTTATGATTGATTTATGGTTCTGGATGGAAATAGTGCGGAAACTGGGTGGCCTGGCATGCCTTTTACTTAAAACTAACTTCATGTTATTTATTAGAGCTATTTTAGGTATTTGTGGCCTGATCCCAAAGCTATTTAAGTCAATGGAAAGTCTCCCATTGATTTCAGTGGGCTTTGGATCAGGTTCTTTTAGAGCTCCAATCTCTGCCATGGTTGCAACAGCCAACCCTGGCTATATGAGTTGAGTTGTGCTTTGAGTTTTGGGTTTGTTCTATTCCACAGCTCCAAGTGAATGTTGGAGCACAAACAGTAAACACTGAATTTCTCCCAGCTCCAATAGCGCTGCCCTCCCCAACTTGGTTCTTTGACAAACTAAATGGTGCTAAAATATCAAAAAGAATTAAAAATATTTTTAAAGCTTTTTGTGGTTCCTTGAGCGAAAATGAAACAAGGACTTTGTTATGAGAATGGCAACATATGAGTCTACGCTGAGTTGTCAAACACTGGGTTTCATTATTTAATCAAAATCCGAAACTTTATTGCACTTTATTTTCAGCCAGATTTTTTTATTTTTAACTAAGGAAAATATATAAACCTGTTTACATCTTAGGAGACTGCAGAGAATTTGTTTCTTTTCGTTTTGGCCTTTCTCTGAGGCAATGACATTAATTCACCTTGTGTTATTAGGTCTTTTGGAATGGCAGACAGCCTCCAATGCCATAACATCTGCAATATGTTAGTTCAGGATACCCTGGCAGTTCTAAATGATTTCCTTTTATTGATTTGTGTCTGATTTTTAGAAGCTTACTACCTATGCTATACAGATTCCACTGAGCTGAAAGAAGTAGTTCGAGTTTGATATTTTAGTGAGTGATAGTCTGAGATTGGTAAATGCTGTTTGCTGCTTAGATGTCAGTGGAGGAATAATTAACACTAGTTTTCTGGAGACTTCCTGAAAGATGAGTGAAAATTATTTTTTAAGAATTTTCTGTCTACAGTGTGTTGGTATTAAAGGTACTATGCTGTATGGGAATTTCAAAGGCACCTTGGAAAGTTAGGTGCCCAACTCCTATTGGACCAGACTTCAAAGAGCAACTTCAGGACCAGACTTCAAAGAGAAACTGCTGAGCTTCAGTTTATTTGCAAATTTGACACCATCAGCTCAGGATTAAACAAAGACTGTGAATGGCTAGCCAACTACAAAAGCAGTTTCTCCTCCCTTGGTGTTCACATCTTAACTGCTAGAAGAGGGCCTCATCCTCCCTGATTGAACTAACCTCGTCATCCCTAGCCTGATTCTTGCTTGAATATTTATACCTGCCTCTGGAAATTTCCACTGCATGCACTTGAAGAAGCGAGTATTCACTCACAAAAACTTATGCTCCAATACATTTGTTAGTCTATAAGGTGACAGAGGGCTCTTTGCTGCTTTTACAGATCCAGACTAACACGGCTACCCCTCTGATACTCAACTCCTATTGAATGTCCAAAGGAATTGGGTGCCTAAGTCCTTTAAACCCCTTGCAAATCCTAACTTATAAAAATAATAATACCTAGCACTTAAATAGCACTATTAATCAGTAGATATCAACATGCTTTACACAAGTAGTGATCATCCTCATTTCATAAGTGGAAATACAAAGGCACAGAAGTTAAGTGGCTTGCCTAAGGTCACCACCCAGCAAGTCAGTAGCAGAGCCCAGAATAGAATCCCAGTCTTCTGAGTCTCACTCCAGTGATCTGTGCACTGGGCAGCGTGATGAAACAGAGGTGCTTGAACTGTAAGTGATCAAATGGAGCCATAACTGAGGATTCAAAAATCAGGATGCAAATCCAATTTTCTCAAAGTGTTCACTTTGGGCCCATTACAGAGAGAGACGTTTGAACTAAAAACTGTGATCCAAACCTATCTTCTGCTGCAAATTAGTGTAGCTTCATTGTGAACTCAACTCTTTTTTTGGTCCCTTGATGTGATCTATGAGATACATGTATTTTAGTTGAACCAGCCAAGGTATTCCTCAGCTGTGACAGCAGCAGTAGAAAATAGGGCTGTCAAGTGATTTAAAAGGTTAATTGCGATTAATTGTGCAATTAAAATAATTAATCACAATTAATCATGCTGTTAAACAATAATAGAATACCATTTATATAAAGATTTTTGGATGTTTTCCACATTTTCAAGTATATTTATTTCAATTACAACACAGAATACAAAGTGTACAGTGCTCACTTTATTTTTATTATAAATATTTGCACTGTAAAAATAAAATAGTATTTTTCAATTCACTTAATACAAGTACTGTAGTGCAATCTCTTTACCATGAAAGTTGAACTTACAAATGTGGAGTTATGTACAAAAAAAACTGCATTCAAAAATAAAACAATGTAAAACTTTAGAGCCTACAAGTCCACTCAGTCCTACTCGTTGTTCAGCCAATTGCTAAGACAAACAAGTTTGTTTACATTTGCAGGAGATAATGCTGCCTGCTTCTTGTTTACAATGTCATCTGAAAGTGAGAACAAGCATTCATATGGCACTGTTGTAGCCGTCATCCAAGATATTTTCGTGCCAGATGTGCTAAAGATTCATATGTCCCTTCATGCTTCAACCACCATTCCATGCTGATGACAGGTTCTGCTCGATAACAATCCAAAGCAGTGCAAACCAACGCATGTTCATTTTCATCACCTGAGTCAGATGTCACCAGCAGAAGGTTGATTTTTTCTTTTGGTGGTTCGGTTTCTGTAGTTTCCACATTGGAGTGTTGCTCTTTAAGACTTCTGAAAGCATGTTCCACACCTCATCCCTCTTAGATTTTGGAAGGCACTTCAGATTCTTCACCCTTGGGTCGAGTGCTGTAGCTATCCTTAGAAATCTCACATTGGTACCTTCTTAGCGTTTTCTCTAATCTGCAGTGAAAGTGTTCTTAAAATGAACAACATGCTGGGTCATCATCCGAGACTGCTAAAACATGAAATATATACAGGGAGTCCTCAGACTTATGACGCCCTATTTACATCAGACGCCATTTACGACGCTTTTGAATTGATTGCCTGTTTTGGCCCTATGACGCTTGTTTCGCCCTTACAACACTCGATTTGCATAAAGTTTGTTTGAACTCACTTCCTGGTTGCGTTATACTGGTATGGAGCTGGAAGGGGTTGCTTCTGATTGGCTTTGAGGCAGTAGACTAGCTTGTTGCTGGGTAGGGTTGCTACTTGTTTTTGATTGGCTCCCAACCCCAGGCTCAGCCAATCAGAGAGCTTGGACAGTGACTGGCTGAGGCTCAGCATGTGTGCCATTCTTCCTGGCTTTCTGAGCCTATGTTGTTAGCATTCTGAGAAGCATGTGTGAGTTTATACGTTTATTTGAATGCTGTTTATAAAGTACAGTGTACAGTAAATATATTGATGTTGAAACATTAGTCATCTATAATTCATTTAGTAAAATAATCTGGGTTATTGTGGTGAAAATAGTATACCAAGCCTTGGTTCAGGAACCAATCCCCCCTTCATACTATTGATTCCTATGGGAAAAGCCGTTTCGACTTACAAAGTTTCGACTTACAATGCAATACTGAGGAATGAATTGTGTCATAAGTCCGAGGACTCCCTGTATTGCAAAATGCAGGTAAAACACAGAGCAGGAGACATACAATTCTCCCCTAAGGAGTTCAGTCACAAATTTAATTAATGCATTATTTTTGTAATGAGTGTCATCAGCATGGAAGCATGTCCTCTAGTATGAAGCATGAAGGGGCATATGAATGTTTGGCATATCTGGCACGTAAATACCTTGCAGTGTTGGCTACAAAGGGTATGAGAACATCTGTTCTCACTCTCATGTAACATTGTAAATAAGAACCGGGCAACATTATCTCCCTTAAATGTAAACAAACTTGTTTCTCTTAGCGATTCTCTGAATAGGACTGAGTGGACTTGTAGGCTCTGAAGTTTTACCTTGTTTTATTTTTAAGTGCAGTTATGTAACAACAAAAAAATCTACATTTGTAAGTTGTGCCTTCATGATAAAGAGATTGCACTACAGTACTTGTATGAGGTGAATTGAAAAATACTATTTCTTTTATAATTTTTACAATGCAAATATTTGTAATAAAATAATATAAAATGAGCACTGTAACTTTGTATTCTGTGTTGTAATCGAAATCAATATATTTGAAAATGTAGAAAAAAATCCAAAATATTTAATAAATTTGAATTGGTATTCTGTCATTTAACAGTGCGATTAAAACTACAATTAATTACGATTAATTTTTTAATCATGATTAATTTTTTTGAGTTAATTGCGTGAATTAACTGTGATTAATCGACAGCCCTACTAGAAAATTTACAAGAAAAAAGTTGATGGAACTGAAATACCCAACGTCCAGACAGTATACACAGCTGGAGTCTAAACAGTTGAAAGTACTGCATAGAGTTAATGATGCATCATTTCTGATTCACTGAACTGTCTGGTTCTCATCTATTGTATGGTGTCCTGCATCTATCATAGCTGTACAATCAAAATTTTTGGCAAACCTTCCATGAGGAGGCATAGCAGTCAGTTATTACCTTTCCTGAACTGAAAATACAGCTGCCTCTCCAGAGGATGAAAGCAGACAGGTTTGCATTGGCCCCAAGCCATTTTTTATATGGTACAGTTTCAATCCCACAAATGCTTTTTCAATTGCACCAATCCAGGGTCCCAAAGGACTGGCCTGCAGTTGGGATGGAAACTAAATCACCTGATGATTTCTGCTCTTGCACTACGTGTCACATAGCTGTTTTCTTTCATTACACACGAGTGCAAACATGAAGAGGCATCTCTGCTACTAGTGTGGCTAAAGGAAGTTCCATCAGCTGATCACATTCCTCACTTATTTATATTAGAGACAAAGTTCTTCCAAGATAATTTGATGCCATTTCCAATGGCTGCTGTACATAGGGTACTTCGGCTTTAAGGTCAATATCGTCAGACCTATGAAAAAAAGCCATGCAGGTTTCCAGATCACAAGTAGGGCAGATTGAGGTGATAGTCTGTTTGAGAAGCATTGCCATGTTTGCGAAGGATTGACAATATATTCAGGTAACGTAAGCAGGAGACCTGATGGATAGTTTTCATAAAGTAATACTAAAAAGAGCTAAATCAATTTTACTAGTGTGATACATGGGGGGCGGGGAGGGGAGGGAAGGGGAGGAGTAGCTCCCTTTGATGGACACCCAGCCAGCCAGTTAGCTGTAAACATCCCTCTTGGTCTGTTCTCTCCTTTTCTTTTACCTGTGGGCTTGTTAATCCTTTACAGGTAAAGCAAGCGGAGAACAGACCAAGAGGATTTTACAGCTAACTGGATGGCTGGGTGTCCATCAAAGGGAGCTACTCCCCTCCCTCCCCCTTTTGTATCACAACTACAAATGTGTTTTAATCTATTTTATAGCATTTTTTAATATAACAGTATACAATAAAAGATTGTTCAACTGGGATATAGTAGCATTACGCGTATTTGCTACATGTATTATTTATGTGCTATGCATTTCTCAGTATCATTAACAGCAACTACTTTTGATTTTAGAAAGGGAAAGGAGAGACTCCGAATGAGGAAACTCTGTGCCATTGACACTGTTGCTTCATATCTCAATACATTAGGGCCAAACTCCACATGTATGCACAAGTGGAGTCATTTGTGCATGTCAGATACGTAACCTCAGGCTTAGCAAATGCAGATTTTGTACATTGATGGGGGAGTGTGTACAAATTTTGCACCCTCCTCAAACAGGCTGGCTGTGTTGCATCTTTTTGTATTATGGTTGTTCAGTTAATTTCACTATTTGCCAATTCATGCACTGTATCCCAGACTTTAAATAATCAGTGTTTATAATTAGGGAGGATAGTATCTCAAATTTTCAAGTAAATTGATTTTAAAAGGTTGGGTAGTGCTATGGAAAAGACGCCTGTCACATGACTGACTTTATCTGAGTCATACACTACTGTTAAGAGCTGGATGAAAGGTTGTTATGGGTTAAGTTAAACCCTCATTGAGGTTGGATGTGAATGCACCCTTCAATTAACATAACTGCCTGGCTGAGTTAATCAGAAGCCCCCAACAAAAAAGGGGTTGTGAACCTCCTCAGGAGTTTAGACTTAGTGGGTGGGAAGGAGCAGCTGAAAAATGCTATCTGTCCCTGGAAGAAACCTGGGGAGAGGTTTTTGATTCGGGGTGAAGGCTGAAAAGAGTGTTCTTGGTGCTGTAAACAAAAGTAGCTGTTTCCTGCTATTTGATTCCTGCTGTGTTCAGAGAAACCAGACTTTGTACATTCCATGGAAACATCTCCAGGGCCCTACACTTTGAGTAGCTGCTCAAGTTGAAAAGGGGCTGTCAGGGTTCCTTCCCCACTCTGAACTCTAGGGTACAGATGTGGGGACCCGCATGAAAGCCCCCTAAGTTTATTTCTGCCAGCTTAGGTTAAAACCTGGTACGCTGCCACCATCAAGTGATTTAACAAAGAATCAGGGAAGAGCCCACTTGGAGACGTCTTCCCCCAAAATATCCCCCCAAACCCTACACCCCCTTTCCTGGGAGGCTTGAGAATAATATCCTAACCAACTGGTTACAAAATGATCAAAGACCCAGACCCCTGGGTCTTGGAACAATGGAAAAATCAGTCAGGTTCTTAAAAGAAGGATTTTATTTAAAAAAAACTGAAAGGTAAAAATCATCTCTGTAAAATCAAGATGGAAAATACTTTACAGGGTATTCAGATTCAAAACACAGAGTATCCCGCTCTGGGCAAAACCTTAAAGTTACAGAAAACAGGAATAAACCTCCCTCTTAACACAGGGAAAATTCACATAAAACAAAAGATAAACTAATCCGCCTTGCCTGGTTTACCTATACTGGTTGCAATATTGGAGACTTGGATTAGGATGGGTTGGAGAAGATGGATTTCTGTCTGGCGTCTCTCAGTCCCAAGAGAGAACCACCACCTAAACAAAGAGCACAAACAAAAAGCCTTCCCCCCCAAGATTTGAAACTGTCCCCTTATTGGTCCTTTGGGTCAGGTGCCAGCCAGGTTACCTGAACTTCTTAACCTTTTACAGGTACCAGGATGTTGCCTCTGGCCAGGAGGGATTTTATAGTGTTGTATACAGGAAGGTGGTTATCCTTCCCTTTATATTTATGACAGGGGCAATGTTACCTTTGATGTTGATAATTGGACTACATGTGCCTATGTTTGTCTTTATCTCTGGAAAACCTTTTGATTCCAAAGCAGCTTTGGCTTTTGAAAAGAAATCTTCAGTGATGCTTGTTTTATAATTCAGTATCACTCGGACAAGCTGAGAAGAGTGCAATGTGATTAAGAACTCAAAGAGAAGAATAAAAACACTGAGGGAGAGCAAACTGTCGTTGGTCAACAAGATTAACAGATTATAAAGCAAGAAGGGACAACTGGGATTAGAGTGAATAAATGAATTTTCAGTTTGCTGTCAGTTCTGAACAATCAGGAAAAAAGCCAGTTTGGCAAGTCAAATGTTGCCTTGGGTGAAATCCTGGTCCATTGAAATCAATAGGAGTCTTGCCATTGACTTCAACTGTGTATTAATCAATGCTTTGTTTGCATTTTTAGAGTTCATAAATAAAGGTTTCAGTGCTTATACAGTCTGTAGGGTCAACAGTGAGACTGTACAGCTCATCCTGAGCTGAGGCTGGATGCAGCAACCCAGGGAAGAGGGTCAGAGTTCCTTGCTTGGTTCATCTCACCGGTAACAGATTATTTACTTCTCCCAATCCCACCTCACCTGTTCTGACCAGAATCAAAGCTCCACTCACTCTCCAGCTCTCCTGTTATACTGCTGCTCACTGCCATGGGTGAGGGGATGTAGTGCTCTCACAGAGACTCCTATTGCACAGGGCAGCAATGCAATAAAATGGGCAGGATGCAAAATTTATGCCCCCTTACTCTGTGGTGTTGTGAGGCTAGTCGCAATCTTGGCTGATGTGCAAATCACTTTTTAAACTTCGTTGGAACAGGAAAAACCTACTGGCATGAATTTGGGTGGTGTTTTTCCAAACCCCTCACTCATTGAGTTGGAACGGATGTGCACCATCTCTTAAAATATGAGTAAAAACCTATGGATAGTAGGGGAAAAATCCAGGGAGAAGAGAGCCCACCTGGTTTATAGTTTCTTCCAGCAACTGCACTTTTTGAATAGTTTGTGTATTTAGGCACCATGGTCTTGTTACTTTTTCTAGCTGACACATTGTGTCTTGAAGCATCCCCTGAGATTTTAGGCATCAGCAACTGCTGGTAAATCACTTACTGTGAAGTGACATGAGACATCCCCAAGTGACACTTACTTCAGGATACACAAAGAGACTTCTGAAATAAGAAGGCCCTGTAGATAGGTTCAGTCAATGGTTTTGCTGCCTAATTATTTTCATGGGTATTAGGAGATCCAATAGGAATTCATGATCCGCCCCCAGGTCTGCAGTTAAATGGCATTTGCCAGCAAGTTATTTATTGCAGACTACCTGATATATATTCCTACAAAGAAGAAAACACTTTGTCTAAGTCCCCTTGTTAGTTCTTATTAAAAGCTGCTTCTCCCTTCAAGTTTCCTTCTTAAAGAAAAGGATCCACTGTTAGCAGAAGCTTAAAAAGACCAATTCTGAAATATAGTACAGAGCCATCTCTCTCTCTCTCTCCAATTTAAGATCTCTAATGTAGCAACATATACTCCCTCAAGTAAACATGGTAATTTAGATTCCCTTCTGGCTGATATTATATAAAATGTTTTCACTTTCAGAAATCTATTGGTCATCCTTTCTTATGGTCTGTGTCACAGATTTCTGCACATTGGGTGCACACAGTTTTCTCAGGCCTTCCTTGAAATCAAGAATACCTAGCCAATGAGTCAGAACCTCACCATATTTGGCTTTTAATCATTTTCCACTTTCAATGGCTTTCTCTGTGTTAGTCAAACGCCATACATGTAAAAAATTTTAATCAAGTGAAAACAGACTGAAATGTGACTCATCCCACTAGGCTAGGGATTGGTTTGATGATGTCATTTTAGTTTCTACAGCCAAAAACACTGAAAGAGTTATAATGAGTCTAAGATGATACTGTGTTTCTGTTCAGCTAACACAAATAGTTCTTAATGTCCTTTTAAAAAAAATAGGTAGGAACATTTTAATATATTAGTTGTGTTTCAGTCCTGTCATTTCACACAGACACCTTCCCCTCTCACTGCATGAGTTCTTCTGCCCCTTCACATTGTTCCCCGCACAGTTACTTTAAGGTAGGTCTACACAGCAGCTGGGAGATAGACAGACATGTGCTAGCTCTGCTCATGCTAGCCTGCTAAAAATAGCAGTGTGGCCACAGCTGCACAGCCAGAGAGTAGGGCTGGCAGCATAGGTGGCGGCTTGGTCTAGCTGCTTGAGTACAGTCACGCCCAACCCCCTGGATATGTACCTGAGCCTTTGCCTGCGCTGCTATGGCCACACTGCCATTCTGATCACGCTAGCTTGAACAGCGCTAGAGAGCGTACGTCTGCGCATGCTGGGAAGCACACTCCCAGCTGCAGTCTGTGTAGACATACCCTTAGCGTATGTAAGCACTACAGCATTTCCTGGGCCTTCATAATCTGTCAGCACTATTATGAGCTGGGTCACACCTTGTTATCGGTTGAGTTACACCCTATTGAGATTGATAGATGTGGACTCAGCCTCCAACTAGCATTAGAAGGAGTGTGTTTGGAATGTCAGGATAAAAGAGAGAGAAACTTCCCTCCTCCACTGCCCCTACAGATTGTCTGCAATAACAAGGAAAACTTTAAATAGAAATGTGGTAAAATCTTGATTAGATCTCTAGTCCATGTGAACAGCAGGTATCAACATGTAAAGGAAATGAAATATTCTGGTAGCCCTAATATTAATGGGAATGAACAACAGAAGTCAAAGTTCTTATGGCCACATCTTGCCCACAGATGGTGGAATAACGTTTCTACTGCAGCAGCAGGTCAGCAAGAGGTCCACGTGTATTTTAGAGTTGAACTTGAACATGAGGGAGAGTGTTTTTGGAGGGTTATGCTGAGCTTGTTTCTCACCACCTGAGAGCCCTACCACTGCTTTTTGTTCTTTACACATCCATGCAACCCTCCCTTTTAGCTATAGTGTCATTCTAGTGATATTGTCCAATAGTACAAAAATGCATCACTAACTAAAACCTGGAAACAGTCAACCACAGACAGTCCTCAGATAGACGTGTGTGGTGTCCAGTCACCTTAATGTAGTCAGGGGAACAGCTGTGACCAGTGCCCATATAATATGACAAACAAATGAAATTTTCAAATAAATTGCTAAAGGCATGGCAAGAAAGAATA
The DNA here is from genome assembly GCF_965140235.1 of Caretta caretta. Lineage (NCBI taxonomy): Eukaryota > Metazoa > Chordata > Testudines > Cheloniidae > Caretta > Caretta caretta. The sequence goes on along the minus strand of NC_134216.1, from coordinate 52,015,559 downwards.
TGCTACTACAAAATCATTTATTCCATAAAAATAAAGACAGTACTCTGAATTCTGCATGTACTCTGTTCTTTCCTCTACATTGTAATTTGGGGTATCCTTTTTTCTAATTCAGATACTGTAGAATGCTCAGAATACAGCTGTGTTCTTGTTTGTACAAACTTAGCCTTGCCAAAGAAAACAGTCATCTGCTTCTCTATAATTCTGCCACCCTCACAAAGTTCTTCATGTAGTTATACAGGGTGTATTATATTCAGCTTGCTCTTCTGATGATCAGTTCTAGGATATATTTAAATGGAAGATTGTGGGGTTTTTTTTAAGCTTTGCTTTAGGTTTAGAAATAAACACTGGAACAAGGCATTACAAGCCCATCATAATCATGAGGATTTTATTCCCTCAGTCTGTCTTATTTTTTTAATTCAGCACTTGACTTTCATTATTTCATTGTTGACACAAATTAGGTCTGCATTATTGAATCAGTACCTCAGCACCAATTATTTGCCTGGTTCCTGCCTGCCTCTAATTTTAGTTCCTGCCTGTACTACCATAGATATTATGGTAGCATGCATGCTTTGCCATCAGGAAAAAGGGATTCTTTTCTGAGAGCTGTGCTAGCCAAGCTGGTGTATAATGAGTTCTGTCTATCCTGTAATTCCCACCATATTGGAAATCTGATTTACAGCACCGTAGTGCCTCACCACAGTTAAAAACATACCGTGGTCTTTCAGGGGTAGTGGCAGCTACCAGCTTCTCAAGGGATGAGAGATATGAAGAAACCTCCCAAGGTCCTAGAGACACAACACTGTAAGGCACTGGAGACGCTGAAAAGATGCCCAAGATACTTCAGGGGGTTGTGATTTTCTTCTCCTAATTCCCTCCCCCTCCACATACTTCCTAGTTACATAGTTGCTTATCCAAGATACTTCAAATGAGGTTTATTTAAAGACAGTGGCAAGGTATAGGGTACTGACCAAATGTGAGACACTGACAAGCATAACAAAAACAAGGTGTTAAGAAAAGCTTGTGAGAAGCTGTCAAGCTTCTAAAGGATTGTCAGATGTCCTGGAGAACCATAGGATTTTTTACCTAGGCGCTGATGAGCTTTACAGAATTTACCAGAGCAGTGAGTTAGTTGGAGTGCTTTGATAACCCTAATAACACAGATTCCTACAAACTTTACCTTTAGCCTTCCCTCTCAAAGTCAGTGCTGGAGTCATCTCAGTGCCTCAAGCACCCAGTGCTGTGCTAACATACAGAGTGACCAGAGTACCTGGCCAAGGGTTTCAACTTCAGCAAGAAGGGTGGCCACCATTTGCAGACTGTGCTGTATTTGGAAATGTATGTACTGGAATATTGTAACAGAGACATCAGCCAGAGTTCTGTAAAGTTTTTTAGCATTCTGCTGAATTGCCTAAGAGTCATAAGAGTTAGAGGGGAAATTGGTCCAATAAAAGATATTACCTCACCCACCTTGTCTCTCCAGTATCCCGAGACTGACCCTACATTGCATACAGATTCTCCCATGACATTCTGGGATTCCTAATGTGGCACTCATTACTTTTCTAAATAAATACACTGCTCAAAATCTCAGTTTTGTTCCTGCATACCAACTCTCATCAAGTTTTTTTTAAACAAACAGCATTTGAAGTCTCTCAAGTTATGTAGCAAAAGGCCTGACAGAATAGGGCTAGGAAAAAACAAATAAATGAATGAGTGTTTGTCAAAGTTTGTACATTTTTTTGCGTCTCAGATATTTTTAAAACAATTTTAATAAGGAGCTTTGAGAGAATCCACTGTAACCTTTTGCCATATTGAAAACTGACTATTCCCACTCAATTCTTTCTGCCTCTAAAGGCTCCAATCTTGGAGTTGGATCTGTGTGGGAAGCTCTTTACAACTGAAGGGAGCCCTATTGACTGTAGTGGGGTTTTGTGAAAGTTCAAGAAGTCACTTGTGGAGGATGAGACCTTGATCATTTTCTAATCCATGATAGTATGTTACCACCAACTCTGACTGTTTAGTTTTGTCTTATGAGGGACTTTTGGCACAGACTTTTTGGAAGTTCAGGTAAATTATATTAAAGGTTTCTTTTCATCCACAACTGGGACAATAACTCTTGAAGCACCCATGTTTTGTGGAATGTTATTCTAGCTAAATGTTATTTGATGACATTGAGAATATTCAGAAAATACTTTCTCGTTTAATATTAAGACATGCTTTTGTATTTGTGGGATCTGTGTTTACAAATATTGCCTATACAGATATGTGTAGCACTTATATATCATGGTGAGGGTATTAAAATTCAGTTATATTTCAGGGGTGGAATCCTGGGCCCACTGAAGTCAACGTCAACATGCCTATTAACTTCAGTGGGGCCAGGATTTTACCACATACACTCTCCTCCTTCACATAGCAACTGGTTCAAAATTAGTTATATATGTTTTGTTTATAGGAGACCCAAATGACAAGTTTTTGTACAGGAAAAATTCCTCCACCTCCCTTGGTGCCATTTAAAGAACACATGAACTCCCATATGTAAGGAAAATGATGCTGTTATCCTGTTCAAGTACACTTTTCTTAAATTATTTTAAAAAATGTCTGAAGCTTCTTTTCTGTTGTACAACACTGCAGAAAAGTTCAGTCTTTTTATTGGTAAGCAGTAGAATCTATTCCATTCTGTTTATTAATTTTTTGCTCCATAATTTTGAACTTTACTTCCTATAGAAGGAGAATCATACTGAGAACACAATGTTGAACACTGAAACTCTATAGATCACTTTGCAGATGGGGCATAATCATCTATGTGATTTCCACCCATCTTGGACGTTTATAATTTTCATTTTATAATTATATGTCAAATACATCATTACATTCCTGAAATCCTAAAATCTAAAGAACTCCAAACACTTCCTGTTTGAGGCACTTCTCTATAAATGTATCACAGCGAATATATTCAAGAGAATAGACCCCAGGCAGTCTCAGTAAATAAAAATGAAACTTAAGGCCATTAAGAAGTTGTATATGGTTTCTGGAGGATCAAAATGAGAAAATACTAAAAATAATTGCTTGGTTTTTAGTTATTTATTCTTAAGTAGTGATAGCTATTTTTCTTCTGGGCAAATGATGAAAAAAATATTCATACATTTTATAAATTCTTAAAATTCATATATAGTTGAGAATATATGCCCAGCTCTATAAGGAATTGATCCAAAGCTCACTGAAGTCAGTGAAAAGATTCTGATTTACTTCAGTGAGCTTTGGATCACATGCTAGGCTGGACAAGTAATGAAAAAAGGGGTGTCATGCAATGGATGCAAAAACTGGGCAAAATGTGCTGAATAAATTATTCAACTAATCTTATTCAGTGAGCTGTACTCTATATGCAGCCTCCAGAATATGAAAACTGAAGAGCCTCACTGAGAATTAATCTCTCTCATTGTTCCACTGAAAAATAGCAGCACTTTATGGAATATTACTAAACAGTTTCACAATATTTTCTAAATCTAAAATGATACATATAATAAATATAAAATCTAAGCATAAATGATGTACATCAAATTGAATTTGGTAGATATAAGGAGGATTTATATTTGACTGTTTAGATTTAAAGTGATGGGTTAAGGGGGTCTTTACAGTTAGATTGTTATCTTTAGTTCTGGCTGTGTTTGCTCATGTGGGGCAGGAAGCTTTCTTGCTAGATTCAAGCACCTGGAGAGGGGTTTGATAGTCTATTGATAGCCCACTGACTTTAATTTAACTTTCTTTCCTTCCCCTTTTCTCTCTAGGCCATAATCCTACAATGAGAACCTCACGGGCCCACCACTGCAGCATGGCTGAAATCAATAAGGCTGAGCATGGAGCCCCCTTGATTTCAGCAGTTCATGTGTGTGCCTATTTGTTTTTCAGTGCAGGACCAAGGCCTTATTCTTTATCACATTGCCTCTTTCTCCTTTATTCTCTGTTCTCCCCTTGTAGGGTTACCATATTTGAACATTCAAAAAAGAGAGGTTTCAGAGTAACAGCCGTGTTAGTCTGTATTCGCAAAAAGAAAAGGAGTACTTGTGGCACCTTAGAGACTAACCAATTTATTTGAGCATGAGCTTTCGTGAGCTACAGCTCACTTCATCAGATGCATACCGTGGAAACTGCAGCAGACTTTATATATACACAGAGAATATGAAACAATACCTCCTCCCACCCCACTGTCCTGCTGGTAATAGCTTATCTAAAGTGATCATCAGGTGGGCCATTTCCAGCACAAATCCAGGTTTTCTCAAAAAAGAGGACACTCCTTGGGAGCTGCGGGGGGGGGGGTATTTGCTCTCACCCCCGTTCCCCTGGCCCAGCCCCAACTCCACCCCTTCCCTGCCCCCATTCAAACCCCTTCCCAAAAGTCCCTGCCCCAACTCCACCCCCTCCTTGCCCCATTGGATCCCTTCCCCAAATCCCCGCCCCAGCCCCGCCTCCTCCCCTGAGTGCACCGCGTTCCCGCTCCTCCCCCTTCCCTCCCAGCTGCGTGAAACAGCTGTTTCCCGGTGCAAGCGCTGGGAGCTAGGAGGAAAAAGCAGGCATTCTCTCGCGTGATCAGCATTCACTTTCTTTCTCCAATGGTCAACATTCACTCTCTTTCTTGAATGATCAACTCTTCTCTGGGGAAAAATAATAATGGCAAAATCCCAGACGTTTTTAGATATTTAAAAATTCTTCCCAGATGGCAATTTAAGAACCAAAAAACCGGACATGTCCATGAAAATACGGACGTATGTAACCCTATCCCCTTGCCTCTTTTCTTCAGGGAGATTGAGTTACAAATTGCACAAGGTCTCAGCATTCTCGTACAAATTTCAAGATATGTGATGGCTTGGAATTTCTAACACTTTCGTATAGGTTAGACCTGTAGAGGTTTTATAGAGTGGGTACATCCCAAAAGAATGGATTGTATTTATATGGTATATACAGGGTATTTGAAAGTGTTAAAAATGTTAACATCAGGGTCAAATCCTGACCCTGGCCTTCTCCACCACATACCTGCAGAAAGGCCCAAACATAACAAAAATACTCTTTTTTCACTAGGTGGGTGGCCAGGCTGTGGAAAGCCCAGGCAGGTGGACTTTATTCCTCCTATGTGCCATGGAACAGAGCTCTGTGTAGGGTCTTTTCACTGGAATCTACATATAAACAGGCGGGAGGCTTGGCCAGTGAGTCCATATATGTAACAGATCCACTGGTGTAAAAGCTCAAAGAGAGGGGGCCGGTAGCCTGTGCCACATCTCCTTATGGCCTATTAGCTGGCATTTGCTGAATGATTGGGGCATTTCTTGGTCTGCACTATTTTAGCACAGGACTGCCTGTTCATGGGTTTTACTCTGTGCAATACATCTATAGGTCCTTGATATGTGTGAACTGACACTAATATAAACAAGAGTTCTGTGTGAATTTTAAGAGCAGTATATGTGATTCAATTTAGTATTTTAAAGTGTTCAGTTATACCATAATTCCATTTCAGAGACGTGTTCTAACAAGATCTCCAAATCATTCCCAGTTGTCCAAATGTTTGCTACTCCAGAAATGCAGAAAGAAGAGGATTCAAGTCATCTACTATGGGGAGTACTTATCTCTGGCTGTCTCTAAACCAAACCATTTGTGATTTGGCGTGTCTTGGATTACGTGGTTAACTTTGTATTCACATAACGTAAAATCGCAGTGCTAACAGAGTTAATTATTTGAGCTGCAGTCAGGAATACTTAGCTAATGTATGAGATAAGAGGATAGTTTATGAGTCTTACCATTAGTAATTTTAAGTTTCTGAAAAGTGACTCAAACATATGTGGCCATTAGAGGATGTATGATGAAAACTGAATGAAAGAGGCTATTGAAGACATTAAAGAAAAATTATCTTTAAGCATCAAGTATATAGTATAATAAAGCAGTTCAGTCTCATTTGCAAATTGACTATTGTTCTTTAAAAAGGCCAAGAAATTGGTTTCTGTTAAACACTGGGCTTTTGTTCACAGGATCATTTTATAAGTTGAGAAAAAAATTAAACATTCCAGTTAATATCCAGGGCACGTATTCCCCTTAGAGAAACTGTTCCAATGTGTTGCCCAGATGAAAGTCCAGTTGTTGTTTGTGTAACAGTAAGACTTCTGACATTAAATTTAGCAGATAGGAAGATCCTGCATAGAGTTCAAAACCTCTCAGTTAACAGCTTTTCACAGCAAAAGATAGATGTAGAGTTGACAAGTTGGGCTTTTTGGGTTATCGTGCTTTTCAAGCAGTGTTTTACTGAGATCTTTAAAAAGCAGGGTGGAAGGGGGCATCTGCTTCACATGTGTATTCAATCCACACTGGACATAAAGCTCATAAAAAGCTTTAAAATATTGGAGAGAAGACAACGGGGAAAGGAAATGGAAAAGTAAAGAGAAGGCAGAAAAAACCCTTTTCTTTTTAATAAATCTGTTTTGCATTGTATACTTGATTATAGAAAAAGTAACTAGGCAACTGTATAAAGAATTATATAATGTTATACTGGGCTGTAATTCCACTGGTGACATCACTAGCCCCATGACAGAAGATGGTATTATAGCTGTGTCAGTCAAAATTTGCTGCTTTAATTTTTTTTTCTATATTTCATGGATCTAATCCCATTCTGCACAAATTCTGACTTTCTTCCTGACCCCTTTTCTCCCTAATTTCCTTTACCTGCTGTTCCTGCTGCCTTTTCCCAGTTTCTTCTGCTTCCTCTCCCCTAACCTTGTCCCCATTCACTTGTCTCCCACTATGGATACTAGCCCTACGTGCTGCTGCATCTAGATGTGTGTGAAATATCTACATCAAAAGTGAAATATTCAAAATGTAAACGCTTTTGCATTTTTTAACCACAAAATTTGCCTCACTTTGTGAACTGTTGGCTCAGAAATGGGTCCTTTTCCAGTAAAACTTAAAAATTTTCAAAGGGAAAATATTAGCAAGAGAAGGTGGGTGAGGTAATATCTTTTATTGGACAAATTTCTGTTTGTTGAGACACAGAGACAAACTTTTGAGCTACAACTACACTGCAAATATGTCTGTTCTAAAAGGTCATACTTCATAAATTTAGTTTGAAATATTAACAGCCTGATTTTTGAATTTCAAAAATATCCAGTGTGTTGAATTTAGCACAGAAGCAAAATCTGAGGGGAATGAAATAATCTAGAATAAAACTGGGAAAGTGTGTGTGTGTGAGTAAGTAAGTAAGTAAGTAAGTAAGTAAGTAAAATCTCCTGGAATAAAAACATGTCATTACCTTTCACACAGCTTTAGCTGACAGACTCCACATGCCTACTGCTGTTTCTGGTCTTCCTTTGTCCCCTGTTGTTGCTATCTGCTCCTCTTCTGCTGTTGCTGTTCCTGCCTCAGCTTTCCCTGCACAGGTCCCACTGATGCTTGTCAATCCCTGTTTTTCTTTGATGACCCCAGCAACTGCTGTGCCTCCTGCTGTGTCACTCCTTCACTTTTGGAGTACCTCTCACCTTCTACTACAATGCTCCTTTCTTCACTCTGTTGCCAATAATGAATTGAAGGAAGTCCAGAGAGAGAATTTTCTATACTTTGGCAGAAGTTTCTTACAGAGGTTTATGGTTCTATTTGAAATTTGACAAATATTAATATGATTTTCAATTTTACAGAGCATTGGACTATTCTGCTCCCATTGAAGCTTATGGGAGTTTTACCATTGACTTCAATGACAGCATTGAGTTAGACCAGTGGTGAGCACTTCTGAAAATCTCACTCAGATGTCCCCTCCAAGAGGACAACTAAGTAGATATGGTATTACTTAGGGTTTATATATATATATATATATATTTATATATATATATTATATGTATTAATATATATATAATTAGTTAACTGAAGTCTACACTAGTTAACAATTCTGTATATGTATTATCAAATTCACTAATATCTGCATTGCTATTAAACTCTGCAACTGAATGCTGTTAAATTTCTTTTGAATATAATAAAGTGATCATAATGGACCATAAAATTATGCATATTCATCTGGTAATTAGACTGATTTTATCTTATTGGAATAAACCTTCCCTTTCTGGAGCGTTCTTCTGACAAGTGTTGTGATGTTGCTAGGCAAGCATTCAATGCTGTTTACCCATTTAGTTACGATTGCATATAATTGAATTTAAACTCTTAGTATTGTCCAGTTTGAATGGTTTAGTTAGTGGAATTGTGTATTTAATGGTTTCACGTTTAATCCAGGCGCTAACCCAAAGGTTTTTGAATAGAAAGTAATGAATTCAACTGCCCTCTTGAGCAATTTGAATGTGATATAATTTCTAAACCACCTGATAACAATGCAGCTTTTATCAATAAATTCAGTGTTTCAGTTATTAATCTGAAGTGAGGAGGGGTTTCATTTTGAACTGGATTCCATGCTGTATGTGCGTAGTTGTTCAGAATGAATGGGCGCAGTGTTGTAAAATGCTTTGGACAGTAGGAAAGATGTACTGGAACATTGTTGAAAATCAAAAGATCGTACCTTACATTGTAAACTGTTTGGGGCAGGGCTGTCTTTTTGTTCTGTTTGTACAGTGCCTAGTACAATGGACTCCAAGTCCTTCCACAGTATAACTAATTAATAATAAGAATAAAGGTGACCTCTCAAAGAATTTTGAAAGAGGACTTTGAATAGTAACATCCCCCAGAGGAAGTACAATTGTTTACATGCTAGCAGTTACCGCTGTGTTTGAGTTCCTCAAGAAAATATTTTGCTCAGTTGATCAGTCTCTTCAATGATCTATCTAATTGCATATTATCATTGGGACTGTTTTATGACAATTTAGTTATGGCTAGAACTTAATAGGGAGCTGTGCAAAAAGGAAAGCATTATTTTAAATCCTGCTATGTTGCAAGGAGATACCCCAGCCTCATGGAAGGACATGGAAAAGTTCTAGGTACTGACTAATTTGGGGAGAAAACTCATGTGTTCTGCATGGTCTTGTCTTGAGTCCCCATAGGGATCTACCATATCTGAATAAAAACAACCTGGTTGGGATGATTTTTATTGTGTTCATAATATCATACTCAGTAGAGAAAATGGATCCAATCCTGTATAAGTCTCTGTAGAGGATTAGCCAGTTCCTGTACAGGAATTTATAGTGCTGCTTACCCACAGTTCCACACACTGTGTTGTTGCTTTATTTGGAGGTTGCCCGTGTTCTGATTGTATAAATGGTAATACATTTATACTCATGGAAGGGCACAGAACTGGTGCAGATTATGCCCTGGAATAAGTGGGTCACCTTTTACAGGTAGTGGACTCTGGTTTGGTGACAGTGGTGCAGAGCCGACTTCACAGAGCACAGCCTGACCAAACCGGTGGCAGCTATGGTGAAGAGCAGGTTCATCTGATCTAGCAGTGGCACAGAGCAGATATCACAGAACTGGAACAGGTAGCTACACGTCAGAGTGGGACCTGATGGTGTGCACTTCTCTGGACTAAGGCAGGCAGAGAAGAGCCACCTCATTGTGTGTATGTCTGTATTGTGCCTGAAAGGGGGCTTCCCTGGGTGGTTGTACAGCAATGTTATCTCTGCTCAAGCTAGCATGCTAAAAACAGCAGTGTAGCTGAGGGTAGCACAGGTGGCAGCTTGGACTAATGCTGGATTACAAACCCACCTGAGGCACTTAGCTCAAGCTACCCCCCATACTACCCTCAGCTACACTGCTATTTTTAGTGCATTGTCTCTAGTACGGCTAGCGTGTCTGTCTTCCAGCTGCAGTATAAACATACTTTGAGTCTAACTGGACCTGTGAGTAAGGTTTTAGGAGGGTGGGGATTGTTGTGTGACTAAGAATACTGGACACCAGCAAGCCAGACAATTAATATTTGGTGCTGTGAGACTGGCCATGCTCCTGATACATTGATTGGGGTTGGCTCATTTTGCTGTATGCAAATATATATATGTGGTTATCATGTTTCCTTTCATCTCTGACACCTCCTCTTCTGGAAACAAAAGGTATTTATGATTCTTTGAGTGCTGGTCCTTATGTATATTCCAAATGTGGGTACACATGACCACCATGCTCCTGAGAGTGGAAGAACTTTGCAAGAAGTGTCCTTTGGTCTTCACTGGTGCCATGGTTCCCTTTGTGCTCTGCAGTGAGAGCATAAGAGGAGGTGTGAAGCAGCCACCTCACCAGTTCCTTCTTACCACCACATGGAATGAATTGGAATCCGCCAGTGTCTGGAGCTATCCTCACATGAAATTTGTCTTCATCTCCTGACCTAACAACAATGCCATCTCTACCCATTTCTTCAGTACACTTTGGTGTCTGGCTAGTGCACTTTGCCCCTGGAGAGCAATAATAATGGACAAGTGGGGTACTGGATATCATCCACTCTGGCTGCACTGTTGAGTTCTTCTCCCCACCTCCTTCAAAATCCGGCCCTTCTTCAGGGACCGCTGTCATGAGGAGATTCTCTGGCAGGAGATAGACTTTGTCCTCAGTTGGGGAACTATACAGTGAGTGCCACCTCAGCATGAAGGGGAAGGGTTCTATTTCAATTACTTAGTCTCCAAAACAAAAGGGAGTCTGGAGGTCTGTTCTTGACCTACGTCAACTAAATGTTTAAAAATTAAAATTCTGCATGGTTACAGTGGCATCAATAAGTCCTTCCTTGGGAAAAGACACATGGTTTGCAGCTCTCAACATGGAAGATGCTTTCTTTCATGTGGACGTCCACCCGTCCCACAGAAGGTTCCTCAGGTTTCTGAAACGCTACCAGTGCAGGGTACTCACATTTAGTTTGGCAACAGCATCCAGGGTCTTTACAAAGGTCATCCTCCTGTACTTGGATGACTGGCTTCTAACAGGCAGATCTCGCCCAGTAGTTCTGTCAGCAACCTTCTCATTACTGTATCTCCTGGCATCCTTGGGAATCTGCATAAACATAGAAAAGTCTACCCTGATTCCCACACAAATCATAGCCTTTATAGGAACAACCCTTGAACCAATCACAGCAAGGGCCTACCTCCTTGTGGACAGATGTCATGCCAAGAGCAGTCTAATAAACCAAGTAACTGTCAGATCTCAGACAACAGTCTGGGTCTGTCTTTCCCTGTTAGTCCATATGCCCTGTTGTACCTGTTTAACACTGTTTGCCAGGCTACACCTCTGTTGTCTACAACCATGGCTCTCTTTACTGTATATGCCAGACAGGCACACCTGCAGTGACAATCCCTGTCAGTGTCATGGCTTCACTCACCTGGTGGAGGAATCTGGGACGTGTATGTATTGGAGTCCCTTTCCTACCTCCCACACCTGACGTGGTGATCACATTTACATTCCTCATAGGGTGGGGAGCTTGCATGGATGGTTACACAGCACAAGGTACGTGGACATCTCAGGAACCCAGGTCAGGTGGGCCTGCAGTGCATTCCTTCCACTCAGACAATCCCTCATGTCCAGATAATGTCAGACAACACAGGCCATTTGAGGTATGCCTTCACTCCCATCCTGCTACTACCCCAGGTTCTATGGAAGATTCGTCATGACAAAGCATGAGTCATTCTCTTTGCACTTAACTGGCCCAGACAATTCTGTTAACCCATCTGCATTCAGCCCTTCCCAGACCTGCTAACTCAGGAAAGCATCAGGGTCAGTCATCCTAACGCAGACTTTCTTCACCTCACATCTTGGTGTTTAGATGGGCATCAAACCTAGAGTGTTCATGTTTGGAGGCCATACAATCTATGCTTAATAATAGCAGGAAAGGCTCTACCAGAAAATGTTACCTAGCCAAGCAGAGGCATTTCTTTACCTGGGCACAACAGAAGCAGACATTCTCTGCTATTTTAGACTCACCCTCAAGATGTCAGGTCTCTCTATTAGCTTGCTGCAGGTTCACCTAGCAAACCCCCGCCCCCAGGTCTTCTATTGCATGGTTCACCATGTTATGTTGCTTGGATATTAGTACAGAACCTAGCTTCCCCCTGATTTTTTTTATATATTTCTTTTCCTTTGCTGCACTACATAATGCTTTTTCCTGCAAGAAACTGAACACCTCCTGTGAGATTCTGAGCATCCTCAACTCTTCCTGTGGGACATAGAGAGCCCTCAGCATTCACTGAAACCTATAGTAAAGAAGGATGAAGGCTCTTTGAACACCCTGGGCAAATAAGTACTATTAAAAACTGATATTTTCCTAGCTAATGTAAAGTCTATGTATGATGTATGGTACTGGACATTTTTTAAACATTTGCAAAGGGTTTTTACATTGTAAGCAATATCATGTGCAATTGGATCCCTTCAGTTTTTAGTTTAAAGCATATATAAAGTCACAGCATTTTGTTTCAAATGAAAATGTATTTTCTAAACAATAATGAATGAATATGGAAGATGTTTAATATATAAATACATACTTATTACTGTCTTGGAGTTCAGCAGCCCTTTCATTCTACAAAACCTTCAGTAAGGGAGGAAAAATCATTCTTGGACACACCAATACTCCAGTTCTACAGACCACAAGGAAGGGTTTCACAGATTGGCGGTGGTCCATGGACCACAGTTTGAGGATGGCTACTGAAGATTTCTCATGTTTAAGATAAGGGCTAGATCCTAATACCCTCACTTATCTTGAATTGTATGTTATTCCCATTGAAGTTACTGGGTCTGTTTCAGTGGCACATTCTATCCGTCTATGTGTGTATATATCAAATTTTGCTGTCAGAAATGGGAAGTCCACAACATGAGGAAAATGGAAGCAAAATTTAACATTCACATCTACATTATTTGGAAAGATACATAGATTATGGATATAGGCAACATATTTCAGTATTAATTAGGCCAACTTGTAAGGATGCTTTTTTATCTAGATGTCTCAGAGAGAACAGGGGCTTGATCCTTCTGCATGCTGATTACCTAACCTCCCATTGACTTGAATAGGAGTTCAGGATGTGCAGCACATTGCAGGATCAGAACATAGGTGAATTGTGGCTACAGTTGCTTCCTGTCAATTTAGGGCTGTATAAGTAGAGACTAAATTGGGTGAAATTCATTATGTTCTATTAGCAGTCAAACACAGAGAGACAGTTTTATTATTTAAAAAGTATTGTCAGGTCCAATTTGGACCAGGCTTTAGGATAAATTAAAAACCTAATAGCAATAATTCATTGAATTATTCCAGTTGAAACAATTCTTTTTAAGCATTGTGCCATTTCATGGAAACCGGAAACTGAAACCAGTTACTCTGTTTCCTTATTCAAACGGAAAGTATAGTACTGGGCTTAAGGCACTGGACTGGAGCTCAGGCAGACCTGGTCTTCAGTTCCTGGCTCTGCCACAGACTTCCTACTTGACTTCAGTCCCTGATCCTGCGTGGTGCTCCATGCAGATGCAGGGTTCCATTTGAATGCAGTTTTTGGTGGTGGTGAGGTGTTTGTGTGTGTGCGGGGGAGGGGGGGGGGGGCTAAATCTCTCTCTGCCTCAGACCCTGTATTTTAAATGGGGTCAGTAACACTTCCTTACTTCCCAGGGAGGATGTGAGGATAAACACCTTAATGTTTATGAGGCATTCAAGTCCTGTGGTGAAGGTAGCCATGTAAATATATAGTAACGCAAAACACAAACAGCAATAAGCCCACTAGCTTTGAATAATTCCGTCAGTAATAATAAATTATGTTCTTATCAATAATTAAGGTAAAGGAATTTGTTCCTTAGGTACACCCACACTGCAAAAAAGACTCCGGGGCAGCGCGTTTCAGGGTGCGTCTACACAACCAAAAAAGATCCCCAGCAGCCAGTCTCAGAGCCCAGGTAAACGGGGGGCTTGTGCCATGGGGCTAAAGATAGCACTATAGGCATTTGGGCGAGGGCTGGAGCTGAGGGAGGAGGATCTTCGAGGCTGGGCTCCAGCCCAAGCCTGAACATCTGTACAGCTATTTTTAGCTCTGCAGCGCAAGCGTGGTGAGCCAGAGTCAGTTTCCCTGGGCTCTGAGACTTGCTGCTGTCTTTTTTTGTTTGTTATTTTGCTGTGTAGAGGTATCCTCAGAGTCTAGGTCAACTGATTCGGGCTTACAGGGATCATGCTAGGGGGTAAAAATAGCAGTCTAGACGTTCTCACTTGGGCTGGAGCCTGGGGTTTGAGACTCACCCTCCTCACTAAGTCTCAGAACTGAGGCTCCAGCCTGAGCAGGAAGGGCTACACTGCCATTTTTAGCCTCATATCTTGAGCCCAAGTCAGTTGACCTGGGCTTTGAAACTCACTGCCATGGTGGTTTATTTGCTGCGTGAATGTGCCCTTAGACGTACTTTTTAAATGACCCACATTCCTCTCAGAGAAAGGAACTGGGGTGTTATTTGTGTAAGCGCTAGTTGCTGAGCTGGCTGAAGAATTGATTTCTCAGTTTCGCCAGCAAACTAAAAAAATCAGTGAAAATATTTGGTTTGGTTCTGAGCATATTTGGAATTTGTCAGCAAATTGGAAAAGTCAGTTTGGGGCCAGCAAGCTTTGTGATTGTGGGTCTGCCCCTCCATTCACATAGCCTTTGGCCCACTGGTTAGGGCACTTGAGAAACTCACATTTGAATCCCCATTCTGGGGCAGGGAACACTGAACGGAAAAGTAACGTATAATTTTACAGGATTATACAGCAGGATTTTACACAAGATTTCCCCTAATTATTCTTGATCTGCTGCTTATTCTGTTGTGAGCATTTCCATTTGAGTTGGAAGATTTCTCTGTTCATTTTGAGGTGAGGCAGTCTGAAGGGAATTGTGCCAACCCTAACAACTTTGCATAGCTTTTTTAGGCTTGGACTCACCCCCAGTGAAAACAGATTTTGAATGACTGAAGTACTCCAAGACCCCACACTAACAATTGAGAAACAAAGAATAATACTACTTCAAAAAATAAAACTGACCATATTTGTGAAATAGCATTAATCTTCCCCCACAATACTCCCCCCACCATGCAAAAAGTAACTAAAGAGAGATCCTTTCTCCACCTTCTACACAAAGAATCTAAATTCTTTAGTGAAACATAAAGGTCTTAAAGTTACTGGGAAAATTCTAACAATAGACAGAAGAGTAATTTATTTTTATAGTTGACTCTGCTCCTTTAAGTGAAAAATGTAGTTGCAAGAGAATGCAGCGATCTCTGAGCAGCTAAGAACGATGGTGGCCGAAGAACTATTATATAGGGTGGGATTTTCCAAAGCACTCAACATTGGCCTAACTCTTCCATGGAAATCAGTTGTAAAACTTGCATTGACTTCAATCTGGGTAGAGTTCAACCAAAGTAGCGTGCTTTTTAAAATCTCACTCCTAGTTCCTGATCCTGTGCTTACTGAACTTAAAAGAAAGGCTCCCATTGCCAACAACAGACATTGGACCACACTAGTAAAGGGCCCCATCTGGCATTTCTTTTTGCATGCTAAACTCCTGTTGATGTCAGTGGGGTTCTTGGGGCGAATGAGGAACACGTGACTGGGCTGAGAAGTTTCCTTTAGCATAACACTATTTGTTAAAGATGTTTTCGTATTTTTGGTTTTTTAATGAGAGTACACGTTATCCTTTGATAACAGAGGACAAATTGAAATAACGATCCCTTAAAAACAGTATTGTTTTCTAAGGAGATGTACTTAACAGAAGATACACTGAAATATTCATTGGAACTGCAGTGTTGGGAAAAAGTCTCAGAGGGCTAATGAATCCAAAGATAAGGCTAGATGGCCTAATGTGCTTCTAAAATGGGGGAGTGAGGGGTGAAAGACTCTGCAAACAGAACGCAAGTCAAAAGGGGTCAAAAGTTCTGAAAACCCTGAATTTTATCAACATGAAGTAGGGATCACTGCCTGAGGGATTCTAAAGTTTCAGTATTCTATGTTTGGGGACAGAACAGTCTACTTTGTTGCACTGGTTCAACTAATTTCTGTTTTCTTCTGGATGAGGAAAGCAGTTATTTCAGTAAGATGAATCTTTTTATGATGAATGCTCCAGATGCACAGGTTTGGTAAAAAGTGACTGATTCATTAATGCTCATGCAGCACTTTGAGAAAGTAAAATGTTATATAAGTGCAAAGGCTAGAATTCATATGCATTAGCTGCTGCTTTAATTATTCTTCACTTTGGTTAATGTATGTCTGGCAAAGCTATCGAAACTGAAACAAGTGAAATATTTTTTTTCAGTTAGAGAAATTCTATCTGAATACAATTCAGCTATTCCCAGACCACCTACTGAAATGTTATGTCTGAACTTGGGCCTTAGGATCGTTTACATTAAAAAGGAGTTAGATCCCTCTTGTCAATTTATTGGGGCGAAAAAGAGTATATTATCTAAACTTCATTTATAATTAACATCATTAAAAGATCCTGAGAATTCAAAACGACTT
Organism: Caretta caretta; assembly: GCF_965140235.1. Classification (NCBI taxonomy): domain Eukaryota; kingdom Metazoa; phylum Chordata; order Testudines; family Cheloniidae; genus Caretta; species Caretta caretta. The sequence continues at coordinate 51,999,175 of NC_134216.1, read as the reverse complement.
AGTTTCACTGAAAGATCTGAAGTGCAAGAAATAGATTCAGGCATGTTAGCTGAAGACCTGCTCTGGCTTTCTTGAAAACAATGGGAGTTTGGCCACGGAATGTAATGGGAGCAAGAGCAGCCTTAGTTCCTTAGGACTACATTAAACCAAGAGATAGACAACTAATTGCAATTGAGGGGAAGGATGGTCTCGTGGCTAAAGCAGAGTGCTGGAGTTTGGGAGATATGGATTCTATTCCCAGCTCTTCCACAGACTTCCTGCAGGACTCAAGTAATTAAAAGCCCATTTCTCTATTTTATTTCAAAGGGGACAACTCACATGATAAAGGGCTCCAGGATTAGCCTGTTATCTCTCTGTGCCTTAGTTTCCCCATCTGAAAATGTCCCTGCTTGATGGGAGTATTTTGAGGCTGAATTCATTCGTGGTTGTAAAGTGCTTTCAGATCAAATGGAAGCTGCCATAGAGGTATAACCTATTATTAAATGTTCTATATATTTAAAGCTATAAAACAACTTCTTAAAGACTACGAAATGATATTGGTGAAATCAGCTACAACACATTAAAAACTGGCATCCCTCTCATATTTTGAGTAAATATTTAGTAACATGTCTGAGTGCACATTTTTGCCAGCTTGATACAAGTTAACAAAGTATAGTTAACTCAGAACTGTTTCTACATGTGCAACAGAATGGGAAAGTTCTTCATGCTATGGTTTAAAGAAGCCCTCAGGTGGGTACAGGAATTTTAATTATTCAAACATGTGCATGCTCTGAAGAATATTAAGCCAAGAATTGCTTGTTTTCTTTGGCCTGGCCTAGAATTTTAACTTTTGGAGCCAGCTAGAGCAGTCTTATATACCCCAGCTATCTGTGTCTCTGCCTCTAAGAGGGCAGAGAAGTGTTACTCTGTGCCAGCAAAGGGGAGGAATTTCTATTCTCTTATGCTGCCCCTAACTCTTTAGTGGTCCAGGCTCCCATGGAGAAATCTAGACAACACCATCAATCTTCCCTGACTGATAAGGAGGGCAAGCATCTCGACTTATTGGTAAGGAAGGACTTCTAGTCTCCAGTTCAGAATAGCTGACTACCTAGCACTAATGGCTAAGTATGACTTCCTGAACTATTCAAAAGATGCAGACTTTACTGACAGATTTATGCATTAGGACAGAGCTGTCATAGAGCTCCCATAGAGGAAGGCAAAATAGTTGCTAGGACCACTCTTCAACCAGCAATAGATGCAGCTGACACATCTTCCAGTGTGATAGCTACTGCCACTGGATTGCACATGGAGTCGTGGCTTCATGCTTTGGAGTTTCCCAGAAAAGTTCAGTACACTACTGAGGACCTACCCTTTGAAGAGACTCATCTGTGTAATCAGAAGATGGACCAGTCTTTACATGCATTTAAGGACTCCAGGGCCATGCTTTGCTCCCTGAGTATATATACTCCTACCCTGAAAAGAAAATTTCATAGGCAGTCTTACAAGCCTAGACTGATGGGTCGACAGTTCTACCACCAGAGACCTTCTGAGCCTCCCCTTAAGAGGAGAAGATTCAAAACCCCATTTCCCTGCACCTTCCACAGCAGGTTCCGCGTCCCAGTCCTCAGCTAAACGTTATTTTTGATGGGAGCTTGAGAGCTGCAAACCACTAAGTCCAACACCTCCTGATCTTCATGCAACCTTTGGGGATCATCTAGGACTCTTTTTTCAACACTTGGAGTACAATAACAATGGACAAATGGGTGCTGAACATCATCCATTCTGTCTATATGATAGAGTCTATGTCCCTACCCTGTCCAAAACTCCCATTCCCTTTAGGGGGCCACTCTCACAAGAAGATTCTCAAACAAGAAGTAGAATCCCTCTTACAGTGAGGAGCAATAGAGCAGGCTGGTTCTCAGTACTAAGAGAGGGGTTTTTACTCAACATACTTCCTAATACCCAAAAAGGGCAGTAAGAGACCCATTCTCAGTCTTTGCCATCTCAACTATTTTATAAACAAATTCAAGGTTTGCATGGTCATGTTAGCATCTATAATTCCATCCTTGGAAAAAGACATGTGGTTTACAGCTCCTGACATGGAGGGTGCCTACTTTTACATGGACCTTCTCTCCTGCTCTCAGATGCTTTCTCAGATTCATGGTGGACTCTGACCACTTTCAACACAGAGTACTCCCTTTCAGCATTTCTACTGCCTCCCAGGTCTTTAGCAATGTGTTGTCTGTAGTAGCAGCCTATATCAGATGCCTTGATTTCACTGTCTTCCCCTACCTCAACAATTGGCTCCTTGTCATCAGGTCATGCCAAGAGGCTTATGTGTCAACTTCGACAATGCTGCAACTCCTCTCCTCTTTGGGGGTCAAATGCTGAAAAGTCCATTCTCACCCCAACACAGACTTTAGACTTCATTGGGGTGTCCTGAAATTCAATCATGATAAGGCTTATCTGCCAACAGACAGGTTTCAGGCTATGAATGAGCTCATAGATCAGGTCATAAGCAACTCTTGAATATGTGTCAAGATTTCTCTCTGTCTATCCTAGGTCATACAGCTTCATGCACTTATGTCACACCATTTGCGAGTCTCTGCCTACAGGTATGGCTTCAAACAGTGTACTCATTAAAATGGCAGTCCATGAACACCATAGTGACTGTTCCCCCAAAGTGATATCCATTTTATGGTTGAAGAATCCCTGCCAAGTATGCATGGGGGTTCCCCTGCTTGCCTCCTCACTGGATGGGGCAGTCATTACAGATACATCTCTGTGGAGTTGGGGAGCCCACATGGACAACTGTAGAGTTCAATGCACCTGGACATCTTGAGAGTTCTGGAGTTATGAGCAGTTAGATGGGCTTGTGAAGCACTTCTTGTGTTCATTCAAGGTCACCATGCTTAACATCACAACCATTCCCCTGTGTGCAGAAGCAGGCAGTCTGTTGAATTGGTGCATTGGCAATCAGATCACCCTGTACCTCTAAGAAACCAGAATGTACAAGCGGACTCTCTGAGCAGACACTTTGCGGTTGATCACGAATGGTAGCTATATGACTCTGTGCTGAACAATATTTTCACTTAATGGGGGACCACCACCAGGGACCTGTTCGCCTCCCAAACAAACAGGAAATGCAACATATACTGCACCAGAGGAGGCCTAGGTTGCCACTTGCAGGGCAACACTATTTCTTCCATGGTCAGACCAGCTGAACTATGCTTTCCCTCCACTACCACTCTTGCCTCTGGTTTTACACAAGATTCGGCAGGATAGGGCATGCATCATCCTCATTGCCCCTAGCTGGCCCAGACAGTTTTGATTCCTGAACCTCCTATGCATGTCATCTCGGGCACCGATCGTTATTCCGCATTTCCTGATCTCTTGACCTAGGGGAACAGCAAGATGAAGCAAGACCAACCCAGGTCCACTTTATCTCAGGGCTTGGTTTTTGTATGGGCGTTTTCTTTAGAACAATAATGTTCTGAAGCTATATAGAGCATCCTTGCTAATAGCAGGAAGGATTCATCTAGGAAATGTTACCTAGCCAAGTGGAAGCGTTTAGCTGAGGATATCAAAGACATATATCCACAGAAGCTGTGGATAGTCCTCTTATTTTGGACTGTATGCTTTCATTAAAGACAGCAGGTTTGTCCATCAGCTCCTTTTGGCAGCAATCACAGGGCTACTCTATCTTCCTGCACCCATTGACTAGCAGATTCTGGAATGGTCTAATCAGAATCTTTCCAGCTATTAAAAAAAAAAGCCTCCCCCCCGCCAATGGGACTTCAATCTTGTTCTCTCAGTACTCATTATGCCTCCATTTTGAACCATTAGCTTCTTGCTCCATGTGTCCCCTTTCCATGAAGGTTGAATTCCTGGTAGCCATCTCTTCAGCTAGGAAGGTTGGTGAACTTGGAGCACTGATGATGGATCCTTCTTACACTATATTCCAAAAGGACAAAGTTTCATTGTGTTTACACCCTAAACTCACCCCCAAAGTAGTTTGAGTTTCACCTGAACCAGTCAATTCACCTTGTGCTCTTCACAAAACCACATGCATCCTCAGAAGAAAGGAAGTTATTTGTTTCCATAGCAGAAAGAGTCAGGGGTCAGGCTGTATTGTCTCAAAGAATTTCAATATGGATCTCAGGATGTATTTTGTTCTGCTATCAGCTGTCTAATCTTCCCCCCAGACTCAGAGGATAAGAGTTCATTCCACAAGAGCATAAATAGCATCCATAGCATCACTTTAAGAAGTTCTTCTCCTTGATATCTACAAGGCAGCTATGTGGAGTTCCAGTCACTTGCTTATGAATCATTATGCCTTGGTACAGGACTCCTCTGCTGATGCATCTTTCGGAATGGCAGTCTTCCATTCTGCTCTGCCACCTACAACCTTGCACCCTCCTCCTATTTGAGTGCTACTTGTCAGTCACCCACAATGGAATTACACATAGAGATCAGCACTTGAAGAAGAGAAAGTTACTTATCTTAAAGTAACTGGTGGTTCTTCGAGATGTGTGGTCCCTGCTTGTATTCCACTACCCATCTTCCTTCTTGTCTGCTTTGGATCTTCTTTGATTTGCAGTGGAGAAGGAACTGGAGAGGCGGTCAGTCTGCCCCACCCCTTATTTCCTTGGTTGGAGGCCAGAGGTGAGCCAGGGTGCAGGTGTGGACCAATGGACACTGCTTTCAAAACTCTCTGTTTCCAAGTGTATGGTGCGCATGCATACCCCTCAGTGGAATACAGATAGGGACCACACATCTTGAAGAACCTCCAGTTGCTATAAGGTATCAAACATTGTCTTTCTGGTTCACATATTAACATCCCACTTTTGAAAGGGGAAATTTCCTAGAGATCTAAGTCCAGTTTTTGCATCAAATCTCAAACTAATTTGTTTCCACATTTGATACCAGCAAACCTATGCAAATGGACACAAAACCATCAAACCAAAACTAACCTATGGGCTAGGAATGAGATCTGGCTAAGGGAAAGCTGAGTTTTATAAAACAATAACCTTCTTTTGGACTCCAGGGCTTCTGAATCAGTTCTAACGAACATTTGTGATATGCTTTCAAACTCTTTGCACAGCTCTAGAGAGGACCTTCCCTAAGCAATTGCAAACCACCTGATCCCTTTGTTCTTTTTCCTCCCACAGCTACCTTTCCTAACCCAAGGAGACTGTGGCCTTGCTACCTAAGCAAACACTGTAAGACACACAGAGCCCTAAAAGACAGCAGCAGGTAGGAGTGATGGAAGATTGGCAGGGAGAGGATTCACTGCTGGAGGGGGATTGGAGTGAGGGGACATGGAGGGCTACAGGGAATTGTAGGGTCCGCCATATTTTGGGATAGGGTAGCATCTGAGATCTTGGGACTTATCCACAGAGAACGTCATACTAGAGCTTGTCACAAAGCAGGAGAAAAATGTGAAATTTTCATCCCTGGTCACAGTTCAAACTTCAACAAAAAAATTCACTGGAATTTTGAAAAATTTTGACCAGCTCTATTTCAAATCTTATTGAAAGGTTCCTTGTTAGTGGAAATGCATTTTGCTTTGTGGGGACAAGTTTTCTGTGTATTCTTATGGTCATTTTTGTAATAAGATCATGTAGTAAACTGTCCCCAGCTTATTAAAAGTGTATATTTTCTTATGCTGTGGACTGGTTTGCCTATATGTACGTTAGCAGCACCAGCCACTGGCAGCTAACTAGAGACTGCTGTACGTATTCTGGCAATGCTGAGGATTTGTTTACTGCTTCATAATGAATCTATTGTTGCTCCTAATAAGTAGATGTATTTAATATTGAGGCTAGAGTTTGCATGTCTTGTTTTTACTCTGCTTGTAGTCCCGTTAACCATGGCAAGAATTATTTAAAGGAGACAAGGAGATTATAATGTTAGCTGTTACTGTCACTGTCTGAACAGGAGTAACTTGTGAAGTGTGTGTGAAATACTTCCTGGGCTCAATTCTCCCCTGCATCAAAGTTCCACTTGGTGCAGGGGAGGCGTGGCTATCAGGGAACAGATTACGCTTTCCTGATTCTGTGCTGGTCCAGACTTGGTGTCAGCTTAATGGTTGCTCTAAGGCCTTTATGCCAGTGGAGGTTCAGCATAAAATAGCAGTGCTCTGCCATAGCCCAGCGTACTCCTCTTCTCTCCTTCTTTGGCACACTCCTTGTGCCGTATGTGGTGCAGGAGCCAGTTCCAACAGCTTTTCGACAGCGGGGAGTTCGCCTGTGTCACAAAATGCAAATCAGTTCTGTGATGATTACAACCAGAGCTGGTCAACATTGTCCAAATTTAACTTTTTTGAAACACTAATGGACAGGAACATTTTTATAACATTTTTTCTAAAAAAACAGCTAATTGGGCAAGTCGAAAACATTTACATTTGAAATTTTGATGGGGGAAAAAGGGACAAATTCTTCCAGGAAAATATGAACAATGTTCCTGTTTCTTTTTTCTTTGACCAGCTCTAATTGGGGCCTTTGTCACCTTCCCCATTTGCACTCAAATCACGGCAAGAAAGTCTACCTGTCACTGCAGCCACTGGGAGCGGGATATAGACTGTTGCTCTGGCTGTTCCAGACTGTGACTCCCTGGCTGCTGAGGCTGGGCTTTACCTTTTCCCCTTCAAATGAAGGATATAGCCTCTCCCAGCAGATGGGATTAAACATTCCCACCCAGCAGGAGCAGGTGATCCCATCCCAGAAATCAGGGGGACAGGGTTTGAGCTTCCCCAGCCCCTGAGCTATGTTGGGAGGATGAGGTAAAGAAGGGTAGAGTCTACTTCCAGTGACTAGTTGGGTGTAGAGGTTGCAGATGGTTCTCTCCCAGGATCTGAAATGTTAAGTAGAGCACTTTCTCAATGGCTGAATGGGAGGTGAGGATTTAGGTAGATCCTCTTCCAGTTGCCAGGGGGCAGAGGCACATTGACCAGGGAAAGGTAAGTAGGTAGACCACCATTCTGGCTGCCAGAAGAGTAGAGCTTCTTCCAGAAGTTTGCAATATTCAGGGATCTTCCTCCCAGTAGGTAGGGCAGAGGGTAGAGATAGCCCCAGTAACTTGGGGGCAGATAGGCGAGAGCCCTTTTATGGCTGTCCAAGCAGGGTAATCCCCCTTGCAAAAAGTAGCGGGGGTTGGTAGCTCTCCTGGTGTCTCAGGGGGCTGGGATGGTGATAGACACGGCAGCAAACTCAGAGGGAGGTGGATCGTTTAACTTCCACTCAGTGGTGAAAAGGGAAGGGGAGAGCCTCTTCCCAGCAACTTGGAAGGGGTAGAATCCCCTGTCAGTGGCTAAAGACGGGGTATATACTCTCCTATGCTGGGCCCCTTTCAGCAGCCAGGAATGTGTGTAAGGAGCAGACCACTCTCTTCTCCGCAGCCTTTTGTTCAAATACGTTTGGGTCTCTTAATAAATTGCTCTGATACATTATCTTTACTGTACCGCAGCAGGAAACGATCCTGAAAGTGTATTTGTAAAAGGGAAAGTTCAAGGAAAAGTGAAGCTAGCTCTGATTCGGTTGTTCACCATCAATCAGACTGTTGCTTGGCAGGGACTGGGTGACTATGAGCCTGAACAAGCTGAAAAGGGGCAGGGAAAGAAGTGGAGGCAGCATTCTTCCTATTTAAAGCTGCATCACTTCAAAAAAGTGTTTGCAGACGGTGACCGAGCTGGTGCTGAGAAAAAGGGGTTTGCAGATCTTGTCCTGGAGCTAGTGCTGAAAGGAAAAAGATCCCACAGCTGACTTCATGGTGCTAAAATAACCTTACGTTTTTGCACTTTTTGCTGCCCAGGGAGATACACATGTCTAATATTTAGACATGATGGCAATCTGGGTGCAAACAAGAACTTTTTTCATTCTTGCTGCTTTATTAGGGCAATTTGTAACAACAAAAGCACAAGAAGACTTTCAAGAAGAATTTGAGGGTGGTGAGTTTCCTTTTTTCTTTGTGTGCAGTGTGTTTATTGCATAGTTTGGATAATAAGGGCAATAGAAAGCCTGTGGGATACTGTAATTGTGAGACTTTTTGGTTTAAATGCGGAGAAGGGGGCTGAGAGGTTTCCACCTTGGGAGTCTGATCGGAAGACAGCTGAGTTTTTTAAAGCTGGAGCTTTGCAAGGTTCCCAAGTCTCTTGCCTTCGGTGCATTGTTTTGCAGATTGGGGGAGAACAATTAAATGCAAAATGTTTCTGTGGCGCATTTAGGAATAAACCCTGTTGCCTGGCATTAACTCCGTGTGGGGCTGGGGAGACTGGAAAGTTTGAACAAAAGAAAGTGCTTGGGATGAGACTAAATGCAGTCTCTGGGGTTGGAAACTAGCCTGAACAATCTGAACTGAGTTGAGAGAAGTAAACACAGAAGCCTTGCAGGGTGGAGTCTTTTTGCACTGAGCTGCATCTGCTTTATTAAATTCTTTGTTTTAGGGAATTTTCTTTCTTTCTTTCTTTCTTTCTTTCTTTCTTTCTTTCTTTCTTTCTTTCTTTCTTTCGACAGGATTTGATGGAATCCAGGCTTTTCTTGCATGGTACTTCCCCACCCTTTTGACTTTCTTATCTGGACAGTGATAGTTTTCTCCAGGATGTTTGAAGTCAGGAAGCAAACTTAGTACTTCACTTATGTGGCATGGCAGGCTTTATGTTCCTTTATATTTAATATCATGTAACTGCAAGAAAGTGATGGTTATTCAGGAGACTTTGTAGTGGCCTTTTCCTCTATTTTGCCAAATCCAGATGCATTCGTGTATTATGTCTCTTTGAAAAGGGTAAAGACTAGTTATATTTCATCCAGTAGGTATAGTGCCCTAGGTTAGGTTTCTCACTTAATAAATCATGGCAGAGGTTAATGGAAAAAGATGTAGAAATGACTAATAGAATAAAATTCAATATAAATGACAATGATTTTATTGCATCCTATCATGCAGTTTCCTGTTTGTTTGTTTTTTTGTTATGTTTTGTTATTAAACCCTCTCCCATAATCTGCAATACAGGGCACTGCATAAGTAATGGCAATTCAAATCCTAATGAATAAAACAGTGAAACTATTTTGAAAATGTTTGCAGTCCTGTGAGAGAAAATGAGATGCTTATGATTCTGTACGTTGTATAAGAAGCCCTATAGAGGGAGCACTTTGTGTAGTTTTGGGAGTATATTTCATATGGTTGCCATAAAGTGGGACATATCTTGTACGTTTTTCAGATATAATGGTAACTAGAAAGGAAGAACCTATTATAAAAGCCTAGATGTAGAATATCAGACTATTAAATGACGAACACGGAACTTCTAATTTCATTTATGACCTTTCTGTAACTTTTTTTTAAAAAGGCAAATTTTAATTGAGATTTTTGCAGGCATAATGCATGCCATTTATTTGCTCATTGCTATTAAGGGAACTGTGGGTTAAGCTCTTGATGTAACAACATATTTTCAAATGCACATTATATATACTGAACTCTCAGTAAACAGTAACGTGCATTTGATAGGCCAGATTATGAAATGTGTTATCATAAGATAACTTGTCTCTTGCATCATTTTCAGTTATTGCTCTTTCTGCTTAAGAATGCACTGGCTTGTGTTTAGCTTAATTACATGAGGAAACTCCTCCTGCCATGCTCAGTGTAAAAAAGAAGAACTATTCAATTATTTGGAAAGAAAATGTGTTTGTATTGAAGTAGGGAAGGAAATTCATCCCTATAGTTTGTTTGTATCTCAGTCTGGTGCACTTGTTGAATTGTATATGAAAAATGACATTAATTTCTGATTAAGAGCCTGATTTAGGCCCATCAATGCAAAGAAAATTCACAGCTTAGTTTGTCCTTAGCTCACCTTGTTGTCATGCAAGTTACTGCAAGTTTCTGAGATCAGTGCATACTGTCGTGTACTGTCAGTGATTCAATTCACCTCTTCTTCTACCTTTTCCCTTCTCCCTCCCCCCCAAAACTGCCCTGAACTGCTAGAGAACCAATGATAGCAGGTGTTTGCCATAGTTCCTAAATTACAGATGTATCTGGGGGGAACGTGGGAGGCGTTTTGGAAATCTTAGCTTAGAATGACTACCAGTTTTGCTGCTTTTGGAAAAAATGGAGAACTCTCTGCATTGATTTAGCATTCCCACACTAAAAATATAAAATAAATAAATAAAACTCCTACAAACAGGGAGGAATGAGGAAAAACACACAACTTTTGCTAATATAACTAACAGAATGTATATGGGGCTCAGCATGAGACTGGGGTGCCCGAGTGTGTGGAAGAACAACTAGATTGAAAGTAGTAAAGCAGGTAGAAAATTCCTGAATGGATTTCAAAGGATGACTAAGTAGATTCACTAAAGGACTTTTAAAAACAAAGACATCATTTAACAATTCTCTGTGATGCTAAAAAATCACTTTAAAATGAAATCTGTTTCCCTACAGAATCTTTCTTGCTCAATGCCAGGGCATAGCGATTTGTTTTGGTAAGGTTGCTCATGACAAGATTACTTGGTTGGCAGTAGTTATGTATGATAAAGTCATGTTAAATGCATGTTAAAAATAACAAAAATTTCAAACATATGGTAAAATAATGGTAGGCCTAATTATGGGACTAGCCACCTTGAGAGTGTTCCTTTAAGCATCATTTGGAAGTGCAGTTTGATACCATGTAGGTAAGTGTGCTATAAATGCCTCGGTAGAGAGAAGGATGCTGGTCTTCAGTCTAAATTCTGTATATTGGTCCAGGCTAGTTTAGGAGTGCAGGAAGGCCAAATGGAGCCCACATGGTGGCTGGAATTGTGGTTTGTGGGCCACACATTGCCTTCCACTACTTGGCCCTGTAGTGAACATTGGGAGTAGGCATTGTCACATATAGTTAAGGTCCTTTTCCTCCTGCCTTAGGGCTCAGCATAGGGGAAACTGTTGGAAGAACCATGGCATGCTCTTAGGCCAGTAGTTTTCAAACTGCGGGTCATGACGCAGTACTGGGTAGCGGAATGGAAGACACTGGGTCGTGGCAGCTCTGGTCAGGACTGCCGACTGAGCCGTTAAAAGTCCCATCGGCGGTGCTGCCCGACTAAGGCAGGCTAGTCCGTACCTGTGCCGACATCGTGCTGTGCCCCACAAGCGGCCAGCAGCAAGTCTGGCTCCTAGGTGGGGGGGGCCACGGGGCTCCACACGCTGCCGCAGCCCTGAGCACTGGCTCTGCACTCCCATTCGCTGATTCCTGGCCAATGGCATCTGGGGTGGGGGGTGGTGCCTGCGGGCGAGAGCCGTGCGGAGCCACTTGCATGCCTCTGCCTAGGAGCCAGACCTGCTGCTGGCCACTTCTGGGGCACAGCGTGATTCACGGTGCCAGGACAGGCAGGAAGCCTGCCTTAGCACCCCGCATTGCAGCGCTGACAGGGAGCCGGCCAAGGTAAACCCGTGCCCCAATCCCCTGTCCCAGCCCTGAGCCCCCCCAAACCTGCACCCCAAACCCCTCATCCCTGGCCCCATCCCCAGTCCAGAGCCCTGCCCCCTCCCACATCCTGTACTCCTCATTCCCAGCTCTTTTGGGTCACAGGCATGAACAATTTTCTTCAACTGGGTTGCCAGAAAAAAAGTTTGAAAAACCACTGTCCTAGGCCATTCCTTGCCTGTGCACCAGCTCTCTGCCAGTTTCCTTAAACACCCATCCTTAGTGATACACCACAAGAGTTGTTTCATGAAAACTAGAACGTCACTTTCTTCACTCTTGCTTGTCTGAATCTGAGTTGGGATACTGGGAATTGCCTCAATGCAGGAAGATTTATAGTCTCGTCCAAACTCCATCTGAATATAGAAGTGCTTACCTATGGCAATAATTTCCTGGATTTCTGTGTGTTCCTATATTCTCCAAGTAGTTCAGTTTGCTTCTCTTGCCAGTTTTGGTTAAATTTACTCCAAAATATGGAAAATTTCCTTGCCTCCTGCATGCATTTCAATGTCTTACACCTGTAACATCCCACATATTGTGAAGTCAGTCCCACTCCCACTGAAGGGTGCTTTAGCAGGATTGGGCCATTTGTTTTTTCTTGTTCTTCTGAGTAAGCAAGCTCTTAAAAACTGTGGATCTTCTCAAGCAAGATCCTCCCACAGAGAAGGTCTTTTCCCTTTGTGACACTGTCACTCCCACCCTAGGACTCAATGGAGGTTTCTCAATAAGGTTAGGATCTACACAAAGGAAAAAGAGATGGAGTCTGGCCAGAGTGGAGGCAGGCATGAATAGCACTGTGTGGGGTGGATGTAGGGCTAGAAGATATGTACATTGTCTCCTCACTGGCCTCACAGAGCTAATCTGGTGTTTTTTCTTAAAACCTTAGCTCCTGGAATCATCTGATTACATGAGAATCTCTGCTTCCATTTTTTTTCCATTTCTGGATCTTATGGTGGCAAAAGGAGAGTTGGAAAATATGACCCCTAAAGGCTATGGATTTGTCAAGAACAAATTATGCCAAACCCATCTAATTTCCTTCTTTGGCAGGGTTACTGGCCTAGTAGATGGGGGGAAGCAGTGGATGTGGTATACTTTGATTTTAGTAAAGCTTCTGACACAGTACCACGTGACATTCTTATAATCAAACTAAGGAAATATACTTTAGATAAAATTACTATAAGATGGGTGAAAAACTGGTTGAAAGACGGTACTCAAAGAATAGTTATCAATACTCACTGTCAAACTGGGCAGATGTATCTAATGCAGTCCCACACGAGTCAGTCCTGGGTCTACTAGTATTTAATATTTTCATTAAGAACTTCAATAATGGAGTGGAGAGTATGCTTATTACATTTGCGAATGACAACAAGCTGGGAGGGGCGGCAAGCATTTTGGAGGACAGAATTAGAATTCAAAATGACTTTGGGAAATTGGAGAATCAGTCTGAAATCAACAAGATGAAATTCAATAAAGACAAGCGCAAAGTACTGCACTTAGGAAGGAAAAATCAATACACAAATACAAAATGGAGAACAATTGGCTAGGCAGTAGTATTGATGAAAAGGATCTAGGAGTTATAGTAGATCACAAATTGAATATGAGTCAACAATGTGAAGCAATTACAAAAAAGGCTAGTATCATTCTGGGGTGTACTAAGAGGATTGTCATATGTGAGATATGGGAGGTAATTGTCCTGCTGTACACAACACTGGTGAAGTCTAAGCTGGAGTAATAGTGTTCAATTTTGGGTGCCACACTTTAAGAAAGATGTGGATAAATTGGAGAGAGTCCAGAGGAGAGCAACAAAAATGATAAAAGGTTTGAAAACCTGACCTATCAGGAAAGGTAAAATAACTGGTCATACTTAGTTTCAAGAAAAGAAGACTGAGGTTGAACTTGATACCAGTCTTCAATATGTCAAGGGCTGTTATAAAGAGGATGGTGGTCAATTTTACTCCATGTCTGCTGAAGGTAGGGCAAGAAGTAATGGGTGTAAACTGCAGCAAGGAAGATTTAGGTTAGATATTGGGAAAATCTTTGTAATTATATGGGTAGTTAAGCTCTGGAATAGGCTTCCAAGGAGGCTGTAGAATCCCCATCATTGGAGGTTTTTAAGAACAGGGTGGACAAACATCCATCAGGGATGGTTCAGGTTTACTTGGTCCTGCCTGGGGATTGCATGGGGCTGGACTTGATGACCTCTCAAGGTCCCTTCCAGCCCTACTATGAAAAATCAGAAATTGAAGAAAGATTGGAAATTTATTTTAAAAATCTCATGATATTTTGGGACCTGACTCATGAATTTTGAACATGTGTGACTGGTAGTACTGCTCCTTCATCTGTGGAACTATATAGAAAAAACTCTGCAAGGGGAACCTCTTGGAGATTTCCTCCCACCATGAGAGAGGGCGGTCTAGTTCAAAGTTATGAAATCCGCTTGGAAGAGAGAGAGTGTGGTTCACACAAGTGATGCACATCTGCTGAATACTTGGAAAAGATCATAGCTACTCAGGAATTTAAAAATAATTGTGTGCTTTGACTTATAGTACTGGAATTTTTACCACAGTGTTTATAAATACAGATTATTGCCATAGAAACCACATCATCATCTCATCTCTCTCCCTGTCTCTCACACTCCCATGCACCATTTATTGTTGAATGTTAATTTTCTTAAGTGTTAATATATTTTAATATTAGCAGAGTTAGGAAGGATTTGGCAACCTTGTCTTATAAGATTTCAGGATCAGGTCCATTAATATTGTTTATTAACATAAATTGCAAGGGCCATTATGTGAACTTGTCAGGAACCTACTTTTCCCGTCTTACATTCTTTTCTTTACAAAAATTGAAAAAATAAAACTTCTGCCAAACAGCAGTGACTTTATTATATATTTATATAGGAAAACCCATTTTAGAAACAGCATCATTTTTCAGTGTGGTCCCTCCAGATTTCCATCTGGGTTCGCTGAGCCATAGGAGGTTAAATGATTTGCCTATGATCAGGATTAGAACCCAGGCACTCTCTGTTTTCCCCTTTCTCTGTTTAAACAACTAGACCACACAGCATTTTGTGAGAGAAAAGATATAGTGGGATTATGGGAGGGAGGGGGCGGGGAAGAACTAGTTACTCTGAGGAGAGGTAAGAGTGATTATAATGTGACAGTTCTTTTATGTAATTTTTTGCAGTATACAGAGAAAGGCAATGAACTGTGTTCCAAGGAATAAAAAACAGAGCAAATTCCAGCTTCAGACATGTGATCAGTCCTTATATGTACATGAGTTTAGGTGCTTTCTGCTAAGTTTCTGTCTTTGTGACTCTGGAGCTTAGAACTGTAGATGTTAACTGTATGTAGATGTTAACTGTATGTATAACATAGGGTGGAATGATACATGCATTAACTCTATATATAACGAGAAAGGAATGAACAGAACTGTCCATTTACAGAAATATACATTCTATAGATTTTGAGGAAATCAGGTACTACAGCCTCAACTTGAAATAAAATGATTAGAACATACTCCATTTACACTTATGTGACATATAATGTCTCTCAGGAGGATATGTAGCTACATAGTTCACACTTTTAAACAATAAAAGGTGCTTCTGAGGTGACACCATATTTCAGATATATACAGTCATGTCTTGCCTCCAAGATAGTGGTAGGATTATTACAGTATTGTGTGTTGTGTGATGTTAAAAAGTTCCCAGATAACAACATTTGAATCACTTGTTTTCCGTACTTCAGGAAATTATGCAAGGATTTTGCAGACTGGAGCATCCTTAGTTAGGATAAAGGAAACTTGCAGAATTAAGTCTGCTGCTGAGCAACCATTGATAATGAGAAGGTGCCACTGTTTAAAATCTGTGACACAACATCTACATAAAGTAACAGTCCTGTTTGTGGAAGGCATACTTTCTGCTACATACTTTCTGCTACTCCTGCTATGTCTCTTTTGGTTTGCCATGGTATATTCACTAAGGCAAATTAATTCCATGGTTTGTTAACATTTTATTCCTGATTCTTCTGATTTTGGGTCTGTCCTTTCTGTCCATCTCATTTAGCTCATCTATTTTAATGAGTTTTTTTAATTAGCATCCATTATTATAGTGTCTGATGACCTGTTCCAAATGGGTGGCTTTCCCCTGACTTCAGAAGACATTGGATGAGGCACCATAGTACAATCCCAATGGCACTAATCCTAGAGGGAAAGGGCTGCAGGATCAGTCCCTAAGGACAGTAGTAAATTTAGTATCTCTTTTTAGGTTGCCTGAAATATTACCCGAAATAGATTGCAGTAAAATATGTTTCAGTATTTTAGCATTTCAGCTAATAGGAAATATTTGTTACCTTTTCAGAATTCACTGAAGAGAACACATCCAATAAGTTGTGTAAATGCTGTATGGAAAAAGTTCAATTGTATAATTGCCAAAGATGCACAATTTACACTATTTAATATAATTGGACATGTTCCAAATTTAATTAACCACTCAAAAGACCCAGATCACTTGTTTGTAACATTTGGCACACTGTGATTCTTTTAATCCAAAACTATCTTCTGATGTACTGAACTATCTTAAATTTGAATGAGTCCAAAGTGAATTTTTAAAATTTAGCATAAATGATAATATGGAAAATAATTACTAGTACTGGGAAATCTAAATCCCCACACTAGGTTTCACAGTAATTTGTTAATGGATCTTTAGGAATAATAATGCCATGATAAATCCTCTTACTGTAGACTGAGGGACATCACATTGATGTGTCTGAACTTACCTGAAGTCCATTTAGGGTCTGATGCCATTCCCGGTGAAATCAGTGATTACCCAATGACTAGGATGGGAGTTTGATCGGGTCCACATCGAATATTTAAAAATTCAGCATCAGCGAAGGTCCCAAATCAAAAACTCAGTTCTAAAATCTGGAAAAGAACTTCAGAATCTTTGAAAAGTCCAGATACGAAGGAATAGTTTCATCTCTATCTCTACTCAGGAGTCACTTCACTCAATTTAACATAGAATCATAGAATATCAGGGTTGGAAGGGACCTCAGGAGGTCATCTAGTCCAACCCCCTGCTCAAAGCAGGACCAATCCCCAATTAAATCATCCCAGCCAGGGCTTTGTCAAGCCTGACCTTAAAAACTTCTAAGGAAGGAGATTCTACCACCTCCCTAGGTAACGCATTCCAGTGTTTCACCACCCTCCTAGTGAAAAAGTTTTTCCTAATGTCCAACCTAAACCTCCCCCACTGCAACTTGAGACCATTACTCCTTGTCCTGTCATCTTCTACCACTGAGAATAGTCTAGAACCATCCTCTTTGGAACCACCTCTCAGGTAGTTGAAAGCAGCTATCAAATCCCCCCTCATTCTTCTCTTCTGCAGACTAAACAATCCCAGTTCCCTCAGCCTTTCCTCATAAGTCATGTGTTCCAGACCCCTAATCATTTTTGTTGCCCTTCGCTGGACTCTCTCCAATTTTTCCACATCTTTCTTGTAGTGTGGGGCCCAAAACAGGATACAGTACTCCAGATGAGGCCTCACCAATGTCGAATAGAGGGAAACGATCACGTCCCTCGATCTGCTCGCTATGCCCCTACTTATACATCCCAAAATGCCATTGGTCTTCTTGGCAACAAGGGCACACTGTTGACTCGTATCCAGCTTCTTGTCCACTGTCACCCCTAGGTCCTTTTCTGCAGAACTGCTGCCTAGCCATTTGGTCCCTAGTCTGTAGCCGTGCGTTGGATTCTTCCATCCTAAGTGCAGGACCCTGCACTTATCCTTGTTGAACCTCATCAGATTTCTTTTGGCCCAATCCTCCAATTTGTCTAGGTCCCTCTGTATCCTATCCCTACCTGCCACCGTATCTACCACTCCTCCCAGTTTAGTATCATCCGCAAATTTGCTGAGAGTGCAATCCACACCATCCTCCAGATCATTTATGAAGATATTGAACAAAACCGGCCCCAGGACCGACCCTTGGGGCACTCCACTTGATACCGGCTGCCATCTAGACATGGAGCCATTGATCACTACCCGTTGAGCCCGTCAATCTAGCCAACTTTCTACCCACCTTATAGTGCATTCATCCAGCCCATACTTCTTTAACTTGCTGACAAGAATACTGTGGGAGACCATGTCAAAAGCTTTGCTAAAGTCAAGAAACAATACATCCACTGCTTTCCCTTCATCCACAGAACCAGTAATGTCATCATAGAAGGCGATTAGATTAGTCAGGCATGACCTTCCCTTGGTGAATCCATGCTGACTGAATCCATCACTTTCCTCTCGTGTAAGTGCTTCAGGATTGATTCTTTGAGGACCTGCTCCATGATTTTTCCGGGGACTGACGTGAGGCTGACTGGCCTGTAGTTCCCAGGATCCTCCTTCTTCCCTTTTTTAAAGATGGGCACTACATTAGCCTTTTTCCAGTCATCCGGGACTTCCCCCGATCGCCATGAGTTTTCAAAGATAATGGCCAATGGCTCTGCAATCATAGCCGCCAACTCCTGTAGCACTCTCAGATGCAACGCATCCGGCCCAATGGACTTGTGCACATCCAGCTTTTCTAAATAGTCCCTAACCACTTCTTTCTCCACAGAGGGCTGGCCACCTACTCCCCATGCTGTGTTGCCCAGCGCAGCAGTCTGGGAGCTGACCTTGTTAGTGAAGACAGAGGCAAAAAAAGCATTGAGTACATTAGCTTTTTCCACATCCTCTGTCACTAGGTTGCCTCCCTCATTCATTAAGGGGCCCACACTTTCCTTGGCTTTCTTCTTGTTGCCAACATACCTGAAGAAACCCTTCTTGTTACTCTGTTACATCAGCATAAGCTGTAGTCAGGATGAGCATAATTTATATATTCAATTCTCTAATAGGTGAAAGGACACTTATTTTCTTTGTCCTTTATCAGATCTTTGGGCCCTGAGAGTGTTCCGTATTGTGATCTATTGTTTGACTGTTTTGATGGACAATTTTTGTTTTGACTCTGTTATTGTGCATTATTCTTTGACTGTATTTTTCTCCTGCTTTAAGTTAATAAAAGGTCACATTAATTTAACAGTGTGAACCAGTAAAAATGAACTCTGTTCCATATGGATTGTTTAACAAATAAACTAATTATATGGATTGTTTTATATGGATTGATTCAGACCATTCTTCTTTCCAACATAACTCTTATTAATGTCATTTGGAATTACACAGACATGTGGAAAGGAGAATAGATCCTTTAATAAGTGTATTACTGTCCTCTAATTACAGCTAAGCTTAACCATTATATTCAAAGTACTCATATTTTAAAACACCTTCCTTGTTCTGTTTCTGAAGAGAAGAAATGCCTGCTCTTTTCAATTTAGTCCTTTCCCAGTTCTCTGTTCTAAACTGAATTGCTCCAGTCACTGTACTTACCAGGAATGCAAGGAATGTTAGGAGCACATTATAGATAAC
Source organism: Caretta caretta (assembly GCF_965140235.1). NCBI lineage: Eukaryota > Metazoa > Chordata > Testudines > Cheloniidae > Caretta > Caretta caretta. Next base: position 51,980,306 of record NC_134216.1, on the reverse strand, counting down.
TTCTCAAAAGCCTATGGGGTAAAATACATAATTATGAGTATGTGCTTTACTTGCTAGCCCTGGGTCAATATGTTTCAGCAATGGCACTCACAAGCCTGTAAGCTTTAGGTCAAGAAGAAATTCAGAAAATGCTAACGTGGCTCTTTACTTCCAGAATATCTCTGCTAGGGATCTGCATTCTTTATTTGTTTGCTCCTGTACAAAATGATTTGTCATGGTAGAAACCAATATCTGTGTTGCGCTAAAAATGATTTTGTATGGGTCATTTACCCATCCATTATAATTTAGCACGGAACTGTACTTGCAGTGTACAGAATTGATAGAGTGCACATGTTGAGGTCAGTAATGCCCACTTGCTTCCTAAAAACAGGATATAATGTATTATGTTTCATTTTGAGTAAGATTCACCCCTGTCCACACAACCCCCTCCGCCTCACTGAAATCTTTAACATGTGCTTTCAGTTGTGTGGAGAGCCTTCCTTTCCTTGGATTTATGCATGTGGAATTTTTGTTTCATAGGCTTATTTGCAGTTATGAAAATAATAAAATACAGGAAGGTTTGGATGCTGATAAACCATTGGCACTTATGGGAATTAAGATAAAATATCGAAGCTGTTACTTATCGTGATCTTTACTAACTAAAACACAAAGTTGCCATTGCCTGCTGTGCTGGTGTTCTTATTGTGAGAGACAACTTCAGCATTCCATCATCCCATCAGCTCATGCTGCTGAGAGGTCATGTGTTATATAAGCATGAAGTTTAAGACTGATTATCAGAGGGCCAGTGGTATGGCAATAGTATGTTGATCTCTTATGCGGGAGACCCATATTCATGCACAGTCTTATATTAAGATTAACAGTCATGTACTATAAGGTTCTATATTGGCTGGTGAAGGTTGGGGGATGCAAATACTGGGCTTGGTCTCTGGAGAGGAGAAATGTTGACCAAACTGCTAGGAGACCTGCTGGATAATAACTGGAGCCTTACTGCAATTACTTCAGCAGCTGTATGTTTTTCTGTAGCTACCTGCAAAATATTTTAGGTAAAAAAATTCATCTAACAGAGTTTATCTCTATCTTATATAGAGAGATTTCCACAACACTTCCTGTCTTCTTTAATGGAATATAAATAACCTCACAGTATTTGATTTCTACTCTTTAGAATTACAGTAACATAGGTGAGTGTGAGAATTAGTTTTCATGCTGTGCCTGTGTTCTCTGGATAATCTCATGGTGTTTGGCTTTCAATTCAACAAGGACTATTCCTATAGTACTGTTGGTTATAATCCATACTCCTTTATATAATTCAGAATATTGGAATATTTCTTCCAAGAGTCTAGTTCAGGTAAAATAGACCCAAGATTGAAATATTTACATCTGGGAAAAAGTGAAACATAAGATAAGTCAGCAGGAAATTTTCCTTAAGAACATAAGAATGGCCGTACTGGGACAGACCAAAAGTCCATTGAGCCTATTATCCTGTCTTCTGACAGTGGCCAATGCCAGGTGCTTCAGAGGGAATGAACAGAACAGGTAATCATCAAGTGATCCTTCCTTTTAGTGGAATTTCTTTTCCCTTTTCCTGGGTACATGTGGTATCACAGTGAATTTCAGAAGATATTTTGAGTAGACACAAACTGACTGCCCATGGTTAATCAGATTAAATATCTTTCCAAGAGATTCTGGAAGAGAATGCTTGATTGATTTGTCAGTTCTCTTTCCACCCTGAGTTTTAATGCCTCCAGGCATTAAATATCCAAGTAGGTCAGGAAATGAACTAAAGTGTAGAAATATAGACATAAATCTGTTGGCAATCTGAGTTAAGACAATTTATCTCCAGTTCAGTTTTTCACAAATAATTTCTCTACTTCATTCTGTCAAATCTTTAAATATAATGAAAGCTGAAATAGAGATTAGCTGCTGCTGTGATTGCTACCCTGTGACAATTATTTCGGTCTCTTTTAGATGGCTATCTCAAGATGTTCTTTCCTTTGCTTACTTTGAATGTTTAGATTGTCAAATGTTATAGTTCATATGTTAGATGCCTGGTAACAGTATCCTGTGGCATAGTAAGTGTTGTTGAAAGAAGGAACTGAAACATTACTAACTCCTGGAGGCTATGGTATATAATTAAGGATCGTCAGGTACAGTACATCCTGTCTTGAATGTTCTTTGCTATTTTAAGGAAAGAAATTTACATTGAATTCTAAAAGATTAGGCTCCTGAATGGAAAGATACATATCCAGGAAAAGTCCAACACTGACCGGGCAGCCTCACTAGTAGCCTATCAAAGGATGTGAATGTTCCTGAAGCCCTTTTCCCCGCAACCCTCTACCTACTGATTGACTCAGGTCCAGTGAAATGTACTTGTAAGAGGCCATGCTTGTGGAAGGAGAGGTGATCTCTTGGATACCTAGGGCCAATCTCATGCTGATCTTTGAATACTAAAATGGAAACCTTTTATTGAGTACTGTGATCAATAGGGAGCCAGCGCAGAGGCACAGTGCACTGAGGAGACACGTTCATAGTGGCAAATGTTGCTTAGAAAAGTGGCTTTTGTGTTCTGTACAAGCTGAAACTTTTCCAGGCCCAGCCTTTAGGCTTTCAAGCTTTAGGCTTAATTTATACATACAAGGATAATTTTATTATATTTTTATAAACTTTCATCATGTGTTCACCTGGGAGATCTAAGACTCAAGTTTTTGGAAATGATTGTAGATCTCTCCAAGAAACTGAGGGTACGTGATGGAGGAGGGTCCCAGAGTCCGGGCTCCAGCCTGAGCCTGAACGTCTACCCTGCAATTTTTTGGCCCTGCAGCTGGAGTCCCATGAGGCCGAATCAGCTGACACAGGCCAGCTGCAGGTGTTTTACTGCAGTGTGGATATACCCCTAGAGCAGTGTTTCCCAAACTTGGGACGCCGCTTGTTCAGGGAAAGCCCCTGGTGGGCCGGGCCTGTTTGTTTACCTGCCATGTCCCTCAGCCCGCGCCGCTTCCTGCAGCCCCCATTGGGCACAGCGAACCGCGGCCAGTGGGAGCCGCGATTGGCCGAACCTGCGGACGCGGCAGGTAAACAAACCGGCCCAGCCCGCCAGGGGCTTTCCCTGAACAAGCGATGTCCCAAGTTTGGGAAACACTGACCTAGAAGAAGAGAGAAACAGCATGTTAATGCAATTCACAGATGATACTAAAGAGGTAGTTGTTGTAAATGATTGAAATATGAGCAGAAATAATAAGATCAGAATCAATTTAGAAAAATGCAAGCTGTTATAATCCAGCTGGGGAAAAATAACCCGAAACACGTGTCAGCACGTGAAAGAAATGCTGAAAGATGCTTGAGCATGCTAATGGACAGAAAATTAGATCTTAGTTTGCATTGCAATACGGAAGCAAAAGAGAGTAAAACTATGGCTCCTATCCTGCTCTCTGCTACATGGCACAGAGTAGAGACAAACATGGTTAACATGCTCAAATTGGACAGAAAATAATAGGGTAGAGGAGCTCAGTCTTTCGTTTGTTCTTGAGTCAGCAGAAGCCCTCCTGCCCTCATAGTATGTGGAAATTTTGGGGACGTGGCTTGCTGGAACTGGAGAGAAATTGATGCATACTATCCTAGCCAACCATGAATTTTGCAGCATTATCTTCCTATCCATCCTATCCTACACATGCACACATTCACCAGACTGAGTACCAGTGCAGTTCTGTGCCTCCATCTGGGAAGAGGAGCCACAACTAAGCATAGAAAGGTAATGTGATGACTGGTGTGTATGTGTGGCCTTCCTGTTTTTGCTACCTATACCTTTGCCTGTTTGTTTCCTGGTTCCTGCTCCCTGAACTCAATGTTCCAATTCCCATTCCTTTGTATGCATCTACATAGTATTGGGTGTGTGCAGTTACTCAGGGCTTGCTGCTGCATACCTACCATTTGGGCTGTTATGTTTTGTTCCAACTGTTGCTGACTAAACTGGTTCATGGTTATTACATGTTTTGATTGACCACCTACCTGTGTTTCTCGCTTAGATTTCCTTGTGTTTTGGGATAGCTGTTCTGGGTGCATCGGAGCATAATAGGCAAGAACTTCTTATTGATGCATGGGGAGTGAGATGTGGTCCATGTTTCCCGAAGGTCTGTGTGATTGAGAGGGTATGCCCAAACATGACTCCTCTGTGGCACGTAGGACCCACAATGGTTTGTATTTTCCGTTGTTTAAAAAAAGCCACATGCATTGAGTATTGGTTTTTCTTGTCCTATTGATTTCTAAACCAACCCTCTGAAATAATAATTAATAAAAACTCCAACCTTTAAATTGTCTTTCCCACACTGAAAAATGTATCAGCGTCCTAAAGGAAAGGCTGAAATATAAGTTGATGCTTCTCAACTAGGTGACCCTCTTATAAACAAGCCAAGGCACCCCCAGGGTAGTAGTTGTGTAAAGTTCAGTCTTCTCCTACAGCATTCAGAGCCACGGAGCAGGCATGTCGAATGGGGGAACAGCCAAACCAAACTGATATATTAAGTCTTATGTGAGGCCTACTAGCCTTGACAATGTCCCTTTAGGAATGTGAAGCCTTAAAATAACATTTCTGCTGGGTCTCTCACATAATGAAATTAAAGCATAATGCATATGGCTCACATCTCATGAGACATATGGTTTCTGATTTATTGGCTACAATATATTGGATTAAATCCTCTTTAAACCACTACCTGCATTAGTTGGAGAGTGGGGGGTTGCTGTACAATGAAAGCCACTTCTGGAGACATTATGGCTGAGGCTTTTCTGTTCTTAGTATTAAAATCATAGTACTACGATGTATTTTATTATGACATTAAGTACAGAATAGTCTCACATTTTTGTCACTGAAGTCCCATACAAATATTTTACCTGCTAAAATGTTTTGTTTTAAAGAAATAGAAATAAAGTGATAGTGTTGTGCTTTTAACTTCATGTTGCGCATATTAAAAAGATGTAACATGCAATATTAAAAGATGTAAAAGAACGTCACCTCCCAAATTTGTTTTAAATACCGTCAGTTTATAATTTCCTAACATCATCCGTGCCCTTTGGTTTGGGCTTCCAGGTCATCAACACTAAATTCTTCAGAGGAAATCAGAGGTATTTCTTCAGGATGTTACAACTTAGACCAGTGCAGTGAAGTTTGGTTTTAATTTGAAGGAAAAAGCCCTTGAATTCTCCATGGATTATAATATTCTATAGCCAGGGAATATTTGGAAAGATTTTCTTTAAAGGTAATAAAGTGTCTTAATGGAGTCTGCCTGGGAACTACTTTTTAAGACAAATGCATCTGACTGGTGAAAATGATGGAGGATGATTTCCAGATGTTTAAATGCTTGTTTTGGCAAAAGTCACAGAATACTGAAACATGTTTTGGCAAAAAAAGGAAGAAAGGAAGTGAAGCACTGATGTAAGAGACATCAAGCATCGGGACAGGCAAAGCATGCAGAACATGGAAAATGGAGACATGTGGGAGAAAGAAGAGCCAACAAATTAGTATGGGTACTTTGATAACACTGAATGTTAAAACTGTAATTCATAACTTACAGCATCACACTGTAAAAACATTCAAATCACTACCGTGATGATCTTGTTACAACTTTTTCCTGCTTTCAGCTGAAAAGGTGGGCATGGCGGCTTAAAATAATTGAGCTAATCTTACATATTGTAGGTATGCTATGTGATGTTTTGATACTGTTTGGTTTTATGCCCTTGGGGTAAGGGATAGTATCTTTGTGTGAGTTTGTATAATGCCTAACACAGTGTATCCATGATTCTGATTGAAGTCTTTGGATGATATAGTAATGTACATATTAAGAAGTAACAATAATAATGTAATACTTTTGTTTGTTGGGTGGGTATATCCTGCAGGCAGCAGCTGAACCTCAGAATTAATTCAGTCTGAGGTTACCATAGTAAACCAACTTTTACTGAAGATAGGTGGCACTTTCAAGAGGAGCTACATCAGAACACTTTCCAACATCTAACTGTCTATACACTCAAACAGAACTTGAGATTGTTTGTAACAGTGCTATCTGTTGACTGCCGAGAATATTGCAGCATACATCACCTTATGTCTTACTCTCAAATGTAATGATCTGTTTGATTATCTGAACCCAATTCTTATAGCCAGCAGAAAGATCTACTTGGCCATTTAAGACCCAGTCCAAATCCCAGTGAAACAGACTCCAGTTGACTTCTGTAAGGAGGTAGATTGAGGCATTAAGCAGTGATCCAGAGGAGTATTTAAATGCAAGATTAACTTCCATGCTGGACAGGGTCCTCAGTTTGTTTGTTTGTAATTTGCAGAATTCTTGTGTTCATCATTGTATTCTAAAATGTACAGTATGAAAAGTGGAAGTAGATTTTCAAGTGTTAAGGGTGAGAATTAGAGCAGAAGCATAAAGTGGAAAAAAAGGGAGTAAGGGGAGAAATCAGATGTGAGCTTTAGTAATTTCTTATTTATTAATGGCTTTTTCAAAGATAAAAAATGAACCAGATTTTATGCTTAATGTACTTGACTAAGTACCTGCCCAGCCGATCTGCAGTTAGGAGTCAGGCGGAAGATCACAGCAGTAAGCTCTATTGACTGAGTTGAAATATGAGGTCCCTGGAATTTTGTGTGCTTGCTGGCTTGTTTTTTCACTTTGGAATAATGGAAAAACCAACCAGCTGTTTTTTTCATTGTTTTTAAAGATCCAGACCAAGCCATCAGTGATAGTACACAAATAATCCAGCTATAAATAGCTGTTATTCCATAATGGATAGTAAATTACAAATCTAAAAAATAAAATACATAACATTTTCTGTAATTTGCCAAATAAACAAAAAACATTCTTCAGAATTAGTAAATGAGGGTAAAATCCCATGTAATGTATAATTTGGAGCTTCAGGCTCACTGTATTAACTGTCTGCTGCACTGAGGTCCCTTACAATCTTGAAATCAAACTTGCGTAAAATTTCCTTATCAAAAGAGAAGTTTTAAAATGGAATCAGTGTGACAGAGAACAATATAATCTAGTTAAGAATCAGAACTCAAATACATGCATAAACCACTGAAGTTATATATGTGCAATAGATAATGGATCTCAGGTGTTCTTTTATTATCTCTAGTTCATAAGTGAGGTGGGGGAAACAAAGAGCTCATGAATGCCTAAAATATGCATATACAGTAAAAATTAGGGTCATATTGAATTGTAGAACTTGAAGAAAAGTCCTATTAAATTATCCAATTGATTTCGCTGGCAATGCATGATTGTTTGTTACAGTTCAAGAAATCTTGCTAGCTTGGACAGCTCAACTAAAATTTGAACCTGGGGCCTAGCTCCTGTGGGAGAAACATGTACCTAGATCAAAGAGCCACCTCTTTGATCATTGAGTAGTTTCCTTTGAAATCCATAAGGATCTCTATTTGTTGGGCTTGAATTCAGAATGCAGTGCTGGTTTGAAAGTCTAGAACTTTTGCTCCTTCATTTGCATACCACATTGCATCAAATCCTGTAGATTTTTTTTCTTCTAGTAATGTCTGACTCTAAAACTCCTCAGACTTCTCATATTTGCCCCCATCGAAAACTGTCTGTAATGTAAAACATTTTCATGGAGGATTTTAAACCCTGTGGGTAAGCAAGTGAGAAAGGATCACGTGGTATCCCATGGCCGCTGATTGTAAATTGTTCATACCATGGAATTTTTCTTTAGTATGTTTCTACTGTTTTTAAAACTTTGAAATAGTTAAGAAGTGGGGATAAGCACCAGTTATTTCTTTGTGGGTTTGGTTCCACTGTGTTCAGTCTGTTTCTTTGAGGCTACGTGTTGGTTTCCTAGGAAACAGCTGCAGCATGGAATTTTGTCTGTTTTACAGACACTGTCTGAGATGTACATACTTTGTGCGATACATGCTTGAATGCGATGCACTGAGAAAGTAAATGCTTGATGATTTCGGCCCCAGTTCAGCAAAGTACTTAAGAGCTGAATTTTAAGCACATGAATACCTCCACTGACTTCAGTGGGAATACATATGCTTAAAGTTACACATGTGCTTAACTACCTTACTGAATGATTACTTAGTGTGGTTTTTCTTGTTGTGGTTTTTTATTTTTTTCAATATAACATTGAACATTCAGGAAGTTATTCTTGTGGAAAAATATCTGGTTAGGAAAAATGGCATAGCAGTGAGTTAATTTAGTTACAGTGGGCTAGGTAGTTCTGATTGTGCTGTGATGTTTCTACTAACCATGTTGAAATAATAGAATGTAAGTATATGCAGATTATTTCCAACCACCATAGCATATAAGTAGAATGTTAAATATACATTATTTCTGAATATTAGAATTGTGCACATTTTTCATAATGAAACCCCAAACGAGGCAACGCTATCCTGGATGTGAGTTTTGTTAGAAATCGAAAACTCAGTTCAAGTTCATGTGATTTTGAATTAAGCAGGACTCAGTACTGAGTAACTGTGGTGGCGTTTCTCTTAGAGTCTTGTAGTCTGTTCAAATCTGAAACTCAAAGAAAAATTCAAGGGATATGAACTCCCAAGAATCAAAAGTGAATGAAGGTTTGCAGAGTACTAAAGAACAGACATGTACTGAATACTGGAGACAAACTAGTTGGCAAATACTAGAAATGCCTACACAGGGAAAGCTGAGGTTCAGATTTGGTTCTATCTACAGCTTGGCATACCTGCAATGAAATTGCAATGAGATATTTGAAATGTTCATCATCATCAGCTATAGTGCATCACAGAAAAACATGTGTCTCATGAGCCCATCCCTGGAGTGCAGATAGCCGGAGAATGCTGGCTGCACTGGGAAAGATACTGGTCTCTTCAGGTATGGCTGCACTGCATTGTAAACCTTGGTCTGTGGGACCTGGGATTTTGGACTTGGAGTTTCCAAGCCCCTGCGTGAGTATCCACATGGGGCTTACAGCTGTGTTAATGCATCCATACTGCACTACGCAGGCCTTCTGACTCGCGTCTGTGGCTTGACCTGTGTCCACGCTGCAAAATTCCAGGGTGTAGACCTGAGTCACAGTGGGCTGGGGCTCTGACCCATCCCGCAGCAGGGTCCTAGGACCCTGGGTCCTGAGTGCTTGCTGATCTGAATCAGACTGATTTGTGTGTGGATGGAAGCTGGGCTTGGACTCAAACCTGAGTCAGAGCCTGGGCTTAGTGTACAGTGTAGACGTACCCTCAGACCTACCATACCCTGGGTTCTCTAGGCCCATTATTAGAGCACTGAGGGCTTATTCAAAGCCATTGTCTTCAGTGGGCTTTGCATTGGGTGTTGAAAGAAAAAACCTTTTCTAATGTGAAAAGCATTCTCCTGCCTACCCACCTTCTAGGGCAGGAATCACAATATGATGAATTTATGACAGAAATATCATTACACAATGTTGCAACTCAACCTCCAAATATAGTTTGATGTAGAGGGCTAGATTCTGCCACCTTTACTTGTCTTTGCACCTTACTGTATGAGAAGTCTCATTTATTTCACTGAGACTACTTGGAGAACCTGCTACTACTGAATGTGAGTACAGATAGCAGATTTTGGCTCAGGCCACTAAACTCTTCCAAGCTTGGTTGCTTCATCTTTAAAATGCCTAGACACGTGAAAAATCACATTCTGATAGGTCTATTGATCTTAGCTAAAGGTATGGTGTGCCTGTAAGGTGAAAGATAAATTGTATTAACTAAGGTATAAGCATGACATAAGGTGTTGTCACAATGTGACTGTCCGCTGTGAACGAAGTAGGGCCTGCTGTCCTGTGCCAGGACTTGTGGTCCCGGGGTGGGGTGGGGGGACAGGAACTGAGGGCTATAAAAGGACAGGAAGAGGCCCAGTATGTTGGAAGGGACCCAGTGAGAGAGAGAGAGAAAGATCCAGTAAGAAAGACCCCTGATGGGGAGGTGTCCCGGTGAGTCAGAGCAGACTGGTTCAGTCAGGAGGGGCAGGTGAGAGCTGCCGAGACCAGAGGAGTGGTGGACTCCTAGAAGGAAGCAAAAGGTAGTACCTGGGAGAAGGTTGAAGGCAGAGAGCAGCAAGAGGAGTTTGTTGGCTGACTTCCCCAAGCCAGAGAACCTACGCTGGAGAAGGCTGAAGCAGAAGGAGCAGCAGAGGGAGTTGCCTGCTGACTCTAAGCCGGAGAGTTGGAACAAAGGCTGTAGAGGGCTGAAGGCAGGGGATCAGTGGGTGAGCTTGTTCACTGACATCTCCAGGGCTGGGGAGCTTGATTGAGAGGAGCTGTGTGAGGGCCAGGGAAAAAGGATGCTCCCCTGGCAAGGATACTCCCAGGAGAGAGTCTGTGGGGGTTCTGCTGGGGAGAGCAGGTTTTCACTCTAGTTGAAAGGGCTGGAGTGGCTGTTGTGGTACGGGACAGGGGGGACTGCCAGAGAGTCAGGGCATGGTTGAGGGTGCTGGAGCCTGTTTCAGTTTCCCTTTTCAGAGGCTCCACTAACTCCATACAAGCTTGTCTTCTAGTCCATCGACATGGATTTTATTAACAGAGTTCAACATAGTTCATAATACAGTAAAAGTCCCAACGTAAATTCCATTGATCACCCCAAGTGCACATAATCATTAAGATCACCCTACATCTTCTCCAACAACGCCCCATGTTGCACACGCACGCGTGCTGTGGCCTGCTGCATGCGGGTGTGCCAGGCAGGACTGCCCTGCTTACAGGTGCGTTATCCAGGCTTACTAGCTGTGCACAGTATATTATATGAATTTGCTGAAAAATAGTTCAATTTCAGGATTTTATAGCCTCATCTCATGGTAAATCATTCTTTCAACGCTTTAAGATAATACTTGACTGCACACAAAGGGAATTATTCTAGACTTCGTTGTTTAAAGAGAGTTATGAAACACTGCTGAGGCAGTTAGGATTATTAAACTGTATTCCAGAATAAATATAGGTCATCTTGGACTCTTATGTAAAGTCTTTTCTCCAGTCTATCCTCTTCTTTGTATCATCAGCAGCGGAGAAGAACATGGATTTGTTGCATCCTTGTGATTCCCTCACCAAAACAATGAAATAAGATCACTGAAGATTAATAAATAGACTCATTTCCTGATTTTCAGTTATTTATTTAATATAGAATCATAAAGTTTGGGACTGATTTAGCCTAAGGGTACACTTTTGCTAAAGCTGGTTTCCAACAATTGTTTGTTAGTAGTGCCAGATCATAGTTCTGACACACGGAATAGATATTGCAGTAATTTTTGCAGAGTTTTGTTTTATTTAAGGTTGTCTTAAACTCTATCTTGCTTTCAGTTCTTTTTTATTTTTCTTTGCAGAGGCTTGAAGCCTGAAAATCTTTCCTGAAGTATGGAAGATGTATTATTTTCTAAGTCATTTGTTTACACAATGGAACACAGCTCACTATGTAATGTAAACACCAGAATTCTGGTGCTCTAACATTTGCAGATAACATTGGTTTATTGTAATTGTTTGTTTAAGGGAACAGCTGGTAGTTCTCTAAGGGCATTTGTCACCTCTCTGGCCAAGCAAATTGCTAATAATTAAGAGTTCTGTTAACACCTAATATATTGTGTGGTTTTGGACATAGGGCATCCTTGGATTGGATTCGGTTGACCCCTTCTTCAAGAGCCAAAAGCTTTTCTGCACTCACGTGTATAAATATAATGAAGCTTTGGTAAATCACTTTTGACTGGTGTAAAGCAAGTTGGCCAGGTCTTCTGATGTGTCTGTGTATGCAACGACCCTGGAAATGATGGACCTAAGGCAAAATATGCTAATGAGTCTTGCTCTAGGAGGACACTGACATCTGGGTAAATCAATTTAATGGAAAATATACTTAGTCCTCATGATAATTCCCTCAGCTGTACTGAATGGCTTAGTTGATTCATGCCTGTGTGATTAAAGAAGAGAGACAGTAATGCAATTTTTTCCATTAAAAACAGAGAGGTTATCAAAAATTAACTCTAATTTTGGACTTTGCACTGTTCTGGAGTGCCCAACTTTAGGCACTTTTAGCTGTGTAAAGTTGCCTGCCATCATTTTTAGGGGCCACTTTTGAAAACTTCAACCTAATAAATATGCCCAAGATTACAGAGGAAGTCTGTGACAGAGCTGGAACTAGAATTTAGATAGTCAGACTCGCAGCCCTCTGCTTTATCACAAAGCCTTCCACCTAAATATGACACTTTGAAGGGGGTCATTCCTCATTTGTATCTCTGCTGTATTGTTTGTGACTCGACTAATTGATTTCCTAAACCTGCTTTCAGATTGCGAGCCATTGCAGGCATGTGCTTAGACCTTACTTGTGTACTTACTGTACACAGAAAGACATCAAATGTTTCCTGGAAGTGCCACCTCCATCTTTTCTACCCGACATTGTTTCCTTCCCCATGAAGAGCGTGTAGAGTCTTGTTTCCACACATCTTCATTCTCGAAGATGGAATTGTCATCACACAGCCTGCCTGTGGGGCAGTGTTTTTCTTCTGCACACTTTGACACACAAAGTAAATATAATGGATTTTCCAAGACCTGTGGTAACATGGTCTGTGTTGCATTATCAGGAGCCAGAAGTGCTTGCAAAATTCATGTTTTCATTGCCTTTATTTTCTGGCATCTCATGTTATTAAGTGAAAGGTAGTGTGTGATGCCACTAGGCTATGATACAGCAGAGGAACTTGCTTCAGAAAGAGATATCATGAGCATGTGCTGTGCAGTCTGTGTGAAAACATCCTCTGTTTGCCTGCTAACATGTCCAAGAGGAAGGGTCTGATTAAATCTTAAACAGGTCTGCATGTGCATTAGGCAGCTGGGACACCATATATGTGTATTAGGCAGGACAGGCCAAACAGTTGAGAAAAAAAATCAAACACATTGCAGCTTCTTGTGATCCATATTAAAACTGGATAGAATACATAGAAAACACTTCCCCCTCCCCACCCCCAAACAGGAAAGGTCTGATTTCAGAGCGAAATCCTGGACTCTGGAATTTACTTGTCTCTCCTTCATCAGAAAAACTTGGGTGTGGCGACTTTAGGGCACTCTATATATTATACCAGGATTACCTTGAGGAAGTAGGTTGGTTTGAATAAAAGTGGATAGCAAGAGAAGGATTTCATTGTTGGGTAAGGAAGATGCTCTTTGAATTTTGATCCATTGGAATTTGGTATGTGATTTTATAGTCTGTACAGGGTCCTCCAATAAATTTAAATAAATAAATGACCTTTTGCTTCCTGTATACAGAAATATACCTCAAGTCAAGCATTTTAGGCCTGATCCTATTGGAATAAAGCTCCAAAGTGTATTTCAAAGACACCTTGAAGAAATACTCTAGCTTCTCCACTGTCTACAGGTCAGCCAGCATTAGTTGTTCTTCCTGTGATACATACTGCCATACTCACAGATCTCAAGGTATCAATAACACTTATTTATTTACCAGAGCAGTAATAGATGTTATCACACAAATTAAAAATAACTTTCTAGCGAAATTTTCCATGCAGACCTGTTTAGGATTTAATTTTTTTTTTAAAAAAATCTGTATTATACTGTCCTTAAAATATTTTTTTACTCCTGGGTTATTTTGTTGAAATATCACAGTTATTTTAATCCTGGTAACAATAATGTTTTGCAATTATGTAGCTCCTCCATCCAGTCCTTAAAATCCCTGACTTACATTAACGAATTAAGGCTGAAGCTCTTATAAGGGAGAGAGGGAGATTTCCCTATGTATAACTAAGGAAATGGATGCATGGAGGTTTAGGCATATATTTTCAAAGTGTCTGCTGATTTGGGGTGCCCCACTCAAGATGGCTACCTTGGTCACCCAAAAGCTAAAAGTCTCCCAAAGAAGTGGACAGTTTTGAACATGGAGACCTTAATGACTTACCTCAGTCACTTGGGAAGCATGTAGCAGAACTGGGAGTCCAAACCCAGCTCTCCTGCCCCTCTCCCTTGTGCTTTATCTACAATAACCATCCTTATTAAGAAGTAATTTTTACAGAAGGCTTCAGTCAACAGTTGCTTTCTGTGTGACCTAGGAACATTTGTAGACCATAAATCATCTGCTTAAGAATATCATATTAACCACCAAATCTTATGCTTTCTGGAAGAGGACACTTGTGTGCATTGATGTATGATGATTAATCTGGGAAATATTTTGTTCTTTTATTGGTTGTTACTAGCAGATGTTCATTTGGGGCTTAATGTATTGCTCATTAAGACAGTCTGACAAGCAGTTATGACATAAATTAAAAAAATCACAGAAGTGCACAATTTGCACTTTAAAAACTGATTCTTATGTCCCAGTGCATGATCACTTGATTTCTTAAGGTGTATGCTTTGTGGAAGAAGCTTTTCAGTAATGAATGATGTATTTTTCCATATTGACCTCATGCACTACATAATTACAGACCAACCATAACAATTGACAGCAAATATGTGTGTGTGTGTGTGTGTGTGTGTATACACACTTCTCAGAGATATTATAAAGCTCTTGCAACATAGTTAAATTCATATAATATTTATGGAAAGAATATGCCCTGTGCTGAGGTTCCCGCAGATTCTACAAAGTGAGCACTGACAAAAACTCTGTTTTAGTAAGCAGTGCTGTGAAGTTAGCCTCTAGAATGTCTTGGTTACGAACAACATGGTTATTTAATAATGATGCTTTTATTTTGCTAATGCATAGCTATGCAATAGTATGTATGCACTGGCAGGAATTTTAATACAAACCCAGGCAGAAATCTTTTATGCTATATTTTGTGTGTGTTAGTATTTAATGCAAAATGAAAAAAAACCTATTCTGTATCTTAATCTGTTTTAAGGTTACTTTTCTTATTTGCGATATCTGTTTGGATGTGTATAGGTCACTTTAAATTATAATCATTTCTAGACTCAGTCCATGGCCCCTATGTATCTACAACATAGAGAATAGCGTGGAGCTGTACCACTGAGTAGGCTAATTCCAGACCCAAACTAAGGGCTGAACCTGTTCTTTGTCCTCTGATGGCAGTATCTGGTGGTCAGGGAACCCTGGGGATGATTTCAGGGAAGGCAGTGCCCCCCCAGTATCTGAATGGGGAAGAAAATTACTTTCTAATTGAGTGACAACCAGGGAGACTGAATAGATCAACTGACCTATGCAGTTATGTTCTACCTTAGAGATCCATTGCAGATTTGTTCCATAAGATAGGATCGGCAACACATTATGGCCAGAGAAACCTACCGCATTCCAGCTGAAAGTATTGATGTCTCTCAAGTAGTCATTTCCTACACTTCCCCTGTGCCTTTCAATCAGGAGTGGAGGTTAGCAGGACCGCCTTAGGAGACAGAAACCTCTGTGACCCAACACTGGGAAGAGAGGGTTTCCAGTTTATGCTGAGGGCAGATAAGGAATAAAGGGAGCTTATCTGCATAAAGGTTCCCAGTAACTCATTGTTTCTACTTCATGTTTCACATGAAGCTGGCAAATGCAGCCAGGCACAAAAGGGAAAAAAATTGACCCCACCATAAAAGGAGTAGGTGCATAATGAAGTTTGAGCAAAGCTTCAGGCTGGATTTTAGTTGATCAGAACCAATTGTTTCCCCATCTTTATTAACAGGATGTGTTTTTTGTTCAGTTCTCAACCTGTTTATTGTTTACACAATTTTTTACTTTGAAATATTCATATACAGGAACATTGGCTGCATCAGCTTTCATAGATTTAAATCCAGAAGGGACCATTATGGCCAACTAGTCTGACCTCCTGCATAATACAAGCCAAAAAAGTTCACCCAATTTTCTTGCTCTCTATAATAAATGAGCATACAGGTAAACAAAGCGATTCATTTCAAATATATTTCAAATAATATTCCTAGCATTCCTGGATCTTATTTTTCATTATTAGAATAATTGGAAAGTAACATTTGATTCTTGTAGAACAGACAGTTGAGATTTTGCTCATGATATAAAAATATTGAGTAAAAATATTTAAGTAGCCGAGGTTAAGGATTGTGTGCAAAAGAGATGCACACATATGCAGCTCATGTAATTGCCCCTGAAATTAAGTAAATGAGCACCTGTTTGCTTGCAGAGTTAGCTGATTTGCTTGGCCAGGTGTGATTTTTGAATACACAAACGTGGGTGCATGACTGTTCATTTATTAATGTGCAGTTCTTGGTAGTCTCTACCTTTTTAAAGAATTTATCTGAGCTGTGGTATATAATGTAGGATTGACAGTTCAGACAGAAGAGTTTGATCTTGGGGAAACTTGTTAGGAAACCAAAATCCCTTTTTCACCCCTAGAGGTTGTCTCCTTGGGTCAGGGTTGAAGTGCAGTGACAGGATGTTGTTGAGAGCATCCACATGCTGCTGCCAAGGCTGTTGGTGTTTTGTGAGCAGAGGGTTTCTATCTATGTTGTCAGGCTGACACCTTTCAACAACCAGCTGTTTAATCTTCCTTGTTCCTGAAATCAGTACAAAACCAGACAAATCGCCATGTATTTATTTCAGCTTAAACAATATAGAAGATGCCTACCCCAGGCTATAGGCACCCTACCACGAATTGTATACATGGGTTCATAACAATAAAAACAAAAAAGCAACAAACTACTCCCACATTAACCAAATATTGAGCAAGGAAAACAAAATCACCCCACTTCTCAGATTCTTACAGACCTTACAACTCAGCCCCTCTCAGATGCTTGTTCCAAAGATAGGCTCTGTCTGTTGTAGGAGGAAAATTGTTCATGTTAATATGTTCCAGCAGATCATGAAATCTCTTATCCTAAAAGGCTGACTATGCCAAGCTCCTGTTATGTAGACTGTAATTTCCTTTTTAAAGAGAGAAGAAGCATCTGGTCCTACTCAGACTAAACTGTGGTATCCTTCCTCCACGTCAGCAGGGTGAGACTCCAGCTTGACTGGTCAGGGTCAACTGTATATTGCAAGGAATCTTTTTATCTATACAAACCAGTGGGATTGGACCTGAACCAAAACCCCAGACCTGAGCCCTCTCAAATTTTAGGAAAAATCTCATCCTGTGGCTGCTCAGGACCAAGTCTGTGTACCAGGAATAATCTAATTTATACAGTAATTCTAAGAATTAGAACACCAGCTCTGAATGTCTTTTGAAACAAAATTAGTGATAACAAATCTCAATAAATGGAGCTAACTAAAGTGCTTTTCCCCTACAGTGGGGGCTGGGAAGAGGGCTATTTTTTACTTCATGAGATAAGAACCGAATGGATACTCCTTACTAATAAAAATTCTAGACTATAACAATTTATTTCTGACTCCTTTTAATTGAAACTGGGATGATCCACGATGGATCTTTAAAGTAATTGTGATAAAGGAATTGCCCATTTCTTTATGGTGGTAGAATTTCTGGCAAAATCACCTAATAAAGGTAGTGGTATGTTCCCCAGAAAGTGATGATCTCATTGGGGAAAAGGGGGATAGCAGAGATCTTTTTTATATTGTTGGGAGGAAGGAACTGTGTGAGAGATTATCTTTCTCCCATCCCCAATTCTAGCATTGAGGGTCTTTTCAACCTCGAGCAGGGAGGGTACCAAGACATTACTGTTTTCACTAAATTAACTGAAGGATTCATTTTTTTTCTGAAGCTAAGTTCCAGTTGTCTGATTGCTGATAACATTAGAGACTCCTTGACACTACAGTGGATTGAGGGGGAAGAACATTGTACCAGCACCTCAGGGTCTGGAGAGAGGAGATGATCCACATGGCGCTTCACCTCATGGCTTAAGGAAAAAGATGCTCGCAGCATCCTTCCAAGCTTGGTGAGGCGGGAAAGGATCCTTCAGGTATAACACCATGTGCTCCAAACTAGGCGACCTAATGAGTGTGTTCTTAGAGACCACCTCTCTCCTCAGGCTGAGATCTTAAAATGGGAGTCCCTGGATGCATTTATCAGAGGGATTGGATTCGGGTGTTCTCAATAGAGATTCTTTGAATCTTGATCCCATTCCCTCTTGTCTGAATCAACCCTTTGTTTGTTGAATTTTGGGGAGCACTACAAGGTCTATTTATCCAGGCTCTTTCGGAGGAGACAGGCTGATTGGAGGCAAATTTCAGTTTTGGGGTTGAGTTTTGGTGTTGATATTTTGTTAACTCTGACTTACGTTCATAGCATATTTTCAATATTGAATTGGTTATGTGCTTAGATAAGTGCATTATAAACCAAAAAAATAAACTAATAAATATTGTTAATAAGAAAATCACTGCTTTTTACTATGCTATATTTTTCATGATCTTTGTGTTAGAAAAGATGGGCCAGATCCTCAGCTGCTGTAAATTAGCATGATTCTGTTACTTCAGTGGAGTAATGTACATTAACTGAAGATCTGGCCCAGAAGATTGATCTCAATCATAGTGTGGTAATTGAAGTAATGAAACTGTACAGCGTATATGAAGCAAATTAAACATTGATCAAATGCATGTATGCAGTGGAAGTAAGAAGTATGTGATCTGGATTAATATAAGCATGAGGAGGTTTAGTTTAAAAAATAAGTGTACTATATAACAGGGAGACTAACCCTGCAAAATGCTTATATGGTTCTTTTTGTTATTTTATTTGCACATTGAAGAATAAATTTGAGGCACATAGAATTCTTCCTCTTATACTCAATTTTCGATACTTATGTTATAAAATCAGAACTAGTAAGTGGCATACTTGGAGTGTCATCTGTTTTGAACATTGATGTTTGGCATTTCCAGCAAACTTTATTTACCAGGAGAAAATGCACTGAGGCAGCAGCCTTTTTAAAAGGGGAAAATCTTGAGTTCGTTTCCATACTCATGTAAACCTACAAAGCAGTAAAAGTGCTGTGTTTCTTCTGTGCCAGCAGGCCATATGGGAGAAGCGCCATGTAATGCAGCTCTACATCCCCAGTGTGCCACAGGGTGGTCCCCACTGTGGTTGTCTGTAACCAGAGGTAATATAGAAGGGAGGAAGTGGGCATGTGGCCAGTGAGTTGACACTGAATAGGGGGTCAAACCCTACTTTGGAGAAAGCATCAAGTTGTGTCTCTACTTCCTTTCTTATCTTGCAGTGCCACTGGCCAGTACTGGGCATAAAGACATGGGAATCAATAAAAATTTCCTTTAGCCATGCTCTACAGCAGTACATATTTCTTGAAGCTAATTCCCTTCACTTAAATTTGCTCATTTTTTTTCAGGATTTTCTCATAGAACATACACCATTTTTCTTTTAAGCCAGCCTTATCTGTCGAGCCACAACATTCACTTACAAAGTTGGTTGTAAACCATATGTTGTTATTTTTTTCACACAAAGTGACACGCCCAGCATTGCAAAGAAGAATACAGTACACTCTAAACAAATGCAGATTAATTAAGCAGTCTGATGAAATAACCCCACTTTTGCAATTAGCAACCAATTGCCATCGTAAAACAAGGTGAAATCAATCGCTGGTGTAATTCTCTTGAATATACACGGTTGAGAATATAAGAAAATTTTGTGTATTAACGTTATGATCACCATGTTTCCAGTGTGGATTGTCTGTGGCTGTCAGTGGTTCTCAATATTTTGCTATACAAGTGAGTTTCTCAGATGGTCAGATTGTAAACTCCTGTAATATTATTTCCTCATAACCACAAAGTGCAGGAGACATAGCTGCCATACTTTGTTAATCTCTTCATTCTGACTGTAACCTAATTAACTTACACTGGATAATGCTCAGGAAAATGGCAGATATTTTAAGAACTTACTACATATTTACCAGTCTCTCTTATCCAATTTACAGGCTTAACAATAAAAAGAAAGAACAGTTATCCCATTAAAAAGAAGTGTGACCTAGTGTATGTACTTTCCAAAATCCTTTGCAGTTCTCACAGGCTTCTGCTGTTCAGGACTTTCTCTACAGTTGTGTTAGGTTTTGAAATGAATGAAACAAAAAGAGTAAGTGGCAGATGTAGGGGGGCAGAAACCTTTGTTATTCCTTGTGGTCCACAGCATTTTTGTAAATGTGAATTAAATTCACACTTGTCTTGTGAGTGTGGAAGTAGGATAATCGTAGAAAACTTTATTAGACTACAGAGGGTGTATGAGGCAAGTGAAATCTATGACTAGTAAACTCTGTTCACAGAAATTATACACCAAGCAACCAAAACCAGCTACAAAATAGTAGTGCATAAAAAAGAGAAGGGTGGTTGGGCCAAATCTAAAAGTGAACTACTCTGAGACACTAAGAAACCACACTTAAATGATAGAAGAGGCTAAGACTCAGGGATAGATATGTAATGAGTGTCACTGCAGGAACCACTCTATGTAAGTGTGAGACCCAAGAACTACATGAATTATTGGGGTGTAGAAATTCAGTGCCAGTTGATCGGTCGTCACCAGTAAAACTAATATGTTTGTTTTGTAGCTCGCTTTTGGCAAACCCAATTTCACATCTCTCAACCATTGTGACTTGCTATGCTGTGGCGTGCTGTGTGCCAAAGACTCTTGGTTGAAAATAGCCGCTGAATTTGGTGACTTTCCAGGCACTCTGGAAAAGACAACTGTTTTAGCGGGTTTTTGGAGAGGGCTGCATGTATACTTTCTCTCTGATCAAGGGTGTGGGTGACTGGTTGAATGAATATATTAATGTTGCTAAATTTAATTTAATTGTATTTATTGGACAATTAATTGTTAGGACACCTAGAGTCTTGAATAGGTATTTTTATTTTAAATCTAAATAAATATGAGGGGCACAAAGTCATTCATTCAGGAAATTTATATTTCTGTCAGGTTAATTTCTTTCATGTAAGTAACCTTTTCTGTAACCCCAGTTCCATTGGTTTGCATTTCTGATATAAATAACTTTCATAAATGACAGTGAGGGGATACCAAATGTGTGTGAAACATAGCCAAGTTTGGGACCAAAATGAATGATTTCTCAAAATGACCAGGTTCTGGACCTGGATCCTCAAGTGTTTGTCACTTGAGAGGTAACCCCAATTTTCTGGTAGCAGAAATTCTGGTGTCCCTTCTCCATTTCGTGGGTCCAAGTTACCCAGAAATGCTGTTTCTTTTAAAGGTGTCATTTTCTTCTTCAAGCTCCTGGTGATACTAGTCTTTCTGTTCTGCTGTGCTCTGAATCCACTGCCTGCCTCAGGAAGCCCTCCTCACTTGTTGACAGGAAGCTTTTTCTGTGGCATATGAGTGGGCTCAGTTCAGCACAGTAGCATAGCTGGACACATGCCATCAGAGCCAGTGGTATGTCTAAAATACACTGTTCCCCCTCCCCAAGTATTTCAGCAGTATGTACTGGGGATAAGGAGCATATCAAAGAACAAAAGGAGAGAAGAATGAGAGAGGAGCTTGTGATCCCCTCCCCTGTCAACAGTGTGTTCAACCATAGCTGGTACCCTTAGCTGTGACATACTGTTACTGCACCCAAGTGTTAGCTGGGGTCTGAATAGAGATATGAATAAAACATGGCTTCCCTCAAAATGCACAAAGGCAAATATAGTTCAAGAGAAAAAATTAAAGCAATCTAGGGAATGCATTTCTCGTGATCACCATAAGAAAAAACACAGTAAATTATCAGGTTCTGGATGGATACACGTACCAGTGAAAGGCAAGTGTGTATTGCTTTGCAGAAACAGATGCCCTTCCATGCTAGTTTTATACAACAGGAAAAAATTCAGAAGTAAAACTAGGACAGAAAAACTATTATAGAGATTGGAAAAATTAAATTGTGATGAATGTGAAGCTAAATTTCATAGATACTGATGTTGAAATAAATGAGGAAATTCACATGCTATTTTAAAAGAAATCTGAGGAACAGAAGCAGACAAACAGATGAAATACAAGCAGACAGACAGATGAAATACAAGATTATCCATGGGAAATTCTGAGAACCAACATGTTTACATGGAACAGAGATGACTAATTTTTCATAGTAGACGATTACTAGAAAGTTTGAAATGTTTTTCACACCAAAAGCAACACTGCAATAAAAAATGGAGCAGATAAAGCCAAATAATGCATTTTTGGACAGCTACTTAGAAGTGCTTTCAAATATATATATATATATATATAGAGAGAGAGGTGTTAATTTACAAAGCTCAGATGTCAAATGGAAAGTAGGTTGAAGATGAAGAGTGTCTTAGATGTGGATTCTGTTCTTAGTTGTACCACAGAATAAGGTCAAGATTTTGAAAAGTTGCCTCTAATATTTGGTGTCTCAAATTTTGGATGCACAGGTGGAAAAGTGTAAAGGCATCTCACGGGTAGTTATTTAAAATGTGTCTCAAGATGGGCACTTAGCCTAAAGGTAACTCAAGTTGTATTCCCCAAATCAGGGACCACTTTCCAAAAATTTGGCTTGACTGCATGATCTTGAGCACATTACTTTAGGCCAAAATTTTCAGTGGTTGGTGCCTCCATTTTTGGTTAAACAATCTGAGATACTTTGGATCTGACCTTTTGAGGCACTGTGCACTTGCTCCTCATATTCACTTGAGTTTGTACTGTGATGGTTCAGCAGATCTAAAAAATCAGCCCACACTTACATCCCACTCCACCCTGTAACAGACCTCTGAAGTAGAACGTACACCATCATTTATGTTACCACTTAATTTGATGGAATAATTTAAAACCTAAAACATTCAGAAATTGCTTGACTGTAGCATGTATTTCACCCACATGTCTAACCCAAATTTATCAAAATAAAACCTTGAATATTGTATGATTGATAACAATGGTGTAGCTACTACCACATGATAGAAAACAAGGCATAGGTAAAACAATGTCTGCAAACAGCGTTGGACAGCAAGGAGAAAGGGGTAGGCAGAGCTGCTGCTGAACACTATGCTCTGCCATGCCCGGAAGAGGATGGGGGAGGGGGAGAGAGTAAGGATCTTTTTGTCTGTAATGTGTGGGTATCAGTTTTGGTGATCTAGATGTAAAAGATCTCATTATGAATTCCCTGAACCACAACAATAATTTTCAAAGTAAGGTGAGATGAAACTGCTTGAATAATTCAAAAAGGAACATCGACTTTCTATCTTTTTTAATGCGTGAATAAGATTAAATGTATTACTATTTCAGAAAGCTGCGTGAACAGGAGTTTACTGTGCAATCACTAAAAAAAAAATGTTTCCCAACAATGTTTTGAGAGGATGAGGGAGAAGAGATGGGACTTGGAAACCATTTATAGATTGCTGATACACAGAATGCTGTGATGTCATTAGCTGTTTACTGGTAACTATGGAGATACATGTATTGTCAATTAAAGCTCGGTTACCAATAAGAGAACATTTGAAAGTGACAGTGGAATCTTGAACTAAACAAAAAGAAGGAACAATTTGATGTTGATGATAGCACTGGAGGTTTGGTTGATGTACTATTACTGATTGATGGTCAATTGCTAATGAGAGATTTATGTTAGGGTACTTTTATGAAAAATCAGACTTCAGTTTTTATGACAGCTGTTATGAAGTTAGAATCATGTCTGGTTGAGGCAGCATATGCCAAAGTGACTATTATTGAGACCATATTTTAATATATTTGTAGATTTAAACTCCTAGGAACAGTAGATTAAATCCAGCTAAAGTGGGGGAGGTTGTTCTCTCTCTATGTGCACACAAAGCAAACATGAGAGTTAAGTGCAAGTAAGGAAAAGAGAATGAACCCCAATGTTTATTATGTATTGTCCTCTTGCTGCTGATAATGCTGTGGAAGCAGGCAGCCTTAAATATGCAGTATGACTGTTGACAAACATGTTCTATTGTAGTAAATGTTCCAATCTGTTACAAATTGGCCTCTAAATTTACTCAGGTAAGTTTTATGTGCACAGCCTGTTATGGGTATGAGACCCACATTTTGCAAAAGCAGTTCAGACAGACCCTCAGTTACATTATTTGTACATATTAATTTTCATTTCCATGTACAAGTGAGGGTTTTGTGTACAACAAGCACATGTGTATGCAGCTTTGCAGAGGAAACTTTAGAGGTTCCTTCTGAAAATTTGTCTCTAATGCCTTATCTATGCACAAAAATTGTATTACTTTAATAACAACACTCCTAGTGTGGATGCAGTTATACCTGTACAAAGCTGCCTTATACTGGCATAGCTTAGTCCCATATGGGAAGAGAGATGAGATATACTGAGTTGATGTACTAGAATTTATGTGGTGTATTACCATGACACTAATTTAAACATAAATTCCTTCGTTAAATCCAAAGACTAAATGGTATTTATACAATTGCTCTAAACATGCCTAAAAAGCCTAAATAATAAGCAACTTACTACATCCAAACAGTAACAAAACATTTACAAGCATTTAATTAAGATACTTATATACAGGCTAACCCCAGGGGTGCTTAGACCTATATTGGTCCGCTCTAACTTGGTTAGGTGGGTGTTAGCAGTGAACTCTTTAAGAGTTTACTTTTTTATACCCTACAACAAACAAGTGATGCCATTGCCAATTATCGGACCTTAGCTAAGGCTAGATAGTAGTTTCCTGTATAGCCAATTATTTATTGCACCTATTAGTTCAGCCCAAACCTTAAATAAGATAACACTGATCTTATGTTAGTGAAGGGTCCCTACAGGTTCAACACAACAAATCTTCTTGCTCATGATCTCATTCTTTTTGGTCACATAGAATCATAGAATCATAGAATCATAGAATATAAGGGTTGGAAGGGACCCCAGAAGGTCATCTAGTCCAACCTCCTGCTCGAAGCAGGACCAATTCCCAGTTAAATCATCCCAGCCAGGGCTTTGTCAAGCCTGACCTTAAAAACCTCTAAGGAAGGAGATTCTACCACCTCCCTAGGTAACGCATTCCAGTGTTTCACCACCCTCTTAGTGAAAAAGTTTTTCCTAATATCCAATCTAAACCTCCCCACTGCAGCTTGAGACCATTACTCCTCATCCTGTCATCTGCTACCATTGAGAACAGTCTAGAGCCATCCTCTTTGGAACCCCCTTTCAGGTAGTTGAAAGCAGCTATCAAATCCCCCCTCATTCTTCTCTTCTGCAGGCTAAACAATCCCAGCTCCCTCAGCCTCTCCTCATAACTCATGTGTTCCAGACCCCTAATCATTTTTGTTGCCCTTCGCTTTGTTGCCCTTTGCCAACATGCGTTGGTCCTGTTGCTTATGCTACTATCCCAACTCAGTTTTAAATCATAGTTCACCCAAACCTAATGTGGGCCTATATTTCTACTAATATAACAGCATCCGCACCAAGGGTTAAACTGATATAACTATTTTGGTTAAAAAAAAGAATCACACACCAAAACCAAAACAGTTATACACTGGTACAAAAGCTGTATGTAGGCCCGATCTAAGTGTTTGGCTTAAATCATTAAAAGAGGAGAAATTCACTACCACTTCATACTTAACTTGTTACATTCTATCTACTATGACATCATTTAACCTAAGGCAACATCATTTACAACAACTGGCAGGTGTATCTTTGTTCTTCATTATGTTTTGTCTGAACAAACACTTTGCTATCTCTAGCTGTTATGATAGTGATCGAGTTATGTGGAATGGATTGTCTAGCTTAAGTGATTGTAGTTGAGATAAACAGATTGCTTAGTGTGCGGTGTGTACAGATTGCTATCTCTGATCTGAATTACAGCCCTCTCTGTCCTTACTTTCTGTGATCACACAATGTGGGAACATAAAAATGGGAGAAAGTGGCAGATCATGTTAATTAAAGTAATGACTGATTCCCATTGCAGCATGGATAGAATAAAACAGTTAAAATTAAAAAAAGAGACAGTTTGAGCTGAGAGAGAAAATAGTTTTGGAGAATGAGGTGCATATCACATTTTATTCAGGGGCCATCTTTCGGAAGAGAAACAGAAGGTGTTCTCTCATGTCCTAGGGATTCCAGGGCACAAGCAGGAAAGAAAAGGCTCTTTGATCCCTTTTATTAGCCTTGCACATTTAACATGGTTGTAATATGTGTCTTTAGGTTCTGATGTATGACAGTAAGTTTTCATATCCATGGTAACAAGGAACAGAATTTTAATTGCATTCTGTAGTAACCAGGATTTATTCCAAATTTTACTGTTTTGTGCAGTGACTTGAAAATATGACCTATACTTGATGGTTTCATCAATGAGGCCACATAGAGACAGGATGTATTACAAATATCTACAGTGAAAAGGACAATGTGCACTTATTGGATTAAACTAGTTACCTTCTTCTTGATGTACATTCTCATACACATACAAAATTCATGTAGGTGAAGGTTGCAAGGACATATCAGTGGTTTGAGTGCATGTTATCTTTCAAGTATCAGCAAGTAGCCGTGTTAGTCTGTATCCACAAAAACAACAAGGAGTCCGGTGGCACCTTAAAGACTAACAGATTTATTTGGGCATAAGCTTTCGTGGGTAAAAAACCACTTCTTCAGATGCATCTTTCAAGAATGGCAAAGGTTAATAAAAAACACCAAAACAAACCCCTCAATTGTTAGAAGCATAGAAAATGCACGGTTAAGGTTGTGTTCCTCCAAGTTGGCTATATACAGTCACCTCAAATTTTTGCAGAAAACATTTTCCAAACTAACTTATCAATTCTGAGGTCAAGATAGAGTAGGTAGATGTCAGAGTAGGGGCCAAAGTTAGAAATACAATGAAAATTCAATTACAAACTTATATGTTGAGTGACTACCATCTGTCCATAATTTCTTGGCTTTCATACAGATTGATGCTGGGAATTACTGGGATCCAAGGTGGATCCTAGTAACTGAGTACATCACAGTCATTAGCATAAAAAAAGCTCCATTTATAACACCAAATTCTCAAATCAACCTATGCAGAATGGTAGTGTTACCACACTTATTCATGTGCCTTGTCCGTGCTAGTTAGTTTTAACTGTTTTTAAGTGTAATGTTTTAAAATTGGACAGCACAGTTTGGGACCATGCAACCAAATTTTAAATGATGTTTTAATGTAGTAACAGAACTGTAGCCCAGCTTTGCTAAAAGGGTATTTTTGGTCATTGTCTACCACCAACAAAAATTGTATTGTTTGCAACGTGGTTATTTAGACACTCCAAACCAGTTTTGGAAAGTGTTTCACTAATGTAGTTTGCAATCATTTGGAAACTCATTTTCCTTTAATGCCAGTGTCAACAAGACTGTCACTTTGTCTTCACTAGATTTTACTGTGAGGTAGGTAAGGGAGGTCAACACCATTCCGTTGCCAGTGGTTGACCTCACGGTTAAAACTACAGTGCCTTGTCTCCACTAGGGTTGTACAGTGGAATAACTAACACCTCTTTTGCAGTGAAGACATAGCCTATCTTCCATCAGTATGACCCAGCAGGCAAGGAAAATGAACAGTGCAGCATTGCTGCGTGAACTTTGACAGCATAGAAAGGTGAACAGGGGGTGGTAGCAGAGTTTGAGGTTTTACCTTCACTTCTGAAAATGGAATTGAGAGCTTTTAGAAGTTGGTGTCATCATAAATGAGAATAAAAACCTTAAAATGGACCATAAATAATGCAGGCAAAAAAATTTTCCCATAGAAAAATTGAAAAGACAGAAGAAGGTGTTGGGATTTGGGAAGAAAGGATGCAAGAAGTAATCTGAATACAGGCTCTTAACTTTTATGGGAACAGAAATCAGTAATGCCAACCCCCAGCATTCAAAATTCTTGAATCAGGCCCCAAAAATTACAACGTTGACTTAAAAATGATAAGTTAGGGGTTCTTTTTATTTGCCTTCTGGTTTTTGAACCTTTGGGGTTCACATTTTTAAGCTGTCCTCGGCACAAGGGCTTTTTATTTTTAATGAAGAACACCAAATCACAATACGTATGATAAAATCACAAGAGCAGAAAACACTAACATATAGCAGTCCATTCTCCATTCATAAATTCCTGCTGAAGTCTTTGGGAAATCTGGATGTATTAGGAATGCAGGATCAGGTCCATGGTGATCACATTTTATATTAAGGTTACATTTATAAATCCTTTATAAAGGATTATGGCCCAGATTTTTAAATGTATTTAGATGTGGCTCAGCTCAGTGTCACAATATGGCTAAGTCCCATTTTCAAAAGAAATTTAGGAACTTAGGAACCTAATTTTAATTGACTTTCAGTGAGACATAGCCACCAGTGTCATCTTTGGAAATGAAACATAGCCATTCAAATCACTTAGGCCTTGCAGTGCTGAGTGAAGCAGTACCCATAAACCTTTACAAATATGGACCTGTATTATTAGTGGATGTTATAAGTGTGTTACACATGTGACCAGTATATGTAATAGATGGTTAGAAGTCATAATGATAAGTAACTTGTTGAACTCTAACAGTTGATTAACCATTTACTAACTCTTTATAAACATAATATAAAGTGTACTAAATACTCCCTTTTTCTGTTAATTTACTCACATTAGTTTTATTAGGGATTCTGACTGAGTAAATATTTAAACTTAGTCAAAACTGAAGCATTTGGTCCATTGTTAGCTGATATGTAAATAGAGTGGTCCCATAAGAACTGTAATGATGTCATATCTGTGTTATACATGAGATCTTAAATGGGTGCATGACAGCAACAAAAAGGCCCAAACCGGAATGCATTTTTGGATGACCTTTATCCTACCTCATGTGATTTAGCAGTAAGTTATCCAAATGGCTGTCACACACCACTATTTACAGAGGCTTGGAATTGATAAATATCATGAAGTTAAAAAAATGTAGGCTATAGAAATGGAGATATTTAATCGTATAATCAGAATTCTGAGAGCAGAGAGTCAAAATGCAGCCCAATTAGCGGGGAGGCTTTTTCTTTATTATTTATATTAGGGTAGTTCCTGAAGACCCCAATCAAGGATCAAGACCCCATTGTGTTAGGTACTATACAAATACAGAGTATGAGACAGACCCTGCCTTGTAGAGCCTGTATTTTAAATAGACAGTACAGACAAACAGTAATAAACAAGTGGGCTTGGCACATATAAGCAATGTACTGTTTTGTAAAAGGTAAATCCAGGCACATACACAGGTCTGGGATTAATACTATATTGCTAGCCAAGTTTCAGAATGTAACAGCTCTTGGAAAACCACCATAATAATCAGTGCTGGGGCTTTCAGATTATACAACAGATCAGTTCCTTTAAAGAAAGACAGATACATCTTCAAAATAAAGATACTTTGTAATATGTTCGAACACATCATAAGGGTACACCACCATGTGAATTGTATGAATTCATCCCTAGTTGTGTCAATGCCATGCATCCATTGACTTTGCGCCTTACAGCAAACAAGATTTAAATTATACATTCTAAAGTGTGACGAGTACTTGTGGGACCTTAGAGACTAACAAATTTATGTGAGCATAAGCTTTTGTGGGCTAAAACCCACTTCATCGGATGCATTCAGTGGAAAATACAGTAGGAAGATAGATATATACACACCGAGAACATGAAAAAATGGGTGTGCAATCCAGTTCACTCCCTGTTAAGTTTTATTGCTTTAAACCAGAGGTTGGCAAACTACAGCCCGTGGGCCACATCTGGCCCACAGGACCCTCCGGCCCGACCCCTGAGCTCCTGGCCCAGGAGGCTAGCCCCCGGCCCCTCCCCTGCTGTACCCCCTGAAACCCGATGTGCCCCTCAGGCCAAAAGTTTGCCCGCCTCTGCTTTAAACTGAACCAGTCAGGATAGGTGTGGAGCATGGGTGGAGATGGGGGGCAGGTAGGGGCAATGCCCCTTCAAAGTGTATACCAGAGGTTTTCAAACTCTGGGGAGCACCTTCTTGGGGGTGCAGAGGAATGTTTGGGGGGGAGGGGATGTGAGCTCCGCCATGCGGGGCTGGCCAAAGCTGCCTGGGTTGTCGCTTGCCCTCCCAAACATTAGGGGGACATGGCTCACAGTTTGAAAAACCCTGGTATATATTTGGGGGTGAGGATGTGGGGGGAGGAGGAGAGTGGTGACTCCAGTCAGCTTGGACCAGCTCTGTGAGGTGGGATTTGTGGAAGGAGTGCCAGCCCCACCCCTGACTCACTCATTAAGTACATTGTAATTTAAGTACCTTAACAATTGCTAAATCTGGAAGTTAGACCTATCCAAATTATTAATAGTATTAAGGCCTATGCCTATGGTGGGGAGCTACCCGGATCTTAAGTTGTCCCCTTTCAACTCCAGGGCATGGATTTGTTTGTTCAGCAAAATCCAGTTAAATAAGGCGAGGTACATTTGCAAAATAATTTTTTGGAATTTTTTGGAACTTCCTTTTAAGTCAATGGGAGATATGTGGGTAATGCCTCATAAAGTTCTTTGGAAGTGTGCCCTATATGTATAAAGAAATTGAATAATTTCCTTATGGGCATTTCAATATAACCCCAAAGATTAAATTTGGGTAGTCTTATAGACAATCTAAGAATGATCTGTAGTGTTGTAAACTACAGTGTGTAAAGATTTAGGCCTCTCCCTTTTGAAAAGTTGAAGCAGGGGAAATTTAACAGCTAGCAGCCTGTGGGGCATCATTTTTTGAAAGGAAAAAGCTCCACACATGGCGGTTTTTCATTTTCCAGATACTCTCCATGGTGAGCATACATGCAACACATTTAGGAAATACTGAAACATACCTTATTAAAGGCTCATTGGATCCCCTTGCTGCAAAACCAGCTGCTGTGCTCCTTATATTCCAGAGTAGGTTTCTACAGACATCTGGCACCTATGTGCCTTTTTCCTATGGTGCATGAGTAATCTGCTCTATAAATTGTGTCATTTAACCCCATATATCAACGAAAGCGGTGTCTATCACCACCTGTTTGGCAGACTATAACCTATAGTCTCCATAACTCTAATTTGCTAAAATATCTGAGAGTAAGAAAGAATAGTGGCAAGCAGGCAGCTGAGGTAATGCTGTAGCTGAATAATGAGTTTCTCTGTTAGATCCTTTGCGTTAGATGACCCAGATCCAATTTCAAGTGCCATTACTTGAATCAGAACTTTTGCTTTATTTTGACTGAGCCAGCAAGAATAATAAAGTGAAGTGGAAAAAAATTGAAGGGTGATTTGTTGAGTATAAATAAGAAAAATGAGCTCTGCTTGAGTCTTGAGAATTGCTTTTGAACTTTTCAGGCTTTGTGCATCCACTTTCTTAAACCCCAATAGACCAGGGCCTTCAAAGTTTTTTATTTCACATATTTTTTTCATATATCCTATGAAAAGAAATAATTTTCTGAGGTCCAAGGAGGACCAAGGCTATTGTATTATGAAATACTCCTAAGGGTATATCTTGAGTTCCCATATATATAAAAATACTGGAATGAGAGCTTCTGTTTCATAGTAGTGTGCTGGTCTGGGCTCTGAACACAAACAGGGGCAAATGAAACCTAGTTCTGTTCTTTCATTCACTGGATCAGGAACCTTCACTGCCAGGATTCTGGTCCACTCGGTCTCTTCTCACTGTGCATCTAGCTCTAATTGACATTAATGGGAGTTATTAATCAGACACAGCTCTCCCAGCCAGAACTCTCAGTCATTTGGAGTTGCAAAATATTTGGTAACTCTTTGTGTGTATGAGATGACTGTAGGCTAGTGGAGTTGAGGGGTGGATCATTCCTGATTGGTCTAGGGCAGCTGAACCATTAGAGCCGCACTAGTTATGTGAGCATAGGGAGAAGTGAATAACCCACTGCTAAATAAATAAACCAACGGCCAGAAAGATGGTAATCTGTCATTCATGGGGAGTAATATGTAATTGTGCATGTCCCATGCCCAACCACTAGAGAGCCTCTGTATGTATTATATCCCAAGTAATGGAGCAGCATAGTGTGGCAGAGCAAGAAGCAACACAGCAGCTTTGTAAACAAGCAGGTTACTTAGCTCTCTGTCCCTGTCTTAACTGACAAGCTTCTGAGTCCAGATGTAACAGGTCCAATATAGTATACATAAAGGAAGAGGATAAATACTGCAGGATGGCAGCTAGAGACAGCTAGGTATACTCTGCATGGTGAGATGATGCAAGACTGTTTATACAGTTCATTTAAGTTTGGTCCTTGTGCTTTGTAAGTATCACATACACCAAACACCTTGTCTTTTCCTGGTGCTTTCTAAGCTGTCACGTACACAATCACTGAGCTAATATGTTGTTTGCTTCAAGAACAGAGAATGTTCTAAAATGATTTGACCTCACTGCAGATAACAGAACAAAAGGATCCTGAGTCTTGGATCTCTTGCCATATTAGGAAATTAGAACCAAATGTTTGTCCCTGTTTCAGACATATGGAGATACTTTGGCATTAAGTTAATGTCTCAAAATATGTCTGTTCATAATTAATTGAATCTGTCTTCTTTGTGAAATTAATGCTGGGGTGTCATGTGGAGGGAGATACTTATAAAATTATACTTAAAAAATATTGTGATCTGCACTAAGTACTGTACATTTTTCATTAATTCATTAATTAAGTCAGTTGTACTGTACATACCTTGCCTTGTCAAGAAGGACAAGAAAAAAGGATGTTTATTTTCCATATTGGAAGAATCCTGAATTTGGTGTGAAAAATAGCAGCATATTTGGAAGGCTTAAATCAGCTCCAGATGTAGGAACAATAGTATACCATTGTGTGGTATAAAACACAGGAGTACAAGATAATATGTAAGGCCCTGATATTGCAACATGCATACGCTTAATTTTATGTACACGAGTAGTCCACTGGGATTAATATATTTTGATAATAGCGTATATGTACTATGTAGACTCTACTACTTACAGGCTCAATTGTGGCCTTGTCACAAGTTCTGAGCAAGGGGCAAGACGTTGTTGCATTGCTCCTGGAGCAGGCTGGAAGATAGTGTGTGACAACAAGTGGCCAGCTGTTACTCATGTGTACTATGCTATAAGCTTTGGTATTGATCTGGGGTGGTATATGAGGGGGGGATAAAAAGGAATCCATTGGAAGTATATTTCTAAGAAGCAAATGTAAATAATCTAATTTTCAAAGCAGGTTTATATTAAATTTATCTTCCTAATGAATATAAAAATCAAGCTGTTCAGATTATTTGTATGTCGTTTGCGGTACTAAACTTATTGTTGTGAAGACAAGTTTTGTGAAGACTATTGATAGGCAGTTTTATAGTGGCTGTAGAAATCCAAATGAAAAGCTAAGTGGAAAAAGATTTACATGTTTAAAACAAGATCTGTGTTGAATAGACTGTTGTTGATTTGTTAGCCATAGTGATAATGAAATCAAAGTCAGAAAAAAAGATACTTAGTTTCCAGAATTCCCACTTAGTTCCAGGAAAGTCATTTCCAATCTGCTGTACATTGGCTAATTCTAATCTGTTCCTGGAGATTTTTTCCTTAGAGAGCACCACTTAATATGTCTGATTCTTATGGTATATTAACCTGATATTTGTTTCACTCTTCTAATTAATTGCAGTACTATGAAGATGCATTACAGAGGGTCACACTATGATGATGATGCATTACTCCAAAAATACACGAAAAATGAGTGTGTTTTGGGTAATTAGCGTTGACTACCCTTAATATTGACATTTTTGGCGTGATGCAGGCTCTAAAATGAATTTGCTTCCCTGCTTAAAAGTTTGTTCTTAACTACAAGATCTATCATACCAGACTTGTGCTATCAGGCAAATTTGCTCCAGGCTCCACAACTTTTTCACTTGATGTGAAGGTGTATTAAGTATCTTTTAAATGCAGTATTTAGTAACATAGCATGGTTCCAAAATTAACCATTTAGATGACTGAAAATAAATTCTGTCAATATAAATTACTTGAAAACTCAGAATGGATGGAATCCCACAATAATGGTATATGATTTTCATTTATTACTTTTTTGCTACCCAGTATAGGGTGCTTGATTATCAAAATTAATTGAATGCAAATGGTGTAGGCTAAAATTGCATAGAAGGGTTTAACTGAAGGGAAAAAAAAAGATGGGAAATTCATAATTCAGGCTGCTACTCAGATTCCTTTAACTAGCTGATTCCAAACTTTTAAAAGCTGAACCATGCCTTTAGGAAAAGTACATAAGAACGGCCATACTGGGTCAGATCAAAGGTCCATCTAGCCCAGTATGCTGTCTTCTGACAGTAGCCAATGCCAGGCACCCCAGAGGGAATGAACAGAACAGGTAATCGTCAAGTGATCCATCCCCTGTCGCCTATTTCCAGCTTCTGGCAAACAGAGTCTAGGGACACCATCCCTGCGCATCCTGGCTAATAGCCATTGATGGAGCCTATCCTCCATGAATTTATCTATTCATTTCATTTGGTGACCCCTAGTTCTTGTGTTATGAGGAGTAAATGACACTTCCTTATTTACTTTCTCCACACAAGTCATGATTTTATAGACCTCTATCATATCCCGCCTTAGTTGTCTCTTTTCCGAGCTGAAGAGTTCCAGTCTTATTAATCTCTCCTCATATGGAAGCCGTTCCATACCCCTGATCATTTTGTTGCCCTTTTCTGAACCTTTTCCAATTCCAATATATCTTTTTTGAGATGGGGCGACGACATCTATCCACACACTATTCAAGATGTGGGCGTACCATAGATCTATATAGAGGCAATATTATATTTTCTGTCTTGTTACGTATCCCTTTCTTAATGATGCCCAACATTCTGTTTGCTTTTTTGACTGCCGCTGCACACTGCGTGGGTGTTTTCAGAGAACTATCCACAATGACTCCAAGAGCTCTTGTAAGATCTTGGCAAACCCATAAGTAAACCCATTATGCCCATTCTCCAACCTTATAATGTGGTGTTAATGGCCTACTCAAAATGTCAGTCCCTCAGAGTAGATTGTGTAGCTCTCCATAATATGATCCTTCCTCTCCTTCCTTATATGCCTCAATGAAATAGTTAACTATGTTGACATTTAAAGTGTCTTCATTGGTATCGGAGTTAGCAATCAATGAAAGAAGGAGACAGTTCCCACCTCAGAGCTGTTGTTTCAGGCTCTCTGAAAACTCAGCCAGACATCACTGACTCGAGTCACATTTTCAAGATTTTCTTCACAATCGTAACAACTAGAGACATATGGGCTTGGGAGCTCTGGAGGCACTGGAAACAAGACAAGCTATCATGGATATTACTCCTCCCTCTTGGTACTGTCCCAACATTTTGTCACTGGCTGGCTGGCTGATGGTTGCCATCCTCCCTGTGGTGTGTTAAAACTGGGGAGAGGAAGATAATGCAGCTCAGAGTTACTTATGATGCAAGGGAAAATTGCACCTTAAAAAGCTGTTTCCAAACTCTTCTCTGTAGCTGCTCTTGTTGGTCAGGTGGAGATCAGCAACCCCTCTCCCCAGCATGGTGGCAAAGGAGGTAAAGAGACTTGAATAAGAGTACACAATGGGAAGTAGGTATGTATAGTTATCTGCCCTTCCTTTCCATATAGTCCGGTTTATGGGTTTTCTGCTTCTTTCTCCGTTGCATAGAGGAAGAAAAGCATATAGATCATTGTGTGCAAATCACATCCTACTTACCATACTCCTGAATAATTTCCATTGCATACATTGCAGTTTTACCAGAATAAGGAATGTAGGATCAGCCCTCAAAGTTGTGTTAAATTGTGGGGGGAAAATGTGCAAAAATGTTTGCAGTTTCATTTGGGGGCAATTCTGCAACTTTTGATGGGAAAGCTTCATTGAACAAAGGATACAAAATCCTGAATTTCCCCATATTTTTGTTATAAATCCATCCTTTGCTTGGAAATGGGCTTAGTTTTACTTTAAAATAATCTATTTTTCCAAGTGACATTTCATTATTATTTATTCAAAGATGGGCCCACTGTCACTTAAATAGTCAACTTTAAAACTAATAAATACTAAAATTCACATTTTTTGGTGAAAATAGAGCAAGCTTTTCAAGATAGATATTCTGTTTTATAATGTGTTGACTGGGGCCTCTAACCTTACTGGAATACCAAGAAATAACTTTCTTTTTGCAGTGAAATGTAAAAAAGTATTTAAATTCTGAGTATTTTCAGTTTCGTTGCAAAACATTTGCATAGCTTTACAAGGACACATTTAGAAAAATCAATTAATGAATGGATTGAATCATAAGAAAATGTATAATACATAGAAAACTTTCCCTAACAATTGTAAAGCAGATATCACAGAAGAAGATACTGTCTGGTGGATAGTGTAAGTAGTACTTTTTTGTTTTTATGTTTTCATAAACTAGAAAGGACTTTAATGAATTTTTAATTTTTAAGCTAAATGGCACATAAGTATGTATTTTGAAACTAATGCTGTTTTGAAACCAGTGCTATTAAAATTTTTCTCTTTCCCATCTGATTCTTACCAGTTGCAACTGGCAGAATGCCAATGGATTATTATTATGGTTATTTCTTTCTTCTTACAAAATGACAATAACTTGTAAAATGTAAAGAGGACATGAGGGCCTGTTATAATCAGAAAAAATGATAGTATTCACTAAAATAATCCATAAAAGTCTCCTATCATGTATGTTGATCTGAACAACTCATGTTGAAGAAGGCAATGTGCTGGATGCTATAATGCTAAATTAGAAAAGTCTTATAATAGTTAGATCAATAGCTTTCACATGCAAAGGGCTATGATTGTTCAAGTAAACCATAATTCTTCCTCTGGTTTTCTGAAGATTTTACCATAAGAAGTTTCAGTATGAGTGGGTGGATGCGGCAGGAAGCTACCACTTATATCCTAGAAAAATGAGCTCCTATGATATAAAAATACACATGAAACGTGGCACAAAAGCCTTTTTGTCTCTTGAGGCTGGCAGGGATTGCTGTGAAGATGGAAAATCACATAGAAAAGTTAATTAAAGGTATTGACTGGAGATGTACCAGCCACTCACTGAAAGGGAAACCAGAGTACTAAATCTACAGTGGCTTTTGAAGCAATAGGAATTTTGGAGCAAAGGCATGTCAGCAATTATTAAACAAAAATTCAGTGGTACAGTATATAAAGCTAATCTTGCCCGTTATGGAAAAGCACAGTTATGCTATTTTAACTGGCTCTGTTGCTTCTTAGTAATTCTTAATTAGAGACAATTAAAATAAGTCCTTGCAAGGCTTTAAAAAATGATCTTCAAGAGCGCATAATGGGCTTTTTAAAATTTTTTTTGAATGTATTAGGCCAGAATTTACTAGGCATTGGGGTTTGGAAGTGTGTACATTTTGTACAATAGCATAGGAAATCAGAGCTATGCTGCAGGAAATTTGAGCACAGTACATAACTTAGTTTTATATGGGACATCATAGAATAGGGTTGCCAACTTTCTACTTGCACAAAACCAAACACCCTTACCCTGCTCCTGTCCCACCCCTCCTCTGGGGCCCCGCTCATTCTCCAAGGTCCCACCCCCAACTCATTCCATCCCCTCTCCCTCTGTCATTTGCTCACTGCACCCTCACTCACTTGCTTATTTTCAGCAGGTTGGCTCAGGGAGCTGGGGTGTAGGAGGGGGTGAGGGCTCTGGCTGGGGGTGCAGGCTCCAGGTTGGGACCAGAAATGAGGTGTTCAGGGTGTGGGAGGGGGCTCCGGGCTGAGGCAGTGGGTTGGAATGTGGGAAGGGGTGAGGGCTCCAACAGGGGGTGCGGGCTCTAGTGTGGGGCCAGGATGAGAGGTTTGGGGTGCAGGAGGGGTCTCTGGGCTGGGGCTGAGGGGTTTGGAGTGCAGGAGGGGGCTCTGGACTCGTGCAGGGGGTTGGAGTCTGGGGTGCGTGTGAGGACTCTGGCTGGGGATGCAGGCTCTGGGGTGGGGCTGGGTATGAGAGGTTTAGGGTGTAGGAGGGTGCTTCAGGTTGGGACTGAGTGGTTTGGAGGGTGGGAGGAGGATCAGGGCTGGGGCAGGGGGTTGGGGCGCAGGCTCTGGGCAGCACGTACCTCAAGCAGCTTCTGGAAGCAGCGGTATGTCCCCTTCCGGCTCTTACATGGAGGCCTGGTCAGGGGGCTCTGAACGCTGCCCCGTCCACAGGCACCGTCCCGCAGCTCCCACTGGCTGTGGTTTCTGGCCAATGGGAGCTATGGAGCTGGTGATTGGGGTGGAGGCAGCGCATGGAGCCCCCTGGCTACCCCGTGCCTAGGAGCCGGAGGGGGACATGCCGCTGCTTCCAGGAGCAGGGAGGAGCCATGGCAGGCAGGGAGCCTGCCTTAGCCCTGCTGAGCTGCCGATTGGACTTTTAACAGCCTGGTCGGTGCTGCTGACTGGAGCCGCCAGGGTCCCTTTTCGACTGCACTTTCCGGTTGAAAACTGGACACCTGGCAACCCTATCATATGTAACCCCCATCGGGAGTTTGCCAGCTGCTGGAACTTGAGGCTGAGCATCTACGGAGTCATACCCTATGGAGGACAACAATAAAGGTTACCAGAGTCCTTTGACAACATTTCCCAGCATGTTTGGAGTCAGGACCGGGGCAGAATGGACTAGAAACTCCTACTGAGGCCATAGAGAGGTTTCTGCATGGTGTGATCTGTACAAGGAGTTTGCTGGGCCAGGGCTGATCAGCACCTCAGTGGGAATGGACAGTTTCACTCAGAGACTAGTTTTAGTTTCAGTTTCAAGTTCTGAGTTGGGAACTGAGAGAGACGAGAACAGCTCAGGGAGATGCTGATTAACTCCCCCTCCCCACAAAGGGAATCTTTGAACTGCTGTTGGGACCAGTGCATGAGTCAGGTGTTCCAGCCTCGCAGAGACTAGTGTCCAGAGTGGCAGAGATCCAACCTGATGCTGGCTACCAATAGCCAGCCAAGACCAAAACCTCCCACCCCTGGAATCCAAACCAGGGAGCCAGGAGAGGACCCTGCACCATTGTAAGCTTTGTTTAAGCTGGCCAGTGATCACAGTGCTGCAGCACTTGCCTATGGACTCATCCTCAGTGTACCATCTGCCTGGGAAGGCGCCAGGGAGGAAGGTGGGGGGAGGGATACATTGTGAATGTTGGGAGGTAGGAAATTTGTTGAGTTGTTAATGTTTAGTACTTATTAACCCTAATTCTGTCCTTCCCCAGATCTTATTTTCCTCTTCCCAACAAAGTCCCCTTTTGTTATATTGTTATTTTTGGATGTCATTAAATACAGTGGGAGCTTTGTCTGAGTAAGGAGTAAAAACTTAATAGGGACTTCAGGGTTTAGTCTATTGCAGTGGTTCCCAAGCTTGTTCCGCTGCTTGTGCAGGGAAAGTAGCTGGTGAGCTGGGCCGGTTTGTTTACCAGCCGCATCCGCAGGTTTGGCCGATCACGGCTCCCAGTGGCTGTCCTTTGCTGCTCCAGGCCAATGGGAGCTGCTGGAAGCAGTGCGGGCCGAGGGATGTACTGGCCGCTGCTTCCAGCAGCTCCCATTGGCCTGGAGCAGTGAACTGCGGCCACTGGGATCCGTGATCGGCCGAACCTGCGGATACGGCTGGTAAACAAACCGGCCCAGCTCACCAGCTACTTTCCCTGCACAAGCGGCGGAACAAGTTTGGGAGCCACTGGTCTATTATAAAGAAATGAAGAATGTATTATTTCTCATTTCTGTTTGTCACAAACGGTGACAACCAAGGGTTTCATCCAATGTTCCATTTCTACTATAAAAATGAATTTTA
Source organism: Caretta caretta (assembly GCF_965140235.1). Classification (NCBI taxonomy): domain Eukaryota; kingdom Metazoa; phylum Chordata; order Testudines; family Cheloniidae; genus Caretta; species Caretta caretta. Next base: position 51,940,786 of record NC_134216.1, on the reverse strand, counting down.
TCATTGCAATGATGACAATATTTTTATATTGCACTGTTGTGTTGCAGTTTCCTGAAAACTCATTAAATCAAAGTACTGAGATGCAATAGTGAGCTACATAACTAAAAGTTTTTTGATCGTTATATCTTATCAGTATTCGCTGATTAATCTTCCAAAGCCCTATCTCAGTATAAAACCAGGGAAGAATTCCTGAGTGGTGTCTATTTTTTTGGTTGTTACAAAGTATTGGTCAGAAATATGGAGGAGATATCCTCACAAGTAAAAATATTTATGCTCTAGAAGGCTCCGAAGTGCTTTTCACCATGACTTACAAAGTATATCAGAATCACTTCAAACAACAGTGAAGTTCAGCGACCTCAGGGAGTAAGAGTGGCAGGAACCCTTACTGTAGCAAATTTTGATAAACATTGTACAATAGCATATGATAATAATCTGCACATTTTAGCAGTGGGAAATTAGAATGTAAACATTGTTTTAGAATAAATTATCTTTCTATTTTTCCTGAACATTAACTTGAGTAACTTAAATTAAACTCCTTGACACAGTGGACTAAATTCTGCCCTTAATTACAGCCTTGAAACCCTATTTACAGGATTAAAATTGATTAAATCTTTTCCCCAGAGAACGAGAGAGGTTTTTAAAATATTTTGCGTGTCTGAGCCAAAAGCAGAACTTTTGATTAAATTTGGCTTATTTAAAATAATTAACAAATAACCTAGTAATATTGGAGTTTAGAAATAGTTAGGGTACCTCTCTCAGAGATGGAAAGTAGTTCTAGAGCACAAAGAAAGAACTCTGAGCTAGATGTTTTTGTAAGGCACTATGTTTGAATTAGACTATATCTGTAAATTGCCTTGCTCTGCATAATATCAAGAACATTCTGAGCCCTGAAGCCATCAGGTTCCTTATTTGCTCCAGGTGTTGACATCCAAGGAAATGCCTTGAAATGGGGAGGAGGGGGACTTCTGGACACAAGTTACAATTATTTGTGACTGAGTTCCATTTACCATGAAGTTTCCAAGGTAGTGAGACCTAATTAAATGTGGCAGAACGAGTGTGCATTCTGGGCCAATGGATGTCCTGCAGTTACTTAGCATTAATTATTTAAATAAATTATTTAAAATAAATAAATTAGTATGTTGAAAGAAACATTTTAAAATGAAGCACACACCTTTTTGATACAAGCAGGTATAGGCTCCTGAATCAGTGTGTGCTAACGTAAATAACAGAATGAATGTGTATATTGTGTATAGTAAGGGGCAGACTCTCAGCTGGTGTAAATGTTCATAGCTCGATTTACTTTAGTATATTATATTCATTTATTTTGATTTCTCTGTATGTTGTCCACAGACATCAGAAGAGGTAACCCTGGAATTGGAGGCCTTGATTCTGCAAAGCACTTCAGCACATGTGAATGGTTCCACTGAAGTTAGGCAGATGTGTGAATGGGACCACTCTCATATTTAGAGTGAAAGCATGTGCTGAAGTACTTTGCAGAACTGGGGAGTGAGTGAAAAGTGACTGAAAATATATTTGGTAGTGGCTGACAAATCCAAAGAAGTTCTGGTTCATGTTCTAGCCACAAAGTTCAGCAGAGTTGGGATTACACTTTCCTGAGCCATTTTCCCACCCCCAAGTATTTAATTCTGCATACCCAATTTTGGCCTATGGATTCCTAAAACCTAATATCATCTATGTACTTCATATCTTATTCCACTGTACTAATACAGGCTATGTCTTCATTGCAAAACAGGTCGTCCTCTTTATTGCAGAATAACTAACACACATTAGCTATCCCTTTGTAAAGTCCTAGTAGAGACAAATCTGTAGTTTTTACTGTGAGGTAGTTTGGCAAGGTCAACAGTATACCTCCACCTGTGGCTGACCTTGCCTAAGTTACCTTACAGTAAAACTGAAGTGCCTTGTCTCCATTATGATTTTACAGTGGGATAGCTAATATGCATTGGTTATCCCATGATGAAAAAAGCCCTTTTATTCGTTGTGAAGACAAATCCACAGTCTTAGTACATAGCACAAAAAGAAGTGGATAATGGCAGAGGGAAATTTAGGATTGTCATACTATAGTCTACTCCTGTCTATAATCCTGATCCTCTTGTGAAGGCTTTAAATAATCTCCATATCACGTATTGTTGGTTCCTCTCCACACATCCTGATGAAGTGGCAAAATGTTTCCATTGGGTAAGACTAAGAAGAATCAAGTAGCATTACAGTTAAGAGGGCCATTAAACTCTGTCAGTGTCTCAATGGCACCAAAACATTGGAAGTTGATCCAGAAAACTTGATCCAAAGTAACCATAGACTTCTGTATTGCATCATTGTGATGTAATATTACAAAAATGATTCATAGAAAGTATCAGAATAAAAATAAATAATGGTTCTATTGATGTCAGTAGAAACCTTGCCATTTCAATCAGCTCAATGAACTTCAAATTCTACAGATTATGATTCAATTTTTTTCAAGGAAACAGGTGGAAAAAGGTAGGACCAGGATTACACCCCTAATGTGGAATGTATAATTACACATAATATATTTGAAAATTGTTCAAAATAATTAATCCTTAGAGAAATATTACAAAAATATTTTCCACAGTATCACTAAATTCATGGATTGTTAAGTATTTTACAAAAACTAAACCCACTCATGGCAAATGCTCAATAAACACACAATATATTACTTCTCCAGTTTAAACTTGTTCCAATGAATCTGTCGTAATTAGGAACATGAATTGGCAGGGAAAATGTGTTGTTGATTTTTTTCATATGAATTGTGAAATTTGTTCCAGGCATAAAATTGCCCTGAACAAAATATTATATCAATAGGATATAAAAGCTATACAGAAAACAAACCAAACAGGCCAATTCATACAATGGGGAGAAATGTATATTGCAGTCTCCCAGCAGCTATGCACAATGGGGTGCAGCTCAACAAAGAATTAGGGCTGTTGCCGTTCCTCCTAGAGTGTATATATGGGAAAAACTCAACTCAGCGACCAAAAATAGACACCATTTGAATCAAACCAAAGAAATCATATTTACATCTTGATTTCACACTTTCTCTTACTGAATTTGGGAGGAAGCCTCACACATGCTTATACGCCACCATAGCTCGTTGCTTAGTTTAGTTTAGTTATTATGCATATATACTTCTTATCCCACCTCTTAACTTCTGGTGGGAGGTGCGGGTCCAGCCTGGCTCAGCCCACCTGGGCTCAGAGAATGGTACCTCCCCTACTTCTTTCCCACAAAAGTTCTGAATTCTTGATTAGGATCAAAATGCACACAGGCAGTTACTATAACATCAGTCTGGCACCTATGATGGCAGCTAAAATCACTAATGTCAACAGAAGGTATTTTTATAGGCTGAAATAAATCTGGATTGTTCATATAGCAACTACATTTCTAACCTCTCTTGGTACTGGTTTTTAGATTGCTTTTCTACACAAATCATTATGCGCTGAGATTATCATTTAATCCAAACATGATAAAATAATAAATATTGACTGGCTTTTCGCCCACACTCTTAACATGATCCCATTGTGACCCAAAGAGCTCCTCAGTCCTTTTATTTTATCATATGCCAAAACTGGATAATATTTACAGAGAGTGTTTTTCCATGAGTGGTAGGAATTTCTTGTGCCAGCTTGAAAAACATTGAAAACAGGGAGCTTTACTGCAGAAAAGCTGACACAGCTTTATCAACAGCATAGCACCACAAAGCATCTGTTTTCTGTAAGGTGATGGCTGTCTTTTCTTGTCTACTTATCTCTATGAAAGTATTATTCTCCATCTTTCTGTGTCTGTAACATACAGAGGTATGGTCACTGGAATGGCAAGAATGGCCTTTATGAAAGATAGCCTCTCTTGATATCATATAGATAAGGTATCAATTTAATGTTGTGTGTTCTCCAGGGGCAGAAAGCTTCCTCTCCTTATGCTGCCACAATTAATCACTTGAGTCTTTGTAGTTCTTCAGGGGTAGTATACTGCAAAAGTAAGGAGGGTTCTATATATTGCAGCTATAGCAATTGCCATATAATACACATTTTGATGCAGAACAATGTACCAGATGTCTTTGGTTAAGAGTTCAACATACTGTGAATGGTGGGCCAGATCCTCAATTGGTGTAGCGCAATTAACTTCAGTGTTGGTATGCTGATTTACACTAGCTGATGATCTGGTCATGACTGTTTAGTCAGTTGACACTAGTTTTGTCCAGAGAATCAGATTCTATCAGTTGTCCATTGTTTGTCAAATATGTGATATTTAGGCTTATGACAATCACTTGTGGGTAACAGACTGTAGGCTATGAAGAATTTCCCTTGCAAATGTAAATGCCTTTAAAAAGGCAGTTATATAGAAGCTAGAGGGAGTTAATTCACAAAGTGCTTGCATTCAGTTCTGGAGACCTGACAGATATAGGGAAAATATTTCTATTGTGGTGTTCTAAAAGCATGAAATAAAAGTGGCTTGATATGCCTGTCCAGTATATTTTGTAATATTACCGAAAGTTCTAAATCTTTCATTTCTGTGTAAAAGAGCCAAGCTAGAAAGTACTGTACCAAGCAGTATTGGTATGTCAGTAATTTACTTTTGTCTGTTGTTGTCTTAAAGGCAGAAGTTAGTTATGCTTGAGGCAAGATAAAGAATTGGCCTCAAATAGCCTTAATTTCTAAAGTAATAAAGTTCTGTATGTCCTGTAGGGCATTTTATTTGTCAAATGAATATTTCATTATAGAAAAATGCATTCATCCTAACAAAATATTACAGGGCTTTAGTCCAGAAGGACTCAATTACCTGGAGTAAGAGCAATAATATTATTCAAATGATATATGGGTGATTCTACTGGATCTTGTTTTCATAAAATATTACTGTGAGTTTAGCTGCATGGGTGTTGGTCTTATACTTGGTGCATTGGTAGAACAGAAAGAGGAAGTGCTCTGTGAATGGGAAAGTAGAAGTATATTCACTTCTGTGACTAAATTAAGCGATAGGAGATTATTGTATGCCTTAAGTGTGTTTTATGGATGGCAAACATCTATCTCTAATCCTCTGGAAAGTACTTATTGCCTCATAAATACATTGCTTGAAGTGAATTGAGATGTCTAAAATAGTAAGCTTAGTGGAAGTCATTGGATTCACTGGTGCTATGCCTGTTTAAACCAGTTGAGGATTTGGCCCGTAAAGGGTCAGCCTTTTTCTGTAAATGCATCTTCTAAGGAGTACAGTAGATGCATAATCATGGGTGTTACTGATACAAGTACAAATGTGACAGGGCCAAAACCTTATCTTTGTTTTAAAGCCATTCTTTGTTTGAATTCTCATTTGTATAACTGCTAATTTGATTTTTGTAGAATCTCATTTTAGACCTTGATTTTTGGAAAGAAAACGTGCATGTTGAAATCATGACCATATTTCAAATGGGATGGAGAGACTAGTTCATGAGATAAAAGACTTGAGGGTTTCACACACTTCTAGCGGTAAATGGAACCTAAAATGTATTTAGGTTTTAAAGAGCCCTGGTAACAATCTCCTCTCCCCTCTCTTAACCCTAATAGGTCTCCTGACTTTGCCAATGTCATGCTGGTGTTTCTTCAGGTTTAGAAGTCTCTGGTGATTTTAGAGGTGTGTTTCTAAACATATAATATCAATGCCAAATGGCTGCATGTTTCTAAGTTCAGGAGTTCTAAAGCTTTCACAGGACCTGGGGTAGATGTTGATGGATTCTGGAACATTTCTGACCTAGGGAAGTACTGAAGCTCACAAAATTCTGATAAAACAGTTGGCCAGTACTCAAAACATTCTCTTGATGTGATACTACCAAAGGAAGGGGGAGGACTGGAGTTAGGAAGAGGGATCACTGTTGGCAGGGGTGGACTTTAGAATTGGAAAGAAGGAATTTTGGACTTGTGGGCCTGTTGGAATTAGGAATCATGAAACAGATGGATGTGGGGAGATAAAAGGAAAGGTTGGGTTCTGGAGTAGATGAGGAGGAGTTTGGGAAAAATGAGATCTCAGAAGGTTAATTTGAGCGTGAGATAAGCATCAGAATTTTGGTAGGCTTACCTAAAACCAAACCAAACATCTTTGAAATGCTGCCTGGTGTCATTTTAAACAATTGGAGCGGGTCAGCGAGACACTTTTTATTGTGCTTGTATTCTGTTGTTTTTTTTTGTTCACCTGACATTATTTATGTTTCTAAACATATAACCTGTAGTAATTCCCTGCTCAGGCAGAGGTAATCCCAAACTTGCTTCTACTTAATTTCTTAAAGTCATGAAAAATTAAATCAATTCTACCCTGTATCTTTTGAAGAAAATAAGCTGTGTTCATTTGTTATTTATACTACAGACACTAACATTAGATCCACTGACACTTCATGTTAACCTTAGTTTTGTCCTGGCCCACTACAAATCTTTTTATTCATCTCTTATTTGGACCCCAAGAGGCAAAACATTGTTAGTGGTGCACAGGTGAGTTAAGATATCATATCCATTGTCTGTCTTTATTCAGTGAAATTCAGTGCCCCTAGAAGTAATATGGTAATACTCTGGTTTTATTCAGCACCTGATCTGAAGCCCATTAAAGTCAGTGGGAGTCTATTCGTTGATCCAAAGCCTGTTAAAGTCTATGGGTCTTTATGCCATTCATTTAACAATTAAAAGACCTTCTCCAAACACTAAGTAACTAAACCACACAGCATCTTTCCCAGGTAGTCAGATAGTATCTACTCCTGAGTGAATTCTGTGCCAAAAAATTAAAAATACTGCACCAAAAAAAGAAAAATTATGTGCACAATATTTTAAAATTCTGCAAAATTTTGCAAATTTTATTTGTCAATAAGTAAATGTGGCTCCAGCATGGCAGTGGGGAGCACAGGCTACTGGTTGCATTGAGGTGGGAAATCACCCTGAAGCCTCCACCAGCCCCGGTACAAGGACTTGGCAGTGAGGCTGCACCCGACCCTGACACAGTGCAAGGGCCGGGCCTGCCCCAGAAACACCCTGGGGCCCTTCCCCTCTGTGCCAGACGCACCAGGTGTGGGTGGGCAGGCTCAGCCCAGCAGGATCCAAGTCTAGAGAGGCTTAGTGTGGGGAGGATTCAAGTGTGGGGAGAGGTTTCTGTATGGGGCATTCTGGGTGTGGGCGGCTCAGTGGGGGATCTGGATGCACAGGGGCTCATTGGGGTGTTCTGGGTGCAGGGGCAATGGGGCTCTGTAGGGGATCCAGGTGAAGGTGGTTAGGGCTTGGTGGGGAGGGTTCTGGGTGTAGGGGCTCAGTGGGGGGATCTGGGTGCTGGGGGAGTGGGGCTTGATGGGGTGTGGGTCCAGATGTAGCTGGTTGGGTCTCAATGGAGTGGGGGTCTGGTTGGGAGGGATCATCAGGGCGTCCAGGTGTAGGGGGTTAGGGTTTGTCAGGGTTAGGGTTCAATGGGCCTGCTTAACAGGGGAACCGCAGCTGCTGCCGAGGGGATGCCGCATGTCAGGCTCCCGCTTCCCCCCATGATTCCCCTATCCCTGATTCTTCCCCATCTCATCCCACTGCCCCGTCCCCTTCCCCAGACTCTCATATTCCCCTCCCCTGCCCTATTCCACTCCCGCTTTCTTCCCCACTACCTTTTCCCCCCATCCCGTCAAGCCCCACCTTCCGTCATTTTCCCCACCCCCATACCCAGCCCCACCGCAGGCACTCACCGTTGCACAGAAAACAGGAAGACTCCCAGAATACAGAAGGGGAGCACGACTGATACTAGAACCCAGGAGGTGGTGTTCAGCTGAAGAGTCAGCAGAGCCAAGATGCAGCCTCCTTCAGCAGGGTAGCTCTGCACTTGCAGAAATGAGGGGGGTGGCAGTGGCATGTAACCCTGTGTGCCCCCCATGCCTTGCCTCTGTTTGGGGGAGCAGTTCCCCCCTTAAAACTGCGCCCATGGTTGTCCTTGACTCCTGCATGGCTTCCCTTTGCTTCCCTGCAGGGAAGCGCAGGAGTTCTGCGGGGGGGGGGGGGGGGGGTTGTGTGTTTTCTGCAGGTGTGCAGTCCCACAGAATTCCCCCAGGAGTAAGTATCATGATATGCATTTTAGAGATGGTTAAACTGAGGCACAGATTTTTGCCCAGTGTTACACTGTGACCTACTGACTGAGCCTGGAGTGGAATCTGGGAGTCCTGACATCCTGTTACTGACTCTGATCACTTTACCACATACAAGGTTGGTCATATTGTCTATCATTTTCTTATAAAAATGGTACTGTATAGTCTTTGTTTTGTCTATGGACACCTGGTCGCTGTTCATAATTCCACTCTGGGTGAGTTGTCAGGGTTAACTTTTGGAAAATTGTGTTTGCAGTGTTGTTATAGCCATGAGGGCCCCAGGGTATTAGAGAAGCAAGGAGTGGAGGAGGGGATGTCTTTTATTGGACCATCTTCTGTTGGTGAAAGAGACAAGCTTCTGAGCCTACACAGAGAGCATTTGTACGGTTTGGCAGTGAAGAAGCAATGTTCTTGCAGTTTTAGCTGCATGATTCTTGTGGTTTTTAAAGGCTTGAGTCAAAGAAACAATGCAAGGAGAAAATTAAAGATACTAAAAGAGATCATGTAGTCTTCAGAGGAAAAACTCAGGAAAACAGAATAGATGAGGTTCAAAGCAGACAATAGCTGGAGGTGATAACTACTGGTTTGTTTTAAAGTGCATATCTTTGCTTGAATTTTAATTCATACAAAGCCTTCTTAGTGTGGACTATATGTTTTAAATAGTGTAGAAGATCATAATGTCCCATCCCCAAAGTGCATAGCCACATCCAAGACCCAGAGCTGGATAGCCTGCAGAAAAGCTTTCAATTTCCTGTTGTCCCAGAAACTGTAATCCTGAAGGAGAGCAAAATAATGATTGGTATGTGTTTGTTGCGGAACATTTGTCAACCTTGTGCATCTAAATGACTTGGGGGGATCAGATTCCTTTCTTGCTGACTCTCTTTTTTTATTCACTGTCCTGGTTTTATGCTCATCACTAATCCTTATATTGGATTGACCAGGCTGCTCCTTTTTACTCCTTGGGAAATATTTTCCGGTTAGTATTCAGTTGAACTCTAGGGCTCGGATCTTAAAGGAGCCTAAGAGAGCTAAGAGCCCATTTCAATAGGAATTGAGTGTCCATTTCAGTGGGAGCTGGGCATGATGAGAGAGTACCAGGAAGCAAATTAAAATGATGATGACTTTACTCAAATGCAGGACAGGATAACAGACATTGCATATCTGGAGATTCTCTGTCTCCTGGAGTTTCTGTGTTCCCAGTCAATTTCTTATGATGCCTAACCTTGGCTTCAAATAGAATCAACAGTATAATAATAACGGTACTTTGTCCAGGAGAGTAGATACAAGTGAAATAAGAAATCTAGTATCAGCTGCTTCCCTAAGCTTAGTGGGAAAGTATGTAAATGTGCTTGAGTGCATTTTGGTGTCATTCACCACTCCGGGGGAAATAAAGGAGAGGAGGGGAAAAAGAATATTCGTTCTGAGAGTTGGCCTCATTCCTGCTGTTTTAAGGATGAAATTACATTGGTTTGCTCAATGGAAGGCCCCAATTTAAGACAGACTGGGAATTCCAGGCTGCAAGTTTTTTAGACTGGGCTACTTTCACCTTCAGTCACCTTTCACCATGGAGGGAAAAAATTCCTCCCCTGCATACTCATCACCTCATGGGGGAAAATTGGTTGAGACTCATAGAAGGCATATGGCTCTTTCCATCAACAACTAATAATAATGTATTAATACCTAACATTTACCTATGTCTCTAAGCTCCTTACAGAGGCAAGAAATTGTTATCTCCCCCTGCCCCCCGTTTTACAGGACAGAAAGTAGCTTGCCCAAGGTAATTAATCATGCTAAAAAGGTATTCCTGAAGCCTATTAGAATTATAGAATCATATTAGGGTTGGAAGAGACCTCAGGAGGTCATCTAGTTCAATCCCCCACTCAAAGCAGGACCAACACCAACTAAATTATCCCAGCCAGGGCTTTGTCAAACCGGGCCTTAAAAACCTCTAAGGATTCTGAGCAGTTCTGAGTGCCCTTGGCTCCCATTACATTTAATAGGAGTCGAGGGTTCCCAGCACTTACCACTTAAAGATTTTTAGGCTTTACTCCTGCCTGACAGCAGATGTGTTCTCAGTAATGCAGTATTGGAGAGGATTGCCCTGGGTCCTGTTCATCACTTTTACTTTGCTCTCCTACAGGCAACATTCCAAAGCTACTCCATGCAAGATTGAGGCCTTAGTGCACTTTTACATTGTATTTTGAGTTTTAATTGTAGTGTACAAAGAATTTCAAATTTCTCCTACCATGCATCTTGCAATAACAGAAAAAGCCCTTGGTTGTGAGCCCCACCCAAATCTCTCTCTCGCTCTCTCTCTCTCTCTCACAACACACACACACACACCTGATTTATTTTACATTAAATTAAAAACCAAGCTTCTCCTTTACAACTTTCATTACTGCAGCAAGGAGTTTCCAATGGGCTGCCAAAAGCCTTCTCCATGTCATCTTGACACCAGAATTTGCCGATTGACTTATCTAAGTATGGTAAAGGCAGATGGGAGTAGTCTTTATTGCTGGCAGTGTTGCAGTTTCTTGTTTGTCGTTCTTTTTTTTATTACTCAGAGGCACAGAATTTCACTGGATGAGTAGTTTAGCTCTACAGTCAGCACATTATGTATTCAACTTTCCCCCTAAAGCCAAAACAATGCCTTCCTACTCCTCCCAAACATCTGAGCGGATTTCTCTTCAGCCTGAAATGCTGAAAATGTTGGAATCAAAACCTTTCTAATTATTGAATTGAAGTTTCTTTCTAATTATGAGCCCTTATTTTTTTGGGGGGGGGGGAAATCTTGGTCAAAGGAGTCTGCATTAAGGAGATTACATGAACCTACTTTGTAACCCACTATGTGGAAATGCTTTCTTGAAAAGGCTGAGTGTAATGGTAGGTTTTGTTGAACTTTGATGTGTACAGAATGAAGGTACCAGAGAAGGCAGCAAACAGATTTTCTCTATCAGTTCCTCTTAGAATTCCTGAGAAACCATGTCCCTGCCTTCAAAGCAGAGGGAGGGAGGAAAATTCTGTTCTTTTATAGTGCAAAGTAGTTATTTTATCAAACAGATTTCTAGGAATATCATAAAACATGTGAGAACAGGAGAGCAGATCCTCAGCTGCTGTCGACTGGCGTAACTCCTTTGAAATCAATGCAGCTATACTGATTTACTGAGGATCTGGGAAAAAAATGTTTAAAGTTGCTTAGTTAGGAATTTAATTTCAGGTGAAACATTTTGCATTTAAGCAGGGTATTTTGGTGAGCTTTATGGTTCCTTGTCATGTGTATCGTACAGAGACTTGGTGGGATAACTCACATGACTGGAGTACTGTCATGGATGGTTATAAACTGTTCAGGAAGGACAGGCAGGGCAGAAAAGGTGGGGGAGTAGCACTGTATGTAAGGGAGCAGTATGACTGCTCAGAGCTCCGGTACGAAACTGCAGAAAAACCTGAGTGTCTCTGGATTAAGTTTAGAAGTGTGAGCAACAAGAGTGATGTAGTGGTAGTGTAGTGTAGTGGGAGTCTGCTATAGACCACTGGACCAGGGGGATGAGGTGGATGAGGCTTTCTTCCGGCAGCTCGCAGAAACTACTAGATCGCACGCCCTGGTTCTCATGGGTGACTTTAATTTTCCTGATATCTGCTGGGAGAGCAATACAGTGGTGCATAGACAATCCAGGAAGTTTTTGGAAGCGTAGGGGGCAATTTCCTGGTGCAAGTGCTAGAGGAGCCAACAAGGGGGGGAGCTTTCCTTGACCTGCTGCTCACAAACTGGGAAGAATTAGTAGGGGAAGCAAAAGTGGATGGGAATCTGGGAGGCAGTGACCATGAGTTGGTTGAGTTCAGGATCCTGACACAGGGAAGAAAGGTAAGCAGCAGGATACGGACCCGGGACTTCAGGAAAGCAGACTTCGACTCCCTCAAGGAACGGATGGGTAGGATCCCCTGGGGGACTAACATGAAGGGGAAAGGAGTCCAGGAGAGCTGGCTGTATTTCAAGGAATCCCTGTTGAGGTTACAGGGACAAACCATCCCGATGTGTCGAAAGAATAGTAAATATGGCAGGCGACCAGCTTGGCTTAACGGTGAAATCCTAGCGGATCTTAAACATAAAAAAGAAGCTTACAAGAAGTGGAAGGTTGGACATATGACCAGGGAAGAATATAAAAATATTGCTCGGGCATGTAGGAATGAAATCAGGAGGGCTAAATTGCATCTGGAGCTGCAGCTAGCGAGAGATGTTAAGAGTAACAAGAAGGGTTTCTTCAGGTATGTTGGCAACAAGAAGAAAGACAAGGAAAGTGTGGGCCCCTTAATGAATGACAGAGGCAACCTAGTGACAGAGGATGTGGAAAAAGCTAATGTACTCAATGCTTTTTTTGCCTCTGTCTTCACTAACAAGGTCAGCTCCCAGACTGCTGTGCTGGGCATCACAACATGGGGAATAGATGGCCAGCCCTCTGTGGAGAAAGAGGTGGTTAGGGACTATTTAGAAAAGCTGGACGTGCACAAGTCCATGGAGCCGGACGAGTTGCATCCGAGAGTGCTAAAGGAATTGGCGGCTGTGATTGCAGAGCCATTGGCCATTATCTTTGAAAACTCGTGGCGAACGGGGGAAGTCCCGGATGACTGGAAAAAGGCTAACGTAGTGCCAATCTTTAAAAAAGGGAAGAAGGAGGATCCTGGGAACTACAGGCCAGTCAGCCTCACTTCAGTCCCCGGAAAAATCATGGAGCAGGTCCTCAAAGAATCAATCCTGAAGCACTTACATGAGAGGAAAGTGATCAGGAACAGTCAGCATGGATTCACCAAGGGAAGGTCATGCCTGACTAATCTAATCACCTTCTATGATGAGATTACTGGTTCTGAGGATGAAGGGAAAGCAGTGGATGTATTGTTTCTTGACTTTAGCAAAGCTTTTGACACTGTCTCCCACAGTACTCTTGTCAGCAAGTTAAAGAAGTATGGGCTGGATGAATGCACTATAAGGTGGGTAGAAAGTTGGCTAGATTGTCGGGCTCAACGGGTAGCGATCAATGGCTCCATGTCTAGTTGGCAGCCGGTGTCAAGTGGAGTGCCCCAGGGGTCGGTCCTGGGGCCGGTTTTGTTCAATATCTTCATAAATGATCTGGAGGATGGTGTGGATTGCACTCTCAGCAAATTTGCGGATGATACTAAACTGGGAGGAGTGGTAGATATGCTGGAGGGCAGGGATAGGATACAGAGGGACCTAGACAAATTGGAGGATTGGGCCAAAAGAAATCTGATGAGGTTGAATAAGGATAAGTGCAGGGTCCTGCACTTAGGACGGAAGAACCCAATGCACAGCTACAGACTAGGGACTGAATGGCTAGGCAGCAGTTCTGCGGAAAAGGACGTAGGGGTGACAGTGGACGAGAAGCTGGATATGAGTCAGCAGTGTGCCCTTGTTGCCAAGAAGGCCAATGGCATTTTGGGATGTATAAGTAGGGGCATAGCGAGCAGATCGAGGGACGTGATCGTCCCCCTCTATTCCACATTGGTGAGGCCTCATCTGGAGTACTGTGTCCAGTTTTGGGCCCCACACTACAAGAAGGATGTGGATAAATTGGAAAGAGTCCAGCGAAGGGCAACAAAAATGATTAGGGGTCTGGAACACATGACTTATGAGGAAAGGCTGAGGGAACTGGGATTGTTTAGTCTGCAGAAGAGAAGAATGAGGGGGGATTTGATAGCTGCTTTCAACTACCTGAGAGGTGGTTCCAGAGAGGATGGTTCTAGACTATTCTCAGTGGTAGAAGATGACAGGACAAGGAGTAATGGTCTCAAGTTGCAGTGGGGGAGGTTTAGGTTGGATATTAGGAAAAACTTTTTCACTAGGAGGGTGGTGAAACACTGGAATGCGTTGCCTAGGGAGGTGGTGGAATCTCCTTCCTTAGAAGTTTTTAAGGTCAGGCTTGACAAAGCCCTGGCTGGGATGATTTAATTGGGGATTGGTCCTGCTTTTGAGCAGGGGGTTGGACTAGATGACCTCCTGAGGTCCCTTCCAACCCTGATATTCTATGATTCTATGATTCTATGATCGTTAATGTAAACAAATAGCTCTGTTTATACGGATTCACTGTCAGACACTTGCAAGATCTAAAAAAAAACCCTTACGCCATCAGATATTGGCAAAAGTCCCATTTATTTTGAGTAATTCAGCATTTTGGATCCTGGAATGAATGAGCTAGTAGACAGTAGCAGGCCTAGCTTCTTCAACTTGAAATATGTTCAGTCATGTGCACTTTAAATGTTTTGTCCGAAGCACCTTGAGAATGTTCAGCCCAGGTGGTGTCATTCTGCGTTAACACATGCTTTTGTGCTCTGACTAAACCAATCTGCCGGTAATTCTTTAAAAAAAAATTGTCCTATCTACTGAAACACAGGCTTCAAGTGTTTCCTAAGAGAAAGCGAATGGATATTTGGGGTTAGGCAAATGTAAATTTCCTGCCTTACAAATATATTTAATGCCTACTGGAAAATATTTATAGAACAATATTTTATTAACACGGGTGCTCTCAACAGTCAAAGCTCTAAAAACCCCATGTGCTGCTGCAGATACAAAGCAGCAAGTCACACAAGAGGCCTATAAACCAACCTTTTATGTCCTCCCCATTCTTCCTTCCTCTGATACGTGCTGTTGTTCAGCTGTGACTCCTCAGTTAATGGTTCCCCCTTTACGAATATTTACTGATTAAATTAGGATGAACATAAAGCAAGAATTGTGTTCAGATGCAACTGGTTATGTGTTTGGTTCAAAGGTGATGACTGGTTCTTTTAAAATACTGTGGACCAGATCCTGACCTGTGGCTGAGAAGCATCCTCTCCATCTCAGGAGGTAGAATACAGGGGTTGCACTCCCCTGATCCTGGGCTGACCTGCGTTGGGCATGACAGCTACTCTGAGCTGTGCTAGCTGCCAATGACCCAAGGGGTAGAGAGGGATCACCGAGTTATAGGGATGCTCTAAATCAGCTGCAGGGAGTGTGGTGAAGCAAGGAGCATAACACTAGGGAGTGGGTAGTTAAAGGAAAAGGAGTGGGCAGTTAAAGCAGCTTTAGGACAGATTTATACCTGTGGAGTGGTATAAACCTTCCCCAGCATAGCT
Organism: Caretta caretta; assembly: GCF_965140235.1. NCBI lineage: Eukaryota > Metazoa > Chordata > Testudines > Cheloniidae > Caretta > Caretta caretta. The sequence continues at coordinate 51,925,560 of NC_134216.1, read as the reverse complement.
GGAAATGTGTCCCTGTAGCTTCTGCTTGATTTATTATCCTTCAGTTGCTTTATAGCAATTACTTACATGACATAAATGTTTGACACTTATTGGTGTTAGTGATTGTGTTGCGGTTTATTTCCTATGCAGGAAACAAAAGGTTTTGCCATATCAAGTTAATGGATATCTTTGGCTCTGAAGATGAGACTCGAGTGCTGAAACCTTAGTCTTTCTCCAGAACTGTTCTCTGTTCAGTATCAGTTGTAGTTGTTATCTGTTTATCTGATAAAATAGGATGTTCTGGGTTTGTGCTATTGTGAAGTTCCCCTCTTTTGTACTGGAATACCACAGCCCTTTGTAGCCTGCTCCTTTACACTTGGAGACAGTGGGTGTCTTTGGTTCCTGCGGTGGAACTCTGGAACTTCTCTCAACCATGAGCTGAGCATGGCAGGGTGCCAGAGGTGTCATCTGTGTGCAAAAGAGCCAAAGGGAAGTACATAAATTCAAAGAGTATGTTGCTGTGTCACAGGAGTCTGTATTATAAAGGAAGGAATAAGCAATGGTTATTCTGGACCAGTGTTAGAAGCAGTGATGGGATCCCAGCTGATATTCCCAGCGAATGAGGATAAAATGGTGCCATTCACTGCTGCTGTCACTGTAAAGTGCTAAAATGAGAAAGAATAAGAGGCAGGGAGCAAGCAAGATCTAAACCACTCCAATTGATAGATTAAAACTAGGGCATTAAAGAGCCTGTAGAGATTCCTTGACCTTCAGAAAATGAGACTGAATAAGGATGACTATTACTACTGTACCTATGGCGCACACAGATTTATTGAAGATGTAGAGTACAAGAAACCCAGAAACATAGTGGGCTAGTTTCCCAGTGGGTGTAAATTGACATAATTCCACTGACTTCAGCTGAGGAGCTGGTGCAGTGACTGCATACAAAGACATTTTACAAAACAATAAGGTACAAAATCATCAGCAACTTCAAACAATCCATCTTACTCACATGCAACTACCAACCGGGATATAAAATGTTACTGTTCTTTTGCACCTACTGATTTAAACAATATCTATTCATGTGTTCTCAGGGAACAGTGGAACCTCCCCCTTCCTCCTTAGGTCTTATCCTACCCCTACAGCCATGACAGTGGAGATGCCCTTGTGAGGTTCCGCTTCATAAGTGCATGGAGATTGTGAGGGGGCTGTACATCCCCTGAATGGTGCTGAGCTCAACCCCACAGGGTGCCCAATATGATGGCAGTGCACATGGGATGGGCGGGGACGTATAGGAGACAGGGTCAAAGTGGAGCTGGTGCATGAATCTCCCCACCCGTCCTTGGGTTGGAAGAGCCCATAATGGGCTTTGGAGCCTTCTTCAACCAGCATGTTGCTCTATGACTCTGGGGCAGAGGAGGATTTCTTACCTCACTCTCTCCCTAGTTTCTGCCTAATACACTATTTGGCTACTCAGGCTGAATGTTGGGTGCAGGATTTACCCCACTGAGAAGTAGCGTTTTCACAGAACAGCTTCAATGTCAGCAGAGAATCACTACAGACAGAGTTTCACTCTCTTATCTGACTGTAGGGAAGTTAAGCACAGTGGACCATATATAATATTCTATTCCTTGAAACACATTACAGGCCTGGCATACTTTTTTAAATTAGATATTCAGGAAAATATGCTTTTTTTTTTTTTATTAAGCACACACTTTAAAGTGTTAATGGGCAAGTGAACCTTGTGATGTAGCCAGTTAGATTTCTTAGAGCATTAGAGTGAAATATGATTTAGGTAAGATTAGAATAAACAGTTCTCCTGTAAAATCTCCCAGATCCTTTCATCATTGTGTATCGTAAGGTGGGAATTCAGGATGCTCTTTTTTGTCTGTTTTAATTGACATAGACTATAATTGCTGATGCTATAAAATATAACCAAACAAGATCATATGACATCATACTGACATATAGGAACTCATAAAGCCTGACACTACTTGTTGTGTGTTGGGTGGAGCTAGGGAGAGGACACATAAGCAAGGGTGAAGGATTTTGGTAAGATATTAAATTTGACATAAGGTGACAAAAATTTAAAATAGCATAAGACGTCCGCACTGCTTTGCAACATGTAGCCCTGTCATGGTGGCATAAAGGTTTGTCGCTCCAGTGAAATAATGTAATTCATACTGTCCAGCATGTTGCTGGTGAGGCCAGGCTTGCAAATTGCTGATTGGAATAGCAGACTGGCCATTTGCAGATTGCTGGTAGATTTAATGCAGGCATCCAAATGGATTGGGAGTGGAAACTATGTCTCTCTGATACTGGCACAGGAAGCCCTGTTTAGAGAACTTTCCTCACAGCCAAAATGTATTATTTTTTGCAGATGTACAGCAGTCTAAGATTGGTCTTTGGAGAAACCAAAATCAAATACATTAACAGACTCCAGGCGGGTATTCCAAAGCAGACAGTAGAAGAGCATCACATGTTCACTATATAGGGTTACTATTTTAGACTTTGCAGATTTAAACATGTTAGGCAAGTTTCCTTATGGTCCTTGTAAGATTAATAAGACTTCTTAACAGCAGTTTGGACAGAATCCCCAATAACACCATGTTCTGGAGTTTTGGCTTTCAGAAGGAAGCATAATACAATAAGTCCCCTCAATCATTTCTCTCTCTATCGTTTAGCTGATGCAATAAACCAAATAGTTTGGACATCCATGTGACCAGTCACCACAGATGACAGTCATGCTGAATGGCCTTAGCTTCCCTTCTTATCTGAAAAATGGGATTTTTTCCACATTGTTCTAATTTCTTCATAAGAAAATTCTCTACTATAGTGCATTTGTTGACTTGTGGTATCTGGAAAGAATGATAGCAGTGCTCAGAAAGAATTAAAAATGTGGTGGATCTCATAGAATGCTGAACTGCAAAGCAGACAGGCAATTTTAAGCAGAAAAAGTCGTGAAAGACAAAACATAAGGTAGGATTGAGCAGTACAGAAAAGGTACAAAGGAACACTTTATAGCACCTGAAACACACTTGCTTTCAGCCTTTTGGTCACAATTTAACAGTTTTCATTCCTTCCACTTTATCTCCTGATATTTTTTATTAAATGAAATTATCTCACAGTGAGGAAGATAATGCAGGATAGTATTACATGGATTGGTACTGGCTTCCAGCCATAAACAAACCAACCAAAATCAAGAGCAACAACCCCTATCTTCTAGTTTTTGACAGTCACTTACCCTAGCTGTCTGTCTACTCACTGTGGCCTTTAGACCCCTATATGTATATTTAATTAGGGAAAGAGAATGCTACATTTTTGGTAGCCTAGCTATTTGATGAATTTGACTTGCTACAACCTTTTCTGTTTTCCTTTCTGATTGCAGTGTTGATATTTTAATAAATACAAATTAACCAACAAGAATCTTAAGAATTTCTGCAATTGTGTTTTACCATATCAGTAGTGATTCTAAAATTAAACATAACTTGTCATCTTAAAAGTAGTTATAATGTGTTTAGTTCTACTAAAAACCAGTTTCAATTTTAAAGAAAATCCATGTATTACAACAGTTGTCCTATGAAAATTAAGGATGGGATTTTCAGCAGCGCTGAGTATTGGCCTAACTCTGCTTCTACTGAGAGCAGAATTAGGCCAGCACTAAACACATCCTAATGTTTACTCCAGTCTATCTATGTAAGTTCACTGTTGAATTGCTGGTTTTGAGTCTTGTGTGTTCTCACACAAGTTATTTATAAGAGAACTCCAAATTCCATTCTAGAGTTAACTAAATGATCAAACTCTTCCCTGAGAAAATCAAATGGTATAATACACACATCTCTGAACATTAAACATTCCCCATGTGAAACACAGTCTTATACATTTGAAAATAATTATTGTACCATTTCCCATTTTGTAAGCAGGTGGCTTGGCCCTGTAATTGTCTGGAGCTATTCACATGAGCAGTGGCTGCAGTATTTGGCTAGTTAATATGCACACACATATGCATGCATGCACACATAAAATTGAACAAGCCTCACTCTACATCCTTCCTTGATAATGGAGTAGCGTCCGTGTCACAGCATGAAGAGAAAGGGTTGAAGGAAGTGTTGTCAAACTGCACAGGCCCGAAAAGGATTAGATGAGTTTGCCTGCTCCTAACAAGTCTATCAGCAAAGGCTTCCATCCCATGAGTGAGTGGTGAAAAATGATAAAATATCAGCTATTCTGGTGGAAGAACCTAGGGATAAACTAGTTACTACCTGAAAGAAGGGAGTGGTTAGGAGTGTGGCTTTGGGCACCAAATGGTTGACTCTGATTTGGTTCTTTTTTGTGATGTTGCAACTGTGCATCTAGGTCTATGATGAATATCTTGGCTTTTGCCATGGAAAAAAAGGGAAAACCCATAGCCTGTGATGGTAAGTGGGTTTAGGAAAAAAGGGGATGAGGGAAGAATACAAATGTCTCCATATTTGTAGCTGTGCTCCCTACCTCCAACCAAGCCTTCACTTCCTGCCAGCCGCTGCTCCCGTTCTCCCTTCTCCTCATTCCCACTCCATCACACTCTTAAACTTGCAACTGCAGCACACTTCGTGCTTCTGACTTCAACTGACTCCCTTACCCACCCGACCTTTGGATTGCTACATAATTCCCTTCCCCATCCTCACAGAGAGCCATAAGATGGGGTCTCTCTCAGGTGAGATTTAATCTTGTGATCATTAGCTCAGCAATGATGGTGTTAATATTTATGTACAGTAAATCATTAGAAGCTAGGAATGAATTGGGCCATTTGTATAAGAGATGACATCAGGAGTTACTTGCCATACCTGAGGCCTCCAAAAATCTTTTGTTCTGGAAGGTGTCATAGAATCATAGAATATCAGGGTTGGAAGGGACCTCAGGAGGTCATCTAGTCCAATCCCCTGCTCAAAGCAGGACCAATCCCCAATTTTTGCCCCAGATCCCTAAATGGCCCCCACATGTGTTTATACTGTATCTCCTGCCACCATAACCAGCATGAGCTGAACACTGATATTGAAAACTTACTTTTGGCTGCCTTGCACATGACACTAACATTAGCCATAAAAAAACAAGTCTGATTTCTACTATCACAAGTATGGAGCCATCATGATAGCTGCTGTGTGTATCTGGGGTACTGGGAACACGAACAGAACAGAAAATAGCCAAAATGTAAGGTAATACTGTTTCCTTCTGCTTAAGGAAGCCATGGGAGCATACATAAAATATGAAATTAGAATTCCATCAAATGAGTCTAACAGTATCCGACATGTCATTCTTCCTTTTATTGTCCCCTGTGCAGCTAAATCTGGAACAATTTATGATGCTAAAGGGGTCTTTGTTCATGACTAGGACTCTTAGATGCTACAGTAATACAAATACTATTGGCAATAGAGATATTGGCACAACAGTCTTTAAGGGACAATCCCACAGCTGGCAAATCTGATCCTAGGAACTATTCACCTGGGAGATTACCTTTTCCTCTTCAACCTCTTGTGGAGTGCACAGTCTGCTTGGTTGCTCTTGCTTTCTACTCCTGGAGTATCTTTGTCTAGGGCTGGAGGTTCTCAGTTGATGAACTTCATACCTGGAGCTCCCTCCCCCTAAGGCCTACTAGAATCTGAGGTTGGTAAACTTCCAGGCACAATGCAAGACCTTTAGTTAACTCTTAAGGTAGCTCCTGCAGCCTATTAATTCAGTGTCTTATTGAGAGACTATTTTTATCCTGCCTATTTTAATGATTATTATTGTGGTCAGTGCTCTGGCAATGGGCAGTGCATGAATATACATACAGTCCATATTTCCCCCAGCCCTAAAATTACATTTGTTTTTAAAATACCTGATTTGGGAAAGCTCTTATCCCTCTAAAACAAGGACAGTAGTATATTGACATCACATCTCCACATCTGAATGATCCACCAAAAATCCCATATGGAAAACCTGTGGAATTTAACAGGGATGAGAGTTGTAGGGTTGTATAGAAATTACTCTACAACCCTGTTACATTTTATAAAGAACATCATATCCTTACTCTAGGTTTTTCTAACTATCCTGTAGAATTCTATAGCAGGGATATAATTCTTTATTAAATTCTATAGGACATGTTTTAAAAAGTACTAAGATAAATGTTTGGCCAGACCCACTGCTGGTATAAATCAGCATAGATCAATTGACTTCAATGGGGGTATCCTAATTTACACCAGCCAGGGATCTTGCTAATTATAATTGTCTATTAAATTCTGTAGGACTTTTCCATAGAGAACTAACCTTTTGGATTCTGGTCTTCAGCGATGTTTGTGTGTCACATCATGGTTCCACACTCCCTCCCTACTTTAGTTTTTGAATAGGCAGAAGGATTAAAATGGAATTTCAAGCCTTTCAGAGAGCTCGGATCTTCCAGGAGTGATGATAATGTCTAATGTGTAACAAAATGATAAAGTGCAATGACAGTAGTTATAATGAAATTGTGGCCAGATTGTGTGAAATTTGGATTTCATCTGCATCCTTGCACTGTAAATGTCTAGTCACTCCACCTGAGGCCAACTGGGACATGAACTGAACCTCAAACTGAAATGTCTGAAAGTTAAAAAGTAAGGTGACAGAGATTCTGTGTAAAATGAATTCAGAATACAGCTCAACTAGCTGCTTGTTGATAACTACATAGCTATGATTCAATCTAACTCCTATTGAAGTGAATGAGGTTCTTTCCATTGATTTCAGTGAGAGCTGCAGCAGCCCTAATGCAGTAGATTGGCAACAGTATTATCAAGTGTGCACTGTGCTACTTCTGTGCATTTATTGAGATTTAGTATATAGGCATATACAGCACATTTGCAAGATGGTTGCTAGCACATATCATTTTTCGCTATGATTTATTTCTGCATCTCTGCTTTGTGAATAACAAGGATTAATTCCCTGCAGCTCACAACATCAAACTCAGGAAAACTTCAGGGTTTTTTAAGGAAAAGACAGTAAATAGTGATGGAATGCCTTAATGCATTTGAAAAATACATTCTCTTCCCTCCAGCAAATGTGAATTTTGGTAGAGTTATGTCCACTCTCATCATTAATTAGATTGGATCAGTGTACATGGTACTTAGTGATGTGCAGGGCATTCACCAGTTTCAGAAAATTCCCATTAAACTGGAACATTTTGCTAGTCCATAACCTCTTTAGCACTATTACATTCCACTACCACATCAGAACATTCATTTACTGTGCTTTCAAGGCATATGCAGTTTCCATATTTGTATTTTTAACAGATTATGTGCTCGTGTGATTATGGGCGGCCATTCCATTCTCACCCTGGAAGCTTTTTTGTTGTTGTTGTTGTAACTGCAATACAGCAAATATAGAATTAAACACAACTAAACCAGCCGTGTATATTGGTATCCTTTACTAATGTAATGGGACTACAGTATATTTATTCTATCAGATAGCAATGCTAAGATTGCTTCAGCCCTTTCATAAACTAGCCACAGGACGAAAAATATAGGAGGAGGAGCAACGTGCAGGGGCTGTAATTTCTAATCCCTGCAAATCAAAGTACAAGTACATCACTTATGACGTGTCCTGCTATTCTGACCTGTTTGTGCTATTCAGTCAGCACAAAGGGGTTGGATTCTGGCCACAGTCTGGCAATAGGGTATTTCCTTGGGACAAGAGAACTCCCTGCTGATGTGTAACTGGCAGAGGCATCCCCTTTCCTGGCTTTGCTGTGCTACACAGCAATGTTCTCCATTGCAATAGGATCCTTTGGAAAGAGGAGCAGAGCAACCTCCAAATATGGGTGAAGAGAGCAAATGGGTAGCTAAATTTTCAGGTGTTGCCTTCCAAAATGCAAGTAATTGGGTAGCTCTAGTGTGAAGTGTTGTCACATTTTCTCTCTCTTAAAATATTCCCCTGTTGCTGAGATGTGGAGGAGAAATGTGATAATAAAAAGCTTGAGAGAAATCCATTTGGAGGAAAATCAAAACCCAATTGTAAGATGACTGAGACTGGGAGCGGCTGTGCTTATTTGCTGCACACACATCTTTATTATGACAATTGCTGTTAGTGAGTGATGGGTTTTGGCTGCCTCCTAGTGGCTGAAGAATTTTTGTTGTTGTTGTTAATATCAGCGTTAATCCTGAAGTTTCACAATACAGGGCCCAACTCTGTTTTCACAGCAAAAGTTTCATTGACTTCAATGGAAGGGGAATCTAGCTCACGAAGTGTTCAGGGCAGATAACAGACAGAGGCATTTAGAAATCTACTAAGCTATCTCAGAGCATTTAGTTAATGACTTTAGATATTGATTCAAAACAGCATGCAGTCTCTGAATATGATATTTTAATATATAAACCATTGCTAGCTGTTTGGCTTTGGTTTTGATAATGTTTTAAGACAAAAATGGGTCTCCCATAGGATAAACGATTACCTAAAATACAACACATTGTGTCTGTTGTACATTTGTCTATTATATCTACATAATGATTTGTGCCTCATCCCCAGTTGATTTAAATGGTGTTACTGTTGAGTTACCCAGTGTATGTGAGAAGAGACTCAGGGCCAGTATCTGTTTTGGGTTGGGAAGAGAGAATGTAGTTAATCTGTTATTTCATCACTTTGTCATTTCTAGACATTCCAAAGCTGCTTTTCAAGTTTCAGCACCCTGCGTAATAGTCACTACGGTAAAAAGGCCAGTGACCCAAAGAGTGCATGAATTGTACTGTATAAACAAACACTATGTGTTAATTTCCAAACTAGGGAATAGACAGACTATAACAACCCTTATTGCCCTTTAGTTTGGATATGACTGGATAAAGTGACTATAATTTAGGCCTGATAGTAAAGTACAGTATAATGATGAACTATGGGAAAATGTGTACGTGATGTTTAGTAGCAGAGATGAGTCAGAGTTGGAATGACTGCTTCTTTCAGGTTTCTCCCTCTCGCATAAGTCAGACACTAAGGTGATAACAAATTTTTTCTGCTAGGTTGGTGGTATTTGAAGCAGATTAACAATTTTTCTCTTAGGATGTATATTACATGTCCCGTTATCTCCTCATATAGTACTGCTGCCACAAGATGAAGGACAAATATGAGAAGAGAAGAGGGAACATGATGAAATGGTGCTAAATGGTGCCATGGTCTTTTTCTTTTCAGCAAACCTGCAGAAGTACAGAGTAACAGGCATGGTGTTTCATCTTATATTTTCCAGAAAGTTAGCTCTCTGTGTGTGTATCTGAGATAGAGAGAGAGAGAGAAAAAAAAATAGAGTATGAGAAAGAGAAACTTCTGCATTTGCTGGTCTCAATCTGGCCCTTCTCTGGTATGCCAAAGCAATTGCTGTGTGGTTTATTTGAAGTTATGACAGTATGCTGACTTGGGTTCAGTGACTTAGAAATCTCATTTATCTTCTCATCTGAACTAGGCCACCAGTTCTAATGGTAACCCATTAAGGAAGACGTGGTCCATATGCCAGACCATATCTGGGGAAAAAGGCTCAAAATGTCAGAGCATTATGTCATGCACACTGTTTGCATGACATAATGCTCTGACATATGGGAGAAGTGAAAAGAATGCGATCCAGAGGACACTATACAGTGTAGAAAATGGTTTACACTGTGTCAGAAATGGACTGTACAGGATACATCAGTGATGTGTTTACTTCACAGTGACAACATTTGCTCCTAAGCATTTGCATCAACAGTTGGAGTCATGTTGTCAGCCTACGTGATAAACCAATTAAAAACACTGGTTGAGCTGTGCACAAATCCGATTTCAGTTTCTGTTAGCAAGGTGCAAAAGTCAGTGCTGGTGGGTATTAGTTAATGATACATCTGTTCCATTTCTCCTAGCTTTGACAATGATAAAATGTCTTGAGTAAGGGCACAAACTTTAAATCCCTAAGTCTCTCACATGTATTGTTTTGTTTTTCTCTCTTTGCATCTGGCTTTAATTTTAACAGAAATGCAGAGAACAGTTTGACTGAAATTGCACCATGATTTGTGCTGCTAATTTTTATCTTCATGCAATAATAATAATACTTACTTAATAAGATCTCTGTGTACAAAGCTGTATGCTCGTGGTTGAATTCAGTTTTACTTTTATATTTTTCCTTCTCTCTTAGTTCAATCCCTTTGTCTCCTTTTTCCCATATAAAACTGGAGACACCAAAAATTTTGAACTTCAAATATATATACTGTATTTCTTCTTATACAGGTACTGCATGTACAATAGTAAGGACGTGCATAAAATAGGAATCAATGTTTTTCATTGTTACACCTTTTTGCTTACAGTTAAATGTTATTGACTATTTTAGATACATAGGGTGGAAACCTGGCTCCCTTGAAGACAGTGGCAAAACTCCCATTGAAGTCTGTTCAGAATTGCACCCATAGTTTTGTAAATGTACTCATCACTTTAGAAAATAAACAGGACAAGGAGGTCCTTGTCCCAGTGAGACTATGAATTTATAGAGACAAAAACAAAATACAGGCAACAAATTGGTCATAGGAGGGCGTGAAGATTATAATGCTGTAGAGGTCAGTATAGGAAAGAGTTTCAAGAGTAGGATTAAGGAAGGAATAGTTTAAGGATAGGGAAGGCTTTGGTGGATGGGAAGCACTAGACTGTTCTAAGTATTAGGAGGAAGGATGAAAGGAGCTGTGAAACCCAGAGTTGAAAAAGATATTTTTTTTCTGATAGCCTTATTTTTATCTACTATGAAAGTCTTAGATTTTCCTGTATACCTGTTTGCCTTTAACATTTTTCTATATATTTTGCCCCCATTCATTTCTTGTGTTTTAAAGGCTTGATTCATCCTGCACCCAAGCTGAGCTTGGCACTAGATCCGATTGGAGAAGGGCAAACATGGATTTGCACCACTTTCATAGCTCCCCATTCTGAGGTTTTGCCCCTTCAGCCAACTTACAGCTGTCTCAGTGGCAATCCTAACTTGAATCTGGTTGCCTGTGGCCCCAGCAGCAGGGAATAGCTGCAGCATATTGTTACACTGGCTCCTTTCCCTAGTAATACTCCCAATAGTCCCTCTATGCTATTAAGTGCAATTTCCCAGTGATGGTTAGAGCAGTTTTACAGTCCTTTTAAGCCAACAGATTGACATTGAAAGGTTAAAGCAGCTGTGAGTTGAGCCATAAACTATAGTTGATTTGTGCAGTCCTTGATGACTCTTGCTCCCCTTTTCCTTACCAAGAAATAAAGTGGTAAAATAGCAAAATGTTACCAATACAAGACTCAATAAAGAATTAAAGGAAGGTAATATAAGTAATGCCAATCAACACAGGTTTGTGGAAAATAGATCCTGTCAAACTAACTTGGTATTTTTTCTGATGTTACAAGTTTGGTTGATAAAGGTAATAGTGCTAATTTAATATACATAGACTTCTGTAGATCATTTGACTTGGTACTGCATGACATTTTGATTAAAAAAAACTAGAAAGATTTACAATTAACATGCCATTAAGTATATTAACAACTGGCTAACTGATAGATCTCAAAATGTAATTGTCAAGAGGGAAAAATCATCGAATGGCTGTGTTCCTAGTGGGGTCCCTTGGATATCCATTCTTGATCCTACACTATTTAAAATTTTTATTAATGACCTGGAAGAAAACAAAATCATGACTGATCATGTTTGCAAGTGACACAAAAATTGGGGGTAAATGGTAAATAATGAAGAAGACAAGTTAGTACTATATGGAGTTGTCTGGATCTCTTAGTAAACTGCGTGCAAACAAACAATATGCATTTTAATATGGCTAAATGTAAATGAATAGATCTAGGAACAAATAATATAGGCCACGCTTACAGGATGGGGGACTCTAACCTGGCAAACAGTGACTGAAAAAGATTTGAGATCATGGTGGATAATCAGCTGAACATGAACTGCAAGTGTGACACTGTGGCCAAAAGGGCTATTGCAGTCCTTGAATGCATAGGCAGGAATCTTAGGTAGGTATTACCCCTGTGTTTGGCACTGGTGTGGCTGCTGCTGGAATACGGTATCCCGTTCTAGTGTCCACAATTCAAGAAGGCTGTTGATAAATTGGAGAGGGTTCAGAGAAGAGCCAGAAGAATGATTAAAGCATTAGAAAACAAGCCTCATTGTGGTAGACTCAAGGAGCTTAACCTATTTATCTTAACAAAGGGAATATTAAGGGGTAACTTTATTATAATCTGTAAGTACCTACATGAGGAAAAATATTTAACAATTATCTCTTCAGAGATAAGATATGACATGATCCAATGGCTGGTAGTTGAAGCTAAACAAATTCAGACTGGAAATAAGGTGTAATTTTTTAACAGTGAGAGTAATTAATCACTGGAACAACTTACCAAGAGTCATGGTGGCATCTCCATAACTGATAATTTTTTAAAAAGATTTTTCTAAAAGATATACTCTAAGAATTATTTGGGAGAAGTTCTATGTCCTCTGTTATATAGGCAGTCAGAGTAGATGATCACCAATGGTCCCTTCTGGCTTGAAATTTATGACTCAAAGAGGTTAAAGAGTTAGCATTTTAAAGTCCCAAGGATTAGTTTCTACTCCATGGTTGGGCTGTTGGCTTCATCTCTCATGTGCTTTTTGGACCCATAACATACTGTTCCCAGTTAACACTCCTCCTGTGGTTTAGCAGTTTGCAAGTGCCTAAAAAGTGTTTTCTGTTCTTTTTTAGAAGAGGATGCTGAAGAAATAGCCTGCACTCAAAATGATCAGATGTATCTGAACAGGGATATCTGGAAGCCCTCACCATGCCAGATTTGTGTCTGTGATAATGGAGCCATTCTCTGTGACGAGATTCTGTGTCAGGATGTGTTAGAATGTGAGAGCCCTCAGATTCCCCCAGGAGAATGCTGTCCTGTGTGCCCCAACACGGCGCGTGTTGATTTTGAAGGCAATACTGGTAAGGCTGCTTTACATTCCTTATTTTGCGTGAAGCCTGTTAAGCTGACATTTTGAACAATGTCATCTCTGATATGGTAATTTGAGATGAGCAAAGGAGATGGTGTTCAGATCCAGATCTGCCCAGGGTTTGGGGTTTGGATGTGATGCAAAAATAGGACTACAGTTCAGTTTCAGCAAACTCTCTCAAGCAAACTTGTGAGATCAGCTATTCTCACGAGATTTCCACAGACTTAGACTCAAATCTCAATAGAATGGTTATTCCAGTGAGATTTTTGCTGTCTTGAGTTGTATCTGAGCTGGATCTGAAAGAGAGTTCCTTTCTGGCTGTAGTTCTTACACACACCCAATACTGTTGAGGCGAGTTCATAGCCAGAGGTTTGATCTTAATCCCCCTTTTGGAATCTTGATGAGGTTTTGATTTCAGGTTCTTGTTTGGATCCAGTTTTATAAAAAACATATCATGTTGAGAGTGACATTCCATATACACCTCCTATTTTCCCTACTAAAATTGTATATGTATACATATAAAAATTGTTTAATAAAAAAACGATTGGGTAACTTTCTGAACAAAAATCTCTAAACTTTTCATTCTACATTCCTTAACACTGTGTATTATGTTATTTGAACCATATAATCATCTAAAGACATTTTTAAAAGGGAAATATTGCTGATTATATTAGTGTAAATAATGTAGAGTAATGGTAAAGGGAACATAGTAGGGAGTTGTATAATTAAGCAATAAGACAAGACATGGCATGCATTAATAAGCAGATGGTGCATACTTGCTGTGCATTAGGAGGCATTAGGCCATGGATGAGTGTCTTCAAGGAAGGAGAACATTATGGATACATTCTGGAATGTGTTGATGCTATTAAAGATATTAATAAATATCCCTCCTAAAGATTTTTGTTATGACTTTGACCTCAGAGCTGTGAATTCACTGCCAGGGGAACTGTACATGAGTATTGCATGTACTTGACAAAAAACTCAAAGATCAATCAGTCGTCTGTAGCTTTTGAAAAATATCAGTGTCAGATACCATGATATTGGGTGGGATTGTCAAAAGTGCTGGTCTATCTGTTCCCAGTGAAGTTGATGGGAATATCACCATTGACTTGAATCGGAGCAGAGTTAAGCCCGTGTTGAGTGCTGTTGAAAATCCCACCATAGTGTTAAGTATTCTTAAAGAGTCTGGGAGCCAGATGTATTCACTTCTGGAAAAAAGCCCAGAGAGCGGGAAACTAGTGTGGATATACAGTGGGACACCATTAAAATGTCATGTGCAGGTGAATGAGCCCCTGATGGTGTCCTGAAGGATGACCCATCACTCTCACAGATCTTGGGAGACAGACCAGTCCTTGCTTACAGACAGCCCTCCAAACTGAAGCAAATACTCACCAGCAACCACACACCACACAACAAAACCACTAACCCAGGAACCTATCCTTGCAACAAAGCCCGATGCCAACTCTGTCCACATATCTATTCAAGTGGCACCATCATAGGACCTAATCACATCAGCCACGCCATCAGAGGCTCGTTCACCTGCACATCTACCAATGTGATATATGCCATCATGTGCCAGCAATGCCTCTCTGCCATGTACATTGGCCAAACCAGACAGTCTCTACACAAAAGAATAAATGGACACAAATCAGACATCAGGAATCATAACATTCAAAAACCAGTAGGAGAACACTTCAACCTCTCTGGTCACTCAGTAACAGACTTAAAGGTGGCAATTTTGCAATAGAAAAGCATCAAGAACAGACTTCAACGAGAAACTGCTGAAGTAGAATTAATTTGCAAGCTAGATACCATTAACTTGGGCTTGCACAGAGACTGGGAGTGGCTTGGTCATTACACAAATTGAATCTATTTCCCCATGTTAAGTATCCTCACACCTTCTTGTCAACTGTCTGAAATGGGCCATCTTGATTAGACTACAAAAGTTTTTTTTTTCTCCTGATGATAATAGCTCATCTTAATTAATTAGCCTCTTAGAGTTGGTATGGCAACTTCCACCTTTTCATGTTCTCTGTATGTATATATATCTTCTTACTATATGTTCCATTCTATGCATCTGATGAAGTGGGCTGTAGCCCATGAAAGCTTTTGCTCAAATAAATTTTTTAGACTCTAAGGTGCCACAAGTACTCCTGTTCTTTTTGTATTAAACATGCTATTTCCTATTCTGTCCAACACTCAGAGAGGCTGGGCATCTAGGGAAGTGGTTCTCAAAGCTGGTCTGCTGCTTGTTCAGGGAAAGCTCCTGGCATGCTGGACTGGTTTGTTTACCTGCCGTGTCCACAGGTTCAGCTGATTGCGGCTCCCACTGGCCGCGGTTCACCGCTCCAGGCCAATGGGGGCTGTGGGAAGGGCGGCCAGCACGTCCCTTGGCCTGTGCTGCTTCCTGCAGCTCCCATTGGCCTGGAGCGGCGAACCGCAGCCAGTGGGAGCCGCGATCGGCCGAACCTGCGGACGTGGCAAGTAAACAAATTGGTCCGGCACGCCAGGGTCTTTCCCTGAACAAGTGGCGGACCGGCTTTGAGAACCACTGATCTAGGGAACTCTTCCAAACCTTACTGATCCCCATTCAGGAAGGTGGGGCATGTGTACCTCTGGGCACTTCTCAAGCTCCCCACTGGCAATCTGACCATCTCCTATGCCTCCATGTTACACCATTCTGTCTGTACAGACATCCATTCACTCCTTAGAATGTTATGCCTCTCTGAGTAAACTAATTTGTTTCCTTTTTTGCTCCTTTTATAGGTAGAGGAAGGAAGGTAAGTTTTACTTTTTATCTTTTTAAGTGTATTAAAGCCCTAAAAAGGCTCCAGTTCTTTACTTGCAGCACTTAGAAAATTTAAATTATACAGTTAAATATCACAAACACTGCTCTTCTCGCTCTGGCTAGTGGATAGATCAACATGTCCCAGCAGACATCATAAAATAATTAACCTCCCACAGCTGGCATCTTAATAATGAAACCTCTTTGTTCTCACTGAACCTTCTTCCTAATGCCTGGGGAGATTGCAGCCTGTCTGGAAGGTTATCAAATCTTGGGGAGGGCGGGCCCACAACCTACGTTCCCTTATGGAGAGCACCCTCACAGAAACCTCCTCCCTTTTATCAAGGAAGTTCCAGCTGTAGTATCTAAGCTGGCTTCATCTCTAGCAGCATCACACAGGGATAAAAAGGGTCCAGATCATTTAAGACTTTATGCTGGGATTTTGTAAGGGAGTTAGGTGCCCAATGCCTTCTGATCCCCTTAGGTCCCTGAAAATCCCAGCTTCAGCACCTTGTATTCCACACTTAAACTAATTAGTAGTTAGTTCATATCCTGGAGCGCTGATGTAATGAGTCCCAACATGGAGACCTGTTTAATAAGCAGGGTTATTATAACAGCGTCGTACTACCTAAATAATACTGTACTGTCAAGAATTCTGTGTGTCTTACATTTGCTGTTATATTTAATTAATTCATGGAGTTGACCCTGGATCAATTAGATCTTTGAGTTAATTACTAGAGATTGCATACAAGAGTCAACATACAGGTGCTCTTTATCTCTATTTCAGTTATGCACCTATTTGTTCACTGTGTGTCATGAATACATATTTTAAAAAATAAACATCTTTCCAGCATCCTTCCTCTTTCACTACTGTAATAGTTCAACTGACACAACAGAGCTCAGCTAACAGCATTACTTAATTCAACACTCAACACGAAATCTCATCAGAGAAAGAGCAAAGCAAAATTGAAACTGAGGTACTCAATTCCCACAGGGTTAGCAACCCTTATCTGAGTGTACACTGCAATAATATGCTAGTTATAAGTGGAGATGGTCCTGAACAGAAAAAAATCGCTCAGTTTCCATCTTTTCCGCCTTCCGAAGTTCAAGAGTGTTTGGATCTGAATGTTCATTTTGACCCATTATTGAGCAGCCTGAATGGTATGTTACTATAGGTAAAAGGCATTCTCTCCTGGTAAGATACTTTTGTCATTTCTTGATGTGCGAATGTCTGTAACATACCACATTGTGTGAGGATAAGCAGGGAGAAAATGTGCTGGTAGTGAGATCTCTTAGAAAAAATGCAAATTTAAATACTTTCCTCCAATAAATAACCTATTAAGAGGGGAACTAGCCTCAAATAAGTATTTAACTTTCATTTATATTTTTAAAGTGATAGGTTGTAGATAGTCAGTAATGCTAAACATTCACTTCTAAGTAAATGCAATAGCAGTATTAGAGGATAATATCTTTATACCTTTCTCTGTGGAACTAAACTGAAGGTACGTAGGTTGTTGGTAAACCATGCAAGGAAGTTTAATGTCACAGTGTGCATCATGTGTCAGTAATAATGTTGGAGAAAGCAGACTATTAATAAATAACAGTATTTATGAACTTTAACTGCCATCTGAGCTATTTTTGTTACTGCATCCTGCAGGGAGAAAAAGGAGAGCCTGGAGTGGTGCCAATTGTAAGTTAATTTCTTCTTCGTTTACCAGTACTTTTTGGAAGTATACACGTCTCATGCTGTAATTTAAGAGATATAAGAAAATTAATCACCCATATAACAGAATTGTAGCATTTATCCAATGAAAATATGTAAATTATTTAACACCAGCAACTGCCACAACAATATTTGTAATAGTTGCATTTATTTGGGAGGAATAAAATTAAGGCTAAGGAGAATTTCTTCCTAAAATATAACCGACAGTAGTTTTTGATGGCTAATATTTCATATGTACCATTGCAAACTGTCAATTGTATTTTTGGAAAAAATTCTGCAGAATTAAACCTGTACATAGTGACTTTCTTCTTCATAGTTAGAATCTTTGCATAGTGTAATGGGCAATA
This sequence comes from Caretta caretta, assembly GCF_965140235.1. Taxonomy (NCBI): domain Eukaryota; kingdom Metazoa; phylum Chordata; order Testudines; family Cheloniidae; genus Caretta; species Caretta caretta. The sequence continues at coordinate 51,907,789 of NC_134216.1, read as the reverse complement.
GGTTAATATTAGAAGGGTCTAGAACTCATAAGTAGAGCCGGTAAACAAAATCAGCAATTTTTTAATTGAAAACCATTTGTTTTTGACATTATTTATTTTTCAAAAATGCTCAAAATTAAGAATTCAAAATATTTTTTAATAATTGTGTGACCATTGCAACTTTCTGTCAGTTATTTATTTTTCCCCTCCCCTTCACAGGAAAAATATGGGGGAAAGTAAAAATATTAGAGAAAGTCAGAATAATTCAGTTTCTCTCGCATTTACTTTTTCATCCTGGAAAAAGTTGACAATACAATTTTTTGTAAAAAAAGAAAAAGTGGTGGAAAAACACTTTTTTACACTTTTAAAAACTTTTTCTATTGGAAAAGTGGAAAAACTAAAAAGAGAGAGAAAGTAACACCCTCACTTTTTAAAATCTTCATTCACACTTTTCTAGTAGAAAAAAGTCAGCATAAAATTATCATCATATTTCCAAAGTTCTTGTTATGTTATTCTGAAAAGATACTGAAATTTAAAAGGGGTTACAAAATCATAAAAGTTGTCAAGTAGCTTAATTTACTATACAAATCTTCATTGTTCAGTGAGCAGTTTTCATAAGAGCAGTCATGACAAATGCATTCCTAGTGTTTTGTGAAAGCTTTAGCTCATGTCTTCTCTTTGTTTAGGTTATAGGAATACGAGGCCGCCCAGGACCGTCAGTAAGTAGCGTCTGTGCTTCTGTTCTTCTGATTATATTATTTTCAGTCTCTTCCATTTCCATTTTTTACTGTGAAAATGACTGTAAAACCCAGTGGGTGAGGAGGGCTGGGGGAATTCCAGAGCAGTAGTCAAGTGTGTGCAGGTGGTTGAGCAGCCAAGAAATTCACTGGGATCAGAGGCAGTCCGGGGCAATGGTCTGAGTTCTCTCAGGGGTCGGTAGCTGGGAGAGCCAATCCATGGGGCTGGGTCAGTGGGCTGGGCAGGCGAGGTCAGGAGAGGTGGCCAGGCAACAAAGTCAAGTCATTACTCCTGGGGGATTTTGTGCCACTGCGTGTGCGCATATTCAATGAGCCCTGCAGATTTCTCCCAAAATGTTGCTGCAGTTCTGCCTTTTGCCCCACAGAGGGCACTGTGGTGATAGCGCCATGCCAGGGAGGGAAGAGAGGGAGCTGCCTTAGCAGCGCTTGTCAGGCCAGTTCGGGAGACAGGGGCTGTGAGGTGCTGGGGGGGGGGGTTAGACAGGGGCTTGTAAGGGTTAGTGGGGGAGGACAGACTGGGGTAGGGGCTGAATGGGAGTGAGGCATAGGGCTCCGGAGGGAGGGAGGGCACAGGGACACATGGGGATGGGGGAGGGGTACAGGGACACATGGGGACAGGGGGTAGCTGGGTGAAGGCACAGAGACACATGGTGATGGGGGGAGGGGTACAGGGACACATGGTGATGGGGAAGGGGGGAGCTGGGTGAGGGCACAGAGACACATAGGGACATGGGCAGATGTGCCTGATTGAATGGGAGAGGCTAGGGGTCAGCCAGGGTCTGCATGGGGAAGCTCCCTAACAATCCCTCCCTGTGCCCCCCCCAAAAAAAAACCTGTTCCATACTTTTCCCGTCCATACCCAACAGCCCTCCAAGTTCACACCCAGGCTCCTTCCCAGTAATTACTTCCCTCTGCCTCAGCTCTTCCGTTACCCCTATTCTCCCAAGCCTTTGCACTGCTTCTGAGGGGTGCAGGAAATACAGTTCTATATTGTAGTTGAAATGAATTATTACTCAGAGTTCTGTATTAATATGCCTAGTAAGGAATCTATTTGTCAAAAAACATTTCCTGAATCTTTTTTGTGTCTGTGTTGTTACAGACATACTTGCTGACTGGTATTTTGAAATAAATGACCACACATAATTGAAACTGGTGTGATTATATTGAGTTATTTTGACAAATAAAATATGCAGAATTTTGCAGAATTTTAAAATATTGTGCGCAGAATTTTTAATTTTTTGGCACAGAATTCCAGCAGCAGTAATGACAGTCATGCAAAGCAGCAAGGCCAAGCGTCTAGGCAGCAACCAGCAGGCAGTGGCCTGTTGCTCAGACAGCTTCCCCTTCCATTGGGGCTGTTATATAGTTCAGGTACCCAATGAAAGTGCTGTCTGTCCAGCCAATCAGGGGCCTCGGGCATGGCTGCTGTGTGTCTGTAGGCTTCTAGCACTAAGGCTGTTGGTCAGTGGCAGCAGTTTGGTGCAGTGGATAAAGATGCTGCCTAAGGATCTGGCATGCCTGGGTTCAATATCAGCGTCCTGACAGTAACTGTTAATTGACTGTAAGCTCTTTGGGCAAGGATTGTATTTCTGATCTGTTTGTACAGCACCTATTAAAATGGGGTCCTGGTGCATGACTGGGAATCTTATGCACTACAATAATATAAATATTAATAATAATAATAATAATAAAGGGGCAAATCTTGTCTGAACTTCCATGGTTGTGGAGGGCCCTGCCTTCAATGTAGCTGCAATGGCTCCACTGAGCAGGGGAGGAACAGGACTGGGGACCCTGTGCTGGTGTTTAAACTCATTAGTATGCTGCAGAGAACAGCTCATTGAAGGCTAATTGAGGTACAGCATGCAGAGGTGGGTTGAGAAGGGGCAGAGTCCTGTGGGTCCAACAACCAGTGAACCTCCTGGTACTGTATGTCGGAAGTTGCAATAGAAGCCACATATTGTCTCTACTACCAGTATGTGACCTGGTGGGGATGGAAGGTTGCATTTCTCACCCTCCTATGCAGGAAACGGTACTGGGCTGGGGTAGGATATGCTCATCCATGAAAGCCATAAATACTGAAAGAGAGGTGTGGGGAGAGGCACTAAACTTCAGGGAACATATTGTCCTTCTGTTAGGTAGTCTACAACAGTGGTTTTCCATCTGTGGTCCATGGACCTCTGAGGGTCTGCAGACTATGTCTAAGATTTCCAAAGGAGTCCGTACCTCCATTCAAAAATTTTTAGGGGTCTACAAATGAAAAAAGGTAGAAAACAACTACAACAATAAGACGTAAGAAACAACTCACAAGGGAATGAGTTACATACAGCCAGGAATTCTGGTATACTGCCCTGAGGTCCAATGAACGTGGCAGCAGGAGTTATGAAACCACAGAAAAGAGAGCATGAAACAGCCCTAAGCTGCTGTAAAATCTGTGGCAGAATGCAATTGTTCTGCTGAGCATGCACAGTGACATCAGGAAAGGACAGCAGTGGTCTTGGGATCATAGGACAGGAGAAAGGGATGGAGCACTTAAGAAATGGAAAGCAGGTTGCTAGGGGATTTCTGGCACTAAAACAAATGGACAGTGCCATAGCACTTGTGTGAGTGCTTTTGGCCATCAGGTGTGCCTTGTGAATACTGAATCTATTGATCTATTTGAAGGGTTTGATGCCTAATTCCACCCTTGCATGTGCCTGCTGAGATCCAGGGCATCAGGTCCTGTCCTAGTATCCTTTGGAGAATCCTTTGTTCTTCAGTGTGAACCATGTCCTTAAGGATTCATTTCTTTCTTATTTTCCAGTTCTGCATCTAGCACCTCTCTGTAATGCTCCTTGCATCGTTAAAGTTGCTGTCACCTCATCTGACCCAGGGCAGTGTTCTGATCTCTTTTTTCTTTCTATCCTTTTTGGCTACTGCCTTGTGTTGCTGCTTTGTGATTATGTTTTTACGTTTTCCCCTCTTTGTTTGCTACTTTGGCTGCTGTGTGTGGGGCCTTTCCTATAATTTCCCTTCTTGTGTCTACCCTCTGGTGCTTGCCCATTCAGATGGGTATCCATTCCCCGGGAGAGGATTGCACGTATACTGAATTCTTCTTTTTCTGTACCTTTTTAAGCTGAAATTTTCTTGCATGCACTCTTTCCTGCACCCCTTGGATGAAGATGCTCTTCAAGAGTAACACATTCACAACTAAAATGAATGTCTCTCTTCTTTTCCCCACCCCCAGAAATAAATGACAGATGTTGGGTGGAATTCCACCCCCATTCAAGTCAATGGTAGTTTTCGTATGTACTTCGGTAGGGCCAGGATTTTATCCCTTGGGTGTGATTTTCCATTGCCTTCCACCTTCCACCTGCACAAAGTGAGAGCAAAGTGGATGTAAAAGGCTACTGCCAATATGACAGAGTGGAGAATTCTTTTTTGATAGAGGAGCCACTCTGAGGTCAGTGCTTCCCGCCTCATGGCCAAAGTGGCCTCCTTATCTTCAGAGGGTGGAAGGACTGGAGGCAACACGTACTGGTGGATCCTCCAGCCTCATCAATGGTGCAGATCTTCATTGTTCTGGCACAGGGAGTCTCTGCACAGGGGACAAGCACCTCTTTTGTAGACTGCCCAAATCTTGTAGCCTGTTTGCAGTGGAATAGCACTGGTTCTACTACCTCTAAGGACCTATATGTTTGAGGAAAAAATGGGGAGCATTTGAGGGTCTTTGTGATATTTATGATTTGCTGTCTAACATTGCTCTCCTGAATCTGTAAGAAGTTATTTGAAGTGAGTCCACTTTTTTAAAAGGCAAACAAACCAAAGTACTGGCCTCACATTGAGTGTATGCTTTCCTGAGAAGGGCTGTTTTTATAAAATTACTTTTTAAATAATTATTTCATTTTACATTTTCAAAATTCTGTAAATCATTAGCTCAATGTATTTAATGGTTTTATTTATTCCTTTAGGGACCTCCAGGCTCACAAGGACCAAGAGGAGAACGAGGACCTAAGGGGAGACCTGTAAGTTGCTAAATGCTGTTCCTAGAAGCTCACGCAATCAGTATTCACATGCAGGGCTGACCTCAAAGTGCTAAATCGTCTTACATCTGCTCTAAGATCCAGTGCCTTATAAACATTCCTGTTCCTTTCCACCTACCTCCCAAAACACAGATCACAAGGCCTGAGGATTTTGTATCCACTGGTTCTCTGAATAGTTTGAAACATGAATTTTACCTTTGAAACAATTGACCAATGTCTAGAGGCATTGCCACTCACAAGTCATCATTTGCCAGCACTTATACAAAATGATACCCAAAATGAGACACGAAGTATCTCATGCCTTTGTAAGGCAACTAAAGGTAAATGTTGACTTTTTAATGGCGACAACTTTGTATCAGAGGTGATATTAACTGCTTAGAGTATTTCAAAATGGAAGGGAGAGCTCAAGAAATAAGTAGGAGTCAATGTGTGGGCAGAACATGGAAGTATACTAGTGAATAATATTATTAAGACTGCACTGCAGAAATAAATGCTTAATAAAGGAATTTCAGCATCTGCATGATTGGTGGTAGTATGAACTGCTGAAAGGGAATGGTGAAGATATCAAAGGAGTTGAGGTTCTTTCAAGTGGGTCTAAAAAGGATCCTTTCAATCTCAGAATTCTCTTCTGTGCTCCATAATGTTCTAGTATGGAGCCTTTGAAATAGGATTATGCTTTATAATGGTAGACTGCTTCTCCAACATGTGCCTTACTGAAACAGAACCATAGCAAAAATGCAGGTGCTGCTTTAAACAGGTTTTTAGATTTTGAACAGCAAGATTATGTCAGTTTATCTTGGATATACTCTCATCCCTTAATACAGAAGAAGTTCTCATTGACTTCCTCTGGCCCTGACTAAAGGCCAGACCTCTTAGACCCATAAGAATACTTTACTCCATTCCACCCCCACTCCTCCCACCCAAAGTTTTGAGGCTGCTTTTGGAAAGGGGGGCCTCCATGCTAATGCTGACTTTCTATTTCCTTATGGACCTGCGTTTAAGGAAAACAAAAAACGTTTAGATGTAAATGAAGCAGTGTCATATTTTTCTACTTTTATTTTAGGCATCAGATTATTTGTTAATCATGTAATGTGAAGAAATGCCACTTAGTGGTTGAGTTTAGCAGCTGTAGGTTTATAAAATACATTGCACTGTGGGAGGAGGAGTTTTGAAATAAGAATCAATGTAGCTGTCTGTTTAGCAACAGCAACCTTCGTTTCCGCAATCTGCCTCCTGGGATTGAACCAGTTACTTCTTTGAATTCAAACATTATTATTCTTAGTTTTTACAAGTAATGTTTTTACATGATTGAAAATAAACTAAATCTTGTTCAGGGTGCTCTAGTTTCACTTAGTATACTGGTATAGTAGGTATTAATTATATGAGTGCCTTAATAGTGTGACAAACTGTGGTTTGAAACTGTTTTACCGTGGACTATTTTCTTTCACTATAATATCAAAGGCAAAACTTTAATCTTTTGTTTTCTGAAGACCAATGACAAATGACCACAGTATTACTGTATTTGCAGTAAACTGTGTGCATGTTCAAAGGATGCCACCTTGTGGCCTAGATGGAATATCTCTTACTTAAAATCTCCCCATGTTTGCTGAGTTACTAAAAGATGAACAGGGATGAACAAAATGGTTTTAGAAAACTAAAACATTCAATATGAGCTAACTCCAGCTAATTAGTTTTCCTCTCCAAATAAATATAAACACACAATTTGCTAGTTTTCATTCCACAGTGTTGATGTTGCAGCTGATGAATTTCACATTATATTTTTTCCTTCTACAAAGTATGTGTCTAAAAGACTGTTTTGGTATAAGGCTAGTGCATTGTTGCCCTCAAACTCCATTTAGCATGGAGGGTTCAGTGCTTGTAGGCCAGTCAAAACAAAATAAAACATCTGGAAACAACAAATATATACTATTGGCCATGATTTTCAAACGTGACTAGTAATTTTGGGTGCCTCAATTTTTTGCAAAAAGAAAAGGAGTACTTGTGGCACCTTAGAGACTAACCAATTTATTTGAGCATGAGCTTTTGTGAGCTACAGCTCACTTCATCAGATGAAGTGAGCTGTAGCTCACGAAAGCTCATGCTCAAATAAATTGGTTAGTCTCTAAGGTGCCACAAGTACTCCTTTTCTTTTTGCGAATACAGACTAACACGGCTGTTCCTCTGAAACCTGTCAATTTTTTGGGTGCTCAACCTGAGACATTTTAAAGAGGCTTGATTCCCAGGTGACAGGCGCTCCTCACCTTCTCTTAAATCAGGCTGCTTTAAGGTGTCTCAAGTTGGACATCCAATATCACTTGTCATTTTAGAAAAGCTTGTCCCATTGTTCGTTGGCATACATATTTTCCTTCCAATGAGTGGATTCTGTCTGTTTCATTCCAGAACAAAGAAATGAAAATAGAAAAACACACTGTTCCTGTTTTTTAGATTGTAAGATTTTTGAGGCTGGCATTATGTCTACCTCTGTTTGTATAAGACCTAGTATAATGGGGCATAATATTGTCTGGGGCCTGTGGGTGCTACTATAATTTACATATTAAATAATAATGCAGGATTTCTTGCAAAGTTCAGGTACCTGAGGAGACTCTAGTAGACTTACCCTCTGTGCACATCCATCCTGCAGGGATGAACTCATTCTAGTCCATAGCTCCTGTCCAGTCAACAACTAGAACTGAAATTCAAACAGTGTGTATGTGTATGTTAAGGGAAAAGGCTGCTTTTCTCCCATATTGCTAGGGACACATGACTTCTGACCATAAAAATGATATAGCTAGAATTATGAAAGAAAGCATTAACTTGTCCCCTGGGAGTTTTCAGGAGTTCTTTAGTAGCTGATATGGTCCTATGGTCACTAGTAGGCATGGGCTATCCTAATGCAGTTCCCAAACTCCCAGGGGACTCATTCCAGTGCACAATAAACCCTCAGATGATTACAGTCCTTATCAAATAGAAATAAAAGCAAGCCAGATTGTTATAGTAGTACAGCATGTGTTTGTAATGATGGCTCATTAAAGAAGACTTCATAAGTTTTATGTTCGCGGGCTCTTTATAGAGATTTAGCAAGGTTCAGAGGCTCATAAAATGTTTCCTTCACTATAATCAAACATATCTCTCTATGTGTAGGTAGAAGTGAAAGTGGTGGTCGGAGCAAATACTTCAAAGTGTTTATTCATTTAAAAATGGATTTTTACGTGTCCAAGAAATATTTCTATTGATTTTTAGCTGTTTAACTCCATTGATGTCTTGCCAGCTGCTTCTTTATTTAGTTCTTCTTCTCATACAAGCTGTATGCAGGGGAAAGGGGACAATATGGAATTCATTAGAATGACTATGTGACTGTAGTCACTCAGAGAAGCTATGAGATAGATTCTGGTCTAATTTATGCCACTGCTAATCTGAGGTAACTCCTTGGCATCAGTTAACCTCGTATTTGCACTGGTATAGATCACATTCTGAGGCCTGGTGTACACTAGAAAATTAAGTCAGCTTAACTACATTGCTCAGGGGTGTGAAAAAGCGGTGTAGGTGAGCCAACGTAGACAGTGCTAGGCTGACAGAAGAATTCTTCTCTTTTGACCTAGCTACCACATCTAAGGGAGGTGGATTACCTGTGCTGACAGGAGAAACCCTCCCATCAGTATAGGTAGTGTCTACTGAAGCCTTGCAGTGCACAGTTGCTCTGCTCTAGCATTTCAAGATTAGGCAAGCCCTGTTCTTGTGTGTCATTTGTGCAGCAAATTCATGATAGTTGGAGGTCTGTCTCTGATAGCAGGCTGCAAACATTCAGCTTCATTGAAATCTACTCTGTATATCTTCTAATCAAACATTCTATTTTTAGAAAAATAATTCTTGCTACACTTACACTGTGTGCAAGGCTAAGCATTTCTAAAGCCACAATAAACAGCTTTTGGGAATGATATGAACTGTTCCTGGGCCCCTAAAAGAATATTTTTTAAAGAAGACCGTCTAATTTATCTCTATACTTGATGGCTGCTGTTACTTCCAGCCAGTGCTTCTTGTCTGAGGACCAGGAATGATCATAAGAATGGTCATGTTGGGTCAGACTAATGGTCCATCTAGCCCAGTATCCTGTCTTCTGATAGTGGCCAGTATCAGATGCTTCAGAGGGAATAAACTGAACAGGGCAATCATTGAGTGATCCATCCCCTGTTGTCCAGTTCCAGATTCTTGCAGTCAGGGGTTTAGGAATACCCAGGACATGGGGTTGTGTCCCTGACAGTCTTGACTAATAGCCACTGATGGACTTATCTTCCATGATCTTATTGCATTCTTTTTTGAACCTGGTTAAGTTTTCGCCTTAACAGGTTGATTGTGCATTGTGTGAAGAAATACTTCCTTTTTTGTGTGTTTTAAATCTGCTGCATATTAATTTCACTGTGTGACCCCTGGTTCTTGTGTTATGTGAGGGGTAATTCTTCCCTGTTCACTTTCTCCACACCATTCATGATTTTATAGACCTTTATCATATCCCTCCTTAGTCGTCTCTTTTCCAAGCTGAATGATCTCACTCTCATTAATTTCTCCTCATATGGAAGCTGTTCCATACTTGTAATCTTTTTTGTTGCCCTTCTCTCTACATTTTTCAATTCTAATACATCTTTTTTGAGATGGAGCAACCAGAACTGCTGTCCGTATTCCAAGTGTTAGCATACCACAAATTAACATAATGGCATTATGATATTTTCTGACTTATTATCTATCCCTTTCCAAATAGTTCCCCCCATTCTGTTAACTTTTTTGATTGCCACTGCACACTGAGTAATGTGTTCAGAGAAGTATGCACGATGACTCCAAGATCTCTTTCTTGAGTGGTAACAGCTAAATTAGACCCCATCATTTTGTATGTATAGTTGGGATTATGTTTCCAAGGTGCATTACTTTGCACTTATCAACACTGAATTTCAGCTGCCATTTTATTTAGTTTTGTGAGATCCCTTTGTAACTGTTTGCAGTCAGCTTTGGACTTAACTAGCTTGAGTACTTATGGGGGATGCTGTCTGCTTGCAGACCTTTTCAGCAGAAACATTACCATTTCCCTTGGTTTTAATAAAAACTAGGCAAGCATTTGTAAAGTCTAAAGAAGCTCATTAATATATTTGGTATGTATCTGTACTAACTTTCTGCTGACTTTCTTTCAAGGGTCCTCGTGGTCCTCAAGGGATTGATGGGGAACCTGGTATCCCTGGACAGCCTGGTGATCCTGGACCCCCAGGACATCCAACTCACTCAGGACCAGATGGGAGGAGTGCGGTAAGTTTTATAGATGCATAAGAATGGGACCCAGGTGGATGATGGACTGGATCAATCAATGTGCCAAATGCCCCCAATTCCCATTTACCAGGATCTGCCTTTCAGAGATGCAAAACCGGCCATAGAAAGATGTCTTAGGGTTGGGGTGTTGTGGATATGATTCCAATCCGGTCATTAATCTCTACCACCCATTCTCATTAAAATGAATGATTTGCTCTTTGATACCTGGGGCCATGGGTGAAGAAGCACAGTGAGTGTGGTTCCAGCCAATGGTAAGTGATCAGATTTCAGAGTGTCAGTGTGGTTGTGTTTAGTACATGCAGTAAATCAAGATTTAAGTATTTACATATGTTGGTATTTATTTCAGTGTCTTCTAACTTTAAGTTTTCTAACCAGCACAGGTTTAATTAGTGACTAGATACTTTTTATGAATAGTTAAGATGATTCTTGCTCTCAATTTCTGTTGCATCTCTGAGAGGATGGGGATGTTAACCTTCTACCTTCATGTGCTTATAGATAGTAGGCTTTGAAAAGACCATCCAGGTAATTTAATCCACCCCCTGAATTACTTCTGCTCTATACTAAATGGCTGGAGGAGGTGTGAGAGAAAGAAATCCTTTCCGTTTAATTAAACTGAACCAACCTTTGGAAACAAACTGATCAAATAAGAAGCTAATGGAAAGGGTGGAAAGTGCCTGTCGAAGATGCAAATGGTGGCAATAAGAGGATTAATGATTTGGAAGGTCTGACTTTTGAGGAAGTTCTGAAAGAATTTAGTATGTATATTTTAGCACTTACAAAAATCCCAAAACAATGTGCACTGGAGTCAATAGGAGTCCTTCCAGGCCCCAAGGGATTGAAGAGAAATAGTGTGATGGTTCATGAAGAAATGAAAAGAAATGATAGGATGGAATTTAGCAAAGGGAAATTTAGGCTGGACAATGAGTCAATTTGTTATTAAGTTATCTGAAGTATGATGGAGCCCACTTCTTGGTGAAGCAGTGGATTCCCCTTCTCTGGAACTATTCAGACCTAAAGCTAGATGAAGCATTCAGGGATGTTCTGTAGGAAGCAATCCTGCACAGCATGGATGTGGATTAGGTGATCTGCAAGACATTTCTTTAACAAGATTCTATGAAGTGTAGGATTGATCACGGGTTAATCTGAAATAAAATTGTTCCTTTTCATATTTTGTAAATTACATCATTTGTTGCTGTTCTAAACATATATGTCTTGATTCCCCACTGCATTACTGGCTTTGTAGCACTATAATGCTATTGAAACCAAGGGAATTACACTGATGACCGATGTAAAACTGGAGTAATGTAGTGGTGAATCAAGCCCTGATAATGCTGGGCAGCATGTTGGCTCTTTATGTTACTCTAAGTGACCCTAAACCCAGCTGATCCAGGCCTCCAGTGATATCCCCAGCATTGTGGTACAGAACTGCTGTAGTGGTTGCTACACCGCCCATCTTTTGCAGCAGCTGGCCTAGAAAGTGTAGAAGGAAGAAGTATGGCCACAGCTCCCCTGCTTCCAAGAGAATCCTGGCTTGTGTAATGGTCCCATGGTAGGAACAGGACAGGGCAGCCTTCGGGCACCTGCGCACTGTGGTAGGGAACCAGTCTGATATGGTGCACCTATAGGGTCAGAGGAGTGCAAAGGGCAATGAATGTTCCTCAGTCACAATTGAGGAGCTGGCCCTAAATAAACAAAATAAAAAGGCTTGGTTGTTCAACCATATCAACAAGCAAGTAGGCAAGAGAGGGGTTCGTGTTTGTTGAAAACCCTCCCTGCTTTAATTAATTTGTTTTGTGGGCTGTCACAGGATCACAAGAACACCAGTTGCTCTTCAGCTTTGCTGACTAAGGGAAATACAGTCAAAGCTATTTAAGATGGAAGAAAAAATCAGCTAGTTTTTGACTTAGCTTCCGATATTTCTGAATGTTAGGGACATTTATGTAAAAACAAAATAAAACATGTGAGGCTCAGAATACTCTGAAAAGTGTCTGCAGCCAAGATTAAGATGAGTATAACTTTAAAGTCAGTGAAAGAGAAATTTATCTCATTTCAAGGAAGATCTTTCCTGTAATAATAATAATAAAAAATCTTTTTTGGATTAAAGTGCAGTATGGTTTGAAAAGCAAGCATGCAAATTGTGAATTACCTAACTCAGCTGCTCTTTGAGGTCTTGATCCAACTTCTGTTTAAGTGAATGAAGGTTTTTCTTTTCATGACAAAAGTAAGATTTTCCTCTTTAGCACTGCAGAGCCAATATAAATAATGAAAAGGGAGTTGTGTAGTTTTCTGACTTTTGCATCATGAACACAATTGCCAGCTAAAATTGGGCTTCTCATTTTTACAGCCGTTTTCAGCTCAGATGGCAGGATTGGATGAGAAATCTGGACTCAGTAGTCAAATGGGATTCATGCCCGGTTCAGTGGTGAGAACACATTGAGTACCTCTGTATGGTAGAACAGATCTGAAGTAGAATATGTATGCAAGAAATGAATGAATAGCAAAGACATCCACCCAAATGCCATATGCTCCCTTTATCTAAATGCACTTGACACAGAATGCTTTAGTGTCGTTTTAAATGTTTATGTAAAAGAGATGAAAAAAGTATTCTTTTAGCTGAAGGGAGCGTGTAAGTGCTCTTGTTTCTCTTGCTCTCTTACTCTCAATATATTAGCTGTTACCACACGATATGGTATGAAAGACCTCCACTTTTTTCACTGCTTGTGTTTTTGCAAGGTCTTTGAAACGTAGTAAAATAAATAAATTCCCAACTTTAAGTGACTTTAAATTGTCACTCTTAAATTTAATAATTCTGTTGCCCAAACCTGTCCTCCTTAGTTTATTGCTCTCAGTGTTCTCTTTATTCCCTTCACTCACTTTGTCACAGTATTGTCTCCATGGATATTGCCTTTTCTTCCATTCCCATTTCTAAATATGATGCTTTTTCCCTTCTAGCCCAAGCTCTTTACAGCTCCCCTTGCTTTATTTTTCTGGCCCTTTTCAAAAATTTAAATCTCATTTCAAAACTGCTCTTTTTTCGCTTTTTAAAATGCTGCTTCATCTAGGGCCTGATTTAAAGTCAACTAATGTCAATTGGAGCCTTTACATTGACTTTATTGGGCTATGGATTAGAAATTTTGTATCTTTTTTCTTTTCTTTTCAACCCAACATTTGATTCTCACCCGGTGGTTTACTTGTTTGTTCCTATATTTTTTATTGGTCTGTTGCTGTTTCCTTCTCTTACCCGCTCCTTGTACTGGAAATGTAATATGGAACCCACTTAAAAACCATGGGTTTTGTGTTTAAGATGGAACATGAAACTTGTATGATACCAGTTCTTTGTGACTTTGTCAAAACGCAAGTTCTGCTCTCCTGTAGTATTCTCTCTTATTTCCCTAGTGTTCCTAGAAGCCAGGTGAGAATTGCTTTCAAACAAAATTGTTATTGCTCTCAGAGTTGAGGTTTCAATTCAATAAGTTATTTTTCTTAAATTTCCCTCCTTTTTAAGGGAGGAAAATTTCATGAAATTCTGAAAAAATGTATTGTGAAACTCGACCCTTTAAAAATAGTTGTTAAGATTTCACAGATTCAAAACACTACTGAGGCCCTCTCCCATACATTTAGTGTAGCAGGATAGGCACAGTACAGCACTGGTCCTGCAGTTCTACTCATTTGAATAATGAGGCAGAGATTTGAGTTTGGGCTTGGAATTAATTAAACATGACATTTGGCTACATTGTACTTGACAAGTTTATTTTTGATTGTTACATTTTTGTTGTAGAGTGATGCAGGCCTCAAAGCCTCACAGGACCTAAGGCCTCACCACACATTCCAAGCTTGTGGCATAACTAAGAAGAGAGTTTCTCTCCTCTCACATTTAGTGACTCTACAGAGAGAAAGCAATCCAAGGTTTTCAGCCCCTTCTGAATTACATGCCTCCCAATTTTCTGATTCTTCTTCAACTCCCTTCCTCTTCTTCCCTTCCCCTTTTGACTCCCTTCTGCACCTAACAGCCCAGTGTCTACTGAGTATCAGCTGATTGTGCTTCCAGAGGCTTTGACCATAGAAGTATTAGCTTGAAGGTCACCATCAGACATGCCCTTCTGCTTGGTTTACATGGTGAGATGATTTGATTTCATTTATTTTAAGACTGTTTAACAAGCCCTTGTGTTTTTAATAGGGTCCAGTGGGTCCAAGAGGTCCTCAGGGTCAACAAGGACAACAAGTAAGTGATTTGTTCCATGGTATTTAACATAGATGTACACAAAAGGAATAAGAACAGGCAGAGTGCATGGTATCTAAAGTTTTCATGTAGGCCCTGTTTCTCGAAAGTATCCCTCATCAAAGGTGTAAGTCCTTTACTAGTTAGGGATGTACTTAAGCATGCAGTTAAGTGCTTTCCTGATTTAAAGCCATAAAGATGTAGTGCACACACAGAAATTCCATCCTAAAAAGTATTACTGGTCTTGTATTTAAAGAATAACAACATAATCTCTTTTATTTCATGGTCATTTTTCAGTCTTACAAACCACAAGTATCTTGATATTCATTATCTTAGATGCATGTGCAGTTTATGCTCAAGTCAGAATTTACTTCCTGGTTTTAAAATTGATTCCAGTTATCAATGAAACGGCTTTGTTTCAAATTTACTGGCCAAATTCTGCCACCCCTGTGAATTTTGAATAGTACCTTACTCCTCCAGTAATCCCACTGGTTTGTGGCTCTCTGTTACTGTTCTACTTCGGTGAAGTGTTTATCCTGATATTTGATGTACAAAGGAGAAATCTGTTTAAAGTAAATACTGCATTCTTCAGAGTTACCTTCTGCACCGAAAGTCAGGAATCTTGGTGCCAACATAAGTCCAGTGATGGTTTATCAGGTTTCAGAAGACAGTCATGTTAATCCAGAGAGACCAATTTGCTATCAGGTCCATAGGAAGTCTTTTTACTCAACACATGTTTTAATTATGGCACTCTTAAATAACAGAAAATGGTGGCTATTAACTTTCTCTGGCTTCAGTATCAGCACTGAGCGGGCTTCAGATGGGGTAAAGATATGCTGAGCTGCAAAATGTGCATGTGGCTCAGGACTCTTCTGAAGTTTCAGGGGTATTAGGATCCAGGGTATTCATTTATTCCATTGTCATGACATGAGTTCAAATCTGGATCCGAACTGTCTCAAGAACAGTCATTATTCCGATCTAGGTTGCTAATTTGTGCCTGTATAGTTTTTACTATTTGTAACAGTTTTCCAGACCACTACCTTTGGTTCTAATCTACTCTATATTTATCCTTTTTTGGGTCAATTTTAGGGTGGTATTGGTCCCACAGGCCCGCCAGGTGAATCTGGGGATCCAGGACCAATGGTAAGGTCAAATATATGTGCATCTTCCCAGTGTAATATTGCAGACTGTAACAGTAGAGACTATTCTAAATTCTCACCATACCATAGGCTCCTCTCTTGCTGCATGCACCAAAGTGACCATGTGAGAAGGGCTGCAGTCAGGACTGGTAATGATATTTTTCCACTGGTTCACTGAGTTTTAATTGCTTTGAATGGCAGTGATGGTCCACACCTGAACTTGAAAGGGTGTCAACTTTTATTAATAAATAACAGTCCAATCTCAGAGTGGAGGGAGGTCTCAAGTGGGGCTCCACAGGGATCTGTTCTGAGTCCAGTGTTATTTAATGTCTTTATTAAAGACCTGGATGTAGGACTAGAGAATATGCTGATCAGATTTGCAGATGACACAAAGCTAGGGTTGCAAACACTTTGGAGGATAGAGCTAAAATTCAAAGGGATATGATACATTGGAGAACTGGTCTATAGATAACAATATGAAATTCAACAAAGACAGATGTAAGGTGCTACCCATAGGGAAGAAAAACCAAATGCACAAATACAGATTGGGGGAAAACTGGCTTGTCAGCAGCAGTGCTCAGAAGGAGGTGGGAGTTGTGGTGGATCACAACCTCAACAGGAATCAACAATGTAATGCTGTTGCAAAAAAAGCAAATGTATTAACAGGGGCACAGCATGCAAGTCACAGGGGGTGATAGTACTGCTCCGCTTGGCATTGGTTAGGTCTCATCTGGAGTACTGTGTCCAGTTTTTGTCACCACTTGTATAGAAAGGATGTAGAGAAACTAGAAAGGATCCAGAGGTGAGTGACAAAGATGATCAAAGGGATGGAACACAAGCCATGTGAGCAAAGGCTGAAGGAACTGGGCATGTTTAGTTTGGAAAAGAGGAGATTGGGGGGCACATGATAGTGGTCTTCCAATTCTTGAAAGGATGCCATAAAAAAGATGGAGAAAAATTGTCTCTTGCCACAGAGGGCAGGATGAGAGGCAATGGGTTCAAATTACAGCATAGCAGATTTAGATTAAATTTCAGGAAAAACTTCCGAACTGTAAGAACAGGAGGACAATGAAACAGACTACCTCAGGAAGTCATGGAAGTTCCTTCAGTGGAGGTTTTCAAAAAGAGGCTGGATAGCCATCAGTCTTGGATGGAAGAGGAGATTGGGGGGCACATGATAGTGGTCTTGAAATACTTGAAAGGATGCCATAAAAAAGATGGAGAAAAATTGTCTCTTGCCACAGAGGGCAGAACGAGAGGCAATGGGTTCAAATTACAGCATAGCCACATGTGGCCCATCAGGGTAATCTGATTGTGGGCCATGAGACATTTTGCTGATGTTGACCATCTGCAGGCACGGCCCCCCGCAGCTCCCAGTGGCTGCGGTTCACCGTTCCTGGCCAGTGGGAGCTGCGGGAAGCAGCGGGTTGCAGAGACATGCTGACTGCTGCTTCCCACAGCTCCCATTGGCTGCGAGCAGTGAACTGCGGCCACTGGGAGCTGTGGGGGGCTGTGCCTGCAGATGGTCAGTGTCAGCAAAAAGTCTCGTGGCCTACAATCAGCTTACTCTGATGGGGCGCAGGTTGCCCACCCCTGGCTTAGGCACAACAAATCCTACATCCTGGCAGGGTGGACTAGACGACCCTTGCGGTCCCTTATATCCCTATGATTCTCATGATTAGCGCTTTTCATCCACTGATCTCAAAATACTTGAAGGTGAATAAACATTAGTATCCCTGCATGGCTGGTGGGGTGATTTTAAAAAAGAAAGATTAGAATGATGGTCCCAAGTTCACACAACAAGTCATGGGCAGAATCAGGACTACAGCCCAGACTCCAAGAACTCTGCTGTAATCGCTAGCCCTCGCTGCCTGCCAAGAGAGTGGATATTGCTATTAGTTTCACTTGACTGCAGTGTGTAAGGTCTCTGAAAGGCCCCTGCTCATGATCCTGACTAAGACTCTGGTATAACTAAAATACACTTTTGCCCTCATAGAATTCATCCCACATTTTATTCAAAGCCTAGTGTCGCTTTCCTAGGGCATTATGGAATAGAATGGTTGAGAAGGGATAAGAATTATGATGGTGCTGAAAATAAAAATCCTCTTCACTACTGTATGTTGTCTTTATAAAATGACCTTTCAGAATGAAATATATTTATTTTCTGGGGGACTGTTGATTGATTAATGTATGATGTATTTAATTACTAGGGTCCAGTTGGTGCTCGGGGCCCTGAAGGACCTCCAGGCAAACCTGGTGAAGATGTATGATTTTTTTTGTTTAGTACCTTGTTTTACTTTTAATAAAACATGTATACTTCTCATATACAGTTGCTGGCCAGTGCAGGTGTGTGTTCTGATGATTTCTATCCATTTCCTTTTCACTGTAACTTCACTATTCACCTCCAGTGTCATAGCTACTAACTTCCTGCAAAGACGACAAGACTTCCGTCTTGTCAACAGTTTCCCTTTTTTACCTTGTGGGGCCAGTGGTGAGCTATGCAAGGTACTTACTCCCCCACAGGGCTAAATGGAGCATCTTCCTAATGTTTCTTGCCCTGCTAGCCCTCAGCTTGAGATGCCTTGTTTGGAGCACTATGGTTAGTTAGGGAGAAAAAAGAACCACAATAATATTGATCTGGATCTATGACATGTGTTGTTATTTTTAAACCATTTGATTTGTTCCTCAAAATTTAACCACATCTGTAAATGAAGGAATGAGTTAGTTATAACTGTGATGTGTTACAGTAACATATCCCTGCTTTGAACAGAGGGTTGGACTAGATGACCTCCTGAGGTCTCTTCCAACCCTTATCGTCTATGATTCCTCTGCCACCAATTTGTAACCTCATACGACTAGGTGAAGGATTTTCTGGTAGCGCACATGTATCCTGTGTTTGTAAAAGCAGGACTGTTGCACCTTAAATTGAATTTTAACAAGTTGTAAAGATTTAAAAGTAAAAGTCAGTTAAAGTTATGGAAATATATCATATTTTGTGAAGACATAATGAACTCCCTTAGTGGCAATTATACAGTACAAATAATTCAATCAATAGGAATTTTAGGAAAGGATCAGCTCTTAATCCACTGAAGCCAATAGAGCCCATGTTGCTCCTATTTCCAGACTCCAAAGAGGTCCATTAGTTTCCTTTATAATCTGTAATGAATGTCGTACCACCTGTGTCTAGAATTTTCCTTTTCCTAAATCCTTTTAGCTTCTTTAAGTCTAGAGCCCTGGATGCTTTATAACTAATTCGTGCAAATAAAGGATTGGTTGGTGGCTATGGCTAACTGTAAATAATCCTCTTTAAAGTTCACTTACTCAATTCGAGTCAGATTTCTTTCACCTTCAAATTGCACAGAAAATGCTTTCATTGAATTATGCTTAATTATTCAGAATTCTGCACAGAGACAAGGAAAGATATCAAGCTAAAGCCCAAACCACTGGAGGTTAATATTACCACAGAAAATTTTTAGATCATGAACAAAGTTAAATTATCATTACAAAAGGTTAAATTTTTACTAAGCCAGAACAAACTATTCTGCAGCGCCATCTAGTGACACTGAAGTACACTTGAGACCCACTTTAAACCCAATACTCCAGAGTTTTCATAAGAATTTTGTTACATTAATAAATGTAGCAATCAAGTTTATTACTGTAGTCAGCACAATTAAATACATATTATAGGACATGAGTGTAGTTAGTTTATGTTACTGGAGAGAAAACTGATGGAGGTGATTTGTTGAATGAGGACATGAAGTTTGAACAGAGAGATAATAAGGTAACTTATTTTTGACTTTCTTTTATCTTCACTTTTTTTGTTTTTTAGGGTGAGACCGGAAGATCAGGACAACCTGGCGAGATTGGATTCCCAGGATCTCCAGTAAGACCATGATAACTTATAGTTTAGTAGACATACTGTTTGTGGCAATAATAAATATATTTGTTGTTTTTAGTAAAGTGGTGCAAAGTAGTTACAGTTACTATTTCAATACACTTGTAGTCAGTTTTCTTTAATGAACTAATACAATGTTACATTTTAGCAATGGTTGTCTTGGGTTATCCCTGAGGATTCTTTTACAGTCCCACAATGCCTCTAAAAGACTTCAAAGGAGACCAGATCTAAGATTGGGGTCAGTATACCTTCTTATAGACGTATGTTCTTATCTATGGTCACCATCTTAGAGAACTCTAAAACTAAATGTAAAAAGTATAAATGTATAACAACTGTGCCAGGATGCTTGTGCTAGAATGATGTCATAGATGCAGAATATCATCCCATGCAGCCAATAACATTTTCACCTGCTGTAAAATGGTGAAATTCATTTTTGACAGCAATGAATTCACACCACTGATGAATACAATCCATCGAGCGTGATTCACCATTTCCCAGCATCTTGTGTTGTTATTTACACCAATGTGGGATAAAGTGGTACCAGATCAGAATGATCACCACTTTGCACTGGTGTAAATAAAACTCAAGGCGTAGGGTAAGGGCGACTTCAGTACTCCTACAACAGTCAGGTACTCTCAGTGCAAGTAAAGGGTACCAGAATTTGGTCCTTAATTATCACTGCTGCTCATTTTTATGGATTTCTCTAACCAGATTTGATATACTTTAAAATTTTTCTCCTTTTCTATGTTATTTACTGTTCACGTATTTTGTCTTTTCAAAAAAAAAAGCAACTAGTTATTAAATCAGATACTTAATAAAATAAATGATGGGGAAAGATTATTTTAAGATGATGAGTTTGCGGTATGTTTCATGTCTGACATATGGCATTCATTGGGCTGGTTTCTCTGGTTCCCTAAGCTCACAAAGGGACCTTAAACCAGCCTGAGATTCCCTCTGGAGAATTCTACTTTTTAGGAGGAATCTTTGGCTGAAGTAAAGTTGGTGAGATGCCCTTCCGATCTCCAGTTTAAGTGAATGTGGTGTGCCTGCTGGTGGCATGTTGAGATTGGGGCGGGTGGGAGGGTATTGTGTAGCAGGGGATCAATGAGCCTGATCCCTGTCTGGTGAAAGGTCTGCTATAGAGCTTATGCCAACAGCAAAAGTTAGAATAGATCCTCTGCTGCTCTAACTTCCACTGGGGGAAAGTAGCTGGGGATCAGGGATCTGTGGTCAGCTCTTTGCTGCCAGTGCTGTCTACTGAGTTGGAGTGCAACTCAGACATAGAGAGGAACTGGGGTTATTGGTTTTTTTAGATTGGATGTGGTATATGTTGGTACATGACATTTCAAACTCTATGACATAATATGACAATACTAAAGAAAATGCTGCTCTTTGTATTAAATAGTTCATTTTAGCAGTTTGTCATCCACAGTATAGTTAGCAGTTCAACAGCGATTCCAGTCAATGAAGAGGAAATGAAAGTGTCATTTTATTTATGATGGGGAAGTCACAGGCATCCAAAAATGCTTCCCTTCGTCATCTGATCCCAACTGCTTTGTGTTGAAGGAGATCCCATTTCTCTAATGTTGACAATTCAATTTTACACTCAATCAGAGCAAGGAGTATAGGGATTTTACCCCTTTGTTTTTTCTGCGCATCAGTTTCCCTTGTTAAATGCTCTTTCTCCATACACATTCTGAGGCTTCATTGCAGCACACTGATCTATGGATGAGAGGCCTGGTGTCCAGCCTTAGAGACTGCAATGACACCTTTCATTGCCTATTTGCATTTTGGGGGAAACTGAGCCCCTTTGTCCTGTAGAAGTAGAAAATGTAATCTTTGAAATGATAACAGTGCTGGCATAATGTTCAAGGCCTGATTCAGCAAGGTACTTAAAAGCATGTGCATAGTGCGATTGAATAATCAGTTGGGCACATGCATAAGTAATTTGCTCAACTGAGGCCCAAGAGCAGAAGGTACTCCAAGTTTCAAACATATGTGAACAATATGGCAACACAGTAACACAATATACTGTCACAGGCCTAGCTACCTGTTTTACTAGGAATTGTTTAGGCCTTTTATTTTAAAAAAAAAAAAATCTGTGTGTTTTGCCCCATTTTCCTGTACAGGTAAAAGTACCCCAGGTCACTTTTGAATAGTTGCTAAGATAGTTTCAGAAACAGTTTGCTTATTAGGCTGCTTTAGTGGTGTTTTGTGATTCAACATATCACAGTGTGAGAAAGATTAAAATTTGGCAATTGATTTTATTTTAATTTAAATTATTGCTGTCTTCTGATCCCACTTAACTTGTTAGGTTCCCTTCTCCTTATGTTAAAAAACTAGCTCTGATGTTGATTATTACTCTCTTACTTCTGTTATGGATTTAAGGCTTGATCCAAGGCCCAGTAAAGTCAATGGGAATCCTTATTTACTAGGAGACCTATAAACTTTAGTATGACATTATGGTGACCATAAAAGGGACATTCATCTCACATGACCTCATTGTTACATGCTGTGTGTCTTGCAATGCTGTATCCCCAAGGTGAAGGTGTATTAGATATCAGTGAAGTGGATGTACCTAGTACTTTGTTCCTAGTTCCCATACCTGTCTTAGCTGCACTAACAGTAAGTGTATCTACTCAGATGTGTAAGGAGAGTATCGACTGTACAGCTGTAGGTCACTTTATCTGTGTTCGTGTTTTTCTATTTTAGGGATCTCGAGGCTTTCCTGGTGCTCCAGGACTTCCAGGTCTAAAGGGCCACAGGGTAAGCATTAACCTGTCTGTCTTACAGATAATCTTTACAACCGTTGGAGTTTTTGCAGTCAGCCTATTGGATGCTAGTAGACTATTTGACCTATTTAGTAATGGCAAAATCATGAGAGTTAGAGATGGAAAAGTCCTACCAGAAAACCTAGTCCATCTTCCTTTAAGTGCAGGTTGATCTCTAGTGTTTTTTCCATTCTAGTTTCAAATGTCTCAGGCAACTGGGAAGAAATAAAGTAAGCAAATACTGTATTAAACTCAAGCGAGGACAAACCTGACCTTTGGCTAACTGTTCTCCCATCATGTTGGCAGATCTGGCACTAGGAAGGGGAACTCTAAGGTTGGACATGTTTATGAAACAGAACAGTTATTAATTACCAAGATTTGGGACTAGGTTTCTTCTTCAGGGAGCAATAAATAGGGTTACAGGGAGAATAAATAGGGTTACTGTGGCTCAGAGTTTTCTCTTCATTGTTTTTAGGTTCTTTATATATATTTGCAAGATTCTTGTTCTCAGAGGGAACAAACCCAAGGAAATGTATCTCACACAAACAGCTGTTTCATTTGAAAAGTATTTTAAAACATTTTCCCCATCTCTTTTCTTCTTTGTATTCTTTCTTTTTCTCCCCAGCTCAGATCCACCCTGATAAAAATATTTAAATAAAAGATTATTTCAATGATAAATATTATAAATTATTGTTTGGCTGTATCTCTTTATACTTATATATTTCTCCTCACAGGGACACAAAGGACTTGACGGTCCTAAAGGTGAGGTCGGAGCAACTGGATCCAAGGTAATATCTTCATTATGAAATTTGGTTTTGGGTTTCAAAGGAGCTGTAGTGTTTTGCTCTTGGAGTGTCCTAATGATTCATGTTTATATATTTTAGTGTCTTTCATCCAAAAGGATCCTAAAGCCCAGAGAATAAAACCTGTGGAAGAACACTGATTAATCATGCTTTCTATAATGCTAAAAACAGCTGAAGATAATAGATCTTTAAAACGAAAAAAAAACTTTGCTTCCTCTGCCAGTCACCAACTTCTCTGATTATTTATTTTACTTATTAAATAGCTCCATAGGTGTGATTGGTCTGTTTTTGGGGCTGCTACTTGGAACAGAATTTCATTGTTCCTGAGCAGAACTGAATGGAATTTCCCTATCTGTGCAATCCACTTTACTTGCCTAAAGCTGAAGAATTTGGGCCTTATGTAGGAGTGCCAGTGGATTGGGGAGATGAAATCCTCACCCCCATCTTGGGTCTGTAGTCTGTGCGTTAGCATAATGGCTGTAGATTATTTGTGTCATTGGCAAGTGTTGGGATCAGTGGATCCATGTTAAACTAGATCCCATTAATCCTCTTCTAGCTAGATCCCAGGCCACGTTTGTACTGCTCAGTGGCTCATGTGGAACTGGCATGGAGATACTTCCTGTGGTGCACAGATGCTTTGTACATTTGCCTTACACTATTTTGGGCGTGTGGACAGGCCCTACATCTATAATTAGGCATGGCAGAATTTGATTTTTTAAATAATTTCAACAGATAATATCAATCTTTATTTTTAAGCATTTTCTTCAATTTGTAGCAATTTAAATGTTCACAATTGCACAAAATTATGGGTTTTAAACTTTTTAAATTTTGATCTATTTAAATTCTCACAGTTGAGGGAAGTTATTGGGGTGTCAGACAATAATTATTTTATGACAGTAGACATTGAGATTCAAAAGGTTGAAGCTTTAGAACCATTAAAACACAAATTGTCAACATCACATGTCAAAATTTACAAAGAAAATATCCTTAAATCAAACTCTAATAAGTTCTCAAGCAACATTTTCTTACTTTGCCTATCTGAAGATGTCGATTACTATCAATAAAAATATTTTTTCTTCCGTTTCAGTGTCAATCGACATTTACTGACATTATTGTATGTAGTATCTCTCTAATTTACTGACATTAACCGATAAAAATCGAATCCTTTCAAGCGATCTATAGTGTAAAATAACCAAACTGAAAGGAAACTTTTCTGGTATTCTTTATGTGCAAAACAGGCCCAAACTTGCTTCTTCCCCTTTGCAGGTCAGCTGTAAATGGATTTAGTTTAAAGTAGTTTTAACACTGTTTAGCCGGCTAGCATGGATTGCGACAAGTTGTGTTAAAGCCACTTTTAAAAAGGGTACCAGTCTCCTTTATTGGTTTTTTTCCCTGCCATATTCATACTGGCCTAGTAAATGGTGTTGAAACTATTTTATCCTGCAGAAGGCAGAAACTGCAGATGGTTTGGAACTGTTACCTTTAGATTAAGTGGATATAGAAAAACTAATTTTGGTTACTTCCAGAATAAAAAACAATTTAAAAAAATTGAACATGTTGGGCCTTTTTACAAATCATCACTTATTAAATCAAAGCACTGCAGGTTGGTTTGTCTTAGAATCATAGAAGATTAGGGTTGGAAGAGACCTTAGGAGGTCATCTGTCCAACCCCTGCTCAAAGCAGGACCAACACCAATTAAATCATCCCAGCCTTTGCTTTGTCAAGCCGGGCCTTTAAAACCTCTAAGAATGGTGATTCCATCACCTTCCTAGGTAACCCATTCCAGTGCTTCACCACCCTCCTAGTGAAATAGTGTTTCCTCATATCCAACCTAGATCTTCCCCACAGCAATTTGAGACCATTGCTCCTTGTTCTGTCATCTACCACCAGTGAGAACAGCTGAGTTCCATCCTCTTTGGAACCCCCCTTCAGGTAGTTGAAGGCTGCTATCAAATCCCCCCTCACTCTTCTCTTCTGCAGACTAAATAAGCCCAGTTCCTTCAGCCTCTCCTCATAAGTCATGTGCCCCAGCCCCCTGATCATTTCGTTGCCCTCCGCTGGATGCTCTCCAATTTGTCCACATCCTTTCTGTAGTGAGGGGCCCAAAACTGGACGCAGTACTCCAGATGTGGCCTCACCAGTGCCAAATAGAGAGGAATAATCACTTCCCGCGATCTGCTGGCAGTGCTCCTACTAATGCAGCCCAATATGCTGTTAGCCTTCTTGGCAACAAGGGCACACTGCTGACTCATATCCAGCTTCTCATCCACTGTAATCCCCAGGTCCTTTTCTGCAGAACTGCTGCTTAGCCAGTTGGTTCCAAGCTTGTAGCGATGCATGGAATTCTTCCGTCCTAAGTACAGGACTCTGCACTTGTCCTTGTTGAACCTCATCAGATTTCTTTTGGCCCAATACTCCAATTTGTCTAGGTCACTCTGGACCCTATCCCTACCCTCTAGCATATCTACCTCTCCCCACAGCTTAGTGGCATCTGTCTTGTCTAGACCAAAACATTTTTCTAAAATTTCCCACCATTCAGTTCTGCCATTAGTAGCAACAGTAGAAGCACACCCGTGTATATAGGGCACAAGTGTCGGTTGGCATTTTAGCCATGTATCCTGTAGATTAGATTGCTCTCCCTGCTCTAGGGAGTATGATGTTAACAGTTCTTGCTCATCCACACTGCTGTTGTGGTCAGTCTTTGTCTTCTTACATTTCCCCACCCAACCCATCCTGCCAATGAAAGAGCTGACCACAGTCTGGTTCTCTGGCAGTCAGGCACACTGACAGTGCTCAATAATAAATCATCATCATTGTAGCAGATTGGTGGGTCAGGCATGAATATATCTGGGGGAGGAGTGGAAGGTACTATTCTCTTGCTGTATTTGGAAACTTGTGCATTATTTAGCATATCTCGTAGAGATGAGCTTATTCTGCTTCAGTGGGAACTCAGAAACATGGCTCTTCCCATCAGCAATGGGACTGATTTATGTAACTTCCCACACATTGCTATGCAAATTTGTCCCTAGTATAGCTAAATTAAACTTAAGTGGTGGTGATAAGAGATGGAGTTTCATTTTCCTCTAACTTTTTGTGTGTGCTTTCATTTGCATTTTTAGGGTGAAGCCGGACCAACTGGCCCAATGGGTCCAACAGGCCCTCTAGTGAGTGTTATTTGCAATGTTTGCAATTGGATTTTCTGTTCTGCTTAACGTGTAGCTATGAGACTGCAAACACCGATCCCTTATTTTTTGTCATAAGAAGCCTGTAATGCATTTAGGAGTTAAGTTTTGTTGAAAACCATGTCTTTCAGAGCTAAATTCTGTGCTGGTGTAAATGGGTGCAACTCCATTGTAGTCAGTGGAGCTATGCTAGTTTTATACCAACAGAGAACCTGGCCCATTGTGTTCCATTGTTCCCCAGAACTGAGGCCATGTAAGTACATTGCCAGTAACTGCAGTAAATCAGAAAATTAATACAAATCTGAATTAGGTTTTGGTATGATCTTTTCCCCATTGTGATTAACCCCTATATACCCTTTAGGCCCATCCTGATTCTTTATACGAAAATATTTTAATATAATGAAAATCTCAAAGTAGGTCACTTTGAGTCAATAATTGAAATTATTTCAGTTAGAAAAATATTAGCAAAGAAAACTACAGACAGATGATTTTTGAGTTTGTGTGTAGAATAAACATGTGGGGTGAGGAGTCTCTTCTCTCTGGCAATCTCAGAATGCTTTTACTTAGCTGGTATTTAGGGCATCTGTAAAACTATAAGCATTAGTGGAGATAAAGGCATCTGGTTTTGATGTGTTATCCTGTGTGGTGCAGAATGTAATATCTCTGAAATGGATCTCAATTAGTGAATCAGCCGTAGTAAATGGGATTGAGTATTGACCCTCAGTGAGAGAATTTAATATGTAGAGAATTTAGTCTTTGTGTGGCTGAATTTGAAATAAAGCTACACATGGAAAAGAGAAATTACAGAGCAATTCAGTTCCCTTGGGCAAAACTTGAAAGGCTGACCAAGGACATAGATTTGCTTCAATTTTATGGGCACCATAGACCAGGGTAATTACTAGCAGAAAAAACAGTGGTCTGATCCTGTAACACTTAGTCACATGAGTAGTTCTTAGTCATTCTTGTATTCTTATAATCATGCTGTCTTTGAAATGTTTGGCACCAAATTTCATCAGTGGGAGCAAGACTGAACCCAGTGGAATACCTCTTATGAGTAAGGCTTGTCAGGTCAGACTTCATTACTCTATAAGTTCTGGAGTAGGAGTGCAATGAAAAGTTTTTATTGAAAGAAAAAGGAAAAATCAGAGACGTTTAAAAGAAAACTGAAGAAATGTCTATACTACGGTTATTCTGAAAAAAAAACAGTAACAGTGAACTCCTGCATTCCACTTCTTATTATTCTCATACAATAAGTATTAAATTAAAGCGTTTTTCTGTTCTCTTTCCATAGGGTCCTAGAGGAATGTCAGGAGAAAGAGGGCGAATTGGACCACAAGGCGCTCCTGTAAGTGGATTTGAGGTTTTGCTGCTGTCCGTTAGCCCTACTGCTGTGCTTTACTTGTTTTATCTAAATTACAGTCACGTTTCTTCTTTCAAGTTTTGAGCTTGCAAAAATTTACTAATGAGTGAGTAATTTACTCACTCTCATGCTCACATTTACGGCCCCCCCCCCCACAGGTAATCCTTTTATAGTCCAAGTCTACTGCAAGAACTGAGTACAGATTTGCAGATCAGAGCCATAATTTACATTTAAAAAAGCAACAGTATCTTTAAGTTACAGACATTAATTGCTATATTTTCTTAACATAGGTGCCAAGAATAAACTGGATGCATGGGGTGACACTGAGAAGAACTGTACAAAATTGTTAAATATGTTCACAACGTTTTTCATCAGTTTTGTGATCCAGAAATTACATTTTTGGTTTATAAAATTTCTGTGAAAAATCAATTTTCACAAAAACTTGCAAAATTTGAAATTGTATAAGTTTCTGATGCAAATTGATTTTCAGCGAAAAAAAAGCCCCTTAAAATGAAAATTTCAAAAGTAACCTTCTTTTAGTTCAAAATAGAAAAAATGGTCTCACTAAAAACAAAAAAGTGAACTTTCTTAAGTACTTCATGATATGGGACCATCTCTGAAAAGAAATGCAAAAGAAATGTAGTTTTATATTTTGTTTCAGGTTTTTTTTCACATCTCTACTCATGGCATTTATGAGTCTAGTGCAGTGGTTCTCAATCTGTTTACCATTTTGGGCCACATATACAGCTCTCAGTGTGTTATGTGGGCTGCATCCACACACTATATATACTACCTGTATGGCCCTGAGGATGTCACATGGGCTGCAGCTGTGTGCTCATTGGGCTGTAAGTGTCCCGCGGGTTGAGAATCACTGGTCTAGTGTGTACTACTCTTCACAATAACAAACATGAACTCCTGGCCCCATTAAAATCACTAGCAAAAGTCCCATTGACTTCAACAGGCTGTGATTTCACTCTAAAACTCTTCTGTGTCCATTCTGTGATGGATTTATGGACCAGTATAATTTAAAGACAGTTGTAAATTGGCTCCTTTTACAATCACTAATATTCAAGGACAGAGTTTAATAAGAATTCCTATAAATGTACTGTGGCTTGTCTATCTTTATGTCTAGGGTGGACGGGGTTCGCATGGTATGCCTGGGAAGCCTGGGCCAGTGGTAAGTTACTTTCCTTGTTCCCAGTGTTATGATCTTCCTTTGCCTCCAGACATCCTTTAACCAGAAGGATGAGTAGTTGTTGCCATTTTTTAGTCTGGTAATTGAAGGCAATTCCTCAATATCTTTGAATGATTCCTGATAATGCCACAAAATTATTAATCACAACTGTGGAGATGTGTGCTCTGAGAGCTAAATCACTAAGATTTTGCTTCCTTTCAAGTAAGTGATTTTAAGTAGTGAGTAGGCTGGTGCTTTGTTCATCATCCCTCAGGGAACTGATGTGCTGCTACATTAATACAATGGAATCTAGATGCAAAAAGATTAAGCATTTTAGAAATACGTATTATAATAAAGAATCATTAATAAAAAGTTGTCTTTCTTTGCAAATAAAGATGTCAAAGGAATTTATACCAGTTCTCAGTAAGAAGTAATGAATTTCACTAATAACAGAAGGATGTGAATTTGCTACCTCAAATCCATAAGGACTATGTATTTTCAAAACTTATAAGGATATGTAGCCCTTTTTTTAGAAGAAGTCATACACTGAGCTGATGAACCAGAAACATACACAAATGTATTACCAGCTGATAAACTGCCTCCTTGAAAGATCAATTTATTACAAAAGACTAATGTCATTTATATAGAAGTTTATCAAAACTTAAAATAATAATTTAACTTTTCAATTCATGATTTACACGTAGTTTTGTTACTCAGAACAGGTATTGTAAAAAGTTTTCAGATAAAGAAAATACAGTTTAAATATATTAAAAGGTTAGTGTGGCAGTTAAAACTAAGGATTTTCATATAACAAGTGACTCTGGTCCCAATCCTACAAACACTTATGGACAAATGTTTAACTTAATGCATCTGAGTACCCCACTGAAGAATATCTAGAAATCAGTGAGATTACTCGTATGTGTAAAGTTAACCACATGCATAAGTGTTTGCAGTTTTAGGTCCTATAGTATTATTTACTCATTTATACTTCATCACTATAATGTTTGACAGATTTCCACCAGAAATATACTTTATTCTTTTTTTGCGCATGTCACTTGACAAAAACATCTGTCAAAGTAATTGCTTATTGATACAAAATGTGATATGCCTGTATGCTGAATCTTTGTTCAGTATGAGGCACACTAGTCCAAAGTTACAATTTTCACTGTTTAGGTACATAGTCTTTCTTCCCTAATGATACTGTGTAGGCCTGGCATGAACAGTGCTAGAAGAAGTAAGGAAAAGAAGTAACAAAGCTGAGGTTAACAGTGGACAAAGCATAAACTCACAATTGGCCTTGTAAATAACATTCAGTTAGTGGATTAAGAAGTAGTGAGAAGAGTAATGTGTGATAAGCTTGCAGCCAGAGCTTTGCTTACAGCTCATGGACAGTTCATGATCTGTAGAGGGATTGGTTACAAAAATTAGTAGGCCAATCATAAAGTGTGTGATACAACATTTTAACCTATAGTATTAAGTTTGAGTGCATATATAAGCTGATTCATGATTATGTATGTTGGAGATGTGGTGCACCTTAACCTAACCCCCTACACCTGAGCCTGATCATCTCAGGTGTAGCTTTATGACATTATATAAAGAAACCTCTGGGACGAGTCCAGGTTTGAACAAAATTTTTGGATTCATGAGAACTGGATAAGGTGTTCTTCCAGAACTAGATCAGATGTTCTGGATATGCCAAGTGCAAAAGGTCTCAGAGGGAATCCCAACATGCTGCTGTGAGGAAACAGTATTTGTCCATGTGATACACAATAGACTGTACTGTTGTAAACTCCATTAACCAATAATTTACTATGATAGAAGTTCAAGCTGAGAGTGTAGATAGCTGCCAAGTTCAGTTATCTGGTACATCCTACAGAGAAGGATACCACAACTATTACAGTACTTTAAAAATAAAATATTTCAAAGATTTTTCATGATTGTAAAACAATTCTATAACAGAAAAAATTGAATCTCAAAACAATTCTGAAATTCTAGATGAAGTATAAATATTTCAGTGGACTTCCAACGTGAGCTCAAACCCACTGGGCATGACATCTGGTTGGCTAGCATATCTGGTACATTCCCTAGCAATCTCATAGGGAGATGCAGAATGCTTAAACATGATCTCTCTGGAGAAAGTGCTATCCAAATATATGATGAATTGGGTAAGTACAAAGAAATATGTCATAATGCTAAACTTATCGTTGCAACAAGAGAGATTTGGCAGACGAGTGTTCATGACCCAATAAATTGGGATGTAGCTTTTTCATAAATACATTAAATTAGCTGTTACAGCAGTGCTTTAGCAATTCACTACAAGGTCACTGGCAGAAAAGTTCTCCATAATTAATAGCCTTTGGAACAGATTGTTCTTACTGGGTTTGTCAGTAAAAGCTTTGTTATATAAAACATTCTTTCTCAGTATACATCATGTTCTCCAAAGAGGGTGAAAATCCAGCCAAAGACAAAGAAAGGGAAATCATTTGCGAATACACAGCTGTACTCAATATTTATGACCACTGTATACTACTATCCAAAGACTACATAATCTAGAAGGTGAGAGTATATCACATGTGTTCAGCCCACCCAGCACTATAGCAACAAAAAAGCAGTATTAGTCCACCGCTTGGTTGACTCTACATTATACTTGACATCCATGGAACTTGTGTGTCCCCAGTGGATTTAACTGTTATTTTTGGATGCAACTGTGTCAACTATCTTACTCATTTTGGACCATATACCTCCGCTGATCTTCACACAGAACTTTCATGGGCAAGAGTGGGATTTCCTCAGTATTTTGATGCCTATTAACAGAATTAAAATATGTTTTGGAAACATTTGGATTTGCATGAACAGATCAAAAGCCATATAGGGCCCAATCTGCACGTTCTAAAGGGGTTTTCCCCTGTATAGAAAATAAAGGCAGAAGTATTGGAGTTGTTGATCATAAAGGGCTTGTGATTTGAGTGATTATGGGTATCATGATTAAGGCTAAGATTTTGTCACAGGTATTTTTAGTAAAAGTCACAGACAGGACGTGGGCAATAAACTATAAATCTTGGAAGCCTGATCCCTGCCATGTGTTGGGCTGACAGCTGGAGCTTTCAGGCGCCAGGCTGAAGCCAGAGCCACACAACGTGAGAGGCTGGAGCTGAAGCTGAAGAAGTCACAGAGATCTGTGACCAAATCATATCCTTAATCATGATTGACAGAGATTCTGATACAATTATTAACTTAGTACTAAATCAGAATATAATTAAGATACAGTGCTCTGTTAATGATATATTCCCTGGCTGAATAGTTTTGTTGACAAGTCTGATGGAGTGCAATATTACACAATAGATTTAATCTTTGATTAGTGTATATATCTAAGTTTTGTTTAGCTATTTGTAATATTGTCGGATACATCATCATCTGTTGCACAATATGCAGAGATTTTACAAATAGAAAGTTTGATTGGAAAATCAGTGATTTTTTTATTATCTTTTCTTTTAACAGTAGCTTGAGCATAACGAAGAGGAAATAGTATATTTGTAATGAAAACTGAAACTCAATCTTGATTATTGTTTGGAGGTTGACAGATGAACCAAGAGCTGTAACATTGATAAAGTCAGTAAAAAAGTACTTAATTCAGTGGTACTCAGACCTCAGTAGTTTGGGAGCCAAACTACCGATCAACAGTACCCAAAAGAGCCAGAGTAGTGTGAATTCATATATATTTTATTCTCATAGCAAAACAACTGATCGAATATTATTATATCAACTACAATTGGTTAATAACATAATAAAATCATCCTGATTGATTAAAGACTTAGATTGGTTAATAATTAAATCACACAGTGTTTTAATATCATGTGCTGCAAGGAGACCTATTAAAGAGCCACTTGCAGCTCGTGAACCGCAGTCCGAGTATCATTAACTTAATTAAAACATTGCATTGATGAGTGGTATTCAGTTCATACCACCTACGTCATCTACAATATTTATAGAACTGGTTTCCTCTTTTTTATGAGGCAATATGTATTGTGACTGGTGTTGCATTTAAACCCAGGAACTCTATTTGCATAGGCCTTCATCAGTGTTTAGGCTACTAGTTTTGTGATACCGACTTTGGAAATATCAACTCATGTATTTTGTTTGTTTTTTTGTAGGGACCACTTGGTATAACTGGTTCTCCTGGTTTTCCGGGTCCTCCTGGTGTAAAGGTAGGAAAAGCTGATTTTTTTTAGTCTGTTTGACTCTATTAATTAGATCTTCATATGCCCACATTTAAAGAGACTACCTTTGGCATGTGGCATTCAGCTTCACAAATGAAAAGGTCCTTAAGAGGTGACTGCATTTCACTTTTAATTAACATCTGGAGATAGAAGCTCGAAAGAGCAGCTGTGATGAAGCAGTAGTCTTTGACAGAATACGGCCATGGTCATAGGTGAGAAACTCAAAGATAAGTGTGAAAAATGGGTTTAACTGCTGAAGCAACCCTTAGAGAGACCAGGTGGGTGAAGCAAGATCTTTTATTTGACCAACTTCTGTTGGTGAAAGAGACAAGCTTTTGAGCTACACAGAGCTCTTCTTCATTAGAATATTATGTTAAACCATAAGGTTGTGAAATCAACTAGCTTGATAGAGTTGGATCTGTGGATCCATCCCCCAGGAAACTTAGACACCTGCAGGAAGTAGCAGTTTTAATGTGAATTGGCAATATACCTTGGTTACCATGCCATAGAATAATGAACGAATGATACAAAGAAAAGAGGTCGTAAAGCAGTTGTGCAAGGTTGGCCTCATCTCTTCTTCCCACATACCACCCCAAACATCCTTTAAACCTCTATAAAAGAGGTGTTTTGGCTCAAAGAATGGGAACAGATTAAAACTTTTCTTAACTTCCATTTGTTAAGAGTGATGATTTTCTGGTACTCCTTATAGTTTGGCCAACATACACGATATTTAGATTACCATCACAGCATTAACGTAACAATAAAAATCAGCATTTATTTTAGATTGTTTAGGGTTTTTTTAAGCCTCATTTTTGCTTTTTCTATTCTTATCCTAGTGGTGCTTGTTCTGTTTTCCATATAATTTATAATCAGCTGATGGCATGACATTTAGACACAG
This sequence comes from Caretta caretta, assembly GCF_965140235.1. Taxonomy (NCBI): domain Eukaryota; kingdom Metazoa; phylum Chordata; order Testudines; family Cheloniidae; genus Caretta; species Caretta caretta. The sequence continues at coordinate 51,874,064 of NC_134216.1, read as the reverse complement.
TAGAAATTTTAATATGCTGGTCTTGATTCAGCTCTGATTGGTGACTTGAAGTTTCAAGGAGTTGCTACTTTCCCTTTCTGTATGTTTTTCTTATGAACTTTGTAAAAGGAATATGTAGGAGATAAATTAGTAATGTAGGACTATCTCATGGATTTGCCATGAGCCTGGTTGAGGGGTACAATGTTGTTGTGTTGCCACAGAAGCAGATTGGAAGGTAGATTGTGATTCCGGCAGATTGAAGGCAAATTCTACAATCAGCAACTGCTGAATGCCACTACAATATCCTAAAGAAAAGGATCAATGACTTCCCTAAGCTCCACCATCGTCAGGGGTGGGTGGAAGGGAAAATCTTGCTGCAGTAGGAGGAGAGACAGAATGGCCCTGTACTCCTCCTTCAGCTCAGCCTAAATGGAAATGGTAGACTCAGTTTCCTTACTCAGAGAGCTCTTTAGAGCCAGAGTAATGACTAACTGCATGGCCCAAAACTAAGCTGTATCATGATTGTTTAGGAGGGGCTATAAGCAGTGTCCCCTCTAATTTTTCCCACCATGTGCGGAATGAATTTTGTTATGTGCACCAATGTGAAGGTGATGTGTGACACATCACCTCCATATTGGTGCACATAACAAAATTCATGTGGTGGGGGTGGGGCCGAGGAGTGTGGGAGAGGGCTCAGGGCTGGGGCGGAGGGTTGGAGTACAGGGGTGTGAGGGCTCCGGCTGGTGTTGCAGGCTCTGGGGTGGAGCTGGGAGTGAGGGCCCCAGGGCTGGGGCAGAGGGTTAGAGTACGGGGGTGAGAGGGCTCCCGGTGGGGGTGCGGGCTCTGGGGTGGGACTGGGGAGGATGGGCTTTGGGTGCAGGAGGGTGATCCGGGGCTACAGCAGAGAGATGGGACTCCCCCCAGCTCTCTCTCCCTGCAGCAGCTCCTGGGTTTGGGGGGAGAGGCGCCTCTCCTCGCTGCAGCAGCTCCAGGGCTAGGGCCGCAGCATAGGCACCTCTCCTCCGGCAGGTCTGGGCTGGGGCTGGGTTTGGGCCATGCTGCCCTGGCCGTGGCTGGGTTCGGGCCACGGCAGGTTGGGGGGCTGGGCTAGGTTGGGACCGGGGGAGGGGAAGCATATAGGGAACTTAGGCTATGAGATTCTGCATTTATCTGAGAACCTACCCCAGCAAATCTAATCCATCTGCTTTGTGAGTTTTTGTGGAAGGCAGGGTATAGTGAAAGGAATACCTGAGATGTTTTCTTACAATGGAGTTCTGCAGCTATAACTGAGAGAAGAATATAGCCTACAGATAATTGCTGGTGATGCATAAGCTAGAAATATACAGCTTGACTCTCAGATCCCAGGCTGAGTTTGAGGCACTGTCAGAAAAATAAAACAAATTTTTTGCATGTAAAGTGAGTACATTTGATATGAAAATCATTGAGAGACAATAAACATGGGACCTCACAATGACAAATTCACTTTAAGGTCCGATATCTTATTACCTGTCACCACTAGAAATTAATCCTGTACATGAACAGAAAATCTATCCCTTAATACAATACCTTAAGAGTTGGAATCCCCCATATTTTATGAAACTATTCAAATTATAGTGTCAAAGAAAGGCAAGGGTCTTATATACACTGACCAAATGGCATTTAAATCCTCCTGTATGAAGTGCTAACACTGTGTCATGGAAAATGAAAAGGCTATATAAAACTTCATACTTCACATCGAAAAATTCTGCAGAAATATAGTAAAACTAAAATTGTAATAAATATTTTGGTGGGCCATGATGCACCAGGGGTTCTGTGTTGAAGTCACCCTCACAACCTTTGCAAAGGATCGATGGATGGTCATCTCCTGCTCCAATGGAAATTCACACCATGCTCTGACACAGTTGCTACCATCTCACTTGTTGTTTTTTTCCTGTTCAATTTCTGACCCTCTTTATTTCTTTTTCTCTTCCTCACCTCATCCTTCTCTCTTTTTTCTCTTCCCCCTCTTCTATGCTTGTTTCTTCTTGTCTATGTTTTTCTTCATTGTTTTAAGGTTTTTTTTTAAACTCTTTTTCTGGATTTGTTTTCTTCCCATTTTAGTTATTGTCATGCTTCTCAAAATGGCCATTGTAGTCTTTGTGGGGTTGGGCTGCATTTGCTCTGATGGCTGAGCTGGAAAGGGAGACTTGGGTCAGTGGATAACTGTCTGAGCCTCCAGCCCTGTATGTGAGCTTGCTTTGGCAGCATTCAAGGAACTGCTCAATATTTTGCCCCTAGCCCTGGGTTTGAAGAAGACCCAGACTCATGCAGTCTCCCCATCCTCCTTTCCCCCAGAACTGCTCCTCTCCTATATGTTGAATCCCCACAAGTGGTAGGAATATTATTATTCAGTAAAAACATCTCTCTCTATTAGCTAGGTAGCCAAGCTTAGCAGATGTTATATGTTGTTTATACTGTTGGCAACATTCAGAAAACAATTCTCTGGAAACAAGGCTAATACAGCCATCTGTATAATGTATTAGACTAAATTATAATCCTTTTAATGCATGGCAGAAAAAATACAGCAATGGCTAAACAAAACAAAGCATCTAAATAAATGTTTGAAAGAGCTGACAAGGGAAGAAGCAATAGGATTTTTTTTTTAATGGCAGAGCTACTTTCAGGATTGGATTCTCAGGTTGTGTAAATTGGTAAAGCTGCATTGAGCTCAATGAAGCTATGCGGATTTACACATGCTGAGGATCTGCCCTTCAGTCCTGAAGATACAATTTTAGTGTAGCATCAGTTAAAAAAGGCAGTTGGCCCACAAAAGGATAAAATTGAGGACATACCAGAGTGAATTGCCATACCAGAATAGATCAGTAGTCCATTTAGTATCGCAGGTTTTTTCTGATAGTGGTCATTACTGCATAATACATCTGACCACTTTTGACTATAGCAAGCACAATCAGTGCCTACCATATTCCTGTGTTTAATTCTTTGTTAATATTAAGTGTTTGTATCAATATAGTCCTGTAGCAGTGAGCTCCAGGGGTTAATTTATACTGTGAGAAGAAGCATTTCTTCTTATCAATTCTAAAGTTTTAAGTCTCACCTGCAAACAGTGCAAACAAAGACTATAAAATCAACCAATATTGACATGTTGATGGGGTTTTTTGGTATGGGTTTCTTTCTGTTGTGCTTTCCCCCCGTAATATGTTGGTGGTGTGTTTTGGATAAATTATACTGGCTACCATGCTGTTTCTGCTCCAAAAGAAAGGTACTTTGTTTATGTATAGACTAGGGGGCAAATTGTGGTTTCAGTTTCAATGCTATAAATCCAGGCAGAATTAGGTTCTTATATGTGCAATATGTTTTCCTAATATTGAAGTATATGTGAGCTTCGGTCCCATTGCTATCTATTCCATGCACTATTCCCTGTTAGTTATTATGTGCTGCTTTTAAAAAAAATAATTCAATAACTGATTGTTTTCTCTTGTGAAACATTAGGGTGAAGCAGGTCCAACGGGTGCACGTGGCCCAGAAGGTCCTCAGGGACAAAGGGGTGAAACAGGGCCATCAGGTCCAGCAGGGTCACAAGGTCTTCCTGTAAGTTCATCAGGCTTTAGATGCTTGTTTCACTGATTGCCTGCACACTGTCTACCTGAAGCCAGTGGTACCTTACTATTGTAAGAGTTCCAGAAGTATTTTTAGAAAGGAAATACTTGTCTTCACGCTATTTGTATTAAAAATATCTTTTAGATAGATAACTAAAAAACACTTGCAAATTAAATGTTACACAGGTTGATGGAAACTGTGACCCTTCAAGCACTTATGCTTCAGCTTAACTTTAAGCAAGTGAATAATTCCATGGAATTTCATGCTTAAAGTTAAGCACACATGTTTACAGAATCAGGGTCAAATAGTGAACTTTTGCATTGTCTACATACTAGCCTTTATTATCTGCTCCTGAGAGGAGGCACAAATATGTGACTGACAATATATTTTCATTCCTCCATTGATATGCTCATTAGAATTTGTTACAATGATCTGTATGCTGTTTTTAGGGGACTGTAGGGACAGACGGTTCTCCTGGTGCTAAAGGCCAAACAGTAAGTAATCAAATCAACTGTATAAGGAATTTTGGTGATGGATTCCTTTTTTAATTTCAGCGTTTCATGCTACATACCTTTTCACACTAATGTCTCTTTTGTAGGGATCTCCAGGTACTTCTGGCCCACCTGGCTTAGCAGGTCCACCTGGTTCTCCAGGACCACAAGGCAGTACTGGTCCTCCTGGCATCCGAGGCCAAGCGGTAATAATTTCTTTGTCACCATGGAAATGACAGTATTTAGCAACGATGTAGTTAAGGAAAGCTAATGTAGTGATTAGCAGTGAGACTTCTTCATTTCCAAGCAATACGATGAAATCAGTAGACTAATGAATAGGAGTGAATATACCAAGACTTGGTTCTCATTAATTCCTTTTGTGTATTCTGAAATACAGAATTTTCTTTCTTAGGCCCCAGTCTTGAATTTGACTGTGGAGAGGCAGAGACCTGTGCACAAAGCCTCACTGGCTTCAGTGGTCAGAAGCTCATGTGCCTACTTGCTTGGAGTCACCTGTAGAATCAGAGCCTTAATTAGTATTATGAATACGTAATTACAGAGAAACAGACATATTTACAGAAAGCATAAACTATCATAAATGTATTAAAATGTTACTGTAGTTAGTCTCATAGAAGGTAGTAGTTTTCTGATGCCAAACATAGTCCAAAATTATTCAAGAAGTAATTGTGCTTAAATGCTTTATGCTTTTATAAAAATCCTTTATCTCTGAAGTCTTCTGCAAATTAACCATTAGCAATCTGATTTGTTTAATCTTCAGCATATACTCTTTCACAGCATTATCAGCTGAGCAATTTTGGAATAAACCAGTTTTAATGCCACTGAATATAATTATACAGTGAAACAGATAGTCATTTACAAAATGTAAAAAATCTGCAGTATATGGGACAGGCTCTTCGGGCTTCTGAATGTCAGCTGTTGGCCATAACGTGCCCGAGATGGTTTTTAAACTGGACAGGAAAATAAATGACAGTGCTTGGATCAACTTCTAAGGTTTTTATTCAGGCAAAAATTCTTACTGAAGTCAATGGGCTTTATGCTTGAGTGAGGACTGATTAAGGACGTCAGGATCAGGAGCTATTTGGCGTTTCCATGTGTGAACAACCTATCTATAGACTAGATTAGCAGAAGCACTGTCACATTTTTCATTTGAAACCACTGTACATAGGTAACTCAGGTCAGGCTGGTTGAATGATTTGTGCAGATTAATGGTATTAATGTATTTGTTTTCAGGGAGACCCTGGTGTGCCAGGTTTCAAAGGAGAAGCAGGTCCCAAAGGGGAACCAGTAAGTCTTTGAATTTTTTGTAATCAAATCAAAATTAAAAAAAAAAAGAACGATACGTGCATTGCTGTGCAGACCACAATACTATATTCATTGAGACATATCTAGTATTACCTCTCATTGTTGGTTTTGACCTGCAAGTAATGGCCATGGAACACCCTGGTCAGGTTCTGCTGTGAAAAAGGGGCAGGACAGGTCCTTTGAATCCATGACAAGGTAAATCCTTCAGCCAGTTATCCCCTGGACTCAAGTTTGAGGAGACCACAGCACAACAAGGAAATACAGCATTCCCTGATGCTTTATGAGCAGCCATGGAATGGATCTCCTCCAACTTCTTGGTCTTGTAAGGAAATCAGTGGTCACAGGTGCTCATGGACACAGGGTTGTGCTCTAACAACAATAAACCTTTTAAGGAAAGATATTAAAAATATGTTGAATAGAACTGAATGTAGCATAGGTTGGTAGCAGTGTAGACCACAGCATCTCACAATCTACTCCAAAGTTGTAATATAAATATTGCATTTGACAAGTCCCCAAGGGAGTCCACATATGAGAACTCTGGAAGTAGCAGCTGTCCATCGGAAAACTCTGAGCCATGTCCAAAAGGAATGAGCAAAATTAGCTTAAGTCAGCTCTGTCCACCCATCAGGGTCCCATTGCTGAGTCAGCAGCACTTTTTGATCAGCAAAATCAAATGATGCTGGTAGACCTGATAGTGTTAGCATGGATGTTTGGCCTCTATTCATAGCTATGAGAAGACAGTCCTCAACATGGCCAGCACCATCTCGGAGCCATATGAACGCTGAATGAAAAGATTATTAGCTTTAGCAGAGCCAGGTTCAGTTGTAGCTGATTTGGCAATACATTCTTAATATTTTTGCTCTAGTAAATGATTAGAGAGAGGATAGTAGTCAGCAAAGCTGTCAATATTGACAAATCCTTTCTTGAACATTGGCTGGACTTACTACAATTTTTTTTGAGGGTGTCTGGAAGAATGTCCTTTTAGAGAGAGGCATTGATAATTTCTGTCAGCTGTGGGGCTGGTAAATCTCAATTCCATCTGTCAAGAATGAAAATTGTGTCCGTATCAGAGAGTCTATGTCATTTAGCCAAAGTCCATCAGGGACGATGGCATGAGGATTCCATGTGCAGAAGAAGTGCAGGATTTACACCAAAGAGATGGATTGCAGAGAAGAGATCTGCAGGGTGAATCAGACAGAAAAATGTTACCCTTAGTTTACTATTGTGTTGTGTGGATTCCATAACCATACAGGTTCTTTAAATACGGTAATTAAATACTGATTTCCTTAATGCCACTTGCCTAACGATTAATAAATACCACAATGACAAATAATTGGATCCTATACAAGCAGTCAGATGATTGTGAGGCACAATGTAGTGCCAAATTTCAGAATTACCATCCATTTATGGATAACTTCATGCTGAAATACTAGTTGATAAACATAGAAAAAGGAAAATCTGAATGGGAATAATTGCATTTTATAAGTGATTCAAAAAGAAATTAAAAAAAAATCTAACTACCCAGTTTTGTTCTTCATTGTTTGGGAAAATGTTTATGGTTAACGTTGGAAGAAAGAGTAATTTATTGAGCCTTAAAAATGGTTAATTTGCTTTATTCTAAACAAGCAAATATTTTCAATAGGGTCCACATGGTCCCCAGGGTCCCATTGGCCCTGTGGGTGAAGAAGGGAAAAGAGGCCCTCGTGGTGATCCAGGGTCAGTAGGTCCGCCAGGCCCTGTTGGAGAAAGGGTAAGGAAGCCAGAAAAATAATTATATTAGTTAGAGGTGGCCTTCTCTCATGAAAGTCATATCTGACCTGGACCTGAATGTGAGCTCCCTTATAATTTGGGGCGGGCAGAGACAAACTTGTCTTTAATGACGGTATATTGACAGTTGTGATTTAGCATTGTTTCTTACACTAGTGATTTTATAACCTGATTTCTCTGAAGTGATAGCTCTCTTTTGTAATACACAGTAGGTTCTTTTCAGAAGTGGCCATGTGAGGGTGAGAATATTAAAATGTAGCATTATACCTTCCTCATATTGAGTGTCATTTACTCCACTCTTGTCTTGGGTTTTTTTATTTGGGGAAGGAGAATGAAGCCTGGCATGTTACGTATTACTTTGGAGCTCAGCACATCATTTGGGCACTTGGTGTTTAGATATCACAGTGATAGGCACTTCAGAAATATGACAGATTGATAGCTTTTCCATTGACTAGAACCTTGTTACAGAAATAGTGTCGTTGATTTCAGTGGGGCTACTCACCAAGCTAAGGTGTACCACTCAGCATGAGTGACAGGATAGGAAAGAGGCCCTTAGATATTTGTCACTACAAAAGAGCATTTTGAAGGCACAGTAGCCAGTTGGAGGACAAGGATTTTGTAAGAAAATAAACTGAACTCCAAAACCCTATTGAACATCAGATTATTAATGATGATTTATGATATTTTTGCATAGGGTGCTCCTGGTAATCGTGGCTTTCCAGGTTCTGATGGCTTGCCTGGACCAAAGGTAAGCTGATTTGGGCCCTTTTCCTCCCTTTCATGCATAAAAAATATATGTAAAAGAAGATTGTAACTGAAAAGATAGGCTGCTGTGGGAAGTGAGGAGATCTGTTGAATGTTTGGAGGCAGGGCCAAAGGAAATGCCAAATGACAGTGGGTCAAGTCTTCCAAACATGCTGAGACCAGTGTTCTAAGGAAAAACATTGCTCTTCCTCTGAGTCTCAAGCCTTCCACTCTCCTTTTATGTCTCCAGCTTGATGCTCTCATGCTTGCATCATGATGTGTAAAAGCCACTGAGCAGTAACTACTTACATTGCATTTTACAATGTCTATTAAGTTAGTATTTGGAGAGGGAAGCATTCCTTGTAAAATAGCTTTCTTGACGTCTCCACTGGGAAGCCAGACCGATCCCCTTGTGTGTTGCCTAACAACCATATCGCTTACTGACAAGTGACACAAAGATGTTTTAGTTTATTAGGTCCATCGATTATTACGTTCTAGATAGAAGTGCAAGAATTCTGAATTCCTTATGTTAATTAACTCTATACAAGAGACCATCTCTAAATAATATTAAGGATTTGGTTCAGAATACTTTGAAACTCCAGTTTTCAAAAATATCGATAGATGCTCTTGATGGAAGATGTATATTTTGCATTTACTTTCTCTTACTCTATTACATCTAACGTCTGACTAATGGTATTTTGATATCTTTTCCAGGGATCTCAAGGGGAGCGTGGTCCAGCAGGTTCTTCAGGCCCTAAAGGAAGCCAGGGAGATCCTGGGCGCACTGGTGAACCTGGCCTCCCAGGTGCCAGGGTAAGGAAATTATAAAAACAACATCACGTCATGAATTTGTATAGCACCTTCCATTCCTGAGGATGGCAATGTTCTTTTTAGGCAAACTGTTATACAAGCTTTGTTTATAGAAACCAAATACAGGGATCACTTCTTCCACCACTCTAATGCCTTCACCTTTGGAAGAGAAATATGAAACCTGATCTTGAGTTCAATGGTTCTGCTCATGTGCAAAGTGAGTCACATGAGTATTTGCAGGATCAGAGCCCAAGGACCTGGTTCTGTTCCCCCTGGAGTCAAAGGCAAGAGTCCCATTAACTTCAAAGGGAGCAAGGTCTAGCGCTAAATTAGACATAGACAATGCAGTCCAGAGGAATGCAGGTATGTAAAATACGAGGTGTGCAGAAAACATAGGTTGAAAGTCAAATCTTTGTTACATTGATTAATTGTTTTTAATGTATTTGTGTAGTGTATGGTGAGCTGTCATTGAAAGATCCTGCAGAAGAAATGTTTGAGGAGGTTTTGGAATGTCCCATACAAGATAAAAAAGGAAATTCCAAGCATAAGGAGTGGCATGGAAGAATGGTTGAGAGTGGGAGAAATAAAGGAGATGAACTGGTGGGACACTTGAGAGGAGTGTAGACAACAAGTGGGAGAGTAAATAGGAGGAAAAGAGCAGAGATGCAATTAAAAATGAAATTCTGCAGAAACTTTGAAGATGAGGATGAGGAGCTTGACTTTGATGCAGTAGGTAAGGGGAAGCCCCTGGAGGGACTCAGAGAGGAGAATAACATGGTCGAGTTAAATGACTTTTCATTGGTCATACCATCTGACTGAAAAATATTGCAGTGTGATGTTTCGTTACTGAGCACACTTTCTGAACTCATTTACAATCCTTGCCATATTTTAGGATCATGTACACAGGTTATATCAATTGTTATGTTATCCTATTTTTTTAGGGTCTCACAGGAAATCCAGGTGTTCAAGGTCCTGAAGGAAAACTTGGTCCTTTGGTAAGTAGTTTGTGACTGGGAGTGAGGAGGATGTATATAATTATTGGTCCCTTCAGTTGACACTGTACTCATTTGAAATTCTGCTCTCCTTGAAATTAGCCTTTTACTAATCCATGATTTCATAGTCTCTCAAGGTGCATAGGTCCTTCTAAATGCAGGCAATTGGAAGGCATTTAACATCTAAATGAGCCCGTGCAAATCATTTTCATTAGGCTTTATGTATGTTGCAGTATATGCTGAGAGTTGGCTATCTCAAGGAATTTAAACATTTGTGAGCTCAGGTTTGTTGGAAAGAAATATTTTTTACGTAATTCCAATAATTACTAGCTATCTCCAATGAGTCTGTCTATAATTGCTTTGAAGATGTTTGAAAGCTAGAATTGTCTCTTTGATATATACTTCAAAGACATTTTTAATGGAACATCCACAATGGGAAAAATAAAAGAAAGAAGAAATAAAGTAGAATATATAAATATTGTTCAAGTACTATTATGACTGTAAGTGAATAACAATACAAATGCTAAAGGTTAGAACATTTTAATATTTGAAAGGCTAGGTTAACATTGGATTAACCAACCTGAAAATGAAAAATTCTAGCACTAAGTTTCACTGTTGGATACACTAGAGTTCAAGTATCAGAGGGGTAGCCGTGTTAGTCTGGATCTGTAAAAGCGGCAAAGAGTCCTGTGGCACCTTACAGACTAACAGACGCATTGGAGCATAAGCTTTCGTGGGTGAATACCCACATCGTCAGATGCATGTAGTGGAAATTTCTAGAGGCAGGTATAAATACCTGCCCGCTACATGCATCTGACGAAGTGGGTATTCACCCACAAAAGCTTATTCTCCAATATGTCTGTTAGTCTATAAGGTGCCACAGGACTCTGTGCTGCTTTTACTAGAGTTCAAGTAATCCATTTTTCGATACTCTTGTACAAGTCCTCTTTCCTATCTGTTCCTTCCTTTTCATAGATGACTATCAGGCAAACAGCACAGAGCCAGCCAATTATTGAGCTCTAACAGAATAGACCTATTCAGTACTTTGATACCATTTTAAGGCAATCATTCCCTCAATATAGCCTAAGGGTCCAATCCAGCTCCTATTAAAATAAAGTGAAAGACTTCTGTTGCCTTCATTAGGCTCTGGATCAGGCCCTGATAGAAGTGGGAGTTAGCTTTTTATTGGTGAACAAAAGTTTATGGGAATATAGTGAAGAATATTCATAATGTGATGTAATAAATGGTTTATATTTCTAGGGTGCGCCAGGAGAAGATGGACGTCCAGGCCCAGCAGGCTCAATAGGAATCAGAGGTCAACCAGGCAGCATGGGCCTTCCTGGGCCAAAAGGCAGCAGCGTGAGTACAGTGTCTGCTAATCGGTATCTAATTATCTAGCTTGCCTTAGTTTCAGAGCTAAATATATTTTTAGATGCATGAAAATATTGGGTAATTATAGCAACTTTCCCCACAAATTAGGGTGATCCTGGAAAACCTGGAGAAGCGGGTAATGCTGGTGTCCCAGGGCAGAGAGTGAGTATCATTGTTATTCTTTATATTGATTACACAAAAATATGTTTATTTGTCGTGTGTGCACTATATTTTATTTGTTGTTTCACTGTAGGGTGTTCCTGGCAAAGATGGTGAAGTTGGTCCTTCTGGTCCTGTTGGTCCACCTGTGAGTCAGTTTTGCAATATACAGGATTATCTGTCTGTCTTCTTATATTGTACCCATCATTGTACTTTCTGAGCAGTCCCCAAGAGTAAAAGTGACAGTAAAAGTGTTTTTATTTATTGATTTAGAGACCATTGCCATTGTGCACTGATTTTTGCCAAATAAAGTCAAAATTCATTCTGTTGCTCTTTAAAGCAATCTGTAAATTGTTGACTTATTTTTAATTTCAGCTTCATTAAGGTCGAATCAGTTTAACATTATCCCTAGAAGAAATACAAGGGTTTTGTAAAGTCTACATATTCTCATCCTTTTGCCTTTCTTCCCCAGTAGTGGTGTATATATTTCTTAAATAAACTTTTACATTGAAAAGAGAGAACATTTGAACTTATGTTGTACCCCTCCCACCTTTTTCCCCTCACCTTATGCTCTATTTTGGATAATTGATTCTGCCACCCATACTCGTCTTACTGTATTAATGAAAAATTACCACTTAGCTAGTCGTATTGGTTCTAATGGGACTACTTGTTCAGTAAGGTACTGTTTGCTGTGAGTAAGAGTGGCGGAATCTGGCCCTGGATTAATTTAATGTTGAATATTTAATTACTTTATCAAATAAAAATAATGGTCTGAATAACAACACACCATTAGAGTTCAAATTCCAGATGAAACATTACTCGAATAATCTGTCCAGCTGTTTAGTTGCATGTGTCAAAGAGAGTTAAGAGAGTTTTTGAATTTGTTTTTTTCAAATATGTAAACACCTTCAGATTTTTGTTAACCTCCTGAGAAAGGACTATATGTTAACATTTTCTGCTGTGTTCTTTAGTGCTAGAAAGAAATGTGCATACAGCATATTACAATTGAATTCTGTGTATTTTCTCCAGCTGCTTTTCTGTTGTTGAAATGTTGATTAATGAACCTCACAAGTGAAAAATGCCTACAAAGAAAAACATATTGTACTCTTCAAGTAAATATGAAAAAATATCTATTTATCTATCTATCTATCCATCTATCAGTTTACATTTGCATAGGCTTCCAGTTGTCTTGTTTAACACCTGTTGATTCCAAAGACACAAGTATATTACAAATTTACAAAAAATATACAATTTCAAGAATCAATTTTCTATTATGTACACTAAAAGAGGTATATATCTCTATTAAAATTTCTACTACCACGCATTTTAAAAATTGCAAGGGACAAAATTCTCAGCTAATGTAAATAGATGCAGCTGTCTTGAGTCCAGTGGAACTGAGTTCATTTATAGCAGCAGTTAATTGAGCTCAGGATCTTACAAAGGTATTATCTGGTCTTGACTAAATTTCATTTTTCAATTGAAATGGTATAAGTAATAGTAATAATAATAATAATAAGAAGAAAAAAGTAGGAAACGTAATCTTTTCCCATGAGTACAATCAGGCAGAGAACATGTAGGTGGAATCTGGCCATGTCCCTACATTATACAGTTTTTTTCTTTTGTCTAGGGTCTAGCAGGAGAAAGAGGAGAACAAGGCCCTCCAGGTCCTACAGGCTTTCAGGTGTGTGTAACATGAGTTCTTTTACATAAATAAATCACACCCCTTTTTTTCCTTCTAATCTACAGAGATTTGATAAAGTGATGTTAAGCAAAGGTCTTCAGAATTTCTCAGACTAATTAGCACATCTCACGCACTATCAGCAGCTACATTATTAGCTATACTAGTTTTTGTTAAAAAGGGTTAAATACCATTTCTGTATGCCATGGATCATTGGCACCCAAGGAGCCTACTTAGGTTTGTCGGAATTGAAGATTTTCAAAGCCAACTGGTATCCAAGAGTTGAACAAATCAGTGGCTTTGATAGTCAAACCACTACCTCTTTGTATAGAAAGGTCTTATACATCTGCACCATACACTCCTATTATATGTATAAATAAAGAGATGCTGTCCTCTCCTTTTATTATGGAGGGAAACAGTTTGATGCTTGGTTTCAGAGTAGCAGCCGTGTTAGTCTGTATTCGCAAAAAGAAAAGGAGTACTTGTGGCACCTTAGAGACTAACAAATTTATTTGAGCATAAGCTTTCGTGAGCTACAGCAGGGCTCACGAAAGCTTATGCTCAAATAAATTTGTTAGTCTCTAAGGTGCCACAAGTACTCATTTTCAGTTTGATGCTTGTGTATCTGTACTTATCTAATACTTCTGTTGGGATCTTTGAAGACATGATCCAGTGTATATATGATGGCACAGGTCTTATTCTTGGTGTCCTATTTAAATTCTTCCACATACACAATGACCTTTCAATTTATTTTCTTTCAGGGTTTGCCTGGGCCACCAGGTCCTCCAGGGGAGGCAGGAAAACCTGGAGATCAGGTAACTTCTTTTGTAACTTAGTGAGTGTTTGCCAAGTTTTTCTTGCTTAATAAAATGATTTTACCTTCTTCTCCTATTTGATGTATTCACTTTCCAATCCTCCAGGGGCTAGGTTCTCCCACTCTGACACATAATGAGTAATATCCGCAAAACGTCTGTGATGACTACTCATTGAGTAAGATCCTACTCAGCATGAGTAATGGTCGCAGAATCTGGTCCTCTGACTGCATTAGATTATCTCTTTTCAGCATGGAAAATCTGCATTCAGAATCAGCCATTGACATTCAGACTGCTTAGAACTGCTGGAATGAAAATGTTATCCTCTTGTTTTCTGTACCTACCAGCTTGTAGTATATAACGTTTTCCTTCTAACTTGTCTTTCTTTTCTCACCAGGGTGTTCCTGGAGATCCTGGAGCTGGAGGTCCATTAGGTCCAAGAGTAAGTATTTTCCCCAAGTATTGGTCATTCCTAGCAAGCCTCTCAGGTTCCATTATGATGCTGATACACTGGGCAATCTTGAAACATATAATTTAGCACATTTGTGCCTCAGTTTGCCTGTTAGTAAAATGATTATAAAAATATATCCATTTTTACCCACAGTTGGTGCTATGCAGCTAATCAATAACAATATGCTCGTAGTCCTCAGTATCCTTGTGAAGCTCTGTTAAATAATGTTTGTAATGCATTTTGAGATCTTTGGATGGAAGGCACTCTATGCTGCATATGTACTTATTATAGTACTGTACCATTTTGTGCACCTCAAAAGAGTCTTTTATTATGGCTAAAAGAATATACGTGGGTTTGTTGTTTGTTCAGCTCAGCATAAGCCATTTCTGAGCAGAAGCTCTCTAGTGCAATAGTACCGCATGTGTAATTGATTTGTTTCTGCCGAATGGATCTGCGTACGGCCGGATATTTCACATATAGCTGTTTTATAGGGAGAACGTGGCAATCCAGGGGAGAGAGGAGAACCAGGGGCAGCAGGACTTCAGGGTGAAAAGGGTATGGCTGGAGGTCATGGTCCTGATGGTCCAAAGGTAAATTACACAGGAAATGTGTATTCATTTAGTGATTTTATTTAAGATTTTGTTCAGCTGCAATGTTCTCAAGAGAGAGGCATCTTGTTTTCCTGAAGGCTCCAGGAGGACAATAGTCTTGCAATGTTAATCAAAGATATTCCAGTAGAATAACACTAATATAAAGAAGGACACTAAAATATTGTTGAGAAATCAGAATTTTCATTCAGTGTATACAGACAAAGCTCCTTAAAATACAGGACTAAACATTTCTTAAAACTACCAGTGTGGTTTGCCTGTTTCAGTAGAACAGTATGAAACCATTTATGTAATATATCACACTCAGTGGTGCTGCCTTTGTTCGGAGAATCTTGCCTATTTACAGTAAGTAACTGGGCAGCCCATATTGTTGCTATGGATACTTTGTGCTGCTCCACCAACACAGAGTAGCCCTGAGGCTGGTGTAGTTGGCCAGGAGAGAATCCCTTGGTAGTATAGAGCTGCCATAGCAGACCCTGTACCACCATGTTCTTTACAGAGGACATAAGAGGCACAGCTTGGAGGAAAGAGAACACAGCCAGGACATCCCTGCCCTGGACAATCCCCAGGTCCGATAATTGGCCATTGGCAACTAGTGTAATGACTACTGATCTTATTTATTCCATGGAACCTGTCCACCATACAAGGATTCAGTTTGAGAAGGTTGCCTAGAGCCACTTCAGCATCCCTCCTCCATCCCACACTCCCGCAGCCCCATCCATTCATGCAACCAAGATTCATGAATAGTTTTTTCAAAACATGGGTGATAAATTCTAAAATCATTTAATAATTCAGCTCTGCAACTTTGTTTCCTGAAAAATGTTTGGATATGAACAAGAAAGAAGTTTAAGAGAAAATTGTTACTTGCAAGTGTCCTCCAGAGGCATACTCATAAGCATAGATGGTTCTTCACTCTAAAGACAAAGAGACCTCAACTTCATAGGAAGTAATTTGTTTTTTATTCATTTCAGGGTAGTCCAGGCCCCACTGGGACTCCTGGTGATCCAGGTCCTCCAGGTCTTCAGGGTATGCCTGGAGAAAGAGGTATTGCTGGAACTCCTGGTCCCAAGGGTGACAGAGTAAGTCTGTTTATCGTTGCTCCTTTAAATACTAAACAGAAGTACATCTCTCTTGATAATTCTGTAGTTGCACTGATATATAAATGACTTGGACTTTCTGGATACTCTCCATAGGGTGGTGTAGGGGAGAAAGGCTCTGAAGGTACAGCTGGCAATGATGGTGCAAGAGTAAGTAAACCCATTGCTCCTCTTAGAAATAGCTCCAAGTAATGGAGCTCCTAAGCAAGATAGTGTTTCTTAACTCCAAAAACAAACTATATTCAGCATCTAGACAATATGGGTTATCAGTTAGTTCCAGGAATTTAGAATATATGTTTGGAATGGAGAGGTGAGAACAAATCTTATCTCATCTTATCTTATCAGGAGTGTCTTCCCCACTGAAAGATACTGCAGAAAGGCAAGACACAGTTTAGAAAGATTAGGGAGCCATTTTTACCCTTGACAATACCTATGCAACAACTTTTGAAGTCAGTGAGACTTGTGCATGCCGGTCTTTTTTTTAACTAGTTTTGCTCATTAATATATTTACACATACAAATAGATCTATCATTTACAGAGTGCAAAAATGCATGATATTTAAGGATGAGTACATTTCAAAATTGAGATGCAGTAGCAAATAGGAAGTTCATGCTAGTTCCATCATGCAGTCTGAAAGGTGTAGGCCTTAGAAAATTAAAACATAGTTAAAGTTCTTAGGTATATAATAATAAATAATTGTTAAAAAGGCACTCATACAGTTTTAAGCAAGCGGCAGACACCACTGATGTGGTTGACTTAATGTACTCGCTCTACACACACACACACACACACACACACATCGCACATCATTGGAAAGCTTATTATATCTACATTAAGATGCAGTATGATGTGGAGCTCTCACATGGTGCTGTTACCATAGAAATGGGGAAAAACAATGATACCATCAAAACATTTAAATGACTGCTTGGAAATATTTGCGTTCTTTTCTATTAGTTTCATGACTGTATGTACTATTTCAAGACATAAAATTGGATTTCTTTGTGATCTCAAAGCATCATAACAGCAATCTAAAGGGTAAAACAAAATCTGATAATAAATTTGTACAGATATCATTTGAATGTAATAGTGCTGGTGACATTTCTAGTCAACATCAGTATCATCAACTTGTTCCTCAGTGTGATCTCTGTCCAGAGTGCGTGGATTACTACAGTCTTCGTTGTGTTGGCATGTACACAGTTCTGTGCAGGGAAGATTGTTATGACTACCAGACCCTGTTGATTGTGCAGCAACTGCTGCTGGATCAAATAAGGTCTTGTAGAAGCTCAGATGCCATGGGCCCTTGAAGAATACAGGGAGTAGTTTATCATTCAATTTTTCCACCATGTTGCAATGGCGATCCAATATCCAATTTACCTATGTGCAGAGACTTCCAAATCTTTGTTTGCCACTATGCTCTTTTGTCATGGTCTTCAAAACTTTCCTTGCATAGTGGGAGTTTGGCCAGTGACTTGTCCTTTTTGATGGGTAGGCCCAAGCAATTCAAGTCGCTGTGGGTCTCTTTTTCTTTCTTGCTCTGATCATGCAACACTGCTGCAAACTTCCTTATTGCGGAAATGGTGGCTTGTTCATCACTTTCTCCCAATTTGGCAAGGTCTTTGAAGCAGTAAGTTCCCTTTGTTTTAACAACATTAAACACAGATTTTTTCCCCCCAATATCATTAACAGGGATGACACAGAGTCACTCCCTGTTAATGCATGTACAGCAGGAAGTATGTTGCAGAAGTCAGGAGTAAGTGTGTCAGAAATTGCATGCAGAGGCCTGATGTGATGCTTGTCAATTGTGTTGGTAATGAGGCCTGTTTCAATCCACGTTATGTATGTGTTCCACTTTTAGAAAATAGTGCACAGCAAGGACCAAGCCATCTGTATCACGTGACTTAATTACTAGCGTTCAGAAGCATCGTTGTGTCTGCTTCCTCTTGAGTACAAGTCTTGGGCTTCTTCAACACTTCTGTTGGTGATGGACTTTGGTACTTCTCCATTGGAAAAGCCTCCATCAAGAGGGAGTGTTTGTGTTGGGTCTGCTCCCTAGGTGCAATTTGAATCATATATTCATAGATGAATTTTACAAATGATTGATTAAATGGATGCTACATTTAGAAACTTTTTCCATACGGGCACAGGGCATCCACTAGTTACCTGGTATTTCTTGCATTCAATCATAGAGCCTGTCCAGCACTGGCTTTCTACAGTTTTCACAAAGTTACTGTTGTCATATCTGTCAAATACTTTAATTACAGATGTAGCTTTATCAAATCCTTTTAGGACCTGCCTCAAGTAGTCAGCAGCTGATTCATTGAATTTTTGGAAATTGTCTCAAGCCATCATTTGTATGACAGTCCAGCCATGCAAAGCACAGTTGAATTACTTACCTGCAAGCATTTGATCTGCAGTACAAGCTGCATACACATGAGATTCAACAAGGTCTAGCAACCCTACATCTCCACAAAAATTCCCAATACATGCAACAAAACAGCAAAGGGTATGTATTATATTGGTGCCAAGTTCATTTGGAGAGTCCATTTCACTTGCTGAGCAACAGCATAGAGCTGCCGACTTTTGATCTGAGTGGCATGCTGCTCTCCTAGAACAGCTGGTATTTCCTTTCATTTGATGATTGTAGTATAGACTGTGGCCATGTCAGGTAGTTTGGCATCCACAATAGGTGCCTGTGGAACTGTCATGTAGATGCTTTTCATGTAGATGCTTTGGTGCAAGCTTGTGATTGAAACTGGTCCAACATTGAATATTAACTATATCAACATCATCAAGGCAGTAGTTTTCAAAGACACCAGGAGAGATCTTTGACAGCATTCATTTGTAGGTGATGAGTTAATTTTCTCAAGTACTTTTTCATGGATGTGTTCTAGGTATTTCAAATGCTGCACACTGCATAAGTGACTCTGAGAGTTCATGGAGATTGTTCATTTTCTTTCCCATACTTGTGTGTTATTTCTTGTGATGCTGGACTATCTGCAGACTGTTCTTGAAATACCACATTTGCCATGGAATGGAAGGTATTATTTCCATCAGTAGTCTCTATGCTGATGTCTATATTATCATCTCCTTCATGGATGAGATTTGCACCAGCATGAAGTGGTACAATTCTGTTTGGAATGAACTCACCTCCTGGGTGTCTTTCTACTTCCATTTTTGCAGCACTAGTGATGAGCTGCCTCAGCTGCCTAGTTATGCCTCATCATAACTGATACAGAATCCATGAGGGTGTAGTGTGTCAATTCAGTTGCAAGACCCAAACTCATGGTGCAGCTGTGCAGGAAGGCTTATGTGTAAAGGTGTGATCATTTTGGAACTTCTGCTGTAGCTCACGAAAGCTCATGCTCAAATAAATTGGTTAGTCTCTAAGGTGCCACAAGTACTCCTTTTCTTTTTACTGAATTAAATCTGGTTTTAGAATATTTCAAAGCCTGGTACTGCATACATAGGCAATTGCCTACCATGCAGACTAGATGCTACATTGTATGTACAAAAGCTTACAGCTGGAGCATCTTTACATTAGGAATTTACTTACATTTTGTATCTACTCACTAAGCAATACGAGCCGTGGGCATGCAATCTGTTTCTACTGGTGTGCAACCTTCAGTGTGAGACTGATCTGGTCAGCAAATTTCAGTTGAAAATGTAGAAAACTGGTATAAACACTTGTGAGATACTTTGACAATTAAGAATATGTCGTGTGAAAACATTTTATGTTAGTATATTGCAAAATGTTGATATTCTGCCACATGTTAAACAGATTCATCATTTCTGAAAAAAGATACATGCCCATACTAAACCAATTAAAATATTTTTATACATTGTCATTTGGTAGCTTTGGCCAATAAAAGCCACATTACAGTGTTGAAATGGTCTTAAACGGTAAAAACTATCGTCATAGTGATGTTGTAGTGTTTCTGGAACTGTGCAAAAAATGACATTTTCTCATTTTGGGTTCCATTGTTTCACCTTGTCTACAGGCTTATGACATCATTTGACAGCTCCACTTCATATCTTATCTAAACATACACGCAATAAGCTTTCAAATGATATATGATGTGGTTTTTGTATTGTTTGAGTACATTAAACTCCAAAAGTAGGGCCCTTTTTGGGGAATTGCTGCACGCCTATTTGGGGCAGTGATCAAGTAAGTGTGAGTATGATGAACTAACTTCTAGATCCTTCTGCTGAAACACTTTTGCAGATGGCCTGTCAGTGGAGCATTGACAGTGATCAAATAGCTTTTCATTTTTAAATTTTCAATGTACTTATGTATCATGTGACACAGATAGCAGTGAAGCATTGTGGTATAGGGAGTTTTTATTACAGACAAATAATTTGACATTCTGCTTCCAGTGAAGGAAAATCATAATTGGTGTATCTAAGTATTCATAAAGGATATCTGGCTATTGTTACAGGGTCATTAAATGTAGGTAATAGATTGGTCGGGGTGGAGAAATAGCTTGAAATCAATTATCCTACATGTCATACAAAAGGGAAAAAGGACATTTTTCAGGAGAGGTTGGTTGATAGGAATGAATGAGTCTTCATAAGTAATGGCTTTTTTTTCTTTAAAGAGTTAAGCACTTGGTAACAAGGAAGTGCAGCGGTCTGGCTGGCCTCTGTGCAAATGAGACAAAAGGTCTTTCTTCATGTCCTCCTGAAAAGAGAAAATAAAGAAAGGACTTTTTGATCATTAGGCCTTCTTCATAAATACTATGTAAAGGAAAAAAAATAAAGTCAGTCCAGAAAGAGCAGGGTTTTTAAGTGTGGACTGTATGGCTATGAAACGGAAGATAGTAAGTGTGTCTCAAAGAACAGGGTTACTTAGGCTGCAAGTACTAAATTAAAGCAAAGACCAAACAGAATTTCAAGGGTAAAGGGGAGGAATTTCAAGAATGCAAAAATGCAGAAGGAAACATTAAAATAAAATAAGTCTTGACCCTGGGAATTCTGAATCTTTACTCTTCTCACTGAAACATCTCCTATTGTTGTGTTCAACAGGGTCTTCCAGGTCCAATAGGTCCAATGGGTCCAGCAGGTCCCACTGGTGAAAAGGTAATAGGATTTTTATACAGAGCTACTTGGCATTTGAATTCTCCTAATAAAACCACATGTTATTTTTGTGTTTGCTGCTATTCTGTTAACTTATTTTGGAAATAACAACCTGTTAACTTTATTTAAAGGGTGAACCTGGTCCTCGAGGCTTAGTTGGCCCCCCAGGCTCCCGTGGAAATCCTGTGAGTAAACATCTCTGTCTTCTTCTTACCCAGTGTTACCAAATCTCATTATGGGGCTGATATTTAACAGCATTTGTCATTGTTCATTGAATGCGGTCTCTAGTTATTTCTCTTTCCTGCTTTTATTCTTTCATCTTCTCCTCCTCTTTTCCTTGCACCCTTCAAAATACCAAATGGCTCTTCAGACATAACCTGCAGTTCTTGCCTTGCTACCGTGAACCCATAAAACTAACTGCAGCTGCAGACATTCAGATCTCATTTATCTGGTCATAGATGTCAGGGTAACCTGACAACAGAGCTACTATGGCTTTTCTTAAATCTGAAAACCTAGTGCCATATGCTCATTATTTTATTTACATGAGCCTTTTTTTAAAGCATACCCCTAACATTTTACTATATTTATGTATGTTAAGGAGGAGGAGGGATGAAAAGAAGTATAATAATTCCAATTACGTCATATTGTCCATTTCAGCATATTTCAGAGCTGGGGTTATTTTTGATTATCTGGGCATTATGGTCCCAGTCCCAGGGTCTGGCCATGGAGGTGTCACTGCAAAGGGGGTACCTTTGCACTCCCCAGTCCCTGATCCTGCTGCGGGTTAATTCAGCCCCTATCTTAAATTATAGCACATTATTACAAGTGTAAATTAGAGCAATTATTACACCACCTGGGGAGTGCTGGCAGTCAGCAACATTCAGGCACTCCCCTTCTCCCTTAGCCATACATAGTAAGGAATCCTCAGCTGTGTGCTTATGGTACTTTACAGCCCCTTTGGCCCCATAATTTTGGAATCACATGGGTAATGAAACTAACATCTATTTTTATTCCAATCTAACCAAATGGAATAATAGATCACATAAAATGTATACATTAGGCCAAATTCTGCTATCAATTACACAACAACAGAGAGCTGAATTTGGCCTTCTGAGTTATTTAGTTACATGTGTACCTCAACTGGCTATTTTGTTAGTTTTAGAAGGATGTATTTCCAAAGGTATTTTACTTAGCCTTCCTAGTTATACCACATGACTCTTCTTAAAAACCCAGTTGTGCGATTATAGTTAATATAGTATGTATGTCATTATAATTATAACAGGAACCATTCTTCTGCACTTCTGTATAGGTTATACTCCATACAACAAGCCTTTTATACCACCTAAAACATAACCATTCTTAATTTCTTCACCAGGGTTCCCGTGGTGAAAATGGTCCAACTGGTGCTGTTGGTTTTGCTGGTCCTCCGGTATGTGCCGTATGATTCTAATCCATTTCCTTTCATCATAAACTATATTTAAATGCTGCTTAATCACTCTTGTTTAATGGATTCTAAACCATTTGGACGTATTTCTGGAACAAAGTCAGATTTCTGTTTCAAAAAGAACTCTTCCTTCCCCCGCACCGATTATTTCATATAGAATAGTGAGACAGTAAATACTCCAGACAGTTGAAAATTATTTTGCTGACAAGATTATATCATTGTTAACTAGATTACATGTATTTTTAATGTACAAAAATGTTTCCTTTGAGATTAAAAAAGGAAAACCACAGAGTGTCATCCACTGAAAGGTAGTAAAGACGTACAGTGGAGTTTGTGATACATGAGAAAATTGGCAAGGGTCTTCATGAAAATAATTGGGAGATCTGAGAGTGCAACAACCTTTCCCGCAAGTCTGACACTGGCTCCTAGTGAGTTTCAGGGCACCTGGGAAATGGCCCCTTTCCTCCAAACAATGTATTGAACTTCCAGGAGAGAGAGGTAGGCATCTACTTCCCTTGGAAAAGAGGCAATAAAACAGGTAGTGAGAGTTTAATCCCTTAAATCTTTAGACATGTATGACATGGAGATGAAGACTGAAGAGAAATCCTAAGGTTTTAAGAAAAGAGAGAAATATAAACTAGGTTAGAAAACTTTTTTATGGAATATGGTTAACTGACTCCACAAAATTTCACATAAAACACTTCTGACCCAGTAAAGTGAAGGACATAAATCCACACCGTGTAGAGGTCAAGCACAGGAGTTTATTACGTACAGCGCTGACGGAGTGTCACCTTGCTTATTAGGCTCAGAGACACTGTCAATCAGTTGATTACAATGGAATATATGGATTTTCCGTGGGCGGGGGGAAGTGACGGGGTAGGCAGTCCCACACCCCCGGATAGGTCTAGCAACAAGACATGACAGCATACTAACCAATGGTGAAAGGTTACATAATGTCTCCGCCCATGGTCTCAAGTTGACAAATTAACATTTAATATTTAATTAGTACTTTAATAAATGTATTAGTATAAAATATATATGTTGAATTCTGATTTGGGGTCCATAGGAATAAAGTAGCTCCTTTGATTGTCCAACAGGTACATATCTAGGGGTAAAAGCAAAGAAACAGTGAAAGATTTGGCAATAAAGATTGTCTTTCAAGTTGTTCATTTGTGTTTTAAGGCAGACATTGGTCCCTGGGAAAGGGAGGTGGGAGGAGGCCATATCTTATACTGAAATGCTTGAACCTTTCATAAACTCAAGGTTGGATGTGTGGGAAGAACAGAAGAAACTAACACAACAGAAACAGGACTTCTTTGTTCTACTTGCAACTTTGAATAAGACACAATTATTTCCCCCAACATCTGGCATTTTCCTGACCAGGCATATCTTAGCAAAAGCAAGGTTATCTTTTGGTTATTCTGCTTTCTCTTAGCTAATCACTATTTGCTAGGCCTCTGACCCCTTGACCAAACTCTGGACTTTGGGCCTGTACACAAATCCATATACCAGGTTATTACATCAGCAATGGATTTTAACCCTTCATAAAGTCAGTGGCAAACTATTACAATTTACTTTTGCTGTCCCATTAAGCTAAGGTTCTAGTCAATGTGCTGGACTGATTTGTTCGCCTCTCTTTTAATGTGGCAAAGGTTCCCATAGTGTATATTGACTATCAAATAGGAAAGGTGTGATGTTCTCGAACCTGATCTGACTTTTTTATATTATTTTTCATAGGGCCCTGATGGTCAACCAGGTGTGAAAGGTGAACCTGGGGAACCTGGACAGAAAGGGGATGCTGGATCCCCAGGACCACAGGGCCTTTCTGGTTCTCCTGGCCCACCAGTAAGTGAAAAAGCAAAGTGAAGGAAAACAATGACCTGTGTCAATTTTTCTCATTTTAAAAGTTCTTTGCTGTTCATTATGTCCCATCTGTTTGCCATTTTTAGGGTCCTCATGGTGTTCCTGGTCTAAAAGGTGGTCGAGGTACTCAGGGTCCACCTGTAAGTACTTTGTTTTTTTGTAAATTAGTTGGATTAATGCAATAGCACCATTTTACATTGGGGCATAGGTTTAATTTTGGTGGAAATATTTAAATCTTTCTTAATCTGAGTTGTATTGCATATTCAATAATTAGATCAGTTGTAGTTGATTGCTCAGTGAGCTGAGAACATTTCTTGTAACCAGTGCCAGATTTCTTTCTAGTGCTTATATCAAAATGTATTTCTAGGGTGCGACAGGATTCCCCGGCTCTGCTGGACGAGTTGGACCTCCCGGACCCACTGTAAGTCAATTTGAGACTTATTCTTATGGGTACATTTTATAAAATGGAAGTTAGAAACCTGAAGAAATCAGAGAATTATAAACGTTGGAACTTGTAAAGACCTACAGTATTCAAGGCCTGATCTTGTGCCCATTGAAAGTAATAGTGTGCTTCCCTTGACTTCAGTGTGTGCAGGATTAGGTGGTAAATCAAACGAAGCCTTTTAATTGTGGGTCTGATCCAATGCCTGTTGAAGTCAGTGGAAGTCTTTCAGTTTATTTAAGTGCACTTTGGGTCAGGCCCTGAGATAGTAAAACTGTTCTTGGCTGAACTGTTCACTTGCAGTTAAATTTAAAAAAAAATCCCAGGTTATGCACTTCGTCCTTCCTTATAATTCTTGGTGTTGAGGGAATTTTCTGTACAAGCAACAGGGCCTTTCTTGTGCCAGCTCATTAGTGAAATTGCTCATACAGTAGATTTTTTAAAAATGACAGAGAAGGCAAAAAGTGCATCTTATGTTTAAACTTTTCTCAGTGACACTGTGGTTAAAGAATTACATGTAATTTCCCCCTGTGTGACTTGACAAATCTGTCTCTGTGTATTAATGACAAATAACAAATTTGCTCAAGTTCATTTTGTGGCCGTCACATGCAGTGGAACAAGTGAAGTGATGTCAAAGCACATTTGTTAATATAACATATGCTCTGTATAAACAGGAATGTACTTTGCCATCCTTTGAAGAAATGTCAGGGATCCATGCACAAACACAGTATTTTATGTTATCCCTCAGACCTCCCATAACATGACTGCCATTTTAGATTTTCTTCTTAAAGAGGGAAATTCCCAGGACTGATCTAATTCCTATTATGTATAAGTCACTTTGGGCTCTTTTGGGATGAAAGACATAACATAAATGTAAGAAATTACTTTAAAAAAATGAGAACTGGTCATGTTCAATGGCATCAAAATAATTTACCGTCTATGGAAAGTGAGTGAAAAATGGATACAAAATGCTATCACTGGTGTGAGTAGAGAAATTTTGAATGAATATTTGTGGAATTTTATGGCACTAATTGTCCAGCTCTAGGTAGAATAATTCCTTCTTTAGAGGAGGGAATCCAAAATGGCGTGTGAGGCATGAAACTTGGAGATCATTTGCAAGTCTTAGGAGTTTATCACACATTATTAAAGAGAAAGCACTGTGTTAGCTGTTATATGATAACATTATGTTCACACCCTGGTCCTTCCTTTGTACTCATTTATTTTTAGTTAATCAGAACCCAGTCCTGATTTGATCAGAAATCTATTGTAATCGGGGTCTTTTAATGTTGCTAGGGAGCTCCGGGGCCTGCTGGGCCTATTGGTAACCCAGGAAAAGAAGGCCCTCCAGGTCTTCGTGGTGATCCAGGTGCTCATGGTCGAGTGGGAGATCGAGGACCAGCTGGGCCACCTGGTGGCCCTGGAGACAAAGGAGACTCAGGGGAAGATGGGCAACCTGTAAGTGCTTTTGTCTTTATATTTGCTTTTTAGCCACACAGCTTTTTAATGAAATTTATTGAAATCCTCAGCCTTTGTACCTTCTTGAAACAAGAATAGAATCTACAAGTGCACAGCATATGTTCCATACAGAATGTAGCTTTAAATGCATTTTCACTTTCTATAGCATCTTCTGAGTTTCCACACTCTGCTTCATGTTGCCTTTTGCACCTTCCGCGCACACCCAATGCATATTTCAGATGTAAAAGTAACAGCTCTTAGTGGATCCCAAACATTCATTTTTATTCATGTTTTCTTTGAACTGCATTTTCCAGTTGCATTTTAACTCCTTTGACCTTTGGAGTTAATTTTACACATTGTCCTGTCTGGACACTTTAGGCCTGATGGCAAATATAACTCATCACCGACCAGTTGTGCACATTGTCATAATATTGCTTCATGTAAAAAAGAGATTTCTGTGGTGGTAACTCCTTCTAGATTAAGTTAAATTCTAGAGATTCTGCCTTATTATTATCGTTATTGATTCTGAAAATTATGATAACACTGTTGTATGTATTCTTTGTCAATTTCAGGGCCCAGATGGCCCCCCAGGTCCAGCTGGAACTACTGGTCAGAGAGGTATTGTTGGTATGCCAGGTCAGCGAGGTGAGAGAGGCATGCCTGGCCTGCCTGGCCCTGGTGTGAGTAGGAATGCAGTCAATATTTCACCTAGCAACACTGTCTGAAGTATTTTGCTCATCTTTGTGATACTATGTGCCTTCTTCCTAACTCCTACACTCAAACAGGACAATATTAGAGGGTTTTAATTGTGTAAAGAATCAGTGGCATTGTGTCTACAGGTATGGTTAATAACTAAACCACACATACATGGCATGGAGAATGGAACCCACCAGACAAACACCTTGTCCATCTGAGCTAAAAGGGAATCTTTAGTTGTAGTGAAGCTTCTGGCCAAAATGTTCCAAATCAGGAACGTCTTATTAGGCATCAGCACCTTTAGAAATCAGACCATTCACTTAGGTGCCCAAATAAGAACTCAAGTCTGAACATTCTGACTTTTGTCTTTTAGCCCATATACTACAGGCTAACAAAGTCGCTTGAGCAAGCTGAAATTCTGCTAAGCAGTGAACAATGGACCCATACCATGTAATCAGTAGTTACAATTGTCAATGAACTCTAGAACTTCCAAAAGTTCTGGTTTTTTTCTTTGTAGAATTCATACATTTTGAAAGCTTGGTGAGGGGGAAAAAAAGCATCTCCTTTAGTGTAGTGATTATCAAAGGGGATGGCATTCAAGAGAAACTTGCTTATGCAGTTATACAAGCAGTTTACAAGCAACTGGAGCTTGTCCCAAGGTTACTAATCAGAAATTATGTTGGTCTGGAGATGGATTGTCTGGCTCAATGAAAGTTCAAGCCAACGGTTGTGTTTAAGCTGCTTTAAATTATGCTGGAGGCTGGTTAGGCTCCCAGTTGGTCCAACAATCCAGGGAGCGTTAGTCCACCATGGAACTTGCATAACATAACAAAGGATCTGGTCCTTTTAAAGCTCCAATCAGAAATGCTGACCTCAAAGCACAGTTCCTAGTCAATAAAAGACTACTCACTAGGTTGGCTGGTTAATTTTAAAAGCGCAATTAAATTGCTTAGTACTGTACAACAAATCAAAAGGATATTCAAAATCTGTTAGATCACATTCTTCCATCCTGAAGTTTTGAAAGCTACAAATGTTGGTAGTGCTTAAGACTGGATTCATAACTATAAAATTTAACAACTGGCGGTCTTTTCTATTGAGTTCTCTTTGTTTCATTACATTACATGGTTGATAAGGTATTTCTTATCTTTTTAGGGTACACCAGGAAAACAGGGTTCAACAGGGCCACCAGGAGATAAAGGTCCCTCAGGGCCTATTGGTCAAGCAGGTGCCACTGGTCCAGTAGGTGAACCTGGTCCAGAAGTAAGTATTGTGGCCTAGTAACAGGCAAAAGTAACAGACTTGCTGTAATTATGGCCTAGAGACATAGAAGTTAGAGCTGAGAAAGACCTGCTAGTTTCTAGTCCATCTTTGGGCAAATATAACATTGTTCCCTGCAACTCACACAGTTAACTAAGCATGGTCCTATTTTTACCTTTCACACTTCTAGGGCCCTGCTGGTAATGATGGTACTCCTGGACGAGATGGAGCTGTTGGAGAACGTGTAAGAATACATTATTAGTGTTAAGCCACTGCTGTAAATCTCCATTCTTTTCTGGGTCTGTGGCAGATTCTTTCCCTTGCATGGCTCCTAGGGTTCCCCAAACAGAGAGCTTGTGGTAAATCCACATTCTAATCCCAAACCAGGACTCTGATGGGCTGCAAGAGGACACAGATTTCAAAGCTGGGGAACCCTAGCTAAAATCGTCCTTCCCATAGGAGCTAACTCTTGAGAACTGACAGCAAGAATATTCCAACTAATCATAATAGTTTTACTAAACCATAGAGATAGAAAAATCTATTGATGTAGTCTGATCCCATTTTTTAAATACACAGTAAGTAAATTGTGGTGATTTGTAGGGTGATCGTGGTGAACCTGGACCTGCAGGTTTACCAGGTGTGCAGGGTGGCCCAGGAACTCCAGGACCAGTTGGCCCTACAGGAGAAGCAGGGCAAAGAGGTGAACCAGTAAGTAGGGACTTCTTTCAGATTTTTTTACAAGTTTTATGTATGGTTGTATTATGATTTTGGACATATTCCATGAAAAGATGTATGCTGTACAAAGATGTATAACGGTATGCTGAATTGCTTCCTGTAACATGTCCATGCATTTCCATGCAGGGCTCTCGGGGTCCAGTGGGTCCATCTGGTCGTGCTGGAAAACGAGGCTTGCCTGTAAGTTTTGTGCGATTGCTTTACTATTGCCCAAACCAAATTATTTTTACATTAAATGTTACCAAAAGGGCAAGGAAAGCTAGATTTAGAAGCCTGAATAATGACTTGAGCTTTAGAGAGCTGACTCCTAATGAATAGCGAACATTTTCTGAGTTATATAATCCTTTTAGATTCTCCAGCTGGTTGACTATGACAGTGAATTGTCTGTAAAACATGACTGAACAGAGGTAACAAGAAGCTTCAAATTTTCTTTACTTGCATGATGCAACAGAGAGTGGCCAAGCAGGTGGTATTTGGACCTGAATTAGCTTAGGTCTAGGCTTTGTGTTTCACAGATTGAGGTCAAATCAGGATTTGGATTCAGGTTAGAATTTTATGATGCTGAAATATCATGTGGTGTTCTTGAGATTTCAGACTAAAATGGCAGAAATATTACAAAATCGGCTGTTCTCATGAAACAAACTTATTAATATCATGAAATTTTGCTGCAGCTGAACTGGAGCTGAAAATATATGACTTCCAGTTTTTGATTATAGGCAAAGATGTTATAGGAGTTCAGGCTTGGAACCAAGATTCAGGCTCTCACCCCCAAAATTCAAAGGGGGTTCAAATATGAGAATCCAGTTTTGACATTTCTAATTGGAAGACATAGGTGAAGAAGGAAAAGCAGAGAATGCTTGACTTTTTCTAAAGGTTCACTCTGTTTTCAAGATGTAGATTGTTCAGTATCTAAAACTCACTGAAAATTATTACAGGTTTCAGAGTAGCAGCCGTGTTAGTCTGGATCCGCAAAAAGAAAAGGAGGCCTTGTGGCACCTTAGAGACTAACAAATTTATTTGAGCATAAGCTTTCGTGAGCTATAGCTCACTTCATCGGATCCGATGAAGTGAGCTGTAGCTCACGAAAGCTTATGCTCAAATAAATTTGTTAGTCTCTAAGGTGCCACAAGGCCTCCTTTTCCTTTTGAAAATTATTATAAATTTCAAATGCTGTTCTTAGACTAGCATGAGATTTAAACTGGAAAATGTAATATTAAAAGTGTAAGCCAAAGAAATATTTTGAATGATTTTAACCAATTTAAAAAGTGTAAACATTTAAAGATCTTGGAGTTAAATAATTATGGAACAAACTCATTTGAGCATCTTGAGTCCAAATACTGTAGTGCCTACTCAGGCAAAAATCCCATTGATGTTTCAAATGTAAGTTTACTTTAATAAAGACTGCAGGAGCCTTTGGGTATGTAGCTAGTTGTGAGAAGTGGAGACACTTTCTTCCTGATAGGGAAAAAACAGGCTTGTAGATACAAATATATGGAGGTCATCTTTACTCATAACATTTCAGTCCTCTCCATAACAATGCTTCCCACTTTCAAGCATGGAATGAATATTGATATAAGTATATAATATTATATAATATCTTTACTATTCTTAGTAGCAATATTTTTGAACGTATGAAATAGATAGGTAAACAGTAAAGACTAATTTTACTGTAACCAACTCTATTTTATTTAGGTATGTGGCATTTTCTAATATGTAAACGTAGCCTGCTGCTTTCTGCCTTTAGAAGTGAACAGTGTCAGACAATAGTGTCCAGAGAAAAGTAAGGTTTGTTCTTAGTTTAGAATCCTCTATTTGACTGTTGTTGTACCTATAGGGTCCCCAAGGTCCTCGTGGTGACAAAGGTGACAATGGAGACCGAGGTGACAGGGGCCAGAAGGGTCATAGAGGTTTCACTGGTCTTCAAGGTCTTCCTGGTCCTCCTGTAAGTTGTTTTAGTTAATTAGCAAGAAAAGAAAAGAATAATAACACATCTGTTAAGACTTTGATATTAAAAATGAACCAAAATCTGCACGGTGTATTACAATAAATATGCTTTCCAGACAGCCGCTCTCTGGTGCCCTGGCTGTCTGTAGTTTCCAATATATATATTATACATTGCTAATATCAATGCAATAAATTGTTAAATTTACTTCTTGTTCCCCATCCATCAAGTAGATTTATGCAAATTCTAACTTCATGTGAGTCAACCTGAGCAGTCTGCATGCTGCTGCTGCTGCTGTAAGCATTGGTATTAATATTAATGTTAGCATACAAAATATGCTCGGGAATGTACAAACATATAGAAAAACATGGTTCTCTTCTCCAAAGAACTTACCATTTAAGAAGCAGTAACTTTTGTACACAAGATAGAAATCTGTGTGGTTTTTGTTGATATTGGTAATTATAAATAATTTGTGATTTTTGTTCCATGCACAGCTGATGCCACAGTATTTTTAGTGCATTTGTTAGCAGTTCTGCTTTATCAAAATTATATAGCATGAACCAGTGTGCACCTGGCCCTGCATGTGTCAGAGGCTCAACTCTTAGTGTCCTTGTGCAGAGGCTGAGTGCAATCATATTTCTTGTGATCAGGGAAGCAAACCCAGCAAAGTGCTCAGCATCTCGTAGTTAGATGTTGTGCCCCCTCTGCTTCCCAAAATATTCCAACCCTCTCTGCCTCCTCAACAAACTTCCTTTGTCTTCTTTGTCTTCACCTTATTCTGTTAGTTGCAGTCAGTGGCTCTTGTTCTTCATCTCCAAGCGTTCCTACTGAGTGTTTCTCCCAAGCTGACCCTGACCTTTCTTGTGTCCTCCTTCAGCATCTTGAACTACCTTTTTCTGGGTCTTCCTCCTGGTCTTTGTCCTTATCTTCATTTAACATGGATTCACATTGCAGCGATCAATCCACTGGGGGTCAATTTAGCGGGTCTAGTGAAGACCTGCTAAATCGACCACCGATTGCTATCCCATCGACTTTGGTACTCCACCGGAATGAGAAGCATAAGGTAAGTCAACGGGAGAGTTTCTCCCGTCAACCTAGCGTGGTGTAGACACCGCAATAAGTTGACCTCAGGTTCGTCAACTCCAGCTACATTATTCACATAGCTGGAGTTGCGTAACTTAGGTTGACTTAGTCCCATAGTGTAGACCTGCCCTAGATCTTGTACTCTCTGGCCAACATATCCCAGGTCTCGTCATCTCAATAAACCTGTGGAGCAGAGAGCACAGACTACCCTGAAACTTAAAACTCTTCTAAAAGACACTTAAATATTACTGTGATTCATAATATATAAAACAAAAAAATTAGTTAGTTCAGGTAAAATAGATGTAAGTGGGAATTGAAAGTGCTCAGCATCTCGTGGGCTCAGGCATAGGGAATGAGTATACGATTCTTGGATTGCCAATGGCTATGAACTCCAAAGAAAGGAAAGATCCATGGATACCCCCACCCACCCGGGGGTGCACTGGCCCAGTGCCTGGGGGAGCACAGGAGCATATGCTGTACTCTTTCAAATGGTGTTGTAGCAGCTGTGCCTCTTCAGTAATCACCCATATTGTAGCCAGTGATAGAAGAACCACTGTCCAGAAGTATAGATACTCTTTTTGGCTGTTTAAATAGGCATGCAGAAGTTCAGATGCTTCTCAAACATCCTATTTGAACTCTTTAAGGTACAGGCATCATAATAAAATCCTGATGAGAATGGTCTTTCTCATTAAACTTTATTTATACGGGACTTGCAGTACTTTTTGATTTCAGCTGCAGGGTATGTCCTGGTCCTAGCCAAAGGCAAAAGGAAAAAAAATAGGCAAAACAACCAAACCGAAACTTCTTCCCAATTCAGAATCGCATCAGTTGGTTTTAGCTTTGGATAAAGATTCTGGCTAGTTCCTCTTTTCCTTCTATTGTTTTGCCAACCATATTAATATTGGACAATACTGAACTAAGGACTTTCTGTGCATGTAACCTCAGACATAATTTTGTGTGTAGATTTGTACTAGTGTTAAAAACTTTACTTATCTTACTGATAATCATTGTTTTTGTGTCACCGTAGCAAAAGAGAATAATACATTGAGACTTAAAAGTGCACAATGATTGAGAACTCAGAGGGAAATTGCTACATATGTTTCCTGGGCACATCCTGGCTCACTTTGACAATTATAGCTTTATAAGTTTACACAACATTTCTTTAAAGATAATTTGATGTTGAATTTAAAATATAATAAAAATATAATTTTTTCTGCTTAGGGTCCCATTGGTGAACAAGGCAGTTCTGGGGTTCCAGGTCCTTTTGGCCCTAGAGTGAGTACATTGTGTTATATATAAGTGTATGAAAACAATCAAATTTCTGTTTACAGTTCACTGTTAGGCAGATAACGTTTGTTGATCTTAGCCTAAAATAACTTCATGTAATGACAGGTTTCAGAGTAGCAGCCATGTTAGTCTGTATTCTCAGAAAGAAAAGGAGTACTTGTGGCACCTTAGAGACTAACCAATTTATTTGAGCATAAGCTTTCGTGAGCTACAGCTCACTTCATTGGATGCATAATACATGAATGAAATACATGGATGAAAATACAGTGAGGAGATTTATATACACACAGACCATGAAAAAATACACATTGTAAGGAGAGTGATCACTTAAGATGAGCTATGACCAGCAGGAGAGTTGGGGGGAGGGAGAAAACCTTTTGAAGTGATAATCAAGGTGGGCCATTTCCAGCACATTTCCAGGAGTTAACAAGAACGTCTGAGGAACAGTGCGGAGGGGGGAGGAAGAAACAAGGGGAAATAGTTTTACTTAGTATAATGACTCAACCACTCCCAGTCTCTATTCAAGCCTAAGTTAATTGTATCCAATTTGCAAATTAATTCCAATTCAGCAGTCTCTCGTTGGAGTCTGTTTTTGAAGTTTTTTTGTTGAAGGATAGTCCCTTTGAGATCAGAAATCAAGTGACCAGAGAGATTGAAGTGTTCTTCGACTGGTTTATGAATGTTATAATTCTTGACATCTGATTTGTGTCCATTTATTCTTTTACGTAGAGACTGTCCAGTTTGCCCAATGTACATGGCAGAGGGGCATTGCTGGCACATGATGGCATAGTTCCCTTTGTTTATTCCTTCCCCCCCCCCCACTGTTCCTCAGACGTTCT
This sequence comes from Caretta caretta, assembly GCF_965140235.1. Classification (NCBI taxonomy): domain Eukaryota; kingdom Metazoa; phylum Chordata; order Testudines; family Cheloniidae; genus Caretta; species Caretta caretta. Next base: position 51,840,069 of record NC_134216.1, on the reverse strand, counting down.
TGTTAACTCCTGGAAATGTGCTGGAAATGGCCCACCTTGATTATCACTTCAAAAGGTTTTCTCTCCCCCCACCCCACTCTCCTGCTGGTAATAGCTCATCTTAAGTGATCACTCTCCTTACAATGTGTATTTTTTCATGGTCTGTGTGTATATAAATCTCTTCATTGTATTTTCCACTTTATGCATCCGATGAAGTGAACTGTAGCTCACGAAAGCTTATGCTTAAATTAATTGGTTAGTCTCTAAGGTGCCACAAGTACTCCTTTGCTTCATGTAATGGTTATCTTATTCTCTTTCACTGAGGTAAATTCTATTGTTTAATAACTGACGTAGCAAAAACTTTTACAGAAGTATACTTGTTAGTCATCTTCTGTCTGGCTAGCCACTGCACACCTCACAGCTGGAGCACAACTCTGCTCTTCCTAGCAATAACCCCCACAAACTCCCTGTTTGGTGATCATCCTCACCAGGGGAGCATCCCTCACTCCCACTCACTCTCACACTCTTCCCCAGCGTCCAACCCTACAACGTGGAGCCATCAGCAGGTAAACCCTTGGCTGGTCCCCTGCCTTCAGTCGTTTCTGGCCCTTGGTTCTGACTCTCCATCATAGAAGTCAGCAGGCAACTCCCTCTGCTGTTCTCTGGCCTTCAGCCCTCCTATCTGGCTCTATGGCATAAGGCTGGAGAAATTCAGAAGTACCAGTATATGGTAAAATTCAGCTACCTTCTGAACTTCAGACAAAAGACAAGTTACTACTTTTAAATTAATTACTTTTCAAAAATCACGGGATTGCTTCAGGAGGAGATATTATTTACATTTAATATAAAAGGCATTTTAGTAAATTGGCTAATATGATTGTTATTAAAACCAATCTTTAATTCTCTAATTTTATTCAGGGCCCTCCAGGTCCAGTTGGTCCTTCAGGCAAGGATGGAAGTCCTGGACCACATGGGCCACTGGGACCTCCCGGTGTAAGAGGAAGTCTAGGAGAAGCAGGTCCTGAAGTAAGTTCATGGAAATTTGGGGAGATAAGCTGCCTTCTGGTATTCTCATGTTAAAACTCATAGGAGCACTCTATAAAATTGATCTTAGATTTATGAGTAATGCCTAATGACAGATTAGTATTTCTTAACTGCTTATAACTCCACAAATAATCTATATGATAGGGTTTTAGCCATGACATTTGTGAACTGAAATATAATATGTTAGGTGTTTCCATCAAAAGCTACTCTGGAAGTTAGAGAAAGAGAAGATGTGCTAGTTAAGTTAGTTAGGTCTCTAGAATACACTTTCCAGTGAGCTATCCTGTCTAGTTCCAAATGACTCCAGAAATTGGACTTTCACCACTTCCCCGGGGAGCCTATTCTACACCCTCATAAATCTTAGAGAATTTCTTCTGATATTGATTCTAATAGTTCTTCTTTGAGTGCTTGCTCATGTTGATTCCATTCTAGGTGTGTGAGCGCCCACTTGTGCGGCCATTGGAGATTTTTGCCTTAGTGGTATCCGTAGGACCAGCTGTGGCGCCCCCTTGAGAGACGCGGTTATGTGTCAGTATATCAGGAGCCACCGGCCCTACACCCTCTCAGTTCCTTCTTACCACACATGGTGGTTAGTCAGAGCACTTTTCCTTGCATAGCAAGGGCTAGCGTTTTCGTCTCTTCTGACTTCGAGTCTTAGGGCCTTGTAAATAGTTGTTTATAGTAGTTAGTGTTAAGTAGTTGTTAAGCGTAGTTAGGAGTTAGAAGTTCTTTGGGGTGTGAGCCCTGTGCGGACTGTAACAGGCCTGTGCCTGTAACTGACTCCCGTAGCAGCTGCCTCAAGTGCTTGGGGGAATCATATGTGAAGGACAAGTGTCATAGTTGTAAAAAATTTCAACCCAGGACTCAGAAAGAGCAGGATATTCATTTGCGGGCTCTCCTCATGGAAGTTGCCCTTTGTCCAGCTTCTGAGTCATCCTGCCAAGACTCGCCTAGTACCTCGGCCTTGGTGCCCAGCGCACCCCCTGCTCCAGTGTCCAGAAAGAAAATGAAGCACGGCTCTCCGGCACCGGGCAAGAAAAACCATGGGGCATCGGGCAAAGGACCCAGTTTGGGCCGCCCTGCCACTCCGGAGCCACGAGGACATGCCTCTCTGGTCAGGGCCCTTAGCCCCTTAAAGGATCCACCACCAACTCCCAGGAGCGGTAGTGGACCCAAATGTCTGATGGCATCAATGCCTTCCAAAGCTCCCCCGGCACTGAGAGAGCAGAGGCCTCTGCCCACGCCGCAGGAAGCACCAAAGGCTCCTTACAAGGACAAGCCAGCCACCGATCCCCCGAGAAAGGCAGTGCTCTCCATCTCCTCGCCGCAGATCTCTGGCATTGCAGCCCAGATTCTCTGGTGCTTGTCACTGGCACCGCGATTGTGGTCCCCGCCATCTTGATGCGGATCGCCTTGAGGGAGGCGCCAGTCTCCGTTCCACCAGCACCATTCGCCTTCCTGCTGGTCATCCTCTCAGCGCAGATCTCGGTCACCTGCAACGTGGGAGTGCTCCCCATCATGATTTTGTTCCCCCCCAGCCCCGGTCCTCTCAATACGAGCGCCGATCCGGCCACTCCAAACACTGGTCTCTGGTGGCGACGGTCAGCAGGCAGACACAGGCGGTGATGGCCCCACTGTGATCACCATAAGGGGATTCCTCTGGCACACAAGGGCAGTTCAGCCCCTTGCCAAGACCCCACTGGCACAATTGGGCACCTGAGGCCGCATCAACATCTACAGCGCCACCTTGGCAGCACAGCCAGTGGCCAGTACCATGGCCCTATTGGAGTGCGTGGGGCATGCTGGTGATGACGATGCCCCCTTTGCACTGTTCATCTGCCACTGCCTCGGAGCAACAGCTGGCGGCACTGGGATCGCTGTGTGAGACCCGCTCAGTGGTCCGGGTAGAGGAGACAGTGCCCACCCCAGAAACCCCTCCCTCATGGGGGATAATGCTCTGGAGCCTCCCCTGGTGGTACAGTCCTCATCCCTGGATGAGGTAGTCGCGGGACCTTCAAGGGCCAGCCTGCCAGGCAATTTTAAGGAACACCAGGCTCTGCTTTGATGGGTGATCGAGAACTTGGGCCTAGAGGTGGAGGAGATGGCTGAGAAGATGGACACCTTGTTCAATGTCCTCTCAGCCTCTACCTCAGCATGTGTTGCACTTCCAGTGCATGACGGGGTCCTGAAAATTGCCAAGACCCTCTGGCAAACCCCGTTGTCCATCCCTCCCACCTCCAAAAGGGCTGAAAAGAAGTACTTTATCTTGGCCAAAGGGTTTGAGTATGAATTTACCCACCCACCTCCGGGCTCGCTGGTTGTCTCTGCGACCAACAAAAAGAACAAGCGGGGGCACATTAGTTCAACCCCCAAAAGTAAAGAGGCCAAAAGACTGGACCTTTCTGGGAGAAAAATTTATTCAATGGCTAGCCTTCAATTCCGGGTGGCGAACCACCAGGTCATCTTGGGTGGGTACAATTTTAACTTATGGGACTCCCTCTGTAAGTTCAAGGAGTCCCTCCCTCAGGATCTGGCTAGCTGCAACACCGTGAACTCTGAGCCCAGCTCCGATGATACTTTTTGTGAGTCACCTAGAGTGGAATCGATGTGAGCAAGCACTCGAAGCAGAAAAAACGGTTACTTAATTTTCGTAACTGTTGTTCTTTGAGATGTGTTGCTCATGTCCATTCCATTACCTGCCCTCCTACCTCTCTGTTGGAGTTGCTGGCAAGAAGGAACTGAGAGGGTGTAGACATATAGAAATCCCTGAGCATGGCACTCAAGGGGGGCTCCACAGCCGACCCTACGGATACTGCTATGGCAAAAGTCTCTGACGACCACGCACGTGGGCGTGCACACACCTAGAATGGAGTGGACATGAGCAACAACGCATCTCAAAGAACAACACTTATGAAAGGTAGGTAACCGTTTTTTCCTGTTTTGAATTTCAGTCCGCTCTGCCTAGTTATAGCCCCTTATTCCATCCTCAACAATTCCTCTTGTTGCTTGGAGTTCAGATACTACAAGTAATTGAGAGAATTACCTTTGTACATCCTTGCTTATTGATCAGGCCCGGCACAGATATTTAAAGGCCAAGTTCTGCTCAGTTATGCAGTTGTAAATGTAGAATAACATAAGTGAACTGAATTATTTCAGGTTTCAGAGTAGCAGCCATGTTAGTCTGTATCCGCAAAAAGAAAAGGAGTACTTGTGGCACCTTAGAGACTAACCAATTTATTTGAGCATAAGCTTTCGTGAGCTACAGCTCACTTCAGTGGAAAATACAGTGGGGAGATTTATATACACAGAGAACATGAAACAATGGGTGTTACCATACACACTGTAACGAGAGTGATCGGGTAAGGTGAGCTATTAATAGCAGGAGAGTGGGGGGGGGGGGGAAAACCTTTTGTAGTGATAACCCAGGTGGACCATTTCCAGCAGTTGATAGGAACGTGTGAGGAACAGTGGGGTGTGGGGGGGAATAAACATGGGGAAATACTTTTACTTTGTGTAATGACACATCCACTCCCGGTCTTTATTCAAGCCTAAGTTAATTGTATCCAGTTTGCAAATTAATTCCAATTCAGCAGTTTCTCATTGGAGTCTGTTTTTGAAGATTTTTTGTTGAAGAATTGCCACTTTTAGGTTTGTAATGCTCTCATAGGATCTAACCGGAATGGTTTTGGCAAAAGAAAATCTTGTCTCACTAATCTCTTAGAATTCTTTGAGTAATAACAAAGTAGTGGATAAAGGAGAACTGCTTGATGTAATGTATGAAGACTTCCCAAAGACTTTGACAAGGTCCTGCACAAGAGGCTACTAAAGAAGCTGAATAATCCTCAAGTGAGAGGCAAATTATTGTTGTGGAATCAAAAACTTTACTTTTAATTAAAAGGAAAGAGTAGGATTAAATGGTAAACTTTTATTATGGCCAAAGGTTAACAGTGCGGGATACCTCTAGGCTCCATAAAAGGTCCTGTGTTGTTCAATATATTTATCATAGTCTGGAAAGTGGGTGAGTAGAGACGTAAAATTTGGAAATGATACAAAGTTATCTAGGTCAGTTAGGACCAGAACAGTGAGGAACTTCAGAGAGACGTAAAGAAGCTATGTGAATGGACAACATGATGGCAAATGAAATCCAATGTTGATAAATGCAAAGTACTGTTAATTGGAGGGAAACATTTAAACTACTCAGACACCTTATGGTGTTCTAGATTAACTGTATCAATTCAGGAAAGGGACCAGGTTTAGTCTGATAAATGAAAACTTCTGCTCAATATGCAGCCATGGTTAAAAAGCTAACAAGATATTAAATGCATAAGGAATGGGATGCTGAATAGTAACAAAAAAAATTATAATGCCTTTATATACATCAGTGGGGCAGCCTCATTGGAATTCTGTGCACGGTACTGGGCACCCCATCAAAAAGGATAGACTTAAGGGGGTTCAGAAAAGAGTGGCAATCAAAGGCTTAAAAAAACTCTTGTATGATGAGAGATTGAAAAAATGGGGATTATTTACTTTGAAGACGAGATGAGACATGATAAAATTTCTTTAACGGTACAGGTAGATTGGGAACTGCTATCTCATACCCAAGAATTCTTGGCAGTTCCCATATCTGAATCAGTTTTTCATTTTTGTTGCTGTTATATGGATTCCCTCCAAATTATCAATATATTTCAACTGCTACTGAGGTGTCATGAAATGAATGCAGAATTCAGAATTTTGAGTAAAGTATTTATTATACCTTGAATCTAAAACAGATCAGATATGTAGTTGAGACAGTGAGGTAGGATGTCTCAGACTATTATTTCTAGTTTTACTTTCTCTCAGTACTTACCTCAGTTACAAATTCACAATAACATATTAAGAAATACATTTCTTACCATAATTCCTAGACACAAAATGCATTAGATTGATGGGCATGCTTCTGGTTGGACAATTGGAACATTAGTTTTGAACTCTGGTTAATTACTATTAAAGGGAGTTTCACAGCTAAATCTCAGTGTGCCTGTGGTGGTACCAGAACGTCAGATTTAGAATTAGAAGCCACAAAATTCAGATCCTAAAGCTCAAGGCTCTTCAGATCAAGGTGTTGGTTTGATCCATTGTGGAGTGCGTTATTCGTTGTTTAACACCAACAAAGGCCCATATTTAGTACAGTATCCCTATGTACTTGCTAAAAAGCTTTCCGAATTTCAGGCCAAAATGCTCAGAGCTGTACAAGACAAAGTTAGAGACAGTCTATGCCCTTAGATGTGTGGGCCTATCCTCTTATCTCTATCCTTAGAGGCAGGAGTCAGCCGTGAAGTGTTGCTCTGGAACTTTCCCTAAGTTTGAGGGTGATTGGAGCTGAGATTTTGGCTAGGCTTGTCTTTTTAATAACTATACTGTCCCAAACCCCACTCTGTCTAATGAAAGCATCTTGTGTATCTCTATTACTACTTTTACTTTTAGGGTCCTCCAGGTGATCCTGGTCCCCCAGGTCCCCCAGGCCCCCCAGGTCACCTCACAGCTGCCATCGGTGACATTATGGGCCACTTTGATGACAGTATGGCAGATCCACTGCCAGAATTCACTGAAGATGAAGCAGCCCCTGATGACAACAATAAAACTGATCCAGGAGTCCATGCCACACTGAAGTCACTGAGTAGCCAGATTGAAACCATGCGCAGCCCCGATGGCTCCAAGAAACACCCAGCACGCACCTGTGATGATCTAAGGCTCTGTCATCCATCCAAGAAAAGCGGTGTGTATAAAATGCAACCTTTAATAATGTAGTATCTGCATATGCTGCATTGTCCTGGTGTACTGCCATTCTGGTCTTAGGATCTCTGGGAAAAAATGCATGATATACGTTGTTGTGGTAATACCTGTCGTTCATGCCAGGTCTTTTGAATTAAGGAGCTCAAAAACCTCTTGCAAAAATGTTGTTTATTCTTCAGTATTTTATTGCGTAAGGCACTTGGGTATCAAGCTGCAGTGGGGGAGGTTTAGATTGGATATTAGGAAAAACTTTTTCACTAAGAGGGTGGTGAAACACTGGAATGCGTTACCTAGGGAGGTGGTAGAATCTCCTTCCTTAGAGGTTTTTAAGGTCAGGCTTGACAAAGCCCTGGCTGGGATGATTTAACTGGGAATTGGTCCTGCTTCGAGCAGGGGGTTGGACTAGATGACCTTCAGGGGTCCCTTCCAACCCTGATATTCTATGATTCTATGATTTCACTGGAGTGCCACTCCTGTAAGTGTGATCACACTGAAGCGCCACTCCTGTATGTATGATCACAGTGATAAGCTGGTACATGTTTGAGGCAATAATAATTCAGCATTGAAGACTAAATGCTGCCTTTGGATGCATAATCCATTCAGTTGCTAAAATAACATGGGTTACCCATCCTGATTTTGTATACCTCATTGTTCTTTGAGTAGTGTGTTAGAATTACTCTAAGTTACACTGGCATCCAGCACCCCATAAGAATTGTCTGGCAGCTAAGGATTAGCTAGGGAGAGAGCAACCCCAGCCTTTCCTCTTTTCCTGCAGCTATGCCCCCTGTGCCAGGCTTGGCTGCTTTGTTCCATCAGAGTAGTGCCAAGGGGCTTTATAATGGGCTTAAGCAGTGCTTAATTTCTGCCAGGGCAGAGCCCCGGCCCCTCTAGGCTTGGCATTTTATAGCCCCGGCACCTCTGGGCTTGCCACGTCAGTTATTAAAGTAAAAAAATTGCTCAAGCCCCCTGGCACCTCATTACAAATTAAGAACTGGGCATAAGCAAAATTTAGGATCTAACTACCCCCAATTTTAAAGTGCTTAAAATACGGAACCAACTATTGTGCTTGAACTTATCTCTGGAGTGTACATTAAAACAAGTAGAGGGTTGTTACATCATACCCAATATAGTTACACAAGTTGTTTATTGATCAGCTAAACTGGTTAGCCATTGAGGCCTCAAAATAAAAGACATTAGGTAAATGTGGAACTTGTGTTTTCTAATATCTAGAAAGATTCCTAATTATAACTCCCTAATTCATTCAGGAATCTTACTAATATAGCAGAGATTACATTTTTTGTGTTTTGCAGGAGAATATTGGGTTGACCCTAACCAAGGTTGTGTTGAAGATGCTGTAAAAGTCTACTGCAATATGGAAACTGGAGAGACTTGTATTTCTGCAAACCCATCTAGCATTCCGCGCAAAACGTGGTGGACTAGTAGATCACCGGACCTCAAGCCTGTATGGTATGGCCTTGATATGAACAGGGGATCACAGGTAACTAAATATATTTCAATGGGATAAAAAAGGGGTGATAAAATTTTTAAACATTGATTTTTTTAAACTTAAATAAGATATTTTTATTTAAATTAAATACAGATTTGTTTTTAAAAATAAAGCCGTTTAAAATTAAATTTGAAATTGACAGCCTGTGTTAAAGCCCAAACTTATTATAATCTATTAAAATAATAGTAAGTAGTAAGTTTGCTGCCAAGTTTTAAAGGAAATCAAACCAATGGATTGGTGGAAGTCGCTGAATAAGCATCTGGAACCACAGTTTGTTGAAGTACTAAACCACCTTTTGACAACAGAAGCATCTCTGTAGATGCAGAGAGAATATTTTCTTTATTTAAGTGTATTCAACTATATCAGTTCAATGAAAAATTCATTCAAAGTTAAGAAAATGATTGGGAGTGGAAAAAGCAGGAAAACTTGTTTTCCTCTTCCAATATATGAATTAAAAACTAGGTGTGAAAATATGAGGTCTACTAGTTTCAAATCTTGTTAGGACGTAGTGATCAGAAACAATCAGTTTAATTCACTAATTATAGATACTTCCTTTGGTTAATAAATCAGTTAGTTTTAAATACAAAACATGTTTTGATTAACTTTTTGATAAACTTTTTTCTTATATATGCAGCACATTTAAGACAGTTGTATTTAATAAAATAGAATACAATTTTAATTGAATTTGAATTTCCATCCAAATAGAGCTTGATACAAATCACAAGTGAAAAACCAATCAACTAGTAAATAAATGCATCATTCACCATTTTCTAACAGAATAAAAATGTAAAAATTAAGAATATGAATAAATGTAAGTTAAGCTACATGCTTAAATAAATGTGTACAGACATAGTGTATGTTCCTGGTTAGCAAAAAGCAGCACCAAATCCAGTGAGAAGGTTATATTTTGTTGCAAATCAACATGTTTTAATGATTACCAGCCAATGAAAATCAACTTGTCTTTAGGAAAATAACTAAAAAATATAAATGGAAAACATGAGAAAAATCAATTATTTAAATCAGTTTCCCACTTGCTCATTTAAATTGCTTTGATTTAATTAAATCCGCCCTGTGAGAAGGCTCTTCTCCAGATTCTTTCTTTTTCTTTTTGGATATTTAATAGTATTTTGAGCAGATCATGCCAAGATAAGAACTTTATAAATACTGGTAGACAGATTGTCTGACATTCAAGTTGTTACTTACTTGATTCAAATATATTGTTTACTTTTCACAAATATAAAACTTCCTTCTGTATCCCTAACTTAGTTCCCAAAAATCTGGTTTCACGAACAAAATGTTGCAATCTGTATGCCTAATTGTGCAGTCCCTATGCAGACATAACTCCTGGTGATTATGTTTAAGGCTGCAATTTAGTTATGGAGGTCATGGAAGTCATGGCATCCGTGACTTCCAAAGGCCTCAGTGACTTCAGCCAGCGCCTCCTGAAGCTGCAGGGTCCCCTGCCACCTGTGGAGGCAGGGAGCTGGGGGATCTGCCACTCCTGGCTGCCGTCGGTGGCTTCCACAGGGGGCAAGGGGGACCCGGTGGCAGGGGGCACCTGCCACGGCGGGCGGCAGGGAGGATCCCCAGAGCTCCGGGCCGCCATGGGAGGCAGGAGGGACCCTTGCAGCTTGGAGCTGCCAATGGAGGGGGACCGTGTAGCTCCCAGCTGCCTCTCCCAGCTCCCCAGGCTACCCATTCTGTCATGGGTATTTTTAGTAAAAGTCACGGACAGGTCACGAGCTTCTGTGAATTTTTCATTATTTCCTGTGACCTGTTGGTGGCTTTTCCTAAAAATATCCGTGTCAAAAACTTAGCCTGAAAAATACCAGGCTTCCAGAATGAGCTTCAGAACTCTGAGCCCCTGGGCCACTGAAGATCACAATGAAGGATTCCTATGAGGGGCATTAAAGGCAGTAGTTGCTGTGAGTGCTAGCATCTCACAGTAGGTGTTTAGCATTTTACAGATTTGAGAATATTTAATCCATGATCTGATGGCGAGGAGGTAGAATTCACCACCAAGAAAAATTGTAAAAAAATAATTAATATGTTAACAACACAATCAGGTCTGATAAGTACCCAGTATAGCCTTTGTAATATTCACTTGCAAACTCTAGAGACTGGTAGTTGAAAAGAAATTCTCAGACTTGACTGATTATAGCTAGCATATATTATAAGAAGACGTTGCAGATAGAGAAGATTTTCCTCATTCTCTGTACACTATCTGGTTTGTGGGAAGTATACATTTTCCAGCCAATATTAAATTACATTTTCTACACTGCAGTCACTCAAACTATATGAATAAAATTAAAAATATATAGGAAGGGAAAATGCAGAATATTAGCAAAATGTTTGTCTGATTTCTGATTATTCACAGAGAAGAGTGCAAATAGCTAACAATGTTCTATAAAGGTCACGAGATATAAGCATTCTTTCTAGCTCCAGTCTAAGTAATGTGTTCTGATAAAATCTGTAATTAGTATAATATATTCAAACTTCTTTGGTTAATATTGATATTACTGAATAAAACGTATGTAAAATAAGATCCTAAAATTACAATAAAATAGTTACATTTTTAAAATGTTTTCTGTGGTTGACATTTATTATATATATTTGGCTGCTGCTCTAGTGAGCTATTACATTTAACGTTAGAGGCATTGACCCAGCTTTGAGTTTCTTCAGGTTGGACCTTTGTGCCAATTCGGAATCCTGTTAACTTTGGTAGGGATCTACTGGGATGTGTATGTGGTTCTCAGTGCAGGACTGGGGCCTTAGCTAAAAAGGTACTATGTGTTATGGCCAAAATTTTCCAAAGTGGCCTCAGTTTCTGGGTGCCCAGCTTGTAGAAAATTATTAAAGAATTCTAATGATTCTTGGACTTGCTGTGTCTGGAAGTCATTAATATTACTGGTTTCAGAGGAACAGCCGTGTTAGTCTGTATTCGCAAAAAGAAAAGGAGTACTTGTGGCACCTTACAGACTAAATTAATAAAATAAATTAATAAAATAAATTGGTTAGTCTCTAAGGTGCCACAAGTACTCCTTTTCTTATTAATATTACTGGTTTCAGAGTAGCAGCCGTGTTAGTCTGTATCCGCAAAAAGAAAAGGAGGACTTGTGGCACCTTAGAGACTAATGAATTTATTTGAGCATAAGCTTTCATGAGCTACAGCTGAATGCATCCGATGAAGTGAGCTGTAGCTCACGAAAGCTTATGCTCAAATAAATTTGTTAGTCTCTAAGGTGCCACAAGTACTCCTTTTCTTTTTATTAATATTACTGACATCCACAAACTTTATATGAATTCATGTAACCTAAGATAATCTATCTTGTATCTTTGCAGTTTGTCTATGGAGACAGTGAGTCACCAAATACAGCTGTCACCCAAATGACCTTCCTGCGCCTTCTGTCAAAGGAAGCCTCCCAGAATATCACATACCATTGTAAGAACAGTATAGGGTACATGGATGACCAGTCTAAGAACCTGAAGAAAGCTGTAATTCTTAAGGGGTCTAATGACCTTGAGATCAAAGCAGAAGGAAACAATCGATTTAGATATACTGTCCTTCAGGACAGCTGCTCTGTAAGTTCTAACTTTTCAAAACTGATTTCATCATGTTTATAGAGAAAAATGACTTTTTGGGGGCCTTTAATATTTTCAGATCTTTCTCAAGTTGGAAAAAGTCCACAGAATTGAACATTTCTAATGTAATAATACTACAGAAATTCTTCCTGGGTGTCAGAATAATAGGATTTACAGGTGGAAAAGACATTTTGGTCCAGATTTTCAGAGCTGGACACACAAAATTGAACTCTGAACAATTTAGAGGAATTATTAATTACTAGTTACTATTATTTATTATTATACAAGGTCTCTGTCTCTCCTTCCCTCCTTTCACTCTCCATCCCCGTTTGCTACTGTGTGTGATCAGTCAAAGAATCCAGATAAGTCCAAAATCAAATGTTTCTGTGCCAAGTAAGTAGGACCTTAGATACTGTGTACAGTTGCTAATGCTTTGGTACCTCTACTTAGAACTGGAAAGAAGGGATCTTCTATAGAGAAAGTCCACAGTGTAAACAAGAAACAGCTTAGATCGGTGGTTCTCAACTCTCGTCCACCGCTTGTTCAGGGAAAGCCCCTGGCGTGCCGGGCCGGTTTGTTTACTGACCGCATCCGCAGGTTCGGCCGATCGCAGCTCCAATTGGCCGCGGTTCGCCGCTCCAGGCCAATGGGGGCTGCGGGAAGGGCGGCCAGCACATCCCTCGGCCCGCGCCACTTTCTGCAGCCCCCATTGGCCTAGAGCAGCGAACCGCGGCCAGTGAGAGCCACGATCGGCCGAACCTGTGGACGCGCAGGTCAACAAACTGTCCCAGCCCACGAGGGGCTTTCCCTGAACAAGCGGTGGACCAGAGTTGAGAACCACTGGCTTAGATCATAGAAATGTAGGGCTGGAAGGTTCTGAGATTGTTTCATCTAGTTCCTTAATACTCTAACAGGAATTTAATCAGGCCCTGCCAATTTATCTGAATATTCTTTAACCTGTTCTTTCTCTATTTTGGTATGCATTCATTTCCCCTTGTTGTTAATAGTAATTGTGTTGAGTATCTGGTCTTTTTAATGAAGACTGAAGCAAAATAGGCAATAAACACCTCAGTCTTTAGATGTCATTAATTATTAGCTCTCCTTTCCCATTAAAAGAAAAGGAGGACTTGTGGCACTTTAGAGACTAACCAATTTATTTGAGCATAAGCTTTCGTGAGCTACAGCTCACTTCATCGTATGCATACTGTGGAAAGTGTAGATCTTTTTATATACACACAAAGCATGAAAAAATACCTCCTCCCACCCCACTCTCTGCTGGTAATAGCTTATCTAAAGTGATCACTCTCCTTACAATGTGTACGATAATCAAGGTGGGCCATTTCCAGCACAAATCCAGGGTTTAACAAGAACATCTGGGAGCGGGGGGGTGTTAGTGCTCATGAAAGCTCATGCTCAAATAAATTGGTTAGTCTCTAAGGTGCCACAAGTACTCCTTTTCTTTTTGCGAATACAGACTAACACGGCTGTTACTCTGAAACCTTTCCCACTAAATATCAGACCTACACTTTCCTTTGTCTTTCTCTTGCTCCTAATGTATTTAAAGACCCTCATCTTATAACCTTTTATGTCCCTTGATAGGTGTAACTCATTATGTGCCTCAGCCCTTTAGATTTTGTCCATAGGTACTTGTGCTTTTTGTGTGTGTGTACTCCTTAGCAATTTGTCCATGTTTTCATTTTTCGTAGGATTTCTTTTTGATTTTCAGATGGAGCTGTATTAGCCTCTTACTAGTCTTTCCAACTTTCCTTCTCATTAGGTTAGTTTACAGTTGTGCCTCTAATCTTGTCTCCTTGAGAAACTACCAGCTCTCCTGAACACCTTTTTTCCCTTAGATTTTCTTCCTATGGGACCTTACCTACCAGTTTTCTGTGTTTGTTAAAGTTTGCATTTTTGAACTCCATTGTCCTTATTCTGCTGCTGTCATTCCTCGTTTCCTTGGAATCATATTTGTGCTGCTCTAAGTTCCCCCCTGCACCATACCATTTTCAGCCTACATGCCCAAATCCTGGAATTCTGTATAATTTTTTGTAATGTAAAATGAGTTTTTATTTTGGAATGAATGAGAATACTCCCCCATCATCTCCAGCTTCACTTTCTGCTTGTTTCTGCACAGATGTTTACCCCAGTGTTTATTATATGTAGCAGTACATTATTAATACATCAAAAAGAAATTTCTTTTACTTTCAAAATGAATCTAATTTTATGGTAGCAATGTTGCTATTTAAGATTCAAGACTGAAGCTGATGAATCAGATGGGCAAGCATTTTTTTTTTAAATGAAAAAGCTTCAGTAAGCAATTGCAGTACAAGAGGACATGCATTGTGCAGTAGATGTACAGTAGGGTCCATCTGGACTGTCTCTGATAGTGTTGTTGGCTTCTGCTGGCCCTCAGGATGCTTTTCAAATGAGCTTGAACCATGGCATAACATTTCTCTCACTTGTTTTTCAGAAACGTAATGGGAACGTTGGCAAGACTGTCTTTGAATACAGAACACAGAAAGTGGCACGCTTACCTATCATAGATATCGCCCCAGTGGACATTGGTAATACAGACCAGGAATTTGGCATTGAGATTGGGCCCGTGTGTTTTGTGTAAAAGAAAGAGGAAAATATTAACACACCACCACCACCAACAACTAAACACAAGAACTTAGACTGATGGAAGTTAATCCTGAGACTCTTGAAGTAATGGCTGATATTGCATCAGCATTGTACATACAGTTCTTTTTAAATGCCTGGCCTCCTTCAGAATATTTATTTTACTTACAAACCTTCAGTTTTAAATGATCTAAACCAACTTTTCAGTGCAGCAGTACCATTTAAAAAGGACCAATGATTACCCTTTTAAAAAATCTGGATGATAATTGTAGGGCTTTTTTGCTCACCTTCTTTGAGTGTAATTCAAAATTTGTAGGTATTCTATACAGATAGTTTAAAAGTGGAGCTTTGTAAAATTCAAAGGAATACTTCTTTTGCTTGGATGCAGATTGAATAGCAGAAAAGTAGAGCACTTTTGTGAACTCTGGTTTAAAATATTTGCAACCAAATATGCTTTTCCCACAGCATGTTTAAATGAAACCAATGTTTTTCTTTCCCCGGCCAGTCACAAAAAGCCCAATGTCATTAATTGAATAACGCTTTTTAAGTGAGGTCATCTTACTTGGCATTGTCCTTAGTGAAATGCTTAACAATTCTATGTAAATGTAATAGTCTACACAGAAGTGGATGGCCTTATATTTTATGAGGCCTAGAAGAAATCCCTTCAGCATCATAAACTTTTATGAAATAAGAAAATTCAAGGGGAAATCTTTGAGTAGGTCTACATTTGAATTTTAAGGGTCTGTCCTTCTCCCTCCTGACAAGGTACATACATAACTCCATACTATTAATGAGGCTTTCACTTGGAGGAGTATGTACCCTTAAATATGTCTAAAACCTGATACCCAATTGATTTTTTTTAGTACTTGCATAATCTAATAAACCATTACATATAAAATTTTATAGGCCATGTCATAAGTTTGTTTTCAGCTTATGTGTGTCATCAGTCATTCACGTGTACCAGACCAAGGGTTCAGAAACTCACTGTTGCAGAAATGACTTTTTAGTCGACAACCAGTCATGCATCACCAGTCATTTTGACCTATCAGCCCTGAATTGTCAGGGCAAAAAATGATCCACCATTTCTTAGCATGAGCTACCTCATCTCTAAAAGCTGGGATGCATTTAATATTCTTGTTTTTATTTTAGATACAAAAAGGTGCTATATGCTTCTGTTATTATTCCAAGTATGGAGATAGGCAGGGCAAAAATAATAATTTTTTTAAGTGATGGTGCTAAAATGACGTCTGTAAAAGCCTGACAAAATAAAGATACTTACCACCAACATAGTTTTGAAGAGTAAAGCTGTTAGATTTCCAGTATTTGAAAGAACAGTGTTACAGTGCATTTTACCTGTTGGTCATACACTATATGGAATGTTTTGTAATACCAACATGTTTTATTACCTAAAGCATGTGGGTACAAACATTATTAGAGGGGTTTTTTCTGTTTCTTTATTGCATTTGTGCTCGCCAATGTTTTGTGTGTCTCTTTAAATAAAAAAATAAACAGCTGAGGCGTTCCCAAAAGAAAAGCCATGCACATAGCTTTATTCATGTATCTTTGCAAAGCATTTAATTAAATACATGCTTCTTGTTATGTCAGTGGTTTCCTTTTTGTAGAACTCCTTCCAACATATCCCATTCAGTTCATTGCTGGGGGGAAACAGAATTTTATAATTTTTGTTGCTGTTTTAAATGATTTAGATGTTTGTAAAATGTGCACCTAAAATATTTTATATATTGGATTATAGTGGAAATTTTCAGTGATATCCTTTTTTGTTGCAAATCTCACAAGGTGGAAGTTAAATTACATCAAATTATCATCACCTATCCTACTAAAGCTGCCCAGCTAATACTCTTTGGAACTCCAGGATGTCAGAATTTTTATTCATGATTGAATAAAATATGATGATCAAAGCAGTATGTCAGTTTAAATAATCTCTGATGTTATAAAATGTAATTTATAGACCATTTCCAAAGTTATATTTGCAATGATCAAAATAATCAAAAATTAATGTTCAAATAATCAGTCATTCCTAAATTGTAATAGTTCTAGCTCTGTAAATTTTAAGTTTGTATGTGCACGCTTGTATACAATAGATATACACAGGAAACCACAGGAGTGTTCAGAGGTTCACATGGGCATAGTCTATTCTTCCTACATGACAAAGGCTCAGTTCTGCGATTTTCACTAGGGCAAACAAAACTCCTATTAAAATCTGGTTAAAGTCTACAGCATAGGCACCTTCAGAGCTGATGGGCAATCTAATCATGGCTGAATGACTGTGGTGCACAGTGGTTAGTACATAATGCTTTATCACAAATTTAGATATTGCTAACTGGTAGTAGTTTGTCGTATGGGGTTTATTCAGAGGCATAAAATAAGGAGAAAGTAAACTAAGGATGAATCTTTTACTCTGTTTCAAGATTTAAAATACTTTTAATCTCTGACTTTCATCTGCTGGGATAATATAATCCAGAAATAGTATACTTGTGTTTTAGATTAGATGGCTTTTAGGTATAAAGGATGTATTATGAGTCCCAGCGTCATAGCAAAAAGTAGTTAGCCATTCCACCTTGAATGGTCCCTTACAATATGTGCTAACTACTAATGCTAGACAATCTGTTCTACCTTGCATTTTCTTGTGACACTGGAAGTACCTTTCCCAGACCTGAAGAAGAGCTCTGTGTGGGTCAAAAGCTTGTCCAAACTTTATTAGAAATTGGTCCAATAAAAGATATTACCTCACCCACCTTGTCTCTGTTTTCCAAATGCCCACCTACTACCACCTATTTATCCCAATGGGAGTGAAGCCTGGTTTCCCTTAGCGAGAGGTGATGGTAAAATGTTATATGGCAATGCACACTTTAGATACCTCCATCCTGTAGTGATGGTGTGAGGAACAGAAAAATGAAAACTCTAATGTGTCTTCAGAAATCAGTTAAATCTAATCTGGAACTTCAAATACTATTATGCACAGATCTTAAGTGTATGCCTATTGCCTAGTATCACTACAGGAGGGAGTAATGGTCGTTTGGGTGCCTTCACTTGCATTTCCATACATTCGCATGTTCGGATTTTTTTTAAATTTAAGCTAACCTGAATTTCCTGGGTTTCTAATGCTTGTTCTTGGGTTAATTACAACATTCCTGAAATGCTTTTACCCTTATGTTACTGACATGCACTCTCCACCTTAACATCAGTTCAATGTAGTTTTGGATCTGGAAAGATATATACACAATTAAACATATATAAATATAAGGCTGATAATATGTATAGGCCCAGTCTGTGTCTCCCGCCTCTCCCCAGGCATGGGGCTCTGTACAAGTACAAGGGTCTGGATCCAACTGCAGACTCAGAGTCCATCCAACCCTTGCACTCTGCCAGGGTATGGAGCTTGAGAGGACAAGCTATGCCTTGCGACCACAAACCACTGACCGCGCTTTCTGCCAGGACATGGGGCTCTGAGAGGGTGAGCTGTGCTTTACAGCCACAAGTTTCCAATCCTTGCAGTCTGCCAAGGCATGGGCTGAGAGTCAGACAGGCATGCAGAGCCTCAAACCCTGCCTGAGGCCATGACTCCGCTGTGGGATGCTCAACCAAGAGCATAGACATTCCCACAGCCAGGGAAGGTTCTCCTGGCTGTGGGAATGTCTATGCTCTTGGTTGAGCATCCCACAGCCAGGAGAACCCTCCCAGCCTACTAAAGGGTAAATCTTGCCAAAATACTAAATCCCTCAAAAGGTAAAAGCAAGTGCCCCTTGTAAGGCAGCTATTTGGATTTGTAATGAGCAAACCACATGGAAAAAAAAAATCACAGTTTTAACCCTTTCTCCTTTGCTTTCCAACCTGACACTGAGTTTGCTGGAACGCTTCTCTCCTGCACAGACACGGCCTGTATGAATTCTGGCTCAGTGCCCCTCCCGCTCAGGGCAGCTTGTTAAGGGGTGGTTGCAGCCTGGCCTCCAGGTGCCGCCTGTGGGGAGCAGTGCCTGGCAGGCTTTGCTGGGGAAAGCACGCAGGGATCTAGCAGCAGCAGAGTGGGAAGGGCGGCTGTGTTTGGTTTTCAGCCTGCCCAGGCCCTGCCAGGAAAAGGGACTCAGTGACTGAAAGGTAGGTGTGGTGGGAGGCTGTACATTAAAGCAAAGGGCGCTCAGGATAGTTTGTGCCCAGAACACAGGCACAAGAAGACGCCGCACCCCACAAGCGGAGGCACCGTGGGATTGCCCGGAGGTAAGTGAGGACTAATGCATGGAGTAAAGCCCTGCATGGCACTGGCTCAATCCTGAAGTATTGACATGAGTGCCGGACGGACGGACGGCAGGAGGCGGAAGATGCGCTTTCAGACTCCTGGGGAACTGGCTACTCCCCCAAATCTCCCCCACACTACACCCCGTGAGCATCCCTAGCCCAGTCCCATCCTCCCCACGTGGCTTCCCTTTGCTTCCCCGTCATTTTCTGTAGGAGGACATGAATTCTGCGCATGTGTAGGGGCACAGAATGCTCCCAGGAGCAAAATGCATAAATACAGCGGGTTTCATTTCAGACTTCATTTGAACTATTATTCTTTCTTTGCCTTTGGAATTGGCTATAGTTGTACTACTTTGTATCTCTACCTTTTTGGCATTGTAGAGAGTGGCGCTGGCATATATTAAACACGAGGCTCTCTCAAATTATGAATAATTAGCCAAGTTATGAACCTTAGATGTTTTTGTTCCCTATGGATCAACTGTTCTATCAAACCAGGACTGAGACTGGCCTGTCCACACTTGTCGCACCACAGTCCAGTAAATGACAAACCCTCACTAGCCTTTAATAGATCTTCTGGGGAGGGAAAATGTGGCGTTGATAATTTCCTGTGCAATAATGACGTTATATAAATTATTTCAAAATTATTAAAAATGACAAATTGCCTGGTGAAAACCTTGACCATTTTAGTTGGGTCCTTCTTTGTGTGTGTGTGTGGGGGCTCCCTGTTGTGAGAGGAGAAGTTCCAAGGACTCTTTACAGTTGAATGGCAGATGGAGGGTGTTGCCGGCACCCAGTGTCGAGAGGCTGAACAACAGCTTGAGTTGGTTCGCTACCCGGTGTGCTACACCCAATAATCACAACGGGGTGGGGAAGCAGAAAAGTTTATTTGACGCTTCAAAAAGGTACAGGGAGATTTGAATCTCAAATCCTGTACAGAGAGCAGGAAGTTACACAGGATTTTATACATCCTTTTCCCCAGCATACTTATCCAATAGCAAGCTGCCCTAAGTATCCATATAGCCAGCCAATCCAGTTCCCAGCTAGTTCCCTGGTTCTCTGTATCATTTGTTAAACTATACATAAAGCTGCTTTATTCAGCATTGTTCTTCCATATCTGCCCTGTTTGGCCTTGCTTAGTTTCAGGCAGTCTGCCTCTGCAGCATAGTGTTGCAGATTCTCAGCATAACTGCTGTGTGTGCCTCCAGGCTGGGGGGCCAAGGACACTTGGGCCTAGTACGCAGAGCTGCTGCGAGTGCCTCCAGGCCGGGGGGGGCGGCAAGGACACCTGGGCCTAGTGCGAGGGGGCTTCATCGACACTCGTGGGCTTCCATCCCCTCGAGTTACCTAGTGGCCATGCCCCAGTGTCCCCAACAAGGGGATAGCAGCACGTGTCATTGAGCTTCATGTTACTTGGCAAAAACCCAGCTATGAGAACTGGTCTGTAAAGAGCTAGTAGTTGAGACCTGAATGAGTAATGAGACAACCTGCTCTCACCATTGACTAGGTCACAGTTGAGGAATGTTAATGAAACCTGATTTGCACTGCCATTGAGGGGTAGAAGATTGCATACTCTACTTCTCTTTATCACATTCCTTTCATAAGCACTGAAATGTACTTAAACATGTAAGAAAAGAAAGGCCAAGATAATCTGAGGATAAAAGGCCCTTTCTTGCCTTATTGCAGTTGTGCTTACTAGAGAAGAGTAAAATATTCTACATAAGAATGGCCATACTGGCTCAGCCAATGATCCATCTAGCCCAGTCTCCTGTCTTTCAACAGTGGCCAATGCCAGGAGCTTCAGAGGGAATGAACAGATCAGGTAATCATCAAGTGATCCATCCCTGTTGCCCGTTCCCAGCTTCTGGCAAACAGACACTAGGGACACTATCCCTACCCAGCCTGGCTAATAGCCTTTGATGGACCTATCCTCCATGAACTTATCTAGTTTGAACGCTATTATTGTCTCGACCTTCACAACATACTTTGGCAAGGAGTTCCACAGGTTGACTGTACATTGTGTAAAGAAATATGTCCTTTTGTTTGTTTTGAACCTGCTGCCTATTAATTTCATTTGGTGACCCCTAGTTCATGTATTATGAGGAGTAAATAACACTTCCTTATTTACTTTCTCCACACCAGTGATGATTTTAGAGACCTCTATCACAGTGGTTCTCAAAGCCAGTCCGCCGCTTGTTTACCTGCTGCGTCTGCAGGCTCAGCTGATCGTGGCTCCCACTGGCCGTGGTTCGCTGCTCCAGGCCAATGGGGGCTGCAGGAAGGGCGGCCAGCACATGGAATAGCTTCCATATGAGGAGAGATTAATAAGACTGGGACTTTTCAGCTTGGAAAAGAGATGACTAAATGGGGGGGATATGATAGAGCAGTGGTTCTCAAAGCCGGTCCGCTGCTTGTTCAGGGAACGCCCCTGGCGCGCCGGACTGATTCGTTTACCTGCTGCGTCCACAGGTTTGGTCAATCGCGGCTCCCACTGGCCGAATCTGCGGAAGGGCGGCCAGCACATCCCTAGGCCCACGTCGCTTTCCCTGAACAAGCGGTGGACCGGTTTTGAGAACCACTGCTCCCCCATTGAGTCATCTCTTTTCCAAGCTGAAAAGTCCCAGTCTTATTAATCTCTCCTCATATGGAAGCTGTTCCATACCCCTGATCATTTTGTTGCCCTTTTCTGAACCTTTTCCAATTCCGATATATCTTTTTTGAAATTGGGCAACCAGACCTGCACACAGTAATCAAGATGTGGGCCTACCGTAGATTTATATAGAGACAATATGATATTTTCTGTCTTACTATCTATTCCTTTCCTAATGATTCCCAACATCCTGTTAGCTTTTTTGACTGCCACTGCACATCTCCATCATCCAGTGGCCCTACTGGTTGTTTAGCAGGTTTCCTGCTTCTGATGTACTTAATTTTTTTTTTGCTGTTACTTTTTGAGTCTTTGGCTAGCTGTTCTTCAGATTCTTTTTTGGCCTTCCTAACTGTATTTTTACACTTCACTTGCCAGAGTTCATGCACCTTTCTATTTGCCTCAATAGGATTTACCTTCCACTTTTGAAGGATGCCTTTTTGCCTCTCACTGTGTCTTTTACTTTGTTGTTTAGTTACGGTGGCACTTTTTTGGTCCTCTTACTATGTTTTTTAACTTGGGGTCTACATTTAAATTAGCCTCTATTATGGTGTCTAAAAGAATTTAAACTCTGTCTTTTGATTCCATCTTCCCTTTTCAAGTTCAAAGGGCTTGATCATTTAGTCCTTCCTTACTCAGGCAAAATATTGACTCTAAGGGCTAGATTCACAAAGGGACTTACTTTGGTGTTGCAATACTCAACATTGCTGCGCTTAACTTTTAGTGGACTTCCAAACCCTTTGTTCGGTGCCTGGGCTCCCTATACGGTGCCTCGGGAGAGTTGGGTACCTAAGAATGGGATTCACAAAAGCTGGCGGCAGCAGACGGTGTTGGTGGCGATGGCAGCCTCACCACCACCACCTCCTGTTTTTGTGTGGGTTTAGGGGTGCTCAGAGCATGCCTGCTGGATCAGGCCCTGAAGACAAGAGAGGCAGAGAATGCCTAGTTTGTGATTCCCGCAGGGGCTTAGGTGTGACTTAGGTGCCAAGATTCTGGGTGATGTCAGAACTTAGGTGGCTGCGCACAAGCCCAGCCACTGAAATTTAGGTGCCTCGGGCCTTGAACGGTGGAAATGTAGGGTATGTCAGCATTAGACCTGGAGGTGTAAATTCCAGCTCGAGGAGACATACCCATGCTAGCTTTGATAGGGCGAGTGTGCTAAGAATAGGGTGCAGCCATAGCAGCACGAGTGGAGTTAGCTGCCTCAAATGTGGGCCTAGGGTCTTGGACAGGTACGTCCTTGAGGTGGCTAGCACCTCTAGCTGCTCCTACTCAATCAGAGCTTGTGGGGTGTGGCTCTTCTAGCTGCAATTTACCTCTCCAGCTTGAAGTGTAGACACACCCGATGCCTACAGCATTGGCTGATCGCTCAGTGGGGGGTTTTATGACTGCCAGTGGTGCCTAAGTCCCTTTGTGAATCTAGTCCTAAAATATCTACTTCTTAACAGAAAGTACAAGATGAATTCGGTAGATAAGCTGTTTAAATGTTGCCCTTTATCTAATCTTCCCCTTAATGTATACACTTGTTTTTGCATTATGAGTCCTTAACACTCTCGTCAATGGCTGGCTACTTTACCTTAAGTGCTCATGATACGAGGTTCAATTTCCCACAAAATTCTTTATGGTCCTATTTGTATATTACTAAAAGTGTCAGCTCCAATTGTGTAAATATCTTAGTAGTTTATATTTAATGTTTTGACACTATCAACACAAAATGCTTTGGTTCAGGAGAGAAATTATTTTGGAATTTTCAGTCCATGTTCACACAAACCAGATTTTCAGTTCACACAAACACATATTTGTTGCCAATTATTTGTTCAGCCTCAATGCTGCCTGAAAGCTAGTGGTTCTGTAAGTCTTTTTTTTTTTTTTTTTTGGTGTCATGTATCCTTCCAAGTGCTTCCAGTGGGCTGGGCCTAGCAGCTAGTATCAAGGGACATATGTGGAGCCTGTTTCCTACATGCCTCCTCCCTCCTCCCCCGCCGCATGTTAGGGACTATGAGGTGGATTGCATAAGCAAGAGTTCTCACAACAAATTTTTTGGTGGCCTCAGAGTGCAGCTACCAACTCTTGCTGGTGGCCGTTCTGACAATTTTTCCTAAAATACTTAATTAATTTTTGGAAAAACAAATAAATATGCACATATCTATGACCAGATCATTGTAATTTATTTATGGCGGGGTTTTTTTGCCGAGTCAATAAAAATAATGTATATATGTCTCTAATCTTTACTGGACCTAAACAGAAAAGAAATACAAATAAAGTGCTTTGTGTGTTTTGCCTTTTTTGGTTGATTTTTTTTTAATTTGCTAGCTAGTGAAAAGTGATTGTTAATATCACTTCCCACAGCAGACTTACTCATCCTGAGCAAGCTGGAGGGCAAATTAAAATGTGGATGGGCAGGTCTGTAAGGAGGGCCATGTTCTGGGGGATGGGGGTGGGGGCTGGAAGAGGTCGCGGCGGTCAGTGCAATGGCAAGGTGAGTCCAGGACTGCATTCTGGGGCCCTGCTGCATGGCTGGGGGATGGAGGAGGCAGCAGGGACCAGGGATGATGGGGGACCAGGGGGAATGAGCTCAGGGGCTGAAATCCACCACTGCATGGCCAGAGCCTGCTGCCCACCACTCCAGGGCTGAAGCGCAAAGCCTAAGCCCCACCACCCCATGAAGGTGGAGAACTGACTCTCACTGGCGCCTGCTCCTACAATGTTTGTGGCACTAGAAAGGGTCAGGGACCAACCCCTGCTGGCAGCCCCATGGGAGGAGGGGCTACTTGCTGCCCTGCTCTCCCCTCCACCCATCATCACCCAGGAGGCTGTGGCTGTAAGAAAAGCTCCTGGTGGCCTGCCACTACACTGTATGAGGCTTCCCCCATGCACAGGGTCCATACATCTTCAGTTCCAAAAACACAGGTTCTGCCCTGGCAAGGAACCAGTCCCCTAGTTTATATTTTGATTCACTGTGACTGTACTACTTAATTCTTCTAGCTGGCCGGACCTGGTTCTATCTTCTTAGCACCATACTAGGAGTGAATATAGGCGCAGCAAGCAGACTGTAGTGATGACAAAGGCCAAGGGCATACTGACACCATTCTTGCCAGCCAGGTTCACAAGATTCCAGCTCTGAGATTAAGGCTCCAAAAACATATTCCTTCCCTATAGGCTAAGGCTACTAGGTTTGCACACTAGTGTTTTTGTGCTACTCCAATAGTATAATAAATGTAACGAAATGTTTCACAAATGACAAAAATCAGTCCAGCTTTCCTGAGATGACCTATATTTGCTATTAATCACAGGTACTACTATTTTTGCTTTTAGTGTTTTCCTTCTGTTCTGATGTGCCAATTATTGTTTGCTATATAGGGTGACAGGTACTGCTAGAAACTGAAATGATTTGAGTAGAGAACAATATATGCAGGGGTTACTCATTCAAAAAAGGTTACACTTTTAAAAACTATGAATTACACACCTTCAAAGCTATCCTATTTGGTTGTCTAATTGTTTTAATTCAAAATCGTCTTCCTTTTTGAATGGAATTGGTCACTTGTAGTTTCATAGGGACAAATGAGTATGCCAAATACATTTCTTATGTTAACCAACCATTTTTAACAGTAATAGTCCAAGTACGGCCATCAGTTATGCCAGTGCAACCCACTGAAGGAATTTCACAGAGCAGAAGTTGGTTCCCTTATAAGTGGTTTAATAGTTGCAGAAAATGTTAAAAGTACCCTATAAAGCAGGATTTTCAAAAGCACCCCGCATTGCCTCAGTTCTGTGGCCATTGAAATTAATGGCGCTATGTTAGGCTAATGCTCATCACTTTAGAAAATCCCACCCTTTAGGCGCAGCCCTGAGCAAAGGGAAGTGCACCAGGCACTACTGTGATGCAGAGACCTACTTATATGTCCCATTTCCTCCTTTGCGTTCTCTTTTACTAGTGATGGCTAGTAACTTACTGCTGACCTATACCAGAAGCCATATTACTATCCATCCTGTTCGGATGCACCCACTCAGTTGGTCTGCCTTGGGGAAGGTGGATCCCCCGCCATCACCTGCTCCAGGGAAGCAATAAAGCTGGTGAGTAGCCGCACTTATTCCCACACACACATGTAGAGGTATGGAAGGTGTTCTTATTCCCTTGCACAGGCACCTAATCCAAGTCACAGTCTACCAGACCATTTATTTTTGATGTTAAAAGGAATGGTAACTATCATATTAATAGGTTTCAGAGTAACAGCCGTGTTAGTCTGTATTTGCAAAAAGAAAAGGAGTACTTGTGTTAGTCTCTAAGGTGCCACAAGTACTCCTTTTCTTTTGTCATATTAATATGAATAGTTAAGAGTAGACAAAAGGAATATAATGTGCGACATCAATGTTGTTTCGTCCAGATTTCTAGACAGAAGTTCTCTTCAATAGCACAAAATATATAGATGTGTCAGATTATGACAGTCATTTTGCTGGCTTGTGTGCTATTCAAATGAGCATCATTGTTATCTGTACTATGCTGTGTGATAGTCAAAATTTTACTGTCACTCATGTACATTACCACCTCTACAGTTGCTTTCTGCACTCATTTCCTAACCCTTCCATTTCTACCTGGGTAAAATTCAGTATTGACCACTATAAAGCCTGTCCCCTGCTTATATTCCATGTATCTGCAGTAAAGGCATTATGCTGGCCCTCAGCATGAATTTCAACTGCACAGAATTTACAAGTTTCAGTGCAGCTTCCAAAGGATTTGTGACATGAACATTTTCCAAAGTACCAGACATTTCTGTCGGTCATGTGTGACAGGTTTTCAGTCCTGGAATGATAGTCCAAAAAGCTGATCACAGGTAGTTTTAACTTTAAGTTTCTAAGTAAAAAAATACTTTAGTGCAGCAGGTAGCATTTCTTAGTACTAAATTGTAAACTCTCTGGGTGAAATCCTGCCATTTTGCTTGAGGAAAGATCACTCAGTCCTTTTTCTGGACTCTGTTATAACTTTGCTTCCCTGTTAGTAAAGTTGGGAGGAAAGGATAAGAGTAGGGAAGTGGAAAAATGAGGAGTTTTATTAAGATATTTATTGTGTGTCTCTGTAAGGTAAAGACCAACAACAATATAAAAGCTTACAAAGATGGTTAACCTTCAACACTACAAATGTGTTAATGTGATGAAAGAAGCTCACAATTCTGCATCTTTGACTTTTACAGAGTGAGAAGGGAATGACCTCAGAAATAGTAGGCCAATCCTAATCTCTGACAGGAGACATTTACAATTGTTTTTAATCCTTTAATGGAAGTCAATAAACCTGTCTTGCAGATTTAGAAGTGAAAAATACATTAGCACCATCACATTAGTCTTTTACACTTCCCTAATTTTAGTGGTCTTGACCAGCAATGACAGGAAAGTATAGAAGCACCCTTGAAAACAGAATACCATAATTTTATTGTTGGATTGTAACATTAGGGTGTTCAAACTAATCAGTAAAGAAAAATACAATTGTATACCTAATAATTCCTTTGAATTAACCAATGGTTCCAATGTATTTTGATTTGGCTGTTTGGTTTTTTTTGCTGTAACTCATCAAACTCATCCCAGTTTCTGTCCATGTTGAGGTAGTTGAAACGGGGAAGTCTTTCTAGCTTTATGGACTGCGTCTTAGGGTAAACTTTGATGCTGGGAGCAATCAGTGCTGTGTAAATTGGCTTTCATTCAACTAATAGAAGACAGTATTGTTTTGTTGAGTGTTGAAGTTTTATTATAGCACCACGGAGACATGTTTTGAAGATGGAATTTGGTTAAAAAAAGCAAAAAGCATTTTTATTGTATTTTGTGTAATTAAAAACAATTCACCCTTTGTCAAATTACCTTTGTTTCCTCCAGAAAATTTGTAAATAAATAACTGGGATACAGTTGAGCACCTGTACCAGTTGACAAGGTTAAAACAAAAGGAGAGTGTGGATTTGCTTGCTGGGGTTTTAGAAAAAGCGATATCCTTGATTTTATAAGAAACAGACTGGGCCAATGTCCACACCAAATTCCTGATCAGGACCACCAATATCCATGGGAGCAATATCCACCACAGGCAACCTCATTGTCTTCCGTGTTCTGTATTCAAAGACTGTTTTACCCCATTCTCCAGTGTGCTTCTGCAAAAATTGAAGAGAAAATCAGTTTAGAGAAATCCAGTATAGTTCTACAGGGGGGTTATTTTACTTAATTTCACACCTCTTGTTCCTCACACCGATGTTCCATCCCCTGCCCCATTCAAAGTACTGCATTTCCCTAATCATTATCTTCTTGGAAAGGCATATGTTTAGAAGAGCTCTTAATTAGCGTTCGAAGGCTGGGCTAGGTAGGGGGCAAGCATCAGATGGTTACAGCTCCCTGAACAAATCTCTGGCACACGCTCTAGGCTACACAGACACCATGCGTTTTTTTGCATGCATGCTCCAGCCTTGCACTGAGAAATGCTTCCCCCTCCTTGTGCAGTGAGCATAGGAAAGGGAAACAGGAAAAAATAAGCTGCACTTCGCATTTGTCTCGTGCATGCAAAAAAACAGCAGCAAGAGGTTGCAGTGTAAACCAGGCTCATACTACTTTAAGTTGCACTTTCTGTGATGTGCATGTGTATCTTTTGTGCCATTGAGACCTCAGATCACTGCAGCAGCGACCAGCAATTATGGAAGCTGTTGTGCATTAGTTTCTGCTGTCTAGACAGACTGCTGTTATTCACATCAACTGGCATTCTTGATCATAACTGCCATTCATCACTTGCTGTTACAACAGGCTTAGACTAGCTGCCTGCATGTTGCTATCAGATGGTTCCCTGCCTGTTTCTGGTACCTGCCAGCGTTGAGCATACTGCCAAAGAGTAGGGGGAGTCCCCTCAGTTGTGGCTTTATCCTGGATGATGTCAGTCCTGCCTCAAGTGAACCCATCAATGAGTAGACTTCATGGCATCAGTACCCTCCAGCTATATATGGTCATGGAACAGTGCTACCTGGAAACATAGGCCAAAGCACCTACCTCAAAGGGAGATGAAATTGTCTATAGGCTACCTCTGTCTTAGTGCATAGCTTTTTCTCCCATGTGAATTTTTGCATGGTTGGGACAATCTAGCCCTTCATATTCAATTCCTGGTTCAACAAAAACTCCATTTTGGATTGAATAGAATTAGGTTTGGGGTGGAATCAGAATTTCAGCACCATGACTTGGATGAAAGGAGAAAGAAAAGGGGGCATCTAAAAGAAGACCTTTGTAAAGCACAGTTTCAAATAGCATCTTACTCCACAAACAGAGCTGTTGATTTCAAAGCTGTTTTTAGCATGTAGCCTGTAGCAAGGGCCAGTGCAGAGGGCACGGTCCCGGGAAGTGGCATAATGCCTGCCAGTGCCTGCTCCTTGGTTTGCTGGCAAAGCGTATGATATACCCGCAGTTGGCTCCACTTAAACCGGTGCACCAGCACTGATTCCACCTATTCCCTGTCCGACCTCACTCAAGCTTCTGGAGTGTATTGTCTGAGCATCACAGCTGCAACTGTGTCTAGCCCTTGCAACGGGTGAGTGAGTCTTTGCTCTTTCCAGTGTCCCTGCACGGCTAGGATCCCATCTAGCCCTATATGTGGTGCTATCTTACAAAAATTCTGTGTACTTACAGTACAGCCGTCTTCCAGAACGGCATATGTGAATTTGCTGTTTCCTTCAGCCTTGAACTCGCTCTCAGTGGAACTCATCAGTTTCAGGGCTTTCTTAACATTTCCACTGGCCTGATCCATATAAGCAATGCTGTTCTTGCAGTGATAAGTGATATTCTGAGAGGCGCGGCTAGAGAGCAATCTAAGGAATGCCATCTGCACATCTGAAACATCTTCTGGAAGCTCTGGATCTCCATAGCTGAACTGTGGTACAACACACAAAACAATCTTTTTTTTTTAACTGCTGATATATTTACTAGATTAAATTAATTCCATGGTATTACTTATCAGTGATGTGAATGAAATATAAGAATTGCTGCCTAGGTTATTAATTGAGAAGATCTAATATTTCTTACCTGGAAGCCACCATTCATAGACTCTCCAAACCAGATGTGTTTCTTTTCAGCTCCTGAACTGGTCCACCAGTTTTTACGTGGCACACTGCTGGGATTAGCATTGATGCATGTCTCACCAGTTTCCATATTACAGTATGCTTTTATTGCATCCATCTTGCAACCTTGGTTAGGATCAATCCAGTACTCTCCTAGAGGGACATAAAATAGCAGAAAATCAGGAGAGGAATTTGATTATTTTACCCATATGTTCTAAAGCGTATGTCTGTCTCAAATGCTTGCATTGAGTAAGAGGTATGAAAGTTTTGACTGAAGACAAGCCAGGAGAAGAATTAAGATGGCACAAAGAGACCATGTATGATCTCATTCAAATGCTCTAAGATGACTTGTCAGAGAAATTCTAGCTTTCTTTAAATTGTATTACATATGGTCCGCAGCCAGCAAAGGACTTAAGCAGATATTTAACTTTAAACATCTGAGAAGTCTTATTGAAGCCAATGGACCTACTTAAAAATCACACTTATACAAGTAGCAGCTATGTTAGTCTGTATCCGCAAAAAGAACAGGAGTACTTGTGGCACCTTAGAGACTAACAAATTTATTAGAGCATAAGCTTTCGTGGGCTACAGCTCACTTCATCGGATGCATAGAATGGAACATATAGTAAGAAGATATATATATATATATACATACAGAGAAGGTGTACTTATGCTCTAATAAATTTGTTAGTCTCTAAGGTGCCACAAGTCCTCCTGTTCTTTTAATTATACTAAGTACTTTGTTCTATCAGGGCCCAAATCATTTGGGGGCAAACTTGTTATTGGCCTAAGACTCCACCGACGACAGTGGGGTTGCTCTCTTTATATGCTGATGATGAATTTGATTTTAAAGTCAGCATTCAAATGTCAGTAGTTTCATTTCTCCATGAGTTTGTATTTAAGTTATTATAACAGAAGATACATTTACCATACTTTGTGCTCTTGGAATGGTATGCTGTAAGTTGATGACGACAATTATTTTTCAGCAGATTTCTGCATTTTGAAGAATGCTTATTTTTGTGTGTTTGGATTTCATGGAAAACAGATCATGATAAAAATTACAGCACCTCTAAAACTTTTGATTAAGTGTAATCTTTTTGTAATTAGATTTTATGTTACTGCTTTTACACCATTTGTTACTTATTTGGTTCTTTAATGGACAATAAATTAAAAAATAAAGTTTTGATTCAATTTGATAAACCTATTACAAAACAACTTTTCAGATATAAAGAGAAGCATTGCATGCAGGGGTCATATTTTGGTGTAAAACACCATGTTATTTTATCAGGAAAGTATTAATAATAAATCTATTTCAATGAGGCTTTCCCATTTTCCCCGCTCCCACCCCCAAAATTCAATTAAACTGCAAGTTCTACTAAAATAAAAAAAAGAAAATTCTGACACCTGTAGAGGAGCAACAAAGCGTCATGGGTGAAACCAAGGGTATATTCTAAAGAAAATATGGTTGCACAGTTCTCACTCAGGGCCTGCTTTGCCCTGCTGTGACTTTGGGTCTGAGCAAATTCCACTGAAACCAACAGGAATCTTTCCAGTGATATCACTGTGCTCTGGATCAGGCCCTCGGTTACTAATGATGATGTACAAAAAAGAGAACCAAAATGGACTTTCAGATTTCAGCTTTACTTTGTGGTGCTTGCCGTTAGAAAACAGTCTTTTATTGACATATGAGAAGCCCAGCCATGACCATGCAAATGGTTCATATTCGTTTTTCAGAGTACAGTCACACTGCAAACAGAACAATTCAAGATCCAGGTGGTATTACCAATATTGAAAAAAAAAAAAATCTAACATACCGCTGTTGAGTTCAGGATGGCAGAATTTCAGGTCTCTGCAGTTACGAGCTGGGTTCTTCCGGGAGCCATCAGGGCTAACGATGTTTTCAATTTGGCTGTTAATTGATTTCATTGAAGATAAGATGTCGTTCATATTGACCTTGTTTTCAGATGGCTGGTCTCCGTAGTAGTATGATGGTCCTTTTTCACCAGTTAAACCACCAATGCCATCACCTCCCCCACAGCATGGACCAGGAGCCCCAGGAGGTCCAGGGGGACCCGCGGGACCTGGGTGGCCAGGTGAACCCTAGGAAATAAAGAACATAATGTTGATTAAGGATTGCAGGCTCAGACCCAAGTCCATACAAGTACTATATGGACCATAAATATAAAGCTAAGGACAGTGCTAGTTACAGAAAAACCTTTATTGCTTTGTTTTCACTCAGCTCTACTGTTAGCCACTCTGGGACCAGTTTAGCCCATCCTCTTCCTAATTCAGTGTCAAATTGTGGGCCACCTTGTTCAAGTTGAGTTGTAGAGATGAAGAAGATGCTGGGAGCCCTTGTACTCATGCATGCAGAGCAGCCACAATATGGCTAAGGAACAAAGGCAATGAACTAAACTGAGAGTGCTAGCCTCCCCAGATGGGGAAAGTAGGCTGTAGTCCTGCCTCTACTTCACACTAGCCCGCAGAGTTGTCAAGGCTTTAAAGAGAAGAGGAGATTTTGCTCTCCCATATTAAATGGGAAATGTTGGTGCTTATCTGGGGCCTGAGCCAAAGCCTAATGAATTAAATGTCTTCATTGAATTCAGTGGACTTGGATCAAGCCCCTGGTGCTCAGTGGGTAGATACATTCTACATTAGCTGTCGTTCCAGCATGCACAGTGTTAGAAAGGTTCATCTTTTTAATGATAGATCGATCAATAAAAAGGAGTTGTTCATTTAATGAAAGTTGTGCTTGCTGTCCACTTACCGCAGACCCACTTTCACCTCGATTACCACGAGGGCCTGGAGGACCTATGGGACCTGGGTAACCACTCGTACCATCCTTTCCGGGAGGACCAGCTGGGCCAGGGGGACCCTAGAACAATGACAAACACGGTTAAATATAAAAGATCGCATATGTTATTTATGCATTATTTCAAATATTAAAAAGTATTTTAAAGCACTTCATTCTTATGAATTATCATGTGCTTCCTGGTTCTTTAGCTCTTGCCATTTGACAGTTGCCATATTTTTAGTTCAAAACATTTGTTCTAACACAGTTGGATTTGCTTAATCAGGAAATGTTACTTACTCTCGCTCCCATAGCTCCTGGACTTCCATTTGCACCTTGTGGACCCAGAGGACCCTGTTAAAAGAAGATGGGTCATAAATATTCTCTAACCTACTGGATGCAGCAGGAATCTTTGTGATGTTTCTTGTGTAATCATTTTAATAGATAACTTTAAAGATTTTTTATGTAAAGCAAATAATTGAAAAAAGATTTTTCAAGCTCAGATATGACAAATAAAACCTGGTCATTCTCTAAACAGAAAAGTATAAGGTCTCATCCAGTGCCCAATGGGAGTTTTCCCATTGACTTCTGTGGGCTCTGGCTAAAGCCCTAATTCTATTGGAATACACAAAACTATCACTGCAGCGCTGACTATGGTATTTGCAGGATTTCTTTTAAGGATTCTGCAAACATCAATTATTTTAAATAAATTAAGATTAAATGACCATTTACTTATTGATGAATTGCCAAGGAATAAATAGGGCTAATAGCTTCCTACTGAAAAATGTAAGTTAATGGAATTCTGTCAAGATTTTACTCTGTCCATGAGAGTAGTGAGCCGCAGATCAGATGCCACAGTATGGTAAATTTTGGTTAATGGCTTTTTAATCATGGCCTCTACTCATTTAGATTTTACATGCAATGCCATTACAGTTGTGGCATTGCTATGACATTACATAACCCATTCGTTTTTAGAGAATTGCATGGGATTTGGTCTGTAGATTCTCTTTAGAGTCAGTGGAAGCTTTACAGTTAAAATTCCTTTAAATACAAATCTTCTTCATGCAGAATTATATGACTGTGAAGACAATTATGTATACCTAGGGTTGGATTATTTGTTGCTCTGTGCCTTGTGTAGTCATTAATAGCTAAACAAAATGAGTGCACAGTGCATGTAAAACACTAGAGTTCTGATCTGATAGCATTTCACACTCACTTTGCCTGGTGTAAATGACTACACAAGTTGCAGGGCAACAAAAAATCCAGTCTTCAGACTCTAAGGGTAGTATATTTCAAAGCCAAATTAAGGATTTGGATATTCAGTTGCCATTAATTTCTAGCCAAAACTGGGCAGCCAAATCCCACAGGCACCTTTGAAAATCTCAAGAGAAAAACACTAGGATTCTGACAAAGTCACAGACCATAAACATGAATATTATTTACCCTAAACAAAACCAGAAGCCTCATTCAAAGTGGTTTTCTCAAACCCAGTTTTGTGTCTTAGGAACCTAATGAATCCATTGAGATCTTTATTCATCCTTGTCCCCCCTTGGTGTAACATCGGGATCAAGACTACTGATTGCCTTTAATGTTTAAAATACACAGATGCTTTAGTAAATTACATAACGCTGAATTCTTTTTCTCTGTTACCTGGCATTGAATCACTGTAATTGAAAGAAGAATTATAGTCTTAGTATAAAATTTCAACATAATACTTACAGGGGGACCAGGGGAACCTGGGTTACCAGGAAATCCTCTATGACCCTTAATGCCATTGCTGCCACGCTCACCAGTTTCACCTTTGTCACCACGAGGACCTTGGGCACCCTTTAAAAATAGATTAGTAATAAAAATGGATATAAAAATAAGTAGGAGAAATTGTCAAAAACAGAAAATGGCAGAACTGATAGTCCAAGTGCTTTAAAGGGGGACTTACTGGAGCACCACGAGCACCAGAAGGACCAGCAGGGCCAACGGGACCAGAAGAACCCTAGGGACAAAAAAGGAATGAGAGATATTCATGATCAAATGCAATTGCCATACTCTTTTCTCTAGAGAGACAGTACGTGCAGATACTAGAGCTGGTCAGAAACTAGGGAGAAAGTCCACAAACTTAGTAATTGAGCTTAGCTTTCTGTTGATAAGTTTCTTATATTATTTGGTAACAAAGACTACAAAATCTACTTGATAGCCAGCTCCACTTAAACAATCCCTTTGATACATTAGACCAGGCCTCATGTGCAAGTGAATTTGGCTCCTGTCGGGAGGCACTTGGTGTCCTATAGGATTAGACCCAACATTTGGTGAGAGGTTGGGCTTTTCCAAAGTGCACAACTCCCTCAGCTATTATAATATTACTAGTGCTGTACAGGCAAAGCATAGTTTGTAAAGGGAGACAGTCTGGTTGGCTTATTGACTATGTGGCATCAAAAAGTACTCTATGGGTTTGAGCTTAAACTGTGCATAGCTATTTATGATTTAGGAAGGTTCACACTTATGGCAGCATGTAGAATACACGGCATGCCCAGGTATAAACAGAAGTGTAGACAGTGAGGCACTGCTTAAGTGAATAGAGTGCCCTAGACCCCTGATGCCTGGGGTATATTCCCTATATGGCTCTCCATTTGTCCAAGCAGTGCCTCTCTGTGTCTACACTGATATTTTTAGCAATGTAGTATCTGCTGCTGGAACCTTTCCCCACCACAGTGACAGACTTTCCCTGCTGCCTCTCCCCAGCCAGAGCCTTTCACTGCTGCAGACAGACAGACAGACACACACAGTTTGACTCTTCCATACTCCTGTGCTCTCTGTTAGTGTATAAAACAGATTGCATCTGGTAAAACAATACAAAATGGACAGTAGGTGCTTTCTGTCGTGTTTGCACTCACCGGATGTCCTCTTTCACCTGTTTTTCCAGCTGGACCAACGTTCCCTGGGGGCCCAGGATGACCAGAGGCACCAGGTAAACCCGGGCCACCATTTTCACCACGATCGCCCTGCAGAGACATTCACAACAGCCAGCATCAGAAACACATCTATTTATTACAACATAGTGCATATGTAACCAACACCTCACTGATGCCGTAGAGACAGCAGGTGCAGTACAGATCAGTACCTAGATACCTCAGGGATTGGCAATCTATACATGCCATAGATACTTAATGCCTCCTACCTTGGGTCCTGGGGATCCATCACGACCTGGCAAGCCATCTGATCCAGGGTTACCCTGAAAAACACGGAGAGGTAAAAGTTTAAATATTCGCAGCATTACGGCATAGCCAACATGTTTTAGATTTAATCAGGATAATGCTCCTCAAAAGAAGAAGGGAGACAGAAATGATTTAAATACAGCCCTCACAGAAAGGACCAGGTTGTAGGCAGCCCTTCTGCAGATTTTCAGGAAGACAGCATGCCAGGAGATTCATATTACCCCCTTGTGTAGCCCTTATAAGGATCTGTCACAGCTGCAGCCCCTGCACTTGTAACAGTGAAGGGAGTGTTCCTTTGGTCGACACCAGTTAGGATAGGACCATGGCCTACAGAGAGGGTAGGCTGGACTAGGGGGAACTGGCTGCATCCTTTTAAATGAGAATGGTATTGGGCCAGTTCCCCTATGCACCAGGCTTTTCAGGGTGGGATTCTAAATCCACTGTAGTTCTCCCTTAGACGGGCCTGTGAATAATTCACAGTCTAGCATGAAAATCTGAAATATCTGCTTACATCTCTGCCAGATTCTCCAGATGAGCCACTTAGACCAGGAGGACCTTGTAGACCTGGAGCTCCACGTTCTCCTGGATTACCATTGCTGCCTGGTTTACCATCTTCACCCTGCATAGAAAAATGAAATGGGTTCATTACATATTGATTTTTTGTAATGTCATCAAATTATTC
Organism: Caretta caretta; assembly: GCF_965140235.1. Lineage (NCBI taxonomy): Eukaryota > Metazoa > Chordata > Testudines > Cheloniidae > Caretta > Caretta caretta. Next base: position 51,803,920 of record NC_134216.1, on the reverse strand, counting down.
AGTTCTTGGTCTCTCCCTCTCTCTCTCCCTCTCCTCCCCTCCCCAATCAAGTGCAGCATCCTGTGCAAAAACACTGACCAGGAAGGAGTGGGTTAACTTCAGTAGAGCTACAAAGGTGAAAATCCAGTGCCACTCCACTGATTACTATGGAATAAATAAGAACAGAATCTGGCCCAACAGATGTGGGATGAACGTGATGTTCTGTTTGTCTTATATTTTTTGAGCAAGGTACATAATGAAAATTTAGCAAATGAATAGCTGGTAATGAGTGGCATTAACACTGAAGAACTACTCATGAATTGCATGGGCCTTTCCACTGAATAATGAGTTAAAGAGAACAGAGAAGTGTGGTACAACTGGAGACATGATGTGTCAGAATTTTGATACGTTTTATGAAGATTTACTAGTGAATTATTCTGTTTTTCAGTTGTGTGAGGATGTTCATATACTTTTAGATAATCCTCAGAACAATCCAAGAATATTAGTAGTAGAGACCAAAGACAACTCCAGATTCAAGTACCACTCAATACAGGGAAAGTTTAGTCTGGATAGTAACTTTATAGTTCGTGCCATTCTCTAACTACTGGAGCAAACCCAGAAGTCCCTACTTAATTTTCACTTAGCTTTGCCATCAGTCAGAATTTGCCTAAGTACAAACCAAGTAAGGACTTCAGGATTTGGCCTATTATCAAGAAATTTTGTCACATTCATTACATGTGGAATTCAGGATTGTCATTAAACTGTGTCTAATTCTGGGGGCCCACTCATTAGGAGAGATGTGGACAAATTGGTGAGAGTCCAGAAAAGAGTCACAAAAATAATAAAAGGTTTAGAAAACTTGACCTATGAAGAAAGGTTTAAAAAACCTGGAATCTTTAGTTTTGAGAAAAGAAGACTGAAGGGTGACCTCACAGCAGTCTTCAAATATGTTAAGGGCTGTTATAAAGAAGACTGTGATCAATGTTCTCTATGTCCAGCGGAGGTAGGACAAAAAGTAATTGGCTTAATCTGTAGCAAGGGAGATGTAGGTTAGATATTAGGAAAAACTTTCTAACTATAAGGGTAGTTAAGCTCTGAAATAGGCTTCCAAGGATTATTGTGGAATCTGCATCACTGGAGGTTTTTTAAGAACAAATTAGATAAACACTTGTCAGGGATGGTCTAGTTTCACTTGGTCCTGCCTCAGAACAGGGGGTTGGAGTTGAAAACATCTCAAGGTCTTCCAGCTCTACATTTCTGTAATTCTGTGAAAGGCTGAAACTCTATTAGATATCTACTGCATAATGTCAGCTGCATTATCTTTGAGGGTAAATTATGTCAATAAACCTCCATTTACCTTTGGGCCAGGCATGCCAGGAGCACCTGGTCTGCCAGCAAGGCCTGGAGGTCCCACAATACCACGTTGACCAACTATACCTGAGGGGCCTGGACTACCTGGTGGACCCTGTCAAAAATATTTCAAATAAATAAGTGTTAGGTACTCAGTTGAAACATGACTTTGAATCATTATCTTCTTTTGATGACATACTTATTAAATTTCTATTCACAGGTTTAATGAACGCTGGGAAATAATTTACTTACCATTTCTCCTCTTGAACCTGGTGAACCTTTTTCACCTGGTTGGCCAGGCTCACCTTTAGGACCAGCACCTCCAGGGCTACCAGCCGGACCAGTGCTACCTGCCGGACCAGGACCACCATCTTTTCCAGGAGCTCCAACATTACCAGGTGGCCCTGGATTGCCCTATACATGAATTTTAAAGAGAGAAGACTCAGATACAATATTGGATATACTAGATGAGACAACACTATATACTACTTCATCATGATCAATTTAACACAGACCATTTCCATTAAAGTAAGTGGGAGCTGTGAGAGTTCAGAACCTATGCAAAATACATCACTTGTTTTGGTGTCTAAATGCAGACTTGGATGCCTAACTTTAGGCACCTACATTTGGAAAGGCTGGCCTGATTTTATATAAAAGCCTATCCCCTCACCTAAATCTAGATTTTTTTTTCCTCTTGATATTTTAAGTCTTGGGTGGAAGCGGAACTGCATATTTTTATACCAGGGCTCTGCCAGAGGGATTCCTACATATTGATGGTACTGATTGATTTCTGGAATCTCCCACCCGGAACAGACTCTCGCTGTCACTGTATCATAGCCCTGGTATGGGGTGCCTGGTATCAAAGAGATGGAACATATATGCAATGAGATCTTTTCAATAAAAGGTCAGATCCAAAACCCACTGAAGCCAATGGAAATACTTCTGTGGACTTCACAGGACTTTAGATGAGGCCAAAAAATGTGAACTTTATTATCCAGTATTTACTGGGGGTAGATTATATATACATATTCTTCTCATGGTCATGATTTTCTAACTGTGAAGCAGAACTTTGATTTGGGTCTGTCTGTGACTATGGAATATTGAAAAGACATAAGAATCTGTTAAGAAAAATCTCACGGTGTGACAGGAAGCAGGAACTTTTCTTATGTCATTTCTCACTTAAGACTGTATGGTAACTGTGGGTAAATGCTAATTTTTAATGGAATTTAGTTGATTTATCCAACTTTTGCCATGTCCATTTTTCAGTTCGTTTTAAAAAAAAGAGTCCAAAGTCATAGTCCAGTATTTATGGTGTAAGAAGGCGCATATGGTGTGAACAAGTGTAATATAGAATAGCTTTTCTTGGGACAGGGATGGTCTACAAAAATTTGGGAAAGTGTAATATGCAGGAAATAGTGATTATAATGGGATAGTGTAGATTTTCAGTTATCTGATCTTCATATTGTGGGTCACCTCCACAAGGGAATGATGCTCCTATGGACCATCTTCTTTCCAAATACCCCTCCCTCTAACTGCTTGGTTCTAAAATTGTTTCATTCTGCAGGCAGCCAAAAAGGGCCTAAACGATCAACTGTGATCTATGGAACACAATTTAAAATCACTGATAGAAAGAAAGGAGGCTTTGGGTGAGAAGAAAACACTACAAGTCAAGATCCTAAACTGTACATTTCTTGCATCATAAAGAGCAAGAGAGAGAATAGGACATTTATGATCACCATAAACAGATAGATAAATAAATAACCCAAATTCTACTGGAGGTAATGGAGAGACCTCACTGAGTTCAGTAGGTTTTGGAGGAGCAAGCACAATGACTATCAGGACAATAAATGAAAGAGTTGCCATCCAAAGCAAAGTGAGATGGGGATAAGCCCATTTTTGTGAAGTTAAGACAAAGAAGAAACTTTACTTTCAGTATACTTGTGTATTATTTATGCCAATGTACTGTAATAGTGATATGAGTTAGATATAACAGCAAGGTAAGTATACACTTACATTATTACCAGGAGGACCAGGCATGCCTCTGGCACCTGGGAAACCAGATGAACCCTGAAATGCATAAGTAAGGGTAGTAGTCAATTTTAAAACATTGGCAACAAAACAGGAAAGAAAAAGGATGAGGGAATATCAGAAGTTTGATTGGTACCTGAGTTTCCTAACACAATACATCTCTGCTGTGGTTTCAAAATCATGGCAAAGGCTTAAGGCAAAGAACAGAGCAAGGCTGGGTGATATTTAGCCATTTTGTACAAGGGCTGAATAAATTTCCATGATAACTAAACATACAGTCCCAATGTTAACTTTTGACGCTGGAAGATCTCAGCTATATCTCAGGGTCTAAGAAAAATTGCCAAGGTGGTCTTTCAGATCAAAATCGCAGGTGACCTGGAGTAGGCCATAGATGGTTTGGCTTAGTTACTCCAGCCTACTCCTGTGCAGGAGAAGTTTGTTATGCCAAAGCCAATCCAAGACCACCAATGCACTGTGCTTGCTGCAGATCGTGCTGGAGTTGTTGCCCCAGTAATAATCAGCAGTGTTGTCTACCAGTGATAGACTGACAGAAAAGGTTAACACTCACAGGGCTGCCTGGAGCACCACGCTCTCCTTTTGCTCCTTGGGAACCAGCTGGACCCTACAGTGAATGAAAAGAACGTTGTAATCTGATATGAAAAACCGTCAACAACAGATAAGATTCTAAGATGTGTCAATGCATTATGCATTTCAAACAGCTCAAACTAATATCATAACTGAAAGAAATTTGAAGTTGAATTTGGGTAACAATGAATACTTAATACTTACTGGTGCACCAGGGCCTCCTTGAGGACCTGCAGCTCCTGCGGGACCAGGCTCACCTCTTTCACCACCAGGGCCTCTCTCTCCTTTTCCACCAGGTTCCCCATTTTGTCCCTGTATTCAAATAAATTCTTATAAATTCTGTTTTGTTAAAAGGGCTATGAGACAGAAGGTAGTTGAGTTTCCTTGGATGTATCCACTTGTTAACTAAGAATACATGGCTATAAGTTATAAATCCATTGAAGGCAATGGATAATATAAATCCAATGTGAGATCAGAACCAAGACCCAGATACTCTTGTCTAAGGAGCTGACACACAATTTAGAAACTCAGCTCTGGTTGCAGACTGTATTGATAGGTGTCTCTTGCTCTAAATCTCACTAAAGAGAATTTGGTAGGGAAGGGGATGGGAATCTTGAAGTATGGCTGAGTAAGTAAACAAAGGGAAATAATTAAAATACATATTAAATATAGAAGTGGAATATAGAGTTATAGTTTGCCATGCTGTGCTTGGTAAATCATTCTAAGATGGACACGAATATGGTCAGTTATTACTAACATGAATTAAAAATAAAAATTGAGTATCAAGTTTGTTTGGTATTTATACTCACGGGGGCTCCAGGGAAGCCAGCAGGCCCAGGGGGGCCCTGTTCACCTCGATCACCCTGCAGAAAAGAAACATATGCTAGATGTAAGAATGAGAAAAATATTCTTCACATCTCATGTGTGAGAACTCTTTGGTGAACATGGTTCATGTTACTCTATCATGCCCCTACTTGAAATAAAATTTAAATGTGGTTACTGAACTTTATACTTTCAAACTGTTTAATTATGTCACTCTTGATAATTATTAGCCTTGTGCCAAATCCTGTTCTCAGTTACATCCGTGTAAGTCCTCAGTGGAGTTATTCCAGTTACACCCTGGTGTAACTGAGATCAAAATCTGGCCCATTTTATCAATATGAAAATGAACACCATGAAATAAGTGAATTTTGAAAAGTTTACTTAATTATTAAAATAGAAAACATACAAAATTAGACCATTAAACTAACTAATAGTTCAAAACTTTTAGGATTTAATTTTATTTATTTATTTAGTGATATTTTCAACCAGAGATGAAAATACCAAGAAACTGTGCATCTCAGATTTTCTCCCACTTCTCTGGTATCTTTCATAGCTTTAACAATAAGTGGTCTGATTTTCAGAAGTTCTGAGCCAGAACAAATCTCACTGAAGTCAATAGGAGATGCAGGTGCTCAGCACCTTTTGAAATCAGGCCCCATCTGTTCTTGAAGACATCACTTAACTGTAGAGCTGAATCTCACCCAGGTAATAGAATCTACAGTAGAGTTATGACTGAACAAAAAGGACGATCACTTACAGGACCACCACGGGCACCTGTAGGACCAGGGGGTCCAGCTGAACCAGGTTCTCCCTGAAAGAATGGAAAGATGTTTGTTTAAGAATTATTCCTCCATCTAAGGAGGAAATCTCAGACATATATACACAACCCTCATTTCAACACAAGGTTATAAACTACCTTATCTCCATGTGGGCCAGCTGGACCTGGGGGCCCAATGGGACCTGCAGATCCCTACAAAATTAGAAAATAATGTATTTAGTATAGGAGTATTATTTTCATGTATTGTGATCAATAAAACTTGCATCTCACGCTCAGTATATATATGGCTTTTTAGTTATTTTAATAGCAGACAATCTACTTCTTTGTTACATTGACACTTCGATGGATTGCGTAGACATCTTGACTTTGTTTTCCCAATGTTCATTGAAGTCAATGGGAGTAATTCCATTGGTATTTACTGGAATTTATCCATTCAGCTAGCTTTACCTCCAGACAATTTACCAAATTTCTCATGATTCCATAGTACCTGATCCATTTTTATCCTCTATTATTGGCAGAGGGCTAGGTCCTACACCACTGAAGTCAGTGGGAGGTTAGAAACTTAGTTCAGTGGGCATATGATGAGGCACAGAGTAAGGAAGAAACTATCAAATGACTACATCAAGACAATGAAAATCTAACATACCTTGGCAATCATAACTTTCCCATAAACTAGTTTTTTATATTTATTGTGACTCATCATGTTGATGCACCATGCCTGGTTTATTTCATGTGTTGTATGAAGTTGCATATTTCATCTAGTTACTATATATAAAATGCTGTAGAAGTATTCTTCATGGAAGTCTTTATATACTCCTCTCCCCCACACCTCAGTCTTGTCCTCTTCAGCCAGTTAACTTTGGAGAAACCAGCAGCTACTTTCATCTGGATGTTTTTCCTAAGTAACTGAACCTTATTTATCTGTAAGCTTCAAGTAATCAAGATTCTATTTTATACTATATCAGCGTCCTGCATGATCAAAAATGTAAGTTATGAGAAACAAGGATTAAATCTAATTTTTTTACAAATATAAACCTGCACTAACAAAATCAGTTCCCCTGGACATGATGAGGTTTGCTGTACCTGTCACAATGATGGTCATTCATTAGAACTTTACTTACATTGTAAATGACTCTTCAACAGCTGTTGAAGCTGAGTCACATGTAATAAGAATGTTCACACAGTATGAGAGGTTATACTCACCCTTGGTCCATCTTTACCAGGGAAGCCATCACCACCTCTGCCACCGGGCTCTCCCTGTCAAACATGAATCAAAAGGGATTTAGAAAATTACTGAGGAAAATGTCACAAGGGTATCGCGATAACTGGATTTTCTAACTGTGGTAATGCAAATCTGGCATTCAGTATAACATTCTGCCTAAGAATACACAGTCAGACATGGAAATCAGTTGTAATACTCAAAATGGATTCAACCACACAGGAGTAGAAAAAATGGGCCAGATCCTCCTTTGGTGCGAATTGGTATCACTTCATTGGCTTCAGTGGAGCTATGCCGATTTACACCATCCGAGAATCTCTCAGCATTTTCACATAGTGTAGTGTCTTGAAAATATATGTCCCGATTTGCATAGATGCTGTGTACCTTTAGCTCTCACTGAAGTCAGTAGGAACTGCAGGTACTCAGCACCTTTGAAATTAGGCCAAAAGTGAATATATGACAAATCTGCTGCTTTGTCTGAAGCTGAAATGGTATTTTCACAAAATTAATAGGAAAAAAGGAGTAGTTACCTTCTCTCCTTTGGGTCCAGGACTTCCGTTACCTCCTCTCTCTCCCGGCATTCCTTGCAAACCAGGTGGCCCTGTACCACCGGGGGGGCCAGGCGCACCAGCAGGACCCTACAAGTGTATTGGGGAAATATAGATGAAATTTGAATGTGCACCTGAATGATTCATGTAACACAGTGAAGGGTTGAGCATAAAGTATGTACCTTGCCACCTTCTGGGCCAGGAGGACCTGTTCCACCTCTTGCTCCAGGGGAACCTTGAGCACCTTGTGGACCACGTTCACCTGGGAGACCATTTTCACCCTGCCATAAAGAAAAATGCGTTAGTTCTTTGTTCCCAAGGCCTGTACGATGGTTCTGCGTTTATTTACCTTCTCTCCTTCACATATTTAATCATAAAAATATTGTTGCAATGCTTACCTTAGTACCTGGGAGTCCAGGGGCTCCATTTTCACCTCTTTGTCCCTGTTTACAATGCAAGAAATATTATTAACCCATATACTTTACATTTTACACAGTAAACCTATCTCAAAAAATGGTGTTTGGCATCCTTCAAATTTTACCCCTAATAGTGATCATACAAACTACCCCAGTTTGGCTCCTGTTATGATCTAATTCTTGGAAATACCATTTTCAAGAGGATGGTAATTCCAGAGATGGATGTCAAAATATAGTGGCCTTCTCAGGTTTAAGAGTGCTGTCATAGGGTGTGTTTTCAGGTGGTATATCTGGGGCAGAAAAGGGAGATGAGGCAATCGGATCAGCACTGTTAGCCCACATGTGCCCACACAGTATGACAGATTTCATCATGATTTCAGTAGCCACAGTGTCTGCTCCACCGCCTTTGTACTCTGATAGGGGGTTGGCCAATAGGTACGCTATAATGGATACACTGACCAAATCCCCATCCTTCTGGCTTCACCCGTCCAACCCACCCACCCTCGATAATGCCTTCAGTGCTGTGGCACAAAGACCCTGTGATGGATCACGGCTTCCCAGGACACAAAAATACAGATTCCTCTATTTTTAAGGTGTTTTGCATCTGAAAAGGGGACCTGAAAGGAATTGCTGTTCTTATATTTGTATTTTGATTTCTTGATTTCCAAAAGAAGAAAGGACAACTTACTGGTTCTCCAGGCTTTCCACTCTCTCCAGGTGGGCCTGCAGTACCGGGTAATCCCTGTTTAAATTAAAGACACCACTTCATAAATAAATATTTTATATATACCTAGATAGAAATATCTGTATATGATTGATATTGCATGGTGATTTAGAGAAAAGCAGAATACGAACAACTGTCCTGAGAGCTATCTATTGTAATTTAAGTTTTCCAACCTAAATTGTGCATTCTCCAAAGTCAGAGAAAATGTGACACAGAAATAATTCAGTGAAAATAATTGTGTAATTGTATCTAATATTTTGCAAATGAGGAAGGTGTAACTGGAAAGCCAGATATTCAGATATAGATAACCCACTGATCCATCACCATTCTTCACGGAGTCAGTCAGGCTTGCCAGATATTGATCAGCTAACTTACATGAAGATCTTGGTTGACCTTTCTCACTTCAAAACATGAGAAAACAAGCCCTAATTGATATATTTAAGGTCTTCTTTATTTGTTAGCCTGTTTTAAAAAATTGCATTGGAAGCAATAAAAGAAATGAACAGCACCTGGAAGCCAGATGGACCTGGAGATCCCGCCTCTCCTTTTTCACCAGGAGGACCCTGGAAGGACACAAAAAGGCAACACAAAATTCATCAACATCATTCTTACACATAAAAGAATTCTTAACATATTCATATTGTAGTTAAAATGCCACATACATTCTAAGTCACAAAATTAGACAAAAATGAAAGCATAAAAGTGAACCATTAGCACCATTGAGCTTTTGTCATGTGACTATCAGACCCTTCTGATCTTGCTGACTATACTCTCATAAAACTATTAAAGTCAAAGGTTTTGTTTTGGTATTTTTTTTTACAATAATAAGGTCTGCAACATTAAGCCTACTGTGAAAGTTTTATAAAAAAATCAAAAATATTAAAACTTCCCAAGACATTCACAAGTTGCTTTATGGATGTTTTTCCAATACACAAGGGACTCAACTGTATGAGTAAGTCATTGTGGAATGGAAGAAGAGATCACATAATGGCACTCCTTATGCTCCCCTAAATGAAATTTCTGCTCTAGGCTAGCTCTGCTAGCTTCCACAGAAGGAGCAGGTAGACAAGGAAGCACGGCAGTGTCCCACTTCTAAAGGGGGACGCCATCTTGTCATACTCATCCATGCTCATCTTGCTGCATTCAAAGAGGTATTGTGAATTCTTGAGGCCAGTACCTCTGGGAGCTCATGCGAAGATTCTTTCCATCTTTCCTCTCTTACCATCAGCTAAAATTCCAGCAGAAAGACTACCTTCGTAGACATGCCTAATACAGCACCCAGGTTACCTAACTTTAACACTGGTAAACTGCCAAAGGAAATTGTAAATTTCTCCAGTAATCCTTAAATTGGTTTAAACTGGCACAGCTCCATTCACTTCAGTTTATATGAACAGAACTTCTGTCTTAGTTATCTTTAACAAACTGAGTACTTATTAACGAACAAACAAAGACAAGTTAGTCCACCAGGTGTTTCTGTCTTTATAACTAATGGGAAATTTCTCTCTCCATCAGAGAAGAAAATGTTCTCTCTCAAGGTTCACACTCCCTTTGCAGACCACTAACACTAAGCAGTTGAAAAGTATTTGGGAAATATTAACATGTGTTTTTTACAGAAAATATATCAGCTGTTCCAAGACTTTTCTTTTATGAGATGCTGGACATTGCACTTACAGCGACTCCTGGAGGACCTTGGATGCCAATATCACCACTCTTTCCAGGAAGACCCTATCAAATCACAAAATGAGACTGATTATGGATCAGTGCAATTTTTAAAAGGATTAAAATCACAGAGGACATTGTGAATTATTACTAAAGAGAAGCTGATAAATGAAACTGACCTGTGTGCCAGGGGGTCCAGGGGCACCTCTTTCTCCATTCTTACCTGGCGCACCCTTTAAAAAGGGAAAGACCAGACACATTTAAAATACATGTTTCTAATTCAAACTCTAGTTAAAATGAGAGTTTCATAGATATAGGGCCAGATCATCTGCAGAATTAGATCAATGTAGCACCATCAAAATCAATGGAACTAAACTGATCTACAACTGCAGAGGACCTGGCCCATTAAGTATATGTTTTTTAAGTCAAGGAATTACACTAACCTCATTACCCTTAGGACCTGGGAAACCCATCACACCTGGTTGACCTCGTGGACCTGATTGGCCTGGAGGACCAGGTCGGCCAGATTCTCCCTGATTACCCTGATGCAGGAGAGAGATAGCGACAATTAGAAGAAACAAATGATTATGTGAACAATAGAGAAATGTTTTAAAAAATCAAATGGAAGAGCTAAAAGGTGAGCAAAGACTATGTTATTTTTGGCTAACTTTTCATTTGAAATACACTTTTATGATTTTTTTTAAATTACATGTAAACTCCTGTGGAAGAGGAGTCAGTGTTTATAGTGATGTTAAATAACAAAGTTTGGACAGTGCCGTTACAATGAAAAACATATGGAATAGTCGGTCACTGTAAAATTAACACAGAATACAACTAATGAACTTGTTTCTGATCTCGCCTACATTTTACACCAGGACTCCAATGGAGTGATAATGGTGTTAAGTGAGATCAAAGGCAAGCCCAGTGACAGTACTATCATATAATATTTGTGCAATGTACGTACTGGAGGGCCGGGTTTGCCATCATGTCCTGGGCTTCCTGGACTTCCTGTCAAACCCTTCATTTGAAGAAAAAATATGTTAATTTTTAGTGAAAAAGCTAATGTTGTTAGATTACATTCTATACAGACACCATTATTTACAGTTAGTTTTACAAAACCATTTCAGGCTCACTAAAGAAATCCATTGGATTTACAAGGGACAAGCTGCTCAATAATTAATTTAATAGGGATTCAGCCCATTCGGAGATATTCGATAGAGGGAATGAAGTTGCTTTAGGCACCAAAAAGCAATCATTATTCTCTAAAATTAAAGTATGCAATGAAAGCATTTTCATTAAGTCCCTATTGTTTACATACAACTACATTTAATAGCACGTTCTTAGTAATTTTGGTTTTGCTCTTCAATTTACCAAATATATGATGTATATCACATTGTATGTCTGAAAATCACATTGATTTCCAATAAAAACTATTTTATTGTAAAATGTAATAACTCATAAGCCTGTATGGAAAAATCAGTGGTTGCTGACCTTTGAACTTACAAATATTAGTCACCAGTACCCACTAATTCTCAGTAGAGCACATTTTACTTTTCTGCTTTTTATGCCTAATGCCTTATAACTTCTCTCTGATTGAGTCTATGGGCATCAAATATGCTATGCCAAAGACCAAACAGCACATTTACTAAATGCTTCATAACAGAAAAAAATAATGTTCAAATTTTATATTTTATATAAAATTAGATTAAATATAAAATTATCCAATGGAACTTTATATAGGGTCAAAAACTATAAGAGCCAAGCTGTAACTTGAACAGTTTGGTACCTCCTGCATCCTACGGAGTGCAGCTTCATATAGTCTTCCTGCTCCCAACGGTAGAGAAATGTTGTGGGAGTGGGGCAGGTCAGTGCTGGTTGATTTGGTATTATATGGTCCACTGACCAAATACACTTCTGTGGAAGGGCACGAGGGCAGCTTTGGAGGTTACTACAACTCAACTTCAGACACTCCCTAATGCACTCAGGAAAGGATTTAACTCATTGCTTTGAAAATCACCAAAATGTACTGAAAGGATTTTGAGCTAATTGAAATTCAGATATGGTGGCAAACAGTCAAAGGTTCAGGGGTTTAGCTAAGTACCCAGAAGTCTGAATACTTATCCAAAATTTATTCAGATTGTTTAATTCTCTTGAGCTTGAACACCTGGGTTGGAAATCCCATAAGAAGGAGTGTCCTTAAAGTATTTTTTGCACTTCTAGTTCCATTTTTGACCACAACCACAAAGTGCACAGGGTGTAAATATAATTAATTAAATACATAAAATAGATATCGACACGGATTGAAAATCTCAAAAAGGTTTGATATCCCATTGGAAATTTGGCTCTGGCTGCTGAATCAAACCAGCTCAGTCACCTGTAATAAAGATCATCATCAAATTATCTTAATAGCACATTAAAAGAACATTCTCTCTTACTCTCATTCCTGGAAGACCAGGGCCACCATCGCGTCCAGGTTCTCCCGGAGCTCCTCTTGGACCTGCAATGCCTGGACCACCACGTTCACCAGCAGGACCCTTAATATTTTTAAAAAGGACATTGGACATTCACAATAAGTAAATAAAGCTATTTAAATGATCATTATTATAATGGATTTCATGAAATTGGGGAAGCATGTACCTTTTCTCCAGGAAGTCCATTACTACCAGGTATGCCACGGGAACCTGGGGTACCCTGCAAGCAAGAGAGCAGACATTTTATTCCTGTGGATCAAATATCATGCAAAGTCTACCTATGTAGCAGAGACAATCAAAAACATCTGCTGGTTTCTTGAAAGATCATGTGCAAAGTTCTGTTCACACAAATAGATCCAAATATTTTTAAATGTTGTAATAACAAACTTTGATGTTTCTCAACCAACCACATTTACTCACATTTTAGTGATATTCAGTGAAGGAGATACATGGAGATGACATTCCATCCTGGCTGTACAGATTCAAGATCCTTTTTCTGTATGCACAGTGCACTTTGGGTCTAATCCAACGTCCACTGAAGTCAAAGGGAGTCCTATAAGTGACTTCAATGGGCATTGGTATAGGCCCTATTCTTTAGGATTTCCTTAAATTCATGTTAAAAAATTAACATATTTCAGCCTTGAAAAGTGATTTTCCTTCTCTATCATTCTTTAAGAAGGCCTTTTGGTTGCAATGTTTTGATGACATTAGTTAATATTATCTGCATTGTTTTAAGACAACTTTCCATTTGCAGTTCACTCATGCATTCAACCTCCTCCTATTTTGTTCACTGTGCATCTCTGATTTCCTCACAACTTTCCAAAATACTTTCCAAAGTTAGTGAATATAAAATTGAATCAATCTCAATTCTAATTTGTTTTAGGTGGGAACAGGAAATTAAAATGAGCAGCAGGCTGTCATTGTTGATGATGCTGGAACAATTTATTTCAATAATTATTCCATGATAAAACTCTATACAAACCAGTAGCATCTAATTGTTAAAAGACTGTTGGCAGAAGAATCAGCTAATTATCCTGAATATGGATGAATCAATCTTAATTTCACTTTCAAGAGTTGAAACTTTGTCATGTTCATTTGATCTGCAGGAATTCAATTTCATTGTCATTCTACAAATTGTAGCGGGATTGTATTTGGCATCTTTAATACATATTACACTATACTTTTCTGTTCTTATTCGGTTCAAAATTTTGGGTAGAAACACCAGTTTTTTCAAGATTAATAACCCTCTAACTATGAAAAGAAGAATAACTTTAATGTATTTTAAAGTAAAGAAAGACCCAAGCCATGCAGAGCAGATCTAGATTAGGATTTGGATCTGAAGTTTTCCAGTATGTGGGATGTTCACATCTGGAAGTTTGGTTCAATATCTATTTGGATTCAAAGTTTGAATCCCAAGTTTTGGTACATGGTATGTGACATATGATTTAACTACCCAGTGTGGTAACTTGGAGTGACTTACCCTTTCTCCTGGTGTTCCAGGTAAACCATTTGTGCCTGGCTCACCATTAGCACCCTTTTTGCCTTCTTCGCCAGGAGGACCAGCAGCACCTGGAATACCATTTTCACCCTAGTGACAAAGCAGGAACAAGTGAAAACATATTGTGCAGAGGCAAAACTCTCACTGAGTTCAATGGAAGTTTTGCCTGGGGTAAGGACTGTTATTAATAAGCTTGTAAAACATGATGATGCATTAAAGAAATTAGAATATTTAGAAAATCACTTACACGCTCTCCTCGTAAGCCTGGCTCTCCTTTTGCACCGTTCTTACCAGGTTCACCCTAAACAGAACACACTTCCATTAATGCTTCTACATAACAGAATATTTCGGTAGGTTTGTTAGATAACAATAATAATAAGAAATATATCTCTCAGCATTTAAATTGTCAGCTCATTTTTATGGTTTATCTGCTTACAGGAGTCAAACAGAAGTGGAAGACTCCTACTGGAGCTGGTTACACATCCTCTCTGTAAAAGAGATGATCCTGTAACCCTTACTCAGGTGAGTGCTTCCATTGGGTCAAACCCTAGGTTTCATTCTGGTTTTGAATCACTGGAAGTTTGATGTCAGTTTTGCTGGATGCCAATGGGAATTTGCATTAATAAGGTTTGAGGAATTATGGAGTAATTCTGTCAGGACACAGCACGTTAATTTCAATGTTAATACAATAATAAGCATTTTACACACTATGAGTAGATTTCATAGGGGCAGGCCCAAGGAAATTTAGAAATAAAAAAGATGAAAATTTTTATATGTAACAATTAGAAATGGATGAATGGTGTGAGTTTAAATCTGAGTGGCCATCCAGATACATCCTCCTACCACCCAAAGATATAATTACTGTATGTCAATTGAGATATGTTGAGATGTCAATAAGGTTCAACACTTGGAATAGTTATGATGGACAAAAATCTGTAATTTTACTATGGCTTTGCAATATTATACTGTTACCAAAGTTTTTGCTTTGCTGTGCTTTTCTGTTTTGTTGGTTGGATAATTATAATAGACAATTGCAAAGGGATGGTAGTGTTAAGGAAAAGTTAGCACATGTGACTTCATTTTGGTTTGGGGCCCACCATTGTTTAAATGCCGGCACATCATACACCAGGAGGAGTGATCCTTAGATACTGAATCCCTGTGAAAATCCTCCTCCTTGTCTCCAGCCTGCCTTGACTCCCAGTATCTGGTTTTTGTCAGTCTCTAACTCCCTGTCTCTTGGCCTTGATGTGAGGCCTCCCATTCTGATAATAAAAGTTACCGATGCATGGCTTTAGGACCATGCTGTGTAATTAACATACTGGTATAGCACGAGGAATGCACCAAGCAGGGATAGGTGGTAGATAAGACAAGGGTTTGTTTATTGGCTAAGGTTTCCGATGAACGAGGGCAACATGCTTTGCTAAAAAGTATATAACCTTTGTATAATCTATATTCGTGGTCCCCCCCTGGCTAGCAGGGGGGCACCACGCTCGAGCGTAATAAACTTAGTGTTTTTTGGGAACTCTGCAGTTGTGGACTTTGTTTCTGTGCCTCAGCCTAGATTCGAACTGTGCGTGTCCTATCAGGTGTAATTCGTAGCATTGGTGTGCGTGTCCTATCAGGTATAATTCGCAGCATTTGTGTGCCTGTCCTACCAGGTGTAATTCGTAGCATTTGTGTGCGTGTCCTACAAGGTATAATTCGCAGCAGTTGTATGCGTGTCCTACCAGGTGTAATTCGTAACAGTAGAATTGACTAGGCAAGTTCAAATATATGGGAAATGGCTGAAGGCTCCTAACAGAACTCCAGAAGCCATATTCTTCTGTCACGTACAGGGAGTCCTCAGACTTATGATGCCTGAGTTACGTTGGATGCCACTTATGACGCTTTTCTATTGACTGCCCATTTCACCCCTACGATGCTTGTTTTGACCTTAGGACACTCAATTTGCATAAAGTTTGCTTGAAATCACTTCCTGTTTGCATTATACTGGTAGGAGCTGGAAGGGGTCACTTCTGATTGGCTTAGAGGCATCAGGATAGGTTGTTGCTGGGTAGGGTTGCCACTTGTTTTTGATTGGCTCCTGGCTCGAGGCTCAGCCAATCAGAAAGCTTGAACCGTGATTGGCTGAGTCTCAGCATGTGTGCCATTCTCCTTGGCTTTCTGAGCTTGTGTTGCCAGCATCCTGAGCAGCATGTGTGAGTGTATATGTTTATTTGAATGATGTTTACAAAATACAGTGTACAGTAAATACATTGATGTTGCAACATTAGTCATCTATAATTCATTTAGTACAAAAAACTGGGTTATTGTGGTGAAAATAGTATATCAAGCCTTGGTTCAGGAACCAATCCCCCCTTAATCCTCAATCCTACCATTGATTCCGATGGCAAAAGTGTTTTTGACTTACAACATTTCGACTTACAACACAATTTTGTGGAATGAATTGTGTCGTAAGTCCGAGGACTTCCTGTACACCTGTGCAACCCTACTGGGGGTTGCAGGTGATGGGGAATTTATCCCCTTGTTTTATCTTAGTAATGAAAAGAATGTTGGTAACTCACTGACGGGCCTCTTTGTCCGGGAATTCCATTGGTACCTGCGGGACCAGGAGGGCCACGGGCTCCACTCAACCCAGGAGCACCAGGAATACCAGCAGGGCCCTGTGTGGGATTGAAGGACACTAATATGAATAAAGCATGGCATTACTGAATGCTGTGTAATCAAAACTGTAACCCCGACCAATAACGTTGTAAAAAATGACAATTTGGTGGGATACTTACCGTTTCACCTTTACCACCTGGGTTTCCATCTCTTCCAGGATTGCCCTGGAAAGAAGAAATGATTAATCAATGCTAACACAGTGTCCTTAAATCCAAAAATTCCATAGCACTTTGCAATCATCAATTTGTATGGCAGTAATCATAACAATATGTTTGTATAACCAGCACAATATTTCCGAGGACTTATGTGATGTTTGTTACTTACAGGAGAACCAGCTGCACCAGCATGACCTTGTGGACCAGGTTCTCCTCTTTGTCCAGGGGTACCATCAGAGCCTGGGGAACCAGGAGCACCAGCTTCACCCTATGAAGAAGATGGTATGAGAGCAAATTGAACTCCCTCTAGTATTGCTCCCAATGCATAATATTAACATTTTAGCCTCATTACCTCTTCCTCAGCCAGTGCACCTTTGCCTGACCCAGGCAGAATGCTGACACTAGCCTATCCTGAGCAAAGTGGGCAGGTAACTGATCTAAGGGAACACAGCCAGCTAGAACTTGGCAATATGTGCTGGGCAGCACTTGCTGACGTACTGCATATTGTCTCATGCAGTTCGAAAGAGTGATAGAAAGCACATTGCCCCTCATGCACTATAAGGCATTGTGTCTGCCTCGTTCCTGTGCAGGTAGAATGCATCAGAGTACCTTTACCTAGTTGCCAAAGCCCCATCCTGCACCTTACAGTATTCCTTAGAGGAACAAGACTGCAATTTAGTCCTTTTAACATAAGAAAAGAATAAAAAAGAGCACATCATTTGTATATTTAACATGGAGGAGCAGAGAGAGTCTCCAGAGAAGAAGGGCTAAAAAAGGAGAAGGATAAAGAAATCAACAGTTGCAAGGACAGTGATGTGCACAGGTGTGGGCTTCACATTAGAATGGCTGACACACAAAATTAGTAGTACTACTGGATGATTGTATTACTTGTATTGTAAATGTGTCTAGAGGTCAGCATGAAAGTATCTTGGAGAAACTTCCAAAACATATGCAGAAGTGAGAGATGTTACAGGCCTTGGGCCAAATCCTCACTGCATTCACATGCATTGGTTGCAATGGGAGTGCCTGTGAGAGTGAAGTGAACATGATTTGCCTAATTCTGTGTATGAAAATACATCAGCTATAGACCTCCAAGAAATGTGACAGCAGCCAGAAAGTGAGGAACCATCTAGTGAAAAACACACACCAGTATCTCTGAGGTATATATGTAGACATATGTCATATGGTAAAATAGATCTTCAAATAGGTACCTTAGAACCTGGAGAGCCTGGAAATCCTGCAGTTCCTGGAGGGCCAGGGGGACCCTTAAATAAAGAAGGCAAAGTTATTATTACAAGAGGTGACGGTCATATGGAATGAATCTTAATTTGAAAATAAACCTGAGAGAGTTTTTTTCTGTCGTGAAAAAAAACATCTGGCAAAATATCAAGAAATATGAGTCATACTCTAGAAGATGAAATTTGGGTGGTTTTAAAATACCACACCTATACTTTAGTTACCCTTATTCAATGTACATTTTCAATCAGATGTGGATGTTTTTGTACCTGAATAATTTCAATTTGAAAAGTATGATTATCGAGATGATATTACACAAACTATTTTAACAGATCACTTGAATGAAAGCATGTGAGAGGGAAAAGAGGAGAATATGGTTGCTACTATTACAATTTCTAAGTAGTTGGAAAAATAAAAAAGTTGGGCTACCCCATGGTTTATATGGCCTATTGAGACCAAATGAGCCAGTGTGAAGCATCAAAGGACAAAGACTTTGTTGATTGCTCTCCCCCACATTCATGAAGAAGGGGCTTGCGTGTGAACTCATCCCATCAGCTTGAACTCTGGGGGAAGAGAATAAAAATGCCTGACAAGAA
Source organism: Caretta caretta (assembly GCF_965140235.1). Classification (NCBI taxonomy): domain Eukaryota; kingdom Metazoa; phylum Chordata; order Testudines; family Cheloniidae; genus Caretta; species Caretta caretta. The sequence continues at coordinate 51,785,192 of NC_134216.1, read as the reverse complement.
GGAACTATATCAGGATGCTGCTTGGAATTTGGAGAGGGCAATGTTTCTAAGCATAAGCAAGGGATCCCCAACTGCTTGGCTTGTGCTAGCGCTAAAGGACATATAGAGCTTGCATATTATAGTAGCTACGATTACCTTTTGAAATCTAAGACTGTATCTCATTTGTGTGTGTCTGTTTACCTGCTTTAACCTTGTAAATAACCATCTCATTTATTTTTCTGAGTTAATAACTCTTTAGTTAGTATTATAGGACTGGCTACAAGCATTGTTTTTGGTTTGAGATCTGAGGTACAACTGACCTGGAGTAAATGACTGGTCCTTTGGGACTGGGAGTAACCTGAATATTGTTGTGATTTTTGGGGTAAGGGTCAATCTACCACAAAGGCAAGATAGACCGGAGTTCACACTTGTTACTTGGTTGATGAAATCTAATTATAGAACATACATCAGTTTGGGGTTTATGCCCTGTTCCTTGACAGTCTGCCCTGAGGTTGGCACTCTTGCTCGTGAGCTAGTCTAGACAGCTTGACATCATGGTCTAGCGCTAGGGCTGGGTGACTTATATGATGAAATCATTCCAAATCTGGCCCATATAAAGAGTTTCCATTATCTTTGTCAGTAAATAATTAGAGAAAAGCTTGGATATACATACACATCCTTTTTATTTACAGGATCATGATTTCTCTTATTTTCTTTTTATTCTTCATCAAAAATAAAGGTTTTATCTTTCAATCATAATAAGCATAAAGTTCTTGAAAAGTATAATTGCATAAGACACCAGTTCATAAGGCAAACCATGTCCAATTAGTGGGTGGCGTTGTAGCACATCAAGCACATGGGCAAGAGAAAAATAGTTAAGCAATACAATAGTTAAGGGAAAACAATAATTAAGTTTCTTACAGGTTGTCCAGATGTTCCTGGAGTACCATCATTACCACGGGCACCCTACCAAAAGAATACAACATAATCACATACCAAACATTCTCTTTGGGGCTAAAAAGCCAAGCACTTTGATATTGGACAATGATCTTGACTTTCAACTTTCATGTTTCTGTGTGTCCATGCATTCCTATATATTTTATTAAGGTACACACAATTCCTCAGGTATGGTGGCATACTATATTAAATAACAATAGTAGTAGCAGTAGTAATAATAATAATATCCAAAAGGGGCCTATCGATTGTACATGCACTTTGCTGTAATGATACGATAGTGGTAGACAAGGAAATATGTTATTAGACACCAGAAATTCTTTAATGCATAGCAATCATGCTTAATAAAGCAAAACATAATGCGTGTGACCTGTAAATAAGACAGCAATAGATGTCATGCATTCTTGAATGACTATAGCTTACAACCACAGAGAAAGGATAAAATGTGGCACAAGAGAACTAACAATGATTTAAGGCCTGTTACCTCTGCTGTAGATGTATCAGACATCTTCATTGCTCAGTACATTGAGTACTAGCATAAACAGTCCCTGTTCTGTTATATTTTAGGTTGAGACTTGTTTGCATTAGCTAGTGTTAATTACGACCTCCCCTTGTAAGCCAAGCTGGGACACCACAGTCTCACTCTTCTCTACAGCAGTCACTTTGTTAAGTTAGTCTTGTAATGCTGACCTCTACTCCATCCTGCCCACCCTGTTGGCTGAACTTATACCCTCAAAGTATAATATATTAGCATACAATATAAAGAAGGACTCATTAAGGACACATGGCATGTAACAAATCTGTATGCCCTTTACTACAACCATTGATCTTTGGCTGGTAAATTTTCATGATGATTTTGCGGAAACTATATATTCTGCCATATCCTCCTATACACTATTTGATGTACTACATCTCACTTAGATTGTAAGCTCTGTGAGTCAGGGAGCTTTTATTTTGTGTGTCTAAAAAGCATGCTGTACACCTGTTGGGTTGTGCAACAGAAATAATAGCAATCCTGTAGTTTTGTTCCAATTACTTACAGCAGAACCAGGAGATCCTGGTCTCCCCCTTTCACCAGCTGGACCTCTTGGACCCTAAAGAACATACGATTATTAATTTGGGAAATGGATTTCCAAAGACACCATGTAACAAACAACAAGAAGAAAAACAATTTTGCTTCGAAATGTTTCAGTGGGGCTGTCTGCATGGGTAAGCAGTACTCAGTGTGTGTGAAGGGTGGCAGAATCAAGCTCTTAAGAAATAAAGTCAGAAGAGAGCGGAACATAGTAAGAAATACTAAGCAGAAAAAGTATCAGTTACTGTAACTTCCAATTAAATGATAATGAAAAAAAATTACCATTGGCCCAGGTGATCCATTTTCTCCAGGAAGACCATTTTCACCCTGTTATATAAAGAGAATATCATGTTTTGACAGCATTAATCTTTATTACCATATTTCATTAGTGATCTCTTGTAGGGATGACACACAGTAACAATCAAGGTCCCAATCCTCTGAGATGCTAAACACCTTCTATGAGGTATTCAGCTTCTTCAACTTCTACTGAAGTCAATGGGGATTGAGACGTCTCGACAACCTCAGGCACAAAATATTAAAACAGAAAGGGTTGGGGCCTGATCCATCATTGTGTTACTTCAGTTCTACATGGCTGTAATTCCATTAAAATCAATTGAGTTACTCTGGCATTAAGCTGGAGTAACACAGAGGTGAACTGGGTCTGAAGTGTATCAGTAAAGCATCTTTTTAAAGTAATGAAGTTGAACATACTATTCAGACATGGGAATCTCCATCTTTTCTCCGTTACTGTTATAAAATCATATGAGATGTGCTGCAATTGCAGACAACAAACTCCCCTAGAATAATTGATTATTTATATGGACATGATCAGCCAGGACTTAAAAAGCGTAAGTGGTTTTACAGAAGCAAATACACAAAATACAGTTTTGTTATTGATTCAGAGTAAAATTACATACTTTCTAGAGGCTGCAACAAAATCGCTTTACCTTCAGACCAGGAGCACCACTATCGCCTTTGGCACCATCTCTTCCATCAAAGCCCTAAGGGAACCAAAAATAACGTACATTTCATTTCTACTCTTGAAAACATGATAATCCTTGATCACTATTGAACTTCAAGTGCATCCTTTTTTTTTTTTAACCTGAAAAGCTGACACATCTTACATTGTAGGAAGATGGCTTATATTGGTTCAAACAGTAATACAACAGAAAATCAAAATAGTTTTAACAAATCCTGTTGTAAAATGTTTCAGAAACATAAAAATGCAAAAGATGATCAGTGCATGCTTAGAAATAGACTATGAACTCCTTGTTAGACAGATGAGTATTTAGTGCCACAAGTAGTCCCATTTATTTCCATAGGACTGCTCATTTGGGTAACTTCTCAACAATGTAAATACAGGGATCAAAATTTGGCTCATAGTTAAGAATACATCCAGGTAATTTATTTTTGTCAGTATTATTGGTAAATCAAAATAAGCAGAGAAAAGCAGAGATGGGACAAAGGGACACATTTTGAATCCAGATCAGAACTTTCCCAAAGTATAGGGTGTTCATGGCCAGGGTTTTAGATTTTCAAAAGGCCCATTACTGAGAGAAGAATTGATTCAGTTAGCGTATCAATTGATATCATTGATTCAGTTGTGGAGTTCAGATCTGAACTTTCCAAAAGTTCTGCAAACGGGAGTGCTTGCGCCTGTTACATAATGATTCAGTTAGAGTAATTCACTCAAAAATAACCTTACAATAATACTTACTCTGTGACCTTTCATTCCATTGAATCCAGGCATACCAGGGGGTCCTTTGTGGCCCTAAACATATAAACATAGAAGAATATGTAAATTACAAATACGATGGAGTAATGAAGCACAGAAACTAAGACATATTAAGTAGCATAGTCAGTCTGGTGGTATAGTTAACAAAATGCAAAATCAACAAGCTGGTTTTTCATTCAGAAGAGCTCTCTTGGGGGCTCTTTCTTACCGCAGGTCCAGGTAATCCACGCTCTCCAGTTCTGCCTGGTCTTCCAGGTTCTCCCTATGGACAGAATAAATGGTTTTGCTCTGTTGTTACTTCAGTTTTTGGCAAAGAACTAGTAATACAGGACTAAACACACCTTGGAATAAACTGATGCAACTCTCATTTACATGAATGGGTGGAGGGGGTCACATCAGTTTATACCAGGGTGAAATCTGTCTCATAGCACAATTTTGTCTTTACATTAGAAGCCCATCGTCACAGCTCATGATCCATTCTTATCATGGAGTAAGTTCCAGAGTTAGCCATGCTATTCTTGGTAGAAATGATGGCATCACAGAAGCCTTGTGATGCCTCTGATATTTACCACACATGGAGAAACAGTCAAGAGGGACAAAGAGTTTTATTGACTGATTGTGTCTCTCTGTATGATAGCCATGCAAAATAGTCTATTTTGTTTTGTGAGCCAAAACTTGGTCGTTCATGACCATAGAACCCATTTCCCAAAGATTCAAAGTTAATGTGGCTCAGAACAAGATTTCAGGCACATATCAAAAGTAGGCTCTATCCTATCTTTATCACTGCCTGATTTGTGGCCTGATCCAAACCCCATTAAACTTAATGGGAGTCATCCATTGACTGCACTGGGCTTTCGATCAGGCCCTTAATGAGTTCAGTGCTAGGTGTCAAGTTTGTAAGATCTTTGCATAAAATACAGGTGACAAATATGAAGGACTGTATATTGGGATTCTAGAAAAAAAAATCAATTCATCTCCGTAGCACACTCAGGGGAAATGATCAACCCACCCAAACAAACATAAAAGCTTGGAACTACAATAGAAGCACAGACACCCTAAGCCAGGGATTGGCAACCTTTGGCCCCTGGCCTACCAGAGTAAGCCCCCTGGTGGGCTGGGCTGGTTTGTCTACCTGCCGAGTCCACAGATTCAGCCGATTGTGGTTTCCACTGGCCGCGGTTTGCTGCTCCAGGCCAATGGGGGCTGTGGGAAGTGGCGCGGGCCGAGGGATGTGCTGGCCACTGCTTCCCACAGCCCCATTGGCCTGGAGCGGCGAACTGCGGCCAGTGGGAGCCACGATCGGCTGAACCTAAGGACGTGGCAGGTAAACAAACCGCTCGGCGGGCCACGTGCCGAAGGTTGCCGGTCCCTGCTCTAAGTTGTTAACACACAAATGGTAAACTAAACTATGGTTTACTACTAAAACTGGCCAATGCAAAGAAATTCAGAGCAACTGCCAAGTCAGCCACTTAGTCCTGACCTCATAGATTCATAGATTCATAGATTCATAGATATTTAGGCCAGAAGGGACCATTATGATCATCTAGTCTGACCTCCTGCACAATGCAGGCCACAGAATTTCACCCACCACTCCTAAAAAAGACCTCACACCTATATCTGTGCTATTGAAGTCCTCAAATTGTAGTTTGAAGACCTCAAGGAGCAGAGAATCCTCCAGCAAGTGACCCGTGCCCCATGCTACAGAGGAAGGCGAAAAACCTCCAGGGCCTTCCAATCTGCCCTGGAGGAAAATTCCTTCCCGACCCCAAATATGGCGATCAGCTAAACCCTGAGCATATGGGCAAGATTCATCAGCCAGATACTACAGAAAATTCTTTCCCGGGTAACTTGGATCTTACCCCATCTAAAAACCCATCACAGGCCATTGGGCCTATTTACCATGAACATTTAATTACCAAAACCATGTTATCCCATCATACCATCTCCTCCATAAACTTATCGAGTTTAATCTTAAAGCAAGATAGATCTTTTGCCCCCACTACTTCCCTCGGAAGGCTATTCCAAAACTTCACTCCTCTGATGGTTAGAAACCTTCGTCTAATTTCTAATCTAAATTTCCTAGTGGCCAGTTTATATCCATTTGTTCTTGTGTCCACATTGGTACTGAGTTTAAATAATTCCTCTCCCTCACTAATTGTGTCTACATATTATTTGTGATATGTTTCTTAAGGGGCTGGAGATTGTCACAACTCCTCTGGAACGGAGACATTTCATACCAAGTTTTAACAGAGAGCAAATTTTTACAGACATATTATGAAATCCACAAATCAAGGGATTACATGTGCTAGCCTGAAAGATACTTAAACAGAGTAGTACCAAGGGACACTGCTTTAATAACACCACACAGTAATTTTGATCCTCCTCCATTATATACAGTAATATTGAACTTACATCTTTTCCTGAGGAACCAGCTGGGCCTACTAATCCTGGGGGTCCTGGAGGTCCCTGAAAACAAAATAAAGATGAATTTCCTTCCATCATGCACAAATAACAGTTGTATTAAAATGTCACAAAATATTTGCACAGCTGCAATACAGAGCTTTAGTAAATACAGTGGGCAGTCATTCAGGGTTAAATCCACCCAGTGGGGAGGTCTGGCCCAAGGCACGCTGCATCTCATGACAATGGTGGGCAAGGGGGCATTTGACTAACTGCACTCCACAGAGTGGACCTCTATATGTCTCCAAATCATAGCTGCAGAAGGGTTTGAAAGCAGGGCAGGGGGTTCCAAAGAGGATGGCTCTAGACTGTTCTCAATGGTATCAGATGACAGAACGAGGAGTAATGGTCTCAAGCTGCAGTGGGGGAGGTTTAGGTTGGATATTAGGAAAAACTTTTTCACTAAGAGGGTGGTGAAACACTGGAATGCGTTACCTAGGGAGGTGGTAGAATCTCCTTCCTTAGAGGTTTTTAAGGTCAGGCTTGACAAAGCCCTGGCTGGGATGATTTAACTGGGAATTGGTCCTGCTTCGAGCAGGGGGTTGGACTAGATGACCTTCTGGGGTCCCTTCCAACCCTTATATTCTATGATTCTATGATTCTATGGACTAGAAAGGCCATAATTTGTGACTATGTAGATCCAGGAATCAGAAACCTGATGCCCATGAGTTGGAACAGTGGCCAAGGAGGGAATGCATTGCAGGTACACAGGCAACCCATAGATAGCAGGGTTAATTCCATCCCTAAACCCTCACGTAGTTTACTGCTTAATGCCCACTCTCAGTGGAACAGGGAGACTTTCAGTTTTGGGGATTAAAAGTATTATTGGGCCAGATCCTTAGGTGTATATTGGCATAGTTCCATTGACATCAACAGGATTTACCAGCATCACCATTTATGCAATCACTATTTTTATACCTCTGTTCAATTCTGCCTAGGTTTTTGTCCTATCTAGTATTCAGCTGACGTGGGTTTAAATTATTCCATAAATGTTAAATGCATCACAGATATGTTCTTCCTGTTACTATTTGTGGTAGGCTTATGAAAAGCAGTAACCAGCTAAATGTCATAGATTGTTTAATAAAGTTCCAGTCACTTTGGTGAGCCCACAGGAGTGAAATGAGAGATTCGTATCTGAATGTGTGAACCAATGGATAAATCTCAGCCAAATAGGAGAGGAATTTGATCAGCAATGAAAAGGAGAATTTGCAATGGGTTTAATTGTTATAAGGGTTTCCAAAATTATCTCTATTTTCGTGAGCAGTATTTGCATCAAATACTGCTCATCCCTAATGGTTAGTGCACCATGGAACTGAATTTGGTCCATAGTGAATATGTACAGAAAAAATTGCTTCTCTGTGGGTCTTCCTTTCATAAGGCCTGATCCAAAGCCCATTGAAGTCAATGGAAGGATTACACTTGACTTCAATGGGGTTTGGATCAGACCCAAAGTGAAGTAATTTTTTCTCACATGTATTCATATGGATTATTACCATTCTATTGAAAAGTCTGGTGTGACTTGTTTCTTTTTTTAAAAGGTTGCATAGACTATATTCCTTCTATGAATTCATTTCTTAAGGGATCAATCCTAACATCCTTACTCAGGCAAGGTGGGCATATGCCTATGGAAAGCCTGCAAGAGCATGATTTTTAAGCGAATAGTAATGTAGAGTGATACTTACAGAAGGGCCAGGTTGTCCAGGCTCACCAGGGGAACCTTGGTATCCATGAGTACCCTAATATGTAGAAGAACACAGCTGAGAAATCACTATTTTTTTCTCCAGGAAGTTGCTACATATTGCAGTACTCTCATAATGATAATAAATAATTCACCCAGAACAATTACTGAACAACCAAAGGGAAACAAACTGACAGGATCAAATAATCAATTGAAATAAGCCCCTGTGCAATATGGATTGAAACTACTCCACTAAATGGAGATTCATATTAAAAAATCCAAAGCCCATAGCATATGGCTGGACATGCACTGGAATTTCCAGATTCACTTTAGATGACTAGGGCTGTTAAATGTATGTATGAATTAAGAGGCTGGAGCATTATCAGTGGACCATAAGTAAAATTGGAATGTAGGCATCTTTAAGGGTCATAGTCTATGTCGATTTACATGCCCTATAATTCCACTGATTTCAGTGGGAATGCATGGGGTCTAAGAAGGGCAGAATCTGGTACTGAATCATTTGTTCCTGAGATATTACAGACCAATAAAAGAACACAACATATTCATAAAATTCTCAGCATCTAGATTTGTTGGTTGAAAACATACCCAAATTCAAGGAGAGAGAATAGGGGCTGTATATTTCAGGGGGCAAGAGGTACATAGCAAGGCTGAATTTTACTTACGGGTGGGCCTGGTTGACCAGCTGGGCCAGGCAGGCCAGGTGGGCCGGGGGCTCCTATACCACCCTAAAATGTATATATAAAAATAGTCATTACATCAAAATCTATTTATAATCCTTATTAGGATCATAACCATAGACAGGAATGACAATAAAAGACAGTTCAGTATGGATGCCTATTGCTGTAGAGCAGAAGTCTGCAATGAAATAGAGTAAAGATGGTGGAAAATTTCCTATCAGCAATGAGAGGACTGTAACAAATTTTAACCTTAGTATCTTAGAGAAATCCAGCAGAAAGAGAATGTACTTTTACTGTATGGCTATGCAGTGTGTTTTGATTGTGGCTCATAATCTCCAGCATTTACAATCTCTCCAGGAAAGACTTAAATCAAATTTGTTTGGTGTTTTGCAGTGGCATACTGCAGTCATACAATACAGGCTCTGACTAAACTGACCCAGAAGGGGGTCCTTCTGATTCCACCCTTTTACTCCAGGTTAATATTTCTTTCCTCTAGACATTTAAACCGCCAAAGGATGTTGTCATATTGCCTTTTGTCCAGCTAAAATGAAGGATAAACCACTTGCTGTAAGGCAAATACCAAGGACATTTCATAAATCTGCTGCAAGGAATATTCCTAGGGTAAAAGAGTATCAGCTCCCTTAATGGACCCAAGCACCTCATCTCCTCAACGCAAATGAGTTCTATTACTCTGGACACAGTTATGTCCAAGATGGCGCCTTAACCCAGGCCCCAGTATGGTGGAGCCAAATGGTGCCAGTAAACCCACAGGTTATTCTACCTGTGCCACTTTTGGATTTCTATAACTAATTTGAGAGTAAAATCAGCATTTGTTAGATGCTAATTTCTTCTCTCTGTATGCTTGGTATTACATGCACATGTACAATCCATTAGGGCAGGCTGTGCTTCGGCAACATAACCTTCATGCTGTGAAAAGGTTTCTCCCCTGTACACCTCTTCGGACTTCTAACTGTTTTAGTTTATATTTCTGATACTTGGTAGGGATTCATGAATGTTAGCCAATGCACTGATTTTCTTAAGTGGTACAATACTACACCATAAAAATTAAATGACATCCAGGGTAGTCAAAGGACATAGTGGACTACATTCTGCTCTTCGTACGAAATAACTCTTGTGAACTCAGTGGAGTTATTTCAGATTTAAATGGGTGCAAGTAACAGCAAAATTTGTCCCAGAAAATTTTAAGATTTACAAGTATGTTAATATTGCATGTTAAATACTGATAAGTTAAGTAGCAACAAACGAGGAAGCATGCAGCAATGGAACAACATGAGGAAAAAACTGCAAGCTTTGCTTATGTTTTGCTAGACCTGCATTCAATTATTCAAATAAAAAAAATGTCTTCAGTTAAGCTTTAGTTGATGTGGTATAGTCAATACAGTGGGTGTATCTGAGTTACAACAGAAGTATTATATTCCACAGCATAGGAAATATATTCCATGCTTTACAGCATGGATTCTATATTATATAGCAGAGGAAAAATATTCCATGACATACAGAATAGATAATACATTCCACAGCAGAGGAAATATGTTCCATGACTTACAGCATAGATAATATATTTCCCAGAACAGGTAATATTCCATGATTTACAACACAGAGAATATATTTCATATCAATTTCATTTTCACCACAGTAGATTAATCCAACCACTATAAATACTATTTGACATATTTGTCCAGATTTGATAAAGAAAATCACAGTAGAAGTTGTGTCTCAATCAGAAAGTATACCTAATGGCTTAGAACTGTGTCAGTCTACTTGCTTGTATCATCATATGTGTGATTATTAGAACCAATTTAACATGAAAGGAAATTGGATTGGTGCTGCATCCATGCATGGCTACAAACTGAACAAAACATGTTATTTTTCAAAGTACACACTGAGGAAATAAATCCATAGTTAAGAATGGCATTTGCTTGTTAGCAGTGTCTCCAAACTGTGAATAAATGGGAATTGTTTAGCTGTAAATTATGGTTGGTTCAGAGAAACAGTAAGTGAACAGTTATTATGTAAGAGAAATGAAAGCCAATGAGGAGAAATTGACATGTAAAGTTAAAAGACCAACAGTGTCTTTACATGCAGTGAAAAGACATTGTAATAACAATGGTGGAGAGATGTGTGGATAATGAAATACCAGTCATGGTTAACCCCCTATAAGGAAAATATATTTGCACTAAAGATAAGTCCATTAGCCATTCCAACTATTTGGATTAAGTATTTACCTGAATTAACAGCAAGAATTTAGTAAAACAAAAATCAAATGTTGTTGAGATTTATAATACATCACAGAATAGCACATTTAGATGTGTCTATTATTCACATCACATCAGTTTATTCTATGATGCAGTGTAAAACAATTTGACAGGACACAGTATGGCAAAAACAGACAGCAAAGGATGTAGGCGATTCAATCATGTTAAAAACATGCCCCGTGTCCATTGAACCATATATAAGAAATCTAAGTATCTTTAATATAAATGCCAAAATACAGTGTAGCAACCATGTTTGTTGAACTGAAATGTATCTCTGTTATCTGTGTTCTCATGTTAGGAAGCCAAGCAGCAGAATGTAGATGATACAATATGACAAGCTGTGAGTAAAATCTGTAAGGAACTGAAAATGAATGAATGAACGAATGAGTGAGGTAGAAACAAATGAGAGAAAACAAAACTGAGAAAATAATGAACTGCAGTTCAGTAAAAAGAAGTCTACCATTCATTCAATACGATGATCTGATGGAACACAGAGAAATAACATGTTTGTTTGGTGCTGCTTTCGTATGGTACAGCATGTGACATACAATCCTTGTTATGTAGACTAGGAAATAATGATTGTAGCCAATGAAGCAGCAACCAATTTCAGATAATAGTTCACAATGTCCATTAGAGATTGCACAGTATTCCATGACACTGTCAGAAGGCACTTGTATCTATCAATGGAATATCACTCTTGTAAGAATGCTCCATGTTAGCTGTGATGAATGACCTTACAAACCTAGTACATACAGAGAAAATTAAGCAGATATGTTTTCTAGATGAACTTTATGGAGGAAATAACTCATGAATAGGATTGTTTCATCCAATGTGTCTTTGATCTAATTAAAAAAAATTGAAAAGTTTGTGCCAGGTCTAATGGGCAGATTCAGCATCCTGAGTGCATAGGCTGAAGTGCTGTGGGTAGCAAAGATCACAGTCGGATGCTCTGGCTGCATCTGGGATGAAAGGAAGAAAATGAAAGGAATATATTGGTTTGCCATAGAGCAATATTTGAACTGTGGAAATATAAACTGGGATAGAGGATTACATTGAGCATGAATGGTCTTGAATGCTGTCGGAAAGAAGAAGGGGAAGGGACAGATAAAAGCATTCAGGGTGGAGGAAAGAAAAGCAGTTAGTGGAAACATAATGAGAGGTAGAAAATGGAAGAGGCAGGGAACAAAGGCGAGGAGAATATAGAAAGGAGAAGAGATGAAAATAAGGAAAGAGGTATGTGTGAGAGAGAATCAGCTGGGCGGAAGGGCAGAGAGTGAAGATCCAGAAATGGGATGGAGAGATGAAGAGAAAAACTGGTAAAGGATCAAGTGATGCAGTTTCATATAATCTATCCATTTGGAGTCACCCTAGAATGATACTTCCAGGACAAACTCTTCCTTAAACTTTACTCCATTTGCAGTCAGCAATTCAATAAATAACCTTATTTGTTCAATGGGAAAGGCATAAATATCAAAAATACAATCTACAAAAGGAAAAGGTGCTCTTAAAAAAGGGAAAGAGAAAAGGTTACTATCTTACAATAGCATGTGGATATATGGGTCCACCACCACCAGCCTTGGTATCATAGGAGTCATACTGAGGAGAAAAATTCTGCAACAGAGAGATCAAAACAAGAGAGTCCATTATAAATCAAATCAGGCAACATACAAACTTCATATGGCACACTGTATGGGAAATAACTCATGTATATAAGCTGTTTCACAATGTTCTAACACTTACAATTCTCCATGTTTCAAAAGTCATCCCAAATGGAAGCCCATATAGCATCTTCTTTTGCGCCTAGCCTGGTGGTCAGAATTACTTTAGCTGCCTATACAGCTGACCCTGTACTGTACTATAGATCTGCCTGATGTGAGGAACCAACTGCCCTTTTCCATCCTCTCTTCTCTTATCCCCAGACAAGTTATCAGGTAACATCTTAACAGAGCTTGGGTCACTCCTTTTGAGCTTGCTCCCAAGTTTCCTCTTGAAACCACACCTCTATTGACCTAGTCCAACCGCCACTGAAGTCAATAGGAGACTTTTCCATAGAGGTCAAAGGAAGGAGGATTTTGTTTATAATCCAGACTCAAGAGAAATCATGGCTCACTTCTTAACTATTGCTAATGCCAGCACTAATTAGGTATATCCCCTGATCCCCTTGGGAATAATAGTTAATAATACCATAATGACACCCATAGATATCCCTAAGTGGGCACTCAGAGAGCAAGAGGTATATCACTCTGTCAATCTATATGCATGCGTCTGGGAGGAGGAACATGGATACATATGTTCCACAGAGGTCTATCAAGGACCCCATATCTGCCTTAATAGCAATCAGGGCAAGTGTCATTATAATCTGGGACCCCGCTGAGGCAGCCAGTCTCAGGTTGTTGTGATCAACATTAATTGTTTGTGCTAAGAAGTTTTTGTAGGAAGTTCCTTGTGAACTTCTTTTACCCTGTTGAAAATTATCCAAATGTGAATCTCTATCTATGTTTTGCACTTGTTGTACAAGGACGCGATGTTATGCTTACATCTGAGAAGTTAAATGTGCAAACCATCACTATCAGCTGTATAGACACGTTGATCCTACGAACATAGGGATCAACATCGATGTACTACAGCAATTAATACAGCATCCAGAATTAGAAGCCTTAGTAAAAGACCTGGAAAAGGAGGGCAAGAGTTTACTGATATCAGTTCATCACTCCACTGCACAGATTAAAAAGAGAGGTAAAAAGTTCAAGTTTTGCCCATTGGCGGGAAACTCTGTTTGCCACTTCCACAGAGTTGTCCCAGGCCTGGCACATTATGCTGCATCCTTTTGCGGTTATTTTGATTATTTTATTCAAGGTCTTACCCTTATCCTTGTTTTCATGGTGATAGGATGGGTAAAGTTAAAGCTTTGAAAGATGGCTAACAAGTCTAGATTCTCCAGAGTACCTGTCGCTTGAGTGATACAGGTGTGAAGACAGTTATTTGTAAATCAGTAACATCTTCAAGGAGGGGAAATGTTAGGTAAAATCTGTTTCTGACCTGTTTTATGTAATGTCCATCTTGGATTTGTAAAAGGACAGCTAAGTCTCCACCTTGGATACCCTTCTCCTCAGAGGATTTAGTGCCCTTTCAGCCTTTTTCAAATTAAGGCAGGAAAAGGTCAGGGCAGTTAGAGTGGCAGCCATAATCTGCCTAGCAACAGCAGGTTATTTAGTGAGTGGCACGCCTGTCACTCAGGGCTGTCCATCTGAGTGGCAGCCAGTGTCCCACACAGTTCAGCTAGCTGCCAGGGGTCCCAGAGGGACCAGAACTCACAGGACTTTGGATTCTTGGTCTCTATTAACATACTTGCACTCAACTGCTACCCACCATTAGTGAGCACATACTTGCACTGGACTACGAGGTCAAGCAGAGACCGTGCGGGCAAGCACTGAAGACCTATCTGAGGGAGAAGATCTTCCCAAGAGGGAGAAGACCTGCCCGGAGGACCTGTCCAGAGGGAGAAGAATACCCAGTTGTTGAGTTCCTGTTTGGTGTACAGTGCCCCTGATTTTAACCACTCTCCCTGTCAGTATCCTGAGTTTTTGTCATTGTGTCCCTGTCTTCAGGATATGGTATTATAATACCCATTGTGGTTTTCCTCTGTTTTACATCCATAGGTTAAGGGGGTTTAAGGACTCTAAGCTTCACGCTCTGGTAACTGTTAACAACCAAGTGTGTCTTGCTTATGTTGTTTATTGTCTGAAAGGGGTCCTTGTCTAGTTTACTGACTAGTGGCATAATAAATATCTGTGTGTTACATCTTATTCTGCCTCCATCTTAATAAATCACTCGATGATAGATGTGGGAGGGGGTGGGATCTTCTGATCTGTGTAGACCATAGTTAATCTGTTTTGGGCTAACAGTGCCCGCTCATCTATGCTGGCTGGTGTTTTGAGGGTAGGAAGAAGAATCAAGATTTTTCCACTCCCTACCCATCTGTAGAGCCCATCCATGTCAGAACAGAAGTATCAGCACTACTCAGGCTAGCCTTCCTGCTGCACAGAGACCCATGACACAGGTAGGGTGCACAGTGGAATAAATATATTTCACCCCACATGTAGGGTGGGTGACAGTTTCATCTTAGAGCTTATAAGCAACATCTTCAGAGCTAAATGTAATAATTATGACTTACTCCTCCATTTATAGAGGGACATGACTGACAGACTCCAGGCTGGCCAGGAGAGCCGGGACTGCCTGGTTGTCCAGGGGAGCCAGGTGTTCCAGGTCTGCCAGGAGTTCCAGGAGAACCCTAGAAAGTTTAAAATACACAAGAGTTCATATTTGTATTTGTCTTTCAATATGTTGCTATCCGGTGCACTACGGACCAAATCCTGCCCATGCTGAAGTTAACAGATGTAAGATCTGCTCCCATATGGATGGGTACATGAATAGATGATAGTGTCCATGGTAAAAGAGATTTTTTTTCTATTAAATATAAATACAGTTTACAGTTCAAATAAGTAGAAAGAGAAGAGGAAGTACAAAAATACATACAAGGAAAAACGTTTTTGCCTGTTGAGCCTGATTGTAGTGACTGGCTTGTACATGCTACAAATATTCAAAAATAGATCGACAGCTCAGTATAAAAAGGAACACTGTTAATGAAACACAGAAGAATTCTTTCTACTGTGCAGAAACTCTCTTAAAAAGATTACAAATTTATATGCACCTTGGGCCAAATTTTCCTTTCTCCTCTCTGTTTTACTGGTATAAATCCAGAGTAACTCCACTGAAGCTAATGGCATTATCCTAAATTTACATTATGAGCAGATTTTGGCCAACAGAGTCCAATAATCTTAGGGCCCAATCCTCCATGACAAAGACATCAATGTGAGTTGAGGTTTCTCACCAGCTTGCATAAGACACACAGCACTTTGCAGGATTTGGCCCTTTGTGATTTTAAATTTATTTGAAGAATCTGATATCACTTACCGGGTCTCCCTTGGGGCCTCGGACAACACCATTGGGAGGACTAGTAGGCTAGAAAAACAAAACAATAAAACATACAAAGGAATCAAACCAAGAAGTATAGATAAAGTGCAGCATATTTAACAGGTAGGAAAAACCATTTAAACAACAATGGAAACATAGCTGTTCTAAACTAAATTGGTCATTTCCACATCAACATTTAAAACTATGTTTCTCCTGCCAAATTAAATTGCATCATCACAGAGCATCAATAGTGTGACATGCAGTGGCTATTCTTGACACAGGTGCTGTGGGTGAAAGCCTGACCTATTGACGTCAATGGGAGCTTTGCCATTGACTGCAGTGGGGCCAGGATTTCACCCTATGTGCTTTCACGATGGAGATGCATTGGGAATATATTTCGTGTTTCCCTTCCAATCCATTACATTCACATATCAGTAATTGAGACAAATCTTTTCAGCTTCATTTCCCAGAAAAAAAGTATTTATTTGATTTTCAACACATAATTATCAGTGACCCTTAACATCCTCAGATGCTGACTATAGGACTCTTTGTTAGTGCTATTTCTAACTGTAGCAGTGGATATTGATCTGAATCTTAGACTTTACAGAGTGAAGTTTCATTATGCCCAATCCTGACCCACAGTAGCCTTATGACTCATGTATAGTACAGAAGGGGGGTTGATGGGAGCCTCCTACATCTCCCTTATGGTCTGAAGCCACAGAGCTAATCAAGTAGGGCCCAAACCTAGGAGCTTCAGCACAAAAACCACAAGCTTCCACCAGTGGAGCCAAAGACGAACTCATGGTGAGAAATAGAAAGCTGTGTAATTGCTGGAGCCAGCCATTCTTTAGTCATTTTAAGACAGTCCAAACTTGGAATCAGAGGAAATCTCATGATAAAGTTCAATGAAATGTCTGCATAAGACACTTTCTGCCCTCATTCACACCCTTGTGAAAACCCACTTGCTTTCATGGAGTTATAAGGTTGTAAGCCAGGTCATAATATATCCCTATATATTAAAATAATCTTTGTCTTCTTTCTTTCTCCGCTTGCCTTGGGACGCTAATCTAAAATGAACATCCAAATGTTATGTATGCACAACCCTCCATAATTAATTAATTTTACTAATTTAAGGGCCTATTCCTTTAATTGCTACCCAGAAAATATTGCATTCAGCAGGAGTTTTTCTTGAGCCAGAAATTTAGGATGAGTTCCTATACAATTATTTCTTATTGTAATAAAAACCTGCAAAACTATTAAATTTATCAACCCAAGCCGATTCAATTGTTGTTGTTTCTGCTTTTAAATAATGTTGTCTTCTAAATATTGGTTAATGATAAGTTAAATAGGTAGGGCCTGACTGACCTCTCATTTACACTAGTAAATCAGTAACAGCAGCACTAAAGAAAATGGAGTTACTGTACAATGATGTAAAATTGGTGTGAGTAGCAAATTAGGCCTGCATTATTTACGTGTTTCAGAGTAGCAGCCATGTTAGTCTGTATACGCAAAAAGAAAAGGAGTACTTGTGGCACCTTAGAGACTAACAAATTTATTTGAGCATAAGCTTTCGTGAGCTTCAGCTCACTTCATCAGATGCATTCAGTGGAAAATACAGTGGGGAGATTTATATACAAAGAGAACATGAAACAATGGGTGTTACCATACACACTGTAACCAGAGTGATCACTTCAGGTGAGTTATTACCAGCAGGAGAGCAGGGGTGGGGGGGGGGGAACTTTTGTAGTGATAATCAAGGAGGGCCATTTCCAGCAGTTGACAAGAACGTCTGAGGAACGGTGGGGGTGGGGGATAAACATGGGGAAATAGTTTTACTTTGTGTAATGACCCATCCACTCCCAGTCTCTATTCAAGCCTAAGTTAATTGTATCCAGTTTGCAAATTAATTCCAATTCAGCAGTCTCTCGTTGGAGTCTGTTTTTGAAGTTTTTTTGTTGAAGTATTGCCACTTTGAGGTCTGTAATCGAGTGACCAGAGAGATTGAAGTGCTCTCCAACTGGTTTTTGAATGTTATAATTCTTCACATCTGATTTGTGTCCATTTATTCTTTTACGTAGAGACTGTCCAGTTTGATCAATGTACATGGGAGAGGGGCATTGCTGGCACATGGTGCTATAAACAGTGCTTAGTTTAGTTAGTTTGAACACTTAGGCTGTGTTTGATTTCATGCATGTAAACTGAGCATTACGTCAAAAGTAGGTTGTTTGCAGAACTTCTGTGCATCACATTATTGGTGGTTAACTCAAAAGATTCTGAAGTTTTGTTTGATTTGAGTGATAGAGAAATGGGCCTGGATCAAAGCCCTGCATCTGAACATCACCACACGCTGTGAAGATTTCAGTCTGAATCTAGGATCTGGATCTGAGCTTTGTATCTGGCAAGCGTTGTTAGAATGTGTTGAGCCTGAACTCTGGATCCTAACAACATTGAACTTTGGGAAAGTTACAACCCAAATTTTGTGGTTCTGCTTTATTACTAATAAGCACCTACCATTTCATTCCTTCTCTGAAGTTGATCAGAACTAGAGGGAATTCGTGGGAGTGGGAGCAGGCAGGGTCGGCCCCTCCTCCCCAGATTTGCTGTTTGGCTTGTACTGAGCATGCTCACATAGACTAAGCATACTTGTAACACTGCTGAAGCTGGCTGCCCTCACTCCGCCACGCCCCCGCCCCCCCCAATATTGGCAGGCATGGGTCGCCTCTGATCAGAACCTTCTGAATTTGTAAAATTAAGCAAGAATTCTTGTGAAAAAAAACTTTCTTATGAGGTTACTGGGACTTCTTGCTTTCAGTGGATGGAATATATGGCAACAACAACATTTCCACTGTACTTTATCATCATTTCTGGTTCCAATCCTCTGCTAGGATCAGGAAATACAGAGATCCAAGAAAATGAAAAGTAATGGGGGAAAGGGATTTTTGAACGTTATTAAAGGGTTGGTTAAGTTTTAGTGAAGGTTTCGGTTAGTTCTGATTTCATCCAAAGTGGTTTGCCCATCCTTAACAGTTATCAGATATTAAAGGCTTTAGGCTGAATAAAGAGTACTTAAAGTACATAATTGTACGGATGGACAAATGATTTGGGTAAATTGGAATAAGGACAATTCATGTCTCAAATAAACGGTTTACACTTACTCTTCCAGGAGGTGGCGTTAGCTGTGGACAAACAGGGCAACACTCTCCAAATGGAATCTCTGGGTTGGGACAGTCTAATTCCTGATCATCACAGATGATGTCATCACAGAGAACAGCTCCTGAGTCACACACACAGATTTGGCATGGTTCTGGTTTCCAAACATCCCTGTCAGCATACACTTGCCCAAGATGTGTACATGCCCCTAAAACTGGAAAAGGAATGAAAGAAAATGTAAGATGTGTAGCAACCACCAGTGCTCAATAATACTTCAAATGGGATTTTGAAAATGAAAATGAAAACTGGAGGTTTTGTTTTAAACATGTCTTATTAATGACAAGGGGCCAAATTCTCCTCTCCTCCAACCACCCTAAAGCTCATCTTTGGGAAATGCAAAGTCTGCTCTGGATCTGCAGGTGATAATCCCACTGACATCAGTGGAAGCTCTGTGGGCCTAATCCAAAACCAACTGAAGCCATTCAGAGTCTATTGACTTCAGTAGCCTTTGGATCAGGTCCCCTGGGCAGAATGATTGTATAATCTGCAATAGAGAGCCACAGCACCAATAAATAGGAGAATGTGTCCAAAGTGTTAAACTATTCACTTTAGTGCATGTGCACACACATGCATACACAAAGATCTGCAGTAAAAAGAAAAAATCTCTACTCTCCACACACATTGAAAATGACATACAGTCCACACACTGGGACGCACTTGACAGGTTGGGTTCAGGAGAGTTTTTAAAATGAATATCCATCTTCACTGTAGCAAATAAGTGAAACTTTCTTTAGATCCAGGAACGTTTGTGTATGGAAAAAAACAAGGTACATTTTCGCTTTAAAAATGGAGTTTCTTGCTTTAAAAACTGTTCATGTCATTCACAGTCTTTCCAAGTTAAGCCATTTCACAAATACAAAAATAAGTTAATGATCTGTCTGTGCATTCATACAATCCCTGTAGTTGCAGTATCTGGAGAGATTATTCGTTACAAAATATACACATAGCTTTAGTCATAATATTCTGTCAACAACATAGAAAACCGAGCTGGAAATCCCTGTCAGTGACGTAAGGTATTTAATTTTATTTATTTGCTGTAATGGTTGCCCTCAAGTATTGTTACAGCAAAGGCCTGTCTGCTTTTGCCTTAGAACCACTGTTTTCAATAACAACTTTCCGTACTTACTTAGCACTACATTTATCATAAATCCAAACTAACCCCACATGGCCATTTTAAATTTTCATCAATACAAAAAGTGTGTGTTGTCTATATAACTTTACCAGTATTCATCACTCTCTTATGCTACTTTCTCAATAGATTTGATAAGGACTCCAGATATATTTTTAAACATATATTTCATAGGTGTGCCCTTGAAGTATCACTGATGTCACATGGACAACTTAGAATAGCATCAAATGTCGCAGTGGTCCTACTCATTGAGTGAAAGACTGAGCCAGAGTTTATGTCAACTTCTATTCCTACCCCATCTTCCCTCTCTCTTTCCCCCATACCTCTCCATCCTGGCTTGCATCCCAGTGTACTCTCTGTTCTCAATTACTGCCCACCCACCTTGATCTGTTTCTCCTCCCTCCAGTTCCCGCCTGGAGTTTCTCTTTCCCTCCAGTGCATTTTTGCCACTCCCATAACTCCCTTCATCTTCCTTGATGTCTGTCTTCCTCCCTCTTATTCTTATCTCCAGAGTTTCTTTCTACCCTACATTCCTTCTGCTTTCTCACTCTCGCCCCCATTCCCATGGCTTCTCCTCTCAGTCTCCTTGCCTTCTATTGACTGACACTCCTGGTCTCTTTTTCATCTGCATTCTCCTATGACTGGTCCCTCCCCATTTCACTCCCTCTTATCCCTCTAGTCTTCCTGCCTCCTTCTGTTCACCTCCCTTTCCCCCAATGTCCTCCACCAACTCTTCTTTCTTTCCCTAACCCCTTTCTCTCCCTAACCCCAGATGTCTTACTGCCTTCCCCTCCCTTACTACCATCCTGATCTCTCTCCTTTGTCAGCTATGAAGTTCCTCTCCTCTTGCTTCCCTCTTGTCTGCTTTAATACACAAAGCAGTGCACTGTTTTTTCAGGTACACAGTGTCACTTGCAGGCTGTGCTGCTAACTTCAGAAGATGGGGTTTGTAGGAAGGAACCAAAATCTTCTGGGCTGGTTGAATAAGGAGCTACCACCTGAACCCTGCCTTAGTTGCTCTTTGTGTTTTTCATAGGAGCCTAAATTTCACTGAAAGTCAATAGGCCTTAGGCTCTTAGTGCCCAAGTCACTTCCAAAAATTGGACTTTTAAAAAATTTACCTCGATCCTTTAGCTCAAGTGGTGCAGAAACTCATGCTCTTAGTGCTGAGGAGCTTGGTCTCAAATCCCATTGTTGCAAGCAAATAGCATCAAACAGAATTGCCTCTATATAGAATATATTTCAGAACTGTCCACAAGTCGTCAGATGTTGCAGGAAGCTACAAAGGCTGGAGTAGATGGTTTTGATTCAACAGTAACGTTACAGGTTTCCATCTGAATCTCCTTGGGCTCACAGTAAAGCAGGATTCAAGCACAGTTATATTATTTTTTTAAGTGACGGCATTGATACAATGCAAGTTCTTCCTGCAGTCATGATCTTTACTGATGACAGATAAAGACAGATGCAAACTGGAAGCATTTATCAAACATAAACATAAAGGCAAAGGTAAGGTCATGATTTTTTTTGTAGTGGCAATGGGGTTATTGAGGCAAAAACTCTTATTATTGCTATCATTAGGACTTTAAGCACTAATAATAGCATTGATCAAGGACCTGAGTATCTTATGTGCCTGGCAAATATTGCAAGTCAAGTGAGATCCTGATCAGAGCATCAGTAGTGTTCCTGTGCCCTGCAGAAGAGTGCTTCCTTGTGGTTGAGTAGGAGCTCCCAGTCTCTTCACACCAATCAACTGTTCTCATCTGGTGATAGATATTACTTCTTTTCTTGGCTAAGAACAGTCGAGATGCTGGATGAACCAAGGGAACAAGGTGGCTAAGGGAGGGAAACCCTCCCCCCACTTTGGACCATGATAAGCCCTAGTTGGAAGGATGTTCATGTGGGATGCTTCTCTGCTTAGGAAGGAGTGAAAATTTTCAGATTATTATTTGGGCTACCATGAACATGGTACCGGGGCTACTATCTGGACAGGGGCATTCTTGATCTGTTATTTCAGGGTGGAAGTTAAATTATATTGAGTCTTACATTGTTATTTACTGACAGCTACATCATTTCATGAGCTGGTTATTACCTCCACCTCTCCCAGCTCAATAGCTCCTTTTCTTCCCAGTTTTACTTTTCCTAGTGAAACCTATGCCTGAGCATCAGGGATGTTCAACCTCTGTTACTGTGCATTGCCCTGTCCATTGTCTGTTAGATGTGCCTACTTCATCAGATACCACCAGCTCCCCCACCCCCACCCCCTCCGGCCCTTCCCACGTAGGCATTTTGTTGACTGAATTTAAAGCGACCTGAGCCCTACCTCGCAAAATCCCTGAAATAAAACAAAAAAGTAAAGCAATTGCTTGAATTCTCTTGTCTCACAGAAGAAATCCAAGATGGCTCCTTTGCTTTAGTTTTAAACAGCTCCTTTGAGCATTATATGTAGCTAAAGAAGTTTTTTTGTTCCAAGCTTCTAAACTGGCTGCCTGGATTCCCACATCTAACATTGTAGGAGCCAATTCTGTCAGGACATTACAGTCAGCCACAAGGGGGGAAAAAACTGGTATTCTCTTAGATAATTGCTGAATGTTTCCATAAGAAATGTTTTGATAAATGAGCTGATTCATAATTGGTTGTTAATGAAAAAAACAAAACATTTGCCAGTGGGCAATGGTGAACTCATTGCTTTCTCAGAAGACGACTGGCTGACAACATTTCATCGCTAGGCAAGGGTTAATGTGTATTCTAAAATCAAGAAGAGTAGCATTCTGTAATGAAAGCCATTCTACAGTATTACTAATGACTCATGCAAAGGGGCTCAGGGTTGCCTCTGCTAAGTGCTCCTGAGGTCAAGCAGGTGGGTCACTGTCTGATGCGTGTGTATGCGCGCGCGTGCTATCTGGAGGAACAATGCCCAAATGAGGCATAATTTCCCCCTCCCCACCCCAGGCACCAGGGAGAGCAGAGTGAAGAGCAGATCTTGCTATACTCTTTAAAAGGGATGGCCAGATTTGCCCCACAGCATAGCCTGGTGGGCATAGAGAGCAGGGGCATACTCCCTTCCAGAGCTGTTCACCCCATCTTTGTACCTCCTGTCTCTGTAGCTATAGTATCTGCTTCCTATGCCACCTTGCTGTGGGAAGGGAATGGGCCCTTTCTCTTACTCTAGTTCACTGCCCAGGGCAAACCATAATTTACCCAGGACGGTTTAATAAAAATATCATTATCCATAGCTAAAGGACATTGTGCTGATGAGTGCATGTGCACCATTGTGAGTGTATAAATGTGTATATATTTGTGCATGAGCATATATACATGCATGCACACACATTTATATATACAAAATATAAAACTAAGCATTTTAAAATGTCTTTGTTGACTTCACCTTTTTAAGGTTGAGATTTTCAGCTCCAAATACCTCTATTTGTCTGCTTTTTACCAACTGCTGCTTGTCTTTAACTACACTTGCTCAAGAATATCACTTTCATATTCTCCAGGAAGTTAAGTGCAAGGATTCACATTTTCACAATTCCAGGTTTTCTCAAATCCTATTACATCAACATTATGTTGCTACTTTCGTCTCAGAAATTTATAAGGCCTGCTCCCGTTCCCATTGAACTTAATGGCACAGCTCCAGTGGAGAGCAGGATAGGGCCCATAGTTAACATAGCCTATCACTGTTGGTGGAAAAATTCTCATTTCCAAATCAGCTATGCTCAACAGCTTCCACAAAATAGGGCCTTGTCCCAAAACACAATTTTTCATAATTAGTAAAACATGGTTTTCATTTTTTCTCCATGAAATTAAATTGTATCAATGAAAATCAAAGGAATTTCAATTGTCTTATAAAATGACTGAAATAATTTAATGGTAATAAATAAACCTGATTTCACTAAAGAGTCTTGTAACATTGTCATTCTTTTATTTTACAGTAGATGGCATGATTTAACAGAAAGAAGAATAGAGCACACAGACATCTGGCTATGATGACTTTCGTACTTGCTTCTAACTTTCTGGATTTCATTAAATCAGTTAAGAAATAAGCTGAAAGAACCTCAGAACAAATCTTTGAGGCTTTTGGCAGAATGAAAGTATTAAATAGGTTTTCC
Organism: Caretta caretta; assembly: GCF_965140235.1. NCBI lineage: Eukaryota > Metazoa > Chordata > Testudines > Cheloniidae > Caretta > Caretta caretta. Next base: position 51,760,915 of record NC_134216.1, on the reverse strand, counting down.
AGAGGAAAATTACATCTGGGTTGATTTAGCCTGTTCAAAACACCCCAGGGATACTCAGATGTAGATCTGTGTGTCAGCATGCTATGACATAATGCATCATCCATTACACATAAAGACTAAAAGACAGCTCCAGAATAGTCTGGAAAGCTGATCTGTGCTAAAACATTCACAAGCGATACATAAAAATAATAAGGATATGAAAAAGGCTGACTCGTCTAGTTTTAAACTTGTGGCTGAAATAGTCAAATATTTGTCTTAACCAGATATTCTTACTGGTTTTTACTTGTATATATAAAGACTAAGATTTCATAAAGTATCAAGAACAAATAGCCAATATCAAATCTGATCCCAGTTCTCAAAGCACTAGTTGTAATGGCTTTAAACAATTTCAGTTCTTTGAGAATGACTATGATGGCTTGCCAGCAATTGTGTAAATAAATAATAAATCCTTGAACATCTGCAAGACATTTTACAAAATAGAAATAGTTTTCTGTTGTAAAATGTATGTATCTTCAGAGTTTTTGTGCAACATTTCCTAAGTGTTCAGATCTTAAAGATTTCTATGCTTGCAGTACCTAGGCTTTCCCCCAGCACTGAAATCACAACGTGTTATCCTGTCTCATACATTGATTCTGAGCTGGAGTCCAAAATTCCTATTTGCTAACCAGGCTAGCAGCAGGGTGGAGGCAGAACAGGCAGTGTTGACAGGAAATACTTCATGTTGCTCTGAAAGGATCCAATCTGGCTGATATATGGATGGGTTCAGATAACTACAGTAGGAAAGCATATCTGGACATCCTCTTGAGGAGAGAGGACAGCTGTGACACGGGATATAATCCTGATTGCTCTGAGGACTAGGGAATTTTGCTATTGAATTCAATGGCCTCAGGAACTGGCCTGTCATGTCGTCATTTTTTGCTTTACGTTTACTCAGACACTCTGATCCTCAGCTAACCACATATATATGAAAGGGGGGGAAAGATCTACATTTATTCTCCAAAACCACAGACTTTCTCCTCTTTGGATGAAGTGAAATCTCCAGTAGCTGCATTAGTAGCAGGATTTATAATTTGTTTTCAGACCAGCTAATAGAGGGTGAGAAAACCAAGAACATCTGAGCTGGTGTGATTCCATCCATCCCAATTCAACTCCAGGTTCCCCTGTAGGCTTTAGCACAAGCTGCTGACCTGAGTGAAAAGATGAGTTGCTATGTAATCACAGCTGATTTAACCGAGTTAGCTAAGGTAGGTCAGTAAACCCAAGTTAAGAACACACACTTTTTTTTTTTTTTTGCAGTGAAGATATACTTGTAGAGGGCAGTCATCCATGTACACAAAAGCCAGTACGTTACATAAGGGCTTTCAATCGTGGGTGGGGAAACTAAATTGAAAAAGTCTATTCTGTTAGGGTCTGATCCAAAGCTCATTGAAGTCAATAGGAACCTTTCCTACTATTTTAAGGGGAGTTAGACTGAGGCCATAAAGTGGATGAGGGAAGATTTTAATAGCACCTAAGGGATTTAGGAGTACAAGACCCTTTGACTTTCAATGGGACATTTGCTCCTAAATTCCTTAGGCCTGATCCAAACCCCACTGAAGCCAAGGAGAGTCTTTCCAATGACTTCAAAGGCCTTTGGGTCAGGGCCCTCAGATGCTTTTGAAATCTCCCCTTAAGTGTTTGTAATATATGTTTTCTTATTTCTCACCTATTTTGGGACACTAAACCTAAATCTAATCTACATGCTACTTAAAGTAGCTAATTCTAACATTGCTTTTATAATTCTTTTAAAATGCTCTATTTATTAGGTATTTCCTCAATGTCAAACAACATTGATTGAAAATGTGGATAAAGTAGAAAGGAAAGAAGTTGTTTAATATAGAGGGAAGATTTTGTAGTTCCTCTATGTTCTGGACTAGATTTATGGGAACATTAACAAGTTTTACCATCCCAGCTTTTGAAACAGCATTCCTTTCCACTTACTGAACAAAAAAGCAGAATGCCAAAATGCCTACCTTGTAGCAAATGGTATGGACTCTCGGACGGTTATGACGATGATGTTTATAAGAAAAGCAAACATGCTCATTCCATGCTAAGATCAGTAATGGAAACAAATGGGCACTCATAATGAACTCATTGGCTTGCTGGGCCAAAAATTTTTGAGCTGTTTTGAACTTTGTGCAATTAGATAAGTGCTAAGTACAGGAGAAGTCTGAAACACTTTCTGTTTCATAGGACTTATAACTAGAGATGGAGAAATAAGCAGAGAAATATTTTAACTCGATGGGATTTTTTTTTTAACAAAAGACCTACAGACATTATCTCAACTTTAATTGCCCTCAAATGGTCATCTTCTAGAACTAATTTAATCCATTTTGATAAGCCACATTCTCCCATGTATACAAGCGGACATGCTATAAACAGTAGGGATGTACTTCATAGAGGGGAATTGTTTAAAGCATAGGATTGGGAGTTAGGAGTCGTAGATTCTGCCACAAACTGTCTGTGCTACTTCGGGCAATCCACTTAGGCTGGGATTTTGGAAGGGGCTAAGAGGTTAGCATGTTTTTGAACTCTGTAGGATGTGTGGCATACAGATACACATTAACATTTGCAATAGTAAAGATAGGCCTTCTGACAGTTCATATATAGGAGTTCACTGAAATCAGTTTTTGTTGTGAGAAGAATAAAGAATTGAGGGCCTAATCCTATGCAAGTAAGTCTAAGCACACTGCATAAATTGGCTATGCACCCTGTTAAGCAGTCCTAAGGGGAGTCATCCCAGTAGGGAAGAGTAAGAAGGAGATCTGCAAACCATCTACAGACAGGAGACAACACATATCCCCGAACACGTCACTGTGAGTAGAAGTTATGTGGGAGTTACCCTGCAACACACTGTTCCAGCACAGAGAAACAGGTGAGACAGGGGGTTGGGATTGGAAAAGGGGGAAAATATGGATGGTTGCTTCCCAGCTTTTTCCCTCTTCCCCCCTCCCTGCTGGCCAAGGAAGATTTTTCCTACCAATGAGGTCCAGGATTAGGCCATTTTCAAGCATTTAGATAGTGAAGCGCTAGGAATTGCACACAGTTAATTAGAGGAGCAATTTCTGAGAGTGGAAAGAGATGGTGTTTTCAGAAAATTGATATAAGTTGATGTTATAAATAGTCATTTTTCCATTGGTTTTCGTATTGTACCGGTTACTCATTAATTTAGGATCAGACTTTTCCATTCTCACAACACTGAGCAGTATCTTAATTCTGTAAGTGGTCCCATTGGCTTCAATTGGAGTTTTCACAGAGTAAGGTACAACTTAATATGAGTAAGTGTGGCAGAAGCTAGTCCTAAATTAATGATTAGCTGGTATAATATGGGGGGAAAACCCAACCCTCTAATACATAAAGTTGCTATTTATAAGCAATTCTATCATCAATGAATTGTGATCCTACAAGCATGTAGCCTGAAAGAGGACTCCAGGACTGGGCCTACAACTGGTATTTCTCTTCCCTTTCTCTCAGCTAGTAAGGATAATTACATCAAGACGACATCTGCTTGATGACTAAAGAGTCCATCTGTGCCTGCCCATTATTCCACACCTAAAGGAATAATATTCTTTTTACAACACAGTTATGATTTCCAGAGCAATAAGTTCTGATGTCAGCTTACTAGTGAACATTATTAGCTGATTTAGGTCCAGGTCATCCTCATACAAAAGAACCCCACACACAGACTAGGAAAATCAATTAGGTTCATCTTGTGGTCTTTCCTTAGAGAATCCCATTGGAACAGGAGGGAGGCTGTTAGCCACTACATGGAGTGGGAAAGGGGCTAATTTCTCTAAGCATATAGTTGTCTTGAGATTGGGGGGGAAGGTGAGGGGGTAAGGGGAGGGGTATCTTAGGACACCCACACAAAGCCTGGACATTTGGATGGAGGGCCAGTGCCTTCCTGTTACTCTCTGGACTTCCAAAATGGTTCTATTTAGCCCTATGCTGATGGATCCCCTGCCAGCTGCTCTCCTAGCCCCTCACCCCACAACAGAGGTGCACAGTGAGGAGGGGGAGTAGTACAAAATAGTGCTAATAATGGTGCTATACCCTCATGAGTTTGAGATGGGATCTTATCCCAGTGAGAAGATGCACACAGCATCCCACTTCCATGACAATGCACAATAGAGACCAAAGGACATCTATTTGCTCAGTGGAAAGAATTGCATATCATGGAACTAACGTTCTCCCTTTTGAGATCCCCACCCCATCTGTCTCTTTTCCCTTTCAAGCCTTCAATCAGTGCAAATGTTTGCAGTTTAAGCTATCATTACTCTTTTGTTTGTTAGAAACTCAAGATGTGTGTTATAATCACCAGATTACAATTTGTTGCTCAGTAAAATTTAGAATGCCTTCATTCTTATGCTCAGGCCTTGTCTACACTATGGAGGGAGATCGATCTACTTACAGCGGGGTCCACACTATGCTATGTCGAGTGGAGACACTCTCCCATTGACTCCCCTTGCGCTTCTTGTTCAGGTGGAGTACAGGAGTCGATGGGAGAGTGATCTGTGGTCGATTTGGCGGGTCTTCACTAGACCCACTAAATCGACTGCTGATGCATCGATCACTGCGGGGCACTCCCCCAGTAAGTGTAGACAAATCCTCAGATTATTGGCACTTTCATTACCTTTTTCAGTTGTGTTTGGATTAAGAATAGTAAATCTTGTTCTTTGTATTAAGTAAACTAATGATCTCGTTTGTCTCAGTGGTAATGTTGTTTAAAATAATTGCGTCTACTTCACTGTATTTAATCTAGCCTTTTTATGTCATCCAGTCATTCTTTCATTTTAACATTCATAAGTGATGTTCTTAATAAAATGTCTGATGCTCGTTTAGCTATGTATGCAAGACTAGGTGTCATTCTGAAAGAAGGACTATATTCTGCCTGTGATTTTTACAGTCTGGTTTCACTGGTTTCAATTGGTGTTCAACACATGGAATGAACACATTGCAAAATATTCCACTCATTTCTGAACCTTTAATGGGGTAAGCACAAAGAAATGATCACACTGTGCCTTCATTCATAAAGTGAGTATTTCAAACAATAAAACTTATTTAATAAAAAGCTACTTATTTTGATATAGGCTAAATACAGCAAACCATTTTTTTACTAGGTTGCTCACAGAATTATGTTATCCATTCTTCTGAATTCCCTATGCCATTCTGATGAAAGGAATTAGTGATACACGTATTGGGTGGGTTTTATGCTAAGATTTCAAATTTGTATATCTGTATTATAAGAGGGACTCTAAAATGATCTTTAGGATAGGAGGGTGAAAAGAAGCTTGGTATATTTTGATGTTTTCTCCTTCTCCATCTCCCCCCTGTGTCCCCCTCCCCCTCACCATAAAAAACACCCTGTTTATTCATCAGCCTACAAGTTCATCATTATAATTAGCATATTTTTGTTTTTAACTAGTACCAGGGCTGATTACATGTTAGGTCAAAAGCTGATCCATAAAATCAGTTGCAGTCACATCAGGGCTTTGAGCTTGTATCAGTTTGAGAATCTGTTCCAATCCATGATTGTATGACTGGAAATCAAGTGATTTCAGCCTGCTTCTTAAAGTCACTGACACCAAAGGTCACACAGGGTCATGTGACAAAATCAGAGTAATGTGGGAACACAGAGAGTGGAAAAAACTCATAGACATTTACCCGTGTTAGGAAGAGAAACTGAAATATTATGCCTTATGTCTCCACATAAGAAATTCTTAACCTCAAATTCAAAACCACCTGTTCTTGGGCATTTCAAAAAGCTCTGGTAACTTTAAAAATGTATTTCATTACCTTGTATCTCTGTACCTAGGGACCGCAAATGGATAGGCCATAATACTGCAAGGAAGTCTGTTCTTGTGATATTTCTTACCTGTCTACAAGCAGGAATCACTGGAAAGATTTTAAAACAGGCCTTTTTTTCTTGGGGGTTGGGGAAAGGGGCCTCAGCTCCCACTGAGTTCAAGGTGCACTAAGAGGCTTGAAGGACAGGCTCCAATTATTACAATTTAAAAGCTTAAACCTGAACTTGTGAAACGGAACAAATATTATTTCCAATTATTTATTGATTAGCTTTGCTGGTCATAACTAAGCAATTTCTATCAAGTAATTAAAAGCCAAAATGAGGCATGGAAAATTATGTTTTCTAACCAAATGAGAGGGCTAAATATTTTATTTAGTGGCTGTTTCTAAGATCTGCCAGGAAGAACCTAGCTTAGTTCAATGCTTTTCTCAAGAGATGTCAGCAGATGGGAAATGTTTCAGTGCTGTGCAGTACATATGGTAACACAATTTATGTTTTCAGATACAATAGGCAAATTCAGTCCTAGTGTAACTCCGCTGACTTTGATGAAGTATATCAGAGATGAATAAAGCAGCAGGGGTCTGCACTAACATAATGCCCTGTGCAATTTCATTGACTTCAATGAATTGACATGGGTCGTAAATCAGTGGAGAATTTGGCTCTTGTACTTTATATTTAAATGATGTATTAAAAAGAGGTCCAGCACACTGTCCCTAGAAAGAAATCATATCCGTGACTGCAAATAAAGTACAAGTATCTGTAAGGCTTCAGAAATGGAACAGGTCAGTCAACGATGTGATTCTGTACGAACAGGACAGTGTCATTCTGTCCTCATTTGTAAAACAGTTTGTGTTCATTCACCTGCCTCCATACATATTTTGGACTCTTAGTGGATATGTATGGCAGTGTCTAGAGTTTTCCCTTGAATCTCTTCTAGTCAAGATTAAATAGCTAGCTGTAAAACTCTGTTTTGGTTACAACACTATTATGTCAAAATTATAAAGTTAACAAAGCAAACCATTGTAGCTGTTTTATTACAGTTGGCAAAGGCATTTCTAATTTTTGGACCATCTGTTAACTATAAATTTGCTACATGGCTTCTAAGTATTTCAGATCCTTTTTCTTAACTAATATCTGTCCTAATGCTAGTAAAAGAGTACAATGCAGAAAGCCTGGTATTGCTAGTGAGTTCTGGCGTCTAAAGGGTGCATAAGCATTGTTGCTGATCTCAATCCCCCTACAGTTAAGGATGTTAGAAAAATGTGAATTCAAGGGCTGGGTCTGAAAACTGGAAGAGTGGAGATTTTGAATAGAAACAAGCCTATAGCAACTTTGTTTTCTTCAGCTAATCTAACCTGAAAAGATGCAGCTGGATTTAAATTTCTCTGTATACATTATTTGATTCTTACTAAAAAGAGGGCTATTATACAGACGACCACCCTGGCAGCATCCAAAAGGACAGTAGGTTCAGAGTACTGTGTACAGATTTTACAAACATCTGAGCTGATTTTAAATTACTATGCTCAAATATCTGTAATTCCCACTACAATAGCCTTTTTGTTTCCTTTCAGGTGACCATTCTTCCATGAAATAACTGGCATGCAATCACAGTGAGTCTGTACAGAGCCAAGCATATCCTAACATAGACTGATAGACAAATAGTCAAAAAGAGCCTCTCACTAATATCAGAGTGATTTCCAAAGAGCACAATTGCTGTGTTCACATGTATATAGTTCAAGGAAAACATGGACAGTGTAGTTCATTGTTTCTTTGGGGTTCAATGTAATAGCTACACTGAACTGCAAAGTAACAATGAAGCATCCCTCCTATATTTTTCATTAACTGTGTGCAATTGAACAATTGTTTCTGTTATGTTTTTTGAAAGAAGAGCTGCAATTTTGTTCACACATCTCTACCAAAGAGAAAACATCAGGAAGAAAAAAATAGAGGATGAAAACCAAGAGATATTCACAAGAGAGGGCCCGATAATGCACCCACTGGTCAACGAGAGTTTGACTTCAGTGGGAGCAAGTTATGGCCCAGAGTGGAAGATAAAACCAGTGTTGGGAAGGAGCTCCAATAGTGCATTACCCTGGAATGTAGCTTCCAGCCACAACTCAGTCCTTAATATCTACTACTGAAAATAAGCATCCATACTCCCGTGACACCACGTTGCACTGGACTGCTGGAAGATACTGGACCTAAAGCTGGCATAGGTGGCCATGGAAATATCAGTCCAAGGAAGAGGGAATCCTCTGATAACACAGAAGCAAAGTAGTAGCATCTACCACATCCTCCAGCTGCTGATGTAGGGAACATTGATGGGGAAAGGCAGTCAGGCAGGGGCTGCCTCCAGACTGGTGATCTCCAGTTGCAAAATTGGTCTCTTGGGGCTGTTGGCAGTTTGATGCACACAGACAGCTCAGGCCTTAAAGCTACATTTGCATCCCACTTTGTGGGTTGTGTTGTGCCCCTTTGGCCATAACTAGTCATCTAAGCCACAGTGTACACTTGCCTTCAAAGTAGGAGGCTACATTCTACCTTAAAATAAACATCATTACTTTAAAGAAATATTCTTAGGTTGTTTAATGCCTTGTGTGTGATTCAGTCCGCTGGCAAACATCTTTTCACAGAACATTTGTGTGAAACAAAGTACGTAAAAAGTGCAGGTATTATTACAGTGCATGTCGTATTCAGTCTCATTCTTATATTTCATTTATAAAACTACAGCACTTGAGAAAAATTATGGAAAATGGAAGTGGTTTCTTAGCTAATCTGAAAAGAATCTCCTCTGATGTATTTTCACTAAACACAGCCAGACGTCCCAGTGTCTGAAGTTTACCCTAACTAAACTTAACAAACGATTGTTGTTTGACTGGTTATATCATGTTTTCCATTGTCATTCTGACATGAAACAGGCACAGTTTCCAGCTCTGGAAACTTAGAGCCAGCAGGATTAGTACTGAAATAAAAAAAGGAATGCATGGGGGAGGTTGGATTTTGTTTTAAGTGAGAAGAGTTATGAAGTGAAGATAGCTGTTCTTATGAAACACTGTTTGTTCTAAAAGAGAAATGAATATTTGGTCTCATGTACTGTAGCCTAAGGATTGCTCTAACTTGTGTTCTTGCTGCAGTCTCCCTCTATGCACCATCTAGCAGCCAAGAAAGGCGGACCAAGGCATCATCTCTGGGAACTATTTCCATTCCTTTTATGATGCCAATGACACTAAGGAGACGTACACAAAGGAAAATTAACCCCTAAACATTAAAAACGTGTCTAAAAACTGGAGTCTCCTTCTACCGAACCAGGCAACTTCTGAGCCTGGACCACATGAAGGGACAGCCAGAAAAATCTGTGAGGATCCCCTGACTGTGTTTCCAGGGAAACAGAGCCTCATGTGCTTTGCTTCCATCCCTTCTAGTAGCATGGTCCCTGAAGGAGAGGTGCGGTCTGTCACCTTGGGGCTGCTCTGTATCAGAATACAGAGAGGATACCATGGGTATTAGTGCTACCTTAAGTAGCGTTAATTCCAGTGAGAATTATGCATGAAAATCCTGCGTCAAGCATGGAATGGAGTTGTGAAGAGTAACTGTGGTCCCCTGTTCAACCTCCTCTAACAGTAACCTTGCCTACAAAACCCTTCAGAACTCTTGCACAAAGAGCCAACCTAAGTATTTCTGGGCACAGTATACCCTGGAAATAGCAGGAAATACAGAGAAATAGCATCTCACCCCACTCCCTAAGAAGGATTTCAAGTATGTTAAGTCCCTTCCATTTGTGTCAGTGGAAGGGAGTATGCTGACTACTGTATACAAACAAACAATAATTGTCCTTAACGTTAGCGGGTGGGGAAATGGGACAAATTCTGAAATCTTTAGAGAATGTTTCATTCTTTATTCCAGCAAAAGACCCACTGGACAATGAGAGTTTTGCTTGAGTAAAATTTGCATAGCTATTCAGTAGGACTTCAAGATTTATTCCATGCACTATAGAATTCAACTCCATATTGAATCATCAGGAATGTTTTGTATAGGACATATTATTTTTATGACAAATGCCTGGGACGAGAGATAGATTGATGTAGTATTCTTGCAACTATTTTAAGGTTAAAATATTGTTAAAATAAGGTTAAAAATCATGCATTTTTTAAAAAAAACTAAGCTAGGTTAACTTAATTATGGTAGCTGCCAAAGATCAAAACTAGAAAGTCCAGAAATTAGTCTTTAACTGCACTTTTAATGTGCTACATAAGAAATAATAGCTGTCAAAGATAACATTTTGCCACATAGTATTAAAGTGCTTTTGAATATTACAGAACTAAATATATTTTTCATTTAAATGTTGTATCCATGGAGATGCTTGTCTGATTATAGGTTTATAAACTTTCATAGAGGCTTTGGATAAGCAGGCAGTGGATGATGTTTAGTAATCCTTTCACCTGGGACCAGATTCTTGGTTGAAGCCTCAGCCACCTGAAGTATTATAATGTATAATTTACTAAGCCACCACTCGAAGGATACTGCATGGCAATGAGGTTAGGGCCATGGAGAAACCATGGGGCAAGTTTCAGGATGAATAACATTGATGTTATTCCAGCTTCTTTAAGGTGCACCTGCAGTTTCTAGGTATCACTGGTGACAAATTTTATGTTACTATGTCACTTTGCTTTTCCACAACGACCTCAGAATCTAATCTAGTTACCTCAAGTCCCTCAACAGGCATTTGCCATTGAACTTCTTGTCACCCATTTTCTTCTTTTCCTTTGTTTGCAGTCTGTAGCAGACCCTTTGTTTCATGATCAAACACAACAAAAAGAGAACTCTGGAAATGAGATGGCTAACGCACACAGCTTTTGATCTAGCTCCAGTGCCATAGGTTTTGAAGAGTCATTATCCCAAGCTGATTTTTTGGGAAGGGTATGCAATCATTTTAGTGGCTGCTGCAATTGTTGCTCTTCTCAGGGTCACTGGGTTACTGCTCAGTCATAAGACGACATCCAAGAACAACAGTGTTCATGCTGCCTGCCAGCCTGAGAAAACACACCACGCTATCAAATACCACTCGTGGCAGCCTGAGCCTCTGCATTCTCTCAATAGACAGCTGTTAAACCAAAATGCAGAGTTAGAGATAGAAAGAACTAAATGTCCACAAGCACATGTTAGTAGGTGAAACAGCAATGCTAGTTACAACTTCCATCACCCTCCAACCATGATGCATATCATCGTCTCCAGATTATCAAAACAGATGTGTCCCAAGTTATTTATTATATCTGTGATTAAATAGTGAGCCATAACAAGCTTTGAACCCATGTTAGCATTCCAGGCACCAGATTGAATAAGACATCCATGTCAGTATGGCACAGGGGAAAAAAAGGATGCTAATTCTTGCTCTTTTTTCTCCTCCATCAAGTGAACTGTTTACAACCAACAACTGTGTAAGGCTGGCAACAACTAACATTTGGCAAGAGGTGGTAACATTTGTCTAATTCAAGACCCAAAACTTCACAACAACTGGAAAAGAACAGAGGATCTGCTTGTGATTTGTAACTCTGTGAGGAAGGTGGGTATTATAGCTCTGACTCAAATACTGAGTCTGTTAACAATAATATCACTGCCGCTGGACAACACCCTGAACCTCTGCTTCCTCCCTTCTTTGTAATAAAGCAGTGGATGTTTCCAATTCCACTGCCCTTTCAAAAATCAGTCTGCTTAGCCTTGGTCTCAACTCAAAAACAAAATATGGAAAATTATGAAAGAAATCAAATGGTTTCACTCCCATAAGGCTAATGTCTGTGTGATCTAAATGGTGTTGAGAAATCACATTCTAACACAATCATGCACACTTGGTTGAAGGGCTGGATTCCCCCGACTTTAGTTTAGGCTCAGATTTTTCCAAATCAAAGTCACACATCACGCTTCCAAAACACAGTCTTGCCTGAGAGGTACACATTGCTGAACTTTAATTTCAAACCGTAAATTTCAACAATTCGTTAGTTTAAAATTTGGTAGCCAGAAAGCACAGGCTAAAACATCCAGGTTCCAGATGTGCACTGCCACATGTTCTCCTGGGCCCACTCTGCATTACATCAGGGTGCCAGTTTCTTTATCCACAATGTTTTGGGAGCTGGATCAATTTGAGAAAATTCTCAGTCAAGTTATGAGACATTTTTTTAGACAATGTATCCAAAAGAACACGAAGAGTAGGTAATGGCCTTTGCAGTATGCTCAGATTGATTGTGTCCCACATGGCAGCATGTTATTGCTGTCTAATAAAGACCACTGGAATAATTTTTCTTACAACCATACCATTGGCCTTTCCTTTCACTTGCTCAGTTAAAGAAACCTGCTTCTTACTGCCCTTCTTATCTTCCCTTTTTGTTATCTTTTGGTGTTCATCTGCTTCATGTTCGCTAAATGATGGATAAGATGTACGTGGCACAAACCCAAGTATATTTTCTTTGGGTACGAGACACCTGATCTCTTGTATTTGAACACCAAATAGATCAGTTTATCTCTACAGTATAGTTATCCGTGGCCCTGCACTGATGGTACCAGGCATGTCTCAGTCTAACCCTGCTTTTATCTTCACTGTGGCAAGCTTGAGGAGATGTCTGGGTTGGTGATAGAAAGACATTGCTGACTGTCTGAAGTGTTTCCGTTTCACCAGCTAATTCAATGGATTAATCTACAATGAATGCAGAGGTAGCATGCTGGCAAACACTAAAAATGTTGCTATTCTTCTAGAAACCATACAAATGTATTGCTGAACTCATGCCATTTCTTCATTACCGCTCTAACACTTTCCAGTTTAAAAAAAGCATAATCTTAAACTGGAGCTATTTTGTAGAAATAATTAGAGACAAACTATTTTTGCAGCTATTCAATCAAATGTAGATGTTCAGAATGAAGAGTTAGTGCAGAAGCAACAACATATTGATTACTGCAGCCTATTTACGGTGGCTACATTCCACTTTTTAAAAACTGCCACTTGGAATACTGTATTAATATGTAAGATCAAACATCATTCTCAAAGAATGGTTTAAGAGATGTCCACCTGCGCAAGAAAGAGGTGTGCTGCTGTTGAGGCAGCATTTATACTTTACAGTTGAGGCAGCATTTATACTTTAATATAAGCGTGAAGCATAGAATTGGCTGCAAAGTATGCAGAAGGTCTGATTCTGCTGACATGCTCCTTTTTCAGCAGTGGAGTTCTGATCATTCCAGTGGAGTTACTCACAATTTACAGGGTGTAAATAAGAGAACAATCAGGCCCTAGCTCTCCAAAATCTCCTTATACTCATTGTGGGTATGGATGATCTATTGCTAGCAAAGGCTGGTGGGAAATAGTGTTGGCTGGGTAACAGTTTGAAAGTCATTTTAAGGAACTACTCAAGGGAATGAAAGCAGGGTCTAATAACAGTGAAGCAGAATTGTACTCAGTTCTTGGCCCCGATTCTTATAGACACAGAAGCCCCTTTACACCACTCTGGCAGTGTAAAGGACCCTTCAGATAGGTGTAACCCAATATGTTTGCAGCAGTCTTTCTTAAAACAGGTTTCACTATAGGAACACAGAGAAAACTAGTCTCACTCCCTGCTACTTCTGTACTAGTAACAAAGTTTGTGTGTTACAGTGAACTTCAGTCACCTATGATATTGGTTAGGGTGACCATATGTCCCATTTTTAAAGGGACAGTCCTGTTTTTTGGGACTTTTTCTTATGTAGCTGCCTATTATCCCCCACCCCCTATCCCGTTTTTTCACAGTTGCTATCTGGTAACCCTATATTGGTGAATATTTGTGGCTTGAGGCAGGGCTTTTAGGATAGAATAACTTCTATTATGTTCCATATATTTTAAAATACCTTTAAATGGGTGTATATAAATTCTTTCAGAGATGTGTAATTTAAATATTATTTCTATAATTTGACTCTTTTCCAGGAACATGTACATACCTGACCAGAAGAATTGTATTCACAGGAGTAAGGTTTTAGTCTCAGATTTGTCAACACCAACAATTTGCTGCACAAATTATTTTCAAAGTTACAGTAACTTTGGGACAGAGTTGGCCAGAATGCAACACTTCTGTTTCATAATAATAAAATAAATAATAACAATAATTTATTATTATTATTATTATTTAAAGGCCAGTAAATGTTGCCCAATGTAAGGGTGGCAGAATTGGGCCTTGTATAATTAAATAGCTCCCAAACCACTGATTCAATAATGTAACACATGTGAGTATTAAGTATTCATTTCTTGACTCTGAATCTTCATTTGTTGCAGGTGAAGCAGAACTACCAGTCACTAGATGGCACTTCATTATGAAAGAGGTTTGTGAAGATATCTTAAACTGATGAAACTTTTAACACAGATCAGAAAATCTAAGTTTAGCCCATCTCAAGCGAAATATTTCTTTTTACAAGAACTCTAGCTAGATTATCAAGACATTTTATAGCCTGGATTAGTGTTAGTAAATGAACATTTCATATTCCATAATATACATAACTTGAGCTGAGCAGAGGTTCAATCTTAGACTATGTTTAAACTTCCCTTTCTGGTTATTACAGAAAAACTAAGAAACTCATAGCCCAGAGCTACATCTGACTATTATGAACACACTGTATACTCAGCAGCTTCCTTAATATCTTTGCCAAGGCTTGTCTACTGACAAGATTTTCCAAGGAAAATTTTATATTGACTTACTTTTGATACAAACCATATAAACATTCTTTTTGAGACAGCAATTCAGCATGTCTGGAAATTCTCTTTTCAGACATGGAAACATTAGCTCTCAAACCCATCAATGCACTGTACATGCATTAACAATATTAATGGTCAACTCTCTGAATTATCTTTGTATTATTCATTTTTTGAGTATGTCCATTGGGATGCAGGGTGGGAGAAGAAATAGGAGCAATTTCAGAAAAGTAAACAGATTTTTAACCTTGTGGAAAAGTACTTTCCAGAGTAAGGACAGTACTCTATATTCTGAGCAAACCAAAAAGAGATATTCAATTTCAGTTGCATTTACAAATTGATTGACTGATGTTTTACCAGCTTCATCAAACTAACCATCTCTCTCTAACCCATATGGAAACTAGCCCAGTAGGGAAATGTTGCCATACCATGCACTTTGAATGTGCCAAACATTTCTTAGACATAACTGTTTCTTTCTATGTGCAAAATTGACCATTACTAGAACAAATGTGTTTTGTAACACAGTAAAGTCTGGGGACAACCAAAGTGAGGGGAAGGGTCTTGTCAGGGGATGACATGCAGGAGGGTTTTCTTGAAAAGGGAGATGAAACTAAGGGTGATTTTCACTGTGGGTGGCTGGTGGCTAAGGATCCCATTATCTACAGTGAAAAAACATGTTAATTTATTTTGTTGCTGTAAGCATAGAAGAGTCCCCACTGCATAAATTTCCTCTGGCTTTGAAATATTCTTTGTATTGACATTTGGAACTCATTTGGGCACTTCTTTGTTACAGATTATAGTACCTGATTTGCTCACAAAAGAAACATTCATCCTAGGCTCCAATTGTTCCATTGCTCAAACATCCTGTTAGAAATATAGTAAACCCTGATGCACAGGTTGCTTTCTAGCTCTGCTTTCACAGACAAGTTGGCCATCAATTTGTTAAAGTAATCATTTCTAATAGTTTCCTTTTTTTGACCAGGGCTGGGTGTGTGTATAAAAAATTTGGCTGCATTTGCCTGCTCTGCATTTTATATTAATTTGCTGTCATTTATCAAATTATCTATTTTATTAGCTTCTTTCATGCATGAACATCTCTTTCACATTTAGAAGACAAAAGTATTATTTCACACCTTAAGAGTAAAAAGATATGAAACATAATGATGACAATGTCTAGGGAATAGTACAGATCCCCAAAGCATCAAGTGTTCTCATGGAAACTCATCTGTTAACTATCATAGTTATCATCACTTTAAGTTGAAATTGAGTGTAGAGTAATTTTTCGCTATATTCCAGATTCATTTTGTGTCAGTGATCTGTTGCATTGCACACCTCCCTGAGAAGATCAGTTAGCTGTTAATTGATCTTCTAAGAGTTTGAAATAGCCTGCAGATGAGTGATAGAAAAGCTTTTAGCAGAGTGAATGCATTCACCCACTTGCTGTGTGTGAAAAATAAAAACTCAACAAGCTGACAGATATTTCCTTGTGCAGTTTTACAAAAATGGTTTCAGCAACCTTGGTTACAATTTCTAAGGTTTTTTTCTATAGGCTAAAATCTTTAAAGCATATTCCTACAGTGCCAAAGGAGCACTTACTGTATGGTATAGAAGAGCAATCTAGCAAACAGCTGGAAACACAGGCTTATTATGTGAGACAAATAACTTCCAGACTACATAGAGCTAGCATTCAAAACAAAATCATTACACCCCCCCCCCCCCAAAAAAAAAAAAAAAACTTTCTGGAGCCTATAATATGAACACCAGAAAGAACAAGAACAACTGCAGCTTAAATAGAGAAAAATGTACACAGGAAAACCAAAACGTTTCTTACATTTAGGAACCTTCTGGTTAGTAATCTACATATTCTAGTATTCAGCTAAAAAACTTTATCTATCTATCTCATAATGTTGAATGGGTGAAGGAAAAGTATCCTGGGGAGACTTGGGAATACTGTTTTCTTATGTGCTATTAAGATGAATTGATGAAAATAAAAAAATAAACTCATAAGAAATTTGAATTACTCACCATCTTGTTGTGCCAAAGTAATTGAGGGTTGAAACACTGCAAGAATGAGCCAAGTTACTTTTTGCACAAAGCTCATCATGTCTAAATATTAGACATGAGACTCTATGTGCAAAAATAAAAATGGGGGGAAAGAAAAATCAATTCAAAATAGCACCATCAATTGTTCCCTGCCCTTTCAGCACCGGGCCCTGCACAGAACTGAGCCACAGGCATTCCTTTGCTTTGGCCTTAAATAGGAAAAAGTTTGGCTTCCTTTACTTTCCAGCCCCTTTCTGAAATATGAGAGGAAGACCAATCCCCTTAACAGTAAAAGAAATTATTAATTTTTTTCTTGGCCTTATAGAAGAAACAGCCAACTAAACTAGATAAATAGCACATCTGGAGCTTTTGTATGTGTATGCTGCACCCACCCACACAAATGTGTACTAGACTATATGATGTCTGCACAATGAGTGTGTATGTGTTTGCACTGCATGTATGTGATGTGGGAAAGAAGTTACAGTGGCTTTCTATGTGGTCATGCATTTTTCCCCTGTCAATTAGGACTCAGCCAAGATGTAGAATACTTGATGCTTCAGTAAAGTTCAACCCTGCAACTTCATAATGAAAAGAAATAGTAGCTCTCTTTCATGATGGGAGACCACAGAAAATGAAGGCGTCCCGGAAGTTAAAGAAAGTGCACTTTTCACCCTCAGGAGTACAAGTCACACGGAATGACATGGGGCCCTGAATGCTGGCCGCTGAATTTCAGTGCTGTTATAGTGCCATCCTGCCATATTCTCATCACGGTTGGAGTTTTGTACTGATCTAGGGAGTAATGAAACATGGAACATTTTGTGAGAAAAACAATGTATTCCAAAAATGGATACTGCTGACCTAAGATTCAAACTTTTTCAATGAATTCACCCTCATTTCAGTACCTGAAAGGAATGCAGAACAGTCCCCGTTTCCTCAGTACACCTGCCCCTCAATGATGTAGCTTCATCTCAGAAAAAATCCTGAGTCTGTTGCATTTGTTTCCTTTTAACTCAAATTCCTTCTTATTCCCCGTAACATAAGGCTTTATGGAGAATCAAAGGTTGGAGCATGTATGTTCCATTCAAAATCAGACATCCTGAGAGACATTTGCTTCACAAAGAAAATGTATTATATAAGTGAACTTCATTTTAGGATTTGGGAGACTCCAAAATTAATGCAGATATTAGTGTGGAAAGCTGGTAAGGCTTGAGGAAATCCCTCTATCATTGTTAAATCAATGGTCTGAACAGAATTAATTTCATTCTTTGACAGAGTTAGTGGCTTGGTGGATAGGGGAGAAGTAGTAGGCATAACATATCTTGATTTTAGTAAAGCTTTTGACACAGTCCCACGTGACAGTCTCATCAGCAAACTAGGGAAATATGGTCTAGATGAAATTACTATACAGTGGGTGAACAGCTGGTTGAAAGTCCATATTCAAAGAATAGTCAGCAATGATTTGCTCCTCAAAAGAGGGGAGCATTTAGTAGGGTTCCTCAGGGGGTCAGTCCTGAGTCCGATACTATTTAATATTTTCATTAATGACTTGGATCATGGAGTGGAGAGTATGCTTATAACATTTGTGGCTGACACTAAGCAGATGGGGAGGGACGTGCAAGGACAGGACTTTGGAGGAGAGGATTTGAATTCAAGATGACTTTGACAAACTGCAGAATTGGTCTGAAATCAGCAAAATGAAATTTAATAAAGACAAGTGCAAAGTATTACACCTAGGAAAGAAAAATCAAATGCACAACTCGAAAATGGCTAAGCAGTAGTGCTGCTGAAAAGGATTTGGGCGTTATAGTGTACCACAAATTGAAGATGAGTCAACGTGATGCAGTTGTGCAAAAGGCTAAAATCGCTGTGGGGTGTAAGACATGAGAGGTAACTGGTATGCTGTACACCGGTGAACCCTCACTTGTAGTACTGTGTCTAATTCTGGGTGCTGCGCTTTAGGAAAGACATGAACAAGTTAGAAAGAGTCCAGAGGAAAGCAACAAAAATGATCAAAGCTTTAGAAAACCAGACCTATGAAGAAAGGTTAAAAAACTGGGCATGTTTAGGCTTGAGAAAAGATGAATCGGGGGGACCTGATAACAGTCTTCAACTATAAGAGCTGTTATAAAGAAGATGGTGATCAATTGCTCTCCATGTCCATGAAGGAAGGACAAGGAATAATGGGCTTAATCTGCAGCAAAGGAGATTTAGGTTAGAGATCACAAAAATCTTTCTAAATATAAGGGTAGTTAAACTCTGGAATAGGCTTCAAAGGGAGGTTGTGCAATCTCTATCACTAAAAGTTTTGAAGAACAGCTTAAACAGGAGTGGTCAGGAATGGTCTAGGTTTACTTGGTTCTGCCACAGCAGAGGGGCTGGACTTGATGATTTCTTGAAGACCCTTCCAGTCCTACATTTGTATGGTTCTTTGATTTTATGAAATTCATTTCTGCTGGAACTCAATTAATTTAAACAGATGAAGTTAGCCCCATTTTGTGTATGTGGACAGGATGGAATATATGGACTCATTCACAAACACAATTTGTTCTTAAGTACTGTTGACATTACAACAACGCAGCATGATCATCACTCATATCCATATGGTATTTGTGTCAGGGTACAGACAGTTAACCTGGGAAAGTGACAAAGAGCTTTTGTGTTTGTTTATAAAAACATAATCAAATGGGCCTGCTGTTATCTCTTAAGCTCATGCACAGTGTTGGGTCATGATTTCCTGAGCAAGCTCACATGAGCTTCTGAAATGCATTTTCGTTTAAAGCAGAAGCTCCTCCTCTGACGACATCAAATAGGGTTATGTAGGTGGAAGCAAGCAATGAAAGTACCTGGAATTTTTTGATGTAGCTGAGTGGAATCACTTCAGCATATTCTGAGGGACAATATGTGATGTTGCACTGAGGAAATTGTTGGACATTAAATGCGTATGTAGTGGAGGTAGGAAGATACATTTCAAAGGAATAACTGATTTTTTGCATGAATCATGTACTCTTAAGTTTTCCTAGTTGTCCATGCTGAATTAAAATGACACTGAATGTACTGTGTTATCATACTGCTTGAGGATTACATTACCAGTTTGTAAATTGCATCATAATCATGACCCAAGTGAAGTTTTGTTTGTTCATTTAAACTAGCTACAATAGAACATGCACATCTACCTGTTCCATTGAATTTTCTAAGCATGTAATAGCAAATGGCTCAGATATTTGTATTATCCATATGCACAAGAGATCCTTTTTTCCCTTTCTAAATTGTATACAGGCTCTTCATCGGAACAACAGTACATCTAGTCGCTGTACTGATTTGTCTGGCTCTTCTTGGGAAAAATATATAAATGTTCCAGATTATGGAAGTGTCTGATATCCAATAAGGATTCAGATCTCTTCAAGGAGTTGGAAACAGGACTTGTTATAGCTATAAGAACAACACAGCTGGGATAAACTTAGGTGAGTGAATGTCAGCCCTCTGCAAATACAGTGACATACAGTCAGCTATTATTTTTGTCTGCTGGAAAACATGGTGTAACAGAACAAATATAAACTAATTACTATAGTTTTGTATATTTCTTATCCTTTTTAGATATGGCTCTAGATCAGTCTACTAGATTGAACTATGGGTAAACTTGGATCCAAATTCAAAATTCTTGGTTCTGTAAGACTGATGTGAACCAGGATATTGGATCCAGACCATCCTTACCTTTGTGTGGTTCAGTTCCACATCTGAATTGATGACTCAGATCTATGTCTAATGTTACAAATCCTTTTACTCACTAGGGACTTAATTTTCTATGTCAATTTAATAACTACACACAGTAGTAATTTAACGACTAAGTCACAGAAAAACATACATAAAAAGGGTTCAAAAAGAGCTACAAGAATGCTTACAGATCTGGTAAATATGCCTTAAAATAGAGATTTACGAAGCTCATTCTATTTGGCTGATCAAAGAGAAATATAAGAGGCAACTAGATCATGGTCTATAGGGACCTAAATAGAGAGAAGATATCTAATATTAGAGAGATTTTCTTCAGATAAAGGTTTACAAATCCAATGGCAGGAAGCTGAAGCTAGAAAAACAAACTAGAATAAGGCATAAATTTTTAACAGTGAAGATTTTTCAAAATTTTATGCTTATTTTACAGCTAAAAAAATCAAAATCCAAAATGTTTTGACTAACTGTAAAATACAATTTACAATACATTACATCCTGTCAACACTGATAGATCAAAATGGCATGGTTCTCCTGAAAGAATGAGGCTTAGGTGTGAAATTCACCCTGGTACAGAGGGGTACACATGGATCTATGCACAGCTCAAGCCCTATTGAAGACCTATGTTGAAGGTTTCAGTGCATGTTAAATAGCGCATGGAGTCATGTTCAAGCACTCTGCACTGGGGTGAATTTCATATTGACCAAAAAGCAGTACGGGCAAACTGGGTACAAGCCAAACAATATGAACCAATACTAATCAAGGCCCAGAGTATGACACCCCACCAAACACACATTGGTGAGCAGTTATTCACATGAGTAGCCTCACTGAAATCATCCAGTCTTAAGTCCCATCTCAACTAGTCCTCTTGAGTTGGGCGTCAGGTTTTCTTGGCATGAGATCCACTGTTTTTTATATAGATGTACCAATACCAGCATTTGGATTTTTTTAAATTATTTTTTTTCGGTTTTTAAGTAGAAAAATATCCACTACCACTATCTACCTATGGATATTTCCCATTTACTAAAATAAGACACAGTTTCTGGCTAACACTAAGTTCTGCAGAGTACTGAAATAGTGAGTTGACACTCAGCAAATAATAATAATAGTCAGCTGTGCTGTAATGTCCCAGAAGTCTCCAAATAATGGTTGTTCCAAGAACATTTTCATAATTCCAGTGGGAGACCAGCAAAGCAAAGGCATTTGATTTTACACTTGTCTTCTTGAGACTGTAGCACCTTAAAGCATTTTGAGAGCCATTTCATCACTTCTGCAAGTAAGAAGTACATCAGATAAAAAATTCCTCCCTCTCCTTCTCATCTTGCCTTTGCGAAACCCCTCACTCATGTTAGGTTGTATCCATGACATCTCTATGTGCCATGAGCCTGATCAAATGACCACAAAAGGGAATATGGGTCTTTCTTTTGACTTCAGTGGCAGTTTCATGAGGCCCTACACAAGAGGAAAAAACTTATTCCAATATATTGCTATCATTTAGGATAAACAGATAAATTCTAGTCATGCAGTCAAAATAGTTTTGAGGATGAAAGGAAAACATTCTGGTCTTCTTTTGACCTGTGCTTCAAGAATGGAGATTCTCTATTTAAATCCACCAGATTAAAGTTCTGTAGTCACCAAAAAGCCATAAAAAAAAAAGAATTATTCCAATTTTTATTTAACATTCCATCATATACCCCAATATTAATCTTCTTCAGTTTCCCTGACATTCCAATTATTATTATACAATTTATTACAATATAGAGTTCAATGACACACCAACGTTTATGTGAAAAGTCTAATTGACTTCAGTGAATAAGGACTATGCGTTGTAAATAAAGGTCACAGGATTGTGCCAATAGCTGCAAATTCTTCAACATGTTTAGAAAAACACCAGAGCAATGATTGGTTCTATGAAAAAACACATTTTGTCTACATGCAATTATTTCTTGAATTTATTTTAATCAATTTGAATAATTACCTAGTGTTTCTAAAGTGCTTAAAATAGAAAACACTACATAAGTATTATTTTGGTGCATGTATTACAATATTAGCAATTATGATTCATGCACAGGGTATATTACAAGCTTGTTACTATGCAAGCAGTAGTGATGTACTTAAAGAACAGTTTTAGAGAATTAATGTGCTGACCAAAGTTAATCAAATTGTTCAACTCCTCTCTCAATTTTCTGTTCAATTTATAACTATTCATTGGGGAAATTCATTTTTGATACGTGTCGTCTTGCTCATAAGAACTCTGTGTAAGGTCCAAATAACTTCAGTGGTTCCCATAACTGAAACTTCATCTTCTGCATAAAATCTAGTGTAGATAAGATTCAATGCAATGTTTCATGAGAGTCATGTTGGGAACTTGCTGTGGTGTCCAACACAGCTGCAACAGCTCTTAAAACAGAGCCAACAGAATGCCTGTACATGGGTGAAGCAAAGAGCACCCACAGAATATTCTCTGCATAACATTGCAGACACAGACCAAACGACTTCAGTGAACTTTGGGTGTACCTGATGCTGGGGAATTGGAGATCTGTAGGTTGGGTGGGGGGTTTTGGAACATACATGCACTGACAGTGCTAGCCAATGATGAGTTGGGTAATTTGGAACACCAGTCCGAACGGTTTCTGAAGATATTTACAAGGGGATGATTTTCTCTTTAATTGAGGAGTTGGCTTTGCTTTACAAGATATGCTTTCTATTATTTGATCTCTCTCTTACAAACCAGATGTGTTTGCATATAGTTCCATGGATCTGTTATGACTTTCATTCCATTCATAGGGAAGAAAGCTTTTCCAAAAGAATCAAATTTTTACACTATAAAAGGATCTCACAAATCTGTATGAAGTGTAATTTACTTTCCCCAGTATTAAAAAAAAAAGCTTATTAAAGGGATATGGGAATGTTTGTGGAATGGTTGCTTCTTGTAAAGACTTTAGCTCTCTCAATCTTGTGATGGCTATGTGGGTGTCATTTGACAGAGGGTAAAAGGAGACAGGGGAAAATATATGATTCCTAAAAAAGAAAGTTCAGTAATTAATTGGTTGCCTCAGCCCAATTAGTAATGGCCACATGACAGTAAAATAATTCCGTGAAAGCAAACAAAAAAGAACCCCCAAAACACCATTAGGACTGGCTTTCTTGTACTGCCTCAGTAGAGCAGCTAGAAATTAAATGGGCACAGGGACTAAAGGATTCTTTTATCTGTTGAGTTTGTATACTTGCTACCAGTGCTGTAACTCATCTAAGGATATCAGACCTGATCCTAAGAGGCCTAACTAGGAGACTTTAGCCTTCAGAGCTACCAAGCCAACACCTTTCATGAGCCCTAAATGTACTTAATATAGTTTTATAACTAAAAAGTCATAGGCTAAAAGCAGGCTTTTAAGAGAGTATTGTTTAATGTTTTTCTGTTCTCTGAGAATTTAAAATCTTTTAAAGTGGTTCTCAGTGGACTCCACAAGAATGCTTATAGGAACTTAACATTACTTCTACTAATAAGGCACTAGATACTCCTGTTTGATTTCACCAATAGACTACAGATTGAACCAATTGTGATATGACTCATAGTTGAAAGAGAGAGAAGAAAGAATATACAATTGTTATTCTGTGTTTTGTTCAGAGTAAGGTTAATTCAAAGGATAGAAGTAAATATGAGAAAATGACTGAATTTATTGAAATGAGAGATTAATTAAAATGAGTTCAACTGAAATTGCCCAACTAGGTGAAAGACCATTCCAGCTCTGTCCTCTTCTACAGAAAATCCAGCTCCATCCAGACTCTCCAACAGGCTATCAAGCTACTGACTTTGGGCTTGCCTGCACTTGAAATGTCTTCAGTGAAGACACTCCCTATGCGGACGGGAGAGGTTCTCCTGTTGGCACAGATAATCCACCTCGCCAAGAAGCAATAGCTAGGTTGACAGGAAAATTCTTCCATTGTCCTAGCACTGTCTACACAGGACATTAGGCTGGTTTAACTGCATTGCCCCAGAGTGTGGATTTTTCACAGCCCTGAGCAATGTAATTATACCAAGGTAACTTCCTGGTGTAGACCAGGCCATTGTATCATCAGAACTAACTCTTACTGGCCACCAATACTTGGAAGGTATGATATTTTCTCCAGCAATGTAAACTCTTTCTTGGTGTCAGATTTACACATTGCATTTGTAATCATAGAGGGGATACAGGGCACACATATTGTCCCAGAACAAATAGCAGCATCAACCCAGCAACCCTTGCTGCCATTGGTACGGTTGAAAGACTCAGTAAAGAGACCCTCTGGGCTTCATCACACTGGGGCATTTCTGCTGGTGCACAACCTCTTCACTCTGAATTGTCCTTACTCCTCACCCTAACATGTCTCCATAGGCCACATGATCCAGGAAAAGAATGAAGTGGTACACCTCCTCCGGATTGGTTCTGCACTGGTAGTACCCCATAAGCCTCACTTTCACAGGAGTTCCACATACACCACAAAAAGGGTGCATTTGCCAACTGACACCATACAATTACCAGATTCCAAACTGTTACTTTTACGTGGAAACTCTTGGCAAATGCTGATCTTGTTAATTGCAGTCATGGTTGGAGTGTTAGCTTCAGTGACCTGGGAAAACTCCAATCTGGGTGCCTGTAAATGCAGCATAGTATGAATGTCCCCCAGACTTTTATCGAGCATTATCATCCTGGTGCATTCAACAGTGTTTAGGTCTTATTCTTGATTTCTGAGCTCCATTTTACTCTTTTAGATGCTCTCTGTGGTCTCATCCTTTCCTCACTGATTTTATTGGGAATTGAGGGCACTCTGCTCCATTCAGTAGCAAACACCTATTACAAAAACACCCCAAATGCATGACTTTCATATGTGTGAATGATAAATCAATTTCATCAAAAATGTTCAAAATATCAACGTCTACTGAAGTATATTGAATTTTAGAAATTCACTTACATTGTGTGAACATACGTCCTGAAACTATTTCCAACCCAGTATTTCAATTTTGATTGAAACTGTCACAAAGCAGAGCCTGGAGCAACACTGCTCTCTACTTCTGATACACTTAAGCTATAATCCTCCTTTCAGATCACTTATTATAAACTCTTTCTTTGTACCTTCCATAGAGCTATACCAGACAAGACCCTTGCCAAGAGACTATAATATATTTCTGAAATTTTAATAGATTTACAACATATAAATTTCCAGTCTGTCACATTGTTTTATTTTCCAGCAACAGCAATACAGACTGATTTCTATTGCCCTGAGAAAATCTCAGGGTGCTGCCATGCATTCTGGTGGCACTGGCTGCACAAACATATTTTGTTCCAGCAAAAACAACTACACAAAATGTAAACTTCATCCACCATATAACCAATGCACGGTGAAGGCATAGGAAATAGGATTAGAAATTCTCATAGAATGTCCTAGTACTGTACTGTATTTCAAGGCTAATGGTTTCTTTTCATTTTAGTGTGCATCCCCATAGCAAAACAAGAAGCAGGGCATGTGTGTATTGTGCAAGCCTCCATACACCACTCCTGCAGTGGACCTGATTCTTAATCTGCAGTGCTGCTACTCTAAAACCCACAAAACTCAATTCAACCACATGAGGCAAGATTTGATTCCAGATGGGGTAGTATCTTCCATTTGGTATTCGCTCTGCACCCAGAGCTAGCTCATATTTCTTTCCTTACAGTTTTACTTTTGTTAGTGGCTTTGATCTACACTATCTTGTGAACAAGAGAGTTCTTTGTTAGAACAAGAACTTTGGCTACCTAATTTGAGATCGGTTTATCCTTGCAATTGCATTCTGAAGATACAAGATAACTTCTAGCTGTGTGCCTAACAATTATAACTGGCATGAAAATGAGGAAATATTTAATGAAAAATGTTCCCTGTTTTTTATGGAAAAATGTTTTGACAATTTTTCTTAACAGTTGATATCTCATGTCATAATAATTAATATCTCTACTTATTCGTCTCAATACAGAATTCCCGATACAAATGCAAAATTCAGAAAAATATCTACTTTCATTACTGGATATCCATATTTGAAAATAAAGCCCCTTACAAAATGGTACCACAGTGAATATGCTGCTAGGTGTACGATACCAAAGAATATTGAAAATACAGGGCTAAATGCTGTTCTTGGATGTGCTTTGGTAACTTCTGTTGTAGTCACTAAAGAGCATGGTAGCCATGTGCTTTGATACAAAGAATGAATTTAGCATATTTTGGGCTTGGAAACAGGCAGAATCCCAGCCTCCCAGCCAGGGAGACTGAATTGACCAGTAGGATTATTCCACAAGACAACTCCACAATGTTGAGATCAGTCAGACTCCAGTGCCTGCAAGGAGGAGAAGGACATGCCACCCCCACCAATATACAATAATGAGCAGAGGATGATGTCTCTCAGTGCTTTCACCTCTAACGCCATACAATATTTATATTTGTTTTAAGATTAGAGACCTGATCTTGGTCTCTTTCTCCCCCTAGTGGAGAAATTATGTTGTTTACTGCAGCTTTAGGTCTAAAGTTACCTCGATGGTCCTAATGGCGAAGGCAGAAGTACCTGGATTGCAAAGGGATTCCAAGAGGCTGGGAAATTCTCTGATTTGCAGAACCTCATTTCTCCACAATTTGAGCAGCTCCACACGTTGTCATGGAATAGGTGCAGATCTGCATTCATTTCCTATTGCATTCTCATCTTGCTCTGGCTCATCCTTTCCCCCAAGATCTATCAGGGCAGTGTGCAGCTGTCTGGAATTTATGCAACTCACAGTAACACACAGACAGGGCTGAAGATTTGACCACTGTTATGAGATATCTTGGGCTTTCTTGCACAACAGATTCCCATGTTCCCATTCCCAGAGCTTTCAGTGCTGTTTTAGATTTAGAAATTGCACTTCCTAATGATGAAAGTCAGAAGGGCAGTATTGTTATTGCAGTGGACTGTATTTTTCCCACAAGCTGATAAGATTTTGTGCCTTTTGTCACAGTGAATAAACCTACTTCGTGGTGTTATTTTCCCAGCCCTCTCCACTTCATCCCTCACTGTGAGAATTCAAAGAGACAGAGCATTACACATCATCTCTAGATCTCAAAATGCTTTACAAAGGGGGCAAGTATCGTCATTTACATTTTATAGACAGGGAAACTGAAACAGAGAAGTGAAGATATTTGCCAAGAACACAGAAAGCTGTAAATAGAATCCAGGTCTTCTGATTACTAGTCCAGTGCCATCGCCACTGGATCACACTGCCTACTGGTAAATAACTGGGGAAGGCACAGGTACAGCCAATCTGGTCTTCACCACTCAACTGACTGTGTGATAATGCTTAATCAGCTAGATTTATGTTTAGGATCAGAAAAGTAACTAACCCTAACATGATCCTATTTGATTCCAAATATCTTTGGAACTGCACATTCATGCCGACAAGAAGTGAAATAATATACACTTTTGAGATGCTAAACTGCTGATCCATTAGTATTCTGCCATCCTCCAAACAATGCGGGTCACCAGTTACACATATCTTCTGCATTTGTGACTGAACTTCGAAAAGCAAGAGTAGAATGTATCTGAAAATCTAAGGATTCAGCACAAATTATTTGTATTCTATCATCAAAAACAGAATAACCCAGAGCAAAATTTTTGAGCATAAATTTATTCCACACCCTTGTTGGAATAGCTAACACTCCTGAGTATTTGCATATGCATAGTCCATAAAGAGTTGTCTGAGTCAGCTTTTGTTAACAGTTGTTCAAATAAATCAGATACTGAAGTGCAAAATCTAGCACAGCTCAGAGAATGGATTTCACTGGATTGATAGAAAGTTTTTTATACATGTCAGATACAATCTCTCCCTAAACTTCTGCATATTATTTAAAGAATACACGCTCCCTCTAAATATTTGCATTTTGTATTTTCAGATTGCTGGGCAGAGCCAAATAGATGCAATTTTCATTGACCTGATTTAGAGAATGTGTTTAAAAGAGCACAAGTGAATGAGAGAATAGTTTATAGCAGAGTGGTATTTATATGTGGATGACATTCAGCAGTAACATATTTAGGAAATATTTGGTTTTTAGAAGGAGAGGTTACTTACCTTACAATAACTTGAGCTCTTTGAAATATTTTGTCTCTCTTGGTGCTCCACTATAGAATGCATGCATGCCCATGTGCTCTCAACTGGAGAATGCAAAGCAGTGTCTGTGGGACCATTTCTGTGCAGAACAGCACCTCATACCTCCAAACAGGGACATATAAGGAAGTACAGATCCACCACCACCAAAGCTCCTTCTCAACCATAAAGTAGATCCTGTACAATGCAGGGGAAGGAGGCAGGAAGTGGAGCATACACAAGGACAAAATATCTCAAAGAACTCATATTGCTGTAAGGTAAGTAACTGCTCTTTCTTTTCTGAGTATATATCCCTTGGGATGCTCCACTGTAGGAAAATCACAAGCAGTAACTCAACAAGGAGGTGGATGCTGGGGAGTCAAGTCCAACACAATTTAGAGGACTGCATGACCCAAGGTAGTATCATGCCTGGAAGCAGTTAAGATGTTGTAATGCTTGGCAAGGGTATGAATAGAAGATTAAGTTGCAGCCCTACAGATTTCTGTCAAAGTAATGTCCTTCAGTAGAGCTATAGATGTGGACTGAGCTCTAGTGAAATGTGCTGTCACTCTGTGAGGGGAGCTATATTGCAGCAGATTCATAACAGGTTAAGATGCAACTCGAAGACCATTTTGACAGTCTTTGAGTGGAAACAGGTTGACCCTTCATCTTCCCAGCAAATGATACGAATAACCTACGAGAGGCCCGGAAGGTGTTAGTTCTGTCAAGGTAGAAGGTGAGGGCTCTTCTGATACCTAGTGTATGTAGGCTAATCTCCTTTTAGAGGCATGAGGTTTTGGGTCAAATACTGGCAGGCAAATCTCTTGATTATTGTGGTTTTCCCAAGAGAACTTTGGAGGAAGCAGGGATGGGGGCACAGTCTAACCTTGTTTTTATAAAAGGTAGTATGTGGCAGGTCAGCCTTGAGAGTACTGAGCTCTCCCATTTGTCTAGCTGAGCTGACAGTCATGAGGAACAAACTCTTAAGGGAGGGTGGATTAGAGGACAGGTAGGCATTGGTTCAAATGGAAATATCCTCAGGGCCTTAGGAATCAAACTGAGGTCCCACTGGGGGTGCCAGGTTCAGTATGAGGGAAAATAAATTGTATAAACTCTTGAAGAATCTAGCTTTATTACAATGGTCAAAGACCGAGAATCCTTTGATGAGGGAGTTGAAGGCAGCTATAGTGACCAAATGTACTCTGACCCAACTCTTGGATAAATCTTGCATGTCTACTTTGGAAGTAAGTTTTGCGAGTACAAGGTTTCCTGCTAGATATGAGAATTTACTGGACCTCCTCTGAACAGGACAGTTCCATGCTTGAAAACCATGTAGGAACTGTGATCTCAGGTTCAGCGAAGAGGGACTGGGGTGGATCAGGGACTCAGAGATCTGTGCCTGAGGGGAACTTGGAGAGGTATTGCCACAGAGAGGTGAAATAGTTTCGATTACTATACTTGTCTTGTCCAGAATTGTGCTATGAGGATAACACTTGCTCTTTTCTGATGCTGTTTCTGTAAGGTCTTGAGGATTAGATGTAAAGGCAGATAAGCATACAGCAGGGTACAGGGCTATGGTATTATGATGACATCATATCCTCCCTTGGAGCAAAAAAGACAGCATTTCACATTTTTTGGGGGAGGCAAAGAGATTTGCTCCTGCAGAGCCATAAGTCTGGCAGATGCTGTGGAAGAAAGAATCCCTGAGCTCCTATTCATGGTCCTGAAGGAAGTGTCTGCTCAGGGAGTCTGAAGTTGTATTCTGGAGGCCTGGAAGATAGACAGCGAAGATTTCTATCTGATGGGAACCCCATCAGTTCCACAGCCTTAGTGGCTCTGGGCATAAGGACTGGGATCTTGCTCTGACCTGTCAGTTGATATAATACATTGCTGTTCTGTTGTCCAGCATTTCCCTGATAGAGTTGCTGTGTTTGTGAAGGAAGTGTTGGCAAACATAACAAACTGCTCTTAGCTCCAGAATTTTAATGTAGAATGTGATCTCTTGCACAGACCACTTGTCCTGGGCTGTGTCCCTTTGGAAGAGAGGCCCCATCCCAGAAGTTCAGTTTCTGTTGTGAGGATCTTTGAGGGGGAGACTAGGGAAAGAGTGCCCATGAATAGTCATATCTCATGGATCTAAGGGCATCTGGTGGGGTCCAAAAGAGCTTCTTCAGAATATTGGCTCAGCAGGATGTGGTGGTAAGGTGCCAAAAGAGAGCCCTGTACTGAGACCTCAGAGTCTGAAGAAGAATCATCCCCTGGGCTGAAGGGGGGTAGCTGGTACTGAAGGCTGGAGTTCAATCTGACTGGAGTTCAATCCATTTGAGCGGTACTGGGAAGGGGCCTGGAAGAGGACCATAGTTTAAATTTCAGTATAAACAAGTCCTCTGAGGAAAGAAATGCTGGGGAGGTCTGGTATCCAGAAAACTCAGTTGGTACTAGGGCCTGGTGTTGCTGAGATGGTGAGCGTGGTACCAGTGAGGCTTGTAGAAGATCTTCTCTAACCTTGTAGCCTTGGTGTAAGGAAGTACCATAACACACATAGAAAGCCTGAGCACATCTCAGTGCCGAGAAGTGTCAGTTGGTATCAAGGTAGGCTCCTCCCTGTGTTGTCAGCTTAAAGACGTGTCCACCTGCTACTTCTTGTGTGGTACTGGTGGCCCAGTACTGTGCTCCAATGGAGCCTCAGCTGTATCCCTTGAGGGACATGTGGTCTCCTTAGAGTGAGATTTAGGGGTGACCTACTCCTCTTGTTAGGCTCTCTAGAAGGGGTGAGACACTTCTTCTTTTCAGAAGTGAAGCCTGTGAAGATGCTGCTGCCACCCAGGGGCATGGGATATAGAGGACGATGTACCGGAGGGCCCCGTTGGGGCTAGTGAATGATCCATTAGAAAAAGCTTCAGTCTAGCTCTCTATATTTCTGAGACCTGCCTTTAAATCCCATACAGACCTTACACATTGACAGGAAGTGGGTTTCTTCGAGGCAGTGGAGACAGCTCAAATGACCATCAGCAAGTTTTTGCTACCAATCTATTCATCTCCTCCCTCCAAGCTGCTAAATACCAAAAGTCCTAATAAGTGCTGGGCAGTCCATTAAAAAGCTCTCCTTCACGCTTATTTTTCTTAGGTTCTACTGAATGAAATTAAAGGCCATGGTTAGAAAATCTTACGGAATCTTTACAAATGTGTTCTCCAGCATTCACACAAAATGTTCAAGTCCTATCAGAGTAACACAAAAATTCTACAAAAATATTGTGGGCACACAACAAATCAAAAAGTTTGTATTCCCACTTCCCAGCAATTTCCATAAACTTTTCTTCTTGTAGCAAGTGAAGAATGTCTTTTGTCTCCTCCCCCATTGCATTTTGTTCCACATTTCATTGCTGTATCTAAAAACCTTCTGAATCTCCTGAATTTTGAACACACATGATACTCTTCAAAGTTCCATTTCACCCAGCAAAATTTCAAACTTAACTGAATCAAACAATGTAAAATTGACAAAGTCCAAAGGAAATTGATATGTATGGATGTGTTTCTGTGAATTAGGTCCAGAAGATTTGTGTAGAAAGAAATTTGAATCTTTAGAGTTATGGTTAGCTGATATTAGGGTTTGGATGTTTGGTTTGTATCAGTCTGGGTTCATAACAGGTTTGTGGACATTGGATTAGATAGCAGAATGATTTGTAAAAGCCTGGGAAAAAAATAAGAAACTGACTGCTTACTATTGCAAATCCCTTAAATTTGTAATTATATTCTATATTTAAATGACCAATAACTATATATTACAAATGCATGCAGGAGATAAAGATTTCCAAATGTATATACTAAAAGCTTGTTCTTTCATAAATCATATATTGATAGGACAGCTTATTTGTGGGGGAGACAGACAGACAGGGAAGTTCAGTGGCAGTTGAAGCCATTCAGTAAGATGAGCAGAAAACAGAAATTCTGTTTTGCAAACTATGTTGAGGTTATGGCATTAGTTTCATTTGGCATTGGGCATGAACCAAGAGCTTTAGAATATTTTCATAGAAAAAGAGAGGGAAAGAAACTCATCCCAGAACACCCAATATAGCCAGCTGGTCAGGTGGGAGATTCAGTTTCCAGTGCCTGATCCAAAACAGGCACAGTAGGGACCTGAACGTGGGTCTCCTACCTCCAAGGTGAGTGCTCTGAACTATTTGCGATTCTGGCATGCGTGCCTCTCTCCCTCTCAGACCAGCAGTTCCACCCTGGACCTCAGTAACTTTCCTTACCAAAGTTTCATCTAAATGAAAAAATTTCCGCAAAAAGTTTGCTTTGCTGACTCAGCATTTTCTGACAAAAAATGTTCTGTCAGAAAATTCCTGACCAGCTATACCACTCACCAGAATCAAGCCCAGAGAGAGTTAAATAAGCTATGTTAAAACAAAAATATTTTAAACAGCAAATTCCAAAGATATTTGCATGATCTTCTATGTTATCAGCTGTAATAGAAATGAAGAACTTTATCTTATTACCACTCTGAAAACTTGAGACTGAACCCTTTATCGACAGTATTTTTATACACTGTGGAAATAATGTCATACTATTCTTCTACAGTTAGCCATGTTTATCTTTTCCTGACATCAGAGTAATACTGAGTCAGGGCCATAGAACTCCTCATGCCAAAATGTTGACGTCTTCCTACTCACCCTGCTACCTCACTATATAAGGCTCTGTCTTCAAGAAAGGAATGATTCTTTATGACACTGAATGATGTACAGCCACATGGGGAAGTTCCTCTTTCCTTCAGAAGAAGTTTCTCTGTCAGTATCCCACTCCGAAGGTGCATGCCTCATTCAGACTCCCTGAAAAAGTAAAAGGAACACCTGGCTTTTAATATTCAATCCTGACATTGTTTCCATTTGATCAAGCACACAAACTTTGGACACAGCTCAATGTGAGGGCCTTCTCACTCTTCAACCTCCATGGAACAATCTGTGATAGCCACCTATATTGGCTGTTCTCGGTCTCTACCCAGCAATCCATAGGGAATCAATAGGCAACAGGCCAAATAGGAAATATCTGAAACCTCCCATATCCCTAAGGTCTCAAATAGGAAGCAAATTGCCAGAACAATGTACTCACTAGGTGGAGGAGGCATCCTCTCCATTGGAAGGGAAGCCAGTGAGCAAGGTCTTTAGCTTTCTGTTGACTATCTTCTGTAACATAGTGGTGAAACACCTTGAATAAAAACTGTAGGGGGTAGCGAGGACTCCCAATTTGAACTGACTGTGTGCATCCAACCTAGAAAGTGCAGCCATGTCCTACTGTTCAGGAAGATTGTTCCTCAGAGAAGGGAGAATAGGAAACTGCATGAAATCATGGTGACATACATTCAGGCCCCTTCCGAGGAGGCTTAATTGCCTAATATTTGATCAGACTGGTAAAGGGTATACTCTAAATCAAGTCCAATTCAGGGGTAGAATTTCATTAATTTGGGGATCTTTTGTAAGTGATAAACATCAACCTTGGTGTAAATATTTCTGAATCAGGGGAGATGTTGTCACTCAGTGTTACCCTCATCCCCCATCCTCTATTACCCCCTGAATACACTAACAGTTATGTTAAGAGGGGCAGGGATTGTCGGATAGGAAAAGGGAGGGGTCTATACATTTCTTAGACCCTCTACATTTGTCTGAAAGGGTTACTCTATTACCAGCCCTAAGACCAAGCCACGCAAGGTCCAGTTTATGTGGGCCACTTGAATCAGATCTTGCAGGGTTTAAATAGTCCAAGTAGCAGCCTTTTTGAGTCATGATTTATCCCAAAGATATTGGATGTGTTTTGAATTTCAAAAGAACCCTTCCAAATCCTTTTCCCTTTTCACAAACCAGCCAAAGTCAAGAGAAGGCACATGTAAAATGGACTGGTTCACAGGAATTGCTAAAGTGATACAAATAGCATCTCTTGGGATATTGAAAGCTAGATTGGCCATAATACTAAAACACATACTGTAGAGAACAATCAGACACTGGCAGAGGGTGAACTGGATGACATAACAGATCCTTTTCAACCCCAGTTTCCATGAGTATGTGATTATACTCCAGAGAGTAGCAATTTCAAGTGAAAGCCATGTGAAGTGTTTGTTTGGACAACGACCCATTTTCTTCAGTCCAACTTATAAATTGTTGATTTAGGAGTTATTGGAGCCATGAGAATAGGTATTTTCTAAGGGTAGGGTGACCCAAAGAAGTTTGTGGACCATAACATTTGGCAATCTTGATAGAGAATCCTTCCCTATTTGCAGGGATAAGAACATGAGGTTCTGGAAGAAAAGACACCTTTGGGTCAGTGGCACATGATATTGATTTTTTTCATTAACCAAACTTTTTCCATCTTCCTAAAAAGTTTGGTTCACCTTTTTAGTGAAGAGTCCATTCTTATTTGACCTAAAATGGTTCCCCCAACTTACATGGTTCCATTTGGAATAATTAGCTTTGGAGTACACTATAATTGCCACAGGTGGAGAACAATTGGTATGAGAATGGGGTCTAGTCTATTAAAGCATCTATTTTTATTTTCTTTCTATGTAGCAAACTGACAAGCTTTTAAAAACACAGCCTTAAGAAAATGCAGAAGATTCATGCTGCAAAAACACTCCCTTAAGATGATTTATAAATGACTTTCAAGATTGGGTTTGAATGGTCTAAAGTTAGATGAAATTAAGTTTATCTTTCATTGATAATCTTAACCAATCACGTACAATTCTAAGTCGATGCTTGGTTCATAAAAGTTAGTGTTATGCTAGTTCTCTGGTTTACAATGCATCAATATAGCATTTAAATCAGTACAATATGGAAGTAAAGTTACTGTTTCTTGCTTAGCATATATGTTCTGCCTCAAAAAGGAAATGTGTCTGAGGGGTTTTTTTTTGTTTGTTTGGGTTTTTTTGGTTTTCTGAGAACTGGAATCTTGGCTTATATTTAGTTTGGATAATTTTCCTGGAAACGTTGTAAGTGCCATGGAAAACTTCTTTTTATTTAAGAAAAAGGGATTTTGAAGTTGTTCTGAGGGGGAAATATCTTCAACCTTTGCTTGTCTTCTGATTCACA
This sequence comes from Caretta caretta, assembly GCF_965140235.1. Lineage (NCBI taxonomy): Eukaryota > Metazoa > Chordata > Testudines > Cheloniidae > Caretta > Caretta caretta. Next base: position 51,725,410 of record NC_134216.1, on the reverse strand, counting down.
AAGTCTACCACTACAGTTCAAGATATGACCTGGCCAAATCTACAGATGTGCTCTGTCTGGCACCTATCTCAATGTGAATTGGAGTGTTTACACATAAGCTGGAAGTCAAAGGTTTGCAGGCCACAAAGAGCTGAACAAGCAAAGTGGCAAGTTTTACAATACTATGAGAAGGGTTACTAAGTCATCAACAGTCTGTAATTAAACATGCCATAATTCAGTTTGCCACAAGCTTTGGATGTTCTGCATCTTTAAAAGATTTTGTTGTAGAAAGCAAGACTCAAAGGTTCACAGTAACTGTTTTCTGAAATAGCTGCAGTATGTTACAACCGACAAGAGAAGTAGTTAACTTAAGGTTGCCCTTCATTAATTTAAAGGATTATGAAATATTCTGAAAAGACTGTGGCTCTTAGCCCACATTCACTCTTTGTACATCTGAGATGCTGCATAAGGGAAAATGTATTTCCTGATAGTGTGGGTAGCACTAGATTTTTTGGTTGAAGCTTTCGTACAGTTTTATTCCAGAGAAGCTAATTACATACACATTTTGTATAACTCTTAGTGAACTTCACTGGATAGTATTGGACCTACCCTAGCTGCTGCTTTTTGTTAGTTACTATTTCTTTATAAAGTATGTAAAATGTTTAAGCACCAAGGTTTTGGTAAATGCATCTTTTATGGCAGATCCCATCTCATTATTTATTGTTAATGTAGAATGTTAAAACTGCAGTTGCATACACCCATTAAGGTCCAGTGTGTTACATTAAGGTCCAGCAGTTAGTAATTAAATGAGCAAACAGCACCATAGGTATTCAAAGGAGAGCTACTCCATCATGTAGTCTAAAGTGTATTACTTAGTGGATAGGCAGTACTGCAAAAGCTGCACACCATGAGTCAGGGCACAGGGTGTGGAAGGTGATGGCAGGAGAACCTTGCATCCCTTCTGAATCCTGGCCCAGACAATACTCAGGTAAATGCTGATTGTCTCTGAGGGGAGGTACAGTCAAGCCTCAGAGTGAGGGTTGCAATGACAAAAGAGCTTGAGGATGGCAGAAGGGAAACTATACAGTGGAAAGCAGCTAATTATGCAAGAACCTCTCCCCCTAAAAAAAGTAACTATGATCTCAATCCAGTATTCCCAGTCTCAGTTATTTAGGCCACTTATTTTAATCATGAATGATTTAAACAATTTTAACCACACAGCCAGATAGAGAGAACCAAAGCAGAAGGAGCTAGTGTCTCCTGTGCAATGCTTGTCAGACACTGAAAGGAAGAATGACTCTTGTTCAAAGTTTAAAGGGAAAATATACAGCTCAACTGGCAGCTGCCCACAGGAAAAGTGTGTTCATGAATTAACTACGTCAGGGCATTTTTAAGGAGACAGAAGCCGTGGGTGGAACCTCACGGCTACATTAGTTTAAGGGCATCCTGGCATTGCAGTGTACTACTGTGGAAAAGTCAAGCTGTTGAATTCTAACTCTGAACACTCCTGCATTCTCAGATGCAGACCATTTCACCAGGACATCGGAAGGGAAAGCAAATGCAACAAACGCTCATTAGCTCTTTCCATTTAGACAGAATGAAGAAGATTATGAACTATCCTTCTGGGCCCAATCGGCCTTCAGACCCAGCTGAAACAACAAACTGATCTTCTTCCATTCATACCCTCTTGGATGAATCAGAATCTATTGTACATATTTGCCTGGGCTACTTTCACTGCCGCTTGTTCCACTGGCATGCACTGTGTTGCTGGGTGTTGTTGTTTAGCTCACTTTACAACCATTGTAAAACTCATTTGTGATCAGTTTCTGTGCAGACAAATTGCTTATTTGCTTCTTATGCTGATGATGCAAAGAATATGAAACAGCATTTACCTATTGGCTCTGCTCCGTCTTTTCCCCACTAGGTTCATATTTTCTACTTATATTCTAATCTCTCAGAAACATATAGATGTGGAAAACATTAGTGCCATACCATGCAATTTCACACCTTAGCAACAAAGCACAGCGTTAACAATCTTCAGCCAAAGAGGACTATATTTTTGTCATTATGCTCTACACTGTAGCCATTCAGAGTCTAAGAGGGGCTATGCCTGAGATCCTCCCCAAAACACACACTGCTATACCATTTGAACTAAAGAATAATGGGTGAAATTCTGGCCCCTTTGGAGTAAATGGCAAAACTCACATAGACTTATATAGGACTCAGATTTCACTCCATTTCCATGAGCAGCAATATGGGGATAGGGCTTATGATGTAGCTGGATAGGTCTGATTCCATCCAGCACACGAGTGGTACAACCGAAAAGTAATTATTTAATTACAAAAGGATTATTTAGCAGACTAAGTAAATGTATGCTTTGAGACCATTAAGGGCTACACAGAAATGCTCCGAAGTAGTGTAGCAGTTTTCAGCAGGACTCCATGAACCACTTCAGATAAAATAATGACACCATTTGGAGGATCAATCCTGTGCCACACTTTTCTGAGATTCTGAAATGTTTGAATCCTATGAGTCATTTTACCTTTCAGTTTCCAGCTAACAGAAATGAAAGGACTCCAAAATCTTCTGAAACAGCTTGTTCTCATAAGAGTTCAATACCAATTTTGAGAACTCAAGAGGTAGGGATGGTTTCACTAAGCTTCTGATATGCATGCAAACCTTTGAATGCTCTTGCAAACTCCAGGTTTTTTCAGGGTAACCCATCCCTAATTTTAACTTCCTGTGTCTGTGTGTGTGTGTGTGGGGAATCTATATTCTCAAATGCTTTGCCAAACTCATTCAAAGGGTGAAATTTTGCCATTATATGAATGTTCAATGGCTTTTCCCAGCGAAGTGGTATAATTTGATCCCTAAAGTCAGCAGAATTTTTAACAGGGAAGAATGACAGTGTTGTGAAAGAAATGGTGAAATTTTATGCACATCCTTCCCCTTGTGTGTGTGTGTGTCTCTCTCGCTCACACACACACACACTTTTCTTTTTGTTTTCTTTAAAAGCTTTATTTAATTAATTAATTTAATTAAATTTAAACTTTATTTAAAAGTTTAAATTAAAACTTATGTCTTATTTAACAAGACTAGCTAGTGTGCAATATTGTGACATGTCTCTATAGATTGTCAGAATGTGGTGTGTGGGATATAAGTAGTTTTAAGTTAGTTGATTGCATTAAAATTGTACTTCGTTGGTGGCTCTCCTAAGTTTAATTCTATCATCTAGTGATTTGTGATACATGGTCTGGGAAGTTGCTACATTTTAATACTGGACCTTTCACAATGGAATACTATTTCTCCCATGACATGGCATAGGTCACCCTTACCTGATACGTCACACCACTGGCACTTCTAGGCAGTATGTCACGTAGCAGTATTATCCCGCCGATGGGAGAGAGAGGAGTGTAACCTTCCTGCTGTGGTCTGGCAGCAGAGACCCCAGTAGCAGCAGAGCAACTCCCCTTCCTCTTCTCCCAACACAATTGAGACTGTCATTCTTTATGGTCTCTATTCTGCCAACAGAGACTGTGCATAGGACTAAAATCAATCAAACTCATATCATGGCTGGAATGACAATCACTCTGACTTTCATAAAAAGACCTTCTAACTCATTTGAACGAACAAGAAGATCAACTCAACACAATTAGCCTTGCAAGAGAAAGAACAAGCCTGTATTTTTCATGCAGATTAACTGTACAAAAGTTTAAGAACTTTAATAAAGAGGGTGAGCATGACCTGTAATTATAGACAATTACCACTAGAATACTGGTAAAAGAAGAATATTTTTTCATGCAAGAGTCAGCTCTTTTGGTTACAGTGGTCAAAAATAATTGGTCTGAAAAGGGATCACCTGACAGAGTCGGAAGACATCAAGGCATCAAACAATAATTCTAGAAAACAAAATATAGTATCATCCCACAACTTGTGGTTTGTTCTTGCTGATAAAGTATGAGGACAACTGACAGTTATAAGATACATTATTTCAAAAGAAAAAAACCTAAAAGGAATATAAAAATATATTGTAATGCTCCAAACTTTCCAGATTTTGAATTACAACATGTGGAAGGCAATTGAATGATAGCTTTAAAAAGCATATCCAGTTTTAGCTAAGATAAATAGATATGGCTTCTTTACTTGGGGCTTGACCCAAAGCTTTAATAGGCATTGGTTCAAGTTCTATCTGTACAATTCCTTTTTTACTACTTCTATTCCTACTAAGGTCCTTATTGGAAATATCTTGGATACTACAGATACTGCGGTTGTATAATTGCAAATACTGAAATTACTAGGGTACCTGGAATAAATTTAAGGGCAACCACTCTTCTAATTTGTGTTTCTTATCTTGCTGGATTTGTTTTGAGAAAGGAGAGGCAGAGGAGCTCAGACAGCTACAGAGCTGCACCACTGAGCGTTAATATACTTACCACCTTTCATGTTTTTTTAAATGGTTTTTTCAAGAGGATCTATGAGTGTCAAACGATCAAGGACAAGTATGTTAGCACCCGTTCATTTTCTATTATTCCCATCAGTGGATTAAAACTGCCCTTTCCTTGTTTTGTTCATGGAGGCTTTCAGTAAAGTGAGGGGTTGAAGAGGGTTATGGGACTAAAAAGGAAGGCCAGTTTTAGAAGCTAATAGAGGCTTAGTGGGCTTGTAACTGGAGTTGCCTGCTACATATTCCAGTTTCCTGACTTTTCTTTGCAGTTCCTTCCTGTCATTCCCTCTGTACCTCAGAATTTATACTTGGGACCTAATTCTGGGCCAGATCCTCAGCTAATGTAAATGAGCATAGCTCAACTGACATCATAGAATCATAGAATCATAGAATATAAGGGTTGGAAGGGACCCCAGAAGGTCATCTAGTCCAACCCCCTGCTCAAAGCAGGACCAATTCCCAGTTAAATCATCCCAGCCAGGGCTTTGTCAAGCCTGACCTTAAAAACCTCTAAGGAAGGAGATTCTACCACCTCCCTAGGTAACGCATTCCAGTGTTTCACCACCCTCTTAGTGAAAAAGTTTTTCCTAATATCCAATCTAAACCTCCCCCACTGCAGCTTGAGACCATTACTCCTCGTTCTGTCATCTGCTACCATTGAGAACAGTCTAGAGCCATCCTCTTTGGAACCCCCTTTCAGGTAGTTGAAAGCAGCTATCAAATCCCCCCTCATTCTTCTCTTCTGCAGGCTAAACAATCCCAGCTCCCTCAGCCTCTCCTCATAAGTCATGTGTTCTTGACCCCTAATCATTTTTGTTGCCCTTCGCTGGACTCTCTCCAATTTATCCACATCCTTCTTGTAGTGTGGGGCCCAAAACTGGACACAGTACTCCAGATGAGGCCTCACCAATGTCGAATAGAGGGGAACGATCACGTCCCTCGATCTGCTCGCTATGCCCTTACTTATACAAAGTATAAGACATCAGCCCACTGAAAAGTGGAAAGACCCCGATGACTTAATGGGTTTTGGATTAGGTCCTGTGTCTATGTTCTAAGTAGTCAAGTCAAATAGGTATGCACCTCCACTTTGAGGTACTGAGTTCACGATCGGATAAAGGCATTTCAAATCCCAGTCTCCTATATTCCATCCTACTTCCGCATTCCAGACTCCACTGTATGCCACAGCATTCCACTTGCAGAGGAGTGTTATAGCAATTGTCATAACTATAAAGGGAAGGGTAAACCCCTTTAAAATCCCTCCTGGCCAGAGGAAAAATCCTCTCACCTGTAAAGGGTTAAGAAGCTAAAGGTAACCTCGCTGGCACCTGACCAAAATGACCAATGAGGAGACAAGATACTTTCAAAAGCTGGGAGGAGGGAGAAAAACAAAGGGTCTGTGTCTGTCTGTATGATGCTTTTGCCGGGGACAGAACAGGAATGGAGTCTTAGAACTTAGTAAGTAATCTAGCTAGGTATGTGTTAGATTATGATTTCTTTAAATGGCTGAGAAAATAGCTGTGCTGAATAGAATGAATATTCCTGTCTGTGTGTCTTTTTTGTAGCTTAAGGTTTTGCCTAGAGGGATTCTCTATGTTCTGAATCTAATTACCCTGTAAGGTATTCACCATCCTGATTTTACAGAGGTGATTCTTTTCTTTTTACTTCTATTAAAAGTCTTCTTGTAAGGAAACTGAATGCTTTTTCATTGTTCTCAGATCCAAGGGTTTGTGTCTGTGGTCACCTATGCAAATTGGTGAGGATTTTTACCAAACCTTCCCCAGGAAGTGGGGTGCAAGGGTTAGGAGGATTTTTGGGGAAAGACGTGTCCAAACTCTGTTTTTTCAGGAACCCAGATAAAGTTTGGTGGTGGCAGTGGAAATCCAAGGGCAAAGGGTAAAATTAATTTGTACCTTGGGGAAGTTTTAACCTAAGCTGGTAAAAGTAAGCTTAGGAGGTTTTCATGCAGATCCCCCCATCTGTACCCTAGAGTTCAGAGTGGGGAAGGAACCTTGACAGCAATGCATAGTGCTGATGCAACAGAGTCTAAAGTGCAGGTTTTACGGAAGGGTGGGATCACCACAGGCTGCAAAAACACACCCAAAGGTCACTAGGCAGTCATCTTTGCCATAGATAACAACATCATTCTACATCTGGCAGATGGAAATGGAAAACAAGTTCACTAAGTGTAAGTGCTTCCAAATATGTGAGTGGATAGCAGGCTCAGGTGTCTGCTTATCCATAGGATTTTAAACCTACATATAAAATGTCTAAGAATGATGAGTATCAGCATTGTGATTGTTTGTTCTCCCAAGAATGACAAAGCTACACAGTTGTTTACATGAGCCAGTGCGCTAGCCTCTGAAACCGAGATTACTCATGATAAATTAAGAAAACCAGCCTCATTGTTATAGAAACTGAAGAATAAGATAGACAGTTATATACGTCTCAGATAAAAAGATGATGCTGTGGGAGTCTGATGCATTGCAGAACTCTGAACCTTGCCATCTGAGATTGTAAATAAAAGATGTATAGGTCCTGGAAAAGTAATTTAGTGGAGGAAACATACTAGCTAAACTGGAAAGAGAAGGACAGCATATTGCCAGACTTCCACTTTTAAGTCTTCAATGGAACTAATTCATAGGAGTGAAAAGTTGTTCAAATTTACTCTCCAATACAGAAATAGTAAGGGCCTGGTGGTTATGATGCATGAGTGCCCTCAGTTCTCATTTGTTTTAGAGTTGCTGGCTCCATGAGTGTGATGGTGTTTAGCACCTTACAGTCCTGGGCCCTAATTGTGAAGCAGAGTCAAAAGCATGCTTCAGCATAGAAGAAATTACACTGTCAATGTTTAATCAATCAAGACATTCAAAAATATACGTAATATAGTTATGCCCTTCAGGAGCCCACAATACCAGAACTTCTCAGATGAATTTAAACCTGCCCTTCACTTTTGAATGGGAGATCAGTGTTCTGTTAATATATAAGTGATTGGGAAAATTCTGCTGATCTAAATAAAACTCTAAAGTTCTTTTTATTCCTCCCACATTTACCTACATCTTATACTCCACCACCCCTTTTCTATTTTTCTTATTCCTATCCTTTTACAAATATTTACATATAGTTGAGTAAATTTTGTTTGAGGTTAGTTTCTGTAAGAATATTATTTTCATATCTAGTTTCAAAGTTCATGCATATTTATTTAAAATATAGTTAAGTGTATTTACATAATTTCTTGATTTAGTTTTGTTACATAGTGTCTTTAAGTCTATAAAAGCAAGAAGAAAGGTATTTTTTTTCCCATTCAAGCCAGAAAAGCATTAAGCACATGCTTAACTTTAAACATGAGTTATCCCATTGGAGTTGATGGGACAACCCACATGCTTAAGTGCTTTTTTAGATCATGGTCTCGATAGCCTACTTTTTGGATTTCCACCTAGCCTGCTGATGACACTATACTGCTGAATCCTTGTTTGTTGATATCGATGTGAGACTCTACCATCATTGTGCCACTCTAGTTAGATTTTCTTGAGTGTAGTTAGCTAGTTTTCATTAAAATATGTACAGTTTGTGTAAGAAACCAAATTGTATTTGTAACAATGAATCAAACCACTGGCATGATGAAATGTCTATGATTAAACATTTTGAGAAAAAAATGCCTGTGACATAATGTGTCTGATGAAAATACCTTGGCCCATGGGAACGGATTGCTTGCTTATGCATGCAATTCCTTGCCAGGCAATATGTTGGTGTATAAAATGGCTTATCAAGAAAGGAATCTAGCTGAGCCCATGCAACAGTTGTTCCTACAGACAATAAGCAATAAGATGTAAGGACATAATCTAAGCAGTAAAAAGTATCCTTTGACATTACCATTATTTATTTTCTATTATGGCACTCAAAATGTTTGTTAAGCGCCTCCTAAAACAGACGAAAGAACATGACCCTGGCCTCAAAGAGCTTACAAGCCTGTATTAGACAAACTATATTGAGAGGATAATAATAGAGTAAGGAGGACATTGCGGGAAGAAGTAAAGGGGCAACTACCAGTACAATAATATGGTAACTCAGTGAAGGATAGCGCATAAAGTGGTGTATGGTTTTTTAAGGTTTTTTTTTGTTAATGGAATAAAATAATGTGTCTCAGTTGGTTAAGTACTTGTAAGCTTTGCAAAAAAGTTGCGGCAAAGGATAAACATTAAGATTAATTTACATCTGGTTTGCTCTGACCAAGGATTAGTGATGAGGGTGTAGGAGTAAAAAATTAGAATGCAGTAGGCAAGTCATCTTTCTTGTGCTCATACTCCAAGGTTTATTGGAAATGTGTTTTGTAAACATCAGATTGCTGTTAGCAGAGGCCAGCAAGGAGTCCACTTAAAGATCAGTCATCTATAAGAGTGATGTTCTCTTCTGAGTGCCATCCCCTCTCTGTACATATTACTGCTCTGTTTCCTGTGACCACACTCTATTAAATCAACTCAGTTTAATCTGTATGGGTACCTTCCATACATTCTGGCTCTGCAGTCATTGGGATAGGGTTATCAAAGTTGTGAGCTGCAGTTCTGTGGGAGCTGTATCCAGGAAGTTGTGTGTCCTATATTATCATTCAGCTTTGCAGTAGCTGAGCCAGGGAAAAAGCTGTGGCCAAAACCAGAGAAGTCTGTATTTTTTCACTGAATAAAACCATGATATGTATGATGGAAAAGCTATGAGCCCATTATGGGCTTGTTGAAACAGAACTGTAAGTCTTTTTATTAGAGATGGGACGTTCTAGTAATCAAGATGGTAGTTGTCCAACAAGATATTGGCCTGTAACCTTTTTTCCCCCATTGTAACTCCCTTCATACAACTTCCATCCGTTGAAAAGTCAGGAAACAAATAAAAATACATCAACAGCAAACCATTTTATTCAATAATGTAATTAAAAAATCTGTGTAATATCTTCAGTCCTTTATGCTGTAAAAAACAAGACTAATTTTGAGAGCTCAGACCTCTCATAACGGTCATACTTTGCCTTTCTATGGTGTCTTCTACTTTAGGATCTCAAAGTGCTTCACAAAGGGAAATTTAAGTATCTGGCCTAAGGCAACACAGCCAATCAGTGGCAGAACCCAGAATTGATCCTTTCTCCCAGTCTTCTGCTTACTAGGAACATATTGAAAAGGCAAAGAGCTAGTGGTGCTTAAAGGCATGCTGTAGGGACCAGCATTTTCCAAATGAAAGCAGGTGCAAGGTTCACTGGAGTCTTTTGTGGGTTTTGTTTGGCTTTGAAGTTATACAGCAGCTCCAAGTTATTTCTTAAAGACTTTAAGAAAGAATTTAGAGCAGGTATTCCTGAAGCTCCCTTAAGAGTTTGTTCCATGTACTGACATAAGGCCAATTTGTGCCCATCCACATTGTGCTCTCATTGGGTCTCATTGTTCTTGCAGGCCATGTGCGGGGGGAGCACAAAGATTCCACTGGCTTAAGTGAATACAGTAAAAGGAAATCCCACCTTCACCATGCTACAGTATGTATACGAGTAAACCAGCCCCATCATAATGAAACTCATTGCAATGGGAAGGAAATGCAGCAGGTTAAGACCTGAGCTTAGATTAACTTCCTAAGGTGTGGGTGAAATATTCAAACCTGGCAAAATCGTCTTCATCTTCCTCAACCTTCTTTCCCTTTATAAATCACGTTCCCTTCACAGGCCCTGTAATCACCCCTCTCCCGTACTCTGATCTGGTTCTGTCTTCTTGCAGGGGTAGGGCAGGAAGACCAATGAATGATGCAAATGGTGATAGAGGAAGATGACTAATCTTGGAGGATGTTAGGCTTGCTTCACTAGTGAAGTGCCTAGTGAGCACTTGGGTCTTTGACCAATATGGAGGGACCCCATTCCAGTATGGCCTTAAAGGGGAAGCCGATCTCCTAACTGCACTGCAGTAGTGAGAAGTGCTGGTGGAGCATGAATCAGCTGCCAGGGATGTGAGATGGAGATATTCTGTAGAAACCCATGATAGTGTCTGTGAGGGAAACACCAATGCTCAAATCCCTGGAATTTTTATTTATTTATTTTGCCAGAGCAGTTCACAAACATCACACAGAGAACAGAGACACTCTCTGAGGAAATGACTCCCGAGCACATTGGATCAACCAATTAGGGGACCGGAATAAATGTCTCATGGCTTCCAAGACCTCAAAGATCCCAGCTCAAAACTAAAAATTGGAAATATACGTGAAATGCTACCTTGCAATTTTCACAGAAATCCAGACTTGGCAATCATATCAGCCCAACACTGACGATATTTTGCACTGTTTCAAAAACCTTCACACAAGACACTACATGTTTGCAAGAATTCTGTGAACTCAAGCATAGGCATATTTACTGTCATCAACCAACCAGAGCATACGATAATTCTTAGGAAACTATGCAGGTCAACAGAAAATAGTGCCCCAAATTTTTGGAACAAACTCCAAAGGGTGAATTTACTTAAGAGAGAATCTGAAACCAAAAGGATGATGAGTGGAAAATCCATATAATGCAGTGAGGAAATTATAGAAAAGACAATAAAAAATAGGCAAAAATATGCAGGCTAATTACCTTAAAGCAGCCACCATACATTTTTGGAAAAAATACTAAAAATTCCCAGCCCCTCAGTTAAACGCAGGTTTTGCAGATTTTCACTTCTACCCACTTATAATCAATCCAGAGGCCTATTCCTTGAAGAAGCCTTACATTTCCACGCTACAAAAACTTTGTCCTCACTCGCTTTGCAGACATAAGATATAGCTATAGATTCGGTAACACCTATAAAATGATTTAAAGATATTTACAATCAAATAATCTGTATGCCTGTCTATTTCATAGTATTCAAGATGCTTTGAGAATGCCAATGTGAGTAAATAAAACCAATGCAGTTCAGAAAATTAAGCACCTCCCTCTTTCTTTGAGCATTCAGTGTTAAGAACTGACTAGTTCTCTCAGCTTGGGCTGTAAAAAAACCTGTTCCCAGGCTTAGTTTAAGCAGCTGAACTATCTGTGCTGAAGGAAAGAATATTTGGTCTGATCTCAAGAGCTACTTTGTATTTGTTAAAATGAGGGCGCTTAGCCTCTCTCAGGGTCAGGCCCACTAACAGTAAAATGAAAGGGAGAAGCCTGTCATTTTGTAAGGATGCAGTGTGGCTGTAGCTGTGTCAGCCCCAAGATATTAGAGAGACAAGGTGAGTGAGGAATGTCTTTTGTTGGACCAGCGTCTGTTGGTGAGAGAGACAAGCTTTTGAGCTGTACAACACTTTCAAAAGATGAGCCTGGGAGCTTTAATTAATAACTCTGATAGACACTAAAAATCAGACTGAATTGAGACACTGGATTTATGGCTTATTTTAACCATCTATAACCCACTAACAACCACCCCATGCGGCCTTTCTCCCCACTTTCATTTCCTCCCTATTACTGGAGGGGTGTTAACGGGTCACTTTACCTTGAATGGTCCCTTGAAATATTCGTTAACTACTTTAGCTAAACAAGCTGTTCCATTTTGTATTAGGCTGTGATACTCTCAATATGTTTCCCACACCTGAAGAAGAGCTCTGTGTAAGCTCAAAAGTTTGTCTCTCTCACCAATAGGAGTCGGTCCAATAAAAGATATCACCTCACCCTCCTTGTTTCCTCTCATTTTAGAAGAATGACTGTCTGAAGTCTGCCTTCCCCTGCTGACCCTTTTATCCAGGATAAAGAATCCATGCTGTAACTTAGTGCAGGCAAAGTCTGATATTTATTCTTTTATTTTGGAAGTATTAGCCTCAGAACAGATCTTCTCCATATTTAGAGAGAGAAAGAGAGATTTTAAAGGAGGGGAAAACCTGAAGAGAAAAGCAGTAATGATGACAGACAGAGCCAAAGAAGAAGGGGTAAGAGAAATGTAAACTCTTCATGGGCTCCTTTCCTCTTCAAACATTTATGTGTGTAAGTGTAGGATCAGGCATGAAGAGAGCAATACAGAAGAGAGTAATAAGAAAACAGGAGGCAAAAATATTTACAAAGATATAAGTTATCTACTTTAGGAATAATGACATTGTGGAATAACTAGCACATATTACTTCTCATATAGTAAATACTGGACTAAATAAAGATCCAGTCTGGGTAGGAAGTACCTTTTTTATAAAGTGTACAATATATGAGTGAATTGAGCGCTCATGAAAATGAGAACCCAATAGCATTGGTTCATGCCAGATACACTATAGAAAGATTAAGTGATGTGCAACTTTCCCCATGTAGCTCTGCCAGCGCAGCTCTGTCTCAGCCTGGCTAAGCCACACACTGTTACTGGAGTGCTAGACCTCTTGTAAGAGGAAACTAGGAATCATGCAGCGCTGCACTAAACTGTGTGAGGACTACAAACAGATGGAAACCAATAAACTCATTTTCACCCATGACCTGATATCTGATTTGAGGCCAGGTCTCTAGCACTGAGAAATGAGTGAACTAGCCAGCCCACTGCCATGTGCTGGGATTGTGAACTGTCTGCAGCTGAATGATTAAACAGTCTAATGTAAAGTTACAGGATGCCAACAGCCATCTTAAATCTGTCTCTCTAGAAAAATGATGGAATCCGTAATTCTGCATCGCTCCCATGGCTTCTATGGAGCCTTATGCTCACCCTTAGATCTTTGCTTGTGCATGGAGTCCCCTTGACACCAATAGAAGTGTGCATATAAGAGTCCATGCAAATACATCCCTCTTCAGGTTCTGTGATGAATAAAAGGAGTTTGTGTCTAACCAACATCTGGTTTGACTTATTCATCTGAGAGTCTATTAAAGTTTGGAACATAAAACTTTGACACTCAGCCCTCAGAAAGTTTTTTTCCAGTGACTCATACATTTCCCTTGATATATTATGATATGAGACTGATGGCGTTGCCCTATGCTTGTACATACTACTAAAATATTAAAATCACTGCACACACACTGAAATAAACTCAGATTCAGAATCAAAAGATTTTGGAAGGAGAAAATGAACTTCAACTAATTAAGGATATTTCTGTATCTAGTCTTCATCTATGTAATCTGAATCCAGGAACAAATTCTAGTCTTACTGCTCCTTCCTGTATTATCAACAAAGCAGTAAATCCACTTGGAAAGTTTACTTACAAGTCTACAATATTTGATGATATTAGCAGAGATCCGGGTAATATGTCAATCTAGGGTTTGTCTACATTTAGTTTGCAGCAAGTTGAGGGGCGAATCTACCCCTCCATGCACTAACTATCCGCATAGACCCTGCTGACAATTTGAAACAGGAGTAAGTTAAAGCATACTAATGAACTGTTAGTGTGCATCAGCAGGGTCCACATGGACAGCTAGTGTGCGGCAGGTGAGTGTTAGTGTTTACACCCCAGTTTGCCATGAACTAAATGTTCACACAGACATGCCTTTGTGCTGTATTTAAGTAAATGCTCAGCTATGAGGAAGACAAACATACAAGATTTCAGTATGATTAATGGCCCAATAAAGATTTTTATAGAAAGTTTTAAACAATAAATCAATTTTTCTTCTGCAATGTTCATACAAACCACTAAGTTCACTGTCCATTGGCATAAAACAACACATCATAATGTAGAGTCACTAGAATAATTTAGTACTCGCTATAATGAAACCCAGGTCATTTAAAAAAAAATGTATAACAAGACTGCTAATGCTTCTAAAAAAATAACATAAGGCCAGATCCTCAGCTATGCCCACGTATACGAAGTGAGGAATAGGGCCAAAGTCATACTTTCCCTAATAAGAAAAAGAAGCCACGGTAATTTGTAAACCTATCCTACTTTACCCATACACATTTCAGAGGATGAGTTGTTTGCAAACTGTTCACTGTCAGTATTTCCTATTTGTTGTGTGTCATCTAGGTGACGGTATTGTTTCTGCTTCCTCATTAAATGACTTATTTTCCTGTTGAAAAAGTTTCAAAGTGACAGAGGCATAACACATTTCTGGTATGCATGTTTGGATGAATCATTTATTCACAGGTTTTAAGGCCAGAAGGGACCATTGTGATAATCTAGTCTGACCTTGTGCATAGCGTGGGACTTCCTTGAATTAATTCCTGGTTCAAGCTCAATATTTGCCAGAGCTCATGAAGCTTTTGGGATTCAGACATTTTCACAGATTCTTGGTAGTCTTCCATATAATAACATGCAATGTGTACTATGTCCTCACAAACAGCAAAGGTGTTATTGCACCCACTCTGAACCAGCACGAGCTACTTTGTGTCTGAGTTGAGATTCACCTCTTGGGTACAGTATTCAGAGTTTACATGTCCTCCTTGTTCATGAGTATTTCCTTGGGAGGTTGGCTTTAAATCACAAATCAGGCTCCCAACCAATGTGCACCACCATAGCAATGATCCCTTCCTGGAGCAGTACAGGTTGTCTGCTAACCTCCTGGAATGTTTATGCTACTGTCTCACTCTCCTTTGTCCTACTGGTTGTAGAGACTCAGGTTGCCAAAGCACAACTCTCTGTTTTATAAAAATATGTTTTTTACATTAGGCTCCTGAGCCAAGTAGACCTGTCATCCTCCAGCCACGATAACCGTTAAGAGTTGAAAAAAGCAGAGCACAGTTTTGATGGTTATGTTTGGCTGCTCCAACCACTCCCCCATACCTCCTCAACATTCACTCTATGTTGCTAAAAGGCAATAAAAGATGCAGCAAATGAGAAGTAAAAGTAGTCATGGGTCTGAGTAACAAAATTCAGGCCTGGATCTGAATGTTAGACTCTCCCTCTGCAAAACTCAGGAGTGTTTGGTTCTCGATTCAATCCATTATAGAGCTAAGGGTGAGCCATGAAATTTGCATCTGAACCTGGCGGATGTGCAAGACTCTAAACGAAGTAGAACAACCACAGCTCTATAGCACTGTGTGTGTGTGTGTGTGTGTGGAGAGACTGAGAGGCCTCCCAGGGCACTCTGCTTTCCCTCATGCTCTGGACCTGTGTTCCACGGCAGTATGAAGTGAGGGGTGAGGCAGGCCAAAAGAAAGACAAGGGTGTGGTTAGTTGGTTCTGCAAACTATGTAGATCCACTTGTCAAAACCAGCATCCAGCCTGCTATTCTTTTCTTATTTCCAGCTCTGGAAGAACCAGGAAGTCCTAGAAATTTCATTCTACTTAACAGGCAGGGAAAGGGTAGAGTGACAAACTACTACAGTATAGAAGCAGAGGAAAAGAAGTGTGAGATATTTTTGTGGGGAAACCCCAGCGAAAAGGCATTTTTTATATCAATGGGGCTTTCTAACCTTCCCTTTTCCTTCCCGTTTGTCTATTTTAATGTAAACCCTTTAAATCATTGCTTCCGGGCTACTGTGTTTTCTCCTTGTTACACAGGCACTGGGGGATGTCTACTGTCAACATCAAGTGGCACGCAGAAGAGGAGTGTTTCAGCATGGCCTTAGAAAACACTTAGCAAGAATACACTGTTGTTAAAAACATACAGGCTCAGATTCTCAGATGGTGTAGTTTCTTAGCTGGACTTTTCAATCCAGCTGAATGACTTAGTATTCCATGTAACTTAGGCCTTTGGAAATTTTATCTGAAGCGTTTATGTACTAAACATGCAAAAATAGAGATAGGGCCAAGTTCACTACAGGAAGTGTAGGTAGTGAGCCATTGGTACCCTCTTCCATTGCTAGGATAATTATTGACTTTTGCTGGGGGCAAAGTGGGAGAGGAGACAAGATTCCTTCCTCCACATTCTGCATCTTCAATATACAGTGCACTCACAACTTCAGTAGCTGCGTTCTCCCAAGAGCAGAGATCACACCCTTTAAGTGCTCCTGGTGGTTCAAACCACCCAAAAGGAGGCAGGGAGGAGGCATATACCTGAGATAAGGTAAGGAAAGGTAAAATATGCAGGGGAGGTCTGGGTAGCACAAACTGTCTAGTACATTATTGGAATGCATTGGGGATAACTGTCTGTTTCAGAAGGTGAAGGAAGTAATTGGGGGGAGGGGAGCAGCCATTTTAGATTTGATTCTGACTAACAGGGAGGAATTGGTTGTGAAGCTGAAGGTTGAAGGCAATTTGGGTGAAAGTGATGAAATGATAGATTTTCATGATTCAAAGAAGGAGTGAGAGCAGCAGAATAAGGAAAATGGACTTCAAAAACAGACAGACTCAGAGAATTGGTAGTTAAAGCCCCACGGGAAGAAAATCTAAGGGAAAAAGGAGTTCAGGGGATCTGGCAGTTTCTCAAGAGATAATATTAAAGACAGAACAGCAACTATCTTGATGCAAAGGTAACACTGGAAGAATAGTAAGATGCTGATATGGCTCCATCTGGAGCTCTTTAATGACCAGAAAATCCAAAAGAAATGATACAAAAAATATGAAAATATGGACAAATGGCTAAGGAGAAGTACAAACAAAAATAGCAGAAGCATTTAGGGACAAAAATCAGAAAGGCCTAGTAAGAGACATAAAAGACATTAAGAAGTGGTTCTTTAAATGCACTAGGAGCAAGAGAAAGATGAAGGAAAGTGTAGGTTCTCTACTTTGCAGGGAAGGAGAACCAATAACAGTAAGAGGGCAGAGATGTTTAATGCCTCATTTGCTTTAGTCTTCATAAAAAGGTAAAATGTGATCAGATACTCAACAATATTAACAACAAGCTGGAAGGAACACAGGCAAAAAAAAGATGTTAAAAATATTTAGATAAGTTAGAAATCATCAGGGCCGGATAAAATTTATCCTAGGGTACTTAAGGAAGTAGAGGAAGCAGTCTCAGAACTGTTAGCAATTATCTTGGAGAATTTATGGAGGACAAGTCATGACTCAGAGGAGTGGAGAAGGGTAAACAGTACCTATCTTTAAAAAAGAGAATGAAGAGGACCTGGGGGATTATAGACCAGTCAGCCTAATGTTGATATCAGGAAAGATTCTGGAATAAATGATTAAAAATCAATTTGTAAGCACCTAGAGAATAATAGGGTTATAAGGAATAGCCAAAATGGATTTGTCAAGAACAAATCATGCCAAACCAACCTAATTTCCTTCTTTGACAGGGTTACTGCCTCATGGATAAGATTAAAGCTGTAGACGTGACATATCTTGATTTTAGTAAGGCTTTTTACACAATCCCACAGTGTATTCTCATAAGTAAACTAGGGAAACAGAATTTAGATGAAATTACCATAAAGTGGGTGCACCATTGGTTGAAAGACCATACTCTAAGAGTAGTTATTAATGTTTGACTATCACCATGGGGAGCACATATGTAGGGGGGCTCCAATAAGTGTTAGTCAAGGGTCTGGTACTATTCAATATTTTCATTAATGATTTGGATAACAGAGTGGTGAGTATGCCTATACAATTTGTGGATGACACCAAACTGGGAAGAGTTGCTCCCACTTTGGACGACAGGTTTAGAATTCAAAACAACCTTAACAAATTAGAGAATTGGTCTGAAATCGATAAGATGAAATTCAATAAAGACAAGTGCAAAGTAGTACACTTAGGAAGGAAAAAATCAAATGCACAAATACAAAATAGAGAATAACTGACTATAAAGATTACTGCTGAGAAGGATCTGGGAGTTATACTGGATTAAAAATGGAATGAGTCAAAATAAGATACAGTTGCAAGAAAGGCTAATATAATTCTGTGGGGGTATTAACAGGAGGGTCATATATAAGACATGGGAGTTAATTGTCCCGCTCTACTCAGCTCAGGTTAGGCCTTAGCTGGAGTACTGTGTCCAGTTGTGGGCATCACACTTTAGCAAATTGGAGAGTCCAGAGGAGAGCAAGAAAAATGATAAAAGGTTTAGAAAATCTGTTTTATGAGGAAAAGGTAAAATAACTGGTCATGCTTAATCTTGAGAAAAGAACACTGAGGGGAGACCTGATATCAGTCGCCAAATAAGTTAAGTGCTATTATAAAGAGGACTGTGATTAATTGTTCTCCATGTCCACTGGTGGTAGGACTAGAAGTAACCAATTTAATCTGTAGTAAGGGAGATTTAGATTAGATACAAGGAAAATCCTTTTAATATTAAGGGTAGTTGAACTCTGGAATAGTCTTCCAAGACAGGTTGTGGAATCCCTATGTTTGAAGGTTTTTAAGAACAGGTTAGACAACCACCTGTGAGGGATGGTGTAAGCTTACTTGCTTCTGCCTCAGCACAGGGGAGCCAGACTAAATTACCTTCTAGCCCTACATTTCTATGGAGGATGGAGTGAAACCACACAGATTTAAAAAGCTAACGGACTAGTGTTAGTCACCTATTCTACATCTGAACCTGGAATCTTTTCTATAATATTGAAGTATGAATGCCTGGAATAACCTGCATATAATGCAAAGATAAAGGCTTATGGAGCTAAATAAGGGTCATATCTAGCAAAGAATACTTGAATATCTGAATCATAAATGCTATGATTTAAATAGGAATCCAATCAATAGACATGATGTTTTCAAGAATGTGTAAATGAATTAAAAAACCACCATGGATTTATAAAATCAAGATCAGAAAAATGTTTATTTGTTATTGAGCAGAATCTTAGAATGAATCATGGTCTCCTACATGGTTTGGGCTGGTAGTCACTAAGGGCTCACCTCCACGGCATGTTAGTCTGCACTAGAGAGGTTTAAATTCTAATGTGCACTAGTATATTGCACAATAACTGGCCCTTGTGGACCCTGCTGGCACACACTAAAAATTCTCTTGTGCATGGTTAACGTCGTACTGTTTGAAACAGAATGACATTAACACGCACTAGGGAACTTTTAGTGCACATCAGCAGGGTCCCTGCAGGTTGTGGAAAGACTTAATTCCATAGGTCAGTCCTATAACATTGTAAGACACAGAGTCAAGATACCCTGCAGGGAGATATTTGGGTATGAGCAACTATCAGTCAAGTCAAAGGTATCCTGAAGTGGGAGAATAAACTTGATATTTAAAAAGCTCTTTAAAGCATGTAAATCCAGATGCAGCTTTCAGTTCCACCTGTGTTCAGGAACTGGGGCATAAGTGATCAGGTCTAGTGGTTGGAGTAGTGGCAGGCAGGAACCAGGAGTCAAAGCCAAGAATCAGAGCTGGAGTCAGGAACCAGACAAGGGAGCAGGACAGGGCAAAGAGAGTTGGGAGTGGAGCAAAGTGTGAGAAAGACCTGGGACAAGGGAGGCACAGGAGCAAACATGGTTGTGGCTGTAGGCATTGAGCAGCCACTGGCCTAGTGATGCGTCTGGGTTTAAGAGCAGTCCTGGTAACACCTCACAGCCACTCAGGAAGTTCAGCTACAGGTCAACTAGCTGGTCCCAGGCTCAGCTGCAGGCCCTGATTCCTGACATCTGTAAGGTTTCACTTGGACTCAGTAGACGCCACTGAGGATAACATTGGACCCAAGGAGATAAAATAGCTTCTAAAAATCCATCCAATTTCTAGAGTCCTATAGCAACTTGCGTATCATATGTAGGATGCCAGTGTTATTTTTAAAATATTTACCCTTCCATCTCCACACATTTAATCAATGTTCCTTTAAAAAAACCAAAACAACAAAAACCAAAACCACAAAACCTTAAATGTACTGAAAACCCCTGTGCCTCTCCCATACTGATCTTTGGCTATTGATGGAATTTAATTTTGGACATGCCTGTCTGACACATGGAACAGGCGACATTTTTGAGTGTTTATTTTAAACAATGGCTTTAGTTATTTAAAACGTCATTATAACCTAACGCCACATCACTTTACAGTGCAGTTCATATTTTTTTTTGCACACATTATGTGTAACATTAAAAACAACTAAAATATTTATCAGTTCAACAACTATTTTTAAGGTTACTTTTAGACGTAAAGGGACGTTAATTACTCAAAAGCCTGCTCCTGCTTCCAGTGATGTCAAATTTCTGGTGACTTCAATGGGATCAGGCTTGCACCCAGACTCTGTGGTTTATGAAGAAGGTCATTTCCCAGAATGATCACGGAACAGTTATGTCTGAATGCTGTAAAAGAGTGAACCAGTCTTAAGGTAGGTTACATTGTCATCAAAGCTAGGCACCAAAATCAGTGACATGAATGGGATCTCCAGGCAGTGGGAGCTGCAGTGGCTTAGCATCTTTGAAAATCAGGACATTTTAATTTTAGTGTCCCTTCTGAGTATGAATTTTAGATGTCTAATTTTTGGATATATGGCCCAGATGCTTTGCTTTACAAGAGGCTGGTGGGTTGAAGGGTAGTCCAAAAATGGCTTTGTGTCCCCCTGATCTGGTGATTGTTGGGCCCACACTTGGTCATTGGCATGAAATATAGAGAAGCTGGGGATTGGGCCTCTAACCATGCCCTGTTTTACCATACCTCTGTGTCAGGTGGGAGGTGGATACCAGGAGAGTAGCAGCATAGATGCCTCCATGATAGTCTTATGGTTCCGAAGGATTTCCCTGGGCACCAGCAGTGGAAGCCTTCCACTTGGACAGTTAAGCCTGGCTTACAGTGGTTTTATATCATCACAGCTGCACAAAGCAGCCTTGCAGATGAGAGAATTTGTTTCATGGTCTTTAAGTATTACCAACTGTCCATAATTTATAAGCAGATGTGTTTCACATAAAATGTTTTAATTCGAGCACTGGAAAATTAATTGCATCATACTCTGACATGGCTGAGCATGATCTTCAAGCATTTCTGCATTTCCATGTACCACTGTATCGCTTTTCTATTTCAACTGTGGTTCTGTGCAGTGGAAGAAAGTGGTACTTATAGTAGTGATAGTGTGCACTGCGGAAGATTGGACTAGTTATACACATTGCAGAAAGTGAAGTAGGCTGAGTTAATTAGCTGGTTATAAAGAACTATGTTATTATCCTAGGATACTTAAGGATCTCTTTAACATATCTCCGAATTACCTATGAAACTGGAACTTGTAAACTAAGGGAATTCTTAGACTAAGATTTGCTCACATCCCGGGTTTAATTTTCACTGAAACTTGACAACAGACTATTTTCTCCTAGAGCAGACTTCTATAGAAAAGCACCAATCTCTCAAACCTTTTATATAAGCCTTAATTTATTTCATTTCTTGGAATGGCCCAGGCTGGTAGGAGTTCAGGATGCTTCAGGGGGTTTAACGCTACATGTATATACATAAAAATTTAGACCATACTAGGATAATCTGTTTTACATCCTACTCTGCTGATCGGTTATGTATCTTGGATGGATATGAGCGTTGAGCAATGGAAATAATTTGTTGAGCTAGCAATTCTTTGCTTATGAGATCCCGGCTTATGTGCTAATGCCACAGCCGATACAGAATACAAAATATAAGAAAACAGAACAGGTCATAAGCATTAAAAGTCCTCAAATGTTTAGCATTTGCTTTTCAAAAACATGTCACACAGATAATGGTCTGATCCTCAGATTGCTGAGCCATGTCTTTAGTGTTCTGTGCCAAATCAACAATTTGCACCATTTCTAGCATGCAGCATATGAAACAGAGGGAAGCAGATGTAAGCCTTGTCAGCTTTTCCAGCAACACTCACAAATATTTTCCTTCTGCAGCAAACTAAGCCCTTGACTCAGTGTCTCACACAGCAGACGTGATTCATTAAGACACAACACAGCTGTATTTCAGATTTCATGTACATTACCTTCTCCCAGCAAGTCAAATTGCACATTTAAGCAAAGAGAGCACCACAGGTTTATCGAAAAGACTAGGAAACCGCTCCTGGTTTTCAAGAGGTTCAGAAGATTACAGATTGTTTTCCCCACCTACCCAAGCATGGCTACATTTAATTTCAGATACATTAATAATGCTGTTAAGTTAAACAATTTACACTGTTTAGGCTTAGCGTGACCAGTGATGATGTATGGAAGTAGAGTTAAATGCATTACATTGCATAGCAAAGCATTCATTATCATTATGAAAACAGAAATGTTCTTTCCCTTTATTGCCTCAAGAACATGAACTAGATTGGGTGGAGAATTGTTTTGATTGTGTTGCTTTTGCCAAAAGCTTATGATAATATGTGGGAAGATGAAAACAACAGCAAAACCAGGAGGAAACAAGCCAGGCAGAATTTAGTGTGCATTTTACAGCACGATTTTTGCAGAGTGAATACTTGAGATCTACCAGGTACACTGGAGACACCTTCACAAGAGTTAATATGATTCCATTCGAGTTATGTTATAAGGTGCTGTTATCATGTTGGACAACAGATTTGTCTTTCTCTCACTTTTCAGCTGTTATAGCTGCACTTATCACATTATGGCACAGAACTTTATTTAACTTCAGCTCTGCAGAAGACTAAGGACCCTTATCCCAAGGTCCTTTTTAGTTTTTACTCAGACTTTATTCAGTTAAATCTCTTCTTGAAGCCAATTGGGTTTTTTTCTAAGTAAAGTCTGAGTACGAACTGAATAAAGACTAAAGGATTTGGCCCCTTTGTCTTCAACTGACAATTTGTTCAGTGCAACTATAACAGCTGAAAAGTGATCTTAGGACAGATTCTGCTGCCCAACATGACATCAGCGTGTATTATGAGATCATATGAACAGTTCTTAACATTTTCATGTTTACTGATTTTATTTAAAAGCTTTTCTGTACCTCCATCCATGAGCCACGAAAGTCATACGTTCAAACAACAAACACATTGAGAGGGCATAAGGATGTGTTGTTATCATTCCCTTGTGCCAAGAGGAGCAGCTGTAGCTCAGAAAATTGAGGAAGATGCTCCAAAAAACATTTCTGAAACAATAAAGTATACACCACTCCCTATCATCCCATCAAATCAGCACAAATGTGCAACGTGAGCAGCAGATGTTACAGAGTAGGAAGAAGCAGTGTTTATTCAAATGTTGTTTACACCTCTCTGGAGACCCAAGGCACTGCAGATTGCCTATACCACAGCAATCATCTCAGATGTGAAAGATTGCTATTATTCATAGTGCAGTTAGTGGCAGATGATATTGCCAATGGAAGATGTTCGACTGTATGAGCATATCAGACAAAGAAATGGGGACGCAGTCCAGACTCTAGGACAGATAATTTACAACAAATGAAGTTAATCAGTTGCAAATGTGCATGGACATCACGGTTATGAATCATATCTCAAGTGCTGATGTCATTGTGCAGGCATGTCAGCGCTGTAATCACTCTCTTTGATGCTGCAGGGATTACAGTATATAGTTACCAGAATCAATCACAGAAATCAACAACAGAGTAAAATTAAGAAGGATAACATCCACAGTAGCTATCAACTCCATTTGGATATCTCTGTCATGGAGACAGTGTCCCCTCAGCAACATATGTCTGAACAATGAATAGCACTGACCACAAATTACACAATTCCAACATATGCATCCCTGTGTGGACAGCCAGCATCCTTCCTCTGTGACCAGTGGAACTGCTGAGGGGAAAGGGAGAAGGATTCGCCCTTTATTAATATATTAACTGTATGCTTGACTTTTTAGAAATACTATCAACTCAATCTATTTATACCATTATGAGGCTACATTTATAAACAGGAATAAGTTTGGCTTTTACCACAGTGAATAGAGTTCTCTTTTGAATCTAAAGAAATTCTGTAAATCAGTGAATCAGCATAAGATGTTTTTGTTTGTTTTATTTCAACATAATACACTGAGAAATTGTCTACATGGTGCCACAAACTGTTCACTGTGTGAACTAAAGGGGTGTGAGTTGTATAGTACTCCATCTGTTCTGTGTAGATGCTGCTAGTATGCTTCAAAAAGTACCTAGTGCCCACTGACATAGTCCTATTTCAAACCCTTTAGAGCACACCAGCAGAGTGTACCTGGGATAGTTAGAGCACAACATGTAAGAGCGCTTTAGAAATCACCCCCCCCCCCACTAGTGCACACTGTGGTGCTGTATAGATAAGCTCTTAGTGAGTGTTTGCAGGATCAGACTCTTAAGCTTTTACTGCAGGCCCAATTCTGTAAGGATTTACACAAATGAATAACTTTGGGCCTGATTCATAGCCTATTCAGGTTAATGGAAAGGCTCCATTATGTGCATGAGTACCCCAATGGCTTTAGTGTTTTATCTTGGAACTTCCGCTTCCAATTCCAGATAAACCCCAGAAGTTCGAAGAGGCATGAAAATGAAAAAAGAGCCAACAATCAAATAAATTAATCCCTTAAAATAAAATTTTTAAAAAAGGATTTAGGGTCAGTTTTTTTTGCAATTTTGGAAAACATTCTGGTCCATTTCTATTTTAGCTGAACTCATTCACCCAGTGTTACCCCTGCAAATATTGTAAGTGCTGGATAGTGGAACAGATGTAACAACAAATTGCCTTCTATAGCAAATTTCTGTGAGTCATGGAATTTCCTGCCTCGTAGCGCTGCACACAACACCAAAATACTTAAACACACGAAGCGTGATGGTGAGCATTACTCATGTAAGTAATTCCATTGGTGAGTGCTCAACATTGTGAAAAAGGGTTGCACAATCAGGCTGAGGATGTATTCTGTAGCATAAACCAAGTTTTGTTAAAACCTATGAAGTCTTTCATGAGGCAAACGTTTTAGACTAGTTGAATCATTGCCCCAGCATGAAAAAAGCTTAATTGTGTGCATTTATTTTCAAAGACATACAGAGTGATGTTTTTCCTGAGATTGATGCTAACTTAGATAACTAAGGGTCTGAATGAAAAGGTTGCTCTGTTTCCACAATGGGAAAACCAATGCAAGCAAAATAAAGTGAATCAGGCAATAAACATTTTTTTACGTACAACAGCTTCTGGACAATAACCAAAAAAACAAAAGCAATTTCTGAAAGAGCAGGTTGCTTTTGCTATGTGGTTTATGTTGAACAAAAACACCAACCATATCAGTGTCACATACACTTAACCATATACAATAAACCCTGATCACGTACTTGGCACTGAGAGGAACACAAAATTAAAAAATCCCAAACCTCACCCTGAATGATATCAAAAATTGAATTAGTTGCAAGGGGAAGAGAACATTTTGAAGGCTCGCATTGGCCTGACTTTTATTACTGGAGATGTATATGAGGTGGAAAAATCTGAGCTTGACTCTCAGAACCTAAGTACAGGTTTTTGGTCCGACAGTCAAAAAATCATCTTTTTACTTGTAAGCTGAACACGTTTGACCTGTAAATCACTAGATGGCAAACGCAGAATCTTATGATGATGTTTTACCCACTTATTTATCAGAACAGAACCACAGATGAAGCTTTGATATGAAGACTGGGAAGGAGTTTCTTTACCCTTAGTTTATTTTTTTGTCCTTGATCAAGCATGTAAGTGAGCAGGTGCTTATGTAAGTGAAGGACTGGTAGCACACACTAGGGTCAACTAAAGAGAGGATATCCCGGTCCCAGTTTATTCAAAGACACATTGCCAGTAGTTTTAAAAGGACCAGAATTGGGGCTTGTAGTGCAGAGACCCATTGTGCAAATTTCCCCGTACTCTGCCCATTTATTATATTTGGACTGAAAATGAAATTTCAATGAAAAGCTTAAAATGTAAACTGTGAAAAAATATCTTTCATTCATTTCATGGCCAGCCCGACAATCCACTTTAGCTTTATGCTTCTGTATTGCTGCTGTCCAGACCCTGGGCTTTTCCTGAGCGGAGATGCCGGCTGTGCTACATTTTGTGTTAATGACTTCTGCTGTGTACTGATGCCCACCAGGAGCTAGAATGAAACACCAGCTCATTTTCACTTGAACTCTAATTTGAACCTAAGCCTTAGTAAAGGGAAAGGCTAGGACAGAGGTGCCCAGAGTGCAGCCTTAAACTAAAGGCAGCACATGGAGTAATAAGTTCCTGGCCACTCTCATAACTTTTGTGGTCCCTTAACCTACTAGGCAACGATTTATATCATTTACTTTTATAACAGCTTAAGAAAGAGCCTTTGACAAGTGAACCATATTCTTCATTCTTGAAGAGCAAAATAGAGGAAATATAGAAATTGTTAAGACTTCACTAGTCTCCATCATGGAGTGATGTTGCTCTGCAGCATTTCCTTTTAAACTAAGAGCACTTTTTAAAATGGAATGCCGGTCTATAGCTTTATAAATTGCTAAGTAAATATTATGAACAAAAGTACCTGTTAGGACTTGATTTAGCCTTATGTGGCCTAAAAGAAGGGATTTTTCCCCTCTGTATCTCTGGATTGTTTATCTTTTCTCAGGCTGCTTCTACAAACACAACATTGCAATAGCATAACAAGTTCCAAAACTGGACTGTGTTTACTTCTCATTGCATGACCACCCACAATTTCAGTCCATGGATTTGCCATAAATTGCAGGACACCTTCTGTGTCACTAGGAACCAACACATTATGGGAGTTCTCGTGGACTTGTTTTAAATGACAAAAATTAAGCAAACTTGTAAGATTTTGTAATGCTCCATCAGTGCACAAGGAACCTCTCTGGCAAACAAGGATGTGGTATGGGAAAGAAACCCTGATGGTAGCAGAATGTCCAGAGATTAATCAAAAGGGAGATTAAGCGGATTTTTATTTTGGAAACTACCCTAAGAATCCAAAATCAACCATAGTGAGTTATTCTCTTCCTTAATCTCCTTTCCACAGAAGAAACCTCTCTCTTTTCCTTTACTTGCTGCCAGTGGCTAGCAAGAAAGTTAAACTGTATTGCTCTCTCTCTCTCTCTCTGTCCGGTGTTAATCTAGGTTAAATTTTAATCATCCATAGTTTTAGATGACAGTGTTGGCTCATGCCCTGAAATATAAATGTTTATATCTCTTCCACACCTTTTTTTCTTATTTACTATGATCATCTACATATTTGTGTTTCTTACTCAGACTGAACAGGCTAGATGGGATTTAAGGGTTTTTAAACAGAGCTGGTTGAAATTGGCTTTAAAACTTTTTTTAATGTAAAAAAAAAAAATTCTGGGGATTTTGATAAAAACTTTCGAGAATTGCGGGGGAAAAATCCCACTTCATTTTCTTAGCCCTCCTCACCCTTTTCGCTTTTGTTTCCATTTGACCAGAAAAAGGGGGAAAACCCGAAAAATTCAAAACACTTTTGTTTCCTTTTTGCAAAATAACAATTCCTAAAAAAGTCATGAAAACTTTTGACCAAAACCTGTTAATTGTTTTCTGAAACAGAAACAAGATACCATATAATGTATATGTTAATATATTCTGTAAAACTGTTCATTCATTAAAGAGAAGGGATTACCCCTTATATATTACAGTTTCCCCACATTCCTTGGAACATGCAGGATCTACTCCAGGCCTTAATAAATAAATAAATAAATAAAATAATTTACTGCTTCACTGATATGCAGTATAATGTGTAAAATATGCATCAACTCTCAAGATATGCATATCTTCATTTCATAAATGCATATAACAATAATAAATAAAGAACACACATTGTTAAACCACCTGCTAAATTTCCTAGGTCAACTACCCTTAATCAGCACTTTCTTTTCTATTGCAGAAAATGGGCAAATCCATTGTGTCCCTGGCTTCAATGGGTGTATTCTAGGGAAAAATTTGGCCCTATTACTTTTAGGAGAGTTTTTAAGCAAACCCCTGGTCCTAACTCCAAAGCACATGATGTGGTGGAAAGGGCTCTAATTCCCCAGGGCCTTCAATTTCGGTTACAGAGAAAGATGCTGTTGAATTACTGCTCTTCCCAGGCTTGGTTGATGGTTAAAAGGTAGGGAAGAGAAATGATGGGCTGAATTTAGCTGTGTCATACATAATGCAAGTTACATGTCAGGGGCAAATTGGATTCCCTCTTACAACTTCAAGTAGTTTTAAGTGGGTATAATTTACATGCCAAAGGAGAGGAAAGAGGATGGTATAGAAAGAAAACTAACTAGCAGCAGGGTACAACCTATAGCAGGCTACATCCACCTCAGTACGTAAGTTACACAAGTTTACAATCATTTTCTAATCCATTAATACCTGCATGCATCTTCCAGGATGATCAAACCCCTAACTGGCAAGTTGCATCACTTGAACTGGGCCCAAAGATGAATGTGAGATACACCTGCTTAACATGCTAGCTCTGGATGGAAGCCAATCACACTAAATAAAGGTTCAGATGGACTTAGAACAGTGGAGTTAAAAATGACAGTAAACATCGAGATGTGCCTTTCTTTGTGCAATTCTCTTAGCTTTTCAGTGAGTACTATTTCCATTCCAAAGCATAGGGAAATGCCAGACATTTGCTGAAAAGTTTTGCAATGGAAAAGAATAAAAATGAGTAATGAGTCTATTTTAAAAGTGCTTTGACTGACCTCACCAATGTTAGTACAGTGTAGATGAGTTGCCATCTTGTCAGGAATCCATTTGCCGTTAAATTCACTAAAGCACGAAAATTTAGTCTCTTAAAGAGGCTTTGTGTATTAAATGGACAAACCACAGATGCTTTGAATCAAGTGTGCAAACATGTTTGAGAATCTGACTGGAAATAAAAGAAGAAACCATGGAGGGAGTGTTTGACTGAGGAGGTGGCAGTGGAGAAAGAGTGAAACTTTTCAAGAGCGATCTCTCATGTAAAAGTTCATTGCAATGTTCACTGCAGAGTACATTCTCCTGTAACTGAAGAACTCTCCATATTCTGTGGACTACTTTAAAAATCTCAGCAGAAGGTACACTTTCTACCATATGCCCAGATTCTTATCTCAGTTGCACTGATAGAAATCAAATTCACAAATATAAATACTCAGCACACAGACACACAAGTCCCTTAGTTTTGGAAAACTTGTATTTTGCACATCAGACTTTAAATCTCTCTGATTCTAAAGCAAAAATGATGGTTTCAGTATAATGCCTGATGCATTTTTAGTCCATTTCAACAAAAACAAAACCACCCAATTAATTTAGGCCAATTTGAATTTTCTGCTAAAAGAACAAAGAGACTGATTGTACTGCTGAGGAGCTAATGCAGTCAATATTGACAATCTGTATATATATAGGAATTTCCAGCCCTTATCTATAAAGCTGAGGGCTAGTCAGTTTTCATACCCACATACTGTGTGCACACTGAATTAGAACAAATGAAAAAACATTAGTTTTACCTTGCCAAGAACCATTTTATCTCTTTAAGGGACGATCCTCCCCTACAGACTATCCAAAACTTTGCCACTAACGTCATCTTCTTCTCACTCTGCTCACACCACATTCCTTCCTCCTCACTCTTTGAGGCTCTTCACTGGGTTTTCATCTTTTACTGCCTCAAATTCAGTTTCTTTATCCCCATCCTCAAGATCCTACATGATCTTGCCCATACCTAAAGTTCTGATCTTGGCTCTACTTCTCCACCCCTCTCTCGCTACTCTCCTCCCAACTGCACCTTTTTTGATTTCATCCTGAGAGATGTTGAAATCAATTGGATTTGAGGGTTCTCAATAGTTCTCAGAGTCAGGCTTTCCAATTTCAGGGTCATGTTTTTATCATGGCGTCACCAATGCCTGGAACTTTAACTCCCAGTTTCTTGTTAGCTAACCACTCACTCTCTCCTCCTTAGAACTCATTTCTTCTAGAAATCCTTCCCACCTTGCTCCCTTCACCTATAATCTCTTCAGAACCTCCCATAACTGAACGTTTGGTCCTATGTTTTGACATTGGTTTGGTCTAATTTATCTGAGAGGGTAAACTCTTCGTGGCCACTACTGCATATACAGGTTTCAGAGGAACAGCCGTGTTGGTCTGTATTCGCAAAAAGAAAAGGAGTACTTGTGGCACCTTAGAGACTAACCAATTTATTTGAGCATGAGCTTTCGTGAGCTACAGACTAATATAAGGGTGTGATGAAAAGATTCTAATTGACTTCAGTGGGTGTTGGATCAGGTCCCAAATGAAGGAAAAACATTAAAAATGAAGTATGTTGCTGATTACTGGTTTCTTTTAGTTTCTATTTAGCCGATTATTTTTCTGAGTACTGTGCAGAACCGCTACGTTCAGAAACACCTATATATTCACATATTTTCCTGTAAATTATAATTGAAGAAAGACTATTTTGTCACATGGAAGATGCTCTGAGGTGGCCTAGATGATCATACTAAACTAGCATTAGAAGGAAGAAAGACAGCTACAGCATGCATGCTCACCTCTAGAGGGCCCCCTTGGTTCAGCACTAGCATTACCATGCACACCCCATGGCAGTACAGTGTGGAGTGGCAGGTGTGGCCTTGCCTCAGTTTCCCCTTTTTGGCTATCAGTAAGTTCAATGAGGCTTTTATATTGTGAATGCTGCCCCTTTAGAGATTAGTTCATTTAAGCAAAGGCCAAACAGACATGCAAGCAAGTCTTCATCTCCAGTGTCCTAGCTCTAGCTCATTTCCTGTTGTTGCAATATATTAAAATACAGTAACCAGACATGTTAGCAGAGCCTTTCATACATAGGCTGGGTGCCTGACCCCTTCAGGGATAAGCTACCCTGTGACAGACTAACTTAAAGTTTTCTTCTTTGCCCTGCTGTCATAAATATAAAGGGAAGGGTAAACCCCTTTGAAATCCTTCCTGGCCAGGGGAAAGCTCCTCTCACCTGTAAAGGGTTAAGAAGCTAAAGGTAACCTCGCTGGCACCTGACCGAAATGACCAATGAGGAGACAAGATACTTTCAAAAGCTGGGAGGAGGGAGAGAAACAAAGGGTCTGTGTGTCTGTCTATAGTCTTTGTCGGGGATAGACCAGGAATGGAGTCTTAGAACTTTTAGTAAGTAATCTAGCTAGGTATGTGTTAGATTATGATTTCTTTAAATGGCTGAGAAAAGAATTGTGCTGAATAGAATAACTATTTCTGTCTGTGTATCTTTTTTGTAACTTAAGGTTTTGCCTAGAGGGGTTCTCTATGTTTTTGAATCTAATTACCCTGTAAGATATCTACCATCCTGATTTTACAGGGGGGATTTCTTTATTTCTATTTACTTCTATTTTTATTAAAAGTCTTCTTGTAAGAAAACTGAATGCTTTTTCATTGTTCTCAGATCCAAGGGTTTGGGTCTGTGGTCACCTATGCAAATTGGTGAGGCTTTTTATCCAACATTTCCCAGGAAAGGGGGGGTGCAAGTGTTGGGAGGATTGTTCATTGTTCTTAAGATCCAAGGTTCTGGGTCTGTAGTCACCTAGGCAAATTGGTGAGGCTTTTTACCAAACCTTGTCCAGGAAGTGGGGTGCAAGGTTTTGGGAAGTATTTTGGGGGGAAGGATGCGTCCAAACAGCTCTTCCCCAGTAACCAGTATTAGTTTGGTGGTGGTAGCGGCCAGTCCAAGGACAACGGGTGGAATATTTGGTACCTTGGGGAAGTTTTGACCTAAGCTGGTAAAGATAAGCTTAGGAGGTTTTTCATGCAGGTCCCCACATCTGTACCCTAGAGTTCAGAGTGGGGGAGGAACCTTGACACCTACAAAGAAAGAACTGTTTTTTTCAGAGAATATGCAAAATGGCTTTTATGAATAATCCCATTTCTCCCCCCCACCCCCGAGATTTTGGACTGTCCTGGCTTCCATTTTAAATGTTTACTGGCCTTGTTTTACAAGAGATGGAGAGACACTGGTAAAGATTTTTCTCCAGGTTAATTTCCTCCAGGAACTATGGCACACATCATGAAACTGAATAAGATGGGTCTGATACACAACCCAGTGTCGCCAATAGGTCAATTCCACTGAATTCAGTGGACTTTGGATGCAACCCTACATTAGAAATATGTCCTCTAGAAAAAAAGGAATGTAATCAGCTTTCCCAACTTAAGTTTCCTGAGCTCAAGTTAATTTTCATAATAATAAATAACAATAAATCCTCCTCCAAAAATGTAGAACCTCCACTCCACAAATGTTCGTTCCTTAGAGCAGCAGTTCTCAAACTTCATTGCATCGCAACCCCCTTCAGACATAAAAGATTACTACATGACCCCAGGATGGGGGACCGAAGCCTGAGCCTGCCCGAACCCTGCTGCCCTGGCGAGGGGAGGGGTCAAAGCCAAAGCCGGAGCCCCATCCCGTTCAGGGGAGGAGGGAGTGGGGAAAACCCAAGGGCTTCATCCCCAGGCATGGGGCCAGTAACCTGAGCCCTGGGCTGAAGCTGAAGCCTGTGCCATCCAGGGCTGAAGTCCTCAGGCTTCAGCTTTGGCCCTGGGTGGGTATGGGCTCAGGCTTTGGCTTCAGCCCCAGGCACCAGCAAGTCTAATGCCAACCCTGGCGACCTCATTAAAAGGGAGTTGTGACCCACGTTGGTGTCCTGACACACAGTTTGAGAACCGCTGCCTTAGAGTAATGGGATTTACCCCATTAAAACATTTTAGTAATAAATAAAGTCCCACAGAAGTAAGCTTTATGAACAAGAAAGAAAAATTCAGTCCTCTGGGAAAGGGAAATGTTTACATTGCAAAAGAGTTACATGTCTATTACAGTAGCTTTAGCTGTTCTTATCAGGACGAGACATCACTGTCTTAATGGATCCTTCACTCCTGTCTTTTTTCTTTCTTTTGTTTTTCTTTCTGAAATTGAATTTTGTTTCAGATCCTACAGCATATTAAGACTTCCAGCGCTGGTGGTGTTTAAGAAATATAATCTGTATTACTATATTCTTAAAACAGCCAGATTATTTTGATCAATTTGTAAAATCAAATCTGGGAAAAGACTTTGTATTCTAAACTTTAGGGGTGGAGTCGATTTTTTATGGTTGTTATTAATCAGTTTATAATGGAAATACTAGTGGACCCTTAAAAATGGTTGTACCAGCAGCACTAATGTCTCAGCTTCTGGTGGCTCATAGTACATAAAGGGAACAACATGTACAGGCAGCATGTTAGCATGAGATATCCCCAAACACTCAATCTGGTTTTGGTTCTGAAAATGTTAGGACTTTCTAGAATATTTTTACAGCAGTTTATAAATAAAGATTGTTTTGTTTCTATGTAGAGAGATGGACAGGAATCAAGTCCCCTGATCCAAAAAGTCTGGGGAAGTTTGGATCCAGATGTGATAAAATAGGCACATCAAAGCATGTGCTGTTGGTTTTCCATTTCCAAACTTCTACCCCTCAGAATATTTGCTAGAGGAGGGCCAGATTCTTTCCTACACCATTGCTTCAGGTGGCAGACAGAAGACAATAAAGGCTGGGGAATATAAGGTGACACCAGCAAATCCTGTGAAGACTGCCATCTTGGCTGATGTCAGGGATTGAACTGAAGACCTCCAGAGCTGAAAGCACAAGTTTCTGCAGCTTGAGATAAGATCCAGGCTCCCCAGCTAAGAACTGTAACAGATTTTTATTGTGTGCATTGGGTACCTTAAGGGCTATGTAACACATGCTGACCAGTGATTATAATTGCAATGCATGATCATGGCTCTATATTTTCTTTTGGAAGACTTTTGTTACACTTATACTACTGCATATGTTCTTTATGAAATATGAATAGCCAATTGCTAAGGACTGATGTTAGACCCCAAGGTATTCTTAACTGGTCTAGAATGACCATGTGTTCTGGAATTATTGGGACAGTCCCAATATTAGGGGCTTTGGCTCATATAGGGACCTATTACCCCCAACCCCAATTTTTCACCCTTGCTATCTGGTCACCCTGAACTGGTCAACATCATTACTATTACTTACACTTTTCAATAGTAAGGTGAAAATCTCTAATATTATATATGTTGCTTAAGAGGCATTTTTCAAAAGGAATGGCTTCTTTATATCCCATAAATATTGCTGGTATAGTTAGGACATGTCCGCTCTGCAAGAAAGCTCGTCCTTCATATTCTTTCAGAAGAGAAGCTGAATTTACCTTTCAACACTCTAGCAATTCATAACAACTATCAACATTCTTCTGTTTCTTTATAGCTTTTTACACATTTTCAAAAAGGTATTCCTTCCTCATTCCCTATTTTTATAAAATATTAAAATACACTAACTTGACATCAAAAGTTGTGTCCACTGAAGTCTCGATAACATAGATGGAAATGATTTAGTAGTTTATTAGTCCACTACTGGATTGTTTTCCACAGTATTTTGTCGAGGGCTTTGGCCATTCTTTTCTACTGCTTCCTAGGGAAGACTATTCCACAATCCAAAAGAACTCATATTTTATTATAAATATGCTGCCCTCTATAGTCATATATCAGATTTTGGTTTGATCCTTTATAACTGAAAATAAATGCTCATGACACTTTCATAGTGCCCATTTTATCCTTTAAATACTCAAATACTCAGAATTGATATGTTGGGGTTTGGATGACCTTGCAAGGTTTAGGCATCCAACATACTTTTCTTCTCTTTCAACAAACTGCATTCTAAAATCCTGGCAATTTTTTGACCACTATAACCATGCAATCAAGTTAAGAATATGCCCATGGATTTATGGGAGAACTTGGACAGCTTGAAAAACCCTTCCTGGAAAACAAACTACGTTAAATAAAGTTTGCTTCTCTTGTAAACTTAATGAGAGCTTAATTACAATATACAGTCACTGATCATTTAAAGATGCTCTCTACTGTTATCATAGTGCTTCAGAAGTCATGTTGTCCCCTCACACAAATACTTTTGTTAATCATCCCCTTTCCATTAATATCATCAATATATAAAATAAACAGTGACTATGCAGGTTATATACATTTCTACTTTATGCACATTTCTGATATTTTGCCCCAAATTTTGCTAAAGCCAACAGTTTTGGAAAGTGTTTTCATCTCTATCAGTGAAACCACTCCTGTATCTCACAAAAAAAACCCCTAACGGCCCATATTTGAATGAAACCCAAAGAACGTACCACAAATTGATGGCTGATTTTTAAAATGTATCTCATGCTGCGAGTTGAGTGAAAAGTTGGCTGGCTAGGGTTATTATGAACTGTTTTCTTCTGTTTCAGTTCATGCAGGAGTTGCTTTGAGTTTTGGGGTCAAATGAACCTGAATAATTCTGAGCAAAAAAGTCAGTCAAAAATCATTGTTTCACATGATTTCCATAAAAAAATAATCATAATCCAAGAATCGGTTCCTGCCTCCTCGAGAAATGTTTAACATCTTGAGGAGAGGATTTACACCAAGGCATGCAATACACATACACCCCCCCCCCCACACACCCACACCCAGTGTACTTAGAGACTGCCACCCAGAGCTTGTTGGAAATTTTCAAAGCTTTTTTTCATCTAAACATTTCATGGGACTGTACCAATTTCAATGAAATGTTAATCAAAAAAGATTTCTGAAGTCCAAGATAGAAATACTGGTCAAAACCAGATAGAGACAGATACTCTCACCCCAGAATAGCACAGTAGCGAGGGCACTCACATAGGATGTGGGAAAGCCAGATTCAGCTCTCTGCCCTGCCTGATTCAGACCATAGCTGTGGACCTGGTCTCCCATATCCCAGGTGAGAGCCCCAAACACCTGGCTATTGGCTATTCTGGGTGGAGCTCTCCCTTTCTTATTGAAGCTGTTCCATTTTTTACAAATAATTAAATATTACTGGGTGAGGGGGAGAGAGAGAGACTTTATCCTAGTGCTTAGAGCAGCCACCTGGCATGTGGGAGACCCATGGGCTCTCTGTAAAAACCTTTGAAAGGTTCCAGTTTCATCCCAAGCAAAGTGGGACAATTTTTGAAACCAAAATTTCCATGATACAGGAAGAGCTTTCCTTCCCAGCTCTACTGCCATCTGGTTTGCTCTCATCTTATGTCTTCATGGAACTGGCAAGGTTGGTTTCCTCCCCTTCTCATTTCTCTTGGAAAAACCCTCTGGAGAGCAAGCATCTTCCTTGTTTCCTGATTCAGCAGCAGTAGGGGAGGGAAAAGGTCCTGCTGATGTTGCTGTACTTATTAACATCTGGAGCATGCTGCACATTCTGCTGCTGAAGATTTCCAGGTTGATTTTGGTGTGGAAGAGCAGGGCTAACTTGGCTACAACTTCCCTCTGAATACAGCATATTGGGCAGCTGGCAAGCCAACTTTCCCCTGAAAAAACTCAGGGGAGAGCCAGTAATTCACAGCAAAGACCTCAAAAGGTTTTTTGCAGGTCACTGCACTTCTCTTTAAAAGTAAATGAGGGCAAGCCTCTGTTGCACACAGCTGTGAACCCCCGGAGAGAAAGTGGGTGGCCTGAACTTAGAACCTGGAATCTGATTTACCAGAGTCTGGCATGAATTCAAGCAAGTTTTATTTGGTTTGGTTATCAAAGGCAGGCACAGCTCAACTCACATCCACACCTTTCCCCAGTTTGTTGACCTTCCATGTTCTAATGAGCTACAGAATGTCTTGTTACAATATTTCAGTACTGGCCTGTCCAGGATGAATGCACTGCACAACAGCCAGGAGTTTTACCTTGCTTTGTCCAATAGTTAATCATTCCAACAGAGGAACATTCCATGCAATGACTGCATACCTGCAGACCTTACACAGGCAGAAATCCCACTGACTTCAGTTACGTTAGTGGACGTTATGCTGCAAGATTGTCCTTTAGTGACGTTCCTAGTGTTATTGTTCTTCTAAAACTTATTGTGGTCTGCGGCTCCTTTGCACTAATTTCAATTGACTGGTTAGTCAGTGATGAGTGATGTATGGCAGCAGAAGCAGCTAATGCTTATGAAAAGCAGTGAGCTAAGCTTGAAGGGGCTTGTTTGAAAGAATTTTGAACACTAGCAAACAGCCGGCAGAAGCTCTCATTGACTTGTATTTGAATGATATATGTATGTCCTTGTATACTGAAAGGAGAAAAAAAATTCTTAGTTTAAAAACCAAAGTATTTCGTTAAGCAATGATATTTATCTACACTTTCCAAAGTATCACATTACACATTTCTCTCTTGAATATTCTGAACCCTTAGACCACCTACATTTACCAGCCTGTACAAAATTTAGGAGAAGGACAGTATAGAAAAATTTAATGTATTTTAATTTTGAAGACATGATATTTTACATTTTGTGTGTGTATGCATGTGTACAGACACACACGTGTTATAGGCAGGGCTGGTAACATGTGTTAAGGTTGCCTACACTTTCCATTATAAGTCCTTGTTTTCAGCAGCTTATAACTTTGCAAAATATTACCCTTGTGAGTTGAAATTTTCCAAGCCAGGTGTCTGTCTCAGGCTCAAGTGTCTTTGAAAATTTCAACCAAAACAATTCACCCATTTCTGAGAATGAGGCTAGGGAAAATATATTGATTTGCCAATGTTGAATAAGTCTGGTAATGTTTTCTTTGTGAAGCTCCAGCACCCAGATTCTTTGGAGTAGAGGCTTGAAATTTGGCAAAGGGGGTGGCCTTTGCCTCAGGGATGTTCCTTTCACTGTTCCTGTGAAAATCTGCCCAAATTATAAGACTTTGAAAACTTTCAGTTTGCTCATGCTCAGTAGAGGCTTGCTAGATCTTCACAGCTAAAATCTAAAAAGGGCCCATCAACATCAGGCATGCTGCTGCCTGGTGGAGGACTTTCTCTGCAATTACAGTCTGGGCTGCTACAGACTGTGGCAGGAACAGGCACTGGAACTGACTGGGATCCTGTCTCTCTTGTGTTTTCAATGATTCCCTCCCTCCTCCCCCCCCCCCCCCGCCCCCGCTAGTCCCAGGCAGCATGGAGGAGGAAGCTGCTTGATTCAGATGAAGAGGTGGCAATATCCATATTGGGAATTGTGGGGACTAAAGTGGGACAAGGAGTCTGGTGAGTGGGGCCTGGGACTGGAGGCTGGTAGGAGGCAGGAAAATGGGTCTGGCTGTGCAACGAGATTGGGGGATAGGGAGAGGCAGAGAAGAGTAGAATTGGTTGGGCAATGAGACTGGGAGCCAGGAAGGGAAATGAGGGAGGGACTGGAGCCATTGGCGGGATGGAGAAGACTAAGATTGGGCAAGGAGACTGGGACTGGAGACCAGTGGGATGTGGTGAAGGAATTCAGGGAAGGGGAGACAAATCTGGTGAGAAGCCACAGTGTGGAGGAAGAGTTGTCATTGGGTGGGTAAAGATACTGGGACAAGGAGCCAGGAAGAGGCTGGGGAGAAAGACAGATTGGAGAAGGAGCCTGGAGAAGGAAACTGGGACTGGGAGCAAGTGGGGATAGGGAACAATCCGTGGGCAGAGGTGGTGATTGGAGGCTAGTAGTGGGGAGATGACAGATCAGGTGAGGAATTGGGAGGGAGAAAGTGGAACTGGACTGACTGAGCAATGAGACTGGAATGAAACACCTGAGGAGTGGAGACTGGGACAGCCTAGGTAAGGAGACTGGGATGGGGTCAAGGAGTCAGAGATAGGGAAGAGATAGAACTGGGACTGCAACATGTTGGAGGGGATGGGCAGAAGGGATTAAATTTGGGCCAAGGTCAGAAGGGTCTATGCCCATTAGAGGACACTTTTCTTCCAGAGCAGGGAATGGAACCCAAGATTCATTCATCTCACCATTCCTCTGCTCTTGTGAAACTCACTGGAAAAATGAATGTCTCATCCCTCTCTAGTGCTGGTCCACATAGAGGGTGACAACCTACGATTGCTATCAACTACTCTGTTAGCGCAAGTGGCAGGGGACTGCATGGTGGGATTGTGCTGGGCCTGAGTTGTGATTAAGCTCCATATCCTGGCTCTTGTATAAACACTGTTGTGCCCAACATGATTGTGTAACCTCACTAAAGGACAATCTTGCAGCATAATGTCCATTAAATGATTTGATAAAGGGGAGAATTCCCATGTGCCTAAGGTCTCCAGTATGGTGCTGGATACATTTATTCTAGAAGAAATATTAATCAAGAAAATTGAAACTTCAGACAGTATAAGCCTGGCTTTCTACGGTCATGGAGCTGTTCTCCAAGACAAGTGAAATAAGATTTCCTGAAGCCATCCAGTCTTAGTCACTTTCTAATACTTATCAAGCAATACAGGGCTTTTCCCTCCCCCTACCTTCCTTCCGGTCCCATTTAAGTGAATCATCCACTAATCTTGATGAGCTGCAGCCTTCTGCCAGCATCAAAATGAATTTCCACTGACTAGTGCAGCTCTATACATTTCATGGAGGGAACCTAACTGACTTAATAAAGGATATTCCAAACTTCCTTTGAATAATATCTGCCCAGGTTTTAAAAGACAAAGGAATAGCCAGAAGGACAGAAATAGGCTAGCACAGTGGCTCCAGTTAGCAGGGATCATGTATCATTTAGATCCCTTGTTGTGGGGAGGGGATCGGGAATTAACTAAAACAGAATGGGGAAGATCTGGAATTTGACCTTGTTGATGAGATCACACTTCTTTTTGATGAGAATAGCAGGCAAAGAAGGTTGGATGATGAAGACTGCAGTCTTCTGCAAACCCAAAGATTGTATTAGAAGGAGGGAAGGGACTAGGAATTAATCAGAGTAAATGTACTAAGCAGAAATAGACACAGGAATAATACTGAATGGAAAACACTTGAATTATCCTAATAAAATAAATACGAGTTTGATGGTAACAAGAAGAGAGTAGGAAATCCTATGAAGCATTTTACTTTAACCTAAAGACCCTTCATCTTAATAACTTGTTTCAACTCACTACTGATAATAAGATCACTTTTACGCACTACCAGTAAACCATTTATTGCCCAGATATTAAATGTTTCCTCTATTTGTATCTCCCAGATATTAAAATTGGCAGTAAATTATATTTGCCTCTTTTTTAAAATATAAAAAAAAAATGGATAGCAAATTGTACTGTAGCAGTGGTGTAACAGGGTATGAAATAGCAGAGTTAAATATGCTAGAAGATTCAGTTTTCCGTAAATTATAATTACTTATAAAAATCTATTAGAATTGCACTTATTTCAGCTAAAATACACAGAATATTATTCTAAATCCATGTCCTGTGTAGTTTCCAGTGTTAGCAATTTCCCCAGTGACCTCTAAACCTCCACACCTCTCCTAAGTCACTGCACATCAGTTGGGACAATTACATGTAGGGCCAAATTGTACCGTTCTCCATAGGGTAAGGGTACAAAATCCTCCCTCCCCCCCCCCCCCCGCCCGCACTCCAAATGGCTCCACCTCCTCATACAGTAGCATAGTTTACCAGGCATGCAAGGGTTACAACATGCTTCTCCCAGAAGGGTGTGACATAACATTTGGACTCCAATTATTTCCACTTCTTTATATTAATGGTAGAAGTTCCTAAGGAGGGCTGTTCATGCAAAATTTGATGTTTCAGCATCTACATGTTTTATTGATAGATAAGTGAATGGAAGTATAGAGCATCCTCTACCCAAAAGTCCAAGTAAATAGCCACGTAACATTTGTGGCCAGGAAAAGGCTATGTGACCCATCCACATGCATTCACCTGATAATAAAATCTTTGCACACTGCAATGTATCTTCCCAGAGGCCAACCCTCTCTGCATTTGTTTATGGCAGCAAATTCTATTCCACGTGTTAATTACACTCCACATTTTTTCCAGACTTCATGTCTCTGCCTTTCCTGGTTTCAGTTTGTGCTCTCTAATTTTTCAGCTTGATTCCTGACAACTACCACCATGAAAGCCATATATTTAGGAGTGACATCACCTCTAGTCAGAGTCTACTTGCAGTGACAGTATAGGATTTGCTGGGATTAACACTAGAGAAAAGAGCATCCACATT
Source organism: Caretta caretta (assembly GCF_965140235.1). NCBI lineage: Eukaryota > Metazoa > Chordata > Testudines > Cheloniidae > Caretta > Caretta caretta. The sequence continues at coordinate 51,684,470 of NC_134216.1, read as the reverse complement.
GTTCAGTGAAGAATTCAACATACATGGTTACTGGGCTTATGTATGCCTGGTGCTCCAGGTCCGTCTCTACTAGGATACTTTTTCATGGTGTCTCAGCCATAATGTTAAGGTTTCCATTCCATTCTAAACCCTATGTTTAACTCTTCCTGATTTTCCCAGGGAGACAACTTTTGGCAAGGTAACTCATGCTTAATCTCAGGTCCAAAATTACTCTGGAGAAAGTCTGAAGCTACTAAGTCATAGGGCTTTGAAAAATGAGCATGTTTTTGACTCTTCAAAAAGGGGTTACTGCATTAACTACTTTTGGCAAAGTCTGATCAAAGCAGTTACAATTATTACACCTTTATTTATTAATTATATGGTGATGTAAACTTAGCACTATTACAAACCCACGCCTTCCCACTTCATAGTAATTGTAGTGCCGTTGTAGCCCCACTGTGATTATTAGAGTTCTAACAGAGGAGGATCATGCTCCACCTTGATTTATACCCTGTGCCACCCCACTGATTTTAGTGGGGTTCCATAGATGGAAGTCAGCTCGGAATTTGCCCTGGAGTATTTACTCATGTTCACGGCATAGGCAAGTATATGTAATTGAAATGTCTGCATCCTTAAATAGTGAAACTATAAATAGTAAAAAGGTAGGGAGGGTGTTCAGTGATAATAAGCAAGAAGAGTTGAAGCATTCAAAAACACGAACACAATAAGCTTAAAAACACTCCACCATGCTAATGAAGTCATAACAGGCTAGTTCAGTTTTAACCACTGCAATTAAATATGCCTACTATATTGAGACTGAAGTGTTACAGCAGTACCTTGTCCTTTATGATAGTGCTGAATCCTCTTCATCCAGATCCTTCAGTAGATGGTCTTCTTCCCCGTTATGAGGAATTCACAATTAACATATTGCACCGTTTTAATAGGAGAGTCATGTGAATGGATAGATGAATGGACTTGGCAGTGTTTGCACTAGGAACAATCAGCTGGCTGTTCAATGTTAATTAAGTGCACAGAATTCTCTTTCCAAGCATTGCTCTCCATCTTTGGGATCACCTGTCTCTGACATTCGGGCCCATGTCTGATATTATTTATTTGCATTATTGTAGTGCATAGAGGCCAGAGCCCCAATGGTAGGTACTATACAGACATAGAACAGACAGTCCCTACCCCAAAGAGCTTGCAGTTTATGTGTAAAAGTATAGACCAGTGATGCATAAAACAGACAAGAAGGGGGAGCATAAGGAAACAATGAAATGAGACTGATAACAAGAAAAGCAGCCACAACAGGGCACCTGCTGTCTAACCATTGTCAAGTTTTTTTGTAGCAGTTTCACAGCAGAGAATGAATTATAAATATTCTTCATTTACTCCATTGTCCTGCAACTTGCACAGTTATTTGCATCAGTGCAAAGTGGGTGCAAAATATTGCCCTTTCTGATTTGTCATTTTACACCCACTTTGCACTGATATTTAGGGCTGCACGAGGCACATGGAAGTGGAGAAGCAGGCAGCTAGAATTTAACAGATTCCTGTGTTTCTGGCAGCCATGAGAATTTGGTTGCAGGTCAGTCACTGCTGGTACAGCTGAATAACTATTCCTCTTCAGGATGTTGGTTTCTAGAATATGGTTTTGGGGGCCAGTATTTTAAGAGAAATCAAATCTATGGAAACAAAAAATATCCTGTTCAGTAACCTACTGTTCAAAGAAAGAAGTTCTCCAGACTTCATTTTTTATAGGATCCCAACTATGCAGAGATTAAGGTTCTTTGCCTTGCTCACCATACCAGCCGTTCTACTCATGAATGACTTGTTATGCATTATCAGCTGCCCAATGATTCTGTCAGAGTCGCTGTGCGTGTTATTCAGTGCAAAGACTCTGACCTAGAATTTTTGCAGCTGTCTGGAAAGTGTTTCATCTTTCTTATTACTATTATGGAAGAGAAAAAATATTCCTCTGGCTTGCTTGGGCTTCAGATAGTGTCTCCTGCTTGGGTAGGAGTTTATAGGAACAATATTTTGCAAGATTTGCTTTTACAAAATTTGTTTGTTCAATCAAAATTACATCATGTCTTGCAGCTCTCTTTGCAAATAACGAAGGAGTCAGACCTCCCTGGCTGGTACACAGATTCTACATAGAATTGCTGCGCTTTCCGATATTGTCGATATTTATACACACACACAATTCATCTCATGGCCAGAAAGTGAGAACTAAATATTTTTTAAAATTGATATTGATTGAGTAATTTAAGACAATAAATATTCTTTTAAAAGGTTTCAGTAGCCTAACGTTTACCTTCACATGGTGTTGCAGCTCATCATAGGAGCTACACTGAGCACTGAGGAGACAGATTGCTTCTTGTTTCATCATGGCTTCACAGCTACCTTTCCCTGCCAAACTCTGTGTTCCGTCTCCTCAGGAAAATTTTACATTTTGGAGGGCTCTCTTTGAGGAACTGGGAGCAGGCTAATTACTCCTCTCCTATACAGAAGTGATTATCAGGATTTTCACAATCCAGATTTTCCAGACTGATCCATATTATATGAATCTTAAATCACCATATATATATATATATTTCTATGATGCACAAAATATACATATACTAGATTTTAAATTCATTTTCTGAGATTGGCTGCTTCATAGCCTGATTTGATGAATGGAATCCCAATTATTTTTTAACACTGGGAGCTAGAATGAGGTAGTTTTATCCTTTAGAAAAAGTTATTTTGAGATGGCTAATGAAAGGAATCTATAGATGGGATTTACATCATTACTTGACTTTATTAATTTAAAAGGTAAGGAAAGAAGAAGCTGGAAGCCTATTTTGTCTGCTAATGCCAGACATAGTACAAATACATTTTTAAGTTATAAATACAGCAGAAATACTATTGAGTAGTTCCCAAAAGAAAGGAAAATTTACTTTGGCTTTAAAGTAAACCCTACAGTAAATGGCTTCAGTCATTCCCTGTTCACTTATTGCCTCTTGCAGAAGCTAAGCACCACATCCGACTCAGCAGCAGAAGGCAAAGCCATATTATTTATCTGTAGATACAGAAACAATCTTTGTCCATAAAACTGCACTGAAGGATCCATATAACAATAAATAATCATTTAGTTGCCCTTCCCTGTCCATCTCACAGTCTGAGACACTACAAAACTTTTTTCTTGCAGCTGACATGCAGAATACAGTTACTTTCATTCCTGATAATGATTCATCTGTTAAAAAACTTCCAAGAGGAAGAAATATACTGCAGTGGAATCACAGGTTACTAGCACAAGTGAAAAATTTATCTTCAGGGTAGAAATACTGCACTCCATGGCTTTCTGAGGTTGGAGCAGAGACATTGTGTGTTTTGGAGGTTGGACCCATCTTCCTCAACAAATTCTTTGCAGCTTTTTGAAGAGTTGAGAGTAAGAATTGATGATCTGCTTGTAACCTGTGTGGTCTTAATCCTGCAGTTAGTATTTCAAGTCCTCAGGCACATACAATGCAAAGGAAACTGAATTGGGAAGAAATAGCATTGACAAATTAGTGCTTGTCTGACAGGTACACAAAGGAGAAATTTGAGAATCCAATTACTTTCTCATAATGGACAAGTGCATTCATTGGCAAATCTCTCTCATCTCAGCACAAAAATGGCCTGTTACAGACATGCATACAGCATGAGTCAGCCTATATACCTAATGCCACTTCTACATCTACAGTAGCCTAATCTGCTCTCAGAGAATATGTCTAACTCCCTTTGACAGTTATGGGAGTTTGTGTGCCCACATCATCAGGGAAAAAAATATGTACTGTTCAGTGGGTGTCTACAGTTAATACGGTCACAAATTCACAGCTGTGAGTTTGCATCATGCTGTAAATAACAGCATCTTTTCATTATGGTGATGGGGAAAGAATCCAAATTCTCATGCACCAAGAGCACTGGCTGGCAGTACTGGGCCTATCCTAAATGAACAGTCCTGAGCCTGCCCATTGTAGCTGAGGGCACTGATTTACTTACACACTAGTCTGTTAATTCATTAAAATATTATTTGTGTCTATGAGTGAAATGTTGCTTTGCTACTTTCACGACCACAATAACATCTTTCACACAGAATTACCTGTTCTGAATGTTATCATTTGATACTCACAGGAAACAGCAGCAGAGCGAGATTAAGTAATTTGCCTAAATTTATACCGGATGTGGGTGTGGCAGAGCCTGGAATTTAACAAAGATCTCCCAAGTCTCACTTCAGTTCCGTAACCACAGAATCATCATTCTATATAGCACAAAAGCTAAGTGAAACAAACATTCCATAAACCAAATACATGAGAGGAATGTGTGATAGGAGATATTTTTCACACATTGAGAATCCGTCATAATCCATTTGTGAATCTAATTTGTTCTACAATTTGCTATTTCTAAATTACAGAATGATATCTCAAATTTATGAAAATATTTATCACATTTCCTACCATCATGTATTTCAAATATGTAAACTCAGTAATACCCAGTACTCTCAAATTAATCCCATTATAATCTCATCTCATTTTAAGCTCACTGAGTGCTAGTGACATGCCAAATTGAGTCTTTTTGGCATTAGGTATTTGATAAACCATCACAATACATTTTCACCCTTAGAGAACTCAGAAATGACTGAAGAGACTTCACTTAAACCTTTCAAAAGCCTTGAGCTGCTCCGGCAGCTGCTCCGTTGTTACAAATGCTTTTCTATTATGAACCTGATTTTGGCTTTACCTTTGGGCAGAGACTAGGCATGGAAAATGACAGCCCCCAAAAGTTACATTTTGCTGAAGATTTGACTTATATACCACTGTTTCATTACAGATTGATAATCATGGCTCTGTTGTTAAGCATATCACACTAAATTATGCAATGAAACATAGGGAAAGTGATAGCCAAGGGATCACTGAAACTCTCTAAGCGCCTATTCTGAACAGAACTTCAACAGAGCAAATTCTGTGAACAGTTTTTCCTTGGAGCCAATATATGTATTGCACTTCAAAATCCATAAGTTAGTCAATTGAATTAAATCAATAAGTACTTTACGCTTCTATAGCAACTTCTATTCAAGGATCTCAAAGCCCTCACCATGCCTTTGTTGGGCAAGTAAGTACATGCATTTACAAATATGCAAAGATATTCAATATATATACTTTTATTCCTCTACTTTGGCAACAGTGTTTCCCAAACATCTAAGTAAGTTTTCATATTGAAATACAGTATTGATTACCAATGTTATTTGGGGGGGGGGGTCAGGACTTCAGTTCATTTGCCGTATACTGAAGAAGACATAACAGGTTCATACTTTGGGAGAGTGCAAAAAATAAGTTTAAAGCCAAAAATGGTCCACGCTTTCTATCCAGGCTGAATCAGTATATCCAGAATCAAACGTGAACTAAACTTGTACAATAAAACTTTGGATGTGCTAATCAGCCTGGTTTTGGAAGAGAACATAACTATCCTGTAACAGTTGCAAATCTGTGGCCTAATTATTGGCTCAATGAAAATAATCCAGACATAATTGACAGTGGATTTAAGCCTGTGGAGGCTATTAAACTTCACAACATCAGCACAGATTTATTATTCACAAATATATGTGCATCCTGTGTTTATTAGGCAACATATGTGAAACTGAAGGCCCATTATGGTTTTATAATTCTTACTAATACCCTGGTAATGAGGTTCAGAAGCTGCTAGAAATAGTGTCCTCCTGCCTTCAAGCCAGGGTCAGAAATGAGAGTTTGTTTTCATGATGTAATGCTTGCAACCTGGCTGGCCTTCTGGAATGTTTGGTGGGTGAAATTCCTGGAACTCGGCATAAGAGGAATAATTTCTTGCCTGCTTATGTACTTCAATTTAAATTAAGTTATTTCTCTAATTTGCATTTGGAATTTTAAATATGATTGATCACATGCTCTGGGTCCATACAGATTAACGTGAAAAGAGCCTGCATCCACGAAAAATCCATTCTAAATGTCTGGTTGTAAATTGCAAACTGTTATACCCTGAAATGCACGGACAAAGCACATTGTTAAAGGATATGGAGAGAGGGCCACAAAATCTGTCTATTAAAAATTGAACACATGATATCACAAACGTGAATCTATGTTAGTACTATTCTTTGCATTTAGGGAGGCAGTGTTGTCTAGTCCTTAGAGCTAGTCTCCAAGTCAAAAGATCTGGTTTCTATTCCTGATTCTGTCACTGTGACCTTGGGAAAGAAATTTAAATGGTCTGTGCCTCAGTTTTCCAATTTTCCTAATGGGGATAATAATAATTATTCACCTTTGGAAAGAGTTCTGAGATCCTCAGGTTATTGCTGTCATTATTACTGTATTGTTCATTACTCATATACCATCCTCAGTGTGCTAGGCAGGATAGGTAACAGGATCCCAGCTATATAAAGCTTGCAGTCTAAGGTCCCAGTTGTGCAATGGGATCCACTATTTTTTGATGGATTTTTTTAGGACCAAACCCTACCCCTATTGGCATCCCATACAAATCCACTGACTTCTCACTTGGGAGCATTTATTAATAATGCTGTTTTATAGAATCATACAACCATAGGGTTAGAAGGGACTGCAAAGGTCATCTAGTCCAACCCCCTGCCAAGATGCAGGATGTATTGTGCCAAAACCATCCAAGACAGATGGCTATCCAGCTTTTTGATGGAGTTAGGACCTTCATTTCCTTGCCTTATACCATCCCTGAAGAGATTCTATGCTTGAGTTTTGCTGTAATGATCCCTTCTGATCTTAAAATATATGAATCTGTGTCTTTGCTCCATAAATATAAATCAAAACAAATTAAGACTTTAGGTCACTTGATGACTTAACACTTTACTGCTGGGGCTGGGGTGGGGTTTATAGTCTGTTGAAGAAGAAAGGGCAGACCACATGGCAGACTGGATCAGAGATGACATTCTAAGCATGTGGTAGAGAATTCAAATGTAGAAGTAAAATTACAAAAGGAGTTTCAGATAATATGATGATAGAGCCACTCTGCACAAAATGCAAGACACAAAACAACTCAAACTATCCCAAATATCTTTACTTTACCTTTCCTTTCTTGACCACTCCGATTGTAGATTATCTTTAGGTTACCAAACAAATTCACAGCATACAACACGTACCATAACATACAATATATCTATGCTTGGAAACAACTGTTATATACTGGTTTAGGATAATTACATTAGGTTTATTTTTAATTCCACAATGCAGTTACCATTTTGTAGACAACCCATTATATTAAAGGGGAAAGTCTGAGCCAAGAAGCTGAATTCCCTGCAGAGTTAGTGGAAAAAACAAGCGCTAGTCACCCTCCTCACTTGGGTTGAGAAGCAGCTCATAGTAATTTTCATTACCATCAAGAGACTAGTTCACAAGATAAATGAGGTGATCCAGAGGGAAGACAACCACAGTTAGTCACTGAAATATTTTCCTGACTATGAAGGAAAAATGTGGTTTTACAATGTTTAACTGATAATAGTAATAACAATTTGCTGTTTAGACTTTGTATATTTCATGGGAACAAACATAATTATACTGTATAGTTTGATTTATTTTAAATAGATCTATCATTTTACACCACATATGGTAACTATGCAGCTGTGCAGCAACCTGTGCAAAAGAGCACAAGGGATATTAGAAATAATATTTTGCAAGTCCACCTATAAATGCTAAGGTTCACTTCTGATTATTACATGCATTTTTACTATCACAGTGGGATCTGAGCATTCTTCTCTGTTTCTATCTATTGATGTTCCTCACAGTCTCATTCTGTTTTCTCTCTAAGATTGATCCGACACCACTGGAATCAGTTGGGGCTTTGCCATTGAATGTAGGGGACACAGACCTTCTCTCTCATCCTATCTCCTACAGTGACGTAACTACCACTGCTCCACCAATACTTCCAAAATCCCATCAGTCTAGCCATGCATTTCTAGTTGTCTCTCTGACATCTCCATCTCCTGACTAACTGATTCCCTCTAACATTGAATGTATATCTTATTCTGTGTCCACCTCCACCTTTCCCCATCTTTCTCTATCTCCATTGATACTCCACTATTCTTCCTAATCACTAGGACCATAATTGTGATGTAATCCTTGACTGTTCTCTTTTCTTATCCCATATCTAGTAGCATCTTCTTTAAAATCTCCAAAATCTACCCTTTTCCCACATTGCCTGCTTTTAAACCCTTCACTGCAAGGTGGCCATTGTTCATTCTGATTTCTGTGAGCTTCTCCTGTGTGGATGTACGGCATCTCACTTCTACCCCTTGTAGCTGTCCAAAATGTAGTTGCCAAAGTCACCTTCCTCTCTTACCACTCTACCACTTTGACTTCCCCTCTTCCTTGAATCCTTCCACTGGCTTCCTGTGTCCTTCTACATCAGATTCAAGCTCCTTGTCCTCAAAAATAAGGTTCTACTTTGTCTTGCCCACACCCACCTAATTTCCCCCTACTTCTTCTCTGCACTTTTCTCAATATTCTAGTCTTTCTCCTCACTTAGTCATCTTCCTTAGCAGAGCTTGGTTCCTTCTCTCATATTTTTCAGCATGCATCTGCGAACACCTGAAATGTACCTCATTTTGAGAAGCATCATTCCTTTCAGTCCCATCCCTCAATTCTCATTATGGTTTACATAATTCGGTCTTCCCATGTTATTTACATGAGACATCACAAAAATTTATGTTACAAAAAGTTATTTACACTAAAAGAAGGAATCCCATGAAATTTAAAGTTTCTTGCATGATTTTTTCTCTCTTTCACATTTAGGGTTTTCATTCCATATGTGGACCATGGCAGGTTGAGAAGTATTCCTAGAATAGATTTACTGTATTACTCAATAAACCATTTTAAATTCCTTTCTTTCAAATATCTCTTTGAAACCCAAGTGTCAAAGCAATCCTTCCTCTATGTTTTTCATCATTAAGAATCCTTCTCTTTTCCCTCTTCCAAAGTGTGTGTGTGTGTGTGTGTGTGTCTGTGAGAGAAAGAGAGAGGAGGTGGAGGAGGGTAGGTAGGCATTCTGGCTTGTTTTCTCTGTAGTCTCTTTTTCCTTTTGGGGCAGGGAACATACTTGCTGTTTGGAAAATGCTATATAATATTTTAGCCCTGAATACATAATACAAAGTTTAGCTATATACTGTACAAGTATCTCTGTGGGTCTGCAAGGAAGCCCATGGGAACTGTAGGAGTCCTTTCAAAAATGTCTAAGAGTGAAATTCTGGCCCCTTTGAAGTTAATAGGGGTTTTGCCATTGACTTTAGTGCAGCCAGGATTTCACCCCAGGAGTCTCTGCAAAGTTTACAAACGATGCAGCAGTCCCTGAGGAGCTTTTATGTTCTGTAGGCTCCCAAGGGCAATTACCAGGCTGGATATCTTAGCAAATAAAAAAATATTCTTACAGTACAATTATAATCAGAAAAATGGTATGCACATTACTCAATATATCTGATCACTTTTGTGAGTTATATCTGCTTTATCTTTATCTGCTATATCTGCTTTCTTTCTTGACAAAGACACTGTTTACTTGATATCAGAGCTAATACATTGAAAGAGTAGCAAACCCGATTCTATTCTGCCTTGAATATCATCAATCACATTGTCAGCTAACCAGCAGACTCTGTATTTTTCTAGAGATAATGTAAGCAGAGAGGACATACTTGATTTTCAGATCCCAGCTTGAGTTGCAGGGCCGACACTAAAAACTAAACTACCTAACATAATTTGACTTCTAAATTTAGAAACTGATCTGGAAGCCACCTGAGGCACAAAAAATAGGGAACCATACAAAGCCATATTCCTGAGTCAGTTTTCTGTCATGCTTTTCAAAGCACAATGCAGCAGTTGTCTTGAGACATATTTAGCCTCCAAAATTTTTCTGTACCCATGACTGTCATGTAATGTGTACATTTAATATAACAAAATATTTTGTTACTTTCCCCAGAGATTATCTCTGCTTTCACTCTATAAGTGCCACAATGTAAATCTGACAGAACATGTGTTTTGATCGGAAAGGATTTCCCCTTCAGTTAACGCCGCATTTAAGTGAACATTAAATAAAAATACATTTTTAAGGGCTTTTCACATTTGTGTACATGCTGTTTATTTAACCTCTCTGAAATAATTTTTATGGCTTTTTTGCATATGTTTTGTTCAGAATTGGAAGCAGATCCAGGGATTCCAGGTTTCCATTAATGCACATGCAGCATTTATCACTGACTATCAAAGAACCACACTCCTCTGATTAACTGTGACTCTGGAATGCAGGGTATTATAATATGATAACATTTTGATTGATCCTGTTCTTATATATTTCAGGGGCTATTTGACATAACTAGAAACAGGACTTCAAAGAGCCAATTGGCACAATCAATGTGTTCCTGCTTTAAAGTACTAATGAATTACCTCCTCTTGTGGATTTATAAATCATAACGCACAGTAGAGATTTTAATCTTTAGCGGGTGTTTATAGCTTGCCTACTCCCCACACATTACTATATAAGAGTGAACTGCAAAGAAGATTTTTTACATGAATTAAAGAGAAAACAGTCCAAGATAGCAAATTATAAATACGTATATGCTCACGAATTCCACAAATGTATCCTGCCAAATTCTGAGTTCAAGTTCTTGTGTTTTCCCCCTTAACAGGTGATAACATCTCAAGCATATCACTGTCTGTAATTCCAATAACATATGGAAGAGAAATGCAGGATCCTGAACTGTAAACTTGGTAACTCAGACTCAGCTAGGGATGAAAACAAAATGTTGAAATGCTGGAATTTCCTGTGACAAAAAAATTCTGGGTTGTTGTTTTTTTTAAATCAGCTCTAATTTTCAAGCATAACCTTGTAAAAATTAGCCCAAGAACATCATGCAGAAAGGAGATGAGATAGGGGTTTGCAAACAGACAATTACCCTGTAGATATCCAAACAGACAACTGCTGATTCAGCTTCAGTAGAGCCCTGTATACAGACAGAACAGAATTCTCAAGGGTTTTAGGGTAAGCCCATGTGAACCTTTATGTCAGAGATATGGAATTTTTGCAGAGGGTTTATTTTTATAAGCTATGTTACTTGGCCCTGCTCTTAACATTTATTTTAATTGCATATAAAAATGTAACAAACTTTCTTAATTCAAAATACACACAAATCAGGAAACAACCCACAGATGATACCCATAAATGCTGACATCACCACCACCCTCACCCAGCCAAGCAAGCAGCTAGAGAACTCCAAATTCAAATAAGATGGAGGTGACAGTGGTGAGAAGAAGAAAATAATTTTAAGAAATGGCCCTAAACCACATCACCCTTAAATCGAAAGCATCTCTGCTTTGATTGCCAATGCCACGCATAGGCTTGGGGTCCTTCTGGAATCTTCACTGCTCCCAGACATCAAAATGATATCAGTAGCCAGAATGCCTTTCATATCTTTGGCTAGTAAGCAGGCTGCATTCCTTCATGTCAGCTTCCTGCCCTTCAAAAGGCAGACTTGGCCTCAAATGACCTATGTGCTTGGCACCTCTGGGCTCAACTTTGCAACCATACACTGTAGCTAGGGGATGAATGAAAATGTCGTGAAGAAGCTCCTGATTTAGATGACATGCAGCAAATCATCTTAAGACTAATGCAAGAGTTACATCACTAACACCAAGTAACACATCAGCCCAGTGCCCCACACACTGCTCTGGCTCTCTGTCCAATAAAAGTCCTGAACCAGTGCTAGCGATCTCAGAGATTGCCAAGACCAAAATCTTTCACAACACTTTCATTCATCAGAGACACTGGAGATAACTGCGCCCAGAGTCAAGGAAATAGATCTGGCCCATAGCTATTGAACTCCCTTAAACCAGATATCAGAATGATCAGAAAGATCAGAAAGATCCATCTCTTTATGATTGTTTTCTCCAAATTGTTTGCCTATAGGTGACTAACGATACAAATAAATCAAAGACTCTACCAAGCACACACTCATGCCATTACATGGAGAAAGGGCAGATTTTCACTCTCAATAAAAAAAGATGAAGGTTACAGAGTCCTGATTCCCCTTCAATTTACACCAATGCTATACTGAGGTAAGTGTTACAACAACCTGGCCCCGAGTACCTTCTTTATAGAAGATGGATTACACTGAAATACAAGAGTGTAGGGCATGTTTAACTGCCTCAATTGGCACACAGCCATGAGAAAGTTAAGGTGTTTTATGTATGGTATGTAAGCACTTCAGGGCAGGACTGTGTTATATACTATGTTTGTACAAAATCTGATACAATGGAAACCCTTCCTTGGGTGGGGTCTTTAGGCACTACTGGGATACAAACAAACAAACATAAATGTAGCTGTATTATGAGTACGTTTTTGATTACAAGCTAATTCTTAACTGTATTCCTAAAGATGAACAGTTGGAGTAATCCTGCTCCCATCTAAGTCAGTGGTAACAATTCTGTAGCATTAAGTGAGAGCAGAATCTAGTATAGTATGCGCAAAGAAGGTAAGTTAATGTTCATATTCTTTGTTAATTTTTCATTGCCTGACTTGTTTATTGAGATATGAAATCTTACTTTTGCATTGATGTGGGGTTTTTTTTGTATATGAGAAGGGCCTGATTTTCAGATGTAATGAACATCCTCAACTCCAGATGAAATCAATGGGAAATGTGGAATCTGAGACCATAAAAAAAATCAGGGTTGGGTTTTTTGTTTTTGAAAGGAAAAAAGTAAATTAAAGAGAAGGGGAAAATGTGCCATATTTGGGTCTGATTCTCTTCTGTTTTTTAGCAGTTTTATAGTAGCCTTACTCCACTGACTTAAATGGACTCACTCCTGATTTATGCCAGAGTAGTTAAAAGGAGAAGTAGATGTTTTAGATCAAATATTTTCCTCAGTTACATGAAGTTATTGGGTCTGCTTGCAGCCAAAGTCAGAACGGGGCCCTAAATTTAGCAAAACACCTCTCTTTCTTGGAAGACCAGCACTGGCCACAGTCTTTTTTCCTTTTCCTTTCTTTTTTTAAGGCTGTTAGAATGTACTCTTTAATTTTCCATTTCTTAACAGTGCCTTAGATGACTTTTTTTTATTATTTTTTTCTTTTCTAAAGAAGACACCGAGAGGCTGAGGTCAAGCATGGAAAGTTTTGTTACAAAAAGAAGATTTTGAAAAAAGTTATTACCAGGTAAAAACAAGAGGCTGTAATATAACCATATCTATTGTTTAAATGAATACCACATATCATAAGAAGCCACAAAGATGGAAAATCAAATATTTATCTTCTGCCAGATGCTGTTCTTCATTATGCCAGTGGTAATCCAGAGTATCCCCATTGACTCCACCCGGGCCCATCTTATTAAACTGAGTACAGATTCACAGGTAGGTTTATCTTCACAACCAGAAGGGCTATCCATTTATAAATTTTAAGCTTAGACTCTGAAGAATATCTGAAGAAAAAGTGAAATGCGAAGACATACATATGGCCTTTGTCTAAGTCAGTGACAAAACTCCCATGGACTTCAATGGTCCCATATTCCTGATGTTCAGATGTTTGTGCCTGATGTAAGTGATTTATTTAGTACACTTCATCCATGTGAAAATGTCATCCTCATAATGCTGCCAAAGCCAGCGAGTGTCTTCCCTTGATCTGTTGAGTAAGTGCTAATTATGTAGATTTAAAGTTGCCAGAGGACATAGTCTTTTATGGACTCTTTTCCCCCCTAAAGATATCCAAAAACTGAAAGGAGGGTATATATAACTCACTCATCATCTGTTTAAGTCTCTCCCTTTTCTCCCCTTGCTTTAACGTGTATGGTCCCCTCTCACACAGGCAAGTTTCCAGAGAGATTCATTAAACTCAAGGAGGGTAAATAAATTGTTGAGAGATCTTACATAATTTGATTGAGACAATTGCATAGCAACCATGTTTTGGTCAAGTTATGAGAAAATCTATTTTGAAAAACCTTATTAAATCTATTAAATAGAACACTTTGCCAAGTACAACAAATTTTCATATTAAGTTTTTGTCCCATCTTTGCAAAGATTTGGCATGCGTATGTGTGTTCATGGAAGCGCATGGCGTGTTAGCAATGGAAACTATCCCAGTAACTTCAGTGGGCCCATGATTAACATAAGAAGGATTTTCCCGGAAAGCCCCTACTAAATGAACAGGTATCATCAAGGAGGTGGATTACAAGCTGCCCTGACAAATACTTCCTCCTGGGTAAGAGGACAGAATCAACTCTCTAGAGGTGGAAGATAGTTCAAGCTCCAGCAGCAGCTTAGCAGTAGGTTTCATTTTAGCAAAGATTGCCAAAGATCCCAAATTCTTTGAAATGCAGACACCTGTCTGTTGCAGGCTATTTTGTCACACTTATTGCATGTAAGTCCTTAGAAGGGAGTTGAATCCTGGTCCTAATCTTAAAAATTAAACATTTTCCCCCTTGTGTGCTATATTCCCACTTCATCTATTACTACAGTCGCTAAACTTTTAATGGATACAATTGATACAATTAAAGGGTTGCAGCTGCTTTCGATTTTTAGTATAGCACCTTTCTATACTGTAATACACTATTGCCTTTTGCTGAATCTTGCTTATCGATTAGTATTGAAATACCACTACAATTTCCTGACAGGATGCATTGTGTATGTGGGCCAAGGATTGATATAGAAATCGGTTTGGGGTGGCAACTTCCATGGTTTAAACACTGTTTTATTAGTATTTGTTCACTTAATGTAAATGTGATAATATTTCATCACTTTGGGTAACAAGAAACTACTTGCTGATGCATAAACCTTCAAGTTTTAAACAGTAAGCTACATTGGATGATAGGCAGCAAGAACTTTTCCTGTTACGTCCAAGTTCTGTCTACAAATAAAATGAAGATGGCTCGGAATGTATAGATAGAAATTCACAGAGCCATTCAATGACTAGCAGCCATAACCACTTTATGTGCAGAAGTTCATAAGCAGCCTTACACATTAAAGCCTGCTTTAGCGAGATGGGGAGTTATTAAATTAGTCCTATTCATTTTTGCAAAGACCCATGTAAGCTCAACTGTCCACATTGATGGTCACCTAAAACAAGTAGATGGGGCTTCAGTTTTAATGTTTCCTCTCAACCAAAAGATGGTACAACTAGAAATATAGCATTCACCTCGTAGTGTACTGCGGTGTGTCATCATTTATGACATTCTGGCTGACAGATATTTACTGATCACTGAGCCATACAGCCACCTGATAAAAAATGTTATATGAGTTCTCATCACAGAACAGTTCTAAATGTATACTTAAGGCAAGATACTACAGTGACGGAGCCTGTATCGTAAATTCATAGGCAATTCCTATTCCTATCAGTTCCTATTCTCTAGGTGTGCAAGTGGGCAAAAAATGGCATCAAGAACACATTCTTCCAGTTCACCAGAAAAGCAGACTACCAACATAACACCTCCAACTCCTGTGCCAAATGGCACAACACAAGGATTGTGCCCCAGCTTCAGTTAGTTAGTGCTCATTATTCTATCTATAGCATGTGCTTTCCTGTACTGAGTGTGCACACAGGAATTGCAATACATATTCTCAGGCTTCAGAGTAGCAGCCATGTTCGTCTGTATTCGCAAAAAGAAAAGGAGTACTAGTGGCACCTTAGAGACTAACCAATTTATTTGAGCATAAGCTTTTGTGAGCTAAGTGAGCTGTAGCTCACGAAAGCTTATGCTCAAATAAATTGGTTAGTCTCTAAGGTGCCACTAGTACTCCTTTTCTTTTTGCAAATACATATTCTGAGGCGGAACCTACATCCTTCTAAAAGCATGGACAGTGTCTTAAAAAATAAGTCTGGCTTATGCAAACAGGAATTACGTAAACAAATTATTTTCTGATTATACTGTCTTGCTCATTCTCTATTGGGGGGATATATGTTCACTTCATGTAGGAAGATAATCATGGCCCAGTCACACTTATTTTCAATATTAATTGTCAGAAAATGTATGGTCTCTCAGTGAATTCTTTTTGGGTCTCTACATTTGGGATAACAATGGTTACATTTCTTTATCTGTGTAATATTTGTTTTCTCATTCTTCTATGGAACAAGCAGTAAGAACCCTAAGGACATGGGAACCATTTTTTGAACTGATGCCTAAAACAACGTTGGTCAGCAGAAGATATGCAAACATTGTGTCTCTTTTTTCTTGTATTTTCTTCCATTTCTCATTTTTTGTTTTGTTTATGTCTACAAAGAGGTTGAAGGCTACAAGATACATATATTACCACTGTCCTGTTTGACCAAAACATTTGTGTTTTTTTCCCTTGCAATTATTTCATTATATTTTTCCCTAGTATTTTCGCTATTTAAACCCTGTAGAAAAAAATGTTCAAAGCTATGGATTTTAGGAACATGTATAAACTCACACATGAGCTCTTGGACTGTCAGGTGTTTAGGTTACAATAGCCCTATGTAGTCCTCCTTGACAATAGAGTTGTGTTAAGAACAGACAGCGGATGGATGCTCAGAAGGATATCAGACACAAAGGACTACAAAGCATTTTCAAAAAGGCTTCTAAAACAGACACATTTATAGAGAGAAATCCTATAGCCATGTCCATCGTAGCCATGTCCATCACAGGATATTGGAGAGACAAGTTGGGTGAGATAACATCTTTTATTGGACCAACTTCTGATGGTGAGAGAGCCACACAGAGCTCTTCTTTAGGTCTGGGAAAGATACTCTAAGCATCATAGCTAAATGCAAGGTGGAGCAGATTATTTAGCATACATAAAAAGAAAAGGAGTACTTGTAGCACCTTAGAGACTAACCAATTTATTTGAGCATGAGCTTTCATGAGCTACAGCTCACTTCATCGGATGCATACTGTGGAAACTGCAGAAGACATTATATATACACAGAGACCATGAAACAATACCTCCTTCCACCCCACTCTCCTGCTGGTAATAGCTTATCTAAAGTGATCATCAAGTTGGGCCATTTCCAGCACAAATCCAGGTTTTCTCACCCTCCGCCCCCCCCCCCCCCACAAACTCAGTCTCCTGCTGGTAATAGCCCATTCAAAGTGACCACTCTCTTTAAAATGTGTATGATAATCAAGGTGGGCCATTTCCAGCACAAATCCAGGTTTTCTCACCTCCCCACCCCCCTCCAAAAACCACACACACAAACTCACTCTCCTGCTGGTAATAGCTCATCCAAAGTGACCACTCTCCCTACAATGTGCATGATAATCAAGGTGGGCCATTTCCAGCATAAATCCAAGTTTAACCAGAATGTCGGGGGGGGGGGGGGTTAGAAAAAAACAAGGGGAAATAGGCTATCTTGCATAATGACTTAGCCACTCCCAGTCTCTATTTAAGCCTAAATTAATAGTATCCAATTTGCAAATGAATTCCAATTCAGCAGTTTCTTGCTGGAGTCTGGATTTGAAGTTTTTTTGTTGTAAGATAGTGACCTTCATGTCTGTGATTGTGTGACCAGAGAGATTGAAGTGTTCTCCGACTGGTTTATGAATGTTATAATTCTTGACATCTGATTTGTGTCCATTTATTCTTTTACGTAGAGATTGTCCAGTTTGACCAATGTACATGGCAGAGGGGCATTGCTGGCAAATGATGGCATATATCACATTGGTGGATGTGCAGGTGAATGAGCCTCTGATAGTGTGGCTGATGTGATTAGGCCCTTTGATGGTGTCCCCTGAATAGATATGTGGGCACAGTTGGCTTTGTTGCAAGGATAGGTTCCTGGGTTAGTGGTTCTGTTGTGTGGTATGTGGTTGTTGGTGAGTATTTGCTTCAGGTTGGGGGGCTGTCTGTAGGCAAGGACTGGCCTGTGTCTCAAATCTTGGGAGACTCAAATACTCAAAGTGCGCAGGTTTCCTTTGAAAATGAGGGCTGATAGGTCAAACAGAGTGATTACTTTGTAAAAAGGGTTAACGCACAGGTAATAGGGCATTTTTGTCTTTTATCGTTTTCCTGTGAGAGTTCATTTGAGTGCACAGTGATTGTCTAGTAACAATGGCAACAGCAGTTCACCATACTAGGTAACAAGAAATTACCCATTGCTGAATTATTGGATTTGCCCACTGTTTCCTAAATCAACTTTTTTTCTATTTTCTGCTCACATGGAAATGGCAATAGGCCCCCAAAGAAAGCCTGCAATCAGAATTCATAATATTCTGAAAAGGGTACTTGTATATTTATTGTCTTAATCACTTATGTACCAGATTTGTTCACCTTTCTGGTAAAAAGATGGCTTTTTTTCACTCTCAGCACAAATACACACCACTAGGAATCTGAGACTCAAGCTGGGCTCTGTCAGCATCAGTATAACAGCTAAAATTCATTTTGAAAAATCTCTAATCATTTTGTTGATTAAGAATAAACCAGAATAGAATCCAGCCTACTATCCCACAGCTGTATTTGCTAGAAATCAGGGAGAGGAATATGCCGGTGACATGCACCCATAAACAATGTTCTATCCTTCTTTCACCTCTATTCTCTTTCCCTTCTACTGACTCAGAAAGCTAGAACTAGCAGGGAAGCAGGAGGATGACGTGATGGGCATTGCTGCCATCATACCTTGCTGCAGTCCAAACCACAACATCTTGGGACTGTTTTGGTTGCATCCCTCAACAGGGTGATTTGGATTTCAACACTAATTTTGGAGACTGTCACAGCATGGTTGGCCCTACAAGGAGAGTTGGGCCCAGCGTCACTTGTCACTGATCAGCTATCTTCCAGCTGAGACTCAACAGCTGAGCATAAAAAACCAGTCAGGGGCTCAGCTGGTGTGGAGAGCTATTGTAATGATCAGTGCAAACAGTGCCTTCTCCAATAGTTGGTGTTATATCTTTACCTTAGTGTTATTATTTTGTTTTGAGTTGCCCTGCTTTGGGAGAGGTAAGTTTAGGAGGAAGGTAAGTCATGCCTGTGTGTGCTGGAGTTGTTACTTGCAATGTCCCAGTAAATTCTTTAATTTCTATAAGTGAGTATTATACTATAAAACAACAAGCTGGGGCCTGTGACAGACCCTGGAGCTGGGTAACTCTCAGACAAGAATCTGGTAGATTAGATATGTGCCCTGGATCAGAGGAAAAGAGTAGATTTATATGTGGAACATATACTTAACTGTTTTATTGTGAAGAAATAAAGCTGAAGCCCTGAACCAGACTCCGGGCCTGGTGTTTAATCCTTTCTGGGCTAGGGAAACAGGCCAGCACCACACAGGCTGATATGGAGGATGTGTAATAAAATCTTAAATTAAGAAGCTGTGGGTCAGGAATGGAAGATTTAGTGCCCAATAGCCTTGTGTTCCTGACATCTCTGAGAATTATAGAATAAAATCTTACTCCATGAAATTTAAACAAATAATCACCCCTCTTTCTTAGTTGCAGTAATGGGCCTCGAAGGGTTAAATTTAGCTGACACAAAACTGAGTTAACTACAGGAACACAGAACCCATACACATAACTCATTAAACTTCATTTTTACTTCTGCACATCAGTTTTCTTTCCATTATTCCTATTCCAGTTCTCTTTTTGGCCATGTAATTTACATTTCTGCATTTGGTATAGCCATTATCACATGTCCCATGCTTGTATTTTTTTCATTAATACACATCAAAGCCCTTTGTGTATGTAAATGCACTACACTGTGAGAAAAGGACAAATAAAAGGAGCCAAACTACTTCTAAATCTCTGATCTACACCAGAGCCTTAGAGAAACATGTTTGTTTTTTGGTTTATTTCCTGCCTAGAGGAATAGACACTCTCTCAACAGTATTTGTTGGAATAATTAGACACACAAGTTAGAGTGGGTTTAAGAAATTCCACTGAAGACCTGCACCGTATTCTCAAGTGGGATCTCACAGGAAGTACCTAGATTCCCAGCAGACTGATCCCAATCGATAACATTGCATTGGGAAAACTACACCAAGTAATTTTGGCTTTAAGTTGTGGGGGGGGACTCCCTTCCCGCCAGTCCCATTGGGTGCTTTCCACAGCACAGGCAATGTCACAAAGGGCTACATTTTTAAACAAAATGGCTAAAATTTTCAAACTCGTATGCCTAGTCAGTATAGCTGATGGGAGGGGGATAATTTTGGTTCGTGGCAGCTTTTGAGGTTTCAACATTTCTTTTAGCTCCACATTGGAACAAAACCAAAACCTTTATAACTTTTTCTGTGAAAAGAGACTTGTGTCAAAATGGACATTTTCAAACCAAATTCTCAGGTTTTTGGTTCGAGAAGAGGTGTTGAAATTTCAGATAGAGAAATTTAGCCTGATGGTTCGGGTACCGGCCTGGGAGACCCAGCTTTAAGTCCCTGATCTATCAATTCAAAGCAGGAAATTTTCATCCCAGACCACACACTTCTCCCCTCCCCCAAACCAAAACTCTCTCCCCCCCCCCTCCCCCCCCGCGCAAACATTTCCTTGAAATATTTTGGTTTTTGACGAAATTTTGTTTTGTTAAAAAAGTGTTCTGAGCAGTTCTCATAATCGAACACCTAAATAAAAGAGGCTTGATTTTTAGAGGTTTGAAACAAAACTTCTAATGAAGTCAGATTTTCCTTTTTGACCAAGTTTCTTTTTTTTAAATAGTATTCTGATGATCTGCCACATTCTGGGCCCGATCCAGAGCCTATGAACGCTAATGGCTCAGAATAGTACTCAATTTATCTAAGGCAACCCCCCCCCCCCCCTTTTTTTTTTTTTTTATAAATTGTGGACTGTGCAATCCAAAAACATTGTGTAATAAACCTATACTAAATGACAGCAATCAAGCACTTCAGCTTTCTTACTTATTCAATACATGCAAATAATTTCAAATCCAGCATGGTAGCAATTCAAAACACTTTATTAAGCAATGCAGAAATCCACTGTAGGAACTTGTTTCCTTTTTTCAATTTTTTTAAGTCTTTCATTCATATTCAATACTCTCTAAGCAGCAGAAGTTGCATACCTCAGCTAGATTAAAAACCTCTCAGAGCACTCTATTTGTTGCATATTCCCACGGAAAGATTATATATATTTTTCTTCTTGTTCTTCGCTGTGAGATTGATGAACAAATGCTTATTCTGTGCAGCCCACAAAATCTCTTCATCCCTCAAGACTCTAGAGTTGGCCTAGTTAGTCTTGATGGTGTTTCTTTTACTCCCTAAATGTTTCAGAGCTGAAACTCAGTTGTTCTCCTAGCTCAGAAAATGCAGCTGTTCTTCTTGTTCCACATTTGTTCGCATGGCTTTTTCCGCACAGACTGGCACTGACAACATAGTTTGTATGCCAGAACTTCAAGTCTTATTTCATTCCATGTTCTTGGCAGCATGTACACTTTTTTATTTTTGGTTACAGACATGATTTCAGCCAAGGATGTCTCCATTTTCTACATTCATCTCTATACAAACCGTGCAAACCAGCATAATCATTTAAATTTTTCTTGCTAGACTTCTTTAGATCACTCAACTTAGTTTTTGCAGTCAGGTTAGCGTGGAGAAACTTGTATCACATTGCACTGTTCCATCTTAACATCTTCCCTTTTGGATGTACACCAGCATTTTCAGTCATCTGGATGTCAGTAACTTATAACTGAAGGGGCAAAAATCAAGGAAATCAGTACCAGCTGTGATGGCTGGCTGCTGAAATCCATACAGCCATTTAACAAAAGGTAAGCGACATTTACTTGCTGAGAAAGTGACATCATCTTCCCTGTGAATGAGATAAAAAAGACTGCACTTCTTTAATGCTGTAACTGGAAGTCAGTGTGTCATTGCACAGATTTTGTACACGTCAAAGAAGTGGCATCAACTCAGGTGCTTTCTCAGCATTCTCTGATTTATTTATTCGTTCATTCATTCAGCTCTGGCCCAGCTACTGTAGAGAAGTCAGAGGTGTGTAACATTTCTAGTGTCACATACTTCGGGTTCCTCATTTCAAACTCGAGTAGTCTAAACAGCTCCTTTCTCTCCTTTTTCAAGGCATTCCAATACCCTGAGTTTTTGTGACATGTCTAACAAATCTGCATTGTTTTCCCATTGAATAGCAAATGGAAAAAAACCAAAGGCCCAGCAGACTAATAATTTTTCATTTCTTAGGCTACATCAACACTACAGCTGGGACCGATGCTCTCAGATCAATCCACCGGCAATGGATTTAGCCAGTCTAGTGAAGACCCACCAAATCGACAGCAGATCACTCTCCAGTCAACCCCTGTACTCTACCCCCAATGAGAAGAGTAAGGTAAATTGATGCGAGTGTTTCTCCCATCGAGCGGTGTAGACCCCGCGGTAACTCAACCTAGGTACGTCGACTCCAGCTACGTTATTCATGTAACTGGAGTTGCGTAGCATAGGTTGACTTACCGCGGTAGTGTAGACATAGCCTTAAAACACCAAGGTGCTAATCATGCAAAGTGATTCATGTAGGCATAAGGGTGCATCCTCATTAAATCACTCTTCAGATTTAGGGCCCAGATTAAGCACTAACAAATTTATCATGTCAAACTGCTCTCCTCAGATCATGGGATCCATTATTATTTGTATAGTGAGGCATTTCCATCATAGGAGTTGCATTTTATAAATCAAGAATAGCAGAACTTGAGTACCACACATTTTAAATTTCTCTCTCTTTCAAGCCATTTCCCCCTCTGTTTTCACATTGTAACAGGGCATAGAAGTGTTCTCTGAACATTTCTAAAGGAAAGGCAATTTAAAAAAATCCCACTCCACTGTCTTTTAGACACCACTATTGTATATTCAATTTGTGCTCATCCAGCTGTGCTGGCAGTCTTTTTGCTAACATGAGTCATTGCCTGATGTTCTCAGAGTTGAGACTAACAGAATGTCTTTTCTATTCCTTTGTTTTCATGTTACAGGCTGGAACATGAGGCTGAACTTTTTTGTGTGTGGGGGGGATTGTCACGAATATCAGCCACCTAAATATAAAGATGAACAGATATGTTTCTGATGCTTATAAAATCATACGACTGGAAGGGACCACGAGAGATCATCTAGTCCAGTCCCCTGCACTCATGGCAGAACTAAGTATTATCTAGACCATACCTGACACGTGTCTGTCTAACCTGTTCTTAAAAATCTCAGATAATGGAGATTCCACAACTTCCCTAGGCAATTTATTCAAGTGCTTAACCACCATGACAGGAAGTTTTTCCTCATGTCCAACGTAAACCTCCCTTGCTGCAATTTAAGCCCATTGCTTCTTGTCCTATCCTCAGAGGTTAAGAAGAAAAATGTTTCTCCCTCCTCCTTGTAACAACCTTTTATGTATTTGAAAACTTATGTCCCCTCTCAGTCTTTTCTTTCCCAGACTAAACAAACTCAATTTGTTCAATCTTCCTTCATAGGTCATGCGTTCTAGACTTTTAACCATTTTTGTAGCTCTTCTCTAGACTTTCTCCAATTTGTCCGCATCTTTCCTGAAATGTGATGCCCAGAACTGGACACAATAATCCACAATTGAGGCCTAATCAGCACAAGTACAGCAGAAGAATTACTTCTTGTGTCTTGCTCACAACACTCACGCTAGTACATCCCAGAATGATGATTTTTTTGGGGGGGACAGCGTTACACTGTTGACTCATATTTAGGTTGTGGTCTACTATGACCCCCCAGATCCCTTTCCGCAGTACTCCTTCCTAAGCAGTCATTTCCCTTTTTACCATTTTGTATGTACCCCATTTTATGTAGCCTGAGAGTGGAAACATCTATGAAATCTGGGGGCCATAGGCATATTAATATCCTAAATCAGTCCCCTGTTCCTAAGAGCTAGAATGTTATCCGCGCTGGGAGAAATATGGTGTAATGAGTAGACCAAACTTAATGGGATAGTGAAACCCAGGGAAGACCATTACAATTTGCTAAAAAGTGCGCTACATTATAAAACAAGGCTGAAATAATCATATACTTCAAATAGCTAATGCATGTACACATTGTATTTGCTGTCTTCTAGTGCTGGTGTCTTGACTTCCTTAACTCCTCACGCTGTGTTTTCATTTAGGGAGGGTGGAAAGAACTACCAGAAAGGACCCCTGTCCATATGGTCTTCTTGGAAGTCAGGATGCAGGCTGAAGAGCAGAAAATGAATCTTTGGAATGGTTACTCATACATCTTAGAATTGCATCAGAGGACTGAACTTTCACTTAGTCCCCACTTAGATTTACAAGATGTTGGAAATCCTCAATCCACCACTGCTGTCAGACTGAATTACCAGTGTTCCACATTCAACACAAAATAAACTATTATTTTAGCATAGATGAACAGAAACAGCATTACAAATTATGGGAAAATATGGTATCCCTGAACAAAATGGTCTTACAGATTTCTTACCTTTCTCCACTTTTCTGAAAACAGAATAGAAATGTCTCTCTTCATACGCTGTTATAACACAGTAAAACTACTGACAGACAACAGCAAAAGGGAGTGAATGAATAAATTCACAATAGTTTCAGGGGACTCAGAGCTATAGGGGAACACATTTTTGCCCTAGTCCAAATCAGAATTTGCTCATATTATTTAGTTGATCACATCTGGAAAGTGGACGAGTATTGCTCAAAATACATTAGAACAATTAATTAAAATCCTCCTTATTGTAACTCTGTTGACCTTAATGGAATCACAGTACGGTTGAATTTGACCTCGGATTACATTTTTCTGGAACTCATTTCTGTAATTCAGTACATCCTATAAAAATTAACTCCTTCTTGCATGATGCATGAAGATCATGTAACACCCTCTGATTATAGTTCTTAATTTGGCTTTGTTGCAAGAAAAAGATGATAGACTTGTATGGACTATAGCAAAGCGAAGTAAATTACATTTTTAATAAATCATAGCAGAGATGAGTAACTTTTTTTGTTTAGGGTACAGAAAAAATTACTGTTCAATATTTATGTATTATCAATAATGTCTGAGAGTATTAAAAAGTATCACTGTATTACAAAATCTCACCAATTCTATTTTGGACAAGAAACTATATGTGCTTATTCACTAGCTATGAATAATGCTCCTGATAGGATTACATAGGACGTGTCATACCACATCAGTTGAGTGATCCAAATCCAGTTAACAGGGCCAATACCAGATGTTTCAGAGGAAACCTCTTAGTGGACAGTTATGGAAAAACCTACTCCAAGGGACATTTCTTCCTCACTCTGGCAATTAATAGCGTATCCTCCTCAACATGCCACTCTTCCAGTTCAGTTGCAATTGGCCATATCCTTTACTGGATACAGGAATACCTCTCTATTACAGACACCCTAGCAACTACCTTCCTGAGCAGAGTAATTTCCAGTGCTAATTGGCTTCCCCCCAGTTTAAATAATCCCTCAGTCTCATTAAATCTCTGTGCCAGCCATCTGATTCTACTTTGGCTAAGGTAGAGACCTACCCTTTTGTAGGCTGTGCATTTTTTCCCAGAAGTTCTCTGATGCCTAAAAATCCACCGTCTTCCCCTAATTCACTGAGAGTCTGAAATGTCTCCACTAGCCTTCCCTGAGAGCAGAAAAAGCTACCACAGAGGTTTTTGTGACAAATTACAGCTAAATGTTATGTATGGTTTAATAGCAACATTTGGGTTATGTGAAATGAAAAAGGCCAAAAGTTTGGTGGAATGTGGCAGATTAGGAAAGGTTGAATCACATCTCATTTTTTATCTCCATATGAACTAATATGCAGTTAGTGAATCAAATTCTATAACAATGGGTTTCTTTTTTAAATGTATGTTCTTTACATTAGTATTCATGTTTCATTTGTGAGATATTACAAGTGTCCTACTGATACTGGAAGTTACTGTATTAATAGTATCTTACAGTTGTTTAGTGCATGTATAGGAAAATGTCACATCCCCTGGTGTTTCACTGAAGTTTCACATAACTGTATGTCACATCACACTTCACTCAGAATAATGTCTAGAAAGATGCTTAATCATGCCACATCATCACTGGTGTAATGCCTCAAAAATTGTCCTGGTTTATAGGTAGTTAAGAGAGACTCCTACAATCCCCTTCCACACCCAGAGGGTTTTTCATAAGTATTCCATAAACCACATCTTGCTTTCTGGGTACCTAGGGATTAGTGAAGGTACTCAGGAGGCAATGCTGCAAGAGTGGATTAGAGTGTTGGCGTGATTAAACTGAACCCAGAAAGGCTGTCTAGGGTGGACATGTATTATTGGTACTAACACCAATGTAATCCTGGGCTCAGATTATCTATCGTGCTGAGCAACCACAGCTTCAAGTAGAATTAGGAATGCACTGTACTTCTGAAAATCAGTTACCACAAGGTCAATCCTGTTATGCAGATACATCCATGTAATATTAGTGCACTTTTCTACAGTCTTATTAAGGCCTGTCTGTTTTAAAGACTGTAAAAACTATTGCTTCTGTAGTCAGAGAAGGACAAAGAGCTTTGTAGAGGATTTTGTCAAAGTCACTGCAATAAGGAAGAAAAATATTCTTTTCCATATAAAGGAGTAAGGACCTAGATATACCATTGTGCACCCTGCACATCAAAAGGTGACCCTAAATGGAATTGCAAAGGTTTGTTTTTTTATTGACCCATGTTTGTCATATTAGTTCACTGAAGATAAGATAAATATAATATCTAATAAAACTAAGAAAACCTCTATGAAGCTCTACCAGGTGGATTTTAAATGGTAAACTGATGCGGCAACAGCTGTGGAGGAACAAATAACTTAAATCTGCTGGGATCATGATATGGTTTTAATTTCCACACTTTTTCTCCTGTTATTCGTGTTACTAAGTCTCAAAATCCTCTGTCTGATTTAAAACTGCAACATAGGTTCAGAAACATTGTATCCATATATTTTCTTAAACTTCTTTAGTTTTTTTAATATGCTCTATGAGAGCAATTTTTTAAATGTTTAACTTGATTGTTTTATTGCATTGATTACAACTGTGTTATTCGTACTTGTCTGTATTGATATCTATATACACACGTGTCAAGGTTCCTTCCCCACTCTGAACTCTAGGGTACAGATGTGGGGACCTGCATGAAAACCTCCTAAGCTTACTTTTACCAGCTTTGGTTAAAACTTCCCCAAGGTACAAACTATTTTACCCTTTGCCCCTTGACTTCCACTGCCACCACCAAACTTTATCTGGGTTCCAGAGAAAACATAGTTTGGACATGTCTTTCCCCCCAAAATCCTCCCAACCCTTGCACCCCACTTCCTGGGGAAGGTTTGGTAAAAATCCTCACCAATTTGCATAGGTGACCACAGACCCAAACCCTTGGATCTTAGAACAATGAAAAAGCATTCAGTTTCCTTACAAGAAGACTTTTAATAGAAGTAAAAAAGAATCATCTCTGTAAAATCAGGATGGTAAATACCTTACAGGGTAATTAGATTCAAAACATAGAGAATCCCTCTAGGCAAAACCTTAACTTACAAAAAAAGACACACAGACAGGAATATTCATTCTATTCAGCACAGCTATTTTCTCAGCCTTTTAAAGAAATCATAATCTAACACATACCTAGCTAGATTACTTACTAAGTTCTAAGACTCCATTCCTGTTCTGTCCCTGGCAAAAACATCACACAGACAGACACAGACCCTTTATTTTTCTCCCTCCTCCCAGCTTTTGAAAGTATTTTGTCTCCTCATTGGTCATTTTGGTCAGGTGCCAGAGAGGTTACCTTTAGCTTCTTAACCCTTTACAGGTGACAGGATTTTTCCTCTGGCCAGGAGGGATTTTTAAGGGGTTTACCCTTCCCTTTATATTTATGACATGCCCCCCAAATCTCTGCGAGGGTGAAACGTTGGTTGGGATTTCTTTCTGGAGCTCTAGGAAAAAAGAGTTAATAAGACACATGCACCTCTAAATATACTACCAAGTACATAAAGACTTAACAATATTTTCCACATCTCAAGGACGATTTTAACCAGTTGATTCTGGGAAACTTTCACGGGAGAGTGCATCAGCCACTTTGTTAGAAGCTCCTGAGATGTGTTGGATGTCGAAATCAAAATCTTGGAGAGCTAAACTCCACCGAAGAAGTTTTTTGTTATTTCCCATGGTGGTATGAAGCCACTGTAGCGCAGCATGGTCGGTTTGCAGGTGGAAACGCCATCCCCAAACACATGGGCGTAGCTTTTCCGGAGCGTAGACAATGGCGTAACATTCTTTTTCAGTGACTGACCAGTTGCTTTCCCTCTTAGACAGTTTTTTGCTGAGAAACACTACACTATTCTTGATCCAGTCCTTTTTGCATTAAAACTGCTCCCACATCACGCTCGGACGCATCTGTGGTTACTAGGAACGGTTTGTCAAAGTCTGGGGCCCTTAGTACAGGGTCAGACATGAGTGTTGCTTTAAGCTGGTTAAAGGTCTTCTGACACTCTTCGGTCCACTGAACAGCATTTGGCTGTTTCTTTTTGGTTAGGTCTGTCAGTGGGGCGGTGATTTGGCTGTAGTGCGATACAAATCGTCTGTAATAACTGGCCAAACCTAAGAAGGATTGAACCTGTTTCTTTGACTTTGGGACAGGCCACTTTTAGCATCCACTTTGGCCTGTAGGGGGCTGATAGTTCCTTGACCCACCTGGTGTCCAAGGTAAGTCACTCTGTTTAGGCCTATTTGACACTTCTTAGCCTTAACAGTTAGTCCTGCCTCCCTTGTGCGCTCAAAGACTTTTTTGTAGATGTTCCAGATGTTCTGCCCAGGAATCCGAAAATATGGCCACATCGTCAAGGTAGGCGACTGCATATTCTCCTAATCCCGCTAGGAGACCATCTACAAGTCTTTGGAAGGTGGCGGGTGCATTTCGCAGCCCAAAAGGGAGTACATTAAATTCATACAGCCCAACATGTGTGGTGAAGGCTGACTTTTCCTTGGCGGATTCATCTAGCGGTACCTGCCAGTACCCCTTTGTTAAGTCCAAAGTAGAGATGAACTGGGCCCATCCCAGTTTCTCTAATAGTTCATCTGTGCGTGGCACTGGATAGTTGTCTGGGCGAGTTACAGAATTTAGCTTACGGTAGTCCACGCAAAAACGTATTTCCCCATCTGGTTTGGGAACTAGAACCACTGGAGATGCCCATGCACTTCCAGAGGGACGGATTACACCCATCTGTAACATATCCTGGATCTCCCGTTCTATAGCAGTTTTAGCTTGAGGAGACACCTGGTAAGGTAGGACTTTAATTGGGTGAGCATTACCTGTGTCAATGGAGTGGTATGCCCGTTCGGTCAGTCCTGGGGTGGCTGAGAACGTCAGCGTGTAGCTAGTGCACAGCTCCTTGATCTGCTGTCACTGCATACGCCCAAGGGTCATGGAGAGGTTCTCCTCTTCCACACCACCAGCACTTTTCCCTTTGTAGTAGACACCTTCAGGCCACTCAGCGTCATCTCCTCCCTGGGCTGTAAACTGACAAACCTTTAATTCTCTGGAATAAAAGGGCTTTAGAGAATTAAGAACTTAGGCTTTCGGTTGGAGGTGGGGAATGCTATGAGATAATTAACAGCTCCCAGGTGCTCCTGGACCGTGAATGACCCTTCCCTCGATGCTTCCATTTTATGGGCCTGGAGTGCCTTTAAGACCATGACCTGGTCCCCTACTTTGAAGGAACGCTATCTGGCATGTTTATCATACCAGGCTTTTTGCTCTTTTTGAGCATCCTGTAAGTTTTCTCTAGCAAGGGCTAAAGATGTTCGGAGGGTGTTTTGTAGGTTGGTTACAAAGTCCAGAATGTTAGTTCCTGGAGAAGGTGTAAATCCCTCCCATTGCTGCTTCACCAACTGCAATGGCCCCTTAACCTCATGGCCATATACAAGTTCAAATGGGGAAACCCTAAACTGGGATGTGGTACAGCTTTATAGGCAAAGAGCAACTGCTGCAACACTAGGTCCCAATCATTGGAGTGCTCATTTAAGAATTTACATATCATGGCCCCCAAAGTTCCATTAAATTTCTCCACCATGCCATTTGTTTGATGGTGGTAAGGAGTGGCAACCAATTGATTTACCCCATGAGCTTCCCAGAGGTTTTCCATAGTTCCTGCCAGGAAATTAGTCCCTGCATCTGTGAGGATGTCGGAGGGCCAACCTACCCTGGCAAAAATGTCTGCTAGTGCCTGGCACACACTTTTAGCCCTGGTGTTGCTTAGAGCTACTGGTTCCAGCCATCGGGTGGCAAAATCCATGAAAGTCAGTATGTACTGCTTTCCTCTGGGTGTCTTTTTCAGAAAAGGACCCAGAATATCCACAGCTACTCGCTGAAATGGAACTTCAATGATGGGGAGTGGCTGGAGAGGGGCTTTGATCTGGTCTTGGGGTTTTCCTACTCTTTGGCATACTTCACAAGACCAGACATAGGTAGAAACATCCTTGCCCATTCCCTCCCAGTGGAATGACCCCCCCCAACGGTTTTTGGTCCTGTTCACCCCAGCATGGCCACTAGGATGATCGTGGGCTAAGCTCAAGAGCTTGGCCCAGTATTTAGTTGGAACTACCAACTGTCTCTGAGGATGCCAGTCTTCCTGGTGTCCACCAGAAAGAGTTTCCTTGTATAAAAGCCCTTTTTCTACAACAAACCTGGATCGATTAGAAGAGTTGAGGGGCGGTGGATTGCTCTGTGCTGCCGTTCAAGCTCTCTGGAGGCTTTCATCTGCTTCCTGTTCAGTCTGGAATGGTTCCCTTGATGCTGGAGACATCAGTTCCTCATTGGATTGTGGACCTATGCTTGGTCCCTCTGGAAGCAATGTAGGGGATCGGGCTGTTTCCGTTGACTGTGAACTGCTCTCTGCTGGGACACTATGTTGGTGTTCAGGCTCCGGCTGAGCCTCTTGTGTAGGGTTATGGGCTGCTACCGGTTCAGATTTGGTGGGGCCCTCTGGTGTTGAGGTTGCAAGTACTGGATTCAGTGCTGGCAATGGGTCTGGTGCTGGTTGTTCCGCTGGTTCCGGTTCTGGGACTGGTTCCATCTGGGTCTCTGGGACTGGATCCACTACTGCTGTTGCAGACATTGGCCTGGGGTCCAGGTCCATCACCTCTGACCGGGTCCTGATAGAAGTTTCTGGAATAGAGCTAGGCCTCACGGCTTGTTTAGCCTGGCTGTGGGTGACCATTCCCACCCTCTTGGCCTGCTTCACATGTTTGGCCAAGTCTTCCCCCAACAGCATGGGGATGGGATAATCATCATAGACTGCAAAAGTCCACGTTCCTGACCAGCCCTGGTACTGGACAGGCAACTTGGCTGTAGGCAAATTGAAAGAGTTGGACTTGAAGGGTTGAATCGTCACTTGGATCTCTGGGTTGATTAAATTGGGGTCCACTAAGGAAGCATGGATAACTGACACTTGTGCTCTGGTGTCCCTCCATGCAGTGACCTTCTTCCCACCCACACTCACAGTTTCCCTCCGCTCCAAGGGTATCTGGGAGGTATCTGGGCCTGCGGACCTCTGGTGTGATCCCGGTGCAATGAACTGTAATCTGTTGGGGTTCTTGGGGCAGTTGGCCTTTACATGCCCCAGCTCGTTACATTTAAAACATCGTCCAGCTGACGGGTCACTGGGGCGAGGCGGGTTGCTGGAGAACGGGGTGGTGGGACGATAAGGTGTCTGGAGGATTCTTTGGGAGGTAGGTAGAGCCTTGCGTGGCCCCCGGTAATAGGGTCTGGGGTTGTCCCTTCTGGTCTCCACTCCAACTGCGACCAGTTTTCTTCCTCTCTGCCACCTCCACCCATCTGGCTCCAATCTCTCCTGCCTTGATTACAGTTTTGGGCTTTCCATCTAGGATGTATCTTTCTATTTCCTAAGGAACACCCTCTAAGAATTGTTCCATTTGCATTAGGAAGGGCAAATTTACTGGAGATTCAACACTTGCTCCTGATATCCAGGCATCCCAATGTTTCACAATGTGGTAGGCATGCCGGGTAAATGACATGTCTGGTTTCCACCTTAGGGCTCTGAACCTCCGACGAGACTGCTTGGGTGTTATCCCCATTCTGACTCTCGCCTTGGATTTAAACAGTTCATACTTGTTCATGTGTTCTTTAGGCATTTCAGCCGCCACCTCAGCTAAGGGTCCACTGAGCTGCGGCCTCAGCTCTACCACGTATTGGTCGGTAGAGATGCTGTACCCAAGGCAGGCCCTTTTGAAGTTTTCTAAGGCGGCCTCAGTATCCTAGCCTGCCTTGTAGGTGGGGAACTTTCTGGGATGGGAAGTGGTATCTGGAGAAGGATTGCTAGGGTTTGTTGGTATATTCTGCTGAGCCTTTATCTTCTCCATCTCCTCCACATGCTTCCTCTCTTTTTCCTTCTCCTCCAGTTCTTTGGCCCTTGCCTCCATTTCTTTATCCCTTGCTTCCATAGCTCTCCTGTGAGCAGCCGCTTGGTGTTGTTCTGCCTCTTTCGCTGCCTCTCTCTTTGTCCCTTGCCTCCATCTCCCTCCTGTGGGCAGCCTCCTGTACCTCCTTCTCCATCCGCATGAGTTCTATCTGTCTTTCATGTTCCTTTTGTATTTCAGCAACCTCAAATCTGGCTAATTCCAGCTTTTGTTGAGCCGTGGAGTCTGTCATGCTAACCTCTCTGTTTTTAACTAACTTTACCCCCGAGGTTTAGAAATAAAACAAACAAAACTTGGCTTGTAAAATTTTGATGTGCTGGAATAGGATACCTATTCTCTTATAGTGATTGTCAGCCTACAGAAAAAGACAATTCCTTTTGTCTCTGCTCTGGCCCCAAATCAAAGCAAAAAACCTCCAACTACTTGGAAACCTGCTTTCCAGCAACCAAAGGAAAAAAATTCCTTTTCAAATCTGTGCTCCTTGTAAAAAAAAAATCAAAATCCTAAAAAAACCCCACAAACCCCTACCATTTTTGTCTCCAGGCAAATGGGTAGAACACCCCCCTATTTACTTTTAGGGGGAAAAAACCTCAGGTTTGTGAAGACTGTGAATTTCCCTACAGGAGGTTAACTACTCTGCCTCCAGGGGAAGAAAACCTGCAATTCACAAAGATAATCTCCTTTTGTCTCTGCTTTGGCCCCAAAGCAGAGAAAAAACTAGCTGCTTTCAGTTGGACTCCTTTCCAGCAGCCCCAAAGGAAAAAAAATATTTCCTTTTTAAAATCTGTTTTTCTGGTTCAAAAAAATCTCAAATTGATCTCAAAAGGATTTCAGGTTAATCCCACAACTCTGCCACCGTATCAAGGTTCCTTCCCCACTCTGAACTCTAGGGTACAGATGGGGGGACCTGCATGAAAACCTCCTAAGCTTACTTTTACCAGCTTAGGTTAAAACTTCCCCAAGGTACAAATTAATTTTACCCTTTGCCCTTGGATTTCCACTGCCACCACCAAACTTTATCTGGGTTCCTGAAAAAACAGAGTTTGGACATGTCTTTCCCCCCAAAATCCTCCCAACCCTTGCACCCCACTTCCTGGGGAAGGTTTGGTAAAAATCCTCACCAATTTGCATAGGTGACCACAGACCCAAACCCTTGGATCTTAGAACAATGAAAAAGCATTCAGTTTCCTTACAAGAAGACTTTTAATAGAAGTAAAAAAGAATCATCTCTGTAAAATCAGGATGGTAAATACCTTACAGGGTAATTAGATTCAAAACATAGAGAATCC
Organism: Caretta caretta; assembly: GCF_965140235.1. Classification (NCBI taxonomy): domain Eukaryota; kingdom Metazoa; phylum Chordata; order Testudines; family Cheloniidae; genus Caretta; species Caretta caretta. Next base: position 51,650,848 of record NC_134216.1, on the reverse strand, counting down.
CTCTAGGCAAAACCTTAAGTTACAAAAAAGACACACAGACAGGAATATTCATTCTATTCAGCACAGCTATTTTCTCAGCCATTTAAAGAAATCATAATCTAACACATACCTAGCTAGATTACTTACTAAGTTCTAAGACTCCATTCCTGTTCTGTCCCCGGCAAAAGCATCATACAGACAGACACAGACCCTTTGTTTTTCTCCCTCCTCCCAGCTTTTGAAAGTATTTTGTCTCCTCATTGGTCATTTTGGTCAGGTGCCAGAGAGGTTACCTTTAGCTTCTTAACCCTTTACAGGTGAGAGGATTTTTCCTCTGGCCAGGAGGGATTTTTAAGGGGTTTACCCTTCCCTTTATATTTATGACAACACGGTTCTTGCTATTTAAATTAGGGTATATTTAATAGATTAGAGTGGACTATTTTGCTTCTTATGTTGGCCATACATTTTATTGCTGTTCCAAGCCTGTCTTGAGGGCAGGATAGCTATTAATTTTTTATGCATTTGTTTCTTTTTTTTAAAGTCTCTTGCTGTTTTCTTGTGTATTTGCAAACAAACAAACTAATACGTGAATACATTCCCCTCCTACTTAAATGAAATCACAAGGTTCTCTTCAGAGAGATGCCGCTACATAATCCTGTTTGAGAGCAGTGTTTGCAGCTAAGCAGAAAAAGGTGTGAGCTCATCGTGACACTTGACAAATCCTAGGAAAAGCCGAGGACACCCCCATGGTTCTATACTAGCTCTGGCCCCAGATGTGCAACTCGAGTGGATCCATTGCAACAGGGACTTCCTCTAGTTACAGCAGCCTCTAAATCCCCCGAAGATGACTCTTCTGGGGATTTAATGCAGTTTAGGGCACTATAACTTTTTCAGGGGGATTATCTATGGAGTTGGATAATGCACTTCCCCAGCGCCTCACTACTGGCGTTCCCAGTATGCATTCCTTTCCCTCTGTGCAACCTGGACTATGAAATGAGTACCCCAAAAGAAAAAGAAATGCCATGGAAGTGGCTCAAACCCCTTCCACTAAGAGAAAGAAAAGATCCATGGTTGCACCGTCCCCACCCTACACAGATCTATTTGGCAAAGAGTCCTGTGGCACCTTATAGACTAACAGACGTATTGGAGCATAAGCTTTCATGGGTGAATACCCACTTCGTCGGATGCAAAAAAGTGGGTAGTCACCCACGAAAGCTCATGCTCCAATACGTCTGTTAGTCCATAAGGTGCCACAGGACTCTTTGCCACTTTTACAGATCCAGACTAACACGGCTACCCCTCTGATACAGATCTATTTGGGACAATCCAACTCACCAATGTTAAATATGGTGGTGCTATATGCCATCGTATACTTCACAGACCAGAAACTTCGGTTGTTCTATAACTGATTTGTGCCACTCTGCTTGTGCAATGCAGCTTCAAAGCTGATCTAGCCATCTACTCAAGGACTCCCAGCACAGGGGTAGGTATCTGGAGACTAGTACGGTCAGGCAATGGGGGCACAGTCAGAGCAATCTCCAGCACTTTAACTTGTACCAGAGGCCAAAACAACCTGCCCCAATATAAGGAAGTGTAAAGTTTGCAGGCAGCCACCTTTGTTCTCTTATTTAGGTCCTGCTCTGAGCAGAGCTGGGGTAGATCTGAAGACTGAGTCCCACATTGCCGAGAGATTATAACTGCCTATTGGAAGTTAGAAGTACAACACACATTTTTTACATGATAAAAAGGCTTGAATCTCCATGGTAGTGAGATTTATATCATGCAGAAAAATGCACAGGTGCTGGGATTAGGGGTGCTGCCGTACCCCCTGGCTTGAAGTGGCTTCCATTATATTCAGGGTTTACAGTTTGGTTCAATGGCTCTCAGCACCCCCACTATACAAATTGTTCCAGCACCCCTGGGAAAAGGGTTATTGATGAATAAGCTGCCTGTCACTTTTCTTCACAGCTTCATTGGTTTGAATATGCAAATATAGATTTTTTTTATTTTGGAGCAAAAATTAATATTACTTCCTAGAACAGAACTGGTCTGAACAGAAGATCTCTTTCAAGGACAAGAATTTTTTTGGTTAATCTATTCCAAGAAACTCATCTAAATGGTAAAGAATTAAAAAACAAACAAAACCAATCCAACTCAACCTACTAACAAAATCTTTTAAAGATTGGGATTTTAGGTGTTATTTACTCAAGAAGCAAAGTAGGGAGTGCAGCAGGGGAAGGTGCAGCTATCCTATTTTGTAAAAAATGCAGATCGGACATGTGATTGACTATTGCATGAGCAATTATGGAATAAAGTGGCAAATGTAAAAATTGGATATTATGGAATTATTGATTTTCTTTTTACATTTGAGATATCAAAGCAGCCTTATCCCATTCTTAATCAACTATAAATCAACTATAAAGCTGTAAAATATTTTAAAATCTTTAATACACTAAGATAATTAATCCACCTGGAAAAGAATTTACCTTCCACTCAATGCCACTTCAGATCCAGTAAAAGAATGATTTATTTTTAGACTGTATACCTGAATTAATACAGGATCAACTTTAGAAGGGATTAAGTCTCAAATTGTGATCCATTTAAAATTTAAGGCCCCAAACCTTCACCTAATTTGTAATAAAACTCCCATTGATTTTTACAGGAGCTGGATTAGGCCTATAAAAGTAATGCTAAAAGCAACCCTGTAAGGAGATGAAGTCTGAGGCTTGATTCTGCTTTCATTTAAACCAGATCAAAACTTAAGTAATTCAAATGTAATGGACTACCTTACTGTAAAACTAGTGAAAGAAGAGAATAAGGAGGCTTCATTGTTGAAATATCAAACATATTTTGCTTCCCAGTAGCTCTGGATGGTAGTTTACAAAAGTGAACCTTCATGAGCCCATGTTTTCTTTCAGATCAGTCCGTTTTAATCAGCTTTGCAAGCTAGAAGAAAAATAAATCTGATAAATAGCTGTCTAGTTAGGAAGAAAAAGGAGCGGATGAGCTAATCAGCACCTAGAATAGTAATGTTGTTTCTAAAATATTTCAGCTAAAATATAAATATTCTGTAATGAATGACAGAGCAGTCTCCTATATTCAAGCCAAATTTTAGACAGATATTTATCCTTCTCTACATATTTCAGCAAATTATCTAAAATTCCAGGGAATCAAAAAACAAGTAATTAAACTGAAAAGTGTAAGGGACGAATTCAATTGATTGTAAAGCACATTGGACATGTATAGTGATATATAAATATTAGTGGAGATATTAAGTAATATTCAGTGTTATATAAAATGTGTGTATTGCTAAGAAATGCAATGAGTTCTAAATACTATTTCTCTGAAACTTCATGATTACATTTAGAATTAGAAATCTTTTTAATAAGATGAAAAAACTAGAAAAACAAGCAAAGAGCATGACACAGCTGGAAAATCTTCTGAGAAAGAGCAGCTGATGTTGTTGCAGCTACTAATATACCGAAAAAATGGAAGACATTTAGAAATGATTATGCTGTTGAACTCTGTAAAAATTTTCGGAGTCCACCTGGCTCTCAAGTTTTGAACAATTTTGTAATGTTATTGGTAAGGGCAGGGCAGCTGCTAGATTATAAAGAAGGAGGTGATGTGCTTTGAAGTTTTCATTACTTTCACACAGAACCTGAGGCCCAAAGTTGCACAGTAACTATAGACCAGTTTTCATGATTAACCAGGATTGTAGGATTTATGCAAAGATCATAGCTACCAGATTAGGAAAAAAATGGTCAAAAGCATGATTATTTGTATTGTGGTAACACATAGGGATCTCAGTCATAGACCCCATAGTTCTCATCACTGTAGGAACACGTACGAGAAAGACAGTCCCTGTCCAAGGAACTTACAATCTGTATAATGTAGATTGTACTCAGAGCAAGCAAGGTCTGGGGTTATCCCCTACCCCACTCAGAGTTGCCCATGGGGGAAAATTTTGCATACAAATCTCCACCTTTTCATGAAGAAGGGGGGTACATGCAGAGGTTCGCTGGGGTTAGGGCATTAGGGTACATACTTAATTCCCCTCCTGCCCATATGGAGATTCCCTCAAAGAGATGATATAGTACAGTTTGTGACTGTATTTTCTGGGAGCCCCCTTCTTAGGAGCACTAGGGACAGAAAGGCAGACATGCTCTATATCACGCACATGGTTTCTTTACATCAGGCCCACTAAACTCTTTGGTATCTGCCAGATTAGAGATGCCATTCCTATTACTGCTCACTCCTGCATGCTGCATCCCAACCCTCCAGTGTAATGACTGTGTGGAACTTCACAAAGAGATCCTTTCAGAGAAATAGATAGCACCCAGAAGTTAAGTTTGCCTGTAGTTTCTCTATCTTCAGACATGGTGGGAGGATCGGGGGGGGGGGGGGGGGGAAGGAGGGAGGATATTTCGATTGAGCTTACAGTCCAAGTAAAGTCTTGAGAACACTATAGGTTGACAGCTATATCACTGGCAATTTACTATTAAAAAAGCGTCTTGAAACAAGGATGACCCTTTCCCCCTTTGTTATTTTTATTAACACTGTAGAAAAATGCAATGAGATCCTTGTAGAAAAGTTCAAGGAATGACGGCGAATCATAATCAATACTAAACCATCTCACTATATACTGATGATTCATAATAACTCTGATAATCCCCATCAAATGTAATAAAAAAAGCCACAGTAGATTGGGTCCCCAGTTATACACTCATGGTGGCAAAGGCTGTAATGTTTGGTCAAAGCCTAAGGATATTGCCATCTCAAGTGCATCCCAAAAGATAAACAAATGGGATCAAGTTGTATAAAAATAGGAGTCAACATTCTATCAGGCAAATATTAGGGCTAAATTTTCTTGTAAATTATTCCCTACTTTGTCCCTCAAATTATTGTCATGTTGGATCTACTTGATGATGGGGAAATTAACATAATTAAAAAAACCCTCAAAGCTAGCTTCTGGGTTGGTTAAATTCTAGGCTGAAAAAGAGAATTCCCTTGCACTGGATGAGTTATATTATTCACTCAAGGGAGTATCACAGAAGAAGAATGTATGGTTATTCTTGTAACTAATGAAAACAGATTTACCCTACCTGCTAATTCTTATTTCATCTGCGGAGGACACATGGATCTTCAACATAATCAATCACTTGTGTTATCAGCCCTATGAACACATACTCTGAGGCTGGCCTGGGTCAGCTGACTCAGGCTCATAGGACTCGGGCACTGGGGCTGAAAAGATGGTGCAGACACCAGCCCATGCCTCGACTACACAGCGATTTTTCAGCCCCGGAGCCTTCGCCCCATGAGCCCAAGTCTACTGCCTCTGGCCAGCAGTGGGTCTTTTATCCCTGTGTAGACATACTCTTGGGTTTCAATTCTTCAGTGACATCTATGTGGAACCATAGTGCTGGCAATGTTATTGGCCCTTTGATATCAATGGAATTCCACATTGATCTCATTGCAGGATCAGAGCCTTAGATTTATTTGTTAAGCACTGAATATTTTACCGAGCAGATACATCTGGAACTATTGTCTGAACTAATCCAGAAGGCCACTACCTACCTTCCTTCAAATCCCACCTCCAGACCCATTTCTGCCATGACTCCTATGAGAAACCAGCACTCATTGCCATAGTATCTCAACCTCAGATACACTGAAGTAGTTAGTCCTCACAACCTCCTTGACATTTGAGGCTTTTCTGAGACATCTCGAGGCTATCTCGCATATCTGAGAAGAGTGAGCATATGGCAGCAGGTTAGGATAGGTCATATTGGGGCACTTATTAGAGATTGTAGGATATTTTTGACTGCTGTGGGAGGTAATAGTCAGAGAGCTTGTTATATTAAAATGTTAAGGAGGCTTTCAGAACTTGGAAAATTCAAAGGGCACGTGCCCTACCAGGATCCAACGCAAAGGGAGCAAATGCCATATTAATTTTTCAATGAGGATCAAGGCAAGGTTATGGCAGACACTCTGCTGGGAAATCAAGGGTAGAGTACATATTGGAAAGGCGACAGAGGTAGTATCAAGAAGCAGGACCCTGTGTACCTGAACACTTGGCATATCCCTAGGGCCAGCTCTGCGTAAAGCATCATCTATTTATCTTCTGAATGCTAGTCCATATTGTTTCTGAACTAATGGTCAAATTTCAGCCTAAAAAGATAAAAATTATGCATATATGGTGGAATTTGGATTTCACTTATCAGTATTCATAGTGTAGTGATAATATGGCTATACTGAGGGGGGAAAATATTTTCCCAGATTCATAATGTCGATGATGTCTTTTCCACCACTTGTTCTGATAAGTGAAGCATTTAGCTGTAAAGATGAGAATGGAATTAATTTATTTGAAGGTTTCAACATTTAGAAATAAATTCACTTAAATGTAAATAAGAAATGTTACAACTAGTGGGAGTGCCAGTTACAGCCAGTTATTCCTGACTAATCTACCTTGCCATTCAAAACGCCTAGCAGAATTTATTCTGACCTTTTTGCCACATAGACATGGAGATGTTGCTTGCATCCATGTCTTATTTTGGAGAGTGGGTACTGTTTTAGTTGTCTGAACAGGGTGACCAGTCAGATATATTATATATCAGATGGTTATTAATCCATTTTTCCCTCTTGGCAGGAATCTTGTAAGGATGTTTGATTATGCTCTATCCTTAAGAAAAAGATCACTGAACAATGTTCAGAAATTTGACTGAGCCACTTTTCCAGCTCTAAAAAAGAAAAGGAGTACTTGTGGCACCTTAGAGATTAACAAATTTAGTCCAGCTCTATCTCCGAATGATTTTTTTTTTTTGCCTTTAAATTACACTGAAAGTCAAACACAACTGGTGCAACAACAAACTGGCCTCTTAAATTTCATTTTCAAAGAGAAAACATTCTTAAGTTATCTAACTGGACTTTTGAGGATACGTTTGCCTGTAAGACCACCAGAATTTATTGATACCATGTGTGATTTATACATTTTTTGTTGGAAAACATTTCTAAGCTTCACTCAATTATGGGGAAAAATTTTCATTAAAAATGCATACTAACACACTGTGTGAAATAAAATGACCAAATGATTCAAAGTTATCATGTCATTATACAGCTAATGGACTTATAACTTTAATAGATCAATTAATGAAACACCCCATAGCAAGTATTATCAAGTGCCTGTTCTAGGAAGGATGAAGAGGATGTAACACCATAACAATTAACATCTTAATAACTGGATCAGCTTTTCCAGTGTCACAAGATTGATTCCACTGAAACATATCCTCAGTCCCTGGAAAAATCACAGAGCAGGTCCTCAAAGAATCAATCCTGAAGCACTTGCATGAGAGGAAAGTGATCAGGAACAGCCAGCATGGATTCACCAAGGGAAGGTCATGCCTGACTAATCTAATCGCCTTTTATGATGAGATTACTGGTTCTGTGGATGAAGGGAAAGCAGTGGATGTATTGTTTCTTGACTTTAGCAAAGCTTTTGACATGGTCTCCCACAGTATTCTTGTCAGCAAGTTAAGGAAGTATGGGCTGGATGAATATATCCATATATCTATAAGGTGGGTAGAAAGCTGGCTAGATTGTCGGGCTCAACATGATCAATGGCTCCATGTCTAGTTGGCAGCCGGTATCAATTGGAGTGCCCCAAGGGTTGGTCCTGGGGCCGGTTTTGTTCAATATCTTCATAAATGATCTGGAGGATGATGTGGATTGCACTCTCAGCAAATTTGCGGATGATACTAAACTGGGAGGAGTGGTAGATACGCTGGAGGGGAGGGATAGGATACAGAAGGACCTAGACAAATTGGAGGATTGGGCCAAAAGAAATCTGATGAGGTTCAATAAGGATAAGTGCAGGGTCCTGCACTTAGGATGGAAGAATCCAATGCACCGCTACAGACTAGGGACCGAATGGCTAGGCAGCAGTTCTGCGGAAAAGGACCTAGGGGTGACAGTGGACGAGAAGCTGGATATGAGTCAGCAGTGTGCCCTTGTTGCCAAGAAGGCCAATGGCATTTTGGGATGTATAAGTAGGGGCATAGCGAGCAGATCGAGGGACGTGATCGTTCCCCTCTATTCGACATTGGTGAGGCCTCATCTGGAGTACTGTGTCCAGTTTTGGGCCCCACACTACAAGAAGGATGTGGATAAATTGGAGAGAGTCCAGCGAAGGGCAACAAAAATGATTAGGGGTCAAGAACACATGACTTATGAGGAGAGGCTGAGGGAGCTGGGATTGTTTAGCCTGCAGAAGAGAAGAATGAGGGGAGATTTGATAGCTGCTTTCAACTACCTGAAAGGGGGTTCCAAAGAGGATGGCTCTAGACTGTTCTCAATGGTAGCAGATGACAGAACGAGGAGTAATGGTCTCAAGTTGCAGTGGGGGAGGTTTAGATTGGATATTAGGAAAAACTTTTTCACTAAGAGGGTGGTGAAACACTGGAATGCGTTACCTAGGGAGGTGGTAGAATCTCCTTCCTTAGAGGTTTTTAAGGTCAGGCTTGACAAAGCCCTGGCTGGGATGATTTAACTGGGAATTGGTCCTGCTTCGAGCAGGGGGTTGGACTAGATGACCTTCTGGGGTCCCTTCCAACCCTGATATTCTATGATTCTATGATTCTATGATATCCCTTAAATGCTCCTTCCTCATGATGCATGGAAATTTTCCTGTCATTTAAAATCCTATGAATGGCATGTCAGCACTTTAAGAATATCTATACAATTTCATATGGCCAATAATCCACTATATGATATATTTGCCATAAAGTGGGGCAAAATCTTTAATATAAATGTATTCATCATGATCAAGCCCACCTTTGCAGACTCTGTAACAGCAATGCCCCAGTTGATTATATCAACAGGTTGTCAAGGACAACGTAAAAAAAAAGGCAACACACCTTACCACCTACAGGGACTTGGAATAGATGTAGTTTTAAGCAAGACACATTCCTTCTGGCTTCATTGACCTGGCCTCATTCCAAAGCCAAGTTATACATTACAGCAAGAAAATGACATTTCTATACGGCAACTTTTAAGGAAGGCTGCCTATAACAAAGAAATGTTTAGATACAACCACACTCTATTAAAGTGTCCTTATTATACAGCATCCTGATGTGAAGTTACTGCATTCTGGCTCTTGTCTTCATTGAAGCTCATTTATAAAAATCTTATAGGCCTTTACATTTTTTAACAGCAACATTTTGGCTGTGATTATTGGCTTTTTGGATAGAATTTTGTTCTAGCAGTTGCACAGAGTACTCTCACAGACATGTGGAATGGACCTTCTTTGTATAGCATGCACTCCAGATTAATTATGAACATATGGCTGCAGTTTAATTTATAAAAAAGATCATCATCTGGTGATTGTTCAGTCTTCTTAAAAAAGAGCCAAACTTTGGATTACAGATCCATGGCCCAAATTTTTATGATCTGCCAAAAACTCATTAGGGTTTTTTGGCCTTTCATTTAGGAAAATATGAAACAAATTGGTAACTTGAAAGCACAATAAAACCTAAAAACAATAGTCATATGGTGTTTCATTCTCGAATGAGCTGTGGATGGTTGTAACCATTTTCTTTTGGAAATCTACCTATATACTGTTAAGGAAAATAGGTGAAAATTTACCATAAACAGAACACCCATTCCTTGAATTCTGCATATATGAGAACTATATGATAAACACTTGGCTTTGAATGTGCACACTTCTCGCACCCATTCTGATCATCCAATAATCTCACAGATCAAATGACAGTTCAATATGAATCTATTCGTAATTTTAAGCTTAGTCTGGGATTTTCAAAAGTAGCTGAAGGGAACTGAGGGAAAAACCAGCATAACGTAATGCCAATAAATTCAGCAAGATTCATAGATGTATGGAGTCCAAGGCCAGAAGAGATGACTGTGGTCATCTTGTCTGACCGCCTGTACAACAAAGGCCAGAGAACTTCCCCAAAATAATTCCTGGAGCAGATCTTTTAGAAAAACATCCAATCTCGACTTAAAAATTGCCAATGATGTAGAATCTAGCATGTTCCAATGGTTAATTATATTCAGTGTTAAAAATGGAGAGGGAGCCTGAACCAGGGAGAGCAGGGACTTGAACCTGGGTCTTCACTCAGATTAGGGGACCAGAGAAACATTCTCCATATAAGCTTAGGTTCCCCTATCATTTCAGCTGAAGTTCCATACTGTGGAAGGGAAATCCAAGCACAAACTGCCCACTTTGTTAGCATTTTCTTATGCCATTTTGTCCTTTAGATAGGTATTTTAACAAGGAGTGAAAGTTTTTCATTCTCTTCTCCACTCTTCACACTCCAAATTTTTCACAGGAAATGTCAATGACCAATAAATCCATTCATAATTAAGTCTAGATAATGGTCTTAAGCTCTGTGAAACAATATAGGCATTCCCAGACTTGTTGCTTGTATGGAGAAAAGCTTCTGAGATACCAGCCAAGATGGGGAGGGAAAACAAAACAAACAAATACCTATAAAATGGCAGTTCACCAAAACATTTCTGGGTATTCTGAAGTTACCAGTTAAACACAGTTGTATATGCACTAAACTACGGCAACAGGAAAATTCATATTATATGGAAAAGTGAAGACCATGTGTGTAACTTGAGAGATCCCAATTTTGTGAAATTTCCACACCAGAATGCTTCTGATAACATGAATCCATATTAGGGATTAAAAAAATCTCTATTCCTGTTTGTGTCACATACTTTTATTCTGTGTATCAGACATATATATTCTTTGTTTATTTTGAGATTTCTAAAGTCAGTTTGGTACTATATTACCTTGACATTCACAATATTCTTTAATTTTTAATTGGATGTCTATTTCACATACTTTTCCTGTTCCAAATAAATTATGTAATGCATCCCAGAAGGAGACATTTCAACAGTATGTGTGTGCCAGGAAATCTTGAAAATGTGGTCTTTCACAACTTTGGTTGGATCAACATCCAGTTGTAAGGGAGAAAAGTTGACATTTTTAACCATAAATTAAAAAAAAAAACCCAAAGGTATTCCGGTGTTATATCTGATATCCATGCCTTGAAAGCTTGCACTTCTTTAGCTACTGATTCTCTGCACTCATGCTAGATATACAAGTATCAGATATTTCCAGTCTGCAATGACATCTCAATTCTAAATGTGAATGAACTATGAAACTACGTGAGGTAAAATGAGTAACTCCCTCCCCCTTTTCATTTTCAACACCAGTGATGAAATCTAGAAAGTTTTATCAAGTCTATAAAACCAGACTGGTTTGGGGTCTCATCCATCCAAAGCCCTTTGAAGTCAAAGAAAAAGACTCCTTTTGACTTCAATGGTCTTTGAGTCAGGATCTTAACAGGTTCTTCCTCCTCTTTTATTTCTGTGGCCCCAGTCCTGATACCCTCATTACTCACATTGAGTACCACTTATTCCTCAACCAATTCTGCTGAAATAGAGATATTCCAGGAGTAAGGTACTACTAAGCATCCAGGCAGGAAGGAAATCCAGCCCTACGTGAAAGGAGGAAAAGAGTGATGAGGAAGTTGCTCTTTTGCTAAGTCACTGGATTTCTGGAGGGGCTAGTGAGGTAATCTCTACTGCATTTTACCAGACAAACATTTACAATGGACAACCTCATAGTCCTATGCATTTTCCAACAGCAACATTTGTCTGTGATTGTTGGCTTTTTAATCAGAATCCTTTCCTGGCAGTTGTGCAGGCCATCTTACAGTCAGTGGTCTGCTTGGAATTAAATTGTAGTTCCTTAAAAAAATTTGTTTTGAAAGTGGGATGCATTCTGATCTCACTTACGCAGAGTGATACCCGCACTGACCCCAATGAAGACTGAAGAAATAACTGGTATAAATGAGAAGAATCATTGTAAACAAGTAACACCCAGTCAGGCTGTGATGATTGAGGAAATCTGTTTGTACAATTTATAAATTCTGTGCAAAATTATGAACTCCGTATGTATCTTTACTAAGTTGCAAACTCCATTTTGTAACCTTTTGTCTTCTCTGTTGTCTTTTCATTTCCATGTTGGCAGAAATTCCAACAGCAGTAAAGCCAAAGGCCTAACACTAGAGGTTTGCTAAATCTTGATGTTCCTCTATTGAAAGAGGAACCACCCCTAGATAGAAAGCTGGACTCCAATCCCTTCCTTAGGATTCTGGGGAAAGCTACATAGGAAGACTGAGGAGCCAGCACTGGTTCCAGAAGCCAGGCAGCTGGGCTGCATGCTCTCTCTCAGGAAGGTTTGCTAGACAGAGGAGCTGCACTCACTGTGTCCCAGGGATCCCATGATCGGGACAGTGACTGGACTCTATCCAGTCTGCAGAAGCTTAAAACACTTGGGCATAACCCAACATTTCAAGTGGCTAAAGCAGGATGCAGCACCACTCAGCTTTGACCCATCCGCTCCCCACAGATGGAGACAAAGGGGTGGACAGGTCAAATTTGATTGACGTTGCAACAGCAGTCACATTTGGCCTAGGTGCTCCTCTGTAGATGAGGGGCCTTCACAAATGAGGGGCTGAGGCAAACTGATCCTTTTTCCTCACACTCCTCCCATCCCTTGCCCCGTATGGGGGAAATGTTAACTGCAACCAGAACAGGAGGTTTGGGGGATTCAAAGTAGGTCAGTCTTATGAAACCTGGGACTTGTGAGGAGGTCTGCTTGGGGATCCAGAGCCTGAATTCCCCTGCACAGCAATCTGGTGGGCCACCAGTAGGGGGGCTTTCAATCTGATCTGTGGCTTGCTATGCAGTCATTTTTAGGCTATAAAAATTACAAGCCAAGCCAACACCATTCAGTCAGGGATTTCACCATACAATAGAATGCTTGCTTACCTAAAACTACCGCACAAAGTATTCCACTATGCAGCAAACCCTGGTCACTTTGCCTGGCTCTCTTGTATGAGTCATAAGGATTTGGCACATGCTGGAGTATTGTCAAGTCTCTGATGAAACATTTTTATTTTGTAATAATTTTATTGTAATAGGTTAAATGTAAGAGTGACAGGGACAGATCCTCATGGATGTAAAGTCAATGGACATATTTGGATTTACTTCATATGCAGAACTAGCCCATGCAGTGCCACTGAAGTCAGTGTGAGTTTTGGGAGGGGAAGACATGCAGGATTTGACCTTACTTTCTCTTATTTTTAATGCAACCCAATTTTCAAAGGAAACCCCTCAACCTTTTTAATCAGAACATCTCGACCAGCTATATTAAAAAAACCTAACTGAATCAGCTGTTAACTGAAATAGGAAGAGACGTGCAGCTTCAGGTGCATGGAGCTACATCACGGCCTTCTCTTATTAGAAAAGGGTTCATAAGAGCTTAAGTTCACATTAAAAGATTTCTAAAGCAACTAAATGGGTGTAATTCTCCTTCTGCCAGTTCCATGACAAAATGATTTAGTACGACTTAACCCGCCAGGAAGGTTTTCTCCTTTTAAATTTTTGCATAAGTTTGCTTATATTTTTTTATTTAGATTTCTAAAAACTGTGTCTTGAAGTTCTTTGGTCATGGGATATTCATATTACTCTTCCTCCACAGGTTTTTAATTAAAATTGACATTAATTAGTGTTAAAATAGGTTTAATTTAATTTCACTAGTCCTGTTTCATTGAGATAGTTTGCTGTTTGAAACTTATGTTAAACCAACTCCCTTCCAAGTCTCATAATATTTTATACAACTAGTCTTGGCAAGAGAGAGAGATTGGCTAATTCATTATAGTTTACATTTATTTTGAGAAAATACAGATGTGCTAAATAAACTTCTTATGGAAGGAATAACTCCTGGGACTAAATCCTCTCAACCACCAATTCATCTTTCCATTTTCTAAACTAATTATACTACAAATGTAAATACAATTAATTGCAAAAAGAATACTGAAATATTAGGGACCCAGGGCTCAGATCCTCAGCTCTGACAAGGGAGTGCTTAGTTTAGCTGAGGAACAGGGGGTGCAAAGCTTTTGTATTTTGGTACTTCCTCAATCTTGGGGCCACTTTCCCCAGACAAGTTAGAACAGCCTGAAGGATTGTCTATTACCGCTCACCATGCATTATGGTGAGAATTTTTACTTGACCACACATATAGTTCTTTGAATTTTCTCCCATTTGCCCCTTACACTTGAGAATATGCTTGCCCCATTTCAAATTTTCCAAGATCATCATTTTATCCTCTTAAATCCCTCCTTAAAATCTACCTTTGCTGTGATGTCAACAAATCACTGACTGGCTAGCAATGGTTAGAGTGGTGACCACTTGCAACTACAGAAGCTAAGGTTATGATTACTTTATGCATCCACATCTGTTTCTACTATACCTCTTGTCCTCTTGCACCCCATCCTTTTCTGCTTTCTGTTTATTCACTTGTCTAAATCTTAGATTGTCAGCTCTCTGGAACAGGGGCTGTCTTTGCATACCTTGTTTGTATAATGCCTAGTACAGGGGGTCATGATCACTGATTAGTGTCCTTAGATGCTATTGCAATAGATATTTTAGGTAATAACATATGGACAATTTAATCCTCCAAGATTTTTTTTAAGTAAATCTAAAATAAAGCAACGAAGTGTGATATTCTTATCTTTAGGTATTTCTCTATCTTTCTGGAATGTTGAAAAAATAAAGGTTTGGTTGGTATTATGGGCCATCTAATCAGACAGCTATAAATGAGAATCACTAACAAGCATCTAGTGATGGCTTTTCTTAGTAATAGTGATGTTGCTGGCACAGGCAAAATTTATCTGCTATAAGCCTGAATGGTACAAGCTAGACACTGTCATTTCTTCTAAAGTAGTTGGGTCTTGCAGATAACTGACAATTCTGAAATGTCTATATCCATTAGCATCTCACTCCTACTGCCAAGGAACTTTATATATATTTATTCAACAGTCAGGCCCCAGCTCAGCTGCTAACAGAATGACAGGAACAGAAGAAGGATGCTATTTGGGTCAATGAAAATGGACCACAAACTGTACAACATGTGAACAATGAGTCCTAAGTGGAACATTTGACAGATGCCTGTGACAGTCACACCACAAATTTGTTTATACAGTCATCAAGACTGATTAAAAATGCATGTTGAGTTGAGGGAATAAAAAAAAAAATCATGTCTATCATCATCTGGAAGTGATTTGCAACAAGTTTCTGTGCTCACTAACAAACTAAGTTCTCCCAAATGTGTAAATCCATCTCTCCATATTCTTCTAGGTTGAAGTAATTGGCTTTGACTTTCCGTTTTCTTTGGACAGTTAAAAAATACTTGTCACATTAAGTAGCTTCAGAATGGAAGAATTATTACACATCTTGGATATCTATCTATTCATAGTGATTATTTGTTGTATGTGGCACGGGTGAGATTGCATGTAGAACAAATTGTTTGACCAGACGCTCCTAGCTACACAATACGTACACGCTGTTAATTGTACAAATCTTTCCCTTGCCTCATGACCTGTGATCATTGGAAACAAAGGTTTAGTCTAATTAGAATCAGCTTTCGGCACCTAAAGACACTATAACCATATGAAGCGTGTATACAAGAAGGTTGATGGAGACCAAAGGAAGCAAATTGCTTATTTAAAACATAAGAAACAATATGTTCTAGCTTTAGATATATAGGGCCAAACTTCACCATTATAAAACTCCACTGATTTCTGTGGATTGGCATCAGGGATCAACTTGGCCCATATACAGTATTAAGACAATCTTGACAAAACTGCACTATAAAAATCACTATAACAGATGTTCACCTGTTGTAATGTTGGAGGAAACATTTCAACAGTTGCCCCCTAGGAGTTTAGATAACAGTGATAGTAGAAGGGGAATATGCTACTTCCTAAGAGTTAAAGATCTCATGGCACTCTTTAAAAGAACATTGAATGTCCTGGCCAAATTCCAATGTGAGCAATTACATCTTGTTTCCTGAAATTCTCACTGCGGGTTAATAGGATGTGATATTTTTCTTCACACCCATGTCACTAATGTTTGGGCATTGTTGCCATTCACTTTTAAAACATATTTGCAGTTGCAATATTCTATCAAATAAATATTTTATTTTATATAGTACAATTATCCAAGTACATATTCTCATATGCTACATCAACACTGATAGAAGAGCTTTTTGCAAACACTTTTGGGATAGGTTCTTTTGGAGTTCATGAACTGAATTCAGCAGGGTTTGGGTCACAAATGCATTGGTTATTGTGGAAGTCTGAGTACACTCCCCCCCTCGAGTCATGATAATTGGACCGTGTATAAAAGGTTGTATGCTCCATAGTAATATGCACAATTACACATTGTAATATATACAGCACAATCCTACATTTACATCAGGGAGTAAAGCAAATTGACACTGATCAGAGGAAAACATTTCTTCACATTTACTTTTTCTGCAAATTGTGCAAATTTTAAACACAATATAAAAAAATCATCCTTTTTCCATTGTAAAGATTTCAACTGTAAACAAATGTGCTGCTTCCTTGTTTACCCAGCCCTCCAGAAAAGGTTAACAATAGCAGCAAATGTGTCAACTCTCCTTCCCTAATTTATTCACTTCAATGAGGTGTGAATTTCAAAACCATCATTGACCATTTAGAACTTGACAGTATTAATCACAGGCAGTTTATTCCTCCCCTCCCCTTTTTTTTTTTTGTAAAAAAAAGAAAACAGGAAATTGCATGCAAAAACCAACCGATGCAAAAAAGCAACCATATTTTAATCCAATGTTTAGAACTTTTATTTAAATTCACAAAATCCATGAACTAAAAATGTATGTTCCTGTGATAACTTATTCATGCACATTACAGATAATGTACATATCGAAATATACTTTTTAACAATCTAGTAGTCAAATATTTTATTTATGCAGCCTGAGCGATTTAATAGAGCACTGGGGACCTGGATTCAGTTCCCTACTCCACCACAGGCTTCCTGTGTGACCCTGAGAAATCACTTAGACTTGGTCTACAATCGGAAATTAGGTCGATATAACTATGCCACTCAGGGGTGTGAAAAATCCATACTCCTGAGTGATGCAGTTAAACCAAACTAACTTCCAGTGTAGATAGCAGTAGCTCAATTGGAGAGTTCTTCTGTTGACCTGGCTGCCACCTCTCGGGGAGATGGATTACCTATACCAAGGGGAAAACCGCTCCTGTCAGCATAAATGGTGTCATCACGGAAACCCTGAAGCCGTGACACTGCAGCATTTAAGTGTAGAAAATCCCTTAGGCTTCGTCTTTTGCCGGCATAGATATTCTGGTTAGGAGAGCGTGTGCGCACATGTGCAGAATCTCCCCTCCCCAGCTGAAATAGCTATGCTGACAAAAGCCTGAGTGTAGGCAGATATACTGGTAAAACAAGTCCGTTGTCAGTATAGCTTATTTCACTTGGGAATTGGTAAATGCCATATCAGCAAAAGAACTATTTTTTGCAAATATACCCTGCGTCTACACTAGGAGGATTTGCAGGTCTAGCTCTTCTGGCAAACACTTTAATGCAGGAAAGGCCTTCGTCCCCCACCTGTAAAATTGGGATAATAGTACTTCCCTACCACACAAGGATGTTATCTGGATAATACATCAAATATACTATGGAAATGGGGGCCATAAAAGTACACAAGATAGATACGGTTATGAAAACTTTACGGTTTTCATTTCCTGACTTCTGTGCATGAGTTCATAAATTTACCATTGAATTAAATGTGACTAGGGCAAGGAAGTTCCATAAATCAGCTTCAATGGAGCTGAGAGCCAACATTCAGTAAAATCAGATCAGTGGCCACCCTATAAAAAGGGGCTTTAAATGCAAATGCACATTTTTAAAAAAAATGTTAGAAAGTAATATTTCCAAAGACTGACGGCACAAATGGTCTTTCTTCTAACAGTAAACATAGAATCATAGAATCATAGAATATAAGGGTTGGAAGGGACCCCAGAAGGTCATCTAGTCCAACCCCCTGCTCAAAGCAGGACCAATTCCCAGTTAAATCATCCCAGCCAGGGCTTTGTCAAGCCTGACCTTAAAAACCTCTAAGGAAGGAGATTCTACCACCTCCCTAGGTAACGCATTCCAGTGTTTCACTACCCTCTTAGTGAAAAAGTTTTTCCTAATATCCAATCTAAACATGCTAAGGATCAGATTCTATTACCTTTACTTGCAGTGGGTAGCACCTTACTTGGCAAGCAGTCTCAAATGGTTTCACTCAAGTAACTGCTGTATACTAAGAGTAAGGGGGTCACAATCCTGGCCCTAAAATTCAGCCTGTATAGTAAAAAGGAGAAGGAACTGCCAGCAAATCCCTTAGCACGTTTTTAACTTTAGACACGTTGGTAGTTCCATTGATGTCAAGGGGACTAATGTTGCTTGAAGTTAAGCATGCATGCAGCAGTGCTTTGCTGGATCAAGACCAGCTCTTCAAGGCTGGGAGGGGTTTTGTCTTTTAGGTCAAGCTTTTCTTATATTTTCTATTATTTATACTGCATGTTGTATACACAGAAAATCAGGGGAGTACTAAAGCTGATGTTTTAAAATTGGGGCAGAAGGAACACCACACTCTTGATGTTCAATTCTCCCCAGGATACTAGGAAGTCTTACACAAGACAGGATGAGACACTGCTCTTTAGATAGGATTTTTTTGGTTGGGAAAGGTGGAGTCTGTCCCAAAATAATGGAAAGGTTTTCACAATGGAGTGAGGGTAGTGGGGTGTGGTTCTTATGGAAGCAGACCTTTTTCCTCCCCACAGTTTCTTGGGGCCTCCAACTATTGACTGAAATTTTTGCTGTGCGGCACAAATGTTTTAATTCAGAGGTTATTTAACGTTTATAGCCCTCAAGTGGGGCATACCGAGTGTAGTGTGTAATTCTTCAGATCATTTTGGAATTTCAAGTTAGCCTTGTAAACCTGAAAGGAAGGCAAGCTGCATGATTATCATGAGACAAAGCCCCTAAAAATAGCCGCAAAAATTTACTAAAGAGGGCAAAATGTGCATTGTTTTATTTCACTTCCCTTTTCCCATTTCATTTACAAAAACTGTGTGAGTGTGTGTGTGTTGGGGGGGTATTAAACACATGCACATCAGAAGTGGTAGTGCATTTTTAAATGCAACCTTTTTCCGATCAGAAAATACCTATTTGTTAAAACAAAACGTTTCATGGAAACATATCCACTTTGACAAAACTTTTATTGGGAAAGTTTCTCAGCTCCAGAATGGAATTTCTGATCAAAATCTCTCTTTGGCCTGATATATTTGCAAAGTGGAACAGATCCAACAGGAAACAATGAGTGGGAAAGAGAGGGCACATTCACTCCTGCATAGCAATGTCCTAGTGGTTAGGGCACTCCCCTGGGATGTAGGAGACCCAGACTGAAGTCCCTGCTCTGCCTGATTTGGACTTTGTTCTCCCTCATCCCAGCTATATGCTCTAACTACGTGGCTAAAGAAGCAGTCTGTCCTTCTCCTCAAAAGGAGCATTCTTGTTTTCTGGCCAGCCCGAAGACACACATAGGCATGCACACAGAGGAAAGAGGGCAGAAGGGATAGACGGACGGTTCGGATGGGAAAGAGAAAGCATTCATTTTTTTGCTTGAAAGAGACTCACATACAAAGCTAAATGCTAGATAATACTAATGAGCTTACATTTATGTAGCATCCTAAACTGTGTAACAAACCAATACGTAAGCTATACAGAGGGATCACTTCAGTTAGCACTGAGATCCAGTTACCTCTGCGGTGAGGATAAGCAACACAAAGTATAGACTTCTCCTTATTCCAGAAACATACCTATTTCATAGGTCCTTTATCCACCTAGCACTAATACCCACAGTATTACAGAATAACATGCTGATAGAAAGTTATCTTTAGAGTGCAGGGGATTGAAGACAATTTATATACACATTATTTTGTAAGCAATGTTCCAAGTAATGTAATTGCTGAAGCATATACTGATTTTCCTTTCCTTGGGCTAGATTGCAGTGTTACATTAAAAATACGTAGTGTAGATGATGACAAATTAGGGCTCAATTCTGAACTTTTATTCAGCTCAAATTCCTACCCCACCATTAGCGTGACCATTCCAGAAAAATCTGTGCTGGGCTGGTCAAGCTAGTGGCTGGGCAGGAATTTGATCTAAGTAAACAGTTCAAAATTGAACCCTACTTTGTTATAATAAAAAAAATGTTTTTGGCTTTAAAATGGTGTTTTAGGACTAAATTTCCTGAGTGGCTGATTCATCTTGGTAGAGCTCCATACAAGTGTTGAGGAGAGTTCCAAAAACATCTTCCCAGTATATACAAGTGTTGGCCAAAAGTGTTACAGAATCCAAACTTATCCAAGCTGTATTCAGGAAATATTTTGCAAGTCTGAAACATCGTCATGTAAAAATGAACATAAAAACACAAATTGAATTGGGCTTTGTATCGGACATATAAATGCAAAAAGTGTCACATTTTAAAAATATGGGGAACACTTTCCCTGCTCTACTCACTTTGTACCACGTAGGTGACACAAAAGGAATAGAAACTGCATGCATCTCCTCTACTGAAGATTCTGCAGCATGGAAGAGTTCTCAACAGACACTAGGACCCAGCCCTACACCAACCTTTACTTAGGGGACAAAGAACAGGAGTGTAGCTGCATGCTGCATGCAAGCTGCCCCGAATTGGCAAATGTTTCCTTGTGGACTGTTGCCCACTGAAGCATGTAAGAGAACAACCTTGGTGTTTTAGCCTACACTGAGGTAAAGGTTGGGGTTTCTCTGGGCAGAAGATCCTGGAGTCATAATTGGCTTCATGACAACTTCTCTGCCATCTCTGAGATTTTGCTGCACCTGAGAATCTAGCCCAGGAAGGGAGGGGTGAGGGAAGGAGTTCTTAACTGTGGGCAATCTCAATAAAACACTGGGAAATTCAGTGAGCATTGCAAACCTTAAAAATCCCAAAGTATGGCAATAGAGAGAGTTTGAAATCAACAAAATGCACCCAAAAGTTGTACCACTGAGCAGCCTGGAAATTTGAACCATTTCAAGTATGCCATTCAACAGATCTGCTTAAAGTTACAGTAAGGTAACATTTAGATTTAGACTGAGATACCATGCAAGGGGAGAAGGCATATAATATGGTAATCATAACCTTGATAATCCATATGTATGTATGAAAGAATCATGTATCAACCACAGTAGTTAAGCATTTTTAAAGATTCCTGTGTTTCAGGGCCGGCCCACAACATTTTGGTACCTGAGGCTGGGAGCTCAAATGATGCCCCCTCGCTTGGGCCAAAACTTTGAAAGGTCTCAATTCTGCCTTCTTCCTGTTCTTCTGCTCTCATGGTACTACTGCTCCGCTACCTACCCCAATAAAGGAGAACTAACAACTTAAAATGCCTTGTTCAAAAATTTTAAGAAACACTTAACTTTCAAACGCCTGAACTGCAAGTGTAACTTTTCTTTTCTCCATAGTAAACACTGGCATTTTTATCTGTTTGAATAATCAAAGTAGTGCTTTCCGTGCCTTCTTGGTTGGAAACATTTGAACTGCTTCCTGAAGGTCCACAGTCTGGGCCTGCTCTTGCTCTATTGAGATGGTTGCAAGGCCGCCCAGCCTCTCCTGTGTCATTGTGGAGCGTAGATGTGTTTTTATTATCTTCAGCTTGGAGAAGCTGCATTCTCCATTGGCAATTGTTACAAGAAGTGTTAGAAGTACGCGCAGAGCAACAAAAGCATTTGGAAAGAGGCTGGTCATCTTATTTGTGCACATATATTCCAGAACAGCCTTTGGAGTTGATCCTACTGAAATGTATCTTGAAAGGGCTTTCAGTTCATCACCTAAATCACTCGCATCAATATCATGCATGTCATCATGTGTCAACACTGTCTCTAGTGCCCTGCATTGCTGGTGTAGGTCTTTTTCAAGTATAGTGAGGAGTTTTGGAATATCATACAACATCCCAAGTATACTGCTGTGTTCCTTGAGATGCATGAAACGTTCTTCAACTGACTGTATTGCACAATCTAGCACCAGGTTAAAGAATTCAACTTTGAATTGTTGTTTGGGGTCTCTTATGGGATTATCCTGTGCCTCGTAGTCAAAATGTCGTCTTCTTCGGTGACTCTTGTATTCTTGAATGGGTGGGAAAATAGCTTCAGTGTGAAGTTCCTCTGCCAAGTTCTCTGCACTCTTCAGAACGTTTTGAAATCCCTTATCTGACTGGTAAGACTGTAGGTATAACTTTGCTATGTCCAGTTGTTCCATTGCTCCAGATATATCAAGGTCAACACCTTGGAGTCTCTTGTTTACAACATTTATTTCAAACAGTATGTCATGCCACAACACTAAGCCACACAGAAATTTGAAGTTATGTATGTTTCTGGTGATTCCGTTTCCCTCTGCCACTGTTCTCCCACGAACAGTTCCTGTCATAGCATTATCCTCCATAATGGCAATTATGGCATCATCTGCCTTCCCAATTTGGTGTTTGATAGGCTTTATCGCCTCCACTCGACTTTCCCATCGTGTGGCACTCAGTGGTTTCAGTGTCAGAGTGGGTGTTCCCAGATGTTGCTTCAAAATTTGCCATTGATGAGTTGATGCAGAGAAAAATACATAGATGCTTTGAATTACATTAAAAAATTCAGCAGCCTCACTAGAAACTGATGCTGCATCACTGACCACCAAGTTCAATGAATGAGAACTGCATGGAACAAAAAAAGCTCAAGGGTTTAACTCTCGGATCCATGTCTGCACTCCTCTGTTCTTTCCTCTCATGTTGGCACCATTATCGTAGCCCTGACCTCTCATGTCAGCTATCGCAATTCCCGTACCTTCCAGCTTTTTTAAGAAGCACATTTGTCATACCAGCTCCTGTAGTATCATCAATGTCAATAAATTCTAGAAAATGCTCTCTGACAGTCACCATTGCAGGGACATTTTCACTAGGTTCTGTTGTTGTTACAAAACGCACCATTGAAATCATTTGTTCCGTATGGCTGATGTCAGGTGTGCAGTCCAGAATAACAGAGTAATATCTTGCTGACTTCAGATCTGCCACAATCTTCTGTTTGACTTTTGTTGCCAGTAACTGTATGATCTCATTTTGAATGGTTTTCCAAGGTAGTGGTGTATGTACATTTCTTGGGTGGTGACTCTTCTTAGATGCTCCTGGAGTACAGCATCAAACTGCGCCATCAGCTCCACAATTTTAAGGAAATTTCCGTTGTTTGGCACATACAGCTGATCTGAAGTGCCACGCAGTGCTGGGTTTTGGGTAGCAAGCATTCTCACAATTGCAATGAGCCTTTTCAGAACATTTTGCCAGTAAAGAGACTCTGATACAATCTTCTCTCGATGCTGATCATCTATGGGGGCCTTTAACCTTAGTCTCATCTCAAGCTCTTTCCACCTATGGAATGCTCTCTGGTGATTTGCTGCCTTCTCATGGCATCCCAGATTTCTAGCCAGACTTTTCCAGCCCTTTGTTCCTGTAGAACCCAATGTGGCTGGAACATTGGACTGGAAGAGTTTGCAACAAAAACAGTATGCAGCATTCTGGGTTTTTGAGTACATAAGCCATGGCCTCTCCACTTTGTCACCATTGGGGATTTCACACCAGTAATGTGTTGGATGGAAACTTCTATTTTCATTGTCTTTGGGAAACATGAAGTTTTTCACTTGCTGTGGCCCATGCAGTACAAGGAAGTCCCTCAGGCTACTGTTCAAGTGGGTCCACAGTCCTGGATCATCTAGACTTAAGGAACTAAACTCAGCAGCAGTTGTTTCTTGCGCCTCCACCACGCTCTTCTCTGATCTACACTGTTCTTCAGGAATGTGCATGGTTACATCCATTTGAGATGGAAATATGGATGCTGCAGTAGCTGCCAGGTCACGTGCACTCTGACTAACCGGAAGATCAGGCATCTCCTCACTACTCTCATCCTCACTGGGGCCAGAAGGCTCACCATGAACATTTGTGTCTATGTATCTCAGGAGAGCTCCTTCCTGCTTAGATAGAAAAGCTTCCTTTGCTTGCTTTCTTTTTCTGAATGCTGCCCCAGAGGGGTGTTTTCTTCTTTCAGTCATGACTGCTGTTCTGTGCTAGCTACAGTGACTCTCAACATTCAGTTGAAGGGGACAAATAAGCAGGCTGGTAGTAGGGCCTGAGTGAGGGAAGATATCAGCGTCTTAAGGGCCTAACTGGCTCCTACTACTTCAGTTGACTGCCTGTTCTCCTCAAGTGGATTCAGGGAAGCAGCAGGAAACAGGAAACTCCCTGAGAAGCTGGTGTTAATCAGTTCAGGCTCCTGGGGGTGCTAGAGAGGTACATAAGAGGCTCCTCCTTCTCTCTCTCCCTGCAGCTCCTACTGCTTTCTGTTATTCCCTCTCACCTTTTCTCCTGCCTGCCTGTTATGTCTCTTGTGCCCGCCTTAGAATCATAGAATCATAGAATATCAGGGTTGGAAGGGACCCCAGAAGGTCATCTAGTCCAACCCCCTGCTCAAAGCAGGACCAATTCCCAGTTAAATCATCCCAGCCAGGGCTTTGTCAAGCCTGACCTTAAAAACCTCTAAGGAAGGAGATTCTACCACCTCCCTAGGTAACGCATTCCAGTGTTTCACCACCCTCTTAGTGAAAAAGTTTTTCCTAATATCCAATCTAAACCTCCCCCATTGCAACTTGTGCCTTCCTCCAGCACAGCACTCCACCATCTCTGTGCATCTAGGGCAGAGAGAATACATATGCACCAGGAGCAGACACAATTTTCTACACTCTGTGTCCTAGTGGTGTCCCCCCACAGTCTGGCACCTGAGGCGGCTGCCTCAGTTCGCCTCATGGTAAGGCCAGCCCTACTGTGTTTCTATGTAATAGTGATGTGTTTTGAAAACATTTTTTGAAGTGAAGTCAGTTAACGTTATCAAAATTATAAAACTGCAAACTCTTTGCAAAGTTTGCAGTAATTTCAAATATCATCCAAAGCCATTTTGCAAAATGTTGTGAAGTTTTCAGAGATGTTTTTCTTGCAAAATATACTTTTTGATTATGAAAACACTTGAAAAACAGCATAGCTGGAAAATGGATTTTTTTCATTCACAAACAAGTAAAATTCACTAGCTTCATTATTTGTGTTATATCTCCTGCTTAGACATAAACGTATCTAGGGTGTATGTTTTTATTTGAACCACTGTACATATGAAAGAAGAGTTCCCACAGGTTCCAGAGACTTCTGTTTCCCCAATTCTCTATGTTACCTGATTCATTAACTAAGAAAATAGTTTTACAAAGAGAAAGACAGATAGCAATGCCAAGACAAAGAGACACAATGAAATCATTTCTAATAATAGTATTTGTTAGTTAAATACCAAGACATTTTATTTTTCACATTATCAGATACCAGGTTTGGAAATGGCTAATGGTGGACTAAAGAGGGACAGAATGGCAGAGAGTTGAGTGAAAAGAGGCAAAGTCAGAAATGTTCTTAATTTGAGACACTAACTCAAAAAATTATGTTCCTATCTATGATTCACTTTTGATTTCACTGGTCCTTATTTCATTGAATTTTTTAAACCGTCAGTCTCTAATCAAGAGGGGTCCCACTTTCTTCCAACTTGCATTCAGGATGTAACTTCATTTCTAAAGAATCCTTCAGTCAAAACCTTCCAGGTCTCCAAAGCTCTTTAAATGTCTGTTCTCTCCAATGAAATATTATCAAAGTAAATTTTTCTAGGGTGCAAGTCTATCAGTCAAACAGAGGACTATGTTGTATACTGGGAATCATTTTATTTAACTTATAGAGAGACTTGGGTTTTTCTTTTCAAAAGCCTAAAACAAAACCAAAAATCACATTATCAATATTAACAGCTCTGCTCAGAAATGGGGGAGAATGGGAGAAATTGTGCAAGTTTACAGAAAATGATGTTATTTTTAATCAAAAATATATTTATAGAAAATTCTGATAAATTCTTATTTAATAACACAGTTTAGCACCTCTTACTGATGTTGCTTCTCTCTCATTTTTCCTGTCACACTCTTTGTGTCATCTTTGAATCTCTCATCCCCACATGTTAATTCAGATCACGAACCTGTGAGAATCTTAGATCCACACCGATGAGATTGACTTATCCAACAAATGTCAAGACCACACCATTATATCCTATACATGGCATTGACCTCTCCATGAAAGGTGAGTGCACTATTCTTGCAAAGAATGACTATTCAATCTTCCAGCCTACTCTTCTCTACAGTATCCACATGCTTTACTTCAAAGCATGTAAAAAGTTCCACTGAATTGAGCAGGAAAACTAACATGTTTGAAGTTAAGGACAAGTATAAGTGTTTGCATGATCATGTCCAAAATATCTTTTGAAACTATCAGAAACCTAAAGACACATGTATATAGTAGAAAGTAAGGCACTTCATTATTGATCAAACACACCGGTGAGCATGAACAATAGAACTCAGAACTTTCTCCTAAAAAAAATGTGGCCCTCAGCTATTTGAGCTACTGGATGGTCACCATAATCTGTGAGTAACAGTAGGACGTTGGTAGATGAAGTTATGATCATTAGAAAATTGCATACCAAATATTCATCATAGAAAATCTTCTTAAATCTTCAGCAATGCTAAAGTCACACAGATGTTATATTTTTCTACTTTTGTTCTTCTGGCTAACTGTATAGCTCAATATAGGCCCTAGGCAGAAAAATTTATATCACAAAAGAGAGGAGTTCATGTTATCATTAGACCTTGATTTCTACATTTCCTTGCTTTTTATTATATTTTAACTGTGCAATCTTAACATTGCATGAACACAATGTTTTAAGTTAAAGGTCCTTTTAAAAAAAAGTTATAAGTGCACACTTTTGGGAAGGGAAGCCACATTTGGCTGTATTGGCAACACTGTAAAATAAAGTATTCTTATGTCTGACTTGGATTCTCTGCATTTAACCTTCTGTCCCTTGGCTTTTCCCCCCTCACTTGGAAGCACCTTGCAAAAACATCTGTACTCATGGCAGTTGCTTTTACCATTGGATAAAATCAGGATAAATTCAGCTTCTTTAACATTTTAATGGCTGAACATTAACAGCCCTATACTTTTTTCTTTAAACCAGCAGGGGATTAAGGAAGTTACTTTGTGAATGCTGCACTCAGGGGCTGAACAAATGGGGCTATTACTAAAGATGTGACTGTAGGGCTTAAGTAGGAAATAAGACTATTTTCCACTAGTGGAAATTGGTATTTTCTATTATTGTACTTCCCACGGTGGGAAAGCAGAATAGGGCCCATAAGGTTTATTGTCTTAACAAGATAAATAAATCTCATTACGATGTTTAACCTATGACTAAATGCTAAAACCACAAATATGGTATTGCCACAGCATTTGCTTTGAAGACAAATGTGTCCAGCCCCACTCTGGAAGAGCACATACAGAAGGGCACGGCTATAGCCTTTCTACCTCAGAGGTGTCTAGCATCTCTATAGGGGCGTCTGGAGCTTGCATAGCAAGACTGTGCTTGGCCCCTACATTATTTTAAAATCATGGTTATTTTAAAAAGTCATATGGAATAGGCAAGTAGAAGGGGAATATGTATTTATTTATACATGTAACAGAACACAGCACTATACTTCTGTGTGGAATAGGGCATATTACCCCATTATAATCTGGGGCGATTAAAACAAATTAACATGAATTATATAAAGATCTTGAAAGGCCCTGAATGGTACAGGCAGCAGCAAGATCAGCTGTGAGTGGAAGCTACATCTGTACACAAGTAAAATCAAGGATTCAGTATAGACCTCTGTACAGAGTGGGAGCTTGAAGCCTGTTGTCTGCCTGCTCTCATACTTTCAGGTGCTTAAGATATGAGGGCAGGCTATAGGTATGGCAAAAGAAACATAGCTCCAATGTGATCCTCAACATGCCAATGAAGCACTTAGCTACATGTGCCCTTCTGCTATGCAGAAATAACTTGGCAGATGTGGAGTAGCACTCAACGCAGAGTCAGGTTTCCTTGCACTCTGTGTCCTTCCCATCTATCTTTTAACCTGGCACTTTTGGCCTGCCCCAAACCTCTTGTCTATTTACAATTTAAAAAACTTGAAAAATATTAGCAATCACTATTTATTACTTAATGACAACCCTTTCTAGTTAATCAATATTTCACTGGAAGAGAATTTCATTTCTGATTGGAGATGCACTACTAATGTTTATACAAAATAACCAATCTACACTGTATTTCTGAAGAACAGAAGGATATATGAAAACTGGAATCTAGTATATGTGAATATGTATAAATCGAATATAGGGTAAGCAAGAGAAACGTTCTATTTAAAAACAGATCATAGGATACTTTCAACATCCTGCTGTATTAGGGTAACAATCGTTCAAGTCAAGCATAAGTGAAATTAGCTTGGTGCTTTGTGCTAACTTTCCAGTAATATTCAGTTCCCTACATACTACGATCATCAAATGATTATACTGTCAAATTACCCAAATTCCTGACATATTTCAGGCAGGAGGAGAGAATGAATCCTCTGGAGCCACTCATAACAATTCGCTCTCTACTGGCCTAGAAACTGAATTACCTCACATCTCAAAAATCCAGATCAGGGTTGAGATAATGGGCATGCAGGGCTATGAAAATTACATGATGCATAGTTATGTGAAAGTGTGATGTTCTGGTAAAAGCCTAGAGAGAAAGAAGCTTCTTTTGAATGTATATATCTAAATACAAACCCTGAAAGTCGTTGAAGTGCTTATGAAAGGATCAAGCTACAGGTTTTAAAATGTTATTGGGCAGAACTACTAAAACATTGTTGTCTACAGAAATTCCCATAGAAAACGAAGATTTCAGTTTTCTTTCTAAAAGATTCTTACTTCATGAATTATTTAAATTCTCTTTACTGTAGGCAGCATAACGGACAAGGGATTTTTGTGGAAAAATCCTTGAAAGTTTTAGACAAATGATGTGAAAAAAATAAGCAAGGAAAAGGCTTCAGATACAAAGAGATTAATAAAAAGGTGGTATTCAAAAAACCTTGGTGAAACTCCAAATTTTAGTTCAAAACTTTTTGTTTTATATGCTGTTCTGGTCACCACAACATCAGATGTATTATTGATTAGAGAAGGCACCATTAAGTACGATGGTACTTGGTACGAGGGTACTCCTTGGAACAGATGACCTGATAGAGCTCTACTAAATTACAACGGAGATTGATAAAGCTGATTAGGCCAATTTGCTGACACTCCTGAAAGATTAAAAGCAGGAGAATAATCTTAACCAAGTTTTTCATTGTCAAGCTTTAAAGAACACATTCTCTAGAAGCTCTGTAGATAATTCTGTAGAAATGAATTTGAAAAACAATTCCCAATCGAATCCCTATAAGACGTTGGTAGAAATTTCTGTCTGACATATTTGCTTCATGTGTGTCTTTTTTTTTTTTTTTTTTTTTTAAGATTTACAATCTGTTTCGGATGGAGATGCCAACAGCATACTTGGCTTGGAGATAAGAGAGTCAGGAACATACCTATGTGGTTAAACATTGCTGTAACAAGATAAGGACACAAACAAAACCCCAGGATCAAAATGCCCCCATAGCTGGCTAAAACTGGCAGACTCCAGAATGTTAACAAGTCTGGGCTCTGGTGGACCACAATAGGAAGCAGATTCCCAAGTGAAGGAATCTTGATGGAGAAATGCCCTGTTGACAGCTTCCTGTCTTCTTTATCAAATGAGTTTCAGAGTGAAGACCTCCAATGACTGCAAACAGCACAATATGCAACAAGGAAAGAAGTGGTCTCTCAGGTAACCCAGACCCAAATCACTTAGGACTATAAAGTGAAAAAACAAACAAACAAAAAAATCAAATCACAGCTAGTACAGATCAGAGCAGGGGTGCTATGCACTTCCAGTGAAAGTGACACTTAACACACAGACTGCCACATTGTGCACTAACTTTTGCTTCCAAATGTCTCAAAGTGTTGCCCCAAATAGAGTGCTTTACAGTGGTCTAATTTCAAGGTGACAAAAGGCATGGATAAGCCTAGCAAGGTCTGCATTTAAAACAAAAGACAACTAGGGTCTAACAAAACCCATAGTTAACAACTGATTTACAAATAATGGCTGCCTATCTTTAGAAATTAACAGCCGTGATGAAACCCTAGCCAGTTTTTCCAGTAGCTTCTCTCAGTCTACTAAAATTATTTCAGAGATTTTCTGGACTGAGCTTCTGCCCACAGGCCCTCATCTAAAGTCCAGTTTCTAGCCAACGGTGGATCATCTGTTCCATTGTATTAGAAGGATCAGTCGTACTGGAGATCAATTCCTAGTTTTGGGGTAAAACATTCCAAGAAAACCCCCAACCTTAGGAGCTTAAGTCCGATTCTCAAAAGTGACTTAGGCACATAGGGACTGACATTTCATTTACTTTCAATAAGTAGTTGTCTAAGGGTCAGATTTTAAAAAAGATATTGAGGCGCCTAACTCCCACTGAAATCCAGCCCCAAGTCTCTTCTAAAAATGGCATTTGGGTAAAATGTTCCAAAGTACCTCAGGACTGCATACTGTGACTACTTTCAGAGTAACAGCCGTGTTAGTCTGTATTCGCAAAAAGAAAAGGAGTACTTGTGGCACCTTAGAGACTAACCAATTTATTTGAGCATGAGCTTTCGTGAGCTACAGCTCACTTCATCAGATGCATACCATGGAAACTGTAGCAGACTTTATATATACACAGAGAATATGAAACAATACCTCCTCCCACCCCACTGTCCTGCTGGTAATAGCTTATCTAAAGTGATCATCAGGTGGGCCATTTCCAGCACAAATCCAGGTTTTCTCACCCTCCACCCCCCCACACAAATTCACTCTCCTGCTGGTGCTAGCCCATCCAAAGTGACAACTCTTTACATAATCAAGTCGGGCTATTTCCTGCACAAATCCAGGTTCTCACATCCCCCCCACCCCCATACACACACAAACTCACTCTCCTGCTGGTAATAGCTCATCTAAACTGACCACTCTCCAAGTTTAAATCCAAGTTAAACCAGAACATCGGGGGGGGGGGGGGGGTAGAAAAAAACAAGAGGAAACAGGCTACCTTGCATAATGACTTAGCCACTCCCAGTCTCTATTTAAGCCTAAATTAATAGTATCCAATTTGCAAATGAATTCCAATTCAGCAGTTTCTCGCTGGAGTCTGGATTTGAAGTTTTTTTGTTTTAAGATAGTGACCTTCATGTCTGTGATTGCGTGACCAGAGAGATTGAAGTGTTCTCCGACTGGTTTATGAATGTTATAATTCTTGACATCTGATTTGTGTCCATTTATTCTTTTACGTAGAGACTGTCCAGTTTGACCAATGTACATGGCAGAGGGGCATTGCTGGCACATGATGGCATATATCACATTGGTGGATGTGCAGGTGAACGAGCCTCTGATAGTGTGGCTGATGTTATTAGGCCCTGTGATGGTGTCCCCTGAATAGATATGTGGGCACAATTGGCAACGGGCTTTGTTGCAAGGATAAGTTCCTGGGTTAGTGGTTCTGTTGTGTGGTATGTGGTTGTTGGTGAGTATTTGCTTCAGGTTGCGGGGCTGTCTGTAGGCAAGGACTGGCCTGTCTCCCAAGACTTGTGAGAGTGTTGGGTCATCCTTTAGGATAGGTTGTAGATCCTTAATAATGCGTTGGAGGGGTTTTAGTTGGGGGCTGAAGGTGACGGCTAGTGGCGTTCTGTTATTTTCTTTGTTAGGCCTGTCCTGTAGTAGGTAACTTCTGGGAACTCTTCTGGCTCTATCAATCTGTTTCTTTACTTCTGCAGGTGGGTATTGTAGTTGTAAGAAAGCTTGACAGAGATCTTGTAGGTGTTTGTCTCTGTCTGAGGGGTTGGAGCAAATGCGGTTGTATCGCAGAGCTTGGCTGTAGACGATGGATCGTGTGGTGTGGTCAGGGTGAAAGCTGGAGGCATGCAGGTAGGAATAGCGGTCAGTAGGTTTCCGGTATAGGGTGGTGTTTATGTGGCCATTGTTTATTAGCACTGTAGTGTCCAGGAAGTGGATCTCTTGTGTGGACTGGACCAGGCTGAGGTTGGTGGTGGGATGGAAATTGTTGAAATCATGGTGGAATTCCTCAAGGGGTTCTTTTCCATGGGTCCAGATGAGCGGCACTGCTATGGGTACCCGCATGGCCCCACAGTATGCCAACATTTTTATGGCTGATTTAGAACAACGCTTCCTCAGCTCTCGTCCCCTAAAGCCCCTACTCTACTTGCGCTATATTGATGACATCTTCATCATCTGGTGAGAAAACCTGGATTTGTGCTGGAAATGGCCCACCTGATGATCACTTTAGATAAGCTATTACCAGCAGGACAGTGGGGTGGGAGGAGGTATTGTTTCATATTCTCTGTGTATATATAAAGTCTGCTACAGTTTCCACGGTATGCATCTGATGAAGTGAGCTGTAGCTCACGAAAGCTCATGCTCAAATAAATTGGTTAGTCTCTAAGGTGCCACAAGTACTCCTTTTCTTCTTACTGTGACTACTGTATCCCATGTCCCCTTACCAGCCTTCTTTGCACCTTATGTACACACTGAAGAAAAGAGGAAACAGAACAGAATCCTTTGATTTACCTCTAGATTGCTCTTGTATAGTTTATGAACACTAAACTAAATCCATCCTCTGGCTCTTTCTGTATAAAAAGGAGTGAAGCTACTTCAAAGCATGGCCACCCACTTCTGCAGTCTAGACTGCTTCATAGTCAACTGTGTAAGAAGCAATTAACTGATCTAACAATCTGCATAATCCTCTTCCACAGCCAAGAGAAGACCATCATTGTCACAAGGGCACTTTTAGTCCCACCCCAGCTTTCAAAGCAGACTGATCAGGATCAAGAAATCTGCAGAATACAAATATTGCCATAGATGACTGGCCAACAACTTCTCAATAGTCTCCTCCCACATAGGGCTTCCATAACGAATCTAGAATTAAAGAGGTTACCCACATTAAAGTTTTGTTGAGTAGAGGCCTTATCAGTGGTGCTTTGAGAATACCTGACATCCTACACCGAAGCACAGTGGCACAATGAAACTGTTATGTAACTTCTAGCCTTTATTAGTCACTAAGTACACAGGTCTGCTGAATAGATTGGGGGGGGGGGGGGGGGTAGTGCATCTCCAGCACTTCCAGAATGTCACTGAGCATCACTGGCTCAAACTGAAGCGGAGAAGCTCAGCTATAAATCCACGTGGAGTAGCCCATGGCTCCATCCAAAACTGAATGATTTTATCTGAAAACTAATAGCAAATCTTTCACAGCAAGAAACACTTAACTGTTTCCATTTGGAGGCAGCTTTGATTAGCCACACTGTGTATGTCTTTGTAGGTACTATGTTTGAGTAGGCAAAGAAAATGGTATCTTGAACAGTCATGAGCCCAACAGAATCAATGGCACTGCTCAAGTGAGAGAAGATTTGGCCTTGGCCTTGTCTTTTAATTTATAGCACCATAACTTTTCCACTATTAACCTCAACCACCATAGAGTGTGGCCCACAGTTTTGAAGGTAAATTCTTGAAAGTTCTCTGGATCCTTTATAAAATCAGAACTCTGGACAAATTAAAAAATTCATACTTCTTACCCCTCAAGTTCAGGCTTCCACACCTGCTGGCTAGTTCCCCTGATTTAGAGGATATCAGCCAAAATGCCAAAGGCGGATGAGTTCTGGAGAGACGGTGTTTGAGACCCCTACAAATCTTTACTAACACTAACAGTCCTACTGATTGGGAGCACATACTACTTGGGTGAAGTTTTGCCAGATCAGGTCTACGGTAACGAAAAAAAAAGGATGGAAATTTTTTTTTCTGTACTTAATATTTGAAAACTCAAATTAAAATTAGCTGGAAGACGAATGATTTCATCACTTTGTGTCTTATAGATATAAGGATCTTACATCTTGAGTAAAGACATACTATAAAAGGAATTTGGCAAACTCTTTACTGTCTGTGCCTTGTTAAACTCTGCTGACACTTATACTTTAATTGTACACGTGAAACGGAAAAGGTCAGATGAATCCTTATGCAAAAGCTATGCCAAAATTTCTTTTAGATAAATCTGTGAACATCAATTTATGCATACAATTTATTTTGTTGCTCGTTCTCTGAATTGTTGGAGTCAAATTCCCATTATATAAACTATGCACCCTTTGTTTTTAACCTGTTCACTGCAGAGCATATAATAGATAGACACCTTAACGAAATGCAAGCTGGTTTTCAGATAGAAGAAATAATATGCTTAGGATTTTCTTCAGTTCTGTTTATTTTTACCTATTCTAAGAACAAGTTGATGTAAGTTGTAGGACATTTCTTTTGTTATAACATTAATGGGATTGTGATTATCATGCATGTTTCTAGTGAATCGTTTGTTCTTCCCTCTCCTTGAAGTTACCATAAGGAATTGCATTGTACTATGAAAAAGTGCTAGTGAGAAAACAAGGTTTGGTTTTGTTGTGTTTACTAGATTTTTATTTATTTTAATGCTTGGAATACCAGGTTCTCATTTCCCTAGGTTTGTTGCTTGACCTTGACTATATGTTTGGACCCCAATAACAAGGTCACATGAGTACAGCTCTTCTGACCTTCCAACTGGTGAAATAGTCCAAACAGTTTTTCTGAATACAAAAAGCCCTTTGTCAGGGGCAGAGAGTTAATTTATTATAAAAAAAGCCTCATACACATAAGCCATAACCCAAGTCCCATAACCATAGTACAGACAGTATTTTAAGTAGCACCCCAGTGTCCTTCACTCTGTCTCAGCTCTTCGGTATGGCTCCAGCATCCCTCACTACACTTCACTCTCAACCTTCTCTGGCCCTCTGGCTTTAGCTCCCCAGCTATGAGAGCCAGGTGGCATCTTCTTCTGCTGTTCTCAGCCTTCAGGCCCCTCCAGGCATGGCTTGAAGGCTCAGGAAGGTCAGCAAGCCAGCCCCTTCCTTGGCTCCTAGGTCTCAGCCCTTTTCATCTTCTCAGTGCTGGCTTTGGCTCTCAAAAGTCAGCCCTTCCACTGGCTTCCTGATAATTTTTCCCTCTTTCCAGGGAGGAGCTGCAGAGAGCATAAAGCTTTCCTCTCAGAGACTTCCTCCAATCTCCTAACTCCCAGGTATCCCTCACACAGGGTCCCCTCCCCCTCAACCTCTCCCTGATCATTTATAGCCCTGAGTACTGCTCTGACCTCTTGATTGGCCAAGTGGGAGCACCTGTTCTGGCACAGGGAGCTGGACCTACTTAATTTAGAGGGGCCAGGCACCTGTGACGTTCACTTTCTTTGGTCTTGAAATATTTACTCTACCTGTTAACCTATTTCAGGCAAAGGTGCACACAGAGAATAGGTTAGAAATAGAGATTGAGGGTAGCTGCACTTTATGTAACATACTTAGTATAGAAATACTTTGCTTTTCAGTTTGACATAGAGTTGCTGTAAACATCCTTGCAGCATTCAGTACTCCTCATATGGTGATTTAAGCCTGGAGTAAGTAAGGATTTAAATCCTATTGAAGCCATTTAGTGAAATCCTGGCCCCATTGAAGTCAATGGAAGTTTTGCCATTGATTTCAAAAAGGCAGAGAGTTCATTCAATAGGTTTTTAATCATGTGTTTAAATGCTTTGTTGAATCAGGACCTTAGTCTCATGTAAACACACTAGCCTAGAGTATAAACAATATTTGAAATGAAGAGATGTATTCCTCAACACTGGTATAGTTCATTCCCCTCAATAGATACTGCTAGACAATCATTACCAGTGATTTGTCTCCTACATTTAGTGTCCTCCTAACACAGAGACTATCCCAAATCCTCCAGTCAAAACGTCCTTTCCATTAAAGAAAATTATACTCATTCTGTTCAGTTAAAGAGCAATTCACCACAAGACCTGGTCTGACCTGAGTCAATTGCAGTTTGCTATAGACATGCCAGGAGATAGTACAGTTTGTGCTTGTTTCCAGCAGAATCCATTTTTCTTTCTTTGCTACTAATCAATGGACTGTGATCAAAGTTAAATGCTGACTTTAAAGGACACTTCGACTTCAAAATCCCAGTTCTGGCTGAGATTTTTTTTAAATTAGCATTGTTACAGATTATGCCAAACATGGCTATAGATTAAAAGATTAAAGCAAAAATATTGATCTTTCAGTTTGTTTATTTATGAGATTTGGCAACACCTTAGTCACACTTTTGTTGATGCTCAGTTGCGCTTCTGGTCTCATGCATTGGTATGAGGATGTTACTCTGATTCACAGATATGGGAGGGGAAATTCAGTGGATGCATTTTCCTGGGATCAATAAGAGAGTGCTGCTTTTTCTGAGCCTGAGACCAAGAGTAGAGCTGGGCAGGAATGGTTTCCACCCTGGGAAAATTTGAGAAATAAAAAAAATTTCCCATTCGGAATTGGGACAAAAAATTGAAATCTCGAAAACAAAACACTCATCCCCCACCCCACCGATAATTCCCCCAAAATGTTAGTTCAGGTGAGTGAAAACACTCTTTTGATATCATTTCAATGTTTACTTTTTCAGTTAGTTTAATTTTCAAACAAAAAGTAATTTCAATCAAAAAATGAATTTTTCACTTAGAAAATGTAGAAGTGGAATGTTTAGACAATTTCAAACTTTTTCCAAAATACATTCAAAGCAAGAAATTCACTGAAATGGGCCCTTTCCTGCAAACAGTTTGGGTTTCAATAAATTGGCATTTTCCAACAAAAAAAATCATGTCGTTAAAAGATTCCCAACTAGCTGTAGCCATAAGGGTGTCTTTCTTTCCTCACAGAATCAGTAGAAGCCCCTGTCCTGTGTTTGGGATGGCATAATTCCTGGTGGAAGAGAGCAGGGGGAAAAGCCATGGGGTACCTGAATACGATGACACGAACCCTCTTTAAATCTAAGGGGATTTTCCAGCATCGGCTTTAACAGCAGCATCTACTTGTTCTCTCTCTGTGTATTAAATGGCACCTGCCTACCCAGGGAATGTAGGGCACTAACTAGCGAGAAGCACATGTGGAAGTATAGCTTCTAAAATAGAAGAATTTCCATAGAGGACAGAGCCCCTCCGTGACAAAGATGTCCTGAGATCTAGGAGATTGTTTTCAAGACCTCAAAAGATATTTGAAGTTAAGATCATTGTGCCCATTGCCTGTTCTGTGGGGGAGAAAAACAACCCAAGCCTCACTGGTGACACACCTCTGATGATTGTAATTCATAATTCTTAGAGGTCCTTAGCCCTTTCATGGATATCTCTATGAAAAAAAGAGCTCTTTTGGCCCCGAATATACAGCATGACGAGACTCCAGCTAAGGTGCTTTATACCTATAATTATTGAATCAGTCAGGTAAGCAGTTTAACCCAAACACCCATAAAATGTCTAGACTGGAGAGAGACAGATCTGGTCTCCCTCCCAGCAAGCTCCCAGCTGAGCTGGGCTCTTCCCGGTTAGGCTCACCTCCAAACCTTGCATCAATTGCAGGTCTAGTGGGGTGGCACTGAGTGAACCCCCAGCAGCTCATTAACATTTTTTCCTGTCCACTGTGGGGTTTGTGTACCCCATCCCAGACTTGTATGCCAAAAATGGTAAAAGCAATTCTATTTTGCCTAATTCTTTAAAGCAAGATGAGTTTCTATCCAATGACATTTAATATTTTCTGTGCAATGGTCTTATCCATTTATTTTTTTTCGTTACATAAAGGGTTGAACACTGCTAAATATAATAGCATCTTATTGTGGTTTTCTGGCTCAAAGCTCTATCCATCTTCATACCACAAAAAAGAAGACAGAGTCTCTTTTCTTTACTTAACAGTAAGAATTTGGAAAAAATATTTAAAAATTTACAGTTATAAAGAAAAAAGTCACCCATGACTGCTCCCAGTGTATTCTTGTAAACAAAAGGAGGGATTGTTAATTAGTAGAGCTCAGAATTTAAATGAAAAGTTCACCATTTTGTGTTGGGCTTCATGCTGTAGCCTCAGACACTCACTATTGATTATCATGGTTTTATGCTCAGCAGTAGGAAGCAGTTACAAAAATTCCACTACTTTGAGGTACACATTCCCTTGTTATTACACACTGCAATAGCTTTGCTTAGTACTGTAACTTCTCCACTAACATAGGGTTCTACTTTTAACTTTTACACTCATGCATGCATGTTCCCAGTATTCCTTTGGATCTTGCACACATTTTCATGGTGCAATAATGCAAAACATTTTTCTCCTTGAATATCATTCAGTACCAATGAAGATCAGAATTGCAATACGTCACCTAATCCTGGCTACTGTAGGTGCAGCAGGATTGTGTTGATTGGAATTACAAGTGTGATTGTGACAGTTACATTTTTCTGCAAAGACAGGCCAAAGGAAAAAACATACTTGCAAGATACGTGAAGTTTTTTTTAAAGTATATCTTAATTTACCATGCAGCACTCCCTCTTTTTGTAATTCCAGAGAAGAGAGAATTTGTGATCAGAGACCCTCAAAGGAGTTGGAGGCCCTTTGAGTCTGCAGCTGAGCTGGAAATGCCACAAAGACAGATTTCTAGCCTAGTTTTGATTTCAAAAGTGCTGTGAAAAGTCTGGCCACCAGAAAATTTAGGCATTTCTGCTTCCACCGAGGATCAGAAAATGCACAGGGACTCTAGGGAGAAATGTGCTACAGGGAAAAAATTATCCACAATTTTTAATCTTAGTGAAAGCTTTGATTCAGATTAGATTTTAATGCAAGGCAAAAAAAAAAATCAATGTCTGTTCTTATTTCATTTGAACAAGATCACCCATTGCTACTGTGAGAACTTCTTGAAAAGTCTAATTCCTGCATACGGCAGCAGCAGTAGCCTTGGTTGAGTGACTGATGATAAATTAATTTGATCATCTCCACTTCATATGGAGAAATTAAAGAGGAGGGAACCCTGGGTTGCCAAGGGATTAGTTTTTCCAGACATCTGACTCTCCTCATATTTACTGGTCCCACCCACAGGGCCATATTTCCTCACCTATCGTAAGTACATCCTGCAGCAGGCAAAACTCATGTTTACAGTCTCCTTGGTAGGAGTCCAGGCACCAATGTGGAATCATTTCAGGACAATTAAAAATTCATTCCATCCATCATTATTTTGACCTTTTTGTAATTTCCTCTATTATACATTTATTTCCCCATGGACATCAAGGAGAGAGGACAAAAGATAAATAGATATTAAGGAGTGAAGTTGTGGATTAGGTCCTCAAGGGAATACAGACTCCAGAGAAAGAGAACAAGGAAAATGCTATTTCTGTCTATTATTTACATAACCTGATTTTTGCTCTTGGAGTGGAAATTTGTTTCATTGTGATCAACTTTGATCACATGAATTAAAGTGATTACCAGAAAAAATTGCATTAATGACTACTGTATTAGGCATTTGAATGCTGATTTCACTGAGAGAACTGGAGAAAAATCTGGACTATGTGGGGTCAGTGTTACAATAATTAACCCCTCAAAAAACTAATGGAGCTAACTGCCTAATCTTGTCTTCTCAAGCAGAAGTTACCTGTAAAATGGTGAGATAGCACTTGTATAGACACAACAGGGTTTTCCCTCTTGAGTATATTTATCATGCAGAGAAGATAGAGCCTTCACTAAAAGGAAAAATACGGTATAGCAGGACCTTGTCACATCGCTAAAAGACAACAGCTTTCAAAACTTTTTAGAACAAAAATGCAGAGACTGATTAAGTTGTTTACCCACAAAATTTACCCACAGTATTAACTTTGCAACATTGAAAATGCAGCTATGACAATTTAAACCAGCTGAGAATCTGGCCCAATAAGCAAAAGATCAACAGCAAGTAAATAGCTTCCACAGTTTGAAGAAATGTTCTAATTCCCTGAAGCATTTCTCTTCACTACTTGTTCCTTCCCTCTCCTTACTTTTAAAAGAGTTTACTAGTAAAAATAAGTGAGCCCAATTCTGATTTCCCTTACACTGGTATCAATTGATTGACATTACTGCAGATACTCCAGATTTAGACTGGTCTATGAGCAGATTGAGGCCAAATGCATATAGAATTTATTTATGTTGCTACTTTTATGGTTATCACGAGCATTGTTTGAAAAAAAAGATTAAAACAGGTTGCTTGGAAACTGTCACAGGATGGCCTCAGGTCCAGGTGCAAGCTCAGTCCAAATTAAAGCACTTCCCATCTAAGGGCTTGCCTTCACTGCACAGGTAACTTGAGTTCCAGTGTGAGCGTTGCCCCTCACTTGAGTTCTGTCTCCACACAAAAACCTTTACCTGGGGTGGTGCTTTTAATTCAAGCTAGCTGGGCAGTCAG
This sequence comes from Caretta caretta, assembly GCF_965140235.1. Lineage (NCBI taxonomy): Eukaryota > Metazoa > Chordata > Testudines > Cheloniidae > Caretta > Caretta caretta. The sequence goes on along the minus strand of NC_134216.1, from coordinate 51,610,522 downwards.
GGGGTATAGCTTCAGCCTGAGTTGGCACAACCTGTCAGTTGCTAATCCAATCACTTTGAGCTGCTGAGTATATTACTAACACTTGAGCTACATGCAACACTTGTTTGCAGTATGGCTGCTCTTGTTTGAGCGCTAGGCTAACTCCACGGTAGATAATTGAGATAACTTTGCAGTGAGAGCATAGGCTACTGTACAAAGGCAGTTCAAAAGAAAGCACTCCCTTTCGATGGTGAAAAGCTCATTCAAAATACAGTCCCAAAGTAAACAGAAATCATCTTATTTCATGTTTCCTGACCCACAGCCCTCTCTTCCTGGGATCAAGGCCATAATCAGCACTTTCTCCACCAGCCCCAACACCACTTCCTCTTCCTCTCTCCAGCAGCTGGCTCTGATTGCCTGATTGTTTCCAGCTGCCTTGACCTCCCACCTTTTTAACTCTTTCCTCCCTGATGTCCCCACAATCCAGCACAAAAAGGAAGATGTTTTCTCATCTATACTTCTTGAGTGACCCCAAATCCCAGCCTCAGGGTCCTTCCAATATCTCAATAGCTACTATATCACCACAACGAAATGCAGGACAAAATTTAAAGAGCAATCTAACTGGACATTGTGGAGTGGTTATACTATTCCATCTCTTCCACAATTAACAGAGATCACTAGGGATGTATTGCAGCAGACAGTTTAATAAACATAGGCACTTCCTGGTCAGGGAGATTGCTAGTTGCTACTAGAGGCATCACTCATTGTATTTGTCCTCACACTGGAGGTGCCAGAATGGGGGAACCAGAGGGCCATGGCACCATCACTTTTAAAAGTGATGCCCTCTCCCGCTTTTACCTGCCGTAAGGAGAAGCGACAGGGGGCGGGGTCTTCAAGGGGAAGAGGCGATGTGGGGGCAGGGCCTCAGGGGAACAGGCTACGTGAGGGTAGAGGCTCAGGGAAATGGGGAGCAGGGCCATGGTTCAGGTGCTGGTAGCCCCTCACTTTGTGGGAGCTTCTGCCACTCCTTCCTCACACTATATGAGGTCAGAAGTGAGTTAATCCCTCTCTCTAAAGAGGGAATGAGAGAAAGAAAAGAGACACCCCCTTCCCCCCCAGCATTGTGAGTGAACCAGGAAAATGGAAAATCAGGGAGGAGACCTGTGAAAGCTGCAGCAGGAAGGAGGCAGAGTCCTCACTCAGTACAGCTATGGAGCCCATAGTGCGAATGGCTTTGCTAGAGAAGTCTGATTTTGGCAACTCAGGCAGCTGGCCTTGCTGGATCTACAGATTAAAGTGATCTCAAATGGCTTCTAGTTTAGCAGGGACGAGCACAAGAATACCAGGTAAATGTCCTGATATTTGCTGTGGGCGATGCTGCTGCGGCTGCTATCTCGTGTGCCCATATTCTGACTGAAGAGAAAATAAAGAATACACCAGAGTGAAAGAGGGTTTTGAGGTCCATTTCATAAGCAGACAATTATATACAGACTGGCCAAATTTAATAGGAGGCACTAGGAACATAGGGAAACAGCAGAGATTTATTACTGAAGTTCAGGGTCTTGCTGAACATTGCCAATATAAAGCATTATAAGGAGAACTATTACGAGACAGGAGAGCTGTTGGCATAAGAGACATCAGTTTTTCAGCACAGCTTCAGTTAAGACCCCATTCTCACACTAGCAAAAGTCAGAGTGCAAGAAACCACAAAGAAACTGCAATGTGACTAACATGCTAGCAGCACAGAGGAGACGGCATCAGACAACACAGTAAAAAAAAAAAAGACAAATGTGAAAGGAGCAGTCAGACCAAATTTATAACCTCAGAACAATGCACAACTAGCCAGTGGGAGACCAAACAACCTTAATAGGAGGGTGCGAGACAGAGGTTCCTTGGCAAATGATCCCCTGTTCTTTGCAAACTTACCTCAGACCTCACAAATTCACTACACGAAACATTTCTTACAGAATATTTATCCATAAAGAGTATCTTGTAAGGTATCTACAGAAAGTTTGTAACTTATCAAAATTCCCATCATTGTGAGATATATGTACGGATAATGGTTAAGGAATAAAGTAACTACATTGAAAGTATGCTTTATGGACTTGAAGTAAAAATTAGTCACCAGGGGATAGATAGTATGTCTCAGTGATGGCAGGGAGGGTAGAGTTGTCACCCCTCGCAGGCATTCAGGCAGGGTAGAGTTGTCACCCCTTGCTGCTTAGCCAGTCAAGTAATGCAATGCTCAATTGTTTAGCCTTGCTCAGTACCAAGACTTTCAGGAGGGGCAACTGCAAACAACCAAAATCATTCGAAGATAAAAAAGTGACCATTATGACTAGACTGTTTCAGTATAACACAGAAGGGGAAGAGGTCCTCTTAATCCTTTCACTGAGGAGACATCTTGGGGAGTGGGGATGTTCTCATTAAAAACTGGATCCTGGTTCCTCTGAAGTCAGCCAGCACTGCAACAGACTGAAATTTAGGGGGAAACTTACTATAGTAAGATAGTTACCCAGATTCAAGTTTTATGACTTTTGTATTGTATTGTAACCATTTGTTTCCATCATTCTTGTCATGTTCCTAGTTAACTCTGCATTCTTTCTTAAATAAACCTTTTGTTTTATTATAAGTGCTCAGAAGTGCTACGTGTTTCATAGGAACCGTGATTTAAGGTAAAGCCGTAAAGTGGGGTACACTGCATCTTTAGGACATAGGATCTGTCCCTATCTGTGAGTAGCCAGTGTTAGAGTTAGGAATGTCACGCTGTTTAAAGTGGCTCACAACTGTGAATGCCTTCCTCAGGGAAGACACCCCAAACTGGTGGTGTAGTCTATAATTAGATTTCACCAAACTAGTAACAAATGTGAACTCCTGGACCACTATAACAGTCTTACCATGGAGTCATGGACAGTCCGCTTAGATTCTGCAGTCTATCTTGCCACCCAGACATATTGGGCCACAATTAGGTTGCTTCTAGTCCCAAGAGACCAGTTACGTACCCCAAATCAATTGATACTCTAGATTCTACACCAAAGACAGACAATGCCTGTAGCCAATCCTGTAATAAACTATCTAAAGGTTTATTAACTAGGAAAAAAGAATAAGAGGGTTATTTACAGGTTAAAGCAAGCAAACATATACACACAAATAAGTTACCATCTAAATCCTAAGAGTGACAGAGTTGTAGAGATCTGTCAATTCAAAGGGTCTTTCAGGACAGACACAGGAGGCAGTCTGTGGGGATCTCAGGCTTCAGTTTAGAGTCTCTGTCTCTTCAGAGTTCAAACAGCCAAACAGGGTGATTTCACAGTCCTCAGTATCTTGAGAACTGTCAGAAACACAAACTTGGAAAAGCTATGGAAGATGTGGCAAGACACACAAAGCCACAACTGGTAAGAATGTCCAGCAAGAGGCAGAATGTAGAAGATGCAACAAAATGGGACATTTTGCTATGGCATGTAGGTTCACTAAGAGTAGTGGGAACAATCCAAGAGGGAGTGGCATAGTATAACAATGCATCCATACTTCTAGGGACTATATCCTCAATAGAACAGACAACACACTGGTACACAAGCATGAGTCTAAATGATTGAAAGCTTAAATATAAAACTAGTACTATGGTAGCATTCACTACAATTCCAAAAACGGATTATAATCGATCCCGGATAGAAATTTGTAAAGATCAGATAAGATTCTATGTGGGGATAAGTAACAATATGTTTGTGGCCAGTTCCTTGGGAAAGTGGAGAAAGGACAAAGTTCTTCAACGAATTATAATATGTAATACAAGAACTGACAAGTCCCCTCCAGTGTTGCCAGTGATACAAGGACTAAACCTGGTGGAGAAATTGGAATACATTAATGGCAAAAAGCAAACTAACGAGATGTATCTATACAACTTCACAGGCTCAGGGGAAAGCTACAGGGGAACACAAAATAAAACATGTGCCATCAGTGACTCTCAGCTCCATGCCATATCCCTATATCCTTACTAGGCAAAGACAAAAGAGGAATTAAATAGAATAGAAGATATCAGGGTTATTTCTCAGATAGAAGATCCCATTGACTGATATGTAGGGATCATTGTAGTACTGAAGCTCAAAAGCAAAATCCAGACTTGTGTGGACCTTACTCACCTGAAAGTATGTGCAGAGAAAAACATGTCTCCCACAGTTAACAAGACATTAGCTCAGTTATCAGAGGCCAAGGTCTTCTCAAAGTTAGATACACACTACAGCAGGCTTCTGGCAAATCCCATATTAAAGAATCAATACCATTAACTACATTCACCACCCCACTTGGAAGACTGAAACAATATCTTCCATTCGGCATATGTTCAGCATCAGAACATTTCCAAAGAGAATCTCTCAGATTGTGTTAAGTTTGCCAGACATCTTTTTCTATGCAGATTATGTGTTGCTATACAGCAGAGACAAAAATGAACATAATGAGCAACTGCACATGGCGCTTCCAAAAAGCCAGCCTCACCCTGAATAAGAAATGTGAATTTGAAATGGAGCAGATAACCCTTATAAGACACAATTAGCAAACAGGGAATTCAGTCAAATTCAGACAAATTGAAGGCATTACTTGCCTTACCCCAACGCCAAGATGTTTCTGCTGTAAAAAGATTCTTGGGCATAATAAATCATTTTGGGAAATTCTTAACAAATTTATAGCTCATCTAACAAAACCCTTAATGGGTACAATATCTGGATCCAAGGGAGCACTGTGATGGTCCTTGCTTGGGGTGGTTGGTAGGGGAGCGTCACCTAGTAGTCAGGTTGTAGGCCTGTGACATGCACAGGGGTTGTTGGTAGAGGACCTTGGGCCCACCCATTGCACCAGGCTCCAACCCAGTGTCCTTTGAGGGCTATCAGTGATCTGACAGCTGGGGATGCTTAAGGCTGCCCTCCCTGGGCCACTTTATTTCCCTCAGCTCCCCCGCTGGCCCCCTCCTCCCCCCTGCCCCATGGTTGTCCTAAGGTTGTTGTCTGGGCTAAGGCAGCATGAGGGTTGTCTGCTCACTACAAGGCACCTTCTGGTAACTGCATGTAGCGAGGTAGTTCTCTTTCTCTGGTGGCAACTGCCTTCTCTTGCATTATTGCCCACCCTCCTGGGCCACCTCAGCCTGAGAGCTTTCTCCTGCTGGGGTAGTCCAAATGCAATAAAGTGAATTACCAAGTCTGGAGTTCATATGAGAGGGAAAGGGGAATGTTTCCCTCTCAGGCTGTCTCTGCAGCAGGTCCTCTCTTCCCTCAGGGAGAGACATTTCAGCAATTGTTTAGGGAGAGATTCTGCCTTCCCTCAGATCTTCTCTCCTGGAGTTGCAGATCTGCTTTCTTCCCTGGTCTGCTGCCAAATGAGCTGCTCCCCTGCCTTTTAATTCTTCCTCCAGTTGGTGTATTTGCTACAGGTGTAGCAGGGCAGGGCTGGCTGAGCCCAGAGTATTTCCATCACCTAATGTGGGGTTTGTACACCCCATCACAAGCACACAATATAACACATTTAATAAAAGAACTACCGACAGCTCCACCTTTTTTTGGAAAATAGCCAACAGCAGTAGTAAGCAGTGCTCACACAAAAGCGGCCAGACGGAGATCAGAAACGCGTTGCATTCATATCAAGAAGCCTCACAAACTGAGCAGTGGTATGCTCAAGTGCAAAAGGAAGCTTTAATAGTCATTTGAATTTTAACACAGAACAGACACAAGCCCTTAGTAGCATTATTGGGTTCAAAATAACTGCATGACATTCCACCTAGGATTCAAAGATTTCAACTATGGTTGACAAAGGAGGATTTGGGACCTGCAGGTACTTATCAGGAAGTGAGCCCCCTCCACAAGGAACTCCACATGGACACGACCAATGTTCAAAATCATATGGGTCAGATTCTCTGGACTGGCTGAAGAGTGTTTTGCATATTTCCGGAGTGAGAAAGGTCAAAGCTGTCCTAAATCACCTATGAATTGTCTCAACCCTGGGGCCATTGAGTTTCCAAAACAACCCCTCCTCACAGACTGTTATTGCAATTGGAGATTAGAGCTATGCAAGGGCACCTCAGCCATGCCCCCTTTTCTCCTGACTATACCCCTCCCCACCTGCAGTTAGGAGGAAGAGTAGAGAAGAAGCCATAGGGACACTCCCGGTCTTCCTGGATTAATGGTTTGATATACCAGAATAACACAAAGCAGTCAAAGAATCAGGACTAATAATACGTACAAAAGCAGGCCAACCTTAACTATAGAGTCGAGACCAGGATCTCCAAGATACATATCATCATAAGGATGGGTAACAGGAATACTGGTTTTCTAGCTGGTCAGGGGGTCATTTACTCAGTGTACGTGAATATACATAACAAACCTCAATGCTGAGCCAAATTCTTGGTCAATTTATGTGACCTGGAATCCTATTGACTGCAGTGGGGTCCCACAGAATTTATAGACTCATAGACTTTAAGGTCAGAAGGGACCATTATGATCATCTAGTCTGACCTGCACAATGCAGGCCACAGAATCTCACCCAATTTAAAACATTTGCTCCATTGTTTACTTAAGATTTAGTTTTAGTCTGAAACCATATAATAATGGTGTGACAGTAGTGCTGTTAAGAGACTAGCACTCCTTTCCTGGCTCCAGAAACCTGGCTTGGGTCAGGATTACAAAAGTTTAGATCTGCCACTTAACACAGTTAAATATCCATCAACTCCATTGTATATGGTTATTTTTACAGCCTGAACTGCAAAGCCCATTGATGGGAGGCAGATTTCTATTAAGACTGGAAATTAAATAGACTTTGAAGTACGTAAGACACATCCACTGCCAGTAACAAACACCTCCTTTAGTCTGTTTTTGTACAAAGGGACAAGCAGGTGGTGTCATCCTGTAATTTTCAAGATGGACTGTGAAAGTGTAATGCAAAATATCATAGACTACCAGTACATAAGAGCTCCAACCTTCCCCTAATCTCCAAAAATGTAGAGAGAGAGCTGGGAGTAGCTTGGGGATAGGGAATCGTTTGGGTCTGACAGCCAGCTTAGGGGTGCAACAATGGAGAGGATGAGGTTTATGAGAACAACAATCTAAACTCACCCTGCTTTTAGATACTTTTTGCATGCACATGTATGTTTCTATTAACTCTTAAATAAACAAAGGCATGATAATTAAGAGTCAAGATGATTAGTAATGTCAACACAGCTCTCAAAATAGGAGAGAGAACAAAAATCAGCCAACGAGCACAAATTATTATTTTAAAGTAATTCCTATATACACCGTGGAGCTACAGAGTGTTGAACATTCTAATGCCTAGAGCTCATTCTCCAGCAAATTAGTTTTTTAAAAGCAGGTCACATTTTTATTTAAAGCTCTTTGACTATACCTTTTAAGTACTCGGCTTTTGAGCAGTTATGATTTTCTCCATTGTGTGCGCCTGCTTAGTGAGCCTTTAGATGTCATCAGTGGTTGGCCAACTTGGTAAAACAAAGATTCGTTTTACACTATGTAATAACACAGACTTAAATACTTTAATATTAGGAACTGAAAACTTATCTTCAGATTCTATCAGTTTTCATGTATGGTTTCTTTGCTAGACACCACAGTGTTCTAATTACATATTTATGACACCTAGTATTAATTCTAGAACATGGATAAAATTAAATGTCTTATTTATTTATTTGTGGAAGGTTAAGTTATCCCCTGGGTTGAAAGCTTATGCAATCACCCATGTGCTAACAGATATATTATTCAATAGTGATTACAGATTTATTATCTGATATTCTTAGCCTACATATTGTTAGCAAGCTCTCGGTTGATCAAACTTTCACTGGATCAGGTCTGATAGTACTGCAGTATTTAACCTTACAGCTGCACTACTTGCTACAGTGGTAATTGTGGTGTCTGCTGAAAAGTGGTGTCCAGTATTGTAGGATTTTCCTTGAAACTGGGGAAATCTGCATTAAATAAATTATTCCTTGTAGTGGAAATTCTCAGCAAAAACATTTTTCAGCTGTCACCGCAGAATATAAACAAGACAGATGGGGAAAAAAGAAGAGAGCCAACTGACTGTTGAGTAAATACGCTTGAAATTATTCCACACATTGCTAATGTTCAGCTGTATTGTTTTAATATTTCGGTAACTCCTTTCTAGCTAAACTTGAGTAAAAAGGCTATTTCAAGAGCCTGAACTTTCTCAAGCTGATGTCCCTGAATCCTTTTTTCTTTTCCTTGAACCATAAAGGATTGATCTAGAATTCAGCGCTAGATTATGATTTGAAGGAAAAGTTTAGGGTATAAGGCCCAGATCCTCAAATCTACTTAGGCTCCTAACTTACATTGATTTCATGTTCTGGGCCTTAATAACAGACAGATGGAAGTCTGACTCTCAGTACTGCTAAATACAGGTTACTTTTATGTTCAAAGGAGCAAGAAGCTGAGGAAGATTAACAAGCAAACAAAACAACTGCTAATGAAAACACCAGGCTATCTTCACTTGGAGAGAAGAATAGGAAATTAACATACGGAAATTCTGGCAATAAAACAATATTCTGCTCCCTGCAAAAATCACACACTGAGAATGCTACACCTCCAAAATGTCCCCGAATCCCTCAGAATTTGAATCAGTCAAATATACAACCACCTAGATTCAAATCAGGAACATGCATTAGAGCCTAGTTTTCAGCAGGGTTGAACAGTTCATCTCCCATTGATTTAGCCTAGAACCTTTCCAGATAAGGCCCTGTATATCTAACAGCCTCTATTCCAACTGGCCATGGGATGGAGGGGCAAGAGCTGTTAAAATGTTGGTAAACAAAGTGTCTGAGGGTTCGGTTTCTCTAGATGGAACAGATACGAGAAGGCTCACAATAACCTGTCTTTCATAAATTAAAGCCAATGCAAGGTTTTGGTAGAACTTTATCCCTGAACCTGAAGAAGCCATTGAGGTTACAAACTGTTCATAAAGGTCTCACAGCATACAAAAACTCAGACCAGACCTAAGTTATTTCAAGATCCACCTCCTACTCAATTCTAGCTAAAAAATTAAGTTGGTGAGATGTCTTTGTGACGATTTAAAGGTTTCAGAGTAGCAGCTGTGTAGTCTTTATCCGCAAAAAGAAAAAGAGTACTTGTGGCACAAATTTATTTGAGCATAAGCTTTCGTGAGCTACAGCTCACTTCATCGGATGCATGCTATTTAAAGTTAGCCATAACAGGAAATCCAGGTGGCATGGGCGCTGATGAATCTTAGATCTGGTCCATTCACTGGCTGTGGATGCTGGCTCCCTTGGAAAACAGGAAGTTAGCAACTGTCCAGCTGCAGGGGAAGGCCATTTTCCTTCTCTGTCAGCTCTCTTTAGTGCTGAATGTAAAGGGAAGCTCTTTTTAAATGCAGGGTGCTGTCTTGGCTAAACTTCTGCATCTAGGTTCACTGTGACTGCTCTTGCGCTGTGCCCACCCCAAGATGGCTCCAAAAATCTACCCACAAATCACCTCCTGATTTGAGGAAACTATTGCTTCAACACTTTTTGTCCCTCATTTGAAGCCCAGTGTGGATTCCTCTACTGGAATTTCACAACATAAAATAACATTCTAAATATTAAGACATTTATATAGCTACCCTCATAATCATTACACTTGGGGATTTCATAAACATGAAAAGTGAAATTGCATAGCCATGTTGGGAATTAGTTTATAATCTATCACAAAACCACAGTGACAACTCCTATGCAGATGCAGTCCACAAGTAGGGATTAAGAGATCTCAGTTAACAGGCTAGATTGCAAGGAAACCAGGAAAGCCAATGGTTAACCTGGTATGTTTAAGTATGTTTGACCTATATATTGTGGAAGACTGCGACTCTGAGCTACTGAAAAAAAGTGGATGGTTATTACATTCCCACCCACATTAACTGATGTACAGTCTGTGCACTCCTACAGAGCCCTCATCTCAGAGGAGCCCCCCCTCGACCACTGCGGGGAGGGGAAAACAAAAACAGAAACCCCCGAGTGGCACTGCAACCCTGAGCATGGGGGCACACTATCACTTACTCAACTTTGGCCTGTCCATCCCTCTGTTATGACAGAGGGGTGGCTATGCCAAACCTGAGTGGCATGGGGCCCCATGAGTGCCAAGGGGCCCCATGAGTGCCAAATGAGTGGTCCTGGGCAGTTGGGATTGGAAGGAGCTGCCCTCGCCTGGGATGGGAATGAGTGCTGAGCCAGGTTTGTGCCAGTGAGTGGCCAGGAAGAACCTGCAGACCATGGATGAGGAGCTGGGGATGAGTTCTTGGTACACTATGAGGCGAACGGGGAATGTTGAGGGGCTGCAGGATGAATGGGGAAAATTGGGGGGATAGTGGGGTTGGGAGCGAGTGGGGCAGGTTGGAGGCTGTGGCTGGTGGAGTTGAGGTGTTGGGGGCTGCTGTGAGCAGGATGTAGGTCAGGGATTCTGGGATGTGAGTGAGGATGTCAGGATAAGCGGCAGCTGGTAGAGAGTTGTCAGGGTATATAGGTGTGGGGTGTGTTTGTTGGGGAGAGTGCAACAGTCTAGGGCGTATGAGGGTGGCAGATGTATGGGGAGAGGGCCCTATGCTGTTTAGTTTATGAAAGGGTAGGACCCCCCTCAATTTCCATAGTGTAGAGGGCCCCCAAAATTATTTAATTCAGGCTTGACCTGATTTTAAATAAAAGGGAGAATAACTGAGGGTGCTGTGTTAACTAAACAGGAATGAATATGATAGTAACTTTCCTTCGTAGCAGACTAAATAGATCCTATCCAGACCTAGACTCACTGGAAAGCTGCACTGGGGCAAACCCTGGAGATGAACTAATAGTATACATTGGCCACAGTACCTCTTTCCTGGCTTGTTTTAAGTCATGTTTTTGTCACAGATCTTACTAATGATACGTGAATTATTGGAGTGAATGTGGAAAAAACTTCATGCAAGAAATATTATACTCTTATTTCCCTTGCCAGGCATGATCTGATACCACGTTGTCTTGCCATCACTTTTGTGAATTCTACTCCTTCCTGTGCGGAACCGTAGCTTGATGGTATTGACATTCTATGGTCCAGTTTTATTGATCTAGTTTGATGTCACAATTACTCTTCATTCCTAGTACTTTTCAGAGGCATAGAGTTCCCATGACTAAAATGAAGGCTTAGACTATGTCATTGTAGAAGCTTAGGCAAATCACCTCAGTTTACCTTTTTTTGGTTTGTGAGCCTTTACTTCAATTGAAAGGATAATCTGAACTCTACTTTATAGGTATAGGGCCAGTTTGACAAAGGTATTTAAGTACCTTGTCAGTCTGGCCCTTATTTCCACCTCTTGGAAAAATCCATAGTTTGAGTGAAAATCCAGCCATTGCCAAGATACTTCAGTTATAATGCACACAAAGTGGGAAATGCCATAATTATTTGAAACATTTTCCTCTCTACAATTATTATTGCATCTCCAAGGCCGCAGTTCAGTAGAGCACTTAAACACATGCCTAAATTTGTTTTAAGTATTATGCTGAATAGTGATGGGCTGTTCAATCAGGGCCCAAAATCCTTAATGCTGACGGCTTGACCTCACTACTTCAAATGGGGGCTGAACTGACTTCTGGCCTCTACAGATTTAGAACCACAAAAATAGTAAAAAGCCACCTTTGCTCTCCCCCATCCTTTGCCTTCAGGACCTGCATAGATTCCACAATTGACCAGATATTCCTCTAACCAAGTCTCAGCAATTGTATCTAACTCCCAGAAATTCTTCCTGAACTAGGTTCACTTCTGATGAATCATACGTCTGAGAATTTTTCCAAAAAGTAAACTATCGGAACTTTTTTTAATGGTTAACTTGGCGGCTTTATAGCACAACATCTTTTGAAGAGATTAAAGCAAAGGGAGAAATGTAAGAGGAGTGGTGGGAATGGATTGTGTGTTTGTGGGTTCCAGGAATCCAGCAGGCATTTCTCTGTCAATTACACTGAACCCAGAGTATAAAGCTAAGGCAATTTACCTCCAAGAAGCAATGGTTAATGACATTAAGAATATCAAAATCTCCTCTTTCACTCATTCATTTAAATAAATTGTACTTCAAATCAGTGATGGGCAGGCATCAAAAGGCTTGATCTGAAATGATCATACTTTTCGAAGCTATCACTTTCATCACAAACACTTTCTTTAACTTCTTTGTCAGGCTCTCAGTCTTATGCTAGGAAAATTTGGTATAATGAATAGAGGGTGGGTGTAATGGACAAAAGAAAGAAGACCCCTGGGTTCAGCTGGTACCCTGCCATTAACCCACTCTGTGATGTTAAATAGTCACTTAATTTCGCTAGAGAGTAAGTGAGTGAGGTATTTTTATTGGACCAGCTTCTGCTGGTGAATGAGACAAGCTTTGAAGCTTCACAGATCTCTTCTTCAGGTCTGGGAAATGTTCTCAGTGTCACAGCTATATACAAGATGGAACAGATTGTTTAGCTTAAGTAGTTAAGACATATTCTAAAGGACCATTCAAGGTGAAGTGGCCCACTGACATTCCTTTCTCTGTTGTTCAGTTTATTCACCTGTGAAATTAAGGAGCAAAGTATTCTGAGCAATCTGGGTCAAAAGCTGCTATTCATATAAATGCAAAATATTATTTCCCAATAAAAACCCACCTGGCTTACTGGAACCCACTTACCTACAAACCTCTGCCTCCAACCACACCAGGCTCCGACTGCCTGTGAATTGAATGCTAGCAGTCCCCTGCTTTCTCTGGAGCTTGCTATGTCCTTTGCTTTATCGGATATCATCCTTTGCAAGAACTAAAAGTGAAGACTTGAACTCCAGGCAGAGCAACAGCTGGAACCCACCATTTTTAAGTATAAGGGGATCCAGAGGCCTGAGGGTGGGGTTTACAGAGGGATAGAAGGAGGCATCACCTGAGTGACATGCAAAAAATGATGTTGGTGGCTGGTAGTGAGAAGAATAGAGCCTTTTGGTCTGAGTGATATGGGATGGGAATGCCACTGAGGAGTGGCCTGCATTTTTCAGGGAAGGAGCTGAGGGCTTGATTAAATTTAGAGATGGGTCCTTCTCTTGAACTAGCCCCAAACTTCAGACCAATCTCAGGTTTGGTTCAGTCACAAAAAGCCCCAAGTTTAAGTGAGTTTTTGTTTAAAAAAATTAAAAAGCTGTTTCACTTCTCTGTTCCTACTATAAACACCAGCATCCCCCTCATCTCTCAAAGCATAAAAACTGACTTCAAAACAGGAAAGTCAAGACTACCAATTTTTTCTAAATATCTAGCCGACACAGCGAGTCACCAGGAGCTTCCATAGTAATGGGATGAATAAGCATATTGGGTAAGGGTTAGTATTTCATTGTGTCTGCTTCCGAGAGAATCAGAGTTTTATTTCAGAAACCATAGTCTTCCACATTTAATAAAACATAGTTCACTGCTATGAGGACATCTGTCCTGCTGATGATAAAGTAATAATGTTTGGACAATTTAGGGAATTTGTTTATCTGTGTCAGACTGCAATTCCATTTTGAATGTGGAGCTGGTTGCCTTTTCACATCCACGTTGGACTGAAATTCCAAGGGGTGGTGACACAAGGCTAACAATGGAGAGTTGTTAACCTGAACAGCTCCCATTCAAATGGAGCACCCTTGGACAAAGAGATGACTGCCACACAGAGCAAACCAATATTTCAAATTTGAATTGGAGGGGGGTGACAATCAAGCAACAGGTCACCTGGTAGAGGACTTGGTCACCTGCTGAGGCTGATCAGGGTGTCACTTGACAAAGGGAACTGCGGGGTATAAAAGAAAGGGTCTCTCCCTGGCCATTTTAGAGACTGACTTCCTCATTCCACCCGAAACTGGGTGACTGGGCAACAAAATGGCAAATGAAATTCAATGTCGATAAATGCAAAGTAATGCACACTGGAAATCATAATCCCAACTATGCATATAAAATGATGGGGTCTAAATTAGCTGTTCCTAAAGAAAGATCTTGGAGTCATTGTGGATAGCTCTCTGAAAACATCACTTAATGTGCAGTGACAGTCAAAACAGCGAAAAATGGTGGGAATCATTAGGAAAGGGATAAATAAGACAGACAGACTATTATATTGCCTCTGTATAAATCTATGCTACACCCACATCTTGAATGATGCATGCAGATGTGGTCAACACATCCCATAAAAGATAAATTGGAATTGGAAAAGGTATAGAGAAAGGCAACAAAAATGATTAGGGGTATTGAACAGCTTCCATATGAAGAGAGATTAATAAGACTTGGAATTTTCAGCTTGGAAAATAGATGATTAAGGGAGGATATGAGAGTGGTCTATAAAATCATGACTGGTGTGGAGAAAGTAAACAAGGAAGTGTTATTTACTCCTCTTTGTAACACAAGAGCTAGGGGTCACCAAATGAAGTTAATAGGCAGCAGGTTTAAAATAAACAAAAGGAAGTATTTCTTTACACAATGCAGTCAACCTGTGGAACTCCTTGCCAGAGGATGTTGTGACAGTCAAGACTATAACAGGGTTCAAAAAAGAACTAGGTAAGTACATGGAGGATAGGTCCATCAGTGGCTAGTAGCCAGGATGGGCAGGGATGGTGTTGCTAGCCTCTGTTTGCCAGAAGGTGGGAATGGACAACAGGGGATGGATCACTTGATGATGACCTGTTCTGTTCATTCCCTCTGAAGCACTTGGCATTGGCTACTGTTAGAAGACAGGATACTGGGCTCGATGGACCTTTGGTCTGACCCAGTATGGCTGTTTTTATGTATGTATATCATTCTGGAGGTAAAACCATGTGCAGGAGGGAAGGAGGATCCTGGGCTACTTAAAGGACTGACCTAAGATCAAATAATTCTCAAGAGTGGTGAGGAAACTGAGGAAGGGAAATGCATATTGGTGAATATTGTCTAAATCTATATAATTCTTATGCTAACTAAATTAAAGAGTAATTGTGTTTAGGAACCCTTACAAAGTCTGTGTGCCTGTTGATGAAGAGTTAAACTGCAAATCCAGAGGAACCACAACATGGAATTTTGGAAAGGATGTTCTTAAACTACTGGGGAGTCACTGTTACTGAGCAGCTTTGCCACATGATCCCATTTATGTGAAGGGGTAACAAACCGAGAGCCAGTGCTGCAGGAAACACATAGGAAGCTTAAAGACACACGGGTCTAGCATATTGGGATCCAAATATAGTCTGGTGAGTGTCCATCAGAGACAGCTTTATCATGACTGTGTGTGACAAGCGCAGTTTTCAATCACAGCTGAGAATTCTACATTCTGAGCCTATGAGTTAACACAGCTTTTTAACCAAACTGTCTTGTAAGCATGATAGCATCTGTAGGATGAAGATGAAAAACAGCTGCACCACAGAGCTTTGCAAAATAAAAGCTTGTCTATACATTTTAAAAATCTGCACAGGGTGGTCCAGACATATTTCACAAATTACTCCAAACTCCTGAAAAGTCAAATGCACTCAGCGCCTTCATTTGCTTTCACAGTGTTTTAAAACTAAAATATGGAGTATGGTACATTAGTTTTTATTAGAGGCATAGATACAGCATGTGATGAAAGTCCTCAGAGCTATTGAAGTAGTCACAGGAGTTCCCTAGCTGGCAAGATGTTCTGTGTATCATTTTGTGTCAGCTTATCAGTGGAAGCTCTGTTTCTATTGGAAACAATGACAAGTTGAGATGTTAACTCCCATTACAATTTATCTCAGCATAATATGGAAGTTAGCATGGCTCTGCTCTTCATAACATAACTGTTTTTCACTGAAAATTACCTCCCACCAGCCCTCTGATGATTACATCTAGAAACTCTTAGCTCAAGCATCTCAGCTGATTGCAACTGGCATGGCAATGCAGAGGGAGGGAGGTGATCTCATGTACCAGGAACCTAAATCATATAGAGCAAGTTTCTAATGATCCAAATCAAACACTTTGAACTGCAGCTGGAAATGAACCAGAAGTCAATGAAATGTATGAAGCACTGGTGTAATATGCTCTCTAAACCAACCTTGATAAGCAAACAGCTCTTCATGTGTAGTCTCATTTACACCACTTATCTGGAGGTAACTGGAATATAGAAAATTAAATGGGATTATGATTTTCAAACTTGAACTAGTTTTGCTAACCTTTTCAATCCCCCTCCACCCCTCCAGCTTCACAAAACCCATAAATCCACAGAATTGACATTCCCCTAGAGGGCTGATATAATAATCCAATACCACTGATTGATTTCTAAGAAAAACCAAAAAAAGAGTAATTCTAGACACCCCAGTGACATCCTATATTCACCTAAGCAAAATCCTATGATCGGTCATTTCAGAGTGGAACCTACCCAGGAAACTACTGGTATCCAGGTCCAAGATTCCCAGTTTCATCTCATTTTGTTATTTGCTGCTGATACACCTACCCTTTCAAATCCCTTTGTATTATTGTTCACAATACTTCCCAAATCAGTATTATCTCTGCATTTCATTATCAACATGCTGCTTATTCCTAGTTCCAGAAAATTTATGAATATGTTCAAGAAGACCTACCACTAACCTCTTGTCACTTTCTTCTAGTCTGATTCAGCGCTATTTATTATTACACTTTGTCTGTGATCCTTCAGTTAATTTTCTGACCTCATGACTTTTCATAGCCAAACAATTTAAATTACTATTGGGAGTAAGATCTTACAAGGCACCATATCTAATGGTTTACTAGAATCTAAATATATTAAATCTATAATGTAATACATAAAGTTTATATATACAAAATTTCATTTTAATATATTGTATCCAGCACAGAGGTAGCAAGCACTAAATTATCTCACTTACCACATTCCCTTCATCCATTAATACTGAAATTCTGTAAAAAAGCAATCATGTTTGTCTGGCATAAATTTGTTTAAACCCAGGCTATGATTCATTACTCAGCATCCTATTATTTTCTAGAGGTTTAGAGATTTCCACCCCACCCCCACACACTTAATATTTGCTTCATATCAGTAGGGATTGAAGAAAATGGTAGAAACTACATTGGTTTCAACTTTCAAAATTAGACTCAAAATGCTGTTGAGAGGATGAATTAGTTGATTGAAGATAATCTTCATCTCTACTTCTATGAGCTTTATCAAGAGCCCCTTAAAACAACAGCTTTTGAATCTCCTGGCTCTGGTACATTTTAAGTTCTCATCTTTATTGTTAAGTTTTATTTATTTATTGTAGATTTGGTCCTATGATTATCTGAGAACAGCTATCCATTTTGTAAATTCCGAATTTATTTATAAACAGAAAACTTCCATTAATGTTAGTGAAGGCTGCTCTCATCAATATACAAAGTCAAGGATTAAACAGGATTAAAATGTTGCAAAATTAAACTCTCTCAAATTAGGAAAACTCAGCATGAATGTCGCCCATGCAACCTTACTTTGGCCCCTCGTACTTATATATTATGTTGCAGCCTTTAATTGTATCCATCCCCATCCCTCACCCCCAAACCCATCATTCAATCAATTCACAGGATGGATCTGCTCTGGAGAATCAGGGTTGTGTACTATTGTCTGCAGGACACGCGCAGAAGGCACCTTCCATTTTCTGCAACAAGGATAGGTGTGTACCTGTTGCGGGAACTGGGATGAGTGCACCTAGGCCTGCCTAGAAATAAAAGCCCACCCACTGCACCAAGGTGGAGGGACCATAGAACCCAATCCAAAAAATAATTCTTGGAAATGAGGAAAAATGGAAAACAACCCCACACAGGAACAGGAATGAGGTCAAAGATTAAAAATCAAGGAACCAGAAGCAGACACCAAGCAGAGAACCAGACAGTGTCCACTGCTTTTCAAAAGGTGTCTCAGGAGTCAGTAGATACCACACGGAGGAGCTCTGCCTGGAGGCATTAACAGAAGAGGGACTGGAAATAGGTCCCACAGGCACAGAGCATCCTCCCCACATATTCCTCCTCTTGGTATGATGGATGGCCATTCAGGCCAGCATCAGGAGATGGTTGACAAGGGTGTCTCATGACTTGAGGCCATGGATGGGGTGTGCAAGAATGGAGGAGGTACGGGGAAAAGTGCAACTAGAACATCAATAAGAAGTTCTGGAGGATCTGCAAGAGGGGCGACAGTCTGACACAATCTACATCGATGTGGTCCAGGGTCCCCCTCTTTCCTCAGAAAGGACAGGTATCAGGGGATTCTGTGAACCATGCCAGATACATGTCCATGTCTCCATGGAGGAGCCACCAACTAATATTCACAGCAGCCCATAGAAACAGAGTGGAGATTGACTAGCCCACAAGGGCTCCTCAGCCTTTGTAGTGGCAGCAGGTCCCCACCACCTGGTGTGGGGGTAGGAAGGGGAATGTCTTCCAGCAGTACCCTCCAGTTAAGCGGGGAGAGGAGTCAAGGCTACCCTTACCTAATGGAGTACATGACAGGGGACACAAAGGCTGAGCACCATATCTCTCCATCCAATCTCTCGGATTGTAGTCTAGGTGGTCTCCAATTCCGGTAGCAGTTCAGAGAAGTCATGGGGAAAATGTCTCAGGTGAAAGTGAAAGAGCTCACGGTCGTATTGGAAACCTAGGAGGTGGTGGAGAAAAGCATGCACCAGCATGTTCCAGTCTATGCACGCCATAAAGGAATCTCTGGCCTAAAGGTGGAAGACATGGACCTGCCTATTGATACAGACCAGGCCCTGTCCATCCTTCCCACAGGGAGAAGGGGATGGGGGTTCATGACACCTGCAGAGACCCAGTACAGTCCCAGCCAGAAAAAAACTCCAGGATCCTCTCTTGGGGGCTGTCTATAGGCTCTTCAGGCAAGCTCAAATTGTTGAATGGGTGGCAGAGCATGGGCAAGACTAGCTGGTTAATTACCAGCACCCTCCTCCCCAAGACTCCCAAGTCCTGGGCCCCAAACAGCATGTCATCAGCAGATACCTACAGAACCATCTGCAAGTCTGGCTCTCAAAGCACCAACCCAGTCATCATCTTACAGAGGAGACAAAGGGTGGGCTTGATAGCAGTGGCAGACAACTGGCCAGACAGCAAGCAACCAGGATGCATCCTTCAACCAGAGGTGATTGCAGAAAAAGAGGCCCTGTTGAGCTTGACCAGACACCTGGAGAAACCCCATGAAGGAGGGGCAACAATGAATGCCTGCAAAGTGCCCACGAGACATCTGTGCTTCACTTGATCATCTGCCTTCTTCTGGTCCAGGGACAGGCAGGCAAGTGACAAACCATCCCTACATGCCAGATGGAGAAAGATACAGACTGAGAGATGATCTGGCCAGGGATGTTGTAGGTTTGGATGGTTTGGACCATGTTCGTCAGCATGGACTTCACTGCAGTGAGATGGCTTTCACTATGAGTTTGCAGTCTGTGCTGAGGAGTGAAATGGTGCCAATTCCTTAGACCATGGAGGTCCCCCTTTTGGGGCAGCAGGATGAGCACAGTCTGCCTTCATAGCAGGGGGAGCACTGGATTCCCCAAGGACTTGGCCCAAACAGCAACAAAGTGTGAGCCAAGGACATCCCAGAATGTGTGGTAAAAATCCACAGACAGCCTGTCAGTGCCCATTATACACCCACAATCAAATCTGCAGGACTTCTCTGCGTCTTAGAGTAATGTGGCCTAACAGGCAAAGTCAACCTACTCCCCCTCTCTATCAGAGCAAGGTGGTCTAACAGTCAAATCCCTATTGCTGCCCTTGTGCTCAGGGCCATGCAGCCTAGCAGCTAGAGTCAGTAGAGTTGGTGAGGTGGGCCGCCATCCCAGGATGGGCAGTGGCCAGGATGGGGGACCCAGGGCCTCCCTCTACACT
This sequence comes from Caretta caretta, assembly GCF_965140235.1. Classification (NCBI taxonomy): domain Eukaryota; kingdom Metazoa; phylum Chordata; order Testudines; family Cheloniidae; genus Caretta; species Caretta caretta. The sequence continues at coordinate 51,590,719 of NC_134216.1, read as the reverse complement.
GGCTCCTAACCCAGGGCCCTGTCAGCTCAGCGGGGATCTGGCTGAAACATGCCAAGCTAGTCTCCGGTTCTCCAACCACCTCCCTGCAAAGACTCCCTGGGTTACTTCCAACCCACTTCTCTGCAGATTGTGGTCTCATGGTTCCCCCGGTCTTTCCTCCCTCTGTGGCATCCGGAGCCTGGGGGTCTGGGGTCACTGCCATCTGGCTGACTACCACATTGTGAAGTGCTGGCGGTCTTTCAGCAGGAGCCTGCAGCACACCTCCTTCCTCTCTGGTGCTCAGCCCCAAATGAACTGGGCTGCTCCCTTTTATACCTGGCCTCCAGCCAGAGCAAGCCTAGCAGGATCGAAGAGGTATGGGCTCCTCGGCCCAAAGAAAGGAATTAAACCTGCAGTTCCAGTGTAGGGCATGCACGCCCCATCACAGAATTCATCTGGAAGTGTCAGAATCAGTCAGGTCCAAGAAGCGGAGAGGCTGTTGTAGGCAGCCCTGGCTATTTCCTACATCTCCACCAGATCTGCAAGAGGGTGCCATCCTTCACCAGGAGGCAGGTGATGTGCTTTGTGGCATCCCTCTTTTTCTGCAAGAGTATAGAAAGGGGAGCTGTGATCCGCCTTGCAAAGAAGCTGGATGCAGGATCCAACAAAAGTGCCCCAGGCCCGATGGTCATCAAGGGCGTGAAGCTCATTCTGCTTCTCGTGACAAACTCTGCAAGGGATGGATCCCAAGGTGAGTGGCCAGGTATCTCTCCAGATCCAAAATCTGCCACTCCAACTCCTCCATTGCTGCATCCTGCCTCCGACTGCCCACCCCAGGGGTAGTCACATCAGGTCAGCCATGACTTCCAGAAGGATTCCTCAAAGCCCACATCCTCCGACAGGCAGTTGTTAAAATGCCAGTAGGTCAGTGCTGGTCTCTTGGTGCCAGAAAAGCCATTATGTTCACCAGAGGGTGGCCCAAGAATGGGAGCGGCCTGATGGTGATGAAATAGGCCCATAAGACGTTAAATGTGGTTCAGCTGGGAGTGGTATGATCGAGTGTTGTCCACTCAAATATAAGTATAGATGATAGAGTCATCGGGGTTGGTTGCGCTAGATATCCACAAGTGAGCGATGGTTGCTGATCACCCTGAGGACATCCACGGTGGCCTGGCATTTCTGTCCCTTAAGGCAGTACTATACGTCCCTGCTCAAGGCCTGGTCTATCCGGCGGTGCGGGGGGGGAGGGGGGAGGAAATCGATGCAACTTCAGCTAGGTGAATAACGTAGCTGAAGTCGACTTACTTAGATCTACTTACTGCAGTGTCTTCACCATGGTGAGTCAATGGCTGATACTCTCCCATTGACTCCGCCTGCGCCTCTCACTCTGGTGGAGTACCGGAGTCGATAGGAGTCTAGACTAGATGCGATAAATCAACCCCTGCTGGATTGATTGCTGCCCATCAATTCAGTGGGTAATGTAAACAAGCCCCAAGACTAGGCATCTGCAAGAATACAAGGTGCCAAGGGAGGTGGATGCCTGGTAGAACTGCACCCCCTCTGCAACCAGTATTATGGCACAGATGTAAAGGTTGAGGATCAGCCCCTTCACACCAACCAGAGATGCAGCAGGCATCCCACCACAACCTCAGCAACCAGCAACACCTCAGGCCGTAACTCCAGGGAGAAGAGGGTCATCACGCTGCTCAAGAACTTTGGTGATGGGGCTAAAGTATGCCCTGATTCCCAGCCTCCAGTCACCAGGTGGCTTCAGAAGACAGCTCGGTGAAAGTCTCCTGCAGGAAGACCACAAAGTACCCTCCTGCCTGAAGGAAGGAATGTACTTGTCACTTGTGGGGAGGCACCCTATAGACCTTGATGTTCAGAGATGCAGTGGAATAAGTCTCGTGGGGGAGATCCTCACAGAAGGACCACAAAACAATCCATGATCAATCCCATAGGTAACAAGGGAGTTGTGGAAGATGGGGGCTTGCTGATACACTACAGAATCCCTTTATCTTCCCCCCACAAAGCCCTCAAGCCCTGGAGGATGAGATGAAAATCCCCACCATCACTGGAGAGTGAACTACACCTTCCTGCTGGAGCCTTTCAAGTCTACCATGAACTAGTACACCTCATCTTGGCATGGTCTGAGAGATCCACAGACTCATCTGAGCCCATGGACTCCTCGTTGTTCTCCAACGAGCTCCCATCAGCATCCCCAAGGCCCTCAGTCTGAGGCACATATGCCTCTCCCTTGATAGTTATGGAACCCCAGCACCACACCACCAGCACCACATTGTCCATCTCATCCCCAGACTAAGGAGTGAGCAACAGAGGGAGCACAGCAGCCCTCTGTGGAGCAGGGAAGGGGAACACAATTACCACCTCCCAAGAAAGGAAGGACCACAGCCCCAGGGGTGGCAATAGGAGGTGCAAGGGCAGGTTCTGGGAGTAGATTGGGATCCCCAGCAGCTGAGCCGCCAGGATGTGGCACAACCCCACCAGGCACAGGAGTGGGGCAGGTAGGGGCAGGGAGGCCATCTATGGCACTGGGCTTGGGCACTTTGATGGGCTTGGTGCCCAAAGCCTTGGCATCAGATTGGACACTGATTGAGTCAGTGTCCCCAAGTTGCTCCAGAACAACTGCCGCATTACAGGAAGGGTGCCTTGGAAAGCTCTAATCCCAGCTGCTCAGCACCAGTCTTTGCTTCAGTGGGCTTGTCAATCTCAAGTTCAGTGCTATCCGTAGCCAGTCTGGTGGAAAGGGCAGGGGATGCCCTAGAAACAAGAGTAGAGGCAGTGTCCTGGGCAGCAAGCTGGGGAAGGGTGGGAGGTGGAAGAGGAGGCACCACAATGGACAAGGGCCCCAGATCAAGGCCCACTAACAAAGGGTTGTCTTCCCCCCTGAGCTACAGCGGTCAGATTTAGGGCCCAATTTCCTGGAAGATGACTTGGAGGCCACCAACCACCAGAAAAGGGTCCTTTTCCTTCAGTGACTGAGCCTGGTTCCACCTTGGTGCCAAGTGGGGAAGACAAATGAGAGAAAGGCTGGGGAAGGTCCCTCCAAGGCCCTCTCTATAAGGGACTCCCAGGGTACCATGCCTCTCCATTGCCAAAGCCTCTTTGGCAAGCTCCACCTGCTTGAATTTCTCAGGGAGGCACAGGCCCAGGCCCAGTGGCAGCCTCCCTGAGTTACTTATCAAGGCCTCTTCCTCCTCAAGAGGGAGGTGCTGGGCCCATGACTTACATTAGCTTCACTTACTCCCCATTATCATGCCCCAGCCCTCCTTGGTGTTGTACAAGAAGTGGCCAGAGGGAGCGGGTTCAAAGAGCAAGGGCAATTGGATCAGGGCAAGGGGAGACAGGTTGGGGCAACAGACAAAGGGGTAACGTCTCCAACATGGGACCTCTCCCAGGCTTCATGATATCACTGCAATCCCATCCTCCGCACACCCTACCTGCTGCCTATCAGCACCTGGGCATTTCTGCTTAGCTGGGTATAATAGGAGTCATCTCCAATGCCCAAGTGGGGCTATTGGCTGTTTTGGGAGGAAGAGGATGGTGGGGGGAACCTGGCAGGTAAGATTGCAGGCAGTGGCAGGACCAGTGCCCAGCATCTCTCCTTGAAGAGGGCAAAGGGACCGTCTCTCTGCCAAAGCATGGCAGAGGAAGAACTGAATCTCCCCCAGTGAATAGGGGACATGCTAAAGAGAGCCCTGATAGGGCAGAGGGAGCTTAAAGTGGTCCTTCATGGTATCCTGTGTTGCCAGCAGCAGCAGCTGGATGCTAACTTGCAGGTGGAAGGAGAGCACATGACAGAGAGGGTGTCCTTGCAGGCCAGCGCTGATGGTGAAGAACAATTTCTTGGGGGCTGAGAAACGGAAAATCAACAGGCACTATTGGGAAGGAAGGGCAGGACTGAGCTAAGTACCAGCCCTCTGTCCAGGTCCTCCAAGTGCAAATTTCACTAACAGGTGTTTGTCAATATCCTTAGTTTAATAGAAAGCATCTGTATAAAATATTTCTGTTTCAATAATATACGTACACATTAATGTTCTTTAGTGTATATTTTATTGTCCTTGTTATCTTTGTGGAGCACCAAGTTGCACCATGTTGACCCATATACTGAAACTGTATTCACACAAAACAATTTTACAAGAGGCAACTTCAGTTTTGCTACAAACTTTTAAATGAACAACACAAAACTGAGGTCAAGACTCAGCTCTGCTTTCCTGCTTTTTTTTAAACAAAGGTAATCATTCAGAAAGTCATAGCTCCTAATTTGTAAGTAGCACATAAACAATATATGTAAAAAGGAGCTGGAGTTTTCTATTTTATTTTCATGTGATCCTTTCAGGAAAGTAATAACTACCATTTGAAAATAAACAGTGTAACGTACCCCAATACAAACACTAAAGGAGTACAGCAGGATTTTATCCAAACCCCAGTCTTCTTTCATTACAGTTCCTCTCCTGACCCTTCTTTGTCATAATGTTTGATAACTGTAGTAAATCAGTCATCAAAGGCAGCTGTGGTCATGACAACCTGAGCAGTATGGAGTCTCCCCAAGCATGCAAATAAACTGGAGTGAGAGAGTGGCTGATTATCTCCAATGCCACAAGGTTACTGCGCAGACAGTGCTTGTGTGCTGCGGGCAGGAATCTGGTTTTCACAAGTTTCCTAAAAAACAACAATATGCAAACAAAATACATACTGGAGACCATTCCCCACACATTGATTAGTGGCAGAAATGTGATTAAAATTCCCATGGAACATTTACCAAAGGGGTAAAAAAAAAAAAAATCACACTGGAGGCACAGTCCCTGGAAAACAATTCTGATACAATGTTAACTGTGGTCTGGCTACTACAAGGCCATAAAGCAGCTGTTGTTGTTCCTGCATTAACCTATTTTTTAGTTCTCTTCTTTCCTTCTCTCTGACTTTGGATAATCAGTAATTGTCTCATCAACAGAAGGGAACTATTGATTATTTTTATTACCACAGTTGCCTAGGAGCTCTAGTCATGGACCAGGACCCATTGTGCTAGGCACAATAGTAAAAACAGAACAAAGTGTCTCTGCCCCCAAGGAGCTTTCAGATAAAATAGTTGTCTCGTGATCCAGAAGGAGGCTTGCTCTTCACAGCTAAGATAGAAAAGGAAAGATGCATTTCCTTTGAGGCGTAAAAAGGTATAGTTGGAAACAATGCATAAACTGCATTTGTGTTTTCCCCCTATGGTTTAGGTGCTCCTTGCACAGCCAGGGGAGGGGAATGTTTCTTTTTTTCTATGCATTTTAATCTGCTAAATCTGCTCATAAGAGCTCATAGGAAAAGCAGATATTTTGGACAAAAAAAGGTCCGGTATGTGTTGGGAACTGAAATAAGCAAAGTTAAAAATATATATAGGCCAATTCTGCTCCCCCTGTGTCTGCATCTTCTGGATGAGGCATATGCATCTGCACCTGTTTGAACTGGCTGCATAATTGTGTATGTTCCATGAAATGTAGAATGGTTTCCTGTCTCTGGTAGCCAACCTCACATTCCAGGGACGCTTCAGGATGATCTTGGTTAGATGCTTTTCTGTGCAGCATCTGCTGCATAAAATCTTGTAAAACATGATCCCCAATACAGACATTTAATATTTGCATTTTGGAAATTGTCAGCGTGTCAGTTCAGAAAATGAGAAATTATATGACTTTATACATTTGGAGATGTATTCTGGCAGGATTCTGCCAGCCTTACTGATGTTGAATAGTCCTTACTCTTGTAAGTGACTCCTCTTCATCTTCACAGGAAAATTTGTGAGTAAAGACTATACTCAACTTGAGTCAGGTTTGCAGAAGTGGGCCCCTAATGTTCTTATGCCCTGTAAGAATGTAAATAGTAAACACAACCCTGCATATTAGAGTAAGTTTTAGTATTTCGAAAAGTATTAGAGCTTAAAGCGTACATATGTGCTGTCAGATACTTGTAGCTTGTGTAGTGCACTTATCCTCTCTAGGGAAAATGTGTCAAGGGGAGTTACAATCTTAGTGGGAAACAGCATATTCCCGAACAGCGAATAAATTAAAATCCAGGCATTTTTGCTCCTCTATATAAGGAAAAAAGCAGCATGACAACCTCAAATACTTCCCTGGCTTCCCCCCTACCCGTGTCTGTACCCAAACCTACTCATCAGTGGACACTAAACTTCTGGGAAAGGCGTTCATTTTAAACTACATATTAAACACACAAAACCTACAGTAAAAGAACATTAAGGTGGCAAAGTCAAGCTTCACGTTAGGAAATGCTACAATTAAGGATGCTTTAAATTGACAATGGACCATTGGGCCAGGGAAAGAGTGAGAATCACTCTATAGCCTGGTAGTTTGGACACTCATTCAGGGTGTGGGAGACCCAAGTTGAAGTCCCTGCTCCAATGGCTGACTAGTTATAACAAGTGGACCAGTTTCAATAGTAAAGTCTAAAGAAGCCCAACATCAGAACAGAGCGTAGCCCAGTGGCTAGGGCATTCTCCTACAATGAAGGAGATGTAAGTTCAGATCTCTTCTCCACACCAGGCAGAGGTGAGCCCTGAGCCCAGGTCGGTGCCCTAACCATTGGCCTGAAGTTTATAAAGGGAGGTGGCAGCATCAAACAGCACTACCTCCTTCTGGCGTTTTGTGAATCCGGAGCTTGCTTTTCTGAAAATGCCTCAATGGAGTGTTTGAAACACAATGTCTTGTTCCAACCAAACATCGCCAAAACCCTGCCTTGTTTGGTTTGGCCAAAGCTATTCGGAAAACTAAACCATAGTTTTGGTCAACCCCAAACTGCATTTTTTTGACAAAAACTATTCATCTGAATAATTTTGCTCTGCTTTAATCATAATGCATAAACACACGGAGGGGGGAAAATTAAGACGGGACAGGCATCCTTAATACCAGCATTTCCTAATTTGAGTACTTGATTTAGCAACCTTGAAAAGAGGAAGAGGAGGAACATGCCCAATAGATCCTCCCCAGAAGGACCTGAGGAATGATAGAACCTTGGCCCCAATTTCCACATGCACTATGCAGCAGAGTGGGCTGGGCACATGCCACCACTCAGAAAGAAGATACATGCTCCTTCCTTGTGGCAAGTGGGGAGTAGGGGAAGAGTGAGTCACAGTGACTTCTTGCTGGTTCTCCAGAGGTGGCACAGTTATAAACCATCCCTTAAAAATGGGATGAGTCTATAATTAACAACTGTATTGATGTTCAAATATATTAACTGAGTCCCATGAATATTAGCTCCGTACTCCCTGGGATTTGTGTTCCTAAATATTTCCTTTCCCTTCCACAAGACAGAAGTTCCTATTATTTCAGGTTACCTCACCCCTACATCAAGAGAACGCTAATTCTCTCCTTCGGTCAAATTTCTGGATAAGTCAGTAAGGAATTCAAGGTCAAGATTTAAACAGTAAAGTTTACCCCCATACTAAGAAAGATACTGATTTCTGAGGGAGGAGAGGAAGGTAATCATCAATTTAGCATTTGACAATCTTATTGCATTTGTAGTCAATTGAGTTACTCCAGATTTGCACCAGAGGTGCAGATGACACTAAACTGGGAGAAGAGGTAGATACGCTGGAGGGTAGGGATAGGATATAGAGGAGACAAATTAGAGGATTGGGCCAAAAGAAATCTGATGAGGTTCAACATGGACAAGTGCAGAGTCCTGCACTTGGGATGGAAGAATCCCATGCACCGTTACAGACTAGGGACCGAATGGCTAGGCAGCAGTTCTGCAGAAAAGGACCTAGGGGTTACAGTGGACGAGAAGCTGGATATGAGTCAACAGTGTGCCGTTGTTGCCAAGAAGGCCAATGGCATTTTGGGATGTATAAGTAGGGGCATTGCCAGATTGAGGGACGTGATCGTTCCCCTCTATTTGACATTGGTGAGGCCTCATCTGGAGTAGTGTCCAGTTTTGGGCCCCACACTACAAGAAGGATGTGGAAAAATTGGAAAATGTCCAGCGGAAGGCAACAAAAATGATTAGGGGACTGGAACACATGACTTATGAGAAGAGGCTGAGGGAACTAGGATTGTTTAGTCTGCGGAAGAGAAAGCAGCTATCAAATCCCCCCTCATTCTTCAACTACCTGAAAGGGGGTTCCAAAGAGGATGGATCTAGACTGTTCTCAGTGGTAGCAGATGACAGAATGAGGAGCAATGGTCTCAAGTTGCAGTGGGGGAGGTTTAGGTTGGATATTAGGAAAAACTTTTTCACTAGGTGGGTGGTGAAACACTGGGATGCGTTACCTAGGGAGGTGGTGGAATCTCCTTCCTTTTGAGGTTTTTAAGGTCAGGCTTGACAAAGCCCTGGCTGGGATGATTTAGTTGGGGATTGGTCCTGCTTTGAGCAGGAGGTTGGACTAGATGACCTCCTGAGGTCCCTGCCAACCCTGGTATTCTATGATTCAGAGTACGTGAGTTCAGAACAGCTTATAGCTTTTAAAATTATAGGCAATAATATTATTCAAGGGTTGCTTATGACAGAGGCTATAATGACTTTTGGAAAGGATCACAGGATAGGTCTCCTTGTGATATGGAGGGAAGTCCATCATTTTGGAAGCTCATTGTAGTGGTTATTGGCCTGTGAAGGCTTCGACTGGCTGAGTTTCCCCAACACCACAATATTTCTTCTGCATCAGTAATAGAAAAAGATATTTTCCTAAAACAATTATTCATAGTTCAATTGGTAAAACTACAGTACATTCTAGATTTGCTTTCTTGTAGTTTGAGACTTCTGTAAGAGTCTTGCACCTGTTTCCAGCTCTACATACACTGAAGTTAGGGGAACTTGAAGCCATTTAGTTGTACTAAGAATTATATCCTTTTTATTGTTTAGATTTTACTTCCCATGTTGGCTGGCCTGGCACAGGTCTTTGAGCAAGTGCTCCATGTGCCTCATTAAGTGGAGCAAGAAACATCTCATGGCCAAGACTTTTAGTGTGGGAATCCTGAAGGAAATTTTCCTACTCTGAGCCCTCAAAGCAGCCTGGGGAGCCTAATAATATTTCTGCAGGTCCTGAACAAGCTGTTCCTCAGGTCATCAAGCTTCTCTAGTAGATTATACAGACTTATTTAAATCAGGGCTCTTTCTTTCCTACTTTGAATATGAGAGTCTGGCCCTTATTTCTGTCACAGTCACCAACTTCCCTAGGTGATCTGGCTGTCCTTAAAGGATCTGCACTTCTTTAATGGGGGATTGTGCTTTGAGCCATTCAGGAAGGGAACACAAACTTTAAACAATCTGCAGTTTACTTTCTCTACTTTACAGAGAGAAGAGCCATGCTTATCCTAGGAAGGCATGGTGAATCGTAAATATGGTTTATTTAATCTGTCTCCTTAATCTCCAACTCCTACGATCACTCCAGGATGACAAGGCTCCAGGGGCCTGTCCTCATTTATTGTCAAAAGTTAACAGCTGGAGGAAGTCAGACAATTTTTACCAGAGCTGGGAGGAGAGCAAAACTGCATATCCATTTGCAGGCACTGAACCCCACTCCTTTCAACTAACTTCATTCATGTGCCATGATGAATCAGGAAGTCCCTTCATTCCAGCCATATGGCTCCAAAATACCAAGGCTTTTAAAGCAATTCATTTGAGGCATACCCCTCCAATGTTTCTAGAGATTTTTCAGCATCCCCAGAGTCAAAAATATATGGGTTTTCCTATTGTTCATTTTTAGTTCAATTGGATACAAGGGTTGCTTCTATTTTTTCTTTGGCATTTGTGAAGACCTAGGTGGTAGTATAATCTTTTGATTTTGATTTATACATACTCTGCTCTTCATTTGTTTTGTTATGGAAAACGTTCATTATGTGGAGAGTCCACAAGGATGCTGGCAGTTCTATACCATAGGAACACATGAATGTTTTCTTCACAGTAATGTAGTATGCACACACTGAATAATTTTGCATTAGCAAGGTATTTTTCAGCTCTGATTTCATGTACTGAGCTTCAGAATCCATTATGGTTTCCATTCAGATAAGAAAATTGTGTTGATACCTCCTAATCTGCCAAGGCTCAAATGTATTATGCACTAAATTGCAAAGACCCAAAATGGGAGGGGTTGCAGGTGCCTGGTTTTTGACCGGAAAGTCCAGTCGAAAAGGGGACCTGATAGTGACCAGTCATATCTATTGACTGGACATCCAAAGTCTGATTACTGCAGGTGGGGGAGGCACCAAGTCATCACCTGCGCCAGCTCCTACTCAGCTTCCAGTTCTGCAGGCGAGTCCCTCCTGAGCTGGGAAGACGGAGGGAGAAGGGAAATGCAGAGAGTGACTGAGGGAGGTGGAAAGAGGAGCAAATGGGGTGGGCAGGTCTTGGGGGGGGGGGAAGGGAAGAAAAAGAGTTAGGGCGGGAGAGGTTCCAGCACTACTGCTGGAATGTCTGGTTTTTTAAATATGACAATGTTGGCAACCCTAGGGAGAAAATAAAGCTACTCATACAGGAAGCTTAAAATGCCATGTAAATACATTCCTATAGCCTCTCCCCTGAATTTCACTTCCTGGGATAAAAAAATTTCAACAAGTGAGGGAATGACCATATTTATGAGGCACATATTCACAAAACTGCCTATGAGTGATGGTCCTCAAAACAAGGTAAAGTTCATAGGTACACTGACCTTCCCTTCCCCTCAAACACTCCCACCTTTCTTACACTGTGCCTTCCGCCTTTCTTTGCCAGTACTTCTGTCTGATCATTAAGTCACTAAGAGCCTCGTACCAAGAGATGCTCAGCTGCTGCATCTCCCATTTGACTAATCATTAGGTGCATGGGCTCAAACTCTCAGGTCAGGCCAGGGATCTTTAACGAGTTCAGGCCCACCAACAGCAATTCCAGGCCCCAGGGCTGTCCACGGTGGGGAGGGGAGTGCCTGGGCAGAAATGACAAATCCGTCAGTTCTGGGACTGACCACGCAGGCCAATCGCGCCAGCCCATGGGGCCCCTCAGAGCTTGGGGCCCGGAGTGGTCACATGCGCCTAGGAGCCCTGCGGTCTGCCAGAGTGATTTAAAAGGGCCTAGGGCTCCCAGCTGCCATTACTGCTACCACAGCTGGGGGTCCCTGGGCCCTTTTAAATCTCGTGGACCCCTGGGCAATTGCCCCTCTTGGGCCCTCCATCAGAGAGCCTGAACTAGCTCCATAATTAAGATTAGTAATGGATGTCATTCATTTTCAATCTGGTCAAATTTGTGAATGTGGGGATTTCATAGTATGCCCTGCCCCAGTAGTTTTCCAGGCAATTAAAATTTGGCCATTTAATTTCACATTAATTTTAGTACATCTTTGCATGCCATACTGAGACCTTTGTAGTATTATAATCTAATTCAAGGACAATTTCATAGCTGGCCCAATTAGTGTACCACCAGCAGACAAAGATGACGGCATGCTGAATGCAGTTAGAGTTCAGTAGAAGAATATGTTCCGTGTGGCTTTGGTTTAAAAGTCTTGAGAGTTCCCCCCCAACATTTTAATTTTGTACCCAGAATTTTGGTATGTTAACTGGAGACAAAAAAACTTCAAAAATAATCAGTGGGGGTCGGGGTGGGAGGAAAACAAAATGGAAAAACGCATCAGAGCTCTGGCTGTGTATGTCCATTTCCAACATAGATAACTCCACTGTGTGACTAAGGAAGGAGTACTTATTTTAACATGAGTTATTCATGCAAAGGTTTTTAAATGCATTCCCACATGTTACTCGAGCAGTAATGGATCTACTGCAACATTTGTGAGCATTAAAATGGGAGTGATGCTAGAAATTGTAATGCATCAGAATGCATGTTGGCTAAAATAGTATTGTGTTTCTCTCTGAAAATAAAAGCTTGAGGGCTTTTAAAAATGTCATCATGTTTGTGTTAAGAATACTTCTGGGAAATTGTGTCAAGTCCCCTCCCATTATTTGCAGTGAATCACTTCACTTTTGAGAATCAGCTCTCTTTTTTTAGGCAGATGACTACTGTGAAAAGTCTTGAAGTACAACGCCTCAAATCAAGGCTTTAAAAGGGCATTCCTTGCAGCTTTACAAAGGTCTGATTGAAAATTAATGCCAGCTACATCACTCCACATTTGAGTTATACTTCAAAGCAAAAACACCAGTTATTGCACTAAATGTGTCTGCACAGATATGTCAGACTGGCTATTGGCCTTCTGGTTGATTAATGACCTTTTTGACAGATTATCCATGAATTTAACAGAGTCTGATTATTTTTGACACAATTATGATCTCAATTGACTTTATTAAAATGTCTGAGGTGGTGTAAATGGATTACAGGAAAAGTGAATATTTGGCATTTATTTTCTGTCAAATGAAAAATGCCATATAATTTAATACTTTTAAATAAATGTTTTAACAAATTTATACATGGAATACAAAACACCAATCTGTTTTGAGACTTGCTGGTGTTATTTTAAAAACAGACAGCCTCATATATATAAGTATTTGAATATATTTATACTAGGGCCCAAAAACTCCAAAGAAAAAGAATCTCATGTTCTTTTACTGAATATGTAACGGTCATGTGGGAACTGTGATAAAGGAAAACAGGAATGGCAAGTTCACTTAAAAAGGTGTCTAAGTGTGCTACAGTAGTGAACAGAGAGAGAGAGACAGTGTAGATAAAAGGAAATGGAGATAAAGTCTAGAGATTCCACAATTCTTTTCTTCAATCCCTTTCTCTGACACATCAAGAGAGAAGTCACTTTGAAGTATCCGAGACCAATGAGCCTAATTTCAAAACCTGGAAAGATGCTGAAAAAAATTAGGAGTACTTGTGGCACCTTAGAGACTAACCAATTTATTTGAGCATAAGCTTTCGTGAGCTACAGCTCACTTCATCGGATGCATACGGTGGAAAATACAGAAGATGTTTTTATACACACAGACCATGAAAAAATTGGTGTTTATCACTACGAAAGGTTTTCTGGGTGGGAGGAGAGTGGGTTTTCTGGGTGGGGGGGAACATTTTTTCCATGGTCTGTGTGTATAAAAACATCTTCTGTATTTTCCACAGTATGCATCCGATGAAGTAAGCTGTAGCTCACGAAAGCTTATGCTCAAATAAATTGGTTAGTCTCTAAGGTGCCACAAGTACTCCTTTTCTTTTTGCGAATACAGACTAACATGGCTGTTACTCTGAAACCTGAAACAAATTAGTAAGCAAACAATTTGTAAGCACGTAGAGGATAATAGGGTTATAAGCTATAACAAATTTGTCAAGAACAGATCATACCAAACCAACCTAATTTCCTTCTTTGACAGGGTTGCTGGCCTGGTGACTAGAGGGGAAGCTGTAGATGTGATGCATCTTGATTTTAGCAAGGCTTTTGACAGTCCTAGGTGACATTTTCATAAGCAAACTAGGGAGACATTGTTCAGATGAAATTATTATAAAGACAGGTGTCAAACTGGTTGAAAGAAAAGACTGTTCTCAGAGTAATTAATCGTTCACTTTCAAAATGGGTGGGCAGGATGTATCTAGTGGGTTTCCACCAGGGTCTGTCCTGGGTGCAGTACTATTCAGTCCTTTCATTAATGACTTGGATAATTGAGTACGCTTGCAAAATTTGTGGATGACATTATGAAAGCACTTTGGAGTACAGGTTTACAATTCAAAATGACCTCGTCAAAACTGGAGATTTGGTCTGAAATCAACAAGATGAAATTTAGTAAAGAGAAATGCAAAGCATTATACTTAGGAAGGAAAAAAAATCAAATTCACAATTACAAAATGGGGGATTAACTGACTAGGTGGTAGTACTTCTGAGAAGGATCTGGAAGTTATAGTGGATCACAAATTGAATAAGAGTCAACAATATAATGCAGTTGTGAAAAGGGCTAACAGTCTGGGGTGTATTAACAGGAGTGTTGCATGTAAGACATTAGAGTGGGACAATTGACTCCACTCTGCACTGGTGAGGCCCCAGCTGGAGTACTACATCCAGTTGTGGGTGTCACATTTTCTCCAATTTCTTCACATCTGTCCTAGAGTCCAGAGGAGAGCAACACAAATAATAGATTTAGAAATTCTGATCTATGAGAAAAGGTTAAAGTGACAGGGCATGTTTAGTCTTGAGAAAAGATGAAAGAGGGTGCACCTGATAAGTCTTCGACTACATTAAGGGCTGTTAAAGAGGATGGTGATCAACTGTTCCCTGTGTCCACTGAAGGTAGGACAAGTAGTAATGGGCTTTATCTTCAGCAAGGGAGATTTAGGTTAGATGTTAGGGAAAAGCTTTAGAACTATAAGAGTATTTAAGCACTGGGAACAGGCTTCCAAGGAAGGTAATCTTCCTATTTTATGTCCACATCTTGCAAAATGATCCACCTCAATGAACCATTATGCTGAAGTTGGAGGCAATGGGTGGCAGTTGGTTTGGATGTGTAGACATTCATATGGAACCCTTTCCACAATGGGACCTTAGTAATTTCTGACAGTCTAGTTGTGAAAGAGTTCAAAGCTACAGCTGTGTGTCATTCAGCAAAACTTAAATTCTGAGTATAAACATTCCACTGTAAGCGCCAATATAGAGATTTTAACAAAACATTTAAAAAAAATCATACTTTTACAAGTTTTATTTCCACTCATTGGATTTCATTCAAAAATGGATGTAAATTTCAAAATCTTTTAAATTTTAAACGCTTTTCTGGATCAAGATCTGTTTTCCGACAGCAAAATCTGGAAATTTAAAATTTAGTATGTTTTGAAGCAAAATGATCCATTGTGTGACTGTTTTGCAAAAAGATTTTCAGGTTGCAAAGTGGCCACCTTCTGTGTCACTTCACTGGATCCTGAGCTCAAGAAAGTTTGCATTTCTACTTCATATAATCATCCTGATAGTTATTTTTCCTGACCCCTTTTTTCATGATTAGCCTATTGAGTACATTTGTACTTGCCACGAACAACAAGACCATCTTGTAACTGTCTAACAGCTTCCCAGCAGAAGCATAAGGACTCTCTGGGGCTTGTTTCTGAGCATCTCATCTGTGTGATGTTAATTGGAATGTGTAGGTAGTTGCTGGACACAAATTTATGTAACAGATTTTGGGGGGGGGGGAGTTGGCAAGCACACCTTGAAAATGTGTTTTTATAGTACATTTATCAAAAAATGAAACTCCAATGTCTATGCAGTATTTTCATCATGAAAATCCTGTTTTCTAATGAGAAAACAAGACAGATGTAAAGTAAAAACTCCAGGGGTTGCATCTTCCAAAAATAGTGGTCTATGAATATTCTGAGACCATTTCTTCCAGCAAATATTGGTTTGATAATAATGCTACAGGAATATCTAGGAACTCATCACATTCATGTTTAGTGTATGGTAATCTGAATAGGAGATTTGAATTGAATCCTAGCTATGCATAACGACTCGCATAGGAGTAAGAACTAGAAAAGGACTAATTTCAACCCACAGATACATACTGAAGCCCAGAGGAAGCCAAATGCACATATATGGAGGCATAGTCTGACCCACATTTAATTTGAGTGGGGTTTTTTGTTAGGGTTTTGGGGGCAGGGGAGCAGAAGGACAGGGGAAATTGTTTTTTTTTTGCACACAGACTTTGCAGGATAGTCACTGCTATTAAACATATTTATTTAATAAGAGACCTAGCATCGTACGTTTAACAGCTGAGGCATGAACTTTGGCTGCTGCAGGCATATTGCTTCATGGATACTTCCAATGTGGGTTTGATTCTGTTTCTCCATGCTGACTCAACAAACCCATCCGATGAAACATTTCATTATGTAGGCTCGGTAGGATATGTGGAGACAGCAAAGAGAGAAGGAAGGGGGTAAGAAGACTCCACTATTATTTTCTTGTTATTTTGCGATTATGGAAACTTTGGCAAACAATGGCTCATATACTTTCACAAGGCAAGTGATGTAAACTGGGTCAATATGACTTACATGGCTGCCAAAGAGTTGTTTAAATATAGTTTCATTGTTTCCAGTTATCTGTTCAACAAAACAACAAAATGGAAGTTAAGGCATCCTGAAGTAATCAAATCACTTGGAAGGAAGGCATGGGAGGAGTTTCTAAGACATTCATCCCCTCCCTGCAAAAAAAGGCTGCATCGCATGTGTGCTTTAACAGAACACTAAATGAAGTCAGATTAACTGATATAAGTGAAACAAAACTAGTGGCTTGGGGACTGTGTTGTCCCATATATGGGGCTAATTTCACCCATATATTCTGATCATAGCCCCCTACAGTGAGTAGGAGTCTGGCAATTGTCAATTTCATGGGCATGTCAAACTCACCACTTTAGTTTCTTCTCAAGAAATGAGGTTTGGAATGGCAAGTGTGTTGTGTGTCAGAAATGAGTCGCATTGGCAGAGCTGTGGGGAGAAACTGACAAAACATCTGCACGTATGAGGTTTGACTCTAGCTGCTTTATACCAATATCCTAGTGATTATGAAGCTAGTTATCCAATGTCTGAAATAAATTTTAAAGTCATAGAAATCTAAGGTATTGAAATTAAGTTCTTCTGGTCCCAGTTAAAGCCTTTTATAGCGTCAAATGATAAAAAACAGCAGAGAAGTTAGTTGATTAGTTAGCAGGATACTATTTATTGCTGTCCTAATCTCACTTTTTTTTGTTCTCAGATAATCAGAAATACAATTCTGGAGATGCCCAAGTATAGAATTCAGAAGCAAAAGAGTCATTAAGAGGCCCATTAGACCATTGCCTACTAATTGTTTGTTTCAACACTTTGAGTCTTTAAGTACAATCGCTATTGTTGCCCTTTTTTTACCTTAGCAGATAGTTAAAGTTTGGGGCCATGGGGATGTTCCAACTGAGAGTAGAAATTGGTGGTAATCCTATTTCTTTGCTGTAGGTTTGTTTATTTACAAGGAATGTACTCGGAGTCCAGCTTCTCCAGACACAGGAAAAACCAAGAAAAAAAAAAGGGATCAGTTTCTTAGCTTACAGCCTCAAGCCTCTTTAGCCAGTACCGAACTGAAAAGCTCTCTCCAGATTGTCTGGGTTATGCACCATTCTCTCAGTCTACTGTGTAACTTTCTTGCTTTTTCCCTCTGTCTCTGTTCTCAGTTTGCGTGTTCTGCTTTCACGCACACAGAACATTCAACAAAACTCCTCCACCCACTCAGTCCAAACTCCTGGGCCGGTTTACAACCCCCTTTTGTCTTAGTTAGGGTTTTTGATTCATTATCTTATCATGTTAATTGAAGAGAAAATTCACACCCAATCTCAAAGAGGTTAATCCAAACCAGTTTCATTTAGCTCGTAACACCTCCAGCTAAGGCTGTGCTTTCGCTACGGACCTTACAGCAGCATGTTGTACTGCCGTAAAGCCGCTCTATGCTGGCGGGAGCGCAATCTCCCTCCGGCATAATTAAGCCACCCCCAATGAGCAGTGGTAGCCATGTTGATAGGAGACGCTCTCCTGCTGACATGGCGCTGTCCACACCAGTGCTTTTGTCAATAAAACTTGTGTCAGTCGGGAGGGGGGGTGTTTTTTCCACACCCGACCAACAAAAAAGTTTTACTGACAAGAGTAGTGTAGACGTAGCCTCAGCTTCACCCATCCTCCCAATGGGGCCTAAAAACGGTGACACCCAACAATCCATCCCACGCAGAAAGAAAATAATTTAACAAGTGAAAAATACAAGATTAACTGTGTATGTGCAATGTCTGTAAATGGGATTTCACCATAAAGACAGTTCAGATTCTTCACCCGCCTTAAGAATTATTAGTAGTATTTACTATTTGTATTGCAGTGGGGCCCAAAGGCCCTAGTCAGAGTCAAGGTCCCATTGTGCCAGGCGTTGTACACAAAGGAAAAACATGGTTCCTTGACCATCAGCAATGGCTTTCTTCTTTTACACATAGAGTTAAGATCCTCACCCCACAAACCATTAATTCCCACTTAAACCTGCTTGTTATTTGTAGGAGGAAACACTCAAGCACCCATCTTGACCTGGCGATTAGTTTGCTTCTGGGGACTCAGTGGCATCCTGCACTTTTGTGATTAAAATAAAAATGGAAACTGAATTCTATCAGCTTTCCTTGAAATGTGAGGGGGGCTCCTAGAACATACTGTAGTCATCAACATATCTTCACTGAAGAGTCACATTTCACAAAGTTAAAAGTTTCATTCTTCCTTCACTGCACTGAGCACAGGGATTATTGCCCACTAGCACTCTTTGGAGTCCATGCTATAGGGGCAAGGGGAGCTGATCTGACCTTGCACAGAGGAGAACACAGACTATGCTCCTTAGTGATAGTGTGGCATGCATACTTCCCTGGTATATTAGACTTTTCTAGGCGGCAATATGAATATGAGACAGTTTTCTGAACAATTCTGTAAAACACCCCCTCAACTCCAAACAGGCCTCTAACTTTATGACACACTGACCCATATATAGAACAAAGGAAAAGGTTTAGTATTAATGTGCATTGGGGAATGAAAGAGGAAAAATCAGATCTAAAATTCTGAAAGGCATAAACATGAAGGAGAGTAATTACCTATTGGGGAACAAAATGCAGACAGTAATAGATGAAATTAAGAGAAGGAAAAGTATAGGCTAAATAGGGAACACGTCTCTACAGTGATAGCTAGTAGATTGTGTAATATCCTCCCCAGGGAAGTGGTGGAGGCCCTGTCATTTAGGCCACTTAAAATTAGGCTGGACACAACACTGGAGAATATCTTGTATTGGAACTATCCTGCACTGCAGAGTGTCTGGACTAAATGACTCAAAAGGTCTTTTCCATTTTTAACTTCTCCACACCTATAATAAAGTAAGAGTCCATTGGGATGTGTAAAATGCTCCATTCTCTGAAAAAGGATCAAGGGCATTCAGTGTATATTTTTGGGAAATGGAAGGAGAAGCAAACCTGCTTTGGGCAAGTATAAAAGTGTTATTGTGGGGTGGTGGAGGCAAACCAATTCCACCAATGAATTTAAAAAAAAGTAGGAGTAGAGCTTCTGTCTCAAACCCCCATCCCGCTCAGTGGGCAACATTAGTGCCACCTCCCTTGCTATTCAGAGCTATCTTTGGGGCAGATTTTTAAGGGTGTTTAGGGGGCTAAACATGCAGCCAGAGGTTTAGTGGGATTTTCAAAAGTGCCTAGATGTTTAATTCCCATCGAAAACAGTGGGAGTTAGGAGCCTGGGTGCTTTTGAAAATCCTATCTGCATCCTTAGGCACCTACATACCTTTTAAAGTCCGGTCCCTTTCATCAGTCAACATTGCAGGTCATCCAGAGACATTTTTTTGGTCCTCAACACCTCAACTGAGGACAGTGGCCAGATAGAAATATCACTCATTCCCAAAACCAAGTTTGGATTATTTCACCATGTCAGTCCCCTTGAACATGCCCCACATTTCCTAGTTAACCAGAGGCTAGCAGCAGAGTACATCTGACTGGTCTGAGTGCTGCACCTTTAGTGGTATAGTGGGAGTTGTCCATTAGTTTCTCACTAAGGTGCATGGGACTTTCAAGTGTCCTGAAGAGCAGCTCGGTGTAAGCTCAAAAAGCTTGCCTCTCACCCCAACAGAAGTTGCTCCAGTAAAAGAGTAATATTCTGGGACCAACACATTTTGTCGCACAATATTCTGTGACCAACACAGCTACAAACACCAAACTTTCAAGCCCCAGGGCCAGTAAATCTTCAGTGAGGTGCTGTGAATTCTGGGGTTTGTCTAGAAATAAGAAATCTGAGTACAGTAACCAGAACAGCAGTAGGGTTCCTCAGAGACTACTCTATCATTTGCTGCTGTCAATGGGAGGGATGAAGTGCTTCCCACAAACTTGAGTTGTCTCAAGCCATGTGATCTCCCGTGAAAAGTTGCTGCTAATTTGAGGTGTGGGAGGAGAAAAGAGCTGTGTTGCTTTCCCCAAAATATTCTTCTGCTCCAGGAGGGACAGAGATCAGCTGATGGTAAGGGGAATTCAAGGCCTATTGCATGGTATCAAGGAAAGTTAGGAATGTCAGAAAGTTCACAGATTGGCATCTGAACATCGATTGTTTCTCCAGAGTTCAGCAAACCCACAGACGTGCCCGTCATTACTTGTGAGATGAAAGAGAATTGAAGAATGGAATCAGGAATACTTTCAGCTACTTTGAGACACTGGAGTGTTTGGAGGAGTTGTGTCATCTGACCCGTCTCTGAACTAGTATTTCCAGACATCACAAAACTGGCTGACAACGTGGTGTCACTCCCAACAGTGCTGCTCTTTATGGGTAGCATGTCTAAGTCTGATGTGACAATCAGACCAGTGGAAAAGCAAGGTATTGGAAAGTTCCACTCAGCAACCCAATGGGTTTCGGAAGCTCATCCCATGGCTAGCACAGTACATTTTCCAAAACTGGACTGAAGGCCTGAATATTGTTGCTCCCAAAACACCTCTTTCAACACTATTTCCAGGTCCAGTCTCCAAACATCATTATATTTAGGAAGCTGCTTGGCTCATTTTTTTCCAAGACAATAAAAATAGCTTTTTTTAAAAAAACCACTTACTTAGCCCAGCTTGTTCAGATTAAAGCTTTTTGGGAAACACACCCAGAGGCAGAACAAATTTTTCTCCTTAACTCAATAACTCCAAAGCCATGCACATATTGTAGACTTCCCTGCTTTCTTCAATTGAGATTGTATAGGAAAGAGACAGATGTAAGCTGACAAAAGAATCTTGGTTTTGCCTTCACGAATAATACACATTTAACAAAATAGCAGCTGGGAGGGGAAAAAAAATCAATTTGTCCTAAAACACAATTGATGTTTTTTCTTGATGATAATACAATCTAACTACTTTGAAAAGCTGTGCAGAGAAGCAATTCAATTGCTGGTAAGGCAGCTTTTCTCCATTAGTACTGTAGCATAATTGGAAATCTGGAAAGGAACCACACGGAAACCCATTTCCTAGGTGGTTTATCATTTAAAGATAAAGAAGGGCTAGTTATTTGAGCAGGATGGAAAATAGGTTTCCTCCACTTAAAAAAAATGGAGTTCATTGTGATACTTTTTTTAGTAGACAATTGACATTAAGTTTTTACAGATATCTGAAAGCCTAAAAACCCATTGCTAAAACCCCTTTTTTTAAAAAAATGCTGAAATATTTTAATTAAAACATTGTGAAAACTTGTTTAGTTGTTAAGCCGTTTCACAAAGTTTCAACATATTTTGACTAATGTATCTGTTTATTAGATAAGGAACACTTCAGTGTTTTGTAGCAGCCTGCAAGAACCTGTTTGTAGCAGGACACAGTCACTGCTTACTAAATGCCCAGTGTGGGGAAGTCTGCAGGGTGGGGGCCAGAGGAGCAGGAACACATTGTACATCCTGGGAAGAATAAGTGACCTCCTGCCAGATTTGCATCTATACTATTTCACACTGCACTCTCTGGCTGCATCACCCTGGCCATTGTCTGGGATTCTCAATGGATGAGCCACAGAGGGGATCTTTAGGGAGTTAGTTCATCTCTGAATAGAATCTGGCCAGTCTACAGGTAGTGGTGCTGTTGAGGGGGCAGTTCTGTGCTGCACCCCTTCTACTTCTTTTCCATCCCCAAACTCAGCAGAGCCAGAACCCCCCAGATGGACTATCTGCATGGTCGCTGGGAGTGGGGGTGGATGGTGCTGTACAACTTGCACCCCCAACCTTTCTGTGAGGACAGGGAGAGAACCAGTCCCCTCCCAATACTCAGAGGGGAATTTCCAGGCCAGATTTACCAAAAAAAAAAAGATTTTAAATTGTATCTATCTTGGTAGCTCAGACAGGAGCCCCATTGGGCTAAGTATTGTACAAGCATATACAGAGATGGGCCATAGACTGAAGAGTTTATAGTGTAGCAGGACAGAACAGATGTAAGGAGAAGGAGTGGGATTCAATGTACATTAAAAATGGGCACGGTGCTGACAGATCTTGTTAGTTCTGTTTTTGCACTTTGTCCTGTTTTGGTGTTCTTTGCCCCCAGAGAGGCAATATAGAAAGAGTGGGAGGCTATCAAAATATGCATAGTATTTACAGAGGAAACTTTAAAATTTCTACTAGTTTGAGAGCTATTACCCATTCTAGGTGTATTTTCCATTTTAAGAAAAGGAATATTTCTCAAACCAGTCAAATTTCTTAAGAAATTTTGTAAGTACAATCACTGTACACACATTTTTATAAACAGTAGTCTATTTTTAACTCAATCACCTATCCATTACCAACAGGCCAAGTTCACCTGGACCTTGCAGAAGACTTGAGGGGAGTGTTGAAGGACATGTTGGTGATTTTACCTCTTTAAGGCACTAAGCTATTCCATGGACATACAATATGTACCATATAAGTGGAGAGTTGATGTTGCTATGAAAACCCTAACTTTTGCATTTCCTGATTTGTGTGCATGTGTGCACACACACCTGGGCCCTCTGGGCAGGCCATATCTCACTCCACTCCCTTTTGGGGGTTATCAGAAGGTGAATCTTATCTGGGCATAATCTAAAGAATATTAGTCCTTTCTAGATATCGATGGCCAGCATTGTCAAAAGTTAAGCACCTGACTGGGCCAGGTTCCTTGGGTTAGGACAAGAATCACCTTCCTCCCCTCTCTTGGCTGCAGCCCGAACTAGCCATTCTAGCAGAAGCAGCCATCCCTTTTTATCTGGTGTGGTGGTTCCTGATTGGCTTGTGCCTGCTTCCAGCCCTAATAGCTGCTGGAGAACAAAGTCTGGCTGGTTTCACAAGCAGTTGATCCTGGGAGGCCTTTCTAGGCAATTCCTGGAGGTCCAAATGTGCTGCCCTTCTTTTCTTAAAGGGCTGCTTCCCAGGTCAGGAGGAAGTGGGGTCTGCAGCAGGGGACAGCAAATGCTTGGTCCACCCAATCATAAACAATTTTATACATTTGCTTTAAAATTTGCTCCAAATAAATATATTTTTGAAATGGCTTCAGAAGACTGATTCATAATTTATGAAATAGTAAAAAGACACAGCAGTACTAAAACCAAAATGGATAGAAAGTATTTTCTGCTCAGACTTTCTATTTTATTTGTTTAAAGCTCTCCAAGCTGTTGTTGAACTTCAACAGGTATTCATTTAAATGACTTGCTACTTCAATAAAATATGCATGCTCCTTCTCTCACGCCAAGTCCAGCTATTACTTGATATTACCTTTAGGGGCTCCTGGTTTTCTAAAGAATGTTTTGGGTGCAGGAGGAATTTAGAAAGTCTGGAGTCCTCAAAATTTCAATAGAGATTTGATAGCATTTGTTTTATGCTCACTTAAGTCAATGGGAATTCTGCATTCTGGGATTGCAGGATTGGCTATAAGGCAATCAAGGTAGGAAATTGGACTCAAATCTTAACAAAAGAATAGACTCCACTATTATCTGAACCATCTTTTGTATGAACTATATAGATTACATTCTTATGAATTGATTTAATGTCTTTTGGGAGGACTTTTCTGTGACAGGACTCAATTTTACAAAAATCTTATGTGACTAAAGTTACCCATATGCGCCTTTGCAGGATTGGGTCCTCACAGTGAAAACTAACACCCAGTATGTGCCCTTATGCATGCAGGGGTAATTCCCATAGACTTCAATGGGAACAATGGCCTTTGCACACAACTCTTTATCCTACTCCTACAACTTGTTTTATAGTTTTTGATATTTAATATAAATAAGTGTGTAATTTCAGTCTCAAGGTACTATTTTAAAAAGCAAAAAGATTCTTAAACAAAGTGAAGGGTGTTTTCACCATGAATAAGAGAGCACATGTGATAACACTGAACAGTTTTGTCTCTTCCTTTAGCTGTTTCTAAATGCTGAGGCTAGCTGTCCCGGAGAACATTCTGGATATCTTTGGCATTGGTGAGGTTAAGCCCTCAAAGTGTAGATTTATTGACTGTTTTTTTTTTTTTTTTTTTGCAAAGTCTTCATGTAAGCCAAAATTAGTCATAGTATTTACTGTAAATTGAGAACTGATGAGGATTCAAAAGTGCAGAAAGACTGCCACATTATTCTGATTGAAAGCAATTGTAAAAAAAATCAGTGTAATTAAATTACATGTTTTGCAGCAGATGGACTTTGCTGCCTTACTGATCAACTCTCCAGTTTGAGTGTATTTCACAGACTATTTCATGGATTAACATTGCAAAAAGTTGGCTTTTGTGTCACTAGTAAAATATACTTACAATTGGCCACATAATGTGGAGCTCCTTTTTTAGTGGTGGAACTATTGACTTAAAAAAAAATTCTCCTTACATCATTAAGTCTAATCAAATGTGAGGCTCTAGACTGATTCACGTAGCTCATGCCAGTTTTTAAAATGGATTTGAAAAATAATGAAATGGTGCATCATGAGTATCCCATGCTACTGGAGGGTAATTGCATAATAAACAATGGGACACATTTTGCTAATGAGTGAATGAAATGAAAAGTAGTTATACTAAGAGAACATTGAGATGCTCCAACTGAAATGGCACAACGTAAGGGTCTCTGTCCTATAAAGCGATTTAAGCCAGAGTGCTCAACAAGATAGGGTGGGACTTGGGCCTGCAACTATGTACTTAACCATAAAAATGCTGGGACTTACGTATACAGTTACTTGCAGACACAATATACAGGTACAATTTCACACCTGCCAGAAGGCCTCCTGATTCCCAGCCCTATGCTCACCTAGCACACAGGTGATCTCCAAAGTTGCTCCCTATGGAGTATTTAAGCCCAAAGTTTAGTACTATGCATATCACATTTCCAGTATTATAGTAGGCCTTTGGACACGCCGTGTTAGGTTTATTTGACAGTTCCAACTCCCCGCCCCCTCCTATTTTCTCCACTTGGGAATAATACTGCTTAATATAACACAATCGGATTTTTCCCCCTCACACTGCTCCACTGAATCTCAGCCATTATGCAAATGTAAATGTTTGCTTGCACCACAGAGAAAGCACCATTTACTGTAGCAATGAAGTCTACTTCTCGGTTAAGCGCACTTTCCTGTTGCACAGGTACACACACAGTCGCTACAATGTATTTGTACATACACGCATGTACACATACTCTTCATTTTAAAAATGAATTGAGAATAGTACTCAGCCAGATCTTTCAATACATTCACGAATCTCTCCCCCCCCCGCCCCGCAATTATTAGTCTGGCAGTCTGGAAAATTTCAGTTGCATAAGGGTTAAACCATAACAGCATAACGAGGATAGGTCTATCTTGAAAGTAATCAGGGTATTCTTCACAGGGTCATTTGCATGCTACAGAATTACATAAAACCCTCATATGAGCTAACATATGGGGGCAGGGGGGGGCACCTAACTGAATGCCAGTTGGAAACGTGAGAAAAGTAACACATTTTTGATGGCTGAATCTCTCTGCAGGGAGGGAACACTGATGAATTTCTTGAAACTTCAAGTTTCACGGTTGTGTTTTCACGCCAGGCATTATACCGTAAGAAAGAGTTTAGCCAGGTCCCACAAGATAACATCAGGCAGACTTTTATTAAGTATCAGAACTAATGTGCTTGTATGAATGCCTGAATCATTAGCTTAGGTCAGCTACATATGGTGGTGTTTGTAGCAACTAGAAAAGCAGACCCTTTTACTAAATCCCGTCCAATCAATTTTAGACAAGTTGAAGGAAGAAACTGTTCTGAAACATTTTAAATGCCAAAGCAGACTTTGATGTATCGTGAACTTGCACTTATATTAAATAGTGGGATTGAAAACCTTGAACTCCACCCAAATTAATAAATGTAGTCCAGATTCTGGGTTGTGTCCAAGCTGGACTTGGCACAGTTCAGAAAGGGGCTGATATCAAAGAAGCCACCTTTATGTCCCACCCCTGCCTCCAATCCTGGAGCTGCCACCAGTCCATTTCCAAGTTTAAAGTAACCTCAGTATTGCTCGGCTTTATTTCTGACTGTTTATAGTACTGAGGGATCATTCTGGTAACTACCACCTCCAGGGCATACACACATCCTGGACAAGGCATGTTTGTTCCAGGGATACATCCCTATGAGTGGGGCTAGGACAGAGAGTGACATAGGAGTAGCTACTGCAACCCTATACTACAGGGTAATTTCCTTCCTCGTGGGGCAGGTGCCATTTGATAATCAAGCTGGTTTTAAGATACTTTGCTTTACAAGGGCCTGGCCCTGTGTGTTCTTGTGGAATCTCTGGGTCTATTTATTGGTGCAAACACAAGTTCATTAAACCAGAGTAGTACATCTGTCTCTTACTGGAGGAGACTCATCCTGTTACTGTTTTTGTAACATGGATTCTCTCTTCTAGGAACAGGAAGGGACACTATTCAGAATTACTTCCTGAACCAGGGATCTTTTCCAAAGGTGTGGTACTCACCTATGGTACTGGTACTCACCTATGGAAAAGAACCTTTGGCAAATGAACACTCCTTCAAGTATCCATACAGCAACTGTTACTGTATTTTAATGGACAAGTGCCTGCTATCAAGATGCTGCATTTAATTTTGTAAATATTAAGCAGAAAGGGGCTAATGCCTTCCATTGGCAGGATCTTGGATCCAAAACTACTGCAGACCTAATTAAAATCAATAGGGATGACAAGCACTCTATTTATATAAATAGGGGCTCAGTTACTTCTATTGAGCCTAAAAGAAAGACAGCTTCAGACATTGGGGGCTACAACCCAAGGCATTAGGCTGCATGGACAGCCTTACCCGAACACCAGGTGGATTAACAGGCGTTTGCCTGGTTACAAACATGGGGTCTAGGACATTTATTACAGGCTCTGAGTGCAGGGGCAAGACAGAAAAAAAAAAAGTCAAGTGACATGCTGAAAGGAAGTAAAGGGAAAGAGCTGGTTGGGGACAGAGCTCTCTGGAGTGGTAAGCTTGCGGATGTTTGAGTAGAGCTCTTTTTTGCCTGTCAATCTTACCACATTCACCACTGTTTGAATCTCTTCATTCCAACCACAGCAAGTTGCCATGGGAAGCTTACATTCCACTCACCCTCCTACTCAGGGCTTACCAAAGCTTGACTCTTGGCTAGTCAGGGAGCCACATCAACCATGCATGAAAACATCTGAATAATATTTCCATACAATTCATTACAAATGGTCCTTCTCACATAAACATGTCCTGAATCATAATTCTTCTTTTTAACTAGTCCTTTTCTTTCTGCAATCTTTAATCCTTTACTTGTCTTATTTATTGCAATAGATCCTGGTTAAGTTTAATTTAACATACTCCATTTTCCCCAGTTACTTTCTTGCCAACTAAGAGCATTTAAAAAAAAAAAGTCACACTAAAAGAATGCCAAAGAGGTCAAATGAATTATTAGGAAGGCTGGGCAGCAATGTAATTATTATTGTTAAGCATGGAATCCAGCCACTGAGAATATATTTTAGTGGCATTTTGTTTGTTCAATAGGAAGCTTTTAGGAATACAGAACTGTGGGAAGCTGTATTCTTTGGCTTGTTAGAGTAAAAAAAAAAAAAGTGTTCGGTCAGTCTTCAGTCAGCTATACACTTACAACTCTGCTAATGCTGCATGTAAGAAAAGAATGATTCATGGGAGTGCTGATGAGAGACAACTGAACTTTACTTAATGGCCTCAGGACCCTGATCAGGGTCAGGATTACAGCAGCCAAATTTAGTGGCTAAGAGGAGACAGTCTGATGATTACAACAAAGAACTATGAGGTGTTCTGTGACATTCTAACAAGCTATATATGGTTTTCCCTAACATAACTTTGATGAAAAAAATACAAAGGGACAAATTCTGCTCTTAGGACTTCCCAACCCCATTAGCGTCATTGAAGCTGCAGGGCAAAAACAAAGCACGATTTAGCCCTGTAGAAATTTAGGCCAGCCCACTAGTCAGTTTAGCCAGTATATACACAAAAATTAAAATTAAAATTATATATATATATATATATATATATATATACAGCCAGTATAATCCGGAATCTGCATACATTCCCCTTAAATACTTTTTTCCATCTGTGGTATAGGAATAGTTCACCTAGGGATTTAAGGAGCAAGCTACTGGCATGCACTACACGTATCTGACATCAGCAGGATTGTGTGGTTTAATTGGAAACAGAATCTTGTTCACCTACAAATTCAGTGGTCATCCAAAACTATTGGATGTGTCACAATTGTTTGGAATGTCTCAGTTTTGCAAACTTTCATCAAGTTCAGTATCCAAAGCCAAAACTTTCAGATAAACAGCACATCTCAGATTCGAGAGGTCTACAGAATTTAGCATGTTTTAACAATATTGTTCTGATTTAACATACAGGGTCTTGATCTTAGCTTGTGTTTTTTAATCCCGGCAGGTCATATAACATCCTACATACATACAGTCATCAGGCATTTACTTAGGTCTTGATAACCAGTGTAACACCTAGTGAAATATATTAAGGGTTTGTCCTGAGGTCACTAACCCTGCTGCCTCATTTTCTCCTTCTTGGCTCCCTGAAGCATGTATCCTCCTCCCACACATGGTTCAGGTAATATTACTCAGCATCTGTTTTCTCTTTCAGACACAGACAGGTGCTCCCCTTGTGCAGCACGATGTTCACAGTCCATTCCCCTTCCACACTGGAGCACAATCCCTCCCAGGGTCTGTAATCCATCAGCCCCCGGTTGGCTCAAGTAGGATGTCATCCCTTGGTCCAAGGCATTCTCTGTTGTCATCCTCAGTCTGCAGTATACCTCTTCTGCTTCTAACTGATCACCCTTTGCCTAGCTGTTATGGGAAGACCTGCACTATGATTTCCCTAGTCCCTGTTCTCTCTCCCATCTGAGCTGCTTTTGTCCTTGTGGAGAGTCTCCCTCCCCAACCTGGGTTCCTTGTGTCTGCTGACTCTGCCTCACAAGCAGAAAGTCTTATATTTGGTTTCCTAAAGGGCACATACTTATTCCTAGTTGTTGAAATGGCAACTTTAAAGTGCCAAGCCCACAGATGCAGACATGGCCATAGTGTAAGACAGGGACTGTGGCTACAGAGCTACGGTACCATAGCTATGGTAGCATAACCCCATACACTCAGCCTACAGGCCAGATACCACACAACAGAAACACTAACCCAGGAACCTATCCTTGCAACAAAGCCCGTTGCCAACTCTGTCCAGATATCTATTCAAGGGACACCATCATAGGGCCTAATCACATCAGCCACACTATCAGAGGCTTGTTCACCTGCAAATCCACCAATGTGATATATGCCATCATGTGCCAGCAATGCCCCTCTGCCATGTACATTGGTCAAACTGGACAGTCTCTACGTAAAAGAATAAATGGACACAAATCAGATGTCAAGAATTATAACATTCATAAACCAGTCGGAGAACTTCAACCTCCCTGGTCACTCCATTACAGACTTAAAAGTCGCCATTCTTCAACAAACAACAAAAACTTCAAAAACAGACTCCAATGAGAAACTGCAGAACTAGAATTAATTTGCAGACTGGACACCATTAAATTAGGCCTGAATAAAGATTGAGAGTGGATGGGTCATTACACAAAGTAAAAACTATTTCCCCATGCTAATTTCCCCCCCCCTACTGTTACTCACACCTTCTTGTCAACTGTTTGAAATGGGCCATCCGGATGATCACTACAAAAGTTTTTTTTTCTCCTGCTGATAATAGCCCACCTTAATTGATTAGTCTAATTAGAGATGGTATGGCAACATCCATTTTTTCATGTTCTCTGTGTATATATATCTTCCTACTATATTTTCCACCACATGCATCCGATGAAGTGGGTTTTAGCCCACAGAAGTGTATGCCCAAATAAATTTTTTAGTCTCTAAGGTGCCACAAGTACTCCTTGTTCTTTGTTGATACAGACTAATACGGCTACCACTCTGAAACCTACAGGGAGAGACTTTCTTTTCTAGTCACTGTAGGAACTCCACCTCCCCAAGCAATGGAAACCTTCTTCTAGTAACTGAGCGGCAACTGCCCCAGGGTTTAGAGCAGCATAGCTGGATTTTTCAATAGCTGCTTTGATGTATGTTTTAAGGGTAGACCAGGCCAAAGGCACATGCATTTGCCCAAGGATGGTGCTCTATTACAGGTTTATAAACATATCTTTCTTTAAAGACATATGGTTACTCATCATTGGTCCCTGCCATGAGTGATTTTAGTAGCCACTGAAGGCCCCAACTCAGGATTGAGGCCCCATTGTGCTATCTCCTGCACAAACATGTCTACCCCAAAGATTTTGCAATCTAATTAGGCCACACAGATAAAAGGTGGGGTGGAGTGGGGGGAAGGATGTAACACCTAAGCCAAGAAATCAGGATGATGGGTGACACGTAGCATGTTTGGAGGGAGGTTTTTAAAGTTTGGTTTTTCTTTAAAAAAATGCTAAAAATTGTGGGAGCTGGTGGGAGGGGAGGAAGAGATGAAAGGGTGGGGGAGGATAAAGGACAGAGATGCTGAAAGGTGTGAGGGAATTGTAGAAGACAACAGATCAGTAAGGAGGAGAAAAAGGGTCCAGAATCAAGACCTAAGTTAAAAATAAAAAAAAGTCTATCAAATCCTAAGAGGAGCCATTTTTGCTGTTGCTTCCACCTGAGCGCCTAGCTCTTGCTGCAGGAAGGGAGTCCCTGCAGTTTGTCTCCCCACAGTCCATGGGACTAGAGGAGAAGGGCAGGCATGAGAGCTGCTGCTATTAATTCTGTGCCTGCCTCAGCTCCTGTGTGGGACAGGGAGTCTCTTGGCTCCCAGGAGCTGACTCCATCGGGAGCTTTTCCCACCAACCCATGCAGTGGGGAATATGGGGCTGCATGAACACTGATGCCCTCCGTGACGCAGGAATATTTAAAATTTGATAATCCATTTAGCGCTCCCTCTCTTTTCCAGGACTCCACCTAGCACCATAACCCATTCGTTTTCTTTAACAACTCTCCATTACTCTTATTCTGATTATTGTATTGGCCTTCCTATTATATCAAAAGCCTCTTCTCTAATCCCACTACCACCAGATTTTAAAAGCAAAAAATGATACAAATTTTTAGCTGACATTTTAAATGGTCTGAAGTGTAACTGATCTGCAGCCTGTACTCTCTCCCTTCTGACACTAAGATCAGTTTATTTGCTGATTCCTGAGATCATTTATTGATAACACAGGGAAAGTCACTTAGATTCCTCCCCGCCCCTTACACCAAGATAGAAAGTCACTCAACACCTCCCTCTCTTGAAAGATACTAACAATTCAGTCTATACCAAAATTTGTGATTAGAAATTTTAACAAACGCATGCCAATACTCCCACCTTTCAAGTGAGACAGAGTAGAAGTCAAGTAAAAAGTAATTCATTTCTTTAGCAAAAGTTGTTTATTCCCAGACACCACAGGTTTCATGACTGTGTACATTTGTTGTCAATTGACAACTATGAAAATGAGTTAACAGCAGATTTGTGGGGGATGGAGATAAAAGGGGGGAGAGAGTCTAAAGAGAGAGCTGGTCTTCAAAATGAGGGACCCATTGAGATATTTGACATTGTGTTTTATTTTGGTGCCTTAACGGATTCAGCTCAGTTCCTGCACTCTCACCAGTGATAGCCAAACTGGCATTTTCCAACTTCAGCTAGCCAAGAGACAGTAACGCCTTTTCCACTCCAAGGCAGACCTAGCTTGGGCGGGAGGTACCACTCGTGCATCTTCCCAGGGTCACTTTGCACCACATTTCTAAGCATCATAGTTCATTGAGCTTCGGGATTCCTGGGCTGCCAGCATGGGTGATTTCCTCCATCAGCTGCAGCCCTCCAGTCTGGCTCTCAGGGTCTCCAGTTCCCGCAGGCAAAGGCTCTTTGTGATGTGATGGCTCTTCGGCTGGAGCCTCCACCCAAAGTCCTTCCCCTCCGGTGGTCAGCCTAGAATGAGCTAGGCTGCTCCCTTTTATACTGAGGCAGTAGGTGGAGCATGCCCAGCACGGTCTGAGGGGTGGAACTTCCACCGCCCATAGTGTGGAGTTAACCCCCTCTTGTCCAGTGCGGGGTATGCACACCCTGTTACAGCGTGTAATAGTAATACATTATTTGGGTCTCAAAAACCTTTTTGTATTTATTCATATTATAAACATTTCCCCTCTTCACCTTCAGAGGAGTTCTGAAAACAATTACCTTGTTTGTACAAAGGCCTCTTTAAGAGTTGGCATGTATTGTTTTATGAACAATGCCTAATTGTGGGAAAGTACATGGTTGGTGCCCTTTTGACTGTGAGAAAAAAAGTTTACCAAAACTAGAGCAGCAAATGTAAAGCAGAACAAATCTCAATCGCAATATTTGGTGTCAGAAGGTTCCCCTCCATCTCCTTGTCTTTCCCCTAAGATGTATTTGCATACTTTGGCAATCCCTTTTAATCTTGAAA
The DNA here is from genome assembly GCF_965140235.1 of Caretta caretta. Lineage (NCBI taxonomy): Eukaryota > Metazoa > Chordata > Testudines > Cheloniidae > Caretta > Caretta caretta. The sequence continues at coordinate 51,558,380 of NC_134216.1, read as the reverse complement.
ACACCAGGAATATGTCTTTTGACACACATCTTCATGACCTACCTGGAAGAAAACAGAATCACAGTTTGCAGATGTCAGATCAGGAAGTGGTAATTAACGAAGAAAACAGGTCACTGCTTGCTTAGTAAATTGGATACAAGCAAAAAATGTATTTTCATACAGCTAGCTGTAAAATTATATTTATTTTTAATGTAATGCAGGGCCTGCTTGCAGAATGGGGGAGACTATCCTGGGAAGCAAGGACTCTGAAAGAGACTTGGCAGTCATGGTGGCTAATCAGCCTTGCACGAGTTTCCAGTGCAGTGCTATGGCCAAAAGGGCTAATGCAATCCTTAGAGGTATAAATGGGAAATCAGAAGTAGGCACAGGGAGGTCAGCTCAGTATTTAGCACTGGTGTAACTGGTGCTGGAATACAGTGTCTAGTTCTGGTGTCCACAATTCCAAAAGGCTGTTGATAAATTGGAGAGGGATTAGAGAAGAGTCACAAGAATGATTAAAGATTGCAAAACATGCAAGTGATGAGCTTCTTGAGTCTATTTAACTTAAAGAGAAGATTAAGGGATGACGTGATCAGTCTGTAAGTACCTACACAGGGAACAAATATCTGATAATAGTCTCTTTAATCTACCAGTACCATGATCCAATGGTTGGAAGTTGAGCTTTATTTCTAGTCTGAATTTGTTTAGCCTCAGTTGAAAATGAAGCTAAGTCATCATTGAAACAATTTACCACAGGTTGTGGTGGATTCTCCATTTACCAGGAGTTTGGAAATGACTGGATGCTTTTACAAAGATATGCTCTAGTTTGAACTAAAATTTTGGAGGAGAAGTTCTATGGCCTGTGTTATACAGGAAGTCAGACTAGATGAGACAGTGGTTCCTTCTGGCCCATAGTGTAAATCATTTAGTGTAGAAATAACGAGAAATGACACCACTGGACTTCTGTGTCATTCACTTTTATTCTGTATCTAGCCATCACTCCTTCTCATGGGAAGATTATGACTTAAGCGTCCCTGTGGAAAAACATTCTAATTTTTACAATTTACAGCATAAGCAGCATGTAAGTAACATTACATCTGTCAAGGTCCTCTCCCATCCCATCTAATAGTGAAAGTACTTCCATCTTAAGCACATTGGTGGAAATTCATATCTTGTGCAAACTGTTGAAACTCCCATTGACTTAAAAAAGTTATTAAATAAGTTCAGCAAACAGTACGAATGCATCCTAAAAAACTTGAACAGAGCTCTGTCACTCCCCCAATGTGGAACTAGTCAGGAAAAAACATGACAAGCATATTGTTAGTTTGATACTAATTAACCACACAAAAATCATATCTGAAGCATGGCTACTTTTATTTTCTGCCAAATATGATCAGAAGAGAAGATTGGAACAATTGTTCCAATCTATGAAAAGCACAGACTGTAAGTTGTCTGGCCATGATTCAAATTGTTCTGGAATGAGTAAAGAGCAGTATGAAGCCACATGAGGCCAGCAAACGGAGAGGGGGAAAAGTTTCAATTAGAGGCTTCCTGTATGAAACATCTGCACTGTGACAGGAGATTTTGCACTTTGGCTCTACATGTGAGTGAAACTGCACATCCTTGGCTGAACCTGCATTCTTTGCTAACCTAAATTTCCCCAACATAGGCTTGGGTTATCCTGTAATGCAAAAGTGGGGCTCTTTCAAATGCAGTTGGCCCAATTTAATTCAGGTACTCAGACAAACAAGCAGAATTTTTATTAGTTAGACTTAGTATTTCATTTTTGGTCAGATCATTTAGTTTTACAGTACAATACTTGCTTCCAGAAGATTTAGTGTAGTCATCGTAATGGTCTGAAGTTTCTGTAAAAGATGGTCTGGAATTGAATAGCTAACACTGTGGCCACAATGTATGTTGTTGATGGTGGCTCTTTTTGCTATTCCATACTTGGTAGAAAAGGGAGAGTCAGGGGTCAATCTAACATAGCACGAGCGTAAGTTTGTGGGTAAGTGGGTAGGAACGTAGGGTCCTCAGGAGGATCACCTAGTCTAAAATGAATAAGCAGTGCTCCCTCTTGATGTCAATGAGAGGGAAACCTAGGCTCCCTGCCAAATGCCAACAGGAGCAACGTTGAAAGATCAGCCTGCAGGAATGAAAGGGCAGGACCAAGCAGTCTCACACCCTAAAGACCAGCAGTAATAGGCAGCAGGGTAGGCACTCAAACTGTGACCCCCCAAGATACCAACAGACAGCCTCTAGGGAATCAGTAGGTAATCAGGTGATGCTCAGAGGTAATCAGGTGATGAGGGAGGAAGGTAGACAAATACCCCTTCTCAAAAAAACACCATCAATGAGAGGGAGAGTTGACATTTTCATTGATTCCATCTCCCTTGAAGAAGGGTTGCCATAAGCCTCTGATCATCTCCCATTATGCTGTGGGGAGATTAACCAGGGGCCTGTAACTGACCAGCTCCCTCCCCTCCCTACACAGCCCTACCAGGAGAAAGAGGAGGGAGAGAGAGAGAGAGACTGTCCAAATGTGACTTGTCAGGAAATGGTGCCTATTGGCATTAAGAAATTCCTTTTTTAAACTTATTGCCAATTAGGGGCACCACCATAATTTTGCTTGGGAACCTCTGCTAAACTATTTCCTCATTAACAGGATACCTCTTTACTGTTGCGAGACACTCATGTGTATATGGGGTTTCCCTCATATGTCCTTATGGAGCTGCCATCCCTTCTTCCAGAGCAGGTCTGGAAGTGGAAGAGGTAGAGGAAGCAGCATAAGGAGATAGCAGCCAGGCGTTCTGGGAACCAGAGAACCAGGTATGGTCTAGGACCAAAGTGGGGACTGGGGTCCCCTCTCCATTCCCTTCCTTTTTGTACCAATTGCCAATGATCAGTTGACTAGCAGCTTCTGTAGCTCATCCAGTACTAAAAGACTTGTATGATTCTGAATGACTCCGGTGTGCTGGAAAGTCATTTTATTCATTTTAGCCATTTTATTGGAACAGGATAATGCAGTCATTAAAACTCAGTTTATTGTTTATTTTATTTAATGTTTTCTTATTACCTCAAGGCTTGTTGGCAACTCTCACTTCTACTGTAAGCCCTTACTTTCAATTGCCTATCATTTTGCGTCTGTTTTGAAACTAATACACATGGTCTCAGCCTGGGAGCAATTGCTAGTCAAACTGCAGGCAAATTATAAAAACAGAAATCATTTTTGGCTCCCCCCGATCAGTATCTCATAAGCAACCTTGTTGCTTGAGCAGTTTTGAGCAATGAATTAATTCTTATGAGGACACTTCATCTTGCCTGTTTGGGATGGGAATATATACATTAAACCATGGCCAGAGATGTCATGCTCTGCATCCTCATGTACATTTTTGGTATTAGTGACTGAATGTGAAATTCCAAAAGGGAGAGATCCATGAAGACTCACTCACATTTTGAATTTGACATTGCCCTTTCTAGGACAAAGGCACAGAACCTGGAAATGCATGGTCACATTTTACTGACCGTCAAAGCGGATATACATTGTGCCAGAGATGGAGAAAGAGAGACAACCTTGATACCTTTCTACATGAATCACAGCACATGCTTTTACACATCTAAGTAATTCTGTTCAGTCTTCCTGCCCTACCACAGCCTGCAGACCTAGGAGTAGACAAAGCAGGGTGCCTGTGCAGACAGCTCTATGTTTTTCTTTCCTACAATTAACCCCACTGAACCCTGTGCACCAGCTCTGGACCTCCTCCTTTATACTGCAGGCTGTGCATCACATGACCAGAAATCCCTTGGTAGCAGTCGGGTCAATTTCAGCCTATAGGGGTTTGAGCAGCACCAACCCCACCAGAAGTCCCCCACTTGTGGCAGGACAAACTGCATCCTGCAACACAACCAGACTAGACACTTGACACATTATTGGTGAGGCTTAGACTCATCAGCTGTAGTGATCAGCTGCCCCTAGATCAGGGGAGTGTCTGGTGTTACAGCAGATCAGCCACTATTTAAACAGATACAACTAATATTTGTCCCTGAATCTGACCAGGCCTTCTTGCTGATGAGAAGAAGAGAACCAAATTTTGTGGGAATGAGGGGTGGGACTTCTGAAGATGAAGGGAGGAAATTTCCTTAAGAAGGAAGAAGTAGAGAGAAATAACCTGTAATATGCCTGTAAGAACCCTAATTTGTCTTTAGTCATTAAATACTATGTTTGACAGGAAGAATGATATAGACAATATTCTTTTCCTGTTTCTCTGATACGTGGGAGCATTCAAAGAAAAAAATATTCCAAACTGTTTTATGCCCCTATGTCTATTGAAAATACACTGATTGCTAACTGATCTGCTTTTGTCTGCAACTCACAGAAGAAACTTAGGAAGGGAGACTGCAGTTCAATTGCAAGTTACCAGCAGACATTATAGGAGTGATTACTTGTGATCTTGGCACAGAGCTGGCCAACTCATTGTGGTCATGGACTACAACATATTGGGGAAAAAAGGATTAAAAATAAAACAATTTTTTGGGCAAACTGGACTCATCTCTTAAAGAAACTAAACTGTCTAAGTTCAGAATGGTTGTGATGAAAATTATGTCAATTATTCCTTAGGATTTACTCTCTCAAAGCAGTCATTAAATGGTTATTCTCTTGCTGAACCTTTGTTTTAATATCACTCAAAAAGGAAACATTCGCCAACTGAGGCATAGAAAGTTATATGATTAACTGATGGATTAGCTGAAATCTTTTCACACATTTAACTGGGTACTTTTACCAGTGTTGAGAAGAGTGAAAGAAATGGAGATGACTTGGATGATTTAGTTGGGGATTGGTCCTGCTTTGAGCAGGGGGTTGGACTAGGTGACCTCCTGAGGTCCCTTCCAACCCAGATAGTCTAGGATTCTGTGACCCTAGCAGAAAGAGCTAACTATGAAAAACCCAGGGGAGAAAACATGAAAAAAAGCTGAGAGGCTAGTCGTCAGCCTATACTTGACCAGATCATTTAGGGCAGTCTCCAGATGAGAGCAGGGGTCAACACTCGAATGCACAGAAGACACAGAGAGCATACTTGCCATCTGACGGGCTTTAGGAAAGTAACAAGAAGGAATGACTGATTTCCCTGATATCTTTATACAATATCTTGTCATGAGAAAAAAATCAGGGGGCGGGGCCCAAGTGTCACTTACTGAAAGAACAGCACAGACACCAAGACAGACAGCGAATGCAGCAACTCATCAAGAGGTTTAAAATAGCAATTCAGATGACTGAAGGAATGGGAAGTTTGTTAAGAGCAGGATAATCTCAGAATGAAGATTTTTGTTGGTCTCCCTTTGCCAAGCAGTGGGCAATTAAGGCAGAGAAAAGCATTTTCCCCTCTGCAACATTATGGTTAGGCTTGGAAGGATTAGATTTAAGCTGGAAAAATGTCAATTTCACGGTACACACATGCAAACCAATTAAATATTTCCATCAATTGAGATTTACAGCTAGACAGAAAAATGCCAATGGGGAACAGAGGTTGGTTTAAGGATATTTTGTATGTTTTGACATGTGATGTTCACAATTTTCAATGTTAAATTGTTATAAAGCTTTAACTTTTTGAATGTCAATTAAATTCTGACTTCCCCCATAAACTTCTTACAACTGAATTTTAAATAGATCAAATTATAAAAAACCTCGTTCTGCCAAGCCTAATTATGCCATTGATCCTGCAAGTCTGTGTGCCACACAAGGCTGTTACATCCCAACACAAGGGAATACTAGGTCATTTTAGTCATATTTAGTCACTAGCAGCATGGCTACTGTCAGGGTTCCCTCCCCACTCTGAACTCTAGGGTACAGATGTGGGGACCCACATGAGAGACCCCCTAAGCTTATTTCTACCAGCTTAGGTTAAAGATTCCCCAAGGCACAAATTGTCCCTTGTACCTTGGATTAGGTAATGCTGCCACCACCAAGTGATTTAGACAAACTCAGGGAAAGGACCACTTGGAGTTCCTACTCCCTCCTAATATCCCCCGAGGCTCCCCCACCCCCTTTCCTGTGGAGGCTTGAGAATAAACAAGATGAGCACAGACCAACGTTGGGTTTTTTAAGACACTAAAAAAAAGAAACCCAGATTCTAAAAGAAATAGAACTTTATTAGAAAGAAAAACGGTAAATGAAGCACCTCTGTAAAATTAGAAAGGAAGATAAACTTACAGGGCAATCAGATTCAAAAACAGAGGATTTCCCTCTGGACCAAACTTTAAAGTTACAAAAAGAAAACCAGGAATACACCTTCCTCTCAGCACAGAGAAAATCACACGCCAAAACAAAAAATAAGCTAAAGCATTCCCTTGCTAGTACATACTAATTCTAATGGAGTTGGATTGCTTGCTTCCTTGATTGGTGTCTGGCAAGCACACAGAACAGACAGACCAAAACCTTTCCCCCCACTGATTTAAAAGTATCTTGTCCCCTTATTGGTCCTTTTGGTCAGGTGCCAGCCAGGTTACCTGAGCTTCTTAACCTTTTACAGGTAAAAGGATTTTGTGCCTCTGGCCAGGAGGAATTTTATACTGCTGTATACAGGAAGGTTGTTATCCTTCCCTTTATATTTATGGCAGCTACTTCTACAGTTGAGATGGGCAGTGTAATTCCCAGATCACATACCTGCAGTCTCAATTCCAGTGAGTGCCCACTCCCATTATTTGCAATGGGCAAGGTACAAAGAGGCATCAAATGGTATCACTGGAGAACAGTGTGTCTGAGGAGAGGTGGACTTAAGCATAAGACTCTGATGCCATTGAAGGCCCCAGTCAAGCAAGACACAAAAGTGTTTTACTGGGTTAGGACTGAAGCATTTAGTACTGGTTGCCATTTGAGGCCTTCCTCCAGCTCAGACTGGAGTAACATGGCAGCATCAGTACATAAGTACTCTCACTACTGCATGCCTGGATTCCCTTGCACTCCATTGTGTAGCTAGTTTTTTGTTCTTAAGTGCAACTCTCCTTATCAGTGCTTTGCAGGATCAAGCCTGAAGTCTATTTTAACATTTTTGTACAGGAAAAAACAGATGCCATTTATCAGTCAGAGAGTATCCATAATTCTTTTGTAGACCATCATTGCCTGGATAGGATAGTCCCAAAAAACTAAAGACAAAAGCTATCCCATGTTTCATTAACTGTCCCTTTTCTCTGGTCTCATCACTGCAATCAGCTACTTGTGTTACAGTAATCTCATGCCCTGGTGTTTTAGGGACACTTTGTATTTCATGATGGGCTCCTCTACTGAAAATACAGGCACCAGAAGGGTAGCTATATTGTGGTCTATAGGAATAGCTTTACAGTATATGGTGTCTTGATATTCCATTAAATCTGCCATGTGAATTCAAATTAAAAATCCAAGATTTTAACTATATTGATAAAGCAGTGTTGTATTTTTATATAAATCACACTGGCTTTTTCCAGATGGGAGCTACAAGTATTCTCCTGAAGTATTGGAGTTAGGACAAAGCCACTGCTGACTTCCTTGGTTTCCTGTAGATGCAAACAGACTTGGCAACAACAGTTTATCTGGATGATCTACATCTGCTTTTTCTATCCTATGCTTTTCCCAGTTTAGTCATTACTGAGGGAGAGTTTACGTAAAGCCTCTGAAGATAGTATGTAAAAGTGAAGAGTTAAAATGGCCTGCTTGAAGAGAGGTTACATCAAGTTGCTTCTATGCTTTGGCTGGGCCCATATTTTTCTTGTCCATTCTGTCAAAGTAAAGCGTCTACACTTTAAATGCTAACCTTTAGTGTTTTCATTAGAGCAATATTTCCCCTCAGTGGGTCATCCAACTTTGGGAAATATAGAAAAAAACATGATGCTACTTGTTTGTATATAGTGTAATATACCACCATTTTTAATTGTGTGGCACATTATCTAATGCAATAATGCATGAGTTAGCCTCACTCCGTATCGGTTTTGCAATTTTGACATCAAACTGATTTATCTTGGTGGTTCAGAACAGCTAGTTTTCATTCTACTTGATCTTTGCTTTAGAGGTAGCCAGTGAAAAGTGGTCAAACAAAAGGATAAAATAAGATGGCATGGATACGGAATTGACAATTTTGCCATTAGTCCAACAAGCATCATTTTGTTCATAACCATACAGATAGTCATGGTCTACTGCGCAGTATATGAGGCAGAGTTTTTGGAGATGAATGTATTAGTAATTTGGAATGCACTAGGTGGTGCATAGCTTTGCCCCCTTGTTGGTGAACCACATTTCCTTGGGCAATGTAGTAGTGTGGAGTAGCTGGACTGCACCTTTCAACATCATCTTGAGCATTAGATACACCCTGTACTTGAGGAAAAGCATCACTACACCTTATTCTGGCCCTGAAACTGCCTACTCCTGAGAACTCCCAAGTTATTGCTTTTTGTTAGGTAGAACACTTGGTTTCCATTGTATTAGTCATTAAACTACCCTAATCATCCAAGGATCCAGGATTGTTAATTCTCATCCAATGTGTTCAAATAAATTCACAACCTTCTACCAAATTTTTTGAATAAGGATTAAAAACTAATCAATACTTGGGCATTTTTTCCCTGAAGCTTGAGGACATGCGATACACTGTACATCTTAAGGTCATCTACCACATACCACCACTACTTATGACATTAGAAACAACATGCTATGGAAGTTATGAGGTCACAGAAAAGGAAAGAAAATGAGGCAAGAAAAACAGAACACATGGGGCCAAGTGGTACCACCTCTCAACAAATCTTAAAAATCTGGCTTTGGGTGGAATATTTTGCCCCTTAGCCTGCTGGGTTGGCATGGAATAACTGAACTGGTGCTCTAGGGGTAGAGACAAATGGAATTCCTATACACCTCATACATTGGTTGTCAGCACAGATCTGTCTAGTGGCTACACCTACAGCCCTCCATTCTGTTGCAAAGAAAGGTAGGACAGAGTCCAAGGGGCATACAGACTTCTCAGCACACACCCTGCTTTCAGCACGGCTTAGCTATTCTGCCTATATTCTGGTTTTGTATATAAACAGAGGGTAGGACAGCACGTGTGACTTAATATAGTGGCTGATTAGTTTCTAAAATGTTTGGGAGGTTTTCTACTCTAGGAGGTGTCAGCTTTCATTCTTTTACACAGCAAATCTGAGCCAAATTGGAGGACATGTAATCTGATTTTATGAGGTCTTGCCCAAGAAAAGCAAGTATTTCTTATACCACTTCACTTATTTATATTGTGGAGACAGTCTCCCTTTGTAGTGCTCAGGGATATAGCAGATCTTGTATCCCGAGATGCAGGACTGAAGGAGATAGGCCTGGGAAATACTTCTGTCACTGCAACACATTTTCAGTGCATATGTTTTCCTCACATAATGTGCCTGAACTGTTTAAAGCATTTTGCTCAATTTACATAAGGTGGTTAAATCTTTACAAGAGGAAATAGGACTTATAATCACAATGTAGCATGTACAATATAGAGTAAGTGATGCTTCATGACCCATGAAGTGTTATAACATATACATACATGTAGGACTCAGTTATGGCTCTAAGAGTGGGAGTGGGAGTTGCACTGCCTGAATGTGGAGGCTAAAGGCATTCCTAGTCTTGGGAGCATACGCTCACAGTGCCCTGAAGGGGCAATTGCTGCATCTACAGACCAACAATAACACATGCTCTCTTTGGTGCAGGCCTACATGCAATGGCCTGGAGGGTTACAACCCCCCCCCCACCACCACCACCACATGTGTATATAACGGGCGTGTCTATGGTCATGCTCTTCACCCACTGGCCACACATCACCCCTCTGTGGGGCTGATGGATACCAACAGTGCCTTCCTTGCACTCAGGCCAAGTCTACATTATGGGCACTACAGCAGCAGAGTTATGATACTGTAGTTATGCTGCTGTAAGTGTGTAGTGTAGACAGACTACAGCAACAGAAGAGGGTTTCATTTCCATTGCTGTAGGAACTCCATCTCTGAGCAATGATAGCTACGTGGACAGAAACATTCTTCTATTGACCTAGCTGCAGCTACACTGGGGGTTAAGTTGGCATAGCTACAGTGCTCAGGGATATAGCTCTTTCACACCTCAGTGCCATAGCTATGCTGACCTCTGTTTTTAGTGTAGGCCAAGCTTCAGTCAGTGTATGCAGACATATTATGGCTGCTCTCTCTACAGAAACTATGGAGAAGGGGTGCTTTCACCCCACTCACCACTAGAAATACCCATGCTGTGTGGCGCTGCTATTGTTATGCAAGGATGAGGGTGCAACTGCAGAGACAGAGGTCATCCTACATCCTGAGAGTCAGAACAGCAGACCATAACTGCAGGCCCTGGTTACTGTGTTCCACTACGTTTAAATACAAGTAGTTTATTAAATACAAGATCTCCCTGCCTTGCTGTGAAGTGCCCCACAAGCAAAGATTACCATAATTTGGCCCTTATTATTTGGGCTAATTATACTTCCATATTAGTTAAACAGCATTTCGCCAATGGAGTTGTATATACTATCGGGTGAAAACATATCACAATGGGAGTCCATGAAAATGTTCATTTCTTCTGAGAGGATTAGATCCTCAATAGCTGAACACTTCTTTATGAAACTGTATTAGATTATTTCTCTAATCTCCTTTAAAAATTCTGCTGTGCGGTATAGCATGTTTGTTTCTCGCTGCTAGGCTATACGCAATGTTCCCCAAGATAAATGGGCTGGCTGAACTAGCACAGAAGGTAACAATTTTCCCCCAGAATTTAAAAATAAGCTCAGATGTGTTGGTTTGCCAACTGTCCACAAATTATGTTAATTGAAATGGATGAGAGACCAGAGGTAGGATGCAGCTGCTCATGTGATTCAATGGCTAGCATTCAAAGCAAACAGTTATACAAAATGTCTGAGTTTAGTATTTCAGTCTGCTACTGAAGCCCTGCTAAGTGTTTGAGCAGAATATTTCCTTGTAAGATACAGTCAGAGCCATATCCTGCCTTCATTCCATGTTTACACCAATGAAAGTAATAGGAATGGTGTCTGAAGATCAACAATGGGCTACAACCTTATTTTTAGTAGTTACCCTATAAAAACGTTTTTTAGAGTTCCATGTTTTTCAGCCCTGACAAAATGCTCAGTTTAAAAATACAACTTGGAATAAAAGCATTTCCAAAAATGTGACAGGTAAATAAATACTACCAAGAGAGGAGGAACCCAAAGCAGAACAAGATCCAGTGACTGGAAATTGAGATCATAGTTCACACTAGAAATAGATGCAAAGTTTTAAGATAGAGAATTAGTAGTTGGAATAGAAATTAATGGATCTGATAACTTATCCCTTGGAGTCCTTAAATCAAGACTGGATGTCTTTCTAGTATGGTATAATTCAACCACAAAATTGTGACAGGTACAGCAATCACAAGGTGAAATTTTGTAGCCTGTGCTTTGCAGCTCAGATTAGATGGCCATAGTGGTACCTTGCATGTTTTTTTAAATTACATTTATACCTAGATATCTGGGGCAAGTGACCAGTAGCAGCATTTTTGAAACAATACATTTGAGATATCATTACATTGTCACAGTAGAATCCTCCTATTCACCTCACAGCTTTCACTTACCCTGTAAAGAGTACATTGCAAGAACTGGAAACAAACCAAGATTATGGTAAATATTTGTAGCATGTATTGTGTATTTCAATCATACCCTGCATCGAGGAATCCTGGAGAAATGACAACTCAGGAGATTGGAATAGTATCCTCGAGAGCAGCACCATTTCCATTCTCACTATCTCAACTCTACTGGCTGGTGAAGGAGATGCAATACCATGTTCCCACCCTCAAATCCACAGTTTTCAAAACATGTCTATCATAGATTCATAGAATATTAGGATTGGAAGAGATCTCAGGGGGTCATCTAGTCCAATCCCCTGCTCAAAGCAGGGCCAACACCAACTAAATCATTCAGGTGGTTAGTCAAATACCACACTCTGCTCAACCAATCATCTGTGGTATCTTATTGATGATCAGACTGGTTTCAAGATAAACCCTTTATTAAAAACAAAAAACTATGTGCAGGAGTCAGATACCTTATTCTCTAGCTGGAGCCAGTGACTGTCCTATTTCATACCCACCATGCAATGTGTCACAGGAAAACAGAATGCATAGAGAGTAGTATGAAAGCATGACATCTCTACACATTGTGGGGAAGTTACTCAACCTATCCCCTTCATAAGGAGAGCCTGGTAAAATAGATATCCTCTTGGCCTTCAGGGATCATTTCATTGCAAGCCCTGAGGCTCAATCAGACCAGGTAGAGAGCAAGTTCCAGGGTCAGTAGGCTCCAAAGAGAACTCTCGGCCCTGTCCCCTGACAATTTCACCCAGGAACTGTAAGTTCTAGTGTCAAAGCTGATCATAAATGCTGGGGTTAAAAACAATAGAAAGTGTTTTAGGTACAGGGGATACACTTGACTTTATGGAGTTGTCCTATTTTCTCTGCACTGTTTTGTATCAACTACAGTACTAGCTTTGCTGTGATTAATTGCTTTGTTCCTTCTTATCTTTCGGAAAATGAGTCCCCAAATCTGTGTAGCTTCAGGGTGCCCTGCCCTTGACAGCTGGGAGCCTGACAAAGGTAAAACTTCAGTGAGCAAGTTGGCTGTAACCTCCACGCCTGCTGGGTAGGGAGCATGCAGCCAACCAGTGCTTGCCAAAAAAGTGAGTAGTTCTGTCTGGGGAAGGGGTGTGTGTAAATTGGCTATTGAATGATATGATTCAGTGTATCCTGACTGCAGCCTCTACTGGCAGAGCTCCTATGAAGTGCATCTGAAGAAGTGGGTTTTTTACCCACAAAAGCTTATGCCCAAAAAAATCTGTTAGTCTTTAAGGTGCCACCGGACTCCTCATTGTTTCTGTGGATACAGACTAACATGGCTACCCCTCTGATACTTGGACCGCCTCTGCTGCTTTACTGAAATTCTGTGCATTGTACCACAGATATATTTTACAGACTGCAGATATCCTTGCACCACTTTTCCTGGCCTGACAATCATTATCAAGACTTTGTTTTCCAAGTAGTCATCATCCAACATGAAGTGCTCACTCTAAGAATATGCATTTTCCCCATCACTTATGTCATTTTAATGTTTAACATATGTTCTGCACTGAGCCAATATTAAACCAAGAGATGAGACTTATGGAATCATTTTGCATTATCTAATTTCAGTATTTTTTCCCCCTATCAAAACAGTTTTTTGTAACAAAGTGACATATTACATACAAATAACATGCACTGTAATATTGTATGTTTGATACCAAACAAACCTGTAAAGGAACATCATGCCTCGGTAATCTACTAGAATTCTTTGAGAGGGTCAACAAGCACGTGGAAAATGGTGTTCCAGTGGCTATAGTGTACTTGGACTTTCAGAAAACCTTTGACAAGGTCCCTCACCAAAGGCTCTTATGCAAAGAGTCATGGGATGAGAAGGAAGGTCCCATCATGGATCAGTAACTGGTTAAAAGATTGGAAACAAATGATAGAAAGAAATGATCAGTTCTCAAGGTGGAGAGGTAAATAGCAGGGTCCCCCAAGTATCTGTACTAGGACCAGTGTTGTTCAACCTATTCATATATTATCTGGAAGAGGAGGTGAACAGTGATATGGCAAAAATTTGCCAATAATAAAGAACTACTCCAGAGTTAGGTCCAAATCAGACTGAGAAGGATTACAAAGGAATCTCACAAGACTACATGACTGAATGACAAAATGGCAGATGAAATTCATGTGATACATGCAAAGTAATGCACATTTGAAAATATAATCCCAGCTATATAAACAAAATGATGGGTCTAAATTAGCTGTTACCACTCAGAAAAGATCTTGGAGGTAGTTCTCTGTAAACACCTGTTTAATGTGCAGCAGAATAAAAGACAGCTAACAGTGTCCGGAACCATTATCAAAGGGGCAGGTAATACAGAACATATCTAATAACACTATATAAATCCATGGTACACCCACACATTGAATACCATGTGCAGTACTGGTTGCCCAATCTCCAAAAAAAAAAAAAAAATACGTAATAGAAGTGGGAAAAGTACAGAGAAGGACCCCAACGTTTATTCAGGGATATGGAACAGCTTCCCTGTGAGGAGAGATTAACAATACTGGGACTGTTCAGTTTAGAAAAGAGACAGCTAATGGGGGATATGATAGAGGTCTATAAAATCATGAATGGTGTTGAGAACGTGAATAAGGAAGTGTTATTTACTCTTTCACATAATGCAAACCAGGGCTCACCCAATAATTGGCAGCAGGATTAAAACAAATTTAAGGAAGCCTTTCTTCACACAACTGACAGTCAACCTGTGGAACCTGCCACCATGGGATATTGTGAAGGACAAAAGTGTAACAGAGTTCTAAAAAGAATTAGATAAGTTCATGGAGGATAGGCCCTTCAATGACTATTAGCCAGGATTGTCAGGGCCTGCTCTGGGTGTCTCTAGGCTTTTGACAGCCAGAAGCTGGGACTGGATGACAGAGGATGGATCACTCAATAATTCTCCTGTTCTGTTCACTCTGTTTGAAGCATCTGGCACCAGCCACTGTCAGAATACAGATACTGGACTAGATGGACCATTAGTCTGACCCAGTATAGCCATTCTTGTGTTCTTTGACTTATAGTAATAAAGTTAGTGCTTTTTATCTGAGAATCTCATCTCTTAACAATAGTGGGCACATCTTTGATTTTACATAGAAGAATGGCCATACTGGGTGAGACCTAAGGTCCATCTAGCCTAGTACCCTGTCTTCCAGCCGTGGCCAAAGCCAGGTGCTTCAGAGGGCATGAAAAGAACAGATAATCATCAAGTGATCCACGCTATCGCCCATTCCCAGCTTCGGGCAAACAGAGGCTAAGGACACCATCCCTGCCCATCCTGGCTAATAGCCATTGATGGACCTATCCTCCATGAATTTATCTAGTTCTTTTTTTAATCCTTTTTTGGGCAGAGAGGCTACATGATTTCCTGAGGAAACTAGGACAATACCCAGGTCTCAACTCCCAAAACATAGCTACTGGACCACACTGGCTGTCTACTAGCCATTATGCAGCTACATTTCAAATGTAATGCATTTATTTGGCAAAACAATGCTTTTAGTACTTGGGAGAACAAAAATTGGGGGTGGTCTAGACAGGAAGCTGACCATACGTCCCAAGCATTGGGCCAGCTACCCCAGGTTAGTAGAGGCTGAGAGAGGGTGTCCTTACATTGTATTTCAGCAATTCGTCTCTAGCCAAGATAGGGATGCTCTGGAGGGAGCCATACACAATCCACGTGTCCATGATGTGGGCCTTGAAGGAACAGGGAATGAGAAGGGCAAATGGAGAGCTCCCAGAAGAATCATAACAGCTTTGGTTTCAAATTGTGGCTTGTTTTTCGGCCCAATCTGTTTGAGATTGATGTTGAAGTATTTCTAGAGAAAGGTTCATTTATTTACCATTTAGTAGCACAATACTTTCATCTGCATCTCAATAATTCCAGCACATTTTGGCTTTTAGTGATTTTTGGAATGATAGTGAGCTGCCAGGTGTGGAGCACTTTTGAAGTCTGGCCACTTCACTAAAGCACTAAAGAACAGAGGTCCTGAAAACGTGGCAACAAGGGCTCAATTCTGCTACAGCACACACTTTTAGTATCTCATTAGTAAAGTTTCCCACTGAAATCAGGGGGATGACTCATGGAATAAAAGTACTGCTCAGTGAAAGTAAAGGAGAGAGGAAGCCAGCCCTTAATGCATGGAATGTGCCTTTTCTAGTTTGGAGTTTATTTATTGTTCTAAGGCAGCACAATCTATGTAGAGTTAAAAAAAAGAAAAAAAAAACACACAACCAAAACCACAAATTTGGGCTAGGACAGGAGCTAAAGTAAATTCAAATCTTAGCAGCACAATTATGTATATGACTTACCAGCAATGCTTATCCCATCCAAAAAAGAAGTAGGCAATCTTTGATTTCATTTTGGATTAAATTTCTTCCAAAGGACTTATGGAATATGGAAGTAAAGATTTCAAAAGCAAATGCAACCTGGAGTGATTCCCCCCACCCCCTTAACCTTATATCCAATATGGACAAAGTAAATCACTTCATGTTAATTTGCTGCTGAAAGAATCCCTTCTGCAGATAGGGGTCTGGCAGCACATGTACTCACGCAATATAAAAGTGGCCAAGGACAGTCAATCATCTACTGTTTGCCAAAGGTGCGATCATCAGTGAGACTGCCTTTGAAGGAAGTAAGAGCTGGATGTAGACTAGGGCTGAGATACAGTTAGGGTGACCAGACAGCAAATGTGAAAAATTGGGACAGGGCATTGTGTGTGGGGGGGAAGGGAGGGTAATAGGAGCCTATGTAAGAAAGAGACCCAAAAATTGGAACTGTCCCTATAAAATCAGAACATCTGGTCACCCTAGATACAGTGCTTGCCGTGAGGTATAGGA
Source organism: Caretta caretta (assembly GCF_965140235.1). Classification (NCBI taxonomy): domain Eukaryota; kingdom Metazoa; phylum Chordata; order Testudines; family Cheloniidae; genus Caretta; species Caretta caretta. The sequence goes on along the minus strand of NC_134216.1, from coordinate 51,541,911 downwards.
AAAGAGAGAGAGAGGACAATGAACACTACAAAAATATAGTTGTTTCAGACATGCTGCAGCTAAAGTAATGTAAAGAAAAAGCATTGTAACAGGGTTTACTCACCACTATGCACTTCCTCATGGCCAGGCATGGCATCACAGTGTCCTTGTGGGGTAGCAGCCCTTGCCACCAGTCACTCTAGGGCTGTGGTGGTTTCTTTCAGATAACTCATCCCTCCAGCCAGGGCACAGTCTTTAGCCCATTCCTTCCCGGGTCAGCTATCCAAACTAAAGTTCAAAACTATCTGAACAGAAATAAAGAGCTTCCACCCTCTCCACAGCTCTTCTTCAGCAAGGTCACATTCAGCCTGCAGCCCCCTCACTGGGCTCAGCTACCCTTGTACACCACTTCCTTGGGGCTGGCAGGGGAATCCAGTCCCAGCCTCAATTCTGGGTTATAGCCCAGGGCCCTGTACTACACAGCTATGTCAAATCCTCTACCCATATTGCAGTTTTCCCTTTCTCACCTTTTTACTTCCCTTCTGGGTCTCCCAATCTGTTCCCTGGTTATTCAGAGTACCTTCCTGCTCACTGAAGGCCCTACAGGCACCTTTTGACTCCCTGCATTCTCTTTCCTCCAGCCCTTCCTCAGCAGGGCCCATTCAGTAGTTAAACTTGGAATCACCTAATTTCTCTCAGGTGGGGCACATTTGTAATCAGGGCTGGCTTAGTCAGGGGCTCGCTATTATTATCATCTCAGCGCTCTGGATGATCTCTGAATGTTGCTCTCTCTCTCTCTCTCTCTCTCTCTCTGTGTGTATATATATGAATTTTATTGTCAGGCTCTGGCTTTGACCCTTGTACACCAATCACTGTAACTGACTTCTACTTTGGGTTATCTAGATTCCTCCAATGACATTGGGCCAGCCAATAGTGCCATGCTGCATTCCATGAGCTGAGGATGTGGCCCATTGTTCTCATGTTGGGCCAGATTCTGCCACACTTACGTTGACTAGTACAATACCCCGCATGCAAGCCCCACTGAAATCAGTGTTAGTAGAGTGAAGTATTACTCAGTGTGAGTAGGGGTGGCAGAATCTTGCCTATTATGCAGAACTATTCTTTCTACAGGTAGCAATGTAAATTAAAGGCTGTTTTCTAAAAGCTACACTTTTAAAAGTAGATTTTCTCCCTGCCTAATGCAGCTGCCATCTTGTCCTTAAGATGCAGCATGTTACAGTCACTGTGTTTTTTCTGTCGCGGAAAATTTCTATTTGTTCAGGCTTTGGGCCCAATTCTGAGAAGGGCTGAGCACCTACTATTTCATTGGGAGTTCAGGATCCTCAGTACCTTGCAGGAAGCGGTTAGTGCCTCTTAGAGTTAAGCCCTTTCTTTGATATTTTCCTTGACTTGAAATGAAAACAAATCTAGACTGAAGAATAGGTTTTACTCTGTGAGTATGAGCATGAAAAACATCCTTCCTGTGACTTGAAATCACCTTTGCCATAGCCTGTGGAGGTTCTTCATCTTGTGTAAGATTTTATGTTTAGGTAACAACTATAGCATCTCTGTCTTGTCTATTTATGTCCTTCTGCTTGTACATCAGTCTGTCTTGTGATCCTGTGTGTTATATCAGTGCACTTAGATTTTCTCATACATTATACAAAGAAGTATCTGACAGATGTTCAAGGAGCAGATTTATACCACACAGATTTATATATAGGAAGAATTGATGCATTCTGACTTGTATATTTAGTATATGTTTTGAAAGTCATAAAATTTCAGCAAAGATAGTTTAACATTTTATTATTTTGCAAATGTCAGTTGCATACATGCTACAATTATCTGTGCATAAGACCATCACCAGCACGAATACACAGTCAAGTAACTGAAAACAATCACCCCACTAGATAAGAAATTGTTCTTTTGTGAAAGGAGTTGTGCTGAAGGGTTGTCACATTATTAGAAGTTCAGACGAATATAGGCCAAGATGAGCTTGTCTTTTAGCCAAAAAGCTCCCCAAGGTTGGAAAGCCTCTCAAGGGAAACTAGGATTCAATGGGGGTTATTTCATTATCTAGCACAGTTATTGGTCTAACAGGGATATGAAGCTGTCCATAAAAGGAAAAGTACAGGCAAGCTTGACACAGACCGAGAGAGGAAAAGGAGGAGAAATTATGGAGGAAATATGTTATGAATTTTGTTGTGGTGCCATAATTGTTAGATGAACAGTAGGAGTAAGGGAAATATAGAAGATAATTATTTAGACCTAGTTGGAAGATCTGTTATTTTCTCAAAGGTATTTATGGACTGGACAACCCAACAGCGTGTGGCATTTTATAAAACCTCTAGCTTTGTGAAACAGTCTTTATGATGGTTGCAGGACAATAAACATAACAGTGTCTAGTAGAATGGAGAAAACATCCTCGCCCCCAAAAAATGGTGGAACAGTAAACTGGGTGCCTTGTATAAATATACAGGGATGAACATGAAGTAAAAAGACAGTAAAATTTGTTAAACGAAACCACCACAGGAAAAATATGCATCTCACTTTCTGTGTTTTTTGACAGGTGGGATATGAATTTGATCCACGGTTAAGAATCGAAAACAGACCCAAAAAGCAGTAGGTGTGCTTCTTCCAGGTCCAGTTATAAAGTAGCCAAAATCTCATGAGCGGGTCTAACAGTGGAATTTTGATTTTCATGAAAAAATTATTTTTTTGTTCAGAAATTTCCAAATTTGCCAGCTCCAATGTTAATACTCTCATATCCCACTCAAACCTTAGCCCTGCAGGGCCTCAGATGTGGATCCCAAATCTTGGCTTAAACCTAACTGAAAACAGAACATGACTGCTGAGCCCATCTCTCATTTTTATAGCTTTTCTTTCCTCTTCCTTTGGGTGATAATTTTTTCAGCTGTCTCTCCTGCTCTGTGACATTCTTTTCTCTATGTACTTCCTTTTCTTTAATAGCTTTTCACTCTTGTATTTCTCTGCTGTTATTTTCTATTTCCCCCTTATTTTTAACTCTTCCTTCCCTTCCTCTGTTCCTTTTATATTTCTCTGTGCATTCTTTCTGGAAAAAAAAGACATTCCTCCCAAACAAATGAGGCCATCGTATTGTGAGCTGTGTCCATAGTGTATCAGTACATGTAATGATGAAGATAAGTAATAATAAATCAGATTTCAGTCATGAGGCCTAAAGGTAGGTAAGCATCCTTTTGCTGATTGGTGTGTGATACCATTTTGAATCAGGAACCAGATCATGAAAGGAATACTTTTAAAGTAATCACTCCACATGGGATAAGATTAACAATGGGATGTTAATGCCTGTTGCTGAAATAGCCCCTTGCCAGTTCAGTCAGAAGCTTTTTAAATTAGAGAAATTTCTGAGCTCCAACTCAATATGAATCAATGGAAAGTATATTTTGAAATTATAGTGTTTTTTCACTTTGTTAGATCAATGACAAACGGACAAAAACACTGCCCTGCTTGCTGTTCAAAGTTTTTTGTACAAAGAGATTGAAGTTTTTTATTTCCTAGGACATATGATGTGAACAAAATTAATACTAATATGAAGCTGTCAATTGCTATAAGAGAAGAGTCTCACTCTTATTAGCAAGGAATTATATCATAAGTAAATTAGCATTCATTAACAAATGGAGGAAGTCTGCAAGAAAACCAACGATACAACTTCATATAAGGGGAAAATTTGTAATAGTGACCTAATTAGCTCTATGCAAAGCAATGACCTTTTAGCCTGAAAGCATGCATATATGCTCTGCACTGATTATGGGCTGGAAATTGGCTTGTAATTTCTTTGAGTTGCCTGTTGCTTGTTTTTGAGCTTTTTCTGGTTCTTTAAGTGGTTTGTTTCTTCTTGGTTTGGGCATCTTGCTTTAAGTGGCTTGAGTTGCTTTTTGCTCGTTTTGGGCTTCCAGTCTGGGAGTGGCTACTGCTTTTTTTTTTAATTTCCCGCTGGAGAGCATGATTGGCTCCTGGCTGCAAAACCCCTAAACCAAAAGAAAGTCTCCTCAAGATCCTGACAGTTCCCAGGGCCAGTGGGGAGAGGCCAACGCTCCAGGTCATCCCGATTGACAGGACACTATGGGCCAGTGAGGGAAGGGATTCAGGGAACAAAGAGCCCGGGGAAACTCTGACTCTTATTCCATGTGCTTTGGATCCCCCTCTCAGCATCAAGCTGCCAGGTACCCACTCTCTCCTCCATGCCTGCGTTTAATATGAATGTCTTCCTTCAAACCCTAATCTTCCCAGTAACAAAATGTTAGTGTCCATTCCTCTGACTTCCCTCCCAACACATGCTTAAAAAAATTAGGGAACTAACCAGACACTGCGCCTTATTTTGATGTTCATAAATATTAAGGTCAGAAGGGACCATTATGATCATCTAATCTGACCTCTTGCAGAATGCAGGCCACAGAATCTCACCCACCCACTCCTGCGATAAACCTCTCACCTATATCTGAGCTATTGAAGTCCTCAAATCATGGTTTAAAGACTTCAAGGGGCAGAGAATCCTCCAGCAAGTGACCCATGCCCCATGATACAGAGGAAGATGAAAAACCCCCAGGGCCTCTTCCAATCTGTCCTGGAGGAAAATTCCTTCCCGACTCCAAATATGGTGATCAGCTAAACCCTGAGCATGTGGGCAAGATTCACCAGCCAGATACCCAGGAAAGAATTCTCCGTACAACTCAGATCCCACCCCATCTAACATCCCATTACAGGCCATTGGGCCTATTTACCATGAATAGTTAAAGATCAATTAATTGCCAAAATCATGTTATCCCATCATACCATCTCCTCCATAAACTTATCGAGTTTAATCTTGAAGCCAGATAGGTCTTTTGCCCCCACTGCTTCCCTTGGAAGGCTATTCCAGAACTTCACTCTTCTGATGGTTAGAAACCTTCATCTAATTTCAAATCTAAACTTCCTGATGGCCAGTTTATATCCATTTGTTCTTGTGTCCACAATGGTACTGAGCTTAAATAATTCCTCTCCCTCGCCGGTATTTATCCCTCTAATATATTTATAAAGAGCAATCATATCTCCCCTCAACCTTCTTTGGTTAGGCTAAACAAGCCAAGCTCCTTGGGTCTCCTTTCATAAGACAGGTTTTCCATTCCTCGGATCATCCTACTAGCCCTCCTCTGTACCTGTTTGAATTCATCCTTCTTAAAATTAGGAGACCAGAATTGCACACAGTATTCCAGGTGAGGTCTCACCAGTGCCTTGTACAATGGTACTAACACCTCCTTATCTCTACTGGAAATACCTTGCCTGATGCATCCCAAGATCACATTAGCTTTTTTCACGGCCGTATCACATTGGTGGCTCATAGTCATCCTGTGATCAACCAATACTCCAAGGTCCTTTTCCTCCTCTGTTACTTCTAATTGATGCGTCCCCAGCTTATAACTAAAATCCTTGTTATTAATCCCCAAATGCATGACCTTACACCTCTCACTATTAAATTTCATCCTATTACTATTACTCCAGTTTACAAGGTCATCCAGATCCTCCTGTATGATATCCCGGTCCTTCTCTAAATTGGCAATACCTCCCAGCTTTGTATCATCCGCAAACTTTATTAGCACACTCCCACTTTTTGTGCCGAGGTCAGTAATAAAAAGATTAAATAAGATTGGTCCCAAAACCGATCCCTGAGGAACTCCACTGGTAACCTCCCTCCAGCCGGACAGTTCACCTTTCAGTATGACCTGCTGTAGTCTCCTCTTTAACCAATTCCTCATCCACCTTTCAATTTTCATATTGATCCCCATCTTTTCCAATTTAACTAATAATTCCCCATGTGGCACCGTATCAAACGACTTACTGAAATCTATGTAAATTAGATCCACTGCGTTTCCTTTGTCTAAAAAAATCTGTTACTTTCTCAAAGAAGGAGATCAGGTTGGTTTGGCACGATCTACCTTTTGTAAAACCATGTTGTATTTTGTCCCATTTACCATTGACCTCAATGTCCTTAACTACTTTCTCCTTCAAAATTTTTTCTAAGACCTTGCATACTATAAATGTCAAACTAACAGGCCTGTAGTTACCCAGATCACTTTTTTCCCCCTTTCTTAAAAACAGGAACTATGTTAGCAATTCTCCAGTCATACGGTACAACCCTTGAGTTTACAGATTCATTAAAAATTCTTGCTAATGGGCTTGCAATTTCATGTGCCAATTCCTTTAATATTCTTGGATGAAGATTATCTGGGCCCCCGATTTAATCCCATTAAACTGTTTGAGTTTCGCTTCTCCCTCAGATATGGTCATATCTACCTCCATATCCTCATTCACATTTGTCATGCTACCATTATCCCTAAGATCCTCATTAGCCTTATTAAAGACTGAGGCAAAGTATGTGTTTAGATATTGGGCCATGCCTAGATTATCCTTAACCTCCACTCCATCCTCAGTGTTTAGCGGTCCCACTTCTTCTTTCTTTGTATTCTTATTTATATGGCTATAGAACCTTTTACTATTGGTTTTAATTCCCTTTGCAAGGTCCAACTCTACTTGACTTTTAGCCTTTCTCACTTTATCCCTATATGTTCTGACCTCAATAAGGTAGCTTTCCTTGCTGATCCCTCCCATCTTCCACTCCCTGTATGCTTTTTCTTAATCACCTCTCTGAGATGCTTGCTCATCCAGCTTGGTCTACAACTCCTACCTATGAATTTTTCCCGCTTTCTTGGGATGCAGGCTTCCGATAGCTTCTGCAGCTTTGACTTAAAGTAATCTCAGGCCTCCTCTGCCTTTAGATCCATAAGTTCTTCAGTCCAATCCACTTCCCTAACTAATTTCCTTAATTTTTGAAAGGCAGCCCTTTTGAAATCAAAAACCCTAGTCGCAGATTTATTTTTGTTTATCCTTCCGTTCACTTTGAACTGAATTCGCTCATGACCACTTGAACCAAGGTTGTCCCCTACAACCATTTCTTCTATGAGGTCCTCACTACTCACCAAAACCAAATCTAAAATGGCAGTCCCTCTAGTCGGTTCAGCAACTACTTGAGGAAGGAATCCATCAGCTATCGCATCTAGGAAAATCTGAGCCCTATTATTATTACTAGCACTTGTCCTCCAGTCTATATCTGGGAAGTTAAAGTCTCCTGTGATCACGCAATTTCCATTAGTATTTAGTTCATTAAAACATTAAAGAGGGCTCTATCCATATCCAAATTAGATCTCGGCAGTCTACAGCACACCCCAAGGACTATCACAGGGGAGGCTCTAGTAGTTTTCTTCTCCAATGTGATTTTTGCCCAGATGGACTCTGTCTTATCCATTCCATCGCTTCTTATTTCTTTACATTCTTCCTCATCATTGATATACAATGCTACTCCACCACCTTTACCTTTATTTCTGTCTTTCCTAAAGAGCACATACCCTTCAATAGCTGTAGTCCAGTCATGACTACTATTCCACCATGTTTCTGTTGTCCCTATAATATCTGGTTTCACCTCCTGCACCAGAAGTTCCTCCATTTTGTTACCTAGGCTCCTCACATTGGCGTACAAACATCTTAATTTTTGCTGTTTGGCCTCGCTCACATTCTTTACCCAATTAGGCACGGTCATTCTACAGCCAGTATGACCTATTAGACTGGTATCGACGCTGCCCTTCCTCCTTATGTCCATTCTCCTACCCACAGCTGTATCCTTTCTTACTTTGTTTTCTTCCCTCTCAATGCTAAAATCCGGCGTGGAGATTACCTGGACATCTCCCAACCATCTCCCCCAAATTCCTAGTTTAAAGCTCTCTTAATCAGTTGTGCCAGGCTCCATCCTAGAAGTCTATTTCTTTCCCTACTCAGATGCAGTCCATCCTGAGAGAACTGTCGTCTGTCCATAAATGTGGCTTTCTATTGCCTTCTTTCCATCTCCCTGCATTGGTATGTTGCCTACCTACTGTAAACTCCTTGGGGGCACGGACTGGGTCTCATTACCCTTCTAAAGAGCCTGGCACAAAAAACAACTATGCTTGATACAAGATAAATGATGGGAGAAGGTAGCAGAAGACACTCAAATGTATGCAGAAACAAATGAAACAAAGAAGTTATTTGAAGTTAGTCTATGTACATCCAAAGGTGGGCACAGGTTTGCTCATGATCGCTGATGGCAGGACAGTAATCAAAGACAAACATGACATGAAACAGAGATGGGTTCAGCCAACCTCTGAACAGACCATCCTCAACTGAAACAAGTACTATTAATCAGATATCTCAAAAGCCTATTCAGCACCACCTTGACTCACCACCCTCACTTGAAGAAACAGAAAAGGCAATCAGTTTGATGAGCTCAGAAAAGTCCTTGGGCAGAGATGGAATACCAGCAGAAATATATAAATCTGCAGGTCCAAAAGTGGTAACAACATTCCAGAAGATCCTTATTGACATCTGGGAGCATGAAGAAATGCCACAAGACTTCAAAAGATGCTGCACTTTCCCCTTTATTTAAAAATAAAGGCAGCAAAATGGTCTATGATAACTACTGTGGGATCTCTCTCCTATCTTTTGCTGGAAAAATCTTTGCTCATGTCCTCCTGAACGAACTGATTTCAGCTGTCTCAGAAGCCAACCTATCTGAGACTCATTGCCAATTCAGACCTGGTCATAGCACCATAGACATGATTTTCAGTATCAGGCAAATACAAGAAAAATGTATTGAACAAAACATGAAGCTGTTCAGTGTTTTCATCAATCTGACAAAAGCATTTGATACAGTCAATAGAGAAGGATTATGGATGATCCTCAGCAAACTTGGTTGCCCACCAAAACTGGTAAAGATCATTTGTTTATTTCATGAGGAGATGCAAGGTCAGGTACTTTTTAACGGAGAGCTCACTGACTCCTTTTCCATTTCAAATGTAGTCAAACAAGGCTGTGTCCTTGCCCCTGTACTGTTCAACCTCTTCTTCATCCAAGTTCTCAACCATGCTACAGATGGGCTCAACAGAGGCATATACATCAGATACAGACACAATGGCTCAGTCTTCTATCTTACAAGGCTTAAAGCAAAAACAAAGGTAACAGACTACTAATATGAGAAGCACTCTTTGCAGATGATTGTGCCTTCCTAGAGCACACAGAGGGAGATCTCCAGTGCATCATAGATTGCTTCGCTGAAGCATCAAAATTGTTTGGCCTCACAATCAACCTGGAGAAAACTGTGGTGTTGCACCAATCTTCTTCACTGCTCTGTGCCATATCCCCTAGCATATCCATCAGCGGCAACGAACTAAAGCAAGTTGACAGTTTTACCTATCTCAGCAGCAACATCTCCCATGATGGATCTCTTGACAAAGAGATCGAGAACAGGATACAGAAAACTTCTCAGTCATTAGGAACGTTACATAAGGAAGTCCTGAAATCCCACAACATAACCCTCTCAACAAAAATAAAACTTTGTAATTTTTTTGTGCTCACATCTCTCCTTTACGGCTGTGAGACCTGGACACCATATAAATGGCATGTCAAACAGCTAGAGGCCTTCCAATATGCGGTCTCTGCACATCATCCTTGGGATCCTCTGGCAGGACAAAATTACCAACCTGGAGGTTCTCCAAAAGTCAAATGACGTAAGCATTGAGGCCATGCTGATAAAATCCTAACTATGCTGAATTGGACACATCATTAGAATGCCTGAATATCGACTCTGTGGAATATCGACTCTGTGGGAAACTCTGATTAGTGCCTTTGGCAGGTTTCTAAATACAACTAGAAGGGGCCAGTTTACTTCTCCCCCCCCACCTTTTAAATTAAAAATCATAGCGCTTTATCTGCAGACCATGTGTTTACTTAGCACTCCAAGAGTGGTGGGCTGGGGGGGGTGCAGGGAAGCAGAGAGAGGATCGAGCCAGCAGTGGGCAGTTGGGAGTGGAGTGGGGAACCTGGGGGCGGCCGGCCAGCCCAGGGAGGAGCTCAAGTCACCTCTTACCGAGCTGCTTGTTTTGGAGCGGCTTGGGCTTGTTTTTGAAAGGCAGGGTAGCATATTTATCTCGTGAGACGTGGCAACTGTCAACCTCCCCACATTCAAGTCTTGAAAGGAAGGAATTTAATTAAGTAACAACTTTATACAATCTTATGATAAACACAATAAATAATTTAATTTTTACAACATAACATGGCTATTTTATAATCCACATATATTATATTCAGTTATACATAAACATAAAGAAAAATGAAATCTAAACAGGTCAGTTCCCCCCAGAAACACAGTGAGAAGAAACTCAGAGCTCCCAGAAGCTTAGGTTGATTTCACCTGTGTCTCAGTTAGAGTCTTTGATCATCAAATCTATACAGTCTGCGGAGTCAAAAGTAACATCTTCCTTCCACTTGCTTGTAGGAACCTTCAGTTGGAGTCTCTTCTTCTGCTGCTGAAATCACTGTTAGTCAGTCAGCTACCTGATTAACCAGCCACTAAGTATATTGATTTTAAAAAAAAACCTGTTACAAGAAAATACAAAACTGAGAATAGCAAAATATAAACAACTCTTTCCCCATTATCACATTTAAAGAAAAATTGGTGAACCCTACTAGTTTAGCCAAACTGTGTTAGTTAAATTGTCCCAAATCAAACAACATTCAAAATATGCAATTAAAATAGAAGAAACTATTTTTCCCTCCCAATTTCCCCTGGCTATAATTAGCATTGCCCATGCTTCCCTGTTGGAGGGTTACCAATATACTAACCTGCTGCAAAATGCTTCAGAACTGGGGGGGAAACAGCCTGCTTTCTGCCCATGGGCTCAGCTTCTCCCAACAATTTGTAAAGCAGCGGCCCTAAGTGCTTGCTTTCATGGAGCCTGACCCCTGTAACCAGGAAGCAGACCCAAAATTACCACACACACACAATTTCAGAAGCTTCTGGCTGTGGAGGGCTAAATCTGCCTTGCTACAATGACCCAGACACAACTCACTCCTACCTTCCCCCCCATAGGTCTCTTAAAGAGATATCTCCCTATTAGACACCTGGGTTACATCTACATTTAACTTAATGGCATTCATCTTTCTGTCTGCCTGTAATGCAATAATTTTTGAAGGCAGCAACCAATCAGTTCCCAGGTTTCACTGAATGTGCAGTTCACCAATGGGCAGGACCATACTGCTTTTCGGGGGAAACCGAAAGGGGGAAAATTGGTTTAGCATCTGTTTAGCAGAGCCACAGCTTCAAGCACCTCTACAATTGCCTAGGACTCAAAAACTGGTTGATAGAAGCTATTAACACCTTTCACATAACAATACCCATCCCATCCCTGCTACCTTTTCCAGACCATAAGAAGAGCTCTATGTAGCTCAAAAACTTGCCGCTCTCGCCAACAGAAATTGGTCCAATAGCAGATATTACCTCATCCACCTTGACTCTCTGCCAGTCCTCCCAGTAGAGATTTACATGCTTGACTTATCTCCCAGAGAGACAGCAGAGAAATGATAATGGCAGAGGGAAAAGGGCCATGGGCGGAGGAAGGGCTAGCACAGAGCCTCTGGCATGGAGGACAGAGTGAACGGAGGTTTGGGTGAACAGAGCCCCGGAATAGAGATGGGAAGGAAAAGATGAGAACAGAGCATGGCAGGGAAGAAGGAATGGGGGACACAAAGGAGGGGAAAGGTAATGGGGAGAATGCAGCCCCTGGCATGGGGGGGATAGGGAAACACAGAGCCCCAGGCATGTGGGAGCAGGTGGAGGAAGTTGCAGGGCATCCCTGACATGAGGGATGGGAGGGTGGCATACAGGGAGCTTGCCCTGTGGTTAAGGAAAGGATGCAAGGAGCCCCTGGTGTGTGCAGTGAACTCAGCCTACACAAGCTATGAAGTGTATGCCCCTTAGTCGGAACATAGATTCATTCAAGCCATACAAATTTCAGAAACAATGTAAACCATCCTAATCACACTGCATAGGAACCTCCGTATCTATGATAGGCAAAGTTCTTTTGATATACACAGGTACCTGATTCAGGTGGGCAATTGAATAGACCTGGAACCTCCAGGCTTCAAACCTCAAAATCAGATAGTATTATCATACTATGACCCTTTCTCTTCTTATAGGGAGAGTCTAATTCTATTAGCTGAGGTTGGCCTACCCTCTTCCTGGGATGGAGTTACAGAATCTGCACAGCATGGGCCCATGGGCAGCACTGAGGGATACAATGTCCATGAATCCCCCACATCCCAACACTGAAGCAAAATAGGTTCTTTTAAGTGCTGACCATGAAGCCTTATTACCAAGGACTCCTGGGAGTGCCATCTGAGGGGCAGGGGGGGGGAGAGGGGTTTACAGCATGTAGCAGCTCTTGTGAAAAGCTAATGCAGCCTCAATAAAAGGGGGACATACATAACACACCTTCCCTTTCCTGCCTCTGGCCCACCACCTCTCCATGTACAGCATCCCAGAACCTGACTCGGTGGAGGGCTCTCTGCTGGAGCCCAAGGACAAGAGGGATTCTACAGTGGCAGGAGAGAAGTTCACATGCAGCCAACAATCTGGTCATAATTTATCCTGCCATACAGAGAAAGCAGGGGCACTGGACCTTAATTGAAAGAAGAGTTTAAGTGGATACTTTGCTGAATTATACACATCTGAAGAGTATAAAGAAAATCAATGTTACAAGACTTCAGTGGATGTCAAATTCAAGAACAAAGAAGATGGCTGAGCCTCCATAGAAATTTAAGTGACGTTTCTTACAGAGAATAGTTAGTACAAAACCTACAATAGGGCAGCAAGAGGAGGAATTGGATGGTAGAAAGGCATTATGGTTAGAAATAATAATAGAAGTGTGTATTACAACTGCTGATGCCAAAGGAGTGAGAGTTGATATAGCATTTATTTCTTACATGAAAACTCTGCTTAAGACAAAAGAGGAATGTGGATGGGAATCTGCAGTCCAAACCAGGCAAGTATCCCCACAAATCCTGTGCATCTGGACCCAAGGACAGGTAGCCAGAGTACAAAGGGAATTGTTATAGCCCTGACTGGGCATGTAATCCAAATCACAACCCTTGGTTACTATTTTGGGGTAGCAGCAAGGTTTTTGGAAGCGCTTGAGATCATGTAATGAACGAGAATTGTTAAAAGCTACATGTATCCTGCCATTGATTTGTGTAGGCAATGCCATAATGAAATCAGTGGAGAGTCCTTAAAAAAAATCAATGACAGGATACAGCCTAAATTAAGACAGCAATAATGGATGCATCTGCCTTTCCCACCAGCAATGAGGAGCGTGGTTCATGCTCTCTATTCAATTCTATTTCATTCTATTCAGGATCTTATATTGTAACCATCATCATGGTATCTGAGCATCTTCCACCACTGAATTAAGGAAGTGACTAGCATCTGTCTCATGTGGCTCTTTCCTTCTTTCTCCCTTACTCTCCTTCAGGGGATAGCTGTGTGTGGATTTTTTAAAATGTGTTTTTGTGTATGAACGATGGGCTATGTGATTTGATTCCAATGAGGCACACAATTAGCATAAGACTGATATTTTCCATGTCCCATAGTCAGCAGATGCTGGCTTTTCCATGTGGAAGTTACATCCACTGAAATATCAGTTTTACTTCCTATTGTTTTTTTATTAACCTTCCCTTTCTTTCACTTTCAACAATTTTTTTTAAAAGCCAGATTCATTACTTATGCAACCCCATTTACATCAGAGCAGCTGACAAAAAGGAGAATTTGATTCATAGATTTTAATATGCACCCAAGAAATTCTCACATTTCTATGACAGAAGATTGAACAGAATAGTGCCTAATTAGCCACTATTGCACTGAACCTAATTAGCCACTATTGCACTGACAATATCTTTTTCTGAATGAATTAAAAGCTAATGCTGAACTATCCAAGTTATTAGCAACATTTGTAAAATTAAAATATGTTCTTATAACATCTATCAGTCTGAACCATATTTACTTCAAGACACATTAATAGTAAATCACAAAGCAGAGCAGTATAAAATGAATAACTGTAAAAACCGAAAAGCAGGGTAAGGAAACATCGGGGCCAGGTTGTACTCTGCAATCGATCATGGAGGCCTTCCCCTCCATACCCAGCTGTCCCTTACTCTATCTCAGAGGTTCTCAAACTGGGGGTCATGACTCCTCAGGGGGGTCTCAAGGTTATTATATGGGGAGGGGAAGGTCATGAGCTATCAATCTCCATCCCCAAACCCCGCTTCACTTCCAGCATTTATAATAATGTTAAATATAAAACTGTACACACAGGCAAACCAATGAAATATTACCATCAATTGAAATTTACAGCTAGACAGAAATATGCTACTTGGGAATTTAGAGTGTAAAGATATTTTGTATGTTTTGATATGTGATGTTGACAATTCTCAATTTTAATAGTTATAAATGCTTGAACTTTTTGAAACTCAATGTCAATTAAAACAACGAGGAGTCCAGTGGCACCTTAAAGACTAAAAGATTTATTTGGGCATAAGCTTTCATGGGTAAAAAACCCACTTCTTCAGATGTATGGAGTCAATTAAATTAAATGTCAATTAAATTCTGACTCCCCCATAATTTCCTACAACTTCAGAACAGCTAGTGTGCATTCTGCTTGACCTTTGCTTTAGAGTTAGGCAGGGAAAAATGGTCAGACAAAAGGATAAAATTAGACGGCATGGATACGGAATTGACAATTTTGTCAGCAGTCAAACACATGTCAAACAAGCATGATTTTGTTCATAGCCAATAAATTGTCAGAAGACGACGACTACAGGGCAGCCTTTTTGGAGATGAATGTATTAGCAGCTTGGAATGCACTAGGAGGTACATAGCTTTGCCCCGTTGTTGGTGAACCACGTTTCCTTGGGTAATGTAGTAGTGTGGAGTACCTGGACTGCACCTTTTAATATTATCTTCAGCACTAGATATGTACCCTGTACTTGAGGAAAAGATCACTTTATTCTGGCCCTGAAACTGCCTAGTCCTGAGAACTCCCAAGTTATTTGCTTTTTGTTGGGTGGAGGACTTGGTTTCCATTGCTATTAGTCATTAAACTGCCCTAATTATCCAAGGATCCAGGATTGTTAATTCTAATCCAATGTGTTCAAATGAATTAGAAAAGTTTGGTAGAAGGTTGTAAATAAGGATTAAAAACAAATCAATAGTCTTCAATTTGTCTGTATCAAGCTTTTTTCTTAAACTTGAGGACATGCCATAGATTGTACATCTTAAACTCATCTACTGCTGCCTATCTACCACATGCCTCCACCGCTTATGACATTACAACAACTTGCTATGGAAGTTATGAGGTCACAGAAAAGGGAAGATTATGGTATGAAAATATCCTTAGCAAGAAAATGAGGCAAGAAATACAGAACACATGGGGTCAAATGGGGCCAAGTAGGGTAAGGAAACAAGGGGGCTAGGTTGTGCTCCGGAATCGATCCATGGAGGGTTTCCCTTCCATACCCAGCTGTCCCTTACTCTATTGTGACCCCTCAGGGAGTCGCAAGGTTATTACACAGGGGGGTCATGAGTTGTCAATCTCCACCTCCAAACCCCACTTCGCCTCCAGGATTTATAATAATGTTACATCTAAAAAGGGGTTTTTAATGTATGGGGGGGGTCACACTCCGAGGCTTGCTGTGTGAAAGGGGTCACCAGTACAAAAGTTTGAGAACCACTGCTCTATCTGAAAACACCAGGCTGCATTTTTTTCCATGTGGTTTTTCTGCATCCTTTAAGGGTGTCGTGAGTAGTTGTTGCAGCCTGGGTATGGTCCTTGCTGTGTGGCAAGGATCAGGTTGTGGTGGTACTGAGAGGGCATTGGGGCCTCAGAGCTGGTGCAGAGCAACTGGGCTTTCATGTGAACAGGCCTGGCCTCCTGTGAATCCTGGAGAAACTATGGGGTTAGTCAGTGGAATTCTTGTGCATTTTAAATTGGAGCCAAACATCTTCCACCAATGGAATGATTCAGGAGAAGCTCTGTCTAGGGGAATTTCATGCAGGTTTCTTCCCCATTTGTCCTTCCTGTGGATTACATGGTTGAAGAAGGAGATCTGGCTCTGTGGAATTACTTTTATTTGTATAGGATAGACGGACAATTGCAAAAGTAAAGAACAAAGTTAGATAAAAAAGTTATAGTTGTAGGTTTCTACACACAACAACCTCTTTAGTTGCCTGCAGAAATCCTTATGTTTAGTTTCTTTGCCAGTTTTCTCTAAAGCCAGAGCAGTAGGGCAATTGCTGTTTGATCTATATCCAAGATGGAACATTATTTTATTAAAGCATTATTGGATTCAGGATTGGAGAATAATGGTTTTGTCTGATAATGATGTCTCACACTGAATTGGCACTGTGTTTTACTGAGTTGTTGTTTGGGAGGTAATAGCATTTCATGTAAACACATTTCCATTTATTTGCCTCATCCTTTGAGCAAATGCCTTCTCTGCTTGGTCTGATCCCCGATGCATTTTACCCTTGGGAATTCATTATACAGTTTTGTTAGATATAATTAAAGCTGTAGAATTAAGTCTGTGGACTTCTCAGGGTCAGCCTAGGGAGAATGAAGGCCATAATTTTCTTCCTTAATTCTGAATTTCAACAGAGATAGAGCTAGTGAGTTTAAACTTTAACTTATGTGAGTAGTACTCACTCATATGAGCAGTCCCCTTACTATTCTATTAATAAGGCTTTATAGGATCAGGCCAAGACTGAAACAGAGAGTTCAAACTGATCCATGTGCCCAAGATGTGAGCCTCAATACTCTAGATGACATCAACAAGAGCTGTGCCAGTGACTTCAGTGGTTGGAAGTTTTGGACCATGGACTAAGGAGAAAACAAATCAGTAATACCAAATAAGTCAAGACAATAAACATTAAACATAGACAAAAACAATTAGAAGCATATATGTTTTCAAAATATTGCTCTCCACTAATGGGAAATCTGGACGCCAGATGAACCCAAGAAGGGGTATGCCTTCTGTGATGGGATAAGAAATCCATGGGAAAGAAAATAAAAGTCTGTAAACAAACCAATCAAAAATAAAGAGACATCAAGTCAGTCTGTGGCGAAGACACTATGTGACCAAGAGCTTGTCAAATTAAGGACTGAAAATTACGTTGCAACAGGGGTTTGGGCAGCCTAGTGCCTACTGGTTAGAGCACAGTAGCCTCAGTCTTTCAGGCCAGGCAGGTGGGGGGCGAAGAAGGACACGGGTACTTCCTCTCCACTGGGTCCAGGGCCCTGTGTATGTCAACCTCGGAATTCGGGGGGAGTGGGCGTTTGTGTCCCTCCCAGTAGGGAGTCAGAATCAACTGCCCTGGGCTACTTCCTACCAGTCTGTTTAGTTTGGAGCATGGCCCCTCTAGTCCAATCTACTGGGCTTCCTGTGGGGTTCAGTCTTGGGTCCAGTGAAGAACCTTGGTGCAGTCCCAGGCTCCTTTGGGCAGGGCAGCTGCAGGCTGGTGAGGGCAAGCCCTACAATGTCGCTGGGGTCCACCCAGTCAGTTACCTCTGGTGCTGAGGGTTCCTGGGGAGCCCACGCTTGGTTCCAGGTGGCTGCCCTAGCTTTCAGTCCAGTTTTCATCCCATCAGGCAATGGAACAGCTTGTTCCTGCCCCTTCACCAGTCAGCTCTGAACTTAGTCAGGCTCTCTTTTTTTCTCCCCCCTCCAGATGTGGCATTGGCTGCAGACATAACGGGATTGGGCCCAAAGGCTATCCTTAACCTCTTCCATGCTGGTAGGTGGTTCCCCTGCTTCACCACACATGTGCATATATTTCAAAACAGCTCCATAAACTTGCAAGACTTTGGGCATTGTAAAAAGGGATACGGCAGTCAATGCTACATGGAGCCATTAAAAACATCACCTGAGCCTGTGAATACATCTCAATATTTAGATATGTTTCAGGACAAAGTTATTTGTTGGGAACAAAGGAAACAGATTGTGATGGAAAGGGACAAGATGATAATTAAGAATATTTGTTGATTATCTATTGCAAATTAAATCAGACTTCATTTTTATAAGGCTACAAAATGATTGGTAGTTTCATACGAGGTAGCCATCCATTTACTCTAGGACTCAATTTACTACTGAAATCATTTTTAGAACACTGACTGTAAGTATCCCTTTAACATATTGAAAATTGGTGTATATCTCTGGACAGACTGCAACTGTGTCCAAAATCATGCTGAAATCTTCAAATGAGAATATTTGTTATTCAGACTCCCCATGTGCAGATAATGAGATATTGCAATGAATGATCAATACACACTATAAGTATTTGACTAATTACTTGATTTTTAAATGCATGCTTTTTTCATTCTCTTTTTTGCAAAACTAGAGGGTACTGCGGCAGTGGCTCTCCTGTAAGATCATAGAATCAAAGAATCATAGAATATAAGGGTTGGAAGGGACCCCAGAAGGTCATCTAGTCCAACCCCCTGCTCGAAGCAGGACCAAATCCCAGTTAAATCATCCCAGCCAGGGCTTTGTCAAGCCTGACCTTAAAAACCTCTAAGGAAGGAGATTCTACCACCTCCCTAGGTAACGCATTCCAGTGTTTCACCACCCTCTTAGTGAAAAAGTTTTTCCTAATATCCAATCTAAACCTCCCCCACTGCAACTTGAGACCATTACTCCTCGTTCTGTCATCTGCTACCATTGAGAACAGTCTAGAGCCATCCTCTTTGGAACCCCCTTTCAGGTAGTTGAAAGCAGCTATCAAATCCCCCCTCATTCTTCTCTTCTGCAGGCTAAACAATCCCAGCTCCCTCAGCCTCTCCTCATAACTCATGTGTTCCAGATCCCTAATCATTTTTGTTGCCCTTCGCTGGACTCTCTCCAATTTATCCACATCCTTCTTGAAGTGTGGGGCCCAAAACTGGACACAGTACTCCAGATGAGGCCTCACCAATGTCGAATAGAGGGGAATGATCACGTCCCTCGATCTGCTCGCTATGCCCCTACTTATACATCCCAAAATGCCATTGGCCTTCTTGGCAACAAGGGCACACTGCTGACTCATATCCAGCTTCTCGTCCACTGTCACCCCTAGGTCCTTTTCCGCAGAACTGCTGCCTAGCCATTCGGTCCCTAGTCTGTAGCTGTGCATTGGGTTCTTCCGTCCTAAGTGCAGGACCCTGCACTTATCCTTATTGAACCTCATCAGATTTCTTTTGGCCCAATCCTCCAATTTGTCTAGGTCCTTCTGTATCCTATCCCTCCCCTCCAGCGTATCTACCACTCCTCCCAGTTTAGTATCATCCGCAAGATGATCCTGTATAATCCTGTATAATATCCATCCAACTAATCTATAAGGCAGATAGAGAAGACTTTGTGAGTTTGATTTTGCCAGTTGAAGGTAGCTGTATCTTGGGTTTGGTTTATATTAAAGTGTGAAGACCTGCTCTTGCCTCACTTATCCACAAGAGTACTAGTGGGAGGGCCAAGGAGTCTTATTTCTTGTGCCCCTTCTAAGCAGGCAGGCACAAAGGCAATTCCTCTAGTTTTGATAAGTTCAGGGGCATCTGCCTCCATGCACACCGTAGGCAAATGGTGGGGAGAGATCATGGTCCCATCTGTCCCGTGAACCAGCAGGTAAAGTTTGCTGGATATTTAGAGGGAAGAGCCTGTTTCCTGAAGGATCTGTGGGTGAACTGTCATTGCAGTTCAGGCTCAATTTTGCTTTCATTATTGAGTACTTCTTTGTTGTCACCTTTTCCTGCCTTCTGAATTCTGGATATTATTGGAAATGGCCCACCTTGATTATCATGCACATTGTAGGGAGAGTGGTCACTTTGGATAAGCTATTACCAGCAGGAGAGTGAGTTTGTGTGTGTGGTTTTTGGAGGGGGGTGAGGGAGTGAGAGAACCTGGATTTGTGCAGGAAATGGCCCACCTTGATTATCATACACATTGTGAAGAGAGTGGTCACTTTGGATGGGCTATTACCAGCAGGAGAGTGAGTTTGTGGGGGGGGGGGGCGGAGGGTGAGAAAACCTGGATTTGTGCTGGAAATGGCCCAACTTGATGATCACTTTAGATAAGCTATTACCAGCAGGACAGTGGGGTGGGAGGAGGTATTGTTTCATGGTCTCTGTGTGTATATAATGTCTTCTGCAGTTTCCACGGTATGCATCTGATGAAGTGAGCTGTAGCTCACAAAAGCTCATGCTCAAATAAATTGGTTAGTCTCTAAGGTGCCACAAGTACTCCTTTTCTTTCTGGATATTAGAGTATCCCTAGACTCCAAATGCTGGCTTTTTATTTTAGGCCCTTTGAACATCTGGGACCCTTCCTAGTCCAGCTTCTATATGGTCAGCCTTGCTCCCTATTGTTTTATACAGCATCTTGGAAAAAGAAACTTCCTTCTACCAGCATCATGCTTTGGGATTCTTCCAGATTTCTTTTTTTCTCTAGCATCTTGACCTCAAAGCTGTTCCCACTTGCTTCCCATTTCTAAACATGGACCCTCTCCAGTTTCAGCTTTCTTCTAGCTGATAGGGGTCTCTCCCCAAATTCCATAGCTCATACTTGCGGTATAGAACAGAGAAAATGTTAATTTAAAAAGCTCTTGCTTGGTGGCCATAGGCCATTGTGCTGAAGCATGGAAGACTCTAGTTCAAATGCCAGACACAATATAGAGATTATCATTATAGAAAGATGCATTTGCCAACTGTTACCACATCGTGACATCTGAGGTATCACAATTTCCCGTCCATTGGGAACAGGAAATGACTGTGGTATCTCAGATGTTGTGGTGTGTGAAGCATTGGTAAATGCTAACTTTTTAACACACTGTTGGAGCATTACCAAAGTGATACATCCATCCTTGGAGCAAACCACAAACTATTCCTTTACGCTGTTAGACTCATCATCTTGCTAGTATGGAGAAGCTCAGAAAAACTTGACAAGTACCATGTCCTGTACACCCAAACTGATGATGTTGCTTCAGTGTGGACCTGAAAGAAATAGAATCTGGGGATAGTAATAGATTGAACCATACCACCTAATACGTTTATGTATGTCTTTCATTTATCATGTCTATATTAATGTAACAGGAATAACATGTGTACACACAGTATTGCATCATAGAGATGAGGTCTAGGCCTGTATTTGGTGAATTTTAAAGTTGTGTTACACTGATATGTGTGTGTGTACTTCTCTCTTTCCATCTGTGTTAGGTTTCTAAGGCATCTCTAGCATCAGTTTCTACAAGGTGAACAAAACTGTGACACAGTTTATACTATTCTCTCCCACTCTCCATGCTTTCAGGGTGTGTAAAAGTTTATATGTTATCATTTTTTTTTGTTATGGACATCATCCATGCACTGAGGTGCATTTCTTGTTATAAAACTTGGGTGTGTCCATGGATGGAATACTATGTGCAATATGTTTGCTGCATTTTCAAAAATTGTTTGCATTTCTATACTTTCCCATTTTGTTCACTTTTAATCTCCTGAGCAGACATGATAGCATAATAACCCTAGTCCCAGCTTGCTTCTTGCTATCTAAACCCAGTGAGGTGCAATGACTCACACACTCAAATCTTCATCAGATAATCTCAGTCAACAATCATCGGGAATGAACACACAATTTTAGTTTAGGAAGGTTCCCAGACAGATGTTCAGGATAGAGAGTTTCTGTTTTTCAGTCACTTCCTCAGTCTTTGCTTGGAACGCTGCTTTGAAGCTCACTATTGGCCAATAGAACCTTGGAAGCGGGAAAAATGCCTTTAAAGAAGTAGTGCAAGCCAAGTAAAGTGTTTCTTCAAGCTTATGGTTTGCAAAACTTGTATGTAAAAGAGAGAGGATGACAGATTGGCTGGGAAAGGGAGAGCATGGGTAGTAGGGTGGGGTTAAAGCCTCAATGACAAGAGATACAAAGATTGCCATGAGCAAACTGGAGGGAAAAATGATGTATTGGTTGGAGTAAAATGTATAGACTATCCCAGAGATTTTTTACCACTGTGTTCCAAAATTTGGAGTCTTTTGTGCCATGTTCAGCTCCTGCAAAGTGAAAAGCAGTTTCCACTGGTGAAATTGTCTTTTATCACATGAGGAAATGTATTTTGGATCTGAACATATAGTGATTTTATTTTTACCTTGTACCTAAACTGAAAAACGAGCCAAAGTTAGTTTTGCTTTACATATAAAACTTTGTGCACCATTTTTTTCAAATAATCTGAACAGAACTAAAACACAACATAGTATGAAATTATATTGTTTTTGAGAAACTTACGTGCTCTTTTTGAAAAATTAAATATTTGTGCTTAGGACTCTGAATAATTGTAAATGAAGCATTTTATATGAGACAAGAATGCCTCACTAATTGCATGAAGTATAATGATGAAAAATATATGCTATGAATTGGACTGCAATCATCACATAGTCAGCATTTCTCTCTGCTAAGTTTGCTAACTTAGTTTCAGTTTGTAATCACTTTCTCTATGACATGAAATATAGTGCAAGAACTATTCTGAAAAATCAATAACTGCCTTTAAAATACAGCTATATAACAGCTTTTAAAATAGTTGCTTTTATTATTTCAATTACTAATAGTAACTTGTCTCCTTCTTGGGGCTGTCTTGCTAATTACAGAAACTAATGTAATTAGCATTAGAGAATATTATCCCCCACATGTTTGTTTGTTTTTTTACTTAAAATAAAACAGTAGATCTCGTCTCATCTCCATATCTCAAATAGTGGAAGACAAAATTTAACACCAAAGAGGTCAAAGAAAAGACCTCCATTTACTTTAAAGGATTTAGGTTTAGCCCCGTTGCCCCCAAGCCTGTAAACATTTAAGCACTTAACACTCATTGAGTTCAATGGGACTACTTTTAGGGTTAAAATTATGTTTAAGAGTTTGCAGAGTCAGGACCTGATTTAAGCCTGAATGTCAGAGATTGTTATGTGCTCCATCTGGTTTTGACAACAGTTTATGAAATCAGTCTCGCAAAAGGAGATGGAAATTTTCTCATGCCTACTGAACTTTGTCAAGGTCAGTTTACAGTGGGTTTGCTACTACATGATACTGCTTTTTCTAATTCAGCTCATTTGGCAAAGTTACTTTGGACAATCCCCAGATGAACTGGCCCTTCCAATTTGCAGCAACATCTTTTGTGTAAGGGTTAAGGTTAGGAAATAGGCCAATGTCATACAGGCTGTATTTGAGCTCTCTTCGTGATATCAAGTGTATAATTAATTATGCATAGTTCTTTATCTTGCATGTGATATGTTCATTAAGATGAAACATGTATTGCTTAATGAGACATTTGGCTTTATTATTTTTCTCCAACTGTTCAGGGAATTTTATATTTTCAAGTTTAGCGCATAGCCAAATACATGGTAATAGACTTTTTGGCATGAGTCATTTTTTCCAAGAGTTAATCCAAAACTATCTTATTGAAAACAGCTGCAAAACTCATATCTTACAGATGGTAACTGCAGTTCCCTCAGACTGGAAAGCCAAGACATTTCTGCCAGCTTATAACCTGAGCCTCAAACAAGGTACTGAGATACAAAGAAAGGTACAAAGAAAAGCCATATGGCTTCTTTATTGGGCTTTAATCATAAATAATTTACTAAAATTTTAAAAGGGATCTAAATAGTATAATACTGATTTAATGGTCAATATTTCTAGACATGAAAGGAAGACTGTGCTGTTTGAATCCATATATAGAAAGGAAGAAAAAGAGCTTGTTAATGATGACCACATTATTGTGGGGAAAAGGGAAGGCAGACAATTTCTGCTGGTGAAGTTTAGGGCCCTATTGTATTTCTTGTGGCAAACAATAAGAACTCAGATCCTTTCATTCATATGAAAAGATAAATATTAGTCTGATTTTGTGTGAGTATATTTTGTGGGAAAAGAAAATCAAGCTGCAAACCACAAAAATAATGGCACCTTTTCTCCTCTCTGGTGGATCCTTAATGTCCATTGCTATGAAACATACTCACATTTCATGGAAGAAATATATCTTATCATAATAATGCGGAGCAGTGCCACAACAAGTAAATAACAGTGGAAATCATTCAAGATTTCTGGTTCTCTTCTAATGCTCATAGAATGCATTTTCTCTGCTTAAAGAGCCATCCACATTTAGAGAAATTTTGAAAATGTATTTAGAGAGTGCTCCGCCTTTATCATTTAAAAATGAATTTTATTTCTTCCACTCATTTGCAGGAAAACAGTATGTAGGGCCTGATTCAAAGTCTATTTAAATCAGTGGGAGTCTTTCCATTGACTTCAATGGGTTTTGTCTCAGACCCTTGATTTATAGTTTACCTGCTCCCACTTCTTACTTACCAGCTAATATGATAATTGGTTTGTGATGTCACAGCTGGTTGCAACATGGAGAGGATTGTGACACTTCACAGTTAGGGATAAATGGTAAATAAGAAATGGAAGCTTCTACACAAAGAAGATCCTATTTTTGTGCAAATGTCCTTAGTACTAAGCAGTAAAGAAGGATGAGAGACAATGTAAAAATGATAGGTTTCAGGGTAAAATTGTATCTCAGTAGAATGTTTTTCAACTTTACCCTAAGGCATCAGTGTCTCTGTGAGGAGGAGGAGAATAAGAAACTTGCATGATATTTTGGACGTTTATTGTCTGAACTGGGCCTTGGACTATCAGAATTCTAGATGATTCAGCTGACAAATATGTTAAGGACATGCCCCTCTTCTATGTCTCTGTGTAACAAAGCAGAACTGGGTTTTGGCACAAACTGTCCATTAGTAGGCTTTATTTCAATATGATAAAGTTAAAAGGGTTTGTTTTATTTTCTGACGGGCAAAACTTTTTCCAAAATAAAATACTGAAAACTGGAATAATTTATGAAACATTTTGCACAAAGCAAAATTTGTACACTGTGGATATAAATGTTGTTTCTTATATGAAGCAATGCCAGTTTACATCAGCAAAGAATATGACCTACGGTTGCATTATTTTTCACTTGGCACAGATAGGGGTATGCAATATATCAGAGGTGTTTATCTGGCCAGTGAATGTTTTAAGCTGTTGCAGAATTTTTCACTCTTGGCCATCAAGTTTATTCAACACTGTGAATAAGTGTCCTACTTTTCTCATACCCACCAAGGACTATATTTCCCTGAAGGCCACCTTATTCTCCTCTGCATCAGAAGGTAGCCGTGTCAAGATAAGAGAAAAGGACTGTTGTTTACATTTGGAATGGACTTGCTATGCCTCTACCATAATATTTCAGTAGGGTATAGATTTTGAGGAAAAGAGGATGGCCTGGTGAAGTGAAGGGATGTGGAAACCTGGAGGTAAGGATAAAAGGGCCTTAAGGAGTGACAGAAATGAGTCCTGGAGGGAGGAGAATAAAGCAAGGTAGGACATTCTATTCTTATGAAGAAGGTAGGTCTAGAAACAGAGAAACATGTCTGGCATAGACATGGAGACATCCAGAAGTACCATACAAATACATATTCTGTAATACATTTTTTGTCTTAAGGAAGTTCCCCAAAGTCATGTCAGCACCGCAAAAGCCTTTCTTTTTCTCTGCTTCACACACTCTCTCCTCTCCCCATGTCCCTGTTAAAGCCTGTTGTTGCAAATAGCACCCATCTGCCAGAGGAAGATTGGTGGGGGGATACAGGCCTCTGTTCTTTAACTGGCCAGCAGAGTCCCTCCAATGAAAAAATCCATAGGATTTAACAGAAAATATCTTTCCTGTAGATATCTTGAAGTATCTTATGGAATTTAATTGATAAATATCCCTGCAGTATAATTCTAGATGGTGGTTGATAACCTTTCTGTAGGTTCTGTATTCTCTGTAAAATTCGCTAGGCTTGGAAAGTAAATTCTATAGAATGCTATATAACTTCTGTAGAAGCTCATTACCATTACAGAAAAAGCCTATAGGATTTATTAGGAAATAAACCAATAGAAACCTATAGAATTGTTATAGGGTGCTACAAAATTTATTTTGAAAACCTATAGAATTTTGCCAGGTGCATTTTTTCTATAGATATTCATTATGTATCACAAAATTATGGAAATAAGTTGTGGCTCAAGTTCAAACTTCATATTCAGTAAGGGAACTCAAGCCTTTAGGTTAACCTAGCCACAGTTACAAATTTTGTGTAGAAACAATTAGTTTACTCTTACTAGTTAAACATTGACTGGGAACATGAGGTGAGATTCTCACACTCTGGCCACTTTGTGCTGTGTAAAAGATCAGGAGTCACACAAAGAGGCCCTCAAAACCCTGGTTCCAACTGGGACAGTGTATTGGGGTTAGGTCTACACAGAACACAGTGTTGTGGAGATTCTGGGCTCCGCAGTGCCCCGAGGGAAGCCCAGAATAGCTGCCATAACTTAGACAGGCCCTCAGGGCTGTTTAAATTACATCAGCCTAGGAACAGAAACCCATAAAAGTGGCTTAAAGCCACCATCTGCCCCCTCCCTCTGGACTGGAAATTCTGTGTCAAGCTTCTTAGTCTCCCTTTCGATGTTTTCTTTTGCACAGAGAGAGGTGCCATCTGAGCACAATACTGGAAGCCAGGAGCTCCTGAATTCTAATTCTGGTTTTGACAGTGGGTGCCTCTGTGGCCTTAGGCAAGTCACCTCATTTTTCTGCTTCAGTTTCTCCATCTGTAAAATGGTCACATTTATACTTGCATACCTCCTTGGGAAGCATAGAATTAATTAATTAATTAGCTAGCCTCAGATTTTCAAAGGGTGTTAGGTGCCTAATTTACATTGAAAGTAAATTGGATTTGGGCATCTAACTCCCTAAAATGGCTCTGCAAATCCCAGCCTTAAGGTTTGCAAAGGATGTTGAAGATATATCAGGGTAAATGGTAAGCAGGGTTGGAGTTATATTTTGTATTGCAGTTTTTGAATTTCAAATGAGACAGACTGGTAAATATGAGATCCAATAAACAGAGAATGTTCAAAATGTTTATATGTTAGAGCAATTAACAAGAAAAGGATATGGCTTTTACATGTGAATGTTTGTTATTTTTATTAGTATAGGCAAACATACAAATTCCCATGTTGAGTATAAACTTAAATTGTGGATTTTTCTTCAAGAGCTAAAATACCAATCTGATTTCACTAATATGGGGAAAGGAGATGATTTTGTATAAAAAAAAAAGATTGTAAAACGAACAAACAAAAATACAATAAAACAAATATATAAAACATCATATTAGCAAATTGTTTAAACTTTTTCCTTTTGCGATGTAGGTTCACTTTCACCTTTGAGATGGGATGATGTTATGGCAAGAGTTCACAGATATATGCAAATAAATGCTCCCTAAGAGAAACAGCTGTATGTTCTAGCAATTTGCCTGGCTTACAGTGTGGTCAGCGATTCACCATGCAGAGTCATTTTGAAAGGATCTTATGAAACAACATTTGGGGCTTCTGCTGTGTTTGTATAACCATGTGGCCTGCAGTAGTTGTTTAAAATTATAGACTTGTAATATGACATATTAAAGAGAAATGCATCAATAGGATTAGATGAAATACACGGTGAGTCAAATATATAATATATAATGAGTCAAAATAGCAAAACAAGCAAAAATTGAGATGAAGAGCCTCGTGTAATGGGTTGCCTGAGTGTCTGATAGGAATACTGTTAGTGGGCCCTCCATTCCCTCATACGCTAACTTTCACAGTTGTATGTGGTCTGTGACCTGATGTACAGTAGAATTTCTTCATGAGAATGAGCTGAGCCGAGATTGCTCATTACATCTGGGATAGATATTTAACATGGCAGTAGAATAAAATTGATATTTTGCTCGAGGAATATAGGAACAGGAATTGCAAAACTGGATCAGACTAGTGGGCCCATCTATTCCAACATCTTATCTGCGACAGCAGCCAGGAGGTGCAAGAAAACACTTAATGGGTAATCATGGAATAATTTTTTCACAGAAGAATTTTTTCTTACTCCTTGGCAGTTGGCAGATGTCAAAAAGCAAAAGAGTTTATAACCCTTTTTGAAAACAGTGTATAAATAAAATTGAGAGCATACTTATTATTCATATATATAATCCTACTGAGCGTTTGGCTTCAATATGGTGTGATAATGGGGGAACTCTCTACTGTAAACTCCTAGGGTCCCAGCACTGTGCCCAGCATACTGTGTCTCAGAGGCAAGCAGTGTAGGTGCTTTAGCAGCTAAGCCTTGTAGGCACTAGCCCTTGTGGGTCCAATAACCATTCGGACACATGGCCAAGGCCAAGGGAAACGTTTGTATTAGGGCTGGCAGGAAAGGAAAAGGTTGCCAATGCCATAAGTACTGAGAATAAACAGTTATAGTTCAAAGGGAGCAATAGCAGTTCCTGTTTGGGTCCTGAGGGGCAGTCCCCTTGAGAGTCAGGGCTCTTCAAGCCTAGTGCCTGGGTGCCCTCTCCAGTCTCTCTCCATTCAAGCAAATAGGAGCTTGCAGGTTTCCAGGACAGTCTCAGTTAGCATTGTTCATTGGGTCTTCTTTGCACTGGTTCCCTGCCCAACTGCTGCTGCTCACCTGTAAGTCCAATATAGACCTGAATTCAGTCGTGATGTCCAGCAGTCACAGCCCATTACACATGCAGCTCTGTCCACGGTTCTTAAGGCTTCTCTCCATTTCCCTGCTGCCATGTGGCTCTCAACCCCAAACAGAGCCTGGCCACTTCCTGGTTCAAGATCTTTTCTCTTACCTGACCACGGCAAAGGGAAGTGCAGTGGGGAGGGCACTGAATGGAGTTGTAGTCCTCTGTTTTGCAGCTCCACCACAATGGCATTTAGAGCTATTGATTAATTACATGTCAGGGTGATTTCAAGGTACATCTCACTTAAAGTACTGCTGAGAGATAGAGCCATGTGGCACTGCGGGGTTTCCTTAATTATGTCATATATTTTCCTTCTCCAGCCCTCATCTTCATATCCCTGTCGTCATGAGCCAAATGACCACAGTCTCCTCAAAACTCACTTTTCAGTCAGCCTATCATCTCTAATGCTCCTTTGTTATGTAGCTCATCCCAACAGACATTCTATTCAACGTGGAATTCAAGTTACACACTGCCTCTCACTGCAGATTCCAAGAGGGCTGTGCCCACTATCCTACCTATAACCATCCATTACGTTGGTGTAAAACTGATGTAACTTGAGACCTTTTTGTATTTATAGTTCCCTATAAAGCACTATGCACATAGTAGTACAGAAGTAGTATAAGTGGTATAGAAATAATAAACAAGAGAATAATACTAATAAGTAATAGTGACAAAGCATCTGTCATGACCAATGATTTGACTTTAAACTAAATGGATGAAAGCCAGTCTCTCTGCCAAACAGGTGAAAGAGTGAACGTTGACAATAACATGAAAGAGAAATTCATCCCTGGTGTGACCCATTTAAGATAGTGGAGTTGCAATTGGGATGAATTTGTCCCAAAATTCAGCATGGTAAAATCTAGTATTTTGGTAACTACTACGAAACAGACAGCTGATTTTACAGTAAAGCAGTGTGAGACTTGAAAACCATACTTTTGGACTTAGATCAAAGCCACAGGACATGTTGGAATTTAACTTGGACTTGAGCTTCTCCAGAAACAACGGAAATATGATATCACTTCACATCAGGGAACAAATAAAAGGGGAAACAGCACTTTGCAGTGGAGAGTTCAGCCTGTGGTCAGATCATGCAAAATAAATAAAATAAAATAAATACAAATTTCAGGTTACCAGTGACACAAAGCTTTTCCTCCTTATACATAAATAAATAGTTACTGACCTAAGCAGAATTCTTTCTGTTTTTCCAATTCTCATTAATATCTGAAAAGTTCACGGCATGATGGTATTAATAACATGAACTGTATGTAAGGTTTGCTTTGTTGGGGAATGTATCATTACTGATAGATAAATAATCAATCTAGTCAAAGAAACAATAAAACAAAACAAATTATTCAAATCAGAGTAAATACCCTAGGGCGTATCATGACATCCATTTTTAAGCAAAATTCTCCATTGTTTTAATTAGGGTTTATGTTTTAGAACGTTTGGCAGCATGTAGACTATCTAATGTCTTTAAACAGAAAACATCTTAATATCATTCCCCCATGGCAAATCGCTAAGTTCAGAAAGCACACCTTTTAATTATAGTGTTTTACTGGGCCTTCGTTAGCAGTTGCAAGAACAGCTGACACATGCACGCACCAAAGAACACACACACACATTTTCATGAGACAGAAAATAAGTTATTAAGGGAAAGGGAGGATATATTTGACAAACATAGGCAATATTGAAGGAACAATTGTTAAAGGGTTTGTATTCTTTGGATATTTCTATTAAGTTTGATAGGGGTTTTCCAAGTTCAAGCAAAAGAAAAGCTTAAATGTAGCCCTGTTGTTTCAGTTGCTGGTTTTTAATAGTTTTATATTAAACTGGTTTTACAAAACCCCTAGTGTAAAATAGAAGAAACCTTCCAATCTGTGATCATATTTCTTTGGACCACTAATATGAAAATGTTTGCTATTAATTTTTAACATCTGTGGCTGCACCCAATGCACAGGGTTCATTTTAGTAGGACATTGCCTGTGTAGCCAAAGGCAGAACTTACCCTTGGTTTTAGAATTACTACTATAGATTAAGATAATGATGGGCTGTCAAGGTCTAGGAAGTTGATGATAAAATCACAGTAAACTTGTATAGGGCTCTCTATCCAAGCGGCCCAGCTGGTTGTTCAAGCCATTTTCCCAGTCACTGTACCAGTACAAGTATTATCCCAGGTTAAGTTTTCCTATGTTAAGCTATTGATACAAGCCAGCATTTTCCTAGTTATGGTTAGGTGATGGGCTATCCACTAATTGAAGCAATTGCATTTGAAGTGTTTATATCTTATGTAATTTTTAACTGGCATTTGAAAAACTGTGACATTGCTAGGTGAAATCATGGTACTGCATTAGGTTGGGAAAGTCTATCCTGTCCAAAGATGTCCCTCAACATTCCATTACCTTCATTATGCCATTTGAACCACAGATCGTATTCATTCTATAATCACTGTTAAAGAAAGGATTACAAGATATAAGAAAGTAGATTTAGTGATACATCATGGCTGCTTCTGGATGATTGTTCAGGATAGTAGAGGGCCTATTAGAGACCTTTACACCTCTGCTTCCCGTGGGGTAATAACAACAGCGCTTCAGGTGCTGAGGAGACCAGTCAGGGCTCTCGAGTGCTACTGGCAGGGCAAAGGCTGCAAGGTAGCATTTATGTGCCAGCAAGGTGGCTCTAGGGCTCCTGCTCCTGCCCCTCCCTTCCCGCAGCTGGTTGTGCTGGGTGTGCTTGGAAAAGGAGAGGCTATTCCAGCTGGTGTGCTTCCCTAACTTGCACCGGGGGTTGAACCAGCTTCCAGCTCCTGCCCACGTGTGTGTGTGTGTGTGTGTGTGTACGTAGGTGGCTGAAAGCTACCTAGATCTCTTCCCGCCTCAGGTGCACTGCGTGGAGCTCAGCCGCATTTAAGTATTTAGCCATCACGTCGCCCAGTGCCATAATGCATCCAGGCACTAGTGATAGCTGTTAAGCGCACAGCCTCCCTTCGTCAAAAAACAGAGCAACTCTGAGTCACACAACAAAAGTCCCCAAAGACACTCTTCAGTCAACAAATACAGAACCATTTAAAATATATCATGAGGAAAAATGGAGTTTAAAAGTTGGGCCAAAAAGAAGTTAGTTTTAGAATGTAACCTAAGTGAATATTCATTAATAGGACTAATGGTATTTTGAAACATCTGAGGTCCTGACACAACTTTACATAGTAATGAAATGAAATAGGACTTCCTTTAAATGCTTTGGTGAGTTTCCCCCATGTTAGAGCATGCTGTAGCTATTTTTAGAGTTATGTAAATAATGAATTGGCACTGATCTGTAAGATGTGATTAAAAGTACTTCCAGACAGCCCCACCGTCTGCTCTAAACATTCCAAGAGGCTGCTGGTCAATGGTGTCGAAGGCGGCAGAGCAGTCAGGTAGTACAGATATGGAACATAACCCAGAATCAGCCTGCAGCAAGAGATTAGTCATGGCCAGGGTCTTCCCCTTCATGAGAGTAAGGAAGAAAAGACTGTCCCAAACAGGAAAGTAGTAACTGTACCCAAACCGCCTATAACAGCCACACATGTGGCAGTGGGTTTAAAAAGGTAAAGGATCCTCCCACCAACCTATATAGGAGCAAAGGAGCCAGACAAACTCTCCCCACCCAGTTATAATTTTTCAAATGCAATATTGAAGTCTCTATATAGTTGCATAGACCTACATACAAATAACTGTAGTGGTTAAATATTTACCAAACATGTATATTAACTGGTGCTTTCTAATCAGTATATTCTGAAAACAAGCTTGGTTAAAGGAAGACATGCTCAAGGCATCTAAAAATAGGACACTTTCTTAAAAGTGAAAGGTCACTAAGGAAAGAGGAATGACTTATAACGAGGGGGAAAGAACTGAGGGAATGGTCTGCATAAATGGATAATTTAAACATGCAGGAATGAAGGGTGCTGGAACAGCCAAATATTTCTTCCGTCTCCATGATTTTGTGTTGCTTGACCACGTTTGTTCAAGGCTATAATTATAACGATCCACACTTCAAGTGTATGAAACATTAAGTGTATATTTTGGCTTATTTGCCTTGCATATGAAATAAACAGATTTTTCATTTCAATATATGCTGCCACAGCAGTTGTTAAACACACAGTTATTCATATCTCTTCATTTTGATAATAAACTGAAGGGAGAGAAGCTGGCTGGAAGCGTACATGAGGATTATACCATATCTATCCTCAGAAGCCCAAGGTACACAGCATTAGTTCAAAATCCTCTAGTCAGATCCTTGAAAAATTGAATAGGGGTTCTGTGAGGAAATCTTAACCACACTGTCATTTTAGGATGATAAAAAGAAAAGGAGTACTTGTGGCACCTTAGAGACTAACCAATTTATTTGAGCATGAGCTTTCGTGAGCTACAGCTCACTTCATCAGATGTTTACCGTGGAAACTGCAGCAGACTTTATATACACACAGAGAATATGAAACAATACCTCCTCCCACCCCACTGTCCTGCTGGTAATAGCTTATCTAAAGTGATCAACAGGTGGGCCATTTCCAGCACAAATCCAGGTTTTCTCACCCTCCACCCCCCCACACAAATTCACTCTCCTGCTGGCGCTAGCCCATCCAAAGTGACAACTCTTTACATAATCAAGTCGGGCTATTTCCTGCATAGATCCAGGTTTTCTCACATCCCCCCCACCCCCATACACACACAAACTCACTCTCCTGCTGGTAATAGCTCATCTAAACTGACCACTCTCCAAATTTAAATCCAAGTTAAACCAGAACATCTGGGGGGGGGTAGGAAAAAACAAGAGGAAACAGGCTACCTTGCATAATGACTTAGCCACTCCCAGTCTCTATTTAAGCCTAAATTAATAGTATCCAATTTGCAAATGAATTCCAATTCAGCAGTTTCTCTCTGGAGTCTGGATTTGAAGTTTTTTTGTTTTAAGATAGCGACCTTCATGTCTGTGATTGCGTGACCAGAGAGATTGAAGTGTTCTCCGACTGGTTTATGAATGTTATAATTCTTGACATCTGATTTGTGTCCATTTATTCTATATATTTATTCCTGGATCTATGCAGGAAATAGCCCGACTTGATTATGTAAAGAGTTGTCACTTTGGATGGGCTAGCACCAGCAGGAGAGTGAATTTGTGTGGGGGGGTGGAGGGTGAGAAAACCTGGATTTGTGCTGGAAATGGCCCACCTGTTGATCACTTTAGATAAGCTATTACCAGCAGGACAGTGGGGTGGGAGGAGGTATTGTTTCATATTCTCTGTGTGTATATGAAGTCTGCTGCAGTTTCCACGGTACACATCTGATGAAGTGAGCTGTAGCTCACGAAAGCTCATGCTCAAATAAATTGGTTAGTCTCTAAGGTGCCACAAGTACTCCTTTTCTTTTTGCGAATACAGACTAACACGGCTGTTCCTCTGAAACCTGTCTTTAGGATGATAGTTTATTAACTAGTGACAGGTTTATCTAGTATAGACAGGACAACCCTAGCCTTGTGCAAACCTTCTCTATAAACATTGAGCACTTTGTGTCATCAAGGTACTTTTTTATTCTGTGCTTCAGGTGTTTGTTAGGAGAAAAACTAGGCTGGAGTCTGCAAAGGTATGTTGGACGTATTGCTACATACAGGGCCAGCCCAAGACCAAATGGTGCCCCAGGCGTGGAGCATTTCAGTGCTCCTCCTCCCCCCACTCTATTTGTTAAACTTTTGAATACCTTATTTTTTCTACAACACCTTGATTCTGGTGCCTGCCCCCCAAGCCTGGCACCCCAGATGGTCGACTGGGTCGCCTGCCCCTAAATCTGGCCCTGGCTCCATACAAAAACAATGAAATCAAAATGATGCTAATGGCCTCCTGTGAAGTAAATCCACCAGCCAAGAAAAAGTCATAGGTAAGGCTTCTTGAGCCATCAATAATTCTAAATGTATAGCATCAGAATTCTGACCTCTGAAAAGAATGGCTCAAGCAACAGCTCTTTTCTGCTGTGATTGGGACTTCCAGATCCACCTTAATGGCAAATTCAAGCAGTGTTTCACCTTTACCTCCGCTTGTGTATGGATTTGTACTTATGCATTTAGGAAAACATTTTCAAGTGTGGATGCCTAAAACACTGCACCTAACTCTATATTCAGGCGCTCAGTACCGCTGAAATAATCAGCTCACATATTCAGGTGCTTAATTATGGATTTAGGCGAATAAAGCAAATGTTTGAGACTATTGGTTCTGTTGAATGCCAGGTACCTCCTTATTTCTGTCCAATCCAAGGTGATTTACTTGCGGTTACTTTCCCAGTCATAACATAGGACAAGAGAGTACCTCAAAGAGGGGGCAACATATAAAATTTGGCGGCAGCATGGTGCGACAGATAAGGACTCAGGAGACCAGGTTTACCCCCGACCTGGTGTGTGAGCATAGGAAAGTCATTTCACTGGTTTCCCTTCCTACGCTTTGTCTGGCTTGTCTGTTTAGAATGTAAGCTCTTTAGGACCAGGTCTGCTTCTTAGGTGTTTGCACAGTGCCTAACAGAACAGGGTCCCGATCTCTGCCTTGGAGTCCCTCGGCACTACTGTAACACAGACAAGCAGTAATAATTGAAGATGAACTGCTTGTAGTTCCTCTTTAATTGAATCCCTAGGGCTGAGCACGACCAGCTAACGCAGTTTTAAGAGAATATTAAATCCTGCCTGCACTAGATGTTCAGCTGGGCTTAGAAATGTGCCAACATGTTTTAAAACACCACCTACTTTTTCTAGTTTAGACAGAGCCTGTTGCTCCTTTGCCTATTTCTCCTTTGCCATGATACTTACAAAAACTCGACAGCTGTTAGAGTGCTTGTACACTGAGACCACTGCCTATCACATTTCCAAGTGCTTCCCCATTGTCTGAACAAACTGACAGTGTCATCCTGTATCGGCCTGTCATCTCTTGTTTTATACTTAGATTGTAAACTCACAGGGGAAGGGGCCATCATAACAAGTGTTCCTAACAGCTAGCACAATACAAACAAGCAGTAAAAAATAAAATAAATGGCAGGTCCCCAAATGTTTTGGTCTGTTGGAGAAGATGTGCTCTCTCTCCCAAAGTTGACCCAGAAGTTTATTGACAGTAGCCGTTACTTGGTCAAGCATTCACAGTCATCACTCTCCCTCCCAGAACATAATCCTTTTGGATAACTTATTCTTGACAGTTTTTTTTATTTACCTCCCTTCTTCCATGCCATTTTCATCTGTCACCATCTTTTTACCATACTTTGTACAATGCCAGTGGAGACTGAACCCATTTTGTTGGTGGGTGACTGACAGCTTTTGGATTCCCCTTTGGACGAAGTTACTTTGAAGATGTCTGTCCATGCATTTGGCCTGGCTGACTTTTGCGATTTTGTTTTAAGTTGTGTACGGTGGTTTTGTTTATGGTGTTTAGATGATTGATAAACTCATGAAGTACTCAAAGATTAAAATCGCTATTTGAAGTGGAAAGACCCCCCCCATCTCCACCCCCAAACAAGTTTGCTTTTTAACCCAGCCATTTCATGTCTTTGAGAATGTACTATCCCGTTAGGAATAAGAAAGGGAAAACATAGCGGGAGTTAAGAACAACTCACCAACTGGAAGAGAGGGAGATGATGCAGGCAGCTGCCACTGGCAAATGGCTTCACTTTAGAAGTAAAACTGATTGGGTCTACGAAATTTAAAGGCCAGCCACTGAACGATGTGCTGGGAAAAAAAGTCCTTCCCAGAGGACAAACTTGTATCAGGGAGAGAGAGCAGGAATCAGGTAGTCCCAAAGGAATTGGCTTCTTGGGTTAGTGGTTGCTTCTTTATGTTGCATCCCATCACTCTGTCACAATGTGGTATAATCAGAACATCCAATCTAAAGGGCTTGGTCACAGAACTATTACAGGAGAGGACTTTATTAAATAACCCCACTACTGGGATTAATATATTTTGCAAACATACACAAACAGGAGGGATCAAGAGCAAGCGAGCAATCTGTACGCAACTATAATAATTTCCATCCCATGTAAATGGGTTGGTTATTTCCCATGACAACAGTCTTTGGGATATGGTTCTTATTTTGCCATATCTACTATGTCACAAGGATGACTAGTGTGTCATGTTAGATCTTTCATCATCCTTTTCTCCTTGTGAATGTAGGACAATAGACTGTGCATCTTTCTTTCTTTATGTACTGTTTTAGACACCACTTTCTGTTCATGCTAAAGTAATTGCACTGATACAATATGCGGAGAAAACTGGAAACTGCACCAAAAGTGACATTTAATTTATGGAGAATCTCAAATTGTAATCATTTCCTTAAATGTCTCCCCTGAATTATACAGCAAGTCATTTTAATGAGAATTCAAAAGATATATAATCCAAGTGTTATGAGACATTGTTACAGCCTTCTTAATATCCCCAAAGCAAAGTTTATAGTCTGGACTGCTCTATTAGCTAAGAAAGACATTTCCATGGTAAATGTATAGACTGCAGTCAAACTATGGATAAACTGTAGCATTTCAAGCCATAAGAGTCATAGGGATGTTAACCCCTGCTCCTGAAAACAATTAATGTACCTGATTAGATTGACATCTATGGCACTACTCATGCTTAAAGATAAGTATGTAAGCATTTCCTGGATCAGGACCAAGAGCTGGAATTTAATAAGGTGTTTTAATGAACTGTTTACTGACATATCCTTTCCTATGATGCTCACCCTAGGAAAATCTTCATATCAACCATTTGAATAGTCAGTTCTCTAAACTGTACATATCTTTAATATATATCAGTGCACATGTTGTTACTTTATTATTGTGAATATTACCCAAATCCCTTTCAGATCCTCATTGCACAGGGGAACATAGGAGCTAAATTTAACTAAGAACCTGCTGTCATGGTATGACGACAGAGATATCCATATATGGGGAAGGGAATTAGAAATCAGTTCTGCTAGCCACTATAAGAGAAGTATACCATGTTTTTATACATTCATACCTATATACAGGATGGTCCTAGGGGAAAAAATCAGTGTCACGTTTAAAATCAATCTTGGCACTCTCTAAGCAAAGCTGATTGAACTATAAGGTGTGCTATTTTTTGTGCTTAATTAACACATCTTATCAATTAATGTGTTGCCAGAATACATATAGCAAGAAATTCCATGTTCCATTAACGAAAAGGTTTCAAGCTTGCGGAATATAGCATTTCATAATAAAGTGCTGTTCATGCTAAAAATAGTCACAGATTAGCATTTTTAAAAGTTCTTGAATCAGGTTAAAATAATATGGATATGCTGCTACGCTTTTGTGTGTACAGAAGCAAAATGACCACGCTAACTTGGCCATAATTAATTATCAAATCCAGCATAATGCAATGACCTAGAATTACAATATCACGCATTATCTACAATCAGGATAGTAATCATGAAGCTGCTGTATATTCTTAGGCCCTGATCCAGCATGCACATAATCAAATGTTTAACATTAATTGCATGAATAGTCTCATTAGCTTCAGTGGAACTACTCATATGCTTAATGTTGAATACTTGCTCAAGTGCTTTGCTGGATCAGGCATTAGAGTCCAGCAAAAGTTTCCTCTTCCTGAAAGTGGAATATAACGTAATGTTAAAGAAAAAAGAAAAAAAATCTGGCCTTAGGGCCTTATTCAACACCCACTGAAGTTAATGGGAGTCTGTCTATTGACTTGAATATGCATATTGATCAGGTTTATATAGACGAACACTTGCAGTGAAACAATCATGGATATGAAAAATGCAATTTAAGTTCAGGGATGACAGTTGTTTACATTGTTTCAAAAACCGTCATCCTCAAAATTATGTTAATGACTCTCTTTTAGCCCCCAATTTCTGTTATTTTATCAAGATAGAGGCCTGATAGCATGAGACAAAGTGTTCTAGCTTATTTCTCATACTCTCAATTGCTGATAGCTGGTATTGCAAAGGCAACTGAGCAAACAGTAGGACTATCTTGAATCAGGAGTGAAAAAGGAACCCAAACAATTGATGCAAATAGCCAATTGAAATATTTGACCAAATACTGAACAATTGAAAATAGTGAATGGTCAAAACTCAATAAGAAATGAAATAGTAGATAGAGGAATAGATTTTACATTCACATGTATTATATATGATAATTTATTACAGCAGAATATTGGTAATGAGAACCATTAACTACAGACAGCCTCATTATCTGACAAAACATAATATGCTGAATATCATTTTCATATCATATTTGGTTAATAATTTTCTATAGTCACCATCATTTTATGAAAAAATATGCTAATAGCTAAAAGTCTTCTGATTAAATAGGTGTTTGGGTATTTCTGAACACAACAATTAGGCATTATTTCTATTGTTATATATGAAGATATTTTGGCTCATGAATCCATTCTGAAAAAAAATGGACCTATTCTTTTATAAAATGATTTGTTTGTTTCTAAAAAATAAAACAAACTATGGCACTTTGAAGAAATTAAGTTACTTTGAATGTTTTTGGTTACATATTGACCGGAATGGGTTAAGGTTGTGAGCTTGATTCTGGTCTTGATTGATGTCATTTTTACTGGAAGGTAACTCCACTGACTTCAATGGGACAGTCTAGTCCTCTCCATCTTTCACCTGGTGCCTAATCGGTCTCCCTGCCTCGCATCATCTGGAAACAGGTAATAATCAATTAACACAGGTAGCAACAGCATCACACAGCCAAATCCCTGAAATATGCTGAAGGGGCAAGCTGCAGGCATTGAAGACAGAGGACAAAGCTGGGTGTTGAATTTACTTACCTCTAGTATCTCATCACTTATTGCTAATGTGGAATACAGTTTCTGAAATTTGAAAACCCTCAAATGCCATGATTCATCCTTAGTTAGCCTTCAGAACATTTGGAGCCTGATCTTCCGTTGCCCTGGATTTCCTTGTTGGCCCTTATGCCAGTACAAAGCAAAAGCAACATGCTAACATTCTGAATATTAGATGAAATCTATGTACTTCAGAACACAACTTTTAATTTCCACTGTACCCATTCACTTTACAAGACGGATAATGTTCTCATCAGGACTCAGATAATTATATGTGCTAGACAAGGTGTAAATTGTAAGTGTTAGGATGGATTGCTAACGGCTCATATCACAGCTGGCAGCCTGCACACACCTTTTTTTGTAAGGGAAACCACAATGTTTTTGATATAATTTCTTTGGCAGATTTGTTTAACCTTAGACACAAATGTGGGACTTGTGATCCCAGTAAAGGACTGGATTTCAGGGTTGTTGGTTTTTTTTTTGTTTTTTTTGTTTTTTGTTAAGTTACCATGCTTTCCTCTTTAGGCATTCAGAAATCCACATAAAATGTTTCAAATACTTTTTTGATGTAATAAGAGAGTACATTTGCAATCCCTATTTAAAATTTAAATAAATATTATGAAAAAGCACAGAGCTGTTCAAGTCCATAGACTATGGATGCATTTTGTGCAACCTTATTTAAAACTCTTCCTTACTTTTAATTAATGACCTACAATATGTGGTTAAGTTGTTTTGCAGACTGACTGCATTGATTGAAAGATCTCTCTTCGGTTTTGAAAGTTTGGGCTTAGTTTTGATAGCCAAGCATCATGTTGTTTTCTCTGTGTCTATTGTTATGATCAAAGGCTAATGTCACATAATTGTTCTGGATATTTGGTAATTAGAGATGAATGCACATAAGAAAACCAGCCACCTACCTGCCAGTGTTTATCCATAAAAAAATGGCATCAGATGCCTGACATCTGAAGTCATTGACTGAAACTCTCTCATTCAATAGGAAAGTAAGAGGAGAAATAGGTTTTGGTTTTTTATTAGCTAAGATTCCTTGGCTATAAATCAGGCTCAGACTGAGCTTGATCTAGATGTAAAGTGAGGAATGATGACTTAACACTTTGTAATAACTTGCAGCTGGGGGGCGGGGGGGGGTCACTTTCCGCATGGATCACATATGGTTTGAAGTTGTTTGCATCAGCCTGCAAGATCTCATCATGGTGGACTTGGCATTCTTACAAGCTTACTGGGCGGTTATTTGTTTCTTTTTGGAGCAATCTTGTGAAGCATCTCCCATTCTGAACACCCTCTATTCCTCCTGACTATGCAGGAGGTTCTCGGCACCTTAGGTTTATGCACCTCCAGCATAAAGAGCTGACTCTTTATGTTGTAGCAGTTTAGTGGATTAGCCTGGTACTACAAAGTGGATAGCTACAAACCATGGCCTTCCTCTTCAAGATTCTAGTCGTAACAGATTGGTTGTTGGGTGAATATCATCTTGGATGTATGCATATAATCACTTTGTCCAGTGAAGACTTTCTGAAACAAGAGCCTATCAGCAGCTCTGTGATATGTTGTTTGGTATTTTTCCTAAAGGTTCATAGAAGCTCACAGGCCCATCTTCCCTCTGTGTTAATAATAGAAAAATCTGTAGGTGATGTGTTGTCCAGTGCTATCTAAGCTGTTCCGTGGCTCCTTGAAACTTCTGCCACTTGAATGAACGTGATCCTTGTTGAAACCTCATTCACGTTAGCTTGTGCTGTCCTGTTTTCTGTCTCCCCCATATGATTGCTCTGGATATCCTGCTGCCATCCTGGTCTCTCACAAAATAAAAAAAAAAAATATATTGTATAGTTCCTTGTTCTAGGAGCAGGACAAGAGCCCAAACCTCTGCACTGAGAGTATATATAGAATGATCTCACTATTTGTATTTCAGAATAGGATTCCTAGGGTTGTAATGCAGTTAATATTCTTTTAAAGCTATTCATGGGAGAGTTCCTCCTGAAAAAGCTGTGCTTATTATGCCACCAATGTTGAACTATGGGATTTGTCTTCTCTCATACATTTTGCAATGCACGGTGGGTCCAATTTATCCCTGATATCAACCCATTCACATCAGTGAAGTTTCCCTAGGTCTGAGATTTGCCCAATGGGTCTAATGGGATTTTTCCATTTTCTTTGGCATTCTACATTGCAGAGGTCTGGGGGAGACTGGATCTGTGGTTCTGGTGAAATCCTTTGTTTTCTTAAGTTTAAGCACATTCATATTTTAGATGACTCATGTGGTTTTAGTGGTCCCGTTGACTTGTTTTTGGTACTGCCCAGGAGCAATTTATTCAGGTTCCTGCCCACATATTCCTGACTTTTCAATAATAATATTTTTAGCAGTTAAATGGTACTTTACATGTTCAAAGGGCTTATAAATCATTGAACCTGATTCACCGCTACATTACTCTAGTTTTACACTGGTTCAATACATCAAAGTGTTCCACAGTGTCAAAGTAGGATAACACAACACTGAATCAGATTGCAAGCCCCAAGGGAGAGACCCCACCCCTGACTTGAGCCTGTAAATCCTACAATAATATTAAATTAATTCTTATAACACCCCATCAGGTAGACACCCAAGTATTATCCCCATTTTAGAACAGAGAAATGGAGAGATAAAGTGATTTGTTTCAAGCCACAATTTTTATAAGTGGCAAAGTCTCCGGGCTCCCAGGCCATGATCATCCTTTTGGTGGTGATAGTTGGGAAACAGCGTAAGGCTGCTCTGGCTATGTTCGGTATTCCCAGTTGGTCTAAGTAGTAATGTATTGGACCAACAATTGATGTTAATTGAATACTGTGTTCTACTTCTAGAAACACAGGAGTTGCCACAGCAGATCTGACTATCAGGTCCATTACTCTGTTCCAGACAGCAACCAGTAGAAGATGCCTTAGAGGAAACTGTGAGAAACCCCGCAGCAACCATTTTATGGCACAACCCATCCTAATGGAAAGTTTCATCCTAACTGTGATGGAGTGTGACTCATCACCGCGGTGCCTCCTCCTGGGTGTCTTGGGAATTGGCTCTGCGCCCTCTTCTGGTGGTGCCTCGCCAGTATGACGTCTGCTCTGGTACTCGTGTCACTCCCAGGACCATGGTGTCCTCTTCAGTGACACAGCCCTTTGGCTGTGTCACACTTCATTCTCCCCCATTCCAGGGGAACTGCAGTCAACTGTCCAGCTACTTCCTTCAGTGGCAGCCACAGCCAATTGTCTAGCTACTTCCTCTGTGGTGAGGAAAGGAGGGGGTACCTGGTCCCACCCACTACTCTGGGTCCCAGCCCAGGGACCCTGTAGGAGGCTGCCATATGTGGTGTCCTCTCCAACCTCTCCATACCTTTCACCTCCCCATGCCCCCCAGCACTTTTTGTCCTTACCTCAGGTCTTCAGCCTGCCTGTCTTAGCAGCTAGCCAGGAGCTCTCTAGCTTTCCTGGTTCCTGCTGGAATCACTGCTCTGTCCAGGGTGATGGCACTCTTTCCTCCTGCTAGGAGCCTGATCTTCCCTCTTCAAGCTCCAGAACTCTGCTCTGCCCTGCAGCCCTTCTTTTATGAGCTTGTCAGGCCATGACTGGCTACTCCTTTCAGCCCCTTTCTAATTGGCTGCCTCCAGCGCAGCCTCCCTAGGGCTGCTTTTAGCCCCTTTTCTTCCAGTGGGGGGCAGCTGCCCCATCACACTAACCTCCCCAGTTAGATATTGGCT
The DNA here is from genome assembly GCF_965140235.1 of Caretta caretta. Taxonomy (NCBI): domain Eukaryota; kingdom Metazoa; phylum Chordata; order Testudines; family Cheloniidae; genus Caretta; species Caretta caretta. The sequence continues at coordinate 51,498,809 of NC_134216.1, read as the reverse complement.
TATGCCCTGGGAGCATAAAGATTGACATCCCTTGTAAACTTCTGAAAGTGGAATAAAAAAAAAAAATCTGTCTTTCAGCCCCCAAATGCACAAACCAGGCACACAAACATACATAGGCTCAGATCCTGGGCTGACTCCAGGCTCTTTGTGCTACTCCACTTATATAAGGTTATCATAAACCTGGATGACCTGATCCCTGGAAGACATACTACATATGCGACTCCATAGTTGGTTTAGAGCTGCCACAGCAGCTTGTACAGCTGCCATGCACTCTTGTTAATTCTGTAGAGAGCATGGCCAAAAAAAAAAAAGGGGGGGGGTGTGCATGCGAGAGAGAGAGGTGTGTGTGATTTCTGTTACAGTGGAACTACAGTGCTGAAAGGGTTAATAATGGGTATGGAATGCAACTTTTTATAGTCCCACTTAGGGCTGTGTAGACAGCTTTCTTTAAAAAGAGAAAAGACAAAAAATAAATAAAGAGATTTATCTCGTTAGACTGACCTCACACTTGGTAAAGCAACCCCCCCATCCTTTCATGTATTTATACCTGCTCCTGGATTAGTATTGGGGAAGTTAATTTCTCCTTTCACATCCGATGAAGTGAGCTGTAGCTCACGAAAGCTTATGCTCAAATAAATTGGTTAGTCTCTAAGGTGCCACAAGTACTCCTTTTCTTTCTCCTTACTGTTACTCATGCCTTCTTGTCAACTGTCTGTAATGGACCACTCTTACCACTTCAAAAGAGATTTTTCCCCCCATAGTTTCCTGCTGTTAATTGATTTATCTCATTAGACTGACCTCACACTTGGTAAAATACTCCCTCCCCCCCATCCTTTCCTGTATTTACACCTGCTCCTGGATTGTCACGGCATGCATCCGATGAAGTGGTTTCTAGCCCACGAAAGTTTATTACCAAATGAATTTGTTAGTCTCTAAGGTGCCACAAGGACTCCTTGTTGTTTAGACTAAAGAAAATTAGCGTGAGAGCCAAACAGTCATTCTGGCTGCTGAGTGAGGCAGAAAATGATTGAGAAAACTGACAAAATCCTCAAAACAACTTAGAAATCTTACTAATCCACAGACCGGTCCTGTCTGTTCATATCAGATAAATGTCATAAATTGTCCTCTAATTATGATGTCCACAACAGCTACATGAAAACCTGCAGTGTCAAGACAAAACCAATAATATTTTTGGTCAAGAAACTTCATGAAGTTGTGGTTGTGTTATAAACAAACGGTAAAATTACAACTCCACATGTTCACAAACTTTCAACCCACCACACACAAATTTTGTGATCTCCATTAAGTTTTCTGTTATGAGTGGTAAAGAAGTGTGTTCGTAGGTCCAGAAAGCATTTCGAGTCCAATGAAAACATTTGGATATACAGTAAGTTATTTGGATTTTTTTTTTTACAGTAAACATTTGGATATTTAGTAAGATGTGACATAAAATAAGTCTGCTGGTGTACAGACTAAAGAATTTTTCTTCTGAATTACAGATCACAGTTGCAATAGCACTAACATTTGACAAAAGTTGTCAAATACCTCCAGAAGAATAGGACAAAATTAAATAATGGCTAATCTGGTTCATATTTAATTGATGAGAAATACTATGTAACATTTGTGTATTAACATAATATATCATAAAAGTCTTTTCCTCTCATCAAAAGGAATGAGTTTATTTCTCTGAATGGGGAATTATAAAGGAGGACAATTATCCATAACAGTCTGTGTGCTTTCTTTGGCTGAACTTTATGTAAGCAGAGTCTGGATGAACTCTCCCCTGACATCTAGCGGTGAGCTGTGGAAAAAGACTTTAGAAGCTGATCTCATTTGCATGGACACACCCACCTTGCCTAAGTGCTCAGCATGATGGGACCGCTTGCCCAAATGATCACTTGTGACTGGTGTTGGATCCCCAGTCTCCTTGTTATTGGGGCACGAGTAATAAAGGGTTGCTAGCCTTGTTGTGTGAACTGAGGGCAGCAGAACTGTACCTGGCATATCCCAATGGAGGGACTTACCCTCAACTGAACAGCATTTGGTAGGCAGGGGACATGGGTTCCAAAGCCCAATGAGTTGAAAGAAGGTGGAGACAAGTACTTGTACCTGGTGGTGTGGGCCTTGTTTAAGGGTCCTAGACACTATTTGACCCTTTCTTTCTCCATAGCGTAATAAAAGAGCTAATTTAGACTCAACTGAGAGTCTTGTTACATGCTGCAGAGCTCAAGTCACTGCTACCTAGGTCTAATACTTAGACCTACTTTAGGATAGTGTCTCTATTGCAAGAGACTGCCTCGTGTGCACCAGCAGTGAGGCTCCCCCACTAACAGCTGAAATCACTGAGAGCTGTGTTAAGTGTGTGGGTGGGCCCTGAAGACATTCTGGTGAGCAGGCAGCAGGATGGCTGGTGGAGAGGCATGGCAAGTGGCCAGCAGAGAAGCTGGTGAGAGGGCCAGGGCTGCAGTGGCATGGCAATCGGCTGTTGGGGCGATGAGCAAGTGCCCAAGCAATGCAGCTTGTAAGGTGCCTTCTTACCCCCCGTCCCACCACCTTCCACACAGGGTGGGTGGTGAACTCGCAGATGAACCTCTGAACTCTGGGGCTGCACTGGCCAAGGACAGCAACTGTGAGTGGGGTACAGAGAAGGGATGGGCATGTTAAAGGGACTTTAGGGTTGCTGGACTTAAGACCCTGAGGGGAAAAGGGCACTAAGAGGCAATAATTCCCCTCAGAGGTGCTCAGGGGGTGGTGTGTAATTGTCTCAGGTCAGTGGGTGGGGGCTCAAGCCAGTTTTGTGGTGTATTGTTGAAAAGGAACCTCTAGATACTGAACCCGGCCCTTGTTGCTTCTGGCTTCACCTGGCAGAAGGGTTACATTTATAGGACATGACCTATTGGAAACAGACATCTTTGGTTGACTTTTAAAATGCCTGGACAGCTATTTAGATGGATTTTCAAAGTATACATCCTCTGAAACATCCTTCCTAGGTTTTTTGTTTGTTTTTAAGAAAAGCTCTCACTGTCTTACTGGCTACAACGAGCATGAAATATCAAAGAAATGAAGTTGATCGATTGGCTGGTGCCAATTCTGGCAAATATAAAGGCCAGAAGAGAACTAAAATGTCTTCCTGTGCTTTAAAAAAAACAATAAAAAAAAACAAACAAAAAAACCCCCACTGTACATGGGTAAAGTTTTTTAAATGGTTGATAGGCTAGAATGAAGATGGGACCCTTTCTTGTTTGGTTAGAGAGGTCTTAGGCAGAGTACTATTTTCATGTGCAGCAGAGACTTCTTTTGTGAAATAGAATCCACTCTCTGGGAACTAGACACTGCAGAGTTGAGACAACACAGTGAAAAATAATTATAATAAACTTTTGAGAGCAAACTCCGTTTCTTGGCAATTACAGAATCACGCTTACTTCTGCAAGTGTGAGAAGACTCCAGCCACATTTTCCCCCAGAAATGAAGCCAAAAAGGCTTCACTGCAGGAAAGAACCAGTCTTTGGAAGTAGTTCAGGTGATTGAGGCAGCTATTTTGGCTGTGGCAAATTTCCTCTGGGCCCTGGAAGGACAAAACAAGACAACTTGCAAACCAAACAGACTAGCAAGAACTGCAGCAGAAGGGAGTGGGTTACAACTGAGAATAGCCCATAACATCACTCTGATAATCCATCAGAAAATAGAAAGATCCTGAACAAGAGGAAAAGAGCAGATCAGTTAGCTAGTAAAGTTTATCTCTGCTAAGATATATATGAACCTGAGAACACGAGTTAGGCAAGTTCAGTTAGATCAACCTGGTCATCAGAGAGAAAATTTCCATGGCTGTGGAAATACAAGTTCAGAATCTTATTTCCAGGTGTTGGCATAACTCAGAAGGGTGCATTAGCCTGGCATTCAATCAGCTGACAGATGAACTTAGAATATAATAATGCACGTGGAGGAAAAGGGTTAGTCACAGCTGTGTAGTATTATAAGTCAATAACAGCACTTCAGAGATCCAGCAAGGGGAAAAAAAAAACATTCAAGAGAAAGAAGGAAAAGAGCAGACAATCTGGCAACTCCCAGCTGTTACAGTATGTTCTTTTATGCTTGATACAGCACAGACTCCGGATCCAAAACACAAAACTATTAAGCGAGCCTCACTATCCAAGTATGAGGTGGGTAAATGTTGTTAATCCCATTTTAGAGCTCAGCAGACTAAGGCTAGGTGAATTCCCTAAGGTCATTCAGAGAGATAGTAGCAGAGCCTGAAATTAGGACATAAAACCTCCAATTCACAGTCCCTGCTCTGAGTCCTAGACAACATGCCATGTCTTCTAAAAAGACCAGCAGAGATCCTGAAGCATTGGAAAATAGAGCATGCTTTTAAAAGAAAAAAAAACCTGACAAACTGGAAGTACTTTTGGCAATTGATAAACAAGTTCTGAAGGCATGATCCTGCTCCCATTGAAGTGAGTAGTAAATTTCCCATTGACTTCAATAGGACAGGGTCAACCAGTGAATGACCGTGCTGCACAATGTGAATCTACAATATCTGAAATGTGCGCTTACATGTTGCTTTAACAGATTGAAATTAAGAAGACACACTTTTAGAATATTGATAGAAAGGAGTAAATGCACCTGGCTTGTGGGAAACAGCAACAGGTGTGTTCGCATTTCCAAATTTTACGGAGATTATTAAAACATACCCATTCCTTGTTAGCACTTGAAGGGGCCGGTCAAGGTTCCTTCCCCACTCTGAACTCTAGGGTACAGATGTGGGGACCCGCATGAAAGACCCCCTAAGCTTATTCTTAACCTAAGCTGGTAAGAACTTCCCCAAGGTACAAACTTTGCTTTGTCCTTGAACCGTATGCTGCCACCACCAAGCGTTTTAAACAAAGAACAGGGAAAGAGCCCACTTGGAGACATCTTCCCCCAAAACATCCCCTCAAGCCCTACACCCCCTTTCCTGGGGAAGGCTTGATAATAATCCTTACCAAACTGTACATGTGAACACAGACCCAAACCCTTGGATCTTCAGAAAAATGAAAAATCAATCAGGTTCTTCAAAGAATAATTTTAATTAAAAGAAAGGTAAACGAATCACCTCTGTAAAATCAGGATGGTCAATACCTCACAGGGTAATCAGATTCAAAAACAGAGAGAATCCCTCTAGGCAAAACCTTAAGTTACAAAAAGACACAAAAACAGGAATATACATTCCATCCAGCACAGCTTATTTTACCAGCCATTAAACAAAAGGAATTCTAACGCATTTCTAGCTAGCTTACTTACTAACTTTACAGAAGTTGTAAGGCTGCATTCCTGATCTAGTCCCAGCAAAAGCATCACACAGACAGACTAACCCTTTGTTCCCCGCCCCCTCCAGATTTGAAAGTATCTTGACCTCTCATTGGTCATTTTGGGTCAGGTGACAGCTAGGTTACTGCAGCTTCTTAACCCTTTACAGGTGAAAGGGTTTTGCCTCTGGCCAGGAGAGATTTTATAGCAGTGTGTACAGAAAGGTGGTTACCCTTTCCTTTATATTTATGACAGGGCCACAGCTGTAAACCCTCTATGTGCAGAGTTCCATCTGAAGTCAACTTCCGCCAGTGAAAGGCTTGCAATTAGTTCCAATGTTTCCAGATTTAAAAAAGCATAAATAAGTTATAATTCCAGTAAAGAATCAAAGTGCCCAATAATGTTTTATGAAAATTAAAAAAAGGTTAGATTATTTTTGATCAGTTAGTACTCACGAAATGACAGTGCTCATCAGAATGACAGCTTGAGTGACTAGTGTCCTCTCTTCATGACCAGCTTTACCACCTGCAGCAGCAGCAAGCAAGTCAAGTACTTCATTGACTTGATGGGTCATAGCTACAGTGAAGTCAATGGCACTGTAGCAAAGCAAAGACTCACCGGTGCAGCATCTCCCTGCTGCTCATCTTGGAAATTAGCTCTCCAGTGTATGGAACACCTCTTACTGGCCAGTGTCTCGCCTGCTGCTGGCCCCCCTGTTCCTCCCAGACCCCCGTGCTCTTTACCTTGGGGTTCTGCCCCAGAAGTAGTCTGGGTCTTCCCTCCCTGGGGAACCCCCAACCCTCTACACTCACCTTACCTCCGTGACTACTACCAGTAATCATCTAGCCCCCTTTCACTGGGGCAGACTGCAGTCTGTAAAGGCCACTCATCATTGGCAAGGGGGTATAGGACCTGCTGCCTTTGCCTATCCCCATGCTGCCCCTCTGCAGCCCCAGTACCTTTCGTAGGTCTTCACCAAAGCCTGCAGCCTGGGGGTTTATCAGGCTGGAGCTCCCCAGCTCCCTTTGCCCTTCCCCAGCACTGCTCCACTTCAGGTACCTTGCTCCCAGGCAGCTAGCCCTTCTCACTCCAGGGCTAGAGTGAGACTCTTTTCCCAGTTCCTCCCTCACAGCCCTCTTAACAGGGCTAGCTGGACCCTGATTAAGCTAGCCACACCTGTGGTCAGCTACTCAGTCAGTTTTCCCCAGCTGTTCTCTCTCCTCTTATTTCAGGAGCGGGGTAACCACACCATTACAGGCACTATGGCAATTTAAACAAGATAAGGATCAGTCCCCCTACCTTTATTAGTATTTTTGGGTGACAGGCAAAGAATGAAAACAAGACTTGTGATTTGGGGGAGCAGAGCATATTTCTACTTACCTGTATGAAATATCAGGATGTATGGGACATGAGACATCTCTTATTATTGGAAACTTTCTCTCACCCATGAAGAAGAGGTCAAATTCCAGTAAGTAAGAGTAACCTTACAACAATTTACACCTGCCGAGGATCTCCCACAATGTGTAAAGCTAAGCACATGTGTAAGACTTTCAAGTACTGGGTCCCTTGCCACACAATTCTTGGCTTATTGAGATGGTGTTCATGTGCCTTTCCCACCACTGAGTTCTGTGTATTTTACTGAATTAATAGTATGTTCTAAAATGCAATTTATTTAAAAACATTTATTTTAGGCAAAATTAAACGGACAATTGAGATTACATAGAAATACAATTTTGAACCAGATCACTAACCATTTTCATTAAAAATGCACTGTTGCATTGATTTAAGTATTTTTGTACTGATCAATTTATATAATATTTAATCATGCCGTTTGCAGAGTCAATTGCCATAAAAATCAGTAAAGAAAAAGGTTTCTTAAAATGTGCAAATATCTTAGTATTGTGTTACCATTGATAGTAAATGGCCACTAAATATATGCTTATTACGTAAAGCTTTTTAAAGTACAATAAAAATACAAATTCTATTTGTTAAAAAAAGCCATTGATATGGCTACTAAACATCCTCATTATACAAATTCCAAAATACTATAAGACAAACAAAATTCTAAAGACTTTTGCTTATGAAACATATACTACTGTATTTATTAGTGATTATACATATGTGTGAGTGCGTGCGTGTGTGTATATGTATATGAATGTTGAGCAAAGAATCAGAGAGGAAGACTTACCTAAAGTAGAACATTAAGATCCCAGTTCAGCAAGTTACTTAAGCACATGCCTAACTTCAAGCAAATGAGTAGCCTCCACTGATGCTAATGGGACTACGCTTATACTTAACATGACATATGTGCTTAAATACTTGGCTGAACTGGGGCCTAAGCATATATGCTTAAATGTAATATTGCATAAATGCATTTTTTTGTGTGTGTAAACCTTACGACAATAAGCTCAAAGGAACGTTTCATGAACCATAATGTACCAAAAAAGTGAGTCTTTCTGAGGGAAAAAAGACCCCAACCAACCCTACTAAAAATCCCCTGAAAGTTCTTTTTCTACTTATGTGTGTTGTTAAAGGGTGGGGTTAATGAGGGTTTTATGGATGGAAGGGAATATCCTTAGCCTAAAATTTGGGCATGATTTGTACATACTGAACAAAATCATGGCAAAGTATAAACATTAAGGAACAAATTCGTGGCTGAATGCAAACATTCACAAATCAAATGTTCACTTATTGTTTATGTTAAAGGGTAATGAAAAGTATGCATAGACAAGTCAACAACATACTAACACCTAGCAGCAATATTTTCTGTGTGTGATTATTCATCACAATGCAAGAATCTTACTTTCTTTAAATATTTTTAATATCTAGCTCTTTGTGTGACCTATTTATGGGTATTTAAGGTTTCATTAGTCGCTTGCACTGAGTTGTTGCTGTAAGCTGTAGAGCTGCAGCATGACATTTAACAGTAACACTACACTGTTTCTCAACATATGAAGGCCCCATCCCCGCAAACACGTTGGCATGCGAGTACTTTTACACACGAGTAGCCCCAGTGAATGCAGTGGGGTTACCACATGTTCTTTAGGATGAAAGTGTTAGTTTTCAGAACATTAAATATAGCTGTCATGTAATGAATTCCAAATTACAAACATGATACAATATGTGCAACTAGCTTAGCTGTAAAACATCAAACCAGAAATGCATAGCATTAAGTCTGTCCATTTTACAAAATAACTGTAACATGTATACTAGACCTCCCTAATGCACTTATCAAACATTAGCTAGCATATTGACAATTAATCTGTTATATTTACTTTTTAAAATGTGAATTAAAGGCCTAAAATATTACAGCTGTAATAGACTAACAATAACATTATTCATATAGTATAGTGATTGTGTACAGTTAACTCGAATTAATTACATGGCATCCAGATTTAATTGTTATGTACATACTAATTTTCAGTAAGTTTTACTTCCTTAATTGGTATTTAAAATTTTTACTGTACAATACTCATCCTATTGACCTGAAATTAAATAGTGACTTGAGGTGATTAGTTTTAAAATGTCACCAGGCAAATATTATGCAAAAATTATATTGTCTTCTAACAGAAAGGTATCTATGAGTTCATTAAAGGACTTTCCCAGCTTAAAGTGAATACTCATTAGGTATTGCAAATGTCTGTCCAAGTATGAGAGCGAGAAATACAACAGTGTAATTTAATTCATATTTCATATACAAGTGTGATTTTTTACATTTGTACAGGGAAATATTGAACCTAATTTGGAGTTTTACAGAAGCAAACTTCACAAGAGTTAACATGTTTAAAAATATATTTTTTGGCACATGAATAACATCTATAATACTTGTTCTGGATTAAAAATAAAGGATCATATAAGAATTTCCAACTTCTGGTCTTGGCATCAGCACCTGCTGTCTAGCGGGTCCAGACAAAATACTGTGCCTTCAAGAGTTAGTCCCATTTTGAACCCCTCCTGTAAAAAAAAATCAGATATAGTTAATACAAAGATAGTCTTTTTCCATATATATAAACCCCAATCCTGCAAACTCCTGAATGCATGCTTATCTGTAGGCATATAAGTAGTCCTCATAGGCTCCAGTGGCACCATTCATGTGAGTCAAGTTAAGCAATTTTACAGGAACAGGTCCCAAGGATGCAAGATTTCAGTGCCAGAAAGTCAGAATCTTTTGGCTTTGTGCAAAAATGCAAATTGAATTTAAAAAGAACATCACATAGTGAATCACGCACGTTTTTAAAATATGGTCATATTCCAAGGCTGAGTTTTAATAAGTTCCTTTTAATCAGGGTAGGTGCAGAAGAAAAAAATGTAGCACAAATACATAAATGTCTGAAAATACTACATGAAACAGAGTGTAAATACACAATATGCACCTAAAACACAAAATGAATAATATCAAGTGGTAAAAGAATGAAAGAATGGTTTGTAGCTATACTAATGTGAAAAACTTCTGAAGATTTAATGGCATATAATGACATTTTTGGTATTTTACATGTGTTTACTAAACTGATACAATTTTTCAAAAAATTCACCATGTGAATCCTTACTAATACTGCTATATTTCTCCAGGGATGGTAAATCCCACAATATATTAAACTCCTTATTACAATTTTAATAGGGATATTGCTGGGAGATTATCACTTTCAGTTACTGCAACTTCCAGGAGTGCGTAGCTAGGTTAGCTGCCTCATCCCCTGAATTGGATCTAAGAAATGTTGACCTCCTGGTTGAAAAACAAAACAAAACTACCCTGAATGCTTCAGGACACTGGTGAAGCACTAGAAAACTTTCTGTTTCTACAAACTTACTCAGGGGAACTACCTATCTCCACATGGTTCACCAACACTACAGGCTGGAGATGTATGGGGCGGTGGAGACCTCCCCAACTCAAAAGAAATAGGGATATAACAGCCCCTTTTCTCCATTTAACAGAGAGGCTGCAAAACGTGCTAGATCCCATATGGATCACACAACAGTAAAGAAGGCTTCTTATGCCACCTCCTTCGCTCTTCACACATAAAATCCAGGCACAATTCTTATATGACATAGCTTATACAGAGGAGACCTCAACGTATAAAAAGTCTAAGTTAATATATACTGGACTGTTATAACAATTAAAACAGTGTCAGTGTACGAGAACGAATAAAATATTCAAAGATGTTACACCTGTGTATCTAAATTTGTAGCAACAACTATACCGTTATCATATTGTTTTTGAGAAACAGCATATGATCATACCACTAGGTTGTGGCAAAATCCATACACACAAGCAGTCAGCATTAAAGTTACATAAGCAACCTTAACTTTATTGTTTCCTCACTTCTCAGTGTGGAACCATGGAACTCTAACATTCTCTTTCACCTGGGTCTGTTACCTTTAACAAACACTGTGCAGCTAAATCAACCGTGCAAGTGCTGCACAGCCTACCTTCACTCAAAGCGCATTGCTAAAAAGTGAAAACAATCATAGCGGATTCAATGTGCATGTTCAAGGAATACATTTTAAAGGCACATAGAATCATAGAATATCAGGGTTGGAAGGGACCCCTGAAGGTCATCTAGTCCAACCCCCTGCTCAAAGCAGGACCAATTCCCAGTTAAATCATCAAATCATCACATAATTTGGTCAAATCAAAACTGATTGCTGTTAGAAAATTCAAAGATGGTTCTCAAGACTATTCTTTATTTTCATGTCAAATTTCAGCTTTCTCCTTCTGTGTTCATGGTAGAAGTGTTTACAAACAAATTAAAGGCCAGATTCTGCCACCCTTTCATTGAGAAGTACTTTACACCATCAGTAATCCCATTTACTCTAGCAGGACTACTTGTGAAGTAAGATACTACTCAATGTAAGTAAGGGCAGGAATCTGACCCAAAGCATTTTGTTTTTATGATGGAGAAAGTGTTTTTGTTGTCTTTCCCCACTCTCCTCATCTTAAAAAATGCTGAACTACTTTGGCTTGAACTTTAAAAAAACATCACTTTTGAGCAGAGACGAAGCCTGGAAAATTTCATTCTGATAAGTGAAAATATTGCATTTACGAGCAATTGGAAGAAAAGTAGGGGGCTGAATGGAAAGGCCAAGATAATTTTAACCACAGTAGCTCCTGCTGTGATGCTCATTTCAGGTTTTTCCTGATAGTAAGATGTACTTGGGAAATGTTGCTGATGCGGTATGAAGTAAACAGTATGTGTTTTTATAAAGCATCTAAGACAAAATAATCATTTTGAAGTCACCCTTACTGTGGTTAGATATAAACTCAAACTCTGAAGATATAGTCTCCTATTTATGTACACTTGTAACTCTCATTAGGTTGTCATGAATAAATAGCATGCATGTGTTGTACATCAAAAAGATACCTTTTAAAGATAAAAGGAAACTCACAGTTTCAGCTAGCCTCAACTCATGAAAAAATTCAAGTCACATGCTAGAATTTAAAATGTCAAAATATTTAATAATCCCATTTGGGATTATTAATGGCTGGAAAATAATATTAAGAGAAATAAAATAAAGCTCAAGGGGTTTAATTATAATGTGGTCTGAGATTTTCCAAGCAAAAGATTTTTCTAACAGCAATTTCTACCAAGATCAGGCCAGAATCACTATTATGGCTCAGCAAGACTAAGCAGTTGTAGACCTGGTTGAACCAGCCTGGGTATGTGACTGTGTTGCATTGCCTGGGTGGCATAAAGTAGCCAGAGCATGTTGGTGAATTTGCCCCATTTTTTTATGGATTTCACAAGAGCTGGCAATGCAGAATGAAAGCACAAAAGCCTTAAACACAGAAGAATTGTTCTAAGCAAACACAATAATCCAGTTAGAGGCTGTGATGTTATTTGATTAAAATATGACCACGTAGATCATTGTTGTTACCACTGTTATATAATTGCATCAACTCTTGTACAAAATGTGACATGTAAGGTGTCTATGAAAAAGTTATGGGTTACTGAATATTATTATCTTATTTGTACAGATGTATCATGTTTGTATCTGAAGTTATGAATATTAACTATGTACCTGTATTTCAAGTGTTTGCTTCTGTGGTAACATCCACAAGGTATTTAGTCAGCACATTGTGAAGGGACTATTCAAGTTGAATGGCCCATCAAAGAACACTTAACTCACAATGGACCATGGAAGACGCCTATCCACAATGAGGGTCTTTCATGTAAACCTTCTAAGGATAGTGTAGATAATGGCCTCTGCTATGACTAAGCAAAGCATGCATGGACATGTGACTTGCCCATGTGACTCCAAACTGCATCTTGTTACCTGTGATTTTCCAGACTAGAACAATGGGTTTCCATCCACATAAAAGGCCCTGAAAACATTCCCAGTTGGACTCTTTCCTGCTCAAATGTCTGGACGATGAACTTATACTAATGGGAGCATTCTAACCAAGGGGCTGAGGACCTTGCAATGATTTGGGAGCAACCAGAGACTTAACTAGTTAACAGTTTATTCCATCACTGCTACAAGCCTGATCCAAGAACCTTGCAATTATTGTATATATTTGATTCTTTTAACCACTTTTAACTCTCAACTTTCTTTCTTCCTTTTTATAAACAAACCTTTAGATATTAAGGAGTACTTGTGGCACCTTAGAGACTAACCAATTTATTTAAGCAAAAGCTTTCGTGAGCTAGAGCTCACTTCATCGGATGCATACTGTGGAAAGTACAGAAGATCTTTTTATACACACAAACCATGAAAAAAATGGGTGTTTACCACTACAAAAGGTTTTCTCTCCCCCCACCCCACTTTCCTGCTGGTAATAGCTTATCTAAAGTGATCACTCTCCTTACAATGTGTTTGTAGTGGTAAACGCCCATTTTTTCATGGTTTGTGTATATAAAAAGATCTTCTGTACTTTTCACAGTATGCATCCGATGAAGTAAGCTGTAGCTCACGAAAGCTTATGCCTAAATAAATTGGTTAGTCTCTAAGGTGCCACAAGTACTCCTTTTCTTTTTGCGAATACAGACTAACACGGCTGTTACTCTGAAACCTGTCTTTAAATATTAGATACTAAAGAATTGGCAGCAGCATGATTTTTGGGTAAAATCTGAGTTATATATTGGCCTGGGTATGTGGCTGGTTGTTTGGGATCAGAAGAACCCTTTGGTTGATGAAACTGGTTTTAAATAACCACTCATCATTAAGTCTAGTGCTGGAATCCCTAAGGAGACTGTTTTTGTGACTTCTTGTTAGCCAGTGTGGTGAAACAGAAGTTTATTTTGTTGCTGGTCTGGTGGGAGAATAACCAGCAGTTTTGAGGTGTGTCTGCCCTATTTCTCAGCAGTTTGTCCTGAATTTGTTATTCTCAGTTGTGACCCACAGAGGCATGGTGACAGAGGCCAAACACAAACCTGGTGTAAGTGGGCACGTCTCAGTTAAATGCAATGAATGGAGTTGGGCCCACTTACACAAAGGCTAATGCCCTGACCTTGCACACATTATTACCAGTGTTGGTACAACACATACTCTTCATGACTTCAAGGGGAGCACTCTGATGAGTAAGGACTACTTACATAAGTAAAGCTTACAGAATTAAGACCTAAATTTGCTCTGCTAACATTTAAAACCCTCAGTTAAATATGTATGAAACCTTTCCTGAGCTCTTAAAACATACAAAGAACTGACTCATTCCTGATGTCGCAGAGGGGAAAATCTGCATGCTCTCCAGTGCTCATTGGTGCAGGTACACCAGCAGAGGGACCACAGAGATTCATCTGCCATGGAGGACAGCTTTAAACTCCAGCTAGGGCCATGACAAAAATGGTACCTGAGGAGACACACTGAAACCTGTGTATTTGCAGGGTGTCCTGTCCTCGTCACTGCACATTGTGAGAAATGGCACATAGCACAGGGGAGTAGTGCTTTCAGGTGCCTCAGGCCAGTGTGATCCCTGCTGTAGGTGGGGAAGGAATGAGCCAGGCCCTCCATTTTTGAAAAGCACTTTAGGGAGATTTTGGAGACTGTGCTGACAGTGCAGGACCCTCCTCTTTTCAAGCTTTGTTTTTGGGCTCCAATCTCCCAACTCTTATTGGTCATCAGAAACAGAGCATCTGTTTTCACTTATTCCTGTCTTTTTAGGCCAAACTGATGTTTTGTTACTTATCACCTGTTGTGTGCAGCATGTTTTGCCTTTTACATATTTCTAGCCTATTTCTTGCCTGACAAATCTATTTTGTTTTTGTTTCCAACCGTCTCCTTTGTCTGTCCCTCTGTGACCTGGCTCTACCCTTTCCATCACAAAGTTTAGGCCTCCAGTCCTTTCTAAACTTTCTCCAATATTCTAAATTTACAAAGCAAACAAAAATAACTCAATGTTCATATGTCTATAATATGAATGGCAAAGAGAATGGGATAAATTACATAGTCAAAGTTTGATCCATTCAAAGAATTCATGTACCATATTCGCAAAAAGAAAAGGAGTACTTGTAGCACCTTAGAGCTGTAGCTCACGAAAGCTCATGCTCAAATAAATTGGTTAGTCTCTAAGGTGCTACAAGTACTCCTTTTCTTTTTGCGAATACAGACTAACACGGCTGTTCCTCTGAATCATGTACCATATTGTATCAGAGTTTTATTAATATGTCTTTTGTCCTTTATGATTGTAATTAGCAAACTTCAGGACTAAAGGAAAGTGCTGGTTTATCTGCCAGATACTTAACTAATACCATACATAAAAACCAGCTTTCTTGAATAATAAGGATTTCCAAAAAAGGCAAGATAAAATATTATTATAATGCCAGGAACTACAGTGTTAACATGAATAGACTTAAAAATCATCGGACTCAACAGATTATCATAGTGGCCCTTTCTGGCCTTGGAATCTATGACAAACACAGGAAGTAACTGTCCTGCTCCATTCAGCATTGGGGAGGCCTCAGAGTACTGTGTCCAATTCTGGTCACCACACTTCAGGAAAGATCTGGACAAATTGGAAAGAGCCCAGAGGAGAGCAGCAAAAAATGTAACAGGATTAGAAAATATGACCTATAAGCAAAGGGTAAAAAGACTGGGCATGTTTAGTCTTGAAAAAAGAAAACTGAGGGGGCATCTGATAACAGTCTTCAAATATGTTAAGGGCTGTTATAAAGAAGATGGTGATCAATTGGTCTCCATGTCCCCTGAAGATAGGATAAGAAATAATGGGTTTAATCTCAGCAAGGGAGATTTAGTTTATATATTTGGAAAATCTTTCTAATTACAAGTAAAAAGAAAAGAATAATAGAATCATAGAATATAAGGGTTGGAAGGGACCCCAGAAGGTCATCTAGTCCAACCCCCTGCTCAAAGCAGGACCAATTCCCAGTTAAATCATCCCAGGCAGGGCTTTGTCAAGCCTGACCTTAAAAACCTCTAAGGAAGGAGATTCTACCACCTCCCTAGGTAACGCATTCCAGTGTTTCACCACCCTCTTAGTGAAAAAGTTTTTCCTAATATCCAATCTAAACCTCCCCCACTGCAGCTTGAGACCATTACTCCTCGTTCTGTCATCTGCTACCATTGAGAACAGTCTAGAGCCATCCTCTTTGGAACCCCCTTTCAGGTAGTTGAAAGCAGCTATCAAATCCCCCCTCATTCTTCTCTTCTGCAGGCTAAACAATCCCAGCTCCCTCAGCCTCTCCTCATAACTCATGTGTTCCAGCCCCCTAATCATTTTTGTTGCCCTTCGCTGGACTCTCTCCAATTTATCCACATCCTTCTTGAAGTGTGGGGCCCAAAACTGGACACAGTACTCCAGATGAGGCCTCACCAATGTCGAATAGAGGGGAACGATCACGTCCCTCGATCTGCTCGCTATGCCCCTACTTATACATCCCAAAATGCCATTGGCCTTCTTGGCAACAAGGGCACACTGCTGACTCATATCCAGCTTCTCGTCCACTGTCACCCCTAGGTCCTTTTCCGCAGAACTGCTGCCTAGCCATTCGGTCCCTAGTCTGTAGCTGTGCATTGGGTTCTTCCGTCCTAAGTGCAGGACCCTGCACTTATCCTTATTGAACCTCATCAGATTTCTTTTGGCCCAATCCTCCAATTTGTCTAGGTCCTTCTGTATCCTATCCCTCCCCTCCAGCGTATCTACCACTCCTCCCAGTTTAGTATCATCCGCAAATTTGCTGAGAGTGCAATCCACACCATCCTCCAGATCATTTATGAAGATGAGCATATTTGTTGAAGATGAGCATTATTTATTTGAGCAGCAATAAATTGGTTAGTCTCTAAGGTGCTACAAGTACTCCTTTTCTTTTTGCGAATACAGACTAACACGGCTGTTACTCTGAAACCTCTAATTACAAGTGTCAGTTAAACTCTGAAATAGGCTTCCGAAGGAGGTTGTTGTATCTCCACCAGTGGAAGTTTTTAAGAACAAGTTGAACCAACACTTGTCAGGGATGGTAAGGTTTATTTGGTCCTGACTCTGCCCAGCGGCTGAACTAAATGACCTCTCAAGATCCCTTCTAGCCCTACATTTCTATGATTCTTAAATAGGTTTCTGTAAACAGTTGTCCTTATCAAGAATGCACCATTTGGAAGATATGTTTAGATAGGACTGTTACCCTTATCAAAAGCATTCTATCAACACCAACGTCAAATCCTGCTCTCCTTACTTACCAAATTCCCATTGAAAGCATGGAGTAAAACTCAGTAAGGACATCAGGACTTGGCCTAAAATCTGGCTGACAATGGCACAAATAAAAGTAGTAGAATGGCATAAAACTACAATCCACTTAGTTCCTGACTTAAATGAACTACAGTTTGGAATGATGATTATATTTCACAAATTATTACCTTTTTCAGATTGTTCATTTTTATACATTTTGGCAAAAATATGAATCAGTATTTTCCTAAAAGTAACAAGATGTTGATACCAATGAAAAAAGGAAAATTTAACATTTTTTCTCTTTATTTAAAATGCAAAAACTATTATTTGCATTAACTAAAAAGGTGCTTATGTCTGTCTAGTTTAAAGCATCTTCCCTACACAAATATTGACGATTAGCTTTACGTATTATTCACATATTTTTATAATATTTTACATTTTTTAAAAATTTACAGCAGATTTGTAAAGAAAGTACATTCCTTCCTCCTTAAATCACATCCTGTCTGCCTTATTCACATAAGTAATTCCACTGGCGTCAATTAAACTAATTGATTAACGTGACGTGATTAACGTGATTATTAGATTGTCACATAAATGTCAAACAGCCCATGGATTGCTTGAAATCTCTCCCATTTTACTTTTGAAGAAGAGGAGCCCTCAGAAGTGTATAAAAATTTAGACTGACATTTTTCAGCTTCTTTCAAGAGTTCTCTTCTCTCAAAAGTGGGCTGAATTTAATCTGACAACTCTTTGTTTGGTGTTTAAACATATTTTTTGTTATTTTTTTTTTTTGTAATCTGCAGATCCAATCTGTCAAGCACAGCACTAGCCTTTAGAAGTTTCCATGGGCATATCATGCTCTTGAATGTGATCTTAGATTCATAAATTTGTTTTTCTTTTTTAAACCTGCTTATAAGTTTGGCCAACAGCTTTTTAAGGTTCTATAGTTCACACCAGCTTGGCTATGATATTTCTTCTGTCTAAGCTTCATGGGGGAAGAGGGGAAAACAACAGGTACCCCCCTCGCTTGCTGACTTCCGTTATCCTCTGTAGAGTCTAGGTAACAGGAGAAGGGGTGTTAACTGTGCTGTGAAGTCAGATGAACTCCCTTTTGCAAGGAAAGGGGATGATCTGGGTGATGAGAGTGCCCTTTGTGTGCATCTATGGAGGTGAGATGATTTATAAAGCCATGGGCTACTTTTACTTTAATAATTTATCTTATCTGTAGCTCTCACAGTTAACTCAGAACAATCAAAGCTTTGTGCAGGCTTTCAGGCACACAATTCATATTCACAGGTTTTAAGAAATTATACGGGTAAGGTGCTGTATATTTATTATGAAACCCAGATTGCAGTGTGTATATCTCCCTTCACCTTTCACTCTCAAAGACCAACACTTTCAGCTGTAATAATAATGATGTCAGTTGAAATGCCAGGGCTGGAGAAAAATGGATGAGCATTTATGCTTTGTTTCATTATTTTTGAAAAGCAGGATTATTTTAGAAGTCAGAATATTCTTTTTAAAATAATGATATTAAATATGTTATGGGCAGTCAATAATATATTTTTCATAATATTTGTTGTACATAAAATAGTATTTGATATCTGTAATACACAACATTTTTTCATTGAAAGGGAATCACGTACAAGCACAACACATTGAAATATATTATTTGTATCATTATATATATGTACTTTAGCTTCTGCAAACAGGCAGGATTTTTTTTTTTACTGAAGATGCTGCTGTCCCAATAAAACAGCATGTTCACCATGACTTTGTAATTTCTTCCTGAATTTTTAAAGTGCAAGCAGTAATTGTGTCAATAACCCTGGAAATCACTCCCCATTGGGTCTGAAATAGCTCAAATCTGTTGATCTCAAGGGCACACAACCATGCCCATCTCCAGTCTTTGGGGAAGGATGGGTACATTGAAGGCTGCGATCTGTGGCTGGGATCATGCTAAGAAACTCCCCTTATTAAGCAAACTGCATATTCTGCACTACCTTCGATTTCCAAGTTGAGTTAATGAGAGCCCCAAATTCAGCATATTTTAGTGGCGTAATTTGAAGTGATGAAAGCATGAATGACAATAGCAATGTCCAAATTCAAACATATGGTTTCAATTTCTAGGAGACATAGAATAGAAAAAGCACTGTCCTGGCCAGGGTGGCCACATGACTGTTTAACAGCAGAAGAGGATCAAACAGGACCACCAGCTTGTGAACTTTAGTACCAAATGGTGGATAAATACACTCAGTTAAGGACAGCATATTTTTCAGTCACTTCCTTCAACCAACCACTGTCATTTCAATCTTGTCCAGATGCAATTTCAGTCAGCTAACCATCATCCATTCCCCAATAGCTAGTACACATTGGGTAACTCATTCAGGAGCCCTGCCACAGTCAGATGAAACAGAAACAGAGATGAGAGCAAAAAGCGTAATGGAAACACTGTAGCTCATGGCCTCTTGATTATGCCTCTTAAGGGCTAATTATACATACAAAAGGCAGGGAGAGAGGGAGAACTCCATGTGATAGATCCTTGATGCAGAAAAGCAATTGCCCCAAACTATCTTCTGGGATGTCTCTAAGAGGTAAAAACCCAGGGCTGGTCTACACTAGAAAGTTAGATCCATTGTTGCTCAAGGATATGAAAAATTGACACCCCTGAGTGATGCAGTTAAGCTGACCTAAATGCCAAAGAAGCGAACGCTAGATTGATGGAAGAATTCTCTCAGGAGGTAGATTTACTACAATGATGGGAGGGGTTCTCCTGTCGCTGTAATAAGTGTCTACGCTGAAATGCTACGATCGTGCAGCTACAGAGCAGCAGCTGTGCTGCTGTAGCGTTTTCAGTGTAGACGTAGCTCAAAGCCACTGAAAGGCCGCCCCCTTTCAGAGCAGATCAGCATCGTCTCATGACAACTGGTATTGCACACAGTGGCCAGATTTACCGATATGAGTACAGGCACCTGATCTACAACGTTGAGAGCAGAGGATAGGTTACCAAACCAACTAGGGCAGTTTTGGGGAAATACTCAGGCCTGTATCCACTTTGGAAACCTGAGGAATCTAGATGCTTGACCAGCTCTAGCAAGGACACACATTAGGACACACACGATTCCAATCGTTCTTCAGTCATTCAATGTCCAGCACTGCAGAGATGCAGCACAGTCCTGAGCTCAGGTAAATGGTAGAACTTTCTGTTTTTTAATCTAGTTGAGTTGTTTTTCATTGTCAGTCTGACTGCACCCACTGGGCTTAAAGCAGCACAGACCCAATGATCCAATGGCAAATTTACATGTATTTGAGCAGATAGTGATCTCTATCTAACTGTGATTGATTTCAGGAAAAATAAAGTCAAGCCTCTTATTGCATTAGGAAGAGAAAGAAGAATGGCCACAGCTTCTGAAAGCTGTTTAAGATCAACTGAAGTGAGACTTTAGAATATATAACAGCTGCTGCTGCTATAATTTGTGAAATGGGAAAGTTTCCATCCATGTAACATCCTTTAAGAAACTTCAAATTCAGGAGCTTAGAGAATATGGAAAGACTAATTTGATTTATGTGTGAAGTATGGTAAAAACACAGAGGGGTGAAAATGTTTCAGCAAAACAGAGGGAATGTGTGTCATTCTGTACC
This sequence comes from Caretta caretta, assembly GCF_965140235.1. Taxonomy (NCBI): domain Eukaryota; kingdom Metazoa; phylum Chordata; order Testudines; family Cheloniidae; genus Caretta; species Caretta caretta. The sequence goes on along the minus strand of NC_134216.1, from coordinate 51,478,267 downwards.
TTGGGGGAGTGTCCTGGAAACCCCATATTCCTCATTTTCATATAATCATGATCTTACATATAAAAGCATACCTTGTAAGATATCAGGGGAAAGGTTATGATCTGCTGAAAGTCATTTCTCTATCCATATATGTGTATCATTAATGCATATGAAGTTATGAGAATTGTGTTGTATGGTGGTCACTAAAACACGCTGTAAATTGGGGAATCAGCCAAATATTAGCTCCCCAGAGGCAACAGCAAGGAAAGTAACCAACACCAGATCGGGGTATCAATCAACCCATCAACAACCATTGTCCAGCAAGGGAGCTACTATGCAATGACTCACCTGCATGAGGCCACACCAAGGGAATTTCTCAACTTTGCCTGGAGACTCAGCAATGCACCCAGACATGCCTGGACTTGTGTTTTCCAGCACATGGACTGGGGGTATAAAACAGAGAGAGTGGCCATGTGCTGGGCCCTTCTCCTGCCTTCACCTATGCTGCAAGCACCTAAGACACTGAGAAGAAGACAAGACTCCAACAGAAGAGATTGGCTAAGGTTTAAGGAACAAACCTGTATATTAAGGACTGCAATATCCAGTGGGGTGAGAAAAACTGCTTAATCTAGCTGCTGCCCCATCTGATAGGATTGAGAGTTTAGACTGCATGCTTATATTTTATTTCTTTTGGTAACTAACTCTGACTTTTTGCCTATCACTTAATGTCACTTAAAATCTATCTTTTATAGTCAATAAATTTGTTTAACTGTTTATCTTTACCAGTGAGTTTGTCTGAAGTGTGTGGTAAATCTGCTCAGGTTTGACAAAGGCTGGTTTTATAACCACTTTCCATTGTTGAAGTAGTGAACCAATTAATAAATCTTCACTGCCCATCTTGAGCAGTGCAAGATGGTATATTCCTCTGGTATGGTGTTGGGAGCTGGGGGGATTTGGCTCTGGTGCCTTTCTCTGGGTGATTCATGAGTGGATCTGGAAGCATTCATGCAACCTAGCTGGGTATCAGGCTCCACATGCTGTTGTGCTGAGTGATCACAGTGCCAGGGGGTTTGCTGCTGGTCCCACAGTCCCAGGCTATACCCCCAGAGGATCCTGTCACAGAATGTTTACCAGAGATGTGTCTGAGCACATGTCTGGATTTTGACCATTCCTAAAAGGTCGGGTTCACAGTGACAGTGGAAAGATCATAATTGTGAAATATGGACCAAAATTAAAGTTGGATTTGGAAAGATACCCAAAAGTGCAGAGAATTTAATTTGAGCCCATCTTTTTTTGGCAATGCTGACAGTAATAACAAGCAGCAGCTACTTAGTGCTTTTTTATCACCTGTGTTTTACTGATGTTCTTGTTATGCCTTCACTCTTTGTCTGTCTCAAACAGTACCTGCTATAAAGATATACTAACTCTGTTTACTGGAAATTACTTAGAAATTCCCCACTTATATCAGTAGGTTTATGTTCTCTTGAATGATCAGCTGTTCTAAGTTGTCATCTTGCCTTCACTGCTGAATTCTATGTAAATTGTCCCCCTGGACAGACAACCAATAAATAACAGTATTATGTATTATTAGATCAAATACACACTTATTGAAACTCAGAAAATCTATATTTTTACAAAGTGAATGAGTACAAACATGCTGGCTCTACATACATGTATACTATAGAGAATAAATGAGGCCTTCAGTTTTGTCTCATATTCCCCATTACTGCCATATTCCTCAGAACATGTGGTATTTGGCCTCACTAGGTTTCTTGGAACTGGAACTACTTATGTTTTTCTTCTTCCTAATTCTTTTCACATCTTCACTGACTCCTTAGATAGGCTTGTGGGCCCAAGAAACCACCCATGACTTTTCTAAGATGCCAAACTTGCCTATCATGCACTGTTTCATATTTCTTTCCATTTAAAAATAGGCGAGCAACTGACTGATCTTAATCAAGAACTAATTTATTATATAGATCTTAGAATACAAAAGCTTAATGTCAACAATTTTGCCTCCGAAGTTCAAGTGTGAAATGGAAGCAAAAAAATTCCACAGCTTTTTCAATAGCCCTATATTTTCATATGCCAGCATGGAAGATGCCTCATATTGTGTCAAAAGATCATGCAAGAGAAATTAACACGAACAGCCAAGACAGAAACATCCTCCCCCTCCAGATACATTTGGGTAGAATAGATTGATAAATAATATGTGCCTGAAGAGACACTTTCACTAGCATTGGTCTGATGATGAAAATGTGAAAGTGAACTTATACAATACCAGTGTAAGTCCGTAAGGAAAAAGCAACCATATTTAAATAAGGAAATGAACAATTGGGAGAAAAGTCTATAAATTATGACTTGAAAGACAACTTCCCCCCCCCCCCCAAACCACCAACCAACCAATCCCCTCTTAAAAATAACAAAGCCCCCCAAAAACATTTGCATAAAAATGGTCCTGAATTACAGACATAAAATATAAAAGATGTCAATTATACAGCATGCCCATTCTTTAGGATTTTAATTATAACAAGTTGATTTAATATTAATATTAAAATACGATATACCAACCATCGCTGACGCTAAACACCCAGGAAAGCACAAGAAGATAAAAGAGATATTAGAAATAGTATAAAGAAATATAAACATTTTTAGGAGTCTTTTTTGGCCTAAACCATTGATTTATGCTAGCATTCTTTATAGGACGATATCACATGCATTATGCAATCAAATTCAACCCTCTTTGTTGGAGAAATTATTTAAACAATGCTGTGGAAATTCCACAGTAGAACTGTTCTAGCTAGGTTTTCCTGATGCCGAACCTCTGAGTGATATTTCTCATGTCTTATTAACTTTAGCTTTGACCTTATTCTATGCAAATATTAGTACTAGTGCTAGTCAGAAACTTGAATTCCCAGTCCGCAATAAATTTCAAAATGAAATAGTTGTTACAAAACGGAATGATAAATGAAATTTCAACATTTCCCATCAAGGGGAATTCCAAAGTTTAGCTGTAACCTTTTCTAAACATTTCCAAGTCTCCCCGAGCTGCCCATTACTTGGGAGCCTCCAGCTGCCGAGGAACCTGGGCTGCCAAGGAGCCAGGCAGGTAAGCTGGCAGAAAACTAGGCAGGCTTCTACTGGAAACTTGCCAGTTTCGCTTAGAATTTTGTCAAAATCAGGATGGTCTTGCAGAACATTTTTATTTCAACTAAACATCATTTTCTGACAGAAAATATCAAATGATGTCAGAAAATTTTCAGCCAGCAATAATTAGTACACTTAAGTGCCAAATGCATTCCTTCTAAAGACACTGAGAACATTCAAGATTGCCTCAGGGAGTCAAATGTTCAACTCTGATTGAAGGTCAGTGGGATCCCTCCACAAAGATCAAAGTTCATTCTTCTTTGTATAGTAAAGAACAAATCCTTAACAGGCTATAGAACAGAAAGACAGCTGTATGATGTCTACTTTACCCTTATTAGGTAAGTGTTCATATGCTAATGGAAACCATTTATTGAAATGATAAATAAGTAATTACCTGCATCTCATCTAGTTTGGACTGAATGTCTGGAGGGAAATCTCCTGCTCCACAGCTAAAAGGGTCAAATGGTTCTGCTCCAAAAAGGTCTCTCTCTAGAATGAAAAAAAAAAAACACTAAGTCAAGAGCTAGTGACATAAGGAAGGAGTAGCATGGTGCATGGTAAACATGTCTCCCTACAAAATATCCTGAACAACATTTCCAGTCATCCATTTTGTGAACAGCAATGTTTAAATATAAACTTGGAAGCTAGTCTGATTTAGCTTATTTTCCTCCCTTTCTAAGAATGCTACCAAGCTGATGTTTTCACTTCTTCACTTGTTCTCAGTTATCTCTCTTGCATTTTTTTAGGAATGTTCAGTAATTATCATATCATAGCCTCGGTGAAGGAAGTTCAGGCCTTACCTCTGGTCTCTGTGAGGTAAGTTATAATGGCATAGTCCTGCAATTATTGTGTGTGGGAGTTTCACAAATGAAAAAAGGTGCAGAAGTGGTCACCAAGCATTCATCTTTTTTTATTTATTTAATATATGGCAGAAATAGACTCTTGAAAACTATCCAGGTCACCTGTTTGTTGCTTCTTGAAATCAGGTCAGAGGGTTTGGATAAAGACAAATGGCCCTCTCTGTACACACCAGGTAAGGCCTTGACTTGTGACACAGTTCTTTTAGACACAGCTGGTATTAATGGAAACAACTATTAGCCCACAGGCATTTTAGTTTACTCTTACATAAGATTAACATCAAAAAACAAAAAGTAGTGGACCATGAAAGATCAGTTATCATAGATGTCCAAAGAACCTGGATCTGAAATGGAGCAATACATCTGTACACCTCTTTCTGTCAGTGCCTTACAGCAACTTCTCACTATTCATTTTTTCTTCCTAACTAGTCTTTGTTTTTCTTAATTGTGTCACTGTCTATTTTTAAGGTCCAGTCAAGATCCAGTATCTTCAATATCACTCTACTGTATTAGTTCAATATTCTATTAATCTTATTTCATCCGATTTGCAGCCCAGTTCATTTATTTTTTCTCTCCCATCAGGTACAGATGTTTTTTTCTCCATAAAACGAGTGCCATGTAAATATGCTATTCTTATCCAGACTGGAAGCCAGCTAAACTGGTTTTGATAACCATTTTGCTAACACAGTTTAAACATATTGGTTGCATCACTTGCAAAATTAGGTAACTACATCTGCATGGCTGCCAAAAGGAAAGTTCAAACTATATCTTATCTTTTATCCACCAAATCTGCTAACTATGCTATCCAATTATAAAGTGTATTAATTTATGAGTAAAGAGGGCTATTGATACCTGTGATACTATTAGCCCAAAATATGACCTGCAACATTAGAGTCAAGAGGTTGGAGTCAGCAGTCAATTACGTTACACTGAAAAACAAACTACAAAGTATTTTCTAAATCAAGAAACTGCATGTTACAGTATTACTGTTCATGCAATCAATGTTGAAAGAAATTGCACAGGATAGATACAGAATATAGAATATTAATATATTAATTCTGAAATCTGTTTATAGAACAGTATGTCTAGAGAGCCGTGACTTCCATGGCAATTCTGTGTTTGTGTGTGCATGTGTGTATGATTCACAGAAAATCACGGGTTGAAGTCTTGGCCCCACTTAAGTCAATGGCAAAACTCTCTTGACTTCAGGATTTCACCAACAGGCTTGCCAGCCCACTACTGAACAAGACTGTTCCTTGAAGTTTTATCCTATATGTCCATTGCAATGGAGCATGGGTTTTAAACTAACAATTTAGTATTATTAGTTGGTTTTAAGATATTCTGATTTTAAAATAAAGGATATTAGAGTTCTCATAATTACATAATTACAAACAACTTAAATTATCATGTGCCACAACATATTTAACTAAAATGACTACTTTTGCATTTTTTCCATGACAGGGCTATGACTTTTTCTTTTTTTTTTTGCCATGATTAACAACTAACATTAAGTATGTCAATATTTGTTGTTTCAAATGGATTTTAAGAGGCTATTTTAATGTTTCTGTCATACTTAACATTAAAGTACTGAAGCAAACTGGAATTTGATTGGTTAACCAGAACCTCACAAACTGTGGTTACATTATAGTCCATCTGGTTATATGATGTGACCTCAAACCTTAGGACCATATCCTGGCCCATGGTGCAGCTCCTTTATGCCACCAGAAAGCTGTCCATTGTACGCAGATACAGACAACCATGGTATAGCAGAATCCTTGGCTAGCATAGAACTGATGTAACTGGCCTCTGCACCTCTGGCTTTCTGTACAACAAAGAGGATTTATCTGGGGTGCACTGAAGAGATATGGCTGGAGTACTCTTCAGTTCTGACGATCCCCAGCTGGTAGCCAGCATACGTTGAGCAGCTGAGGGATGCTCTAACTGACAATGAGCGCAGAACCATCATTCTTCTGTAATGTTCAGGAGATTATGTATATTCATTACTATAGATATGAGTTATTCTCATTTTTATTTATTACTTCCATTTCATAATACCAAGAAGATGATACTTTTCAGTGCAACTATTACCCTTCGCAGATAGCTGAAGGCAGTCAGTTTTTGATACCATGCCTTACCAAACACCTAAGGCATACATCAGTGAAATAAAAAAAAACCATGGCTTTTGCATTTCTTAGGGCTGAAATATAACTTCACATTATTATTAAAAGGAAGTTTCTGAACATTTGACTGATATGGAATATTTTCAGTTATTCTGGAATATTTCTCATTTGGGCCCAAACCTGCAAGAAGCAGTTCTGCTCAAGTTAATGGAACTACTCACATGAGTAAGGGTTGCAGGTTACAGGGTTTGATCAGTAATTTCTCCTTTCAGGTGAGGAAATGGTTTGTTTCTACTGTTATTGATTTTATGTAACTTTATCCTTCAAAACTAAGCATAGAAAAACTTATTCTAGATGAGGTAAACCATGCCATACATCAGTTTAATTCATGTTCAAAATTAATTTTATAGATACATATCCAGTGCCATATCGAGTAAACTTTCCAATGCAAATTATGTCTGAACACATTCAGTTTCTAAATACCTATTTTAGGGTTGGGTTTGATCACATACTATTCTTTGGAGAGGGCTGAAAATTGCTCTTGTACTTTAACAATCTCTTTGCTGTACTTAAAAATAACATTTATTTTTCATGACATGTTTGTGAGTGGATGTAATACTCCGAGTTATGAGAGAAACAGACAACGCTGCCTAGAGCTAACACAGTGTCAGGCAGGTGTTTTGCAAGCTTCCTCACACATTTTTCTTCATACAGCCTTGTCCTGAGCAGCCACATTATTGTCGCTGTTCTCCTGAACAGAGGCTGACAGCTGTGTGGTAACTTTGGGCTAGGTAACAACATTTAGGCACAGCTGCACCCTCACTAGGGGATCACCGCAGGCTTGTCTCTCAGAGTTCTTCACCCTACATAAGGAGTGAACCACTACACCCCTTTAAGGGATGCAGCTTCCCTGTGTGACCATCCCACTCTGTGAGAAGCCCCTCTGGTCTAAAGAAGTGGACGACAACATTTCAGTTTGAATGTGCGGCACTTGCCCTGTATGAAATGCAGCCTAACAGCAGGTTAAAAATCAGCAAATACTTAACAAGGAAACTAGTTTTTTGTTACAAAAACAACTATATTACACATATGCATTATACTTAGAGAAAGGTATAAAAGCAATTTTCAAAACAGGATTTAGAAATACTGCACCTGTCAGTTGTGTTTATATCTCCATGACTGAGAACAGTCCCTCAATGAGAGTTACCATTGTAATAATACAGTATTTCCCATCCTGATTATGCAGATTAGGATAGAGGTAACACAGATCCTTTTTGACTATCTATGACATAACAAAGCAGGTGATATTCAAATTTGTTGTAAGATAACTTAAAACATGAGAAATTCTCACCTGGAAATTCCTTTTTGCCACTATATAAATCCATTATACACCTACACCTTGAATACTGTGTGCAGTTCTGGTCACCCCATGTCTAATGGATACATTAGAATTGGAAAAAAAGTATAGAGAAGAGGAACAAAAATGATTAGGGGTATAGAACAGCTTCCATATGAGGAGAGAATTAAAAAGACTGGGACTGCTCAGCCTGGAGAAGAGACAACTGAGTGTAGATATGATCAAGGTCTGTAAAATCATGAATGGTGTGAAGAAAAAGTGTTATTTACCCCTTAACGTAACACAGAAACCAGGGGTCACCCAACAAAATTAACAGGCTTCAGGTTTAAAACAATCAAAAGGAAGTACTTCTTCACACAATGCACAATCTGTGTAACTCATTGCCAGCGGTGTTCTGAAGGCCAAAAGTATAACTGGGTTCTAAAAAATTTAGATACATTCAAGGAGGAGAGGTCCATCAATGACGAGTAGCCAAGATGGTCAGGGCTGCAACCCCTATGCTCTGGATGTCCTTAACCTCTGTCCCCCAGCCAGAAGTGGGGACTGGATGATTGTGTGGATCACTCGATAAATTTCTCTGTTCTGTTCACTCCCTCAGAGGCATCTGGTACAGGTGTCTGTCAGAGACAGGATACTCTGACCCAGTGTGGCTGTTCTTATAGACATATCAGAGAGACACTTTGATGATTATTTAAAGGATTCTATATTGTTTATTGGAATTTTCACAAAGGAAGTAGCTGAACTCAGTTCTTCATTGGTAACTAAAATAAGAACTGAATAACTGATTTTTCAACCCTTGTATTTGTAATGTCTATATAGTGTGGAGGTGAACTTGAAAACTTAATTTAAAATTGAGTTAAACTGAGATTTCTGTGCTCATTAATCCCACTAACCAGGCTGGTGAGACCACTCTGCATTCAAACAAGTTTTAATTAACTTTTTAAATATTCTTTTTTAGCCTCGCTCTTCCTGGTTTGCTGAAGATCTTTCATAATTTCTCAGTTTGTGACAAAGTTGATAACATAATACTGCTAGAATGAGACTTGTGGTATCGGCCATACCACTGACATAAAGATTCTGGATTATTTCAAAAAGGGGAAAAAAAAAACATTGGCTGGTGGAAGCTCTCAGCAAACAATCTGGGTTTAACTATCTTTGCAATTCACCTTGAAGAACCCCATCTTGCATTCTGAGCATTCCCTTTCATAGAAAATTTCTAAATTTTTGGTTTGTTTTCCTAATTGAAACAAAAATAAATTTCAAAGCGTTGAAATCCTTTGTGAAACAGAATTGTCATTCTCCACATAGCTCTATCCCATACATAATAGGGATGGGTAGAGCCAGCGACTGAGGCCCCACGAGCCTGGAAGCTGGGGATGTTGAGGAGCTCAGCTGGCATGCTGGCAGAAAGCGAGTCAGGTTTTGAAGGCTATCTGCTAGGCAGGGTTCTGCTGAAATCCTGCCTAAGTTCTGGGGAAGCATCATCAAAACCGAACTGTCTCTGTGAAACATTAAATTTAAACAGATCAGTAAATTTTGAGAACAAAATGCCTCCTTGGGATTCTACTGACCAGCTCTAAAGGGAGCCATTTTTGGGTGGAATGGAAGTGTGGATGGGAGATGCTATAACTTTCACCAGGAGCCAGCCCCATGAATAGAGGAGGAGGAAAGGTGGCTTAGAGCTTCCTTTGTATCCTTTCTTGAGCTGTAAAATCCCAACTTGAATATAGATTAGTCCATAACACAAATTTATACAGATAAATATAAATTTATATTTATATTTATAAAGACAAAATTTATATTTATATTTATAAAGATAAAAGACCCAAATCTGTCCTTTCTGTGCATCCCAAATTGCACTGAGATCAATGAGATTTTGAGAACATAAAGAATATTGCAAGAATATCCCCTATAACTGAAGCATACCAGGCAGCAGAAAGAGAGTTCTAGGCTATGTTTGAAAAGATTTCTACTGCCAGACTACACTTTTTCTACTGCCAGATGCTTAGGATCTGATTCTGCCAGTCTTTGGTGCTATCAAACTACACCAGCTGTCCCACTGAAATCAGTGAAGTATAGCACTATTCAGTGTCAACAAGAGTGGAAACATTAGGGCCATTAGCAATTGTAAAGACACTCAGGAATATCTCAATCATTCAGTGCCTCTTGACATTTTTGGTATATGCACTCTTCTTACCCACTTTTCAGAACATTTGTCACCCTCTGGATTGAAACTAGGTATCCAGGTTATCAGTTCAATTTAAAATTACTTTATTTTCCAAAATTAATTCAAAATGGTTTGTCAATAGTCAGATCAAGACTAAAATATATTTTCTCTATATTCTAGCAGAAAAACAGCTTATCCATTAGAGTAATGGAATTTACAGGCAGACTGGTGCAACTCATTAAACAGATGTTTTCAGAGAACTATCCACAATGATTCCAAGATCTCTTTCTTGAATGATAACAGCTAATTTCAACCCCATCATTTTGTTTGTATAGTTGGGATGATGTTTTCCAATGTGCATTACTTTCCATTTATCAACACTGAATTTCACCTGCAATTTTGTTGCCCAGTCACCCAGTTTTGTGAGATCCCTTTGTAACTCTTCACAGTCTGCTTTGGACTTAACTATCTTGAGTATTTAGTATCAGCTGCAAACTTCGCCACCTTACTGGTTAGCCCTTTAGCCAGGTCATTTATGAATATGTTGAAAAGTACTGATCCCAGTTCAGACCCTTGGGGGACCCTTCTATTTAACTGTCTCCACTGTGAAAACTGACCATTTATTCCTACCCTTTGTTTCCTATCTTCTAACCAGTTACTAAGCCATGAGAAGAGCTTCCCTCTTATCCCATGATCCCTTACTTTGTATAAGAGCCTTTTTGAGGGACCTTGTCAAAATATGGATTTGGTATTTCCTTTATGGATATTCATTCCTTAAGCAGTTAATGAAATCATTAACACATGCAACACCTGACCTCAATGTTAGATGTTAATGACATCAACTACTGCAGTAGTATCATCTCGTGTTCAAAACTCAGGAGTCAGTCCCCCAAAATTATGAGACTGACTTTAAAATCATGAAATTTTAAAACAAAACTAATGTTTGTTCTCATTATCTATTTTCTGGTTTTTGAGCCTTTGAGGTTTACATTTTCAAGATTTTCTTTTCAACCATGAGGGCTAGAAATATACTTTTTAAAAAAATGAAAACTGAGATTATGTTGTATGCAGAGGACTCAAAAGATGGGGCTTTAAGAAAAACACCAAATATGATAAATCTCTGTATACAATTGCACCACTGCTGTTCAAAAGAAATACAAATACTTTCATCAACTATAAACAGCCTTTCAGTTCACCGTTAAATGGCAAATTCTCTTGCAGTGTTTTTCTGTTAGGTTAAAGAAATTAAAAGCAGGAATGATCTTAGTCTCATTTACACCACTTTTCTACACTGAGTTAATGGTTAACTTAATTGGAGTCACTCCTAATTTACACCAGTGTAACTGTGATAAGAATTAGGTACCATTTCTGGTACCTGGTACCTTTGGGCCTGATTCTACTTCCACTGAAATCAATGGACTTTTGCCACTGACCTAGATGAAACCAGGAAGTGGCTCTTCATGTGTACACTAGGTGGGAAATGTGCAGTGAAACATTCTGCAAGGTCTGCAGATCAAATTGAACCTTGATGTGAGCAGGCAAAACACCAATGACTTCAGTGGACTTGTAGTTGGGCTGAATTGGGTACTCTACTTTATTTAGAACATTCTGGGGTCAAAATCTGAGAGCTCAGCAATACTCAGGATAGGGCTTCTAGACCGTGTCAGGCAATAAAATGCAATATTCCTCCATCATGGCAAAATGCTGGAAACAAAATACACTACTTTCATACTGAGATTCTGAGCTTTTATCTCTGTTTCTCATGGATGACATGAAAAGTAACATGAACACTATTACCCCAATAAACTCTGAATATTCAGTTGTGAATCCAACTTTCCGTTCTATACCATCACCACTCTTTCCCCCCTTACCCCCCACCAAATGGAGGTTTTCAAAAAATATTAATGTTGAGAGCAACAATGAAGAAAATGTAATTGGAAGTCAAAATACTTCCTGGGTTAACTTTTTAAAAAAACCATACTATAAAAAGTAAGGAAGTTTTAATTCCCAACCATCAAATTGTGAATATGATAGTTTAATCAACTAAATGAATTTATTCATTATTTAACTTGGCAGGAACTGCAAAGAATTTGGTTCAGATGGCATAAAAATGAAATGGCATTATCAGACATGTGACTAACAAAAACAGTAAATGGCTTGTCACGAAAATGTCAGTAAACCATTTTAGATGCTTTATTAAAAAAACAATATAAGAAAAAATTAGGTCAGTCGTTACAAAACTTACTGATCTCTGCAGATCTACTGGGTACTGGAGGAGGCTGTGTGCCATTGCGAGTAGGTGTTGATGACTGAGGGGATATGGGAGAAAAGGGAACCATATCAAAGATGTCAGTGGAGGGTGATTTAGGTGTCACACTGCCTGCCTACAATAAGGACAATAAATATTAGGGTAATATTTCACATGAAAAAATCACAATACTGTACTTTTCAGCATGCAGAAGAGCTACAGTATCAAAAATAACAGCATGCAAAAACCAGCTCCTGACACCAAGCAAATGGCATTCACAACCAAGAGTTTATGGGACATGCTAAAACCCGAATAGCATTGTAAATTTCACATTTTCAGTAAATCTGAGATAGCCAGAAATAAATGACATTTAGACCTGAAAGAGCTGGAAAGAAACAACTCTAAATTAATAAGAATTTGAATAGAGGTACTATTCCCAAGACCCATTTAAGATAACAGGGCAACAGCAATAGGCTATATATTTGAATGTACAGAAATAGTGACTGAAATTAAAAGATATAATTCCAATATTTTTTTCTTTACTAATTTCTCCTTATATAACATGAGTATTTATTTGACAACCTATGAGAGCTGCTGTCCTCAATGCATGGAATGTATGTTGTGATAAGCAATAACCCGGACATCTAAGACACTGACAAAATGTAATATTAAAATCCAAAATAAAAAAAAATTATCCTTGAATGGGGAGCAGAAAATATTTCATTATGAAAGCCCCGGATTTTTTAGCAGACTTCAACAAATACTGGATAAGCAAATAAGTTACTATGGTTCCAAATTCACATTGAAATAAAAAACATGAATCACAGCTCATACAGCAGTTCTACCATCACTCCCAGGACATAGAATACAGCTCAATCTAGTCAATACAGAACAGACGCTAAAAATAGCTTAAAAATTCAGAATGACAAACCAAACTAAGGCAAAATATATACCACTGATATGGGACAGAAGTATGCAAGTTCAGTTTTACTCACATTATAGAAAATAAGCTTCCGGAAATACTATAATGCCAGATGAAAAATGTACTATTTCCTAATTACTTGGCAAAATAATTCCCAATTTGCTCAAAATGCTGACATGAAAGAGGTTGTAACCAAAGGATTAAGACAAACTGATTTAGGCAGATTATCTCAATGCTACAACCTGTGTGATAAGCAGCCTTAACAGATGCTCGCTCATGGGAGTTCCACAGCCCTCTTGGGCCATGCAGCTGTAATGGGAATGTTGGAAAAGTATTTTCCTTTCTTTAGTAGTTTCTATGTAGCTCAAATTGTCCCATCACAGAGATGCAGTCAAAGACAGTTCCATTCCAGAAAAGAAGGGCAGAGCTGGAGATCGGAATGTGATTCCTTAGCAGCACATTCACTCTGTGCAGGATAAAGTAAAACCTTCTACCTATAGAACTAGATTATTATTATTATTATTATTATTATTTTTAACATAAAATCCATATACAGGCCAAAACCAGCCTTCTCTGCTTCTTGAGACTACACAAATATTTCCCTCATCCACAGCATTCTCTCATTCAGCATCACTCCAGGAGGTGGTGGGGAAGAAGGGGAGATAAAGCAGAGAAAGGCTCTGAAATCAGTGGAGGCAGAATCTCGTTTTCAGTACTTCTTCCTCTCTCACTGAGATGTTCCTCTACTCCCGAGTGTGCAGTTTTCTGCAAAGTGGTGTTTTCTGCAAAAAGCTAACCTGTTTCTTGAATATGTTGACTCTCTCACTTCTACAGACTGTGCAGCTTGGAAAGATTTTATGTATATATAATCTGTATAATATATTAAACTTGGGCTGGAGAGAGTCCTAAAGAATTTATTTCCTGTATATTCATCTATATAGTCGTCATTCAATAGTCTTTTGTGGTATTGTTTTCTCAAAACCACATTATTTCCAGCTCATTAATTTGGAATTCATATTTTATATATATATATATATATATATATATATATATATATATATAGTGGGATCTGGAAATACTCAGCCCCTCTGAGAATTGGGCCATTTTTAGTTACATGTATTGACATGCCTAATGTAAGGGCTCCACATATAAAAATTTTGGCTTGTCTTTTTACTTCATTCTATTTAATATAAATAATTCTCATGCATGTTTGTGGTAAGATTAGAATTCAACTTCTTTTTAAAAAATGATTAATTTATATGGAACTTCACACACACACACACACTCTTGTTGACATCAAGAGGCGTTAGCACATGCACTTCAGAGAAAGCCTATGGGCCAATGGTTCTTGAGAGCATATTGTTTATGTGCAATAGACTCTTGTTAACTGCACATGGAACTCCCATTAATATCATGGGAGTTCTGTGTGTAATTTTCAGGCTGTGTAACACAAACAACAGTAATCAAAAAGTGGGCAGATCTCACACTCCTCGTGCAAACAGAACTCCCAATGATGTGAGACGGGGTTTGTCTGCATCAGGAGTATATCAGGCCCTGCACGTATTTATGAGCCATAGATTACCCTAGATTCACATGCAGATTTCCCACTGATGTTCATGGAAGATTTTTGCGTGAATTGTGGCTAGTAGATAATAACTGAGAATTTAAGGTTATAAATAGGTCTGCAGAAGCTAGATAGATATGTAAACAATATTTAAGGTCAGTCTTAAATGAGTCTTTTTGGTAAAAGCTTTTCATTCATATTTTGCTGTTCAATATTCCAATTTCTTGTCGTATTCATTGGGCATTTTGATAGCATTAATACAACTAATTTTTATTAAATTTGATAATTAGTGATTAATTCAAAAAATAAATGTGTACTATTAAAATCTGGATGAACATGAGAAGCATTTTTATTCAGTAAACACATGCAGAAAGCCGTGATAATGTTTGCCAAATACAGCCAAATGTCATTTGCAAATGGAGAAAAGGTTGTGAGTATTGACAAATTGTTATGAGAAGGCAGTCAATATGCATGTTACAGATCATTTTAGAATAAAATAATTTGCAGCCTTCATTTTGCACAGAGTTCATATAAACTATAGTAAAACAAATATAATGGCTGATAGTTCTTCTGGCTAATCAATACTTTCTCACTTACCCAAGTTCTCTTTCTACTGAAAAAATTAAAGCCCTCCAAATCAGACTTTTGGGACACTGTCTTGAATAACGTAAATACCTATTATTAGTGTAATTACTCTATCAAAATAGCAAACTAGTCCAATAAATATAGCACATACAGGTAAACCATTAGAACGTAAAGAAGAAGAAATGTTAAGAAGTTGGAAAAATAAAGTATTATCTTAAGGATATGATGCAGGCACCATAAAACATCTCAAAAGTCTCCATATTTTAACAGTACCCATAAAAAACCTACAATACATCTGATCTGTCCTTTAACCACTGTACAAAATGTATAGTTTAATACAATCAACACACAACAGAGAACATAGGAAAATAGAAAAAAAAAGTTTTTGCACAGCAGGATTACACGAGGTCTTGGGATGCTGTATTCATTGACTGGCTTGGGAAGACCACTTTTTGAAGGTGGTGGTGTTAATAGTCCAGATGATAGTCTGGAGTCAGGAGAGCTCATAGGAGTAAGTGTAATGGAAGAGATATCTAAACAAGGAGTTGAATCCTCATTATTACACCAGAAAAAGGTGGAGGGTCTTTGAAACATATGTTGATCATTATCAGACTTTATGTGCAGCAACTGTAAAGGAATCACAGAAAGAGAAAATATTCTAAGGAATAGAAAGTAGTAATGTAAGGGAAAGAAAAAATTCACATTTTATATTTTAAAAAGGTGTTTGCAAATTGCTGTTCAACAGAACGCTAAAGAATTTTTTTGTAAATGAAAAGAGAACCTTAAAAACTCATAGTCATTAAAAGTATTCCAGTATTGGTGGGAACAAAGAAGATTCATATATTAAAAATTCAATAAAAATACAATGAATACATTTTCTATGTGGGCACAATGGGTTGAACCCACAAAAATCTGCATGCAACAACATACCTACAAAACCCCATATTTGCACATGCAAAACAGTAGTTAGGCACATAATTAGGGAGGAAAGTTGTTGTGGTTAAAGTACAGGCCAGAATCTGGTTCTCTGTCATGTTAATACACAGTTCCACTGACCATTTTTCCCCCCCAAAATAAAAAAAAATCATATAATAAAATCCTCATACAATAAAAGCCTGCTATGTAGGCAGTTTATGGGATTTGTTTTATTTTGAATAGGAAGATTGTATTGGCTTCTTTGGTTACTCAGCTATAGAATATGAAAACTATACAGTTCCTACACAGAAATATATATCCTTATAACATTTTTGGTACAACAACAACTAATGCACTTTTGAGTTGAAATGAGATGTGTTTAACTAGATAATTCAAACAGTGTCTGAGATCTACTATCACAAAGGCTGAAATCCTCTTTCCCCTAGCACAGGTAAACAGGGTTCATGACACAGCAGACCTGCTAAAACAATGAGGGGTCCTTGTGGCACCTTAGAGACTAACTAATTTATTTGGGCATCAGCTTTTGTGGGCTAGAACCCACTTCTGTGGTTGTGCTGAGTGGGGAGCCCCTTGCACGTGAACAGTCCAGCATTCTGGGGACTTCTAGCAGAGCAATTATTTCCAGTCGAAGAGGGGTGAAGCATGAAGGTTCTACCAATTCCCAAGTCCTTCCCACACAATGGCCAGAATAGCTACTGCAGCCTTTGAGTAGCATCACAGGGGCTGGTCCTTGTCTGCTCTGTGACTTGAGGAGAGGATTCCTCCCCTCCCTACCCCCAAACGCACAGTCAGCAGGGAATCATGTTTTAGATGTGGTGGGCGCTAAGAAGTGTACTTATTCTCATCACCCAAAAGTCTGACAGTAAAACCTTACTTCCCCGATTTTATTTCCTTTCATTTTTAACTTGTTACTTCCTTTTGTTTCCTTTATCTATTTGAATGTTAAGGTTTAAAATAAGTTGTTTTAAAATTATCCTAATAATATGTTTTCATTTATAATTCTATAGACCTCATTTCAAAAACAAAACATACAAGCATTATTTGAAAAGTAAGTGGAAAGGTTTTGTTTGATTTTCCCTGCCACGTCCTGAGTTGAGGTCAAGGTTCTGTGTTTCTCATGAAAAAAATGATGGCTTTACAAACAACTAAATATGACCAGGGAGTTGCACTCCATCCCCTGCTTTAAGTGTTTGTGATGTCATCATTCTCCCCCCCACACACTCCCCGGCCTCCAATTTGTCCACATCCTTTCTGTAGTGGGGGCCCCAAAACTCACCGCAATACTCCAGATGCGGCCTCACTAGTGCCAAATAGAGGGGAATAATTATTTCCCTCAATCTGTTAGCAATACTCCTACTAATGCAGCCCAATATGCCGTTAGCCTTCTTGGCAACAAGGGCACACTGTTGACTTATACCCAGCTTCTCATCCAATGTAATCCCCAGATCCTTTTCTGCACAACTGCCCCTTAGCCAGTCGGTCCCCAGCCTGTAGCAGTGAATGGGATTCTTCTGCCCTTAGTGCAGGACTCTGCACTTGTCCTTGCTGAACCTCATCAGATTTCTTTTAGCCGAATCTGCCAATTTGTCTAGGTCACTCTGGACCCTATCCCTACCCTCCAGTGTATCTACCTTTCCCCCCAGCTGAGTGTCATCCTCAAACTTGCTGAGGGCGCAATCCATCCCATCATCCAGATCATTAATGAAGGCGTTGAACAAAACTGGCCCCAGGACAGACCCTAGGGCACTCCGCTTGATACCGGCTGCCAACTAGACATTGAGCCATTGATCACTACACATTGAGCCCGACAACCTAGCCAGCTTTCTTCCCAACTTATAGTCCATTCATCCAATACTTGCTTTTTTAACACAATGAATCAGAGGGGGTAACCAATGTCCAAGGTCTGCAGGATACTTCCCTCTCTGGTTGTCTCTGGGGTGGGTCCTCCCTTCCCTCAGGGAGGGCCCCTTTGGGCAGCTTTGTCAGTGCCTTAAACTTCCCTCTGCTCTGCACTGCTGGGGCTGTTGGCTGCAGGTCTGCTCACCTCCAGCTCTGCCACCCAAATGAACTAGTTCCCTATCTTTTAATTCCTCCAGCAGATGGAGCATTTGCTGCAGGTGTGGCGGGGCTGGCTGAGCCCAAAATAATCCCTTAACCCCATGATACCCAGTGTGCGGTTTGTACACCCCATCACAAGGTGCTACAGATCGCTTTTAAAAAAGAGATGTACCCAGAACATCCATGGGCGCTGTCTTCTCTCTTCAGCTAATTTTGAAGGTCTTAGCCAGGGCCGGTGCTGTAACAGGCATGCATTTCCAGGGGCAGATGTAAGGGTTAGAGCAAGGTCAGCCAACATGCAGCATGAGACCCAAAGGTCACATCACCTTTGGCTTTTTAAAGATAAAAAGTTAAAAAGAAAACCCTTAAAACAAAAATCACAAGCCTAAACAAAGTAGAATCTCCCCCAAACTGTGTTGGCTCGTATGCTGCCAACTACTGGAATCTAGCACCACAGCAGCACCTTTCCTTGGCAAATTGTTCTATAATGGTGTCCAGCTCCATCCTTGCGGTCTTGTCTTCCTCAATTGCAAGGAAAGCAAGGTCACTGAGCCATGTCCATTTTTCCCTTTTGGTCAAACATCATCACGAAAACTTGATACTATGAAACTCAAGTAGCTCTGGATTCCAAGTGACAAACTGAACACCTCTGTGCCCTCTGTAAAAAAAAAAAAATACAGCCAGAAGGACACAATCTCCTGAATCAAGTCTGAAGAAAATTATGAGTATTTTCCCATGAAATTAAGAACTTCCTCTGTTGCCTTTTCTAAAGTTATATTTTGAAGTCACTTGGGATGGAGGAAACCAAACAGGGTAGCTACCTCTTGAAACCCTTCACGTTGAGATTTTAGTTCCCTGTTCTGTCTAAAACTTCAAAATATTTCCTTCAGTGGTTATCCTTTGCTTCAAAGATACAATTGTGTGCAAATTCATCATGTGCAGCATTCATGGTCTCTTCCTGTGGCTTGATTCCCACCTGTTCTGAGATTCTTTTACAATTTCCTTGTACTTTTCTTCAGATCAGAATTTGCTAACCTCATTCACTGTGCTCTCAAATGTCTTGGCACAGATAAATTTTCTTTGACTGAAGGATTCCAGCGGCTGCAGCCATGATAACAAAGATCCTATGCCACCATCACAGATTGAGGTAGCACATCCAGGCCATCAAAGACAAGTTGTTTTTTGCTCTCGATGTGTGTCCTCACTGCTCCTGCATTCGGCAACAGTTTCAGCTTATAGGCATTCAATTGTATTCTGAAAATTTACTGTCGTTTCTTCAGTGGATTTCATCTGAGCTGCCCATTTAGTCTTGCAGATTGTCTTTAAATGTAAAGATCTCCTTCATTCTTCAGAAGCCTGTTCAATTTCATGTGCTGCATCTATCCTGCCAACTTCTTCTGGGGTCTGAAGCACATCATCAAGTTCCACTTCCCTTTGCAAAACTTTACTGTTTCAAGCAAGAGCGTGACAGTAACAATCATTTTGGACTTAATCACTTGTTTTCCCTATTGATGGTTAAAGTCTACAAACTATTTATATATTTCCTGCAAAGTTCAGAAGAAAACCTTCAGATCTGGACTGGCCTTATCTTCAGCAGCATGCACCAAAAGTATGTAAATTTGATGTGCTGAGCAATCAATGTCTGATGCATACACTTTGTCTCCTCTGCTGACAGATATTCTCTCATTTTTTGCTCACAGTCCTCCACAAGCTCTGGCCATAACCCTGGCCCCATCATATCCCTGTCCAGACATGTCTTTGGGGTCTAATCCATACTTGCAGAATACAACATTAGTTAACTGGTCACACAAGGAAACAGCATCTGCCTCACTTGCAGCCACAAAGCTTACAAAATGCTCTTTAATACCTACTTTTCCTTCAAAATGATCAGTATTAAACAGAAGCAAAATAGTCATCAGATCAACATGGCTAATATTCACAGCTAACAGCTTAGCTTTTTTGCAGCTATTAAATATGCATCTCCTGGCTTCTGATGCTAAAAGACTTAAGTTCATCAGTAATTGTCTTGCTTAAGTATTTGATTTCCCTTAGTGTCACTGATATGTTGGGCAAAAGTGATAGTGAGCCTTGCAAGTAGCGTAATGATGTTCAACTAAATACCACCATTGTTGCTCTACAGCACTTCACAGTGGCCATGAAAGGGAGACCTAAACTAGTTAAAGTTTTGACAGCGTCAAGCAATATTTTTAGTACTTCTTGCCATTTCGTATTATGTTCAGATGCTTTTTTTCAAAATGTGCATTGATACTATGACCCTTCGTGAACTGTAGAGCTGCCACGTGTGACTCCATATGTTATTTGCTCCTGCCAGGAACAGACACTGACTTTAGAGTATTCTTTCCATCACTGTTAACCATGCCGATTTTCAAGCATTTGTATCCTTGAACAACCAACAAATTTGACAGCATGCATAATCTGAAAGAGATGAGTATACTTGCCACTTGACATGCAAATCTTCAACGTGGTACATTTTTCATTCTGTAAAATGAAGATGAAAAATGGTGGCCTATATGACAAAAAGGAAACTGTCCATATGGCATATCATTCTTTGTGGACTGGTAAGGACAATCTATGCAAGCATGTGCAACGGCTCAGATGATAAAACAATCTTGAAAGTGATTTATCAGATGGGAACGTCAAACCTATTTCAGCAGGAAGACTGCTTTGACCTGCTTCACTGTTGACCGGCTCATCTACAGGGATGTGGGCTTTTTGGTTTTCTATCATTTATGGGATCTTTGGCTTTGTAGCTCATCTACAGGTCATCAGCTGTGCTTGTTTCAAGCAAAGTTTCTCTGAAAATATCATCAGCTATTACTACAGGTGCAACTTCAATGGTGCTTCACAAATTGTGTTCCTGACTTAAACCTTGACACAATGACAGATTCATGCTTGTTGAACTGAGATGCAGTTCTTGACTTTCTACTTCAGATTGCAGGAGTTGATCATAAAGTTTACAAAATGATAGTGCCTGCTGCTTAGCATCTTTGGAAACAGTTTATAACAAAACCTCCTTTTCTTTTCATTTGCTGAAACCAGACTTTTATTTGTATTTATGGTTGTCATTATCAGGTATCTTCCACTATGAGAATAACTATGTTGGAAATATAGGCCTAAATAAAGTGTATTTTTGTGCTGCTTAATTTGTCCTTCAGTTGTGAAGGTATCCCTTCAAAAATGTTGACTTTCTATGTGCAGAGAGAGAGAGAGAGACAGACAGACAGAACTAAAGTGGAGCTGGCTGGGGAGAGTCCTGAGCACGCAGACACATACTTCTCAGGTTTCAGAGTAGCAGCCGTGTTAGTCTGTATCCGCAAAAAGAAAAGGAGTACTCGTGGCACCCAGAGTACTTTTCTTTTTAAGTACTTCTCAGTGTCCCAGAGCAAGAGGAGGATAGGGAGTCTATGGAAATAAACTTCATTTTCAACAGCAACCTGTTCATTACTGGAACTTGCCCAGGGGCTGTGACCCCTGTAGGATGGGGGTAGGAAACTTCTGCTATCACCAGCCACTCTTGGGCATGCTCAAATGCTGTGTAATTTTGTAAAGGCATTGCAGGACATGTGGTTGTAGGTTCCTATAAAAATGAGGGCTGGTGGGCAGGGGCAGTGTTAGACACATGCGACTGATGCAACTGCAGTGAGGGGGCCCCTGGCAATGGTGCCTGACTCAGTTACTTGTGAGGGAGGGCCCCCAGAATTGGGTTGGGGGCAGACGACACAGGCAGAGGAATAGCAGGTTCAGTTGCTTAGGTGTCTGTGCACTTGTAGGGCTCCTGCAGTTCCAGGGCTGCTCAGCTGCACAACATATACCCAGCTCAGCTTCTGCCATTGTTTGTGGCCTACTGGAACCTCTAAAAAGAGCAATGTGCTGGTCCCCACTGCCCACATTTGAATTTGCCCAAGGAGGGGGCCTCCACGAATTCTGATTGGTAGGACCCCCAATGGCAGAGCCTCCATTTTGGTCAAAGGCTCTTCCCTCCCACTGCCTGGGAAAATTCAAATGCTGGCAGCAGGAACCAACGTGCTGCTCCTCCTGGAGGCTCTGAGTGCAGCTCTGGTGGCAGCATCAGCAGCAGTAGTTCGTGGCTCTGGCTCCCGCAACAGCAGTTTTGGCTTTGGCAGAAGCAATGGTGATAGCTCTAGTGGCAACATCAGGGCCTGGGCCAGAGAGAGCAGATGACACAGCATGGAGCCGGGAGGTGGTGGGTGGGAGCAGAGTAGGGATGCAGAGGAAGGGACGAGTGTAAGGGGGTGAGGCAAGTGAGAGTTTATTTGAATGTGGGACATGTGATGGCATGTGGGAGCCCACAATAAAGACTTGTGCTGAGGCCCATATCTCTGTTCCTCTGCCATGGCACATAGGAGAAGGAAAGGGGGAAGGGGCGGGGGGAACCAAGTGAAGCCCAGTCAGCACTTGCTGACCTTGCTGATTGTTACATCTGCCGCTGTGCACGGCACTTCTGTTGTATGGTCCCATTTGAGTGGCAAACAGCTGAAAGAAACCTTACCAGCTAAGATCTCAGAGAGACACTGTTTATACTCAGGTTTCAGAGGAACAGCCGTGTTAGTCTGTATTCGCAAAAAGGAGTACTTGTGGCACCTTAGAGACTAACCAATTTATTTGAGCATGAGCTTTCGTGAGCCACAGCTCACTTCATCAGATGTGTACCGTGGAAACTGCAGCAGACTCTGCTGCAGTTTCCACGGTACACATCTGATGAAGTGAGCTGTGGCTCACGAAAGCTCATGCTCAAATAAATTGGTTAGTCTCTAAGGTGCCACAAGTACTCCTTTTCTTTTTGTTTATACTCAGTGGTTTCACCCCCAGCACTCAGTGGGAGGCAGAGAATTCAAGGACTCTGCCCCCGGCCAAGAGGAAGGAGTTATGCAGGCACATGAGTGCTACATGACGGATCTTGGGGAGAGGAACTGCTCCCTCAGGACCTGAGTAGGATATTGGAAATGGCCATGCCATGCATGATGAACACGTCAAGGAGGCTCCAGGTTGACAGGTGCCAGGACCCTTTCCCTTAGATAAGAAATTAGTCAAGGAAGAAACAAAGACATATTTTACACTAAACAAAGGTAAGGTCAGGCCAGGAATCAGCAGACACCTGTGATGCAGTGAGATCCAAAGGCGCGCATATCTTTTCAGTCTGTTTTTCTCTCTCTGACACTATTTTCCACTTTGATTGGTTTCTTCCTCTACTCTTCTGATGGTTTGTCTTTTACTATTTCCCTTACATTGCTCTTCTCTCACACACTGCCCTCCTTCCTGACTGTTCCCTGTTATTTATTCTCATCAAGGGGGTTCTGTGGTTGTCATGGCATTTCCTTCAGTTTTCTTTTTTTCTGATTCTGGAATTCTGGTTAGTCAGATACTGTAATGCTTGCAGATGCTCGAGGAATGTCTTGAAAAAATATCCAACATTTGAAAAAAAATCCTTCTTGTCTCTAGATCAAAGCCTGTTTGGCTGGTCTGGTGAGATGTTCCTTAGCAGTCAGCCAGGGCTTGGTATACAACTTCCTATGGAAACAGATAGAGTCAACGTGGTTGTGAATGATTACACTTTCAATCAATTGTATATCCCCAGGAAGGCTGGTGGGTAGAGCTGATCCCCTTCTAGATTGCTTCAGGCAGCAATAGTGAAAAAAGGCATACCCAGATTTTTTAAATAATGAAAATAGGTTTATTTAAAATAAATAGATGCCCTCAGGGATCCATTAAAGTTGTGTGTGCAAGTTCTCTCAAAAGCAGTATCTAAACTCTTATTGTGATACAAATGTAAGCAGCACCACCATATGAAACCAATAAGGGGAAAATCAGATTGCCCCCCACATAATCAAGACCAAATGGAAGAACGACCAGTGATTAATGTACTGCCAAACCACTAAAACACAGAGGAAAAGTAAACAGCACACACACAAGAGTAATGGAAACTTTAGCTGTATATCCAAGTGACTGATTGCATGAAGCAGAGAACAAAACACCAAAAGCCAGCAGCAACACCCCATGCCAACAGTTCAAATGCCACACACGAGTATAGCTTTACAAAAACTCCAAAGCTCTATTCCCAACTAAGGAAACCACATCTTTCTAACCACGATACAGTATTACTAATACTTCTCACAGACTTATTCGGGAAGTGGTAACAAATGTGTTAATCTGTTTTGCATAAGACTTCTCGACTGACAGTTATATATCATATTGAGCAACTATTTAAGCTTTTAACATCACTACCAGCTTTGATAGAGATCATTCTAAAATAAAATTTAAAATAATATTATGCAGAAACTGATTTAATTTTTTAGAAATGCACTGAATGAATATAAATTCAAATAGTAAAAATAATACAGTTACAGAATCGTAATGGACGAAACATGCATGCAAAAGACTTGCTACTTGATGGTTAACTTTCTCTTTCATTCTTTTGCTGAACAATTTGACTTTTGGCTTTCTGCCTTGGTTCTCATTACTTTTAATGCCTTGGTGTATGAATGCAACTAGAGATATTTTATTCTGAAAGTTTTTTTCCCCTTTCCAATTCAAATTCACTTCAGGACATCATAGCTTTATTAGGGTGTTAACTTGGATGGTATTGCAATCGCCATAATCATGTATCGGTATAGATATTGATGAAATAAGTGACAACAAAATTTCACACAAGGGAATCAGAGGTCATATATTCACTGCTGAAAGCTTAGGGCCAAATTAATGCCAGGTGTAAACAGGTGAAACTCCATGACTATCAGTGTTTCCCACCCATTTACACTCAGGATGAAACTGGGTTACATGTAAATTTGAAAAATTTAAACAATTAGAATTTACAGCTCTGTAAAATCCTAGGCCAAAAGAAGTAGCTTTCAAAAATATAATTTGGAAAAAATCTTTGTCATGCAACATAGGACTATATTCAGTTTTTTTACACAGTTCTTTCTCAGTCATACTCCACTGGCCTGTAGTTTATTCTCATGAAAAGCAGTATCCTAGCTGCATAACTTCAGAGCTGCTCTATTTAAGTCCCTCAGACAAGCCTCTTTAAAGCCTCAGGGAAGCTCCATGCTGAAATAATGCTCCAAATATGATAATGAATCTGCAAAGTAATGTTTTAAGAATTCCTTTGAAAAGGTTACATAGTAATTTAGAACCTGTAAATATGAGGTTCTCCCATTCCTAGTTACACTTTTATCTATATATTTAAACAAATTTCTTACAAATTGGTGTTCCATCTCAGAATAACACATGATCTCAGATTTCTTAATAATCTGCATTATCAAAAGGACACAATGTCTTGTGTGCCGGGAACTTCCAGTGAAATGCAATAAATGCATGACATTATAATGGTATGCATTCTATTAGCATTTGCCATTACTGCAAGTTATGTGGATGCCAGGTTCTATGTCATTTCATTGGGTTACCTATATCAGCAGAGCATATGCTGTGTAATTACAATACCTGGTTCTTATATAGCGCTTTCCATCAGTAGATCTCAAAGCACTTTATAAAGGAAGTCAGTAGCATTATAAATCCATCCAATCATTTACTGAAACTCATTAGATCAGTGGTTCTCAACCTATTGACCATTCTGGGCCACATATGTGGCCTGCAATGTGTTATGTGGGATGCATCCAATACTACCTGTATGGCCCTAAGGATGTCACATGGCCCACCACTCTGTGGTGACTGGGTCACAAGTGGCCCGCGGGTTGCAGGTTGAGAACCACTCCACTAGATCATAGTTTGAGTTGACTGGATTGTTTAAGAAATAATGTGCCCATATCAAACCCATTTTCCACTGTTTTTCTACATTTCCGCTCTTTTAAATAAATCCATTTAAAATGTATATTTTAGTTTCCAGTTATTTAGTTTCCAGTTGTCTCCACTTGACTTGTCTCTATCCTTACTTAAAATATTTAGGGAAGTCTTGTTTCTATTTTGTTTTTTATCATCAAATTAACGATTTTGCATTACATTTCACATGTCCATGCCATGTGTTAAAACAGGACTTGATTATAATGGACAACTAACCTACCATTCCCACTTGTTTCAGGGACTCTAGATAAGAGGAGGCGGCACGAGTAAGATTTTGTACTGTCATACCATGTGATCTTTTCCAGGGTCCTCAATAGCAATTTTTTTTGTTTGTTTGTAAATTTCAACTGCCAGGCAGTTAACAAATAACAAATTTTAGTTTTTAAAAGTTTACATGCAGAATGCCACACAATATCACCCATGCACAGACATACATCTGTCTTCCCTCACAGAGTAGAACTCTTGCAATAAATTCAAGCATACATAGTAGCATCCTTTATTTGAAAAGAGAAAAAGTAATATATGTGAAATTTAGTAGAGTACAGTCTTTTCTCATTTTATGCCTAAATGTACTATATCCCCCTGTAGTGCACTGGGACCACAACTTGCCATCTCTCTTTGCATGGGAATTCTGCAGGATTTTTACATAAATATCAATGTCAAGACTTAGTTCTTGTAATTTAAAATACCTTTTAATGATATTAAACCAATAATAATCATGGTTTTAGAATATGAATATCAGTAACTGTCTTCTGTTTGAATAGGAACCTTTGCTCCTGTAAAAAAACTGCAGCTTTACATTATATGGCCATCTAAAGGGAAAACCTTTTACTTCTATTGCAACACTGAGAGACTCTATCCGTTTTTTAAAATCTAGAAAACCTTTATCACAGTGAGCATTGCATTCTCACAAGTATTCTTCATATCTCTGAACATCACCAGCATTAATTAGAAATAGCAATTATACACAATCATAGTTGTACAGATGTAAGATAAAATGTTTCCCTCAGATCTGTTCTATAACTCTTAGCACCAAGATTCAGTTCTCCCTACATCCATAGAACACCCACTGAAATTAAAGTGAGCTCTCCACATGGAAGAAGAGCAGATTATTGGAGTCACAATCTACCTTGAGAATCTGAGAGTGAAATAATCTCAGTCACTTCCCAATATCACACTCTACAAAGAAAGCAAAGAGACTGAAGGAATTAAATTTGAGGGGCTGAAAAGAACCTTTTAATACGCGATACAAAGATCACACATTCAATTCCTGATCACTGAAATTTACCATGAAGGCCAGAGTCTGCTATTTTTACTCCTGCTGAGTAGCACCTCAATCTACAAATAGTGCCAATGAAATTAAAAGGATTATTTAATAGGACTTCATATGAGAAAGTACATCAGAATCTAGCCCAGAATGTTTAATATATCTCAGGCCATTCTTGAGAACTAAAATATACATATACTTACAACCTTTTGCATCCCTCAGATATACTACAGGCAAAAAGGAAATATTTTAAAAAGTGGAAGAGGACTAGTACTTCGAATCATGATAATAAAAATTAACACTCATATTATTAATATTAAGTAAAACAAATGGTTTTAATGGAGCATATGTTTTTACTTTTCTTTAACAATCATACTGATTTAAGATGATGAAGACAAATCAGAAAAAAACAAACCAAAAACAAAGTAAATGTGACATGGATGACAGATGAAATTATACATTTGTATCCTTAAAGTGCAGTTAACATATTGAGTTGATCTAAGACAAATATAACATATCTTTTTATAATTGTAGTGTTTTGTGACTAGACCTTTTTAGATGCAACTTGATGGAAATTTAATCCTACATATTCCATATAAAATTACAACCCCTAAACTCAGGCATTATTTGATTAGATACTGTTTAGTGTATCCAATCACTTTTGAAGTTAACACAGCTGTGTTAAATTCTGATTGTCAGCACTCCTCTCAAAAATAAAACAATGTAACAACATTCCATTTTATCTACTCTTTTACATTGTATCTTATACATCTATCACAACGAAATCCCCCATTTTACTTGATATGCGGCCCTCCAGTCCATCCATGGGTAGGACTTGCTGGGATGGGCAGGAGGAAGAGCTGGCCTCATGCTACCTTGACTACCTGCTCTTACTGGACTGGAATGATGATCATATTCAGGCCAGTTATGTATCCCCTATATGGAAACTTGTCCCCTAACAACTCAAGTTCATGTGCTGGGCCTTCAACAAAGATGACTGGTTTTGCTCAATTATTTTTCATGCTGAAGAAATCCTTAAACAAAGATTAAAAAAATTGTTCCTGGGAGAATTTTCTAAGAGAATTCAGTATTCCTTACTGAGGACATAGGAATCTGGATTCCACACAGCATATGTACCACATAGTTGCCAAAAAAATTCCTCAAGAGGTAGAGCTGAGTCAGATCACCAGTCCAGTCAATACTTTGCCAAATCCATACCCATGCCTCTCCTTGGGAGAGGTCAACAAGATAGAATCAGGTTAATATTTAGTAATTAAAGAGGCAGTCTGGTCCCGTGGATAGAGAACTGGCCTGTGAGTCTATGAATGCTCCACACCTCTTGCTCAAAAGGACATTCACATCGAGCTCAATTGTAGCTTTGCCAGAAGCCCCGCACAAGAGACAGTGCACGGTTGCACTGCCCCAGGAGCAGATGTGGAACTAGAACAACTAGGAACCACTCCTCATTTCTTCCCATTCATCTGTGCGTGGGAGAACTGTTGGGGAACGATGATTACAAGGACCCAAAATTGAGATACCCCTCAAAATGCAATGCAGGGAAATTACTAACAAGTTGAGGGTTTTTTTGGATAATAATTCACAAACATAATGTTGGACTTTGAGTAAAAGATCTCTGAAAACCCATGTTTAAAGAAGATAAGAAATGTTGACATAAAGGGTCATCAGCTTTTCCATAATTCTCCATTCAAATAAAACTTAGTTATGAGGATACATACTAAATTTTGATATTGAAATATAAAGATGAAGAATTGTTAAATTATAATTTTTGTTAGAGCTTTGTTAATTCAGTAGTTTATAATTTTGGATAATAAATAAGTTTGCATGGGACAATACCAGTGCCAAGGCAACAGGAGGGAAAAGGACAGCCAATAGAGCCTCCCCTGCTACACCTCCAACAGTGTCAGGTGTGGAGAAGGGGACTTAAAAGGAGGAGACCTACCCAGTTGGGGGCTCACCAGGAAGGAGAGCGGAGCTCTGCTACTGCCTCATTGAGGGTAGGCTGGCTCCAATAGTAGCACATGTGGTATTATAGCATTGCACAGCAACAGTTAAAGTATTAGGTCTCAGTCCTGCAGTCCCTTAACATGTAAACACTAATTAACTTAAATGGGAACTCCATGTATGAAATGATTGTAAGATAAAACCGATATATACCATATTATGAATGTATATAAATAGTAATATGCAAATGATGGAAAATATGAATAGATCTAATTATTTGATATTATGTCCAAAAGAGGGTCAGAAACCCACCAGACACTGGCACCTTTAAAAAAAAAGTTTTTAAAATTATTACTTCAAAAAAAGGAAAGAAAAACAAACCATAAATATGTATATTTATACAGGCTCAAGTCCTGCCCACTTAAAATTCACCTAGTAATGTTTGTTTATTGGATTCAGATGTTTTAATCTCCTCTAAAGATAGACATATGTATTAAAAATATTAGTAGATCACTAATATACAATGCCAGCTAGTTTCTTTCTGTTTTTTTTTAAAGGAAAAAATTGACAGTCTGATGTTTGAAATTTTGCTAATTTAGATGTAGGACTTTTCATAAGGATATTTCCTATGCATTTCTTAGTGTGGATTCAAATTATTTTATACTTAAAAAATTAAATATAATTTCACAGTGTAACACAAGAGGAAATAATTATGATACATGCTGTGAATTTGTATGAAGATTAGTACCTTTGAACAACTACAAACTCTTTGTGTTATTGAGTCATACTAGGAAATGCCTAATAATGTGTATTGAGAGCATATCATCTATCATACTTCACTTATAGCATATAAAACACAGTAATCCATCTGCTATTTTAAATGTGAATGAACAAAACTAGATTTATATTTTTCTCACTGAATACAGTAATTCTTCTGTGTTACATCATCACATCACATCCTTATGTTCCCTGCACATATCTCAACCGGGAATGAGGAGAATTAACAAAAAGAAGCATTTTTCACACTGATTATTAGAAGTGGTTAGCTGGCTATTGAGATGTGATAGTTTTCTGAGAAAGGTCCAGGCTTTGAAATATATTTTGCCCAGAAAGTTAAATTTTCATCAGATTGGAAAAATGTCTCTGCTCATTAACAAGTAACACAAGAAAGGTCATACATTTAAAAAAACAAAAGCAAAAAAGAGGAAGCAGATTTTCCAGTGGTTAGATCTGTGAATTTAAAAATTCCTCTTAAAAAAGTGCATTCAAGTAATTTTAGCAAAATCCTGCAATTACTTTTTATTACTATTTTTAGTAACATCACACATTTTCTTCCCAGAAATGTATAGAGAATATAAGAAAAGGTACATTCATTCTACTTTTACTTTTGTAAAATGTAGTAATTTAGATATCCTTGTTTGAATAAGCATAATTTAGCCTTAAACACATACCCGTCCACATCCTGCAAAGTTTTTAGTGCCTCTTCTAACATAATATGCTCATCGCAACTGAATGTTGCGGGACTTTGTCTGGGAAGGAGGAAGAAAAGGGATTGTAGGTCTTGAGCCATGGGGGAACCAGAAGTGTCTGGTTTAGATGGGGACACTGAACCACCAGGCACACCAGCTGGGGGGAAAAGGGGATTTATATCCAGTGCCACACAAATTGTACCCTCTTTCTTCATGAACCAGCAGCGCCCTCTCTCCCACCCATGGGATCAAAGTAGGACCAAGTATTTTATGATCTACAGTGAACACTGTGCTAGTTGCCTTTTTCCTTTAGGAGCTGGGAAGGAATTTTCCCCTCACTACCATACTGGCCCAGGTGCTGAGGATTGTTTCGCCTTCCCCACAGCAGTTCAGGGACCCGTTGAGTTAGGTAAGGAATTTAGGTCAAGATGTCACAAATTAGGCAAGTGTCCAGTGCAGGTACTCATTTTATGGGGTGGCAAAGAAGGGAGGAGGTCTGGTTTCCTAGGGAAGCTAGAAAAGGGATTTGGGATTCTTAATGTCTAGCACAGTGGGGAGACAGCCCTCTTTTTCCAGACCCTCTGACCCTCATGACCAGCAATGGGATAGGACCAGGTTGGGAAGGGAAAGGGCTGATGGTAGCCCTCCCAAATAGATGGAAATGATTAAGAAAAAAATGGTGACCAGCGCTGTACAATTTACTGCTGGGTGATCCCAGATAAATTAATAAAGGTGCAGCCTTATTTCAACACATCCATTGAATCTTGTCTTTGTTCCTGTGTGTGTCTGGGACAATGGGAATTGAGGTTTTGCAGACTCCGGGATCACACTCTCTTTGCAGATAATTAAATAAGTTTCAGTCATGGAAAATAATAGTTCATGTAAAGCACTGATTGTCTATTATATTTAACAATTTTTTTCTCATTCCATACCTGTCTCTTACATGTACCTGCTCATTTTATTATAATGGTAATACAAACAGCTTTGGCCTATTCGAATGACCTTCTGGGCATGCTGCAAAAGCTATTTGTTTGATAGGGTTTTGCAGGAAGGATAAAGTTATGTTATGAGATAAGATATGAGAATGAGAAGTTTTCCTGTAGTATTTCTTTTTATTGCTGATTAGCTGCGATACACTGTTATCTCTCTTTGATTACTTAAGGCTGCTGGCTGGCAGAATTAATTTATATATTAATATTTATGCTGCTGAGTAGTTCTTACTGTAATTCTAATTATTAGAATGAACAGAACTTCTGTACGGTAATTCTTTCTTTTTAAATATTCAATTTAAAGAAATAACAAATAAATTAGAATATGCATATATTTGAAACAACATTTTGGAGATGATTTTTTGAAAATATAAGAATTAAATATGTTATTCTTGTAATTAATGGGTATGAAATGTAAATGTGATATTAACAGCTGTGTGTCTTATATTTACTAGCAAATAAAATAAAGAAAATAATGCGCAAAAATGCTTTAAATCAGTACTTTTAAGACTGTATTGCAGATTTCCTCACAGGCATTCCACCACACAATATAACAGCTATCCTAAGGGTCAAATTCTGTTCTCAGAACCTTGTGCCAGAAGTCACATTGAAATAATACACAGAAAGCATATACACATTGCTACCACAATGCCAATAATAATAATACCCAATCAGTGAAGCGCATAATTTGGCCATTATACAATTGCAATCTACAATCTCATATGTTATTTGTACTGTTTAAGTGTCAAGAGGCCTCATCAGGTACCTGGGTCCCATTGTGATAAACCCTGGATGCACACATAATGAACACATGGTTCCTGGACCAAAAAGCTAAATAGGAAAATATTGTTTTTTGCTATTCTTGTTTCTTTTATAAGAAGAATGTATCTATCACAGAGTTACTATAAAAGCTGGTTTTGCTCTTAGACAAATTGAATGATTAGGTTTACCAATAAAGGATCAACTCTTACAGTTTTTACTAAGGAAAATATCCTGAATAAAGGCTGAGGATTTGGCCTGAGGGATTAGTACTTTTGATTGAATGCATAGTAAGTGGGAAATCATATACAATTTACAGTTTTCACTGAGTCCCTATGAAAGAAAGACCTTCATATATACAATCATATCCATTCCAGTCACGTTACTATCACACTTGATGACATTATGGAGACAGACCTCCACAGAACTTAATTTCAGTATAGTGATAATACTGATAAATTATCATTGCTATAATAAACAGACTCTGGGGGCCTTCGTGGATCAAAATGTAGATATCCAGTTAAGGCTGATGCCAGGCTGGGAACAAGATGAAAAAACTCACATTTTCAAAATATGTGGTAGGCCCAAATTTTAATTTACACAACTGTAAAGATTAAAGAAAATGCATTGTAAAATGTTTGGATACTTCTGTAATTCAAAAAAATACACTGACTTAAGAAAATAAAAAAATAAAAATTGGCAAATTATTTTTCTGCTTGGACAAAAATATAGACTCAAGGGATGTAATTCTGTCCCAATTGATTTCAATAGGACCAGCATTTCACCATTGATATTTAGATTAAAAACTAGATACTTTTCGTAAAGACTTGTATGTGCACATCAACAGTTTTTTTTTACAGCTATGTAAATATATTTGGATACAATAAACTATTACTGCTTTAGAGCCATTAGGGTCAGTCTGCTAAACAACCTATACTTTTAATAATAGTTCACTAACACTAACTAAATCTGCCATTTAAAAATTCCATAAAAATCGACATCCACTGATTCTGAAGAAGGCAAAATATTTCCATGAATAAAGGATCTTCATTTGCTTACAGTCATAACTAGTGAGCCAATCCTTTAAGTACTTATTTGCGTGAAAGATCATAATGGCTCTTGGGCTATGTGATTCTACTAGGGAATTTCAGAAGAACATAAAACTTGTTAAAACAAGAAGTAAGTTATAGACAAAACAATAGATGTAAGTAACGATATGTTTGTGACAGAAAGTTATTAAGAAATCCTGAGTTACAAAGCGCAGGGTTGACACACTGAACCAGATCCTTGGGACACAGGACTTTGCTCTTCATCCTTAGGTAGTCTGCTGGTGTGTCTGAGAAAAATGAGTTTGCATATATACAGCAACGTTTGGGCACAACAGGCTGAGTTAAGGAAACATCATTTATTGAATATAACTTTAAATTTTCCTACAATAGTTGGTTTGTCACAATCTTACTGTTACTTAAATATAGGATTATAGTGTGTTAATAATAATCAGAAATAGTGTGAATACTGTATTTGTTATCAGAACACAAAGATGGTGTTAAATAATTTTAAGTTATACCAATCATGGCTGGAAAACATAGTTGTATCCATGTACTTACTGGAGATGTATGTATTTGATTTATTCTTAACTGGTTTTCCAAATCTTGTACCTTATTTTTCAGTTCTATATTTTCAGTTTCTAGTTCTTGAATCTACAAAACAAACAGTCATTGTAACAGATACTGGGAGACTCATCCTCTGACGTATCTAATTTTAGCTATAAATCATGAATAACATTTTTATTTCTTCATTTATTTGAGATCTGCTATTCTTAACAGTATACTACAAACTAATTACCAAAAAACTAGTAATTGGGTTTAATAATTGATCCAAATGCCTCATTTTATTTGAGAATGAAATAAATTTCTTAGCACTTGTGAATTTTCAGGATGATGGAGAGATGCACACTGTTTTTTTCATAAATGCACTATAATTTCATAGATTATTGTCCTCTTTTTTAGTGTTTCTGGAGTCTCTTAATAATCTTCTGTCCTTAGTATAGTATTGAAACTTATGCTCCAGCATACTTCACAAAAATTTGTAAAAAATTACCGTAGTATATAATTTTCATGAAGAGAAGCAACAAATATGTATGACTTACTCTTTTCTGTAACCCTGCAATCTGTTTTCTTGTTTCAACATCTTTTCCTCCAGATTCCAGAAATTTCCTGTAAGCCAGGTCAAATGCTTGACCAATTGTTAAAGTTATCTCTTCAGCCTTTATACAAGTAAAATATTGGAATTAGCACATTAAGAGTTTCTTATACAGTATTTTTCATTTCACAGGAGCACAAAACATATTACATAATTAGGGTCCTACCAATTTCACGGCCGTGAAAAATTTGTCACAGACTGTGAAATAAGCTCTTCCCTGTGAAATCTGATCTCCCCCTTGCTGCAAGTCCTGGCTGGGCTGGGAGAGGACTTATCCTTCCCCTGCATGGCTGTTCTCGCTTTCAGGGGGAGATCAGAGCCACCTTGGAGTGCCTCCCCCTGCTGCAGGAAGCTCCAGCACCGGAGGTTCCTGCAGCAGGAGGAGACTTGTGGAGGTGTATTCCCCTGCTCCTGGAAGCACCCTAGCTCTTATCTGTGAGTCCCTGCTGGGCTGGGGAGAGACAGGACTTGTCCTTCCCTTGCATGGCAGCTCTGAGGAGAGAGTGGGGGGGAGATTAGACCTACTTCCGGGTACCTTTTGTGTTGGGACCCCCACGGTTACAACACTGTGACATTTCAGAAGTAAAGGGCTGAAAACATGAAATTGACCAATTTAAAATCTCTCTGTCCATTAAATTGATCAACATGGATCCTGAATTTGGTAGGGTCCTATACATAATATGTAATACATAATACATAATAATACATAATATACAGTATACCTAGGTATTGCTTCACCCACCACTGAAATGAATTCAGCTTTGAAAAGAAACATGGCAGCCAGGAAGATAACTGAAGAATAATTGATGCAAATAAACTACAGGGGAAACTGCTGTAGACAGAATGCGATTATCTATGTTGCAGTGTACATTATGCTACTTGTAAATTATGCTACTTTAATATCTATAAACAATGTGCTTGGGTCTGTTTTTGTTGCATTTTCATCTCTTGAAAGTGGCTGATGGCTGTAACTTTCTTTTGTTAATGAAATATTTTTATTGAATTCAATTTTTTCTTTCATTGTTTTTAGTTAGGTTTCAAAAGTCTATATTATAAAAATAGGGTATTGATTTCCATAAGGTCGATATATCTATATATCATATGTCTGTGCTTAAGTATTGAAGACCACAAGTGCCAAACCAAACCAAATCTGTGGACGTCTATGCAAATAAAATAGTTTCTCTCTTCATATTTGAGAACTCCATACATAATGTTTCAATTCCTTTTACATAGGAAAGATTTTACTTTGGATAACTTTTGCAGGGGCAAAAACCCAACAATACAATACATTCATTAACTGTTCATATTTTTGGAAACTTGGTTAATCCCAGTAATCACCATTACATGGTCATCATTTGTTCAGTTTTCTCCTTTGTACTTAGAACAGGAAAAACTGTGGCATATATGTGGTCTGTTTGTTGGAAAACAGATTTTTTTCTGACAACCGCTGTAACAACTGGATTTATGTCAACCGGATTAGACTATTGGTTTTCTTTGTCATTGAAAAGCAAAGAAAAAATGGGAAAATATCAAGGCAAGACTGAGATTTTAATTTTGAAAGCAAGTAGAGACTTACCCTTTGATAACTTTCTGTAATACCAAGTGCCTGATACAGGTTTAATCATTTTATCTGCTGCAAATTAACACAACAAAGTGACAGTTGCTCAGAATTACCATTACCAATCAGCTGCATTTTGACTATTTTAGAGAACAGACCTATATTTACCACTAATTAAATAATGGTAAACTGGCATGTGGGAACATGCAATGCTGGCACTATGGGCACTTTCCAGGAAATGTGTGTAGATTGGAAGGGAAGGCACCAACTTGAATGAGCTTCTTTGGATGCTGAAGGAACTAACGGACTGGAAAGAGGGAGGGGGCAAAACTCACTTCGGGGACCACAGGGGTAGACAGAAGTGTCAGAGAAAGAACAATAGTGAATGAGATGGGAAAGATACGGTCAGGAATCAGGGCCTGCAGCAGAGCCAGTCTCCAGGCAATTTAACGAGTGCAGCTAGCTTGTAGTAGGCTGTCTGATTGGCTACACTGCCGGACTGGTGGGAAGAGAGTCAGCAGATTAGCTCTTGAGCCCAGCAGCAGCAACAGTTTGGTAGCTGCTCAAAACATTCACCCATGGCTGTCATAGCTCCTGCGTTTGCTTGTTCCCAGCCTTGCTCTCATCTTGTTCCTAACCACCAGGCCTGACCCCTATTCCAGTTGCTAGGCACGACTGCCATGTCCCAACTTATGACAGTTTGAGCAGCCAAAAAAATCAGGGAACTAGAACTCATATGGTGAGCATGGATCCTACAAAGGCCAATACCTCTCTAATGGAAATAATGGGAGCCCTACCGATCTTGCAGGCCCAGGTTACCACTCTGAAGGCATAGAACACAATCCTGCAAGCTCAGGCCATGCTTTCAGCTCCAACCCCCACTCCTCATGCGCCCAAACTCCCTCTGCCTGAAAAGTTCAATGACAATCAACACATTTCATGGGCTCCTAAATCAGTGTTGGCTCCTATTTCAGCGACACCCACAGTCGTACCCCACTGACCAAGCCCAAGTGGGACTGATTATCAGCCTGTTTACCTGGGAGGCCCTGGCTTAGGCATCTCTGCTCCTGGAAAAATCAAGCCCACTTCTGGGCCACTTTAAGGACTTTATTTGTGCGATGGTGGTGATTTTCAATTACCCAAGTCAGGAGCATACAGCTGAAGCCGCACATGCAGCTTTGCAGCAGGGAGGCTGGCCAGCTGCTAAATGTGCAGCAGAGTTCCGATGCTTGGTAGGAGACACCTAGTGGAATGAGACTATGTAGTGTTATCATTTCTGGCTCTGCCTAAATGGCAATATTAAAGATGAACTGGCACAGGTGGAATCGCCATCCTGCCTTACTCAACCTAGTCATCAAAATCGATGAATGCCACCGAGAAAAAAAGATGGTCCTCCTGGCTCCTGCCAGCCCCGCTGGCTCCAGCCCCATTCCCCCATCACCAGTCCCTTCTCCATTGCCTGAACCCATGCAAGTCAATCAGGTTCAGCCCTGCCTCTCTGACACAAAGAAGAATCGACACTGGGCATCGGACCTATGGGGTTCAGCGCTGGGTTGGCGTCTTTCCCCTCACCCCAGCAGTCCACGCCTATTCTCATCCACCAGTACCTGGATGATGGCCAATCAGCAACCAACACATCTTCAATTCCCTTTCCAGTTCTGGCACCCTGTGATGCCTGACACCAACCTAGAGTAGCTGGTGGATTCAGTGCCTCAGGCAGTTTCATGGATCTGGAATTTGCCCAAGCACACAATATCTCCATCCAGCACAAGGATTCCCCCAAGTTAGTGATGCCCACAGAGCTCTCATTTCTTTTGTCATGACCAGATAGCTCCCTTAGAGTTAACTACCCCTTGAGGCTACCCGAGAAGTCCTCCAGTTTGAACTAATTCATTCACTGCATTCATCAGTTGACGATGGCATCCTCTGGCTCATCTCCCATGACTTGTACATCTGCTGGCACTCAGGCATGGTGTGCTTTGAGCTACCATTTTTCCAATAGTCCTGTTTCCTGAGAGCTAACTGGAGATCAGAAACCTTTTGTGGCTTACTTGGTCCTCCAAAGAATTCAGAGACATGAAAATAGGATGCAAAGGCGACCCCAACAATCACCATGACCACACTCAAAAGATTCATGGATTCCTGTTAAATAGCAACACTATGTCGATGTGTTCAGCAAAAAGAAAGCCAACGGCCTCCTGTCCCCTCGGCCTCCAATCAGCTTCTAGCCGAGAGCAGAGGTTCCCATCAGGTACATTTTCTTCCTCTCTGAACTTGAACTATAGGTATTTCGGAGCTATCTTGAGTAAAACCTACAAAAGAGGTTCATTTGCCCTACCATACCCCCAGCAGGAATCCCAGCCTTCTTTGTGGTGAAGAAAGATGGTTCCTTCCAGCCTTGTGTGGACTACTGGGCTCTGAACAAGATTACACTCTGAAACTGGTACCTCTTACCACTTATAAGTGAGCTGTTTGAAAGGTGAACCTTCATGGACCTTATAACCTGGTAAGGATCTAGCAAGGAGATGAATAGAAGATCATGCTGTTTGGGTGCCCCAGCGATCTTCCAGAATTTAATAAATGACATATTAGGGATATGCTGGACCAGTTTGTCATCATTTACCTGGATGAGATCCTCATTCTCTCTGAAAGTCAGGGCTCCACAATCATCATGTGCGCATTGTCTTGGAGAGACTCCGCCAAACCACCTATGCATGAAGCTTGAGAAAAGCTTGATAAGATCACAGTGATATATCTTTTCACCTGAGGGATACACTGGGAACTCACATAAAGTACCTGGTAGACTGGGAAAACTACAGTCTGGAGTAGTGGTCTTGGGAATGGGCAGAGAACATGCACACTCTGGACCTATTGCAAGTGTTCCATCAGAAGTACCTGGAGAAACTGGGCCTGGTTAGGCGGCAACCTCAAGTGTGGGTATAGTCAGGTATCAGGCCCTGCAGAAGAGCCAGTCTCCAGGCAACCTAACAAGTGCAGCTGGCCTGTAGTAGGCTGTCTTATTGGCTAAACCACCTGATTGGGAAGTCAGAAGACCAGCTCTTAAGCTCAGCTGCAGCAGCAGTTCAGCAGCTGCTCAAAGTATTTGCCCACAGCTGTGATAACTCCTGTGCCTATTTGTTCCCAACCTTGCTCCCATCTTGTTTCAGTCCTGCTCCTGCCTTTGATGGTGGACTCAGCCTTTCCTCTGCCTTTTCCCACTCCAGTTCTGACTCTTGAATCCAATTGTTGACATCTGACTCTGGCTCTGACCTCTGCTCTGAGCTTGGGTGCCTTTTCCTGGCTATTGGCTCCTGTACCAACCACAAGGCACAGCTGCTCATATTCCCGTCGCTGAAAGGTACCAGCATAAAGAGATTATCGGAAGGGGAGAAGAAATGCACCTGCGATCGAGAAGTGATCTGCGTTTATTGCTGCCCTTCCTAAAAGAAGAGAGAAAGGAAGACAGACAAGAAGATAGAAGCGAACAGAAATGTACAGTGAGTATACACATTGTTACTGTATTGACACTGAACTATTGCAGATGAATGACAAGATCACCAAACCCACTCTATAAGCAGTATGGCAAAAGTTTATATAACTGTATCTAATGCTATAGAGGAAAAAAGATGTAATTTTTGTCAAAGTCAAGAGTTTTTTTATATTCTTCTAAATGAGGCATGACGTAACAGAGATCCCGAGCAACTGTGAATATTAAACATCCCTTGTCATTTTTCATATGAATGGGTGCATTAGTGCCAATGTCCTAGTTAAATACCGTTAGGCAATTATTTTCTGCCTATGTAAACTCCTACTGTTTCAGCTGGACAGAGTATTCTTCACTTCCTGTCCTAAACTATTCTTGAATGTAACTGTACATTGTCGAACACTTGCCATGTTGCACCCCAGAAGTGACTGCATTTCAGTGGTGTGTGAAATGATTCTTCTAGTGGTGTATCAGCACATGGGTGACCCAGCAGAGTGGAGGATGCCTACTGTGCAAATCCCATATGGATATGTATGTGTACTGCACAACAGTCCATGTGGCTACTTCACATAGTGACCGGCAGTAACCTCCACATGGCAGCTTTGCAAACATTCCAGAGCCTGGAGGGAAAGGGATCCTCTCCCCATCTTGTGTATAAGCCTGGTGGTTGGCCCAGGTAGTGAGGCTGGGTACTGGGAAGAAGATTTGCCTCAAGAAAGAACATTGTGACCAGAGGTGAAAAAGTATTAACAAAACGTTTAATTTAAATCTGTAATAAACACAAGTACAATTTTAAAGACATCTTGACATGAAACAATACATCAAGCTGACCCTATATAAGGGGCTGCCCGTCTGCTCGTTTTATCCTCTTCCTAGTACTAATTTCAAAACACGCCATTTGAGACCCCCAAATCACTGTAAAACATCTGACATACTTACACACTTTTCACTGTCAAAGACATAGCACAAGTGTTTATTTGACTCAGAATCTTTGCATATGAAGGTAAATATCCTCTTGTCAGTTTTATCATCAGCACAAAATGATATCCTATGAAGCTGGCAATTGTGCTGGACTTCCTGCAAATGACAATAGAACGATCACATTTGATGAGTTAATGTTTTAGTATTTTATTCAAAAAATTAATACTCTACGCACCTGGATGTTATAGTAACATGATGTTTACTTTATTGTGACAAATGTATTGTGACCTTTCCCTCTTTTTAGGAAATGATATTGCATCATTCAATGTGCATGTAGTTACAAGGGAAGGCCCCTGCCCTGCAATGAACTTTGCTCATATGGACCT
The DNA here is from genome assembly GCF_965140235.1 of Caretta caretta. Taxonomy (NCBI): domain Eukaryota; kingdom Metazoa; phylum Chordata; order Testudines; family Cheloniidae; genus Caretta; species Caretta caretta. The sequence continues at coordinate 51,437,494 of NC_134216.1, read as the reverse complement.
GTGCACCTGTGTGGAACTCATTGCAGGACAGCTACCTAATTTTATCAATTAAACCTCTATTGTAGTTTGAAGAATTCAAAATTTGTTTAAACTGTTAGTGATCATTCTAGCTAATACTGAGTGCATCTGAGGGCTGGTCTTCACTACTGCAACAGGGATTGATTTAGTAGGTGTAGTGAAGACTTGCAAACTCGATGGCAGAGTGCTCTCTGGTTGACCTTGGTATTCCAGCTCTCCGAGAAGAGTAAGGGAAGTCGACCAGAGAATGCCTCCTGTCGACACAGTGAAGTGAAGACACCGGGGTAAGTCAACATAAGATACGGTGACTCCAGCTACGTTATTCACGCAGCTGGAGTGGCGTAACTTAGGTCGACTTACCCCCTAGTGAAGACAAGCCCTCAATCTCTTAAGAAGCAAACCTTAAAAAGCAGAATCTGCAAGACAAAAAAGGCTTACAAAGGAGAATGGATAAAGACATCTGGAATTATTTAGCCCTGAGAGAAGTAACTAAGCATTTAGATTAGATAAAGGTGGTTGTAAAATTGGGTATTGGAAAACAGCAATAAAATTCGTTAATGGTCTAGATGGTTATTAATTTTTATTTCTAGTGTAAAAGTGGTGAATCAAAACCAGAATCTTAAACCTATAACTGAAGAGGGGAAAATAAAACATACTAGTAACTATCAGAAGAGACAAGACAAAAGAACAAGAGTGTACAAATGTGCCTAAGAAACATCAGTGTAGAACTTTTAGGTTTGTAGCAAACGTGATAAATCATGTGCCTAGGAGAGTAGTGATTTTGAGTGTCAGACCAGAATATAATAACCTCAGGATTTAATATGTTTGGGAGAAGAGTTAACACACACAAAACACAGGGCATCTGGGACACTTTTTGCGAGAACGAGTTAGTTGAGAACTTGAACACAGAGCTTTTTCTTGGAGTTCTGATGTGCTATGCCTGAGAGTTATAAATTGTGTTTTGCTTTTTCAGGTTAACATTTCTGCTCAGGAGTGTTTCTACGGTAATTATACTTTGATATGACATCCTGTACCCAGCAATTAATATCTCACCCAGCAAAGAAGTAACCTGATTATGGAGTCCAGACCTTCTTGACACCTAAAAGCCAGGAGAGATTTAATTTGGAATAGTACCCAGAGGAAACTCCCTACATGTTTGTAGTCTGTGTGTGTCATGGCAGAACCATCTCAATTCACTATTCTATTGTTAATATCAAAGAAAACAATTTCTACAGAAACTACGGCTTTTCTTATAGAATGCCTTTTGTAATTCTAAATGTTTCTGTTGGCAACAAATGGGGTGTTTTGCAAATTCCTTCATGTGGTTTCTATGAAAAAAGGAACACATCCAAACCCTTCCTCTTTATACAAGTATATGCACATTCTGTCAACTCAAGACATATATTTTAAAGCACACATACGTTATACTGTGACAAGGGCATGGCTTCACTTCTGTCTTCTTGCCTGCAGAAACTGAGCAAACTCCACTCGTGTACACTCAGTGACCTTTCATTTTATGTTCCCTCCACCAACATTATTACAGTCCCGATGGAACAGTCGATTTACAATATTCACAGTGCCTTTGGTCTCCCATCTCTAAGACCTCTGTGTGAGTGAGCTCAGCTAGCCCTGTTCTTCTCTCTCACCCCCTCTTGGCACTTCCTTCCTGTGCCTCTTTCTCAGACCTGGGCTGGGGCGCTAATTAGATCTTTATCCCACCCAGCCCACAAGCCTGATTAGATAATTACTCCAATCAGCGTCCCCCGGGGAACTAATTAGCATCTAAGTGAGCAGAGTACATGCTCTCCTGCACTCTCCCCGTCTCCCCTTCCTGTACTCTGTCACACACACTTAAAATACAATCTTGGAATGAGACGTGTGACCATGTGAACCATTGTTTTTGATAAATGGGACTAAAAATACCCCAGACTACTGCCCAGTATTTTCTTATGGCCTAACTGTTTAAAAGGTGGCAATGAGAGTGTTCTTAATTTATAAGAGCCTGGCAAAATTACAGAAATAGAAAGAATATTTAAAATGCTAGTATTTTATTTTTCTCAGTAACCCTCTTGATGTTTTATTTCATTTGGCTGGTAGCATGGGAAAGCAGTACTAGTTATGAAGGAAAATATTGCAGTTCCTATGTGAGCTATTATCTAATTTAAAATTGTGGATTCCTGTGCAAGGATCGCAGATGGCCGTTATCTCAGCAGGGGGGCATCAGCATCTTCAAGAATCAAGCCTCACATAATGTGCTTAGGGCCACAGACCAACAGCAGAACCAAGCCTATAACACAGGATTTAAGTCTTTCAAAAAATTTCTCCATGTTTTCACTCTCTCTCTCTCTCATGTTCCCCGTTCCCAGTCTCTACACTCTCTCCACATCCATTCTCCTGCGCATCTTGTCCCCCAATAAAATGTCTCACACACACTGAACCTCTCTCTCCTGCAGCTTGCCAAAAAAATCACACATGTTAAAACTATTTTCCTCATTTACCTCCTGGCCAAAAATCTTAGTCACATTCTTTTCCATCCATGCTGCTTGCGCTCTCTTCACCACATCCCTTAGGTTCTCCCTCTCCTTCCAAACTGGTCTTATTCCCATCGTTTTCTCTCCCCCATCAAAAGGCTCTCTCCCCTTCCTATTTTCCGTATCTTCCCAATGCTCTCTCCTCCCTTTCCCATGCTCTAGGCTCTCTTCCTCTCCCCTACATCCCAAGACACTCTCCCAAACTCCTTCCCTCTTGGCTTTCTCCCATTCTTCACTCTCTCCACAAAGCTTGTTCAGCTCTCCAAACTTTACCTTATACTCTCTCCATCCACCCCTTTAACAACAGACTGTGTTTCCTCGTGTTCCCAGTGCCACCTCAGTGTGCAGCCCAGAAGCCTTCTAGGGGAAGAGGTAATTCTGTGCAGCCACTGCCAGCTGCTCTCAGCACCCCATTTAGGAAAGGAGGAAGCAAGTCTTCCTTGTGTTTAGGGAGATGGGAGGGAGAAAAGCTCTTTTATGTTTCCTCTTCCACCTTTGGGTCAGTAAACTGGAGGGGGAAAGAAAATGTTGAGGGGACTGTGCCAGGCACGACCATGTTCTAAACATGTTTCTTTTACTGATTTCCCTGGGCAAGTTACTCTCAGCCTGACAGCAACTGGGAGCCAGGATGTCCCTGTGTTATAATCTTGGTTCTGTTGTTGCTGTGTGGTCTGAGCAAGTGATTTGGGGCTTGATTCTGTGAGATGCTGAGTGCCTCCTTCCACATGGGCTTGGCATCTTCACCTTTCATTGACCTTAGTTAAATCACCTCACTGAACTGGGCCCCAATCTCTCTGTTTCCCCACTTTTAAAGTCAAGGGTTGTTCAACACTGTATAACTCCTACATTATTTGGGCCGGGGACATCTTTTGTGTTTGCACAGAAACCTCCCAAAATGGAGATCTGATCTATGACAGGGCTCCCAGGAACTACCACAATTAAAAGTAATAATAATATTAACAACATGCAACCCAGTTTGGGGGAAAAAAGATTCCTTCAGCTACCATGACTCACTGTGGTCAGTAAGCTAATTAAAATGAATTATTCCCAACAAAAACAAGAAGAGAAAAAGCGATTGTTATAACATCTGAAAAAGATATCCATAAACATCTATAAAAAATCCCTCCACACTGATTAAACGTGAGTTCAACTATTTGTACACATAGTACAAAGGGATAATGTGTTTGTGTTGGAATAAGCTATTTATCCTCTATTTAGCACAATAAATGTGTTCCTTTTGATATTGTCATAACACTGCATGTATTTTAAATTTGCTTTTGCTGAATTGCAAAGGAGGGCTTCATTCAAAAACTGCTCCTAGTTGATTTCTACTAAAGCTTGTTACAACAATATTTTCAAGAGTTTAAAATGTCTTGTTCCCTTAGTAACTTGTGTCCCACCATTTTTGTAAAGCTCCTTATAATTCTTCCTGCAAGGGATTAACATTTTTTGGCACGTATTATTTTTAAAATGGCTGTAGCTAGGACAAAGATTTGAAACCACTTTTCATCCCACAATGTCACAAGGAGGATACAGAACTACAATGAAATCAACTTAGTGTTGCTGGGGTTTTTCTACCTACCAACTTTGCACCCGCTGTCACTTAAAGGGTCTCAAGCAGAAAGGTTTGCAAGTAGAAATGTCCTAGAATTAAAATTGGCTTATCTCCAACTACAATATTATACTGAATTGCAATATTCATCTAAAAAACAATAATACAAAACACAGCAATGTATAGTGCTTATTGCAATTCAAAATTTAATACATGTATAAGAGTTTAGTAACTGTAGAATGTTGAAAATTGTTGAACGACTAGACCTACAATACTTTTAAAATCTGTTTATTGGCATTTAAGTCATTATTCCTCTTTGAATTCGAGGGCAGATTTTTTGTTAAATGTAAGTCAAATTACATTTTCAACCAGCATAGGGAGACAATGAACTACCATACTGTAGAAATGACCACAGTTGAGGCCATATTTCACCAAATCAGTAGCTACCATTGTTACAAAGCCATACTTATAGCACAACTGGAATTTCAAAGCCTTCTGAGGGGGGGAAAACCCAGAAAAATAAGTAGCCCTTTCAAAATAGTGGAAGAGAAGACTGACAGCAAATATAAATGGCTTATAAAGTCAGCTACAAAAGTTGATATGCAACATTAGTACATATTTAGTTATCCCCCTTAATTAGTCAACATCTGCCAGCACATAACTCATAGTTGCCACAGCTATTTCTTATTCCCATGCTCTCAAACTGGAGGACACAGGAGGGTTGGAAAAAGGTGTCAGAGGGTCGTGGCCACTCTGCCCTTCTTGTATGACTATATGGAAAGTCAGTCCCAGTTTAGTTCTGTTACAGAACTGTGGGCATCCCTATGTATTCTGTATTTAGAAAACCTGTGTTATCTCACATACTTCCGTGTGGTAAATGTTGACAAAAATGATTATAGTAACTAGCGTAGGTATTTTTACAGTTGTTCCAACAGTAGGGAGTTTTTCACTACAAGAAATTATTAGAAGAGTGGTTTATAAAATAGAATTTCTAAATCAATGTTGAATTAACTACTGGTGTAAAAAACAAATATAAAGTTAAGTTACCAAGTTTCTTACCTTTGTTTTTGGATCTAGAATTTTTACACCATAAATTGAGATTTGTAATTCAACTTTCGGGGTTTTCTGGCCTTCAGATTTCTTGATATGTCTTGCAAACTGTAAGAAGGGGAGCAGAGATGCAATCACTATACCATGTTACCAGTTGTCCAAGTTTAAAATGGCACTGGGTCATTAATTACTGAACAATCTATCATCCATATTAGTACCATACTAATAAAATTTTAGTTTAAAGAATACTCATAGATGTAGACGTCCTCTTTCAATTGCAGCAGCCAGGACTGTGATAATCTTTGGCAAGACTTTTCTAAGGTGGCTTGTAAAAGGATGACCACAGCTAACCCACTGAAAAAAAGCCTATCTACTTAGCTTCCTGTCAATTGTCTAAACCCCGCCCCCCAACAGATAGTTTAAATAACTTCCTTTTGCCTCCTACGTATGTCCTGCACACAGTTCTTGAAGTATAGGCAAGCTTATTCCTATTCTCCGAGTTGCCACTGCTGTATTTATACATCTAGCATGTAACTCTCTAAGGCCGTTCGCCTTGTGCAGTCTCCACCTGCACAAAGTGGGTATAAAATGCTGTGATTGCAATGTGGTAGCAACTTACAGGTTTAAGGAAGGTTTGAAGCAGGTCATTAAACTTCCTATGTCCTGATTCATTGTCCAGGTAACATATTTCACAAATCTCTTGTTAAGCACAGTTTGATGAAGATCGCTACCATTCCCTCTCAACTAGAGCTGCTCAGAAAATGTCGTCCCCCCCCCCCCGCCAAAGGAAATTTTTGACAAACATTTTTTGTTTTCATTGAAAAATAAAAACCTGAAAACCAAAAGATTTTCATGTTTTGGCCCAAAAGTTTTTGGATTTTCAATGAAAACTCAAAAATTTCCACAGAAAATGGTTTCCTCCAAAAACGGTGTCAGTTTTCCATTAAAAAATTGTCATTAAATTTTTCATGCAGCCATACTCCCAGTTCTTTACAAAGCCTGCAGGCCTATCACTGTCCTTGTTAAAACAGGCATTTCATTAATATACATTTTTCTAGGCCTTTATTAAAGCTTGATATTTTCTATTTCATTCCCATATTTTCTTATTTATCCTCTTTCCTTGCTTTCACCATTTTTTTCTTATATGAAGTTTAACATCTTTTATATTGTAAACCTTCAGGTGCAGGAGTTGTCTCTTATTATATATTTGTACAACACCTAGCACAATGGGTCCCTGGTCCCAACTGGCTCATCCTATGGCAATACAAATAAAACAAAATTATAATAAACTAGCTTAACTGACCTGTTGGGCAATTGCCACAGACCCCCATGCGTCATAGGGCTCACATAGCCAGCGTTGGTTCACCACCCACTGCAGCCTCCCAGAATTGGGGTTGTGGATTGAATGCACTTCAGTCATTCCTGGCTCCTGGAATGGCACTTTGGAGGCCATTGCAAGTGGTGCAACTTAGAGCATTTCTCCCATCTTTGTGTCCCACCCTTACCCATCCCAAAAGCATCACAGGGTTCCAAACAATTGATCCTGGTGCAAATATTCTTTTCCAAATATCTACCCTTTTATTTTTCTTCCCTAAATCTCTCTCCATTAGTTCCCTATTCTTCAACAGACTGTGCCTGGAAAAGGCCATGTAGCTCAAATGTCCTTACAAACTCTGTTTTTCTACTTTCAGCATGTATTTAAGACAACACTCCCCCACCCCTGTTTGCAGCCTACACACTAATAAAATTCTTTAAGAGGGTAAACATGTGCAGCCTTATATTAGCATCAAAACAGAAAGTGGGAAGAAATATTGGGAACTTGGAGAAGAACATGTCGACAAATTGAGCCTTGGAGCTAAGATTGGCAAGGATCATAGGTTTAGAACATAAAGTTAAATTGAATCACAACATGGCTTGGGAATTAACACAGTGGGCCAACTTCACAGGCTCTTTAGTTTTTACCTGATCCTCACTTGGGCAAAACAACAGATTTTAGCTCAATATCATGAACAGAAGCCCATTGGGTAGAATCAGATCTTAACTAACTAGTCACTGTAAAGGTCTGATTGAAATTTGAATTAAATAGATGAAAATTATTAACTTTCCTTTTTACATAGCTTTTGGAATGGACATTTACAATGTCATCAGCTGTAAGTGACTTTTTAAGGGGAAACCACAACACATATATTTAAACTGATTTTCTCTGGTTTTGTTTAATTCAAAGCCTCCCCCCCACCCCCAACACTGTATATATGAATGTATTTCATTAATCTCACAACAGTGTTTGGGAAAATTGCCTTCTTGTTTGGGATTATTAAGTTACATTTGAAATGCTTATGCATTAAGTATTAGCAAACCACAATCGGAGGGTTAATCAGGAACAGAACTGTATGAGGACAAAAACAGAGATTTTAAAATCTGCACAGATGATCTACTTAGAGAAGTATTGGATTATACAATGATTAATGAACATCAAATGCCAAATCAAAGTTATATAAGTTTACTTAACATTTATATTTCATTTTATGGATTTAATTGTATTCCCTATAGCCTCATTTTTTAAAGGGAAGATGGTTCAGTTGTTAGCCTGGGACCAAGGAGACCAGAGTTCAATTCTCTGCTATCACACCAACTTCCTGTGTGAACTTGGGCAACTGACTTAAACTCTTTCATGAAGGCCATGAATTAAAAACAAATCCTGTTCTCACTTTGATTTTAGCTTATCTGGGGACCGCCATCCAATTCTCACCTTCTTTACCTAAATGTGGGAAGATGCTTCTCCCAACCCTGCCATGATAACATCAGCAGAAGATAGAAGAAGAGTTTAGCCATACTGCAGCTGCTGCTTCATTTTACGTATCACCCCCGAGCAGGGCCCCACCATGCTAGGTGCAATAAATGCATCTAAGGAAAGAGGGTCCTTGAAATTTAGCCTTCAAACAGCAAGAACAAAGAACAGCACTCAAAGAGAAGAACATTTGGATCCCTTAAGATACAGCTGGAAGGGGTAAGTTTCTCAGAATTGTACCAGCTAGGGTGGGTAGAAAAGAGAGTTACACTAGGCCTACCAGGCTGGGAGGAAGCCTAAACAATCTGCCAGCTTTGGTAAGGGGTTTCACCACTGAGTCTGCATGGGAAAGTGCTGTAAGGGACTCAGTCCCATTTTCTCTCCTCTCCCCTCCAAGTGTACAAGACCCACAGGATGGCAGCCCAGCAGGCATGAGGAGCTAAGGGGCAGGATGGTAGTGGAAGGCAAGGAAACAGATGAGGCAGTTTTCTGTATTGCTGCTTCCTTCGCCTTCCCATTTGAGGGTCTCTTAAGGGCTGCCAGGTATATGTGTGCAAGTAATCTCCTTAGGCTCTCAGCAGATGAATCTCTTCCAGGTTGATGGGAGGGTTCTTTTTCCATGCTCCACGGTCTGGCAGACACTAAAGTGGGTCGTAAGTCGGTGTTCCTACCCGTGTAGAGTTGTTGGATGGGTCAAGGATGCTTCTTTCAGGCTGACTTTGGGGGTGCACTGAGGGGCTTTTTTGCACTCCACATAGTCTTTTCACTGCCCCCCCCCACTTCTACCAGCCCTCATCTTCAGATCTCATGTGCCCCATTTTTCTCCTGTGATTACAACATGGTGGGTAAAAGGACTCAAAGTGTCCTCTGGAAATCCACCAACGTAGTGAAAAGGAGGAAAGGGTGGGAGCTCGGCTACTGACAGGGCAACACAACAGCTTTTAAAGCACAGAATAGAAATGGTGCCTTTGATCATCCCTCTAGTCTATTAATAACTGCAAGAGGTGGCTACTTCTCTTGGGTAGTATGTGCAGACAACACACACTGGGTAGTATGTACAGGAAATACCTTATTTTCTACATCCTATCAAGGAAAAGAGGATAAATTGAGGAATGAACTTGCTGAAGCTGGGGCTCCAAAGTGACTGGTGCCTCTTATGCTCTCCCTCCTAATCTCCATCTACGGGAGAGTGGACTTCAAAGCAGCTTGATGACTGAGAGTTGTCAGACACTGCTGCTGGACAACAACCAAGCTGGGAGAAAGAGAACAGAGAGCAGCCGTGATTCCTGGCCATCAAGATCCCTTCATGCAGGCCTTCTTCCTTTGGAGGCTGCAAAGGAAAGAGGATCTGAGCCTAGGAATGAAATACTCACTTGCAGTTCCTCTCTGTCCCCTCCAGGTGGTTTCCCTGCTGCAGCAGCAGCCTGGCCACCCTGAAATGCCACTTCTCCTCGGCAAGGCAGAGGAGTGTAAGCAACCTGAGTCATTTTGAAATAGGGTGACCAGACGTCCTGATAAAACTGGGACTGTCCCGATATTGAGCAGTTTGTCCCGCGTCCTGCCTGAAGTACGGTCGGGACGCCATTTGTCCCAATATTTTGTTTCGGGCACATCTTTTTTTTTTTTTTTTTTCCCCTTAGCGGCGGTGACAGGCAGGGAGAGCCCTTTTTCAATTGTTACACTCACCTGGCACTTTGGTGGCGGGTACTTCTTTCTTCTCCAGAAAGATTTATTTCCCCCGCCACCTAACGTGCCGAGTGAGTGTAACAATTGAAAAGGCGCTCCCCCTGCGGCGGTCCCGATATTTTGTATTTAGCATCTGGTCACCCTATTTTGAAACCCCATATTAGCACGGTTCTTCCCCAGTCAGTCTCTGACTAGAATAAGTATAGTAGATGAGGGTAGCTTCCTTCTGCTGCCCTTGGAAGGAGGTGCCATGGGTCAGCCTGACTCAAAGGCTCCCTCCTTCATTGCCTGGTCTTTTTGCTGTCCAGATGCCAAAGCCCTTTCAATGGCTGACCTCCCCTTCCTTCCTTATTTCTGTCACCCCTGCACTGACTGTTGTATTGAAAGGTGCTCCCTACATAATGCCACTGAAGAAAGGCAGAGGGAAGGGACGCTTAATCAGAGATGTATATCCCTTAGTTTCCACATACATCTAGTTACACATACAAGTACTATAGATGGGCTTGAACTAGAAAATTGCAGCTGAACTCTTTCAAACTTTGGGCAAGTTCAGATCTAATTGCAAATTTCTTCGACCTATCTCTACTACGCCAGTTTTCTCTCCTAGATGTTCATTTGACTAGAATTCTAGAAAATCCAGCTCAGAAATGTTAGAGGCAAGTGTTCCCATTATCCATCTTAGAAGTGTTCATAAACACATGCTGTAAAACACTACAGTGCCAAATTTTCTCTATTCCCTGCATAATTATGATTCTCAACATCCTTCACTTGTGCCCTAAAATAATCTGAAAACAAGGCAAAGTTTAATAACATTCTGGATAAAGAAAATTGAGTAGATCTGCTCAGTAAATGAGACAAAGTGAGAAAGTGGCTTGGTGTCTTCTAACAATCATGTCATGGTTAAAACTGCAAATGACCCAGTAAAATAACTGAGCATTTAAAAAACATGAAATTAGTATATGAAATAAAAGTGTGTGGGGAAGTATTAAGAAAAAATACATCAATTATTGTTTTGCTGTAGAACATCAGCTCCACCTGCTGGTAAAAATCAAATTCTAAATTGTTGTATACTATGATTTTGTACCATGTTGGGTTTTTTTGGCAGGAAAGTATTAAACTCTTCAAGCTATGTGAGTTGGGAACTCCTAATTCCTAGAATCAAGTGAGTAAGAAATAATAAATTATCATTAAACATTTCATTCTGACACAGACTGTTGTGACGATGGCTCAATAATGAAAACATGACACACCAACATGGTTTATACCAGTCTAAATATGCTAATGTTTCAAAATGAACTAATGTGGCCTGTCATGGGAAGTCCTCAACATGTCTCAGGAGTAGCTTAGTATCTTGCTGGATCCAATCTTTTGTGCAAGACATTAGTTTCATTTTGATTAAAACCAGAACTACATGACCAAAAAATACAATACCACAAGCTAATCATAAATCATTTCATTAATAACAACTCCTCTTTCATATGGGTCTAAAAATTCTTTAAGCATATTTTTGTCTTCTCTATATAATGGAATCCTTTTTGAAACTATGATTTTACTGTAGTTTTATTAAATTTTAACGGACATTCCTATTTTTTAAAAGCAAACTAGAGGCTATTTTTCTGAATAAGAATAAACTCAGTATCTATGTATTTCATGGAATTCAGATTCAGAACATAGTCAATGCTATGTATTGGAAGTGATGTTGAAAGGGAGGTTTTAATCTACTGAGGATTGTTTCTACACAGAGCCTTTTCATTAATCCATGGTTTTCTTTCTTTCTTTCTTTTGCAGGGGAGGGGAGGAGTTCTAAAAATTTTCAATTGTATCCATAAATTTTCTCATCTGGATAGTATGTCCTCAAACAAATTTAAATGGAGGTAGTTCATGTAGAGCAACTATAGGATTGGGCCATTAAAAACTATATAAAATCATACATACTAGATAGCCTCCAAAACAGTTTGAAGATCTTTGTGTAACTCTGACAATAGCTGTGATTCAGAAGCTTATGTACATGAAAGAATTGGTTGTGATTTTGAAAGTAGAAGGCAGCTTGGGTGAAAGTGATTGTGAAATGGTAGAGTTCATGATTTTAAGGAACGGTAGGAGGGAGAACAGCAAAATAAAGACAATGGATTTCAAGAAGGCAGATTTAAGCAAACTCAGGGAGAAAAAAAACAATAACAGAAAATGTGGAAATGGCAGAAGTGCTTAATGACTTCTTTGTTTCAGGTTTCAGAGGAACAGCCGTGTTAGTCTGTATTCGCAAAAAGAAAAGGAGTACTTGTGGCACCTTAGAGACTAACCAATTTATTTGAGCATGAGCTTTCGTGAGCTACAGTCTCACATGACCTTCTCATAAACGAAAGCTCATGCTCAAATAAATTGGTTAGTCTCTAAGGTGCCACAAGTACTCCTTTTCTTTGTTTCAGTTTTCACCAAGAAGGCTGGTGGCAATTGGAGGTCTAACATAGTGAATGCCAGGGAAAATGATGTAGGATCAGAGGCTAAAATAGGGAAAGAAAAAGTTAAAAATTACTTAGATAAGTTAGATGTCTTCAAGTCACCAGGGCCTGATGAAATTCATCCTAGAATACTCAAGGAGCTGACTGAGGAGATATCGGAGCCATTAGCAATTATCTTTGAAAATTGATGGAAGACAGGACACATTCCAGAAGACTGGAAAAGGGGAAATATAGTGCCAATCTATAAAAAGGGAAATAAGGACAACCCGGGGATGTTACAGACCAGTCAGCTTAACTTCTGTACCTGGAAAGATAATGGAGCAAATAATAAAGCAATCAATTTTCAAACATCTAGAAGATAATAAGGTGATAAATAACAGTCAGCATGGATTTGCCAAGAACGAATTGTGCCAAACCAACCTGATAGCTTTCTTTCATAGGGTAACAAGCCTTGTGGATAGGGGGAAGCAGTAGACGTGGTATATCTTGACTTTAGTAAAGCCTTTGATACTGTCTCACATGACCTTCTCATAAACAAACTAGGGAAATGCAACCTAGATGGAGCTACTATAAAATGGGTGCAAAACTGGTTGGAAAACTGTTCCCAGAGAGTAGTTATCAGCAGTTCACAGTCATGCTGGAAGGGCATAATGAGTGGGGTCCCACAGGGATCAGTTCTGTGTCTGGTTCTGTTCGATATTTTCATCAATGATTTAGATAATGGCATAGAGAGTACACTTATAATGTTTGCGGATGATAACAAGCAGGGAGGGGTTTCAAGTGTTTTGAAGTATAGGATTATAATTCAAAATGATCTGGACAAACTGGAGAAATGATCTGAAGCGAACAGGATGAAATTCAGTAAGGACAAATACAAAGTAATATACTTAGGAAGGAACAATCAGTTGCACACATACAAAATGGGAAATGATTGCCTAGGAAGGAATACTGCGTAAAGGGATCTGGGGGTCATAATGGACCACAAGCTAAATATGAATAATAAAAAAAAAGAAAATATCATTCTGGGATGTATTAGCAGGAGTGTTGTAAGCAAGACTTGAGAAATAATTCTTCCCGTCTACTCTGCACTGATTAGGCCTCAACTGAAGTATTGTGTCCAGTTCTGGGCGCCACATTTCAGGAAAGATATGGACAAATTGGACGAAGTCCAGAGAAGAGCAACAAAAGTGATTAAAGGTCTAGAAAACATGATCTTTGAGGGAAGATTGAAAAAATTGGGTTTGTTTAGTCTGGAAAAGAGAAGACTGAGAGAAGATATAACAATTTTCAAGTATATAAAAGGTTGTTATAAGGAGGAGGAAGAAAAATTGTTCTTCTTAACCTCTGAGGATAGGACAAAAAGTAATGGGCTTAAATTGCAGCAAGGGAGGTTTAGATTGGACATTAGGAAAAATTCCTAACTGTCAGGGTGGTTAAGCACTGGAATAAATTGCCTAGGGAGGTTGTGGAATCTCCATCACTGGAGACTTTTAAGAGCAGGTTAGACAAACACCTGTCAGGAATGGTCTAGGTAATACTTAGTCCTGCCATGAGTGTAGAGGACTGGACTAGATGACCTCTCGAGGTCCCTTCTAGTCCTATGATTCTATGATATCATGTAGTTGCTTACCAATGCACCAGCTAATTATGGAAAGCATTTTACTCAAATCATGCACAGAAATCTTACTATAAATATATATCTGTAATCTTTAGTGTTTGATCTTGCACAAGTATTTGCCTAGGACAGGGATGCATGCAAGCCGATCCATTTGGAGATTTTAGCCCTTTGCTAGTATATTCCCCTACACTGTAAGAAACCTCCTTTTTTTCCATCTGATTTCTCCCTGGAACCAACAAAAAGGGCTTGATCTTGTAGTCCAATATACAAAATTCCCACTGAATGCACTGAGGGTTACATAATAATATAGTTGAGGCCTAACAGTGAGCCAGCTTGATTATAGAGGGGATCACTTGATGGTGTTTTAAGGATGGAGAGAATTAGAAACTCTAAAATGTCTTTTTAAAAAAAATCCATTCCAACACATCTCAGTGAGGCTACTAATTGCTCTTAGAAATGCTTTTCCAAGAAAAACCTAGGTGTCAAATGTTGATATTCAATTATTCTCTTTCTCTCTCTTTCTCTTTTTTTTTTTTTTTAAGGCCACCATCTCTTCAGCCTTTACTCTGGAAAATTCCCATTGACCTTGGGGCAGGGGTAGTCAATAATTTTTTGTCAAGGTCCAAATTTCTTGATCAAGGTATAGTAAAGACCCAGATTCCAGAGAAGATAATAACATAAATAATAAAAATAATGAAAATAATAAGTAAATAAAAAGATTTCAGGGTCCATTCAAAAGTGGCCCGTGGTCTGCCAATTGGCTACCCCTGCTTAGGGCTTCTCTTCACATGTAGCAGAGCAGCTGTGCTGCTATAGAGCTTTAGGCCAGGTCTATGCTACAAACCTATATCAGTATAATTACGTCGCTCAAGGGTGTGAAAAATCCACCTCTCCCGTTGGTGCAGGACCGTCTTCACTTAAGCGCTGCAGCTGGGCCAATGCAGCATTTCAAGTGTGCCTGCCCTTAGAGAAGATGCCACTATGCGAAGGGGAGTTTCTCCCATTGGTGTAGTTAATCCACCTCTCCTGTTGCCATAGCACTGTCTACACCAGGGGTTAGGGCAGTATAACTACGTTGCTCGGGGAAGAGGGGCGATTTTTCACACCTGAGTTACATAGTTATATCTAGGATTCTAGGATTTGTTAGTTCCGTTCATTCCTCCTGAAGTGCTGCACAGGATGAAAATGACTGGAATTCAACCAAGTGCTAAGCTGAGAGCACCAGTCACCCGTTTCTTTGATTGTTTGGTGCCACTTCCAGGAAAACTGATGCAGCAGGGCATTTTCACTTTCAACCTCAGATTAGATGTGATTCTCAGAAATGAGCCTTAAGTCTAAACAAGTTTTTGGTTGTCTTGCACTGACAGGCAACAGGATTTTTTATATCCCGATTAGAATGGTTATGTGGTTAGCTGAAACTAAATAAAACTGTTGATAAATAATTTAGAATTAATAAGGTCCAAACAATTTGCTGAATGCAGGTATTATGCTACTATTGGGAGTTATCTTTCCTAGCAAGACAGTCTCTGAAACATTTGGGCAGAAGAGTAGAAGATCTGGTGGTATATACACAATACAAAAGTATTTACATAGTAGTGAGGTTAGTAAAAGTCACAGCTTTTGACATGCTGTAAATGTATACTGTCATTTATTTAGCTATATATAATACAATATAATATGCATCGGTTTTATCTATATTTATAAAAATGCTTCCCTACCTTTAGTTTTCTAACAGCATCTCTCACAACTTCTGTACCTTTGGGCTGCTCCACTTCTGTACTGCCAAGAAACTGAAAATATTGTAATTTGTGAGAAAAATGTGACATGCTGAAAGGCACAATTTACTGATTAACTTTGTAAATAATATTTTGGAAATACAATTCTTTCAGCACTTGATTTTGTTGTCTAATGGTGGATCTTTATATATTTATTTTTAATCAAAGGAAATGAAGGCAATAGAAATTAAACTCCTAATTAGAGTGAAAACATCAAAGTTCTTTGAAGCAGTCTTTAAAACCCATTTTACTTAGTTTGATCTCACAGAAGTCCTTGGATTTCTGATCAAGTTACTTTCCCTCTGTAGAATATAATTTTATTCTTTTCCTCCTGGCATTGTCATAATGGAAATGTCATGACTGTTGGGAAAGAATGGAACAGTGCAAGTATTTTAGAAGCACCAGTGAAATAAGATGTTTCCAAGATGTAAATTCAGCTACCAGTTTGAACTAGGTTGCTTCACAAGCATGGTAAAGGATAATTAGAAGACTGATTCTGCTCTCACTGTGGAATACATTGACTTCAGTGGAATAGCTTCTGACTTACACTGGCAAAAGTAACACTGAAACAATTTACACAATAATAGAATATCAGAAATTTAGCTCTATGTTTTTAACAAAATCTTGTTTTAACAAAAACAAGTATGCACATAAAAATGTGCAGTGAGGGCCAATTATTTCAAGACACCTCTCCTAGCTTTGAGATTTGAAGGTCAAAAGCACCTTTCTTAAGATATTTGCATGCTCAATTGCTTGGATTCCAAAACTTTGCATGTGTAAGGTGCAGTGGAGGTGCTCAGATTGAGTTTGTGGGCTTAAATCAAGTAATTATGTACCTATCTATCTGATTTCTACATAAAATTACACGGTTTTTTTTCACCCATGTCTGAGGGTTTGCGTATGCACAATTCTGTCAGAAAAGAAGAACACAAAAACTTAAGACAATGATTTAGACATGTAAGTTTTGAGGACTCTGGAAAATTTAAGAATAGTAATCAGAGAAATATATATACACACATACTCTAAATATGAATAAAAAGCAGGGTTCTTCATGCAATATTTGATTTTCATTCATCTGTACCAACATACATAATGCACAGAGAGGTGCATGAATTGTGAATTTAAAGTGACTTCAAAGCAATTCACAAGCTGCTCATGTTACAGCAGTTTTCCAATATTCTTCTAATTCCCTAAGGTGCTTGATAAGAATTTCATTAAATTTCTTGCTACAGTACAGCTACTGTACTCAGAGCAATGTACTTTGTGATCATTTTGAAGAAACTACAGTGCACCTATATAAAAGTTTACCTACTCCATCGATAGATCTTATAATAAACAACACAGTCTCACTAAAAATCTGTTCCTATTACCTGAGTAGAATATGCCATCTTGAGTACAACAGCGTGTACATAAAAATACCATGCATGTTTGTCATCAACACTCAACATTACTGTAATACCCGACTTGGGAGAGAGAGGTTTTGCCACATCAAAAGGTTTACACAGTGGGTTTTTTTTTATTCTTATGAATTGTTGACATACTCAGTGCATCTCCTGAGGTCTTAAAATAGAGGGAAGGTTCTTCCCTGGATAAATGACACTCAGGGAATAATTTTAAAGAGTTCACATGAGGGAGAGGTATATGTCTTTTCTCTCCTCTCTCTATTGATATCCCTCCATCCCAAATATAGCCAGGTGCCTCAGTGGCAATTCTCTTTCCCTGCCCCAAAGTAAATGCACGTGTTCAGCAAAGTGTGCACCCCAGTGCCCTATCCTGCCTCTGGCTCAGTCAACTCCCCAGCAGCTCTCTTGTTTAGGGAACTAAAATTGGCTCAGGCTTCCAGCAGCTGTACCATCAGAGAAGGAGACTGAAGACTGTCCAGTAGCTCTAGTTCCATAGGCCCATGTGAAGGCGGGGAATGAAGATCTTTCTATAACGCCCTCAACTCCTCCTCCTCTGAGCTTTGAGCCCTGGACTGTAAAGAGGCTCTCTCAGTCCATATCCTTTCCCCCTTTTCTTTTAGATGAGGAGGTAATATATTGGGCACAAAAGTGATGGAGTGGACATGTCTGTCTATGGATGGACAAGAACAATTCTCTGATGCTGTATGTGAGAGAGATAGAAAGAAGGGGACAGGGTGGATAGGTATGTGTGAGGAGGTGGGAGCTAGAGCACCGGAATATGCCCAAAGATGAGGGCAGGAGTGAGGAGTGGATGGGTAAAAGGGCAGAAGCGTGAGTGTGGATAGGTAAGAATGAAAGGGGAATATGGATATGTATATACATGAGAATAGATTGCAAGGAGTGATTGGGGTGGGGTGTGTTCATGTGGGTATTTGAGCATGTGGGCGGTATTGAGTGTAATATATGTGATGGGGTGTTGGGGCAGGATTCTTGAGTGAGCCTCAGAAGTGAGGGTTGTGTGTGTGGAGGTGGCATGAATAAATGGGTGTGCAGGCCTGGGCACAAGAGAACTTCTCCCACGGGTGCCTCTTAATACTTTTATGTGGTTGCACCTAACATGTCCACAAGAGTTATCAGGGTAAGGAGCCCACCATCTCTCAATACAGGTTTGAAGGCAAACAAAATTACTATCAAATTAGTCTCTTGTTGAGCCTACATTTGACACTCGCTACGGCAGTAAAAATCCATGTTATCGGTCCTGTTGATTTACATGGATTTCAAACAACAGCTTGTACATGGAGATCCACAATGAATATTACCCAAAGTAGAAATAAACCTTTTTAAATTTTAATACTTCTCAGGTATATTCCCGACTGAGCACTTGGGGGTGGGGAGCAAAGGGATGGGGCCAGACATCTAAAATAGAAAGATAAAGTATTGCAAGCATAGGATTACATGATTACGTGACAAACTCATTCAAAAACTATGTAAATGTAGATTATGCAAAATCTTCCAAAAACAAATCAACAATGAAGACCATGCATTTCCCATAAATTATATGGAAATATTTTGTCAGTTACATCAACATTTATGGAAGAGAAATTAACTAATCAGAATTTTTCCAATCATTTGCAATGCAGTGCCTCATGGATTAATATTAGTTTTGACATCTAGCATCACTATAACAGGTTTTATTAAACTCAACAATTTTACACTACATGTGGAATCAAAGATTATACATAATAAAGTATGCAGAATAGGAAAAGATAGTGGGAAACATTTTATTCTAAAAACATAATGAAGGTTTGTAGCATAAATGTCAATATTACTCATACAATATCTGAGTCCATGGGCTAATGTCATTATTTAAGTTGTCCGTATCTGAAATTTGTTTATGGCATCCACTGACTGCAGCTGTTTTATTCAGGTATGTTCTTATTTTTG
The DNA here is from genome assembly GCF_965140235.1 of Caretta caretta. Classification (NCBI taxonomy): domain Eukaryota; kingdom Metazoa; phylum Chordata; order Testudines; family Cheloniidae; genus Caretta; species Caretta caretta. The sequence continues at coordinate 51,418,670 of NC_134216.1, read as the reverse complement.
TAATAACGTTAGTAATTGACTATTATATGTTTATCATGTCTCATCCATGACCTTTGTAAATTAACTGTCTCCTTTGGTCTTCGGGTAAGTCATAAGTGTAAAGCTACAAACTTTGTACAGGTTAACAATGAACAAAACCATATTTTATGCGTTGGAGCATCTATATTATAATTAAAGCTGATCAACCTGCAAAAAATGATATATTTTTGATTTTTTTCCTCATTAAAACTGAATTTTCAACTGAAAACCTTGTCAAAAATTCAAAATTCAGAAAATGTTGATTAGTTAATTCTAATTTAAAAACCACCTGACTCTATAGCCATTTAAATGTGCATATAGCTCGTCTACGTAACTATATATTTCCTATCACTGTTGCCCACATCCTCTCTTTTCAATTGCTTCCTTCTGTTTATTTTGCCCAATTGTTGAGCCTTGTCAAATAATAGGTGCCAATCCTGCAAACATGTACATGCATGTTTAATTTCAAGACCATCAGGAGTCCTATTGGTTTCAGTGGGACCACTCATGATATGTAAGTGTTTGCAGGTTCAGGGCTTTCGATCGTAACCTCTTCAGGACAGAGATTAGTGTTTGTGCAAGCCCTAGAACAATGGGTCCCCAGTCACCATTAGCATCTCTGGGCACCACTGAAATAAACAAATGAAATAAAATAATAAAATATAATAAAATAAATAGTTAATAATATGAACAATTCTAGTAATTGAGTTAATACTTCTGATACAGTTAGTACAATGTTCCAGAGTAACAGCCGTGTTAGTCTGTATTCGCACAAAGAAAAGGAGTACTTGTGGCACCTTAGAGACTAACCAATTTATTTGAGCATAAGCTTTTGTGAGGTCCAGCTCACTTCATCGGATGCATACTGTGGAAAGTGTAGAAGATCTTTTTATATACACACAAAGCATGAAAAAATACCTCCTCCCACCCCACTCTCCTGCTGCTAATAGCTTATCTAAAGTGATCACTCTCCTTACAATGTGTATGATAATCAAGGTGGGCCATTTCCAGCACAAATCCAGGTTTTCTCACCCCCCGCCCCCACAAACCCACTCTCCTGCTGGTAATCCAATTTATTTGAGCATAAGCTTTCGTGAGCTACAGCTCACTTCATCGGATGCATACTGTGGAAAGTGTAGAAGATCTTTTTATATACACACAAAGCATGAAGGGGAAATGAAAAAAAATCAACATCTCTTCATGATATATGTAAAGTTTTTCTCTTTTAAGAGTTTATCCTTTATGCAGTGTACAGTCAATATATTAATGCCTTGAGATTGTTCACTTACTCACTTTACAGCATGGATTGACTTTGGAGAAAATACATATATGTATTTGATTACATTTCCTAATTATACTTGATATTTGCAACTGATAAAATAGTTATTCATGTAACAGATTTATCCTTCTGGTTTTTTTAAACATTCCAAACAAAAAGGCACACAGTATAATACTTATGTGACTATATTTATCTTTGTCAGATATTTCAAGTGCAAGTCTAGAACTAAAGCAAACATTTAGTAATGCTGTGTAAAGTTTTCATTTGTATATTTTACGAAGCTGGATTTTCAAAACTGATGAATTTTAACACTCTGTACAAATATATATTAAACTGTTGTAAAGTTGATTTATTTTTATACAAAATAGTATATATTTTAATTGTTGTTTGCCTTTCTTCCAAACATTTATTTTCTCCACAGATTAATCAAAAGCTGTGCTTTTAACCATGGGACTCATTCTGATCTCACTTGCACCTGTATCTATCAGGAATCCTGTCAATGAATCCTCTGAGACAGGTCAAGTCAGACTCCATAATACAGACTTTTATATTTAAAACATATTGCACACGGTCTTACTCTCTTTGACATTTTATAATATTGTTTATTATTTTGCTACTGTTAGTTACTAATTTATTTTACAGGCACTATTGACCCATTATTATATCACAGATACTGCATTTTATTGATATACAACGTTGTATTGAACTCACCAGAGATTACCCTTCTGGATATTATGTGTGTTGTGGTAGCAGCTCGGTGCCTCAGTTAGGGACCAGGGCCCCATTTGGGCCAGACATTGTATAAACACACAGCAGAAAGACAGTCCCTGCCCCGAAGAGTTTACAGTCAAAGTTTAGAAGGAGCAAATTTACCTGCCCTGCCCTCAGCAAGGTAACAAACCTGGCCCACCACCCAACAAGAGAAACACGGCCCAGAGGGCTGTGTCAGGCAAGGAGCAAGAAAACAGCCCCCTCCCCTCAGGGTGGGAATCATGTGTCCTCCAGCACTTTGAAGACAGCTACAGCTGAGACTGTTGCTTTCAATTCAGCGTAAGCAAGGTGCATTTAGGGCCAACCCAAGTCCCACTGAAGCTAATGGGAGCCCTTTGTAATTGTACCTTGGCTGATGCCCAGCTGCATTTTTATTTGTTTCCATAAAAAGAGGCCTCTCTTAACATTTGCTTTTTTGTTGTGTAAATGAAACACACCCAAGCCTGTTTAAATGCTGTCTAAACTCGGACTCCTTTTTACCTGACCAGCTTATCACGCTTGAGCATGCTAAGTAGTTACCTATTCATAAAAAAAATAATGATGCCTAGAGCTCCTACTATATTTTGTCCATTGTCCACAATGGCTAATGTCACTAATCTCTTCCTCTACTGAGGTAATACTTCCCCTCCCCGACACTATATTTTAGATTTAATTATATACTCTACTTCTTTTAAAACATTTTTACACTGAAAAACTATCTTTCAGAATGAAGAAAAAAAAAGATTTCAAAATATAAGATCCAGAAAAACAAGTTTCAATAATTAACTACTGATCACTTTAAAAAGATGATGGTACGTTAATGATAAATCTGACTGGTAGACTAGTTTTAGATGCATTTTAGGATATTAAAGCTTTAAATTCCACTCTCCCAGTAGAGAGCAGTGCAGGATATTTTACTGACGCAATAATAAGATCTGTTTTCTTTTGTTACCGCAGTCCTAGTTTAAAACCCCCCCAAGCTTTTAATCTTTCTGAATTAGAATTTCCTTGTGGCTTTGAAATCACTGAATGTTAAAAGTTCTCATTTATCTGAATTTAAAGGCAGCAATAGAAAAAATAAAGTACCCACCAAATGTATACCATTAACAAAGAAAGGCAGAAAGCAATGTAAATTTCACTAGAAACCTGCTGCCAAAATCTGATAAATTAACTCTTTAAAAAGTAGAAGTTGGAAGGATGTTGATTTACTGCTGAAAGTAAGACTAAATATACCCAAATCTCACAACACTACAATAATGAAGGTATGTAATGAAACAAAACAATAACGGGAGGACAAAAATGGAGTGCTTCAGAAGGGTAAGAGTTGCAAATGAAACCAAATTCAGTTGTTCTGAATTCATGCTGAAAATAGTTAGATGAATATATTTCTAACTTACTAATCATTACTCAAGGCATGAGTTATGTTAGTGTAGAGTTGGGGGTGGGGTATCTTGTCTTCCAGTCTGAGATATGAATGCATTATTTAAAAATACTTTTGGCTCTTGTGCCATTCCCCCTCATGATTCTCTGACAATCAGTTCCAGCTGAGATAGGCTTCTGATCTCCCTCTTAGCTAAAAGCTTTGTCAGAGTGTGCGTGTGCATAGGGGAGTCCTAGGAGGGCCACACCTTGGAAAATAATTAACAGGCAAGACTTTTCTCTAAGTTCTCTAAGACTTTTCTCGAAGACTTTTCTCCTGTTAGTGCGGGCGCTGTTAATGTGGACACAGAGCCTATAAAGCAGTGTCCTTCCCAGGATGTGAATAAATATTGGAAAAAAATAGTCTGAATAAATATTAATTCCCCAGAAAGTAACCTGATTGGGGCCAGGGGTCTCTGATTGGAAGCACATTTAAGAAACTGCTCAATACTGCATGGACAGTACTGGATTCCCTGAAAGGCACTGAGAACAGTGGCTTGCAGTCTCTGGCAACTGATTGAAAACCCTCTGAGCTTATCTTCTAAGGCTATGGGAATAGGGACCTTCTTTGCTGTTCTACGAGATTTGCATAATAAATCAAATACAGCCCAGACTCAGTAATAGGCTGCAAAGGTGTTCTTTTTTAGTAAACAGAAAGGATGGTAAACATCTTATTCTAGTCAGGAGAACCCAGACTGCAGAACGATTCTGAGGAGATGATGAAGCCATGAATCTCAAGTTAGAAGAAATAGGGCTATAAATTAGATTTTTAGTTACTTAACAAGAAAAAGAATTGTCTTGTTCATTGAGAATGTTGAAGATATGGCAAATGTGGCAAATTCTAAATTAATCCAAGGGAATATAAACTGTTTTAATTTAATTTTAAACCATTACATTTAAATGGTTTAAAATTAAATTAAAATTTAATTTTTAGGGGTCTAGAGGTGTTGTAATGATTTAGGTAGATCTACACAAGCTGCAATCACTCTTCCAATTTTAGTACAGCGATTCCCTGAGCCAGCTTGCTTGAGTACTGGTAGCAGCAAAGTTGTGGCAGCATGGACTTCAGTGTGGACTAGCCGAGGAAGCACCCATGCTTGTACAGCCTATGCTGAAGCTCGTGTTTCTGCAACTTCACTGCAATTTATACTCAGGCTAGCTCTCATTGGACTACCACGGCTACGTGTACACAAGCTGGGAATCACACCCCTAGCTTGTAGTGTAGACATAGCCTAAGGGAATCTAAACTGGTGTAACTTACATATCAATGGGCCAGAAGATATAGGAAGGAAACGAACCAAAGAGAAGGCATAGGTTAAAATAGGCCACCTCAGCACAATAGAATAGGAATGTGGGAAATAGACTAGCTTCTGCTTTAAATTTATGTCTTCTTACACCTTTCAGTTCATAGCTTCTCTTGCTACACCTCTTTTCTGACCTCTCCTGCCTGGCCAAATTCAGAGGTTATGGGAAAAGAAGTGTAGGTTACAAATTTGCATGTTGCTAAGTGGATATGGGGGTAAGGGAGGCTGAGTGTAACTGAATCTAATTTGGTGTAGTTTAAAAGCCAAGGAGACCAGAAGAATGTATGAATTATACCATCTTAGATTCCCTTTGATTTATCACTGAATTTGACCCACTGTTGCAGGGCACACCTCCAAGCTTGAAAGAGAGAAAAAGGTCAAGAATCTAGATTCTAGAGTATACATTTGTATTAGCTGACCCAGCTCATTTGTAAGCAGAATTTGTCTCCAAAATTGCCCAAAACTTTGTAAGTAATCAAAACTCATGTTCTCAGGTTTATCAGAGAAAGAACACTGCAGGAATCTGTAAGAAAAGCAATTAACATGATGTATTAAAAAAATCAGATAATGGGGTAACCATCAGACTGTAAATAGGAGTAAGAATAACAAATCCCCAAGAAATTATAACATTAAAAGATACTGCCCACATCTCTATAAGGAAGATAAGAGCAGATTAGACAAAGAGAGGGAAGCATTACTTCCTGCAAAGGACAAAGCTTATCTTGACAGAACTCTCACTACAGAAGATATTGGTAATTAAAAACAAAACAAAACATATACTACAGTAAGAAGAAAAGGAGTACTTGTGGCACCTTAGAGACTAACCAATTTATTTGAGCATGAGCTTTCGTGAGCTACAGCTCACTTCATCAGATGCATACCGTGGAAACTGCAGCAGACTTTATATATACACAGAGAATATGAAACAATACCTCCTCCCACCCCACTGTATTCTCTGTGTATATATAAAGTCTGCTGCAGTTTCCACGGTATGCATCTGATGAAGTGAGCTGTAGCTCACGAAAGCTGATGCTCAAATAAATTGGTTAGTCTCTAAGGTGCCACAAGTACTCCTTTTCTTTTTGCGAATACAGACTAACACGGCTGTTCCTCTGAAACATATACTACAGTGTTATAGATTTGAACAGCATTTTACAGGCATGTTTTTAAAGAGTTGGCATTTAAGGTCAGAAGGGACCACCAGATCACGTAGTCTAACCTTCTATACATCACAGGCCACAAAACACCATCCAGCTACCCCCACACCAAGCCAACAACCAGAATTACATCAAAGTATTACAGCTCTCAGGAGACTAAACTATTATGTGCCACAGGCAGCAAACAAAAGGGACAGAGGGGCACCAATGTCCAAGACCCCTCCAATGGCAGTGACATGGAATTAATTTAGTAAGAAGTAACCAGATGATCATGCCTTGAAGATCTTACACTCCAAACCTGAATCCTGAAAACCTATAGAGCCAGATTTTGACTCAGACCATGAGTCTGTGAAAGGCAGAAAAAACAGTATCCCTTTCAACTTGTGAGGGCTACCTGGATCTTAGCTACAGGCATGAAAGAATAAGCAGACTCCATGCAAACTCACTTTTTTCCCAGAACAAGAGGACGGGGAATGGGTGGATTGCTCCTGTTGTCTTTCCGGCCACGGGTAGTGATGTACTGCTGGTATAGGCAACCAATACAATGCTACTTCCCAGGAGCAAGGAGGGGAGGAAAAGTGGCTCAGAGTGTTTCTCTTGGGCACAGTCTTAGCCTACGTGAATCAAGGATTGCAGGATCAGGCAGTAGGGTCATAGGCTCTATAGCGGGTATTCCCAAACTTGGTTCACGGCTTGTTCAGGGTAAGCCCCTGCTGGGCTGCGAGACGCTTTGTTTACCTGAGCGTCCACAGGTACGGCTGCTCACAGCTCCCAGTGGCGGCGGTTCGCCGTTCCTGACCAATGGGAGCTGTGGGAAGCAGTGGCCTAGCCCGCGCCTCTTCCCGCAGCTCCCATACAAATAATAAGGGGGAGGCAAGTATGAGGAAGATACATGTTTTCACAGTACAAGATAAGAGATACTGCTGTGACATGCACATCAATTTGTTGGCTGTTTTTTTCTGAATTATTGACATGTAAACTGACCAGAGCAGATATGTAAACATGACAGCTTCAGAGTTGGTGACAGGCAAGAAAGGGAAAAATTATTAGGAGGGAGAGAGAATTCTCTCCTGATGGTATCAATTTATTTCTTGAAAATAACGTCTTCTTATACATTCTTTGTTATAGGTAGTGTCTTAAACTCTGAATGTCCAAAGTTCTGAGTTACTACTCTCTCTTCACATGATTCATTACTCCTCACAGTCAAGAAAACTTTGCTTTTGAATGTAGGGAAAACAGAAACCATAACAAAAAATTATCAGTGTCAAAAAAGACAAAGCTCCCAAGCTCAATCCTTTGGATTTTTATTTGGACATAAATTATTTTTTTTTTTTCATTTCTGGCTGTTACACAAGGGAGCAAACTTTTTCCTTGCATGAGTGCACACTATTTCCATGCACTTCACTGGGGGCTCTGTGTGTGTAGTCAGGGCACTGTCCCCAAGTGACTACAGTTCCTACACTCCCTATTCCAAATCTATTAAGTTCACTACTAACCTGACAGACATCTAATTGCCTTCGGACAGATGGCACCAAGCTAACCTGTCCTGTTTTTACATTATTATTTATCCTCCCTGTAGAGCCCTTTGCAGCATTTCAGTGATGACTGACATAAGATTTAGGATAACTAACAACAAGTAATAACTTACAAAATAAACACAATATTGATGCTACTGTAATCTGGCCTGATGGTATTCCAAAGGCTTGTCTACATGGAGACTCAGGCTATGAGTATGTGTACCAGCATAGATGAGTATGAGACCATGTATATGCTTCCTGTGCTGTTCCAAATGTCCACACTACACTGTGCTGGACATGGGTGTAATGTGGTGTACACGTGTATACCCGTGTCCACATTGCTGCTGTTATTTCATAATGTTAGCGCTACCATTTTGGGCATTATCCAAGAAAGACACTCTAGGAATCACTTTGATGTGTATTGTTGTTACTGTCATAGAATCATAGAACTGGAAGGAATCTCAAGAGGTCATCTAGTCCAGTCCTCTGCACTCATGACAGGACTAATTATCTAGACCATTCCTGACAGGAGTTTGTCTAACCTGCTCTTAAAAGTCTCCAATGATGGAGATTCCACAACCTCCCTAGGCAATTTATTCCAGTGCTTAACCACCCTGACAGTTAGGAAATTTTTCCTAATGTCCAATCTAAACCTCCCTTGCTGCAATTTAAACTCATTGCTTCTTGTCCTATCCTCAGAGGTTAAGAAGAACAATTTTTCTTCCTCCTCCTTGTAACAAACTTTTATATACTTGAAAACTGTTATCATGTCCCCTCTCAGTCTTCTGTTTTCCAGACTAAACAAACCCAATTTTTTCAATCTCCCTTCATAGGTCATGTTCTAGACCTTTAATCATTTTTGTTGCTCTTCTCAGGACTCTCTCCAATTTGTCCATATCCTTCCTGAAATGTGGTGCCCAGAACTGGACAGAATACTCCAGTTGAGGCCTAATCAGAGCAGAGTAGAGCGGAAGAATTACTTCTGAGAATTACGGTCTCGCTTACAAAACTCCTGCTAATACATCTCAGAATGATGTTTGCTTTTTTTGCAACAGCATTACACTGTTGACTCAGATTTAGCTTGTGATCCATTATGACCCCAGATCCCTTTCCACAGTATTCCTTCCTAGGCAGTCATTTCCCATTTTCTGTGTGTGCAACTGACTGTTCCTTCCTAAATGGAGTACTTTGCATTTGTCCTTAATGAATTTCAACTTATTTACTTCAGATCATTTCTCCAGTTTGTTCAGATTGTTTTAATTTTAATCCTATCCTCCAAAGCACTTGCAACCCCTCCCAGATTGGTATCGTCTGCAAACTTTATAAGTGCACACTGTATGCCATTATCTAAATCACTGAGGAAGATGTTGAACAGAACCAGACCCAGAACTGATCTCTTTGGGACCCCACTCATTATGCCCTTCCAGCATGACTGTGAACCACTGACAACTACTCTCTGGGAATGGTTTCCAACCAGTTATGCACCCACCTTATAGTAGCTCCATCCAGATTGCATTTCCCTAGTTTATTTATGAGAAATCATGCAAGACAGTATCAAAAGCTTTACTAAAGTCAAGATATACCACGTCTACCACTTTCCCCCCCATCCACAAGGCTTGTTACCCTGTGAAAGAAAGCTATCAGGTTGGTCTGACACAATTTGTTTTTGACAAATCCATGCTGACTGTTACTTATCACCTTATTATCTTCTAGATGTTTGCAAACTGATTGCTTAATTATTTGCTCCATTATCTTTCCAGGTACAGAAGTTAGGCTGACTGGTCTGTAATTCCCTGGGTTGTTCTTATTTCCCTTTTTATAGACTGGCACGGTATTTTCCCTTTTCCAGTCTTCTAGAATCTCTCCTGTCTTCCATGACTTCTCTAAGACAATCACAAATGGCTCAGATATCTCCTCAGTCAGGCCCTGGTGTATTTCATCAAGCCCTGGTGACTTGAAGACATCTAATTTGTCCAAGTAATTTTTAACTTGTTCTTTCTCTATTTTAGCCTCTTCTGATCCAATCGCATTTTCACTGGCATTCAATACGTTAGATGTCCAATCACCATCAACCTTCTTGGTGAAAACCAAAACAAAGAAGTCATTAAGCACCTCTGCCATTTCCACATTTTCTGTTATTTCCCCTGTCTTCTCATTGAGTAATTGGCCTACCCTGTTCTTGGTCTTCCTCTTTCTTCTAGTATATTTGTAGAACTTTTCTTGTTCCCCTTTAAAAAGAAAAGGAGTACTTGTGGCACCTTAGAGACTAACAAATTTATTAGAGCATAAGCTTTTGTGAGCTACAGCTCACTTCATCGGATGCAAACAGTGGAAAATATAGTGGAGAGGTTTTATATACACAGAGAACATGAAACAATGGGTGTTACCATACAGCCTGTAACAAGAGTGATCAGGAAAGGTGAGCTATTACCAGCAGGAGAGCGGGGGGAGAGGGGAACCTTTTGTAGTGATAATCAAGGTGGGCCATTTCCAGCAGTTGACAAGGACAGTAGGAGGGGAAATAGTTTTATTTTGTGTAATGACACATCCACTCCCAGTTTTTATTCAAGCCTAAGTTAATTGTATCCAGTTTGCAAATTAATTCCAACTCAGCAGTCTCTCGTTGGAGTCTGTTTTTGAAGTTTTTTTCTTGAAGAATTGCCACTTTTAGGTCTGTAATCGAGTGACCAAAGAGATTGAAGTGTTCTCCGACTGGTTTTTGAATGTTATAATTCTTAACATCTGATTTGTGTCCATTTATTCTTTTACGTAGAGACTGTCCAGTTTGGCTAATGTACATGGCAGAGGGGCATTGCTGGCACATGATGGCATATATCACATTGGTAGATGCGCAGGTGAACGAGTCTCTGATAGTGTGGCTGATGTGATTAGGCCCTATGATGGTGTCCCCTGAATAGATATGTGGACACAGTTGGCAACAGGCTTTGTTGGAAGGATAGGTTCCTGGGTTAGTGTTTTTGTTGTGTGGTGTGTGGTTGCTGGTGAGTATTTGCTTCAGGTTGGGGGGCTGTCTGTAAGCAAGGACTGGTCTAGTTTGATCTTGTTTTGTTCCTTTGCCTTTCAAATTTTGTCCCTACATACTTGTGTTATGTTTATATTCATCCTTTGTAATCTGACCTAGTTTTCACTTTTTGTAGGACTCCTTTTTGATTTTTAGATCATTGAAGATCTGTTGGTTAAACCAGGGTGGTCTCTTGCCATACTTACTATCTTTCCTACGCAGTGGGTTAGTTTGACCGTGCCCTTAATAATGTCTCTTTGAGAAACTGTGAACTGTCGTCTATTGTTTTTCCCCTTAGACTTGCTTCCCAAAGGAACTTACCTACCAGCTCCGTGAGTTTGCTTCAGTCTGCCTTCTTGAACTCCATTGTCTTTATTTTGCTGTTCTCCCTCCTACCATTCCTGAGAATCATGAACTCTATCATTTCATGATCACTTTCACCCAAGCTGCCTTCCACTTTCAAATTTTCAACCAGTTCTTCCCTATTTGTCAAAATCAAATCTAGAACAGTCTCTCTCCTGGTAGCTGTCTCCACCTTCTGAAATAAAAAAATGTCTCCAATACATTCCAAGAACTTGTTGGATAATCTGTGCCCTGCTGTGTTATTTTCCCAACAGATGTCTGGGTAGTTGAAATCCCCCATCACCACCAAGTCCTGTGCTTTGGATGATTTTGTTAGCTGTTTTTAAAAAAGCCTCATCCAGCTCTTCTTCCTGGCTAGGTGGGGTCTGTAGTGGACCTCTACCATGACATCACCCTTTGTTTTTACCCCTTTTATCCTTACCCAGAGACTTTCAAGAAGTCTGTTTCCTATTTCCATCTCATACTCAGTCCAAGTGTATACATTTTCAATATATAAAGCAACACCTCCTCCCTTTTTTTCTCTGCCAGTCCTTCCTGTCCCCCGCCTTCACATATTTGCTAATGGAAGTTCCTGATCATGTTTCCCCTACTGTTACTTCCTGCAAACTGGATGGAAGACATGAAGCACTGGCATGATGAGGCGGTTCTGGTCCTGCTCCTTACTGTGGGACAGATGGTTATGCAGTGGAAGGTGATCATCAGGAACCCTGGATGGAATTTAGACAGAACTTTCTGATACACTGAAGACAGATGACTTTGAAGGTCAATGACCATTCATTCATTCATTCATTCATTCATTCACATACAGTGAATGCCAGTATTTCCATGGTATACCTATGGGTGGACTGTCACTTCTGGTGCAGAAGAACCGGCATGGTGCGGTAGGATCACATCACTTTGGAAATCTGGGACAACCAGCACTTCAGAATGAGGAAACAGACCTTCATGGAGCTGTGTCAGGAGCTTGCACCAAGCCTCCAATGGCAGACACAGGGAAGCCACACTGCTTCAGAAGCGGGTTTCTCTTGCCTTGTAGAATCTGGCAACACAAGACAGCTACAGGTCCATTGCAAACTACTTTGGAGATGGAAAGTCCACTGTCGGGTAGTTGTCGTGCAGGTTTGTGCTCTACACACAGGTGTTTGCCATACTGTTGCAATTAACACTGTGCTCTACCCACAGGTGTTTGCCATAAGAGAAGTTCCAGAAATAATAGGTGGATTTCAGAGGATGCGGTTTCTGAACTGTGCAGGGGCCATCAATGGCAGCCATATCTTAATACTTTGTCCAGCACAAGAGGCAAGTGAATATATGAACTGAAAAGTTACTGTGCACTCATTCTGCAAAGCTTAGTGGATCACAGAGGCATGAATACAAATGTGGGAAACTCTCATGATGCCAACAGGATTGTACTTGAAGGAGGAAGAAGGGGCTGATATTCCCCAGAACTGATATTGTTCTGGATGGTGTTTTTGTGCCAACTGTTATTTTGGGTGACCCTATCTACCCACTCCTAACTTGGTTCATGAAACCATACCTCAACATCAGCTACCCTGGAAAAAGGGAATTCAGTTACAAGCTCAGTAGCAGCAGGATGGTCATGGAGTGCACATTTAGTAGGCTGAAGACTCAGTGGTGGTGTATATGCACCTGTCTGGATGCCAATGTGGCACATACCATTCATATAATAGTCCCCCACTATGCACTCTATAACATTTGTGAGGGTAAAAAGCAGTTCTTCCATCCTGAGTGGGCTCAGGACAAATCTGGTTTGCAAACTGTACAGGCAGCTGGATCCCACCCACGTGCATGCTGGTCGTGGTTCCCACTGGGCAAGGGAAATCAGGGATACCATATGTACACACATGTAGGCACAGCAGGAAGGCAGAGGATGACACCTGCCTGTGCTCATGGACACCTTCACATCCTGTACAGCTGTTGGAAGAGATACATGAGGGAACACTGTCACAAAACTTGTGGGCTATGTAGCTTTGTGAGTGTTTAGTTTCCCTGCAACTGAAGATCATTCACCATTCATTCCTGTGACATTACACTCGGTTATCACCTAAGGGGTGGATTTGTACTGTGGAGGGGGTGGCAAAGTTGTAATGCTGTCATCTTGCAATGTTTTTGTCTTCACTATTTGTACTTGTTTAGAAACCTCTGTTATTGGGGGCTCTCAATCTCTCTTAACGACAAATGAGGATTTGCTTGTGTGGGGAAGAAGGTGTTACGCAGCCAGTCACCATTCATTGTCAGCAGAGCTAATTGTATTTAAAAGCTGTAGAGAGCACTAATCCCTACTACAACTGCAGGGCAAGTTGGGGTGTAACTCTACAGTGCATTAGCCTGCCATGCACTGAGTTGCCATGTGCACCCTGCTGTGCAGAAAGTCAAAGCGCACTAGGGAGCTTTTAGCATGGGATAGCAGGGTCCACACAGAAACTTAGTATTCAGCAGGCTGGTGTTCTGTACATTCACACTCTGGCTTGCCACGCACTAAGTCTCAGTGTGGACAAGCCCTTAGTCTCTACATCTGGTTCCTATCTCTCTGAGGAAGTGCAAGAGAGTCATCAGGAAGGACAGCACTGCATAGTGTCCTGTAGAAATACGTGCAGTGTTACCAACTCTTGTAATTTTATTACAAGTGCCATGATATTTGTGGTTTTCTTAAAGCCCCGACTTTCTGGAGTCATACACAGCTTTCATAAAAAAGAAAAAAATTCTAGGCTTCATAGCTGTGGGAAAAAGCTAAAAAATGTGAACCCTAAATGCTGAAAAAACAAACGAAGAAAACTAAAAATGCATATTTTAAAATTATCATTATTTTTAAGCCAATCTTGTAATATTTTGATCCTTGACTTATGACTTTTGAACACCTGGGGTTGACAATACTGTGTGTGGCAACTTTACACATACTGCTGAAATGTAACCCTTTCTAGCACATCCCTACCTAAATGATTTGGTGAGCAGATCCAGGAACTCAAAGCCTACAGTGACATTTCTCATGCAAATAGCTCCATATTCATGATACATATTGTGTACAGTAGAACCTCAGAGTTACGAACACCAGAGTTACGAACTGACCAGTCAACCACACATCTCATTTGGAACCAGAGGTACACAATCAGGCAGCAGCAGAGACAAAAGAAAAAAAAAGGCAAATACAGTACATACTGTGTTAAATGTAAATTACTAAAAAGAATAAATGGGAAGTTAAAAAAGATTCAACAAGCTAAGGCAATTTTTTTCAGTGCTTGTTTCATTTAAATTAAGATGGTTAAAAACAAAATTTTTCTTCTGCATAGTAAAGTTTCAAAGCTGTATTTAGTCAATGTTCAGCTGTAAACTTTTGAAAGAACCACCATAACACTTTGTTCAGAGTTACGAACATTTCAGAGTTATGAACAACCTCCATTCCTGAGGTGTTCGTAACTCTGAGGTTCTACTGTAGTGTGAGTAAATCTGAACCACTGTATGTATGCATATTGAAGGTGGGCTAATTTTCAAACTTGGGCACCTACTTTAGGAAGACAAATTCCACATATGGGTGCTCAAGTTGACATTTAAGCATCCACTCATTTTAGACCTGCAAAATATGATTTGAATGCCTAAATTCAGAAAATTTGATTCTATAACTAGATTGTTTCTTGTCCACAAAACTTCCTAAGCTCACTGTTACCAGTTGAAGTTATTTTTATCTTTTGGCTCAAAGAATTTGTGTTCACTTAAAAAAATAGAAGAGTTCTTGAACTTTAATAAATATATTTATTTTTAAGGTATCATGATTCAGGAATCTCTTGTCCAATTCTCCTCTTTGGCCATATATATACACTTCATAGATCAGTGAATATACAGTAGACCTTTGTCTATTGATCTGAGAAGTAATTTCACATACAATGGAAACTCAGCAACAACCTTAATCATGGACCATCAAGCACAACACATAATCAGACAATAGACAAAGTAGTCCATTATGCTTAATTTCTTACAGTGGGAATTAGATTCTTCTCAGGCAATATCAGTTGCTAGGTATAAATGAGATCACCAGAGCCATGTAATCGGTACTTACCAAACCACTATTTTCTACCAGGATGCTCTCTCATATTCAAATTTTTCAAATATGAGTAAGTTGTCATGTTATTTGACATTCCATTTTGAAAAGTAAATGCCAATAAATTCTGTACTCTTGTAAGTTAATCATATGACATAACTTCAATAATTATAACTCTCAGAATTCTTACATGCCACCCAAATGACCTGAGCAAGGTAGTTTAAAGGCAAACAGACTCAGCAGCTAAGGAGAATTATTTGCATTTGACATACCTATAAACCTGTGAAATTCTCTTTGCAGAAACTGAACAAATGGGTGGAGAGATTAGCTTTTCCTCTACCTCCATCTCTTCAGATTCTCTTTGGATACGTTTGTAAATCCATTGACAATAGAGTTATCAGTAATATTTCCACTTAACCACTGAAGTGTGAAAAAATGTTTTCGTTGTTACTTACTGCATGAGGCCACTAGACTACACAAGTTTAGGTTATGGCTCATTTCCTATAGTTTTCCTGCAATGCTAATACAAAATAGAAAAATGAGCCACCATAATGCTGCAGTTAACTGAACAGCAGCATTGTGATATCAAATATTTTCAAGGTAAATTTCCTCAGGTTATTGTGGCACACTGTAAGTAACCCTGAGTACATGCTTTCACTAAAAAACTGATTTCCAGAGCTGCTCAGCATTGCTGAGAATGAAACCATCAGTTTTTAAGATGTTATAGATCGAGCTTGATATCTGTCTATTAAGATTCCTATATGGCCATATTATTTGAATGCCTCATGCGAGCTATCCCCAACCCTCCTAAGAGACTTCTGCGTTGCCACATCCATCAAAGAATCGGCTCCATTGTATATAAATGCTAACACGGCTGGATAATGCGTGGCCATGTTGAAGAGGCCCTTTCATATTGAGAAATGTTAAGAATCTATCCTACAAAAGCACACTCAAAAGTATATTGAAGAATAGTTTTTCAATTGTGCTAATTAATACATTAATAAGGCAAGATTTCTTTTCCCCTTTAATGTCAATTTTCCACTCCCTTTATCCTTCACTGAAGCTGTAATGTTGAACTTGCGATGGAACAGTCTTTGCCATAGCAATAGACAACAACTACATAAACACAGAAATATGAATTCCCTGTGGAATCAAGTAGAAGCACAAGTCATATTTAGGAAGAAAATTCTCATTTAAACACAAATATCTTCAGTAATAGGAACACAGAAATCTACTGTCCTTTGCTTTTTGGTTTAAATGGCCATTTTTTTTTTCAAATTTGCTCAAGCCTGGAAGTCCCTATTTTAAGAATGCCTTGTCTGCTCTACAGCAGCGTTTATAAAAGTTTTGGCTGCTATTGTGAGTTCAAGTTTTATCCGTGTACCACAGATTTAAAAATATATTCTGGTTTTCATTTTGGTGTCATGGAAATATGTGGTTTTCAAACTGAGACAAAAACATACATCAGCAAACTCAATGAACATTGTGGAGAAAAAGTTAGATAAGATGAAAAGAAACATAAGAATGTTCATAGCAGTTAATTTAATCTACTCATGTTCAGAAGTTTAGTAGAGCTTTTCATAATCTTTTTTATAAACTGAAAATTTAGGACACTATCTGAACATTAGCTGTTAAACAATTTGTACAATCATTGTGGCATATCATATGGTCTTTAAATTATATTACTACTACTATGGAATGTAAACTGATGGTTATTTATATGCTGAGAAGCTGAGGCATTTGGGAAACTGAGAAGCTGAGGCATTTGGCAGATTCAAAGAAGGAAGGAGCTGGCTACCAAAGAAACAGAGAGTAAAAATCAGAAAGGAGGTCTGGCAAATCATAATCACCAGAGACAAGAGGACAAGGCAGCATTCTACAGGGCTGTGGCAGATGAGGAAGGACAGGGTTTGACCACCAGAAAAAAAGAGGACCAGGAGGAATTTCACAGAGCTAGAAGTTTTCAATCATTACCATGGCCTCAGCATGGAAACTGTGGATTATATTTCTGAAGATCCAGCTGGTCAAATGGAATGGAGAGGTATATAGAGGACACCACATAAAAGCCCAACCCATAAGAAAATCAAGCTCACCCACGAAGAGATTTCCAACCACCACAGGAAGACAGAAGATCCTTTTGAACATTCTATTCTAAGAAGAATGGAAAGAACATTCTACAATGGACAGGATACTAAAAGATGGTGGCAACCTCTGAGATGTGAGTCTAAGATTCGATAGACTTCTGAATTTGGTGGGCAAAGATCCACTGGCGATGGTGTATATCAGCACTAATGACATTGCTTTGTGGGATAGCTCACAGGTTATAGATGACTTCAGAGAATTCAGAAGAGCGCCGAAGGAGAAGACTGTCCAAGTGGTCTTCCTGGAGATCCTTCCTGATTCAGATAACTTGCATTCAAGAGCTTTAGAAGAGCTGACTGTGGAGCTCTGAGGACCATTAATATCGATTTTCAGTAAGTCTTGGAACAATGGGGAAGTTCCCAAGAACTGGAAGGAAGCTAGGGTAAATGGGATGACTCCAGTAATTACATGCCTATCAGGCTGACATCGATCGAGGACAAAATAATGGAATGGCTGGTATAGGATTTGATTAATAAAGAATGAAAGGAATGTAATGTGATTAATGCAAATCAATGTGGTTTTATAGAAAATACATCTTGTTAAACTAATTTGATATCAGATTTGGTTGATAGTGTTGATGTAATATTTTATAAAAGTGATTCTGCTTCTCAATAAATGGATTATTTTCAGGTATTAGAGAGGTAAAATTAATTTAGTCTAAGTCATTACAGTGGGGACTCACATTTTTAATTAAATGTGAAATAAGGAAGAGGCCTACTATTGTAAAATGCTTTATATAATAAATGCTGTCTTTCAAATGAAAACATTCTAGAAAATACATAGAGAAGATTGGTCTTGTGCTGAATACACTGGACTGGGACTCTAGAGAGCTGGGTTAAATTGTGAGCTCTGCAACCAACTTTCTCCATGACCTTGGGCAAGTTATTGCCTGAATTCATCACCTGTAAAATTCAGGACAATAATACTTCCCGGTCCCCACACTTTGTCTTGTTACTTATATAATGAATTCTTGAAGGCAATGACTGAGTCTCATTATGTTTATTATTAGTTCTATTATTTGTATTATGTTAGCACCTAGATTCTCAGCCCAGTTGTGGCAGGCACTGTTCAAACACAAAAGAGAAAGATGGTCCCAACCCCAAATAGCTTACAATCTAAGTAAGCTTTTATAATTGCAATAAATTACTTATAGTGCCCAACACAATGGGGTTTTGATCTCATTTAATGGCTGGTGCTAAAATAGAAACAACAACATCGGGCCACATTCCTGGCCCATGTGTGGCCCATCTGTGCTGTTCCAACAGCAGTGCTAGCAAGTGCAAGTATCATAACTGATAGAGCCAAACTAGTGTGTAATGCCTCTCATCCCTCTTTCTACAAAGGCTCAAAACTGAAAGAAACAGGAAAAAGTCATAAATAATGGGGATCCCCAGTAACTTAAAAGAAAAAATTGCAAGAGCATGAGAGCCAAAACAGCCTATACAGGGGGAAAAAGGTGTCCAGAGCTGGGAGATTAGACTGATCACGTCCTGAAACCAAGACCACTCACAGAATCATAGAAATGTAGTGTTGAAAGAGATCTTGAGAGATCATCTAGTCCATCTTACTGCTCTGAGGTAGAATTAATACATAATGATCTAAGCAATCTGCTAGTAAGTTTGACCCATCAAAGCTAAATAAACAGCAGATGGGAAAACATGATAGCAAAGAGCTCATTTCCAGATGTGCATGGTTTAGTAGCAGAGAAGGTTGGACCGCAGAACTCCGGGAGTGGAGATATTTGGAGAAGGAGAAAAGAAGCTATTTAATAAGCTTCATCAAGTGATGAGGTAGTGCATGGAAATGTTGTGATCCTCAGTGAAGCATAGGTGTTTTGAACCTTAAACATAAATCAGATTGCCAGGTTGTCTGCTTTTAAAAGAGGGATTATGCCTCACGTTTAAAATTTGATTGACAAGTTTTTAATTCTTAATTGTGAGCTGAGAGTGCATCTACACTGCAAAAATAAAACAAAATAAAAAAAAACCCATAGCAGCAAGTATCAGAGTGCAGGTCAATTAACTTGGGCTCTTGCTATGGGGCTAAAAATAGCAGTATAGACATTCGGGCTTCGGTCAGAGCCCAGGCTCTGAAACTCAGTGAGGAGGAAGGGTCTCGGAGCCTGGGCTCTCAACCCGAGCTCAAACTTCTACACTGTTATTTTTAGCCCTGTAGTGTGAGCCTGTTCAGACTGAATAGGGTGACCACCTTTTCAAAAGGCAAAAGTGGGACAGATGCAGGAACCCCACCCTCTCTGTGGCCCCGCCCCTACTCCTCCAGCCCTGGACTGGAACTTGAACTCTGCATTTCCAGACTATCCCGCCCAATTTGGGACACGTGGTTATCCTAAGCCCAAGACAGCTGACCCGGGCTCTGAGACTCACTGCTGAGGGTCTGATTTTGGAGTGTAGGCATATTGGGAGGGAAGAACTCAAATGTGGACAACACGTAGTGGAAGTCATCATTATACAAATAAATAATAATAGTTGCAATCTCTGATCATCCTTTTCAGAATGATTATCATCCTGGTGTCTTAATCAGCCTTAATTTTATTTGCTCTAACTGTAGCCTTGAACACAATTAGTGACAGCAGAGTAATGAGTTGGTATTTGAGATGCTTTTGTATTTGCCCTTTGAAAGTTGTAATTCTGTCATTAAGATACGTCTACATTTTTTGCAGAGGTTCAACTGTTATATATCAAATAGTTGCAGTAATTCCTCAAGACCCTATCCTAGTGCATGTTGGATATGCAGTCCTGTCTTAAGGAAAGCTATCGTTCTGTAGTATCAGTGAGATTCCAGCCATAATACTGTAATTGATTGTTGACAAGATTTGCATTCCCTCCTACAGTGTCTTAACTGAAATTGTAACTAGCTTAGCTACTTATCTCTTTTCTATCTCAGATTTTAGATACTCTGAATGTGCATATATGCTGATTATTAGAGTTATAATCAGATATATGCCACAGGGATGTTTCTACGCAGTGCCTCAAATTGTCTGTCTATAACAGTGCAACATTCATTCACACATTTATCATCTGACTAAATAATCCTATTCTACTACCAGTTATCTTATCTTTAGTGATATTAAAGCAACATTAACAAACTGAAAAGTAATCCTGCTAGGATGCAGGCAATGAACTCGACTTGATTTCCTTCAAGATTTTGTGTCGGGCAAATATTAGATACTTCAAATGAAGGTGTAAAACTGCTGTAACAGACATTTATACAATACTATGCCTATGGGAATAGTTTCTTAGTGGCCTGCTTATGTCCTGAAACACAAATAGTGAGATTCCTTTTAAATCCTAACCCCAATTCCCTGATACAAGCGCAAAATGCAGCCTGGAGTGTGGGGCCAGGGCTGTAAGCCACCTTTGTGCTCTCTTTGTGCTTGAGTCACTCAAGAAGAGGCTCCTGACAAAATGGGGGATTCAACCTCTGTGACTGGCTAGTGAATGTAACTCTCTGGTAAAGATGGTTTTCACTGGTCACTGAGAGGAGCTAGTGAATTGTCCAACAGTTTCCTTCTGAGGATGATATTCTACATGAGGACAGACAGTTCAGTAAGTGTGAAATGGATTTTTCCAAAATGGCTGACTATATTTTTCATGTTGTTTTGACTGGTGGTTAGTGGGATTCCTGTAGTTTTGTTTTTGTTGGTAAACAGATTAGGTTTTTCTGGTTGTTGCTCAGCAGTTGCTGCTGCTCCTGTTCAAGAAGCGATTTTATTTTTTTTTTTATGTAGAAACATTATAGTTATTTTTTCTAGCTTTTTATAGGAGAGGAAGGGAGGATAGTTTGCTAATTTTACAGAGTGAAGAAAAACAGTCAATGAGAAAAAGGGAATGGTAGTTCCCAGTTCCTGTTGCCTGACAGATTATGGAAAGGTTTTGACGAGGTACATATACCGTATCCATATAATAGCTGTGGTCCCAATTCTCATTGAAACAAAGGCCACTTACATCACCCTGGCAGTGTACAGTGTACAAACACAGATTAGTTTCGAGTTGAGTTTAAATGAGAATCGGGCCGTGTATGTTTATAGAACACTCAGATAATCTAAAACCTCTCACTGGATTGTGTAGCATGTTAGTTGAAATAGCTGCCATGTAACTATCTGAGGCCTGTGGCAGACAGGAGGTTAAAGCCTTGTTTAAAGCAGCCTCACATTGCTGCAGCTGCTGCTTGTGATTTCAGGGGGAACTGCAACCTGAGGTTTAAGTGGCCTACAATTCAGCAGACAATCTAATTGTGCAACAAGAATTCCTGGAGGGGAATGTCAATGAGCCTAATTGGTTGCTTAGAGCTGGTTCAGGAGCGATGGAGGAATATATACCAGCAAGGGGGAAGGAACAGAAAGGGACACTAAGAGAACTATACAAATCTCTATTCACTGGACTTCAGGGAACAACCCCCTTTTCACGTAGACTTCTCTTTATTTTGTTTGTCTCTATCTGCAACAGGCCTTATTATTCTGTGTGGCGAAATCCCTGTGGTTTAGTTTTCTTCGATCTGGAACAAATAGCCACATCTCTGAGTAGCCATCACACATCTTGTTCCAAGTAAGTAATTTGGGATCTAGTCCTCTCAAGTGCTGAGGGAATTCCCAGGGGATGCAGAGTACCCTCAACCCCCACTGAAATCAATGGAAGTTGAGGATACTTAACACCTCAGAAGCTCCCTGTACTGCATATATCAGATGTAGTGTACAAATTTAAATTACTTCTAATGAGGAAGAAAATGTGATTTTTAAAAGCTTTAACAGTGCTGCTATTGATTTTCCTTTTTAATGTGAGTCTTCCCAGTTAGATTCATTTTCTCATGCATAAGAACTAAACTTAGTGCTCACGTCAGTTTAATGTAATAAACTCTGGAGACACCAAATTGAATACTATCATACTTAGGTCCCTGCTGGAGTTTTGACAACCACAATACATATCAGGAAGACCATAGCAAGCAACCCTACTTCATCGGTTTGAAAATTCCATTTAATTTTTTTAAAAACTTGTGTGCTTCAGTAAAAAGTCATTTTCCTGACAATATGATTTCCCACTGCAAGCAATTACATTTGCAGTATAGAAAGTAAATAAAAATCATGGTGGGTAGGAACATTGCTACCTCATGCACATGGACTATCCAATACCCATGTGATAAAATGCAGGGACATGTGATTGCAGGACCACATAAACAGAATGCAAAACATGGCAGTGCAATTTATCTAGTAGGCTGACCAGACGTCCCGATAAATTCGGGACTGTCCTGATATTTAGTTAAAAGAAAAGGAGTACTTGTGGCACCTTAGAGACTAACCAATTTATTTGAACATAAGCTTCCATGAGCTACAGCTCACTTCATCGGATGCATACTGTGGAAAATACAGAAGATGTTCTTATACATACAAACCATGAAAAAATGGGTGTTTACCACGACAAAAGGTTTTCTCTCCCCTCACCCCACTCTCCTGTTGGTAATAGCTTATCTAAAGTGATCACTCTCCTTACAATGTGTATGATAATCAAGGTGGGCCATTTCCAGCACAAATCCAGGGTTTAACAAGAACGTCTGAGGAAGGGGGGGGTAGGAAAAAAACAGGGGAAATAGGTTATCTTGCATAATGACTTAGCCACTCCCAGTCTCCATTCAAGCCTAAGCTAATTGTATCCAATTTGCAAATGAATTCCAATTCAACAGTCTCTCACTGGAGTCTGGTTTTGAAGTTTTTCTGTTGTAATATCGCAACTTTCTGTCATCTGTAAACTGTCTGTAATCGCGTGACCAGAGAGATTGAAGTGTTCTCCGACTGGTTTATGAATGTTATAATTCTTGACATCTGATTTGTGTCCATTTATTCTTTTACGTAGAAACTGTCCAGTTTGACCAATGTACATGGCAGAGGGGCATTGCTGGCACATGATGGCATATATCACATTGGTAGATGTGCAGGTGAACGAGCCTCTGATAGTGTGGCTGATGTTATTAGGCCCTGTGATGGTGTCCCCTGAATAGATATGTGGGCACAGTTGGCAACGGGCTTTGTTGCAAGGATAGGTTCCTGGGTTAGTGGTTCTGTTGTGTGGTATGTGGTTGCTGGTGAGTATTCGCTTCAGGTTGGGGGGCTGTCTGTAGGCAAGGACTGGCCTGTCTCCCAAGATTTGTGAGAGTGTTGGGTCATCCTTTGTCTCTCACAAACCTTGGGAGACAGGCCAGTCCTTGCCTACAGACAAACCATAAACCAGTCAGAGAACACTTCAATCTCTCTGGTCATGCGATTACAGACGTGAAAGTTGCGATATTACAACAGAAAAACTTCAAAACCAAACTCCAGTGAGAGACTGTTGAATTGGAATTCATTTGCAAATTGGATACAATTAGCTTAGGCTGGAATGGAGACTGGGAGTGGCTAAGTCATTATGCAAGATAACCTATTTCCCCTGTTTTTTTCCTACCCCCCCCTTCCTCAGACGTTCTTGTTAAACCCTGGATTTGTGCTGGAAATGGCCCACCTTGATTATCATACACATTGTAAGGAGAGTGATCACTTTAGATAAGCTATTACCAACAGGAGAGTGGGTTTGGTGGGGAGGGTGGGGAGAAAAACTTGGATTTGTGCTGGAAATGGCCCAACTTATGCTCAAATAAATTGGTTAATCTCTAAGGTGCCACAAGTACTCCTTTTCTTTTTGCGAATACAGACTAACACGGCTGTTACTCTGAAACCTCTGATATTTAGTTGTTTGTTCCGTGTCCCGACCGATGTACAGTTGGGATGCCATTTGTCCTGATATTTTGCTTCGGCGGCACTCCGGCTTTTTTTGGTGGTTTTTTTTTGCTTGGGGCGGCAAAAAACCTAGACCCGGCCCTGTGGCTGCTCCTCCATGTGTCCCATTATTTTGTTCTTGTCATCTGGTCACCCTATTATCTAGCAACTTCATAATTTCTTATTCTGTCCACCCAAAAACTGAGGCTCCACTCCCCAAAGGACTACTTCCAAGCGTATAAAGCTCTGAGTAGCTTCAAACACAGCATGTCCCCCCGTTTTCTTCAGAAAAGTGAAAAAGCTTTCTTAAGCAGTATTATATTCTGATATGTTGTTCTGTAGCTTGAAGACTAAAGGCCTGATTCTCTAACTGCCTTGAACTCTGTGTAGTCATTTGCATCTGTGTAGAAAGAACATAAAATGCTTAAGGACACCTTCTGTTCATTCACTTTTATACAGTTAGTAACAACTACACAAGGTGCAAGGCAGTTGGAGAATCAGACCCAAAGTGTTCATATGCTGTGTCTTCTGCCATTTGTGTATCAATCCTTTGCTTTATGTACTTGTCGTAATATAGCATAGGCATTTGCATTGCATCAGTTATTCAGCCTGGGCCAATTCCTAACTCCCTTCACAAAGCCCTATTGAACTGAGCTTTGCACAAGGGTTCTGTGTGGTGGAAGGGCTGGTTGTGAAGCACCAGATCTCCACATAAGAAGTTTCACCAGTGGAGTCACATCTTCGTTAATCTATTTGTCCCTCTCCCAATTATATAGCACTCAGTGGATATATTAACCCACTTGAATAAATTCTGGCTTGCCCTACTTGTGTGGGAAAACTATCCTGTTCTGCTGTCTTTTGGGCCTTACATATTTCTCTAACGATTGGACAGGGTCTGGCGCATTGTGTAGAATAGAATGTTACTACACTGGAGTATCTGGTTATTGGTATTTGCATTTTCCCAAAAGCTTTCTGGCCTCCAAAAGTCATTTATAGAACTGAAATAAGGCAACATGAAATCTTCTCATAGTATTTCCACCATTCATGAATTGAATGCCAATGAAAAGAACAGGTGTCTCATTATTTTGGGTCACAAATAGCTTCTTGAGTGAAAAACAAACAAAAACACAAGAAATGCAAACATTAGAACCTGCACATGCCCCTAGAGTAAATCTGAATTTTGGGGTAAAGACAGTTAAGCAGGACAGATAGTTTACGAAGAATTTGGCATCCATAAATATAACAAGCTGAACTAAAAGAAAAGCAGATTAGGGCCTACCCATCATTTACTGTGCATCTAAATAATAAAAGAAACACCCGTAAAATATTTTTCAGTTGACAAATATGGTGTCATTACAATCTAATTAAACACAGCTGATTCCTATAGGAGTTCACTAAAAAAAGAGAAATGTAAACGTAATGCAAGTTATATATATAAAAATATTTAATATACCTTATTGTGTTCTGGGGAAAAAACATTGTTTTAAACAATTCCAATATTGATATGCAGCATAGCTATTTTGTTCCTTATAAAGTTTTTTTTAAAAAGTCATGCTGGAAAACATGTGTTGAGGTTACAGGGACAAACCATCCCGATGTGCAGAAAGAATTGTAAATATGGCAGGCGACCAGCTTGGCTTAACAGTGAAATCCTTGCTGATCTTAAACACAAAAAAGCAGCTTACAAGAAGTGGCAGATTGGACAAATGACCAGGGAAGAGTATAAAAATATTGCTTGGGCATGCAGGAGTGAAATCAGGAAGGCCAAATCACACCTGGAGTTGCAACTTGCTAGAGATGTTAAGAGTAACAAGAAGGGTTTCTTCAGGTATGTTAGCAACAAGAAGAAAGTCAAGGAAAGTGTGGGCCCCTTACTGAATGAGGGAAGCAACCTAGTGACAGAGGATGTGGAAAAAGCTGAAGTACTCAATGCTTTTTTTGCCTCTGTCTTCACAAACAAGGTCAGCTCCCAGACTACTGCACTGGGCAGCACAGCATGGGGAGGAGGTGACCAGCCCTGTGTGGAAAAAGAAGTGGTTCGGGACTATTTAGAAACACTGGACGAGCACAAGACCATGGGGCCGGATGTGCTGCATCCGAGAGTGCTAAAGGAGTTGGTGGATGTGATTGCAGAGCCATTGGCCATTATCTTTGAAAACTCATGGCGATCAGGGGAGGTCCCAGACGACTGGAAAAAGGCTAATGTAGTGCCCATATTTAAAAAGGGGAAGGAGGAGGATCCTGGGAACTACAGGCCAGTCAGCCTCACCTCAGTCCCTGGAAAAATCATGTAGCAGGTCCTCAAGGAATCAATTCTGAAGCACTTAGAGGAGAGGAAAGTGATCAGGAACAGTCAGCATGGATTCAGCTAGGGCAAGTCATGCCTGACTAATCTAATTGCCTTCTATGACAAGATAACTGGCTCTGTGGATGAGGGGAAAGCAGTGGATATGGTGTTCCTTGACTTTAGCAAAGCTTTTGACACGGTCTCCCACAGTATTCTTGCCAGCAAGTTAAAGACATATGGGCTGGATGAATGGACTATAAGGTGGATAGAAAGCTGGCTAGATTGTCGGGCTCAACGGGTAGTGATCAATAGCTCCATATCTAGTAGGCAGCTGGTATCAAGCGGAGTGCCCCAAGGGTCGGCCCTCGGGCTGGTTTTGTTCAATATCTTCGTTAATGATCTGGAGGATGGTGTGGATTGCACCCTCAGCAAGTTTGCAGATGACACTAAACTGGGAGGAGAGCTAGATACGCTGGAGGGGAGGGATAAGATACAGAGGGCCCTAGACAAATTAGAGGATTGGGCCAAAAGAAATCTAATGGGTTCAACAAGGACAAGTGCAGAGTCCTGCACTTAGGATGGAAGAATCCCATGCACTGCTACAGACTAGGGACTGAATGGCTCGGCAGCAGTTCTGCAGAAAAGGACCTAGGGGTTACAGTGGACGAGAAGCTGAAAATGAGTCAACAGTGTGCCGTTGTTGCCAAGAAGGCCAATGGCATTTTGGGATGTATAAGTAGGGGCATTGCCAGCAGATCGAGGGACATGATCATCCCCCTCTATTCCACATTGGTGAGGCCTCATCTGGAGTACTGTGTCCAGTTTTGGGCCCCACACTACAAGAAGGATGTGGAAAAATTGGAAAACGTCCAGTGGAGGGCAACAAAAATGATTAGGGGACTGGAACACATGACTTATGAGGAGAGGCTGAGGGAACTGGGATTGTTTAGTCTGCGGAAGAGAAGAATGAGAGGGGATTTGATAGCTGCTTTCAACTACCTGAAAGGGGGTTCCAAAGAGGATGGATCTAGACTGTTCTCAGTGGTAGCAGATGACAGAACGAGGAGTAATGGTCTCAATTTGCAGTGGGGAAGGTTTAGGTTGGATATTAGGAAAAACTTTTTCACGAGGAGGGTGGTGAAACACTGGAATGCGTTACCTAGGGAGGTGGTGGAATCTTCTTCCTTGGAAGTTTTTAAGGCTCGTCTTGACAAAGCCCTGGCTGGGATGATTTAGTTGGGGATTGGTCCTGCTTTGAGCAGCGGGTTGGACTAGATGACCTCCTGAGGTCCCTTCCAACCCTGACATTCTATTATTCTATGAAACTACTTTCAGGTGAATAGAAATTTTAAAGGGTATTTTCCGATGGCTTTAAATTATAGCTTTGACAGCTAGATTCATTTTTTCCCCCTTATAAATACTGCACTAAATAATTAGTTCGGTAAACTGTGGTCAGTTTTACAGACAACAATATTATTGTAGTACTATATTTAAGTATTTGCATGAATGGTTAGTTGACAAATAACCCCAGCAATGTTCAGATAGCACTACCACTATATAATGGTGTCAATGTCAAAATACATATTTATGTAATGAATATAAATTTGGGTCCTGCTCCGACAAGCTGCCCAACACAGGTGGACGTCTGAGCCTGCAAAGATCCTTTCTGACTTCAGTGAGGCTCTGCCTGGGTGCAGAACATGGCCTACATGGCACTCCTTGCAGGTTTTTTGGGGGGTAAGATTATAAAAAGATTGCAAGGAGCTAAATGGTACCTGTGTGGCCCCAAAGGCCTTTCAGCTCCCAAGGGTCCTCTATTGGAGCAGCTCAGTAGCCTACAGGATCAATCCTTAAATTTGTTCCTTTCCTGCCCCTCCAGGTTTCAGCAACATTCCTTCATCTTTCTACCATCTTCCATTTCTATTCCTTATCACTGCAATCTAAAGGTGTTTTCCCATCTTTCTACTCTTGCTATGTTTATGCCAGTCAAAAGTATATTAGGATATAAAAAAGTCTTTGTAATGTTATGGTCTACATCGCCATAATATGCATGAAGCCCCATTCTGTGCCAGCAGCTATATATATATTTTATTCAGCTGCTGAAGACCCAGTCACAAATGATATTTAAATGAACCAATTTCATGGAGCTTCAGAAAAAAACTTCCCGCTGAACAGCAGGAAAGACATTTTCAGCAATCTGTTTGTTTGTTCATCTTGTAATATGAAGTACATACATAAGATTCAATTCCTTATTACGCCACCACTTATTTCTGCTTCCCAAACTTTTAGTTGTTCAAAGCTCTACCACATACAGCTCCTTGCTCAGGGCTATAACTCTGAGCACATCACCCCCAACCTTTGAGGACTTTGTTGACTCTCATAAATTATTTTCAATTCCAGCTTTAAAAAACCCTTACCTAAAATTATTTGTGGACCTTACTTTTTTGTGTCATCTTATACCTCCAGCTCGCTTGCACCTTATTTGATTCTTAAGCCAAAGGTCATCTTATTGATCCTACTTCCAACTCAGTTACTATGACTGGCAAATCTTTTAGTTATCTAACTAATGGACTCTTATATGGATCAACATTAAGTCTTTAGCTTATTGATTTTTCCTATAAACCCAAGTGATAAAAGTCATTTATTTTACATTAGCTTAAAATATTAAGAACTATTTTCTTTCCTCCCTCAAATTTATTTACTTTATAGTCAATTTTTCTCATTAAGTATTTTCAGATAATCCTGTGGAGAAGATTAAACAATTGTGTTTCACTAGTTTAATTCAATAGAGAAATAAGGACAGTATAAACAGTGTGCAGACTCACAGGCAGGAGAAGTGCCACAGGGTGGAAGAATCCAAAGAGTAGTTGGTATACCATTAACCCGGTAGAAGCATGTTCCAGCCCCCAGAGAAGTCAGTGGGAGTTTTGTCACTAACTTCAACGGGACAGGATCTGACATAAAGGCCCTTCAAAATTGCTATATAAAGATTCAACAAATGCCTGTTTTTAAACTTCAAGTTATATCTCTGGAAATATCTCCTTTGATATAGTGTATAATGTCAAAGTATGTTAATGTAAACTTGCTGCAGGAAGAGGGATATTGCCACAATGGGAAAATTTCCACTTGTCTTCTCTGTAAATAATTTTTATTACACTGACATTGTTATTGCACAAAACGTCAGAGCATGTTGGATTATCATCTCAATGTATGCTTGTCCTATAAAATAATTTTCTCAAAACAAATGGAGCTAACTGCTTCAGTCAAGGACAATGAGATATACAAACATGGAAGACCTAGCTACATATATACAGCTGCTCTCACTGTTTTCTGGCAGCTTATGTACACTAGGTTATATTCTGTTTGCTCTCTCTCTCTCTCTCTCTCCACACACACACATTATATAGTAATATACATATAAATACTATACATTATATGATGTTTCTATCTATCTATCTAGAAAGAAAAATTGGTAAGGTCAAGTCCTCCTCTGGAATATACAGCTTATACCTTTTATTTGCATTTCAGATCTCTGTTTTATATTCTGTACCTGATCCCTACAGAAAAATCCTATTAATTGGTATTGTGAAGGGACCAAGTGCAGAATATGAAAGAGATATACGTAGCAAATGAGAGATTTGTTGGGTGGATTGAATATCTGAATTTGCCTTTTAATTGTTATTTCTAATGTGTATTAGTTACAGTTCATGTAGCCAATATTCTGATTCTGTCACTTACACCTATATATATATTGCCTTATTGGAATTAAAGCTATATATAAAGCTTAATTCCAATAAGGCAATAATTCACTAATGTAACTGAGATCAGAATCAGGCAAAGATAT
This sequence comes from Caretta caretta, assembly GCF_965140235.1. Classification (NCBI taxonomy): domain Eukaryota; kingdom Metazoa; phylum Chordata; order Testudines; family Cheloniidae; genus Caretta; species Caretta caretta. The sequence continues at coordinate 51,388,754 of NC_134216.1, read as the reverse complement.
TTGACCAATGTTGCTTTTATTTTATCTTTTTTTTTTTTAAGCAAGGGACAGGAATGCACATTTGGAGAAATGAGCAAATTGTATGCCATAACATTTCATTCAAACCAGCACTGAACAAACTTTAGAACAAACTAACTGAATACTGTTGAAAGTCAGAGTTGTGGCTATGCCTTGATGGCACATTGGCCACCTATTTATTAAAACTATATTCAGTTGATGGCACATTAGCTTAGTTACAGATCAAGTTCCAGGTATAGGAGTATTTGCTCAAAGTTTGGGTTTCAGAAATTAGAAGTAGCTAAGTGTTTTCTCTTTATTTCAATTATTTATCATATATGAATTATCTTATGAAAGTATATCTTTGCCAAATCTTTTGCACATATTTCCCTGGATGCCTGTAACTAGTACAACAGTAGTACTCTGATGTGGGCATTGATATTATAAACTTAGCCTGCAGATATCTTAAAAAGGAAGTAGGAATACAAAATCTTTGAAGTTTTTCTCCATAGCGGCATATATGAAATATGGTCCAAATTATCCAAAGATTGTGGGTGAGCTGAAACGAATGCACATATAAGGCAAACATTTGTACACATACACTAGCCAGTAGCCACATACCTATTAAGGTATGCAAGCTACCCTGACTTGTGCACATGCATTGTACATTTGTGTGTATGCTTGACTGGCACACACAGTGTGCATGTGTTTTTGAATTTGGACGCCTCCATTCATAGGTGCTATATTCTGTACATATTATTTATATTACTGCACCATAATCTCTTAATTATTGACAGGACAGTTTACCAGCAGAGAGGGTCAGAATATTACCAGAATATCAGGGTTGGAAGGGACCTCAGGAGATCATCTAGTCCAACTCCTGCTCAAAGCAGGACCAATCCCCAATTTTTGCCCCAGATCCCTAAATGGCCCCCCTCAAGGATTGAAATCACAATTCTGGGTTTAGCAGGCCAATGCTCAAACCACTGAGCTATCCCTCAGTTTTGTGGTTAAAAGAATGGACTGACACTCAGGAGATCTGGGTTCAATTCTTGGCTCTGCTGCAGCTTTCCTGAGTAACGTTGGGCAAGTCATTGAGGACCAGGTTTTCAAAAGAGCTTGGTACCGTAAAGCTCCCATGTAAGGACCTAATAAGTGGCCAGATTTTCAGAAGTGCTCAGCATCCACCCACTTCCACTGAGAACAATGAGAGAAATGGGAAGTGTTGGGATCTGAGAACTTTGGAAAATCTGGCCCATTTAGCTGCCTCCGTGACAGGTGAGTTCCTTTGAAAATCTCGCTCCTTAATCCCTCTGTACTTCAGTTCCCCTCCTTTCTCCCACCCTCTGTTTTCTTGTTATTCAAATGTTTGATCCCTCAAAACACAACTGCACAGGCAGACTCTCCCGGCCCTCTGAAGTCACAGAGGGTTTTTCCATGCAGTTCTCTTTGGAGATCTAAAGTTCAAGATTCTCTGGGGGAAGGAAATGTCTCTTACTATGTGTTTGTTCTATCTGGCACAATGGAACCCAAAGCTAGGGATCCTAATATAATACAATAACTATGGATCTACATTTTCTTGCACTAATTTTAATTTTCTGCCCTGCCTATTATTTAATTTTTCTTTCAATACTGAGTTTATTGTGTGTTTAAACATTTGCTACATTAATATGAAGATATCTAGAATATTTTGGTATTATTTAATGAAAATTATTTGAAACAATGTTAATATAATTATTTTAATATGATTATCTTCTTTTCCTATGTCTCATTATATGTCCTGTTATGTTCTCCCTTTCTCTTTCATTAGTTTCTTACTTCTGATATTTTGGAGCTCTCTTCAGAATGTCTCACTATACCTAACATTTACCTTCTAATCTTTATTATTTTATTTTACCGTGTCTTGTCATTTCCGGCATTCTTTACATTTAGTTTTCTTGAAAATGGTATACAATTTCCCTTTGCATTGTCTCATTTATTTTTACCTGCCCAAGACCATAGTCATTCCAGACTCTGTCATTTGCCTCCTTTGTTTGTGATATATTTATTACAATTTTAGAATTATTCCTCATGCTAATATCAGTCATCATGGGGCTACCCTCATCCAATGGCACCCTAATTTATAATAGGCATAAATAGGAATTCCAGAGGAAAGCGTCATTAACAGAAAGAGGAACTGAGATAAATGTATCGGCTTAAAAGGAAAATCACGACGGAAAAAAGGAAATAAACCACGGGCGTTCAGAATCTGACAGACCTATAAGGCAGAAAGCTATAAGAGAATAAGGCCTTGTTGACTCTCGAAAGCTACCTAGGCACAGCTATACTAGGAAATCCTCCTAATGGTGATGGCAGCTTATTTGGGCAAGAGTATTTGCAGGTATAGTTTCTTCCAGTGTTCTGAGTGAAATAAACTATACCAGAAAAAGCACTTTTTTTGCCAATTTATAACTGTGTCTATACCAGGACTTTTCCCAGCATTGCTATATTGGTTAGGGGTGTGATTTTTTTCACCCTCCTAACCAACATAGCTCTTCTGGCAAAACTTTTGAGCTTAGTCCAGGACTAACATATGATGGAGAAAGTGTTATCAGATAAAAATGAATCAGTTTAGACTGCAATGAATAAAGTTTGTGTGTTATGGCCAGGATTGATACCACATAACTTTCTCAGGCAATATTTTGTTGCTAGATATGTAATTGTAATGCATTTGGTGCTTGTTACATATCTAGCTTGTATTATAGATTTCTAATTCCAAACTGCACATTTAGTAATGGGGATGAAATATCCCTGATGGCATTTTGTGTAGGGATATGTGTACTGTCTGGAATGTTTTCAAATGATTGATTGTCAAAGGTAGGGTAGCACAGATGGGTCACAACAACTTTTTCTGGAAGGTTATTATTATTATTTTAAATGACAAGTATGAACTTGGGTGAGAATCAACAAATTCATCCATAGCTCAAACTTGAAGTTTTAAGTGGTGGAAAGAAAATAAGCCTGAAACTGATTTGAAAACATGGTTGCCTCATACATCACCAAGCCATTATCAGTCTTTGGGCAGTACATTCCCGTGAGTTTAGTGTGGCATGTATAGTAAAGTATGACAATAATAGCCTCCAGCCGCAGTGTAATCCCAAAACCATCTTCTTACCATGATGCCAGCCACCAGCACTAATATTGGACCCATGTGGCAGATCCAATAAAAAGCACAAACGTGTGTGCATGCCCCCTATGGAAATATGAAAGAAGTCAGCGAATAGCCAAATGATTACATATGAAATATGGAAAAACAATATAATGTACTACCGAAGTGACACTGTAGAGTTATTGCTGCTTTGGGAAGAAATAACTTGCTATTGGCAGAACACATACCTTAGTTCAGTAGGGGAAGATTATGGAGAGAGAGCAATCTTTCCATAACTAAAGGTGCAACCAGAGTCTGTTATAAAACTCTATTTTAATCACCCTAATCATTTTGTCTTGGAAAATGTGTTGAACCTGAAAACGCCCAGAATTACCTTTAAGGCAAAGGAGAATTTTTCTCAAAAGTTTGAAGACAATTCATCAATCTGTTTTTTAATTACAAGGCACTATGAGAATTACATCAATGAGAAATATTTAATTTTTTATAAAGCTTGCCTCCCTTTAGCTCAAAAATGCTTTTTATCACCCATTTAAGCTTCCAGCACAGTTACATCTTGAAAACACCCTCAGTCCTGATTCCACTGAAGTCATTGCAAGCTTTCTGTCATTGACTTCAGTGGGAGCAGGATAGGACAGTGGTGGAAACTAGCACAAAGCCCTTCTTTTGAAATAACATCTGGAGTCATTCTTATCTTTCCTGGCCGGAATCTCAAATGTTTAGGTTTATAAAAACCAAAACAAAAAGCACTTCTCTGAATTTTAAATTGAGAACAATGCAAAACTCCCTTTGACTCTATAGTGCCAGGATTTCATCCCTAGTGGGAACAAATGAAATCATAGAACTCTGCCTTTGGAGGTAGACTCTTTAATAAATAACACATCAGTAGCGTGTGTGTGTGTGTGTTTGTGTGGGGAGTCTAGGACTTGCTGTGCTGCAGGAGTGGGTGTAGCCATTCGATTCAATAGGCGTGTGAATGAAGGACCAGGGAGCGTCAGTGAGTGCCCAGGCTTGTGGTGTTGCTGCCATCCCACTTGGGATGGAGACGGGATGGCGGGGGGTAGGGGCGGAGGAGAGGGGAGGATCAGAGAGGGCCCAGCCCTGTGGAGTTGCTGCCCAATCTGTGGGGAATAAAAGCAGGGCAGTGCTGCTGGGGGGCTGTTCCCCATCCCACGTCTTGCTGAACTTCAGCCCTGTGGGTCACTTTGGGCCTGATGCAATTATGCTAGTGGCAGCAACAACTGGATCTGGGCCTGTCTGGGGCAGGCTAGTCACTTCCCACACCATCAATGGCAGGAACAAAACCTGAATAGCACTGCAACCTCGTGTGCCAGATCATACCACCACTTGGGTTTGTTCTGACCTGGCCTGATTTCTGTGGATGCAATTACAGCCATGGACCCCAACTAAAGTTGCCTATGCTGTGCTCTGAAGTATAATACATTGCCAATTCTTTATTAAAATATATGAAAAGGACTTTCTAAAGCAACAACAACAAAAAAAAAGAAAAAGAAACTATCAATGAATCTTCTACAATTTGTACATAAAAGCTCCATTCTGCAAGGTGCTAGGCCTTTCAGCTTGCACTGAATTTGCTTTTGCTTGGCCTTTTTATATAAAAAGACCTATAGTAATGTATTGCACGTACACTGCCATTTAAAAAAAAAAAGTATTTCTGGTTATGTACTACCAATTTATTTTCTTCTCCATCATCTCAGAAAAAAACATTAACTTTTTGAAAAAAAATCGGGAAAAATTCTTAGTATACTCCTTTTTTTTATTCTGGAGAATTTATTTTAGTTTAGCTGATTTAAACTGAGTTATGTACTTGGATGTGATTCTATGGTATTATTTTCCATAATAAAGCTTTATTCTGTTTGACTTTTTAAGCAGTTCATCTTTATTTCTTTTCACGAAACTAATTACCTTATCCAATCATTCCCATGAGAAATAGTGTCACGGTATCGTTCTGTGACAGTGTTCAAATGCAGGAGGAGATAGGATACGCAATACTGTAGAATTCTCAATGGGGTACTATTTATGTGGCCAGTAAGCACTTTCTAAAAACTATTGAGCCCAGTCTCAGGAACTTCATAAATGCTTCGTAAGCTTGTTCCATTATTTTGCACAATATATTCAATTGGTTGGATACACTTTTTAGTATTATAGAGTTACCAAATTGGAGTGCTACAAAAAGTAATGATGGACTTATGTATGTATGTCCTTAATCTTAAAAGCTAAGAAAAATATTGGAAGCCAAGAAAATGTAATGAAAATGACACTTTAAAGTTGGGATTGAAAAGACAGATCCTTAACTGGTGTAAACTTGCACAGCTCATTGGCCTCAGTGGATCTATGCCGATTTACACCAGCTGAGGATCTGGATTTCAGTCTTTCTGTTGCAGCCAGGAAAATTATTGCCATTGGTGGGGAGCCAAATGTTTCAAATATTAGAGCTGGATATTGGGTTTTATATTCATATTGTAAATGAATAACAGCCTGTTTTTGTAATCCATGTAAAAAGCTCATCCTGAGTAAAATAATAATTCTTTACCATTAGAAATCATACTACTGCTACACTATAGCATCATACATTTATACTTAATGTAATTAATTTAATTCTGGGGCTATTATTTTGAAATATAGGCTTATAAATAGAGGAATCAATATAGTAGTTTCAAAATCAGGCACTCTCGCTGACTGATCCGTTACAAGTGGTATTCCATTTTTATAGATTTTTGCTCCCTAAATCTTACAATATTGTTTTCAAAATACAAGATAATAGCATGACTGGCACCTGAATTGATAGCAATGCTGACTGCTGAGAAACAACTGGTCTTTGCAAGACAAAAGCGAAATTTTGAAAGATTCTATTTAATGAGCTTGTGATTATTGCTGTGGTGCTTCTAGCAAAGCATGTGCAGAGGCTTGTTTATGATTAAGGCTATGTTTTAGTCACGGGTATTTTTAGTAAAAAAGTCATAGCCACGTCACGGGCCATAAACAAAAATTCACGGGCCAGTGACCTGTCCATGACTTTTACTAAAAATACCCGCTGTGACTAAAACTTGGGCAGGGGGCCATGGGTGCGCTGGGGAGGGAGGTCCAGGGGCATCACTGGTGCTGGGGAAGGTGGTCCGGGACCCTACTGATGCTGGGGGGTGGTGATCCATGGTGCAGTGCGCAGCCCGGGACCCCCGCTGGTGCTGGTGGGAGGAGTTGGGCCGTGACACAGCACGCGACCCGGAGTCTGTGCTGGAGGGGCGGGTGGTGGGGCTGTCAGTGGCTTCTGACCCGGTTCCACGTCCCTGCAGCACCTAGGTGGCAGAGGCAGGGGCCAGGGCAGGGGCACTGCAGCTCCTACCACAAGCACCTGCTGCCGCAGCTCCTATTGGCCGGGAGCTTCAGCCAGTGGGAGCTGCGGGGGCAAGGCTTGTGGGCACGGAGACCCACCCCCCCAACCCCTCCACCACCTAGGAGCTGCAGAGGGGGCATGCCAGTGGGAGCCGGGGAGCCTCCCACCCCAGGTAAGTGCCCCTCCCCGCTCCCTGCACCACCCAACCCCCTACCGCTAGCCCCTGCCCACACACTCAAACTGCTGCTGCTGGCCCAGGGGCTGAGCCAGCACCAGCGGATACAGAAGTCACAGAGGTCACGGATTCCATGACCTTCGTGACAGACTCGCAGCCTCATTTATGATATATCAGCCAAACATTTTATACCAATGTGCTGCATTGATGGAAACCAGTTGCATGCTCTCAGCACTGGAGAAGTTACAAAGATATCCTGGTGAGTATGCTGCACAATCTGCCAATGCTCAAGGTAAGTAACAGAGAGACCCAATACAACTTAGATGTTGTGAACACATACTAAATGGTAGATATACTAGAGAATGCATTCAGCCAAATAGATATCTGCTTGGAATGACTGACCTTTACAATAAACCTGAAGATAGTCTTCCACTGAATATTATTTCCATTAACAATTGTTGATGCTGGACTGTTGTTTTTATGGGTATTACTGTGCCATCCACTGTTTCTTTGTTTCCTTCTGCATTTTCAAATACTTTCCAGAATACCTGTATCAACTCCTATCTATGAGATTCCTCTGCCTCTATACAGATTCAAGAAAGAAATCAGAGCTAGAGAAGAAAAATGAAGATGGAGGAGGTAACTTGGTCATGGACATTTATTTTATGAGATCAAAGTCCAGTTACGGTTTTGCTCTTGACACATGGATGAAACAATGATTCCACCAAATATCTATGACAGGAAGATTCAGACTCCTAGACTTTAAAGTCAGAGTGGACCATTGTGATCATCTAGTCTGACCTCCTGCAAATTGTAGGCTACAGAACCTCACCCACCCACTTCTGTAATGGACCCCTAACCTGTGGCTGAGTTACTGAAGTCCTCAGATCATGGTTTAAAGATTCAAGTTACAGAGAATTCACCATTTACACTGGTTTAAACCTGCAAGTGACCCGTGCCCCATGCTGCAGAGGAAGGTGAAGAAACCCCAGAGTCTCTGCCAATCTGACCCAGGGAAAAATTCCTTCCCAAACTCAAATATGGCAATCAGTTAGACCCTGAGCAGGTAGGCAAGACCCATCAAGCAGATACTTGGGAAAGAATTATCTGTAGTAACTCAGAGCCCTTCCTATCTAGTGTCCCATCTCTAGCCATTGGGATTTTTGCTACTGGCAGTAGCTGATGGGCCACATGCCATTGTAGGCAGTCCAATCATACGATCCTCTCCATAAACATATCAAGCTCAGTCTTGAAGTCAGTTAGGTTTTATGTCCCCACTGCTCCCCTTGGAAGGCTGTTCCAGAACTTCACTCCTCTGATGGTTAGAAACCTTCGCCTAATTCGAGCCTAAACTTATTGATGGCCAGTTTATATCCATTTGTTCTTGTGTCCACATTGGTGCTTAACTTAAATAACTCCTCCTCCTTTACCCCTCTGATGTATTTATAGAGAGCACTTATATCTCCCCTCAGTTTTCTTTTGTTTAGACCAGCGGTTCTCAAACTGTGAGTTGGGACCCCAATGTGGGTCGTGACCCCATTTTAATGGGGTCGCCAGGGCCAGCATTAGACTTGCTGGGACCCAGGCTGAAGCTGAAGCCTGAGGTCCACCTCGGGCAGTGGGGCTCGGGCTGTGGCCCCTTCTCTTCCCACCCAAGGCAGTGGGGCCTGGTCTCTGCTCCCCTTCTGGGGGTCATGCAGTAACTTTGCTGTCAGAAGGGGGTCACAGTGCGATGAAGTTTGAGAACCCCTGGTTTAGACTGAACTAGCCAGACTCTTTGAGTTTCCTCTCAAAAGATAGGTTTTCCATTCCTTGGATCATCCTAGTAGCCCTTCTCTGCACCAGTGCCGTGTGTAATGGTACTAACACTTCCTGTCTCTACTGGAAATACCTTGCCTGATGCATCATAGGGCTGCATTTGCCTTTTTCATGGCCATATTACATTGATGGTTCATAGTCATCCTGTGATCAACCAGTACACCCAGGTCTTTGTCCTCTTCTGTTGCTTCCAACTGATAAGTCCCCAGCTTATAGCACAAAATCTTGTTATCAGTCTGATGTGACAACCTTCAAAATTTGAAATCTTTGTAACAGTCTCTCATCACCTGCCTCTACAGGACAAATCAGAGGCCCAGCACACAATCAGAACAACAGGTGCTGGTCAGATGTATAGGGGATGAGGAAGGAATCCTCATCGCTAAGACCACGGGCTGGCTGAGGAACCTCTCTGATGAGCTGAAGTAGCTTGATGCATTGGCAGCACTCCTTGTGAGGAGAGGAAGAGAATCCATGCAGCAGTGAATCCACCAAGCAGAACTGGGTGACATTTTTTGCCTGAAAGTTTTTCCAGCAAACAAATAAAACTAAAAAGCAGATTTGGGAATATTGAAACATTTCACAAATTCGGGTTGATTTCGCTGAACTGTTTCAGTAAAAGAAAATCAAAAAAATTGAAGCATTTTGACATTTTCAAAATTAAACGTTTCAATTTTTCTATTCAAAATGACTTTTTATTTCAAAATTTCCTTTCATTTTATTTTTAAAAATTTAAACAAAGAGGAAACTAATTGACATTTTCTTACCTTTGCATTGTAGGGAATATAATGCTTGGATAAAGCCTCAGGAGTGTGCATCCATGTTTTGTCTGCAAAAAAGCAAAACAAAAAAAATTGCACTAGATTAAATGCCTTATTGATTCTTATTGTAACTTTAAATGCATCAGTCATCCTAATTTTATTCAGATAAGTATATTTCTATCGCAGGTAATAATAAAGGGCCACATTATCTCAGCACCTCACAGACTTTAATAAATTTATCCCTGTGAGGTACTACTTGGATTTTCAAAAGTGCCAAGGTGCCTGACTCTCTGATGCCAAAAGATACCTATTTACATCATTAGGCACCTAAATACCTTTAAAACTCTGGCGCTAACAAACTTGTCCATAATCCCACAGAAAGTCTGTGGCAGATCAGGCACTTGAATCCAGGTTTCCCCAGTCCCAGGCTAGTACTCTACACTGGAGCATCCTTCCTCTCCAAAGTACTACCACTTTGTAGAATTGCTGTACCTTATCTCTAACCAAACAGAAAATAATCAGCAGAGTTGTTTGGTATTGGAGTTACAGCAGATACACAGTCATGTGAAAGAGCTTCCTTTTACAAGCATGAATGCAGATCCCCGCATGTCAATTTAAAATCACATACCTTGGCTGTACAAGGCTTCAGCTGCTTCTAACTAATTATAATATGTCAAAATATTATGGGAATAGTATTAGAATAGTGATGACAAACTATGCTTAACACTGACCGCTAGGTAAAATTCTTGCTGGAAAATGAACGTCAAATTCGTCCCGTAACTCCATTATTTCAGGAGACAAGATAAGACCAGATAAGCGACATCAATCTAGATAAGAAACAAATTTGACTATCCAGAAAGGCTTTGTGACTTTTTAATGGTATATAATAACTTAACTTTTCATCCTGGGCATTTATGAGATTTTCCATTTTAATTACCTTTCACTGAACTTAAAATCAGATCTGGAGCCCTGATCTCTGGATTTCCTCCTCCTCCCTATAAAAGTGGTATTTCAATCCAAGGTGGTTTGCCCTTGTCTTTCTGATATTTTCTTCACCATGCAGATGTTCCAAACATTGACTGCATATTACCTTTATTCTGATGTATTATGTTGTATATCTAGAAGACTGTTTTTCTTAGATTTCTCTATTGTATTCATTTCTTCAAAAATCAATAAAAAACAATAAATCAAAAACAAAACTGTTATCTCCAATATTTCTACAGGGAAGGTTCCTGTAAAAAAATGATGTCTTAAACCATGTTAACAATTAGCTACAGAGTTTAAAACTTTAATCTTTCACTGGATGGCCTAAATAAAATTGCATATTTTCCTTTAATGATCCATCTAAGAAATGTACACTATTGTCTTACTTTTCCTGCTGTGAATTTTATTATGCTTTGACAGCATGTGTTAACTGCTCAGTGAAACACATTTGCCTTTCCTTTTCTTTGTAATGACTATTTTAAAATGCCTATTTTATGTAAAACTAATCTGCTAAAGTTTCAGAAGAATAATTCTGAACACCAGAATTTTAGAAATCCACTTAAAACACGATGTAGAGGAGAAATTAAATGTTTGGCTTGGGGCCATTTTTTTCAAATAACTACATGGCATTCCTGATTTTTAAAAATTTGTGATGAATTACTTTACTCTCAGTGAGTAGCGCTTACTTATACATATGACTATTCTCATTTCAGTTAGCATGAGTTATGGAAGCAGAATCTGGAACCTCATTGAATGAACCACCACAAGAGTAGCATAAGGCAAAATTCTGCCCTTGAATAAGCACATGCAATTCCCTTTGCCTTCAGTGAGTTTTCACAGATATAACTAAATAATTAACTTTTTCTGTTGATAACACACAAGGATGAATAAAATCCAGCTCATTCTCTCTGAGTTGTGCTTGCTCTTGCAGTCTTAACAGGAGTAAAAGCAGTAAAACTTATTTTTTTAACTAAACAAAGAGCTATACCTCTGAATGTGCATAAGGAGCAGATCTGATTTGTAAGATATATATCTTTACACAAAAAGAAAAGGAGTACTAGTGGCACCTTAGAGACTAACCAATTTATTTGAGCATAAGCATAATGCATAGCTCACGAAAGCTTATGCTTCGTGGCTCACGAAAGCTTATGCCCAAATAAATTGGTTAGTCTCTAAGGTGCCACTAGTACTCCTTTTCTTTTTGCGAATACAGACTAACACGGCTGCTACTCTGAAACCTATTTTTACACAGTCACTTTCATAACAAAATCACCACTCAATGGAAGGTGTGTGTATAAAAAAAAACTGAATCTGTCCTGTAGCATACAAAGCAGTATTCTTTGAAAGTGAAGCTCTTGCATGAAAGAACAAGATTTAGCTACTTGTTCCTTAAAGTGGTATAATTTAATATTTGATATTTTACAGTATCTATAAATGCGCTTTTGGCTATGGTTGAGGAGCACACAGCATAACAGGGGGGTAAGGCGGGGAGAGAGGAAGTGTATGCAACAGTGACCTTTCTGCTCCCCTGATCCTGGGTTTGCTGTGTGCTGAGCTAATCTCTCAGCATAATTTCTGAGCTGAAGACTTCTCTACATTAAATCAGCTGTCAATGGCCCTGATGTGATGTGTTGTTCTGGGATCACCAGGATGTAATGAAATTTTTTTAAATTAATAATCAATACAGTTGGAAGACAAAAAATAAAGGATAAAGCGTCATAGCCAAGATTAATTTGGTTTTATATATTATATTTTTTTTAAAGAATCATAGTTTTAAAAATCAGTACACTATTTATAGGGAGATGAGGGAAAAGTGGGTTTGCCAGGGAGCAGGAAGGTCCAAATTAAGAGAGAGAGGTCAGATGAGTGTGTCTATATTGAAATCACTTGGTGTAATTACAGCCCAGCCTGATACAGCTTTAATCTAGCTAGCTCAGGTACCGGAGCAGTGACGCTGTGGCAGTTCATGCTCCAACGCAGGCTAGACAAACCCACCATGAGTAATTACTCATGGAGCTAGCCCACACCAAAGCTCACAATGCCAGAGCTTCACTGCTCTGGACTTGTAGCTAAATAGATTAAAACTAGCTCAGATATGTCATAACGAGCTGTAATCACACTCCACGATTACAGTACAGACAAGACATACTGAGAACTGGACTTCTCCCTGTTCTTTAAATGAGTGCAGTTCCAAAGCAGTGCACAATTACACAGGACAACCTACCTTGAAATGTGAATTTAAAATATTAATGAAAATGTTTTAATGGTTCTGCATTTCTTATGACTGTAAAATTTCCACTGACTTCAGTGGGATACCATCAGATGTCTATGTATATAAGAAGAACAGGAGGACTTGTGGCACCTTAGAAACTAACCAATTTATCTGAGCATAAGCTTTCGTGAGCTACAGCTCACTTCGTCGGATGCATACACTTTAACTCACCCATGCGGACACTGCAGGACACTAGAAGGTTCCTAGTTCGCATTTCCGTAGTTCTCTTCAAACAGGACTATATTTACATGAGGTAGGAACCTTTTAGTTTGTGCTCGCAGTGTCCACACAGGGGAGTGACAGCACAGCACTTTGGTGTAATACTCCTATGCACAACCCCATAGTCCAAACTGGGAGGCAGTGTAGACATGCCCTTAGTTAGCAAGTAGCAGCTCGTGGACACACAAGAGGGACATTGGAGCATTAGCTGTAAACCTTACACTAGCATTGGAATCCCATTAGCATGGGGCTGCTTGTGGCTGCAGGTTGACAGCACTGTTTGCATCATAAAGCAAGGCCATGCTTAGGCAAAATTCACATAAATGGTGAAGATATACTGAAAAGTCACAAGAAATATCTCCTAACCCAGGGGTGGGCAAACTTTTTGGCCCGAGGGCCACATCTGGGTATGGAAATTGTATGGAGGGCCATGAATGGTCATGAAATTGCGGGTTGGGGTACAGGAGGGGGTGAGAGCTCCAGCTGGGGGTGCAGGATCTGGGGTGGGGCTGAGCGGTTGGGGGTACCCTGTCTGCAGGTACTGCCCCTGCAGCTCCCATTGGCCACGGTTCCCAGCCAATGGGAGCTGCAGGGGCGGCGTGCGGAGCCCCTTGGCTGCCCCTACGTGTAGGAGTCCGAGGGGGAACATGCTACTGCTTGTGGGAGCTGCGCAGAGTGGGGCAAACCCTGGACCCCACTCCCCGGCGGGAGCTCAAGGCCCAATTAAAACGTCTGGAGGGCCAGATGTGGTCCCCGGGCCATAGTTTGCCTACCCCTGTCCTAACCCTTATTTTTCCCTTGCATGCTAAGTTCTGATTTGCTTTCTGGCACTGTCTTGCAGCATCTTTTTAAAATTTTGCTGTGATTTCATCTCACTTCAAGGCAACAGGAAAACAAGGCCATTTTAGATATATAAAATCCAGAAAATGGCAGAGACATTGCATCAAAAAGCCACACTGAACATTATGAGAAAACAAAACAGGAATACTCAATTTAATATATGAATTCTTTCAAGAGTAAAATGCAGTTTGTTCTGCTCCCTCATTCCTTCCTTTTAAAATTAATTTTAACAGGGCTTCTTAATTTAGTACTTCATTATTCATTCTCAAATATAAAACAAAACAGAACTTTATAATGCAATCAACAAAAACAAACAGCTGATGATATATTAATTATTATTATTATTATTGTATCACTTATATAGCACCAACTGTGTGCTAATGCTTTACAGACATATAAAACAGTAAGGCCCCAGCACAGAAGAACTTGAAACCTAAATCAAGCTAGCAAACATACACATATAATATACTGAAAGAAATTTTTAAAAAATGTTGTAGTGTACTAGGCTTGAGTTTACTGAATGGCTAAAGGCAATTTGAACTAATAAATTCATAGCTTTCAGTACCCCTGGTAGTATGAATGACTTCAGAGCAACATGCGGGCACAACACTGGGCATAACAGCCTTCTGTTTAAATGAAAAAGGAATTTGTTTACACACATTAGAGAGGAACTTGCATAATGAGGTAAGATAGAAGCCCATATATTTCTGACCACGATGAACTTCAGCCAAAGCCCATTAAAACATAAAAGTAAAATTCTACATTGAATATTTTGGGAGTGCGCAAAGGCTAGGAAAAGGGAAATACTGGCTGTGTAGTGGATCCCACATATATTCTTCTGCTATAAGGCAGCAAAGAGGGAAAGGACAACTGAGTGGTATGTACTTGGGATTGGCAATACCCCAAGCCAACAGATTAAGTCTTCTTGAAAATGCTGCATAAAAACTTGCAATAGCAAGGCCCTTCTCCTAGAGTTTTATTGATAGCTAGACTGAATTAATGTCCTGCCATTACACAGATGCTCTGCGGCTGGGCAGGATTGGCTCCTTATGCCCTCTTCTCCTATACTGCACCAGCATTGTAAACAAGTTAAAGAAGTATGGGCTGGATGAATGAACTATAAGGTGGATAGAAAGCTGGCTAGATTGTTGGGCTCAACAAGTAGAGATCAATGGCTCCATGTCTAGTTGGTAGCCAGTATCAAGCAGAGTGCCCCATGGGTCGGTCCTGAGGCTGGTTTTGTTCAATATCTTAATTAATGATCTGGAGGATGGTGTGGACTGCACCCTCAGCAAGTTTGCAGATGACACTAAACTGGGAGGAGTGGTAGATACACTGGAGGGTAGGGATAGGATACAGAAGGACCTAGACAAATTAGAGGATTGGGCCAAAAGAAAACTGATGAGGTTCAACAAGGACAAGTGCAGAGTCCTGCACTTAGGATGGAAGAATCCTATGCACTGCTACAGACTAAGGACCGAGCGGCTAGGCAGCAGTTCTGAAGAAAAGGACCTAGGGGTTACAGTGGACGAGAAGCTGGATATGAGTCAATTGTTGCCAAGTAGGGTAACGGCATTTTCGGCTGTATAAGTAGGAGTATTGCTAGCAGATTTAGGGACGAGATCATTCCCCTCTATTCGGCACTGGTGAGGCCTCATCTGGAGTACTGTATCCAGTTTTCGGCCCCACACTACAAGAAAGATGTGGAAAAATTGGAAAGAGTGAGTCCAGTGGAGGGCAACAAAAATGATTAGGGGGCTGAAGCACATGACTTATGAGGAGAGGCTGAGGGAACTAGGATTATTTAGTTGGCAGAAGAGAAGAATGAGGGAGGATTTGATAACTGCTATCATCTACCTGAAAGGGGGTTCCAAATAGGATGGATCTAGACTGTTCTCTGTGGTACCAGATGACAGAACAAGGAGCAATGGTCTCAAGTTGGAGTGGGGGAGGCTTAGGTTGGATATTAGGAAACACTCTTTTACTAGGAAGGTAGTGAAACACTGGAATGGATTACCTAGGGAAGTGGTGGAATCGCCTTCCTTAGAGGTTTTTAAGATCAGGCTTGACAAAGCCCTGGCTTGGATGATTTAGTTGGGGATTGGTCCTGCTTTGAGCAGGGGGTTGGACTAGATGACTTCCTGAGTTCCCTTCCAACCTTGATATTCAATGATTCTATGAAAGGACTGACCCAATGTGAGTTGCATGGATAACATTCTGAAAATGTAAGGGATAGTAGGATTGTTCAAATGTGTTTTAGCTCAGTTCACGACGACACGTATCCCCCTCTAGAATGAACAATGATTCTGTCATGATCTGCATTGCCTAATGCGTGGTCAAAGTATCACGGTATATGGAAACAGGAAGAACCAATTAGAGGTGTTTTAGGGGCATACTGATTGTGGGAAACTTTACCATCAAAACCACTTATGCAGTAACTATGGGACAAATCCAGCAATCCTTACCACGGCAAAACACTCTTTGAAGTCAACAGGATTTGGGCCAATAAAATTTATTAAAACACAGTGTCTTTACTTGCACAGGAAGTTAGAAGATGGCCTTGACAACCTTTCATGTGAAATCTGCATGAGGGGGCACTGTTAAAGGTGTCAGTGGTTACTACTTCCAGTGCGGTGACCCCCACTCCAAACTGAATAGTACTACCATCTGTACCAGCTACACCAAGGGAGGAGAGGGATAGTTAGACTAATTTTTTCAATTAAAGACCAAAACAGTTTTGCATTATTACTTCGGTTGGGGATCAACACTTCCCTAGCACTAATGCCAGTATCTTAGTTCCCTAGCTGTTTATGCTACAGTTCACTCTGCTTAACTCTGCTCTCCCAGCACATCTCATAACGTTAGTCTTCTGAACAAAAGCAATCTCCACTGTGTCAATACCTCTGTATGAATGACAAGGAACAGGTATCAGGGTAGTCACTTCCACACTGTATACATTCTTTTTTGAATTTGGTTATCTATCTTCATATCAGTAAAGACAAACTTCACAATAGGACACACAAAAATGAACACCCTATTGGTTCATCTAATGATGTATCTTGCCTCCATTAGTAACTTATTGCAGAGAAAGGTGAGCTCCTGCAAATTGCACATCAGTTAATTACTCAATGCTGTATATTACATACATTTTTCTTCACCCCTACAGGCCAGGAGTTTATATCCTGGAGCATGAGATTTGATTACCATTGTCAGAACTTTCACTTACATACAGTAATTACAGTGTTATTAGTGGTCATACATGTATCCATTTTGCTATCACCCAACCACAGTGTGTGTCTCAATGACAGTAGGAGCAGAGAATTACAGATGCTGACTACGACCTAAGTATTTAATAAAAGCAATTTTTTAAAGTTACTAGGTTACTCTGATTAAGCACACAATCAAAATTATGAACCAAATTCTGCTCTTAGGCATGCATACACAAGTCCCAGTGAAATATACGTGATACAAAAACTAAGTGTTGTGTTGCTGGAGTTTTTTTCCTTCGCCCTCAGTATCTCTCCTCCCCCAGTGATTCTTGGAGACAAGCATTCATTCTTTGTCAAGACACTGAAGTCTTATCTTCCTAGAACAGAATGAAGTTTGCAGAATGTAGAGCCTTTCAGTGTCCTTCCATCATGAGATTCAGGGCCTTATGAATGGCTTTCAATGGCTGCTTATTAAAATAACAAAATGTTATTAAGACAATGTTGAGTTTGCATAGTTACAAAATTACGAAAAGTCAGGAAATGTAAATGCTAGATTCGAACAGTGACATTATCACAACCTTATCTCATATACGGTGTGTTTTATGCCATACATTTTAGGACATAGATAATAATAAAGTGATCTACATATTTAAGCAGAAAAAAAGAACAGCAATAATAGATATGTAACACTGATCATGAATCCTCAGCTTTTGCATTTCTTCACTTTTTGTGACACTAACTGTGCAGGTTTAATGATGTATTAACTTTTTTTTAACAAAAGGATTAGAATTGTTAAGCTAGTCAGTTTGTGCATCTTACTAGTTCTGCTGCTCCATAATGACTATGTTGTGGCTTAGCCAGAAGCCCTGAAAGGGGCAGCGTACGGCTATATTGCTCCAGGAGCAAGCCAGAGATGGTAGTGCGACTCTGAGAGTGGTCCCTCGTTCCTCACAGGCTCCAGAGGGGGAAGTAATTTTTGCCAGCCCAACTCATGGTGCAAAGTACTACTGTTTCCATTACAATTTAACTGCACTGGTTGGCACATTAGGTGAACAAAGTCAGAGAGGAAGCAGATGGAATCCAAGCTCTATCCATTCTTCATCCTTGACTACCCACTCCCCACCAACCTTTGCAAGAGGGCGAGTTAGAGGTTCTGTAGTGGCTGTTCTCACCACAGGACTGCAACTTGTGGTATAGTCAGCCTGCAAAGAGAAGTAAGAGAGTGTTTTACACCCCCTTGCTCCCCTGTGTAGGTGTGGAACACAGACCAACAATTCATTTTGTGGAAAATTTTGAAATTCAATGTTTTATTCCAATTTGCGATACATCTCCCCCCCCCCCCCCCCAAAAAAAATCAAAAAGTTTTGACCAGCTCTAAGTATATTTTACCACCCTTTCCTAAATCACAAATTATTAGAGGGAATTTGTGAGAGTGTTCCAAGGGGGAAAAAATCACTTCTGGAGAGAGATCAAACATGGAACATTTCAGCCTGCTACAGGGTCACTGGCCCAGTCAAAGGGGAGATGGGGCCAGCCTGAGCTGTCCCATAATTAATTAGCCTGAGGCGTAGGACCACGGTTAGGCTGCAGAGACGCTCAGGATGAGTGGAAGAAGCTTTTTCTTTGTTGGGACTTTTGGTTGGACTCTTGTTACTCCCAGAAGGCATCATATTTTTTTGTGACTTGGCTGGAGGGTCAAGCCATATCTTCAGCAGTCTCCCGTTACGGAGCCCTGAAGAAGACGGAACTGAGGCAAAGGGCTCCAGAGCCAGCCAGGCCACGATGGAGCTGTTGGGATGCTGCCGCTCTATTACAAAGCCAAAAGTTCACATAGGACAAAAAGGGGTTACAGTATTAGAACATGTGTAACCTTAACTAAAGTGGTGGCTCCATTCAGTTGACTGTTGTGACCTCCACAATGGGTGACAGGAATCTTGCTGCCTGCATTATGTACAGGATATTCAGGCTGGGAAAGGTACAGACTTTTGTCAGTGTAAAAATTACAAACACAGCTGCTTACCTACATTCTTATGCTTAAACTGACCCTGAAGTTTCAAAAGAGAAATCTTTAGGTAAAAAGTTGACCTCAGTTAATTTTTCTCCCTTTTGGTACTCTAGCATGTTGCTAATTTTTTCTGATTTGCTGGATATTACTACAATGAAGTGACATTTTTGCACGAGTGAAATTTGAAGGGAAAAGTGTCCACCAAACTTTATTCTGGTATAAAGAATAACAACATTTATCTGATGTTATTAAATCACCTTTAGTCTTATAGAACTGTTGGAAATATTCCAAAGTTAATGAACTCAAAGTCATCCAGTGATCACCACAATGATACAAAATTTGAGAATGGAGGATCCAAAAGGGGGGAAAATGGTCGAGATGACTATTAAAAAAGACCTAAATAAAAAACAAGACTATATGTCTGAGACAGTGTATGTATTTACAGATAGACATATAACATTTTTCCTGGCAGAGCATTTGTGTTTGACAGAAATATGGTGTAAGTTTAATCATATTGGATATTCTTGCTAATTTTCTAGCAGTTTCATAAGAGAATGAGCAAAATATGAAATAATCCTTATCACTCTTATCAGGGTATGACATTGTGAATACATCTCCAAAATTTAATTCAGCAGACAAGAAATGATTTTTCATGATAGCTGGCAATTCAGAAGATTAAGAAATATGCATTAGTATGAAAGTTAACCAACAATTATCAAAACTTGTCATTCCACCAAAAAAGTCACTGTAGACTTTTAACTGACTGATATTCAAATACATAACTGCCTATATGAAAGTTTTACACACATACAAAACCTCTATGTGCTAACACAAATGTTTAAGTGCCTGTCTACCTACATGAAGAATTCCCCATTTTGTCCATATAACTGCAGGATTTGGGCACATGTGCATCTGTTGAAGCCACTTTTCTGTGGCCAGTTTTGAAAATTTGGCCCACAACGTCCAACTTACTATACAAATGGGTAATAACAAACACCAATTCTAAATGGACAATTCATTGGTTATAGAGCTCAAATTCTTCAGCTTGAAAGCCTTTATGTAAAATATCTGACCTTATGTACATTAAGCTGTTTAAATTGTCCTAAGGCCCTGAATCGCGCAATGGAAAGAGATAAAGAGGCTCAACATTCTTCAAAAAAACTATTATGTTCTAGAAAGCTACAGCTTCAGTGCCTGGAGAGCAAATAATGAACCTATGTCTCGAGGGAGCTTCCTAAGCTTAGCAGAGGGGAAAATTGGTTATTTTATTCAGGTGAAAATCAGAGCTCTTTTTTTTTGAGCTGCCTAAAATACTATGATAAGTAGGAACCTATAATATGATTATAATAAGAATGCTCTACAGATATTTTGGACAAATTAGCAAACAGGAAAATACCAAATTCGAAATACTAAAGGGCCAAACTACCCTCTCACACACAGAAAGGAGAGGAGAATATATTGCAAAATACTGTATGAGTTAGAACTTTCTCAGGTGCTGCCTAATGCTTCCTGCATGGTGAAAAATATGGGACCAAAGAGGAGCAGTACAACCGCATGAAGTTCGGAAATGAAATCCGACCAGAACCCTACAAACTCAAGAACATCCCTACCGAGAAACTTTCTCTGAATTTCTCGCTCATGGTTACTCTCAGAAACCATATTGATATATTGGCTCTCCCCTATATAGAATCATAGGGTTGGAAGAGACCTCAGGAGGTCATCTAGTCCAATCCCCTGCTCAAAGCAGGACCAACACTAATTAAATCATCCCAGTCAGGGCTTTGTCAAGTCGGGCCTTAAAAACCTCTAAGGATGGAGATTCCACAACCTCCCTTAGTAACACATTCCAGTGTTTCACCACCTTCTTAGTAAAATAGTGTTTCCTAATATCCATCCTAGACCTCTCCCACTGCAACTTGAGACCATTGCTCCTTGTTCTGTCATCTGCCATCACTGAAAACAGCCTAGCTTCATCCTCTTTGGAACCCCCCTTCAGGTAGCTGAAGGCTGCTATCAAATCCTCCCTCCCTCTCCTCTTCTGCAGACTAAACAAACCCAGTTCCCTCAGCCTCCCCACAAAAGTCATGAGCTCCAGCCCCCGAATCATTTTCGTTGCCCTCTGTTGGACTCTCTCCAATTTGTCCACATCCCTTCTGTAGTGGGAGGACCAAAACTGGACGCAATACTCCAGGTGTGGCCTCACTAGTGCCGAATAGAGGGGAATAATCACTTCCCGCGATCTGCTGGCAATGCTACTACTAATACAGCCCAGTATGCCGTTAGCCTTCTTGGCAACAAGGACACGCTGCTGACTCATATCCAGCTTCTTGTCCACTGTAACCCCCAGGTCCTTGTCTGCAGAACTGCTGCTTAGCCAGTCGGTCCCCAGCCTGTAGTGGTGCCTGGGATTCTTTCATCCTAAGTGCAGGACTCTACACTTGTCCTTGTTGAACCGCATCAGATTTCTTTTGGCCCAATCCTCCAATTTGTCTAGATCTCTCTGGACCCTATCCCTACCCTCCAGCATATCTACGTCTCCCCCCCGCTTAGTGTAATCTGCAAACTTTCTGAATTCTCTCTCATATTTTACATATTGGAAAGGAAACTGAGCAGCCAACTGAGAACAATATAATAGTTACAAAAGACCCTGAGAAAATAATATGTGTTAGGTTACTGACCTGAAAGGGCCTCTCATTGAAATTCTGGTTTCACCTATCACTATATTTCAAACACTAGAAGGGCTATAACTGAAACCATCTGATAATATTTCATGCAAAAATTCTAATATTGGAAGCAAGTTAAAATATTAGAAGAAGAAGTAAATGACCAATTTCTATATCAAAAGGCCAACAAAACTGGAGTAGCAAAGGGCTATTTGGCATGCAATTCTGTACCTTTTACATGCTCCCAGTTTCTGTCTTGTAAGTATTGTTGTCTAGTGAAAAAAAAGCCAGGCATTTACATTATGTGTTAGCTTTTTGCTTTATTTTTGTTTAGGCCTGGTTTTCTAATGAAATAAAACCTTTTAGCCAGGCGATCATTATTTTTATGAAAAAAACACAGATCTTATTGAGTGACTATCTAAGAAAAAAATACCACAGCAACAAGAACACAATAAGAACAAAGAAAATAACTTTTAAAATTTTGGAAAAACTCTAATGCATTCCACAAAGAGAGTTTTAAAGTTCACTGGCAGCTATATTGTCTCTGGTTTGTTTGTTTGTTTGTTTGTTTGCTTAATTTTCTTCAACTTTTCACAGGTTAGAATACAATAGAAAATATCCTTCTTTCTTTTTTATTGCTTATTTAAAAAATTGTGATAAATGAATTACATACATCTAAATAAGAAATATGAAACCAAAGGAAACTAGCAGTAGAAGAAATTGATTTTTACATGTTACCATTATTTATTTATATGCCATAGTTATTTCCTCCACTTTTATGGCTTCACTTGTTTCCTTCGTGTCCAAAGGAAGAATAGGAAACACTAAACTTATGTTGTCTGTGAAATGTAGCATGAGATTATAATAATTCTGAAGATCATTTTATAGACAGTCCATTCAAGTGAAATTGTATTCTGTAACTTTTCCTTGAGGCATTCTCGTGATATTTCAAAATTTGTCCATTACATTTTGTCTGTCTATTTCCATAAATGACTGTCATAAAGAACCATGATGATTTGGTTTAGCTGTCAGTACAGATACAATTTCTCAAACTTTGCCATTTGTAATTACTGCAATGTAATTTAGTGTTGTGGGGGTCTTCCATGTTTCATGAATCAATCACTGGGCAGCAATCATAGCTTTTAAAAATGATGTTTTTCCACATGATGTTAGAGAAATCAGATTTTCCCACAGAACAGTAGTCTGGACATAGACCTGTGTACCCATATCTAAACTAAGGCTGACAACTGCGCATTTATTTTTGGATGAAATCTGGGCACTAGAGTATAACAAACTATGGGCCAAATTCAGTGCAGATCCATACCCTGAACAAGTCAGTGAGATTTCACAGCTTGTAATTCAATGCTGAATTTGGCCCAGAGTGAAAAAATGTGGCCTTAAATTTCCTACATTTCCAGCATGATTACCCTGTGCTTAAAAATGTCTCTTTCCATCTGACAAAAATAATAAATTTTTCCTGTGTTTCTAATGCAGCATAAATCAACAAACTGTAGCTCCATTCTGTTAACTTTCCTATTTGTGCATCAGTATGATCACTCTCTACAGTAATATCTATAAATCTCAGGCTACAGAGCCAGCAAAAAAAGCAGACACCCTTTAAGATTTGGCCCCAAATACTGATAATTGTTCATTTAAAAGTTAATAATCTAATGCCTTCTGTTTGTCTGTTTGTTTATAATATGTTATATAGACATGCACACAGTGCGTGTATGTGTGTATATATGTTTAGACTCAGATCATCCCTTCAGTTATATACAGATGACTTGGATACCAATATTACTCATAAGGATCACCGATATGTAGTCACAACATTTATGATTGCCCTTACAATACGAAATCTCTTTCTTTACTATAAAACATATTAAATTCCTAGAAGAGCTTACAACTAAGACTGAAGACAATAAAGACAAGACATACGGAAACTGAGATTAGGGAGAGTGTGATCTCTGCACATCTCTACTAATATAACTATTTACTGCTGCACTTGAGGAGATGAAGTTTTTCAATATAGTCACCTTGGTTGGTTGGGTATCACTATACAAAGCTAAATTAAAGGTGGTACATTGTAAGGATGGGACAAGGCGCAGAAAAATGGGTCAGAGGAATACATAGAGAAACATATATGTGTTATGTGTTTGACCTAAAGAAAATGTTCACATCTTTTGACAGTGAAGAAGCAGGAATTTTCACAGTGCTGTTTTTGAAAACATGTTGCAGAAAAAACAACTTTCCAACATCATTGACAATGACATCTCAGTTTTCCCCTTTAGTTGTCTTACTTAGTTTTGAATAAGATCCATGAAAACTCTATTAATATAAATTGGTATATAATTTGCATCTGTTGATTTTAAAAGTAGATAGTTTTCATTCTAATATTAATTTCTTTTTCATGGTTCGTAAATTATTTAATGTTTCTGCAAGTCAAATACAAAGAACATTGCTTCCATGAAATATAAAAATGGATAGGTAATCCAACTCTTGTTAAAGTCAGTGGAAAAGTTCCCACTGAGTTCTATGCTACTTTGTTCACAAGTATCAAAAGCATAAGTATCAAAATTTAATAATCATGATACTTGATGATCTTACATTTATCTTGCACTTTAACATAACAAATCAGGAAAAAGTATTCTTCTATGAAGCTTGTGTTCATATAATCTGGTCTCACCTGATACCCATATTATGTTCAATTACAACTTTTGTCTGCAGAGATTCTAATTCTTTATGATTGCCTGGGTGAATAAGTGCTTCCTGACTCAACCAGTTTGTTTTGTTAAATATTCACTTATGAATGCTTTCAGTTGTCACTGTTAAGCTGAAAGATGGGTGGGTTGATATTAGATATTTAATTTGAGATTTCAATTAATCAATTAAACCCTCACCTAATTTGATTACTGTTACAGGCAGTCCTTGTACTTTCAACACAACTGGTTCCTGAAAATTGCATCATAAGTCGAATGGTTGTAACTCAGAACTGCAATCACTGAGCGACGGAGTGTCGTAAAGTTGAAAACAACGGTTGTAAGTTGAATCACAATGTCAAATCAGAAACGTCATAAGTGCCGTTCATCTTAGGTAGAATGTCATAAAGTTGAGGACTGCCTGTATTTAACTAAACATATAAGGACCACATAAGACGTAAAATATGTTGTGGGCAGGGGGATGGGAGGGGACTATGTTCTGCACTGTAACCCTGAGCTTCAGAGGATTGGGAGCCACAGTGATTAAGTAAGGAAGTATCTGACCATAGGATAACCCAATGGCCAGGTGAACTACCAAGAAAACCAGCACAAAACGTAGGAAGAACAGGCTACTTCTCATGGAGGGAGAGACCAAGTTGCAAACAGTATCAGCACCCAGCAGAGTAGAATAGGGGGAAAGGTTATCTACAGGAAAAAACTCTTCCCATGGCTGTGGGGAAAAAGAACCATGTGGAAACTAATATAAAATGTGTGGAAATTGTTTATAAAAACAAATATGCTAAGGAAAATTAGGCAACACCAATAAACACAATGCATCTCCAGGAAAACATTTGATTACCTCTCTGAACAGAGAATAAATCTATGACTGCATATAGATGGGTCTGTGATCTTAGTGTCAATAAACTAAGTAGATGTATGCTCCACAAGGGCCACAGAGATACTGTTACTGCATTTTGTTAGATTCTATTATAAGACACCTTAAGCTTCTAAGTTTAATATAGATAGCTATGGCAAATATGAGGCCAACTTTTTTGTGGTGTAAATGGATGCATTCACATTGACGTCAATGGAGTTTCATTCATTTACACCAGCAGAGACTTTGGTCAATGGTCTTTTTCACTTAATAAGGGTTTTTAGAACAAAGATCTATTTGAATTATGTGAACATAAGATCAGAAAATGCAGCTCGTATTGTTAATGGTTTCCTCATTATTAATACACAAATATCATTTTATGTTAAATGTTTTCACTCACATCAGACAAATTTGTTTGTATTTGCTTTAAAAGAAAAATCTATCTGTAAAACTCCGTTTAAAAATTAAAAGTATTAAAATAACAGAATGAAAAAAATGAATGAACTGAAAGATCTATAACTGGGAATTTATCTGTTAGAGACTATTTGGCAGTAGATACATACAGTTTTAGAAAGTCTCTTTTTCAACATAAAAACAAGATTAATTTTAGCCTTCAAAGGCCATGCCTTTAGAATGAACAAAGTTTCTGTAACACAGGGTGGTTTAATTCTATTAAAATGTGATTTTCCAAAACAGCTTCACCAGGAATAAAAGCCCAACCACTAGAAACAATAAACAGCAGCACAGAGACCTACGTGCCTCCCTTTAGCTGTTCTAACACCCTCTTGCATTCCCTCTGATCAGAAATCAGTAAAGGAAATAGCATGAGATTCAGTAGAGGCTCTCAGAGCCTCATACTACAGACAGAGGACTCTTTATAGGTACGTATCTGGAGTGACTTGATCCATACAATTTCCAGAAAGTCATTCCTTTCTAAATTAATTGGTCTAATACAACTACTCCGAAAGGATTTATTCTGTAATACTAGTATTTTTTAACCTTTACAAGTATTTATGCAGAATTACTTTGGTCTCCCATACAATGAAAGCCAAACTATTTACCTTTTTTTCTGCTGAAAGCACGGTTCATGTTGAGAATCAGCCAATCAAATATGTTTTCTGTTTTGTGGCACTTCAACCTGAGAAGTAATGCACAAAAGGAAAGAATAAGGAGACAAATCTATAATAAAATGTCAAGTTAACAGATTATTTAAATATTATGTGACATTCAAAATGTTTTTAAAACTGAATTGGCCAACTTACATGTACATATATCTATAGGCATACGCCTGCCTTTATTATATATGAACATTGGTGTGAAAAAAAAAATCAGGTGATTCAGGAAGGTATATCTTTGAATGTCCCAGGGAAACTGAATATGACAAGTATGGTAAATTCAGAATGGAGAGGGGTAACTTGTGGTGTTCCCCAAGGGTCAGTCCTAGGACCAATCCTATTCAACCTATTCATAAATGATCTGGAGAAAGGGGTAAACAGCGAGGTGGCAAAGTCTGCAGATGATACTAAACTGCTCAAGATAGTTAAGACCAAAGCAGGCTGTGAAGAACTTCAAAAAGATCTCACAAAACTAAGTGACTGGGCAACAAAATGGCAAATAAAATTTAATGTGGATAAATGTAAAGTAATGCACATTGGAAAAAATAATCCCAACTATACATACAATATGATGGGGGCTAATTTAGCTACAACTAATCAGGAGAAAGATCTTGGAGTCATTGTGGATAGTTCTCTGAAGACATCCATGCAGTGTGCAGCGGCAGTCAAAAAAGCAAATGGGATGTTAGGAATCATTAAAAAAGGGATAGAGAATAAGACGGAAAATATCTTCTTGTCCTTATATAAATCCATGGTATGCCCACATCTTGAATACTGTGTACAGATGTGGTTCCCTCATCTCAAAAAAGATATACTGGAATTAGAAAAGGTTCAGAAAAGGGCAACTAAAATTATTAGGGGTTTGGAATGGCTCCCATATTAGCAGAGATTAAAGAGGCTAGGACTTTTCAGCTTGGAAAAGAGGAGACTAAGGGGAGATATGATAGAGGTATATAAAATCTTGAGAGGTGTGGAGAATGTGAGTAAGGAAAAGTTATTTACTTGTTCCCATAATATAAGAACTAGGGGCCACCAAATTAAATTAATGGGTAGCAGGTTTAAAACAAATAAAAGGAAGTTCTTCTTCACTCAGCACACAGTCAATCTGTGGAACTCCTTGTCTGAGGAGGTTGTGAAGGCTAGGACTATAACAGAGTTTAAAAGAGAACTGGATAAATTCATGGACGTTAAGTCCATTAATGGCAATTAGCCAGGATGCGTAAGGAATGGTGTCCCTAGCCTCTGTTTGTCAGAGGGAGGAGATGGGTGGCAGGAGAGAGATCACTAGATCATTACCTGTTAGGTTCACTTCCTCTAGGGCACCTGGCACTGGCCACTGTCTGTAGACAGGATACTGGGCTGGATGGACCTTTGGTCTGACCCAGTATGGCCATTCTTATGTTCTTATGACATTTTAATGATTATTGGAAAGCTCCCCTCACTGCGCTTTAATAGACACAAGTGGAAATGGATTAAATATATACTAAACAAAGAACATTAAGTCTACACAGACAGAAAAAGAAGTTTTAAAATGAATGCTGAATAGCTACTGTGAAAGTCAATAACAACATTCAGTAATGACAGGTTTCAGAGGAACAGCCGTGTTAGTCTGTATTCGCAAAAAGAAAAGGAGTACTTGTGGCACCTTAGAGACTAACCAATTTATTTGAGCATGAGCTTTCGTGAGCTACAGCTCACTTCATCAGATGTATACCGTGGAAACTGCAGCAGACTTTATATATACACAGAGAATATGAAACAATACCTCCTCCCACCCCACTGTCCTGCTGGTAATAGCTTATCTAAAGTGATCATCAGGTGGGCCATTTCCAGCACAAATCCAGGTTTTCTCACCCTCCACCCCCCTGTACAAACTTATTCCATTTATCAAGGAAAAAAACAATTAATGCCCTATTAAACTTAAACAGTAATACAATTACTTACCGTAAATCCTCACTATTTCATTCATCTTCAGAACTTTTGTACTTCTTGTATAACTGAAGAGTCATTACTGAATTATTTCATTTAATTTTACTGTTTTATATTTGTAATGCCCATGTACTAATACAGAAGTACAAATGTTAACTCATAATATTTTTCACAGGGTTTAGGATTAGTACCCTCTAAAGAATGTAATATACCAGTTTACGAAAGGACCACTAGATCAGCTGATTAAGGGCCTGATCCACTTCACATTAAGGTCATTGAAGTTTTGCCATTGACTTCAGTTATATTATCTGGCCCCAAAGCCCAGATTGACTATACCACAACTAAGATGGGGCAGAGTTTGTCTGGGGCTTACCCAGGAAGGACAGCTCTGCTTTATGGTGTGGGGGTGGGAGGAAGGAAGGAGGTCAGAAACTGCTGTAAGAAAAGGTGCTCGGTGGTCAGCTTTGCAGCAATGACTCACCCCCACTCCCCCAGGAATGTGAGGTCCGAAGGGCCTGGGTGGGGCAAGTGTCTTTGTTTCACGCAGCGAGAAAGCCAGCACCCTCCCTCCCTCCCCTAATGGAAGTGATGGCAGGCTGGGTTAGGACCTGCTGTGGGCATTACGCTAGTTGCTCCTTTTAAAGTGGGGCTGGGAAGGAATTTTTCCCACATCACCTGAATTGGATTCGGTGGAGTGAGGTTTTTTCACCTTCCCCACAGTGGGTGTGAGGGAGGATCTTTTCTGGTGAGAAGAAAAGGTGGTAGGCCATATGTCGCAACTTATTTTGTAAGGTTGGCCAGATGTCCAGTGCAGGTACTCCAATGGGAAGGCAGCCAGTGACGAGATAAATGGCCTGATAAAGGACCTAAAAGGAGGTACTGGATAAAGGAACAGAACGGAGGAGGGGGTTGGGTACTCCTCTGACTGGTACGGCAGGGAGCCAACCCCCGCCCCATTCTCATAGCCCACCTTAACCCTCTTATGAGGGTGGTGGATGGTAAGGTCCAAGCCATGGGTCAGCTGGGGGACTGGGTAAGGGGACTGGTGTAAGCCGCAGAGAACTGATTTGAATAAACATGGATTTGCCTGCACAGTACACTTTATCTGCCGGGTAGTCCCAGGCATCTATATAATAAAGTTGCGGCCTGATTAAAATCTATAACAAGTGTCTCCTGTCCTTCTTGCGGTGTATCCAGACAATCAATTTACCTGCTTTAACAAAGAATGTGTCGGTAATCATAATCAAAAGCATGGTTTATTTAAATGTGTCAGTCATGTTGAGTTTAGCGGTATGAGAGGCAATGCTACCTGATTTAGTACATGACAGGGGAAGATACATTCAGATGAACTATCAATAGTTTTCAGTAATGAAAATGCTGGTAGCTAATCTAAGTGAGGTGGCCAGCAGTGTTACTAACATATGAATTTCAAGCAACAGAAGAAAGCATTTAGCCAAATGCTTTAGAAGTTTGCCTACAGAAGTCTTTGCAGGACTTACATTTTATTCTGCTTTTAAGTGATGAAAGTTTTATTTAAAAAAAAATCCCTATTTTGTTTAATGTCATACTTTAGTAACATGCTACCAGACTCAGAGCATCAATAAAAAGAGAGGAAGGATGGTGTTCTATTTAAGGTGTAAGAAGATTAGGGATCATCAATGTCCTACCTCTGCCACAGGCTTCTCATGTGACATCAGGCAAATCACTTAATCTCTCTGTGGCTCAGTTCCCCATTTTTAAAATGGGGATAATAATATTTTCTTTCTCCCAGTCTTTGTCTATTTAAGCCCTTATTCAGAATTGCACTTAAGCATGTACTTAACTACCCTTCCTGAATAAGGATGTTTTCCTGAATCAGGGCTTAGAGTAGACTGTAAGTTCTTTGAGATCATTTCTACACAATACACACAAAGCCTACCCAACAAGGAGTGGATCTCTGTTGGGGCCTCAAAAAACTATTGTAAAACAAACCAAAATATATATACCAGTTACTAAGTGTGTTAACATACCCATGATTTAAAATATAAAAGTAACCAAGAATAACTTCTGAAGCTTTCTAATTAAGAAATGATCCAAGAGAAGGTCATTTACAAATATAATTTATCATTGTGTTACTGAAGTCTTAGCATAATTAAAAAGATGCCAAATTTATGCCTGATGTAACTTTACTGATTTGAGCCCAAAAGGAATTTAGACCGAAGGTAGACTAAGTTAACATATGGAAAATATAAACACCATTAAAATAGCTGCTTTATCAGTTTCTAAAAAAATCTAGTGACAAGCTGCAGTTTGGTTCCTCATTTTGTGTTTACAGATATTGAATTTCTGAGAGCTATTTGAAAATAAAAGCTTATCTCTTTTCTTTAAAGAGCAAGGATGAAGGCTAATATTTAAAGAAACCTGTAGTAATAAAAAGCCAAAACCTCTCTATTACCTGACTGGTGAAAAATTCATTGCTGAATCTTTCATCAGAGATTAGTTTGAAATTATTTTTGCAATCAAACACAACACAACTGAGATTAAATAAAACAACAGACTGTAAATTGGAAGGAAACTGACACCATTTTTATTAATAATCATTGTTTGTTGCATATACTTCATCCTTATTATTATCTGAAATGTTTGACTCAGCTCTTAAAACTAAGCAGAAGAACCCAGCTTGCAGCTACCTTTAACGGTTCTCAAATATTTATTATTTTGACTCCATTTTAGTGCTATCAGGTCTATGAATCGCTTATAAGGACACTTTATAACACAAATAGGATTTGATCCAATACCCAACATTGCCAGCAGATCGAGGGACGTGATCGTTCCCCTCTATTCGACATTGGTGAGGCCTCATCTGGAGTACTGTGTCCAGTTTTGGGCCCCACACTACAAGAAGAATGTGGAGAAATTGGAGAGAGTCCAGCGAAGGGCAAAAAAAATGATTAGAGGACTGGAACACATGAGTTATGAGGAGAGACTGAGGGAACTGGGATTGTTTAGTCTACGGAAGAGAAGAATGAGGGGGGATTTGATAGCTGCCTTTAACTACCTGAAAGGTGGATCCAAAGATCATGGATGTAGACTATTCTCAGTGATAGCAGATGACAGGACAAGGAGTAATGGTCCCAAGTTGCAGTGGGGGAGGTTTAGGTTGGATATTAGGAAAAACTTTTTCACTAGGAGGGTGGTGAAACACTGGAATGTATTACCTAGGGAGGTGGTGGAATCCCCTTCCTTAGAAGTTTTTAAGGTCAGGCTTGACAAAGCCCTGGCTGGGATGATTTAGTTGGGATTGGCCCTGCTCTGG
The DNA here is from genome assembly GCF_965140235.1 of Caretta caretta. Taxonomy (NCBI): domain Eukaryota; kingdom Metazoa; phylum Chordata; order Testudines; family Cheloniidae; genus Caretta; species Caretta caretta. Next base: position 51,357,402 of record NC_134216.1, on the reverse strand, counting down.
GCAGGGGATTGGACTAGATGGCCTCCAGAGGTCCCTTCCAACTCTGTTATTCTATGATCTATGAAAGTCTGTCCACTGACTTGAATGGGCTTTCTATAAATTAGCTATGAAATGCTGTGAAGGACATAAAAAGCCAAAACAGAGCAGCCACATTAATTTGTGAGTGTGAGAGACAGAGAGAGACAGTATGAGAGTGCATGTATATATAATATATGGATTTGAGGCTTATTTATTGCTGGCTCAAAAGGTGGCCAAGGGTCAAATCCTGCAGGAATCCAAAACAATGACTATAGACACACAACGGCTTGGTGCTCAAATGGACATCCACTGTATGAAGACTACCTCCATCCTGCTCTGGAGAAATGCATGAATAGTTTGACCAGGTTCAGGAGTTCTACTTGAAACCTCAGGAGATCTTCTGGCAGGAACTTTCAATCAAGGGACCTTTTAAATGGATAAAAGACAGCCTGTGTCTTGAGGGAGACACAGGCTAACTGAGGCTAACTCGTGGCGAACCGGGGAAGTCCCGGATGACTGGAAAAAGGCTAATGTAGTGCCAATCTTTAAAAAAGGGAAGAAGGAGAATCCTGGGAACTACAGGCCAGTCAGCCTCACCTCAGTCCCTGGAAAAATCATGGAGCAGGTCCTCAAAGAATCAATCCTGAAGCACTTGCATGAGAGGAAAGTGATCAGGAACAGCCAGCATGGATTCACCAAGGGAAGGTCATGCCTGACTAATCTAATCGCCTTTTATGATGAGATTACTGGTTCTGTGGATGAAGGGAAAGCAGTGGATGTATTGTTTCTTGACTTTAGCAAAGCTTTTGACATGGTCTCCCACAGTATTCTTGTCAGCAAGTTAAGGAAGTATGGGCTGGATGAATGCACTATAAGGTGGGTAGAAAGCTGGCTAGATTGTAGGACTCAACGGGTAGTGATCAATGGCTCCATGTCTAGTTGGCAGCCGGTATCAAGTGGAGTGCCCCAGGGGTCGGTCCTGGGGCTGGTTTTGTTCAATATCTTCATAAATGATCTGGAGGATGGTGTGGATTGCACTCTCAGCAAATTTGCGGATGATACTAAACTGGGAGGAGTGGTAGATACGCTGGAGGGGAGGGATAGGATACAGAAGGACCTAGACAAAGTGGAGGATTGGGCCAAAAGAAATCTGATGAGGTTCAATAAGGATAAGTGCAGGGTCCTGCACTTAGGATGGAAGAACCCAATGCACAGCTACAGACTAGGGACCGAATGGCTAGGCAGCAGTTCTGCGGAAAAGGACCTAGGGGTGACAGTGGACGAGAAGCTGGATATGAGTCAGCAGTGTGCCCTTGTTGCCAAGAAGGCCAATGGCATTTTGGGATGTATAAGTAGGGGCATAGCGAGCAGATCGAGGGACGTGATCGTTCCCCTCTATTCGACATTGGTGAGGCCTCATCTGGAGTACTGTGTCCAGTTTTGGGCCCCACACTACAAGAAGGATGTGGATAAATTGGAGAGAGTCCAGCGAAGGGCAACAAAAATGATTAGGGGTCTGGAACACATGACTTATGAGGACAGGCTGAGGGAGCTGGGATTGTTTAGCCTGCAGAAGAGAAGAATGAGGGGGGATTTGATAGCTGCTTTCAACTACCTGAAAGGGGGTTCCAAAGAGGATGGCTCTAGACTGTTCTCAATGGTAGCAGATGACAGAACGAGGAGTAATGGTCTCAAGTTGCACAGGGGGAGGTTTAGATTGGATATTAGGAAAAACTTTTTCACTAAGAGGGTGGTGAAACACTGGAATGCGTTACCTAGGGAGGTGGTAGAATCTCCTTCCTTAGAGGTTTTTAAGGTCAGGCTTGACAAAGCCCTGGCTGGGATGATTTAACTGGGAATTGGTCCTGCTTCAAGCAGGGGGTTGGACTAGATGACCTTCTGGGGTCCCTTCCAACCCTGATATTCTATGATTCTATGATTCTATGAGGCGCAGACTGTCAGAGAGACAGCAATTGTAGACAACAATGTATCTCATCCAACCCAATGTCAGCTAAGTTTAGGTAAGACAATATGCATTTAAGGCTTTAGTTATTTTTAAGTCTTTTCTCCCTTCTTGGGGTGTTCCTAGGAATAAATAAGTCATACCCTAATGTGAACAAGCTGTTCTCTATCACTGCATTTACCAGTTGGTCACTGCAAGGCTTTGCCAACCCTCCAGGAGTCTCCTGGAATCGGGCTTGATCTCCTGGAGGCTACTGAAGCCAGTCTGGGAGATTTTAGGTGCTAAAAGTCTGGTGGCGCAGCGGGGCTAAGGCAGGCTCCCTACCTGCCCTGGCTCCATGCTGCTCCTGGAAGCTGCCAGCATGTCCCTCTGACTCCTAGGCGGAGGTGCGGCCGTGTGTGTGTGTCTCTGCACGCTGCCCCTACCCTGAGCTCTGACTCCGCAGCTCCCATTGGTCGGGAATGGGGAACCGTGGCCAATGGGAGCTGCAGGGGGGGTGCCTGCAGGCAGGGGCAGTGCGCAGAGCCACCTGGCTGCCTCGAGCCTAGGAGCCCCTGCTGGATATGCCGTTGCTTCCAGGAGACACCCAAGGTAATTGCCACCCGGCAGGAGCCTACACCCCAAGCCTCCTCTCACACCCCAACCCCTTGCCCCACCCCTGAGCCCCCTCATGCACTCAAACTCCCTCCCAGAGGCCTCACCCCAAACCCTCTCCTGCACACCAACCCCCTGCCTAGCCCTGAGCCCCCTCCCGCATCCAAACTCCCTCCTGGAGCCCCCTCCCACACTCCGATCTCCTCGGCCCGACCTCCCAGCCCAGAGCCCACACCCCTTCACCGGTGAATGTGAGTAATGGTGTGGGAGAGAGAGCGACAGAGGGAGGGAGGCTGGAGTGAATGAGGGGGCTCAGAGAAGGGGCAGGGCATGGGCGTGGCCTCAGGGAAAGGGCAGGACAAGGCAGGGGGTGGGACAAGGGTGTTTCGGTTTGTACAATTAAACAGTTGGCAACCCTAGTCACTGCTCCAGGAGAGAATTCTCTAGCAGGGGCCTATTTGAACCTGCTGCAGGTAACAGGATTTTTCACAACCAGTCAAAAGTGTGGTGAATCACGGGATTCTATTCTGAGAGAAATGCAGGACTCACTTGAAACAGTTGTCCAATGGATAGACAGAGAGAGATCAGAGGGACAGCTCATTCCTGAACTGTAACAGATGCTGTTTATTCCAGTTACAGATTTCACTGTGCCACTGGGAAGCGTACATGTTTGAAAGAGTAAAGCAGCTTGTGACAAGTAAAGGTAACAGAAGAAGGGGGGAGGGAGAGGGGAAAACAAACTACTGCATCCTGCATCTTAAAGGAACACACGCCTCTGTGGAGAGCATTTCTCCATCCCAGAACTAGGCATTTTCTTCCTCCTCCTTCAAAAAACCAAACCAAACCAAACCTCATTAAGCAAAAGCTAACTTACACTTGACTCTAGCATAGTTGCCAACATGCAAAGAATTTTGGTAGGGACAAATTTTCACACAGGCTGGGTAACCAGGGACTGAGCCATCTGAGGGATGTGCATTCACTGAGGGGAATTTTAGGTTTCTTTTTCTTTGAGGAAGCGGAATATAAAAGGCAGAGAAAATAACCCAAAATTCATAAGAATACACTCAGCAGCCTGAGCTATTTGCAAGGTCACCCTCTGAGCAGTGTGAATTCTGGCTGTTTACGTGGCATGTGAAGACATAGCTTTGAGGCTATAAAAGGAACTAACACTAACCCAGGTAACCGGTGACATGTAAAAGCATTTCTTTCCCTTTCTGCTTTATCCCAACTTCATCAATATATTTGGATAGTGGGGGGAAGGGGTAGGGCCTGGGACAGCTCCATGGGGCGGTGAGGGGAGTCTAGGAGCAGCTATGTGGTGAAGGTTGTGAGGGAACCTGGGGAAACTAGGTGGGTGGTGGTGGTGGGAGTTTTTCAGGGTGATTGGACCCTGGCGCTGATAGGTGGGTGGTGGGCTTTGAGGAAGAGGGGTTCCTGGATCTGGTACTGTCCCCTTCAACGTATGTCCTCCTGACCACCCGTCCTTGGCTCACATCCAGCAGAGGAGCGGCAAAATGGGGGGAGGAGGGCAGAGTGGCTGCACACTAAGCTGACATATCTCAGTAGTCCTCAGTGGCTGCAAGGAAACTCTGAAGGGATAACACAAAACTCCAACTGCCCAGGATTTCAGTGAGGATGGTAAGTTCCAGGATAGCTCTTTATAACTTAGGACAGCTTTGGACTGATTGGGAGACCTGGCAGCTATGCAGGGGATGAAATAAACTATCCTAACTTACCATATCTTATGTTTCCCATTTCCTTTTTGCTGGCGGTCTGGACACTCATTTGTCCTGTTTTAACCTCAGGGCCCCTCTCTCACATTCCACTGGCTCTTTTTCATAACTCTGCTTTAATGAACCCCTAGTTAAAACTGTTTCTGGTACCTCATTGTATGTCTTCACTACACATTTAAACCTGAGTGTTTGGCACCTGGGTCTGAGCACCTGGGTTCGCCTAGCCCAGGTGTGATCAGCCTCACTACAAAGCCTTACCCGCACTACTGTGTCCTCTCTGTTTCTGTACTCACTCACATGTGTCTGAGGGCCTCTTCCAAGGTTCTTTCTGCTGAGATGCTCTAGGATTCTTTCTCAGGCAATTGTGTCAGTTGCGGGAGAACTTGCCCTTCCATGGGAATTGTGGGAAGGGCATCAGAGGACTATATGTACTTGAGTGATTTTGCCTGTATCCTCACTGCAAAAAGGTAGCTTCCAACCTGAGTTAAACTGAAGCCTGGGCTCTACCCTAACCACCATCCATGTGAACTAGCTAAGGCTTAAAGTACCTCCAAACTCAGATCAGAGGTTTTTCTGTGTGGATGGTAGGAGAATTTGGACTAAAACCTGGGTAGGAGCCCAGGTTAACTGTGCAGTAGAGATGTATCCTTAGTGTGTGGCATCATAAGCTGGGTTTGGGTATTTTGTATATTTGTGATTCCCTCACTCCTTGCCCCTCCAAAATACAAAAGGTTCTTTTAAGCAAGGTCAACAAAACCAGACCAAGGTGGAGTATACAGGTCAAGCCATTTTGGAGCTTTGAATGAACTAAAATAGTTTTAAAAATAAAGAAAAAGAAAAATGTCAACAGTGAACTCAAACCTTCAAACACAACAGGTAAAATTTTCAAAACATCCAAGTGACCCAAGATCCTAACTCCTATTTTCAAAAGTGATCTAGGTACTTAAGAGAGTAAGTCCAATTGGTTAAGACACTTTTGAAAATTAGATTTAGGGTCTTGTTTCACTTTACAGCTTTGAAAATTTTACCCAATAGCTTTAAAATTCCATTTCTGATTTTTATCAAACTGTGCTTTTGGCAAAGTATCCTGGGACGATATGTGACATTAGGGAATTTCAGGAAGATCAGGGTTTTTATTTTTGAGAAAAGTTACTGGGGGGAACAGGTTTTGAAATTTGAGCTTAAAATTATGGGAAGATGTCTTCAACTTTAACTACAGAGCGGATACTTCTGCTTCATAAACTTTATGAATGTACACGATTGAATTGAATTACATGACTACAGCAATTAGATGTGGTGTGATGATAAAAAAAACCTGTGAAATGAAGCGTCTCATTCTGATTTTCTCTCCAGTGTTATGTAAAGGCATTAGAAACTAATCAGTTGGTGGCAATCCTACAAGTTCCAGCTAAAACTGCAATAAACAAATTAAAATATAGCTCTTGCAAACAGAAACAATAATCATTCATCAGTCTCTGAATTCCCATGAGATGAGCTGCTGCCACTAATAATTTGAATGTGCAAACTGATTACGAACTGCAGCCCCTAAGCCAGTGGGCTGGGAAGGGAATGAAAGCAGATGCATTGAAAAATTACATTAGATATGGATTGTCTAGACAATCTGGATAAAAATGGCATGTTTCATGCTCCCCCTGCAGCCTCCCATCTCTGACTTATACTTTGCAAAAACAAGTATCAGTAAAGCTTATGTTATTGCTTTAGCCATATAGAAATTGTTTACCTGAACATTCTCTGTACCACTCCTCCTGTCCCAGTTATCTGCTGGTACTTTCCCAGCTCTTCTCCTCCTTCCCACTCCCAAACATCCCCCCTATGCACTGTTGCTTTACTTCCCTACCAGACAGTTCTTCACCGCTTCGGCAACTTCTACCCCCCATTCTCCAATATAATTTTGCTCCTTTTGAAGACTTTGATCCCTATCCAGCAGCTCCCTGCTCTAATATTGAGCTCTCTGTAACCTCCCTCTCCAATTAGAAACCTCCCTGATATCTGTCTTAACAGAAAAAAAAAACTTTACTCCACCAACTAAAAGGCTCACAACAATGAGAGGAAATCTGGAAAGTATGTAATAGAGACAAATCAAACAGACTAAATGAGTAAATGAACAACTTCCTCCAGATGTAAAGCCAGGAGTAACAGTGAAAGGCTAGACAGAAGCAATAAATAAAAGCGAGAGAAAATCACAGAATAATCACAACATATTCTCCTCTTCCTATGCTGTTGTTGAGTTTTGTGTGCAAGTACTGGGCAGTGCTGGTGGCCTGTGATACACAGGTGGTAGGACTAGATGATCTAGTGGTCCCTTCTGGCCTTAAACTCTGGACTTGTCTTCACGACTGGGGTAAGTTGACCTAAGTTACGCTACTTCAGCTACGGGAATAATGTAACTGGAGTCGACGTAGCTTAGGTCGACTTACCGTCTTCACTGCCCTGCATTGACAGGAGACACTCTCCCGTTGACTTCCCTTACTCTTCTCGGGGAACTGGAGTACTGGAGTCGACTGGAGAGTGCTCTGCCATCGATTTAGCAGGTCATCACTAGAACAGCTAAATCGACACCCGCTGCATCAATTGCAGCAGTTATCTCCCCGGCAGTGAAGACCAGCCCCATGAATCTATTCAAACAATACCTGAAACCATGCCTATTCACAACCCTTTCTTCTCTGAAACTGAAGAGTCATGTAGGGCTGGTGCAGGGAAGAAGACCTCACATGGGAGGCCCTCGAAAGCAGCCAGCTTGTGCAAAAACCAGGACACAACACTGGCTGTTTTCTTCCACAAAACTAACAAGGACAGCAGGACAGACAGGCTCTAAAAAAGACGGAGATTCCTACTTTACACGCACACATGGCCACCTGAGTGATTAAAGCTAACTGGAACATTTAGAAATGACATCAACAAATTAAAAAGGGAAAGCCTCTTGAGGATTTTCCTGAAATGCGTCCATTTTTCAACTAGCTCTATTAGTGGTTCCCAAACATTTACTTAGGTCAATATATAGAGTCCGTGATATGGCAAGACATTCACAGAGAAAGAAAGCATTTCCTCCAATTTTCCTAACATCTCAGGGGGTTGTGTATCAAAATTACTCTAATGCCATCAATGGTTGCATAACACTTTGGGGTCACACTTTTTTATTAAGGATACATTTATAAATAGTTTATTAAAATATCTGACTAGTTCATGTTTTAGATCATTATAAGCATATTAGTAGAAAGCATCAAAGATAGTATTAAGTGACATTCACCTGTTGGACTCTGTAATTGTCTAACAGATGATCTATCACTTATTAAAGCATCTATTAATCAATTATTAACACACTCTTAATATATGTACGTTATCTAGCCTCTTTTTGAATATAATTGTATCTCTCTAGTCTTTATGACTTAGCCCATGATCTTGCACCACTGAAGCCAATGGTTTCCCATTCACTTCTGTGCACACAGAATCAGGCCCTGCATTGGTTAGTATGAGGCAACCAATCACATAGACAGAGATAAACAAATATATTCTTCTGCTGAGCTATGAATGATCATGATTGTTTTCAATATCCAGACAAAGGTCACCACATTGGAAAGAACATCCTATGACCCATTCTGAGTCATACCAAGGTGACAAGCTCAAAACTATAGTTTTAAAATTTGGCAGAGTAAAGCCTCCCAGGCTTTTATAACATAGTTCTTATTTATCTTTTATTCCAAATGAAAGCTGAAAATCCTTTACACAACATCTTGAAACAATACGGTTTTAGGTTATAGAAATACAGATGAGATTAGCATAAAAGCCAAGGAAGCAAAATAATTTATTGTAGCTGATCCACCAAATACTGAGAGGAGCAGATTAATCTCCTTACTTTAATAATACTAATTTATGTTAAAGGAGTGATGTTAAACTTTTGCATTCTGTTGAGGTTATTAGGGATTTTATTTGCAGAGACTAGTATGCGTTCCATTCTGGAACAAATTACTAATTTAAATGATGAGAGCAACTGAGGACTGACACACCCACATAATAGAAATTCCAAAGTTAGTATGGTTTAACATATAGACAAGAAAAATTGAAGGAGTCCTCTATAATATTTCACAGAGATGGGATCAAAGCATGCAGGTTTTTAAGAGTAAATGATAGATTAATCTCTTTATCTTCTGTCGTAAATATAAAGGGAAGGGTAACCACCTTTCTTTATACAGTGCTATAAAATCCCTCCTGGTCAGAGGCAAAACCCTTTCACCTGTAAAGGGTTAAGAAGCTACAGTAACCTCACTGGCACCTGCCCCAAAATGACCAATGAGGGGACAAGATACTTTCAAATCTGGAGGGGGGGTGGGGAGGGACAAAGGATTTGAGCTGTCTGTATGATGCTTTTGCCAGGAACAGATCAGGAATGTAAGCCTTACAACTCCTGTAAAGTTAGTAAGTAATCTAGCTAGAAAATGCATTAGATTTTCTTTTGTTTAATGGCTTGTAAAATAAGCTGTGCTGGAGGGAATGTATATTCCTGCTTTTGTGTCTTTTTATAACTCAACGTTTTGCCTAGAGGGATTCTCTATGTTTTGAATCGGATTACCCTGTGAGGTATTGACCATCCTGATTTTACAGAGGTGATTCTTTTACCTTTTCTTTAATTAAAATTCTTCTTTTAAGAACCTGATTGATTTTTCATTGTTCTTACGATCCAAGGGTTTGGGTCTGTGTTCACCTGTACCAATTGGTGAGGATATTATTATCAAGCCTTCCCAAGCTCTTTTGGGGGAAGATGTCTACAAGTGGTCTCTTTCCCTGTTCTTTGTTTAAATCGCTTGGTAGTGGCAGCATATGGTTCAAAGACAAGGCAAAGTTTGTACCTTGGGGAAGTTTTTAGCCTAAGCTGGTAAGAATAAGCTTAGGGGGTCTTTCATGCAGGTCCCCACATCTGTACCCTAGAGTTCAGAGTGGGGAAGGAACCTTGACATCTTCTAAATCTGATACCCGTTTCTTCAGCTCACCATTGTCCATGGAAAGAGGAAAGATTTTTTCTTTTATGTGTCTTCCCTGCTTGCCTTTCAAATTTTATATCCAACAGTACTATGAGATCACTGTAAAATTGGATTGGATAAAATTTCTTAGCTGCATGGTCCTCTGACAGTTCATCTTATGCTGTGTCATCTCATAATGGCACTATCTGGCATTTCCATTTTCTGTTTTCAGTTTTGCCCATTACTACGTTGGAATTTGTCACACCCAAGATTTTGGAAAGGACACTGCTGGGGAGAGTTTTCTGTTTAAATGTAAGGGCCTGATTTAACACACATAGAAGTCAATGGGCAGACTCCCATTAACTTCAGTGGGGTCTAGATCAGACCCTAGATGCTGATGATTTTGTGTCAGTTTTCAAGAATTCAGCATGTTGGGTCATAATATGTAAAGTTAGGCCATAGGTGGTCTGGATTTTCAAAAACACCTAAGCATTCAAAGTGGGACTTGTTTCTAACCCACATTGGTGCTTTTGAAAATCTGGCCTCAGCAGTGGGTTCTGAGCATTTTGAAAATCTTATCTGGAACTCTTTTGAAAATCTCGTCCTTTCTTGTGTGAGGAGCAAATCTCCAGCAGTGTACATCCTACTCCCTCATGCAGCTCATGTGACACACACCCACAGATAATTCTTTTCATATAACTCATCAAATGTTCTGTACTTAAAAATAGATAACATAATAAAACTCAGAATAGAAAATGTGTGTTATAGACTTGAGCAAAATGTCATTATGAAGAAACCAAGCCCAAAAATCATTTGGGACTCTTCAGGAGCAAATAGCAACCAATCTTGAAATCATTTGGGACTCTTCAGGAGCAAATAGTAACCAAAAACTCAAAACATTAAGAGAGAGATACTTTCAGAACTAAAATTAAATTTAATCTTCACTGTCTTCTGTTTATGCCTGCTACCAGAGGAAGATACTTCCTTGTATTACCCATCTCCAAGAATTAATATATTTAAATTATGCAAAAAGTTATTTGTATATATTTTTTTCTTCAAGTGCCAGTCCACAATATTTGAAAACTTAAGATCCAACATATCTAGGTCTATAGTCTTTTGGATTCACCTTGAGCTGGAATTTGACTTTCAAGATCCCAGGCTAGGAGAAAATTTCAAAAATAATAAATACATTAGAATTAGAATTTTAAGATACATAGTACTCCTTGAGTTTTAGTTGCTAAGATTAAACGTTCCAGTCTCTGAGTCCTAGAATAATTTTTTTTGGTTTCCAGAAGAAGTAAAGTTAAAATGTATCAGATGAGAATATCTGCCCGCTAAAACAGTGCATTTGCAAACATAGTTTCATTCTGCATTTGTTTTGTTGCCTAAACCGTTCATAGAAGTGCTAGTATGTGGACTGATTGTATTTTAATCTATGAACTGAACTGCAAATAACTCATTTCTTTTCTAGAAAACACATGCAGAATTGAAAAATACAATACTCTCCCATCCAGAGAGGTGTTTTCACGTAATTATTCAGACAGAAAAGCTATTTCCAGGACAACTGCAAAGAAGTAGCATAAACTGATTTTTGCAGATTAATTGACATAATGGTGTGGATTATGTATATCCACAAATACAAAGTCTACAACATTTTCTGAATACTCAGGTCTGTAAGTTTTTAAAAAACAAACACAAGGATGGGAAATGTATGCAGTTTGCATTCTTGAAAACTAGCAGTTGTTTCCAGCTCTCATTAATAATGCCAATAGTAGAGAGATAACGGGTGGGATTTTCAAAAGTGTTCAGTGCTAGTTTAGCTCTGCTTCTGTTGAAGTCAATGATAAAGTTCCCATTGACAGTAGAGTTTGACAGTAGAGTTCCCATTACAGTAGAGTTTTCACTCTTGAAAATCTCACCTAATATATTTAAAAGTATGAACTTGAATATACATAGGGTTGCCAACTTTCTAATGGCACAAAACCAAACACCCATGCCCCGCCCCTTCTCCAAGGCCCCACCCCTTCTCCAAGGCCCCACCCCACTCACTCCATCCCTCAACCCTCCGTTGCTCCCTCTACCCCACCCTCACTCACTTGCTCAAAGTCTAATGCATGACTACAAGAATCCAGAAGCTTGTAGTAACAGTTATTTTGTGACCTTTTTTTAACTGGGAGCTTTGTTTATTCTGTTTGATTATTTATATTACAATGAAAGGAAATTACTTTTTACATAACACATAATTAACTGGCAGTACTCACTGCCAGAAGATGTTGAGGCAATGAGGATTCATAAGAAGATCAGACATTTATATTAATATCACCCATAGTAAAACTAGATAGGATAAAAATGTATAAGAATTATCAAACTTCATGTTTCAGGATATAAAGAGCAACTGACTGATAGCAGTTAAGATGAAACTTCTCCCATAGGCATGGTATTGCAGAATTATCCATTATGTGGTCTTTTATAGTCTCCTCTAAATCACCTGGCCACTGTTGGAGACATCACGTTAGATTAAATGAACCACGGGTCCAAACTGCTATTTTGATTTGTATTTAATTAAGGTGTTTTCAGTTCAGCACAGAAATGTCAGAATCCCACTTTTCTTTACCTTTTTTGGACCCTTGGCATTCCTTGCATAGATATGCACATCCCTAAGCAGTAGAATCTGGCAGAATTTACTATTAGGATGAAATACATCCATTGGCAAGATGTGGGTGAAGTCACTCAGCAATAAGATGCCTGCAGTCTTGTGCACAGGAGAGGAGCATTCAGTGCTGGATCCAAATACTCCAATGCAGAGAGGAATGTTAAACTAAGCCCTGGAATTATGGAATTATACTTACACAGTTCCAGCTGGACACATTCACATGGCTGGGACACGAGGGGAGAGCAGACACTGTACTCCAATTTATTGGCTAGAGATATGGTGGCAGAATGCAATGAAGAGGCTACACTGTAACCTGCCCCAAAATTGGGGACTGCATTTCATACTCCTCCTACCTTGTTGGACAGCCACTTAAAATATAATTACTTCGGCTTTTACAGAGACTAAGGAATTTCTTCTTTTATGCTACCTCAGCCTGGTTCCTTAGGTCCACGCCGCTGCTAGCCCCAAAAGTAAACTGCAATCATTATACCATTAGTTACTAATACAAGTGAGTCCAATTCAAAATACCAGAGCTGAACCCCAGATCTAAACATGTTACCAGTCCAAACGAAAAACCTTGGATCTGGTTACTCTCATTCAAATTCCTATCACAGTCCAAACTTTTCCAAATGTCAAGGAGGTTCAGATTTGACCCCAAATAATGTCAGGTAGAAAAACTAACTAGTCACTAAGAATCCTATGCTCCTCTCTTTGTCCATTAATTTAGGGAAGGGACACTCCACCTCTGCTGCACGTTCTCCCCTTTTCCCACAACAGCCTCTCCCTGGATTTCTATAGGATTAGAGTTTCATGGGCTGAACGGAGCAAATGAGGAGGGAGGAGAAACATACCATGATTTCTGCTGGGAGCCAGGTAGGTTCTTTCAGACTGAAGGGGAAACACAAAGTTGATACAACCTGCAGATATACTAATCTGTGCTATTCCTTCTTCTTGCTATGAAGCCCCTTTTGAGGAGAGGGTTCCAGAGACAGTGCAGTTGAGGGAGTATCTAGAAGCATGACCCAAAAGGATGTACTCTTCAGGGGCTAGTGAAGTTGAGAAGTAGAATTGTTGGATCATATTAAAGAAGTTCTGTATTAAAATCACAAATGAGTTTGATTCCCCATAGTTTAAATTCCAGGGTATTACTAATTAAGAGGTCTCTTGGTTTTTGGTACTGTTTCTCTCCCTCTATGTGTGAAACTTGTAAGCTGCTAATTGTGTTAGTACATTCTAAGACAGAGTCTGTTCTCAAAGCAATTCTTTGTAACAACAACTATTCACACAGAGAGAGAGACTCAAAGCAATACTCTGTAACAACAGAAACAGCACCCAGAGACTTCCTGTCCTTTTGTTGTATTCATCTCACTTTGTTAACAATTGTGATTAAAATAGAGATAGAGGATGTATGTGGATGGATTCTTGGTGTGGATAATAACTGAATGATCAGGGAGGAGCCAGCCTAAGAATCCAGTGTCCATCGGCTGAAGAAGGCGTCAAGTGGAAATAACCAGAGGACCCCTGGAGGGCAGACTGGAATCCACCCAACAGTCTCTAGAATGGGAGAACCAAAGAACAAGATAACATCTGGCAGCACAGAGCCATCAGGAATATGACATCTGCTGATTGATTCAGCAACAGCATGATGAAGCAATTCCCATAGACTGGCATAGGAAGAAATTCCTATAAAAATGGACTCTAGAAAGTGAGAACTTTGGGGTCTGATTCTGCAAACCAACTTCCAGGAGCATCAGATTACCATCTGACAAGGCTCTGCTTCCTCCTCATGTCCAGGCCACCTGGCCAGTGGCTTGGCATGAGCAACTCTAAGGCTGGTAACTATGATAACAACCTTGCAGAACCTGTGTATGTGTGTATATGAATGAATGTGTGAATAAATATGAAACTGAATGGAATGTTATAGCTATAACTAACTGCTTACTATGATTCTTTCTGTATTCACAATAAATGTGGCATTTTGCCTTTTCCCCTTTAATAAGATCCTGCTGGTTTTTATTGGTATAACAGAATCATAGCATCACAGAAGATTAGGGTTGGAAGAGACCTCAGGAGGTCATTTACTCCAAGCCCCTGCTCAAAGCAGGACCAACATCAACTAAATCATCCCAGCCAAGGCTTTGTCAAGCCGAGGCTTAAAAGCCTCTAAGGATGGAGATTCCACCACCTCCCTAAGTAACACATTCCAGTGCTTCACCACCCTCCTAGTGAAATAGTGTTTCCTAATATCCATCCTAGACCTCTCCCACTGCAACTTGAGACCATTGCTCCTTGTTCTGTCATCTGCCAGCACTGAGAACAACCTAGCTCCATCCTCTTTGGAGCCCCCTTCAGGTAGTTGAAGGGTGCTATCAAATCCCCCCTCACTCTTCTCTTCTGCAGACTAAATCAGGCCAGTTCCCTCGGCCTCTCCTCATAAGTCATGTGCCCCAGCCCCCTAATAATTTTCCACATCCCTTCTGTAGTGGGGGGACCAAAACTGGAAGCAATACCCTAGGTGTGGCCTCACCAGTGCTGAATAGAGGGGAATAATCACTCTCCTCAATCTGCTGGCAATGCTCCTGCTAATACAGCCCAATATGCCATTGGCCTTCTTGGCAACAAGGGCACACTGCTGACTCATATCCAGCTTCTTGTCCACTGTAATCCCCTTTTCTCCAGAACTGCTGCTTAGCCATTCGGTCCCTAGTTTGTAGCGGTGCATGAGATTCTTCTTTCCTAAGTGCAGGACTCTGCACTTGTCCTTGTCGAACCTCAATAGATTTCTTTTGGCCCAATCCCAAAATTTGTCTAGATCACTCTGGTCCCTATCCTCCAGCATATCTACCCCTCTCCCCCCCCCCCCCCCCGCTTAGTGTCACCTGTGAACTTGCTGAGGGTGCAATTAATCCCATCATCCAGATCATTGATAAAGATGTTGAACAAAACCGCCCCCAGGACCAACCCCTGGAGCACTCCACTTGATACCGGCTGCCAACTAGACATTGAGCCATTGATCACTACCCGCTGAGCCCGACGATCTAGCCAGCTTTCTCTCCACCTTATAGTCCATTCATCCAATCCATACTTTTTTTAACTTGCTGGCAAGAATACTGTCGGAGACTGTATCAAAACCTTCGCTAAAGTCAAGATATATCCCATCCATCACTTTCCCCATATCCACAGAGCCAGTTATCTAATCATAGAAGGCAGTCAGGTTGGTCAGGCATGACTTGCCCTTGGGGAATCCATGTTGACTGTTCCTGGTCACCTTCCTCTCCTCCAAGTGCTTCAAAATGGATTCCTTGAGGACCTGCTCCATGATTTTGCCAGGAACTGAGGTGAAGCTGACCAGTCTGTAGTTTCCCGGGTTCTCTTTCTTCCCTTTTTAAAATATGGGCACTATATTTGCCTTTTTCCAATCATCTGGGACCTCCCCCGATCGCCACGAGTTTTCAGAGATAATGGCCAATGGCTCTGCAATCACATCAGCCAACTCCCTCAACACCCTTGGATACATTAGAACTGGACCCATGGACTTGTGCATGTCCAGCTTTTCTAAATAGTCCTTAACCTGTTCTTTCACCACTGAGTGCTGCTCATCTCCTCCCCATACTGTGTTGCCCAATGAAAAGTCTAGGAGCTGACCTTTTCTGTGAAGACCAAGGCAAAAAAAGCATTGAGTACTTCAGCTTTTTTCATATCATCTGTCACTATGTTGCCTCCCCCATTCAGGAAGGGTCCCACACTTTCCCTGGCCGCCTTCTTGTTGCTAACATACCTGTAGAAACCCTTCTTGTTACCCTTCACATCCCTTGCTAGCTGCATCTCGAATTGCGCTTTGGCCTTCCTGAGTACACCCCTGCATGCTCTAGCAATGCTTTTATATTCCTCCCTAGTCATCTGTCCAAATTTCCACTTCTTGTAAGCTTCCTTTTTTAATTTAAGCTCACCGAAGGTTTCACTGTTAAGCCAAGCTGGTCACCTGCCATATTTGCTATTCTTTCTGAACTTCGGGATGGTTTGTTCCTGTGCCCTCAATCAGGCTTCTTTAAAATACAGCCAGCTCCCCTGGACTCCTTGGCCCCTAATATTACCTTCCCAACTGCCCATCAGTTCCCGAAGGAAGTAAAAGTCTGCTTTTCTGAAGCCCAGGGTCCATATTTTGCTACTCTCCTTTCTTCCTTTTGTGATGATCCTGAACTCAGCCATCTCATGGTCACTGCTGCCTAGGTTGCAACCCACTTCTACTTCCCTACCAATTTTTCCCTGTTGGTAAGCAGCAGGTCAAGAGGAGCATAGCCCCTAGTTGGTTGCTCCAGCACTTGTACCAGGAAGTTGTCCCCAACACTCTCCAAAAACTTCCTGGATTGACTGTGCATTGCTGTATTGCTCTCCCAGCAGATGTCAGGGTGAGTGAAGTACCCCATTAGTACTAGGGCCTGTGATCGGGAAACTTCAGTTAGTTGTCCGGTAGTTGTCGTCTACCTTATCCTTCTGATCCGGTGGTCTATATCATTACCCTTGTTGCTCTCGCCTCTAAACTTAACCCAAAGACTCTCAACAGGCTTTTCTCCAGTTTCAAAAGGGAGCTCTGAGCAATCATACCGCTCTCTTACACACAATACAACTCCTCCACCTTTCCTTCCGTACCTGTCCTTTCTGAACAGCTTATACCCATTGATGACAGTGCTTCAGTCATGTGAACTGCCCCGTCAAGTTTCTGTTATTCCAATCATGTCATAGTTCCTTGATTGTGCCAGGATTTCCAATTCTTCCTGCTTGTTTCCCAGGCTTCTTGCATTCGTGTACATGTACCTAAGATAACTAGCCGATTGCCCTTCTTTCTCAGTATGAATCAGGAGACTTCCCGTCTTGTACCTTCCTCTTAGTGTTTCCTCCCAGTATCCCACTCCCCCACTTACCTCTAGGTTTAGGTCACCATCCCCCAGCGAACCTAGTTTAAAGCCCTCCTCACTAGGTTAGCAAGCCTGCCTGCAAAGATGCTCTTCTCTCTCTTTGTTAGGTGGATCCCATGTATTCCTAGCAATCCTTCTTCTCAGAACAACATCCCATGGTCGAAGAATCCAAAGCCCTCTCTCTGACACCACCTGCGTTACCACGCATTCACCTCCACAGTTCAACAGTTCCTACCTAGGCCTTTTCCTTCGACAGGGAGGATGGACAAGAACACGACTTGCACCTCAAACACCTTTATCCTTTCCAGAGCCAAGTAGTCTGCAGTGATCTGCTCAAGGTCATTCTTGGCAGTATCACAGGTGCCCACTTGGAGAAGTAGGAAGGGGTAGCAGTCTGAAGTCTTGATCAGTCTCGGCAAACACTCCTGGATTCTAGCTCCAGGCAAGCAGAACACTTCTCGAGTTTTCCGGTCTGGTTGGCAGATGGATGACTCTGTCACCCTTAGGAAGGAGTCCCCGACCACCAGCACCTGTCTCCTCCTCTTGGGAGTGGTGGTCATGGAATCCCATCCCTAGGACAAGGAATGCCATGCCTTCCGGCCGATGGGATCTCCTTCTGATACCTTCCCTCAGAGGGCTCTTCCAAATCCTTCTCCGCAATAGTACCTGTGCAGAGTTCCCCATGATTTGTGAGGACGGAACTCCCTGGTTCATCCCAGGAGGCGGGAAAGAGAAGGGAGGCAAATTACACCTGATGGAAGAATGCACAGGAAACTCAGCAAGTTACCTTTCCTCTAAATGGGTTACTCCTATGCATGGGAGACCCTCACAAAACAGCAAATGAACTTGTTTCATCCTGCATCTTTAGCTTCTAGAAGGAGAAGGCGACAACATGTACTCTTAGGACTAAATTGTGAACTCCTTTCTCTCACCCTTACTCCCAGTGCGTGGTTATATACACAAGTAAGCCAACTGATTTGAATGGGACTACTGCTGTATGGGTTCCCAGACTGACCCATCATATATGGGGGAAAAAAAAAAACATTTATACCAAGAGGGGACAATAATAATGCTTATGTTTGGAGGGATATTTTTCAGTACAATTTTTATAAAGCAGGATAAAGTCTATCAAAACTGTAAGTTAAATGATCTACAGAACATTCTATATTTTTAAATGCTGTTTTGCCTGAATCATTTTAAATTCATTAAGCAGTCAAAGAATCCACACAATGAGCCAGATATCACTAGAGACGTTCAATTACATATGTATATTTCATGGTAGTTCATTTTCATAATAAGGAGCTAGCGGTACTAAGCAAAGACCAAAATAAACTTCTATTCTGTTAAATTCTAATGCAATAGACTTTTCCCAGAAAGAAGCAACAACAATGAAAAAAATGAATTGAGCATAATATGGGGAATATATGACAAGAGGATGATCAAGAAATGCAGAAGCAGTTGAGCTAAAAAATATTACATGATCATAAATAATTTCAAATGGCTTTTAATCTGATGCATGAAATAGTTTGCAGTTAGTATTCAGCATGCTAATTTAAGAACATTAACAGATATTCATTAGCTATTTTGAAAATAATTTATGAATAGAAGCCCCTGAATAACATATTACTCCCTGCTAGCTTGTTTGGAACTTTGAACATGCAGCCAATTCATTTTTCTTAAAATTACCTAAATTCAAATCCTGTTGGACTTGCACATTACACACCAAAATTCATAATTACCTCTTATCTTTCTATTTGACTCAGGAACTGGATACTTTATATTTTAGTGGATTTTCAAAAATATATCTCACTGCCTGCCATAAATACTGTGAGGGCGGGTGTCCTCAGGGGAGTGAAGAAAGCAAGGAGAAGTAGAAATGTAAGGTTTGTTTTTCCTAAGAAAGTCATGCTGTTATTTAGTTTAATTACTTATTCATATAGATTAGTTAGCATAACAGAAGTCTGGTCAATGTGAGACCAAGATATGCAGTTTACAGGATTGTCCCAGTTTGGATGTCCTTCTAGTTTTACTGAAACTAAGGGGTTGATACCGATTTCTGTAAAACCTGGGAATGTTTGCTTGACTGATTAGCAGAGTTACTTGTACAGTACTTATCATAGTAGCATTACCAGCAGTCACCTCCAAGCTGCTTCCCACCAATGCCTGCTGTCTCCTTGTGGTTAAGAGATAGGGCACAGCCACAGAGATTAGAGCTCTGATCACAGTTCTGCCACAAACCTCAATTGGCAAGTCACTTAAACTCTCTGGACTTGATTCTCCATTGCCTTGTGTGGTCATTTACAAACGTGCAAAGTGTGTATAAAATGCAACCAAAGCAGAATGGCAATCCTTTGCACAAGTTTAAATGACCATATAAGAGGCAAGGCAGTTGAAAAGCAGCTTCTTTGCGTCTCTGCTACCCCACCTGTGTACATTCTCCTCAGGCTAAGCAGACATTCTGGAGGAGAATGCGTGAGGAGGAGTCATTTTACTGGAGTCTAGATTTCTCTTTTGAAAAGTAGCTCTGGCCAGCTAAATGCTCAACAATGAAAACGTTCTCAGTTGCCATGTTTGTTTTTATTCACCAGATTCACTGACAGAGAATCACCTCTAGTTTTCAAATATAGTTCCTGTCCTTGAAAACTGCCTCTTGCATGCAGCCAATGTAAAAATCTGTGTTTCAGATGACATGGCATAACATGATATTGCTGGGCAAAAAGAGGCAAAAAAAAAAAAAAAAAGAGACAAAATTTATTAAAATATTTAAAAGGAGCCATTTTAAAACTTTTATCTATAAAAAGCATTTTTTTTAAAAAAAATCAGACTTAAGAGTTTGACAGTATGAGGAATGTTAAATGGGGGATTAAAATCAGCCTCATAATGGGGTTATGCCACTGCCTCTCCGCAATGAAAGACAAGTGAAGACTTGAAACAGGAAACCTGATCCTACAAATCCAAAATCATAGACCTCTGCCACTTGAACTAAAGGAAGCAATCTGTCACCTGTAAAAAATACCCTTATGTTCTTTCTAGGCTGCAGCCAGCCAACTGTTCTCATATAGCAACAGATTCAAACAGACGTATGGTGAAATATTCTCAGCTACTGTAAATCAGTGTAAATCCACTGACTTCCAACTCATAGTGCCTAATTCCACTGAAGTCAAAAAAATTTCACTGAGATCAGAGGGAGCAGGGTTGGTTCTAACTATTCAGAAACAAAAAATACTCCATTAATACAGTGGTTGAATATTAAAAAGGATCTTCCATTTAGGGCTTGTCTAATGTGCTGTACTGGGGTGTGATTTCTAAAGTGCACTAGTGTACGCACATTAAATTTATCCGGGTACATGTTATAGACCCCACTGGTGCACTTTCGCATAGTTCTGTTTGAAACAATACTACATTAAAGCACACCAGCAGGGTCTACATGGACCAATTAATGCTCACCTTTGAGTACATTTTTAGAAATCACACCCCAGAAAATGCATTACCTGACTGTGTAGACAAGCCCTAGGCGAAATCTTCCGAGTGGGAGGTAAATTGAGTGTTCCCACTGTAAGCTGTAGTGCATTCAAATATAGCAAAGTTTTAGTTATATGTAAAAATTTGAAATGTTAATGATATGTTGATTATAAGCAAGTAGGAGACAAAAACTGCCTGGGGCAGGGACTATATTTTTGTTCTGTGTTTTTACAGCCCTTAGCACAATGGACTCCTGGTCCATGACTCGGGATGCTAGGTGCTATTACAATACTAACAATAAAAAATTGTATTAATGATAGCCAAAAAAAAAAAAATCAGATCAGGTTAATATTAAAGTGACTTCACTCAAAGATCACTATCTAAATTTTCTTGACACTGCAGAGACAATTCTCATTTGTCTTCACAATGAATACCACAAACTTCAGCCAAACCAGTTTTCCAAGCCAAAGTGATGGAGGCGGGGGAGCTAACACAAGGCTTTATAAAAGAAGCTAGTGACAATGTTACTGGTAATGGAGATGCTGCTGCTCTTCCATAACGCTTAACATTTATCGCTTCTTTCACCAGAGGACATGAGAGTACTTGTAGTGTGTCTATAAGCCTTCCCTATAAGAGCCATGTTATTTTTCTGTTTTTGCATATGGATAAATTAAGAGAAAATAACTGACTTGCCCACGGTCACAGAGGGAATCAGTCGACAACTCTGGAACACAAGCCAAGCATTCTGACTGCCAGGTTCTGGATGAACTTCTCAAATACACTTCTGAGATGTAAGAAACCTTAGTGTACTGCATGTAAATTGGAACATTTTCTTGCAAACTTTGTGACAAAGCAGTATTGTAAGGCTCACTCCAGGTTTGAAAGGATTCTACTGTGGAAATGGAAATTTTAAAATGAGTTTATTCTATATGATTATGCTATCTTATGCAAATTAGCAGCATAAAAAGTGTCTTCCTATCACTTACTTGATAATGTTGTTATTGTAATGCAAGTAAAGAGAAAAAAGATCTGAAATTCTAATTGAAAACTATGAAACAGACTTCAAAAAGTACAAGTAAATTGTGACTGTAATTATACCTTAATTATACCTTTATTTAAGTGCTACATTGTTTTAGGCAGGATGAACTAAAGGAGTTCAAACTGCCTTAGACAGGAAGAAAATAATCATGTCAATTCTTTTTGAGTTTAGAGTACCCATTCTCCCCCAACGGTTCTGAATATTTCTTTTCCAAGTGCCTTCTTTTCTTACTGGGATGTGGTGCATGAGCACATCACATCTGACACCAATCATGGACCCTGCCTGTCACTAAATCTTTTCATAGTTTGCAAAATTCTTTTTGATTGAAAAACTATAGTTATTCAAAATCTCTTCCATTTCACACACACTTTTATAGATAGCTTACGCAGCCCTTAAATTACAGGTGTCAAGACAGTACTGCAAAGCAAGAAATTCAGCCAACATGATTCACATGGAGGATCTCACAACCATCTGTTGTTGACTTTGATATTAGCCTGGTGAACCAAAGTGGGAGGTATATTTAACTCGTTGTATAAACAAGTAGCATCTGTACTCGGAGGCAGTGGAATACAGGCTGTTGCTGTGCTGATGGAAAGTCTTCTGTTGTGGGGATGTAGCAATGCAGGCTGCCAGTAACCTCCAATTGAATGGCTTTATTCCAATTGTTATGGCTGAGAACGTTTCCAGAGCCAGGCAGGGGAAAAACAGGGTAAGGGAAAAGGCAGCTAATGTGCTCATTCAGCACATCTCCACAGGATGGTGGTAGCAGTACCACTCCTCCTGGAGTGAATCCTGACTTCAGTGCAGCTCCCCTGGACCCCACAGGAGCTAATCAAGCCCATGGTCTTTAAGTCTTATCAATGTTTTAACCATCCATTGACAGCTGAGGTTGTTGCTGGCACCTTTTCATATGCTGCTGTGCCTTTGTTATGCACAGCTTCTACTGTCCACAGAAACAAGAGAAGCTATTGGCTCTTTACCAGTAGGACCCGTTCCTGCCTTTGTCCTCATTTGTGCTGGAAATGACCCAACTTGATGATCACTTTAGATAAGCTATCACCAGCAGGACAGTGGGGTGGGAGGGGGTATTGTTTCATGGTCTCTGTGTGTATATAATGTCTACTGCAGTTTCCACGGTATGCATCCGATAAAGTGAGCTGTAGCTCACGAAAACTCATGCTCAAATAAATTGGTTAGTCTCTAAGGTGCCACAAGTACTCCTTTTCTTTTCAGAACATAGTTACACTATAACATCTTCTGTCCCGCTGCACAGTGGATAAGCATACTGCTACCTGCAGTCTGGTTCCCCCTCCCCACTTTCCCTCTCTCAGCTGGAGATGGTTTCAACCTTATACTCTAATTTATTTGCAGCTCTACTTGATTCTTGGCTCCTGGGTCACAGTACACCTTTTTCCGACCGATTTTACTAGTTTATTATTCCTGAAAGTACATTTGAAAGAGCAGAAGAGCAGTACTGGGGCTCAACTGGACATTAGATGCTGTCCAAGTTTGCTATTTGTATTTTTTGCTAGTGTATTCTACCAGACTTACATTGCTTTGCAAAAATGGCCTTGGCTTTCTTTTTACTTTTTTCTGTTTTGACTGGTGACTCAGCTTTCCTCATTTGACTGTATGTAATATGTAAATTAGATTATGTGCCTGTTCCTTACCAAACCCAGCAAGCTCATTAATCGTGAATTGTAGACCATTATTCACCACTGCATGGGGAGAATTATAGCTAACATTCATTTTTCAAATATTCCGCAAGTTGTTATATGTCTATGAAAAGAGACCTCTTGGAAGGCAGAATATTAAAAAAAGTGTATTAAATAAATTTGATCTTATGTCACAAATAAATCCATACTCACTTTGCTATAAGGTCAGTTGACCAGTTCATGCATTCTAAGCAGGTCCTTCTGCTCTTAGGGTGGCTAGGATAAATTCTTGCTAACATTTCTTAACTTTGGATATAATAAGTTTTGGTCATTTGTAAGGACTCCCTGTTGCACACTGATTTCCTCACAGTATGTCCAGCGCTCTCTAGTGTTGGAAGGAACCCTGTCCTTCACATCTGGCTGTCCAACTAAAACCATTGCTTTTGCTGCCTGCAGTATTTCATCTTATTTGTATTTGGGCCAAGTTGAAGTTCTGAGGAATTCAGCATAGTTGATTTGTTCTAGTGTTGTTCTTGTTGAAGGATGTCTCTTTTATGATTCAGAACCAGGCGTTTCTATCTTGATCTTCTTTTGAGACCAATGTACTTGGAACAGAAAAGACGTCATTCACCACTCCACGTGAACTCTGCTCAAGTTGCCTGCTCAGGCCCAGTGGAGAAGGGAGGCTGTCAAAGAGCTAGTCATGACTCCCTAATTTTTAGCTGCTCAGCCCTGGTGTATGCTAATGATGCAGTGGGACAGTTTTAACATAAGCCTCTGATACAAGGTCCTGAGAGAACATACATCAGTGGAGAATGCAGCCTCATTCCTCCCACCGCCAACTCCTCTCCTATTTCCTCCCCCAACATTTCCCTTATGATGGAAAGGGGATTCTGGCACTTGAAGCGAAGCATCACCTCTGCCAGTTTTACATCAGTTGAGATTTCTCTTACATACCAGGAATTTCCAGTAGAAATCGCTGACTTCTTTAAATTTCTTAGCATGTTTGTACTGAGAAGGGGGGTTTATTGGATTTTTTTCCGCGCTATCAGACAGAGTACACAGAGGTCCTTATACTTGTTTGTGCAGTTCAATATGTATTGGCCTACAGGCAGCATCTGAACTACTATAAATTTTGTTTGGCTCAACTGTGCTCTAAAGTCACCTTCCCATCTTGCCTTATTTTTTGCAGTAATCTTTGTTACTGATTAAGTTTCATTCACTATGGATCAATAGCCCATTTGTCATAGGATTTCTTTATCCGGGTGCTTGTCAGTGTTCATATTAGTCATTATGAACCATCATGTTAATTGTGTTTTCATTGCCCTTACATGACATACAATACTGAATACAGTTTTCCTGTATTCTATCCTCTTTGTCTTTGAATTACTTTACTATCATGTTTCAGAGTAGCAGCCGTGTTAGTCTGTATTCGCGAAAAGAAAAGGAGTACGTGTGGCACCTTAGAGACTAACAAATTTATTTGAGCATAAGCTTTCGTGAGCTACTTTTGCTTCCTTCAGACTTTCATAAACTGATTTTCTTGTAATTCTTCTGTAATCTGGACACTTCTCTTTGATCCTAAAATATTTCCTAAAATACTTATCAAAATAATGGCATCTATATTGTAATTTTTATAACTTTTTTCTTGCTTTGTTTTTTTAAACAAGTTTTGTACTTTTTCCTATGCCTGCAGCACTCAGGTGCATTTATACAGTTTCTCCACACAACTCCATAGCACATGGAAAATCTAGTTTAATTTCTTAACATCCTAACCCAACCACCTGCAGCCATAGACCCCAGCACTGTATGCACTCATCATTTGATTATTTCATGTTTTGAACTTGTTCCTGGCAGCTAACACTCTCATTCATACTTCTGGCCTTTTAATTCTGGGATTTGTTGGGTTAAAATATATATTGTTCACATATAACCTTTCAGGATGAAGGAAATGTTACTTCAGTGCATTAAGGGTCTGTGTAACACCCTTATTTTTGACATGGATATGCTAAGTATTTCTTTTTCTCACTATTTAACATAAGGAAGTAATCCTTACCTTAGGATCTCCCCCAGCTTCACCCTCGCAGTTCAGTTGCTAGTCTGTGTTTTTTCCAGCATGACCAAAAAGTGTTCAGTCAGCAACCAGACCTTAGTGAACTTCAAGGCTGTGTTAGTAGCTCCCTCCTGCCCCTCCAATTGAGTTTATTTTGCAACATATGAGTTTTTTCATTCACTGGACTTTTGAGGTTTCTGATTACCAATATTATTTCCTTGTTTATGTGAGTCAGTGGCTTAAACATCCTAACACTCTCTCAGCACCTCTGATACCATTTCAAAAGGGGCTTTTAAAGAGACAAGCTTTTTGAGCACTACCACTGTGGAAAAGTACTGCATCATGTAATATCCACTAGGTGGTACCACATACTGGATCTTATACAGTATGAATATGTCTCGTAACATGATGCAATCTTGTAACATCTTTGTGCACAGAGGACACTGCGCTGTACTGGAAGCAAAGGGATTTTGAGTCTTCCTAGTTCAAGATGATAAATTCCAAAAGTAATTTGGCAAACTGGATTTGTTAAAGAAGCTGCAACTCACATTGCACGTTTTGTGTATTACAGAACTGTTGGACAGTATAAGAAAATAACACCACTCTGAGGCAACTGATCACATTACTACGTCTTATCATACAAAGTAGCCATCCATCTTCAATACTTATATTACGATAGTATCTAAGGACCTCACAGTTTTCAATGTATTTATCTCTCACAACACCCTTCCAGTAAGTATGTACAGTTATCCTCATTTTACATATGGGAAACTCAGGCACAGAGAGACTAATGTTCTAAACGAGACATTTCTTTCTCACTCCTTAGCAATGGTGACTTGAGGAATGAGTTGGAGGCACTACTTTATCAGAGTAATGGAATATTTGAAAGCAATGTGTAGCGTCACAGATGTTACAGATGGGGAACAAACACTAGGTTAGCCAGCCAGTCCACTTGGCAATATGGTCTGTGCTTCCTGAATATTCAAGTGAAGGAAAAAGTCTCACTTCCAAAACAGTTTTTCAAAATAATTTAATGTTTGAGAAAGTCACTAGATTGGCAGTACTGGTAATTCAATTCTATATTTCATAGAACAGCTACAGTACAGTACAGGCAGTCACAATACAAGATTTCTTACATCACTGTCCACATATGCCTCATCCCTGAACTGCTCAAGTAACCACAGCGAAAAGGCAGTAGGGGAAATTCAGTCTCTATGTCATTAAATACTTAGAGTCAGACTCTTCACTATGCTGACGTGAACTTAAAATAGCTGGAGATTGACCCTGGAGAATTCCCCATGTGCAGGGAAAAGTCTCTACTGCCACAGAAATTTGGACAGAGGACCAAACCGCAGCAAGGTCACCTATATTACAGAGGGTGACAATCTCCAGGGAGGAAACCAAAGCAACATGGAAAGAAGAAACAGACTATAGCCACACCCAGTGTTGGAGAGGTCAAAATCGATTATAAGCATGTTATCCTAAAAAGAAAACATATTACACTAATTAAAAATATGCCCATAAATACTTCTATTTCAGGTAGTACAATGTGTATTTGTTGTCAGTGTCCTTATAAAATGACCTCTGCAACTGTTTTTTTGAAGAATGATTACCTACAACAATCAAAAGATAACAGGTTTCTGTATTATTGAGATTGCCTTTACACAGACATTCAACTCGAGAGTGTTAGTCGAACTGCCTTAACCATTCAGTAGCTGAGGGAAGGGCATTGTGCAAAGTCTAGGAAGGAACGAGGCAGCCCGTGCTGATGGATGCAGATCTACATCATCTAACTGGCCACAATGGCAAGGGAAGGATCACGAAGACCTCACTTGCAGTCATTTGAGCGCTTGCAGAATATCTGAGCACTCAACATCTGAAGCAATTGCACTTTGCCAACAGCATGACAGATAATGCTTTATTAGCTGGCTCTTGACTTTCATTATTTGGTTTGTCATGGTTATTTTTTATACTATTGAAATATGACCCACTTAAGTAATCAAAGTACTGTTTGTTTTCAATTCAAACTATCCACTAGGTGAGGAAACAGCAAAATATTTTAGAAAATAATTTGTAAAGTGTAAAACTAAATTTAAATACTACACTATATTAAACAAATCTTATCTAGTTTTAAAAATGCCCCGATTCAATCACATGTATTTGGGCAATACTTCCTGTAGAGCCAAAAGAGGAATGTTCCAGTGAGGAAAGCCTCTATGTTGAGGTTCTGTGACAAGTCTTTCTCCTGCTTCCTCAAAACAAATTTTTTTTTAAGTCTATTCAGGGCTTAACAGTAAGTTTTCTGTCAGTGGAGCCTTACACAGCAAGTACATAACTCCCCTCAAGTCCAGAGGCTTACCAAGAAACAGACTAATTGCATTTGAATGGGAGTATGTGCTGATCCAGGCATTTTCTAGATGTATAAACAACAGTGGTCCACTATTCAAGTCTACAGTTGCAGGAAAAAGTGTGCGTGCACAAACATGTATTAATTTTTTTTAATATAAATATAATCTGATACAGCTGCCTATCCGCGGCTTCAGTGCATGCCACACATATTTGGTTCTGCCTTGACAGATCATAGAACTTTCTTCAGGTAACACAAATCTCACAATGGTGACTCTAATCAATTGTGAAACTTCTGGGTCTACCAAAAAGAACGTAATGTTTCCTCCAGGTCTGAACATTTTAGGCTTTTCATTGAGTAATCTATGGATATTACATTGTCATTGGAGATTTATTTGAAGACTGTGCACTGGATTATATCTACATTTCTGCAGACAACAGCATCATTGACTTCTGAAGAATTAAAAAATAGAAATGTCACTTGTCACATGACTGTTTTCAGTCAATCACAAGTCAGGATTGTGTTTCTGTGTGTAACAGGATTTAGTCTAGGTAAGAACAAACATCATCATTGTAGTTTGTTGCTTCAAAACCACCTCCAAGACCTGGTGGAGTTACTGATCTTGAATAGTTCCTCAAGGCTACAGGATGTTGACAGAGGGCATTGCATTAGACAGTGTTCACGTGTTTGTCTAGTCTCTCCATGTTCACATCTCGGGTCATTCCTCACCTTCCACTTGGTCATATTGTCACCTCAGCGCTCACACAATTTAGAGTATACCTGAATTTTCTTTCCAGGCTGGCGCCTGCGAGAGATGTTCTGAATGAGCCAAGTTCTCTACGATCATCAGCATTTCCCACCATTTTGTTACTCTGCAGCCTTCCACTGTGGTATTTTGGGGAAAGGGATTTTCAGAGGCAGAGATCTTTCTGGACTTAAGCCTCTTGGTTGTTGCAATGTGTCCATGCACTGGGTGTCTCGGATCATGCACCTCTCATTTGTCTGTCCTTTCTAGTTAAGGCATCTCACCTCACTGATGGTGGTGCAATCCCTGGTAAGCCGTATAACAAGAATGTGGGAGTCAGTTTCAAAGTCCCTGTGATGATCCTACAGCAACAACTGAATTCAGTATCAACTGTGTGTGCATGGCTCAAGTGTGACCATACTAGGGCACAGTACTCTGCAACTGAGTAACACAGAGTGAGACCAGTTTCTCAGAGTGTTTTGGGCTCAGCTCCCCATTTTGTATTGGCCAATTTCCCCAGTTGCTGGAGTTCACTTTTTCTTTTTCAGCTTTTTACTGTGATCTTTGAATATCATCATTTGGTATAATATAACCCTAAGGTAGACCAGATGTTCATAACGTTCAAGGATTGTACCATTCCATGATGGTGTTTCAGATGGAAGGTGCACACTTTTGCCTTGCTAGGTGTCACATTTAGTAGCCATCTGCAATAGTATTCTCCAAGCATGCTAAGGGAGCCAGTTAGAATGCACTCAATGTCCTCAACCCTTTCTGAATGGGTGGCAATACAAAGATCATCTGATTGAAGAAATCTTCACAAATCAGATAATTTTGGTTGGCCATTTGTGTAGATGTGTGCTGTTGCAAGGATGCTAGCATTGAACCTTGGGGCAACCCATTCTATTGAGTTTGCCATTGACTTTTTTGACCATCCATCTCAACAAAGAAACAGCGATTTCTCAAGCATGGAGGTGATGACTTGGACCATCTTGCTCTTTTTCAAAACTCCAGCTGTTTTCAGTAGAAGTGCATGATGCTTCACAGTGTAGCAAGCAGCCAACAGATCAACAAACACAGCCCCTGAGATTCTGCAGGTTTCAAAGCCATCTTTAATATATTTAGTTAAGTTCGCAACTTGGCCACAGCATGGACATTGTGGGTAGAAACCGGCTTGGTCATCAGTTGCACTTCCACTACTGTTGCTATTCTACCCATTATCATCTGCTCATATAGCTTGTTAGTTAAGCAGAGTAAGGATACTGGGTGGTAGTCTTTACACTGTATCAGTGAGGCAACCACTTTGGCCTGTCTCTACAACCTGTGTGTCTGCACTGTCTCTATGTAAGAGCTGAAGAAGTCAAGAAGCCACTTCTGTGCTCTTGTCCTAAAGTGGGTACTAATAGCTCATGAGGCAAACAGCTGAGTCCAGCTGACCTTCCACATTTCCAGCTATTTGTAGCTATTGTCAGCGCCTCAATATTTAGTTTGCTCATTGTGGACATTGTATCGCTAAGGAGTAAGCAAAAGGGAATTCGGTTCTTGAATTACCCTGCCCTCTCAGTCTCAAGGGGGAGCATTTTTAACAAGACAAAGATGCTATCTTTGGTGAGAAATATATAAATAAATAAAGTGACAATATTAAAATAAAAACCAGTGGAAGTGACAATGATGAACAGGGATGCATCCTTATGTGACATTCTGATATTTTGTCATTTTTGCTCCTAGTGGGGAATGTTACACGCGACCATTGCTAAATCTGTAAATGTAGTTAGAGATCCAAAATGTAACAATTCATGTATCACAACAAGAGCATAAATAATAATGCAGTTAAATTTAGTTTCAGGAGAGTGGAAACCTTACAAGCTCATTGAGTGAAAGATTTTTATGAAGGAAAATTTCCATTTTAATATGATTTATAAATGAAAACACAAAGTGGCAATGGAAAGTGCGGTGTTGAAATTTTTAAAATAAGCTTTTATTTTCAATTTCAGAAATCATGTAACATTTTCCGGATGAAAGTGAATTAACCTAATAAATAAGCATCTATTGTGCAAAGCTACTGTGCTTCTTACCATGATTATAAGAAGACTTTTCATGAATCAAAGTATGAAAATTCAGAGCAGGCTTGATTTAAAATAAAAGGTTGGATTGTGCAATTAGCCTCAAGTCGACAATAAGATATGGTGTAGAGACGTCCAACCTCAAAAACATTTTTCCTTCAAGTGATACACTTTGCTCCACCTGGACCATCCCAGCCCTCTTTGAGATGGATTATGCTTCCAGGGGCACAGGAAGGTGGCAATCCCAGAACTCCTCAGAGTCAGGGACTGCAATTATGGATGAACTGTATGTAGGCTGCGGAGGAAGGATCATGTCTCTGTCCCAACCAGACCCAAAGTGAGCAGCTATTTCTCTTCCTTTAGAGCAGCGACTGTATCTATGCAGAACTGAAGGAAAGGATTTGCATCTGTAGTTCATATACACTGGCTTTTCTCTTTGTCTCTTACTTTCTCCCTTTTCTTGAATATTCCCAAGAAAATGAGGTTTTTGCCTGAGAAAGGGCCTCAGAATTTGGCCCCAAAATGGACAAATTACAACAAAAGTAAGATGCATAACTAATGAATTATGGAGCGACTGCCACTCACCTCACTGTTAAGGCAGCATCAGGGTTTCTATTTAAGGAAGAATCTTGCATGCTCTCTAAAATCCATATACATAGTTGTAACATAGATGATAGACAAGGCAAGGCACTATTAAAACACATCTGTTTACATTACAAAATGGGTGAAAAGGAAATTCTAATGGAAATAAAGGCAAATATAATAACACCTTATTATATTTCTCCTTTAATCTAAAAGTGATTTACAGACTATACTCATTGGGATTGCTTTATCCACCCCTTAAATGCATCCATTTACAGGGTGCACTAGCAACAAGTTGGGACTGGTGTTTTTCTACACGGGCAGAGTAGGAGAGAGGGGTTTTTCTTTGTTGTTGTTTTTTTGCTTGTTTTTTCAAGGAAAGTGAGTGAGTGTGTGATTTCTAGAGAGAATTTTGATAGGCAGAATGTAATTACTTAAGCTGGCATTTAGCCAGACAAAGGACACATATTGAGTATAAACACAGATTGATTTCACCCATGCTTAGCTCAAAAGAAGGAGAAAACAAAATCACAGTCCTGGAAGAGCATGCATTACAAATGATCTTACATTGATTTTTTCCATATACAAATATCAAAACTCATTACATTCACTGTAACAAATCAACAGTCTTTTTTTGGAAGTCACTTCAAATGTAGACTCCATGTTTTGTCTAGTGTTATTCTTTTCTACAAAAATAATATAAGTTCCCTTGTTTAAAAAACAAGGGTTTTTTTTTCCATCTGTTTTTCATTCTATTTAAATAAAATGCATGTCCTGGCAAATTTGCCATAATTCCAGTCGCTTAAACTGCCGCATCTATGACAGACAACACAAAGCCACTTCTAAATCCATTTGATAGTACAGAGTTTCCACTTGGCTATTATAGTACTACTGACTTACTGACAATCTTGTACATTAAAAAAAATAAAAGTCAGTATTTGTTCACTGATGATTTATCCTCTTCCAGTTTATTGTTCTCTAGTGCTATTCATTTCCAAAGCCAGGAGTGAAATGTGTTCTATAAAGATTCCTTTATTAAGTCACTTTATCCTACTACAACCTTGCCTAATTTGTTCTTTGAAATAGCTTGGATATGTCACTCGCATTTGAGGACAGACTAAGTCTGGCTGCTCTGCAAGCACAAAAGGTGGAAAGAAGCCTGCCCCAATATCCCTTTACTGCTTCACTCCTAAATTCTGGGAATGCTCCCTCCTAACACTGGGGAAAAGGCCATTCCAAAGGAGGTGGCTCTGAATCCTTCTTGGCTCCAGCCAGCTCTACTGGCTGTATAATAATGGAAAGCGTAGCATGCACACTTCACTCTGAATAGCAGGGAGTTCCAGGAAGGAATGTGCTTTCTTGAGGTACAATCCTTGCTAGGGGCTAAACTAGGGCAAGTCCTCCAGCAGCTCCCCCAGACAAAACTGTCCCCAATGCACATCTCTGTGTCTACTCCACAATATGGTAAACTCAACTATCTATCGTGAACTCAACTCTCTAGAAGTGCTGGGATTTAGAAAACTAGCTTCCAACCTGATGACAAACTAAATTGTGGATTTAGCTTTACTAAGCCTTAACTTGATTAAAGGCTTTTAAGAAATGCGGCAGCAGCATATGGCACCACTTAAAAACATATGTATATTGGAGTCAAATGCTTTTACAATATTCATAAATAGTCAATGTTTTCTGCTTAAAATATTTTGGATTAAATTAGACGGAATGGTGTTAGACAAAGCTTTCCTAATACTAAAGACTTAGCATTCATTGGTTCAGTTAGCCAACTTTAGAACAGTGGTGTACAATGGTCTCATCAACACACCAAGACCTTGGATCAAGGAAAAGTCTGATTTTACTAGAGAAAAAGGTATGTTCTTAACTCAAGTTAACTAACATCCTCGTAAAGAAAAGGCTGTTTGTATGTTTCAAAAAAGTTAGAGATTGAGTTAAAGACTATGGAGGTGCCTATCACTTTCCTGGACCCGCTAACCCATGTGGAAACTCTCTGGTCTTCATTAGGATTTTACCTCGTGTTAGTTAAGTTCAGTCAGCTAACTTCAGTTAACACCACACCTTTTTTCTAATGAAGACAAAGTCAAGGCAGGCCCTAGACCGGAAGTTGAGAGACCTCGGTCCCACTGTCAATTCTACTCTTTGATGCTGGCTGTCATGGCCATCACTGTTACAGCATCCATACACTCTGCCTTCAAACAGGGAAAAAGTGAAGACAAAAGCTGCAAAATTCCAAATTTGAATCACAAATGAAATATATTTATTAATTTACTGTTATCTTAAAATTCCCAACTGCAAGTTAATAAATTTGGGCAAGCAAAAGCAAACCAAACAAGGATATGAACACTTTAAATTCAAGAGTGTAAGCCCTGTTCAGATACTGAATGCCTAGATCCATTTGTTAATTGAGATATGGGGTTTGTGTCCTTAATTTGGCTTCTTCTTATACTTCAAAAACTCCTGGTCCCCTGAACTCATGTAGATAATGCTTAATAACTTTTAATAAACTTCCTAATATTATTACACATTTTGCTAACAGGGTGCTGAATATTTAACTCATTGCCACAGAACAGAGAACTTGATTTACCATAATCTGTAAATAGTCCTGATAAGATCTTATTGTTTTATTAATATGTGTCTTTGTCAGTTAAAAAGGCAGCACTTTGTTAACTAACTGGGAGAAAATATTAAACAATATAAGCACTGACAGCCTGCAACTGCAAAATACTTTAAATAATTTTTAACCATATAATTTGAGTTCTTTCTCCATTCTGGATTACTTTATTTAGATTCTTATACCATACCCATTATCACGGTATCAATGCATGCCATTTACTTCGACTGTAAGCTCTCTGGGTCTTGTGATTTGTACAGTGCCTAGCACAATGGGGCCCTGACCATGACTAGTCTCCCTAGGCACTACAGTAATACAAACAACAAATAAGAAACGGTAGCACCTTAAAGAATTAGGAAATTAAACAAGGAAACTTTTTTGTCAATCAAATATGGCTCTTCTCATAGATCAGCCAGCCTCATCCCTTTCATGAACTGCCTCTTATGCACCTAAGCAAAACAGACAAGAAGTCAGGAGATGTGGATCCCGTGCACAGGGTCATCAAATCCTCCTTCCATTTCCACTCTGGTTCTACCGGGCTCTGAGTTATGGGGAAATGGGCATCATTTGGATTCATTAGGCAAATTCTATGTAACTTACATATCAAAACCAAACCTGAATAATTAAAACAACAGAAACTTTAAAGTCACAAGCTTCTTTCTCCAATCCCATGTGTGTACCATGCCTGCCCAATTAATGTAGCCAGAAACCTTTGAGGATATTTCAAAATTATATAGTAAGCTCTATGATTTATGATTATCCATTTTGAACAAGGGGACATTAGAGATGTCTATGACATTAGAGGACTAGAGATGGACGCCATTGGGTAAGATACCTTTAACAGGCCCATTGAGGGAATTCAACAGCAAATTTTCAGTCTCATATGCAGTAAATAATATAAAAAATAAAACATCCAGTGAAGAAATAATCTTCCACAGTTCTGTCTGTCCATATTTAGCATATGTTCATCCTGCTGTCTTAATTATTGACTAAATTGACTGACCCAATCTTGATCGGTCATGATTAAGTATATCCTAACTAAAGGTCACATCTCATCTCATTGGCTCTATGCACAGATATGTATATTGTATGTAGTTTTCCCACACCTGGGTGACAGATACAGCATCAGTAACATACTTCATTTAGCCACTCAACCCAGTATAATTCAGTGTAAATTAGAAATATCCCTCATTGTATTTAGCAGCTTCTGCTGTGAGGACACACAACATATTGTAATGAAAATGATCTAAGTGAGAGTGAGGGACTGCAGCATAATTTCGCAATGTAGCATGTCTCTCAGTGATGTGAAAGTCATGGCTTGTCATACTCTGGCTTTTTTCCTGAGGCATGTCACAGCTAAAAGCCAGCTCATAATATGCCTTTAACATTACTGACAGGCCTACCAAGTGGCACAAGATGACTGCATTCCCCTCCCCCCCCCCCATGTTTTTATAAGCAAGCAATTACTCCTGGAATTTATTTTTACTATTATTAAAAAAAAAATAAAGAAGTTAAGATTACTTTGTTTCTCTGCTCCAGAATTTCTAACTCTCTAAAGACTAAGGAGAACAGAAATAATGCTAGCATTATCCAACTCTTTTGTGTCCTCTGTGAATCTAGAGTCTAAGTGGTCTGGAATAGTGCATCTGAATCAATCAAATTGGAGCTATTAACAGAGTGGCTTATGGTCTCACTTGAATTTAGTTGCCTGCGTTTGGGTGCTTTTTCTGGTGCACAGCTATTGCCTGGATGTTCCATTTATAACTGAGGTGGCATTTACTGTTATGAAGCCAACAAGGATCTATTTGCACTTGTAAGAAATTTTCTTGAGAATCATTGCAGCAAGCTGGTCAGATGAGAGTTAAATTAAATCTTGTTGTTTAAGTGTTCTACCCTGACACTATAAGGTTGTTTTGTTCTCCCCTGATGGTGTATATACCCTCCACTAAATGAAAGGCCAGTTACATTCTATGTCAAGCTGCACCTAAATTCTGTGACAAGGCATAGGTTGTTGATCACACTCAAGTATTTGTGAATATTTCATCCTCTAGACCAGTAGCTGGCCCATAAATGCTCTACAACTATAACAACAAGGATGGGAGAAGAGATTCTTTTACTATTCAAATGATAGAGGTCTTGACATAGCAGCAGAAGATTGTCCAAATTTACGATGACACAGAGAACAGAATATGTCTTTCAATAAACTCAAATATACTAAATATAGATATAATCTGTAATTGACTAGAATTATGTGATTACCATAATCCAATAAAAGGGTACCATACATTTTTTTAAAAACATTTAATAAAGAACGAAACTCACTCAGTATCATCCTCTTTTCATGTCATGTCATGTTAATCTATTTCTCTCTTCCTTTCCTTCAGTCCATCCTATGGGTATATCTATACTACCCGCCGCATCGGCGGGCAGCCGATCGATCCAGCGGAGGTTGAGTTATCGCATCTAGTCTAGATGTGATAAATTGGCCCCCTAGCACTCTCCCGTTGACTCCTGTACTCCACCACCGCGAGAGGCACAGGCAGAGTCGATGGGGGAGCAGCAGCAGTCAACTCACCTCAGTGAAAATACCGCGGTGAGTAGATCTAAATACGTCGACTTCAGCTACATTATTCATGTAGCTGAAGTTATTTAACTTGGATCGACCCCCCCCACCCTCTAGTGTAGACCAGGCCTATGTTGTGTTTTTATAACCTGTCTTTCTAGGTCTTTGAATCCAATCAATATTCTAAGATTCAAACAGCATGTTACCCAGGATTCAAACCACTAGTTAACAATTAACTAAACTCATCTGAATCATGAAGACCCCTGGTTAATATCTTCCACCTGGGCTGTTTTGCTCTTTACTATATTTGTGCAACCCCATTGTTTTATAAGGAAAGCAGAATTTGGGACTCAGTTCCAAAATTACAGTATCATTTCAAATCTTACTTTAACTGCAATAGACAAATTCTGTTCAGATTATGTTTAATGTTTGAACAAATGAGTCTTCTAGGGACCATAGAGAAAAGCTCACTTAGTAAAAGCTCTTCATTAAATTCTCAAACTAAGATGAAAAAATGATTTATCTGATTATCTTCCAAGTCTAAACATGACATTTTATTTTCTAATGTTTAATATGAACAAAGTGAAGATAGCTCCACAGATTTCTTTCAATTTGTAAATACAAATTAGAAACACAATTTATAAACATTCTTTCAGACTCCACTTGGATGGACTGGTGAAGATCAGAGGTTTCCAAATGATCATGTGCGAACCACTGGTGGTCTGCAGAAAGATGGCTATTCAATTAGGTTGGCTTTCCTTTCCATTTGCATCTACTAAATTGCATTACAACCTGGTTATATATACACTAAATACTGTAAGATTTCTTTTCTAAGTAAACAATTGTTCTGCTTGCCACAATAATGCTATATGCCAGAAATGAGGCAGTGGCCCATACACTTATAAACTGGAGGGAAGGCAGTCCATGCGACAACCTGTGCATCAAAATCTGACCCACAGTATGAAAGTTTGAGAAACCCTTGGTGTAGATAAAATGTAAAGCAAACCAAGCCTTTCTGTGTTACAGAAACTGAAGCCCATACAGCTAGGGCGGCTTATTAAAGTTCATTTCCATGTGTTATTTGTGACAGTTATTGACTGTTCTTCATTTGGGAAAGTGAGGTTTGGCTATGCATTGTCCCAGTGGGAGCATCAGGAGGCATCTCAGCAGAGTTTAATCCCTCTTTGGAATGCCCTGGCCAGCCATTTCGGGACTTCAATCCCACCTCCTCTCAGCCATACTCTAGGAGGTGCTAGTGCAGTGTTTGAACTCAGGTAATACAGAGAATAGCAGTGGCTAGTCCCTAAGTGGAGTGCAAAGAGATGGTCTGACCCTAACTGTACTGTAGCTTAAATTACTTCCTGCTAAGAATTCTTTCTTGGCGTAGAGGGTCATGTAGCCCTCTAAACCAACAGCAGAAGCTATCACGGATAAATTAAACCGAAATTTGTTCTTAATGTGTATAGCTTCTGTCCACCTGATGAGCTGTGTCCAGCCAAGCCAACTTTTAATCTTTGCTTCATCTGGATTTCTGCTACCTATGTGTATATTTTTTAATTGAGGTATGCTACATGGGAAGGATCTTCTCTGAAGTATCTGGAATTGTTAACCAAAGAACACTAAGTTCAATTATAGGCATGCAACTTGTTTGATTGCCAAGCCTGAACCACAGCACTGAAAGAACAACACACCAACACTTATAATTTTGAGAAGAGACAATATTTTAGCATAAGATGCAGGAAGAAAGAACATTACATGTTTGTAAATAATTTCAGGGGACAAACTAATCAAATAAAACTAGGTTTCTGTTTTCTTTTTAAAGACAACCCTATAATTTGATTACATTCAAAGGATAACCAAAGGATAATTTGTGTTTTGTCACCTATTTTATACCAACAGAAGCCATGCAGTTGCATTTCTCATAAGCAGCAAGAAAGCACTCATATTTCAGTAAATAGTCAGTAGCACCTTCAGAAGCAATGTAAGGATGTTTTTCATAGTTTAGACATGAATGAATTTGAAACCGATTTTCATGTCTGTTTTTCTCTCATTTCGGTAAAACTGCCAAAAGATGTTACTTTGTTTTATCTAACCTGAATAATCTGAGGATTAAGTCTAGCTGACGTTTGTCACAGGAACAAAATTCTGACCACACAGAAAACAAAGGGAGGTGGAGGTAATGTTAACCTGAATCAAGGCACCAGAAAGGCTTTGGTCTGCCACCAGAGGAGTGCAATACAAAGGCCAGGGAGGATCACAAGAGCTAAGGGATTCAAAGCAGACTTTACATACTCACATTTCATTTGTTAACGTCAGCTTTGCTGGTCACTTTGCTTAATGCTCCTGCGTATGTTTAACAGGACACATTTTTTTTTTTTACACATTTTTTCATATCATGTAATTTGGCAGGGAAGTTTAAAAGAAAAATAGATTTCAAAATCTCAGATATAGGGGTTTTTGAGCTAAATATTCTGCAGAAACAGTAAATTGCAGGTTTCTTTTCTTTAGCAATTATGACATTTTTTCCTCTGAAAAGACCATCCTCTTAAGCCCTTTGTATCTTAGGATATAGACACACAAACCTTTTTTAAACCCTTCAGACGAAACGCCTTTCTGTCTCTAAATAGTTTCATTTAGAGTCACAGACTTTAAGGACAGAAGGGAGCATCAACTTCATCTAGTCTGACCTCCTATATACCACAGGCCACAGAACTTCACCCACCTACTCCTGCAGTAGACCCATAACCTCTGGCTGAGTTAATGAAGTCGTCATATCTTGAGAATCCATGGTCCTTACATAAGGGAATTGATTTTTAAAATCTATTTCTTGGTTTCAAGACAGTTATGCAAAATTATACATAATAGAATAGTAAGGACAAAAACAAAACAGAACAAGTAAACTAATTACAAACCCTGCTGCATCACTTCATGCCCACAATAACTCCTTTGCAATCTCATCTGCCTCTCACTGCACGTCTACAGGAAAATAGGCAAGAAATAAATGTTTCCCTGACATTCTTCATTTTGTCATTAATCTAATAAATAAGATGTTCATGTGAAGCAACTGATGCCAGGTCAATATACTACTCTTTCTAAAGAGGTCCATAACTGCTTTTCCAACTTCTCAGGATGAACCACTGCAAAACCCAGAAGAATTACAATTCATTTTTATAAAGACCACAATTTTATATGTATAGTTGGGATGATGTTTTCCAGTGTGTATTACTTTGCATTTACCAACACTGAATTTCATCTGCCATCTTGCAGCACAGTCACCCAGTTTTGTGAGATCCCTTTGTAGCTTTTCACAGTCTGCTTTGGACTTAACTATCTTGAATAGTTTTGCATTATCTGCAAATTTGGCCACCTCACTGTTTACGCCTTTTCCCAGATCATTTATGAATATATTGAATAGGAGTGGTCCCAGTACAGATCCCTGGGGGACACCACTATTTACCTCTTTCCATTCTGAAAACAGACTATTTATTCCTACCCTTTGTTTCCTAGCTTTTAACCAGTTACTGATCACACGAGAGGACCTTCCCTCTTATCTCATGACAGCTTATTTTGCTGAAGAGCCTTTCGTGAGGCTTGTCAAAGGCTTTCTGAAAATCTAAGTACACTATATCCACTGGATCCCCCTTGTCCACATACTTGCTGAGTCCCTCGAATAATTCTAGTAGATTGCTCATTGAGCTAAAATCATTTGGGGAGGTTGCAAAGGTAGCTGGAAAGATCTCTGGATAAAAATCCCCAGTAGGAACAATCTATGCCAATTCCTAATCCTCCCAATAAAGGAACTTGATCTCAATTTTTATTTTAGCATTCCAGATTTAAGAGTGATGGGTTAATTCTGGAAAAGCATTGATCAATTTATGACCCAGATATAATTACTACAGTGTGATACTGGGTTAGTAATCATTTTCAGTAATCCAACTACAATGGCCATTCCTCAAGTTTCTTCCATTTTGAAACATTCTACCACTGAGTGAGAGATTCTTTTAGAATGAGGAATCTAATCTGGATCTGGCAATCTCTATTCACAACCAAACAGACTTTAAATTTGATTGCAGGCCTGGATTGGAAAAGGGGTATTTCTAGGGGCTTCTAAATGTATGACAGTAAGTAGGCTTTCTGAAGTAAATCCAAGAAATGGAGCCAATTGTGAAAGTCAGTTTTCAGTGTAATAGTTCTATCTTAGGAATACGTAACCTATCTTTTGTTTCATGAACATCTAATCTTCATAATTTAAATCTCGGTCTGTTCCTTTTCCATAGTAAGACTATGGTCACATGCTGATTATTGTTATTATTATTTTAATAATTGTGTGTGATTGTAAGTGCAGGATAGGGGCCTGATCTTAAGTACATTGAAGCCAACGGGAGTCTTTCCATGGATTTAAATGAGCTTTGGATCAGCCCTACATAGGCTGTTTTTTCTGAGAGCTACTAGCATTTTGATGTGAAAGTTTGACCACTAGAATGAGAGCATTCATTTGTTCCAGTCCATAAATTGCAAATGCAGTGACTGGAT
This sequence comes from Caretta caretta, assembly GCF_965140235.1. Taxonomy (NCBI): domain Eukaryota; kingdom Metazoa; phylum Chordata; order Testudines; family Cheloniidae; genus Caretta; species Caretta caretta. Next base: position 51,316,887 of record NC_134216.1, on the reverse strand, counting down.
TACACAATAAACAGTCTCTTGCTGTATTTCCTAGTCCCTTCTTTAATAAAATGCCCAAGTACATAGAGTCAAGTATATACAGAAGATTATTTAGTCAGAGATGAGAAATTATTTTAAGTGGGAGTACAGTGGGGAAACTCAAGGGACTCAAATTCCTGACTTAGGTTTACCTGTTGCATTACTCTGTTAAATGCTTGGAAGAGGCAAAAACAGCTTCTTATCTGTAAATCCCCCACCACCTTCTTGCCAAATTAAGCACACATACAAATTTTGTTTTTTTTTCCTCCAGTGTTATTGTGCTTTTATGCATCAGAATAAGTTCCTGCTGGCTAGTATTATACTAATCAATCAACAGGGTGAATTCAGAGATGGTTGCACAGCTGTAGTCAATATGGTAATTAAGATCTATATTAATTTATGTAGTTTCTCAGTAAAAAGCAGAGCAAACAAATCTACAAAGTCTGGAAGCCAATTAACACATCACTTATGTAGAGGTTTTAAAAGCAGATAAAATATTTTTATCTGCTGAAAATATTCCTTATTAAAATATTTTTTAAATCACAAAAATAAGTGTGCAGGACCATCTTATACAAACAAAAGTCAGGGAATTCTCAGAGTTAATGCTCAAAATCCATCCTTATGAGCACTGTGCTACCAAGATACTGAAATATCTATAGATTAAAGTTATTTAAGGGCAGATTTTCATTTCCCTCTGGATTTTCTCTAGTTCAAAGCAATTCTAGGTTAATGTTGCCACTTACCTGTGAATTTCCATTTTTACAGTTACTTAAGAAAAAGGCAATATTGTTTATCCTAACAGTCATGTAACTATATGAGGACAGATTTTCAAGCTTTGTCAGCTGTTTCCCACCAGCTGAGATTCTGGCCCATATGTTTCTATGAGCATGTTTTTAATACTCGTACATTGCTTTTGTGTAAAAAAAAAGGAATATTAAGTTTTAAATACAGGAAGAGGCAATTTTAATTAATAGAGATATTTGTACAGCAGAGAGCAACGATATGAAATAACTTATTTTTCCACCATAACTGAAGCAAAATATTCTACTTAATAGATGATCTCTTCGAGATGTGAACTTTCAGGTTGACAAATACATTTCCCCCCCTTTTACCCCAAAACAACCTGTTCTATTACTAATTCGTCTAATGAGGAACTCTGCAATCTTATTGGGTCCTTTGTGAGAGGAGGAGGAGCTATGGTGATGGTCGCTACAAATGTGCCAATTTAAACGTAGCAAAATAGTTACCTCTGTACTTGCAGTATACTTCCTTATACTTCCTATAGAAAAGACTCTTAACTGAGGTAGTGAAGTTGCAAATACTGAAATGAACTCGCTTCAAATGCAGTATTGTTATCTAAAGCAACTACAGTTTTTAAGGGTGAGTAGCATGTAATCACACCATAGGGAATCAGAGGCTGTAGTCTCTCTGCAGAATGCTTCTGAAAGAGAGCTTTTACAGCCAGCCCAGATGAGATGGAGAGAGCTCTCAGATGCCACAAAGGAAAAAACGACATTTTGATCTAAGTATAATTGTTCCTGGAAAACAGTTTTGAACACAAGGAAAACAAATTTGGCAAAGATCTTGTAAACCTTTAAAGGCACATGATTATTTTTCCTGTTAAAACAGGACATTTAGCTTAAGAGCTGAACTTTCTGAGAAAGGTGACAACCACAATGAGCTGAACCAAAATCCAGACTCCAAAGTTTAGGAAATTTTGAATCAGAGACTCTATCCAAACTCTGTAACTCAAACCAATCTCCACTGGGCTGTACCTGGAATTACTGTAGGTTATACAAAAACAAACGGAGACATACTGTATGTATGCAACTAGTGCAAGAGATTGGAGCTAGTTCATGTTATGAAGCATGGGCTCAGAGACAAAGTTAGAGAGGAACAGAAAGCTGGAGCAAAAGACTGCATGAAACCAGTCAAATCTCAACCAGATCAAAGGTTTCGAGACATATTGTAACACAGAGGAGCAGATGGAGGATCACCCCTGGAGGAACCCAAACAATGCAGAGAGCTGCATCCACATGTGAATGTTCCTGTAAACAAGTCACACAGAACATCAAAGACCAAGGCAAAAATTAGTGCTCCATTGCTGTGCACAGCCGGCTCACAGATGGAGATGCTTCCCTAGGCTAAGCAGCACCGTTGCTTCTCTTAAATGCATGGCGTTGCCAGCTGCTCCACAGGTTCTCCATGCCCATGTGATTCCCCTTGCTGCTTTTCTCCCTGAATTCCCTTCCAGTACAGTATCCCCCAAATTGCTGTGCCTTTTGTAGACCGATTGGCTGCAGATGGGTAAACTCAAAGATTCAGGGAAGCTGGGGTTACAGAAAATTGCTTAATGAACAGAGATTCTCAAACCAGCATTACACCAGCATCCTTTTGCTTTAATTTTTGTGCTGCCAGGCTGAATGGTGGCATGGCGCTCCTGGACTGGTAAGCCTCAGATAGCATGACAGAAGCCAGGAACCTAAAGGATTGAATCTCAGTCAAAATACTTTATGGGCTGTAAGGTAATTAAAACCGTACTTTCCAGTTTTGAATAAGTATCCGAGTAGCGGATGACAGAACAAGGAATAATGGTCTCAAGTTGCAGTGGGGGCGATTTAGGTTGGATATCAGGAAAAACTTTTTCACTATGAGGGTGGTGAAACACTGGAATGCGTTACCTAGGGAGGTGGTGGAATCTCCTTCCCTAGAAGTTTTTAAGGTCAGGCTTGACAAAGCCCTGTCTGGGATGATTTAGTCGGGGATTGGTCCTGCTTTGAGCAGGGGGTTGCACTAGATGACCTCCTGAGGTCCCTTCCAACCCTGATATTCTATGATTCTATGATTCTGTCCTCTACCCAAGAGAAATGTGTTTTTGCATAAAATGCCAGAGCATCATAAAATGCTGCACAGACAAATCATTTGACACTAAAAGAAAATTCTGAAATACAACTTAATGGTCACTACATAGGCCCCACCACCATTTAAGATCTCCCTTCATCCTACTTCATCCCCCAGAAGATGTTACATTGTGGTACAGAATTTGCACGTTCACTGGTCAGTGCGTATTACACGTTCCTGCTGTGCCAGATCCACATGTTGTGATGTTGTGCTCAGAACACCAAGAATGGGGAGCCACTGTGTTACCACTCTGCCTTAGCAAGAGGGAGCGCTTTGCTTTCGCTAAACTGTTTGTCAGTTCCCTGACACCAGCCTGTCTGCCTTGCCAGCAAACTCTTCAAGACTCTGCCAATCTTAACCTTGCCTAACAGGTAACAATCAGTGAATACCAATTTCCGAGTTTCCCAGAGACATCTTCCTGCAGTGAACATGCCCTCTCACTGGACACTCTCAGAAATTAAGTTTGCTGTCTCCAAAGAAGAAGCACACACACCAGCCCATAAGGTTAGATGAAGACTCACATGTCACTTTAATACACAGTACTGAGATGGTTTTCTAATAAAACTATAAGTTTATTAGCACAGAACAGAGATTTAAGTGGTACTAAGCAAGAGAAAAAGACACAGGCATGATTACAAATAAAACAAAAAACTTACTTTCTAGTGACTAAAACAAAAAGCTGAGCAAGTTACAAGCTCTGCCTAAGCAGTTTTCTTATTTACATCAAGTTACCAACATCACTAACCCTTCACTCTAGGGGATGCAACTTTCACAGTTCAAAGGATGTTGTACCACATTTCCCATCAGTAATGGATAATTAAAAGGTCTTTTTGCTCCCGTTATGTTACCCTACATTTCTGGCTCAAGAGCTAGGAAGGCTTCCTGAGGTAAAAATTCTGTCCCCTGGTGTGATTGTTAAATGGTCTTCTCCCCTACTTCTTTAGCTTGATAGCTTTGTCTACCTTCTGTGTAAATGTACTTTTATTGTCCTCTGCCAGTAACCTAGCTGGTCAGACAGATAAATACCATTGCCTAGAGCAAGCTGGGCTTATGCAGTGCCACCCAAACACATTTTAAGAACTTATTTCCAGCACACATTTATAACTCTTTGTACACAACCCATACATGTATCACACAAAGATTTTTGGACCTGGAAGTACCTAGGGAGCAAACTTCAAACCCCCTTCACCCACATGGGGAAGGGCAGGGAGGAGTATGACTGATGCACCCCTACCAGGGATCTACCAAGAGCAAAAGCTTCAGTTTATGGCTGGGATTCTGTAAGAGCCCTGCTGGCAAAGGTTGTGCAGGATATGGAAAATAATAACCCAACATTCCAATTTTTGCTGGATAATAATAATAAAAAAAACAATTAAGACACGTTGTGTCTACATTTTAATCAGGTTACTCATTTCCTCTACTCTAATGTAAACCATAACGTTTGAAAAGGAGCACATACAATCAATTATAAAATACATTTTAAAATCCCCGGAGGCATCACCTGTCCTCCCATAATGCCCATTTCCTCTCTTGGGAAAACATCTAAAAAGAGATGGCTGTTGAGCCCAACATCCCTTTAAGATGAACAAGTCCGGGATCTTCTGGACCAAGGAAGCAAGCAAAAAGTTGAGGATGCTTCAATGAAAATACCATGAGCAAACAGCAACCCATCATTGGAACATGAGAACTCTTTTAGTATGAGCTCTTCAGCTGATCTCAGCTGCTGCGGCAGTACATAAGGAAGGGAGGATATTCTGAAATGTCCTTACAAAGCAGAGGGCGAATACGTATACGACATAATAAGAAAAACACAATCCAAATTAAATCATTTAGCAGGTAAAATAACAAATATAACAACAATCTTTATTATTATCAATAAAATTTTGATTAAAAATCATTTTAAGCAGTGCATATCAGTTTACCAATTGCTCCTAATTACATAAAAATGAAGGAAACTTACTGTGAAATTTATTAGACTACTATACATTCCTATGAACTAAATAAATGTAAACAACACTTAATTGTTTACATTAAAATTATGCATTCCAATATTAAATGCACAGTCTAGGTTATTAACAGGATGTGATTTAAAGAGTAGTTTCAGGAGAAATATTCTTTTCCTTGTTCACATTCAATTTATTTTATTTGCTCATGTTTATTATGCTTTAATCAAACAAAAAGTGTTCTTTTACCACTACCTTATGTGTAAAGCAGAAGAAATTACAGTGACTGATTATCAATAGGGTATTTTGTTTCTTTTTAAAATAAAATTACTTATGGGTAGCATTTGTTATAAAAGCCTAGAGAACAGAAATTAAGACTTAAGCTGAGCTTGATGCTCAAGCAGAAAACAATTCAAAGTTGTAATGCAGTTAACAATATGCTTTATTTCCCCTTAAACAATCATGTGCATTCACATCAAGAGCTAATCCTCCCAGAAGATCTCAGATAAGCAGCTCAAATAAAGTATTATCTTGAGGGCAATACAGAAATGTTGATCAGCTGGATGCTTTCATTGTGCAAATAAGGATTTATGTTTCCTGAACACCACATATTCCCACAATAGGGCAAATGAATTTCCAAAAGGAAGCAAAGGAGTGTGTTATTTTGCACATAGCAAATACCTTTCATCCCCCCTTGTTTCACTTTTTAGATTCAGGTTTTCGAAACCTGGCTGAAATGAAGTTCACTTTAGGTAAAATGTTTTTACACCTGTTAAATGTATTAAACCACTCCATTTTGATTTAGACAGTCAGCTCATTCATCTCATTGCTTTCAGCTCATTTTCTCTCCTGATTATCAAGAGTAACAGTGTTGAATGACATGGAAAACAAGCAGGATAATTAACGTTTTCTCCCCCATGAGTGACAGAGGCTTTTCTCAGCACAGTAACAGTGCATTGCGTGTGAACTGGCGACAGCGTTTTCTTCGACAAGTTGTATAGAAAAATACTATCTTTGGGAGCTTTTGAAAGGTCTCTGCCATAGCCTTCTGTCCCCAACAACAACCGCAGAGCCCTCATTGCTTGAGGACAGACTTCCAGTTGTGGCCTTCTCTCCTCAGATCTCAGGGAAAAATTTACCTCCTCTCTCCGGACATCCTTATTTGATGGTCCCAGCTTCTTCCCTATACCACATGCCTCTTTCTCTGCTACCAATTATATACTTCTCCTGGCCATCTTCAGCTGGCCCCAAAGCCCCCTGCCGCAAGATAATGAAAGCAAGTAGAGGAGCCAATTCAGTCCCATGGCACAGGAACCAAAAAAAGGTATTGTATGTTTGTAGCATGCTACCTACAATGTACTAAATATAGGTGATTAGCCGTATACTGGTTACTTGTAGGGAAGGGTAGTGACAGAGCACTTTGGCACTGTGACACCAGTAGCAGGTAAGATTTTGGTGTAATCCAACTTCCTCTCCCATGGGTGTCCAGGGCACAGGAAGGGTGCCCCAGTCCTTATGATTACTTAGGATATCAGTTATTACAAATCTTCTGGTCTTATAAGTACTGCAACTTCAGCCTAAAAAAAAAATTACTACACTGCGGCCTTATTTCTGCATCATCCCAAAAGACATCAGCACTGCAATCTACTTGTTTTGCAAAGGACATCACAGAAAGGTTAAAGGATAACATTTTAAGAAGCACTAAGTGACTTAGCCACTTGGGTTAAATCTCACTGAAAGTCAACACTCAACTACAAAATAGGTGCACATTTTTAACAGCAAGGGTATAATTAACTATTGGAAATATTTACCTAGGTATATAGTGGATTCTCTGTCACTTGCATTAAATAGATTGGATGTCTTTCTAAAGTATATGCTCTAGCTCAAATCAGATGTTATGGGCTTGATGCAGGAGTCACTTGGTGAAATTCCATGGCCTGCGTTATGCAGGAGGTCAGACTAAATGATCATAATTATCACTTCTGGCCTTAAACATCTATGGATTTTGAATTTTTTACTCAAAAAGTCTGTAAGCAATACACTTACCATTTCTACTTATCAATTAGAGTTTGGATATTTTATTGACATTAGGTTATTATTAATCTGTATGGGCAATTTTATACTCTTGTAAAGAAAGCTGTTTCTCTCATAAATAGTTAATAATTACAATTAACAATTACTAATTAAAATATACCATAAGCATCATAACCCAACAATTGAGTTATGAATTAATGCATTAATTATCTATCACATTCATGACCATTTTGGCTTAATCATACTAAAATGCGCCTACATTTAAAAAAATAGTTAATTTGGACAGTATTTACCAGACTGATTCATTCTTTATTAAATTATTTTAACCCAGTTACTGAATAAATGACTGTCAATTACTCAATTTAATTTCAATTTTAACTTAGAACAGCTAAACAAATCCATTGGACCAAATTTATCCCTCATTCAGCTTTTTAAAAGTATACAAAAGGTTGCATTAGGAATCTATATGGCTCATTTTTTTTACAGCTTGTTCACAGGATGAATTTCACTTAACCCATATAAAAGATCCTTTTATGATTTTATTTAGGTGAAGTGCTGGGGTTCAGTCAAATGGCTTAGTCAAAGAACAGCAGCAAAGGTATTAATTCATCCTTCCTGACCATTGCGGAGAATGGAGAACTGTGAGTGCAACTCTGCAGAGCTCAATTTCAAAAAGCCTGTGGGGCTATTTAAATGCCATTATGTACAGGAAATTTCATTATGATTTTTAATCCTGTTTTCTTTAAATAACCAAAGTTAATGCAACATTAAGGTTACATTAAATGCAAAATTAGTAAATGAAAAAGTCAAGGTTCATTAACACACTCTCATGGCACATATATAATATTTGTGTTTTGATTTGAATAGGTCATTAAACCCTACATTACATGCAATGTGAGCAAATAAATATTATGGCAACAACTTTGGCTTTCTTAACTTTGTGTATTTATATATACAAATCTAACACGACCTGTAAGTGCTTTATTTATTTGTGTGATTTTTCATTTAAATGAAATGCTTTTGTATCTTTCTTGAGATATTCAGAGCCTTATCATGAATACCCAAGCTCACAAGTAATCCCAGTGACCCCTTACTGGAGTACAAAATGACCACTTATTTGGAGTTAGTAATGATTTATGGTATCACAACTTCAGGCTTGGTCTTCTACACTACCAACTTATGTCAGTATAACTATATCAATCAGGGCGTGGAAAATGCACACCCTCAAGGGACCCCGCTGGTGTAGATAGTGCTATGTCAATGGGAGGGCTTCTCCCACTGACATAGCTACTGCCTCTCAGGGAGGTGGAGTACATACACCAATGGGAGAAGCTCTTCCATCGGTGTAAGTGAAGTTTTCACTGAACACTACAGCAGCACAGCTGTATTGGTGCAGCTATGCCATTGCAGCACTGTAAGAGAAGACAAGCCCTTGGTTTTCCAACATCTCAGACGCCACTACAGTAGATTTTGGTACATGCCAACCATTGTTTAAGTGATGTGTGCATTAGCTGAAGCATGGCCCTTCATCAGGAATCCTTTCTCTTTAGATCCTGTCCTCAGGGGTCCACTGCTAGAATAATGACCTGTCAGTGAGCACATCAAGTGCCAGAAAGGCAGGAGTTCTGTAGCTAAAATTAACCAAACGAGAGGCACTGAAAAGTCAATAGTGTTTTCCAGCTGAAACCGATCAGGCGTACTAGAGCCCCACAGTGTTAACTACAGTATACTATTACAGCAGTAAAAATAAATTTTACATCTCTCCAGCAGAAAACAGGAAAGTTGTGACCTTCCACTGAACTATTACAACTCCCTGTAGCCAATGTGAAATTACAACACTTTAAGCATTTCAGACTTATTATAGACCCCTACAGCAATTATTGTCTATTTCTGAATGTCAGTTAATTACAAATACAGTCATAAAGCATTGCACTAGTTACCCCCAGTTTAAACATGCATTTCATTATAAAGAGCCAGACTGTAATCTCTTTACTTATGTTAAATAACAAGGACTTCAATGGGACAACTTGTGGAACAAGGTGCTATTTGGTGTAAAGAAAGAAGGATCCTCCCTGCCCCCCATGCGTGCACACGCACACACCGAGTTACACTTCTCTTTCCAAGATGTATAATAATTTTTAAAAAAAAAACACATAAATTCAGTGTGCCTTTCTATAAACTCTGTCATCTAGTCACCACAAAACAAACCTTCCTTGATGACGCAGAAGTTGATGGATTTTAAAAACAGACTTTTGAAAAATGAGACAACAGCTCTGGCTTGAAATTCCCAAAGTCTAAGTACTGCATAAGCCCATAACAAATCAGTAAAATCTACATTGGAATTTGTGCCTAATCATCTTAAGTAAAGCGGCTTCTCAGCACCAAATGAATCTACTTGCAAAAAAAGTTCTAGATATCACAGATTCTCGTTAACTACATTTTTCTCTAATGTTGCATCTACCTGCCTCGTCTCCCAGCCCCTGTAGGAAGGGGCTGTGTGAAGCCTTGTAACCCCTTCCTCTAAGGCAGGGGTGGGCAAACTACGGCCCAGGAGCTGCATCTGGCCTGTCAGACATTTTAATCTGGCCATTGAGCTCCTGCCGGGGAGCGGGGTCGGGGGCTTGCCCCGCTCTGTGCGTGCCGTGGCTCCACGTGGCTCCCGGAAATAGCAGCATGTCACCCATCTGGCTCCTATGCATCGGGGCAGGCAGGGGGCTCAACACGCTGCCCCCACCCCCAGCACCGCCTCCGCAGCTCCCATTGGCCGGGAACCATGGCCAATGGGAGCTGTACGGGCGGCGCGCAGAGTTGCCTGGCCGCACCTCCAAATAGGAGCCAGATGGGCTTCTGGGAGCTGCTTGAGGTAAGCGCTGCTCAGAGTCTGCACTCCTGACCCCTAATGCGGTACAAAGCTGTTTCCATAAATTCACACTAAAATCAAAAGACAAAGTAAGCAAAGAATTTTGACAATAGTTTCCTGGGCCAAATGCAAGGCTGGTGTAAGTGGAGGCAGTGACTTCTAGCCCCATCTCTTCAATAAAACAACATATAAAGTCTTTGACAAAGGCTAAAGAGCAAGGGCAAATAGAAACTGGATCATTTCATGATACAAGGTCTATTTGAAAGCCTATTAGAATGGACATTTGATGCCTTAATCCATGTTTTTCTTTTAAAATTAGAAAATATCCAATTTACTATCCACTATGGGTGGGTGAGGCTGATGAGTGAGCCTGTCAAAGTCAGTTCTCTCTCATATTCCTCACCACCCATGCTGACAGACTGTGTCTGCAGGTGCATCACAAACAGCAGCCCCTCCCCCGTCAAAGATTGTGATTCTCCCCGGCCACACCTTCCAACACAGTGAAAATCAAGGAAGGACAAGCTGGTCACCCCAGAAGATGTTTGGGGTGTTGACTGAAAGATGTTGACTGAAAATGTAAGTAGTAGGGTTGGGAAGGAGGTTGCACCTATAGGGTTTGCTTTTGAATGGGAAGTTGGGGTCCGTGGGAAAGGGTTATGTTGCGGGGGAAACTTTCACCCATGATTTGCCAGAGAGAACATCACTTGGTGAACCATCAGTGATTTCCTGTCTGAAGAATGGCACAGTCAGATGCAGGGCCTTACTGGAGAAGTAAGGGAAGTACGGTAAAGGAGGCGTAGCAGGGAAAGAGGAGGATAGAGATTGCTGTCTCAAGTAGTAATCCACAGAAAGCCTGCAGGCTGAAAACCCAGAGGGCAGGGACTGGGTTGGGGAGGTTTAATGTGGGAGGAATATAGCTGGGGAGAAATTTCTGGGACTAAGGATACTGTGGGGAGGAATAACTGAAGTGGTATGATGCAAAGTGACAGTAAGGGGAAATCTCAGTCAAAGAATTAAGGAGGTTTACCAGCTGATCAAAGATAGCTTTGACAAATATTAACAGCACCCAGGATGTGCCTACAGATTATGTTACAGACAATTTAAGCACCACCATTTTGAAAATCAGAGGGAAACATAATACAACAGTCTCTGTAGGAATCTGTAGCACCTTTAAAATAAGTTGTCATTAAGTTTTGCCAATTTTTATACTATGCATAATGTTACTACAACAATGTGCATGACAATAGCCTACAATATAAACATATCTTAATCATTCTTTTAAACTCTATCACAGATAATGGAAAGTATCAACATGCAGCATTATCCTTCTAGATTGTCAGAGCCTGAGAAAGAGTTGAGATGAGTTTATTACCTTTAGCTATTCCATTGTTACTCACTGATCAGAGATTATCACAAAGAAATTATGATGCATCAACTCCGAATATGTTTGTATGTACTATAATTTGAAGTATGAGAAAAAAATCTTATTTACATAAAGCATATTCCCCCTAGTGTAAAACAAAAACAAATACACTGTAACCTACAGTCAGTATTGAACAATTATTCTCAACCAATACCCTATGCTGATTTAATATGTTCAAAGCCAAATCCTGTCCTCTTTACATATGTGATAAGCCTTATGAAAGTCAAAGGGACAGTTATAATGTGCCCCAGAACCCCACTATATGGTCACCACTCTGTTGCAAGTTGTTCCAGATATTCGGTCCCACAAGCCTCCAAACTGGTCTGGGTAAAGTCGAGTCACTGTTTCTAGCTTTGGGGCTCTATAGGACATACCCTCAGGCTCAGACCTCTTCTCTGATATCCATCTTTGGGATATAGGACATTGATGCACAGCCACTCTAGACCCCAGAATCACTGTGTTAGACCTCTTGACACACCCAGTAGCTTTCACACCATCCTCCAGAGCTCCACCTAGGCAGTGAGCATCCTGGTCTTCTAGTTAACCCCTTTGGGGACAATATGTGAGGAAAGTAAGGAACAGTCTTAGCAAAGGAATTTCTTAATCATCATGACCTATTTTTTAAAAAGCAATTGGAGGTTCAGATACTTGAAAATAATAGAAAGTCCTGAAATGCTCCCCACCCCCTAGTTTGATATCACTCCTTACATGAGTCCAAGGTTTGTCAGCATTTCAGGCTGGTAAGAGTCCCTCTGGTCCTCTCCTGTAGACCATCCTACATGAGGCTATGTTTGGGCCCCTCTGCAGAGCACAGAATCCTATTCTTCAGTAGGGTCTCTCTTCTGTGCCATATGCTTGAGTTGGGAATCTCCAGCCCCCTCCAGGTGAGAAAATCACTGTTCCATGAGGGTAGGCCAAAAGTTTAGAGTCATTCAAAGTCAATGGCTCCAGATTGCTGCCATGATGGCTTCTCTGTGATAGGGTCAATAACATCTTTCTGGGTAAGGCAACTGTCTGGAACGCATTACAATAAGCAGCCCTCAGACAAATTTTGAGGTTTGCTCAACACATAGTAAAAAATGGAAATCATCATTTGATACATGAATAGGATCAACACAATTTAGCCCTCAGCCATCTACTAAGTTCATATTTTCAAGCACCATTTCTTTAATTTTATGTTTCTTTCCTTGACCCTGAAGCAACAGACTAATAGGTATACAACTTTTATCACTGCCGCTTATACAATGTTTGATCATAGAAAATGCCAGCTTGTACAATCTAAGAGATAATGATACATTAACATTTTTTGTTTCTTTCCAACTAACGGGTGTTTTTTGAACAACTCCTTGTATCCAAATTTGAAAGTTCACCCACTGAAATTTAAAGTTATAAAAACAACAGTGTTTCATTGCAGAATGTAATTTCTAGGTTATCTTTCAGGGACTGTGATATGCAACATTCTCTCTTGAAACTTCTAAACAAATGTTCAAACCCAAACGCATTAAGGAAGCTTAAACATTTTATTTCCAGTATGGCAAGGGACATTGAGGAAGCTCTCTACTCTTTTCTGTCATCCCCCTGTTATGGTGGAAGACAAGCTTAATGCCGCCTTTGCCTCCCCCTGAGCTGATGTAGCCCAGAATCAGATCCAGCATGTTCATATGTAAGTATTTATTAAAATTTAAGTTCTGTATTTTCAGTGCTATTGTGCGTGACTCTCCTGCCACTGAAATCAAGGGGAGTTTTGCTACTGACTTCAGCTAAAGTAGAATTGGACCAGTGGAGCAAAGACAGCCCTCATCTACTCATGCACAGCTCTCTGTCTTAAATGGCACTTGTACAGTTGCATCCAAAGGAAGGATTTAGCCTAGTGATTTTCTTATTGACCTCGTCACGCACAATAGCACTGAAAATACAGAAATAACATTTTAATAAATACTTACATATGAACACGCTGGATCTAATTCTGGGCTACATGAGCTCAGGGGGAGGCAAAGGTGACATTAAGCCAAATAGCAGCACGAAACAGTTATAGTGGGACCTAGAATTTGGCTCGCTGGGTGAAATTCTGGCCCCACTCAAGTCCATGGAGGAGGAGGGTTTCCTGTGACTTCAGTGAAGTCAGGATTTCACACATTATTTCAATGCCTTCTTACTACTCTTTATGGAGTTTTGAACTGCTTTCTATTATACTTGTTATTTTTTTTTTAAGTTGTTGAGACCAATGTTTAGCAAAAGTGATCAGTGTTGCTTTCAAAGTCACCAATCAACTCATAAAATGAACTAGTAGATATTAGAGTTCATCTATATTTAAATGGAATAAGTTAAGCATTATCTGTTTTACTCCTCAACTGTTGACTGACAAAGTCACTTCATCTAACGTGAGCCAACAGACTTATACACTTACTACAGAAATCCGTTGTCTTGCAAAGGAAATAAAGTTAAATACAAAGCTTACCCTAGTATTTTCAAATTTCTGGGCCAGGGGCAGAACAGATACTTGCTTGCATATCACTCATTTGTCAACATCTTTCAACTTGTATAGTTTCTGCTTTGGAGCTTTCAATGCACTGTGAAGGGAGAGAGAAACAATGACAAATGTCAGGTAAGAGCTAATGTTGTAATGAAGCACAGAAGTTACTTTTATTATGCTGGTTATTTTCTCATTTTAAAAAGACTGATATAAATAGCTTAAGTCATCAAATGTATTTCATGCCAGACATTTTGAATAGACCTCTGTAGCATCAGAATTCTCCGTCATCAAACAAAAATGCCAGAAGCTACAGACTTGCAGCTTTTAAAAGAAAGTTTGAATCTACATATTTTTTCCTGTAGCTTTCTTGTTCACAAATCCCTCATATAAACAAAAGGACTGTTCATTATAGAAAATAAGGGTCTGATCATGCATTACTTGCACATCCAACATTCACACTAGCTTCACTGGGAGTTCGATGTACAGCATACGCAGAATTGGGCCCTAAATCCTTCGGCATTTAAAAATTGATTAGAAGTCCAGACGGGTGGAAGTATAGGCAGCAACATAGTCATTTCCAGATACAATATATTCTGGCCTTAGTTCCATACAAAATCCGTTTAAGCCTTCAGGACTGAAGTACACAGTATTTCCAAAAGATTCAACAAAAAGGATTTTGTAGATTAACATTGAAAATAGAAAATAAAGATGGTCAAGACATTTTGAGTAAACAACTTGCACTTTGAAGAGAATCATAAAAATCAAATACAGTCTTTACCAGAAGATAATGGGCAAGAGAAAACAGAATGGCACTGCATCTGCAACTTGTGAACATATGTCAACTTTTCTCACCTAAATATTCCATCCAAAATATATTACACCATATACTAGCCCTTAGACTACATTAAGTTGGCTTGATTTTGTTACACCAATGCTCTGTTACACCAAAGCATAAAGGGGCTTTAAGGTGAGAGAAAAAAAAGCATTCGCACTGTCAGAATGGTTTAAAGGGGATTTAGCATAACAGAATAAGGGCCTATATCAGTAAAGCGTGATGAGAATAGAATGTGTGTGAGAATCAATGTATGTTCAATTTTTAAAGTGTCTAATCTAAGTCATACACATTTATTGTCTATGTGTTACTAGTTAGTAAATTATGGATTGCAGTTTTACATCTGTCCCTATTTTTCATGTAATTAAACAATTTGGTAAAAACCAGCTAGGTTACTGAGTCTTCTCTCCACCACAGACCTAAAAGTGGCAATTCTTCAACAAAAAAACTTCGAAAACAGACTCCAAGGAGAGACTGCTGAATTGGAATTAATTTTCAAACTGGATACAAATAACTTAGGTTTGAATAGAGACTGGGAGTGGATGGGTCATTACACAAAGTAAAACTATTTCCCCTTGTTTATTTCCCCCCCTACTGTTCTTGTCAACTGCTGGATATGGCCCACCTTGATTATCACTATAAAAGGTCCCTCCCCACCCCACTCTCCTGCTAGTAATAGCTCACCTTTCCTGATCACTCTTGTTACAGTCTATATGGTAACACCCATTGTTTCATGTTCTCTGTGTATATAAAATCTCCCCACTATATTTTCCACTGTATGCATCCAATGAAGTGAGCTGTAGCTCAAGAAAGCTTATGCTCTAATAAATTTGTTAGTCTCTAAGGTGCCACAAGTACTCCTTTTCTTCTCTCCACCAATGCAGGATTGTTTCCAACAAGAGCATTCCCTAATGTACCTGTGTCCAGTATAGTTTCAAAGATCCTAAGCAACAGGGGTTTCACACTTTCTCTTGGGAGACTACTAACAAATCTCACTGTCATTAATTTTTTACCCATCATATTCAGCTTAAATGTTTCCATTAGACCATGGAGCTACAGTAATCTAGCAACTGTCCTAATACAGAATGCACATTTTGATAGTTCAAGGTCAGAACAACTGACTATCATAGTCATGGGCCAAACTGTGATATTCCTGCTTGCAGTGAGTAGTATCTTAACTTCATGTAAAATCAAGGGGACTATTTGCAGAGTAAGGTACCAACAAACATAAGTAAGGGTTGGCAGTGGGTTCCTATGGATCCAACATCCTGCACAAATCCCCAGTGATCTTAGGAATGGCTCCACAACCTCTTTCACAATCGGAAGGTCAAGCTAGTTCTCTCTGATAGACCCAGGTGAAGGAATCTCTGGGAGACGAATCACACAGAGTATTTTCCCACCCTTGCTAATTTTAACAGGCAAGTGTGTAATCTGGCAAAGAGACAGAGACAGTTTTTCCACCATCCTACACAATTTTCCTCCCTCCATGAGATTGTAAATCTTTGAGATATTTATGGATGCTCATCAAACACTTTCCTCTATCCTTATTGACACATTTCATTGTTATAGCTTCTTCTGATAAGTCATTCTTCCAAACCTTTCTTTATACCAGCTGCTGTTCCTTCAATTTGTCAAAATATTTCAGGCAGTGAGATGCTAAAGTGACGGAATATACCCCCGTGTTCACACCCTACACACAACTGTAACAATTTTTGTACAAGGCAAGTCTTGTGAGGTATTTAAAAATAATAATTCATAATGTTCTGGTCAATAAAATCATGGCAACATTCACATAGCAGCATTATATGTTAAGTTATAAACATAAACTGAGATCATGACTAAAAGTGTGTTTTCCAGAGAACTGGGGAGTGGCCAAACCAGTTCTCGGAGACAAAGGGTAAGTGGACGCCCCAGTCTGGTGTAAACAAGCCTGATGCCCATTACCTGTGAAGTGACCATTCTTTGGCAGGAAAGGGGGCAGGGACCAAAAAAATCAACATCTTAGCAAAGAAATAGCATGAGTTCCTTTCCACACAGAAAGAAAAGGAGTACTTGTGACACCTTAGAGACTAACCAATTTATTTGAGCATAAGCTTTCACGAAAGCTTATGCTCAAATAAATTGGTTAGTCTCTAAGGTGCCACAAGTACTCCTTTTCTTTTTGCGAATACAGACTAACACGGCTGTTACTCTGAAACCTTTCCACACAGACTGCCTGTAGCCTTGCTCCCAGCTGGAAATGGTTCTCAAAATAGAGACAGGATTATAAAAAGAAGGGACAGACATCCCAAGTCACCTCTTCCCCCCCCCCATGAATTCACTGGACCCAAAGAAACAAAGGAAGCGGTCACGGGACTAACGGAGGGGTCCTGACCTAAGAAGTTGGGCCAGTAAGACTGCTGAAAACTTGTGGTGAAAAACCTGGTTTAGAATTTAACACAGTTTGTTAAATTAGGCACAACCGTATCTTGCTTTTATGCCTCATTACTTGTATTCACTTAAAATCTCTTTGTAGTAAATAAACATGTTTTATTGTTTTATCTAATCCAGTGTGTTTAAATTGAAGTGTCTGGGAAACTCCATTCCGGGTGACAAGTTGTGTGCATATTATTTCTATTAAGGAAATAACTGACTTAATATAATTTGTCCTGTCCAGGAGAGTGCTGGGCAGTACAGGACATACATTTCTTGGGTAATATCTGGGATGTGTTGGGGTCACCCAGCAGTATAAGCAAGACTGGTGAGATTCAGAGTATAACTCGAGCGTGGCTGCAATAGCACACAGATACTCAGGGCGTGGACTGCATGCTGACAGGTTGTTGTGAGCGGCCCACATGGAAGGTACTTCAGCAAAGCATTGTAAGGCACCCAAGGTTTCAGGACAGGGGTAACACAGCAGCTCACTAGTCTGAATTGTACACTGATATGTCACACCTAGACCTGCGCATAATAAAGTTGTCATCTAATCAGTGCTGTAAAATTACCTTTGTAATCCATGAAATCACGCTTCGGCCTTCTCTTTACCTCCGTGTTGCATTGCAAACTCATATCTACAATAACTGGATGTTTATTATTGTTCCTACGGATTTCCATGTTTCTCCATCACAGTGAATTCTATGCCTCACTTGATATTTATTAATCAGTTTTATTAACTCCTCATGATCAAACCCTGACGTCTCACTATGGCCCTAATTCAGCAAGATACTTCAGCTTGTGCCTAACTTTAAGCAAATGAGCATTTTCACTGAAGACTAGGCACACGTCTTTTTCCTGACTAAGAAATCACAAAGGGTTTTCCTGAGTAAAGATTAAGGAAAAACTTCAGGTTTAGCCCCAGGTGTTCACACATTCTCTCATAATAGTTATTTTACTAGAGATTGAAGTTATATGCACTGAACAAAAAATGTTCTCTTTTGCAGGCTTTTGCAGTTGTCCATAACATTTCAGAATAATTGCCAGTGGTTCAGTAAGCTCATTAACTAATTAATTCCCTTAGCAACTTACAATGCATATCATTCAGACCTGCTGATATGTACAGTAAAACCGTTCCAAGAATTCCCTTGCCTGCTTTTTAGCAACAGAAAACAAGGGCACCAATACTTTCTCCCTTTTCTTTACTTAGTCTTGTTAAAAAACAAAAGAAAAAAAGCCGAGTAGATCACTTGAAAATCATTGTCAATTTTATTTTCTCTCAGTTACCAGTTGACTTCCTTTCCTTCTAGTGTTATAGACAGCCCTACTATATTCTGCTTTTTTCTCTCCATTGCTCTTATACCCGTAAGCCTTAATAATTTCCATAAAACAATAATTCTGGTACCAATGAGCTATTTTCTAGTACAAGTAAAAGAATAACTTCACACACAATGTTATAGTAGATCAGAAACACATTTTATGCTAGAATTTTCTAAAAGATACAGAATCCACTACGGTGTTATGTTGTGGAGCCTGAAGTATTTTAATAATTTGAATGTCTTGTTGTACTGCCAAGCTGCGTATATGCCAGTTTTATTAAGTATGTGGTATATCATGTGCCTCCATCTTACTTGTTTTCATCATGATTTCACAGAAATACTGAGATATACATAAATGACCTTCAGCATTTATTAAAATAATGTGCTTTGCAGCTACAAAATATGAAGAGTTGTTTTAATCCTCCATTTAATCATTATGACAGCCCTGAACCTGGTAAGTAAATGCTATGTTTCTGCTCTGATTGTTCAGTATCCTATGTTCAACTTTAGCAGAACTACCCTTTCCAACCATGAACACTTAATTATTTACAGCAGTATACTTATTGTGCTTTTATTCCAAAATTTGTACCATTTAGGACTAAATTGTTGTAGATTCCCAAGGCTAAAATGATCGATAATGGCCACTGATCTGGAGTGCCTCAACATCAGGATGCCTAACCTAGCCCTGCAGGGCAGAGCCCCTACAACTCTATCTGAAGGCAGTAGCAGCTGCCGATGCTCAGCACCTCTGAATACCAGGACTTAAAACACACCTCAGGCTTATCGTTTCTTTTGCATTAGAACAGGAGCTGAGCTTAGAATCCATTGCTAGAATATGTTTTTAAAACATAGTTCAAACATAGCTTGACCTCACTGTGAGTGAATGCACTCCTGTATTCACACCCTACCTGGTATTGTAATAATCTGTGTACAAAATATGCCTTGTGAGGTACCATTTGAAAACAAATAACTCACTGATCAATAACATCCTTGGGAAATGTACGCAGCAATCTTGTGTGTAAAGTTATGAAATCCACCCTGACTAATGTTAAAGGCACATGTTCAAACTCATGTAGCACCAATTAAGGGAAAACTGGTCAAAGAGGTCTTATACAAAGGGATGTGTGGTTACCTCAATTTGCATGTCAGCTGTAAACAGAGTCCTCAGACAATGAGAGAGAAAAGAAAGGAGACAAAGAAAATCTGCACCTCAGCACACACAGGTAAAAGAAAAGAGCTTCTTTTTTACTAGACTCCATATCTCCTTATGCTTAGCAGGATAGCACTTTATGAGGGGGGCTGAACTATAGAAGAGAGGGGCAAACACCCCAAGATATCTCTCTTCCGGTCCATCTCCCTCTTTTCACCTAAGACGACAAAAAGAAACAGCTACTGGACTTTGGGGTCGGGGTCCTAACCTGAAGATTAGGTCAGTAATGCTGTTGGAAGGCTGTGGTAAGGACTTTACCTTGAATCAAATATACTGGTAGTTTGTTAAGTTAGGCACTAGGAAGTTTAAACAGTCTCAAAAATCAATTCCCAACCCTGGGTGAAAGGGACTAAACCACAGAGCAACGCTTCCATTCCTCTCCTGCAGGCAGAGGGGTGCAATAAAGGATGAAAAGGAGGCTCCGGTATAGATAAAGGTAAGATATCAGCTACAATGCATGCTCCCCCCTACACACTTTTGGAATCCACATAATAGTTCAGGAGGCTCCACAATGCAGGAAGAGTAGAGACAGGGAGCAGCCTCTCTCCATAGAGCTTTCTTGAGAGATCACAGTAGTGACTGT
This sequence comes from Caretta caretta, assembly GCF_965140235.1. Classification (NCBI taxonomy): domain Eukaryota; kingdom Metazoa; phylum Chordata; order Testudines; family Cheloniidae; genus Caretta; species Caretta caretta. The sequence goes on along the minus strand of NC_134216.1, from coordinate 51,296,879 downwards.
AGAGCTCAGGCATGGACAGGGTGGGAACAGTGGATTTGGGAGCCACTGGATCAGTGTCTCCTCTCTCTTTCCCGTTTTGTGCTACAGTTCTAAATGTCTTACAGTAACTCAAGTACAGTATTTGACATAGCTGGCTGCTGCCAAATTATAAGCCAAAAATTCATTTGCACTGCACTGTTCACAGTCGCTGTCACTTAGATGTCAAGAGTAACATATTATATATCACATTTCATCCCAAAGAACTCTTAAGTGCTTTTGAAACTTAAACGGGTACACAAATTAGACACAGGCCACTGACATTACAGCAACAGACCTAAATGCTTAAAGTATGTGAAAGAAGATGAAGCAGAATCAGCATCAGAGAAGAGCTGTGGTTCTTTGTCTTTTGCTACATTCTTATTTACACTGGAAAGTTGGCACAGCAGCAATCCTCAGAGTATGATCCATGGATCACTAGTGGCTTGTGCAGTACTTGCTGGTGCTCCGTGGAATGGTAGCTGGCCATATGGGATTGGTTCTCCTCATGTCCATCTGCTAAATCACATTAAGAGACTGCTAAATACATTAAATATGTTCCTATTACTTATTTGAGTAATGGTATTTGGTGATTGCAAATAAAGGCAAGGCAGTGTGTACAATCACAGACAGGAAGGGAGATGTCCACAAGACAAATCTGCTTATTAACATGTGCCCACACTATGAAAATGACTAAGAAACCCGGGAGGACAGTAAAAATCCTTCCCAAGCATTCTACTCCCAGACTAGCTCCAATATAACTAAAACATGCTGTTGTAGTTTTAGTTTTCCATCAGCTGAGCCAATTTTAGGAGGAAACATACAGCATTTCAGCCAAAACTGCAAAATCTGCCCTAGCTACAGTATTCTTGACATAATTTCAGAGCAAAGGTTCCAATTCATTTGAACTCTGCTTCTCAATAACTCTTGGATAAACACCCATACTTGATCTGGTAGACACATACAACACACCCAATCCAAACGTTATTCTAACCTCGATTACTTCACCAGAGCAGACTAAACATTTTCTTTGAATGTTTGAGAATTGGAGGGAGGCAACAGTCTCCCCGCCATGAGTCCAGTAATGCAATCACTGGCTTCAGACAACCCCCCTCCAAACTCCCACTGGTCAATTACTTCTGCACACTCCTTAACTTTCCTCATTTCTGCCCCACTCCATGCCCACAAACACATATCACTCCCTACTCTTGCAACCCCTTTGCAACTCCACCCCCTTCATTTCTACTACCCTATCACCACTCCAGTTTATGTCCCCAAAAAGTAACACTCACCATTAGCCCCCGTAATTTCATTCTTCTTATTTTAACACCTTTCTCCTTTTCTGGTTTGCTGGAAATAGTTTAAATGCTCCAACTAGCAGATATAACAGAATGACTATTCTTTTAGGGTCTATCATTCTCATATCTAACTATATAGCATTTTTCTTTACATATGAATAAACTGATGCACAAAAATGGTTAAGTCAAGTCAGTCAGTGAGCCAATAACAAAGCTGGGAAGAGAACCTAGATCTTCTGACTCCCAGCACACCTGAAAAATCAAAATTTACAGGTAGGTCCAAATTCTATCCTCAGTTACCTTTGTTCATCCCCACTGAAGTCACTGGTATTGCACAAAACTTTGTCTTTGGTCCCCCAACATTGTGCGTCTATGAATTCAAGGAAATTTCTTTATGTTGAAAAACAAGTAGGCAATATTGATTTATATTCTCTGGACAAAACTTGAAAAAAGGATGCTTCTTTAAGGTGCTCTCGCTGAACATTGACAGAATGATCTTTTCATCAAAATACACCAAACCAGGTCAATGTCTTCTCCCCAGTACCATTCAATGAGCAGAACATTAATTAAGACACCTCTCAGAAGAGTAGTCTTCTGACTTTGGTCAGTTTTCAGAAATAAAAGCACAATACTCCTATACCAGAAGAGAGCTGAAAATATCACTAACACCACAAGTGGCACAAGAAGCCAGCTATTCAGCATCCAGCTTTGATAAAATTGCTGCTCTATGCCTGAATTGCTACCATATAGCATTTAGTCTGGCTGCATCTTTAGTGCTATAGGTAGTAAGTGGAAGACGTGTAAAAACTCATTTTCTTTAAAATGAATCTAGGAGTCCAAGTTGGTTAAAAATTTCCCCTTTTGACTTGTTGGTCACATAGGGAGGACAATGGTTATTACTAGAAATAAAAACTGAGACTAACAACTACAGGATATCTAAAAAAAATTCCTGATAACGTATGGCATAAATCAAAGCAACAACTACACCACATGAGCACTCTATGCAGTGAACTGACACTTGCTTTTGACTTCACTTAGTGAATTTGGATTTCTTTTTAAGTGAGACATTTACAGTGGAGTCGCATCTTATGTGGGGGTTAGGTTCTAAAGTCAGTGTGTAAAGCAAAAAACATGTATAATCAAAATTACCCCTGAAAATTCCTTAAATCGCCCACAAAGTACAGTATACTATACATGTTTGTGTGTATACTATACAACCCTGTACAGTAATATGTATAAATGTATAATGTATACAGTAATGTACAGTATATAATAAAGAATACATATGCAAAATATAATTTTACAGTAATGTATTTTTAATTACGGGGGTAATTACAGGGGGGTAATTACAGGGGGTCATCAGGGCTTGATGTCAATCCAGGAAATGGAGGTGATGGAGAGCTTGGGTGATGGACAGCGAGTCATAGACAAAGTGGTTGGCTCTGATTCAACTTGAGAAGTTGATTGTGTAGGCTCATCTGCTGCTGGTTGTTTTTCCTTGAAAAACATGGTGATCGGCAACTGTCGCTGTTGTCTCTTGAGCTGCTCAAACATTTCTTGATATGGTCTCAAATTGTCCGTAATACTACGTGTGATTTTGAGGCTTTGTTCCATAGAGGGATCGTATTCAGAAATTAAATCATTCAAGTGTTTCGCTGCTTGGAACACTTCAGCAAATTTATGAAGATTCCAACTTGCTGGCTCTTCCTGTTCGTCATCATCATCTTCGTCTTCTGTAGACGATTTTATCCGTTCCTCTACCTCTCCAACAGTCAACGTTTCTCTATGGCTCTCAGTTAATTCTTCAATTTCTCTCTCTCAAAACTTGATGGCATGGATGCTAGATTTGTTGCGGCCATATTTACGCGCCACGTTGGAGACCGACATACTGTCTCTCAATAAGTCCAACACAGCCAATTTTTCCTCCAGCATTGGAACATATCCATGTTTCTTTGGTTGAGCACCAGATGAAGTAGTTGGCTTGCGTTTAGGGGCCACTACAATCACACTTAATGCGGCGAGATGCTCACACTATGAGAGGCACGTGGAAACTGAGACTGACTGAGTGAACAGCAGATTCATATCTCCCATCTCATGCTCACTAACGCTCATTGAGTGGAATGGTGGGCGGAATTGCCCACATTATTTACAGGTTGTTGTTTTTTTGTTTTTTTTTGCCGAGCACACGTAGTTGAATTCACGTAAGTTAAATGAGTGCATGATGTGACTCACCTGTATAACAATTCTATTTTTATTAATTAGTCCTCTTCTCTTCCTTGTATGTCTATTTTCCCTTAAATCAGATGCACAAATAGTCTAGAGTTTTGGAATAAACAGATGTACAAGCACAGTCATCTGTAACTTTTATTTTTCATAATCCACAGGTCTGGATAGGATATAGCTGGCAGGCTAGACCTGCTCATTTCACAGCTTGTATTTTCATTTTCCAGTGGATTTCACTGTTCCCCCCTGGACAATTGCAGCACACTGCAAACCCAAGAGAACACTTGCAACGTTGAAATGAGGTAGACTATCGAAAGATTGCTAATAGTATTGTAGATTATGTATAATTACAGGCATGGCAACTATTAATATTATCAATAACATTATGACATAGAAGAATGGTCTGATCAGAGCAGTGGATGTCTTCTTTATGAGAAGCAACATTATGGGAAAGAATAAGAGTTAGTTTTCCCCTTGTCACACAGATGTGTCCTTAATCTGTCAATCAGTGTTGGGAAATACCAAGCTGTAAGAGTTAATTCTTAAGAAGGGAAAAAACTTGAAATACAACGTAATTTTAATCCCTCTTGGCAACAGGAAATTTTGGAGGACTTTGATACCCACAAAACAGGAAGAATAGGTAGATGACTTTCCCCACATAGAAAGACACCATACCAAAAGTCTAATTGATATTTGAAATTGGGACGGGGGGAAAAATGGGGGAGAAATAGACTGGTTGGAGTGAAATCTCTTTTTTGTTTTGTTTTTTTGGTTGTGTGCAAAATCTAACTTACTCCCCCCAATGAATTTATTGCTACCAGACACATAAAGTGGAACATTCAAAAGCTTTTTACATTTGGAATATTTTCCTTCTGGATTCTACTGTGGTTTCTCAGCCTGGATTTCCCCCTTCAAGAGAAGATTGCTGATTCTTCTTTGGGAAGGCATGAGACACTGGACAAAAATTCCTAGTTGCCAGTTTCAGTGATCCCAGCTGTTGCAATTTAATTGTGAATTACACATAATTTTTCGTGTTTTCTAAACATCCCAGCTTGCAGCCATTGATTATGTGAGAATCTCAACTTTCATTTAAAAGAAAAATAAAGTTGACTTCCTTCTCATTACTGGGGAGAAAAGTCTGAAAACATTACCTGAATGCACCTGAAGACCCAGAAACCAGAAAGCAAATACAAATAACTCAAAAGATATGGTTTTTAAAAATCTCATGATTTTTAAGTCAATCTCAATTTTGGAGGGGCCTGCCTTGTGACTTTGGAATGCTTGGAGTTGACAGCAGCGTTGCCCTGCCCTGAGAGTTAAAATAAGTTTCTCCCTTATCACTGGCCTTTTTACTAGAGTATTAAAACCATTTGGATTCCCTGTCTAGACCACACCCTGTGAGATTATTCTGTTGCACTGATGTGTGTAAGAACTGTTAGCTGGCACAGTAATGTGTATGTGACGATCAGCCACAGTGGCACATGCAGACCAACCAACATCCCTGAACCAGATTTTATTCACTTGTTGTTTGCCTGTTGATGCTGACATCGTCTCTGGAGTTTGCTTGTCTACTTGTTTCATTTAAAAGTTCCCGCTTGAAACAACAAAACAAACAGTCCTACAGATGATCCAACAAGCATTATTTACAAACTGTAGGAATGTAGAGCAATAAAGTCTATATACACAGGAAAGAACAAGGCCTAAATATTGATAGTTCAGCTAGGTTTAGCGGGTAGGGAACTGAATGGCACTCAGAAGACCTGAGTTCTGTTCCTTGCTCTAAAACCATGGGCAGCTCATTTCACCTCTCTACACTTCACTTTTCTCATCTGCATAAAGGGGATAATGACTCTGACCTTCCTTTGTAAAATGCTTTAAGATCTCTAGATGAAAATGATATATGAGCCAAGGTGAACACTGACTAAAACCAGAAAAAGAGCAGCAGCTTTTGGTATCAAACAATTGACAGGTATTTTGAAAGGTAACTTCTGAGGAAGGTAAAATGACAGAAATGAACATATGATTTCACCACCCAGGAATAAATACCAGTGCCATGGCAGAGTACAGCACTTCCACTCCAATATGTCTCTTTCATTAGCCAAACTTTTTTCAAGATATTGACAAAGAGAAGGAATTGTATTATGGTAGTATCCCAACCAGGGCTCTATTCTATGAGACAGTAGATACACAATGAAAAGATAGTCCCCAACCCAAAGAGTACACAATTCAAGTAGTGATGGCACACACATTGTACCCAAATACCCAGCTAACCCTATTTTTATGTGCACAACCTGAGTTACACATCCCAAATCCACCCTTTGATTCATAAATTGGCTTTGTCTAAGCAAATTAGGTGGAGAAGCAAGCAATTATTTGTCCCTATAAATGGTGATTTATAGAAACAAATGGTTACACATATAGAAATTGTGGCCAGAAAACAGCTAAAAAATTACCTCTAGCGTATTTTCTAGCAGGCACTTTAGAAATAAGGTAAAGAGATGTTAAAATAGTTATCTGTGATGACTAATGCTTAGTGCTAAGAATGAGAAATCCTTTGGCATCTGAGGTATGAAGAAACAAACAACAGAAACAGTATTTGACTGCCAGAATCTTTTTAATCAATGTGTACACTTAAAAAGGACCCATCTATATATATAATTCTATACAGCCAACACCCCAAAAACACTTTAACAAATTAAGTTGATTTAAACAGATAATAGCAGCCTTACCGAGGTCACAGGCACAAGGTAAAACTGATCATTAAAGCAACAAAAAAGAAAGGCGCTGAGATATATTACTCTCAGTATGAAAGAAAATGTATATATTATGCAATATTCTGTATATGCTAGTATCACACATAATAACAGTATCCTGTGGGAATTGCTAAACAATGTGATAAATTGCATTTATCTGTTTGTTTGTTTTTAACTGCCTCTTCTGTAATTTTTTTCACGTGGGACTATTTCTATTGAGCCATCCTCGTGGGACTATTTCTATTGCTCTCCAACAACAATCAAACTGCCTCCCAAACATTTTCTTCTTTCTCTCCTGAATTATATTGTATTGTCTGGGCCAAAGACCTGGCCAAAGCACAGGTTTAAAGTCCATTATCCTGTGAACCTTCAGGTCTAGAACTGGTGTTTTTGATAGATGAGTGCATTAGAAAGGGAGTGGGAAAATCCTCTGGGATAATGCTTTCGTTTCTAATTTAGCAGTGGTCATCCAGCATAGCCCGCTACTGGCATGCTTGTGTGTAGAGCCCCGTGTGGATACAAAATTTGTTTCTGCATCTGATCTGCAAACATGGTCTGTGGATATCTGTGGATATAAAGTGAATACCACAGATTTGTAGGGCTCTACTTATGAGTACAGAGATGTCACCAATCTGAATTCTTCATCACACAGGATATATGCATCTCCCAATTCAACCCCTTCTAATCCTGTCCTACCCTTCCACAGTTGAGCTACACAGGATCCCTTCCTATGGGGCTCTCTGCACTGCAGAGGGAGGGAGGCTTGAATGTAGGAAAGGGAAGTTAAATTTTGCTTCTGTGTAAAGTGGCCTTCCAAATTTAACAAAGTGTTTTTATTGTAGATTATATTTACATCACTGTAGAAACATTCCACAGAACATTAAACTTTTACATGAAGCACAACCCTATATGAAGTACCATTATCAAAAGGCAGAAATAAATACAAGGTGAACAACCTTAAGTATACTGAGACCGATTCATCCATCCAACTGCTGTGGCAACACAGACAAAGCATACTGGTAAAATTTTGCCCAAAGAGAAAGAAACAAGGCTAGAAATAGAGCTGGAGAAGGTGGAGAGAAGGCAGGGGCATAGACAGACACATTTTACTTGCTGGAGAAGAGAGATCATTCATTTTCGAGTGGGCACATCTGTCAGTTCAGTATTTCCCAAAACTCAGAGAAATGTAATAATGGATTATCCCCTTCAGAAATTACAGTTTCATTTTTGCTCATCCTGCAGACATGGTTGAGTATTGAACAATTTTCCAAATTGCTAAACTGACTAACCTATGGTGCTAAAAACTGGCATTTAGCCAGAGCCCCATACTGGGGCAGTGCAGCAACGCACCTATTCAATCTAATGAATCCTGTACTTAACCTGGCTGGTGTCCAAATTGTTTTGTGCATAATAAAGAACATTTGGGACATAACAGGTGAATTAATGCCAGAATTGTGTGTCCAAATATCCATCTATTCACAGGCCTTTCTAAGCACCTCAGACAATAATGGATTTATCCTCACAACTCTCCCATGAGATAGAAAAATATTCCAATTTTCAGATACAGAAATGAGACACAGAGAGACTGGGTGGGTGAATCTGTTTTCAAAATAAGCCACTGATTTTGAGTGCCCAATTTCAGACACCTTTGGCCTCATATTTAAAAGCACAGGACACCCAGAAATATGGTTGAAGTCAATATTCTGGAAATCAATCCTGAGGTCTTGGCAACAAAAAACTGAACACTAAAAAAAAAAATAAAAAAAAATAAGGCACCCAATACATTATCTCTGGCCACTTTTTAAAAATTGGCTACAGTGACTTGCCCAGGGTAAGACAGCTTTCCACATGCTGTTGATGTTTACCTTCATTTGAATAGAAGATTTGTTTCAAACTCAAACATTTTGTGACAACTCACTTATTCAGTTTGGGCCACAGTATTAATGACAGGGTTACTTTTTTCTCAGTGAGCTGATACTGATAAAACTAATAAAATATTATAGGATAACTTTATATGAGGCAGGCTTACATCTGATAATGTGAGTGAATGTAATGACCCTAATTATATGAATAAATGAAGAGTTTGAGAAGCACAGTTACTTATCATCTGTGATGGGCTCATGTTTGCAGTGTTTGCACTAATGTGAATAAACCAACAAAAGTAGAATTTTTATCCCAGAAAATATAAACTACAGGCACTGTGTTGTAGTCTCAATAAATAATGCCCTTAAAATTTCTATACGATCTTTAAATTACTGGAAATTACACTTTCCCTGTACCTGACTCTGCCTAGAGGAAAAGGGCTCTGAATGTTAAATCACTTTTAGTGCCCTAATACTGTGTTTATTGTTTTTTGCCACTAGGTATTTAGCAATTGAAGAATTTATTTCATCAGATTATAACAGCCTCAAAATAACTAAAGTGTTGGTTCCAAAATAACCTTTAAGGCAATACAGATAAAAAGAACAGATTCTGATATCCAGCTGCACGTGCATTTGGAGTAACTGATGTCAGTGCAAGTTCCTCCATCTTTGCATTCGTGTACTGTATTAGAATCTGGTCCCAAAGTAGCAAAGAAATCTCATAAAGCTCCCAAAATGTATGTTATTTAAGATCTTAATTACACATTAGGTTATTTAACTACCTTTAAAATGATAATTACTGCTGTTATATAAACTGAAGACGCATAAATGTGATGTCAAAATGTGTAAGTTGCTGAATCAATACAACTGTTTATGAAAAATGGCTTCATTATTACAGCTGGACAATTATCTTCATTGACACTTTTTCAACTGCAAAGCATTGGCAAGGTCTAGAGATCAGCCCCTGCCATCTGCACATGAATATGTATTGAGTATTCATTTGCTCAGTAAAAGAGTAAATAGTTACAACTGAAACATATAGAACACAACAGAAAAATAAGTCATAGCTATCCAAGGATTTCCATCCTACGGACTTTTGAAGCTGTCCAGGAGAGAAAGCATTGTGGTCGACTTTTTAGAAGACATGGTTCTGACATTGATTTGCTGCACAACATTGGGAAAGTCACCCGGATCCACTTTTTAAACAGCTTTAACCCATTGAAACTGGGTGCCCTACTTAAGACTCCTATGGCTTGATTTTACCTTCATTAGGGCATGTAACTGAGGGCACAACAGGCACTTAACCTTCAGCCAGCATTGATAAAGCTAAAAACATCAGCAACTGCCCTCCCACTCTTTTCTGCTAAAATCAGGCCCTAGATGTGTCTAACTGGATGCCTAATAACTGAGACACTCATATTCTGTGGCTACTCAAGAATTTTGGGTTTAACCTCTTTATGCCTCAGTTTCACCAGCGGTAAAAAGGAAAGAATACTGTCACACAAAGGTGTTTGTTAGGATTTTGAGATCCTCTGATGAAAGCTGCTTATGGACGTGCAGCTGTTTTCATCTGATGGTCCCACAAAAGCAATCATTGCTAAGGTCAGCATCTCCTAAGAGAACTACTTTAAGAGAGTGGACATTGATGGGTAAACTGAACACTGTGGAACTGGAGAACAGAATGAATGAAACAGTGAACCCAGAGAAGATAGCCTAGTGTTCAAGAAGGAAACATAAGGACCTGCAGAAGAGACTTGGTCTGTCTTCCTGGATCTGTATCACTAATATGTCACTCGACACAATATAATGGTATGAAAGAGATGAGGCAGATGAGGTCTAATTTTTTATTGTACCAACTTTTGTTGGTGGCAGGTACAAGCCTTAGGTTTGGTCTACACTACAGAGATAGGTCGACGTAAGGCAGCTTATGTTGGTTGGCTCTGTGCTGTGAAATTGAGCCCAGGTGGGGCTCACAGCTGAGACTGTTACCCCTGAGCAGATGGGGAGCTCCGCTGGGAGCCCCGAGTGGCTGTCAGTGCCCCACACTCAGCTGTCCGTGCTCCACAGTGCCCCACTTCAGTTGGTGCAAGCGCTCCTGATGAAGATTCACTCCACCAGCAGAAGGAGAGTAGCCTGGACACCAACAGCTGATTGAATTACTGTGTTGGCTGTAGATTGATCTAAATTAAGTGGACCTAATTTTGTAGTGTAGACAAGCCCTATATAGAGCTAAACAAGGCTCTTCTTCAGGTACGGGAGAAGAAGCAGAGAGTCTGAGCTAAATACAAATTGGGACAGATTGTTAAGCCCCAGCCCGGAGCCCCCTCCTGCACCTTGAACTCCTTTCTGGCCCCACCCCGGAGCCCGCACCCCCAACCAGAGCTGTCACCCCTCCCACACCCAACCCCAATTTTTTGAGCATTCATGGCCCACCATACAATTTCTATTCCCAGATGTGGTTCTCGGGCCAAAAAGTTTGCCCACCCCTGCTTTAGAAGTAAGCGGGTAAGGCACTAACTATGAGCATGTGGGTGAAAATGATACAAGTGGTGAAGAGCATGCACTTCATGAAGATGCTAAAAGAAAGAGGATGCATTATATTTGCTATTGGATTCATATGGTGAACAGGTGTTGTCAACGTGAATTATCGGGAAGCCACTGTATAGCTAGATGATAAAAATTGGATGGTATGAATTCTGAAATGGCTAGTGAAGGCCATACAACAAACCAAGTGAAATGCAAGAAATCTCCTGGCATGTTTCAAATAGAAGAAGAAAAGTAGCAATGGATGGACAGGTTTCAAGAGAAAAGGAGAGCGAAACACAGAGAGATCACAAGATACGGATAGCAGAACTTCAGACCTACAGAAACATTATTTTTAATATTTGTTTAACTAGGCTAGACTACATACAATGACTTCACTAGCCATTTAATTCTTAACTAAACTAAGACACAATAGATACAATAGAGATATCTAAAGTTAAAAACAAAATTGTGCAGGCAGAGGAAGGATTTTTTCTCTTTTCTTGTGTAAAATGTAAGTTTTCTTTTTAGTGCTATAGGCATACCTTTGTATATCACCATCACTTAAAAAGCTTGGATTCTTCTGTTAGAAATTTAAGTAGTTTGTCAGATTCAGAGAGGTTTACTAAATGTTAATGCAAGTCATTCTGCTGCGCACTTTGCACTGTATATTCCTACTCAGCAGACTCAGCTGAACGCATTAGAATCTTGTACCACAACCAAATATATCAAACTAAACGTCCACTAGAAGAGATCATCTATGAATTAGCATATGAAGTGGTGAAGAGCCTTCTATGATGAGATTACTGGTTCTGTGGATGAAGGGAAAGCAGTGGATGTATTGTATCTTGACTTTAGCAAAGCTTTTGACACCGGTCTCCCACAGTATTCTTGTCAGCAAGTTAAAGAAGTATGGGCTGGATGAATGCACTATAAGGTGGGTAGAAAGTTGGCTAGATTGTCGGGCTCAACGGGTAGTGATCAATGGCTCCATGTCTAGTTGGCAGCCGGTGTCAAGTGGAGTGCCCCAGGGGTCGGTCCTGGGGCCGGTTTTGTTCAATATCTTCATAAATGATCTGGAGGATGGTGTGGATTGCACTCTCAGCAAATTTGCGGATGATACTAAACTGGGAGGAGTGGTAGATACACTGGAGGGCAGGGATAGGATACAGAGGGACCTAGACAAATTGGAGGATTGGGCCAAAAGAAATCTGATGAGGTTCAATAAGGATAAGTGCAGGGTCCTGCACTTAGGAAGGAAGAACCCAATGCACAGCTACAGACTAGGGACCGAATGGCTAGGCAGCAGTTCTGCGGAAAAGGACCTAGGGGTGACAGTGCACGAGAAGCTGGATATGAGTCAGCAGTGTGCCCTTGTTGCCAAGAAGGCCAATGGCATTTTGGGATGTATAAGTAGGGGCATAGCGAGCAGATCGAGGGACATGATCGTCCCCCTCTATTCCACATTGGTGAGGCCTCATCTGGAGTACTGTGTCCAGTTTTGGGCCCCGCACTACAAGAAGGATGTGGATAAATTGGAGAGAGTCCAGCGAAGGGCAACAAAAATGATTAGGGGTCCGGAACACATGAGTTATGAGGACAGGCTGAGGGAGCTGGGATTGTTTAGCCTGCGGAAGAGAAGAATGAGGGGGGATTTGATAGCTGCTTTCAACTACCGGAGAGGTAGTTCCAGAGAGGATGGTTCTAGACTATTCTCAGTGGTGGAAGAGGACAGGACAAGGAGTAATGGTCTCAAGTTGCAGTGGAGGAGGTTTAGGTTGGATATTAGGAAAAACTTTTTCACTAGGAGGGTGGTGAAACACTGGAATGCGTTGCCTAGGGAGGTGGTGAAATCTCCTTCCTTAGAAGTTTTTAAGGTCAGGCTTGACAAAGCCCTGGCTGGGACGATTTAATTGGGGATGGGTCCTGCTTTTGAGCAGGGGGTTGGACTAGATGACCTCCTGAGGTCCCTTCCAACCCTGATATTCTATGATTCTATGAATGTTACCAGATTTCATAGAAATAAAGCACATTACATATGTGCACAAAATGGTACATTTTCATGGTTTTAGAGATGTACCGGTGTGATGAAGTGAGTTTTCATAAGGCTTAACATATTGCTGGAAACCAAGATACACTGACCTCATAATGAGAGGGGAGCAATGAAATTCTAATAGTGAGTGAGAAGTGTGTTTATTCCAGGACTGAGATGCCTATGTCCCAAAATTTCATGTTGTAAACAATACTGGGATAAAGCAAAGATGGTCTATAACATTGTGAAAACAATATATTTTAAAAACTTTGTTAAAATCAATTTCTCAACCAGTAGTGAGAAGTTTATCACTGCCTCAAAACCTGCAATATATGATGAACTCAAACTTCTCTATCTAACCTCCTTATATAAAAAATAATACTTCCTGCATGCCCTCATCACAACCAACACCAGTAGATAGACCAAAGCTAAAAGATGTGAATGTATTTCCAGCTGAGGATTGCAATTTAGTTAATTATCACAAGTACAGTATGTCCCTTGCCACTGAAAATACAAAAAATGTTACAGAATGGCAAAGTAGCAAAGATGAAAAAACAGTTTTACTAGATGTCTTCCCCAGAGACACACATCACTAAAATAAGACTGCTCCAAAATCTCTGGAATGCATTAATGCCATAATCCTTAATATATTCCCTTCTGAAACTTCAGTCTTGAGCTCCCCCCAGAAACTTCCATCCCAAGGCTAAATCCTTCAGCACCAGTACAAGGACAGAGCAGGCTGCATCAATCCCTATGCACCCACTTTCCAGTTTACACTGAAGTGATTCAAATCTCCTTTCTCCTTCCACACCAGATACAAGTCCATAGTGGCAATTCTTTTTTCAGCATTTCCCACACAATCACTATACAAATCAATATATCTTAAGTGGTAAAAATATAAAAGTGCAGTAAGGTTGACAATTTTTCATTTAAATTCAGATACATACTTATTTCACATTTTCCTCCTTCATAAACACTTAGATGCCAACTCTATAAGCTGTTTCACCTGCTAGTACTATAGTGGCTTAATTAAAACCTAATTTGTTCAGTCTAATATTGCTACTTCCTTTCCTTCTGACTTTTGCTGTATTTTCAGTTGTATTTCCTAAAGACTTGCATTGTTTTTTGATGCCCGGGAATCACGCTTTAGTACGGCAAAATAAAATCAATATGCTTGAAATTCAGATTCATACCAGATGGCTTTAGTAAGCCCAGCTATTGCTTTCCACCTTTGTATAAACCAATACAGCAAATGATATTATATATAGTGTTTCATAAGACAAGAGATCAATATTCATTGTCATTAGCTCAAACTGTAAGAACCATTGTAAGGGCAACAAAAGCAAGAGAAACAGCACAGAATGACTGCATGTGCCCAAGTGCCCTGGAGAAGGCTATTACTGTAGATCTCTACAAAGCATTTCATTGGAAAATAAGATGCCAGTGGCATAGGCTATAGACACTGTATATCCATGTAACCCAAAATTGGGATTAAGGAGAGGGTCACATCTGCTAATCCCTCTTCCCCCACCACCTTAGAGCAGTCACACAGGGCTTTTAGTTTGGAAGGTATGATTCCCATCACTGCAGGAATATTATCTGAGCACTGCCCTTTTTGGTTATACTTGCTTATTTAGGAAATAATAAGATAAACAAAATAATTAGGAGCGAGGTAAGTATTTTAAGATTTCTACTTAGGACCTCTAAATCAAAGGCACAACTTCTATTCCCTTCAATGCAAGCAGGACCTGGCCTGTACTGTATAGACAAACCAAATTTAAAATGTAGTCAAAAGAATAAGACATGAAATCATCCAAGATGTTCTTGCCACATAGAGAAAGCCACGGTTTAGCTCTAATTAGTAAAGATTAGTTATTATTATGTTTGAACTAAATGTATAATCAATGCAATAAACAAATGAACATATTTCTTCATGAACACTGGTACCTCTTCCACTGCTAGTAGACTCAAAACAGTATTTATCAGTGCAGCACAAATTCTGGCATTGCAGACTCTCTGTATTGCACTACATCTAAACTACTGTATGACAGGCAGTTGAGCAACTACCAGCTTCAATTTGCTCCTCCCATTGATATAGATTAATAGGATCAGAGACAGGAGAGGGATGCACAGAAACTGGAAAAAAGCAGCACATTAACACCAGAGAAAGTGCATGTTATGAACTGCAATAGGAACACAAGTTAGCAAAGGATAAGGCAGCACGGTGCATCAGCAAGAGGTCGCTTCAGCCCTTGGACAGGTGAAATCCAGAGCCCCTAGTGGGATTTCCAAAAGGTGTAATTCTTGACTTGATTCTGCAAGTCCAGGGCACTTGTATTATTAACATCAATGGGGGAGGAGTTAGGCCAATACTGAGTTCTTTTGAAAATCCCACCCTCAGTCTTTAATATCAGAGAGAGAACCACATGTCCAAATATTGATCACTCTTAAATAAATATAAATGAGAAGGAAAACAACGGATTGAACATAAAAATCTTTTTAGTGAAGTTATCCATATGAAAATTATGGTACATAAATAAGGAATAAAAGAAAGAGGACAGTCATTTTTTTCAATTTTTACTATCATTTAATAAAAGAACTCTCATCCACAGCTCTAAGAGCCCTTGATATCTTTTAAAAATACACAAACAGAAAAACCCATGAGCAAATACCCTGGAAACAACAACATTTAATTTAACCCCTCCACAGATTCCCATACTGCTACCTGTCACTCACCTCCAGATAAGCAAGGGAGAAAAGATGGCCCTTGCATCTTGCCCTAATGGATACAGACTACTACTCACCAATGGGCGAGGGAAAACAAGTTTGAAAGGAGCCCTGCCAGTGGCACCCTCTGTTTTATCCCAAAGGGGCTCCAGCTTAGGCACCTTCTTGGTATGTTTTTCCCAAGGAAAAGTGGGAGATCCTTAGAGTTTGGAAGCTTAAGTACACGGCTTCTATTGATATATTAAAATGCTATATCCAGTGCTTAGGCAAACAACATGTCATTTTTCATTTACTTCTAAAAGCCACTGAAATCAATAGGAACCTTTTCCTGAGTTCAGTGAGTATTGGATCAGACCCTTAAAGCATTCAAGCATGTGCATTTTACTGTGAATTCATTGCTGGCCTTTTTATAAAATGAAAACATTAATGTTAAACACAAAATGTGACAGGTTACCTGTGTTGTTGTGTTTAGTCAGACCATGTTAATACTTATTATAGAAATATCTGATACATTTCAAAACCATTTTTCATTTGCCACACTTAGAATCATAGAATATCAAGGTTGGAAGGGACCTCAGGAGGTCATCTAGTCCAACCCCCTGCTCAAAGCAGGACCAATCCCCAACTAAATCATCCCAGCCAGGGCTTTGTCAAGCCTGACCTTAAAAACCTCAGAAGGAAGGAGATTCCATCACCTCCTTAGGTAACGCATTCCAGTGCTTCACCACCCTCCTAGTGAAAAAGTTTTTCCAACCTAAACCTCCCACACTGCAACTTGAGAGCATTACTCCTCATTCTGTCTTCTGCTACCACTGAGAATAGTCTAGATCCATCCTCTTCGGAGCTCCCTTTCAGGTATTTGAAAGCAGCTATCAAATCCCCCCTCATTCTTCTCTTCTGCAGACTAAACAATCCTAGTTCCCCCAGCCTCTCCTCATAAGTCATGTGTTCCAGCCCCCTAATCATTTTTGTTGCCCTCCAGTGGACGCTTTCCCATTTTTCCACATCCTTCTTCTATTGTGGGGCCCAAAACTGAACACAGTACTCCAGATGAAGCCTCACCAATGTCAAATAGAGGGGAACAATCATGTCCCTCAATCTGCTGGCAATGCCCCTACTTATACAGCCTTCTTGGCAACAAGGGCACACTGTTGACTCATATCCAGCTTCTCGTCCACTGTAACCCCTTGGTCCTTTTCTGCAGAACTGCTGCCTAGCCATTTGGTCCCCAGTCTGTAGCGGTGCATGGGATTCTTCCGTCCTAAGTGCAGGACTCTGCACTTGTCCTTGTTGAACCTCATCAGATTCCTTTTGGCCCAACCCTCTAATTTGTCTAGGGCCCTCTGTATCCTGTCCCTACCCTCCAGTGTATCTACCACTCCTCCCAGTTTAGTGTCATCTGCAAACTTGCTGAGGGTGCAGTCCACGCCATCCTCCAGATCATTAATGAAGATATTGAACAAAACCGGCCCCAGGACCAACCCTTGGGGCACTCCACTTGATACCAGCTGCCAACTAGACATGGAGTCATTGATCAGTATCCGTTGAGCCCGACGATCTAGCCAGCTTTCTATCCACCTTATAGTCCATACTTCTTTATCTTGCTGGCAAGAATACTGTGGGAGACCATATCAAAAGCTTTGCTAAAGTCAAGGAATAATACTTACCACGAAGGAAAGAGATAGATAGCATCACTTCACTAATTATGACCTACTCTTCTCAAAGAATTTCTGAAACCAACCTAAGAAATTGTTTGTGTTTCTCTTTTGCTATTTTAGTGTCTCTGGTGTAACACATTTACAACTTGAGCCTTAAATACAGTTTCACCACAGTTTAATGGGATATTTCTCTGTGCACTGGATGGGTAGGGAAACAACCCAAATGGAGGTAAAGAATTAGGCAATGGTGCAGATTTATCCCAGAGAACACTGATTTTGTGACTATATAAAGACAGATGTTAGGCCCGCCAACAAGAGGATTCAGTTCACACAACTTTTGTGATGTCGGATAGTCTTTGTGTACAGTGATTCAGTTCAGCTCAGTTTACATTATTGCACATTATTTCAGAAGTCTATTCAAAAAGCCTTCTTAGAGCATCCTGGCCTTTTACTCAGATTTTCTTAACATTAATCTAACGTTTTTGAAAGCACACTCTGTGATACCTTCAAAACAACCTTGCCTTGTACAGGTTGATAATGCTGAATGACTCTCAGATGACAAATTGTCTCAGTGACTTTTTTCTGTCTTTTTAAAACACCTGAGCTACAGCTTAATGCAAATGAAAAGCATTTTCAAAGTAAACCCCAACATCCATACATACATCAAATTAATTACATATTTCAACTGTTGTCAACAACTGCTAAAATACATTAATTAATCAGGAAATTCGCTCCTGAGAAATCAACAAAATACACTCTATATACATTAATAATTACCGAGATGTTATGATGTAACTGATATTCAGACATGACCAAATCAATTTATTTACTTACTTATCCAGAACTTTTAAGGTAGTTTTATTTAATTAAATCAACAATTGGAAAATGCTGGGGTAAGTCCATTTTTAACTGAATCTAAGTTTCCATAGAAATAGAGCTTGACACAAATCAAAGAGTCTGACATATGTGGGTGACCATGTGCCACTGGCATTGCCTGCAATCAGATATAAAGTGTTTTTAAAGCCTGTAGAAAAGAGATTCAGGACATCCAACTTATCCCCTATTTTGACTTTCTAGGAGAAATCAGAATGAAGGCTTTGGGAAGTAGGGAATTTATTGAGATAGGCCTCCTGCTACCATGCTGTAAATACATTAAGCAACTGGTTTTCAGAAGTTACAGGAATCTTCCAAATAATGGCATGAACTTTTTGAACATCTACATATCAAAATCATGTACCAGAACACAGTAAATCTAATAACATTGAACAGTTGATCTATGTTTTTATTGGTTTCTTTATGTTGCTCTGCATATATGTATATAAATTAAATGAAATTGAATACCAACTATTGAGTAAAAAAACACAACTAGACTAGTTGAAGGCAAAGCAAATCCTTAATCCATTATTGCTAGGAAACTGCATACCCTATGCTGCTTTATTTGTTAGACAATAAAGCATACATGCCTGTTAAGAAAATGTACCACAACATAGCACAGTCAGTGAAATTTGGACCATCAAATTACCAGATAACATAATTGAGAGAAAATGGTTAGTGAAAGAGGAAATCGTGTATTATATCCCCTTTGCTATACTGAATTAATTTTCTCTCTAAAAATCAAAGAGAAATTGTAATAATTGTATTAAATTGTATTGTATTAAATTTGGACCAAGTACAAATCAGATGCAGCAGGAGCAAGTCCCACATGTTTCTCCAAATCCTGACTTCCTGTGCTTCTTGATCTGTCCCTCCAGCCACCTCTACCGCTATTATGTGAGAGAGAAGAGGATTGCACCTGTGACTTCTTCCCAAAGGTTGGAGTTGCAGCAGTGACCTGGCTTTGCCAAAGCACCTGGCCTTCCATCGGGGTTAGAGGGAAGCATTTTGTCTCATCATCCATGTAGTTCTGTCATATGGGGCTTTGTGGAGGTAGTGGGAACAGGATTTGGTGCTGATTTTTCTACTCTAAACATTACTGCATTTACAAGAGCACTCAGGTGAAGAAAATGACAAAAGTGAGTTATGTGAGCAGCATGTTTCAGATCTGGAGTGTATATACTAGAACCAGTCCATAACATCTGGCCCAGGATGAACTGATAAAACATTTGAATGGTGAAAGCACCACAGTAAATCAGAAAAGCTAATACAAGTATTTCATGCATCATGCAAAAATTTTCCTAAACAGTTCTAAAAACTTTAGAGTAACACCAGGGATGAACTTGGTCCGCTGTGATTACAATAAATGTTGAAAGTCAAATAATATAAATGGTATATAAGTCACTGTCTTCACACAGCAATGAAAACCATGCTGGTGGGGATTCCTCATACGCAGGGGAAGCAAAAAGTTTGTTCATTCTTTTTATGCACCTACCTATTCAAATTACTTGTGGTTAGAAAAAAGTTGGAATACTGGAGTTAAATTAACGATGGTGATGTATCAAGGATTATGTTGGCCTTAATGCTGACAGCTCTCATGAAGAATTAGCAGGAAAAAGCTTAAAAAATAATTAAAAAATTATGAAGTTGCTTGGGCAGAAATAGAACTGCCTTTTTCGAAGAATCTGATTCTTACTGACACCATGCCTTGCAAAATGAGGATTCTGCTGCTACACTAAGAGCTTCTACAGCTCATTTAGACTGTAAGCAGAAGGAAATAACATCTGACAAGTGAGGTACCTGTGCTACTGAAACAGCAAATTGAATTGGGAAATTTTTGAAATAAGGTTTATGCTTGCATAATTTTAAATTAATATATGATATGATAGATCTGTAAGTAGTTTTTTCTGTTGCAAGACCCTTTTGGTGAAGTAAAATACTCCATGATGTGAGAACATGAAGAAAGTGAGGTTTTGCAAAGACACTTAAATTTTCACGCTATTTCTGAAGATAACGTTAAACATGACAGCTATGGGGTTTGGGTCCCCTCCCTGCCAAAAAAAATACTGTAAAAATAAATGTTTTCCAGTGAATACTCAGAATTAAATTAAAATATTGTGTTTATGATTCACTATGGGCAGGAGTCAAAATGGAAGAGGGTTAGCACAGATATATGGCTTACACCCACCTTCCACAAATAGCCATCTTGTCCTCTAAAAGAGCAGAACTTTCAGCATTTAATCATAATATAACTGACGTAGTGATGTCTGCCCAAGTTCGTATACAGCCTGAAAAAAATAGCTGCGGTGCTCCTGTTCATCTCAATATGTTGGGAGTTTCAGTGCCAATGATCACAACTATTTAACCATGTTAACAAATTTAAATGAGCTGTTAACTATTTCATGGCTGATTGAAGCATGTAAAAGTAGAGGGACAATCACAGTATAATGAGCCTCACAGACTACTGGGAGGGCAATAGGCTGATCTACCAGGCAGGGAAGGTGAAGTCCAAATAGCACACCCCCCAATAGCACACCCTCAGTTCTCTTCTCACAGCTATCTGTATTAACAAAAGTGTAAAACCAAACATAACCCCCCTGTGATGCAGTACGAGTGAAATATGACCATGTATATCACTGATGTTGCCACTGTTAGACAAATTGCAACAAGACTTGTAAAAAAGATATCATATAAGGTGTCAACGGAAAAGTCATGATTTGCTAAATAACAGTATCCTGTTTAAATCCATGTATCATCACTGTATCTGACATTATGAATACTGCCTATATAGCTGTAGTTGAAATGTGTTTGTTCCTGAAGTAACACCCACAACGTAGTTTACATCCAGTCTAGCCAGCACATTGGGAATGGACTATTTAAGCTTCATTGCCCATTAAAGACACTTAGGCCTGGTCTACCCTACAGAGTTAGGTCGATGTAAGGCAGCTTACATTGACCTAATTATGTCAGTATACACTACAGCCTTGCTCCCGGGACCCAGTGTAAGCTGTCCTGCTACACCAACATAATAACTCCACCTCCATGAGAGGTGTAGGGCTGATGTCAGTGTAGTTAGGGCAATGTTGTGTCCGTGCAGACACTGCGGGTACTTACATGAGCTGTTGACTGTCATTCTAGTCAATTTCACGGCTCCAGCACAAAGAAAACCACTCACAGCTCAGGCTGTTACTCCGGGGCAGGTGGGGGCCCCACCTGCTCCTGGCTCCTCGCTCTCACACTGGCTGTTCCCTGGGCTCCTGGCTCCTCACTCTTACTCTGGCTGCCCCAAGGTCCTGGCTCCCCACTCCCAGGCAAACTGTTGCCCAAGCTTCCTGCTCCCAAGCGGGCTGAACTGAGGATCCCTGCTCCCTGCTGGGAGCCTGGCTGCATGAGGTTCCTTGCTCGGAGCCCGGCAGACACTCAGGATCTAGGGATAGAGCTCTCCATTGGGAGCCCGGGTGGCTCTAAGCCCTCCTCCCCACCACCCTTCTTAAGCCAGTGGAAGCACTCCTGGTGATGACAGGCACCACTGACAGAAGGAGGGCAGTCTGGACATGAACCACCATAGTAATTACTGAGGTGGCTGTAAGTCAACCTAACATAGGTAGACTTAAGTTTGTAGTGTAGACATGCCCTTAGCGCTCACAATGGCCCATAGAAGAAACTCATTCCACCAAGACATCTCTTCCTGCGGACGCCTAAGCCTCCAAGCGGCCATTGGCTACCCCTTGTGAATCATCAAGCCTTGTAAGGACATGTGATATGCTCATGTGACCCTAGACTGCATCTTGTGCAAGTAACTTTCCACAAACTGGGCTGTGAGTTTTGTTGGAAACAGACAATTTCCAGGCACATGGCAAAGGTTACAAAAGATTCATGGTATGGCTCCATTTTGCCTCTTTCCTGCCCTGATTCTTTGGACTGTGGATTTACAACTAAAAGGAGCACATTGAACTATGGACTAATGACCTTCCAATCTTTTGAAAGTTACCAGAGAGATTTTACAAACCACCAGTCTATCCCATCCCTGCTACAAACCTGATGTAAGGACTTTGCAATTATTGTATGTATATGATCTATTAACCATTTTCACTCTTTTCTTCTTTTCTTAATAAACCTTTAGATTTTAGTTACTAAAGGATTGGCAACAGCGTGATTACTGGATAAGATCTGAGTTATATATTGCCCTGGCTAAGTGGCTGATCTCTTGGGAATAAAAGGACCCTATACTTGATTAAATTGGTTTTCAGTAGCCACTCATCATAGAGTTCAGTGTCTGGGTGGTAAGACAAAGGCTGGAATACCGAAGGAGACTGCGTTTTTTATTTCTTGTTAACCAGTGTGGTGAGATAGAAATTTACTTTTGTTACTGGCTTGGTATAATGATAGAATAACCACCAGTTTGGGATGAGTCTGCCCTACTTCCCAGCAGTTGTGCTGAATCTGATATTCTCTGTTGTGACCCACTGAGGCCCACTGACACCCCCAAGCAGTCTCACTGTTCTTAGGATCTGGACTAGCCCACATCTCTAGGACGGCTGCCTTTACAAGCCTTTCTTCTAGGGCTTTCACAGCCCACTTCATCTGAGGCTTCCACATAGCTGGCTCCTGCTCCCAGAAAGTGTCTCCATCTCAGGTCTTTTGCACGACAAGTACAGAGAGCCCACTCTCTGACCCTTCTCTCATTCTGGGTCTCCCTGTCTGCTCTTCTGCCTAAGTGTCAGGAAGCCTTATACACAACTTCCTGCAGGGTACATGACTAGAAGCAAGAGTGGAACCTGCTAGAGTTCCCAGTCTTAAAAGGGCTCAAAGACTGTAACCAGTGCACTGGATGTGAATGCACCCCCAAAATCCTGTGCCCAGTTACAGATCTTTGGCCAGGTGGAGGTGCAGGACTATAGAGCTGGTGGCCATGTACCTCCGCAGTTTGACCAAGCAAAACTCTATGATGGTGGCTTATGCAGAACGTGCATGCTTAGGGGCATACAGTCCCCCTGCATATCTGTTTTATGGTTCCTCAATGTCTGAGCAGCAGGACTACTACAGTGTGACTGTAATCAAGATCAGCTCTGCAGCCCGGCTACAGCATTATAGGCATATTTGTGACCAGTATCCATCTGCTGGAGTCAAAGAAGGCTTCAATACTCTTCAGAGATGTTGGGAGGAAAAAGAAATACACAAAAAGACATTCTTTTAAAAAAAAGAGTACAAAGGCAAAAAGAAGGGCAGTTTGTAAAAATGTAACTTGAGGAAACATAGTTGTAAACACAGAAAGGTCAGTTTACACTTAGTTTACTCTTCATCATGTTTAATTCAATGAAGACTAATTTTAAAACACTGCCTGCAAGCACTCAGAATACTGAAAATTTTATTCCTGAAACCCTTGTTTTACTTCATTAGTTGCAGGCACCTGTGAGTCCGCAAAAATGTAAAAAACTAAACATCATAAATTCACTGATTGTTATGAATATTTATTGATTACCACATTCTGAAAAATCAAAGCTGTGATAATTTACTGTACCATATGAGTTTGTATGCTTTATACAAAAATAACTCTCTCTACCCAATAACATCATTTCACTGAAGCTTGAAACCACATAATTCAATGCTATGCTATTCTAATTAAGACCTCAATGGGTTTGTTTCTTTTATTTTTCTTACTGCACTTCACACTTGGAAGTTAATTCAACACACATGTGCGTGTCTTCATTTAGGACCTGGTCCTGCATTTCTTATACAATCAGTTGATGTTCTAGATGTATAGTGAACGTAGACGCATGTCCTTCATTTCTCAGACCCAATTCTTCGCCCGCTGACGTCAACTGACCCCTCAGAGCCCACCTGGAAGGTGCTGAATGTCAACACCCTTGGCATTCAGTAGGAGTTGAGGAGAGTGCTCAGCACCCCACATGATCCAGTCATTATACATGCAGAAATCGCATTTATATCTATTTAAGCTTCTTACATGGTCCTCATTAAATATGTTGGGTGCTCAGAAACTATGATAATCCTCACACCACCACCACTGAGAGATAGGAAAGTGGGGATCCATTTTACACATGGACAACAAAAGTACACAGAGAGACTAAGGGCTTTGCTACACATCAAGATACTGCGGGGTAAGCCAAGATGTGACTCTACAGCATGCCAGCTCACTGTACAGTAACATCTCACGTGGACACTGCCACAGCACAGGGATACAGAGCACAAAGTTCCAGAGTGAGGCTTGATATACTCCATGCAGAATATTACCAAGCAGCAAGCTGTAGATTCATACCCTGGCTTGCCATGCAGTAACTTCCCATTTTGACAGGCCATAAGGGAGGCTTGCCAGTGGTCACACAGGAAGTTTGTGGTAGAATGGGGAACTGAACCTGGGTCTCCTGTGTTCCAGGCTAGTGCCCTACCAACTGGTAACACATTATAACCTTCTTGCATTACAGTTTCCATTTAAGGGGTCACATGTTTATTATTGAAATTCTATAGGATTTGTGCTCCTCAGTCACTTAAGTGCTTTTGAAAAAAAAAACCTCATTTTAAATATTTAGGGTTTTGAAATGTAAAACTGTTTCTCACACACACAAAATGTACACAGTGATAAATGTATATTTCAGCATTTTAAATTTTCAAACAATATATTTACTAGCACTTTGTAAATTAGTGTTATACTCATGATTACTATGCCAATAATTTTCTATTATATTACTCAATTTATTGTATTCTGTTGAACAGCAAAAACACAAATATTTTGTGTCTGAAAGCTATCATATTATTTGGCTAATCAATCAAGCAACATTTTAATTATTGGAAGGAAAGTGCCAATTAAAGAATATGACCTGATAAAGTTGGGCAATGAAGTGTGTGTTCTGTAACCAAAAAGTATCAATATAGATACTGGACTGTCAGAAGGGAAAGTGCATGTGTGTTTCTGTGGGTTTTGTTTTTTTTTTACTGGGGTCTGATTCTGTAGACACTTCCTACCAAGTGTAGGGATTAAAATCATAGATGAACATAATTCGTTGGGAAATAGTCAACATGGCTTTTGTAAAAGGAAATCATGCCTCACCAATCTACTAGAATTCTTTGAGGGGGTCAACAAGCATGCAGACAAAGGAGATCCAGTGGATATAGTGTATTTAGATTTTCAGAAAGCCTTTGACAAGGTCCCTCACCAAAGGCTCTTAAGCAAAGTAAGCAGTCATGGGATAAGAGGGAAGGTTCTCTCATGGATTGGTAACTGGTTAAAAGATAGGAAACAAAGGGTAGGAATAAATGGTCAGTTTTCAGAATGGAGAGAGATAAATAGTGGTGTCCCCCAGGGATCTGTACTGGGCCCAGTCCAATTTAACATACTCATAAATGGTCTGGAAAAAGGGGTAAATGGTGAGGTGGCAAAATTTGAAGATGATACAAAACTACTCAAGATAGTTAAGTCCCAGGCGCACTGTGAAGAGCTACAAAAGGGTCTCACAAAACTGGGCGACTGGGCAACAAAATGGCAGATGAAATTTAATGCTGATAAATGCAAAGTAATGCACATTGGAAAACATAATCCTAATTATACATATACAATGATGGGGTCTAAATTAGCTGTTACCACTCAAGAAAGAGATTTTGGAGACATTGTGGATAGTTCTCTGAAATCATCCACTCAGTGTGCAGCGGCAGTCAAAAAAGCGAACAGAATGTTGGGAATGATCAAGAAAGGGATAGATAATAAGACAAAATATCATATTTGCTCTATATGTGGTACGCTCACACCTTGAATACTGCGTGCAGATGTGTTCGCCCCATCTCAAAAAAGATACATTGGAATTGGAAAAGGTTCAGAAAAGGACAACAAAAATGATTAGGGGTATAGAACAGCTTCTGTATAAGGAGAGATTCATAAGACTGGGACTTTTCAGCTTGGAAAAGAGGCGACTAAGGGAGGATATGATAGAGGTCTATAAAATCATGAGTGGTATAGAGAAAGTAAATAAGGAAGTGTTATTTACTCCTTCTCATAATACAAGAACAAGGGGCCACCAAATGAAATTAATAGGTAGCAGGTTTAAAACAAACACAAGAAAGTGTTTTTTCATGTAATGCACTGTCAACCTCTGGAACTCCTTGCCTGAGGGTGCTGTGAAGGCCAATACTATAACTGGGTTCAAATGGGAGCTAGATAGATTCATGGAAGATAGGTCCATCAGTGGCTATTAGCCAGGATGGGCAGGAATGGTGTCCCTAGCCTCTGTTTGCCAGAAGCTGGGACTGGGTGACAGGACATGGATCACTTGATGATAACCTGTCTGTTCATTCCCTTTGGGGAACCTGCCATTGGCCACTGTCAGAGGACAGGATACTGGGCTTGATGGACCTTTGGTCTGACCCAGTATGGCCGTTCTTATGTTCTAAGAATCAGCATGGTGGAAGGAAGTATTAAACTAAGAGCATGTCTACATTAACAACTTTTGAACCTGTATCAGAGAAAAAAATCCCTAATATAAATGAACACTAAAATTAGCCTGGAGAACAGCCACTGGAACCAACATATTCATCTTATTATGTATAGAATACCTATGTGAGAGGACTGTCAACATATACTACATCAGGGATCATCAACCTTTGGCACGCAGCCTGCCAGGGTAAGCCCCCTGGTGGGCCGGGCCAGTTTGGTTACCTGCCGCATCTGCAGTTTTGGCCGATCGCAGCTCCCACTGGCTACGGTTCGCCGATCCAGGCCAATGGGGGCTGCGGGAAGCGGCGTGGACCGAGGGATGTGCTGGCCACCACTTCCTGCAGTCTCCATTGGCCTGGAGCGGCGAACCGCGGCCAGTGGGAGCTGCGATAGGCTGAACCTGCGGACGCGGCAGATAAACAAACCAGCGGCCTGCCAGGGGGCTTACCCTGGTGGGCCACGTGCCAAAGGTTGCCAATCCCTGTACTACAGTAAACAGAGGATTAATCCTAGCATGCCTCTTGCTAAAAGTTTCTAAAATCTTTGATTCTCTGCTTATAGAACTGAGTTACATAATCTTCAAAGCACCAGTCTCATACTTTAGGTCAAGAGGACCAGAGGATGACTTTTGTATAACCTAGTAGTAATCAGATACAGAAACTGAGCCCAATTCTATCATCAGATATATGTGCATAATTCAAACTGAATTTGCAATATAGTCTCAGGACCTGAGTCTCCACCTACTTATTCTGGTTTTACACTGTTATGACCCGAGTGACTTCTGTAAAGTTATTCTTCATGCACACTGAGCGTCAGAAGACACTTCGGGCCTTAAGGTGTGTAGTGAATATATATATTTTCTCCCATGCTTGGGAAAGTGTAATGGAAGTTAGCCTGTTAGGGGCTTATTATCCACTGCCTTGCTCTTGGTATAGTCATTCACACTGAATGCAAAGTGGATATACAGTGCTAACCTTTGATTTAGTAACATTTTACACCTTGTAAGGATCTGTACATTTTGCACAGAAATACATGACTACACAAGCTGCAAGATAATTAGACTTCTAGATGCCTATTAATAATGTACTATATAGGTTTTTTGAACTAACATCATGTGACTGTAATAGAGTAAAGGTTCCAGTTCTGCAAAGGTCAAATAACTGGAAGATGTGAAAACTTTATTTTTTATTTTTAAGCAGCACAAAGAAAAGAGACAGAACTCTGACTGACAACACACAAAGAGATAAAGAAAGAAAAAAAGCCCTGCACGATAAGCACCTTCTACAGTCTGGGCAGTTAACAAGTAATAAATAAAAACAACGTTGAATAAACCTACTGTGCCTTTCATTCAGCAAATGACACAAAGTGTCCAGATTCATTTTCAATGCCACTCTCACCTGAAACACCATGTTTCTGAATTCACCACCAGATCAGCTCCCTCTTCTGAACAGATGCCTCTGGATGAATATTTTAAAGAAAAAACAATGGTTCACAGCTGTCCAGCAGTGCAAACTGGATCTTTAATGAGGATACGATGAAATAAATCAAAGAAGAAGCTGTCTGAACTTTAAGCCTCATTGAGAAACTACTCTAAAAATAAGGAGGTAAGTTTAGGATCCAGTCATTTACCATATCTTACCACAGAGCCAGAAGACTACCCAGAAGTCATCTACTACAGGACAGGCCCAACAAAGAAAATAACAGAACGCCACTAGCCATCACCTTCAGCCCCCAACTAAAACCTCTCCAACGCATCATCAAGGATCTACAACCTATCCTGAAGGACGACCCATCACTCTCACAGATCTTGGGAGACGGGCAAGCCCTTGCGTACAAACAGCCCCCCAACCTGAAGCAAATACTCACCAGCAAACACACACCACACAACAGAACCACTAACCCAGGAACCTATCCTTGCAACAAAGCCCGTTGCCAACTGTGTCCACATATCTATTCAGGGGACACCATCATAGGGCCTAATCACATCAGCCACACCATCAGAGGCTCGTTCACCTGCGCATCTACCAATGTGACATATGCCATCATGTGCCAGCAACACCCCTCTGCCATGTACATTAGTCAAACTGGACAGTCTCTACGTAAAAGAATAAATGGACACAAATCAGATGTCAAGAATTATAAACATTCAAAAACTAGTCGGAGAACACTTCAAACTCTTTGGTCACTTGATTTCTGACCTAAAAGTTGCAATTCTTCAACAAAAAAACTTCAAAAACAGACTCCAACGAGAGACTGCTGAATTGGAATTAATTTGCAAACTGGATACAATTAACTTAGGCTTGAATAAAGACTTGGAGTGGATGGGTCATTACACAAAGTAAAACTAGTTCCCCTTGTTTATTCCCCTCCCCCACCCCCACTGTTCCTTAGACGTTCTTGTCAACTGCTGGAAATGGCCCACCTTGATTATCACTACAAAAGGTTCTCCCCCCTCCCCCGCTCTCCTGCTGGTAATCGCTCACCTTGAGTGAAAAGGAGTACTTGTGGCACCTTAGAGACTAAGAGACTTAGAGACAATTTATTTGAGCATAAGCTTTCGTGAGCTACAGCTCACTTCATCGGATGCATACTGACCTTAAGTGATCACTCGAGTTACAGTGTGTATGGTAACACCCATTGTTTCATGTTCTCTTTGTATATAAATCTCCCCACTGTAGTTTCCACTGAATGCATCCGATGAAGTGAGCTGTAGCTCACGAAAGCTTATGCTCAAATAAATTAGTTAGTCTCTAAGGTGCCACAAGTACTCCTTTTCTTTTTACCACAAGGAGGCATACTTAAGGCTTATTAAGGATCCATTAGGAGGATGCTTGCTTGATCTGTTTTTATTTAATTAATTTTTATAAGAAGGAACACACATAAATTGAACAGGTCCAACAGCATATAGACTATATCATTCTACTATAATTTTTGTTCCAATCCCAATAGCAATAGTTAATTCTTTTCGTGGTAGATAAAATTAAGAACCTCTCTCTTACTGCTTGCCACCTACATCTATGGAACAGTCTTACTGCACTATATATCATTCTCGTAAATTATTTTGGTGTTGGCCTGCCAGATCTTAGTGGGTTTCTTTGAAGAATAGTAAGTAGGTTCTTTCTGTCCATTTTAATGAAGTGTCAATGCTCTTCACAGAAAAGTTACTGGAATTCTATATTGTAATAGCTTATTCAACTGTAATAAAAGAATTAATCTGTATGCCACCTAACTGCCACATGGACAAAATAGAAAAAGATAGTAAAAATAAATGTTTTTACCCTATATAGTTTAGTTCCAGTGCTATGGCAGTTTATTCTGTTTGGGAATCACAATATATTTCTAAATTAGTAAAATTACTGGCTGAGCTTTGCCCAGGCTAGGAAAAAAATAACCTATTGTATTACAGTCCAGGACAAACAAAACACCAGTCCAGACAAGTGAAATTTAACCACTTGCTGCCTATCAGATATCAGCTGCCATGCATTTGTTCATTAGCTGACCAACACATCCCCCTGCATCTTACCATGTAAAATGGCCTTCCAGCTCAGTTTCCTTTAAGTGCCACCAACTGCAGAAGAAAGAGATGATTTGCTTGACCAGTCTGCTACATTCCTCCGGCACAGTTTAGCCAGTTACACTCTACACTGCACCCCAGGAAGAATCCACATGGCTAATTATGTATCTTGCTCTTTCTGAAGTGCAGAATGAAATGCAATTGCCATTTGGTGTCATTCACAAGGAAACTGAGATGGGAAAACAGCTTTCATTTATCAGCCTCCAGTCGGTCAATGCACTCAGGGTCTGTAAGTACAGGTCATATCAGACCAGCAGCTTGTACAATGGGGCAGGAGGGATAAAACATGCTGAGCATAGAACAGAACAATTAAAAACTTAAAGATCCAGGCTGTCCTTTGAGAAGTTACCCTAAAAATCACCCAGTTTGTCATTAATGTCAAATATTGCAGAGCGCTTGCAAGGGCTAGTACAAGCTGCTGGTGTGATTCAGTGCACCAAATAGAGTGCACAAAATCTAATAGAAGTGCCTTGCATTTCCTTTAAGATCTCCCCATACCAGTGTGTTTATATTCATGAATCCTGAGTAAAGGGTTCCTTTTCAAATTGAAATATCAGATTTTTTCGCTTACAGCAGCATGAACTGAATCACAGAGGAAATGTATTTGCAGCCAGGAAAACATGCAAATATCCAGTAGGAAGCACAAGCAAACATGTTACTACCACATAGATGACAGGTTTCAGAGTAGCAGCCGTGTTAGCCTGTATCCGCAAAAAGAACAGGAGTCCTTGGGGCACCTTAGAGACTAACAAATTTATTAGAGCATAAGCTTTCGTGAGCTACAGCTCACTTCATTGGATGCATAGCATGGAACATATAGTAAGAAGATATAGATATATACAGACAAGTTGGAAGTTACCATACAAACTGTGAGAGGCTAATTAGTTAAGATGAGCTATTATCAGCAGATGGCCCATTTAGATAGTTGACAAGAAAGGGTGAGGATACTTAACTTAGGGAAATAGATTCAATATGTGTAATGACCCAGCCACTCCCAGTCTCTATTCAAACCCAAATTAATAGTATCTAGTTTGCATATTAATTCAAGCTCAGCAGTTTCTCTTTGGAGTCTTTTTTTGAAGCTTTTCTGTTGCAAAATTGCCACCCTTAAATCTTTTACTGAGTGGCCAGAGAGGTTGAAGTGTTCTCCTAACGGTTTTTGAATGTTATGATTCCTGATGTCAGGTTTGTGTCCATTTATTCTTTTGCGTATAACAAAAACACTAACCCAGGAATCTATCCTTGCAACAAAGCCCGATGCCAACTCTGTCCACATATTTATTCAAGTGACACCATCATAGGACCTAATCACATTAGCCACGCCATCAGAGGCTCGTTCACCTGCACATCTACCAATGTGATATTTGCCATCATGTGCCAGGAATGCCCCTCTGCCATGTACGTTGGTCAAACTGGACAGTCTCTACGCAAAAGAATAAATGGACACAAATCTGACATCAGGAATCATAACATTCAAAAACCGGTAGGAGAACACTTCAACCTCTCTGGCCACTCAGTAAAAGATTTAAGGGTGGCAAGACGCCAATGAGAAACTGTTGAGCTTGAATTAATATGCAAACTAGATACCATTAACTTGGGTTTGAATAGAGACTGGGAGTGGCTGGGTCATTACACATATTGAATCTATTTCCCTAAATTAAGTATCCTCACACTTTCTTGTCAACTGTCTGAATGGGCCATCTGCTGATAATAGCTCATCTTAACTAATTAGCCTCTCACAGTTTGTATGGCAACTTCCAACTTATCTGTACGTGTGTGTGTGTGTATATATATATATATACACATATACATACACACACCTTCTTACTGTATGTTCCATTCTATGCATTCGATGAAGCGGGCTGTACCCATAAAAGCTTATGCTCTAAAAAATTTGTTAGTCTCTAAGGTGCCACAAGTACTCCTGTTCTTTTTACAACATAGATGTTTGCTTAGACCCTGACCAAGACCTTTTGTCACACAATACACCATGTAAATCTCCAGCTAGTATCAGATCACTGAAATTAGACAATAAACTTCACAATTCTTTCGACAGACATACATCCCATCTTTCTCTTTTTAATTAAGGCCTAAAACAAGAAAGCCGCAGGAACACCACTCCATCAATCAATCTTGGTCCAGCAAGTGCAAGAGCATATACAAGCACTTCTGTAACCAAGCAGTCCACCTCCCCCTTTACCCTCCTGACACTGCTTTCATATATATACTCTATGTTCTGGAACTGAAAAGAGTGCAATAGGTTTCTAATGGGAAACATATACAGCTGGCCTTAGTTCTGTTCACGCTGAACTGAGACTTCCAACTTATTACAGTTTGTTCTGTATATTCTGCTATTTCAATATCTATTCTCTAATGATTTCAACATATTGGTCAGTATGTAAAATTATCTAGTTTTACTTTGAAAACTCCATCCTAAAACTTCAAGTCTGAGAAGCAGAATACCATTCATATGGTTCAAAATGTTCAAGGGACCTTTATGACCCAAACATTGCTGTACTAAAATGTATATGTTGGCTGTAGAACACAACATTTCCTATGCCATATTGATATATATTCAAGTTGGAAGAGTTCATTAGCTGATATGTATGAAAACACTAGGTTCATGTATATGGTGTTGTTCCAATTAACCCATGGAAGTAGACAACGTAAGCATCTTAAAGTAATTCCAACAAATGTAATTAACAGAGATAGGACTAACTCTGACTGATCCAATGAACGTTTTCCTGTGATATGTGCACCTGGCTCTAGAGCAGTGAGTGAGATTTGATTTCCTTTTTCACTCCAAACATAGCCCCATCTTTTTTCTCTCCCTACTGGAATGCACCGCTCCCCCTTAGAAAAAAGGGTGAAGGCATCTCTCTCTAACAACATTTTAGGGAAGGGAAACTGCTGCTTGAATTTATTAAATATTTAAGACTAGTTCTGTCTGTCTCTTCCAGTCAGATGCGACTAGGCTGAACAGTGATTGAGGATTGTGTGCAATCTCCTAGAGAAAACAAGCAACTGGATTGTTTCATTATCCCCACAGGGAGAGTCAGGGTGCTGGGAAAGAAAGCTTTAAGTGAGTGCCACTTACTATGTTTTAGCTCATATCACACTGTAGACAATCACTTTTTACTTGCTTACCGTATTCCTAGGAAATGTGGTACACTAGTGCAAGAACACACACACAACGTAAAGATGGGAGTTAAACTAGCTTCAAGTATAGTAAAGACTAAAACAAAGTCACTGGAAGAGTGGTCTCTATAATTAAATGACCTAACATTAATTCTCAAATTAATTGAGAAAAAATCCTTAATTTTAGTAAGTAGGCAGAAGGTCACAGTTTCCTATATATAAGGAAGACTGACTGAGTGACTGTCTTTCCCTGTGACAAGTGAAAGATGCCAATTATATTTGATTCTCTGTCACTGACAAGCAATGAGGCTGAAATCTCTCATTAGGGGCCTGATCCAAAGCCCCTTGAAGTCAATAGAAAAACTCAGTGATCTTAATGGTCATTAGATTAAGCCTCAAAAAATAAGTGAAATCTTTATTGGCATTTTTCTATGTGGTGTCATTTACAAACATACCAAATTCAGTGCCAAGTCCTCTGAGGTAAGGCCAGAATGGGAGTGGAGAGTACTCAGCTCCTCAGAGGACCATGCCCTAAAATGGCAACAAATCAACATATCAGAATGACCTTCCACAGTAAGCTTGAAGCAATCATATCAACTCAACAGTACAGCTTACACAAAACTTCCATTAAGCTAAGACAAATCTAACATTTTATGATATGTTCTCAGAAAATCTGGCTGCTTTTCATTTCCCCTCTCCCAAACACTTAAATATTACCTTTGAAACTTTTCACATTCCAAGCAGCAGTGGTTATATAACCTGACGCTCCTCTCTATTTGATATTCCTTGACAGTATGGAGAGGTCACAGCTATTCAGAACAAGTATTCTGCTAACTATTCCATACATTACTAAAACAGGAGGCTCAATTCGAAAAAGGTAATCAGGTTCTCAGAACACTAACCATATGTGTCAGGACTGAAGACCCTGCCTATTGTGCTACCTTGACAAAAAGAGAGTCAAAGCTGTACAGAAGCAAAACAACTAATGACACAAGAAAAGTACATCTCAGCATTTTATTTATTCAGGGCTTTTGGTACAGACATGAGCAAGGTATGGTATGTAAACTAAAATGCCTCAGGACCAAATCTTTACTTTTGTTTCTTTGCTCCTCCTTGTCAGGTTAGATCATGGAATGTGCAGATGTGGCTGTCAGTACTTAAGACAGATAAAGCAATATGACTGTTTATTCAAAATGACATTGTCACTACTGCTTTAAGAGATTAACAAAAGACCAGATACTTCAGTATTTCTGCTGCTTCTGAAAAAGCGCTTTAGTGAAAAAAGATTGATAGCTGTGCTTCTGAATACTGGTGTGCTGTAGAGTAACTGGCTTCTAATGGAACAGTCTGTAAATGTTTGTTCTGCCCCCACCCCTTACTTTATAATATGGGTAACTCATAAGCAACTATGGTGTTGGAAGCCTATGTCATAAATATAAAGGGAAGGGTAAACCCCTTTGAAATCCCTCCTGCCAGGGGAAAGCTCCTCTCACCTGTAAAGGGTTAAGAAGCTAAAGGTAACCTCGCTGGCACCTGACCAAAATGACCAATGAGGAGACAAGATACTTTCAAAAGCTGGGAGGAGGGAGAGAAACAAAGGGTCTGTGTGTCTGTCTATATGCTGGTTTCTGCCGGGGACAGACCAGGAATGGAGTCTTAGAACTTTTAGTAAGTAATCTAGCTAGGTATGTGTTAGATTATGATTTCTTTAAATGGCTGAGAAAAGAATTGTGCTGAATAGAATAACTATTTCTGTCTGTGTATCTTTTTTGTAACTTAAGGTTTTGCCTAGAGGGGTTCTCTATGTTTTTGAATCTAATTACCCTGTAAGATATCTACCATCCAGATTTTACAGGGGGGATTTCTTTATTTCTATTTACTTCTATTTTTATTAAAAGTCTTCTTGTAAGAAAACTGAATGCTTTTTCATTGTTCTCAGATCCAAGGGTTTGGGTCTGTGGTCACCTATGCAAATTGGTGAGGCTTTTTATCCAACATTTCCCAGGAAAGGGGGGGTGCAAGTGTTGGGAGGATTGTTCATTGTTAAGATCCAAGGGTCTGGGTCTGTAGTCACCTAGGCAAAAGCCTTGGTAAGGCTTTTTACCAAACCTTGTCCAGGAAGTGGGGTGCAAGGTTTTGGGAAGTATTTTGGGGGGAAACATGCGTCCAAACAGCTCTTCCCCAGTAACCAGTATTAGTTTGGTGGTGGTAGCGGGTAATCCAAGGACAAAGGGTGGAATATTTTGTACCTTGGGGAAGTTTTGACTTAAGCTGGTAAAGATAAGCTTAGGAGGTTTTTCATGCAGGTCCCCACATCTGTACCCTAGAGTTCAGAGTGGGGGAGGAACCTTGACAGCCTATGACAGAAAGGGCAGCCTAGTGGAGTTTGAAGTCAAAATGGGTCTCCATTTGGTTACAAGGATGTGATTGCGCTGAGATGATTGCTGATTAGACCTTAGACCATTTATAAAAAAAAAAACAGAGCCTCTATCCAGAGCTCTAGAAGCCTTTGGCGTGCTGAAGACAAACATAGAAATAAACAAACAATGGGGCAGATTCTTACTACTGAAGGGAGATATAGAGGGTAACAACAACACTTATACTCACCCATTGGCTGGCTAACCAGACCTTGTATCCAGGCTCATAGCTGTTGGCAAGTATATTACTATGGGTAATATATGGGTAAAAAATATGGGTAAAAATCCAAGTAATTATGAATTTGCATAGATTTGCATAAATTGAAGTAGATCTTGTCTAGACTGGGAATTTCCCCAATTGTAGCCATTGGTGAGGCTACACCAGGCAATCTCAGTTGGAGTAGACTGCACTGGTGCAAATAACAGCCTTTTCTGTCTACACTAAAGGTTGAACCAGTGCAGCTTTGCTGTGTTCTCTCAGAAGGCGAGGGAATGGAGGACATGGCCAGTTTAGAGACATTTTCCAAGTAGACTAACAGGTGTTCCATGTACACCCATAGGCAGGTCAGAGAAACTTCTGTTTGGGGAAAACCTGATTTCTAAAGTTAGCTACAGCACTTGACCCAAGGTTTAAGAATCTGAAGTGCATTCCAAAATCTGAGAGGGATGAGGTATGGAGAATGCTTTCAGATATCTTAAAAGAGCAACACTGCGATGCAGAAACTACAGAACCCGAACCACCAAAAAAGAGAATCAACCTTCTGCTGGTGGCATCTGACTCAGATAATGATAATGAAAATGAACATGCATTAGTCGCTCTGCTTTGGATTGTTATCGAGCAGAACCCGTCATCAGCATGGACGCATGTCCCCTGGAATGGCTGTTGAAGCATGAAGGGACATATGGATCTTTAGCACATCTGGCACGTAAATATCTTGCGACACCGGCTACGACAGTGCCATGTAAATGCCTGTTCTCACTTTCAGGTGACATTATAAACAAGAAGCGGGCAGCATTATCTCCTGCAAATGTAAATAAACTTGTTTGTCTGAGCTATTGGCTGTACAAGAATTAGAACTAAGTGGACTTGTAGGCTCTAAAGTTTTACATTGTTTTATTTTTGAATGCAGTTATTTTTTGTACATGATTCTACATTTATAAGTTCAACTTTCATGATAAAGAGACTGCACTACCATATTTGTATGAGGTAAATTGAAAAATATTTTTTACAGTGCAAATACTTGTAATCAAAAATAAATATAAAGTGAGCACTGTACACCTTTGTGTTCTGTGTTGTAATTGAAATCAATATATTTGAAAATGTAGAAAATATCCAAAATATTTAAATAAATGGTTTTCTATTATTGTTTAACAGTGTGATTAATCGCACAATTTATTTTTTTAATTGCACAATTAATCATGATTAATTTTTTTTATCGCTTGACAGCCCTAATATAAACCCTATGTTATTCTTCACTACAGTATCACTACTGGAATGGAATAATGTATCAATTTTATTCCTTAAAATGTGTGGCAGTGTTTTGGTTATTGTAAAAATAGTAGGAAGCATTTTTGCAGTCAGGCACATCTTATCAAAAGATAACTAGCACAAAAGTAAAATAAGAAACTTTTGAAAAGCTCAGCATAGCTGTGACAGAATCTAACAAACATTAAACGGTTCTGCAGTATATAGCTAATGACAATTGGAGTTGTCCCTGAACAAAACACTGAATAAAAGTGAATATTAACGGTTGTTTAGATTACTGCAGCCATTCATTTGGTGTATCAGAAAAGAAGCCTTTACTATACATGGTAGATGTACAGTATTGATCCTGAATAAATCAAAGTCCTACAATTAGCTAAGTAAGTAATATTATGAATATAAATTTGCACACAAAAAAAATCTAAGCCGAGCTCTATCCCTTGCTGGACACAACAATTAGCACGGTGCTGGGCAATTACCCAATTAAGGATCATGCAGTTATTTTACAGGCAAAAAAATTCCATAGCGAGTTTCTTGTATAGGGTCTGTAAATAACTGCTGGGATTAGTGAAACAATCGCAGGATCAAACACTAGTAATTTAAACAGCTGATATTCTTACTTCAAAATGTGTCAAGTACTGCCAAACATATCGCACCACTCAGCAAAATGTCAGCCATTGACAGTGATATTGCAACATGCAATCTGAATCAGTCTGAGAAACTGGAAGAAAAAAAAAAAGAATTTAGTGGGGTATCCTGGCCATAAAAAAAAAGAAAGAGTAAAATAGAGTTTACATAGAGAAAGGGTGGTAAACTACATAATAAACTCAATCCTGGAGAGGTGGGGTAATGGATTAGAGTTCACGTTGTACTCTCTGTCAGTACCTGGCCCTAGCTGGGGAAGCTAATGATCCAACCAGCAGACCAAATTTGATGATGAATCCTGGTCATGTGCCACGTGTGGCACGTTGCACATACACTAAGAAGAACTCAATCCTGCAAAAAGAAAAGGAGTACTTGTGGCACCTTAGAGACTAACCAATTTATTTGAGCATGAGCTTTCGTGAGCTACAGCTCACTTTATCGGATGCATACCGTGGAAACTGCAGCAGACTTTATATATACGCAGAGAATATGAAACAATACCTCCTCCCACCCCACTGTCCTGCTGGTAATAGCTTATCTAAAGTGATCAACAGGTGGGCCATTTCCAGCACAAATCCAGGTTTTCTCACCCTCCACCCCCCACACACAAATTCACTCTCCTGCTGGTGCTAGCCCATCCAAAGTGACAACTCTTTACATAATCAAGTCGGGCTATTTCCTGCATAAATCCAGGTTTTCTCACATCCCCCCCACCCCCATACACACACAAACTCACTCTCCTGCTGGTAATAGCTCATCTAAACTGACCACTCTCCAAGTTTAAATCCAAGTTAAACCAGAACATCTGGGGGGGGGGAGGGGGGTAGGAAAAAACAAGAGGAAACAGGCTACCTTGCATAATGACGGCTAACCTGGTGGCTGAACTTTGTGACTTTGTCCTTACCCATAACTATTTCACATTTGGGGACAATGTATACCTTCAGATCAGCAGCACTGCGATGGGTACCCGCATGGCCCCACAGTATGCCAACATTTTTATGGCTGATTTAGAACAACGCTTCCTCAGCTCTCGTCCCCTAAAGCCCCTACTCTACTTGCGCTATATTGATGACATCTTCATCATCTGGACCCATGGAAAAGAAGCCCTTGAGGAATTCCACCATGATTTCAACAATTTCCATCCCACCACCAACCTCAGCCTGGTCCAGTCCACACAAGAGATCCACTTCCTGGACACTACAGTGCTAATAAACAATGGCCACATAAACACCACCCTATACCGGAAACCTACTGACCGCTATTCCTACCTGCATGCCTCCAGCTTTCACCCTGACCACACCACACGATCCATCGTCTACAGCC
Source organism: Caretta caretta (assembly GCF_965140235.1). Taxonomy (NCBI): domain Eukaryota; kingdom Metazoa; phylum Chordata; order Testudines; family Cheloniidae; genus Caretta; species Caretta caretta. Next base: position 51,257,892 of record NC_134216.1, on the reverse strand, counting down.
AAGCTCTGCGATACAACCGCATTTGCTCCAACCCCTCAGACAGAGACAAACACCTACAAGATCTCTGTCAAGCTTTCTTACAACTACAATACCCACCTGCAGAAGTAAAGAAACAGATTGATAGAGCCAGAAGAGTTCCCAGAAGTTACCTACTACAGGACAGGCCTAACAAAGAAAATAACAGAACGCCACTAGCCGTCACCTTCAGCCCCCAACTAAAACCCCTCCAACGCATTATTAAGGATCTACAACCTATCCTAAAGGATGACCCAACACTCTCACAAGTCTTGGGAGACAGGCCAGTCCTTGCCTACAGACAGCCCCGCAACCTGAAGCAAATACTCACCAACAACCACATACCACACAACAGAACCACTAACCCAGGAACTTATCCTTGCAACAAAGCCCGTTGCCAATTGTGCCCACATATCTATTCAGGGGACACCATCACAGGGCCTAATAACATCAGCCACACTATCAGAGGCTCGTTCACCTGCACATCCACCAATGTGATATATGCCATCATGTGCCAGCAATGCCCCTCTGCCATGTACATTGGTCAAACTGGACAGTCTCTACGTAAAAGAATAAATGGACACAAATCAGATGTCAAGAATTATAACATTCATAAACCAGTCGGAGAACACTTCAATCTCTCTGGTCACGCAATCACAGACATGAAGGTCGCTATCTTAAAACAAAAAAACTTCAAATCCAGACTCCAGCGAGAAACTGCTGAATTGGAATTCATTTGCAAATTGGATACTATTAATTTAGGCTTAAATAGAGACTGGGAGTGGCTAAGTCATTATGCAAGGTAGCCTGTTTCCTCTTGTTTTTTCCTACCCCCCCCCCCCCAGATGTTCTGGTTTAACTTGGATTTAAACTTGGAGAGTGGTCAGTTTAGATGAGCTATTACCAGCAGGAGAGTGAGTTTGTGTGTGTATGGGGGTGGGGGGGATGTGAGAAAACCTGGATTTATGCAGGAAATAGCCCGACTTGATTATGTAAAGAGTTGTCACTTTGGATGGGCTAGCACCAGCAGGAGAGTGAATTTGTGGGGGGGGGGGGGTGGAGGGTGAGAAAACCTGGATTTGTGCTGGAAATGGCCCACCTGTTGATCACTTTAGATAAGCTATTACCAGCAGGACAGTGGGGTGGGAGGAGGTATTGTTTCATATTCTCTGTGTATATATAAAGTCTGCTGCAGTTTCCACGGTATGCATCTGATAAAGTGAGCTGTAGCTCACGAAAGCTCATGCTCAAATAAATTGGTTAGTCTCTAAGGTGCCACAAGTACTCCTTTTCTTTTTGCGAATACAGACTAACACGGCTGTTCCTCTGAAATCAATCCTGCAAGGCATTAAGCACTCTAACTCCAATGCAGTGAATTACTTTAAGCACACACTTAATTTTAAGCATCCAAACAGTCCCCATTGACTTCAATACTGACTACAAACATATTTAACATTAAAAACACATGCTTAAGTGGATCAGGGCCAAAGCACTCCGCAATTTCAGAACTGAACTCAGTAAGAGCTCAGTAAAATAGGAAGCTTTGGAGCACGGAGATCATCATTTGCTATCTATCACATTTGTCCCACTGGTTTGACATCTTCCTTCAGGATGCATATGGCAATAAGCATCAGAGACCATAAATTTAGATGTAGCTTTTTATTATTAGTCACTAATAAGACCCCCATTAATTCAGTCAAGATCTAGGCATTCAACCTTGCATGAATTACTGAGACATGGCTGGATGACAGCTTTACCCAGCCAAATATCTGAGCCAGTGACATATGGCTGAGCTTTTGTATTGGATCTCCAGAGCAGAATGTATCTTGTGCCAAAGATGAAAGAATTCATCTTATGTGTGTGGATCCTAGGATAGAGTACATGGGTAATTTTAGTGAGTTACCTATTCTCCTTGTCAGGAATTTGCTGGAATTCCTGCCAGACCCTAATGGGATTTTGCCTGGTCTCCGACTGGAATTTCGGAGCCTTCTTGTTTGGGCAATTTTAGCATATTTATATATAGGCATTTCTACCACACACACAGTAGCAACTGATCAATGTATAAACGCACAAATAAGTCATCTATCTCTTCCTTCTCCTCTTTTTAAGGTGCTTTCTTACCATTACTGGGTGCTAATGTTGGGTCTTTCTACACCTACTTTTTAACAAAGCTGTATGGGGAAGTTCTAAGGTGCTCTGCTGGACACATCTAAGTGTGGTGAGACAAGGTTTTATCTAATCTCCTGTAGAGTTTTATAAATCACAGAATATGCTGATTCCAAATATTATGAGTTGAAGCCTGGGCTTCATTAGCAGAAGCATCTCCATTCAGCATGGGGCTAAGTGGAATGCATAAGATCTCTTCAAAGCCCTGACTGGGCTAGGGCTAAGTTAAGGATTTTGAAATCAATCCAAAATTCAATTGGTATCTAATATAAAAGTGCAGAGTGGGTTTTGTTCACAGTGCTGCTAAAGAGGCATGTTTACCATTCAGAGAGCAATGCCTTCCACCCCAAAGGTGGCCGAATTTCAGTGGTGAATGTATGATTCCTGTATATCCCTGTGTCAGAAAGTTTATTTAGCACTTTAGGATGTTTACTAATAAAATCAGTTGAGACACCTGCCCCTCACATGTTCATCTCCCCAGTGGCTGTTGCAAATAAGACACACATATCCCCTGTGCATATTTTACTTTCTATCATCCACACACGTCATTATTACTGTTTGTATTGTGGTAGTACCTATGAGCCCCAGGAACAGACCCCTGGAAACAACCATGCTAGATGCTGTACACAGAACAAAAGGATTTTCCATGAGGACCAAGAGCTTATAAACGTGTGAAAATCCCACCCAACCCGATGAGAAAGATATCTTTGTTCTGGCCTCCTTACTCCCTACATGCATTCCCCTGAATCTGCAAAAGTTGGACTTTCATCTCATTCACCTTCCTGAAAACCATCATCTGGGACGCAACAACTGCAAGTTGCGTGTGCTGTGCAGGTGCAAATTTAGCAGCATTTTGGTAAGTCACATTTGGCTTCCAGGATGAAGAGCACTGTAAGCACCATACTTATTCTTCCGTTATAATTAATATATAGGCAGACACTTACTGTTACAAGTGCCAAAGCTCAGTGGGGATCATTCCAAGAAGCGTCTGCCTCATCTACTGGCACTGACTTTGAAACAATCTGCACTCTGCATCTGTGCCTGGAACAAAGATCACACAGTAGCCACTGCACTAGCAGAGCCTAACTACAGAGTGAATGTATGGCTCACCTCCCAAGCTATTATCCCTCATTTATTACTACTAACAATGGAGCCAATGTTCCAAGAGAAATACGATACAGCAAGTCCATGTGTGCACCATATTTTGAACATTATGTAATCCTGCTGGTACATAGTTTTCTTATGAATGTCTGAACATTTGGGCTGACCTTGTGGCCAGCAGTTGCACTTTGCTCTGACCCAGGAAAGAGCCAATATTGGGGAAAGGGAGCCACAGGAATCTATTTAGAGAAGAGGAAATAAGGACATTATTTAAAAAGTCATCTCAGGTGGCAAAATTATAGCTGTAACTCTTTTAAGCATGTAGTGAAAACACACAATTCATACAGAACTGCAGTATTCTAACTGAAAATGTCCTCTGTTCATCATCAACTCAGAAAGCATTTTCAGGGCAGCAAGGGAGATTGCTCTTCAGTTAGCAAGGCTCTGACTACTGAGAATGATTGACATTCTCAATGGTTAACATGGAGACATCTCATCCAGAAGATGCAACTGTGGATATAGCTTGTGACAGACACCAATAAGGATGAGTGGTGTGCAAAGGAACCCCATGAGCACAACTATATGAAAGGACACGATAGCAGCACTTAAAAGATGTGACCTTTGCTGACTTGAAGCTGACCGTCTTAAAAGGTAGGTATGACATTAGCTAAATGAATGGTAAACTACTAACATTTCTATGATGCAAAAAGCCACTATTTTAACAAACTGCCTCTCTGTTTGATTTTATTATTTATACAAATTCAATTATAAGAGGACAAGCCTCCCCGCAGTTATTAAGAGCCCATTTCTGCCACACTTCCTCATACTGATTGCAATGGGAATTCTGACAGAGTTCATTGCTAATTAATAAGAGTCAGGGTGAAGAATGGGTCCCTACAGTGCTGACCCAACACCCACTAAAGTTCACGGAGAGACTCCCAATGACTTCAATGGGCCTTGGATGGGGCCCTTGCTATGTAAATCACACAATATACAATGTACCATATCTCTGACATTTCTTCCTTCAGAATAAAAATCCCATTTGCATCTTTTGCAAGAATAAACAGTGATATTAGCTACTGTATTTTTGGCTAAATTTAGAATGGATAGATGCTCCACCCACATGGGCTTGATCCAAAGCCCATTCATGTAAATGGCAGCTTCTCACTTACTTCAACAGGCTTTGGATCAGGCCCTAATCATTCTTCATATCCTCAGTTTTACAACTTAAAGGCTGCCATCCATCCCAGAAGCATCTGTACAATGGGAATGGGTGAAGTGAATGCTCTTTTGCTGAGCATTTTAAGATTTTGGCAAGACAATATATCAGAGTCATTATGACTTTTATTTCTAACCTTGCTAGAATTTAAACAATTATAAGCTTGAATTTGTTTAATGTAGAGAATTTACATCACAGCTGGCAATGATTTCTCTGTGTTAAATTATTACAGTAATAAAGGCATAGCTAATGTAGTGCTTTAGGCTACATTTACACTGGACACCACTGGACAGCAGCAAATAGGGTATGTGTGGCTACACGCCACAGTGAAAAGCAGGGTGCATCCACAGTGTGGTGTGGAGCTACATGGGTCAGTGAAAAACTAGTGGAGGAAGGCAGAGGGGAAAGGCTTGATAGTGGGGAGCTGCTGGGGCCTCTCCCCAGCCAGAGCCTTTCCCTGCTGCTGGAGTCTTTCACTACAGCAGGGAAAGATTCTGGCAGCTCCCCACTGCAGGAGTTTTTCTCTGCTTCCTCTCCACTGCTGAAGTCCTTCCCTCACTGCTGGAGCTTTTCCCTGTGGCAGGAAAAGGCTCCAGCAGCAGGGAGGCAGCTGGACACCACATTGCTAACAACAACAGTGCACACCGGGGAAGCACTGCTTGGGCGAGTAGAGAGCTCTGTAGGCATATACCCAGACACAGACCCCACCAACTTCCCCCTCACTTACATCTTTTAAGCCAGCCGCAGCTCCCTATTCCTTTGTTTTTCAGCAGCTTTTGAAAAGCTTTCTTTCATAAAAAAAGTAATTTGAAACACATGCTGGTCATTTGCAGAGAGTTGGTTGGTCACTTGATTGGCAGGTCTTGTTTCAAGCTGCTAAACTGCACTAACAGACAGAATATAGTCCTCATATTATTTTTCCACTTGAGCAACTGCTAACTGTGTCATGAATGGTACAGTAGTTGGTCCACAGGACAATCCCTCTAAGTCATTCACACTATGGCCCTACCAGCCCTGTAATGTTGCCAGACATTTCCCATTACAAGATAGCGTTTTCAGTTGCTTATAATTTTACCAAACTATAACTGAACTTTTTGACTGAAATTTTACATGCCAAGAGTCTGCCACAGGTTGAATATTTTTCTCCTGTAAGTTCAGTTAAAATGGTTCAGCTGTTTCCAAGAATGAGGGTAGGAACCGTTGTTTTGCCCATGTTAAAGTCTGGCAACGTTTTGTTTGAACAGCACTGCAGCCCCCATGCTTTGGAGCAGGGATTTGAAATTTGGAATGGACATGGCCTTTGTGTCACAGATGTACCTTTTGCATGATAATTTTACCAAATTTGGCCAAATTATAAAAACCAGAAATCAGTTTGTACCTACTCAATAGACCTCAGCATTAGCAGCTAAAGTCTCTGAAGATTCCATCTTCAGTGAGCATACTTGAGGCTCTCACAGCTCCCAGTGCTGACCAGACTCTGCACACGCCATCCCCACAGAGCAGCTGAGCATGCTCCTTCCAGCCCAGACATACAAAAGCAAAAAGCCAGACCTTCCCTGTAATAGCTGCTCCGGGCCAGGTTGTGGCAGGACATAGGAACAGAAAGCACGGAGCTTGTCTCTCCTGTGCTCTTAGTGAACCTGCCCCCTGGCCGTGGAGACAGAAATTGCCCGATTCCAATGCAGAGGGGACAAAAGCCAGACTGGGGTAAGGAAAAGGGCTAGATTGCAACTGGGAGCTGGTGGGACTGGAACTAAAGGGAGGGTGGTGAGAGAAACTGTGTCTAGCAGTGTTAGGAGAATGGGACTGGGAACCAGGGGGACCAGGACCGAGATACCAGAGGTTGGAAAAGGAGAATAAGACTGATTACTGGGGACGAAAGGAGGGGGAGAATGAGAGCCAGTTGCCTCGGGGACGGGAATACCACTGAAATCAGAGGAAGAGCTGGGCGTAGGGATGGAGACTGGGACTAGTTGGGCATGGAAACTGGGACTAGGAACAAGTGGGGGGAGGGAATGGAAATCAGCATGAAAAGGGATGAGAGACAAATCTGACAAGCAGCTGAGGTACTGGGGGAGACTGAGAGGAGAAGCCTGGAAAGGGAGACTAAGAAAGGGAGTCAGTGAATGGGAGGGAGAGACATATCAGATGGAGGAGCTAGGAGAAAGGAACTTGCAGTGGCTGGAAAAATGACTGGGATTTGGGTATGGGTAGTAGACTGGGACTCTGAAAGCAAGCCCCAAGGGGGGAGACTATGACTAGCAGGTATGGAATTGGACTGGGATGAGAAGGCTGAAGAGCCAGGACTAGGGCAAGGAGCCAGAGTTAGTGAAGAGGTAGGACTGGGACAGGGACAAGTTGGCAGGAATGGGAAAGTTGGCAGGAATGGCAGAGTCTGTGCCAACTAGAGCACACCTCCCTCCAGAGACTGGAATGGGACCCAAGATTCCAGAGTCTCATCATTCCTCTGCTGAATGCAAATACCTGTGAAATCCACTCCCAAACTGTATTTCTCTCATCCCCGTCTAATTCTGGTCCACATAGCAACAGTAGCATAGTCACTTGAGCTAACACAAAAAGTGATAGAGGTCAGTGCTAAATGTTCTAACCATGCTGATGAATCATGGGGGTGTCAGTAATGCCACATGATGTAATTTTGGATGGGGGTCACTTTGCTTTTTGAAAACCTTGGCAATTACATACAAAAAAGTTATGGTAAAACATTATTATTAGGGTAGCAAAGTCACACGCTCAAAAGTTAGGATTGCCAGAATTAAGACTGGCCATCCAACTTTAATTAATCAGCTTTGTAAATATACATTATGATACATTCTTTAATAACATGACACAAACCATTATTTCCACATGACCCATGTGCTGAGGATGGATGGTGCTCAAGCTCTTAATCAGTAGCTAGTCAAATATTTTGTTTTTGTAACTTTTGCGTGCTTGATTTTGGAACCTTAATAATGGTTTAGTGCAGCTTGTATGTATAGAATACCAGGAATATCTCAAGACGATAAGATGGTATAATTAGAGAGTCTGGCCTGTTCAACAGCACACTTATTTCTGGAGGTCATGGATTCAAGGCCCAAATCAGATCATGACCATTTCTGATACCATTCCTTTAACATTTCTCTCCTGGCTGCATTTCAGCTAGGAACAATGGCCTTCTCTCACCCCTCACATGTGCATATTCTCCCCTTGTTAGAACATCAATGCATTCTTAGTTGGGCAGAGTCCATGACTATGTCCACAGGAAAAAGGCAGGGTACGACTGGGCAGCCAGTTACTACTGAAAACAACATTGTGGACCTGATTCCATTCTAACTGAAATCAACAGCAAAACTCCCACTGACTTCAATGGAAGAGTTGTTGGCCTCCACATGGACCTCAAAGTGGGAAATACTGTGTGAACAGGGCTGGCTGTAGCAATGGGGTGAAGTGCACTTTCAAAGCAGGGGAAATGGGAGCCATTCCCCATTTTCGGTATGTCCATCTCTCTCCATTCCCCTTTATATACACTTCAGTTTAGTTATTAGAAGAGATGGGCTAGATTCTGCAGTGCACCTCCAGAGAGACAGCACAGGAGACAAAGGCCAGGTCACAGAAGAGGGAAAAAGGTGTGGTTTGCACTGTCCATGTACTCTCTGGATTCTTAGTTGCTAATAGTGGATGAAACAGCCCTCAGCATAAACTAGAGCAGCCTCTGAGGGCTACTGCTGAGAATCCCCCATAGCACTCAGCACTGTGAGTATGTCCTCTCCTACCTCCAGTGTACCTCTTACACTGAGACTTGCTAGGGCTTTACATCAGCCCTATGTTGCACCTGTGACAGAGGATTCTTCTCCCAGACCCTCATAGCTCCTGAGAGACTTCTACACACCACCACAGTGACGTATGGGGCTTAGAGTTGTGTCCAGGATCAACCTCCTTCCTCCACCCAACGTATCTCATGTTGCTTCATCGACAGAAAAACTGCATTCCCCATAGAAAATGCTACTTAAAAATAAATTTAAGTACCAGCTCTTACTCACAAGAACAGCCCCTCTGAAATAAACAGAACTACTGGGATGAGTATGGGCTGCAGGATCAAGCTCCAAGTCTTCCTATGGGGCCAATGGGTTGTTTAACTCATGGCTAAGCATTTTGTAAACAAAAATGAGAGAGATGCCACAAAGGGATCTTCCACTAAAAATATGTTCACTGTCAAATATAATGACAAAGCCATTAATCACAATTTAATCTCCATAATCTCCTTTAGAGATAAGGCACTTATTCAGGTTTTAAAAAGGGAATGCTGCAACAGTGATATGTATTAAAACATTTAAAAGCAGAAATTTACAAGCAAATATATAGATAGATTTATTAATTCAGTGAGAAATCTTTTCTTACATAATTCTTATACTTCTAGTATGTAACAACACTCTGGTAGAGGAGGTGGTGCTAATCAAATATAAAATAAATCCACAGGGATTTGACAACAGCAGAGGTAAACAAGAATTCCTTTAAATACACATTAGGTTTTATTTCCTCTCCTTCCCTTTCCACTAAGTGACAAAAGTTGCTTCACCCAGACTGAAAGAAATATGCTGCTGCCACTCTGACAAGGTGTAAATAGTGTTTTAGGAGCATTTTGACTAGCTCCCTAACTTCCTTCTGAAACCAGCCAAATCATGTCATCACTGTGATGAACAGGCCAGAAAAAGAGACAGTACTCATTTAACATTTCCAGCATGGCTGTTTGAGGAGATGACACAACGTACTTTTACAGTTTATAGTCCTGATTCTGCTAATCTTTATGAGTAACTCTACTCAATGCAACTATTCCCATGAGTGTAAACATAGTGTGTATTTACACATAAACACACACATGCATCCGTATGTAGTCTATGTATCTGTACACAGTGTATATTACATTACTTACACAAAAACTACACTCAAAATATTATTCAGGTTACAAAGTCAAGCACTCAAAAGTTAAGAAATGCCAGAATTAAAGTTCGCTGTGCAACTTTAATTTGGCTCCCATGGGTATATGCTTTATGATACAGTCTAATTACATTTTAGGACCCTTTTTTCCACAGAAACAGTCTCATTCAGTGTACCAAAAGGACAGTGCAGCTATTCAATATTATATTCATTCTCCTCATTGGCCCCATGACTTATTTACTGCACACTATTCAAACCCTGCTCTGATGATAATTAACTTCCTTATGGGCTTTTCTATGGTGCTCAGCACTATGGAAAAATTTGACAGAATTCGATTTTTATTTATTTTTATAATTTCTGTGAATAATATTGATGTTTGTTTTTAAAGCAATTGTTATCAATTTAAATGTTCACAGGTGTGGGAAGTTATGGGGGAATCAGACAATAATTATTAAATGACAGTAGAAATTGAGATTCAAAAAATTAAAGCATTATCAAACTGGTAAAATACAAATTGCCAATATCACATCAAAATATAAAAAGTAAATATCATGAAACAAACTCTAATAAGTTCTCAAGCAGCATTTTTCTTACTTTTCCTATCTGTAAATGTCTATTATCTAGGAAAATATTTTTTCATCGGTTTGTGTGTGTATGGTAATGTTTGCCAACATTTACTGATAAAAACCTAACCGTGAGTGTGCTCCATAAGTATTAATTAATTTATCTTCATAACAGCCCTCTGAAGTGAGGGATTGGTATTATTCTGATTTTACAGATGGGGAATTCATTCAAAGAAATATTTAGGTCAAAAGTATCCACGAATTTTGGCTGCTCTGTTTCAGATGCCTAGCATCTGATTTTTCAGAGTACTTAGCATTATTTAGCACTTTATATTGTCAAAGCATAGCTCCCACTGACTTCATTTAAGTTATGAGTGCTAAGCACTTCTGCAAATCAGACCCCAAGGTCTGAAGTCAGATATCTAGAAAACGAAGAAGACACAAGTGAGCACCTGTGAAAAGCATGGTTTAAGTTAGTTGACTAGTATCGCCTAGAAACATCATGGCAGAGGCAGGGCAGTGAGCCCCAGTGGACACGGACTCTTCTGCCTATCCCTACCAGTGTGGCCCCTTATGCCCTGTCCCTTCCAATCTTCTTCTCTCTTCCTCACACTGGCCTCCACTCCCCACACCGACATTGCCAGTCCCCACAAGCTCCTCATCCAATCTCGGTGTGCCCCCTTGGCTCCTTGTCCAACCCAGTCCCAGTTCTCCCAGTCTCTCTGACCAACCAGTAGTAATCGTGCCCCTTATCACATCTGTATCCCTTCCCGCCATGTCATGGATTCTCAGTTCTGTTCTTCTTGATCAGCTAGTCACAGTCTCCCCTTAGTGCCGAATCCAACTTTAGTATCCCTCACACCGACTGGATCCCAATTCCCCCTCTCCATTTCCCTCACCGGATCTCAATCCCAGTCTGAGTCTCCTAGCCCAATCTGTCCCATGCTGCACCCCAGCTCCCAGCCAGTCCCAGTTTCCCTCTCCCTCTGCCAGCTTCCCACACCAGTTTCTCTTCCTTCCTACCTGATGATTCGTTGTCCCAGTCTATTCCCCCTTCCACTCCAGACCCTGTTGTCCTCTCTGCATATGAATCAGGCACACACTGGCCCACACTCCCCCACACTGCATGGTCCTGGCAGTGATGTCACTGACAGCATAGAAAATGCAGTTTTCCTGATCTACATTCAGGTGCCCAGACCCAGCACAGCCCACAGCAGCCAGAGCTGCAATTATAGGGAAATTCCGGCTCACCCCTGGGCTGGAGTGTGCCCAGTGCTGACAGAATCTTCAAGGAATGTGCTTTCTACCTCTAATTGCCTCTTCAAGCTTTCTACCTCTAAATGGCCACCTGTGTCTTCAAGCCTTACCTCATTTCCCTTTAATTTAGCACAAACAAACATAAAACTTTTTTTTTTTTTACAGCATGGTTTGTTTGTTCAGTGTTACATAAAAAGAGGGCACTTTAAGACCTCAGGTTAGCAAATGTGGTCCTTAATAGGGAACCTGTTATTATTATTATAAACTATGTGTATTATAGTAGCACCTAGGACCCCCAACTAGGACCCTGTTGTGCTAGGCACTGTGCAAACAAAACAAGACAGTCCCTGCCCCAAAGAGCTTACAATCCAAGTATTACCCTGACAACACAACTCACTGGAATTATCTAACTTGTTCCACATAGACCTCACTTCTTCTACAACACACAAAAGTTGTGGAAGTTTCATAGTCAACACTGCACTTTTGTTGACAAAGACAAGACATAGTAAATTAGGATTGATTTTAAGGATATGTTATTTGTATAGCAATATTGTTAGTGAATGAACTTTGAGCTTTATCATCCTTATTGACAATTTTAGATTGATTTTTCCTTAAAGTTTCTCAGGAAGCTTCCATTACAAAAGAAGAACAATAGGGGTTTAGAAACGATGCAGCAGGTAGGCAGAGTTGTAGGAAACAGAACAGAATGGCTTGCATTCCTGGGCCTCTAGACCCTGATCAGTCTAGGTACCTCTTGGAACTTGATGGCATTTATCCACATCATTCATCATACTGCACACTTACTACCCTATTCAAAGCATATAATTTCCCAAGGATTTACAAAGAATACATGCTTCCTAATTGATAATTTGATACTTTTTCTTTTAAGGGAACCCTTTTTAAATCTCCACATTGCATGCAAGCTACACAACTAACGGACCCAACCTATCTTCATGTACTCCCACTCCAGTTCCATCTGCCCTGCCTTCAGTGCTTGGCGGCTGGAGAGCAGTGGCTGTTGGCCAGGTGCTCAACTCTGAGGCAGCACCCTCCCAGCAGCAGCACAGAAGTAAGTGTGGCAACATACCACGCCACCCTTACTTCCGCACTGCTGCCTTCAGAGTTGGGTGGCTGGAGAGTGGCAACTGCTGACTGAGGGCCCAGCTCTGCAGGCAGCAGCGTAGAAGTAAGGGTAGCAAAACCATACCATGGCATCCTTACTTCTGCGCTGCTGCTGGCTGCAGCGCTACCTTCAGAGCTGGGATCCCGGCCAGCAGCCCCTGCGCTCCAGCTGCCCAGCTCTGAAGGCAGGGCCGCCACCAGAAGCAGTGCAGAAGTAAGGGCAGCCGTACTGCAACCCCCTCCACCCCTGCAATAGCCTTGCCAACCCCCCACCACACACAGACACACAACTCCTTTTTAGGTCAGAATCCCTGTAATTACAAAACCTTGACATTTCAAATTTAAATAGCTGAAATCATGAAATTTAAGATTTAAAAAATCCTATGACCATGAAATTAAACAAAATGGACCATGAATTTGGTAGGGCTCTAGCTATGGGTGTACAGGAATAGTCAATTGATAAGCAATATTATGTCTACCCAGAAATGAGGGCTGCAGTATGTATGTACAATCACCCCACCCCTTAAAATCCTTTCTGTTTTATAACACTATATATACAAATATAAACACAATTTAAAAACATGTTTTCTATTACAAGTAAAAAAAAAACTAGTTTAAAATGCAAATGGATGTAGTTACATGGTTTATAAGGATCTTGACTGCTTAAAAGCACTTTTGAAGATTGAATGTATCACCTACAAAGTTTCAGATTTTCCATTTCTTTGGGGAAACAGACTTTGTGCCTATTACTTGTTTTGATGCCACAGGTATCTCCATTTGTTATATTAATGCCCCTAATCCATTCAGTGCAACAGTAAGTTCATGCCGGGGCACCTGACCCCGGTGAAATCAAAGGCAAAATTCCCACTGACTTCAGCTGGGATAGGATTTCACCCCTAGTGCACAGGTCTAGGTATTAATCTTTTTTTTTAATCTGTTAAACAGTAATATGAATGGTTCATTGGCTCCAAAAACTTAAAATAGGGCACCTTAAGAGTCCATTTTGGAAAAGGTACGACTCTAGTCCCTTACTTTGCCATGTATTCGCTATTTTAACCCCACTTAAGAACACATTTTTTTTTTTGGCAGTGTAGACGTACCCTGTGTATCCCATTATCTTCACATCATGGAAGAATAGGTCTGATTTGATAGTGATTTCTGCTCTACTTTCAAATATCACTTCAGATTTCACAGTAGAGAATTAACATTTGTCAAGCCTTTGAAATTTATGGATGAAAATAAAGCAGCCATATCCCAAAAATTTAGTCAGACAATTTCACCAAAAGTGTTCAGTGAAAAATGGGGGTGGAGAGAGATTTGGAATTCTTTTGTAAAAATTCCATCCCACCCCAACCAGCTCTAATTCAAGATATGCAAAATCTATGTGAATAGCCAAAAAAAAAAAAAAAAGGGGACCTGAAAGCAAGAGGCATCTTTGTAATGATTAACAAATAAATTAATGATCATGGAGCATTTACAATAAGCTGTCACCAAACGTTCTTCATTCCCAACTCAAAAGAGAAATCTAATTAAAGAGCTGAAATGCAGAGCAGATGCATTAATAAAAGGAAAGGGCCATAGCAGAATAAAAACCTGTGCTCCTACAAGCATTGATCAATTAAGGAATAAATCCAAGACCAGTACAAATCTAGTAAAGAATTCACTAAGCATTTATGAAAAATCCCAGAGATGTTCTGGTGTGATTTATAATAATACTGCAACCCTCTTAAACACATATTGTTGCTTTGATGCACGTTTAATTATTATTTTAATTGGTTTACCTGTTGTAATGTTTTAGAGGTTTTAAGGTACTTCTACATTGTCAAATTAGTGCACTTCATACATTTTAATTTACACTTGTTTAATCAAATGCAATGTAGGCAATTATTTAATTAACCAATTTATTCCATTCTCAAGTTTCTAGAACTGCACTATAAAAATAAACTAAGATCTTCAGAGATTACTGCACAATAAATGATTTATTCAATTCATTGTTCTGTTAAATGATTTTCTGTTAGTTTCTTTGTAAAACAAATCCTAACTTTTACTTAGCTCTGCAAGTCAATGCTTCCATGGTTCTTAGTTTCTTGTAACTTAATTTCACACACGTAAATCTACTTCTGAAAGTTTCTAGAGGGCTGTTTTAGGTACCTCTTTCTGGAAATCTCAAAATATTCAATGGTTCCCATAAGATCATTCAGGTGAGCAAAGCAAATAGGATTTGGTACCTAACAGAAATTGCCTTTGAGTTTGTAATTTTATTTTGTGTAACTTTGCTCATTCTTCATGACTCTTGGGTAACTGTGCCATGTAGGGCTGAAAAGTGATTAAAAAAATTAATTGTGATTAATCACACTGTTAAACAAGAACAGAATTATTTAAATATTTGTGGATGTTTTCTACATTTTCAAATATATTGATTTCAATTACAACACAAAATATGAAGTGTATAGGGCTCACTTAATATTTATTTTGATTACAAGTATTTGCACTGTAAAAAAACAAAAGAAATATTATTTTGCAATACCTAATACAAGTACTGTAATGCAATCTCTTTATCATGAAAGTTGAACTTACAAATGTAGCATTATGTACAAAAAAACCTGCATTAAAAAATAAAACAATGTAAAAGTTTAGAGCCTGCAAGTCCACCTAGTCCTATTTCTTGTTCAGCCAGTTGCTCAAACAACTTTGTTTACATTTGCAGGAGATAATGCTGCCCGCTTTTTGTTTATAATGTCACCTGAAAGTGAGAACAGGCATTCACATGGCACTGTTGTAGCTGGTGTCGCAAGATATTTACGTGCCAGATGTGCTAAAGATTCATATGTTCCTTCATGCTTCAACCATCCTTCCAGAAGACATGCGTCCATGCTGATGACGGGTTCTACTCGATAACAATCCAAAGCAGTGTGGACCGACATGTTCATTTTCATTATTTGAGTCAGATGTCACCAGCAGAAGGTTGATTTTCTTTTTGGTGGTTTGGGTTCTGTAGTTTTCGCATCGGAGTGTTGCTCTTTTAAGACTTCTGAAAGCATGCTCAACACCTCATCCCTCTGAGATTTTGGAAGGCACTTGAGATTCTTAAATCTTGAGTTGAGTGCTGTAACTATCTTTAGAAATCTCACAATGGTACCTTCTTTGTGTTTTGTCAAACCTGCAGTGAAAGTGCTCTTAAAATGAACAACATGTGCTGGGTCATCATCCGAGACTGCCACAACAGGAAATATACGGCAGAATACAGGTACAAAAGCAGAGAACATAAAATTCTCCCCCACGGACTTCAGTCACAAATTTAATTAACACATTCTTTTTTTAACGAGCATCATCAGCATGGAAGCATGTCCTCTGGAATGGTGGCCAAAGCACAAAGGAGCAAACAAATGTTTATCATATCTGGCATGTAAATACCTTGCAATGCCAGCTAAAAAAGTAGGAGCATTGCCAGCAGATCAAGGGAAGTGATTATTCCCCTCTATTCGGCACTGGTGAGGCCACATCTTGAGTATTGCATCCAATGTTGGGCCCCCCTCTGCAGAAAGGATGTGAACAAATTGGAGAGAGTCCAGCGAAGGACAATAAAAATTATTAGGGGGTTGGGGCACATGATTTATAAGGAGAGGCTAAGGGAACTGGGCTTATTTAGTCTGCCAAAGAGAAGAGTGAGGGAGGGATTTGATAGCACCTTCAATTACTTGAAGGGGGGTTCCAAAGAGGATGGAGCTAGGCTGTTCTCAGTGGTGGCAGACAACCGAACAAGGAACAATGGTCTCAAGTTGCAGTGGGGGAGGTCTAGGTTGGATATTAGGAAAAACTATTTCACTAGGAGGGTGGTGAAGCACTGGAATGGGTTACCTAGGGAGGTGGTAGAATCCCCATGCTTAGAGGTTTTAAAGGGCTGACTTGACAAAGCCCTGGCTGGGATGATTTAGTTGGGGTTGGACCTGCTTTGAGCAAGGGGTTGGACTAGATGACCTCCTGAGGTATCTTCCAACCCTGGTCTTCTATGATTCTAAGAAGAGGGCAGCATTATCTCCTGTAAATGTAAACAAACTTGTTTGTGTTAGCGATTGGCTTAACAAGGAGGACTGAGTGGACTTGTAGGCTCTGAAGTTTTACATTGTTTTGTTTTTGTACACTTTTTTATTTCAATTACAACACAGAATACAATATATATGAAAATGGAGAAAAACATCCAAAATATTTAATAAATTTCAATTGGTATTCTATTATTTAACAGTGCGATTAAAACGATGATTAATCATGATTAATTTTTTAATTGTAATTTTTTGGGGTTAATTACATGAGTTAACTAAGATTAATTGACAGCCCTAGTGACATGCTATTACCAAATTTCTCCTGAAAGCTTTCCTGTTGCAGAGATTTAATGTAGAATTCAACAATAGCCTTAGCCTTTATAAAGATACCCTCCTTCTTCTGTATAAATATGCCACTTCTTCATTCAAGAGATCCCTACTTCCATTTACGGTAACTCCTCGCTTAACACTGTAGTTATGTTCCTGAAAAATTCTATTTTAAACAAAACGAAGTTAAGCAAATCCAATTTCCCCATATGAATTAATGTAAATGGGGGGGTTAGGTTCCAGGGAAATTTTTTTAGCCAGACAAAAGACTATATTTTATATACATATATAAATGTATATGTACATACATATATATATATACACACACACACACACAGTATAAGTTTTAAACAAACAATTTAATTCTGTACAGAACAATGAAGATTGTGAAGCTTGGTTGAGGAGGTGAAGTCAGAGGATGGAAGAGGGTGGAATATTTCCTAGGGAATGCTTTACTGCAGGGGTCGGCAACCTTTCAGAAGTGGTGTGCCGAGTCTTCATTTATTCACTTTAATTTAGGTTTCGCGTGCCAGTAATACATTTTAACGTTTTTCAGAAGGTCTCTCTCTATAAGTCTATATATTATATAACTAAACTATTGTTGTATGTAAAGTAAACAAGGTTTCTAAATTGTTTAAGAAGCTTCATTTAAAATTAAATTAAAATGTTGATCTTACGCCACCAGCCCGCTCAGCCCGCTGCCAGCCTGCGGTTCCGTTCACCGAGGCCAGCAGCAGGCTGAGCGAGGCCTGTGGCCGGGACCCTGGCTGGCAAGGGGCTGGCAGCCAGAACTCCAGACCGGCAGCGGGCTGAGTGGGGCCGGCTGCCGGGACCCCAGACTGGCAGTGGGCTGAGCGGCTCAGCCCGCTGCCACTCAACCCGCTGCCGGTCTGGGGTTCCGACTGCTGGCTCCTGCCATCCAGGGTCCTGGCTGCCGGCCCTGCTCAGCCCGCTGCCGGTCTGGGATCCCAGCCCTGCCCACACAGAGTGGGTACCTACCTTCTCCCTGGTTCTAGCCCATTCTCTTCCTCTCTCTTTGCACTGAGCTGAGGGTGGGAGTGCACTGAGCACAGGGCTGGGGGTTGGGGTGTAGGGTCTGGCCTGGAGCTAGAATGAGGGAGGGGGCTCAGGGTTGGGGCAGGAGGTTTGGGTGTGGAGTGCTTACCTGGGCAGCTCCCACTTGGTGTGAGGGGTGCAGGTAGGAATGGGGGGGGTGCAGGAGCTCCCGTTTGGTGCTCAGGGTGGGGGTGAGAATGTGGGGGGTGTAAGAGTCAGGGCATGGGGTGTTGGGGGGGCTGGGTATGTGGGGGGGTGTCGGAGTCAGGGCAGAGGGCTGGGGGCATGTGAGGGGGGTGCAGGAGTCAGGGCATGGAGTATGGGGGGTGCTGGAGTCAAGGCTGGGGTCGTGGTGGGGTGCAGAGGTCAGGGCAGAGGGCTGGAGGTGTGTGAGGGGGGTGCAGGGGTCAGGACAGAGGGCTGGCGGAGTGTGAGGGGGTGCAGAAGTCAGGGCTTGGGGGGCTGTGTATGTGTGGAGGGTGCTGGAGTCAAGGCTGGGGTTGTGGGGGGGTGCTGGGATCAGGGCAGAGGGCTGGGGCTGTGTGAGGGGTGTGCAGGGGTCAGGAAAGAGGGCTAGGAGTGTGGCTAAGGTCATGGAGGTGGTCCCAGTCCCCTGCCCAGAGCAGCTCATGGCAGGGGGCTGGAGGGGATATGCCCTGATTCCACCCCCCTTCCCCAAGGCCCTGTCCCCACCTCGTCTCCGCCTCCTGCCCAGAGCAGTGAGTGCACTGCGGCTCCGCCTCTCCCCCTCCCTGGCAAGGGCCATCAGCTGATAGGCGGCAGGGAGGAAGAGGAGGAGGGGCAGGAACCCAGCATGCTGGGGGAAGAGGCGAGGGAGGGGGGAAACTTACCTGTCCTGCAGCAGCAGCCGGCAGGACCAAGCTTCTTCACCCTGCCCACACGAGAGGGGCACAGAAGAGTGGGCCGGGGCGGCCAGGATTTTGAATGGCACGCTGCTGCCTGCCGGGTACCCGGCCTGGGTTCAGCAGCAGGCTGAGCGGGGCCGGCAGCTGGGACCCATCAGGCAGCAGCGTGCCATTAAAAATTGGCTCGCGTGCCATAGATTGCTGACCCCTGCCTTACTGCAAAATGATGGACTAGCACTCAGCTGAGCCCTCAAGGGTTAAGACATTGTTGTTAATGTAGCCTCACACTCGTGTGTGTATGTGTGTGTGTGTGTATGTGTGTGAGAGAGAGAGAGAGAGAGAGAGAGACGCACATTGCCCCCTTAAGTACGCTGACCCCACTCTAAGTACACAGCCTTTTTAAGTAGATCAGCAAGTTGAGACAGCAGCTGCTGCCAGCAAGCTCCCTCCATGCTGAGCCCTGTCGTGTCCCCCTCTGCTCCGTGGAGATGGGGTAAAGGACCAGGGGGAAGGGGGACACCCTGACATTAGCACTCTTATTTCCTCCTGCCCCCTGCACAGCAAGCAGGAAGCTCCCAGGAGCATCTCCAAGGCAGAGAATAGGAGCAGCACACCGCACTGGGGGGAAGGACAGCTGAACTGCCCGGCAATTGACAGCCTGCTGGGCGGCTGCTGCACAGGGAATTTAGGGGAGCTGATAGGGGGGCTTCTGGCCACCCGGGTTCCAAGCCCCCACCAGCTAGCTCCAATGGGCTGCTCTTCCTGCAAGCAGTGGACAAAGCAGGCGGCTGCCAAACAATGTTATAAGGGACCATTGCGCAACTTTAAACGAGCATGTTCTCTAACTGATCAGCAACGTAACAACGAAACAATGAAACAATGATACCCGGGATGACATTAGGTGAGGAGTTACTGTACTTACTTTTATGATAAACAGACATTTCTATTACTAATTACTTCTATTAGCACTGCAAACCCAGTACAACTTAGGAGGTAAGAACTGGATTCTATTCCTTCTTGAGCATTATCATCCAATCAGTCACACCTGTGAAATCCCATGGACAACAGTCTCAGTTGCACAGGTGTAACCAAGGACATACATTTAACTGCATTTACATTTACTAACAATGAAGACATAAGAGAAATAATGAACCCAGCTTCCCTTTCAGAACACAGTTTGGGCTTGCAGGGATGACTGCTTAAAGAAATATTTTTATTTATAAACAACATATTTGTTATGGGAAATGAAATAAAACAAGCATGGAACCCCACAATGCCATTTTACAGTCACTTTTCAGAGCCAACCCATGTTTTTAAACAGTAGGTTTAAACTCAGCAGCCAAGACTCACTGTAACAGCTTTCCTCCAGTTTCCTTTGCACTCAGATGGAGACACATTCTCTATCCAACCAGTAATAAATGTCAATTGCAAAAGGTCTTTTGGAGAGAATCCTTTGAGGGTAATTAACTACTGAAACAACTTACCAAGAGTTGTGATTGATTCTCCATCACTGAAAAATTTTAAATCAAGACTGGACATTTTTCTGAAAGATATGCTCTAGTTAATTACAGCTGTTGGACCTGAAGCAGAAATTAATTCAGGGAAGTCCTGTGGCCTGTTATGCAGAAGGTCAGACTAGAAGATCACAATGGTACCTTCTGGCCTTCAAAGTTATGCATCTACAGATTTACTGTGCAAGTTTACACTCACCAATAAATTAACCAATAAAACAGTAATGCTAAGAATACTAATATGCGTACTCACCCATATCAGAAGTCAGTATATCACTGATGTAGGCTTCATAGTCAGTAATCCCGTTTTAAACATAAACCAGTTTTGTCATCCTAATGAATCTCCTATAAAACAAACAAACAATCTCCTCTACATGAATACAGAGCCCCAACTATACACGCATTCAGGCACATGTTTAACTTTCTATACTGTGAGTAATCCCAATGAAGCATGGCATACATCGGGTTAATTGGGCCCTAGAACTATTGATAAACTTGCTCTACCATACAAAACGGAAAGATACATAACAGCTTTCATTACAAAAGTAAACGGAATGGTTGTTAATACAATACAAACTCTTATGGCACAAGCAAATGGAAAGTAAAATGCTGCTTCAGCTCTCTCTATTATAGAATCATAGGGTTTGAAGGCACCACAAGGGTCATCCAATCTAACCTATTTTGAACTTGAGAGATTTAGATACTTTTGATTTTTAGCAATGAAAAAGCAAACCCACTCAAAACAATGGTTCTTAGAGGAAAATAAATTAGCAGTCTGCGGATTGTAATATATCAGAAATGTCAGAAGTTTAAAAGCAATTGGCAACTACCCTCCTTTTTTGTTTTTAATAGCTTTACCAAGATTTCTCAGAGTAGCCTGAAATAAGACAAGCATAAAAGCTAAATGAGTTTTTTATTTAAAGACTTTAATCTTGTGATCACAAAGTGTGAACAAAAAGATACAGGATGTAGTCAATCAAAATTATGAGTACAATAGAACATAATGTGCATTCACCACTTTGAGGAGGAGATAGGAGATATAAAAAAAAATCTTTTATGTTATTTGAGAAAAAATATACCTTAATACAATTTCATGTCCCCAGAAGTGTACAGAGACAGTGCTTAGTAAACTGCATATAGTTAGTTAGAACAAGCTTTCTGTTCTTTAAGACCCAGTGTTTGGTTTATCAACACTTGTTAAAGTGAGTATGCCATTAGACATATCAGAGAACACATGCAACGAGAGGTTCTGCTCCCACTGAAAACAATGACAAAACTTTCACTGCAAGAGACAAAAAATTGTACACTGAACCAAATTCCAAGGCTCAAACCACAAAGAAAAAACACCGTACCCCCAATCATAGCCTGGGCTCAGGGTTAAGAATATAAGAACAGCCATACTGGATCAAACCAAAGGTCCATCTAGCCCAGTATCCTGTCTTCCAGCATGGCCAATGACAGGTACTTCAGAGGGAATGAACAGAACAGGTAATCATCAACTGATCCATCCCCCGTTGCCCATTCCCAGCTTCTGGCAAACAGAGGCTAGGGACACCATCCCTGCCCATCCTGGCTAATAGACATTGATAGATAAATTCATGGAGGATAGGTCCATTTCTTTTTTGAACCCTGTTATAGTCTTGGCCTTCATAATATACTCTAGCAAAGAGTTCCACAGGTTGACAGTGCATTGTGTAAAGAAATACTTCCTTTTCTTTGTTTTAAACCTGCTGCCTATTAAGTTGAGTGATAAGCCCAATAGCAGACTTGGTGCATAGTCACAGGTAGACACGGTTTGGGCCTGTAGATAGAAGCTAATGACGGGATCAATTTACAATTTTGGTCCATACATACCATGGCCTAATACCCAGGGATTAGGGGAGTTAGAGAAAAGTGCCTTGGACTAACCCAATGCTAGGCCAGTTTAGCAAGGCACAGATCCAAGCCCCTCCCCCCCCACAATAAAAATCCATAATATAACTTTAACTACACACAATCAGCCTTTTAACTATATTTTATTCCTCTTAGGAAATCAACTTCTTCTGAACTCTACCCCTTAAAGTCCTTTATTTATAGAATCACAGAAATGTAGGGTTGGAAGGGACCTTGAGAGGTCACGTCGTCATTCCCCCTGCTCTGAGGCAGGACCAAGTAAACCTGAACTACCCATGACAGGTTTGTCCAACCTATTCTTAAAAACCTCCAATGACAAGGATTCCACAACCTCCCTTGGAAGCCTATTCCAGTGCTTAACTATCCTTATAGTTAGAATGTAAGTTAGATATCAGGAAAAACATCTCCCTTGCTGAAGATTAAGCCAATTACTCCTTGTCCTGCCTTCAGTGGACATGGACTACAATTGATCACCGTCCTCTTTATAACAGCTCTTGACATATCAGGCCCCATCCTCACCACTCTTCTCCTCTCACAACTAAACATGCCCAGTTTTCAACCTTTTCTTATAGGTCAGGTGTTCTAAATCTTTTATAATTTTTGTTTCTCTCCTCTGGACATCCTCCAATTTGCCCATATCTTTCTTAAAGTGTGGCACTCAGAACTGGACACAATACTTCAGTTGAGACCTCACCAGTGCCAGGTAGAGTGGGACAATTACCTCTGACATCCTACATACAACACACTCTAGTTTATGCACCCCAGAATTATATTAGTCTTTTCTGCAGCTGCATTATACTGTTGGCTCTTATTCAATTTGTGATGCACTATAACCACCAGATCCTTTTCAGCAGTACTACTGCCTGACCAGTCCCCGTTTTGTAGTTTTGCATTTGATTTTTCCTTCCTAAGTACAGTACTTTCCACTTGTCTTTACTGAATTTCATCTCATTGATTTCAGAACAATTCTCCAATTTGTAAAGGTAGCTTTGGAGGACAGTAGTAGAACTCAGTAGTGCTAGCAACTCCACCTAGCTTGATAGCATCCACAAATTTAAAAATATGCTCTTCATTCTATGACCCGTCATTAATGAAAATATTGACAAATACCAGACTTAGATACTAGATACTCACACCCCCAGTTTAACAGCAAACCACTGATAACTATTGAGTACAGTCCTTTCAACCAGTTTTGCACCAACCTTACAGTAATTTAGTCTATACCATATCTTCCTAGTTTGCTTATAAGAATGTCATGTGTGACTCTGTCAAAAGCCTTACTAAAATCAAGATTTATCACATCTACAGCTTCACTCTTATCCACTGGGACAATAACCCTGACAAAGAAAGAAATTCGGTTGGTTTGGCATGATTTGTTCTTGACAAATCCACGTTGACTATTTCTTATAACCCTATTATGCTGTAGGAGCTTACAAATTGATTGTTTAATAATCTGTTCCAATATCTTTCCAGGCATCAAAGTTAGGCTGACTGGTCTTTAATTCTCATGCCCTCTTTCTTCCCCTTTGTAAAGATCAGTACTGTGTGTGCCCTTCTCCAGTCCTCTGGGACCTAATCTGTCCTCCACGACTTCTTAAAGATAATCACTAATGGTTCTAAGATTGCTAGCTAGCACCTTAAGTATCCTGGGGTGAATTTCATCAGGCCTTTCCAACTTGAACACATCTAACTTATCTAAGTAGTGTTCCCTATTTTTGCGTATGTTCCTTCCTGCTTGTTGTGAATATTGTGTTAAGTACCTGGTCACAATCTACCTTTTTAGTGAAAAAACACCTCATCCCTGAGCTCTGTTATTAACTCTCCTTCCCCACTAAGTAGAGCGCCTACACTTTCCTTTGTCTTTTTCTTGCTTCTAATGTATTTATAGAACCTCTTCTTATTGCTTTTTATTTCCCTTACTAGATGTAACTCATTTTGTGCCTGAGCCTTTCTGAATTTGCCCCTACACACCTATCCTATTCTTTTGTCATGAAGTTTAAGGCCAGAAGGGACCACCAGATCATCTTGCTGATCTCCTGCATATCAGAGGCCACCAACACCATTCAGCCCACCATATACTTAACCCAACCAAAATTAGATCACAGTATTACAGCCCACAAGAGACTAAACTATTGTGTGTCACAGGCACAGAATAAAAGGGACTGAGGTGTACTAGTGTCTGAGGTCCCTGTAATGGCAGGAAATCGATTAAGTGAGATATATCCAGATAATCCTAGCTAGTGACCCCCACCCCATGCTTCAAAAGAAGGGGAATAAACCCAAGATCACAGCCAGTCTAACCCGGAGGAAAATTCCTTCCTGACCCCATATATGGCGATCAGTTAGAAACTGAGCATGTGAGCAAGAATCAGCGAGCCAAGCATCTGAGACATAGAATGCTTGGTGCTATCTCAGAACACATGGCCCTGTCTAGTGTTCTATCTTCAGCCATGGACATCTCTGATGCTTCAGAGGAAGGAGACCAAATAAAAAAACCCGGAATACATGGGATGGGGGAAGGAATCCCTTCCTGACCCTTGCATGTAACCTCTTGAAGCCCTAAAGCATGAGCTTTTAGGAATACAACATATAAATCAAGAATGACCCCCAGCGCTGCTGAGTCCTGCCCCCATCACAAGCAATCCCATACCATTGCACTTATAAATTTGTCCAATTCTCTTTTAAAACTAATTGTTTGTCGTCCCCCCACAACTTCTACTGGGAGACTGTTCCGATATCACACCCCTCTGGTGATTAGTAACCTTATAGTTTCCAGCCTGAATTTGTGTATGGCCAGTTTATAGTCATTTGTTCTTATACCAACATTGTTCTTTAGCTTAAATAGCTCTTCTCCCTCCCTGGTATTTATCCCTTTGATATACTTAGAGAGAGAGTAATCATATTCCCTATCAACCTTCCCTTTGCTAAGCTAAATTAGTCAACCTCTTCCAGTCTCCTCTCATTATACAGGTCCCCCCTTCCCCGATCATCCTAATAGCTCTTCTCTGCACCTGTTTCAATTTAATTTCATCCTTCTTGTACGTGGGTGACCAGAACTATACACAGTATTCCAAATGAGGTCTTAGCAGTGCCTTTTACAATGGCATTAATACATCCCTCTTTCTGCTGGAAATGCCTCATGTGACATCCTAGGATCACATCAGCCTTTTTCACATCATATTGGTGGCTCATAATCATCCTGTGATTAACCAGCATACCCAGATCTTTATCCTCTTTTGTTGCTTTCAACTAATGAGCCTCAAGTTGTAGAAGACATTCTTATCAGCCCTTCTTTGTATGACCTTCAACCTTCACATTCACAACCAATTCCTCCCTAGTCAGGATCAAGTCTAAAATGGCTGTCCCTCTGGTTATTTTCTCCCACCTTCTGAAACAAAAAGTTGTTCTCAATACATTCCAAGAACTTATTGAACATTTTGTGATTTACCATATTATTTTCCAAACAGGTGTCTGTGTAGTTAAAGTGCCCCATTACTACCAGTTCTTGGATATTTCTATTTGTTCTAGAAATGCCCTATCCACCACCCCCTTCTGATCTGATGGTCTATAATAGACCCCTACTATGACATTGCCACTGTTTTTCACCTTTTGTTTTCACCTAGACACTTGCAATTGGTCTGCCTCTCACTTCCTTGTGGACCTCAAAACAAGAAGAGATATTCTTAATGTAAAATGCAACAACTCTTCTCTTTTCCCCCGTACCTGCCCTTCCTGAACAAGCCATACCCCTCTATGCCAATATTCCAGTCAGGAGATTTATCCCACCAAGTCTCTGTGATGCCAATTACATCATAATTTAGCTTCTGTACTAACATTTCCTGTTGATTTCCCAAACTCCTTGCATTTTTGTATACATATCTAAGATGTTGAGCATATTTCACCATTGTTATCCCTCTCGTTGCCTATGACCATATTGTAATTTTCCATTCCCTCTCCCCTCCCCCCGCCCCACCCGGAAAAAATAGCCCTTTGTTAAGATAAGGTTTTGTTTTGTTTTTTAAAGTGACCTATGGGCTTTTGTGACCTTCCCCCTTTGAACCTAGTTCTCATTAGCCTGGCAAGTCAGTGTGCAGTGATGCTCTTCTCCTTTTTGGTTTGATGGACCCCATCTCTTCCTTATCTACTGAAATATTCCCTGCCACAAGTTCTGAAACATGTAAGTTTCGTAATCAGGATATACCGAAAAAACAACAAAACTATTTGCCAGCTTAACTAATTATTTGTATTTATATCTCTATCCACTCTACCTTACACAAATACCAGCAATGACTTGTGTTTTCCAATTTATCTCTGACAAACGCCCCTATGAAGCCAATTATTGGATTATGGTATCATAATCAAGTAGTATCTAGAAAGCCTGAAGCACACATTCCTCAAAGCTACCACAAGAAACAGTATGTGACAAATGACGGGTTAAATATAGTTTCCACACAACTTTTTTTCTCCCAAAATATTTGCCAAAAGCCACCAGATGAACCCAAAATCTGGAAAGCATTTTCTCCAGCCAATCCACTACTGTTTTCCACAATTGGGACTGTTAGAACTTTATAATGTTCCTTTGTATCGAGGTATATTCACTGACATACCTAGAAGATTTTTTTCCTGCCAGTGGATGTGCCCAGTCCGTTGATTGTGAGACTTCATAACTTTATCATCATCCTAAAGTAGCTCCTTCAAAACTCAGTCTGAGTGCAAATGGAATTTTCTTGGATGAAATAATAACTGAGATTATCTCAACATTTAAACCAGGGGTAGGCAACCTATGGCACATGTGCCAAAGGAGGCATGTGAGCTGATTTTCCGTGGCACTGACACTGCCCAGGTCCTGGCCACTGGTCCGGGGGATTCTGAATTTTAATTTAATTTTAAATGAAGCTTCTTAAACATTTTAAAAACCTTATTTACTTTACATACAACAATAGTTTAGTTATATATTATAGACTTCTAGAAAGAGACCTTCTAAAAACGTTAAAATATATTACTGGCACCCAAAACCTTAAATTAGAGTGAATAAATGAAGACTAGGCACATCACTTCTGAAAGGTTGCCGACCCCTGATTTAAACAGTTCAGTTTGTCATTAGCATGATAGATTTCAGTCTTTGTATTTTCCTAGTATATTTTCATTTGAATCTCACAATACAACCTCCACAATATGTTCCAGTTGTATTTCTTCACACATTTTAATCCTTAACACATGCTGAGTTTCAGAGCCAAAATAAATAAAAGTATGTGATTTCCCAGGCCTGATTCTGTACTAACTCACCCCTTTGTGCCAGAATGCACGAGAACAGACTGGAAGTGATTTACACCCATCTTTCACAGGTGTAAATGATTATACTAGGTACAAGGCAGTGGAGAAGCCGGCCCTCTTTGACTTTATATACACAGCATAGCTAATACCTCAATTACTGGTAATTTCTTACCACTGTATACTGTTAATTTCAATTTGGTTTTATCTCTTCTGTCACAGATGTATTCAGAATTTTGTGGTGTACCGATTGTGTCAGTAAATCGATGTGATTCCTATGAATGACAAACTTACTTGTTGTATGCAGTGTTTAGCCATGTCAGTCCCAGAATATTAGAGAGACAAGGTGGATGAGGGAATATCCTGTATTGAACCAACTTCTCCTGGTGAGAGAGACAAACTTTTGAGCCACAGAGACGACTTCTTCAGGACTGGGAAAGATACTCCATGCAGTATTCAGCTGTGATGCTTGAAGTACCTTTCCCAGCCCTGGTCTACACTAGGACTTTAGGTCGAATTTAGCAGCGTTAAATCGATGTAAACCTGCACCCGTCCACACAATGAAGCCCTTTATTTCGACTTAAAGGGCTCTTAAAATCGATTTCCTTACTCCACCCCTGACAAGTGGATTAGCGCTTAAATCGACGTTGCCGGCTCGAATTTGGGGTACTGTGGACACAATTCGATGGTGTTGGCCTCCGGGAGCTATCCCAGAGTGCTCCATTGTGACCGCTCTGGACAGCACTCTCAACTCAGATGCACTGGCCAGGTAGACAGGAAAAGTCTTTTGAATCTCATTTCCTGTTTGGCCAGCGTGGCAAGCTGCAGGTGACCATGCAGAGCTCATCAGCACAGGTGACCATGATGGAGTCCCAGAATCGCAAAAGAGCTCCAGCATGGACCGAACGGGAGGTACGGGATCTGATCGCTGTTTGGGGAGAGGAATCCGTGCTATCAGAACTCCGTTCCAGTTTTCGAAATGCCAAAACCTTTCTGAAAATCTCCCAGGGCATGAAGGACAGAGGCCATAACAGGGACCCGAAGCAGTGCCGCGTGAAACTGAAGGAGCTGAGGCAAGCCTACCAGAAAACCAGAGAGGCGAACAGCCGCTCTGGGTCAGAGCCCCAAACATGCCGCTTCTATGATGAGCTGCATGCCATTTTAGGGGGTTCAGCCACCACTACCCCAGCCGTGTTGTTTGACTCCTTCAATGGAGATGGAGGCAATACGGAAGCAGGTTTTGGGGACGAAGAAGATGATGATGAGGAGGAGGTTGTAGATAGCTCACAGCAAGCAAGCGGAGAAACCGGTTTTCCCGACAGCCAGGAACTGTTTCTCACCCTAGACCTGGAGCCAGTACCCCCCGAACCCACCCAAGGCTGCCTCCTGGACCCAGCAGGCGGAGAAGGGACCTCTGGTGAGTGTACCTTTTAAAATACTATACATGGTTTAAAAGCAAGCATGTGAAAGGATTACTTTGCCCTGGCATTTGCAGTTCTCCTAGATGTAGTCCTAAAGCCTTTGCAAAAGGTTTCTGGGGAGGGCAGCCTTATTGCGTCCTTCATGGTAGGACACTTTACCACTCCAGGCCAGTAACACGTACTCGGGAATCATTGTAGAACAAAGCATTGCAGTGTATGTTTGCTGGCATTCAAACAACATCCGTTCTTTATCTCTCAGGAGAGTGAGATATAATTCATGGTCACCTGGTTGAAATAGAGTGCTTTTCTTCAGGGGACACTCAGAGGAGCCCATTCCTGCTGGGCTGTTTGCCTGTGGCTAAACAGAAATGTTCCCCGCTGTTAGCCACAGGGAGGGGGGAAGGTTGAGGGGGTAGTCACGCGGTGCAAGGAGGCAAAATGCGACCTTGTAACGAAAGCACATGTGCTATGTATGTAATGTTAACAGCAAGGTTTTCCCTGAAAGAGTGTAGCCACTGTTTTATAAAATGTGTCTTTTTAAATACCGCTGTCCCTTTTTTTTTCTCCACCAGCTGCATGTGTTTCAATGATCACAGGATCTTCTCCTTCCCAGAGGCTAGTGAAGCTTAGAAAGAAAAAAAACGCACTCGCGATGAAATGTTCTCCGAGCTCATGCTGTCCTCCCACACTGACAGAGCACAGACGAATGCGTGGAGGCAAATAATGTCAGAGTGCAGGAAAGCACAAAATGACCGGGAGGAGAGGTGGCGGGCTGAAGAGAGTAAGTGGCGGGCTGAAGACAGGGCTGAAGCTCAAATGTGGCGGCAGCATGATGAGAGGAGGCAGGATTCAATGCTGAGGCTGCTGCAGGACCAAACCCGTATGCTCCAGTGTATGGTTGAGCTGCAGCAAAGGCAGCTGGAGCACAGACTGCCACTACAGCCCTTGTGTAACCAACCGCCCTCCTCCCCAAGTTCCATAGCCTCCACACCCAGACGCCCAAGAACGCGGTGGGGGGGCCTCCGGCCAACCAGCCACTCCACCACAGAGGATTGCCCAAAAAAAAGAAGGCTGTCATTCAATAAATTTTAAAGTTGTAAACTTTTAAAGTGCTGTGCTTAAAGTGCTGTGTGGCATTTTCCTTCCCTCCTCCACCACCCCTCCTGGGCTACCTTGGTAGTCATCCCCCTATTTGTGTGATGAATGAATAAAGAATGCATGAATGTGAAGCAACAATGATTTTATTGCCTCTGCAAGCGGTGATTGAAGGGAGGAGGGGCGGGTGGTTAGCTTACAGGGAAGTAGAGTGAACCAAGGGGCGGGGGGTTTCATCAAGGAGAAACAAACAGAACTTTCACACCGTAGCCTGGCCAGTCATGAAACTGGTTTTCAAAGCTTCTCTGATGCGTACCGCGCCCTCCTGTGCTCTTCTAACCGCCCTGGTGTCTGGCTGCGCGTAACCAGCAGCCAGGCGATTTGCCTCAACCTCCCACCCCGCCATAAACGTCTCCCCCTTACTCTCACAGATATTGTGGAGCACACAGCAAGCAGTAATAACAGTGGGAATATTGGTTTCGCTGAGGTCTAAGCGAGTCAGTAAACTGCGCCAGCGCGCCTTTAAACGTCCAAATGCACATTCTACCACCATTCTGCACTTGCTCAGCCTGTAGTTGAACAGCTCCTGACTACTGTCCAGGCTGCCTGTGTACGGCTTCATGAGCCATGGCATTAAGGGGTAGGCTGGGTCCCCAAGGATACATATAGGCATTTCAACGTCCCCAACAGTTATTTTCTGGTCTGGGAATAAAGTCCCTTCCTGCAGCTTTTGAAACAGACCAGAGTTCCTGAAGATGCGAGCATCATGCACCTTTCCCGGCCATCCCACGTTAATGTTGGTGAAACGTCCCTTGTGATCCACCAGAGCTTGCAGCACTATCGAAAAGTACCCCTTGCGGTTTATGTACTCGGCGGCTTGGTGCTCCGGTGCCAAGATAGGGATATGGGTTCCGTCTATAGCCCCACCACAGTTAGGGAATCCCATTGCAGCAAAGCCATCCACTATGACCTGCACATTTCCCAGGGTCACTACCCTTGATATCAGCAGATCTTTGATTGCGTGGGCTACTTGCATCACAGCAGCCCCCACAGTAGATTTGCCCACTCCAAATTGATTCCCAACTGACCGGTAGCTGTCTGGCGTTGCAAGCTTCCACAGGGCTATCGCCACTCGCTTCTCAACTGTGAGGGCTGCTCTCATCTTGGTATTCATGCGCCTCAGGGCAGGGGAAAGCAAGTCACAAAGTTCCATGAAAGTGCCCTTACGCATGCGAAAGTTTCGCAGCCACTGGGAATCGTCCCAGACCTGCAACACTATGCGGTCCCACCAGTCTGTGCTTGTTTCCCGAGCCCAGAATCGGCGTTCCACAGCATGAACCTGCCCCATGAACCTGCATGCATTGGCAGGGCCCATGCTTTCAGAGAAATCTGTGTCCATGTCCTGATCACTCACGTGACCGCGCTGACGTCGCCTCCTCGCCCGGTATCGCTTTGCCAGGTTCTGGTGCTGCATATACTGCTGGATAATGCGTGTGGTGTTTAATGTGCTCCTAATTGCCAAAGTGAGCTGAGCGGCCTCCATGCTTGCCTTGGTATGGCGTCCGCACAGAAAAAAGGCGCGGAACGATTGTCTGCCGTTGCTCTGACGGAGGGAGGGGCGACTGACAACACGGCTTACAGGGTTGGCTTCAGGGAGCTAAAATCAACAAAGGGGGTGCCTGTACATCAAGGAGTATTTCAGGCAGGACTTCACGGAGGGTTCCAATAAGAAATGGTGCACCTAAGTTATTGTTCTTATTGGAACAAGGAGGTTAGCCTGGCCTCTGACTGATACATGCCTAGATTTACCTCGCTGCACCTTCTCTGTGAGTGACTGCAGTGTGACCTAGAGGAATGAGTCCCCTAGACAGGGGAGGAGGCAAATGAGTACAAAACAAATCTGGTCTATTTCTTGTTTTGACCCACTCCATCTATCTTTTACATCTTTGGCTGGCAGCAGACGGTGCAGAAGGACTGCATGCCATCCACATCTCATGGCTGCTCGGCAGAAGATGGTACAGTACGACTGCTAGCCATCCCCATCTCTTGCCTGCCTGGCAGAAGATGGTACAATACGACTGCTAGCAATCCTCATCTCTTGCCTGCCTGGCAGAAGATGGTACAGTACGACTGCTAGCAGTCCGTATCGCCTGCCCGCTCACCATAAGACGGTTCAATAGGACTGACTGCAGGACTAAAGAGAATGACCTGGTCAAGTCACTCCAAATTTAGTCCCTGCGCCCATGTCTGCCCAGGCGCTCCCAGCCGACGTGGCCAGGAGCACCTCGGACACGACGAGGACGACTACCAATCGTATTGCACCGTCTGCTGCCAGAAGGCAATGGGTTGCTGCTACTGTGCAGCAAAGCCGTACCGCGTCTGCCAGCACCCAGGAGACATAGGGTGATGGTTACCTGAGCGGGCTCCATGCTTCCCGTGGTATGGCGTCTGCACAGGTAACTCAGGAAAAAAGGCGCGAAATGATTGTCTGCCCTTGCTTTCACGGAGGGAGGGAGGGAACGGGGGCCTGACGATACGTACCCAGAACCACCCGCGACAATGTTTTAGCCCCATCAGAGTGCTCCATTGTGACTGCTCTGGACAGCACTCTCAGATGCCCGATTGTTTGCCGTTGCTCTGACGCCGGGAGGGGCGCTTACAGGGTTGGCTTCAGGGAGCTAAAATCAACAAAGGGGGTGGCTTTACATCAAGGAGTATTTCAGGCAGGACTTCACGGAGGGTTCCAATAAGAAATGGTGCACCTAAGTTATTGTCCTTATTGGAACAAGAAGGTTAGCCTGGCCTCTGATTGATACATGGCTAGATTTACCTCGCTGCACCTTCTCTGTGAGTGACTGCAGTGTGATCTAGAAGAATGAGTCCCCTAGACAGGGGAGGGGGGGAAGCAAATGAGTACAAAACAAATCTGGTCTATTTCTTGTTTTGATCCACTCCATCTATCTTTTACATCTTTAGCTGGCAGCAGACGGTGCAGAAGGACTGCATGCCATCCACATCTCATGGCTGCTCGGCAGAAGATGGTACAGTACGACTGCTAGCAGTCCGTATCGCCTGCCCGCTCACCATAAGACGGTTCAATAGGACTGACTGCAGGCAGGACTAAAGAGAATGACCTGGTCAAGTCACTCCAAATTTAGTCCCTGCACCCATGTCTGCCCAGGCACTCCCAGCCGACGTGGCCAGGAGCACCTCGGACATGACGATGACGGCTACCAGTCGTACTGTACCGTCTGCTGCCACAAGGCAAGGGATTGCTGCTACTGTGTAGCAATGCCATACCGCGTCTGCCAGCACCCAGGAGACATAGGGTGACGGTTACCTGAGCGGGCTCCATGCTTGCAGTGGTATGGCGTCTGCACAGGTAACTCAGGAAAAAAGGCGCGAAATGATTGTCTGCCCTTGCTTTCACGGAGGGAGGGAGGGAACGGGGGCCTGACGATATGTACCCAGAACCACCCGCGACAATGTTTTAGCCCCATCAGGCATTGGGATCTCAACCCAGAATTCCAATGGGCAGCGGAGACTGCGGGAACTGTGGGATAGCTACCCACAGTGCAACGCTCCGGAAGTCGACTCTAGCCTCGGTACTGTGGAAGCGCTCCGCCGAGTTAATGCACTTAATGCACTTAGAGCATTTTCTGTGGGGACACACACACTCGAATATATAAAACCGATTTCTAAAAAACCGACTTCTATAAATTCGACCTTATTCCGTAGTGTAGACATACCCCCAGACTTGAAGAAGTCTCTGTGGCTCAAAAGCTTGTCTCTCTCACCAACAAAAGTTGGTCCAATATAAGATATTACCTCACTCACTTTGTCTGTAAGCTTAATTGTGACAGTCTCCATTGAATTCCAAAATTGCTTTCCAGTCTTCATTTTCCTCGGTCTCAATGCACGTCATTCTTCTAATAAACAAAGCACTTGTTTCATTAGTTTTCATAACTGTATGTACTTTAATTGCTTTGCAGATTTATCAAAATAGATCTGTTACAGTTGCTGAAGTATTTCCTAAATGTTGGACAGCCATTTTTGGGATGCTCTCAGACACCAGTTATGGCCTTGGACCTACAAATGCTTAAGCATATATAGTCCCACGGAGCTCAATAGGACTACTCATGTGAGTAAAGTTACTCATGTGTTGTAGGGTTGAAAGGACTGAGACTTTGCTCTCTGGCTCTTCTAAATTTTTAAAGAAATGTACTCTTTCTGAAAACTGTTCTATGAATGTTTGGTTCATTGTTTTAAAATAACATAAGTTTTAATATTCATGTGGTCTCTAAAGCTCCCTTATTTCTACTACAAGGAGTTTAATCACCTGTCACAAATTCCTGCTTAAAGGCAACCTGCAAAATATTTTTAAATTGGGCTTGTGACCAATGTTCCCTCTAATTTTTGACAAGCCGTGTGTGCAAAAAATTTCTTCTGTGCAAATTTTTGCGCTTTGTGCAAATTTTTGTGCGTGCAGTGTTTCACCGTGTGCGTGGGGTTTAGGATCTGTGTGCATGTGCACAGCTTATAGGGAACAGTGATTGTGACTACTGCTTAAAAGAGACCAAAAAACCCTTTGTTATTAAAAAACAAAAACAAAACAAACAAAAAAACAACCTCCCCACAAAGGGTTTTTTGTTGGTGATGGTGATGCTGGGAAGGGAGTGGGAGGAGGGGCTTAGATATATCAGCTCTGGTATTCCCTGATTTTGCTGGAAGTCTGAGGATGTATATTATTAACTCTCACAACTTATTTGAAGGGGCAGGAGATTTGTGCTAAATCCTTAATAAAGCTTTCTTTCTTCAAACTGTTAATTTGTCAATAATGTTGAACAAGTGCAGAAGGGGAAGGAGTTTAAAGTAGTCAGAATACAAATCCCTTCTCTCAGTTGCTCAACTTTCACTCTCTTGGCTCTTGGGAGATAGTCACTTTTTCTACTTCTTCACGCAACCAAGAATCTTCTAGGCTAGACCAGAGCTGACTCAGACATAAAAAACAAAGGAAAAGTTTTTTGGGAGAATGAGGAAAAGAAAAGCACACTTTTCTGGGCCTTCTTTATACGCCATAAAGAAGCAAAAGCTCTGCATTTCAGGAAATCCATAAGGAATTTTACGGATATTATGTGTTATTATATAGCATTCCTATAGGATCACTAGTTTCAAGTTTGGCTCTGTGTTTTATTGAATCTTGGCAAGTGTACCTCCTCACCCCTTTCTGAGTGCATTTAAATAGTCACAAAAATCCAGACTGATGTTTTTCTTGTCATAGAGGAAGTGTGTTGACTAACTTTGGGCAGGGAGGGTAGAAGGGGAGGGAATCTAATTTCAGCAAGCAGAGCTGAAGAAGGGGACACAGAAGAGGGGAAGAACTGGATCCAAGATATAATGCTCCTTCCTCTCCTTGACCTGTGTGGAAATTGCTGCACTGGTTAGGTCGCTAATATAGCAGAAAAGATGTAATGAGATCCTATTGATGGAACCTGAGACAAGACAAATTCAGACTAGAATTAAAGCACACATGTTCAGCATTGAAGTAATTAACCCCTGGAACATCTTGTCTAGGAATGTCTTTAGATCAGGACTGGATCTTCCTGCTAGATATGTTCTAGCACAAGCAGAAGTTATGGGTTTGATGTAGAAATTATTGGGTAAGGTTTTATGGCCTGTGTTACCTAGAAAGTCATCCTAAATTATCATAATGGTGCCTTCTGACTGACATTTATCAGCCTATTAATTATTTAATTGATTACTAAGAAACACTTCAAGAAAAAGGGCATGGAGAGGAGTGAAGTTAAAATTTCAGCCAAAAGGAGCTGGGTGGGGGTGGAAGGGGGAGAGACAGAACAGAGATCCCTGGGTAACACCCATTTCTCTGAGAAGGCATCAGGAGTCAATGAATGCCATCCAAAAGAATTCTGGACTGATGTATGTATGTGTGGGGCCAAGGAAAATGGCCCCACAGTCAGAAAGAGACTCCCCATGGCCAGTCTTCCTGCTCCTGGACTTATAAGTAACAATGAGGGGAAAAGGTTCATGAAGATAACCTCTGGACTTGTTGGGGCCACCAAAAATAAAAAGGTGTGGGGGAAAGTGCAGCCAAAACCTAAGGAGGCAGGTTCTGTAGTAGGCAGAAGAGATTTGTACACCTGGGTCTCACTGCAAGAAAGGCAAGTGCTGAGGGAATCCATGAACTGTGCCAGCAACACACGTGTGCTCATGGTTCCATGAAGTACTCAACCACCTACTCCCCAAGCCGGTCATGGAACCAGGGTGGAGTATAGGCTCAGAAACCAGGACCAGAGTGGTTCTGGATACAGAGGCTTAACTCATCTGCTTCAGAGGGCCAGTACACCTGACCACACCTTGTTAGTGCAGGAATAACACAGGATGGTACAAATGATCTTCTTTGTCTCTCCTATTGAGGATTCTGTGAATGCACTATTCACAGGACTGATAAGGTACCCTTTAGTTTTATTCCGCCTGTCCATTTTAAAATTCTAGTTCAAAATTTCTTCTAGTCACACTTCAGAGTTCATTCCCCACACAATGCATATACCTCTCATCTATATCAGTCCTATCTCGCTTCCTCCATCTGGTTGTGAATAACATGTATTTATACAAGTGTTGCATCTGTTTCTCCAGTTTTTTAGTATCTACATTTCTCTCATCTTCCCTTAGAGGTCCAAAAGAAATCAAGTTACAGAAAATATTTTGCAAATTTTTTGTATGTGAAAAAACTATAATTGGATTCAGGACATCCTAAGAGAAAATAAGAATCTGGGGGGAGGGAGAAATCTAGCCTTAAAAATGTTCCTTTGAAATTGCTCACACAAATGTTTCAATCTTTTTCTAATCTAAAATTGTTTTTAACCTTTTATTAACAGTATAAGTTATTTAAGCCTTTGGAGACTGGCAATATAAATACAATTGCCTCCATTTTTCCCCACTGAGAAATTAATGTATAATATGTACTTTATATTGCATTTAGGATTAATGCTATATATTACACAAACATACCCGCAGCCATATTCTTCTATGCTACCATGGCATCCTGGTTACAGTTAACAAAACAAAATCAGTATGACAACTTATCCAGATGTCTGAAAACAGCATGGTAGCTGCTGACAGCAATGTTGTCTTCCCAGTGAACACAGGACTGGCAGAGCAGGCACATAGTGCATGTAATGTGACAGGACTAATGTAGTTATATTTTAAAAAGTAACATTCTACACTCTTATTTTGATACATTTATCCATCCATCCCACCCACACGGACAATGTCACTAACGAGTTAACAGCATACCCACTCTGCCAGCCAATACAGAAGCACAGTGTGACAGATATGGCAATTTCCTGCAATATCTGTGTGAGATTTTACTTTATTAAGTTTATGTATCACTGAGGGCAGGGATTGTACAGCAGAACCTCAGAGTTATGAACTGACTGGTCAACCATACACCTCATTTGGAACTGGAAGTACACAATCAGGCAGCAGCAGAGACCCCCATCCCCCACCCCGCCAAAAAAGCAAATACAGTACAGTTCTGTGTTAAATGTAAACTACTGAAAAAATAAAGGAAGTTTAAAAAAATTTGACCAGGTAAGGAAACTGTTTCTGTGCTAATTTCATTTAAATTAAGACGGTTACAAGCAGCATTTTTCTTCTGCATTGTAAAGTTTCAAAGTCAATGTTCAGTTGTAAACTTTTGAAAGAACCATCATAACATTTTTTTCAGAGTTATGAAAAACCTCCATTCCTGAGAGGTTCGTAACTCTGAGGTTCTAGAGTATATAATTCCATGCGGGAGAGTGATCACGGCTCTGCAGGAACTACCAACAATGGGGGATGATTGGGTAAATTCACTTGGGTTGTAACACCTGCAGAAAGATATCACTACCTGGAGAGGCTCACAGGTACTAGTTCTAACTGGATTCTCCTGAGACCTAGCAGACAAAGCAAGGATTTGGGGATAAATAATCTGAGTTTAAACTGATTCAGGACCTTCTTTCTGATCTAGCAAATGGATAGAAGCTTCTGCACTCAAGGGGGCCCAAATCCTTCCTAAGGGGAAGGAGAGAGATGCAGGTCTCTGCCCAGAAGAGGTAACAGCTGAGGAGCCTAGAATGGGTTCCCTTGCTGGACCATAGAGGGGAAATAAAGGGGCAATTGCTCCGAACTGGGACACACAGCCATCACCAATGTGACTCTAAAGAATGGCCTATTATCAATTTCTGTTATAGTAGTCTCTGTTGGAAACCAAAATTTAGATCTGTTGGACTAGCGCGGCTTTCATAGAGATTGAAACTCAATCCCTGGATTTTCCAAACTTGCAGATTTGTAATGCTGTGGCCATGACACTCTTAAATCACCCCAGTTAGAACCTCCAAAACAGAGATTAACTGACCTCAGCCAATTGATCTTATTTTCATATGCTTACACTACTGATATAGTTTATTCTCCTTTAATAAGATGACTGCAATGCTAGTTAATATGATTCAGCCTCAATAACATTAGTATTCATTATGTATGAAATTCTGAATGCGGTCTGTATAGATGTATGAAGGAAAATAATTCAAGGTTCCATAGCAAGGACAAGAGATATGTGAATGTGGAAATATTTACAGAGAAGAAACAGAACAAATAGCAACTGTAAAAGGTAGATCAAATGAACCAGCAGTGACATATCTGTGATAATATTGCAGAGTATAAATAGTGTGGTCAAATGAAATACAACTTGAAAATAAAGCATAATTTTGATAGAAGTCTGAACAATTATAGGAGTGAAGTAAATTCTTTTATTAGTCAGAAAGGAGTAGTTCCATAGTTATTTTGGATATTAAAATGTAAATCTAAACATGATAGTAACAGAGCAGTATACTAGCCACATATACTCAGGAATGCAGAGAAACAATTTAAATGCTCAGAGAAATACATGACTGTCTCCTGCATATACATTTACATGGTCCAGTTGTTATGGCACTGCATATATAGTCCAGTGGTCACAGCACGAGCTTAGGACTTAGAAAACCCAGATTCAGTTCTCTGCTCAACCAGACTTCCTATGTGACCTTGGGCAAGTCACCTAGGAATAGACACACAAAGGAGATTTATGCATTACGCACTGCAATGCTGAGTTAAGGCACCCTACCAGTGGAATCCACAGCCCTGAATTTGGCACTAAGGCTCCCTATACAATGCATAGGGAGAGTTAGGTGCCTAAGAATGGGATTCACAAAAGCCAGAAAGCTCACTGAGGAGCCACCTAAGCTAGGCAACAGGAAATGCAGAGGAGATGGGCGTAACCTAAGCCTTGCCTCACAAAGGGGCATCTATCTCTGGGCCAGCTAAGTAATACTAGGATACTTAACTCCCTTTATGGATCTAGCCTCTAGTCTCTCTGTGCCTCAGTTCCCCATCTGTACAATGAGGACAATAGCACTACCCTACCTCACTGTGGGGAGGGAGGCAGAATTAAAGAATTAAAATATATTAAAGATTGTGAGATGTTTAAATAGTACAGTGATGGGGGGGGGCATAAGTAACTCAGACAGATAGATAAATGGACAAGTCACTTATGGAAAGCAATGCTAATAAGTCTATACATTACAACAATTTTGTGCCACAATAGCCGTTTAGATTCTTAGGCCTTTTTTCTGCCCTGCAACATGTACAGGTGCAGTCCATGGCATTGCTAGTCACAATGTTTTCATGAGCATAACACTCTGGGTCAAATTCCACCACGTTAGATCACTGTGAATCTCAAAGATTATAAGCACTCTTCATTATTTGTATTGTGGTAGTGCTCAGGGACCCCATTGTGGTAAGCACTGTTAAACCAGGTAAGAAAAAGAAGGCTCCTGCCTGCAATAGCTTACTGTGTAAATGAGCATTGACTCCAATGGAGTTATTGTGGATTTACACCAGCATAGCCAAGAGCAAACCTTTGCCCTTGATAGAATCTCATGAAAGGCAGTTTTCACAGATACAATAAATTCAATTCAATGTGGGATCATAACACTCAGACATGAGAAGGGGATAAACAAGTAACAGCAAGCCATGCAAAGATGAGATACAAAACCATGAGTGAAATTAATTTGTGTTACATTGGAGTTTAGGGGAAAAGGAGTAACACATGTTTTAGGGGCTTGTTAATGCTCTATTGCAATTTTTCACTTGGTTTTTCTAATGATTACATGTAATAAACCAGGCACTGTCAGTTGTTGAGGATATTTTCATAGTTTAATTAATTTAATTATTTTTCAGAATGCCAAACAAAATACAAAATCTGACCAGTAGTACCTGGGACTATGTAGAAGTCGTATGGATTCACTTTCAACATACCCCAGGTGGATAGCCTAGCATCCCAAAGGAGCAAAGTTCTTAGCCTTGGGCCGGATTGTCTTCTGTGCAGGAATAACCACTCCCTTAACCCACACACTGTTCAGGATCATGCAGATGCC
Organism: Caretta caretta; assembly: GCF_965140235.1. NCBI lineage: Eukaryota > Metazoa > Chordata > Testudines > Cheloniidae > Caretta > Caretta caretta. The sequence continues at coordinate 51,217,565 of NC_134216.1, read as the reverse complement.
CCTTGATTCCTCTGCTGCCTGGTTCCCACTGGCCCTAGAGAGCACCATTTTTGCAAGACCAGTACTTCCTGTGAGCGCCTCTGCCCCCTCCCACCCTTCATGGGTGCAGTTTCCCCTCCATATGGATGCTGAGAGGATCATGGGCTTTAAGAGAAGTCAAGTCATTTGGTATCTGAGAGGTTCTCAAGCTTTTTACTCCACTAAAATTAATCCTGCTGGCTCATTAAAGTAACACATGTACACGTGAAATTCCCCCCCCCCCAGAATACAGCTCAGTGAGCTGCAACCCAACTGAACTAGAGAAATACCATCATGAATTTTCTGACAAGTGTGCAATACTGTGAGCCTGATGGGAGTGAACTTGAAGAAGGCAGTGGTAAAGGTTGTTTAAAGGAAGACAAAGCAATATCACCCAGAGCATCACAAATACTAGTTATCCCTATTTAAGTATCACTTAATCAACTGCAGGTATCTTAATTAAATAGAATTATCATCCTTGTTAAGCAGCAGTCCTTGGTAATGTCATTGGGTTTAATTCAGTTTGCGAAGATATCCCATTTAAGTGTGTCCCAATTAAGTGGAAGGTGATAGGAATTGATTGGATTATGAACAGTACAACCATTGTACATAAGATTAACAGTATGGTAATAGTAATAAGAGGAAAGTTTAAAAGAGGTTAATCTTGAATCAGATTAGACCCTGTTAAGCATGTGCTGCAATGCAGCATGATTTGGGGTGGCAGAAAATAAAACTAGTGGGAAAATTCATGGGGGCTGAAACTAGAACAAGAACAAATAAAAACATAAATCAGCATGTCTAATTGTGCATAGCAACCACCAGCACGATGGAACAAACTCCTCCACCCCTCACCAGAAAAGCAGGAGTGCTGTTAACATACCATTCAGGTTTACCCCAGCATCATGTTTGCAGGTGTATGTCCTTGAACAGAGAAGAGTCAGCACTGATGATTAACTGGAGATAAGAAAAAGGTTAAATTATCTACAATGATACATAAAATACTCAGGGCTTTTGATAATTTACAACTGTTTGGATGGGCATAGATGATGTAGGTGGGCTGCTGTGATGAGAAACAACAACACACCTCATTAAGACTCTTTAGAACTGCAAGTTAAACTCTGACCTATATACTGTAAGGGCCTGAGGGTATATTTATGCTAGGAGATTTTGTATCCATTTCCAGGCAATGTTGCTGTTTCTCAGTAACAATACAGCTGCCCTGTTGCTGGGAAAAACAGGTACCATTTTTTCCTAGAGTAGGCAAGACCTATGATAACAAAACTTGTCCTAATGTGACACTCCTTCACCTACAAACAAACAATACTTTGTTTAAAATAGACAGGACTGGTCTAGTTTACCAAGATAGGACTCTTATTAGGCAACTTCCATGATCAAAATATAACAGCTCACGAGGGGGGAGTCACTGACTTACAAAATCTTGCTGGGTGGGCCTGGGTATCAGAGAAGATCCTGTTTATTTTAACGCATTCATGTTTTGATTTGCATTTTCTAAATATACTTTAAACACTCTTAGAAAAACAATACTTTCACAAATTAGCACAATACCACAAAGGATGCTGCCAGGCATTGACCCCAAAATTTCATTCAACATCCAACTCTCTCTCTCTCTAAAGAATCTGGAAAAAGATAGGCCTTGGAATGTTCCCCAACATTCATCAAACCTGAGCTCTGGCACAGGAGGGCACATTAACAAATTAAATAGCTGCAGACATCCTGCCATTCACCCTCCCCCAAGAACACCCTATTTCTATTCTCATTTACACCAGTTCTCATTTAAACCTATTGCTATTCAGTGCCTCAGCTGCCTGATACTGCCACAGAGCCACACGCAGGGAAAGGGATCTCTAAGATAGGCAATTCCCTGAATAGTTAGGGCTTTAGAAATTAACAACAACATTTGAAATTTCACTCAGTATAATCTGGTAGCCAAGGCAGATAATGGAGTACAGGGATAGAGTACTCCTACAGAAAATCCTATTTAGTGAACCAGCAGCTACATTCTCCACTGTATACAATTTTCCAGGTGGTCATAAGGTGTAGGCCCCCTCTAGAACAAAATAGAAGTCCAACCTGGCTGTGGGAAAGGCACTAGTAAGTACGACAATGTTCACATGTGAAATAAAAAAAGCAACAAGTCTTTTCCACTCTTAAATAGCAGCAATCTTAGAATCCATCACATTCTGGTAGTGCCTAAATGAGAAGTGATAAGAGACCCTCAGTCAGAGGCACTGTACACACACACAGAGACACACGTACACATACTAGCAGAGAGTCCCTATCACAAAGATCTTACAACTGAAGTAGATAAAACAATAGATAAACAAAATAAGCAATTTGTCAACAGTACAGAATGCATATGCTTCTACTTCTCCACATTTTCCACATCCTCTCTGAATACCTCTCTTCCCAACCTTCCCTCTAGCAAGCTCCTACAGCCAACCTGCTGCAGCATCCTTACTCCTCCATTTAGCAAGTGGCAGGCACCTTCTTAATAAGGGTGTGAGACAAGCCTCATTTTTCATGGTTGCTTTCCCTTTACCTCTGTCTTTTCTGGATGAAACCTCAACCAGCTAGCCAATATCCAATTCCCAGCTGATCCTAGACACTTGGCAAGTTGCTTTACGATCCAGGATGAGTCACAAAGGAAGACGACAGAGAGGTCTCTTTTTTCTGCACATCAACATGAAAGGGGCTAACTATTCTCTTCAGACCATTCTCAACAGTAAACGCTACCAGACCTTTGTACAGTTTGACTCATCTAGCATATTGATTATAAACAACAGTTAAACTCCATTTATACATGATCATTAGGTATTTTTTAAACAGAAGGTTACTAGTTATGGAATTAATGTTCCCTCCAATAACATTAACTTCTTTCCCTCTGTCTCTTGTGGATCAGCATGCACATATCTGACAGTTAGAGGGACATATCCTTACTCTGTGAAGCATGGTTAGTGCTTAACCCATATGTGGTCTACAGCTGAATGTGTGCCCCCTGCAGTGTGCCACATTTTAGCTTCTAGGTACAGAACAAGGAGTCCCGCTAAAAAATTTTTCATCAGACATAACAGCAAAGCCACAGCAGAAGTTCATCCATGTTTGTTGTAACACTTCTTTAAAGAAGATAGCTATACAGTGCTTTGGTTAGCGAGTGATACATGTTCTCTTGTTCTGTACATATAACTATCTTAAAGCTCACAAAGTGTGACAGCATTTGAGATTTTATTGGCCAAAGGGAAGTTCTGAATAATGAAAGGATGGGAACACAATGACCCATGATCCAATACGAACACGTGCGTGCACTCACACAAAAAACTGCTTCTAAGTTCAAGTCTCTTTACCTGCATAAACTAGTCATCCAATAACATCAGCTTTTCTCCCTCTGACTTTTCTGCATCTCAGTGTGTACTTTCGACAAGTAAAAGCCAAAGATACACCAAAAAATTACAGACAACTCCTGTCAATTACCCATTTTTGCACACACACAAGTGCATATCCTTTAATAGTTAGGTGCAACTGAGCAAGTCATGAATACAGTTTCAACTGGAGTTCAAATCTCCATCACGATAAAGGTCTCTTTTCACCTGGTCTCTAATTTCTGCACTGGTATTTTCCCCACAATCCTTGGGCGGAATGTAGAGTTTTATATCCCCTGTATCATCAGCAAGGCCTGAAGCTTGCAGGAGATAAAGAGTCCAGTTTAGCCCAGTGTTCCTCGTGGAACTTCCCATTTGCCTCTCTCAAACTTCTATGCTTCTATTCAGCCTTGGAGAAATGTCTATTTCTGATGCACTGAAAAGCTCCCTAGTGTCCTTTCTAAGCCAGGTGGTTTTCTGAAAGATGCGCTCTTGTGACCATTGTAATTGGAGCCAAATGTTGAGTTCCAATCTCCAAATTTTGGGATCAGTTTTTGTCTTGCAGTGACAGTTACAAGTGGGACTGTATTTACATGAGCCCCCATAACTGAGGAAGAAAAGCCTGGTATGATTCAGACAACTGGGAAATTACATAGGGGTTATATTAGAATGCAGGCTGGTTGTGATTTAATGGGGGCGCCAACATTTCTAAATGACTGTGTGAAAAAAGGCATGAGTATTCCGGTCACCTCCTAATTATGGACATCTGCACCCAGTCTTGATTTTCATGTTACCAGCAGCAAACACTACTGGTTTAACTTAATGCATAAATTACCCAAATAAATAATATCCAATAAATTAATACTTAAGTAATAGTAGTAACAAGCACTTTAGCTACAAAAGTGTGGGGAATGCACTGGTACTGGAATTTCATATGAAATGTTTCACCCATGGATGATTGATCTGGAAATTCTCTCAAAACATTAAAGTTATACATACTAATGTTGTGATTTATTACTGTTGATATATTACATTTTCACACCACAACACATGGCAGAAGCAGTTATCCAGCAACCAATTAACTGCAATTACTGTATGGTACTGAGAGATAAGAGTATTAGTATCAGTTCCAGCTGCAAAATTTGTTGAAAAAAAGTCTTTCCACCATCCTAAATTTATTTGCTCAACATGATAAATTTGATATTAATACTGCAGTCAAGCATACAAAATTGGTATTGCAATTTGTAGCCTGCTCCCTTCAAGAGAGAGATCATGTCTAAACTCAGATGCTAAAGATCTTTTTGTTTACAAAGCTACAACACACTCACCTCTAAAGCTTGCACATATGAAACAGATTAAGGGGCACAGCTGTGGGCTTTCGGTCTCTCAAACTACTGTTTATGTTAGCTATATATCCACCTACTCCCATATGCTGACTTGGTTAAGCATTCAGTATTATAAAAAAACATATGTACTTTACCTCCTGCTACATTTATTGCTTAATTTTAATGATCCACTTTGATATTATTTTAGAATCTTTGCTTATTTTAAAATGGGTATGATTTGCAACAAAAAGAGACCTTACATTACTGGTAACTTACCAGTGAATTTGACACTTACCTGCTGCTTAGACTCTCCACTGGAATGTACACTGCAGCTAAAGGTCCAAAGTTCTATCCCTATTTCACCTCATATGGTTGGAGGAAGAAAAGGGAGGTAGCTACACTATTTCTGAAAACCATTATATCTAGCATTGAATATGAAGTGATTTCAGTGCTACATTCAACAGGTATACTGCCATTTAGTTAGAGCTATCCTACAACCAACATGTACCTCAAATCAGAATTTAAATATGGATGAAAGTGAAATTCTTTGACAATATCTTCTCATTTAATAATAAATCTTATTTCAGCAAAAGCTCACCCACAGTGATACCATCCCTTGTAATCTTATTGCTAATCTCACAATATTTGTTTTTCTTAGAGCCCCAGGGCCTGGAATCTTGTATTTATGTGAGAATCTCAGTCCTTATATTTAAAAAAGTGTTAGCCTCTCATGATTACAAAGAAAAGCTTGCAAATGAGACTTGAGGGCACTCATAAGGCTCAAAGGCTAAAAGGCAACTAAAAAATCCAAGATTTATTATTTGACTTTAATCACAAATTTTTTAAGCCAATCATGATTTTTAGGATCAGACTCATGATTTCAAACACTTGTGGCTGACAATTCTACACACAAGAAGTGCAAGAGACATAATGTAGCAAAATAGTATGGTATATGGAGGGCTAGTCCTAACAAACATTAAAAAGATGGCATTGAGAACATACAAACTCTTTGTTTATGAATCCTAATATGTTTGGCCTGCACATGCCTGAATGCACAGAAGATTACTATAGCATTTCAGGAATAACCTCTTTTAAAAAGTAACAGAAGCCAATTGTAGGGTACACTACAGCAAGAGCCATTTTGCATCAGATTTTTTTTTTCTATTTTTAAAAAAGCTTCCCATTTATTTCAGTGTAGATTTCTACTAAAAAGTCAGTGGCACAAGGAGATATATAGTTTGGCAAACTGATTTAAAATAATGTAAAAGCAGGAAGTACTCATTAGGGATGTAGTATTTATTGTAACTTTCAAAGCAATATAAGATGATTATTTGTGTTAAGTAAGCACAAAAGTCCAATGGGTATGCTGGCCAAACGTGCAACTTGTTTGGAAAAGAAATCACGACTAGTTAAGGTCATGCTGAGGTCTTCATTTTTTAAAAAAAGGAACTGGCAATCTCAGGTTATGATAGGTGATAGTCAAGAAGGTACACATATTGCTACCCATCTTTACTAATTGACCAAAACCAGGTATTAATCTTTTGCTCCTCTAAGCCTGCCCTCATTCAAACTGAAAATGCTAATCTGGGACCTTGAAAAAAGTTATTAAGAATCCCACAGTCCACTCTGAGCTATTTCACCTTATCTAAAAATAATGCACTGCACAACAATTTGAGTGCATTTTTTAAATTTTCATGTGATTTTATTGCTCTTGAAAAGTGCTGAATTGACAGCCCTAGAGACAAAATTCATGCATCTAGGCATAGTATGGGAAAAGTTCAAGTTGCTCCAGTTACCTAGGAACAACGATTACACTTAAATCAATAGTAGAATGCTGGAAATATCAATCTGTTTGGAATGTTAAGAACTTACATTAAGTCAAGTATGTGTGAAAAGCTGGAAGAGGAAATAATATTGAAAATAAAAATATTAGCCCTTTGAACTATTAAAAAGTATTCTTGAAGTTTGTGACTCAATTTTAGTGCCTAAAGAATTCTATAAGACTATAATGCTACTCTATAAAAACTCCACCTCTTTACTCAACGCATATTCTCTTTGCCTGTATTTAGGGTCATATCTGCAGATCTTCGCGACAAAAATAAATTTGTATTGTTTGCTACTCCTGTTAAGCCTGCAGAGAGAACAGAGCTATGACTGAATGACATGTAGAGTCTCTCACAACTTGTGCATCATTACCAGAATTGTTTACTAAGTTCCAATCAATTCCACCTGTGCAAACTCATTGAAGGCAATTGGGTTGCACAGGTGTCACTGTGATAATAATTTGAAGACAGTGGGGCTGCTCAGATATAACTGAACCTTGATGATGTATGAGATGAAAAGAACCCCGGCTGAATATACAAAGCTGGCTGTCAGAAAAACATCCTTTCTACTTACAAAAACTGAGAAGATTGGATACAGAAAGAAACAAACATAGAACCTTAGTGTCTGTTTTCAGAGTAGAACTTCACTTTAAAGAACTTCAGGGAACACAAAACTTTCCTCTGCTCTTTTTATTTTTTTTTAAGTCACCTACATGTGACATTTTTCCTCTACAGAATTAGATCTGTTGTGGTATTCCTGTCATAAATATAAAGGGAAGGGTAAACCCCTTTGAAATCCCTCCTGGCCAGGGGAAAGCTCCTCTCACCTGTAAAGGGTTAAGAAGCTAAAGTAACCTCGCTGGCACCTGACCAAAATGACCAATGAGGAGACAAGATACTTTCAAAAGCTGGGAGGAGGGAGAAAAACAAAGGGTCTGTGTGTCTGTCTATATGCTGGTTTTCTGCTGGTGATAGACCAGGAATGGAGTCTTAGAACTTTTAGTAAGTAATCTAGCTAGGTATGTGTTAGATTATGATTTCTTTAAATGGCTGAGAAAAGAATTGTGCTGAATAGAATAACTATTTCTGTCTGTGTATCTTTTTTGTAACTTAAGGTTTTGCCTAGAGGGGTTCTCTATGTTTTTGAATCTAATTACCCTGTAAGATATCTACCATCCTGATTTTACAGGGGGGATTTCTTTATTTCTATTTACTTCTATTTTTATTAAAAGTCTTCTTGTAAGAAACTGAATGCTTTTTCATTGTTCTCAGATCCAAGGGTTTGGGTCTGTGGTCACCTATGCGAATTGGTGAGGCTTTTTATCCAACATTTCCCAGGAAAGGGGGGGTGCAAGTGTTGGGAGGATTGTTCATTGTTCTTAAGATCCAAGGGTCTGGGTCTGTAGCCACCTAGGCAAATTGGTGAGGCTTTTTACCAAACCTTGTCCAGGAAGTGGGGTGCAAGGTTTTGGGAAGTATTTTGGGGGGAAGGACGCGTCCAAACAGCTCTTCCCCAGTAACCAGAATTAGTTTGGTGGTGGTAGCGGCCAATCCAAGGACGACGGGTGGAATATTTTGTACCTTGGGGAAGTTTTGACCTAAGCTGGTAAAGATAAGCTTAGGAGGTTTTTCATGCAGGTCCCCACATCTGTACCCTAGAGTTCAGAGTGGGGGAGGAACCTTGACAATTCCACTGCTGTCAATAGGAGATAAGTAAGTATGTGAACAGCAGACAGTCCATAAAAATCAAAAGTTTTTAAATTTAAGCAAAATAAATATTTTTTCCAAGATAAACACAACTTTTGACTACTTATAACCCAAGCGCAGCTCAACTCCTCTGAAATTATGGCCTACTTTGGACTAGGGCAGATGGGACTGCAATGGTCAGGCAACAACTTCAGTGACATACACATGAGTAAAATGAGCAGGATTGGACCCCAAGGGCATCAGTTTCTAAAATCCTTAGAGGAAGTATGGTTAAGGTGAGAGATATGTGGAGAATGTTGTTAAGCAGTTTGTGTGGGGGCACTGCTTGTGTTATAATAGCAATAATATAGTCTCTGTTCTTTCCTGGGCAATAATCTGATTCCCTCATTGTGATTATCCACTCAAAAATGAGATTACTATTGAGAGAAAGGAGGGCAAGGTTTATTATTGCATAATTTATGCATTGTTATATAAATTCTGTTCTAAAAGCTCAATTCAGAACTTCTTTGGCTCAGGGGATTAGTTGTTACAAACAGAGCCTCTGATGTCTGTCATTCATATAATTTAAATTCAGTTCTGTAGTAACTGGAAATTGTTTCCATCTAAGCATTTACTAGCATTTGTGAAATGAATTAGGTGATATCAGTTCAGTTCTCAGTGGACTGGTATCCATCAGAAAAATCACCAAAACGGGCACTAATTGGCAACGTGGTTGGAAGTAATAGCAGAGAAACCAACAACTGAAATGTTACAGAGAATGAACTAGCCTCTCTCTCTACTTAAATGGTCCCTCCAGATAAAGGTAGGGGCACTTGATACGCTCCTAGTTTCAAGTTTTCTTTAATGAGTGTATCTGGTAGTTCTGATTATTTCCTCATGCTATTCATGGATCATCTCTTGGGAAAAAAACTAGTTCCGTAATCAAAGTACACTGGTACTATTCATATTACAATCTCAAATATTTTCATGATTCTTTTGATATTCTGTATTTAGAACTGTATGCTTCAAAATACATTTATCTTCAATACACGTTATACAGCCCTATTCTACACTGCAATGCATATATCACTCTGTTTACCTCTAATATTTCATTATATTTTTAATGTAATGAAGTTTGAAGAAAAATAGAAAGAATTTTCAAAAAAAAATTAAAGAAATTCTAAGGATTTACAAAACAGATGACTGGATTTTGTAGACCTGTGTTGAAGAACTGACTTTAAACTGTACTGTACACAAAGGAACTTGAAAGAGTACAGAATTGTTGCCACAGGTTGATGAGAACTTATGTGCTTTTAATTGTATAGTATTCAGTATCAACCTGTGTATTTAGTTATTCTAAAATAACTATATCAAAATTGGCAAACAGCCTATCACCAGTACCCTTGTCTGATGAAGTGAGCTGTAGCTCACGAAAGCTTATGCTCAAATAAATTGGTTAGTCTCTAAGGTGCCACAAGTCCTCCTTTTCTTTTTGCATCAGCCTCGTCCTCTTTGATCTCCCACTATCCACCTTACCCTCATTAATACTATCTGAAATGCTTCAGGCAATCTACCTCGCCTGCCATTATAACCCTCGTCAGATCCCTCTGCAGGCTTCCAATTGTTGTCCAAAGCAAGTTTAAGACCCTTGTCTTTACTTCCAAAGTGCTCCACAACCTGACTCCAGCTATCTTTTTCCACTGTCTTCCTTCCCCACCTTACTCTGTCCAACACACACAATCAGCTGCCCCCTTGAGTTCTTCCATCCTGTTACATAGTCCTAAAACCCTAATCCACGGCTCAGATATAATGCATCTCCACCTTTTGATCCTCCAACTCCCTTCTGAAAACACAATTCTTCAAGGAGGCCTATAAACACTAACTTATGAAGCTCATTAACTAATGAACATATGCCCATAAAAAGAAAAGGCACATACCAAAAAGCACAAAACTAGCAAATTGTATTCTTATCACCACTCACATTGCTTTTCATTATTCCCCTCCTATGTTCAGATTTTAAACTCTTAATAGTAGAGAGTAGAGCATATGTATTTTTATATAAATATATGTACATTCAAAGAGTATTTCAGGTCAATTTCATGTATACCATCACATCTGCCCACTACTGCCTTCCTTTCAGAGTCAGTTAGACTTCTGAATATGTTCTCAGTTACTTCAATATAGAGAAGACTTTTTTTTAGAAGCTTACATACTGGAATCCAACTAGAAGTACTATTTTCCATTTAAATTAAAAATGTAGTGATAGTTTAAGACAATTGAGTGATTTAAAATAAAGCAGCAACGAGTTTAAGTATCAGCATTGTGGGTTTTTTTTTTTAAATATTAAGGAACCGTCAAAGTAACTGAATTCCTTTTATGACAAATATTCAAGACTACAATTAACCTTTACTGGCCTTTGACTAACTGTTATTACCCTTGGATTAAAATAAGAAAAATGTCTCCTCAGTATTCTCATTTCTTAGTAAATCTGCACTGATGTCCCAAAACTTATGTTATTGTCATTAGTCAACTAAAGAACAATCATGGTAATGAGATTAAAGTAAGGACACAGAAATTATATTGCATTTTACCACATTCTTTTAGAAGAGTGTCATTAAAGGTCACTGTCATCTCTAAGTTTCAAACCCTCTTAGAAATTGAATGTTCTCTCCTTCTCCCTCCCCCAGATTCTGAGCTTGAAGTTTAGGCTCAAATATTAGTATAGTCTTCACATTCCTTTCCGATTGACAAGCCCTATTTTATGGGGTTTAAATTAACTTTTCTATTTTTGTTTGGCTATGTACAGAAAAATCTTCCTCTGCAAAACAATAATGCGTTCATTCGTATCAGCAGTGATATCAGATCATCTCCAAAACATAATTGCTATGGCTAAGCCAGGAGAAGCAAAACAAAACTTTATAGGACCAACAAAAGCCAGAGATAATGGCTTTACTATACTTTTTACATTTCTCACTAGAATATAGGGTGTGTGTTTGTTTTGGAAACAGATATTTAGAATTGAGAGGAAGTTTCCCTATCATATCCCAAGTCAAATTTGGAGTCTGAAATTCTTGACAAAGTCCCTATAATTTCAAAGTTGGGGAAGAAAAATAAGATGTGTTTACCTTAAGTTTTAAAGCAAATATGGTCTAATAAATATTAGAAAAAACCTGATAGATTCTTTTTGGGTGTATTCATTGATATATAGGATTAAAAATCCATAATCATTACTGAATTTCAAAGGTGATCTCAATTTCAGAAGTATATGCAGAGGGACAACGACTGAGGACTTCCCAGCATCTCCTGAAGGCCCTACTGAGAGAGAATTAATTCCAACACTAGTTTATTTTCTATGCAATCATCACACTGGGAAATATCGCATGATTAATTCTAGTGATACAATTCAATACTGACCACAGTGAGAATGTAGCAAAGGGTTATTTTCTCTATATTATTAGAAAAGTCTTCCACCCAAAGTATTGTCCTCACCACTCTAAAATCCAAACGTTCATGGCAGGCTCCATCAATCCTTTTTCTGATTCCTAAATCTGGTGCAACAAATGTCGATGTCCCCCTCCCCACTCCCTACCTCCCTCTCGCTCTCTTGCGGGGGGGGGGAGGCCATACATCCTAAAACATGGTAAGATGCGCAATCATTGCTAACACTAGCAAACCCTCAAAAGCCAGACGCCCAAGAAGGGAAAGGTGCTTAGGTCGCTACCGCTGTGTCACGTTTTGGAGGGAGGAAGAGGGGGATAATTGGATGCCACTCGTTTCCGATCTTGGACATAACGCAGCGGCGGCTGCAGCGCAAAGCAAATAAAGGAACTGGAAGTTGCGCCGCGAGCGGCTGTGGGGAGGTTGCAGGGCTCATGGCTGGGTGCCCCAGGCGGAGGGGGGCCGCCCCCCGGGCCGCTCGCCCCGCGCTCACTCAACCTAAAAAAGTTTCCCCGGGACGCCGAGGCTGCCCCACGCTCGCCCGCCCCCCCGCATCACTCCAGCCGCCGCGCTCAGCGGGCTGCCCCGGTCCCTCGCCAAACCGCGCTCGGGCGCCGCAGCCCCGGGAGCAGCCCCACGCGCCCCCGTTCCCGGCCTGCGCCCGGCAAGCGCCGCGGGGCGCCTCCCCTTGCTTGCGGCGGCTGGCCCCGGCGAGGGATGAAAGAGCCGCCGCCAGCGCCGAAAGTCCTGCCTGGGGCGTCAAACTCCTGCGGACTTGCCGGGGAGTTTGGCTGGAGGGAGCGGGCACCGCGGGACTGAGTCCCACGCGCGCCGCGGGCAGCCGCTCCCCGCAGCCGCCCGAAGGAAGGAAGGAAGGAAGGAAGCGCGGGGTACCTTGCGGAGAGATGGAGGGTGGCAGCCGGGGCCGGCCCCTGTCAGTCACCCAGAGAAAGAAGCGGCTCCGCGAGCGCCCGCCTCAGCCTCAGCTCCCGGCTCAGCCACCGAGAAAGTTTCCTGACGTCAGGCTGGGCTTCCTCCCGCCTCCCCTCCCACCATTGATCTGCCGGAGCTGGCGCTTCGCTGCTCCCGGGCTCCCTCTGGCTCACGCCGGCTTGCTACAAGCGGGAGGTGGCCTGGCTCGTCCGCAGTCTGAGCGCGTCCGCGCCCCCCTCCCGCGCGTTCGCTCGCTCGCTCAGCGCCCAGCCAGGCGCCTGGGACTTTGCCCCGGGGGTGGCTGAGAACAAGGGGAATGATTCCCCCCCCCCCCCCCCCACCCGCAGCAACTTCGCTCCTCGGGAGACCCCGCTGTGGAGGTAGCGCGCACACCAGGGCTAGCCCAGGGCTTGAGCTTGACTACAACACGCATTACACGAGGGAAGAACGTGCCAGAGGTAATAGAAGCAGCTAAGCTGCCTTAAACAACCATAGCGAGTCTGGCAGCGGGCTGCATTCCTGGAGAAATCTGCTATGGGTGGGGGGGATGCAGATTCTGGGGTGTGCATTCCCAGGGACGGGGTAAGAGTAACTAGGCACAACCCCCGCCTGATTGGGGTCCCCAGCTGTGAAGTCATGGGGTGCATAAGTGATGTGAGCAGGGGTCATCAAAGAGCACCTGTACAAATACAGCTGGGGAGAAGAGGCAGTAGCTCAGCAGGCTTCTACCTTAGGTAGTATATGAAATGCCTTCCCCCTCCTGTGACCTCTTGCCACTGCCATTCATGTGGGTCTTTGAGCCTGAGGCTGGCAGTCTTGCCAGTCTCCAACAAGCAGAGAGCTCTGGCAGAGGACATTGCCACAAGGCTGCATGTAAGAGGGATGGCAGCTACCCTCATAATCCTGCTTGGAATGGTGCACCTACTACCACTGAAGGTGAGGGTGCTGTGTGCATGTGGTGGAGAGCCCTGTGAGAAGCAACCTCCCACCCAGGTGTAGAGCCCTATGGTAGGGTGGCAGGAAGTCTTCTCCCATAGGAATTTCACTGGACTGGCAGGAGGAGAACCGCTTACAGAGGACATGCTGCTCATGTTGGCAGGGGACTCTCTCCTCCCAGATGGAACCCAGCCTGGCCAGAGACAGGAAACAGCAGACTAGTTGCACATCAGGGAAAAGAGAGAACCACTGACTCACTGAAGGGGTGGCAACGGAGCCCTTGTCATCCCAGAATAGGGCTTGTGTGTGGTACCACTATACCAAGCAAAGTCAAGGCCATATTGAGATCAGGTCTATAGGATCCCCCGCTTGAATAGGTGTAGGGTCTCACATTGTCTTACTCCAGCTGTGCGTTGGGAAAAATCTTCTAGGGGCAGAAGGAAGTGAGAAAGGGGAAGAGGAAGCCGGTTGAGGGACAGAACGTTCAGGAGGCAGTCTACTAGTGGGCTGCATGATGTAGGACATGCATTAATTGAGGATGCCTGCTCTGGGGGTATTGTTTAGAGAGTACATCTAGTGGAAAGTACACATCCACAGTTGGTCAATTTGATCTTTAAGAGTACCGATGGATTCCTTGCTGTCTCTGAGCTCTCACAGAGAAACATTACTCATGGATAATGCTCATCTCCAGTGGGCTATTCTAGAGATAATGACCTGGTTGCAGTTATTCACATCTTTGACACTTGTTTGCCGGACTACCACAATGCAATATACCTGGGCATGGTGCCTTTAGCGCTTAGGAAACTCCAACTAGTACAGAACACTACACCATATCTTCTCAGCAACAAAGGCTACCACAAACACATCAAACTTGGCCTCCGCTCTTTATGATGGCGTCCCATAGAATTTCTAAGCAAAATCAAGATCCGAGACCTTATCTTCAAGGTGATCCATAGGCTGGATCCAGGGTATCTAAAAAACTGCCTAAAGCTCTAGGATGAAGTCTGTGGTCAACAACGCTGCTCCTCGGGCACAATTAAACTCTCTACAATAAGGGTAAAGAGCACCATTGGAAGAGCCAGAACTTTCTCAGGGCCAATCTGAAACCATGGAATGAACTCCCTCAAGAATTCAGGACCTTCACAAACCTCACCACCTTCTGCTCAAAGTGCAGGGCACATTTATTTGTCCTTGCCTTCTAAAACAACTGTGTGTGTGTGTGTGTGTATATATATATATATATATATATATATATATATATATAAAAAAATATAAACACACACACACGAACCCTACCAAAACAAGACACTGCATACACTTCTCTGCCTAGAAGGACGATGAGAGAACAAACACCACATGATAGGTGTGTAGTTATATTTAATACCCTACTGGAAGGTGTTCAGGAATGTCAAGGTTCCTCCCCCACTCTGAACTCTAGGGTACAGATGTGGGGACCTGCATGAAAAACCTCCTAAGCTTGTCTTTACCAGCTTAGGTCAAAACTTCCCCAAGGTACAAAATATTACACCCGTTATCCTTGGAATGGCCGCTACCACCACCAAACTAATACTGGTTACTGGGGAAGAGCTGTTTGGATGCGTCTTTCCCCCCAAAATACTTCCCAAAACCTTGCACCCCACTTCCTGGACAAGGTTTGGTAAAAAGCCTCACCAATTTGCATAGGTGACCACAGACCCAAACCCTTGGATCTGAGAACAATGAAAAAGCATTCAGTTTTTTACAAGAAGACTTTTAATAAAAAATAGCAGTAAATAGAAATAAAGAAATCCCCCCTGTAAAATCAGGATGGTAGATATCTTACAGGGTAATTAGATTCAAAAACATAGAGAACCCCTCTAGGCAAAACCTTAAGTTACAAAAAAGATACACAGACAGAATTAGTTATTCTATTCAGCACAATTCTTTTCTCAGCCATTTAAAGAAATCATAATCTAACACATACCTAGCTAGATTACTTACTAAAAGTTCTAAGACTCCATTCCTGGTCTATCCCTGGCAGAAACCAGCATACAGACCCACACAGACCCTTTGTTTCTCTCCCTCCTCCCAGCTTTTGAAAGTATCTTGTCTCCTCATTGGTCATTTTGGTCAGGTGCCAGCGAGGTTACCTTTAGCTTCTTAACCCTTTACAGGTGAGAGGAGCTTTCCCCTGGCCAGGAGGGATCTCAAAGGGGTTTACCCTTCCCTTTATATTTATGACACGCCCCCCAAATCTCAGCTAGGGTGAAACACTGGCTGGGATTTCTTCCTGGAGCTTTAGGAAAAACAGAGTTAATAAGACACATGCATCTCTAAATATACTACCAAGTACATAAAGACTAACAATATTTTCCACATCTCAAGGACGATTTTAACCAGTTGATTCTGGGAAACTTTCACGGGAGAGTGCATCAGCCACTTTGTTAGAAGCTCCTGAGATGTGTTGGATGTCGAAATCAAAATCTTGGAGAGCTAAACTCCACCGAAGAAGTTTTTTGTTAGTTTCTTTGACGGTGTGAAGCCACTTTAGTGCAGCATGGTCGGTTTGCAGGTGGAAACGCCGTCCCCAAACATATGGGCGTAGCTTTTCCAGAGCGTAGACAATGGCATAACATTCTTTTTCAGTGACTGACCAGTTGCTTTCCCTCTCAGACAGTTTTTTGCTGAGAAACACTACAGGGTGGAATTCTTGATCAGGTCCTTTCTGCATTAAAACTGCTCCCACACCACACTCGGATGCATCTGTGGTTACTAGGAACGGTTTGTCAAAGTCTGGGGCCCTTAGTACAGGGTCAGACATGAGTGTCGCTTTAAGCTTGTTAAAGGCCTTCTGACACTTTCCGGTCCACTGAACAGCATTTGGCTGTTTCTTTTTGGTTAGGTCTGTCAGTGGGGCAGCGATTTGGCTGTAGTGCGGTACAAATCGTCTGTAATAACCGGCCAAGCCTAAGAAGGATTGAACCTGTTTCTTTGACTTTGGGACAGGCCACTTTTGGATAGCATCCACTTTGGCCTGTAGGGGGCTGATAGTTCCTTGACCCACCTGGTGTCCAAGGTAAGTCACTCTGTTTAGGCCTATTTGACACTTCTTAGCCTTAACAGTTAGTCCTGCCTCCCTTATGCGCTCAAGGACTTTTTGTAGATGTTCCAGGTGGTCTGCCCAGGAATCCGAAAATATGGCCACGTCGTCAAGGTAGGCGACTGCATATTCTCCTAATCCCGCTAGGAGACCATCTACAAGTCTTTGGAAAGTGGCGGGTGCATTTCGCAGCCCGAAAGGGAGTACATTAAATTCATACAGCCCGAGATGTGTGATGAAGGCTGACCTTTCCTTGGCAGATTCATCTAGCGGTACCTGCCAGTAGCCCTTGGTTAAGTCCAAGGTAGAGATGAACTGGGCCCGTCCCAGTTTCTCTAATAGTTCATCTGTGCGTGGCATTGGATAGTTGTCTGGGCGAGTTACAGCATTTAGCTTACGGTAGTCCACGCAAAAACGTATTTCCCCATCTGGTTTGGGAACTAGAACCACTGGAGATGCCCATGCACTTTCAGAGGGGCGGATTACACCCATCTGGAACATATCCTGGATCTCCCGTTCTATAGCAGTTTTAGCTTGAGGAGACACCCGGTAAGGTTGGACCCTAATTGGGTGAGCATTACCTGTGTCAATGGAGTGGTATGCCCGTTCAGTCAGTCCTGGGGTGGCTGAGAACGTTGGCGCGTAGCTAGTGCACAGCTCCTGGATCTGCTGTCGCTGCATACGCCCAAGGGTCATGGAGAGGTTCACCTCTTCCACACCACCAGCACATTTCCCTTCGTAGTAAACACCTTCAGGCCACTCAGCGTCGTCTCCTCCCTGGGCTGTAAACTGACAAACCTTTAATTCTCTGGAATAAAAGGGCTTTAGAGAATTAATATGGTACACCTTAGGCTTTCGGTTGGAGGTGGGGAATGCTATGAGATAATTAACAGCTCCCAGGCGCTCCTGGACCGTGAATGGCCCTTCCCACGATGCTTCCATTTTATGGGCCTGGAGCGCCTTTAAGACCATGACCTGGTCTCCTACTTTGAAGGAACTCTCTCTGGCATGTTTATCATACCAGGCTTTTTGCTCTTTTTGAGCATCCTGTAAGTTTTCTCTAGCAAGGGCTAAAGAGGTTCGGAGGGTGTTTTGTAGGTTGGTTACAAAGTCCAGAATGTTAGTTCCTGGAGAAGGTGTAAATCCCTCCCATTGCTGCTTCACCAACTGCAATGGCCCCTTAACCTCACGGCCATATACAAGTTCAAATGGGGAAAACCCTAAACTGGGATGTGGTACAGCTCTGTAGGCAAAGAGCAACTGCTGCAACACTAGGTCCCAATCATTGGAGTGCTCATTTACAAATTTACGTATCATGGCCCCCAAAGTTCCATTAAACTTCTCCACCATGCCATTTGTTTGATGGTGGTAAGGAGTGGCAACCAAGTGATTTACCCCATGAGCTTCCCAAAGGTTTTTCATAGTTCCTGCCAGGAAATTAGTCCCTGCATCTGTGAGGATGTCGGAGGGCCAACCTACCCTGGCAAAAATGTCTGCTAGTGCCTGACACACACTTTTAGCCCTGGTGTTGCTTAGAGCTACTGCTTCCAGCCATCGGGTGGCAAAATCCATGAAAGTCAGTATGTACTGCTTTCCTCTGGGTGTCTTTTTCGGAAAAGGACCCAGAATATCCACAGCTACTCGCTGAAATGGAACTTCAATGATGGGGAGTGGCTGGAGAGGGGCTTTGACCTGGTCTTGGGGTTTTCCCACTCTTTGGCACACCTCACAAGACTGGACATAGGTAGAAACATCCTTGCCCATTCCCTCCCAGTGGAATGATCCCCCCAAACGGTCTTTGGTCCTGTTCACCCCAGCATGGCCACTAGGGTGATCGTGGGCTAAGCTCAAGAGCTTGGCCCGGTATTTAGTTGGAACTACCAACTGTTTCTGAGGATGCCAGTCTTCCTGGTGTCCACCAGAAAGAGTTTCCTTGTATAAAAGTCCTCTTTCTATAACAAACCTGGATCGATTAGAAGAGCTGAGAGGAGGTGGGTTGCTCCGTGCCGCCGTCCAAGCTCTCTGGAGGCTTTCATCTGCTTCCTGTTCGGTCTGGAACTGGAGACTGGAGACATCTGCTTCCTGTTCGGTCTGGAACTGGAGACATCAGTTCCTCATGGGATTGTGGACCTAGGCTTGGTCCCTCTGGAAGCGATATAGGGGATGGAGCTGTTTCTGTTGACTGTGAACCGCTCTCCGCTGGTGCACTATGTTGGGATTCAGGCTCCGGCTGAGCCTCTTGGGTCGGGTTATCGGCTGCTGCCAGTTCAGGTTCGGTGGGGCCCTCTGTTGTTGAGGTTGCAAGTACTGGATTCAGTGCTGACACGGGGTCTGGTGTTGGTTGTTCGGCTGGTTCTGGTTCTGGGACTGGTTCCGTCTGGGTCTCTGGGACTGGATCCACTACTGCTGTTGCAGACATTGGCCTGGGGTCCAGGTCCATCACCTCTGACTGGGTCCTGATAGAAGTTTCCGGAACAGAGCTAGGCCTCACGGCTTGTTTAGCCTGGCTGCGGGTGGCCATTCCCACCCTCTTGGCCTGCTTCACATGATTGGCCAAGTCTTCCCCCAACAGCATGGGGATGGGATAATCATCATAGACTGCAAAAGTCCACCTTCCTGACCAGCCCTTGTACTGGACAGGCAACTTGGCTGTAGGCAAATTGAAAGAGTTGGACTTGAAGGGTTGAATCGTCACTTGGATCTCTGGGTTGATTAAATTGGGGTCCACTAAGGAAGCATGGATAGCTGACACTTGTGCTCCGGTGTCCCTCCACGCGGTGACCTTCTTCCCGCCCACACTCACAGTTTCCCTCCGCTCCAAGGGTATCTGGGAGGTATCTGGGCCTGTGGACCTCTGGTGTGATTCCGGTGCAATGAACTGTAATCTGTTGGGGTTCTTGGGGCAGTTGGCCTTTACATGCCCCAGCTCGTTACACTTAAAACATCGTCCAGCTGACGGGTCACTGGGGCGAGGAGGGCTGCTGGAGAACGGGGTGGTGGGACGATAAGGGGTCTGGAGGGCTCTTTGGGAGGTAGGTGGGGCTTTGGGCGGCCCCCGGTAATAGGGTGTGGTCTGGGGTGGTCCCTTCTGGTCTCCGCTCCAACTGCGACCAGTTTTCTTCTTCTCTGCCACCTCCACCCATCTGGCTCCAATCTCTCCTGCCTCAATTACAGTTTTGGGTTTCCCATCTAGGATGTATCTTTCTCTTTCCTCAGGAACACCCTCTAAGAATTGTTCCATTTGCATTAGGAAGGGCAAATTTACTGGAGATTCAACACTTGCTCCTGATATCCAGGCATCCCAATGTTTCACAATGTGGTAGGCATGTCGGGTAAATGACATGTCTGGTTTCCACCTTAGAGCTCTGAACCTCCGACGAGACTGCTCGGGTGTTATCCCCATTCTGACTCTCGCCTTGGATTTAAACAGTTCATACTTGTTCATGTGTTCTTTAGGCATTTCAGCTGCCACCTCAGCTAAGGGTCCACTGAGCTGCGGCCTCAGCTCTACCATGTATTGGTCAGTAGAGATGTTGTACCCAAGGCAGGCCCTTTCGAAGTTTTCTAAGAAGGCCTCAGTATCATCACCTGCCTTGTAGGTGGGGAACTTTCTGGGATGGGAAGTGGTACCTGGAGAAGGATTGCTAGGGTTTGTTGGTATATTCTGCTGGGCCTTTATCCTCTCCATCTCCTCCACATGCTTCCTCTCTTTTTCCTTCTCCTCCTCCACATGCTTCCTTGCCTCCATTTCCCTCTTGTGGGCAGCCTCTTGGTGTTGTTCTGCCTCCCTTTCTTGTTCCTTCTTCAGCTGCATGAGTTCTATCTGTCTTTCATGTTCCCTTTGTCTTTCCTCAGCCTGAAATTTGGCTAATTCGAGCTGTAGTCGAGCCGCGGATTTTGCCATTCTAACCTCTCTGTTTTTACTAACTTTACACCCGAGGTTTAGAAATAAACAAACAAAACTTGGCTGTAAAATTTTGCTGTGCTGGAATAGAATACCTATTCTCTGATAGTGATTGTCAGCCTTCAGAAAAAGACAATTCCCTTGTCTCTGCTCTGGGCCCAAATTAAAGCAAAAAACCTCCAACTACTTGGAAACCTGCTTACCCAGCCCAAAGGAAAAAAAAATTTCTTTTCAAACCTGTGCTCCTTGTAAAACAAAAACAAAAAAATCAAAATCCTAAAAAAATACCCTGCCACTTTTGTCTCCAGGCAAATGGGTAGAGCACACCTCCCCTATTTACTTTTAGGAAGAAAAGAAAAAAAAAAACCTCTGGGTTGGAAGACTGTGAATTTCCCTGCAGGAGTTAAGTACCCTGCCTCCAGGCAAAGAAAACCTGCAATTCACAAGATAATCCCCTTTTGTCTCTGCTTGGCCACAAAGCAGAGAGAAACCAAGCTGCTTTCAGTTTCAAAGCTGCTTTCTGGACTTTCTTTCCAAAGAAAAAAAATTTCCTTTTTAAAATCTGTATTTCTAGTTCAAAAAATCTCAACTGGATCTCAAATGATTTCAGGTTAATCCCACCACTGTGCCACCATGTCAAGGTTCCTCCCCCACTCTGAACTCTAGGGTACAGATGTGGGCACCTGCATGAAAAAACCCCCTAAGCTTATCTTTACCAGCTTAGGTCAAAACTTCCCCAAGGTACAAAATATTACACCCGTTATCCTTGGAATGGCCGCTACCACCACCAAACTAATACTGGTTACTGGGGAAGAGCTGTTTGGACGCGTCTTTCCCCCCAAAATACTTCCCAAAACCTTGCACCCCACTTCCTGGACAAGGTTTGGTAAAAAGCCTCACCAATTTGCCTAGGTGACTACAGACCCAGACCCTTGGATCTTAAGAACAATGAACAATCCTCCCAACACTTGCACCCCCCCCTCTCCTGGGAAATGTTGGATAAAAAGCCTCACCAATTTGCATAGGTGACCACAGACCCAAACCCTTGGATCTGAGAACAATGAAAAAGCATTCAGTTTTTTACAAGAAGACTTTTAATAAAAAATAGCAGTAAATAGAAATAAAGAAATCCCCCCTGTAAAATCAGGATGGTAGATATCTTACAGGGTAATTAGATTCAAAAACATAGAGAACCCCTCTAGGCAAAACCTTAAGTTACAAAAAAGATACACAGACAGAAATAGTTATTCTATTCAGCACAATTCTTTTCTCAGCCATTTAAAGAAATCATAATCTAACACATGCCTAGCTAGATTACTTACTAAAAGTTCTAAGACTCCATTCCTGGTCTATCCCTGGCAGAAACCAGCATACAGACCCACACAGACCCTTTGTTTCTCTCCCTCCTCCCAGCTTTTGAAAGTATCTTGTCTCCTCATTGGTCATTTTGGTCAGGTGCCAGCGAGGTTACCTTTAGCTTCTTAACCCTTTACAGGTGAGAGGAGCTTTCCCCTGGCCAGGAGGGATCTCAAAGGGGTTTACCCTTCCCTTTATATTTATGACAAGGAACTACAGTAATGAGCACAGTATAAAAACCTCTATTGAATAAATGTTTTGAGGAAGTCTGTGATGAGGGATAGAAGTCTTCTGGTTAGGGGACATGCATTCCCTCTTATTCTGGCACTGGGAGATTCAAGTTAGGGGATATATATTCCTTGTTAAAGTGTGCTGTAGGGACACAGAACCTTTAAGTTCAAGTATGTCAATGAAAGTCATGGGGATTGCAGGTTAAGGACCATGTATTCCCTGTGGAAGGACAAGAAACCCATCTCTTTCATGTTCCATTTATCCCATGTCATTCTGCCATGGTGATGCCAGTAAGGGCACATGCACTCGCTTTGGAAACACAGGAAACTCATCTGTCATTCCTACTCCTGATTTTCCATAGCAGAGCACCAGAGTAATAGCAGTGTTTCATTTTTCATTATTCAACAGACAAACCTTGAGAGTGGCCATTTAGATAGCAGAGCAAGACATGTCACTGAAATCAGAGCAAAGTTTTTTTTAAGCAAAGTTAAGAGACATTGTAGTTGGTGCTGCCTAAACACGGGCTTGCTAGATGACCTCTCTCAAGGTCACTTTCAGCCCCCCAATTCTATGATTATTCAGAAAGATTGAGGTTGTGTCATGATAGACCATGACAAAAAAAACAAAGGATACAAGTCAAACGTGGGTTTTTAACTGTAAGCCACACAAAAATATGTATTCATACAAAGTGTATTATATGAAAAACAGCTATAAATGAGGTCATTCAATGTGAACATCCACATATTCAGATTAATCTGTTAACTTTAATCTTTGATTATAGGTAGATAAATGTTGACCACTAATATTTTCAATAGTAACATCAGACAAACATGATCACTGATATGCACTAGTACCTAGAAACAGGGCTGAGGCTGAAAACGATAGTCAGATTAATTAGTGTGAATAATTTTTCCATTGATTTGCAAACACAAAATATTGCCTCCAAAATTTGGATGCTAAAATGAAGCAAATTCTCACAGTGGTCTCTACTGCAGGGTACAGATATCAAGTTCCTGAAAATTCCAGTTGAATTATGTTCCTAAAGAAAAACAAACAAGCATCAGCATAATTTTACGTTTTCAAAATGTGTACATTTGAATGTGGGCAGTTTGTAAGTAAACCATGAGACTGTTGCACAGAATCATTTTGTACAAAGTCCCTAACAATGGTAACAAGCAGTCTGCCTAAATCCCAGCCAAAGGGGAAACATACCAAAATGAATATACAAAGAGGAAAGGAAAATGGAGGGAGGATGGAATGCCTATTTGGATTCCAAACGTGCATCACTTTCACGGCTGTGTTTTTGTGCATGATGACTTTTTAGCATCGGGAGTTACACCCACCTTAAGGATTTATATGAAAAGTCTAGAAAGAAAAACAGCCCTCTTACAATAATAGAAAGGTGGAAGGATGCATAATGAATGACTGAAATTTCTCATTTCATCCACAGCTGACTTTTCTTTTGAGAGGCAAAAATGCTGATGAGCTCTAGCGTTCCTGCTGGATCACACAGGCGGTGCTGGGTGTTGTGGTGTCGTTGTTGCTGAAAGCCCATCACCTGCATGTGCATGAAGTACTTCTGGCACAGTCAGTACCAACATCTTGTTAACAGTCTAGTTGACAGCCCATTATATATATATATATATATATATATATATCCTATTCTGTTTATGTCTGTCCAACAGTGGCCAGATGGGGGGGGGGGAATTATGAAGTCCATATAGGATTGCAGAAAAAAGAAAAGTATTTCCTCATAGCTGGCACGGAAGTATTTTAATACAATGATATTTTGAAGAGGTTTTTTAATTGCTTTAAATATTTAGGGTTTGTTTTGGTTTTTTTTACTAGTGTGTTTGTTTCCTGAGGTAAAGAGCCAACTCCTGCACTCCATACTCGGGCAAAACTACCATCAGTTTCAACAAAAGAGTATGGTTTTATATTTAGCTTTTCAAAATGAACAGTACAAGTTGACTTGTGACATGTGTTGCCTAAGACAAACAATCTTAAATTGGTTCAATAAGTATACTACATATATATATATATATATATATATATATATATATATATAATTTTGATAATACTAGCTCAACCACTCTCAAGTTAAGAAATGTAAGTTCAAAGTTTTGATCTACCTTATTTCTTCTTTTGCAAAGTCATGTACATCTTTACCTGTTTATGTTTTATAAAATAAAACTTAAGTAGGCTTTTTTTTTAAGCTAAGACAAATAAAGGTTAGCAGCTCATCAATCTCAATAGCAAAGCAAAAGTGCATGCAGGATGAATGGAAGACATTTCTAGCAAGGAAATAGATTTTAGTTTTACATTTCCAAGGCTATTTACAAAAGAAGTGAAAATTTTATTAAGGGTATTCAAAAATACTGTTACTGTGCCATTATATGTAAATACCATTCAGCATCAGAGATGGTTTCAAGTAAAATGAGATCCAGATTTAATGAAAATGACAAGATTTTGTCCCAACTTCACTCAGTGATATTGAATGGGGTCAGGGTATAATTTGTCCTAAAATTGTTAGTAATAACACAATACCATTTTGAGTACAATAAAATAGTTTCCTAAACATTGATACCCGTCAAAATATTTTCAGTGCTCCTTCCATAGGCAACTGTGTTTCCCATTAAAATGTAGATGTTTTATATTAAAATCTGGGCGGGTGGAAAGAAGAAGGAATCTCTGTATGGGAATCTTTGGTTTTCTGGTTTCTGTAGGATATTTTCCTCATGAGAATCTCTATTTTAGTTTATAATTAAGAGGAATGTAATATACATCTGTCAAGGTTCCTCCCCCACTCTGAACTCTAGGGTACAGATGTGGGGACCTGCATGAAAAAAACCCCTAAGCTTATCTTTACCAGCTTAGGTCAAAACTTCCCCAAGGTACAAAATATTACACCCGTTATCCTTGGAATGGCCGCTACCACCACCAAACTAATACTGGTTACTGGGGAAGAGCTGTTTGGACGCGTCTTTCCCCCCAAAATACTTCCCAAAACCTTGCACCCCACTTCCTGGACAAGGTTTGGTAAAAAGCCTCACCAATTTGCCTAGGTGACTACAGACCCAGACCCTTGGATCTTAAGAACAATGAACAATCCTCCCAACACTTGCACCCTCCCTTTCCTGGGAAATGTTGGATAAAAAGCCTCACCAATTTGCATAGGTGACCACAGACCCAAACCCTTGGATCTGAGAACAATGAAAAAGCATTCAGTTTTTACAAGAAGACTTTTAATAAAAAATAGAAGTAAATAGAAATAAAGAAATCCCCCCCTGTAAAATCAGGATGGTAGATATCTTACAGGGTAATTAGATTCAAAAACATAGAGAACCCCTCTAGGCAAAACCTTAAGTTACAAAAAAGATGCACAGACAGAAATAGTTATTCTATTCAGCACAATGCTTTTCTCAGCCATTTAAAGAAATCATAATCTAACACATACCTAGCTAGATTACTTACTAAAAGTTCTAAGACTCCATTCCTGTTCTGTCCCTGGCAAGAAGCAGCATACAGACAGACACAGACCCTTTGTTCCTCTCCCTCCTCCCAGCTTTTGAAAGTATCTTGTCTCCTCATTGGTCATTTTGGTCAGGTGCCAGCGAGGTTACCTTTAGCTTCTTAACCCTTTACAGGTGAGAGGAGCTTTCCCCTGGCCAGGAGGGATTTCAAAGGGGTTTACCCTTCCCTTTATATTTATGACACGCCCCCCAAATCTCAGCTAGGGTGAAACACTGGCTGGGATTTCTTCCTGGAGCTCTAGGAAAACAGAGTTAATAAGACACATGCATCTCTAAATATACTACCAAGTACATAAAGACTAACAATATTTTCCACATCTCAAGGACGATTTTAACCAGTTGATTCTGGGAAACTTTCACGGGAGAGTGCATCAGCCACTTTGTTAGAAGCTCCTGAGATGTGTTGGATGTCGAAATCAAAATCTTGGAGAGCTAAACTCCACCGAAGAAGTTTTTTGTTAGTTTCTTTGACGGTGTGAAGCCACTTTAGTGCAGCATGGTCGGTTTGCAGGTGGAAACGCCGTCCCCAAACATATGGGCGTAGCTTTTCCAGAGCGTAGACAATGGCATAACATTCTTTTTCAGTGACTGACCAGTTGCTTTCCCTCTCAGACAGTTTTTTGCTGAGAAACACTACAGGGTGGAATTCTTGATCAGGTCCTTTCTGCATTAAAACTGCTCCCACACCACACTCGGATGCATCTGTGGTTACTAGGAACGGTTTGTCAAAGTCTGGGGCCCTTAGTACAGGGTCAGACATGAGTGTCGCTTTAAGCTTGTTAAAGGCCTTCTGACACTTTCCGGTCCACTGAACAGCATTTGGCTGTTTCTTTTTGGTTAGGTCTGTCAGTGGGGCAGCGATTTGGCTGTAGTGCGGTACAAATCGTCTGTAATAACCGGCCAAGCCTAAGAAGGATTGAACCTGTTTCTTTGACTTTGGGACAGGCCACTTTTGGATAGCATCCACTTTGGCCTGTAGGGGGCTGATAGTTCCTTGACCCACCTGGTGTCCAAGGTAAGTCACTCTGTTTAGGCCTATTTGACACTTCTTAGCCTTAACAGTTAGTCCTGCCTCCCTTATGCGCTCAAGGACTTTTTGTAGATGTTCCAGGTGGTCTGCCCAGGAATCCGAAAATATGGCCACGTCGTCAAGGTAGGCGACTGCATATTCTCCTAATCCCGCTAGGAGACCATCTACAAGTCTTTGGAAAGTGGCGGGTGCATTTCGCAGCCCGAAAGGGAGTACATTAAATTCATACAGCCCGAGATGTGTGATGAAGGCTGACCTTTCCTTGGCAGATTCATCTAGCGGTACCTGCCAGTAGCCCTTGGTTAAGTCCAAGGTAGAGATGAACTGGGCCCGTCCCAGTTTCTCTAATAGTTCATCTGTGCGTGGCATTGGATAGTTGTCTGGGCGAGTTACAGCATTTAGCTTACGGTAGTCCACGCAAAAACGTATTTCCCCATCTGGTTTGGGAACTAGAACCACTGGAGATGCCCATGCACTTTCAGAGGGGCGGATTACACCCATCTGGAACATATCCTGGATCTCCCGTTCTATAGCAGTTTTAGCTTGAGGAGACACCCGGTAAGGTTGGACCCTAATTGGGTGAGCATTACCTGTGTCAATGGAGTGGTATGCCCGTTCAGTCAGTCCTGGGGTGGCTGAGAACGTTGGCGCGTAGCTAGTGCACAGCTCCTGGATCTGCTGTCGCTGCATACGCCCAAGGGTCATGGAGAGGTTCACCTCTTCCACACCACCAGCACATTTCCCTTCGTAGTAAACACCTTCAGGCCACTCAGCGTCGTCTCCTCCCTGGGCTGTAAACTGACAAACCTTTAATTCTCTGGAATAAAAGGGCTTTAGAGAATTAATATGGTACACCTTAGGCTTTCGGTTGGAGGTGGGGAATGCTATGAGATAATTAACAGCTCCCAGGCGCTCCTGGACCGTGAATGGCCCTTCCCACGATGCTTCCATTTTATGGGCCTGGAGCGCCTTTAAGACCATGACCTGGTCTCCTACTTTGAAGGAACTCTCTCTGGCATGTTTATCATACCAGGCTTTTTGCTCTTTTTGAGCATCCTGTAAGTTTTCTCTAGCAAGGGCTAAAGAGGTTCGGAGGGTGTTTTGTAGGTTGGTTACAAAGTCCAGAATGTTAGTTCCTGGAGAAGGTGTAAATCCCTCCCATTGCTGCTTCACCAACTGCAATGGCCCCTTAACCTCACGGCCATATACAAGTTCAAATGGGGAAAACCCTAAACTGGGATGTGGTACAGCTCTGTAGGCAAAGAGCAACTGCTGCAACACTAGGTCCCAATCATTGGAGTGCTCATTTACAAATTTACGTATCATGGCCCCCAAAGTTCCATTAAACTTCTCCACCATGCCATTTGTTTGATGGTGGTAAGGAGTGGCAACCAAGTGATTTACCCCATGAGCTTCCCAAAGGTTTTTCATAGTTCCTGCCAGGAAATTAGTCCCTGCATCTGTGAGGATGTCGGAGGGCCAACCTACCCTGGCAAAAATGTCTGCTAGTGCCTGACACACACTTTTAGCCCTGGTGTTGCTTAGAGCTACTGCTTCCAGCCATCGGGTGGCAAAATCCATGAAAGTCAGTATGTACTGCTTTCCTCTGGGTGTCTTTTTCGGAAAAGGACCCAGAATATCCACAGCTACTCGCTGAAATGGAACTTCAATGATGGGGAGTGGCTGGAGAGGGGCTTTGACCTGGTCTTGGGGTTTTCCCACTCTTTGGCACACCTCACAAGACTGGACATAGGTAGAAACATCCTTGCCCATTCCCTCCCAGTGGAATGATCCCCCCAAACGGTCTTTGGTCCTGTTCACCCCAGCATGGCCACTAGGGTGATCGTGGGCTAAGCTCAAGAGCTTGGCCC
This sequence comes from Caretta caretta, assembly GCF_965140235.1. Lineage (NCBI taxonomy): Eukaryota > Metazoa > Chordata > Testudines > Cheloniidae > Caretta > Caretta caretta. The sequence continues at coordinate 51,189,025 of NC_134216.1, read as the reverse complement.
GGTATTTAGTTGGAACTACCAACTGTTTCTGAGGATGCCAGTCTTCCTGGTGTCCACCAGAAAGAGTTTCCTTGTATAAAAGTCCTCTTTCTATAACAAACCTGGATCGATTAGAAGAGCTGAGAGGCGGTGGGTTGCTCCGTGCCGCCGTCCAAGCTCTCTGGAGGCTTTCATCTGCTTCCTGTTCGGTCTGGAACTGTTCCCTTGATGCTGGAGACATCAGTTCCTCATGGGATTGTGGACTTAGGCTTGGTCCCTCTGGAAGCGATATAGGGGATGGAGCTGTTTCTGTTGACTGTGAACCGCTCTCCGCTGGTGCACTATGTTGGGATTCAGGCTCCGGCTGAGCCTCTTGGGTCGGGTTATCGGCTGCTGCCAGTTCAGGTTCGGTGGGGCCCTCTGGTGTTGAGGTTGCAAGTACTGGATTCAGTGCTGACACGGGGTCTGGTGTTGGTTGTTCGGCTGGTTCCGGTTCTGGGACTGGTTCCGTCTGGGTCTCTGGGACTGGATCCACTACTGCTGTTGCAGACATTGGCCTGGGGTCCGGGTCCATCACCTCTGACTGGGTCCTGATAGAAGTTTCCGGAACAGAGCCAGGCCTCACGGCTTGTTTAGCCTGGCTGCGGGTGACCATTCCCACCCTCTTGGCCTGCTTCACATGATTGGCCAAGTCTTCCCCCAACAGCATGGGGATGGGATAATCATCATAGACTGCAAAAGTCCACCTTCCTGACCAGCCCTTGTACTGGACAGGCAACTTGGCTGTAGGCAAATTGAAAGAGTTGGACTTGAAGGGTTGAATCGTCACTTGGATCTCTGGGTTGATTAAATTGGGGTCCACTAAGGAAGCATGGATAGCTGACACTTGTGCTCCGGTGTCCCTCCACGCGGTGACCTTCTTCCCGCCCACACTCACAGTTTCCCTCCGCTCCAAGGGTATCTGGGAGGTATCTGGGCCTGTGGACCTCTGGTGTGATTCCGGTGCAATGAACTGTAATCTGTTGGGGTTCTTGGGGCAGTTGGCCTTTACATGCCCCAGCTCGTTACACTTAAAACATCGTCCAGCTGACGGGTCACTGGGGCGAGGAGGGCTGCTGGAGAACGGGGTGGTGGGACGATAAGGGGTCTGGAGGGCTCTTTGGGAGGTAGGTGGGGCTTTGGGCGGCCCCCGGTAATAGGGTGTGGTCTGGGGTGGTCCCTTCTGGTCTCCGCTCCAACTGCGACCAGTTTTCTTCTTCTCTGCCACCTCCACCCATCTGGCTCCAATCTCTCCTGCCTCAATTACAGTTTTGGGTTTCCCATCTAGGATGTATCTTTCTCTTTCCTCAGGAACACCCTCTAAGAATTGTTCCATTTGCATTAGGAAGGGCAAATTTACTGGAGATTCAACACTTGCTCCTGATATCCAGGCATCCCAATGTTTCACAATGTGGTAGGCATGTCGGGTAAATGACATGTCTGGTTTCCACCTTAGGGCTCTGAACCTCCGACGAGACTGCTCGGGTGTTATCCCCATTCTGACTCTCGCCTTGGATTTAAACAGTTCATACTTGTTCATGTGTTCTTTAGGCATTTCAGCTGCCACCTCAGCTAAGGGTCCACTGAGCTGCGGCCTCAGCTCTACCATGTATTGGTCAGTAGAGATGTTGTACCCAAGGCAGGCCCTTTCGAAGTTCTCTAAGAAGGCCTCAGTATCATCACCTGCCTTGTAGGTGGGGAACTTTCTGGGATGGGAAGTGGTACCTGGAGAAGGATTGCTAGGGTTTGTTGGTATATTCTGCTGGGCCTTTATCTTCTCCACCTCCTCCACATGCTTCCTCTCTTTTTCCTTCTCCTCCAGTTCTTTGGCCCTTGCTTCCATTTCTTTGTCCCTTGCTTCCATTTCCCTCTTGTGGGCAGCCTCTTGGTGTTGTTCTGCCTCCCTTTCTTGTTCCTTCTTCAGCTGCATGAGTTCTATCTGTCTTTCATGTTCCCTTTGTCTTTCCTCAGCCTGAAATTTGGCTAATTCGAGCTGTAGTCGAGCCGCGGATTTTGCCATTCTAACCTCTCTGTTTTTACTAACTTTACACCCGAGGTTTAGAAATAAACAAACAAAACTTGGCTGTAAAATTTTGCTGTGCTGGAATAGAATACCTATTCTCTGATAGTGATTGTCAGCCTACAGAAAAAGACAATTCCCTTGTCTCTGCTCTGGGCCCAAATTAAAGCAAAAAACCTCCAACTACTTGGAAACCTGCTTACCCAGCCCAAAGAAAAAGCAAATGGGTAGAACACACACCCCCTATTTACTTTTAGGAAGAAAAGAGAAAAAAAAAACCTCTGGGTTGGAAGACTGTGAATTTCCCTGCAGGAGTTAAGTACCCTGCCTCCAGGCAAAGAAAACCTGCAATTCACAAGATAATCCCCTTTTGTCTCTGCTTGGCCACAAAGCAGAGAGAAACCAAGCTGCTTTCAGTTTCAAAGCTGCTTTCTGGACTTTCTTTCCAAAGAAAAAAAAATTTCCTTTTTAAAATCTGTATTTCTAGTTCAAAAAATCTCAACTGGATCTCAGATGATTTCAGGTTAATCCCACCACTGTGCCACCATGTCAAGGTTCCTCCCCCACTCTGAACTCTAGGGTACAGATGTGGGGACCTGCATGAAAAAAACCCCTAAGCTTATCTTTACCATCTTAGGTCAAAACTTCCCCAAGGTACAAAATATTACACCCGTTATCCTTGGAATGGCCGCTACCACCACCAAACTAATACTGGTTACTGGGGAAGAGCTGTTTGGACGCGTCTTTCCCCCCAAAATACTTCCCAAAACCTTGCACCCCACTTCCTGGACAAGGTTTGGTAAAAAGCCTCACCAATTTGCCTAGGTGACTACAGACCCAGACCCTTGGATCTTAAGAACAATGAACAATCCTCCCAACACTTGCACCCCCCCTTTCCTGGGAAATGTTGGATAAAAAGCCTCACCAATTTGCATAGGTGACCACAGACCCAAACCCTTGGATCTGAGAACAATGAAAAAGCATTCAGTTTTTACAAGAAGACTTTTAATAAAAAATAGAAGTAAATAGAAATAAAGAAATCCCCCCTGTAAAATCAGGATGGTAGATATCTTACAGGGTAATTAGATTCAAAAACATAGAGAACCCCTCTAGGCAAAACCTTAAGTTACAAAAAAGATGCACAGACAGAAATAGTTATTCTATTCAGCACAATGCTTTTCTCAGCCATTTAAAGAAATCATAATCTAACACATACCTAGCTAGATTACTTACTAAAAGTTCTAAGACTCCATTCCTGTTCTGTCCCTGGCAAGAAGCAGCATACAGACAGACACAGACCCTTTGTTCCTCTCCCTCCTCCCAGCTTTTGAAAGTATCTTGTCTCCTCATTGGTCATTTTGGTCAGGTGCCAGCGAGGTTACCTTTAGCTTCTTAACCCTTTACAGGTGAGAGGAGCTTTCCCCTGGCCAGGAGGGATTTCAGAGGGGTTTACCCTTCCCTTTATATTTATGACAACATCTATTTTCAACTACATCTTATGCATATTCTTTGGAGGGAATAAGAGAGAAGTGTCACAATACATGGTTTCTTATCATTTGTTTCTTCCTTGAGAGAGTTTTTTCCCCATCACCAAGACAACCAGTAGAACAGGATGAGGTTTAAGAGATTGAAAGTAGAGCAGAGATACAAGAAGTCCAGAAGTAGTCCCTCTTCTTCATAATTGTTTGCATATGTGATTCACCAAAGGCCTGAACATGTTTAAAAGGAAGAAGAATATCCTGAGTCAATATAATAACGGTTTCACAGGTCCATTGAAGCCTTAATCCAGCCTGCACTCTGCAAAACTGGACTCTGGGTGTTGAACGTAGCAGGGAGGATGAATGAAGAATCAGCCAAACAAAAGAAATCAGGGGAGAAATCTATAGAGATAGAGGGTGTGGCGTTCATAGTTACATTAATACAAGGGATGAGATTAATGAGGCAAGCAAATGAGTCTTGTACCGATGATGAGGTCCAAGAAATGCCACCCTTATGTTGAGTTGTACCTCTCCCCTCAAGGGGTCTAAGGAGAATTGCCCAACATCACTTTCTGAAATCCTCAACAAGGAAGGACCAGAAATCCAAGAGAAGCCCTTTCATTCCTGCCACAGTCTGCAGATGCGTCAACACCATGTTGTGATCAATGGTGACAAAAGCAAGTGATAGGTCTAAGAATATCAGCATAAACATGCTGGGGCTGATGATTCTCATTTAAGCTTAGGCAATGTCATGGGGTCACTGCCCAATCAAGGTACGATTCAGGCTCCTCTCCTTCTGACTTTGCTTTTTTAAATTTTCTCCATAAAAGTTATTAGATACAGAATGTTCTCTATCCCACCTAGGCTTCATACCATGTCCTCACAATAAACAAAGTCTTTCACCCTCCGTGCACTTGCTATAGGGTTTTCCAGGATTCTCAATCACTCTTTCATCCTTGTTCTGACTGTGGTTCTGGAGAACCATTACAGGAGTCTTCACTTTCCCCTATAGTTCCTTCTCCCCAGCCTACCCTGGACTCCTGCCAGAGCCTTTCCATCCTCTAGCAGTTTTCTCTCATTTTGTCTTTATTGAGCATCCCCACTGATCTTTATAGGGGCCACCTGTCCCTCATTACACCTGATGGGCACTGGCTAATTAGTCCTAGATAAGCTGAACCACTCATTCTTTAAAGGAGCCAGGCTCACATGTGACAGGTGCCTTTACATTACTCTGGCAGTGTAATAGGGGACTTAAGGCCACAGAGGTGTAAAAGGACCTAAGTGTAACTGTGAATCAGGTCCCCAGGCTGATTTAGTATGAATCAAGCCTTATAAATTAATAATTAGATCATTTATCAATGCCATCAGTGCAGTCTCTGTTTGGTACTCAGGTTGACACAGGTGAAACAAATCTGAGGCATCTAGACACTCTAGTTATTTTGCCAAAAACTCAAGAATGGAATATTGGATAATTGTTAACCAGATTGTCAGGGCAAGTGTTGAGCAAAGGGCAATCACTTAATGTTATAACATCTGAATTTCTACTATTTGTTTACAATAAATTAAAAAAAAAGTTGGGCAAAGGAGTATGATCTAATTTGATTCAGGGGGAAATGTAGTCATGCTTCAAAGTGTGAAGGGTTATTGACATAGAAGTCACAAATGATTTTCTCTCATTGTGCCTCCTCTTTTGTATTCCATTGGTTAAATGATTCTTGCTGACAGTAGCATGTTGTAATCTCATGTCAAAAGCCTGTAACATCAGAGTTGCTAACACAACTGTCTCCACTGTCCAGTCTAACTAGATTAACTGGGGAATAAGACAAGCACTGGGAGAGATTTCATGCCTTATTACAGATGGCCAATGGGCAAAGCAAATTTTCAGAAAAACTCATTTTTGTTTTTGTCAACTTTTCATGGAGAGCTTTTCCCCCAAACCAGATCTAGTGAAAAGTAATTAAGATCATATTCAGTTAAAGGAAAAAGGAAAGAACTATATTTGTATGTGTGTACAAAGATTTGATGAATGCTCTGAACATGCATTTCTTGGACAATTAGAAATATAGCATTGTTTTAAAATTTATAGTTAGGGCCTTATTTTCATTAATCAGGCATGCATTAATGTGTTCTATTTAAATATAAAATTAGATGAGTTTTGTAGTATGTATGCATGCAAGGTATCCAAAAGTTACTACAAAATATATTCAAAATAGTCATGCAGTTGCACATGCACAGCTGCCCACAGACTGTACTGCTGATAACTTATCTTGATCCTGCTCCCATCAATGTCAATGGACTTTCAGTAAGAGAAGACTCAGACTTTTGGCTGTTATTCTGGTTAATTTATTGCTAGAAGTGATAATTATATTGAAAACAAAAAGTTCAACACTTTTTAAGAGAATAAAAGTAAACAGTATTAAATATCAATTTTTTGTAATATGAATTTTTGTCTTTCAAGTGGTCTAGTTGCGTGAAAGTATGTTGTACAGAAAGGTCCCCCTTCCCCCCCCCCCACCCCCTATGCTAAAAATGACTTCTGTATATTATGACTAAGAACTTAAATGTTATGGCCCAAACACCTCAGGTCAAAAAATTTCAAAGAATGGACACTTAAGTGTTTTAGGTGCCTCATTTGAGACCCTTATGGCCTGATTATGAGAGGTGCAGAGGATCCACAGTTCCCATTAATGTTAGTTGGAGCTGTGGATCTTTATCACCTCTTGAAATGAGGCCTCGGACGTCTCAAGTTGGGCATCCACTTTTGAACATTTGTCTCCCTGTAATCCCCAATTTGCTTTCCACACATTTCAGAGCAATGTTTAGTGGAAAGACCCAGCCACTAACCCTGAAGTTAGTTCCTTTACGACACAGACATTGGCAGAGAAACATTAGAAATCATTGTGCCTGACCATACCTACTGTACATATGGACACCATCAGTTTTTAAAGCCAAGTCTTTGCTAGTGATAATCACAAATGTTTATCCAAAATGTCTAAGCCAAAAAAACAGTTATTCTTGTATACAAAATGTATACCAAAGTATATTTTTAAATATTCCCTCAATACACAACCTATAGTCAACAAAACCATGAAAACTTTGTAGTTCCAATTCAGCTCCCATGGAATGCAAAGGGTGATGGATGAGGCCCTATTATTTACAAATTCCTTATACATATACAGAAATCAGACATTTAGATAGGCTACAACGATGCTACTACAATCCATCAGTGATCTTCCTGAAAACACCATCCTGGCCACTATGGATGTAGAAGCCCTCTACACCAACATTCCACACAAAGATGGACTACAAGCCATCAGGAACAGTATCCCCGATAATGCCACGGCAAACCTGATGGCTGAACCTTGTGACTTTGTCCTCACCCATAACTATTTCACATTTGGGGACAATGTATACCTTCAAATCAGCGGCACTGCTATGGGTACCCGCATGGCCCCACAGTATGCCAACATTTTTATGGCTGACTCAGAACAACGCTTCCTCAGCTCTCGTCCCTTAATGCCCCTACTCTACTTGTGCTACATTGATGACATCTTCATCATCTGGATCCATGGAAAAGAAACCTTTCAGGAATTCCACCATGATTTCAACAATTTCCATCCCACCATCAACCTCAGCCTGGACCAGTCCACACAAGAGATCCACTTCCTGGACACTATGGTGCTAATAAGCGATGGTCACATAAACACCACCCTATACCGGAAACCTACTGACCGCTATACTTACCTACATCCCTCCAGCTTTCATCCACACCACACGATCCATCGTCTACAGCCAAGCTCTACGATACAACCACATTTGCTCCAACCCCTCAGACAGAGACAAACACCTACAAGATCTCTATCAAGCGTTCTTACAACTACAATACCCACCTGCTGAAGTGAAGAAACAGATTGACAGAGCCAGAAGAGTACCCAGAAGTCACCTACTACAGGACAGGCCCAACAAAGAAAATAACAGAACGCCACTAGCCATCACCTTCAGCCCCCAACTAAAACCTCTCCAATGCATCATCAAGGATCTACAAACTATCCTGAAGGACGACCCATCACTCTCACAGATCTTGGGAGACAGGCCAGTCCTTGCTTACAGACAGCCCTCCAACCTGAAGCAAATACTCACCAGCAACCACACACCACACAACAAAAACACTAACCCAGGAACCTATCCTTGCAACAAAGTCCGTTGCCAACCGTGTCCACTTATCTATTCAGGGGACACCATCATAGGGCCTAATCACATCAGCCACACTATCAGAGGCTCGTTCACCTACGCATCTACCAATGTGACATATGCCATCATGTGCCAGCAATGCCCCTCTGCCATGTACATTGGCCAAACTGGACAGTCTCTACGTAAAAGAATAAATGGACACAAATCAGACATCAAGAATTATAACATTCAAAAACCAGTCGGAGAACACTTAAATCTCTTTGGTCACTCAATTATAGACCTAAAAGTTGCCATTCTTCAACAAAAAAACTTCAAAAACAGACTCCAAGGAGAGACTGCTGAATTGGAATTAATTTGCAAACTGGATACAATTAACTTAGGCTTGAATAAAGACTGGGAGTGGATGTGTCATTATACAAAGTAAAACTATTTCCCCTTGTATATTTCCTCCCCTTCTGTTCCTCACAGTTCTTGTGTTCTGAACTCCTTATGTTCTTGTCAACTGCTGGAAATGGCCCACCTTGATTATCACTACAAAAGATTCCCACCTGCCCCCGCTCTCCTGCTGGTAATAGCTCACCTTTCCTGATCACTCTTATTACAGTCTGTATGGCAACACCCATTGTTTCATGTTCTCTGTGTATATAAAATCTTCCCAATGTATTTTCCACTGTATGCATCCGATGAAGTGAGCTGTAGCTCACGAAAGCTTATGCTCAGATAAATGTTAGTCTCTAAGGTACCACAAGTACTCCTTTTCTTTTAACAATGCTTTTGTTGCCTAAGTTTTTGATGGGCTTCTGAGATGTGTTAGAAAGAAAAGGGGGAGGGATAGCTCAGTGGTTTGAGCATTGGCCTGCTAAACGCATTGTGAGTTCAATCCTTGAGGGGGCCATTTAGGGGTCTGGGGCAAAAATTGGGGATTGGTCCTGCTTTGAGCGGGGGTTGGACTAGATAACCTCCTGAGGTCCCTTCCAACCCTGATATTCTATGGTCTATGGTTCTATGGTTTTTGAGCTTTGAGAAAACTAGTCCCCTGCCATAAACAATACCATGTTCCTCAACAGTTAAATCAGTAACTAATGTCTTCAAAAGCTATTTAATAAAATAATTCAGGGAAGAACAAGCAAACGCCAAAAATCTCTTAGAGACCTTTACTCAAGGCCAAATGAATATTTTAAGTGCATATTTTGAGAGCCAGTCATTTCTTTATTTTCCATTGCTTCTCCTCCTTATGCAAGATGCACTGGATTAAATGTACATTTATCTGCATTTTAGAATGTTTTAATATTTCACATTATGTGCGGTAAACCTAGAGACATATAAATCATGCCCTTGGTGGTACACAAGTGATACATTAAATATGTTAGTATCAGTTGATATATTTTCTTCATATAATGTAAAGCTGAAAAATGACAAGAGGAAAAGGGAATTTGCCAGGCCGGGGAAAGCTACAACACGGATATGAATGTGCAATATAGCAATTAATATTGAAACAGAAAGAACTGAATATTAGAAAAGAAATAAAGAAAAATTATAAAACCTACAATTGAGATCTGTATGGCAAAGAAAATATACATGTTTACAGCTTCCATGTATTTTTGAACACTAAGTTTTGTAGAGTAATTATCTAAGTGAGTTGTGTTCTGAAGACATTAACACTCTTCAGTTGTAGTCATATATGGAGTCATTGGTTAGGACATTCATCTTGTTTTATTTAATTGCTTTAACACAGAAGTAATGAGAAGTTTGTTTTTGATGTTCAGCTTCCATAGAAGAACTTTCTGTTTAGGTGTTCAACCAAATGCTAAATGATAATATGAGAACATGCATCCTGTGGTATTGATTTAGAATCAAAGGGCACAAAGAGTCAAAGGCATTAAGTGACCCTGTGTGGTGAATGGGGATCCCTTGAGTTCCCACTTCACTGTGGTTTGGGTTACTTCCCTTCTCTGGCACTCACAGCATCCTTCCCCTGCTCGGGGTATAGAAGAGTGTCTCTAACCAAGTTGAACCAACCCACCAACAAAAACAAGGGGAGGGCAGGATCAAAGTAAAGAAAGGGGGGAGGGGTGCTCAAGCTTTTGGGTAGTCACTTGGTTACCTCTTTAAAAAGCATATAGACTAAGCTGGGCCCTAGAGTTCGGATTGGGGCTAGCATCCATCCTTAGACTCCCGCACCCCCTTTTTGTGCCTAGTCCAGGCTGTCTTGGGGTAGCAGGGTCCATGGCTCTCTCTCTCTTCACTGATCTAATTGCTGTAACCAGCTGTCCCTGAAGCACAGCAGTCTTCCCCTAGTTACCACCTCTTCCCTTTTTAATTTCCTCCCTCCTGGCAGAGCAAGCGCTGCATGTATGTCTGGATAGCACTGGCTGAAGAGCTCATTAGCTCCCTCCTTAACCAGATAAGGACATGCCTCCTCACACTTTGTCACTGTCCAACTTTAACCGCTGGAAACATTATTTGGGATTTGTATAAAGACGTCAGTGTGCTTAGTACTGTGGCAAACACAATTAAACATCTTTTTAACCTTTTATTAAAGATACAAAAAAAAGTAAAGATAGTTAAGGCATTTAACATATAAAGTATTAAGTAAGGCTTTCATTTAAACAGCATTCCTTGCTTTGTAGAGAGTCTTTAAAAGGAAAAACCACTTGTCTGACACTCTGTTGGTAGCGAAGATGGTAACAACTGTCCTTTGGGGACAAGAGAAGAAGTTAGTTGAGATGGGCTGGAGCTATCGTTTTTGCTGTTGTTTTTCTAGAAAACAAACAAGACAAACACACACAAAAGGGAAGAATAGCAAAGACAGAAAATGCAGCCTCCGTCTCTGGTGTTGACTCTCATTTGCAATCTCACTGCTGGAAAAACACAGGCACACCACATAGTCTTATCAGCCACTCTAAGACCTGGCAAACTCATACCAGCAGCAGGCTGTTAACAGATTTACTGTTACATACAGCACAATTTCCCACTGAAAGTTTAAGATTAAAGGAAGTAAAAATGAACCTTAATTCTATATAGAACAAAATTACTTCATACCCATTAAAGAACATTTAACATTCAGAACATTAAAAAAAATGGAGCCTAAGTATCCCTTAGGAAGTAATAAGAGCTCTAACTTGTGCTGGTTGCTGTACTTTCCACATTATATTAGTCTCATAAAAAAATCTTGGGTGGAGAGCAATACTACACACATAACATTCAGGATGGGAAGGGATACCTTATGCACCAAAATACTTAACATAGGAGCTTGTAGTTCATTGAATTGGCTAGACTGGCACAGTATATCGCTGATTAAGATGTAGTGATGCAATATAGCTGTACCAAAGTGCCAGGAGCTACATCAGGATAACTACTGGACAAAGACATCTTTTTGTGTGTGAGAGTTTTTTATGGGTGTCTATACAGAATGGTAAGAAACCCTGGCTTTGATGAATCTTTTAGTGAAGACCTTATGGTACTTTGTGTTGCGTAGCACCATTTTACTCAGCAATTGTTTGGAACTGAGAAGTTTGTAGTTAGATATTGATCCAATTCTTTTAAAATTCAGTGAAGAAGGAGTAGATCTGATCCTGGCCCACCACTTGATTTATCATATCACAAGTATTCATTCACTGTGCATGAGTATTTTGCAGGGAAATAACCATCTTGTTATGGGAGAGATAAACTAAGGACAATAGTTGTAGCCTCCCCCCATATAAATCTTCATGCTGCCCACTTTCTTGTTTTCCATTGGATTTTGTACTCTTGTCACATGTATCAGCCTTGTCCCTGGATGGATTTCTCACAACCCTCCTCTCTCTTTAGGCTGACCACTGACTCTTTTCTTGTTTTTTTCTGTTTACCCTTCATGTTTTGAAAGTTATTGTGAAACTAGGCTTACCAAGCTCTTGGAAAGTGGCTACCACATGCATTCATTTTCTGCCCTTATAATATTCCTTTTCCCTGAAACCTTTTATATCCCCTATCCCAATCTTTTGGTTTGGGCTTAATACTAAACAGCTATCTTTGCCAAAGGTATTAATTTTGTCTGTTCTTGTGATGTCAGTTTCTTGAATCCATTTCTTGGGCCACACTAGAGAAAATCCTGTTTGAAAATTTCTTTGAGTCACTGTTCAGCCCTTGACATTCAGAAAAGAAAATTACCTGTCAACGCAGCAGGTAATTTATAGATTATAGTGTACTACAAAGCAATAAGACTCAAAACCCCACAGGAACCACATTCTACCATCATTCTGTAATACCTCTTCCCCAACATGTGGGTGCTATGAGACATCTGCCTGGGAAATGCTATAAAATCTAGAAAGAACAATAAATAAAATAAACTCCACACCCCTAAAAGTTGTGGGTGCCATTTCTTGATGTTCTCTTTGCTGTTTACTTTATTTCCTTCTAGGTTTCTATTTCCATCTTTAATTCTCTCTTTTCTCTTCCCCTCTCTCTCCTTCCTATGTCATCTATTTACCTTCTGTAACAAGGTGTGCTCAATCAGTAACTCAAATCCCTACCAGGGTACATTAATTGGGACCTGATTGAAAGACAGGCTGTCCACACAAGGAGCCAATTAACTGAACAGAGATATAGCTGAACGGCTAATTGAGTGGAAGTAACCCCGTAGCTGGGACTACATAAGCAGACGGGACGGACGTGCTAGTGATGAGAGTAGGGAGCTGAATGAAGGCTGGAGTGGTGGCTAATACTGTACCCTTTCCTAGAAGCAAGTGGGGGAAGCTGCCTACTGACTGTAAATAGCATTCCAGGCTGTGGTCTGCTGAAGGGATATAATAAAGCGTGGTGGTGGTGAAGAATACCTGGAGTTTTGAAGGTCAGTTGTGAGGCTGGAAAAGACTCTGAGGGGGATCACCCTATGACATCTTCTACTTCATCTTTTTACTCTTGTTTCTTCATTAAGCAGAAATCAAACACTATTCTCTTTGTCCAAAATGTGTCCTCATTCTTTCTCTCAAAATGAACCTCCTCTGTTTCTCATCCTTTATTCCATTCCTTCCTAGTTCTTATGTATCTCCCTCATTTGTTTCAATGCCTTTATTATGTCTTCCTTTGTTGCTCTCTTGTTCCTTACTGAACCCAGTTCTGCTCATTTCCTCTTTCCTTTTGGGCCCCAAGCTTGGCCCTTTGATCCTGGCCTTCTTCCCCATCATATACATTGCTGGCTATATCTTGTACTTCTATATTCAAGCCATATCCTACCATCAGTGCTTCCAAGTAGGAGTTCTACCTAAAACAAATGGTCTGAGGAAGGAGCCAACTTCCAAACAAAGGAATGCTCCACTCCGCTCTGACTACAGGTTTCATACAGAGCAAAGGTCATTGATAATCAGAAAGGACACAGAGAAAACCATGCTGGAAATGTGCAACACTAACAGCTGGATGGAGGAGGAGGAAGCTGTATTAAGCCATCTCACACACTGCCAGCTGTAGGGGAAGGGTAGTTGACTGCAGTCTGCATTCTGTAGCTACCTACTCCTCAGCTGAAGCACAGGCCAATCCATCCACTTCTCAGTTTGCTGATAATGCAATGTCTAATCATACCCACAAGAGATTCTGGTACATACTCTATGTAATGAAATCAGAGCAACACCACACAGATGGATCAGAATCTTCTGCAGAGTTTAGAGATGAAAGAACTGGAAGGGTGAGAGTGTTAATCTTAGTAATCCCCTTTCAAACTTCCCTTGATTATACCTGGGACTATTAAGCCATCTTGTACCATCAGTTTATATATGGAACACTGAGCAGTTATATCAATGGGGAATACATGTGCATATCAAGGACAAAATGTAGAGCCTTTTTCATATTTAATCTGAAATACATAAATATTACAAATACTTAGTGAACATACTAGGAAGTAAAAATACAGTACAAATTAAACATTGAAAATCCTTGCTATGAAATGATCTCCAAATTTATGGTTGCAACAAACAGACCAGTACTTACTCTATATAGCTCATTAACTAGAACTAAATCACACTTTAGATTTGTTACAGTAAATAACACTGAGATGTACTTATCTATTAACTGTAGTACTTGAATATTTTTTGGCATATTGTTACAACTGAAAGGAAATATGGAAAATAATTCCCCAAATAAAAGCTTTCATACATAATTTAAAAAACAAGTGAACAAGGAAAATAATTGAGATGTTTTCCTCTTTTTCATAAGAAAGAACAACCTCTCTTTGGATGGGATACGCTATTCAGTGCATACATAAGGAACACAAGATTGGCTTCTCTACTTGAAAAGCAAATAAAACTTTTTTCCTAATGTTTGCTTCGGCCTAAATTTGTTTGTGGTACAATTATTCTTGCAAGCACTGATGCCAATGAATAGTTCCTTTCAACACAATAGGATGGAACTACTCACATGTGTAATCAGAGATGTGTAAGACTGGAAGAGACCTCAAGAGTTCATTTAGTCATGTCCCCTGCACGCGGGGCAGGACTATATAATAACTAGACCAGTCATGACAGGTGTTTATCTAACCTGTTCTGAAAAACCTCCACTGATGGAGACTCTACAGCCTCCCTAGGCAATTTGTTCCACTGCTTAATGACCCTGACAGGAAGTTTTTCGTAACATCCAACCTAAACCTCCATTGCTGAGTTTTAAGCCCATTGCTTCTTGTCCTATCCTCAAAGGTTAATGAGAACCATTTTTCTCCCTGCTCCTTGTAACAACCTTTTACCTACTTGAAAACTGTTATGATGTGCCCCCTCAATCTTCTCTTCTCCAGACTAAACAAACCCAGTTTTTCAATCTTTCCTCATAGGTCATGTTTTCTAGACCTTTAATCATTCGTGTTGTTCTTCTCTGGACTTTCTCCAATTTTTCCACATCTTTCCTGAAATGTTTACCCAGAACCTGACAATACTCCAGTTGAGGCCTAATTAGTGTAGAGTATAGTATTACTTCTCATGTCTTGCTTACAGCACTCTTGCTAATGCATCCCAGAATGATGTTTGCTTGTTTTGCAACTGTGTGCACTGTTGACTCATATTTAGCTTGCAATCCACTATAACTAAGGCTACAATTTAGTCACAGAGGTCACGGCAGTCATGGATTCGTGACTGTAGTGGACCTCCGTGACGTCTTCAGCTTCAACTGTCAGCAGCTGAAGCTGTGGCTGGAGCCGTGGCAGGGGCCACCTCTGGGGCCATGCGCCCCACATAGCCCCACGGGGAGGGCTGCCTCCACTGCAGGCTGTGCGCCCCTGCCCCATGATGGGCCTGCAGCTGGGGCTGTGCACCTCTGCCCCAGCTTGTATGGTTATTTTTAGTAATTTTTGTTTGTTGTCCATGACTTTTACTAAAAATAATAGTGACAAAATCTTAACTATAACCCTCAGATCCCTTTCTGCAGTACTTCTTCCTAGGCAATCATTTCCCATTTTGTATGTATTCAACTGATTGTTCTGTAATGTGTAAACACTTGTAGACTCAGAATCTTAAATACTTCAGATTTTGATATTGCTTGTCCTGTAACAGAATTTGCTTTGCCCTTTCCAGGCACACACACTCTTTCATCTTTAGCATGAATTACTGAAGAATTCTAATTCCCTCCCAGAATTATTGTTTTTCCATATTTCTCCTCAAAATAATTACCTTCATGAACAAGATTAAACTGTTTAAAATGAGAATAGCTTCCACAAATTTTATTTTTAAAGAAAATTTGAATGTTCTTGTCTCTTAAGTGAAAAGATCCAGCAAACATTTACATTGACTTCAAAGGGACTATTCACCTATGTAAAAATAAACATACAAGTAAGTGTTTGCAAGTTTAGGGCCTAAGTCCTGAACTCCTTCCCTGGGTAAAACTCCCAGTGATGTCAATGAAAGCGTTGCTTAAGTAAGGAGCAAAGGACTGGGCTCATAATCATGAAATCAAAGGAAGTGACTTGAAATATTGTAAAGCCTGTGAGTAACACACGTGAAGTTGACATTTTTATGCATTTAAAAAAAAATTGCATTCAGATACAGCACTTTATCGATCTATAGAACCACAAAGAGTGATTTACTAGAAACTCATCCAGGCCTCTGAAAATCAGTTACTTGGAGTTTCAAAGGAAATAGTTTGAGGAGGAAAACTTTGAAATAATATGCATAGATCAAAGGGTGGATTAACTCTCACAGATTATACATTCACAGATCACCTGCCAAGAATGTAGGACCAAGTGGCTAAAAAATTAGGCAAGTTTTAAATTACACTAAGTTTTTTGTGGTACTATTATTCCCAACTGGTTGTACTGGTTGCCTGTATTTCATGAAGTCTCTCAACAAATAGGATTTATTGTTCTGGTCATTCTTTCCCTGGCAATCAGTATTCAGTACCATTAAAATCCTATTTGACATAAGAACACTAGCTGCATTTATGTGGCATACCTCTGAAGTTGTTCATGATTTTCTATATACTAACCTTGCCCCCTGTGAATAAAACTGGCACAGAGTGTCCTAATAAAGTGAAAAGAAAAGGAGTACTTGTGGCACCTTAGAGACTAACCAATTTATTTGAGCATAAGCTTTTGTGAGCTACAGCTCACTGCATCGGATGCATCCGATGAAGTGAGCTGTAGCTCACGAAAGCTCATGCTCAAATAAATTGGTTAGTCTCTAGGGTGCCACAAGTACTCCTTTTCTTTTAGCGAATACAGACTAACACGGCTGCTACTCTGAAACCTAATAAAGTGACTGTTTTAAAATCAATATCCTGGTGCCCTCCCTTTCCCATTGCAGGACTCCTGATATGGTCCAAGTTTTTTATTTAATCAAAACATTTTTATTATTGTATAATATATGTCTATACGGGAGAAGCAAGTTTTGCTATACCAAATTGCTGAAATCAAAGAAAAAAAATAAGATACATGGTACAGGAATTAAAAATAGACTGAAAAGGGACAAGGAAAGAAGAAACACCAGGGAGGCTCGGTAGTTTTTTTAATGTTTTCACTTAATAGAAAAGGTAGATGCAAGATTGTGCAATAAATAATTTTAAACGGTTGTTTATTAATTGTTTTTTTACAATAAAGGGATGAGATAAAATGTGCTGAGGGGACAGAAATTCGCTTAGGATCAGCTGGCTATTCTGCCTGAGTCTTTGTTTTGTCTTTTTTTTATGTTATAGTTCTCCCTACTGGTCTCTCTCCAAACTGCCTCTTCCCCCCCCCCCCCCCCCAAGCGTTCAGCTATATAAATACTCTGGTCTTTTATGATGAAATAATGTTTGCCTTTCCTATGCATGTTTGGTGCCCCATCCTGCTCCTCTAAAAGTCCATGGTAAAACTTCCATTGACTTCAGTGAGCAGCAGCAGCTCTTTGCTAAGTTAAAACTGAATAACTAAAGATTATAAATATAACTGAGGCTTATAATAATTGAGTAAAATTAGTTAGCCGCCAAAAAGACCTACAAGATTATTTACCCATCCACTACCAATGCAGGGTTGTTTACATAAAGTACAAGGAACCAAACTTTAGGAATCTGGTTTTAAATGTTGAAACTACCTGAGTAAAGAAACAAGAAAAGAAACATTTTAATTTAACATGGTATCTACAAGAAAAAAAATGATACTGTATAGTCAATAAATCTGAAGCTAAATCTTATTTTGAGCACTATTGCAGTTTTATCTGTGAGCAAAATTTGTCAGCTTGCAGCACATACCACTATATCTGGCTCTGCAGCCTGAATCTAAATAAACTACAATACCAAGCAACATTCAATTGTAAAAAGTTTGTATGCATTTTAATAAATATTCATAAAGGCACAGCTATTTTTGGTAGTGTTATTACAATACCATTGTTTTGAAGAAGACTTCATATTGATATTTGGGAGTCTTCTTGGGTAATGTTATTTAAAATAAGAATTCTTGATTAATACCCTCTTGCTGAAATCAACACCAGCTGAAATTTATGATCCAGTCATAATGCATAAAAACTGTATGTGTTTGGCTTTTGAGCAGCAAAACAGAGACCATGCTGTAGGAAGTATATTTTTCTTATGGCAAAGGGGAAAAAAGCATTGTAAAAATTATAACAGGACAAAAGGGAATAACATTAGTAAAAAATACTGCTTAGGTCTGTATATTTGTTTCCAAGAGAAACTGTAACATCTTACCAGAGTACAGCAAAGTAAACCTATAGTTGTACATGTAAACAGCTGTTTTTAGAAAGAATAGATTTGCTTTGCTGCAAAACTATTTTTTTTAAATCAAGTAAAAATTCCAGAATAAATTTACAAACACTTTAAGAATAATTTGAAACCATAGCTTCAAGTCAGGAGTTTTGATCAAAGCTACCCTATGTCCTTGGTTTGGAAACTTTAAACAAAACAGAAAACTGCTAGGAGTAAGTAAGTAGCCTTTATTGTTCCCCATGTACATGATAATTCTTCCAAAATGGCTCATATCACAACTAGTACAAACCAAATACAATAGTCAAGTCAGAAGTATTGAATGGGACTAGGGTGCAGGAGCGAGAGCAGGCTTTCTGCTAATGAACATAGGCCCACTGACAGGAACATGATTTTGAAAATAAAACTCCCCCGTTGTACTGGGTGGTTTGGTGTGGTTTGTTTTGTTTTGCTAAGATTCTTTCCAAATGATTTCTCCTCAATACGCATAGTGTTGTTTCTTTGAAGAGACAAACTTATTTCATAGTTTCTCATTTAATACTATTGGCATTACCTTTGCATTAGGTATCATAAGAAATATGCCAAAATATGTGGCCTTTTTTTTTTTTAAACTTTCTTTGAACATGAATATGCCATCCTGAAAGGTAAGAAGAAAATTATGCTGCTCATCTGACTTTGGAGCACTAACAGGAAAAAGTAGTAAAACTACCCATTTCACCTATTATTACAGAATATCGAACTTTCTGGTATAGAACCTGATCCAAAGTCCATTGTAGTCAATGGGAAGACTCCCACTAATTTCATTGTAACAGTAATTATCTATGAAAAATTGAGACATTAGCTGTTGCTTCAACTCTTTACATAAGAAGCTGACCTTTAAAACCTCAAATCTGTTTTTAAAACCACCACAAAAATAAAAATATAGTAAATGGACTATGTTAGAGTATTATATTTGCTCCCATAAGCCTAGCATCTGATAGTGATCAGGAAAATGAGACTAAAATACTCTGGTTAGACATGTGTTCCTAACACAGCAGTGCCCGCTGCTTATTTTGAAGAATGATCAGTGACTGCCAATCATACACAGCTGTGCCAAATTATGTGGCCATTTAATGATGTGGACAAATGTCCACAGGATACTAAAATGAGAACAAAACCAAAATTAGAAGTCTGCAGACACTGTACTTTAAGTTCTGTACTTTAATTAATGCTTAATAGCCACAGATATGCCAAAAATGTCTGGCAATTTTTCTGCTCTGAACAAGAGTGTGCTGCCCAACTTCAAGTAGCTCAGCATCCTTTTCTATTTGACTTATGAGTACTACTAAGAGGAAAAAGAATACAACAAAAATCCTAATTATTTCACTGGAAACTATGTTACTTGTGGAATAAAATTTGTACTTTTACAAAACCAGAGACTAATGGAAATTGTTTCTACAATTGCTTTTTAAAATTCCAGCAGAAATATTTTTTTATTGCAAGTAGATGCTCACATGTGGCACTTGCAATCCAAATGTTGCAGCACTGAACTAATAATAAATTTAAAAAAATAGAGAACTTTGGGCTATTGATTTCATTGGCAGCAAGACTGAACTCTTGAAAGTGAAGTTGCCTGGAAACAAAAGTGAAACCGATGAGGCTATATTCAAACTCTTAATGCTAATTAGGAGAAACACAGAGGAAAGAAAGAATGAGAGGTACAGGGGAAATTTGTTTCCCTAATTTTAGTAGCTAACCAAATATAAACTAGAAAAAAAAAACAGATCTGCATCAAAGCTCTGTTGTTCTATAGAACAAGGAGAGCCTGCAAAAGCACTTTCTTCTCTGCCTCCAGAAATAGGTAAAGAACAAAAAAAAAATCTTTGTATTAAAAATAAATATTATTACAGTGTTCTTTTGACTAAGTTGGTCACATAAGAGTATTTCATATTTAGCTAAAGATTACTGAAAAATATTGCGCTCTCTCTTTATGTAACTACACTGGAGTTACCTAGCTGTCAAAAGGGATGTAACAAGTGGGATTTAAAAAAAAAAAAACACCAAACCTTTTTATTAGACTGAGATTCAATTAGGAACTCGCCTTAAGGAGATATACTGGGGGTTAGATTATCCTGGACCTTTCATCAAGGGAGGGCACAAAAAGCCTTCCCATCCTTGCAAGCCAGCACGCAGATTAGAGACAAAGTTAATGTTTTTAATAGATGATAGGGTATGCTTCCTCCTAGCCCCACCAGCAGTACCTCCAAGTGGAGGGAGCACGAGTGAGGTCATGACCCTGCCCTCCTCCCCTGCTGTCCTTTGGAGCAAGTCAAAAGAACAGGCTGCACAAAGGTACAGTCCTCCCCCGGCTCCCAAAGCTCATTCTAGGGTGGTATATCTTCATACTGTGCCGGATGCAGGCAAGCGATTAAATGACACCATCTGGCCCTAGGTTTCACTTTTAGAATTCTCAGTGTGTTTACCTCCTGTCTCCTTCCAAGAACCAGAACAAAACTATGCATAGGAAGTTCAGTTGCACAAACACATTCACTTGCCATCAAGTTTGGTTTACAATCTGTCTCCGTTTTATCAACATATTAAACGTCACACAACTAAGTGCACTGGTACTGTGATAAGCGCTATTTTAACTTTATATCACTGCTCACATTGTTCAAATAAATCTTTGCTCAGGTGAAAATAGAGGGGAAGAGCAAACTAGAATAGAGCATTCTAATGATGAAACATCTATTCTAGACTCCTAAAACAGAATTAAATCCTTCTGCCACCAAAGTTGTCTTCACCAAATGCAGTATCAGCACAGTATCAGAGATCTAGAAATAGGGGAGTACAGGACCAGGGCTGGTCCTAGACCAAATGGCGCCCCAGGCAAGGAGTGTCTTCAGTGCCTTCCTTCCTCCATTTGTTAAACTTTTGAATGCCTTATTTTTATTGCATTTGTAGCCCATTTCATGACTTTTATGCATGATTTGCATGCATGATTTATCCCGGTCATATGAGGCAATACATTTGTATGCTAGGATCTGTAAATCTGTATATATTCATGCTATATACAAAAACAATTTCTTCTTCTTCTAAGCGTATAGAACCTTTTTAATTTTAAGAATAACTGAAATGTCCCTTTTTTCAGAGGAACAGCCGTGTTAGTCTGTATTCGCAAAAAGAAAAGGAGTACTTGTGGCACCTTAGAGACTAACCAATTTATTTGAGCATGAGCTTTCGTGAGCTACAGCTCACTTCATCAGATGTTTACCGTGGAAACTGCAGCAGACTTTATATACACACAGAGAATATGAAACAATACCTCCTCCCACCCCACTGTCCTGCTGGTAATAGCTTATCTAAAGTGATCAACAGGTGGGCCATTTCCAGCACAAATCCAGGTTTTCTCACCCTCCACCCCCCCACACAAATTCACTCTCCTGCTGGTGCTAGCCCATCCAAAGTGACAACTCTTTACATAATCAAGTCAGGCTATTTCCTGCATAGATCAAGGTTTTCTCACATCCCCCCCACCCCCATACACACACAAACTCACTCTCCTGCTGGTAATAGCTCATCTAAACTGACCACTCTCCAGGTTTAAATCCAAGTTAAACCAGAACATCTGGAGGGGGGGGTAGGAAAAAACAAGAGGAAACAGGCTACCTTGCATAATGACTTAGCCACTCCCAGTCTCTATTTAAGCCTAAATTAATAGTATCCAATTTGCAAATGAATTCCAATTCAGCAGTTTCTCGCTGGAGTCTGGATTTGAAGTTTTTTTGTTTTAAGATAGCGACCTTCATGTCTGTGATTGCGTGACCAGAGAGATTGAAGTGTTCTCCGACTGGTTTATGAATGTTATAATTCTTGACATCTGATTTGTGTCCATTTATTCTTTTACGTAGAGACTCCTCCTGAAGGTCGAAACAGCAGACTGCACTTCTACATAGAGTGCTTCCGCCGACGTGCACGGGCTGAAATTGTGGAAAAGCAGCATCACTTGCCCCATAACCTCAGCCATGCGGAACGCAATGCCATCCACAGCCTCAGAAACAACTCTGACATCATAATCAAAAAGGCTGACAAAGGAGGTGCTGTTGTCATCATGAATAGGTCGGAATATGAACAAGAGGCTGCTTGGCAGCTCTCCAACACGAGTTTCTACAAGCCATTACCCTATGATCCCACTGAGAGTTACCAAAAGCAACTACAGCATTTGCTCAAGAAACTTCCTGAAAAAGCACAAGATCAAATCCGCACAGACACACCCCTGGAACCCAGACCTGGGATATTCTATCTACTACCCAAGATCCATAAACCTGGAAATCCTGGGCGCCCCATCATCTCAGGCATTGGCACCCTGACAGCAGGATTGTCTGGCTATGTAGACTCCCTCCTCAGGCCCTACGCTACCAGCACTCCCAGCTACCTTCGAGACACCACTGACTTCCTGAGGAAACTTCAATCCATCGGTGATCTTCCTGATAACACCATCCTGGCTACTATGGATGTAGAAGCCCTCTACACCAACATTCCACACAAAGATGGACTACAAGCCGTCAAGAACACTATCCCCGATAATGTCATGGCTAACCTGGTGGCTGAACTTTGTGACTTTGTCCTTACCCATAACTATTTCACATTTGGGGACAATGTATACCTTCAGATCAGCGGCACTGCTATGGGTACCCGCATGGCCCCACAGTATGCCAACATTTTTATGGCTGATTTAGAACAACGCTTCCTCAGCTCTCGTCCCCTAAAGCCCCTACTCTACTTGCGCTATATTGATGACATCTTCATCATCTGGACCCATGGAAAAGAAGCCCTTGAGGAATTCCACCATGATTTCAACAATTTCCATCCCACCACCAACCTCAGCCTGGTCCAGTCCACACAAGAGATCCACTTCCTGGACACTACAGTGCTAATAAACAATGGCCACATAAACACCACCCTATACCGGAAACCTACTGACCGCTATTCCTACCTGCATGCCTCCAGCTTTCACCCTGACCACACCACACGATCCATCGTCTACAGCCAAGCTCTGCGATACAACCGCATTTGCTCCAACCCCTCAGACAGAGACAAACACCTACAAGATCTCTGTCAAGCTTTCTTACAACTACAATACCCACCTGCAGAAGTAAAGAAACAGATTGATAGAGCCAGAAGAGTTCCCAGAAGTTACCTACTACAGGACAGGCCTAACAAAGAAAATAACAGAACGCCACTAGCCGTCACCTTCAGCCCCCAACTAAAACCCCTCCAACGCATTATTAAGGATCTACAACCTATCCTAAAGGATGACCCAACACTCTCACAAGTCTTGGGAGACAGGCCAGTCCTTGCCTACAGACAGCCCCGCAACCTGAAGCAAATACTCACCAACAACCACATACCACACAACAGAACCACTAACCCAGGAACTTATCCTTGCAAGAAAGCCCGTTGCCAATTGTGCCCACATATCTATTCAGGGGACACCATCACAGGGCCTAATAACATCAGCCACACTATCAGAGGCTCGTTCACCTGCACATCCACCAATGTGATATATGCCATCATGTGCCAGCAATGCCCCTCTGCCATGTACATTGGCCAAACTGGACAGTCTCTACGTAAAAGAATAAATGGACACAAATCAGATGTCAAGAATTATAACATTCATAAACCAGTCGGAGAACACTTCAATCTCTCTGGTCACGCAATCACAGACATGAAGGTCGCTATCTTAAAACAAAAAAACTTCAAATCCAGACTCCAGCGAGAAACTGCTGAATTGGAATTCATTTGCAAATTGGATACTATTAATTTAGACTTAAATAGAGACTGGGAGTGGCTAAGTCATTATGCAAGGTAGCCTGTTTCCTCTTGTTTTTTCCTACCCCCCCCCCCCAGATGTTCTGGTTTAACTTGGATTTAAACCTGGAGAGTGGTCAGTTTAGATGAGCTATTACCAGCAGGAGAGTGAGTTTGTGTGTGTATGGGGGTGGGGGGGATGTGAGAGAACCTTGATCTATGCAGGAAATAGCCTGACTTGATTATGTAAAGAGTTGTCACTTTGGATGGGCTAGCACCAGCAGGAGAGTGAATTTGTGTGGGGGGGTGGAGGGTGAGAAAACCTGGATTTGTGCTGGAAATGGCCCACCTGTTGATCACTTTAGATAAGCTATTACCAGCAGGACAGTGGGGTGGGAGGAGGTATTGTTTCATATTCTCTGTGTGTATATAAAGTCTGCTGCAGTTTCCACGGTAAACATCTGATGAAGTGAGCTGTAGCTCACGAAAGCTCATGCTCAAATAAATTGGTTAGTCTCTAAGGTGCCACAAGTACTCCTTTTCTTTTTTTGAAATGTTCCTAACAACAAAAACATCATCCCAAGTCTGGAACCCCAGGTGGTCGCCTGCCCTTATATCCAGCCCTGTAGACCACCATCTGTGCATGTCTTTTGTAAAGTTATTGGATGCCTCACTCCATTCCAGAGCTTTAGACTGTGGATGTTTATGGTAAAATAGATCAAGAATTCTCTAACATGAACGACAAGATGAAGAAAAGGTTAAAGTCAGTGGGTAAAATTTTCAACAGAGCCTAAATCCCATATTAAAAAATGACTGTCAGTGGGACTTAGGCTTTTAGGTGACTTGGGTGCTTTTGAAAATTTTACCCACCATGTCTAATCCTGGCTGCCTGTCTCAGGCAAACTCCTATTCAAGTCCATGGCGATCAAGCACAAGCATGGCTGAAGTGACTTCTTTTGATGCCCTGGACAGAAGCTATATTACTCTCTTCTCCCACTACCTGGAGCCACCAGAAATCACTAATCCTTCTGAAACTGAGCACAGTCACCTGGTCCAGAGGCAGTTCTGTAGGAGGCTGAAGTGGAAGAGGGAGGGTAGGACAGGAAGAATGCACCTTCTTCCACAAGTGCAGGCACAAGAAGAATATTTTCTGCCCTTCTTCACCAGCTTTTTTCAGGGAGGACTCCTGCTATATGTCACACTGGAGCTCTGCTGAGGCCTGAAAAATGATGGTTGTTCAGCAGAGAGGTACCATCTGCAGCTGATTCCAGCCACGTAGAAGAGCAGCTAGGGAAACATGCCTGCATGTAGATGTGGAAGTCATGAAAACTCCACATGCAGAAGATTGTAACCCATCTGACTGATAGATCAGAAGAGGATTTACCCATTTGTTAAATGGGTAAATCTCTGCATCCAGATTGGCTACTACCTCTTAGACCAGGAGGATTCACCCACAGGATTGTACTGCTGTCTGCATTCTAGGAAAGAAATAGTGAGTTAAGATACATTCTCTTTTCTGAGTTAAGCACTGGATCTACTGGTCTACTGCAAAGGAGAATTGGAGCCAGTAGAATTTTCTCTCTCTCAACTGCTATGGCAAAATTCTCAGATTGTAATATCTTGTGGCAATGAGTTCAATAGGTTAACTGTGTCGTATGTAAAAAAAAATTTCGTATCAATTTTCAATGTATTCCCTTTCTGTTTAATAGAATATCCTTTTGTTCATGTATTATGATGAATAAGATGAGCAAGAGAGCCTGACTCACCATCCCTATGCCATTTATTATTTTATGTAACTCTGTCAGGGCCCCTGTCATTTGCATCCTCTTGAACCTAATTAGTCCTTTAAAAAAAAAATCTCTTCATATTATAGCCTTCCCATTTCTCTAATAATATTTTCCCCCGAAAAGATTCTTCCTAGGATGTCCAAAATGAACACACATTAAAATCAGGGCATTTTATTGATTTTTGGGTTGTGTTTTCCTGCTTCTATTTTTGTTTAGTGGTATTCATGCTTCCTGTGTAAACAAGTTCATTTTAGGAGGGAAAAAAAAGTATTTGTAAATTTGAACATGAGCAAAATGAACATATAAACAGCGTCTTCATTTTTTCCTATCCAAATCACATACGGAGTAGAAGGACTAGCAGCAATCTTGCTTTGTGAATGGGGAATCTTTTTGTCAACTGTCTGAGGTTTAGATTGCATGGAAAGCATTTTGAAGAGTCAACCTCTCTAAACTCTTACATATTTTATTCCTCTTATTTGTCTTTCTCCCAGCTGGTTGGCCACTGCTCGTCATAATTTACATGTCCATTCTTTTAATAGCACACACAGAAAGCATTCATTACCTAGAAACTGCTGTAGGTCTGAGGTGCTACTTTTTAAAGATGGGGGTGGAAGGTAGAATAAGCCTATGTGAGAATGGTTTAACCCATTTACAGAATGTCCTTACCAAGCTGCCTGAATCCACTGGGTGTTGTTGATGAACTCCCACATCATTCTGCAGTCTGACAGTTTGGTCTGGATGTCTTTTGTTGACCACCCAACTAGCTGAACTAGTTTAAGCAACCCTCTTCCCCTCATGGAAACAGCAAAGTAGAATCTCTGTCTATTACTCAGTGGGGCATAGTGGAGGACTGATTTCCATGCTCACGGGGACTGTGGTCTGCCAACTGAGTGTGATCTGCAGTTAGGGAATATAACCATGGTTCCAATAGGCTAGTACACCCACTGTGGTCTGCAAACCATGGTAAGCAGAAGTACAAACTCCTCACTTTCAAAGAAGAAATGTGTCTGGCATTGGCAATGCATCACTCTCCATCCTCTCCCAGAGCCATCATGTCTTGTACTGGTGAAACAACAACTCCATCAGCTGGCCCAGTTTCTCTTCCATCTACACTCCTATGTGCTTCCTCTTCATTATGGATAGGGCTTTGCCTTTCAAATGTGGCAAAAGCAAAGACATTCCAGTGGAAGTGTTCTAGTCTATCATCCAAAAATCACTTATATCTAGTCTAATGACCAAACTGCCCCTTGTTTATCCAATTATACTTCACTCCACGTGCGAGCACTTCTCCCTCATCCCATAATCTGAACTAATTCAATGAACCGTGCTTTTTAAAGAACACAATTTAATACTCTCCATTCTTTTAGTTTCACCTGTCACTTTTTTTCTGATCCTACACAGCATTTCTAAAGCTAGCACACTTTAAAAGATATACAGTAGAATCTCAGAGTTACAACACCTCAGGAATGGAGGTTGTTTATAACTCTGAAATGTTCATAGCTCTGAACAAAACATTATGGTTGTTCTTTCAAAAGTTTACAACTGAACATTGATTTAATACAGCTTTGAAACTTTACTATGCAGAAGAAAAATGCTGCTTTCCCGGTGTGGGAGGAGGTATTTTTTCATGCTTTTTGCGTGTATATAATAAGATCTTCTACACTTTCCACAGCATGCATCCGATGAAGTGAGCTGTAGCTCACGAAAGCTTATGCTCAAATAAATTGGTTAGTCTCTAAGGTGCCACAAGTACTCCTTTTCTTTTAACTTTTCAATAACTGTGCCCCCATGATAATGCTAAGTCATATTCCTATAAATATTGTTGTAAAGTGAACTTGTATTTTCCTTCCGCTCCTCCCCAAACAGCTGGTTGTATTAGGCGCCAAGGTCATTCTAATAATATAGTGCACAAAATATGTAACTAATTCCTTGGCTCCCCCTTCACCATATCACCTACTGAAAGCTCATCAAAGGAACTTTTGCTTCAGGAATGAATCCATATCTATCCTTCCTTGTCCCCTTAGAAACAAAGCCAACGAATGAGTCAAAAAAGCCAACCCCCTTTCTGCCCCTCCCCCCCCACACACACATCTAAGGAGGACCATATGTATGGACAGGTAAGGTGATTGCCATAACCTTACTGGATTAATTGGAATGCCCTTATTTTCTGAGTATGCTTAGCTGAAGTGGCTTTAGCCATTTCAAAATTCCTTTATGATGCAGTTGGCATTATAAAAATTAATTCTATCATTTCCTTTTGCAGAGTAATGATCAAAGCTTTTTTAAATTTATTTATTTCTAACAAAAGTTACCTCTCATAAAAGAGACAAATACAAATTCAATTATTCCTGTAAAGGGCAATTCTATCAGGAAAGATAGACTCCTTTCTCTCTCTTTGGTTAGTTTTACTCTTCCTTACACCTTAGGTAGCCATGATCTGGATCTAGATTTAAATTCTCCCTGTTTTACACAGTTAAATCCAGTCCACTTTGATGCTATATAAAAACACTGATTCCCTTTTGCTGCCATCATACAATGACAGTGATATCAATCTTCTAAATTTCCTTCAGCTATTTGCTCAAGGCTGCTGACCTGGTTTATAGATGTCAAGCCACTAACCTAGGTGGGCAGTGGAGAGGAGGAGGAGGAAGGATATAAATTATTTTGACTTCTTTCCCAGTGAGTTCTAGGGACAAAAAGCACCAGTACTTGAGATCTAAGTGTCTCCCCACTTACATAGGGCCAATGTCAGAAATCTAGCCTGTGCACAAGAGGGGACTCCATATGCAGATCTCTCTTTCTCTTGCTTCTAGGTGGGGCTCATCAGTCTCCCTAACACTGCCACCTCCTTTTCCCTACATCCCATAGAGTCCTCTCTGATGGTCTGATAACCCATGCCATGGAATGGGTGGAGGTAGGCGTTTGGCATATCTGGGAAGAATGGGTGGGTGTGAGCGACGTCCATGACTCCTTGGATTTTATTAAGAAAAAGTAATACGGCCTGGCCCTGTGCTATCTTTTCCATCAAGCCCTTTTCTTGGTAGACTCTCCTTCTTCTGGGGTCACAGAGCTCTAGCAATGATATGGGGCTTCCACTCCCATTGTGGGTGTTCCTTATATGCCCCAGGACACGTGGGTTTGAAGGCAGATCCCACAGTCTAGCATAGGAGGAAAACCCCATCTCCAACAGTGGAATAATGTAGAGAAATTGCTGTGAGAGAGTTCTCATGAAGAACCCCTTTCCTCCACCTCGCTGCAGTGATCCAGCCTTTAGTCCCTCCGAATAGAATCATTAACTCTTAGATCAAAAGAAATAGGTCTATCATGTCAGGTCAAGGCCTAGGTGGATTATATTTAATGTTAAAGAGAGAAATTGGGTGAAGTATGTAACATCATCTTTATTAGCATGGTAAGCCTAGAGTCTTGTAGTTTTTACAGCACATCATACCTTTGACATACAATTGTAATAAGAAAAGGAGTACTTGTGGCACCTTAGAGACTAACCAATTTATT
Organism: Caretta caretta; assembly: GCF_965140235.1. Lineage (NCBI taxonomy): Eukaryota > Metazoa > Chordata > Testudines > Cheloniidae > Caretta > Caretta caretta. Next base: position 51,160,088 of record NC_134216.1, on the reverse strand, counting down.
TGAACATAAGCTTTCGTGAGCTACAGCTCACTTCATTGGATGCATACTGTGGAAAATACAGAAGATGTTTTTATACACACAAACCATGAAAAAATGGGTGTTTACACGTTGTAAGGAGAGTGATCACTTTACATAAGCTATTACCAGCAGGAGAGTGGGGTGGGGGGAGAGAAAACCTTTCGTAGTAATAAACACCCATTTTTTCATGGTTTGTGTGTATAAAAGCATCTTCTGTATTTTCCACAGTATGCATCCGATGAAGTGAGCTGTAGCTCACGAAAGCTTATGCTCAAATAAATTGGTTAGTCTCTAAGGTGCCACAAGTACTCCTTTTCTTTTTGCGAATACAGACTAACACAGCTGTTACTCTGAAATCTGACAATTGTAATAATAATTCCTAAACAAAACACCTTTGATTTCATGGGGGCTAACTGCAGAGTGAAGTACTGCTTAATGAGAACAGGGAGATCAGTTGGCCCATCCTCTATTTGCGGAGTTTTCATTTAAACTTCAGAGTATTTAAAGGGGAAAAAAGAAATAAATATTTTTTTAAAACCTCTTTGGAAGTAAATGAATGTCATACTTGGACTTTGAGTTATTCTTTATCTCCCAGTTGTGGAAGCTTTGGCTTTTAAAGTACCAGATTTATACTGGGAAGACTTCTTCCCATTGTGCAGTAGGCTCTCATCTTTAACTGAGATTATGCACCACTCATCATTGTTCATGTCAGAAACTCCATCAACATCTAATTCTGTAGCAACAGCTTGAGTGAAAAGGAGATATTAAAAAAATAAGAGCACAGAAAAGAAAACAATGTGTCTTAATTATGCCACAGTTTTCTTTAATGATCCTTGACACTAGCCCATTTCAAAAGTAGATTAGTACAATATTAGTGTATATTAAGTAATATAGACTTACAAAATGCAGACGGTTGCATTGTATAACATGGGTGGCTTATGCTGGCCCTCTGAACATAGTTGTGCACAGCAGCACTCATACAGCTTATATCATGAACATGTGGGTTTACATTCCTTACATTTAATAGTCCATCTAATATAAACTTCTGGATATTCTCATTATCCATATAAATGTCTAATTTTTTGAATCCTACAAAACTGGGTTTTATCATTATTTGCTTGCTTGGCCAGTGGATAAATTTGGGGATAGAGGGGTATTTGCCATACTCTCCCATTTGTCCACATCTTTCCTGAAATGTGGTGTCCAGTTCTGGGCACCACATAATACTCCAGTGGAGGCATCACTAGTGCCATGTAGAGCAGGACAATTACCTGCTGTGTCTTACATGTGACACTCCTGCTAACACACCCCAGAATGATATTAGCCTTTTTTGAAACTGCATCACATTGTTGACTCTTATTCTATTTGTGATCCACTATAATCCCCAGACCTTTTTCAGCAGCACCACCACTTAACCCGTTATTTCCCATCGTGTAGTTAAATATTTGATTTTTTCCCCCTTTCCTAAGTCATGTCCTTTGTACTTATCTTTAATGAATTTCATCTTGTTGATTTCAGACCAATTCTCCAATTTGTCACGGTTGTTGAGAATTCTAATCCTGTCCTCCAAAATGCCTTTAACCCCTTCCATTTTAAGGTCATCTGCAAATTTTATAAGCATACTCTCTACTCCAGTATCCAAGTCATTAATGAAAATATTGACTAGTACCAGACCAAGGACAGACCCCTGCAGGGCCGTATTAATTTGTCCTCCCTGTTTGACAGCAAACCATTGATAACTATTCTTTGGGTAGGGTCTTTCAACAGCTGTGGTCTAGATGAAATTACTATAACACCTGCACATTTCCCTAGCTTGCTCATGAGACTGTCATGTAGGACTGTCAAAAACTTTCCTGAAATCAAGATATGTCTGCAGCTTCCCCTTCCCCATCTACTAGGCCCATACCCTGTCAAAGGAGAAAATGAAGTTGATTTGGCATGATTTGTTCTTGACAAATTCCATATAACACTGTTATCCTGTAGTTGCTTACAAATTGATTGTTTTATAATTTGTTATATAAATACTGACAGGTTGTACATGTCTTTAAGGGGAAGTCATGAAGCACCCTGCCTTAGGTGCATCCACCAGGCCAGAAAAACAGCTTGAGCTTTCCAAGTTTCAGAAATAGTTTAGAGACACTCCTGGATTGTGAGCTAATTAGGTGAAGCTGAGACTATTTAAGCTCAGCACTTTAGAAATGGAGTGTTACACTCAGAGGGGAAATAAATGAGGGAGTTATGTTGGTCAGGAACCGTAGGGAAACATAGGAGCTACCTTGTATGCTTTATTATTTACTGCTTTTAAAGCCATATGTGAAAGGAGATGCAGCTACAGATGTTTCCCAAACTAGGGTTGGGATCAAACCAGAATCCCCAAAATAAAACCCTATTTGCATAGTGTGTCATGTGTGTAAACATGAACCTCTCGTTTTCCTGACCCTAGCCTTTCTACTGGCACCCTGCATGCTTGTATCTAAAGTACCTTACAGACAATGAGGCCCAAATATAGTCCCATCCTCCACCTCTATAAAGGCAGCCTGCCTCTCCTCAACCAACCACAGAGCCAAGTACCACCTGCTTCCAGAAGCTCTTCACTTCTTTCACAGAGGAACATTAATCAAATGCGTGGCAGCCTCTCAGATCAAGAGGGAAATATATCAGTGCAGCAGGCAACAATTATCTGATCATTTTTGACAAATTTTCATCCAATTCACCCAGAGAGAGTTGCTGAAACCCCATGGAAAAATCTTGGTGAAATGGACCTGTGCCCCTGCTGAATAGCAAAAGCCAGTAATGCACACCTTAGCCCACTGCTGAGGGAGACAATCAACACCTTCCTTAGGGAAGACATTATTTCCACTGCTTTGAAACGTGAAATAGTCTGGACTACTATTAAAAAAGAATCACTCACATGAACCAACCCCCTAACACCTGGTTTCCACTTTCCCATTCCTCAGTAAGACCTGAATAGTTAACAAGCAGGGCCCAGGAACATCTGCTCACCACTAAATTTCTAGATCCTCCCTAGCAGGACTTCAGCCTGAGTCATGGCACAGAAACAGCTGTAGCTACCCTGATAGAGAACATCCTTATCACCATGAATGTGGTTGCTGACACTACTCAGTGTCAAGCTACCATCCACCATAAAGTAATGCTGACCCACTTGTAAAACCTGGCAGTGGTAGATAGGGTTACTTCAGCCTGGCTATGCTTGTCACTCCCTGGCAGATCCTGAAATGTTTTGATGGACAGTTACTCTTCCATGCAGGCCCTAATTTGTGTAGTCCCACCAGGCCATATCTTCTCACCTTTCCTATTCAACATTGATTTGAAGCTGCTAATGGAGACTGTGAGATGCCATGACCTACACTGTCAGGAATACACTGACAAAGAGTTCTGTGTATCATTAGTAACATCTGCATGAAGTATCTCACAGCTATCTCAGTATACTGAGTAAACTGGAAGCTGAATAGAGACAGCTGGTCCATAATTGATCCAGGAAAGACTGATGTGATGGCAATTAGAAGGGGGGAGCATTTTAAAAAGTTGTATTTAAAAACAGTATGCCCTTACTCTGTTTGAGACATATATCCACAAGTGATCTTCTGTTCTACAAGGCACATTGATGCTGGACACCAGAATAACAAAACTTATTAAAAACCTTTTCTTCATCTCTGACTGAAAAGGAAGCTTCATGATTTTCCCTCGGTGCAGACCTAGCCATAGAAATCCATGTATATCCCACCTCAGTGCTGGTGGTCTACTGTAACTCACTCTACCAGAGGACGAAGGTGCAGGGTAGGTGGAAGCTATAATTAGTCCATCACTTGGTTCCTCCCTCCAAAGCAGAACATGTCTAACAGAGCCTATAGAACAGGTTCTTCACCACATCCACTGACTTCCTCTTCATTACTGGATTCATTTTCAAGATACTGCCCCGATGTTTAAGGTTATTAGTGGACTGCACTTGTGCAATCTGAACATTCCCTCTCCCCGGCACCATTTTGCAATGGCTATGATTTTATCTATTGGAGTTACCCATTTTGACTCCACAGTTAGGCTGCATATTAAAGTGGTCTTAAAAATGAGGCACAAGTTCCCGTTTCCTCATGATCTGGCCACCTCCTTCTCATGAAACTTCATCCAGGGACAATTTTTGGAAACTATAAACGTAGCTTTTGTTTAGCTTCTCTAATAGGAAGCTTTTGCGTTTGGACTCTGATTACTTTTTCTTTGAGTAATTCTGCTTTTCATTGTTGATTGATATTTCTTTACAATATTGTCTCTCTGTACAAAATAGAGTAGAGAGCAGGATTCTGAGGAGATCAGGAGCAATGGGTACTCTGTTTTGTTTTCAAAGTCGTATTTATGTTAATTTTAAGCTACTGGACATGGAGCACACAAACCTGATTGGCTGATGGGTGCACATAAAAACTTTTCTTGCAGAAGCTACACTCTTCTGTTCTTAAGTCTGCCACATGAGGGATGCCAGCCTTCCATTACCCCCTCTAAATACCCTTTTGAACAGAGAACTTTATATTCCCTCCCGCCACAACCAAATACTGCACAAAACACCCACAACTACTATTGCTGGGTTGAGTATATGGAAGACTGTGTTAGAAATACAAGCTCTCATTTTTCCAGGGGTTTACTAATTCTGTTTGCAGGCCTCTGGGCTCTCTAGAGAAATATACAATCTGAGTCAAAGTTGTGCTTCAGAAAGCAGCCCACTTTCTTTCTCCCCATTTTGGGGTTCTAAATTCTAAGAATCAGAGTAATATTATGTGCAACCTTCCAGAAATATAACAACATAAAATATTCTAACTCTTGGGTGTATGCATCTTGAAAGATAATGTTGGGGGGAAATAATTTGGTATAGAGGTCTTCACAGAAGCATAAAAGGAACGCAGGCTTACAGCCACAGTGCATAGTGATATGTAGTAGTTGTGCTAATGCTAAGATGGTGTTTGTGGGTGGAAAAGTGGAGGCAAGTACTGTTAAGCAGCTTATCTTTCCATTTCCTTGCTTCTGGGGTTTCATAAAGCATTCTGTGCATGTAGCAACCCTAACTGCTTCACATGAAATATTTGTGTATTAATGTTAATAAAAACTATGAATCCTACAGCATGCCAGGTTAGGAGAGGAAGTTGCTGAGGAGTGAGCACAGGATTAGCCCATTAACAGCCTTAAAGTTCACAATGGCTATCAATATCTAGTATTAAACCATGAAGAGATAGTGGCTGGCCTTCACAGTTAACAGTCCCTTCAAATAGGGAGCTCTATGACACCAGAGACCAGAATGAATCCAGACAGCCCAAGTTAATTTTAGCTAACTGTCACAGATCTGGTCAAGCTCCCTAAGCTGTACGCTCACCAGATTTCTGTGAGGGGATCCAACTGCTGAATCCTGCATGCTCTTAGCGTTCTGGGGCCAGGCAGAGTTTAGGTACTGTCCCTAAGAACAAGCAAGAACTCCATGTGAAGCCCTTGTGTCCGACACCACTCTGGGCACTGGGAACCTTCAGCTTGAGACCGTAGTTCTGCTTCATGAGCAGCTCTGGCATATACCCCTGAACCCCACCAAAGGTGTGAGCCTTCTGGTTCATAGTTCACCTGTTCAGAGGCATGTGACAATGAAAGCAAACAGATTTGGACTTTGTACAGGATTCTAAAAACCATTTACTTCTGCAAGATAAAGCAGAAAAAAGTACACATCATTTAGAAAACAAACACCCTGAACCTAATACCCCCTTCTCCAGCTCACCCTTCCATTTGGGTGTCCTTGGGATGAGGGGTGGGAGGGTATTCATCTGTGTTCCAGAAGGTAGCGATCACTTCTACCTTATCAGGCTCCCGCAACAGCTCCCCTCAGCTTGAACTGATGAAAATGGCCAAAGAGCTAGAGTTAAAACAATTATTTTCCAGCCTCCTCAGTGACCTCTTGATCAGCAACAGCAGGAGACCACAGACTCCTACCAGTTGATTTAATTATCAGGCAATCTCTCCTCTGATGAACCAGTTCTCCTGGATAGGAGTGAGCTTTTAGTCTAAATTGCTTCTGAGGGCCATCTGAGTTTAGTGACCTTTTATTAACAACCCTGTTCTACTCCACCTTGGAATTCCAGTCCAACAGGGAGGTAAAAGGACAACAGAGAACCACATCGACAATGGAGTCAGCTGTCTGACACAAAGACACATAAAGAGCCCCCAATATCAAACAATTCATAAGCTCTAAATAGACAGATTTCCCAAATCAACATAGTAACAAAGCTGTGTCTATAGGAGTGAGAGACACATACAACAGTACATTCCATTCCATGTGTATGTTTATATATGATAAATGAGAGAACAGTATTTCCTCTTTAATAGATTGCTGGAACACTTCATTAGCTACACGCATCACAAAAGTCTGTTGCAGTCCTAACATTCTATATTGAGAAGGTAGAGACAGTTTAAAACTAATTACAAGGAAGTAATTTAGACTAAATACAAAACTAGACAAATTATGAGTATACAAAAAGATCTTATCTTTTTCTGCCAAGACTGACTGAAATGCCATCTTCTTCCCAGAAGCCTGATTCATTCAAAAATAATTTAGAGTAGTTAAGAAAAAATAAAAATAAATCCAACTCATCTATTTCCATTGACAGGTGGTTAAAGGGACTCCCAGACTTTTCAAGCCCTCAAAGGTAGATACCTAGAAAACAGACCACCATTTTGCAGGAAACATGACTTGATTTCTTACATAGACATTAAAAAACAATATTCAAGTAGTGTGGGCTTGTTTTCTATTTTAACAAAAAAACATATAGAGCAAAATCTTGCATTCTTCTCTCAATTTTCACTCAGATAAGTTAGAGCAGCATGGCTTGGTATATGTGATGGTCTATACTATTATGTTCATCACTTTTACAAGACTATGATAAATTTGTACAAAGTATGCCTTGTGATGTATTAGAAATATCATCATCTGCTGAACATTATTGTTGGGGTAAAATATGCATATCAACATTGTATATGAAGTTATAAGTTTCTGCTGTGTATCATTGCTGTAATATGCTCCAAGTTTAAGAAAAGGAGGCCCAAATCAGTTTCTCAGGAGTTAAAGGGCTATCACCTGCTTAAGCAGCCATTCTCTAGCAGGGGAAAATGTGTAAACAAGAAATTTACATTCCTCCACAGGGACAGTTCAAACTTCACATCCACAACAGACTGCATGTCACCATGAGTCAGCAAGGATGTTTCTAGCCCAAGAAATTGAATTATAAAGAGGAGAGGAAAACACTTGACTGTACTCCTCCTCCCATCTCTCCGCTCATGACATCAATGAATACCTAAAGGACACTGAACTAAAGGGAAGGGGTCCCAGGCTGAAAGGAACCCCAGCCTGTGAAATTTACAGCAGCGTATGGTGAAGAAAACCTCTGCTGTGAATTCTGTTAGTTTAAGCTAGCCATTAGCATGCTGTTTGACTTTTATGCATCATCACTTGTAATCACTTACAATCTATCTTTCTGTAGTTAATAAACTTATCTTATTTTATTTTAACCAATGTGTTTGGATTATCCCCTTGGGATAACAAGGCATTACCATTTTCCTTTGATGAAATGATGGACTTTCTATGAGCTTGTATTGTTCAGGAGGGTACTGAGCAGTACAAGACACACACTTTGGGGGGAACATCTGGGACTAGAGAGCATGCTGGTGTTCCTCTGCAGTTTAGTGCATGAGTGCTTAGCTAGTGGCCCTCAATAGTGTGCCGTTAGGAGTGGTTTTACATGTTAGAGGCTGTGTGTGAGCTGGTCAGGAGTGGATGTTCTTACAGCAAAGTAGTATAAAAGGCACCCCAGATTGGAGAACTGAGGGGACACAGCTGTTCAACAGTTCAAATTGTACACTAGGTAATGTCACAGTATATTACCATTAATTATTATTACAATAGTGCCTAGCGACCTCAACTGAGATTGGGGACCATTGTACTAGGTGCTGTACATGCAGATGGAAAAAGACAGTTCCTGCCCCAAGAAACTAACCACCTGATCAAGGCCTGATTCTGAAATAAGACCGCTGTACCTGTGCAGAGACCTATTGAAGTCCAGGTTTCACATGAGTGCAGGGGGATGCCTGCATGAATTTCACGAAAGGCTCAATAGGCAAAACAGACGAAAGGTAGGAGAAAGGAAATCTCATTTTACAGGGCAATTGAGGCACTGAGAGATTCAGGACCTGATCCAAAACTGAAGTTATTAGGAGTCTTTCCATTTGATTTCAAATGCCTTTGGATCATACTGTGGGGCCAAATTCAAAAGAGCTCTTTCGAAATCCAGTCTAAATTGTGGGTGGGGAACTGTTTTGAAAATTCTGGCTTAAGTGAATTGTTCAAGATCAAACAAGAGGTAATGGCAAAACAAGGAATTGAATGGACTCCCAGGCAAAGCCAGGAATATTCTGACTCCCAAGCTAGTGCCTTAAACACAAGACCAACATTCCTCCAACCATGGTAGTTCTGAATGACCGAAACACTCTTCAGATGGCACTGAAGTGCATGTACCCAGTGCTTATGTACCTCACTATGGAAACAAACATTTTGGGGGAGGGGTTCAGGGACAGGATTGGGTTAAGGAATCTTCAGCCATGCAGAAAGGCCTTCTGTAAGGGAGTAGTATTCCAGTTATGATCTCTTGACAAAAGTAGTTGCTGCAGTTAGAAACGTTAATGGTCTGGACCTGCATTTCCCTCCCTACTGCGTATTCCTGGTATTTCCTGCTTTGTTGAAGATGTCTCAGAATGTACTATGGATTGCAAGTGTTGAACTCAGATTCCTGCCCTTTGTAATTTGCACAGTCACCATCTATCCCCCTACTAATTGCATAAACTCTGCAGTCATACACCTGAAGTAAACTTTGTTAGTTTTACTGTTCCCCATTTACAGAGCAAAGAGAAGTGTGCACTCAGGCTTCCAAAGTAGTATGTGCCCATGTTGTACCCAGGGTACCAGGATGTTAGCAATTTTGCCTCAGTTTTTAAGAAAAAGTTGCCAGCTCTCCCCCCACCACACACAAACACAATGAAACAAAAGAAAAGCTGTTTAGATGGAGGAAGACTAATTCAATTTGAAAAGGTGTCAGTTTTAAGTTTCTACAGCATTATTAATATTCAAATCACCTTATTTTAGAGAGGAAAGTAAGACTGTGATACCATACATGTCTCTTAATTCTCATGGACATGACAAAAAAAATACATTTCCCGTCCACTCCAAGCTTGCTTATGATCTGTAAAGTGTGGCTGCTGTAATATATTTATCTAGTATTCCAGAAACTGCATGTACAACTGTTGAAGTTTCTTTCCCTCTTCTCCCTTCAAAACATGCTGTGGAGAAAAGCCAAGAAGAGACCAGTCAGAAAAGAAAATTGGTTTGTTGATTTGCCTAGCTAACTCAACTTGAGCATAATTAAGGGTTTCCTGATCTTACCACATCTAAAGTAACTGTCATATCTTGGAGATCAGTCAGCACAGAGAGAAGCAACTTTAATTCGCTGTGTCAGTTCAACAAGTCACAAGATTTAGAACACCAGAAGCTCACACAGAGTTGAAATCACTTTGTTTAGTCCTCCTCTTTTCTTTTCACTTATGAGGATGACAATGAAGACATGTTAATAAATACTGAAATTCACTTAATAATAGTTAACTTTGCAGACATCAAAGAATTCATATTACCTGCAGCAAACAGTAAACACCATCCCCTATGCCATTTAAATATACTTACAGAGTAAGTAATCGATAGTGGACCTGCTCTGGTATAGATTGACATGTTTGGCCTGTCTTGGCTCTCTCCACTCTAAATGAAAGGTCGTCCCTTGCATTATCAATTTATCATCAGGTAGTTGGTCTTTTCCTATTACTAAAATAAATTGACTTGGTGTTAATAGTGCTGTCCCTGCAGACTTTAAGAGCTCTCACATCATCCATAAGTTTTATTTTTTTCCCATAAATTAGAAACACATTTTGCTTCTGCTGTTACAATTGTACCTGTCTCCAGCTATGAGCCTTGAACTGCCTGAGCCACATGAACTCTGTTTATTCAAGACTTATCCGTGTCTACAGTTATAAAACATCTGTGGCATATTGAATTGTTAGCCTTGGTTGGATTATAGCATGTTTCTGTGCGTGCAGAAAGAGGATTTATAGATTACATGAGAATACACGCAGGACAGCCAATCAAACAGCTGTGAACTGTTGAATTCAAGTGGGCTGTGCTACAGTGGATACTGATTTGTGTATTTGGAGACAGACTGGTTGGCTGCATTTACATTGCCTGTGTGAAGAACGGCAACGGCACAATCTTTCTTTTGACCATAGTGTATGGTAGGGTGGCTCCTCCATGAAGTAATTAAAGTGAGCATACATATGGGCATATGTATATATCCACACATTTCTGTATAATTAAAAGCATTTAAATAATTTATACAGGGAGTGCTTTACAGAATCAGGTATATTCCAAGCCCCTGAAAGATTACACCTTAAGGCCCCCAGTCTGGCAAATGCATGAATGGTCTCATTAATTTCCATGGGACTACTCCATTGAATAGTTATGCAGATCTGCGACTGCTACTAGCAAATATCTCCAGTGGCCGGTGATGGGACACTAGATGGAGAGAGCTTGGAGTCACTGCAGAGAATTCTTTCTCTAGTGTCTGGCAGTTGAGTCTTGCCAAAATGTTCAGGGTCCAACTGATCACCATATTTGGGGTTGGGACAGGAATTTTCCACTGGGTCAGATTGGCAGAGACCCTAGTTTTTGGTGTTGGTTGTTTTTTTGTTTTTTGTTTGTTTGCTTTTTGCCTTCCTCTGCAGCATGGAGCTTGGGTCACTTGTAGGTTTAAATTAGTGTAAATGGTGGATTCACTGTAACTTGAAATCTTTAAATAGTTAAATGAGCAGGAGATCAGACTAGATATTCATGATGGTCCCTTCTGGCCTTAAAGTCTATGAGTCTACATATAAAGTATTTGCAGATTGGGGTATAAATGTCCAATCCTATTCCCATTAAAGTTAATGGAAGGACATCAAGCTCATAGATATATTTGACTTGTGTGAAACATAGGACAATATTTCATATAGCTAACAGAGTATGAGATCAGCTTATTGAGCAATTAGAAATCTTGATCAACTTCCTTGTACTGAACAGTTTAGAAAAATCAAAAGCCTACAGATGAGATATTTTGACAGGCAATCATCTTAGTTGAAAGCAGCAGTGAGAGAACAGAGTATATTTCTTAAAGGGATATTGGCATGTAAAACCTGGCCCAAATTTAGATTCTGAAGATTTTGTCTTTACCAAACCTACACCCAGTAGGAAAGATTACAGGACTGATGTCAATGGAAACAATTTTAAAAAATACATATTGCTTTGCAGTGGTTAAATATCCAAGATTTTGCTATTGTGCTAGTTTGAGAACCAAAAAGGGGAATGGATTAGAAACATCTGCATTAAAAAAGTGAAATGGTATAATCTGATGTCATTATTTGAGCTAAGGAACATGAAACAATGGGAAAGAAATCAATAAGGGAGGGAATTTTGAAATAAGGAGCTGTAATTAAACATTCCTAGATTGAGAAGGTGTTTAGATTTGCCACTCTTTAGCTAGGGCCTAGTCATGAAGTGTGGATTGTGCTCTGGATCAGAATTTCTCAAGAATCTGGAGGAGTTTAGATGTGGGGTTTTAGTGAAAAATAAGGTTTTGAAATTCCTTCATTTTCTCATCTTGAAAATTTAAACCTTTAATTTTAAGGTGTTCTTGGTAAGAAAGGAAATTTGGTGTGTGTATAGATAGATATCTATCTATCTTAGTATTTCTCCCCTAGTAGAAATTGTAACATTAAGCCCTGATCCAACAAACACTTATGCCTCCCCCTAATTTTACTGGTGTGAGTAGTTTATTGATTTCAATTGAACTAATCCTGTTAGTAAAATTAAGTACACATGCACGTGTTTGTGCAGCATTGGGGCCTTAGGAAAGCAGCTAGAGTGGGGACATGTCTTTTTATTTACATATTATCTTTGTAAATGTTCTTTCAGTGTAATTTCTCTTGGTTTATTTCTTTAAAGAAAAGATGAGTAGAGTGACCAGACAGCAAATCTGAAAAATCGGGACAGGGGGTGTGGGTAATAGAAGCCTATATAAGAAAGAGACCCAAAAATCAGGACTGTCCCTAGAAAACTGGGACATCTGGTCACCCTAAAGAAGGCTCAGATGTGAACGGAAAAGGAAAAAAGTTTAACTCTGAAGGGCCATTTTATGGTTAATCATTGACAATTTAGGCACTGTACAAAATGTATTTTGTTTATCCATTAAAGTATGTTTTATGGCCCACACATAAAACTATACATATGTGACAACTCACTGAAATGTAAGACTTTATGGATTAACATTAAGCCACAACAGGAAGAAAGTAGTCAAAAAGAGTCTAATTAGGCCCAATCATTATTTTTTGTTCAGTCATTGGTAATTCTGGGTATGCAAAGAATGTAGGGGTGGCCCATTCTCTGACAAATTCTCCCCAACATTGTTTTATGTGTATTTGTTTTATAATTTGTCATTTCTGAAAAGAATTAGTGGATTTAAAACAAAAACACAAACACAAACACATTTGGTACCAGTAATGGGGCTATCGTGATCAGGGCTTAATTAGTAGGACTTCAGTGTGCATAAAGTTAAATGCATGCTTAAGTCAATAGGACTGATCAGAAGGCATAAAGTTAAGCATGTGAATAAATAAGTCTTTGCAGGATCAAGACTCCTGTCCAGAAGAGGACATCATTAAAATCAATGAGTAAAAAAGTCAGAAACTGAAAGGCAAAGAATAAAAAGCTTGCACAAGTGTTAAAATAGTAAATGTATCTTGAAAAAATAACAGGAACAAGGTTTCTATGGCAAGTGTACACTATTGTCAGAGATGATATAAAATAAAATTTTTGCTTCAGTGCTCACAAATGAAGACTTTCAAAAGCAGGTCTGTCCAGTGTTTCATTTAGGAAAGGGTCAGTTCAATTATTATTTTATCTGAACTAGTTCATCTATCTCTGCTGAACATTAATTAGGAACAGAATTGGAGAGCTCTTGAAAAATTATGGATTTTATTGAGGATAGTCAGCAAGGGCTCACAAAAAGGAAAATTATACCTCACAAATTTGAAACAAACGGAACTGATAAAGAATCTCGGAACATAATTCAACTTAACTACAGCAAAGTGTTCATATAGAATCCCACGAAAAGACTAATCTAGAAGGTCAAGAAGTATTGCATGGAGTGCAGTGAATAAAGAATTAGCCTGAACATCAAAGATAAATGATACTTATGTGAAATAGGAGCAGTTTAAGATAGGTTTAAAGCTCCCACTATCTTTATTGGTGCTTAAAATCACTAGTATTGCAGACACAGTATATTATATTAACAGATTGATTAATCCTCACTATGCATGATAGAGCAGACTCACCCCTACTTACTTTCCAGCCAACAAACACCTCAGACACCTCTTCAAGTAAAATACCTCAGACAGTTTATTTACAGTATTCTTTTCTACCACATTTGGAGGCTATGTAGTCTTATGCTCTTGAGGCAAAAAGGGACCCACATTCTCCTCTGACTCAGGCTTTCCTCCTCCACCCTTCCTTTTTGCACCTTTTGTACCATCTGGACTAATGACCTAATAAGCCTTTTAACTTCCTGCAGCCCATCCCAATCTATCGAGTGGGCACAGTTCTAGTAGTCACCCGTACGCCAGGGCAACTAATTGGAGTTGCAGTGATCAGAGTGCTGGCTTAACTCTGCCACAACACAAAAATTAAAAAAATGCTACAGGCTTGGGATAAAAGTCTTTCAACTTAGTCTAAATCAGTCAGTGCATTTAGTGTAATTAACATTCAAATATGAAAAGACATTCTGGAGAAAAAACTGCTTTTTACCTTCTTTCCAAATAATTTTGGATCCAGTAGTAATTTTCTTATACTATTTACGGTAGCTTCCTGCAGTTGGAGCCCACATTTTCTTTATCCCAATAGTTTCTTCAGCCATAGATTATTGTTCTCTTTATCTAAAGATACTACTTTTCTTTTTGTAGTTTACATATGTAACTTTAAAAAGAATCCAATATCCACACATCTCCTTACCCAGTGCACACACCTGCCCCTCCCTCCCCGCAACCTCTAGGAAGTTAACAAGCATTTTTCCTTAAATGAATGGGGACACAAAAACAGGAAGAAACACATTTCCTAAATGGAACATCCAAGAAATGGACAAAAGGGAAAACAGTCTGTGAGAGATTGTCAGACATGGCAAAGTATTCTGAAGGGTGAATGATAATTAGGATTTCTTCCTTGTAATACTTAAGTGTGATGGGGTCCCACACTGGATCAGGCAGAAAAGGGGAGTGCAATAGATAGTGAGCCCTGCTCTTCCTCCACAAAACATGCTGTGCTTGCTAGTTAAGGCAAAGATTTGCAGTTGAGCTTAAGTCTGAAAGAAAAAAACTGCTTCTTTGACCCAGGGGAAACAGGAAGTGTCCTATTCCCAAACATGAGAGACAGAGCTGAGCAGTTCCCAGGAATGAGAAAGTTGTAGCCTAGAAATCCTGAAGAAAGTCTACTACAGTCTTCCTAGAAGACTCTGCTGCTGCTTCAAGAATCTTTGTCTGTTTTGTTTTTTCTTAAATGTAATTACCTGCAGCTAAAGGAGCCTGTGAATAGGCAAGGGTGAAGGCTTAAGAGGTAAGCAAGCCAAACAGGGTAAGAAGTAACCCTGAGGGAAGAGTGGAGTGTATGACTACTAAATTAGTTAAGGTATTGGGGCTGGAGTCTGAAGTGGAGAAAGGTAGTGATCTTCCTTCATCTCAGCTGTGCCTCGTACAGAGTGAGTCAACACCCTTGCAGGCAAGGGGTGGAGGATCACTTGACTCCTATTACAAAGAAGCAGGAGACTAGTGAGGTCCTGCAAATGAGGCCTAAAGAGGTTATTTGTGGAAGGCCTATGTATTTTATGTTTGGATTTTGCCTTTTTCTGGAAAGGAAGGATTCTTGCTTTTGGCAGAAAGCCAAATCACAAAACTGACCTGTTGAAGACTATCTCTAGAAGAAGGGACCTGAGGCACAGTAGGGGAAACTGAGACACAACTGTACTGGAGATACCAGAGCGGTAAGCTGCACCTATATGCTATGGTGTGGTCTTTGAAAGTGCTTAGTATTGGCCTAACTCTGCTCCCACTGATGTCAGCGTTAAGACTTGTGGAAGCAGAGTTAGGGCAATACTGAGTGCTTTTGAAAATCTCACCTTAAGTTTATTCACAGTAAGCATATTGCTATATTTCTTAACATCTCTTCTAACCTTTTTAAAACATGTGCTATCATATTAAAAGGCTAATGTCTTTAGGAAGATTAAAGGTGATGTCTCTGTTGTATTTTGGAAAGTGTAATGTCTGAAGCTTTTAAAGGAAATGGTCTCCTGCCCTCTAGTAAGAGACTGGTAATATGGTGAGTCTGAAAGCCTAGTTAGTGGTTTTAGACTGTTTCCACATGCTCCTAAAATATTTCATAATATGCCCACAACCCTGCTTAATCATTATTCCCAAGCAGCACAGCCTTATAAAACTGCAAGTTGAGAAAAGTCTGTATTCCCCAGTTGTATTTATTGCATTTAACAATAAAATAGAATGGCAAAAATATCCGTTTGAACTGTTGATGATTTATCATGCCACAGGATAGCTGAAAGATGATTCACTACAGGGATATAGCCTTCTCTCGGTTATAAAACATTCCTCTGTCCTAGAGCTTCAATAATTCCAATTATGGCTCATAAAAGTGATGCAAAAGTATATTGCCTGACCGTATTTGACTCTGCAAGGGGATAAATAAGGGAAAAGTTGAGGGACCGATCTGTTAATATACGCTGATAATTAATCCAAATATTACTATAGTAACATGATTTGAGGTAAATATTGTAGTTCCTAATATGACACAAGTACATCCGATGACTCCAATTCAGTAAAGGACTTAAGCATGTGCCTAACTCTAAACTGTGAAATATATGGAACTACTCACATATTGGAAGTTAAAGACATCCTTTAGTCCCACAGACTTCTGAGATTAAGCATATGCCTCACTTTAAGCATGTGAGTAAAGTACCTTGCTGAATCAGTGCATAAGGAAGGTCCTGAGTACTGCAGAACTGAAATTAGTTGAGAGTACATTTGGTGCAGCCCTTACTGATAATAAATACTTACCATCCTTAGATGCAAAGGTACTTCAAAAATAGCCAAATGGAATCATTAGCCAAAGTAGCTCATGGAAATAATGTACAGATATTATGAAATGGCCTTGCTATTGTGCTCTGGTCTTTAAGGATATGTATCCAGTTACTAGTAGGGGAGTGACTATGAAAATAGGATGGAGTATTAATGTGTGACTGCACTTCTGTATACATTAAGCTATTTAGGCTCCTAACTTCCATTGACATTTGTGGATCTGGGCCTAGATGCCTCCAGAATCCTAAATTTTAAATCAATTAAATTAATTATTTTTAAATCTGCCCTTTCTCCTGAAAAACCTGACTCTGCTGAGTTCTGGTAAAATAATGTATCACTGAGCAAAGCCTATTTACCTGAATGTTGTTTAAGAGAGAGGATTTACGTCTATGTACCTTTTAATCTTCTGCTAATATTCTTTAGAATCTTACTATTTTTTCCTTGAACTCTGAATTGAATGGACACTATGCTAATTTTCCTAGTCAATATTTTTAGCTTTCCATGAGAAATTCCTACACAAATCAAAATGAAATATTGTTTTAAATTTTTCCCTGGGGAGAAAACTGGAAAAATTTCCTCAAAATCAACATGTTGACTTTGAAACCACAGTTTTTCAATGTAGTTTCAGTTAAAAAATGTCAACCAGCTCTGAAGATGAAGTATAAAGATACTGTAGAGGAGGAGGGGACAGTGATGTAATAAACAAGAAATTTCCTTAGCTGTATGTAAGCTCTATGTGCAAAAGTAAGGAAGACAGCATCCTTTCCAGCTGTCTAACTCAAAAACACTCACAATGGACTTTCAAATGTACTTACCATTAATTCCCAGTTTAAAAAAAGAGAAAATTTATTATTTTTAAACTCCATTTTATTTTGAGTCATCCTTAGCCAAATAAAATGGAGTTTAAAAATATCTTAATACTAAAATGAAGGAAAAGGTACAAAAGTATTGTGAAATTTCTTATGACATAGGAATTGCCACATCTGATTAGACAGTTGTTCTAGCTACTGTCTGGCATCTGACAGCGTCAAGTACTTAATCCTTCAAAGGGAAGTGGGGAAGAAAAGGTACACCTAGCCAATCATGCAATATGCTATTGAGACATTTCTTTCCTGCCTCTTGCAGAGGATCATCTTTGGATGTGATGCATGGAAATGACACTGTCCTGTCAATCAAACCATTATGTGCCAGTAAATATGCAGAACTTTTTATGTCCTCAGAAGTACTCTGACAGTATGTTCCATTCAGTGTCCTATATCTCTCTTTTTTTTTGGCTGAGCTAATGATGAATATCACATGCAGTTCTACCCCCAGCAATTTATGAATTGCAGGACATCATAGGTTTATATGGTGACACCTCATTGCTGGCTGAACCAAAACATTTTACAAGAAAGATAATTGCTTCAGGTTAACCCAAACCATTTAAAATTTTTTTTTGCAAAATGAAAAAGAAAAATCAATATATGGAAATAAATTGGGAGTCAAATGACATGTTTTATTTGACCCAAAATAAAATATTTCCTTTAGCCTGAGGGGTTTTACTTCTTTTAAAGTAAATACAATTGGAGTGCAATTTGATATGAACATTTATTTAGAACTGAAATGTTTCACAATGTCAATTAAATGTTTCCACACTTTGAGACTGGTTTTATTTTTTCTGATAAATCAATATGGCAAACTTGAGATGAATTTGCAAAGTGTTTCAGTCAATCTGAATATGCATTTTTGGTGGAAAAAAAGTTCTGACTGAAAATTTTCACTCAGCTCTAATTTATACCTCTGTCTCAAATATTATCCAGCTTTCTGTCTGCTGTAGACTCAACACAGTGTCTGTTTGCACCCTGTTCATGTTTGGAAGGTATTCTTCACAGAATGCAACTGGAGGTTTTTCACTTCTTCAAATGTAAAGCTTAGATTTTGCAGATACTTATGAATCCTATGTGGGAAAGAGGGGCTGCTATGTATTCCTCCATGTGGATCTGCCACTAAGAGAAATAATTGATTTCCCCCAATCCCCCGGCCTTAACTAGTAGTGTAAGATACTTAGCCTTTTCATATCAGTTTCCTTCCTGAAATCTTGCTTGATAGGCTATTATTGAGATTTTTGCCTCATTTGGATATTTGGATGACAATTGTAAATTAAGCTATTAGGCTGGTTTTCTTGCAGTAGCAACAAAAGGAGAAAAAATGTGTGTTTCATCTAAAAAATAAATGAACTTTACTGAATTTTACAAACTGAAATCTGCTTGGGGAAACTGTCGGTGTTCCTAAAAGTCTGCTTTAAGTATTTCAGAAAGAACTAAATTGGCAACCAGAGTTCCATGCTGGCCTGCATGGTCAGGGTGGCACTGAACTTATATATAATGATTCCTATAAGGATTGGTATCAGATGTGTGTATGAAGCAGATTTGTAAATGTACTGTAAAACCAACAAGAGGTTAGTATCTAGATCTGACCAAATATTGTGACAGAATTAGCAAACACTAGTTCACCATTTTTTTTTAAATGTTTTGCTTCAGTTGTTTTCACTCAGCTTTTGAATTTGATTTCCATGAATATCTGAGCAAACAATTCTACTGGCAGCAATGTTTGCCACACCAACTAGTCTTAAGCAGGTGTTAGAGAGTTCTCATGGAAAAGCAAACACTGAAGTCACAATCCCAGTTATTTATATTGGAAACCTGATTTTAAATTTACTTCAGTCAGACAGGAATCAGAACATGTGACTGGAAATGATTGGAAAAACAAAGGGTGGGGAAATGTGTGACATCTTTTGCCTAAAATTCTGACCAGCAGCAGACAATGTGACCTATCTGTCTAGTCAAAGGTCAATTTATGTTATGAATATCAAATATCCTGGGCAAAGAAGTTAGAAAAATCAATAAACTGAAATAATTGGGGGCAGAGGAAAGCCTACACTTGACCAAATCTTCCTTGGAAATTGTTCACCTCTAATAACAACCCTTCCTACCTCATACTCACTGTAGTGTCTCTTGTCCCTATGGGCAATGCACAAGTTGAGAACTTCATATTATTTTTCCCCAGAAAAGAAGTGGGAGCAACATACGGCTTGAAAAAGTTACAACATAGGGTCAAATTACAGCAGTCAGCTTTAATGTCAATGGTAAATCTAGTATCTCCAGTGCTGAAAATATTAAAATATGGATCCCAAATTCCACAGGGCCTGGCTGGATTCTTAGCATTAGACCAAACCTTGCCCTTGGAGGTTCATTTGTGTCTGACACTGAAGTCCATGGAACTTGCCCTCAGATGCAAGTAGAAATTCTGATCTGTCTGTTTTCTCAGCACTCTTGCTGCTGAGACACTTAGTGCTGACACCTCTGAGGCTAGAAAAGCTGGAACCTTCCCATCCCTTGTTGCTGGAGTTCTTGGCAATGGAATTTACTCCATCTATAACTGTTCACATAACAAGCAAAGGAGTATTCCCAAAATAACTCTCCTGTGAAAGTGCAATAGGTCAGTGAACACTTGCCAGTTGCTTCATGGCTGAAATCTTGAAGGTAATAAATCCCACAGTCAGTATGGAATGTAAATCTGTATTCTTTAAATAACTGGAATATTCTGTGGGCTATAGAAACATGAGCTACAAAGTTAGAATAACAGTAGATTCACCAAAGGAGGATAAACATTGGATCTGTTATTATTGAGCAAAAACCCCATGTGAACCTATGTGGAAGGTAACCTTGTTAATTATTAATTCTTTGGAGGAATTGTTCCAAACAGTTGACTTATGCCAGACAATGCTGACACATTCAGTGACACCTTTTGGTTTTGTTTGACCACTTGAGTACTGCTTGGTTTACCTAGGGCTGCTTCAATATGGACACTTGATTCCCCCTGCCTTCTCCCCTCCTCAGATTTTTGTTCATATATCTGTATTGACAGTCTTTCCTCTGGGCAGATGCTCCCATTTTTCTCTTCTCTGATTGTGGGGTTTGTACACTGTTCCCCTGCATTTATTATACAGCCCTTACTGAAGAATGCTAATTTGTATGATATTAATAGCCTTAGCAATACAAAAAGCCTCATTTCTTGCTTTTGTGCTAACAATGAACATTCATAAGGAAGATCTTCTTACACATTCTTCAAATGCTTGGCTATAACATGTTGATATATTAGTTACTGCATTTTGTATTTTTAAGGGTTGGAAAAAGTTTCATAGAATAGAATCGTAGACTATCAGGGTTGGAAGGGACCTCAGGAGGTCATCTAGTCCAACCCCCTGCTCAAAGCAGGACCAATCCCCAACTAAACCATCCCAGCCAGGACTTTGTCAAGCCTGACCTTAAAAATATCTAAGGAAGGAGATTCCACCACCTCCCTAGGTAACGCATTCCAGTGTTTCATTAACAACCTCTTTATTCCTCATTTCACTGAGATTGGAAGTGCCTATGTAATGTTCCAATGGGTACACTAATCTGCTATCCATCTGATTAGACAATAGGCTGAGCTATCCTTTGCTCATTGTGAGCATATTGTGGACATGCATCCTTGTCATTCTGTCTCCTAAGGTCAAAACAGACCATGCACAAGTAAGTATCTCGCCAGCAGAGGATATTGCCCAGCACAGAGAGATGCTAATAAGTAGAGCTAGAGAAATATAGCAAAATTCATTACTCCTAAACCTTTTGTTTGGATTTTTAAACAGTCATTTTGCTTGTGTTCATGATTAGACCTGGGTGATTTTTTTTTTTTTTAAGTGAATAGGTTATTAGTTGAAAAATGCAGTTTGGGGCTGATCAAAGCTGTTTGGATATTCTGATCAAACTTGGCTAATGATTTTCGCTGGGAACATTTTTGGAGTATTTTGGAGGGAGGAAGGATTTCCAAATATTTCAGAATGAAGTATTTCAACATTTTTGAAACAAAATGGTTGACTTTTTAAATTTTGAAGCAATGTTTTAGAAATTAGCTAAATGAAACTAACACCGCCAAAAGGGTATTTAAAAAATAAAACAAAAACCCAAATGTTTTGATCAAACAGTGTTTCATTTAACCCAAAACAATTTTGGGTTTTTTTTGTTTTTTGTTTTGGTGAGAAACAAAAATTATCTCAGCAAACAGAAGAAATGTGTCTATAAAATGTGTCAAACAGATTTGTGGAAACAGTGGATTCTATTCATGAACAGTTGATAAACTGAATAGTGCTAAATTTGATCAATAAATTCTTTTCCTGTGAACAGTCGGTCCAGCTCTACCCATAAGTCAATCTCTTTGTCCATTTTGGATCTTGTTACCTGACTGCTCTTTCCAGCCTGGTTTGGCTCACAAAGTGCCAGGGAATTCAGTTTCTAATTCTTTCTCCTAGCTATTTGGGCCAGATCCATAGCTCGGTGAAGTCAATGGGACCCTTTTCATTGACTTAAAGGATCTAATTGGATCAATTTCTATATCAGAGGTCCCCAAACTGTGGGGCATGCCCCCCTCGGGGTGTGTGGAGGAACATTGGTGGGGGGTGGTGTGCAGTGGGGCCCTGGCCAGCCCCCCTGGGGGACTGGGAGGGAGTGCCACCCAGCCCTGCTCTGCCCTCAGCCTTTCTCTGGCTCCCAGGGGAGGGGAGGGGTGGGGCATTGACAGGGGTAAAGGGAGTAGGACCATGAAAAGTTTGGGGACCACTGCGCTATATATTTTAATTCTTTCTCATCTAAACTACAGGCTGTTGGATAAGCCTTCTTTGATGTTTCATATTGATTAAGTGAAATGATCAGTCCTAATCCATATCCTAAGAGTCATGGCTTGTTAAGCTTCTCAGAGAAACTTCTTTCAAGAAGGCTAATAATTCAATTGCCTTTGCTATAATAAAAAAAAAATCCTGCTCTCCGTTTTTGATATAAAAGTCGGCTGTATGAAGCCCTCAGGCTATTGTCTTTTAATCTAACTTGCCCATCAGTATCTGTAAAGAATTCTCATTTTCAAATGACTTCCTGACTGTGTTAGCTTGGCTTTGAATTCCGAATGGATGCATTAAATTATTTATGGACTGAATAAAGGTTTGTTACAGCAGATTTAGGTGCACCTAAAAGACAACTTTATTTCTGGTTGCAAAATCAGTGTTACCTATTTACTACCAAACAATTTAAACTGGCAAAATCCTTAACTCAAAGGGATTGTAACTTGTTGTTTCCATCCTGGATCATCGGACCAGTTTAAAGTAGATGACTCTGAAATGGCTGAAATAAGGGAAGCTAATTATGAAAAAATGTGAAAAGCTATATGAATCCTTGAGTTCTGTATTAATCCTAACTGTCAAGCTGTCCAGTACGTTGGCACAATGCAACTTGCTAATTACATACAAAAGTGAACCACAAAGATGAAAGTGGCTAGAATTTAAATGAAGAAAATACCTATATTTACCATTATCAGTTACACAAAGGGAACTATCAGGACTCTTGGAGGCAAAAAGGGTTTGCTCATGTTTTTGATTAATGATGAAACTGCAGCAACAGCTATAGCTATCAATGCATGTGAAAACACAAATTGAACTCAATAACTGTGCTTGCAAGTAAGAGCCAGGAACTGCATGTATCCTATATGAAACGTATATAATGCAGTGCTTCCTTGTCAGGAAGCTATTCTGAGAGATCCAACAGCATTGCTTGCACTGGTACCTATATACCATTCATATCCTATTATTGGTGTCAATTTTGCATCTTAGCCCATATGTACAGAAGCCATGACACGCTGCAAAGGCTTCCAACGTACATTATTTTCAGGTATTCCTGGTGTATCCAAAACTCTTACGCTTAACCACAAGATCATCATCCTTTTCAATTAAGACAGCATCTGGCGATTCAGAAGACATACGTGGGTTCAATCCTCTGTGTGGGCTTGGGCAAATAACTTAGTTTCTCTGAACCTCTAGTTCCCATCTGAACAAAGCAGATAATAATACCTCCTTTCTCCCACTTTCTCTTGTTTGTTTAGATTGTAAGCTATTCAGGGCAGGAACTGTCTCATACTTTGTGTCTATGTAGTGCCTAGCATTGTGGAGTCTCTAAGCTCTACTGTAATACAAATATAATGTAATGTGTGCAGATGTTATGCAGAAGTGGCCCTTAATATGGTTTCTGTGTAGTAAAGACACAAGTTTCTACTTATGGCATGTAGAACAGTCCTTTCCCTTTCCCTTAACTTCCGCCTTTTTAATTTCTACAGACATTTCTCCGAGTCCAGCAAATCTGGAACCAGCTTCTTTGGGAACAGGTATGTTAGGACTTCAAAACATGAGGTTTTTATTTCTTAAAGGGAAAAAATAGCATTTAAATTACTAGCAAGACTGGGGCAATTTGTCCCGTGGAAAGGGCTTCTCAGGATATGCTGAAGTCTTGCAATAAAAAGAACTAGCTGTGCTCACCTATCCTTTAAAACTTCAGGTGTGGATTACAAGTGCTTAAATCTGTTCTTTTTTTTTTCATTAAAATGTACATGAAATTACAAAAGGAAAAAAAAGACTCAAAGAAAGAGTCAAACTTTTTAAATATATTGAACAAAAACTGTTTGGGTTCACGCCCAGAAGCCAAAGAGTCTGAAACTCGTTTTCCAGAACACGTGAACCTCTTGCAAAAGACTGACTTCAGCTAAAATTGAAATATATAGAGCATAGACATATTTTTTTAACATTTCATGGAAAGTAAATGTAATGCTTCTGAGTAGTAGTGGCTCACAGAACTTGAAAGACAGAATTCTGATAGCTTGCCAATGCAACTCCATCCTGAGAGAGAGAAGGGAAACAAACTTCTAGAATGATCCCTGCTTTCACTCTGCCATAGATGTTAACCTTGATCATCCACTTTTTTCACAAGTAGGTTTGCTTCCACCCAGCCCCTTATCTTCCTGTCAGAATTAATAAAGCCACTACCTTCTTTTAAATCCCTCTTTAAAACATACCTTTGCTGTGATTTCTCTAAATTCCAACCATCTGGCATTAGCTAGGTTGGCAGATTTCTTGACTAGTTTAACACTGGGACTACTTCTGGAAATATATCAGTACTTGCTGCTGTTTTGTGCCATACCCAGCTCCTGCTTCTCTGTTTATTCCCTTGTTGAATCTTGTCCTAATTCAAGATGGCTAGGTCCCTGTGTCAGGCTCTATCTTGGTGCCAGGCACTGTGCATGTGATTAGAACGAAGAGTTTCCAGATCCATAATTGAGGCCTTCATATCCTACTGCAAGAATGTCATAGTAGCATATTAAGTATTCAGTCTTCTAGCCTTTTCATTTTAACTGCAAACTAGTAATTTTGATGACAGTTCTTTTGATGTTGGCCACTATTTATTAGAAACAGTAATGAGACTGCCTACTTGATCATTATCATGAATATGAACAGTTGAAAACTTAGCAAATAAAATTGGTTACAATGAGATGTCCCACCAATTAGCCTTTAGGAAAATACACAAACCCATTGTTCTCCCTTGTGACCAATCTAATTTTCTTCGTCAAGAAAAGTATCTAAAGGTAAATTGATATAGTTCCTTAGACTATGGTGTACTGAGTATTGTGTATTTAGTTTAGTTCTTCCTGAATTATCAGAACATGCTGATTAAAAAACTTTGTTTAGATCAGTCTTTGCAGCGTAACTTCCTTTTAATTGTAGATTTTTGCTGTCGGGGTTGTTTACATTTTCCTTCTGAATGGTGAGAGCAAACAAGTTGATTTCTCTGCTTCCTGTTTTGGTCAGCATAAGATGATTGTATGACAAATATGCCTGTCATTGTCAATCATGTTGTAAGCCTTCACTTTCTCAGGAACATGTTTGTTTCCAAAGCTTTTCTGTTTAAATATTCTGTGGTTGTATTGTTTTGGACAGTTAACATTATGTATATGTATCCCAGAGGAAATGTACACAGTACGTGTAAAGGCTTATAAAGTAGTTCATGTATTTATATTCCGCAAAACATTGTTTACTTTTCTTGGAAACAATTTGGGGCATTTATCACCGAATCACACTTTAAACACAACACTTTGTCTCATCCCCAAGCTGGATCCAGATCAAAAGCAACTCCTCGATCAAGAATTCTCGAAAGAAGAAATCCAAACAACTATGAAATTCATGCTCTCTGGCATGAAAAGCAATATTCATTTTTCTCTCTGCTTCAATTGTTTTGCTGCCAGGAAATATAAAAAATGCTCTTTCTACACATACGGACAGATTATCGTACAAATGCTAGAAATATACTTGCAAGGTGATGAATACAGCATAACTAGTTTTGAAAAACAGGCTGTGTCCTAAAGGGCCTAAACGTCCATCTGAAAATGTTGGTTGTAATCCCTCTGACCAATGCTGAGATTAAGATCACTGCAAAATACTTGGTTTAGCATTTTGTTTCTCCTGCTCTGTCAGACTTCGTTTGTAAGATTTTTTTTTTTTTTTTTTTTTTGGTAAGGCAGCTGAGCGTTTACAATTCTGTGTACTATAACTGAAGAAAAGAGAAGCTATAAGTCTTACAACAAAGACAGTGAAGAAACTAATTATTGCTGACTCTTTGTTCATTGCTTTTAAAAGTGGTCAGGCAGAATAAATAGTCTGTGTTTAGCTGGAGGCGGTGTACATGGTGAGAATACAGGAATGCACAGCTGGATCCCTTCTGCACTCTGTATGTGTCGTGTATTGTGCATTTTCCTGAATTATCAACTATCCACAGTTTATGCATATATTAAAAGGCCCATACTATTTCTTTAGCATAGCTCTTGAAGTCAATGAATACTTCCTCCTAAAAAATCAGTAGTGCAATCTGTCCTAAAGACTACAAGATTGGCCTCTCTCTGGAATAAATGTAGAAAGTGCCATACAGATCTTCAGTGAAGGTTGGAGATAAGAATTTTGCCATTAGTCTGTCTCCCCAGGATATTGGGATATTGATATGTAAATAGAAATTTACATGCATTTTGTGTAGTAGGCTAATACAAGAGAGAAACACTGGAAAAACATCAAATTCTTTAAAAAAAGAAAAGGAGTACTTGTGGCACCTTAGAGACTAACCAATTTATTTGAGCATGAGCTTTCGTGAGCTACAGCTCACTTCATCAGATGTATACCGTGGAAACTGCAGCAGACTTTATATACACACAGAGAATATGAAACAATACCTCCTCCCACCCCACTGTCCTGCTGGTAATAGCTTATCTAAAGTGATCAACAGGTGGGCCATTTCCAGCACAAATCCAGGTTTTCTCACCCTCCACCCCCCCACACAAATTCACTCTCCTGCTGGTGCTAGCCCATCCAAAGTGACAACTCTTTACATAATCAAGTCGGGCTATTTCCTGCATAGATCCAGGTTTTCTCACATCCCCCCCCACCCCCATACACACACAGGAGAGTGAGTTTGTGTGTGTATGGGGGTGGGGGGGATGTGAGAAAACCTGGATCTATGCAGGAAATAGCCCGACTTGATTATGTAAAGAGTTGTCACTTTGGATGGGCTAGCACCAGCAGGAGAGTGAATTTGTGTGGAGGGTGAGAAAACCTGGATTTGTGCTGGAAATGGCCCAATCAGCCAATATGGAAGATCTTATATCTAAATAGGGAGAGTTACAATTGTCTAATATATAAAACAAAATTTCAATTGGATTTGTAACCATGAGATTAAGCACATTGAGTTTGGTCTCAAAGCCCAACTGAAGTAAAGGGTATTGGGTCAAGCTCATCATTAGTCTATTTACTTATGTTATTTTATTACTATTCTCTCTTTCTCTCCTGTTGTTGATTAGACTTACTTGTTGCATCATGTCTTAAATTAGACGGTGATCTCACCGACGCTGGGACTGTCTTCCAAAGTGGTAGGTAGCAGTTAACACAATGACTCAAAAACAAAATATAGTTTTCAGATCAACTGTATATATTAACTATCAGGATGATCCCATCATTGCATGAAATAACCAAAATTGCTGCTTCTGGAATTTTATAACTAATGCACCTCTCAAACTAGTTCCTTGAACTTAAAATCCTTCTCTCGAATTAACTTCAAAGGTGCATTACGTAATAATGTCTTGGGTCATTAACTTTAGCACTGTCAACATGTTCTCACTCTCACATTTACTTTAATTAATGTAATGATAGTAATTAATGGAACACTTTACACAAAGGATTGCCTGAGCACATTGTCAACTTCTGACAAATAGATCAATCCTCAAATGCTTAGAGCAAGACAGCAGTTGTTAAAGGTGAAAAATGCACAGGACAAAAGGTCAATCTGATTTTTATCTTGATTTAGGTTTAACAGAAGTTTAATTGTCATGATAAATATCTACATTATTTAACCTATTTCTTTTCAAATTTCACAGTAGAAAGTTGATTAATAAATCAATAGAGAAATCTCTAAAATAGTGTTAACGAAAAGTTATTTAAAATATTAGTGATGATGAAAAGATGGAATGAGAAAAGGTAGCTGAGAAAAATGTTAACATTCTTATTATAGTATAATTTTATTTATTAAAGAACTCAAAAAATACTGACAGGTGATCATAGTTGTAACGCCAATAACAGCAATTGTTGCTCAAGTGTTTCCCTCAAGTTTCTGAATCTTTCACTTTCACTCAGAAATTTCCACAAGATTGATCTTTGTCCAAGGGTGAAGATTTTTTTTACTGCTTGGATCAAACTTTCAAATGTTTTTGAGAACAAGGAAAGAAGCAGGTGTGCATGTGAATCTCCCACTATAGCAAAACAAATTCAGCAATGCAAGCTGGAGTAGAAAGTTAAATATTTTAATTACTCAACTTGAGGAAACTATGTGGAATTGTCTTATAAAGCAAACTTGGAAACATTTTCTTCTTACATATGAATCATACTGCTGTGTCTCAAACTCATGGAAAAGTACTCTTTTCATATCTCTTCTACACACAATGTGCAACTGTAGCTAGAGCTCCTTGAAAGAGTTGGGGGCGGGGGCTGGAAAGATGGGAGGGAAGGAAAAATCACTTTTGTGCAGTGGCTATATTGATGTAGTCCAGAATCAAAAAAGTGGCCCAGTGGCACAAGGCAGAATTTGAGTTCAGGATCAAGCATTAAGCCTGGTCCTTGGGCAGATCAGCATTTTAACTGGATTGTCATCAAGATGGCATATACAGGCCATCTCTCTTGAGCTTTCTGTGTGGGATCTAAGCCCAGGAATGGTGTTGATATTTCATTTAGGATTAAAAAAAAACAACAACAACCAAAAAAACCCCAAACATATTTTGGTTCATTGTTATGTGTAGTGTCACTTTCAGAGAATAAGAGATTAAACATCTAAGACTACCAGAAAATTATACCAGACATCAGACTTTATATAAATAGCTCTTCTAACGGGTGGCTCAGAAGCCTGATGTCTGGCAATATTATGTTCAACTGACTTTGAGAGCCATCCATGGAAGAGACAGTTGTAGCTGGAAGTTTGGCAAGAGGCAAATTTTTCTTTTAATAATTCATCAGTTCACTTTCTCCACAGAGTAATAATGCTTCCATTAGGTTGTGTGTACTCACTTGGAATTATGCTCACCTATTTTTTTTCTAGCATACTTTTAGTAACATACTAATTAGACTGTAGCTACAGTAGGACATGCACTAATAGATCTCACTAGCAGTTTATTCATTTTGCTGAGTTTGTCTTGTAGCTGAACACACATACTGCCCGTATAAATTTCTTGTTATTTGTTCAAAGTCTTTTGGTCTCTCTCTATCATTTTATTTATGTAGGGCAACATCCTGGTTTCCTGATCCCCTTTTTCATAGGACCCTATGAACTGCTCTCTGTGAGGCAGCAATGCGAGGGAGGGGGAAAGGGGGGGACTTAAGGGACAGGAGTGGGAAATGGGCAAACCTGCTTTGGGTGGGCCCTTCAGCACTTCTGAGATTCTTTGGAGTAGCAATAAAGTTGGAGATGCTTAGTGCTTCCATGAATCCCTCCCCACAGTATGTGGTAGGGGAGGGGAAATCAACCCTTGCAGAGAGCAGTCTTTTGGTCAGTTGCAGCCACGGGGGAAATCCCTGATACTGCAACTTCATTAATTTCTGCACAGATGCTCATGTTCTCTTATAGATCCATGGGGATTTGCCAGGTTTGTGGGCACGCTCAGTGGATTATGCCAAAAGATAAACCCCTCTCCTCATTCTCTGTATGTCATGATTAGTAATGAACTCGGATAGAAGTCTCAGGCAGACTTCCTTCATATTCTGGACTTCCACCATGTGTGCAGGAAGATGAACTGTAAACAGTGTATTTTAAAGTGTGGCCTGGATTACTGAACATTCAGAAGCTAGCAATTTAATGTACAATACCATGAGCTACAGCTTCCAGCTACAAATACTGAAACATTAGGGAGGATACAGGAGTAACACAAAAGGACCTAGAGATCTTACAAAAATGGTCAGAAAACAGCAAGTAACAACATGAAATTCAGCTTGGATGAATACAAGCTAACACATCTGGGAAAAATAGTCCAAAATAAAGAAATTCTATAAGCATAAGAGCATTGGAAAACAATCATAGTGAAAGAGGCTTATAAGGAAGATTATACAGCAAGTAATACATAAATTGCTATGCAATATGGTGGCAAGACAGACTGTCATTTGGGACTTCACATGTGGATGGAGACATCACAGCATGGTAGCAGTCCCCCTTCCTGGGCTTGTCTACATTACAAAATTGTATCATGTTTGAACACGGTTGTGTAAAACCACGCTAGCTGATATGATGCCAACCACAAGAAACCATATTCAATGTTATGTCAGCAAACCACAATCAAAAGTTGTCCTTGCTTTCCAGAAAGTCACAATCAGCATTTTGTCACATTTGCATTAATTCTTCACAACTGTATTCAAACACAGAAAATATCTGTAGTGTAGACAAGCTCCATGTGACTCTGATGAAGTATTTAGAATTGAATGCACAAGCCCAGATATACTTGCATTACCAGAAAGCCATTAGCTATTTGAAAAAATGAGCAGGAAGGGATTGATGTAGAAGGAAAGATTATAAGAGCTAAAGATGTATACTATTGCTTGGCAAAGAGGGGAACGTAACAGGTTACAAATACTGGAAGAGTGTAAACAACAAAGAGAAGGTTTAAACAGGAATAACAAGGAGTTAAGGGATAAATTAAACAGAAAATTACACCAAGTATGAAGGAAGTCTTCCTGACACTGGGATATAGGACGGCTGTGGAACAGTCATCCTAAGATAGTGGTTGAAGCCACAACTGTGGGAAAACTTCAGATAAAATGCTAGGCAATGTTCTGTAGGAAATAATCCTATTATCAGCAGTGAAATGGAATGGATGATCAAATTATTCTCATAGGTTCCCCCCCTCCCGCCATCTCTAACTTCTATATTTCTATGAAGATCAATTAAAATATCACAATTCCTAGATGGGAAGTATGATTTCAGATCTATCATAAAACATGAAAAGTTCTCATATATTTTTAGTCTAATAGTAATGGAATTTACAGTTGTAGAGCTTAGTAACAAACATTTTTTGTTCCTACTGTAATTTATTTTCATCTTCAGACATAATGGTTTCAAAGCCTCATCAGAAAGCATCCCTGTTTTGAGTTCTATATTAAATAGATCCATAGCTTTGAATTTTCAGAATCCTAAAAATACACCACCATATTATGCTTCTGCTATGAGCACTTGATTTCTGTTTCTGTTATTAACAAGGAGAGGTTACTTGCTTGTACAACAAGTGGAGTTCTTAGAGGTGTTCTGTCCCTACAGATGCTCCATGTAAGGATATGCACATGCCTGTGCATTCTTCATTACTGATTTTTCATGATCTCCTTGATGGCATATAGGGAGGAATGGACCTTCTCACAGTAAAAATACACCACACCACAACCTCAGGTAAAAGAAGCGGTACAAGGCACGAAGTATAAACTTAGTTTACAGTCTAAGCACTCCATGTGATGAACATTTGTCAACTTCAAAGTTTGAGCAAGACAAGACAAAGAATTTGATAGGTTTCAGAGGAACAGCCGTGTTAGTCTGTATTCGCAAAAAGAAAAGGAGTACTTGTGGCACCTTAGAGACTAACCAATTTATTTGAGCATGAGCTTTTGTGAGCTACAGCTGATTGGCTGATTTCTTGGTAGACATCACAGCAGAACTGAGTCTGGAGGATTGATATGCAAGAGAAGAAGGTAAAAAGGGTGAGTACCTCAATTTCACTGGTAATAAGAATGTGTGACCGATGTTCACTGCTATTCAAGGATGTTCTCCCAAGATCTTATTTTATTGGCTAGAATGGAGGGACAAGTATCAGAAGTATGTCACATTAAAATGATAAAGCTATAGCTGCATAAGGAGTTGACTAATATAAACAAAGACAATAGACTTATTTTATGTACAATGCATTTTGTACAATGGTAATCACTTCCCTCAGACTTACTGAAACCTAAGTTGCTGTGTAATTTTAAAGTACTGTTGTGCAACAAACTTTTGGTTCACTTTCCATTAATATTGGAGCACAAAACATAGCAGGAATGAGAATTTGCTGATACTCCTGTCTTTTTTTTTTTTTTTTTTTAAACACACTTTTTCATATTTCTGTATCTTTGAGATCCCTTTGCATGGAGTCTATTCATTTTTTCCCCTTTAACTCACTGATTCCCTTTTTAAAAACCTTTCTTACACCTTATATTAAGGCAAACGTGGTACTTTTTTGATGTACAGTATTTGAA
Source organism: Caretta caretta (assembly GCF_965140235.1). Taxonomy (NCBI): domain Eukaryota; kingdom Metazoa; phylum Chordata; order Testudines; family Cheloniidae; genus Caretta; species Caretta caretta. Next base: position 51,128,095 of record NC_134216.1, on the reverse strand, counting down.
CTCCATATTAAAAAAAACCCAGCATGTGTGAGCCCTGGAAAACTGATTTACCACAGCTGCAGCAGAAAGCAAACAGAGGGGTTTTTTTTTCTTTTTTTTTTCTTTTTCTTAATTTGACCAGGTCTCGGTAAGTAGAAAGACAATATGGGCAGCTGCTAACTCAAAATAAGTTCTGCTGATAAGGATTTGGTGGAAGGCATTTTTATCTCATGCTAATTTGTTTACTTAGTAAATCCATCTTGGCCCACAAATTTAGGTCTGCAAGTGATGGAATTAAACTGGTTCCTTGGGAGAAAAACAGTTTAAGGTGCAAATGTTGCCCTTTTGTTTTCAGTGTTCCATTTGTGGATCTGCCCTGTGAGGAATTTACAAATCTTCATTTCAGAAACTTATAGGATTAAGCATTGGCTGCACCTAATATCTGGGGCTAGATTGCAGTGTTACTTTTCTTCAGTGTGATCCATTGCATCTTAAAAAGATGAAAGGAAAAGCTTTCTAGTAATACTTTACTCCAAGAATGTAGAAAATGGATTATTTTTTTAATATGGGAATAGGGTGACCAGACAGTAAATGTGAAAAATCAGGATGGGGGGGGGGGGGTAATAGGAGCCTATATAAGAAAAAGACCCAAAAATCTTGACTGTCCCTATAAAATCAAGACATCTGGTCACCCTTTATGGGAATAGCATTATCTGAAGTACTTGTTTATGCTTTGGGATCCTGATCCATGGCTAGGATTCCTAGGTGCCACAGAGATCCTAATAAATAACAACAAGATGCTTAGACCATGTTCTCCATATATAGTCCCAAACATATTTGCCTAAACATGCCTCATTACAAGTATGGACCAAAAATAGGTATCACAACATCTACCCATGGCAACATAACTTTACAAGTATCACAGTGTTAAGACTAGTGGAGAGTCATTGGTTCTATTGTTGATTATAATTGATAATACTTTCTGTATGAAGGTGACATTGCCATCCACACTTGAAAAGTTGGTGGGTAGACCTTGGACCAATAAATCAGCTTGATATTAAATATCTTGCATATTATTATATTGCCTTGAACTACTACTCTTTTCATAGAATCATAGACTTTAAGGTCAGAAGGGACCAATATGATCATCTAGTCTGACCTCCTGCACAACGCAGGCCACAGAATCTCACCCACCGACTGCTGTAACAAACCCCTAACTTATGTCTGAGCTACTGAAGTCCTCAAATCGTGGTTTAAAGACTTGAAGGTGCAAAGAATTCTCCAGCAAGTGACCCGTGCCCCACGCTGCAGAGGAAGGCAAAAAAACCCCAGGGCCTCTGCCAATCTGCCCTGGGGGAAAATTCCTAAATATGGCGATCAGCTAAACCCTGAGCATGTGGGCAAGACTCACCAGCCAGACACCCAGGAAAGAATTCTCTGTAGTAACTCGGATCCCATCCCATCACAGGTCATTGGGCATATCTACCGCAAGTAGTCGAAGATCAATTAATTGCCAAAATTAGGCTATCCTATCATATCATCTCCTCCATAAACTTTTCAAGCTTTGTCTTAAAGCCAGATATGTCATTTGCCTGCACTGTTTCCCTTGGAAGGCCGTTCCAGAACTTCACTCCTCCGATGGTTAGAAACCTTCGTCTAATTTCAAGTCCAAACTTCCTGATGGCCAGTTTATATCCATTTGTTCTTGTGTCCACATTGGTACTGAGCTTAAATAATTCTTCTCCCTTCATGGTATTTATCCCTTTGATATATTTATAGATAGCAATCATATCTCCTCTCAGTCTTCTTTTAGTTAGGCTAAACAAGCCAAGCTCATTGAGTCTCCTTTCATAAGACAGGTTTTCCATTCCTCGGATCATCCTAGTAGTCCTCCTCTGTACCTGTTCCAGTTTGAATTCATCCTTCTGAAACGTGGGAGACCAGAACTGCACACAATATTCCAGATGAGGTCTCACAGTGCCTTGTATAATGGTACTAACACCTCCTTATCTCTACTGGAAATACCTCACCTGATGCATTCCAAGACTGCATTAGCTTTTTTCATGGCCGTATCACATTGGTGGCTCATAGTCATCCTGTGGTCAACCAATACTCCGAGGTCCTTCTCCTCTGTTACTTCCAAGTAATGCGTCTCCAGTTTAAAACAGAAATTCTTGTTGTTAATCCCTAAATGCATGACCTTGCACTTTTCACTATTAAATTTCATCCTATTACTCTTTTGGGGGAAGGTTATTGAGAAGGTGGTCTTGGAACAACTCCACCTTTATTTTACCCTTACCTCAAACCATGCTATATACCTGAGATGCTGTCAGTAAAACTGGTTGATTACATTTATATATTTTTTTGGAGATAAGTGTCTTTGACAACCCACTCTAGGTATATTAGCAGTTTTTTATACTGATCACCATGACTTGTTGGCTCATTGTGCAGTCTGGTTGGTGGACAGACTAGACCTCATGGAGTTAAGTTTTTTTTCTTCTAGAGTGGTTCCAATAAATAATGCTCAACAGCTGGTCATCTGACAGGATTCCCTGCTGTCAACTCTGTGCATGTGAGAACACTAAGGGAAGTTAAGAGACAGTCGGGAGTTCAGTATGCTGCTGATATTTTGCTATACACCTTTCACATTGATCCGAGGTTCTACAAACTCTCTAACTTCCAAGAGTGTGTCTACACTCCCATGTAAACCCAGGCTCTGACAGTGGCTCAAGCCTAACCCTCTTCCATGTACACACCTAGGGCTTGGTCCCAGTACCTGCTGGCCTCCAGGGTATGAGCCCGAGTCAAGCCAGGGCCCAGGGTTCAAACCCAGGATGAGTCAAAATATCTACACAGCAAAGCAATAGGAAGTCCACCAGAAATACCCTACAATCCCATGGGTTAACTTCCTTAGTTCTCTTTATCCCAACAATCTCCAGTTGACTCAATTGAAAACAGAAGACACCCACTCTTGGTGTACAGCAGCAACACAATGAGTCAGCATTGACTCTTCTGTTGTCTTCTGATCACTGAGATGCAAACACACAAGTGGAGAGCCTTCTGTGGTTGCAATGGAGGCTGAATAGAACAAGCCGTTTGCAAAATGTGCTGCTTCATGGTCAGAGGAGCACAACCAGATTTTGGTGAATCTCTAGCGTGAGGCCAGTAATACTGTAGACTTTAGCAAAAGTACCAGGAATGACCACGCGTACCAGCAGATAGCTGAAAAGCTGGCAGCTTAGCAAATTTCCCAGATTGGTGACCAGTGCAGGAAGCAGAATAAGTGGCTCAAGAGTGAGTAGCAGAAGAACCAGGATCCAGAACTGCACCTCGGGCATCTCGCCAACCTCACATCCATTTTATGAGGAATTTAACTGGGCACTACCCCCAGCATGGAGCCAATCGTGATGCATGACAACCTGGTCAGTGGGGTTGGTGCCCTGCTGTCCCCTGAATCCAGCATGGGAACTGATGTGAGCAAGCAGCAGCAGGCTCTGAGTCAGGAGCATGAAGTGACTCTACTTCTGAAACCAGTGCCATGGGACAGGATCAACAGCAAATTATGGATCCATACAAGTTTGCCGCTTTGTATTCAACTCAACAGTCTGTGGAGCCCCCTGGAAACAGTGTGAAACTGTATTCTATTTTCAAATCTAGTCCATTTTGGTTAGAGAAATTCCATGCACTCACCAGTGACATTATTTCTCCCAAGCACGAAAGGTATATCAGTTTTCATTCAGAAATGTGCCATGGGTGGGGAAGAGGAAAGCTGCAGGTTTGTGTGATGCCATAACAGGGTAAGCCATGTGTAAACTGATGCAGCATCCTTTTAATTCCCTCATGGATTCTGACCCAATCCTGGTTGCTGACAAGCTGCAAGCTTTTCCTGAAGCGGGAACTTCAGATAGGTAGTCACATTGTGGGGAAGGGCATATTTCCAGAGCCACCTCAGTCAAGCAGATCAACCTACTCCACTCATAGATGTGCTGGTAAGTCACTGTATGTTTCAATACTTTGGCTGCATAAACTGCAGGTTTCCCACTAGCACTTTGGAATAACATCTCCTTTTGCCAATAGGGCACCACAAGAACAGTTATCCTCCAAAATGTGAAAGGCCTGGAATAATAGAAAAAGCCTTTTGTTGCAAGCCTACTTTCCACCCTATCCACAACCAAGTAGTTATGTAATTTTTATAAAACAGAAAAACTTACTTACCATTGTCTCTGCACTTCCATAACTGCAATTACCCAGGCTGTGTTCAGAAAGATTCTGTGGAGTGAAGCACCTGTTTTACAATATATTTTGGATCAGTTTTGAAATATAACATTTTATGTCCTTGAGATTCCACAGTACTTAGTTCTCTGCTTCTCCACTGAACTACTTCAGGCAATAACCATCTGTTTCTTATCCTTTTTCAGGCTCCTTGACCTCCACTGGCTGTTGTATGTCCAGAACTTAACCTCTGGCTCAACATACCTTCATGGACCATTCAAGATGGAAGTGTTTCCATAATGAAGTTCTGGTTTAAGTTCTTGAGAGGACTGACAAACTGATCCAGTACAGCAGCATGGGGGTGTAAGACTGGAATGACGGCAGGCTGAGAGGCAAAAGGAAAGGCTAAAACTCCCTGCACAGCTGGAGGACAAGGTTTTAGAAAGGGAACAGTTCCTGGAACAGAAATGGTGGCTGAGAGAGGAGGACCCAGGTCAACGGAGATAACTGTTTGAGTGATTCATCCCTATCATGGCTGGAAGAATACAGGCTCCAGCTGCCTCTTCCACACCAAGGCCTGATTCCCCTGCAACATACCTTCAGTCCAGAAGTAGCTTGGACAACTCCATGCATTCATGCACCATGAATGGCTTGGCCCCATTGCAGCCTTCCTTCTTGAACCTCTCCCCTCTGGATACCTCCACCCCTCCGTCGGTGCCAAGTGTGCAGAAAGAAAGGAAAGGAGAATGTGGGGCCAAGGGACATGAAGCAGTAGGGGGTTTATATCATGTTTGCACTGTATTCTGCACTTCTATTTTTTTATTTTTTGTTTTGGAAATGTTCTTCAGTTTCTTGTTTTGGGATGCTGGCAGCTGGCCTGCCTGGCAATGGGCGACGGTTGTATTGTTTTAACACATTTACAAATAAAGCCTTTTTATGTCATCATGAACGTTGATTGCTATCACTGCATCACATTGTACCATCACGATTTGAGATAATAAAGCTTAAAAACATGATCAGGAGCAATTATATATTACTTCGGAAACAATATTTCTCTATGCAGTTATGCAGCAATTTACACGCCAGTAACTTCCTTGTATGAGCCTATACTGTGATTCAGCCCTCCCCATTAATTATTTATCATGTCATTCATTTGTTAGTTGCAAGGCAGTCAAACCTACACCCCTCTCAAGCACTGATCCCGCTCCCCCCCCAAGTCCAGTGAATTTACCCTTTTACCACCAAAAGCACATTGTTATAGGTACTATTTCCCCTCTTCCATTGGGCCATGCAAGTCCATAATGTGAGAACACAAAAGCACCTCTAACTTCTATTGCCCAGGTGTACCAAGATCCAGCTGTGGTAGGTGCCCTTTCTGGCTGAGTGTACCAGTCGGTATCTTGGGTGGGTCAGAAAACACCACCAACACCTCATGCAGTTTTGCTTTTTTCCTGACAGCAGAGTGAAAGCTCACGCAAAAGTAGTTCTTCAAAATGACTCCCTGGCAGGTGCTGTCGGCGGGCTGTTCGCATTTCCTGTGATGTGCAGGGTGGGCAGTAAAGTTTTTCCACAGTGCATTACGTTGTAAGGACTAGTGCAGCCACATTTTGGGAGGGCACTAGGGACTCTGAGATATGATTGGTCTGGCTTGGATCAGCATGCTGAAGTGTGGATGCCAAAGCCTGAGGTTCAAGCATGGGTTAGAAAATTCTTAACATGGGGTTAAGAATCAGCCCAGGGTTCTCTAACATGGGTCAGTTGACTTGAGTCCCACTGATTCTGGCCTTATATTGCAGTGCAGGCATACCCCAAGAGATAGTGCCCCTTATTGTTACTCACATGAACAGATAAAACACAATTAAGAGAGGAAAATGGCTAAATGTGTGTATATTGCTATGTAACTAAATTACCATTTCAGTCTACTATATAAATATTGGCTATCTGACAGTTCTCATAATTACAATATTCAACAGTGAGCTATGGTTTGTATTTTTCCATCTTGTAACAACCAATGTCATGAAAAACAGAAAATTGCACCTCAATCCATTATTCTAAAAAGCATTGCTCATAAGAATATTTTCCCATCACACAGGATATTCTTTGGAAAAGTAAGTGTGCTGCTTTGATCTCCCCTATATCCACTTTTTTTTTTTCTGGCCAGACCTATTTTCAGGTTGGCAGCATCTTTCCCAGATCATGATGGGTTTCACTCTGAAGTCTTTCTTTCATTCTGAGGATGGATTGACAGTCAAGAAGGACAAGACATGAAGCCATTTGTGTAACAGTTGCAGCAAAAATGAGAATTTGGATCAACATATTTATGATGGGTTGTCCCCCTTTAAGGTGCCACCTGATGTACTGCGACTGAGCCTGCCTCTTCTGCTAGACTGGGCCCCCTTTACCCTGTCTTGCTGAGCCAGGCTCTTAAGCCTCCTCTAGCACACATAGGCAGGGCCACGCCCAGCTGCAGGAAGACACAGACTCTGAGATCAGATGTGGGAAGACTCAGTTTAAGGGACTTGCCCCGGCACTCTGGTGCCCACCTCCCTTGGAGTGTAGACCCAAAGTTATATTGTCTTGTGCTGTATAGAAAGATCTGCACAGCGCAAGCTCATAAAAATTCACCCTCTCCCTCAATGTGAAGAGAGAGATGCACAGCTTCTTGCCCCCCCAAGATGTGAATTGCACAAACTGGTTATATTATAAACAAGAAATAAGTTTAACAACTACAAAAGACAGATTTTAAGTGATTATAAGGGATAGCAAGTGGAACAAAGATTACTGAGCAAATAAAACAAAACATACTTAAGATCTTAAAGAGACTGGTTTCAAGAAGTAATTTCTCACCCTAAATATTATCTTAGGCAAGTTGCAGAATTTCTGCAGGCTAGAGTTCCAGTTATTATTTCTTACATCCTGGACCCCTTGTCTCAGTCTGGACTCTGCCTTTCCCCTCAGGTTAGGTCCTTTGTCCCTCCCAGTACTTTGAGCAGTCTTTCTTTGGGTAGGCAATTGAGGAGAGTCAAGATTAACCTCCTCCCCAGTCTTAAAAAAAATTTACCTAAGGTGGGAAATCTTTGTTTGATCCAGATTCCCCCCTCAGAGGAAAAGTACCAGCAGTGTCCAAGGTATTTTGTATCAGGTGACAGGACCACTTGACTTCTCAGGAAGGAGAGAGATTAGTATCTTCACAGTCTTATTGTTTCTTCCTAATGGACCATCAAGGCTGTGATGGCCAGTTGTCTGGTGGGTGTCTCCTAAATACACACACAATTGTAATTGTTATCTCATGTAGGGAAGTGAACAGAGCTTCGGCTCCACTCCCCCCATGCACTCAGTGGTATACTACACCAATGCTGCCCCAAACAAGGACCTGGTTCCTTTTACTCCTTCCTCAGAGCAGCAGGGGAGCCAAGGAGATTGTGACTTTAAATCACAATTTCCCTCCTGGCATGTTCCAGGTGTAGTCCAGTGAACTTTGTAATGGGCAGATTGTGCAGTTATGGTATAATTTCAACTGGAAAGTAAAATTTGAGGATTGTTACTGAATCCCTATAAAATATTAGAAGAAATCACCTAATCCTCTTATTAATACCTATAGTTTTCACAGTCAAACTGTAAATTCTCACAGTATGAACCCCTAGAATGGCCCTGTCTTTAAATTCCCTTACCTAAGGCTCTAATTATTTATTTTATCAGGCTATTATTCTCTTACTTTTCACCAAGGATCTATTACTTTTGAACTGTCTATCTGAGCTCCAACAATTGTCCTTAGGTCCAAATATTTATTAGACAGGAGAATAATTCAAAGTGACATACTGTGCAAAGCACTCCAGGAAAAATCCTTTGGATGATTATATATGTTTTGTATTTTCTTCAGAAAGCAAAGGAAATGATGAAGAAACAAAGCTATTACTAGCTGAGGACTGACATTCATCCAGCTGCTTGAGACCAATTAAAATTAAATTTAAGAAATAAATACATACCATGTAAAAAAAGTGATGGCGTCACAACAACCTGGTGCAGAATCTACTGGTCATAGATACTGAAGTCAGAGGGCAAGAAGAATGCCAAAAAGGGGGGAAAGAAAGAGGAAGAGACAAGGGGGATGGGGGAAAAGGGGAAGGAACATTGTTGTGGTACAAAGAAAACCCAAGTACGTTCTAATTTAGTCGAGACTATGAGCAAAAATATTTTATATTAAAAGTAGTGTGAGTACTATACATCTTCTATTCCTCATAGTAGGTCATTAACACATGAGTAAACCCGAGAACTGAGTGTCCTCGTAGATTCCCCGCATTGGTAAGGTAACAAGATACAAGTCCTAATAATTAGCCAGATCATCCTCTCTGCGTATCGATGCAAAAGCAAGTGAACTCCGGTGGCTCTCCATGTAGGGAGGGAAGGATTCCTGCCGCCTTGGACAAACCCAGCTGCTCTGTGAGATTATGGTGTTGTGTGTCAAAAAGCAGGGGTGCTGGAGCAGAGGGACTGTCGACAGAGACCCATTTCTCACAGACTTGCCATGTTTTATGCAGAAGTTTAGTTGATAATTAATACAGTTTGGATCCTTAACAACTTTTGGGTCCTCCCTTTGAATTCCACTGTACAAACACAGGCAGGATGGTGTATGTGTATGGGGGAAGAGAAGATGCTGACATCAGCTGCATGGCTCTTCTGTTGGGAATGAAGAGAGAGGCCAGTAGATCAGCACAGACGGAGGGATGCTTCACAGGCAATTCTGTTAGATCAACCATCTGGAGGTGTTTTTTCTTTTCTTCTCTGGCCTTACCATGCTGTTTTTGCCATGGAAGGGGCAAACTGGCCCTATAGATCTTCAGCACCTCAAAGAAAGGAATTTATCAAATCAGTGTTAAACAACTGAGCATTATAATAATATAGCTTATGTGCTAGCTCAGTATAATTAGTTATCCCTCCCTTGTTCATTATACTCATTGCATCTTGTCTCTGTAAGGTGTTTGTGGCTGGCATTATGTTTGTACAGCCCCTAACACAGCGAGCCCCTGATCTTTGGTGGGCAGCTTTGAAATTACCTCAAAATCAATAATTAAGTCAATGATCCAGCATAGCCAAGGCTGTTTTCTTAATTAGGCATATGCTATGTCTCAGTGACTTCTAGTTAAGTCCTGAAACCACTTTGAAAACTAATACAGGGGAGTTTTCTAAAAAGGGCAGGTGAGTTCAGAAGAACTATGTCAGGTCTGGTGAGTGTGGGCATCTGGTTAGATGTTAGAAAAGCAATTGATGCTATTTTCTGATAGATTTTTTGAGACTGGAACATAGAACTATAGCATCAAAATTTCTAAAGAAGCAGGATGCAGCATCAACTAGCAACAGAAGTCTGTAACAGCTGTTTCTTCTTCAAATATTCCAATGGTCTGTATGGACAGAGCTCCTGCTGAGGTTCATTGTCAGAGCAGCTGGAACTAAGAAAGAAGCAGTCATTACCTCATACGTTTATTTTTCTGCGGGGGTTTTATCAACTTTCTTTCTCTATTAAATCTTAAGGTGCCTGTCACCTAACGAGAAGGATAACAAAAAGCTTGTTCCTCACTTAGACTGCTCAAGGCATGGTTCTTTCTTTTCTCTCTCTTCCTTCCCTTTTCCCCTAGAGATATTCCAGCATTATTCCAGCAGTATGAAACAAGCTATGCAGTTTACATCAGAGCAATAAGATTGAGAAGGTCTTGATCCATTAAAACATTATGCTCAACACATTGGAAATGGAGTAGATTCTTAGAAACACATGGAAGGATGAGAATCATAGAATTAAACACATTTCTACCTCCCTCCTTCCCACACTGGATATCTTGTGTTAGCCTCTTGTGTCTTTTATATATCTGTTAAAGCCTTAAGCATCCATCAGACAAGAATATTAATGTGCCAATAAAAAATTCATTCTGTGTCAGTACAACTAAGAACCGGCAACCTTATTAGCCATGTGGTGATGCTAAACATAAAACTATCAACATATTTTCCAAATGCCTAATTATTGTGTTTAGACGCTTTGTATGCCAAGTCTTTACATGCTGCATTAAAATATTTTTTAGCATATCAACAATTTAGACTTAAAATAAGCTGTATTTTGTATATTTACAAATTTTAGAAGTGAAACATCAGTGTCTTATGTGGCATGGTAATGAACTATGAACCATGAACTCATGGATTCCAAAGAAAAGTAGTAAATATTTAGGAACCAGAACTTTTTAGAGGTTCATTTTAAATTTGACTTTGTGACAAATTGTTCTTCTGAGATCTCCAGCACCAAGAGTTCAGCTCGTTTGGCTTAGCAGTCAGGACCATTTTGCTAGTCTTACTAAGCATTTACTCAGGTAAGCCATCTGTTGACCTCAGTAAAAGACTGAGGAACCCTGGCAGGATATGGCTTCCAAACTCTTCATTGCTTATCAGAAGTGAACCAAACCTCTGCATCTTTCATCATTACTCTGATCTTTATGATTTGATGTCTGTTTATTCTCCCAGACATTTGTTTGATGTGCTGTGATGACTTTTTCCTGGGTATCTTATCCCTGTAATTTTAAATGACATTAAAAGAACATTAGGTAGCATGGTTAAATATTCTATCATCAGGAAGTGACAAATTTAAGGTTTTATGAGTAACCAGAAATTTTACCAGAATATACATATGCCTCCTTGTGGATACACAATATTAAAGTCTGCATGCTCTTTATCAAAGATTCATGAACAGATTTTTGGTTTTTTTTTCCTTTCATTTTCATACACTTGTGCTATTTGTATGGTCTAATTGTTCTGTGTCTCTTTATTGATGTGGTCAGAAATTATAAAAAATTGGGTCCTTCAATTTGTAGGAACCAAATGTGATTCACATTAAAGGGTGAGGTTTGCAGAAAGTGCTAAGCACTAACTTTATGGAAATCAGGCCCCTTTACAGTGTCTCAAATTGGGCACTCAAAAACATCGCCATGAAAAGCCATAGTCACTCTTAAGAACACTGGCCTTGAAGCTCCCATTGACTTTCCTTGCATTTGTTGGTGCTCAGCATATCTGAAATTAAGTGACCAAAATTAGATGCCATTTTGAAAATACAGCTGTCATAATAAAAAGTCTAAGAAGTTATTTTCCTTCTAAGACATAGGTATGTGTCACAACCTGGCTCAGCCCTCTCCCCCTCCCAACCACCCTGGAAGGACACCAGTCTGTTGTGAGAAGATCCAGCCACTGGATCCTATGTGCTCTAAGCCAACTGTGTCTGGGCAGAGCCGGGTCACTATTCCTAGCTCTGGATCTCCAAGGTGCACTCCCAGGGGCAGGCCTCATGTCTGCCACCCTTCCTTGGGATGTGGGGATATACAGCTACCTGAGACCCTAAAATCAATGCCTTAGACCTCCCAAGCCCCTAGTTGCTTATACATATTCCCTCAGAGTTCTAGCTCATTGTGGGCGCTCTGAATTTCTTGATAAAATGGAGTTGAGAATTGTTACATACTGTGACTAAGTGGGATACATATGTATCAAGTTTTCCAGCCCTTCTGTATTTTATACTTTCTTTTCATTTAGTGTCAAAAATATTCCTTAGACATAATGGAGAGCATGAGGCAGTTAACGATGTATGTAACTTAGCTGCAAACCCAGATGGCCTATACATGTCAGCAATTTTTCACTATTACTTGATTTTGTTTCAATTAATCTGTAGAATGTTGAAAGTATAAGAATAGTTTGCTGTGTAAATATCATATCAGCAATGCTGCATGATAAATGAAAACTACACTGGGATGCAGGGACTGTTACATCATCTGCAATGACCTGAGGCCTTTTCAGCAACAGCTTACCAAGGATCTTTCCAGCGAGGAAGAGGAGCGAAATGCCATGATAATTATCACCATTGTGTCTGTCCCCTTTATGCTTGTAGATTGTTACAATTTTGGCATATCTGAAATCTTGGGGTAAAACCTGTACTCCATGAATCCCAGTGTGGTTTTGTTCATCACGCAGCACTGCTGACATGCAGTGTATTTTTCCCGGGTTGTTTGTCCGGCATTGGCAGCAGATTACATAGTACTATTACAACCATGTTTCTAGGTTTGTAAAAAAAAATGCATGTTGTTACTTGAGAAATAATATGTGATCATCTACTTATGGACTCTATGCATACTTACATGAGTGATTGTTGCACATGCCACTAAACTTTGGCATTCCAGTCTGTTATGTGTTTAACAGTGCAAGCTATAATGTTCTGTTCACGTAGGGTTTTCTAAAATGGATTTTTCTTAGCCCCCCATTCTCCAAGTCTCCCACTTAAAAATTTTTTTAAAGTCATTATTCTGGACTATTTCACCAAGGATCCATGGAATGCAATGAATCCAACATTATGCGTAAGTTTTGTCTGAAAGCCTCTCTCTCCACAAAGAGATCAGGTTGTCATTATTTATCAATACAAATGAGAAGATAACAAACCGAATGGGCAACTACAAAAATAGGGATAAGAAATACTTTGCTTTGTGTTCAGGTTGATACAAGCAGATATAACTAGAACTCCTGAGTTGGAATAAATAAAGAAAATTCATACCTTCTGTCAGTGAAAAATCCCTAATGGTGGGAGATCAGCTTGAATGTGGGAGGTGCCTTCAGCTATCCTACTTTGTGTCATAATCCTATTATGTCTCACAAGTTAAGCAAGTGTTCAGCTTGGTCAGTACTTCAATGGGAGGCTTCCAAAGAATATGTATGCAGTGAAGGAATAGGTGTTGATACGTTGGTTGGTATCAATCTTCCTAAGTCAAGTCATTATTGAACTAATATCCCTGCATGGTGTTTAAGGTCACTATGCTAGTGCCGATGTCTTCTTCTGAAGAGATGTAAAACTGAGGTCATGACTGTTTGTAGTAAGTAGAGGACCCATGGTACTTTTTCAAAGAGTTAGAACATTAAGGCTACTATCCTGGCCAAATTCCAAGTTGGGTGTTTACATTATGCCTCATAAACTTCTCCCTACAGACATTAAGAAATTATTAAGTCATTATTAATATTACCGGTCAATGCTCCGTGAAAGTGGATTGCAAGTTAACATTGGAAAAGTAAGGAAGGTGGAATATGGAGGGATCCTGGCTCATGACAACTCATGACACCAACAAAGTTAGTGGTCAGTCCTGGATGTGGAAAAGATTGTTTACTGCTAAGAAACATTTATGAGATTTAAGTAATATTTTTTAGATAGCTTGTTCTGTTAGGACATTGTGCCTGCAATATATTCTTAGTATGTTTCACTCTCAGCCCTGAATTTTGTGGCTATTGACATTTGTTGCATCCCTAACACTGCAGCTTTTTTTCCATCTGCATATTTGTAAAGCTTCACCCCCCCCCCCCGCAAAGTCTTGCTCAAATGGTCTTCAGCAGCATGTTTGGCCACTTGGCAGAGTTTCCATGACAACAAATAACAGATTTAAATCTTTTTATTAAAGTTAATGTTTAAAATCAAATTTATACAAGTTAAGAGGGAAGGTACTGTACATCTGGTGTTGGGCTTGGGTTATGGGGGAATGCAAGTATCAGTTACAAGGTTCATGAGGTACATATATATCACATAACCAGCATAGATCCATATTGGGGTGTGGGAGTTTTTAAAGCATCAGTGGATAAGTTGGTTCAGGTACGCCACCAATGGAATGTATTAAGAGTCCAAGTCAGTAGTGGTGTAGAGAATAAGTACATGGGTGGGGTATGTCCCTCAGTTCGTAAGGGAAGGAAGTGGGTTATTTCCCTGATTGGCGTTCTCGGTTCTCGACCTGGTACTGGTGGTATCCTGTTATGTGTTCCATGTAGATGTCTCTGGAACACCTGATGGTGTCAGACACCATGAGCTGTCTCATGAGCTGGGCGTAATGTTAACCAAATCCGCACGCTCTCAATACCGGCTTGTTGTGGGGGTCCCATGCGCTCAGGGCTCCCAGGATCAGGGCGTGTATCTGGACCTCGTAGCCCTGGGCTCTCAGGGTGTCGGCCAGCAGGGTGTACTTCAACGCCTTCCATGCTCAGGCCTCGTAGAAAGCCGGTGACCTATTTTCAAATGGCACCGTGACCTCTACCATGAGGACCTTCTTTTTTTCTGCATTGGTCACAACAATGTCAGGTTGCAGTTGGCTGTCTGTTCTGGGGATGGCGGCGTTGATACCATATTAACTATAGGGCCAAAGCCCTAAATGTAATTAAGCTAGGCTCCTGGATAATAAAAACTATTTTATGTATATTAAAAGGGGGCTATAATCAAATAATTGATTATACAATTATTAAAGTAGGCAAACAGTTGTGATTGGAGTGTTGGTTAAATGCTTTTGTTTGCCTTGGCATTTCCAAAGTTAATATATTTACTATTCTATAGAAAAGAAAAAGGTTGTTATCCTAACTGTATCTCTACATATTTGCTAAATTTGATAGCATTATGAGTATTTGGAAGGCATACTGTTACCACCATTAATGCAAGACATTTTCTGTGCTTGGTAAGCTATGATTGGAAGACATTTAATATCTACTAGATCTGAGTCTATTATTAAAGTTTCCCAACATTTCCTATTATAAAATCATGTTTTAACTTCCTTATAACTTTTCCAAACGTAACCATTTGGTTTTAAACTTCTCATGTCAGGTGTGTGGGGGGGAGAGGTGGAGGGGGGAGATTTTGTCTGATTAAGAAAGAAAAATCAGCCAAAGCAGTTCCACCGCTTCTGAGAATGAGACTAGGGAAAAATATATAATTTTTCCTCATGTTCAATTCTGGCCATCTCCTCTTTAAAAAGCTATAACATCCTTGTGCTTTGAAATTTGGCTGAGAAGTGATCTTTGTGTCAGGGATGTGTCTCTTGCTGTTCCTTGTGCAAATCGGCATAAAGTTGGCCAAGCTATAACCCTTTGAAAAGTGGCACTATGCACATGGTCAGTAGAGACCTGTTAGATTTTAGCAGTTACATTTCTAGAATATTTGATTCATGCTGGGCATGCTCTAGCCTGGGGCAGAGCATGACTTTCCCTGCAATCGCAGCTCTGGGTTGTTGTTGGCCATGTCATGGCTGGACATCTGATATGAGAACAGGGAGCCTGTTTCTCTTGTGCTTTCAGTGATCCCCTTGCTGAGCCTAGGAGGAAACTGCTTGATATGACCATAGAGGGAATAAGTGCCAAAGCAGTGATGTTAGTTGCGGGGTGGGGAGTAATTGGGACTGGAGACTGGTAGGGGTGGGAAGAGAGGGAAATTGGGACTAGAAGTTGGGGTGGAAGGGAGCCTGGAACTGGAGACTAGGATGGAGGAAAGAGACATAACAGTTGAGAAGCCAGACGAGAGGGAACTGGGGCTGGCTGGGCAAAGAAAGTGGGAATAGTGGGGAAGACTGGAGCAAGGAGTCTGGGACAGTCAGACTAAAATTTCTTGGGCAAGGAGACTCGGACTATGGTAAGAAGCATGAAGAGTAGGGACTAGGGAGATGAGCCAGGGATGTGTGTGGAGGGAGGACTGGAACAGGGACAGGTTGGAAAGGACAGGGCAGAAACTGTCAATCTTGGAGAAAAGGGGCAGAAGAGTCTGTGCCCACTAGAGCACATTCCCCTCCAGAACCTGGACTCAAGCCCAAGATTCCTGAGTCTCACCATTCCTCTGCTGTCAGCAAATATCTGTGAATCCCACTGGCTGAGCCCCATTCACAGGTAATGGCAACCTTATCATCTTGCATTTCTTAATTTTTGAGTGCTTGACTTTGAAACCTCAATAATGTTCTTTTAATGCAGTCTTTTGATGTGTAATTAGATATTAGCTTGCAATGTGAAATGGCATAAAGGGGTTAGGGAAGCCAATACAATTTAGGTTATAAAGTGTTATGACTGCCTGGGGGAGGGGGAAGTCATGGACTGTGGCTGCATGGAATGGCTAGGAATGGCTTCTGGTCAAATACTTTTCTTCTGTTTCTCTGAAGACACCTCAGTGGCTGCTTTATGGAGATGAGGCTATAAATGATAGATTGACAGCAGCCCTCTACTGGGGTGTCTACACTATCCTTTTTTTCTAAAATTTACCATCATTGCTACAGCTGTGCAGCTGTGTTGGTAGACATGTTGTCTGACTTTGCTCAGAGCATATCTAGTTGACATAATAGTACAAATGCCAGCAGCAGTAGCTGTTGTTTTATATTTGCTAGTCTGTTGTCCTCCATTGCTACCACCTGCAGAACTGCATTGGTGTAGTAATGGTGAACAATTTTATAAAAATAAACAATGTAGACAAGATCTGTGGTCTTTTTGTCAACCCCCTGCAATTCCTAGCATAAATTAAAGTTGACTGTTAGCATTAACTTGTGCTTGTTCTCCCCCTGGTTCAGCAATAAATTCCCCTGTGAAAGAGCATTCAAGGAGGCAAAGCAGTGGCCAGTGGAAGGCATGGGCTTTATGCTCCCATGGATGGTCCTGGTCTCTGGTAGATACCCATTTTGAGATCAGTGGGTTTCACGGACTGATCCCTGGCCAATTGCAGGGGGAAGGGAATTTTTTTTCCTTTTTGAAAATCTTTTTTGAAATTGTCTGCCTTCGTGGTGAAAAAAAGAAACAAGATCTTGTTTTCCATAAGATCCTGTTAGAGGCATAAGAAAACTTGTACTTGCACAGAAATTCCCACTCTATTTATTGCGCCTTATAGGAAGAATAAGTATAAGTGACTTTGAATACATTGGTGCTATGGGTACATATGGGAGCTATATATTATACGCATAAGTCATCGTGTGCATAAGTCATTAAAAGAACACATACTTTCCACTACAAGTAGATGTGAATTTGAAAAATCTATATGCCACCAAGTCCTATAAGAATTTATCACAGAATTTCACTGGGATCACTTACACTGTCATAAGCCCCTTCAGTGTCATTCCTTTGTTTACACAAAGCTAAATTCAGGCACGTAAAGACATGTTAGAGATAAGTGCAAGGATTCAGATGACAGAAAATCAATTATTTATTCCACTTTAGTTCACATTCGCATTTAAACTGAATTTCATTAATTTGTATACAGTATACATGCTGGGTTCAGTCAGTAAGAATCTGAATGGATTTAAAAAAAAATCTGATTTCTAATCTCTAAAATAGTATTAAAATATCTTATGTGAAGATATTCTTGTGTGAATATTCTTGTGTAGCACTAACTGGATGTATTTCTCTCTGCTGTAACATTCAGTGTTAACATTACATTTAATGGCTTACTCTTTACTGGTTCTAAATTATTCTTTTATTCTGTTTTGATACTATCTCCCTGGTCACCCATTAAAATAAATTCACTTATAAATTTCATGGTACTTGAATTTACTTGCAAATGGTCAGGATAACTTTTTCAGCTTCTTTTCAGCATATTAGCCCCTGATTCTACAACTTTTTGTGCATAGACAGACCCCCTGAGACCTCACAGTGCCCCACTGCATAGAGACATGGGGTCCACCTGCACTGAGTCAATTGCACGGTACAGACTTCAACCATCATTTATGGATGATTAATATTTTATGAATGATGAATATTTTAATTAATAAACATTAGTAAACAGTCATATAAATGTTTCCAATTAAAAGTAACTTCACATTTATTGGCTACACTAAAAGTACTTATACAATACCGTTCATATGATGATTATATTTACGTAAGGACAATTTGTCGTAAAAATTTTATTTATGTAGATGAAAAGATTCTAACAGCAGATCCATGTTTAGTAAGTCTTAATATTTGATGCACATTAAAAAT
The DNA here is from genome assembly GCF_965140235.1 of Caretta caretta. Lineage (NCBI taxonomy): Eukaryota > Metazoa > Chordata > Testudines > Cheloniidae > Caretta > Caretta caretta. Next base: position 51,110,143 of record NC_134216.1, on the reverse strand, counting down.
ATACAACACATATACGGTCAAAGACACACACATGTATAATATATATATTATATATATATGTATAATATATAGACTTTTTTGTTTCTGATTTATGTATTTTTTGCCTATTTTAATTTGCATGTGCTTTTTAAAAAATCCTTGGTTGAAAGTAAGGGACAAGTACAGGTTGTTTACCCATGAATTAAGCGCAAAAACTGACCAATTTTGAAAGGATCCATGGCACTACTTGTGCACAATAGTTGTGCAGGAGCAGGACCATATTTTCTTATTTACACATTTGTGGAACAACTTACAATGGCTAATAAAATGTAGATGATGTGCTCAACTCTTGTAAACTGGAGTATTTCCACTGAAATCAATAGAGCTATGCCAGTTTACAGCAGCTGAAGATCTTGCTCAAATGTATGGTAAGTTATACTCCCGGGCTATAATGTACAAGTTGAGCCCTTTGTCATCTGAGAAGTCCAATTAACTTCAAGAAGGTCTCTGCTGTCAGTGGGACTACTCATATAAATGTTTGTTTTATAGCTTAGGCCTCTTCTCAGGTAAGACCTACAGAATTTTAGCTTTTGGAGTAAGAGAGGTTCTTTTCTGCCTTCAAGTAATAGGTGGGTAAAATCAATGTAAACTACTACTGGCAATAGTTCTTTCAGTAGCTTTTTCATTGTTAACTTGACAGAATATTTTTTCCAATGGATAATGATTTGCGTGGCTCCCTCCCTTTCCCCCCTTTCTTCCTGCACATACAACTGGGCTGTACTGCTTTCTACAAGTGCAGTGCTGTTGTCTCTTGTGTCATTATCTCAAGTGTGGTGAGAAATTTCAAAATGTCCTAATTCCCAATATCTCTGTGGATCACTGTGGCTCCCTTAATGACTAGAATAATTAACCGTGATAATATGCTTTCACGTTCAGTTTTAATTAATCAATTGCACAAGTAATATAGAAGTGATGAATCACATGCAATACAGCTAAGCATAAGACGGGATTTACATACAAGACACTACATGCTAATGATAGAAGGGAAAGAAAATAGAGATGTTACAGAGACAGCCATTAGGAAAACGAAAGGTGCAGAAAGAGAGACTTTAAATTGTTGGATGCATTCCTCTCTGCTCCTATCTTATGCTATATGCACTGGGGCCAAAAAGGAGGGATTGTTAAATGACATGGATGTGACTGATGAGGTAAGAAATGCTGACAAAAATTGTTTGAGCAATGATTGAAAAAGCAAGCGGAAACATTTTTCTTTAGCATAATACCTGATCATTTCTTAACTACACTATTTTTTCCCTAAAATGGGTAGAGAGGCTGGGGTGTTTTATTTTTCAGAAACCCTCATTTCTGGCCCCACCCTGGAGCCCGCACCTCTCAGTTAGAGCCCTCCCACACCCCTACCCCTTGTCCCAGCCCAGTGAAAGTGAGTGAGGGTGGGGAAGAGTGAGCCACCGAGGGAGGGGGAATGTAGTGAGCAGGGTCAGGGCCTTGGGGAAGGGGTGGGGCAAGTGACATGGCCTCAGAGAAGGGGCAGCGCTAGGGTGTTCAGTTTTGTGTGAGTAGAAAGTTGGCAACCCTAACTAAAGACTAATCCTCAATGGATCTATACTGACTAATACTATCTGAGGTTCTGGCCCTTATTCTCCAGTGTTAGGGCAGAACCCCCTTTTCTTAGGGGTTCTTTCTAAATAGTCCATAAAGGTATTGCAGCAAGGTATTGCATTGTATTGTCCTTAGCAGTTAAACACATTACTTGTATTAGCTACATGGCTGGTAACATCAGTGTGTGGCAGTTTTCAAGACATATTGTTTGAACTAATCAGGTGGCTGTGTTATTTTAGATTTTAGCTGAAAAATGCATTTTATAAATCATTTAAGATCACACCCATCTATCTGTTAAGATACTGCATTTGCTTCTACCACAGTTCTACTAGGTTCCCCTGTGATTAATGAAGATAATACATATATAAACTGGAGTTATTCCAGGAAAGGAGAGTGATGAAGTACGAAGAGAATGAGTAAATGATCACTGTGAGAACACTGTTATACAAAATATAGAATACTACTATGGAGGCAGATAACTTACCAAGTGATAACTCAGTCATGTTATTCAATAGTACAGCATCAGAATCATGGAATTAATTTTGATTTTCATTGTTTGGAATAAGGAATTATGGGCTTCATCCTGAAAATCAAGTATGTGCTGCAGAGTGCTCAGTGCCTGATAGGATCCAGCCCTGCATCTGGTATTGTAATATTCTGCCACAATGTAAAAGACAAATGGGGGAAGGTCAGTGAATTGCAAAATGGTGAGATTTTTGCATGGACACTCTGTCCTAATGTAAAACAGATCCTGCAATTCTGTGAAGGTCGTTGCTTGCATAAGATACCATCCTTGGAAGCCCCAACTGTGGAGATTAGAAGAGTTAAGTCAGCTCTGAATATCACAACATTCTCTTCAATTAAAATTTTTGTACTTCATCAGCAGCTATTTTCCTACATTTTCCACTGCCTCTTAGAATCATAGAATCATAGGAGATTAGGGGTGGAAGAGACCTCAGGAGATCATCTAGTCTAACCCCCTCTTGCCACACATTGCTGCAGATCTTCCCCTAGGCATGCACAAGAAGATTCCCCTCTATGCATGGATGACCCTGCGTGACAACCATTCTTACCTCCTGCTGGACCCCAACAATGCACATTATAGGTCCAGGCTCTGTGCAAGGAGTGGGAGTGAAGACTGGGTGAGCAGATGTGGAAGGAATAGGCCAATGTGGGTAGGGGACACACAATCCCAACTGCAGCCTATTTAATGTTCTCTGGGAAAGATAATTCAGCACTGCACCGTATATTTTCCAGAGCCCAGACCCTGGAATCTCAGATACATTATAGATACATTGTCAAGAAGCTGGAATTTCCCATTTGCAGAGGCCTCTGAGTAGCTACATAGCTTCTTGTGATGAACAGATGGTAAGCTGTATCTATACAAGTGTAAGTGTAACAGAACCAATTGCCACTGTTATCTGCTGACACAGTTGCAACCCAGTTAAAAGTTCGTAGTATATTTTGTCTCAGTTACTGGCTTAAAACTCAAGGCCTTAGCTGAGATAAAGGAACTCAATTAAGTCTTGTTTACATGTTGTAACCATGTCAAGGGTTATAGAATTTAAATTAGTAGTAGGACCTTTCATAAGGGTGACCTAATTCTAGTGAATTATTTTCTTTTTACATGGATTTCATTGCATTTAACACAGCAATTAATATGACATTAAATAGCATAGTGCACGTTTCGGAGCATAAAGTCTTTTGTGTCCATGAGGCATATTTTGTGTTTAAATCCTTGTCTTGCTTTCACTGCCTCAGCACCTGATTGACGAGCAGATCAAAACGGGAGTTGTAGCTTTATGTACTTTGGATACCAACTTAATTACCAGTTCCTAATGTGCCATCTGCTACTTTTTATTGGCTTGCCATAGTACAAACTGTAATGAGCCCCATCTTGCACTAGGCCATTTCTGAAAACAAGAGGGAAAAGGAAAAAATGTGTCGAGTAGAGTAGGTACTCTGAGGCTTAATTTGTTCAGGGTAATATAATTCTTTAAAATATGAGCAGTGCTTCAAAGTGCATAGTATTTATACTGGGAGGTGAGAAAGAGATGGATATATCTTATGGAAATACACTATACATCCTCAGTCCACTCCTGCATTACATTTTAATGTGATCAGGGAGCCCACTCCTCCTGGTATTAGCTAGGTGTATGCATGTTGGGCAGAATTGTTCCTTTTGTAACTCCATTGATTACCCTTTTACAACCTTACTGGTCTCTCCAGGAACTTCACTATTTATAATAGCCTCTATTATTCTTAGGCTGAGGTGTTTTTTTTTCCTGAAGTTGCCTAAAAGGTCTGAACGCCCAATTCCCATTAACTGTAATTCCCTTTAATTGACTCTGAAAATCTCTCAACCTTGAACTAGATCTTGAAACCACCCTTTGTTTCCTGCAATTGTATAATTACTTTAAAAATCCAAGTGTTTGCTCTTAATATTGTTGAAGGAGGAAAGAATTGCTAAATCAATACTCATGCAATTTTAAGCCAATTTTAAGTTCCTAGTTCATGTTTCTTTTGGGAAAATTATATTACATGATTAGTTGCTATCCCCTTAGTCCTGCTTTCCAAAAATCTCATGCTTCAACCAATCAAATCATTGCCTTTCATTATTTTGTGCCCCATCACGGCAGCAGTGTTCCTGATATTTTCTTATGTGTCACAGCTGATGTCCGCACAATGACAGCAATTCATCCCTGGTGCAACCCTACTGAAGTTGTGCCAGGGATGAATATGATCCAATATGTCTTGCCCTACTTTTTTGAATGATAGTTGAAATTTATTGTGAAGAAAATGGATTGTAAATAAGCATCATGCATGTATATGTTGAGGTCGAGGTTGTTCTCCTAGTGTGTCTTTCACTTGGTAAAATATATTTAAGCACCTAAATAAACTAGCTGTTTGAAATTAAAACATAGAGACACATTTAAATGATGCTGCATCAGGAACTTAAACAGAAAATTCCAAGGAACTAGAGATAAAAACTTCCAGTTTCACTAACTTCTAAAATGCTTCCCTTTCCCCATCTTCCCAGCTCTGTCACCAGACTAATTAATTTGAGCACAAAGGCAAGTTAGAACTTTAGTTGAACAAGTGTATATTGTTTTCTGTTTTCATAGACATGTCTATTTAGGAGGAATACAATCAACTGCTGGGTTCTTAATTAGCCATGCAAAACAGGAGAAAAAAAATCACAAAATACTGTGAAAAGCTTACAAGTACATAACTAGATCATGTTAAATATATAGCTCCCATCCCTGTAGTATCTGAGGGGAGATTTTTTTAAAGGGTACTTAAGCAACTACAGATGCATATAGTTACCTAATAGGATTTTCAGTAGTGTTCAGGCACCTAGCCCTTTTGATTTCATGCTTAATGACTTTTCAACCCAGGCAAGGATTGTTTTGCCATGTATGAAAAGCTGCTTATTTTTTCCTCCTTGCGGCGGCGGGAGATGAAGCTCCAAGGGGAGGTGCTTGCTCTGGGGTGGGACTGGGGATGAGGGGTTGGGGGTGCAGGAGGGTGCTCCAGGCTGGGACCAAGGGGTTCGGAGGATGGGAAGGGATCAGGGCTGGGGCAGGGGGTTGGGGCACAGGAGGGAGTTAACAGTGCAGGCTCTGGGCAGTGCTTACCTCAAGCAGCTCTCAGAAGCAGCGGCATGTCCCCCCCTCCGGCTTCTATGCAGAGGCATGGCCATGCAGCTCTGCGCCCTGCCCTGTCCACAGGCACTGCCCCTGCAGCTCCCATTGGCCATGGTTCCTGGTCAATGGGAGCTGCAGGGGCAGCTCTTGGGGTGGGGGCAGCATGCGGAGACCCCTGGCTGCCCCTATGTGTAGGAGCCGGAGGGGGGACATGCTGCTGCTTCCGGGAGCCATGTGGAGTGGAGCAAGCCCCGACCACAATCCTGGCAGGAGCTTGAGGGCCAGATTAAAACATCAGGAGGGCCGGATGTGGCCCCCAGGCCATAGTTTGCCCACCCCTGCTTTAGGCAGAGCCATGCACCAAAGCCCTTCTGATGCAGAAAGTTCAGTTTTGAAGTGCACATCAAACCATTGGGCTTGGATTCCATGTACAGGGATCTGTCTTAAATCCATTGCTGTCCATAACAATAAGAATTTTTTGCTTCTCACTCTCAAAGGGCCAGATGAAAGTCGATTTACAGTAGGAAGATAAATATCTAAACAGAGAAAAAGGTTTAGCAAGACAGAAAAGTGGATGAGATGTTCTTACTGACAAGGAAACTCCACACAGTGTACAGAATAGCTTAAAAACACATTAAATAATTTACCCTATTCTAAAACTTGGATCTTCTCCTTTTGTTGTTCCTATTATCACCTTTGTAATACACTGCTTGCTTTTGGCTCAGAATTGACAGTCCTCAAGAAATTCCTTGCTGCTACATGTTTGAAGACTTGCTCCACAGTGCTGCTACTTTCCTTGGCAGACTTCAAATTGTTACATAGTATGCAGTGATAGACAGAGTAGCAGACAGCTTACTCCCTAAATACTTGATATTTGTACCTATGTGGGTGTTTACTTTCCCACAGCAGTGAAAACAAGGTAATTAAGATTGAAAAATACCTTAAAAGAGATCCTTTTACATACTTTCGGCTGAAGTATTTATTTGGCTTGCAGTCGAGCAAGTGCTTGCAGTCTAAGGATTAACACACAAACTATCTTAAACCACAAACTAAATTTGTTCTCAGCTCACTATTTCAGTTTACAGCTTCACATCATCTTCAGGAAAAATTACTAATCACTAATTTCCATTGACGAAGTTGAGGGTTTTACAATATTCTTTCAGCTCGTTTTCCCCAGATGCTCAATGAGTTCTTCAAACCCCTTCTTCCTTCTGCCCTAACTTATTTTATGCTGACAACCCGTATGGACTCAAGTTAATACAGTACCAAATGGGCCTTTGTTCAAGCTCAGCAAAGGTAATTGGTTAATACATTATATTTTCATACTTGGGTTCAAATATGATAGAGGTTCCAGGTAAAAATTTAAGTGGTTTCAAGATGGGGTCATGTTTTCAGTTAACCTTAGTTGAATCCCTAAATCTTGCATGCTGAAGATCCACATTTATACCCCCAAATTGGATATCTGGCTCCTAATTATCTGACTTGCACCCACAGAAGTATATATGCATAAATCAGACCTGCAAGTTGAGAGGTTATTGATGAAAATATGTTCCCTAGTTGGTCTCATAATGAATATTTTTCCACATTATAATTCAATTATCAGTCATCTTAGGAGCAGTTCAGAACTCGGACAATGAGGGCCTGAAAGTGCCTGGATTGGAAAGTAGCAGGAAAGCTGAGTCCCTATCTTACATAGAAATAGTTCACGGCACTTACTCTCAAAGTAATTCTGAAAGTGGAAAGCAATAGTCCAACAGCTGGTGCCAGAGAAAACTCTAAAAGCTCAAACAAGTGAGAGATGGAAGCTAATCATCCATTTTGTCTCTTTGCTCAGGCAGGATTTTTCTCTACTTTACGTATCTTTTAGTGTTCTAGCAAGTCAAGCTTTTGGTGTCCCAAAAGTCAGGATACTACCATGTCCCTTCAGATGCTTTTCTATAGCCTCAGAAATCTTACTATAAGACTTTTCTCCCATTCAGTATAAATATCACCTTTTAAAATTTCCTTCTTTTATTCCTACTTGTACCATATCATGAAATCCTCCACTTTCTTGGGGTGAAAATCAAGGCTTCTGGCTCCAATGAAGTCCAAAGTAAAATTTTCATTTTCTTTAATGGGGCCAAGATTTCATAGCTTTTACCAGATCTGTAGACTATTATGTCCCCAAATGTAATTGTCTCTTAGCTCTCTTTAGTTCTTTTAATCTTTCTTAAGTCAGCCCCTTCAGCATTTTTGTGATTTCTCTGAACTCTCAAAGTGTTAGTGTTGTATTCTTGTTGAATCCTTGTCTTCAACTAGCATGGTCTGTTTTCCTCCCTATATATTTAATTATTTTTCTCTTAATGTTTGTTCCAAGAGTTTAGTAGAAATAGTGACCTCCCAACCAGTTTAACTTCTATCAGTATCACCTTTTTTCCCTTACTTTGAATTGATGTTCCCCTGTACTGGTGCCTTCCTTGACAATGATTTTTCAAAAATCTCAATGGCTCACTAAGTTCAGTGAATTCCCTTAATACCATAGGATGCATGATATTTGGGCTGGCTGGGATGTAGTGATTTTTCTACTTCACTACATATATTTTAAAATGAATGATGTTACCTTACAAAATATGTAAGTCATCCAAAATGAAACTCCTTAGAATTAATAAAACCTGACCCCTCTCCACTTTGGAAATCCCCAAAGGCTTTGGGTAATGTCCTTATGTCTTCCCCTCCCTTTCCTCTGGAATACAGCACTAAATAGAAAGAACCTCCAATAAGCACAACTGCAGTGTCTATGTGTTGATAATCTTTTCCACTAGCATGTTTAGTGCAGCTTTTGGGAATTTTTCAAGCTGAGTGGACCAACTCTTTCTGCTCTGATTATGGACAAGCCCAATGAGAATAATAGTTTCAAATGTTGTAATGCTCCCATTAATAGTGTTCTCCCAGCACCTAGTGGCAAACACTGTTTGTTCAAAAAAGTATACTTTATAGGTAAAATAAAACTGTGAACTGGAGAGAATATTGCTCCATCTGAAGAGGCAACAGAAGATTCACGTAAGGATCCAAAAGAGGGGATGGTTATGACCTTCACTTGCTGTGTTGTCTCCAATCTTTATTGTTTGCTCTTTGGGATTGGGTCTGTGTCTTTACTTGTTTTGTGAGGGACCTAGTACATTTTGGGTGTTCAAAAATAATTACTTCTCATAAAAATAAGTTAAAAACTCTTCTAAACATTTTTTTCAGTTCTCTTAATTTGGATGTGTTATAACATGTATAAAAGTAAATATCTAAATCACAGCAGTCCATAGGATCCATCCTGCAAAGCTCTAACATCCACGGGCTTCTGTGGAGCTTTTAAATTGCTGCTGATTCCCATTGTTGTTTGACTGCTTCCTACCCTGGTGTACCCTGGTCACACACAACAACAGTCCATTGTAATTGATTGGCCCACTCCCACCCCTTATTTTAATGGAAGCAGCAGGGTTTTTAAATTAGCTTTTAGAAATGCTGGGTAGAGGGTCTGTCATTAGTCATTATTTGAACATCTGTGTAGGGCTGTTAGAACTCCGCAGTGCTCTCACAATGAGGAGTCCTTGTGGCACCTTAGAGACTGACAAATTTATTAGGGCATAAGCTTTCATGGGCTAGAACCCACTTCATCAAATGCATGGAGTGGAAAATATAGGAGCAGGTATAAATACATGAAAAGATGTGAGTTGCCTTACCAAGTGTGAGGTCAGTCTAACGAGACAGTTTTTTTGTTGAAGAATTGCCACTTTTAGGTCTGTTGTTGCCATCATGTGCCAGCAATGCCCCTCTGCCATGTACGTTGGCCAAACCGGACAGTCTCTATGCAAAAGAATAAATGGACACAAATCTGACATCAGGAATCATAACATTCAAAAATCAGTAGGAGAACACTTCAGTCTCCCTGGTCACACAATAATAGGCCTAAAAGTGGCAATTTGTCAACAAAAAACTTCAAAAACAGATTCCAATGTGAACCGGCAGAACTGAAATTAATTTGCAAACTGGACACCACCAGACTAACATGGCTGCCACTCTGAAACCTGAAACCAGTGCTCTCAGTTCTGGGTTAGAACGTCCCCAAATGTTTCCATACTGTTAAACTTACTTACACCTGAAAATGCTCTGTTAATGGGGTCGTTAAATATATAACACTAGAAGAGTGGGAGAAAAAACACCCTCCCTGTTTGTTTACAGAGGAATGGTCCTGTGAGGTGCTGAATTCCTTCATTTTTTACTGAAGCAGTGGAGAGTGCTGAGTGTCTCACAGGACTGTGATATTGTGCTTGAAGGACCAATTGAGCCCATTTAACTGTACCTCCCATCTACATTTAGCATGGCATCAGTTCAGCCTTGCTCAGAACTACAGTTGTACCAGGACATTAAAAGCTTGTACCTTATGATTAGCACTTGATGCATGGAAACATGTTTAGAAGCAATTCCAGGTGCCTGAACTGGTGCTATAATCCCTACAACTACCCAGTAGGGATGAGGCTTTTGACAATTGTTACCACATTTACATCAGAGGTGAGGCCATATGGTAAGACACTTTGCAATTTTGAAATTTGTTTTAGTTCTAAGCTGTAAGGAAAACGATTTAAAATGTCCAGCGAAATGCAATTTTCGGAAAAAAAATGTCTTGGGTCAAACATTCAAATTGGATAAAATCAAATGTTTCATTCAGATTTTGACTTTTTATTTTACTGTCTGTTATAACATATTATTCCAAAACAAAGTAATTACAACGCAAAAGATTGAAATTCTCTGTTCTGTTTCAACCCTACCAAAATGCCTTGTTTGGATTTCTTTTAAATGAAATTTTCTCAGAATCAACACATTCCATTGGAAAGTTTCAGTTTTGAAAAAAATGGTATTTTCTGACAGCAAACCCTTCTGTCTGAAAATTTTCACTATCTTTAAATGTGAGTAAGTCTATTTAAATCCACCCGTAAGGAAATAACCCTTGCCTGGAGTCTACTTGAAAATAGGAATCACGCCCCTGAAATGGAAAAGAGTACATTTTTTTAACAATCTCTAGAATTAATTATAACTATGTCAATCATCCTTTATTTGTGCCAATTGCTGCATTAAGTTAGCCTTGAAACTGGAACTAATAGGGACAGTTGACTGCTTATTTATTTTTTTCCCTGATGCTTCACATTTTGAGTTACAGTATGCAGTATTATATTGTCATATCACCCCAGATGTACACAATAAAAGAAAAATCTATAAAAATGAGCTATGCTCCAATGGCATGTAGCTCTATAGAAAGCAGAGATGAGTGGCATTATAACATTCCACCCACTCTGTAACTCAACATGGCAAGTATTAGAAGAGAAAAAAACTTTTGGATTAGATACCCAGTCTGTAATTTATAGCATTGTTAGGCTTTAAGTGGCTATGGAATAAAAAAAGATAGAGTCTAAATTTACTGTCTAATAAGTTTATATGAAAAAAAAATCAAGAAGCCTGGATCTTTTTAGCAAAGTTGGACTGAAAGCACTAAAACTAAGTTTCTGAGCTTAACAACTTATTTTAAAACAAGCATAATTTTTCCACTGATTCTTTAAAATTTTTCATATTATTTAGAATGTTCGGAATGTGAATCTGGTCTGAAGAAATGATTCCAGGTGAAGTTTTCTGGCTTGAGACTTTATTTTTACTCTCTCTGTATGACATTTAGCACAATGGGGTTCTGACCCTGATTGGGGACCATTAACAGGAACAAAATAAGAATAATATTGCTACCTAAGCAAATTTGTACCTAGTTGTACCTAGAGGAAAAAATAGAAATCAGGCACAAAAATAATTTTTCCAGACAGGTGAAATGTATATAAATTCCCTTTATTAACTATAAGCCTCTTTAGTTTCTATAGCAGTTTATATATAAACAGCAGGAAGCAACTGTGTAGCTTCACAAACCTCGGTCTGCTACATTCTGCTCTCAGTTACCCTGGTGTAAAGTCAGAGTAACTTTGCTGAAGTTATGTGCTAAAGATACAGTGGTGTAATTTAAATGTGAAGATTAGAAGCTTAAGCCTCAACCATTTATAAAAGCTCTACAGAATAGTCCTTTAGTGGGAGTTAAAGTGATCAGAGTGTACACATCAGTATTAGATGTTAAGTATAGGTTAACGTAATGAAAAATCAGAGTATTATTTCTGAATCCCTGAATGAAGTTTAACAGGATTTATAACCTGAGATGATATATTGCCTTTGTTTTCAAAGGACTGTATCCTGATGAAGAAGTAGGTACATAAATCAATATGTGAGATTGAGAAGCTTCTGATGACCATAAAATTACTTGAAAATATTGACTGTTCATGAAGATGGAAAGAGTGTTAGCTTAAACAAGACAAAATATGGCTTGTTAAGTATTAACTGGGGGCTGAATCTTCCCTTCTTTCTATAACATCCTCACCTATGGTCTTGCTCTCCAGGGGCTTTGTTTTTTCCAGCTTTCAAACTACGGTTTGGGGAGCATGTGCAAAACAAAGATTTCCTTTCTTCTTTTTCAGAGACAGGCATCTAGTATTGAACAGTGTGAGAATCACTGGTTAAGAAATAGAATTATATCTGGTTAGTTAACTACATAAAAGATGCCTTGTTTAAGCAGTAAGTCCAAATAGTCCACTTCATATACCTTTACCATCTCATTTTTATTATTACAGTACATGCACAGCAAGCTTTATTCTGCAGAGTCTGTAATACACATGTGGGTTTTTTTTCAATTGGTAGCCATATTACTAGCATGAAGAGCAACGGAAGGGCTGTTAAATTTGGTTGTTCTTTGTTATGTTGGCAGCATGTACACACATGGAAGTTAGAAAAAGGGCCCAAGCTCATATGTTTTTCAGAGCTGGCTAACCTGGAACCCCTTTGGCATTTAAAGTGATAGTGTCAGAGACTGGGACATGGGCAGTCATGCCCAGTGGAGGTCAGAGGGTGAGCAGGAGCATCTGAGTTGAGGCTAGAATCCAGAGCCAAAGGTGAGAACCGGAGTGAGGAATCGGAGCAACGGTCAGAGCTGGGCTATCTGGGGTGAGGCAAGGCAGCAGTAGGAGTGGAACAAGGCAGGGGCAAGGCTGGCAACAAACAGCCAAAGGAACTATCACAACTGTGGGCAAATGCTTTGGGTAGCCACCAAACCACTGGTGCTGCTGGGCTTCAGATGGCGTAGCCAATCAGGCAGCCTACTACAGGCCAGCTGCACTTGTTAGATTGCCTGGAGACTGGATCAGCTGCTGGCTTTGATCCTGACTGATGGTTTATAATTTTAACACAGTTTTCAATACAACACATTCTTTTATAAAAATAAAAGATCTTTTAAGTCTGAGCTGTTACTAATGGTTCTCAGAGCTTGATTAGGATTGTCAGTGTGCCACCCTGTGTGAGGCACTTGTGCCTTTTATACATGTAATAATCCGCTCAGTCACCCTCCGCTGCGATTTCTTTGAATCACAGTTCATTTTCTCTGGTACTGTGCCCACGTCTTCTGTAGCCAGGTTGAAATCCAGTCCGTTTCCAAGAATCTGCAATTCAGGAGACATGGTTCAGTACTTGTCCAACACAGCAGTCATCTGTCAAAGGATGGGTGGAATCACCAACAATTGAGATGACAGAGAAAGGAGTAGCACAGTGTGAATTTTCAAGATATCTTGGTAATACTTTAATGCATTACACATGAAGAAAGATTTAAGGCCAAGAAGCTAGAGGCCCACTTGTACACCTACATTTTTGTGCCCAATTACCACAATAGAATATGTAAATTGGGTATTTTTTCATATAAATAGCTACTTCAGTGCCCATGCAGCCATTAACATGCACAGATATCAAACTGGTATGCACATTTATGATACTTGCATATGTAAATATAAGTACACAAACACAAACAAAACCTCTGTGCAGATGTCTTGTCTTTCTTCCCCTCAGGTCCTTTAAGTCTGAGCACACAGCTGGTTTATTATTCACCTATAAAATAACAATGCTTTTGGACATTAGAAAAATACATCTTTATGTAGTGGATTGCACATTAACTAAATCCTCATGTTTACTTCAATATCCCCTGCACTGCTCTGCGGAGTGGGGCTGGCATACCCTTGGGAGCAATCTGCATGGATTGAACAGAGTGAGGAGATTACCAGTGCACTAGAAGTCCATTTGGGAAGATTATGTCTCAGGCAGGCACAATTGCTGAGTGTTCCCTCTGGAGCAGTGTGATTCTGCATTCCCCTAATCTAGGGTTGCCAACTTTCTACTCGCACAAAACCGAACACCCTGCCCCACCCCTCATCTGAAGCCCCACCCCTTTTCTGAGGCTCTGCCCCCACTGACCCCATTCACCCCCCTCTCTGTCACTCACTCTCCCCCACCCTTACTCACTCGCTCATATTCACCAGGCTGGCTCAGAGGGTTGGGGTACGGGAGAGGGTGTGGGCGCTGGGGTGGAGCCAGAAATGAGGAGTTCAGGGTGCAGGAGGGGGTTTTGGGCTGACACAGTGGGTTGGAATGCATGAGAGGCTGAGTGTTCCGGCTGGGGGGGTTGGGCTCTGGAGTGGGGCTGGGGATGAGGGATTTGGGATGCAGGAGGAGGCTTTGGGCTGGGGCAGGGGGTTGAGATGCAGGGTGGTGATGAGGGCTCCAACTGGGGGTGCAGGTCTGGGGTGGGGCTGGGGATGAGGGATTTCGGGTGCCGGAGGGTGATCTGGGTGGGAGGGGGTGAGGGATGCAGGCTGTGGGCAGTGCTTATCTCAGGTGGCTCCCGGAAGCAGCAGCAGCATGTCCCCCCTCCAGCTCCACTTCCTGGCCAATGGGAGCTGTGCAGCCAGTGCTTGGGGCAGGGGGCAGCAAGCAGAGCCCCCTGGCTGTCCCTGTGCCTAGGAGCCAGAGAGGGGACATGCCGCTGCTTCCGGGAGTCACACAGAGCCATGGCAGGCAGGGTGTCTGCCTGCGTTAGCCCTGCTGCACCACTGACTGGACTTTTAATGGCCAGGTCAGCAGTGCTGACCGGAGCTGCCAGGATCCCTTTTCAACCAGGCATTCCGATCAAAAACCAGACGCCTGGCAAGCCTACCCTAATAAGGACCATGATATAAATGGCACAATCTTCCCCACAGACAGAGCCATTAAAGAGTCTAACACAGAAAGAGCAGCAATAACTTTTAGAATCCTCATGTGTTAGCAGGAAAGTCGTGTTTCAAATGTAAGACGAAATAGACTGATAAGAAAACATCCTGAAAAAACTTTCTATTTAACTGACTATATTGCCTGTTCTTACCGAGGACCAAATATGGCAGAACCCTTCTACTCTGGTAAAACCTCATTGACTTCTAGGGGTACTTTACATTCCTAGAGATAACCAAGATATTAGGACAAATTGTACCTCATTATTATTTCACTCTGCTTTTTTCACATCAACCGTGCTCTTTGCCAAAGCACAGAGATGAGTTTTATCGTTTTTGGACTTAACAGAAATCATTGCACACAAATCCAATGTAGAGCAGTTGTATTTAAATCTTGAACTTTAAGTAGTTTAAGTAGCTCTCTGTTGCATTCAAAGAGAGAATACCACACAATTGCTCTGTATGTGCAAAGATTTTTAACAGACACAAACAAACATATTTTAAACATGCAGAATAATCTTTAACTCTTAAAAGATGTTGCAGGATCAGCTCCAAGTATCTGATCACCTAGGACAGTGGCTTTCAACCTTTCCAGACTACTATACCCCTTTCAGGAGTTTGATTTGTCTTGGTTAACCCCAGTTTCAGCTCACTTAAAAACTACTTGCTTACAAAATCAGACATAAAAATACAAAAGTGTCACAGCACACTATTACTGAAAAATTGCTTATGTTCTCATTTTTACCATATCATTATAAAAGAAATTGATTGGAATATAAATATTCCACTTACATTTCAGTGTATAGTATATAGAACAGTATAAACAAGTCATTGTCTGTATGAAATTTTACTTTGTACTGACTTTGCTAGTGCTTTTTATGTAGCCTGTTGTAAACTAGGCAAAATATCTAGATGAGTTGAGGTATCCCCTGGCAGACTTTTGCCTACTCCCAGGGGTCCATGTACTCTGGTTGAGAACCACTGACCCAGGATATCTTATCAATCAAAATGTTAGAGGTATGCAACATCAGAATGTAAAATATTCCCCGGCTTTTCCATGGGGCTCTTACTCATACAGGTTAATATTCTTCCCTATAGGCCCAATTGAGGCAGAGAAAGGATTTATAGATCCTCATCTCATGGACCTCAGCCTTCATGCTTTTCTTCACTAGCTAAGACCAAAGCCCAATATAAAGCAACAAGCTAGCAGGACCCCTTAGTTTGAAATAGCCCAAATTCGATGCCTTTTCAGGCATGCTGCAAAAGCCATTTATTTCACATGGTTTTTGGTGAAGATTGGAGGCAACAGCTGGCACAAAAGTGGCAAAATGTATTTCTGATAGTACAGTGGACTCCTGGTGCATGACCTAGTGAACTTATTGCTGGAGTTTTACAGCAATTTTGCAATGGCTTCATTTGCTTCCTATTGCCAGCTGAGTGCAATTTGAAACTCACAATGTGAATATTGATCTCTAAAGCCCTGTGTTACATTCTAACTGAGGTTGCTTCAGTGATCTGTCATGGGAGCTGAGGTGAGATGAAAAATGTAACTTAATTTTCTGGAGCATTTTATTCTATGTGCTCCAATAAGACAAATGTAGTCTTGCTCATGCAAGTTATCCCAACTGCAGCCCCTCATGCTGGTTAGGGAAAGTATTCAGTGATGTCACAAAACCAGACTTCACTAAGCTCTCCTAAAATCTTAGCAGTGATAATGAGCATGCTTAGAAGTGATTCATTGTTAGTTTGCGGTTTTAGTTGCAAATGCAGTACTAATTATGGACTGTTCACATGCAAGTTCAAATTTCAGTTGCTTTTCCTACAGCCAGATCGTAAAAGTATGGTTAGAATTTTTTAAAATGCGTCAAATAATTTATTTTGGGGCTAAGGTAAAATATTGCAAAATAACTTCAATAGCTGATTTCTGAAGTTCATAAAAAAATGACCGGGGGTTAAAACTGAGACCTTTTGCAACCTTACCCAGAGTGACCAGAAGAAGCGATATATATTTTCTATTATAATATATTTTCTATTATAAATCCTCTTACATTTTGCCACTATGGGATCTAATATTCCATTATGAAAATTTAACATGGATGAAAAACTTCTTCTCCAATCCTGCAGTCCTGGAAAACACTTATGAAGTCACAGCAAAGCAGTACTGGAATGTTTGTTGTAAATTATGCAGTCTTTTCCCTCTTACTGTGGTAACATCTTTCGTACACCTGTGTGTTTACGAGTCAATACTCCTCACAGAGTCATCAGTACATTTATGAATAGCTTGTAACTTGATCTGAGGAAGGGGCAGCACTGTAATGAGTTACCTTAGGAGCAGACCAAAGAGTCACAATTCCTCCTCTTATCTGGAAGAGGAGTAGGTTACTTCACTATTGTACAGCCAGCCAGCTACTCTGACTAGCAAATGGCAGAGTAAAAGGGTGGATCCAGGGTTCCTCCTGCTCCTCTGTTTGTTCATTCAAAGTGAAACATGGCATGGATTTACTGTGCACAAAATTCAGTGTAGTGTATCATCATAATTAAACATCAAAGGGAAAAGGTTGCCTAGACTTCAGTTCATGTTCACAGTATTTCACAGCAGAAGTGGTTCTTTCTGAACAAGGACTGTTCGAGTACACTCCATCTGAAGGAAGAAAACATTCAGACTTTCAGAAAAAACATACTGACGGAAATACAAGCTAGTCAGTGGGCCACAAAATATACAGTCGCTGGCTATCAGATGGACTGGGTTCTGCTCCGCGTTAGATCATTTTTTTTTTCTGCTACCTAACTACGGGAGTCGAACTGCATGACAATATTACAATTGAGTTGTTCCCTTACCATAACCACAATGATTCAGTTAAAATCCATAATGTTGTAATTGGCAGCAGAGAACAGGCTTTATAGCTAGTAAAATACTTAAACTAAAAGGTAAACTTTTTACACTTGAGGGGAAAAAGTATTTAGGTGGTGAATTACAAATAAATTATAATTTCATCTATAAATTTAATCCTTCATGTCCAGCTCTCCAGGAAGTAATGGCACAATAAATTATTCATTACAGGAATTATAGTTTTAGTTAGAACAAATAAATAAATGAATTACTTTCAGTTGCTGTGTTTGGTGTGTGGGTACTGAGTGGTGTTGGTGGCCTATGATATACTTGAGGTCAGACCAGGTGATCTAATGGCCCCTGCTATGATTTTTAGATCTTACAAAGATACTATATTGCAATACTATACAATATAATGTAATGAAAACTGTTATTACTGGTCTATAAAATTAGTCTATTTTGTTTCAAGGCAGTGATGGGGTACATAAAACTGCCTAATACACCATATCAATATTCCACAGGTTTTTCTATTCTATAGGTCTTCCCATTTTCTGGGGTAGAGTTGGTGTGAAGTACTTTCTTCTTTTCAGAGTCTGACAGTAGCAAAATATAGTTGGAAATCAATAATTTCCCTCTAGGTAGCTATATCTTATTTTAGTCTAAGGGTCACACGGCCATTAAAATACCCCAGTGATGTAAGTTACTAGCATCATAAACCGCTATTTTGTATCCTTCAAATATATTTTGTAAATGGCTGCAAGGTTTTTGGTGCTGCATTGTCAGACCTGAATTTACAATCACCCCATACACTTGCATTTATAGCAATATTTAAAATGGTCTTCCAACATCCTCTTCATGCATTTTTACAAGTGAAATCATTCTGAGTGGACTAATGGTCAATTAAAGCAATGCTCACATGAAAGCATCTTCAATGTGAATGGACTTTTTAAAATATATTCTTTTGAAAGTATTAGGTTACAACTTAGTATTTTCTGAGTTTTCTAAAAACACCGTTTTATTTAACTTCAAGAAACACTTTCAAGAAAATTCTATTATTTTCTAAATTCTAACATTATATTGATGGCTTTTTTTACACCTGAATGCAACTGTAAGGCAAAAAAAGATAATATTAAACTTCCCATTTCGTAAATTCAACCTATTAAGCTTTGCACATTGATTTTAAATTTTATTTGAAAATTATTAAACAAAATTCTGTTCAGTCAGCAATAGAAAAAGCACAGTCCATGCTTTAAAATCTTATGGCAGGCAGGCAATAAATAACCAATGAGAGGTTTTGA
This sequence comes from Caretta caretta, assembly GCF_965140235.1. Taxonomy (NCBI): domain Eukaryota; kingdom Metazoa; phylum Chordata; order Testudines; family Cheloniidae; genus Caretta; species Caretta caretta. Next base: position 51,091,635 of record NC_134216.1, on the reverse strand, counting down.
CAATCATAAACATTGGTTCCCTACCTGATAAATTGGTCAAAATGAGAAAAGAAGTTACAATTGCATGTTTTTATAAGTAATCATTTTTGTGCAGGAAAATGCACCGAAAGGATTTTCTTTACGAGGGCTAGAAATGTAAAGGATTCTCAGATCAAATCAAATGTGATTATAGGTCCACTATATAGCTACCACCTTAACTGAAATGAATAAGGGCAATGTGACTTTTTTACAATCAATAGTTTAAAAAGATATCCACTCCCAGAAAGGCATTCTGAGAATGACTGAAATAAAAGATTTTACAGGCCAGAGAAAATCAGATTCAGTAGTACTGAAACAACTAGAATTTCAGAAATTAGCATTGCAGCCTTTTATTTGCCTGAGCACAAAATTGGAGCTCTGATTAGTGCTGATCCTGCATGAACAGAAAACTGAATTTCTCTTTGGGTTTGTTCCTGCATAATCAAATTAAATGGGAGCTTTGTCACTGATTTGCGTAGGAACAGCATCAATCCCATTATACTTACGAAACAGTCCAAAGTATATTAATTTTACGACTTTTAAAATTATAATGTAACACATTTAGGAAGCACGGTTTGCTCTCCTTGTTCTCAATCCCCAATACACACTATGATGGTGTGTTAATGAGCCTTGAATCCTGAACTATTTTTACTGGACTTTCATCACAAAATAAAACAAATTATAGACTTCTTTAGTCCAATGGTAACCTGTCTATCATGTGTTCACACATCAGATACTTTTGCTTTTCCTCTCTTAGCAACATAGAGAACATAGTTTAATTCCTACTTGTGAGTTTCAGACTAACTGGTTAGTTGCTAAAAATACAAGCTAAGTGATAAAGACCAAAGTATGTGTTTTAATGTATCATAGTGATGTCACAAAACAACCAAACAATCCCAGTGGGTAATTTCTGGGACTCCAAACAAGAACCACAATTTTCTAATTCCCAGGCAATTTCTCATGGTCCCACAAAAGTATTAGGTCAGATACCAGCATGGATTCAATCTGTGATACTGTGTCTGTCAATTAAAACGTCTATTTTACCACAGCTATACATGTTGTTATGCCCAATTTAAAATTACTCCAAAAATACAGCATCTAAGTAAATATCCTGTAAAGTCCAGAATAAAATCCAATTCACCAATTAAAAGAAACAGAACAGTAACCATTAGCTATTTTCTCCCATTATAACGTGAGAACATACTGAAAAGCAACAATTATTTCGTATCCTCCCCTGCTGCTCACCATTGCTACTCTGAATAAAAATAGTGGGGATAAAATGACTTTCCTGCTGCATATGTACACCACTGATATATCAGGCTTGTAACAGGCTGTGAGAGAGAGAGAGACTGTAGAAGACCCTGCATTAAAATACCTTCTGACAGCATGTAATTTGCTTGAATAATCCTGATTCCATACACACTAGCTCAGTCATTAAAGTAGTGACAGTCAGTGTTACAGGGACTCTTGGTGGCTTACCTCAGTCTTTTCAGTCTATCTTGGATTTGTACCCCCTAATGTTTCTATTCTACAACTGCATATGTAACCTCTTCTCTTTAAAAATATGTTCTTGAGTAGAAAGCAAGGCCTGCCTTTGGTGGTTCATTCCATGCATTAATTACCCACATTCCACTTTTTCCTAAAGTCTTGCAATTCCTGGTATCATTTTTTTTAAGCATTAGCTTATATCATTTTGTTTCTGAGCCTCTTGTTCAGGGCTTTGGAGCTGTGCTCCAGCTCCACTCCAGCTCCAGGCAAAAACCTGCAGCTCCACTGCTCTGGAGCTGCTCCGCGCTCCAGCTCCAGGCTCCGCTCCAAAGCCCTGCTCTTGTGACCCTTATGTTTTGTATCTGTCACAGGGCAATTGAATCAGTATTACCCCTGCATGGTACAGAAAGTGCGTCCATTCTAGACTCCTGGCTTCTCCGTCATCACCATGCTTGGGTGAAGACCTAAATCTCTCTCTCTCTCTCCCCCTCTCCTCCCTGACCAGGGTTTTTCCAGGTTGCACAATTCAACTGCCTGCATTATCAAAGACCAGCATTTGGGTGGCAATAATGTCTGAATACCAGCCCATTGCTAAAGCTTGTCTCTCCCAGGCATGGATGAAGCACGTGAAAACCTTCAGAAAAGCTAATATTTTTGAATGGCAGCACAAATGGCTAATGAAAATAAAGGCTAATTGATTTAACTAGAACTATTTCAAAGTTTTACATTTATGAATGTGTTTATACCTTGAAACAAATTAGAGATGATTCAATCAAGCAATGATTATGATTAGCCAGAGAGGGATGCTATGTGTCAGTTTCGGTAGTCTATTTCTCAGGTTGGAAAATGATACCTCTTCCAAGACAATAAAGTAAGTCTAGAAGTTGAGGAAAGTAAAGCCAAAAAAGCTGATGATAGTAGTATTTTATTATCTGAACAGAATTAGAATCCGTAGAAGAAGGAAAAAATGCTTTTTTGAACATATGGAAATTGAAAATTCATTGGTTAAAGCAGGGATTCTAATTACTGTGATACTAATTACCAGCTGTATGTTTCCAACACTTTACATAAACCTAAATTTTCCGTCAGTGATGGCATTTTAACAAACAAATATCTTATAGGCTTGTTTATGATGAAGAAAGCATTTTTAACTTTTTATTGGTCATATCTTATTGTCAGATGCCAGTGACCAAGAATCTTTTGAAAACTTAGCAAATATTGCCATGGGCCAAACCCTGCTTGCCTTACTTGGAGCGACTTGTGTGAATAAGACAAATAGAATTTGGCCTTATGAGAGAATCCTTACCAATCCTTGCCTACATGTACTCCTAGCTATACCAATAAAATGCTCAGGGTAAGAATGGTCACCCATTTTAATTAATAGGAAACACTAATTTCTAGATGAACAGAGAGCATTGCATACAGATTCAGATTGGTACTAATGCTAACAATATATCATGTTGACAACTTTAAATTGGCTGCGGACTTTGCTTAAAGGAAATGGGCAAATCTTACAAATCAATGATGACATACATTTTATTGATGAAAACAAAATGAAAACTTTTCTATCCCTTTAGTTACAATTGTTTTTTAAATCTTCTCTGGCACTTACATTTATTTTTTCCAGACAACTGTAACAAATCTCTTTATCTCAGTTGCTGCATATTTCAGCTTCTTGAGGAGAAGACACTTAAACTCTGTGCAGATATTCACCATGGCTAGATCCAAATAATCAAAGATAGACACTCTGTTTGAACACTCTGCCAAGCTTAATGGTAAAGCTCGGGAAGATTAAGGGGAAAGAAGGACCCAAATTCATTACTCATTTACTTCTGTTCGCATTATTTACACAGTTTGTTCATATGGTGAACTCTTATCTGAATTTGATCATAGTATTAAGTTCTTAAATATTAAACAGAACAAAATGCACTTTCTAAGATATATTCTTTCTGAGGGAGACATATTGTACCCAGTTCGTTCCTAGAACCATGCCAGATTTGCCCAGTGCAGACGCAGAGACAGAGCCCTTATTGTAGAAAGTGTTGTGGGAGGAGAAGTAGTAGCATCAAAAAGCCGCCTTGAGCTTCTGTCCATAAGTGGCCACAGCCCAAAAAGTGGGGGGTACTGCCCAGCAAAAGGCGGTATGAACAGGAAATGTATTTCTTCAGCATATGCCGTGAGTAGCCTCTGCTCGTGGAGTGTCTATGGAGCCACAACCAAACCTTACCCTTGGTCCACCTACTGAAAACTGCTTGAGAGAACCGTCATCAACAACAACAACTGCCTTCCTTTGGGATTAGTTGCCACTGGATGTGACAGCCCCACAGCATGGGAAGTGTTCAGTTCACCTCCTTGCATCATCTGTGGTGAAGTTAACCTGTTATATGTTGATCATTATTTTGAGAAAATGATGCAACTGAAAACCGAAAAGTAGTTTCAAAATCGTACATTAAGAAATAAGACTATAACCTCAAATCAGGAAAAACACACAGATGAATAAAACACCATCTAATTAATGTCCATAGTCCAGCAAAGCACTTACTCACATGCTTAATTACCATTTGAGTAGTCTCATTGACTTCACAATAGCTACCAAGTACTTTGCTTAGTGTGACAATATGTCCTAACTTTATTGGTTCAGTCCCACTTTCTAACATGGCTTCCCAGGAACTTCCCTTAGAATACCTGGATTTATAACTACAAATTGTTTGTTCAAAACATATTACTGCACCAAGAAAAAATTGCTCCATTTACTAAGAAAAAAAAACAGTTAAAGGGAATGAATATTAATTAGGATGAACAAGTCTGCTGTAAATAGAAAAACGGAATGACCGTGGATACTCAAAATTGTTCTTTTACCCAAAGTGAACATTAAGGACATATGTTTAGTGCATCACAATAAACTAACCTGGAACACTGTTTCTGCAGAAAAAATTCTCCACTCTGAGAAATATGCATATGTTGCTATTGCGTCAGAAGCTGGTGGCAATGACATTAGTGTGACAGCAGCTGCCATCTTGGCCTGACACACTTGGGATTGAAATAGAAACTGAAAGCATGAGCTGCTACAGCTTAGCTAGAGCTGTTATAGACTCATATCCTCTGTAGATTGAACACAGAGGGAGAGCTGTAACACTGACCAGTGACATTAGCACACTTTAATGAGAAAAATGTACCTTTGACCCTAAAATATCACCCCAACAGTGTCCTGGTTATTGATTTTGAAAACATAGTCTCCTTAGCTTTGCTGGATCAGTTCCTTTTATGAGTGCTGTAACAATAGTTTTTTTTTTTAAATGTACTGCAAAGAAACTTTCAAATCTGAACTTCCATCCCTGTAACCTTATATCCCTTGCATGAAACATCAGGAGAAAAAGAGAAGTTCCATAATATTGTACGTAGACATTATTTTTAAAAGTATCACCAGTCTTCCAGCTCTTAAGAAATCAGCAGGTGCTTAGTGTGACAAAGTTCCTCCTCTGCCTTGGTGGGTCCTCCGCTTATTGGTGGATTTGCTCGCCTCAGAGATTCATGGCAGCCCTCAGTTTGGCCACTTTTGCTAGTGGCTCAAACCTGCCGTTCACTCAGCTAACTTCATCACTGGACAGTATGGGGAAAAGGATGGAAAACAATCCCCGCAGTCTCTGCTGGTCCACCTAGTGGGTCGGGGGACAGGACAGGGACCTTCCCCTCTGATGGGACCCACAGTCCAGGTCAGCAACTCCTGTATCCAATACGGAGCTAGGGGGATGAGGGGAACCCGGGCCTGCCCTCTACTCCAGGTTTCAGCCCAGGGCCCTGTGGATCACAGCTGTCTACAGTATTTCATGTAACACCTGTGTGACAGCTACAACTTCCTGGGCTACTTCCCCATGGCCTCCTCCCAACACCTTCCGTATCCTCACCACAGGACCTTCCTCCTGATGCCAGACAGTGTTTACTCCTCAGTCCTCCAGCAGGACACCCTCTCACTCTCAGCTCCTTGCACACCCCTCACTGACTGAAGTGAGGTCCTTTTTAAACCAGGTGCCCTGATTAGCCTGCCTGTCTTAATTGATTCTAGCAGCTTCTTAATTGGCTCCAGGTGTCCTAATTAGCCTGTCTGTCTTAATTGGTTCCAGCAAGTTCCTGATTGTTCTGGAACTGCCCCTGTTACCTTACCCAGGGAAAAGGGACCTGCTTAACCTGGGGCTAATATATCTATCTTCTATCACTCTCTTGTAGCCATCTGGCCCGACCCTGTAGACATTAGCTATTCAGTCTATGCTGCATTTCACTTTGAAAGCACTGTAGAGGGGGAAAAAAATCAATTACCATATATACTTGTTCATTAGCCTGTTCGTTTATAAGGCAACCCCCCAAGATGGACAGGTAAAAATAGTAAAAACTGTATGACCCTTTCATAAGCCGACCCTATATTTCAGGGGTTGGCAAACTTTGGCTTCCGCCCCATTAGGGTAAGCTGCTGGTGGGTTGGGACATTCTGTTTTCCTGGAGCGTTCACAAGCACAGAGGCCCTCAGCTTCCTGTGGCCGCAGTTTGCCATTCCCAGCCAATGGCAGCTCCCATTGGCTGGGAATGGCGAACTGCGGTCACAAGGAACTGAGGGGCTCCATACCTGCAGACGTCCCAGGTAAACAAAATGAAAATGTATTAGATATTCAATTCAATGATTTCATAGAGTTTTAAATCATCACATTTTGGTGTAGTCCCATTTATAAGCCGACCCCCGCTCTTTGAATCGTTACTTTTTTACCCAAAATATTCGGCTTCTGAATGAGTATATTCTTTATGTTCAAACGTACATGTTTTTGTTAAACAACTCTAAACCTATTCTCTTTGCCATACTTAAATCAATTTGAAGGCTGATTTTTATGAAAATTATCTTTAGCCTATTGAAGTCAATGGCACTAATTGACTTCAATACGCTTTGGATCAGGCCCTCAGCCTATGTTCTTGTCATAAATACCTCTGATATTCCCATTTTATCATACGCCTCATGGACAACATAACCTCTATGTATGCAAGAAATTAAACCAATCAATATGATTTTTTTAAAGTGTATATAGTATCACATAACAAGAATTTATCGGATATGTAGAAAGAAGGGGTGAGTTCCTGGCCCTGTTCACATAAATGGCAAAACTCACACTGGGTTCAGTAGGGCCACAATTTCACAGAGGGGTCTAATGATTAGATCAGGGTAGTGGGAGTCATGACTCTAGAGTTCTAGTCCTGATTCTGCTACAGACTGGTGCTTGTGACCTGATCGCTGCCTCAGATTGTTATCTGAAACACCAATATGCTAATACTTAAATCTCCCAGGCTTCATTAACATTTGTAAAGCACTTTAATATGGACTAATGACACTCTATAAATGAAAAGTATCTATAAACATATTGAATTAAATGCTGATTTTTAAAAGTATTACAGCAAAGCGAAAATGCCCTGTACTGTTTTCAAGTAAACTCCATCCATGAACAATTCAAGTTATTAGTGAGTTGTTGAGCACACTGTACAAATACAAGCCCATTAAATCCCTTAAACCCACCGTGCTGCAACTAAACAGACTGCTACTGTTTTCATTTTCTGATTATAAATTCTTATCTGTCTGCTGCTTATTTGGATGAATGTTTGATCTTTAATCTGGCTCTCGGCTCAACCCTATTAATATGAAGATAGTCAAGATACCCTTTTTATTATTTATGAATCATTTAACTAAAATAATGTCTGCCTATTTAACGATATTTCTGAGAAAAGATACTTTTGAAGGATTCATTCATTTTAGAAATTCCATAACAGCCACTATTATTAACAGACTATTTTTTTCCAAGCCATGTCATATACATATAATAGAGTACAATAAATATTGCTTTTAATTTCTGAACACCGGGGAAAATATGTTTTAAACCTAAGGAATTTAAATCTGACCACTTTTAAAAAAATTACAAGGAACAGATGATTTTAATCAGACCTACTAGCTGTTAAAACAAGAAACAAAAATGTATGAAATTATTTACGTCATGATGATTTTGCTGCTTCATTATATTGCTTGTCTGTTTCACTACAGCTCTGTAGTTGAAAATAACAGATTTACTCCAACCTCATGTGTGTCTTTCCACCGTAAGGCTACTGTGATTATGAATGTGCAGTTTGGTAGGGCAAATGAGGAAGCAAGAGTACTTAGCGTAAAGTTAATCTCATGTTAATCTTTTTTTTTTTTTTTTTTGGTAATAGCAGCCATTGCTTTCCTCCAGAACGCCCAAGATAGACAAGAGATCTGTAGTATGGCCAGCTCAGGAGAGTGCAGGTAGAAATCTAGCTAGAGTACTTTAGTAAAACCCAGGAAACCTCTTTACAGGAAAAATCAGTATATGTTGAGCCACCTTGCTAGAGGAACCTGCATTGGGAAGCATGGGACAGAGTTGCACTTGAAAAGATTAATAATTTGCTCAAAATAATGTTTTCACTGCTTCTGATTTCATAGTTTGGTGCAAGGTAAAATTTGCCATGTTTTGCATCAGAAAGTTGGCTTTGCTGATACAGTGCTCTATGTTGCCTCTGATCACATTCAGGAATTTCTAGGAAATGCATCCAAAAATTCACAAAGAAAACCACTCTGGTCTCCCAGCTATTCCACAAAAGCATCAGGCATGGCCTCGGAATCAGCTAAATAAAAAATATAAGCGTAAGGTTTTTATACTTATTTATAAATATTTAGAATGTTTTAAAACTACTGAAGATGGGAACAGGAGATAGATTTCCATGTTTCTTCAAGAGAACCGATACACCAGATGCATTACTACTAAACTGTAGAAGCAGCAGCTTTAGCCATTGGAGGCTCGGCAAGTTAAATCCCAGTAGAAACTGGAAGGGTTTGTATTTTGTCTTAAGCATAAGGTTATAGATTCTAGTATTCCATTGTCAGGGTTGGGATATAAACAGGCGGGGGCATTGATTTGGAAAGAAGGAAAAAAGAAAGAGTTTTGGCAAATTTACAAAAGTGATTGCAAATTTAGCTGAAACCTAATACAGTATAAACAGAGCTTTCTTATGAATGACCAAACAAAAATGAACTCTGGTGGATTCATTTTAGTCAAACATTTCCCATTCATAATGCATTTTGTGATTCATAAAACAGTTGGGTATTCTTTTGAAATTCTTTCATTTGGATTGTAAGCCTGTTTCATAGTTTGGATTGTAAGCCTGTTTCATTAGTGGGGGAAGCAAAAGTGGATGGGAATCTGGGAGGCAGTGACCATGAGTTGGTTGAGTTCAGGATCCTGACGCAGGGAAGAAAGGTAAGCAGCAGGATACGGACCCTGGACTTCAGGAAAGCAGACTTCGACTCCCTCAGGGAACGGATGGCCAGGATCCCCTGGGGGACTAACTTGAAGGGGAAAGGAGTCCAGGAGAGCTGGCTGTATTTCAAGGAATCCCTGTTGAGGTTACAGGGACAAACCATCCCGATGAGTCGAAAGAATAGTAAATATGGCAGGCGACCAGCTTGGCTTAATAGTGAAATTCTAGCGGATCTTAAACATAAAAAAGAAGCTTACAAGAAGTGTAAGGTTGGACATATGACCAGGGAAGAGTATAAAAATATTGCTCGGGCATGTAGGAATGAAATCAGGAGGGCCAAATCTCACCTGGAGCTGCAGCTAGCGAGAGATGTCAAGAGTAACAAGAAGAGTTTCTTCAGGTATGTTGGCAACAAGAAGAAAGCCAAGGAAAGTGTGGGCCCCTTACTGAATGAGGGAGGCAACCTAGTGACAGAGGATGTGGAAAAAGCTAATGTACTCAATGCTTTTTTTGCCTCTGTATTCACTAACAAGGTCAGCTCCCAGACTGCTGCGCTGGGCATCACAAAATGGGGAAGAGATGGCCAGCCCTCTGTGGAGATAGAGGTGGTTAGGGACTATTTAGAAAAGCTGGATGTGCACAAGTCCATGGGGCCGGACGAGTTGCATCCGAGAGTGCTGAAGGAATTGGCGGCTGTGATTGCAGAGCCATTGGCCATTATCTTTGAAAACTCGTGGCGAACCGGGGAAGTCCTGGATGACTGGAAAAAGGCTAATGTAGTGCCAATCTTTAAAAAAGGGAAGAAGGAGGATCCTGGGAACTACAGGCCAGTCAGCCTCACCTCAGTCCCTGGAAAAATCATGGAGCAGGTCCTCAAAGAATCAATCCTGAAGCACTTGCATGAGAGGAAGATGATCAGGAACAGCCAGCATGGATTCACCAAGGGAAGGTCATGCCTGACTAATCTAATCGCCTTTTATGATGAGATTACTGGTTCTGTGGATGAAGGGAAAGCAGTGGATGTATTGTTTCTTGACTTTAGCAAAGCTTTTGACACGGTCTCCCACAGTATTCTTGTCAGCAAGTTAAGGAAGTATGGGCTGGATGAATGCACTATAAGGTGGGTAGAAAGCTGGCTAGATTGTCGGGCTCAACAGGTAGTGATCAATGGCTCCATGTCTAGTTGGCAGCCGGTATCAAGTGGAGTGCCCCAAGGGTCGGTCCTGGGGCCGGTTTTGTTCAATATCTTCATAAATGATCTGGAGGATGGTGTGGATTGCACTCTCAGCAAATTTGCGGATGATACTAAACTGGGAGGAGTGGTAGATACGCTGGAGGGGAGGGATAGGATACAGAAGGACCTAGACAAATTGGAGGATTGGGCCAAAAGAAATCTGATGAAGTTCAATAAGGATAAGTGCAGGGTCCTGCACTTAGGACGGAAGAACCCAATGCACAGCTACAGACTAGGGACCGAATGGCTAGGCAGCAGTTCTGCGGAAAAGGACCTAGGGGTGACAGTGGACGAGAAGCTGGATATGAGTCAGCAGTGTGCCCTTGTTGCCAAGAAGGCCAATGGCATTTTGGGATGTATAAGTAGGGGCATAGCGAGCAGATCGAGGGACGTGATCGTTCCCCTCTGTTCGACATTGGTGAGGCCTCATCTGGAGTACTGTGTCCAGTTTTGGGCCCCACACTACAAGAAGGATGTGGATAAATTGGAGAGAGTCCAGCGAAGGGTAACAAAAATGATTAGGGGTCTAGAACACATGAGTTATGAGGAGAGGCTGAGGGAGCTGGGATTGTTTAGCCTGCAGAAGAGAAGAATGAGGGGGGATTTGATAGCTGCTTTCAACTACCTGAAAGGGGGTTCCAAAGAGGATGGCTCTAGACTGTTCTCAATGGTAGCAGATGACAGAACGAGGAGTAATGGTCTCAAGTTGCAGTGGGGGAGGTTTAGATTGGATATTAGGAAAAACTTTTTCACTAAGAGGGTGGTGAAACACTGGAATGCGTTACCTAGGGAGGTGGTAGAATCTCCTTCCTTAGAGGTTTTTAAGGTCAGGCTTGACAAAGCCCTGGCTGGGATGATTTAACTGGGAATTGGTCCTGCTTCGAGCAGGGCGTTGGACTAGATGACCTTCAGGTGTCCCTTCCAACCCTGATATTCTATGATTCTATGATTCTATGATAGTTAAATATTATAACATTAACTGTTTGTGTGATCTTTCCTCTGAAACCTCTTGATAGGCCAGTTCCATAATGTCCATTTAAGCAGACTGAGATTGCATTTATATTAATGTGAACCCACTTGTATTAATGTGAACACAGGTGAGGCTCTTTCAGGTTTATTGACCTGATTTGGAGATCAAAGCCACTGCTTAGTTCTGAAATGAAAGACAGATTTAAACTTCTTGAGTTTATCTTAAAAAAAATCCAGGGCTGTTAAAATGTAAACAATAATTGTAATGTTTATATTTTCATATTTGATCGAACTTTTGCAAACAAGATCAAAGCATCTGCGTTGCATGCACTTTGGAAAACAGAACACAACATTGCTCAAATTGCATTTTATATCCCTTTGTGTATACAAAGTCCTGTACAGATTTACATTCTGCTTTTACGACCTACTTATACAAAAACAAATCATGGCTCTAGGCAAATTAGAACCCTTGTAATCTTATAAGTGATGTGATTTCACAATCCTTTTGCTATGACCTATATTCACAGTGCTAAATTCAGCTTATGGTCAATGTCCTCTTCCTCAAGTGTAGATTCTTGTGGAGGCTGTCCAATGGGGAGGGATGAAGTGTCAGGGCTGGGAAGGTTGCATTATTGCAAAGTGGACATAAACTTATTTCATTTTGCAGATCTGCAAAAGGTCAGAGTGGCCCCCAAACTGCACAATGTGTTAGTGTGGCCGGTGGATGTGCCAATATCTCTGAGGAACTGCTAATGGTACAACTTCTAACGAGCACAGGCCATAAAATAAGGCTGCCCTTCCTTGATGGAATTATGGGAGGGCTGGTGGCACAAACAACACCTCTCTGTGGTGTTGAAATCAGCTAGTACAAAGAGGAATAAGACAAAGCTGCCTAAGCATCTGGATCCAATACGTTACACTAAATCACAGTACAGACATTGCACTTATTTTCTCTTTTTGGCAGATAATCATATAAACTCCTTTGCTCTGTAAATTTCTCCATACCACTCTGCTGTGCTTCCCATACTGGGTGGCCATAGGGGATACATCCTACTGTCTCAGATCAGATTTAAAAGAAAACACTAGTGTTGTCCTTACTGGGATTATTCCAGTTCTCAGCAATTCCATTTCCACATAGCTGTTTAGAAGTGGAACGTAATGTAGCCCCTTATTGTCAATTTTGATATCTTCCTAAAAAGAAAAAAATAGGCTATATTTCCTATCACATACCTAGAGAGAACCAAAAATGATAACATTCTTAGTGCTTATGTAAGGGGCTGTTAGTCCTTTAGTGAAACTTAGTGGGTTTTTTGGTTGGCTCTCTCCCAACACCAGAAAGAAGGAAAAGATCTGAAGAGGAGTCAGGATTCTGGGAGTGACAGGTTCCCTAGGACCAATGGTTGGCTGGTAAAATTGTTCCAATGGATATGCACCTTAATCCACTTTGAATTTGTCTAACTTCCAACTTCCAGCTAATGGTTCATGTTATGCCTTTCCTTGCAAGGTTAAAGAGCTCTCTTGTATTGGACACATTCTCCCCATATAGACTCTTGTAGACCTTTATCAAATCACCCTTTAGTTGTCTCTTTGATAAACTAAGTAGACTGAGCTTTTTAAGTGTCTCAGTGTAAGGCAGGTATTCTAGGTCTGATTCTTTTCTAAACCCTCTCCAATATTTCAACATCCTCTTCAAACTCTGGATGCAATAATTATCCACAAAAACAACAAGGAGTCTGGTGGCACCTTAAAGACTAACAGATTTATTAGGGCATAAGCTTTTGTGGGTAAAATACCCACTTCTTCAGATGTGAAGAAGTGGGTATTTTACCCACAAAAGCTTATGCCCTAATAAATCTGTTAGTCTTTAAGGTGCTACTGTCTGAAGAAGTGGGTTTTTTACCCATGAAAGCTTATGCCCCAAAAAATCCGTTAGTCTCTAAGGTGCCACCAGACTCCTTGTTGTTTTTGTGGTTACAGACTAACACGGCTGCCTCTGATACTTAATAATTATCTAATTAATGCTGAAAGTAAAGAAGTGAGAACACGTCCCTCTTTCTTTATATTTGCCGGTTCATATATACAAAGTTTGTATTAGACGGCTTAGCCACAGAATCACAATGGGAACTCGGGCTTAGCAGTCCAGATCACTCTGTAGGAGTGACCTGTCCTTATTGTTATTTACCACTCCACCAATCTTTGTGCCATCTTCATTCAGACTTTATCAGCAATGATTACTTATTTATTTTTGTATCATTGATAAAGAATAGCACCGGTCCAAGTACAGACCCTGAAGGAACCCTACTGGACATCACTGCTGTTCAGTGATGATACTCTATTAACAATTACATTTTGAAATCTATTTTTTACTTTATCTGACAAGATTTATTTTCAAGGTCAAGAGCTAAGGTGATTACAATGCATGGAATTTCAGAGAGTTTTGATGTGGGTTGAGACATCTTGCTTCATTTTAGTTATGGAGTTGATTAGTAGGAGAGCCAAGTTTGCGGGGAAACAGTGAAAATTAATGTATGCTGATGAGTTGGCTCTTTTGTCTGACAGCAAAGAGGAATTGGTAAATATGATATCAGAGTTGGCATCTGTGTTTGAAGAACATGGTTTGAAGGTAAACATGAAGAAAACTAAGTTATACAAATAAGGAAGGTGGAAGAAGAGCTTTTGTTTGAAATTTCAGGAAAGAAGATAAATCAGAAGCTAGAATTTGTATACATGAGAAGTCACATAGTTCCATCAGAGAGAGATCTGGACAACTAAAAAGAAGAACCCAATGTGCATGGGTGGCAATAAAAAAGGTGGCAGGAGTACTGTATGATCAACAATTAAGTAACAGACTGAAAGGAAAAGCGTATGCTGCATGTGTTTGTCTCTGCCTGCTCTATGAGGGTCTTATGGAGATGGAAGAAAACAAGATACAGGTAATAGAATAGAATACAGTGAGGAGCATGACAGGCAAGCAGAGGGTAGGCAGAGTGTTCATGGAAGAAATTAAGGGGAAGATGAAGTCGGTACTCTCAGTGATAGGTTGGAGAGCACATGTTTGTGGTGGGCATGTGATAAGAATGGATGAAGAATGACCAGCCAGAGAGGATGACAGCTAGGAAGCATGTGGAAGACCAAGGATACATGAAAGATTCTGACAAGAGAAATTTGAAAAGAAAAGGATGGGATTTCCCAGACCTACGAGCCTGTGCCATGGACTTGAAGGACTGGCAAAGAATTGTGGGCATCTGCAACCCTGTGCAAATGGGAACAGGGAGTTGAGAAGTGAAGTGACAAGATCTATTTTTCATAAAACATGTTGATTGGCATAAGTACGTTACCATCCTTTATTATTTTTGGATTGAGTCTAGTATCAGCCACTACATTATTTTCCCCGGGGGAAAGTCACAAAGTTGGGCTAACTGGTCTATAGTTACATGGATTGTCTCATTTATACTTTCTTAATATTGGCACAATTTTAGCTTTTTTCCAGTTCTCTGGGTAAGTTCCAGAATGCAAAGATTTAATAAAAATCAACATCAACTGAGTTCAGAGAGTGGAGATGGATGATGTGAGTGTAAAAAATCAGATTGACAAATCAGGTAATCAGATTTGGCCACACAAAGCTCCAAGTGCATGTGAAATGGTGCGTGAATTATATTATTATAACTGGGGCTTTCTGAAGACTTTGTAAATGCCAGAAGGACCCAATGATCTTGCCATACTTTAATTATGACTGTGTGAGATAGCTTGGTTCCAGTTAGAACATTTAGTACCATCTGAAATACTTCATTCACACCACAGAAGTATACAACAAAAATGGCCTTGGTTTGCGTTTGTATTGCATTCAAGATCCATCTAGTTTATTTGAAAATTTTGTCCTAACTATCCCTTGAAATGTTCAGTAGATCTTTTAAAAACTTTATCTGGCAACCCTCCCGCTTTTTGAGACTGCTGCTTGTAGCAAACTTAGAGTGTGAGCTAGGCTTGTAGAGGACAGCTCATATGAGGCAAGTCAGCCAAACTTTCTCCTCTGTCTGACTCCATCTATGTGATTGTGAGGATCATTCTAGCCCTGCAGAGATTATTTGCACTAGTAGGATCTATGGATCTGATCCTCAGATCTGAGCAAGTGGCAATCCCTCCTTATCCTGGGGCCAGCCATGCCCCTGGCATGACTCCACTATGCTTAATACTAAAATTTAAACTTAAGTGGGAGTCGAGAGAAGGAGAAAGTAAAGTGGTTTCTTAATTCTAAAACAGTGAAGGAACAATTTAAAAGTACAGAGTATTTTTGACAGAAATATTCACCTAAAAATGCATGCACAAAATGTAGGAGAATGAACAGAACTGCTCATGCATATAGCTATAAGGTACATGAAGAACCCCAGAGGGATCATGCATGAGATTTAGCATGACTAATATGAAGGTTATCAAAAGTGCAGACACTCTCAGGCATGTACTTCTCCTTGAAAACGTGAGCTGGAAGGTTTTTATGAATTCTATTTCAGATGTTGGAGAAAATGGGCAGGTTTGAGATGGAGGTTCCACAAAGTTGCACCTTATTTGCCTCTTCTGTTCAATGCGCACATGGTGCATTTGGGAAGGTGAGTGGGGAGGCACAGGCTGAAGTGTTTTCAGTGTGCTATTTTTCAGTTCTCTTTCTAGTTCCTTTGTTAGTGTCCTGGCAGAGCCTGGATAGGAAAGTGTCTCAGAGGAACTGGAAAAGGGGTACGTCAGACAGCAATTGTGGGCTATGTGCTCAATGAACTTAGAGATAACAGGGAAATGAGGCAGTAGTTGGAGAGGCAAGTGGGGGTCAAGGGTGATGAGGTTTTTTTAAGATGGGAGAGACTAAACTATGGTCCTATTGTGAGGAGAAAAGTCACAGGAGAGTGAGAGGTTATGGTTACTATCAGCTATGCCTTTGTTGCCTCAAGATTAGATTTCTGCTGCTGTTTTGTTTTTATTAAGTATCTGTCAAGGGCACCTAGAGCCTGGGATAGGACTCCTATGTTGAAACTGAAACAATTAAACAAACAATACTTATTTGAAGAACATTTCATCAAAGAAGGCAGCCTGGCTACAGATTGGATTAATGGCAAAGTGAATGATTTTAAATCTTTGGGAAGACAGTGCTCCCCACACTGAAGAAGAATGAAAGACTAACCTTACTTGGATTGCATCTCTTGAGAAAGCTATGCATAAAATATGCGATAATGGAGACTTATTTGAAAACAAATGAATTGTGTATTCTAAAGTATATTAAATCTAAAATAATCTGCCCACTGAGTTAATGGAGTGTAATTTGTGGGTGTACTAATATGATGCTTTGAAGATATACCTATCTAAAGGTGTTCACCTGAGGGGATTTTCCTTGCTGGTTTGGGGGCAATGTCCTAAACTGACTGTAACTGAGTCATACCCAAACTGGCATTGAACTTGGCCACCCCCTTTTCCCCCTTCTTGTGGTTCCCACTAACTGAACCCAGAGTCTTGTGTAAATCAAATAATACCCCCTTATAAGGTAGTTTATTAATGAAAACAAACACACAGGGCTGTCCTTAGGATTTATGGGGCTCTGTGCAGTATTATTAAACTGGTGCCCCTATGCCCGACGGCAGCCTGGGTTCGCAGCCCAGGGAAGGGCCGGGAGGAGGGATGAGGCAGCAAAGGATACTGAGAAGCCCGGCCAGCCTCACAGTTCCCTGCAGAGTCACAATTCCCTGCTGAGACCCCTGTACCCTCTCCCTTCCGCAGAATGTGCAGCGTTGGCACATTCGGTTCTGTGAATACGGCCTCTGCCTAAGGAGGCTGCAGTGTGCACTGGGTGTGCGGGAGCCGACCTGCTCTTACCTGCTGTCATGGGCAGTGGGTGAAGCTGCTGCTTGGGGAGGCTAGTTCCCCAGCCCACCTCTTCTGTCTGTGGCCCCACCCAGACTCCAGTCCTGCTCCACCCCAGGCCCTGCCTCACTCTGCCCAGACCCTGCCCACTCCCCACTGTCTCCCTCCTCTCTTCCCTCTCCCACCCTGCTCACCCCCTTCCAGCCAAATCCCAGAACCCAAATGAAGCAAATGACATTTGAAAAAAATACTCTTCTGCAATTTCTTTCTAAAGAAAATGGGGCATGTTTTCCACTACATGCCAGATGGTGAAGACTGGACATGCAGAAGGTACCTAATTAAAAGCACCAAACTTGGGAATAAAAAATGTCAGTTGCAGGTTTTTTGATATGTCCTGAAGTTTGTCAGAGATTTATTTGCAAAAACTTTGTAGTAAGGGCGAGTCAGCCGTCTTGCAGAATACAACATTAAATATTATGGAATACATGATGCAGCTCTTCTCTGTTTTACATTTTCTTAATCAGTATTTCTAAGCTGATTTTATATGTTAAATGTATTCTTAAACCTTCATAAAGTAATCATTCCAGATTACTACATATTTAACTCTCTGAAACAAGACATTATTTTAAATTAATCAGTCACAGAGGTTTAGTTTGTTCATAACAATGTTCATTGCTTTTAGAAGAAGGGAACACTAATTTACTCTGTGTGATCTCCATAACAATAGACATGTTTATGAATTTTCAGCAATTTTAAAAATATGTATCCAAATATTTTAGGCATAACAAAGGATTTGATATTTTACTAGGTATTGATTTTGCTGGAGGGCTCTCTTTAAACTAGTTCATCAGATAGTCAGAAGTAAAGAAAGGGAAACTCTTTGTCCAACTATCTGGAAGGAAAGGGGTGTTGTCCCGTTAAGGGCTCTCTTTAGGGGAAGGGGGAAGAAGGGAGAAAGGGATGGACAGAAAGGACAGAAAGACTTTGGAAGCAAATATTTTTTTAATATAGTAATTGAAATTAAAATGTGTATTTTAGATAAAGGTGGTCTTTGAAGGATTTATTTTAAAAACTACATGTCTGAAGATCCAAGCATTTAAGGCTAAAGATGATTGTGCATCTAAAAATCTATGCAAGGATTTTTTAGAGATGTGATTTTATAATCTTCACCAACTCACTAATGAAATATTTTAAAGCAAATTTTAAACTAAGGTGCTGTAGACTAACATGTTCTGAGTAAATATTACAGTCATGCACAACTGTTTTTGTCAGTATATTCAGAAACTGACAGTATATACCTGGGGTTTGGCAAATTCCTATTAAATGGCTTCATTGCCACTTGAATGGCTCTTTAACAGTTTTAATGTTGTGCTAATAGGGCTGGCAGACCAAAAGGCTTTTTCACTTTTAAGTTACAAGATCCCCTTGAGAGCAAAACTCACCAGGCTGCAGCAGCTAGCTGTGGGAGCCTACAGGAAGGGTTAGAACAGGGATAGGAAGAGCTGGGGGGGGACACTAAGACCCAGTTTTCAGAGGAACAGCCGTGTTAGTCTGTATTCGCAAAAAGAAAAGGAGTACTTGTGGCACCTTAGAGACTAACCAATTTATTTGAGCATGAGCTTTCGTGAGCTACAGCTCACTTCATCAGATGTATACCGTGGAAACTGCAGCAGACTTTATATACACACAGAGAATATGAAACAATACCTCCTCCCACCCCACTGTCCTGCTGGTAATAGCTTATCTAAAAGAAAAGGAGTACTTGTGGCACCTTAGAGACTAACCAATTTATTTGAGCATGAGCTTTCGTGAGCTACAGCTCACTTCATCTGATGAAGTGAGCTGTAGCTCACGAAAGCTCATGCTCAAATAAATTGGTTAGTCTCTAAGGTGCCACAAGTACTCCTTTTCTTTTTGCGAATACAGACTAACACGGCTGTTCCTCTGAAGCTTATCTAAAGTGATCAACAGGTGGGCCATTTCCAGCACAAATCCAGGTTTTCTCACCCTCCACCCCCCCACACAAATTCACTCTCCTGCTGGTGCTAGCCCATCCAAAGTGACAACTCTTTACATAATCAAGTCGGGCTATTTCCTGCATAGATCCAGGTTTTCTCACATCCCCCCCACCCCCATACACACACAAACTCACTCTCCTGCTGGTAATAGCTCATCTAAACTGACCACTCTCCAAGTTTAAATCCAAGTTAAACCAGAACATCTGGGGGGGGGGGGGGGTAGGAAAAAACAAGAGGAAACAGGCTACCTTGCATAATGACTTAGCCACTCCCAGTCTCTATTTAAGCCTAAATTAATAGTATCCAATTTGCAAATGAATTCCAATTCAGCAGTTTCTCGCTGGAGTCTGGATTTGAAGTTTTTTTGTTTTAAGATAGCGACCTTCATGTCTGTGATTGCGTGACCAGAGAGATTGAAGTGTTCTCCGACTGGTTTATGAATGTTATAATTCTTGACATCTGATTTGTGTCCATTTATTCTTTTACGTAGAGACTGTCCAGTTTGACCAATGTACATGGCAGAGGGGCATTGCTGGCACATGATGGCATATATCACATTGGTGGATGTGCAGGTGAACGAGCCTCTGATAGTGTGGCTGATGTTATTAGGCCCTGTGATGGTGTCCCCTGAATAGATATGTGGGCACAATTGGCAACGGGATTTGTTGCAAGGATAAGTTCCTGGGTTAGTGGTTCTGTTGTGTGGTATGTGGTTGTTGGTGAGTATTTGCTTCAGGTTGCGGGGCTGTCTGTAGGCAAGGACTGGCCTGTCTCCCAAGACTTGTAAGAGTGTTGGGTCATCCTTTAGGATAGGTTGTAGATCCTTAATAATGCGTTGGAGGGGTTTTAGTTGGGGGCTGAAGGTGACCGCTAGTGGCGTTCTGTTATTTTCTTTGTTAGGCCTGTCCTGTAGTAGGTAACTTCTGGGAACTCTTCTGGCTCTATCAATCTGTTTCTTTACTTCTGCAGGTGGGTATTGTAGTTGTAAGAAAGCTTGACAGAGATCTTGTAGGTGTTTGTCTCTGTCTGAGGGGTTGGAGCAAATGCGGTTGTATCGCAGAGCTTGGCTGCAGACGATGGATCGTGTGGTGTGGTCAGGGTGAAAGCTGGAGGCATACAGGTAGGAATAGCGGTCAGTAGGTTTCCGGTATAGGGTGGTGTTTATGTGGCCATTGTTTATTAGCACTGCAGTGTCCAGGAAGTGGATCTCTTGTGTGGACTGGACCAGGCTGAGGTTGGTGGTGGGATGGAAATTGTTGAAATCATGGTGGAATTCCTCAAGGGCTTCTTTTCCATGGGTCCAGATGATGAAGATGTCATCAATATAGCGCAAGTAGAGTAGGGGCTTTAGGGGACGAGAGCTGAGGAAGCGTTGTTCTAAATCAGCCATAAAAATGTTGGCATACTGTGGGGCCATGCGGGTACCCATAGCAGTGCCGCTGATCTGAAGGTATACATTGTCCCCAAATGTGAAATAGTTATGGGTAAGGACAAAGTCACAAAGTTCAGCCACCAGGTTAGCCGTGACATTATCGGGGATAGTGTTCTTGACGGCTTGTAGTCCATCTTTGTGTGGAATGTTGGTGTAGAGGGCTTCTACATCCATAGTAGCCAGGATGGTGTTATCAGGAAGATCACCGATGGATTGAAGTTTCCTCAGGAAGTCAGTGGTGTCTCGAAGGTAGCTGGGAGTGCTGGTAGCGTAGGGCCTGAGGAGGGAGTCTACATAGCCAGACAATCCTGCTGTCAGGGTGCCAATGCCTGAGATGATGGGGCGCCCAGGATTTCCAGGTTTATGGATCTTGGGTAGTAGATAGAATATCCCAGGTCGGGGTTCCAGGGGTGTGTCTGTGCGGATTTGATCTTGTGCTTTTTCAGGAAGTTTCTTGAGCAAATGCTGTAGTTGCTTTTGGTAACTCTCAGTGGGATCATAGGGTAATGGCTTGTAGAAACTCGTGTTGGAGAGCTGCCGAGCAGCCTCTTGTTCATATTCCGACCTATTCATGATGACAACAGCACCTCCTTTGTCAGCCTTTTTGATTATGATGTCAGAGTTGTTTCTGAGGCTGTGGATGGCATTGCGTTCCGAGGAACTTATCCTTGCAACAAATCCCGTTGCCAATTGTGCCCACATATCTATTCAGGGGACACCATCACAGGGCCTAATAACATCAGCCACACTATCAGAGGCTCGTTCACCTGCACATCCACCAATGTGATATATGCCATCATGTGCCAGCAATGCCCCTCTGCCCTGTACATTGGTCAAACTGGACAGTCTCTACGTAAAAGAATAAATGGACACAAATCAGATGTCAAGAATTATAACATTCATAAACCAGTCGGAGAACACTTCAATCTCTCTGGTCACGCAATCACAGACATGAAGGTCGCTATCTTAAAACAAAAAAACTTCAAATCCAGACTCCAGCGAGAAACTGCTGAATTGGAATTCATTTGCAAATTGGATACTATTAATTTAGGCTTAAATAGAGACTGGGAGTGGCTAAGTCATTATGCAAGGTAGCCTGTTTCCTCTTGTTTTTTCCTACCCCCCCCCCCCAGATGTTCTGGTTTAACTTGGATTTAAACTTGGAGAGTGGTCAGTTTAGATGAGCTATTACCAGCAGGAGAGTGAGTTTGTGTGTGTATGGGGGTGGGGGGGATGTGAGAAAACCTGGATCTATGCAGGAAATAGCCCGACTTGATTATGTAAAGAGTTGTCACTTTGGATGGGCTAGCACCAGCAGGAGAGTGAATTTGTGTGGGGGGGTGGAGGGTGAGAAAACCTGGATTTGTGCTGGAAATGGCCCACCTGTTGATCACTTTAGATAAGCTATTACCAGCAGGACAGTGGGGTGGGAGGAGGTATTGTTTCATATTCTCTGTGTGTATATAAAGTCTGCTGCAGTTTCCACGGTATACATCTGATGAAGTGAGCTGTAGCTCACGAAAGCTCATGCTCAAATAAATTGGTTAGTCTCTAAGGTGCCACAAGTACTCCTTTTCTTTTTACTAAGACCCAGTGGTTCCCCAAATTTTCAGGTGCCCTACGCAGCTGCATATGCCTAAGAACGGCCCTGCAGACACAACAAAAAACCCGTTCAAATATCAAATCAAAACATGTCTTTCTCCAACTCCCCAGTTTCTTCAGTCCCTTGCTGGGTGCAACAGTTGTTTCCAAAAGCAAGGCCCTGCTGACTAGTGTTTCCTCAAACCATTTCCCTCTGAAGATTATTGCTCTTATGGTTTCTGTTCCTGTCCCTCAGAGTATCATTCCAGCCAGATGTTCCCATCTGGTAAGTATGGAAAGCCTCTTGCCCATTACTGTCTGGCCATGGGTCTCCTTTGGATCTGGTGGTGAGCTGTACACTCCACACTGGTCCCAAAGGAGTTAGAAGACAATATTGGGCATACGTAGCCCCACCCCTACAGACCTCTGAGCATGGAAGAGCAGGTTAAAAGGGATCTCAAACACAAAGAGGATGGCAAAGGGGATGGACAGGCTCCAGGAAAGAGAAATCTTTCCAAAAAATCAGACAGAAGGTTTAGCCTAAGAGAAGACCACTGAGTGGGTAAGGCCCACAGGCAGTGCCTTCTCCAACCCCACCCTCTTTGATAACCTGCAGGGCTGTGCTCCTTTGGGCTCTTTTTGTTTTGTTTTTTTTTTTTTTTTTTTTTGGGAGAGAGAGAGAGAGAGAGAGACTGTTTGGACTACAGGGGCCATTCCCCAAACTGCAGGGACTTAGTGGTAGGAAGTAGCCCAGAGAAGTGAACTTGTACCAGCAGGGTGCTCCCTGCAGTTGCTTTCCACAAGGACCTCTTCCCCCAACAAATCGTGTTTATCTATGTGTCTGATAATCTTGTTCCTTACTATAGTTTCACCTAAATTGTCTGGTACTCAAGTTAGGCTTACTGGCCTGTAATTGCCAGGATCACCTCTGGGCTTTTTTTAAAAATCAGCTGCCCTCTAGTCATCTGATACAAAGGCTGATACATTTCACAGTTAGTAGTTCTGCAATTTCATCTGTGAACTCATTCAGAACACAGAGCTCCTTTTACTCAAGCAAAATGGCATGTGTATTTGGCCCTTGGAAATAGAGACCCTATGGGGAACCACTCACATCCATCTATCTTTTGTGGTAAACAGTGAAATGGGATTCAGTAAAACCCTCACTAACTCTTGGAGAATGGCTTCACTGAAGTGTAGGTAATTATTGTACTTTAGGCAACCCTCCCAGCTCTCATTTGACCTGTTACAGTCAAGATTTTTCTCACTTTCATAAGTCTGACTTTTTTTCTTTGCTTTTCTCACAAGCAAAACTTAGACCAGCCCCATTCATTTCACTGAGTATTTTATTATTTCAAGGATTTTTCCTTAAGGCCTGGAAGATTTTTTTTAATTGTTTGAAGCTGAGAAGTACTTCAAGGGGAAATATTACATTCCATAGAGACTTCAGTATTAAATGAAAGACGCCACTAACACAAAAGTAGCGCTGTATTTTCATGAAGAAGCTCTCTCAAATCAAAGACTGGTTTAATATTCCCACCAAACTGCTTCAATTATTTATGCTATTTCTATTTTTTTCACACTTTTTGATTAAATGTTTTCACAGAAGAATATACAACTCACTTCAGAACTTTGCATTCATTCTTCTGAGCAGAAAGCAGCATATGGATTTATTCACCTCACTGGATTTCAATAAATTTGGTACTGAGCTCCTGTACAATTACCATATGTTAATGAGCAGCCTGCATAAGTAAAGCTAGTGGTGGAAGCAGTCGAAGAAATTGCAGGTGTTACATGTCAAATTTTTGGCTAAATCACAGGTATAGAGTCATAGCTTCCCTCCTAGGAGTATGCCTTACATAGTAATGGCTTTCATCTATGACCATCAGTTAATAACATAGCTGTTTCATTTACTCTGGAACAGAATTAGGCTCACCAATGGAAGTGAAGGTATAGGTAAAATGAGAGTAGAAAAGGCACAGAAAAGTGTGTGACTCAGTTATATGTGAAAGGATAAATGCATGCAACATCAATGGCTTTGAGTAATAAGACTAGTGGGATAACCTAATATCTGTTATGATGGCTGAAAGGAAAGTTTTTTTGGTGGAGGTGAGTCTTCAGCAAAACAAAGAAAATGTTGTAGAGCCCAAGGTCTTTTAGGCTTGGATATTTGCTACTTAAATACATCTAAAGCTAACATTATGAAAAAAACTAACCCTGCACAAGAAGAATCTGGAATAATTTAAGAATTGGTATTGCATACCTAATATTTTCCACCCATTCATGATATTATGCACCTGGAGTTTGTAGTCAAGACATGTGACTGCAGCCTGGGAAACTCCTGAATTCAATACCAGCGTTGTATGTTTATTGTCCTGTCATGATTTCTTTTTTCTATTCACCATCTCATTCAGGAAACTCAGTTGTTTCTGAGGTGGGAGCAAGCAGAGAGTTTGACAAATTTACAGCCAGTTAAATTTTTGGGTGAACTTGGTCTGATTTTTGTTTTGCAGCAAAACTTGTATAGGTTTCTTGATTTATGCATACAATACAGGGGAAATTTGACAGACTTAATAGGAAACTTATGAAACCAAGAAAGTGATGAGACTTAGATTTTGTATAGTTTTGAGATAGAGTTAGGATCAGAATGACCAAGCAGAGAGAGGATTACAGATGTTCCTAGAGTAGAGAAATGCTCCACTTGAATCTGGCTGCAACATCATTTGTTATGTGGTATGAAAGAAATATAGACAGTTAAAAGATGGGGATGATGAGATAAAAGGAAGATGTACATGATTTATTTAACTCCAATTTTCAAAGTAATTTCCAAAAGAAAGAGATTTTTGTTGCTGCTTTTGCTTGAGCACATATCCCTTCAGGGAGACATGCAAGATAAAATAGCAATAATAGGAGAGTTGTTTTGCATGTTTGATGTTTATTTCCGTTTTATGGAGACAGTGATCAGCAAATCAATCTGAATTTCCCCACATTCCATAAACCTTCTCTTCTTTTCTTTAGAGCAGCATACGGCATTACATTTATGATGTTAGAAATGCATTGGTTTTGATATATTTCATCTCTGTCAACAAGGAATTAAGATTGGTCTGGTGAGGAAGATTCTTTACTGCTGTCAGTCAAACTGATTGATAGCACTCAGAACACTTACAAAATAGAAATACTTGGTAATAGCATTGAAACTGTAAAAAGAACAACTGAGTAGCCCAAGTTGCCACACTATGTGTTTAGTACATTGCAACAGGTAACAGTCTTGACTGCTCTTGGAAGGATAGCTAATAACTGACCTGAGACACTTCAAATGGTCATCTGCCATATTTGCTATTCTTTCTGAACTTCAGGCTGGTTTGTTCCTATGCCCTCAATAAGGCTTCTTTAAAATACAGCCAGCTCTCCTGGACTCCTTGCCCCCTCATATTAGCTTCCCAGTGGATCCTGCTCATCAGTTCCCTATGGGAGTCAAAGTCTGCTTTTCTGAAATCCAGGGTCCATATTTTGCTACTCTCCTTTCTTCCTTTTGTGAGGATCCTGAACTCAACCATCTCGTGGTCACTGCTGCCTAGGTTGCCACTCACTTCTACTTCCCCTACCAATTCTTCCCTGTTGGTAAGCAGCAGGTCAAGAGGAGCACGGCCCCTAGTCAGGTGCTCCAGTACTTGTACCAGGAAGTTGTCCCCAACACTCTCCAAAAACTTCCTGGACTGTCTTTGCGTTGCGGTATTGCTCTCCCAGCAGATGTCAAGGTGATTGAAGTCCCCCATTAGTACCAGGGCCTGTGATCCGGAAACTTCCATTAGTTGTCCGAAGAAAGCCTTGTCTACCTCATCCTTCTGATCCGGTGGTCTATAGCAGATGCTCACCATGACATCACTCTTGTTGCTCTCGCCTCTAAACTTAACCCAAAGACTCACAACAGACTTTTCTCCAGTTTCATACTCTGAGCAATCATACTGCTCTCTTACTTACAGTGCAACTCCTCCACCTTTTCTCCCCAGCCTGTCATTCCTGAAAACTAGCTCAGGTCACCGCAGAGATTGACAGAGATTGATTACGGTTGACACATCCTGGGTGTCAGTGAGAGCAGATGGATGGGATCAGGAAGATTAACAACAGCCTGGGGAAAAACTTTGCTATTTTCTGGATGGGATGATGGACAACACCATGAGGGTGTTCTCATCCTTTTGGAGAAGGGAGTGGAACATTCCTTGCTTGAATGGAAATCCATCAGCAGCAGAGTTATGAGAGCCAGACTGAAAGGTGGCCTCCCGTTTCACACTCCTCCTTGTGTTTCCTCCTGGTATCCCACTTCCCCACTTACCTCAAGGCTTAGGTCTCCATCCCCCTGCAAACCTAGTTTAAAGCTCTCTTCACTAGGTTAGCAAGCCTGCCTGAGAAGATGCTTTTCCCTCTCTTCGTTAGATGGATCCCATCTCTTCCTACCAATCCTTCTTCCTGGAACAACATCCTATGGTTGAAGAATCCAAAGCCCTCTCTCCGACACCACCTGTGCAACCACGCATTTACCTCCACAATTTGATGGTCCCTACCTGGGCTTTTTCCTTCAACAGGGAGGATGGATAAGAACACGACTTGTGCCTCAAACTCCTTTATCCTTCTTCCCAGAGCCATGTAGTCTGCAGTGACCCACTCAAGATCATTCTTGGCAGTATCATTGGTGCCCATGTAGAGAAGTAGGAAGGGGTAGCGGTTCAAGGGCTTGATCAGTCTTGGCAGACACTCCATCACATCCCGAATTCTAGCTCCAGCCAAGTGGCACACTTATCAAGTCTCCCGGTCTGGACGGCAGATGGATGACTCTGTGCCCCTTAGGAGGGAGTCCCCGACCACCACCACCCGTCTCCTACTCTTGGGAGTTGTGGTCATGGAACCCCCATCCCTAGGACAATGCATCCCAGGCCTTCCAATCAGTGGGGTCTCCTTCTGCTCCTTTCCCTCAGATGATTCTTCCAAACCATTCTCCGCTGTAGTACCCTTGCAGAGAGCCTGAAAATGGTTTCTTACCTCTATCTGAATTGGGGTTACATGGTTCTCCTCTTTCTTCTTCTGGAGGTCACATGCTGCCAGTTTTTTTCCCCATTCTGCACTGCCCTCTCTGAATCTTCAGCATGCTGTGACTCCAGTACCAAATGCTGACTTCTATCCAGAAAGTCTTCATTTTCTCTGATGGAACACAGGGTTGATACTAGTCTCTAGTCCTTTAACCTTCTCTTCTAACATGGAGACCAGCTTGCACCTCATACAAACGAAGTCGCTTCTATCCTCAGGGAGAAAGACAAGCATGGCACATCCTGTGCAGGTCACAACAGCTGATCACTCACTATCCATATTGTCTTCCTTCTAAGAGCCTCTTCACATATTGTATTTATGGCTCACTGAAGCCTGAAAGGCAAACAACTCCGTGGGAACTCTGTCCAGGCAAACTCCCTCTGTTGGCCTCTTCTCTGTTCACTGCTCACTCAGTTCGCAACTGACTTTGGTCATCAAAGTCAAACTAATACTCTTATGAAGTGATGCACTACCGTAGGAAAATGCAATTTAATGTTGAACTGATTTGAAAGGAAATGGTTTAGATCAGCCCAACAAACCAAAATGACACATTTTGATTTGGGAATATTGAAATGTTTCATTTCAATTGAAAATGCTGAAACAAGTTTCACTGTTACTAAATCAATCCAGAAAATTTGATCCACCAAAATTCAATATTTCAACCTTTTATCCTGATTCAGGACAAAAATAAATGTTGAAATGTCAGAATTTCTGTCCACAGGAAACTCAGATTTTTCCCCAAGTCTGTTTTTTAAACTATTGCCTGGGATTTTTAGAGTTGCCTAAATGAGTTATAAGGATGAATCCTATGGAGGGCCTTAAAATATCTTGGGAGCAAACTGAAATTCTAGGTACAGCAAGATGTGCTTATTGGGGAAATGGTAGCCATTTTGTACAGCTCAACAGTCCAGAAGGTCAAATCAACATTTCTCACCATGAATTACCTCATAGTTGTATAGTTTTTAAAAGAAATTAAATTATATTAATTACAATTGCCATTTCTGAGGATAATGGAGGCATTCATTCTTGTTGACAATTATATAACTTATACCACAACAGTGTAAGAGCTAAGGTCCATTGGTTTTAAGGGGACTACTCAGTGCATAAAGTTAAACTCATTTATGAGTCTTTGGCTTGGGTGTTGACTGATTTCTGGCCTGCTTTAATTATATTTGATATGAAGATTTTTCTTGTAAATGGCTATTTTGATAATTAAGCTGTAATGTAGAAGGTTTTGCTGCTAGTTTAGTCTTTTACATGGGGATGTTGTATTGCTTATCAGTAACTTTATTTTAATTAATTAATTAGTATTTGTAAAGCATTTTCAGTGTTTTTGGTATGTGTGTACTAAACACAGTAACATACCTTATAAAACTGATTATGAAATTCCCTTATCTGTATCTGTTAAAAATAAGAAATATAATTCCCCGTCCTCTCATTCAATTAATGTATTTGAACCCTGTGAAACCCCACCCTCAATCTCAAGACCCTGGGATAACTTGCCCTAAAAGTCAACATATGCTGGCTCTTTCAGACCAACCAAGGAAATGAGTTCAAGAATCAAAGGCCCCTTTAAAAAAATAACCTCTTAGACAGCAGGCCTCCTGGTGAAGCCAGTTTGAGAGCCTTAGCAGACATGATAACATATAAAGAAAGAGATGGTTCCTTAGTTAGCCTTAGTTAACCATATTTGGAAATCCTAAAGGCCTAATTCTACTCTTTTATTTATATTGAACCATACCGTATTCTTGGCTACAGTATTATTCTACTGTCCTTCATCAGCCCTATGGAGGAGAGTTGGGGAGTAAGGACTGCCTTGATACCCTGCCTGGCTCTCTTTGAGTTGTTACTCCAGCGATGGTAACAGGAGAATGAGAAGTAAGATCTACTTACCCAATATTTCACCTTATAAGCAAATGGGAGGGGAGGGGACACAAATGGTTGGAGAGTGGAAGGAGCCCTGGCTCCACCTCTTTCTTCTACAGTCAAAGTAGCTGGCTAAGAGTAGACTGAGGAATAAGCTGCTTCATGAGAAGGGTAAAGTGACTTTCCTTCTCCCAGACCAAAGGGGATGTTCTTGGGCTATGCACTGCCCTTTGCTTAGGCAAGATTGTAAATATTACAATCTAATAGTTGTGAATAGTCTCATTATAACCAAGTCAATGATAGTAAAGACTAGACAAGAATGGGTGAACTTCCATAGGAAATTTAAAAAGATAGGCAATAAGTAGCACTTTAGCAGATTAAATTTATGGTTGAAAAAAGATAAAAGGAGAAAAATGAACTTATTATTTTTGTTGCTGGATTGTAAATGAACTTAGGGAAAAAGACCAAGTGCAATATAGACAGCTCAATACAACACCCACTCACTGGTGAAAAAACAAACAGAATATTAGGATATATAAAGAACAGTCCTGGTAATATTATGATGCTACTATATAAATCAATGATAAAATCCTCACTTGCAATATTGTGTTCAGTTATAGTCATTCCATCTTAAATATATGTATGCAGAAATTGAGGTGGTTCAGAGGTGGACTATAAAAATGATTAGAGGCATTGAAATACTTCCATATGCAAAGCAACTGAAAGGACTGTCATTGCTTAGAGAGGAAACAAATAAGAAGAGACATGATTGAAGTTTATAAAATAACAAATAATATGGAGAAGTCATATCCATTTTATTCTTTTTAATGGTACAAGAAAAAAGGTAAAACCAGTGAAACTGAAAGGAAAGAAACTTAGAATTGATGAAAGAAAATGCTTTTTAACACAGTGTATTATTTATTAAGCTGTGGAATGCATTGCCACAAGATAGAATTGAGGCCACAAGCTGAGGAGGAATCAGAAATACAGGCGTTTCATACATGAAAATATTTTCATTATTTTAAAATAAAAATGTATACAAGATATAAGCCCTCGTGCTTCACAGGTAACAGGTAAGCTAACCACTAACTGATGGGAGTTTAGAAATAACTTTCCCTATGGACAGTTTTATTCCACTATTTTTCATTTTGGAGTTTCTTGCACTTTTCTTTGGATCAGCTGGTAATGGTGACTGTTGGAGACAAGATACTGGACTAGAAGGAGCACTGGGTTGATCCAATGTGGGAATTCCTATGTTCTTAAAAGTGTCACAGGAGCTAAATTTCACCAGGGTGTTAAAAATTGCTCTCCACAAGGAAAAGGTGTATATTAGATTTATTCGCTCATCCTCTATTTCTGAGTCTCTGCCTCATGAAAGGCCTAGTCTTAAATTAGCAACACTGGAATATGTTGTAAGAATTTCCGATATTGTTCTGAGCTTCTTATTTATCAGTGACTAAAATTAAATTTCACATTTCTATCACATACTTGTACAGCAGAAAAGTACTCTGAAATCTATGAAAGAGCTATAATGTGTTGCTATCATTCCCAGACAATGGAAATAAAATTGTTGGCAGAATAAACCATAGGAGAGAAGCTGCGGATGCAAGATACACTGGCCCTAGTCTTGTTTAAATGAGACACTCACACTTTCTCCAATATAGTCCACAATACTATTTAATTCTAACGTTTGGAAGATGGACGTTAGGAATGTGGTTTTAGGTTATAAAGCTGTAAGCATATATACGTTGTCACTTGCACTGAAGACCCATCTCCATTGGGCAATCCACTATCTCCTGTGATCCCTCTGGTCAGAATTACTGAGACCAGGTATTAAGCAAGCACTTAAAGTGTTTCGCTGAATCAGGGTCTTTGGTATTACCCACCATTTTTGGAGTCAGGCACTGACTTTTTTTTAAATTGTTTTTGGCAGATAGGTAAACATATAATTCAGTTTTCCTTATACCTACCGCAAGCCTCCATATTTTAAGCAATCACAAGATTTTCAGTGCAATTTTGTTTATTTTCAAAGACTGCCTTCCCAGGCAACTTATTTTACTGGTTGTTGAAGCTAGCTTTCATCATAATAAGATGATGATAATAAATTAATAAAACTATATTTAACTGACATGCTAATATTGGCTTCCCAAGGTTTTCCGCAGAAATGTCAAAATTCAACACTGTCACATTTTCTGTCTATACACAGTAAAAATCAGAGAAGAAAGCATACTACATACAATTAATGAGTATACCAAAATAATGAATTGTTTGTTGGTGGAACATCACTAACTCCTGTGGGAAGGGAACTATACTTCAGCGTTTATTTCTTGGCTAATGCAATAGTGAATATAGAAATTGGGCAAGAGGGAGAAAGAATGTTGACATTTCCCTTCCATTTGCATAAGTGAACATTGGTAATAAAAAGATTTTTTTTTATTTGAACACCATTCTTCTCTTACCCATAAGACTTTTTGTGGCTCTAAAACTTACGAAGATATTTTTGCTCTTATTATGTTGCAGCATCCACAACGGTATCTGGCTATGACAGCGAAAGATACAGAAGATAGATTCCTGCCCCCAAAAGTTACATTCTGAATGATTTGGTAAAATATTAGTGGAATATAATCTATTTAGTTGGAATTGGATATTATCAGTAAAAGATAAATACTCTGGTTGCTACACCTCTAAGCACACTTCATTTTTGTCCTGCCCCCATGCTCTGACTTCCCACCAAACTCTCTTGCACAATTGATTCTGACTCCACACAAATATCCCTACATACCATTACTGTTTATCATGCTCTCTAATCCCACCCAATTGATTCCCTATAGAGAGCATAGAATCAATTGGGTGGGATTAGAGAACATGATAAAAAAATCTATGTTTTAGATACTTTGCCTGGCTACCTACATTGCCTTTCTTCAGGGCCTTATTCCTTGCTTTTCCTTCCCAGGGAGCACACTGGGCTATGTAGGGGAGATCTTAACTGTCTCCCAGTTCAGTGGGGGGAAGCAGTACCAGAGGATCTTCACTCCTCAGACCTAAAGAAACCAGAGAAAAGGTGGGAGATGCTTCAGAACTAGCAGTGAGCAGCTGCTGCTGAGCTTGCTTTCAGTGTAGAAAGCATGAACACTCCAGCCATCTGTTATCGGGGTGGAGGGGAAGAAGTTTCCCCGTGCACATGCCAGAGGACGAGCCTGTCCCGCATCACTTGCAGCAGCACTGGCTGTCCCCCAGACTTTCAGGAGGGTCTGAAAATCCATAGCTTTGAGAGATCTGCACAGTATCCTAGGCTGAGTCTGAAGAGCTACCAGTTAGAAAAGTCCATCTTTCCTAGTACACTGAGCATATGTGATGTGGATGTCATGGAGTTCCAGAAAACATGGAAATTCATGCTGCCTTAATTATAGAGTACTTTTTACAGTTGAACAGCACATTAGACTTTAATGGCAGAGGTAGCTTTGCCAGATATGCATTTGTGGAATCTTTGCTTCCCCTCTCCCTCCACAAAAACCTCCTCTGCCCCCCACCCCAGATTACTACAATTATTGGGCAGTTTCATTTATCTTGAAGAGCCTGTAAGGAAAACATATCTCCCTTCATCTAGACACTTATTGCATGTCTAATTGTTTTGGTTTAATTTTGGGGGTGGGGTGAAAATTAGGGGAGGGTGTGATTTTAGCCAAATTATTTGATCCATCCCTAGTATTTGCCTTTAATTTAGTAACTTGATAGTACATTCATATTCATGTTCCTCATTCTTTACTTAAAATGAGAACCATGAAAGGAAAAAGCATTGTGAAATGATCTTTAGTTTAGTCTCTGTAGTGGCTTCAGCATTTTCTCATTAAGTAGCTTTGCTGCTCTTATTCATTTCAATTAAATAATGTTCTTGCTTTATTGATCCATGCCCATATAATTAATTCACAAGTGAGATGTTCTTCAGATGCTTTCCTTTTGCTGGTTCCAGTGAGAAATTTGTTTACACTGGAAAAGGGGAAAGAACACCAGAATAAAAGTTAATTGAAGAACCAAACGCTATCCTGTTTTTAGGGAGAATTGTACTTGATAGACAAAGAGCTAATGCTTGATGACTTCTCTAACTGAATGTGCAAGTACAGGGATATAAGCCCACAGTTTCTGTGCCATATAAAGTCTTGGCAGGTGCCTTTCTCATAAAAATCAGCCAGAATCCTTTAATACAAAATTGGCGTCTAATAAGTCCCTCTGAGCTGACTCATACATTGACTCAAAACACCCGTATAGCATATCAGTTACTTGGATCTGACTTTACAATGAATGAGATATGTGGGAATCTAAGCTCAGAAAGTTGTTTTCTGACGAGAAACTTCAAATGGCTTGGTTTCAGAGCAAGAGTGCAGTCCAGCTGAAAAGAGTCTATGGTACATCTGGTTAATGGAAGCTCTCCCCTCTGCAAGGAGCAAAAGCTGTTTGCATTTTGAGGAAGAAAATTCTGTCTTTTTAATGCCCATGCAAATCCTCAGCAGGTCTTTCATTCTTCTTCTACAGATCTGAATCTCTCACAATTCTTGGTCTACTTGCTACATATGATGAACACAGAGACTGTTGTGGATTACTTCAGGAGACACCAATGAATATGCTCAGGGTCTGCTCAGAGTCTATGAGAATATGCTCAGAGAACATGCTCAGGGTCTGCTCAACCAGAAAGGCTGCTCTGACTGGTTGTCATGACCCTGAGTTTACTGTACAGTTCTTCACTGGCTGATGGACTTGTTCCTGAGGCACCTAGGAAATGCCATTTAACGTCAGTCATCAGCCTCTTTCTCCCCTATAACAGGAAAAGTGGGAAGTAAAGATTCAGGGGTTTTAATCAATGTCATCTCACTTGTGTTTTTTTTATTGACTGATTATGTATATTTAAAAAAATCCCATTTGAAGGGTAAGGTGCTGCTGTCCTCAGTTTCTCTTACCTGCAGTCTGCAGGACAGAAAGTCTAGGTTAAGCAGTAATGATGGCTTCAGACTAGAGCTGTTAGACCCTTTCAATAAAAAAGGCTGTTTTTTAATAAACAAAAAGTTTAGAAAAACATCTCCATTTCCCTCAGTTTTGATGAAAAAACAAAATAGTTGAGGGGGAAGTGAGACAAAAATGGCAAAATATTTGTGTAAAATTTTATTGGTGAAAAAAGTTTGACCGGCTCTACTTCAGACATCAAGCCAAGATATGAATGGTGGAAAACTGGCATGCATCATCTTGTTCTTTTCCTTTCTCTCTTCTGTTTCCCCTTCCTTTTCTTTCCAACTTCCTTTACACATCTAGTCCTTCTTCCTCTGTATGCTCATAACCTTTTCTTTTCCTCACTTGGCTTCTCTCTCCTTTCTCATGGCTAACAATAAAATAACATGTTAAGAGGTCCCTTGCTCCCTGTGGATTCTGCCAGTGGCATTGAGAATACTGTTAATGCTGTTTAATCCCTTTGGGATACTACCTCTATTTTGCCTAAAGCATACATGGAGGAAGAAGGAGTAACACTCCAATCAGAAGGAGTGAACCTGACAGAAGACTAAATCAACACAGAAAGCATTCCCAAAATGGTGGCCCAAATCTTTTGGCTAGAGGTGCCTCTCAAACAGCAATGCAGTCCTAGTGATCATGCAAAAGGTTCCAGTCTGGATTCTCCATGTGCAAAGCGAACTTACACTGAGATTTCCCTTGGAGAATTCTCTCCCTCCCCCAGGTTAAAGTTGGTGGAGGCAGCTCCACCCCGTCTCACCCAATTTCTGTCACCCACTTTCCATGCTGTGCCTGTATCATAGGAGGGAAGGCAGGGGATGAGCATGGTGTGGGGAGGTGTGTCAGCAAGGAGAGATGGAGGGTGGAGCCTGGTTCCTTTCCCCATTGTGCCGAAACTCTGCTGGATTGCAGCAGAGCATTGAATCCTCGATCATTCTTGAGTTCTCAAGCCAGCTATGCCACTGACTTGCTATGTGGTTTTGGGCAAGTAAATCCTTCTTTGGCTCCATTTCTCAGACTGTAAAACACACTTCACAAGAGCTCGGTGAGGATTAATTTGTTAGTAGTTGTACAGTTCTTCGAAGCTGTGACTTGCTTAGTGTTGATAAAAGGTTACTTTAAAAATAGAGGTATGTGCTGTATAATGGCAGGGTTTACAGGTTAGGACTGTGAAGCAGGGGATAGTTTGGCTAAAAATGGTGGTTTTATCTCATACTTTTGCTAGAGCAGGTGCAATTCATAATTGTTCTAGCATTAAGAAGTTATGAGTCATGGGGGGCAGGTTCTCCTTTACACTAACTTTCTATCTCCTTGTTGATCCTGAAACTTGCAACCTCAGTTTTTGGTTCTGTTTTTTAAATAGTTCAATGTTTTCTGGTGTGTAGTACCCTCCTAAAGGTATTTACACGCTAGGATTTTTGGCTCGCTTCAATGGCCAACAGTTATTGCTGACCAATAACTAATGCAGAGGACATACTTGGAGAAGTATTCGGCTGTGATTTCACTTTGGAACTGAAAAAGTCCTTTAAAAAAATTAAAAATTTAGATATTGATTCATGTATTCCAAGGCCAGAAGGGGCCATTGTCATCTTCTAGTCTACCTCTTGTATATACAGGCCATAGAACTTCCCCCAAATAATTCCTAGAGCACCTCTTTTAGAAAAACATCCAATCTTGATTTTAAAAATCATCAGTGATGGATTAACCCCCACAACCCTCAGTAAATTGTTCCAGTGGTTAATTACCTTCACTAGCAAAAATGTATGCCTTGTATGTATGCTTATGCCCTCATTAGATGATTACTTAGGACTTGTCTTTCCATGAAATGTCAAAACCTGGTCTTGTTGGTTTTGAGCACACTGAAATCACCATGAATTAGTTTGCAACTATGAGTGTTCATGAATTCTTACATATGTATCTATAGACTTAATGGTCTAATACAGTGTTTCTCAACCAGGTGTATGGGTACCCGGGGAGATACACAGAGGTCTTCCAGGGGATACATCAACTCATCTAGATATTTGCCTAGTTTTATAACAGACTACATAAAAAGCACCAGCAAAAACAGTACAAAGTAAAATTTCATACAGACAATGACTTGTTCAATTATACTGCTCTATATACTGAAATGTAAGTACAATATTTCTATTCCTATCGATTTATTTTCTAATGATACAGTAAAAATGAGAAAGTCAGCAATTTTTCAGTACTAGTGTGCTGTGACACTTCTGTATTTTTATGTCTGATTTTGTAAGCAAGTAGTTTTTAAGTGAGCTGAAACTGGGGTTAACCAAGACAAATCAAACTCCTGAAAGGGGTATAGTAGTCTGGAAAGTTTGAGAGGCACTAGTCTAATGTAATATCTCCATACTGGTGGCCACCACCACCTTAACTGATGTCCTGACATTTCATTTTCTTTAAAGTATTTCTTTGCAAAGGTGTATTTATTTATGTTGTTGTGTATGAAGACACTGCCTGGTTTTCTGTGTGTATCTTTTTCAATGTCAGGGATTAGATACCCCCACTCCCCCCGTCCAAGAACTGATCTTCAATCATTTTAATCCATTCAAGCCATTTCTTCTTTTTCTATCTGAAGCATAATTTAGTGTAGCATGAGTATAAGAATAAGAGCTGGAAGCTCTAATTCTAATCCAGTTCTGACAATGGTGATATTAGGTAAGTCACTTAAGCTCTCTGTCTCAGTTTCACCATAAAATGGGATAACACATACCTAAGTCACAGGGGTGTTGTGAGGATTGATTCATATTGGTAAGACGCTTTGAAATGCTTAGTGTTTTCCCTTTACACTTTTAAAATGGAGAAGATATACTGAATATTAGTTTACCACCCAACCAACAATGATGTGTTAAGACAAACATGCACAATCATTTGATGACCACAGAGACTCCATGACTCCTACAAATTCAACACAATGTTACTAAGATGTGCTCCAACAAAAGTTCTATCACACTCATATCTGTGATAGGAAAGCTGTTATGCAGGCTATTGCCAATTCAGAAAATATACATGCAATATGTTGCACCTATTATGGAATTTATATTGAGTGCCTGCTGATGAGCTAAAATGAGGTGAGTCAAATTGATACCATGGGGTTGGATTTTTATTACACGCTTCATAAACTGGGACATCTGGCCCACTTCATGACCATGGAAATCTCCGTGGCGCTGGCCAGAA
Organism: Caretta caretta; assembly: GCF_965140235.1. Lineage (NCBI taxonomy): Eukaryota > Metazoa > Chordata > Testudines > Cheloniidae > Caretta > Caretta caretta. The sequence continues at coordinate 51,054,617 of NC_134216.1, read as the reverse complement.
TTCTCTGGGGGAGGGGGCACCTGCTCTGTGGTCTCCGAGCTGCCCCAACATGGCCATTGGCTTAAAGCCCTTAACTTTCAATAGGTGCTCTCCATGTGCTTTAAATGTTGATTTTAAACATTATCAGAGATTCTAAACTAGATCTGAGAACTAGAGGCCAAACAATTTCTCTCTAGGATATGCTTTGTAGTTTGAGTTCCTTTGTCCGTTGAATGATTTTTAATTGGAAAAGCACGTATTATGGCACCCTATTATTCTGAAAGGGTTTGCATCTGCTCGTTTGTGTTTAGAATACTGGCGAAAGGCTGAAAATTGCTAGCTCCGTGGGTGTTTGTTGTTACATTACATACAAAAATCTTTTGCTTGCTTGTTATGGCTGCATAGTTATCAATGCTTTGTACAGACACTAGTAAGGTTGCAACACACTAACATATTAAGCAAAAGTTAAAAAGAAATGATCAGAGCCTCCTTCTATAGTAATTTCTGCCCTGTGTAAGGGTAAAAAAGTTTGCTTGGCTCAACCTGAATTCAAACCATTTGCTCTGCATGGTTAAAGCTGCTCCTCTGCCTGAAATATGAATGCTGCTGTCTCCTTAGGGAGTTGTAATTCATTGACGATTTCTAAAGAAAATAAATCCTGAAAGGTTCAAAGGTAAACAGTAAAAAACCCAACTATTCAAGTGTGGAGAAAATGTACTATTCGCTTCTGGGACTTATTTATGTAAAGTGGCTTTATGATGTGGATTAATAGTTTCCACAGACAGGTGTGAATCTCCTTTCAGGTTGGTCACTGGTGGGGTGCGCTGTTTGCTTGCAATATACTGATTCTGCAAAGAGCATTTTTGTTGTGTACACCCATTTTTAACCTTTTCTAAATGGCCTTACATGAATGTAAAGGGTTACATTCAGTTATTGTCAAAGAACCCCAAATAACTCTGTATAACGGTTGTTTAATGAACACACTGTTTCCCCCTATTCAAAAACCCCTCTACCTATTGTAGCAATAAAACGAAACAATCAAACAAAATGGGAGTATAAGGGATATAATATAAACAACTGATACTTGCAGTTATGCTCCAAAATATCATTTCCAGCCAGATTAATATGCTAGCAGCTGTGTTTCTGTGGTGCAAGATCTCCAGTGACATCCAGTGGCCAGTTTGATTGGTCCCAGGAGTACATTTCCCATAGCTGTCCTGCGGTAAATGTTTCTGGTGAATTTTGCTTTACTTTCATATCATTCTGTTAAATGAGTGGAAAGGTGATTGCTTTTTATTCATTGGGACTGACCCCTGAGAATTTTAAGGCTCTTACACTAAAACCCTTTTGTGGGCGGCTGAGGATGGGGGGGGGGGCGGGGGGGGTGGGAGAAGGAGATAGGATTTTGCAATATGTCAGTCTCATTCAAAATTATTTACATTATTTTGCTGGTTCCGTTTCTCATTTCTTCTCTTCCTAGGAAGCCAGAGCATGACAATTCTAATCTGTAGAGTGGAAAGTAGGGGGATTAAATGGTATTGCTGATATTCCTTTCCCCAGCTGATACTAAAGAGGAATAGTCATTGTATGCTAACAGTGTGCTTAACTGTGTAAATAACATGGCCCCAATTCCAGTCTAAATAAACAAACCGTGCAGTACAGATGCAGTCAGCAATAGATGAGCTGAAAACGTGTCCATCACAAAGTGGTGCAGTTTAATAAATAAAGAAATAGGGTGGATTGTCAAAGGCTTCACATAAGGAAGTGGGGGTGAAAGGGAGGTCCTGAAGTAAAAGGCAGCATAGAAAAAACCAAGAAGTTTGGAATGGAAAGGTACAAAACAGAAGGGTAGGTGTAGAGTCAATCAGAGAACTGTCGATAGAACCATGTTCCATCTCGGAATATGCAGTTCCACTGGAATGTTTCATGATATCAAGTTGGCTTCACTGGAATTCCATTTCAGAAGAAACTGGAGAAAAAAAGTTCTGACGATGCTGAAATGCCTCCTTTTGAACACTTTTGGAATGAAACATTTTATTTTTCATTTTGAAATAACTTTTCATGTAAAAAATTATTTTGTATTGTGGTAAGAACACTGCTACCTCCTGTCACTGTAAAAAAATCTAGTAGGTGGAGTTGAAGGATGTTAGCCGAGTAGCTGCAATTTACATTAATGGAAGCTGAATGGTTAAAATTCATTCTGGTTGAAAGTATACCATATGGGGCCATATAAGATTAGTCTCTCAAGTCAGGTAGAGAATAGCCAAACTAAACATGGAAAATTATCCAGAAGTAGAGAGCAGAACTGTGGAAGCCAAAAATGATGTGGAGTTAACTTTTACATAAATTACACACTCTAATTTCATTTTTCTGAATCAACTATTTTGCTATAAATTATTTACAATACTAACTGAGGGAGTGACAGGTTTGTGTGTTTGTTTTGCACGGGTCACATTTGGAAGTACAGTAATATTCCAAGAAAGTTGTCTACATACACATGTTGCCCCAATTTAACTAAAATGGTGATGTTTAATTGACTTAGTTAAACATGAACAATAGTGTGCGTGAACTCCTGATATAGGTTTAACTCTTAGGCTTATGCTGTTTTGCATAAATATGCCCCTAGCTATTTCCTCCTTAAATAGCGAGGGGCATATTTATGACTACAACTAGCCAGGAATTTTCTGTGAAAATGTAGTTTCTGCAAAATTAAAATTTTCTAAGGGAAAATTTGATGAGCTAAACTAAACATTTTTTTTCTCCTCTGGGAAAATTAAAACAAAGTCATTTGTGATGGGTCAGGCTGACTTGACTCAAAATATTTCAGTTTGCCAAACTGAATCAAAAGGTTTTTGTTTTAACTCAGTTTGACATTAACTATGGCCACGTGAACTGCCACAGTACCTCCTGGGAGCTGTATGTAGATTTCTCCTGGCCCTATTCTATCCATGGACTGGATTTCTTGTCCAGAATACATCTCTCAAGATGCATCAAGCTCTCCCTTCTGGTTGAACTTCCCTGGTGCATTATGGGAAGTCCATGACTGTGGTGCAGCAAGAGAGATACCAGCCACTGAACCCAATCCATAGAGGAGAACTGTCAAGGTTCCTCCCCCACTCTGAACTCTAGGGTACAGATGTGGGGACCTGCATGAAAAACCTCCTAAGCTTATCTTTACCAGCTTAGGTCAAAACTTCCCCAAGGTACAAAATATTACACCCGTTGTCCTTGGACTGGCCGCTACCACCACCAAACTAATACTGGTTACTGGGGAAGAGCTGTTTGGACGCGTCCTTCCCCCCAAAATACTTCCCAAAACCTTGCACCCCACTTCCTGGATAAGGTTTGGTAAAAAGCCTCACCAATTTGCCTAGGTGACTACAGACCCAGACCCTTGGATCTTAAGAACAATGAACAATCCTCCCAACACTTGCACCCCCCCTTTCCTGGGAAATGTTGGATAAAAAGCCTCACCAATTTGCATAGGTGACCACAGACCCAAACCCTTGGATCTGAGAACAATGAAAAAGCATTCAGTTTTCTGACAAGAAGACTTTTAATAAAAATAGAAGTAAATAGAAATAAAGAAATCCCCCTGTAAAATCAGGATGGTAGATATCTTACAGGGTAATTAGATTCAAAAACATAGAGAACCCCTCTAGGCAAAACCTTAAGTTACAAAAAAGATACACAGACAGAAATAGTTATTCTATTCAGCACAATTCTTTTCTCAGCCATTTAAAGAAATCATAATCTAACACATACCTAGCTAGATTACTTACTAAAAGTTCTAAGACTCTATTCCTGTTCTGTCCCTGGCAAGAGCAGCATACAGACAGACACAGACCCTTTGTTTCTCTCCCTCCTCCCAGCTTTTGAAAGTATCTTGTCTCCTCATTGGTCATTTTGGTCAGGTGCCAGCGAGGTTACCTTTAGCTTCTTAACCCTTTACAGGTGAGAGGAGCTTTCCCCTGGCCAGGAGGGATTTCAAAGGGGTTTACCCTTCCCTTTATATTTATGACAAGAACGATGGCATGAAGTACCATAACTCTAAGTTGCAGGAGGCACTGTTGTAGTTTAGGTGAACACAGTTCAATGTCAAACCAAGCCAAAATGAAACGTTTCATCTTGGAAATGTTGAAACATTTTGTGGTGTTTGAAATCATTAGCAGGCTGCAGGGCACCAGTGTGTCCCTATAAAAGAGCAATTTTAATTCTGAATCTTCTGCACAATCTCTAATAGTTACATTCAACATTACAGTTTGTGGTCATGCCTGCCAGGTGTACTAATTATTGCACAAAAGAACCGCATGACTTCTCCCCAGATTGCTGCAGGGAGAAGCTTGTGGGGGAATGACTACAATTTCAAGCAATAATTGTGATTACAATACACAGGTTTTTTTCCTTCATGCTGCCTAATAGAAAAGTGCTAAATTAGTGCTATTCTGGTATTCAGTCTAGCCTGATTTAAGAATGACATGCATAAAGCTACGAGGAGGTCATGGATTCGTGATTTTAGGGGACCTCCATGACTTCAGCCCAGGCAGTGCGGCTTGGACTTCCATGCTTTATTGTTTATTCCTGCGACTTACCTGTGACTTTTACTAAAAGTCACATGACAAAATCTTAGTCTTAGTCATGCATAAGCAATTGAAGGCTTGTGAAAAGGAAGTTTCAGGAATGTTGCATGCTGAGGAGAGAGGAACATTGAGACATTCAGGTTGCCCTTACTTGAATTGTCAGCAATGGAAGAAAAGGTTTGGGCTAGCTCTTGTTTTTTTCATAACTCATTCACACATCCTGTAGTAAATGTTAGTTAACTGAATTTCATGATGTGTATGAAAGTTAAGAAGGCAAGATTACTTCTGATGTATCCTTTTTGCCATCCAAAAAGTGGCAGGTCAGACACTTTGCTGAAAGTCAACTTCTAGTCAAAGTTTAGAAAGAGAAAAACTTAAATTTAGCAAATCGGATACTTAGTTGTTGGATTCACTTTCTGCACTGACACTGAAATAATTCAAGCTGATTCAGATGTCTGTAGATCAGCGGTTCCCAAACTTGTTCCGCCGCTTGTGCAGGGAAAGCCCTTGGTGGGCCGGGCCAGTTTGTTTACCTGCTGCGTCCGCCGGTTCGGCTGATCACGGCTCCCTGTGGCCGCGGTTCGCTGCTCCAGTCCAATGGGAGCTGCTGGAAGCGGCGCGGGCCGAGGGACGTACTGGCCGCCGCTTTCAGCAGCTCCCATTGGCCTGGAGCAGCGAACCGCGGCCACTGGAAGCACAATCGGCCGACCCTGTGGATGCGGCAGGTAAACAAACCGGCCCAGCCCGCCAGGGGCTTTCACTGCACAAGCGGTGGAACAAGTTTGGGAACCACTGCTGTAGATGAAACAGCTCTATAACATGCAGGACCTTTGTGTTTTCCATTCACCCTCCTTAGCCAGCCTTATTTTTGTCCCATCATCCTGGTGCAAGGTATGGATGGCACAGCACCGGTGACATATAGTTCCATAAAATGTAGCTGTATGTGTTATGTTGTCAGATATTTGATGATACTAGTTGTAGAGATCTAAGTGATCAGCCTGGAAGTGAAAGACCACAGTGTTAAAGGCTGTAAGGTGCCCCTGCATTGCATTCACTGTCAGTTAAGAACCACTGGAGAGAGATTGTCAGGGTCTCTTTCTCTCCCTACGGTGACTAGCTCAAATTTCAGTGGAAGATTGCATAAGAGAGAAAACAGAGGATGTGACCCAAAACATTAGGGGCCTGATCCAAAGCCCAATTAAATCAATGGGAGTCTTTCTATTGACTTCAGTCGGCTTTGTGTCAGATACTTGGTGGGCAGTAGTCCCCTAGCCAGGACACAGGTTATATTTATGCACACTCCCAGCAAACTAGCAGCAGTCATTAACGTGTAATGTCATAAAAACTTTCAAAAAAACTTTCTGCCAGTGTTTTTCAAACTTTTATTATAGAAATGGATGAATTCCATGTATGCTTCATGAATTCTCATGTATGATAGTGTTATGTACTCGGCTGAATGGCTGGCTATGTGATCAGCCAATATTAGGCTTAATTTTAATATTTTGAAAATTGGGTAGACTAACAGACTAGATCCTAATATGTATTGGAAAGGTGAAAAATCTAGCTTAGGTCTACTTTTTTTTTTTTTTTAAATCTGAATTTATATTTTGTAAGTACACTACCACATGGCTAATTCTGAATAATAAATATCTGCGTCTGGTTGCAATGATAGCAAGTATATATTTACCAAATATAAAAAAACTTCCTTAACTTCATACTAAGGATGGGTGTGACTAAATGGAAATCTTGTTTTCCCTATTGAATCTCTATATACCCAGCAGAGGTTAATTAGGATCCCCTGGTTAACAAATATGCCTTTTCTCCTCAGTTAGGCCAATTATGATAGCTCATTGTATAGTTTATATGAATGTGGAAGAAACATCTTACTCCTTTTAAGGTGACATACTGACAGATATTGTTACTTTTAAATGGAAGAATTAACTAATTAACTTACCCTTGCAATCATTCTAGTTAGGGTTAAATGCTCCAAATACACTTAGTTAAATATTCAGTTTCATTTGTGGGAATACTTAAATTCTGGACTCTTTCTATCATGGATCTTAAGCTCATTTTTATAGGCACCTGGAAGACAGTAAGCTAATGTATGACTTACACTTTCAATGAGATAATTGTGTTAGTATTTGAGCAGACGGCTTTAGGGTATGGTTGAATCATTTGTGAAGAAAAAAGATACACATAGAAGAAGAAACAACACCCACTATCAAACCAAACATTACACAAGCATTCTTATTAATACTGATATCTGAACATTATCAAGAGGGGCCCAATCCTCAACTGGTGTAAATCAGAGTAGCCCTGCTGACTTAAAGGAGATTCTCTTATCTACACACATTGGGCTCTCTGACCAAATAATATCTTTTTACTTTTCTTGGGATTCCTGGGGTCATCTGAGGGAAAAGCAAGGAGCCAGAAGATTCCTTAAAAGGAATCATAAATATTAAAAAAAAAAAAAGCCTTAGAGGTTCAGAAATCTACTTAATTATTTAGAATTCTTTAAAAGTTTCTGTGGATATTGTATTAGCTCAATCCTTTGAGCCTTCTGCTGCATTATAACTCCAAAAGTGTAACGAGTTCAAAGAATAAGTCAATATTAGAAAAAGATGGCAGCATCTAACAGCTCTTTATATACAGTCCAAATATGCAGAAACTAAATGGCAAAGACATAATCAAGTTAAAGCATGTCCTGACTTCTGATAATGACTTCACCTCACCTTGTGCTTTATAGACTGGGTAAGCAAGCTGTGATTCCTGTGATTCATTGAAGGAGAATGTCTCGTCATATCATCTCAGTACAGTCAACCTGCTTTATATAATCCTAAAATTGAACTGGAACTGCCAAAGGAATCAAACCTACATCTCTTAATCTCCCGAACCAACACCGTCACAAAAAATTGTCTGACAGAGACACACACTTTCTTTTATCATCAAGAATTGATAAACCATATCATGAAGAGACATTTTGTTAAAGGTCTGTGCAAGTGAACTCAACATTCAGGTTGATATGTAAACTTAACTAGGAATTTCCAGTTGATGTTTGGGTTTTGCACAGGTGTGTTTAATGATATGTCTACTGTTGAATTGCATTTAGCAATCTTAACTAGAACTTGTTATTTTTGTTAGAATTTCTTTTGTTCTTTCGTAAATCTGAGATTTGACAATAACATTAGGCTTCTGCTGCTTCTCATGGGAAAACCCTGCATGCTGTCCAGAGAAAGCTTGAGCATTGAGATTTTTATGCCAGGAGAGCAGTTTTTTCAGATTGTTGTACCAACATCCCGCCTCAGATTTCCAGCCACACAAGTGGACTCCCCACTCTGCTTCTTTTCTCCCAGTCTAGCTGCATTCCTTTCAGAGCACTATTCCATGGTACAATATCAGCATTGAATCCGCAGCCAGGTCTACTATATAATTTCAGACCTCAGGCAATTCTGGCTCTCCAGCTCCAACCCCGATCTCACTCACTCGTTCTGGCTCTTGTTATCCCCCAGTCTGGTGCTTTCCCTTCTGCTAAAGTCACAGACATCAATAGGGTCCAAGAGAGCAGGACTGTCTTCTATCAAACCCTCAGATGCCCTGTTAGCTGTTAAACATGACCCACACCTGACCCACCTAGCTCCACTCCCTGCAGCTCCTGGTGCTTTTGAAATGCAGTTACTCTTAGCACTGAAAAACTTTAAGTGTTGATTGCTTAAAAATGACAACCTTAAATCAAGAGGTGATTAAACTTTAATTGCTAAGCAGATGGTAAAAAAACAAGCAAAAAGCCCAGGATAATTGATGTATTTCCTTTTAAAAAATTAAGTCAGTGTAGTACTTTTAAATGTCTTAAAGTGGCATATCTAGCTCATTGGTGTTTCTCAAATCTGATATGGCTTCTGGGAGGGTGAGAATATGGTTCAGTCTCTGTTGAGCCTCAATGTGGAGGCTGCAAAAGTGTACCAGTTAGTGCCAATTGTGATGTATTTTTTTATAAGACCAGTGTCAGCCAGCATAGCCTGCCAGCCACAGTACTCAGAAGACAATCTGTAGTTCTCATTAGAAATAATTCATCTTGCAAGAGAGTAATTCATTGAACTGAGAGAATATGCTTTGGTTAAGCAATATATACTAATGCTAGTGTGAGTCACCACCGTGAGTGCAAGGTTTAATAACCTGCTCTGTACTGCCTTACTGTAGATGCCACTTTCTGATCATTTAGCTTGTGTTCAGTTTTGTACATTAAGTACACAAAGCTCAGTAACTGGTACCTACATTCTGTACTGCAGCACTCTTAAAATGCATTTCATTTTTAGTGACAAAATTATATTAAAGTATTTCCAGTCTTTACACTTCAGCTCTTCACTTTGCTGTGAATATAGGACACACTTCACCTCCAACAACTAAACATTTATTTTCCACTTGCTGACTAATATTTCTGGTGCTATTAACTAATTCTTTCCTACCAAGCTCCAAGTGAACTGGAATCCAAACAGAAATTCAATCAAGTGCTATTCAACTCAAAATTGAAAATCTTTTTCCATATAACATTTAATATATTATATTATTTTATATATTATATTTAATATTTATATTATTATATTATATTATATTATTTTCCAACTTAATAGGCTTGAGCTCAGCCATGAAGATGAAAAAATACCAGCTCAATAAGTTTCATATCATATCTTTTATTCAACTCTTTTTTACAGTAATAAAGCAATTACCATTGCTAAATAAATGGAAAATGTTATAGTATTTGTACCTTGATAAAATCCATTTTAGAAAAAAACATTCCTAAATCAAAGGCAATCGATCCACATTTAGAGCATCAGAGGTAACCAAGCCTAGTGTATCATTTAACTTTTGGACAGGCTTTTCCACAGAGAAAGAAAACCAGTCCCCTTGCTAATCTTGTGAAAATTTGAGATTAAAATGACACTACTGTACTGTAGAAACCACAATATCTAATGCAGGCTTTAAAACTTGTTAAATGTCTTCATAATTGCATTTATTACTATGTGGTCCTTTCTCATCAAGTCTCATTTCCCCTCTTTTTCAGGAGGGGTTGAGTGGGAAAGAATATGAAAAAGGATGAGGGGTTACATACTATGCAGGAAAAATGCAGATGAAGGGCAAGAAATTCCAATTTTGACCCCCGGAGTTTCCTCTGCAGAGTTCTTTCCTCCCCCTACCTGCTAAGGAATGAGGAAGAGGCCAGCATCCAGAACTTACGGATGTTCCAAAGATCATCTCACATGTTCAGCAGGAGCAGCAGCAGTTTTATTCACAGCCAGGCGCGGTCCTGCCTCCACACAGCCACTTTACTGTGCAGTTTTTGCCAGTACTAGCACCAAAGCCTCTCTGGTAGAAACTGCAGCTGAGGAGGTGCAGATAATGTGGGTTTCAGCAGCAGATGCATTTGGGTGAATTTCAGCTCATGAATCTGCCTGCACTTGGTGAGAGCAAAGGCTGATCCCCAGTTTCTCTACATTTCCTTCTCTGGCTCTGTCTTCCAAGAGACCCTGTAAATGAAGCAGGTGCAGCTTTCCAGTGCTAGAGCAGGTGCACCCAGTTTGGCCAACTAAGAGGGTATTGCCCACACCTGGGGCTATAAGGGAACAGGGGAGACCCCATAAGGATGGGCCTGATGAATCCAGGCTGCCTGAGTAACAGTCAGGAAAAGACGGGCAGGTGAGAGTTGCCAGAGTCCAGAAGGTGTTTCCTGGGGGAAGGCTGAAGGCAAGGAGAGCAGCAAGAGGGATTTGCTGGCTGATGTCCCCAAGCCAGATAGTTTGGGCTGGACAGGGCAATTGTATTATTTTAGATGGAATAAATGGGCCCAAAGTGTTAATGTAATGCAGTCACTGTCCAACATTAAATAGTGTTAAACAGGGTTCAGGGTTTGTTATACAACCTTAGCCTCCTTTGAACCTTTTATAAAAGATAAAGCAAAGATGGAAAAACAGTTAAAGGATTTGAAATGTAAAGTATTAAGTAAGAGTTTCATTTTAACAACATTTTTTCTTCCCTTTCCCGTTAGCAGAAAAAAAAGTTTTAGAAGGGGAAATTAAACCCTGTTTGACTGTCTCTTATCGGAGATGGTAATAAGTTTTCTTTTGGGGAAAAGACAAAATTAGTTGAGATAGGATGGAACTGTTGCTGCTGCTGTTAAAGTCTGAGACTATTTCTTCTCAGGGGGTGGCTGAGATTTAGCTGGAGCGTGTAGGGGTGGCAGTGTCATGTAGATCCCTCTCTTTGGCCAGTCTGGGTAGGACATCTTTCAGGATCAGGGTGATAAAGGCCTGGAGGTCCCAGAAAATGGTGGCGGTAGTGGTAGCCATGATGGTAAAGCTTGCTCCAGTAGCCTCCATCTGTTCTTCCATATTGCTCTCCCCCCCCCCCCCCGCCAAAGTCGTTAAGGACCCAAAAAGGAAGTGGTGGGTGGAATAGCCCATCCCCTCATTATTTTGTCCACCAATTAGACCTAAGATTTGTCTCACTACATTTTGGTTTATTAATATTTGGACCCTCATTGTGTTGCTTACCAAACATGATATTAACACAGTCCTTGAATTATATCAATAGGCCTTTTTGTTTAGACTAACATATCTGTCTCCTTTTTGCCCCTTTCTCTATCCACGTTTGTTATTATAAGTTATTGTGACATCTTATGAACTTCCACATACTTTTTACAGTTGAGGTCACAATTACAGTACATTTGTAGGCAAAATTATCACACTGGGGCTTCTGGTGGTGGCAGCGGAGAGGGGGTCAGCAGCAGAAGAGGGAGTTGTCTGCTGGCTCTAAACTGGAGAGCTAAAGCTCAGGGCCAGAGAGGGCTGAAGCCATGGCAGCAATAGAGGGGCTAATCTACAGGCGTCTCCACATTGGATGGGGCTGGACCCAGGGGACCAGTGAGAGGGCCAAAAGGAGTGAGGGAGTGAGAGTAATTTCCCAACCACTAAGGTAGTAACCTACCTTCCCCCACAAACCCTTAATAGGTGCCTTCAGTTTCTGTAACACCTCTTTACTAGGCCTAGTCAAATATTTTCTATCATAACTATTTTTCTACAGAAAATTGGGTTTTCAGTTAAATGATTTTTTTTTAAAAAAAGCCCACTTTCTGCAGACAATTTCAAAAGTTCATCAACAAACTGAATGCCCCCAAACTGAATTATTTCAATTTGGAAATGCTGCCACTGTGCCTAATGGGAGATGTGCTTCTGGTGTCTCCTGTCCCCGTTCTCCCTTATTGGTCAGGCTCCCTGGCTGGACTACATCACTTCTAATGCACCATGGTCAGGGGATTCCCATAACCTCTCCAAGAGGGAAGACCATGGTGCTCCATGGTAAATATAGTCTGACCAGGGAACCTGGCCTATAGAGGAAAATGGGAATTTGAGGCTCCCAAACCACAACTCCTGTGAGGCACCATGGCAACATTTCCAAACTGAAATGGGCCAAAATATTTTGGTTTTAGAATTTCTGTTGAAAATTGAGAGTTTTCCATAGAAAATCCTATCCTAGGCACTCTTTGACGAGCTGTACTATTTACCTAGGCTCTGCAAAGGGGCAGCAATTAGATGAAAGCGTTTGGTCCTCTAACCCTAAATTTAGTTCATACTTACATCAGAATAGTTATATAATGTCTGGTAGTGCCAATTCATCCGACTGTGGGTAAGTTTTGTTAAGTGTAGAAGGAGACTAAAATGACATCCCTAAACGTGTTCTCCCTGGTGACCCTAAGCCAGCATTTCAACAGAGGTGATTATAGGTGAAAGGCTAATGTGCTAAAACGTTATGCCTTCTAGCTACTTCCTTCAGTATTTGTATCGTATGTGTCAGTAATGGATATGTTTCTTCAATTCTTTTAGAATTGTTAGTAATGTTGTGAAATAAAATTCTTCCCTAAACCTGTCATTTAGTTAATTACCTGTTTTGAGTTTATTAAAATGAATAGAAAAGCTCACATGCTTTTAAAGCAGTTGCTGAATTGTATCCCGACTTTTCCCCATTGCCTTTCATTAGTAAACATCAATTTTTGGCTAATACTTATTGATGTATAATTGTAAGACTTAATATATAACTGCACCAATTTAGTCTTGCATAGCTTTAATGTGTCTGAAACTCCTACATAAAGATAAATCTAATATTGAGGATATTAATATATATTTGCTTAGGTTAGTTTGTTTTTCTTTATAATTTTCCAAAACTTGTGGGAACCACCTATTCTGCTTAACTAAATTCTTTTTGAAAAGAAAACCAGATGTGTTGTTTGGATTTCAACAGTACCTAATTCTCAGCCCAATTGTTATTTCTAAGACTGATACCTTTCCTTTTTATCTATCAGCTTGCTACATTTTTTCTTCTTCTTCCTCAAAAAGCCCCATGACAAGCTGACATAGAGATCTATTATTCTGCACTAGTTCTCTGATTTACATTAGGAACCATTTATCTTCCTCTTTACTCTGCCCTCTCTCATATATTTAAGACTAAATAGGATGTTTTCCAAAGCTGTTGCTACACTATCCATTTTCACAAGACAAACTATAAACCATGGACTACCGCATGTTAAACTGATTGAAGATCACAATAAAAACAAAACACAACCAAAACACCTTCTAATTTAGAAGTTTAATTCCATCCTTAAATGATGAAATTTAATTAGTAGTGCCAAAGTGAGTGCTGTTGTGGCAGAACCGAGAGAGATGCTGAAATGGAAATACAAAGCCACTTCAGTGGTGAACAGAGAGAGAGAGAGCTCAGTGTTTTTGGCCATGGGTGAAGAATGGTGAAGGGTTGAGAAGAGGGCAGCAGTAGCCTGCACAGGGGATGATTCTCAGGCTTGAATTTATGTATTATTCATGTATTATCCCCTTACACTTCCATTAGAGACCCTGTCTCAAATCATCTTTATGCAGAGTTTGAGATATTGTCAGAATGCCAAAGTGAAATTGTAACCTCACAGATGCTGCTACCTGTTGGCAGGCCATGAGAGGCTCCTGTTACCACATGTGGTTCTGGTAAAAAGAAATACATTTTAACAATTTTCTGTAGGCTTCCCGTATTTCTCTATTCTAGAGGCACTACAGCAATGCAACCCATTTACTTAGCCCCTATGCCATCTATAAACAAACCTGCAGATCACTGGATTACTGCTGTCTATGTTGTCAAGATGAATATGTTATTTATGTAATGCTGGGGAGAGCTTGCTATGCTCTGTAGTGAGTGAATAATTTCAAAATGTAAAGAATAACCTTATTTTTCATCATCTGCAGTTTCCACTTCCATACATTCTAAAATGCCTTTCACCTTGTAGTCAATAATGGAAACACTTTTCATAAGTCACACACTGACAAAATTGCCCATTGCTGACAATAGGTGCAGCTGTCACAGGGTCAAATACATCTTAGCTAGATTTGCAGACAGACAAATCTTGCTCAGCACCCAGTAATGATGGTTAAACACCTCACAGGGTCTGTCACCAATGGATATTTTTCATAGTGTAGTGAAGACTTATGTGGACTTCTTTAAAGGCAATCATCCGTCTCACCTGTCTACTTCAATGGCTCCCATCATCAAAGTTTCCTGTGTGCTTTCCAATTATTTAAAAATAGGAATAACAATTTATTTCTTCCTTCTCACCTTGTAGAAGCAGTTTGATTTGGAAATAGATGATATCTTTGCTTTGTGTGAGAGTACATTTCTTCATTGTTTGTTACTTATCAGTTGCTCTTCCTACAGGCCCTATGCAGAACTCTTTGATCAGCCAGAACTGCTATTGGAGCTAATAGGAGGGTTGAGTGGGTGAGGAATGAATGTTCAGTAAGGCCCTGAATGAGTAAAACTTTACTTATTCCCATTTCCAAACTTTTCTGTTTTAATGATATATATCTTCTAAATAACCTTGTCGTTTGCTTGTTTAATTTCCATAAGTAATAGAAAAGGGAACTGAAAAATTATGCAGTCAGGATTGCCCAGGATCAGATATGATTAAATTATTAATCAGTTCAATTGCCTGCAGTTTTCCTTTACCTATTTTATTGGAACTAATTGAAGAATAGTGACACTCAGTTGCAATTATGGGTATCAGTTAATCAGCCCAAGTGCCCTAGGACCAGGCCTTCTGTCTAGACATGGAATATATTATTACCCACTTTATAATGACATTAACCTTAGATAAGCTATTACCAGCAGGACAGTGGGGTGGGAGGAGGTATTGTTTCATATTCTCTGTGTATATATAAAGTCTGCTGCAGTTTCCATGGTATGCATCTGATGAAGTGAGCTGTAGCTCACGAAAGCTCATGCTCAAATAAATTGGTTAGTCTCTAAGGTGCCACAAGTACTCCTTTTCTTTTTGCGAATACAGACTAACACGGCTGTTCCTCTGAAACCTGTCATTAACTTTCTAGTAGTCTTTTTGTCATGAAATGACATAAGGTAAGAAGATATTTAAAAGCTAGTGATGTCTGCTTAGGTCCTTACATGAAGGGTATCTGAACCTTTTGTAGCTTCATCCATTCCCCTCTCCTTTCTTTACTTTTCTGACCCCATCCTGAATAACATGTCAGGAAAGTCTCTGAGCTCATCAGATTTGAATGCAGCAAAATTCCAGTGGACAAGGGATACTTTTGAAGCTGTGAGATATTCAATGATGGGAGATATTGAAGGAGGAAAGGGGGTTCTGGGAAGTCCATGGGGAGACAATACAAACTATGTATTAGCTAAGCCTCAGAGAACCTTTCTAAATGTCAAATTAGTAAGATAAGACTATTTGTGGAGGGAGGGTCTAGGTTTAGCTGCAATGGAATCAGTGCAGCAATTTCTCATTCTGCCCCTACTGGGAATTCATGTGAGTTAAAGGAGATATTTTACAGCTTGGAACTTTCACATGCACATTGTCCTCTAGGACAAGCAGAGGGGCAGTGTAAATAAGCTTTCCAAGTGTAGCCCTTTTCACTTTATCCTTGATTCATCCAGAGACCCACAAAGCAGTAAGCAGAGAGAGAGGCAAGGATGTTGATTGTTAAATTAGAAGTGTGCAGAGTGAAGAATTAAGGGGTAATGGGTCTGATGAGCAAAGTATCTGAACTTCCCTCCCCCATCCTACCTCACGTCAATGTTGGACAGCAAAGCAAAGACCTGACACAGGCAGGTGCAAAAAAATTTGGTTTTTCAGTCTGAGCAACTTTATTATATTCTGGTGTCTTTGTTCCAAACTAGAGCAACTCAGCATATGGGCGTCCACAGCTATCCAAATTTGCATATTTATCATATCCACAAATGGGAGTTCCACTGTCAAAACAGATGGAACCCGCTCACTATTCCTGCAGTAAAATGGAATTTTCGTGGGTACTTGTGTAATCAAGCTTTAATGGGTTACATAAGTATTTCATACATATTTAGTGGGTTACAAAAGTAGTTTACCTGAACTACCTGGACTTCCAGAGCCTGTAAAACTAACATAGGAATTGCATAACAAGATTCCCATGACATTGTTGGGAAGTCTACATCAGATCATGAAAATATACAGATTTACTAAAAAAATCTTACTTTATCCATCACAGGTATGCAATAACGTAAACAGTTATTCAGTCTTTCCATTAAGTAAGTTCAACTAAAATTAATTCCCTACTCCCTACTGTAATTAGCAGAGCTCTTTGATTAAATTTACAGGTGATATTAACTAACAAATAGCAGTGACTCACAGGGACAAAAATAAAGTACTTGCAGACAAGTTATTCACACTCATATAAAGCACAACAGGAATGTTCTTGTGGCATAATTGCCTCTATCTTTACCTAGTAAATTAATTGTAAATCTATCCCCATTGATGTTCCAAAAAACCTCATTAAGTATTTCATGGAGTGGGTGGGGAGCAAAGAAAGCTACATTAAAATGTATTTTTCCTTGTCATTTTGGCAACTGTGTGAGCCAAAGTCGGTCATTTTATTTTATTACTCCCCTCATGTTAGAGTGGTCTCACCCAGTCATGTACTTGGCAGCACAAACTCAGTTTGTTGTGCTTTTTGTTCTTTAGTTTTGTTACATTAATGCTTTGCTATATTATTATAAAAAGCAGTAACTGTAGATAGTGGTCTAGCTAGTATGGAATACTGCTCTATAAGTATAATATCCAACATAAGATATATAATTAGACAAAATATATCACTATTATTTGGCTCAAATGGGGGTTGGATAAGCTAAAATCTGTCTGACTACTTCTAACAATTCCCAATGACTTTAAGATTATCTTCCAGAAATGCAAAACTGAAAATCCAGAAGCCTTAAAAAAGCTTTATAAGGGACTTGGTTTTATTATTTTTAAAGAACCATTGGCCCTCTTCCTTGATCTTTTTCCAGCCTATCTAGAGAGCTGATTAAACATGCAAAGAGGGGGGGAACAAACCCTCATTTTACAATAGCAAATTCTGAGGACTCATATCCCAAAGGATTCTTTTAGTTCAAGGATTATTTTATATTAAACTATGTTTACATGTGACCTAACAAGAAAAAATGGGGTTAGAAACCAATGAGTGAAAGATTAGGGCCTCTATTTAGCTGATAGCTGTGAGGAAATGATGTGTTGGTCTTGAACATTGCTATTAATTCTAGATAGAGATGTATATTAAGTTGTGTTATACAATGCTTACTGCCTGAAGCCTCTCCCAAATATAAAAGGTATATGAGTGCCCTCTGCTTGATATGCGTTAGGTTTGTGGCACCTCTTTGACCCTATCCTGGGAAAAGTCACTCATTTACTTATCTAGAATAAACACAGAGATCCTCAGTATTTCAGGAGGATGTTGAACAGCAGCTACTAAAGTTAGACATTGTAAAATCAGCAGGTCCAGAGAACTTGCATCCAAGAGTTTTTAAAGAATAGTCAAAGAGCTATTTTGATGGTAATGTTGATTTTCAGTAGGTTTTGGAACACTACAAAGATTTTAGACAACTAAAGGAAAGCTAATGTTGTCTCAATATGTAATGTGAAGTGATACAGCACGGCCAAGGAGCAGTAAGAGAGTAGTCCATTTGAGCACTGGAATGCAGGCGAGCGCTAGCTGAGGAGAGTGGTATAAGGAGGATATATAAGCCCTAGGCTATTTAAGGTGTGGTTCCCTGTAGACTAGGGAGGGTTGCTACAGGTTAATTGGAGCACCTGTAGTCAATTAAGGCCCTGTCAGGAACCTATAAAACTTCAGGCAGTCAGTGTGTGAGAGGAAGGCAGGAGGACTGAAGTTTGGAGGTATGTCGCTGAGAATTGAGAGACCAGCGAACCAAAGGAAGGGTACTCTGCCCAAGCAGGGCAGGGAGACTCCCTCTCCCAGTGTCAAGGACTGAGAGTAACCCTACCCAAAGGGGAAGAGAGTAAGACACCTGCAGGGATTGAGAGGGGCTAGGGCTCAGAGTGAGGTGCAAACCCAGACCCCTCCCCCACTTCCCTCCTCTACAACCTTCCTGGGCCACTAGTGGGGCCATTTGTGCCCCAAGAGCAGGGGCCTAGAAAAGCCTCTAAGCCTCCCACCAAGAAAAGTGTGGGACCCACCATACCAACATTGGCCATTTTGTCACAGTAAAAAGGGTAAATGGGATGATGCCTGTAATTATAGGCCTGTTAGCATGATATCAATCCCAGGCAAAAGAATGGCATGCCTGATATGGGACTCAATAACGAATTAAAGATAATATAATTCGTGCCAACGTGGAAAAAAGTTCTTGTCAAACTAACTTGGTTTCATTTTTTTATGAGATTACAAGTTTGGTTGAGAAAGATAAAGTGATGCTGTAAAATACATAGGTTTCTGTAAAGCATTTGCCTAGATACTTCATGACATCTTGATTAAGAAACTAAAAGAAGACACAATCAACATGGTACGTGTTAAATGAATTAAGCACTGGCTACCTGACAACTCTTGTAAATGGGGAATCATTACTGAGCAAGGTGCGTGTTATCCAGGTTCTATAGGGTCTGGTGTTTGGCTATAGTCTATTTAACACTTTCAGCAATGAGCTGGAAGAAAACATAGAATCATTACTGATAAAGTTTGCAGGTGACACAGATACTGGGAGTGATAAATACAGAAGAGGACAGGCCACTGATACAGAGCAATCTGGATTGCTTGGTAAAACTGGCTGCATACATACAACATACATTTCATTACAGCCAGATGTAAAGTTATACATCTAGAAACAAAGGATGTAGGCCAGACTTACATGATGGGAGGACTCTATCCTGAGAAGCAATGATTCTAAAAAGGATTGGGGGTCGTCCTGGATAATGAACTGAATATGAACTCCCAGTACACTGCTGTGCCCAAAGCGGGGAAAATGATCCTTGAATGTAAAAAAGGGAATGCTGAGTTGGTGTAGAGAAGTTATTTTACCTCTGTATTTGGCACTGGGGTGACCACTGCTGGAGCACTGTATGCAGTTCTGGTGTTCAGTTCAAGAAGGATGTTGAAAAATTGGAGAGGGTTCAGGGGAGAGCCATGAACATGATTAAAAGATTGGAAAATATGCTTTGTAATGAAAGACTGGGGGAGCTCAATCTGTTTACGTTAACAAAGAGAAGGTTGATCACATACTATAAGTATCTATTTGGAGAACAAATATTTGAAAATGGGCTCTTAAATGTAATAGAGAAAGGTATAGCACTATCTAATGGCTGGAAGTTGAAGATAGACAAATTCAGACTAGAAATAAGGTACAGATCTTTCCAAGCTTCTTATCTGACAACATTTATCAACAAACATAAAAATGAAATTCACATGCATTGCAGAGTCCATGGCCAAAGAGATAGATCAGCTTTCACTGCAAGCCAGTATATCCTTCTTTCCTAATAAAAACTACTAATAAAACCAGCTGAATTATATTTTAATATGAGATGCCATAAGGGCCCAAATCTATCTACACATACTCTCTGGGGTGATTTCCTCTGGACTTACTGGAAATTGACTGACCAGAATAGTGACCTTCAGTTATGTTACTTATTTATTTTGCTAACAATGTAAGTGTTGTAGGGTGTAGGAGAACGAGACAATCTGAAAATTTCCATTTTTAAAATTCAGACTGTTTCCATTGAAAAGCATTTTAAAATTTACTTAAAAGAGGTGGTGGGAATGTTTCTCCTTTTCCACAAGTGGAAAAATAACTGAATTGATTTGACTTAAAGTTCCTAAAAGAGTTCATGTCTGAGTTAATAAAGAGCATGGCAATTTCCAGCCCTGTCAACCTGCTATCGATCCTCTGCAAAATAATGGAATGGCTGAGATGGGACTGAAGACCTCTGATTTTTCTTGAATTCAGCCTATATATTATCACTAACATTGTGTGAGAGAAAATTAGAAAAGAGTAAAACCAAACCAAGAAAATATTGCTTCAATATGACATTGTACCATTTCTATAAACTGACCAGATGTTCATCTGCAATCACTATGAATCAACATCAGATACTGCGAAGTCTGTTGGACAAAAAAATCTACTGGATTTTTACGAGGGAAAAGTCATGCCAAAACACACCTCATACATATTTTTAAACTTGCTCAGTGTGGGGAGAACACGACACACAATTTTTCCCTCCAATATATGATTTCAACTTGTAACAGAATCAATTGCAATTGAATTAAACTGTATGAGGGCGCAGTCATGCCACTATTTCTGAGGCCCTTAGAACAGCTCCTTTAATGAAGTGTTTTATAAAGTATATGTTGGACATATCCCATGACCATTCTTCTAAAATCAGAATGGCTGGTTTGCAACATAAACAATCACATTTTGCTTCCAAATTAAGTTCTGTTTTTAACCCCTTGTAACTTTGACTACAATGAAGTTACACCCATCTAACAGAGATGAGTTCGTCCTGCAACGCATTCTAAATCTATGAAAGCACATAAACTCCAAAGGATGAATGTGTTTCATAGATTAAGAAAAAAAAAGTAGTTTTCTTTTAAAAAGTAGTTTTCCTGTGTCAGCTGAAGCAGTCTGTTTACACTATACTCTAATACTATTTCAGTGGGAAAAATGTAAGACTGCCCAAAATTCAGTTTTCAGAACTTCATTCTAAATCTTCATATTGGCCCTTTTGCGCAGAATCAGCTGCTAAAGTCTAGTAATTGTTTCCAAGTAGAGGTGGCTTTTGCCAGATCAGTTCTGTTTTTATACACTTTGAATGCAAAAAATAGTCAATTTATAGAAGCTGTGAACAAGGCAGAATTTGGGGGATGGTAACTCATGAAAGATGATATGCCTTAAATTTTTGAAAATGTAATAAAACAAAATTATGAATTTTGCACACGACTAAACTTATTTGTCCAATTTTCTGGGTTAAGTAGCTAGATTTCCACAACCGTACTCCAACTAAGGTTTTAAATACATATTATTATGCATTTGTTTCTCAGAAAAGGCTGATTTCTAGTGTTTGTATACTACTATTGATAGCCCTGATCCTGCAAACAACTTAAAAATATCCATACCTTTTCATATGATTGAGTGGTCTCTTTCAGATCCATGGGGCTACTCACATGTATCATGTTATTACATTACACATATGCATAAGTGTTTGTAGGATCCAGGCCAAAATATATTTCAGCAAATGTTCTCATAAATGCACGTGTGAGCACGCAACACCTTTTTTGGTCCTTTTCGATGCTGTCAAGTAAGGACCTACAGAAAAAAGGAAACCTTTGGTCCTTCACTGAATTTATGTTGTGCCATTGATATTATGAGAACAGATTCAAATAGTGTTGGTCCCTGGAGGATAAAATACTAAACAGAAATGATCATAAATACCTTACCAGAAAAGTTGGACTACAAGTACTGAAGATTAATAAGTCCCAAAAGGTACAGCATAATGAAATAAAATGAGAAGAAATGTAAAGTTCTACCACAGATCTACTAAACTAGCAGATGTTTTTGTAGTTCTATTTTTATTTTAATTTGGTTTATGCCAGCTCAGATAGTCTAAGGACACCCATGAGAATAATATAAATGATGTATTATACTGTCTAATGTGCGTGAAGCAGAATTTTAAAAGAAATTCTGCACGACTCAATATTGCCTGCAGGATAGTTTGGACAAATGCCATTAAATGCTTCATTACAGTAAATTCCCCTGCAGTTGAATGTGTTTTTTTTAAAAAAAAGTAAACATTAGCAAAAATGATGTGTAAATAACTTCTAAATTTTTGCTTCCCTGAATGTTATGTTTCTTGATGATGTAAATATATTCAGCATTTGTCTAGCTCCTTTATGCTCTTTTAAACCCTTGGTTCTGTAAAACAGCACTGCACTTAATAACAGAACAGAATTTCATCAGCCAAAACCAGGGAAAGATTTACAGCCAAGGAAAACATTAATTATAGACTTTATTACTTTCATGCATCAGTATCAATGGAGCTGGTATTCCTATAAGCCATTAGGACACGGTGACTCACTAGAAGGTTTGTATTCAGTGCTGCAGTTTGACTCTGGGTAACTGATCTAGTGAACCAATAAATGTTCTTCTGTTCCCAGACCTCTAAACCATAGAGTATTTAATAAATCCCTGTGCTGTTGACTTCAATGGCAGAATCAGGCCGTGTGATGGCAGAGCTGATTCATAGCAGTTTGTTGACTTTGCCCCTTAATTGCACAGCCAAGCATGCCCAGGGTTATGCCTTTTGAGGCAGACATACCAAAGTGAATTAAGCAGCAGAGAAGCAGTGTTTAAAAGTCTTTTCATAGGAGTGTGCTATATTATCCTAGGTGTCTGATCCAAAACTGATTGCATATTAAAACAAGCTAAGTAATAAAAATAAAGTTCAGCCTACACAGATAAATTTTCCTAGCAATCACAATATAAACAAGCCAGTTAAGTTCTTTCACTCAATTATGTGTTTCCCTGTAGTCATGTTTACATATGACCCTACTCTTGCAGGAAGATTGAAATATTAGTCTTAGTAACACTGCTTTTAATTTAAACGAATATGACAATAGTGGCAGCCAAACTTTGTTACCTCCTTTCTTTGTCCTTCTGACAGAGATGCAACCAGCTCTAAAGATATTAGCATAGACAATACCAGTTGCCAAGTGAGACGGTGGGCCAGTTAACTGCCAGGGACCAATAGTTAAGATTAAATGATGAGCTGCTCTTCTAAAAGATCAAAAAAAAAAGCATAAGAACACAAAAATACTTCTGAGTCAGGGTTCTTAGAGGAAATTGCAGTTTTCCAATGATCAGAAGACACAAAATGTCATGAAAACATGGTGGTAGGTGAATTTGTGCAGCTTGAAAGCAATACAAACTATTTCACTGCCTCAGTGGAAGGTGCCAGAGGTCAATAAAAGGGTAAGTACAAGAAAAAGAGATCTATTATGTTCTAAATTACCTTAATAAATCTTCATAAATCCTCCCACAATTATTGTTATGCTGGCAGACCAAGTGCCAGTTCATGCCACGGTCTCTGATTCCAATTATGTATTTGTCAGTATTCAGTTGAGACTGGTCTGTCTCACCTGTGTGTTAGTATTGTATTTTATTATAAGAATGGTTTTAGTGTTTTAACTTTATTGAATGCTTGTTAGTTGCTGCATGTAGCATCCTCACTTATACCATCTGTATCCCGCATTGTAAGGTAACATTTGAGCAGTTGTATTGTGAGCCTTTGTAACTGTGTAAATCACCAGACGAGAGAGACATTAGCAAGAGTCAAATGCTAATCGCCAACAGAAAGGGTTACATCCTGCCCAGCAGGAAAGGTCCATCAACACCAGACAGACTATTGTGTGGCATTAAAGAGGACAAAATACATGTGGTGTTCTGCCCCCCTCTCGTGTTCCCCCCCCCACCGAAGATGAGTATGCAAGTGGCTGAGTTTACAGTTTAGAGCACGGGGGGGAAGGGGATAAAATCCCTTACAAGAAGGAACTGTATCTCTATGCTGCTTGGACCCTGGGGGGCGAAAGTGGGGGGGCAAGGTTTTCTAGGCACATGTAAGCAATCCCCAGCTGCTTAGCCAAGGCTAGCCCTAAAGTTCAAACTGAGCTTATTTATTATAGAAGTTTCTATTATCCTTTGAAAGTTAAGATTGTAACTCATTTGTGCATGTATTACCTGTTTTAACCTTGTAAATAACTTTCTTGTTTTTTTTTTCCTATTTAATAAATTCTCATTGTTTATTATAGGATTGGCTACAAGCGTTGTCTTTGGTGTGAGATCTAAGGTGCAATTGTCCTGGGGTAAGCGGCTGGTCCTTTAGGACTGATGATAACCTGATTGATTCTTGGTGTAAGGGATCATCTCTCACAAGGGTATACCCACCTGTGTGGCAAGATAGATTGGAGTACCCAAGGAGACTGTCTGGGACTCCATGTTTAGGCTGTTCTAGTGCCTGAGGATGTTACACGTGGTTGGTGAAACCTAAGTATAGAGTTCACAACCAATTTTGCATTTGTGCCATGGGTCCCAACAGTCTGCCTCAAATTTGGTATTCATACTCAATCACTGCAGGTGGCATTATAATATAAACCTACAAAACAAGCATACGAAACTAAACTAAATTCAGAATTAAACAGAGTAACTAAACCACATTCACTATGCTCCCATGCAAAACAGTGTTAAGAAAGGTTTGCGAACATTCACTTTTAGTCCATGGGTTCTTTTAATGCTGTGATATTCTTTTCCTTTAAAACAAAATTCATTCTAATTTTTTTCTGTCTGTATGATCCTACTGCTCAGAATGTGTGAAACAGTGGAAGAAGTAAGGCCATAATATGAAAGAAGTTTTAACAAGCAAGTGGCAGGGCAAATGGGACTAAGAGCTGACCTTTTGTTACCTATTTCATAAATTCCTGTGTATAGGAGTTTTCATGTGCTCTAGAACTTGATTGTGGAAGATCACAGAGCATTCTGTAGTAAGTGTAACACTGAATTAAAAGAAATCCTCCGTTATTCTTTGTCAGATCGAATTATTCTAAAAACTTTCTCTGGTCATGACTAGAACTAGGACAGAACATACACTATACTTCAGAAATTTTATTGTTACTTCCAGTTTCATAGAAATCAAAAAGAGGGTTTAGACTCTGACTCTTTTTCCTCTGCTACTGTCTAGCCTGACTCTATAGTATTCTTACTCTTTTTCATTCTTATTTTTTATCCCACATATATTAACTCAATACAAAAGGAGATGGTGTAATAGTTAGCATTATTCCAAAATCCTGGTATGTTATTCTCAAGGATAGGTGAGAAATAAGTTTGTATAGCGTCTCGTGACTTTAGGTATAGCCCAGAGCAAGAGATGATATGTAAGCTTCACCACCTTAGGGGTACTAAGTATCAGAGGGGTAGCTATGTTAGTCTGTATCCACAAAAACAGCAACAAGTCTGGTGGCACCTTAAAGACTAAGATTTATTTGGGCATAAGCTTTCATGGGTAGAAAACCCATGTTTTCAGATGTATGGAGTGAAAATTACAGATATAGGCATAACATACACACACGTGGGTATCTGTAATTTTATGTATGCCAATATAAATTTACCTGTAATTTTCACTCCATGCATCTAAAGAAGTGGGTTTTTAGCTATGAAAGCTTACACCCTAGGGGTAGCTGAGGAAGCCATGTGCCTCAGAGCCATGGCTCTGAGGCACAGTTCTTACTTTCCTTCCTCCTTATTTTATGGAGAGAGGGAGTGGTAGTAATTTGCTACTGCCCCTTGCTCCAGCTCAGCTGCACTGGCCAGGAGAGCTGGCCAAAGTTTTTCGGATGAATAGTTTATTTGACAAAAAATGCAGTTTTAGTCAACCTCAAAATAATTGCAAATTTGATAGTAGTAATTCTGGCCACTCGCAAAAGGTAGCAGTTGGTGGTGCTGATTCCTTCCCCCCACAATTTGTGACCAACAGCCCAGCGGCTCTCACCTGGAATGTGGGAGAATCTGGTTCAAATCCCTTCTCTGGAACAGACTTTTTTCAATTCACCACAAATTCTGAAAAATTTCAGATTCATTTAATCCCTAACCTGTTTTTTCCCCCCAGCATTTTTTAGAACTGCCACCAAACTGAAAAATCAATTATTCATCCAACTCTCATGGGCGGCAAAGCTCCTGCCATTGCCTGCTCCTACTCACCCTCTGCTCCAGAAGTCATCTAAGCCATTTAGCTGGCCAGGGTGAAAAACATCCCCATCCCCATCCCCGCCTTGAGCAGCTGAGCTGGCCACTCAGGAGCAAAGTGCAGGGAGGAGAGGAAACACTGAGCAGAACAGGAGTTTGATGCCCCCAGGAGTTGATGCCCTGAGTGATTGTCCTGCTTGCCCCCTCCCCAGAACTGGTCTTGGTCTGTTCCAGGAATGAGTAAGTGGGCATGCAGCACCCCCTGCATAAATGAAATACAGAAACTTTAACTATGGGTTGGGATCTTCAACACCACATAGGTGCCCATAGATTTTGAAAGGCAGAACTAGCCACTAAGCACATAATGCCTATGGAAAGTCAATGAGAATTAGCTATCTAACTGCTGTCTGTGTCTTTGAAAATCTCTTGCCTACTGATTTAGGTTCACTTTCTTACAGTTCAATTTGATACATCATAAAGCACCCTCAAGAATTCTGTTTTGTATCCAAATATTGAAAGTAACATAGGTTTCCTATTTTCTCCTTTATTTTGCTCACTGATTATGTTAATACATAGATTTATCTTGCTAATTAATTGGTGAGTAACAGAATGCAGCTTTCCCTCTCCTCCTTGTTTTTAATTTCCAGTTTTATATACACATTGTTTAACAAATAATTATATTATCCTAGGTTGGGTAACATACGCCATTCAGGAAAGGCAGATGGGGTGAAACTTCCATTGACTTCAGTAAGGCCAGGATTTCACTTCTGGTTTCTGCAGCACTCAGATGTCTCTTCCAGAATTGGTTCTTGTAGGTCTGCTTGCTTTCAGCAGATTTCATTTGCTGCAATGGGAGACAGAAAAATATGGTTGTGGTTCAAGAACTAATGTTAGGGAGGTTGGTACTTTGTAGAGGTCTGCTTTTCTGTCTAGGAACGGGATCACACCTTTCAACCCTTTTTGTTAATGCCTGTACATGTGTCAAGGTTCCTTCCCCACTCTGAATGCTACGGTACAGATGTGGGGACCTGCATGAAAACCGCCTAAGCTTATTCTTACCAGCTTAGGTTAAAACTTCCCCAAGGTAGAAACTATTTTACCTTTTGCCCTTGGACTTTCGCTGTCACCACCAAACGTCTAACACTGGTTACTGGGAAAGAGTTCGTTTGGAAACGTCTTTCCCCCCAAAATCCTCCCAAATATTACCCCCCCTTTCCTGGGGAAGGTTTGATAAAAATCCTCACCAATTTGCATATGTGACCACAGACCCAAACCCTTGGATCTTAAGAACAATGAAAAAGCATTCAGTTTCTTAAAAGAAGAATTTTAACAGACATAAAAAGAATCACCTCTGTAAAATCAGGATGGTAAATACCTTACAGGGTAATTAGATTAAAAACATAGAGAATCCCTCTAGGCAAAACCTTAAGTTACAAAAAGACACAAAACCAGGAATATCCATTCCATTCAGCACAGCTTATTTTCTCAGCCATTTAAAGAAAATGGAATCCAACGCATATCTAGCTAGATTACTTACTAAGTTCTAAGACTCCATTCCTGTTCTGTCCCCGGCAAAAGCATCACACAGGCAGAGAGAGAGGGGGGCTTTGTTTCTCCCTCCCCCCAGCTTTTGAAAGTATCTTGTCTTCTCATTGGTCATTTTGGTCAGGTGTCAGCAAGGTTATCTTAGCTTCTTAACCCTTTACAGGTGAAAGGGTTTTTCCTCTGGCCAGGAGGGATTTTAAAGGTGTTTACCCTTCCCTTTATATTTATGACAACATGGAAAAATATATTGTTTTAGCATGAATTAAAAAAAATTCTGATTTCCTTTCCTTTCCTTTTGAGATATCCAAGGCTTTTCCTTGATAAAAGTGCTAAACCTGGCAAATGGTATTTCAGAATACAGGTTTTTCTTTGCAAAGAGTATGTTAGATAATCTGTATGCTTTACTTTAAAATGAAAAGTTAAATATGATTTCTATTGCTTCCATGGGAATTTTTAACTTGAGGAAAAAACTGCTGTGCCCAGTTCTTAGGGGCTAATCCTGGGAATGTACTTTTATGTGTAAGCCTTATTCAGGACTAGTCACACTGAAGTCAATAGAACTACTTGCATGGATAAGTATTTGCAGGATCACCCCTTATTTTACACTTTGTCTCCCATAGCCCAGGGTTCATACTAGCAAGTCAAAGAAAGCTAATTGTTAAATGCACTGCAAGGAGCAGTAGCAATAAGCTCAAATCTCACATTAAAAAAAATTGTTTACATTCATCTTAGGTCTTTTTACTGTAACTGAAAATTGTCTGTTCCCCCTTCTGCAGCCTCCCAGTCTTTCCAACGCTCATGAATCAACCTCCCTTAAATAAAATACCTGCTCAGCTTCTAGTCATGCTCAATGCTCGGACACAATTATTGTAGCTGTACGTTTCAAGCTCTGCTGACACAGGGACAGGAGGTAATTTAGTTGCCCTTTCAACGATTACCATAGAGTCTGAAGTCACTCCAGCTGATCCCCTCAGGGGATCTTATCATAATCACTGCATGTCTGAGATAATTACAAGTGTGTCTGCTCCTTAAATTCATAATTAATTATTTTTAATTTCTCAGCCTCTCCTTTAAGGGAGTGAAGGCGGAACAAGAGGTAAAGTACGTTGTTGTTAGAATGGCACAATCACAACTGACATCATGGCAAGTTTGGAGGAATGAATTGCCTGTATCGTGAAAGAACCAATTCTCATTTACTAATATGTTGTCAAAAAGCTCCTCCACCTCCCTGGCCTGCTGTCATACTAAGGAGCCACGTGTCAAACTGAATTAATAGAACTGTTTTTCTTTTTGTTCTGGCCACTTCATATGGATTAGCTGTAATATAAATTAAAGGGAGAATTAATGTAATAAAGAGATAATTATATGGGAATTTACAAATGAAGATCACTGGTAGCTTGTATGGTATATTACAAGTACTTTTGATGTTGTTGGGACTGAAAGGAAGAGAACTCCCAGATCCCAACACATACATTCATCATTTTAATCAGTGAAAGGTGGTTATCTGTTTAGTTGAATCAGGAGAAAAAAGCAACTGGATTGGTCAGAAAGTTGAAAATACTTATTCTTTCAAATATCTTGGCTACTACCATTTTTTTCCAGAAATAATCTTCCTGTAGCAATGTGTTCAATACTGATACCCTGCAGCTCTTAGTATCATTTCATTTTCCAAGTCGTTACCAGTCGGCATGGATTCATGAAAAGTACAGGAGTTCTGTACCAATTTATAGCAGTGGGGAAAAAAATTATTGCTATATAAAACCTATTACAAAATAAATGTATTTTATTGTTATACAAATCATTTTTACTACGATGACACAGAACTTTTATTTAGATACATCCTTGGCTATGATGCTGCCACTGTGGTATTTAAGAGTCTCTCTAACAATAATGAATTGGTTTTCACAATACTCCTGAGACATAAGGAAGGATTATTATTCCTCCTATTTTAGGTTTCAGAGTAACAGTCGTGTTAGTCTGTATTCGCAAAAAGAAAAGGAGTACTTGTGGCACCTTAGAGACTAACCAATTTATTTGAGCATAAGCTTTCGTGAGCTACAGCATCCAATGAAGTGAGCTGTAGCTCATGAAAGCTTATGCTCAAATAAATTGCTTAGTCTCTAAGGTGCATCCTATTTTAGAGATGTGAAACTGAGGCGCAGAGGGTGAAATCCTTGCCCCAGTGAAGTAAATGGCAGAACTCTCATTGACTTCCCTAGGATCAGGATTTCACCCACACAGATTAACACCAACATTTTCAAAAGCATGCACTGCCATAGGTAGCCTGTTGCATGCTCCGTTGGGGCTCCATTCCTGTTTGTGCATATAGAGCATTTTCAGAACTCAACACTGATTCCCTTAAGCTTAGAAAATGCTTCCCATTTCCAGATAGGGTGACCAGATGTCCCGATTTTACAGGGACAGTCCTGATTTTTGAGTCTTTTTCTTATATTGGCTCCTATTCCCCCCCCCCATCCCCTGTCCCAGTTTTTCACATTTGCTGTCTGGTCACCCTGTTTCCACAACACCTTGTAACTTTAGTTGCGGATCAATCTGCTGTAATAAAAGTATATGTTACACCTCTGTTATTTATATTTATTACATACTTTACAGACTCAAATACTCAAATTTTCCAATCCCCTGTCATTTGCCCAAACTCTCCCCTTTGAAGATTCCCCTGCATGTGACTTTCTCAGTGTCGGGCAGGACATCTGACACACAGCTGAAATTAGAACCCAAAAGTTTTGAGCCATAAAACCATCCTTCCTGTCTTCTTCAGCAGCCAGGAAAACTGCTTGTAAATTTATAATTATACCATTTTTCAAAACCATCCCACCTCCCCTCACTAAAATGTGATATCTGGACCCCTATCAAATACGCCACACCAAAGCAGAAGACCAAATATAAGAAAAAACAGTTCCCCAGGAAACAGGTAATCCATTGTATGTTCTTCTCATTCCCACCCTCTCAAATGACATGCATGGAGGTTTTCTGTTCTGTTTTCAACAGTGATTTTGTGAGGAATAGCAATTTTATGATTTTTCAGATCAAAATACTAGGAGGAAGCATGAGCTTACTCCTAGTATTACACCAAATTAATAGATTAAGCCAAATCCTGCTCGCCTTCCAGACACTAACAGTTCCATTAATTTACATGCTGCTAGCCATGTAAGTTAAGGGAAGAGCATTTGGCCTACTAGCTGTCTGGAATTAATTTCTCTGAAAATTCAAAGCGGATTAGGCCATCCTGCAGTCTGTAACACTCATTGATGTTAACTGCAAGCTCTCGTTTGGGTTTGTTTACTTAGTATTTTAAGATTAAATATAATGCTTTGGTAGGAAAAATGTTCAAGTCTCTCACCAATTGTAAATTACTCAAAGGATTAGCTTCTGACTCTGTGAGCTAAGTTCTTCAATTTACCTAGAAAAGCGGTGATGAAAACTGGTAGAAAAGTGAAAAACTCCAAAGTAATCTTCTCAGTAACCTAATCCAATCGTCTAAATTAACATGAAGAGGTTTCTGGAGGGGATATTGCTACACATTATTGCCTCTTAGCTGCTCCCTCACCAGCTACTGCTGAAGAGAATCAGTAAATTACAGCACATAACAGTGCAGCCTTAGAATTCAAAGAAAATATTTGATTAAATTTAGAAATAACTCTACAGTAGCAAGAACTCTACTGCTACTGTACATTTCCCACAACATATAATTTGTTATATTCCTTCATAGAGAAGCCACAAAATCCCAGTGTCAACACCAGAAATATGAAGAAGTTCTAATCAATTAGGTTTCAGATCAACTCCCCTTGAGTTAACAACAATATTATGACATACAATCCATTCAAGGAAAGAGCATTTGGTGCAGTATTCAGATTTTACCACAT
Source organism: Caretta caretta (assembly GCF_965140235.1). Classification (NCBI taxonomy): domain Eukaryota; kingdom Metazoa; phylum Chordata; order Testudines; family Cheloniidae; genus Caretta; species Caretta caretta. The sequence goes on along the minus strand of NC_134216.1, from coordinate 51,023,536 downwards.
GACAATGCATAATAAATGATAGAATGTGTAGGCCAAATTCATCCTTCAACAAAGGTTGAATTTGGCTCTTAAAATTAGAGTAATTCTTAATTTTTTGAAGATCAATCTGCTGTAATGTACAAGTATATGTAGCACCTCTATTATTGATGATTTATTTTTAATGCATACTTTACAGTATCAAGCAATTTTATATTACACTTCAAGAGTCAGAGCCTTAACTTCAATTGATTCACACTAGCTAATTGAGTTATGCTAATTTCCACAGCTGTGGATCTAGTATTCTGAGAATTTTTTTTAAACATTTCTTTCAGCCAAGTCTAAAACTACAAAATCAGGCATGTCCTGAGCCAAAGTTTGAATGAAATGATACATGATCAAATTCCTTGGATTAGCAACCTGGATTTAACATACTATTGTTGGGGAAATGGTTCAGTGAAATTAGCCTAGCCCTGAACCCTAGAGGCACAGTATCTTTATGCAAATTGTATTCATTTGGGGGTCACCAACCCCTTTGCTAGAACTAAATCATGGAGTATGACTGTCCTTTCATTAATTCATCTGTTTTGGTTGTCTGATGCAGGCCATCCCAATGACAAACATAAAAAATAAAACCCTTTATACTGATCTTCCAGTTCTTGCCAGCTCTTGTCATGCATCCAGTATTTTAGAATTCTACCTCCTTACCTTGCAGTATCATAGCTTTAAGTCGTATGAATACAGCAATCTAATACTAATTGTTAAATAACACACAGTTCTGACGTAAAGAAAACATGACTTTCTTCCACAACGTCTCATGTGGAACGTCAGTGACACTTAACTCCATTGGAGCCCAATTTTAATCTATAGTAAATATCTGGGGTGAAATTCTGGCAAAGCTCCTTATCGCTAATCAAAATTCTGTGTCCAAACAAATCCAACATCTTAATGGGGTAGAAGAGTAGAAGCTTGAAATCTGAGTTTAGGTGCAAGGCAGCACAGTTAAGTATCTCTGTAAACTTTGCCATTTTCAGTTCTTCGTTTTATCGCATGCAATTGAGACAAGTAAGCCTTAGAATGTAAGATTGGGTTTGGGTTTGGACCTGCAGTGCCAGTGGAGCATGTGTCTTCTTAAGTGGTATGTGATTTTATTGACTTTGTATCAGTCTCAAAACAATAGGTCTATCAGGCTGCCTACCATCAGGTGACAGACAACTGTGTATTTGTAATATACGTGCATTTTCATCAATCAAAGTCAGCAGACTGACTACCATTTCACCTTGGACATACTGATATGCACACAAGGATGAAATCTGTACCAAAGAGCAATGGAAGGCACCTGAGTTGGGAAAACAGATCTGGCAGGATGAGTCACCCATCTTTACTTTTTTTTAAAAAATAACAACAATTTCTACGAGTCTGACAATCTTAAGGCTAGTTTACTTAAAAGCAGAGCAGAATTTAAAGCTAGAACTGTAAGAAGTTAAAGCCACAGGGACTTAATGATCTAGGAGATGGGCTATATCTCACACTGAGGCATGTGAGAATTACAGTGAGAAATAGAGCAAGGGGATTTGCTTGGGAGTGCTTGGAGGCCTAGAGATCTGCTCATTAGAGCCAGGGGCATGAGTCAGAGAAATCTTGGAGTCTACTTTGAGCTGTAGCAATCACTGTGGGCTGGAAAGGACTCCATCTCCTGCATAACTGTACTAGATCTCCCGGAATTAGTAGCTTCAGATGCTGAGAGAACAGAGACTGCACATCTCACACAACCCTCATGAGGAGAGTGGAGATGGGGAGGGGGGTTGAGAGGGGTGGAACATGGAGGATTCAAAGGGGGACTTCAGTGATATTTTTGTTTACTAAAAACAAGGGCAACTGTTGGTTGGGAGAAGGAGGGGGTTGAGCAATGCCAATTTTCCAGAGTCTGGCTCACATTGAACAATTCCCATTGATTTATACCCATTTTATAAATGGATAAAGCCGTAGTTTTCAAACTTGGATGCCTAATATCAGGTTTTTAACTTCATATTTAGACATCTAATTGAAAATGATTTTTCAGAAAAGCTGAGCACCTTTAATTAATTGTGGTTGGAACTGTGTACTGCAGTCTTGCAAAAGGTGGCACAGGCCAGGTCTATATTACAGACCTATATTAGAATAACTACGTTGCTCAGGGGTGTGAAAAATCCACCCCCCTGGACAATGCAGTTATACTGAGACAGCGCTATGTGAACGGGAGAGCTTCTCCCATCAACACAGGTATCCCCTCTCAGGGAGGTGAATTAACTATGCTTATGAGAGAAGTTCTCCCACTGACATTGTAGCATCTTCACTAAAGCACTAAAGTAGTGCAGCTGCATTGGTGTAGCAGTTTAGTGAAGATAAACTCACTGGGGCCACTCTCTCCCTTTGTTACTTGTAGCTCAGGAAGGCACCTCCAGTTTGTAATTTGAGTAGTTTGAGATTTTACCCACAAGTCTTGAGATATTTGGCGTGTTTTCTTAAAGCTCCAGCTACTGGAGTCATGTGATTAAATGAGACTCTCAGCTTTCATTTACAGGAAGAAAGTTTGAAGAGAAAATCTTGAAAATGTCAACCCTAAAGGCTTAGAAAACAGAAGGTGAATATAGAGAACCTAAACTTTATTTTTTTCTTCATGATTTTTCAGGCAATCTCATGTTTTTTGTGGCCTAGCTCATAACTCCTAGAAATATCATTATTCTGTATGCGGAGTTCTAGCTGCTAATGGTGTGATACAATTTATATCTTTCCCATTTAATTGTTTCTATTTCAAAAGCCTTGTAAGGAAGTTTGGGACCTCTGTCCCCTTATTGTGCCATATAGTGTCCTATACCATATAAAATATTCAGGTTTCAGAGCAGCAGCCATGTTAGTCTGTATCCGCAAAAAGAAAAGGAGTACTTGTGGCACCTTAGAGACTAACAAATTTATTTGAGCATCCACTCCCAGTCTTTATTCAAGCCTAATGTAATTGTGTCCAGTTTGCAAATTAATTCCAATTCAGCAGTCTCTTGTTGGAGTCTGTTTTTGAAGTTTTTTTGTTGAAGAATTGTGACTTTTAGGTCTGTAATCGAGTGACCAGAGAGATTGAAGTGTTCTCTGACTGGTTTTTGAATGTTATAATTCTTGATGTCTGATTTGTGTCCATTTATTCTTTTACGTAGAGACATATTCAGTTTCCAGTGCAAATTCTTGTATTTGTGAGTTTAAAATTCACTATCTGTATACATTCATGATAACTTGATCACTTAGATACTATAGATATGTAATTGTTGCTGGAGCACATCATTTTTAAAATCGAATGAATGCTCACAAATTTTTTCTTCAGTTTTTGTGCATCTCTAATAGAAAGCATTATTCAGCTTTGCTGTCCAATGAGCTTTTTTTCCAGAAGGGCACCACTATGATAATGAATGTAAGAAAATGGAACATATTACCTGCAGCATGGCTATACTGCCTTCTAACTTGACTTAAAAAGTCCCAAGAGCTTACATAAAATTAGATCAATATCCATGTCAGGACTACTTTTTAAAATACAATATATGTAGCAATACATATATTGACTTCTAGTTTTCTTCAGCCAGATTTATTGTCGCTCACATTAAATACTGACATTGCCGAAGCTTTGCTCAATATGTACTACTTTGGTCAATAAATGATTATATTAAATTCAACTGCAGCCAATATCTACTGTTTATTTGCTAGCTGAGGTATCAGGAAAGAGAACCCAAAGTTGCTGTGGAAAGGCCAGTATTGGGTGTTTTACAGACTATGTTCCTAACCCTAATGTTAATGCCTTTACTGTAAATATAATTGCTTTTTGAACACTCTCTGGTCTTCTAAACTATTGATGATGATTTTAGCTGCAAGCATGACACACTGAGTCAAATTCTCTGCTGGTGTATCTCCACTGAAGCCAAAGGAACTGTGCCAGCAGAGAACTTGGCCCCATGTCTGCCTTCCCCTTCTGACTAATACTACTATTCTTCTATTCCTACGCTTACTTTTTCTAGGTTCACCATGTACTTTCCTGTACATGTGACCTGCAGTGCATCTATCCCTACTTGTCTAATGTATAAATATTTAATAATGTATAAATATTTATACTTGTCTAATGTATAAATAAATAGAGTCATATGGTGCCAATTTTGTTTTACATAATTTCTACCATGAATCTCCTCAGCCTTTTGTATCAATTTCTTCAATGTTCTTTATGATATTTTCACTGTTTCAGGGCTTATTCCATCCTTAGCTCATCCTGCAGTGATTATATTATTTTATATTGTAAGCTTGTGTAATCAGAGTATCCAATAGGCAGCTTGAATAGCAAGAATGCAAAAATAAAATAAACCTATTAGATAAGGGATAGAATGAGATCAATCAAAAGGAATGGAACATAGGTTCATAACCTTAGATGGTCAGTTTTGAAACAACTAGAAGGATATAATTTGACATCCATTCTTGTATGAACTCCATAAATATATGTATATGTATCTTCATAGATATGTCATATATAGAGTCACCAAGGGAAAGAGAATGCTTAACCAAACTTTTCCATATCTATTGTCATAGGAATGCATTTGAAATTATTTCATTTCCATAATGATGGTATTTTTAGGAAAATATTTACAAAGATCATTAGAAAACGGTGTTAGTTTGAAAACAGATAGTAGTCATAGTAGCACTTCAAGTATTTGTTACAAGAACTTCCAGGAACGACCATAGAGATTTTAGAACTGCTCCTATGACCATTATACTCTATAATTAACAACTACCTGTTTATAAGTGCTGGAATCTTACAAGATATGTAAGATATGTGCACTGGTTCAGTTGAAAAAGAACTTATCTGACATTTTGGAGAAAGTTCAGATCAAACCCAATTTTTTTTTTCTTTTTGAGGTTCAGAATAGTTTAGGTACACTTTTATTGTCTCTTCCTCTGTTTTTACATTTTTCTTCACTTTCTGGTTTCAGCAGAATGTTGGCAGCAATTCCAGCACTGCTTGTAATGGCATGACACAGTGTGAGTAGCTTAGGGCTAACTCTCCACTCTTTGTACGTGGTAAGCATCCCCTACCTGAGCCAAAGAGACGAGATAATTGATTAAGTAACAGGTGATTAAACAAGCAAAAAGAGGATTCAACTCCTCAGCTGAGGATGGTTGAAAGAGAAGAGGGTAAGGGAGGGAAGGCTGGAAGGAGCCCAAAATCTAATCTGTCTCCCCGTCCTGTCCTGTGCCTTGGTAGTGAGTAAAAGCTTGTGAAACCGCTAAATGCTGTGTGGAACAAGCACTTGTAAAGTATGTTGTAAATAAAGCCTATGGTGTTGAACTTGCCTCTGGTGTGTGTGTGAGGACTGTTTTCAGGAAGGAATCCAGGTTGAGGGAATGAAAAGATAGAACACAAATTGCAAGAGAGCACTTATTCTGGCAATATGCAGAATCCTGCCTGAATTTACAAGGTAGTAAATATAGTAAATCCTGACTACTCCCCTGCTAGTAGTCTCATTCTCAGCAAATATGTATGTTTCATGTAGCACACAGATCTCACCAAAAAGAAGCAGACAAACTCCCAGTTGCTTTATTAAATCAACTTGGAAAGTATCAATGGCCAAGACCTAAGAAGGAAACAAATATAAAAATACACTGAGATAGATTTTTAACATAGATGTATTGGATCAGGTCACACAGCCTATTGCAGCTCTGTAGGTAGGACACATTAAAAGTAAAGCAAAGGTGGAATGAGCATATTAGTCTGATCACATTACCACATGGTAGTGCACTGAAGACTGTATTGACAGCTTACAGAAAAAGTGCAGTGCTGGACCTGCAAATACTGGGTCTTTCACATCTCTCTCCAGCTTTCAGGCTTCATCCTCCTTTCACTCAATTAATGGCAAAACCCCCATTGACTCCAATAGGAAGAGGAAGTGGCTCCCAGTTAGGACTGTGTTTTATCATCAATATTACAATTTATTTAACATAGGATATATTGGTCCAGATCCTCCGCATGTGTAGAGTAGTGTGGCTCGATTAACTTCAGAGGAACTATGCCAGTTATACCAGCCAGGGATTTGGCAGAGTTTCTTTAATTTAGGAAAACTCTGATGGTCACTTACCAAAGAAAAATGACAAACTAAGGTCCGGGTCCTGCAAAGACTATGAAGGTGCCTAACTTTATGCATTAACTTCAAATTCTACCAAACACAGTCAGTAAATAAGGCAAGTTACACACAATATACAAAGGCAGAATAATATGCACGCACAGGTTGTCCTATAAGAAGTCAACATATACTACATTTAATATAGTGGCATCAGGGATAGTATAGTTATGTGGTATTCTAAGTTTAGGAAAATATTGTGGTTTCTCAGATGCCACTGTGTGGTAAACATTGGCATCTCCTGATAGCTTAATAATGGCAATCTGTGGATATGCATTAAGTAGTATGCATGCTGAAGATTATGTAAGGATTGTATGTTTTAGCACTGTGCTTTATTTGGACTACCCTTGTTTCTTTGGGTTAGATCTCACACATCAGGAGGCAATTTTAGGCCCCAGTTCTTCAAAAAAAGGGAAATCTGTATGTGATGTACAAAGAGCAGCCACATTTAGGAACTATGTTCTAGATGGGGGAGAATATCCAAACCAGTCTGAATCTGAATAATGTTGGTTTGGCTCAGGTTTGGGTTTTGCTTTTATTTGCCCTAATTAATTTGTTCATCCTTATTTATTATGCTTTCCATTTCTACTTATTATTAACATGCTTTGTTAGGCTTATTTTCCTCATTAACTTTTATTGTCCATAAGGAATAGGTATTTATGTATGTAACAATTTCTGAAACTGTGCTCCACAAATTTCAGCCCATCAGAAACACAAGTCAGTTTGTTCAGAATGGATGCTTTCATTTTTTTTAAAAAGCAAGCTTCTGGCCCTTATCAAAAAGCATGTGATTGTGAGCTGTCATAAATATAAAGGGAAGGCTAACCACCTTTAAATCCCTCCTGGCCAGTGGAAAAACCCTTTCACCTGTAAAGGGTTAAGAAGCTAGGATAACCTCGCTGGCACCTGACCAAAATGACCAATGAGGAGACAAGATACTTTCAAAGCTGGAGGGGGGGGAACAAAGGGTTCTCTCTGTCTCTGTGTTGCTTTTGCTGGGACCAGAGCAGGAATGCAGGTCAGAACTCCTGTAAAGGGTTAATAAGCAATCTAGTTAGATATGTGTTAGATTCTGTTTTGTTTAAATGGCTGATAAAATAAGTTGTGCTGGATGGAATGTATATTCCTGTTTTTGTGTCTTTTTGTAACTTGAGGTTTTGCCTAGAGGGATTCTCTATGTTTTGAATCTGATTACCCTGTAAGGTATTTACCATCCTGATTTTACAGAGGTGATTCTTTTACTTTTTCTTCAATTAAAATTCTTCTTTTAAGAACCTGATTGCTTTTTCCTTGTTCTTAAGATCCAAGGGTTTGGGTCTGTGATCACCTATGCAAATTGGTGAGGATTTTTATCAAGCCTTCCCCAGGAAAGGGGGTGTAGGGTTTGGGAGGATTTTGGGGGGGAAAGACGTTTCCAAGCGGGCTCTTTCCCTGTTATATATTTGTTAGACGCTTGATGGTGGCAGCATTAAAGTCCAAGGGCAAAAGGTAAAATAGTTAGTACCTTGGGGAGTTTTTAACCTAAGCTGGTAAAAATAAGTTTAGGGGATTTTTCATGCAGGTCCCCACATCTGTACCCTAGAGTTCAGAGTGGGGAAGGAACCTTGACATGAGCCATTGTAGCAAAGTTTTAATCTGGGAGGCTGATGGCCTGAAATAATAGATCTGAGGTGGTATGTACAGTCCTTATTCATCTAAATGGAATGTAAACTATTTTACTGCTGATTATATTAGCTTCAACTTTGTTCCCTTGATGGGTTCAAAATGTTGGTTGTTTGCAGGTCCATTTTTAGATCACCTTGAAGCTAAAACCAAAGTTCTCTAGAGCTTATTCACAATGCTTCAATACCCGTTTTGTGAAGGAAACCCTTTGGAGCTCTATAAATGCTTCCTAGAGTTATAGGAGAAGGCAGCTAATCTGAACATATCCCCATGATCAACTAGCAGACTTGGACTTGCATTCTGCAGTGCACATGGCCACCTCTAAGATACAGCTGGATCTCAGGAAGTTGACTTTCGTCTTTTCATGGACACTCCACACCTTGAAATCTTCAAAGCATATTGTGTCTACTTTATGTGAAGTTCTGCATGCACTTACAGTACATCACTCTATATTAATAAAATAACTGTATTCATTTTTCATTAAAATTCTATGTAAATGTAGATGCAGATTAGGTGCAGCATTTGGGCTCCTGCCATGTTGTCAATGCAATCCCTAGTACAGCAAAAGTTATGGTCTAAAGTAAAAAAAATAAATTCATGCAGGTCTATAAAATAGAGGGGTACCTCAATGTAAGTATACTTTACCCTAAGCTTCCAAATTACATTACATTTAGAATTTCCAAATCTGTGGATCCATCTAACTCTTACTTTATTTATAAACCACATAGAACAACTAATAAATAAAGTTAATTTCAAAGTGATTTTGGGGTGAGTACCAGAACATAGTCCAATGAATATCAGGCATTACTAATATGTTTTGGGATCTGATTGCCCTTAGCTGCCTATGAACACGAATTCCTGCTGGGGAGGGGAGGGGAAGGAAAGAAGCACAATTTGAGCCTTTTCAGGTACATATAATTAATCAGATCAATATATATGGAATCTTCCTATCCGGTCTCAGTATTGCACTATTGATTGTAGATTCAGAGCACTCGAGTAACTCTAGAAACCTATACTATAATATTTAGTTGCCTAAATATGGATTTGGGAGCCTAACTTTAAGCAACCAGATTTAAAATGTTGGCCTTAATATTTTTTTTTAATGCAAAAGTTTAGGTTTTGGAATGAGAGATTTTAGCCATGAGGGAAAAGTACTGGCTTGCACAAAGAACAGGTCCAAACTGACCTTTGGCTTTAAAAGCCCCTCTTACCTAGTGCAATACCATTGGGGTTACAAGCTTTAATTGCAGGCCAGAGACACTCCATTTGGGCTTTGTCTCAAAATCCCCCTGCACCACAAGACATCCCAGAAGTCTGGAAGAATTCCCTTTGTGCCTTTGTAATCCCACAGCTCACAAACTTGATTCACGTAGCCTGCATCTTAGCATCTGCTGATTGCTCCTCTAATGTTGTTTGCTAAAGCTACCAAATGAGTTTATTTGCTATTTATCATTTTGTACACCTCTATCATGTCCTGTCTTATTTGTCTTCTCTCTAAACAGTCTCTGTCTTTTCAATCCCTCCTCATGTGAAGTCTTTCCAGGACTCTACTCCTTTTTATTACCCATTTCTGAACTCTTCTATAACTTGTTTTAAGATAAGGTGGCCAGATTTGAAAACAGCATGGCAGGTTAGCCTATATAAACGACTTCTATAATGGAAAATACTTTTTGAAGTTGCCAGCAACAAAAATGGATTAGCAGGAAAAGCAGCGTCAATGCATGCACAGAGAAAGTGCCTGGATTTCAGATATTCTTTCCTCCTTCTCTCAGGCACTGCTTTCGGCTGCTGTGCTTGTGTCTTATCTCCAGCCCAAACACATTAATGTCCTTTTTGTAAGAACATGTGATTTGTCCGTCTTTCAAAACTCATATTGGCTTGGTTATGTGGTCCTGGGAGATATGCAAATAAGTCCGTCCGTCCCTCTTCCCCCCCCCCCCCAATCCTTTTCAAGGCTTGTCTGCACAGGAAAATTGACTGACATAGCTACAGTAGAATAATTATTCTGGAATAATGTCACAGGGGAGTTATGCCAGGATAGCTGCAGCAGAATAACCGGTCAATTTCCCTATGCAGACAAGCCCTTAGTCAGCCTCAATCTATTTGGGGTTGTTTTGCTACCAAAATGGAAACCACGTTTACCTATTACAAAGATCTTCAGCCTTTGAGACAATAGGTTAAACCGTTTGTTAACTGAACTTTTAAGATGAAATATAGAAAGATGTGAGCACTGAACATGAGTTATTTGAATAGTTTCTTAACCATTTTTTTTTTTTACCATTTTGATAATCCCCTTATTTTTAGGTGTTTATCTTTGTTTGTAACTTGAAGCACATTTTGATTTTTAATGATACCTAGTTGTAAAGTCCAAAAGGTAGATATAGGATAAACTCAGAATATTTGCTAAATCCTTTTCTCTTGTTGGGACCAACTCAAAAGTTACCCATGAATAAACATGAGAAATATAATTGCATTCCAAAACCCATTTAAAATTTGACAGAGATGCATTTAAGTTGCCAGTGGGATATAATGATAACAGAAATAGATACATGCTTAATACCCAAGGCCAAAAGAAGGAAAGGTTCTGCGACTGGATTTTGAATGGTATGAACTACTTGTGCAGCATCTGCAGTTTTCTTTAATCTAGCACTTACTGTGAAGTCTTTCAACTGCTCAGGAATATTTGTTTACATATTTCCTTTAAAATCCTTAGAATATAGCTAAAAAGAGCCTTAATTTTAGTGCACATGCAACAAACAGTGAAGGTTGACTAGGGCACAGAGTCTAAATATTGAACATAAGGTACTATATATATATATATATATATATATATATATAATGATTAGCTCTTTAAGATCTCATCCTTATTTACTGCAAATTTACTTTGTAATAACTATACAAAGAGGTACAGAGTGTATTGCTGAGATTGTAACATTGCTGAGACTGTAACATCTGTGCTTTTTTATTTTATGTTGACAGCATCTTGAGTGAAACATAAGATCGGCCAGCCACGTTGCTGACATAGATATTCTGCATCCATCTTCCATGCTTTAATAAATCAGCAATGTCAGAGAATTTCAAGCAGGATCATTAATATGATTCACTTGTATAGCTTGGTAATGAAGATGAAAAGTGGAGAGAATGTAGTACGTAATTAATTTACTACTCAAAATTAATTATCGTTCTTGATTATGTTTTCCCCCTAGACAAAAACTTTTCTATTAAACTCTGTTGTGCTCAGATTATTACTTATTTTCTGCATTTACTATGCAGGAAACAAATATCAGAATATATAGGCTCTTATATATTAGACAATATCAAATCCTGTTCACCTTAGTTATACTAACAGTTCCACTGAAGTCATCTGAAGTAGGTGGAATTTGGCTGAGTAAGGGGGAGGTAGCATTTTTGTATTGTTTTCTGGAAAATGCTTAAAAGAAAGTGGTGATGCGCTGTGTGTGTGGCAGTGAAAGGGTTAACTGGAACCAGAGAACAATTAGTTCACTTGCTTGCATCTGGAAGGTGGGTTAGGACAATTAAGAATGAGTCCTATCTGTGATGGATGGGGCTAACTAACCAAAAAAAAAAAAAAAAAAGAGGGAGAAAGTCTTCAAAGCTATTCTCTTTTTTTTCTCTTCTGAGAAGGGAACACTGGAGAAGGATCAAGAGAGATACTGGGAAACCCAGGGGTGATGCAACCACAGTGGTGTCCTGCTTTGAGCAGGGGGTTGGACGAGATGACCTCTTAAGGTCTCTTCCAACCCTAATCTACTATGATTCTTCTATGATTCTATGGTGATTCCTCACAATAGGGGAGAAGCTGAATCTCCAGGAAGAAAGCCCTGGGAGGTGTTCCTTTGTACAAGAAGCTGAAAAGAACTCTGCAGAGACCAGAAAAGGGCCTAGAAGAGACCGGCTACTTCCAGAAAGTAGTGCAGGGAGGCAGCAGAGACTCTGGAGAAACAGACCTTAGCTGCTTGCCACAGGGATGCCTTGGCTGGAATTTGTAGTAAAGGGACAGCCTGGGTTCCTGTACTGGCCACCAAGGAAGATGGTGTTAAACCCCTCCTCATACAAGGGCAAAGGTATGTGAGGATGACTGGGCGCAGAGTTGGAGCTGAAAGCCTGGAATAAGGTTTTAGACAATGGTGTATGGGACTTTCTGTCCCACCAGAAGAGGTGGAAATGAATGTGACCAGGCCCAAGGGCCAAGTCATGAGAAAAAGCAGACCACTGCAGAATGCTCCAGAGGAGGAGAGCCTGCTATGCCATGCCTTGTCATGAGAGGGCATGCTGGCCAGTGAGCCCACTTCTCTACAAAAGTGTTGCTGTTTTTTTTTTTTTTTTAAATTAAAGTAGCTTGTTTGCACTTTAAGAATATGTTTATAAAAGGCTTATAAAGGGTTTATAAATGTTTAATGTATGTTATAAACATGTCACAAACACGAATAGCGTGTAATAGTTAGAAGCTGTTATAAACTATGATTATAAACAAGGTATTGAACTGTTGGACGTTAACAATTTGTAACAATTGATTGACCATGTTGTGATGGGGTGTACTGGCCCCAGATTGGACAAGAAGAGGTTAACCCCACACTCTGGACAGAGGAAGCTTCTCTCCATCCCCTTACTGGGCATGCTCCAAGTACTGCCTCAGTATAAAGGAGAGCAGTCCAGCTCATTCTAGGCTGACTGCTGGAAAAGAAGGATGAACGCTGCTGGCTCCAGCCTGGGAGCAGCCAAAGCCCCAGGCTGTGGGAGCCAGAGATGCCGAGACCCAGGCAGATGCCCAGATACCTGTGGACGCCCTGTGGAGGCCAGAGTCACTGCAGTAGCACAGCATGAGGAACCTGAAGATGTCAAGGTCATATCATCAGGGGATACGGTAGGAAGAAACCCAGGGAAAGTAGGCAGTGGACTGGTTAGTGAACCAGGTTTTGAGTTGGTGTGTTTCTGCCAGATCCCCGCCAACTCAGTGGCACGCACACTTGCCACTACCAGGGCCCTGGTCTAGGATCTGGTGGAGAGGGAGAGCCCGGGTCCCTGTAACCCGTCCACCCATCCCCCGAGGGGGTGGCCCACTTCCCCAACTCTGACCATTAGGCCGCATAACCCTGCTAAGGAGGGCAACCTTATTGCCTCTGGTCCCGAGGCCATACAGCCCAAGTGAGAGGGCAGTTGTAGTGACTCTGGCCAGTAGGCCATACAGTCCTAGTGAGCGGGCACTTGTATTGATTTTAACCATTAGGCCAGTGGTTCTCAAACTTGTTCCGCCTCTGGTGCAGGGAAAGCCCCTGGTGGGCCGAGCTGGTTTGTTTACCTGCCGCGTCCACAGGTTTGGCCGATCGTCCCAGTGGCCGCGGTTCACTGCTCCAGGACAATGAGAGCCGCTGGAAGCGGCGGCCAGTACATCCCTCAGCCCGCGCCACTTCCAACAGCTCCCATTGGCCTGAAGCAGCGAACCACGGCCACTGGGAGCCGCAATTGGCTGAACCTGCGGACGCGGCAAGTAAACAAACCAGCCCGGCCTGCCAGGGGCTTTCCCTGTAGAAGCGGCGGAAAAAGTTTAGGAACCACTGCATTAGGCTGTTGTGATGTTCTTGACATGAACTGTAACTGTATAGATCGTTGTTGCAACCAAGGTCCTATAGTGGCACCAAATCTTGTACAGGGGAGGTCAAGTGAGGTGTCTATGAGGAGGTTATGATTTGCTGGTTATGATTATGCTATCTGTATGCATGTATCATTTTTGTATTTAAAGTTATAAGTGTTGGCTCTATACTGTCTGTAGTTCAAACTCGCAGTATGCTTCTGGGTGACACCCCAGACAATTTGGCATCAGCACTGCCTAGCCTGCTTGATGGCCCATTAAGGAACATAAGCTATACAACTGACCCATTGAGAGAAGGCAGATACACCTTGTGACTCAGCAAGGCATGCAGGGACATGCCTATGGACAGAACTCTATGATTTTTCCATGCCATGTGCTGGGTGGCTTGTGGTTGGAACAAAGAAAGCACAAGCCACATGGCAAAAGGACTATAAAAGGCATCATCATCATCATCTCCATTTCATCTTCAATCCTGCTTCTTGCCTCTGGAGGAACCTTGCTACAAGCTGAAGCTCTGAACAAAGGACTAAATGACCCATCCCAGCTGTGGATGTACTCCAGAGACGTGATTTGAACCTGCAGTTTATTCCATTACTGCTACAAGCCTGAACCAAGAACTTTGCCATTACTGTATGTCATTGATTCCATTTAACCAGTTTTAACTCTCATCTATATTTCTTTCTTTTTATGAATAAACCTTTAGATTTTAGATTCTAAAGGATTCACAACAAACATGATTTGTGGATGAGATCTGAATTGTATATTGACCTGGGTCTGGGGCTTGGCCCTTTGGGATCGGGAGAACCTTATTTCTTTTACTGGGGTATCGATTTTCATAACCAGTCATCCCCATAACGAATGGCACTGGTGGTGGAAACTGGAGCGTCTACGGGATTTGCTTGTATGACTTTTATGGTTAGCCAGTGGGGTGAGACCGAAGTACTCTCTGTTTGGCTGGCTTGGTGTGCCTTAATAGTAAAGGAACTCCAGCTTTGGGCTGTAAATGCCATGCTCTGAGCAATTTGTCCTGAATTGATATTCTCAGCTGTGTCCCACCAGAGGCAGCATTGTTACAGCTGTACTGCCCTGACAGCAAGGGCAGCCATATTGACTCTGACAATTAGGCCGCACCACCCTGATGTCAAGAGTGACTAGATTGACTCTGGCTATAGGCCATACTGCATCTGGCCATTGGACCATATTGCCCTTAGACAAAGGCAGGTGGGCAGACGTAACCACGGGGCCGCAATGCCTTTGCCCAACCCGAAAGGGGGATGGGGTGTACTGGCCCCGTGACACATGTATTCTTCTTTGTGCTTGCCCCACTCCGCATGGCTCCTGGAAGCAGCAGTACGTCCCCCCTCTGGCTCCTACATGTGGGGACAGCCGGTGGGCTCCGCATGCTGCCGCCACCCCAAGCGCTGTCCCCGCAGCTCCCATTGGCTGGGAACCATGGTCAATAGGTGCTGCCCCTGCAGCTCCTACGGACAGGGCAGCACGCAGAGCTGCCTGGCCATGCCTTGGTGTAGGAGCTGGAGGGGAGACATGCCACTGCTTCTGGGAGCTGCTTGAGGTAAGCGCCACCCAGAGCCTGCACCCCTGAACCCCTCCCACATCCCAACCCCAGCCCTGATCCCCCTCCCACCCGCCAAACCCCTCAGTCCCAGCCTGGAGCACCTTCCTGCACCCCCAGCCCCACCCCAGAGGAAGCACCTCCAGCCAGAGTCCTCATCTTCTCCCCTCTCTCACATCTCAACCCCCTGCCCCAGGTGGGAGCTCCCTCCTGCACCCTGAACTCCTCATTTCTGGCCACACCCCAGAGCCTGCATCCCCAGCCAGAGCCACACCTCAACCCCCAATTTTGTGAGCATTCATGGCCCACCATACAATTTCCATACCCAGATATGGCCCTCAGGCCAAAAAGTTTGCCCACCCCTGCTCTAGCCCCTGTTAACCCCAGGAAGCAAAGAATACCCCCCAGTAGCACTCTGTACAGGCCTGGATATACCCACAAACTGTCCCCTACGCTGAAGGCTGAAAATGGGACTGGTCCAGAGCCCTCATGACACTTGTTTGCCAGCCAGGGAAGCCTGCTGCACAAGGGGTATTCTCAGGTAGCTATATGCACCCACTTTCTGGCACCTTTACAAAGCAGTATAAGGAGGCCTTCATGCAATTGAGAATCATGCCAACTGGATTGGGCCAATTTTTTTTTTTTTTTGAAAGTGCTGAATACTCTGACCTCTTTAAGTCAAAGAGTTGCAGGAGCTCAGCACCTATGAAAATCAGACCATGACAACATACTTGTTTGCAAACCAAACCAAAAAATAATTGACAAAATGAGATTACTTTAGGAGCGGCATCATAAAAACACTCCTTCAGAATATCAGTGTTGGGAAAAAATCATGGCATGGTCCTTTTCTAACTTCCTAGTTCAATTAAGAAACTAACATCGTCCTTTACAACTCATCTTCTCATATTTCTATATTTGTGTCCCCTAGCATTGGAAATTCTGGACATTATCTTATGCACTCATATTTTGACAAGTTTTGGACATCTGAGTATGTTCCATCTCATTTTTAACTTATTTTGGAAAACAGCATGGTATAGGTTAACCAGGTATTTTGGTAGTACTGGTAGTTATTTAGCCACTTGGCTGTTTTAATGCAGACTAATATGCAGCTGAAACTAAAATTATCTGCTAGTCAACTGTAGTGCAGGGCAGTCTGTAGTTTGAATGTACACAAACTAGCTTGTTCTGATTGATTTGCAATTAAAATAGTTGGGTTTTTTCCCCAAGAATTTGCAGAATGGATGCAGTTTCTGTGGAGGATAGCTATTAAATTCATATAAGTCTTTTCGTGTCAGTGTTTTCATTCCCTTTTGAACAGGGTATGCTTTTAATATGAATAGGTAGCTTCTAAGACACTTAATACTTCCAAAGGCACCACACAGTGAGAAACAGGTTGAAATTCATAAACACCTGGCATGATTTAATGGATTCCTTTCCTCTTTCCAACTGCTCTAACCCTGGCATCCTCTGACATGCCCCTGCATCCTTCAGAGCTAGGTAAGCATTTCAACATCTTTCACCTCATGGTTGCGGGGGTTTCCAACATTGCTAATTCAGCAGTGCAGTGAGATGAGCTGTCCTTAGTTGACCATTAAACATGAGTTTACAGGATTTGTAAAATCATGCAGAAGGTTAGAGACTGCAGAGTACTTTCACAATTCGAGGTGAAAGCCAAGCTCTCAACATACGTGCAGTACAATTACACAGGAAAAATCTGCAAGTGAATACCAAACTGAGGGAGGTCACTCAAGTTAGATATACACTTATCTTTGTGTATGGCCTCCTCCCCCTGCTCCCCTAGGGTAAAATCCTGGCCCCACTTAAGTCAATGGAAGTCTTGCCACCGATGTCAGTGGGACCAGGATTTCAGCCTAGTATTGTCATTATAAAATTAATATTAGAAATGGGGAATTCTACAACTGAGGTTTTTAGGAATTTTGAAACACATTAATGACTCCCAGATCATTGTAATCTTCTGTCCTTCATTCTGAGCAATCTCAGAAATCGGGTCAGCGTGAGGTTGACAGCTAGTTTTTTCACTAGGGATGGGCAGGGATGGTGTCTCTAGCCTCTGTTTGCCAGAAGCTGGGAATGGGTGACAGGGAATGGATCACTTTATGATTATCTGTTCTGTTCATTCCCTCTGGGACAGCTGGCATTGGCCACTGTCAGAAGACAGGATACTGGGCTAGATGGATCATTGGTCTGACCCAGTATGGACATTCTTATGTTCGTTTCTATAATGTGTTGCATAACTAGTGGATGCTAGTTAGAGTGATGTTTAATGACCAGTTTGAAGAAGGTATATCCTGTTAGGCTAAACTATTAGCTAAGAAAGACTTCATGTGAGTTGGATGAAGGGTGTGTTTTGAATTGATTTGGGGAACTTTCTTATCAATCTTTTGTGACAAGGGTTGCTTTTTTATCTTGTTTAATGGGTGGACAAATTAAAAGTTACATTGGCTCAACAACTGTTTATTGTTTCACAGTAGGGAGCAGAGACTTGCAATATGTTTCTTGCTCAATAGTTGCTGTTAAATCACTATTATTATTTAACCCTTTGTTTTTATTTGGATCAAAAATCTGCTTTCTTATTAGGAGCCAGATTGTGATACCCTTACTCACACTGGATAGTACACTACTTCTCAAATAATCCCACTGAACCATATGAAACTACCTGTGAAGTAAACACTCGTCTCTGTGAGTAAGGGTATCAGAATCTAGCTGTTAAGTGATTATTCTCTCTATTCTTTTATGCTTTTTATCTACACTAGCTTCTCTCCCGCCCTCCCCCCACACACACCCAAAAAATCCCACCCTTACTATCATTGTTGCAGCCTCTCTCATGGTAGTAACAGCAGGAGCACTGAGATAGACAAGATACCAGTTGAATGCCAGAGTTTTATCCAACCAATCGAGGAGAAGTATAGGGCCATCCCACTGTCAATCTCTGTTGTGTAGTGTTGATTCTCGGTTAATATGCTGGTATGGTATTTGTAATGCTGTTAAAATAAATATATTTTGCTGGTATTTTAAATGTAAACAGAAGTACAATAAAAACCTAAAGTATATCAATAAATCAGATCATATTTGAAAATATATTTACCACAGTTTGGAAAAAGAATACATATACAATAGCTCTAGATCACATGGCACTCTAAATACATTAGGTAATCATCTCCTGAGACATTTTGTTCTAAAGAAGATAACAGAGACAAAACTGAGTCGTTCATTATTGCTTATTTACTGCCTCTTGTTCCATTAGTATGACACTTTAATGTAAATCAGTATCTCTTATGTGATATTTATATCTGAAGAAAGCTAACAAGACCAGGATGGGGAGGAAAGGAGAACAATGACAGGAAACAATAGGAATCATAGAATCATAGAATATCAGGGTTGGAAGGGACCCCAGAAGGTCATCTAGTCCAACCCCCTGCTCGAAGCAGGACCAATTCCCAGTTAAATCATCCCAGCCAGGGCTTTGTCAAGCCTGACCTTAAAAACCTCTAAGGAAGGAGATTCTACCACCTCCCTAGGTAACGCATTCCAGTGTTTCACCACCCTCTTAGTGAAAAAGTTTTTCCTAATATCCAATCTAAACCTCCCCCACTGCAACTTGAGACCATTACTCCTCGTTCTGTCATCTGCTACCATTGAGAACAGTCTAGAGCCATCCTCTTTGGAACCCCCTTTCAGGTAGTTGAAAGCAGCTATCAAATCCCCCCTCATTCTTCTCTTCTGCAGGCTAAACAATCCCAGCTCCCTCAGCCTCTCCTCATAACTCATGTGTTCCAGACCCCTAATCATTTTTGTTGCCCTTCGCTGGACTCTCTCCAATTTATCCACATCCTTCTTGAAGTGTGGGGCCCAAAACTGGACACAGTACTCCAGATGAGGCCTCACCAATGTCGAATAGAGGGGAACGATCACGTCCCTCGATCTGCTCGCTATGCCCCTACTTATACATCCCAAAATGCCATTGGCCTTCTTGGCAACAAGGGCACACTGCTGACTCATATCCAGCTTCTCGTCCACTGTCACCCCTAGGTCCTTTTCCGCAGAACTGCTGCCTAGCCATTCGGTCCCTAGTCTGTAGCTGTGCATTGGGTTCTTCCATCCTAAGTGCAGGACCCTGCACTTATCCTTATTGAACCTCATCAGATTTCTTTTGGCCCAATCCTCCAATTTGTCTATGTCCCTCTGTATCCTATCCCTGCCCTCCAGCATATCTACCACTCCTCCCAGTTTAGTATCATCCGCAAATTTGCTGAGAGTGCAATCCACACCATCCTCCAGATCATTTATGAAGATATTGAACAAAACCGGCCCCAGGACCGACCCTTGGGGCACTCCACTTGATACCGGCTGCCAACTAGACATGGAGCCATTGATCACTACCCGTTGAGCCCGACAATCTAGCCAGCTTTCTACCCACCTTACAGTGCATTCATCCAGCCCATACTTCCTTAACTTGCTGAGGAAGGGGAAGGTAGATCATAATAGAGCATTGTCTTTTTTCTAGGATAGCAGATCAGGAGCTGTTCTGACACTTCTTATAGTATGAATGAGTAAATACATTTCCTGAAAAGATCCCCACAGTAGTCACTTGTATTAATTAATTATGAATTTAGCACTTTTATTTTATTGTGTTTTAAATGCTATGGGTCAAATCCTGAAGTCCTTACTCAGATTAAGCTCCCATTGAAAAACACAATTAAAATATGTCTTGACAAAATAGGCTGATCTCTAATGGGAATAATCTGAGTAACTTCAGGTTTTGGTTCAATGTGAAGATAACCAATGAACATCTTTAAGATGACAGAATCGGGAACCATTGTCACAAATAGACCTGATTTTGGGGGGGAAATAGGAGGAAGATAAAATGTTTCACAAAACTATTCATGAAAAAACCTGACCCTTTTCAAATGGGAAAATGCTGAATGTCAAAATTTTCTGGCAAGCTCCAGTCATCATTTTGCAGTCTACATTTTTTTCAGATAATGATTCTTTACTGCACTAACTGCCAGTCAGTGATCTTAACTCTTTAGGATCACAGGCCAGAATGTGATAATACTTTGCAAGATAAAAGTGCTTTGGAATGTTGGAAAATGAAGAACAATTATTTGGTTTGTAACATGGGCAAAGTTCCTAATAAAAAGTGTAAAGGCTTGTGTACACACTACAGCAATGTATTTACCGCATTGGGGGGCAGGGGTGTGATTTCTAAAGCGTACTGATGTGTTGAGCAATAATTGGCCCATGAAGACCCTGCTGATGCAAACTAAAAGTTCCCTAGTGCACATTAATACAGTGTTAGTGTTCAGTTTGCATCAGCAGGGTCTATATGGGCCAGTTACTGCAGAACACATCACTACGCTTTAGAAATTCCCCCCCCCCCCCCCCACTCCCAGTGCACACTACAGCAGTATATTAAGGGCAGAACTGTATTAAGGGCAGAACTAAAATCTGTTCCAGGATATTTTTCTTAACAAGTGTTTTCACTAATTAATTCAAGACATTACACAATTGATATTTACTATAGCACTGGGGCTATTAACATTTAATGATGCTCCTATTCAGCATACTTTGTCAAGGCACCTGTGTGGATGTGTCTGGGACAAAAAAGTGCAAATATAAAAATTGACTTTCTATTCAAATTGCAGTCTGATGTTCTGTTTCTTGGAATCCAGCCCTCACAAACCAAACTTTTCTATGTTGCACACAAGAGATACAAAATGAGCATTTCTTTCAGAAAGAAGAAACTTTCAACAACTGACCTTCTTCATCATGACTCATCCATATTTGTCTGGCACTATCCATTGCCCAAGGAGAGATAATTTCCTGAGTGAAAAACTAGGTAAAATGAGATTAACATTTTCTATTTCACACTTCATTATATGACCTCTTCTACAGATGTGAAATATCCACAAGACCCTGCGAATCATTTTCCAGCTGTCAAGTAAGCCAGGATTCCCAGAAGCCTTTAGTTATGCACTATAGTGGAGTTTCTCACTGGGATTCACCCACTGCCTCCCAAATGATCATAATGATTAAAAAACAAACACCACCTCCTTCAGAGAGCTTTCCATAACATAATATTGAACAGTGTTGCGGCAACCACTAAAATGCATGCAGATAACAGTTACCATTTACTTAATGCAAGCTTCCACTTTTGTGCATTCTTTCCCTCAAGTTGATATATCCTAGCCGATATGTCAAAGTAAAAGCAGTTGTATCTCATAATCACTGTCAAGTTGCAGTGGGGGAGGTTTAGATTGGATATTAGGAAAAACTTTTTCACTAAGAGGGTGGTGAAACACTGGAATGCGTTACCTAGGGAGGTGGTAGAATCTCCTTCCTTAGAGGTTTTTAAGGTCAGACTTGACAAAGCCCTGGCTGGGATGATTTAACTGGGAATTGGTCCTGCTTTGAGCAGGGGGTTGGACTAGATGACCTTCTGGGGTCCCTTCCAACCCTGATATTCTATGATTCTATGATTATCATAGAAAAAATCTTCCAAATTCAGGATGAATCAATGTCAGCTTTTCATTCTTAGATATTATATTTAATACTATTCTGTGTGGCTAAGTTTTGAAGAGGCTCCTTGAGACTTGCATAGTCAGATATGGATAAGAATTAAAAGACTGGAGTACTAACATGGAATATTTAATGACATGTGAATAAGCAATTTAGCATTTACCACCCATTTGTTTGGTTCTTTGGTGCTACTGTGTAAAAATATAAGAGAGTATCCTAAAGCCAGGCTATTGCTATGATATGGTTACTGCTCACATGTACAGGGTCCAATCCTGCAAGGTGCTGAGCATCTCCTGTATGTAACTATACTTTTAGCATTTGAAAATCATGAATGCCATGAAAAATCCACAATTAGCAGGATTCTCAGTAACTATTTCCCTTCGCCTCTGGAATGTACAATAAAAGTTAAACAATAAGATCCTGAATTTAGGTAGTTACTAAATTTTTATTCAAGAAAGAAAATACCTCCAGCAGTCCTGGGTTTAGTCTATGTAGCCTAAGCCATGTCCCCAGGCAAGTGGATGTGCAAATGTTATAATCTTCCCATATTGTTATCAAATTAACCAGATGAAACTCGCTAGCTAACAAGGATCCTCATTGGAACGTTCTAATGTACCTACAGAATGTTCCCAACAAACTGTGGCTTCAAATTGCCCTTTTATCTTTATAGCTGTTCATTTTGAAAGACTTTGAAATTTAGACAGGAATTTCAAGGTTTAAAGTTTTAATGCCACAAGCCAATTCAATCAGCCTGTGGCATGTTTTCAAAATTCTACCATCTGGAGCACTGAAGGATGACAGTGCTCCCTTCATTTCCATGTGTCTAGCGATAGGAGAAGGAAAGAAACAAAGCTGCAGGATTAATTAATTTTTAGGAAGATACCTTATTCCTTTTGTTCCCTTTTTAATATTTTTGACAAGAGGTGTGAATGTTTGTGCTCCGAAAAATGAGGGACTGACTGTAGCAATGGCCAGCATGACTAAATAAAGGCCCAATTCACCACTGTACTACTCCAGTTTTATATCCATTTCTCCATTGATTTCAAAGCAGAAATACCAGGGAGTGAGTGACTTCAGTAAAGTTACACAGGCATGAAACAGTTGTTGTTAAAGTGTAAGCTGGCCCTTTAGGAGGAAGGGTGAGTGTCACCAGTGCCAGATGTAGTCCACTTCCCCAAGGGAAGGAAATGAGTCTGGTCACATGATAGGAGCATGTGGCTTAGAGCCAGGCCTCCTTGGAATTATGAAGGACAGCCTAAACTCAGAGAGAGACTCTCCTTAGCTGGCAGAGAGCCTAGGAAGTGCAAGCCTTCAGAAAACGGGCTGTGGCTGGGAAGTTTGCAGTGTGGGTAGCAAGTCTGCTGGAGCAGACTTGCTACCCACACTGCCTGAGCAGGGACCTGATTTAAAAGCCTTGTACCAAAGGTTTTGAGCCAGCTAGAAAGGTTAGATGGAAGGTTTTGTGTCTTATATATAAATTTGTTTTAAACGCAGTTCTTGAATTCATTGAAAAGAGAGAACGGAAGTTCTCCTGAAAGCTCTCTTTAGCTTTCTCTCTCTCCGGAATAGTGCACACTCAGTAAGATTTGCTGTCAATTGGTGCTTGTGGTATGTGGTTTGGGAAATGAGGTAAAAGAGGAAGACGATAGACTTCCAGCGCTGCTGCTTTATGAAAGAATCCCTTCAGCTGTCTGTCTGCCAGGGGTAGGAGTAATGACCAGTGCTGCATTTGCCCTTTAGACGTGTATCAAACATTGTTGCTAATGCCCTTAGCTAAACTGGCAAACAGTGCCTATTCAATGGGAATAAGGACAGACTCTGGGTTTCTGATACAGTGCTTTACAATATGCTGACATGTAACCCTTACCTCACCCTAATTTTTGGAAGTACTCTAACTCTTCAAAATGACTTGTCCCACCTTTACTCTAGACTCAGAAACAAAAGGAGAGTTTGAGACGTTATTTGTCTTTATGTAAATGGATATATTTTAGAAAAAGGCATTCTAGCTAACATCCCCAACCTCCTTTTTTTTAGGTGCTTAATATTTGTTTTCGGAGACTACCTTTTGCATTTGGGAAAGTATGTTGAGACTTGCTGTTGCTGAGTCTCTTGGATTAAATTCCCCAAAGTGATCTCAACCCAGATTCTGACACTGGTGTCCTCAGTTCTGCCTGTGCAATGGATTGTGGCTGAGATTTTTGAAAGGAGCCCAACGGAGTAAAGATGCCCAACTCCAACTGAATTGCACTGGGAGGTGGGAGCTTGATTCCTTTAGGTTCCTCTGAAAATCTATCTGCAGGTGCAAACTGTGTACACAGAGTGGCCACCCAACTAGTTGGTCAGTACACAAAAGCTTACATAGGTGGTTTTTAAAGGCCATATTTGAAAGTGTGACTTTTATTCCCTTTATTTCTTGGCCCCCTCCCCCTTGCATCCTTTAGTTGTTATTTCTATCTTTTGTTCATAATGGGTCTAATCCATAGCCCATTGGAATTAATGGGGTTCTTTTCACTGATTCCAGTGGTCCTTGCATCAGGTCAAAGGGCTTTTATATTGAAGAAATAGATTTTCTGATGATTTACTAACTTTTTAAACTCTAATCTTCCTGAATTATATCAGGTTGGATAGCCTTGCATAAAATTATACATTTATTATTATCCTTCTTTTAAAATGTCACTGTTTTATGCCTCAGTATTTACTTTTCTATTCTTGTACAGCAAGCAAAGATCAAATTCTTTGATTCTCAAACGTGATTTGTGGATTTAACTTTTGAATCACTGAGTTTTTTTGGTTGAACTAATTTTAATATGTATATTTAAATATAAACAAACTCATGTATGAAGATATATAGATAGAAAAACATCAGAGACCTTTGTTTAGTTACATCACCCCAAATTGTCTGAGTATGCACTCCTCTAAGCACTATAGTACTGGAAGAGATTGTTAGTAGAAACTTCTAGTATTTGGGGTAATAATCTTCCTATGGATATTACTTGCAAACAGTTTAATGCATTCAAGATATTGCAAATTGAACCATTGATGTGGACATGATAATATAGTTAAATTCAGATACTTCAATTATATTTTTAGATTATTACCAAACTCTGGTAAACACCTCAAACCTGCCTGCTATTGTTTTGCAGCGCAGTTCTGAATGGTCCCTGAGGGTTAGCATGAAGGCTGTGCTCCCCCTATATCCTCAGTTCTGCCAGAGGATCCTAGCTGGAACCTAGAGTCCCAACCACCTCCTCTCATTGGAGGTAGGAGAGAGAAGATGAGGTCAGCCTCTAGCTGCGTGAGACACAGAGGCATTGCTGTGCCTGTGACCAATGCTGAGTTACAGGAACCTCAGTTGGACACTTTCTAACGCAGGAAATGCACTGGAACAAGCCTATTTACCTCTTCCCCTCCAATCCAGAGCTCCTGAATGCTGGATGGAAGGTGAAAAAATCACCACAGCAATTTGTCGTTGTTGGCATATGATAAAAATCCCATCTAGGCCCCAGAACTGGCAATCAGCTCAGCTCCTGGCATCATCTGAGATCTGGCAACTAGATAAAGAGAGGGGCTGACACAGGAAGCCTGAATGGCTTCCCTGTCTAGTCATCAAATGGTATCAAACCCTGCACACATATACCCACTCCACCACCAAATGGGAGTTGATCACCTGAACTCAGCAACACACCCACCAACCAGTGGCAGCAACGCTAGGTAGGACAGGTTCTGGAGTCCTAGTCCCAGATCAGCATGTGACCCCTCCCAATGTATTGAGCACAAGGAAGAAGGCTGGGAAGAGAAAAGAAACTGCCCACTGCCTCCCCACCCCACCCCACCCCACCCCCGCACACACTGAGATCAAAGGAAATAATGGGTCATGTGAAACATTGCCTTAGCCGCTCCCACTTGCGATTTCTCCTTCCTGGTCCCAGATGGTGTCTCCACTGCTCCTGACCCCATCAGAGCTGATGATGAGTATCCATTGGTGTACCCATGTGCCAGGTTGAGAATCATTGATACAAAACACAGAAATTCTGTTTAGAAATTCCAGCATCTCGTTTAAGATTTGCTGATCTCTGCGGGGATGCTGCTTTGCAAAGCTTTCTTTTTCGATCTCCGATGCTGCACCAAATCAGTGTCAAAACGGAATAGGGATGTTTTTAAGTGACAGGCTTGTAAAGCCTCAGTGTTCTTCCCAGGACAATCATTGTTCTGAAGACGGGCTCATATTGACGTGGTTTACTTGATAACATAGTCAGCATCAAGAAACACATTTTCTTGTTCCTAAGACAGAACCTGTACTCTTTGGAAGAATTAGTTTCTCGAGGCCCTGTTTGAATGGCACTGTATACTGGACACAGTGAGAGTGGCAGGAGGCATATTTTAAAATAAATGGAAAGTAAGCCAGATGCTAACCTAACTGATGGATCATCATTGATTCTTATGCCATAGAGTAATACACTAGAAATGAAGAAGAACCAATAGGTCAATTAATCTTCCCATTGCAAGTGCAGGATTTTTACTCAGTTTTTCAAGTGTGCTGTCCATTGTAGTACTGGAGAGTGAAGCAGTTTCCTTAAAGACTATATAGCACTATGAGGGAGTTGGTTTTCCTATTTCTCATTTCCTAACTTCATTCCATTACTTCTAATTATACCCTTCTGAACCCATGCTAAACAGTTCCTCTCCTTCCTTGATTCTTCACACATTTGTAGATATCTGTCACCTTTTAGTTGTTACTTCACCAATCAATGCTTTTAATTACCTCATTAATTAGACTCCCCATAATTTTCTCTGACTGAGGTCCAGTTTGTCCATATCTTTCTGGTAATGAGATGGTCAGAGCTGAAAGCAGCATACTAGGTACAATCTTGCCAGACACATAAGGGCAAAGGACAATACACTTTCTGCATCATAAAGTGATACAGTCTGGCCTCTGTGTCCTGAATGCTGCCCAAAACATTCTGCCTAGTCGGTTCTAAAGTCACATTGCAAGCTCCTCTGATTTGCCTGATAAGGAGCAAACTCATATTTTCCATGTGACCCTAACGCTATCTGTGTAATATATGGCTTGGTATGATATCACTGAGACTGATCCAAAGCCCGTTGAAGTGAGTAGAAATATTCCAACTGACTTCACTGGGCATTTAATGATATACATCTAGCAGGATATTTAAAATTATATTAATCTCCAGAAACTGGCCAGGTGCTGCTCCAGACAATACTTTAGAAGAGATCTCCATTACCATGCTAGCTATCAATTCAGTCTCTAATTGTTGCCTCTGATTTCTTCTAAATGGAACTTAATGCTCATAAATGTTCTCAATAAATGGCAAAGTGATTCTAAAATACAGACAAAACTGTGCTTGTGCAGGGATGAGGGCAGCTCCAACTGAGTCATGGGAAATGTCTGACTATCTCTGAGTTCAGGATTATGTCAAACAGGACTCTAAATTCATTTACACTAAATCATCAATGGAGAGGATTTTGCAGCTTTCATTTGACTTTCCCAAACATTTGAGAGCACATCTAATATCATTATCCTATCACATGGGCCAAATATCCATTTGCAAACAAAAACAGGGATTCATGACAGTGAGGGCAGAAGAATGACTTGTCATCTACTTAATGTTTTGCTTTATGAGGCATTTAATTAGATTTAATATTGCTGTAAAATTTTAGTGTAAAATATATATATATATATATATACTTTAATAAAGACATTCACAAATAATTTAGTGTTTTTCACTTGATTGGTTTTCCTGATATAAATCATAATGGAGAAATTATGTGTTGTCTAAAGCAATTTATTATTTCAAAATCAATAATTTCACCAAACAAGTTGGAAATAGCATTGGGAAGAACAAATGTTTATAGAATGACTTTCTGGAGATGATTTGGAACAGTTTGGAGTAAATCCAAGTGTTTTAAGACAATGCATTCAAATAGGTCAAGAGTCTGAAGGTTTCTATTCAAAGTTTTGGGGAAATAATCCCACCCTAAGTATGAAAAAGGGGACAATAAGTGTTAATTCAAAAGTGCTCACTACTGGCCTCCCCTTTTCCTTTTGAAAACAATGTTAAAAATCCTATTGACATCAGTGGGAACAGTTAGACCAATGTGAAGAGATTTTGATGTTCTCACCAATCTTATATAGTTTAAAAAAACAGAGCTCTGAAACTGAAGTCTAAATCCTGGGGACCTGAGTCACTGGTACAGTATGCCTTAATTGAATTGCATTGCCCATCGGTGATTAAAGGACCTAGAAAGGGCAGGAGGGATTGCTTCTGAGGAAAATAAATGGATATGTAGAACCTAGCTGAATTACAATGAAGGAATCTTACAACAATCAATAAGCTTTAGATTCCAGAATCTTACAACAATCAATAAGATTCAGATTCCACCTCAAATAATATACACACACATAGTTGTGGATGTTTGTAGTAGTTGATTGTGTTAGGAGAAGGTAGTTTGGTAAAGGGTGTATTAAGGGAGTGATGTAAGGGTGGTAGCCTGGGAGGACAGGGTAAAGTTGTATGGTCTGGGGTATATAACAGAACGGGTGTGTTTATTAATAGAAATAATAAATTAGTTCTGACATCCTTGTGTATAAAAGGGCCTGTAGAAAGGGTTATGCTGTGCTGAATCACTTTAATCTTATGCAGTGTTAAACAGTGACTTAATGGCTTGTGCATTGAGCGATGCTATTACTTCTAAAATTTTCTGTGGAAATATTTTAGAATTTAAACAGGGTCATCTTTAAAATTCCTCTATCAAGGTTATGCAGAGGTCTTTGTATTTATGAGACATAAATGAATGGTGCATTAATTTGATTTTAAACATTAATACAAAATGATTTTGTGGATTTACAGCTGATTTGACCCATTTTTAAACATAGCACGTGGGTAATTATGTTGTAATGGTACTGTCAGAAAAGAAACCTATTAACTCGTGATCTCAGACTGGAGTCTGAGGATTAATTTTTTTTTTATATTTGCTAATCTTCAGTCCTGTTTTCTGTCCTGAGTCCCCTCTTCTGGCCTTCAAACAATCCCCAAGCTCATCAGGAGACGAAAGCTCCCCATAGACTGGGACCCACCAACTCAAAGCAGAACCAGCCCCTGCCAGAACAACGGGTGTGAAACCTGGAGACATATCTCCAATGCTACAATGATTAACACCCCACACAACACACCTTTCAAGATTAATGAGTCCTATACATGTCTATCACAACATGTAGTGAACCTCATCCAGTGCACTAAATGCCTCTATAGCAACTGGTGAAACCAGACAACCTCTACACCCTCAAATGAACTCACATAGGAAAATAAGATAGAAACACCATATTGTGACAGATTTCTGTTACCAATCTGCCTGAAGCGTCAGATGATCAGTCTAAGGCCACAGGATCATTAAGGGAGGAGATGACGTAACACACCAAGTGTCTAAATTTTAAAGCTTTATTGATAAAATAATAAAATAACCGCGGAGAGGGCTGGAAATGCTTCCACATCATTCAAAGGAAGGAAGAAAGCATTAGTGCCCCAAGCCCTGACCCACTTTCATACTCACATACGCTTGACCCAAAGCTGGCCAATGACCTGAGGGTAATGTAAGAAGAGGGGGGAAAGGGTGGACAGGAGTGCTGTCCTGGGCCTAGGTCATCCAAGGATTCGCTGTGATCTCCAACTTGCTCCAGCTCTCAGGAGGGTTTTAAGTCCCAGGCTCCTTGAGGGGAGGGAGGATGCCTTGTTCAGGGACCTCTGCTCCTGGTGCCCTCTGTGCCAGTCCAAACTGGCTTTCCATGGTGTCTTTAGTTTTCTCAAAACACCCCGGCTCCAGGGCCACAAGGGTCGGCTCCACCTCTTGCTGTCTCACCGGTGTTTTCAATCTCTGCAGTTTTAGACCTTGTTTTCTCCTTTGTTGGCCTCGCTGCCTTGCAGGTCTGTGCAATTGGGTTTTTCTTTCTTATGGCTGCTCAGGCATGTTCACACCCCCGTCTTTCTCAGCTGTCAGCCAAGTCTCGACTGTGAGCAGCGTCCTTGGGCTGGAGCCAGCGTCTTATCTTTGAACTGAGCTTGCTAGCTGCAGTGTTGAGTTAACCCATTCTCTGCTCTCTTTCTCCTTCCCCCTTTGGCCTCTTGCAGCCTGCAAAAGAATCTTTCACTCTTCACTCACACCTTTTACCCTCCCCAAAATGCTTTGCGATGCTTGCAACAGCATTAGCAACATGCAGTGCTGATCTGTCTTCCCCGGGGAACCCCTGAGGTTGTGACAATATCACCTCTGAATGAACACTTTTCACAAAGCAATCACTCTATAGCTGACCTCTCAGTCCTCATCCTGAAAAGAAACTTGCACAACACTTACAAAAGACAAGCATGGGAGCTTAAATTCATAACTTCGCAAGACCATAAAAATCATGGACTCAATAGAGACATAAGAACAGCCATACTGGGTCAGACCAAAGGATTCTGTCTTCCAACAGTGGTCAATGCCAGGTGTGCTAGAGGGAATGAACAGAACAGGTAATCATCAAGTGATCCATTCCCTGTTGCCCGTTCCCAGCTTCTGGCAAACAGAGGCTAGGGAGACCATCCCTGTCCATCCTAGCTAATAGCCGTTGATGGACCTATCATCCATGAACTTATCTAGTTCTCTTTTGAACCCTGTTTTAGTCTTGGCCTTAACAACATTCTCTGGTAAGGAGTTCCACAAGTTGACTTTGGATTGTGTGAAGAAATACTTCCTTTTCTTTGTTTTAAACCTGATGCCTATTTATTTCATTTGGTGACCCCTAGTTCATAATCCAGACACTGAATTTTGACTTACTACAACAATATGTAGCCCGCTAACAATGCCCTGTCCTTTCACCCTTATTATTGGAGGGTTATTAATGGACCACTTCACCTTGAAATATGTGTTAGCTACTTATGCTAAACAATCTGTATATATCCACCTTGTATATAGCTATGACACTCTGAGTACCTTTCCCAGCCGAGATGAAGAGCTCTGTGTGAGCTGGAAAGTTTGTCTCTCTCACCAACAGATTTTGGTCCAGTAAAAGATATTACCTCACACACCTTGTGTCATGCCATCCAGTGGAGGTCAGTATCTAAGATACACTCTTTAACTTATTTTTTAGATGCTGACTGCCATTCCATTCAGGTAATTTACAGATGGGAGTGGCGTCACTTTAAAAACTAACTTAAATTGTGCTGTTCAGAGGTGATGCTTATGTTATGTAGGTGAGCCTGTCTTGTTCTTCCTCAAAATCATGACTGTTTTAATCATTCGTATATTTTATTACTGAAAAATAATAGGTTAATATATCCAACAACCTTAATGAAAATACGACGGAGCTATAAACAGCTATTCAAATGCATTGAATTATTATCTGCATTGCAGTCATCTGTATTTAAGCAAGCCATGCAATTGGAGCTTTAAAGTAATCATTTATATCTTGAGAATTAGCATCATGTCTTTTAAAGACAAGGATAACCTGTTTAAAAAGCCTGGGTAATGCCCTCTAGTTCATCTCCTTCCCCATTTAAAAAAAAAAAGGGCATCTTGTTGCAGAAAGTTCTTAACAAATTTGACACACTACTGTGTTTCCAAAAAAACTAAAATAATTTGAAGGGGAAAAAATGCCTCATTACAATTTTGCTGCAGCAGAAACTCAATTGCAGTGCCTTTTTTTTTTTAAACAAAACATATGTTCAAAGAACCTGTCAGTGAGTTAGAGTTGAAAAGCTGCTTACAAAATGGTATTTCTGGTTTGCTCAGGAGCTGTGTGTTCATAAAGCTGCATCTGCTTATTACAAACTTCAAATCTCCAGCTATGTATGTGTCGTGATCTGTCACTGTTGGGTAAAGAAATGCATAAGTTCATGTCAAAATGTTGTAGATTTACAAGTATTGTAATATCGTTTTTCTACTGTTCTATTTTCATACGATGGACTAGAAAACTTGAGTTTATTGAATCTATCCAGAGCAATACACATTTTTATGAAAACCTATACAGAATTTCTAATGGATTCTAAGTCCCCCCCCCCCCATTAACTGTCTAACACTACATGTTAGGAATATCTATCTTGTTCCCTATAGTGACTTTCCATAGGCTAGACGGTGGTGGTGGTGCCATGAGGCTGAACAGCCATTTCCTAGTTGAGATGCTTAATGTGTATGGAATAGAAAGCATATGTGTATTGTTTTGAGCTGCACACAAACTGAATATTCACTGAGTTTATCAACTGAAAAAATTATAAATTATATAAGAAACCAAGTTAAATGTTCACACTCCTGGTTTGCTACAGTGCTCCCCTGAGATGGCACTTAAACATTCGAAGGATTTCAGACAGCATAATTTCTGTGTCCTTAGAACACACTTTCCCTTGGAAAAATAAATTAAGAGGAAATTGTTACATAAACTTAGAAATAAGCTATGGCTACGTGCAGAGACAATTGCTATAACAAGTAGGATATGAAATTTGTGGCAGACAGAGCTTTTTCCCATCCAAGGGTGTAGGATCACTGCCACAAGAGTTGGGGATGACAACAGATCACATGTAACAGGGTTCAAAAAAGAACTAGATAAATTCATGAAGGATAGGTCCATCAATGGCTATTAGCTAGGATGGGTAGGGATGGTGTCCCTAGCCTTTGTTTGCCAAGCTGGGAATGGGTGACAGGGATCACTTGATGATTACCTGTTCTGTTCATTCCCTCCAGGGCACCTGGCATTGGCCACTGTTGGAAGACAGGATACTGGGCTAGATGGACGTTTGGTCTGACCCAGTATGGCCATTCTTATGTGTAGCCACCTTAGCTGTGCTCAAAAATATTTCTAATAGCAGTTCACCCACCCTGCTCCCAATAAATGAAATGAAAGAAAACAAAACCCTGTGAAACATACTAGTGAAAGGGAGAGAAGCAATAGCTTGTAGCCAACTTTTTTCAATAATGAGCAGTGATTTTTTTTTTTTTTGTGCTTCAGGTTTTAGGTGCTCAGCTGGCTGAAAAGGACTGGATTTTCAGGAAGTGCTGAACACCCATCCTCTGAAAAATCAGTTCTCTTGCAGATGCCTTAAGATAGGCATTCAAAAACTCAGGCACCCATCACGACTCACTATTGAAAATCTTGGCCTGCTTGTCTACTTTACATTTCTTTCTTTGTAATGCGTTCAAATACCACTGAGTGCAGTAGAGAAAGGGGTCTATTATATTAATTTGTGGTTCTGTATGAATCCCCTTAATTACATTTCACATTCTAGGTCTTCTATGCATTTCTACAAATCTACTCCCTAAAGCAATTATACACCTACATTTCTGATGGCTGACTAATGGGATGCTCTGTGCAGTGAAGCTAAGATATAGATGTAACAAGCCAGCCACTTTCTCATCCTGCTCCCACGATTAACTGAAGCCATTCACATTTATTCTAAGTCATTTTATGCACTTCCTTATTGCTACTAACATTATAAATGAGACAACTGAAATCACCACTGGGGAGGGTTTCAAAAGCACAAATGTCAATTCAGCACCAAACCATCATTGAAAGGCCATGGGAATTAGGCACATAACACCTAGTTCTGCCTTTTAAAAACCTTCCCTCATGACAGTAAATGCTCTTCTACAAGAGAAAATAGGATTAAGGGCGAGACTGATTTAGGTGCCTAAACACGCAAAGAGGTGCCAAGAAGCACCAAGGAGCCTTGCTATCATTGAAATCAATGCATCTTTAGGTGCATAAATCACTTAAAAAATCTGGCTCTAAGTCCTATACTCATGGCACGTCTACACTTAAAAACGCTGCATCGGCATAGCCTGCACCAATGCCGCACTTTAATGAAGATACTCTAAGCTGCCATGAGAGAGCTCTTCCGTCGGCTCAGTTAATCCACCTTCCCTAGAGGTGGTAGCTATGTCAATGAGAGAAGTTCTCCTGCTGACATAGTGCTGTCTACGTGGGGGGTGGGGTAGGTTGGTATAACTATGTCGCTCAGGAGTGTGGATTTTTCGCACCCCTGAGTGACGTAGTTCTTCTGATATAGGTCTGTAGTGTAGACCAGACCTCAATCTAAACTCTCATTAACTCCCAGAGTCAACTGATTAAGGAAAGCAGGATGTGATCTCTTTATATCGATTTTCCTCAAAATCACCCTTACCACGATAAATGCATGCATTTTGTGGCAAAGGAGGATTTCCATCAATGTTAGGAAGCAATACATCATGAACGTGTCATAATTAGAGCAGCACCAGGAACTTGCATTATTTATAGGCACAGAAATATTTCTAGTAATTTAACATCCAGGTGGTGTGTATAATGCCAAATATAAACTAAACTATGTAATTGCTAAATTCCCAAAAGAAGCTCATGACTCATAGCAACTGAGAGAATCTGGAAGAAATAATAGCTTCAGATATTTGCTAATTAAAGGAAAATGGCCAAACAAATACTAAATTCACAATTAAAGTAACATTTCTACTTCACTGATAAAGTAAAACTCATTAGCAGGTGATAATGCAGGTCACCTAATGGATCTGACATAACTGCTTCCTCTCAAAATTAGTCATGGGCTGAAGAAAGGCAGTGTTTGGATCTGGGTCTGGAGGAAGTTTAGGCAATGGTTTGAGGGTTAAATCAGAGTTACAGTGGGACCAATGGGATCAATATTTTGTGAGCCTATTTAATAAGACTCCCCCCCCCCCAATTCTAAAAATCTTATCAGATCTGTAGTTCAAGAAATTGTACTAATTTTGGATTGACTCTTATGAGAATGGACATTCTCATGAGGTTTTGGCCACATCCAAAGTGTGTCTTGAGGGGATGCAACTTCTGGTTTGGATTCAAATTGGAACTGAAACTGGAGAAGCAGATTCAGAAGCAGCCGATCAGATCAGAACCACCACCTCTGAAGTTTGAAGGGATTCAGATTGGAGGTTCCAGTTTTCGCCATCCCTATTCAAATTAAGCATAGTTACTGTGAAGTGCATAACATCAGGATTTTTGGTGGGCAGAAAATTATTTTTCCTGGCACACTTTAATGCCAGACTTCAAGAGCTCTACACAATCACTGCAATTAATCATGGGTTACCCGTGCAAGAGGAGGAGGCAAAGATTAATTTGTCAAGCAAAATTCCATTCGTGGAGGATTTATAGTAAATGAAATGCACTTGAGTCCTGATGTTTCATTAAATTCTGCAAAGGCTAGAAATATTTTAAAAAATTAAATATGCAAAGTAGGTTGAAGTAAAGACTAATGCCTAGTATTAAAGTTTACTTATTTGATTCAAAATTAATAGTTTTATTGATTTTTTTTTTGAGAATCCGTAAGTACTGTTCAACTAAAAAAATATATTCTCAAAGGGATGGTTCTTTCTCTAATAGCCTTGTCCTGAGGGCTGTGTTCAGACTTGACCTACTATCTTGGCCTGATCATCTCATCACAGGACAGCAAGCAGTCATTAGTAGAGCTGGACAGGAAACGGTTTTTCCATCCTATGAAAATCTTTGAGATTTGAGACATTTTCCCATTATATATCAGGAGAAAACTGAGACCCTAGTTCAAATTCCTGCTCTACTTGATTCGAGGAACTTTAACCTGGGTCTCCCACATCTCAGGTGACTTCCCTAACCACTGAGCTATTGACTATTCTGGAGTGTCCGTTTCCCAATTCAAATGCCATCCTGGACCTGACAAAGCTTCCTGACAAAAATTTATTCAAAACAAATACATTCCTGGTGGGGTGGGGTGGGGGACATTCCGGGGGGGAGGGGGGAAAGAAAGAAAGACCCCCTCCCGACTCCTAATCCTCCTGTTTCAGTGAATCAACATTTTCTATTGAAAAATTTTGACCAGCTTTAGGCTTTATCAGGCTTGGGCTGTGGAACCTACATCTCCCTTAACATCTATCCCACTTTAGGAAAATAAAGCAGTGTGGTGTTTATTATTTTAAGATGGTCTTTTATGAGATTTCCAACCCATATAAACTAGCTATGTACTGAGCAAAGTGGCTGAAAGAAGACAAATGGAAGAGGCAAAAATCAGGGAGGACAGGAATTGGCAGGAAATGATATAGTTTTTTTATTTTTGACTGAAAACAAATAATTGAAGCTGTCTAGGAGCAAAGGTTGGAAAACTCTTGCACAAACCAGGAAGCAAACACATATTAGAAGCTGCTGTTCCGGAGCAAAGAAAGGGAAAGGAAAATCCCTTTCCGATGCATAGAAGTTGTATAGCCAATGCTTGTTAGTGGCTATTATAGTTAAGGATGACAAATTGTTTCACAAGCTGACTTTTCATATATTCTTAACTCTCTGAAGCATTCACTTTTGGGATAACATTTTTCATGCTTAACCTTTGCTTACATGAGCTTTTCTTTTGTTTTTAAAGTAAGCGAGCAATTTCCTTGCAGCCACTTTTTAAGTTTGGTAAGTATGACTGGTCTAGGTGGAATACTAATTATTTAATGTTGTCATTTTTGTCTCATCCTATGATGTTGTACCGCTGGGGAAGTGGGAGACGGAGAGAAGCTCTTTAAATGTAATTATATTTGTCCCTGGGATTAAACATATTTAATTGCCCAAAATACTGTAGCATCTGAATGATTATTCTCCAGTGCACTTGTGCCAGGATATTTTGGTAGTAAAATAGTGAAGCAGGAGTTCTGCAACTGAACCCACAATCATCCCTTAGAATATAAGTGTGCCAATTTAATTACAAGAGAGATTTCCATAGACAGCGGTCCACTAATTCAAATACAAGAAGTTTTCATGCTATAAAATAGGAATCATGTCAACAGATAACTTCCTCCTCCACTCCATTATTGCCATTCACTTTAGGAGGGATGTCCATGTGTCCCAAAACTTGTAATTCAAGAGAATTTGTAGCAGGAGCGATTAGTGCTGGAAGAGTTATGGAAGAGCTACGACCAGGAAGAGCTAATAGAGTGCCTGCCAAACAATGTTCTTAGTTGCAGTTCCTTGGCCACCCCCTGCCAAGATCACTTAGAATGACCCAACAGACTTTTGAAGATCCTGCCTGAACCTCTGAGTAGTTTTATCTAAGGGTCCAGTTCTGTTCACAGATCTCCCAATATTTGGGACATTTTGAGAATCAAAGTTCTGTTCCTTTCCCTATGCCCGTGAGAAGATATGACTCTTACTGTGTTTTTAGCAGTAGGCTTAGCATTGAGCATGGATAGTTGATGTTATTTCTGCAGCTGAACAATCTGTCAATAGAGTCTGCCAATTAAAACTGGATGTTGATAATTCTTTTCCTCACATAAACTTGTCTTGAGCTGAAGTGTCTCATCAGGCTGAAGTTGTCCCATCATAACAGAGCAAGCCCCTATTAACCTAGAAGATCAGGCTGATTCATTGTTTATAGAAACATGTAAAATTGCAGCGTAGCAACAGAAACAAATGAAGTCAAGCACATATCTGTAGTTAATTCCCAAAGAGGAGAAACCCACTTATCTATAGTCAGCTGAAAAAAAGTAATCACTTCAAAGTGCTAATTAGCAAGGATGGGAGGCATCAAATAATAGATTTGCCAGACAGCATGAATATTAACTCTATTGAGCAAGCCAAACACTCCTGGAAAACATACACTCCCAAGAATCTTGAAGTTGTATGTCCCCCAAAATGGGTGAAGGAGGTAGAGAGAATATTCAAAGTCTCATGAAGTCATTGTAACATTAACTGCTGGAATCAGCGAAGACTGACGCCTATCCTATGACAATGCTATTTCAGAGGTGCTAACTCTCTGGATTTTATCATGAGACACAATATTTGCTGTGGGCGGTTTTAAACAAAACCCCAGCTCCTGAAGGCAAGGGTTTATGGGAGAAATCTCAGCTGTGGTGTTTGTTTGTTTTTTTTTAAAGGCAGGTTTCTAGCCCTTGTGATTTGGGAGAAAGGCCTGAATACATGTGACCCAAGTGTATTCTGAAGTTTCAGAAACCAGAAGGCAAATGAAAAGAACCTAAAGTGGGTTAGTTATTTAAATCTCATGATTTGAAAGCAAGGTGTATGAGTTTTGAATGGTTGAGGATGGCAATGCTGCTGTCAAGCTTTAGAGCTCATGTGACTCAGCTCAGGAAAAGGAGTTCCTTTTTTTTTTTTTTTTTTTTGCCACCCAGCACTCCTCTGTTTCAAAGCCTTATTATCTAGTTACTAAAAAGAAGAGAGACCACTCATGAGGGGAAATAAAAGGTGATCAGCTCAAAGTGCTAATTAGCAGGGATGGGAGAACCAAAAAATAAATAACCCTATCTGACAAGACAAACCACTTGTGCAAAAAGTCAGCTGTCAGGCACTGAAGTAGATGTGGAAATAATGAGAGACAAACACCCATTTGGCTAAATGCAGAGACTGCAACTTTAAGACTATTACCCACTGGGTAACGACCTCACAGTAGCCATCAGGTTCCAGTGCCACTCTCAATGGGAACCAGTTGTCTTGGGGAATGACAGGTTTAAAGGGGTGTGTGAAGGCCATGCCTCCTCTACACCCTCAGTCCTGCCAGGGAACCCTGATTGGAATCTAGAGTCCTGGCCTCCTCCCTCCTCCACAGTGGACATAGAAGCGTTCAGATGAGGAAAGCCACAAGCTGAACAAGACAGACTATGTCTGCACTATGGACAAGAGGCAATGGGTTCAAACTACAGCACAGCAGATTTAGATTAAATCTCAGGGAAAACTTCCTAACTATAAGGACAGTAGGACAATGGAACAGACTGCCTAGGGAGGTTATAGAAGTTCTCTCACTGGAGGTTTTTAAAAGGACACTGGCTAGCCATCTGTCTTGGGTGCTTTAGACACAACAAATCCTATATCTTGGCAGGGGGTTAGACTAGATGACCCTTGTGGTCCCTTCAAACCCTGTGATTCTATGAACTGGGGGTGAGATTAAAGCTAGCGTGAGTATAAATAGCAATGTAGCCGTGGTAGCATAGGCAGCATTCACGGCGGCACAGCTTACCTGGTATGAATATGCACCCATGGAGTTCAGGTGGTCTTATAACCAGCAACTCTAAACTGTTCTGCCCCTGCTTGTGCTACTGCAGCTATGGCCTCCCCTGACACCCGCCCTTTCTACGGCAAGAGGGAGGCCTTGGTGCACATAATGCAGGGTGTGCCAGATGGCAGCCCCTTTTCTGGCTCCTCCAGATCCTCCCCCTAAAGCTCTGGCTGCATTTTCCCCCAACACCTCCTGATCCATACACACCATGTCCGTGGCCCCATAAAGTCATGAGACCTCCTTGTCAGTCTCCTCCAAGCACTGGCCAAGGTGGCCGTCCACCCTACCAGGAAGAGGAATCTGGACAGGAGGAGGCCTTTGCTACTTTGAGGTCTACTTCCAATTTCTCCTTTATTTAGGTATCCAAGCAGAGTTCCTCTGGGCAGTGTCTGCTGCCTCCCTCAATTCTTGGATGCCTTTGAGGAGCAGTGGGCTATATCTGGGGTCCCCTGATTTTATCCCTGTAACCTTCATTCCCGTCCCTGTTTTTTCACTTGTTGTCCTCCAGATGATGAGATGGTGAGATACTGAGATGATGCCTGGGTTTGTGGCTCCTCCCCTTACAATGAGGGGGCCATACCTTTAGTGATGGGCAAGGTCACATCTGCCCCTCCCCAGTGCCTCAATAGGTGCACTGCTATTTATAGTTGCATTAGCTTTGATCGAGCTAAAGTGAGTATGTGTACATGACATGGGAATCACATCCCTAGCTTGGAGTGTAGCTGTAACCTTAGAGACACATCTCTTCACCATGAGTTTCAGTCCCGAGGCAGTCCAAGGGTCAGAGGGACCTGAATTGGACACTTTTCTAAACCATCAGCTGCAGTAGAACCCTCCCAGAGTTGTGACAATTCTAACTTAAACCCCAAATCTAGACCTATTAGACATTAGGTAGAAGGTAAAAAATCCCACAGGGCAGTTTGCCAATTTTTGAATATGGAAA
Organism: Caretta caretta; assembly: GCF_965140235.1. Lineage (NCBI taxonomy): Eukaryota > Metazoa > Chordata > Testudines > Cheloniidae > Caretta > Caretta caretta. The sequence continues at coordinate 50,984,025 of NC_134216.1, read as the reverse complement.
AAAATCCCTTCTAAACCCCCAAACCAACAGTTAACCCAGCCCCAGAGATCCAGCTACTAGAAAAATGGGTGAGAAAGGTGGGACTGAAACAGGGAATCTGTTGGGGCTATCCCCTAGGCAGTAAACTGTATAGCCCTGCTCCTCCTCTACCACCACCAAAAAGGAGCCAATCACCTGGCCCCAGAACCATCTCACCACCCAATGGCAGTATCAGTGGGTGGGACAGGTCCCAGAACTCAATTCCCCAATACAGCATGTGACATCAAAGCTGTATCCCAGCTAGCAAGGTGAGCATTAGCGAGTATATATCCCAAATTGGGGTTAGAGAGAGAATTCAAAGTTTCTCAGTACCTTCATTCTGTTCAATCACTGGCTGGATTTGCCTGTGTGACTCAGCCATTTTGCACTAATCCTGTAATAGTTTTGCTGTTCCTTCTGTTTCTTTCCAGTGTCTAGAAACTAGGGTGACTGGTGTGAAATAAATACCTATGTGAAATAGTTTGGGATATTGGAGTGGAAGCAACTCACTGTTGTCAGTGTCAGAGGAAAAATAAATCTGTTAAACTTCCCAAACAAAGCAATTACAAAATATCACAGCAAAATTACATCTTATTTACCACTTGAGAAGTAGGGGAGAGAGACAGGCAAAGGGAGAGAGATTCTGGCTCTGTTCTGAGTGCAGTACATATACAGAGGTTTGTAGGGGCAGATAAAGGAGGGGTCAGGGAGTGTAGCCACAGCAGTGGTTAGGCAGGAATATAGAATGAATCCAACATCATCTTTACTGAGATGAGTCTGTGTTCTCAGCAGTGTGGCCAGCAGAATGGATAGTGTGGGTGGCTGTACTTAAGTAAGAATCAGACCAAGGTCAGTTGCTACAGTCATCTCATCTTACTTGGGAACTTATTATACTTGTATCTGTGATGCTTGTTAAATCTCTCCTGACTGCATAATTGAGGGGGATAGTGTGTGTATCACTTTGACTGAAATTTATAATTAAGCAGCAACAAAAAAGAGAAATCTCTTCCTCTGCCTGCTCATTTGTTGCTTCCCATCTTGTAACAATTCCCATTTATTCCTGTTGGGGAATCTTTTACTTGTAGGTTTCTCTTTGCTTACAATTTCATGAAATGTATAGACACTCATAATAGACTCTGGGATGTGTGTATCTATTGATAGATGCATGCATTTGTCTATTTTTCTTTGTTTTCCTGCTTTTGTGATGCAGCTCCTGCTGCTGCTTCCCTCAGTCCCCTGCCTATCAGAGTTCAAATTTCTCTCCCCAGTATTTCCATTATAGGATTCTTTTCTGAATGTCTGTTTCAGAGTAGCAGCCGTGTTAGTCTGTATCCGCAAAAAGAACAGGAGTACTTGTGGCACCTTAGAGACTAACAAATTTATTAGAGCATAAGCTTTCGTGGGCTACAGCTCACTTCATCAGATGCACAGAATGGAACATATAGTAAGAAGATTATATATATATAAAAATAATATACATACAGATAAGTTGGAAGTTGAACTTGGGTTTGAATAGAGAGTGGGAGTGGCTGGGTCATTACACATATTGAATCTATTTCCCTAAGTTAAGCATCCTCACACCTTCTTGTCACCTGTCTAAATGGGCCATCTTGATTATTACTACAAACGTTTTTTTTCTCCTGCTGATAATAGCTCATCTTAACGAATTAGCCTCTCACAGTTTGTATGGCAACTTCCAACTTATCTGTATGTGTATCATCAACCCAGTCCCTTGAATCGGTGCTCATGAGTTGAATTCTGCCATCCTTTAAACAGATTATTTTGTGAGACTGATTGAAGGCATTCGAACCCCCTCTCTCTTCTCAGTCTCTAAGCCTTTGACAAGATGAGGGGGAGAAAGGGCACCTCACTTTGTGTTCTGGTTTCAGTCTCTACTCCCACTCTCTCCCGCTCCTTCTGAAAGCAGGAGAGGAAATGCCTCTAAATATTCAGTTTCAGACCTTCATCCACACGTTTCTTTATTCCTTTTGAAAATCTCTTGAAGATTATTGTCAGACACTGGCCCCAGGCTTTTCACCATTGTGTGCGTGTGTACATACACACACACTCTGCAAGAACCACAACAAAAAACATTCAGGGAAAGGTCAGCAGGCAGTGCCATCTCATTTTCAGATTGACCTTTTAAAATGTAAAAAGCTTAAAATTTCCCTGCAATTGGTGGCCCTATTCTGAACTCTGGGTTGAGATATTTTAATTATAGGCTTGAGCACATTAAATATGAGATGAAGAGCAAGTGTGTTACATCAGCGGTAGTGAGCACAAACCACAGAAAGCACAGCAGGTTAAAGAAAGGGACTGGTGTGTTGTAGTTCCTGAAAGTAGAGGAAAGCTCACAGTAGGTCTGCTTAGCACTGCTCATCTTTCCCTAAATAACAAAAGCATAGTCCATGAGTTGTAATGTAATATTGAGAAATATGACCGTTTCTCCAGGACACTTCAAAATTACAATGAAAAAGAAGCAATTTGTTTAGGATCCTTCCTTGTCCGTTGCTGAAGCATTAGCATTTCATCTGCTAGGGGCGGGAGGCAGCCAGTAGTAGCATATCCTTGGGTAAGTTGCTAAACAACTTTTTAAAATAAATAAATAAATAAACAGTTTATAAAGCACTGTAGAAAAACATGAAGACAAGATTAACCTTTTCCCCTTTGACATATATCTGTTGTAATACTTTAGACCCCTGAAGTTAGAGATGATAGTGTCAGAAATTGGAACAAATTTTCCTCTTGAGCAAATGAAAGGAATAGAATGTTATTGCCCTTGGTTACAGAGCAGGAAAACGAGTATTAAAGCAAGTATTCACAAAAGTGTCACTCTGACTGAACCATTTAAGAATTTTTTTCCTTCTGCTTTTTGGATGAGGCAAGGAATCTCCAAATTCTTAAAGATAGTAGCTAAATGTATCTAACATTAAGCACCTAGAAACTCATTAAGCACAGCCTTGCAACTTGCATAGTTATTTACATTTTTGTGAAGTGCATGTGAAAAGCTACAAAGTAAGAACAAAAGTGCTTTTTACCACTTTGCACAGGTGTAAATGACAATACCATGAGCAAGGCAGTGGAGAATGCTTGATGACATCTCAGTTACTTAACTTTGTTTCCTTAAGGTGCTTGAATGTGGCGGGGGGGGGCAGGTTTGTATAATTTTTGGTGGTGTCCAGAATGAGTCCAGGTCCAAGTCCTGTTCCCCCTCACCTCCCACCTGCCTAAGGCTCTGGGACAGAGTTTGGATGCTTGGTGCAGGCTCTGGGCTGGGCAGGATGTTGGGGTACAGGAGGGGGTTTGGGCTGCAGCTTCTGGGAGAGAGTTTGGGTGCAGGAGGGGTGCAGGCTCTGGGCTGGGACAGGGGGTTGGGATGCAGGAGGGGGTGGAGGAGGTTTGGGGTGCTGGATGTGGGCTCTGGGCTGGGACAGAGGGTTGGGGCATGGGAGGGGGTGCAGGGAGTGAGGCTGGGCCAGGGATGAGTTTGGGGTGCAGCAGGCAGGCTGCCCCAGGGCTGGGGTGGAGGGACCAGAAGGGACTCCCCCCCAGCCCTCTCCCCGCTGGGAGCAGCAAGCTCCAGGGGAGAGGGGCCTCTCCCCAGCTCCCCCAGTATGACACTCACCCAAGCCCCCCTAGGCTGCTGCTCAGGAGGTCCAGCCAGAATAAGCCCCCCCTTCCCTCGGAGTTGACTCGGAGTCGTATGCTAGGGGGCAGGGGGCGGGGGGGCTGCCATGCGCTTCCTCCCCTCCTCCCTCCACAGGCACAGCAGCCGCCTCAGCCTGCTCCTGGCACTGCTCCCTTGCAGCCGGCAGCTGGGGGCAAGGGAGCGCAGCGCGGAGCTGCAGGGGGTAGCCGCCCGCTGCCCAGGGCAGGCAGGAACACTCAGGGGAGGTGTGCGGGGCAGCAGGTGGGGCCGGGGGAGAGGCCCGGCCCCAAACAATGGTGGAGCCGGGCACCTCGGACCCTCCATTTGCTGGAGCCCGGGCACTATGGGCCCATACAACTCACCGCCCCTGGGCAAGTGACAAAATAGCAGAATCCAAAATGTAAGAGCCATACTTCAAGCTTGTGAAATGGAGACCTTGTAAACTATTCTAAAAAGGAATTTCCACGTAAATCCAGAACATACCACTTAAAGGGTGTTTGATCAGAAATTGTGATATTTTAAGTTAATCAGTTTCAACAAAATCCAGGTTTTCTGTGTCCCTTGAAATCCTTCATGAAATCCTCTTAACCTTCTGTATTCTTAGAAAAGGCTTTCTTTGGATTATGGTCTCCACTCTCTTCTCTTTTCTTCCTTAATTTTCTTTTTTATAGTAATTCTCTTTGGACCCTTCTCCCCCCCTTTTTTTTTACTCTCCATTCCTTCTGCTGATCTATCTGTAATTTTATGATTTCTCCTTCTCCATTCTGTAGTTAGTCTGCAAACATATTTTCTTGCTTTCTTTGAATCTACATAGGGCACTCCTAGACCCTTTTAAAATATACCTGAAATTGTACATGTACTCTAGCTTTAAAAAACAAACAATAGATCTTATAATATTTTGATATGTTGCATCATATTACCAATGACTTGTGAAGCAAATACTTATGCTAGGCTGGCCATCAAGCAAGATTTCTTCAACAGCTTATAATGCCAAGACCTTCTCTCTAGAAGTGAGAGATTTGCTAGTAAATAGAGAGAACTCGCAAAGTGGGCTTTCCTACTGGCAAATGCACCTGTGGGGAGAGGGGGAAGAAATGATTGTGCACTAATCAAGATGCATTTCCAGAATCTCCATGTTTTTGCTTAAAATTAAAGTATAACACTTGCATGGACATCCTTACCTAAACATATAGTTTGCATGGTCATTTATAATAGTCCATAGTCCTTTACTTTAGAGGTTGAACCACCTTCTCAACAACTAAAGGGAACATCCACTGCCTGGCTCAGATAGTAGGCAAATAAGGAAATTCTCCCATTAGGCCACAGAGAAGTTTTATAAAAGCTACTCTATATCAGAGGTGAAAATAAGAAGACTGCAGAGGCACCTTTTGGGAAGACAGTTTTCAAACAGGAAAACTATAATTTGAAATCTTTAAATCATGATTTGAGGAATTCAGTAACGCAACCACAGGTTAGGTTTCTATTGCAGGAGTGGGTGGGAGAGGTTCTGTGGCCTGCAATGTGCAGGAGATCAAACTAGGTGATCATGATGGTTCCTTCTGGTGTTAAAGTCCTATGAGGAAGAAGGGGTGTGGGAAAAAAAATATGAAATAAATATTAACTATGAACTATTTACTCAGTTCTAATGGTGATTAGTGTCTCTGACAATAGTTGGTCGCCTGAGTTTATGATGGCTTTGAAAATGTTAGCTACATTGATCCGATGTACTTTGAGTCATCTGTCCTAGTGTACAGGTCAAATTCTGATATGTTACAGTAGTGTAAATCTGCCCTTGTACTTTACCATTCTGTTCATTCCCCCCGCTCCCTTTTTCACTTTTGATATTTGAAGATGTATGAGGAAGACACAATAAACTATCAAATTGCCTTAATTCAGGTTTAATCATTAGGCTTAATGATTAGGCACATTTTGATGTCTGTTCCTACATTATGGCTTCTCTTTCAGAATTATTATTACTCCTGTTTATAGACTGTATTATAGAATGTTTTGTAAGCCACTAAATAGAGCAATCAGCTATTATAGTCATGTAGAATGCAGGAATAAATGTCTTTTTTTCTTTAATTCTGTTCCCTAGTTATCTATTTCAAAAGCATAGTCACCACTTACACAAAGTTAATGACTGTTGCTTGAAATCTTTCTTGGAGCATATGGCAAATGGATGCACAATTTACTAGAACTGTGTTTTCCCATTTTTACACATTAGACAAGATCATGTCATTAGCACTTTGCTTTCTATTATAGGTTAATCATGCAGGGTAGCAGAAATACAATGTTAACATTGCCTTATGTCTTATGATTTTTCATTAGTACTTAAAACATTGCAGGTCAGTCTGAAGTCCTTAATGAGGCAAAATTGGTTGGCTTGATTGGTCTTTGTTAAATACATTAAAATGCATGTGCTAAATATTGTATATTCAGTCAAAAACATGACTTGGACTATTGGAAATGAAAGTATCCATATTTCATTATTAGGTTACTTATTTGGATCTATTACAGGTCAGTAGGAATCAAAAGTAAGTTAATATCCTTATGAGCTGGTGGTCTTAGTTTAGTTTTCAGTAGACATGTTGGCATCATACAAAAAGCATCATCATAACTAGAAACAGCTATTCTCAGCACATAGGATAAGTATGGAATGAGTGTAAGAGTACAAGTACCCTCTCACCCCTAAAGGTGGCCCCTGTGGGTTGGAAATGAGACTAATGGGACAACCTTCTGCAGAAGATTTTTTGGCCACTTCCTGAAGTAGGCCTGCTCATGGACAAATTGGAGACTTCAGTTTCTAGTGCCAACTGTAAGATGTACAAAGAAAGCTGAAGGAAGTTTATCAAGTCTCCTAATAGCCCAGCTTGGAATTGCTTGCTCTTTGGCTTGTCTGATACAATTAGTGCCTAGAAATCAAGAGGACCACATTTTGAGAGCTTATCTGCAATAATATGCAGTAGGAGACTCGCCCATGCTGTCTAGCAGTTATAGGTAGTGTTGTAGTTGCGTTTGTCCCAGCACATTATAGAGACAAGATAGTGAGGTGTGATATCTTTTACTGGACCAACTTCTGTTGGTGAGAGACACAAGCTTTCCTGCTTAAATGGAGCTCTTCTTCTGCACTGCTGGGAAATGTACTCAAAGCATCACAGCTAAATACAAGGTGGAACAGATTGTTTAGCATACATAATTAACAACATATTTCAATGGACCATTCAAGGTGAAGGGGCCTGTTAACACTACTCCAATCACGGGACAAAGGTCGGGGGGTGGCAGGTGGGGAGGAGAAAGCTGGTGGGGGACATTTGAGTGGTTTATACATTGTTGTAATAAGCCATAAATCCATTGTCTCTATTCAGTCAATGATTTTTTCAGTATCTAGCAAAGTTATGAATTTAAGCTCCTAGGCTCATCTTTTGAAGGTGTTGTGCAGGTTTCCTTTGAGGATGAGGACTGAGACGTCAGATATAGAATGATTGCTTTCTGAAAAGTATTCACACACAGATTATATGATGTTTTGTCTTTTATCATTTTTCTGGGTTAGTAACTTTTCTAGATACTAAAACCAAGGTCTCTCTCACCAACAGAAGTTGGGCCAGTACTTGTCTAGTCTTGCACCTTGTCTAGTCAAGCAGTGGGCAGACACAACACTGTCAGTCAGTCTGAGTTCTAAATTCAATTTAGAAAATAATGGAATTGATCATCATTTCTCTAACAGATGAAATCTGAGGAGATAGAGAAACTGTTATCCTGCAGCATCCTTAATAATGGACAAGGAAAAAGACATGACACAGGACCACTGCACCAGATACATGCCACTTTGTTTACTGGAAAACAAGAGAAGAGTGTGTGAGGGTTTGTTTTGTTTTTAAATCTGTTTAAATGTTCTTCATTTGTGATGTATTTAGCACAGGGGGTCAGTTTGACCGAGTAGCCTTTTTGAAAACATCATGTGATATCAAGCCTTTCAGAGTTGTAGAGGCAACCAGAGCACATGAGATCTCTTAAAGGCTGTGACACTTAAAGTTTTAAGGTCCAATTGTTACTATACCAGAGGATTTCTGTATGATTTTTAATTTTATATAGTTTAAAGATCCCAAAGTAATGTTAATTAGAAGGCCTTTCCTTTTTCCTTTCTCTGTGACCGGTTTGCAAGGCCAAACTGCTCAGCACATCCTGGGACAGAGTGTCTGTTCTCAGAAGAGATAAGACTTTTCAAAAACAACTGTTCCTCGGAACAGCACACAGAGACTCCCACCCTTCTCGCGTTCTTTATCTTGCTTGTTATGTATGTTATATGGTAAGGGGACTTATACCCAAAGAGTTGTTAAAGTCAGAAGAGATATATGTTGAAATAAAGCTCGAGAATGCATGTGAATGGATGTGGTGTGTAAATAGAAGATGAATGGTTAGGAGTGGCAGCCTAAGAGTTACAGCTTCAGTATTGATTGGCTGAAGAATGCGCTAAGTGGAGATAACCGGATGACCCTTGGAGGGCAGACTGGAATCCACCCAACAACCTCAAGGATGGGAGAACCGAAGAACAAGATAACACCTGGCAGCACAGAGCCATCAGGAATGTGTCATCTGCTGATTGATTCAGCAACAGCATGATGAAGCCACCTTCATAGACTGGCATAGGAATAAACACCTATAAAAACAGACCCTAAAGACTAAGGACTTTGAGTCTGGTTCTGCAACCACCCTCCAGGAGCATCGGATGCGCATCTGACAAAGACTTGGCTCCACCCTCATGCCCAAGTTACCTGGCCAGTAACTTAGCTTGAGCAACCTCTAGGCTGGTAACTATAACAACTTTGCAGAACTTGTATGTGTGGGAGTCAATGGGATGTAGTAAATATGACTGTTTACTTGCTTTGCCTCTTTTGGTATTTTGTGTGAGTACATGGGATAGAATGTTTATGATTACTTGTTTACTGTGCCTCTTTTTGTATTCACAATAAACGCGGCATTTTGTCTTATCCCCTTTCAAAAGATCCTGTTGGGTTTTATTTTATTGGTATAACACAATCTGGGGCCTCAAAATTTGAAAAACTCAAGTGTTGGTCCAGTCCTGAGCTAAAACAACTCACTTGTTTTGTAGCTGTCTTCCAGCAGTTCTAGGAAGATGGGGGTGGGGAGTTTTTGTGGTATCTACTCTAACAGTATATTTTTATGCTAGATTTTTTTTGTCATATTTATAAATATCTCAGGGAGGTTGATATTGATTAAATCTTGTATCACAAAGTATGGTATAGTGTATTGACCAATTCTTGTAATTTGCTTGGTATGTTGCTTGCATGCCAGTAGCTGGAGCAATCTGTTCCATCCCATTCTGTGTATGAACCATGATTCCCTGATCCCTACTCCAGAGTATCCAGTCATTATTAGTTTTGCCTGTCTGTGACTGCCCCTGTCTGTGACTGCCTATCAGTATGCCTCTGACTGTTCCCAATAATTTTTATTGTAGGAAGTATTACTCTATGCACCAGCTATTCACTGTCAAGGTTGGAAGTCTTAAGTTTTACTTCCTGTTTAATGTGGAAAGAATAGAGCTAAATTAATCTGGAGAAAAAGATGCACTGTCTACCTGCTGCAATGTCATCCAGATCCTAACTGTTTTGTTAGTGTCGCTCTTTGTTGCCCTGTCCATGTATACTGCAAGATGACATGTAACATAATGAATGGAACACTATTACACAGAGTTCTTAGTTCAGCAGCGAAGCAAAAATTCTACAACTTTAAGGTACAGACACCATTTATTAAATAGAAACCGTGGGTTTCCAAATGTCCCTTTCAGTGGGGTTTTCTAGAGAGTGGATAGGCGGCAGATATAAGACAGCTATACAATCCAACCTTAAACTTGTCTACCTAAAATTCCACATTTATCTGCGCACCATTTTCTTGAATGACGCTGGGATACATGTGTACAAATGCCCACTTACATACATACAGAAAACATACTCCTAAATGACTAGACAACCATCAGTCTAGATGATTACAATAGTCCCTTCTGACCTTGGACTCTATGAATACATTTTGTTGACACAGTTTAGATCAGTGGTGGGCAACCTGCGGCCTGCGGGCCACACATGGCCCGTCAAGGTAATCTGCTGGCTGGCCGCGGGACAGTTTGTTTACATTGACCGTCCATAGGCATGGCCACCCGCAGCTCACAGTGCCTGCGGTTTGCTGTTCCCGGCCAATGGGAGCTGCAGAAAGTGGAGCGGGCCACAGGGACGTGCTGGCCACGCTTCCCACAGTTCCCATTGGCCAGGAACAGCGAACTGCGGCCACTGGGAGCTGCGGGCAGCAGTGCCTGCAGACGGTCAATGTAAGCAAACTGTCTCGCGGCCCGCCAGCGGATAACTCTGATGGGCCATTGGTTGCCCACCACTGATTTAGATGGTCAGTGAGAGAAAATGCTACCTTTATAACCTTAAGTTTTTATATGGAGTTTGCCCCCCTCCTGAAAAACCAACTCCCTAGTAGTGTTTAACATGGGTGATTAAGCTAATTCCTGCTTCAGTTTATTGCTCCTGTTAGTTCTAAGATCTGATTTAGTATGCCATATCCCATGTCTTTTTTTTTAATTAATTTATAGCCTCTAATATTTCTAAAGTTTTGTATTTCAATTATCTAGATTTGGCCAAGCAGAACAGCTTTCACGCAGTTTATTTGAAGATCTGGGCCCCAAGCTAGCAATCAGAGCCTTTATTTGTACATCTAGCTGGTAGCTCGGTCCACTTCTCATTTTCATGGCCTGAGGGTTTTGACATTAGAAAATGCAGAAGGAGACTTCAGTGTGGTTTTCCATTAGTATTCTTTGCCCTGATATCTCATTTATACTCATAATAGTAGTAGCTTTGGCATAGGTCCAATGAAAAAATCTGAAGTAGAAAATGCAAATCAATCCTATTTAATAATTTTGAACACTGTAAACAAGCCAGCAAGTAACTATGCCATTTACCCAGGAATGTCAATGCCACTCAAAAGACTAGTGCTAATTTGATAATACTCTCGGAATATAAATGATTTTCTTGCCCTGTGGTAGTTACAGGATTTTAAAATGTAAAGCCTACTATAAATAGCTAATGATTAGGCTACTAGTTTTAAAATTTCTGTTGAAAGATATAACACTGATAAGAATCTGAACAACTCAGCTAATGGGATAACACCACCTTTTACATCAAGGCATTTGTTTGATTTCAGCTTGAGTTAGTAGTGGCTGAAAGCTCTCACTTTCTGATGGCTGTTAAGTGTCTTTGTGAATTGTTTGTGGTTTCACTCCAGTTCTCTAGTAGACAGGTGAAATAAAAACACAATGAGATCTGGTGGAACGTTTATTGGCTGCACAGAGTCTCCAGGGTTTGAATGGGCATGGGAACTCCCATTGACTTCAAAGAGACAAGGATTTCACTTCCTGTGTTTAGATTAAGTCCCTCCTGAGTCAGGGTATATGCATAACAATAGGGCACTATGCTGAAGCTTGCGCTGCAGCTGCCTGTACTGTCCATTTCTGAGTATAAAAACGCTTTCAATCTCAAGGACTCTTGATCTGGCACCAAACTGGTATTGATCTCGCATGGTGTAAATCAAAGGTAACTCTATTGAGGTCAGGTTTCAGAGTAACAGCCGTGTTAGTCTGTATTAGCAAAAAGAAAAGGAGTACTTGTGGCACCTTAGAGACTAACCAATGCTCAAATAAATTGGTTAGTCTCTAAGGTGCCACAAGTACTCCTTTTCTATTGAGGTCAGTGCAATGAAATCATTTTAAAACTAATGTGATTTGGAGTTAGGTACAGATTACATATCAGTAAATTAAGGATAAACAAAACATGAAAGAATGTTGTAACTAATAAGAACAAAAGAATGGCCATAGTGGTCAGATCAATGCTACATCGGGCACAATATCCTATCTTCTAACAGCAACCAGTGACAGAGGCTTTAGAAGGAATTAAGAGAAGAGAGCAAATTATTGAGTCATCCAGTCCCAGCTTCTAGAAGTCAGAGGTTTAGGTCCCTGACCATCTTGCTTTAAGAGCCATTGATGGACCTAATCTCCTTGAACTTGTCTAACTGGATTAAAAAAAGAATTAAACTTTTTGTATTCACAACACCCTGACAACGAGTGCCACAGGTTGACTGTGTGAATAAGTGCTTCCTTTTGTTTGATTTAAACCTGCTGTCAATTTACAGTTTGTAATTCTGTTTTATATCTAAAGACTGTATTCATGATTAAATGGATAATACACACAACTAATTCCAAAGTGCCTGAATGCACTTCATTAATATATTACTTTTATTAGTTAGTCACTGCATAAATAGAATAGCTTTTTACAATCTAACTTTATTTTGCTTTTATGGTTATTAATATTATTGTACAGGAACTCAAATTATAGTTTCCTCTCAACTGTGGTAATCATATCATCAAAGATTTCATAAGGAGAATTACAAGGTAAGCCCATGACTCATCTTGGCTCAGTACTAAGCCCAGCATGCTGCTGGCACTTGACATAATCATAATGCAAAATATATTGCCACAGTGAGGAATTTTCAGCTATGTAAACAATTGGAAATGTTGTTCTGATGGGATTGATGTGCCAAAGGATGATTTTTTTTCTCTCTCTCTCTTTCTCTCACACACACTCACTAGCATCAAGGCCCAATGGCCATCTGAGGTACACACCTGAGATTGTAGAAAGGTCTCATTGCTTATTATTGGAGAGCACAGAGAGAAATATTATTGTAGTTTTCCCATTTATTTGTTCCCATGATGAGCCTACAATGTAATGTTCATGAAGATGTTCTTGTTCTGCAGGTTTCCTTTAACCATATTTCTTCACCATAGCTTTTGCTCTGATCGAATCCAATGGGCCCGATTCTGCTGTCTGTTACATTGATACAAATAAAATGTAATTCCAATGAGAACTAAACTGTGGTAAAACTGGTATAAATGAGATCTGAATCAGGCCTAACATTTCTTACTGTGATCATTTCCATGCTATCAAAGCACTTAATTGTGATGAAAATAAATTATATTTATATACATATGGGAAGACTAAGGCTCCTTCATCTTGGATCTCCGTAGGAGAGTTCCTTTAACCTCTGTAATTTCTTGTGCTATAAATTTTAGAGAAAATGGCTACATCTCTGGCCAAGTTAAACCCTCTACTTCTATTGACAACATCTGAAATAAACATCCAGTTCCTGGAAGCAAGTTTCTTAAGTGAATACCAGGGCCAAATCTTGTTCAACTCAGTGAGTCTTGACCTCAGTGGGACTACTTAAAAGTGTTTGGCCCATTTTCCCTATCCAGGAGATGGACATAATTTTCTATTTGTGTAAAATCAGATGCAAGCCGTGTGAGCAATGGTGTATAGCTGGTACAACATACAGCGCCTGGGGCTGGTCTAATTCCATCATAAATCATCTTGTATATTTTATTTTAAAACCTGCAATCTTCCCATACAGTCAAAATAATTGTATTTGGATATATAGGAGAAATAATTGAATTAAAAACAATCTGTAAAAAGAACAAAGTTTGAAGTTTCCTTTATATCCTGCCTGTACAAGGTGTTAGTACATAATTCAGTTTGCTGTAGCCTATTAGATTTGAAATACCAGCCTGTCCATCTTCACATGTACTGTGCATTAGATAGATAGTTTGATTACATTAATTCTTGAGACCCTATTCAACTTATAATTCTAATTAATGAACTTCCAAGCTATATTTGTTTATCCCTTCTCTTTGACGTGCTTGATGCAAATAATTAATTCTAAGCTAAGTTAAACCCTTCAAGTGCAAGACATAAACAAATAACCCCTTTTAAATTTGCACTTCATATGCTACACTATATTCCTATGATATGGATACCTGAGGTTAAATACCTTAGCATATGAATAATTTGATTTTTAGTAATGATACAATAGATTTATTCTATCAGTCAGTTAGTAATTAAGTAAACATTTTTGTGTTCTTTCATATCTGTTCCACTGAAGTGGATATTTCATACTTGAAGTATCCAGAAACCAGGGGCACTTGAGCATGCTGCAGAATTTACTGTGCAATAATCTTTTTTTAAAAGGCTTTGAGTTTTTATTTTAAATGAGTCAAATTAGATTTTCTGTATTCCTCAGAAAATACAAAAGTGAATTGTTTGGGTAAACAGAAGGGGTGGTGATAGAATGCTGTTGGAAGGTTAGAATGGTGTTAGAATGCTGTACTCAGATGCTTAGTATTTTACCTTCCCTTCGTTCTGGCTAATATAGGCCTGCTACAGCTTCAAAAAAGAAAGAAATATAGTGCGCTGAAACAAAACTGGGTATCCCACCCTTCGGTCTGATGCAGACTTGATAGATCACTGAAAGAACATACTAGTGCCCTGGTTCACCTCTACATGATTTCCCACCTTTCAGCACAAATCAGTCAGGTATCAATAAGGTCAGATTCACTTTAGCATTATGAAGTGTGGTTTATTGGTAAGAGTGCAGGACTGGAGGCTAGAACTTCTGAGTTCCATTTCCTATTCAGTCGCTAACCTTGTACAGCCCTGAATAGTCTCTTATCCACTCAGTGCATTAGACCATGAATGCACTACAGCTTTCATTGGTATAATTTACATCGCTCAGGAGTGTGAATAAGCCACACCCTGAGTGACATAAGTTACACTGACCTAACCCACAGTATAGACAGCACTATGTTGGCAGGAGAATTTCTCCCACTGACATAGCTACCTTTGTACACACAGGAGTAATTAAATTGCTGGACAAGGTTCTGGGGCTATGAACTGCCAAGCCTAAAGGTGCTGGGACTTAATCTTGGCAAGTCCTGCCACAAAATAAGCACTGGAGGATGTGGTGTTTAAGAGGCTTCTCTACGAAAACCAATGAGAAATACATTAAAAAAGCATGTCTACAAATCTGCTAAGCATGCATTTTGTTATGTAATAATTGTATGCCCAGTTAAAACTTCTTGGTTGTCACAGTGTGACTATTGCCACAACGTACTTTTGTTTTGAAAACATGGGTTCCTTTCCATTTCAGAATAAGAAGGATCTCTATTAGCATTGACGTTTCAGGGCTGATGGTTAGAGCTGATCAATAAAAAGGGGGGAAATGGGAAATTTTATTCCATTTTCATTGTAGAAATTCTGATAAATTTGGATGGAAAATTGGAAAGTTTAGACTGGTTTTACTTATAACACAGTTAAGTTATTCTGCATCCATCCATCCAGGCAGGCAAAGACAGTAAAACACATACATGCTAGCCATTTTGTTATATTTAGTTAGAATCAATGCTATATTTAAAGTTCATTAGTAGTAGTTCATTAGTAGTATCACAAAATATGACTGATGTGCCATTACTTAAAACAAGATTTCAAATAAGTGTGGTAGTTGAGTTGGGGTTGGAGTTATCACCAGTAGTACCCTCTAAGGCTCTTTCAGGCATTCCTGGCACAGTCTGCTACTTGTGTAGACATACAGCTTGTTCTCACACTCACTTCAGCCATTGCCAGCTCTCTCTGATGCTCAGTGGACCTTTGTGGTCTTCTGACTGTTACCACTTTCTTTAGTTTTTGCCAGCTGTCCCTGGCACTTTCAATGATCCCTCTGAGGCTACTAGTAAACTAAACTGTTCCCCTTGCTACCGTAATTGGCTAATACACCTACAATTAAAATTTAATTGTATCTTGTGTTTAACACCATTTAATATAGCCATGAAGACATATATCAAGGGAAGAAATATCAACGGTTGTGCACCATGTTTCCCTGAAAAACAGGTTTTGGTGTGCACCTACAATAGTCCACCTATCGCCCCCTTAATCTATCTTTCCTCAGTTATGCTCTCCAGGGTAGCTAAGGAAATACTTGGAGGAAATGGATACAGTCTTCCAGTAATTGATTGACATAGGCAGCATTTTTTCCAAAAAAGTCATATTTTTATTGTTGCAAACAATAATCCCATATACAGTATTAATTTAAAAACATAAATCCCTTATAACAGGTTAAAGAGCACCCGAACTGCAGTAACATACAGTTGAGATGATTCTAAGTGGATGCGCCCTGTTATAGTGATCAGTCTGTCACAGGTTGCTGACAGCAATTCTTCAATGTACTTTAAATTTTATATATAAACATTCCCTCCACAACCAACACACACTCATACACCTTTATTAACCCAAACATACACATGTACACGTTGACACTAGACTATATTATAATTATAACTGATGGGCTTACTCTATTTGCTGACTTCGCTGCCTGCGCACTCTGTCTCCCTCTGCTGCTACATTCCAGCAGGGCCTCCTCTGTTGCTGCGGCTGCTTCTTTTCATCCACTATCAGCTGTCCAACCTGATACTTACCATCAGCTCTGCTTCTCTTCCTATCTTCTTCTCTGCAGCAGCAGCTCCTAACCTCTCTCTCTCTCTCCCTCCCAGCAGCTCCTAACTCCCTCCCTTATACTGTTCTGTGAGAACTTTCTAGATGCTTATCCTTACTGCACATGTTCAGTGCCAACATTCCAAGCATTCCATTGGCTAACGTCAGGTCTACTTACATATAAACATAGCCTATCACTGTTATTTACCTCAGTGTTCTGATCTGTCAGTTGTTTACCACTTTTTCTCCTGCCTATTTTATGTGACCTTTAGCCTACATTCAGTGATGGAGTGACCTTTCCCCTACTTTTGACCATATTACCTGAAGCTTCCAATGGTGTAGTGACTCCTGCTTATTCAATAGGGAGGTCAGAAATGCAAAATGGAGACTGGGGAATTTTCCTGGTATCACACCACACCTATTACCTTATTGATTTGTAGACTCCATTATTGTTTTTGAACTTTGAAACGTAATGTCCTTGTCATTCCCGTTATAAGGCATTGACTAATTTAATTCTTAAGGAATCCTCAGCGTTGTGGGCAGAAGACAGATCCGCCTGGAAGTCTTCTTTCCTGAGACTTCATTGGAGACAACTCCATCGAGTTTGATGTGATGTAGTTGGTGTCTTCTACTTCAGACAAATAGGGAATGTTGACACAAGAATGGCTCCTTTATGTATTTAGTATGCAAACTATTTATTCCTTGTAAAGACAGTCTTTCAAAACAGCCTGTATTTTGAAACTAAGAAATATTGGAAAGAGAGAGGTGCTGTGGCCTGATAAGTTACAGAAACCTTATAAATAGGCAGCTGTACCATATAAAGCATCCAGATTTTTTATATAACTATGTTATGATATTCTATATGGTGTATTTATGAGTCAAACATCTGCTCAGTTCTGCACACCCCTTTCATATATTTGTTACAGTTGAACATGTTCTGGGGCTTCTTAATGTGCATGCCTCAACTTCAATATTGATACCGTACCTTATTGTGTATTGTTCTGCAATTGATCTGACATACCATTGCAAAAAAAGTCACACAAAGCAAAACTAGTGAATTTTGTTTCCTTGCACCAATATTATTGCATTGTTTTCATGCTGAGAAGGGGAAATGGAGTACTTGTTTAATAGACTCTGTGTTAAATGATATCTAATAATAATCTAATAATGATATTTAACCTGTCTAATAGACTGTGTGTTAAATGATATCTTTGCAGAGAGGATGAAGACTGGTGCAATGTCCATTTTCTCCTTAATTGCTCCTTGCATCCGATGAAGTAAGCTGTAGCTCACAAAAACTTATGTTCAAATAAATTGGTTAGTCTCTAAGGTGCCACTAATACTCCTTTTCTTTTTACATCCTGGAAATCAATCAGACTCACTAATTCTGTCACTGGCTTCCTGCTTCTGATGCACAGAGAATCTTTGTTTTCATGTCCTTAGTTTAATGGTCTTTAAAATCCCACTTAACTTTCCTAATTTCTACCATAAATTTTATCTGAAATCTCTCTAATTGTTTCAGTTGCTCTGGATTTCCATTTTTCTGAAGGGTTTGTAAACATGTCAGCTGTAGAAGATAATAGTAGATTCAGCTCATCTCTTGTCAGTAACTGGCAAATGTTTGTTTAATTCTTCCCTGTCCTATTCAAATATCTTTTACACAATGCACAAAGGTGAACAGAGCTTTTTATGACTTTTGGTGAACTTTCAAAATAGAATGCTTTTGGACAAAAATTTATGGTTAGGAAGGGTGAAATTCATTATATCATATATCAACTAGACGGCCTAAGTGTCTAAGTTCTGTAAATCTACTGTATCTAGTTTTAGCATGAGTTTTCACATATTGGTAATTCTTTTCCCTTTAGTGCCAAAGAAGATACAAGTGAATGTATCGTAATGGAAAGGTTTTCTGAAGTATCACACTCTTCAATTACTATCCAAATCTCTAACCCAGTGTGTTTCAACACACTCACCATCCAGGAACTGAAGTGCTCAACTATCCAAGATTTTGTCCTATCAACTCTAGACACAGATTTAAGGATAAATGGTAGGGACCATTGTGGGGCTTGTAGGACCTTGGAGGATGACTCTGAGTCTCTGAAAGCACTCACCAGGAGAAGGGTCCAGGAAAACCCAAAGTAGAGATGATAGTCTACCTTTGTCACTTTGGCTGGATGTTAAACAGAATCCTGCTTAAAATAAGTGTCCTCAGTTTAATTCCTGTCCTTCTCTTCCAACCAGTATTTTGGGGTCACTTGCTGCTGCAACTCCTGCCTATCACCTAGTCTGAGCTTTCTAGGTCCAGATGCAGGCTGATTTGGGGAAATACTAGAAGTTCTTGAAATCAATCTAAAGCCTTGAGCTGGGGTCATAAACAGTAACTGGAACCAGGGCTAGCTGAATTAACTGTAAGCTAGTTCAGAAGAAAGAAAAATAAAACATTATGTATTGAATGAACCTATAACAACTTTGTATTGAATTCAGATGTTAATTATGGCAGAAATTCAAAGGTCTGCTTTTATTCTGATTTCATTGTCTCAAGTTGAATATTCAGCAAAGGAGCATTTATGGACTCGCTGACATACGGTACATTAAACAATCTGCGAAACTGTTAAAATAATGGGATGCATTAGAAAGTATGGTTTTGTGTACAGAGGTTAATTTATTTCTGCTGCTGCTTTGCAATGAAAAAATACTAATTCTTGTGCCCTCAAAGAGACGCATTTTATTGGCATTCCATAAATTACTGAGAGAATTAATTTCTGAAAATTAAATTGTTCATCTGGATCAAAGTGCCTCCTTTCCTTTTATTTAAAAAAATGAAGAGCTGAGTTATCATTTGTTCTTGTTACCTCCAGCAACAGACAACTTCATCCTCGACTAGACAGGAAGTGAATAGATGAGTGTTAGTGACTAATTATACGTGGGGTTTTTTTTTAAGTCTTTTATGCTTTTAGTTCTGTGGGACCACAGAAGGACTCAACATCACAGGGTATTATACTGTAAATCAAAGGAGAAGAAAAATACTTTCCCAACCTGCAGTTGCCAAATCACAGAATTTTATTACCTCTGATCAGGATTTCAGGGCTCAGACAAAAATATTTTAAATGTTTCTTTACCAGCAACAGTTCTGACTGTCACTGATCTGTGACCCAGACCAATCTAACCCTTGGTCAGTGGTAAATAAAGCCCAATGCTTTTGCCATGTTCGTCCTTTAGCGTGACAGTTCTCATTGTCTAATACTGCATGTTTGCCTCATTGAATGTGTACAGTTAGTGCTTCTTGAAGAAATGTTTTATATCTAAAGTGGCATTTGTTGTGTTTTAAAGTGACTATTTTTGTTCATTTCTGATATACAAAGCCCTCAAAAGTCCTCAACACAGTCATCACAACTGATGTAAAGATCACAGCTGGGCAAATAACTGACTTTTCAGTGTGGAGGCTAAACCAACCTCCCTTCCCCCGCAAAAATACAAAATCATTTTGAGTTGAACCAAGATGACTTTTTTTCCCCTTGCCAAAATAAAAACAAACAATTTGTTTCAGGTTAAACAAAATATGTTTGTTCAACTTCAAACAAAACATTGCTTTGTTAGAATGTTTTTAACCCATAAAAAAATCTAGCAATATTTCAAAATGAAAGGTTTGAAACATTTTATTTCAAAATGTAAAAACAAAATGTTTCTTCTGCTTGTGATTTTTATTCCCTGGCTGAAACTTTGGCAAACTAGACCTGAATTTGTGAACCGTTTCAGTCAAGCTGAATCTGCAAAAATTGGTTTGGAAACTGGTTTTTGTTCCAAATTAGAACAAAATCAAGACTCTTTGAAATCTCTCAGTAAAAATAAGGGAGGGGAAGAGACAAATGAACAGTAATAGTTTCATTGTTAGGGTACTTAACTGAGTTGCAGAAGACCCACGTTCAAGTCCTAGCTCAACCTGAGGTGAAGTAGTGACTTGAACCTGGTACATCCAAGACAAGTGCCCTAATCACCAGACTATTGTTTATGATGGGATGTGTTTCTTCCTCTCTAGTCTTGATTAGATATTCCATCATGCACCTGAGAAACCCCCTCAACTAAAATTTAGTCAAAAACTATATATTTATCTGAAAAGTTTCAGTTTCAATAAATAAGCATTTTCTGACGCGCACTGCCCCCCCCCCTTCGCCAAAGCTGTTCAATGTATTAAATGAAAACTATTACAGTAGAACCTCAGAGTTAAACACTAGAGTTACGAATAGACCAGTCAGCCACACACCACATTTGGAACTGGAAGTACATAATCAGGCAACAGCAGAGACAAAAATAAATGAATAAAACAAATACAGTACAGTTCTGTGTTAAACATAAACTACTAAAAAAAATAAAGGGAAAGCAGCATTTCTCTTCTGCATAGTAAAGTTTCAAAGATGTATTAGGTCAATGTTCAGTTGTAAACTTTTGAAAGAACCACCACACTGTTTTGTTCAGAGTTACAAACATTTCAGAGTTATGAACAACCTCCATTCCCAAGGTGGTCATAACTCTGAGGTTCTACTGTACCATAGTTCCAATATCTATTGTTATTAAAAGTCAGTCACATTAATACTGATTAAAGGAAAAGAGCTACTAAAATTACTGATTTCGGTAATCGGGCATAGGCCCCACCCAAGGCCTTTGTACCTCTTAACAATCAAATTGTTATCATATTAGCTATTTCTGTAAGTTTGAACTAGTATTTGGGCAGAAAAATCATACCTAGTGTCTAAGTGGTCTTCTTGCAATGGCTAAGATTCCCTAACTGACTTATTCTTTTAATGATATGTTTATTGTTAGCCATAAACCGTTTGCGCCTACAAGGAGCAAATTGCAAATAAGGTAAAAGACTATTTATTTTCTGGCAGTCTACAACTCCCCGTTCAACACAATTATGAAATTGCATCTAACTCATGAATCTGCATCTAATGCAATATTTACAACGTAGAAGTACATTATTAGCAGTTTGCCTTCCTCATGACACATTCAGTGGAAGCTCCGTAGTTTTTTCCTTCTTTTATTCTCTTAATATCATTTTGTATTTGGCTTACAGATCCTGATTAGGATTCTTTAATGAACATGTTTTCATTCATGCTCTATGAAATATTTATATGAAGATGAAATTTCAACAAAATAGAAAACACCTCTGACATGATTACAGTCTTAATTACAATGAGCTACCTTGTAGTTTCATAAAAGCCCGAGAAGCCTTATTTAGCTTATAGTCCCTCATAAGTCACTAGCAATATCTGCCTGGTTTTTATCTTATTTTGCACAATATATTCAATTCTTAATACAAGTCTTGAGGGAATATTATATGATATGGGTGGCTTGTGTTTGACTGAATGGAATTTATAGTACTCTGGAGAATGAATAACTGGTTAGAGGATATATTTCCATGCAATAGGTCTGAAGTAGCATTGGTGCACCTAAAAGCATATTGCTGAATCAGGATGCTGCTTGAGGAAGTGGAATATTTTGTGCTACATCCTTAATGCCACTGGACAAATTTGATGCAGATAACTTCTTTATTTTGTTGGCTGATGTGAGCATCGCCATTCTGAAATGCAAAGAATGACAGGCCTTCAGGTACTAACAGGTACCTGCTAAAATCAAATTAACATTGATTTGCTTGATAAATAATTATATATTGCAAAACCCTATGGCAATATTCAATACATATTAGATATTCCTGCTGAACCATGATGCATGTGGAGAAGCAAGAAATAAAACCAACCTCTGTGTGTGTGCGCACGTGCGCCAGGAACTCCCATTGAAGTCTGTTGGAGTTGTAGGCATTCATTTCCTTTATGTGGAGTAAAAGACGTAAAATGTATGTGCTTGAATTGGACTGGCTCACCAAACACTGTAGCTTGTTTTCTGCTCTCAGAGGTTGTGTTAAAATGTTGCCACAACAGCAATCCAGTTCCTCTTACTTGCTGCAACTAAATATGTTAAAAAAATAGTGCCTATGAAACAGAAGTGGAGTAGGGCTTAGTGGGGTCCTGGGCAAGAGCAAGTGGGGGCCCCTCCCCACCCTTTCCGCCTGCAGTCCCCCCCTGCATCCCTGGTGCTCCTGCCAGGGAGTGGGCTCAGGGTGCAGGGGCTTCTGCAGGATCACCGGGTGGGCAGAGCAGGTCAGGGCACAGAGGTGCCCATTTTTATGGGGCCCCCCAATTGGCCCGGGACCCTGGGCACAAGCCCAATTGGCCCAGTGGCTAATCTGCCATTGCTATGAAAGGTATGCATCATGATAGCACTAGAGGTTGAAGTGCCAAATTCATCAATGGGGTTGTCTATGTGCTGCGGCAAAGCGCACCAGAGTAGCGTGGTTTGTAGAGTGTTTTAATGTGTTGCTCTCTAGCTTCCCTGTGTAGACTCTGCTGGTGTGTTCCGAAAGGTACCTAGTTTGTGTTAACGTAGTCCAGTTTGAAACGTTAACACAAAGTAGATACCTTTTTAGACCATGCCACCAGTGTCTATCTGTGACAGAGTGCACATGTAACATACTACAAATCACACTCTTCTGGCAGACTTTGCTGGCGCTGCGTAGATAAGCCCAATATAACAGACCCAGCACAGCCAGTGGCCCTAAAAGCAGCCCCTCTCCCTGCACAAATGTGCTTCAATCCTCGGCTGCAAGGAACATTTCTAAAGTCCACATGAGAGTGCACTCTATGGGCCCATTCGGTTTTCCTTCTCTCTGCTTAGACTGCCAGCAAGGATGCATATCCAATTAATTCCACACACGATGATTTCTGTGACGTGCACACACATTCCTATTGTGAGTGTCTAGACCGAGAGCATCAGCCTACCTCACAGAGGCTATTGAACGCTCATCTGTGATGATTAAAGCTTTTAGCCGTTACTCACCTAGGCTGAAGCTGAATTAATGATGTAGAGATAAAAGGCTTTTTATCCTATTACCCATGCACTGAACTATCAATAAAGAAAACTAAATCAATCTCTGATCTTTTATTTCTTTTAATAAAGAGAATATATTAGGTCTGATCTCTACTACATCAAGGTAATTCCATTCACTTTGTGCTTGTTTATAACTGTTAAAAACCACTACATATTTTCTTGTTTTTCCAGCTCTCTTTAAGCTGAAAGTCTCACCTTAGAAGCTGGGTGCAGTAGACGATGACTCTTCATAAAATACAAAACTGCACTTACCTACATTTCAGTGCTATGTGGTTATACTGCACAATGCACTTCTAGGGTGTATAAGTTGTATCCTGTAAAATCAGGCCTTTCTGAGGATGTGGGAGGGCTGGTTTCATTGATGAAATACACTTTCTATGGGCATTCTTCATGCTCCAGTATATGGGTGGCACATCAAAAATGATAACAATTTTGTGAAATAGCCATTGCGCTAGTCACTTCATATGAATCTGTACAAAGCACTTGAAAACAGATTTTGGGAACAATCCTTTGTGTGGCAGAAAGTTGGAAAGCATTATTGGTAGGCCCTATCAGTCTCTATGGGTCAGGAAGTAATGGACTAATGTGGTCAGAAAAAAGGCTTCTTTTTTAACTTTTTTGCCAAAAAAAATTAAAAACTGAATATTTTGGCAGAAAACTGAAATTCTGAGTCGGAAATGCTGCTGAAGGACCTCATGCAATTTGTAATTCAGGTGCCTCATTCTACCATTTTTCTTTTTTGAATTATAGAAATGTGGGACTGGAAAGGACCTTGAGAAGTCACCTAGGCCAGCCCCCTGCACCTAAACCTAAACCATCCCTGACAGGTGTTTGTCTAATCTGCTCTTAAAAAACTTCCAAGGACTAGGATTCCACAACCTCAATGCTTAACTATACTTACAGTGAGGATATTTTTCCTAATATCTAATCTAAATCTCCCTTGCTTCAGATTAAGCCCATTACTTGTGCTGTCTTTAGTGGACATGGAGAACAATTAATCACCATCCTCTTTGTAACAGCCCTTAACATGTTTGACACTATAATCAAGTCTCCCTTCCTCTTTTCTCAAACATGCCCAATTTTTAACCAGTCCTCATAGGTAAGGTTTTCCAAACTTTTTTGTTGTTTTGGTTGTTCTCCTCTGGACTCTCTCCAATTTGTCCATATGTTTCCCAAAGTGTGGTGTCCAGAATGGGACACAGTACTCCAGCTGAGGCCTCACCAGTATGGAGTAGGATGGAACAATTACTTCACATGTCTTACATACAACACTCCTGTTAATACACCCCAGAATGATATTAGTCCGTTTTGCAACGGCATCACACTGTGGCTCATATTCAATTTGCGATCCAGTATAACCCCCTTTCAGTAGTACTGATTAGCCAGTTATTCCCCATGTTGTAGCTGTGCATTTGATCTTTTCCCTTTGAACTACTTTGTGCTTGTCTTTTCTTAATTTCATCTTGTTGATTTCAGACCAATTCTCCACTTGGTCAAGGTCATTTTGAATTCTAACCTTGTCCTCCAAAATGCTGGCCACCCCTCCAGCACAGTGTCATCTGAAAACTTTATAAGCACACCATCCACTCCACTATCCAACTCATTAATGAAAATATTGAAGAGTACTGGATCTTGGACAGACCCCGAAGGACTGCACAAGATATGTCTTCCCAGTTGACAGTGAACCATTGATAACTATTTTTTGAATACAGTTTTTCAATCAGTTGTGCATCCACCTTATACTAATTTAATCTAGATCAGTGGTTTTCAAACTAGGGCCACCACTTGTTCAGGGAAAGCCCTTGGCGGGCCGGGCCGGTTTGTTTACCTGCCATGTCCGCAGGTTCGGCCGATTGCGGCTCCCACTAGCCGCGGTTCACCACTCCAGGCTAATGGGGGCTGCAGGAAGAGCAACCAGCACATCCCTTGGCCCACGCCACTTTTTTTTTTATTTCCTGGCCCTCATTTCTTTTTGTCAAAGACTTAAATTATTTGAATAAAAAACCCGTTTTTTTTTCTGTTACCAAAAAAGGAAAAAATGATAAAACTATATTTAGGTTGAGATAAAAAACTCGTATAGTGCCCCCCCTTTTTGTAATAGACTAAAAAGGAACATCTATTACACAAACACATGCAGTAATTATACTCACATTTTGTACCCGATAGACCAAAATGGCTCTTTTGATCTATTGAATAAATCTATGATTAGGCCGTGTATTGAAAGCCATATTATGTATGTAATAGACCTGAATGCCATTATTGTATATTCCTGAAGCATAAGTTACATTGTAAAAATCCTTCAGAAAATGTGTGGATCAAAATATATTGCATACATGCAGAGAACACCCAAAAAGATTGAACCTTTTCACATGTTAATCATATACTTGATTTCTTTTTTTTAAATAGAGGCTTTTTGTATTAATAACCTGTTGCTTCCTCCATTCTGTTTGCCAGAAGCTGGGAATGAGTGACAGGGGATGGATCACTTGATGATTACCTGTTCTGTTCATTCCCTCTGGGGCACTTGGTGCTGGACACTGTTGGAAGACAGGTTAGGCTAGACGGACCTTTGGTCTGACCCAGTAGGGCCATTCTTATGTTCCTGAAATAAGTGAATTTTAAATATGTTTCTGAAACTCAAAAATTGCTTACCCATCGTTTTTGAAGTTGTCTTGTGTAAAAATGAGGAAACTGATCAGGGTTTTAATCTCTATGTCAAATTTCATCCTAGATAGTCCCCCTCCCTCCCAAAGACGGTATAGGGAGAATATTGAAGATTTATGGAATTGGAAAACTTTCACTACAGTGGTATGAACAATGAAGCTTTAATAATGGTTTTTCAAATGAAACACTGTCTGAAGAAATACAGGAATCTCCACAAAGGACACACTACCTACCTCTTCATAAAGTTCCAGGTATTCCCCAACCTCTGGTTGTACCTTCCTCCTTGCAAGTTACAAGGCTATGCTGCTCTATTGCTACTAACATCGGCTGCTGTTGGTTGCTACACTGTTGTGCTGACTTGCCACCCCTTTCCTCTGTGCTGTTTTGTCATATGACTTTAAAGAATAATGTGGTTTTTGGTTTTCATATTTTTCTACTGAGTGTAGTCATGAACCAGTAGTGTCAGATAGTTTTAATCGAGGCCTCTCCTGCTAATTTATGATTTGATGGAGTACTTTATAACCTACCCACCTTTGTCATTAGAAAACCATATCACTCTTTGCAAGAACAGAGTTGAAACTCTCTGCCGTGTCCTTCCCATATTGCAGAACAAGTAATTATGTTCTTCAGACTATCTAATATTTTCCTTAAAAAGTGGCAGAGAGTCCTGTGTCACCTTATAGACTAACAGACATATTGGAGCATAAGCTTTCATGGATGAATACCCACTTCATCGGATGCATGTAGTGGAAATTTCCAGAGGCAGGTATAAATATGCAAGCAAGAATCAGGCTAGGGATAACGAGGTTAGTTTAATCAGGGAGGATGAGGCCCTCTTCTAGCAGTTGAGGTGTGAATACCAAGGGAGGAGAAACTGCTTTTGTAGTTGGCTAGCCATTCACAGTCTTTGTTTAATTCTGAGCTGATGGTGTCAAATTTGCAAATGAACTGAAGCTCAGCAGTTTCTCTTTGAAATCTGCTCCTGAAGTATTTTTGTGGCAGGATGGCTAACTTTAAATCTGCTATTGTGTGTCCAGGGAGGTTGAAGTGTTCTACAGGTTTTTGTATATTGCCGTTCCTAATATCTGATTTGTGTCCATTTATCCTTTTACGTAGGGACTGTCCAGTTTGGCCAATGTACATAGCAGAAGGGCATTGCTGGCACATGATTGGGTATCTTATACCATGTATATTGCATATTTATACCTGCCTCTGGAAATTTCCAATACTTGCATCTGACGAAGTGGGTATTCACCCACGAAAGCTTATGCTCCAATACATTTGTTAGTCTATAAGGTGCCACAGGACTCTTTGCCACTTTTACAGATCCAGACTAACATGGCTACCCTTCTGATACTTAATATTTTACTTGTAGTTCAAACTGGATAAAATATTTTCTGTTCCTGATCTTGAATTGTTGTGTAGTGCTACTGCATGATATTAACCAGGGGCTAAACCCAAAGGTGTCTGTATTAGTTTTAGCAAGTTACAGCTAGAACCGAGGTGTGAATTTGCCTCAGGGTTATTATACAATTTTGATTTTTATCACCTGCTAGCTTCCCCACTCTAACCCTGCCCACACCTCGTCCTAATCGCTGTCTGGCTCTGCTGGTGGCGTAGAACAGTTACTACAGCAGGCCTTGTTTTCTTTGCTTTGCCTGACACAAGGTAATTGACCAGATGGGCATTTGTACAGTGCCAACAGGGGAAGCTACCAGAAGAGCATTTGTTCAGTGGTACCATTAAAAAATCAGCATTTGCCATCAGTACATAGTGATATCCTAGAGTAGGACAGTTTCCCTGCACTTGGAATAGGACTGATCCATGGTAATAACTGGGAAATGTTTACTTTTAATTAGCAATACTGTATGTGTTAAACAGACTTCTTTCCTAATTGATGCTTAGCTTTCTGTCTCTAGCAGAACAGGAAATACTGATGGCTGAAAGGAGTGAAATTAAAAACAGATTGGTAGAGCGTGTGTCGCATATCACTTCATAGTTCATTTGCGTAGATAAAATGGGAGCTTTGCACAGAAGGGAATGTTTACAGATGTCAAATTTTGTTGAAGTCAAGGGTGTTAAATGAGAGTGGAATCAGAGCCTTGTTTTCTTACTGCATGTAAAATTCCATGAATGTTATACAAATAATGGGTCAGAGTCTCATCTGGTATAGTCCATATGGCTGCACTGACATCAGTGAAGTTGAGTACCTGGTCCATATGTGATAGATGAACTGATTCCAATATGTGTAATTTTGAAAATCAGCTTGTACATTTTGCAAAGTTTATAAAATCTTAGCGATCATTCCATATGAAAAGAGAAATGTATATGTAAGTCATTATCATAGACATTGTCTCTTAACAGACACTTGTGTGTCACAGAAAACAAATACCTTGTTAGGTCAGTGCAATGTGTGCAATGAATTAGAGACGATTAAATTCTTGTTTGGTTGAGAACTATGTCTCCTGTGAAAGAAAAATAACTTTTTCTTTAATTATCTGAGGGCAATTTTGATATCTATTTGTTTTTTGTTTACTTCCTGTCTCATAATACTGATATCACACACTCGGAAAACACCCATTAACTGTGATTCATGCTCCAGTAACTGAAGTTAAATCATGTCTGCCCTCCCAATTTTACTTTCACTCTGCCTCCAACAGTTTATTCTTGCTTGCGTTGTGATCTAAGAACCAAGGAACAGTCTAAACTCACAATTAATTTGCCTTGTTTTCATATCCCAATGATTGGTGGACTAAAAATACTGACAATTGTCTTGTATATCAAGAAAAATAACTCAAAGAATAGAGTGTTCTAAGATGATCAGTATATGATTTTCTATTTATAATTGAATTGTAAACATACTTGACAAGTGTCAACACTGGCAAGTCTCAATACCCGAAATTGAGCTTCTGGGAACATTTAGCCATTAATCACTGCTCCTTTCAGCTTCACAATCCTTCCCTCCAGCCACAGCTGTTGCTTTCTTATGCTTCTATTAAATTTTCAGTTATACCCTTGGTTCACCTTGTCTGCTGTCCACCCTTCAATACTGATCAATATAGCTGAGCGAAATTTGGAATTTCCATGAGAGAACCTTCTCTCTTATCCCATGGCTATTTTCTTTGCTAAGGAACCTTTTGTGAGGGATCTAGTCCAAAGACTTTCTGGCATTACCGTTTCATGCCCAGCTCTATTAATAAACATTGCTGTCGATATCAGGGTAATTTAATTTTTTTTCCTAGAGATTTTATTGTAAAACCTCATTCCAGAAAAATACCTATGCACCTATTTAACTTTAAGCATATGGCTAATTCCATTAAACCTCATTAAAGTTCAGGCTGAAATGAGGCATTTGGGGATATGAAACATGTTTAAGGTGTTCCGTTAAAGTTATTTTGATAATTTTTCTGTCTCCGAGTTTTTGTTTCAGAGCTGTGAAACTTTGTCTAGAGTATTCAAGTGGGATATATTCTGGATCTTAATATTATTTTGTTGTATAGTTTTTAGATATTCTGAATTTTAATTGGGTTAATTTTCCAGTGGGATGGAAGTCTTTGGGACTCCACAGCTCAACATTTTCTGAAGGAATTAGCAAATCTATCTAGTGTTTGTTGGGAAGACTAGTAAGACGCCAATATGGCCCCAGCAGGAGCTCTTTAAAGGCTTAAAAATTGAGAGAGAATCCTACAAATAGTGGAAACATGGACAAATTCCTAAGGATGAATACAAAAGAATAGCAGAAGCATGTAGTGGCAAAATCAGAAAGGCTAAGGCACAAAATGAGTTACACATAGTGAGGGACATAGAAGGTAATAAGAAGAGGGTCTAGAAATGCATTAGGAGCAAGAGAAAGGTGAAGAAAAGTGCAGGTCCACTACTTTACAGAGTAGGAGAGCTAATAACAGATGACATCAAGAAGGCTCAGGTATTTAATGCTTATTTTGCTTCACTAAAAATGTTGGTTGTGATTAGATACTTAACACAATTAATATTAACAGCAATTGAGAAGGAACACAAGCCAGAACAAGGAAAGAACAGGTTAAAGAATATTTAGAAAAATTACATATATTCAAGTCATCAGTACCTGATTAAATTAATAATTTTAGAGTACTTAAGAAACCAGCTGAAGCAATTCCAAACAGTTAGCAATTATCTCTGAGAAATCATGGAGGATGGGTGAGGTCCCTGTAACCTTTAAGTATTTGCTAGGTAAGGCATAGGCATAAGTTAAGGTGGTAAAGTTATGATCCTACAGGCCTCAGTCTTAGCTAAATAAGATGTTAGGCACTAGTTAACCAGGAGTCACCCTAGATCATAAGATATCACGAGATTGAATGCTGTAATGACTAAACTGCTGACAGATAACCACAGGATGCTAGTTTATACCAGTTTGGGATATTTCAAGTTAGGAATGTCAGCAGATATCTGACCACAAACGTGCCATAGTTACTAATTGACATATATGCCAATAAACTTGAGGTAAATGGATTAGAAACCTATGCGAGAAGGGCACTCCAACATTAGTAGGGAGGGGAAGTACAAATAAGAAAAGGGGATGAAACATTGAATATGTATTAGGCATAATGGTGTCAGCATAACACATCATACAAGTTATATCTTGGCTTGTGTGACTAACATTTTTGGATCCTTTTTCAAGGGATGGTGAGAGTATATGGATGCTCAGACACACTTTCTAAATTATCTGTCTACTGCTGAGTTGAAGTGTTTGTAACTTTGCTAACTGTGTTAGGAAAAACCTTCATGAAAAACCTATTTGTCATAGTTTTATTAAGTGTGAGTGTTGCAACCATGCACATTGGGGTTCCCAACTGAACCGTAATTTTAATAATACAGGGCCTGATCTTGGAAGAAGAACCTACCAAATCTCAGAGTGTTAAGAATTCTCCCTTAAGTAATCAATATAATTAATACACAACAGACAACATCCCAGAGGACTGGAGAAGGGCAAACAGTATCTATTTTAAAAGTGGAAACAAAAAGGACCTGTAGAATTATAGACCAGTCAGCTTAACTGAAATATCTGGAAAGATACTGGAATAAATTATTAAACAGTCAATTTGTAAGCACCTAGATGATGATAGAGTAGTAAGTAATAGCCAGCACGGATCTGTCAATAACAAGTCTTACCAACTAACCTAATTTTCTTCTTTAACAGGGTTACTGGCCTAGTGCATGGGGGAAAAAGCTGAAGAATTGGAGTAAATCTAAAGGAGAGCTACAGAAGAAAGGTCAAGCTTTCTAAACTTTTAAGATGAGCAAATATTATAAAAAATGGATATGTTTAGTCTGCAGAAAAGCAGACCGGGGGATACCTGATAACAGTCTTCAAATAAGTTAAGAGGAGTTACAAAAAGGAACAGTGATCAATTGTTCTCCATGTCCACTGAAGGTAGGGACGAGAAGTAATCAGTTTTTAATCTGCATCCAGGGACATTTAGGTTAGATAGTTAGACTGTTTTTCCTAATATAAAGATAGGTAAGCACTGGAATAGGCTTCTGAGGGAGATTGTGGAATTCTTGTGATTGGATGTTTTTAAGAACAGGTTAGATTTTAGCTGGTGTATATCTGGTCTGGGTATACTTTGTCCTGCCCCAGCACAGGGACTGGACTAGCTAATCTCTCAAGGTCCCTACCAGACCTATATGTCTATGATTCTATTAATATTTCTGTTTCTAGTCCTTTTAGGAGGCCTTTTTGGGGGAAGAATTATTTGTTATTTATACAGTGGATTTTTCATGTTCTTGGGTGGGGGGGTGGGGCGGTGTTAAATGATGATCTGATGCTTCTGAGTAGCTAACCACCTCACCGTCTTACGCTGCTATGTATCTAGATAATTGTGCAATGCTAATTGTGAAATACCTTCCAGACTCCCACAGGTGATTAGTTTATGCTTTGAAGCAGGGAGTTTATTGTCTCAGATGGCATGACAGTTTTAGATAGTAGTGCTTTATTTTTCCTCCCGAATAAATGAACTTACTGTGAACTTCAGTTCAGTTGTTCAGAAACCTGCTTTGTTTTTCCTCACTGAAGAGTCTTGGTATCCATTATAAAGTTGTGTGATACCTTTTATTATGAAATACACAGACGTACAAAGTTCTCACAATTACATATCTAGTTACAAGTGGAGCTGGGTGAAAAACTAGTTTTTCTGTTCAGTGGCAGTTCCTTAATTTTATATTTTTTATTTTTAAATTCGTTCAGGTTGAATTCAAGCTAAAAATTCAGAAATCTTTTGGCAAATTGAAAAACTCCATTTGGGTCTAACAAAACATGATGTTTGACCCAAACCATTTTGTGTCTGGTATTTTTAAAGGACTAGATTAACAAAAGAGGAGGAGCGGTAGAAAGAGGTCGTAGTGATGTCCAGTTCTGGGTATCACATCTCAGGAACGATGTGGAAAAATTGGAGAAAGTCCAGAGAACAGCAACAAAAATGATAAAAGGTCTAGAAAATGTGACTTCTGAGGGAAGATTGAAAAAACTGGGTTTATTTAGTCTGGAGAAGAGAAGATTGAGAGGGGACATAACAGTTTTCAAGAAGGAGGTAGGAAAAATGTTTTCTTTAACCCCTGAGGATAGGGCAAGAAGCAATGGGCTTAAATTACAACAAGGATGGTTTAGGTTGCACATTAGGAAAAACTTCGTAACTATCAGGGTAGTTAAGCCCTGGAATAAATTGCCTAGGGAGGTTGTGGAACCGCCATCACTGGAGATTTTTAAGAGCAGGTTAGAGAAACACTTCTCAAGGATGGTCTAGATAATACTTAGTCCTTCTCTGAGTTGAGAAGATTGCACTAGAAGACATCTTGAGGTCCCTTCCAGTCCTATGATTCTAAATCTATAACTTTTAGGGAACTCGTGTGTAAAATGTGGGAGACCTGGGTTTACTTTGGAAAAGGGTATTTTAATCTGGGCCTTCCGTTCCTCAGGAGACTGCTTGGTTATGGAGAAATTTGGGGTAGCTCTTTCTCCATCTCGCCTGTTGCAGCTCATCCACATTGTAATAAAATACTTGATTAGTCATTGGGCCAGAGAAAGTGAATAAGAATACTCTCAAGCCTGGTTTCTTAGGGCATTCATTTGGGAGTGGAGGAGACCCAAGTTCAAGTCCCTGCTCCAAAGATTTATTGTTTGTACACACTGGACCAGCTTCAATAGGAAAGACTGAGTGTTCCACATCAGAATATCCCATAGCCCAGTGATTAGAGCTACCTCCTGAGAGGTTGGAGACTCAAGTTCAAATCCCTTCTCCCTATTAACAGGGAGGAAATTGAATCTGGGTATCCCAGGTGAGTGGTCTAGCCACCAGGCTAAAAGTTATAAGGTAGCTCCTCTAAATGTTATATGGTTAGCACCACCACCTCCTCCACTTGCCATTTTCTGACTCTAGCTCCCCTCCCCTTTTATTTTTTTGGCTGAAACTATTTAGTGAATTTCTGACAAATTTGTAAATAGTTTGGGGTTGACCAAAACTGCCTTTTTTTTGGCAAATAAACTATTTGTCAAAAAAAATGTTGCTCAGTTCAAAGCTCAAAATGCAGTCCAGATCTGCTGTCTTTCAAATGGTTTGTGATCCTTTTGATTGATCCTTAGTGCCATCCAAAGTGAATCCTGGACAGTTTGTCAAGGTCAATTAAAATATGGGTTTTAAACACAAAACCAAACAGTTTAACACTGAGTTTCTGTTTTAGTAAAACTTAAAATTCAAAATAAAACTCTCAAAATTCTAAATAAAATGTAGCTCAAACCCAAATAAATTTTTTATGAATCTCTGCTAGCTGAAGGCACTAGCATTAGCCAACCAATCAAAATCATTATCAAGAGATAATATAAGGAACATTTATGGTCCATTAAGTAATGGCGATGTATCCCAGTATAAGATGGAAAGTAATTTGACTTACCAGTTCCTGCTGACCTTAAAATATAAATGAATTTAACTAAGTAGTAATAAATGCTAATGAAGAAGAGGAAAACAAAGCAAACAAACAAACAAAACACACTGAAATTGGTGTCAGAAAATGTTTCTGGTAATACTTGAATATTTTAATGAATAATGTTGGGTTTGCAGCTTAGGATGCAAAACCAAACAAAATCTTGAAAACTTTTCAAAGTTTGATATGCAAGCAAGTCAGTTATTTAAAAATGTTTGCCAGGTTTTTTGGGATTTGAAGGACTGAGATAAATGAGATCCTCAGAAACCATTGTAGATCACTGCATAGTGCAGAAGCTCAGTATTGATAAAGCAGTGGGAGAGAGCCTCCTGGACTAGCATATAGAGCAACTTCCTTTTTCTAAAGAAACTCTGATGGCCTTGGTGGTATTCCTCCTCATTCATTCTTTATTTTTTCTGCATTGCTGAATTTATTCATTTTTTACTTTTGATTAGGGTCATGAAAAATGGATTGCATGAATACATCACATGAATAACAATCAGATTAACATTGTATAAACCAATATTAAACTTTGGCCTTCAGCTTTACTGCATTCAGGCACACGGTACACAATGGGTACACGCATGGCCCCACAGTATGCCAACATTTTTATGGCTGACTTAGAACAATGCTTCCTCAGCTCTCGTTCCCTAATGCCCCTACTCTACTTACGCTACATTGATGACATCTTCATCATCTGGACCCATGGAAAAGAAGCCCTTGAGGAATTCCACCATGATTTCAACAATTTCCACCCCACCATCAACCTCAGCCTGGACCAGTCACACAAGAGATCCACTTCCTGGACACTACAGTGCTAATAAATGATGGTCACATAAACACCTCCCTATACCGGAAACCTACTGACCTGTATACTTACCTACATGCCTCCAGCTTTCATCCAGGCTACATCAAAAGATCCATTGTCTACAGCCATGCTCTAAGATACAACCGCATTTGCTCCAATTCCTCAGACGGAGACAAACACCTATATGATTTCTATCAGGCGTTCTTAAAACTACAATACTCACCTGCTGAAGTGAAGAAACAGACTGACAGAGCCAGAAGAGTACCCAGAAGTCACCTACTACAGGACAGGCCCAACAAAGAAAATAACAGAACGCCACTAGCTGTCACCTTCAGCCCCCAACTAAAACCTCTCCAGCGCATCATCAAGGATCTACAACCTATCCTGAAGGACGATCCCTCACCCTCACCCTCACAGATCTTAGGAGACAGGCCAGTCCTCACTTACAGACAGCCCCCCAACCTGAAACAAATACTCACCAGTACCCAGACAACAAAACCACTAACCCAGGAACCTATCCTTGCAACAAAGCCCATTGCCAACTCTGTCCACATATCTATTCAAGAGACACCATCATAGGGCCTAATCACATCAGCCACACCATAAGAGGCTCATTCACCTGCACATCTACCAATGTGATATGTCATCATGTGCCAACAATGCCCCTCTGCTATGTACATTGGCCAAACCAGACAATCTCTACGCAAAAGAATAAATGGATGCAAATCAGACATCTAGAATTATAACATTCAAAAAACAGTCAGAGAACACTTCAACCTCCCTGGTCACGTAATTTCAGACCTAAAAGTCGCAATTCTCAAACAAAAAAACTTCAAAACCAGACTCCAACGAGAAACTGCAGAATTGGAATTAATTTGCAAACTGGACACCATTAAATTAGGCTTGAATAAAGACTGGGAGTGGATGGGTCATTACACAAAGTAAAAACTATTTCCCCATGCTAATTTTTCCCCCTACTGTTATTCACACCTTCTTGTCAACTGTTTGAAATGGGCCATCCTGATTATCACTACAAAAGTTTTTTTTTTTTTATTCCTGCTGATAATAGCCCACCTAAATTGATTGGTCTCATTACGGTTGGTATGACAACACCCATTTTTTCATGTTCTCTGTGTGTATATATATCTTCCTACTGTATTTTCCACTGCATGCATCTGATGAAGTGGGTTTTAACCCACAAAAGCTTATGCCCAAATAAATTTGTTAGACTCTAAGGTGCCACAAGTACTCCTCGTTTTGGGGTGTTTTTTTTTGCTGATACAGACTAACACAGCTACCACTCTGAGAACAGTACACAACTTGTGAATCTTTGCAGTCATATTAGCTTTTCAAAATTGTACAGACTTACATTCCATTTCAGATGATGTGGTGCACTTTGAAACATTTTTGTGGTCTGTGGACTTTGATACACTGAAAAGACTATACAACTGTATAGAATTTAAGCCTAAATCATGCAAAGTAATCCTTATGTCCATGTGAAGTTCCACTGAAGTTACAGGGAATCCACACAGGCTTGAGGGGTGAAATTCTGATCTCATTGAATTCAATGGGAATTTTACCGAAAAGGTCTAGGATTTCACTCAAGTTCTGCCTGTCCATTGTAGATTCAGAGCATTTAGCTGGACCAACAGCATGATGGAAAGATAATGATGGCTTTTTTTTTTTTGGTAAGCTAAGTACAACGAAATGTGAGGTATAATTCATCTAAATGACTAATCTGCAGTATTCACAACATTTCCAATCAGTTTTGTTTGACCTTGAGTTAAAAGTCTGTGGGTCAACTGACATTTGTTAATCCTTTGGATGGTTTATCAAGACAAGTTTCGCTGTATGCAATATGCTGTTTAACAGGAATTTACATCAATAATAGTATCCTTCCAGCTCTTAAATAACAGGCATTTTGTGATTAGGAGGGGGGATATAGCTGATGTGTAGTAAAATAATTCAACCATAGATCTCAAAGCCCTTTACTATGGACAGTAAGTATAATTCCCTCCAATTACAGATCGAGAATGTAAGACACTGAGAGATGAGTTGCCTGTTAGAGCTGGAAATAGAACCCGATTCTCTAGACTCCAAGTGCATTGCCGTGTAACCTGGACCATGCTGCCTAGTTTAGATTTAAAAATGGTTCTGAATCAAAACTCCTGCATCTGAACACCCCTAAACTTTATGAGGAACTTTGGATCCAGACACAAAGTCAAGGTTGGCTTCTTTAT
This sequence comes from Caretta caretta, assembly GCF_965140235.1. NCBI lineage: Eukaryota > Metazoa > Chordata > Testudines > Cheloniidae > Caretta > Caretta caretta. Next base: position 50,947,362 of record NC_134216.1, on the reverse strand, counting down.
GTATAATGAACCAAGGCAAAATTTGGAGCTGTACACCAGTCAGTCTTTGAGAAGATTTTGATCTGGATTTCATCTTTTGGGCTGGGGCCTATCCTTATTTATGTAGTCATTGTAGCCATGAAAGTGCTATGGAAATACACTAATGAAATATGTACTGACCATGAAACTTAGGTGAGAAGGTTTTGGTATGCTGTTTTTTATTGACTTTGCTTCTGTAAGCATTATTTAGGGAAGGGGTAAAAATGCACTGACTCTGAATCTCATTAGCAAAGTGAGTTAACAGTATGAATGTAATGAAGTAAAATAACTCTAACATTAATTAGCATTGAAAAGCTGATGTGCCATTGAGTTATCTGGCTATGATGAAGGTGTCAGTGGAAAGCTAAATATTAAATATGTAGTTCCCAAGATAATTTGGTTGGTTTGCAATTCAGGTTGAATGAGAAAACACAAATGCAGTTTGTAACAAAATAAACAATTGACAAGCTTTTTCCTAAAGCTTTTTTTTTCTTTTTTCTTTCTGGACTGCCTTCTTCAGACATACCTTTCAGAAAAGAATAATTATGGTGGATAGAAGAAAGGAATGGTACGCTAAGTGTTTTACCTCTGCATCACAGATTCAAATATACTCCTTCTGTGTGACATAACCATGGTCTGGTGGCCTATGTAGAATGTGTTGCTTACAGATGTGAAATTCACATAAACCACCATTACAGCTTGGCACCATTTGACACTCATATTGTCAGTATTAGTGAGGTGTCAGGGTTTGAGTGGAAATAGACTCTTTCATCCCTAGTGGAGTAACAATCAGATCAGCACTGAGGCATATTGGCAGGATGGTGTCAGGTGGAGAAACTTGCTCTGCAACTTTATGCTGTACAGGTTGTGCTAGTAAACAGAAGACTTGAGTTTCCAGGGCTGTCAGTCTGGTACCACCCACGAACACCACATGTATCTGGGACTCTAAGGGAAAATGTTGTGATAGATGCTCATAGATAACCTTTAAATATGGCGTAATACCCCTACAATTGGAGGAGCTCCTTTACCAGCATGTAAGCAAGAGAATGATTCCTTATCAGTATATTCATCTGCAAAGGATAATTACCAGATCTAGTTTCTTTCTCAAATAATCTTCTGGTTTTAAATCTTGTGCATTAGTTTACTGCTGTCAGTGATCCTTAGTCATCTTCTAATCTCCTGGTAGCACCAGGTTAGAGTCTCCTACACTTACTCATGCTGAATGGTAAATACCTTATGTGACAGGTATGACAATATCCTAGACAAACCTTACTGAATTAAGTTAAACCTTATTGATTTAAGTTTGACATCTTTGAAGTTCAGAATATTGAAAATGCAAATGTTTATGTACTATTGTGGGAGTGTATGGAATTTCTTTAGCAGGAAGACAGGATTAATGCAATCTTTGGGAGATATTAAGAACTTCAAAGGACATTTTCAGACAATATGTGTGAAGTGAATTTCATAGGAAATGCTTGGGAATGAGAGGAATGCAAATGATCCACTTGTAATCCATCATTTTGAAGATGCACCCTGGGAAGAGAAACCTATTGTGTACTGCAAAAAAACCTAAAAGACTAACAAATTTATTTGGCTATAAGCTTTCATGGGCTGAAACCCACTTCATCAGATGGGTTTTAGCCCACGAAAGCTTATGCCCAAATAGATTTGTTAGTCTCTAAGGTGCCACAAGTCCTCCTCGGTGTTTTTTTTCTGACACAGACTAACAGGGCTACCACTCTGAAACCTATTGTATACTGATTACCTGCTCCTGAAGACTCCCGTTCAAAGACCTCCAAATTGTATAAAGAAGGGACTAAACTTTGCATGTGTGCTAGTTCTCAGCTAAGGCTGTTATGAACTTGTGACCATGAGAGACCCCTTTAGGGGTTTGAAGGAGACAGCCGGGTAAACTTATTAGCATGCTTGCAGGTTCTTTTATTTTTAATACTTTTTTTTCTGTAATGCTTTTACCTTAAGAATAAAATAGGCTTCCTTAGAAAGTATTGTATGGTAACTTAGAACTGATGGCAATTACACTGTGTACCTGAGGGAGAAGCAAGGCAGGCTTGCTTAGGCAGACTGCACACAGGGAAGGCTGGGATCTGTTCAGCTTGGAAGTACAGTAGTCAGGAGGGAGAGAGGATGTGAGTCTCCACCCAAGAAAGGGAGCCAGAAGCCAGGGGGTGCCCTTGTTGAACCACTTAAGGGAAATAGAGATACAATTGCTCTGAGCTGTGACACTTTTACTCCTTCAGTATTCCCACTGGAAGGAATAGGACTACAAGTGGAACAAGGCGCTATTCCGTATGAGTGAAGATGGCAAAATCGGACCTACTGTCACTCTGGCTGTACAGGCTCTGAGCCTGCATAACAATTTTCATCAATGACATTTGGGTACATCGTTTACTTGGCATTTTTCATTGTAAACGCTATTTTCCCACTGGCATTTGCTAGTTCTCATCATCACCACATTCTACTTGGCAGCCACCATCTATTTGTGTGGGGTGGGATCTGCTAGCTTTGACACTAATTTTCAGGCCCTTATAAGGTGTGTCAAGCTGGGCACCCAACATTTGAGATACCTTACTTTTGAAACTCGTGACTTCATTTCTTTCGTTTTAGCATTTTCTTTGGGGGAGGCAAAATATTCAGTCTAACAACTTTATACTATAGAATTAAGTTTTGTATATATATATATATAAAAGAATAAGAATATCTATTTGTAATTTTGTAAATATCACATCAGAAAATATGTTCTGTTGGCAATTCCATCCATTATCAAGTCATTTAAGGACATGAAAAAAATTCAATCACAGAGTCACTAACACATTTTCTGGCAATAAATGAGCTAAGTGAACACTTGGCACTTTCACTAATCTCTTTAGTCACTTTGCAAAAGCACTGTCAATTTTTTCAATAGCAATTCAGTATTGAACTGCTGCCATTTGCGTGTATTATAACATTTACTAAACAACTAAATAAAGTCCACTGCTATTACATCCCTTAGCTGAGATCCAAAATTAAGGCCAATAATTAATTGGACTTTATTGATACAGAACCTTGTGTCATCTCTTTTGCTTCTGATATGGCATTAGTATCATGGCCATAAATAACAAATACTGGTTAATGGAATGGTCCTGTTAGTAGTCTCCCTGAAATTCTCTGCATACAGAACTATCCACATGAGTGAGGGCAGCAGGATGGGGACCTTAGTAGGAAGATACCCAAATGGTAGAGCTGAATTTGCTGCATTGATTAATGAATATGTCTTCAGAACTATTATACAGGAAGCATGAACTTACTCTTTGCTATGTTTTTATCTTTCTAGCTAATTCTGTGTTTATCACTGATATCCAAGCATCTTTGGGTTTTGTACTGCCTGAGCCAAAAGTATGAAAAAGCTAGTGTTGACTACTGGTAGAATTTGAGTGATTTTTCCCTTTCAGAACTGACCGTTTTGTTGTTGTTGTTTTTTCTATTTTATCATTAGGTACACATTTATCTCCATCCATATGCATAACTTTCACATAGTTCACAAGCTAATTGAGTGACATCATACATACCTTGAATTGCAGTGATGGTAATGAGGTTTCTGGTACTTATGATATCCCATTCTGGGCCATCTTCTGTACCCCAGGAATTTCTGGGAGGATGTTTCATGGGGGAAAGGGAAATGGGTTATAGTGAGGCTAGCGAGAATTTATTTCTTTATTAAGGGAGTAAGTATAGGTCAATTTTTAATGCAGCTGGATCAGGCTTTAAAGTCCTGTGTGCAATATATCTAGTGGGGATATTCAGTACATAAATCTCTGCTTAATTTACTTTTCTGTCTTGCTTTGAAATTAAGCTATTGTATAAACCTAGAAATGAGCCAATCCCCAGATGACATCCACATAGCTGGTTAAACATAACTCCAATCAGAATATTGAGCTTTCAGAGAGTTCTGACATCTCCACCTACCTACCTTTACCAAATATCATGATCAGATGTACTGCATCTTTAAGGCTATTAGATTTGTTAATGTTTGTTCCATTTGTATGACTTAATTTCAGCCACAGAGGATCCGCTGCACAGGATATGTACAGGCTTATATTCCACACCACCAAAAATGACTCTGTTAGAGGAATGAAGAGGACATGGCATTTAATGTTCGTGGACTTACAGATCGAGTTTAGGGCATGTGGATACAGAGACCAGAATTAGCCATTAATTAGCAAGGAATTAATATTAAACGTAGGAAATATCTTGATCTGGATTTGCAGTCATCGGTATAACCAGACACTGTAATCATGAGGTCTCTATGTTTAGTATGTTTAAATCATCTGGGTAATATATGTACCAATTTTTGTTTAAAATGTGTAGTGAATCCACATTCACATGGATTTGATGAATGTGGAGACTTGTAAGTATGGTGCTTGGTTATTACTGAGATGTCAGAACCATGTTGACTATGATGAATGGCTTTCAAGGCGATTGTCACTTTAAGCAATAGAACAATATTGTGAGCCAGATGTATGCAGCTGATTATTATCCTTCAATTGTTACTTAATTTTATATGATTGACTATTTCAATAATTAAAATTAAATTACCTTTGGGGAATTAATTATGATGGGACTGACTACAAGGCAATTATCAATTAATAAAATGAATCATGACCTTTTTTGTTTGAAAGTGATGTGCTTTGCCTTTTTCTCTTTGCAAAATAGACTGCTCCATTGTTCACAAGTTATGTATTCCATTCCATTGTCATGTCTACATTAGATACAAGCCAACCTCAGAAGCATTGCAGTTTGGATTTAGTTTGAATGAATCTCCTCTATTTTGGAAGCTCATATGATTATTAAAACTATCTAAACCTGAGTCTATAAAATCAGGTCCCAGGCCTTCAAGGTGCTGATCACCTCCTGGAAGGTAATGAGTGCCACCAGCTCTCTTAAAATCACATGTAGTTAAGCCAGCTCAGACCTGACCAAGAGGCTCAGGCTGGACATCTAACAAGATGATGGTATTTCTACCTTTTCTATTTCAGATTTGCATCTCTTACATTATTGTGAAAGAAAAGCTAATTCCCAAAACTTCACTGTGTTTTAAAATGTGCTGCCAGAACTTGTACTCAGTTCAAATATAGCTGCGAAAATAGAAATACCTGCCGAGAAGCACATTCCCCAGTGACCTCGCTTTCTGATTTACGTAAGGTGTATGTGAAAAGTCGTGCAATTGACAAGATAAGCTTCTATTTTCATACAGAAACGTTTTAAACGTTAACCGAACCACTCAAAAAAGATGGCTGAGCTATGAATAATAGCAGTAATGCTAACCGCCAAATGGGATAGTAAGTTGTAACGTATAACTGAACTAAGACTTGCAACTCAATATAGACTTTGTTTCATTTTAATACGAGAAACACAATCAGCTCTGTACAATACTGAAGGAATCTATGGAAGGAACTTCACTGTGGGATGGAGAGAATGGTTAAAACAGTACCTCAGCATCAATGCAGTGGGGTGGGTCAAGCTGTAGGAAGGGGACTTTTTTTCCATGTAGGCTCAGGTACAATAACAGAGTTCTAGTTGACCTACCTAAGTAATTAAACAAACTCTGGACTTTATCAGCTGAATTCGTCCTACCTACAAGCAATATATCAAGAGTTGTTTCTTGTTATTTGCATTATTACAATTGCCTTTTTAGTCATTTTTTAAAGCAAACTTGATACTGAAGGTCAACTCTTAAGGATTTCTTTATTAGCATAGTTTTCTTCTTGGACTGCTGCTCACTAGATCTATAAACTCAGATTTATGATAAAGGTCCTGTGGTTACCCTGAAACTTTCATTAGGCAAGTTAATTGTAATTGTTACGTCTGTGTCGTGGTCTGATCACCATCTTGTATAATTTAGGGTTGGGACATTCATCCATTTCATGTGTCCAATACTGTCAAGGTTCCTCCCCCACTCTGAACTCTAGGGTACAGATGTGGGGACCTGCATGAAAAACCTCCTAAGCTTATCTTTACCAGCTTAGGTCAAAACTTCCCCAAGGTACAAAATATTCCACCCGTTGTCCTTGGATTGGCCGCTACCACCACCAAACTAATACTGGTTACTGGGGAAGAGCTGTTTGGACGCGTCTTTCCCCCCAAAATACTTCCCAAAACCTTGCACCCCACTTCCTGGACAAGGTTTGGTAAAAAGCCTCACCAATTTGCCTAGGTGACTACAGACCCAGACCCTTGGATCTTAAGAACAATGAACAATCCTCCCAACACTTGCACCCCCCCTTTCCTGGGAAATGTTGGATAAAAAGCCTCACCAATTTGCATAGGTGACCACAGACCCAAACCCTTGGATCTGAGAACAATGAAAAAGCATTCAGTTTTCTTACAAGAAGATTTTTAATAAAAATAGAAGTAAATAGAAATAAAGAAATCCCCCCTGTAAAATCAGGATGATAGATATCTTACAGGGTAATTAGATTCAAAAAACATAGAGAACCCCTCTAGGCAAAACCTTAAGTTACAAAAAAGATACACAGACAGAAATAGTTATTCTATTCAGCACAATTCTTTTCTCAGCCATTTAAAGAAATCATAATCTAACACATACCTAGCTAGATTACTTACTAAAAGTTCTAAGACTCCATTCCTGGTCTATCCCCGGCAGAAACCAGCATATAGACAGACACAGAGACCCTTTGTTTCTCTCCCTCCTCCCAGCTTTTGAAAGTATCTTGTCTCCTCATTGGTCATTTTGGTCAGGTGCCAGCGAGGTTACCTTTAGCTTCTTAACCCTTTACAGGTGAGAGGAGCTTTCCCCTGGCCAGGAGGGATTTCAAAGGGGTTTACCCTTCCCTTTATATTTATGACAAATACATTTCAGCTAAAGTATCCCTTTGAGCTGTGTTTTAGAGGTGATGAACTGAGGCTGGCTGTGATGCTGTGCATACTGGCTGTTCTTCCAGCGGATGTACAGGGCTGTCCGGTGGCTTTTAACACAATAAGAATGCTTCCGAAGGAAAGTGAATATCTAAGCAGAAGCTGTACTATTCTATAAAAGGAAGTGGTCTGCACTCCCCCATGCTAGCCCTGCTCCCCAGGCCGGTATGGGAGAGGAATAAAGACATGGCTGCACCATCGTGTCCTCCACTTCACTGTGGTGTACACACTGTACTCCTCCACACCTCTGCCACTGGCTTTACATGTACAGGGAGGCAAGGGCAGTGGTGGGCGGGGGGCAGAAAGGTAAGACTCCTTGTGCTTACCTTCCTTTCAGGATTGGCCACACAGTGGTCCAGGTATTGTAACAGTCTGTTGCAATTATGCAGTGAGTTATGCATACCATTCCAGGAAGCAGATCCTCATGCTTTATAAACACATTGCAAACTTGTCAAACTTGTGGTGCCCAGATTGTCAAATTCCCTACCCTACATTTTGCAGTGAACAGATGTTTAATAGTTTGTGCAAACACCAGCATTTAGGATGTGCACTCTCACTCATGCACTGACATGCACACTTGTTTTCTAATGTTTTTGTGGCTGGCTGTCGTCTTTTTCAGACCACTTAAGTAGCTCTTATGTTCACTAGTGTGACACAATGAGCAACCTTTCTTTCTCTCTCTCTCTCCCCCCTGCTGCTTTTTGTTACATGAAATGATAGGCTATTGCCAGACACAGCACAGAACCAGGATGGAGATCACAAGACTGGCTCCAATTCTTGATTTCTTCCAGGTAAAAGTTAGCACTAGAAAAGCTTTTATCATAAGGTGAAGTCCATGCCTGTACAGAAACCTGGCCGCAGACTCTATGAACTATTTACATCCTATTTAAGTCCTCAAAATAGGCCTTGTGCTGGGCTTCTGAACATAGGTGAATTCCACTCAGTTGAGTGAGCATTGCAGAGCTGAACTTTTAGTTGCTGTGCTGCCTAGTGGAATTCACTATCCTGAATTAGCTATCCAGGCTCCTTTATACGATGCATGGAGACAGTTAGGTGTGTAAGCATGGGATTAATGAAACCAACGTTATTTTCCGTAGCCAAGTGATTAAAGTATCCAACCAGGATGTGGGAGACCTGGGTTCAATTGCCTCCTCTGTGTGGTGAACAGCTGTAGGAGTCGAACTTGGGTGTCTGAATGCCCAGGTAAGTATGTTTACCACTGGACTATAGAGTCATAGTCGTGATCTCTCGTGCCTAATGTAGGTGCCTTGGTGATTTTAGTGGCAGAAACTTAAGTGTATGTTGATTGTGGATGCCTGCAGGGTTGGGCAGCAACCGAGTTGGACTTAGCCCCCTGAGTCCCCCTTTTGAATCCAACCCACAGTGTTTTACCAACCCTAGTAAGTGGAGTGGAGAAGTAAGTGGAGAAGCATCCACCATTTTTTAAAAATTTACCAGTTGTTGTTGTTGTTATTCCCAGTTAGGGTTCTCTTCGCTCCAAAGGATGAGCAAAGGTTTGGGTCGGATTCATTTTTTATTAAGATCCATATCCCCAAGTTTGGTGTCTATAAGAGTCCTTTTTAGTCTTCTATAATTCCATCTCCTTTCCTTATCAATCTTTGAGGGCCTCTTTACTTACTCTCCCTAGGCACAGAACAGTTTGACTGCGGCCTGAGTAAATGGCATAGCTACTACACATAGGGGACTCTTTGCAAAATGAATGTTGAGTTTTGAACACAATCAAGTTGAATATTTGTTTTGTTGGTAACTATGGCCTAGCAAACCTGGCATATAGCCTTAAGAGTTGGCACCATGTCATCCTAACAGATGCGTGTAAATACAAAGCCAAAAGAGAGTGCACAAGATTGTGAAGGGCAAGTTGCACAGCCAGAAAAGTCAAAACAGCCCACCCAGAACATATTAGCTTGTGGTCAAGTTAGGTATGTAATAACAACTCTTGTGTGCAGCTGAACAGACTTTAATACCCTGGGCAAGATCCTTAGATAGAATAAATCAGGTTAATTCTGTCTTCAGTGGTTTATATCCACTGAGGATCTGGCCCAACATGTTTATATATTGTAACACTGTGTGTATAGTGTTTTGCCGAGATGAAGAAAAGTTATAATAGGTTCCCACACCTTCTCTGATTCTGAACCCTTGAAAACTGAGCCAAAATATGTTTCCAAATGGTGGCCAGATTTCTGCAGAATAAGCCAAAAGAATGTAAGAAACCTTGTCTGAAATAAAGCTACCATTGACTTCAGTGGGGACAGGATTTCATTCCTTGTTTTACAACTTTCGGCAGCCAGAATTAGAAGATAGTGGCAGTGGAAATATTTGCCCTATAAATTAAAAAGAAAAAAAATCCCATAAAGGAAAATATAAACTACATGGAGAAGCGTGGAGGATGTTGTCAAAAATATATATGCTAATCAGGTTGTCTCTGAAAGCTACAGACAAAAACAGCTATCCTCCAGTGTCAGTTTGTTCAATACTTAATGGATTCCTAGCTCGTAGGCGGTCATAAGTTCTTCTCTCAGTTCAAATGTCTATGACTTAGCAGCAGGATAAGTATCATAATTGGGACAATGAAGAGCAGCTAGAAGACTTAATCTGTTTCCAAATACCACTTTCCACTTGCATGATGTCTCTCTCAAGGCACCCATAATCAATGTGGAAGAGGTTTATTAAAAGGATAAAAAACATTATTCCATTATAAAAAGTCAAAGAGAATCTGTAGCTGCTTTTTTCTCTGCAAGACAGTTGCAAGAACTGTCCTTGGAAAGTCCCAGCTCTAGTTCTCACTGTGGTCATTTCTTTTGATCCCCATTTTTCCAGGTGGGTTGAATGTGTAACAAGGAGTTTAAACAATTTGCTTAAGATCATAGAATGAGTCACGTTGGCTTGTTCAGAGTTAAAACCTACCTTTCTCCAGGAACCTGTGTGTTTTGTTTTGTTTTTTGTTTTCCCACCGAGACCATAGTGCACAAATCCAGAACACAAAGCAGCTGAAGTTAGTGAATAAATATGCAATAAGTCAAACTATTAATTGAAAATCTAATTTTTAAAACATATTGTAAACGTATGGTATTACTACAATAACAATAGAAGAGATCTAACCCTGGATGTTGAACCTTCTCCACTGGAATGAATAGGGCTTGATTTTCAGCTCTGGGGTCTGTGTATGCATCTTTGCTTCTATTTTGTATACACACTACTGTATGCGTGTGCACAAGTCCTTGGTTGTATATCACAGGGCTAACTACACAGTGATTGAACTGTGTGTATGCAGAATGTGTATTTGCATGAATATTCAGGACAGCTTATGTAAAATGGCTGTATATATGTACCTGGACCATAGCACAGAAAATCACGTGTAATATTTTAAACATAGCCTTTGTAGTATAAGGCAGACAAATGTTTTATAGCGACTTGTTAAAAATTCTATGTACGTAATGGTAATTACTACCTGATATGTTGGAACTCTGCTATAACATCCGCAAGAGAGATACAGTGGATGAGGTAATATCTTTTATTGGACCAACTTCTGCTGGTGACAGACCAGCTTTCAAGACGCACACGGCTCTTCTTTACATCGGGGAAAGGTACTCCCAGATCACAGCAAAATGCAAAGGGGAACAGATTGCTTAGTATAAATAGAGGAGGATTAGTGGGTTACAGATTGTTGTAATAAACCATAAAGCCAGTGTCTCTGTGCAGTCCATGATTTTTAGTGTTTAGCAGAATACTGAATTTAAGCTCCCAGGCTCATCTTCTGGAAGTGTGCAGGTTTCCTTTGAATGTGAGGATGGATAAATCGGATATAGAGTGATCACTTTGTGAAGTGTTCACCCACTGGTGACAGGGTGAGGTTTATTTTATTTTTTTGTCTTTTATAATTTTCTCAGACCTGAAGAAGAGGTCCGTGAGATTTGAAAGCTGGTCTCTCTCACCAACAGAAGTTGGTCCAATAAAAGATATCACACCTCACCCACCTTGCGTGTCTAATATCCTGCGACTCACACGGCTACAACTACACTGCATATAACATCTGCAAGAAATTTAAGGTTTGTTTTTATTTGTTTGCTCGCTTTTTTTTTTTAAGCTCACGCATATTTATTTTACAAGTAAACAATATCCAAAGATGCAGTGGTGTTCTAGATCAATTTCTTCAGGTTTTGGTTTTGATTGAACCCATGATAAAGGGACAGCCACAAAATGTATATGTAGATCGAGGTTCAAATTTTTCTGGAGTTCTTCAGGGATAATTGGAACTGGCTTTGTGGACTGGATCCCTCTCCAGCATTAACGGTCTAGAAACTGTGTATTATGTATGTCATAGCAACACTGTAAGTGCCACTGTAGTTAAGGGTTTTAAGAACTGTGCTAAGAGAAACCCCTATTTCATGGGTTTATAACCCGTGTAAAAATTGACCCTTGGCATCAATTTAGCATCTAGTCCAGAATACGTACGTGTCTGTGTTTCCCCTTTAACAAGCTCTGGTTAGCTTGTTTTTATTTACAGAGTAATTAATAACAGTTTTAAAGATTTTTAGCACATGATTTTGATGCATTTTTGTGTCATAGCAAGTAAAGTGATCAGGCTTTACTATTTGATATTGTGACATATTTGCTTTGTCTTCTCTTAAGGCCGTAATAGATCATGGTTTTGGTTTCTTAAGGTTTTTTGGTTTTAAATGATATTTGTCTTAAGGATCCAGCCTTGTTAAAGGTTGCTTTCCCTGGTTGATTTAATAGTAGAAATTCAGTTGCTGAGAGACAAAGTTAGTATGAGCAATGTTTGGCTTCTTTAAATCTCCCTACTGTATTTTCCACTGCATGCATCCAATGAAGTGAGCTGTAGCTCACAAAAGCTTATGCTCAAATAAATTTGTTAGTCTCTAAGGTGCCACAAGTACTCCTTTTCTTTTTTTAAATAAACTAATATCCTAACGGTAAAATCTTCTTTGTTCCTAAAGTCCCACGTCAGGGAATCAGCTAATTAGACTTAATTAGGTCAGTTTGGAGAGGTTGATGAGCATAAGTGATTTAGCCTTCGTACTGGTCCAGGGGGAGGATGATCGTGCAGACACTAGTTGAAATTTGGTGAAGAAGAAGAAGAAACATGTTGGGGGAGGAGGGGAAGTGAGTGCTATAAGAACAATACTGCAACAGGAGGGGAGCTAGATAGCATATTCCCAATGCAGTACTCCATATGTCTTTGAGAGCGAGGTGAGGAGGGCGCCCATTCTTCTGCAGCCCCCCAATTAGCCGGGACCCTGGGCATAAGCCTTGTTGGCCCTGTGGCTAATCTGCCACTGCTTCCTGGTCTTGCAAACCTTTTCATGTTTATTTTAGTTCCCTTAAGGTGCTGCCAAAGGCAAATTGTTTATGTTCTCCTTCACCATCAGATTAATACAATAAATATCTTGGTGTGAACTTCTTACAGCTTTAATAATAACAGTGAAATGGAGACTTCAGCTTAAAAAGTTATTTTTATTAGCAGAAGCAGCAAGCAGTAGATGAATTAGCCCATACAGTGGTCTTGATAAAGGCCCAAAGCTCTTACACTGAAACAATAACTTACATTTTATTTTAACTTACTGGTCACTGTCAAGACTATGAAAATATTCATGAATTTTAGCAAGAGGTGTAGCTGAACATTTTAAGGTGAAAGTGTAGACAAGTACGAACTACGTTTGGCACCATTCCAGAAACCGAGGACTAAGCCTTCCTTACCTGTAAGCTTTGTGACTAACCCATGCTCATGACCTATTTGGATCCAGGTTCCTTAGTTTGAACCTTACCACTAACAATAGGTTTTTAAACAAAAAAACTGTAAAGCTTTGTATACTTGTATCCAATGTATCCTTCCTCTGCAAATCATTCATAGAAGGATAAGGGAAAATGGCACTGAGAAGATCAAGATTGAATGGAAATATATTTGTTACATTGAACATGTTTGAAAAGAGAATATTTTTTAAAAAGGAATTTGTACCCAACAGCCACTTTACAAATTAACTTTCTGCTGAAAATTTGAAATTGTGCTCCCTCTGTAGCTGGTGTTAGTGTCCACAGAGTAACGAGATGGCATGGGTCATTGGCAACACCTCCCACAAGGAGAGTAGTTTTATATTCTCTTAAAGAAGCATTGATGTGGCCTCCCTTGAAGAAGCCATCACTTGACAAAGTGACTAGCTATAATCTATACCTAACCTTCCTTTTTCAGTTCAGATTACTGAAATCTTGTGGTTAGACAACTTTCACTTTAGCTAGATGCCTCGATTGAGGGCTCCTAGATCTCAGGAGAGCATATTTCTGATTTGTTTGTAGAAATCCAAATAAGTAAATAAATGCATTTTCTTAAATTACCATGAAAATTTTGTTCACAAAAGCAGACATCCAGGATCTACTTCAGGAAAAAATGAAATGAACTCTACTCAAAGTTTTGCAAGTTTTTCCTCAAAAGATTAATCGCCAAGGAATCAGGTATGAAAAGCAGCAGTTTTAGCCTTAATAATTTAAAATTAAAAAATGCAAACATTTTATCTGAAGCAGCTGGTACTATCTAACTTTTATCATGTCACTTTATCAATGTCACTCATATGTCACTCATATAATAGCACCATAGCAGCAAAGATGGCATAAATTTGGCAGCAACTCTATCATCATTTTTAAAGCTTATTTCATTTTAATAGATGCATGCCTTTCTTTCTAAACATAGGCAGCACAGAAAATGAGATCAAACCATTTGTACTGGACCATGAAATGCATATTTTAAAATTAAAGAACATGAGATTATTTTCCTCCATAACCACTTTTTCACCTTTTTCGTGTTACTCTTATTTCTCAATTCAATATACTCAAAATCTTCCTCCATTTCCTACTGGAGAGAGAGCCATTTAAATGAAATAATGAGCCTGGTTTCAAACTCTACCTTCAGTTGTAATTATTTAACTCATTACATATCATTCAGTTTGGACAGTTAAATGTTCATTCCTTGTAGTTTCTTACAGTGAAGCTTGTCATTTTCTCTAGTTCTGACTCGAGATGCTGTGCCTTTCATATGGATGCAGCATTGATTTCTTACCTCATTTCATAGCAAAATAGACCATAAGTGCCCGAAGGAACCAACTGTAACTTCAAAATGTTTCACCACTTTGAACTACAGCTCTGTGAATCAAGGACTGTGTGCAAACCTTTTCTTTTCTACCAAGAACTACCTCTGCAGGTACTTATTCTTGGGAGCACATACTGTCCTGCCATGAGTCCTAGAGCCATCTAGAAAGTTGTGAGCGCTCCCCATTACTGATCCAAATGTTCACAGACTCTGACCACCTCAGTTCTTCCCAGTAAGTCTCAGAATCTTCTCCTCCCAAGCCAGTGTAAGAATTGGAATTTTGTTAGCAAATAGTTATTTTTAGCATAAGCATAATCTGTGGGCAGGATTTTAAAGTATTTTTACTGGTCTGTTAGACATATAGAATGATTAGTTAGTTTAGCACAAGATCTGCACCATCTCATACTTTTCAGTGCATTGATAATGATGTGAAGTCTGGTTGCCCAACAGTGTATGTCATGATAGAATAAGAGTGAAATCCTTGTTCCATTGAAGTCAGTGGCATAACTCCCTTTGATTTTCATTGGGGCCAGGATTTCACTCAAAGTATCTGGCAGACCAACTCACCTAATGCTTAAAGTGCCCCAGGACTGGGGCTGCTTAGTGTTTGGTGGGGTTATGTGGTTGGGCATTCTTTGAGCGGGAGCGTCTTCTTGAGCGCCCAACCAAATATGACCATTTAAAAATTTTGGTTTATGTTTTTCCCTCATACTAAAGCACTACAAATCCCTGAAGGTGTTGTCTTCCCTGGGATCACAGCCAGAATGCTTCAGAGTATCTAAAGAGCCAATCTCAAGGAGCTTCATGTGTTTGCATATCAATGAAAATAAACACATTCCTCATTTAAAAAAAAATATGTACAGCTGTAAGACTGAGGCAAAGTCAGCACTTCTCTGGGTTAACACAAGGAGCAGAGTGACTGACCTCAACTGGGCCATTTTAAACTTGAAAGCAAAATGCATATGCGCATAGAGAGAGCTTTATTTGTATAGTCAGCATAACTGAAAGATGCATCTGATTAGCGGGCAAAGTTTCTGTGTTCAGTTCTGTAACATAACAGTGTGAGTCAGGATTCATTGTTAAGCAGTCTTCCCTCTTTCAGGTCAGTGAAATCATTACATTTATCCCAGGGGTAAAATGGGGTAAAATTTGAAAGAGGAATTATTGTGAGGTATTGGATATTTTTCGCTCATCAACAGTAGAGAACCATGAGATTTTGAAGCAGGCAGGCCAACCTAATATGTCCCTTCTTCAGGAGCTTCCCCAGAAAATGTTTGTAACTTTTCATGATAGCTGTTACCATGTAATTCATTTAATTCTGTTTGAAACCCACGTACCTTTTTGATTTGACTCGCATAACAGGAAGGCCTAACTTAATGATCTGAAAAATCTGAGAGGTACACACTAAAAAGCCACATCTTAATCACCTCCATAGAAGGAACAAGAAATGGGTTAGAAAGAGAAAACAAAGAAACATGAGGTGGGAGAGAAAGCAATGCAAGAAAAGAAAATGAGGACCTGGAGATAGAAAGACGAAGGTAGGTTCACCTGTAATTGTCAATGAAAAGTACTGCTGCTTAGGAAGTGAGTTTTAAATATTTACTAATGTATACTATTAAAGCTTGTTAGAAAATGGATTTTTTCCTTGTGGTAAATGTTGACAAAAGAAAAATGTTAGTTTTTATGAATTTCCTCTGAGGAAAAATTGATCTTTTTTTTTAATTGAAAAACAAAAAGTTGTAGATTCTTTTTTTAGTTGAAAAGGTAATTTTTTCCACAACAACCTCTTTCTAAGTGAAAACACAGTTTTTTCCTCTGAATATTTCTACAGAATATTTCTCAGCCAGCCATATATTGTGATCATTTTACCGTGCTAAACTTTAAATCAAGGCAACTTCATTCTTTAGCAAACAAAAAGCATGCCTTTATAAAGAAGGCAATAGCCCTTTCCAGAAAACGACTCTGGATTAGCTGCTTTCAACCATAGGGCAATGAACTGAAATTCAAAAATGAATCAAGTACAAAATAATCGTGTTTCCTATTTTAGTTTGTCAGGATAACCTTAAAGGTCCATGAAGGACATCAATAACGTAATTTCTTTTCAAGTAAGAAAACAATTGCTTCAATCCCCAAACCTCTTTTCACTTGAGAAATATAGTGTAGATCAGTCACCTCTGCAGCATTAGCCATCTAAAATGATTATATCCTTTTAAATTTACAAAACAAATGTAAAGTTTAGCTGGATGTAATCTGAATTTTGGATGACTGGTAGATTATTCATTACTCCTACTGCTCCCTATCTGGTTTGCGTTTTCTTCCAAGCTTTTTATTTTTGTTGGCAGAACAAATATCTATTCTTTCTTAAATGAAAGATTGAGGAAAAAGAGAAAAGTCAAAACTGAGGTAAAACAAGCAACTCCTAAATATATCATGCTGTTGAACATAGTCCATTTATTTCTTTCACTCAAGTTGACTTCAGATTTTTTTTTAAACTGCCATTATGTCTACTACACAGAGATAAATCTCTTAAGTGGTTTCAATGATTTCGTATCAGCATTATTTCTGCTCTTCATCTGACTGCTATTCAGACAATGTAAGAGCATCCAGTAAAGTAATTCAGGATCCGTAGTGATCCTGCATACTTCTAACTCCGTTATCATTAATGGGCATTATTCATGTAAGCCTCCCATGTACAATCATAAGGTTTCATCTCTAAATTAAGGAGATATAATTTGATTAAGCCTTAAAAAACTTGTCTTAAGTATTACAGGTACATCATCCCTCAGTTTCATTCCAAGTGCAGTTTAAGAGAGCTTACATTATGTTATCAAATACTGTATATATCTTCTGGAAAACACAAAGTTTTAAATAGCATTTGAAAACTTCATAACATCCTTTAATACAGTCAAGTGATATAACATTTGGCTTCTAAATTTTCTGCATTTTCCCCTCCCACACTTTTCAATCAGTCTTTAGTATACAGGTCATTTTATTGTTGTTTGCCACATGGAGTCATGGTTCTCTGTTCCTAACTTTTTAGTGGAAATGGTTATGAAGCTGGATGACTCAGTGCAGAAGTAAAGTCCATGATCTCTTTCCTCTGTAGGTCATTGTTTGAAACCTAGACAAGGCTGGTAACAACTGAAAATCTTACCATCTAAAGTTTTTTGTTTCTTTTTTCCTAAAAGGCAGTATATCTGTAATATGTTGGCAGAAGCCTTGCTTCAGCTCTTGGTGGGCACCACACAGCCTACAAAAACTATCCCACATGGTACCCTTATTGGTAATTTTGGCAAATAGGCGAGGACTTAATGGGCATGGAGACTGAACTTCAGTGAAAAATAGATGGTTCTGTGTTCATTCAAACCTTGGCTGAGACTCCAGTGAAGGTCTACGACATATATCCTTTCCCCCTAATCCCTAAAGGACTCCCACTGAGACAAGATCAATAGTAATACTGGCCCAGAGAAGGGGAAGCCTTCTCTTGTCTGATCTGACAAAGGATCCCAGTTTGAGTCTTGGTTGCAATGAACAGGCTGCAATGGCGTCAATGAACATGCATACGCACAAATATGCAGAGGGGTAACTGGTTAAACATGGCTTTTGACTGGCCTCTGTTTGGCAGTTGTAAGATTGTCAATCTTGTATGCTATCCCAGCATAAAATTCACTTCCAATATTTTTTAAAGATGGCTAGGATACCACCAGTAGCTGATAAACTAGAAAGGAATAAAAGAAGATGTTTTTTGTGTAACATCTTTAATACCAGACAAAGAACAGACCAATATATGGCCTGCTATAGAAGCAGATTGGTTTCCTAACGCACTCTTAATTTCAAAGATTTCCTTGAGACAGAAACAGATCTTTGAAAACTGGGTCACAGGCCATGGAAATATATTATTTGCTGCTGCAATAAAAAAAAAAAAAGGAAGGCTCCTACTGTACTGTAGAATGCATAATTAGCACATAGTCTTTGGGCTTGATTCTCCTCTCACATGGGTGCAAATGCGGATTCGCTGAAGTCAATGGAGTAAGCAATGTGAACAGCTGCAATAAGCGAGAGGAGAATACAACCCTTTCTGTCTAAGACAGTTGTAAGGACTTAGACTCTTATTGGAAAGATCTTGGTACATGTTCGTGTTTGTTTCAATATAAGTCCTTACCACCAAACTGCCCCCAAAGACTCTTTATTCACAGAAGAATTCCTCTGAAGTAGGATTTTTACAAGGTTCATTTAGCTGCCTTGTGGCTTCCTTCTTTGGGTCTCTTTCTCACTTCTGCAAATCTTAGTTGAGCAGCCAGAGTCTTTTGAAAGGTCAGCAACTGCTGTAATAAAAACACTTGTGTCATAAATATAAAGGGAAGGGTAAACACCTTTAAAATCCCTCCTGGTCAGAGGAAAAACCCTTTCACCTGTAAAGGGTTAAGAAGCTAGGATAACCTCGCTGGCACTTGACCAAAATGACCAATGAGGAGACAAGATACTTTCAAAGCTGGGGGAGGGGGGGGGGAAGAGTTCTCTCTGTCTGTGTGATGCTTTTGCCGGGAACAGAAAAGGAACAGAGTCTTAGAATTTAGTAAGTAATCTAGCTAGATATGCATTAGATTCTGTTTTGTTTAAATGGCTGATAAAATAAGCTGTGCTGAATGGAATGTATATTCCTGTTTTTGTGTCTTTTTGTAATTTGAGGTTTTGCCTAGAGGGATTCTCTATGTTTTGAATCTGATTACCCTGTAAGGTAGTTACCATCCTGATTTTATAGAGGTGATTCTTTTACTTTTTTCTTCAATTAAAATTCTTCTTTTAAGAACCTGATTGCTTTTTCATAGTTCTTCAGATCCAAGGGTTTGGGTCTGTGTTCACCTATGCAAATTGATGAGGATTTTTATCAAGCCTTCCCCAGGAAAGGGGGTGTAGGGCTTGGGGAGGATTTTGAGGGGAAAGACGTTTCCAAGCAGGCTCTTTCCCTGTTATATATTTGTTAGACGCTTGGTGGTGGCAGCTATAAAGTCCAAGGGCAAAAGGTAAAATAGTTTGTACCTTGGGGAAATTTTAACCTAAGCTTAAAAATAAGCTTAGGGTGTTTTCATGCAGGTCCCCACATCTGTACCCTAGAGTTCAGGGTGGGGAAGGAACCTTGACAGCTTGATTTCCAATCTGGATTGCTTACCTTAACACACAGTGAATCAGTTGGAATATCTCAAAACAAGGCTGTGAAGCTGAGTAATGCTTAGTAATGTTTTTACAAAATTATCAGACTTTGGTTTCCTTAAACTTAGGACAAATGCCAAAAAGCGGTTTACATGTTCGCAGGGTTCATAACTTTGGCTTAGAAAGTTCTGACAGAACAAGTACATTTTGGGATTCTTTAGACATTTGTAGATAGAACTGTATGTTCTTTGTTTTTTTTAAGTCAAAAGTTTAGAAGATTTCCTGGATAAATTCCTTTTGTGATTCTTTTGCTTTGCATTTAGTTTCTTATATAATATACTGTATCTAATTATCTGTTCATTCATATTCTATCATCTTTGTATTCCTGCAAGACATTTCCATGGGATCTTTATTTTTAAGCTTTTTATGCTGGCATTATATTGAAAGAGACACCAGTGAGATTATGAAATGACAGGACAGGTCTCCTCCCTGGAGAAGCAGGTCCTATAATCCTGTACAGAGCTGGGCTCTGCAACCTTTTTGTTTTCTTTTTCCAGTTGTCTGCTGTTACCTGCATGTAAGAACAAATCCAGGAGCCTTGGAATTGTTGGAAGAAATGGCCTCATGCCGTGGTTCTTGGAGGTGTGAAGAGGCATTGCAGAAAGTACTTCAGTGAGGCTAGCCCTTGCTCAGAAATTGAGAACTTTCCACTGATTCATTATTTAGGGTGGCATAGACTGACTTTCGCATAGGCTTGCAGGTGATATAGAGAATACTGTTTCTGTTCCTTAACTCTCTTTTCAATACTGTTCTGTCTTTCTGCCCTCTGACCTTTTGTCCTTTCCCTGCCTTATATTTTCTCCCTTCCATCTTTCCTAAATCTAACCTGTGTTTAACCTTTCCCTGCCATGGCTACTAGAACGCTGGTTCTCACTGAGATGATTTAGCTCTCCTGATGCCAGCAGTTGCTTGCAAAAGGTCAAATTCTACCTCTTACACCTTTTGTGAAGTGAGTGAGGTTGTACAAGGGGTAACTGAAGGCAGAATTTAGCTGAAAGATTTAAAGGTGATGTTACCTTGATGCTGTTTAGGAACAGTTAAAATTAGGAGTGGAAGATGTTTCACTCACAGCTAGAGAGAAGACCAGGAAACCATCTTAAAAACAAAAAATATTGCACATAAATCTTAATATATACAATTGGACCAGTTTCCAATAATTGTTGGAAGGGACTGTCTTACTATATTTGTGCAGTGCCTAGCACAATGGGGTCCTGATCTCAGATGGGGTCTCTAGGTGCATAAAATAGTTGCATATTTTGTGTTTCTTATTTCTACTTGTAAAATGGTTCTTACTGTGTTCATATTTCCTTATAATTGAGTTAAGTTTCTTCTTCAAAGCATCCCAGCATAAGAATAAACCATGACATTGCATTGGCCTTTTCTAGGTTTTCTTCTATTTGAAGTGGCGTATTTGTGGACTAAGGCAGGAGTTTGCTTTTGGGAAAGAGACAGAGAAGAAACTTTATCCTTAAAGTTTCATTGGTTTGAAAGCACAACATCTGCTATACTCTGAACCTGCTTCAGTACTAATGTCACTGTAGGGAGATCTCTTCTTCTAAATCAGTGCTGCTCTTATCAGTACATGTCAGAAAGATTTGTAGCATTTGGGTAACCAAAGGAAAATTGAGCGATTTAAAAGCATGTTAGAGGAAAAAGTCTGAGAAAACCAAGAACTTATTAATCTTAAAAATCTAATACATTGGACCTCAGGAAAGGACTAATTAGGGAATCAAAACAAATGTTAATTTTCTTTGAAGATATGTTTGGTAGCCATGAGGCGGCCTCCAGTCCTACAAGCTGATCCCCATAGACTCTGCAGGGACTGGCCCACATGGAGCAGCTTGTAGGACTTGGGGCTAGGTTTGTATGTGAAGGCAATTCCATGCTATAAAGGGAAGATTTAGGGCCTGATCCTGCCAAATCTCTGGCACGTCCCTTACTTTACTCACAGGAGCAGTCTCATTAATTTAAATAAGAATGCTTTAGTTCTGCTGAAATTAGAGTAAAATTTGAGCTTGTAACAGAAATCTAGTTAGGACTGAGGCTCTGGAGACACTAGAGTTCCTCTATAACAGGGGTGGCCAAACTTACTGACCCTCTGAGCCAAATACGATAATCTTCAGAAGGTTGAGAGCTGGGCGCACCTGCTGGGGATTGGGGCTTCAGCCCTGCAGAAGGGTCGTGTACCTAGGGTCTTCTGCCCTACAGGGAGGGGGTCTTGGGGCTTCAGCCCCACAGGAGGCATCTGCCGGGCCTCAGGGCTTTAGCCCCGCTCCCGCTGAAGCACCCAGCCCCAGCAGGTGTGCCCCACAGGGCTGAAGCACTGAGCCCCAGCAAACTCCTCCTGCAGGGATGAAGTCCTGAGACCACCCTTTCCGCTGGGCACAAGTCCCTAGCCCCACCATCCCGCCGCAGGGCAGAAGCCACAAACTCCCCTCCCACCTATCTGGAAGTGGAGAATGTGGGGGCATGATAGGCTCCACGAGCCACACTTTAACTGTAAAAGAGCCCCGGTTTGGCCACCCTATAATTATGCCCTATAATTATGGCTGTCTTCTTCAGAAAACTTCATTTTTTAAAGTTTCAGATATAGATATTTATAAATATTATTTATGAATTCCTGTATACTTACTATGGTGTTATATATCCCCTAAGCACACATTAGGCCACCTGATTATAGATCTGAGCTTTTCCATAAGCACTATGACTGTGTCACTTATTGAGTCTACTCTAGAGGAACCCAAGGGTACTGTATACAAGTTGTAGTCAGATGTAGGACATGTATTTTTTCTTAAGTATTGAGCTATGCTAAATAACTACTATATTACATAAATTTAACCTTGTACTGATTATACTGTATGTCAAAGGTGATGTCTTTTTATATGGCCAGAGCATAGGTAGTAGCTAAGGAATGTATGCTTTAGTTATCCAAAAATGATTTCATTTGCACTCTTCATGTTTTAGTTTCCAGGATACTCATGATATGAGCAGACATAAGGACGTTAATGTAAACCACTTCTAAGGCTAAATTTATTTACTTCCATCCCTTGGAAGCACCTGTTACCTTGGCCAAATAGTTATGGTTGATGCATTTTGTCACAAAGGCCTATGAATTCACTCCCTTCATTCATAAAGCTGGTCTCAAACTTCAGTGAGCCTCCACTTCCACGATCTTTGTCTTCCTGGAATGGAAAAATCCTGCATAGAGGATCATCCGCAGTCTGAATCTTTGATTTCAACTTTGTTTTCCAAGATCTAACATTCTTGAAAAATACTTCAATCACAAAGACACTGAACCTCACGTTTAAAGTGAGTTTTTATTCACATGATGGCAGTTAGAGTAAATTTGAAATATGAACATTTATAGCTCCAGCAAAGATTTTGCCATACAGCAAGAGTGGTTGGGGAGGAAAAGAATCTCAGCAACCTGTCTCCACTGACCCTACTTTATAAGATAGTCTCAGAGGGCCAGTTCCTGTCAGAGAGGAAAGTGCTGCTTAAGTCAGTGTAAACTGCACCATTCTCAAAGGTTGAAACATGTCTATTTCAAACTGAAGCTACACAATCTCATTGCTATTGACCTATCTCCTCTCATCAATATAGTGTCTCATTATCTTTTACCTAAAAGTAGTACTTCAGTAGAGCAGTAGTAAAAGCCCCCACTATCACCAAGACCTTATACAGCACCGAGTTCCATGCTGAAATAGTGCTGTAGGCAAACTAAACCTAATCAGCTCATAGTAAAACAATCTGATTAGCAAAGAATAAATCCTGGTTATAATAACCTTCAAATTGTCTTCTGGGATTCTCCTTCCAGTGTTGTAGTTTTCCATGCAACTGTATGAAATCTATCCCTTTATTTGAAGTGCCTGTATAATGTTGTCCTCCCCCTTCTGGGGTATAAGGTGTGATCTCCTAAAATGGTTGTCCCAATAACTCTTCTAAAAAGCCCCTTCTTTTGATACTCTCTCTTTCTCAGGCAATTTTCCTCCTTCCTTTTGTCTCTAAACTTTTCCAGTATGTGATCTATTTCCATGACCATAAAATCCTCCTCCCCCACCCCGCCCCTTGGATCTCCTTCAATCTGGCATTTCTCTTTCTTGCTCCTCTGAAACCAAAGATGCTAATGACATTTTACCAGACAAATCTAAAGGTCTCTCTTCTTTCCTTGTTCACTTAGAAATTTCTGCTGCCTTGGATGGAGTTATGTTTACACCCTACCCGTTTCCTTGCCGAACATCTGTCTTGACTACTACAACCTCTGATTCATGGATGACATCTACTCTTTGCCTTACAGTTCATTGAAAATGTCACTACCAAGATAACTTCCCTCCTCCCCAGCTTGGATAACAGCTCTGCTCTTCAATATCTATATTGGCGTCCTCTCTTTTTCTGCACCTATTAACCTAGCTGACATGTTCATAGCATACCATACTAGTCTGAGGGCTATTTCTCCAGCAGCTGTGAAGTGCAAACAAGATTCCCTTGCAAAGCAATTTGATTTTTTCATTTTAGTGCTGGCTATCCATTTAAAATATGGACCTTCACTCCAGTAAATAATATTTTTATTAAGGATAATTATTCTACTATTGATTTTATACTATGGTATCGATACGACTATGATCAATTTGGCTCGAGTGACCAGACTTTTTTACTCCATAGACTTACCCTGCATTCGTCCGAAAAATATGTTACCCTTCAGTCTGCCATTTTCCGCACTGGCCAGATACAGACAGTTGAGAAGTGCACATCCCTTTGGTTCAGGGGGTGTGGGTCAGGTACAACCAATGACACACACACACACACTTGTGCCTTTGCCTTTTTCTCTGGTCTGACGGCCGTGTTTTAGAACAGACCAACCAATCAGGGTGGGCCACATTGTTTATGTGGTTGCCCTCATTGTATAATTGATGCATAATTAATTTTTAGGTCTATCTATTTTTTGTAGCCAATTAGATTTTGAATGTGGGTAATTTTGGATTGATAAGTACATAGGAGTCAGCATAAATCACTATCTGGTCACCTCGTTTCCTGACCATAAGTCACAAGCATAAGCTTTATTTTTGCAAGGCTTGCATTTTGCAGAATACGGAAGTTAGAGGCCTAACATTTGCAATACTTCTATTATGTCAAGCTTGACATGACAGTTGTTCAATTTATTCACACTTAGATTACCTTAGTCTCTTAGATTCACCTCTGAATTTGGCCCACTGTGTCCAATATGGCTTCTTCCTATTGTCTTTGTCTTTAGTGGCTGCCATGAAAGTTGAGCTAAGTGCTGGCAGGTAATGTATGATTACTACATGATGCTAGCCAACATTGTCACTTGTTTGCCTCTGGACAAAAAGATTTTCACTTTGTCACTCTTAAGTACAGAATGAAAATTCATCTTTGAGAAAACCCCTGTTGCATATGAATCAAGTCCTCTTTTTAAATGAATATAACGTAGACAATGCCTTCTTATAAAACAGACTATATACCCCATAAACATTCATTAGGACACAAGAAAAGTAGTCAAAATGTAATGTATTTCAAGCCTATAATATTTCATAATTTTTATTTCATTTTAGAAAAATCCATTGTTATATTGAGACAAATCCTAAATGATTAAACTAATGAACCCTAATGAAACTAATCCTGCTTCCTTCTGTAATGTGTTTACAAGTAAAATTAAAGAACTGCCAACTGATTTATTCTGCCAAGCAAATTGTCCAGCCACAGTGCTATGTAATGAAATACATCAGTCTTGTTTGAAGCAGGAGCAGAAATTGGAGATCAAGCCTGTTGGAAAGACGATGATCTCAGACTTTTCAATTAGTAAACGGATAAGAGAAATATTCCCTGAGGCAGTGGTTCTCAACCAGGTGTCTAGGGATCCCTGGGGGGTTGCGAACAGGTTTCAGGGAGGCCACCAAACAGGACCAGCTTTAGACTCGCTGGGTGAAGCCCCACTGCATGGGGCTGAAGCCCTGAGCCCTGCCACCTGGGGTTGAAGCAGAAGCCTGAGAAACTTAACTTCTCATTGCCCCCTGTGGTTTGGGCCCTGGGCAATTGCTTAATGCCAGCCCTGGCTTTTATATGCAGAAAACCAGATGATGTGGCACAGGTGGGCCATGGAGTTTTTATAGCATGTCGGGGGGAGGTAAGGTGGGGGAGCTCAGAAAGAAAAAGGTTGAGAGCCCTGCCTGTTGTTTCCTCATCTCGGGTGGAATAACCCAAGATGCAGCAAAATATAAATGGTGCTATAGCATGAAATGCTAAAAAAGGAAGAGTGCAAAATGAGACCTAGAAGTAAGTAGGAACTATTAAGAAGAAGAATGTAATTCAAGTAATAAATTAGAATTTCAAAGTAAACTTCATTGTCCCTATGCATTCTGGGAAAAAACATTAGATCATTCTCAAAGAATTAAAAGATAAACCTTTTTTTAATTAAAAAGTTTGTAAACAAAGCGAATAATAAGAACATGAGACTAATAAGAATATTCACAATACAATTAATATGATCATTCTGCTGGAAAGACTCTTTTCAGTTTTAATGCATTTATTCTGTCTTTTGGCCGAGAAATTGGTGAGTATGCACTTCTAAGGATAAGAATATACCTATATTTCTTAATGTATGGATCGCTGTACACAATTTTGTTCATGAAAAACTGATGCCAGAGACCAAGGCTTGCACAAAAGAATCCTTTGCATTAGGGTGTTCTCTTATTTAAGTAGCCACTTCAGAGTGTCCCATTTGAAGCTGGTGGGCTGCTTCATCAGGAAAGAACCGGTGCCATGACTCAGGTTGTTCCAGGCCCTTGTCTTGGGGCACAATTTATTATTCAAAACCCCATGAAGGAACACAAAACAAAACCATTCCCCTGGCTAACGCGGGTGGCAGTCCCAAGAGGCCTTTCCTGCTTTTCCTCTCTCAATGTCCTGAAGGAAGTCATACCTAGGCAACCTTTAATCCTTTCCTGGCTGTTACACCAAGGTTTCTAGTACAACTTTTTTAGGTCTTTGGTTAGGGCTTGATCCTGCACCCGTTGAAGTAATGGCAAAGCTCTCATTGATTAAATGGTGCAAGATCAGGCCTTTTAAGATCACTTTTACCGGGCAGCCAATTTTTTTCTGCATCCTTTGGATGGTTACTTGAAGACAAGTTTCACCATATGTTGCATGCTCATGTAACTTGCATTCAGTTACAGTAATTTAGCCTCAATTTAGCATGTTGCATAAGTTTAAGCATCAGTGGGCCTACTCACTAGTTTAGAGGTAGAAAAGTGCTTAAGTACTTTGCTGAATCAGGGCCAAAGTATGTACAGTATTCTTTCTTCTTTTTCCTTTCTATGTATTTCATAAATATTCAATTGGTTTTGTAACACTGCAAAAAAGTAAACAGTCTGAAGAGAGAGGTGCCTGTCACAGTGTCACAACTTTATAATAACTCTCTACAAAAAATGAGAGCTCACCGTGCAGACAGTTTTAACAAATAATGATGAGGGGGGAGGATTCTGTGACCATTGGCTTTCAGCTCCATGAGGAACTACCTTGTACTGTAAAATCATTGGCCCAAACTCCCTCCAGTTCTCTGTCCCCTTTTTTGGTGCTATAAAACTTCCCTAAATGGGTAGGAGGGATTCCAAGGCAATGTAGAGCTGGTGTAGGCCTCCCTCCAGATTTGCATTTCCTTCCTCCAGTCACGCCCAATAGAGCTATGGATCTAGGCCATTAAGAGTTTATTTGGGGTTGGTGTGTGATATTTGTCATTGACAATTCCATAACTTTTGACTAGCATATACATTTTGATTATCAAATTGATAAAGATGTATTATAGTGCAGCCGTGTCCATTGCTGGCTCGACCTCTGGTGGCCCCTCAGACAGCTTGTGCATTTCCTCTGGTAGGATTGCAACTGGATGGCCCCCAACCACTAATGATAGTAGGGCCAGGATAGGATAGAGTTGCAATGTAAACACATACATATGAGTGTTTAAATTCTACAGTTATGTATCTCCACTTGCTGTAAGTGCTTCAGGGCAGAGATTATCTTTTTTGTGTGTTAGAACAGTGCCTTGCAAAATGAGACTGGAGCAACTAGGTGCTACCACAGTACAAAAAATAAATAGTAACATAATAACAGCTCAGCTGACATGAGAAGAAGCATCAAACTCACTGTCTTATTCATAATATAGTCCACATGAAGGATTGATTTTTATGGATTACTTATCAAAGAAAACCTTTGTCAAATGAATATATCTAGTGTAGAGTGGCAGAATATTCATTTCAAAGGTTCATTTTTTCACTTGATTAGAAATTTATGGTTAGTACAGCTGGCTGATAGATTATTTTGTGTGTGTATGTCCTGTAAAAGCATAAAAATCAGTATTTTCCAGAGCCACTTGAATGATAAAAAGAATTACATCGTGCATTTTATTTCCCAATTGAACTTTACCTTTTAAATGAAATTAGACCCAGTCTTAAAACCATTGAAGTCAATGGGAGATTTGCCACTCACTCCAGTGACCGCAGGGCTGGACCTATCACGTTACTGAGTACTTATCAATTAACAGTGTCTTTTATAATCAGACTGTATATTCAAAATAAATGAAGTTTAACCAGATAATAGGCAATATGTGGTTTTGATCAGAAGGTATATAAAGACTCTGAGTGAAAAATCCTGACCCCACTGACATCAATAGCAAAATTCTTATTGACTACAATGGGATCAGGATTTCATCCTATGTGACGATATGGTATAAAGCCTGTATCATCAGGGGGATGGGGGTGACTGCATTATTCACTATTATTATTTTGAGTAATTGGTAAGCAAAAATGTCTGAGCCATCCTCTTTAATGGACAGGGTAATCTTTTCCCCATTCACTAATGACAAATGCTTAGAGACAAGGTAGGTGAGGTAACATCGTTTATTGGACCAACTTCTGTTGGTGAAAGAGACAAGCTTTTGACCTACACAGAACTTAAGAGATTTGGCTTAAACTTCAAAACAAAAGAATTGCCTTTGGACTGAGAGACCAAGCATGGAAACCTTTGCTCCAAAGGACAATTTCTGAGAAAGCTGTGAAAGATTCAAAAGAGGCGCTTAGAATGGAAGTTAGAATGTAACCTGAACTACGGCTTTCTCTCCAATAAAAGCTATAACAAACTGTCTGGAAGCACATGGGCAGTCCCTCTTGCCTATAGAAATCATTGAGACTCTGCAGGTGCCCATCTGTTCGTATTCAATTGCAGGGTCAGAACTTGTATTGAGAAACAACAACCAAATTTTTTAAAAAGTGGCTACTTTCAAGGCTCACAAAAAAGATGGAAAAGTGAGAAATTTAAACCAGCCTTTTGTCCTAACTGTAATATGTTTGTCTTGTGCTGACGACGCATAAAAGATCAGTAAATCTTATTATTTCTCAAACTTCGCTACAAGCATGCCCCATTGTACTAACAAAAAGTGAACGAATAAATAAAAAACGCACGTTTTCCCCATCACTCAGAAGAAAACCAGCTTACTCCTACCACTAGCAAGCCTTTATTCTCAGCTGCAGCAAATTAAAATATATTCTGTGCTGCTGATCTGCTTGAGTTCTCTTGGTGGTTTTTGTAGAATGAATCTCTGCCATTTGACAAAAGTACAGTCTGCTTAATGCATTTGGAAACAATTATGAAGTGAAACTTGTTTCCTACATGAAATAATGAGAATCTTCCCTAAGTTGATTCAGACTGGAGCTGTGTTAAGACTGGCAGCTACAGATTTGTACAGATCTTTTTTTCCATTTTGGATCTAAAGCGCTTTCACCCCACTGAGATTCAGTGGGAGTTGTGAAATCTGGAAAACTCATCTGAAACACTGAAATTATGCATGGTTTCCACCAAGCCTATAAAATTGGGAGCTTCCCCAACTTCCTTCAGGATCATTTCTCCCACAGGCCCAAGTTTCTGATTTTTCTTTGACTCTCCACCTCCCGTGCCCCAAGACAGTGATTGACTAACCAAATTGAGCCCTGTGATTCCATATTCAGCCAACAATCTCAGCCTTATTAAACACAGAGAAAATGTATCCACTTCTCAGTTACAGTAAATGGGGTAGAAATGTCTCCCCATTTGGCATAGAGTCAATATAAGGAATGTACAAGCTCTGCTTCCAGCCCCAGCATAAAGGGCGTGTCTGACATAAGTACTAGGTAGATGGAGAGGACAGGGCTATTCTCTACTTACCAGACCCCATAGGGAATCATAGGAAGCAGAGTATATATTAGAGTAGCCTTGAGTCTGCTCTGAATTACAGCTGGGCCTGGCCTTTTGTTTCCTGTGTTGTATTGAAAACTGTAAAAACTACAAGCCATCACTTTAAAACCTAAGGAATTTACTGTTCTGCTTGCAGGGTAGGGGTTCTGTAAGAAAGCACACAATCCAGAGTCAATATGCAGAAAGCCAGCAGAGTAAAGTGTAAAGAGTAAAGTGTGTGTGTGGGGGGGGGGATGAGTTCTGACTCTCTGTTTTAGGGAGCAGCCTGCTTTGTCTCTCTCTGTTTTGGGGTTCATGTGTGTTATTCTGAATACTAAGAAATAAAGTAGTAGTATGGTACAATCTCCAGTGGGAGTCTTTTATGTTTCCATCAAAATTCTCTGTGTGTATGCTGTGAACAGAACCCTTCCCTCATTCCATTCCTGCCCCAAGTGCAGGAAAATGATATGCAACAATGTGACCAATCACAGTGTTCACACATCGTTATGATTGGTTCAGCTTATGCACAAAGCTGTCTGTGAGATCAGAGAATTTGCTTGAACAGAGTCAGAATGGTGATAGCAAACCATCACATCAAGAATGAGAGACAGATTTTTAAAAAATCAAATATAAATTCAATGGTCAGTCGTACACATTTCCAAAGAAAAAGCAATATCAGACTCCCATCTTCCTAAGCGTGGGGAGAAGAGTTAAGGTAGTTTTGACTGTTTTAACTCTGAATTTCTATACTTTCAAATATATGTGGGTACCAGTTTCTTTATCCCCACTTCTCCACCTACAACCAGGCACTCACTTCTCATCCCCCTCTTAGTACAAATGCGAAAATTCCTCCATTTGTAAAACTAAACTCAACTTCTTTCTGAGGTTTTGAAATACTCAGCTAAATGTTTTTACCTCCTTCACTTCCCCCTCTTCCGCCCTGTTGTATGTCCTCCCCAATTCCAGCTGGGCCTGGAAGTACACCAAAAGTGTCACTAGGTTTGTTTTTTCTTGGGAGATTTCTAGCCCAGTTTGGCAGACTCAAGAAGTTTGAATAAGCATCTGTATTTCTGAATGTTTATCTGAACCAAACCCTAATTCAGAGCTGTTTAAGTGTTACCATTGCTAGGAAAAAAATCCCTAAAACAAAACCTTATAAGCGTCTGAAATTTGAGATCAGGGT
The DNA here is from genome assembly GCF_965140235.1 of Caretta caretta. NCBI lineage: Eukaryota > Metazoa > Chordata > Testudines > Cheloniidae > Caretta > Caretta caretta. Next base: position 50,916,679 of record NC_134216.1, on the reverse strand, counting down.
TAATGAAACCATAACATAAGCTGGCTCCATTTCAAATGATTTTAATAAAACTCACATGTTTTGGTGAACAAGTTAGACTCTTTTTTTTTTTTTTTGTAAATAACAAGCCTGTTTTCTCTGTTTCAGTGCAGTTCCTAATCCCTCTGGTCATGTACGGAAAATATTTATGAATGTTGGATGTAGATTTCTGTGCAACATTGTTCTGACAAGTATTGTATGAATCTGTAAGCTATATAACATCATCGGTTAAAAGGTTTGTTCATTTTTAGAGTGCCTTTTTGGGTGTCTTTTTCTATGGAGCAGATAACACATCATTTGTCTTCTCAATAAACTATCACTGATGCAGGATGTGTGTTCATCTTCCTAGAAGATTTTTTTCTCATAAGCTCTATTTTTAAATTTTATATATTTTATTTATTTTATTAATCTCCATAATTATTTATATTATATAAATAATTATGGAGATTAATAAAATAAAACACAGACAGGTGAGCCTCAGTATTTTACATTTCTTTTATTCACAGGAATCGGTGTGTTTTATAGCTCTTTGGATTTAGAGAAAGTTACAAATCTTAAATGATATATTTCTGCCCTTAAGCTATACCACACCATCAGATTTTAAGCAGAACTCACCACTGATTTCAAGGAGTTGTGCTTTAAAACTAACAGCACACTATGGCCCCTTGTTTTGAAAATTCTGGAGGTGAATCTGAATCTTGCACATAGAGAAAATTAAATATAGTGTCATGCAGCATGACAACACTTAGAACAGACATTGCTAAAAAATATCCCATGACATTTCTAGAATCAGATGAAACTGGGTTATTTACAATCAAACTTGAGGCCTGTTATACTTCCAGTAAAGTCAAAAGTAGTTTTGTCATAGAATTCATTGGGAGAGTGGGGTCAGGCTCTCCTGGAAGTGTTCCAGTTTTTCATATGCCATCAGAAACTACGAGGTTACTTTTCATCTGCCCTCATTCTGTTACATGTAACTGAGGTTGAGCAGCTTCCTCTGTTTGTAGCAAAATATTCTCAGAGGGCAAAAAACTGCAGAAATCTACTGCAACAATGGGAGAAGCAAGTTACAATGTACAGTGCATCCATTCCAGGAGGAAAAGTGGTGTTAATAATGTGCATGGATATAACGGATGCTTCTCTGTGTCCAACGCCCCAGCTGTGATAGGGGGCAGAGATACACATTGTACTTCCTTCTAATCCTCAGAAAAAAACTTCAGAGAGAGCATCCATGCAGGGGCCACTGCCACTGGGGGAGTCTTGTAGTAGGGTTTCAATGAAGTCACATTGCCAGGGAGATGAGGGTGGTAGTGGGTGTCAGAGCCAGTGTGAGTCACTGGCCTTCCATGGAAATCCCTGGAAATCCACCAGGGTTGGGAGTACACCCTGCAGCCTTTTCCACAGGGGGGCAAACCCAGCACTATGGTGGAAAAAGAATTTAGCATGAGTGGGGATAATTTGGCCTGATAATCTTAGGAAAAGCCATAAACCAATGGTAATGTTCCCCACCTCCCAGTCACTGTCTTTAAGCAGAGTTTAAAAATGGAAATGACAATCTTCGTCATTCAGCTAATGTTTGATGGCAAAAACTTCTCACCATATGTCAAAACTCTAGCCAGACAATAGTTTAATCCCACCCTTTACACTCACACACACAACAGGTCAGTATCTTAGAAATGAAATTCACTACCATGTTTTTTTAAAATGGCACGAAGCAAAGTTTAAAACAAAAGCCTTGCCATTAAAAATGCCTTTATACTTAATGAAAAGTGAAGTGTTACTTATATTAAACAAACAAACAAACAAACAGAAAGCCTTCCTGGAAAGTACTGGGTCTGATACACTGAGGGGTTAGGCCCTCTCACCTTCCACTGATTTTGGTGGGTGTTGAGGGTACTCATTATCTTGAAGGACTGGGCCTAATGCAGGTATTGAATGGTATGGTGTTGGTACACTTTTCATAAATGGGTAAACAAAATCATCTGGCACCACAGGTAGGAAGAAAAGGAGCCTACGAAACCCCTTACAACAACTTACTTCAAGGATTCTAACCGACAGAGGCTGTCGTGTGTTTTGAATGTGCCTTAAAATTCTAATGAATTCCAATGGTTTTGAGCCATCTCCCATAGTTCCTAGAAAGGACAATATTCCACTACAGTCAATGGGAGTTTTCCTGCCTTAGTATCATGCCCCATAGAGTATTCATTTGGTTATACTAACCCTTTAAGGTCCACCCATTGTTAATTATCAACAAAATCACAATAAGCAGACTCCAAAATCTCCTGATTTTACAGTACAAAGCTATTAAAATCTCAATGTTAGGGAACCTGCCTGCTTGATTTGAAAAGCTTTAAAACAAAACAAATCTCTTCATATCTTCCTGAACCATATGGACAAACATCCCATCAATGAGCTATGAAAGCTAGCTACTTCCCTCCTCTTTCACTTTACCTTATAACTGTGTTAATCTGGTTAGCTAGATCCTGTTCACAGAAGATGTGTGCACTAGTTACTTACAAAGCCATTTGTGATCTAAAAATAGAAGTCATTAACAAGGAAATGATGGCTGTTCTCACAATAGCTTTGGTAAAAATTTCTTGAGACAGCTGTCAAGTTCCAATTTCCCTGACCTTTTTTTAAAAAATCATCTTCCTCACAGATACAATATTAATTCCACCAGCTTTTGGAGCAGACAAGTCCTACTGTTGAGGAAAGGTCTCAGCACAATGAAATTGATTCCTAGTCTGCCTGAAGGGTTGATCTCACTGAGGTGAGAGCAATGTGACAACAGCCTTTTCAGCAGGACATGTATAGTTCAGGCTCTTGAGATCTGGGTTGCAATAGTGCAGTCCTATCTTTAGCCCTGATCCAAAGCTCGCTGAAATCAATAGGAGTCTTTACGTTGACTTCTGTGGGTGTTGGATCAGACCATTCCATCATGAATTGTCAACGTGGTGATTGTGAAGAGTTTTTTCGGTGGATTGCAACCACCCTCCCTTGCTTTGTTGCTTAGATGGGTCCTGCAGCTTTTTTTCTTGTTGCAAAAGTGACAGTACAGAAAAGGAAGAGAATCACTGCCTTAGGCGCAAATCACATTGAAATCCATGTGGATTTTGCCCGACTGAGGACTACAGAATCAAATAATTGATTTAAAGGGTGTGTGTGTGTGGGAGGGGGATTCTCCCCCCACTGATTTTCAGAAATGTCCGGCACCATTTGCTAAAATAAAGAGCATCCCAACAGGCAGCACTACTATAGTACAGGAACGTAGAGAACACTACTTTCAGGAAGGGCTTGATGAGAGAGAACAACATAGGAGGAAGGAATAATGCTTGAATGTTGCTCTGTCTTAGCTCACTCTCATTTTACGCTTGAACAGCGAATGCCATTTTTAAACATTTCTCTTATTTTCCTAGTCTCTGTTGTCTTTATTTACATGCCCCAATAGTCTACTGGTAAGTGAATAGCTCTGCTTACTTCTGCATTATGAGCCCATGGTCTCTGTAATCCACGTAGGAGCATTAGAGGGAATTTTACTTTCTCTTAATCCCGTATGTGGATACGCAATTCATGTCACAATCTAGTCCTAAGCAAATATGAATATAAGAACAGCCATAGATGGTAAAAACAATGGTCCATCTAGCCCAGTATCCTGTCTTCCAACAGTGACCAATGTCAGGTGCTTCAGAGGGAATGAACAGAACAGGAAGTCATTGAATGATCCCCTGTCATCCACTCCCAGCTTCTGGCAGTCAGAGGCTAAGGACATCCAGAGCATGGGGTTGCATCCCTGACCATCTTGGCTAATAGCCATTGATATACCTGCCCTCAATGAACTTATCTAATTCTTTTCTGAACCCTGTTACAATATCCCATGGCAATGAGTTCCACAAGTTGACTGTACGTTGTGTGAAATTCCTTTTGTTTGTTTCAAACCTGCTGTGTATTAATTTCATTGGGTGACCCCCCAGGTTCTTCTGCTATGCAAAGGAGTTAATAACACTTTCTTATTCACTTTCTCCACACCATTCATGACTTTATAGATCTCTATAGTATCCCCTCTTACTCATCCCTTTTCCAGTATGAAAAGTCCCAATCTTTTTAATCTCTCCTCATATGGAAGTTGTTCCATACCCCTAATCATTTTTGTTGCCCTTCTATGTACCATTTACAATTCTAATATATCTTTTTTGAAATGGGGTGACCAGAACTGAACGCAGTATTCAAGTTGTGGGCGTATCATGGATTTACATAGTGGCATTATGATATTTTCTGTCTTCTTATCTATCCCTTGTCTAATGGTTCCTAACATTCTGTTAGCTTTTTTGACTGCTGCTGCATATTGAGCAGATGTTTTCAGAGAACTATTCACAATGGCTCCAAGATCTCTTGCTGGAGTGGTAACAGCTAATTTAGATCCTGTCGTTTTGTACGTATAGTTAGGATTATTGTTTCTAATGTGCCTTGCTTTGAGCAACAAAATGGCAGATGAAATTCAATGCTGATAAATGCAGTCACCCAGTTTTGTGAGATTCCTTTGAAACTCTTTGCAGTTAGCTTTCGATCTAACTATTTTGAGAAATTTTGTATCATCTGAAAATTTTGCCACCTTACTGTTTTACCCTTTTTTTCCAGATCATTTATGCCCATACTGCTCCCAGTACAGATCCTTGCAGGACACCACTGTTTATCTTTCTCCTTTCTGAAAACTGACCATTTATTCCTAGTTTTTGTTTCCTATCTTTCAACCAGTTACAGATCCATGAGAGGACCTTCCCTCTTATCCCATGACTGCTTACTTTGTTTAAGAGTCTTTGGTGAGAGACCTTGTAAAAGGCTTTCTGAAAGTTCAAGTACATTATATCCACTGGATCCCCCTTGTCCACATGTTTGTTGACTGCCACTCAAAGAATTCTAATAGATTGGTAAGGCATGATTTCCCTTTACAAAAGCCATGTTGACTCTTCCCCCACAAATTGTGTTAATTGCCCACCCCATGAAATCTCTCCTTATGGTGTCACCAATGGTTTTCCTGAAAAGCTAAGGTGTGATGCTGTATGATTGAAATATGACCATTATATAATTAATATTACCACTGTTAGACAATTGTGACAAACTTATACAAAATATATCATGTAAGGTATCAACAGAAAAGTTAATATTTGCTAAATATGGTTATCTTGTTTAAATCCATGTATCATCACTGTATCTGAAGTTTTGAATATTGGCTGTGTAATCTATGGTTACATGGTATGGTTCATGGAGTAACACCCACAAGATAATTTACATATGCTCTGGCCACACATTATGAATGACTCTTCAAGTTTGATGGCCCATTAGGACAGTTCATTCTAACCATGGGCCAAAGAAGAAGCCTGTCGCACCTGGTGAGCCTTCCTGTGGATGCCCCAGCCAAAATATGCATAATGGCTGCCCCTATGCATTAGCAAGCCATGTAAGGGCATGTGACTTGCTCATGTGACCCTGGACTCCATCTTGTTTTCCACAAACTGTGCTGTAAGCTCTGTTTTGGGACAGTAAAATTCCAAGTACATGGTAGAGGGTATAAAAGACCCTTGAAACATCTCCATGTTGCCTCTTTTTTGCTCGGATTCCCCGGACTGTGGATTAACAATAAAAGGAGCATATTTGAACTATGGACAGAGGACCATTGGAGTCCATTCCAATCTTTAGGAAGTTACCAGAGATTTTACAAGCCAGCAGTCTATAACATCACTGCTATAATTCTGGTATAAGAACATTGCCATTATTGTTGTACATGATCTATTAACCATTTTAACTCTCTTCTTCTCTTTTAAATAAACCTTTAGATTTTAGTTAGTAAAACCATGTGATTATTGGGTAAGATGTGAGTTATATAATGACCTGGCTATGTGGCTAATCTTCTGAGATCAGAAGCCCCCTTATTTGATTAAATTGGTTTTCAATAACTATTCACCATAAAGTCTAGTGTCTAGGTGGTGAAATAAGTGCTGGAATACCTAAGAAGACTGCATTTTTAACTTCTTGTTAACCAGTGTGGTGACTCAGAAGTTTAGTTTTGTCATTGGCTTGGTATATCTAATGATCGAATAACTACTAGTGTGGGGTAAGTCTGCCATATTTCTCAGCAGTTTGTCCTGAATCTGGCATCTTCAGCTGCGACACACTAAGGCACAATGACACAAGACTTAAGGCTATGTACCAAACATTGGCAGCAAAGGCTCTCTAAGAATGTAAAATCTGGAATATGGTTAGATGATTTTCTGAGTGATATAGGCTATTGAGATTGTTATTTGTTACTGGCTTTTGTTAAAAATGTAAGCCCACATCTTAGCTTCTTAGCATATTGAAGTGGAAATTGACATTGATATATATGATATCAGACATTAAAATGGATCGTAGTTTGTAAAATGTAGTAAGGTGCAGAGTATATTCTTGCCAACACTCAACTCATTTTTGAACTTCTAATGTGTTTAACTTTTAAAAGAAGGACCTAAAGATAATTCAACAATAAGTATTTCAAAGCCCAAACTCCTGCCATTCTTCCAGCTGTTTGCAGGAGTGAAATCTAATATTGACCAAGAGATGAAACATTCTGTTTGGTTTAAAATATGTGCAATTAACACAGACTGCAAAAGTCAGAGCTATTGCACAGCATAACAACTATCTCTTCTGCAGGGATCCACAGAGAAATATTCAGTATGGTACTTTTCCTTAGTTGCCTGAGAGATTTTTGAGGGTGTTTAATAATTAAAGAACAGAGCTTTATTGACTATGGTGCTCAAGAACAGCATCTTAAAAGGGCCAATCTATAAAAAATAGCTTTGTTTGAAAATAACATTGGGCTCCTACTGACTTAACCATATTGTACCTTTACAGTAACTTTTTTTTGTACTGTCCTATTGGTTATAACTCTTTGGAAAGAAATCTAAAAAATATTTCAAGACAGGCTTTCTTGCTTAGTGGCTTTATATATCCCAGGGTGTTTTTCTGAGGATCAGGACTGAGGATCAGGCCTGGAGTTCAATTAGATAAATGTTCTGTCCTTAAAATTTGTCTGAACACTGTGTGAAAACAAATATTAGTTACTGTGCGTAAAGGCATAGGGCCTTACAGATAAAACCTTAAATATTTGACGCTAAAATCTGGCACAGAAAATTGCAAGGGTGAAGTTAATCCAAAATCTGTTTTGTTCTTCAAGGACCCAGTCCAGTAACGCACTTAAGCATATGCTTAGTTTTAAGCATGTCCCATTATTTTTTCAGCTTGCTGCACCCAAGCCTAATTTATCCCTTTGAATCCTTCTACCAATCTCATCTACATGCCTTCTCCCATTCTGTCCCTTATGCCCATCTTGTTTGTAATATAATCACTCCCTCTTCGTTTAAATCCCTTTCTTAAAACACAATCCTTCCATTAAGCTTTCAGTAATGGTCAGTTAAACAAAGACATTTTATTTTTAAAAAGGAAAAACTGCATCATTTTGAGTTTGGAATTTATCAGGGTCTATATGTGTTTGAGTTTGAGCCCTGTGTGGCTAAGATTGTGCATCCTCTCTATCTGTATATCACTGAGACTATTAGTACAATTAATCAGTAATTATAAAGCTGTAGCCCATACCCTAATGTTACTCGAACATAGGTTTCATAAACTGATTTTGGAATAAGTTAAGTTTTACAAGTCAACTTTTGCCCATATGTTTTGTAGGGAGAAAAATGACCCATATGTTGTAATATTGTCGCCATAATACACATCTATTCAATATGTTTCAGTTAAAGTGCCTGAAGTGGTACAGATAAATGAGAGCTGATCCATATCTATCTTTTTAAACAAAGTACATCTTCTGAGTGTTACAGACACTGGAAAAGAGGATATTCCACAGGCCCAGGGCTGCAGAGGCAAAGACACTGGAAATTCCCTAGGTTCCATTCTCCTATTACCTTCCATTTTAGAGGATATATTTCGCTAAGCAAGATATTTGTATTGTAATAACTATACTACATCAGGCAGAGCCAGTCACAGTTCCTGCAAAGGGAGTAAAGTTACTAAGTCTCACTAAAGCATATAAGATGAAGGAAGTCGGAAAAGGACAGGGAAATGTTTAAAGAAAAGTGAAGTGATGAATATGTACAGTTCAAGTGTGGATTTAGGCCAAAGAAGCATTTTCCAAATGTTTTAGCAAAGTAGTTATTAGTTTAAACAGGAAGAACACAAAAACAGGAGCACAATACTAACCAGACATACACTGATTCGTGTTATGCTTGTCAGAACTAATCAGATTAGTTCGAACAGCCTGCTTGGATATGATTATGTTCTGAATCATGAATTTGCCTTGTTCAGATAATGTGATGTGTTCTAGGCCCAACAGAAGCTAAATTAAGAACTTTATTTGAGGGGAATAAAACCCACAAGAGAACTATGAACCAAGCCACTATTTTTAATTGGATGTGTCTGAAACAGAATAATAGTGACAGACTATCACTGAATAATTACAGCTTAGGATACAGGAGTGTAAGAATAGAGTTCATGAAAACAAATCATGCTTGTTTGCCTTAAAGGTGACTTGTCAAAATGTATTGTAGCACCAGGGGTCTCTAAGGGAATCGGGTGAGACCACCTTGTCTAAAATAACTTTAATGTAGCCAGAGTCCACACACAGCATTGCCTGCCTCCCCTAGAACTATTAACAGGCTACTCTATCCCTGCAAAATATACTTTTGTTTAAATTTTTCCATTCCCCCAGCATCTCTTTCAAACCCAGCTCAGCTAATTTGGGATAAAATATCTGTGCCTTTAAAAAACAAAAACAAAAAAACCCAACTAATCATGATGTATTAAAAGGCCGGTGTGTGTGTGTGTGTGTGTGTGTGTTGGTTAATTTGTTTATTTTCTTGATTTCGTATTTTTGTTTTATTTTTTCTGTTTGTTTTTCTTTTAGAAACCCTATATCTCATTTTGCTGAGGTGGTCCTTGGAAGACTGAAGAACCAGCAGATTTATTTCACCACAAGAGACTCAAAACACCTGAGCAAGTAAAAAGGAAAATATTTGTATTTAAATCTTTAAAATTGTATGGGCCTGTGTCCCTGTTCTGGCTGATAGGCAGCTCATACTGCAAAAGAATGTGCACTTCTGGAATTCTGACTGCCAGAAAAAATAGCAGATGTGTGGCTGTAACTTCTGCGACAGTGATTGTCAGTGGAAAAAAAGTATGAGTCTTGTCTTGCTGACCTCCCTCTTCGGCCCTTGTATGAGAAGAATCTACAGAGCGGTGCATACTAATACCTTTACAAATATTTCTCCATATGTACTACAGCATAAGCACTAATTTTGTGAGCATTTCTCTTTTCTGTAAAGCAGTATGTATAGCAAATATATGGAAGTGGGGCTCTACTTTCTGAGGGCCCAATCCTGAAATCACGAAAGGACACGAGTAGCTTTGAATAGTTAATTGGAATCACATGAGTAGGTGTTTGCCAATCTGGCCCAAAACCTTAATATACCCTTTGACTCCTGTCATAAATATAAAGGGAAGGGTAACCACCTTTCTCTATACAGTGCTATCTATAAAAGCCCTCTTGGCCTTTCACCTGTAAAGGGTTAAGAAGCTAAGGTAACCTTGCTGGCACCTGACCCAAAATAGCCAATGAGGGGAAAAGATTCTTTCAAATCTGGAGCGGGGGAAAAAGGCTTTTGTCTGTCTGTCTGTGTGATACCTTTGCCGGAAACAGATCAAGGATGCAAGCTCTCCAACTCCTGTAGAGTTAGTAAGTAATCTAGCTGAAAATGCATTACGTTTGCTTTGTTTTTTGGCTTGTAAATTCGCTGTGCTGGAGGAATGTGTATTCCTGGTTTTGTGTCTTTTTGTAACTTATGGTTTTGCCTAGAGGGATTCTCTATGTTTTGAATCTGATTACCCTGTAAATGATTTACCATCCTGATTTTACAGTGGAGATTCTTTTACCTTTTCTTTAAATAAAATTCTTCTTTTATGAATCTGATTGATTTTTCATTGTTCTTAAGATCCAAGGGTTTGGGTCTGTGTTCACCTGTACCAATTGGTGAGGATATTATTATCAAGCCTTCCCCAGGAAAAGGGGTGTAGGGCTTGGGGGGATATTTTGGGGGAAGACGTCTACAAGTGGTCTCTTTCCCTGTTCTTTGTTTAAATCGCTTGGTGGTGGCAGTGTATCAGGTTTTTAACCTAAGCTGGTTCCCAAGGCAAGAAAGAAATCTGTGCCTTGGGGAAGTTTTAACCTAAGCTGGTAAGAATAATCTTAGGTGGTCTTTCATGCAGGTCCCCACATCTGTACCCTAGAGTTCAGAGTGGGAAAAGAAACTTGACAACTTCAATGTTTATTTGTGGCCTTTAATAATTAAGTAAACTTCACTTTCATTGTAGGATATTGTAATAGGCAGGATTCATGTTAGTAGACTGGCTAACCTAGTGAGGAAGGCTTTAAACTAGGTTTGAAGGGAGCAGGTGATCAAAGCCCACAGGTAAGTCAAAAACATGGAGACCAGGGAGAAGGGTGGGAATTTGGGGGGAGCATGGGCTGTTATAGCAGGGACAAAGAAGAGACCAGACAGAACTGGGGGTCAGGAATCAAATCCGCATCTTAGATATCTGTATACTAATGCGAGAACTATGGGGAACAAGCAGGCAGAACTCAAAATGCTAATAAATAAACACAACTATGACATAATTGATATCATAGAATCTTGGTGAGATAATATGCATGACTGGAATATTGGTATCAAAGGGTACATTTTGCTCAGGAAGGACAGGCAGGGCAAAAAGGGAGGAGGTGTTGCCTTATATATTAAAAATATATACACTTGGACTGAGGTTGAGATGGAAATAGGGGACAGACTTGTTGAAAGTCTCAGGGTAAGGATAAAAGGGATAAAAAACAAGGGTGATGTCACGGTAGGGGTCTACTCCAGACCACCTAACCAGGAAGAAGAGGTGGATGAGGCTTTTTAAAACAACTAACAAAATCATCCAAAGCACAGGACTTGGTGGTGATGGAGGACTTCAACTACTCATACATCTGTTAGGAAAATAACACAGCACGGCACAGATTATTCAACAAGTTCTTGGACTGTATTGGAGACATTTTTTTTCCAGAAAGCTACTAGGGGAGAGGCTGTTCTAGATTTGATATTGACAAAAAGGGCGGAACTGGTTGAGAATTTGAAAGTGGAAGGCAGCTTGGGTGAAATAAATCATGAAATGGTAGAGTTCATGATTCTAAAGAATGGTAGGAGGGAGAACATCAAAATAAAGACAATTGATTTCAAGAAGGCAGACTTTAGTGTAAGCAGAGTCAGGATGAGCTCTACCCTGACATCTGGTGGCAAGTTGTGGTGGGTTGTGGAAAAGAACTTCAGGGGCTGATCTCATTTGCATAGGGACACCCACCCCGCCTAGATGGTCTTTTTGGCTGCTGTAGGAGCCCCAGTTTCTTTGTAATTGGGGCAGGAAGAAAAAACTGTTATTATCCTGATTATGTGACTCAAGGACAGTGGAACTGTACTTGGCCTTTTGTTATGATGGAGGGACTCACCATCAACTAAGCAGCACTCAGTAGGCAAGGGTTGTGGGTTCCAAAACCCAGTGAATTGAGAGCGAGAGAGGCTGGGGATAGGTATTAATGCCTGGTGGTATGGGCCCTGGTGGGTGTCCTACATGCCAACTGTACCTTCTCCACTGTGGAATATCAGAGCTAGTTTTGATTCCACTAGGAGTCTAGTTACAGGCTGCTGAGCTGAATTCACTTTGGGCCAATGGCGCACCAGCACTGAGGCTCCCCTACTACAAACTGAAATCACTAAAGAGCTGAAATCACTGAGTGTTGTGTTAAGTAGTGGGGGGAGGGCTGAAGATATATTGCAGAGCAGTTCGTGGGACAGCTGGAGCAGCTGGCAGAGCAGAGTGGCTGGCATAGCAGAGCAGTTTGCACGATGGCTGGAGCAGCTAATGGGATGGCTGGAGGGGCAGAGTGGGGCGGCTGGTGGAGCAGAGCAGTTTGTGGGATGGCTGGAGCGGCTCATGGGATGGCTGGTGGGGTGGGGTGGAGCAGAGCGGCTGGCAGAGCAGAGCGGAGCACAGCCCTACAGAGAGGTGGGGCAGTTGGCTTCGGACCATGTAAGGTGCCTCTTAACCCCCCCCATTTCCACCCAGGTTGGGAGGTAAAACTCTGCAGATAAACTTTCGAACTCTGGGGCTGCACTGACCAGGGACAGAGACTTTTGGGTTGTTGGACTTTGGGTGACTTTTGTGTTATGAATCCTGTGGTGGTGTTTCCCCAACATGAGGCCACCTTGTTTTCCTCTGTTATTAAAAGGCTTTTGCTACACTCTGACTCTGTGCTTGCAAGAGGGGAAGTATTGCCTGTTAGAGGCGCCCAGTGGGGGTGGTATATATTCCCAGGTCACTGGGTGGGGGCTCGAGCCAGTTTTGCATTGTGATATTGGAATGGAACCCCTAGATATTGAACCCAGCCCTTGTTGCTGCCAACTCGGATGGGCAGAAGCAAACTCTGGAAGTTGGTACATTGTTACATTAGCAAACTCTGGAAGTTGGTAGGTACATTGTTACATTAGCAAACTCTGGAAGTTGGTAGGTAAGATCCCATGGGAAGCAAGTTTAAGGGGAAAAACAATTGAAGACAGTTGGCAGTTTTTCAAAGAGACATAATTAAGGGCACAACAGCAAACTAACCCACTGCGTAGGGAAGATAGTAAGTGTGGCAAGAGACCACCCTGGCTTAACCAGGAGACCTTCAGTGATCTAAAAAAAAAAAAAGAGTCCTACAAAAAGTGGAAACTAGGTCAAATTACAAAGGATGAATATGAACAAATAAACAAGTATGTAGGGACAAAATCAGAAAGGTCAAAGCACAAAATGAAATCAAACTAGCAAGAGACATAAAGGGTAACAAGAAAACATTCTACAAATACATTAGAAGCAAGAGGAAGACCAAGGACAGGGTAGGTCTGTTACTCAATGGGGGGGGAGGGGAAATAACAGAAAATGTGCAAATGGCAGAGGTGTTTAATGACTTCTTTGTTTTGGTTTTCATCAAGAAGGTTGGTGGTGATTGGACATCTAACATAGTGAATGCCAGTGAAAATGAGGTAGGATCAGAGACTAAAATAGGGAAAGAACAAGTTAAAATTTACTTAGACAAATTAGATGTCTTCAAGTCTCCAGGGTCTGATGAAATGCATCCTACAATACTCAAGGAGTTGACAGAGGAGATATCTGAGCCATTAGTGATTATCTTTGGAAAGTCATGGAAGACCGGAGAGATTCCAGAAGACTGGAAAAGGGCAAATATAGTGACAATCTATAAAAAGGGAAATCGGGACAACCCAGGGAATTACAGACCACTCAGCTTAACTTCTATACACAGAAAGGTAATGGAGCAAATAATTGAGCAATTAATTTTCAAACATCTAGAAGGTAATAAGGTGACAAGTAACAGTCACCATGGATTTCTCAAGATCAAATCATGTCAAACCAACCTGATAGCTTTCTTTGACAGGGTAACAAGCCTTGTAGATGGGGGAAAGCAGTAGATGTGGTATACCTTGACTTTTGGTACTGTCTTGCATGACCTTCTCATACACAAGCATGATACAACCTAGATGGAGCTACTATAAGATGGGTGCATAACTGGTTGGAAAATCGGTCCCAGAGAGTAGTTATCAGTGGTTCACAGTTATGCTGGAAGGACATAATGAGTGGGGTCCCACAGGGATCAGTTATGGCCCTGATTATGTTCAATATCTTCATCAATAATTCAGATAATGGCATAGAGTGTACACTTATAAAGTTTCCAGATGATACCAAGCTGGGAGGGGTTGCAAGTGCTTTGGAGGATAGGATTAAAATTCAAAATGATCTGGACAGATTGGAGAAATGGAAGTAAATAGGATGAAATTCAATAAGGAAAAATACAAAGTACTCCATTTAGGAAGGAACAATCAGTTGCACACATACAAAATGGGAAATGACTGCCTCAGAAGGAGTACCGCGGAAAGGGATCTGGGCGTAACAGTGGATCACTGTTGCAAAAAAAGTGAACATCATTCTGGGATATGTTAGCAGGAGTGTTGTAAGCAAGACACAAGAAGTAATTCTTCCACTCTATTCCATACAGATTAGGCCTCAACTGGAGTATTGTGTCCAGTTCTGGGCACCACATTTCAGGAAAGATGTGGACAAATTGGAGAAATTCCAGAGAAGAGCAACAAAAGACTGAAAGGGGACATGATAACAGTTTTCAAGTACATAAAAGGTTGCTACAATGAGGAGGGAGAAAAATTGTTGTTCTTAACCTCTGAGGATAGGACAAGAAGCAATGGGCTTAAATTGCAGCAAGGGAGGTTTAGGTTGGACATTAGGAAAAACTTCCTAACTGTCTCAGTGGTTAAGCACTGGAATAAATTGCCTAGGGAGTTTGTGGAATCTCCATCACTGGAGATTTTTATGAGCAGGATAGACAAACATCTGTCAGGAATGGTCTACATAATATGTAATCCTGCCATGAATGCAGGAGATTGGACTAGATGACCTTTCGAAGTCCCTTCCAGTCCTATGATTCTATGGTTAATACAGTGTTAAGGGATACATTTTCAGACTGGTGCATGTGGGATCAGAAGTAAAGTTTCACTTGACAATAGCAACAGTGGGTGTACAATAAAAATCTGATATATATCCATAAGTGCAAAGAAATTCAGAGTTATGACTGGCACACGATTCTCAATCAGGTCCTCCGAATGAATGGTTCCATTATAAACATATATATCATTATTATTGCGGCACTGTATATGGTCTGTGAAATCACCTACTCCTGTGATGGTCATGCCCTTAATGTTGTTTTAAGTAATCTTTTATTTTTTCTAGTTGTACCATAACACAGTCTGAAAAGACAGTGAAGAGATGAGGATCAGTGTGGTTGAGTGACCAACTTTGTGGGTGTTGTGTAGATGGGCAGAGTACAAGTTGTAGAACACTACCTGTTAGCCCATTGGACAGGGAAAATGGATTGAGTATAAATAAGAGTGCAATAGTGAAAACTCGCACCCATGAGGGTAATGCAGATTTACACCATTTTTATACTAAAGGGGCTTGTTAGTTTCACATCCTACTGATCTCTGGCTTTAGGCTCTGTTTGGACAGGCAAAAAAATGTTTTGTAAATCATGTTAGCCTGTGCTAGTGTTAACCCAGCTAACAGGTCTGAAGGTGTTTGCTATCTATGTTTTAGCCTAGGCCTGTGTTTTAACAGGACTTTTCAGTCATGCTACAGTAGCTCAGCTGAGCTAATATGACTGAAATACAGACCTTTTGTGCAGGTCAAGACAGGGCCTCACTAGTTTTTGAGGTATAGGAGATTAGTGAAAACGCAAGTTTTTTGTTCTTTGTATTTAGTACGTGATACAACAAATTTCAGTTCTGTGGAGCCGAAAGTTTATGCAGATATCTTTTTTTTTTTTAATTATTGCAACCTTTCATGCTTACCTAAATCCGAGTCCCCCTTGAGATTTATAGAGTTGAGCCCTCTTTTAAGGTACAATATATTTTGGTGTTTACATTCTTTTCTGCTTGCAAGATTAGACAGCATTGCATTGTTTTGTATGAATAAACATGGGGAGGTGGGTGCGCCTGCAAGTTGCTTGCTAACGTACTTTCTAAATGTCTTCTGGCTCACAATAGCAAGTCAACTGTATACTTGGGCTGAACAGGGACAGAAAACTGCAGGGACATGAGGAAACAGGTAGAAGGTCTACAAATGTTTTAGGCATTTTGCCTAAAGGACAAAAATCTGAACTAATAAACAATTTTAGAGAGACTCTGACAAGTTAAAATGTGCAGTACTTTATTTTAAGAAAAAATTGAGCCTAGTTTACTTTTCACTGCTTATGCTGTTTCTTTAATTTTGCATTTTTCTCATCCTTGGCATGACAATAGAGTAGCAAGTTTCACTTCTGTTTCTTAGACAATTTCTAGTTAATTCCAGTTTGTTTCACCTTTTTTTCCTTTGTATTTAACAAATTGATGGAAACCTTTTTCATTGGGTCTTTAGGTTTTGTAAAATTTTATTTTTTACAATACCTAAATTTGAGACAAAATTTGAACTTCATGATGCCCCTTTAATTACAGTCATTTCTGAAAGAAATATTCACAGCAATATTTCCAGAAAAGAACTGGAACTTTGGAAAAGGCAGGCTGAAGCTTAGATTTCTGGGACTGTTATAAAAATAAGACATTTCATCATCATTCATTGTACAGGGTTTATGACTATTAAAGAAATTAGAAACCTCCTAAAGGCATTCATATACACGTTATTCCTCTATTACAGCCTCATTAAGCACACTAACAGTAACATTTAAAAATACATTAGTTCAATGGTCAAAAATGACATTTAAGAACCCACAAACAAAAGAGAAAAAAATCACTCTACTTAACCAACCTTCTCAGCAAACGCCTGAATAACTACCGTAGAGAGGTTGTGAAATGAGCCTTCCATTGACAATACCTTCTCCTGATCCCAATGTGCACGAGGGATTGTTAACTTGAGCATCCCAGTTGATCTTAGCTCCCAGGAGATAGGTGGTGTCTAATGTACACAGGGCCAAATCATAAAGGGCATTTTGATTAAACTTTCTTTAGAAAGGTTTCTAAAGGCGGTAAGTGTACCCAGAATAACCAACAGCCTACTGGCTAAGGAACCCGCCTCAACGAATTGAGGCCTAGGTTCAAGCGCTCATGCTGGCTAATTTGTATCTTGTACACCACAGGTGAGTGCTTTTCTGGTGTGGGTGGGCCTTTCTCACTGTTTCTGGGTTTTTTTAGGAATTTTTCAAAGAGTCTCACTTTCATTCTGCATCAGAACAAAATCAATTTTCATAATTGCAGGGTCTTTTCTTTTTTTCAAAACAGGATTGTTGTTTTCCAGACAGACCTCGTTCTTTATTAGCATGAAACACCTCTAAGATCTCAATCCTGCAAGAGGATCTGTGCGTGGGTGTGTCTGCATGAATTAGCTTGCCGGATTGAAGCAGGCAGCTCTATTCTCTACTTCAGCGGTTCCCAAACTTGTTCCACCGCTTGTGAAGGGAAAGCCCCTAGTGGGCCGAGCCAGTTTGTTTACCTGTCGCGTCCACAGGTTCGGCCGAATGTGGCTTCCAGTGGCCTCAGGTTCGGCCGATTGTGGCTTCCACTGCTCCAGGCCAATGGGAGCCGCTGGAAGCGGCGGCCAGTACGTCCCTCAGCCCGAGCCACTTCCAGCAGCTCCCATTGGCCTGGAGCAGCGAACTGCAGCCACTGGGAGCCATGATCGGCCAAACCTACGGACGCGGCAGGAAAACAAACTGGCCCGGCCCACCAGGGGCTTTCACTGCACACGCAGCAGAACAAGTCTGGGAAACACTGCTCTACTTGGTGACATTTCCAAGTGGTCTTCAATCCTATGTAGAGTGAATCCAATGTGTGAGTGACAGATTCATTGGTAAGTATGGAGAGGATCTCATCCAGTAGGAAAGGTCACAAACTACTTGGCAAGCAAAGATTTCCAGAAAATTACTGGTCATTGCTGATGATGAGACAATCAATAGGACTATTACATTGTGAATCATGGTAGCAAAAAATGGGCATCCCTCTTTGACTACCAGTGCACATATAATCTTAGTTCACCAGCATCATCTTTGTCTTCTCTGGACTGAGTCTCCACCATCTAGCTCCTATCCAAGCGCCAAGCTCAGACACTGGAAAAGCATCCTATCTTAACAGGATGATTACTTTAAATATATAAGAATGGCATTTTTGGGTCTGACCAATGGTCCATCTAGCCCTGTATCTTGTCTTCTGACAGTGGCTAATGTCAGATGCTTCCAAGGGAATGAATGGAACAGGGCAATCATCAAGTATACATCTCCTGTCGTCCAGTCCCAGCATCTGGCAATCAGAGACTTAGGGGAACACCCAGACCATGGAGTTGCATTCCTGACCATGTTAGCTAATAGCCACTGTTGGATCTATCCTCCATGAACATATCTAATTCTTTTTTGAACCCAGATACAATTTTGGCCTTCACAGCATCCCCTGGCAACGAGTTCCCCAGGTTGGCTGTGAGTTGTGTGAAGAAGTACTTTCTTTTATTTATATTAAATCTGCCCCCTGGTTCTTGTGTTATGTAAAGGGGTCACTGTCTCTACACCATTTATGATTTTATAGACCTCTATCATATCCCTACTTAATCATCTCTTTTCCAAGCTGAACAGTCCTAGTCTTCTTAGTCTTTCCTCATATGGAAGCATTTCCATGCCCCTAATCATTTTTGTTGCCCTTTTCTGTACCTTTTCCATTTCTAATATATCTTTTATAACTTTGACACAGAAGAGACACACAAGGTGGCTAAATGACATTTTTGAAGGCAATTATTGGTCAAAAGAAATTCTCATTTTAATAGGCATTTCATAAATCGTACAATAGGGTGCTTATAAGAAAATACCTGATGTATTAGTGTTCATTTAATAAAAACTATGATTGCAAATATATTTCAAAATGCTCATGGTGCTGGCTGAGATACACAGAGATTTTGCTTGGCCACCACCGATAAAGTGATTCATTTTAAATCTTATAAAGTGTAACACACTTCATCTGTTTTATCATTGATTAAACAAAGTGATGATGCAACAATTAATGCCAGGTGGTCACAGCCAAAAGTCATCTGGCAGTGTTCCACTCAATGAAGTGTGCAGTTCAGCACTTTGTTGTACGGCTGAGTCAAAACTGTGAGTAAGAGGCACACAAATGCTCTCATGTGTATATGTGTGGAATTTATCTTTTTTTCATTGCTATTTTCTATGGAGAAATAACTAACATATACACTTTGAGTCTCTGATTTTGTTTCTTTTTGTTGTTGTTGCAGATAGGCTTATTTTTATAACCCAATAT
The DNA here is from genome assembly GCF_965140235.1 of Caretta caretta. Classification (NCBI taxonomy): domain Eukaryota; kingdom Metazoa; phylum Chordata; order Testudines; family Cheloniidae; genus Caretta; species Caretta caretta. The sequence continues at coordinate 50,897,687 of NC_134216.1, read as the reverse complement.
TGCAGATGTATCTAATGAATGCAATGCTATGTGTGTGCAGTTTTAGCTACATGATCCAGTACTGCTTTTAATTAAAGCTGTGTTGGAATTTCCATTTGAAGAAAATATTTTTGAGTTTCATCAGGAAAAAATTTACCCTGGACTCAAATATAAGAGATTTTTGATGCGTCTAAAAATAATACTAAATAAGGTTCATTGTTAGTGACTAGAGGAGAAGGATGTTCTTGTGGAAACTTCAGGACTGAGAGTCAGGAGATCTAGTTCCATTCTAAACTCTCTCATAAACTACTTGTGTGAACTTGTTTTTTTTCTGGTCCCAATTCAGCAAAAGACTTAAGCTCATGCTTACAATTAGACATGTTCTCAAATCCAACTAAAATAAATGGGATTTAAGCACATGGTTAAATTTAACACATACTGGAGTGATTTGCTGAATCAGAATGGTTTACTGACTTGGGGCCTTAGCTGATAAAATCAGCAGTGAAAAAATTTCGTTGGGAAAAATACACAGGACCAGATCCTAAGGTGATGCATAACTCTGCTTAAATCGGTAAAGCGTTGCCAGCTAACACTAGCTGAGGATCTGGCCCATCCTCTGAGTTCTGTGCAGTTTGTAAAAGTAAGACAGAACAGTAACATTTTGAATCCAGCAGTCTTGAAATTTTCCCTTTAAAGTTTCTCTCTAAAAAATGGTGACCAGTCACTGGAAAGACGGACTAATGTGAGTTATGCTTCAGTTTTCTGGGATTGTTATTTATTTTTTTTTTTCTTCTCAGCTTGAGCCGTACTAAGTGCCCTAACACAATCAAAACATGAACTCTTGCTAAATATCTTGGGCGTGTGCCACATATAACTCAAGGAATGTTTTAAGTAACTTAACAATCAAACTTTAAAAGAGCGGTTTCTGATAATCTATTAAATATACACAATTGAGAGGACTCTCTGAAAACATTTATATAGATCCTTTATAGAAATAAACCCTTTTTTCTTCAGAAATCTTTCCAGAATATGTTCCTTTTTTCTTTTGCAGCCTTGAAAGCCAGTTTTTAAAATTTTATTACTGCTATACAATGTTTTATAATAAAGAGCAACTTTATAGCTGTCTTGTGAGTTTATTTGCACATATAATAGATAAATGTAGAAATTGCTAGTTTTTATGGGACTAATCCTCATAGTTTTAAAACCAACAACAAAATCCCCGCTGACTTCAGTGTTGCAGAATCAATACTTAGATGCAAAGGGATAAAAAGAAAAATAATAATAATCATACTTTCTTGAGATTTTTCCCTTTCTTAATATGTTTTTGAACATTTTTGGTAAGGTGGAACTCCTCCAGGTTTGACTTGGCGTGCAGTGACAGCAAATGAGCATATAAAATTACTGCAACATGAGCTGTGCCATATCTAGACACAAATGATTGAAATAAATGAAGACACCAGGCCAGATCCCCAGCGAGTGTAAACTGGCATATCTCCGGTGAAGTCAATGAAGCTACAGCAAGCTGAGGATCTGGCTCACAGTTTTTACATGTTAACACTGAACTTTGTGCTGAGATCCTGGCAAACTCCCATTGACATCAGTGGGGCCAGGACTTCACTCTGTGTCTGGAAAGCTAAACTGTGAGTGCTTTCATACTTCACAAACGAAGAGAAAACTTTCTGAGTGGGTCTATACAATCAATGGGAGAATCCCAGAAATATTACACAGAGTCCCCCGAATCAGTAGGGTAAATCAAACTGTATAGCAAATAAATATAGAACCAAGCATGTCAGCCCACCAAAGCTTTGACAGATGTTGATCTACATATTCTAAGTAGCAAGCAGCTGAATTAGCTCACATGGAAAATCTGCATTTACCCCTGGTCTTACACTATTAAGCTTGTGTCTGACTTTTAGAAATAGTGTTATAATTCGTCAGGGTGCATCCTTCCCAAGATTTCATATTTGATAACAGCAGATTGTTTCATTCTTATTGTGTGTGGCCAAGTGAATTCAGGTGAAATATCGGTGCTCCTGCAAAGCCAAAGAAAAATGTGTTTTGCATGGGGGAAAGTGGTTTTCTTCATCTTTTTGCATTGAAAAAAAAATGGGGTAATCTAATCTAAAACCCCATTACTATATTAGTCAGCAAAGTGCCTGGCCTTGTCACTGCTAGATAAAATATTATCATACATATTGTAATTTTGCTTTCACAAGTAGGAGTTAACATGTGGCACTTGGGTTGTAAAAATGCTCTTTCTTTAAGAATGAAATATAGTAAAAATCTAAAGTCCTAAAACAAGGCTGTAGTTTTGTTGGCTTGCTTTTGAGTTCAACAATTCCTCCAGTAATCATATGTACAGTAGAAAATAAATCTCTGTGCTAAAGAGAAGAGGAAAGATTTTGCTACTGAGATATCTGTGGTACCTGGCTATATTAGAGCTGGTAAGTAATTTAATAATAAAAGAATTCTGAACCACTACTATTTCCTGAATAATAGTGCTAACTTCAGCTCATTCTAGTTCACAGAGTCATTTTATTTTTAGTCACATCTGTTCAGACAACTCCAAAGTATTTGGAAAATATTTGTGATGGCTGTGACGATTATTTATTCATTTTTTTTTTTACCAGAAAGTGTATTATTCACAATTTTTTATTTTTCTATTTAAAAATATTCAGTCATCCAATCAGGAAGCAGAAACAATACAATGTGATTAAGATCAGAAGCAAAATACACAATGTGAACTACGATTTGATAACCTACTATCTGAAAATTGTTCTCACAAACTATTCAGGGTGTTATGAACAACAAATACATCTGATCAGTTTGGGAAAGATTAATGGTCCATCAAAGTAACTAGCATGGTCATGACTAGTTCTAGACTGGACACTGGGTGAATAATACATATCTTTTCATATTGTCAAAACAGGACTAATTTTCAAACTTGGGCACCTAGAAATAGCTTAAATCCATATTGATGCTCCTAAATATCTATTTTAATCACTTAACTCAAAAGTGAGGTTCCTAAATATCAATTTAAGTATCTAACTCTAGGTCGTTACATTTGAAAATAGGGCCCAAAAGTGTGCCATAAGTAAACTAGGTGAGTCAGAATTTGAATTGCATTGTGACTAAATTCTGATTTGGCCTCACACCTTCCAGTACTGCCTTTGCAATCAGATACAGTTACCACAGCACTCAGATTACCAAAATGCTCTGTACTGAGTCCTGTGAATAACTCTGAGGCAGCACCTTTTCATGACCTCAGCCAAATTGACGGGTTTTTGAAGACCTGTTGCAGTAGTTGATCAGTTGTTTTAAGTTAGGGCTGTCTTAAAATCCACTCCTGTTCTAGTCTTAAAAATGAATATGAAAAGCTGCCCCAAACAGATGTAATAGATTTAGAGTGCTCACTAGTTTACTTACAGATGAATCTTCAATATGTAATGTAGGCGTGACCTTGTGATACAGCAATAGAAAAACAAGATAGATTTCAGATGTATGTCACCTATGCATTAGTGACCCGGCCTCTGCTTGTGAATTAACAACTGTGTGTCTTGTGTCAAATGTTTTTCTAATACCTGAGGAGCTGAGAGCTTCTCTACATTACAAAGGTTAATTGAGGAGCATGCATTAGTTTCTTTACTTGCGTGGCAGCTCCAGGACAGACTAGAAAGATGAGACTGGCTCCTCCTATGTACAAGGAGGGTTTGACGAGTCTTCCTGATTGATTGTGCCCCTCTTTTGGGGCTGGGCACAAGCACAGTCTTTGCACTTCCCTGAACACAGATGATGTAAACTTAGCGCCATCACCTGCATTAGATTGTGCCACATAAAAGCATAGTTGTGGCAACGTTGGAGGTGCTCTTTACTAATTACTGATACTGTGTCTGGATCTGTCACTAGTGTGCTGGTCTGTACCATGATAGCGGGTATTTCACCCTAGGGTCTGACTGAGTCGCAGACCTTAATCCTTCTCTAATAGTTGCCCTTAAAGGTGGTTAAGAGGTGAGGGCAGAGTGAGTAGCCTTAATGGCTCTAGACCACTCTCATGATTAGATCAGAAGCCTTGTGATACATGAGGAAACCCAGTGTTTGCACATCTCATCGTCTAATGCCACATTTCTTGCTTTGTCACAGTCTCTTTCCATTACAGCAGCATCTTTCTCAATAGTTTTCGTATGTGTCATCTGTTGTCCTCCTCTTTTCCCTCTTCCACCAGATGGGTAACTGTTCAAGGGCTTGTCTCGGAATACGTTTTTGACATCTGTACAACATGTCCAAATCACTTCAGCCTTCTTTCTTTAATCATTGGCTGCACCAGGGGTGGCCAACCCGAGCCGGAGAATAAGCAAGAATTTACCGGTCTGCATTGCCAAAGAGCCACAGTAATATGTCAGCAGCCCCCCATCAGCTCCACTCCCCGTTCCCAGCACCTCCTGATCGGCTGTTTTGTGGCATGCAGGAGCCTCGGGGGGTGAGGAGCGAGGGCATGGCAGGCTCAGGGAAGGAGGTGGGAAGGGGTGGAGTGGGGGCAAGGCCTTTGGTAGAGCCAGGGGTTGAGCACCCCCCCGGCACATTGGAAAGTTGGTGCCTGTAGCTTCAGCCCTGGAGTCGGTGCCTATACAAGGAGCCACATATTAACTTCTGAAGAACCACATGTGGCTCTGGAGCCACAGGTTGGCCACCCCGGTCTACACAGTCTGTTGACCAGTCCTTTGTTACACATCAGTGTTGGTCACTTTATGCCACCAGCGGACACCAAGTATTCTCCTCAAACATCTCTGATGGAATTAAGTTTCCTGTTCTTGTAAGGATCTCCTCATTTTTTCCAGTTATTTACCAGTGTTGAAAAAGCTCCACTTGCTTTCCAGATTCTTGCTTTCACCACCTTATGGAGTTGTGTGATTGTGCTTCCAAGACATTCAAAGTTGTTAATCATGATGCACCCATTGCTATCAGTCACATATGTACTATCATTACAGACTCCACTTTCAACTATCATGATTCATTTTCTTTTGGCTGGTTCTTAATCCTACTTTGGCAGATTCACATTTGACATTGGTAGTGATTTTTTTCATGCCATCATCGCCTGTGTTCAATAGAACAATGTGATTTGCAAAGTCAAGATCTTGACATTTTCCTCTACTTCACTCCAGTATCTTCTTTTGAGGTTGCTGTTTGCAACACGTAATCTATCACAATGCAGAAGACAAGGGATGATAACATGCAACCCTGCCACACTTCAGTGATGATATCAAACCAATTAGTCTCTCCACTTCCTGTCTTTATACAGCATTTTTAACCTTCATACAGCATTGTGATCAGTGACACTGTCTTTCTAGAAAAGCCCATATTGTCACAAGATCTTCTGTAGTGACTCTATGAAGGTGCTCTAAAGCTCTGGTGAAAACTAAGTTCAAAACTAGTCTCCTCTGGCAGGCAAGCCCTTTCTTAATCAATCATTTCAAGGTAAAGATGTGATCTAATCACAGTCATTTCGATCTGAAGCTTGCTTGCTCATTACGCAATTTTTCATCTGGATCTAGAGTGATTCTGTTCTATCTACTGTACACAACACTTTTCTGGGTACTGCAAGTAGAGGTATCCATCACCAATTATCATACACAAGGTAGTTACATTTCTTTGGTAATTTACAGATCTCACTGTCTTTCAGTCTCCAGGCAGAATTCTTTCTCCCAGCCTGTATCACCAAGTTTATGCATTTCATGTGTTACCATGTCCTCCTCAGCTTTAACAGTGACCTTATCTTAATCAGGGACTCTGCTGTTTTTCAGCTGCTTAATTGCTTTCCCTCTTTCTGCTTCTGAAATTTCTAGCAGTGAAATATTGAACTATTGCTCTCATGGGGAGGATCCAAATCAGTCTGAACAAGAGAGAACCAGAATGAGTTCTTCAGATGCACAGGAAAATCTGGGCTTGCTAGGAGCATGTAAGTTGGTTCTGTTCTGTTCTGTTCTGTTCCTGTAACTGAAGAGGAAATCCCAACTGATTTATCTTGTAGGAAAGTTAAAATCAGATTATACTAAATCTGCTGGCTGTAGGCTGTTGCTTTAAAATCCTTTTTTCTCTAATGCTTTGTTCTAATTGCTGAATAAAAATAAGTCTTTTGGTTTCTATCACTGGTCTCAGGTTCCGAAAGGGAGGAAATACAGGTGCCCAATACCTAATCATATCTGCAGGGTGATGAACAGTTGGTATTCATGTGGTATTATACCCAGGCTCCTGTCTAAGAGTGGAAAAATTATGAGATTTTACCCCAAGACTGTAAGGGACAAGAGGCTGAGCACCTGAGGCAGTTGCTGCCAGAGAAACCAGAAAGGGGACTGCTAACCCTGCAACTGTGACCGTAGGAAAAAGTGTGGGCCACTGCTGACCCTTCCCCCCGAACTGGCCAGCAGTAGTGGAGCTGCAAGATGGGGCAAATGAATGCTGCACCGCCCGCAGGGAGGGGGGGGAAGGAGCTGCTTTCTCTCTCTCCACCATTTCACATGCTAAGTAGAATGAAGAGAAATAGCTTGCAGAGGACTGTAGGCTATGTTCCCTCTAATTTGTTACATCCACATGCAGAATCAATTTTGTTATGTGCAACAATATGGAGGTCAGGTGTGGCAGGGGATGGGGCCGAGGGATTCGGAGTGTGGGAGGACACTCAGGGCTGGGCAGAAGGTTGGGGTGCAGGGGGGGTGAGGCTCTGGCTGGGGGTGTGGGCTTGGGGGCGGGGCCAGGGATGAGTGGTTGGGGGTGCAGGCTGCCCAGAGGCTGTGGTGGGGAGAGAGGACTCCCCACAGCCCCCTCTCACGGCAGCATCCAGGAACTGGGGGAGAGGTGCCTCTCCCCAGCCGCAGCAGCTCCAGGGCTGGGGGAGAGGTGCCTCTCCACCCTGTATGCCTGCGCAGCCTTTGATAGCCTGCTGTGTGGCCGCACAGCTTAGAGAGAATTTAGACTGTCGGAGGATAGTACCCTTAATTCCACACAAAAGAAGGGAAATCTTCCTCTCTATTTTTAAAAATAAGTAATTGTTAATTCAGTTGTGCTACAAACAGACCAGACAACCCAGCAGCACCCTGAAATACTCTGCTTTCCCTAGTAAACACACTTTAACTTAACCAATCACAAGCATTAATTCCCATAACAAATGGTTATCTAGTTTCTACACTGCATTTCTCAAAAAGCCACAAGCCTAAGATCAAAGTTCACAATTTTTCTCAGCTATAAGAAGCCTCGTTCTTTAGGTATTCCAAAAAACTGTAAAGGGGAAACTAAGGGATGCTATTTAGGACCTCTCCATCTCTCTGGATGTATTTCAGCATTATGATGCTCAGGATTTACAAACAACAATACACAACAATTCTCTTTGTGTTGTAACATTAATTTTATTTATTTTCTCCACCATAGAAAGGACAAAGCATTCTTCTTCAGCTGAAAAAAATCCTCTAAAGGCAAAGAACTTTTCCAACGTCCTTTTCATTCCCCTGGGCCAAAAGTAAGATCTGAATATTTCAGCAGTACGCCAGGGTAACCAAAATCTAAAGAAAAATTTGTCAGGTCAGTTAAAAAGAAGCCAGACAAGGCATTTGTACATGCACATTTAAACTTATGCTTGAAGTGACCCGAATTTCCTGTCACATGTTTGTTTTTTTTTCACCCCTGGACCTAGATAGTCATCTGCTTATAGGTCTTGATCCAGTCTCCATTTAAGCCAGTTGATAAACCTCCATTGACATAAATGGTGCAGGAACAAATCCACAGAAACCATTTGGACTGAAATTACATTAGCCAGCAGCTTAGACTCTCCTATGCCTGTCATCTATGTAAGTACAAAATGTTTCCATATTTTTTTGTGCTGTTTCTCATTTAACTAAGTGGGAAATTTGAATATGTGCCACTGGTGCAAAATTTTCAATAGACATCAAAGTGCATCTGTCTTCTAGGCCTGTTATTCTAAGGCTGTTGTATTTTATCTCTCAATGTGCTTGAGTAATATAATTCAAAGAGGACTCACATTTTGTGTGAAACTCCACAAAAGCAGTTGCATGGGTGTGCGTCTCTGCTGCACAATACAAAACCCGCATTGTAAACAATGATTCTGACTGTGATTCTGATGGTGGCACCACTTGGACGTACTGTGTTAATCACATTGTCATTAATTAATCCAGCCAGCATCAGAACTTTACTAGGAGGACCGGGATGTAACTCAGCCCTGGCAGGACAAATATTCAATTCTACTTGCCTGTTCATGAGCAAGTGTTTATGGTCGTTTCAAAGAAATATTTATGAAGCCTTCTAAAAATGATACTCATTGCTGACTAATGCCACTAGGCACTTGTACTATATGGTAATTCCAGTATTCACTGGCATAATTGTAATTCCTCTGTGGGGACAACATTGGACTTTGAATGTAAGTAGGGGGAGGTGTCTTTGAATAATTTTTATTGTCCTCCTGTGCCCGCTGTTCTTTAAGTGAGAGCCTGTCTATGAAGGAATTTCTGTCCTCCTAGACTCCCGCCCCCATGCCCCTGCCCCTACATTTAGAAGACTCTGAGCAAATTGGGAGGGGTGAACTTGAAACCCTACAATATTATATTGCTAACCTGATCACAACCCTACTGTATTTTCCTGTCTGGAAGTCCTATTGAAAGTCAATGGACATGATTCTGATCTCACTTATATCGCTGTAACTCCGTTGACTTCTGCTACTGATTTACAGTGCTGTACGTAAGATTAGAATCTAGTACGCTGCAGTATCTGATAACATTTGCTGTATGTCGGGACAGACAAATCACCTCAGATAAAATAAAATAAAAACTTTAAACTTAAAGGTCAAAACTCTCTTTAGAGGTTTGAAAATATTTGGTTAATGTTGGTTCCCCAGCAGTGGCCGCAGCAGCACTATGACAGAGAAACTATTTCCAGGGTATTTCCAGTCCAGCTGAAACTGGATATGATCAGAAATGTAATGAAAATGCCTAATCTTGGGAGACACCCAAACCAGAGAGATTTGGATATGCTTTGGGGACTCTGTATGCCTTCTAAAGTACACACAGTGTTCAAATCTTTTGAGGTTCACCCAGCATATGTTATCTAATCTGTTAAGTGACCTCACATTGGAGATAAGTGGTGATGCTACTACAAAGGACTCAGTGATGAATTTGATTAACTTTGCCTGTGCTGTGCTAGACAAAAAATGGCTGCAATCAGCTTTATACTCTTCAACCCTCTCCTCTATGGTAATTCTGTATAGCCCATGTGAGAAAAATAGGATGTTCTGTGTGATTTTAGGAATATGATGTTTTTTATTAACATATTTTAACAGGAGTTTGTTTCATGTATGTGTTGTGGATGGCTTTTCATGCAAATAGATGTTATGTTAAGAGAGTGAGCACGCAGGTTGAAGATGTCAGCTGTATTTACAAAATGCTTTTAAAAGAAGCTTCTTAACTCTGATGAAGACACACTTTTCTTTGAAACAAGTGATCCATTGATATCAACTTGAGGGATGCAGAAGATTTCACCCACTTAAATGGAGTATATTAAAAGAAGAATATTTTAATTATTAAACACTTTTTTCACTATTATAAATAGTGCCTCTTGGCAGTGTGCATCTAAATAGTCAATAGGCCCCACAAGTCTTGAGCACAGGTCTGGGAGTCATCACACTCCAATCTTCCACCTGGCAGCTAACAGACAACAGCTGAGACTGAAGTCCACAAAGCCCAAAAGGAGCACAAGCCCCACATCTATGCTCTGGTAGGGAGAATTCAAAGGCTCCTGATTGGGTCACAGCCAATTTATTTAAGCCAGAGGAGGGAACAGGAAATAGAGTTGGGCTCCACCCTACCATGGACTGCTTACCTGCTTGTCTACTGATTGTGATCTCCAGGTAGTCTGACTTAGCCTGACAGTTAGTACCTGGTTCCTGTCCTCTGGTTCTGTTGCCTAATCCTGATCTCCTAGTATCCTGACTAGGTCTGATTCCATAACTGATTCCTGATAACTGCCTTCTGGTTTGGATATTAGGAAAAACTTTTTCACTAGGAGGGTAGTGAAGCACTGGAATGGGTTACCTAGAGAGGTGGTGGAATCTCCCTTCTTAGAGGTTTTTAAGGCCCGGATTGACAAAGCCCTGGCTGGGATGATTTAGTTGGGGATTGGTCCTGCTTTGCGCAGGGGGTTGGACTAGATGACCTCCTGAGGTCTCTTTCAACCCTGATATTCTATGATTGATTCTGGAGTCTGATCTCCTGGCATTCCAGTTTGGCCTGATTCCTCGTAATTGGCTCCTGATTCTAATAGGGCTGCCTATGCCCTGGCCCTGACACCAGTCCACTCCTATTTCTATTATTAAGACACACTACCTGCTTGTATTATATTGGTTATCAGGTCAATCCTTCAAAGTGCTGAGCTCCTCCTGTGAACTGATGGGTTCTCTTCACTACCACTGGCTTTAGTGAGAACTGAGGGCACTCAGCACTCTTATCTATGCTCAGCATCTTGTAGGATCAAACCCTATCTGAGCATTAGGCAAATCACACTGAATTTTCCCTCAGAAAAAGTGATCATGGAGGTTGATTATTTCTTTGACAAATTTAATTCATGTGCATAAGGAATGACATGAACTTTGAAAAGAGAAAAATAAAAACAAAACCTTCAAGTTAACCTTGACCATGTCTGATTATCCTAGTGTATGCTGTTGTTTGTTATTTGTATTACCATTGGGCCTTAGAGCATGAGTCAAGGACCAGGATCCTGCTGTGCTAGGTGCTGTACAAACACAGAACAAAAAGACACCTAATGGTCTCCTTCATTGTGCATCCAGGAGATGACCTCAAAAGAGTTGAAAGTAGGGTACAAAATTCAGGAAAGGCTATGCTAGTGTGGCAAAGTTTATAATTTTCAAGTCTAACTTTAAATCAGGTTACTGGGCTATATTCAGGTATTATGATGATGGTGTCAGGGCCAGAACAGTACCCTCAGAGATAAAAACATCCCAGTTCAGCAAGAAGCCTGTGCTTCAGTCCCATTAACTTCAGTGTTAGACACATGCTTAATAATTTTATTAAGATAATGTTGAAGTAAAAAGAAAATGGTACAGAGTTTAGGCATAGAAGTTTCTGGTTATCAGGGAATAAGGTACAGATTATCAAGGGGTGCGAAATTCGGTTTAGGAGTGGGTGGCGTAAGGAATACATAATCTGCAGTCTACCTGATTGGGGATAAAAGTTTAACGGGTCAAAGTACAGACATTGAGCTCTGGGGGTATGTTGTCCATATAATGGCTATATTCAGGTGTGGAGTATAATGAGCGGGTACGATGATGGGGATGGATCTACCCTCATTTGGTGGGATTTAATGTTCAGTGAGTTTATGGTTCCAGTTTATATGGTCCAATGGAAAAAAGTCTCTCAGTTAAGCAGGCACTAAAGTGCTTTGCTGACGATGGATGGATTTAAGCACATACACTGATTAACTGGCCACAGGATCCAGCATATTTACAATGGCTGTGTATGTGCACCGAAAATCAATTTTTTTGGTTTCTTACTGACATCTTCTCTGAATAAAAAATAAAATCTCTCTGGACTGTAGAGACCGAGGTGGATGTCTGTTCAGGCTCAATGATTACTTTTGAGGGTTATGGAACAAGATCTTGATTCAAATTTCAAATACTGTTCCCTTCCCAAAGACATAATTTCCTGAGGTATTCCCACATTTCACCTGATAATCATAATGAACCTTGAATTACAGGGTATTTAGGGGGGAAATAATCTGATTTTTAATTATGAAATTTATGTGGTAACTGTCTGGCTCACAGACTTTACAAGTGAATATAAAAACTTTTATGTAACAGTTTGAATATGGCTCAGGTCAAAAGTGTATAAAAGTCTTTGCTACTTGATAGCTCTTCAGAGGTGTGACTAATCAGGTGAGCTATGGTCACATGTTGAATCAAAACCCTAGGGTCTTGAATTATAAACGTATGAGGGCTGTCTACAGGCTTGACCAAACATTTTTTTTCAGTAACTAGAGTATAAATGAGTAGTTCACGAGGCAATTACATCAGCAAAACCAACAGAAGAATGTTTCTGCACATCCAATGTACATATACATAAGAAAGAAAACATGTTTGTATAAAATCCATGTGATTTTGATCAAACAAATTGACTTGGACCTCTAATCACCTTGGCCTCTGATCCATCTTACCGGGACTTGTTTGATTAGGGGGGAAAAAGCAACTAATATAATCTACTTACTGACTTATATGACCTAAAATGTGAACGTGAAGCCAACCTAGAGTCTAAATGCCCCTCCCCTACCTTTCCCACCAGGTGGGGGCTACTGAGATAGACAGCTGGAACGAAGGGAGAATGCATATCTAAGAATGCAGGGGTGGGCTCCTCCTCCCCTCCTCTATAGGCTTCCAGCCAAAGGGAGCTGGTTGGCCCTGCACTCCCCCTCTAATTAGTTTGAACCTCCTCTCAGATTTATGGGGTCTTGCTGAGGATCTAGTCCTATAACTCCTGGCCATATTAAATAGTCAGTTGTCATTTATTAAGGCCAACCTGCTTGTTATTGAGAAGTGACCTTTTAGTTCCTGGTAGCCTGACACCAAAAAATGTACTTTTGTATCTTTTTGCATGAAGACAGTATCTTCTTGTCAATCAAACACTGTGCTGATTATGAACAAATTATCTCTAATTTTTCTGCTCATCAGCCCCTGGCAAAAAGGCAATTCAACCACTCTATCAATTTCCCCAAGAATTAAATTCTGAATACATTAGGGTTACTTTAGCTTAATGAATTTGAATGTTTATGGCATTAAAATTTAATATAGTGATAGAGTTTAAAGTGGTAACACAGGACATCTAAATTATTAGGCATTTCTAGTATCTGAGATTAGACTCGCAACAGTTATATCTTGTACAGCCTTGTCCACCAAAAAACATTAAAAATGCATAGGTGTTCATTTAATTAAAGATGGCATATTAACCCCTTTGCACAAAGGGGTTGAATAAGTCATCTTATTTCTGGCACTTAACATTTCCATGGTTGAATTTGCAACCTTATTAAAAAAGTCTTAATGTATTTTTGTATGCAATGTCCTAGTTTATTTTAAAAAGAAAAAGTACAACTTCTGTCATGTGCAGCTGTATGAGTTATCAGCTTGCTTGAAACCAAGATCTCCAGCACCACTGTTCAGACCTCTTCCACTGGAACTAAAGTATTTTGTGACATTATCTGGCAGTAGCAGAATGCTGTTATTCTCTGTGGACTAGCCACTTGAGGAGGATGTATAATGCACTGAAATAGTGGGTTACACATGCAGGAGTAAGCCACATTTTATAGACTGGTCAAATTCTTTCAGAGAGACAGTGTAACTATATTGGTGAGACTTGGGACTGCTGTCTGGAGAGATGGGTAAGTTCCTCTTCTGGAATAAGGTGGTATATCTTTCAGAATATTGACCCCGGGCTGTGCCAGAATTAAACTTGTGTAACCTCTTAGGCTATGTCTACACTTAAAGGTGGTGTGTAGAATACATATGCTGCACGCCCCCCAGTACAGGTATAAATAGCACTGTAGGCAGCGAGGCACGGGTTAGGTGAGTAAATACAAGCCAGAACCTGAGGGTACGTACCCTACACAACTCTCATGTCTCCCCCATCTATACTTCTATTTTTAGCAGTGTACTGGCCTGATGCCTCCCCTCCGCCAGAGCCTTTCGTTGGCACTTGTAGTTGCACAATCCAGTGTGGATGCAGCCTGCTTTTTCACTCTGGTATATGGTTTCTTACTCTACACACTTCTGCCCATGCAGACAAGGTCTTAGTTACTCCTGCTGTGAAATTGGGAGGGAAAGTTGAAACTTGTCTCCCTTCTTGGGTAGGGATAGAGGGCTCTGTTTAATAAGAGTTTTGAGCTGCACAGAATTATTAACAGTCAGATTTAGTGGCCTGATTTTTCAGAGGTGCTGAATACTCACAGCTCCCATTAGCAACAGTGGGAGTTGCAGGTGGTCAGCACCCCTGAAATCAAGTTACAAGAAGCCCAATTCTGGGGTTCTTAAATTTGGCCTATGAATTTAATTTTTGTTTTAAAAAACATTTTTTTTTTACAACGTAGTGAATGAGAAGTTCCAAGTGGAATCATGAAGCTGGATTACTAACACAAAGGGATATGCAAAAAGAAAAGGAGTACTTGTGGCACCTTAGAGACTAACAAATTTCTTTGAGCATAAGCTTTCGTGAGCTACAGCTCACATCATCGTCAGCTCACGAAAGCTTATGCTCAAATAAATTGGTTAATCTCTAAGGTGCCACAAGTACTCCTTTTCTTTTTGCGACTACAAACTAACACGGCTGCTACTCTGAAACCGGTCACAAAAGGATATAGCTCTTCTAATACATCCAACTGATTGTAAAGTTACTTTTTATGTCTTAACGTTCTGCAAAAGAATACTAATCTGATATCATTAAATGTCCCTAAAGAAATGATGAACTGGAATGTATCTTTCTCATTGAAATAAGAACTGATTTATATTCAGTTAGTTTGCAAGTAAATTACAGGGGTTTTCTGTTGCCTTGACAAAGTTCTCATTACCCCAGAAAGCTCTCTATTCTACTGGAAGCTATCTTTTTATTTTTAAGTACTCTTTTTTGCAATAGACTAATTAAGTGGTTCTCAACCTATTTACCATTGTGGGCTGCATACTCAGCTTTCTGTGTTATGTGAGCTGCATCTATACAATATATATACTACCTGTATGGTCCTGAGGGTGTCACATGAGCCGCAACTGTGTGCTGATTGGACTGCAGGTTGAGAACCACTGGACTAACTGTTAGTCAGTCACTCAGCCTTGTGTCTTAGTTCTATTTTCAAAGTCATCACATAAAGTGTATATTTTCTAATAACTGATTAGTGAATTGAAAACTCTCTAACCTGTATCTTTACTCTGTTAAGGAACACACAATTGTCCAGAAAAAGTCATAAGAACACAAGAAGAGCCATACTGGGTCAGATCAAAAATCCATCTAGCCTAGTATCCTGTCTTCCGACAGTGGCCAATACCAGCTGCCCCAGAGGGAATGAACAGAACAGGTAATCATCAAGTGATCCATCCCCATTGCCAATTCCCAGCTTCTGGAAATTAAATAGTCATCTCCTGACAATTAAATAGTGACTGTATATTTACACTCTTTTTCTTGTGCCTATTTTAAATTCAGAAATTTCAAACTGTCTTAATTAGTGAGAGGAGATGGGGGGGAATCTCTTCAGATAAGGTTTGTTTAAAGGTTGCTAAAAAAATACAATATTGAAACTTCTGTATTTTATAAAAGGTACAATAAAATATAAATTAATCCTTTATTTTATAATATGATCAAATGTTTAATAACTGTTAACAGACGCAGCAAATAACGTTGTTTTGGTTGTACAGAGGCTACTAAAAATCTGTCTTTAGGGGCTATTTCTTTACATCACCTTTCATGTGATTATATACAGAAAATAGAAAAGGAGTACTAGTGGCACCTTAGAGACTAACCAATTTATTTGAGCATAAGCTTTCGTGAGCTACAGCTCACTTAGCTCACGAAAGCTCATGCTCAAATAAATTGGTTAGTCTCTAAGGTGCCACAAGTACTCCTTTTCTTTTTGCGAATACAGACTAACACGGCTGCTACTCTGAAACCTATATAGAAAATATTAACACTCAGGTGTTTTTTGTTTTGTTTAGCTATTATCGTTTATTCTACAGTTATTTTGGAATCATAAATGTGACTGAAAATGTAAGACTCTAAAATAGATATGGTGGCATTTCAACAGAAGGACAAGAGACACATTTTTTGTCCCCTTTCATGTCTCTTACCTTTTTTAATCATCATTTGTTTCTCTATCCTTTCTCATTGGCCTGCACTCCATGGCTACACTGAATTGAATGGTGTTCTGTCTTCCCAAAACCTTTGATGGTTTATTATTTGCAACACTATAAATACTCCCCCCTAGCTAGGAGTGCTAGCAAAGAAAGGGAGGCTAGTAATGGGATGTCTTTTCTTGAAGCTCTGGTCATCAAAAATAGGGTAAACAACTGAGAAATGACAGGACCCCAAAAGCTCATATTCCCATACTTTTCACAACCACGCTATCTGTTGTAGACAGCCTCCATTTTATGTGGCCTTCAATAGTATAACACATATTATCACCAAACATTCTACAAAAATCTTAAGACACAATTTAAGTAATATTTAATTTGAATGCCCAATGTGAGAGACTTTGGGCCTGAATTTTTCAGGGTGCTGAGTATGCATGGCTCCCACTGATTTCAGTTAGAATGGCGTGCTCATGTCTTCTGAACATCAGGCACTATCTGTTTGAGGTTGGGCCTGGGCAACCAAAAACAGCAACTGCTCTTGAGAGGCATGGCCATGGCTTGCTATAGATCCAGCCCTATGCTCTAGGCAAAATTCTCAGTGAAGTTCAGTGAAGTTGCATTACAGAATTAGGCCCTATGACTCCTTTCCTTTTCTCCATATCCTTTTTCCCTCCATATCTTCATGTACAATTTTCCTCAGTAATTTTTATCATTTCTGTAGAATTCCTAATACCTTGTTCTCTTGGAAGCTGTTTTTGAAATGGCTTTGCTTGCATTATTTTTATATATTTATTTACACTGCAATAGAACTCAAACGGGATTGGGCCCTCTTGTGCTGGACACTGTATAAACATATGGGTAGATACAGTTCCTGTTCCAAAGTACTTACCGTCGAAAAAGAAAGGGGGGAAAAACAGATGAAGTGTTGGGGAAGGGGGTGATGAGATGCAAGTGAAGAGACCAGGTTGATGACAGGTGCATGTCATACTAGTTTTATATCTTTGGTTTCCTTTTTTCACATTTGTTTTATTTATATTAAAAAAAACCCTTATTTTAGGGAATACTGGTGGGGCAGGGGGAAGTTGAGTATGGTTAATGTGACAGAGAGGAAAGGATTGTAGGCATAAAAAAGGGGAGAGTTCACCTGTGGAGGTGGGAGGGGAGCTTCTGGTCTCTGTTCCCTAGATTCAGCCCTCTGGGTTTGGTTGGAGGGTGCAATCACTTATAAGGTGGCATACACCTTGTACTCTTAGCTAAGGTGCTATCTGCACTGGCAAAGTAGCCCTGAGAAACTGGAGACTCTCCTGGCCATTTCCTGGGAGTTCCTTCTGTCTCTTGCTGCTCACCATGTAGAGGATGGAGAAGAGGTCATTGAGCCCAATGCTTTGGAGTGGGTACCGCTAGGTCCAGCGGGGAAGGGACAAAGGAAGGCTGCCGGAATCTGTATCTCTCTCAGGCTGACTGTCTTTTAAAGTCTATTTACTTTTTATTCATTTTCCTTGAATTTCATATTTATTTTCTTTTTCCTCCTAGGAATTTTGTTTTTCCACTGTTCTTGTTTTCCTGTAGTTCCTTTAATTCCTCTTGCTGGTGCCACCCACATTTTTTGGACCTTTCACCTTTTCAAAAAAAAATTAAAAAGTAATTGGAACATTCTCACAAAATACAGTGTCTTGCTTGCTGTTAAGGGGAGCAATCCAAAATTTTATTGTTGCAGTTCTACGGATACTAGAGGCCCAACTTATCTAGGTGCACCACCACTGCACTTCTATCCACTCTTGCTATTCTACAGACAGAGCGTAAAACCCTGGTCTCATTGAAGTCAATAAGCTTTGCCATTGACATCGGTTGGGTCAGGATTTCACTCAGAGCAATGCACAAGCAGTGCATATTGTGCCAGAGGACTAAGATAAAGGGGCACAGAAATGGACCCCAAACTTGTACTAAAAATGCCCCATTTGTCATAATGGTTGGTTGAACAGCTACTTTTCAAAAAGTGGAATTTTCCTGCCAGACTAGCTGACTGCTCATCAGCCTGTTCATGAAGGGAAGTCCCTCTAGCTACATGGTTAAACTTGTTTCCAAGATTACTTCAATGGTGCATAATATGAAAGTTGCAGTGAGATGTTTGTCTGAGATTTGAACACTTCTGAACAAACTCCCCCAAGCATACAAGCTCCATCTTCTGAGTACACTGTTCACGTATCAACCTTGTGTCTGGCCTGACTTGCTCTTCTTGCATACTGAATTTATCTGATTGCTTCATCTGAGTATGGCAGACCCTGGTGCTAACATCCTTCTTAGCACCCTACCACTATGCTGCAGCTGTCAGCTGAAACTGACAAAAGCAGCAGCCAGTTGGAAGAATCACTGGAGTGAAATTGCTTTTTAGTGAATAAATTCCCATGAACTCAAGTGAAAAAAAGGATCAGGGCAGAATTCTGTGCTGGATAAGGAAGAGTGTGATGGGTCACCTAACCCCCTTTGCTATGTGATGTGCAGGGGAAGCATATCTGGCCAGAAAATCCAACTGAGATGCATAGTGGCAGAAGCAGGACACACTCCCTGCTTCCTGTGAGGCTGCAGATAATCCTAGAGTGATGATCACACACTTCTCCCGAGATTTTGGGGAAGGGAGCAGGGGTGGGAGTAGCTGGAGAATAGACACTTGCCCCACATGGCAGGATTATTAAAGGACCAAAAACCCCACCTAAACCTTCTGCCCCCAAAGATACGCCAGTAGTTAAGGTGATATGACACCTCAATGGATTGTAATCCAAAATTAGCATGCAAAATCAAAGTAAAGTTCTTTTGTCACCTTTCTCCCTGTCACCCCCACTAGATAGACACAGAGCCTTTGTGATAGTTTTGTCAATAATATAATAATATAGTATTATCTATATATATTAGATTGTAATATCTTCTGAGCAGGGACTTTATTTTAGTAGCTAAATCTTCAACTGATATAAATCATCATCGCTCCATTGATGGCAATGTAGCTGTGCTCATTTACATCATGAAAAGCTGGCCCAATATTTGTACCTACAATGAAATAAAAATAATTCTGCCCTCTTTGCCACACAGTTTCCAGTGAAAAAGGTCCACAACCCATACATCGCCTCCCAACTGGTAGTATTTCTACATATTCTATAGAAAGATTGAACTACCCCCCTCAGCTCTGGAATTGATCCTTTCGTAACATGGCTGATGGACAGTAAAGAGAGCATTGGACCACTGCTGTCTACGCAGTAACACTTGTGCATCAACAAAAGACTTGAATTTCCAATTCTGTTAGTTCAGGACAGATCCCGACATTCTTCCCCGTGCTTGCTGAGTAATACCTTACTTGCCAACTGTTCCCATTAATTTCAATGGGACTAGTCATAGGGTGGACCTCATGCTGAATGGTATCTGCCAGTATTTGGTTTGTAGTGATTTTTCACAGACACTAAAACTCCGTTTATACAAAGAAAAAGAGAGCACATAATCATGGGATTCAGTGTCAGGAGGCACAGGTAGTACAGTGAGAGCTATATATTTTAAAATCTTGTCTCACGTGTGCCCATTTCTGATTCAGTATAATAGACATTTAATTAAACTCTCCTATGGCTTGCAGCTATCTGAACTGCCTGGGAGACTCCAGATATTGTTCAGAAAATTGAGAGTCAGTAGAGAGGGAACAAATACAAGAGGGCAACATCCTGCAGTCCATCAGAAAGGGAAGTTGGGACAGTGGGATTTATTTTTATAAGGTACTTTGCTTGGAGGATTTTTCTGAGCTCTCAAAGTTGTAGTAAAAAAGGCTTATGCTGAAGTTCACCTAAGGTCATAAAGATGAATCTCAAGTACTTTATATAATAACCTTCCCATTTTCTAACTTGAAGTTTGATGAATAACACCATCTTATTTTTTCATTGTTCCCAGTCCACACTTCCAATCTTCTCCCTATTAAAAATGTCATATGGAAAGATTATGATTTATCTGCAAAACCCCTTGGAATACCAACCCAATATTCCAAAATGAAAAGGAGGATGTATTTTAAATCAATGAGCATATTTATTTGTAAATCAGTTCAGATAGGTTTTACGCTACCTGTTACAATGTTATAAATTACAGGACTTTGGGAACATTGTATTTTTACACTGGAGTGTCTGTCTCTCTCTCTCACACACACACTCTCGTTCTCTTCTCTTCTCTTCTCTTCTCTTCTCTTCTCTTCTCTTCTGCCCTTAGTTACCAACATACAGCTTCCATTATTTCAGTGAAAGCTGTTCATGTGTATCTGCGGGCAGACTTTGTTCTTTAGAACTTGGAATATTTTCAAGAAAGGATTTTGAAAGCCTAAGTTTAGCAAAATATAGTCTACAGTGCCTGGATATGCTATTTTATGAGGAGAACAGTGAGGAAAATTAGAACAAATACAAATAAAGGACCCAGGAGTCCTGTGGATTTCATATGGAGTAATTTCAGAATCAGTGCCAAAGGAAATAAGGGCACAATCCTATATTTCTTGTATGCCCGAATATACCATTGACTTCAGTGGCTCCACAGGGAATGCAGGACAGACTATGGTGTTATAAATTTTAGAATAAAAGAGGTTGATAGTTTTGTAAATGTTGAGTAAAAGTGTTTGGCAAAATATTAGACAAAATATTTAAAGAACATGTCTAACGTTAAGCCTATGAAGTATTCCTTTGAAATCAGTGGGACTGCTCATATGCTTAAGGTTAGGTACATGCTTATGTACTTCGCTGAGGGGCATGACAATGTATTAGCAAGATCATGTGGTGTGCTGAGGCCAGAGAGCTAGCATATCTGGCCATTAGAGGGTCACTCCATAGTTGAGGAACTGGCTACATAACTGGAGTGTGTGTTTTGTTTATACCCATGCATCTCATTTTCATCTTTAGGTGCTGGTGACATATACAAAGTACTCAAGGTTTGGGCCTATGCTTAATGTTGTCATCCTGAACTGAAGATAAAAATACAGCTTTATATCAGGGGTTCTCAAACTGGGGGTTGGGACCCCTCAGGGGGTCACAAGATTATTACATGGGGGGATCACAAGCTGTCAGCCTCCACCCCAAACCCTGCTTTGCCTCCAGCATTTATAATGGTGTTAAATATATAAAAAAGTGTTTTTAATTTATAAGGGGGGTCGCACTCAGAGGCTTTGCTATGTGAAAGGGGTCACCAGTAAAAAAGTTTGAGAGCCACTGCTTTATATCCTTCAGATGGTGGTTTTAGTTTTTTCACTTGGTGTGTGTATGTGATGGATATAATTTAAATTAATGAAATATTGAGGTGGTTTGAAAAGACCTTAGCACAGTGGTGGGCAACCTGCAGCCCATGGGCCACACACAGCCTGCCAGGGTAATCTGCTGGTGGGCCGTGAGACAGTTTGTTTACATTGACTGTCCGCAGGCACCGCCGCCCGCAGCTCCCAGGGCCTGCAGTTCACCGTTCCCAGCCAATGGGAGCTGCGGGTGGCTTCCTTGCTCCTGATTTGTACTGTGTGCTTGGCCACAGCTAAGAGTTGACAACTTTTTTTTTTTTTTTTACCATTATTCCCTTTTGTGTAACTTGCACTGAGGTCAGTGAAAGTTTTCCCTGTGAATCAATGAAAGGATTCACACACACACACACCCCGCTTAGGTTTGTTTCATTTATTTATATATTTGCTAATAGGGTGGCTTCTTCTCTCTGGCCTTTGGGTGAGCTCAGGTTCATTTCTTGTTCTAACTTTTCTACAGTGCTCAGATACTCTGGGATGAATGATATATAAATGTGATGTTACTTTAACTGAGTCTTGTATATGAAGAATCCCTGGCAAAGAAACCTTGTCTCTGGAAATGTTTCAGATTGCATTACTCATCCATTGACAGGAAAATCTCTTATTTTAATGAGAACAGTCATAGCCTCATAACCTTAGGTTTTGTTGTATTAATTAATGGTCCTGTTAAGATGCAAGGTACTGACTAAAACCTGTTAATTAATAGAAATGGTTGTCTAGTAAAGGTGGAGCAGCATTCCATTCCATTTTTGTGCTGGTATAACCGTGTGGCAAATGAGGCCCATAGCCTGTGTAAAGATTATCTGGGTGATCTCTTAAAACAAGTGGGTTGTCTATTATCCAGAATTCACTGGGAAAAGATCCCTAGCAATTGACAGGAAGCAGGAGTTACTGGTTAACTTAAATTACTATGGTTAACATTCAAATGAGTATGGAGAGTTGGGATAGGCCCTTTTCACTACATGATGGTGGAGGGAACAACAGCTATACCAAGTTTCTCCATATCCCTTTCATTGCACTGAAAGGGTATTTCAACAGGCTGTGCAATAGAGCTGTTGGAAATGGACGGAAAAAATGTAGATCCCATTGCCTATAAACTCCTTATGGGGGTTTTGGAGATGCAGAATCTGCTATTGTGGCCTCATGGCCTGTCGACAGATTTGGAAAGTGAATTTAATTTTGTTAACCTTGCTTAGTTCCCTGGACAGGTTTGATTTGTCTCTTTAAAGAGGGGAGTGAATTTCACCCTCAGTTACAAAAGATTTCTTCTTTATTACACAGAATCTGTTAATTAAAAATTAATAATTAACAATGTTAGTGAAATAGGCCATTACAAGAATTTAATGGCAGTTTCTTTTGTACCTTTTTATTGGTTATTGCAGAAATGAGTAGTTTAACTTGGATCCTGGGGAGTGGATGTGAGAATAAACAATAGCACTGAATTTCCTTTAAGATTTGGCACAATAAGCAGTTGCTGTTAACCATGGAGCACATTCTGTTTGCTCATATAAATATAAATTCCTGTGAGATTTTGGGATTTATTGATGTGAATCAAAGAACAGAATGTAACAATGTATATATTAGTGGATAAGAATCATCTTAATTGCTCATCAGGGCTCAAATCAGCCCCCTTCTTGGAAATATCCCTTGGGTCTGAAAGTTGGAAAATTCGACAAGAAGCCCTTAGCAGATGTTTTTTTCTTGAATCCTTCAATCAGGGTGAGGGGCTGCAGTTCTGTCCCAAACTCTTCTGGGATCCATAGGAAGCTAGTGCCCACAGTATTGAAACTCTGTTCTGGCTCCAGGGCACCCTGTGGCTCTCCTCGATAGTGTTAGGCAAAAAGTTTTTTTTTAAAAGAATTAGGCAAGCACAGACAATACTGAAGGGGCTTTATTTACGGTATTGGAAAGACTGACAAGCAGCTTTAAAGATATGGTGCCATAGCGGACAGTTATATACATGTTTTTATTAATTTATTTGCATTCATTTGTACGTACAGAGACAGACATTGTTACAAATCAAGAAAGAACCCTAAACAAAGATAACACTAAGAACAGTACATACGTATAGAGGTCATTTTATTGCATTAATCATCTATGGCTACCTTGCTGTAGCCATATATTCCATTTGTGGTCCATATATTCCACTTATGGTCCAGCTCCATTTGGCACTTGTGTGCAGTGATGGATTAGCCATTGGGCCAACAGCCTGTGCCCAGGGGCCATGGTCAATTGGGGGCCCCCCGAGAAAAATGGGCCCCCCCCCCGTCCCGACCCCATTCCCTGGCAGGAGTGCTGGGTGTGAGGACTGGGGCAGAACCCCGAGCCCCAACCCCATTTCCCCTGAAGGAGCGCTGGCAGGGACTGCAAGCAGAAGGAGAGGGGAGAGGCTCCCACTTCCTCTGGCCCAGGGCCAGAAACCCCTCTGCCTGTGTGCCTTGGAATTCTGTTGAGGCAGTTCTTTCTGTAGCAGTGAGGAGGGATATTATGAAGT
Organism: Caretta caretta; assembly: GCF_965140235.1. Taxonomy (NCBI): domain Eukaryota; kingdom Metazoa; phylum Chordata; order Testudines; family Cheloniidae; genus Caretta; species Caretta caretta. Next base: position 50,874,035 of record NC_134216.1, on the reverse strand, counting down.
CAAGTTGGGGATGGGATATCAACAGTCGATTCCATCCACCAACTGAATGACCCAAACCTGAGAATATAGCAAGTCATAGCCATTACTACCACTGTTAGCAGCTGCTGGGTGGTGCAAGACTTCTCCATGTGCTTACTCCAGCTAGAGAGGAAAGATTCATTCCCAGCCCCTGAGGCAGTTCTTCCCCAAATCAAACTTATTTTCTCTGGCTTTGAGGGATGTGATTTCTCCATGAAGTGAGAATGGAGATTGAATTTTCCTCTGACACCTAGAGATGGCCAGACCTTCTAAGAGACTTGGACACTTCTGGTGGGATAGTTTGAAAAACCTTAAGCTGGCAAAGTATGTGCTGAGCTTGGTCTGTGAATACAACAACATTTAGAGCCAAATGTTCAATGAGGAAGCATAAATAGCGGTTTGTGTGGGCTGATATATACTGCCCCAAATTTTACATACACATTAATTGATGGAAGTTGAAAATCCCGCTGAATTTTGTAGCGCTGTCAGTCTGGTGCCTTTTGTAAACACTTTCTATGCAAAATGTTCAGTGACTGTGAGCACTATTGGCACCATGAGTTCTAACAATTCTGTTCAGGTAGCATGCCTGCAAGCCTACTTACAGAGGTTAACAGGCGTTGACTGATATTTGCTGATATAAATTTCCTTTTGGGAGGCCTTTTGTTCATATCACAATACATCACTTCTTTAATATGACTGATAAATCAGTCAAACTAAGCTTAAATTTAACCTGTTGCCACATGTTGATTCAGACTTAGAGAATGCAGCTGCTGTGAAGAAAACTCTCTCCACAGCTCTCTAGGATATCTTATCTCTTTGAGATAACTGGATTGTAGTCTGTATAAGGGTTTGAAGATTATTGCTAGGTCTTTAAAAAGCATTGGGAATTGGAGGGGTAGCCAATGTAGTGTGGCATTCCTAGATTGTAAATCCAGAAATGACAACTCAGATCAGTCTGACCTTCCTTACACAGGCCATAGAATTATTTTTCTTCATTAGTTACAATACTTAGTAGATTTGTTGCTGAACCACCTTCTTCTAGTTCAGGTCAAGGTATAGTAAGAGAAATCCTGACTCTAGGTCAATGGAAGTTTTTCCATTGACTTCAGTGGGCCCCAAATCTCACCCATAGTACAGCAGTAAATCAGTCTTAATATGAGAGAAGCATGCCTATTTGTGCCTAAATCTGTAATTGAGAAAGAGAGAGATTAGTCTTCTGACCAGCTGAAGTCAGAAGATGTTTCTGGCCACTGCTGCTATTTGGGCATCCATCAGTAATGGAGTCCTGTGAGGGAGTATATCAGACCCTCTGAGGCCCCCTCTGAGGCCCCCTGCTGGAGGCTTCATGCCCCTGCCACACCCTGCACCCCCAAAAAGGGCAGTTGAGGGGGTTCTCCAAGCTGCCTAGAGAGGCTGTCTGGGACACAGCCAGTCAGGGCCCAACAACCTAGTGTAAGAAGAACTTCAGGATCAGAGGGAGTTCAGTTCCTTGCTGGAGCGGGAGGAGTGTGACTCACTGATGGAGCTCCAGAACCTCAGACCAGGGAGTGCTGCCAGAAGGCAGGGAGAGCGAGAAGGAGTCCTGAGCTGGTTGCTGGGACTCCAATAGGACAAGGCTCTGAGGTAAGGGAGAAGATGGTGGGGAGCCATGGGGAAATGGCCCAGGGAATTAGAGAAGCCATGTGACGTAATTTAAGGAACACAGCAGATGGCTGCTCTCTATAGGGTCCCTGGGCTGGGACCTGGAATAGTGGATGGGCCTGGTCCCCACCGTCACCTATTAGCCACTAGGGGGAAGTGGCCTGGACATTGAGGCAGAGAGTGAACTGAACTACAGCGGTCCCGTTGGAGAGTTGCAGCCAGAAAGCCCAAGAAGGTGAAGACATTGTCACCAGGGAGGGAGCCCTGGGGCACTGCTGTATCCCAGAGCAGGGAAAAACAGAGAGTGCAGGCACACACACTTCGCCAAGGGGGCGCTTACGAGAGGTGAGTGCACCCTGTTACAAGTCCATAATATGGATTCTGCAGTTTGGACCACCTTAACAATTGCAGGGCAGACCCGTTAATGTGAGGTGAAGTGAAATTTTCCTACTACTTTCTTTAGATACTTCCATCTTCTGCTCTTATCAAAGCTGAGACTGAGTGGGCCCTTCTTTACTCCAAATCTTTGGACAGCAGGGCGGACACACTGTCCATGCTAGAGGAACAAGATGCAGTGTATTGTTATTATATTGATGGCACTGTAGTGTCATCATATAGTGTCAGCAGCCTTGAATTATACATTAAATAAGCTGATCAGTTTGAGGACTGCAGAAACCTCCAAGGAAGAGAAGGAGTTTCCTGTCACCACCAGTGTGATCTCTGAGAGTGAGCAAGGAGCAAGCTGTACCTGACTCTCTAGTCTTGCTAGTTCCTACAATAATGTCCACAGCAGATTATGATCAAGTGTTGAAAGCTGCTGATAGCTCTAAGATCTCTCACATAGATATTTTGGCTTCTGCCAGCCCTGAAGAGATCATCTATCACTAGCTCCATCTCCATGCCAAAACCAGTACTGATGTCAGAGTGGAAAATTCAAGTAAGATATGAGTTATTGATGAAGTTGGTTCGTGGCCTCATAAGGTAATGATTATCATGTCAAAGGGGTTTAGAGGCAGGACAACAACTGGTGAGTTGAGGCGACAAGTTCCATGAGTTTAAATCGGACAATTGAAAGTTTTATGACATGTCCTTAGTAATCACTGGAATCGTCTGCTGGCTTTCACTAACTGCTTGGGACATGGGTCCTATTCACATGTAGTAGTGCAGCCTTCCCCTGTGCTTTCAGCACTCTTGCTTGACAGTTAGTGAGGCTGGTATTGTTTTGCCTTTGGCTGTATTTCTATGAAGCTGGAAAGGTTGTTCCAGATACTCAATCTACTCAACAACAGCTCTTTGCAGCAGGAAACATTTAAATCTGCAATTGTGCAGAGGTTCTCTGGCCAAGACTTTGGAAGAATGTGCTAGAAACAATTTTTTCACTGACATGGTATAAGATCATGATTCTTAACCTGTGTCTAATGAAATGGGAAGGATAAAAATTGTAAAACGACAGAACAGTGAACCATGGTGGTCTGCGAGGGAGGATCAATAGGAGAGAGATTTAGGGGGTAATGTATCCACATGCATACATAACAGATGGTTGCAGTGCAAGCAATTTCTTGAGGCTACTACTCAGATTTGCAATTTTCTTGCCAGTCCACTCATTCCCTACGTACCCAGTCTCTGCTTGGATCCCTGAAAATTGCAAGGTTGACCCAATTTGCATATTTCTAATCTTCAAAGCAATTCATGAAATAAAAATCTCCTAGCACAAAGTATTCCTCTGAGCTTTTGATAACTGGGACAATTACTTAACTTCCTCCAGGGTCTGTACCAGTTAAGAGGATGCTGTTGTTCTGGAACTCTCCCAAGCAACAACTGCTAACCTGCTTGACTGTGCCAAAAATAATTCTGTAACTGAGTAACATATGCATGCTCTTCATTTGAAATGCTACGCTTTGGTGTTCATGGTCTGTGAACAGCATTCTTCACTTGTACTGTGCATAATATATGAGCTTTCAAGTTGTAAAAAGAATCCAAAAATATCTCAATGCAGAGTCTGATCCTCTGTAGTGAAAGCTGGACCGGACACTTTCCTTGCAATTTTGGTGATGTTAGTTATACATGTTTCATTACAACTATATGATTCCTACAACTCTTTTATAACCTTGTAGTGTTCCCCCGGCACCAGAAATCAGAATCATGCAATTTGACTAATGCAGACATCTTTGCACCCTGAACAGGGTTACAGTAAACAATGCTCTTTCCAGATTCCTTTAAAAATATTTATTTTAACTTGCACAGAATCATTTAAACTCACAGTTTGTTTCTGGTTACACAAAATGAATCCTAGTCCTTTAAAAAAAAAATAAAATAAAAAGCCCTGCCTAATTTATTACAGTAACTCCCTAGAGGTATACATGTACTATTGACTTCTGTATTGACTCATAATTCTAGTTCTTTGTTCTTCCTTTCCCTGAGAATCTCTTTTGTAACAAGATTGAGCCTGTGGTTTTCTGCTTTGTTTTTTTTAACTTCTTGCAGATGTTTTGCAGTAATCTGTTCTGTTGCTTAGAATTCTATTGACACTAGACACTTAGGGCTCAGTCTTCAGTGATGCTAAACTTATGCTCAGTGCAGTTAGTGGAGGAAGCAAACTGTCTGTAAAACACCTTTCCCACTTCTCCCAGACCAGGGGGAAACTTGGGGCCTGAACTGATTCTTGATGCAAATTAGAGCATCCATAGAACTGCTCTAATTTTTATCAGCTTGAAAAGTCCTCTAGAGACGATTGTGTTTCTCAGAGATTAGTAAAGTTCTCTAAACTCCAGTCCTGCCACCACCCACCTCAGGCCCCCATCTAATTATTTCCCTGCCACAACCCCTTTCGTGCATACCAGAGTGAGCTCTCGGTACAGCAGGTTGAAAAATGGAATTTCCCATGGGATGGAAATTCCAAGGTTTTGAAATATGGTTTCACCCAGAATGAGGACAAAGTCAAAATCTCGAAATTTTCAGACTATTTTCTTATTGTTTTGACTTTTGTTATATTGTAATAATTTGACTTTATGAAAATTAAACAATTCCTGTGAATTTTTTTGATTAAAGGTATATGTTGCTGAGAAATATTTCATTCATCAAGTGAGTGTTTTCTGATGGAAAACTATTCCACTGGAAAATTTCACATCACCTCTGATTCTCAGCTTTCAGGTCACTTTGTGTCACTCTTGAGAGGTTGTCCCGTGGAGCATCAGTTTAAGGCTATAAAAGGCATATTCGGCAGGCGAATATGGGATGGAGGAAAGGGTAAATACTGCAAGTCGTTAAAAGTAATATGTGCAGTCAGGCATTGCTTCAGCTTCTTATTTTTCTTTAGTGATCATATAAAGTGCTACACCATTAGTTATATGATTTCATGTGTGTCCTTTTCAGTGCACATAATGTTGCTAGATTTTCAATCATGATTCAGATAGTTGGTTCATCAGTCTTGCTGTGGCTCAAACTAAATGCTTCAGAGAAAGCTAAAGAAATTAAAACAACATAATCAAATCCACCTAATAAATTGTGTAATGCTGTACATGGTGGGAAAATCCTTCCTGATCCCTTCAAAACATCAGTTTAAACCCTGAAGCATGACATTTGATAAACCACAATCAGTATATTTGTCATAAAATTATTTAGCTCTTTGAAAAAGTATACAGTAGGAAATACTGACAATAAGGTAAATAGGACCTCTTTAACTAGAGACCAGATCCTGCAGATGTTTCTTGCAAAATGATCCCATGAAAGTCAGTGCACACATTTGGTGAATAAGGTTTACAAGATCACATTCATTATGTATATTTACAGCAAAGTTCAAGGGATCACATAACAATGTCCCAGAAATAGAATGCCTGGGATTATTTTTTTCCTATTAACTTGTGTTAATTTAAAACAAAATTAACTATGCATAAAAACCTTATAATATATTATACCATTTGCTACCTAACTTTAGCTATACTTGAAACGTTTTATTCTATATATTGACTTATTTCTATTACACAATTTAAAAACAAAATTTGTTTATAATAAATCCAACTACTTAAAGAAAAAATATGAAGTAAGATAAAGCTAAATTCAGAGGAGAGGGATAGAGATGGGAAGGAAAGGAAGTGCGGAGAAAGGAGAGGAAAGTGATGAGGGCTCATGCATTTAACAGGATAATTCAGATGCTTCCAGGAAAGTATCTCATATCTCTGACATTTTTCTTTTACAATATACAGTTCTTCCTAGGGTGGCCAAGTTTACGATCTCTGTGCTCAAGACTTGAATTGTTGGTCATTTTTTGGATTTCCATTTTTGTAGTACTAGTCTTCTAATAATTATTAGTACTCTGCTTAGCCAATGTTTTTTTAAGCTTTATTCAGCATCCAATTAACACCAATTAAGTTTGAAAATAGATGTTTAGTTTGTAACACAATTTTATTTTATAGGAAAAATATTAACTCTGCAATTTAGTTCTACCCAAAATATATGGGTGTAGGAGCATTCCCAGAGCATATGGGTTAATGTTGGCCCTGAATCACAGGGCCAACATTAGTCTGACTTAGTGGCACCTGTTTTGAGCAGTCAGAGAGGTGTCCATATGATTTTACTGTTGGATTAATTTTAAACAGAGGTCCATGAACAGTTCAGAGTGCTAGCTAAAATGAGGTTCCATTGGTTAACAGAGAACAATTGGTCTAGTTCTTCCTCTCATTCCTTTTTTAGGGAATCTCTGTGTTTAATTCAAATTTGCTGGCCAAGTGTGCATATAGTGTTGCCATAGGTCTTAGCAATACGTGTAATATTTGGAGAAAATAAAGCAATTCAGGGGGGTTGGGATAGCGCATGTATCTGGACTAAACAGATGGGAGATGGCATGTTTAAGTTGGATATATGGCCTCTCCCTTCTTAGTCTCTCTTCAAATATCATGAAAGGGAGGAAGGTATCATTTCAATACATTGACTCATGGTCAAAATCCCTTTCTTAATCCAGTCTGGCTAAATGATGGGGTTGTCTGCTATACAGAGTTTTGAGTTACCCCAGGTAGAGGCCTTGGCATTTAGAAGGGGGTATTTTTGAATTTAGTAGACATCATACACTAAGTATTTCTGGCTGCCACAGTAGTTGGTGATTGTTCTTTAGGGAATTAGTAGTAATCCAAGTGCAGTCAATTGAAAAAAGGGGTAAAGGAGCAACCAATTCTGCTTCCAGCTGGAGCCAAGCCAGGACTGTACAGTATGAGGGAATGAGTCACTGCATAGCTTGGCTAAGAATTATTGCCTGATGGCAAAGTTTAAAATTAGGGAAGTTTAAAACCACCTGTTTTGACAAGGAGCTGTAATCTGTGTAAGGAGATTCTGGGTTTGTTTACCGTACAAGAAGGGCTTAAACATGGTTTTAGATTTTTGGTTAAAATAAAAGTGAGGAATGTAGATAGGGAAGGAATTCATAATAAAAAGGATTCTGGGAAGTGCATTCATTTTAGTAGTTTATTTTTCTCCAAAATGGGGAGAGGTAGCACCTGCCATCTATTTAAATAGTTTGCTAAATTGCATGATTAATGGGACTGGATTAACGTTGTCTATGCTTTTAATTTCCCTAGAGAACAGGATGCCAAGATATCCCAGGTTTGTCTGTTGCCACCCAAATGTCCCTTTTGGAGAGTCACTTCCAGCTAGATCTGATGAGATCCTTATTGCTTCTGAGTTATCCCAATGTATCTTGTAGCCAGAGAATTTGCCAAAGTTATCTATTTTTTTTCAGGATGTTTGGCACAGATTGATCTGGATTTTTAATAAATAGGAGGATGTTGTCTGTATATAGAAGGATTTTTTTTAATCTCCTGAGACCCTTGATTTCATCTCTTGAATACCTTGGTGTTCCCTAATTCAGTGGCTCCCAACCTTTCCAGACTACTGTACTCCTTTCAGGAGTCTGATTTGTCTTGTGTATCCCCAAGTTACATCTCACTTAAACTACCTGCTTACAAAATCAGACATAAAAATACAAAAGTGTGACAGCATACTACTACTGAAAAATTGCTTATGTTCTCATTTTACCATAATAAAATAAATCTATTGGAATATAAATATTGTATTTACATTTCAGTGTGCAGTACATACAGAAATACAAACAAGTCATTGTCTGCATGAAATTTTAGTTTGTACTGACTTTGCTAGTGCTGTTTATGTTGCCTGTTGTAAAACTAGGCAAATACCTAGATGAGTTGATGGACACCCTGGAAGACCTCTGTGTATCCCCAGGGGTACATGTACTCCTGGTTGAGAACCATTGCCCTAATTAGTATTGCAAATGGTTCTAATGCTAAATTGAACAGGAGAGGGGCAGGGACATCCCTGTTTAGTTTCCTGAAACAGATCACAGCAGGGCAGGCAGAAGGAGATAGGATTTTCTATTTATTAGGCTACTAGATTTGGGATTAGAATATAACATCTTTATCCGTGAAATAAAGGAATTTCCCAACCCAAATTTAGCCAGGGTAAGAAACAGATAATGCCAGTTCACTATGTCAAAGGTTTTCTCTGCATCAAGTGAAACGTTTGCATGGGAATGTCTAGAATGTTGGTGGAATGCCATAGCATTAATCAACTGATGTCTGAACCATGCTTTTTAAAATAAATCTCACTTGATTGGGGTGAACCATATCACTCACTACTTTTTCAAATCTCTTAGCCAATATTTTTGAAAGTATTTTATGTCAGTATTGATTAAAGATATGAGTCAGTAGATATTATACTTTCACACATCCTTTCCTGGTTTAAGTAGAACTGTAATTAAGACTTGCCTCATAGTAGGAAGTAACATACCATTCTCTAAGGCATTTTCATAAATGTACAACTTCTTAGGAGCCATAATTTCTTTAAGAGTGTGATAGAATGCTATCAGTAGATCATCAGGGCTGGGGGTGCGGGGTCTTGCCTAGACTCACTTCCTCCATGGCCGTGATTATTTCTTCCGACTACAAGGGAAAAGCCATCCTGGCCTGCTACTTTTCTCAGATTTGTGGGAGGAGAAGAGTTTTAACAAAATTATTCAGTTCTGGGTCAGCTGGGCTGGTATTACTTTTAATGCTTATTTACAAAGATAGCCCTGATCATTACCTCAGTGTTGACTAATCTGTGGAAAGAAAAACACCAAAAGAAATAATTTACACAGCGCTTAATATTTATTTCGAAATAATAAACCAGATCTTGGCACACAGTCACCGCATGCACGACTCTTGTGGCACAAAGGAACTATAAGGGAGGAAAATTTTCCTCAGATGGAGCAAATGTAGGCTGTCATATTTGGCTCTACACCACCCCCCTCTCCAGGCCATGAGATGGAGTGAGTTGGGGGAGGTGAAGTGGGGGCACTGCTGTTACCCAGCTTAAAAATTCAGGAGCTGTTACATAAGTTAGAACATCCCTAAGGTTGCTCTAATTACAGAGAAGGTTTGAACAAACCCCTGGATGTCCCAGGGATCAGGGGAGTGCATGTGATGTATTCTCAGCTTTGCCCCATTCCACTTCCCATCTGTTTCTATTCCCCATCCATCAGGTTCTGTGCCAAGCGCAGTTAGGCTAGAGCAAAGGATCAGGTATATTTTCTAGTTTTAGAGTACAGATAATGGGAAATCATAGCCCAGCACTGTGCTTATGATTGCCATTATAGAACATGATCTTTCCACTTGGATAACATTGCAAAATAAAAAAATGCAATCGAAGCTATTTTTTAAACAAAGAACTAATGGTATGGATCTTGAAGACGTAACACAGTCTCTAACACTTCCTTCTAAATATCAAGTCACTCTTCAGCCCTAAAACTATAGTCTCTTTCTTGTATGCAATTACTTTGGGGGGGTTCAGTTTCTGCACCCTTTAATGTTGCTCCTTGATCACGCATGCAGACACTGGTGAGTAATGTGACACACTATCTCCCCTCTATGGTTGCATTCGTTGCCTCCTTAGTACTTTGTGCCAGTTTACCTAGAAAAACCAGAGTTGGCTAGTTGCAGATCAGAGTTTTCTCGTGACCAATATTGGGTTTCACTGATAGAACATGAGTAAGGGGAGTGCCTTGCCGCATTGATGCTAGTTATAGAACATGATCTTTTCTACACAGTGTTATAAGGTTCTGAAGTATGTTTTGTGCCTTTGACCTGTTTGGGGGTGTACAGGTTTTGGTAGGACTTTCAGACAGTTATTTGCAGGTTGTGACACTGGAACTTCCACAAACCAGACCCAAGGATGTAGTGCTAAAATTGAAGCCTAGTAACTTGGGTTTGGCCTGTCATTCAGCTGTTCTTTCTAGCTCCTTTGCTCTTTTACCTTCTACTTTCTTTTACTTTTCTACCTTAAATTCTGTTTACCGTCTAGCTGGAGGCAAGAGGACACAACTATTCTACTCCTGGGATAAAATGAATTCAATAAGCATTGTCTAAAAACTATATATTCACTTTAATTCTTCTGTTTTCCTGGTGTGGTAGTTATCATTTATTTAAAACGTTCAGATCTGTGCACATAGTAAATTAACCACTTCGCAACCCTCTTTTACGAAACTTTTACCATCCTATTCAACTGCACAGAATAAGTATTAAATGGCACATAAGAATTACCATTGGCTAGTTAAGTGAACTCTTATTTGACGCATTAAATGGGTGTGCTGTATTCAGAATAGGAAAGAGAGTATGAGTTAGACAATAAGTTTGCTTCCCTTTACCACAGAGTGTCCCAGGAGGAGACAGCTCATGTGTCTCTAATAGCACTGGCAGATTGCATTGGCATTTGGACACAACAGATGTGCTTTTAGATACCCAGTGGCAATGAAGATAAATTTACCTCCTTTTGAAATAAAAATAAAAAATGCTTTCATGTAGTCAGCTTCAATATCTGAGTTTTATTTTGGTATATCATAGCAACCTTGATTTCTTTCCTAACCTTGGGCACAGGAGATCCCTAAACTGAACATACACAGGAACATCTCCCTCCTGTCCACTCAATGAAATGTGATGTACAGCGCAGAGAAACAATGACAACAGTGTTGGAAACCAGGTCAGCTCTCTCTTCCCCACAATGGCCCCAATCCAGCAAAGTACTTGTGTGCAGTAGTATTGCTGACTACAATGGGATTACTCATGTGCTTAAAGTTATGCATGTGCTTAACTGCTTTGAGGGAGTGGATTTAAAGAACTTTTAAAAAAGCTTGATTGCTGTCAAGGTTCCTTCCCCACTCTGAACTCTAGGGTACACATGTGGGGACCTGCATGAAAAAAACCCTAAGCTTATTTTTACCAGCTTAGGTTAAAACTTCCCCAAGGTACAAACTATTTTACCTTTTCGTCCCTGGACTTTATTGCTGCCACCACCAAGCGTCTAACAAATATAACCACTTGGAAACGTCTTTCCCTCCAAAATCCCCCCAAGCCCTACACCCTCTTTCCTGGGGAAGGCTTGATAAAAATCCTCACCAATTTGCACAGGTGAACACAGACCCAAACCCTTGGATCTTAAGAACAAGGAAAAAGCAATCAAATTCTTAAAAGAAGAATTTTAGTTGAAGAAAAAGTAAAAGACTTACCTTTGTAAAATCAGGATGGTAAATACCTTGCAGGATAATCAGATTCAAAACACAGAGAATCCCTCTAGGCAAAACCTTAAGTTACAAAAAGACACAAAAACAGGAATATACATTCCATTCAGCACAACTTATTTTATCAGCCATTAAAACAAAACAGAATCTAATGGCATATCTAACTAGATTGCTTATTAACCCTTTACAGGAGTTCTGGCCTGCATTCCTGCTGTGGTCCTGGCAAAAGAAAAAACACAGACAGAGAGAACTCTCCCCCCCCCCCCAGCTTTGAAAGTATCTTGTCTCCTCATTGGTCATTTTGGTCAGGTGCCAGCGAGGTTATCCTAGCTTCTTAACCCTTTACAGGTGAAAGGGTTTTTTCTCTGGCCAGGAGGGAATTAAAGGTGGTTAGCCTTCCCTTTATATTTATGACATGCCCCCAAATCACAGATAGGGTGAAACGCTGGCTGTGATTTCTTCCTGGCGCTCTAGGAGAAAACAGAGTTAATAAGACATATGCACCTCTAAATATACCACCAAGTATATAAAGACTAACAATATTTTCCACATCTCAAGGACGATTTTAACCAGTTGATTTTGGGAAACTTTCACAGGAGAGTTCATCAGCCACTTTGTTAGAAGCTCCTGAGATGTGTTGGATGTCGAAATCAAAATCTTGGAGAGCTAAACTCCACTGAATAAGTTTGTTATTTCCCGTGGCAGTATGAAGCCACTGTAGCACAGCATGGTCGGTTTGCAGGTGGAAACGCCGTCCCCAAACATATGGGCATAGCTTTTCGAGAGCGTAGACAATGGCATAACGTTCTTTTTCACTGACTGACCTGTTGCTTTCCCTCTCAGACAGCTTCTTGCTGAGAAACACTACAGGATGGAATTCTTGATCCAGTCCTTCCTGCATTAAAACTGCTCCCACACCATGCTCGGATGCATCTGTGGTTACTAGGAATGGTTTGTCAAAGTCTGGGGCCCTTAGCACAGGGTCAGACATGAGTGTCGCTTTAAGCTGGTTAAAGGCCTTCTGACACTTTTCGGTCCACTGAACAGCATTTGGCCATTTCTTTTTGGTTAGGTCAGTCAGTGGGGTGGCGATTTGGCTGTATTGCGATATAAATCGCCCATAATATCTGGCCAAGCCTAAGAAGGATTGGACCTGTTTCTTTGACTTTGGAACAGGCCACTTTTGGATAGCATCCACTTTGGCCTGTAGGGGGTTGATAGTTCCTTGACCCACCTGGTGTCCAAGGTAAGTCACTCTGTTTAGGCCTATTTGACACTTCTTAGCCTTAACAATTAGTCCTGCCTCCCTTATGCACTCAAAGACTTTTTGTAGATGTTCCAGGTATTCTGCCCAGGAATCCAAAAATATGGCCACATCGTCAAGGTAAATGACTGCATATTCTCCTAATCCTGCTAGGAGACCATCTACAAGTTTTTGGAAGGTGGTGGGTGCATTCCACAGCCCGAAAGGGGAGTACATTAAATTCATACAGTCTGACATGGGTGGTGAAGGCTGACCTTTCCTTGGTGGATTCATCTAGCGGTACCTGCCAGTAGCCCTTGGTTAAGTCCAAGGTAGAGATGAACTGGGCCCATCCCAGTTTCTGTAATAGTTCATCTGTGCGTGGCATTGGATAGTTGTCTGGGCGAGTTACAGCATTTCGCTTACAGTAGTCCATGCAAAAACGTATCTCCCCATCTGGTTTGGGAACTAGAACCACTGGAGATACCCATGCACTGCCAGAGGGGCAGATTACACCCATCTGTAACATATCCTGGATCTCCCATTCTATAGCAGTTTTAGCTTGAGGCGACACCTGGTAAGGTGGGACTTTAATCGGGTGAGCATTACCTGTGTCAATGGAGTGGTATGCCTGTTCAGTCAGTCCTGGGGTGGCTGAGAATGTCTGTGCATAGCTAGTGCACAGCTCCTTGATCTGCTGTCGCTGGTCATGGAGAGGTTCTCCTTTTCCACATCACCAGCACTTTTCCCTTCATAGTAGACACCTTCAGGCCACTCAGCGTCATCTCCTCCCTGAGCTGTCAACTGACAAACCTTTAATTCTCTGGAATAAAAGGGCTTTAGAGAATTAATATGGTACATTTTAGGCTTTCGGTTGGAGGTGGGGAATGCTATGAGATAATTAACAGCTCCCAGGCGCTCCTGGACCGTGAATGGTCCTTCCCATGATGCTTCCATTTTATGGGCCTGGAGCGTCTTTAAGACCATGACCTGGTCCTCTACTTTGAAGGAACACTCTCTGGCATGTTTATTAGACCAGGCTTTTTGCTCTTTTTGAGCATCCTTTAGGTTTTCTCTAGCAAGGGCTAAAGAGGTTCGGAGGGTGTTTTGTAGGTTGGTTACAAAGTCCAGAATGTTAGTTCCTGGAGAAGGTGTAAATCCCTCCCATTGCTGCTTCAACGACTGTAATGGCCCCTTAACCTCGCGGCCATATACAAGTTCAAATGGGGAAAACCCTAAACTGGGATGTGGTACAGCTCTGTAGGCAAAGAGCAACTGCTGCAACACTAGGTCCCAATCATTGGAGTGCTCATTTATGAATCATGGCCCCCAAAGTCCCATTAAATTTCTCCACCAGGCCATTTGTTTGATGATGGTAAAGGGTGGCAACCAAGTGATTCACCCAATGAGCTTCCCAAAGGCTTTCCATAGTTCCTGCCATGAAATTAGTTCCTGCATCTGTGAGGATGTCGGAGGGCCATCCTACCCTGGCAAAAATGTCTGCTAGTGCCTGGCACACACTTTTAGCCCTGGTGTTGCTTAGAGCTACTGCTTCCAGCTATCAGGTGACAAAAGCCATGAAAGTCAGTATGTACTGCTTTCCTCTGGGTGTCTTTTTTGGAAAAGGACCCAGAATATCCACAGCTACTCACTGAAATGGAACTTCAATGATGGGGAGTGGCTGGAGAGGGGCTTTGACCTGGTCTTGGGGTTTTCCCACTCTTTGGCACACCTCACAAGACCGGACATAGGTAGAAACATCCACTGGGAGGGAATAGGCAAGGAATGAGCTCCCCAAATGGTCTTTGGTCCTGTTCACCCCAGCATGGCCACTAGGATGATTGTGGGCTGAGCTCAAGAGCTTTACCCGGTACTTAGTTGGAACTACCAACTGTCTGAGGATTCCAGTCTTCCTGGTGTCCACCAGAAAGTTTCCTTGTATAAAAGCCCTTTTTCTACAACAAACCTGGATCGATTAGAAGAGCTGAGAGGCGGTGGATTGCTCTGTGCCGCCGTCCAAGCTCTCTGGAGGCTTTCATCTGCTTCCTGTTCAGTCTGGAACGGTTCCCTTGACGCTGGAGACATCAGTTCCTCATTGGATTGTGGACCTAGGCTTGGTCCCTCTGGAAGCGATTCAGGTGATGGGGCTGTTTCCACTTACTGTGAACTGCTCTCCACTGGGGCACTATGTTGGGTTTCAGGCTCCGGCTGAGCCTCTTGTGTAGGGTTATCGGCTGCTGCCGGTTCAGGTTCGGTGGGGTCCTCTGGTGTTGGGTTGCGAGTACTGGATTCAGTGCTGGCAATGGGTCTGGTGTTGGTTGTTCCGCTGGTTCCGGTTCTGGGGCTGGCTCTGTCTGGGTCTCTGGGATGGGATCCACTACTGCTGTTGCAGACGTTGGCATGGGGTGCGGTTCCATCACCTCTGACTGGGTCCTGGTAGAAGTTTCCGGAACAGAGCTAGGTGTGACAGCTTGCTTAGCCTGGCTGCAGGTGACCATTCCCACCCTCTTGGCTAGTTTTACATGATTGGCCAAGTCTTCCCCCAACAGCATGGGGATGGGATAATCATCATAGACTGCAAAAGTCCACGTTCCTGACCAGCCCTTGTACTGGACAGGCAACTTGACTGTAGGCAAATTGAAAGAGTTGCACTTGAAGGGTTGATTTGTCACTTGGATCTCTGGGCCGATTAAATTGGGGTCCACTAAGGAGCATGGATAACCGACACTTGCGCTCTGGTGTCCCTCCACGCGGTGACCTTCCCGCCCAAGCTCACAGTTTCCCGCCACTGAGAGGGTCTCTGGTGTGATTCCGGTGCAATGAACTGTAATCTGTTGGGGTTCTTGGGGCAGTTGGCCTTTACATGCCCCGGCTCATTACATTTAAAACATCGTCCAGCTGACGGATCACTGGGGTGAGGTGGGTTGCTGGAGAACGGTGTGGCAGGACAATAAGGTGTCTGGAGTATTTCTTGGTGTGTAGTTGGGGCCTCGGGCTGCCCCCAGTAGTAGGGAGTTGTCTGAGGGGGTCCCTTCTGGTATCCACTCCAGCTGCGACCAGGGTTGTTCCTCTCTCCACCCGTTTTGTTCCGGATTGCCCTGCCTCTCTGGCAGTCTAGGACTGTTCGTATCAATCAGCATAAGCAGCAAGACTTTCTGCTGAGTCCATTTCCTTATCCCATAAACACGGTTTTATTTTCTCCTTGGACATCGTCGGAATTGCTCCTAAGCTATCAAATCACACATGCCATCAAAGCTAGTGACACCCCTTCCTTGGACCTCTTTGTCTAACAGATCCTTCATCTGGTTTAGATAAGCCACATTACTTAGTCCAGGCCCTCTCTTAAGGGTTCGAAATTTTACTCTGTACGTTTCAGATGTAATTTGAAATTGCTTTAAAACCAAATCCTTGAACTTATTATAGTCAGAAGCCTCATCAATAGGCATCTTATTGAATATGTCCAGAGCTCTTCCAGTCAATTTTGCGACCAATGTGGTCATCTTGTGAGCTTCAGGAATTTTATGGAGAGTGCACAGTCTCTCAAAGGTGAGAAAATATTCAGCAATATCACTGGATTCATCATACTGTGGACATAGTCGCTCCCATCTGTGGATTGTTAGGGTTATCCAGTAGATTCCGCTCAGCCCTTACCTTCTCCATCTCCAGTGCATGCTTCCTCTCTTTTTCCCTTGCCTCCATAGCTCTCCTGTGGGCAGCCTCTAGGGCTTTTTCTGTCTCTTTCACTGCCTCCAGTCTGGTTAACTCCAATTTGTGTTGTGCCTTGGTTTCTGTCATGTTAGCCTCTCTGTTTTTAATTAACTTTACACCCAAGAGTTAGAAAGAAAAAACAAACAAAAAAAAACTTTGCTTGTCAATATATCTATATCTATATCTATATATAAATAGATTGTGCTGTAACCGGATACCTATGTTCTCTGATAGTGATGGTCAGCCTACAGAAAAATCCTTAAAAAAAAAAGCCCTAATACATTTGTCTCCAGGCAAATAGACAGAAAACCCCTCTATTTGCTCTCAGGTAAAAAAAAAAAACTTCTTCAGGTCTGTGAAGACCTGGGAATTTCCCTGCAGGAGGTTAACTACCCTGCCTTTAGGTAGAGAAAACTCCAGCTCACAAAATACAATTCCCCTTTGTCTCTGCTCTGGCCCCCAAGCAGAGACAAAAAACAAACCCTCTAACTGCTTTCAGCTTAAAACCCGCTTTCCAGCAGCCCAAAGGGAAAAAAATATATCCTTTTTTAAAATCTGTGCTTCTGGTTCAAAAAATCTCAAACTGATCTCAAAATGATTTCAAGTTAATCCCACCGCTCTGCGACCATGTCAAGGTTCCTTCCCCACTCTGAATTCTAGGGTACAGACGTGGGGACCTGCATGAAAAACCCCCTAAGCTTATTTTTACCAGCTTAGGTTAAAACTTCCCCAAGGTACAAACTGTTTTTCCTTTTGTCCCTGGACTTTATTGCTGCCACCACCAAGCATCTAACAAATATAACCAGGAAAGAGCACACTTGGAAACGTCTTTCCCTCCAAAATCCCCCAAGCCCTACACCCCCTTTCCTGGGGAAGGCTTGGTAAAAATCCTCACCAATTTGCATAGGTGAACACAGACCCAAACCCTTGGATCTTAAGAACAAGGAAGAAGCAATCAGATTCTTAAAAGAAGAATTTTAATTGAAGAAAAAGTAAAAGACTCAGCTCTGTAAAATCAGGATGGTAAATACCTTACAGGGTAATCAGATTCAAAACAGAGAATCCCTCTAGGCAAAACCTTAAGTTACAAAAAGACACAAAAACAGGAATATACATTCCATTCAGCACAACTTATTTTATCAGCCATTTAAACAAAACAGAATCTAACATGTATCTAACTAGATTGCTTATTAACCCTTTACAGGAGTTCTGACCTGCATTCCTGCTCTGGTCCTGGCAAAAGCAACACACAGACAGAGAACCCTTTGTTCATCCCCCCCACCCCCAGCTTTGAAAGTATCTTGTCTCCTCATTGGTCATTTTGGTCAGGTGCCAGCGAGGTTATCTTTAGCTTCTTAACCCTTTACAGGTGAAAGGGTTTTTCCTCTGGCCAGAAGAGATTTAAAGGTGGTTAGCCCTCCGTTTATATTTATGACAATTGCCATATATAAACAAAGCAAAATGTCACAATGGGATGAGCCATGTGTATTTCCTAATGCTTCAGTTCCTGAACTGTTAGACCTGTTGCATAACCAGGACCTACAACCTTCAATAATTACTAATACCATAGATGTACTGTGCTGGAAAGGGCCCTCTGATTCTGTGAATAATACTATTTTAGCAGTACTAGAATGAAAATGTTAACTTTTAAAGCAACTTCTCAAATTATTAGTTACATGCCCCTCTGCAATTCAACCAAAAATCAAGGTGTTTTCCAAATTCTCTTTTTAGAAGCATAATTATGCTTCAAGATATTCAATTCCAGCTTCTGAGTTGCTAATATTTCATTTTCTTTGTATGTCTGCCATACAGACATCGATAAAGCATCCAAGCAGCTCTGATAAATGCACCCTTTCAAAATGGTGATCATCAGAAATTTGAGCACTAAGTTCAGCTATATGAGGCAACTTAGATGGTTTATTATTTGTTAGAAGTATGCTGTACATGTGATGTGTGCTTAATTTTTTTTTAAATCCATATTAAAAATGTGGAGTAGCTGTAAAGAAATAGACTGGAGTATACATGGATATAATCATAGGTTCATTTATTTAATAGGCACTTAAAAAGAGAAAGGGGTTCTGTGACTCTTATTGTGTGGTAGAAGTATATTAAATCTTTTCCTTGAATGTTTTTTTTTCTTTGCCAGATCATACTGAGCAACTTCAAATCCTTTAACTGCTAGAAACTAACTACAAAGCTTTCTTAAGACATACTTTGGTCTTGTTGAGTGGATTATATTGTCCAGCTCCTTCACAGCTGAGCACAGTCCAATGTTGCTGATTTTTCAGTAACTCTGAACCGAATAAAATAGTTTCTATGGAAATATTTTGCCCCCCCCAGCCCCCTCCCAGGGGAGGAGTTATTGATTGGACCAGTAATGATGAGACACGGTGCCTGTCAGGGAAGTGGACAGTACATGCTTGGTAAGGCAAGAGCTGGGCACCTCTTTCTCCTGAGGGCCTCTACTTCATGTTGGCTTGGAATCAGGGGGCGGGGGGAAAGGAATGCTGATTGGCTCTCATGCTCCTTTCCCTGTACCCCACCACCACTTTGTCATGGTGTGCGTGTGTGTGTGTTGTGCTTTTAGGGTTCATGAGCTTGTGCACAAGCAGCAGGGGACAGTAGTGTATGCAAAGAGCAATGTCACTGAAATGGAGATATTCAAAAACTGATCAAGCAGGAAAGGGGGGAGAGCCAAAGGCATGTGCAGATGAACAATATTTGTCCCATCAAAGCCCTTTTTAGCCAACCAGACTGGACTCTGTTCATACACAGGGCTAGCAGCTACCCGATCAGGTGCCAATTTGCTGCAGTCATTAGAAGACTTAACCTACTTCGGTCTCAATCCAGCAAATTTTGGCATGCATTCCTTTGCAAATGGGGCAGCAACGTCAGCAGCACTGAAGGATTTTTACTTTCAGTAGTTCCAGGAAGTTAGGTCCTGTAATAGTCTGATTTCCTAAGCCCATGTCTGCCCTACTGATGGATTGCTGGGCATGCCAGGGTTTGAACTAACCATGTAATTTGTGATTGCAGGAGACCTAGGAAGGGCAGTGTCTGTATCTGTGGACACTCTATTATGCGTAGGCCCAAAAGCAGGCAGCCAGGTTGGCAGGTGGATCACAACTGAGCTTTAGGACTGAAGCCATCTGCCTTTGAGGGTGTGGTGGAAGGGGTATGTTGTGGGATCAGCTGATGCCCCTTTTGCATTCATTGATGGTCCATCTACACCCAGCTGATATCTTGGTGATTTATCTGGTAAAAATGATCTTGGGACTTGCACTGGAATACTTGAGAATTAGGATTCATTTGGGGTGTGGAATTGATTGAGGCCACAAACAAGACTAGTTTGGTCAGACATGCTCATGAGATGAGTTTTTTGGAGGGCCATGAAAAACGTGAACTGCAAAGTTGTCAGTTTTTGGTTACATGATGGGCACAGTAAAATTCCTGGCATGTGAGAGTCGAGAGGGTGAGCATACAACACCCCTTCTTTTTGTTAAAATAAGTTGAGGTCTTCTGCTTAAACCCATCCTTGTGTACCATTCATTCACCTACATATCCTAATCAATGAAAAAAATTGTTGCAGATAGGCCAGACTCATTCCCCAGCTGTAAGACCAGATTCTGATCTCAGTTACAGCATGCAAATCAGGACCAACTCCAGATTTCCAGTGTTATGAGGTCAGAATCATTATTCATGGGGATCACACCCCCGTAACAGAGGTTTATCTCCTTGCAAGCTATGATATGAAGCATGTATCTCCACATGACTGCTTCCTGGTGCCAAATAAGAGATGTCCCACTCTCACGGTCACAGATTCGATGGGGCACAACCTGGAACTGAGGTACCTCTGACCCCTCTGTCTTACCAAGCTATGCTTCCTCTCACACTGTGATGTTGTGACAAGCTGCAAACCTCTGGTAGGTACTGCACTTACCCAGACATCCACAGGCAGGAACAAACCCAGCTGAGTTACATGAATGCTTCTTCTAGCCCAGGGGTGGGCAAACTTTTTGGCCGAAGGGCCACATTGGGGTTGCAAAACTGTATGGAGGGCTGGGTAGGGAAGGCTATGCCTCCCCAAACAGCCTGGCCCCTGGCCCCTATCTGACCCCCCTCCCACTTCTCGCCCCCTGACTGCTCCCATTGAAACCCCTGACCCATCCAACCCCCCCTGCTCCTTGTCCCCTGACAGCCCCCTTCTGAGACCCCCTGACCCTAACCACCCCCCCAGGACCCCACCCCTCATCCAACCCCCCACCCCTGTTCCCCGACGGCACCAACTCCTATCCACACCCCTACCCCCTGACAGGCCCCCTGGGACTCCCATGCCTATCCAACCCCCACCCCTGACCGCCCCCCCGAACCTCCACCCCATCCAACTGCCCCCTTCTCCCTGTCCTCTGACTGCCCCCTGGAACCCCGTGCCCCTTATCCAACCCCCTGGGCCCCTTACCATGCCGCTCAGAGCAGCATGTCTGGCAGCCGTGCTGCCCAGCCGCCGCCAGACATGCTGCCATACTTCCCTGCAGGAGTGTGCAGACCTGCTGCCCAGAGCGTTGCCCACGCGGTGGCGTGGTTGTGGAAGAGGGGAACAGCAGGGGAGGGGTCAGGGACTAGCCTCCCCGGCCAGGAGCCGGGCAGGATAGTCCCGCGAGCCAGATGTGGCCTGCGGGCCGTAGTTTGCTGACCTCTGTTCTAGCCACCCATGAACCAACAATGGAGAGGCTCCAGCCAATTCCCCCAGCATCACAGCCTAAGACCCCAGGGCTATACAGTCATGCCCTGGTCAGAAGCCTGACCAATGTAAGTTTATTACCCAGTCTGCCACTTCTACAAAGGCAAGTGGACAGACTTCATAACTTCCCATACTAGGATAGTACATACAATCCAACAGGATATTAATGTTCAACACAGCAAAACTTTTAAAGTGATACCTTGCAAGGCATACCTTGTAGGAAACATTATATGACAGTGGTGAATATGGGGGTTTCAAGCTGTTGATTTGGGGTACAGAGTCTCACACTCGCCACTAGTTTAAATCAATGGAGTTCTGCCCATTATGCTGCTCTGGGAAATATCATTCAATAACTCTGCTTGAAACAGTACAAGACCTCAGTACAACAGTAACAGGCCTGTTGATACAGAGTTTTACAAATGCTGTCCAACTCAACAACATCTGCTGTGCCAGTGGCTACTGAATATACATGCTGTCTGCTCTCTTTCTCCAACACTTTAATCAATATAGCCACTGAAGTCTTTGATTTTCCATAAACATCTTTATCTCCTTAAGAAGGGTACTCTTGGTTGGAGGCAAGGATATAATAGCTCTGTATAAGAATATATTATGATGTTTAATGACTGCATTAATTCTTTGAGGCCATTTTTTCTTGATTTGGCAGATCTGTATGAGGCTTCTCACCTGGCATCCAGCAATGAAATATACATCTTTAGGTGTATACTAACTTACTAAATAAAAAATGATTCAAGGTAGTACAGAGTTCTAATAGATCATACCAACAGTAGCATCTAGTTGAGGACATCTTAAGCCTTTGATTGGAGTGGTTAGAGTTTGTAAACTGCACTGATTTAACATCTACAAGTCAAAGAACTTGCAAGTTCACTCCTGCCGATAACAGAGCTTGAAGGCTCCACAGGCTGAATAGCTCCATATCATGGAGCTTAATTAGTACATACTTCAAATGTCTGTGCTGATGAATGTGACAGAGTGAATGGCCCTCTAATTATCTGTAGGAAAGAACAATGACACACAGCTACACAGGTTCCCCCACATTTCCACACCAATTTGCATAGCCAGCTTAAGTAGTGAGAGAGGAATTCAATCTCCATATATCTTCTCTTGCTAACAAGGGCACCAAATAGTGCCACTTGTGTTTATATTAACACCTATCCACTCAGAATTAGACTGAAACCATCAGCTTCTTTTGTGTAGCCCACAGAACAGCCATGCAATAATAATGTGTTTTTTTTCCTCCAGTGACTACTGAACTGAGCTGGATTTGAACTATCACCGAGAGAGAAGATTCCACAGCTTTTCACCAATTCCTTGACTATTCATCTAGACCTCTTCAATGTAAACTCTTAAAATAAAGTAGTTCTGCAGAAACAGACAAAGAAAATTAGAACTCTTAAGTAGTTAAGGTTTTTTAATTGTTGTTCATAAGGAAACTGATGACCGTCCCTACACATCCATTATTGCATTCACTATATTTTATATGGAGAGTAAAGAATAATTTCCAGCTATGCATTCTATGACAATTTAATGTCAAAAATAATAGCGGAGTTTCTCATTATAATGGAGCTCTTATGTCAAGCCATTTAGCCTTATGGAAGAATGTATTAACATTTACTAGATTCAGTAACTGTGCAGTAATAAATTTGGTAAGATACAAGTTATTGGTGAAAAATGGCATATTTCAAAACACAACAACATTTAGTGTGTTCCTGATGGCCACTAAAGTAAAGGCTAAAAAACCCAGCTTATTGTATAATGTTTTGGAAAGTGGAACACAAGACAAGTTGTCTTTGGGATGAGATTTTTCCAAGTTAGATTCACCATGAAGTAGAAATCAATGTTTGTGAGTGTCCATGTAATGTTTGAGTGAAATCCCTACAAGTAAATTTTTGAGATGAGGGAAAAAAAAAAAAGCATGGAGGGGATATAACTCAAAAATTGTTGAATGGGGTTAGATCATTGAGGCGATGTATATTCAAACACTCTCCACAATTCCAATATTTGGAGTGGAATGATTTTGTTAAAATGATCAGCAGTGAAATGATTAACTATTTTGATGTTCAACTCACATCATTCTGTTTCAGAGTTAACCTCAATTGAGAATAGGAAGAGTTATTTCACACCTCTTCGGGGATTAAATGCTGACCCTCCACTGAGCAAAGCCTTAGTATACAAATGAGCTTTACACAAAGAAGCTTGTAAATTCTGAGGAAAAGACCGTACTTAATCAAGTGGCCTGGTTTAGAGCCCGTGTGTGTGTGTGTGTGTGTGTAGCCTTTCCCACAAAGCCCACTACAGCTTAATGGCATTGGTAGCAGCCGGGAACACTATATACTCTCTGCACAGGGGATGCAGATCTGTGCAAATATATAATGGCAGATCACCCACGAGTGTAGAGGTTTCCTGTGTAGTATTCAGGGCCTTCTGTTTCCCTGGAGCAAGTGGGGTTGGTAAGCAGTACTTGTCCCTTTGGGCTGTTACAGTCAAGCTGTCTGCAGATTCAATACTACATTGATTTCATCTTTGAAAGGGTTTCTTCATAATTTATACCATGAAGCATGATTAATTACTATAATTTTAATCCCAGGTACACTAGTGCAACTTCAGATCATAATCAAATTCATTTTTATTGAATTAGTATTGAGTTTAGTAATGTGCATGAAACTCTCTCTCCCACTTTCAAAATGTGCACTGTGGTCTTTAGTTGATTTTTTTTTTTTTTTTTTTTTTTTTTTGCCATTAACTGAGTTTGTTTTGGAGGTGAGGTTTATCATTTTCACACCATTTTCTTGAAGAATCAGAGCAATCAAGAGGGCAGACATAAAAAATAATTTGAATGTTTGAATCAACTCAAAACCATCAAAATTAAAGAAGTGGTATGAAAGTGTCCTATCGTGAATTAATGTAACCTTTGCCATAAAGGCTCTCATCATAATGTATTTTGATATTTTAGTGGATGTCACATCTCACTACACTACAGCTTCACTGTAATTTAACATAAGGTATTAGACAAATAGTGCTGATTAGGCTCCAAGTGCCAATCAAATTTTGCTAAGTCACAGCAGGCTTGCTGTCTTAGAAATGTAGCCAGCTATCAGGCTGCTCCAGATTTCCTCATGTCTCTGTGCTTACTGTGCTAAATACTTTTCAGAAAAGGCTATTAACTTGGACCTGGAAGGGATACTTCCACTCACATTAGAATAATGTTCTAAAGGTAGTGCTGCTTATTTCAAGGAAAGAAGAGCTCAGCTTAACATTGACCCAGATTCAAACTGAGATCCCACCCAAAAGCAGTGAATTAAATTTATGTAACACACTAAGGGTTGGTCATGCCTTTTGGGCACAGCCCATAGCAATAGGTTGCAAGAAACTGCTCTGCCCCATGAGATTTTGGCCTCAGGAGATGGATTGCTGCCTGAATTCCCTGGAAGACAGTAGGAGAGCACCCCCTCCTGTATCTCTTTTTGGGTGTAGCCTGCTCCTCACCTATGCTGTAGTTTTTCTCCAGGGCATGGTGATCAGGGGGAGGTAGGCCTTTGCCCCACATCCTTTGGGTTGCTGTGCATCCCTTGACAGCAAAGACTAATTGTGCCTGACTTTGTGGGCCACGCAAAGGAGGGTGCTGGGGTGTCTTGGGCTTAAGAAACTAACGTAAGACCAAAAAGATCTGGGCTCAATTCCTGGCTCTGATAAAAGTTTCCTGTAAGACTTTGGGTTAGTCAGTAAGGGCTTTCTCCAAAGCCCATTGAAATCAATGGGAGTCTTTCGTATGGATCTGGCCCTTAATCCTTCTGGGACAGAGCCTCAGCTGATGCGAATCAAACTAGAGCCATTGGCTCCAATAGAGCAAAACAAATTTGCACCAGCTGAGGATATGGTTGTTTGTCTTAGTATCACTTTTGCAAGGCAGAGATAAAAATACTCCCCATAACTTCACAGGGATGTTGAATAAAATCCATGAATGTCTGCAATACTCAGATATTGTAGTATCAGGGGCCATATAAACCATCTTTCCTACCTAGGTATATCAGGGCATTTATGTCCTTTCTTCCCCATTCTTAGTGCACATCCAGGCATTATTCAATTAGTTACCTGTATAGTGTAAAAATAGCAAGCCTCTCCTACAATGTAAACCTTTCCAAAATGAAAATGCTGTTTTTCTGGTATCTCAGTAGATGTACAACAGATAGTTTAAAATAGGAGCTGGTTTATATATAATCCCCCCAACTTCAGATTTCTATTTCCACAAGAGATAATTTGTGTGAAAGTGAGGGAACCAGTTCATTATATGCAATTAGAAGAAAACTGTCCCTTAGGGTCAAAGTAACTCAGCCAAAGTAAAATGATTCATGGCCAGGACCGGCTCCAGGCACCAGCAAAGCAAGCATGTGTTTGGGGCAGCACAACTCTGGGGCGGCGTTCCGGCCCCCGTTTTGTTGTTGTTGTGTTTTTGCTTGGGCAGTTGCGCTTTTGAAGCTTGGGGTGGCAAAAACCCGAGAGCCGGCCCTGCTCATGTTGGAGGGCTCTCATCCCTTGAGGATACTAATGTCATGCTAGCTTATTTTTCCAACAAAATTAGCAATTTTACTTGAAGTTACTTTTTCATTCCTATAATGTTCTTGAACCTTAACTAGGGAAAGAATACAGTACAACTCATTTTCTTACAGGGAACATTTGGACCTAGCATGCAGTTTATGGCCTTTTTAAATTTCTTCGGTAAAGCACACCTACTGTACAATAAAAGTTCCTTTAGAAAGATTTTACTGAAGCCCCTGCTTCACTAGTTTGGCATTTATTTTTTTATGAAAATATCACCACCATAGAAATTAGAACAGCAAGAATGCTGGATAGTATAAAGTCCATATTAACTTAATGGGAGCTGTGGGCACATCTCAAGGGAAGGCTTGTGAATATATGCAATACTGTAACATATCTAATATAGTAGTCTTTAGAGTCATTCATTTCAAGTGGTTCCTAAACAAAGTTTCCAAAATATGTCAGGGCAAATTCTGCCCAGTCTCATATTCCCATTGTATTTTTGATTGTTTTATGGTGTACGAGACAGGTAGATATTGAGATGACGCAGACTGCACTCTTTGTAATTGAAATCCACATTTACAAAAATAAAGCATTCATTGGGTTATTTGCAAAACCTACATTTATGTGTGGAAATTGTGTATTTTACATGTGCACCTGGGGAGCACAACCACCCAATTTGTGTGCATAAATGCAAAATCTTGCAAGTAACCTGATGTGTTCCTATTGTTGCAGACACGCAGTTTGAAAAATGAGACCATTGTGGAGGTATTCTTTTCCTTTTTTTCCCAGCTATTAGAGTTGGGTTTTTTTACAAAAAAAGATCTTGGATCTTCAAATCAATTTAAGTCAAGCTGCAGTCGCCTCTCTATGGAGACTTTTCTGCAATTTAACAGATCTCAGTGTTAGGAAAATGTTCCTGATATTCAGCTTAAATGTTTCCTTTGTTCTGTTTTATCTCACTGTTCCTAGTAATATCCCCGTGGCCCATCTTAAGTCATTTCTACCCGTCCTTTGGGTTTACATTTTTGTTCTGACATTACATACTGACCACAACCACATTTCACTCTTACTGAACTTTAATATGTCCCACCCTTACGTGGCCATCCCAGTGTTCTATGAACTAATGTCTTGTAAAAATCAAAGTAACTACTATGCAAAAAATTAGACTATAGTTACCACCTGAAAGCTACACAAAACTCTTTAACAGAGTCTTTCTTCAACAAAGCACTGCTTCTAGGGTGGCAAGGCTATTTACTTCTGGTGTGTAATAAAAATGTAATTTGTAAATGCCAGATTTCTTTTTTCACTGGCCATAGTTGTAACGGCTAAAAACAATTGACTTTTGATCCCCACTGGGTATAAGTCAAATAGCCTTATTATTTTCCAATACAACTTGTTGTTTGTTTGTCTTTAGCTGACAGCTGAGTTCAGCAGTGGGAGAAAGTTGATCTGCTCTGCTCTTAGAAATCCCTGTAGCTGATGAATTTGTGTATGAAGAGCAGCACAGAAGTTAGTTTAGTAACCTAGAGGTAAATACATTATTGATGTTCATCTATTAAAACTGAACAGCCCAGCCACTCTTGAGACAGCAAACTTTTAGTTCAGAAGACATTGATTAAGGGGTTTTACATAACTTTTGTGTAACCTTACTGACCTCAGATTTTGCATTAAACAGTAATTGCTATACAGAAAGAAAGATATATATGATATCTTACCAGGCAAAACCAAACCAAAAATAGTTACGTTGACACTAAGCTTACAAGAAATACTAACCTTTACTGAAAATTGCCTTAACACATTATAGAGAAAAAGTATCAAACACCACAAGGCAAAACACTCCTGTGCAAATTCTCTACTGACACATATGGACAGAACTCAGTGAACCTGAATGGAATTTTGCCTCTTCAGACCATCAGAGAATTGGTCTTCTAAATTGGAGAGCCTAGAAATTCATAGGCAAGAATCAAATCAAATACTCCATTAAAGTCTACACATAGATCTACCCCAGTACTACTACCCTCAGAACACCACTCAGCGCAAGACAATTTCAACCACGTGATAACACTCGTTTCATCAGTAACCTCAAGAATAAGGTAAATTACACTAGGGTACATAAATCCTAATCTTTGAAGTATCAGCCATGTGTTCTCAAGCTTTATATCTTAATGGAGTGCATCTTCTGTGGACCATTTTGCCTCATTTGCTATGGAACCTCCACTCCTGTTTGCCTTTCAGAAACATCGCTGTGCTAACTACTGCGATTGCCTATCTGGAAAAGGCATAGTACACATATACTTAATTTTACTTAATTATACTTAATGTATTTTTATCTAACTTGAATGTGTATGAGTACTCCCCTTTATGATTTTTAAAAGTCTTTTTATTGGGCTTTAAACATACTGACTTCTAATTAGTCGATAGTGAGCCATGCAGACACTATAATGCACTTGTCAGCCATGCAGCCTTTATTATGAACATGAAAAGAGTTGTAAATACCTAAATCATTCCTCTGTTAATTCCCCCAAAACTAGTCAAGAGCAGCATTCCTAACCACTCATATCTCCAAAACAAATTACTTGTCACTTCTGATATACATCTTCCCACAATGTACACAGAATACCTGGAAATCAGATTCAAATTCTTAATAACTCAGATCTCTGTTCTTAACTAGTGATAAATCATTCTAACATGTTAAAGTAAAAGTTTGTCCATCTCTAAAATATTTTCTGAGATCATCATTTTCTACATGTCACACTTTCAAATTAGACCACAGGCACAACTCCAAGCATGGGAACCTTAACCCTTAGGAATTTGAGGATTAACATGCTCATAATCAGTAAATTATTCTGATTTACTGATTTTACTCATTCCGGGTACCTGAAGCCCCCATACATCTCCAACACAAGGCCCAACCTGCAAATCTCCATTATTTCTATAGTGAACCCTCAGCCACCTTGCTAGCCTGCTTCCTCTGCATCTCATCCATCTATACCTAACTGGTAACCAGCTCTTCTAGACTTTCTGCCAGGAATTTCTCCTACTCCTACTTGCCCAGTCCCTGATGGTTACCTATCTGAAATGGTAGAGTAAGACAAGGCTACAGGGTTGATATCTTAAATAGAAAGCCAGGCTGGGGAAAAGGGGAGGATTTGATATCAACAGGAATCCTGACTTGGCCTTGCCTCTGTTCTCTCAGGTACAGTGCAACCTAGTGGCTTCCCCCAAACCTTGGAAATTATACAGTCTCCTAAGGGTTGATAGAATGAATATAGTATGAGCATTTAGGCATGTAAAATGAGTATTAACAATATATGCATATGTCATGGGGCCAGTACCCCTCCCTTCCATCACTCTGGGGTGGGGTACAGGCATGGTAGCCTGGCAGTTAAGTCAATATGGTTGTGCTCAGCCACTCGGCTGTGTAGTCCAATGTCCAGAGTCAATACAATCACCGTCACCTGCAGGGGAGTGCGGCCCAGCAGCCAGAGTAAATACAACCACCCTCGCCTGCAGGGGACCGCGGCCCATCGGCGAGTACCTGGATGCTGTCACTGGAGGGGGGAGGGGTGTGGCAGCCCCAGTAGGGGGGCCCAGGCCCACCCAACTACACCAGGCCCCAACCCAGGGCCCAAAAAGCAGCAAAATGATCTGCCACTGGGTCAGCAGGGAATCCCACCGAAACATTGACCTAACAAGGGTGGGAGGTACTACTCCCTCATCCTCCCTGGGTCACTTCCTACCAGCTTTCCTGCAGCAGTGGTCCATAGGGTATCAGGGCCTCCAGGCTTCTTGGTGTCAGATGCTCCCTGGGGTTCCGATAGCAGCAGGCCTCTGGTCCAGGTCTTGGGCTCTTCGGCTCCTATAGATAAGGGCTGTAATGGCTCCTGGGCTGGCAGCTCTACCTCTTCCTCACTGGCAATCAGCCCAGATTGAACTATGCTGCTACCCTCTTATACTGCAGCAGCAGTTAGAGCATGCCCAGCGGGGTCAAGGGGGCATGGCTTCAGCTGCTAAGAGTGCTGCTTTAACCCGTTCTGCTCTAGTGCGGGGCCAGTCCACGCCGTCACAGCCGAGAAGTTAATTTAAGCACCTATTCCTGAGATAATTTGATTCTGTGACTATGGACTGTCCAACTTAATTGTATTTTTTTCAAAACTTTGTTCTCGTTCCTTTGTCTCCTTTCTAGAATGATCATTTATAGCCATTATGCAAATGATTACTCAGGAGTTACCAGTGTAATGAGTAATGAAAACTGATTCATTTATTTGTCCCTTTTACCAGGAATAAAAGCTTACATCATCATCTTGATGGTTTACGTAAATGGATACTAAAGAATTATAGAGCACAGGTATTAAACCTATCTCCCAAAGACATTGCACATTAAGCAAGACTGTACTCTACCATTAGCTGATAAATACAAGAAAGCTATTTTGTCCCAAAATATGAAACGTCTAGCTTAAACCAATAGCATTCAAGCAATTGAGAGTTAAATGTAAAGTACTGTTTCAAGATCAAGAAAAAAATCTGTTACTTAGAAAGTGAAACAGAGATACGAACACAATTAGGGCCTGATCTAAAGCCCCCTGAAGTCAATAGGAAGACTGCCACTTAATTCTTTGGTCACTGAATCAGACCCATACTACTTATGCTTGGGCTCATCTCTATTTTCATTCATTGTCAGCTATTCTAGGATGCATAGATACCTAATCCAAATATCAGCTAACCTAGACAGTTATGGTTTGATTTCCTGTTCTGTCACTCTTGGAGAACAGGGTTGGGAAGGTTTAGTGAAGCTATCGGGGTCTCTCTCTAGTTTACTGATCATCCTAGGGAAGTTCCGTATATATCAGTAGTTATTATCACTTGTACATAAGCAATAACTAGCCACCCTATTGTTTGTTTATGACTAAAGAAGCATGAACATTTTAAGGGGTGAAGAATGAATGAGATACATGGTAAAAGGGCTTGAAATGACTTACCAGCTACGATATTGTTTGCACACTACAAATTTGCAACATTGGTCCAGAGTCCCCACTTTAATATTGAATTACTATAATAACGCATTTATGTTCTCATTCAAAGATGTGCAAGCTGCTGATCGGATGGCTAATGTGCTGGCAAGTTGCCCATTTGTAAGAATGCTATTTGGTGAGCTATTTTAACGGAAATATGAAGTTGGAGCTGTCTTTTTCTCATCTGTCCCCAGCTTGGCCCCCAGCAGCGGCTCTCCACTCAAGCCAGCCATAGCTGAGAAATGAAGTTCATTCCCTACTGTATATAACTGTGGGGTATGGGAAAGGAGCTGGGGGCAGGGAGGGGATTGTCAAGAGGCAACTTGAATAATAGAACAGAGGCACTGGTGTGGAGGTGTAGGGTACTGGTGTACCCTAGAGTGATACAACTGAGACAAATAAGAGAGAGGTGTGACACAACGCACCCTTGTATTCACATCCTACACACAATTGTAATAATCTTTCTACAAAATCTGACTTGTGAGGTATCATTTGAAAGCCAATAACTCACTGATCATTAATATTCTTGCATGAGGTCTGAGGCAAAAAAGAAAATCTTGAGGAAAACAAGGAGAGAAAATTTAATAAAAGAGAGAACAGCAGTGGGACAGATAGAAAAGAGAATCAAGAAATGGAAAAAGGGAAGAAAAATCCAGCAAACATTCAGCTTTACAGCTGGCAGAATATATGCTATTTACTTGTATGAATACATTTTAACTTATTCTTAAATATATCATGTAGGGAATGCAAACTGCCACAAAATTCATGTCAATAAATGTAAATATTCATGCAAATTTGTTGAAGCCCTCTGTTTCCTGGCTAGTCCTGGCCTCACTGAGAACCTTCAGCTAGTATGATGTACAAATAAACAAGCTTTACAAGCCAAAGCTTTACAAGCTTTGGCTCAAATCCTGCTTGTCTCACTTTCCCAGAGAGTCCCACTGAAATCAATAGTACAGCAAGTAAAATTTGGTCCTTTATAAATACAGGAATCACTTTGCCCTACCTGTCAGCAGTCCCTATTTGGCCAAGATTGTCACAGGTTTAAAATCTCATCCCACAGATGTTATGCCCCAGTCAGTGTTCTAGGGATATGCAGCAATAGGTGTGGGAGGCCATTATTTTTTAAGTGAAGTGCTCCTTGTCTAAATGTTCAGTGACCCTTAACCCTAGCCTTAGCATTGCCTTTCCCATCTGCAAACAGCCATCCACCAGCTGAGCTGAAAGAGGCAGCTGTCAGGAACCAAAAGCCCTATCCAAAGTCTTTTAAGCCAAAGGAAAGACTCCTATTGACTTTTTTTGGCCCAGGGCCCAGGAAAGGGCCACTGAGCAGTTGAGACAACCCTGCCTGCAGGCAGAGAGCAACAAGGAGAAAGAGAGCAAGTCGGGAAGTCCTGTGGAGTATTGGTGTTGGACGAGGACAGGCAAGTTGGAAGGAATGATGGGAAAGGGACAAATGGGACAAAGAGAGCCATCAGAGAACCAATGGCAACAGACCAGAGAATGTGAAGCAACCCCCTCTCCTTGTTGCCCTTTTTTCCCTTCCAAGGTACAAAAACAAACCCAACCCCCCCATCAAATCCAGGTGGTTGTCCCTGACTTATTTGGAGAACTAACCAAGAAAACATCTTTATCATGTTTGTAAGTACCAGAATGTTTCATCCATAACTGAAATGAATCTCTGAGGTGGCTGACAACTATTTAATAGCCCTATACAGCATAATAGCCCAATACATACGCTTAGGAGAGGAAATGAAGAATGCTTTGTCCAAATGCAACCACAGGGCAGAATGCACAGTAATCCACGCTGGAGTTTGGCCAGGCCGCTGGAGGTAGCACCCCTGCTTTGGTGAAGAGTGCTGTGGGATCTTTAATGACTGTGAGTAGAAAGATTGTTGGCATTAGGTTTGCATCTACTACTCACGCTCTGTTTATTTTTAATTCAGTTCCCCTTTACGGTCTTTTACAGCACTTAGGGAAGCTTTTCACACCCTGAATATCCTTGCTGCTGACGTTGTGTTTTCCTTCAGGTTCAGCTACTTAGAATGTTGATGTTTTAATAGTCTCACCCTCTGCTCAATGCAGATGATAAAAAAGATGAATTGAGAAGTCAGACTTAGCTACGTATAAACGCACTGATTATCTGAATATAAACCTACCTGTGCCTCAAATTTCCATGATTACTGCATTAAGAGTACTGTAAACGTAAAATCCCAGCATTGTAACATAAATGTGTTAGTTGCTGAATTATTATGACTTACTATTTGTATTCTGATAGCATCTAGGGGCCAGTGTCTGCTACAAAAAGCTTGCAGTCTGAATAGGCAAGACAAACAAACGGTGCGAAAAAAGAAGTATTATCCTTATTTTATAATTGGAAAAACAGAGGCACAGAGAGCTAAAGCAACTTGCCCAAGGTGGTAGAGTTGGGAATACAATGCCCTTTCTCAACTCCCTGACCAATGCTCCATTCACTAGACCATACTGCCTCTGAACTGATTAAGGGTTTTATTTTGTTTTTTAGTAAAGATCAAAACATTCTCTGTGATACTTTAAACACCCCCCAATCATGCAACCCTTTACTAATAAATAGTTTGTTAAAAAAGATA
This sequence comes from Caretta caretta, assembly GCF_965140235.1. Taxonomy (NCBI): domain Eukaryota; kingdom Metazoa; phylum Chordata; order Testudines; family Cheloniidae; genus Caretta; species Caretta caretta. Next base: position 50,840,950 of record NC_134216.1, on the reverse strand, counting down.
CCATCTTTCCTAGAGACAGTTAAACCAACTGAAATGTGTTAAACTTGAAATATAATCGTGATAGACACTAAAACACTTTTTGTACATTCAAGAATTGATACAAAGCTCACTGAAAACAATGAAAGAACTCCTGTGTTCTTTAATTTTTTGCCAAGACAGTTGTTTATGAAAGAAGTCACTGAACCTGGAGGTATTATTTTAAAATGATCTTAAATTAGGAAAAAAAATATTTAACTTTTACTGCCTGTAGTGCTAAACTGTCAAAAGCATTGCTATTTCCCACCGTAATTACTATACAGTCTAAGTAATTATACTCTTCCCATAGCACCAACCTTTCACGCGTTAGGGCTAGATGACAGAGAAGAGCAAAGGGTATAGCAGTAGCATTATGAAGTGCTTTGAGTTTGGATTTGTGTAATATTCTGTATATTTGCTCTTTGTGATACCTTTGGGGTACATGGCTATTAATTTTGGTAATGTTTTTGTGAGCATTTCAGCTCTCAAGAAATTAATGATGCAGTATCAAGGGAAGATACTGAAACTCTTAACACTAAAGGAAATGCATTTAGTATGCACTAATCTGGAGAGAAGTGTAGGTATCTATATAACACAATGTCATGACACTTTATTACACAGAGTTTTTGATAGTTAAAGTTGCTAGTTCTAGTGATCACAGTCAAATTTATTGCCATCATGTAATACAAAGGGATATGTCAAGGAGGGCGGGGGCAGGGGCGGGGAGAAGAACAGTCCCATTTAATGAGGAATCAGAGACAGAAAGATGAAAGGAAGAAAATAATTCACATAACTATCCTTTTTGTTGTTCTGATGTTACAGTGAGTTCTGAATTGCTGCTCCTTTGTGTGACCCAAGTTTATTTCTTTGTTCTTTCATGTCATGATATAATCTTTATGCCATTACTTTTGCAAAACTACTACAGATTTGTGTGTGTTTTATTCAAGTAACCACCTCCAGCAGCTTCCAGTTCCAAATGCACTGAAGAAGCATTAGTGATGATCAATTTGATCTTTGATTAATCTTTTAACAGAGCATTAGGTACTGTGAGATCATTGGTAATGCCTAGGGACTAGCAGCCATGGGTAAAGCATAAAATAGCTCAAACTATTTCTTTAGCTCAACTGCCAGCATGCTTATGCGATAAGCCTTGAAATACAGTACCTGTGGAGTAATTGCAACAGGTATGATAATTTACAGAGATGAATGGTCTGTAATGCTAAATGATTCTGCAGATGTTACTATGAGCAGATATGGGGCTTTGTGAGTGAAGAGAATAGTTGTGTGTTCTCATTCCTTGGGTTGAGGGTCCGAAAGGGAAAGAGAAACTCTATGAAAGGAAAAAAGGAGAGCTAGGCAAATTTATTTTTGACTAATTGTTTTTCACTCGAGTAAAAATGTTTCATTTCAACTGATCTGTTTCAAAATGTTTTGTTTTGTAAAAGCAAAACATTATAATTCCATTCAGCTCCACTTTTAGAAGTTGTAGAAACCAGCTCCACAGCTGCTTTCAGCATATCTTCTTCAGAGCTCAGTGGAGGGCAAAACAATGGTGGGTTTGAGATAATGAGTATTGGAAATGTCACTGGAGGTCTTGATGTGAGGAGGGTTACTGATAGGCATTGCAAGGTGAAGTAAGAATGGAGAATCATCAGCACCACTAAGAAGTTAGAGCATCCCCAGCAATAAAACAAGATTGCGATTTTTTTACTATAGAAAATATATAAAAATATTCTGGTGATGACTTGAAGTAGCTGTTTGTTAGAGATGAATAATCTCTGCAGGTTCAGTGGCTGAGTTTGGATAATCAGCCAGAAACCTGGAGGCTTATCATGCTTTTTTTCCAAGCTAGCTGAACCTCTGGGTTCAATCTGACTGAAAATGTCATTAAAAGTCTGTTCTCACAGAATTCTGGCATTTCTGCCTCTGGTCTCTGATGAAAACAGATAATGTACAAGGTGTGTTTTGAATATTTTGAGTCAGTTCTTAATATCTCAAGTAGTAAATCCCATGTTATTATTTATCTCCATGTGACAGAGTGCTGGGAATTAGCGACAGAACCCACACTCTGGTCACTGTTTAACCAAGGGGGGGCTGATTAAGCAGTGGAGTTCCTGATTACCAGACCAGGTTAGGGCTGAGTAGCTGATGAGTTAATTAGTCCATTAACAAGAAGAATGGATAAAAGACCACCATAAGGAAGTAGGGAGGGGTAGGCCTTAGTAGGCCTTGACAAGAGGGAGTTCTTTTGGAGAAGACACCTTTTCTCCCCCTACCTTTAGAGAAGGGGTAGTAAAATTGGAGGCCATTGTAAATACTGTGACTGCAGTAATATGTTGAAGGTGGTGGAGTGAAACACTGTGAATAAATTGCATGGTGGTATCTATGGGAGAGAAGGTCTCCGAGCAGACTGTGTGAGGCAAAGAAGACAGGAACAGTGAGTGCCCCCAGCCAATCCCATTACAATAAAACATTAAAGTATTCCTTTAACAAATGTTAACTGTATGTAGCAATTAAAAACAATCAGCTGTTGATTTTTTTTTATACTGAATACAGTTAAAGCAGGGTTTGGTTTGGGGTTTGTTTGTTTGTTTGTTTGGTACCAGCAATTTTCTGAACAAGAATTTGTTTTCCTGTGCTTGAGTATCTTTTGTTATTATTTGGCTGACATGACCAAAGGGTTGACTGAAGTGGCTGAACATCAACATTGGGAATAAAAAGCTCCATTAGCAAAATGACTTGCTGTGTAGTAGGATAGCATACATTTGATCTTCAAATACATTCTAACAGGGATAAGCAGAGCTCCAGCAAGAGTTGCATATCCTTTTAGGTTTTAAAAAAAAACCACAGGGTTGATTTCTGACACCAGGAGACAGTCAGAAAAAGGATAGTGGTTCATTAGTGCTGTATTAATTTGAAGAGCTCCTGGAGAGAGAAAAGGGATGGAGAGACGGCGGGGGGTGAGGGGGATTGTGTATGAGTTACTTCTATAGTTTGAGCTGCTGATTTTATGATTCTGTCTTGGTTCCTATGCCTGGGAAGAGAGGGGAAAGGATTGAACTGTGAGTGGAAGACCTTAGGTCTCTTTACTCTTTCTATCTTCTGGATCCATCATGGCTAGTATAATCAAGGAACCCATGAGATAACTTGCCCTGGAAGGAGGTTAAATATTTAAAAATGAAAAAATCTTGTGAAATATGCATAGATCTTTATACAGTGAAGAAGACAGTGAGAAACCACAAGTTTAATGTTAACAAAACTGGAGTGTTGACATCTGAGCTACTTTATTGTGTAGCTCACCCTCCCACACCTCCAACCCACAAATGTTTCTGAAGCTGCATGACCCACAATACCTATTCAGAATTCAGTTAGGATATTCATTTTTTTTCCCATGACAGGTCATCACAGCGACACAGCTTAAACTTTGCCTTCTCCCCGACAAAATGGAAAACTTTTACTATGCTTCTGTATCTCATGAATCCTTAATATCCTTTGATCCTAAACACATAAATAGTTTACAAAGAGATTTAGGATGAGAAGTGCCATATGGATGTATGTTGTTATGCGACTGCTGTAAGAGCTATGATACATCAGATATGAAGCAGATATTTCACATTCACCACAATTGGCTCATAGCTGCTCTGAGCAAGCTAACACAAGAGAGGATGACTCACTTTTGTAATCTCCTTGTACTGGAAAGAAATCATTATCTCTTTCACAGATCAAACTTGAGATCAGCTCTGTGGTTCATCTCAAAGTCATTGTTTCAATTTTTTCTTTTTAATTTGACCACAATTTAAAATCACTCCAGCTGTGTGTGTGTTTGCGAAACTACTTAAATCCTCATACTTTACATCTATGCTTTTTTTAAAAAGAAGATTCAGGATTTGTTTGTTTTTTAATTATAACTAAAAGTAGCCCTGTGTTATGTACCAGGGATACAAAAACTCTCTGTCTCATGAGCCAGGCTGCCACTAGTGGAAGTCCTATATCATTTTTTTTCTCTGTGTCTCCCAGAGTTGCTCCTTTTTATTGTTCTCTCAATATGTTCTTCACTTTCTACTTAACTACTCATGCAATCATGGCAAAACTGATCTGAATAGTTCAAATGAGATTTGGATAAGTATCTAAAGTTTTTGTGTCCTTATTTACTCTACCAACTTTTTAACGTCTGGAATTAATCACGATATCTTGTGACAGGAGAGAAATTTTCACGGTTATGAAAAATTGGGTAAAATTTCTTTATTTCCCTTCTAATGTCTTAAGTGCAGTCCATGTCCAGAGAATTTATAATCTAATTTCTGGGAAGATTGGAAAATGTATCTATCTGAGGTACTTATAACCCCCATAACTGTAGTATCTGAGTACCTCACTATCCCTAATGTGAGGTAGGGAAGTACTATTCTCATAGGGGAAACTGAGGCACAGAGAGACTAAGTGACTTGGCCTAGGTCACACACTAAGTCTGTGGGAGGTATCCTGAGTCCCAGGTTCGCATTTTGTACATTGAACAATCCTTTCTCTTTCAAGAGGAAGGAAAGAACAAGTGTTCATTATTTTTTGTTTTAAATGGACTAGTAAGAAGAATTGTGTCAGACACAAAGAGAGTCTTTCCATTGACATGAATTGGCTCTGGATCAGGCCTGCAGAGATGCTTTTTGCCTTCTTATGCAACTGTAGCAAATGAAAACTCCAGAATTTCCCTGTGGATGTCGTTTTCATGCAGCTTTACATGAGCTACGTGTTAGAGTGGATACCCAAATGCACTGCCATGCAATGCTGGAATAGATTGCTAGTATGTTTGCTTTCTACCTATTAATGTAAATCCTTTTGCAAGTGGCAGGATTTCTAGTATAATGATAATATCTTTCGTAAAGCACAGAGATGAAGCATAAAATGACTATTAGCACAATCTACACAAAGCATGGGTATAGGCTATATAGCCTAACAGTTTGAGCATAGCTATTTTCTCCTATTTCAGTTAACTTGCTTGCTCATAGCCACTCTAAGTGAAACAAAAAGCTATCAGCAACCAATAATTACTTTCAGTAATGTTCCCAACTGAATTTTCCCTGGAGTATTTTTTCCTACCAGGAAAGCCAAATGTACAGCTCTTTTAGTAGATGCTTTATGCTCATTACAGAACAGTAATTAGGACATTTGGAGTAATACAGTAGCTGTGCTACATAAGTTGCTGAAAAGGCAGACTACAGTGTCAATTTAACGTTTTTAATTCAAGCCCTAGAAATATCTCCCGTGTCCACTGGAGTCCTGACAAATGACATGAGGATGGGTTTGTGCCATGACTCTTGACAAGTTGCCTTATCAGCTGTTCTGAGTCATGATTTGTTGCCCATGGTCTTACAAGAGGAAGAAAAGAAATGGCATCACTGGTGACCAGGCAGCAGCACAGAAAGAGGTGGGTAAGCTGCTGTGTTTAGACTGGACGACTGACTGTTTGCAATGTGGCAGACAACGTTACCATGTCAGCTTCACCCCTTGCTCCTGTGTATGTTAATTTTATCATGAATGAATAGTCCCCCACAAGAGACTAAGAACCTGCCTAAAAGCCTGTCTTCTCTTATTCAATACACTAATATTGTCGGTCTCATGTCTTAAAGAGGACTGTCCGGGTTAGATGGTAGTTTATTCACCGGGGAATATATACAATATGTGTTTCATGACAGTACTACACGAGGCCGTATACGCCATTTTAAACTTCACTTAAGCCCTAGATGTGAAGCTTAAGCCCTAGGGACCTCTTGCAGGCCTTCTGCATTTGTTGCAAAATGAACCCTATTGTGTGCCACAGGATTCGTGTTTAACCAACTGGCTGCGTACATAGAAACACCTCCTTCACCAATGAGCATAAAACACAGAACCTTAGCACCAAAACCACAGACTGCTATCCCTTGAGCTAGAGAACAGCTTGCTTAGGAGTTCTCTAGGAGACAATACGAAGAGGTTGGTCACTTGGACCAGCCATTGGAGGCATATGTGATCAGACAAACTAAGCTAGTGCACCACACTTCTGTCACCTCCCAGGCCAAAGAGGTTTTAAAAAAAGACTTCTGAAAAAGATTTAGGGAACAAAGTAAACAAATTATTATCAAGGAACTAGTACTTTGAAAAACTGATTTTTGAGGCTATGGATGGTTTAGGAGGTTGGTCAAAGGACATTAACCTTTTATCCTAGGCCTCTGAATAGAGCATGGGCTGATTAGTGATTGAACAGCTGCTGGTATCTTGTGTGAAATGGATTGATAGTCTCAGACTAGATCCTAGGGGGATGATGTAGGTATCACAAAATCCCGTCCTCTCTCATTTAAATTGCGTTAGCACCTTTGGGACTAAACCATGAATTTACCCTAGATATGCTCCCTCTTGATCTGGTCTGAGGCATGTGCATAGGATGTAATAAAGAAACACTTTTGCTACCCAGACTGTACCTGCTCTGTGGGTAGAAGGCATTTACTCTCCAAGGCGGTCAATCCAATATTCTAAATCCATCCATTTCAATGCTATTTTAAAATAAATAAAATGTACTTTCTTCACTCTCCACAGTTACTGTAGATTGTGTTTTATTGTCCGTGTCTAGCTTAAAATCAGAGTCCTGTAGCTATGGCTTATATTCAGCAACTCTCTAGGTAGTGTGGTAACTTATATTTCCCACAGTTGGTTGTGCATGACAGCGATGAAAATACCTTTCTAGAAGAATATAAAGAGCTACATGTTGTGTGCTGGGTCTTTTTTTCTTAGATGAAATCAATCAGAATAATCATAGTAAATAACCTGGCCAGCTAAGTATGAGCTCAGTATTATTAGGAAGTTCTAATAAGGAGGAGTAGGAAGCTACATAACCTCTAATCAATACAAATCTTTGAAGTGATGACCCTAAAGCTTATTGGGGCAAGGAATGGATAAATATGTAGCAAGACTAAAATGTACTCTGTGTGTTCCTTGGCGTTATTATATTGGCATTATTAATATTATACTAGCAGCTCAATAACCTTTATGTTTTGGCACCACTTTGGGTCCCTCAGCAGCTTCCTTTGGCTTTATTTCATTACTTTATCTACAGAGAAATTAACAGGAAGAGACATTTCCTCAGCACAAAGCAGCAAAGATTTTCAGCCTTTGGGGTAATATCTTAGTGTGCAGTTTGAGCTTACATTTTTTTTTTAACAAGATGTGTCTGTTGTTCCATTTTCATTAGAAAGCAGGGCTCACAACTGTTGCCCAGGTTCTGGCTCAAAACACTGGAAACTAATATATCTAATCTTAATGCATTTTACAGCATGCAAGGATTGATTATGCAGCACTCAAGCTGTGACAGCTACTTGTTCTTTGGGGGTAGAAGTGAGCATATTAAGAAGATGGGAAGGAAAACTAGCCCAGGAAGAAAGGCAGTGTTAATGTCTCAGCTGTTGTTTGTTTCTATAAACTCTATAGGATGCACACTAAACTTTGCAAAAACCTCAGTATAATAACACTCCTACTAGACAGTAGTCTGCTGTTGGCTCTAGAAACAGGTTGGAAACATAATTTTCGGTAAACAGAGGACCAATGTGAAAATCTTTAAATTTTGCCACTAGCTAATTGAGCTACTGTGCTGGCTGCCCTTTCTACTTTTCTCCTGGCAAAGTCGCAATGCTTCAAGGTCTCACAAATGCTGCCAGAGAAAGACCGAGCATACAGTGAATAACATTAGCTGAAAAAATGAATTGAACTCTCAAGGCTAGAATATGCAGTCTGCATGGCCAAGTATAACCTTTCTGTTACTGTACTTATATTTTGCTGTAATATTTGATTGGGAGTGTCTGATAAGATTTGACAAATTTTATACCGCATTCTTGTAATAGATCGTCTGAATTCCGGTGGTAACCTGAATGAAAGACTCACAAATAGCTTGACATGGAATACAGTTTTATAGAGTGTGGGACACTGGTTTGCTTACATCTCTAGAATGGTCCTGTAACCAAATTCTAGTTTATAAATGTATTTCCTTATTGGGGGATTTGTATTGCTTCGAACTGAGATAGTATTATTGATCAAGATCTCTGTTGGAGCTGAAGGTGGGTAGCAAATGAAAAAGACAAATGGGGAACTCCTTATAAACCTGATCTTTTTTTCTGATCTACTAAAACAGCTGTGTTGTGCTGTTATACAGATAAAACTACACATGTATCAGAGTAGCAGCTGTGTTAGTCTGTATTTGAAAAAAGAAAAGGAGTACTTGTGGCACCTTAGAGACTAACCAATTTATTTGAGCATAGGCTTTCGTGAGGTACAGCTCACTTCATCGGATGCATTCAGTGGAAAATACAGTAAGGAGATTTATATACACACACAACTTTTTTATTCCTCTCCTCCCCCTCTCCATCCCCCCCCCCACTGTTCCTCAGACGTTCTTGTTAACTGCTGGAAATGGCCCACCTTGATTATCACTACAAAAGGTTTTCTCCCCCCCCCCCAAGATGTCACGTCTGTTATAACACAATTCGATTTAAGACCAATAACTACTATCTAATACTTATGTGTGTACACACACACCAAATGTTCTCCAGTCCTGAATATAGCTTGAGTTCGTGGCTTGGGTCCATAGCTTCTGGTGGCTAACTGGCCAGGAAAGCCGGGCACAAGGAAGGGCTGGGTGGATGTCGGGCATGCACCGATGCCCTTTCATGTTGGCAGCAGAATGTTACACTCCAAAGTCTTCCATCTCCCCCATCCTTTTTGTAGGCTTTAGTTTAAATCCCGAGTCTATAGGTCTTGCTGTGTCACGCTGCTTCTGGGTTCGGTGTGATTGATCACCCATCAATTGCAGACATGACTTTCAGCCTAGGACCTGGCTTTGATGTTTCTTCAATTGTACTTTTGTTCTTTTCTTTTTAGGGTGGACTCTTTTCTTGCTTTGTCAGGGCTGTTGTCTGCATCTTCAGCCCTTGGTGTTTACACTTTATTTCATCAGGACAGGCTGGGACTGAAGGTTGATTCCATCATCCATACAGACCTCATTCACACATCTAAACTAAACTAATAAGATTACAGCAGGGTTTTGCAAAAATGAAGGTTGCAGCAAGTTTTTACAAAATGGAGTGAGCATTTTAAAATGGAGTTTGGGACAAGTTAAAAAGGAGTTTGAGTTACAATATGGACAAATGTAAGGAATAGCAAACAGGGAACAGAAGTTCCAATATAGACAAGTATAATATATGACAAACAGTGAGCAGAAGTTACAATGTTGAAACAGTGCGAGTTTCAGCGATTTAAGCAGCAATTGGATTGAAAGTGAAACTCAATTAGCCAGTTATTGAGGTAACCAGTTTTATGAATGAATGTTTCATTCATAAAACTTTGCTTATGAAATTATATTAATAAAGTGCACAATTAAAAACAATTTCATTGATCAGTTCTACAGTGCCCAGCTGTAAAGTGTTTTCTACTTGCAACATGCTATTTTTTTGTTATTCAGACAGCACATGCCCATCAGCCTATAGTTCCCAACTGACCCACACTTCTCTGGCCAAGTGAACTTCTTACCTGACCAGAGATGGAATCAAGTGAACAGGCATCCTGGAAAAATGTCTGTCGCTAAACCCATTCTCTCTCCCTCTTGTAACCCAATTAGGACAGGTTGGAGGCTTATCACAGCTCCTCATTTTATCTTTGATTTTGCACATAGAGATCTACAGGACTAGAGGCAGCCAGGACAGGTCAAGGTTTCTAGAAACCACTGGTCTAGTGTAGATTGAGGAAGTGGGACTGAGAGCTCATATCTGTTGGCTAAGAGACAGAGAAGATTGCCAGTGGGATAAAGCAAGAGGTTAAATGCAATACCATAGAAAAGGGAAGAGCTCCTGCAAGTTGAGATGCAATCAGTACTACCACGCTCCCTTTAAATAGGTGCTGAGGCTCCGGAAACTGGATATAAATCATGGAGAGGGTTGGTACAGTAACACCAAGCAGTAGGACTTTTTTTTTTTGAAGGAGCAATGATCTAAAAGCAGATGAGGCCTACAAGGACTCTAGAATGCAGTGTACAAGGTATGTCTTATCAGAGTCAGAGGCTGAGAAACGCATGTGCCTGTTGCCCCTACAGAATAATTCCTGGTGTTCAGATCTGTGAGCCCACTGACACTGTTACTCCGAAGTGAAAACAGTGATAGAGTAGAACCACATGCCTACATTACAGGGCCTATGGCTTCATAGCTATTCTGCCATAACCCTGTAATGTAGATGCAGCCTACAGTGACAAAAGGGGGGTTTCTGTCACTATAGGAACTAGCTATAGGAAGTAACTAGGTCAAAGGAAGTGTTCTTCCATCTATACTGCATCTATAGCTGGATACTGGATTTTAGGTCATTATAGCTGTAGTACTCAGGGATGTCAAACTAAATTTTAAGTGTATACCAAGCCTAGGTGCCCCAATTCCAGGCCTGCGAAATCCTGAGGGAAGATTAACCTTGTATCCTCTTATTGGATTGTTCTTGGAATCCAGAAGTTCAATGTCTATGTAATTCCTATGAAGTTAAGATGTGTGTACTATCTTATTTCTGCCAGGCTTACCATTCTTCTACTAGACATGTGAGTGCATTATAGGAAACCCAACAGGTGCCAAAATCTCAAGCAGGTACAGACTTAAGTGCCTTCAGGAGTTACCTTGAACTAGTGGTACATCTGACATCATACCAAGCACTCAAGAGGGCAACACTCAGGTCTCCAAACAGGGTGGGACAGGGTACCATGCTGTGATGAAATAGCAGTCATGTTAAATCTATATTAAATAAGAGAGGAGATTTTCCTCGGAAAGGGCTTTTGTCCTAATTTACTAAATTTTAAGGCTATACCTTTAAATAACTAAAATTAGATAACTATTAAAGCTGGTTTCACATGCCTTTGATCTATTCTTGTCTGTCTTTTGTCTTGTCTTCTCTTGTTTTGTTTTGTTTCTTGACTCAGGTTATTTTCTACATTTTACTATTTTATAATTCTTATCAAATAAACCAGGCTGATAATCTGTAATCTTTACAGCATTCTCTTATCACCAGGAATCTGAAACAAGTTTTAACTAGGTGCTTGTATTGGACTTAAGTGAAGTCCAGTCTTTCCATTCAAGACTCCAACTCATTATGCACCAAATAACTTTACAAATTTAAAAAATGTCAATCACTGGACATCAATGGACCTGAGCAGCTAACTAATAAAATTGTCAGGCCCAATCTCCATGAGAGCCCCTGCCTATCAGGCTGGCTAGGGTGAAGAGGAGAAGGTTATAAAATGAAGCAGTTGGTGCCCCACCAGAGATGGAGACCATATAATTGTTCCTGCTTTCTTTCTTTTGCTTTTTGTTTTTTTCCCCCTTCTCTTTGGGTTTGTCCTAGAATTAATGTGATTGATTATAATGGTAGTAAATTGTTCAAATGAAAGGGTATATGAGTTAGATTATGAAGGATCCCGTTCTTGTGTTTTTAGATCCCTTGCCATACAAAACAATTTGAAATTCTACAATTAATAATAATTAATAATGCTGTGTTCATTGTACACTAAGGGCCAGACTTTTAAAGGTAATTAGATGCCTAAAGAAGCATATAGGTGTATAGAGCCCAAATCCACAAAGGGATTTAGGCATTGCTATTATCTGCGTTGCCACACCTAACTGTTAGGCACCTAGAAAATCACTGGAATCCACAACTTTGGGTTGGGTGCAGAGGTTCCCTACACAATGTGTGGGGAAAGTTAGGCACCTGAGAACGTGATCCACAAAAGATCACTAAACAGAGAGTCATGTAATGGTATGCCTACACTTTGAATTAAAGGTGTAATCCCCAACTTGAGGAGACATACCTATGTTACTCAATAGAGTAGCCATGGCAGTATGGGCTAGCTAAACCAAGTGCATGCCTAGTGTCTTGGATGGATATGTAATTGAGGCAGTTAGCCCAGCCCGACACATCAGCCACCATTGCTACATGCTATTTTACAGAACACGAGAATGGCCATGTTGGGTCAGACCAATGGTCCGTCCCTCTAGCCCAGTGTCCTGTCTTCTGACTGACTGTGAACAGTGCCAGATGCTTCAGAGGGACTGAACAGAACAGGGCGATTATTTAGTGATCCATCCCCAATCATCCATTCCCAGCTTCTGTCAGTCAGTGGTTTAGGGACACCTAGAGCATAGGGATTACATCCTTTACTATCTTGGCTAAAAGCTATTGATGGACCTATCCTTCATTAATTCATCTAATTATTTTTTTGAACCTAGTTATACTTTTGGCCTTCACAACATTCCCTGGCAATGAATTCCACAGGTTGTCTGTGGATTATGTGGAAAAAATACTTCATTTTGTTTGTTTTTTAAACCTGCTACCTATTTAATTGTGTGACCCTTTGTGTTATGCGAAGGGGTACAGAACACTTCCTTGTTCACTTTCTCCATACTGTTCATGGATTTTTACAGACCTTTATCATATACTCCCTTAGTTGTCCCTTTTCTAAGATGAACAGTCCCAGTTTTTTTAAATCTCTTCCCATATGGAAGCTGTTCTATACCCCATAATCATTTTTGTTGCCCTTCTCTCTGCACCTTTTCCAATTCTAATGTCTCTTTTTCAGATGGGGCCACCAGAATTGCACACACTATTCAAGGTGTGGGCATACCATGGATTTATATAGTGGCATTATGTTTTCTGTTTCATTATCTATCCTTTTCCTAATGCTTCCTAACATGTTTAGTCTACGGAAGAGAAGAATGAGGGGGGATTTGATAGCTGCTTTCAACTACCTGAAAGGGGGTTCCAAAGAGGATGGCTCTAGACTGTTCTCAGTGGTAGCAGATGACAGAACAAGGAGTAATGGTCTCAAGTTGCAGTGGGGGAGGTTTAGGTTGGATATTAGGAAAAACTTTTTCACTAGGAGGGTGGTGAAACACTGGAATGGGTTACCTAGGGAGGTGGTGGAATCTCCTTCCTTAGAAGTTTTTAAGGTCAGGCTTGACAAAGCCCTGGCTGGGATGATTTAACTGGGGATCGGTCCTGCTTTGAGCAGGGGGTTGGACTAGATGACCTCCTGAGGTCCCTTCCGACCCTGATATTCTATGATTGTTAGCTTTCTTAATGCGCAGTGGCAGGGAACTGAATGTTTCCAGAGAACTATGCAGAATGATTCAAGAATCTCAGAGTTGTAACCGCTTAGACCCCTTCATTTTGTATGTATAGCTGGGATTATGTTTCCCAAGGTGCATTACTTTGCACTTATCAACACTTAATTTCATCTGCTGTTTTGTTGACCGCCACCCAGTTTTGTGAAATCCCTTTGTAACTCTTTGCTGTCTACTTTTGATTTATCTGTTCTGTGTAATTTTTTATCGTTTGCAAACTTTGCCACATTGCTGTTTTATGCCATTTTTTAGATCATTCATGAATATGTTGAACAGCACTGATCTTATAGATCCTTGAGGGACCCCACTGTTTACCTCTCTCTACTGTGAAAACTGATAATTTATTCTTACCATTTGTTTCCTATCTTTTTAACCAGTTACTAATCCATGAGACACCTTCTCTCTTATCCCATGACCGCTTACTTTAATTAAGAGCCTTTCGACCTTCTCTAAGGCTTTCCAAAAGGCAAAGTACACTACATCAACTAGATCATCTTTGTCCACATGCTTGTTGAAAACCTCAAAGAATTCTAATAGATTGGTGAGGCATGATTTTCCTTTACAAAAGCCATGTTGACTGTTCTCCATCATATTGTGTTCATCTATGTGTCTGATAATTCTGTTTTTTATTAAAATTTCAACCAATTTGCCTGGTACTGGTTACTGGCCTATACATGCTAGGATTGCCTCTGGAGCCTTTTTTAAATTAAACTTAAGGATTGACCTGATTACACTTTCTAAGTACATACGTGGGGAATATATACTTAATAATAAGCTACGCTCTTTTTAGAAGATCAAGGCAAAACACTATCCAGTGTCTGGAAGTTGAAGCTAGACAAATTCAGATTGGAAATATGGCATAAACTTTTAACTTTGAGAGTAATTAACTACTGGAAAAATTTACCAAGGGTTATGGTGAATTCTCTATCATTGACAACTTTTTAAAATCAAGATTGGATGTTTTTCTAAAATATATGCTCCAGTAATTATCTTGGGGAAGTTCTATGATTTGGTTATACTGGAGGTCAAAGTAGATGATCACAATGGTCCCTTCTGGCCTTGGAATCTGTTCATCTATAGTCTGTTCTTAATGTGCTAGCTCTTATAGAACTAGTGAGGATTTGCCTCCTCAACCTGGGAATTATAGCCTCAGTTTGAAGTGTAGACCTAATTTATGGGAGATGCTGAGAGAGGGTGTGTCCTAAGCCCCTCCCCTTTCATGGAATTATGCACCTATCTCTGCTTTGCAATCCACACCCAAGAACCCTCTCATTGAGTTAGATGCCTAAGCTGTTTTTTGGATGAACGGTAGCAGCAGGAGCACCGGAACAGCAGGGCCAAGGCATCCATCTCTATAGAGTTATTCTGATACCATGTGGTCCAGTTGATAATTATGTAATAAACAGTAGAATGGCTTCAACAAGAGAGACCCATAGCAGAATATCCCTTAGTACAGTGGTTACCAGTCACTTGAGGTGGGAAACCCCTGTTCAAATTCCTTCTCATCAGGCAGAGCAGGGAAATTAATGAAGTCTCCTACATCCCAGGTGAGTTCCTTAACCACTGGTCTAAAGGGGAGGCTGCCACCACTGCCTCCATCCTGGCCATTTTGTGTGGAGTTAAGAATGCTCTTAGGCTATCTCCACCTGGTTTGAGAATTGAACTACTAATTAGGTGGGAAATAGGCATCTGGGCACCTGCCTGAAGCAGCAATGTGCCTGACCAGAGTCAGAAACCATGGTGCCCAGAGAACTCTTATACCTGCAATGTAGGTGCCTATAGGGTTAGGCAGCATCCAAGCAGGGAATTTGTGGATGGCAGTGGGTCTTAAATCTGGGATTAGGATGCCTAAATCCCTTTGTGGATCTGGGCACTTTTGAAAATCGCGTTAGACATCTCTGTATCTTTAGAGACCTAAATGTCTTTAAAATCTGGCCCTAAATGCCTCTACCTGATCCAATTGTGGAGTGAGGGCAAGACTTGTATTGGTTTAAGTTGACACATGAATGTTTTAATAAAGCATTCTCAAGAAGGGTTTCATTTGTCTCAAATGAAAGTTTGAGTGCAGTTATTGGGAAGCCCAAGAAGGGAAAACAGGCAAATTGGCTCAGACCCATACCTGGTATGAGGCACTCCTTGGCCAGAGCCAAAGACTGGACCAAAGAAGTACAACATAAGTGCATCTTACCATAAATTAGGGTTGCCAGTTTTGGTTGCATATATTCCTAGAGATTTCATCACATGACTTAATCTTTACTGAAAGATTAATCTTTAATTCCTGGAGACGCCAGGCCAATCCTGGAGGGTTGACAATGCTACCATAAATATGAGCATTTCACATTTTAAATTACAAAAATAGTTTTACACTTCCTGCCTTGCAGCCTGTCATAGGTTAAAGTACAGAAACAAATTTGTAACAGAAAATGAATTATAGCAAGAGAAAAGTTTGCAAAATGTATATATTTGTTAAAGTAACAAATTATTTTTCCTTTCAATGCTGTTTTTGAATGCACAGAAGACAGCTCTTTCTTTTTGGTCAGTCTCCACCAAAAGCTTAAGTTAAAAAATCAGTGTTTGGTTTGTGTAGGAGATAGTTTATAGACACTGTTGTATGCAAAATTTGTGGTATTTTTATTATAGATTCCAGTATAAATTATCTTGCTGTTTAATACAAGCAAAGACTCAAGGAATGGCCAATTGGCAAATAAATCAGGCCAAACAAAATGGCCGTCAGCGATCTCCATGATGAGGGCAATGCAAAGTCTCCTTTTCCTCTCCAACATGAGCATATGATGTTATATTTTTAAACACATTTGTAGTGAAGCATCAGTAAGGAAAATGAACTAATGATGATAACATCTCTTAGTGATTATTTACTCACATTTTTACATAAGTTTTCAAAGGACTTGGAGGAAAAATATTTCCTTGCCAATGAACATCGCTGTCCATGGTTAGATTGGGTATTATAATGAACTGTTGTCCTTGGTTATTGCTATAGCATATCCTAATTGCCCTCTTCCTTAGCTTTCTCCTCACAGCTTATTTTGGTAATCAGATGGTCTATGATGGAAGTGGGAAAGAGAGTTACTAGAAAGCAGATGACAAATAATGGTCTAAGTGTAACAAAGTATTTTAAAATCTTGCACCATGACTATGAAGGAGGCGAATAAAAGATGGTTGGCCTCCACTACAGCATCCACAAATTCTTGATCAAGAAAACTTCTGTGCAGTTAACAACCTGGTCAAACTGGGCATGTGTGCAGCATTGACAAAAATAAGTGTTTTCACTTGGAGTTCTCAGATTATTTTGCAAAAAACACTTTGATTCAGATCAAGTTCTCTACTTGTGTGTGGCAAAATCCATTCTTGAGAGCATGAATGCAGTGTGTTTATTGCTTGTATTTTAGTTGCCGACACTCCAGAGTCACTAAAAGGTTTATGGACCTGTGAATTCGATCCATGTCCATTCTATTGTGGAAGCCATTGGGATGGTGATAGGGTTACTTTTGTGGTAGATCATCAGTTCTTCCCTCAGAGAGTAGAATGTGCTAGCTTTTCATAAAGAAGCAATCATTAAATAATGCAGAAGAGACCATCTCTGGCCTCAGACAACTTGTCTCCACATCTTGAATGTCCAGATCTGTGGGAAGATTATTGAGAAAGTTGTGGCAAAAGAACACCATCATAATTCTGAATCCTTCAGTTCTCTGACCCAAATTAGCTTGGTTATAGGCCTTAATATAGCCTGGAAACTATACTGGAGGCATTGGCTGAAGATTTCCCAGTTGATGGATTTGGCCTGATTCTGGTCTCGCTTTATACAGTCTAGTTTCTGCCAAAGTCCTCCCACTGATTCTCTTCCCATTCTATTGCTCCAGTGTAAGTGGGAGGAGAATCAGGCCTCAGGTGTCTGCACTGGTCCTTTAAGATATAACAATTACCTTCAACAATACTGATCATGTAGTAATGCTGACGTGTTTGAGGACCCTAGCAGGGGACCATGGAGTCATTTGATTGATGCCACTTTTTTCTTTTGGGTAGATATATTTTAAAGTGTAAATAACACACTGAGAACTCTGGACACAGGTAGAAGGAAAATTAAGGAATTAAAAATAAATCATGCTAAACAAAATATACAAAGAACAAATATAGTATCAGCTATACCGTTCATATGGATATGTGGATATCTGTGCATTCAACTGAGCCAAATCTTACATTTCTTGTTTCTTTCTAACCCAATGCTTAAACATGCAAAAACTTTCATCAACATCATCATATTTTAACAGAAAGATTGGGGGTGGTTTCTGTGAAACCTGTCAATTTCTATTGCTGATTAAGATTCTTCTTGTTCAACTCTTAAAAGTATAGAATGCTCTAATTAATCTGTGTATTTATCAGCTCCTGAGACCTAGCAGTGCCAGATGCTGAGCACCTCCTGTGTGGTCTTGAGTGCCCTGAAGCCCATAGGAGAGGGTGGTACTAAGCACTTCACAGGATTATGTGCTTAGTGGTCCCTACAAGGATCTGTGCTACACCACACATCTATTCCAAACATTTTAATTAGCCTTCTTACAGTCATTTGGCACCTTAAATGTTTTCCAAACTAGATATCTAAATATTTGTTTTATTATATTTTAATCCCATCTGTATTAGGAAATGTGTTTCAAATCTGCATTATGATTGTTATAATAACATTTTGGTCTTTTTCTGATCTATATAGATCATGTCTGTGTGCCCTGATGGCAGGATTATGCTCATAGTTAAGAGTTCAGTGCAAACTTCCTAATTCATGAGTCTAAATTGGGCACTATCCCATCAGCTAAATAATGCCAAAAAAGGAATAGTTTTCCAAGTGGATGATACTTTATGGATCTTTACAACAATAAAGATATAATCATATTTCCAAATCTTATCAGCCTGGAATGCATTGTCAATAAAATAAAAATTCTAGTGCTATAGAAAATGGAGAATAAATTATTCTAAATGTGCATGTAACATTTAGAGGTCTTTACATAAACATGCACATAATGAGAATATTATAAAACCATGTTCAGGCTTTGAAATAAATATGGTTCCTGGGGAATAATAAATTCAAATTACAAACGGATCAGCTTTCGAATAGCAAAGACAACCATTGTTGTTGTATTCAGAAGGAGGAAATCCGAATAGATAACTTCAAATGCAAATGTTAAATTCTAGAATATAGACTGTGCAAAGAAAATAACAGCCACATTGTCAGTAGATGAATCAATGACATTTTGGGGCTGGAGTCTGAAACAAATCTGTGGAGGATAAAGTGTTCTTAGGATTTGGGGTCATAAAGATCCCTGAGCTCAGAGTATAAAACTGTAAAGACTAAAGCTGTGCAAAACTAAATCTCAGATAATTAATAACAAAACCAAGCACTAGAAAAACAAAATAAAACAAATAACAAATACAGATAATAAATACAGAGAAGGTATTTGTATTTGGTTTTGTATTTGTATTATTTTTATGTGTAGAGGCTTGTAGGGGCTTTGTGCTGGGAGAGAAGCCTCGCCCTGGTTAGGGGGCGAGGCTTCTCTGACTCGGGGTCCTATAAAGGTAGCCAGCCAGTCAGGCAGCAGCACAGACAGCTGTAGTGGTACAGGAGCGAGCAAACAGAGCTGTGAACAGAGGCGTTTGAGTGGGAGTTTGTGTTGCGGTGCTTGTTTGGGGTTTGTTTTTGCTGTGGAGGGTGGTGTTTTGGTGTGGTTTGTGTTTCCCAGATTAACAGGATTTAGGTGGGAAGGCAATGACAGATACAGAGGCAGCAGTGGGAGTGACCTATGTAGTGGAAGACACAATGAAGATGACTGGATGTGGAAGCTGCGGTTTGTACATGATCTTGGATGGGGTACCTGGTAAGAGTTTTGTCTGCATGAAGTGCCGTCTGATAGAGCTGATGGAGGAAAAGATCCAAGGTTTGGAGATGCAGGTGGAAAGTCTGGTTGAGTTTAGAAAGGGGTTCGAGCAGATTATGGAGCAAAGACATGAAGTAGCTGAAGGGAAAAGCTCAAACTTGCAGATGGAAGCAGGACTGAGGAATTCTGAGGGGATACTGGGTGAGGAAAGTGGTCAGTGGAAGCATGTGACTAAAAGAACCAGACAGAGGAAAAGACGGGCTAGTGAAGGAGAAATAGAGCTCAAGAACAGGTTTGCAGAGTTGGAAAATGAAGAAGGGGCTCAGCAGGTAGTCACTGAAGGTGGAAGGGCAAGGAAGAAGAGAAGAGCGGCTAGCCCTATAGAAAAAGGGGAAGAGTCAATGGAAACTACACCAAATATGAGCCCCAGGAGGATACAGGATGGGTTGAAGAGGATTACAAAGGAGAATAGGAATGGAAAGAACTTGCAGCCAGAGGGAACAGGGGATAGACTGGAGAATAGCACCGTCACCAGGAAAAGGCAGGTCTGTGTGATCGGGGACTCTTTACTGAGAAAATAGACAGGCCTGTAACCAGAGCTGATCCAGAGAATAGAAGGGTGTGCTGTCTTCCAGGTGCTAAGATATGGGATGTAGACCTCAGGTAGAAAAGGATCCTAAAGGGAGCGGGAAAGAATCCCCTAATTATCCTTCATGTGGGATCAAATGATACGGCTAGATTCTCGCTGGAAAGTATTAAGGGAGACTATGCTAGGCTGGGGAAGACGCTTAAGGAAATCAAGGCTCAGGTGATCTTTAGTGGGATTCTGCCTGTTCCTAGAGAAGGGCAACAAAGATGTGACAAGATTATGACTATCAACAGATGGCTTAGCAGTGTTGCTATAAGGAGGGCTTTGGGATGTATGGTCACTGGGAAGCATTCATGGACAGAGGACAGTTCTCTCGGGATGGACTTCATCTGATTAGGGAAGGAAATAGAATTCTAGGATGGAGGCTGGCACAACTGATTAAGAGAGCTTTAAACTAGGAATTTGGGGGAGATGGTTGAGAGATGTCCAGGTAATCTCCACACTGGATTTTAGCATTGAGAGGAAAGAAAAGGAAGTAAGAAAGGATACAGCTGTGGGTTGGAGAATGTATATAAGGAGGAAGGGCAGTGTGGATACCAGTCTAATAGGTTATACTGGCTGTAGAACGACCGTGCCTAATAGGGTACAGAATGTGAGCGAGGCCAAACAGCAAAAATTAAGATGTTTGTACACCAATGCGAGGAGCCTAGGTAACAAAATGGAGGAACTAGAGCTACTGGTGCAGGAAGTGAAACCAGATATTATAGGGACAACAGAAACATGGTGGAATAGTAGTCATGACTGGACTACAGGTGTTGAAGGGTATGTGCTGTTTAGGAAAGACAGAAATAAAGGTGGTGGAGTAGCATTGTATATCAATGATGAGGTAGAATGTATAGCAATAAGAAGCTATGGAATGGATAAGACAGAGTCCGTCTGGGCAAAAATTACATTGGGGAAGAAAACTACTAGAGCCTCCCCTGGGATAGTGCTTGGGGTGTGCTGTAGACCACCGGGATCTAATTTGGATATGGATAGAGCCCTCTTTAATGTTTTAATGAAGTAAATACTAATGGAAACTGCATGATCATGGGAGACTTTAACTTCCCAGATAATAGACGGAAGGATGAGTGCTAGTAATAATAATAGGGCTCAGATTTTCCTAGATGCAATAGCTGATGGATTCCTTCATCAAGTAGTTGCTGAACCAACAAGAGGGGATGCCATTTTAGATTTGGTTTTGGTGAGTAGTGAGGACCTCATAGAAGAAATGGTTGTAGGGGACAATCTTAGTTCAAGTGATCATGAGCTAATTCAGTTCAAACTGAACAGAAGGATTAATAAAAAATCTGCAACTAGGGTTTTTGATTTCAAAAGGGCTGACGTTCAAAAATTAAGGAAATTAGTTAGGGAAGTGGATTGGACTGAAAAACTTATGGATCTAAAGGCAGAGGAGGCCTGAGATTACTTTAAATCAAAGTTGCAGAAGCTATCGGAAGCCTGCATCCCAAGAAAGGGGAAAAAATTCATAGGCAGGAGTTGTAGACCAAGCAGATGAGCAAGCATCTCAGAGAGGTGATTAAGAAAAAGCATAAAGCATACAGGGAGTGGAAGATGGGAGGAATCAGCAAGGAAAGTTACTTTATTGAGGTCAGAACATGTAGGGGTAAAGTGAGACATACTAAAAGTCAAGTAGAGTTGGACCTTGCAAAGGGAATTAAAACCAATAGTAAAAGGTTCTATAGTCCTATAAATAAGAAGACAAGGAAAGAAGTGGGACCGCTAAACACTGAGGATGGAGTGGAGGTCAAGGATAATCTAGGCATGACCCAATATCTAAACAAATACTTTGCCTCAGCCTTTAATAAGGCTAAAGAGGATCTTAGGGATAATGGTAGCATGACAAATGAGAATGAGGATATGGAGGTAGATATTACCATATCTGAGGTAGAAGCGAAACTCAAACAGCTTAATGGGACTAAATCAGGGGCCCAGATAATCTTCATCCAAGAATATTAAAGGAATTGGCACATAAAATTGCAAGCCCATTAGCAAGAATTTTTAATGAATCTGTAAACTCAAGGGTTATACCGTATGACTGGAGAATTGCTAACATAGTTCCTATTTTTAAGAAAGGGAAGAAAAAAAAAAAGTGATCCGGGTAACTACAGGCCTGTTAGTTTGATATCTGTAGTATGCAAGGTCTTGGAAAAAAATTTGAAGGAGAAAGTAGTTAAGGACATTGAGGTCAATGGTAAATGGGACAAAATACAGCGTAGTTTTACAAAAGGTAGATCATGCCAAACCAACCTGATCTCCTTCTTTGAGAAAGTAACAGATTTTTTAGACAAAGGAAACACAGTGGATCTGATTTACCTAGATTTCAGTAAGGCTTTTGATACGGTGCCACATGGGGAATTATTAGTTAAATTGGAAAAGATGGGGATCAGTATGAAAATTGAAAGGTGGATAAGGAATTGGTTAAAGAGGAGACTACAGCAGGTCCTACTGAAAGGTGAACTGTCAAGCTGGAGGGAGGTTACCAGTGGAGCTCCTCAGGGATCAGTTTTGGGACCAATCTTATTTAATCTTTTTATTACTCACCTTGGCACAAAAAGTGGGAGTGTGCTAATAACGTTTGCGGAC
Source organism: Caretta caretta (assembly GCF_965140235.1). Classification (NCBI taxonomy): domain Eukaryota; kingdom Metazoa; phylum Chordata; order Testudines; family Cheloniidae; genus Caretta; species Caretta caretta. The sequence continues at coordinate 50,818,658 of NC_134216.1, read as the reverse complement.
GATACAAAGCTGGGAGGCATTGCCAATTTAGAGAGAGACCGGGATATCCTACAGGAAGATTTGGATGATCTTGTAAACTGGAGTAATAGGATGAAATTTAATAGTGAGAAGTGCAAGGTCATGTATTTAGGGACTAATAACAAGGATTTTAGTTAGAAGTGGGGACGCATCAATTAGAAGTAACGGAGGAGGAGAAGGACCTCGGAGTATTGGTTGATCACAGGATGACTATGAGCCGCCAATGTGATATGACCGTGAAAAAAGCTAATGCGGTGTCGGGATGCATCAGGCGAGGTATTTCCAGTAGAGATAAGGAGGTTTTAGTACCGTTATACAAGGCACTGCTGAGACCTCACCTGGAATACTGTGTGCCATTCTGGTCTCCCATGTTTAAGAAGGGTGAATTCAAACTGGAACAGGTACAGAGAAGGGCTACTAGGATGATCTGAGGAATGGAAAACCTGTCTTATGAAAGGAGACTCAAGGAGCTTGGCTTGTTTAGCCTAACTAAAAGAAGGTTGAGGGGAGATATGATCCCTCTCTATAAATATATCAGAGGGATAAATACCAGAGAGGGAGAGGAATTATTTAAGCTCAGTATCAATGTGGACACAAGAACAAATGGATATAAACTGGTCATTGGAAGTTTAGACTTGAAATTAGACTAAGGTTTCTAACCATCAGAAGAGTGAAGTTTTGGAATAGCCTTCCAAGGGAAGCAGTGGGGGCAAAAGACCTATCTGGCTGCAAGATTAAACTCGATAAGTTTATGGAGGAGATGGTATGATGGGATAACATGATCTTTAACTATTCATGGTAAATAGGCCCAATGGCCTGTGATGGGATGTTAGATGGGTTGGGATCTGAGTTATTAGAGAAAATTCTTTTCTGGGTATCTGGCTGGTGAATCTTGCCCATATGCTCAGGGTTTAGCTGATCACCATATTTGGGGTTGGGAAGGAATTTTCCTCCGGGGCAGATTGGAAGAGGCCCTGGAGGTTTTTCGCCTTCTTCTGTAGCATGGGGCACAGGTCACTTGCTGGAGGATTTTCTGCTCCTTGAAGTCTTTAAACCATGATTTGAGGACTTCAATAGCTCAGACATAGGTGAGAGGTTTTTCTCAGGAGTGGGTGGGTGAGATTCTGTGGCCTGCGTTGTGCAGGAGGTTGGACTAGATGATCATAATGGTCCCTTCTGACCTTATTATCTATGAATCTATAATGACAACACATCCAAATATTACCCCCTAACTAGGCTTTTGCATCCCTTCATTATAATGTATCTATTAAATCTTTCCTTCACCAGACCATGCATCAAACTGATCTACAGTTTGTGAGCCTATCATGCCTTGCTCGCAAAGAAGTACTTGTATACCACTCCTATCCACAGTAAATTCAGTTTTCTTCTCTCTCTGCAAAATCACTCAAAGGCAATAGAAAACAAGTACCTTGGCCCACATTGTATCTACAAATAAAGAATAACATAGTCTCTGAAATTCTTTAAAGGGCAATATTCTACTAACCTAGGGGGAGCCTGCCTTTCCTCATAGATATGAACCCCAATACTCTGCATTTTTTTGTTGGAATGCCACCATTATATGCAGTGCTATAAATATAAACTCTTGTAACACTGAAAAACCTGGACTGCTTAAAATAGGTGCTGCACTCAATTATTCTTAGTTTTTTCAAAGAGTGGTTATAATCTTAAAGCCAGTCAATTTTATTATTCTTCTTTTGGGTTAGGTCAATTAAGGAATCATCAGTTTTAACAAAATTAGAAATGAACTGCTCATAATATTTTACTAATCTTACAGGAATCTTACCTCTTGGGTTGTTGGTTTTGGTTTTTTTAAAAAAATTATTTATTTTTTTACTTTGGAATGCTTCCATAAAATATTTAATCTCTTGAAATATTAGATTTTGTTGACACCTTTCCTAAAAGTATCTTGTGTCCTGAAAAGCTAAAGCATATTTCTTGGAATTAATCATTATTCTTGCTTAAAAAACAACTATTACTAGGGTCACGTCATGCAGGTGTTCTTTCCAACCAGTGCTATGCATGTTGTCGTGAGATGTTACATTATACCCTACACCTGGTAATACTAATGGGGAGCATACTCCTTAACCATGTTTGCAATATCCAGTAAGATAGCAGATGCTACATATAATTTCAAAGCAGGAAATTTAATAGGATAAAAAGCCATTAGAATTATTTTAACGTATGGCAATCACAAACTTGTAGAGCTCCACTTCAGCTGATCTAAGCCCCAGAGTTAGAAGGCTTAAAGGAGAAACCCTAAACGCTAGCTCTAGCAGGCTTATTTTGCTTAAATTATAATTTTGCCCCTGTGCAATTCTGTATGTTTTATGTTATATTGTATGAAGTTAGTGTTCTGTTTTTGGAAATGTTATTAAATGGTTTATGCAAACATCTGTGAAAGCAGAGGAGAAATTGCGAAAGGTATAGCTGAGGAGAGTGGCTGACAGATTGGGTAATAAGACCAAATTCAACAAAAGAGAGTGCTGTCTCAGACTCTGTTGGAGAAAGCAGGACCTCTGTCCAACGGTCATGCTTTAATCTGGGTTTTCTATCAAGAAATTCCAGATCCCATCTGGAGCTCATTTGGTGGTCCTAGCACCAGCTAAGCTGATGGAGCTGTCTTTGCAGAGCAGGGCATGATGGTGGAAATGCCTTCTGTGAACAAGGAGCTGGTGGTAGCAAGTCAGAGTGGGGCATAGTACTATATTTTTCATGGGATGAGCAGGCTGGCTGGGGAGGGCCACTTCCTAGATCCCTGTTGACCATGCCTGAATCTGAGTGAGTGGAGATTGTTTGTTTGTTTTTTCTGACTAATAGTTCTGGGCTTTGCTTCAGTGTGCTAGGCAACTAATAACTGGGACAGTGGGGTCAGCCATATCCTTCATACACTGTCTGGGTTTTTCACAAATACAATGTATTAATGCTTGTTAGCTTTTTTGGCAGAAACAACATTAAAAATGCTTGGGGGTAGTGGGGTGTTAAAAGTTAAGTTTCTAAAAGCAGGGTGTGGATAAATTGTTAGATTGGCTTGAGCCTTCCTTCCTTCCTTCCTTTCCTTCAATAATACGAAATAAAACTCCTAGATAGCATTGACCCTGGCCTTTACATCTGCTGCTGACACCTGGCAGAGTTGCACAATAATATATAGATCAAAAACTATTGTTAATGTTCAAAACCTTTTCAGTACTAACACTTGTCAGTGCAACCCTGTGTGTTCTAAAGCTACTGAAACTACTGAAGTAATCAGACAAGTTAGAAGTGCATGGATTTGACTTAGTTCTGTGAATTCCAATTCTGTGTGTGTGTGTGTAACTGAGCTCAGCAAATCATAATTTTGAGTGCAATAGTAAACTGTGTTTCATTGTGTCATTGAAAATATATTTGTCATAGGTAGTTTGTCCTTATTGCAGGTTCAGGATCACGCTATTCTGATGCACTGAAGACTGATTTTACAGTCATGTGAGATGATCTTAGCTCTGGAAGCTTTCTGAACTTCAGGAGAAAACAACTCTGTCACATCCAGCCAAACTGACCTAAAAAGGTGTCCTTCAAAATGCTGCATAAGCACTTTTTATCAGATTCTTGTGTCCTTTTCAGGTAAAATCAAGAGTAACTTCTTGCCAGTGATGTTGAGCACCCCTTCATGTCATTTGGCGTTATGGATGCTCAGCACTTTTGAAAATCAGGAGCATAAACGTGACAGAGAATGACCTCCCATCCTTTTCAGGTGCCCTATCACTGAACTCTCCCTCATCCACAGCCACGGTGCCAGTCAGTACAATCCAGCCAATGTTTTTGCATTTGAGGTTGAAGGAGTTTTGCTAGCTGAGTTCTCAGCATTCTTGGCTAGTCCATACTGTGTGTGAGGAGTTAACCCTTGGGTTGATGAGGGTGCTTGGGGAGAGGATTTTATAATCTGCTTGTTTTGCATTGTGTTAGCATATTCAGTCTTATTGTACCTATTTTTCAGTTTTACTGCTCTTTTGTCAGTTTAAATGAAGACATTCAGGATAGCCTGCCTACCTCCTGTGTGTTTATTGGTCTCTTTACACTGTAAGCATTGCTTTCATTCATTTATATGAGTTGCTCAGGTGTACTGGATTCCTGTGGAAGCTCCAATCTCATCTGCCCAGGTCTGCTGAAGGCCTGAGAAGATGGCATCCTTGTATCAGAGGCAAGTCCATGGTATTCCTGTGTAGGAGACAGACATGAGAAGTATGTTGGGAAGAAAAACATGCCATGTAGTATACTGGGAGTGTGGCAAGCTAATGGTGCTCTACCAGTAACGCAGCTGTATGATCAACTTTTTGCTCTCATGTTGGAAAGGCAGTACTTTACCTGCACACCTGCTGCTGACTAGGAGACGCTATATGTATGAATGGGTCATAAATCTCTGCCAGAAAATAACCCTGCTCTGTGAACAGCAGTGCTACACATCACTTGGCCTGTCAAGGGTTCAGGAACGGGCACCAGTTTGAAATGCTGAAACAGCTGCATCTGGTGGGCAGAAGGAAACTGCAGTAGCTGCTGCGTGTGCACTGAGTGTCATGTCAGGTTTTTGTGCAAACACAAGGAATTCTAAAATGCTGGAGAACTCACGAGCAAAGTAGTAGTTACTGAAAAATATTCTTCTTTATTGACTGTCATATGGCGAGGATCAAATTTATTATGACCTTCATTATAATGGGGTGTGTCAGTTACCTGGTCATTGGATCAGGGCAATAATTAACCAGATGTCTAGGTAATATAGACAGTGGGACATGCAAAATGGGCTGTTGGGAGGGTAAAATTGTATATTGGTGGGAATATGTTTTCTGTGCAGTGATTATAGAGAAATGTGTCCCATCGTTCTGCTTTGCACCTTAGGAATTAACTTTTTTGTCGAACATTTAATGAACCCAAGCAAAATGTAGCCACTATCATCACCAACTGCCTTTTGATTAGTGAAACTGGAATCTGTGAAGCAGTAGTGATAATGGTCAGACAACTCTGCTGTCTACCTCTCTTGATATTACCATGTTATGATATGAATTCAAAACTCAATATGATAAATGTTGTTTTCTCCCACTGTGTCCACTTTGAGCATGAAAACACCTTTTTAGGTTTAAGTTTTTAGAAAAATCCTACTGAAAATTGTGACAACGAAGCACCTACCCATTTTAACGGCTTTAAGTCTGAGGATGGTGGAGCTGTTGGAATGTAAAGAGCACAGTGCTCTAGTGACAGAGCTCCAGGATAGTGTTCTGAACTTGCTTTGTTTCCAAAGGGAGGTTTGCTCTGGTGATGTGCATGACACAGTCAGTCATCTCCTGCGGTGCAATGTTGAATGGCAGATGTATAGTCTGGGGAGATTTCCGTATGTAGCCTTGAAACATTAAGGCATTCAACAGTAGGTGCATTCAACAGGATTGAAGATTCAGTCTTTCTACACGGGAGATGGAACAGTTAATAATAGTAAGCCCTGGTCTACACTACTAGGTTAGGTTGAATTTAGCCACGTGAGTTTGATTTTTATAAGCAATGCGGCTACACAACCAACCCTGTTCCGTCGACCTAAAGGTCTCTTAAAATTGACTGCTGTACTAGTTCCTGACAAGGGGAGGAGCGCTAAAATCAACCTTCTTGGGTCGAATTTGGGTTAGTGCAGACACAGCATTGTGCAATTTGATGGTACTGGCCTCCAGGAGCTATCCCAGAATGCTCCAATGTGACTGCTCTGGACAACACTTTAACTCTGATGCACTAGCCAGGTACACAGGAAAAAGTGTTTACAATGCTCACCACAGCAGCGCTGAGCTGAGCGGGCTCCATGCTTGCTGTGCTGTGGCGTGTGTACGAGTAACCCAGGAAAAAAGGCATGAAATTATTGTTTGCCGTTGCTTTCAAGGAGGGAGGGAGGGACGGAGTGGAGACTGACGACATGTACCCAAAACCACCAGCGACAATGTTTTTGTCCCATCAGGCATGGGAGCTTAATCCCTGCTGCCCATTGGAATTCTGGACTGTGTGATAGCTACCCACAGTGCACCACTCCGTGAGTCAATGCTAGCCACGGTATTGAGGACTCACTCTGCCGACCTACTGCACTTAGTGGGGACATACACAATTGACTGTATAAAATTACTTTTTAAAGATCGACTTCTATAAAATCAACCTAATTTTGTAGTGTAGACATACCCTAATATATTTTTTCCACAATTGCCCATATTTGGCTTATTTGTTTTTCAGGGGCTCAATCCCCTCCTACATGGAGAAGCAAGGAACTCCGAGACCATCCCAGAATGTCCACTTATTGTTCCTGCAGGGGCCAGGATTTGCCTTTCCATGGGACAATGTGAATTTGATTCCTTAGTCGAATGGATCCCAGGAATCCAACAAAGTCCTCCTGGACTCCTTGGTCCTCTGTAACCTTATGGCAACATGGTTCCAATGGACTACTGTCCAGAGCCCCTCCATCTGATGCTGGTGGAACAGAGTTCAGATGAATTTTTTCTCATAGGGTTGATGGGGATATAATACCACAGTGTGTCCATTCCTTTGTCTCTCACTGCCTGTCCTGGTCATGGGGAAAGGGGAAGAGGAAAACAAAGTCACATAGGTGGAGCTCACTCTTTCTTCCACCATAAAAACACATGCACACACAGGCATGCTGGGTTTTCATATTTACCGTCCACTGAGGGGGGTGGATTAGCCTCGATCTTAAAATATTGGTTCTTCCTTTTTAGTAACTTGAACCATGCCCTGGACTGCAAATTTGGTGACATGGCTGATGTTCTTCAAAGCTCTGAAAATCACAAGGCAAAATCAGTGTGACTTTTTTTTTTTTAAAATAGCTGAATGTACTCATCTATCAAACTAGGTTCTGTGCCTGTTCAGGCTCAGCTTTTCATTCTCTTGGTGGCATTTCCACGAGCTTGTAATGAGCGGGACTCATGAGCAACAGAAAAGCTTATTTACCTTCTGACACTGCCGGAGGTGACTGTAGCCAAGTAAAAGAGCTGTATTACAATTCCAGGATAGAATTTTATGAGTAGTTTAGGACACAGCCATGACAGTTATGACAATTACTTAACAATGAATAGATATGCTATTTGGGGAGATTAAGAAGGTATTGGAAATGACTTCATAGTTAAGGCTGAGATTCACAATTTGGACTAAATTCTCTGTTTCACTCTTTAATTATTGAATTTAGGATCTATGTTTTGGCAAAATAACTTTTTAGCAAACTATTTGAATTTTCTTTGTATCTTTATTAGTAAAATATTTCACTTTTGAAGAGGAAGCATTTTAAAACTCTCAAGTGTGCCCTACTTTCTTCACATTTCTTGGCTTGTTCTCTTGGCTAAATAGCCATTGTCCCTGAAATCTCCAAATTTCACTCACGTGCACTGTGATAACATCTTGATCATAGGCCAATTTTGAAATAAACACACCATTTCCCCCACTTTAATACAGATAACCTCACTGAGCTGCCCCATTATTGAATAGCCAATGGAACGGTCATGTTCTCTCTGTTTCCATTTCCTATCACCCAGCTTCCTGGACTGAACAGTTAGACTCCTTTATAGTGCCCTTGTGGAACTAGGGATACGGCAGGATTCAGGGGTAGGCCATGAGTTTGACAGTAGGAGGTGGAAAAGCAAGCAGTAGGTGTGGAGGATGCCATGGAGATGATCTGGTGTCTGAGGGGCAAGCAGAGTGAGTGGTGACTTCATGGAGCAGGGATGTGCAGGAGCCCCGAGAGAGTTAGGCTTGTGTAAAGAATGAGTTTTTGGGTGGGGTGTTGTTCATGGCTGTTCAGGAAAACTGGAATGGTGGAGAACAGACACTCTGCATTGAGCCATGGTGAGAGGACACCTCCTTCCAACAGCTCAGCTCTCCTCTGTGCCAGGCACTATCTCCAGGGGACTTTACAAAAGAGCAGTAAAAGTCACAAACAACATTTTACTTTTTTTGTCAAATGAGATATCATGTACTGCACTCATGGGCTTATGTGAGTTCCCTGTTGATGAATTTAACAAATGAAAATTGCAGTTACTGTATTTTTCTAAATTAAAACCAGTAGGCTGTTTAGATAAGGTTTCTGACTGCAGTGCTGAAGGCTCAAATCCCATAAGAGTTGGTGTTCTTGTTTCTTCCAAGTGTTGATTGGATGAATGACTACATATCATCCAGCGTTAGTTAACTTTTTTCTAAATAAATGAATGCAAAGATATGGTATCCGATCCATTTAGTTGGCATAAAATGGGACAAATGAGAGGGTGGCAGGAAGGTCAGCCTTGTAAGGTATGATATGCGAAAGGACAGCTAAATCAGACAAAGGATCATGTTTAAACAGCCAAGTTAAACAAGACACTTATGGGGCTAACATGACTTCCATTACAGCTCCCAAGATGCCTTTGAGTCCTAGGAGAGATGTAGGTGGGCCAAGTTACCACAGCCATTCTACTGCATGATATTTGTCTTGGCCATTTAAATAGTCTAACCTGGCTCTATTTGCAAGTATTGCATCTTTATATGGCCAACATTAAGGCATGTTTTGAGCATGATTGCCAGTTCAGGGGAAAAAAGTACAGCATATGCCTACTCCTCATACATTAATGGGCCAGATCCTCCGCTAATGTGAATCAGTGATTTCAAAGGAATGGAACTGATTTATGCCAGCTGGTGTATTATAATGTGAAACAGAATGAGTTGATGTAATAAAATACTATATTCTAATGAATAATTTCATGGGAGGCAAAGTTAAGGTTGCCCAAGCAACCAAAACTTTGGTATTTCCTGATTTTTTTTTTTTGAGTGATTCACTGTTATCTTTATGTACTTTTGGTAGGAAGGTATACAACTCAGGTAGGGGCATGGTGGTGTAGAGAATTCTTTAGCCCTACACTTATGGGAATATTTTGAAACATCAAAAGTGAAGTAAGTTTGTCATTCTCAGTCATACCCTGAATTGTTATTTTGCTGCCTAACAAAGCCCACAGTAAAACTAAAACAGAAGACTTTCACAATTTCAGAAAATCATCCACATTTCCAATTTCTCCCTTATGTACGTGGTACTTTTCAATGGATAGCAATAGCAATACATTAAAATCTGGTATATTTCAGACAGGAATTCCTGCGGACAAGAGATGACCAATCTGCTGGGGTATTGCCCATTATAATTTAAAGTAATGTCCCTGTGCTCATTGCTTTTATTGAGTCAGTGGAGGATCCAGTCTTAATTTGATTTTTGGAATTGATGTTTCTGTGACCTGAGCCAAATAGAGTATATAGCAAAGGGTAGGTACGTTATAAAATTAAATAAATAACAAACATAAATACATAATTGCAAATGTCTTCATTTTTGCTCTTGGTTTGTCTTTCTGACCCATTGCATAATGTAACAAGTGGTCAGTCATGTAATAGTAGTCAGGAGCCCTTGACAGCTAGCTGTATGTTCTCTGGAACACTGATTTTTTTAAGATGCTTTGTTATAATAGCCAATTGCAAATCTGTTGTAAATGTTGCCACATACACCTTCATTATCAAGATTATAACTCATTAAAATTAGCTTATACATTATTATAATCATATTTAATGTAATGTATGCAGTGTTGTAGCCATGTTGGTCCCAGGATATCAGAGAAAGGTGGGTGAGGTAATATCTTTTTTTGGACCAACTTCTGTCGGTAAGAAAGCCAAGCTTTTCCCGTAAGAGATCACCTCACCCACCTTATCTCTGTTAGCTATAAAGTACCTGATCTGCGTTGGTCACTGCAGCATATCATTTGGCTGAAGACAGAGTTACATTATATACTTCATCAACACAAAGAAAGAAGGCAAGGCAGATGCAATATTGTACTCAGCCCTGTATTAGTGTTCCTCTTGAAAACTGTTGTGTGTCTTTTCTCTCCCTGCAGAGAGAAACTATTTTAGGGGTAATAAAGAGCTCCCTGATGTCTTTTTAATGAACTGAGCTCTTTAAAAAGTAGTTAGAAGGTTTGTATTACTTAGTTTTTACTACTCTGAGAAAGGCTAACTGTCTGAGTCATAGCAGATCTATTACAGTAGCCAATTAAACTTTATCAATGGTAGAACTTCAAACACAAATACTATTTCAGACATTGTCTGCTTGCATTGAAGTTACTATTGTGACACAAAACAAAGACCCTTTCAGGACAACTCCTCCAAGAGCAGTACACTCATCAGAGGGTATGAAGCATCCTGTACTGGTAATCATTTTGACTACTAGGCATCCCCTTTTTAATAGCTATTTATAAATATATGTCAAGTTAAAGCTCACTATTGGGCTTATTGTGGATGTTTACCAAGCATTTAAAAGTGTTTACAGTGGCCTTGTACTTTGCCATTCAAGATAATTAGAAAATATATGTGGGTCTCTTCAGGGGTGGCCCAAGACTAGCTGCCAGGAACTGGCTCCCTGGGCGACCCATGCAATCAGCGCCCCCAAGCCCCAAGGGCAGATCTAGGCTGAGGTTTTTGGTAAACTGGGAACATTTTGCCCCTTTTTTCCTTTTAATGTTTTTTAAGTGGGTGTTTTTTTTTTTTTTTAAACAGAGGCTTAATCATTCGGTTTGTCCATCCGTCTGTCCAACCTATATTTCTGAGATAAGATAAAATGGAGACACGAAATTTTCAGAATAGATTTGTACATGACAGCTAGATGATATTTCAGTCCGATTTCAAATAAAAATGCATTAAAAATGTTAATTATAATTTTAATGATTAAAAATCCAAAATCATCCATTACGCTGTCCTGTTTTAACTGCCATTACCACCACATCCAACAGAGAAAGAAATAAGAAAACTCTTCAATGCACTTTAACCTGTTTTTACAAAACACTCTGTGCTCTTAAAACATGACTTTTCTTGCTTTAAGCTTTGAAAATTCTGTCACTAGTTCTTTTAGATCCAGTTTTCCAGCTATTTCATGCTCTATTGACACCGTGGCAAGTCCAACAAGTTCTCTTGCACCATTGTTGAATGCAGATATGTTTTTATCAATTTTAACTTTGAGAAGCTATGTTCCCCACTAGCTATGGAAACTGGCAAAGTTAAAAGAATGCATAGAGCTTTAAAAATGTTTGGAAAACTGTCTGAGTTTATTTTCACAAGCGAACTTCAGTACTTCTTCAAGAGTGGAATGTTTCTTAAGTCATCTTGAAAAAGGCTGAAGCTCACTACACAAATCTGTAGCATCAATGTCTTTTGAATTTTCATGAGTCAATGCCGATTCCAGTTTTATATAAATTCTCTTATCTGTTTTCTTTTGCAAGCTGTGGATATCCTATACAAAGCCAAATACTGACTCTAGCTGCTGCATCTGTTGAAATCTTTCGTCAACTGAGTGAATAGCAGTATCGAGGACTGAAGCAGAAATTCACTTTGAACCTTTGTTTTGGGTTCTGAATGTGTGTTTCATCCTTCATACAAAAACTGCTGTTTCTTTTGCTGAATGTGAACTGGCTCCGGTTCAAATTCTGCCGGAAAGTCTATTTCTTCAGCAAGCTCGAGAGAATCTACCAGTGTTCTTTTAAACCCTTCATCACTTCTGAATTCCTCCAGAATATTTTTAGTTTGCTGCAGTTTTTGAATAGCAGAATGTATGTTCAAGTTCTTTTCCTGAAACTGCTTACTAGCGAGGTTAATCTCGAAAAGGATATTATACCACAAAATGAGTGAAGTCTCAAATTTAAACTTGGAAAGGCCATCTGCAAGAACTTCTGCATCTGAACGTGTCACATTGCCAGATGATCCAGTAAAAGTGGTAGTATCATAAATTTCAATTAGGGCATCTTAACTGTTTCCAAGTTCACAGCGAAGAGGCTTCAAAGCATCAATGCGACTCTCGCATCTTGTCTAAGTGGTTTCATGGTTAGGGAGTTCACATGGTGAGTCAGAATGTCCCAATGGCATGCTGAGCCTGAGAAAAACACACAAACACGTTGCACTAGGTCAAAGAAACTGCTTGCCTCCAAACAGCATCTAGCAGCATCATTGACAACCAAATTTAGAGAATATGCACTGCAAGGAACAAAAAAGGCCTAGGATTGATTTCCATCATTCTCCTTTGCACACCATTGTCTTTACCCTTCATATTACTCTCATTATTGTAACCTTGGCCACATAAGTTTTTTCAACAGATAATGACATTGTTTCAAGCTCTTGTAGAATACTTTCAGTCATAAATGCTCCAGTCGTCTCCTTCAGTGGTATGAAACACAAAAAATGTTCCTTTATGAGCGCTTCAACATTATCTTCATCTGCAGACTTTTCCATATCCACAAAACGAATAACCATAGTCATTTGTTCAACATGACTCACATCTGGTGTACAGTCCAGTATTATTGAAAAGTATTTTGCACAATGGGCAGTTTCTACAATTTTCTTTTTAATGGCATTTGCTAGGATTTGAATCAGTTCATTCTGCATATTTTTTCCTAGGTAATGAACCTGTGTTTCATGATCAGTTATTTTACCAAAAAAGAAAAGGAGTACTTGTGGCACCTTAGAGACTAACCAATTTATTTGAGCATAAGCTTTCGTGAGCTACAGCTCACTTCATCGGATGCATACTGTGGAAAGTGTAGAAGATCTTTTTATATACACACAAAGCATGAAAAAATACCTCCTCCCACCCTACTCTCCTGCTGGTAATAGCTTATCTAAAGTGACCACTCTCCTTTACAATGTGTATGATAATCAAGGTGGGCCATTTCCAGCACAAATCCAGGGTTTAACAAGAACGTCTGAGGAGAGGAGGGGGTAGGAAAAAACAAGGGGAAATAGGTTACCTTGCATAATGACTTAGCCACTCCCAGTCTCTATTCAAGCCTATTTCCCCTTGTTTTTTCCTACCCCCTCCTCTCCTCAGACGTTCTTGTTAAACCCTGGATTTGTGCTGGAAATGGCCCACCTTGATTATCATACACATTGTAAGGAGAGTGGTCACTTTAGATAAGCTATTACCAGCAGGAGAGTAGGGTGGGAGGAGGTATTTTTTCATGCTTTGTGTGTATATAAAAAGATCTTCTACACTTTCCACAGTATGCATCCGATGAAGTGAGCTGTAGCTCACGAAAGCTTATGCTCAAATTGGTTAGTCTCTAAGGTGTCACAAGTACTCCTTTTCTTTTTGCGAATACAGACTAACACGGCTGTTACTCTGAAACCAGTTATTTTACCTAGATGCTCCTTCATGACTGGATAAAACAAAGCTAGGTATTCAATAAATTTTAAAACGATTCCATTACCTGGAATGTATAATTTTTCATGTCTACCATGGCTGCAGAAGGCTAAATCTTGCCCACTGAGAACACTCTCTAAAGCAATCAGACACTCTAATATTTGTTGCTAATCTTCTTCTTTTTCCTTGATCACATGTAAATTTTCTTTGATAGTTTTCCGTTTTTCAATTGTAATTAGAGTTCTTTCCAATTTGAAAACATTTCAAATGTTCTGTACTTTCATGTGAAGAGAGAATTGAAGATGTTTTTCCCGTCCTTCAAACCATTTTCAGTAAGTGATGTACCAATTGCTTGATTTCTAAACAACTTGCAGCAAAAGCAATGCACAGAGTCCTTTGACACTGAATATTGTAACCAGTTTTGATGAATTTCTTCCCCATTAATGAGTTTCCTCTTGTAATGCTGAGCAGAGAATTTTCTTTTGTTTCCATCCTTAGGAAAGGGAAATTCATGAACTTGTTTGGGTCCATGTTCCACGAGAATTTGCTGCACATTGTCATCACATCTGGGACATGAAACTGGGTCCCCATACTGTAACTTGTTTGTAACTTCCTCATCCTTTCTTCCTTCTACTTCATTTACTTCAATTTCTGCATGTGTCTCTGAAGGTGAATACATTTTCTTCACTTCCATATCAGTCTGATGCTGTGAGCTGCCTTCATCTAGGAGTAAGTTATCATCTGGAGTTTCCAAACTTTGTTTTGTGGATGTGAGTTACTCTCATCTCGAAGTAATTTACCTTCATCTTGATATTCCAGACCACTTCCATGCGGATGTGAGCTAACCTCCTCTCCAAGTAAAATTCCTTCATCTGGATGCTGTGAACTGCTTCCATCTTTATTTGGATTAGAGAAGATATTTCAGGAAGAATCTCTGCTGTTTTGCTTGGTCCTTTTCCTTTTCAGCCTTTCGTTTACGACACTCAGCTCCGAAGGGTTTTCTTTTTCCTCTTTCTGCCACGGGGCATTTGAATATTATGTACTGTGCTCCTGACTGCAAGCATTATAGTGTTAAGGATGGCTGACACACCACATGGTTGGCGATTTTAAACCACATTGCAGCCATTCCAACATGTCTTTTCACTGCTTAAAGGTTCAAAGATTAGTAACATACACTCACCTATTAAAAGTTAGTTACAGCGTTTACTCTGAAACAAAATGATGTTTTTTGATGTTATAACCCGACACCAGTTGTTTGGAAAGTAATCCCCTTCCTCACGGTTACCCACTTGGAGTGTGATGTCATCACTTCCGTAGTCTATTAAGCGTTAACACTGTTACTTTTCTTTTATGGACCTTGTTTATTACATGTGAACCAGTTATAACAAAGAAAAGTTCATAATTATACAGCCCGATAATAATGCTTAGGTTTAAGAACGCTTAAAGATGCTCACATTTTGGATTTATAATGCTGACAGACGTTATTCTTTGGCACCAAGAAACACAATTTTCCACAGTATTTGCTTGATTCTTAACCATCTACCTGCAACGTGTGTTAAAATGACCATTGGACATGTATCAACTCATGATATCTCTGCTCTACATGAATTTACAGCTATGCTACCTTGATGGCAGCTCTTGCCTCTGGTGGATGTGTTTCACTGTGGCTGAGTTATTGCTTATCAAAATTGTGCAGTGGGTCATCTTGACTCTACATAGCAAATTGAAGAAGAAATTCAGTAAAATATTTACTTATTTTTGCAGTAAATAAAAGATTTGACATATTAATAAATTCTCAGAAATGTAGAGAAATGAATTATAATTCATATTCCCTCCATACACGCATGGGAATTGAAATAACGACATCTCCATTATTTCATTTGTATTTTTTCTTTTTTTCCATTTTTTATTTGATTTTTTTTCTCTCTAATTTGGCACCCTATTTAACTTGGCATCCTAGGCGACCACCTAGTTCACCTATATGGATCACCCCTGGGTCTCTCTGTACTGTATCTCAGTGGTTCTCAACCTTTTCAGACTACTGTACCCCTTTCAGGAGTCTGATTTGTCTTGCATACCCCAAGTTTCACTTTACTTAAACTACTTGCTTACAAAATCAGACATAAAATTACAAAATAGTGTTACAGCACACTAGTGCTGAAAAATTGCTTAATTTCCTCATTTTTATCATATAATTATAAAATTGATTGGAATATAGATATTGTACTTACATTTCTCTGATACTTGAACCTACTTTTTCACTTGTGAGCCTTGTCTGAAGCTGGAACCCCACTGCCCAGGGCTGAAACATGCAACTTAGCTTTATGGGGCCTCCTGGGGCAGAGGCCCTGGGCAATTACCCTGCTTGCCACCCTCTAATACTAGCCCTGCACTTGCGACCCCCACCCCCAAACCTATCCTCACAACTCCTGGATTGAAAAAACACTGATATAGATGAGTTGATACCCCCTGCAAGACCTCTGCGTACCCTTAGGGGTATGTGTACCCCTAGTTGAGAGCCACTGCTGTATCTTGGTGCAACAATTCTTACCCATCAGAATCTAAGGCAGGCATAATATGGCAACAAAATAGAAGATTAGAATGCAGAGTCAATGGTGCTCTGGAGACCGTTTGTGTTCCAGATAGAAAATTGCAATTTGGTAACCTAAGGGAATATTCTCTGGGAAGTTTGCTCCTATTAAGGGAAGTCTGAGTCTGCAGAATGAAAGCTAAATGGTTGACATTAATGAAATGTACTGATGGGAAGGAGGCAATGGTGTCTCCTACCTGTTGTCACTATTAGATGTGGCTATGAATAAAGCATGTTGAAAGGATTTAGACAGGATGATTATGTGAAGTGGGTAATCAAACTTATGGGAGGAGGAGATCTGCAACATGATAGTATCTGCGAATTAATGATGTGGATTGACAAAAGGATGCATTCTATAGTATAGCATATGCTGTCGCAGTGTCTGTCTTTTCCACCCTCCCCCAGTATTTCTATATCACAAGAAACACTGTGTATCCTCTACTGCTGTGTGTGTATCTTCTTTCTGCTGCTGAACTGTTTGAATTCTTTGGCATTGGTCTCAGAACAACATTTTGCAACAGAGGGTTAGATGAGAGAGAGAAATAAAAAGGGTCATTTTTTCATTACCATTTTTCCTACCAGTCCTTATGCCCCACAGCTTCTCAGGGAAGGCGCTTTGACAGACTAGTCTGCTGTAATAAGAGCCACAGCAGCAATGTGCACTATAGATGCCATGTGAAAGAGACCCCACAATAAAATGCTTTGAGTTCACTTTTATATGTAGTGATTTGGTGCCGGAGGGAGGGAGGGGAGTGAGCGGTAAACATGCCTCCTTTTTCGGTAGACATATATTAAGATAGCTGAACAAAAATAGTTTGAGAATTGCAAAAAGAGAAACAGCTGGATGGTTAGTACTATTCGTGCCTCTAGCTTTTTTTTTCAATGCGTTGACCTTGCCAAACATAATGACATAATTTAGCTCTCCAACTCATAAGACAAGGCCTGAAGAGGTGTAACTTCCTATTTACAGCAAGAACTTTCAGAAGCAGTTAGAGAATCTCCCATAGAATTCTTATTCCTTTCTAAACAAACCTGTGCATGCTGCCTTACTGCAACTTAGTTAACCGGAAATATTGCATTCAATATTAAATTCCTAAATTTAGCTAATGAGGAGGTGATTAACATCTGGGATGGAACAGGGGAAAAAAAGCTGTGGTTCTTTTTTAAAAAAAAAACACCCAAAACCAGAAAACCCTCTGAGAACTTCCTTGTTGTGTCAAAGAGTGACTTGCATGGTTATGTGAAGGGCTCCAGTACACAATTTTTTTTTTCTGTGTGACGTCGCCTTTCCTCCCCATCCATCCTTCTTCTTTAAAAGGAGTTTATTAACTTTTGTACTTGAAGAAAAGCTGGAATAAATAAGACGGATGGGTGGACGGACATGAGACCACTTTATTAGCACCAAGAAAAATTCTACAGAACATTTAACGTTGTGTTATGCTTATCTGATTTTCTTTTGACACAAATAAAATTATAATCTCTATATTATATTTTATAAAAAAATAGATTTTACCAGAACAATGGTTAATCCATCAGATGCTGGAAAGATGTTTATTTTGTTTTTGTGGGTTTTTTTATATATATATATATATATAATTTTAAAAAAAAAAACCCAACCAACCATTAATGCCACAGAATTTGAAAAGTCTGTAGAAAGATCTGAAACTAATTGTAAAGTCTTGGCATTCCAGGAATTGCTCAGCATGGTTTCTTATGACTTTTACTATATAATGTATACATAATTATAATTACGTGTGTCTTCCCATAAATAGTCACTAATATGAAGTAAATTTCATTCTGGAGACTCTGTGAATGCACCCAGTGTTGATTTGGCTGTTGCCAGATGTTGATTATGACTATCAAAGATTTCATCCTCTTCTATAATGTATTTTGTGTTGAAGCCAGTCAGTCCTGTTCCAGTTCAACTGAAGGTGCTAGTGAGAGCTTGCCATTGATAGTTGCCATCATAATCCATATTGATGGCAGAAGTTATAACCAGCAGGATGATCTGCCAAGACATATTCTTGCAAAACTATGCTTATTATCCTTTTTCCATGGTAATTTTCACAGATACTATTACACAATACTCCTCATTACTTAGTAATTCTTAATAATTACAGAGGAAACTAGTACCCTGGCCCTTAAAACTTGGAAACGAAGATACTAGCAATAGTTATCTGAGAAAATTCACTGTAATAAGTACTTGGGGACAACAGGAAAGAACACAAGTGATTTGAATGTGCTCTTCCACATCCTGATAAAATTAAATGTTATTCATAGTGAAGGTGATTACACAGAGAACTATCCTTATCGTTAGCTTTTCCAGAAACCACATAAGCATAAAGTTACATCTAAGTTTGTGGTTTTTGTTTCAATAGTTCTATACTTGTGTTTGAGCACCACCTATAGGGATTTAAGGGAAATATAATAAAACCTGCGAATAGTATTATAAAATGGGTTCTTGTTACATGAAAATCTAGACTACATGTTGTGACTCCTGTTAGTTGCTGCTGCAAAATGTTTATTTTAAATTGTCTTTTCACTCCCTAAATTGCCCAGTTCCCATTATATACACCCCTCCCACAGGAATAAATTGGGCTATGAACAAATTGCACTGTTTTTGAATAAAGTGCAATTTTGAAAATAGCATAAAAGCATCATACACTTCTAGCCTTTGAATAGATCACAGATTATTGGCAGAAAACATAAGATATTCCACAAGGGAAATTTCCTTTTTAGTGAGTGGAGAAAGAAGCTACATTTTTGTAAATGTGCCTTTACTGATAAAAATACAAAATCCATATTTACCTGCTAGAAACCTTTGCAGACATAGCTGGAAGCTTTATGAATCTAATATGAATTTGATTCAGCCTTTCATATTCATATTGGATGATGCCCCATATTGAAATTCTGCAATAGCTATGCAATTACTGGCCTTTTCAATAAGCGGGATGAGAGAGCTCAGGTTGCTTAAAGTCTGTGAGGAAAAAGTAGCTAATAAAAATAATTAGTTCATTGCATAAGGAATATGTTCCTACAACAGCTAGTAAAAGAATTTCACTCTACTATTTTAAGGAAAATCTTGTGCAGCGTGATTGAAATAGATACTTATGGTATGCAAGTTCATTATTGTTTTAGGTCAAATTGATATCTCAGACAAGCTGTGCAAAATGTTTGCAGCAAAACCTGAAACCATATGAAATGTAATTGGTTTTAAGATAAACATGGAATCGATTAGGCTTCAGTTCTAATTTATCCAGGATCTGAGAACACTTCATTGAAAGTATAGACAGCATTTTTGCTTTTTTGGATGAATTTCTAGACTCCAAGGATACATCTAGACAGGAAAAAAACCCATGGCAGCAAGTCTTAGAATCAATTAACTGACTCGGGCTCATGGGGTTCATGCTGCAGGGCTAAAAATAGCAGTGTAACATTCAGGCTTGGACTGGAGCCCAGGGTTTAAGACCTAGTGAGGGTTTTGCTGCTTCGCTGAGGTTTGAACTGTTTTTGTTACAATAGATGGTAACAGTATAAGATGGATGTAGTGGCTTCTTTTTCTTCACAGGTGTCATTGTGTTTAGTTGAGCCTAGTAAGGTAACTTTCCAAAAGCAAATATTGTAAAGGTGAAAATTACAAGGTTGAAGGGGTAGGAGGAGAATCTGGCTTGTAGCTACACTTACAGCAACCTCAGGACTTCTCTAAATTAGGCTGGCTGGTAATGGCACCAAGAGGTCATTCTTCCAGCCAGGGATCATTGCTGCACAGCAAGACACCAGCTACACCTCAGTTACACCAGCTCTATATCACTTGGGGATTGCCCTATGCCGGGGCATCGTCATCAGCCAGTTAATCCAGCTTTCTTCCTATTCTGCACTGCTGGCACAATGTAAAGTGGGTGGAGCGGGATACAAGAATGCTGCCTATTTGTTAGTGATGCCAGGCTGGAGGAAGAATATTTCTTTTTCTTTTGTCTTCAGTAAAATATCAACTAGTAGTAAGTAGTCTGCCCATACCTGAAAAATATATTTACTTATTGTGCCTTTCAGGCCTCAAGATCACCCCCAACAACGCAGCAGCTTCTCAGTATGTCTGAAAAGTTTCTCTCTGTATCTGTATTATACAAATTCCATCTGTAAACAAAAAGTATCATTTAACTTGCAGTACGGGGTCCCTGCCTATTTGGACTAAGCATAAACACAGCAGAGGTGACTTTTGACTGTAGCACTGGCCGTCTAATTCGATTTTCTATTTCCAAGTGGGGAAAATATTATTGGCCAGATTTTTTTCAGATAGATTCATGGCTCAGCCACCTCTGTGTCACTGTCTACTGTCTTCTGGATCATGTGTTCCCATTGTCTGCTTTTGTCCACACATAAGTCTAGTCAATAACACCTGTCCCAAAAAACAGTATTAATAGCAGTGAGTTTATATTACTTTGACCATTTGGGGATGTTCTTTGTTTTTATTTTGTTTTTCAATTGGGATTACATTGTTGAATTTTCAGATTTTGTAACTTTTGTGGTCTTCTTTTGGTGAAACTACCTTTTTTCTTCAGAAATTTTTCAATGCAGCAATAGATTTGCCTGTGACTAATGTTGAGGGGTTTTTTGCCTAGCAATATATTTATATTACATGGTGATAAGAAAACTGTTATGAGGATAACCAAAGTGATCAGGCAGCTCAGTACAAGGGTAAGTCTGCTTACAAGAAGTGGAAAAACTAAACAAGATTCTTGACACATTGGGGAGCCTGGGATTCCTGCTGTCTTCCTCTGAACATAGGGTCCAGCTTATTTAGCTCTTGCATAAAAGACAAGTGAAGTGGAAAGCTGGGAAATCCATCAAGTATTGCAAACATGTTTTGTCAGAGCTTTGTAAACATTATGTTGCATAGGATTACGGCAGTAGTATCATGTCCAACGTAATTCAACAATAATTCATGTTCTTGCTGAAAACTCATTTTCTTCACTATGGATGCTCACCCAGGATAAAACTAATTTTCTTCAGTTAAGCATCTTCTAAGTCTTTCAGTGCATTCTTCTGTTCTGCGTCTGGTTATATAACCCTCCAATGAGCAGGTGCTGTCTGTCTTCATGCCTTGTACAAAACTGAGCCTGCTGTTGGTGCTTAGCAAATATTTACTGTTAACACTGTGATTGTTTTCATGTCACCCACGCAGTGAAATTTGAAAAGCCACTAATGATATTAAAGAACTGCTATATGACTGTTCTCTTCTACTTTGATGGGCCAGTGAGATGGGTGTGAGGTAACTGTTGTTTGTTATTGAATAAGAATGTTTTCCTCACAGTAACCTCAGAATCTCATCTCAGCCAGCAGGTGCAGAGCATTATCTTCATGTTTCTCTGGTCTCCTGCTAAAGTTCCTAATTGGACAGTTGCAGATTGTCCTACCATGGGGGAATCTTCAGGTCGCTTGAAGCCATTGTTGCCACAAGCATATGCTAGAACCCCTGGCTTAGGGGGATGTGTGGGGTGTATTTGGCTGGAGCAGAGTGTACTTCAGTAGTTTTCACCAAAAAAGCAAAGGGGCTGTTTCAAGACAATGCAGGGTAGGGGCCTCTTTATGCTTCTCTAACTTGTGCTTCTGGAGCAAGGATTTTGTAGGTGGAAAGGTGGCTTGGAGCCTGCCACAGCTGAGGATAAAACCCTCATAAAACGTAAAAAGTCTTGTGCCCTGGGCAAGCTGTCACTGTAGTCATTACTGCAAAATTGGCACACCCCAACATAAAATGCTTCCATGCATTATCTATCTGTCTTCTGGGGCACCATACCGGAGGAGCCAGGGTTTTCCTGCTGATTGAATACATTTCTTTATCTAGTACTCTAAAGCTAAAGGAGAGCTTTAATTTCAACAGTAGACTTTTGCTGCACTTTGTGTTTGCATAAAAAAATCAAAAACTATGGTGGCTCATTTCCAAATCATAAGTGGGTATAGCTGGATTTACAGGCACTTAATTTTCCAGAAAAAATGAAAATACTTATGTTTTTAATAAAACTGGAACTCTCTCTCTCTCATATTTTTGTGATCCTTGTAACCAGCAAACCAACGTCTTCCATTGTTCCCTGATTACTTAATAAGTTCACTTGTCAAGAACTAAGTATTGATTTGATGACCATTTGACTGAAATCCTTTCAATTCTCTCAAATTATACATGTTAAAGCAAATGATGGAAAGGGAATTAGGCTGCCCATTAGCAAAACACTGAGATCTTTAACCAAAAATGTATCTGAAACTGGAAATATGGAAATGAGCTACATCAAAGAAGCTGTACTTTCTGTACTTTGTTTTTTTAAGGCTTGCTACTCAATGGGCTTATCATGTCCCCCTCCCTCCTTTTCAAAAGACATCTGCATTCTATCTTAAATGATACAACAAAGTGGGTCATACTGTGTATTGGGCATGCAATTTCTCAAAAGTACATAAAATATCAATAAGGTAGCATATAATCGTATGAGCAGTACCTGACCACTGTACATAGCTTTCACTTTACACTAAAATTCATTTATATGATAAAAGACAGATGACACTTTTTTTTCAGAACAAGTAGGAAACTTTCTTCTTTCCTGTAATAAAATGTTTTCCTCTAGTCATTTGATTTAAATAAAAATGAGCTTTATAAACAGGTGTTAGGCTCTATATAGGTGAGTGAAAATAGGCCATTCCCTTTCCTCAAGAGATCCCAGTCTTCAGTTTGACAAGATGTGACAGGTAGTTTAAAAAAAAAAAAAAAAGCAGAGAGAGGGGCGTGGGGGAGAGGATGGTAACAATACAGGAGGGTACATTCACATGAGCAAGTAGTATCAGTGATCCTAGCATTCAAAAGGGCTATCAGTCTAACCTGTGCTAGATGGTAATGATTTGTAGGCATCACGGCACTGGTAGATATGTCTAGTTACTTCTGAACCTTCACAACATTCTAAACAAAGCTTTAGGGGGGTTATTCATTATGCAGACTATAATATATTGGTTTTAGATTTGGTTTAGGCAGAGTTTTACATTATCTATTTCAGTTTAAATTAAACATTAAAAGAAGCCAGTGTATGTGCCTTTGCCATATATTTAAAATGTCAGCTAATAAAAACAAACAAATGCAGCAACATAAGAGAGGCCACACTGGGTCAGACCAATGGTCCCTCTAGCCCAGTATCCTGTCCTCTGACAGTGGCAAGTGACAGAAGCTTCAGAGGGAATGAACAGAATCAGGCAATTTTGACCGATCCATCCTTTGTCATTCAGTCCCTACTTCTAGCAGTTGCTGGTTTAGGGACACCCAGATCATGGGGTTCCATCCCTAATCATCTTGGCTAATAGCCATTGATGGACCTACCCTCCATGAATTTATCTAATTCCTTTTTTTTTAAACCCAGTTTTACTTTTGGCCTTCACAACATCCCCCAGCACAGATTGACAGTGCATTTTGTGAAGTAGTACATCCTTTTATTTTAAACCTGCTGCCTATTAATTTCACTGGGTGACCCCTAGCTCTTGTGTTACGTGAAGGGGTAAATGACAATTCACTATTCGTTTTCCTAATACCATTCATGGTTTTCTAGGCCTCTATCATATTGTCCCTTAGTCATCTCTTTTCTAAGCTGAACAATCTCAGTCTTTTAAATCCCTCCTCATATGGAAGCTGTTCCATACCCCTAATCGTTTTTGTTGCCCTTCTCTGTGCCTTTCTCATTTCTAATATATCTGGTTTTGAGATGGGTGACCAGAGCTGCATGCAGTGTTTATGTGGTGTAGGTGTACAAGGGATTTATATAGTGGCATTATGATAGGTTCTGTTTCATTATCTTTTTGCTAATGGTTCCTAACGTTCTGTTAGTGTTCAGTGGCAGTCAAAAAAGCTAAGTGAATGTTTTCAGAAAACTATCCACAATTACCCTAAGATCTCCTCTTTGAGCGGTAACAGCTAATTTAGACCCCATCATATAATATATATAGTTGGAATGATTTTTTTCCAATGTGCATTACACTGCACTTATTAACATTTGAATTTCATCTGCCATTTTATTGCCCAGATTTGTGAGATTCCCTTTGCAACTCTTTCTTGTCAGCTTTGGACTTAACTAAATTTTGCCACCACCCTGTTCACCCCCTTTTACAGATTATTTTATAAATATGTTGAACACTATAGCTCCCAGGACATATCCTTGGGAGACCCCACTTTATACCTCTCTCCACTGGTAAAAACTGATTACTTATTCCTACCCCTTGTTTCCTATCTTTTAACCAGTTACCGATCCATGAGAGGACCTTCCTTCTTTACCCAGGACTGCTTACTTCATTTAAGAGACTTTGGTGAAGAACCTTGTCAAAGGCTTTCTGAAAGTGCAAGCATACTACATGGACTGGAGCACTCTTGTCCATATTTGTTGACTCCCTCAAAAACTTCTAATAGATGGGTGAGGTATGATTTCCCTTTATAAAAGCTGTGTGGACTTAACCCCAACATATAGTTATTATGCAAAATTGTTCACTATAGTTTCAATCAATTTGCCTGGTACTGAAGTTCGATTTACCAGCCTATAATTGCCAGGATCCGCCACTTGAGAATTTTTTTAAAAATCAGTGTTCTATTAGTTACCCTCCAGTCATCTGGTAGAGAGGCTGATTTAAGCAATGGGTTACACACCACAGTTAGTAGTTCTGCAATTCATATTTGAGTTCCTGGTCCTAGTGACTTTTTACTGTTTAATTTATCAACTTGTTCTAAAACTTCCTCTATTGACATCTCAATCCAGGCCAGTTCCTCTGATCTGTCACATAAAAAGAATGGTTCAGGTGTGGGGACCTCCCCTACATCTTTTGCAATGGAGACCCCATACAAAGAATTCATTTAGCTTCTCCACAACAGCCTTGTCGCCTTTAATTGCTCCTTTTGCACCTCTGTCATCCAGTGGCCCCACTGACTGTTTGGCAGACTTCCTGCTTCTGATGCATTTAAGAAAAATTGCTCTTTGTTTTTGTGTCTTGAGGTATCAATCATAGAACCATAGAATATCAGGGTTGGAAGGGACCTCAGGAGGTCATCTAGTCCAACCCCCTGCTCAAGCAGGACCAATCCCCAATTAAATCATCCTAGCCAGGGTTTTGTCAAGCCTGACCTTAAAAACTTCTAAGGAAGGAGATTCCACCACCTCCCTAGGCAACGCATTCCAGTGTTTCACCACCCTCCTAGTGAAAAAGTTTTTCCTAATATCCAGCCTAAACCTCCCCCATTGCAACTTGAGACCATTACTCCTTGTCCTGTCCTCTTCCACCACTGAGAATAGTCTAGAACCATCCTCTCTGGAACCACCTCTCAGGTAGTTGAAAGCAGCTATCAAATCCCCCCTCATTCTTCTCTTCCGCAGACTAAACAATCCCAGTTCCCTCAGCCTCTCCTCATAAGTCATGTGTTCCAGACCCCTAATCATTTTTGTTGCCCTTCGCTGGACTCTCTCCAATTTATCCACATCCTTCTTGTAGTGTGGGGCCCAAAACTGGACACAGTACTCCAGATGAGGCCTCACCAATGTCGAATAGAGGGGGACGATCACGTCCCTCGATCTGCTCGCTATGCCCCTACTTATACATCCCAAAATGCCATTGGCCTTCTTGGCAACAAGGGCACACTGCTGACTCATATCCAGCTTCTCGTCCACTGTCACCCCTAGGTCCTTTTCCGCAGAACTGCTGCCTAGCCATTCGGTCCCTAGTCTGTAGCTGTGCATTGGGTTCTTCCGTCCTAAGTGCAGGACCCTGCACTTATCCTTATTGAACCTCATCAGATTTCTTTTGGCCCAATCCTCCAATTTGTCTAGGTCCCTCTGTATCCTATCCCTGCCCTCCAGCGTATCTACCACTCCTCTCAGTTTAGTATCATCCGCAAATTTGCTGAGGGTGCAATCCACACCATCCTCCAGATCGTTTATGAAGATATTGAACAAAACCGGCCCCAGGACCGACCCCTGGGGCACTCCACTTGACACCGGCTGCCAACTAGACATGGAGCCATTGATCACTACCTGTTGAGCCCGACAATCTAGCCAACTTTCTACCCACCATATAGTGCATTCATCCAGCCCATACTTCTTTAACTTGCTGACAAGAATACTGTGGGAGACTGTGTCAAAAGCTTTGCTAAAGTCAAGAAACAATACATCCACTGCTTTCCCTTCATCCACAGAACCAGTAATCTCATCATAGATTAGATTAGTCAAGCATGACCTTCCCTTCGTGAATCCATGCTTATTGTTCCTGATCACTTTCCTCTCATGTAAGTGCTTCAGGATTGATTCTTTGAGGACCTGCTCCATGATTTTTCCGGGGACTGAAGTGAGGCTGACTGGCCTGTAGTTCCCAGGATCCTCCTTCTTCCCTTTTTTAAAGATTGGCACTACATTAGCCTTTTTCCAGTCATCCGGGACTTTCCCCGTTCGCCACGAGTTTTCAAAGATAATGGCCAATGGCTCTGCAATCACAGCCGCCAATTCCTTTAGCACTCTCGGATGCAACTCGTCCGGCCCCATGGACTTGTGCACGTCCAGCTTTTCTAAATAGTCCCTAACCACCTCTTTCTCCACAGAGGGCTGGCCATCTATTCCCCATGTTGTGATGCCCAGCGCAGCAGTCTGGGAGCTGACCTTGTTAGTGAATACAGAGGCAAAAAAAGCATTGAGTACATTAGCTTTTTCCACATCCTCTGTCACTAGGTTGCCTCCCTCATTCAGTAAGGGGCCCACACTTTCCTTGGCTTTCTTCTTGTTGCCAACATACCTGAAGAAACCCTTCTTGTTACTCTTGACATCTCTCACTAGCTGCAGCTCCAGGTGCGATTTGGCCCTCCTGATTTCATTCCTACATGCCCGAGTAATATTTTTATACTCTTCCCTGGTCATATGTCCAACCTTCCACTTCTTGTAAGCTTCTTTTTTATGCTTAAGATCCGCTAGGATTTCACCATTAAGCCAAGCTGATCGCCTGCCATATTTACTATTCTTTCGACACATCAGGATGGTTTGTCCCTGTAACCTCAACAGGGATTCCTTGAAATACAGCCAGCTCTCCTGGCCTCCTTTCCCCTTCATGTTAGTCCCCCAGGGGATCCTACCCATCCGTTCCCTGAGGGAGTCGAAGTCTGCTTTCCTAAAATCCAGGGTCGGTATCCTGCTGCTTACCTTTCTTCCCTGTGTCAGGATCCTGAATTCCACCAACTCATGGTCACTGCCTCCCAGATTCCCATCCACTTTTGCTTCCCCTACTAATTCTTCCCGGTTTGTGAGCAGCAGGTCAAGAAAAGCTCCCCCTCAGTTGGCTCCTCTAGCACTTGTACCAGGAAATTGCCCCCTACGCTTTCCAAAAACTTCCTGGATTGTCTATGCACCGTTGTATTGCTCTCCCAGCAGATATCAGGAAAATTAAAGTCACCCATGAGAACCAGGGCGTGCGATCTAGTGGCTTCTGCGAGCTGCCGGAAGAAAGCCTCATCCACCTCATCTCCCTGGTCCGGTGGTCTATAGCAGACTCCCACCACTACATCACTCTTGTTGCTCACACTTCTAAACTTAATCCAGAGACACTCAGGTTTTTCTGCAGTTTCGTACCGGAGCTCTGAGCAGTCATACTGCTCCCTTACATACAATGCTACTCCCCCACCTTTTCTGCCCTGAATATGAATACTGGACTATAACATATGGTCTATTTCTGAAAAAACTCTTTGCAACTACAAAGCTCATCATCTCTATTATGAATCTGATCTCAGAACTGTATTCATGTCTGTATGTATACTGATCTTTTAACCAAAACTCTTTTCTTTTTAAACAAATTTTAGTTTAGTTAATAAGAATTGGCTGTATGTGTGAATTTGAGTAAGATCTGAAATATTCCTTAACCTGAGAGGTAATGTGTCCCATCCTTTGGGACTGGTAGAACTTTCTTATATGATTATAAGATTTTTCATAAATTCTCGTCATATTTGACTAGGGTGTCTGGGTGGAGGCCTGAGGCTGGGTTGCTTTGAGGGAACTGTGTTGTGGACTTCTGGCTAACCAGTAAGGTATTATAACCAGTAAGGTATTATAGAAGCTGCTTTGTGCTGGTTTGGTAAATCTAAGCATTGGAATATCCACCAGCTCTGGGGATTGTGTGCCCCATTCTTTGCTTCTCACCCTAATTGAATGACCTCAGTGCTGCTCCCCTGGAACTGCAGTCACAGACTCTAACTGCCTCTTTCACTCTTCTGTTTAGCCAAGGAGGCATTTTTTCGGCCTCTTTTTTTCTTCTTCTTTTTTTTTAATTTCGGGTCTACATTTAGTTTTAGCCTCTGTTATGTTTTTAACTAGTTTCTGTGCTGCATGCAGGCATTTCATTCTAGTGAGCCTTTCTTTTAATTTCTGTTTAACTAGCTTCCTCATTTTTGTGTAGGTCCCCGTTTTGAAGTTAAATGTTGCTGTGAGCAACTTCCCCCTATCCCTTTTAAAAAAAAAAAACAAAAAAACAAAACCTGCCCTACCTTTTGAGATCACAACCCTCTATGCATATATCATAGACTTCAGCGCACCCCTCACTACCTAAAAGCATGAGAAAAGAGATGGTCTTTGCCCTTTATATTAACAGATGTAAAATCATTTAGTGAAGCCTTTTTTTCTTAAAAAGAAAAGGAGTACTTGTGGCACCTTAGAGACTAACCAATTTATTTGAGCATAAGCTTTCGTGAGCTACAGCTCACTTCATCGGATGCATACTGTGGAAAGTGTAGAAGATCTTTTATACACACAAAGCATGAAAAAATACCTCCCCCCACCCCACTCTCCTGCTGGTAATAGCTTTTTTTCCTTGCGATTTGTTATTGTGCTTTTGCCAGAGAACCCTTTCCATATAGCAGCTTGTAGCATAAACAAATTGTTCTCACTATGAGATGAAGCTTCCGGGTAATGATATAGCATTTCTTTTATGATCAGCTGGGATATTTCACACAGTGCCAAAACAGAACAGCACCAGACACATGAAATATTTAGCTTCTGTGCTTCAGAGATAGAATTTCGCAAAAAGATTATTAATTCAGACTCTTTGTCTCAGCATTTTACCCTGTGTTTTTATGACAGGTTTCAGAGTAGCAGCCGTGTTAGTCTGTATCCACAAAAAGAAAAGGAGTACTTGTGGCACCTTAGAGACTAACCAATTTATTTGAGCATAAGCTTTCGTGAGCTACAGCTCACGAAAGCTTATGCTCAAATTCGTTAGTCTTTAAGGTGCCACAAGTACTCCTTTTCTTTTTGTGTTTTTATGGTAACTCTCTTGCTTTAAAGTCTGTCAAGCTTATCTACAGAAGCAGCTCCTCTCTCATAAGCATAACAGCTAGGGTGTGCCTGCCCTGGGTGAGATTACACTATTGAGAGGGAGTTGGGGAAGGAAAGGGCAAAAAGAATTTAGAAGAGAAAAAAGCCTTTTCCAAAAACTGTTTTCTTTAGAGGGTTGGAGCTGGAGAGAGGCTTATGTCCCCTTTCAACTGAGTTATTGGATTTGTTTCCTCCCTCCCACGTCTGAATGTTTTAATCCACTCAGGCAGATGAAGCCTGTCCAGTACACTGAGGATACCAGGGAAGCACTGAGGAGTAAAGGAAGTGGGCCAGATCCACAGCTGGTGGAAGCTGGCAGAGCGCCACTGGAGTCGACCAACATAGAGCAGCCAAGTATCTGAATCGCTGTTTTCTTTAGGAGAGTTGGGTCCTCTCTTCCTAAACTCTCTTGTATTTCTTTTTCCTTTTTTCTTCAACTGCTCTCTGTTGTCTGGCCTGTTGGATTAGCTTGAGAGAGCCCAAGAGCAGGCCAGAACCCCACCTGTCTCCTGCACGCTCCTCCCTGCCACGGTGAGATGGATCCCAGGGTTATGTCCATGTCTTTAAAGTGTTTCTCACACACACACACACACACACACACACACACACACACACACTGGCAGATAGTTTGATTTCCTGTTCTCCCAGGAATGTTTGTTTGAATTCATGTTTTCTGTAAAATAAATAACCCCCAGATGACTGAAAATAACTCCAGCCTGCAATTCTCCAACCATGACCCTGCAATGAGCCCAACTGTCTCCAGTGTTACGCAGTCACTCAGGTTACAGATTGATTCCTGATGGGAGGGAGGAAATGTCACCTTTCCCCACTGTGAGTAAATTGCAATTACCTTCTGCTGCACAGGGATTATATTTACTTAATAAACAGTTATGAATTAATAGATTCACTTTTTATATTAGCAAAGCCAATGTAATTTTGCTCATATGGCAAGCATTACTGATTATTAATAGTGTGCATTGTTTCAGGTTAAGGAAAACAGTGTTTCACTAAGTCATAGATTCCAAGGCCAGAAGAGACCATTGTGAATGTCTAGTCTGACTTCCTGTATGAAACAGCCCATAGAACTTTCCTGAAGGTCACCCCTTCATTTACCTGACCATACTGTCAGCATATAATTGACTTTGTTGGAACATCTCATGCCCTTTTGAGCTATTCCAAATCGAATGGGGTTTCAAAATCTAATTGAGAAATTTTGGTTTGCTTTGTCGTTTTGCTAAAACAATTTGCAGAGCATGTGAAGGCTTAAGTACATCTTAACAAATACATGCTAAATATATTCATGCAGAGATTACTGGTTATATGTTGTCACTTGGCCCCATCAGCAATAATTCTCCAAGGTTGTTCTGTGAAGCTAAGGGCTTTTTGTATAAACAAGGGAGTGGAAGCGTGTGCTGTGAAGTGAAAAGCTTATGATCAGTGATGATCAGTGATGAGTTATGTTTTAATAAGTCTTTATTAAATAAATAAAATGTCAAAAGCCGGGAAGACTGTAGGCTGTATAAGGAAGAAAGGGGATAAAACTGAATTAAAATGTCATTATGTAAATCAGTGATACACCCTCAGCATGAATACAGTGCCCAGTTTGATCACACCCTCTCAGAAAGGATATAGTAAAACTATAAAAGGGCAATCAATATAATTAGGCATAGCAAGACATCCAAAGAAGGATAGAGAGAAAAGACAATTGCTTATTTTAAAAAGATGATGAATAGGAGATAGCATGGCAACGGTAGTGAACAGTAGAGAGAAGATCATGAGGGTATTCTACTTACCCTTCCATGTAGAAGATGAACAAGAGGATGTCCCATGAAATTTTAAAAATGACTAGTTTAAAACTGACCTAAAGAAACATTTTAAATGCCTGTGGAACTTACGGCTACAAAATGTAATTGACAGCAACAACTCCATATGGTTCAAAGAAGGATTCAGTATTTACATGAATAGCAAGAATACTAGCCACAGTCACAGCATAAACAACAAGGAGTCCTTGTGCCACCTTAGAGACTAACACGTTTATTTGGGCATAAGTTTTGTGGGCTAAACCCCACTTCATCAGATGCATGGAGTGGAAAATACAGTAGGCAGTTTTAAATACACAGCACATGAAAAGATGAGAGTTGCCTTACCAAGTGGGGGGGTCAGTGCTAATGAGCCAATTCAATTAAGGTGGAAGTGGCCTATTCGCAACAGTTGACAAGGGAGGGAAAATCACTTTTGTAGTGCTAATGAGGCCAATGCAATCAAGGTGGCCCATTTCAAACATTTGACAAGAAGGTGTGAGTGTCAGCAGAGAGAAATTAGTTTTTGTAGTGACCCATCTACTTCCAGTCTTTATTCAGGCCTAATTTGATTATGTCCAGTTTGCAAATTAATTCCAGTTCTGCAGTTTCTCGTTGGAGTCTGGTTTTGAAGTATTTTTGTTGAAGAGTTGCCACTTTTAAGTCTGTTGTCCAGGGAGGTTGAAGTGTTTTCTACCTGGTTTTTGAATGTTATAGTTCTTGATGTCTGATTTGTGTCCATTTATTCTTTTGCACAGAGACTGTCCGGTTTGGCCAATGTACATGGCAGAGGGGCATTGCTGGCACATGATGGCATATATCACATTGGTAGATGTGTAGATGAACGAGCCTCTTATGCTGTGGCTGATGTGGTTAGGTCCTATGATGGTGTCCCTTGAATAGATATGCGGACAGAGTTGGCAATGGGGTTTGTTGCAGGGATTTAGGTTCATACTCTATGCCTTTATACTTTAGGCAGAGATGTTGGCAAAGAGGCAACAGTGGAGCAGTTTCTCAGACTTAGGGCTTGTTTACATTTGTGCTGCCATAGCACTTCAGTGTAGACACTCACTACAGTGATGGAAGGGTTCTTTCATTGGTATAGTTAATCCACCTCCCTGAGCGGTGGTAGCTAGATTGACGGAAGCATTTCCCCCCATCAATTTAGTGCTGTTTACACTGGGGGTTAGGTCTCCTTAGCTACGTTTCACACCCCTGAGCACTGTAGCTGGGTAAACGTAACTTTTTAGTGTAGACCTGGCCTTAGACTTGATAGAGCAGTGGAAGGGCTTCAGCACAGCTGTCTGCTGAGCTGTGCACCTGTACCGTAGAAGCAGTCGGATTGGCTGATGTCTGTTGCTGCTGCGTCTACAGACTGGAGCCAGCAGGGGTCATGCATCTGTTGACCTGTTGCTTGCTAAATCAGAATAACCGTGTAAAGAGTGCCCTTGCCCATCCTGAGGGCCCTGGACCTGGTAAAGGGGGGCATAGGATTGGGGGGAATAAATATGGGACACACAGTGAGTATCAGAAATGATGGGATGGGGCAGAGGCAAGGTTATACGGCAAACAAAGAAGTAATCTGGGATAAGGCATTTGCAACAGCAATAGACACCCAACCAATTCTCCTGGTGCTGCTATATAAGTGTAACAGGCAGAGAAATCCTGCACTGGGACATTTGTATTGCAGCATCAGAAAATCACGTGTTCCCCCGTGGAAAGGTAGTGTTTAGAGTATTGAAATATCCTTCTAGCCCAAGGTTGGGTATAGCAATTCTCTCATACACACCTGACAGTATCTAACTCTTCATTAACAAATAGACCCCATTAGAAATTACAGCTATGTGGGAGTATCCATCACACATCTGAAGTAGCCTTATAAAGAGGAGCACCTAGAACACCTCATTTTGGAGTATCAGCATAATTCAGATAAAGAAAATATGCTTTGAAATAAGTAAAGGATTTTCTGGATCACATGCTACAACGAGCAGCAGCCATATTTAAAAATGAATTTAATAACCTTGCAAAATAATTATTTTGAACTGGGGATGCATTTCTCAAGATCAAAATTAACAAGAAGACAGATTTTATCTTGATACTTGAGAGCAGGATGTGAAAGCTTCTTTTGTAAACTTTTCCTGTTAACAGTCACATATATCCTTTTTTGTGGCAATGCCTTTAGCTCTATTTACTCATAAAAGCATGCAGCAAAATTTGAGGCTAAAGTAAACGTGATGACCGAAGAAGAGATTAATAAGAAAATTAGCATCTTATAATATGATAAGCAGATTTTTCCAGTATAAAACAAGTATATCAACAAGATACTTCAGTTATTGTACTCTACCTACTGGTCCCCTTCAGTCTGTTTTAGGGGCAGATTTTAAAGTCCAGCCCAACTCAGAGACTACACTCCATCCTAGGGAAAATGTTTGCCAAAATACTGGTAGTAGTGCACCTGCGCTATTGTGGCGGATTTGTGACAGACTGACAATATTATGGGCAAACCTAATGGAATTGAAGATCATTTAAAGTTAAGTTAAACCTTACTGAAACCACTCCTCCTGGAGAGCTGCACGTATACTAGTTCAAACTGGATACTCCAGGGACCAACAGACAAAAAAGGGGTTTGGAGTTAAATAACCTGGTGTTTAAATTGGCTCAGGGCCTTCTACCTGATCCAGCATATGGACAGAACCGCAAGCCCATGGAGGGCCCTAATCCTTAGAGAAGGGTTGGAAGGACTTGGCCTACTGAGGCCCATAAGACTGGGTGCTAGGTCTGAGCTGAGGCTGTTATGAACTTGGGACCATAAAGGGAACCCCTCTGTGGGATTTTCAAGGACTGTTCCTGCCAGAGCCCATGTTAGGGTTGGGGTGTTGTTTGGTAAGCTTATTAGCATGTGTGTAGGTTTCTTTATTGTGCTTTCTCTGTATAGCTTTTAATTTAAGAATAAAATAGGCTTCCATCAAAAGAGCTAGATGATATCTGTAACTGTGGGAAGTCACACTGTTAACCTCTCTGAAGAGAAAGCAAGCAGGTGTACTTGGGCACTCTGTGCTGGGAATGCAGGGAACTGTGCAGCATGGAAATATACGGGTTAGATGGGGTGAGATACTGGTAGCCACCCAAAAAGGCAATGGCTGGGGAGCTGGAAGCCTGAGAGTGGGTTCCCTTCCTGGACCACTGAGAGGAAATATAGGTGCAGTTGCCCTGAACTGTGACAGGTTCCATCAGTATTTCACTGATATGCATAAAAAGTTAAATTTACCTTCCATCTATCATAAAGCCAACTAAATAGTTTTTGTGTGGACACACTTTGGAGCAGGGTGGGGAACTGAATCACCCCGAATTCATGGTTAAGACAGCTCTACTAGTTGCCCTTGACAACAGTAGGAGTTTTTCCTGAGTAGCAGTGAGTAAGGAGCATGGACTAAAGCCCTAATGGTTCTAGTTATATATGGATACGATGTTCTATACTCTGCTGTTGCTTTGGCTAGAAGAGATTAAGCCTGAAAATGTCAGCATGACTGAGGATTCTGGTGTGAATCTAGGTAGTAGCTCAAATGAGAGTTCTAGTTGCTTTTTCCAGTTACGATGATTGGTGGGGGAGGAAAAAGATGATATGGGACAAAAGTCACAGTGCCATGATAAAAATCAAACCACAACACCTGGGAAGGTGACTTGATCATGGGCCATACATACGTGCATTGGAAGACTATTTCTGCTAGAAAAGGGCTTTTTAAGATAGCGGACAAAGTCCGAACAAGATCCAGTGGCTGGAAGACAAAATTCAAATTAGAAATAAAGTGCAAATCCTTAAGAGTAAGGGTAACTAACTATTGGAACAATTTACCAAGAATGGTAGTGGATTCTCTGTCATTCGTAGTTTTTAAATCCAAATTGGATGTGTTTCTAGAAAATATGCACCCAGATGTTATGGGCTTGATGAGGAATTACTGGATGAAACTCTGACCTGTGTTGTGCAGAAGTCAGACTAGATGGCCAAAATGGTTATTTTTAGTCTTATAATCTATGTATCCTGTGAAAGAACTATTTTCTCCCCGGAGGTCATTCTGCTGTGATGGAAGAAAGGGCTGAAGCTACAGAGTGTGCTTTAACTATAAAGCTTAAAAAGTGCACTGTTCAAAATTTAAGTAGTCAAGTTTTTTGAATGTACAAGAGAAAAGAAATGCTCATAAGATCAGTAAACAGTAGGAGGGCATAAGAGAGAGTATGGTTCACATCCAAAAATCTGTGTTTAGTTTGTGAATGTGTACTTTGCTATTGATCTTGCTTTTGTTGAAATCTATGGCAAAAGTCCTATTGGCTTCAATGGTGTGGGATAAATGTGGTGGGGCAAAGAATGCTTTATCCTTGCTTTGTAGCTCCCTGATCCTGGAGATGACTGCAGGCTGGTTTGGACCCTGACATGACTAAGAGTGGCATCAGAGTTGCTCTCTATTGGACCCAACTGCATATGGCTTCAAGGGGCCATTTCCCCAGCAGAAATTACCAGTGTGCTGCTGCACTCTGGCCTCATGTCTCCTCTGCAAGTGCGGTGAGTGGAGGCAGTATCAAATAACTGCACCACCTGGAGATTCCCTCTGCAAAGGGTAAATCCTTATGTAATCTGATTTACGGCCCCTTTTCATTGATGGAGTAAGGCAAAGGGGGGTTCATGGTGTTAAGGATCTGGCCCAAAATATGTGCTATTGATATTATCCACAGGAAAGAGAGAGAGTAAGAAACTGCATCAGGGAACCATTCTATTTCTGATCCTTTTAAAGACGTTTTCAGTCTACATTGTATCCCAATACTCCAAACATTATACTTGTGGTGTTATGATCACTGGCATCTTCATGCACTTTTCCCTATGGAGATCCTCGGATGGCCTAATTCATGCCTTAAATAACTGTTAGATCTAATGCAGTCCCTTCATGTCTGAGTAGCAAGTTGCTTTCCCTTTTTGATTATTCCACTTTGTCAGCTAATACTGTTGAATCATGGATACCGGATGTGAAGCAAACACCGAAGTGGAATACTGCTGACATGAAAGATGAATTGGAGATTAAATATGAAGCCAGTACTAGCATTTTGTATTTACATTTTGACCTTTCTTCTTTTTGACTATTTTTGTGTTCTGAGTCTCCCTTTTTTTTTTCTACAGAGTTTGTTATTCCAATTGGCATTGTTATTTTGGGCAACACTTAATGCAGAAGAGTTCTGAAGCGCAAGAACTAAAGTACTCTGATTTGGAATTGCTGAGTGATGCCTTTTCAAGTATTACTGTGTCCTGCTTAGCATTTTGAGATGCTGCATAGCACTCAGTTCAAAGAACTGATGCATGAGGGTTTTTATCTGGTAGGATTTACAATTCTGGAATCTCCCCTTTATAGATATTGAGGGTTTTTGCATGTGAAATACAGTATTTTTTCTCGGCTCTTATATGGAGGAGGATGAGACCCCTTGTCATAACGTTAGCCCTATTATAAAAAAATATACTCGGTGGGAGGGAGACAGCTGGAAAGCAATAATGACCCCAAAAGTCCTGAAGGGGTGATTGGAGACTTAGGATTTACAACGTGCTATGGCAGCACCAAAAAAGCCAGTTTTGGTCTTCTTACACAGGAACATCATATCATGGGACAGAGAGCTAATAGTTCCTCTCTCCAATTCTCTGTGATTACACCTTGTTAATAGGTTGTCAAGATGGACAGAGTTCAGAAGAGCGACAAAAATCATATAGAGCTATAGAGCCTGGAAGAAAGATTAAAAAGTCTGACTATGCATACAGTTTGACTAAGCAACGGTGAAGTGGGAGGACATAGCAGTGTACAATGTATTAAGGAAGGGGAGAGATGATTTATGTTGAGTTTCTTTTATATTTCTAGTAACATGGTACACAAAACCTAATACAATCCAGTAGCTGTGTATTAAATGTATACCTTGGACAAGTGGTGTATTGGCTGCGCAATGTTGATGAGTTAACATTTCTCTGAGGAAAATTAGGGCTTGATTCTCAAGCCCAGTTATGACTCCTTTGTGCCATTCAGGGTATAAAGCGACCATAATCCATCTGATAATTCCTCCAGAGCACGGGAACTCCCTGCTGGCACATCTTTGCTGTTGCCAAGCTCTGTACTTTTAGGTCCCATGCACACCCCCTGCCTCCTCCCAGCACCACCAGTATAGGAATCTTTCATGGGCAGGAGGGGGCTGAGATGGAGCTCTGCTACACTAAACCTCCATGAGTATAGGACCCAATAAAATTAGACATATGCTTAGGGTCTGTGCTGAACCAGTGTCAAATTCCTAGTTCATCAGAACTGCAGATACTGGGTTCACAAAGTTGTTGGCACAATATTTGTATTGTCACTTCTGGTCCTTGCTGAAACTATCAAGCATAAAGTTGCACAAACATGTAAAAATAATAAAATAAGGTCTGGATTTGGAGGGGTTCCAGTTTTCAAATATTATTTGGAACAGTTTATTTTTCACTTAAACTGTTCATTTCTAGCTAAATTGCCTCTATTATTTGTTCTGGGGTTTTTTCTTGTCCATTTATTGGCACTATGATATGTCAGCTGGTTATTTTGGATTGCAGATGTTCTGGTGTTAGACTTTGAATTTTCAATAAAAGTCAAACGTGAGAGTCTTTGCAGGGAAACTATTCTTCCAGCACCATATTTCTTTAATATACAAAGTGGATTTTTCAATATTCAGCTAATGTTTCATTATTCTTCCTCTGGTTGCTTTGAGCTATTCTTTCCTTATACTTTAATTAGGTTATGGAATTCATTACCCCATGTGGTCATCATACTAAATCTTGCCGTGATCCTGTTTCCAAGCAGACCTCATTTATTACAGCTCTAACAAAATATTTCTCTTGATGCGAAAGTGTCATGTTTACCAGAAAAAAGGCTTGGCTTTGTAAGATTTCCAAGACCCTTGGAAGGCTTCATAATAAATGTTCAGTAAGCTTTCTGCTGAGATTATATAAACAGCTACAAAATGAGTTTATAAATCACAGGTTCTCAACCTGAGGGTCACAACTGCCCCCTCTCCCCCCCACTTCCCTGACAGACAGGTTTTAGGAGGTTGTGACCACTTTCCCTTTCTTTATGGCTCAATGGGAAGGGGAAACTCTTTCCTGTTGTATCCTGAAGCCATGGTATGGAAAAGATTGACCACTACCAGTATAAATCCCAGGAATTAAAGTTATGGCTTTTATTAGGCTAATGAAAAACCTTAGCTTTTCTTCTGTTACTTTTGTCACCATGCACCATTATGCACTGTCAAGGTTCCTTCCCCACTCTGAACTCTAGGGTACAGATGTGGGGACCTGCATGAAAACTCCCTAAGCTTATTTTTACCAGCTTAGGTTAAAACTTCCCCAAGGTACAAACTATTTTACCTTTTGCCCTTGGACTTTATTGCTGCCACCACCAAGCGTCTAACAAATATATGACAGGGAAAGAGCCTGATTGGAAACGTCTTTCCCCCCAAAATCCTCCCCAAACCTTACACCCCCTTTCCTGGGGAAGGCTTGATAAAAATCCTCACCAATTTGCATAGGTGAACACAGACCCAAACCCTTGGATCTTAAGAACAAGGAAAAAGCAATCAGGTTCTTAAAAGAAGAATTTTAATTGAAGAAAAAGTAAAAGAATCGCCTCTGTAAAATCAGGATGGTAACTACCTTACAGGGTAATCAGATTCAAAACATAGAGAATCCCTCTAGGCAAAACCTCAAGTTACAAAAAGACACAAAAACAGGAATATACATTCCATTCGGCACAGCTTATTTTATCAGCCATTTAAACAAAACAGAATCTAACGCATATCTAACTAGATTACTTACCAAGTTCTAAGACTCCATTCCTTTTCTGTTCCTGGCAAAAAACAACACACAGACAGAGAGAACCTTTGTTTCTCCCCCCCCCCTCCAGCTTTGAAAGTATCTTGTCTCCTCATTGGTCATTTTGGTCAGGTGCCAGCGAGATTATCCTAGCTTCTTAACCCTTTACAGGTGAAAGGATTTTTCCTCTGGCCAGGAGGGATTTTAAAGGTGTTTACCCTTCCCTTTATATTTATGACATGCACTGTGGTAGTAATTAAGATGGAGTAAAGAGCCCAAAGAGTCACAGGAGTTAACATGAGACCCAGTTACTGTCCAATATTAAACTGCTTTTTAAAGTAAGGTTTAGGATTTTGGTATATAGAGACCTCATCCTCCTTATTACCATGGGAAATACACCTTTAAACATCCTTTTACCTTTTTATTAAAGATGCAGAAAAGGAAAAAAAGCAGTTAAAACATTTGAAATGCAAAGTATTAAATACAGCATTCATTTTAACAGCATTCCTTGTTTCCTTTCCCTTTGTCAGTAGATAGTTTAAAGGAAATACAAAATCTTGTCTGACAGTCTCTTAGGTAATCAAACTGTCCTTTGGGGGAAACATGAAGTTAGCTCTAGCCCATCTCTAACCCATCTCAACTGTTGTTGCTGCTGCTGTTGCGAAAGTCCAGTCCTGTTGTCTAGAAAACAAAACTAGACAAACACACAAAAGGGGAGAGAAAAGAACAACGATAGAAAATGCAACTCCTGTCTCTGGTGTCAACTTTCACTTGCAATCCCACTGCTGAAAAACACAGGCACAGGAGAGTCTTAACAGACAACTTGAACCAGCAAACTTGTACCAACATTGAGCTGTTTAGGGCATTGCATTTAACTGCCTTTCTTGTCTCAGACTTAGTGTTGCAAAATATACAGTGTTGGCCAGCTAAACCAGGTTTCTTTTGCTTTCTCTTTAATAAGAAAGAGACAGAAAAGAGAAGAAATAAGGTAGGGAAGAAAAAAGGACATATGGCAGGGGGAAAGGGGAACAAAGTGTCACATCCCAAGTGGTGTTTGGGATGGAGCCAGAGCTGAAGGAGGTAGCACTGTCATCTGGATCTCTCCCTCTCTGGTCAGGACATCTCTCAGGAATAGGACAAAGAAGGTCTGGGATCCCAAGAGACCGTGTCAGCTATGATGAAAAAGCTCACTGCAGCTTCTGCTTCTTTCACCTTTGTCAGCCAGCTTTTCCCCCCAAGGTCTCTTTTTGAGGGCCCCAAAAGGTAGTGATGGGTGGAAGAGTCCATTCCCTCATTATTTTGTCAACCTATTAGGTCTAGTTTCTGACACACCAGTTTTGGTTGATTTCCAATCCCAAACTTTTTTTTGTTTACCAGGAATGATCTTAACGCAGTCCTTGAGTTATAGCTGAAAGCCTTTTTGTTTGGACTAATTCAATCTTTGCCTCATCTTTTCACCTTTTCCTGTCAACATTTGTTTTGATAGGTTGTGACAGCTTATGAACTTACTCAGCTTTCACAGCTGAGCTCACAGTCAGGCTAAATTTTTAGGCCCAATTATCATAACAGTACTTAGTACTGGATCTGAGCCAAAGCCCATGAAGTTAATAGGCGTCTTCACACTGACTTCAGAGAGCTTTGGATCAGGGCCTATGTCAAATATTTTATTGAATATTCTTGTAAAAATGTTTTAGGGAGTTTAAAATTTCATTAGAACCATTTCTCTTTTTCCCCTTCACCAAATTCTTTAGATACCCTCAGTCCCACTAGACTCAAAGGGAGAGGAAACATTTTCACGAATATATTTTTTAAACCTCTAAAATGACCTAACTTAGCTTTCAATGCATAATTTAATTTTATTTTTTCATCTCTCTCCCTCAGCCCTTTATAGTTAGATTCATGGTAATTAAGAGTCCTGGAATTTCAGATGGAAGGAAATGAGAAATATACCTAACAACATTTTTAAAGCTTTCTGAAACATTTCTAAAGTTGTTGGTTTTTTTTCTGTAAAATGTGTCATCTACAGACTACCTGGCACAAGTTGATTATAGTACGAAGATTTTAGCAGCACTCTTTTCAAATGACTTGCATAATTGATTTGTGGCTTAGCTACAAATTTGGGGAAATGGAGGCTTTCCAAATGCAGAGTGATACCACTCACTCTTACATGTGTTTTCTCTATGTATGTATTCAACATGCATGTGTGCATATGTAATATGATATATATAATCAAATATGTAGGTGATAGTTTTATGATAAGATGCAGAGCCAAATAATGCATTGCATTTTAATGCACTTCTACCATTTGACTTGCACTCTGACCTCTGATTCATCTTCTGGGACTGATGGTTAATTTTCTTTTCTTCAAGACTTGGCACTAAATTTGGACTGAGGGTATGTCTTTGGAGACTATACTGGCATAGTATTGTTGGCATAGCCCCATAGTATAGGCACAGGCTATGCTGATAGAGAAAAACCCCTTCTCTCAGTGTAGGAACACCACCTCCCTGGATGACGTTTAAGGGT
This sequence comes from Caretta caretta, assembly GCF_965140235.1. NCBI lineage: Eukaryota > Metazoa > Chordata > Testudines > Cheloniidae > Caretta > Caretta caretta. The sequence goes on along the minus strand of NC_134216.1, from coordinate 50,777,308 downwards.
GTGTCTATACTAGGGGAACTATAGTGGCATAGCTACAGCACCATAGCTATGCCAGTATAACCTCATAGATTAGGCAGAGCCTACAACCACTGAAAGTGTTTTTTTCAGCACCTCCCTGACTACCAGTAACTAGGTCAATGGAAGCATTCTTCCAGAGATGATCCATGCTTGCCAAGGGCGGGGGGGGGGGAGGAGAGCAAGTGAGAGTAGCCAGCTTCAGCATGCTCAGTACAATCCACACAGCAAACCTGAGGGGAGGGAACATGACCCCATATGCCTCCCCCATGCATTGCCTCTGAATTCTTCTATTGACCTAGCTACATCGACACTGGGTGTTAGATTGGCATAGCTACAGTGCTCAAGGGTATGGGGGTTTTTCATACCCTGACTGACATAGCTATGTCAATATAACATTTCAGTGTAGATGAGGCCTGAGAGTGCAACAAAAATATCTGATAGTGTTGTTGGTTTTCAATGACTTTCTCTTCCATATGTTGGCTGCCTAGGTTCTGAAATTTTGAGATGTATAGGCCAGATTTTAAGCATTGCTTTAAAATCCTAGCCTTCATTCTTGTGCTTAAAAAAAAAAAAAAAAAAAAAAAAAAGGTTAGTATTAGTAATTAATTGCTATTGTCATTTAGAGAAGTCAAGTCAAGCTATTGTCATTTAGAGAAGTCCTGAATTGAACTGTGATCTATGGACACAAAATTAGAGGCCACTGTTTGAAAACCTGGCCAGGAGTTCATTACTATTCCCATGCACGCAAGGAGTTCATAAGTGTTTCAACTTCAACATTATTTTCAAAGCCAAATGATATTGTAGTCAAAGTCCCTACTTGCAACGTGTTGAATTTTAGTAAGAAAATTCGATTCTAGGCACACATACTGAAACACAGATTAAAATGCTGCAAGCTAAAAATTTTCAGCTGTACTCTCAAAAAATAATGAGACAAGAACAAGCAACCCAAAAAGTTATCCTGTGGGCATGATCCACAAGAAATTATTTGTGTTTCTGCCATATTCTTTGTTTTACAAAGTGCTATATTTATGGCAGTTGAAAATATCTGGATTTAATTTTCTGAAGGTCTTCTAAACTTATTCTTTGCTTGGATTTTCATGTGTTAATTTCAGTGGCTTTTTGACAGTTTAATGTGAAATTATTAACTTTGAGAGAATTACTGTTGTCAAATAATATGTATAAATACCCAGAAAGTCTCTTAAAATAAGCCTCTGTCCAAAGAAGGATCATGAAAAAACAAACCCACTATTGTAACTACTGTGCAGTCATTACATTTAATGAAGAGTTGGTTCTTTCCACTTTACTTTTGTTACTGCAGGCCTGTTATGGGCCTCTAGATGCTAAACAATTTGTTTGTTTTTTTTCCACTGGCATGTGTTCAAACATGTGGGATAAGTTTTCCTGATGTTTTGCTCATTTTATTAAAAGGAAAGGGGAAAACAGCTTATTTTCTTAGCATGGACAAAAAAAAATTGTATATATTTTAAAATCCTATTTTTGTTCACTCACAGAAACATGTCCAGTAATTGGGAATTGCCAGAATTTTGCTCAGCCTTTTACAAACTACAAGGCTGGTAAATATAGAATCATAGAATATCAGGGTTGGAAGGGACCTCAGGAGGTCATCTAGTCCAAACCCCTGCTCAAAGCAGGACCAATCCCCAACTAAATCATCCCAGCCAGGGCTTTGTCAAGCCTGACCTTAAAAAGTACCTTAGGAAGGAGATTCCACCACCTCCCTAGGTAACCCATTCCAGTGTTTCACCACCCTCCTAGTGAAAAAGTTTTTCCTAATATCCAACCTAAACCTCCCCCACTGCAACTTGAGACCATTACTCCTTGTTCTGTCATCTGCTACCACTGAGAACAGTCTAGAGCCATCCTCTTTGGAACCCCCTTTCAGGTTGCTGAAAGCAGCTATCAAATCCCTCCTCATTCTTCTCTTCCGCAGACTAAACAATCCCAGTTCCCTCAGCCTCTTCTCATAAATCATGTGTTCCAGTCCCCTAATCATTTTTGTTGCCCTCCGCTGGACGTTTTCCAATTTTTCCACATCCTTCTTGTAGTTTGGGGCCCAAAACTGGACACAGTACTCCAGATGAGGCCTCACCAATGTCAAATAGAGGGGAACGATCATGTCCCTCAATCTGCTGGCAATGCCCCTATGTATACATCCCAAAATGCCATTGGCCTTCTTGGCAACGACGACACACTGTTGACTCATATCCAGCTTCTCGTCCGCTGTAACCCCTACGTCCTTTTCTGCAGAACTGCTGCCGAGCCATTCGGTCCGTAGGCTGTAGCGGTGCATGGGATTCTTCCATCCTAAGTGCAGGACTCTGCACTTGTCCTTGTTGAACCTCATCAGATTTCATTTGGCCCAGTCCTCTAATTTGTCTAGGGCCCTCTGTATCCTATCCCTACCCTCCAGCATATCTACCTCTCCTCCCAGTTTAGTGTCATCTGCAAACTTGCTAAGGGTGCAATCCACACCATCCTCCAGATCATTTATGAAGATATTGAACAAAACCGGCCTGAGGACTGACCCTTGTGGCACTCCACTTGATACCAGCTGCCAACTAGACATGGAGCCATTGATCAATACCCGTTGAGCCCGACAATCTAGCCAGCTTTCTATCCACCTTAGTCTATCCACCTTAGTCTATTCATCCAGCCCATACTTCTTTAACTTACTGGCAAGAATAGAGTGGGAGACCGTGTCAAAAGCTTTCCTAAAGTCAAGGAACAACACGTCCACTGCTTTCCCCTCATCCACAGAGCCAGTTATCTCATCACAGAAGGCAATTAGATTAGTCAGACATGACTTTCCCTTGGCGAATCCATGCTGACTGTTCCTGATCACTTTTCTCTCCTCTAAGTGCTTCAGAATTGATTCCTTGAGGACCTGCTCCATGGTTTTTCCAGGGACTGAGCTGAGGCTGACTGGCCTGTAGTTTCCAGGATCGTCCTTCCCTTTTTTAGAGATGGGCACTACATTAGCCTTTTTCCAGTCATCCGGGACCTCCCCCGATCGCCATGAGTTTTCAAAGATAATGGCCAATGGCGCTGCAATCACATCTGCCAACTCCTTTAGCACTCTTGGATGCAGCGCATCCAGCCCCGTGGACTTGTGCTCATCCAGCTTTTCTAAATAATCCCGAACCACTTCTTTCTCCACAAAGGGCTGGTCACCTCCTCCCCATGCTGTGCTGCCCACTGCGGTAGTCTGGGAGCTGACCTTGTTCGTGAATACAGAGGCAAAAAAAGCATTGAGTACATTAGCTTTTTCTACATTCTCTGTCACTAGGTTGCCTCCCTCATTCAGTAAGGGGCCCACACTTTCCTTGACTTTCTTCTTGTTGCTAACATACTTGAAGAAACCCTTCTTGTTACTCTTAACATCTCTTGCTAGCTGCAACTCCAGGTGTGATTTGGCCTTCCTGATTTCACTCCTGCATCCCCGAGCAATGCTTTTATACTCTTCCCTGGTCATTTGTCCAATCTTCCACTTCTTGTAAGCTGCTTTTTTGTGTTTAAGATCAGCAAGAATTTCACTGTGAAGCCAAGCTGGTCGCCTGCCATATTTACTATTCTTTCTACACATCGGGATGGTTTGCTTCTGTAACCTCAATAAGGATTCTTTAAAATACAGCCAGCTCTCCTGGCCTCCTTTCCCCTCATGTTATTCTTCCAGGGGATCCTGCCCATCAGTTCCCTGAGGTTGTCAAAGTCTGCTTTTCTGAAGTCCAGGATCCATATTCTGCTGCTGAAACATTGCTTTCGTTGCTTGATGTATTAATAATAACCAGAATTTATACTCAAGTACTAAGTGTCAGTACAGTGATGTATAAGAACAGAGAATTTTAATTACATTAAAGGAACTTTAACTCCTGCTTCTGTCCCACTCTTATTGCTGTTAGCTATTTGTGCTCTGGACAAGTCTCAGCTGTGTGTGTCGTCATCTGATCTCCTGTCAGCCAGGTGTAGAAGTGTCTAGAGAAGGTATTGAAGAAAGGGAAGGAACAGCAGTAAAAATAGCCTGCCAAAGTAGTCCCAAAACACTGAAAGAGGAACTAGAAATCTTTGTAGATTTTCTTACAGATTAGTATAGAACTCTGACACAGATACAATTGCCCTCACTTAAAATATTCTAGCTAAGGTCATGATGATGACAGAGTACTTAAATGATTTTGGGTAACCATTCACTCCCTCATCTGAAATACAGAGGAGGAGTGGGTTAAAACCACCACCCAAAATCTGTGATACTTGTCAACAAAAAACAACTGCTTGATGCCTATATCAGGGAGGGGTATAGGTGTGTGCATCAGGCCTTGTCCCTTCCCTTGTTTTAGGGTTTGTGTGTGTGACAATACTGGTCTACATCCTGTTCACTGAATCTTTGTGATCCCAGATTCTGAGGAAGTGGAGTGCTTGGCCCTTGGTCCATCGCTGACAATAAGCCCATGTGCTGCTCTCCACTGCTCTTCAACAACTGGGCTGCCCCTCTCATCCTGCTATAATGTCTGAGCTCTTGTGGGGCCGTAAAACCCACTCTGAATATTTTAAAATGGGGGTATTTGGGAGTCTTAGTCACCCTGGCCTCAGATTCCTATAAAGGTAAGTGTTAGGGCTAATCAGCACTTTAAGATCACCTGGAATGTGCTTGCTATCAGCCTATGTTGGAACACTCCACACCTTTCACTCCCTTGGCCTAAATGTAGCTTCCTGCAGGACAGGACAAGAAATGCATTTTGTTTATCATTTGACAATTGGGGAGTTATTAAATATGTAGTGATTTAAAACAACTTGATAGGTGAAAGGTTGCCTATCCAACAAGATGTTTATTCGAAGGTTGCAATACACGTGCTCTAGCAGAGGGTAAAATAGCTTCAGGGAGAGAATATAGAAATGACCACTAGCTTGGTTAAACATCAAGAAGATGGATCTTTAAAATCAACTGGCAGTGTGAGTGCAGAACCTAACTTACCATTCAAAGGAGCATAGATCAAAATATCCTCCGTACAAGAAAGTGGAGAGTATAGGCCTGATTCTCTGCTCTGCTACACTGTTTTTACACAGGTGTAACTCCACTGATGTCAATGGAGAGATGCACTAGTGTATAACTGATGTGCAGTGGAGTGGAGAATCAGTTCATAAATCTTTACTGCAATTCCGAGCCTCTGACAGTTTGAATCCCTTTCTCATCTGGCCTAGCGGGTCTAGGGCATCATGTTCCCAAGTCACCCTGTTCTTTTGGTCAGCAAACACATCATCCCTCATTCAGTATCCACGCAGCAATGCATAAGCTCTGTCCCATTGCGTGGATACTATTAAGGCTACTTCCCTTTATATCGGATTTTTGTCTGTAAATAAAATTGCCTGCTAACTGCATTATTTTGCATATTACAGGCTCATTGAAAGCCTATGTGCAGTACTTCCTTTCAAACGTGACTCTAAGCTGTAGTTTAGCAGAATCAAATAGTATTCAATGATTAACGTCTTATTCCTCATGTGTTACACTTTAGAATTATCTTTCTTTGTTTATCCAAAGTCTAATTTATTTGTATCATAAACACTGAATTTTATCAGCTAGGGTAGACTATTTCAGCTGTTAAAGTACTGTACGTTGGTTAAAGTAATCATAATATTTGGGATACGCCAAAGCCCTGAAGTGGTACACAGTTCCTAAAATAATTGAAATGCCTTGCAAGACATTAAGGTTGGTGTGAATTGTGCACTTGAGAAGTTTATTTTAAAATAAGCAAAATCAGTTCATCTAAATGAAATTTAATCTCATTATATTCTTTACCAGGTTTTCCTTAAGATGATAATGCTGCATATCTGCCTTCCCTTCTGAATTATAATGATTGATTTTTTTTCTTCCTTTTTGTTACTCATAGTTGTCAAAAGTGGTCTAAACCTCCACCTCCATTATGGTAATTTACTATGAAAACTCGGATTTTCTTCTACTATTAAGAGATCTTATTGGTTTCCTTTGCAGTGACTAGGACACTTTTAAAGGAATACTAATATATATAATATTTTAAAATGAGTAATAAATTGCTATGTGTAAAATTTGGGGGGGAAGTCAGAAAAATCCATTATTTAATCACCTATTCTCACTTATTAGAATATACTGTAAAAGACATATGGAGATTTTTATGATAAAAATACATTGAAATCTGCAGTGTATTCACTCTTTGTCTGAAGAGAATAATTTGTTTCTGGGCAGAGACTGGCAGTATCTATGATGCATCAACCACAGATAAGCAAGAAGCAACACACACACATAAAATCATTCCCTCTCTTCAGCTACAGTTCAAGTTTCAGATATAAAACAACTGTCAATAACCCTTACCAGAAATCATTCTTCTGAAAAGAAAGGTGTCATTTTCAATTGAAACAATATTTCCTCTCTATCATAGAGGAACGGTAAATGAGGACAAAGTAACAACCAAGGACCTGATCCTCAGACATAAAAAGGCAAACCATTGACCTCAGTCTTCAGTTCTGGCATTTCTTCTAGAACTTTCTATTGTCTGTGCTCTGTTGGGCTGAAATTTAAATGAGGTATAATCATCCTTACCTTGGAGGAAGAATTTACCCATCTGAAGATTGTTCCTCTGATGGGACAAAACAAGCAAATAGGCTTGAACAGATTAGATTTTTATCACTAAAAGTCAATTTCAGTGCACACACAGACCAACAAAAAATACCTTCATTGATGATGATCAGAATTCACAGATCTGTAAAATAAGAAAAATGCTGCTTGAGAAAGCGAAGTTTAAGGATATTTATGTTGTATATTTTGCCATGTGAAGTTGACAATTTGTGCTTTAATCGTTAAATCTTAAACCTTTTGAATATCAGTGTCTACTGCTATTAAATAATTATTGTCTGACACCCCCTCATATTTTCCCACAACTGTGAAAAGTTAAATTGATAAAAATAGAAAATTAGTTTAAAAACCCCATCATTTTGTACAAAAGTGAAAATTTAAATAGATAAAAATCTTTACATATGTTTAAAAATAAACATGGATATTATCCATCAAAACAATATTAAAAAATCTGATTGTCAATATAGAATAAAGAATGATTAAATATCCCCTTCCACAGAACATTCTTGGGCAGGAAATGTTTGCAAAATCAATTCCCTTTCTATTCATATTCCTGGTTGGCAGAGTTCCATTCCATCTGGTTGGCAGAGTTCTCCTCACTCCACTCCTGCCTTGGAATAAGTTGCAGGGCTTGCTCAGAAACACCGAAGATGGCAGGGGGCTTATGAGAGACCAGGGTTGTCTGCATGGAAGACATGTGCCTCCATAGCTTGCCTGGCCCCCAACATCTCCCTGTCCCTGTCCCCGTCCCTGTCCGTATGGTTTTGTTGGAACTGTATTACCAGTAGGGTGGTGGAGAATGGTGCTGCAGAAGGTTCTGCACAGGAAGGAGAAGGTGCTCATGCTGAGGGGCTCCTTTGGGTCTTGATCTGGAGGGGGCAATGTCTGTTCCATCTGGGCTTTTAGGAGCCAGGAATTATATTTTTTGAGCTAGGTTTGTGGTCACCTGTAACTCTTGTAACACCTGTAAGTCTCCTTTAACAGCTGCAAAGATCAACTCTTTTGAAATCAGAAGTATTTGTGGTGCTTTCTGAGGGTAGATCTAATAATACTGTCAAGGTAGGCTAAGGAGAGTGAGAGACAGAGATTTTATTTACTATAATAGTCTGGTCTTAGCAACCAAACTATATCTTTATAGAACTGTGTGAAGACAGCAACTCTCTTCATATATGCAACAAATCAAGTCTTCTGTTTTTTAAAAATCTAGCTTTTTAAAATACTGTTTTGGAAAGCATGTAGCACATTTTGGTCTACAGCAAGCTGAGTAATAAACAATAATAAAATATTCATAGGTTAGCAATCAGACCTCTAGGTGATTTAATAGGATAGGTTTTAATGTTTGATTTTGATGACATGTTGAACATTCAAATGTCTTAATTATATAAAAGAAAAATACTTATCAAGGAGTACTTATTTGTGCCATTCCATCAAGATGTTTTAGGATTATGCTCTGAATGCTGGTCAGAGACTATTTACATACTTAGGACCTGAGGACTCCAGGAACTTTGTAATTAGACATTTTTCTCCAGGATGATTAGTCCGAGTATCTGAAAAGGCCTGCACATAATCAAACCCATTGTCTCTAACAGTGGAACATCTTCCTGATCCTTATTTCACATCTGAGCATAACTCAAAGAATGTATACTATAATCAGATCAGGGAAAAGCTGGATGCTTCAGGTCATAGTATTGGTGATTCTGTGCGATAGGGTGATACTCAGAAGCAGCCCTATCCCCAGAAACATCTTTCTCCGTGAATGCCTGGTCTCCACCAGTCCACGCCAGTGTAGGATGCCTTCTTATAGGAACTACTTCCTGACATGACTTTCTGAGGGCTTCCCCTTTAAATCTGACAGAGCCAAGCAAATGGAGGTCTAAAGGGTCCATTTTGCAACTGCCTTCTGCTGTTTCTCTCTCTTGCGTCTGGTAAGCATTCTTAACTCTTGCTTTATTTTCTTCTACTTATTCCTGAGGAGAAGGCATGTGTTCGTGAGTAGCTATTTTAATCCCATTTTTCTTGTCTATGTCCAACTTGCATTATTGTATTCTGTATACTTGAAAAAGTCCTCATATTTCATTTGGAAGAGTTCCCCTCACTTCCCTTTCAAAACCACTGTGTAATGTGCATGTGCAGAATGATTGTCATCTACCATTTAGAGTTGGTCAACATTTTTGGGAAAATTTAAAATATCCATGTTTTTCAGAGGAAAATGTTCACCATTTTCCAACTGACTCTGCTGTCCCTCCAGAGAGGACTCTGTTTCACTGTTTAAACAAAAAATCCACAAGGTGCTTTTGGACTCCTTCAGGACTGGTCCCTGGATACAGCTTAGATGTGTGTATTAGTAGCTGAGTGATCTGTCTGATAGTAAAGCTGCACGATCTGTGTCCAAGTACATTTTGGATTAAAAGAACCGAGTTTCATGCTAACATTTCCACAATTTCTAACAGATGCGAAGATCCTCTCATAGCACAAGGAAAAGCTTCATGTTGTTCCAACTCTTTGTCCAGCCATGTTCATTGTTCACAGCCCCGCTGTTGCTTGCTTTGATCCCAGAGTCATAATATAGAATAACATGCACCAGTGGACGAAGAAACAGGCTTAATCACCCTCTCTGTAGAAATTCCACTGTCTATTTCCAGAATGCCTCCTACAGCATTATAACAAATAAACAATATTTTTGGGGGGCAGAAGCAATAAAATTCTATTTTTCTTTTCCCCAAGAGCAGCAATAAACAATAAAGAAAACTGGTTGCAGATGCAAAGTGTGATGCAGATGCCATTGGATGTGGCAGATCTCTGGAAAGCCATTAATCGATTATTCTGTGGCCTTTTACTTTGATAAGCAGGAAAGACTGGAAGCTGATTATTCAAACAGATTTTTACGTCTCTGACCATTTTCTATTATATTGTCTAAGGAAGCCCTTGTATATCAGTGGGGGCATAAGATGTCACTGAGAAAATTAAATAATAGTAATACCTTTTTGTTATACCATTTTTCATCTGCAGACCTCAAAAAGTTTAACAAAGAATGCCATCATCATTCTACAGATGGGGAAACTGAGGCACCAGGAGGGAAGTGACTTGCCCAGGGTCACACAACAAAGCAGCTGCAGAGCCAGGAATTAAACCCAGGAATCCTGAACCCCAGTCCAGTACCCTATCCACTAGACTATTTTCCATTTAAAACTAAACAAAAGGCCAGACAATCAGTTGATGTAACTCACCTTAGCTTAGTTAAAAGTAATGGAGAGAATTATTTACAATATAAAGCATATTTTCTTTCTTGAGGGAGACCCCTCTTTGCATGATATTTTTCTTCCAAATATATTTACAAAGAATCCATCATTCCTCAAAAATTCATCTTCAGATGTATTTGCTTCTGCTGCATTAGGCCAAGGCAACCACTCTGGTTTTGCTTTCCATCTGGTCTGTCCACCTCCTTACAATTTCTTTCAAAAAGGCACAGTTTAAAAACGTATAGGCTTTGAGGGTTTTTTTATTTAAAAAGCAGTTACAATAGACAATGCCTGTACTTTTTCACTATTGGAATTTTAGTGAAAATTCAACCTCCTAGGGATTGTCATCCTGATCAATGGCATTGCCAGGACCAATGGATTCTGGCAATAAATCGAAATCATACATGGGGAGGGAAAAGTCTGGGGAAAACTAATTAAAAAGTTAATGGCTTGTCTTAAGCATATTTTACAAGTATTTCTTTCTCACGCATGACAGATTCCTCTGGAGACCATTCAGATTTGTTTTCTCATTAAATTTGACCTCATCCTTTATACTCTGAAATCCATTTGCAGAAAATGAAGCAAAAGGTTGCTTTAGAGACATTGGTACCTGAATACACCTCACTTTATGGCTTAGCAACTGCTATGTTCTCACATTCCAGCATACACACATCTATAGCAAATGTTTGTCTGCAAAACAGTTAACCTTTTAATCATTTTTGCTAAATATATTTATTCCTGAAGGACACATTTTCATCTTAAATTTTTAATGCACCATTAAAGCCTCTTGCTACAACCACTCCCTCATGCCCTCTTTCTAAGGTGATTTTAATTAGTCTCATGATGATACTTACTGAAATTTTTTTTTTTAATTAATAAATTCTTGACACTGTTGTTCGGGGATTTCAAAGCAAAGTAAATATCACTATCTGCCTCATTTTCTCTCTAACATTCAAAGGGAAGTTTCAGTGGCATGCTCTGGGCCACACAGTAAATCATTGGCAGCGTTAGGGACAGAATCTAGGTCTCCTGCTGCAGTGACTTATACTTAGGCCTATAAGGCATGTGTATTGACCAATGACTGTTATTCAATGGATAGCTTTAAAATACAGTAGAATTACATCTCTATCGGAAAATTGTTCTCTGCATTTGTATTTGCCCATTGTGACATTGTCATTTCTGGCTTACCTAAAGTGTATTTAAAATAGTGATGAGCAAATCACCAGAGTTTTAGGATTCTGACTTTGGTTTGGGTATTTATAACTTATTTGTTCTTCAGTAGCACCTAGAGGCCCTAGTCATTGACCATGTGTACATACACACATAACCCTCCCCCCCCAAAAGTCACCGCCTAAAGACCTTACAATCTAAAGCCCCAGTCTTGCAAAGACTTACATATTTGCTTAACTTTACACACAGTGAGAAGTCCCATAATGGGACTGCTTGCAATGTGTAAAGTTAAGCACATGCCTTTGCAATATGAGGTAGATACAACAAATGAATGGAAAAGTGCAAAATAATGGTTATAATTAGTGTAATAAGCAATTGTCAGCAGCTTCCTACCACTCAAAGGGGGTAGGTATCTATTTAAAGCTTATCTGAACTATTCAGAACTCTGTGGTCTGCAAAATTAGTCCGGAAATCTAGTGAGAATGGGTCTTCCTATAAGATTTCCCAGTCCTAACAGTGACACCTCCTCTTTTGCATATGTCATCTGACTGAGGTGTTCATGCTCTTCAGAATGCATAGGAAATAATTTTTCGACTGATTTCTTCTTTATTCTATCTTTTGTGTAATGGCTGCTATTGTTTTTATATGATCACAGTGAAGTATATTTTGGGGTTTTTTTTAAAGGAATGGAAAAACAAACACTTTCTTAAAAGCTTCATATTTTATAAATATGCCAGTTATTTGATAGATTGTCACTTTAATTTCGAGACATCATGAAGGGCCACTTCAGAGACTCCGTTGTGTGCCTCCATCCCAGTTGTTCCCACAACTAACAATTTATTTCTCTACAACCAATTAGTGTCTCACATGTGAGTAGAGAATCATAAAGAAAGGTAATGTGCACAAGTCATGTGTTGGAACACAAAGAACTTGTGGTAAATAATGCATGGAAAAAAAGATTGTACAGCATCAGAAGTACATGGCAATTTCAGATGTTATTCCCCCAAAGACAGAGGAGAAAAAACAACTATTACATATCCTAACATTTTTTTTAAAGAAATTTTATTTGTTGTAGTAGGGTCATAGAGAAATCTCAGCAAGTGACTGTTGCTAGTGGAAAAAAAGCAATCTTTCTGATGAAACAGATTACTGTATTAACCTCTTAATTGACATAGTCAGATGTAAAGATTTCTGGGGATTCTTTATAAAAAAAAAAAAAAAAAGTATTACAATACCCCTGATAAAAGGAGGCATACTTTTCAGCAATGCAGACCTGACTTAGAGTAAGTACAACAAAACCATTCAGGTGTAAATATCCAGCATTGTGTTCAAGAGATTATGTAATTCCTATTTTAATAAAATAAATAAAAAAGATATATAGAGAGCCTAATCAAAAGCCTACTAAATCAAACGGGATCTTTCTATTGGCTCCAGTAGACTTCGGAGCATGCCCATATTCATCACACTACACCTACTCAACAAATTGATCATTTCGGGGCTCCCATTTCAGTGTATGGAGAATGATGGTTTTCCTCAGATGGTCATTTTTCATTATAAAAATGGATACATTTGTCATACACCACACTGAAACTGGACCTCTCATGGGTTGAATTTGTTCACTGTTCCTCAAATCCATCCAGTAACATATAATGAAGTTTCCAGTCACTGAGCATTTGATTACCAGCATTTCATTAAAGCAATAATTCTCAGTCCTGGCTTTCCTATATCCCTTTTGCACTGCGGGGCACCAGAGTACCTATGCTGTAGTCTTGAGAGAAGACATTCTGTGTGTGGCAACAAAATCTTCCTATTTCATATAATGTTGTTCAGAAAGCATGATTTCTGTGCTCCCCATCTTTAGGTGCAGCAGCTGGTAAATCCATGTAGCAATGGAAACATCTGTCCTCCACTGCTCCACCCCCAGCCACCTACACAACCTGTGTGACCTCCTTAAATCCAGCTAGTCACTCTATATTTCTTCAACCAAATCTATTTATAGTGTTTATAGGGTGCCAATCCCTGTTGTATCTAAGTTCACTGGCTCTACTCTGTCTGCGGATGAATGGGGAAGGATTTGTAGCTGTTCAATGTTACTGGTAGAAATGCCAAAACATTGCTCTTTGATATTACTTCACTGCATTCCTTATTATTCCTCATCCATACAATGGGAAAATGTCATAACCTACTCAGGGAGGGAGGGAGGGAGTGGAAGGAAAAAGAACATGCAAGCTACATAGAAAATAAGAATTTTTGAAAAATGTTTCTGTCCATTTAGCCCATTGTCACTCATTGAAGACGGTTAAAGGACTTAAGGGCTTCTATGGGGCCAACTATTAATTATACAACTATTCCCTGGCATTTGGCTCAAGTACTATCTCATCAGCACTAACTAGTAAAAGGGGAAAGAAGATAAAGGGGACCAGAACTGCCCTTGGGTCAGTGTAGATTCCAAGCAGTGTAGAGCCAAAGTACATGAAGCAGCCCATGGGCAGATGTGGGGATGCAGCTGTAAATTTGAACAGCCTCAGGGGCTTTAATTTATGTTGGGGGGTGGGCACATTGACCTCTGGAACAGACCAGAATGAAGGAGACATGAAATGTTTTAAGAGGCAGAATTTTTTCTGGTTTTTGTTTTAAGGTCCACTTTTCACTTTTAGTGGTGGATAAAAAAGAAAGGCTTAATTGGGAAACATTGTTGAAGTTTTTAGGAATTAGTGGTTTCATCCTGCAACCTGAGGTGCCTGGTTCCATTACTTTAATGTAACTTCTCACGCCTGTAAAGTTAGGTTCATGTTTAAGTGTTTAGCTGTACCCAGACTGCTCAGCACCTTACAGAACTGAGCCCTAGGTCTTCGCTGTTGCAAGCTCTAGCAACCAGCTCACTATCAGTGTAGCTTTGGCCATGACTGTGATCCTGGAGCTCAGAACTCTGCTTTTAGTGAAGGCACAGCTTATTCTGAGGATAGCCAACCTGAAATAATGTATGCCTTCCCAAATACGAAGAATCTCTCCATTTGTAATGTTCTCTACATTTGAACATGTAATAGACAGATTGCAGTTAATCATCTGGTTAACAGATCAACAGAAATTAGTCTTACCTATTAGTATTGCTTGTTGAAGGGGCCAAAATTTAAGGTGAGCTTCATACTGTAAGGATAAGGCTATGTACTCACAGATTAAAAGGCTAGACAGGACCACTATGGTAATCCATTCTGACCTCCTGCATAAAAAAATTGGTTAGTCTCTAAGGTGCCACAAGTACTCCTTTTCCTTTTACGAATACAGACTAACATGGCTGCTACTCTGTCAACCAATAATGTAGAACATGTTTTTATAGCAGCGGTTCTCAAACTGTGGGTCAGGACCCCAGAGTGGGTTGCAACCCCATTTTAATGGGGTCATTGGGGCTGCCTTAGACTTGCTGGGACCCAGGGCTGAAGCCTGAGCCCTACTGCCCAGGGCTGAAGCAGAAGCCCCAGGACTTCAGCTCTGGGTGGTGAAGTTCAGCCCCAGACAGGGAGCCCGTAACCTGAAGTCTTTGGGCTTTGGCCCCCCACCCTCAGGGCGGTGGAGCTTGGGCAGGCTCATGCTTCGGTCTCCCATCTTGGGGTCATGTAGTGATTTTTGTTGTTAGAAGGGGGTCACGGTGCAATGAAGTTTGAGAAACCCTGCTTTATAGCAAGACACCCACACAATAATGGCAGACAGTGTGAATAAACTGTAGCTACTGTGTAAACCGTGCAGTGTCATTTAAAGTGAAGAGGGATGTGTGTGAAAAACATCCTCTTTAGCTATTGCAGCTACAGGGAATGGAGATTATGTTGCTGGTTATTATAGTCATGAGGTAGTAGTGTTATACTACAAGTGTTTTGCTAACTGGGTAATATAATATTCTGAATCAGAAATGGTGAACAATCATTCACTGTTAAGTTTTTTTTTAAATTTCAGGGAGGTTTCTTTTTAAAAAATCTTACTATAAAAGCCTTACACAAACACATACCATAAAATAATTCAGACATAAGCAAATGCAAAAAACCCACTGTAAGCAGGCTAACAATCTCCAGCTATGCTCAAGTTAGGGTGTCAAGGAAATATTAGAAACATTTATCCACAAAACATTAATCCTCCAAACCATCTAATGCACAACCTTAACTATGGCCTCATGCCCTCAGAAAAACACACCACACCACATACTTAACTTGTACTTATATGTCAACCCCAAAAATATTTGTTAACCTTGCTGATGGTATAATTAAGGTTTGGGGGTTATACTATGAATGGAAATTAATGTTTGCATTTGAAAAGTGGATGTGCACTATATTATAGTACTGTATGTATACTGGTAACTGAGCTCTATCTAGGCAGCTTTTGTGGTCTTGTTCTGTAACCTAAGAAGGCATAAGAAAGACTCCTTGTTATCTCACACGTTGTAAGGAAGCAGGAGAAACTGTCAAGTTTCTCCCAGAAGCTAGAAGGAGGTTTGTGTGGTATTGGAAGGAGATTGTACAAGATCAAACAAAAGTATAGAGTAATTCTTAATCCTCTTTCCCCACCCAACCACCAAGCTCTATTAAAAATCCTCCTCTTCCTTTCTCCTCCCCCTCCCATTTTTCTTTTTAAAGGGTTTAATCCTGAAGATAGAAGCTAAAAACTTTACTCCATAATAATGCTTCACAATGATTTACAATTATGTGTTGAAGTTTAATCAAAAGGATGCAACCTTAAAAAACATGTGAGAGAACCAGGCCCAAAACCAGTATCGACATTAAAAAAAAAATACTGCCATATAACAACATTGGGGGATGCATCTCAACTAGGTTTGGTTCAGAAAAACATTCAAAAGTGTGGTTGTTTATCTAAACGTTATCTGAACCCACGGAGGGCCCTTACCCAACCTTGTAACCCTTCCATTCACAAGCATCCTTTATGGAAAAGCCTGATAGTATTGAATAGCAATTACAAGGGAAATTTTCAAAGACCCCAATTGAGTTTCAATGAGACTTAGGTACACCAGTAGCGATCTATAGCAATTAAACAGGGTTTTTTCTATAAAAATTATATTAAATCCTATAGTTGAAAAGCAGATAATTTTATCCTTTTTATGAGAGTTTTGAACCATCCCGTAGCCAGGATACAAGTCCCTATTAAATTCAAGAGGATGACTCAAGAACCTATAGAAAAGTTATCCTTTTTAATTAAATTGTCCATTCATCCATGCTATCCCTTCTATTGTCTTTATGGTACAATTGATAGTACTGCTTCCCCTGTGGTATCTTTAGGAGAGACTGCAGATTAGTTTTTCTAATATCTTCATAAATGATGCAAAAATGTCTAATACTTTCCTGAATCCTGCTAAAATCTTAGCCTTAATGCTATAATGTAGCAATGAGTTCCACGGGTTAACTGACTAATGTGTAAACACGATTTATTTGTATTAGTTTTAAAGCTGTTGCCTTTCATTTTCATTGGCTGTCCCTTTTTGTTATTGTATGATCAGAATAGGTAAATAGGAGCACTTGCTTTACCTTTTCTACACCATTATTTATTTTGTACACTTCTATTATGTACACTCTTATTTGTCTCCTCTTTAAACTAACCCCCGCCCTATCTTTTTATGTCAAAAGATTCTCCATGACTGTAATCACTTTTGTTGTTTGTCTCTGGACCGTTTCATCTCATTTATATCTTTTTTTAAAAAAACAATTGTGACCAGAAATGAACACAATATCCCAGATGGTCCCTACTAGTACATTCCTATAACTTGCGTATTCCCTCAAACTTCCCCGGTCTCAGTCCATGAATGCCTTTTTTGTGTTGTTTAGTTTCTTCCAGATCTCCGCTCCTGAAGACTGACTAATCCTGTATCAAAAAGCTAACCCATCGTTTACATCTTTCTGTCCCTTTTAAAAACCAGAGCCTTTAATATTAATGCCCCTATTTATTGTCATCTGCCAGCTACACTTCCATTTGTTATATGTGCATAGGCCTCCAGCTCTCCTATTTCCTTTGGTAAGCTTATTGCATTTTTACATAAGAAAACTGTAATAACCTTGGTTTTGAGCTCACGTTCCCTCACATCCATGCCCACAAATCCTAAATTCAATTTATTATTTAGATCCTTTCCATTGCTTTTTGTCTGTTTTCACTTTCCCCCCTAACCATACATCTTGCCATATATTTTCTTTCTTCTAAGCTCTTCTCCCTTGGTTCTCCCCAAATAATTTAAACTAACTGGCAAAACTCTATTTGTTTTATTTATATCCTAGTTCTTTGTTCATTCAGATGCAATGTATTCTATCTACAATTACTTCCAGTGCTCCACGCAGAAATATTCCTTATTTTTGAATCTTCACCATGATTAAGATCAGATTAGAACAGAGGTATCAAAAGCATAGTTCATGGGACTCCTCTGACTAGCCTAAGTCATAATCATGTGTTTTGCTTCTAGTTGTAACTGGGTGCCTGGGATGGATCACACTGAGAATGCCACACTCAGTGCAGACTACAAGAAATAGGACTGACAATTCTCAAAGCTGGTGGTTGATTCTATAATGAGATTCACCAAGCCCGTATCAAAAGACTTCTGCAGTACCACACTGGTTAACCACAAGCCAAACACAGGGCACTTTTGGCATTCCAGCCTTTAGCTCCCATCCAGACAACCAAGTGTAAAAAAATGAGAGGTTATTACAAACCCATTTCACCATATATGAGGTTCTTACTAATCCCAAAGGATCAGACACTTATCCCCAGGTCAATATGTATCTCAGATCTTACCCAAATATCACACCCGCAGCCAATCCTTATTAAACTAACTAGAAAAGAAAAGAGTTACAAAATAGTTAATAGATCATATACATACAAATGATTGCAAAGTCCTTATATGAGGTTTGTAGCAGAGATATAATAGACTGCTGGCTTGTAAATGTCTCTCTGGTAACTTCCAAAAGATTGGAATATTCTCAATCCGTAGTTGAAGATGCTCCTTTTAGTTGTAAATCCACAGTCCCGAGAAGTAGAGCAGGAAATAGGCAAAATGGAAGTTTATAATATATATCCATTGCCATGTGCATGGAAATTTACTGTCCCAAACAAAGCCCACAGACCAGGTTCATGGAAAGTTATTGATCCACGATGGAGTCTAGCATTACACATTCTTATCATATGTTGTTCATGTTTTGCTGACTCACAGAGCAGCCATTGCCCATATTCTCTCTGAGGCATCAACAGGAAAGGCTCACTGGGTGGCATGCTTTTCTTTAATGGCTCATTATGAGTGAAGTGTCCTTAATGGGCCATCAACTCATAGCTGGCTAGCCCTGATGTAAGTCTACTTGGAGGGTGTCACCCAGGAACAAAACACATGTTGGAGATACAAATACATGGCCAATATTCATAATTTTAGATCCACGCATCATCTTTGAATCTAATCAGGATAATTATATTCAATAGAGTGTAATTTTCTGCTGACACTATACAGGATACACTTTTTGTGCATGTTTTGTTGCAATTGTATGACACTGGTAATATCAATTATGTAAGTGGTCATCTTTAATCATACAGCATCACACTAGTATCTGATTTTCAGATGGTCATCAACTTTAGCTGAAATTACTTTTTATTTTACTCATGTTTCATTCTTATTACTATGACACAGTAACTCAGTATAAGACTAACATTGCTATTTGAGTTATACTAATCCAGATTTTATTTGTTCCAAAGGTCCATAGAGTACCGGTGAAGTTTGTCTTGTTTAATTAGAGGACTTCCATCTAACTACTGATCAGGCCTAACGTTACTTGTGAGGTCTGACAAGAATGCAGCAGAAAGTAGAATTGTATGTAGCATTGTATTAAGTAATTTTTCTCCATTTCAAAGTGATTTGACGATTTCCATGGGCTTACCCATGTGTTTAAAGTGAAGCACATGCTTAATTGCTTTGCTGGTTTGGGCACATAATCAGCCCCTTGCAGGCCTGAGCTCTTAAAATGCACTTTTCATGTGATACACATTGTCTCCCGTTTCCCAAACCGCTGAGTCATGTGGTCTAACAAGGGATCTATTTCTTGTTTTTCTGTCTTGTGGCAAAAAGACTATAAGCCTGAGGCTTCCCCAGAAAAAGATTGATTCATTTAAGTATTGGAAATCTGCACAGTGGCTGATGTCATTTCCATATTTAAGAAAGGCGTAAGAGATTTTAATTATGTATAATTTGAATAGCAGTCATCCAGACAGATCACATCTGCTAAATCTGTGTGGGGTTTTCCATTACTAAATTAATAGCCGTAAGTTGTGTGTCAGTAGCTTTCCTATCTGGGTTTCATAGCCATTCTAACACAAAATATTGAATTTTTGACATATTCTTCCCTTGAGAGAGAGGCTCTGAAGATGTTTGATACCAGTCCTGGGATCTGCTTTCCTCTGTGCAATTGCAGACTGGTGCTTCCCTTTCTCTGGTTCAGCTTGAAGCATAGAAACTTTCCCTTTTCTAATAGCGTAACTTATCAGAAAAATAAACTCATTAACAGCAGTGAATTAAAATGTAAGATATGTCTACAATGCAATGTAAGCCCAGGCTCAGATTCAGGCTTAAGTCTTAACCCCCCTTCCATTTACATACTCCTAATGAGCTCGAACTTGAACCCAGGCTCCTCGAATCCTACGGGGGAGGGAGGGTGCGAGCCAGAGTCCAGCCAGGACCCTGGGTTCAAGCCCTATCATTTTGCAATGGGGATGAAGCCATGCAAGACTCCAGCCCTGGCAGTCTGCCAATGCTATCCCACGATCCCATGTGCTGGTGTATTGTCCTCTCTATGCTGTGAGTCAGCACTTTGACTCTCAGGACGTGGAGGCAGCCCTTTTGTTCAAGTACAGCTCAGTGTTTAACCTCTCCATTTTATTCCGCTCGCTGAGCTGCAAACACAACGAACCTTCTCCTGTGACTGATTGTGAAAAGCACAGCAAACCATAGTAATGCAGACAGCTTTGGTGACATTGGAATCGAAATGGAACTATAGACAGTGGCAGAGAGATTTCAATCTGCCAAATGCACATTCAACCATCGTTCTACACCTGCTGAGAGTGTAATTAAACCTTCATTTGCCAGGGACTCTGAGATCAGGATATGGTTTCATAAGCCAAGGCAAAAGAAGCTATTCAGCGTCCCCCAGAATGACAGTAACTCCATTTAGGACAATGTCATTTAGTGGGAATAGCATTCCAGCCTGTCCTTGAATGTCAACCCCTGCTCAGCTGAAAACCCTGGCATCATAAACTGTTCCAGTGCAGCCCATGTTGATCATAAATTGGCCTCTGTGGTCCTCAGGAGCCTGCATAACTGTGAAAGTACCCTTTTCAGTTTATGTAGTCATACTCCTTGAGGAAGGCTAACTATGAGCACGAGTCCCATCAAGGCCCTGATGCAGTTTGGAAACCCATTCTCTCAAAGGCAGCAGTTACTTCAGGGCTATCTTTTATGCCTGCCACTTTGTGGTAAATTGCATTCCTTATTGCCTCAGAAACCTCCATGACCACTTTACCCACAATCTACTTTCCAACACCAACCTGGCTGGCAATGTTCTGTAGCAGTCTCCGGTAGCCACCTTCCAGATGATTATAGTAACCGGCTGCTTGATCAGCATGGCCACCCTCGTGCATCTGTCTTGACACTGAAGGGTCAGGGCAAGGTGCCCACAAAGCTCCAGAAATGTAGCTTTCCTCATGCAAAATTTCTGGCCCCACAGCTGTTCATCCCAGGTCTGCATAACAATATGGTCCCATCAGTCTGTGCTTGTGGCCCTGCTCTAGATGTGCCAGCTATGTAGAGAGCATCAGCAGCTATACCAAGTGGAATGAGCAGCATCAGCCTGTTTGAGTCTGCCAGGTCTGTCCTTCTCCTCCATCATTAGCTCTGTCAGGTGCTTTTGGTAGGTCTGAAAATGCCACTGAAAATGCCACCAGCATGTCATGGAAGTTCTGCCCATTTCCTTAAGAGTGAAAGCACAATTAAGAGATGTTCTTAAAATGGTGGTGACTCCATGTTGCTCATTCCAATTGCTGGGAGTGTGCAGGCCAAAATGAGGGCTCAGAAGGATCTGTTGGTGGATTGCTCAAACTTCCTCTGATGTATCTGGGTGGACAGCCAAGTTTTCCCACATCGCACTGTGGACAATGAGCTAAAGCAACCACATTTCAGGAGTGTGCTAGGAAAGCTAGGATATGCTTGGACACAGGCCTGCATACTGTGGTGTAGATACTGGAACCCCAGGTTGAGGCCCAGCTTCAAAAATTCTCAACCTAGGGTCAGCAATCAGTGCAGATGCTCAAGCCCTGGGTTCTCAAACCTAGGGTCCATTGACTCAAGTTCCACTAATCTTGGGTGTCATTGCACTGTAGACATACCCTTACACAGAGGCACAATGCTCCTACCAGAGAGATCACTGCTTTCCTGTCATATTTCGGAATAGTACGGTGATGAGATACATGGGCCACACTCGGTGTAGTGGCTGTTTGAGAAGTAATAGGTATTGGAGCTTGACATTTATTATTATTTCTTTGCATTGCCGTGCCTAAAAGGTACAGGCATGGACCAAGACCACATTGTGCTAGGCCACTGTACAAATACAATTCCCCGCCCCAAACTGTTTACAGTCTAAGCAGCTTGTTCATGTCTGAGGCCCACTGAAAACACCTCATTTTCTCTGACTTTTGGCTAGTGAATTGCATATAACTACAGCTGTGAGCAATATGAGTTCAGTTCATAGAGGTGTGTGCAGATTTTTTTCTCTGGTTTTGATCCATATGGGTCCCTATGCCCCTGCCCTGTATTTGAGTTTCAGGTTCTAAAGAATTCAGATGCAAAAATCAGTCTAAGCTGCTGAGTTTCAACTGGCTGCATGGTGAAACCATACAAAACTGTGAAAATGGATGATGATAATGCAAAGCCACTAGCTGGTCCAGTTTGTGAAATGGGGAAACTTTTGCTGAACCTGGTCTGTTTTTAGTTTATATCAAAATCCAGAGCCAGAAAAGTTTTGCTTGAGTTGCGTTCTGTTACTAACATGACTCATAGCTGTACTTGCTCCTTTTCCTGCCAACACACACAGACTAGCCGGGGTTCTGGAGACTGCTTTGTTCCAACTCCTTTGCCCTTCCTGGACGCCCCTGGTGTGCACCCATGCTGGTGCTCAGGCTTATTACCCTGATGTGACAGACTCATATTTGTTGCCTATTGGTGGGCTAAAACTTGGTTTGAAGAATGAGCTTCTCACCTGGCTTCCGGGCACAAGGTAGGCTGTTGTTCTCTGTCATGCAGGAAACATTCAGGGTATTGTCCTTTGCTTCCTGGAGAGCAGGAACATGGCCACAGGCAGCCAATTGTCCTCTGCAATCTAGGGATCGTGAGCACTGTACAGTAGCTGGTAGCCAATTATCTGTTTTCTGGCAAATATGTGAGCACAGCAGTAGAAGGGTTGATGGCCAATAAAAAATTAACAATAACAAATCTCTGTGGAATCTCTGTATGTAATCAGAGCACTACAGAACCGTCATAGATATAGAGGTATCCTTTTTGGATAGTGGAAGCCGTAGTGGGCAAGCAGCACTCAAGGTGTGTTTACACAGCCCACAGCAGCAAGCCTCTCAGACTGGATTGTCAGACTTGGGCTTGCGCCATTGAGCTAAACATATCCGTGTAGCTCATGCTTTGAAGTTGTGGCTCAGCTTTGATGCCTACCCCCTTCCCTGGGCCTCAGCACCTGAGCTCCATCCCGAGCTGCTTTGTCCGTACAGCTACGGTTAGTGCGGTAGCACAAGCTTCAGTCTGTTGACTCGGACTTTTACCCTCATAGTTCTGATAGATTGATTTCACGAGCCCAGCAACAGAATGGAATCATGTTGAGCTGGAAGGGACCTCAGAGTCATCTGCCCATACATTGCAGACAGGTATTTGTCTAACCTGTTCTTAAAACCTCCAGCGATGGGGTTTCTACCTTAAAAGCCTATTCCGGAGCTTAACTAACCTTATAGTTAAGACACATTTCTTTTTTTCCTAATATCTAACCTAAATTCCCCTTGCTGCAGATTAAGTTTTTAATCCTTGTCCTACTTTTAGTGACCTGGAGAAATATTGATCACTGTCCTCTGTAACAGCCCATAACCTAGCTGAAGACTATTATCAGGTTACTCCTTAGTTGCCTTTTCTCAGGACTAAACATGTCCAGGTTTTTAAACCTTTCCTTTTGGTCAGGTTTTCTAAACTTTTTATCATTTTTGTTCTCCTTTGGATTCTTCCCAATTTGTCCACAGCTGTCTGAAAGTGTGGTGACCAGAACTGGACATAGTACTCCAGCTGAGGCCTCATCAGTGCCAAGTAGAGCGGGACAATTAACCTCCCATGCGTTACATATGGCAATCCTGTTAATAAATCCTAGAATATTAACTTTTTTCACAACTGCATAACATTAACTCTTTCAATTTGTGATCCACTATACCCCCACATCCTTTTCTGCAGTACTACTGCCTAGCCAGGTATTCCCCGTTTTATAATTGTGCATTTGGGTTTTCCTTCCCAAATTTAATACTTTGTACTTATCTTTATTGAATTTCCTCTTGTTGACTTCTCGACAAATTGGATTGGTCTGGTCATTTTAAATTCTAATCCTAGCTCTCAAAGTGCTCCCAGATCGCTTTCATTGACAAATGTTATAGGCATACTCCCCACTTCCTTACCCAAGTATTTAATGAACATATTGAACAGTACTAGACCCATGACAGACCCTTGCAGGACCGAACTAGATATATCCCCCCATTTTGACAGAAAATCATTTAATAACTACTCTTTTTGAGTATCGTCTTTCAAGCAGTTTTGCGCACACCTTATAATTTCATTTAGGTCACATTTTCCTAATTTGCTTATGAGAATGTCATGTGGGACTGTGTCAAAACCTTTACTAAAATCAAGATAGATCACGTCGACAGATTCCCCCATATCCACTAGGCTAGTAACCCTGTCAAATAAGGAAATTGGATTGGTTTGGCATGATTTGTTCTTGACAAATCCATGTTGGCTATTACTTATCCTATTATCCTCTGAGTCCTTACAAATTGACTGTTTAATACTTCGTCCTTTGTTCTATCTTTCCAAGTATAAAAGTTAGGCTGACTGGTTGGTGGTGCCCTGGGTCCTCTGTGTTCCTTTTTAAAGATATATGTAATATGTTTGCCTTTCTCCAGTACTCTGGGACCTCACCTGTCCTCCAGGAGTTCTCAGAGATAATTGATAAGGCTACGATTTAGTCATGGGTATTTTTAGTAAAAGTAATGGACAGGTCCTGGGCAATAAACAAAAATTCACGGCCCATGACCTGTCCATTACTTACACTAAAAATATCTGTGATGATTAAATCTTGGGGAGGGGAGGCACTGGGGGAGGCATGGGGGGGCTGCCTCTGGGAGGGATTCAAGGGGCCACTGCTGTGGGGTGGCACCGGTGACTTCCGTGACAGACACGGAGCCCTAATAATTGCTATTAGTTCCAAGATTGTTCAGCTAGTTCTTTATGTATCCTAGGATAAATTTGATCAGGCCCTGTCAACTTGAATACATCTAAATATTCTTTAACATGTTCTTTCCCTATTATGGCTTACATACTTTACCCCTTGTTAATATTACTTGTGTTAATTATTCTAGTCACAATTAACCTTTTTAGTGAAAACTGAAGCAAAATAGGCATTAAATACCTCATACTTCTTGATGTCATATGTTGTTAGCTCTCCTTTCCAGCTAAATAGAGGATGTACACTTTCCTTTATCTTTGTCTTGATTCCAGTGTATTTGTAGAACCTCTTCTTTTATGTCCCTTGCTAGGTGTAAATCATTTTGTGCCTTAGCAGTTCTGATTTTGTGCCTACATGTCTGTGCTATTCTTATGCACTCATCCTTGGCAATTTGTCCATGTTTCCACTTTTTTGTAGGATTTCTTCTGATTTTTTCAGATCATTAAAAAGCTCCAGATGGAACCATATTGGCATCTTACTATTCTTCCTTTCTTTCCTTCGCATCAGAATAGTTTGCAGTTGTGCCTTTAACACTGGCCCTTTGAGAAAATGCCTGCTGTTCTGAACTCCTTTTCCTTAAATTTCCTTTTCATTGAACTCCTACCTACCCATTCTTTGAGTTGGCTAACATTTGCTCTTTTGAAATACATTGTCATTCTGCTGCTGTCATGCCTTCCTTTGCTTAGAATCATGAAATCATCATTTTATGATCACTTTCACCCAGATTGCTTTCATCCTTCAGATTTGCAAAAAATTCCTCCCTTTTTTTTTTTTTGAATCAAGTCTAAAATGGCTGTCCTCCTGGTTATTTCCTCCACCTTCTGAAACAAAAAGCTATCCCCAATGCATCCTAAGAACCTAGGAGAAATGTTGGGTTTTTCCATATTACATTTCTAACAGATGTCTGAGTAAAGTCCCCCATTTCTACCTGGACTTGTTTCTTGGCTATTTCTGTTTGTTTGTTCTAGAAATGCCATGTGCACCTCCTCTTCCTGATTTGGTAGTCTATAGTACACCCCAACCATGACATTGCCTCTATTTTTTCCCTTTTTATCTTCAGATGATCTGCCTCTGACTCCTTAGGGAGTCACAACAGATCAGAACATGTGTATATATTCTTGATGTATAATGCAACACCACCTCCCTTTTCCCTTGCCTGTCCTTCCCAAACAAGCTATACCTCTGTATGCTAATATTCCAGTCATGAGATTTAGCCACGTCTCTGTGACATCAGTTCAGTCACAATTTACCTTACGTACTATTACTTCCAGTTCTTCCTGTTTATTCCCCATTCTCTTTTCATTTCTGTATCAACATCTAAGATGCCGAGCAGATTTCCCCACTGTAATCCCTCTTGTTGCTCCTATAACCCTATTGTAATTTTTCATCTTCCTATCCTCCCCCAGTATTTAGCCCTTTGTTAAGGTTACCCCTTTTTATACCTACCTGTGGGCTTTTGTCATCTGCCCTCTTTAAACTTAGTTTAAAGCCCTCCTCACTAGGTTTTCAAGTCCATAGGCAAAGATGATCTTCACCTGCTTGGTCAAGTGGACTGCATCTCTTCCTAGCAGTCCTCATATCCCTGACAGCATCCCATGGTTAAGGAAGCCAAAGCACTCCAAACGGTACCACCTGTGCAGCCATGTATTTATTTCCAGGATGCACATATCCCTGCCTGGGCCCTTATCCTTAACCAAGAGACTGGATGAGAACACCATCATGATTGTTCAAAGTACAGATCTACTGCTTCAGTTACCTCAGAGCAAGTAGGGCCCTGGAAACAGTTAGGAATTTAAATACTGTATGCAAAAATATTTCTCATTAATTTCTTTTTATGACTGTACAGGGCAGCTGCATGTCTGAATATCAGGAGCATTTGCATAAGGAAGAGTGTGTGTGTGTGTGCGTGTTATTCATTGGCACTACCCTTGGCTTTTGCAGTAGACTTCTGTTTGAGTTGTGGATGTTCAATACTTTGATCAGGACCTAGGTGTCTCACATTGGATACCCAAAATTAGTGCCACTCCTGAAAATGTAGGCCTACTTCTGGTGTGGAAAAAAACCCTAAAGCCCTTATTTAAGCAAAACTCTCACAGAAGCCAGTGGGAATTTTGCTTGAGCAAGGACTTCAGATTTTGTCCACGTTCTCAGTATAGTGGGGATGATAATACTTGTTTCCTTGTGTCAATATAGTTATGGTGCAGATTAAGAGGTTAATTGTGGTAGCACTTCAGAGATGTTGAGTACCATGGACCTTATCCAAATGTACTTCCCTGGGCTTTGAATCAGGCCCTACATCCAAAGTCCTGATCCAGCAAGCTACTTAGACACATATTTAATTTATGTCCAAATTAAGACAATGGGATTACTCACAAGCTTATGTGCTTAACTATTTCCTGGAGCAGGGCTTAAGTGCTTATTATTTGGGATATCTTTTGTTTTACTTTTCCTCAGATTTATTAATCCCTAAAAGGCAAAATTTAATTAGCCCCTTCTTTAAATGCACAGCTTTTTAGAACACCATTTGTAAGTCTCATATATATGTGTAATTTATACACATAAGTAAATAGATATTCTAAAAAAAAAACGGGCCATGGAAGCAGCAAGAAAAATATGAAAGAATAAAGAAAAGACTAGGGTTTTAACTGAAATATAACCTTTAATTAGGAAAAAAATCTATTAAGATTGCATGCGTTTTAAATAAATCAGTCTTATTAATAGATTTTGAGGAGGAAAGGCATATCTTTCTAGCTGTATTTATCCTAAGGCCTGATCCTGCTCTTATTAAAGTAAATGGCAAAACTCACATTGATTACCTGGGAGCAAGATTCAGTCACTACCTAAAGTATACAATAGATTTTTTTTTTTTAATTTGAAGGGAAAAATATTTCTGCACATTTCTATTTCACTTCCAGATACAATAGCTGCACTCTTAGTGCAGCAACAGTGACATCCAGTGACTAATCAGATTAATTCTAGGTCTGAAATGCATTTGGAATGGGTGCTCCAGGAGGTGCACCAAAAGTAAAGTTCATTTACAGGAATGTCTAGTGCGGCACTAGATTGCAGATTCTCATTGCACCACAATGCAAACCACAATGAAGGGCTGAGCTAAAATATAAATGTGTTTATTTAATGTTATTGTATTTAATATAATTAGTGCTTATTCTGCGCCAGAATTAGGCTGTCTGTAATGCAGGTATCTTAAATATCCATTAAAGAAATACATAATTTTAAAATAGTTATTTTGTGAAATGATGCAATCTTTTTAAAGGGGTTATACTGTACTGTTTACTATTTCTTCTATTTAAAGGTAGAATTCAAATGAAACTAACTATATTAATACACATTTTTTGTTCCATAAAGAGCCATCTTAAAAATAAAAACATGTTTGACTGTGGGTTCTAACAACTGCATTGAGTACATAAAATAAAAATTGTCTCTTACTTCATATATGAGTAAGAGACAATTAAGGTTTAAATTAGAGAAACTTATGCTGTTTAATACTTTCTCCTCTTCTACCTGATTCTGAGTTCATTGAAATAAATGGAAGGTTTTTTCCTAATTCAATGAGTACACCATCTGGCCCTAAAAGATTACTAGCTTCTGGTAAATGCCTGTACCTGGTATTTTATGCAATTAATTGTGTGGTCATTTGTTCTTTATCCAAATGTCATTAGTCCTGAAATGTAAAAACAATCTCTTACAAGATTTCCAATACTTTCTGATGATGTTAGGAACACTGCACCAAGACCTCATCTCCCAGGATTTTGATTGAGGAGGATGATAGTAATAATAATGCCTAGACTTTTCAGCAGTAGATCTGAAAGCAGTGGGTAAATATCATTTCCACCATTTTGCTGTTGTGGAAACTGAGGTACAAAAGTGGGTCAGCTCACTCAATGAGCCATGACAGAGTTAAAAATATAACCTAGAGTGCCTCACTTCTAGTTGTTAAAGGGAATACAAACAAATTCCAGGAACAGAGGTATGAAACTAAAAGCAAAATTAGGAACGCTAGCAGGAGACTGCATATGTGTACTTAGAGTACATTAGAGGTGTGTGAAGATGACACCAGTTACAGTTCATCCCTCATAATACTCATTGATGTCCCATTCAGCTTGATCAGGGAGAAATTTGTGTTGCATCGTAGGAGATGTAGTACCTCCAGGAGCCCAGCTGATAGGAGAGAATGAGGGTCTGAACTACAACTCCCATGAAGCAATGAACTTCAAATAGGAAAATATGGTTATAACGGGGCAATCTGTTCCCTCTGAGGGCAGTAGGGACTAGGTATCAGTCAGCCCCAGTTCTGTGGCATGACCCTTTAAAGTTTCAGGAATGTGGAGGTACATGAAGGCCTAGGAAATAGCAGAAGCAGATACTGAGAGGGACGGAGTGGTCCTGATGATTCGTGTTTGGAAAAACCCATGCTACTGTTACTTTAAGGGCTTTGGAGCAGGAGCCTTGCAGTGCAGTATAGGGCAAGACTTGCCTCTATCCCAGCCAACCAGGACAAGCCCTGGGAAAGGACAACATATGTGCGGCTGCTTCTCTCATAACTAGCAGTGAGCTTTCCCACTGCAGGGCGGTAGGACTGAACTGTAAAAGGAGCTAACTGGGAGAAGCTGGTTTAAGGCTGCAGTTGGTTTCAGTTAGCACAGACTCAGAAAGAGGCTGATCCTAGGGGAAGAAACCTGCCAGGCTTATAGCACCCAGGCACTAGGAGGGCTGCAGAACTTTTGAATACAGGTAGAGTAAGACTATCTGAAATATTACACCGGTCCAGCAGGGGCTGTGGGACTCCTGAATATAGAAAAGGAGCCTGCCCGAATTAGCACAGAGGCTCCCAGAACAAGGGTGGAGTTGAGGGGCTAAAGAGTTTTGTTCATTGCACTAGAGTTATTAAATAAGCCCCAGAAATGGAGAATGTTTGTCTAAGTAGCCTGCTCTGGGAGTAAAATCATTGTAAGACCCAAGAGGGAGAGTAGAGGGCAGCAGGTCTGTAGGGCCACAAGGGGGCCTGCTTGGGGACAGCACCTGTGTGCCACCTGAGGAGAGAAAGTAGACCCTGCATAGACCTAGAAGGGAGTGCTTGTGTTGACCATGGCCTGTAAAGCTGGGGAGCTGACCCATGGCAGGCCCAGACAAGGTTTCCTTACATTAATGGCAGATGGTAGTGAGGTGCCTCACAACCCTGGGTCCCCCTGAGAAGCATCACAGGGGAAAGAGGCAGACAAGAAACGGAGAGACTCAGAGGCAGCAAGCAAGTCAAAAAGCAGCCTATAGGCATGGTGGTGACCCTGGGAGAAGCCTAGAGGAAGGCTCTTGTTTGGGGCTGCTGACTGAAAGCTTGAGCTGTAAGCAAAGAGCCAACCCCCTAGTTTTGGTTTTTCCTATGTTCAGAGAAATGGGACTTTGTACATTCCTTGTAAATAAACAAGATTTTATCAAAGGAAATACCAGTCTCCATCATCAATTTCTACTCCAAATTAGGACCCTGAGCTTTGACTAGTCGCTCAGGTCAAAAAGGAATAACATGTCACTTCAACCATAGGGAACCATTCAGTGGATTTTGTGGTGGAGTCTTTTCTTTCCTTACATGCATTCTGCAAAACCTAGCCAAGCTGCATAGGCTAGGCATAGGACTAGAAATTTGCTTTTGAAGTGCAGGAAATAGAAGTGGTCCATGAGAAGATGAATTCGAACTCATATCTTGGGTTCAAGGCCATTTATCTATGCCAAGGGTCACAGGCCTACTATGCTTGACAATATTTATGCTAACTTGCTTAAGCTAACGTCTTACAGGATACAAGCTGGTAGATTCCTTGCATTATTGCTGAATATAATAAAGGTTAAGCTAGCTCTGTGGGCTACATTCTTAATCAAATTTAACAATAGTGTGTCTTGGCTATGCACATCCCTTCCACTCCAGCCCTATTAAGATTCTTTTCTACTCATCATATATGAAAGTGGCCTATTGGTCTCCACCAGGCGTCAGCATACACGATCTAGCATTTGAAGTATCTACAGTACTTACCTATAAGTATGCACTACCAAATTCTGAGAGCTAGTGTCCTATGATTCATAACAATCCCAAACTGGAATTGATTAGGCTAAGCTACAATTTCAAGGACTTTTAATCTTTATGTTCCATGGTAGATTACCCAATGGTGTCAGGTAGACATTTTTGGCCCAGAGTTTAGTATTGAAAAATGTTTCACTGAGGTTTTGTCTTCCTCTGTAATGGCCACAGGTGAAGCCAGGATGTTGACCTTGATGGGCCATTGATTTGTTAGCGTGGCAATGCCTGTGTTTTTGTAGGATCAAGATCTGACTCATTCTTATATTTAGCACAAGCAGGGGTCCCCATTCTCTTTCCCCATTGTGTTCAATTCTTTAAAAAAACCCAGCTAAAATAAAGAGGAGTGAGATGGCAGGAGAGAAGGAAGATGTTTAGAGAAAGAAGAGCAGGTGGGAGGATCTGCAGGTCTAGAACCTGCAGCTATTTGCTCCTAAGCAGCTGCTGTGGCCACGCCACCCTTTGACAGCAGAGCAGGGAACACCAGCTTAGTAGCCCTGTGGGCTCAGGCTTCTGTGGCTACCCTGTCCATGGAGGCCCTGTTTGGTGGTGTCAGAGTCCCCTCATTGTCTCAAGCATGTTATTTAAGGCCTGGGAGAAACACCAGGAGGCCGTCTGTGTAACTAGGCTGACCCCTGCTTGCTGCTGCAAATAGACCTTGCTGCATTTCCTGATACCTTGCCCCATTCCTGGACCCTCATCTTGCTCCTGTTCCACTATCTCAACCTCAGCAGGCCTTTGGGCTTCTAACTCAGCACAGCTCACCAACTATGACCTGACCCATCAGCATGCTACCAGTACAGACTGGCTTCTTGCCTTGAGCTATCTCTTGCAGCTGGGATCGTGACCACTTGAGTAGATCAGGCTGAAGGCCTTTTGGCCTCTGCTCCCACTCCCTTGGAAGTCAGTAGAACTTTGATTTTTGCCTGCATTTTTAAACATTAGTTTAAATTCTGTGATATAATAACAGGAAACATTGGAGAACTGTGGAAAAAATTTCAAAAAATGTCCCCTATATCGTCCTTTATAGATCAGCTTGAATTTGGGTGAGATTTTGAAATTGTGATGTCATCAGCATGTTGATGACATAATGTGGAGGAAGAAATGGGGGTGATGCATAATGTCACTGACCTGAATGGAGGAAAAATTTAAAGTAATTTAACTCTTATCCTTGCATTTTGTGAGTATTACAGGTATAAACCTAGAGCTCATTTGTGGGAGGTTGGGACGGAGCCGCACTTTCATGATGCCGTTAAATGAGCTGAACAGCTGTGATATGAAGTGCAATCACTAGAGGGCAATGAGAGATCACAAACATCTATACTCCATTGCAGAGCAATGTCAGAGAAGCTGTCATGCAGTGGCTTTAATATACATATTGGTTAGAGAGGCAGCCCAGTTCAGAAAAATAAGACCTGGCCCTCATCTGAAAATTATATCCCAAACTTGTTAATGATGCAATTGTTTTCATTTAATTGTTTTCTTTTACCTGTCCCATGTTCCCCTGTTGTCTGACTTGTCTCTATTTTAGCTCAGTAGGAAACAGCAGAAGACAGAATATTCTTGAATTATTTCCTTTTCCGAGGTTTGCATGCATTTCTTAGCATTCAGAGAGGAACACACAAGGGAGGGAAAGATATGACTCAGTTTGCATTTCTTTTGGTAAGCAAGATTATTTTTAGATAGTAGGCAGTGAGACTACAAGGTCTTAGGGCTTGTCTGCACTGGCAAGTTTTGCCACCAAAAACCGCCTTTTGGCGACAAAACAGCGATACCGTACACACTGCAATGTGACTTTAAAAAAAAAAATACGCCCAGTTTTGCTGACAAAAAACTTCCATCCCTGTGAGAGACTTTTTTTTCTTTTCCCTTCCCTTTGTTGTCGACAAACAGTGTACATACTACAGCTTTTTTTTCAATTGTATTGGCCTCTAGAAAATGTCCCACAATTCCCATGCTGCCGCTCTGGTCAGCGGTTTGAACTCCACTGCCCTGCAACCAATCCGCCCCTCCCCCTTGCAAGCCCCAGGAATTTTAAATCTCATTTCCTGCTTGCTGGCTTCCCAGTTGAGCTTCCCAGGTGAGCATGGCTGGCTATCTCACCAAATGCGCTCCCGCTTGGACCACTGCTGAGTTGTTGGATCTGATTAGTATATGGGGAGAGGAGTCTGTTCAGTCACAGCTGCGAGTGACCCATAGGAATCAGGACACATATGGGCAAATTTCTTGAGGCTTGTGCAAAAAGGGCTATGATCAGGACACGCAGCTGTGCAGAGCGAAGATAAAGAAGCTGAGGCAGGCGTCCTATAAGGTGCGGGAGGCGAATCATCACTCCGGTGGTGCCCCTAACACCTGCCACTTCTATAGGGAGCTGAGTGCTATCCTCGGTGACCCCACCTCCATCACCGATAGCCCCCTGGACACTTCGGAAGCAGCAGAAAGAGGGGATAACCCGGAGGCTGAAATTCTGAATGAAGAAGTCGAGCTAGAAGGGGATTCGCAGCTCCCAGCAGGGTCACCCAGTGGGGCAGGTAGTCAGGAACTTTTCTCCACTCCAGAAGTGCTCAACGGGTAGCAGGAAGCAGATGAGATGCCAGGTAAGTTGCTGTGGCTTGTGTAGGGAATCAAAAAGTGGGAGGCAGGTTGTGTTTTCTGTGAGCTGGACGTTGTCCTGTGTAGCTAATCTGCATGGCCAAGCAGGGTGTTGATGGACATTGAGACCTGCAGGGAATCCTCCAGAGAGAGGCTCTGGAAAGTTTCCAAGAGGTACTTGTTAATCCTCTGTCACAGATTCCAAGGAACTGCAGCTTTGTTAGTTCCCCCATTGTAGGAAACTGTACCATGCCATTTAGCAATCGGTGGAGCTGGGACCAAAGTGGCACATAGTTGAGCTGCCTATAGACTGGGGTGAAAACCACAAGCATGCAGTAGTTGTGCCCTGGTTTCCCTGGTTACTCGCAGGAGCGAGATGTCAGCCAGCAGGTTGGCCACCTGTGAAAAAGTATGGGATAATTTTAGAATGAGTTCCCTGCAAAGTTGCCCGACAAGCCATGACTGTTTTGTCCTTATGCACAACCGCCTTCCCCCGACTCCTGACGCTCACCATGATTGGGGTGCTCGCGGACCTGGGTGCCTGCCTAGAGTTCAGAGGGAAAGTGATTGCTACTTGCAAAAGGCCCTTGTTACTAAAATGTTTCAATCATTTGCTGGAATGTAACAATCCCTCATCTGTTCAGCACAGATCTTGAGGAACACCCCACACACCACTGCCGACCGACTTCGGCAGATAAGGAGACATTCCTTTTCATTTCAGAGCACTCCTGAGTTTCCCCATGGCTCCACCCCATCTCACAGCTTGCACAATGATAGTTGGAGCTACACACAGTTGTGAGGTTTTACCCTTTTTAACAATAAATAAAGGCTACTGTATTTAATGGTACAGCGTTTTTATTCTGTGTTCTACAAAAGCATGTAGCAATCAATCCATCTCAGGAACAGGCTTCTAAAGCATTTTGTTGCATGGATCTTGGGCCCCAAAATTGTACATGGATGCACCAGGGAAGCAATTCCAAAGCAGACATGTTACTGCTCCTCATTGTCAATGTGGTTCCTCAAAGCCTCTCTGACGTTAATAGCAGCCCTCTGGGCTCCTCTGACAGCCCTAGCATCTGGCTGTCCAAATTGTGCAGCCAAGCACTCTGCCTCAGTGCTCCACACCTGAGCAAATATGTCACCCTTAGATTCACACAGATTATTCAAAGTGCAGCACGCGGCTATGACCACGGGAATATTATCTTCGGTAAGGTCTAGCCTGCCACTGAGACACCTCCAGCAACCTTTCAAAAGGCCAAAGGCACATTTGACTACCATGCAGCACCTGCTCAGCCTGTTGTTATAACGCTCCTTGTTGCTGTCCAGATGCCCTGTGTAAGGTTTCATGAGCCAGGGCTGTAAGGGATAAACTAGGTCTCCCAGGATTACTATGGGCATTTCCACATCCCCCACTGTGATCCTGTGGTCTGGAAAGAAAGTCCCCACCTACAGCTTTCTGTACAGGCCACTGTTCCTGAAGATGCATGCATCATGCACCTTTCCAGACCTGCCTGCATTGATGTCCGTGAAATGCCCCCAGTGATCCACAAGTGCCTGCAACACCATGGAGAAGTATCCCTTCCTATTGAGGTATTCAGAGGCAAGGTGGTCTGGCACTAAAATTGGAATGTGCGTGCCATCAATTGCCCCGCCACAGTTAGGGAAATGCATCTCTGCAAAGCCATCCACTATTTTGCATGCACATTTCCCAGACTCACGGTCCTCTGCGGAAGGATACGATTTATTGTCCTGCACACTTGGAGTAATACAGCCCCAACAATGCACTTCCCTACTCCAAACCGATTTGCAACTGACTGGCAGCAGTCTGGATTCGCCAGCTTCCACACAGCGATTGCAACATGCCTCTCTACCAAAATGGCAGCTCTCAGTCTGGTGTCCTTGAGCTGCAGGTTGGGGGCCAGCTCAGCACAGCTCCAGGAAGGTTGCTTTACGCAGCCTAAAGTTCTGTACCCACTGGTCTTCATCCCACACGTGCATGACAATGTGATCCCACTAATCAGTGCTTGTTTCCCTAGGCCAAAAGCGACGCTCTACCGTATGCAGCTGCTCTGTGAATGCACAAAGCACTGATAAGTTGCTGCTGTCCATATCACACTCGAGTGCCTGCGATTCATCCTCTGTCAGTAACTCTGCAAGTAACTGTGTCGTCATGACAGCTAACAGCGCATAGGAGAGAAGCGTGGGATCCATCCTCTCTCGCTGCAGATGCTGGCGCGCACTACAAAAGACTGACAGTTGGAAAAAACAGTGCGAAAGGAAGCCAGAAACCATTGGAGGACTGGGACACAAAGTGGTGCATGATGGTACATTTTGCACATCCCAGGATGCACCGTGCTCCGTTTCCACATTCCCACAGTGATGGATGGTGTCACCAGGCACTGTGGGATACATACCCACAGTCCATTGCTCTCGCTGTCGACAACAATGCCCCAAATGTGGACATGATCTGTTGACGGGGAGCAAATGTAGACATGCTTTGGCGACTTTGCTTTTGTCGATTTTTTCGATTTTTTTTTAGTGGGTTTTTTTCCTTGTTTTGTTTTTAGTGTGCTAACTCCAGTGGCGAGGCTAATCAGAAAACACACCTCAGTAAAGGCGTCTTGGGTTGGTTTTAGGTCACTTAATTTATATCTACACTGCAATTAAATGCCCATGGCTGGCCCATGTCAGCTGATTGAGGCTTACAGGGCTCAGGCTATGGGCCTGTAAAATTGCAGTGTAGATGGTTGGGCTCAGCTTGAGCTAGCAGGCTAAAAATAACAGTGTGGACATCACAGCTTTGGCAGCTGCTCGGACCCCCTAGATCTGAGCTCGGGTGGCTAACTCAAATCTCTGTCAGAGCTGCAACATTCACAGTGCCAAATTTCAGAATTAGACGTGGCACAATTGAACACCTGTTTCTGTTTGTGCAAGCCTAAGGTATGCGCCCAACAGACATGTGCATGACATATGCTACACATGCACTCCCTAGCTATTTGCACACTTATCATAGGCATGCAAGTTAATTTGCACACACCTACTTCTGTAAAGCTGATCCTTTACTTCTCATTTCCTTAGTTTCCCATCGTAAACTGCAAATAATATCTCGCAAGTGGGTAATATTTGTAAAATGCTTTGTGCTCCTTGGATGGAAGTCAATGTGAAAATGCAAAGCCTTAATAGTATTGCTAATTTACAGTGATTGTCCTGGGACACAGTGGGGCTTCCATGTCATTGAATTCCATGAGGAAATTTATCAACAGCAGAAAAGATTCCTGTTATGAGCTCATACCCACTAGCTGCCTGCCCATACCCACACTTTAACAGGCTATTGGGAAAACAAAGGGTTAAAGATACAAAAAAAAATTCAGGGAAGGTTCACCACTTTGTCCAGTGGATCTGCCTGGCTGAGCATGGGAGCCACCTGCAGCTTGTTATAAAGGGCTCTTGCTGATGCTGTCTGGGCTGCTACATTACAGACACCAGATAGAGGGTGAAGGACCCTGTCTGTATAGAACTCATTTAGTATTGTCAAGAATAAGAGAGGGGAAGTTTATTGAAAGATTAAGATTTGGATAAGGGAAGCAAGTGAGAGCAGTGTTTTAAAAAGCACACGTCTACAACAAATTTGCTCATGTTTAGTCTTTTTGTTTGTTTGTCTATTTTCTTGACTACTTCCGTTTTATACATGTCTCTTCATCACGATTTAACTGAGTTCCTGTGGCAGCTAGTGATCACCTCTCTGGTGGCTTGTGGTATGGCCATACACTGAGTCCAGTGTTAAATCACATCAGAAATCAGATCTCTTAAATCTTATCAAAGGCTATTTGTAATTGTAATCTTTGTACTGAAGATTGATGTGTATGCACATATATTACATAAAAATACAATAAAAGAACATGCAGATTGAAAAGTTGCACACAGAAAAATTAGAAAATTCCAGAATTAAACTTTGAGTTCCTAGAACAGTATATCACTGCATTACTATTCCAGATATATTTACAGAGTGGTGATAGTTTAGGAGGAGACTTTAAGTCAGTGAACATTCTGTTTTGTTGGTTTGTTGTACACTTTGAGAAATTACTGCGGTCTTCTTGAGATGATAATCCAATGCTAGCACTTTTCTAATGACTCTAGGGATTTAAAACTCTCAAATTCCATCTCACTGAATCTACTGAATAAAAGCAAAAGACACGAAGAAAAACCCTGTAAAAATTGCAGCAGCCTGTTAAAGGCACTGCAAATCTTTCCACTGACTTCAGTGGGCTTTGGATCAGACTGTATGTCAGACCTTATTTAGTGATGCTGAAAGCTCAAATCAGTCTGGTTTCATCTTCAAAGTCTGTTCCCAACTTCAGTCACAGTCTGTCAGCTCCTAATTATAAATCAAAGAAATCCAAAGATAAATAGTTGTCATTTGGTAAATTGTGAGGATTGAATGTATAGTGGAGAACCGGAGCTACCTCATCAAAATCTAAAGGAAAACAGGCTCGTCCTCAAATGAGAGATGCTGTCCTTTGAGCTAGGCTTCTCATTTTGTGCTTTCTATCTACAGTGAAAAATTTGAACTCTGGTTTGGTTTCATTACTTATCAAAGTTCTTGTAAATCAGCCAATTTTTAATGAAAATAGACACATCATTCTCCCTGTGTCCCTGAGAATATTGTTTATATGTGGTTTCTCCTCCCCACTCCTCTCCCCCCCAAAGCATTCAAGTTTATGGATCTTCACTGAAGATGCTGAACCAATGTCATGACTCTACAAACGTATTCTCACACATGTAACTTTATTGATGTGAGAAATGCCATTAGTTTCAAAGGAACTATGCACAATAAAAGTTACTTGTGCGTAAGTGTATACAGAACTAGGCCCCAATGTATGAAAAGGGAGCTGTTGTGTCTGGCTGATCCCTTCCATAGAAACCACCTGCTAGAATTTCAAAGTTAAGTGAAATTCCAAGAAATTTGGAACATAGCAGGGGATGACAATTTTGTTTTTAATTTCAGCTGAAATTGGCAAATTTTGCCTAACTTCCATAAAAGATCTATAAAAAAGCTATTAAACCCTTTCCCCTGTGCCTAAAACTCGGCATAGTTCCCCCAAAACCTATCTGAGTTTGGGGTTTATAATACTCCTAAAGCAGGACACTTTTGCATGGATTGGGGACTATTCTGAATCTTTCATGATGATTTGGTAAATAAGGGTTACCAGATTAAGAAAAATAGTATCAGGCAGCATGGCTTGTGATTCAGTTTTTCATCCAGTATTTTTACCCAAACTGTAAACATATACCTCAAGAGATTCAGAAATGGATTGGTGATTTTGGGTGTCTCAATTTTTGAGTGTTCAAGCTGAGATCTTCAGAGAGTCAGTGTTCAGCATTATCTGAAAATCAGGTCACCTCTAAGGTTGGGCCCCCAAAGTTGGGCACTCAAAACTCACTAGTGGCTTTTGAAAATGTTGGCCTTATGTAAAAGTACCTCATTCTGGGGACATCACCTTTGAAGTTATAAACTGGTGAAGAGAATTCCTACCTGTCCCTCCTGTGTGAGCAAGGACTACTGTCACTCAGGTAGGGCTGGGGGATTGCCTACAATGGAGGGCAGGCAATATTTCTAGCAACGGGACAGCTTTTAATTTTAACCAGAGGCTCCATAGAAACCCTGATCAGCAGATGCTGCTGAGGAGATGAGCTATATCTGCACATCCTTCGCCATGCCCCTCTTCAATCCAGTGCCCCCAGCTCTTGGGGCTGCACTGGGTGCTCACAAGGCACCTCAGTAGAGGGAAAGTTATAGTCACCATACAGCAGAAGCCAATGTAGACCCTGTGTTGAATCTATATAATATAATGGATAAATCATTTCCCTCTTGAACAGAACTTCATTTATTACATAAAGGGAATATGATGCAAGCAGAATACATGCTAAGTTTTAACATATCTCTGTGAAGTAAACAATGAAGCAGCTTTATGACTGTCATCAATGTACTGAAGTGTAAACTGAGCTAGCATTTAGACTTCCTCCTTATCCAGTTTCGCACGCTTCTTTCCTGGTTGGTGCTATTTAGAAAAGTTACCCTAAAAAGCAAGCGAGGTCACAACACTCTAAACAGGAAGCTTCCCCTGCCTTGGATCTCATTGAATCTTGGCCAGAATAAGCCTCTCTTCACAGCAAACAGAGGAGCAACCTCTGGCAGCGTAATCAGCAGGCTGCTACAGCTGCATTATAGCAGGATCAGATTGCATTTTTCCCATTATATCTCCACCACTCCTAACAAGAACTGATAGTGGATAAGCAAGCTCAACACACTTCAGGAATTCGCCAATTCTCTTTCAAGAACTGCTCACAGCAATTTGGTTGGTGAGTACTTTGTAAGTCTTTGTTTTGCAAAAGACTTTCTTTGGGGGAAGAAGGCAAGAAATTCTGCCCAGAGGATGTCAAAAGTTGGTTGGTTTTTCCTTAGCATGTGTTAGGTACTGTCGTCAGATGTCCAGAAGCAAAGTCTAGTAATCAGGGATTGCAAAACTGTAGATTTTTGTTTCCTAAAGAGACTGAAGAAACAGTTCTCTTACAATAGGAACTATTTGCTGGTAGTGAACATGTCAGGATATGGGCATTTTGGCAAGCTCATGGATAGCATTGGCTGTTTAGATCCAAACCATCAGTGAAACATTTTATGCTAATTTTAACCAGTAACCCAGAGTTTGTCATGAAATGTCTCATGCTTTTCAAACAATGCTTGGAGTCAATTGAATACAGTGGAAGCTCCAGGGAGAGAGACAGATTTATTCAGGCAGTGTTCTGTGGTCTGTCTGCTAGACTATTTTCAAATCCTATGAGCCCATGCCTTTAGAGGCAATTACAGTTTTAAGAATTAGCAGAATGTTATGTCTGCTTTAGCAGAATTACACAAATCTCATGTAACTATAAATCATTTTCACTCATTATTAAAATCAAAAGAATATTTTCTCTGTCTTGTCCATAGATTATTTAAACAATGAACAAGGTCATACTGAAATATGAAAAAATAGAACAAGCAACAAAAAATGACTTGTGCAAAATTCTACTTCAGGATCAGCATGAACATGAGCTTCTTTTATGATAACTCTGTAATGAAAGCACAATGATATTTAACTGGATTTAAAAACAAGTGCCAAAATCTAAATAACTACTCACTAGGTTTGGTATAAGGAATATAAGAGAAGAAGGATACATAGCACTAATGTTCAGTGGCGGAGAAATGGACAAAGGAGAAAATGAGGGGGGCGGGGGGACATAGATATGGAAAATGTCAGTGTGACTCAGTTCTCTAAATTAGTCATAAAAGCACTCCAGGCAAAATGTAAAATAAACCATCCTTCCTGAACATCTTATGGACAGACGTAAAGGCAGGAAGTTCAGCTGTCAGATAGGAACAATAAGGGCATGCTTTCTGAATTGCCAATAACTAGCACCTAATAATGTTATGGAACAAAGCTGAGAATGGGCTTTGGTGTGCATGGGTGGGTTGTTTGTAGATATCTGTTAATTTTTTTTTGAACTTTTCTGAAAGATGAGCTCACAGTGTTTCCTAGATATATGTTGCCATCTCAATTTCTATAAAAAGCCAGGTTCAACTATTGTTTAAGCTGAACGTGAACACAATATGATTATTTAGCTGTGTGTGTGTGTACACAATTACAGCAGTCTTAATGTTCTAGAGATTACTGGAACACAGCACATTCTAGCCATGCCCATTTCCCTGGGGAATCCCTAACTTGCTATACCCTAGGGGAATCCTAACTTGCTTTTTCGGCTGGCTTTAAGCAAAGCAGACTTCTTAGGCCAGATTCACAGGCCCATCACATTTCACAAAGTAGGAAGAGAGTGCTGTATGACCAGAGCGAGAAAGAAAAGGAGATACACAGAGACCTGAATTGCTTGCATCTCAATCTAGCCATCAAAAAGGAAAAGTCACTGGCCAAACTCCCAGGTTTGTGAGGACAGTTTTGAAGAGCATGTCAAAAGAGCATCGTGGCAAACAAAGATTTAGATGTCTTCACACATAAGTAAACCAGATATTGGATCACCATTGCAAACAAGGATGGAAGAATGTGGATGACAAACTATACCCTGCATTCTTCAAAGACTCAATGGTTTCCGAGCTTCTACAACATCTTATTTGTGCCTGTACTAGTAGGGGTCACTGAACAATCAACAGGTTTCAGAGTAGCAGCCGTGTTAGTCTCTATTCGCAAAAAGAAAAGGAGTACTTGTGGCACCTTAGAGACTAACAAATTTATTTGAGCATAAGCTTTAGCTCATGAAAGCTTATGCTCAAATAAATTGGTTAGTCTCTAAGGTGCCACAAATACTCCTTTTCTTTGATCAATTGTGTCTGTAGTCAGAACAATCTTCTCTGCACAGATTGTGTACATGCCAAGGTGGTGAAGACTGTGGCAACTCATGCACTCTCAACAAAGATTGTAATGATGAACAAGATGATGATAATAGTGTTGACTAGAAATGTCACTAGAG
Organism: Caretta caretta; assembly: GCF_965140235.1. Classification (NCBI taxonomy): domain Eukaryota; kingdom Metazoa; phylum Chordata; order Testudines; family Cheloniidae; genus Caretta; species Caretta caretta. Next base: position 50,735,515 of record NC_134216.1, on the reverse strand, counting down.
CTATTACATTTCAATGACACCTGGACAAATTTATTAGAGTTTGTTTTACCCTTTAGATTGTTGTTGTGTTGCTTTGAGGTTACAACAAAACTGAATTTTATATCTTAGAGTCATTAAACTAACAGAAACAAATGTAAAGATTTCAAAGTAGTCATATTAACATGTTAAGGGGAGGATCCTTGTTTATCTCTAATGGCGCCACTTGACAGTTCCACATAATATTTCATCTTAAAGTAGACACAACAAGCTTTCAAATGATGTATATATGTGAGTAGCGAGATTATATTAAGTTAACCAAATTGGTGGTGCCTGCCCCCTGCCTAGAATGAAATGTGAAAAGCAAACCTGGCCAAAAATGAATTATTTTTTTAAAATCCTTTAGATTTGATAATCTAAAGCAATCAGTATCTTTCAGCAGCTTCCATTTAAACTTTGTATTGAAATTCTGTAAACCATATCAAAGTATGTAGATGGCCTGATCCTAAATTGGTTAGTGTAAATTTGCATATCCCTCTCAAGCTCCTATGTTTCTGAAATATTGCTAGTATTCTAAAAGTTCTAATGTTCTTATCACAATCTTGAAAATCTGGCAGCTATTTATATTAATCTTTTATGTTTACTAATGCGGAGTCTGCGGGGAGGGGGAATTGGGAACAGATTTTCAGCATTGCTCCATTGAAAATTCATGCAGAAATCTAGGAAAAAATAACAAAAACAGAAGCCCCTCCAATCACCCCCAAAGACATTAAGTTCTTTCATTTAAAGATGCTAAGTCCTTAAAAAGTAGTGGGTAGTCTGGCAAGGACAACAGGGAGATGAAAATTGTCCCATCTATGCACACACTCTTTAACATCAGCTTGTTGGGGAGAACCTGATAGCAGGATCTGGTCAAATGGAACCTCCACAAATATAGTTGAACTGAGAATGGTCTCCATTCTATGGGTCCTTGAACCATTCGACAGTTGGCATATTATTTTCTGTTAAATTTTATAGAATGGTTCAAAAACAGAAAAAATTATCATTTTCTATTGATTCCTTCAGACCCACAAAACCCTGTTGTCAGCTGCAATCAAGGATTAGCCAGCTGAAGACTTGGCCTTGTGGCATAACACTGAGTCTCGATCCTAGCAGTGGTCTTAATACTTGCCCGGTGCTGTTTAGGTACACCATGAAGGAAGAGACTCTTTACAGTTGCTCTCCTCCTTAACACATGCAGTGCACCTACATGCCACAGGCCGGGAGTTGGTTTACTGCCTGTAAGATGTTGGGGGACATTTTATATTTGGCACATAGTTTACAGTCCAGTAATTGTTGCCTCATATCAAAACAGGAAGACCAATCAATCTTCTGAGGTGAACACAGAACAGAAAAATTAGACATTTTATCCAGCAGATATTCTTCCCTCATACTTCAGATTCAGATGTGGGCTTTTTTTTATTGTTGTTGGTATTATCGTGTCAAAAGCAAAACTTCTGACTGCTTTCTGAAACATATGTCATGATTTTTTTAGACTTACCTTGTTTCAATCACATTTTATTTTTTAGAGGGAGAAGAAACAGATGTGTGAGAAACAGCATTTCAACATTCAAATATTAATTGAGTGCAAACAGAAACCACTAATGTCTATTACTACCTTTTCCAAATCAAGCTACATTCAGTAAATATTTGTCCGGTAGGCATGCTGTCAGATTAAAAATGATAGGCCTAGTTTTCTTCTTCCTTACAGCAGTGTCAATGAGAAAAAGATGGCGCTATCATTTGTTAAAAAGTACTGCGTGGATCAAAATACCTTTTCTACCACAAGGCAAAACCCTGCTTCGGTTAGCTCAGTGATGAGAACTAGGGACGTAGTCCAGTTTGGGATCCTATTGATTAGAGTAAATGGGGGGAAATGATGATATATATTTTTAAGCACAGTGAATTATCCAAAGGCAGTAGTGAAATAAATTGTCAGAATTGCTATAATCTTATCTAGTTAGATTCTTTTCTCCTTAATTTTAAACTGTACTAAATACAACTTAGGTTATGAAATTTTGTGCGTAGTCTTATGTCTTACTGTTACTGAATTTACCATATCTTTTGCATTTTTCACCTCTTCCATTTCCTGTGCTATCAGTTTGAGTAAGTCACTTTCATGGTCACTGAAATGTAACTTGATGCTTTTTTCTAATGCTGTCAGTTGCTAATATATGAACCCACCTTTTGTTTTTCTTTCCATTTAGTCAGACAGAAGACTTTAGTTTGGTACTAAACTCTAGTTACTGTAGAAATTAGTGCAGAACAGGCTGCAAAGCAAAATAAGTATATTCAAAAGGTCTAATTCTGCAGGTCGTGAAAAATATATTCCTGAAAAGTGGTCAGAGAACACAAAGGTTTTTTTAGCAAAATCCCTACAAATGTGGAGAAAGTTTTCTGCTAATTCTAGCCATCAAAATGATTTAAGGGGACAGATCCCAGGTTAAGTCTCCTTTGTGCCACTCTGGCTATAGGACTTACAGCTCCTCGATAGGGATAGTTGGGGATTCCCATCATAAAGGAATTCACAGTTAGGATTTCTGTCATAAGGAAGTTCCCATTTGGCTTGCAGCTGCCCCTATACCACTCACTTTCCCCCACCTTCAGAAAGGGAGGGTGTTGGACAAGGTATAGGTATTATTCACAAGTATATGTTATGTAGGTTATCCCTAATCAGTTTTGAAAAGGCCTGTATAGCACCCTAGACCATCAGATAACCTTATATGCCACAGAAAAACCCATTTTAGGAATGGTCTAGAAAGTTTTAAAGTTTATTGGGACTACAGTTTATAACCCTCCAACTGTAAAGTCAACAGTTACCATTAGTTCCATTATACAGATCTCAGAAGGAGCTCTAGAAGTAACCTATCCTATCTTCTGTTAAAGTCAGTCATCTTGGGACTTACTAGAGGGCATGGTCCCAGTGGAGAATTGAAGTCTCCTTTCTCCAGTAGTACAATGCTCCTGTTTCTAACTCTTTGGGCCAATAAAAGCCTGAGTTTAAATTTCTGATATTCTGATGTAACGAAAAGCTGTCACTGATGCATGACTGAATCTTTCCTATCATGAAGTCAATGGGACCACATGTGGAGTAAGGTGCTACTCTGGTGGAGTGAGGATACCTGAATCTGGCCAAGAATGATCAGGGGTTGGGGGAAGTAAACGGAGAGACCACTAACACACACTCTTCATGCTCATTCCATCCCCTCCTGTCTCCTGCATGCAATTGGCAAAAATTGTACATGGCCCAGCTGCTTCTGACCCCCAGAGCAGAAGGTCACACACAATATATTTTGAATTGTGCTTTATTGTATATACTACCTTTAAAAATAATAATTCCACTTGAATCTTAAATCTTAAGGCCTCCATTGAACATTAAGCAAATATTTGTAAAACTTTTGGTTTTGTAGAGATACACTTTTTGTTAAAAGAAAAGGAGTACTTGTGGCACCTTAGAGACTAACCAATTTATTTGAGCATAAGCTTTCGTGAGCTACAGCTCACTTCATCGGATGCATACTGTGGAAACTGCAGAAGACATTATATACACAGAGACCATGAAACAATACCTCCTCCCACCCCACTCTCCTGCTGGTAATAGCTTATCTAAAGTGATCACTCTCCTTACAATGTGTATGAAAATCAAGGTGGGCCATTTTCAGCCCAAATCCAGGTTTTCTCACCCCCCCCACACACACACACACAAACTCACTCTGCTGCTGGTAATAGCCCATCCAAAGTGACCACTCTCTTTACAATGCGTATGAAAATCAAGGTGGGCCATTTTCAGCACAAATCCAGGTTTTCTCACCCCCCCCCACACACACACACAAACTCACTCTCCTGCTGGTAATAGCTTATCCAAAGTGACCACTCTCCCTACAATGTGCATGATAATCAAGCTTTTACCAGCAGGAGAATGAGTTTGTGTGTGTGTGTGTTTTGGGGGGGCGGGGTGAGAAAACCTAGATTTGTGCTGGAAATGGCCCACCTTGATTTTCATACACATTGTAAGGAGAGTGGTCACTTTGGATAAGCTATTACCAGCAGGAGAGTGAGTTTGTGTGTGTGGTTTTTGATTAAAAAAAAAAAGGAGGGGGGTGAGAAAACCTGGATTTGTGCTGGAAATGGCCCACCTTGATTATCAAACACATTGTAAGGAGAGTGATCACTTTAGATAAGCTATTACCAGCAGGAGAGTGGGGTGGGAGGAGGTATTGTTTCATGGTCTCTGTGTATATAATGTCTTCTGCAGTTTCCACAGTATGCATCCGATGAAGTGAGCTGTAGCTCACGAAAGCTTATGCTCAAATAAATTGGTTAGTCTCCAAGGTGCCACAAGTACTCCTTTTCTTTTTGCAAATACAGACTAACACGGCTGTTACTCTGAAACCTGTCACTTTTTGTTAAGCAGCAGTTGAATTTTATATTGGATTTTGCTTTTCTTTTAATCTGATATGAGAAATTCCTAAACTGCAAAAACAGCCTCAGATAGTAAGCTTTAGATCCTTCACCCATTCCTCCCAAGATGACACAATATACTAGGAATGTGTGACCGTAGGGAAATTTACTAAGAAGATAATGGATTTTCTGTATTGACTTGTTCTTTAGAATGAGGCAGATGAATTTCCTTTTGGGAAACTACCCAAACATTGGCAATCTTGTAAGGGCTACTTTTAATAAAATACTCTTTTCAAGGAGATTAGGGGGGATGGGAACAGGACTGCAGCTGTCTCGTTGAGATTTTTTGTCCCTTGTACAAATGCAGTAATTCATTCTTAGACTCCCCCAACTGAATATCTTGTTATATAATGACAGGTTTCAGAGTAACAGCCATGTTAGTCTGTATTCGCAAAATACAGCTACAGCGATGAAGTGAGCTGTAGCTCACGAAAGCTTATGCTCAAATAAATTGGTTAGTCTCTAAGATGCCACAAGTACTCCTCTTCTTCTTGTTATATAGTTAAGGTTGCACAAGTTGCTATTACAAAGGCTTATTTTCAAATGCTAATTACTTGGTCAAATGTTTCCTTTTTTGGCTTAATACACAGTATATTTGTTCTCAGCCTAGGATCCAACTTTTTGGGAGGTTTTGAAGGATTGAGCAAAAACTGGTTTAGCAATTTAAGATATATATTTCCTGTCCCTGGAATAGGTAACCAGAATTCTAGGTTTTAACCAGAGGTATTGGAATCCAGAAGTCTCAGTATATAGGGAGGGTTCAGGTGCAAACTTGGGACTGATCCAAGGTCCAGCTGAGTTTTGGATTAGGCCTATGGAGGGCTCCATAAGCATGGAAAGTGGCGCATTAAATAAAATTTAGGGGCTCTTCAGGGATTGAAAGTACTCAGAAATCTTTCTCATTTCAAATTCTCTTCAAAACATAAAAGTGAAGGCATGGTACAAAATGTCTCTGAATATCTACTTCTGATGAACTTATGAAAGACTGGGGAATTCTAAAATCCAGTTGATTTGGATATTGATTTTACTTCCTCTTTACCCAACCCAAATGATGTCAGGTCAGCCATTATCTTTGTTCACTGACAAATATATATTCTCCACTCACTCTTGAAATAATTGCTGACATAGAATCTGTCTCGCTCTACATATAATATTCCTGGTTTAAAAAATGTACTGACGTAAACCACAAACTGCACTTCAGACTTAACTCAGATACTGAATGTAATATTATATTTCTAGCAGTTCAGGATGTCTTGTACAGAGCTCTTTATTTAAACAATGTGGTGTAGGCCTTTGACCAAATAGTGGATTATAAATGTGATTCACTAAAACTGCTTCTCTAGCTTCAGATAAAAAATACCTTCTTCTAAACTTGGACCACAAACTTACACAAGCAAAGAGAGACACTGGTAAGACAAGTGCATCATAAGATGCATCCACATCCTAAAGACAACGGATGCAGTAGGGAAACCTCAAAGGGCATATTTTGCCACCCTTACTTATGCTGAGTCATATCATAGTAGTCACTGTGGGTAAGGGTGGCAGAATTTGACCCCAAACCAGACCTTTTAGAGTTAGGTACTAAAAGGAATCAGTTGGTTATATTTCTTATTTAACTGATTTTGTGGGTTTGTGTCACTATCTTGATGCTATATTATTTGCGTACAAAATCATTTTATTTTATTTTATTTGGACATGTATCATTCTTATGCATCTCATAGAATGACATGGGGAATTACATCCACCCAGAGAAGCATAAGCAAATTTGGGGCAGTTCTCCTAAACTCCTCCTCAGAGTCTGTTTGGTTTTTATTTTTGGTTTTCATGCACTGTGTGAATGTCACTCAAGAAGGAAATGGATCCTTTTCCCTTCTTGGCTGATTAGAACCTGGAGACTGCCTAAGCCGGGGAGTGGGGGGGGGGGTGGGACAAACTCTTTGGGCTGAGGGCCACATCTGGGAGGGGAAATTGTAGGGCAGGGGGTTGGAGTGCGGGAGGGAGTGCGGGGTGTGGGAGGGGGTGTGGTATGCAGGAAAGGGCTCAGGGCAAGGGATTGGGGCAGAGGAGGGGTGCGGGGTGTATGAGGGGGCTCGGAAAGGGAGTTGGGGTGCACGAGGGTGCAGCGGGGGCACAGGGCAGAGAGTTGGGGTGCAAGGTGCAGGTAGGGGGCTCAGGGCAGGGAATTGGGGTGCCACCCCGGGAAGTGGCCAGAACCATGTCCCTGCACGGCCCCTGGGGGAGGAGGGGGCACAGGGCTCCGCGCGCTGCCCTTGCCACGCCTCCAGGTACCCCCCTCCCATTGGCTGCGGTTCCCCATTCATGGCCAATGGGAGCTGCTGGGGTGGGGGCGGTGCCGGAGGCAAGGGCAACCCATGGAGACCTCTGCTCTCCCTCCCCCAGGGGCCATGCAGGGACGTGGCGCCGGCCGCTTCTGAGAGCAGCACAGGGCCTGCGGCACCACGGGGAGCAATCCCACGGGCCGGCTCCAAAGCCCTGATGGGCCGGATCCTGCCCGCGGGCCATAGTTTGCCCACCCCTGGCCTAAGCCCTTCGGTGACAGGAGAACACAAATACTTCCCAAAGGAAGCACATGCTGCTGGCAACTCTTAAATATGTCCTGGTCTAGATCTCAAAAGGCAAGGGTGCCTGGCAGCAAGCATTTCAGCTAACGGTCTCACTTAATATTCTGAGAAAGCAGTGGCCAGGCAACACTTAATAAACAGCCTTTTTTTTTTTTTTTTTTTTTAATTCTAATCATCAACCAGGCCAGGCTGTGGCATGGAAACAGCATTCATCACAGTGTAAGTGGCCATTAATCAGTGATTTCCTGAGGCCACTAAACAGGCCAGATATCAACTGCTGATATCAGCAACATGAATCATGAGCTGCTTCTTTCTTGATAACAGTACCTGGAAGGAATATCTTGAAATGTCTCCACTTTTTTATTTCAGAGAGAGAGCACAAAGGGGAATTGCTGGGCAACCGATCAGTCTCTCCAACAGCCCATAGCTGCAGAGTTCCATAGGCCTTATCCTAGCACCTCTTGTGTTCAATGTTTACTTTTATCAATATAGGGCCAAAAATGTTCTGGATGCCTGACAGACTAAGCACTTCAGTTGCCTCGAAGTGCTTAGTCTAATTTTAGACATGATACAATGAGTTGGAGCAGCAAACAGTGAGAATAACGGAATGGAGAACAAAGGTTACAATCATAAGATCACATGGTTATTTAGATCTGTTAACTGAATGTCTTAACAGTCCAATTATATATACATAATATTATATAATATAATATGGGTGTATACATGTATCTATCTACATACAGATATATGTACTCTGAAAAATACCTTATTTTCATAAACCAAGTTTTTATCTGAAAGAATTGAATTGAGGTAAAGAAGGGAGGAAGATGGGAGCGTAGTGCTTGTTATGACATTAGACCTACTATTCAGTGTGTTCAGTAGGGGACATATAACCAGGAGGTAAGGGTCTGTGTAAACAGGAAATAAAGACAGTCTTGCATTCACTGGAAGCACAGTGTGCTGCTTCTCCATAATCTCTGCAGGAAGGGTGTGAGACTGGAGAAGTTGGTAAAACAGGATGGATGAAGAGAAGTGATAGAGCAGAAGCGGACAAAGGCAAGAGGAAGGACTTTGTAACATACAAAGGGTAAAGGGGCAAAACACCTAGCTTGTTTTAAGACTGGGCTTGATAAATTTATGGAGGGGATGGTACGATGAGATTGCTTACAATGGGCTATGTGGGCCATCCACAACTGCTATTAGCTAGTATCTCGAACAGCTGGAGGCGAGACACTACAGAGGGAGGACACTGAGTTACTACAGAGAATTCTTTCCCAGGCGTCTGGCTGGTGAGTCTTGCCCACATGCTTAGGGTTAGATCACCATATTTGGGTGACTTAGGGTCAGTTAGATGACCATATTTGGGTCAGGAAGGAATTTCCCCCCAGGCCAGATTAGCAGAGACCCTGGGAGGTTCTTCACCTTCCTCTGCACAGGTTACTTGAACTAGAGTAAAGGGTGGATTCTCTGTAACTTGAAGTCTTTAAATCAAGATTAGAGGATTTCAGTAACTCAACCAGAGGTTATGGGCCTACTACAGGCACAGCCACCAACTTTCCTTGGTGCTGGTGGGTGCTCGTGCCCCCCAGCCCCAACTCTGCCCCCTCCCTGCCCTATTGGACCCCTCCCCAAATCCCTGCTCTGGCCCCGCCTCTTCTCCGAGCGCACCACGTTCCTCCTCCTCCCCCCTCCCTCCCTCCCAGCGTTTGCCCCGCGAAACAGCTGGGAGGGAGGGGGGAGAAGCAGGACGCAGCAGTATGCTCAGGGGAGGAGGCGGAGGTGAGCTGGGGCGGGGCGGGAAGCTACCGGTGGGTGCAGAGCACCCACCAGTTTTTCCCCATAGGTGCTCCAGCCCCAGAGCACCCACGGAGTCAGCGCCTATGACTACAGGAGTGGGTGGGTGAGGTTCTGTGGCCTGCAATGTGCACAAGGTTAGACTAGATGATTGTAACAGTCCCTTTTGGCCTTAAAGTCTATAAAGGCAAGTCAGAAAGATTAATGCAGATGACAGTGTGAGGTAACACATGCAAGTAAATTCAGCTGGTGGCATTAAAATTAATTAATTGAAAATATTTGGCATCAGAAAGTCAGTCAGTAGTTGTTGGTGAAATTCACAGAATTTCTTTTTGGATAAAGTGCAGGAGATTCTTGTAGCTAACAAGAAATTCCTCTAGCATGGAGGCAGTGGGAGAACTTCCTATGGATCACTCAACTCTGGATGGAATATACTGACCAATGCTACTATTTAGGGACAGGAAGGAAAGAATAATATTTATCTAATGAAAATAACAGTTGGAGTTTGGGAAGGTTATAATATTCTTACTTAGTGTCCAACCCTGAAATCCCCTTTCCCCATGGGTGAGCCAACGGAAGCTGAAGTGACTACTTGCATGAGTGACAACTGGGCAGGGAAACCTAGAACGCTACCTTTGTGAAAAGTACCATGGAATCTCTCTTGACAACATGTGGTGAGAACTTTGGTTTCATTGCTGTTTGTATAATTTTTAAGAATTATTTTATTAATTAAAATCAGTTTGCCTCATCTAAAGACCAATGATTATATCTCGAGCAGAAATTAACCCTTTCCAAATCTGGTTCTAGAAATACAATCTAATCATATGCTGAGGTTTAATACAAAATATCATGTTATCTAACACAACATGGGTTTTGACTTCTTGAAACCTTGCCAAAATATAATATGGATGGATTATTTTAAATGGCAGGGCTGAGAGCTGAAATGAAGCATATGAAACAACCGAAAGGCAAATGTGTTTCTTTGTTTAGTTTGGCAGAAAAATATAATGGAGCCATGAAAGACTTTAACAATGTAGTTTTTCTTCTGCTAAAATAACTACCTCAAACCCAAAATCCCATTTCTTGTAGAAAACATGAATGATGATATACCTCAGCATTACTAGCCACATGAAATATTAAATAAACTTTCAGTGGGAAAAAAACTGTAAAGCCCTACTGGATCCACATTGAATTTTGGATGACTCATGCATTACAAATTACTTCTAATACTCATTGTTTGCTCTGTTTTTTCACTAGATTTTTGTTTTCAGAATTTCATCTCTGCTTTCATTTACATATAAAGGCCACAGATTGGGATTAAACTGAATAAACAGAAGGAAAAATATCACTTGTAAATTATCAAGGGAGGAATGATAGTCTTCTCTTTAAAGCACTGACCAGGGACTGAATGTCAGGGTTCAGTTTCTGGCTGTGTGTGGCCACGGCAAATCAACTAATCTCTATGGCCCAGATCCTCAAAGGTATTTAGGCTCCTAACTTTTGGGGATCTGGGCTCATAGGCCTCTGTTCCCCATCTGCAAAGTGGGGATAATAATTCCCTGCTTCCAAAGGCTGTTGTGAGAATAAATTTTGTTAATATTTGTGGGTTGCTTAGGTATGATAGTGATGAGAACATCTAATTTCCTGGGCAGATAGAAATGATAATTGTAGATTAGAGCTAGTAATGCTTTCATTTTTCTAGTGAACTCAAGTTTGGCCCAGAGTCTGACTCAGACAGAATTCCTCTCATAAATCCATGTTCAAATAGCCAAAGAAAATGACACCTCCCATGTTTCTGATGTAACAGGCACAGCCAGGCAGGACTGAGGTAATAGGCCTGTTCTTCTTCTGTGTCTGAGTTTACAAGAAGCGGGGGGGGGGGGGGGGGGGCAGGGAAGAGATTGTCAGGTTGGGTGAGAATCCTGCTGGGGCTTAGGTGCAAGTTAAGGAGCTGAGCAACTTGGCAGCATTGGAACATAGGTGGTTTTGCACATGCCAATCAGAGAAAACTTAGATGCCTAAGAGACTTTCCTGGAAGAAATGTAGGCAAGTAGGGAATGTAAGCACCTACAGGATTAGGCAGCATCTGAGTAGGTGTTTTGAGGATATCAGTAGGGTTACCAACCCTCTAGGATTGGCCTGGAGTCTCCAGGAATTAAACATTAATCTTTAATTAAATCTCCAGGAATACATCCAACCAAAATTGGCAACCCTAGATCTCAGTGGTGACTATATGTTGGACCTAGGCACCTAAAGCAGAAGTTAGGCCCCTAAGTCCCATTATGTATCTAGCCCTAAAGCACAACAATGATGTTGACTACCTGTATCTAGGTACTATTAGGTGAGATAATCTCTGGGTGAGGGGCAAGGAGCAAATGTAGTCCTTGCACTTATTTGAGAGTTGCCTGCAATGAAGAAAAGTACATGATCCATTCTTCTAAAGGGTGGGTTGCAATGGGGATAATCCTCCTGTGCATTGGGGAATTGATGGGTGCACAATTTTTCTCAGTGATCTCATTGTCCACTTAAAGCGTCAAAGAGTCCTGTGGCACCTTATAGACTAACAGATGTATTGGAGCATAAGCTTTCGTGGGTGAATACCCACTTCATCGGATGCATGTAGTGGAAATTTCCAGAGGCAGGTATAAATATACAAGGAAGAATCAGGCTAGGGATAACGAGGTTAGTTCAGTCAGGGAGGATGAGGCAGTTGAGGTGTGAACACCAAGGGAGGAGAAACTGCTTTTGTAGTTGGCGAGCCATTCACAGTCTTTGTTTAATCCTGAGCTGATGGTGTCAAATTTGCAAATGAACTGAAGCTCAGCAGTTTCTCTTTGAAGTCTGGTCCTGAAGTTTTTTTGCGGCAGGATGGCTACCTTTAAATCTGCTATTATGTGTCCAGGGAGATTGAAGTGTTCTCCTACAGGTTTTTGTATATTGTCTTTCCTAATATCTGATTTGTGTCCATTTATCCTTTTACGGAGGGACTGTCCAGTTTGGCCGATGTACATAGCAGGGGGGCATTGCTGGCACATGATGGTGTATATTACATTGGTGGACATGCAGGTGAATGAACTGGTGATGGTGTGGCTGATCTGGTTAGGTCCTGTGATGGTGTCACTGGATATGTGGGCAGAGTTGGCACTGAGGTTTGTTGCATGGATTGTTTCCTGAGTTAGAGTTACTATGGTGCGGTGTGTAGTTGCTGGTGAGAATATGCTTCAGGTTGGCGGATTGTCTGTGGGCGAGACAGAGACCAACACCTACAAGGTCTTCACCAGACATTCTCAAAACTATGATACCCACATGAGGAAATAAGGAAACAGATCAACAGAGCCAGACTTGTACCCAGAAGCCGCCTGCTACAAGACAAGCCCAAGAAAGAAACCAACAGAACTCCACTGGCCATCACATACAGTCCTCAGCTAAAACCTCTCCAACGCAACATCAATTATCTTCAACCCATCCTGGACAAAGATCCCTCACTTTCACAGGCCTTGGGAGGCAGACCAGTCCAATTTAGTTGATCAAACAAAAATCTTCTTTCAGTTCAACTCCTTAAGTTGGCTTTGGAAACTGAAATGCCGCATCTAAAGAAATCCATGCTCTGGGATCTGATTTAAATTGTGGCTTAAAATAAACATAACTGCTTGGTGACTCTTAATTGTGTTTCTAATCTGCGCTGAGGATGGGATCTCAGAATCAGAGAGCTGCAACCTGATCCCTTGCAGAGCACAGCTGAGAATCTAGGCCTATGTTTTCTTTGCACACACATCTCTCTCTGTTAACATGTATATCTCACATGATCTACAGTGTACTTAGTTATATACTTAAAAGTGTATTATACTGTTCAAAATATTGTGGATCAGGATTTATTTTTTTCATAAGATTTTGAACAACATTATTTCTCAGGAAACTTTATTAAGTATTTATTGTATTTGTATGTTACTCAGAAAGATGAAAGAAATGAAGAGAGGCTGTTTCTTAGTAACTACCTTACTCCTGTTGTTGGGCTATGTCCCATGGCATGTGACTGCAGACTCAGAAAATGGAGAAGAAGACCAGGACATCCCAGGTAAGAGTTTACAAGTTTAACCCTTTTGCTATCTGAAAATTGCAAGAAGCAAGAATCTTGGACCTTAACCTTCACCACTGAAATCCAGTGGGGCTTTCCTATTGAACTCAGTGTAAGCAGAACTGGACCTTATCTGAGCAAAGAACAGTCCTAAATAATGTATTGAACTGTAGACCTTGCAGTGAGATACTAAGAAACTGGCATAAAAATGGACAGATCTTATGAAGTAGTGTGTGTGTGTGTATAAACCAGTTATGAAGCTCTTTCCAAGCTAAGGCTTCTGGACTGTCTCCCAACCCTTTTGAAACCCTACAATTCCAAACAAAACCCATGCCAGCTGCTAACATCACTCCGTAAGAGCTATAATGTGAATGTGTCCTATGAAATTGGGCAGGGAGTAAGGATTGCTCCTTGTGTGTTTGGGGAATAGGTGGAATCAGCTGTACTCTCCACATGTACCAGGGGAAGGACTATGATGGGTCTGGTAGTGGGTGGGGATACACCACTCTCCTTCCCTCCATAAAACAGGAGCTCATGGAATCGCTCTTCTCTTCCAGAGTTGTTCCTCTGATGGTGCAATTAAAGACTGCCCCTTACCCAGGCACACCCGTTTTTTTTCCAGGCATGCCCATTTTCAATACACAGTTACTACATGTGCACAGGCAAGTGTATTAACTGCATGTGACATTAGCTTTATGTGCAAAACTAAGTAAGAGGGCACGCTTTAAAAATTTTGGTGAAGTTTTCAAAACATAATAGGTCTTTTTCTCTAAGCCATTCAGAACACAGTATGACAACATCAACACAAGGCAAATACTGGCCTATGCTGACATGGCAGTAATGGGCATATACACACATCTGTAAGTAGGCATTCAGACCTAATTCTCAACAGGTTGGGCCAACCCAGAATGATGGAAAGAGTAGCGGACAGTTGGTTCAAGGCTGTTTAGGGGACTAGAAGCTCTCTTAAATGAACTTCCATCCAGGTGGGCCTCTTTGCATCCTGCCTCTCTTCCATGGGAAGAGAGAGAAGCAGGATCTTGACCCTCAAATTGTTGCGTCCTTCAAAGAACATAGCGTATGGGGGTCTTAATAAATGCTTTCTCTGCCTCTCTCCGAGTTACCCTGGTGGCTTGATACCTCACTCAGCTGGCAGCTCAAATTTAGAGAGATTCATAGATACTAAGGTCAGAAGGGACCATTATGATCATCCAGTCTGACCTCCTGCACAACACAGGCCACAGAATCTCACCCACCCACTCCTGCGAAAAACCTCTCACCTGTGTCTGAGCTATTGAAGTCCTCAAATCATGGTTTAAAGACTTCAAGGAGCAGAGAATCCTCCAACAGGGTGTCCAGTTTAAAGGAAGCTTGTATGTATCAACCAGAGACACCAATGCCTCTTCTCCCCCCCGTCCCCAGTCCATAACCACAGAGCAGGGAAAACATTTAGTACACAGTATCTCATAGATAATATCCCTAAAGACTAGTGGGAATGGAGTCTTAGAACAGGAGGTGGCAGCCACTGAGTGACTGGGAGGATATCAGAATAGGATTAGCACTCTATAGACTCGGGATGGGCTTCATAGCTGTAGCATCAGGGAGGGAGTATCTGGCCCAGGATGAACAGTCATCACCCTCACCAATGTTCATGAGATAAAAATATTAATTCTGCATAGTCATCAGCTACAATAGAAATATAGTCAGTGTAGTAGGATTTTATTCCATTCAGTGTCACCAAATTTGAAAATAACATCCTAGCTCTGCACCAAATAAATTTCCTCCTTTCATAATCAGGTTGGATCATTCTGGAGCAATTTGCCCTTACGTTTACCTCTCAGCCTTGATGCCCATAAATAAACTCCCTTTTTTTCAAAAGTTGACATGACCTTGCATAGCATGCATCCTTCCTATACTGTACAGAACAAACATTTTCTTTTGACAAACTCATCGCTTCCTAGTAACTTCTGAAATTCTTGTTTCTTGTTACAATTTCAACAGCCTTGATAAATTGTTGCACAGACCATTTCAATTTCTAGTTCAGTTATTAAACTAAAAAGCCTAGCAGACTAATCTTCACAATCTTTTTGGGGATGGGGGAGGGGGCAGGAGTCATGAACAACAAAGCACAGTGCTTACAGAGTACTACTTGTTTTTGCTTTTAAGCACAAAGGAAAACTCAAACCCCTTCTCAAGCCTGTGATTCTTTCACAACCAATAACTTGAGAACCAGTCGTGAACTCGAATTCCCACATCTTGGATCAAGATTCCAAATCAAACAAATGTTAGTCTTTGAGATATGAAACCAAGTCCTCTTGCATCTATTAAGGACTCCATAGCACTTTTAGTAAAAGGAGGGCTGTTGTCTCACGTTCTCATCAAATTCCTATTCTGTAATTAGGTTTTTCCTACCTACAATTCCTCCTGCAATTTTTTTTTAGATGTGGAGTGAAATCTTGGTCCCATTGTAGTCAATAGCAAAGCTCTTATTGACTTCATTCAGGGCAGAATTTCACTTATGGTGTTTACTTCCTGTCCTAAGCAGTTGTAGAGTGGTGCTGAATGCTGCTAAACAGCTCCCACGTCACTCCAGAAATCCACCGTAGGTTCTATTTCTGTGGTGCATAAAGTGGTTCTTAAACCCAAAGAATGTGTAAAATCATGCTCTGGGATCCTTTTGAATAAGAGAGCCTATATCAAAACCTCCATGTTTAAATTACGGCAGTTTGAAAACTGTAAGCTCAGCAGGATAGAGAGTGTTTCAATATGTTCTGCATGGTGCTAAGAACAGTGTCAGTGCTCAAATAATAAATAATTACAAGAATAAGGGTATCAAAAAGTTACAGAAAATGCCAACCTGTTACATAACTGTTTCTACATTGCGAAAAGTGTCCCATGATACCACTTGTGGCTGCTTGCCCTTTATTTGATCTGAAGTTTAAAACGAATGAGTCACTACTACTCAAATGTGCTTTTTATTATGATGTGAAAGTTTATCAAGAATTAATGTGACAGTCTGAGGATTCAGATATACTGGTAGGAAAAGCTCTTAGCAGTGTGTGGGTGGCGAGTCATCAAATGAAACTGACAGAGCGAGTGAAACAGAAACCCCTTTTTCATCAATGACAAGCTGCTTAGTATTGATAATACTATCAAAGAAAAAAGGCATTTATGAGAAAGCTTATAATGACGACAGCATATCTTTACTAATAAGAATAACTCACAAAAGATGCATGGCGTGGAGCGAAATAAGTAACCTCAGCAAACAAAAGAGAAAGCACTACACATACAAGCTCTGAAATATTCCTGTGTAAAGTCTTTCTATGGTGGATGACTGGATCCCTCAGTTTTATTTTCAAAGCTGAGTTAAAGTGTAGTTCTGTTCTGAAAAGTGAGTTTGTAACAATGTCATTGTGGATCCTATATTTATTGTCTCCATGATTTCGGTATTGAGTCTATTAATTTGATAAGCAGAGGATGGTTGTTTATTTTTTTAGAACCATTAGCCCTGAATATTCAACTCAAGATCTAAAAGTCAAGCTGGGCTCTTTGGATATGTCTACCCAGAAAAAAAAAGTGCGGTTTTCAACTGTGTTGACCAAGCATTGTCAATATTTCCTGTCTGTTCACATAAACCTGGGTTATACATGCCACAAGCTACAACATGACCTACTAACAGAATTATATAGATGTTATATTAGGCCTCTGACATACCACTCTGATGAAACTGTTAATAAATACAGACTTTTTAAATGGTAGCCACTGTACATGGACCCTATGCCCAAAAGCTCAGCTGTAAGCATTCTTAAAACAATGTTTCTGAGAAATTGGATCAAATTCTGATCTCTAGTGTATCAAACAGAATATTCCTGGGTTGTGGGTATATATACCTCTGGGATGACTTTACAGACTTTCCTTCTGAAACTCTATTGGGCTGGCATATTATATGGATGCCTAATTTATTTTCTTCCTAAAATTAGTCCTCAGGGAAAGATGATTCTTTTGAAATTTCATCAGCCTTCACTAAGGTGTGAATTCTAGGTACACCACCAGAATGTAGGGACCAAAATGCAGCAAAATCAGTGTAGTTCCACAGTGAAGGGAACAGAAGACTGTGTATGGAGGCGGATCTGCAACACCAGTAATCAACAGAGCGGTGCTAGGCACATGCCTGTTCCTGTAAGTGTGCCTATACAGATCCACCAGCCAAACTCTCATCCATTTTAGAACTCTTCATTATTGCAAGGAAAATAAAGCTAATTCCAAATCAGCTAAAGGAGATGAGAGCTGCCAAGTTTAAAGCAATGAGAAACAGCTCTATTAATTCTCCAGAGACTGGTGGGATGGTTCCAATCTTCTGAATCCCACAGAAAACCCTTTTTCATACAGTTTATTTACTTGGCCTTTGTACAAAAAGGGAGAATTTGGCCTTTTGTGGCTTCAATGGTGCACATTTTCTTGAGTCTCTGCTTGAGGATGTATATTGATACTACAATTCTTAAGAAAATAAATGTGTCCACACCTTGAGACAGTGTAGAACCTGGCACATACAATATGCACATTTGCAGTCCTACAACGTTACAACAGTGGTTCCAGTGTCATTCCCACTGTAAACAGAGGAAAGGCTTTGGGAAGTAAGTAACGCAATAATTTGTTTCTGTGGCTTTGATTGGAAAATAGCTAGTTGCTGAGACAGATGATTCTTCTCATTCATTGAGCAGCAAACCTCCTCTTAGGTAGTAATTTTTTCATCCTCATCGTATGGTTCTATGATTAAATTTACATGCTCGTTCTGCCTTATAATTTGGCTTAATAAGATGGAGACAGTATCATATGGCATAGATGTGGCAATGTGTAGGATGCTAATGTGTTGATGTTAGCTATGTGTCTGGACTTCTTGAGGCTGGGAAGCACAAAAGATTTTCATAGCCTCTTTTCATGCCCCACTGACCTAGATTGATTTGGGCCAGTGACCCAGTTTATTTTAGAGGCTTGAATTTTCATGTGTATTCCGAGAAGAAAGGATCACTAACACTTTGATATGATACCCGCTATCTAAGGATCTCAGCACACATTATAACCAGTATGAACTGACCCCCACAACACCCGTTTGAGGTAGGTAAATAACTGGACCTGGATGGAAACTGGGAATCCCATTTTGTGGGAAGTTCCAAAATTTCAACAACAAAAAAATTGGTTGCAGAATAGAATCAAAAATGAAACTGAGACATTTCCTATGGCATGGGAATTCCAAAATTGCCTTTTCAAAAGGACTAAATGACAGAGCTGAATGAGGAACTGGAGCTCTCTGGGCTTCTAGGCTGCCCCGTAGCCAGGATGTTTGGAAGCCCTGACTGTGAGGTGGCCCACCTGGCAGAGACCTGGAAATCCCTGGAACCCTGACTCTTCAGCAGCCCCCCTGGCCTGCTGCTTGGACCTGGGAAGCCTAGGAGACCAAGCTGCCTAGGAGCCACAGACCTGTGAGGTCAGGCAAGTTGGCAGCAAACCAGACATATTTGCATCAGAAATCTGCCTGACAAGCAAGGTTCCATTTAAAACCTACCTAGTTTCCATCAGAATTTTGACAGAATCATTCCTATGGAAGGTGCAGATTTCAGTGAATCAGCATTTTATGATGGAAAAACCTGTAAATATCTTATAGATGAGGAAACTGAGCTACAGACCATTAGCAACAATTTTCAAATGGAAGCGACTAAAATTAGGCACTTAGATCCAGATTTTGTTGCCTAGCTACCTGTTTTAGGAACATAAAATCTGACTGTGTCCTTTACAATCTCTCATGTTCTCATAATAGAAGACATTAATTGTTAAAGGGTTCATTTAAAGGCCATGAAGTTATGATAGTAGTAGTAGTGGAAATTAGCCCTCTCCCTGCAATTTATATAGTTCCATTTAAGTGAATAGAGTCTTGGGTAGTGTAAATCAGCATAAATCTGGCCTTTGGGGTTTTTTTGTAATTAGGCTATTTTTGCAAATTAAAAAATAAATATCAGAGAATGGGCACAGTTTGGCCAACAGCAATGCAGAGTTTTTACCATCGTGTCTTTAGCCTGACTTGGAGGGACCAGAAGTGCTTGGAGCTGGTCACTGTCTTGGAGGGACCAGACCGGATTAGCTTCTTAACTGAGACTGGGTACTCAGATTCCACTTAGTGTCAGTTGTGATGTGATGTCGGTTCTTGTCCCCTTTCTCTCTCGCCTTGTCCCTGGGCCATTGCATGGGAATCCTTGTGGGCAGTCTTAAGAGCGCTCAATGCTTTAATTGGCATAAGGAGAATAACCTACCCCCTGACTCTGACTAATTTTGGTGAGGAAAATCTTTCACTACCATATTCTATTTTGTGTTTGTTCTATGGGTAAGTAGAAGGCTTCAGTTTGAAGTGCTGTCAATCTGGCTTTCGATAAAAACACACGCATACACCTCTAAAACTTTTACAACCCTAGGAGGGAAAAAAGGGTGCACAGTATAATGTAAACAGTGAAAGAGCTTCATCCACAGGAGTACTTAACTGGGTCTTCAACTACAGTGCTGTCTTAACATCCCCATACAGTCTCAGCAGTACAGTCTAGCTGACAAGAGGTCTACTATAGTTAATATGTCAATATGTTAATACTATCAAGCTATTGCATATTAAAACATAGATTTCAGCTTTTCAACTCAAGTCAATTTACTTTAATATAAATATTCTAAAGTTGTGTACACCTTAATAATTTTACAGATCTACTTCTTAATAAAGTTAAAAAATAGGAGTGCTTGTGCAGTCCTATGAGTTGCAATGAATAGGTTTATGACTTAGTAGTGTGTGTTATTTAATAGAATGGTGCTGCCCTCTGGAGTACCATTCTGGTTTTGTTTGTTCAAAGGCTGCCTTCTATTTCAGTGCCAGGGTTTCCTACTCATTCTAGCCCATTTCCAGCAGCATTTGTCTGGTGTGTGGCGTCATCTTAATTATTTAATAGCATTAACATCTAAGAGATCTAAACAGAAACAACTACAAAGGCTCAACTGTGCCCAATATTTTTTGGGTGGAAGATAAGAGGGGGAGAATGGGAGGAGCCCTCTCCCTACCTCGCACCCTCTGCACGAGGGCTGGTTGCTGTCCATTGGGTGACTTCGGTACTGCTCTCTGCTAGTGCTCTGTGAGTGCTAGTTACCTGGAAGGAGGGTTGGAGAGCAGATTTGAGTTCACCAGGCATTGAACGAAGCACACACTTCACTCTTTCACAGAAACCAGAATTCTTCCTGCAGGTCCCAAGAAGTGCACAGTGTAGCAGCTGCTCTTTCACTTTTGCATCAGTAGCTGAGGAGAAATTTTGGCTAAGTCCCATTGCAGTGCAGTAAAAAAAAAAACCCTCACTTTTTTAAGCTCCAGTCTAGCCCCAAATGTCTACCTTCTCTGAGTGGCAGGTATTTTTTTCACTCAAATGGCAGGAAGTTCTATTTTACCTAGAGCAAAAAAAGGGTTGTTAAATCTAAGGGTCATCTAAAGGGAAGTAGGTGGTTTAAATAGAGTGGGTCAGAAAATGGATTTTCTATTCTGAACAAAAAAGGTACGATTTTAATTTATTTTCCAATTGAAATTAAAAGACACCCCCCCACACACACCAACATTAAAAAAAAATGCAAAACAAAATTCCAAAATGATTTTAATTTTGGGTCAATTGAAATAATTTTTTATTTTGATCATTTTTCTTTCTTTTTACTTTAGTGTGTAATATAAAGTAAATTTCAAAAGAAAAAGTCAAAGGAACACCATTGAAACTTACCACTTAGAAAATAGTGAAACAACCTTTTGTGACATTTTCAGAATAGCTTTTCAAGTTGTGTTCAAAAGAGAATTTCACCAAAATCTGTATAATTTGACAAAAAAAATTGGTTCAATCAAAAAAAAGTTTTGATCGAAAACTGTTTTGATGACAGTTTTTCAACTGTCTAGTTGTAGATGTTTAGTCTTAAACCTGTATGCAGACTATAACACAAGAACTAGGGATCATCCAATGAAATTAGTAGGCAGCAGGTTTAAAACAAACAAAAGGAAGTACTTATTCACACAACCCACAGTCAACCTGTGGAACTCATTGCTAGGGATGTCATGAAGGCCAAAATTATAATGGGGTTCAAAAAAGAACTAGATAAATTCATGGAGGATAGGTCCATCAATAGTTATTAGCCGGGATGATCAGAGATGCAATCCCATGCTCTGAGCGTCCCTAGCTTCTGTTTGCCAGAAGCTAGGAGGGATGACAGCAGATGGATGACTCACTAATTGCCCTGGTCTATTCATTCCCTCTGAAATATCTTGTACTAGCCACTGTCAGAAGACAGGTGCTGAGCTAGATGAACCATTGGTCTGACCCAGTGTGGCCCTTCTTATGTTCTAAAATTTGAGCTGTTTTGATAGGATATAGAAATCCTTCAGCAATCAGAGTTCCACTCCCAGAACTGGGGTTCCAATACATTATTTTTTATAATCACATATTAAAACTGTACAAAACATCAAGGGCTAAACATTGTGCCATGCCTTTCAAAGAGTGCAAGGGCAAGGGGGCAGAGTAAAGGTAAAATGGTCTTGGGGTCAGATCTGTAATCTGGGCCAGAGTTTAAATCTCTAAACCCCTTAAAGATATACCTAAATTTCCAAACTAACTGCACAACATTGAGTGTCATATGACCTTTCTCCCCACCATCATAGGTGCTGCTTTACCACCTCTCAAGCTAGGAAATTCAATCTGTGCTTTGAAGGCGGATGGCGGTGAATGTAAAGCAATATATACAAGGTATTACTTCAACATTCAAACCCGCCAATGTGAGATGTTTGAATACGGTGGATGCCATGGCAATGAGAACAACTTCATAACACTAGAAGAATGCCAGGAGATGTGCGTGGTATCAGGTCAGTATCCTTTCTCCTGTCCTCCTGCACGTTCTTTATATTCGTCTGGTGTCTTATATCTAGACTGTGAGCTCTTAGGGGCAGAGACCATCTCTTGTTTGTTTCCCAGAACCATGGGGCCTCCTGCCTGTCGGGGCTATCTCAATAATAATACTAATCACAATAATACTGTTATAACTGGTGGGGGTCACCACATGCTACTGCTACATAGTGCGCCCTGCCACAATGGCACTGCTCTGGGACCGGAGAGAGCTCGAATAAAGCTAGTTTAAGTAGGCCTAGTCAAGCTGTAATTCTACCCCGTGATTACAGTGTAGACGCACTCTAATTAGTGTGAGCAAATCTTCTGTCTTGGGAAGACATGGTGTGAAGGTTTTTTATGCAAGGTTCTGGGTAAGGGTAGCTGTGTAAAATCAATTCTTGAGGCAGACGCTGCTGAAGGAAGGGATTGTCTACATGCTGATAAACCCCTCTGTTCCGGGACCGGTGTAAATAAGGTTAATCTTAAAATAACCCAGACTTACATCCCCAGCTTCTCCTACACTGAGAAGACAATCTGCAAGACCTCAGACATTTGCTACAGCTGCTTGGCAAATGGGGCAGAAATAATCATTAATACTGCTCACTAGTAATATCCTTAATCATTGTTTCTCTGTAATGCCTGTAATTGCTCAGTTTTACAGTCCGAATGAGGCTCCATCAGCTAACTGGTAGAAACAAAGTAATAGGGTGCATACCAAGATATACTGTTAAGATGCCAAATGTGCAGTTATGCTGTCATTCTGGATGAAATGTGTGTAGTGTTTACTCTGCTATTGAAATGGGTGGGAAATTGAATGGCTTGATAATTTTTTTGTAAGAACTGAACACCTAAACCTCCTGCTCACTTCCAAAGGGCCTGTAGGTGTGCCACACCTTTAAAAATTACACCTTAAATTCAACATAATTAGGAAAACTCCTCATACAGCATATTAAAATCTCATATCAATCACAGAAGTCATTTTGATGTGATGGTGGTATATCCCCTATTTCCTTGTTTATCTCTCATAGATGTCAGCAATTTGTGGTTGGGAAGTATCGCTTTGTCTGAACTTGATACTAAACTGAATATTGTGTAAGGAGGATCTACTACAGTTTCATACAAATGATGTATGAATCCATTAAGATTAAAGGATTCATCTAATCCTGTGTCCTTAACAGAAATCGACTTTTAGTCACAAACCTTCTGTTGCCCAATTGCAAAATATGGCATTAAATAGTAATGGGCCCAGGAAACCCACTGACATAAGGGATTAAGTCATTCCTAGGCTGAGAACTGCACAGACCGTTTGAGATAGATTCATAACTAAGCTGTCTTGTCTTTTTGTGAAACAATCTGAGGGCCCTTCTGATAGGTTTCTGTGCAAACGTCAGTAAGTGTCATTTTGTTTGTCCTCACCATGTTCAAAGCATGCCCCTGTAACAGGCCTCCTCATATCTCTGGAAATATGCTGATGTAGTCTAGGCATCAGGCCAGAATTGCAGGATAAAAACTGACCTCCTGGGAATAGTATGTGTCACCTTTATGCTTGGCAAAAAAATTTATCTCATAAAAAAATACTTAATTCTGGAAAATCATTTAGAAACTAGTTCACAATAAGAATTCAAAAGACCCTTTTCTGCTGTTCTGACCCAGAGATGCTGCAGCTTTAAGAAGACGCAGTTTACAGCATTGTGCTGTGTCTGTGTTACATGCTAGATGCAAAGGGCAATCTGTTTTCTTCTCCATCACCAGTCATGTCTATCAATTCGGAGTCTGTCACTAAGGCCTGACCCAAAGCCCAGTGAAGTCAATGGAAGTCTTTCTCTTGATTTCTGTGGGCCCTAGATGACATCCTAAATGTGTCTGTGTCCATATAAAAACTGCCAAGAGCAGGGGTGGGCAAACTATAGCCCGGGAGCTGCATCTGGCCCTTCAGATATTTTATTCCGGCCCTCAAGCACCTGCTGGGGAGTAGGGTCCGGGGCTTGCCCCGCTCCGGTGCTCCAGTAGGGGAGTGAGATCAGGGAACCGTGGCTAATGGGAGCTGCAGGAGCAGCGCCTCTGGATGGGGCAGCGAGCAGAGTTGCGGGGCAGCGAGCGGAGCTGCCTGGCCGCGCCTCCGTTTAGGAGCCGGAGGCTGGACATGCCACTGCTTCTGGGAGCTGCTTGAGGTAAGTGCCGCTCGGAGCCTGCACCCCTGACCCCCTCCCACGCCCCAACCTCCTGCCCCAGATCTGATCCCCCTCCTGCCATCTGAACCCCTCGGTCCCAGCCCAGAGCACCCTTCTGCACCCCAAACCCTCATCCCCAGAGCCCACACCCCCAGCTGGAACCCTTACTCCCCCAGACCCCAACCCTGTGCCCCAGCCCGGAGCCCCTTCCTGCACACTGAACTCCTCATTTCTGAGCCCACCACAGAGCCCGCACCCCCAGCCGGAGCCCTCACACCCTCCCACACCCCAACCCCCAATTATGTGAGCATTCATGGCTCGCCATACTATTTCCATACCCAGATGTGGCCCTCAGTCAAAAAAGTTTGCCCACCCTGGCTAAGAGCCATGTCACTAGCCCAATCCCAAACAGCTTCTTAATGTGCCTATTTTCCCTCTAAGTGTAGAATGATGAGAGGGGAGAAGAGATAAGAGAGCAGGTGTGCAGGTCACCTCAAGGGCTAAAATGTTTCTTGCTGATACTTAGCACTTACTGTATATAGTGCTTCTCCTCATAGTTTGCGAACATTAACTAATCCTCCCAGGAACTAGGTACCATAAATAAATATTCTGTTACCTCTTTATTACAGGTAGGGAAATAAAGGTAGAGAGTTTAACACTTAGTCACCTCCATAGAATGAATTTGGGTCAAAGCCAGGATTACAGATGAGGGATTGTCGTTTCAAAAGTAACAAGGTATATTGCTTCCTTAATGAATAGTGGGGGTAGGCATAGGATTAAGAACCTGGATTTTATTTCAATGATTTGCTGTGTGACCATGGGGAAGTCATTTAACTGCTCTTTGATTTAGTTTCCCCATCTGTCATATGGTGGTGAGGATTCCTATCTAATGGGGTGTTTGAGGCCTAACTGGTCTGAAGTAGTGGGCTAAATTCAGTAAGCAAGGTCAACTAAAAAGAAGGAACTCTCATGGAAGCCTGAGTTTAAGAATGACATATGTGCTGAAGTATGTTAACAGATATACATATCAATAGTATACCTTGCACCAATTTTGCATTCAGTGGGTGGGCAATGTACATGTTGAGGGGGCAGAAGTTAACAGACAAGCAACTCACATGAAGATTAAGTTATTTTACCACCCTCCTGCTAATTCCGTTGCCACCTACTGCGTCCTTGGATTCTCCCAGACAGTTGTACTCATTTTGTACACTCACTGAATGCCAAATCAGTGCAGCTTACATCATTAACCACTTACACCTTTTTTCTGATCAGTCTGCACCAGTCTATTGTATTATCGAACTTAGTTCTACACTTAGCCCACTAGAACATCCCCTACCCCACCGCAAACTGTCTGATTTCCTATCAGGTCAAATGTTTGAATTTCAAATTTTAGAACCAATGTGGGTTTAATGATAATTTTTTAAAAATATTCTATTTTATGAGGATTCTGCTTTGAAGCTGTCATGTCGCACACTAAGCTACCTCTGATGACATAGAAATTTCACTGCAAAATTTCAACAATGATCTGTGACAATGATAATGACTGTGTCACTACTAACCCTTCCATCAGCAGATCTTTCAGTGTAGCTTTCTGGACAATGGACTAGTTTAAGACTCTGTTTTATTGGCTTCTGCTCAGACTCAGAACTGAGCCTCCAAGGCAGAAATTCCTCTAAAAGTGAAGTTGCAACAGCGGAAAGCAGCCTAAATCTGTTCTTAGGGGTTTCAGATGAGTAGTTTGCCCTGTATTTACCCTGGTGTCATTGAGATTAAAAACTGAAGTTCAGCCAGCAGCAAGTGCATGTAAAAATGATGTACCAAAAATAATGATATGCTAATATGTGACAGATGAGATACCCATGATGCTGGAGCCACCGAAGATTCTATAGCAATTAAGGTAGCATTAATCAGCATTTCAGAGTGTGAAAGAACAGGCTGAATAAATTCAGAAAGATGCTTTTCTTGTAGACACTGAAAGCTACATTCAAACAAATGTGATTCTACTGAGCTCAATGAAGCTGTGCCAATCTACCCCAGTTCTAACTGAGCTCAGTAACCCCACTGGAGAATCACTTCTGAATGGGTTGAGGAGGGGTGTACAGCCTTTACATCATCTTTTGAATTTCCTTTTCCTGCAGTGCAGATAGTAGTTGGTATCTTTGCAGCCATGTGCCCAGAATTATTTTTTGTAGAAGTTAATACAGTTTATCAAAGGCCTTTACAAAGTTGTTTTTTTCCTCTATTCCTTTTAAATACAGATTTCTATGGGGTTTTTCCCTACCTATTTGGATGTTCATTAGCCTACAATAATACTGTACAATTCAAATGTTTTTTTAGCCTTGTTTTTTAAAATAATCATTTTAAGAAACTTCCAGATGTAGGAGGGAGATTGTTGTTGGCAGGAAATCCAGCCAGGACAGGAGTTCAACTCAGGTGAACATGAAACCTGGAATCTCTTGATCCAGTACACAAAGCCAGCATGAGTAATCACATCCAAGTCCATTCCCACTTCTTATCTTTCCTTTCTTGGTTGCTCCAGACTGCCCCGTCAATCTCTTTAGCTATTTGTCCTACATAGAATTAAATCTTATGGGTTCACTGAGGAATATTTATGGAGTTCTTTTTTTAATTTGCTAAAAGTCTGATTCAGGAAAGCACTAAAGCATAGGCTTAAAGTCAATGGAATGACTTTGCTGCCTAAAGTCAAACACATGCGTAAGTGCTTAGATACATCAAAACCTAAGTGAAGATTATGTGAAAGATTTTGTGCTCCACAAAGCAGATGAGTCCCTGGCCCCCGTAAACGCATATTGGTTATCATCATATATTTCTGTAACAAACGTGTCTTTGAATCACAAATAACTAATACTATTTTTCATTACAACTTATGTAATATAAATGTAAATTTTAAAAAGAAAAATATAAATTAGTCAAAGTGTATCATTCCTATTTGGCATAGATCTTGTATATTTAACAACCATTGGGATTTCTAGACCAAAATTCCTCCTTTAGGGTCATATTCATAAATTTGTGTCAGGAGTTTAATTTAATTTATCCTGTAAGCAACCAATCCAGAAATTATTTTCAATATTTATTAAGCTTTCATAAAAGAAACCCATACAAACTCAGTTATAATTGGAGCCATTGAAAATCAAAGGCCATGTAAGTATTTATCCTAAAAAAAAATCTTTATTCTCCACCAAAATTATCCAAAGGGAAAAACATTTGTTTAAAGGAGTCTTTATCAGTTGTACAATGGCATACAACTTTTTGATTAGAAAAATATGTTTGTAGTCATGGGGATTTGTGCTACTCAAAAACACAAAGCACATATATCAGAATAGCAAACAAAACTCCTTTCTTGATTTGTTTTTGATGCTAAAAAGGTCATGATTTTGGAATGTGAGGATTAGCCTCATGCTTTCTCTCCACCAGACTGACACTTGGCACATTTCCGTTGTCATCAGGACTTGGGATTCAGCTGGAACACCAAAGCATTTTCTCTCTCCTCTTCTGATACCAGGTCCAGGGTAGGGAAGTCTCTTGCATGTACCTCATGCCAACATGTAACCCTCTGGTCACTTGGAATGGTCCAGCATGATAGAGGAGATACGAGTAAGGAAAGAAAGGTTGATACATAATGAATCAAGGGTGAAGATTTTACAGGAGTCATGTGCATGTGTAATCAGTAAGGTTCCATGGGAGGAACTCGATCTCACCACATGGTTCTTTTCTCCTCAATCTAATGCAGTTGGGTTGTTAGAGACAGTCTGAGGCAGGAAGAAGAGGGCAGCTCCCTAAACTCCAAAGGCAAAAGGTGTTGGGGCAAATCCTGGTAAAGCTTTTAAAGGTGGTATAAAACTAATCTTTGCTGTCTTCTGATCCAATCCCCCCATGCCAGAATCTCAGCTGGGGTAAATTGGCATAGTTTCATAGACTGAAATGGAACCAGTTGAGAATCTGACCCCTGTGTATAGGTCTGGCCTCAGGCCTATTTAAGATACCTAGTAGGTAACCTAACAGCAGCTCTGTGGCAGATGCTAATGGACCAAAGGGGCTGAATTTGCAGACAGGGATGGGCACAACATAGGAGCATCTGTTGTGCCTTCTCTACACCAGTAACTAGGAAGGTGACAGGTAGTATAGGGGCCAGATACAATGGCTTTATGGCCAAAATTCACCTTCAGTGCCAGTTAACCATAAACCCAGGTTAACGGGCTAGTTAATCTAGTTTCTCCAGCATGATTCAGTAGAACTGAATCTTATTGTTGAATCTGGTGCTCCAACTATAATATCTCAGCATTATTTTAACTGCTTAAATACATCTTAATGTTGCCAGTGTTTCAACACAGATATATCTATGCTGCAAACAAATGTTTGTTGTTAATATTTTAAATTTAGGAATTAAAGAAAATTCGCAAAATGAGAAATGCTTGTTTAAAAGAGAAATGTATCAGAAATAAACACCTAAGAGATACCCATGAAATGTCCACTGCCACAGCACTTCAGCAATAATGGGATGTGCATGCATCTTCCATGGACCTCTCACATAAACCCCAGAAATGAAAGATGCTTTGGAGCAAGCACTGAACAAAGGCCTGACATGACATAAGTAATTAAGCAGATGAGGGAGGCCTTATTTCTTAGAAGATAGGATTAGGGAGGTAAATTAATTATTAGGCTGAAAATGGAAGGTTTGTGCTAAATAGAAGTAAATAGGTCAGTAGGCTAAGAATACAAAATTTCTGAGCCAGCTAAGATAAGAGGGAGAACAGCCAGGGAATCATTTACTACTAACAAAATAAGAAGCGGGGGTGAGGGGAGCTTGGCTGCCGCTGGGTGCGGAGCCTGCAGCAGGAGCCCCAGGAGCCATCAGGACCAAGCTTCTGCCTCCACAGCTGCCCAGCCCTGGGGGCCCCTGTCGTTGGGGGACCCCATGCCAGGGCACCCTGTGTTTTACTCTAAATCCACCTCTGCAACAGAGAGATAAAGAAAGGGAAATACAAACTTGGCAGAGAAGTAAATTACTTTTAAAGGCAATTTTCATGTTTGTTCAATTTGTACTGATATGAGTAGAATTACACACAGGTCCTAATTCTCAGTTCAGTGTCCTATATATCCATCTTAGAAAAGCTGTCTCATTTTTCTTGTATTGGAAAATACCTACGGTGGATGATTCTGTGCCTGATTGCAGAGCAAAGCTACTCAGAAATGTTGTTAGCTTACACAGGAGAAATTAACTCAGCAGTATATTTGGGTAATATGGTAGAACCAATAGCAAGAGAAACTATTGAACTGGCTGTTAATGAAATAAGTCCAGAGCTGTACAGTCACAATAAATCTTTCCTGTTTTGTGCCAGAAGAGTAGAGATCACATGCCAAAAACTGAAGATTCCGCCAGAACAGAGGCTCAGCTTAAATGTATTTCCCAAATTTAAAAACATAGTAAGAGAACCAAAAAAGAGCCACCATTGTTAAACAAAGTAAAAGAAGCAGTGAGATGCAAAAAGGCATCCTTTTAAAAAATGGAAGTTAAATCCTAGCGAGGAAAATAGAAAGGAGCATAAACACTGGCAAATGAAGTATAAAAATACAATTAGGAAATCCAAAAAAGAATTTGAGGAACAGTTAGCCAAAGACTCAAAAAGTAATAGCAATTTTTTTAAGTACATCAGAAGCAGGAAGCCTGCTAAACAACCAGTGGAGCCACTGGACAATCAAGGTACTAAAGGAGCACTCAAGGACCATAAGGCCATTGTGGAGAAACTAAATGAATTCTTTGCATCGGTCTTCACGGCTGAGGATGTGAGGGAGATTCCAAAACCTGAGCCGTTCTTTTTTTGTGACAGATCTGAGGAACTGACCCAGATTGAGGTATCATTAGAGGAGGTTTTGGAGCAAATTGATAAATTAAACAGCAATAAGTGACCAGGACCAGATGGTATTCAGCCGAGAGTTCTGAAGGAACTCAAATGTGAAATTGCAGAACTACTAACTGTAGTCTGTAACCTATCATTTAAATCAGCTTCTGTACCAGATGACTGGAGGATAGCTAATGTGAAGCCAATTTTTAAAAAGGGCTCCAGAGGTGATCCCGGCAATTACAGGCCTGTAAGCCTGACTTCAGTATTAGGCAAACTGGTTGAAACTGTAATAAAGAACAATATTGTCTGACATATAGATGAACATAATTTGTTGAGGAAGAGTCAACATGGTTTTAGTAAAGGGAAATCATGACTCCCGGTCTACTAGAATTCTTTGCAGGGGTCAACAAAGGGGATGCAGTGGATATAGTGTACTTAGATTTTCAGAAGGCTTTTGACAAGGTCCCTCACCAAAGGCTCTTAAGCAAAGTAAGCGGTCATAAGAGGATAAGAGGAAAGGTTCTCTCATGGATTGGTAACTGGTTAAAAGATAGGAAACAGAGGGTAGGAATAAATGTTCAGTTTTCAGAGTGGAGAGAGGTAAATAGTGGTGTCCCTCAGGGGTCTGTTCTGGGACCAGTCATATTCAACATATTCATAAATGATCTGGAAAAAGGGGTAAACAGTGAGGTGGCAAAGTTGCAGATGATACAAAATTACTAAAGATAGTTAAGACCCAGGCAGACCTCGAAGAGTTACAAAAGGATCTCTCAAAACCGGGTAACTGGGCAACAAAATGGAAGATGAAATTTAATGTTGATAAATGCAAAGTAATGCACATTGGGAAGCATAATCCCAACTACACATATAAAATGATGGGGTCTAAATTAGCTGTTCACACTCAAGAAAGAGCTCTTGCAGTCATTGTGGATAGTTCTCTGAAAACATCCACTCCATGTGCAGCGGCAGTCCAAAAAGCAAACAGAATACTAGGAATAATTAAGAAAGGGATAGATAATAGGACAGAAAATATCATGTTGCCTCTATATAAATCCATGGTACTCCCACATCTTGAATACTGTGTGCAGATGTGGTCGCCCAATCTCAAAAAAGATATATTGGAATTGAGAAAGGTTCAGAAAAGGGCAACAAAAATTATTAGGGGTATAGAACAGCTGCCATATGAGTTGAGATTAATAAAGCTGGGTCTTTTCAGCTTGGAAAAGAGACGGCTAAGGGGAAATATGATTGAGATCTATAAAATCATGACTGGAGTAGAGAAAGTAGATAAGGAAGTGTTGTTTATTACTTCTCATAACACAAGAACTAGGGGTCACCAAATGAAATTAATAGGCAGCAGGTTTAAAACAAATAAAAGGAAGTATTTTTTCACACAATGCACAGTAAACCTGTGAAACTCCTTACCAGAGGATGTTGTGAAGGCAAGACCATAACAGGGTTAAAAAAAAAGAACTAGATTAATTGATGGAGAATAGGTCCATCAATGGCTATGAGCCAGATGGGCAGGAATGTTTGCCAGAAGCTGGGAATGAGTGACAGGAGATGGATCACTTGATGATTACCTGTTCTGTTCATTCCTTCTGGGGCCCCTGGCACTGGTCACGGTCAGAAGACAGGATAATGGGCTAGATGGACCTTTGGTCTGACCCAGTAGGGCCATTCTTATGTTCTGGCATGAAACTTGCAATCAATGTGGGGAAGTAGACTGTAGTGAAACAGTCTGATGTTACCATCCAGAAAATAGAAAGGTTGTGGGTTATACATAAGTGTAGAGGGGGTTTGGCCGGGGCTTGCCCCTTTCCAGGGCGGTGGGAAACCACACCGCCTCACTACTTTCTTCCAGTTGCTGATGGGGAATTAGCCTGTCCACGGTAGTCTCTCGCCGCAGCAGCAATAGAGGCAAACACAGACAGTCATTCGCACCCCGTCCATGGTCATCGGGCAATAGCGAGTCAAGGAGCTAAGCAACAGTTTATGTAATTAGCAGGCTGAGGCCCGGGGTCAGGGCAGGGCAAACAAGAATCAATGGTTCAGGCCCTCAGGCAGGTGCTGAGCCCAGACAGGTAAACAACAAGCCCAGGCTCTTGGCTCTGAAGGGCCTGGGAGAGGGGGAGACTGACACCCACAAGCTGGGTGGCAGGGGGGCCGCAGGCCCACCCACTCCCCTGTATCCCAGACTGGGGTCCTAGTAGCGGCAGATGGCCTGCTGCTGAGTCAGTGGGGATCCTGGCCGCAACACACTGACATAGGCACTGGTGGTGCTGCAGCCAGACTAGGGTCGGCTGCCCCCGGGCTACTTCCGAACTTCCCCTCTGGTGGTACCTGAGTCCAGATGGTCTCCTCCAGGGGGGTCAAACACCATGGAATCCTCTAGGTAACTGGCGAGGGGCAGGCTGGGCAGCTCTTCCGGGCTCTGGTCAGCCTCGGGTGTTGGCAGGTCAGGCCAGTCCTCGGATCCGCCATAGATCGTCAGGGTCTCCCAACCATGAGCTAGGCTGGTGGCGTCTGACCTCTCCAGCAGCTGCTCCTTGAGTGAGTTCTGGGGTCAGGCTTTTATACGTCTGTCTTGCACCTTGACCTCTGGGGGACAGACGCAGGATTCACTGGCTCCGCCCACTCTGTTGTGGGAGGGGCTTATCCCTCTCCTGGGCGGCGGGGAACCACACTGCCTCACTACAATAAGGCACAAGCTTCTGCTAACAGGAAGGGCCAGAAATATGTTCAATGAAAGATAGCCACTTCACTGTGTTTTTGTTGTCTTTGAGGAATAATTTTTTAAAATGATGCCACCTGGATTATCCCAGGGGAAGAAGGAGAATGCATCACAGTGGAACTTCATATTGATTCTGCTGTCCTGATAGTTTTAAAAGTCCAAAATGAAATTATGGCATGATGCTTTCAAAAGAACAAATATGTCAAAGACTGCCCAGAAAGAGAAGTTACTGTTAGGATGAAGTGCAATAAAAACCAGTGCCAGAAGGTAAGTACTTATGAGAACCTCTATAAATGAAGAGCCATGGAAAGTTATGATACTATAGAAATGTTTATTATTAATCATATTCAAGAGGAACTAAAAAAAGACTATTAAAATTATGTCTGAAGTCAACACTTCAATGGTGTTCTCTTATAGGGTGTTCTCGATTCCCTTTTATTTATCTTAGCCGGGGTCAGACATTGGGTCAGATTCATCCTAAAACCTGCAGCAGTGGAAAGAAGCTGTAAACTGCCCTCTGCCACTGGTGATCTGAAGGAGGCTAGAATCTTGCAAAAAGAGAATAGTGCAGTTAGGGTGGGGATGTGTCCGGGGAATGTGCTGATTCATAAAGCATGTGAATCATTGGCCTGTGACACCTTAACTTTGTAAATTAATGCTGCTTCCTTTTGGCAGTAATCTCCAATGAAGAGCAGCAGCTGTGCCACTGTCTACCCTCTTTCAGGATGCACATCACTAAAGGCACAGTGGATGTGTCAATTACACCTGTTCTAGCATCAGTGACTTTTTTTAGCTTATTAAATTTTTATATAAAAATACCAAACAGAATGTAAGAAGTAAGTTGGAAACCTGCTACTATGATACATGGAAATGAGCTCGATGAATTGTTTATATGGCACTAAATGTGTATATGGTGATTTCACAGAGCAAATAAAGATTGAGTCCCTTCCTGAACAGTTTCCTTACTGAGGCCCCCTATTCTGCAATTTGTTGCCTGAGATGAACTGCTGCATCCTGGCAAAGCCCCATGAAGCAGCCCACTGCAGGCAGTGAATTGCAGGTGAAGCTTCAGTTAAGAAGAACAGGAGAAAATTGCTATGTCAGGGGATGGGGACAAGCTGAGTCTGAGCACAGTAGGGTTATGTGGTCACATAAGAAACTAGCATGTATATACAGATAGATGAACTTTTATTTAGTTAAAATTGGTTAAATTGATTGCAGCATAGCTTATAAGCAACCTTGAAGGAATAGGTTATAAGAAGGAACTTACAGGAAAGGAGGTGGTTAACTGAAGGTGGAAGGAAGGTTGGAAATGGGCCTGGAAGAAGAACATAAAGGGGACATTAAGAGAAGTGATTTTCCCTGTTTTCTCAGTTTGTAACATGCTTTCTCCTTTTAAGTGGCTGGTCCCCACACAGGATAAGAGCCTGTTTCTGCTACCTGGTTATAGTTACACCTCTAGATCTAGTGGTAGAGGTCTGTGCTTTGCTTTTGACAATCTCAGCTTCAATTCTTGCTGATAACCATGGCAGAGATTGTTACATTCAGACTTTGCCTATGAATTGGTTAATCGTGGTTTTTCCAGATTTATTTGTTGTTCAAAATTGTCTGACAAATAGTTTGCACAAATAGATTTGGGCCTATGCATTCACAAACTTTTCATAAAGTCACAGGTTTTGATCCCTGATTAGATGACCTAAAGTGAGTAATTCTGAGGTGAATGTTTGTGCATGGTTACAAATGAAAGTTTCCTCCCTGTAGTGTTCATGTAAACAAGGGATTTGCTTGAATGTTCATGGATGAACAAACATGGTCAGTTCAAGTCACAATTTGGACTGAGTGAACATGTTCAAGAATACTTCCCACAATTCACCCAGCTCTAATTCAAATGTACTACTTTGATGCAAATATTTTTTTCAAAGCTGATAGTCCTAAGAATGGAATGTACCTAATACTTAACACATACTGTAACTGGAGAATCTTTCCAGGGCTGGAGGCTTCTTGGACGTATATTAGCATCATGTTTTTCTATTGAAATATGAAGTATATTTAGAATTTTTTTCTAATGAGTAATGTTGACAAATTCAGTATTTTAAACTACAGACCTTGGATTTAGCATCCAAGAATTTGTTTTATATTAATGTAACAGAAGGATTTGCAAGCTTTTTTCAACACTGTAACATAACGTTAAATCAGCTGAGGTAGTCTCATTTTAACAGATCTCTGTGTATTGTTCTATGTTTAGCACATTGTAGTCCAGTGACTATTTCAAAGAGGGGGATTCAATTCTACATTAAATCTGTCCACTGAGAATCTTTCCATTGACGACTTCTATGGGCTTTGGCTCAGGCTCCAATACTGGGATTTGATTATGGGAGCAAAATGGAAAATACCTTGGAGTTCATGCAACTCTAAAATGAATGAACTTCAAATTCCTAGACAGTATGCCAGTGGGTCAAGTGAGAATTCATTTTTTATGTCAAATATCCCAGTTCTTAAATGTAACCATGGGTTGAAGGAAGGGCACTTTTAAAACAAATAATATTGAGCTTATTTTGTAATATCAGTGGAACGGATAGGATCAGCACTTTGAAAATATTGAGATATATTGTGCCCATCCCTGCATGTGTGTGAATGGGGGAAAGGGGAGAGGGCACAAGGAGCTTCCCCAAACACCTTGCACCACAACAAAGGGTCTAAAGACAATCCAAGTTCTTGGGTGCCCTGCTAATATGCGCAGCTGTGCTGCAACAGCTGAACAATTGCTGTGATTGGACCACGTGTACATGGAGACTCGAATCCATGTTAGTACCGTTCTTGGAGAACCATATCTAAACCTGGCTCTTGCTAGAAAAAAAAATTATTCTGTTTTAAATCTCAGAGTAGACAAATTCTGACCTTATGAGATTACTACCAAAAAGGTTTTTTGAGGGCTATGCTCAGTGTATGTGGACCAGGGAAATGGTTACTTCCCTCCTAGCAATGTTTAAACACCATTCTGTGTTTAGAGGTGCTCAGTGATGGCTTTTTCAAATCTCAGTGTAGACAGGCGGTTAAAATTTTCAAGAGCCTTGGTTACTTAGGGGCATAAGTGCCTAAGTCACTTTGGAGAATGGACTTGGAATCCTAGGTATCATCGAAAGTCTGTCAGTATATAAGGTGGTGGAGTGGGCTGTCTGAAGAGGGGAGCAGTTGCCACAATCTCTCTAAATCTCTCAATCTCTCTCACAATCTCTCTCTTGTCTATATAGATAACCCAGATCCAGCTCCTCTGGTATGTGGGGTATTGGTTGCCTGGTACAGATGAGCCACTGTCTGCCAATGACATGTAAAGCATTCTGTCTATTGAACCTGTGCTGTGCAGAATTAGATGACATGGGGTGAAATCCTCACTCCATTGAAGTCAGTGGGAATTTTGCCTTTGTCTTCAGTGGGGCCAGGAATTTCTCCCCCTCTCCTCCTCCCACCGCAATGTACTTAACATGTCACAGTAGCACAGCTATAGCAGGCCTTTCCATGTAAATAGAGCTGAACCCAGTGTTAGCAAAAGTGTAATATATTTACAATATTTTTCTAATGTAGACAAGACCTAGGGATGGTGCAATAGAAATGTTTTTCTATGTTCTCCCCAATGTAGGACTTTAGCTAAATGCCATGGTCTCATTCTAGAGATGAACCTCTTGCTATTCATTTTTAAAAAATATATTTTTCTTTTTCTTTCTATTGAAGAAGTCCTGGTGAAGAAAACCCGTGGAAGATTTAAAAAAGGTAATTTTCATATTGTAATTACTTAGCAGTGTCTTATTTGGGAATAAGGGAATAACTTGACAATAGGGAATGACCTTTTTATGGTAGGTCCCCTGTTGCATATCTAAAAGTGATCAGTGCTCCAAAATGCCTTTTGATATTGAGCAACTTCAGGCTTAAATGATGTCAGAGTTCACTGTTCTTCTTCCTCTGTATTCACTGAGAGTATCTGGGATGACTGATTACCAAACCAATAGCAAGCAATCCCTCCTCTCCAAAATCAAAATGTTAAGCATTTTTCTTTCCATTCCGTCAGTAATGAGGAAAGGGGAACTTTAACTGATTCTTCAAGAGTTACGAGGACATTAAATTCAGAGGGGAGTCTGACATGATGCTATTGCCTTTTCCAGGGCACTAAAATGATTCTACCATTCAAGTACTTCCTCTGCTAGGGAGTTAGTGAGCTGACAATTATAGTTTGTTTAGCCCGTATGCTTGTGAGTATTGTTTGCATAGCCATGAATAAAAAGGATTTTGTATTTGCATGTTCAGACCATTGTGCTTTTAGGTAAGAAATATACATTAGACAGTAGTGGCTTAACAATACAGGTTAATTATGTTGACTAACACCATTAAAACTCAGAGCTTCTAAAACATCCACATTTGCTGCCATTGCCCAGGAGTGTAACATTTTTTTTTTCATTGCGATTGTGAATATACTCATTAATCTGTGATAAAGGGAGACCCCAAATGTAATCAGAAGAAGCACAGCACTGTGCTATCCTGATGATTTAACTGGGATTTGGTCCTGCTTCGAGCAGGGGGTTGGACCAGATGACCTTCTGGGGTCCCTTCCAACCCTTATATTCTATGATTCTATCCTTTCATTGCTGCCTATCCACTTGACTTCAAAGATTCCACTGTAGTCTGAGGCCTTTCATGGTCTGAAATGGCCAAATACCCTGCTAACTTCATAGAAGTCGGTATCTTATGTTGCTAGTAAATTCTCTTCCTCTGCTTACCAGCTCTTCTCCCTCTTCTCCTTTTTCAAGCACGGGCATACACATACCGTTTTTCTTGCCGATGAAGGTGGGTCTGTTTTGGAGTGGATGTTACTCCACACAGATATGGCACATTTAGAAGTATAAATGTACGAAACTACTCTCATTTTTTATGTTTGTAAATTAATATTCTGGGATTTTTCAAACCAACTATTCTTCAAAAATATCTAAGCAACTAATATAAAAAGTCTAGTTTGAAAAAGGGACCTGATTTTATACCATGGAGTCCTTAAAGTTGACTTTCCACAGATGCTGCAGAAGTTTGGCAATATTTCCCTGAAGGTCTAACCCTCATTTCCCTGCTTTCCATGACAGAACAGCAAATGCCCTGCAAAAGTCAGCTGTTGTAGCTAATCATCAACAGTATTAAATGTTGACTATTTCTGTAGTAATACACTCTTGGATATTAAGTCTCCGGGGAAGGACAGGACTCCTCAGATGCACAATAATAGCATTTGCGTATGTCACTATATTCAAGGTTGCATCACCTTATCCTTCTTAACACCTAATCTTGAAAGGCTTATGACAGCTGTACAAATGATCTCTGAGCTAAAACTCAGTGTACTAGATTTCATCACAAGAGCACATTTTAATATCAGCTTTAAGTTTTCTAGCAAGCCATTCAGCTGTTTAAGCAATATGAATTATTATCCAATCTTTCTCTAGGTCTCTTAATTCAGTTAACACGGTCCTTCTTTGTTCTTTCATTATGTTGTTACTTTTGCTGGAATTCTGTGCCACTGAACAATGCATAATTTGCACAGAATTAATGTTCCCTGCAGAATTTTATTTTTTCCCACATAATTTGTGATTTTTTTTCCCCCAGCACTCCTGTCAATGCCTGGCATAGACAGCTGGGGCTCCCACTGTCAGCAGGAGTGTGATTATATTGTGTTGTTTTGGCAGAATTTTGCAGAATTTTAAAGTATTGTGCACAGAATTTTTAATATTTTGGCACAGAATTGCCCCAGGAGTAGTTGTATAGCATTTGGTGAAAGACCGTTCCCCTCTGCTGGTCCTATTGTCTGAGATAGCCTTTTAGTGCCATTCCATCTAAGTAACTATCTATCTCATTTAAATTCTCAGTTGAAAGCATAGTGTCTCCCTTCCCAGACCACTCAACTTCCATTTTCCTATGTGAAGTGCATTTTGTAACTCTGTGAAGTGGCTTGGAATGCATTTTGTATGAATGATGCTAATCCAAATGGTGTTATACTTTAATTGTATTGTAAATGTATTTACTGGTAGAAGATGCAATTTTTCAATCCAACTACAAACAGCCCAGATGTAAAATGAAATAATTTTTGAATATTATTGATTTTGGTTACTTAAAATAAAATATTAAGATAGTCTGGTTTAAATTTTAATGATGATATCTTCATTATCTCGACGAAGCTTCACAAGAAGTTTTGCTAAGTACAAGACATCAATAGCATTTCTAAGTAGAGCTTTGTGAAGGATGGAAGTTTCATTTCATAAAGCATTCCGAGATTTTGAAATGGTGGCTTTGTTTAAAATTTGGGTCATTTGAAATGTTTCATTTTGACAAAATGAAAATAGTATAACAATATAATAGAAAATATTTAAACAATGAAATGAAAATCATTTCAAAATGAAAAATCAAAATGTTTTGTTCTGAAAATGTTGAACTGGGACATTTTGATCTTGCCAGAACTTTTTTCATGTTTTTTTCTGTTCTGATGTAATCGACCTAATTTCATGATGTGTTTTGATTTTGATGGACCTGCATATTCCAATGAAAGATGATTCCATCAAAGTTTCTCCAGCCAATTCTATTTCTAAGAGAGACTGAAATTATGCATTCCTAATATAGGGTGCCTTTATAAAATAGGTATTATTATTAATATTAAATACAATTCATAAATATTACTTGAATGTAACAAATTATAATTAAATATTTAAATATACAATATTCCACAAAGGTTCTGAATTTGCTATTTTGGTATAATGTGTATATGATAACTGACACCTTTTAAATTATGGATCAGAGTCTGCTTTCATTTATACCAGAGTTAATTCTAAGCAACTTCACTGACTTCAGTGAGATTACTGTAGATTTACTTGTTGTAATTGACCATTTACATTCAACTGGCAGGCCACAGTGGCTCAGACAGATCCATTCTCACTATTCTATGTCTCACACATAATGAGTGTTTTGTGTGGTTGCCTAAATGTACATTTACCTAATTAGTCGGTCAACCAGATACATAATTCATATTTCAAAATATGTGTACCTGACAGTTCAGAATGACTCAAAATCACAGTTATGTTTTATTTCCTGCCATGATTTTGTTTTTTTAACTTCATTTAGAGAAAAATTAATTAAAATGAATATCTACACTTTAAGGAAAAAGAAAAGGAGTACTTGTGGCACCTTAGAGACTAACCAATTTATTTGAGCATGAGCTTTCGTGAGCTACAGCTAGCTGTAGCTCATGAAAGCTCATGCTCAAATAAATTGGTTAGTCTCTAAGGTGCCACAAGTACTCCTTTTCTTTTTGCGAATACAGACTAACACGGCTGTTCCTCTGAAACCTACACTTTAAGGCTAACCTTATGGCTATGTCACAAGCTAATAAAATCAAGGATCGTTTTCCTTTCCCTTTACTGCCATAGCCCAAGATGATGGGTCTTCAGATCTCTGTATTAATCTTATATGAATATTGTATGATTTTCCCATAATCTCTTGGTTTGTGAGGTAATCATGTAGTACTAACTGTGACCTGAGATTCAAGTGATGCTAAACCTCACTCCAGGTTCCTGTCCCATTGTCCAGCAGTTCAACGTCTGAGACAAAATACACTCTGAATTTTTTCTGTTCCTTTAAGTTAATTCTCCTTGTCCTTTCCATTTTAGCATTAGTCCTTTATACCTCCTTGTCTCTGCTTCTATAACTCCCACTAATACTGACTTGATGCATTTATCAAGTGGTGAATAATATGTAGTAAGGTTCAAATAAGGTAAGCAAGACACAATTCTTTCTTTGATTCAAAGAGTCAGTTCTCTTAATAAGAACATGTGTCATTTGATTGGTCATCGAATCTTGTGTTTCAGGTCACAGAGATAATTCACTGTAGCTGGAGCTTTGCTGTATGATAGGTGAGGAGCAGGCAATCAAAAATTATTTTACTCTCATGCTCCAATGCAGTATTGCAGTGGGATTTTTGCTAGTTTTTTCACTCCTTAGTCTGAAGTTATAGGCCTCTCTTATAAAGTTCTTCTCATTCTTTTGTAGTTTTGATCACAGAGAACACGGGTTATTTTTTTCTCCTCAATCATTATTTTCAGTAGAAAAACCTGACTTCTGTTTTATGGAGCAAGACCCTGGAATCTGCCGAGGGTATTTTTCCAGATATTTCTATAACAAGGAGTCACAGCAGTGTGAAAAGTTCAAGTATGGTGGGTGCCTGGGAAATCAGAACAACTTTAAGGCCTTGGAAGAATGCCAGATTGCCTGCCAGGACAATTGTAAGTTTTTCTTCTTGTTGTTCTCATTTTTATTTTTATTTTTGAATGAAGTATGGA
Organism: Caretta caretta; assembly: GCF_965140235.1. Classification (NCBI taxonomy): domain Eukaryota; kingdom Metazoa; phylum Chordata; order Testudines; family Cheloniidae; genus Caretta; species Caretta caretta. Next base: position 50,694,529 of record NC_134216.1, on the reverse strand, counting down.
TTGTTTTAAGGGATTTGTGGGGAAAGGGTATAATGCAAATAAAGGACCTGGATTCTGCAATAAGCACTGCATCGAGCTAACACATTTAGCCATGAGCAATTAAGGAGTTTGTTTGTTTGTTTGTTTGTTTGTTTGTTTGTTTTTAAATAGCATAAAGCTAGTGCTGGTTATCTGGCACTGCTTAGTTCCAATAAATAGTGCAGAATTCCTGATTCTTTCGGTTAAATATCTGTACATATTTTCATCTTAGAAATTCCAGTAAAATATTCATTAACATTGTCTAGTGTACCTAAAAATATTTAGAATATTATAATTTAAAAAAAAATCTTTTAAATCAAAATTAATATGTTTAATATCACATCCCTAGTGCATATGCAAATTTCATTGATCAAAAGTCCATTGCCCCATGCATGAAATAAGAGTAAATTTTTATATAATACAAAAGACAATTAATGGAAAAAATACAGGGCCATGTGGGAGATATTGGTTTAGCTCCGCAGATTTCAACAGATCTATATCATGCCTCGTTTCTGGCCTGAATCTGGATAAGGGTCATATGAATTGTTAGTAATAATACATATTTGAAAGGAGTATTATATGTGCAGTGACTAGAATGTTGGCAGTGCAACAACTAGAATAATGAATTTCAGTTCAGATCTTAAATTATTTGGGGGAAAAAGTGGTCCCAGGATAGCATTTGTATCAATCCCATATGATAAAAATACCAGTGGGGGTTGGAGGAAGGTTGGTTTTATTAATGTTATTAATTCCACACTTGGAGTCAGTCAAACCAATATTAGTCACGTTAGTTTCAAGGCCTAGGCTGTCCAGATATCCCTTTAGCCACTATTTCTCTCTTTTTTTCTTTCAGCAAATTCACTGCAATTAGACCACCGTGACGAACACCCCATCATGATGAACAATAGCTCTCCTGTTGCAAAGCCCAGTGAGTTTCCAAGGCTTTTTGGTAAGAATTTCCTTTTGAATTTGTCTGGGTAAAACAAATGGAGATGAGCATTCCTCTGAAAGTGAAGGGGTAAAATTATCTATAGATCTACAGACATTAAGAAATACTTGGCTGCAAAACATAAATTATTTGTACATAATATGTATGGTAGAGACTGAACAGTTTTCTTCTATGGCCTGGAGTAAACATTGACATGTAAGAGACACTAAAATTGTGAGACACGTAATTACCATAGGAAAGGTTAAAATCAGTTACTGTGTGGCAACAGAGAAGAAGGAAGTGAATAAATATGAGCCATGTCTGAGCCTACCTGACTTTTTCCCACATAGAGACCAGGGTGTCTGCCTTCCATACATAGCAAGAGTTTCTTGGCTTTTTCCCCCTTTGCCAAATTAATTCTCTGCTGGTGATTTGCAGCTGTATTACAGACCCTTTCAGCCACCTGGATGGTCCATGGGGGCCATAACCAGTTTTTGGAATTTGGCCCAGTAAAATTATCGGACCTGATTCTCATGTACACTAAGACCATTTTACACTACGCCGATAAGGAAGTATAAGTAACAGGTGTAAATTACATTTGTATCCATTTCAAGGCTGTCAGAGAGGTGTAGAATCAACTGTATGTAAATAAGCCTCAGGCCCTTCAACTCTGACATTAGCTCTGGACCAGTTTCCACAGCTGAGGACTGTGCATTAGAGATTGAGAATTTGTCCAGGTTTGAAAGGTAATTGTGGTTGAGGCATGTCAATTTGTGATCCACAGTTGTACAAGAGGGAACACGGAACAGCTGGGAAAAGACTGATCACTCTCACCAAGTCTTTCTGGTGGTCTTCTGCACTTGTACTCACATATACTTCCTGAGATTGAGTGATGGCTAATGTATTCACTGAGCCTTCAGTGTTTGACATTGGCTATAAGATAATGGATGGGGAATGTGTCAGTGCTCTTTGCCTAGTGAGATTTTGCTAATAAACTCTGGATATGTATTCGTTTGTGTTGTGTTACATTTCCTGCATGCATTGTGATGATATTCACTGTTGGGTTGAGGATAAGCTTTTGTGACGTTGTCTGTTTTGGGTACCAGTCTGCAGCATTGGATGCTGAGACAGCAACTCAGAGTTGCTGAAATAGCTAAGCTATTAGCAGAGAAGACAGCATTTTGGATGACTATTTTGCTAAAAAGTCTTACGTGAGTGGAAGCTTTTTCTAACAAGAAAGCATAAATACAGAGTCATAATAGCATGTGAATTCCTTGAGATATATTTACTAATTATGTGAGTCTGAAAATCTCACACAAAATAAATATATGAAAATGAAACAGCATAATCAATCATAGGGGTTTTTTTTCTAAAGCATTTTCTATTTTTAAATAAATGGGCACATTATTGACCCAATAAATAATACTCTCCAAGGAATCACTCATTATAGGAAATATATTAATATGCCATTGAAAATTTATTTAATCTCTGTTTCAAAGAAAGAAATGCATTGTTGGTGATAGATCAGAAGCTGCAGAAACATCAAATAAATAAGCTACCAACAAACCTATTGCTATACAGAGAATTGAAATCTTCTATTTCTAGATGGAACTATATTTCTTCTTTAAATGCAAATTTGAAACTTCTTGCTCACTACGATCATCTTGCTGACAGAAAAGATCATTTAGTCTTATTCTCCCTCTGGGTGTAAATCACAGAGGTAACTTCATTTTGCACTTCTGGAAAACCAGAGAAAGTGAGCCAAGAATCAAACCTTTCATTTTCTGATGGAACAGAAAGGGGAAGCTGACCTGTGATATTCAAATACTCCACTGTGCCATTTAAAAATGGTATAGGAGTGAAATCCCATTATCAGCACAGTCCGTATGCAATTATGCAGGTTGTCAATTCCTATTCTTGTTACTAAAGATTCTCTCCAAACATGGCCCTGACCCTCTACTGGGGTAAATTGGCATTGTTCTACCTGTTAACATGCCTGTAGCAATTTATACTCACAGATCTGGTCTATTGGATGCAAGATCTGATCATCTGTTATCTTTGTAACAGTTCTGCAATTTATGTGAAGATTGTTCAGTTTTCTCTTCCTTGACAGTCAGAAAGCTGAGACTGAAGTTTAGGTACTGCAGTAAAGTAGGGCTCGGGGAACAGTTCGGTGATATCTCTGAAACTATTAGATATATGAAAGATAATACGGCAAACGTGCATTGTGTCACACTTGGCTCTTGGAGCCTATCCATGGATGGAGGGAGAATGAGTGAGCTGGCTGTTTCCTGTAAAGGAGTCCAAACAGCCTGTGCCCAGCCCTCAAGTACAGGACAGAATCCCTGTTCAGTGGTGGTTCCTCTTTCCTTCCCTGTTTTTCCACAAATTTCAGAACTTTCCAGTCTGAGTACCCAAGGATCTCCAGCTTCCCAGCTTCTGGCTTCCCATCAGGAAACCACATGTAGCTCTGGGGAGGCTGGAAGCAGACTGCCAGGTTGCCAGGGAGCTGGGTAACCCAGATGCCAAGGCCTGGCTTCTGTCAAAAGCTTCAACCGAACCGACATGTTCCCATGGAACATTTCTATTCCATTGTATCAGCAGTTTCTGATGGAAAGCTGTTTTGTTGGAACACTTTCTGCCATCTCTACTGGGAAGCCTGTGTTCTATTCCTTGCATGTATATAATACAATGGATTCTTTCATTGCCTGTTCATGACCACATGGTGCTGAGCTATGGGACATTTTATCTGGCAAATAATAAACATAGGAAGTCCAAGTTTCTGAAATTGTCACTGGAGATCTAAAACCTGTATAAATTAAGGGGTTTGGAAAAACAGGAAAACAAGAATACAGAGGATAAAGCCAAAAATCTTTAAGGGTCATAGAGCTCAAGGCCGGAAGGGACCACCAGATCATCTAGTCTGATGCCCTGTATATCACAGAACACCACCACCCAGCCATCCGCACACAAACCCCAAATGGAAAAACTGCCTTGACTTCAGTGGGCTTTGCATCAAACCCATAATGTTGTTTTAAGTGCTAGTAGAGTAATGCTGTAGTTCCAAGCATAAAAAAATTAGATGTATGACACCTAATTAGAGCAGTCAGAGGTATGCTTGCAGAGTGTGTAGACATACGCACGCTAGCCAGCCTACCAACGGCAGTGAAGTTGTGGCAGCACAGACCTCAGTGTTGGCTAGCTGCCTAAGTACGTACCCAGGATCCTAGGCAGGCTTGTACAGAGCATGCTGAAGAATGTGCTTAATTGCTATTTTTTAAAACAATTAGTGTCTACTGCCTGTGCAACAAGACCTAGCCTGGTTAGCTTAAAGTCTGTCCAGACCTCTCTGTGGTCCACCCACTGCTGGGGAGTGTCGGGGGGGGGGGGTTGGGAGGGGGGGAGTGACACACACACACACACTGTGCAAATGTGGTTACATACTTCTAACATGTTTTTTTAAATTGTGTCAATCTCCCATTGATGGAGACTATCCCAGTAGTCAATATATTAAAATCAAAATCCGTTAATCATCTGTATAATTGTGGGACATGAAATCCACAATAGAGCTTGTTTCTTTTTATCATTACATTTTTTTCTTAATTACGGCCTTCATGCAGAGTTGTACATAGATAAAGGGTACAGATTTTCACAGGCTGGCTGTTTCCATGAAGCTGCACAAAATGCAGGGGACATGCAGGCATCCTGAAGATTGTGACAATCCATTTCAATGGGGATTGGGTAACTATTAGTCTTCTTATTTTTTTACAGAATGCCTTGGACAATGTACAGGGTAGTTTTTTAGAAACAGTACAGTTAGAAAGGATCCTGAATAGCATTCAGATATCACTCCGAAGGGTGTATTACACATGCCTGGATTAGACAGTCCTTACTCAGCTGAAACTACTTCATGGGAAGAGGAAAGTTATGTAGGAATGTCCATGAGCTGGCAGTTGGAAAGTTCATAGGGTTGCCACCGCTCCAGGATTGTCCTGGACTCTCCAGAAATTAAAAATTAATCTTTAATTAAATATTATGTCATGTGATGAAATCTTTGTCCAACCAAAATTGGCAACCCTAGTTCCAGAGGGAAAGTCCATTATGGAAAGGAAATATGGGCTTTACAAAGTGTTAGCTGTCTCCCAATCATTGTGATGAACCCATATTTTTGGGGCACCTGCATGCATGTTCATGGTATTTTCCCAGAGGGCCAGCTCCATGGCACTAATTCCCAGGACACACTTGCTCGCAACATGACAATTCCCTGAGGCAAGGATTTTTTCTAGAAGATGAACAAACCAGGCAAGTAATTTATATTCCCAACTTAAACTCTGTGAAATATTATAACATCCCAGTCTCATCTACCCGTTGTCACTGATATGCCCTTCTTTTGTGTTTTTTTCCAGGTTCAAAAGTTCCCAGATTAGCATAGGTAAGTATGTTGGTCTTTACTGCTTCCTGAAGCAATCTTTGTGTTTCAGGGCATAACTTTATCTCCAGCTGAGGTCAGGATGAAATTCACTCTTAGCATAAACTTGTTCAGTTAGCCCTGGTGTACACAAGAAAGTTGCACCAGTTTATTAAACTAAAAGCTGTTTTAAAACAGTGCATACCCCAATTTGGACAGTCTCTTGTTTTGCTTTGGGTGGCTTATTTAAAATTAATTTAAACCTATTCCTGATTAATTTCAGAATAAACTGAAATAAACCTAGTTTAATCCCAAATAAGGTGTCCACACAGGAGTTAGCACTGGTTTAACTTAATCAGTTTAAAATCACAACTTTAATTAACCAGTGCAACTTATGTTGGCAAACTCTAAGAAACATATTGCTGGCATTTTTCTAATCTTCGTCTGAAGCTTTGTCGTTGATCTGTCAGACTCAAAACCCTGGTGCATTTGTCCTTTCTGGAATAACAATCCTTATGCTCCAGGTCACTAATTCTTTCTTTTTCTCTCTTCTCTCAACATTTCTCCAAATGATCAATGAACCCTTTTAGTTACATGATTACATCCCATACATAACACATTTATTCCCGTACTGAAACCTGAAAAGACTACATTTGCCTTAAAATGCAATTAAAAATTCTTTACTCAGTTTTTGCATTCAAAGAATTTTTGTTCAACACTGTAATGTTCTTAATGTTGCTTAAAAATGTATAGTTCCATTTTACTGTTATTTTCTTCCCCACCACAATTACTATTTTTTCCTTCCCAGCAATATTTCACACTATTTTTCATAATGCCATCCAGGGAACCTGTTAGCTAATCATACTTTATCTGCAAATATTTTTGGTAATGAGAACATTTGTAAGACATGTAAAATGTAACTCAGTTTTCTCCTTTCTTTTTCAGCCTGCAGTTCTTGACGTTTGTAGCCACCTCGTAGCCTGTTGCTCGCTGAGTGGCTTGTCTGGTTCGTCGTTCTATATCTTCAGGATGCCTTTGGCTCTGTTATACTGCAGTCTCTCCTGAAAACGTCCAGTCTTTCTGTGCTCTGAACTGGCTTTTACAGCTCTCCAGCCTTGTGGCTTCTTCAAGAATCTCTGTCTGGCTTCTTACCGTCCTCTCATCTGTTCAAATCTTGTAGAGAGCAGCCCTGCTAGCTCCCTAAATGACAACTGTGTCCTCCAGGAATCTCAGCACTCAAACTGATATAATGGCTCCCATTCCCTTGAAACTTCAGCCTTCTTGCCTTCAGAAGCTATATGCATAATTTTCACTTTGGCTTCTGAAATAGGCCTGAGCCCATCTAGGGTGATCGGTCATCCTGCTTCTCCATGCTTTGGTGCTTCTTCCAGCCTTGGGTTAGCTCCCTGGACTTGGTTCAGCTTCCAGTTCTTCTGGACACAGTAACAGAGAAACAATAAGAGCAATAATAGGACAGCAGCCTTTCTGCTTGGAACCTTAAAAATGTAACTGCCATACTACTAACACCAGATTCCAGTAGCTTCTCTATTGATTGTTGTGCCTTCTCTTGCCCTTCATTCCTTGGTTAGACTGCCAATCACACTGTCTGCTCTGTCGGGAACTTTCTTATTGGGCAATGTTGTTTTTACTCTGACATTAGGTTTAGCCCTCCAAATCTACACAGCCAGAGCCCAATCCTGCAAGGTGCTGAACACCATCAGCCCTCAGTGATATGAAGGTGTGCAGCCCCTCTGAGGAGCAGTCACTTCATTAGGTTTAGTAACATTTTGGAGGTACTATTTTAATATCGTCAATGTTTAAATTACTCCTCTTTTTTTGCAAGGTGTGTCAATTAAACCTTCTCACCTGTGATGTTAAATGGCACCTCTTTCTATAATGTTAGCTGAAAACATGAAGCACTTTGTATTACTACATATGCAGTGGGGCAAGTCCTGCTTTTTTGACTTCAAATGTGAGGACAGAATTTGTCCTAGTATGTTGTGCGATCGTGTAATGAAAGATGCTAGTGTAATGCATACTGTACATGCGAGGGGGCAGAAGTAAAGTCGCTGTGAAATTTACCTATGAATTTCCTGAGCTTTGAGTAATTAAAAACTCATACCTAATATTGCCTTAATGTACTTATTTGAGGGGGGGCTTGTTCACATTATACCTAGGTATGTGTTTAAACTCTGCAATTTGTGACACTGAATATAACAGATAAGGAAACAGTACCAGACACTCAGTGGTGCATCTAACCCTGTTTCCTCAATGTTCTTAGAACCACCTCCTCTCCCTTCTCTCTGCCTGACCCCTGCGGATCGAGGCCTTTGCAAAGCCAATGAGAAAAGATTCTTCTATGATCACTCAACAGGAAAATGCCATCCATTTAGCTACAGTGGGTGTGGTGGGAATGAAAATAATTTCACTTCCAAAAACTCATGTCTGAGGACCTGTAAGAAAGGTAGGGAAATCAACAGAGCAAAGAGGTTAAGATTCTGCTGTCCAGAGCCTGAACATTTCATGCAAGTGGGTATGCTGAAATATAACAATGAAAAGATAACAAAAAAGTGCTATGATTCCAGCAAAGAATTGCGTATTAGATGTTTTATAACTGTTCAAATAAAATACGCCTGTAGTACAACAAACATTTAAGCAGTTGCTCGATCCATTAAATTCAGCAAACGATTATCTCCACAGCACAGTATGTTGTAATGTTAATTGGAATTACATGTGTGCATCAAGAAGAGAATACGGCCTTCTTTTAGTAAAGCGTTTAAGCACGTGCTTCGCTTTCAGCCTGTAAGTAGTTCTGTTCCATTGAAATTAATAGGACAAACTGACATGATGAAAGCACTTTACTGAATCAGGGTCTTAAGGCCAGATTTTCAAAGGTGTTTAGGCACCTAAAAATCCACATAGGTGCTTCTGAAAGTCCCAGTAGGTAACTAACTTCTCTTGATTGCTAACTTGCTTAACCACTTTTAAACATCCCTCTAGGTCAGTGGTTCTTAACCTAGGGTGGATGCACCCCCTGGGGGTCCAAGATGCCCTTTCATGCCAGAATGAAACATGCCAGATTTTTTTTTTAGAAGGTAAATCATCGAAAACACAAATTAAGCACAGGCACATAAGTACAACTACTTTATTTCATCAAACCTAGGTGTTCATTAAAAAATGTATAATGTTAATAATTACTGTAATATACAAACAAAAATATATCTAGGTTTAAAGAACTGACCTACTTCAACGATTTTTGATAAGGGGTGCGAGAACATATTTTGAGAGCCCAAGGTGTGCAGGCTGCAGTAAAGGTTAAGAACCACAGCTCTATCCTCATCTTTAAGAACCTAAATACCTTTGAAAATCTGGTTCTAAATGCCTAGCTGTTATAAAATCCAGACATATTTAATACTATGCTGTGCCAACAAGCCCCAACTGCACCAGGTAGCAAGGGATCAGTTTTGTAAAATGAACTCGCTTTTGGGTTTGCTCATTTGTCACTGTGGGAAAGAAGTGCTGATGTGAAATCTCAAGACTCTTACACAAGTTTATTCTGTCTTTGTCTTCCCTTCCTGAACACTGAAGTAAATAGGAGAGCATACTTGCCCCCGTATTGTAACATGGCTCCCGATGTTCACAATCAGCATAATAATAATGGTGGTAAAGCAATTTTCACTGGAACAAATAAAATGGGGATGCTCCAATCAATGTGATTTCGGGACAAGACATCCACTTTACTGCCTGTGCACAAAGGGCCAAATTGTGCATTCAGATATACATGTGAAAGTCAGCCCTATACAGCAAGTGAGCGCAAACCCTATGCACCGCTGAAGCCCTCCAAATAGGGCATCAATGTGAGACTTATGTGGCACAGGGCCTCGTGTTAATCTCTGTACAGGGATGAATTTCACCCATTGACTTCATTAGAAGTTTCATGTGTGGCTCTCAGAGCAGAATTTGTTCCATAGAACATCTACCTTACAGCAGAATATTGCAGATATTTTTTTCCAAAAAATTGGAGTCATTAAGAAATATTAGGCCGAATTCTGCTGTCACTGATCCAGCTCTCATTACAGGCAATGGGACTCTTGCCATTGACTATAGTGGGCTTTGGATCAGGGCCACTTACAGTGCTGTAAATCAGAGTTAACTCCTTTTTAGAGTCAATGGAGTTACACCAGTGTATGTAAGAGCTGAATCAGGCCCATGATCCCAGCTGATCGCACACATTCTGCTTTAAGCTACACCAGTGTAAATCTGTAGTAACTCTAGTATGGAAGTACACAGGTGTAACAGAAAGCAGAATCTGGTCCTTCTTTATTTTCATATGCTATGGATGTCTTATTTGGTACAGTGTGTAAAATTAATTTTTGTTTGCCATTAGATTTCAGTAAAAAACAAGGACGAAGAGGCTTAATGAAAATCAAGCGAAAAAGAAAGAAACAGCTGTTGAAGCTGACGGAAGATGAAATCATCATTGAAAGGATATAACTTCCGCTTTTTTAAAAGAGAAATGTGAACTACTCCATTATCTTTTATCTGTGAACGAAAGCATTAACAACAGCATTTTTAAACTTCTTACTGTACCGATCATTTGATTATGCATTATTGGGCGGCTTATCTATTTTGTTTTGTATTCCTCATTCATGTGCGCTAAGCGATCAGCATTTAATTTTTTTTCGGATAAACGTAGTTAAAAATGCAGTTTGGCAATGTACACTCGCTAATGGAGCTGAAGCAGGACAAAACAGACTGTGGGTGTATATCTGAGCCACAATGATTCAGAGATCAGGCAGGCTTCACCTACTCTGTTTTATTGTCTTGTTTGTCTTCCTCTGGAAACTTTCTTCTCGAAAGGAAGTATAATGTTTTTTATATAGGAGCATGAATAATTAATTCCTGAATACAGATAAAGGGCTATTGCTAAAAAGAGACACTGGGAGATTCTGATCTCATTTATTATATATTCTGTAAACCAGGTCTTAACTCTGCTGGAGTCTGTGGAGCCAGACTGCTGTAAATGGGGTGTAAGATCAGAGTTAATCCCACTAAGACCACAAAGAGAATATTCAAGTCATAAACAGGTGGAGAAATGTCACTGTGGATCTTCACAAAGCCCAAAGTATATCAGGGACACAGAGCTCTACAGTTGAAGTCATCAAGTCTCACCTTGTTGTGGCAATGGAGACATAGCTGGCAAGATAATAGTTCCCAGTAAAGCAAGTCTATCTTTGTCTATTTAAAGACAAAACAAAAAATTGTAAGCAAGTTGGTCACTTTAAAGATCTCATGACATGTCCTGTCCCTCTGAAAATATAATAGATGCTGGATAGGTTTGGGCTGTTTTTTTTTGTTTGTTTGTTTTGTTTTTTAAAAAGAGTATTTATCATTTCCATATGTTTTGCTTTGAATACAATGTCTTTGTGCCACATGGCAATAAAGGCTTGGCATATATAAAAATGAGCTGGTTTTCAGAATACTTATCTTAATTGATATGGCCCTACTTCCATGATATGTGAGCCCATCACACTCTTAAATGTATCTATCTTTCCTCACTATACTTTGAGCCATAGGAAATTGCTCTTATCACTGATTTACAGACAGGGAATTGAAACAGAGAGAGAAACTAAAGGCCAGATTTTTGAAGGTATTTTGGTGCCTAAAAATGTAGATAGATACTTTGAAAAATCCCAGTAGCTACCTATCTGCATTTTTAGGCACCAAAATACTTGACTCTATGTGACTGACTGGTTCAAGTCACACAGAAAATTGTTGCAGAAAAAGGAACTGAACCTATATCTGCTATGTACAAGGATAGTATCTCAGCCACTGAACCATCCTTCTGTCTAGTATGAGTTGTCTGAGTGATTTCAGAAGCCTATACTTTTTGTATTATTTGTCCTCCGCTACATTTTGTGCTACTAAGCCTGCTTTGAAAAATACTTCTAGGACTGAAATATTCACTGAAAAATATGATGCCTTATTCTTGTATCTTATATAAACCTCTATGAGGAGCAAAGAATCATAATGTGATAACTGCTTGACTGGACCAAATTGAGCTCTTCTTCACCAGTGTAAATCCAGAATAACTCCAATAACTAGTGAAGATCAATAGTGTCGTTTCTCCCCACGTGTAATTTGTTTTATGGTACTAATGGGTCTGATTCTGATCTCACTTACTGCAGTTCAAAGTCTACACTGGGGTAACTGACAGCATAACTTGCCCCAGACTAACACGGCTGTTACTCTGAAACCTGTCACATTATGACTGTACTCCTCAGTCCCAGTGAAGCATGTTAGGATCTTTGGATGAAAGATTCAGTAAAAATGTTAATTTTTATTTTAACGTATACTCGGAAAATCAGATGAAAATATGTTAAATCAAACCTAGAATGAGAAACATATTCAGTATTATATAAGGAAGCTTAGACATAAATTGTGCAGATTATTAAGTGCATTGTATTGGAGCAGATAACTTTATTAGACAACTGGGCAAGTTAGTAATGATAAGTGCAGTTAGAAGGCCTGATCTTGCACGGTTACTCAGACTAAACTCCCATTGGCCTGGTTCTCGCTTACACTATGGGCCATTATAGCACTCTGGCAATATCATTTATACTCCCTTTAAGGCACCATTACACTGCCAGAACAGTATAAAGGGGCCCTAGTGTAAATGAGCATCAGGCCCCTATTCTTTAGTAGTAAGAGTACGGTTCTCAAACTAGCAACAATTCTAAAATGGATTTGCATTATCCATTCTTAGGGAAAATCTTTTCTTTTTCATCAAGTCTGCTCCATGGCTGCCATTGCAATCCCAGGGTGTCACCATTTGCAATGTTGAGACTGTAAAGGAGCTTAAAGTAATGGGACCTTCAGTAGTATGTAAATCAGACAAATATTGGTTTCACTTATTACTTCATGTACTAAGAAAACCTATTGCAAGTGGATTAATTGTGTATGCTTCTTCTTCAATCCAAAACATTGCTACTAAAGTGAAAGCTGAAATCGGACTTTCACTTTATGCAAAGCCCTGTCTTTACTGTATGGTTTTTATAAAAGTGCAAATCTGCTAAATATTGTTTGCAATGTTATTAGTCCTGTTGTCTTTTACTGTAATAACCATGAGTTTCATGAAACATTGTTCTCTTTTTATCCGTGCATTTGTTTCTGTATGGTAATCTGGATTTTGTAGCATAGTAATAAATGGAAAAATTTATGTTGGTGTTTTCTTATAATGCGAAATATTCTCTTAAAAGCTTCATAATTAAATGGCTCAATTTGGCAGAACATCGATTTGATTAGTTCACACCACTAACAAGGCAATGCAGGAATTGTTTACATTTTAAATCTATTTTTCCCTTCTGCCCAAATAAGGAGAGTGGCTATTCACTTGGGAAAGTAATCCAGATAAAGGATCCACTCCTGGATTGTACGGTGCTTATTACTGTGAGTAGCCTCACTGAAGGGATCACCATGGATCAGCCTGTAGGTAAGAGGATGGGCAGTTAACAGAGGGCAGCCCAAGGAAGGAGTGAGTGGGTATGAAGTATTGTTGACACCCCCTCTTCCCTTGGGCCTTGGCTTGCCACTGATTCCCCCAGGGGATTGGAGTGTTGTGCTCACTATGGGGAGTTAAAGCCAACACCACTTCCTGTGTGATGCACCACGTCATAGAAAACACTACGTGCAGCGGTAAGTACTTGCAGGATTGGTCTATGGTAAAAATAGCAACAAGCTTTTTTAAAAAGATGAAATATTTTAAATATACAAAACTGGTCCTGTTTTCTGAAGCGTTGAACCCATAAAGCCTCTGCCTCTCTGCTTGAAACAAGATTACTTCATTCTCCTCCCTTCTCTGCCCCAAGGAATCCTGACATTAGGTTTCCTCAGCTGCTGTCTGTCCACAGAACCCTGCTTAAAGGGACATTCCCTCTACAGGATGAAGGGGAGGGAAAGGTGGTCATTTGGAATGTCAAAGTCTACTGTAACCTGGGGCTATCTTTCATTTATGTCCGGAGCTCTGCAGTGTTGGTGGGGGGTGATGTCCACCTGCTTCTCTCCAGCCTGATTTTTGCTCCCATATCAACGCTCCCCCAACCCCCCATGTGCAGATCAACAGTGCATGCCACACTGTTTACAGAGACCGGCCCATTGTTATTAGAATTGTATTAATGATAAGATTACATTTATTGTGCTTCTTTCATCCTGAAGAGGATCCTTTGCTGCTTTACAAACCATATCTATGAGAACATTGCAGTAGGTAAGCAAAATAAGGGCTGTGTGTGAAGACCACACTGTGCACCACAGGAGGAGAGGGTACAGAGATGGTATGAGGCTCAATGTGGTGTTCTTCCACAGTCCAGGGTGATTCCCATGGTTGGCATAAATTACAGCAGCCTGGAGAATTTGACTCTTAAGTATTCTCCATTGGAAAGAAGAGCAATGAATTGAAGAGTAGGATCAATAATGTTAAGTGACTCAGCAGTATCCAGCGTTTCCATCCTGAAAAAGGAGTTGAGCATTATCAGACAGACAGGTATTGCACAGCTGGGGTGAAATCCTGGCCTCATAGAAGTCAATGGCAAAACTCCCCTTAATTGCAATAGGACCAGGATTTCACCCGAGAAGAATATGAACCATCTGTCTTTGAATGTGCAGGATTTGGGCATGCACCAGTCATCTGGGAAGTGTAACTACAGTTCCCCTCCACCTATCCTGTTTCGTTAAGCAGTAAGAACTAGTATTTCATCTTTAAAAAATCTTTCTTCACATCCCATTTAACATAGGAAAAGACTCATGTTCCCACAAAGTAATCCCTTATTGGCTATTTATCCTTCTGAGGGAAAGCCACTACAGCCTGATCAGTCTGTCCCCTGATATAATCCACAGCAGAGCTTCCTTTCATTTTCCTTTCTCTCATTCACACAGCGCCTCTTCCTCTGCTCACTGTGATACCCTCAGAGCAACTAAACTCAGAGTAATCAACTGTGATGAAGTGGGTATGTTCTTACTGTTTTGTCTGAATACTGTGTGTGCCTCAGTTTCCCTTATGTGTTATTCAAGTATCTAAGTGGTGGGACAAGGGTGTGTGATCATTGCAGAGACCCCTAGGGGCAAGTGTGACTGCCAACTGTCTGCCTGGGCACAGAGAGAATGGTATCCTGTATCTGTATCCTGGTAACTGATAGCCAAGGATACAGAGCCAGTTGGAAGAAATGGAAAACAAAGTGAGACATGCAGGTCAGGTGACCTGTTTACCCAGGAAAGAGATAAAGTAAAGAGACGGGGCAGCAGCTCGTGACTGAGGCTGGCTGCTGGAAGCTGGTCAGTCTCCTGGTTTGGAACTCAGGGGATAGCCCAGGGTTTCCCCCAAGATGGAATTTTCTGAATCTTCCTGCTTTCTGTACTAACAAGATCTGTTCTGTGCTGTGTTCCCATCAACTAATAAACTCTTCTGTTTTCCAATGCTGGCTGAGAGTCACCTCTGACTGCAGAATTGGGGTGCATGGCCCTTTGGGGGGTGTAAGGCTTCCCCAGGTGTCCCATCCAGGGGGACTCGCTGCAGGATGCTCACAGTGTGGACAGGTGTGCTGAATGCTCCAGGGTCAGACCCAGGAACAGGCTTCTTGCCCTGGTGAGAATGTGCTCTGAGGGAAAACACACTGCACTAGAATCATGCCTGACTTCATTCAGAGCTGTTTCAGAGCACACCAACAGGTTACACTTGCTCAACAAAGACAATTAAAAGTGAAGGATGAATCTTTATTGGATAACAGAGTTGGTTGGATGGAAGGAATAAAGGGATCTAGGCCAAGGTTACAAAAATCAGAGAACTGAATGCTATATCTTAGTGACACCAATAACCATATTCCTGGCATTGAATATAGTTCATCGATTCCTTTCTTTAGCCAGAATCCATTCAGATTATTTTGAAGGAAACTTAGACTGTGTTCAGAACTTTCATTTTCTTTTCACTTCTTAATCTCTTAATATACTCACCCCATCACGTTTACTACTCTTCTAATCTGTATTCTCTTTCCTCCATTCTACTTATTTTTCTCTTAGTTCTCTTCTCTCTCCAGCTTTTTCCCTCTGTTCCACCCATTCCTTTTTCCACTTCCATCACACCTGCTTTAAGAACCAGTACATTTCTTTAAATTTTAATAAGATGTCTGCCCTTCCAGATTCAATGTGTTCCTGCATATTAACTTAGAGACTAACCAATTTATTTGAGCATAAGCTTTCGTGAGCTACAGCTCACTTCATCGGATGAAGTGAGCTGTAGCTCACGAAAGCTTATGCTCAAATAAATTGGTTAGTCTCTAAGGTGCCACAAGTACTCCTTTTCTTTTTACTAACACGGCTGTTACTCTGAAGCCTGCATATTAACTTGCAAGTCAATTTTGTTCCTCACAGCTATTTCCTTAAGGTGTTATCATTTTAAAATTGGGTTAATTTAAAAATAAAATTAAATGTAGATAGATCTCAGGAAATAATTAATGAAAATTCTCATGTTTTGTTTCTATAAAACTGGGTACGTTAGAGATCAGTGAACTTCAAAGAGTTTGGAGGTTTCTTTGCGAAAGTACCCATGTTGCATCCATAACCTTTTCTGAACATACAGCAGAGCATTTTGTCTGCAAAACAAATCTGGAAATCTATCAAAAATAGTCTCTCATTGGTCTAGAGGTAGCTCATAGTTTTAATCAGGAAGAAAATAACATGTGAACAGCATGTGTTTGGTCTTAGTATTTCTGCTCATGACTAGAACCAGAAAATGCCTAAAAATGGGTGGGGAAGAAAGTTACCTGAACTTTTTTCAAACCTCATTCATGTTCACATTGTGTTTGGCCTAACAAGTTGAATAATTTCTTATATTATCGGAAGTGGTCTGTGCAGCCCCTTCCATCAGCTATGTTTTAGTCATTCAAACTATGAAATGAAAACTGATGTTTAAATGATGTATGGGTGAATGTTGAACGCTAGATGGCAGCTTTACACTGCATTACTAGAGAGTAATGTTTCCCCTGCTCCGGTTTAAAAAGATTTTCTCCAGTATAGTTCATAGCTGTTAACATGCTATAAAAGCTTGCTTGTATCTTGTTTCTTATGCTTGGTTGATTCACATAGTGTTATTACTCCATATGTTTTGGCAGAAGAGCTCTGGATTAGCAAATCTTTGGTGCACAAACCTTTTCTGTTTCACTTACTATATAACGGTAGGGTCACAAAACTCTTTTGGCTGCTCAGATTTATGTTTAAACCTCAGACCTGATGATCCAAGATTTTTCCTTTCTATCAAGTTAATCTGGATCATCACGTCTTGGGTGTAATCATAAGGCTGAGACCCTTGACAGATTTTGATGGTCCTACCACATTTACAGTAAGCTAAACATTGCTGGAGCATTTCATTTAAAAAAATGGTAGGAAAGAACATTATTTGCCAAAGAGAAATTGTGAATTTTAGAGGTGTTCAGGTAATAAAATACTCACTTGTCTACTACTCTGTGTCCATGGACAATTCTGCTTGCTTGGGTTAGTGTGCAGTATTGCTTCCCAAAAAGAAAGAATGAAAAGATCAATCTACATAACTACAGTACTAATTATTATTTTCCGGTGTGTTTTGCATAGATATTTATCATGACCAAGAACTAATTTCACATCAATGTTCAGGTTCAGATTGCTTCTCCTTATTTTCTAGCTCTTTATAGCCCAACAGTGCTGCTAGAGAACAGGGTCTAGACACTTCCATATTTCCATGATACCACTTCCTTTTAAAACTATAAGCCAGTTTTACACTAGGGTAAGGCCATTATCCTGAGTGGAGTTACTCTTGATTTACATAGGTGTGAGTTCAGAATCAGACCCAGCGTCTTGTTTATTTTTGCTTGCATTGGCCAATAATTTAGCATATATCAATTCTTAGTCTGAGTGTGTTTTTGTTTAAAAAGACATACATTGATCGTACTTTATTCTCGAACAATTCTCACATTAAGACCTCTGCAGCATATAGACACAAATGAGTCAGATGACCGTCCCATGACCGTCCCAATCCTGCAAATACTTATCTCATGAGTATCTTTACACAGGTGTGTGGTTTCATTCAATTCAATGGCACTACTTGTGTGTGACAGTTAGCAGGATTGGAGTCTAAGACTTCTTTAGCTCCCATTTGTTTTGGATTACAGCAATGTCATTTACGTTTTCAAAATATCTATTGATTTGGGAAGCCTACAGTTTTGGGTGGCAGTTTAGTACACCTTAAATAGGCTTGATATTTTGAGGACAAGTCATCAGCATCTCAGAAAGTCACATGCCTGTTCCAAAATCTATTGAAGTTAGTGGAAAGATTTACATTAACCTTTGACCCAAGTTCTAAACTCATGTTCTCAAGAATTCTTAAGCGGGGCAACCAAAAATTAACATTTCTGAGATCACTAGCCACTTTGGAAAATGTAGGTCTGAATTCTGTCCAGCAATGATTCACATGGCAAATTTTATTTTAATTTACCTTGATATTTTCTCTTGCACTCATGCAATCTCAGTTTTATTTTATTTTATTTTTTATTTTTTGCAACTGAAAAAAAAAGGGGGGGGGGTGAGACAGTAACAGCCTGGTAGTTTTAATTTAATATTTGTCTGCATGTGGAGATTTGATTCTGATCTTTAACATAATTTTATTCTTCAAATATTAAACTATTTCTGGGTATGTCTTCTCAGCACTTAACAGTCAAATGCCTAGAGCAACATACAGTGCTGTCATCTGTAGAAAGGATTCCGTCAGAGACGGTCAGGTCACTGAGGTAGTAAGGAATAATGCAGCTATTGTCTTACATTCTTTGTTTATAAGTAAAGATTTAGGTTGGTTTATTTATCTTGTTTTAAACTGGGCATGCTCCACTGAGTGGATATGTGAAAAAACAAGCAATTAAGCCCCCTTTTTGGAACAGAATGAATATTTTCAGATTCACTTCAAGGCACTAGTTTATCTGGATGGCAAGTTTCAACAGATCTCAGTGAAGGTGAAAGTAAACTAGCTTTCACTAGGAACAATACATTTGGATACCACATGAAACATGTCAGTGTTCAGGCTGTCTCCAGTTCTTGTCTGGGAATATTAGAGGAGCATTGCTTTCTGGGGGTGTGCTATTTGAGAAAGAAAGAAATTTAATACTAAATGCAGGCGGGGTCAGAGTGATGTAACAGGAAGCTCTGATGTTTCCCTTCTGCTGCTGATCACTTACAATCTGACAACCCTTCCAATTCTCCTCAGAGCAACCCCTCTCTCCACAGAAGACCAGAAGTAACCTCTTACATTCGGATCATCAGGCTCTGATAAACTGGATTTATACCCAGCTTGCAGGATCAGATTGTAGGTGATTTTATCAAATGATTTTATCATTCTCCACCTTGCTGGGGGGAGGGGGAGAATCACACTGTTTCATAAATTGAAAGGCAA
This sequence comes from Caretta caretta, assembly GCF_965140235.1. Classification (NCBI taxonomy): domain Eukaryota; kingdom Metazoa; phylum Chordata; order Testudines; family Cheloniidae; genus Caretta; species Caretta caretta. Next base: position 50,675,713 of record NC_134216.1, on the reverse strand, counting down.
AAATCAAATTGAGATCCAAGAATTTATTTGAATTTTTTTTTCAAAGGAACTGTGTTTGGTGAGTACAGATTAAAACAGATTTACTGTATTAAATAAGAGTGACATCCCTGTGGCATCTGAATGTACTTATCAAAATGGATATTAATATTATAAGGAGGAACTGCTTGTTTTTTAACCTGAGCATATTGGTAATCTGCAGAGGTAGAGCTATAAGAAAAAAAGTCTTTGTTTATGTTTTTTATTGAACAAATGCTGAGCTGATTTTATAACTGATATTATTGTTAAAATATTTAACAAATTTATCAAAAGTTGGATTAGTAAAAAGAATGATACAAACAAGACACCCAAGTCAGCACTTAAAGGATTTTTTCACAAACCCTAATATTAGCTGATCAGGTTTCAGAATTTGCATCTGGAGAGGATTAGGGCTTTACTGGTTGGGAAATAGTCCTTAAAACTAATTCAGGACAACTGGGGTTCTTGCAAGAGAGGAAGAATTAAGTGATAAAAGCAGAGCAGTTTTCTTTACTGGATTTTCATTGTTATTGTACAGGAGAAAGAGATTACATCTGAGTTAGACCAGAATGACTCCTTGCTGCTTTATAACAGAATTTAAAAGGGTTTTGTCATTTTTAAGGAAAAAATAACTTTGTGTTTGTCAGTTTTTGGTGAGGGTATTTTTCACCCTTCTTTTTTTCAAGGTTTCTTTTCCCTGTGTGGCAGAGGGAGGGTTGGGGTGTTATTTGTGGGGGGGGAGGGGGGAGGGGATTGGTTTTTTCTTCGGTGTTGATCAGTTTAAAAAAATGTTTCCTCCTTTCCCCCACTTATTAAACCATTGCAATGTGGAAAACTGGAAATGTATGATTGGAGTGGGTGCATTTTTGTATAAAGGGTTAAGCTGACACTAAAGTTCGGTATCTATCTTGTTTGCCCTAGAGAGGATTAAACTTTCTAATTTAGAAGTAGTATTTCCTGTCTGTATCCATGAAGCCACATTCCTATGATCAGTTACCTTTGTAAGTCAATTGCTGCATGTGTGTATAAGTATGACTGGGGGGGGGGGGCGCTGGTATCATGGATCATTAGACTCAAAACCCCCGTAAAAATGTATGCTAGTACTGGAAATCTATGTTGAGAAATAATAGCAGTGACCGTGTACATATGAGAGACAAATGAGACATTGTCCTGCAATAATTCAGTTAGCCCCTACTCACATTTTGAGGGTAAATCATAGAAGCGTCTGTGTTGTTACTATCTTACCTTAATAAATTCACATTTAATACCTGGGGCCAGGCTCAATCTGCTGCAAATGAGAGTAATCTTCATATATCATGGAACCTAGTCACTCATTTGCAACTGTGGGGGCTTTAACAATTAAGTATGATGCTTTATAAATGGCTCAGTTATGCTCTCAGCTACACTGCCTCTAAATCTAGAGTAATTCCATTGAAATCAAAGGAGTTACACTAATCTAGATCAGCATGACTGATAGTCGGCTTTATTGGCTGCATCTTTTCTTTAAAGCTGTGGTTTTCAACCTTTTTTTATTTGTGGACGCCTAGAAAACTTTGACTGGAGGTACAGAGCTCTTTGGAAATCTATTGTCTGCTTATATAGTTTGTCTTTCGCAGACCCCTTAGACGTAGTCTGCAGACCCCTGTTGAAAACCACTGCTTCAAAGAACACACAGAAATCGGCAGCATGAGGGAGGATGTGTTCAGCTGTATGTTGTGTATTACTTCACATATATTTTGCATGTGTGATTAATGTAGTAGTTCAGACATGGTAATACTATCTATTGTAGGCACCATGTTTTAGCCAGTTACTGTATTTAATTGTATGATTCTGTTTCCACTGAGGTCAAACTGTCAGTGATCCCAGGATCAGTCCTAAACTCGCAATAGGTGTGGGGCAAAAGGCATTTAGAGTTGATAAAATCAAACAATAAAAAAATACAGAAATCAGTGCTAATGTTGTTTTAATTAACTGAATACTAGAAATAATTGGATACAACAACTGTTTCCGCTAAATGGTTTAGGCTCCAATCTTTCACAAGCTTAACTTTGCTCAAGTGAGTAGTACCAGAGATTTCAATTGGACTACTCAAACGTGCAACATTAAGCGTGTGTGTAAATGGTTTGCAGGAGCAAGGCCCTAATCAAAAATGATTAGCATATTTTATACGCGATAACCAGCCAGTGATGCTGAGCAGTTTGGCTCAAATGATTTGATGTACAAAAGAAAGGTATTAAGTATACCTGACTACAAACCAGGGGCAGGACCAAATTCTGTGGTACTCAACATTCAGATTCTCCCAGGCTTATTCAAGCTCAGTGATATCGTGCTCTGTGATTCAACGCAAATACACTCTGAGCCTCAGCAGGCAATTGACTTCAGTGGGAGTTCTGCTCAATTTTCAAAAATGCAAGATTTGTCCCAACGAAACAACTTTTTTTTCTGATTTGGTACAACAGGTAAAGTCCTAGCCCCACTGAAGTCCATGAGTCTTTTTCCACTGACCAGCATTTCACCTAAGGTGTGCATGTTATAGTTAGGTTTAGTTTTGTGCTGAGGAATTAACTGCATCACAGATTTCAGGATGTCTCCCCTTACACCTTTTTGTTTTTTTATTGACAGGCTGCTGATAGACATTTTTTAGTAATTTCAAAAAAAAATTATATTAATTATTCATTTTAAGTCTGAAAGTACTGAGTAAACTTATTTAATCAAAATTCAGTGGGGGTCAGATTCTGCCTGGTGAGCATTACCTTATTCTCTGAAGGGTTCCATTGATTTCAATAGGACTGCTCATGGAGTAAGTTACTACTCGACATGAGTAAAGGTGTCTGAATCCAGATAGCAGGAAATAAAGAATAAAACCGGCCTGTCCTGCCAATACTTACTCAGTTTAGTTCTTGCAAATGCAAGTAGTTCCATTGACTGCCGTAGAACTACTCATGTGTGAGGCGTCTGTAGGACTGGGCCCACAAGGATTTCATAAATCACAAAGGAAAACTTATTTGAATACTTCAGTAACTTCCTCTAAGAAAATACTGAACCCAGTCTGTTTCCAATATTAAAATATATGCAGTGATATTAAAAATATATTTCTAAGTAAATGTTATAGTAAATATTAAAGATGAGCAATTTCAATGAAAAGTTAGTTTCTACATTTCTGTAGGCTACTTGATTTAAGCTTTCTTTAAGAAGTTGTTCTCTTCTGTGCATTTGTTTATTGTTTTCTTGGTTTTAGTAGTAAAATTCCTTCTATGCATACTGTTTAGCTGTCATTTATGAATGTATACAGAATACTGGAATAAACTCACAGCCCAGATTCACCTCTGCTGTAAAAGCATGTACAATAACTTGTCATTGGTGTTGCATCAACTTTAGATCAAAAAGTGTACTTGATTAAGAGGTATGCTTATTGAAAACACCTTCTCTAGGCTTAGTTTCTCAGTTAGGAGGGGAAATGTTTAAACCTTTAATGTATAACGTGCCAGAATTTTGGAATTTATTGTAGCATAGCATTGTGCTTAGGAACAAGTGAATAATTCTACAACCAGAGTACACTTGATTTTTTTTGTCAAGAAAATAGCTTTCAGATGAGAAAACCCTGATAGGTTTCTGTTGTTGTCTGCACCATGCTGTTTTTCATTCATGATTTGATTAATGATTTCTGACGTAATCAGAGAAATTCTGTTTTTAAAAGATGTCATGCAAATTGGATCTAATCCGGTTTGTCCATTCAATTCCTGTGTTCTTCAGAAAAAAAAAAATACAAGGCACAAGGATCAATATTTGGAATTGAATACAGTTCAGTGCCATTCTTGGTTTTTGTGAACCAGATAAAACATGGAGAATTTGTCCCATTAATGGTCAAACCCCATTCTCTTTAAATTGTACTTATTTTCGTAGCATCAATTAAAATACTCTACAGTATCTTATTTTTAGTGAGATATCTTCAGTATAATATATATACATTACACAGAGAGAAGCAGAAATTAGACCATTCCTTATCTAATTTCTGTTTAGAGAACTCTAAACGCTCCAGAATTATAAACATGAATTAAATTAGTTTTCATCGAGTATCTTTGCTTTTGCAGCATTTTCTTTGTTCTATTCTTGAAACAGAGGCAGACTTGGAAGAGTTAACTTTTGCATTTTCAATCAAAGTCTTGTTTTCTCAGCTATTTCTCATGCATATCTGCCTTTGGTTCCTCTGGCTTGTTTATGGTGTTTACATTTTCCCAGCAAAGCTATTCTTTTTTCTGCCCTACCTCTGTGCAAACACTTTTAATCATTGTTACAGTATGTATTGTCCAGTAGGATTAGAGTGATTTATTTAGAGCAGCTTTTCCAGGATAAGATACAATTGAAATTCATTATTTCTAAAGTGAACTAAGTTTTTTTGAAAAATGGCTTGAATTAAACTAAGTAATGTGTTTACTGTACCTCAGATGGTATAAATCAGCATATCTCTGTTCAATTCAAAGGAAATGTCCCATTTTACACCATCTGAGGATCTGTTCCAAGAAGTTCAGATTGCTTGGAACATCGTTAAACCATACCTGACAAATAAACAACTAATGGAATGTTAGAAGATGTCAATTGATACATGGTTAGATCCTGCAGGTCTTACTCAAGCAAATTCCCCCTGAGTTCAGGGAGAATTTTGTCTGAGTAAGGACTGCAGAATATAGCTTGTATTAGCCAGGCTCAAACTGGAATACCAAGTACTATGAATTAAACACAGTGATGATTAAACTTTTTTTCTAAAGAATATTCTATAGACATTTTTATTTTTAAAGCAATGATCTCTTTAGTGTTTAGTAAATTATATTTACTCTTAATAGTCTAATTGGTACCATAGTAATTAAAACCCTTCTTTCAACATTATCAAGAGCTCTTTAATGCTAATTCCATATTTGAAAACTGCAGGAACTGTAGTAGTACGGAATTACATAAAATGGAACTCGTTATATTCTTATTTGTCTCTTTTGTGTGTATAATGATGATGGCTGTTATAGAAAAACATTGTAGTAACTGATTTGAGTGCATTAAGAAAAACATTGTAGGTAGTAACTGATTTGAGTGCATTAAGCTATTGGTTAATCAATATACTTTGGTGGGTGGAGGGGAGAACCTAATACCAATTAAAATATTGTGCTGGGATCTCCTTTGCAGTTAGATTTGTATCAATATTCATTTGTTTTGAGATTTTAAAAAATATTTATTCCCGTCTGTTTCTGATGACAGCAAAAATGTAATTTGTTTCCAACATCTTACATCCAATAATTCTCTTTTGATGTATTTCAATGACTATCTTAACAGAGTGAGCCCCTTACCCTGCTTCGCCATGAATGGGATTGTGTATTTCAGTGGATACCTGCTATACACAGAAAAGGAAATTGTTGTACAACCTTATTTTACTATACAAACATATCTTTTCAGGGATGATCGTGCAGCCTTCTGTATAATGGGGACATCCACCCTTCAGTTAATTGAATCCAGCAGGTGTCACTGTGGGGTCTAAAAGTGAGAAATATTTTAGAAACTAGTATAAATCTGAGATTTGGGGGCAGAATGTACAATTGAAAAATGTTCCCTTTCTCAGGCATTTTCCAAGATGATTTCTCAAGCATGCCATTTTGCATCTTAGGATATTTTGTTTTGCTATATACCATTTTACCAGTGTTCGGTATCCCTTCAGAATTTTGAAATCATGATAAAGTACAACTGTAGATCTGCATCTGGTACAGGATGAGAAATTTCAACCCCAAAGCTCAGTTTTGAGTCAGGGAAGGTATTGGAACCAGCTTAGTTTCTAATATTACTAATAGCTTCTGTGAGAATATACTATTTGGACTCATTTTACAGTAAGTTCCAGAAGTCTTCCTTGCAAACCCAAATTCTCATTTTAGTCAGTGGGAAGGTTGGTCACACAAGTGACACATTTGCAGTTACTCTGAGCCCAGGAAGATGCTTTGCAGTAGGTTATCATAAACATGTGTTTACTGAGACAATCCATATGTTGTTTTCTATTTCATTCTTGCCCAAAGTATCATAATAGCTTGTATAGATATGGCTCTTTCATTGTAAAAATATTTTGAGTAGAGGAACTTTTACACATTCTACCAAATCATTAGAACAAGAAGTCAACTCCATACTTTTGCAAGCAAAAGAGTCATGTCAGTGTGCTGCTGAGATAGTTTGAGGGCTGTGTCTGACTGGTCATTATGTTCTGGTGGGTTTTAAGTTGGATGTATAGATTCATATTGCAATGGACAGAAGTACAGTTGTTCTCAATCAGTGCATTGCCAGAAATAATTCCTTTATGTCTACTTCTCCTATACTGTATAGGTATATTTTCCAGACCATTTCAATTCCCCCCTCATTTAAATGATGAAGTTTCACTTCGTGGCTGTTTGTTTCCTTTATGGAGGAGGCTACAGATATTGTTGTTTATAGTCCATGAATTTAGATGGAGAAGTTATGCCCATATGACTGTATAGGGGGTACACACTGAATGGAATACCTTACTAGCCTTCTCTGGAAACCTGCTCAGCAAATTCTGTGATGCCCTGGTCTACCTATAAGTGAGACCAGAGCACACATGATATAAATAAATGGAAAGACTGATGAATCTCAAGACTATGCTGGGAGTTGAAAAGTTCTAAGAACAATTGCCAATACAAGTCTGTAGCTTCACTGCAAAGTTGCTGTCATACACGGGCCCCCTGGCAAAGAGTCCGCTGTTCTTTGTGAACAATTCTTAACTCAGACCTGACAAATTCACTACACCAAACACATGCCTGGCAGGGTATTGATCCATAAAGAGTAGCATGTAAGGCATCTACAGAGAGTTCATAACTCGTCAAGATTCATAATCATTGTGAGATTTCTGTATGGGTAATATTTAAGGAATAATATAACTATCCTGAAAATATGCTTTATGAAAATAAGTTAATGACCAGGGGCTAATATGTCTTGGCGATGCTCCATCCCAGCAGGAAGGAATTGTCGCTCCACCCAGCTTTGCTGGTGGTATAATGCAATGCACATTTGCCTAGCCTTCCTTCATCCCAAGACTTTCAATGGAAAACTATCAGACATAACTGCAAACAAGGAACATTACAACTGCCAGGGAATCACCCTACCTTTGAATAAAGACAGTACAGGCACTCTATATCCTTTTAGTGAGGAGACATCCTGAGGAGAAGGGATGTTCTTGTGAAAAATGTATCCTGATTTCTGCGAAGCCAGCCAGCTGTGGAACAGACTGAACTTTGGAGGGAAAACCTACTTTTTTAAATAGGAAAGGTAACGGTTAATAAGTTAAGGCCCAGGGGAGTGTTTTATGATGATAGTTTGCATTGTAACCATTTCCAGCAGAATTGCCACCTTTTCTGAAATACTCTGTTTCTTTTTCTATTGTGAGTGCTGTGTGTTATACAGAAGTGGTGGTTTAAAGTAAAACTAGTAAACTGGGGTATCCTGCACCTTTGGGGGCAGGGGAGCTGGACTTTCTGTGCGTAACCAGCGTCAGGGGCTGGATATCACAGAGTGATACTTCAAAGAGATTCAGGAACTGGGGTGCGTCTATTGTTCCCCTGCAGGGTAAAGACCAGGCTGGCTTAGCCTGAAAGAGAGTGCTTGAGTGGCTACTGAATGTATCCAATGAAGTGAGCTGTAGCTCAGGAAAGCTTATGCTCAAATAAATTTGTTAGTCTCTAAGGTGCCACAAGTCCTCCTTTTCTTTTAATGGGCTGGTGGTGTTAGCCACCATCGCACGGCCCCTCTCACTCGAAGTAGGGGTTGACAAGAAGACTCACAATCCTGGGTACCCCCAGAACCATCACAGGCTGTTAAATATCATTCATCTTACACTGGTACAGAATTTGTAACCTTGTTAAACAGTCCTGTTTCCTTTCTCTCCCTACTCTTTTTCCTCTTTAAGCCCCCATCCTGTTCCGTTTTTATTCTGTTCCATTTCCTTTCCTGTGATGATGTCCAGTGAGTCATTTTGCCAGGCAATTACAGGACAGCTTGACAACACTGCCAAAAGCTTATCCTATATTGGCTCATATATATGAAACTAACCTCTGCTGTATCCTTCCTTTAAATAAAAGATAAGTATCTGCTCTTAACACAAATCTAGCTGTTGGGGATTGGAAACACTTTCTGCAAATAACTGTACGATGAAAAGGAGAAATTCCCAGTCATTGCATCCTTCTTGAAAAGCCGTTCTTGAGAAGAACAGACTTATCCATTGTAACTGGACTAGGGTTGCCAACTTTCTAATTGCACAAAACCAGACACCCCTTCCTGGCCCCTTCTCTGAGGCCCCGCCCACCCCACTCGCTCCATCCCCGCTCGCTCCATCGTTCTCTGTCCCCTACCCTCGCTCACTTTCAACGAGCTGGGGCAGGGGATTGCGGTGCGGGACTGCTTCAGCTGGGGGTGTGGGCTCTGGGGTGGGGCCGGGGATGAGGGGTTTGGGGTGCAGGAGGGGGCTCAGGGCTGGGGCAGGGCGTTGGGCTTTGGAAGGGAGTTTGGGTGCGAGAGGGGATATGGGGTCTTGGTGGCACTTACTATGAAGTGGCCGCCAGGTACATGGGCGGCCAGGAAGGCTCTGTGCATTGTCCTCATGCCCGCAGGCACCACCCCCACAGCTCCCATTGACTGCAGTTCCTGACCAATGGAAGCTGCGGAGATGGTGCCTGGAGTGGGGGCAGCGCATGAAGCTTCCCTGATCGCACCTGCACCTCGGGGCCGCAGGGACACGCCAGTCGCTTCCGGTAGCTGTGTAGGTAGGGAGCCTGCCTTAGCCCCACTGTGCTGCCAACTGGACTTTTAACAGCCCAGTCAGCAATGTAAAAAACCGGGTGTTCCAGTCGAAAACTGGATGCCTGGCAACCCTAAACTGGACACGTTTGGTAAACGAGATTTTTTAACTCATGGGGAAGCTGTTAGTGTGTTATTAAAGGTTGAATGCTTAATACAAATCATTTCAGGAGATATCAAAGCTAAGGTTCCTCTTTCAATGTTATTTTGGTATGTTCCACTTGGCTATTTCCTATTTCTCTCTTTCCTGTGAAATGTGGTCCTTATTGCACCATATTACTCTTTACTGACCTAGTTCAGCACTGCATTTAAGCACATGCTTAAGGCCAGTGATGAGCTGCCAAAATCTTAACAACGGGTTCCCTCCTCACCCCACCAGAGGGTCGTTGCCCACCCCCGCCCCCCGGGGCTCCTGCCCCATCCAACCCCCCGCATTCTTTGATGACCCCCCCAGAACCTCTGTCCCATTCACCCGCCTCCCATGTCCCCTAACTGCCCCCAGAACTAGGCAGGAGGGTCTCGTGGGCCACCGTACTGGGTGCCCACTCCACCCCACCCCTAAGAGCCAGAGGGACCTGCCGGGGGGCGAGGTGGGGAGTCCCGGCGGTGCTTATCTGGGGCAGCTCCCAAGAAGCTCCCTCTGGCTCGTAGGGTTGGGGGAGCATGGCTAGGTGGGGAGCATGGGGAGCGGCCGCTCCCCCACTGATCACATCAAAAGTGGTGCCTTAGGCACTGACTCCCTGGGTGCTCTAGGGCTGGAGAGCACCCACCAGCAGCTCCCCACCCCGCACCCAGCCCCAGATCACCTCACCTCCACCCCGCCTCCTCCGCTGAATGCGCTGCCCCGCTCTGCTTCTCTGCCCCCTCCCCCAGCTTCCCGTGAATCAGCTGTTCGGTGGGAAGCCTGGGAGGGCTGAGAAGCAGGCGGCGGCTTCGCACTCAGGCCGAGGGTGGCGGAGGTGAGCTGGGGTGGGGAGCGGTTCCCCTGCGTGCCCCCCCCCGCCGGGTTACCTGCTGCGGCGTGGGCGGCCCTCCTTGCGACCTCCCCGCCTCAGCTCACCTCCACCTCCCTGGGCATGAGCGGGGAGCCACCGCCTGCTTCTCAGCCCGCCCCAGCTTCCTGTGTGAACAGCTGATTTGCGGGAAGCCGGGGCGGGGGAGAAGCAGACTGGGGCAGTGCGTTCAGGGGAGGAGGCAGAGCGGAGGTGAGCTGGGGCCAGGGGCGGGGCGGGGAGCTGCCGGTGGGTGCTCTGCACCCACCAAATTTTCCCCTTGGATGCTCGAGTGCTGGAGCGCCCATGGAGTCGGTGCCTAAGGCGCCACTTTTGGCCAGTTAAATTTAGAAGCCCTTTTAGAACCAGTTGTCCCTCGCGGAACAACCGGTTCTAAAAGGGCTTCTAAATTTAACAACCGGTTCTAGTGAACTGGTGTAAACCAGCTACAGCTCACCAATGCTTAAGGCCTATTGATGTCAATCAGAAAAAACATATGCTTAATGTAGTTTGAGTGCTCTGATTCTCCCCAGTTGTTGCAGAACTCATGCTCATCCATCAATTACTACTAATGAAGATCTGAAAGGTTCTGTTTCTTTTATCATAATGAGCATGTTACCCAGTCTACTAAGTCATAACAGCCTGATTAATATTGACATTAAAATTAGATGTCAGTGCAAAAAATAGAAATGCTGCAGAACTGACTTAGATCATCCCTATTCTATTTTTTTTTAAAGAAATAAAACTGCCTATAGAAATAGGAAGAAAACTGTTGGGGTTGGAAAGCCAAACAAGTAAGCCCTGGGAGCAGCCTCTCCTTTTATTTATTCATGCTGTCTTATTGCCTTTCGGGGTCCAAGGATTCCCTTAGGACTCTGTCAGTTATTTTCTCCCATTGCAGCAACTTAATTTCTGGCCGAAAAGTGTCTAGGGCTGTCTTCAAACCTCATCCGTGTCATTCCTGTATTGGCTAGAGAGGCCACGGCTGCATGTTATGAGAGTTCTTTCCCTCCCCCAGATGCTGAATGCTAGATTCTAGCTAGATCAGGGAGCCATCCTGAATCTCTCACTTCGTAGAACTAGCCACCGGGCCAGCTGCCTGACCCTCTATTTTTCTTAAATTATTTCCCAGACACTATAAATATACACAAGAAGAGCTCAATGAGAGCTATTTGTGCACATTCAAGGGCAGAATTTGGCCTATAGAGTTCAGCTGGGCACATTTTATTTAGCGATATGGAGATAACACCAATCTGCTGGCATGCTAAGCTTTTCCAGGAGTCACATTACAACACAGTGAAGGACTTGGCAGTACTTCAGGATCAGTCCGATGGAGAGCAAAATGACTGTAGTCTCCATGGTTGGCAGGTGCTCCAGTGTGTGGGGGGTACTGGAACATTTTGAAAGAGTACCAGCAATACAACTGAATTTATACTGGTCCTGTGGAGTCAGCACCCAGAGGTTCTAGATTCAGAAAAGATTTTAGGCCCCATTTCCGATTAATGTTCTCAGCCTACTGGGAGAAAAATTATCATCCCAGGAAGATGATGCAGTGTGATAGGCAGCTGCTAGAGTGTGAGTCCTCTTTCATAACCTTACCTCCTCAGGACAGAATGCCATATTGATAGCCACCATCACCTCCCCTCCCTAACCCATGTGTTTTTCAAAAATCCTCAGTCAGGGCCCCAAAATCATGAGATTATCCTAAAAATCATGAATTTTTAAAATATTTTTTTCTTAAACTTAACCTAGATTTGAGCCTTTAGGGTTCATCTGTTCAACTTTTCTCCCCAACTATATGGGCTATAAACATTCTGTGTGTGTATGTGTATATGAAAGCTCAGAGTCTCACAAGTAGGTGTCTATAGAAGTTGGGGCTTTAATAAAAACATTGAATATGTGAGACCATCATGAGACAATAAAATCATGAGATCGGCAGCACCAAATCTGATAAAAGTATTGAAAATGGGGAAGATTAAAGCAAATGAGGGAAATAATGACTACTGCAGTGATGGGGGCGCGTATGGACCGTACGCTCAAAATACGGTCTTCATAGAAGAGTAGAAAGTTCCTTCTGGACAAAATAATTGAATGGAAGGTCTCTGGCCACCATAGGTTTAAATCCTTGAAGGATCCCTCTGCTCTGCTCATATATTTAGGACCATCTGTCCAAGGTGAACCTAGTACTCCACAACCCTTCATAAGCTGCTGCCACTTGTTTACATGCACACATGAATAAAATGATGCAGTTGTATATGGCATGAGCTCACAGTAGTTTTGTTATATTTCTCATGTACGTTGTACAATATTTTAATCCAGTAACAAAACAATTGGAATGAGTTCTGGAGTTTAGCAGATGGTTAATTAGAACACCAGGGGATCCTGTGTTCCTGTTGACTCAAGGTATGTCCAAACAGAGAGAAGGTGTGTGAACTTCTATCTAGGCTATTACAAGATTTTAGCTGTCTGTTACAGAGACTTTTTTATTGAATTACATATAGATTCTAATATGTTAAGGCTGAAGCAAAAAGAACTTAGTGTTTATTCGGTATCTTTGTCTTCCTGGAGATAATAGAACCATATAATGTAGAGATGGAAGAGACCTGTTAGCTGATACATTTCATATCGATGCTAGTGAACAATTCCTCCCTATTTTACATTTATTAGTACAATCAGGCTAGTCTTAAACATGCCAAGTGATGAGGTTTCCATGATATCTCTTGGGTGTGTAATACATTTAGTTGTCATTACATTTTTCTTGAGATTTAGTCTAGAGTTTTCCTTTTGGCCCTATTCTTTCTAGTCATATACTGCCTTTAAATGCAAAATAATTCCTCTCACTCCTTTTGGTGTTAACAAATATTTGAGAGATGTAATAATATCTACCTTTAATCATCTTGTAACTAAGTTAGGCATATTTATCTTTTCCCATCCCACCTAGCCCACACCAGTTTAGATGGTCCTTTCCATTTGTCAATATTTTTTGGTAATAAAGGTCGCAAAATTGAGCACAGTATTCATTGGGTGGTTGAACCAGTCTTATGCAAAGGGCAACTGGTGTTACCTCTGTCTTGTGACATGTCTGCGTGTGCAGCCCAAAACTACATGGGGTCCTTTCCTGCCCTCTAGCTGCAATAAAAGTCTGCTGATTGGTTGTTCTCCTATAGGACTATGAGCTACTACAGGATAGCCAAGACAGTGTTGTTTTCTTGTGCAATCTTACTATAAACCAACTACATTTCCTGTTTCCTTCAATTGCCAGTGGCCTATTATAATGCTGTAAGACTATTACTATAAATGTTCTTCTATGGCAAGTTCTAACTGAATGGTAAAATACATTGTATTAAAAGATTCTGGAGAAAAATTCTGTTCAATATTTTTACTTGTATCATCACTGGTAGCTGTAAATATGTGCTAAGGTAATAAAGGGATGGGTAGGAAAACTTACAAACTGTAAATTAGTTCTAGTGTAATTAGTAAAATGAAAATAAGCAAGAATAGCTCAGGCTGTTGACTTTGGAGTTCTGAACATATGTGTACAAAAATAACTATTTCTTGAAATTTCACAAGAAAATAGTTTTTCTGTCTCTCTCTCAGGTTTAGTCCCCTTTAATGTTTTAGTGTGGAAGGTATCTTTGGCCTTCTGGAGTTCAGCCATTTTCCAGTGCACTTGGGCCCACGTTTGCTAATAAAAATGCATACAACTTTGAAAAATGTATGCAGAAATGGGTCCTTTCTGAATTTGTAACAAAATGTCAAAAACTTGGAATTTGAAGGAGTAACATTTTATCATTCAGATTTCATGCTCCTCTACCTCTGATTTTAGTAATCAACTTCTTTCTTTCCTACTTAGGCTAAAGTCTTAATACCTTTGTAATGAACTTGACAAAAATTTGGTAGCTTTCACTGTCTACCAACTTTGGCTATGTGGCCTGGTCCAGATTCAAGCTGATGGGTATTTAGAGGTTAAAGATGAGTATTTGTAGTGAAGATTGTCATTGAAACTTAAGGTTTTAATAAAGTGGCTCTTAAACTCCCCTCTCCTTTCATGGCTGGAGGGTATCATCTGTACACCCATGGATCCTAGGGTCACCAGATGTCCCGATTTTATAGGGACAGTCCCAATTTTTGGGTCTTTTTCTTAATAGGCTCCTATTACCCCCCCACCCCCTGTCCCAATTTTTCACACTTGCTGTCTGGTCAGCCTAATGGATCCAGGCTGGTGTGAGAACACAGAAAGAGGGACTGCCACCTTTGTAGCATCCTTCTCCCTTTTCCCTTGGGGACTCCACAGGATGTCAGCTCCACACAGTCTAGATCCTACATCACTGAAGTCTATGGGAGTTTTTCCACTGATGTCAAGGGGTGCAGGATCAGGTCTGGATCAGGTCAGGATCTGGATGGAAAGGCAGTGGGTGAGAAGTGGGGCTATCAGCTCACCAATACTACACAGCCTGTAGAAATCATACGCTGCTTCTACCATCTGAAATGTGGGCTCAGTGCATTGGGCAGCTTCCTTCTCCTTGAGAGAGATCCAAGGACAGTCCTGGTTGGGGCAGCATGACTCCTGCAAGAACTGTTTAACTATGGGCTAATGGGAAATGAAGGAGTCAGGCAACGCTGTGGAAGTGAGGCGGCCTCTGGTAGTTCTTGGTGTGGGAATTCCCAGGCTCTTCCGCTATGGGGTGAATTTCAGGAATTACCATGTAGGTGAGAATTTGCAACTTGGTGACAACTGAAAGTGTTTCCCAGCATGCACAAATGCTTTATCTTCTTAAGTAATATGTGAAAATAAATGTGGTGGTCTCATTCTTGTCCCTAGAGGGCAATTTATCTATATAACAAAGACAACTTAATATGAAATTCTTGGTAGTCTTTGTGTAATAGATGGCAAGGACTGGAAAATTAAGAGTGTTGCATGTCAGAAGTGAGGTCAACAGAGCAGTGAGGAGAAGCTTATCTAACATTTACTTATCCTACTGGATGACTTGCTCAACCCACTGCTGCTATTCCTCCACATGAAAGAACAAGGGAAAAATCCAGTGATTTTAAATTTATTCAACACACAATATCCAGATATGCAGATTCCGTTCTTGATGGGTCTTATACAGTAAGACAATTAAAATCTAAACTAGTGGCAAGTGCCCGTGGAAGAGTTCTGAGTTGACTTCATACATTGAAACCTTTTCCAAATTGTTAACTATGGTCAGGTTTGCCATGGGCCTCTTGTTGGAACTGGCAGTGCTGCCAATGTTTCCCCCACCCACTCCAAATCTCCCAAATCCACTGCATTCAACCTTTGAGCCTGATCTTGCACAACCCCTCCAGATGAAAGTAGAGTTTACTCAAACAAGTCATCCCATGTTCTTCAGTGCAACTCCTTGCATGAGTAAGCACTACACATGCAGAAGTAAGTTTGCAAAATCATCAACAATTCAGAGGAATTTGATGATGGAAAAAGGAGCTAGTGGTGACATGAGGAAGAAAGAAAGCCAATATTGAAGAATATACATGTATGGAATACAAAGCGTGTCCATTTGCCAGTGGTGTGTCCATTTCAAGTGATGAGTCATGTGGGTAATTTAGTTTTTATTTACTAAGCATGAAGTTACTTAGTATCTATTTAGTAAAGAATACAGAAATACAGCATGGTGAAGAAAGGAGTGTGAAAGTTGCTTAATTTTAAAAATAAAGCATCTAATTTATAGCCGTCGACAACATTTCTGTCATTGCATGCTTGTTATGTGTTCCTTCTAGAATATCCATGCCAATCTTTAAATGCATCTAGGCAGGCAATTATTTTCTGAACTTTAAAAACAACTCAAGGAGTATTTTGTAGAAAGCAGTTTTGCCCAAGGCCTTTCAGTGACTAAAAGAGCATTTGGAAAAATTAGGAACAAAATATGATCTAACACGGGGCTTCCTACAGCAACATGGGGGTGTATTGTTTTAAATTAACTAGGTTTCCTTAGAAAGCAACTAGCTAAAAGAGCTCACAGAATTTGCTTATGTAACTTATTCTGTTCATGGCTCAAATATTGCTAACAGGACAATTTATCCGCTGGCATAAACTGGTAGAGCTCGATGGGTTCAACTTAGATGTGCAAAATTTACATCCACAGAGAATTAGACTTTAAATTTTAAGACTTCAAAGAAAGTTTGAAAGGATTTCTGAAACTGCCATTCTTCAATCCAGTTCTAATTTTGGAGGCTAATTTCATATTATCAACAGGAAGAGAAGTAGGACTCTATATATAATCCGAAAATGATTAGTATGTTTACTAGCACAGCTAACTTACAAAACAGGGGGCATTTGATTTAAAGCACAGCCCTGTAGATAGCAGTGTCCTAATAAATGAGCAC
Organism: Caretta caretta; assembly: GCF_965140235.1. Taxonomy (NCBI): domain Eukaryota; kingdom Metazoa; phylum Chordata; order Testudines; family Cheloniidae; genus Caretta; species Caretta caretta. The sequence continues at coordinate 50,659,511 of NC_134216.1, read as the reverse complement.
AAATAGGCATAGGGTGGGATAAATTCAGCTTGTCACAGGCAGACAGTTGTTTCCTGACACTGGACTGTTGGTCAACAACTTCCAGTGTTGAAGGTGTCACAGGTCATAGGGATTCTAATGTGTGTTTGCGGCCCCTTCGTCTTAACAGGAAGGTCATGGAGTTATCAAGCAACTGCTGTGTGTTGGCTGAAGAGATTCGACTGCCTTTCCTGCCCAGTTGTCAGATGCACAGACAGGGAAGGGAAAACAGTACAACTATAATGTATCTGCTGGTACCTAGACCTTATTTTCTCTTGGTGTTTTCGGCTAGAAACTATAGAACTCACGTTTTCACCTATTCTCATATCCTTTATGTTCTACTTGATTCTGTGGGCCAGATCCTTTGGTGGTGTAAATTGGCATGACTTCAATGGAGCATCCAATTTACACCTGCTGAGGATCTGTGTCTGTGTTTCCCTCCAGACTATGGGACCTGGGTCACCATCTTTCCACAGCTCCTCATATCCCTAGTGGCTCTTTAGGAGCTGAATTCCCACTTCTCTGTAACTCTCAAGAAGAAATTGGTTCTGCGATGAACTTCAAGAATAGAACCTTCTGTTACATGTTCAGTACTGAGGGACAACAAATGAAAAATTGGAACTGTCTTCTTCAAAACAAAACGTGTATTAGTCAAGCCTATTATGTTCGTCATTTGGTAAAGGGGCCCCTTTGTCAATGTTTTGGTAAGTTATTGTGTTGTTTTCCCAAGCAGAAGGAAGGAATGCTGGGCAAAGAAGCTATTCTTTTGTTATTGTTCACCCTGAAAACTAGATTAATCTTTTTGTTTTGTTTTGTTTTTGCCTGCACCTTGTTTTAGGATCCAATCAGTGACAAAGAATGAGCTTGACTCTGTTGTTAGAAAACCATTTGGTAACAAGCCTAATGCAACTCTGCTGCTCCTGCCAAGTTTTCCTTTAAGAAAGCATTAATTAATGGATTTGAAGTAGAATTGGGTGAACTGTTTGGAACAAAATCAGAACCCGCTCTCTCCTTCACCCAAAATTCAAACAGAATCTTTGCTGAGAACTGGAAAAAGTTCACTTACTCATCTTCCTTTTTAAATGCTTACATGCCTCTGCACTTCCTACTCTCAGACAGGGACTGGAAATCAAAGTACCAAAATACCATGGAAAAAGGGAGCTCTTGCATTATTTCTGGCATACTTATAACCTGGAGGTGTCTGAAAAATCTCTAAAAAGCCTGTTCTTGTGAGATTCCCTAATTTCTTGGAACAGCTTCTGAAAAACACAGATATTTATCCAAACTCAGCAGAATCTATGAAACATTTCAGTTTTCTCCTGACCTCTTTCCATATCAGACATTTTGAACAAACTCTACATTTTCATATTCCTTAGCTCCTGCCTCTTGTTCTTTCAACGGAACAAATGTGAAAATGCACTGCCTTTTCCCCCTCATGCACATTAGTTTTGTAAAGTGATTGACCATCTTTTCTCCCCTCCAGTAGACATAACAATGTCATTAAGAAAATGAACAGTGTGTTGAATTCAACAGGGCTCTGTGGGAGCTCTGAGTGCCACATGCACAGAGTTCATTGCAGGATCAGGGCCGCCGTTAACAACAATAAATCGTTAATGAATGTTTACCATCCTATCTGAAACATAAGAATAGTTTTCTGGCTCTAATTTGAAAGAATAAATCCTGATTTTATACAAGTAGAGGGTAGGGGACTTAATTGAATTTATTCTTTTTCTCTGGTTAATTTCTGATTGATTTATAATGGACTATAAGTTCTTTGGGGTCGGAGCCTTCTTTTTGTTCTGTGTTTGTACAGTGCCTGACACAATGGTATTCTGGTCCATGAGTGAGGCTCTTACTTGGTGCTGCAGTAATACAAATGATAAATAATAATAATGAATCTGTGCCATGTTACTCTTTCAAATTCTGGTTGCTACTGAATGCCTCACTCAAATCCATTCAACAATCTATTATGTTAAAAATTATTATCCTAGAAGTACAGTATATTAATGAGAATTTTAAAAAAGCTGATCAAATAATGATGAGTGCGATATGAAAATCTAGACAGATGGTGGTGATAAATACAATAAATGTGGTTTCCAGCACAATCTTGTCAGTGTTCATTAATAAGTACCTAAAGAAGAGAGGTCGAAGGGCATGATCTTGCTCAAATAGAACCTTGCTCTAAGTCAATAGGATCTTTGCCATTAACTTCAGTGGGATAAAGATTAAGCATGCAGGGCCTGACTGTCAATTCACACTAGTGTAAAACCATTGTAAATCCATTCACTTGAACCATATTACTTTGGTTTTACACCAGGGTAAATTAGATCACACTCTGGTCCTCTACGCATCACCCACCTTCCATTCCTTTACATAGTGCTTCTATATAGCTCTTAATTGTGCTACTGTAGATACACATGCTTTTAATGAGTAACTTAATCTCTCTCATTAGTAAAATGTTATTCTTAGGTTTTCAGGATAAAAAAAAATTGTGATGGCAAATGAATGAGCAAACCTAACTTTTATTATTATCATTATTTATGATTAATTATTATTATTTTTAGAGGGGAAACCCATGTGTGTGGAGAGAGAGAAAAAAATTAGCTAATCTACCTATACTTCCAAATAATTTTTTTTTCATATTTTAGCATAATTTAGTCACACTCTTCTTCAAGGGACAATATAATTCCTCTATAGCATTTCAACTGTGCAAAAGCTAATATCTGAAGTTGTGTGCAGAGGTAGTGTTTGCAAATTCCTTTATAAAATAATGAGATTTATGAGCGTAACATTCATACTGTGAACTGAAAATGTATTCTGATGTCCTTAGTAGAATATATGTACATCTTTCCAGATTTTGTACATAATATTAGTAGTCCTTTTATAGCACCTTCCCTCTAAAATGCTTTACAAATATCAATTAGCTTAGCTTCACAAACATTATCATGAGGTAAGTGTTGTGTCCTTTCTCTGTACACAACAATAATATGGAGAACCCATAAATTCATAGTTGGATTCCAAATAACTGTTTATCAAGTACATACAAATATACAAGGCCTGCCTACCTACCTATGTACACTGCTACTTGGGGAGGTTTTCTAATGACTACAGCATCGGACACCATCTTCTTGCTCTGTAGTGTTAGGGTTGCTTGTAGTAGAAACAAGGACATGAGACTCGCTGGTACTATCACTAGTCATTGATAGGCTGTATTGTAGACTCAATACATTTAACAGCCATCACTGATGAAGAACCTTTGGCTGAACTGGTGGTGCTCAAAAACTGAGTGGGTGCTACTTCTACCCGATGAGACAGTGGACCAGTCTGTGACATGATAATTCCAGGTTTCCATGAACTATCTTGGTAACTTCTTAATGAGATATTTTTCTCCCATATGAGCACTGTGCAGTTTGCAGTTTTAGTTTTACTTTCCTTAGGCCTCTGCAGTCACTCTATATTCCAGTGAGTTCCCAGAATATCCACATTGTCAGTTGAGTCCCTGGTCTTTACACATTAATAATATGGAGAACCTTCACATCCATAGTTGGAATCCAAATAATAGCATTTATTAACTGTGGACCAATATTCAAGGCCTAGCTCTCTATTTACACTGCTGCTTTGGCAAGGTTCTGATGACCATAGCAATGGAAGACAGGAAGGCCCAATAGAGGATCTCCCAAACAATTTAAAGGGCTACTACCCAATTCCTATACTACAGTAAGGCTATGTCTACCTTACAAATTACGTTGGATAATTTACATTGCTCAGGGGTGTAAATAATCCACCCCCTTGAACAATGTAAGTTATACTGACATAAGCGCTAGTGTGGACAGTGCTATGTCAGCAGGAGAACTTCTCCCGCTGACATACCTACCACCTCTTGCAGAGGCAGGAGTTAAGCCAGTGGTGGGCAACCTGCGGGCCACATGCGGTCCGTCAGGGTAAACTGATTGTGAGCCACAGGTTGCCCACCACTGTATTAAGCTGACGGGAGAGCTCTCTCCCATCGGCTTAGAGCATCTTCACCAGAAGCGCTACAGCACTGTAAATGATGTAGTGTAGACATAACCTAAGTATTAACTCCATTTTAGAAAAGGGTCTTAATCCTGTAAATTCTGACATCATGGGCAGCAAGAAGCACAATGTTTCTGCACTCCCGTGCAATGTGAGCAGAGGCTAAGCATGTGGCACAAGCAAACTGTACTCCTACGCACTGAGTTGGACATAAATTTCAACTCCTTGCACTCCTGCAATTTTAATTTCATGACCTCCAGCTGAAAAACAAGTAGGGTATCGCCATGTCTGAAAAGACATTGGCTTAATCATGTGTTTCCCTCTTAGGCTCTGATCCTTCATTGTGATCTGCATGAGTTCAGTAATCCACCAGTGTGGATATCACAGTACAGGATTGGGGATGTAGGCCTCATTCTGGCTACCAGGTAGATGTTGTATAGTGGCTGTGCAGCCCATGTTCTCTGAATACAGGTTGCGGATCCCTTGCATTGCTCCATGGGTTTTTACCATGCAGAGGTAAGTGCAACATCCTTTGTTTGCACTGTGCAGCAAGAAGTAAAGTGCAAAAATAAGAAAAATACTGATGTAAACATTCTAAAAATGAGAACTGAATTGGGAAATGACAAAATAAATGTTTACTGTTTAAATTTTTATTATCTGATGTATTCGATTTTTATCTTTGAAAAACGATTCCTTACGGAATGAATATACATTCTTCATATTGTTGTCTTTTTTTTTTTTAAGCATCTGAAATCTCCTGTCAATGGCTTGTACCATTATAGGACCATGCAGTTGTGTGTATATATATATTCTAACAGTCATGCCATATTAACATAGTGTATCTGTAAAATGGCCAAACTTCCCAAGTTTCCAATAAAGCAAAGCAAACTTTTTGATGCATCTAGAGGCTGGCACCCCATCCTCTTCCCTCCCCCAATTGTGTGGAATTGTGGAGGTTTTTTTTGTTTTTGTTTTGTTTTTTGGTAGCTTGGATCCAGAACAAATTGCTACATGAAACTAATTAATCTCATCCATGCAAACAGATGTTTCTGATTTGGTAGCAGAGACATGATGTTTTCAGGCATCAGAATATAATGTGAATATTATACATAATGCAATTCATGCCTTTAGTTATCTAAAAGGATTCTACCCTGTGTCACAGCATTTGCCATCCTGTGTCAGATCATTGATCGGTCAAGTCTAGTGTTATTCTTCTGTCTCTGGCCTGTACATGATACTTCCTCAGAAGGTGTTTAAAATATAAATCCCATAAATGTGCTTAGCTACTCATGCAGTTCTTTACAAGAGAGGGAAGAATTCCTACCTGACACTTTCAGGTATTTACTTTGTGTCCTGAAGCCTGATATTTGATTACCTTTATCTTAACATGAGTCGCTACCAAGGTGACTAATGCCAATAAAATTATCCAGACCTTTTAAAAGCAGCTCCAGTACTTGTCTGGGTGGCCTTCTGTGGTAGTGAATCTCAGAGACTGACTATATGATATGCTATGTAAAGTAATGTTTAAATTTACCAGCCATTAATTTTATTGAATCCCTGCTTTGGGGTTAGCACAGTCAGGAAGGCATTCTCAGATTTTATATAAAACCTCAGTCAAGACCCTTCTAGATTTGCCCACTCCTTTCTGCAGTTAAATCATCCCCATTTTTGAAGCCTCTCATCATCAAGTGAATCATGGCCATCTCTGACCAGACAGGCCTTTTCAGACTTAGCAACATCTTTCTTATGGGAAGGGACAAAAGTAGTACATGGGGAATATTTGGGGGTATATCATGGTTTAATGTAGAAATCAATTCATGAGTCTCTGCTCATTTACACCAGTCTGACATTGACACCATTGACTTCAGTAAACTTGCTTCTGTTTTACACCAGTGTAAGTGAGAAGAGAATCAGGATCATACCGTCATTATAATATATTCCATATTTTTCTATTTTTAATGCACTCAGCAAGGTAGGTTCAGCACTGTAAGGTTTTGAAAGGCACAATGCCTCCCTGTTCTTACTACTGTAAATGTATAGTAAAATAAAGAGAAATACAACATCCTGTTTTATGTAGTAGAACTATATTTTGGTTTGATATAGGTTACTTTGTGATTACCTTAATTATGAGAAGTGATAATGTATTTGCAAAGTAACGTATTAAACAGAAGAAATGCAGACTGCATAGGCAAACTCAGCAGCCATTCCACAGCTGTTCTGTAGTAGAATTCACAGTCTTGGTTATCAGAGGCAGTGTTAGAGGGAATGTTGGTCTGGACTCTGAGGATATCCCTTACCTCTGGCAAAAAATCCAGCTTGAACAGTCACCAGAGGTACATAGACGAGACCTGGGGCCAGAGCCAGACCTAGTGTAGCAATGCAAATGCATTCTTTTATATTGGGTCTATCTTTGGCCCATTCACTTTAAATTCTTATCTAATGCAGAACATTTTATTTTAGAGGACTTTCATTTTGCACTCAGAAATCTGTAGGCACCAATCTGGAATTCCACCCTGATTTTCTGCTTAGTTCAACTAAGTATATTGGTGTTCCCTTCTGGGTTTTTTTTTGGGGGGGGGGGTGTTTGATAGCAGGTGCAATTTTGTGTCTACGGAGGCATATCTTTTGTAAGCTTTTGTGGGGGGTGAGACGAGTGTGGGAGGGCTGTATTTATAAGATTATACTTTCAGAGCTGCTATTTTTAGGACAGTCTGCCAAAGCCAAGCAGTGTCAATTGCAATCCTACAGGCAAGCAAGAAGCTCAAGGGAAGATGATACTTCAGGCAAAAAAACTAATGTATGTTGAAAAAGGATGCCATGCTCTCCTCTTCCTTTTTTCTGTAGTTGATGGCAATTTGGATTGATTGGTCATTTACACACTACATAGCTGCAGTAATTGTTATTTCTTGCAAAAATAAATCTATATTCTTTTTGCATTCGACAATGGCTTTTGTGTATGATCATAAAAGATTATAAATGGGACAAATTAAATGCAGATCTAACAATTGTTTTAATAGCTTACAGTTGCTGGAAAACTACATGACTTAAGTTTCCAGTGCTCTCCCAGCTGTCTTCTGAGCTCTGACAACCCTCCAGAGATGTTGTTTCAGCCATTTTACTGGGCTCAAGCTCAGGATTTTCATAATGTTTTTCTGGCACTCCTTGATGCTTCTCTGAAAATCTGCACATGCTTCCCTGTCCCTTCTCTGTTCCCTGTTCCAATTTATGTGGTCCTTTCTTTGACTCAACCATCTACTGAGAGGTCTTCTTTTGTTCCTTTTGTCTCTGTTTCACTTCCATATTATTCCAATTCTCCTCTGTGTACTTCATGATCTTCGTCTTCCTTTAGTAAAACCAAAACATTTGGTGGAAATATTTTTTTCTACTTAATCAAAAATTTCATTTCAACAAACATCTCCAGCGTGGCTTTCTTAGTGCTTCACTGAAATGGTTTCATGGAACCACTCATTGCAGGAAGGGTTTGTAAATTCAGGTACTTAGTCTCTGATCCTGCAAATGTAACCCACACACCTTCTGGGTATGGTGTTCTATCCCATTTAGTGACCCCAAGACCACTTAGAGAGAGAGATTAATGAGTCTGCTCTACAGCCTTAGCTAATAGTCATATGGCTTTTAACTCATGCAGTGCAGGCTCATGCATTTAGCTCCAGAGGTCCCAGGTTCTATCACGCCCGCTGACAATCGGGGTCTGTCGGCATTACACAAACACTTATACATGTGAGTAGCCCATTGACAAGACACATAGATAAAGTTACTCAAGTGTAAGTGTTTACAGACCAGGGCCTTGCTTTCTTTGGATCAACCCAGCTGCCACCTGTGACTCTTTATTTTGCAAGAGCTTTCATTCAAAATCAAAATGTGATTTACAGTTAGTTTTTAAATGCTTTCAAATGCTCGTGTGTCGTAGTGGAGGTTTATTATTATAATAAAATGCTTTCAAATGAAAGAATTATCAGTATATGCCAGGTAGGTCCTTTTCCATTGAACTATCACCTTTGGTGGATATCTCTGGTGTATTGTTTGGGCAGTGAAGCTGGAAATGGCATTTAAAGAGCTATAATTAGGCTCTGAAGTTAACACCCCTCTCTCAGTGCTATTGTTTTATTCTGGCTGCAAAGATTTAACAAACCCTCAGTGCACTGGGACATTGAGAACACTTCACCCTAACCAGAAAAGCTATAAAGGGTATTTTTTAAAGCGAACAAATTGGTTCAGTGAATACTTCAAAGTCTAAAGGAAGGATTTAAAATGCAGTCTGCAGGGATTTGGAATTGGATGGTCACTGGTTGTCCATATCTCCAAGTGAATAATCTGTGTATCTTCCCTGGAGTAACACAGACATCCAGCTGTTATGTGAATTAGAGATAATGCATCTATTTAGATTATGGCTCTAATTCTAGTTGACCCAATATTCCCAGCCCAAAACATTCAAAAATCACTCAAAAATAACTTGAGATTGGTTTTAAACCAATTAGATATTTAAAAAGTAATACATTTGGAGTTCTCTTTATTTTCTTCTGTGTTTGTACCTTTAGAGGGCATTTGGATCCCATTATCAAACTTTTCACTGTAGCCATAAGGACTGGACATATTTATTTAAATGAAAACTGAGATTCTAATGCAATTGTATGTTTCCAAGAGCTGGGACTTTTAATAAATCCACAGATATTGTGGGAATCAGGACAAAATCACAAGAATTTTGCAACATGGTTGATAGCAGATCATTGTAGCTGGATCAGTTTGCTGGACTCCAGCATGTTGCAGTCACTATACAGGTGTTATACCAAATGGGGGACCACCCTAGAATACCAACTGGAAGCTACAGTTGATGCAGAATGAGAAGCCCTACTTGTTTAGCAGGGCTGATTATAGGAAGCCCTATACACTAGGGATGCAGTGATTAAACTGGCTGACAAAACTGACTTCTAAATTACTTCTAGGTACAATTCAAAACACTGATACTGCTTTTAAGGTCCTTTCTAGTTTGGGTCCCAGAAATCTAAAAATCCACATGCATTATAGTAATAATTGTGGTCAATTGATTTGAACATTTGGGGGTCAGTGGCAATGTACTTTCTTTAGAACAGGGGCCCTTGGCTCTGGAATTCACGTCCCTCCTTGGTCTGACATAGGCTGAGCCTATTGATTTTCCGGACATCGTGTAAAACCCCTCAATTTATTCAGGCTTTTGCATGAAGGGTATGTGAAAGAAGTATATTTGTTTTTAATAGGTTAATTTTGTTTGGTATCAGTACCTTCTTAAGAGTGTTGTTGCACTTAGTGTTGATTGATACTTTACAGTAGTCAGGTAAAGATTTACTGCTGACAGTCCCTGAATTAAAGCTATCTAATTGCTGAATTGTACATATTTATATCTACATATTATTAAGGAGGGAAAGTACAACACATCTCATTTGTCTGGCATCAGTCAGAAATAAATTAAAATACCGGAAGAAAAATTCAAATAATAAAAGGAGTGTATAAGGAAACTCATTTACATAAAGAAACTCCTGCTTAGGCTCAAGGAGTCTTCTGTTTCTCTCTGACCTGTGTCAGAAATAATGAAATAAAGAAACATAAAGAATACAAAATAATGTAACTCAGTAGATGCTGCTGATGCCGCAAATAAGAGAACAATCAAAGTGTAGCTTTATTCACAGCACAAACTAGTAATGCATGCAGATAGTTACTGGCTGGAGAGGACTAATGCAAATCCTCAGTTTCATTATATCATTGACCTCCAAGGCCCAACTATGAGAGAAATTATTCTAGGAAACAGACTTCCTTGGCTCTCTTTTTGTGACCATCACCAGGTGAATTGGCCCAGTACCTACACCCACTTTTATCTTGCTAAATTTGATCTTTGCTTCACTGCACAACAGCACTTCAAATTATTTCAGTAGGTCTCTCCCAAGTGGCCTAATGTAGGTTCGAGGTTAGCAAACAATCACACAGAGGCCAATTAGCATAGCATGAAATTCCAGTGGAATTCCTGATATAGCCCAGCATGGGCTCAATCTAGGGGTCATACATAGATCATCTAATCCTGGCTGATATTACTCAACGGTTGGATTTGATGGAATTGGGCTGTGCCTTGAAGGTTCTCCTGGCAACTCAAAGTATCTCCGTATGCTTCCCCACTTACATCTTCTATTGTCCTGCACACATATCACATATAATACAACAAGTTTCCCTAATACAAACCAAACTTATGTGTGCTTTGTCATCTTTTGTCTTTCTCTTTCTGCTTGATTAGTCAGAGGAGCCATTGAGGCAGTAGGCACAGATCCTAGGTTGCAGCGATGGCGCTTTGCACGATGCTACTGCGCAAAGAGGCCTAAAGCCGGGTAACCTCAGCCTACTTTTCAGATGCCTAAATGATGGCTTTACGTGATTGACTTTGGGCACCTACTTTCAAAAATGTTGGCCACCGAGTAAAGAAGAGGGGAGTATGCTGGCTCCATGAGTTACATGATGGCTTTTCTTCTATGCTTTCAATATATAGTTTAGAATTTTCTATACACACACTTTGGCCAGACCACAGCCTTTTTTATTTCTTTAGCATCTGGGCTGCTTTCTTGGACAGCGATAAGTGCCTTTGCAAGTTCTTAAAAGTGTCTTTTTGGACTATAATTATGTTCTGTTTAGCTTTCAAAGCCAGATTTATTTAGTTTTCTTTCTGTTACCCATGTTAGAATGTATGTTCAGTTAAGTCTGTCTGTGCTTTACTGATCCTTTATATCTGTGTCTGCTTTATATATATTTTTGTAATACAGACATTCGATAAGCAGAAGTGGGGGGAGAGGAGAAAAAGACAATTTTGGGGGATAGACTGGAAAAAAGTCAGTGTAATTATTACCGACTGTTAAATCATATGTGTATTGGTTACTCTTTTAAAATTAGCTGTGTAGTTTTTTGCAGTTTTCTTCCACTATTGTGCACCAAATAGTTATTGATAGATCTGTATGTGCTATTTTGTGAACTTTACCAGATATATGAATATGTGATAAATTTGGTGGCTGTGATAAAAGATTCTGTACTTCTAGGACATTTGCAAGATAACATATAAGTTTTTCATGTAGTTTTCCTGGATTTAGGGTTAATCTTCAGAATGGGTACCAGCAGGTAACTAGGAATAATCTTTCAGAGAGAGAGGTATTTATAGCTGGTCATAAAAGGTCACTGAAAACAATGTGTATGCCTTCAGAACCATGCATGGGCTTCTAGAAAGATACCTTAAATTGTTTGGAAAAGCACTTGAACATCAGGGCTTGTTCTGAGCAGGAGCTTTGGTGAATTATGTCTTGTCTTGCCCCGTACCCCTTTGTTGTTGACAAAGAAAGCAAATTTGGCTGTGTAGAGTAGCAGGATGTGACCAATATATTGCTGTGCCATAGACCAATATGCAAGGGCTGAAGAGTACCTCTTTCCTCAAGAAAGATCCCAGATGGAAAAATATTGAGGTCAGGTGTCTCACTTAGCAGACCCTAATCCATAGGGAATGGAGTTTTTCTTAGGATATGTTCTTTGAGCCTTGGTATCTCTGGGGATGCCCACAGTACATTAGTTCATTTCTAGAAGCTTCTTTGCTTTGTCCCAGGGCCTTTGACTCCCAGGGCATGGGGACTGATGCATTTTCTTGGGACTTAATGGAAGGTGTTCCTTCCTCTAATTCCCTGTATATGGGGAAAATTTGACTAATAAACCCTATGTTTTACAATACTGGCTGGGAGTCACTGCTGACTGCGGACGTTGGGGTACATTTCCCCTCTAGGGGTGTGTGTAAGGCTTCCCCAGGTATCCCATTCAGGTGGACTCATTGTGGGGAGTGCACGGCATGGAATAGGGATTCTGAAAGCTCCAAGGTCAGTCCCAGGAAACACTGAAGTCAAGGAGACTTGCCCTAGGGAAAGTGTGCCAGGAGGGGTTGTCACTCTACAGGAGGTCCTGTCTGAACTTCATTCAGAGCTGTTCAAGAGCACCAAGCCTGTTCACCTGTGACAGAGAGAGAAAAAACATTTTGAAGTGTTTATTTAGGATTGAACTCATTTTCACCAACACTCAGTCTTGGGACACTTTAATCTCATTCTGCATACTGTCGTACTTCATAGTTGCAGTAGCTCTTTTGGCTTCTACATTTGGATCAGTTTGAATTTCCCATCAGCTTGGTAGCATGATTTTCAACAGATGTTTTAGGGCCACTTTTCATTGTGATTCGTGACAGTGATGCTTTGGGGTTCAAGCCAGACCAGAAAGGGAATGTCATTGCCCACCCTGAAACTCTGGTGCCTTAATGCTATGCTGCTGTGGCTCACAGCCCTGACAGTAACAGGCTGCATACATACATTCAGGTCACACCCTGGCTACTACTGCCCAACTACTTTTTGTAGGGAGAATGTAACACACTCCCATTCATGAATTTTCCCCCAAACCATCTGCCCTATGGTGTCCCGCACTCAGGCTGAACACTTTCAGAAGTTAAATTCATTGCTCCCGTAAAGAGATAGTACCAGCAATTTATTATCTTAATGGGGGTTAACAATCACTCTATTTTAATCAAAGCACTTAATTGGTTTAGAGTAAAAGTAAAATGAATTTACAAAACAAAAAGCTGTAGGTTTAGGTATACCAGGTATAAAAAATATAGATAGAAAAGGTTACAAACAAAAATAAAAATATGATTCTAAGACTAAAACTTAATTTCAGCAAGTTACAATTTTTGCCTAAGCAGGTTTTTTACCTATATTCAGTTCCAAGAGACTTCAGCTCCCATGGATGAAGGATCCAGTGTTCTGTGATTTCAAGACCCTGTTAGCTCCTCAAGGATGCCAAAATGGCTTTCTGGCCTCCTTATATCTTCTAAAGTTCAGTGACCTTGCTTCAGGAGGCAGGAAGCCCTCCTGGGGGCTCAGCTTGCTGCTTATCCACAGGGAGCCTTCCTAGGGGCTCAGCTTGCTGTTTAGCCACCATGTTGATTTTTGCAGTCTTCGCCCTGTCACCTACCGTTATCATAGTTAAGAGGCAATCTCCCCCACTTGGTGGGTTGATGGCTTTGTTTACCTTTTATGTAAATTTAACTTTATTGTCTCTGCCTGATGATCGGGCTGGTCAGACAAGCAAATACCCATTCCTTTTGTTTAGGGTAGACTGGGTTTATGTGTTGTTTGCCAAACACATTTTAAGAGCATAACTCTATCTCATATTTATAATTCTTTGTATGCAACCTGTACATACACCACGCAATGATTTTTGGGACCAGCGTGTTACCCGTTTGTGTATGATATATTACATGACACCTTTTTTAGATACAGATTATACAAGTGCATGTTAGGTGTAGTGAGTATGTCAGGCATGACAAAAGTTGCTGACACCAAGTAGTGAACCACCAGTGGGCATCTTTGTCACAGTAACCCTCACAGGTGAAAAGCCAAGACAAGGTGTGGAGTTCAAATCGCTAGCTAATGGTTGGTTCAGCTTCAGTGGAAAGTTTGTTTGTAACCTAAGTTGTAGGTCTTTCTGTCCCATAGACTCCAAAAGTAGTTGTTCTGGAACTTATAAGGATGACCACTAATGACTTACAGTACACTGACAATACAGATGGCCCCAAATCGTAAGGCTGGAAACAAACCTATCTGAGTTCTGGTTGTAGTAGGAGGTGTTTATCAAAATCTGATCTTGTTTCTGAATTCAAATTTTGTACATAGTCCCTGTCTCTCTAATGGGACAAAACAGACACATCCAGGTACTGGAGAGTTCAAAAATAGGATCCAGATCAGAATTTAAGCCTATCTCTAATACACATTACAGCTTTCAGGTAGGGGGACCACAAAGTACTTTGCAACCTAGTCTACAAAATGGTATGGTATTGAGGAATCCCTTCAACCATATTTAAAATGAAGCCACCTCTGGGGTGACATGCAGTAACTGTTCAACGGTATGGAGCAAGCACTATGCAACAGTTTGTGATGTGCTGAATGAGCAGCAGAGGATAGAATTTCCTGAGCTTGGAGGAATCACTTAGGAGACAGGATCATTCAAGAAATTCATTATTGAAAATGCATTGTAAGTAATCAAATTAGTTCTTAAATAACTGATGTTATTTTCTCTCTAGGTTATGCTCATCATGACAGCGGAGCACCTATAGCATGTGACAGCTTATTACTTTTTATATAATAATATCCTGAACAGTAATATGAATACTCATGTTGAAATGACAAAATAAATATGTTATCCAGTGTAGCAACAGGTAGTCTAGCCAGGAAATGCACATGCAGGCTGCAGCAGTCTAACACATCTGACACCTGGAGCAATAACCATTCAGATTTATTTCTGTGTAAAAAGTAATTCATGAAATGACTATATTACATTTTCAAAGTGATTTAATAATTGTATTGGTAGCCAGCCCTTATAAATAATTATATTATTCTAATATAATTGTGGTGTCTATTAATACACACTTCGTCTTCAGAATATACTACAATTTTCTAATGAAAAAGCACTATTGTATTCTACAAAAACACAATAAGTCAAATTTTGTTCACAGTTACATCCTTGGGACTTCAGAGTCATTGATGTCAATAGATTTACTCCAGATGGACAGTGATGAGGCTAGAAGCAGAATTTGTCTCTACTTTTAAAAACTGCTAGTGTAGTATTTTAAGGCTGATTGCTGTGGAATATTTTTAATATGTTCTGCAAATTGCCTACTGCCACAGGCCTAATATACAATTTCTTTTGTGAATTATTTATACCATCACTAAAAGTTCATGTTCCGTAAGAACTGCACCAAAAATCTGTTGACACAGCAAAAAGAAAACAATAGCTAGAGAGGAAAATCTATTTTTTCCCAAATATCTGTAGCACTGAATTAATATGCAAAAGGAAATCATAAGAGTAAACCATTTTAGTGTACCTTCATGAGGTTAGTGGGGCAAGTGGCATTTAAACCAATTTTACACTGGTGTAATTCACTTACTTTCCAGTTTCACATCAGTGTGAATAGTGAATCAGACCCAGTGTGATACTGTCCCAGTTATGTGCTTTGCTGATAAAGAACTTGGTAGTTCCAGTGAAAAAACAAAGACCTGAAGGAATCTTTGAGACAGCTACTGTTGCAGTCTCTGTGGAAAACAATATCATCTCCCTACTTATATGCTGATTAGTTCAGAAACATCAGATTCATCACTTGCTGTGCTTCGCTAAATATTCTGTTCTATGAACAGTGCAAAGAAGCCAATGCAAGCAAATCTGCACTTCACCAAAGGAAGTTTGGCATAATGTCCCTGGTAGAAATACATTTGGGAGAGATTTTTAAAGGTTTCACTCCCATGGAATAAAAATTGGGTGATGTTGTTTCTGTTGGCTCTAGTAATGTCAAAGCCAATGATGATGAAAGAATTGTTGTAAAGTTTCTCCCGCCACTTGGAATATTGTCTCATTTTAAAAAAAAGAAAGAAGGAAGGAAAAAATCCCTGCCAAGATAGCAGCTGTGAACAAAGTTGTCAGCAAAATGAATTTTAAGTTTCACACGCTCCATTGGATAACAGGATACACGAATACAGCTTTCAGCAGATCGGCTGTTGAAGGGCACAGATCCAGACCCTCAAAACAAAATAGAGCTTTAACATGGTTGTATTTTATGGTTTAGGTTTTAGAGATAGACATGTAAAGTCTAATGTGCAGAGGGAAAATGGGAAGAATCTGGGCCAAGTGGCTAGTATATTGGTACATCAGTTTTTGGGTGCCCAAAATGGCCCACCTTAAAGTGCCCTGATTTTCAAAGGATAGGAGCTCAGCACCTTCTGCAAACCAGACCCTTGTACTGTGTCTCATGTTGGTGTCCAAAAACTGAGTCACACCAAAATCACATTTGAAAATCTTGCCCATTGTTTGCTCGTTACCAAAATTAGACCAGTAAATATGGGGAAGGGAAATGTAATTTCTCCATGTCAAAAGTTTCTGTCCATGTAGGTTCCTGTATGGCTCTCATAGTCATTTTAGGAGTGCCTCCCAAACTGATAAAATGTACACAAACCTCCACTTGTCTCTGTCTCTTTTCTTGTAATCTGCAGGAAGGGGACTTTGTTTGTTCTGGGTGTTTTGTCTCACTGTTTTAATGCATTATGAACCAGGTCAAAGAAGTGGATTTTCTAATGTTTCATGCTCTGTCATTGAATCCTGCAAAGACACCTTCAGACAGGTTGTTCCAAGGGATCAGTCAACTGGTTCTTAAGGATCTTGAATCTTTCAATTATTTCTCTGAAGCAAACTCAAATGGAATCCATTTGACTGTTTAGATTTATTTGGATCTGTACTCTGCCCCTCAGCCCATGGGGTCTAACCTTCAGGTAGTGAGTATCCCATTGTAGGGTGACTGTCAGGCCCACAGCAGTTCTGCACTCTCGGTCAGATACTCTATTTAAACCTGAACACTCTAGGGCTTCTCCAAGTCAGGGGGTCACTCACACTACATTTTGTGGAGCTTCTGATCTGAAAGTCCCAGATCATGGAAAATGTAGAATATCCGTCCTAGCCAAATAGAAGCACTATAGATCTACTGAGATCCTGGCTCATTGATAGTGGCCCAGAGCTAACTCTGAAGGATTGCTACCCTGATTATATTCCAACATCACTTGTGTAGCTGTTACACATTTCCAAATTTACCATTACATTCTACTAACATCACTTGCTTTGTAGGCAGTAGAACAAAGGAACACACCATTATAATCCTGCAGTATTGCCCATCTAGGAGACACATACTGGAGGGGTGTGTGTGTGTGTATCTATATATATGTAAAAATACCTATATTAAGATTGCTTAACACGTCCCATTATAACTCCTTTTAGTGGCTTATAACTTTAACAAATTTTAACCATCAAGCCTAAAAATTTCCAGTGTACTTGTCTCTACCCTAGATGGTATTTTTAAGTTTGAAGGGAATATATGTATTACACACAAAAATAAAAATTGTATTTATGCATGTATTATGTCAGAAATAAATGGAATCTGTGTTTGGATCACCATGCCTACCACTGATTTTTACTGTAGTTAATATAATGCTTTTAATGTTTTACTGTGCCACATGTAGTTTAATATATCATATTTCCATTTAAAGTACCCGTTATCCAAATGAGAGCATAGATTATTGAGGCTGTGGAATTTTTGTATGTATCTGAAGCATTGCTAAAGTTGATTCACATTCAGGTAAAACAGGGTGGAGCAGTGGAGAGGGATATGGAAAAGTCTGTTTCTACTTAAAGGCGTGCTAATTGGGCTTCAGGGGCTGAGTGTAAAATACACCAGGCTTTCCCACGGCCACACCCTAAGCATATGATCTTTAATTAATTCATGGAAACACTCAGACTGCTTCCTACAGATGGCAGCTGGCGCTGTCTGTAAAATCTCCTGTGCTCTGCAGAGAGCAGAGGATTTTATATGATAACATGAACTGATATGTTTCTACATGGCAAAATGAAATGGGTAGAATGCAATGGAAAAGTCTGAAACATGCAACATCCCATGTCTTACGAAATAACATTGAAATTTGATTGTGATGGCAGCCCTGTAATGTTAACCATGGAAACTCTAACACAATGTGGTCCTGCATCAGTAAATACGTTTATTTCCTGCAGACTGCATGGGAGATTTTGACAGATATCCACCCAAGAGCTTTTGTGTTCACTCACTTTTTAGCACCGTTCCCAGGGATTACAATCTTTGCAAATAGCACTTTTCAGAATGACCATACAGCTCCATCCTAATGATGTGAACTGTAATGTAATCTGCATTAAAATACACGAACATATGAGATAGAGTCATAGGAATTCCATATTGGACCAGACATAGGATCCATCTTGTCCAATATTCTGTTTCCAGCAGTGACCAGTACCAGATGACTCAAAGGTGTAAGAAACTTCGCAAGAGACAGTTATGGACTAAGTTGCCCATAAGTAGAAATGAATATGTTGCCCAGCATAGCTCATATGATGCCAGAGCATTGTCTCCTGAGTACTATAGGTGAGGGAACCTCAGAATGAAAGGACGAGATTCAAGCAACCATGAAATGAGAGGATACTTCTAAACCAGAATTTCATTATAAGTCTTTTTGTGCAGTTCCTCTGCATTTTTATTTTATTTATTTATTTTGGTTCATATAGATGATTGCTAAGTAGAATGTTCCACTAGGAAGGAAACAAGCAAACTAAGATTTCTCACCATTCTGGCAGCTATAAGTGATGCATTCTTAGTGAAACAAGTTAGCTTCAGAAATGGTTGGATTCCAATGGCTGATTTTGGCTGCTGAGGTAGCTGTGATTTGTAGCTTTGACACTTAGGAATTTTTAACTAAATTGAGCTTAATACAAAAGGGGTGAAATGTAATGGATCATCCCTTTTCAGCTTTACTAAATAATGTTTCTGAGATGTGACTATTTAGATTTATAAAGGAAATATTTAGATTAATTTTGGTTATTTAGAAAGAACTGGGAAAACCTCAGAAGTAGTTGGTGGTTCAGTTCAAATAAGCATCAAAATTGCTCCTATTTAAGCTTCTCTGAACTCACTTGAACTTCTTTGAAATAGTAAATCAGGTTAGAAATCTCTTATGAGAACAGATATCACTGCCATCATTTCTGGAAGTCCATTTCCAGTCACTCCATAAATACTAGTGTTTCAAGGATAGCTTCTCTGGGGGTATTTTGATTCTTATGCCTCTACTCTTACTTGGAAGCAGGAAATGAAGAAACCTGTGTAATTAAAACCGACAGACAAACTGATGCTGCAGACATTTGCATATGTGCTTATCTTTATTCTCTTGACTAGTGCCAATCAAGTCAATGAGTAAAACTAAGAACATTAATTAGAGGACTGATTCTCATTTACATTCAGTGGCAGCATTAGGCACCTGGAACCCATGCAATCGCAGGGGCCCCCGAAGTAGCGAGGGGCCCCCTGACAGCCAGATCCAGCCTGCTGGGCATCAGCCAGTCCCTCCTCCTCAGTGCTGCTGAGGGTTCAAAATGGCAGCCTCCACACAGCATGACATCATGTGCACCAGAAGAGCTTTGGAACTGAGTTTTGCCCCCCACAAGACAAACACAGCCACTGTACGTTAAGACTGCTCTACACCAGTCTGAGAGTGCAAAGAGACCTTCAAATGAATGTACATATAATAAATACAACTTAAATCAAATTTTAAGGCCCTTTTACACTGCCAAACTGGCCTTTGTGTATATGAGAGTTAAGCCCAAAGGCCTTTGATTTCTGAGGAAATTAGGTGTCTAAATACCTTTGAGGACCTAGGCATTGGTGTTTCCAGGCCTGGGACATTACTTAAAACTTTTTGAAACATGAAGCTGTTTGGGTTTGTTCCCTTATCCAAAGAGGTCAGCTCATTGTTAGCCAAGATAGATTCTTTTTTTGTGACCATTTTATTATTAAGTGTTCACGTTTCTAAAGTGTGATGTTGATTTAGGAGAAACTCTGATTTAAATCTTTTGAGCTTCCTAGTAAAAGCCAAATGGAAAAAGAGTCTCATTAAGAGTCTTGGAAAAGAAGTCTGAAAGGCAGTAAGTCCTGAAAGAACTGATGCATTTTGGTTAACAAAGACTCCCAGTTCCACTGCCTTGCCTCTGACCCTGAGAAAAAGTCTTGTACCCGAGTCGTATTGTTCATGTAAAATTAGCATATGTCAATGACACAAAACCGATAACTTTTTAAACTAGGCCAGTAGAGAAAATGACTTCATGCTCTCAACATTTTCTCAGAGAAACGCTTGGATCTTTTTTCAATCATTATTTAGTAAACAGCATCAAATAGTCATTCAAATAAAAAACAACAGCGAAGGCACACAAAGAGAAGCACAATTTTCTCTGTGCAGCCTGGGATGAAGCCTCTGGAAAAAATAAACTTCAAACATTTCAGAAAGGGTGTATAGAAAGTGCTACGTGGTCTATTTCATGCACCCATGAGTTTATACCAACTGTTGTTTTAATTCAGCATAATAATGATTTAGTGTGAAGGGAAACATGTTCTTCATTAATTTTATTTTTTGGATATGCTAGCCTATGCATTTTATATACAAATGAGCAGAGGGGTGGAGAATATTTTTCTTTTTTGTTGCATTAAGTTGGAAAGTTAAAGTCCTTGGGTGAGATTCTGTGTGACCCCTCTAGGAGGCACAGCATGGAATTTGCAGCTTGGAGGAGGGGGAGAAAGATGGCTTTAAGCCATCTTTGGCCCCTCTTGACTTGGGACTCCTCTGTGCTCCCACCCCACATGATTTACACAGCCCTCTGAACCTGTCCATGTTATGGCAGCAATCCAAGTGACCTGGAGGGCCGCAGTGCAGCCTGGAGCACAGTGCACATGGGATATTGTTTTTGAAGGAACAAAATGAGATAGGAGATTTCCAGAGAATTGAAGCGTTCCACTGCAATTCGGTATTCTGAATATGCATCTGGGAAATAACAACAGAAGCTGGTCACAGGCAGGGGGACCTAGTAAATCCAATAACACACTATGAGCCCCAGTAGTTTCTGCTCCAATCTCTAATGGGGCTGGTTTGTGGTCACATTAGTAATCATCCCTGTAGGGTTGTCAGCCCTCCAGGATTGTCCTGGACTCTCCAGGAATTAAAGATTAATCTTTAATTAAAGATTATGTCATGTGATGAAACCTCCAGGAATATGTCCAAGAAAAATTGGCATCCCTCTGAATTTTGGGTTTTGGCCTGTTTTCTCAATATCAGCAAGGTGTGAACATTCATGGATGTCTTGCTCTCATTTAAATGATGATTTATTCCCTTGAATAGGTGGTTGGTTAATAAGGATAGAAGAGTGGTAATGAGGCATTAAAATAGATCTTATGAGAAAACTGTGAAACAGGAGTTCTCCAAGTTTTTCATGGCAATGGACTACACCTAAGAGGGAGATTGTCATGGCCAATCCCTTCCCATTTATAAACACATGCAACCATTCCCCTACCAACCAGCAAGGAACAGTAATACTGAGAAAGTTATTGAATATATTTTTTGCTTCTTTGAATGCAATTTAGCAGCTGGAAACAAGGAGAGCCAGCACCTTGTGATCACAAGTCCACTGACCACAGTGAGGACTGCTGCTGTAAAAGGATAGGGTTCCATTATTAAGTGTTTAAATGTTTTTATTATCTTAATCCATCATCTTTGCATCAGATTTGACAGTGACCACTGCAGCCTTTTGTAGCTAAATGGCTTTCAAAGGCATGGCACATGCTGGCATGGGGTGCAGAAGGGCAGCACTGGAATGGGAACCTCCAGGAACATTTCTGGATGAGACTGTCCCCAGTATATGGTTCCTGGGGCTCCCAGGGAGTGCACAGGGCACTGGTAGCTCCCCCACCTATGCACAATCATGCAGAGAAAGGAGTATCTGAGCCCTAAGAATTAGGGTTAATATAAAATAAAACCAAATGTCTGAACCTGCGGTTCCTCTCGTACTGAGCAGGATTAAATAAAAAGGATTCTCTTTGGAAGCCATTAGAGAAGTCATATTCTCTTTCAAAGACTTTTATTAAAGGTGTGTGTCTCCACTGCACTAGAGAAGGAGAGAGAGAGACTTGAAAGTATGCAGCAGCCTGGAGTTGTTTCATCTGTAGTTATTTTTTTAAAAAAGGTAGTGAGTTTCCATTCACTGTTTCTGATTGCAGAGTATTTATTCTATGTTTGGGTTGGAACCTAGTCATGTTTGAACATGACTGTGAACAACTGAGTTAGACACCAGGATGCTAACCTCAACTTAGCACTCAGTGTAGACCAACGTAAATTATGTTCAGCAACGTGTCAGAGAAGCATGATTAAACCTAGCTGTCCCAGTCTTTAATCATGGTTAGTGGACATGATGCTGAACATGGTTTGTCCTGGTCTACATTGCCTGCTAAATCATAGTCAGCATCACGGCATCTAACTAGATTGTTCATAATTGTTTCAAAGACCTCCATTTCCCCAACTGCTGGACAGTACATATTTTGCGGAGGGTGTTTCACAACGTATTTTTTTTTCAAACAGGAAAGACAAAGAATTCCACATCGTTAGATATTATATTTACACAGTCCCTGTCCCAACTTGCTTACAACATTTTTGTTCTGTTTGTACAGTTCCTAGCACAGAACAGCCTGGTCTATAATTGGGACCTCGAGGTGCTCCTGCAATACTCATAAATAATACTATTAAATTGTACGTTTCTGATAAGCCCTGAATGGATTGTGAATAATGAAGACGACTTGTCATTAAAACAATCAAAAGTCCTGGGTTCTTCTTTTCCTGGCTGTACCACATCCTTGTTCTGTTTTCAGAAAAATGACTTAGCCTCTCATTGCAACAGCTCACCCATCCATAACTAACCTACCCACATGGATGTTTTGAAGCTTCACAGATTAGTGTTTGTCAAGACCTTTAAGATCTCCTAAGGGATATTCTGTAGAAATGCAAGATACTATTTGTTTTGCTGTTAACAATGTAACTTAATCTTTTTTTAAATTATGCCTCAGTAAAAAAATAACCACAAGTTCCATTTTTTAAAGCTTTCTTAAAGTTGGTCTCTCGCTAGGAACAGACCATTTTTGTAATGGACAGGCCCCTTTTGACAAGAGGGGCTGATGACAAAATGGTGAATACTTGGAGAGCTGCTACTTTTGTTATTCTGAATGCTCGTGAAAATAAGTTAACTTTAAAGACCAGATTATTTGGGAGATTTTCTTTAACGCTGCTTAAAATATGTCAAGCGTGACCATGCATTTCTTTTTTTAACAAACCTTTGTTTTACATGGTAGGTAGAACCAGAAAAAAAAAAAAAAAAAGCTCTTGGCACAAAAACTTTTCAGGAAAGAAAGTTATTTTAAATGTCCATTGAGAACATGTTCGTAAAACAGGAAAAAACACAGTTAGGTTGATAATAGCTCTCTGCAAATGTTAGCATCACTAAATAGCTTTGCCATCTTTTTTTAGAGGGAATGTGATGTCCTAAAGTAGCAGTTCTTAATTATGCACCATACAAAGCGGTCAGGAGTTTATGCCTGTGCAATTTCTTTTGCACAGGAAAATGCATTTTTAATGTTTGAACCAGCAGATTTGTTAGCTGCAGTAAATAAATAATGAGAGTTGCTCTCTGAAATATAGTATAGAAACATCTTTTAAGGAGTGAGCACTGGGTTGAACAAGTTCCTCAGCAAATCGAGAAACAAATGGCACTTGATAAGTAACCCAGAGGCGTTACTAACAGTAACTTAAAATCTCACCTCTCACAATAATATCCTCGTGAATAGACCAAGGAATCTAGCATGGCAACAAATTACAGCAGTATTAATCTCTTTACAAAGGTGTGCATTGCCAAACCCACCAGTGGCTTTATTTAACAACTACTTCAAAAAGGGAAATATTTTTATATTAATTTTAATCTATAGACAAGAGCAGTAAAAGGTGCAGTTGTTTTAAAGTGTAAATAAGACCTAGATTGATATCAACCTTTTTTGTACAAAATAGGCAAAAATCGGTTTCCAGTTCTCCCAGGGAAGGTGGTTTTATGAATGCTGCCAGCTTGTGTTACTTTGTTTGAGCTAGAAATGAGAGCTTGATGGTATAATGCCATGTGACTGTGATTGCTTCTTCCCTCTAGAAGGCAAAATAGCTAGCACTGTTGACAGGAAATGTTGTAATCTACAAAATGTTGTGAAGTGATTCTATAATTTTGTCTCTGCTCTGAATGACTTACATGCTCTTTCTGGGAAAAAAGGTATGATTATGATTATTATGGTTTTTATTTATCTAGCACCAGTAGGTATTCTTGCAGAAACATACCTTCATGATCCCAGTGCGCAGGAGATCCTTGGCACAGTGATCCCCGCCCCCATTTCACAGGCAGTGTTCCACACCTCTGACCCCCTCTTCTCTCCGAAGTCTATGGAAGGCTCACTACAGGTATTGGTGTCATAGTGGACAGGAAGGGCAGAGGGTAGGCTAGGAGAGGCACAGATGGGTCAGGGCAGGGAGAAAGCATCATCTCCCCCCTCCCCCCAACTCCTTACTGCCACCACCAGTTGCCTCACACTGTATAATACTTCCACAATTCCTCCTTCCCTCTGCCTCCCATACATACATTGGAGAACCACCTTTAGCCCTTCAGATCGGATGCAGTGAGCCATAACCATGAGAACAGGAATAGCCCTGGCCTCTCATTGATCCTGAAGGATCTGCAACCTTTGTGAGTAGGCACGGTTGGCTATTCTGCGTGAGAGGAATAACCCTGCCCCTAATGCAGCAACTGTTGAGAAAGTTCCACAAGCAGAAACTTGTGCAGGTTTCTTCCTCTTAATCCCCATCCTAAAGTGTCAGTCCTACTGGCTCTCCCAAGGACAATTTACAATCTCATCAAACATTTAGAACTGAATGCAAAGGACGCTGTTACCAAGAGAAAAAAATGGCTTTGAACTTTCCAGAAAATTTAGTGCTGCCAACATATTGTGATCGCACTTTTAAGATCTTAAGTATTATTGCCAACGGCCACAAACATTACTGGTTACTGCTTATAGTATCCGTTGGACATGGGAAACTAAATTTAATGGGGTGGTAGCCAAAATCTACTAATGGGGAAAAGTGCACAGGAGTAATTCAGTGTGTTGTAATCTTATCCACAGGCTGTTCTGTAATCTGTACAAGATCTCTGGCAAACAACTTTACTTTTAAGTGGTAAAAAATATTTGCACACTCATAAAGAGAGTATAAACAATGTGTGATGTCATGAACTAGCCTGCTGTAGTTCACTTGAAACACATCTGAGACCTTCAAGCATATCTATCTTAAAGAATGACTCAGGGAAAGACGGGAAAGTACAAGAAAGCTCTTTACCATAATGTCTATATTTCCAGCTAGTACATGAAGAAGCTGATGTACAATTTCCAGCAACAATAAAATGAAGCTACTATAATGTCATACTCTCCCTTCCTCTTTCCCCCCATTTGCGCTCCACTTACTAATTTATTTTCTCACCCCCATGCCCAAAGAGCTCCAGGCCTTCATGCTGAAGCCACCTCCTGGGTAGAACCCTGGCTGAAGGGTCTGCATGCAGAACAGCTACAGTGCTGGGCTCCAAGGAGGTTTTATTTCAGGCAAAAATAATTCACAAAGGTCTGGACTAAGGCTCAATGAATAGGGAATAGCGCTGTGATCCCACTTCTCACCACTAGCACGTACTCAGAACCAGCCATAATTATACCCAATGACTTTAAGAGCATTATTTGAGCAATGGTCAGAGGGAAAAGGAATTAAGCAGTGTGAAGACCCCTGAAAGCATTATGCCTGCAGAAATCAGGAGCGGGGATAACACCACTTCCAGGGTAGGTAGGATCAGTGTCATTCCCTGCAATGCATTCTGCACCTATTCTGCAGGTATTGCATCTGCTTTCCCCAGTGCTGCTCTGTATTTACCAACTGGTGTACTGTGTAAGGCTCCCACACCGAACCCAAATCCTACTCTTCGAGGGTGCCCTCTGGCCTTCTCCCCTTGTGGTCCACAGCATTTTGCAACCAAAATATGGCTGCCTCCTTTGCAGTGTGCTGGGAATAGCTCTGTGATCCCACTTCTCACCACAAACATGTACTCAGAACCAGCCCTAATTATACCCAATGACTTTAAGAGCATTATTTGAAAAAAGAATATGTGCCAGTTGGTTTAATTCCTCCTTTTCTGCTTTGTACAGGCTTGGGAGATAATAGTTACGTAGCAGAATGGAAAAGGTAACTACAGTGAGTGCGCTGAATGCAACAATCCCATTGAAATCACAATTGAGGTGCACGAGTGATTAATTTGACCCAGTACAATAAGTCAGGCTATGGTTAGTTTTTGTGTTTATTACATGAACTATCTGAAATATAACACCGCGAGAATCCGACTTATTCAGGCAAAGTATCAATTCACCCAAGAACTATAAAAAGATGCAATATAGCTCACCAAGTAACATGTCCTGTTTTATGCAGAGAAGGAGCATGCTGCAAGGAAGCCTTGGAGGCTCATGGGAAGTTAACACTTCATTGCCACTGCACACGTGCCGTAAGAACAGTTCTAGGGGTTTGGCAAGGATGTCTGTGCGATGATGCCGGCAAAACACTTCTGAATTGCTGCCTCACTTGTCTTGGGACTCTCAGAGTCCTGTTACCTGTGACTTAATTCAAAGCAGTGTTGAAAAGGGAATTCTAGTGACCTGAAAATATGCTGCTCAGATGTAACATGTTAATAATCAGGTAGCTATAATGGGGTTTCCCTCTAATTGTTAGAGGGCTGGCTAAAACCCAGTTTGACAAACTGCTAACTGTGGTCAGGGTAGTGTTATTGACAATGGATCTTGATGTCCCTCGTTCAAACTCTGTAAAGGGGGTTTCAATCCCGCAAAGACTGAAAAGTCATTTATCAGATTAAAAGTATTTCCAAATTGAACTGCAGCTGCCCTGTACACTTTGCAGTCCTCCTTCAACTTTGTCAATGAATCTGAAATTTATTTAGTATCATTGCTAATCAAGCTTTTTAATTAGGAGTTATTATGGACCTCCTCCTCTAAGGTGCAGAGTGCTCCAGAAATCAACAGTAAATGAGGGTAATTAGCACCTGCCAGGATTGAGCCCTATGTGCTGTTCCATTTGGAACATGATTTTGATCTGAGACTTCCTCAAACTGTCAAAAGATCCTTGCAGGCCATCTGAATTAGGGATGCATGAAAAAAGTTCGGATCATTTCCAGCTTGGTCCTTTGCCTAAAAGCCAAACTAAAAGCTTGCCTGAGATTTGAAAATGTTTTGAGTCCTATGCCTCCTCACTCCCTGATTCTAAACAGAAAGAGAGATAACAAAATATTGTGAGAACAGTGATTATTCAGGGTAATTCCAACCAATCAAAATCAGGAAGTATTCCCTCTGTATGACAGAGTGTTGTATAAAACATCCACTTCAATTTCTCAAACAGACGTTTGCATATACAGCTGTAAATCCAGTGTTGCAGATTTTCCTGATGGCTCCAACGCTAAATGAAGCTTAAATCATTCATTCTGTAAAATCTGAGAGAGAGAGAGAGAGAGAGAGAGAGAGAGAGAGAGAGATGTGCCAGGCCTGTTTCCTCTTTTGTGCTAGCTATGCAGAGGATACAAGTTCAAGCCCTGATATTTCTGGCTGTATTCTCCCTTTGCTCTGGTGTTAAAATGGTACCTTTCTGGAGTTCAGTCAGGAGGGCATTTACTCTTGAGAGGAAGGGAAAAGAGTAAAAGCAGAAACAGCTGTTGGTGCAGGCAGGATGGCTTTGTGGAGAAAGCAGGAGTGGAAGGGGGAAAAAACATCTGTTAAAGCTTTATGAGTGACTCTTTTGGCTCACTTCATTCTACAGTTGTGGAACTCTGCCTTCTGCAGTAGATGTCACTGCTGGCAATGACAAATGCTACAAAGGCAATGGAAATAATAGAAAAAATAGAAATAATTTGGCTAAGAGGAATGTAGTAAACAGAAGAAACATGCAGTTCATATGGTTAAGTTATCCCGTATTCTGTACAATAGGCAATAAAAGTAAAATATAAGTGTGATATTTGAAGAACTGATTTACTGTTGAAATTTCCTATGCTAGTTCTAGTGACTTTATTTTAGAGAATACTTAAGACAGAAAGAACTGTTACTTTGTATCAATTAATACCTTAAATCACACTTACCTTCAATATCTAATGTGTAAACTGATGACCCATTGGTTGTCTTGTTGAATCCGTCACCAGCACATAGAGGTGTGAGGGAAGAGCTGGGGACTCAGTGAATGGGCTTCCACCATGTTTCTATCAAGTTGCATTTTTGATGGACTTTTTAAAAGCTCATGTTAATCTGAACCCGTGTAATAATACTCATCTTCTCTCATTACAGAGTTGCCAGTTACAGCCAGTAGACAGATGGGAGAAGTAGTTTGGGTATCTCATGCCCCATTCTCCTCTTATCTGCAGACTCCCTGGTTGGACTTTGTCTCACACGATGCATTTCAGTATTCCATCTTGATGAAGGGAAGTGGGGAATCCGGGCAGTTGCCTGACTGCCGTACTTCATACATGAAGTCCAGCTGGGGAGCCTTTTATTTAACTTAACAAAGAGAAGTTTAAGGGGTGACTTCAGCACAGTCTATAAGTATCTGCATGGGGAACAAATTTTTAATAATGGACTCTTCAGCCTAGCAGAGAAAGTTATAACGTGATCCAATGGCTGAAAATTGAAGCTAGATATATTTAGACCGGAAATAAGGCATAAATGTTTTAACAGTGAGTGTAATTAATCATTGGAACAACGTAACAAAGGTTGGGGTGGATTCTCCATTACTGAACATTTTAAAGTCAAGATTGCATGTTTTTTGTAAAAGATATGCTCCAGAAATTATTTTGGGGAAGATTTATACCCAGTTTTAGATTAGATTATCTCAACGGTCCCTTCCGGCCTGGGAATCTAGAAATAAACTGTTTTAAATTTATTTTAAAACGATTCTCATTCAAATCTCTTAAAGTTTGTAAGTATCACTGGAATGTTGTTATCCTAGATCTGATAGTGATAGAGGACACTATTTAAAAACCAAAACAAAACACCTTCTCTCCCTCCCCCCCCACAAAACAGCCACATTTGCATTGCAAAATAACTGCCTCTATGAACATCTTTAACTGCTTGCAGTTTTACTGTAGAGTAAGACTTCCACTGTGGGAATATTTTTTTACACTGTTATTCTTAGATTTCTTTCAGCGTTAATGCTTTCTGTATTTCTCTGCCATTAAATATCTTTTTGTATCTGATTATATTCCCCTAAATGTATTATCCTGAATCTTTCTCAAGTTAAATCTTCTTTCCACAGATACTCTTGTAGTTTGTTTCCTTACTTTTGCTCTCAACACCTTCCAACTTAGAATCATCTGTGAATTCCATTTGTGGTTTTCAGATAACTAAACTAGGGTAGGGTTGTTAAAATAGGGTTCAACATTTATATCAGCTATATCTCAAAAACCACCTCAACTCTAATTCTATGAACTGCTGTTCGTCCTACAGCCAGTTTTTAGTCTACATGGCAGTTCTTATCCAAATCAAATAGAATAAATTTTGAACTAATGAATTCATAAGATGATGTAGGAAATGCTCTACTGAAATCCAAATGTATACTACATGAACCTCACCTACACATTTTGCAATTACAGTCATCTCTAAGAGGATACTTTCTTTTCTTAGGTATAAATTTGAATGTACATTAACAACTTTGGGGACACTGTGTAGGAAGCACTCACAGCATTGCAGACATGAGCTCATCTCTTGTCTACTAAGAGGAATTAGGAACTCAGAGTTTGAGCATGCCCCTGGAAGAGTTGATATGAGATGCTTACAAAGCCATTACCCACAAAAGGTGTGCCTCATTTAAGTAACTGGGCTAGTGTGTGGCCAATATTGTTAAATGTAAATAGTCTTGCACCCTGAATCAAAACAGCCAAATTCTGTCTTTATGTACACTGTACAACCTCTCTGAAGTGAATGGAGGTACACAGGTATATCTGATTGCATTATTTGACTCTACATGCTAAATCTATCAGTCAGCAAGAATATGTTTTGGAAAACTATTTAGGGACTGTTATAGAGAAAATTATTGAAATTTCAGATTCATGCATATCATCAGTAAATAGGCAAACAAAATCCTAAATTAGACTTGCATGCCCTATAATATATAACAGTGCCTGGCACCCCATTTGGCTCACTGTTCTTGAGAACAAAATGGGGCTTCCTACCACTAATATGTCATCGTTTGGAGAGGAAAAGACAACAGCCTTCGGTGTTATGAGCTTGTGCCCAGGTAATTAATTACTACTTGATCTGTCTTCTCTATGAGTCCAGAGACCTTTCTTTTTATCTGAATGTGACAGTCCAAAACAACAGCTTATTTTTCCAGCTCCAGTTTAGGTTCTTTTAACTACAACTGGTCAAATAATTCATTGTGAAGAACATTTATTGCAATTTATGGCAATAGTCCATATGTTTTTCAAATGTTGATTTCTGGTTCAAATTCCCACCAGCGTAATATTTGACTTGTAGCTGTGCATAAATAAAGAAAAAAATCATAATGTGAGATACTGAAAATAAACTGGCCTATACAAATATAGTGTTTTCTCTAGATTAGCACTACCCTCAAATACAAAGTAGAATATATGCTGTATACCTGGAACATCGTCGTGCAGAAAAGTCTTTCCTCCCTCACAGCCCAAAGCTGTCTGCTTTCTCTCAGCTCTGTGCCCTGGTCACAAAGATTGTATGTGGGTAACCTGAGAGGCAATGGGCTCTTGAAGTCTAACAATCAAAAGTCTCCATTACCATTGGGATCATATCGTGCTTTGCTCAATACACATGTACTGATAAATGTTCCTTTTACAAACAGACTGGTTAGGAACTAACTCAACAATACTTCTTCCAAGTCTGTATATCAGATAATGGTCTCTGCAAGGACCCACTTTCAAGAATATGTTTGAACTTTTTATTAAGGCAAAGTTACAACAAAATGATAACATACTACATCTTACATTACTTATTACTTATTCAGGATCAGGTTAATATTTGAAGAATCTGGTAAAGCTTCTGGCTAGGGAGCCCTCCTACTCCAAGTACACTAACAAGGGTGACCATATTTCTAAATAGAATCATAGAATCATAGACGATTAGGGTTGGAAGAGACCTCAGGAGGGTTACCTACTAACAGTAGAAGATAGAGAGAAAGATATTGGGCCAAATTCATGCCTGGTATAAACAGGCACAACTGTAAGTGTCTTTAACCTTATACCAGGCCTAAATGGGCCCCTTCAGACTTTGTTAAAACCTGAGAATTAAACAAACTCTACATCCCACAAAGTAAGAATCTTTAGCAATTATTTGTATTACAATAGTACCAAGTGGTCAAGGCCCCCACTGTACTAGGCATTGTACAAAATATAAAAGACAGGCAGACTTCTTGCTTACCATCATCATTATGTATATAAGTTTATGTTTTGTGTTTGATGGATTTTGTGTGAAATGACCCCCGTTGGTCAAGGTACGCTCAATTGTTTGCTTATTGTCACCAATCAATCTCTTGTAGGATATGACTACAGGATAAGAAAATATCTGAGACAAGAGTGAGTATGACCCAAACGAAAATGTGGTTGGAATCTGGACACATCTTTGCATGTAAGTAATTGGCTCACAACAGTGCTCCTCCTTCAGCATCAGTTAAACCTGCAATATCTTGAATATGATTTTTGTGGCTTAAGTAATGATAGAGTAGCTCTGGTAGTATCATCCACAACCTAAAGCTCAGTCCTACAGAACTGTGGATTACTATTACTATTAATGGTAATGAATGCTAATATAGTAAAACATGTTAATTTAGAAAAGTCAGGCCTGATCATATCCCCCAGATCAACATTTGGAAGGTCCCCTCAGTGCATGGATCATGCCTTCCATGTAGAAGAGGTGGAAGGTCTTAGACATCTCTAGGCAGCACCCACTTCAGGGGAACTCTGTTGAGGATGCTCCATAAGTCCAGAGATCTACACAGACATCTGGAGTCGGGGGGGGGGGAGGGGGCATGTTATTCCCTAAAATACTGTAATATGGCCCAGACTGAATTATCTTTCTGCTGGATCATCTTCTTGGTAGGGCTCCCTCCTTAAGAGAGGTTATTAGAGCACGTACTAGAGCACCAGGAAAGGTGTGGGCTGTGGACCCTATTGGGAGGTATAGGTCTTTGTGTGGTTGGTCCTGTCTTTCCACTTATCCCCTATATCTACAGAGTCTGAGGGGAAGGGGGTTTGAGCCCTGTGGTCTGATTTGTGGGGAGCAAATCCAACTCCACAATGGAACAATGAGGAGCAAATCATTGCAAGGGGAACCTCTCAGAAATTTCCTCTGGTAAACCCCTTTCCACAGGGTTTCCCACAGGAGGATCAATTATGTCTATGTACGTGGCTTGAAAGAGATTTTGTGCCTTTTGGGGGGTGTTTACGAATTTGTACCTCAATGTCCAAAGATTCATTCATATAACAATCTGCATTGTAATGTGGAAAGGTGCCATTGGAATAGCTGAACTTATTTTTTAAAGTGTTCAGAAATACATTTGCAATGCATTTGTTACATGTAAAGTGGTATCCTGTTCCCACACTGTATACATCTACTGACAGGGAACAAAACACAGAATTTCATTTATTTAATTATTTATTCATTTATTCTCTTGCTGGGTAATGGAAAGACATTGTTACGTTTATGGGAGAGATGTTACAAGAGTTCCACAAAGATCTGATATTTCCATATTTAGGAATGTCCAACTATCGGCAGATACGAAAGCTATTTTACAGCTCACTGTTAATCCCTCCATTGACTCCCCTCATCCCTGGGAAGCTATAGCATTAGCCTAAAGTTGCTGCTTATGGATCAGTTTTTCCATCAGTGTCACAGAAGTAAAAGGAAGGAAGGAGTGGAATTTCCTTTCTAAACATGCCAGTTAAATGCTCATATAAACTAAACTGCGGTTTTACTTAACACATGGGCTTCAACCCTGGTGTGTAGCCAGAATTTACTACATGTTTAATGACCTATAGTGTAATGGGGCAGATTCTGTCCTGCACCAGAGCTCTTTTTAGCCACAGAGAGTCTTCGGGGAACCAGCACCAGTTCCAGCTCCCTGAATTTGAGAACCAGCTCTGGTCCTGATACCTCTATCAGGCTTATCTAATTTCCACCATTGATGGAGGGTCCTTAATAGATCTCCCCAGCGGAGGATTGGTGTAGCATAGCTCTGCCATGCCCTCTTCCCCAGCCCAACACAGCCCTTATGTTGGGAGGAGGTGGAGGCAGAGGTGCGGGGCCAAATAGCAACACAGATACACTAGCACGGAGTTCCCCCATGTCATGGGAATTGTCTGCTGCTGATCTGCTGTGGATTACAGCCCCTTTGCACCACCTGAGTGATAGGAGTTGTAGCCATGGAAATGGGGTCACAACTGGGCTCTAGATATATTGATTGTAGTGAATTATAAAGAAAAATGGCAGCCGTTTTTGTCAGTTTTCAGTAGATTTTGAATTATATGAATTATTTCTATTTTGCTTACAACTTTTCCATTGCAGCTTGATCTTGTTGAACTGTAGCATAACAAAAAAATTCAGACTTAATGATGGAGACAAATTGGATCATTCATTTGCTGCTCCTCTTGTCAGTTACCATGGTGAGTTTTAACATTTTTTTAGCATGTAATTCCACTTTCAGTTTTCAGAGGTGTGACACAGATCTTGACTTCTCTGGCAAATATGGAAATACAGAATAGAAATTCTTGTCTTGCTCTAATGTAAATCTCCAGTAAAGGACAATTCCCTTTAACAGTATATCCTGCTTTTAATGCCTGTGTAGTAACTAGGGGACATACAGAAGTTTGAAATCCTTTCCTGCCATTGATCACAGTTGTGTTCTCTGCTAGCAATGGGTTTTACAGCAGTGATGGGTTCTGACCTTGTCGCCTTATACCCATTCATGTCAATGGGAAAACTTCCATTGAGTTCAACTAGAGCAGATGGAACTCATGATAGACAGACAGACTGATAGATTTCTAAGGCCAATAAGTACGCAATGGTCAGTGAAAAACTTTTCATTGTCAGTCTTCAGTCTGACTCTCCTTATTTTCATAAGCTCAGAATAATGTGTCCTCCATATGACTAAGTAACACATTAATCACCCATTTCCTTTGACCTCACTGTTGTGGTGTGGTTTGTTTTATGCTTTATGAAATTATAGAGGAAACCAAACAGCCCTAAAACAAATCAAAAGCCCCAATAACTTCAATTAGTAAGTCTTGTTTCATAGAAAATCCTTTGGGGCTTGATCCAAATTCCTTCAAAATCAGTATTCACCCTTCAATTTACTACAATGGGCTTTGTAAAAAACCCTTTATCTTCTTCTGATTTTGTCAATACATTTTATTCTCTTCCATTATCAACTGAAGTCTTATCATGTCAGATCATCACTTCTGCCCTCAGGCAGGGGCATTTTATTTTGATTTAACAGTAAGAACACTCACCAAATGAACAGGAGGAAAATCAGCTTGTCTGTAAAGAGCTCTAATGGCTACTTTTTGGTGAAATTGTGCTAAGAATAATAATAATTGCAAGCTACTTATATGTCAGCATGCGAACCTGAAAACCAAAAGTTCCACTGTAGCAGTTACAGAAAAAAGTGCTGTGAAAACAATGATAACATTCCAAAATATATATATTTTAAATCTAATTTTTTTCCTAGTTTTTTGCCATTGCGATACCAAATGAGAAGAATCAGAATGTGACAGAAGACTCCACTCAGCTGAGTGTGACTAGGAATAAAATTATGACAGCACAGTATGAATGCTATCAGAAAATTACGCAAGATCCTATTCATAGTAAAGAAGGTAAATGGTTTTTCTTATTATTTATTATTTGAGTTACCATAGTGCCTAGGACTAATGGACTAGAGCCCTGTTGTGCTCGATGATATCCAAACACAGAACAAGAAAGAAAGAAAGGTGGATGGATGGCCCCTACCCCAGAGAACTTATAATCGAAGAAGCAGTACGTAGAGGAAGAAGACAGTAGATTTGAATTGTTTCACTAAGGAACTTTAAAGTTCTCCTCCTTCCTTGTCTTATTAGTAACTTCTTTTATCTAGAATACGACTTGCATTTCTGTAACTTTCAGGAAGACAAGCATGTGATTTTTCTTAGCAGTGAGGAAGAATATTTAATTGGTAGAGAAAGGTCCTGTAGTATGTTAGCTACCCCAAAACACTACTGCCTACAGACCTAATGCTTTATTTATAAATATGGATAACTAAAATATTCAATTCCAACCCAGACAAAAATGAAGAAAGTTTATCCACCTATAGCTATTATAGGTACTTCCATCCCTCTGGACCAGATGTTTCATGTGCCTATGAAAACTGAAAGCATCTGCATGTTAAATAGGTGATGTAAATACTTAACTGGAAATGTTCACATATTGGACCATCCTTGCTTTCCTCTAACTTCTGGGTCCTAGAAATATTCTTTGCCTTTTAAATAGTAACCCACTTTTGACACAAAAAGCTTACAGAAACTCATGAAAATATTGAAGAGGAAATTATTCACTTTCCCTTTTTAAATCTTTTTTTAAAAATATTGGAATCTTAGAAGGTGAGAGAAGAGAGATTTTACACTGATTTTTTTTCTCCTGATTAAATTATCATCTATGGTCAAGACAAATGTTTATGCAGTTTAAAAATAAACATAACTCTTACAGATCTGTGCCTTCCACATGGCTATGGGCATATTGTATAGCTCTGCTGTGTAAATAAGAGCAAGGAAATGGTCTTTACAAGTTTGTTCTTTATCCTAACATAGACTATTTTGATTTTAACTGGTTAGTTCAGTCACTTGTGTCTCAGGACTGTGACTATGTAATACACTGCGTAGCTCTGGCATTGAGTATAAAGTGCAGATTAGGCCTTTGTAGTCACAATTATGGTGAATGATGACACATTTTAAATACATCTTAATGAAAGAAATGCACATACAAATAAAGGTACTCTTCTTATCATCGGATCAGATGGAGTTTTAATTAAAATATTTTGGCTAAGATTTTACTTCATCCTTTAAAAGCTCATTCCAAATCATTGTTTAAAGCTTTTTATTCAAGAAAAGAAGGTTGCTTTTGATTGAAATATTTATGTTCTGTGTTGAAGAATTAAAAACTACACATAAGAGATCTTATTAACTGATAACTGTTAGAGAAATTATTTGGTTTATATGCTTTCTTTCAGATTTTACATCTAATTATTGTAAGGCTTTTGTGAATGCAGAATCCAGACTTTATCATCTGATTTCTCTATATTTGTGCAGGTCCTTACTGTAATAGAACATGGGATGGTTGGTTGTGTTGGAATGATGTTGCAGCAGGAACCGTATCAGTACAACGCTGTCCTGACTACTTTCAGGACTTTAACCCATCAGGTAAATGTGTATGGACCTGTATGCCAGGTTTGTTAGGCTAAATGGTATGTGGGGGTGATTTAATCTTCTTCTTGCTCTAACCACCAAGCACAGATCAGTGGCTCAGCTCCTCGGCAGCTGCTACTACAAAAGGTTCCATGTTATTGCACACCTACTGGTTGTATGCACCCGCTCCTTGCCCAGGTCCACTGACCACACAGACCCACTGGCAGGACACTCCCCACTGCACCACCACACTGATAATTGCTCCTGTGAGCCTGTATAGGTTAGAAAAATAAGTTGAGGGTAGCGCAAGGTTTGTTAACATGTGTTAGTTAACCCAGAATGTTTCCCTAGTGTAGACACATGTTAATACCTTTTACCTCAATTCAGCTGGTCACAGTTAACTACTTTTCCCCCATGGTCAACCTTGACCTATTTTCTTAATTGAAACATGCCCTCTGTGGTCATGAGAATGACATCAACCTGAGTGATTCTGCTGCGTTTGGGATCTCCCAGTGCCATTTCATGCCTGGGAGTATTTGGCTAGGTGTTGGCAGTAAAGCGTTCACAGATAAAGCAATTCCTTCAGTGACTGTCAACATTATAAGCAATATCTCTCATGACATTTTCTTTCCTCTCCAATTCTAATTTATTAGACTGAAATGTCAGATTTTAATTTGGATCCCTGACTGTCAGATAAGACCTTTACATCTTCTTATCATGCCATCTAGTTCTCTAATAGTTTGTGTGATATAGTTTTAGAGTAACTAGATTGAAGGATGGGAGGATATTTTTATTTGCTTGCCCTTGCCAAGCAAATACAATGGCTATGAGGTTCTCAGAATTCATATTAATGTAAGAAAGCTCTCTGTTCACACTAATAAATCTGTCTGTACTTTGCTAGTTTTTATAGGCTAAGAAATACTAGAGATGGAGAAACAGACATTGAGTATTGACTATTTTTTTGCTTGCTTTTTCTTCCCCATTTTGGCTGGCTAAAGAAAAAGTGACAAAGATTTGTGATCAAAATGGAAACTGGTTTAGACATCCCGAAAGCAACAGAACGTGGACAAACTACACCCAGTGTAATCTCCGTACACATGAAAAAGTAAAGGTAGGAAAGGAGTGCACGTTACCATGGATAGGAAGCTCATTTGAAAAGTTTGTAACAGTCTTGATGAAACCTCAAATAGCAGCAAAATTGTCAGTCATTAATATACTAGTTTTTTCATAGCCACTTAATTCCCATATGTGTTCTTACAATGTGTTTAGAAGGGGGGACAGCAACAAGAGAGGCAACAAGAGAGGAAAGCAGGCTAAGCAGACTCAAAGGGCTGGATTCGGACTTAACCATTTTTAGACCAGCATGCCATCATATAATTTAGTGCTGTCACCAGAGTTAAAGTTGCATGGATAACTTTAGTTTTGACACTTCCAATTTCAGAGTGCTTCATTTTGCAGCCATAACATACTTTTAATGTTGTTTTGAATTGAATTTCCTACATTATTTTAAAAAAGAGTAAAAATAAAGAAATGTCATCATGTAGGACTATGCATCCTTGTCTTGTTCAATGGGGATGTTAGTAGACCACACAGAATCTATTTACATAGGTCCTGTAGCTTTAACATCCTACACAACTGTCCCAATGTGGATATTCTAGGCCAAAGGTTTTAATTAAGTCTGTGGAAGTCAAGAATCTGTACTATAGTCCGATGCCCTAGTCTTGGTTGGGGGAGTTGATTTCTCATCTCAATTCCTCACACAGAACCC
The DNA here is from genome assembly GCF_965140235.1 of Caretta caretta. NCBI lineage: Eukaryota > Metazoa > Chordata > Testudines > Cheloniidae > Caretta > Caretta caretta. The sequence goes on along the minus strand of NC_134216.1, from coordinate 50,621,665 downwards.
AGTTATTTGGGTTGTATGCAGGTGGAGAGGATTTTTCCCTCTATGCCTGCATTTCCATTTACGCAAAATGGGGGTAAGAAGACTTACTGCATCATAGGTGTTTTTCTGAGGCTAAATTCAATAACTGGATGTTTGTACATTGATAATCTTGCCTGGAAAACATTAGGTAAATTCAAAGTGGCGGTAGTGTTTAATGTGCTGCTTACTTCAGATTATTAATGAGGATACATCATATGTTGCCAACTATTCCTTAAACTGCTCTTTATAAGTGTTTGTTTTCTTTACTGCCTAATTTTTCAAAGTTCTTTAATTTAGCTTGCTGAAGATAGATTTAAGACAGAAGTTTAATCGCAGCTATTTTTGAGTTATCATTAATTTATTTCATGCTCTTCCTGGGATGCTGATTGAAAGCTGAAGTTCTAACATGGCAAATGTAGGCCCTGTTTGGAAGGAAATGTCTTTCAAATGCTTAGAAATGCTTAGAAAAACCCACTCCTACAAGTGTTCCACGTGAAAGGATTACATAAATGCAACTCCAAACCATTATTTTCTGCTTTGCAGAGGAGCAGCATTATTGGATGAATCAACCTTTAGCCATGAATGTTCCTAGCAGAGTAACGTAAATAGCTAGGACTACGTAAATGCACAGAAAAAACTTAGGAGTGTCTATTAAAAAATGATGCATTAACTGATATACAATGGGTATTAAACATGACTGCTACTAATGTTACGTGCCATATGGAGAAAGAATCTTCAATGGCTTAGGATCCTCTTAGAGTTAATCACAGGACCTCTAGAGCTGACTCACTATTGATCTATAATATTTTTCATTTTCTTAATCTATTACAGTTGTTCTATGTGTAACAAAGGTCTGCTGGGGTGTGCTTTTATCAAGTGTATTTTTGTTTTGCTCATAATGTGTTTTTTATTTTGTTACTTTATTGCAGACAGCCCTGAATTTGTATTATCTGGCCATCATCGGGCATGGTCTTTCAATTGCATCACTTTTGATTTCTCTTGGCATATTCTTTTATTTTAAGTAAGTATATTTAAAAATGTTTCTGCATCTTTCACCAGCCTCCCTTGGCTACAATAATCCTGGGTAATCAGGCAATTTGAAATACCTGGTACCTAAAATGTTAATAAGGGTTGAGTGGAGGATCCAAATTGAATATATGGGTTTGGATCATTGAATGTCTTAGCATTCAAAGGTATATCATAATAGGAAGGAAAATTCTCCTATTTCCCAGAAACCTAAGAAGGTAAAGGGTATGAGCAGGGAGAAGAAATAAATCATGTTTATTATTGTCTTCTGGAACTAATGCCTGATTAAGGTGAACAATTAAGAAAATAATTAAGGATGACATTCTTTTGAATGATCTAGAGTAACTGTCCTGTCTCTGGCTTTATATTCCATTCTCTGCATTCTCACCTATTCTTTTTTTTTGGTATCGATTATAGGAATGTATACACCAAATTATGGATACCCATATATCAGTAATAATTGGCCAGGTGAATTTTTTGTTTACTGTCAGGTACTCTGTCACCCATCCCAGCTTTTGTTACAATCCTGAGCTACAGTAAGGAAGCATCACTGACTATTCCTGATTGGCCTGAAGTTTCAGATGGTGTCTGGCTGGCCAATGGTTTTTTCAGGTGTGAGCCTGGGAAATTCTCCTCTGGTACTGCTGAACTGACCCTTTAGTGTAATGAACTAATAAACACTAGTTGACAGCTATTACACTATGGGACTGCTCCATCTTAAAGCATTTAATGGGCTTGTTCAGAGGGACCAGAGGACATTCCTAGACCGACAGCTAAAGGAAGGTGAGTACCGAACAGCAAGATACTCAAAATAATAAAGATACTTTGGGATAAATCCCTGTCCTCCACACCAAGCCCAAGCAGCCAGGTTTGTCTCCTCCTCCATCCCAAAACAAAGAGAGGCAACAAAGTTGCTTTTGAGTCTCTACTGCTAGTTTGAGGCTGCAATAGCACCCACGATGGTGTGGCTGCCTCCAGGAGGAACAATGGCCAGTGGATTTGTGGACTGTTACACCATCTACCCCTATATCCTTCCTCTTCTATTCTAGCCTTCAAACTTAGCTGCTTAGGTCATGCAAGAAGCACCTGCAGAACTAAGGTTTCTGGCACATGGGATATTGACTCCCTATGCAACTTCCTCAGATCTTGAATGATGAAATTGTATCAGCTCCACTGTGTCTTAGGCCTGTGGCTGGAGAGGGTGAGATAGGATTCTCTCCTCATAATGTTTTAAACATTCTTAGTAGGTTTTAAAAAGCTTTGAATGGCTCTTTTCCCAATCACAAAGATAACACTGAAAAAGAAAATAAGAGAGGGAGCTACCAGGACTGTTAGAAAGCCACAGAGGTCATGGAACTGGAGAGTGGCTACTTAGAGAAGAGTCTTCATTCGACAATAATTTTTTCTTATTGTTTGAGTGAACTCTGCTGACTTCCAAGTCTGGAAGAATCCAAACTTTTAAAGACTGATTATCACTATTATAAGACATGGATTTGTAAAGCATATTCACTTGATTAACTGAAATAAGAAACAAAGTAAAAAGATGAATGACAAAGATTAATTGTTCGCTATGAGGTATAGTGAGTGTATGGAGAGCCCAGAGTTTCTATTTGTCAAGAGAATGGTTTTATGAAGAAAACTGATGCTTCTCCTCCCACTTCCTCCAGACTTTTCTCTGATTCCTTTGCTTGCTATAGAATGCCATGTGGTCACCGAGCATCAGGGAACTAATGGCAAATAGCATATGTTTTTTAAAATATAAAAACTAGGATGAAGAGCAGGAAGCTTAAATACGTCATATATGAAATGTTATGCATAACATGACAAAGGCTGTATATTAACTACATGAGGTTTAAGCAAGGCTCCATTGAAGTCAATATCAAAACTTCCTTTGACTTCAAAAGAGCTAGGATTTCACCCATCTTGGCTGATAATGGAATTTTTTGTTCTTTCTTGATGCTTCTTAATAAGAGAGAGTTTGCGATGATAACCTTGTGAGACCTCTGATGGTCCTCTCTGATATAGACTGAGAGTTCAGTCCTCCAGACAGTTAGACTAGAAGACTTTAAGCCCAGAAGGGACCATCATGATCATCTAGTCTGACCTCCTGCACATTGTAGGCCACAGAACCGCTCCCACCCATTCCTGTAATAGACCCATAACCTCTTGCCGAGCTATTCAAGTCCTGAAATGTAAAGACTTCAAGTTACAGAGAATCCACCATTTGCTAGGGCTTAGTAACCGTTTAAACTAGGGCTCCCAAGCAATAAAAAAATAATCATGATGAATCTCAGTTTTAATCGCTCTGTTAAACAGAGCAAATAAACTCCTGTTAATCTCCTTTTACTGATCTAGATGGGCTCCCTTCAGCTGAGCGAGACCTTGTTTGCAAGGGAGGGTGGATTTTACCTTAGGGACTCTACATGGGGCAGGGAGGAGATACTAGTGCAGGGAGGCTGAGCTCACCAGGCCCCTGTTCTCTATGGGATGCCAGCTGACCAAAGGCATTGGGGAATGGTGTGGGGGGCAATGTGTTGATCCCTGGAACAAGAGGCATGGCACACGGGGACAGGGGTTAGTCTCCAGAGCGAGGGGCCAACTGGGGGCTTTGGGGCACGGTGGGGTCAGGATCCCTACCTCTCTGCTGGAGCTGGAATGGGAGCCACTTCCTCTTTCTTCTTCTGTTCTCTTCCCACCCGCTGGTAATGGCTTGGGTTACTGCGCCTGACCAGACACTGTCAGATTCCTCCCTCCCTGCCCAGAGGTATGCAATTAACATATTAAAAAATTAATGTGTTAATTTTGTTTTCAGTTAATCACAGGCATTAACTGTGATTAATTGACAACCCTAGTTTAAACCTGAAAGTGACCAATGCCTCATGCTGCAAAGGAAGGCGAAAAAATCCCAGGGTCTCTGATATTCTGACCTAGGAGAAAATTCCTTCTCAGACCCAAATATGGCGAGATGCAGAAGCCAGACACCTGGGAAAGAATTCTCTGTAGTAACTTGGAGCCCTCCCCAACAAATGTCCCATCACTGGCTATTGGAGATATTTGCTACTAGCCATTGCAGATTGGCTACATGCCATTGTTGGCAGTTGCATCATACCATCCCCTCCATAAATTTATCAATCTCATTCTTGAAATTAGTTAGGTTTTTTGTCCCCATTACTCTTATTGGAAAGCTGTTCCAGAACTTCAATGCTCTGATGGTTAGAAAACTGTCTAATTTCAAGCCTAAACTTATTGATGGACAGTTTATATCTATTTGTTCTTGTGTCCATGGTGGTGCTTCACTTAAATAACTCCTCTCCCTCGTTGGTGTTTATCCCTCTGACGTATTTATAGAGACAATCATATCTCTTCTCAGCCTTCTTTTGGTTAGGTTAAACAAGCCAAGCTGTTTGAGGCTCCTCTCAAAAGGTAGGTTTTCTATTCCTCTGATCATCCAAGTAGCTCTTCTCTGCACCTGTTCCAGTTTGAATTCATCTTTCTTAAACATGGGAAACAAGAATTGTACACTGGATTTCAGATGCGGTCTCACCACTGCCTTGTATAATGGTATTAACACTTCCCTGTCTCTACTGGAAATACCTCTCCAGATACCTTCTAGGATTGCTTTAGCCTTTTTCACATTGGTGGTTCATAGTCATCCTGTGATCAACCAATACACCATTTCTTTCTCCTCCTCTGTGGCTTCCAACTGATAAGTCCACATCTTACAGCAAAAATTCTTGTTGTTAGTCCCTAAGTACACGACCTTGCACTATTAAATTTCATTCTACTTCAAATACTCCAGTTTTCAAGGTCATCAGACCTTCTTGTATGATATTCTGGTCCTCCTCCATATATTCTGGTCCTCCTCATCCACAAATTTTATCAACACATTCCTACTTTTTGTGCCAAGGTCATTAATAAAAATACTAAATAAGATTGGTCCCAAGATTGATCCTTGAGGAACTCTACTAGTAACCTTCCTCCACCCTGACAGTTCACCTTTCAGTATGACATGTTGTGGTTTTCCCTTTAATCAGTTGCTTATCCACCTTTCAATTCTCATATTAATCCCCATCTTCTCCAATGTAATTAATAATTTCCCATGGAGAACTGTATCAAATGCCTTACTGAAATTCAGGTAGATTAGATCTACTGCATTTCCTTGGTCTAAGAAATCAGTTATCTTCTCCATGAAGGAGATAAGGTTGGTCTGGCACAACCTACCTTTTGTAAAACCATGTTGTATTTTATCCCAATTACTGTTTACCTCTGTGTCCTTAATCACTTTCTCTTTCAAAATTTGTTCCTAGACCTTGCAAGACTTCCCACTGTGAGTAATCTCATCAAAGACAACAGGGCTAATTAGGATAGTAAACACTACACCTATTAATTGTTATTTTCATGATAAATATGAACCTTCAGCAGGCTGATTGAAAGTTATAATCTCTCTTTCTCTCTTATCCTTTCAGTTTTTGATATATCTTATCTTATCCCTGAATAGCCTAATAGTTCATTGGAAACAGAGGGGCTAATCAAAATCTCACCCAAAGACTTCTATTCACTTTGTTTGGTCTGGGTTAGGCCAATAAGGGCAGTATGCAACTGGCAATTATATGCAAAACCATCTTTTAGGTATATCCAACTGAACACAGTGAACCTCCAATTTAGGTGCATGCTTTTCAAGATTTAGACTAAGATTTTCAAAACTCACTAGCAATTTTTGGTGCATCAACATCTGAGAGCCCAAATGAGACACCATAAAGGGTTATGATTTTCAGAAGATAGGTGCTCAGTATTTTCTGAAAATGTAGGCCCTTATGTGGTGTTTCAAGCTGGGCACCCAAAACCACTAGACACTTCTGGAAATCTTAACCTTAAACCACAATGTTCAGGTTATTCTGCTTCTCATGAAAATTGTAAATTTGTGTGTACGTGAGTGTGGCTTGTAATTCTTCAGTAAGAACTATGTATATTATGGAGACTTTTTTGTTAATTGCTCACTGTTGCATAAAATAGACTGATGAAGAACCTGTGAGTGCAAACACTCACTTGGCACAGAGAGGGTTTTACTGCTGGTCTAAAACTCCTAAAGCGTTCTAACAGATTGAAAATCAAATGCTGTGAAAAAAATGTTTGGGCATTGAATTTTTGAACAAATTTCAAGGTGATTTGAAACGACAGTCATATTAAAGCTTGATTTTCACTGTTTGGAATAGAAATCCATGTCAATTTCATCTCAGCTTGTGACAACCCTATCAGTGTTTACAGCAAAGCCAGGTGGTTAGCATTGCTACTTTTGAAGTAAATTGTAAGAATGTTATGTTTGTCTAATTCTCTAAGGCAATGGTTTCTCTGGAAGAAAGACCCGATATCCTTAGAGAATGACATGGAAAAAATCCAGACCCACAAACCACAATTTCTAGTCTGTGGTTATGCTGGGATACAAAAGGAAATTACAAAATTTAAAGGGAGCTGAGGAAAGGCCTCTACAAGATGTTCTGATGGGATACATGCACAGATCTTGTATAGTATTTTTAGTAGTACAAAACTGTTTGAGGATCTAGCCTAATTCTAGGATGTGTTATGTATTGGCTGATATTTGTTAAGGTAATTCATGGCTTTAACAGATGGTGCTTTTTTATTGTTGTGTGGGAGCATATTTGGAATTTTGTGTTTCTAATGTATTTATGCTTTTAGTGAAAACATTGTTTCCCATATGATATCTGCTGGACTGCAGTTCATTAAAGTATTTTTAATGCTGGTTGGAAAATACTTTTCTCCACGGAAAATTTAAACTTTTTTGTCAAAACCCTAAAACTTTTTGATTTTCAGCTGAAAAATCAAAACTTTTGGAGAAAGTAGACTTTCTGCAAAAGCTTTCATTCAGTCAAAAACCAAAATGTTTTATTTTCCATAGAGAAAAGTGTTTTCCAAGCAGCACTAAAAATACTTGAATAAACTGAAGGCCAGCTAATATCAGATGGGAAACAATGGATATGCGGATTTTGTATTTTCTGTATGAAAAGTTTTGTCATAGCTACAATTTTGTTGGATAACTCACTTCATTGACTTTAGAATCCACTGAAATATTTTGGATTCTCAATACAGAATCAGACCCTTTGGGGGGTTCAAGTTCTATTTGTGACTGCCCAGTAGAACTTCTTGTACTGGTTCAACTTTCTGGTTCTCCCATGGCTCTAAGCTGATAGCATACAAACACTGGACTTGTGTGTTGTGTGAACTAACTGCACAAAGCTGGTGCCGTTTTGGAAAGGGATCTGTGAAAGAAAATCAGGGGGGGGGTGTCCCCACATTGAAGTACCACACACACATCTTACTTGTGTATCATATAAACTACCTGCTAAACCAGCTCTTAAGAAAGATTTAAAATAAAGAGAGGGCGGAGAAAGGATGGGGCAAGTGACAGTTTTCAAGTACAACAGGCACAGAGAGGGAGGGAAAGGGTTTGGAGGAAGAAAGGGGGAAAATCAATTAGAAACAGAGACATTGTTGTACTGGATCAGACCTGTGGTCTGACTTGTCTAGTGTGCTATCTCCAACAGTGGCCAGCGCTAGATGCCTCAGAAGAAAGGTGCAGGAAACCTCATAGTAGACAGACATTGGATAATCTGTCCCTCATGAAGGTCTCATGCCAAACCCTGGTAGAGATTGGTTTAAATCCTAAAGCAGATGGTTTTATATCCCTTCCCAAAAAATGTCAGCATTAGCTCTTATAACTCTGGAGAGTCTTGTTATCTATATAAATGCCCAACCTCTTTTTGATTCTTGCTAATTTTTTGGCAGTGAGTTCCAGGGCCATATTATGATTGTGTAAAGAAAAAAAAGTCAGTTTTGAAGTTGCCACTTTTCAGTTCCGCTGAACTTCCCCTTGTTCTTGTGTTACAAGGCAGGAAGACTATTTTCAGAGATACTGCCTGATCTTGTATATATCTTATTGGGTAAAACTTTCAAAAATGCTTAAATCCCATTTTGAAAAGTGCTGTAGGCATTTAGGAGCATAAATCCCATTGAAAATCAATGGAACCTAGGCTTTCAAAGGGCCAGATTTACAAGGGTATTTTAGCACCTTAAAAAGGCAGATTCCTACTGGAATTTTTAAAAAAGCTCCTAAGAAAGTTAGGCACTTAATTGCCATTGAAAGTCAAAGGCCCAACTCATTTAAATGCTTTTAATAATTGCAAGAGACACTTGTCTGCTTCTCTAGGGGCATAAATACCTTTAAAAATCTGGTCCTACATCATTTAAGGACTTTTGAAAATGTTACCCTGTAGTTCTTATCCACAGACATCAGAGAAATGTGTTTCATGGAGTGCCATAGATAAATGTAAACCAAATTTTATTTCATGAAGGTAAACCTGATGGTAGACCCTTAAATGACACTTAGATCATAATTATGAGGAGGAATTATTAAAGACCATTATATCAGTAACAAAAACAGTGTGGAGAAGGGGTGCGGAGGGGGAGAGGATTAGGAAGGAATGCTATTTATTGCTGAAAGAGTGTTTTCTTCCTTTTTAAAATACCATCAGTCTTGCTTTCTTGTCCTATGTTGCTTTCATGCATGGGTGGGGGAGGGCGCGGGGTGGGAGTGCTGAATATTCAACAGGAACAGCTGTTGGATGACCCTGACAGATATCCTCATAAGTTTTATGTGTTTTTCCTTGTCTGTGCATTGAGGTCTTGACAATAAGCAGACACAGAGTCCCAGAGTTGTTCATGACTCATTTTTGCATATAACTATTAGTTCTAGTCTGGAGTAATTTCGATATACATCCATAGTCAAACCTGCATGTTCTTCAGAAATTAAACCGCAAAGACAAAAACAAAATTATATCCAGAGAAGACCTAATAGAATATAATTTACAACTTAATTCATATTCATAGCTGCATTGTGTGATTTGTGCTTTTTCTATCAATTTTTTTTCCAGAAGATTAACCTTTGCCAATTGTTGGGACCAGATTCTAACATCCTTCCTCATGTGAATTAGCTGCTTGCTCCTTAAGTGTGGTCCCATTGACTTCATTGAGACTGCATGTGGAGTAAGGTGGTACTCAGCTTGAACAAGGGCTCCACAATCTGGTCCTTAATGATTTAGGCCTTGTCTACACTTGCAATAGCATGCAGCTACACACCACAGTGAAAGGCAGGCTATGTCCACTGTGGTGTGTAGCAACATGCAGTAGTGAAAGGCTCCAGCAGGGAGATGCCAGAGCCATTCTCCGCCGCCTCTATCCTCCTAGAGCCTTTTCCTATTGCCAAAGCCTTTCACTACAGTAGTGAAAGGCTCTGGCATCAAGACACTACACTGCTAAAAATATCTGCATAGAACATGGAGGCACTATAGAGAGACGTGTAGGGTATATACTCTCGGGTTCAGTCACGTAGGGCATTCTACTCACCTAAGTTGTGCCTCACTGTCTACACTGCTATTTATACACATGCTCGCTGGGCTTGCAGCGTCAATATTGTGTCACCACACATTAGACTTAACCTTTACTGGCACGGGTTCCTCTACGGTCAGCTCTGTTTACCTGTGGGAAGCTTCATACTCCCTTCTGGTGCCTGAGCAAAAACTGTGAACAATGCATAACCATAATTTTATAATGCAGATCTTTACAGTATGACTTGAACAGGCATAGAATACACCTATCTAACCGTACTGGTGACTGTCTACTTAACTTTTTCCTTTCTTCCTATGTCTCGCATGTCTTCAACAGATTGCCAGTCACTGCACCTCAACTCTTGCAAAGATACTGTAAATACATTGCTATGAAAACATTATATTAATCTGTATCATCTTCCTGGCTCAAATATTGAGCAATATTTGTCCAGATTTTAGTTTTTCTCGGTGTGCTGTTTGTAAAGACTAGACAGCTGCGGTTTTTCCTCCCTTTCCTGATGCGTTCAGACGTGGCACTCACTAACGTGAATTGATTGATGTCTGGCCTCCACAACAGTAAACAGTAATTGGAATTGTACGTGATAGATTCTCCCTTTTCCATTAGAATTTCTCTCTGTCAATTAACGCTACCGTCCTCCCCCCCAAAAAAGGAAGGTAGGTGGGTAGGGCTGTACTGCAACATTTCCAGTAGCCACAATTCCACCCCATTGCCAGAGCCTTTCCCTGCTGCTAGAACCTTTCACTGCCGCATGTAGCTACAGGTGTAGCACCTGTACCCTACAAGCCACTGTAAGTGTAGGCATAGTTTTAGACCACTGTAGTGCTTCCTGGACTTCCAGTGACACTTTTCCCGAAGGCCGCAACCCTTCCTCTACCTCTTTTGCAGAGGCTAGTGCTAGGAGTGGTGCTCACCCCGTATAGAGTCTTTGTGCTCCCGTGGTACTTGGACTCCCATTATGCTCAGCTCCTGCACTGAGGGTGCAAGAGGTGGCGATTCTTATTGTGGTGATTCTCTCCCTTTTCACACTCACACAGGCCCCTGGCTCTTAGAGAGAGGGAGCCTGACGGTCAGGAGACCTCGGTTCTGTTCCTGTCTGTGCCACAACATGGACTTGCTGTGTGATTCTGAACAAGGATACTGGATTAGATGGACCAATAGTTTAGTAAATGCTATTTTCCTGTGTATGAAAATAATTGGTGGGGCGTACGCTTTTAAAAAAATAATTTGGCATGGAATAAAATATCACCTTGCAATAGTAAGTAAACATGTTTTTCCAGACCTTTTTTAGCTAATTGCTCCAAAGCAAGTGCTTTTCTTATAAGCATAATAAAACGTGTTGCACATGGTTTGCATTATACAGCCAAATAAAAATAAAATCAAGGATAAAGAAAATCTTTACCTTTCACAAAATTAAATTTATTATTTTAAAATGAGTTGGCAGAATAGTTAATATGAGGCTGAGAACTCATATGTATTAATTTGCTCTTGTCTCTCTTTTCTAGGAGCTTGAGTTGCCAAAGGATCACCCTACATAAAAATCTGTTTTTCTCTTTTGTTTGCAACTCCATCGTTACAATAATTTGGCTGGCGGCAGTTGCCAACAACCAGCAGTTAGTTGCAACTAATCCAGTAAGTGAAAGTGGATTTGGCTGCACTGTTGATTTGTGTGGAAAGACATTTAGTGATGGAAAATATTAATAAATTAGATATCATTAGTTCATGACATCATGTCTATCAAAGCTAACATTTTTGAATTGCAGTAAGAATTTATTCATTCTTTAAATAATGCAACAGATGTCTGGTCAGTTTGGCCAGCTAAGGTTTGTGAAGGCAAGGGAGTTCAAAATCACATGGATCTTTATTAAATAGATAGTATTGGACTACATTTCTGATTTCAGTTTGGTATTGTGTGTCATGCAGCTAGATCTCTTGTATTCTTGCACAATACTAAAACAATGTCAGGAAAGTAGTATGATCTGGAAGAATGATTTAAACGAAGTTATACCAGGGATGAATTTGTCCTGGGGTTGGCAGTCAAGAAGTCTTGAGTTCTAAACCTGCCTCTGTTATTTGCTTTCTTTGTGGCTTTTGTTCCACCCCCACCCCTCCTCCCCCTTTAAAGTTGGATAATGACACTTCACTGTCTCATGGGAGTGCAGGGCAGCTAGCGAGGCTTACGTAGTGAGGGGTAGATTGTATAGCCCTTGTTCATTTCTGAACACTTACATAAAAAGTGCTGGTCATTTTCAATACTCAAAAATACTTCAATTTAGATACAGTCAGGTGCCTGATGGTTTAACCTTACATTTCACTCCTTAGCAGTAACAACTAGAAAATTTACTGGTTAGCATACAGTAGATATCTTTTTTCTTCTGGGTGGTCTTAGATATAATATTTCTGGTATTTACTCTAAGGCTAGCTATACATTAAAATAGCTCTGTCATGTGCTGCTGTCTGCTTAGCTTATCAAGGGAATGATTATTCTGAGCAATCCCATGAATCCAAGCTTAGATGAGTTTTCTCCAGTGGACAGGAGAGGTAGTGGTTTCTAAGCCATTTAGAATTTTGCCTGGACTATTTCAAAAGAATTTAAGATTATGCTCCAGAACTAAATAAAAATAAATGCATCGATAGTGACTGGCTTTCCTGACACACACTACTGGTACAACTCCAACATCTTCAGTGGAATGATTCAGATTCAGACTGGTGTGGGGGAACTTGCCTGTGTAATGTTACAGTAGGATAAATGTGTATGGGCCTGATTTTGATAGCATTCACATTGGTGTAGCATAGTAGAAGTAGACCAGTGCAAAACTGTGTGAGAGGAAAATTAGACCCTATTAGACTGTCTTTGTTTAGTTCTAAAGTTTAGGATTAAGTTTTGTAGAGAGGACTGGGGCAAAAAGTCTAAAAAGCTATTACGGAGGTGAATCTCCTTCTTTCACTGAGGAGAGTGCATGCACTGTTTCCACTGGAGGATACTGAGAGGTAACTGAGAGGATAATGTGGCCTAATCAAAGGATCTTCTTCTCAAAGATATTACTTACCATCAGATACTTTTCACAAAGATTTGAGGAATCTTTATTTACCTGCATTGATTAATTTACATCAGTGTTGGCAACATGAGGAACCTCTGAGGGGAAAACGTTATCATTTTAAAAGATTTCCCTCGGTCCATTATGTTCTCCGTGGTGTTGGAAGCCTTCAGCATTCATCCCAAAAATCAAGCCAGCTAATAAAACTACAGTCTCTTTTGTGGAGTCATCCGGATGTCACCTTTTGAGTACTGCGTTATGAATAACACATATCAAAGCAAACTTTGCAGCAAAGCAGAGTGATGCAATAAGTAATGCTTCCCTCTTGCCATTAAATCTCTTGGAACCATTACAAACTAACTATTCAAGCTGTATTCTTTGTTTTTTCCACAGGTTAGTTGCAAAGTATATCAGTTCATTTACCTGTATTTAATGGGTTGCAATTACTTCTGGATGCTCTGTGAAGGCATTTACCTGCATACTCTCATTGTGGTGGCTGTCTTTGCAGAGAAACAACACCTGATGTGGTATTATCTTCTCGGCTGGGGTATGTAATTCCATAGGTTGTTCTCTTTAAAAGAAAAAAACAAACAACTGCTGCCTCAAGATTTCTTTCTTTTTTTGGGGGGTGGGGGTGGGGGGTTGGGGAGACCATCATTTTTAATTTAAATCTATAAAACTAATACTATGTACGCATGTACTTCAACAATGTATACCAGATCAAGTTTGTTTCTCTGAAATTAAATATGTCCTTACTGTTTTAGCAAAGCTTTCTGCACATACTTCTGTCTTTGCTAAAAGGCAGATTATGTACTGGAGAAGTCAGGAAGTGACTCCTCCTTTGCATACAGAAAAGCGCCTCTTACTATGAAGAGACAATAAGAAGTAATTATTCATTGTTTCTCATCTTGAAGATGTTTATACAGGAATGAATGTTTGTTTCCTGAGATGTCTCACCAGGCCTAGGGTGGAGGAGGGTCAAAACTGAATTGGGGAAGGCCAAGCATTTATTTTTCCAGAGGTTCCGCTTGACCTGTATTGTTCACAAAGCAAATAGAGAACTACTGTAGGTAAAGAGCTCACGTAAAAAAAAACACCAAAGACCACAAACTGAACATGACAAATTAAGGCAGTGTGGGATAGCACTTTCACAAAAGGCAGGACTCAGGCTTCTGGCTGTATTTGCACAAAGCTTTCAGGCCAAAATTTTCTGAAGTGACTAGTGATTTTGTGTGCTTCAGCTTTTGGTTGCTCATCTTGAGACGCATTCAAGAGGCTTGATTTTGAGAGCATAGGTGTTCAGAAGTTTCTGAAAATCAGGCCCTTTTACGTTGTCTCAGATTGGGCACCAAAAATCACTGTTCAAAATGTAGGTAATTAGGGATTCAATAAAGTATTTTAAATCTCTTTTCTGGTAGTTTTATTTTTATCAACTCAAGTACTATAGATCACTAAAAATTATTCTAGAGTCATTTTAATTAACCCTGTTGAGACTGTGAACTTTTATTCATATCCTGTTAAGAATTAATACAGCTTGCAGTCTGGAAAATGTCAGTACAGTTGGAGTTGTACTTTTTTAAAATGCCTTTTTGTTTACAATTTGACCTAAGATTTATTTATATAGACAGATTCAAATTTCGTAATAACACAATATATTGGACTACATTTCTGTATGACAGGACATACATTGGAGCAAATCAAATGATGTTTTGCTGTATAGTGCTATATAGTTTTGTACGTAGCATGGTCAAAGTGAAAAAATATAAGATTCCCACAGCTGATGCAAATAGTTGCTTCCTAGTTATTTTCCATGTACTAGAAACCAACAAAACACATAAAAAACAAGCAAAACATAACCAGTAAAATTGCATGGCTATTCATACTGCAAAACACCGGTGAATTAGAGGGGGGCTTGTCTAGCCATCTACACAGAATTGCACTGATATACGGAAACATGCCTAAAAATGAGCATTAATTTTCAAGTGTGAGAATGAAAACAGGAGATTAAAAATGTTGTTACATTAACTTACCTGATCTGATTTAAAATTTTCAATCTGTCTTCCTACTCGAGGCCCTCATCCAGCAGAGCTTTAAGCATGTGCTTCATTTTACAAAGTCAATGGGTCGACTCACTTGCTTAAATGTTTTGCTGGATTGGAGCCTTACTTGCTGCACTGTTACTCAGGATTAGATTTTTCAACACAGATGCTTGCTACATCAGGCCTTACTCTGGAAAAGTCTCATTCAAATCGAAAAGTACCTGAAATCAGTTATATCTGTGTGCCTGAGTGAGGCATGCAGGATGAAATCAGGTTTATTATGTGTATTCATTCATTATGTTTAAAATTTACTCACTGCCACTTTAACAATTCTTTTTTTGATGAAGTCAGAATTAATCCTTGAATTAGGCTGATTTATAAATTTGCTGTTCTCAGGATTCCCGTTGATCCCTGCCTGCATACACGCTATAGCGAGAAGTCTGTATTTCAATGACAAGTAAGTAAAATCTCAGTTTTTGTTTCTAAAAATGTACCATTTTCTTTCAAGGAGAGATGATAATTAATAAAAAGCCCAAATGTTTATTCTTCCCATTTTCTCCACAGCTGCTGGATCAGTTCTGAAACTCATCTGCTGTACATTATCCATGGTCCTATTTGTGCTGCTTTAGTGGTAGGCGTTTTTCATATGATCATTTGTTTTTTCTTGTCAATTTCCTGATTGTTCCTAGTCTTTTTACAGAATGGGTAGGATCAATATCTCCCACCACAAAAAGGGTGTGACTGTGAAGACAAGAGGACAGATTCACTAATGGTTTAAGTGCAAAACACCAGTGAATGTATGTTACGGGTCCCCTTCTGTGTCCAATCAACAGAGGATAGAGTATGTTACAGCCCTCAGCTACAGAGTTTTCAAGCTGCTGCATGCTTTCAGCTCATGCTTTTAGTTCTGGAGGCCCTTAGTTCAATCACCAGTGTGTAAGCCAAGATGGCAACCATCATGTAAGCAGATTCAATTCCATTGTAGTCAGTGCAGTTGCATTTATGCCAATGATGAACTTGGGCAAAGTTTTGCTAAGGTTTGCCAGAAAATGACTTCACAGTTGGAAATAAATCTCCCTTTCTTCTTTTTTCTATGCTTCTGGTAATGAAAATATTTTACTATACTGGTTGTTGATAGTACTCGTGCTGACATAATGGATAAGTTACCTCTCTTCTGAATCTAAACAGAGTTCTTGTCTATTTACTGTGGTTGCCATTCTTAGTTTGATCAACATGGATCACAATTAATTACAGTTAGGTCTTGTCTACCTGAGAGAGTTTCTCTGGTGTAACCTATGACAGAAACGGATATAGTTAAATTGGTACAAAGCCCTGTGTGGACATACTTATTTCAGGATAAGAGTATCTTTCCTTGATTTAGCCTAAATTGACAGGGAACAAGTTTAAGTTACACTAAATATAAGGTTTCAGAGTAGCAGCTGTGTTAGTCTGTATCCGCAAAAAGAAAAGGAGTACTTGGGGCACCTTAGAGACTAACAAATTTATTTGAGCATAAGCTTTTGTGAGATGCTCAAATAAATTTGTTAGTCTCTAAGGTGCCACAAGTACTCCTTTTCTTTTTACAAAATATAAGGCACTTTTAAACCAAAATAAGAGTGTCCATGGGAGAGGGGGGAGAAATTGCATTAGTTTAACTATATCAGTTTAAAAATCAATTTAAATTAAACCAATGCAACTTTCCCATGTAGACCAGGCCTCAGAGGCACATCAGAAGTTCTCCCATATATAGTATCTCTGGCAAAGATACAGTGTCAAAAGGCAAAATTTTCAAAAATGCCTCAGTCCCATTTTCAAAAATGATTTAGGCACTTAACGGCCAGATTTCCAAGGGCAATTGGAGCCTAAAGATGCAGATAGATGAATTTTCAGAAGCACTTTAACTATGCAAGCACCTAACTCCCAATGAAATCCAAGTTGGGGCCTATCTGCATATTTATGTGCATAAATACCTTTGAAAACCAGGCCTAAGTCCCACTGACTTAAAATGAGATTCAGTCTCTTAGGTACTTCAGTGTCTTTTGAAAACAACTCCTAAATCACCATTTCTGAAAATTTTCCCCAAATGTCCAAGACCAGAAAGTATTGGCACTAAACAAAAATAAAATGAGATTTTCAATTAGGTCAAAATCCTGTGGCCAAATTAAGTATTGCGTAACGACCTGAAAGTGGTTCCATGGGGGATGGTGAGAGAGAGAGAGGGAGGGGGAGTGCAGAGAGTTAGGTAAGAGTACAACTGGTTGAAACTTGGAATTTCTGTTCTAGTAGAAATTCTGATATTTCAAAATAGGTTTTTGTTCCATTTCAGAACTTTGTTTTGAATTTTTGAAATTTCCCACTAACAGGAAATTTCACAAACAATGGTTTTAAAAAATTGAATTGTTATCAAAGGAAACTGAGTGGCTGGCTGCCTGGACACCTGTGAAGCAGGAAGCCTAGCAGCCATGAGAGCCCTGGCTCCATCTGGAGCTTCCAGGCTGCCTGCTGTGGGAGCCATGTCCTCACTAGGGGTAGGACTTCCAGGGTCACCAGGCTCTCAGTTCCATGGCAGGGAGCCTGTGAGCCCTGACATGGCTGCTCTACCCTGAAGTCTCAGACACTAGAAGCCTGGATCTCCAGCCCTGGGTCAGTCGGTATAGTGGGGCTGCCCTGAAGCCATTGACCTTAGATGCCCTGGGATCCTTGGCCTCAGTGCAGTCTGTACAGTGGGACTGGGGACCCTGGAAACCTCACCCCCCAGCAACCTTCGAGGAAACCAGGCAAGTTTCTGATGGATCCCTGCCTGTCATTCAACAAAACCTTGTTGAACCCATGATGTTCCCATGAAGCATTTCAGGTTTGACAGACTTTTCACCAGAAAATTCCCAACCAGCTATAGATAAGGGGCTTCGCCTCCACCCCCGCAACAGGAGCAGAGGAAAGAACAGGTGAGGCAGGCCCTGACTAATAATCCTGTGAGTATGTGAATCCATCACCCAGCCCCTTTCCATAAGATGTGTAAGGGTGTGTGTTCTGCCTCTGGAGGCTACTGCAGCAGGAGGGAATATGATTCTGTTCTATCTTCTACCTCCCACCCTCACTTGCCTGCGTAAAGTCTATCTACTAGAGTGTACAATTCAATGTTTGTTAAATCACAAACACAAATTAACCTGTGGCGTAAGTAATTGCATCTCCACTGAAGTAAATAGATGTTGTACCCACCTACACCAGAGCTGAATTTAATCCATGGAATTTTGGCTTTGTGATATCACTAATCAAAGGAAAATATGACTCAAGGGAAAATATCTGGCTGATTAAAGAAAAAATTTCTATTTTATATATACAGACACAAGCACAGCTATCTTGGCAATTAATAACTATAAAAAATGCATATAAAACTCTGCTAAACTGTTATCCAATGATAGTAACATTTTATAAATTAGCCTGAACATGTCAATGACTCTACACATTAAAATAATTCCCTTTAGTATAAGATAATCAGAAAACCTGGACTGGCTGACCTCAGCAAAATTAGCATGTGAAAACACACCAACTTTAATTTTTCATATCATTTTCCAATTTGCCCAAGGCAGTTTTGTTAACAATTAATAAATTGAACAATGTTTTGGTAAATAGTTCAAAGTTGCCCCTGAGGCTGAAATTGTTTCGATTTGCATGTCATCTTTGTACAGAAGACAGAATGTGTGGGCCACTGATTATCTCCAGCCAGTTGGTGATATCTCATAATGTTCATGAAGTGTGTCAGCGACTGAACCTTTAATACTTATCACGATCAGTTTATTCGCTTTGTTGTTAGCTGGTTTGGCAAGGGGCTTTGTTCAACTTCCTTTCAAATTTTGTAACTTAGACACTTTCATACAGAGAAGACAAACAAAAAGCTGGCGTATTTAAATAGGCCAATACTGAGTGCTTTTTGTAAGTCTGCTCCCACTAGGGTGACCTGATGTCCCGATTTTATAGGGATAGTCCCGATATTTGGGGCTTTTTCTTATATAGGCTCGAATTATTCCCCCACCCTCTGTCCTGATTTTTCACACTTGCTGTCTGGTCACCCTAGCTCCCACTGAAGTCTAGGGGAGTTTTGCCACTGATTTCACTAGACTGGCACTGAGCATGTCTGAAAATCCCACCCTCTAAATCCATTTACTTTTCATGCATCTGTTTTTATTTATTTATTCTTTTTTGATCATCATCAACGATATTTATACAAAGTAGAGGGAGGTTCTAGACCCTCACTGTCTCGCTCCTTCTTTTGATGCCTGCTTTGAAGCCATTTGTTCTCATATTATAACCACTCTAAATTCCCTCTTGAGTGTCACAAATGCATGACATCACAATTACTTTCATGAAATTACTACAGGACATAAACTCAATATCCAGCATTATGAGCCCAGCTCTCAATGACTGCTGCAAAAGAAATTATACTGGGAAAAATGCAATTTGTCACTTTCTCCATGAAAATGACTGAACCTTTTTGACTCCAACATTCCAGAAAACATTCTCTCCTAGACTGAGAACGAATCTGACAGATTTCAGCCAGGAAGGAAAAAAGATTGAAAATATTATAAGCAACTGAAAATTATCCCTTAGAATGGAAACATTGGTCCCACTTTAACCAGGGGCTGGATCCAAACTTGGACCTGATTCAATAACCACTAAAGTCAATGGAAATTATATCAAGCCCTCTAGATATTGTTACCTGGTCTGTCTACCTTTAATCTCAGTTTTCTGCCAACTAAAATAAGAAAATAGGATTTCTTCTCCCCCTCACACACCCTCCTAGGACAGAATACTGAACCCACTGGTCAGCCTATTATCTTAGCTGTTGAGAAATGTTTGCTGAGGAGGTCCATGGGGTACATAGATGCTGTGGGTACTCATGCCCTCTTTACAGGTTGATTAGCTAGTGAATTAATGTAGTTGAGAATCACTTGCCTTTGTCCCATTCCAAACCCTCTCCATAATGCAGCACAATGTGTTCCTCTGGAACTGTGATCCATGACCAGTGGGTCATGGACCCCTGCAGAGATTCCCTGTATCCTGCCTCCCTCTACCCTGACAATCAGGTCTTCCATACCAGGTAGATGTTGTGGCTGGAAAGTACTAGGGCTTTAGTATTTCCTCTGAAAACCAGTTCTAAATCCATCTAACCTTTCCTCTCCCCAGCATATATAGAGAGTGAAATCCCAGCTCAATTGACATCAGTAGGAATTTTGCCGTTGACTTCAGTAGGGCCAAGATTGCAGCCAGAGAATGCATGTCACTCTATTTTATACTAATATACTACTATTTCTTTAATCCAAAACTGTCTCGTCAAGGAGATGTCATGTACGTAACTATGCTGTCAGTTCTAAAGCTGAGAAGTCATTTGTATCTGCCTTAGTTTATACCTTTGAGCTCTGAATTTCATGAAAACTAGAGCACCTTACAGGGTCTGGCCTTATTTGCCAAATTTCATATCTTCCTCCCTCCCCTCCTCCCCCAAACCAATCAATATCAAAGATAAACGGGCACAAAGTACCTGATCCGAAGCCTATTGAAAGCAATGGCAAGAATCCCATTGATTTCAGTGGACTCTGGGTCAGGCCCAAACTGCCCAGTGTTGTTCCCATCAAAGTCAACAATAAAAATGCTCTTTGATTTCAATGACAGCAATATCAGGCGCAAAATGTGTTTGAGGCTTGTAAATCTCTATGTCCAACTGCTTTTATTTATTTATTTGGTTGTTTGTTTATTTAAATATATGTACAACTTTAATATTCCTGCATGAATGTTTAATGAAAAGTAGGTTGAAAATGTGGATCTTATTCTCAGTATAAATTTTCTGGGCACTGAGGCAGGAAAAAATATGGATGTAGAGATGGTGAAGACTGAACAGGGTTGTAAATCTTTCCCATGACATGTGCGAAACAAAAGAGATCCTTTTTGAAAGGGTTACTGTAATTTCCCATCCTGATAATAGTTAGATGTTATACATTGATTAAAAAAAGACAAGTCAGGGATAAAGATGGAAGAGTAAATGCATTTGCTTTGGCTGTGTAAGCAGAACCCTCATGGCTGAAGCAGTTTGACTGCCAATCCAATGTCCACACTTAACTAAGCATGACCTGCTTTAGTACAACTGTAAGCAACAATATTAAGCTAACAAGATAACTATAGGAAAGTGTTTTTTCTCCTTGTAGGAGCAACATCTTAAAGACCACAGCTGGAACTTTCAGAGCAGGAGCCAATGGGAATTGGTTCCTAACTCCCTTAGGCTGCTTTGAAAGTCCCACCCTCCATGAAGTTAACAACAATGCTTTTAGAAGCCATGCTATTGTGTAATTGATCAAATCTACGCCCAAGAAAGGAGCAGCTATAATTTGTATCTTGACTGGAGTTGTCTCTAGTTGCCCAGTGAGTTGCAAATGTTTGCCTAAAGAGTCATGAATAAAGGAATAGCAGGAGAATGGGAAAATGGAGGCCGATGTCCATTTCTCCAACTGACGAGAATCATTGATCAGAGTGGAAAAAAAGAATAGCAGGGGTTTTTAATTTAAGTAAAAGCAGTTTTGACTTCAGCTATATTAACAAATGAATTTTTCTATGCCAAAGTTTTTATTTTTGCCACTGAAAAGAACAGATTTTAAAATTATTTCTACCATTTATAAGAATATGTTACAATAGTTTAGTGTATTTTTTCCTTGACAGTTCTTTAAATAAGGCTGAAGACCACAATTTGGCAAGATAGCTAACAAGACAAGGCATCCGATGAAGTGAGCTGTAGCTCACGAAAGCTTATGCTCAAATTAATTTGTTAGTCTCTAAGGTGCCACAAGTACTCCTTTTCTTTTTGCGAATACAGACTAACACGGCTGCTACTCTGAAATCAGTGAGGTATGTAACTTTAACATGAGAGGCAGTATGGTCCAATGGATGAGGCACTGGACTGAACCTCATCAAACCAACCAACCTTATGTTTCTACCTTTGCCACAGACTTGCTGTGTGACCTCGGGCAAGTCATTTCCCTTCTGTGTACATCTATTTGCCCCTCCCAACCTTTGTCTGACTTGACTTGTGTAAGCTCTGTGAGGCAGGGACTGTTTTTTCCTATGAGTTTGCACTGTACCTCACACAATGGGACTCCAAACTCAGTTGAGTCTTGTAGTCATTACCATAATACATATAGTGATCATACACATGTGAGTAGTCCCATTGCTGTCAATGGGACTATCTGTGCTTAAAGTTTTGCATGTGCTAAAGTAACTTCCTGAATCAGGGCCTGCCTTTGCTAATTTTGTGAGAAATCAGGCCATCAAAATCTCTCTGCGTTAGCATTTTGGAAAAAGTCTCTATTACTGGCAAAAGAGATTACTGAATATTTCTGCTGCTCCTTTTCTCAGGTCTGCACTCTACTTTGCCACAAAACTAAACCCATTTATCTGATTCATTTATTTTAATATCTGCACTAGTTAGCCTTGCAAATTGTGTGAATGTGTTTATGGTGGGAAAGTGGCATGCTCTATTTTAAAAAATGAAGTACAAGCACTAATAAGATTTTATGAATGAAATAGTTCTGTTATGAGCTACTCACCTTTAACTTTTGTTAGTCTAGTGTTTAATTAACCTTCAAGCTGAAGATCTGTGTTAAAAATATTTTGTACTAATTCAGTCAAATTGCCAAAGCTTCAGAGGTATGTGAACTACAAGTTCAGAGAACCACTGTGTATTAATGTAATAGATCTAAGTGAGAGAGCTTAAAATTAGCAATGAAGGAAGGACATATTGTTGGAACGTACAATAGGAAGTTAGACGAGGATGGTAGGCTGCCTGAAACCTAAATAAATCTCTTGGGAAAGAATCAGAAGACCTTGATTGCCTAAACAAAGCTAAAAGGTAGTTGCTAGTTTCCAGCAGAAACTCATGCAGAAGTTTCCTATGTAAAGCAATTTCCTATTAAATTGATTTAAATAGCTCATAAGTGGAATATAAATAACATGGCACATCCACCTAATACCATGTTGCTGAAACCATGAGCGGCTGTTTATTATGAGTTCATAATTTACGTAACAGTAATGCTGTTGTATACAGAACACTACCACATTGACGCCTGGGTTGTTTGAGGTTGCTAACCAGGTCACAACTTTATTATAGTGAGACAAAAAAGATCTATATCCTAGAGGAGGAAGTCCTGCTTGTTGTAGAAAGAAGAGCATTTCCTTGTACTGGCTCCTTCCCCTATTCCTTGCATGGTACACCTGCTGGGAGATCTTCCTCATCTCCCCACGCTGTTAAAGACTGTATCTAGACCAAGTTCTTAAATACGGGATCCTATACTGGTAATGGCTATCTGCACCAGTCAGTCTCTCATTCTTGTTCGGAGAGATGGGATTGCCATACAGACCTCCCCCATGAGTCTGGGTGGTGATTAACTTGATGCTGCTTCTTTAGAGAACTAAGTTTGGAAAGCTCCTTTTGTCCCTAAACAGCTTTATACAAGGGAAGTTAATCAATGGTTTGGCCAATAAGGCTACTGTTTGGAGGCAAGTGCCCTCAGCCAGAGGTATTGCTGTCTTTAAAGGGACTTATCCCATAGCCAGGAAGGAGAGTCATTATCTCTGCCCCTTACAACATGTCTGAGATTAGACAACTGCTGCCATTATACAATAATACATGAAAATTCAATGCAATGTTGTCCATGTTATCCTCTTCTCTGACCTTGATTATTTGTCTACCTGGCTGTGCTTATACTGTGAGCTCTTCAGGGAAGGAACTATCTCATCTTGCATGTCTGTGATACTGCCACAAATAAATAAACAACAATAATTAACAGTTATATATTTGTTACACTTGCATCTTCTAATGGTTTGTTTGCACACTCATTGTTTTTTATTAGATTTAGGGGACATGCTTGTGAACGAGACCACAAGTTGTTTGTTCATTCACTTTTGAAACATATAGAAATATTAGCAACAAAAGGTTTTACTGGGAGAGGTAAAGAGGACCCCAAATTCTCATTGACCTCAGCAAAATGTATGGTTGCTCATTACTTTTTGGGATCACTCCTTAACAATGAAACAAAGGCCCAAATCCTCAAAGGTCAATGGGAGATCAGTGGGAGGTAGGCACCTAAATGCCTTTGAAAATCTGGTCCAAACTCCCGAAATATTCTCTTATCACTTTGTGCTATATGGTAAAATAACATGGAGAGTACCATCACACCATTGTAGCTAATAGAAATGTCATTTAATTTACAATACTACTGAATAATCTGAGTATTTGCCACTTTGTCTATGCCTTTAAGTTATAACAGCATATCCAATGGATCTACTTAGAAATGGTCAAGAAATACTTTTTTTTCTTGTAAAAAGTTTTGACTAAAATTTAAAAAAATCATTTGTCCAAATTTCTCTTTCAAATGTTTTGGATTCTCATTGAAAAATCAAAACTGACAACAGAATTTTTTCCCAGTTTTTGGCTTTTTTGATTGATGAAAACTGGAGGGGGGGGAATCATTTTTTGTGGGGGCGGGTACTCAGTGAAAACCGAAACATTTTTGATGAAAATGGATTTTTTTTTCTTGAAAATTTCCACACATTTTATGTTGAAAAAAGTTTTGATCGAAGACTTTTGATCAGCTCTAGACAGCAGGGATGCAATTTTAGTTAAACTGTAATACAAAATCCATTGACTCAAAAGCCTGCCCCTTTGACTTTGCTACAATAAAAGGCTGCTGACCACTGGGAAAATTGAAAATGTAAATTTTAAAATTGTATGTATCTGTATGCTAAAAAAGTGAGTAATAATTTTATAGCTTTTTTTCTATCGCTGTGTATTTTGTGATTGATTTCTGAGAGCAATGAATGCCTCATAAAGTGTACACATTCAGAATGACAGGCTAACGGCTGCATCAGTGATTTTTCTATTTTCACAAATGTTCAAAAAGCTTTTTATTTCACTTGTCTTTTCCGCTGCCATAGAAAAATTTGTTGTCTACGTTATACTCTTACCTCTTGTCTACAGTGAAGGTCAAATCCTGCTCACTTTACCCATGTCAGCAGTCCCGTAGAGGTTAACAGCACTACTCACTTGGGTAAAGCAAAAAGAGTATATGACCTTATCTGGAAATAAGTTGGCACCTTTCTAGATAACCACACTTAGACACAAGTAGAAGATCCACCTACACAGGCTTTACTCTGCTACAAATCTAGAGGGGCAGGATGATTTGGTAGCTATGGCACAGGACTGTGCATTAGGAGCTATGGGTTTCTATTTCCAACTCTGCCTCTGACTTCCTATGTAACTTTGAGCAATTCATTCTGGGTTTGTCTACATCAGGGGTGGGCAAACTATGGCCCGCGGGCCAGATCCAGCCCCTCAGGGCTTTGGATCCGGCCCATGAGATTGCCCCCCGTGGTAACGCAGGCCCCGCACCGCTCTCAGAAGTGGCCAGCACCACGTCCCTGGGGCCCTGCGGGGGAGGGAGCAGATGGCTCTGTGCATTGCCCTTGCCTCCAGGCACTGCCCCCCGCAGCTCCCATTGGCCAGGAACGGGGAACAGCGGCCAATGGGAGCTTTGGGAGAGGTACCCAAAGGCATGGCAAGGGCAGCATGCGGAGCCCTGTGCCCCCACAACTCCCCCAGGGGCCGCGCAGGGATATGGTTCCGGCCACTTCCCGGAGTGGCGTGGCGTGGGGCCAGGGCAGGCAGGCAGGGAGCCTGCCCTTGCCCCGGTGCTCACCACTGCCACCCCGGAACTGCTTTAGGTAAATGGCACTGGGCCAGAGCCCGAACCCCTCCTGCACCCTGCTCCCCAACCTCTGCACCTCGCACCCCTCCTGTACCCCAACTCCCTGCCCTGAGCCCCCTGCCACACCCCGCACTCCTCCTGCACCCCAACCCCTGCCCTGAGGCCCCTGCTGTAGCCAGCACCAGCATGCACCCCAACCCCCTGCTCTGAGCCCCCTGCTGCACCCTGCACCCCATGCACCCCAACCCCCTGCCCTGAGCCCCTGCCACACCCTGCACCCCTGTGCACCCCAACTCCCTGCCCTGAGCCCCCTGCAAACCCCACACTCCTCCTACACCCTGAGCTCCCTCCCACAGTCCGCACCCCTCCTGCACCCCAACCCCCTTCCCTGAGCCCCCTCATACACCCTCATACACCCCGCATCCCTCCTCTGCCCCAGTTCCCTCTGAGCCCGTTCCAGCACACCGCACCCCCTCCCACATCCCACACTCCCTCCAGCCCCCTGCCCCGGGCCTGCATACAATTTCCCCACCCAGATGTGGCCCTCAGCCCAAAAAGTTTGCCCACCTCTGGTCTACATGGTGCATTACTGTGCAGATTGCTCTGCACATGTTCCATTACTTCTTCTTTGTGCTCATGACAGTTGGTAGCTGAAAATCAATATGGATCACTGATGGTCTGTGCTGGCTGTGTGGAAAATTGTGCAAGACTCGGCATGATGCTGGATGTGGGCTGAACTGTGTAGGAGTGCACTGCTCTACTCAAGCCGTATGAGTCAACCGGTGACCCAGACGTGGCCAAACACTTAATCAAAACTTTGAACTGTGCTCACTGAGCCAGAGGGGAGGAAAAGACCAAGAACCTGGACTTTACATGGTCCAGCCAGAAATGCTGGAGTTTACTTTGTCACGTTAGAGTAGCCCAGCAACCACTGACACCATGCTGATTTCTCTGAGTACTAACCAATAACCAATCACCTGCTTTGCGTGGGAAAGACACCTCTGGAAAAAGAAATTAAGAGTCAAGTCCAGAGTGCGTGGAGGATCTTCCAAGGCAACACAAATCCAGAGCTTGCCCTGAACCTTTCATAGTTCCACGGCTGGACAGAGTGCTATATAACATCAAGTCTGACACCACTGCCAGCTAAGACAACATCCTTCCAGAGTTCCTGAAACATCTTGGCCTATGCCCCCATTCTTGGCTGGCTCAAGTCTTCAAAAAGGTCACAATGAAGGAAGACTGCTGAAAAACTGGTGCATTTCAAAAGTCATCTGCCTCCTAAAACTTGGTAAAGACCCAAACCAGGCATCAAGCTACCACCCGATATCACTGCTTTCTGTGTGTCTCAAGGTTCTAGAGTGCCTCATTTTACAGTGAATAACACCAGAGGTTGAGAATATTTTTAATGTCGAGCAAGCAGACTTTCAACAAGGTCGAAGCACACATACTAACCACATTAATTGAAAATGGTTTTCAAAGAAACCTGAAAACAGGTGCTATTTTCCTTGACCTCACCGCAGCATACATGGCACACAGGTCTACTTGTTAAAATATGAAGAGTCCTCCAACCATGGGTTACTGATGCCATCAAACAGCTACATCTAAGACAGATGGTTCAGGGTGCATGTTGGTGAGAAAACAAGTGCTTTGATAAAAACAGATGAGCAGGGTACCCCAAGGGTCTGTTCTAGCCCCCACCTTGTTCAATATATACATCAGTGACCTGCCACCAACCCAGTCATCTATGCAGACAATATCTGCTGTGGACTACAGGCTCCCACTTTCTATAAGTTGGAGAATACCCTGAGCGACGAAGCTGCAAAGCTGGCCAACTACTGCAAGACATGGCGCCTTCAGCCTAGCACCAGCAAGACAGTCTCTAGAACATTCCACCTCCACCATGCCAACACTAAGAGGGAATTAAACATCACAATGAATGGCCAGAGGCTGAAGCATGAAGCATACCCAGTTTACTTAGGCGTGACCCTCAACCAAACATATAAAAGCCGGCTGAGCAAGATAGCAGTGAAGGTCAAGACAGGCAAAAACCTTCTCAGCAAACTGGCAGGTTCTTCATGGGGAGTGGATGCTCCAACCCTAAGAACCTCAGCCCTTGCCATCTCGTACTGAAGAGCAGAATACTGTGTGCCAGTATGGATTCAGGAGGCACACACCAAACTTGTTGATGTGCAACTCAGTTCAACAATGTGCATAATTGCAGGAACTCTCTTACTGACTCATCTTCTATGGCTTCCAGTTCTGAGCCACATTGCTCCCTTACATCAGGAGGGAGATTGCAGTAGACAAGCTGCTTGAGAAGGTACATGCCAACCCACATTTGCCCTTGCCTTTTTGTCCACGTCTTCCATCACAACATCCACTGTGGTCGAGGCTGCCATGCCAGAATGTGACAGCAGAGTCTGTGTGGTGGGAATACAAGTGCTTAATATCAACCACGAATAAGTTCCTCTTCAGAGAACCTTCTGCTCACCTGCCTGGCTTCAACCTGCCATGTCATCAGTGGGCCCTTCTTAACCAATTCCAGACTGGGCAAGGCTTCTGTGCAGCCACCCAGCACTGCTGGGATCTTTGAGACAATCCAAGATGCAGCTGTGGTGCAAATCTAACAATGACACACATTATTGAGGTGTGCCCACCAACCAAATTCAGTGGTGGGCTCTGAGCTATTGCTTGGCTCAGAGAATATGCAAATACTAAATAAATTAGTGTGTACCACCTGAGATATAAATTCTAGTGTGCACAAGCACCTTGTACACTAGGGAACTTCTAGGGCATGCCAACAGGGTCCAGGTGGGCCAGTGAGTGTATGACATGCCACTATGCACTAGAATTTACATCCCACTGGTGTACACTAGCGCACTATGTAGACAGCCTTTAGAAACTGATTAAATCAATCACCTTCAGCTGACCCAGGATCAAGACCTTACATTAAATCAATCCCTCTGTGTCTAAATTCCCAATTAGTAAAATAGGGATTACAATTCTTTTCTGTTGCATGAGCATGTTGTAAGGATTTATTTATTAATATCTAGGAAGTGGTTTGAAAACCTTGCATGGAAGCTGCTGTAGCTATTATTTTACATACCGTGATATAGTCTACTCTCTTCATAATCCAGCATCCAAGATTGGTCCAATAACTTTGGGTGAAATACTGGCCCCTTTGAAGTCAATAGTAAAATTTCCATTCACTTCAGTAGGGCCACGATTTCATCCATTCAGATTAACATCCTGATCCTGGCACCAAAAACTCCCACCGATGTTAATGGGAATTTTGAATATGCAAGGAATGTAGGATCAGACTGCTAAACTGCATGCCTCTTTGGGGGTGAGTTCCTGTTTTGTTATACAGGTACAAGCTTTAAATAATTATGCATATATTGCATATGTGATTATGTATATAGAATCACAAGGAGAAAGTTGTCATGAGAAGAATTAATCTCCAAGTGCAAAGTGTAGATCCAATCCAGACAGAAGAAGTTTCAGATGCTCCATTTTGTTATAATGAATACATGTCTAATGACATAACATATAGTCTGAGTTTTCTAACATGTAAATGTTTCCGTTGCTTTCAGTATTCAGTACAAAATAATTGTAGTCTATTCTATCAGACTATTACAAAAGCAATTTCCTTTCTTACAGGTGAATCTTTTTTTCCTGTTGAATATTGTTCGAGTTCTCATAACCAAGCTCAAAGTCACACACCAGGCAGAATCCAGTCTATACATGAAAGCTGTGAGAGCTACACTCATTCTAGTGCCACTTCTTGGCATTGAATTTGTGCTGTTTCCATGGCGACCAGAAGGCCGTATTGCTGAAGAAGTATATGACTACGTGATGCATATCCTTATGCATTATCAGGCAAGAAGCTTTAAGTTGCACTTGTTCCCTTGAGCTAGACAGTACTTGCAATATGACTGCAAATAAATGAATGACAAAGGGAAATTCATTAATTTCTAAACCATTTTTAGATCTTTATAAAAAAACTTCTGCTTATTAATAGCCTTATATTTCTCATTTCATTTAGATTAATCCTTTAGGAGGAATGAAATGTCATGCTAGTGTGCTGGTCCAATAGACCATCTGTATTATTAGTAATAATTCACTGAGTTTAGATTTGAAATGCATTTTTCCTCTTTGCTCTCTAGATCTGCGTTTTATTAGGGGTGTGTTAGTGTGTGTGTGTTCTTGTATTTCAATAAATCTGTATGTATTGAAAAAATCAAGAGAAAACTTTTTATTTTGCAGGGTCTGTTGGTGGCTACAATTTTCTGCTTTTTTAATGGAGAGGTAGGTACAGTAACTGATTTCAATTTATTTAACTTCCTTAATTTTGGTTTAGAGTTAAAAGAAATTGTTTTGTTGTTGTTTTTTTAAATCCACCACCCCCATTTGTGATCCCAATGACAAATGTAAAATTGTAAATAGAAATTTAAATTTACACTTCTACATTTTAAAATAAGTAAAAATGTTAGGGATAAAGTATTTGCGAATAACTTACCTAGCAAGACCTGAATTTAGGCTTGAGTGTTGCCTCTAAAATATTTCATGAAATTCGTAAGGGTTTAAACCTATTAGGTGTTGAGCAGCCTAAAATTCTCTTGATTTCAGAAGTAATTAACGGCACTCAGCACTTTTCAGGTTAGTATCCATATAACAATAACAGCACTGCTATGTGGGAAAAAATTTCAGTACTGACAAATA
Source organism: Caretta caretta (assembly GCF_965140235.1). NCBI lineage: Eukaryota > Metazoa > Chordata > Testudines > Cheloniidae > Caretta > Caretta caretta. The sequence goes on along the minus strand of NC_134216.1, from coordinate 50,591,656 downwards.
AAATCATAAATTCCTAGTGGACATGTATTCTCATCCAAGAAACTACCAAACTGTCATCATTGTGTCAGCCTTACCCCCAGCAAGGCCTTGAATTGGTCCTTCAAGGTCAGGAATGAGGCACACTTGTGGGACAGAACTGGAAAAATTGTTGCTTTCTAGGAAATTACTGCTCTGTAATTAGGTTGAGGTCTGCATCCGTAGAACTGTGAAATGGTACCTTTCATGAACACTAACTTTACTGTATGAAATGGAGGTAAAAGATCATCTCTTTTGGTGGTGTTTCAGATTTTTCATTTTGGGGGCAGAACTTTGGGCTTATTTTTTGCAAACAGCCTTTTCAGCACAAGTGGAAAAAACATTCAAGGCCAAGGCTTTGTAAACTTTCTATATTTGGGCCATCAAAAAGTTTTCCTTGCTTCAGTTGGACCTCCATTCTTCTGGGAGTCCAATCCTGCCCTTCAGGTGACTACTGAGCAGACATGCCAAACCCTCAAAAAACCCACAGAAATTGGGCTTGTTTTTGGCTTAATTGGCTTGTGAGTTGCTTCTGGCTAGTTTTTGGCTTGTAGCTTGTTTGGCTTGTAGCTTGTTGCTTGTTGTAGGTTGTTGCTTCTTTCTTTTGATCGGCTCCTGGCAAGCAGAGGCAAGGGGCAAGTGTGGGGGGGAGAGAGTCAGGGGTGCACAGCAGGCCCACCATTGTCCCAGACTGCACACTTCGGGGGATCTAGTCACATAGAGTGGTGGGTTCTTAGGGATTGGCTTGTTTGGGTCTTGTTTTGAAATGGGATTAGCTTGATTTTTGGCTTATTGTGAAAGTTGAGGTACCTATTTACTGCATGAAAGTTGGCAACTGTGCTACTGAGGGCACATACTTGCTCCTTCTGAAGTCAAAGGACTATGCCCTAAATCTTCAGTGGGCTAAGGCCCTGACCCTGCATCACAGAAGTTAATGGAACTTTGCCACCAGTTTTGTTTTCACTAGCAAAATAAAGCAATTTGGTACTTTTCCCATAGTTCTATTAGGGAGACAGTTACTGATCCAGCAGGCACCTATTTCTACACAACTGCTTATTCCCACACATAATTCAATTACAGTATATGTGAGTAAGCAGACGTGTGGAAGTAAGAGTTTGTAGGATTGAGCCTTTAGGTATTTTTTGGGCTGTCAAGAGATTAGAAAAATCAATCACAATTAATCGCACTGTTAAACAATATTAGAGTACCATTTATTTAAATATTTTTGGATGTTTTCTATATTTTCAAATAGATTGATTTCAATTACAACACAGAACACAAAGTATACAGTTCTCACTTTATATTTATTTTGGATTACAAGTATTTGCACTGTAAAAAAACAAAAGAAATAGTAGTTTTCAATTCACCTAATACAGCGGACCCTTGCTAGAGCGTGGATTCACATATAGCACGGTCGCAGCGTTGGATCCCAAATTTAAATATTTAAATTGGGATCCATGGTAACGTGGCCCCTGCTATAATGCGGTCCCCGCATTAACATGGTACTGCACATGGATCCCGAACCCTGCATTCTAGCAAGGGTCGGGTGTACAAATACTCTAGTGTAATCTCTTTATCATGAAAGTTGAACTTACAAATGTAGAATTATGTACAAAAAATTGCATTAAAAAATAAAACAATGTAAAATTTTAGAGCCTACAAGTCCACTCAGTCCTATTTCTTGTTCAGATAATTGCTCAGACAAAGAAATTTGTTTACATCTGAAGGAGATAATGCTGCCCACTTCTTGTTTACAATGTCACCTGAAAGTGAGGACAGGTGTTCTCGTGGCACTATTGTAGCCAGTGTCGCAAGATATTTACATGCTGGATGCACTAAAGATTCATATGTCCCTTCATGTTTCAACCACCATTCCAGTGGACATACATCCATGCTGATGACGGGTTCTGCTCGATAACGATCCAAAGAAGTGCAGACCAACACATGTTCATTTTCATTATCTTGAGTGAGATGCCACCAGCAGAAGGTTTTTTGGCGGTTCAGGTTCTGTAGTTTCCGCATCAGAGTGTTGCTCTTTTAAGACTTCTGAAAGCATGCTCCACACCTCATCCCTCTCAGATTTTGGAATGCACTTCAGATTCTTAAACCTTGGGTCAAGTGCTGTAGCTATCTTTAGAAATCTCACATTGGTACCTTCTTTGCGTTTTCTCAAATCTGCTGTGAAAGTGTTCTTAAAATGAACAAAATGTGCTGGGTCATCATCCAAGACTGCTATAACATGAAATATATGGCAGAATGCGGGTAAAACAGAGCAGGGGACATACAATTCTCCCCTAAAAAGTTCAGTCACAAATTTAATTAACCCATTATTTTTTTAACGATCGTCATCAGCATGGTAGCATGTCCTCTGGTCTGGTGGCCAAAGCATGAAGAGGCACACAAATGTTTAGCATATCTGGCACGTAAATACCTTGCAATGCTGGTTACAAAAGTGCCATGCAAACGCCAATTCTCACTTTCTGGTGACATTGTAAATAAGAAGAGGGCAGCATTATGTCCTGTAAATGTAAACAAACTTGAACAAGAAGTAGGACTGAGTGGACTTGCAGGCGCTGAAATTTTACTTTGTTTTGTTTTTGAGTGTAGTTATGTAACATCAAAAAATCGACATTTGTTAGTTGCACTTTCACGACAAAGAGATTTCACTTCAGTACTTGTATGAGGTGAATTGAAAAATATGATTTATTTTGTTTATCATTTTTATAGTGCAAATATTGGTAATAAAAAATAATATACACTTTGATTTCAGTTACAACTGAATACAATATATATGAAAATGTAGAAAAACATCCAAAATATTTAATATATTTTAACTGGTATTCTATTGTTTAACAGTGCGATTAAACTGTGATTAATTGCGATTAATTTTTTTAATCATGATTAATTTTTTTTTAGTTAATCATATGAGTTAACTGTGATTAATCGACTGCCCTAATATTTTTATTAGGCATTTAAGAATGTATGAGAAACAGATAAATCATTTGACTAATAGAGAAGAATTGACTCAAGTGCACACCCAAAATCTGAACTAACCAAAACTGAACTGCAACTTTCCTATGGTTTGGATAAGTTTCTCTCTCCATTATTTTTGGAGCTGGTCAGAACATTTCTGACCAAATTACGTTGTGCCAAAATATGCTGTTTTGCAGAATCTGAAACATTTTGAGGAAATCAGTTTTGCGGAAAACAGTTTTGAGGCAATCCCCGTTGGGGAGTGAAAGACATGCTCATAGTTGGTAATCTTGTCATTAATGCACTGCCCTGGGATGTGGTAGACCATAGTTCAAGTCCCTGCTCCTCTGCCTGTTCCAGAGCAGAGTTTTTCATCACAGATGATTCTGAATCTGATTGGATCACCGCCCACATCACTGTGCCCTAATCACTGCCCCTCCCCTGCCCTCCGCAACTGAAAAGCTCAGGTTTTGATCTGAAAACGGATAATTTGACAGAATTCAATTTTTGTGCAAACATTTGAATGGTTTTAGTTTTGTTCTACTGCGAAACGAACAAAATGGATGCAAAATGGAATTGCTGTCCTTTGATCAGCTATAATTATTTTTAATTTATGTGCACCTCTTAACAACGTTTCCATTCCACTGCAGAACAAAATCAAATCTACCTGTGGTTTTAAATTTAAAACTTGCTCTATTAGCATTAGTAATCAATTATTTATTCTGTTAGGGTTCCAATATTATGAATTTACAATCTATACTTCGGCCATATTCTCTCCGGAGCCAGAGGTTTGTTCAGTGTCAGGGAGTTGGGTAGCTGTCAGTTACACCACTAATTTAGGGTCCTTAATGGGCCTTACAATGCTGGAGGATCAGTGTAGCAAAGCTTAGCGCTGCTGTGCCCTCTACAAGCAGACATACTAGCAGGGAGTTCCCCTCCAACAAGGGAATTTTCTGCTGGGCATCTGTGGACAGATTACAGCAATTTAGCATCACCTGAATTACATAAAAGGGCCATAAATCATCTTGACATCTGGCCCACAATCTTTAATCTTAGCTGATCTTTGTCCATTTACATGCCATTGCGCAGAATCTTGTGTTTTAAACATTGTCTCCTATCGTCTTTAGCTCTTCCAGTGGCACTATTCAATTTTTTTTCAGCTGGCTATAATTTCATTATATCTTGTTATAAAAATGATAGTATAGTAAGGTATAATGGCTCAAGGGGGGAATGACAATAAAGTTAAAAATCATACAAAAATCTGTACTCAACAAGTGTTCTCTCGGTCTCTTACTAGATTCTGCTGCAGACATGACATTCAGCAGGCATAACTCATAATCTTCTGTCCTTAAGGGCCTCTGTTATAGCAGTTTTGAACTTGATATGACTTATCTATGATATGTCCCTTTAACATCACTTGCCATAGCAAAACCTCATTATAATTTACAGAATACTAGGCATCCTAGGGAAGTGGCAACATGCATGTGCAGTTTGTGTTGCTATATGGGATAACAGTGAATAAGGAATCTGCATCTGCTGCAAATTTCTTTATTATTAATGGCAGGTGGGTTTTCCATTCCTTTGGGCAATGGAAAAGTCTTTACAGCAAAGATTGAGGTATAAGAATTGTTGGAAAGTAATCTCTTTTCTTTATCCATATGCTGGGGTTTCCCAACTGCTATGGACAAGAGCAGGAAACTTTACCAGCAGGAAACCGCTATACCAGGCACTCAGATACAAGCTCTAACGTAGAGCGTAGCATGGTCTGCAATCACAGTGGGTGTTTGGAGCAGCCCAAGCTTCAGTGGGCTTGATACAGACGTCGTTGAAGGCAGTAGAAAAATCCCTATCGATTTCAGTGAACTTTGGATTAAACCAATAGTTTGGTTAGGGCATATTCAGTTGAACAGGAGACTGGCAGGAGCACTGCCCGAAGTGCCAGCACAGAGGGACATCTTTAAACTAGGAAGAAAAGCAAGAACCATACAGCCAGACAGGGCACATGGCTTAGTGACCAGGAACTATGGCCATGACTATATATACTTTGCAATATGAGCTTATTTTAGGATGTTTTTTGTCTGTGTTATTTTCATGTAAGAGAGTGAGCCCGCAGTCTGCTAAAACTATTTAGAATTGGTCAAAGCTGAGAAAAGGATGATAAAGTTCTTCGACCACTCTGGATGTATCTTTTGTTAAAGGAGTGTAATCCGGGGCAGAGCTTTGCTGCTGCATTGATTAGCAATTTGCTGTGCAGTTCCTAGGTGTTGGGTTAGACGTGTCAGATGAGACTGCAGGAAAGCCAGAAATAAGGGATAGGTAAACTGCAGTGAATTACAAGAATAGACTGGTAGTGGCATGTTGATTCAATGGTAACAGAGGGGCTATTGCATGAGAGGTTTAAAAGGCTTGGCTTAGTGTAGGAAGAAATACCAGAGAATATGTTGGAGCCTGGAGGTGTGGGGAGGGAGGAGAAGATAAAAGAGAAAGTGAGAGAGCCATATTGAAGCACCAAATATAAGCAACAATTGCAGACAATATATCACACTACTTTGACTGCTTTGTTCTTAAAAATTATTATTGATTTATATTGCAATAGTGTCAAAGACGTTACAACCTTAGTTCCTGCCCCCAAAATTTTACAATCTAATTGAAGAGATGATTCAATAAGTGTGACAAACAGGAAGGAAGGAAAAGCGGATGAGGGTACTGATGGTCTTGTGATTATGACACTGGTCCAGAACTAAGATGATCCATTCTGAATCAATTCCTAGCTCTGCCATAGAATTCCTGGGTGACTTTGAGCAAGTCACTCAATTTCTCTGTGCCTATTAGTAAATGGGAATAATAACAATTTCTCTTTCCCATCATCTTAGTCTGCATCTGCATTCTGCACAGTTCAGGGAGGTGAGTAAGTTGCTTCAAATCAACCCAGCATTGTGGTTTTCTCTCTTATTTATAAGTAAATATAATACCTGGTGGAAAACAGGAAGCCAGTAGAAATATTCAAAGTGTGGGGTGTCATGGTCAGAGTGATGGCTCTGAGCAGCTAAGTTTTGAATAGATTATAAAATGCATTCTAAAGCTTCCCTCTCAGAAGGGGAGATGTTTTAGAACATTCTTCTGCCTCGTGGCTCCACATGATTGAAGTGGGTTAACCACTTTAAAAAATTAAGGTCACACACCAGCCTTAAGCCATGTGCAGAATTCCCTTTGACGTGAACTGGAACTGCATACACAGACTGAGAAGAATATATGATCTTTTGTGTAGCAAGAGCAAGGTGACTAAAATGGATTACAACGGTAGTAGATGGTGTCCCAGATGGGAGAAGAAAAATACTAGCTTCCTTCTTAACTCTTTAAATAATTCTCCTCTCCCCAAAGTATATTTTATTTGTCAGCATACTGGGGAATATGAAACTCTTTTTAACTGAGGTTTTGATAGCAGACTACAGAAGTCTAAATGTTGTGTCTATGCTGTTCTATTCCTATTTATCATAATTAAAGCTGGAGAGAAATTAGACAAAATAAGCCATTTTGTTAGAAAAATGTAAACTAAACAAACAAAAACCTCAAGACATAAGGAAAGCTGAATGGAAGATGTTGCCCCATAATAGTAATTTGTTAACAGACACTGTTCCATCTGCAAATGTTAGTTTATATTCCAAGTGGATGTACATCAATAAATCTGACAACATAAAAATGAAGGGCAAGATTTTCCCATGTGGCTGGTGATTTGAGTGCTAACTTGAGACACACGTTAGTGTCAAGACAACTGCGTCTCAATATTTTATGAAAATCAGGCTCATCACAAATTAGGAACCCATAATTATTAGTCTGAAAATTTTGGCCAGAAGGAAATGAATAGTTAAGCTATTACATTACATTAAATGCTAATCAGATAGGACGAGATCTTGAACACGTGGTATCCCTTTTAGCACCTATTGTTAACAGCTGCAAATAACTCTGACACAATTTAGCACGTAGGCGCCTGGTATTTTGCTTGTGCAAAAAGGAAGCTAGGATGTAGATGAGAAGGAATGCAGGTCCATAGGGCCACAATTCAATCTCTCCTGTAACGACACTGACTTTAGGGCAGTTACAGGAATGTTCACTTTGGTCTATAATATAGTTAAGTGGTAGGACTAATACATAATCCCTGATGCTTAAATCTGAGCAAAAACATAAATTAAGATTTTTCCATAAATTTGATTTTCTTACAAGCAGCTGTACCAGCATTCTGATCACTCCTAACTTGGCCTCCTTCCTCAAAAACTAATTACATGTGAATTTCATTAACCCAGCACTTCAGTAAATCCAGTCTTCCTGTTGCCCAGGTGTTTTGCCATATTGTATTAGAGGAAACCAGTGAAATACATAACATCCTTGCAATGAAGCATGTAAACAAACTGAGGCCGCTGTGGTCTTCGGCTATTCTATACAATTTATTTTTAACCAGGGTAAGAACATGTGCTGAAACTACCTTGCCATTAGTTTTATGAAGGCTTGATCACAAATAAGAGAAGACTTGTTGGGCCAGATCCTCAGCTGGTGTAAATCGGACTTCAATGGAGTTATATCAGCTGATGTTGCTGAGGATCTGACCACATTAATCATGACTAGAGATAACCTTTGGATAACCACATTAGGGCTGAGGCAGTGTGTGAAAACTTGTACTTCTGGGGCCCACGGTATAGAATAGCCCAGTCTCTGGAGCTATAAATCCAAAATCTTTCACGAGCTTTGAACGTATTAAAATGTTAAATATAATGATGTTAGTCTAGATTTACCAAAAATACAGCCTAATTCCATTTGTATTTCTTTCATAATAGCTCATGATTTTGATGCTGTATTCTAATTTTAAGGCCCGCACATAAGCATCTGTCCATGTAATTTATACACATTTTTTCCCTCTTCCTTTCACGGAATAGGTCCAAGCTGTTTTGAGAAGGCACTGGAATCAGTACAAAATCCAATTTGAGCACAGCTTCAGCCACTCAGATGCTATGCGCACAGCTTCCTACACGGTATCATCCATCAGTGATGTTCAGGGCTACAGCTTCAATCACGATTTCACGAGTGAACATTTAAATGGGAAAAGCTACCATGACATGGAGAATATTGTTTTAAAATCTGAAAAGCTGTATGGTTGACTGCAGAAATGCTGTATTGCCCACATTCTAGTCCTCATAGCTCATGAACTTGAAGTTTGAGTTAATGACTTTGTGGCCAGAAGATTTTTACCTCACTTGGGACATGTTTTTCCTGAATGATGCAAACTTAAGACAATGTATTTCTCATGCGTATATACATATGCACATATGTGTGGGTGTATATGGTATGCACACATATATGTTCATATATAGATATAAGTACATATATAAAGAATGAGACTTTGCCTCTTCCGTTTCTACTGTGTAGACCAAGTTGGCAATTATTTTGTATGCAGGGAATCAATGAAGGATTTCTTATTCTCTTGAAAGTTTGTGTAAAGACTGTATTGTATTGAAAACCATATCATTTGCCTGCGAGAACTCATCTTGTAAATACTGTCTTAATCATAATATATTTGCTAAATTCATCCAGTACGCAACCTAAATAAGTGGTTAAGATTGAACTCTGTCAGGAAAGACAGATTGTTGAAGATAATCAAGTCTGAGATGTTGATATGTATCTAGCTCATTTTTTGCCACTATTTTAAACCAGGCATATTGTAAAGGCACCCAGATGCTAATGCCCGAAATCTGAGGCATGAAACCCCCACTGCTTCTATTCTTCAATGTTACATTTTACAAGATGTTTGTAATTATTTTAGTGGACAGACAGCCTGATCCTGCTACAAATGAAGCAAATGGAAGTTTCTTATTGACTTTAATGGGAGCAGGACCAGTGAGGTCCTGATCTGGAAAAGTTGATAAGCCCATCTTTATCTTTGACTTTGATGGAACTTAAACTAGTGCTTAAGCTGTTTGTAGAAGTCGGGCAGGATTGCTGACTTGGAGCAAGATTGCATACGTGTAAAGAAAAATATTTTCCTTGCCACATGCCTGATACCTGACTCCTTAGTTTATGAATCAGGCAAAACGAACCCCATTGATACAGTGGGAGTTTTGTCTGAGAAAGGCATGCAAGATTGGATGGCATGCCAATAAATATGATCTCAGAGCCAGCTTCTTTGGCCTAGCCTAGAGTAATAAGAAAAGATGGTTTGGGGCATTTTCCAGTGGTTTTTGGAAAACTTACCAAGTCTATCTTATGAAAATCTTTTGGAGCCTTTCTGAAGTGCCTTGTTTGGGAAATTCAGTATTATTTTGTGGTGACTGATTGTATAAGGCTTGAATCTGTTAAGGTCTTAAGAAAAATATGTCTGTAAAGACAGCATTTTCTGTGTATTTTTAAATGTTTTATGCTTTAAAGAAATCGTGTATTTTCAATACAAAGGAAGAAAAATCAAAAGGGGGCACATGATAAAAAAGTCTTATTCAAAAGTCTTTTTTTAAAGCTGAATAAAGTGAAATAAACAGAAATGGATGAAAAATCTAGTACTGTGCATGGTAGAATATTGCCATGCAAATGTATTTCTGATTTATTAAAGCCAACACCAGAGGATTAAAACATACTTTCTCAGAACACCTCAGTTTTAAAAGCTTATTGTTGAATATGAATAATTCAGTTTTGGCCTTTAAGGGTGATATGTCATTAGTCTTCTAACAGACTTCAATAGACAGCTGATTAGCCAGCCATCGTAGGGCTTATCAGCTTGAGATTTCATAAGAATGTGAATAGTTTTTATCTTCATCACAGCTGTTTGCAACTTTATGTATATGTTTAAACCTTCTATTGGCTGGTGATTGAATTTAGATTGAATTCTATTGGCTGGTGAGTTAAATTCTAGAGGCCTAATGTTCCCATTAGATGATGCAACTCTATTGATTTTACTGGGGTTTTTACCTCCTAGTGGAAGGGAGTATTGGCTGCTCATAGCTCCATTAAGGAGCTGTGGATTGGGAAGGTAGGGGGTTAGAATGAGGTCCACAGCTTCTGGTACAAGAGCCATCCTAACAGCTCACGGTGACAGGCCCAAGGTAGTGCCATGTACACTCTTAGAAAAGAAACAGGATGCAGCCCCAGCAAGGGGAGGTAAGAAAAAATCCTATGTGGCCACGGTGTGCCAAATGGCGTTAGAGCTACATTTTGTCCCTAAACATGAGGTAGACCTTCTTGCCTATGGCTGTTGTATTAGAGAATAAGTTCCCTACACCCTCTTCTTACAACACCCCTCTCACATACACAGGCAATCAAGAACATGGTCTAAATTCTCCTTTATCAGAATAAATTTGAATTAAATCCTTACGCTGATTTCACACAGGGTCTTTTTTATATATACTTTGTACTGTGTTTGGAGCAAACACTGGTGTAGTTACTATCTGTGCTCTGAAGGAATATAGACAGTTATGGGGTCTTTTTTAAGAGTTCTTTTTACCAGGCCAGCATTTCTTAGTAACTGTAGTTTGCTGTTAGTATGTTATTCGGTGAGGATTTGAAGTCTCAAAGAGGGTTGGGGGAATACCTGTCTTGTTTAGGATCTAATTTTGTATTTGGTATCTGTAATACTAAGATGTTAGTTTTATATGTTTATGGATATTACTTCAAATGAGAGAGAGAGTGTCTATTTTTATGCTACTGCTGTCAGTTAATAAAATGCCACAAAGAAGTTAGGTGATGCTCACTGCTGGCTGCTCAGTTGATTCCATTTTTTAAAATGTTAATTTACTAATTGTTTTGTCATTCATTATTTTTCAAGGTAATGATCTGCTAGAGTATTTGGCTGAACACATGCTAAAGCACATCCTCCTATGTTACCATTTCATGTCCTAAAAGGGTTATGCTAGAAATCAGGCAACATTCAAACTATTGTACAATGTAAATAAGATTAATGGACTATAGCAGTGTATTTATTGCTTATCAAGTAAGAACGAAATGAAAAAATGTGAAATTATTTTTGGTCTTATTTTCACTCTGTTCCTATGAAACATTCATTTTAATTGTTGACAAAGTATTAATTTTCCGATCAATAAAACTTTATTATGCCTATTCAGTTCTTAGAGGTTTTACATATAAACGCCATGGTTTCTATTTATTACAATAGCAATAAAGGTGAGCAAATGCTCAGGCTTTTTACTCCTTCCTAACTATGTATGAAAAGTAATCTGAATCTAGGGAAATAGGTATAAAATTGTTAGTAGCACTACATAATGCTGGAGTCTTTTTTAATGTTCTGCAGATTACAGTCTCCTAAAGCTTCTGATGCCATACAGGCAGATTCGCCAGCACTTGTATGCAACCCCAAGTGATTTCAATTCACAAGTTTCCATAGCTGCACTACTAATGGCTGTCTTCTTGTGACACTTGCTTCTGAATCTGCCTTTGGTTAAATGCTGTATATAAATAGTCAATTGCTAATATTATTTGGCTGGAGTGTCTTTTCCATGGATACCTATGGGAACAAAAGGGCTGAGTAAACTTAGGGTATGTCTTCACTGCCCACCAGATTGGCGGGCAGCGATCGATCCAGTGGGGATCGTCTAGTCTAGACGCGATAAATCGACCCCTGAGCTCTCTCCCTTCGACTCCCGTACTCCAGCGCCACGACAGGCACAGGCAGAGTCAACAGGGGAGCGGCAGCAGTCGACTCACCGCAGTGAAGACGCCACGGTAAGTCGATCTAAGTGCGTCGACTTCAGCTACATTATTCACATAGCTGAAGTTGTGTAACTTAGATCGATTTCCACCCCCCCCTCCCCGCACCAGCGTAGACCAGGGCTTAGCCTATTTCACACCAAGCCATAGAGTTCTGCACAAACATAGTGAATCTGCCTAACAACTTTCCTGTTGCACTAACAGTGCAATAGCAAATCTCACCATGTTGTAAAATGCGTATTTATTTTTGCAGCATATTCTGTAAGCAGATGAGTAGAAAAGCAGCTGGGAAATGTGTTTTGCAGTTATGACTGATGATCACATCATAACCCAGATATGTTTTAATTATGATAAATTATGGACTTTGAACTTTAAAGAACATCTGGCTTCTGTTTGAAGAGATGCCTGACAGTACAACATTGCTGAACTAATGTGAAATAAGAAAAGGAGGACTTGTGGCACCTTAGAGACTAACCAGTTTATTTGAGCATAAGCTTTCGTGAGCTACAGCTCACTTCATCGGATGCATTCAGTGGAAAATACAGTGGGGAGGTATATAAATCTGTATTTTCCACTGAATGCATCCAACGAAGTGAGCTGTAGCTCACGAAACCTTATGCTCAAATAAATTTGTTAGTCACTATAAGGTGCAACAAGTACTCCTTTTCTTTTTGCGAATACAGACTAACACGGCTGCTACTCTGAAACCTGTCATAATGTGAAATAGTTTCCCTTTGACAACTTATTTAATTTTGGCAGATGAAGAGCAAAGGCCACAGTATTTTTTGATAAATAAATAAAATAGACTAAGGCAGTCTGTGACACAGTTGTATTAGATGAAGATGAGGCACGTGCCATAGCACACAAGAAATACCAGGTATGTTAAAATATCTAAGCCAAAATTTTAGGAAAGGGGTAACAATTACACAGTGATAAGCATGATCAAAGAAGCAACTTAAAAGACTCCAGTTCCACAAGGTACTAAAGCACATGGTTAATTTTAAGCATAGGCGTAGTCCTTTTGAAGTAAATTAAGTAGTTCCACAGGTGGTCCCCTTGAAGTCAACAATGCTGCGATGACAAATTATACAACTGAGGCTCTATCCCCGTGTGACCATTTACATGGTTACGTACCTTGCTGAACAGGAGCCTATAGCACTGATAGTAGGTAACTTCAACTACCCGCATATAAAGCAGTCAACTATAATATGAGAGAAGCAATTTCTTGACATCTTCAACAATTGTTTCCTGGAACAGGTATTAATACAAGCACACAAGTCAATGAAAAGAACAGAAATTATGGCTTACAAAATCTAAGTTGGAAATTAGGTTGGCAAATGGGGAATTGAAAGAGCAATTAGCCAAAGATATAAAAATAAATACCAACACATTGTTTACAGAGGTTGTAAATGGAGTACATGCCAAAGAATCAGTGTGTTCATCAGCCCTCCGGAGGGATCAGTTAAAGGAGATAAGGTTGTTGCAAAGAAGCTTTCTTCGTAATAGTCTTCAGCACAGATGATGGGGGGAAAATACCTACTCTTTTTCATCAACTAAAAAACATAGAATGGATAAAGATTCAGGGATGAGAAAAAGCAGGAGCTGGAATTAATTGACAAATTAAACAATGGCAAGTTGCCAGGCCTGGATGAAGTCCATCCAAGTGTTCGAAAGGAATTTAAGAATAAAGAGACTGAACTGATTAAAAAATATTCAAGCTCACATTAAAATCAGCTATGGTTCCAGAGATCTGGAGGGAAAAGTGCTAGAAGGGTTCCTGGGAATTACAGACTGGTATGTGTATTTTACTTTGGTACAGTTAATTGGCCAGAACCTTAAAAACTTGGCTGAATAGGATATGATAGGCAACACACGGTACAGTTTCTTGAAAGGCAAACCAACCCTTTTCTATCTAATAGCTATATTTACGTCGGTCAACAAAGTAGCAGATAAAGGAAAAACAAGTAAATATTTATTTGAGCTTTCAGAAAGCCTTTGATAATGTCTCTCACACAAGGCTAAAGTGCTGTCATGGATTAGAAATTTGCAGTAAGAGACCAAACAAAGAATAGAAATAAATTGTTAATTTTCAACATGGTAGTATCGACTGGATCGGCCATACTAGGGGTTGGTGGTGATTAAAAGCGGGTAAACAGTGACATAGCACAGCGGTTCTCAACCAGGCGTCCTCAGCCCTGGAGTTTTTATAGCAGGTTGAGGGGGTCCTCAGCAAGAAAAAGGTTGAGAACCCCAACAATTGTCTTGAGCAGACAATGAGGAATTCCAGAGAGCTCAAACAAAGCTTGGTGAACGGCAGCATGATGAGCGATGACCCTTGATGTTTACAAATGCAAGGTAATGCATATGGGAAAGGAATAATCTGAACTAGGCATACAGATTTCTGAGTTTTAAATTGACTGTAAACATTAAAGAGAAAAGACTTGGGCAACATTGTGGACACCACAATGAAAATGGGGTGGTCATAAAAAACTTATGTAAGCAGTAGATTAGACTAACTGGACCACAGTTCTGACACAGTATGATAGCACCTGTGTGCCAGTCTCTCACAAATGGGAGTGATCACTCTATAAGGCAGAGTCTATAGTGCCATGTAGCATGTGTTTCAACTCATTCCTTTCTGAACATAGCCATAAACTACACCTAGAATCCGAATATTTGATTCCAGATGACCTGAAGGTGCACAATATTTCAAGAGGGATCAGCACCTTGGAGGATTTGTCCTGAAAGCAGCATTTTATTAAATAGCTCATGGGAGTTACCCATCTGGAGGCATTTATCTTCTGAACAAATTAAATGGTGTTGGTCTTTCTAACTGTCTCGACACATCCATTGAAGGGATATGTAATCTTCCAATGCAGTACTTAGCTCTAAATGTGCATGTCTTTAACCCAGAAGTTAGTTTACAAAGGGTCCTATGTGATACGTCTATTTATACTGTAAGTATTTTCACTTTCTCATGACAGGTGATACTCTCACCATTCAGTCACTAGAAAGTTACGACCAAAAACTTCATGAAATACTGAACTGACAACAGAAGCCAAAAAAATCAACAAGCCAGGCAATTCACCATTGAAACTAAAATTCTCACCGTAACAGGACTTGCTACCTCTTAGGGTTGATTACCAATATGGCATTTGGCATTCACTATTTGCTGCACAGCAGGTGGAGCTGAGGTTAAAATTCCTGCCATAATCTTGAAGTTCCTGGTTTTTGTTGGTTTGTGTCAACCTGTTCCCGTTCTCTACTGCAAGCACTTTGTATCAGAAAGTGAAAGCATAGGTACGTGTGCTCAGGTTTTTGAGCTCCGACTCAATTCATCAGGATGTGTGGCATTTAGCATTAGAAAGACTGGGCCGCTAAATTAAAATTTATTTTAAATTTAATTTTATTTATTTTAAATTTAATTTAAATTTAATTAAAATTTTCTCTCATTTTAATTTCAAAGATAAGAGCAATTTACTAACAGAAACCTAAACTGGTACGACCAAAAAGAGTGTTCAGTTTATGTTTCCCATAATAAACTGTTTGTTAACTCACAAAACGAAAGCATTGGGAACCTTCATAGAATCATAGAATATCAGGGTTGGAAGGGACCTCAGGAGGTCATCTAGTCCAACCCCCTGCTCAAAAGCAGGACCTATCCCCAATTAAATCATCCCAGCCAGGGCTTTGTCAAGCCTGACCTTAAAAACTTCTAAGGAAGGAGATTCCACCACCTCCCTAGGCAACGCATTCCAGTGTTTCACCACCCTCCTAGTGAAAAAGTTTTTCCTAATATCCAACCTAAACCTCCCCCACTGCAACTTGAGACCATTACTCCTTGTCCTGTCCTCTTCCACCACTGAGAATAGTCTAGAACCATCCTCTCTGGAACCACCTCTCAGGTAGTTGAAAGCAGCTATCAAATCCCCCCTCATTCTTCTCTTCCGCAGACTAAACAATCCCAGTTCCCTCAGCCTCTCCTCATAAGTCATGTGTTCCAGACCCCTAATCATTTTTGTTGCCCTTCGCTGGACTCTTTCCAATTTATCCACATCCTTCTTGTAGTGTGGGGCCCAAAACTGGATACAGTACTCCAGATGAGGCCTCACCAATGTCGAATAGAGGGGGACGATCACGTCCCTCGATCTGCTCGCTATGCCCCTACTTATACATCCCAAAATGCCATTGGCCTTCTTGGCAACAAGGGCACACTGCTGACTCATATCCAGCTTCTCGTCCACTGTCACCCTTAGGTCCTTTTCCGCAGAACTGCTGCCTAGCCATTCAGTCCCTAGTCTGTAGCTGTGCATTGGGTTCTTCCGTCCTAAGTGCAGGACCCTGCACTTATCCTTATTGAACCTCATCAGATTTCTTTTGGCCCAATCCTCCAATTTGTCTAGGTCCCTCTGTATCCTATCCCTGCCCTCCAGCATATCTACCACTCCTCCCAGTTTAGTATCATCCGCAAATTTGCTGAGGGTGCAATCCACACCATCCTCCAGATCATTTATGAAGATATTGAACAAAACCGGCCCAAGGACCGACCCCTGGGGCACTCCACTTGATACCGGCTGCCAACTAGACATGGAGCCATTGATCACTACCCGTTGAGCCCGACAATCTAGCCAACTTTCTACCCACCATATAGTGCATTCATCCAGCCCATACTTCTTTAACTTGCTGACAAGAATACTGTGGGAGACCGTGTCAAAAGCTTTGCTAAAGTCAAGATACAATACATCCACTGCTTTCCCTTCATCCACAGAACCAGTAATCTCATCATAGAAGGCGATTAGATTAGTCAGGCATGACCTTCCCTTGGTGAATCCATGCTGACTGTTCCTGATCACTTTCCTCTCATGTAAGTGCTTCAGGATTGATTCTTTGAGGACCTGCTCCATGATTTTTCCGGGGACTGAAGTGAGGCTGACTGGCCTGTAGTTCCCAGGATCCTCCTTCTTCCCTTTTTTAAAGATTGGCACTACATTAGCCTTTTTCCAGTCATCTGGGACTTTCCCCGTTCGCCACGAGTTTTCAAAGATAATGGCCAATGGCTCTGCAATCACAGCCGCCAGTTCCTTTAGCACTCTCGGATGCAACTCGTCCGGCCCCATGGACTTGTGCACGTCCAGCTTTTCTAAATAGTCCCTAACCACCTCTTTCTCCACAGAGGGCTGGCCATCTATTCCCCATGTTGTGATGCCCAGCGCAGCAGTCTGGGAGCTGACCTTGTTCGTGAAGACAGAGGCAAAAAAAGCATTGAGTACATTAGCTTTTTCCACATCCTCTGTCACTAGGTTGCCTCCCTCATTCATTAAGGGGCCCCCACTTTCCTTGGCTTTCTTCTTGTTGCCAACATACCTGAAGAAACCCTTCTTGTTACTCTTAACATCTCTCGCTAGCTGCAGCTCCAGGTGCGATTTGGCCCTCCTAATTTCATTCCTACATGCCCGAGCAATATTTTTATATTCTTCCCTGGTCATATGTCCAACCTTCCACTTCTTGTAAGCTTCTTTTTTATGCTTAAGATCCGCTAGGATTTCACCGTTAAGCCAAGCTGGTCACCTGCCATATTTACTATTCTTTCGACACATCGGGATGGTTTGTCCCTGTAACCTCAACAGGGATTCCTTGAAATACAGCCAGCTCTCCTGGACTCCTTTCCCCTTCATGTTAGTCCCCCAGGGGATCCTACTCATCCGTTCCCTGAGGGAGTCGAAGTCTGCTTTCCTGAAGTCCAGGGTCCATATCCTGCTGCTTACCTTTCTTCCCTGTGTCAGGATCCTGAACTCAACCAACTCATGGTCACTGCCTCCCAGATTCCCATCCACTT
Source organism: Caretta caretta (assembly GCF_965140235.1). NCBI lineage: Eukaryota > Metazoa > Chordata > Testudines > Cheloniidae > Caretta > Caretta caretta. Next base: position 50,574,135 of record NC_134216.1, on the reverse strand, counting down.
TTGCTTCCCCTACTAATTCTTCCCGGTTTGTGAGCAGCAGGTCAAGAAAAGCTCCCCCCCTAGTTGGCTCCTCGAGCACTTGCACCAGGAAATTGTCCCCTACACTTTCCAAATACTTCCTGGATTGTCTATGCACCGCTGTATTGCTCTCCCAGCAGATATCAGGAAAATTAAAGTCACCCATGAGAACCAGGGCATGCGATCTAGTAGCTTCCGCGAGCTGCCGGAAGAAAGCCTCATCCACCTCATCCCCCTGGTCCGGTGGTCTATAGCAGACTCCCACCACTACATCACTCCTGTTGCTCACACTTCTAAACTTAATCCAGAGACACTCAGGTTTTTCTGCAGTTTCGTACCGGAGCTCTGAGCAGTCATACTGCTCCCTTACATACAGTGCTACTCCCCCACCTTTTCTGCCCTGCCTGTCCTTCCTGAACAGTTTATAACCATCCATGACAGTACTCCAGTCATGTGAGTTATCCCACCAAGTCTCTGTTATTCCAATCACGTCATAATTCCTTGACATCACCAGGACCTCCAGTTCTCCCTGCTTGTTTCCAAGGCTTTGTGTATTCGTATATAAGCACTTGAGATAACCTGCTGATCGCCCCTCATTCTCAGTATGAGGCAGGAGCCCTCCCCTCACAGACATTCCTGCCTGTGCTTCCTCCCGGTATCCCGCTTTCCCACTTACCTCAGGGCTTTGGTCTCCTTCCCCCGGTGAACCTAGTTTAAAGCCCTCCTCACTAGGTTAGCCAGCCTGCTGGCAAAGATGCTCTTCCCTCTCTTCGTAAGATGGAGCCCGTCTCTGCCCAGCACTCCTCCTTCATGGAACACCATCCCATGGTCAAAGAATCCAAAGCCTTCTCTCCGACACCACTTGCGTAGCCATTCGTTGACTTCCACGATTCGACGGAAGTCGAATTCATTTTTTTTCATTCATTATTTTCATTGACTTCTAAACATTACGAATAAAGAACGCTGACTTTAGGTAGGCTTCGTTTTAACAAATCAAGAATCATAACGATGTCTAGGTCCCAGCATTCCCGCTGTTTATTCCATTAAGAACTAGTTTAACTATCTTTATATTTTTTCCTCTGCCTTAATGTAACATTATGAATACTGAGCAGTTATACTGCACTTTTCAGATGTAGCTCTCCAAATTCTTTAAAAACATTGGCAAGCATTAGTATACCACTATAAATATGGGAATACTGAGGTATAGACAAGAGGTTTTCAACCTTTTTCTTGCTGAGACCCCTTTCGACATGCTATAAAAACTCCAGGGCCCAGCAGGAGAGGGGGGCATAGGCAATTTCACTTCTATTTTTGGGAGGGCAAGGGCTAGCTCCACACAGCAGGATCCAAGGAGGGAGTGCCACTTCCACCCTCCTGACTCACCTCACCTGCCTGTCTGGGTTCCCGGGGTGGGGGAGGGGAGGGGTGCTATCAAAAAAATATAACTCAAATGGGGGACTCAGCTCAAAAAGTTTGAAAACCGCTCCGGGTGCAGGCAGCGTGTTGCTAGGGACTATGTGTAGTGAGGGGTGTAGCTTAGGGTTCAGGGAGGAGAGTGCTAGGGGCTGTGTGTGGGCAGGGTGGTAGCTAAGGGTGCAGGCAGGGGGTGGCTAGGGGCTGTGTGCGGGCAGGGTGGTAGCTAAAGGTGCAGGGAGTGGGTAGCTGGGGCTGTGTGCAAGAGGCAGGGTAGCTTGTGGTGCAGGGAGTGGGTAGCTGGGGCTGTGTGGGCGTGGGGGGTAGCTCAGTGTGCAGGGAGGGGGCAGCTAGGGGCTGTGTGTGCAGGCGGGGGGCTAGTTCAGGGTGCAGCGAGGGGGTAGCTGGGGCTGTGTGTGGACGGGGGGGTAGCTAAGGGTGCAGGCAAGGGGTGGCTAGGGGGTTGTGTGGGGGTGGGGGCTAGCTGGGGCTGTGTGCAGGCAGGGGGCTAGTTCAGGGTGCAGTGAGGGTGTAGCTAGGGAATGCACAGGCGGGGGGTGGGGGAGCTCAGGGTGCAGGGAAAACAAAGCTAGGGACTCTGTGCCAGGAGGGCTCCCGCTGTGGAGGTTGCTCCCTGAGGGCTCTGCTGGCCCCAGAGCGGGGTCCCTCCACCTGGGTGTGAGCAGTCAAAGAGGGCTGGGAGCTGAGGAGCAGCCACAACCCCAGACACCAGCAGCAGACGGGGGAATGCCACAGCTGCCCACTCCATGGCTCCACCTGCCCCGCACTGCCTGGCTCTGGCTTCCCACCTACAACCTGACCAGAGGGCATGGCCTGAGGGGGGATGAGGGAGAGGAGGCAGTGTGGGGACAGTGAGGGGACTGCTCTGCTCTGGGTAAGGCACTGCAGTTTGGGGGGGCAACACCCTTATGGCCCCCAACTCTGGCCATGGACTCAGGGCTTCTGCCTGCAGGGAACGCCGGGGCTCAGGGGTCCAGTCCTGCACAGCTCACAACTTCGTAGGGCAGGGAGGGGGAAACACTGGGGCTCTCGGCTTCAGCCCCATGCCAGTCCCGGCTTCAGCCCTGCAGGGGGGTGCCGGGGCTCAGGGCACTGGGTTTCAGCTGCGGGGCTCTGCACCCCCTCTTCCCCCAAAAGGGCTCACAGTCCCCCGGGGAGCAGCAAACCCTAGGTTAAGAACCTCTGGTACAGACAACTTAAGTGACTTACCCAACATTTCACAGCAAGTTAATGGCCAAACAAGGAACTTTCTCCTGACTTTCATTCCAGAGCCCTAATGAGTAGACTACATTTGTCTTCTATCTTTTTCTGCGAAAATAGCTATACGGGGCCAAATCATCAGCTGGTAAAAATGACACAACTGCATTTCAGTTAAGAGCGAGTGCAAGCTATGCCAGCGAAGGCTTAGGCCCAATGTCTTTATCTAATTCAGGCAACTACAGATCAGTTGCTAAGTAGTGATACTACCGATGCTGAATCCAAGACAACACATAAATATTGATATATTTTAATTCTGGACGGGATCTTGTTAGTTGTAAAATAATTTTACAGTCCAATTCACAATATAGAATAGAGGCCATTAACAGGCAGAGCTGGTCATAAAGTTGAAAGAAACATGGGGAAGGAAAAATCCCTCTATATTTTTCATGGAAAATTGTTTTTTTTCAGCCAGTTCTATTGATACTCAATATTTGCATGCCCTTATCACAAAGTTCTAATAGATACTTCCTATTCTAATGCTAGGATGAAAAAGACTGTCATAATCTTACATAACTCTGAGGTGCATAATTATTGACAAATACTGACTTTTTAATAGCAGCCACTCTACTCTGAAACAACTTAGTGTAACTTTGTGTTAACAAATATCCCCATAATGATGCTCCTACATATGACTTCAAAATTGCCCTCACCAGTTTTACATTATAATTAAAAAATAAAAAAGTGGAAGCCACCGAAAAGTCCCCCAATGTAACTCACTAGTATCCTGTCTCCTATCAGTCCATGTATGTAACTCACAATGCCAAATTTCTCAAGTAGTAGCAACAATAGGGGAAGCTCAAGATATTTGACCATTTTCTTTTGCACCAGTAAAAACCAACCAACCTGTGGTTTAAAGTTCAGTGTCATCCACTTCCACAGAAGAAAGAAAATGATAGTGATTATATTTTTACCCTAATTTTATTTTACAAGAGGAAATAAGGTTACAGCACAAACTGCTTTCAAGGAACAGTCTGAATACTTGGATAATATGTAGTTCTCACACATGCATGCAAATACATTCCAAAAAAAAAGTAACAAACAATACAGTCATTCCATCTCACGTGCTTCCACAGAACACTGTTACATTGCGGTAGCCATTCCACTTTCTGCAGAACTCTCTGTTTAATTCACAGTACTGATAAGCTGAAGTTTTCCTCTGAAAATATTCCAAGTGTCCTACCAGCATGTCTTGCACTGCTCTGTCATGGCAGTCACCATCAAAGTAAAAGTTCTGATCAACAACTTTTGGCTTTTTATGGATATTTGGTTCTAAAGAAACAGGCAAAGAAAACACAGGATTAATTTTGACCTAGCCGGTCACCTCAGTGATGCAGAGCATCCTATTTTGCAATTTAAACCAAATGCTATGAGGATAGTTTTGATTTTAATGTTTACATATCTGGAACTTTTAATACAACAAATATCATAAAAGAATGAATTGGTAAGATTAAAGGTAAGGACTAAGGCTCACATTGCTTTTAGTGGGTTTTGAATGAACCCGTAGGAAAAGGACCCTGCAAAGACTTACAGATGTGTTTGTAATCTGAAGTATATAAATTGACCCACTGGGTTTACTCTCATGCTTATCATGACACACGTGTATATGTTTTTGCAGGATCAGGGCCAAAATAAATAAAATGAATAGGACAGAATGCAATCAAAATTATGCCAACAATTTTCTGCATTTTGAGCATGGCAGGCTGAAGAGAGAGACTGAAGAAAAATTTTATAGCATAGACCCTTTTGCCTGGAACAATGCTTCATGTTCACTCTCTCTCTCTCTCTCTCTTTGGGCCTAAGATGAGTCAGGGGAGAGAGCATGGTCATGACCAAAGCATCCACAGTCTTCACGCATCCACCTTCTAGAAGCCACTATGAAGATGTATGGGCTATAGTTACTACTGTAACCCTGGGACTGTCGAAGCAACTAAAGATGAGCCACATGGATGTCTCAGGATGTGCTAGTGGGTTCTTATAATTATTTATACTGTGATAGCATTCAGAATGAGCGAGGCACTTTCCAAACACAAAGATAGACACAGTTCTGCCCCCAAAAGAGCCAAAAAACTTATATTCCAAGGATAGAAGGGACTGCTGTGATCATCATCTGAACTCATGTATAACACAGGCCACAGAACTTCCCCTGGAATAATTCTCAGAGCACAGTTTTCAGAAGAACATCAAATCTTAATTTAAAAATTATCTGTGATGAAGAAGCTACCTATGGTAAATGGTTCCAACGGTTAATTACTCTCACTGTTAAAAATGTTTTCCATACATCCTGTTTGAATTTGCCTAGCTTCAACTTCTAGCTACCTGATTGTGTTATACCTTTCTCTGCTAGACTGAAAAGTCCATTATCAAATATTTGTTCCCTATGTAGGCGCTTACAGAGTGTAACCAAGTCACCCCTTAATCTCCTCTTTATTAAATTAAATAGATTGAGCTCTTTAAATCTATCCCTATAAGACATGTTTTTTCTCGTCATTCTCATGGCTCTTCGCTGAGTCCTTCCCAATTTATCAACATCCTTCTTAAATTGTGAACAGCAGAACTGGAGACAGTGTTCCAGGAGCGGTCGCACCAGTGCCAAACAGAGAGGTAAAATAACCTCTCTACTTCTACTCGAGATTCCTGTGTTGGTGCAGCCAAGCATTATACGTTCACCTTTTTGGCCACAGCATTGCACTGGGAGCTCACATTCAGGTGATTCTCCACCACAACTCACAAATCTTTTTAAGAGTCATGTTTCCCAGGACAGAGTCCTCCATCCTGTGTGTATGGTGTACATGCTTTGTTTACAAATGTATACCTTTACATGTAGCCACATTAAAATGCTTATTGTTTGCTTGTGCCCAATATGCAAGCCCTTGAAAGGCCCCTGTGCAAGTCCCATATATTCAGGTTCTGTTCTTGTGAAAAGTAATCAGTTAATAAAGCTATGGTGCTTTATTCCTGTAATCCCCCACTGGTTAGAGAGTAGTATGGTCTCTCATTGATATGTCTCCATTTTCTGTGTAAAGACTCTGGATTGGTGATCAGAACAAAGCTCTTCATGGACATAATTAATGTGAAATATCTACACTCCCTCACCATATTTTTAATCTATAATTAAGTAAATCAAGCAGCTGAACTCAACCCACCTCAAGTGCTGATTTGAAAAATCTGACAAGTGTTATTTATAGAAAAAGGGTAAACTACTTTTAATGAATACTTGAAATATAATTTACATGCCATCAGGCTCATCAAAGTGGTGAAAATATAACATGAAAATAAGAATTTTTAATTAGTTACAAAGTTTTTCCTTCATTTAAACTTTCTTACCTTGGCACTTATGGTTTAAACTTGGCAAATTTGGGCCAATGGGCGTGAATGTGCTTGTGAAGGTCCACCAAAGTCCCTCCTCTGAGCATGCATATATTGGATATGGATCCCTGCTAAACTGGTATTTGCTTTGACACAGTACAATACAGTCAATGGTCATAAGGTCCATGCCTTCCACTGAAGGATAGCCACAGACTATGGCTCCATGCTCCGGCAATTCCATGGTGCATGCAATTGCTTTGTGTATACATAAAAAAAGACAACAATAAAAACTGAGTTAACAATGAGTGACACTGTTTACATGTACTAAAAAGTAAATTATGCAAAATATTAGACAGAAATTCTTAAAATATTTCTATAAATTAATATACATGATAAAAATGTTGCTGTTGGGTAAATCTTCAAGATGATGCGACTAGTCCCCTACAGTGTGTAAAGGGAAACTAGTTCTTATGTGCCTATTTGTGTAACATAGGAAACGTTTGGGATTGAACCCTTGCGTGGACGTAAGACTCAGCCAGTCTTCAGCAATTCATTATAGCATTATACTGGAAATAGTATTTGGGAGCATGTATGGACATAAGAACGGCCCTACTGGGTCAGACCAAAGGTCCATCTAGCCCAGTGTCCTGTCTTCCGACAGTGGCCAGTGCCAGGTGCCCCAGAGGGAATGAACAGAACAGGTCATCATCAGGAGGAACACAGCTAAAATTTTCAGAAGCAGTCAGGGAATTGGTGTGACCTGCTCCTGGGGTACTCTGTGGAAAGTGGGTTCTCAGTAGCCCTGAAAATCAGGCACAAGATGTCTCAAGTGGGATACCCCACACAACTGTGGCACACAAAGTGTGTGAGTGACCGCTTCTGAAAACGTGCTTGTTACAGATGATTTCTTTGAATAGAGAGGAGCCTGAATCAGAATGCCAGATCTTTCCCCTCAAGCCTTGTCTCGGCCCCAACTTCCAATCTGGAGCCAAACTTTGCATCTCAGGCTCATATTTCATTATAAGAAGTTGGTTTGAATTCTATAACTTGTGTGAAGATCTGTACCTGGAGCCATTGAAGGAAGCAATTCTTTACACAGAGCTGACACATAGGCTTCAGTGAAAAGCTAGTGTGCTGCGTGAGGACAGAGAGCAAAGCTGTAAGAACCGGGAAGGGCCATCCCTAGCCATTTTGGTGCACTACGCAGCGCCCCCCCCCCCACCACCACCAGGTGGCTGTGTGGGGCCCCAGGCCTCTGTGGGGGATGGGAGCAGGAGCACAAGCCGGCGGAGTGGAGTGGGTTGGGGCTGGGTCGTTCCATTTCCTGCCGCCCAGTGAGTGAAGGGCAGACCCGTCCCGCACTCATGGGTGGTGGGAAGTGGAGTGACCTGGCCCCAGCCTGCTCCGCTCTGCTCCCTTGGCTCCCAGGCTTCGGGGGTAGGAGGGGAACCATCCCCCAGCACTCATTGGTGTCACAGAGCAGGCTGGGGCTGGGTCGCTGCACTTCCTGCCACCGCCGGTGAGTGTAGGTCTGACCCTGCTGCAGTCCTCAGGGGAGTGTGGGGGTGGGGTGCGAAAAGGCTGGGCGGGGACAGAGCAGGGGCATGGCTTTGGGGAAGGGGTGGAGTGGGGTCAGAGCTGGAGCAGAGCAGGGGTGGGAAGAGGTGGGGCTGGGGGGGGAGCAGGGGCAGGGGCCATGGGGAAGAGGTGGAGCAGGGGCTGGAGCAGCACACAACTGTGTAGGGCACCAGGAAATTTGGTGCCCCAAAGTTCCTGGTCCCCTACGAAGCTGCGTACTTTGCTTATGGGTAGGGAGAGCCCTGGAGCCGGGGCAGGGGAACATTTGGGGATACATGTTTTCCCTTGCATATAAATGGCCTGTAGATGTAGACAAAATGTGAGAGTTTATATCCTAACCCCCACTTGGTATTAATAATCAAACAACAAATGCCACAGGACAATTAGCATTAATACTTCATTATATTCTATTCTGTTGACCTTAAGTATAAGCCAAACACATACATTTCACAGAGATCTCAAAGGAACATTTGGCTTGGTTTCCTGAAAGATCTGTTGCTATATATTCCACTGAATATTGGCCATATGCCAGTTTGTCTCCATTATTAACATTGGACCCTCCTTTTGTGATTGTCAGTGGACCCCTGGAGTTGTCTTCAAACACAGGCTCCTTCCAAGACAATTCGGGCAAGTCATTCCAGTAGGGGTTTCCTTTTTTGGTTTCTATCTCAATGTTCTGAGGACAGGAGATCACTACAGGTGGTTCAGTATCTGAGGAAAGAACAATATACATAATAATATATATCAGACTTTGGCTATTCCAAATGCTAAGAAGCATAAGAAAGTAATATTGATAGTCTATGTTTCACAATAAGATGCAATGAGACAACCCTGCTGCTCAGATCTAAGGTTATTTAACTGCATGTTTCTTAACTGAATAGAATTGCAATACACTTTATGCAAAGGCATTGTGCCATTGTACAGTATTTAAGACATTTGGACCAGATCTGGATCCCAAGAAAGTCAATGGGAGATTTGCCAATGCTTAGCAGTAGTGCCGGGATTTGGCCCATAATTAGTTCTCAACAAAGCATGTTGATTTTACTTACAGTGGGCTAAATTCTTCTCTCCATTACACCAGTTAAACTTTACTGAAGTCATCGGGCTTCCCACTGGGTGTAACAGAGAGGAGAATTTCACAAGGTCTTAGGGTTTGATGTTCAAAGGTATTTAGGGGCTTGCAGATCAGCACTTTAATATCTTTGAAAATATGGCTCTTAAAGCTTAAAAAAAAGAAATTAATTAGACTTATATCAGGATACTTTTAGGACATAAATGCTTCACCCGCCTTTGAAAAGTGACATCTACGCTGCCCACCGTGTAGCGCATACTCAGGAAAGGTTCTGCACTGCCTTTGGCACCTTATGTAACGTGTACCTGTGCAAAGGGAGTGCAATGTGGTGTAAATTACTGCCAGATCAGAATGTGAAAGTAAAAATTGCCTAAGCCAATTGAAACTACAGGAGCATTTGGGTTGAATAGAATACACTTACTCAACTGGAATTTAGTCAAGTCCCCACACCGCTCTTGGCCTTCCCCCAGAATCTTTATCCCCTTGTTCTGGGGCACAATTTTTCTATAATGGGGATCCTTTAAACTGGAATTTCAGAACATTCCCATAGCATTGTGTGATGTGGGCAAAATATTTCCATTCTGATTTTTAAAATGGCTATTTTTCACTTTTCTCTAAGGCTAAATAGCTCTTGTTTTCTACAGGGGCTTGTTCACTAGACTAAGAATCTCTAGTAAACAGCTTGCTGCAGCTGTAATTAAAAAGCTAATTACATTGGGCTCTATTTGAAATATATGAAATCTTTAATGAAGTACAAAATTGAATCAGGAAGCTTGCAGGGAAATAATAAAAAAATAATAATTTAAGGCAAAAATGGAAACATGTCAACAAAAGAATACAAATACAAAAAAAAGCCCCGATTTTTGGCACAGCATACAGATAGGATACGGTGACATGGCAGTATAAAGAAGCAAATTCAGGTAATCTTGAGAGACCTGAACACTTAAAAGCAGAGAGAGCCAAAAATAGTATCCCCAAAACTTCCCCCAGATTTGAAGGTGAACTAAATGTGACCTTTTTAAAAAGTCAGATAGATAGATAGATATAGATACATTGTTAAATAAATTTGCTCTGCCTATGTAACACAGGGTAAAACAGAAAGGGTTACACAACTAGCAGGCTAATTGCCCCTGATTCAACCTTTAGAGATAGATAAGCAGATAATAGCTGCGGTTTTTTGTGTGTTTACATATATATTGTTAGAGGTTGACAATGTAACCAAATGGTTCCTGTATGTCACTGTATTCTGTCAATTCAGAGATCAAAAGGAGATGTTAACATTTAGATGAACTGTGAGTGTAGTTTCAGAGTAGCAGCCGTGTTAGCCTGCATTCGCAAAAAGAAAAGGAGGACTTGTGGGAACTTAGAGACTATGCTCAAATAAATTTGTTAGTCTCTAAGGTGCCACAAGTACTCCTTTTCCTTTTGTGAGTGTAGTAATATCATTGTCTTCATTTCTCTTTGAAGTATGTAGTAAACTACCTGTAAATGCAAAAAGAAAAGGAGTACTTGTGGCACCTTAGAGACTAACCAATTTATTTGAGCATGAGCTTTCGTGAGCTACAGCTCACTTCATCAGATGCATACCGTGGAAACTGCAGCAGACTTTATATACACACAGAGAATATGAAACAATACCTCCTCCCACCCCACTGTCCTGCTGGTAATAGCTTATCTAAAGTGATCAACAGGTGGGCCATTTCCAGCACAAATCCAGGTTTTCTCACCCTCCACCCCCCCACACAAATTCACTCTCCTGCTGGTGCTAGCCTATCCAAAGTGACAACTCTTTACATAATCAAGTCGGGCTATTTCCTGCATAGATCCAGGTTTTCTCACATCCCCTCCACCCCCATACACACACAAACTCACTCTCCTGCTGGTAATAGCTCATCTAAACTGACCACTCTCCAAGTTTAAATCCAAGTTAAACCAGAACATCTGGGGGGGGGGGTAGGAAAAAACAAGAGGAAACAGGCTACCTTGCATAATGACTTAGCCACTCCCAGTCTCTATTTAAGCCTAAATCAATAGTATCCAATTTGCAAATGAATTCCAATTCAGCAGTTTCTCGCTGGAGTCTGGATTTGAAGTTTTTTTGTTTTAAGATAGCGACCTTCATGTCTGTGATTGCGTGACCAGAGAGATTGAAGTGTTCTCCAACTGGTTTATGAATGTTATAATTCTTGACATCTGATTTGTGTCCATTTATTCTTTTACGTAGAGACTGTCCAGTTTGACCAATGTACATGGCAGAGGGGCATTGCTGGCACATGATGGCATATATCACATTGGTGGATGTGCAGGTGAACGAGCCTCTGATAGTGTGGCTGATGTTATTAGGCCCTGTGATGGTGTCCCCTGAATAGATATGTGGGCACAATTGGCAACGGGCTTTGTTGCAAGGATAAGTTCCTGGGTTAGTGTTCTGTTGTGTGGTATGTGGTTGTTGGTGAGTATTTGCTTCAGGTTGCGGGGCTGTCTGTAGGCAAGGACTGGCCTGTCTCCCAAGACTTGTGAGAGTGTTGGGTCATCCTTTAGGATAGGTTGTAGATCCTTAATAATGCGTTGGAGGAATTTAGTTGGGGGCTGAAGGTGACCGCTAGTGGCGTTCTGTTATTTTCTTTGTTAGGCCTGTCCTGTAGTAGGTAACTTCTGGGAACTCTTCTGGCTCTATCAATCTGTTTCTTTACTTCTGCAGGTGGGTATTGTAGTTGTAAGAAAGCTTGACAGAGATCTTGTAGGTGTTTGTCTCTGTCTGAGGGTTTGGAGCAAATGCGGTTGTATCGCAGAGCTTGGCTGTAGACGATGGATCGTGTGGTGTGGTCAGGGTGAAAGCTGGAGGCATGCAGGTAGGAATAGCGGTCAGTAGGTTTCCGGTATAGGGTGGTGTTTATGTGGCCATTGTTTATTAGCACTGTAGTGTCCAGGAAGTGGATCTCTTGTGTGGACTGGACCAGGCTGAGGTTGGTGGTGGGATGGAAATTGTTGAAATCATGGTGGAATTCCTCAAGGGCTTCTTTTCCATGGGTCCAGATGATGAAGATGTCATCAATATAGCGCAAGTAGAGTAGGGGCTTTAGGGGACGAGAGCTGAGGAAGCGTTGTTCTAAATCAGCCATAAAAATGTTGGCATACTGTGGGGCCATGCGGGTACCCATAGCAGTGCCGCTGATCTGAAGGTATACATTGTCCCCAAATGTGAAATAGTTATGGGTAAGGACAAAGTCACAAAGTTCAGCCACCAGGTTAGCCGTGACATTATCGGGGATAGTGTTCTTGACGGCTTGTAATCCATCTTTGTGTGGAATGTTGGTGTAGAGGGCTTCTACATCCATAGTAGCCAGGATGGTGTTATCAGGAAGATCACCGATGGATTGAAGTTTCCTCAGGAAGTCAGTGGTGTCTCGAAGGTAGCTGGGAGTGCTGGTAGCGTAGGGCCTGAGGAGGGAGTCTACATAGCCAGACAATCCTGCTGTCAGGGTGCCAATGCCTGAGATGATGGGGCGTCCAGGATTTCCAGGTTTATGGATCTTGGGTAGTAGATAGAATATCCCAGGTCGGGGTTCCAGGGGTGTGTCTGTGCGGATTTGATCTTGTGCTTTTTCAGGAAGTTTCTTGAGCAAATGCTGTAGTTGCTTTTGGTAACTCTCAGTGGGATCAGCAATGGTTCCCTCACCCCACCTAGCAATATTGTTAACCTATCCAACTATACTCTCAGCCCAGCAGAAGCAGCTGTTCTATCTCGGGGCCTCTCCTTCTGCCCCTCCACCCCCACGAACATGATACAGTTCTGTGGTGACCTAGAATCCTATTTTCGACGTCTCCGTCTCAAGGAATATTTCCAAAATACCTCTGAACAACATACTAATCCACAGAGGTCTCCCTGCCAACACTACAGAAAGAGGGATTCTAGATGGACTCCTCCTGAAGGTCGAAACAGCAGACTGGACTTCTACATAGAGTGCTTCCGCCGACGTGCACGGGCTGAAATTGTAGAAAAGCAGCATCACTTGCCCCATAACCTCAGCCATGCGGAACGCAATGCCATCCACAGCCTCAGAAACAACTCTGACATCATAATCAAAAAGGCTGACAGAGGAGGTGCTGTTGTCGTCATGAATAGGTCGGAATATGAACAAGAGGCTGCTCGGCAGCTCTCCAACACGAGTTTCTACAAGCCATTACCCTATGATCCCACTGAGAGTTACCAAAAGCAACTACAGCATTTGCTCAAGAAACTTCCTGAAAAAGCACAAGATCAAATCCGTCACCTTCAGCCCCCAACTAAATTCCTCCAACGCATTATTAAGGATCTACAACCTATCCTAAAGGATGACCCAACACTCTCACAAGTCTTGGGAGACAGGCCAGTCCTTGCCTACAGACAGCCCCGCAACCTGAAGCAAATACTCACCAACAACCACATACCACACAACAGAACACTAACCCAGGAACTTATCCTTGCAACAAAGCCCGTTGCCAATTGTGCCCACATATCTATTCAGGGGACACCATCACAGGGCCTAATAACATCAGCCACACTATCAGAGGCTCGTTCACCTGCACATCCACCAATGTGATATATGCCATCATGTGCCAGCAATGCCCCTCTGCCATGTACATTGGTCAAACTGGACAGTCTCTACGTAAAAGAATAAATGGACACAAATCAGATGTCAAGAATTATAACATTCATAAACCAGTTGGAGAACACTTCAATCTCTCTGGTCACGCAATCACAGACATGAAGGTCGCTATCTTAAAACAAAAAAACTTCAAATCCAGACTCCAGCGAGAAACTGCTGAATTGGAATTCATTTGCAAATTGGATACTATTAATTTAGGCTTAAATAGAGACTGGGAGTGGCTAAGTCATTATGCAAGGTAGCCTGTTTCCTCTTGTTTTTTCCTACCCCCCCGCCCCAGATGTTCTGGTTTAACTTGGATTTAAACTTGGAGAGTGGTCAGTTTAGATGAGCTATTACCAGCAGGAGAGTGAGTTTGTGTGTGTATGGGGGTGGGGGGGATGTGAGAAAACCTGGATCTATGCAGGAAATAGCCCGACTTGATTATGTAAAGAGTTGTCACTTTGGATAGGCTAGCACCAGCAGGAGAGTGAATTTGTGTGGGGGGGTGGAGGGTGAGAAAACCTGGATTTGTGCTGGAAATGGCCCACCTGTTGATCACTTTAGATAAGCTATTACCAGCAGGACAGTGGGGTGGGAGGAGGTATTGTTTCATATTCTCTGTGTGTATATAAAGTCTGCTGCAGTTTCCACGGTATACATCTGATGAAGTGAGCTGTAGCTCACGAAAGCTCATGCTCAAATAAATTGGTTAGTCTCTAAGGTGCCACAAGTACTCCTTTTCTTTTTGCGAATACAGACTAACACGGCTGTTCCTCTGATACCTGTAAATGGTGGGAGATGGACAGTTGCCTTATGCTAACCTATATAGCTAACTACTGGTGATGCTTAGGAAATAGGAGGTTACTTCAAAGCCACTATTCTTCACCCAAGGAACACCTGCTGTCAAGAGTCTGACAATAGCCTGCCAGGGATTTATAAAAAGAGCTCTTGGGCCTCCATGTCAGATCTGCTTAAGCTTCCTCAGGGGAAGTTTGAGTCACAAGACTGAGATCTCCAGATCCAGCCTGGGCCACCCTGATATTGGCCATTGGACTGTGACCTACATAACTGATTCTGAAAGAACCTTTTGTAACACTGAAGCTCACCATCTCTACTATGAAACTGACCTAAGAACTTTATTCATAACTGTATGTATAATGACCTTTTAACCAATACTCTCTCTCTTTTCTTTTTAAATAAATTTTTAGTTTATTTAATAAGAATTGGCTGTAAGCGTGTATTTGGGTAACGTCTGAAATAATCAGTGACCTGGTGGGTAATGTGTCAGATCCTTTGGGCTTGGTAGAACTTTTTATATGATGAACAAGATTTTCAGTAATCCTCATCATATTTGACTTGGCTGTCTGGGTAGGAGCCCAAGGCTGTGTTGTTTTAAGGGAACTGTGCTTTTGGCTTCTGGGTAACCAGTAAGGTATTGTAGAAGCTGTTGTGTTGCTGGCTTGCTGAGTCTAATTATTACAATAACCTCCAGTTTTGGGGATCATCTGCCCCATTCTTTGCAGTTTGCCCTGATTGAACAATCTCAGTGTGGCCCCCGCCCCCAGAGCCGTGGTCACAACCCAGTTTTTGGCTTGAGCCGCAAGTAGCAAATAATAAAACATTGTGAGAGAGTTTATCCTATCAGTCTTTCACTCTGGACTGCAACTAAAATGAACAGCACCAAAAATTAACAGCAAAAGTCCAGAACAAAGAAGTTGAATTACAATGAAACAAAACTTTTTAATGTTTGTCCACCTTGCTTCTACCCAATCCACAAAAAGAGAGAAAGGGCTCATTGCCATCATGTTCCCAAACCAACGTCACCTACAGAAGTACTTGTATGGCAGATCCCCTGGAGTGCCTTTATTCTGGACTCGTTTTCATTCATCCCACTCCTGAGGACCTCTGCAGAATCATATATTTCAGCTAATACATTTTGGATTCAAGTAAAAGTTGACACACTGATCTTACAGCTGTCTGTCCTTCATAATTTCCACATAGCCTCTGAGAGATGCATTGGACTTTGACACATTACACACTTCTGTAAACTCATGCTCACCTGAAGTACTTTCTGAAAGCCAAAGTTTAGTATATTACAATACATCTGTTATATCTGTACTGTGTTTAGTACATTACAATACAGCTGTTATATTTTAAAATATATGATTTTGATGAGTTAAGTAGATGTAGTTCAAAGCAAGTAGAAAAGGATTTCCAGCTCCCATCAAGAATGATGGGAGCTAATGGTGCACATTAGTGATAGGTTAGGGCATTAAATATGTACGCCTTTAAGATTATGGTTTATGTTATGCTGCAGCTAATCGCAAATGATTGCATATTATGAATTACCACAGATGGAGAGAAGACATTATGAAGCATATTAAAAAACAGGTAGGAGAAAAAATACTGTCCACCACTACCACAGTGACATTAACAATGTTCTGAAAAGACAATTTGTTACCTCCTTGGTTGTTTCCAGGCCCACAGTTAACAGAAAGATCTGATATTCTGAAATTGCCACAGGTGTTTGGGTGCTTGTTACACTGGGAAATAACAGAGGGATCTTTGGCTACAATTTGTTCCACAGTTGCTAGGATGTTTTTTTTCACGGCCTGTTCATTGCAGTCACCCTCATAGTACTGTAGTGAATCTCCTCTTCTGGACCCTGTGCGACGCCTGACTGTTAATAGTTCATATAACATGAGGTTAGTTAATAAAGATATGTCCAAAATGCACAAAAGTGTTATGGAGTTTTCATAGAATAGAGAGTAGAGTCCTGGCAAGTGCAAATGTATCACATTACTTAAACACAAGGCCACAACAGAAAGCAGCATGAGGGATTTATCAAAACCATAAATATACTGCTCAATACTTGAATGAGGGGTAAAAATGTCACTTTGGTTTCACGGGTAAGACTCTAGCTCAAATAAAAAAGTAGCTATTTGTGATGGTTTATCACATACAACCTGACAGGAACAAATTTACCACCTGAGTAGCACACTGCCATTTCCGGTAACAGATCACAAACTTTCAGTGTTAACAGAGGGCTCTATGCAAAAAAAAAAAATTTTGCTCCACACTCTTGGTTTGAGCTTTCAGAAAGAAACTGGCCACGCTTTCTTTGTCATCTGCAATTGCTTACCATAGACAGATGACTGGGGACACCTCTGTTAGACCCTGTCTCCATCTATACGCCCCATTCAAATGATAAAACTATGTTTTGATGTTTAAAATTAATCCATCTGCAGATTAGATTAATTGCCTATGATGTCGCCAATCCCCAACAAGATACCTCTGTTTGATCCCCAAAGCCAAGAAAGCCTCTGCTGGGGGTAGTACAGAGCTGCACCAGCCAAGCAAGAGTTCCAGAATGCACTGTGCCTCAGGCAGGCCCGCGGGAGAACCCAGGGTAAGTAGTTATGACACCACCCTTGGCGGTATGGGACTGCTCTGCGTCCTTTGCAGAAGCTAATGCAGGCAGCGCTCTATGGTGCTATTCCATCTGGCCCTGTTTCCTTAAATATATGGTTCTCTTGCCTCCTTGGAGTCCTTCTTGGATCTGTTTAAGAAATTATGTTCTCTTTCAATTTCTATTTGAAAAGTATCTAATAAAAATGGCCAGTAGAGTACTCACCAGTAAGGGCTTGTCTACACTGGGAAATTTACCAAAATAGCTATTTCAGTATAACTCTACAAGTGGACACACTTATTCTGGAATAAGACTGCCCTTTTCTGATTTAACTTAATCCATTTAGAAATTATAAATTAAAATTTTAAATAATTATTCCAGAATAGCTATTTTGGTCAATGTCCAAGCATAGACAAGCACTAGGGTACACCATCCTTCTGTAGTGATGGGGAGGTGAGGGAATAGCATTAGGCTTGCAAGTCTCAGGAAGTATTTTGGAAGACCTCTAAGTCAAGAGTTAAAGGATCTTAGTTCAACAATTTAGTATTAGCCAGACAGTTGTGCTACCTTAAAAACATTAATAATGCTGAGAAATTGCCATCAAAATCTAAAATACCTGTTCTCCATAACCAACAAAAATAACTATATTTTGTAGGACCTACACACACTATTTGTGACTGCTCAACTCCTGACACTATACATGATGCTAGTGAATAATCATGGTAGTGAGCAATACTAAACCATAATGGCTTTTTTTATTAGAAACATGGGGAGGGAAGAAGAAGTAAAGATTTGCTAAAAGAAAACAGGCAAAATGTGTAGTGAGAGAGTTTATTGTCAAGCCACTTTGGAAGGCTGTCAATAAAGAGGGAAACCCCATTGCACATACACACAACTTTTATGATCAGACTTTGCAGGAGAAGCAAAGTGGGTAAATTCTCAGGCCAACTTCTGCTCTTAGTTACACCACTGTAACTCCACTGCATTCCTCTGTAACTGACATCAGAATGTTGCCCTGAGAACCAACACACTCTCATTGAAAATGGAGAAACAAAACATTCATTTCATGGCATAACTAGAATCCATATCTTCATGTTGTCTTATACAAAACTCTAATAGCCGCTGAATGTGTAAATCAATAAGCTGTCAGTCATCAAGAGTGTTTAAGAAAGCTAATCCATTGAAACTTTCAAGCCTGCTCACCTGTGCAAGTCTCTGGCATGTGAGCCTTTGTCATTTGCCAGGCTTCATCCAAATGAAACCAACTTGTCCCAGACTGAGAAGGCTGGCAGAAAAACACTGACCCTGCTCTCCGATGGAAACCAGTGCTTTTCATGCAGAATGGTACACAAAACTGCCATTTGTTCATTCCACTGCCAGGATAAGATAACGTTCCACAAGCCAAAGACCCATCAGTGGGAGGTTGGGCAGTGCATGAAAGATCTGGCTCTACGAGCAATATAAAAACATATTAAAGTATGAAGTCCATTAGTATCACTGTAGTAGAAATACAGTAAGTAAACTGCCCACAAAGAAATACATGCTTGTAATTTTTTTTAAACAGTTAAGTTCTTTACTGAATGATACCATTTTCAAGTGCTTAGGAGATCTGGGATGCTCAGAGTGGGTTATTTCTAGAACTCTTTGAAATTGTATGTTCAAAACTTTTTTTAATGAAACTTTTCCATTTTTCAAAACCAAGTACCTTCATGGAGTCTTCATTTTTTCCTCCAAGTTTTACTGGAAATGAAACTGAAAATATTAAACTTAAGACATTTCAAATGACAGCTATTCAGTTTTCTTGTTTGTTCCCCTTTGTGCCACTGTGTGCAGCAGAATGAAGCATATCTGGGACATGTTTCATTTTTCTTTTGTCATTTTGTCATTTTTCCAAAGTTGGAAAAGGGAACAATGTAGCAAAAGAAAAAAGAAAAAAATGTAACAGTGGGAAAAGCCTGGGGCATCGTTTTTTATAGCAGTCAGTACCAAAAAAATGGGGTGGGAGAGAAGGGAAAAGACATGCAAATCCAAAATTATTAAAATCAAAATTCAAGAAAGAAAGAAAGAAAGAAAGAAAGAAAGAAAGAAAGAAAGAAAGAAAGAAAGAAAGAAAGAAAGAAAGAAAGAAAGCTCTGATTTGAATTCTACAAAAGGGAAACAAATTGATTTTTTTTTTTTTTGCAAAATTAGTTCCCCATCATTTGATTAGCTGTGAATCTAGTTTTACTGTGTGGCAGAGCAATGACTTGAACCAGACAGGATATTATATCGGCTCATTTAGTTGTGCATACTCACGAACAGCGATAGATGACAAAAGCAAAATACAGCTGATGGGCCAAATCTGCAGCCAGAGTAAACTGGCATAAATAATGGAGCTAAACTGATTTACATCAGCTGAGGTGCTAGCTCTCTAACTCACATGTGTAACATGGCCCTTTCTATCTCCAGCAAACTCCTCTAAGTTCAGTGCCACCAGTCACTTTCTCCATTACTGCTCTTCAACCATCTCCCAAATGTCTCTGGGAAGATGTTTTTAACTCTATTCAAACCCATTATATCCTTTGCTATGACCATGTGACTGTAATGGAGTCATGCAGTCACAATACAGGCGTCAATCAAAACTGTTTCAGAGTAGCAGCCGTGTTAGTCTGTATCCGCAAAAAGAACAGGAGTACTTGTGGCACCTTAGAGACTAACAAATGTATTTGAGCATAAGCTTTCGTGAGCTACAGCCCACTTCATCGGATGTATTCCACTGAATGTATCCAATGAAGTGAGCAGTAGCTCACGAAAGCTTATGCTCAAATAAATCTGTTAGTCTCTAAGGTGCCACAAGTAATCAAAACTGTGTTGATGATGCTATGTCTGCCATCTGGGACTTAAGCGAAAGGGAGCTAATGAAACTTCAAAGCAATCTCTCACTCTAAATTCTTGCATTTCAAAGGAGTTACTGTCTTTGAGACAATGGATACTGTCAACTCCCCATCAAGAGAGACAGTGTATATTGTTCACACTTAAGTGTACGTCCACTAAAGTATTTAACTAACACCACTTGATATTGAAATAGGCGGATCTGGGTCTGTTTACCTCTTCTCCAGGGAGTCCCTTCCCCATTTAAAAAAACTCTTAAAGCAATAAATGCATGCTATGTAGCTTGAACACTTTTGCTCCATGAATTTTAGTTAATATATAGTGCACAACCTTTAGTCAACCATGGTATTTCAACCCCTCTTGTTTACAGTGACACAAGAAGGGGATGCTGCCTTTCAGAGCACAGTGTTTGCTCTGGCTTACACATTCCTGAGGAACCATTCCCCTAGGAATGTTTCATGGTTGGAGTATGTGGTGAAAGAAAGGAATCACAGTTATATAGGCCAGCCAGGGCTGACAGGAAAAATAGTATCATTTACTCTGTGTGTGTGTGTTAACCTATCAGTTGCGTTCTTCTTCTGAATAAAATAAAACATGCTTTTGGCATCTTTCCTCACATCCCACAATACTTTATAAATAGCTCTGCACTATGCACACATACATATCTGACACATCACTAAGCAACAAGCCGTTGTTACACGGAGACAGAGAGTTGATTGCAGAATTAGACCTAGAAATATAGTCTGGTGATTAAAGACCAGGCATGCGCACAGCAGTTCCTGACTCTGCCACAGGGTTTCCTTACTTTAAACCTCTATAAAATGGGCATAATGACACCTACCCATCTTTGTAAAGTACTTTGATATCTTTGAATATAAATCACTCTACATATGTGACATGTTCTTATTATTCAAAAAATTCTAGAGGATCTTAATATTTCAGCTAGACCCTAGGACCCAGAACAGTGTAGGGGAACCCCTCCCCACTCCCTTCTCTGGGGTCACTAGGATCCACATGGTGTATCCCCCTGTCCAGCCCTGTGGCCTCAGGGAAAACCACAGAGAGAACCCAGCCAGAGACTCCAGCCAGTAGAACCAGTAGCAGCTGAAGCAGGGATAGCTGCACTGGTGGGGTAAGAGTATATGGGACCCAGCCAGGGCACTATACCCCCGCAGCCAAAACTGTGCAGAAGGGCCCCACACACTCTGGGGGCACCAGGAGCCAGCCAGAGATTCCAATCAGTCAGACCAGAAGCAACAAAAGCAGGGACCTTTTCCACCATTGGCCATTTCAATGAAATTTGTACGAAGTTCTGTCTTTCTTGGCCCTGTGTTCCAATCCCGCCCCTCCCCTCACTTCTCCTCTCCCCAGTCTTTTCACCTCAACTTCACTCCACACCTGCCCCTCCTTAACCCCTTCTCCCCTGACCTGTCTCCCTCGCCTTCCTTCTCTTCCATTTTGTTTCCATATAGCTGATCCCCTCCAAAGTAACCTGAGGATTCTCTGATGGTTTGTCTCCAGCTGACCCATGCTTCCCAGGAGCAGAAGGGGCAAAGGGCCCAAGACTGATATGGAGGCACAGAGCTCTTCCCAGCTGATAGCCCTGGGAGCAGAACTATGGCTTGTCCCACACAATGGACTGATCACTTTGTAGATATTCATGGAATTTTCCATTTCCCTCTACAATCCCTACAAATTTCAGAGCAGCAGCCGTGTTAGTCTGTATTCGCAAAAAGAAAAGGAGTACTTGTGGTGCCTTAGAGACTAACCAATTTATTTGAGCATAAGCTTTCGTGAGCTACAGCTCACTTCATCGGATGCATACTGTGGAAACTACAGAAGATGTTTGTTTTTATACACACAAATCATGAAAAAATGGGTAAATAAAATATCAAATAAAATAAACACCCATTTTTTCATGATTTGCGTGTATAAAAACAAACATTTTCGGTATTTTCCACAGTATGCATCCGATGAAGTGAGCTGTAGCTCACGAAAGCTTATGCTCAAATAAATTGGCTAGTCTCTAAGGTGACACAAGTACTCTTTTTCTTTTTACGAATCCCTACAAAGCCACCTCCCTGTTTACAAGAGGGGATGATCAGGCCCCATGTCACCATAATGACCTATACAAGCTGTCATTATGCAAGGCACTGCATTTAGCCGTATGCAGTGGAAATCTATCAACTGCATGAAAAAACTTGTACAGATACAGACAGACATCATCTTCCTTTCCAAATGCAAACAGATGGACATCGTACCAAAAGGATTGAAGGTAAAAAATCCATTACAATCTACATACCACACAGACTATGCTGACAGCTTGTGCCACACGCTCTCAAAGAAACTGCGGAATCACCTGATCAACATCCTCTACAGCAAACAGGGAAAGATTAAGAATGAGCTCTCAAAAATGGATACTCTCATAAAAAATCAACCTTCCACACAAACTTCCTCATGGCTGGACTTTACTAAAACTAGACAAGCCATTTACAACACACACTTTGCTTCGCTATACAAGATGAGTAATTGTAAATAGATATTTTGTCTTATATTCAGCTCATGTGCATTTAGTTGACAGAGAGAAGTGTTTGATAATTGAATTACTGTGCTTCCTCATTGAAGTCACTTCCTGATAAACAGCCAAAGTATTTTTTTAAAATAAATATGACATCTTGAATCATCTAGGCTGCTTGGCTGGACAGAGCTGGTGTGGTGTTATCATGGTACAACATTATGTGTTATTAGTTCTCTTCTAAATAGCAGAACAGAGTCCAACTAAAAACATCATAAATTTATTGTTCTGTTTTGATATAATAATTTGTGGGAAAATAAAAACATGTAAACACAATTGCTCTAGTTCAACTCACATTAGTTTATAAATCCATTTAGTTAAACAGTGCAAACCCCCAGGTAGAGACTCTTATTTCAGTTTAAAACTGCCCTATTTCAATTTAGCTTAAACCAAATTCCTAATCAATTTAAGATAATCCAAAGTAAACATAGTGTAAACTGAAATAAGAATGTCCACACAGTCTTTTGCACCAGTTTAAGTAAATCACTATTGAGTATAGTATTAGACCATAATTTAAACTACTTCAGTTTTCTTGTGAAAAATAAATCCTACAAAAGTTAGTGCATTTTTTGCATCCATCTCCTACTGCAATTTGTGGGGTAAGTGTAGCATTCTGCAATGACATGGGTATTTAACTGTCTCATCAAATTCTACAGCTATTGTGCAAGCTGTAGTTATGGGGAAGATCCCATCATGAAAGGGGAAAAGGGAAAGAAAAGGTAAGGTATGGAATATTTATGGAAAAGGGAGTGCTCTTCTATTAATGTTATTTTTATATTAAAAATATGGCAAAAGAATAATAGCACTATACAATATACATCAGTAATATGTGCCCACACTTGGAGATTTGACAATAAAATCCTCATTCGTGCCAGCACCAGCCATGAGGTTCCAGCAATTGCTAGTATTTGACCACCTTAATTAAGCCTGTCAAAGCCTGTTCTGCATTTGATCGATGGTGAGGAAGGTTTTACAAAATTCCTTAATATAGACACAGCAGAAATGACACACATGATTGTGGGGTTTTGTACAATGAAACTGTTCACATCGTTACAAAACACAGATATTCAGTAAACGTCTTTAATGCTCTCTCCCACCACGTTGATGAATCTAGCTGTTACATTATGGCTTCTAGGAGATCTCAAACAGGAAAAGTAATTTTCTATTTCTTCTTTCTTCCACCTCTAATGATCAAGTTGTCAGCACTGTGGCTTAAGTCAAATATCACTTGCATTTTCCTTTTCATTTAAAAATGTTAATCAATGGTAGCAAAAAATCTTTGTGCTTAAAATAGAGCAGTTTAATTTACAGTGAGACCTAAGAAACAACCTGGCTAATTTCAGAGAAGTCCTAATTATTTTTTTAAAAAATCCAAACCCTACTGACTAAAGAACTGGTATATCCATTTGCCATTGATCTTCATCAGGATCTTTCAAATGCCAGGACTTTTCTACACATAAAAATTGTGCTAATTTAACTAAATCATTAGAAACTGATATAGTAAAGGAGGTGCAACCCCCTTGTGGGGACATTCTTAAATCAGTTGAGAAAGCCTTATATTCATTTAGCTTAAATCAATGTAAGGCACTCAAACCAATTTAAGATGGTCCACACAATGGTGATTGCACTGACTTAAATACATCAGTTTCTAAAACAGTTCAGCTAAAATCAGTACAGTTGGTGCGTGTAGACAAGGCATTACTAATGGGTATAGAGAAGTAGCAGGAAGAGTGTTACCAGTTTTAACTTCATTTTGGAAAGCACCGTTTTCGGAAGTCAGTGCTGCAGGGAATCAGTGTCGGACAACAAGTGCTTTCTGAATATTTCAGTCCTTGGCTGACTACTTCTTAGCTGTAGCTCACATCTCAGGGAAACAGTGGTTGTCATTAAAAAGATTTTCCAACAGTTACCACAACTGTTTCCTGGTGTTAATGAAGACCTATCTACTGAGGCCAGCAGAGGATCTGGCCAACTGGCAACAAAATGTACTTGAAAGATATAAGAATGCAATTCTTATTACACCTAATATAATCACATCACTTGGTACATAGGACTTGATATGAACAGCAAAATATTCATGGTTTGGTGAACATCCAACTGTTTACAGGAAATATTACTGCCAAAGAGGTAGCATTAAAGCAAACATCTCTATTTCTAATTTGTAAATCTAGTTAATAAAAGTTTTCAGGATCCTGATTGTTTTTCCTTTCTTAAACTTCAGTCAATAATAGCACTTACTTTTGATGGTAACTTTAAACTGGCAGGAGGCTTCATTTCCTGCTTCATCATGGGCGGTGTATTGCACTTGATGAGTTCCATACCGGAAGCAGGAGCCACTGGATATTGAAGCTATTGAAGTAAACACCCCACTGTTGTCGCTAATTTCAGGTTGTTCCCAGGTGACCTGTACTGGATCAGTCTCAGTGGTTATGGTGATGTCCCATGGGCAATTTGTTATGGTTGGAGGAATTGTATCTGTGGAGTTCAAGGGAGACAATTAAAAACATGACAAGCTGGCACTTGCTGCGGCACAGCAAAAGGCTTGAATAATGCATTCTTGCTAGCAGTAAGTTGCAACCTGCTAAGCAATAAAGGCTATTTAAGGAGAGAGAAAGCAAAAGATAATGAATGATATTACTGAGACAGCATTTGTTGCGCAATTAACTTTTGGAAACATTTCAGATCTAACTAGATTTATAAGCTGTTTTTGGTAGGAATGGGGTGACAATAGTGCAAACTGTGATTCTTCTCATACAACTGGGACTGTTCCTGTTATAGAAAACAGTTCAAAGTTTATTCTTCGTTGTGCACTAAATAACAGGATGCAAAAGCAAACACATATCAGACTGCACTAAGAGTCTTCTAGGTTTACTGTAGGTCTTTTGAACCACTTAAAAATCAAAAACTGTTGCAAGCATGCTCAAACCTTCATGGAAGTGCAGCAACCCTTTGTCCAATGTTTCAGGGATTTTCCTATCCTCCAAAGAAAGGAAAAGTCACCTTTTCTCAGTTCATCAGCCAAACGGACATGCCATGACATGGAGTTGGGGGCTGGGGCCATGGGACAAGGAGAAGAAGGGGAGGGATTTGTGTATGAAAGTTTTAGAAACCCACAAACAACAACAATAATTCGGTAAATTACCAAGCTAAAATAAAAAGATATCAGTTTGGTGCAAATTTTAGAGGACCCACTGAGGGGTTCATATCAGTTTAACTAAATTGAATTAGAAAATAAACTATCCAATGCGTAAAACATAGTTGTGTGTGTAGTCAAGTTCTAAGAATTAAAACTTTGGGCTAACACAGTAAATAGTGATACAATGAGGAAAGAGTCCTATATATTGTATGAAGGAAGGAAGAAATATTTTTCATACCCAGAAAAATATTTAAAATAATGTAATGTACATAAATTCTTACCTACGCCTCTATTATCAATGTTATTAGGGTTAGAATTCTATATTCACCTGGATCACCAGAGGTGGCCCCCATGATGGTCTTTGGTTGGAGCTTGGAACTCAGAGTCAGGAGACTCCCACTGGCTTTAGAGGGAGTTATTGTATACAGCTAAATCCTGTGCAACTCTTCAGTAAGTTAAAGCAACATTTTACTGCACCCTTGCAATACACCCTTTCAATCCCACAAACCCCAGGTTGCATAGGCATCACTGAGGACAGTGCTTGGCCCATGGCTCTTAACTCTTACAGCTATACTTAGAACACACTAAGACCAGACACTCTAAGAATATGACAATTCCCAGTATAACAAAGTTAAGTCACTGAGTTATTCTACTAGAGTAAAGATAATAGGCAGCATGTGCTTTTCCTACCCAAGGGTAATTTGCATTTCTTTTAAATAAATTTCCAATTGTAATTAAAACTGGAGGCTAAAGGGAGCAGGGAGGAAAGTTCTGTTCACATTTTTTGATGCAATCTGTGATATCATCCAGATTCTAGGCCACCACCATACCATTTAGATGCTTGTAACTTCAAAAATATATTTTAAAAATTGTACACACGATCTAGCACACAAAAAGCAAAAGTGTTCAAATCACCCTCATGAAAAAATTACAAGACACCTGTTTGCCGGTACTAAATAATTTTTAGGCTATTTGGCAATATTTCAATTTATTTTTAAAAACTCCTTGTAAATATGTGACTGAACAAGAAAAATTTAATTTAAAACAAATGTTCACCTCACTAATGATCATTTCTTCTCTCTCTTTTTTTCCTCTCTCTTTCTAACTTTCTAGGGCAAAAGTTCACAAAGAGCAGGGCTCTTCCATCTGTTTACAAGCTGCCTGTCAGTTCTTAGACTCTGAGCAACTTCTCTGCCAGTTTACAAAGTTTTGGCTGCAAAAATTCTCTTGTTCTGAGAAAAGAGATGATGTGCCTTTATGAATAATTGACTTTTTGTAACCTTGATCTAATCCTAACAGAAAATCATCATCGCCAACATAATAGTGATCACAGGGCTTATTTGAAAAGATTATTATGTCAATATCACTATTTGTTGTTGTTTTTTTTGTAACACTTAACAGCCCCATGTAGGTTTAGGACAACATGGTGGTAGATGCTGTATAAACACAGAAGAATACATTGTCTCTGCCCCAGGGAGCTTACAATCTGATCAGAACATAGAGTATAACAGATTATAAATAAATAAGTACAATCAGCTATCCCTGACTGGTTTCAGAGTAGCAGCCGTGTTAGTCTGTGTCCGCAAAAAGAAAAGGAGTACTTGTGGCACCTTAGAGACTAACACATTTATTTGAGCATAAGCTTTCGTGAGCTAAGGCTCACTTCATCAGATGCATGCAGTGGAAAATACAGTGGGGAGATTTTATATACACAGAGAATAGGAAACAGTGGGTGTTACCATACACACTGTAATGAGAGTGATCAGGTAAGGTGAGCTATTACCAGAAGGAGAGGAAAAAAAACATTTGGAGTGATAATCAAGGTGGGCCATTTCCAGCAGTTGACAAGAACGTGTGAGGAACAGCCCCGGGGGGGGGGAATAAACGTGGGGAAATAGTTTTACTTTGTGTAATGACACATCCACACCCAGTCTTTATTCAAGCCTAATGTAATGGTGTCCAGTTTGCAAGTTAATTCCAAGTCAGCAGTCTCTTATTGGAGTCTGTTTTTTGAAGTTTTTTTGTTGAAGAATTTAAACTTTTAGGTCTGTAATCGAGTGACCAGACTGTTATTCATGCAAGTTCATCTGTAGTTGGTTGATATCTTCTCGCCCCCAAGACAGAAGAGGGTCAGAAGCAAGGATTTGCAAGATGAGAAGAAGCAAGTTGATTCTTATGGATCACCTGAGGGAGATGTTCCATGTGGAGAGGGAAAAATGGAGACATTTGTGGGAATAGCAAACTAATGGCCATGCAGGGCTAGGATCTTCACTGAACAGAGGGGGGAAAACATGGTTAGAGCCAAGGATATAAAAGTAAATTGGGGACACTTTGTAAATGGCTTTGAAGACAAGGACAAAATATTTAAACTTGTGATGGAAAACAGGGACTCAGATGGAAGATTCATAAGGTGAGGTGGGAAAGATGTGGTCAGAGTGATGGGCAAGGTAAAAGATTTTAGCTGCTATGTTTTGTATGAACTGGATTGTGATTGTTAGGGGGGCCAGAGAGGGAGACATTACAGTAATCAAAATGTGAAACTATGAGGGTCAGATTCTAGCAATTCACTCTGTGAAACCAGCAGCTACAATATAATACAATGCCAGCACTGTAGTGGTAAGTAGCTCGACCTCATTAGACAGAGAACAACTTCAAAAATAAGGTCCTAAACGACTGTGTAAAAGTAACCATTGAGTGCTCTCTATCAGAGTGTAATCATGTTTGATTGATGAATCGTGTAACCATGAGTATATTTTAGGACAGATACACTATGTTGTAGATTTTTTCTTTGAGACTCAGGGAAATGTTTCGCATTTTAGTACAGAAATGATTACATTGTTTATGAACATCAGGATATGAATCACCTCAAAAATAGCTTTCTCCAGTGTACAGCATCTGTGCAAAAATAGTTTGTTGTTGAAATGTTCAGGAAAAATGTTCTGAAAGGCCTTGGGCCAAATGTTGCACTGATTTACACCCCATTACCTCGTTGATTGGCATGGGGTTTGAGTCAGCACAAATTCAACCCTGTGTTTAGATTTGGTTTATATTTGTGCCCATTAGGTACCACCCAAAACGCCCATCTAATCCTAGATATACCTGTGTCAAATCCATCACAGTACATGTATTTATTTATAAAAAATCCCACAAACACTCTAGGGCTACAGACAGAACCTTCCCAATACTATGAAGTGTCTTAAGCTCCAAGCCTTGTGATTTCTGAGGGCAGAATCCCATTGACTTCGCTTGGGCTTTTCCATGCAGGCACATAATGCAGGACTGGGGACTTACTCTTCAAGTAGTGCCATTGGTTTCAGTGGAACTAGCGCACTAAGGTACCACTGAATGTCATGGTGGTAGAATCTGGCCTGTAGACATTTCAACCACTGATTTTTAGACTTTGTACATCTTTTCAAGTATTTTAGGTGTGCTTTTCTTAACATGTAGGTTTACTTAAAGAGAAGTTGATCTGAATTTTAACTTGATACCCCACTTACCAGGAAAAGTTACTATATTGCATTCAGAATTTTTCTCTGAATTGGCTACATCCTAAATAGCAACCATATATACTGTAATAATATTGTGAATGTAGTCTATTTACAAAGATTGTTTTCTGAAATCACATTCAAATATGGCTTCGAAGGACAGTTCTGATAGAATTTGGTGAATGAAAGTTTTCACCACCAGCAACTGGGGCAGCAAAATCACATCCTCATGGACCCATAAAGAAGCAAAGCATCCTTAATTTTAGCTTAAAATTTTTAACAACATTTAAAGGCAAACATGACTAGTTGTAAAGCACAAAGCAGTGATTTCATGCTGCTGTGTTAGCAGACCAATACTTGTATTTGTCAGAAGGCACTGGATCTAAGTTGTTTTTCCCATTCTTTCATTTTGACCTGGATTTGTCTCATCATCAGACAACACTGAACATTTTACCTCTGAATTTTTCATCTTAATTTAGGACTGTAATTGATATCAGATACAAATCTAGTGGGAGCCAGTTGACAGAGAGATTAATAAGAGCAAAGTAAGCTGTGAAAACACAGTTCCAAGGGTACCTTGTGAATTATGATTTTAATAACAGACCTGTAATGTGAAAAATAGACACTTCTCAAATCTCATAGTTTATCTCTGAGACGCGTTATTTTTCTTTGTTAAATACACTTGATTTCTGATGTCATTTGGGCAAAAAATAACCCCACCCAAACTATACCTATTCATTTCAAAAGAGACTCAGGCCACCTCAGCATTTTGTTAATAGGGTCCAGAAGAGTTCTTTGAGGTTGAACAACGTAAAATGTGCATTGAGGTTCAACACTCTCCTCTCCTCATGCTGTTACTCTAAGGAAGGAGAGCCCTTTTTCATTAACTCTGATCAGTGTTTTTCATGGCCTTCTCAAACAAAAGAATAGCCGTCACATAAAAATAATAATTGACATTGTCATATTTTGGTTTTATCCATCTGTCACTGACTAAAATTTTCAAAAGACATCTAAGTGACTCAGGAGCCAAAAGTACTTTAGGAGGCACTTTGGAGCCTCAGTCTCGAAAGTGGAGACTCCTATGTGCCAAAAGAATGAGGAGGACTTGTGGCACTTAGAGACTAACGAATTTATTTGAGCATAAGCTTTCATGGGCTAAAGCCCACTTCATCAGATGCATGCCGTGGAAAATACAGTAGGAAGATATAGACACACAGAGAATATGAAACAATGGGGGTTGCCATAGCAGCTCTAACGAGACCAATCAATTAAGCTGGGCTATTATCAGCAGGAGAAAAAAAGCTTTTGTAGTGATAATCAATTGTGACTTTTAGGTCTGTAATTGAATGTCCAGGGAGGTTGAAGTGTTCTCCAACTGGTTTTTGAAAGCTATAATTCTTGACGTCTGATTTGTGTCCATTTATTCTTTTGCATAGAGACTGTCCAGTTTGGCCAATGTACATGGCAGAGGGGCATTGCTGGCACATGATGGCATATATCACATTGGTAGATGTGCAGGTGAATGAGCCTCTGATAGTGTGGCTGATGTGATTAGGTCCTATGATGGTGTCCCTTGAATAGATCTGTGGGCAGAGTTGGCAACAGGCTTTGCTGCAAGGATAGGTTCCTGGGTTAGTGCTTTTGTTGTATTTTGTTGTATGGTGCGTGGTTTCCGGTGAGTATTTACTTCAGGTTGGGGTCTGTCTGTAAGCAAGGACTGGCCTGTCTCCCAAGATCTGTGGGCTACGAGTGAAAGTCACTTTTGAAATGGCACTTAGTGCTCTCGGAGCTAGGCTCCTAGCTTGAGATGGGGCTCTCAGGACTTCCAGGGTCCTTGCCACAGAGTTAGGAACCTGGAAATCCTAGGACCAGCTCTCAGCATCCATGATTCTGGGGCAGCCTCTCCATGAAGAATGCCCCTGGCTGGGGACTCCAAGGCATCCAGAATCCAGGGCTGGTGGAGCAGGGAACCTACCAGTGCCAAGAGATCCAGCTCCAGCTCCTGCTGGGGTTCTGGGGGCTGTAAGGCTGTCTTCTGGGGATTCGGGAGCCTACTTACCAACAGAGGCCAGGCTCTAGCTGGAGTACTGGGGGGCTGGCAGGCTCCCTATCCCAGAGACCCGGCTCCAGTTCCTCAAGTTTTGTTGGAAAATATTCAAGGAGCTCTAGTAAGATGAAGAGAAGGGGAGAGTGATCAACAATACCAAGGGCAGTGCAAGTTTAAATATGGTAAGGCTGGCCTTGAAATCTAGCCAGGGAAATGATCCTTAAATTATTATAGCAGTTTCACTGGGGTGGACAGAACAGGTGCCTTTGCTCCGTGATTCAATATTTTCAATTTAATTTACCCTTAGTTTCCTCTTCTATAATATGAGGACATGATACTTACCCACCCTGTAAAAATCTTTGATAACTATGGAAGGAAATATTATACATGAATTACTCTTTATTTTTCTCCATCCATACTCACACACACACAATCTCAATACATGCCAACAAAGAAAATCCCTAACATGCACACAATTACACAACATTTCCACTGTTTTCTTGATCCAATTTATCTAACTTTACTTCAGTGAAGAAGGTTGGTGATGACTATCTAGCTGAATGACTGGTGACAAACGACATCCTCAACAACATGAGAATGAATCACCTCTGATCTTGGATATCTGTTGGTTTTGAATGTTACTTGTGGTAATTTCCTCTGCTACGTTCATCAAAGAACTTGGGAGTTCATTCAGGAAAGCAAAATTACAGCTATTCATTTGGAATCATTTCTTGCCTTGTAGTGCATAGGCCAATTACACTCATCTTTATTTCTTCATACTACGAGATCATTTTCAAAGCTACGCTTAGCTTGGCACTTTCACAAACATTTTTGTTTTCTTAACATTTCCCTGTTTACTTCTTCCATAAATTGCTTTTGGTTAGTACTTTTCCGCTAACTGGCAAATCAACAAAAAAACAACAATATTCTGTAGCAGAAAGATGAGAAAGCCATGCAGCCACTCACTGGAAAAAGCTAGAGGGCCCAATTTTGGAACTCATTGGTGAGAACTTCCTAAAACTATTAATCCCATTGGCTCTAGTAACCATGCAGCTATTTTCTTGAATGATTGTTCATCAACACAGTAAGGATTACACAGTTGGGTCCAAAATGTACAGGTTCAGATCAGCTTGGGCTTTAAGAACACCACCAAAATATTGCAGAACATATAATAAAATGGCAAGAGTAGGCAACAGTGCCTTATATTCAGCTCCTGCTGAGAAGTGATAGTGACTTCTGTGGCAACTGAACCAATTCACATGACCTTAGTTGTTAATGAGGTCCTGGGTTAATTTGAATCATAAAATCTAGGAAATAAAATTGGATATGATGTATTTTACTTTTGCAGTGACTGTATTTTAAATATCCCATATGAACACAAAAGCAATAGACGTATTTTATCACTTAAAAAAACCCATGCTTCATAGCTATGTCACCATATCTATTAAATAAAGACATGATTGCTTTTCATGTGGTTTTGATTAATATCACAGCTCCAAATTGTCAGGGGTATTAGCAAGATTTTTGTCATTTTTCTGGATTGTACACAAAGAGTCAACACATTTTGAGCTATGTGGAACACTTTGAGCAGAAGCAACATGGTGAGCCACCAGTCACCAGCAATCACAGTGTAGCAGTGGCCAAAGCACACAATTAAGACTCAAACATTTCTTTTCTACAGATATTCTATGCAACATGATTACGATTTATAGACTTGGGAGATTGGACATGTTACTCACCTGCACGCCATTCTGCTTTTGGGTACGTGGTGTACAGAACTATGTTAGTCGAGTACATCTAGCTAGCACATATTTGTGCACCAGGGAAGAATCCTGCGCATGATCAAGAATCCCTGTGCGCTATTCACTTTTCACCATATGGCCCCAGAACAATACAAGATTGATCCCGAGTATATATGCACGTATGTATTGCAGTTCAGAAGAGGAACATGAGAAGGAGCAGGACAGTTATCTCCCAGCTGAAATATTATGGTAACCTTCCCATTGTATAATGGAGCAATAAACATGGACAGATCAATTTCAGAGGTGACTAGATTTTAATACTTAAATCTACAAGAACTAATATCAATTATTCTGGATACCAAAATAAACAATCCTACTGTACAGAAAAATGAGTCATCCTCTTACCCTGTGTAAATAAATTAAAAAAACTTTCACAAAGCTTATCACTTTTGCCCTAAATTTGAGCTTCACAACATGTCTTGACTTCAATTGCAGTTGGATTTTGGTGTTGTTGCCACCTGGGGAAGATTTTCAAAAGTGCCTAAGGTATTTAAAAGCACATATCTCAATGACATTCAGGAAAGCTGAAAGTCAGTGCAACTTGTATTCCTAAATCATTTAGGCCCTTTTAAAACCCCCTCTCTTATTATCTTATATTTATTTGCATGACAACGAAAATTATTTTATTATTTCAAATTATTTCATAATATTTTATGTACATCCACAGAACTTAATTTTCACATCATGCACTCCAGCTCAAGGCATTTAGGATGCAAACTGAAAAGCATTTTTTTCAATGAATCAAACTGTCCAAGCACAAGTGTTGGCTAAAACCTGGATTTTACAATCTTCATGTTAGTCCTGACGTTCAACCACAACAAACTCAAAATATGTACTCCAAACCCACAGGAGGAAAAAAGAAGTTTGAAACAAAAATGCTTTAAAGTTGATGAATTTACTAGATGAGGGACGATGAGGCTGGGTTTTACATCTGCCAAACCTCATTGATGGGAATTTGATTTTGCAAAACTACAATCAGAAGTGTTTAGGATCCAGGATCTAATTTATCTGAATCATCACCAGATTCACAGCTGGTTTAGATCTGTGTAGCTCCTTTTAAGTCAACCAATTTACACCAGATGATGACCTGGACCATAAAGTTTCTGGATTAAAAAAAAAATAGTCCGCTTTTGTCCAATGTCTGTCACTTTCTCAGTAAAGTTGTGCAGTCAAAAGGAAATATTACCCGGTTGCTGTGATTTCTTTGGTCGTTTAATTTTCATAGCTGTAGCTCCACGTCCCTCTGCATGAGCTGTGTAGATCTCTGGAGACTTTTTCTGATTATCTGTAAGGGCAAAAGAGTTTAAAATTTCATGAAGATCCCTCCAGGACGGCACATCGCATAGAAAAACTCTTCAAGGAGATGTCAAAGATGAACTTTCTTTTCATGTTACACAATAATGTGTACTCTAGAGTATATTATCTGGAACATAATTAGGAACCTTTGAACTCAAAGGGAAAAGTTGCAGAAAGTTAAAAGTAGCAGACATAGTGAAAACTAAATTTTAAATTTGATCTTACTGGCGTCCTATACACAGAACTCTTCGTCTCTACAGCCACTGTCCTTGGCCTCTCTCTACTGATTGAGGCATTGTGCTGCACTTAGCTTATACCTTGTTTCTATCCTGTTAAGCTTAGTTCTAATCCAACCTTTTCCCTCAATACAATTATTGGTGCTAAACATTAACAAATGTTGGCCTCAGTCCTGCAATTCCCAACACATCAGAGCGGCCCTGACTTCAAAAATAGCTCTCCTAATGTAAATTTTAGGATTGGGGACTTGGTTAATTTTTCACCCCTAAACAATTTGCTCATAAAAGGCTGAAAGCTCAAAGATTTGGGTAATTATTTAATGGGATAAGTTTGGCTAAGATAATGTGATAAATAGAAAGTAAACGGTGGATGCCTGTGTCTTTTGATAATTATACTTCCATCCTCAAGTTAGACAAAATTACCTAAATTACCCAAAAACCTATGTCAAATCAACTTTATTAAGGTTGCAAAGGCAAGCACACAAAAGTAAGGAAATGCCAGAATTAAGGTTGTGCATTGTTAAAAACAAACAACAATTTTAGATTAGTCACATATGTAATGGGAAGCCCTGAATGCCCACTCTTACAATAGGGTTCAAAGGAGTTAGGCTGGAGTCATGGGCTGACAGAGACGGGGAATGAGAGAAAATGGTAACAAAGACGTAAGCGAGAGCAGAGATGTGGACAAAGCAAGAGTAGCTAATAAAGGGATTCAAGGACAGCAGTGCAATGCTTGGAGCAGCAGATGAGGATGAAGACCTCACAGCAGCATTCTGGTTGTCTGAATATTTTCATTTTCAGGTGTAAGCTTTTACTCGTGCTTTACCATTTTAAGAGAATGTTTACGTGTTCTGCTTTCAGTGAATTACATCAAACTAATAAAAATAGCTTGCTAGTCGACAGAAAGAAAGCTGAAAAATAGCTAGCGGCCACATGGAGCTTGCAGGCTGATAAGGTCCATCTACAGTAACTATCACAGAAAATTAGTTGCTCAAGATACTCATTTCAGAATGGGTAAATCTCAAACGCTATAGGATGGATAGACATGACTATTAAATATGTACTTAGGCAATATTGGAGGAGGGGTGCATGGAGAGTGAATAAAACCCATTGTACTGTAGAAGGAGACCCACAAGCACACATGAAGATGTACTTGTATTGTTATTTAATCCAAACAATGCAGAACAAATTATCTGCTAGATATTTATTAGAGTTACTGGAGGAGTGCTTATTTAACTGTTGGGTGGGAAGTGATAACTTTTTGGCTGCTAAAGTTTTAAGTTTATGTATGAAAGAGTGAAGGGTTTTTTACTTATAATTTTTATTAATTTTTCCAAATGCAAGAAATATACCAAAATACCAGATTAATCATAATGCACAAAGTAAATAAAGAGGGTTAGTATAAAGGGGAGGGTAGGGCAAGCGACATATCTATCTTCAGGGCCCATGTAAATCACAGACCACTAAAAGGTCAGCGCAAATTGCTTTGAATTTTTCAGGCATTCCTTTTCTGCAGGATTCCAGTTGTTCGTTCGCTGTGAGGTCAGCCATATCAACGAGCTGGGCATCAATATTTTTGGGATTGACTTTTCCATTTTTGCACGATTCATATTTTAGAGGACCAAACATGGAAGATAGACCCATGCACAATAGTGAGGTTTTGAAGTATTCATTGTTATTTATTTATTTGAATTGCAACAGCACTCAAAGATCCACTGAGGCCTGGGGCTCCATTGCACTAGGTATTGTACAAACACAAAGGAAGATGCAACCCCTACTCTAAAGAGCTTAAAATCTCATTTTAAACAAAAAGCAATAGAGTGTGGCAAACAATAGGAAGTAAATCATTGTTGATAAAGTTTGCAGATGAGAAAAGTTTAATCAGGTGAAAAATAATCACAAAGAGAGGCCCCTGTTAGGAAGTGATGTGCATTGCTTGGTTAGCTGAGCACAATCAAACAATATGTGTTTCAATATGGCTAAATGCAAGGCAAAACTTACAAGATAGGGGACTGTATCCCAAAAAGCAGTGGCTCAGACAAGTGCTTAGGAGTCATTGTGGCTAACCAACTGAACAGAAGCTCCCAGTGTGATGTTGTGGCGATAGGGTCTAATGAGATTCTTGGATGTATAAACAAGGAAATATCAAATACGAACAAGGAGGGTATTATACTTCATCTATACTGTACTGGTGAGTCCACTTCTGGAACACTGTATCTAGTTTGGGTATCCACACTGCAGACAGGATGTTGAAAATTTAGGAAGTGTACAACAATGTGCCACAGGAATGAACTGGACTGGCTAACATGCCTTACATTAAAAAACGTAGGGAACTCAATCTTTTTAGTTTATCAAAAACAAGCTTTAAAAGGAAACCTGATCACAATGTATGAGTACCTAGGCAGGGAGAAGATATTTGATAAAATGTAAGGCTCTTTAATCTACCAGACAAAACTGTAACAAGATAGACTGTCTGGAAACTAAAGCTAGACAAATTCAGATTAGAAATAAGGTACAAAGGTTTAACAAACAGTAATTAACATCCTCTATCACTTGGAGTCTTTCAATTAAAATTGAATGCTTTCTAAAAAATATGTTCAAACTCAACCACAAGTTACTGAACTGATGCACCAATTAGTAGGTGAAATTCAATGCCCTACACTGTTGCAGGAGGTCAGACTATCTAATATGATCACAATGGTCTTTTATGGCCTTAAAATTTATGAATCTATAGTGAGAAAGCAAAAGTTATTAGATCATTACATAGGCTAAAAATCATAGAACCATAGCAATATAGGGCTGAAAGGGATACACAAACCCCCATACTGAGGCACAACCAAGCATACCTGGAACATCCCTGACAGGTTTTGATCTAACCTGTTCTTTAAAACCTCCAGTGATGGCGATTCTACAATATCCCTTTGGAGCCTATTCTAATGCTTAATTCCCTTAGTTGGAAAGGTTTTCCTAATATCTCATCTAAATCTCCCTTGCTGTAGATTAAGCAGATTCCTTCTTGTCCTGTCTTCAGAGGACATAGAGAAGAATTGATCACCATCCTCTTTTTAACAGCTCTGAACATATTTGAAGACTATCATCAGGTCCAACTTCCATCTTCTTTTCTCAGGACTACATATACCCAGTTTTCTTAACCATTCCTTATAGGTGATTTTTTTCTAAACCTTTTATCATTTTTGTTGCTCTCCTCTGGACTCTCACCAATTTGTCCACAACTTTTTTGAAGTGCAGTGCCTAAAACTAGTCACAGTATTCCAGCTAAGACCTCACTAGTGCTGAGTACAGTGGAACAGTTACCTCCCGTGTCTTACATATGACACTTCCATTAATACATCCCAGAATGGTATTTACATTTTTCACAACTGCATCACATTGTTGACTCATATTCAATTTGTGCTCCACTGTAATGCTCAGATCTTTCTCAGCAGCACTGTTGCCTAGCCAATTATACCCCATTTTGCGTTTGATTTTTCCTTCCTAAGTGTAGTACTTTGCACTTCTCTTTATTGAATTTCATCTTGTAGATTTCACACCAATTCTTCAATTTATCAAGATCATTTTGACTTGTAATCCTATCCTCCAAAGTTCTTGCAACACCTCTCAGTTTGGTGTCATAAGCGTACTCTCCACTCCATTATCCAAGTCACCAATGGCCCTAGTTCAGCCAGATACTTAAGCATATGCATAACTTTAAAGATTGGAGTAGTCCCATTAACTTGGCTGGGACTGCTCGTGTGCCTAAAAGTTGTACATGTGTTGCAATGGGACCAATGAGCACACCTTGAAGGTTCCCAATCCTTTAAATTTTTTTGTTTGTTTGTTACTTATAAATAGAAATCAGCTAATGCCATGCATCTCTACTTACATCTCCCCAACAACTTAGTAAGTATACGTAATAACAGAGGAACTAAAAAAAGAACTGGAGAACAAAATCTTCCTTAAGCCATAACACATAAAGATATTCAAATAATTAGCTGTTGCTCTTTCAAGCATATGCTAATTAACAAGGAAGCTTGAAGCATAACTAGAAGGAAAAATCAGTTACACTTGGGACATTAACTTAAATTGTTGTGTTAGAAGGACAGTTAGCCTCTCACTGTAGGGAAAGGGGTATTTTCATTTTTTTCTATAGAAATATTGTGAACCTAGTAATGAGATATTTTGAAGGAATTCACTCTTCAAGGGATTATTTTAATCATCCATTTAGCAGTTAGCACCTCCTTCCCACTGGACATTCACCTGATTTGGCATCCTAGAGGGTGGGAGGTGGAATTATTCAGACATATTCTGCTTCTAGTTTACTGAAAATTTAAAGCAATCATTTAGAATGAAGCCTTAAGTGCAGTGTCACTAAAACACAGAAAAGGGCAGAGATTGCCAATAGGAGCCAGTACATTAGAGACCACTATTGGCAGATCACAGCAATGAGAACATCAGGGCCATACATTCTAGTATTCTGTCCTTTGCTTTTCCTGGATCCACTGGATGAAAGGTGGAGACCCTTCATTGGTGGGTAGAGCCTCCAAACCAGGTTCTCTAAAAGGGTAATGCTGCAATTCTTCATAGCTAATCCCCTCTTTCAAGGAGGAATGAGCTTGCAAAATGCCCATGCAAAGAGCTCGGGTCCAAAGTCATAAATCACCAGAAATAACTGCAGGTAATGGATACTACATATATTTAAAAAAGCTTATGTCCCTGTCCTGAATTGACCAATTATGATCCAGTGCTAGTATGTCATGTAGAATATACATGCAAAATGCTTCTAAATTAACTCCCA
This sequence comes from Caretta caretta, assembly GCF_965140235.1. Taxonomy (NCBI): domain Eukaryota; kingdom Metazoa; phylum Chordata; order Testudines; family Cheloniidae; genus Caretta; species Caretta caretta. The sequence goes on along the minus strand of NC_134216.1, from coordinate 50,535,184 downwards.
TAAAGGTTAACAAGAGCGAAACAAATTACATAAGGACAACTTAAGAACCCTTGTTCCCCCTACAGAGGAATAACACGAATAGGTGCATAGATATGCTGAGTTTCTTCCTAATTATTTTTGGGTGGCAGATTATGTTGCCTCAGAAATTATAGAGGGTTTGCCTGCCACCAAACCCATGAATCCCCTCCCATGCCCCAATAGCCATCCTCCCATAGACTGTCAGCAAGAGCCCCCAATTCTTTTGGGGAACTCCAGTCTGTAATAACCATTTCCTTAGTCAGAGATTCTGTTCCAACCCCTAAGAAGTCCTTCTGCAGGAGCACTGGGAAGTGGTGGTTTTCCCCACTTTTGCACCTCTCAAGCTGAGATCTACTGGATTTAACTTCCCTCTAAAACAGAGGAAACCATGCAGCGCTTAGACCATAATGCAAAATTTAGAGACTTTAGTCTTCAGAGCTCATAACATGGTAAAGCTTCCTGATTATATATTGCCAGATAAATGCTTGTATAAAGCTCTGAGTATTATATAGTACACACTAGTTATACTAAGTATTTGAAAGAAAACAGATCTTAGCATCTGTACTCCATTCCACAGAACCTGTAGTAGAGGCAAAACATGAATGGTGACATAAGAACATAAGAACAGCTATAGTGGGTCAGACCAAAGGTCTATCTAGTCCAGTATCCTGTCTCCAGACAGTGGCCAATCCCAGGTGCCCCAGAGGGAATGAACAGAACAGGTAATCATCAAGTGATCCACCCCGTCACCCATTCCCAGCTTCTGACAAACAGAAGCTAGGGACACCATCCCTGCCCATCCTGGCTAATAGCCATTGCATACCATGAATTTATCTCGCTCCTTTTTGAACCCTATTATTGTCTTGGCCTTTACAACATCCTCTCGCAAAGAGTTCTACAGGCTGATTGTGCGTTGTGTGAAGAAATACTTCCTTTTGTTTGTTTTAATCCTGCTGCCTATTAATTTCATTTGGTGACCCCTAGTTTGTGTGTTATGAGAAGGAGTAAATAACACTTCCTTATTTACTTTCTCCACACCAGTCAGGATTTTATAGACCACTATCATATCCCCCCTTAGTCGTCTCTTTTCCAAGCTGAAAAATCCCAGTCTTATTAATCTCTCCTCATATAGCAGCTGTTCCATACCCCTAATAATTTTTGTTGCCCTTTTCTGAACCTTTTCCAGTTCCAATATATCTTTTTTGAGACAGAGCGACCACACCTGCACACCGTATTCAAGATGTGGGTGTACCATGGATTTATATAGAGGCAATATGATATTTTCTTTCTTATTATCTATTCCTTTCTTAATGATGCCAAACATGCTGTTCACTTTTGCTGCTACACATTGAGTAGATGTTTTCAGAAAACTATCCACAATGACTTCAAGATCTCTTTCTTGAGTAGTAACAGCTAATTTAGACCCCATCATTTTATATGTATAGTTGGGATTATGTTTTCCAATGTGCATTACTTTGTATTTATCAACATTGAATTTCATCTGCCATTTTGTTGCCCACTCATCCAGTTTTGAGAGATCCTTTTGTAGCTCTTCTCAGTCTGCCTGGGATTTAACTGTCTTGAGTAGTTTTGTATCATCTGCAAATTTTGCCACCTCACTGTTTACCCCTTTGACCAGATCATTTATGAATATGTTGAATACGACTGCCCCCAGTACAGACCCTTGGGGGACACCACTATTTACCTCTCTCCATTCTGAAAACTGACCATTTATTCCTACCCTTTGTTTCCTATCTTTTAACCAGTTACCAATCCATGAGAGAACCTTTCCTCTTATCTCATGACTGCTTACTTTGCTTAAGAGCCTTTGGTGAGGGACCTTGTCAAAGGCCTTCTGAAAATCTAAGTACACTATATCCACTGCACCCCCCTTGTTGACCCCCTCAAAGAATTCCAGTAGATTGGTGAGGCATGATTTCCGCTTACAAAAACCATGTTGACTCTTCCCCAACAAGTTATGTTTAACTCTGTGTCTGAGAATTTTGTTCTTTATTATAGTTTCAACTAGTTTGCCCAGTACTGAAGTCAGGCTTACTGGCCTGTAATTGCCGCGATCACCTCTGGAGCCCTTTTTAAAAATTGTTGTCACCTTAGCTATCCTATAGACAGCCTTATTAATGCTCCTTCAGCCTTATACCATGTGTTCCAATGGCAAAGGTTAACAAGGGGGAAAAGACTGCATATAAATGAACATCTTGTGCCAGCATTTTCAAATACTTTTTCTGAAAAAAAAAATGCCTATGATTGTTGGCATAATATACTCAATTTGATTAAGGAATGTACTAAAACAACAGTGACCCATCCAACTTATAAACAATATACTGTTCCTGTTTTTGAATGTTCATTTCAAAATGAGAATCTTAGTAGATTTTGAAATCAAAGACACCAAAAACACAATTAAATCAGGATAACCACATTTACATTTAATCACATGCTGGTAATTAGACATCCTCTTCATACTCATTGCATTTTGAAATAAATGTGTACAGCTGAAAGAAGAAGGCTGCTCTTTCAGTTAAAATCCTGCACTGAGAGTCAAATCATCTGGGTTCTACTCCTGGTTTTGACATAGACCTTTGGCAGGTCATTAAGGTCCAGATTTGTAAAGGTATTTTGCGTTGCTGTGCTCAGTGTTGCAACATATAACTGGTTTAGGATCCCAAGTCCCATTTTCGAAAGGGATGTTAACCCTTTGGAGTCTAAATCCCATTGATTGTTTCTGTTATCTATTAACAGTGCCTAGCACAATGGGGCTCTGATCTTGATTGGGGTCTGTAAATGGGGTGTACTCCCCACACTGGTTCTGAGAGGGCTGAATTAGGCCAGGCAGGCCCAACCAGCCAATCAAGCACCAAAAGAGGGAGCTGGGCTAGGAAGGAAGGTGAGAGCTCATGAATAGAGTAGGAGGGCCTGGCCCGCAGGGAAGGGCATACCCTAACGAGAGCAGGATGGAAAAGAGAACTTGTGAGATGGAGGGTAAGAAGCAGCCCACAGAGTAAGTAGCAACGTTGCGGACTGAACATACTTTGTCTGCATATTGTAGGATCCCTGGGCTGGAACCCAGAGTAGGGGGTGTGCCTGGGTCCCCTACCTGCCACTGGGGCAGTGAACTGGAAGGCTGCCTGTGTCACTGCAAGAGTGATGGGGTCAGGGCACCAGGTGTGAGGACTGGTGGATGCCGCTTGAACAGAAGAGATGTTGAAGGACTCTACCCCAGAAGGGGGAGATGCTGAGTGACCTGGCCAGAAGGCTGAGTCGTCACAAAAAAGCAGCAGCAACTTGTGGAGAGAGAGAGAGCGAGAGAGAGAGAGACTGTGTGCAACCACAGGAAGGGGTGTCAACCTTGTGAAGTTAATCCCCAGAATGGCCAGGAGGAGGTGAGTAGAGGACCCCGTCTCAGGGTCTCTAGGTGGTACAAATAATAATTGTTGTTAATAATAAATAAGATGGATTTAAAATATTCAATATAGCCAACATTCTGAAACTCAGAGTCTATTGTTAGAAACCTAAATCCAGGTTTAGGCACCTAAGTAGCTGAGCTGATTTTTAGAGATACTGAGCACCTGAAGATTCCATTCACTCTAATGAGAGCTGTGGCAATTCAGCCCCTCTCAACATTTTGTCCTTGTATTACTGATGAAATAACTTGAATGGTGTAAATGAGAAAGCACTTTTAATCTTATGTTAGCCCTAATTTATTCCTGCTTTATGTCACAAATATAAAAGTGAAATTATAGAAAATTAGTTCCCATCCTGCAAACCTCCATTTGTTCACATCCAAAATCGTCACATGACTGAGGCCCATTGTCTGTCTGTGCCGTAGGGGTGTCCCTAATTGAGCCAGCTGCTCCAGAGAAGCATTGGAGAATTGCAGGTGAGGAATGAGGTGTTGGCAGGCCAGGATGCAGATCCATCCACTGCATCTACATTTCCATCATTAAGCCTTACTCCAGCAAGTGATGTTATTCAGTTGATCTCATGAATACTAAACCATCCACAATATTTTAATACCAAATCTTGGATTTTCAATAAATCTACTAAATATTTTATTAATTAGAATAGCTTAGAGAGGCCATTCTTCAATTGTCACTGGGAAAACTCTGCATGTTGTTGTTTACTTCAGAACCCCTATCATTCCTGGAAGGGATCTGAACTGGAATTGGAGGTGTATAACTGAGGGCAGAGTTTGACCTGTTCTAGGTTGGGTGAGGCGAAGTTTTACCACTTAGTCTATATATAATTAGCAGATGAGTTTGTTATTTAAATACACTATCCAGCTTTTAGGGGAAAACAAACACCTCCCCTAATGCAGGAGCCGATGTGTGAGGTCATAGAGGGGTAATCGTACGCTTGACTCTGTAACAGGGCATAAGGAAAGGCACAGAGTAACTTCAGCATTTTTCTTTTTTACAGGTAACGGAGTATTCAAGAAAAGAGCCAACCTGACAACTCTCAAGACTGACTCTTCTGCTTATACAACAACAAAAAATTTATAGCACAGGTAGGGGCTATACAATTTTTTTTCCAAAGTGCACCTCAACCTTTACCCAGAAAGGACCAACTCAAGGGAGTGAGAGGATAGTTCTCACTTCTTCATGTTCTGCCTCCATGTCCATTCAGTCTTGCACAGGCAGTGGGAGAGGCCCCAAGTACAAACCTAAGGCTCCAGAGGGAACTACCCTTGGGGCGGCTAGCCCACCCATGCAGTGACGGCTACGCAGCTGTTTTTAGTATACTAGCTCTATCAGAGCTACAGTGGGCATGTCCACCTGAGCGGAGGATTACATCTCCAGCTCCACTGTAGACTGGCCCAGGGAGATTTGAAAATCCCACCTTCTGTCAACAGGAGTGCTAGTTCAATTGCAGGTCTGGCTTTTAGAATTCAACATTAAGAGCTGGACTGCAGCCACAAACACAGTCACACAACACACCAAAATCGCTTCATCTAGTCAAAATTTGCAATCACTAGGCTGGGTGCAAAATAGTGACATAAGGCAAAGGTAACGGGATACTTAGACTGCCTGCTTTGGTATATTCTGATGGCTTTGGAACTTCATTTCAAATACATGCACATTTTGTATCCAACACGGCTTTCAGATTAAAAAAAGCAATTGTGAAGAACCAGTACAACAAGCCTGAAATACAGCTGCCCAATAGCAGCAAATAAACTTTACAGAATGCCTTATGCAGGAAGAAGTAGGGTTTCCCTGCAGGACAAGAAGACCTGGGACGGTTAGCTCAGTGGTTTGAGCACTGGCCTGCTAAACCCAGGGTTGTGAACTCAATCCTTGAGAGGGCCATTTAAGGATCTGGGCCAAAAATCGGGGATTGGTCCTGCTTTGAGCAGGGGATTAGACTAGATGACCTCCTGAAGTCCCTTCTAAGCCTGATAGTCTATTTCAGAGTGAAAAGAAACATTGAATTTGCTTCTAGATGTAATGTGTTTCTTTGAGTTGCAAGGGAGAGACAGGTGGGCGAGTCTATCTGTGTGTTGCAGGGGGGATTCTTTCTGGATCAGCTTCTGAAATCTTTAGGATGATGAGCAAGCAGAGAGATTCAATGTAAGTAATCCTGCCTCTTCGTCTCCTCTATGAAAACTTTTCCATTTTTCATGTCCACAGCTTTGTTACTTATTTGCCACCTCTTATTCTGAAGTGGATTTTGCTCAGATGTGCCCTTCTGTCCTCTCAGCTTATTTATACACAACATAAACAAACACAGACAAATTCATTCAGGAATGTCTTCTCAGAATTGTCTGGTATCTGCTTGCCCTCATGCTTGTTTACTTTTACTTCTAGTTGAACTATGGTACAAGACCTTCCTACCTATGATGAAAGCCTGAAAGGGTAAGGACTCCTCACATAGAAAGCTGGCTTTCTAGCAGATGAACAGGAATTCTGGGGGGAGATAACAACTTTCTCTTTATGAGTCCTGCCATGCCCCTTATGAAACATAAGAAAGTGCATGTGACCGTGACATTCTTGAGAACAGATACCAGGCTTCCTGAGATCACTAGAAACCAAACCAAACCAAAAGCTAAGGGGGCTGATCCGGCCAGCATACCACTCAAAGAACTTTCATGGAAATAAATGGGAGTGCTGAGCAGCGAATGCCTACTGGATTGGGACCTAAAAAAGTCAACAACTGTGGAAAACTACTGCACAGCTAACCATGGATCTACTCTTCAAACACTAGACAAAACGTAGTAGTAGACGTAGTAGACAAAACGTAGTATAGTAGACAATACTATATTTACTAGCTTCTCTGAGTAAGCCACAGACCAGCACTGGGACATTATCCCTGAGGGAGCGCTGGAAAGACCGTGTCTCAGAGAGGACACAATGCCTACTGGTGAGCTCCAGCATGTATATTGTGCACACACTGCTTACTTAAATTGTAAGCTCTTTGGGGCAGGGACCATTTCTTTGTTCTGTGTGTGTACACTACCTAGCACAGTGGGTCCTGAGCCATCAATAGTGCAGACAGCATACGGGCTGCAGTTGTGCCTAACTTTAGCTCATTGGTGGCAAGAAGGGAAAAGCTCCTTGTGTTACCAAGGACACCTGTACAGGAGCCTGCCATAATCTAGCCCTCTATATTCTGCTGCTCAAGGGAGCTAAATGCATCCAAAGATATTTTTGTCTGGGAGTTGGGGACAGAACTTGGAATCAATTTCAGGAAAAGTAAATATCACAAGCCAGATGCTAGCAAAGGCTGAACATTATACATTGAGTTTAGGGATGAGTAAACTGGCACTATTAGCATAAACTAAAAACAAACTTAACCTTTCCCCCAACACTCAAGCTGAACCCCTAGCAAACTCTATTGTGAGAGCTACAAAAGCTTTTGAACTTCTGTTTTCTTCCATTTTTGTACCAATTAGCATTTCCTGGTTCTCGTAATAACCAGAAATGTCATAATGTCATGGGAAAGGCTATTCTCATGGTGTTTTTCCTCACTGGAAATCCATTCCATAGTTTTCCAGAGACAAGGTGGGTGAAGTAATATCTTTTATTGGACCAACTTCTGTCCGTGACAGAGACAAGCTTCCAAGCTTCCTCTTCAGGACTGGGAAAAGTACTCTGAGGATATGTTTACACTGCAATAAGACACCCATGGCTGGCCTGCATCAGCTGACTCATGCTTGTGGCACTCACAAGGAGGCTGTAAAACTACAGTGTAGATGTTTGGGCTCAGGCTGGATCCGAGGCTCTGGGATCCTCTCTCCTTATAGATCCAGCCCAAGCTCGAATGTCTACACTGCAATTGTATAGCCCCGCATCCTGAGTCCTGTGAGCCTGAATTAGCTTACATGGGACACCCATGTGTGTTTTATTGCAGTGTAGACATACCTAGAGTGTCACAGCTAAATAGAAGGTGGGGTACAGATTGTTTAGCATAGGCAGTTAATGTTGTAAGAGACTCTCAGGATGAAATGGGCAGTTAACAAACTCTTCTACAGTCTAGGACAAAGAAGGGTGAGTGGGTTATAGTTGTAATGAGCCATATATATCCAGTGGCTTTATTGAGTCCATGATTTTTCGTGTCTAACAAAGTTATGAATTTGAGCTCCCAGGTTTGTCTTTTAAATGCCCATTTCACTTTGCGTGGTGTCTTACAACATGTGCAGGATGAATATTTGAGACACTATTCCAACGCACAGTTGAATGAAGTTTTTAACTGTGTTACAAAAATCTTGTCATTACTGCTTTGCACAGTTTCTAATTCATTTTTCCCCCCCAGTGAAAATGCATCCCCTAATTATTTGAATGCCCTCTTTCTACAGTACTAGATGCATCTATCTACTATATATTAAATAAGTATATATAATATTAATGGGTTATTAAAACATATTTTATGATTTAACACATTTGTAGTAGATTCTACAAATCGGTACAAAATTGAAACCACTAACTAAACACCTTGAACTTCAGGGAAGTTCCAGTGCAAATAGGACCCTAACTTTGCTACAGATAGGCCTAAACTGGCTACATATTTATAAATTTACACGATTGTTACAGAATAGAAATCAATGTAAAGGCTATCACTGGTTTTTTTTCCTCCAAGGAACAAATCCTGGCCCCATTAAAGTCAATAGGAATTTTGTCCCTGACTCCAATAAGACCAGAAGTGACCCTATTTGAAGAATTTACATCAACTATGTGCGAGCAAAATTAATTCGCTATGTTTCTATTGTAAACTTAATAGTAGTTTTAGAGCATATTTGAGTAAGGGTGTAAAAGCTTCTTAGGGCAAGGCCAATCTCTTAATATTTAAACAGTACCTAGCACAATGGAGCCCTGGGCTGGATCTTCTAGGTGCTACTGAAATACACATAATAAAATACAAATGTGTCACTGTCCACTGGACCTTTGAGCTGTTTACTTTTCTCTCTAGACTACCAGCAAGTTATGACTGACTCCCTTATGCTGCAGATAGGACATTTTTCTCTTTCTGCTACACTGTTTTTATACAATTCTGTGTTTTTTCATATTGTCAGAAAAGTGTTTTGCTAATATTTAACTCCTTTGAATTCCCCTGGATCTCTTGTTTTAAAGCTACCAACTAGCTGTGCAGCACAAGTTTTGGCTGGTTTCAGAGTAGCAGCCGTGTTAGTCTGTATCCACAAAAAGAAAAGGAGGACTTGTGGCACCTTAGAGACTAACAAATTTATTAGAGCATAAGCTTTCGTGGGCTACAGCCCACTTCATCAGATGCATAGAATGGAACATATAGTAAGAATATATATATATATATATATATATACATACAGATAAATTAGAAGTTGCCATACAAACTGTGAGAGGCTAATTAGTTAAGATGAGCTATTATCAGCAGGAGAAAAAAAAACTTTTGTAGTGATAATCAAGATGGCCCATTTAGACAGTTGACAAGAAGGTGTGAGGATACTTAACTTAGGGAAATAGATTCAATATGTGTAATGATCCAGCCACTCCCAGTCTCTATTCAAACCAAGTTAATGGTATCTAGTTTGCATATTAATTCAAGCTCAGCAGTTTCTCATTGGCGTCTGTTTTTGAAGCTTTTCTGTTGCAAAATTGCCACCCTTAAATCTTTTACTGAGTGGCCAGAGAGTTTGAAGTGTTCTCCTACTGGTTTTTGAATGTTATGATTCCTGATGTCAGATTTGTGTCCATTTATTCTTTTGTGTAGAGACTGTCCAGTGGGGCATTGCTGGCACATAATGGTATATATCACATTGGTAGATGTGCAGGTGAATGAGCCCCTGCTGGCGTGGCTAATGTGATTAGGTCCTATGATGGTGTCACTTGAATAAATATGTTGACAGAGTTGGCATCAGGCTTTGTTGCAAGAATAGGTTCCTGGGTTAGTATTTTTGTTGTGTGGTGTGTGGTTGCTGAAGAGTATTTGCTTCAGGTTGCGGGGCTGTCTGTAAGCGAGTACTGGTCTGTCTCCCAAGATCTGTGAGAGTGAGGGATCATTTTTCAGGATAGGTTGTAAATCTTTGATGATGCACTGGAGAGGTTTTAGTTGAGGGCTGAAGGTAACAGCTAGTGGCGTTCTGTTATTTTCTTTTCTGGGCCTGTCCTGTAGTAGGTGACTTCTGGGTACTCTTCTGGCTCTGTCAATCTGTTTTTTCACTTCATCAGGTGGGTATTGTAGTTTTAAGAATGCTTGATAAAGATCTTGTAGGTGTTTGTCTCTGTCTGACTGTCATTCTTATATCACTAATAGGCCTTTGTGAGGTGTCATTGTTCCATCAAGCATTCACTCTGGTTACTTGAGTGACATATTACAGACCCTGCTTCAAATATTTCTTTGAAAATAAGATTGTCAAGACATGACCGCAAAAGAACTGTACAAGTATTAAAAACCTCCAAATCTTTCTGTATTTTTCACAGATCCATAGATTTTAAGGTCAGAAGGGACCACTGTGATCATGTAGTCCGATCTCCTGCATAACGCAGGCCATTGAGCTTCATCCACTGTGCTGTACAATTTACAATCAAACATACATGGCTGAAGATATAGAAGCTGAAAAAGATTACTAATGTGATACTGAGGTTTTCATCTTCAGGTCTGTCTCATATCAGTAGTGACTGAAAAACCGTTTTCAGACAGTGATTTGACATGTGTAAAATTAAATGATTATTTCAGTCCAGTTCCTGATAGACAAGCATCCGTATCACAAAATCTGCCAGCATAATGTGCCTCCCTTTTTGACAGCCGCAGCAGAGAGGCAAATGGAATGGGCATGGAGATCAACATACCCTCAGGCCTATAGCAACTTCTTCTAGAACAGATTCTCATTCTATCCTCATACAGGACAATAATCACAACATCCTTGGAAACAGCGTGGTTACACTAGTTTGTGTATTAAAGCTGGTCCATTCAGCCATAACACTACCTTACTGGAAAGCAAGGTTCACAGCTATTTTATCCAAGTAGGAATCTGAAAGAAAATCATATCTTACTTCATCTCTGATATGAATAATGTCACGTTATCTTCCTCCAAGATCCAGCGACAGTGCAGCATAAAGTACACATATGTACTAACAGAAGATTGACATGCTCTGATCTGACTTTGCTCTTCTGCCTCCATTTCCCTCCCACTGCCTATTGTTCCCAGCAACTGTTCCTCCTCCGTATTTGTTGACAATAAGGTTTCTCACCTTTTCTCACCCTCTAATCTTTCCATCTGCCCAGTTACCCCATCTCACTCCTGACCTTCCTTGCCCTAGCTCTTACCCGCTTCTTCACCCTGCTCCTTACCCTCTGACTCGCCTCTGGTTCTTTCTGCTCACAATGAAAACATGTTCTGGTCCTCCCCATCCTAATAAAACTACCCTTGACTCCATGTATTTCTCCAGCTCCAGCTCCCTTTCCCCCTTCACCTCTAAAATGTACTGAGTGCCCTTCTACAAACACTGCATAAGGTTCCTCTCCTCTAACTCCATTCTGAATCTCTCCACTCACGTTTCGCCATCTCCACTCCACTGAACTGCCCGCACCAAAGCTTTTAATAACCTCTTCCTGGCCAAGCCTAAGAGCTTGTAGTTTCTCCTCATCGTCTCTGCTGCTTTAACACTGTTCATCACACTCGCTTTGAAATGTTCTCCTCTCTTGACTTTCAGACACTGTCCTCTACTGGTTCTGCTCCTACCTCTCTAGTCATTCCTTTCACATAGAAGTTATGTCTTCACTGACAAAAAAGGCATATTTTTAGAGCAAGATATCTAATGTGTGCTAGCTGTCTCAGTGTGAAATCCTAGCAGAGACAAGGCATAGGTATTTTTTTTATCATGAAGTAACTTGGCATGATCAACCGCAGGTGGGAGAGACAGTCTTAGTATTTACACTCCTCTTCTCATTCTATACCCTTTCTTTGGCAGATTGTATCTAGTATTTCAGCTAGTCTCTCTAAATCTACTGGATGTCTCACCAGCAACTTAACATGCTCAAACCCTATCTCCTCAACATTCTTCATAAGGTCTCCTCTCTCCTCCTCCTCTGTTACAGTAGACACCACATCAGATTCAAGCTTCTTGTCTTTACCCTTTAAAATCCTTCACAATTTTGCCTCACCCCTCTAATCCACTCATTTTTTAAAAGAAACATATATCTTTAATTTTCCTTTCAAGTGGGGTAATATGGATTGCATTCTGATACGCCTGAGAGTTATAGCAAGACTGAGATCATTCTTTCTCTGTCAGCGCACAGACTTGAAATCACAGATGAGGTAAACCTGTTGACTCAGAGGAGTAGGAGAAAGTTTGCCTCAGCCAAATATCTACAAGGCAATGTGCATGTGATTGCATGGTTAATATTCCTAGGGAATCTGTAATGTCACTTATCCTGTTACGTGCATGCAGGGTTGATTTTTTAATATATAATTGAGCAGATTCTGGCTGGACCTACAGTAATCTAACTTCCCATCTTGCAAAGGGATGAACCCATAGGGGTGGGGAGTAAAGGCAGTGGCCTGAACTCTCACCACTGTCAGCGACAGACTCCCCATTCCATAGTCCTGATTCTTTCCGCACCAATCAATCAGTGTAGTTTGCCAGCAAAAAAGACTGAACTGTTTGTATGCTGCACCCAGTGAAAATGTGCTGTCGCTCCCAGTCCAGATCCCAGAGATCCCAGAGGAATGCTAGTTGAAACGGAAATACTTGACTCAGGCATTTCCAGTCTGAGCCAACTGTTAATTACCTGCAGCAATTAATTTGAATAGCACATCTCTACTACCTGAATTAAATTCTATTTTGATTTCCAAAAAATTTCCCATATGGCACAACACACTGTAGCATCTTTGTCTGACCTTATGACATTCTGTATGACTTCATTATCCTGCCCAGGAGTATTGCTTTCATATAGATCTTGACATACAGAGCCAGAAGCCAGATGCAATTATTTCAAATACCCCTCTCTCCACAGATATGTGACCTAACTTTCAGAGGTGCTAAGCACCACTGAAATCAATGGAGTTGTATGTACCCAGTGCCCCTGAAAGTCATGCCATTGGTGAATATGGAAATAAATATGTAATACAGATATCTAATGGATGGATGACTAATAAATAGATTTTTGAAAAGGTATGACAGATATTCGTAGATTTTAAGGCCACCAAGGGACATCTTGTTATGCCTTTTTCTGCTGAACTGTTTCCTATGAGAAATTTCTTCCCTATGTCTTTGAAAACTGTTATCAAGGTGTCTCTTAATTTTATCTTGTATAGCGTAGGTAGATTGAGCTTCCTTAGTCACTCTTTATAAAGTATGTTTTCCATTCATCCATCCTTCTACCCACTCACCCACTTCAGAGACAGATATTTAGAGTGGGATTTTCAAGGGCATTCAGCACTGGCCTAACTCTGCTCTCATTTTCTTCAGGTTCACTCTTGGGGCTAGATTCACAAAAGGACTTAAGTGCCTAACTACCACTTCAGACACCTAAATCCCAGAATCAGGTCCCACTGGGTTTAAAAAAAAACCCAAAAAACTCAGATGCTGCCACACACTGTAGGTCCTAAACTCACTCAGCTTCTAAGGTTTTGCAGTAAGCTTTTCGAAGGTGCCTGTCTTCCTAACTCTACCCATGTGCACGACAGCCTCACTCTATGCATCTGGATGCCTAAACCCTAGTGAGGTGCCACAAACTGGTGGAAGATAAGCATTCCCTTGCCTAACTCACCTGCAGTAAATTCACCAACCTGAGCATGACCTGTGTGTAAACTCACATAAAACAGTGAGGAGGAGGGGAGCTCCTCATAAACTTTAGTCCAATGGTTAGCATATTCACCTGGGATGTGGGAAACCACAGTTCAAGTCCCCCCTCCACTTAATACATAAGAAAAAACATCAAAACATATCTCTCACTTCGAACTAATCAAGTAAGTCTTATCTGTAGTTAGTTAATTTAACTTATTGTTTCTGGTTATCATGTCCTTCAGGATTTTAGAACCAGTAGATCTCTTCCTCTCACACCCAATTTTTTATTCATAGATTGGAAGAGGAAAACAAGCTTTCCTGCTTTTTCAACTCTCAACTAGTTTCTTAACTTCGAATGAATGAATAGCTAGTCATAGAACTGAACTGACTGAATAAACTGAAATTCAGAAAATATTCTCTCTTCACCTGAAGTAAAACCTACTGATGTCAAAAGCTGGGTTTAGCACTTGAACAAACTGATGCTTAACCAGTGGCTTCCACCAGAGCAGTTTCTTTAAAACCTGGCAGCAAACATGCACTGCTTAATATTTTTAATGAATGTAAATGATTTAATAGTAAGCATTAACATAGGTTGTCATAATTTCAAATTTAATTTTAAGTACAGATTTATTTTTTTTTTTAAAAAAGTTATTTAATTTAAACTAAAAACTTTTGTTTTTTTAAATCATCAATTTTTATCCACCCTGACCAGTACTAAGGAAGGAAAGAATTACAATGTTATTCTTATTTTGGCAAGAAAACAGCAAGACAGACCATGTAGAAAGTGAGTTTTCCACAAAAGGAGTAATGCAGTAAAAACCCACTTATTTTCAAATATTTGTTTTGTACAGATAGGCAGATGATACAAAGCCAAACTGCTCTGAAAAGACCTGTGGAGAAAATGTAAAAAGGAAGCAATTTGTGCTAATCCCCCTGATGATAAACTATTGAATTAATCTTTAATTGTAATGCTCACAAAGTACCTCAAGTGTCTACCTGGAGTCAAATACAGGATTGCTGCTAAATGCAAACTAGGCACGTGCACCATGAGAGGCCTTCTGTTCAGAAATGCATACAAATACCCTCTGTGAGCCCAAGATGAACTGTGGTAGGATTTTTCAGACAACAGAAAGGGAGTGCCATTAAAAATTGAAATGTAAACACTGTAGTACCATAAACGTGCATTTTTCATGGTGCCCACTGCACTCAGTTCACTAGAAGTTGTTCTTCAACAGCAGTTTAAGGACACTGAACTCTTTTACAAAAATGTATAATGCTGATTTACACAAGTGGGAATTGAACATGAATATTGAGACAAGAATAATTGATTTGCCATCTATCATCCAAAAAGGCTGGATTCAGTTCATTCACCACTGATTTGCAGATACTTCTGGGATGAAATCCAGGAATATTATGCAACAATCTGGGACAGTGAGTAAATACTATATCTAACTGATACTGTAAAAAAAATTTAGGCACCTGAAATTACCTGAGCAGGAACTTGATCAGAACACCTGGATAAACACCTGTATTCTTACAACAATTTCATAGGACTTTTTATTATTAATTATTATTATTATAAGTAGTCAGGAATTCACAGTTTTATTTCAGCTGGAAGATGGCATGTAAAACAGTATATGTTCCAGTATGTTCAATGTTACACTATGATGGAACACTGGTTCAATTCCGACTCAGGAAGGAAGAGTGTGACTTATTAAAATACCAATACCGCCTATTGCAAACCTTATCGTTCATTAAATGTATGTTATCTAAGGGCCAGGCTGTCCTTTTATGCACCACTGCCCCAGATAAGATATGGAGAGCAGCAGCACCCCAGAAATAGCACCTGGAGGCACTGTGCTTCAGAGGGTGGCATAAGGCGAGTTAGTAGTTTGCTGTTGGCCTATACCCACTGCACATTAGGACACTCCAATGCCAGTTTTGCTCTGGCAAAACTGTGCCCATTCCCAATAAGATTAAGACGTGAGCTAAGAGTGGATAGATTCAGTGCATGACACAGGCATGCAATATTATGTGAGAGTGAGACGCTAAGAACAGGCTCAGTATGTTCAATCTTACACTCTGCTTAGCCATTGGGATAGCGTCATTGCAAAAATGGCATTCACTAATGAGGGACTAATATCAATAAAAAAGAATGAATGTGTTTCATGTATAAAATTAATATGAAGTCCTCTCTCTGTCCCTGCACAGGTCAAAACAGATTTCCAGGACAATTTTTACCATGATTAGAATAGTCCAATTCTTAGATCAGAGCACATGTTTGATGGTTCACTAAATCACATCTTAACCTTCCTGCAAATAATTGGCTGAGTAAAAGGGCTTTTATACCTGCCCCTGCTGAAAATAATGTCTTTGTTTTCTATGAAATAGCATTTAATTTCCATGTCATGCTGCTTTCTCCTCCCATTCCTCATTCCTCATTTGACATTTTACTTTTTTCTTTCATTATAAAAGGTATAAAGGTCTGAAAAAGCTAATTTTACCTTTCTTTACACATTTTACTGCTTACAATTTAACATGTGTAATGTAATATACAGAAAATAGTATTGTAAAATGTAATGGAGATAATAGGATGTACCTAGAAGTGAAAATAATTCTGTGGTTTTGCTCAGCGGATCAAATTAGAATATTCTATGATAGCAGAAGAAAAGTAAGTTATTGTTTTCACTGATGATATGACTCTATTAGAAAGATTTCTAGTAATTTGTAAAAGGATTCTGATTTTCAAGCTTTTCTCCAGTTTGCCACCATTTGTATTTGTTTTTTATACATAATGGCCACAATTTTCAAACCTAAAATTAGATTTCTAAGACCATCCATGTGGGAAATATTGACCTACATTCTAAATTTGGACCTTGATCCTACCGTATAATTCATGCAAGCAGATTCTTGCCTGTGTGGAGACTCACTGACTTTAGTGAAGCTTCACAGGGCAGAAGGTCCATTCACACCGATCAGAATGCAGGATCGGGCCATAGGAATCAAATTATCAAAGTTACCTCAACTTCACCTCTAATTCTCTGCACATCGGTTTTGCATGTTCAGTCAAGTGCAGGTGCAAATGATAACTTAGATGTCAAAATGTTGTTTGCTAGAAAATATCAGGGAGACAGACATCTAATGTGAAATCCTAGCCAATGAAAAATTTGCGATTTGACTTCAAATGGGAACAGGATTTCACCAATAAATTCTACTAACTGCATCTGCAGTTGATTGCACCCACTAAACTATTCAATAGTAGAGGCTTTTAATTTTTTTGGACTAATTCTATAAACTGCATTCCAGCAGTTTCCATGTATAATGTGATTTAGTTGGTTCTGAGTTGTACGTATTAAAGTAAAATGAATAGTAAAAAAATTCAGGACAATTGCAGCTAGTCCAAAACACAACAAAGGAAGTAATAACAGTTCACATTGACAGATTGAGAATGCAGAGGCCTTGTGCTAGAATCATTAAGACATTATCTATTCTATACATGAGGATGTAGAGAGCCTAGTTTTAGTTGATGCGGGGGATAGTAAGTAGTCATAGTTAGCCAAACAATAAAAAACAATTAAGTTCTAGCCATCATTGTCCTGTAGTACTATTTGCTCCATGCATGGGATCTCTGGTTCCCAAATACTGCAGTCTTACAGGGAAAGATTATGTTCTTGACTCTGCATTGCAGCTGTACGTTTATTTCATAGACAACGCTAGTTCCATGCATAGTAATTACACTGACATCAATAAAAACTCCACATACAGAATATGCCATACAGACCCAGAGTGTAAGCCAGAGAGAATTATGCCACATAGTGTTGTCAGCTGGTTTTGAGCAAGTGCACTAGGAATTATAATGGCCAGATAGTGACGTAATGGACCATTTTTTGCTCACAACGTTGGGATTCACAACAGGATATTTTGTTTATCCTTTAGCCTCCTACCTTTCCATGATAAGGCCATTGTATGGTACTGCACTCTCACTGTAAAAACACAATGATGACAAAGAAGGAAACTATATCAGACTCACCGCATCTGCTGAATAAATGCATCATATTCTTTTTTTCTGTAGCAATACCACCTTTAGCTCCTCTTTTAAAAAAAATTACAAAGACATATAAATAGAAATATATAAGAAAAATGAGTTATGTTGTTATGTAATAGGTGATAATGGTATGAAGAAACACTGAAAGACGATGACAAATATGCCTGTTCCTTAGAACAGTGGCTCTCAACCAGGGGTACGTGTACCCCCGGGGTACATCAACTCATCTAGATACTTGCCTAGTTTTACAACAGGCTGCACAAAAAGCACAGGCGAAGCAAGTACAAACTAAAGTTTCATACAGACAAGGACTTGTTTATATTGCTCTATATACTATGCACCAATGGTCACCAACCAATCGATTGTGATCTTCGGTGGTGTAGTGTGGGCTGCCGCTAAGGCAGGCTCCCTGCCTGCCCCAGACCCCGTCCCACACCACTCTCAGAAGCGGCCAGCATGGCCCCACGGCCTTGGGGGAAGGGGTCTCCCGCCGTGCACTGACCCTCTCTGCAAGCACCGCCCCTGCCGCTCCCATTGGCTGGGAATGGGGAGCTGTGGCCAATGGGAGCTGCAGGAGCAGTGCTTGCAGAGAGGGGCAGCACACAGAAACATGTGCCCCCCAACCTCCCCAGGGGCCACAGAGGCATGTTGGCCCCTTCTGGAAGTGGTGTGGGGCCAGGGTAGGCAGGAAGCCACGCTGTGCCACCAACTGGGAGCCGCCGGAGGTAAGTGCTGCCTGGCAGGAGGCAGCACCCCATCCTCCAGTCCTGAGCCCCCTCCCAGAGCCAGCATCCCATACCCCCTCCTCCACCCCAAACCCCCTTTGTTTTATCCATCTATTTGTGAAATTTCCGTTTGTTTTATCCATCTATTTGTGAAAACCCCAGCCTAAGCACTTCCTATTTATTGTAATCTGGTACCTTTAATCAATTGTGTGTGGTCTGACTAAAAGCTAAAATATCTGGCAACACCTGCCCATTCAATTTTGAATGTCACAGATTGTAATTAATTTCTGTTTTGCACTGGTTTTCTATTTACTACACCTTTCCTTAATAAATGTGTTTCGGTTGGTTATGCTTTTTCACAGTCTAGTAAACCTTGATTTGTACACAAAGCTTTTAACATTAAATGACATCAACATGGGAATGAAGTCCAATTAACTCTAATACCTTTTATATCACTGATCATATAATTAGTACTCTTATTGATTCCCAGAAATGTTGGATTCAAGGTTATCAGAGACCATTATGCTTTGTAATTAGATGTACCTACCTGTCCTACTAATTAGGAAAAAGTAGGAGGCTTCGTTAGCCTCTCATTAGATTCTGAATTCTCTTTTACACAGCCTGAATTTTGATAGTTAGAGCTTATCCTTGAGAGATTAGAATTTAAATGGTGATATTCTGAGTTGAAGAGGGAGGTTGGTTATATTCAAAGTATAGCAAAATATTCCTGATGGTCCTTATTAAAAAGAAAATAAAAGTTTGAAAATCTTCAAAACATCTATATATTACAAATGTGCAAGATCCATAATTATTTCAAAGAATTCAGCCACACTTTCTTTTACCATATATATAAGAGTGTGCAGACGTTCACTTCAGCTGTGTATTGAAAGAACATGAGCCAAGTCAAAATGTATTACTATTTCAATTCATTTTAAGGTGTCTTATTATTATTATTACTCATAAACACCCTAATCAGGAGTGATGTCCTACTGTGTTGGGCGCTGTAGAAATATATAACAAAAGACAAAGATTTTAGTCTAGATTAAAACAAAACACAGCAGACAAGATTTAGGAGGGGTGATGAAGGTCACAGCAACAGGAACACAAGGTTACACAGATCATCTGATGCATAATTTTCAGGTTTCAAGTCAGAATTTAAAAATATAAATATGAGAAATTAATGAATCATTGCTAGCCATCCATCCAGTCATTAACAGTTGACTGCATCTGCATCTCAGGGTTACATATTTTGGGATAAAAGACAGTATATAACTTTCAACTATTACAATCACATAGCCAATAGTTTAAAATCTCCATAACCTTTAATCACTGAGAAGATTAAGTGAATTTTGTATAAGTTTAATGTGATACTTTAGTGACTATCTGGGTAATGGAATGCTCTGTGGGCAACATCTATGTGAAATTAGAACTTCATCGTGCTGTTGATTCTGCCACGTTTCTGCATGGAAGTGTAATACATGTAGCACTTACTTGACCATGCATTTTTTTAAACTGTCTTTCTTGAGCAAACATTTCTGTTGATCATACAGTTACTAATATGCATGATGGGAATTCCTCCCCTCTTTTACTGCATCAGAGTCTACATCTATATTCCACAGTCCTATCATTACTGTAACATATGAGGACTTTTCTGACACAGAGCAAATACTAACTTTTAATGACCTACGGATGGAGTAATTCTGTGGGTTTGTGGATGGAAATTCATTTTTTCCTCCTGACACATACACTGACGAGTGCCCTTTAATCCCTTGCCAGAGACTCTGCACATGACAATGACAACAGCTGGTGAAGTTTTTCAATCAAAACTTTTTTTCAACAAACAATTCAGATTAGTTGATACTGAAACATTTAGGAAATTTGTGTCAATTTTGCCAAATTGTTTTTGGTTGAATAAAGCCTAAAAAAAATCTAAAATTTTGTTTCAATATCTTCAAAATTAAATATTTCAATTTTTTATTTGAAATGACTGTTCATTTTCAGTTTTATTTGTAAATCTTTTTAAAGTTATAAAAGACAGCTCCAAATCTAATTTAAAAAAAAATTATTTACTTATTTATTTTTACCTTTCAATTTGCAGAAAATTTTGGGGGAAAAAATGGTTTTGGTGTAACCCCTAACTGATTTCCACCCTCCCATCCGCCTATTGTTTGGAATTGCCAGTGAACTGAAAGAGTCATTATTCACCCAGCTCTATCAACAACAGAAAAAAGTTACTGTATTAGGGATATTTCAATGATAAGCCTGTATCAAAACACTTTTCTTGGCCTATACTTAAAATAGGAATAACTTACATCAGTGGTGGGCAACCTGCGGCCCATCAGGGTAATCCACTGGTAGGCCGCCAGACAGTTTGTTTACATTTGCATGGCCACCCACAGCTCCCAATGGTCATGGTTTGCTGTTCCCAGCCAATGGGAGCTGTGGGAAGCAGTACAAGCCACAGGGATGTGCTGGCCACCACTTCCCACAGCTCCCATTGGCCGGGAATTGTGAACCGCGGCCACTGGGAGCTGCGGGCGGCCGTGCAAATATAAACAAACTGTCTGGCAGCCTGCCAGCAGATTCCCTGATGGGTCACATGCGACCCGCAGTCCACGGGTTGCCCACCACTGACTTACATGGTCTGAATATATAAGGATGTGAACTGCAGTTTATACGATAAAAAGGGAATTTTTGACATTTGCATAGTTTGAAAGAAATGCTTAAATGTAAAGTAAAGTAGCCATAATTCTGCCAAAATGCTTAGGTTTGAACTAAGTACCTGATATGGTACAGTACTACATATTTCTCTTGGGGCTAAATTCATCCCTGATATAACTCTATACAGGGTCAGTAGAGTTACTAAAATAAATATATTTGGTCACTTGTTTTTATTGATGCATCCTACACAAATAGTGCACTTAAACCGGGCACCCTTAAAGGGTATTTCTGTTTGTTTTGTTTTAGTTAGTTAGTTTTTGTTTGTTTGTTTCAGCTAGGTAAGTTATTGCTGGCTTGAGCAATTATTTCCCCTTCAAATTATAGGGACCTTAACCCAATGGCAAAAAGTTAAATGCAACTTAATATGTGGCCTGGGTGGGCTGTATCTGATTGCTAGAGAAATCATTTGAAAATGGAGTTGTGGTGGATACATTTAATAGTGAACTAATTCAGTATATTCAAGATGGTCATACGTGCAGAATCAAGCACAGCTGAACTTATTAAGAATTTAATTCCAAAGTAAATAACGTACAGTTTAAATAGTAGGAAGAATAGAAAATCTCACCACTTTAAACTATGAATATCCCAGATAAAAGTGTACTCAAGAATAAACACATGAAATTATCACCACTACTATCAAAACACTGCATCACTGAAATTGCAGGAATTCACCTGGCACAGAGAGGAGATAAATCACAGACAAAACAAAAGCTTTACGTGAAAGAAGAAGAGGAATGAACTTAACCTGTCAAGGAACCAGGAGGGTGTAATGCATTGAACTAGACAAGGAAACAAACATGGAGAAAGTAAGAAAATTAATGAGAAAGCAATTGGAAAAGCACCAAAAAAATGGCATACGTAATGCAGTAACGCAACAAAACCTGGCCAACGGGATAAAGTATAAAGCACTCAGAGAAGATTAGTGAAAATTATGAACTATTTGTATATCAACTGGGAATTTAAAGACTTTGAAAATAGCAGGCAACATCCAAAAAGGCAGCACTTTACAATGAAGGGCAAACAATTTAAATTGTTATGCAGTAGAACAAAGTATTAATGTGCATTTCATATATTTTTAATAGGCCTGAAAAATAACATCCATACATTTTATTATATTCATAGCATCTACATGGAAATCTCAGAATTTTCATTACACAAATAAAGATTAACCTGAGAAAGACAGAGGCAAGGGAACACTAGGCAGTGGTTGATTGGGTATACATTGGCGGTGTTCAGCTTTGAAAAGAGTTGACTAAGATGGGATACGATACAGGTCTAGAAAATCAAGAATGGTGCAGAGCAAGTGAATAAGGAAGTGTTATTTACCCCTTCACATGACACAAGAACCAGTCATCAGCCAATGAAATTAAAAGGCAGTAGGTTTAAAAATACCAAAAGGATGTACTTCTTCACACAACACACAGTGACCCTGTGGAACTCATTGCCAGGGGATGCTGTGAAGGCCAAAAGTACAATTGGTTTCAAAACTGAATTAGATAAGTTCCTGGAAGATAGGTCCATCAACGGCTATGAGCCAAGATGGCCAAGGATGCAACCCCATGCTCTGGGTGTCCCTAAGCGTTTGACTGACAGATGCTGGGATTTGGTGACAGGCAGGGCCAGCTCCAGGCCCCAGCTTTCCAAGCAGGTGCTTGGGGCAGCATTGAGAATGGGGAGGCAGTCCGTATCCTGCAGCGGCTTTTGGGTGCTCTTCCGGGGGCGGTGGCAATTCTGCGGCAGCTCCGCCACTGTTGCAGCAGCGGCAATTCGGCGGCGACTGCTTGGGGCGGCAAAATTGGTGGAGCCGCCCCTGGTGACAGGGGATGGATCACTCTATAATTGCCCTGTTCTGTTCATTCCTTTGAAGCATCTGACATTGGCCACTCCTGGAAGACAGGATACTGGGCTCGATGGACCATTGGTCTGACCCACTATGGCCGTTCTGATGTTCTTAACTCGGGTGTTAAAGATTTTGTGCAGGAATAGGAGATTAAAGCTAAGTAAAAAATGATTAATAATGCTCTATTTCATTTGCCACTTTTAATATGACATACATGATAAAACTTGAAAATCTGCTTCCTGAGAACATTTCATCTGTAGACTGAAAAAAGTACAAATCACCATGTGTGTCTGTCTCTCCTTCCTTTTTGTGAAAGGCATCTTTAATTTTTTAAGGCCCCCTGGATGGTAATCTGAGAAAAACACCAACAGATCGTAGACTGGTGCACTGGAAATCCTGGCTGAGGTTTTCAAAGGAATCCAAGGGATTTAGGCACACACCTTCCATTGAGATTAAAATTAATGGAAGATATGTGTTTAAATCCTTTGTATTCACTTGAAAATATCAACCTCTACTTTTATGCATTTACAAATTTTAAGATGCATATTTTATATTACAACTTGCTTTTGGTGTACATATTTATCAGGACACATGAAACCATTAAGAAGGCAGCATCCTCAATATACATAACATACAATATAACATTTGCTGCATCTATTAACACACAAGTCAGCATCTGACTGGCTTTGAAAGTAAAAGTTTTGTCAAACCCTTCCACTGTCTTTAAAGCAAGGACTTCCTATCTTCAGTCCAAAGCCATGTTAAAAATAGGAGTTCTTAGAAGGAGAATATAATGCATACTGAATTGAAATATATACAAGAGAGCACAATGCCAGGGAAATAGTATTAACTACACAGAATAAATGCACAGCTGCAAACAGTTTCATATCCCAGAATGTACTCTTTAACATTTGTTGTCCATTGGGGGGAAGAGACAGAAAGAGATGGTAGCATGAATTGAATTCAATCAAGGCATTACAATATTTGCTAGATAGATCAGAACAATAATCTCTTTTCTCGTGCTCCTTAAATAGGCTACAGCTCAGCTGTTCAAAAACTCCTCTTCGGTCCTGATTCTACCCTGACAAGTGTCTTGACAGGAAACGTTGCATCAATGATTTCCAAATCCAAAGTGTTGGGTTTGGTTTTTTTAGTGAAAACAAAGTGATCTTTTTCCATGTCCTGCAAACACATTCAGGGTCTGAAACCCAAGCTGTGGTGCTTTCTGGCTCATTCATCGTTGCCAGTAATAAAGATGCTGCAGGCTAAATTCTGCCTAAATTCTGTGACATGTGAGGAACCCGACTGTGCTGATTGTTCCCTCAGGCCTTGTAGATACTGTGGAGTTCAGCTGTGAGCCACCAGCGCTCCACTGCTTTACATCAGCTGGCGAGCTGGCCCATGGGTCTCTCAAGTGTGATCAGAGAAGAGGTTTCATAAAAAAATAGTCTTCTTACTCACCCGATCTGCTCCTTTTGTGCTGATTTCAGAGGCAAAATATGCATTTTACTACTTTTACTGTCATTAATATTCCAGAGTGAATACAGCTATGGGAGAGTGTGATGCACTCTTTATTGGCTTATGCTTCACAAACAGAATCATGACATTTCAACTGCAGAAGCTTTATTACTAAGGATGGTCACTTTCCACTACTATAATAGCTTCTGTAACTGGAGTGACATGAAAGCATTCCAACTGCAAATTTTGCAGATGCTCACTATACCATAAAGAATGTCTCAAATAAAATCAATGTATTTTTCTCATCTTGTAGCCAGCTACAGTGAGCGATAAGTCTAGTAAAATGCCAAGGAAAGCAGAAATCTGCTATCTATTGAAATCCAAGAATCTCTGTTAGCAATTTTGGAAGTCACCACATTAATAAAAAAGAAAAATGGAAAATAAATATTTCTATAACAGTAGCACCCTGAGGCCTCAATCAGGATTAGGGCCCCATTGTGCTAAGTATTTTACAAAGCACACAGTTACACATACTCCCTGCACCATGGAGTCCACGATCTATAGCAGTGATACTCAGACCTCAGTGGTTCAGGAACCAAATTAGCGATCAACATTACCCAAAACAGCCACAGTAGTGTGAATTCAGTTTTGTTCACTATATATATATATATATATAATATATATATATTAGGGCTGTCAATTAATCGCAGTTAACTCACGCGATTAACTCAAAAAAATTAACTGTGATTAAAAAATTAATCGTGATTAATCTCACTGTTAAACAATAGAATACCAATTGAAATGTATTAAATATTTTTGGATGCTTTTCTACATTTTCAAATACATTGATTTATATTACAAAACAGAATACAAAGTGTACACTGCTCACTTTATATTATTATTTTTATTACAAATATTTGCACTGTAAAAATGATAAACAAAAGAAAGTATTTTTCAATTCACCTCATACAAGTACTGTAGTGCAATCTCTTTACCGTGAAAGTGTAACTTACAAATGTAGATTTTTTTTTGTTACATAACCACTCAAAAACAAAACAATGTAAAACTTTAGAGCCTACAATTCCATTCAGTCTTACTTCTTATTCAGTCAATTGCTAAAACAAACAACTTTGTTTACATTTACAGGAGATACTGCTGACTGCTTCTTATTTACAATGTCACCTGAAAGTGAGAGGAGGCGTTTGCATGGCACATTTGTATCCAGCGTTCCAAGGTATTTATGTGCCAGATATGCTAAATATTTATATGCCCCTTCATGTTCGGCCACCATTCCAGAGGACATGCTTCCATACTGATGATGCTCGTTAAAAAAATAATGCATTAATTAAATTTGTGACTGAACTCCTTGGGGGAGAATTGTACATCTCCTGTTCTGTTTTACCTGCATTCTGTCATATATTTCATGTTATAGCAGTCTTGGATGATGACCTAGCACACATTCGTTTTAAGAACACCTTCTCAGCAGATTTGACAAAATGCAAAGAAGGTACAAATGTGAGATTTCTAAGGACAGATACAGCATTCAACCCAAGGTTTGAGAATCTGAAGTGCCTTCCAAAATCTGAGAGGGGCGAGGTGTGGAGCATGCTTTCAGATGTCTTAATAGCAACACTCCAGTGCAGAAACTACAGAACCTGACCCAGTAAAAAATAAAATCAACCTTCTGCTGGTGGCATCTGACTCAGATGATGAAAATGAACATGGATGCATGTCCCCTGGAATAGTGGTTGAAGCATGAAGGGACATATGAATCTTTAGCACATCTGGCACATAAATATCTTGCAATGCCGGCCACAACAGTGCCATGCGAACGCCTGTTCTCACTTACAGGTGACATTGTAAACAAGATGTGAGCAGCTTGATCTCCTGCAAATTGTAACCAAACTTCTTTGTCTGAGCAATTGACTGAACAAGAAGTAGGACTGAGTAGACTTGCAGATTCTAAAGTTTTACATGGTTTTATTTTTGAATGCAGTTATTTTTTGTACATCATTCTACATTTGTAAGATCAACTTTCATTATAAAGAGATTGCACTACAGTACTTGTATTAGGTGAATTGAAAAATCTCATTTCTTTTGTTTTTTACACTGCAAATATTTGTAATCAAAATAAATATAAAGTGAGCACTGTAAACTTTGTATTCTGAGTTGCAGTTGAAATCAATATATTTGAAAATGTAGAAAAATCCAAAAATATTTAAATAAATGGTATTCTATTATTGTTTAACAGTGCAATTAATCTCAATTCTTTTTAATCACGCGATTAATCGTGATTAATTTTTTTAATCTCTTGAGAGCCCTAATATAGATATATTATTCTCACAGTAAAATGATTGACCAAGTATTCTACAATTGGTTAATAACATAGTAAAAGCATACTGATTGGTTAATAATTAAATCATGCAGTGTTTTCATATCATGTGCTGCAAAGAGCTGCAGGAGACACATTAAAGAGTCAGTTGCATCTCCCAAGCCTCAGTCTGAATATTACTGAGCTATAGAGACCAAAAATACATCCTATGAACTATGAAGTCACAGTCAAGTTCAATGTTGTGCATAGCAAAGGTCACATATGGCAGATTATGGCAAAAATCTAACCTTCTGAACCTTCAGATGCATGGATGACAAAATCATAGAAATGTAGAATTGAAAGGGGCCTCGATAGGTCATCTAGTCCAGTCACCTGCACTGAGGCAGGACTCCAGATCATCCCTGATAGGTGTTTGTCTTATCACTTATCAACAGGTTTCCTTTAAAAGTTCTGTCATATAATATGCTCTAATTATCACAAGCATAATATATTACGGGTAGAGAAAACTATTCTAATATACCAAGAGGATACTGTCCTGTTCTTTTTCTCTTTTATTTCCCTGTTGTGCTAGCCCCAGACACACAGACAGGGATTGTTCTTGCACTAAGGAGTTAAATTATTGCATACAAAATTATTTACACTGCTGAGAATCTGGCCCTGTGTGAAGTCAATAAAGCCATGCCACTTGACACCATTTGCGGATCTTGCTCATTATATGTTATACAACCACACACTTGCTATCCTATACTTTGTAGAAGACACATGACAAATAGAAACAAAATTGTGAAGTACTCATATTTTTGGTTTGACTAAACCAAATGAGATTGCAAAAAAAGGAAGATTCAGTTAATATGCCACATCTAACACCTTTAAAAGGCACATTTTATTTTTGGTATAAAGATCATAATAGTATCAATAATATATAGATCATCATAATTTACTTACAGTTAAAACAAGCAATGAAATATTTTTGGGCTTTTATTAATGTTTCAGTGATCTCTTCCCTTGACTTCTAGAAAAGATAAATTGGCACTTGATAAAAGATAAGGACTCCCATTCTCAAGTCATTTGTCAATTATCACAAATAATTTTTGGACTACCTGGGGTTCTTGTCTTTTCCATAATTCAAGGATTGTACATGTGGTTGTCACAAGTTAATGTTAGGTCAGTAGTGTAGTGTATATATATTAATCCCAATACAACAACCAAGGGATCACAAGGCTAATTTACTCTGTGATTTTCAGAATTAGGGATAGGATTTGGGTCCAGTAGCCCTGAATTTTAGCATGTGGGACACTGCTATTTCAATATGATTTGCATTAAGATAGTGTAAAAATGACTTTCATCTGAGTTACTCTGCTGGTCTAACTCAAAGAATGGCAATTTCATCTTCTTCATTTGAAAAATAAGTTAAGTCGAGTATTTGACCACAACACAGTTACTCCCATTTGTTATTCTGATATTCAAGCTGAAACAATTAGAAATGCTGTTCAATTCATTATCTTCCCATTTGTGCTAGTCTAAACACAAAGGGCTTGATACTGCTCCCACTGAAAGTTTTGCCATCCATTTCATTGGCAGCAGGATTGGACTGGCATACAGGACAGGCAGCTAAAAAAGAAAGGGTGGAAGGCATTGTGTATATAATAATACCCACCCTTCCATATTATAAATACTTGATATCGTGTTCCATTATGAAAGTGGGTGTATTATTATAATGATCCAACAAAAGTTTATACTTGTTTATCAGACCTTTGCCCCAGTTTACACTACATTGTTTCTTATCAATGTCTTTCCTTTCTCATGGGAATTTGCTTGAATAGAGACAACTCAATTTTAAACAATGACCCAATAGGCTTTAGTAATTACGTATACATTGCAATAATGGCTTTTTCACCCAAACATGATAAACTTAACTGAGAGGCAGTGTTCTGGAAAAATTGGGCATGATTACAAGGAAAAGCGATGGTGCCAGTGGCATCAAGGAATTATCTCTGGTACCATCTGAACTCTGCAAAAGAACACAGCCCATTCTGTACTAAAAGCACAGCACGGGAATGCACTCATTTTTTAAACATAAGTAGATGAAGTATCCTGTTATATAATTTTGATCGTTTGCCCTTTCCTTCCTGATCCACTTGTTTATTCTCCTGTACCATTATCTGGAATAGCTTTCTGTGTTTACACATAGGTTCTGTAAGAGTCCGATCCTGGGAATGATTACACAGCCCAAGCAGCAATTACATGCTGGTGTTTCTGTCAGGATGTGGAGAGAGAATACTTCACACCTGGATTTACAATGGCTGGGGAGCCACTCCCTGGTTGCCATTGACCAAAGGCTCCTGAATCCTCACTCCATTTGGAGCAATGGCTGTGGATCAAAACATCAGATGCTCTCCCACTCAAAACCCCCCTGCAGGATAGTGGGAAAAGCTTTGGCATGCAGGAGGTGGGCTCATCAAATTCTCCCCAAGCTCTGGTTCTATTTCATCAGAGGGGGTAGCTCACCATGTGTCAAGGTTCCTCCCCCACTCTGAACTCTAGGGTACAGATGTGGGGACCTGCATGAAAAACCTCCTAAGCTTATCTTTACCAGCTTAGGTCAAAACTTCCCCAAGGTACAAAATATTACACCCGTTATCCTTGGAATGGCCGCTACCACCACCAAACTAATACTGGTTACTGGGGAAGAGCTGTTTGGACGCGTCTTTCCCCCCAAAATACTTCCCAAAACCTTGCACCCCACTTCCTGGACAAGGTTTGGTAAAAGCCTCACCAATTTGCCTAGGTGACTACAGACCCAGACCCTTGGATCTGAAGAACAATGAACAATCCTCCCAACACTTGCACCCCCCCTTTCCTGGGAAATGTTGGATAAAAAGCCTCACCAATTTGCATAGGTGACCACAGACCCAAACCCTTGGATCTGAGAACAATGAAAAAGCATTCAGTGTTTTACAAGAAGACTTTTAATAAAAATAGCAGTAAATAGAAATAAAGAAATCCCCCCTGTAAAATCAGGATGGTAGATATCTTACAGGGTAATTAGATTCAAAAACATAGAGAACCCCTCTAGGCAAAACCTTAAGTTACAAAAAAGATACACAGACAGAAATAGTTATTCTATTCAGCACAATTCTTTTCTCAGCCATTTAAAGAAATCATAATCTAACACATACCTAGCTAGATTACTTACTAAAAGTTCTAAGACTCCATTCCTGTTCTGTCTCTGGCAAGAGCAGCACACAGACAGACCCTTTGTTCCTCTCCCTCCTCCCAGCTTTTGAAAGTATCTTGTCTCCTCATTGGTCATTTTGGTCAGGTGCCAGCGAGGTTACCTTTAGCTTCTTAACCCTTTACAGGTGAGAGGAGCTTTCCCCTGGCCAGGAGGGATTTCAAAGGGGTTTACCCTTCCCTTTATATTTATGACACCATGAAACTAGGGGGGACAGGATCAGTTAATGACTTGGGATATTTAGATGATTATTTGTGTTTTTTAAATAAAAACAAAAATTCTTCATGTAATTATTTATTTGGTGGGCAGGGGGGCCAGAGGAGCTCAATTCACCTTCTTTTTAAAACAGAACTGGGGATTCATAGAGTTTAAGGTCCGAAGGAACATTCCATCATCTAGTCTGACCTCCTGTATAACACAGAACATTAAATTTCACCATTACCCCTTTATTCATCAAATAATTTGCAGCAGATAGAAGCATAATTTCATTTGTCTGAAGCATATCCACCAGAAAGGCATCCAGCTTTGATTTGAAGACATCATGGAGAACTTCCTTTGGCAGATGGTTACTCACCCTCACTTGTAAAAAACAAAAAATAAAAGGTGTCTAATCATTTGAATTTGTTTGGTTTCAACTTCCAGCCATTAGTTCTTGTTATGCCACTCTCCACTAAATTTAAAACCCCTTTAGTGCCTGGTACTTTCTCCCCATGATTATACACTATAATCAAGTCTCAGAGTAACAGCCGTGTTAGTCTGTATTCGCAAAAAGAAAAGGAGTACTTGTGGCACCTTAGAGACTAACCAATTTATTTGAGCATGAGCTTTCGTGAGCTACAGCTCACTTCATCCATCCGATGAAGTGAGCTGTAGCTCACGAAAGCTCATGCTCAAATAAATTGTATAATCAAGTCACTGCTCAATCTTCTTTTTTGATAAACTAAACAGATTGAACTCTAAGTCTCTCACCGTGAGGTAATTTTCCAGCTCTCAAATAATTTGTGTGGATTTTTCTGCATCCTTTCAAATTTTTCACCATTCTTTTTAAAATGTGGACATCAGAACTGAGTGCAGTGTTCCGGCATTGGTCTCACCAATGCTGAACACACAGGTAAAATCACCTCCCTACTTCTACTTATTACTCCCCTGTTTGTACAAATATTGCAAAACCCTTTCTGCAACAGCATCACATTGGGAGCTCATGTTCAGTTGCTTGTCCACTATGGATCCTAAATCATTGACTGAGTCACTGCTTTCCAGGATACAGTTTCCCGAGCTTTAGGTATGGCTTTCATTCCTTGTTCCTAGATGTAAAACTTTGCATCTGGCTGAATTAAAACACATTTTGTTTGACCAGGCCCATCTTATCAAGCAATCCCAATCACCTTGTATGACTGCCCTGACCTCTTCATTACTTACCACTCTGCCTATCTTTGTACATCATCCTGGCTCTTTCAAATTCAAAACAGAAATATTTATTGAACACTTCTGCCTTTTCTGCATCGTTAAGAACAATTTTACCATTTCCATCTAATAATGGGTCTATACCATTACTAGGATTTCTTTTGTTCCTTGTTTTCTTAGAAAATTTCTTCTTGTCCTTTGCCCTAACAGCCATGGATTTTTCCCTGTTATCTGCAGCTTTCCTTATCAATTTTCTATACTTCATAACTTCTCATTTATATCAATTGACATCTATTTCCCCTACTTTTCATTTGTTATATACTTGCATTTTTATTTCTAATAGCTGCCTTCACTTTGCCACCAAACCATTATTGGTTTTCAAACAAAGTTGTCCTTTTCTTCATTGTAGAATGGTGGCTTTTTTGGCCATCTAATACACTCCTCTTAAAGACCTCCCAATTCTCGTTCCCATTTTTCTGTCTAAATTTCTCCTTCCAGTCAATTTTGCTCATAATTTTCCTTAGCTTTGGAAATTAGCCCTTCTGAAACAAAGTGTGTAAATATATAAAACATTACTGGCTTGGACTGTCCTGTTTACCTATATTAAATGTCATATGGTTATAATCATTGGTTCCTAGGCAGCCACTAATTTCCAGCCAAGTGATCAATTCATCTTTATCCATCATAATGAGGTCAAAAATAGAGTAACCATAGAGACACATTTTGTGTTAGAAAATTATCTATAATTTTTTAGAAACTCTAATTATGTTTTATTCTAGCTGCATGAGATTGCTAGCATATGTCTGCCAAATTAAAATACCCTGAACATCACAATTTTCCCACACATTACAGACACGTACTTAAGGAGAAACTCATCCTGTTCTCTGGTTTAATTCAGTGGTCTGTAGTGGTCTACTCTGAAACCTGTAATAGAAGGTTAGTAGTACTATCTTCCCCCTCACCTCCTCCCTCCAGGCTTTGTTAGTTAGCACAACGCTCTACATGTCTTCAAGCCTCTGTAGTTCTGGTTTATCAATTACTCTAAAACAGGTAATGGTATCTTTAATGTAGAGTGCCACCACCATACACACACCTCTTTTACCCACTGTATCCTTCCTGGACAAGTTATAACCAGTGATTTTAACATTCCAATCATGTAAATCATCCCATCAGCTTTCAGTAATACCAATTATATCTATTTTCTTCTCATCAGTGAGAATTTCCCATTTGTCTTGCTTGTTATCCAGACTCGTAGAACTGGTATTCAGGCAACTGAAAAAGAAAATCTACTCTTCACATTCTTTGCCACATTGGTTCAATTTGCTTGTCACATGCTGAGTTGGAGTTGTATCACAGTTGCCTTCTTAGCATCCTTCCCTTACATTGTTAGTTTAATGTCCTTGTGGCTGCCCCAGCTAGTCTCCAACAAAGATTAGCCCCCTCAACCTATGAGATGCAGGTTGTCGTTCATACAGCCCCCTCTCTGTGATGGAATACATCTCTGTATTCACACCCTACATACTACTGTAATAAACTTAGTACAAGATATGCCTTGTATTTGAAAACTCATAGTTTGCTGGTCAGTATGTCCTGATAAAATATGTGTAACAACATTGTATGTGACATTATAAGATTCCCCTATATGATGTTAATAACACATCTTCCAAACCCCACAGTCCTGCTGGGAGTTCAAACAGGTGAAAAAAGCAGCAGGGAACATCTTTTCACACAGATTCTTCATCTCCTGGCTCTCAGCTATAAATGTTTTTCAAAGAGGGACTAAAACACGACAAAAAGGAGGGCCAAACACCCCTCCCTCTCACTCTGTCCATCACATTCTCTGCACCTGAGAAGACAAGAGGAAACAGCTTTTGGACTCTGGCAGGGGAGTCCTGACCTGAAGAGTTTGGTCAGTAATCTTGCTAGAAGCATGTGGTGACAAATTTTGCTTTGAATCTAATATAGTTTGCTATTTTAGGTACTAGAAGGTGTTTTATCTTAATTTTTCTGGTAACCATTTCTGATTCTTATGCCGCATTACTTGTACTCACTTAAAATCTCTCTTTGTAATTAATATACTTGTTTTATTGTTTCATCTAATCCAGTGTGTTTAAGTTAAAGTGTCTGGGTAACTCCATTTATCATGATAAGCTCATGTGCTCTTGGTTCTACTCTCTCCAAGTCTCTTATTGCCAATCCTTCCTCTTGTGGGGTCTAAGTAATGATTTCACAATTTGGTTGTCCAAGAAGTCTTTGTTTTCTCACCTGCTGCACAATGTTGAAACTTGTTGTGACAGATACAGCACTTTCCTGCAATATCCTTGGAAGACCTTACTGTAATAAGTTTATGTATGATTATGGGCTGCAAGTGTATGTAATCTCTCTAGGGGGGAGATGTGATACATTGAGATCTGGGAGTTCAAAAACCAATATGCACTTTTGCCAAGTGGAGGTGGGAGCATGTAGGTTCTTTTATTGTTTTAATATTTTTCACTGTAATGCTTTTACATTCAGAACAAATGTGGTTGCTTAGAAGGAGCTTTATGGTAACTTACAACTGCGGGAAATACACTGGTCAGAGAGAAAGCAAAGTGCAGATGCTGACTTTTAAGCAGTCTGGCTTGCTGGGAGCTGTGCAATCTTAAAATCCTGTCAGGAGACAGTGAGATGTATGTATCTGCTGAGAGCTACATGCTGATGATGGCTAGGAGCTGGAAGTTTAAAGTGGGTGCCCTCGAGGGACCAGAGAAAGGGGGTAATGCAGGTGCAGTTACCTTTAAACTGTGACACTTGTACTTGCAGACAATGTATATTCTTCTTCAATATGGCCTTCGGTGATGTTCTGTACCTCATGGGAACATCCTGCACCCCCATGTTCATCCTTATAATATGATTGTGTGGTATCCAATGCAAAGTTTGTCATGAAAGGTGTCTTCGGAAAGCTCACAATGCACTGAGCATTGTTGTTATAGTAATGTTATAGTAATTGTTGTTATAGTAATGTTATAGGTTGTGTGATACAGCATGGCCAGAGGGCAGCAGGAGAGTGTTAGAAGAGAGGGAAGAAAGTTTGCTATAGATAAATTAAAGCACCTGAAGCCAATTAGAGCACCTGAAGCCAGTCACCTGACAAAACCCCCTTGCTTCAATCAGACAAGAAAAGGAGTTGAAGTAGAGTCGATTGGCGTTGGAGCAGAGAGCAGTTTGGAGGGAAGCAGAGGAGAGTTTGGAGAAGTGCTGTGGTGGGCTAAGAAGACCAAGACCCTAGGTAAAGGGACACCTGGCTTCTGCAGAGGGAGGGTAGGAAGCCCCAGAAGCTGAAGGGCAGGAGAGGGAAGTAGCCCAGGGGAAAGAACCGATAGTTCAAGAGGTTTACCGCTATCCCTAGGGCTCCTGGGCTGGGATCTGGAATAGAGGGCAGGCCCGGGTCCCTCCCTCTCCTCTCCCCTCCTCTAGGACACTTGTGGGGCAGTTAATACCCCAGTTCAGGGGCAAGAAACAGTGCCCTGAACCCTCCCCAAGAAGAGAAAGTGCGAGACCCATCAAAGTAGTGCAGGCAATTTGCCACAGTTGTAATTTCATGTATATAGTTATGAGGCTGAAAATGTGTCCTCATGGCTTAAAATAAGCCCATGCAAAAATTCTCCAAGAGCAAAGGGGCAGTTCACACCTCATCAGGTCATGTATGGGACAAACCCAGCCCAGCCTCACAGGAACAAAGAACGCTGGCCTAGGCAGCAACAAAGGATCTGTTGGACTCTCAAGTGAGTCACCCCCCTTCCTTTGGTCAGTTTGGGATTATGATGAGGTAATGCTCATGTGACTCTGAAGCGGGGGGCGGGGGCAAAGCCAAGAGGGAAGAAAGAACATGATAAAAGGTAGAGATGTTTGCCATGCTCTTCCTCTCTTCCACCTCGATCACCACCAAGCAACAGAAGCGCTGATCAAAGGGGAGAGCCTGGCTGAAGAGCAACCAGCCAGCCTGTGGTGAGATGCATCTAAGTTTGCAAGGGTACTGAAAGTGTTAAGATCAGCTTAGAATGCGTTTTGCTTTTATTTCATTTGAACAAATTTGACTTGTTGTGCTTTGACTTATAATAACTTAAAATCTATCTTTGTAGTTAATACGTTTGTTTGTTTGTTTTTTCCTGAAGCAGTGTGTTTGGTTTGATGCATGTCAGAGACTCACCTTGGGATAACAAGCCTGGTACATATCAATTTCTTTCTTAAACTGACAAACTCATATAAACTTGCAGCATCCAGCGGGCATAACTGGACACTGCAAGACAGAGATTCCTAGGGTTGTGTCTGGGACTGGAGATATTGGCTAGTGTCATTCGGTTGCACAATCCAAGCAGCTTACATGCTAGATGCTTTGCATGAACAGCCCAAGAGTGGGGGTTCTCACAGCAAGACAGGGTAAGGCTGGCTCCCAAGGTCAAGGACTGGAGGGACCTAGCAGATCACCAATCCAGATAACAACAGGGGAATGTCACACCTTCAGCTTGCTCTTCATGCACCAAAATTCTCGTCTGTCTTTTCGCAGAAAGGAAAACATAGCATATCCAAGGAAGGACACAGCAAATGTTCTCTAACTGTCCACATCTGCTAGCTATTTGAGCCATACCTAAACCAGGAGGAACCATACTTGCTCTCAAACCTCCTCCAGAACTCCCATTCCCCATTCCTGTTCACCTGTTTGAAGTAATTTATCTAGCCACAGTGCATTTGCCCCACACTATCTCTAATAAGTGCCTTGGCATTGAATTGGAGAGACTACTCTTAATAGCTATCCTTTAAGACTGCTATTGGGGTGGTGACTTTTCTTAACTGGACTGAAACTGACATTTTATGTAGCACCCTGAGCATCTTTCTGTGGACAACTGATTTCAGTCACTACAAACCTTGAACCAGAGATGTAAAACCTCCTCCACTGCATTATCAATCTTTTTTTATTTTTTCACACAACACACAACTAACCTGTGAAACTTTTTGTCTTGAGATGTTGCAATGGTCAAAAGTATAACTGGGTTCAAAAAAGTTCATGAGGCTAGGTCCATCAATGGCTATTAGCCAAGATGATCAGGGATGCAGCACCAAGCTCGGGGCAACCCTGAACCTCTGGCTACCAGAAGCAAGGAGTGGAAGACAGGGTGGATCACCTGTAATTGTTCTGTACACTCCCTCTGAAGTTCTGGAATGGGCCACTGTCAGAGACAGGATACTGGACATGATGGACCATGGTCTGCCTCAGTATGGCAGTTCTTATGTTCTTAATCGCCTGAGTGATATAGTGCCTACAAAGTAGAGCTGAGTAGAGCGGGATAATTCTGTTTTGTGGAGGATTTTGATATTTCAAATTTTGTATGATTCGAATTCAAAACAAAAACCAAATTCTTCTAAATTCACTACAAAACAGAATCACAGGCTGCTCTCAACTCATGGACCTTGGAGGCTCTCAGCTTACTGTCAGCAGAGGAGACAGGCAAGTGTGCTGGCAGGATACAGGCAGTTAGGTTTTGAAAATCAAACAGTCTCTGCAGAAGGTTTCAGTTTTGACAAATTGGGAAATTCTAACAAAAAAAAGTCTTCTCTGAATTTTATGACGATCTCTACCACTGTGCACTGTGATTAGATGGCAAGGTGCCGATGCTGCAAAGTGTCAAGTGCACCCATCTCTTATTGGCTGCAATAGGAGTAGAAGGTGTTCAGTACTTTGCATCGTTCAGGCCCTAAAACTACACCATAATGATAGTTTGTGACTATCCGGTTACTTTTGAAAATATATCTTGTGAGACAAACCAAACCAAAGCGACTGTAATACAGTCAGATCTGAGTAAGACTCTTTACCTGGTAATTGAATGTGCAGCATTTAAGATCCATTTGTACATGTTATTGTGAAGTTTAGTCATCTCAGAGGAAAAAGAATTTGATGATTCAATATTAATGAAGTCATCATACATATTCCTTTGTACTCCCTTCAGGGTCATGGGAGAGTTCTGGTTTATCTCGCAGAAAGAAACCCTTTTCCAATTTTTTTGACCTGTAATATTCTTGGTTGCCCAGTCATTTGAGGCAGCTGCACCTTAAACTGATGCAAACAAAATCATTGGTGAAGATGTGCTGGAAAGTGTCCTTTCTGAAAATCAGCACATAGAACCTTAAAAGCAATCGGGTCACAGAGTAAGAACCAAGGGTTACACACCTGGGAGATGCACTTATTTGTACTCAGGTACAATGTTACTCTCACCAAGAAAAAGGTTGGTCAAATAAATGCATCTCAGTTTTCTCTAAATGTCTTATGGGCCCGAAATGCAAAGTAAAAGTCAGTCAAACCACCTTCTCCCACTTCTGCTTGAAACTAGGCTTGGGTACACATGAAATTGCTGGAGAGTTAACCTTATGAACAAAATCTTTTAACAAAACTGGGATAACTTTTAAGTACGTAATGAAAAACAAAACCAGGAAAGTTCTTTTTGGGTGGGATTTTGTTGTCAACAATAGTGTAGCACTGTAAAGAAAGGCTAATATATCTTTTATCAGATGGACTCCACCACAATCGCAGCAGGAAGTTCAGTCAATCTTTCTAATTTCAAGGCCCCTTTTCTCCAGAGAAAGATTTTAAGAATATAGATATACCTTGAGCTATCAAGTGTGGGAAACTGCTTTCAGCTAATATTAATTCTGAAAAACACTACTGAGCCCCATTAAGAGTTGTCAAGAGTTTAGATTTATCAGTCATTACCTGCTAGCAGGCATACATCATGACTCTTTATACTATTTCAATAGGTCTTTGTGACATCGATTTTAGCCACTCTGCTTGAATTAGAGCAGCCATACAGGCACTCTGAGTGATGTGACAGTGTAAAAGCAGATGTTACCATCATGCCTCTTTGTGTTCCTCTTGTGTTTCTTCAAATAACCCTTCTCTATCATAACTCAGTTAGTCAATGCTGAATGACATTGCCCATGTTATTCCTGAAGTATAAGAAAATGATCTCCCAGTAGAATCAATTGATATTCACAGGATGGAATGCAGCACAGTGGAAACATCAGTATGAGATAAACTGATCACTGTACTGTTGCAGTGTCAGAGATACTGCCTGTCTCCATCTTATCAAAATACCGGTTTGTCTCGCTAAATATTTTAATGGATTCAGGCCTGAATTCACAAAAGGAGTTAGACACGTAAGTCCCTATTTTAGGCTCCTAAAACCCATTTTTGGCTCCACTTCTATGCACAAAACCCCTAATCCCTGTGATGTCTAAACTCACTCAGCACCTAAATTTGGAGAGTAAAAATTCCCTGGGTGCCTGTGTTTCTGCCTCTGGGAATACATACTGCTGCCTCCCTGTGGGCATCCGATCACCCATCTCCCAACTAAGCCCCAGAGCGATTCACAAATTGAGCAAGCCGAGTGGATCTCTTTACCTCAAATGAATCTTAAGAACAGAATTTATTGAAGGACCATTAACACTGCATTTCACATAGTATTGCCTGACTGCTGGAAATGGGGGAGACACTGCTTAGAATCTAAATAAGATGTATCCAACACAAAGTGGGTGGATCCAAAAGTGAGTCCGTTTAAATGTAACCACTTGGAGATGTCTGAGCACTGTCAGCTGTATTGGCTAGATTTCTCAAATGTAAGAGGCAATACATGAAGCCAGTGAGTTTAGGTGCCTTAGTTCTGAGGTCATAAAGTGCTGAGAACCACTGCTCCCTACCTCTGAAAATCAGGCCCCTTTAAGTGACTCACATTGGGCACCTTAAAACTGAGGCACCCAAAAGCATTAACTACATTTTGAAAAGCTTGGTCCAGGAGACATAGATGAGCTCTCAAATCTTACTAAGTAACTAAGCTTTCCACTGTATCACTAAAATCTTTTAACTACTTTCCCATAAGACTTTTTCTCTATAACCTACTTCTGTTTTGAACATCTTTATACTTGTCTGCATGAGTCTG
This sequence comes from Caretta caretta, assembly GCF_965140235.1. Lineage (NCBI taxonomy): Eukaryota > Metazoa > Chordata > Testudines > Cheloniidae > Caretta > Caretta caretta. The sequence continues at coordinate 50,496,225 of NC_134216.1, read as the reverse complement.
ACCTGGCTGCATGCAATCTGGAAATTTGGGCCACTGTTTATCATTCACTTTGACTGCACTGTTTAAGGAAATTCACACTTGGCCCAGCTTTTAAAAGCCTGTTACCAGGGGGTCCATTGCAGGCAAAGGTATTAGTCTACATTTGCTGGGCTCAAGAAAATGGAGAGTGTTTGAATCAGAGCTTCAGCATTACAAGTGTCTCATTGTTTTAAGCTGAAGGCCAACCACGGCTATGGTTTCAACCGAAGTTTTTGTATTTATGCTTTGACCCTGTGTCATGCAAGTGCTCCCAGAATGGAAGTGGAGATGCCTGGGAGAAAGCATTTGTTACTGCTGCCAAAAGAAACTCAAATATATTATTACTGTAGTGACACAAGAAAAAATAAATCCAATTAATACTAACTATTTAGAATCCCCTGCCTACTCGTAGTAATTATAAAGGACTAAACTTTCTCTCATCAGTCACAGCAAAGCATATAACAACTTCCTGACACCTCTCTCCAAAAGAGAAGTCTCTTCATTCCATAGAGTTTTAATCTAAAATTATGTTTCAGTCTCATATAATGGGGGCACACACAAAAAATCCCTATCAAAACCTAAAAATTCTCTCTTTGAGTAAGTGGCAGTACTGAATAACAAATGTGCATGTGCCCCCTGTCCTGTCTCTTTGTGGAATTAAAAAGTGCTCTGGGGATCTATTTGAATAACAAAAAGAACTGTTAATCTGCAAGTTGTGTGCTTGATATCACTCATGCAGCTCATGAGATCACTTTGTAGCTCCATCAGGAGGCAGACAGGGGAGTCATTATGAGTAATTACAATGGAACACATATACAGTGTATGTATATATAGTGTCTTGCATTCCAAAGAATTCCAATTTGTTATACAGTCTGATATTTTAAGAATCATTTACATGGGATGAAACAACTGTCATTCTGCTAAAGCACGCTTCTATTTTCTTAAAGAGGTTAGCGTCCCAGATACAGCTAGTCCATTGCACTGGTAACAGGAGGGAAGCCTGCACCAAGGTCACGTACTACCTGGATGCTGTAGAGCCCAGGTCTGAGTGGCATCCCCAAGTGTCCCTTTGCAGTGGGACCAAGGCAGTGTTTTCCCCAGGAATTGAAATTAGGGGAGGTGTTCAAATTTACAGGGGGAGAGGGGGTCAGGGCCGATAAGGGGTGAGACTGTGAGGGAGAAGGTGGGCTGTATGGCACCATAGTAAAACTGAAATATGTCTCATGACCATTTTATTATATTTTAAAATCATCTCACAAATTAAAGTTGGCTACTCAAGCATTCTATGAAGCACATCATTTACATCCTTCTTGGTTTCTTGTTATAATTTTGCACAACTCTGTTAATGAACTTCTTGAATGCAATGCGTTCATCTTTGGTGGCTTCTCGTGTGTCTGGTACTTCCATTCCTTCAATTGATATGCTCTTTAGTTCATTCACATGATCAGGCAGAAGGCGACTTCTTTCAAAACACAAAATTCTATTCAATGGTGTAAAAGAACGCTCAACTGTAGTTGTTGTTACTGAGAGTGGCAAGAGATGAATTCCTACTTCTTTCAGCCCAAGAAACATAGCATAAAGATCAGGTCGAGCCACTAGTAATGATAAAAAAGATGTTGAAGTCAAATCTTCATTCATTCGTCATATGATATTCCACTCTGTGTTCAAATTCTCTATTCTGTCCTGAGCACATGGCAGCCCCATTGCTGGTAGTGCCTCACTCCACTCAACTGTCGGTGTTTTATAAGACAGGGATCTGTAAAAGTTACTTAAAGGTTGAGTAGAATCTAGAAGTCGCTTTTGTAGATTTTTAAGAATCAAGTCTGTGTACTTTTTCAGTTGTCTTAACAAACACTTCTTGTCCTCTTCACTTAAAGATTCAATATAAATGCCTTCATTAGTCAACTTCTGGACTAAAGTCTTTGCTTCTTCCAGTACTTTTTGAATGGCTAGCTCTCTGATTGATCCAAATGTAGCTTCTATTGCTGGACAAAGATCTACTACTGTTGTAGCAGATGCCTGGATGGCATTGTTTAATGACCCAAGTGGTTTCAACAGTAGATTTATAAGAGAGAGAATGTCAATAGTCTTCTCTGAACGTAACAGCAAAAGTAATCCACCAGCCTCACTACTTAGATCCATCCCATCTTGGTAGATACCTTCCAAAGCCAGTAATAATGGCTGGAATTTTAAGACAACAGCCAAGGATCACTCATGAGAAAGACAGAGGGTTTTCCCAGGTTGGACTAATTTGAACTTCAGTCCCAGTGTATCTTCTATATTTTCCAAGATAGTCAGTCTTTTTGGACTCTTGCTGAAAAAAGAATACAAAGACATTAAATGTATAGCTTTTTAATGTCTTTTGAAGAATCTGCAGCTCGTACTAGCGCTAGTTGGAGTAGATGGCCTCTGCAGTGTGTATAGGAGAGATTAGGTTTACACTTTTCTCTGAGCAAAGCTTGTGCTCCACCATGTCTTCCAGAGAAGTTTGCAGCTCCATCAAATGCACAAGCAGCCATCTGTTTGGGGTCCCATTGACAAGCATTTAACTCTTCTAAGATGTGGGTTGTCACAGATGCAGCCAATCTGTCTTCTATAATTTGAATATCTAGAAATGCATCTACTGGCTTACCACTGATATCAAGATAATGTACACAGTGACTTAATACTTAATGACCATTTGCATTGGTGCATTCATCAGCCATGTATGCAAATTTTTTGAACGTGGTGAGAGAGTTCTTCACTTTCTCAACTGTTGAGTCTTTCATTGTTGCACCACATGCATCTAGCCAGTCAGTTGAGTTTCTTGCAGAAACATAATGAGCAGTTGCTGGTCTTCTTCAGAACCAGCGTTCAACTTCAGGATGAACAAGGGACAATGCACTTAACATTGGTCTCCAGTTTGTGGTGTGCGGTGTCTCTTGCTTAACTGGAAAGTAGGAGGCCGCGGCCATGTTTGTTCGCATGGATTGTGTTGTGTCTCCAGCATTCTTAACAGTCTCATGAACACTCACCGGCGTTGTCCTTGGTCAGTGGAGACTCAGAGCTCAGAGGTGCTTTCACATGAGTTCACCTCCCAGGTGGGGGGCAAGAAGGCACCTTGCTCGTTCCTCCAGCTGCTCTCTGTTCGCTCTGGACACTGTTGTTCGTTGTGCCACCGTTCACTCCATCGCTCTGTTGCCAATGGCCCTGCACCGTCACCTTCTGCTGCCACCTGCCACTGTGACCTCTGCGGGTTGGTCTCTTGAGCTTCCACCCAGCTCTCAGTAATTTCAGCTGAGCTCTCACTGGGGGAACCTCGCTGCTAGTGCAGCCTGGGCCGTCTCTTCCACAGAAACACTGTCCCACAGCAGGTCTCAGCGCTTAGACCTGATTATCAGTGATTTCAGCTGCAGTGGTCACTTAATAGAACAAAAGACTATCTATGGAGCCTAATCAGCTCTGTCTTTAAATAGTGGAGAGGGGCAGGTCAAATAGTACTCTGACTCAGGCAGACCATCAAACAAAACACCTGTCCCCACCCTCTCTCTTGATTGCCCCCAATCAGCAGAGGCTAAGTACAGTTCTACTGCCCTTTACTCATACAATAAGAATAACAACATTTCTTTACCCCCCGCATTCAAATGATTTGTAACCCAACCCCAGCCAAAATCTATCACTTGGGCAACACAGCTCTGTTTGCTGGACACCTAGGTAGATTAGGTGTGAATGTAAATACAATCTGGTCCTGAAGCCTCCCCCCCACCCCCGCCACCGCAGCCCCCAGCTCATCACTGGCTGTCAGGAAGAGCTCATTTAGACTTTGCTTACAAATCATAATTTAAAATTATTAGGATGGCCAACATCACTGAAATGAAAGGGGGGAGGGATAGCTCAGTGGTTTGAACATTGACCTGCTAAACCTAGGGTTGTGAGGGGGCCATTTAGGGATCTGGGGCAAAAAAAATTGGGGATTGAGCAGGGGGTTGGACTAGATGATCTCCTGAGGTCCCTTCCAACCCTATTATTCTATGAATGCACTGACATGAACATAAAAACAACAGCTGTACAAGGAAGCTAGTCTATGTTCATACTTTTCAAATCTATTATACTTTTTCAGAGACACATATTTTATGATACACTTTATATGCTTTTAAAGTGTGTATTAATGTTTCAATTTCAATTCAAATTTCCAAACAATCACTATATTGGCAACACTGCCTGTAACTAGTTCACAAAACTGGGCTGGGGGCGGCGGGGGAGGGGAGCATTGGGGAAATTCAGTGGGGGTGTAGGGAAATCCCTGGACCTAGGATTATAGTGCATGGGAGCAATGGGGAGGGCCCACTAGAACTACCACCACTGGTCACAGTCCCCCAAAGAGTGGAAGCATATTAGAAGTGGGAGTCAGAGTTGCTGCTTGAAGGGATTAGCTGCCATAAGAATCCCACACATCAAGCCTGGCTACTCACACTGGTGCATGGGAAAGAATGTGTGGATTTGTATTAGAATATAGAGATGAGCAATAACATTTCAGTTGGAAATCCACACTCAGAAGTTAAATGGAATATGCAGAGTATCAATAACACATTATAAAATTGTCACTCTCTGCATTGCGAGTGAAGAAATTTTATTATAGAGGGAGCAGATGGAGAACCCGGGGAGATGGGCAATGGATATAATTAACAATCCCCACCAAAGGGGAAAAAAAGCAGAAGCAAAAATTATATACTGTGTATAAAATTTACTTAACTGGAATTTGTAGGACAGCAGTCAGTAAAGAGTTCAACGTATTTATGTTTTGACAAAAAGCAGATATCACTTTCCACAAAGAAGGCAATAACAGCCAGACATATGCAAAACAAACAATGAATGAAATGAGTCCAGTGCCGGAAAAACACCATCTGCTGTTCATCAGACGAATGCAAAGAAGCTATACAAAGCAGTCACCTTCAAGGCCACTTAAAATTAGTATAGTGAATCTGATGGAGAAAATTCTTTCTAAAAGTCATGAAAATATAGAAGTCCAGTCAGTGTGAGTAAAGAGAAAATGTGCTTATTATAGCTAGGTCATGCTTGGGGTTATTTATTAGCAACAGTAAATTTTTTCACATGAACTTTTCATGATTGTTATGAACGGGACCACACTAACAACAGAAAAGATGCAAATGCACACATAAATGTACACAGTAGGAGTTGTAAGAAGTGATTTGATAACTAATCTAAAAGCGGCTAGATGGGGAACAAATTTCTGATAGGAGACAGCTACTTAATCTAGCAAAAGTTTAAACTATACAAACTCAAATTAGAAATAAGGCACACATTTTTAACCATTGGAACAATTTACCCAGGAATGTGGTGGATTGATTCTTCACCACTTGGAGTCTGTAAGCCATGACTGGATATATTGCTAAAAGATATGTTATACTGCAACCAAAAGATGTAGACTAGAGGCAGAAATTACTGGGTGAGGTACTTTTGGCCTGTGTTATGCAGGAGATCCAATTAGAGGATCATAATGGTCCCTCTGCTATTAAAATCAATCTATGAAGATTAAGCAACTACAACAAAACTCAAATATTTTATTGTCACAGACCTGTTTAAGCTTCCCCTGCTAGACCCACACACTGGGGTCAATGTGCTTTTAAGCTCCCCTAAGCCTCAGTAGGCTCCAGCCACTGTCTCTGGCTCCAGCATCTCTGCCATACTTCGTAGGCACAGACTCTGTCTGTTAACCTTTTGGAAGTGGGAACCCACAGCTGTAGAGCCCCAAGACCTGCAGTCATTTGCAACAACATGTGGCTGTGGGGTTGCCCACTGGATGGAAAAATCAACGTAAACATATTGGAAACTTGATAAAATATAATTGTCGGTACCAATATTTTTTTTTAAGAGGTGGGAAATAGACAGGCTTAAGAGTCAGTCCTGTCCCTCTCTTTCTCCTGCTCTCCACAGGCAATTCCTTTAAATATTATTAAATTCCTGTACTGAACACACTTCCTGCAGGACAGAGAGAATTTTAAAGGGCCAGGCCTATAGGTCAGGTTTCTAACGGGCATAGTGCACATACTAGTGAGTTTAACTGAGTTGGAATAGAGACCCCAAGAACTGCTAGTAGGATTAGTCTATGAGGCATGAGCTTGTTGGAGAGAGTGAAGCATGCTGCCAGAGATCTGCCAACAACGGTTGGACCTGTTCCTGCGTGTGCCTGAACTATACGATACCAAAAAAAGACAGTGGATATGTTGCAATTTGCCCATTTCAGTCCATTTCTGGTTGATGTCACATATTCAAAAAATTCAGAAACAGGCAATCTTCTTGCGACCACAGTGTTAGCACTGTATTTATCACTGTCAATATAAAAATATACTTTCACATTTTCATAATTGCAACAGAACCCTCCTGCAATGTAGAAAGATTTCTCTGGCATAACAAAACCATCCACAAAAAACAAACACAGGATTTCTTTACACATTCTTAGATATTTTTAATTCATCATATTTATTTTTGTAGCAAAATGGCCATATTAATTAAAGCACACTAATAAAAAATAAATGTGGGTTGACCTGACCTGATTTGAAGATATGGCCACTTGTTTCAGTGCCTATTTTAGTGCATTCTTTTGATAATTGGGCCCCATTTGCGGGTGCTGAGCCTTTCAGAAGTTTGGGTCTAATTCATCATAGTTTTTCAAAGACAGACAATTGTGATTACATAGTTTAACTGCAGTGGCAAAATTCATATCACAACCCAGTATACGCCTAGCGTTGACTTCAGAAGTCACTCTACAGTAGTGTAAAATCACCAGTGTCAAACAAGTGTATATGAGAACAGAAGCCAGCCTTGTAACTAATGGAAACTATTTTCTTTCTGTCCTTGACCAACACTGATAAACTGATCCAGGCAGTTAAGTAAATGTTATTGATATTGTATTATTATAAATTATTAATTGTTGTGGAAAAGTATATGTAACTTTCCCTAAATTGTTCAGCCTATGCAAGGAACAGAGTAGCTTGGATCATATACAGTACTTTGCCAGGAAGTGCCTATGCTGTCTATATCAACTGCATTTAATAATGCATGTGTACTAATAATCTCATATTGCTCAAGCTATGTGATTGTGCTGGCTCATGAGAATCCATTATTTACAAAGCTGTTTTCTTCTATTTTACTGTCATGTTTTCAGGACCAGACTCTTCTCTCAGTTACACAGACGGTACTTAGAGAGTGATTTCTGAAATCAACAGAATTCATTTTGGCGTATATTGGGATGAGATATGGATCTTGCCACTGGAGCTCGTGCAAAAACTATGGGATCAGAACAATTTGCCTTCGCTTCAAAAACTATAATACAGTAGAAACAAGCTTCCAAAGTGCTCAGCACCCACAACTGGGGACAGAATTTCAAAATAAGACAGCTCCCATTGAGGCAGTAAAGTAGGTGGACGGATTTTCCAAAGAGCACTGCACATTTGATGCACACCTCACAAAACCCCCTCTTTGTAGCTATCTGGACCTTAGGAGTAGGTGTACAGGAATAAGTGAAAGCTGCATACTTGTTTACTCTTCTCTCCCTCTACTGCCCTACATCCAGCCCAGAGCAGGCTGGTGGAGAAGGTTCTGCCCACCTTAGCACAACTGAGCTGGCATAGAGAAGTTGTAATTTGATGCTGGTAGAGGCCAGAAGCCAATTACTGCCTAGTTCACCCCTTCACCCCAGGAAGCAAGGGAGAATCAGGGATGAAAGTGTCTGAGAATTATCACAATGCCTCTTTAGTCAACTCCTGGGATGGTGCGATATATGGACCACCTCTGGCTCAAGGCTGTGCAAGATCTTAGGTTCTCAATGGATCTGACCACTCTCCAGTTTCTGATGGGTAGATTGAAGGGGAAGAGTCCTATGGGTTTTTTTTTTTTACTGAAATATTGAATGGAAAAGTTTTAGAACCACTGCCTGAGTGTGTAGTCTTCAGAGCATGGATGGTCTATATTTCCATTGTTACAGCCTATTGTCTGCACTTAACTAATAATAAGCAAAATCTTGCTAGTAGAATAACATTGCATCCTAAAATAATGCTACTTATTTTATCAAGAGACATGTCAAGTGAACCATTAATAGATAACATGTGTAAGCTTTTCTATATTGAATACATACATGCCTTTCAATTATTAATAGACACCTGTTGTAAAACCATTCCTAAATATGAAAGTTGGATGGAATTTTTTAAAACATCTAAGTGAGTTAAAAACACAACTGACCTTCACTGGGAGCTGTGGCCTAATTCACTTAGGCACTTTTGTAAATCCCACTGTGACACTGGCAGTCCAGGTCATGCTAGCGTGTATTCAGGTCACTTCACTTGTGTATTAGTAAAGATCAAAATGACTGTAAATGTAAGAGTGTATATTCAAGTGTTTAAACTTCATGATAACTAGTGGAATGTTACTTGTATTGTTTTCATTTATCTGTTCCTGTTATAATGTAATAGCAAATATTTACATTGTGTATACCCTTGTAACTCAATTACCCATCAAAGAAATCTTGTGAAATGGTAATGGGAGATGAGCCAGGCTAAATCTTTATAGATGAGAAGGGTTCGGGTACTGCTTTTACCTGTAAGCTTTTGCTTTTGTACATCCAGACAGCCAATTTCTCCTCTGGCTGACACTGGTTTTACAATAGTTAACCTCTGTTGACTTCAGTGGAGTTACTTCTGGTTCACACTGCCATAAGAGTGGAATCCAATCCATTATTTTGATGCTGCCTGAGTGCATCTAGTCCTCTAAATGCTCAAATCTAATCAACTTTTAATTCTTAAAAAGATGGAGGAGTGCTTGATCATTCTTGGGCAAGTAAGAAAACGTATTAAGGCCCAAATTTTTGACATTTGTTCTCTCTTTCGAAACACTGAGATTCATGGAAGTACTGACAATGAAAAGCATTACTTCATTACATTATTTTACAGCATCAAGAAATGCCAAAACAAACAGAGTGGAGGCAATATTTCCAGGAACGATGAGAAATGGCATTGTTTGGAATACCCATGGGCGCAGTGGCTACCATTGATGGGCCTCCCAGCTAATGGGTATTTATTGGTCTTTTAGTCCCTTCTATTAAATTATTACAAGCAAGTGATTGTCTTTAACCATTTTAAAACAGATATTATCTTTCATTTTATTATATATGTGGCTTGCATAAGCCAGGCACATTTTTCAACAGAAGATAAAAGAGAACATTGTTTCATATCCTTTTTGCAATGGCAAAACCAATTACGTTTCTCAAGCATGTATTCCTTCCATTATTTAACTAAGGTTTGTAATGTGCTTTGAGATCAACAGATAAAACATGCTAGATAAGTACAAAGAATTATTATATTATCATCATTTATTAATGAAGGTGGATAGTTTCAAAGGCATAAATGGCAAGTTATGGCAGAAGCATGGTATATGATTTATTTTGTAAGGGTCTACACCAATGCCCCTGAAAGTCAGTGGGAATCTGCTCCTACAGAACAACCCTACTGAAGTCAATGGAGCTGGGCCCTCTGATGCCAGTGGTGAATTTGGCCCATATACTACCATAAGAGGTCTCTTTGTAGCTGTTGTTTTAAGAAATTATTTTGATACATTTATATTTAACAATCCAAGAACAGAAGGGATGAAAGACAATCATTAATTTTTAGCATGACCGTTTTTGCTGCAGGGGAGAATACACTGTGTGATCTCATATTCATTCCAAAACAGATTACATCAACAGTATCATCACCAGTTACTTAAATATCATAGACTAGATTTGGACAGGTTTCTTCTTAAAAATATGGAAATATGTTCTCTTAGAGAAGAAACATTTTCATTGAAGTCTTCACATGGCATTAAATGCACAATTATGGTGAAACAGGAACAATATTTAAATGATTCTGGAGCTCCATGGTCTAGTAGGTGGAAATTTTGTCTTTCAAGTCTATTTCAGACCAACAGGGAGGAAAGTATTTATATAAACTACTCATTTTTAACAGAATAGCAAGCAGGGAGAGGATTTACTCTCAGGAATTTTCCAATTAGGTACTATACTATACTTCCCATTTTCTCATGCCTTTGGAGTACATTGTTTCCATCCACTACCAATAGGTAAGAGTGGCTAGCACCATGTGCAATATTGATATAAAGAAAACATTTGCATTCCACATGTCCTTTGACTATGGTGTAAGGGGTTGTTCCCCCTACACAAACACTGAGGCTATTTCTACACTAGCGCAGTAAGTCTACCTAAGTTACGCAACTCCAGCTATGTGAATAATGTAGCTGGAGTTGACATAGCTTAGGTCGACTTACTGTGGTGCCTACATCATGCTGGGTCGACAGGAGACACTCTCCTGTCGACTTAGCTTACTCCTCTCGTTCCCGGTGGAGTACTGGGGTCAACCAGAGAGCGCTCTGCCATCGATTTAGTGGGTCTTCATTAGACCCACTAAATCAACCCCCTGGTGCATCAATCGCCACAGCATCAATCCTGCAGTAGTGTAGACATGGCCTGAGGCTGCTCTGATTTATACCAGCTGCCAACAGCTCCAAGGAGCTGAAACTGCAGCAAGGGTCTGGTGAAGTGTCAGGCCATCCTGTCTACACTCCATGTGCTGGCAGCAAGCTGGGGTGCAGGAAGAGGGGCAGCATAAAATGTTGTAGTATGGAGGCATCAGAGCAGGAGCCTCTAAACTGGCTCTGCATCACTGGAAGTACCCAGTGGAGCGTTGATCAGAAGAGGACATCCTAGACCTACCCTTTCACTTTTCAGAGTAGTGTACATTGATTTCATCACACAACAGCCAACTAAGCCCATAGGATTTCCATGCCTAAAACTGCATGAAAAAGCATTTGAACATTTTTATTCCCTGTTAGTTTCTTCCAGCAATGAACTAGATGTTGCAGTAAGTGAGAATTGTAGGGGATGAACGAATGCCTCATTGCTGAATACTAATTAAAACGCATCTTAAATCACAATCAACTCAAATTTGGTGGTAACCATTGTGACAGGGTGGGGCCAGATGGCTATAGGAGAGTAATAGAAGGCAGATATATTAACCCCAGGCTAAGTAGGTCCCTTTTCCCTGGGTAAGGTAACAGAACAATCAGGAACCTTCTGGAGACAATTAAGACAGGCTGATTAGAACACCTGCAGCCAATCAAGAAGCTGCTAGAATCAATTAAGGCAGGCTAATCAGGGCACCTCATTTTTAAAAAGGAGCTCACTTCAGTTTGTGGTGTGTGTGTGAGGAGCTGGAAGCAAGAGGCACTAGGAGCTGAGAGTGAGAACGCGGACTGTCGGAGGACTGAGGAGTACAAGCATTATCAGACACCAGGAGGAAGGTCCTACAGTGAGGATAAAGAAGGTGTTGGGAGGAGGCCATGGGGAAGTAGCCCAAGGAGTTGTATCTGTCGTACAGCTGTTCCAGGAGGCACTCTAGACAGCTGCATTCCACAGGGCCCTGGGCTGGAACCCGGAGTAGAGAGTGGGCCCGGGTTCCGCCCAAACCTCCCAACTCCTGGTCAGACACAGGAGGAGTCGACCTGGACTGTGAATTCAGAAAAACAGCCAAGCTGAGAGCTGCCGTGAAGCTTCAAGGCGAGCAAATCCGCCAATAAGCGCAAGACCCACCAAGGTAGAGCAGGAACTTTGTCACACCATACATTATTTCTACCAAAGGCCCAAAAGTGGAACAGCTGATTTCATACAGATTAGAATGGAGTGTATTGATAGAACTGTATGGGAAAACCCACTCAACTTAGTTTAAAGGCTATGATATAAATTTAACCCATAATATAATGAAGAGGGTTAGTGGCTGCAGTGCAATGGGGTGAAGTGAAAGCCAGTGCAAGTGTGTGGCTTCAGGGAGGCAGATACAAATAAATTCAGCACACAGGAGTATGGGAAATGAATTGGGAAAGGAAGACAGCAGTATGGATGCAGACATGTGTAATCCAAAGAAAAATATTTAAACAGAATATGTCTGTGCTGCAAATTTTGTTACAAATAGCAAATCCTAACCCAAATTATTAAAAAAAACAATCAGAGTTCTTCAACCAGAGAAGACACTGAACTGCTAATAGATTTCAAGTATTTATGAGGAACATATTCATATACAAATCACCTCATAAAAGTTTCATATGCACTAAAGGAGCACAGAAATTTTAGAACACAGTTTAATAATGCACTACAGTACATTAAACCAAACCTATCGGAAAAAAGTATTGTACTCCCAGACTGTACTTACAGAAGAGGCTGTATAAGTTCCCAAGACTACGTTTGCTGAACATTTTCATGAAGTTTCCAACACTTTCCGGAGCTGACTTAAAAAAACACATTTTTTAGACTGACATGCAGGACTCTAAGGTTACAGAAACAAATTGCAATTAAAAAGGGTGTAAAAAGGAAAGGTCATGTAAAATGAATAGGAACATGACCTACCCTACACAGCACTGATGTATAAAAACATACAGGATGGGAAGGCGCCAGCCGCATGCTTCCCTATCTAATCAGCTGTGCCTGTGATAAAGAAGGAAATAAGTTAAAGGGAGGAACTCTTCAACACTTAAACAATCCCCAAGACTCCAGTCCTGCAGTAGTTGTATTGTGTCTTTAGGATTCAGGCCAACTGAATAGCTAAAACTGTAAAAGAAAATTTAGCAGTCATCCATTGTCCACTTTATGTTTGTTCATGGATAAAGACTTGCTTGTGCAGGGATGATAAATACTATTCTTCACAAGTTATACAGTGAGGCAAATTCTGCATCACGTAGCCCTGCTACATGAACAATGCTGTACAGCTCCATAGAGGGCAGTACAGAAGCTACTGCTATAATGACTTTCCTATTCCCTTCTGTCAAAACACCTCACTAATGTGTCTCCTGTTCCAATTCTTCACCTTTCGTAGTAATACATTGGGATGTATCTGAAAGAGGTATGCCTACTTAAAACTGGGTTTGGTAGCAGTAATATTAATTAATTCCCTCAAATTTCTAAAAAGCAACAGAGTGTCAAGGGATTTAAGATCTCTGAACCTTAGATTCATAGAGATTAAGTCTGGAAAGGACCACTAGATCATCTAGTCTGATCTCCTGTAAATCACAGGCTATTAAATTATACCCGGTTACTCCTGTATTGAGCCCAATACCTTATGTTTGGCCAAACCATAACTTCCAGAAAGGCATCTAGTCTTGATCTGAAGGCATCAAGAGATGGAAAATCCACCACTTCCTTTGGTAGTTTGTTCCAGTTAAACACCCTCACTGTTAAAAACACATGCCTAATTTATCATTTGAATTTGTCTGGCTTCAGTTTCCAGCCACTGGTTCTTGTTATGCCTTTCTCCACTAGATAAAAGAGCCCTTCAATACCCAGTATTTTCTCTCCATAAAGATATTTATACATCATAATCAAGTCACCTTTCATCTAGAGTCTGGTGTCCTCTCCTATTTCCATCTGCTGCCTGACTCTGGGGGTTGCTCCCTCTGACTCTTTTTTGCCTGGACAATTTTTGTAAAATGGCTGTTTATTGCTTGGGTCAAATTTTGCCTTCATTGACACCTGTGTAACCCCACTGTCTTCAAAAGGGTGGCACAGCTGTACAGGAGACCATTAAACAGGTTTTTTATCATCCATACCTTTTAAATTTACCTTGATAATTTCCTATTCCAATTATAGGGAATGCTGTAAATTCTGCACCACAGATAAATACAAGCAGCTAAGAAGTAGTGGCAAGAGTTCCGTTAATTCACAGAATAGGGTCAAGTATTGTGAAAGCTGAGTCCAGCCCATGGGCTGTCTGACTTTGATGGATGAGGTCATTTGTTACAATAAATGGGCTTCCTTATATTTATTGTTATGATACTAAGAAGTCAATATTTCTGTATTATTTTGGGGTTGCATAAGGGAGGGGAATTTTGTGGGCAAGGGGCTATTTTTGTTGCTTCCATAGGGGCCCCTTAAGGTCTAGCTAGGTGCTCCCTTTCTATTATTGTAGAAATCCAAAGAAACAGGCATATGAAACTTGTATGGCCGGGAAAATAGAAGGAGAATGTAGTAAAGAAGGGAGATTGGTGTTTCTATAAAAAGAAAAGGAGTACTTGTGGCACCTTAGAGACTAACAAATTTATTTGAGCATTTCTATGACATCCACCTCAACCTCCTCTAACCCTAGGCAGGGTTGGGGCAGTACTGCTCTCCCACCAAACCTGTGTGAATTCCATATTTACGTTAATACTGCTCAGTTCACTGTAACCCGCCCTACTTGAGAAAAGAGCGAGTCCAGGTCCAGAGGCAGGCAGGGGAATTCCCTGGTAGCATGGTTGGTCAAGAGCATCACCGCAAGAAGTTAAAGGAGACCAAGAGACCAGCAAGGAAACACAAATCTCTGCCCATATGGTCCTGTGCCTCCAAAAATTCTGGTTTTATATATAATTCATGCATGAAAATACATTTCTGTGATTTGCCCCCTTGACTCTGAACAGCACACTGCCCCAGAACTGTGATATATTTGAAATGACCAGACTGGCTTTGATTTAATAGTTGTTTTTCTCATTAAAGCGAGCTGTTTATACAAAGATATCTTGCTTAAACAAGACAAGCTGCTCCACTACAGAAGGAATTCATTAGTCGTCATTATAGCTAATGTACAACAAATTTCAGGTCCCTGTTTAACAGATTTTGTGTAATTTTTAAAAGCTCCAAAAGAAGGTGCACTTTTTAATTTGGGAACGTTCAGAAGTGTTTGATTCATAAAGGACAACTTGATTTTTATTTTCTTCTTTGAAATCTGAGAGCAAAAGAGAATGATCAAAGTGTCTGAATATTTCAATGTGATTACTGCAATTGAAACAAATTATATCTATATCTAAATAAATGCCTCTAGCTTGTAAAAGCTATAGCCTCTATAAAGACAGTCAGAGATATATTTTGTACCTTGCCCTGTTTACTAAAATGAGCCACTACTCTTTTGTTGTGAAGAGTAAAGTACATATTTTAGAAGTCATCTAACTTTTGATACTTTCCTGCACTTCCAGATATAAAGCCACAAACAATACAGTAAATAAAAAGAACTAGCACCTGCAGTTGTACAGATCATTTTAATAATGGATTTTGAAACTCACCAAGGTTCATCAAACCTCTGAATGAATTTTAAGAAGATCTGCCCTAGACCTAAAACAACAACCAAGATAATTTTCACTTGTGTTCAGATTTCATTTGAGGGTGACCAGCCTAGGATCGCCTTCCTTCCTTCCATAAGCTAGACTATCTCTCCCTTCAGACTGAATTATCTTCTCGGAGGTCCACTCACTTGATTCCCCCTCCTGTATATTTTTTGAAACTGGCATATAAGATGTATTTCATTGAACACTCTCTTTAGCATCTTCTGGGGGAAGGCTATAGGCAGGCTGCAGCATCAGGACTGAAAACAGAGTGGTTTCAGTGGAGTATGAGCATATTTGACTCTATAAGGATAAGAGAATCCACTAGGCAAAAAAAGACAATCTCATTCTCGTGAGACACTAGAATGAGAGATATCAGATGGTAACGACATATAGGTAACACATATGAACTGTTGACCTGGAGGGCAAAGATCCTTTATCTCTTTTTACATAGGCAAATACACAAATGTATTAAAGTAATCTTATCCCAACTATTCAAACTTCTTTAGTCTTCAAAAACTGTATTTTTAACTCATAAATTAAGAGGCACAAAAATGAAAAAAATCAATGAAGGGTAACCATACTTCTCAAACTTCTGAGATGATGTGGACTTGTATGGAGTCCCCACTGTAGCAAAGTTATGGAGGCTGGCCCTGCCCTCCAATTGGCTGGGGATGAGCAGGCAGAAGGAGCTGGCCTCTCCAGGCTTCCAGAGCTCTGCCTGGCTAAAGAGCTAGCAGGAAATCCAGGCCCTACTTCTTGCTGCAGATAGGAAGATAGGGTTGTCTTTCGAGTAAGGAATATATGGGCTGAAGCCATGGCACAGTGCTGCTGCAGGGAGACAATAGACCATGAGTCTGAACTTCAGGCTGGAGGAGAGGCCGAGGGAGTAGCCTGTCTGCATGACCACTGTGAGCATGCAGTGCACGTGAGAAACACCCAGAGCCCAGATGACGGCCTGATCTGTGACTGAGGGACTGATGCTGAAGGGGCTTTTGGATGGTTTGTTGACCAGTGAAGGCTCTGGAGTGACTTCTGCATGAATTCCTGCCTCGCGAAAAGCTGTAGGGGAGAGTTTGGAACTAACGTACAGTAAAAGGAGCCACGGTATCAACTTAAACTTTCGGTAAAGGGCATGGATTGGTTCTCATTATAATTGATTGGTCCATCCCTAGTATAGTTGAACTATGCAGTCCTCTCATCAAATCTGTCTTTGAGAATGTTGGCCATATTCTCAGCTAATAGCAACTGGTGTAGCTCCATTTTTACTTCAATAAGGCTATGCCAATTTACATTAGCTGAGGATCTGTTCCTCCATTTTTCCCATTTTAAAATAAATTGTCATTGTTTGAAACAGATGTGTTTATTTCCAACTGACAGAATCAAATATGTCAGTGGAATTATACCAAGTATAAACTTAAATGGAGTTAGAATGGTTTTAAGTCAATAAGTAATTAGAATAATGTTTCAAATACATGCGATCTGGAGGAAAATAAATTAAAAATCATTGTTGCTTGAATCACTTCATCATTTGCTAAGCATGTGGTTTTAAAATTCATCATTTACAGTTCAGTTCAATAATGAAAAAGTTACCATAGCAACTCTAAATCTCATGGCACTTCTAATACTTCCACAGTATAGTATAGGTCACTTTCCTAGCAAACACTAAAATGATACATAATATATGCTAATTTTGTATCTTGGACTTGATGAAAATCAAAATAAGTGTCTACATTTGAACATAGACATATCTTCATTTATGGCTGTAATCTAGCTCTCAACTGGTGTTTAAAGTGCCTGTTTTGCCTCCTTGCTTCTAGATCTCACCAACCCCGGATTAAGCAAAAGATGAGACTAGCCTGTCCTCACCTTGAAGTCATTCTTATCATAAGGAATGCTGAGAGACAATTGTGCCAATATATTTTCTATGTTACTTTCCCTATTATTTTGATACTTGAAATACTTGTAGGAAAACAGGAATTTTTTTTTCTTTCCAGGAGTCAATGTGCTCCTGCTACATACTCCCCATCTGAAGTAGTAATCCTGTTTACAATATCAGAATTGGTTGCTGTATAAATAACTGTGTTTTGACAAACATGAGTTCATGTGGGGAATAAGCAGCAGAGTCTAATGAATTTGTTAGAAACGAAGATGCTATTTTTGTTCAAATGAATACAGAGTGCCTGCTTCTGACCTCATTTACACAGGATTGACACCAGTGTACATCATTGCCTTCAACTGAGTAACCTCTGATTTATACCAGGGCAACATCAAAATTAGGCCCAGAAAACCTATGCTAACTTAAAAGAGAATTATCTCTAAATAGACTTTCAAAGTTTCTCAAGGGGTCTCAGCAGGTTTTTATACATTTAAATCACTAAAGAATGAGGATGGGTATTAGGTGATATTACTAAGGTGCTGAGAAATGGTACACTTCCTGAGTTAAAGGGGTGTTACAGAATAGAGCAGATGGATTGGAGTGCAGCATTAGAGGTTGTGACTTCCAAAATATTTGACTGGCAATTTTAAACTGGATAATAACTATGAAGACTATCTCTCTTTACTTCCCTTCTCATCTGTGTACATCCCGCAAAGGAAATCAGACCTGGGTTTTCAACAGTGATGGGCAAATTCAGAAAGCTTTGTTCAGAGAAGTACCCAAACGTTTGGATGTTTATCCAAACTATTCCAAAACCCTGGCCATGCAGAACCCTGGCCATCTCAGAACACCCTTTCTCATGAAGTTTCCTGGTTTTGATCAAGCTGGAAATAGCACTAAAACAGTCTGACCTGTGGTACTTGACGCATCAGTTTCTGGTACTGCCCAGAAGTCAGAGTACAGAAATGCAGTTAGGGATCAGACCCTCATGTGCTGGTGATGCACCTGGAACAGCTGGCAGGGGGTAGTAAAAAGTGTTTTTATGGCCTCCCTATACTGGGGTGAACTGGGACCCACTCACCGAGCCAACCCCCAACATGTCTCCTATATTTAGGGACATGGTGAGGGTGGTGTAAAACTTGTTATGTTGACGCTATGCCACTCAGATATGTCCCTTATGCTAAACTAATCTCAAATTAGCTGCTTATGTCAAACTTCTAGCTGCAGCCGCTCTGCACTGCAGGACTGGCCCAAACAACTGGAAGGGGAGCGAAGATCTGGCCCTACATGTCTATCTACATGTTTACATCCACAAAATGCAGTAACCATTTTTGACCCTATAAAGTTGGGGTTTCTGTGTGAACTGTGTCTTTTGCTCATAGCCACAGGCCCAATCAGAGAGCAGGGAAAGGCTTACACGCGTGAAAATTAATCACTACAACTTTAAATGGTTAGTATGATGCCCAAGGTAATGTCTCATTATTTCCTAGTGTTCTCTCTGTCCGTTTCTGTATCCCTCCAAACAATATTTATATTTATTACACACCTGACCACCCACTACTGCACTCTGAAATAAGTGACTTCATTTCATTAAACAGTTACTGATACAAATGCAGTGTAGTTCTTTTCAGCACACTCTTTTTTATCTCCTTTTACATTTATGTAAGGCTTTGGGAATCATTGAGCTGCTCTGTAAGTTAAACATTTTCAAGACAAACACTTTTCAGAGCAGCCTATAAGATAAATATTTAAAGCAATCTCCTCCACCCCCCAGGCCTCCCCTGTGTCTGGCAAATAACCCTGTTTAAGACTTGCATATTGTAACAATACTGATATTGAGCCAAATTCAGCACTGGTGTAAATGACACACAACTCCACTGACTTAAGTGGAACTGCATCCCCTTAGAACAATGGTGAACTTATCCGACTCTGTTTTGGTTTCATCCTTTATACACACATCTTCAGATGCACATGCCACACAAAAGCCAAACTAGGACATGTCATTATCACGTGTGTCAGAATCTATTTATGAGGAAATGGTGTTGTGTGTCAAAAAACACAGAGACCAGTAGTTACTCATGTTGCATAGCACCTTAACCACAAGAGGTCTAATTCACTTCAGTGGAACCACTTATATAATAAAGCTCTATTTCACATGAGTAGGGCCCTGCCAAATTCACGGCCATGAAAAACGCGTCACGGACCATGAAATCTGGTCTTTTACCCTATACTATACAGATTTAATGGGGGAGACCAGTGTTTCTCAAATTGGGGGTCCTGACCCAAAAAGTCAGCTGCAGAGGGGTCACAAAGTTATTTTAGGGGGGTCGCAGTATTGCCACTCTTACTTCTGTGCTGTCTTCAGAGCTGGGTGGCTGCAGAACAGTGCAGAAGGATGGTGACACAGTATCCAGCGTGGCCTGGGGAGCTAGTGGGGGACCTGGTGCAAGCAGCAGCAAGTGACCCAGCCCCAGCCTGCCCTGCTCTGCCCGGCATTGCTCAGGGGAGGGGGCAGAAGTCAGAAAGAGGCAGTGCAGGGGCTCGGGGTGGAATGGGAGCGGGGCACGGGCAGAGCAGGGATGGGAAGAGGCGGGGCGGGAACTTGCGGGAAGGGGTGGAGTGGGGCCGGGGCCTGGGGTGGAGGGTGACCCGGGCCCCACACTCTCCTAGGGACAGCCCTGAGAATTGCAATACTGTACCAGGCCACCCTTACTTCTGCACTGCTGCCTTCAGAGTTGGGCAGCTGGAGAGTTGTGGCTCCTGACTGAGGGCCCAGCTCTGCAGGCAGCAGAACAGAAGTAAGGGTGGCAATACCACACCATGCCACCCTCCCTTCTGCACTACTGCTGCTGGCAGCGGGTCTGCCTTCAGAGCTGGGATCCCGGCCAGCAGCCACCGCTCTCCAGCTGCCCAGCTCTGAAGGCAGGGCCGCTGCCAGCAGCGGCACAGAAGTAAGGGTAGCAGAACCGCAACCCCCCCTACAATAATCTTGCAGACCCCACCCCCCACAACAACTCCTTTTTGGGTCAGGACCCCTACAATGACAACACCATGAAATTTATGTTTTTTTAAAATCCTGTGACCATGAAATTGACCAAAATGGACCGTGAATTTTGGTAGGGCCCTACACATGAGCAAGGCAATCTGACCCATAAAGTTTAGTGATGAGAAAAATTCAAAATAACTAGAAGTTTAACTGAATCCTGTCTGAAAAAAATATATCATGAATGAATGAATGGTAGCATCAGCAGCAAAAACACAAGAATAATATATTTTGCATTAACTCAGGGCTTTACATGTTCAAAATGCTGTACAAACAAACTAATCCTTGGGTAGGTTTTGTAGGAAAAAATTTTCTTCAGAAAGTGAATCCAATATAATGGCTAAATAATACAGAGTAATTAGCTAAAGCATACACTATGAGTTTGTCCCGCTTTCACTGCAGTCAATTAATGACTCCCATTGACTGCAACAAGAGCTGGTGCACACCTTAAGGGTATGTCTACACTGCAATTAAAAACCCTGTGAGGTGGGAGGTCCCAGAGCTCAGGCTGCAACCTGAGCCCAAAAGTCTACACCACAATTAAACAGTCCCTTAGCCCAAGCCCTGCAAGCCTGGCATGGACAAGCCACAGGTGTCTAATTGTAGCGTAGACATAATAAGCTACTACCAGTGCTTAACCTCTCTTATCAATGGTTCCCTTGAAGATAACCGGAAGACTGAAATTATGATAGATATCACCTTACTTCTGTCAAATGTGGATATAGACATCAAAGGATATTCAGAACAAAAGGGGTTCCGACGACATCTTCTTCCTCCTTATCTCCAGCTCAGTTGAAAAACTAGAGGAACCAAGTTTGCCCTCACATCCATGGGGATAGGTGAACCATATAATGTGCTGACACTTTGCACAGAAGTTTAACATTATTGCTCTTTACATAATCACATGAGAAATACACAGATCTATACAAAAAGAATAAACCCTACAATCATTTCCCTGACTCAGTTTCCTCACCACTCCAAAGCATTCTTTGGGCTAGAGTCAGGGTCCTCTGTGGGATCCTGGGTCCCCATGCAGCTGCATGACTTCTTTTCCAAACCATGGAGCCTATCTTCCTAAGTAAGTTGGCTTCCAACGATCCTGGTAATCCGCCCCATTTTCCTATCCTGCCCAATTTCCTGAGTATGTCTCTGTAAGTATTTCCCATGTGAGTCTTTTGGCTTTGTCCTTCAGTAACTCTCCATTGCTCTCCACTTCCCTCTCTTCAGACAGGAGGAGGAAGTATCTACTCCCAGATCAAGCAAACCCATTGTACCAAGGTACTTTACCTATGATCACTGAGTTATAATGACTCCCCATTGTCTCTAGCCTGGCAGAGATGTGGAAACGGTGCCAGCTCATGGGGAAACGCATACAGAGGAGCACTTGTGATATGGCAATTTTCATAGTAATAACTTTATAATATGAACCAGGATACATAAGTGGTACAGACAGACTCCCCAAATTGTCACACTGTGCAAGTAACATTTAACAAAGGGGTCACAATCTGGCCTTACGAAAGGAGTTGCATGTCAGAATCTTTTAGTGCATTGGAAGTGCAATGGGGCTCTTCCTTAATCAGAAACACAAATCAAAAAATGCACACCAGATTCTTTGCATTTACAGTTCATACCACTGAGCACCTGGTCCTGCCTTTCAGTGCTAATGACAATCCATTCTCTGCTAATCTCTGTCAGAGCTCTCAATAACCCCGAAATGGTGGCACAGACTTAAATGAGGCTGTCTCCAGCGCTGGACCCCAGCATAACACAGGGCCTGCTCTTGTAAGATTCTCAGTTGTCATTCTCAATGGTAAAACTGCCATTGGCTGTAATGGGCGCATGCGGAATCCCATTGTGATCTAGAAGAAAGTCAGCAGCAGTACTGATAGATAGTGAATTTAAAGGAAACCTGTAATTCTATATCCTGTAATAAACAGATCATAAGGTCTGAGTAGAACAACAATGGAGCAGGCAAAGAGCAGCAGTGGGGCCCAAAGGCTGATGTTAAAGAACCCCCCTAAAGCTTTAAGAAATGTGTATTACACAAATACACAGGCCCAAACCTTCAAAGCATAATGCTATGAGGAGCTGTGCATCTTCAGCTCCTACCGAAGTCACCCTTCCTAGAGGCACTCAGCACCTCACAAGATTGGGCTCCTCAATGTCTTTTTCCTGGGGTTCTAAGAGGAAGTCCTACCTCACAAGATAACAAGGGAAAAACACAATAGGAATGAGTGAGCCAACTACAAAGGTTAGGATGAGAAACAGGACTATTGGAACCATTCACTCTCAGAAGTAGCTGATGTTCCTCCACTCCTTACTAAAGGTTCCTAATTTGGTTCCTGACATCTACCAAAAAGCTGACAGCTGAATCCAGACCAAGTTAAAGATAATATACAAATTTCAACAAACTCCAGCATCACCAATGGCTAAAGCATGCATAACTTTACTTTATAAATCACCACAGCATTAACTATCTGTTGGGAAAAAGAGAGCAACAGTCAGTATTTAGCTACCTTTCAATGTGCAGTTAGGCCAAGGAACACTTTCTTCTGGAGGCACTGCAGTCCACACTCCTGTTGGATGGCACAAATAGCCATTTGCCGGTTCACTGTCAAACTGGAAACCATCTTTGCAACGAATAATGCAGTAATCAGCTCGACAGTACAAAAATCCATTTGTGGGAGATGGAAATTTCTTGCATGCTGAGAAAAACAAGCAAGATCCTTTTAGATTTAAAAAAATAATTTGAAAATATTAAAAGTTGATTTTTGTGTGTGTTACAAAGCCATTTATTAAGTCAATAACTGTACCTGTAGTTTATCTGTGCATTTCAGTTACTTTGCTGTCAAACTCCAGCATTTGTTAACCTGTCATTTAACTTCAAATGAGGAAAAAGCATGTTGTCGGTCTGCAATCCAGAAGGAGATTGGTATGTTTCAACTGGATTCCCCATTGCATGTGCTGTTAAAATCTTCGCAATTATAATTACCTGAAGGTGGCATCTGTCCTGGGGATAGCAAGGAAGACACTGTCAGAAGACAAACGGATGCCATGGTTGTGAGAAAAAGCAGCATGATTTGGATATTTTTTTTAATTGAAGCATCAACTCCTTTACAGCACAGAGATGCTGGTACTCTTCATCTAATCGAGAAACCCTGTTTACTTAACAGTTAAACATTTAACTGGGGACAAATAAACCTTACAAACATTACCAAGGCTAAAGGGGAAGAGCCGTAGATAGACATGTTAATGATCATAAAGAAGACAAAGGGCAGTGAATGTATTCACTGAGGTGCATAACATTTATACAAATTGATTAGCTATTTTAAAGTGATGGCCCAGGTTGACGTTGATACCATTCCTAAATTCACGGAGCAGCCTTAGGAGATGATTGGCTCACCTTTCATTAATTTGCTCCTCCTGCATTCCAGGGTCTAAGTGGTTTTCTTGTCACTTTTGTCAATATTTTGGGATGGATCCTCTGCCAAACTAGTTTTAATAAAATTTCAATAGTCTCATCCATCTGTTCCGCAATGATCACTGCTTCTAAATAGATTTCTTTTTCTTTTTAGGTATTTGAATACATTTCATATCATATAAATAAAATCAATATTAAAGACTACTGATGCAAGAAACTAGGAATGGCACACACCAAGATTATTGTCTACTACCATCTGTGCTATGCAGTGCAAAGAGGAGAACCTTCCCTCAAGGAGTTTACAACTTCAATCCCATTATGCTCCCCTACTATTTAAAATAAGTAGAAGGAAACTTACTAATGTGAGAACTGAATGGCCCTAATATAACCCGAATGTCTAAGCATTCTTCTCCCCACCACGCGGAACCAGAAGCAGTTGCTGGGGCTGTGGACAGTTTGAGTATATTCTGGCTGACTTTATTGAAGAAATCTCTGAACAGTGCTTCCTATCAACAGCAGTACAGCAGGACCAATAACTGTGCTGCTATGAGCTGCTGGCTCCCAGCTGCAACCTAGGACTGGCACAAGGCAATCAGAGCAGATGTTAATGCTATGTGGAGACTGGGCAGCACCTTTCTTAGCTACTTGCCTATTCCACAAACTCTCTCTATAGATTTAATCCCGTCTGCACTCTGCAGTGAGTAGAGGAGTAGCATGTGGTGCTATGTGGTTAATGTAGTCAGTAAAATGCACTTAAAGCATGTATCTAAGATCAAAGAGCATATAAGAATAAAGAATCCATATTCACTCATTCACTGACTGAGCACAGATAAACACAATGCTGTGTGATACATAAACAGCAAGACCCTGTCTCAGGAGGGCAGGGAAGGGAAGGAATTAAAATCTTAGTTAAAGAACAAATCTTGTATAAAGGTTGTCAAGTAAGGTGTCTATGGAAAGGTTATGATTTGCTGAATATGATTATGTTATTCTTATGCATGTATCATTTTTGTATTTGATGTTATGAGTATTGGCTCTACACCTGGATTTCAAATGTTTCCTCCTGGGATAACACCCACAAGGTATTTAGCCAGCACATTTTGGAGGGCCCATCAAATTGAATGGCCCATCAAAAGAACATTTAACTCACAATGGAAGATGCCCACCTACCCTGAATGGACTTTCCTGTGAACGTGCTGTTTGAGGTATAGGTAATGACTTCTACTGTGACTAAGCAAAATTATGCATGGACATGTGACTTGCCCATGTGACTCCAAACACCACCTTGTCACCTGTGATTTGTTTCAACCAATGGGTTTACCTCCACATGGCAGAAGCTATAAAAGGCCCTGGAAACACCTCCATTTTGCCTCTTTCCTGCTTGAAGCATGGACTATGGACTTATACTAATAGGAGCATTCTAACCAAGGGACTGAGGTCCTTCCAATTTTTTGGAAGCAAACAGAAACTTGACTTAAATCAGTAGTTTATTCCATCACTGCTACAAGCCTGAACCAAGAACTTTGGAATTACTGTATGTATTTGACTCCTTTAGCCAATTTTAACTCTCACCTTTCTTTCTTCCCTTTTGTGATACTAAAGGATTGGCAACAACGTGGTTTTTTGGGTAAGATCTGAGTTGTGTGTGACCTGGGTGTGTGGCTGGTCCTTTGGGATCAGAAGAACCTTTTATTTGATGAGATTGGTTTTAAAGAACCACTCATATCTAAATCTAGTAGTTTTTGGTGGTGATGCAAAGACTGGAATGCCTAAGAAACTGCTGTTCTAACTTCTTGTTAGCCAGTGTGGTGAAACAGAAGTTTACTTTTATTGCTGGTTTGGTATACCTCATGGGAGAGTAACCTCCAGTTTTAGAGTATATCTGCTCTATTTCTCAGCAGTTTGTCCTGAATTTGGTATTCTCAGTTGTGACCCACAAATGCACCATTACACCTCCATTTTGTGGGATGGAGGGCAGGGTAGACATGGAGCTGCTCTGTAATAATTTATAAATACTGTATGTTGACCTGGCTCTTGGGGTGTTTACTAAATAAATAAGTTGGTTTAGTTTTAACAGTGTAAGGGAAACAAGCAGGAAGAATGGCTCAAGATAAGCCATCCTGCAGTAAACACTCAATGACTGCTAAGAGAACATGCCCAAGCTAGTTGCTGTGAAGGTTCTATCTCCTGACTCCAGTCAATTATAGCACTGGTTTTTGACAAGCTGGGCTGACAGTCCAGGAATGGACAAAAACTAAAGGATCTCTGGTTGGATAAGAACAGCCTCTCTCTTTCCAGAGCGGAGTTTGTTGTTGGGGAGCTGTTCAGACTGTGACAGACACCTGCTAGAGTGTTCAAAGAAGCTAAGCCTGACTAGCCCACTAGCACAGGATGGTAGGGCTTTAGGTAAGATAGGTGTGTATAGTGTGTTTGTTGTTTTAAAATCCTTCTTTATTCTATATTTGTTCATTTTTAAAATGAAACAATGGCTTGATTTAAGACTATCTGTCCGATCACTGTATTCAAAACTGGTCACAGATTCTCAAAGGGAGGAAACACAGCACCCAGTCAGAGCTGTCAATTATGTAAGCATGGTTGATGCACATTGTTGCAGCTTGGGCTAAGCTCAGGTTCTGAAGCCCACCCCGCACCTGACGCTTCAGAGCCAGAGATACAGCCCAAGCTGGAACTTTTATGCAACTATTTTTGAGCACTAGCATGAGCCCTGCAAACCTGAGTCTATCAACCTGGGCTGGGACACCTGGTCCTGCAGGCTCCAAATGCTTTGTAGACATAAGGGCTCAGAAAAAGCAAAACTATCTGTGACCATTTGGTTTGCAAGGGACAATTCTGCCGTTTGCTGAGTCCTAAAGATGAAGCAAGAAAAACGTATTTATTTTTCATTTCCCTTTCGCTTACATGAACCTCCCTTGAAGGGAACTGAAACTTCCCTAGAGACACCAGCCTTTACCATTTGAGGAACATGCTATGGAAATGTTTTTTCACATATACTGTATGACCTTAAAATGAGCCTGACTTGCTTCATGGTATGTTTGAAATGCGGGGAAAAAAAATACTGGATGTTGAAAAAAAAACCTGGGGAAATCTGTTTCCTCCTACATTTCTACATTTAGCACTGAGCTTGACATGACCTTCAATTTCCCATGATATAATCAGATATAAATGTATGTTTACTTAATCGTGATGAAATAATACGGGTTACAGAGATTTTGTGTAAAATACAAGTTTATAGCCTAGACTATAGTTACACATGTCTACAGTTTTTACGAGTCTCTAAAATAGATTTCTTCTACTCTTCAAATTATTGCATGCACACACATCCAATCTAGATTATATTTAGGAAACTCATTTTCTTTTTGGTAAAAACTCATTTCAAAGAAAATATCCAAGTCTGTACTATATGCACAGTGCAATATTCTAATAAATGGATGGACTAATTTACCAGCTAAAAATTTAATCATTTCACAGCATATGTAACTTCTTACTACGTCCTCTTTTGTAAAACCTGAAGCAAATAATAAAAGCACCACTGTTCACTGTTCTGTTCTTCCAAACATGAGGAGCAATCATATAATTAGAACCTCAGATCATTTATTTTTTAATTAAGGAAAAGAAGAAAAAAAGAACAAAAGTAAAGTTTATATGCAATACAGTGAGGGGGTGTATTTTCTCTAACAAGACTGCAGCTACTCTGACAGCACAATGTTCATGCACTCAGATGTGTGCTCTTCAAAATCTAAAGATGCATTACAAAGAAAGACATTATAATTTCATCAGCACAGGACCTGACCCCTTTAATTCTGAATATCCAATACATGCAATGAACTGTTTGCAACTGGGTTGCAGACCAAGAATTATTCACAGAAATTACTGACAAATAATTTTGATTAAACAAATATATCTGAGAAAACTATGATCTGTTTGTGGACACTTCACACACCAGAAAAAGAGGTGTGATTCATCAAATAAGTTACTCAGTACAAGTTATGGCCCTGATTCAGCAAAACAGTGACATGTGCCTAAATGCTTTGCTGAATTCACGCCTATTGTCCACCTCTAATTATCAGCCAGAAACATGTATCTGAAGTGCTGCATATTTTGGTAAAAAAAATCTTGTATTTATATGCCTTGAAGAAGACAGGAAGCTGCATGTAGTGTAAGTTATGACGCTGTTGTACAACTGAATGCTTTCAACCCCTATCCAAAATTGTATCTTTTGGTTTATTTGTTTTCCCTTTATTAATGTTTGTTCTTTTCCACCCCAAATTGTGATCCTGTAAAACAGAAAATGAATCCTTCCCTAAACAGAGCATTCAGCATACAAACAGCAGCAAAGGGCTGGAATGTACAAGCCCTTATTCACACCAACATTTTCATTCAAGTTAGCAGAGCTACTCTTGTCAGCGAAGAGTCCTCACATAAGTAAAGACCTTGCACAATTGAGTCCATAACCACCTTTTAAAAAATCTATTTTGATTCCCCCAGTGATATGCTGGCTGGTTCCAATGTGCAGTGAAGCATCATGATGGTCCCACAGATATCTGATGAAGTGAACTGTAGCTCACGAAAGCTTATGCTCAAATAAATTTGTTAGTCTCTAAGGTGCGACAAGTACTCCTTTTCTTTTTAGGAAAGCCTGGCTTTTTTTCATCATTTCATTTAGCTATCAACATTTACTATTATTTTATATCCTTGAGGATCTGAAAATAAATATTTTAAAGCTTACTTCTTGTTAACTTGCTGAATGCCCATTTTAGCAGTTGTGGGACCTTGAGCACATACTGAGGAAACAGATGAATTTCCTTACTGTTTCAATTGCATCAATTACTCTTCACTTGCTTTCTTACTCTGTTGTATAACGTCCCTGTGCACTACTAAACACCTGCTTTATTTCACACAAAATGTGGCATGCAGCACTCTTAAAGGGACACTACCAACTTAAAAAGCACATTCTGCCTGAAACTCTAACCTTCTATTGCAACAGGTAACACTTGGCATTTATAACTAAATACACTAGTTGTACAAAAGTATTTGTCTGTTTTTGTAGATTTGACTGTACGTTGGCCAAGATTTTAAAAAAATAAGATCCTAAAGTTAGGTTCTGACATCGATGTTTAAGCACCTAAACAAATGGACAGATTTTCCAAAGTACTGGGCGTGTTTAAAGTTAAGTATATAAGTACGTGTTTACATGATCAGGACCTAAGATTTTAAAACTATGAACCAAAAGTTGTTCCTTTTCTACAGAAAATAGCATCTTCGACTGATTAAGCTTTAAGAGACAATATTACTATTCATTTTTGTTCAGATCTAAAAATTGGCCCAAATCATTTTAAACAAATATAAACATCAAGCTTTTTGTCCATCCTTATTTCCTAAGAGACAAAGGGCATTGTGCTAAGGAAAATAGAAATTTTGACCTTGGGGAAACCAAAAGCACTTGCAGGTACACTCGTTACAATATCTGGAATGGTTTGTGGAGTCTTCCAAAAATAGAAATATATTAAATTGAATATTTGGACTTTGGATAATTCACAGATCTTCTCATTTAAACTTTGCTTAATAACAGAAAATCTTCTTTCAGTTGAGTAAGAGTGCTCAATAATACAGTTGTAATTTGTCACCACACACACATGCAAAACAAAACGTTCACTAATTTTGTGCCTCAGTTTTTGGGGGGCCATCTTGATATACCCGCAGGTGTCAAGTTTGGCACTCAAAAAGTGAGACATCCAAAATTAATAGACACTACTGAAAATTTACAGCACATTGTCTAGATAATTGTTCTTTTAAACACTTTCGTCAAATGTTTTGAGAATGCCCACTTCATTATGCACACCCGACTATATGGATACCAAACAAAAGATTATCAATATATATGGCAAAGATCATTACACAACGGTAGAACAGACTTTCCTTCTTAGACCTTATAATCATCAAGCAGGTCATTTTTCTCTCAATAATTCAACCTCCATGTTACCATTGTGATGGAAGAACTAATAACTTTTGTGGCCTGCTACAGGGAATAGTATAAGAAATACAAGCACTTCATTCCTTTGTAGTTAATACATTCATGCAATCTGCAAGAAGCTGGCTCAAAGACCCCAGTGCTCTACGCAAAGGCACAATAAAGCTATCTGTGATACCTAGATGGCTCGTTACAGTCGTATCTTAGCAGCTCACAACACTCCTGTGAGGTAAGGAAGGACTACTATGCCCATTTTACTGATTAGAAACTGAACTACGGTGCAGGGAGACTAAGTGGTCAAACAGGAAGCCTATGACAGACCAGGGACTTGAACCTACATATCTAGGTTAGCACCCTAACTACTGGGCCATCTTTGCAACATTACCTACAGCTGCTGCTCCTGAAGATCTCATATGGCTGGTCAGGACCGGAAGCTGCTGTGACACGAGCACTGACGGGCATGCACTTGTATGCATTGGGGTAAAGTGAGTCACCCAGCCATGGTGATATCAGCATTCGCACTAGTACCGTAGGTGCACAGTTACAACAGTTCTAGATGAAGCCTTTTTCTAACCCTTTTATTAAACAAAAACTAGAGGTTAGGCCTAAACTACTTGATTAATTTAGTGAATAGAATTATGTTAATACAAGTACATTACACTACGACCACTTAATAAAAAAGTCACAGATAGATGCAGTTAAAAAAAGGGAGGGAAAGTGTGTTTTCTTTGGAGTCTGGAAGAGCATTTACTGGCAACTTGCAGCACCTGAGCTCCACCTACCAGTCAGTTTGCTTTGGTTTACAATCAGTGAACGGAAGGAGCCCAACCTTGTTGTTATAATTATTATTTTACAACTTTTGGCATTGAATTCAACAGCCGACCTAGCCCATCTGGTTACATTTCCTTCAGTGGTATCTTCATTTCCCCTGGAGGATTTTCTGTTTCTTCAATATTGACTCATATTGTGTAACCATAAAATCAAGAGGATATACTCCTAGTTCCAGCCTCCCAAAGGAGGACTGAGATTTGCCCCTATAAAAAGTTGTTATTGCTAGAGGTATTGCTGGAGCTGCTAACCTTTCCTCAGTCTCTTTGAGCTCTGTTCTCTGCTGTCTTGTAAAAGCTGGCAAACACTATGGCACGTTCTCTGAGCGAGGCCTTTGACACTCTGTCAGGAAGCTGGACTTAAATTCTACAACAAAACCACCTAGTTTTATGGCAGGCTGGGGCATCAGACCGGAAATTCTGCAACAGCTTCACTTATATTAATAAAGGAACATTTTTATTAAATAAAATTAAATATGAAAACCATTCATACAGCTAACACTGTAATCCCTAGATTACTTATTTTGATGTTATGTGCAATGTATTATATACTCTGCCCACCTTTTCACTTTGGAAAGTGTCAGAGATATTTGCACTGACAGTGCACAGCTACGTCATAGAAGCTGTCCAGAGAATTTGGAGGTGTTGGCAACGGGTTGGGAGGCAGTTATGACTCTTGGCACTCCAGAAAACATGGCAGATAGTTTGGAACTGTGGGGTAAGTATAACAGCCAGCTGCTTCAGATAAAGGAGCAGCAGCAGAAAGAGTTAACAACATTTTACATTGATCACTCATCTTTAGGTTTCATAGTTAAACCATTGGGACGAATGCGATAGGTCACACTTCAGTGCTCTTGTTTAAGGCTGTATGCAAACTCAGGGACACAACAGTGCAGTTTATGTTTTAAACGTGTTCTTTGAAACCATAAAAGTTAGAAACATAATTTGGACTCTGTGGAATGACGTTGTGGCCAGGGGCTCCAGTCGCAAAATCAAAAAATTGCAAAACACGCCAACCCCATTTCTGAACTCCCTCTTTCTCCCACTTATTCTCACCCTTCTACAACCAAGAAGTGAGAAAACACATACCTACTTGCTGTAGTTTTCCTGGTCCTTTTTAACTTAATGAAAAATTATACAATTTACCTATCATGAAGTTTTTCAATTCAGATCGCACAATGTTTTATTTAATTATAACTGTAATATATTTTGTTAAAACAAACAAAAATAAAAAAACAAGTTCAAAATTAAGGGTTGGCCCTTCAGAAAAACAGAGATCTAACTAGAACTTCAGTCCACATACCAGACTGTACTCAGTTGAATCTAAACCTTTACCTAAGTTAACTTCCCCCCAGTCTTCTACTCCTAGCCCTTACATGATTCAGAGAATGTTTATGCCTTCCACTTTTCTGATATCCTAAATCCAGTTCAAGGTCTCCGCTAGTTAGGAATCTCTAGTAGGTCGGCGGCTACATTCAAATGATAATGGCTGCAGTCTTCATATTGATTGAGTTACCAAACTTTAGGCACCCAAGTCTGGAAACTAGACTCAACACTTTTCAGCACCTATATACATCTTTTGTTAGATAAAGCATTCTACAAACAGCTCAATCATTTTCATAATAGCCCTTTGACATGTTATTACCCACATTTTAAGTGATGCCATAAGGCTGGGGAGTGAATCAGGATCAGAGTTGAGATTAAAATTGACCAAGTGATTCATAATTTATGCTCCATCAAGTCCTTCCTGGTCCAAAAATTACCATCACCCCCAATGTTTTACTTTTTTTGTAATCTGAACTCCTAATTATATCATTTAAAATCTAAATCTAGAATAAACAAAAAAAAAATGGAGAAGGGAAAAGTAATCCATAAACAATTATTTTCATTAAGGGATAATATTCAAACCAGCTGAGTATACAAAACAATAAACATCTTTTTATGTATGAGTAGTTCAAGAAATGGAGCTGAAGAATTTGAAAACAGAATAAAGCTGATTACTCCAAGTACATTCAAATGTCACCATTCTTATAACTCAACAAAGTGAATTATCTTTGAATACCTATTGGAAGTGTGTTTTCAAATCAGGAACATTCATCACATAAATCAACACATTAAAATAAAATATATTTAACTATAAGACATAATATATAGCTTTCTTTCCTTGAGAAGATTTGGTAGTGTTATGCTGCTCCTATATTGCCCTTTTCAGTTTCATCATACTGGGGAATTGGCCAGGATGAATAAAGTGTTGAGGGACAGGTTTTTAAAATGAGTAATCATTTAAGGGATCAGCCAGTGGGGAAAAGGAAAGGTGTAACTGGATGCTCTAAAGGGCAGATCTGCTATTAGTGAAGTCTATGGACTTTTGGCCATTGGCTACGATGGGATCAGGATCAGTTGACAAAGGTAGCTGAAATTTTTCACACAATTTTTTTCCCCATCAAAAAATTTTCTTTATTTCCAAAAAAATGGTCATAATCAAAATTTTGTATTTTCACATAATTTCTTGCAATATTCTTTTACTAAAATTGATATTGAGAGCGTTTCTCATTTTGATAAAAATTTCAATCAAAATTTTGGTAAAACTCATCAGAGAAAATTTCATGAAAAACTGAAGACTAAATCCCTTTCACCATTTCAAAATAAAAGCAAATTTGAAATTTCAAAAATTTTGGTACATTCATTTTCCTGGTTTTTGCTCAGCTCTATGAGATACGAGACTGGTTTTAAATGACCGAGGGACAAGGACAACTCATTAAGCAGAACTTTAACTAAATGCATCCTTCAGAATGCTACTGGAAATCTTGGGTATACTGTAAAATATTGCTGAAGCAAGGGGGTTACCTTGGGGGGTGATTGTTAGAATAGTTTTCATTGTATTGTCAGCAAGACTTCCACTATAATTCATGATTTATGGTAAGAGATCAGCTGAAACCTCTTTCTTGTCTTGCAATTGTGTTTATGCTGGCAATGCACTTTCTACTAAAATCGTAGAATCATAGAATATCAGGGTTGGAAGGGACCTCAGGAGGTCATCTAGTCCAACCCCTTGCTCAAAGCAGGACCAATCCCCAACTAAATCATCCCAGCCAGGGCTTTGTCAAGCCTGACCTTAAAAACTTCTAAGGAAGGAGATTCCACCACCTCCCTAGGTAACGCATTCCAGTGTTTCACCACCCTCATAGTGAAAAAGTTTTTCCTAATATCCAACCTAAACCTTCCCCACTGCAACTTGAGACCATTACTCCTTGTTCTGTCATCTGCTACCACTGAGAACAGTCTAGAGCCATCCTATTTGGAACCCCCTTTCAGGTAGTTGAAAGCAGCTATCAAATCCCCCCTCATTCTTCTCTTCCGCAGATTAAACAATCCCAGTTCCCTCAGCCTCTCCTCATAAGTCATGTGTTCCAGTCCCCTAATCATTTTTGTTGCCCTCCGCTGGACTCTTTCCAATTTTTCCACATCCTTCTTGCAGTGTGCGGCCCAAAACTGGACACAGTACTCCAGATGAGGCCTCAGCAATGTTGAATAGAGGGGAATGATCACGTCCCTCGATCTGCTGGCAATGCCCCTACGTATACATCCCAAAATGCATTTGCCTTCTTGGCAACAAGGGCATACTGTTGACTCATATCCAGCTTCTCGTCCACTGTAACCCCTAGGTCCTTTTCTGCAGAACTGCTGCCGAGCCATTCGGTCCCTAGTCTGTAGCGGTGCATGGGATTCTTCCATCCTAAGTGCAGGACTCTGCTCTTGTCCTTGTTGAAACTCATCAGATTTCTTTTGGCCCAGTCCTCCAATTTGTCTAGGGCCCTCTGCATCCTATCCCTACTCTCCAGCAAATCTACCTCTCCTCCCAGTTTAGTGTCATCTGCAAACTTGCTGAGGGTGCAATCCACACCATCCTCCAGATCATTTATGAAGATATTGAACAAAACCGGCCCCAGGAACGACCCTTGGGGCACTCCACTTGATACTGGCTGCCAACTAGACATGGAGCCATTGATCACTACCCGTTGAGCCCGACAATCTAGCCAACTTTCTATCCACCTTATAGTCCATTCATCCAGCCCATACTTCTTTAACTTGCTGGCAAGAATACTGTGGGAGACCGTGTCAAAAGCTTTGCTAAAGTCAAGGAACAACACGTCCACCGCTTTCCCTTCATCCACAGAGCCAGTTATCTCGTCATAGAAGGCAATTAGATTAGTCAGGAATGACTTGCCTTTGGTGAATCCATGCTGACTGTTCCTGATCACTTTCCTCTCCTCTAAGTGCTTCAGAATTGATTCCTTGAGGACCTGCTCCATGATTTTTCCAGGGACTGAGGTGAGGCTGACTGCCCTGTAGTTCCCAGGATCCTCCTTCTTCCCCTTTTTAAAGATGGGCACTACATTAGCCTTTTTCCAGTCGTCCAGGACTTCCCCCGATCGCCATGAGTTTTCAAAGATAATGGCCAATGGCTCTGCAAGCACATCCGCCAACTCCTTTAGCACTCTTGGATGCAGCGCATCTGGCCCCATGGACTTGTGTTCGTCCAGCTTTTCTAAATACTCCTGAACCACTTCTTTCTCCACAGAGGGCTGGTCACCTCATCCCCATGCTGTGCTGCCCAGTTCAGTAGTCTGGGAGCTGACCTTGTTCGTGAAGACAGAGGCAAAAAAAGCATTGAGTACATTAGCTTTTTCCACATCCTCTGTCACTAGGTTGCCTCCCTCATTCAGTAAGGGGCCCAAACTTTCCTTGACTTTCTTCTTCTTGCTAACATACCTGAAGAAACCCTTCTTGTTACTTTTAACATCTCTTGCTAGCTGCAACTCCAGGTCTGATTTGGCCTTCCTGATTTCACTCCTGCATCCCCGAGCAATATTTTTATACTCTTCCCTGGTCATTTGTCCAATCTTCCACTTCTTGTAAGCTTCATTTTTGTGTTCAAGATCAGCAAGGATTTCACTGTTAAGCCAAGCTGGTCGCCTGCTATATTTATTATTTTTTCTACA
This sequence comes from Caretta caretta, assembly GCF_965140235.1. Lineage (NCBI taxonomy): Eukaryota > Metazoa > Chordata > Testudines > Cheloniidae > Caretta > Caretta caretta. Next base: position 50,460,883 of record NC_134216.1, on the reverse strand, counting down.
CATCGGGATGGTTTGTCCCTGTAACCTCAATAAAGATTCTTTAAAATACAGCCAGGTCTCCTGGACTCCTTTCCCCCTCATGTTATTCTCCCAGGGGATCCTGCCCATCAGTTCCCTGAGGGAGTCAAAGTCTGCTTTTCTGAAGTCCAGGGTCCGTATTCTGCTGCTTTCCTTTCTTCCCTGTGTCAGTATCCTGAACTCAACCATCTCATGGTCACTGCCTCCCAGGTTCCCATCCACTTTAGCTTCCCCTACTAATTCTTCCCGGTTTGTGAGCAGCAGGTCAAGAAGAGCTCTGCCCCTAGTTGGTTCCTCCAGCACTTGCACCAGGAAATTGTCCCCTACCCTTTCCAAAAACTTCTTGGACTGTCTGTGCATCGCTGTATTGCTCTCCCAGCAGATATCTGGGTGATTGAAGTCTCCCATGAGAACCAGGGCTTGCGATCTAGTAACTTCCGTGAGTTGCCGGAAGAAAGCCTCGTCCACTTCATCCCCCTGGTCCGGTGGTCTATCGCAGACTCCCACCATGACATCACCCTTGTTGCTCACACGTCTAAACTTAATCCAGAAACACTCAGGTTTTTCTGCAGTTTCATACTTGAGCTCAGAGCAGTCATATGGCTCCCTTACATACAGTGCAACTCCCCCACCTTTTCTGCCCTGCCTGTCCTTCCTGAACAGTTTATAACCATCCATGACAGTACTCCAGTCATGTGAGTTATCCCACCAAGTCTGTTATTCCAATCACGTCATAATTCCTTGACATCACCAGGACCTCCAGTTCTCCCTGCTTGTTTCCAAGGCTTTGTGCATTCGTATATAAGCACTTGAGATAACCTGCTGATCGCCTCTCTTTCTCAGTATGAGGCAAGACCCCTGCCCTCTCACGCGCTCCTGCTTCCTCCTGGTATCCCACTTCCCCACTTACCTGAGGGCTTTGGTCTCCTTCCCCCGGTGAACCTAGTTCAAAGCCCTCCTCACTAGGTTAGCCAGCCTGCTTGCGAAGATGCTCTTCCCTCTCTTCGTTAGGTGGAATCCGTCTCTGCCGAGCACTCCTCCTTCTTGGAACACCATCCCATGGTCAAAGAATCCAAAGCCTTCTCTCCGACACCACCTGCGTAGCCATTCGTTGACTTCTGAGTTACAAGGTAACTGTCAAATATACTATTAGAGCACTCTATAAGAAAAATAGTTAACAGATTAGTGTCGAGGCCTCCCACTACATCATTACATATTATATTAGGACAACTTCTTTCTTGTTGCTTAAATTATGTGAATTAGTTAAATTTTTTCTTCTTTTAGCTTTAAATATTCAGCCAGGAAAAGTAAAAATAAAATAACCTCCCCCAGATTTTCTACCTCAGACCTGACATTATAGTATGTTACTGCACTGCAAAGTACCATCTATTGATTTCTTAGAAATGCATTATTGTGGTTTCTATGAATGATAAAGTTTTCAGCAGGCTTTCACACAGCAGCACTATACAGCAAGAGTCATGACAAATGAGACAATGGGGCTTTTTTCTTCACACTTGTAAATCATTAATCCTACCATGATATTAGTAAAATACTTGAAGGCTGTAAAATAGGACTGACTATCCTTCAAAAGGTTTCAGAGGAACAGCCGTGTTAGTCTGTAGAAATTATGGGCTTGATGCAGAAATTACTGGGTGAGGTTCTATAGCCTGTGTTATGCAGACAATTAAATTAGATTATCACAATGGTCCCTTCCAGCCCTAAAATCTTTGACTATGAACAGCAGTAGGAATACAGAAATCAGATTAAAATTTGTAACACACACTGGCCAATCTTTTATCCACCTTCTCTTATTAATTTATACCTGGCAAAGTCTGATTGATTGCTTAATTATCCAAACTTCCTCCTGCCTTCTGTCGTCATGGCAATAGGGCTACCCCTGGATCACACCAGTTTTCAGATGTGTCTTCTGAGGATGTTTGGAAAACAAACAAATGAGGCAAACAACAACAAAGGATAGATATGGCAATTTCCTGTAATATCCTAAACAAATGTTATTGAATTAAATTAAACCTTACTAAATTAAACTTAATTCAATAAAGTTTGAGTATCTTAGTAATTCATTCTACTACAAATGCACATGTATTATTGGGGGATTATATTTAACTTTTGTAAAGGGGAGACAGACCTAATATAAATCCAGGGAAGCATTAAGAGATTTTAAAACAATGGACCAGATAAGATTGAATTTTTACCTCAGTGGGTTTCCTATGAAATACCTGGGAGAAGAGGAATGCTAATTACCCACCTCTGGACCCATCCTTTTGAAGCTGTGCCCTGAGGAGAAACCCATTGTCTCCTGATCACCTGTTAACTTAAGACAACATCAGAAGCCCAGACTGCATAGAAGACTGACTCTCAGATTCATGGGGTACTTGCTTTGCATTAACAGCTGTTATGAACATAGGTATGTCTATGCTGAAATAAAAGTCCCACAGCATGGCTGCGGCTGGCCCAGGTCAGCTGACTCAGACTCGGGCTGTGGGGCTATAAGTTGCTGTGTAAACATTCAGGCTTGGGTTGGAGCCCTGACTCTGGGTACCTCCCCACTCATGGTGTCCCAGAGCATGAACCCAAAAGCCTACACAGCAATTTTACAGTCCCGCAGCCTGAGCTCTTTGAGCTTTAACCAGCTGATCAGGGCCAGCCATGGATGTTTAACTGCTGTGTAGACGTATCCCTTGTGACCACAGAAAAACCCACTGGTGTGGTTTGAGGGACTGATCACTGGCCAGAGCCCTTACCTAATCTCTGGTACCGTTTTAACATGTGTGTAGGTTCTTTTATCATTTTAAACATGTTTTTCTGTAATGCTTTTGCCTTAAGAAGAAATGTGCTTACTTACAGAGAGCTTGTGGTAACTTATGTCTGTGGCAATTACCCTGTTCAGAGCCTTCAAAAATAAAGCAAAGCACAGCAGGTCTGCTTGGATAGTGTGACTTTGCTAGGGGATTCACAGTGTAGGCAGGGAACTGTGCAGCCTGTATACACCCCGGTCAGCAGGGAGACCGTCTACATGTCTACATCCAAGAGACGGGACATCTGGGGAACTGGAAGCCTCAGAGTGGGTGTTCTTCCTGGACTGCAAGAGGGGAGTTCAGTCTACCCAACTTTTAAATCCCTCCTTCTACTTGTTTTGCACCCACAATTTTCACATTTCTCTGATTCTCTCCTTCTTAATGGGGCTTGTGATACTTCTGGGGGATTCACAAGGCTGTGGGGCACCTTGCTTACACCTGGCTTTTGTGTGAGGGTGCCTACCCCTTACACTTGAGATTGCTACTCAGTTTAACACACAGCATTTAGATAAGTTTAGTGTGAAACAAGCAGAAGTTTATTTAACAAAGTGTAGAGATTTGAGTGAAAGCAAGTAAAAGGATTGGAAACAAATGGTTTCATATAAAATAAAATAATAAATCTCATCCTAGAATTTAGGCTTATTTAACTAAATACTTTTCTGTCTTATAGATCAATACTTACTCAAAGTCCTTCAGGTTTCAGAGTAACAGCCGTGTTAGTCTGTATTCGCAAAAAGAAAAGGAGTACTTGTGGCACCTTAGAGACTAACCAATTTATTTGAGCATGAGCTTTCGTGATGCATCCGATGAAGTGAGCTGTAGCTCACGAAAGCTCATGCTCAAATAAATTGGTTAGTCTCTAAGGTGCCACAAGTACTCCTTTTCTTTTTTCAAAGACCTTCCAGCATCTTAGAGCCAGACTTGGCTGTGATCATCTGTCAGCTTACTCCTAGGTGAAAGAAAAAACCTTAACTCCCACCCTTGCTATGTAGTTAAGGACAATTGTTTTGTACCCCTGTAGGTCCCCTCTTCAGAGACTTAATTTGGGGTTCCTTTGTCTTTGAAAATTTTCAGGCCTATGCCTGACCCAGGCAGTAGACAGAGCCTGTCTCAACAGATGATTATTGTTCTATATGCTGTCCGAGTCAGCTCTGATGTTCACCAGGTGACAAGCTTTACTTCCACTGTTTTGGAATCTAATATTTTACATATCTCAAACTACTTCCTGTACAAACATCTTGCAGGGCAACAAAAATGAGTAGGGGTATGGAACAGCTTCTGTATGAGGAGAGATTAAAAAAACTGGGACCATTCAGCTTGAAAAAGAGATGACTAAGGGGCGATATGATAGAGATCTATAAAATCATGACTGGTGTGGAGAAAGTTAATAAGGAAGTGTTATTTACTCCTTCCCATAACACAAGAAATAGGGGTCACTAAATGAAATTAATAGGCAGCAGGTTTAAACCAAACAAAAGGAAGTATTTCTTCACACAACATACAGTAAACCTGTGGAACTCCTTGCCAGAAGATGTTGTGAAGGCCAAGACTATCACAGGGTTCAAAAAAGAACTAGATAAGTTCATGGAAGATTGGGCCATCAATGGCTGTTAGCCAGGATGGGCAGGTATGGTGTCCATAGCCTCCATTTGCCAGAAGCTGGGAATGGGCAACAGGGGATGGATCACTTGATTATCTATTCTGTTCATTCCTTCTGAGGCTCCTGGCATTGACTACAATTGGAAGACAGGATACTGGGCTAGATGGACCTTTGTTCTGACCCAGTATGGCCATTCATATGTTCTTGCAACAATTAGGAAGACCAAAAGACTAGCTCTTGGCAGAGATCTCACGTGCCACCTTTTGTTGAACTATATGCATATCTCTGTAAAACCCTGTGTATCCCCTTTGCCTTCTACCATTTGGTATCAAGGTGTTCCTGGGACACAGGGCTCAGACTGTTTAAGGCGCTGGGCACACCCAGCGAAGAGCTCAGCAGCCAAGTCTAAGCTTCACTGCTCACAGGACATTCAGGACCAGGCGCTTAGACAGTAGGTCCTCTGCAGACTTTCGTCTTGCTAGCCTTGTCAGCAAGAAGATTCCTCTAAGGGTATATCTTCACTACCTGCCTGATTGGCGGGCAGCAATCGATCCAGTGGGGATCGATTTATCACGTCTAGTTTAGATTCGATAAATCGATCCCCGAGCACTCTCCTGTCAACTCCTGTACTCCAGTGCCGTGAGAGGCACAGGCAGCGTCAAAGGGGGAATGGCAGCAGTCAACTCACTGCGGTGAAGACACCACGGTAAGTCAACCTAAGTACGTCGACTTCAGCTACGTTATTCACATAGCTGAAGTTGCGTAACTTAAATCGATTCTCCCCTTTCCTCCCCCCACTGTAGACCAGGGCTAAGATACTAATGCAAATACCTTTAGGTGATACAAGAAGCTAGTGGGATTTGTGGAAGGCTTCTAGAATACAAATATGTCATCTCTGGACCACAGTACACTACAGATCCACAAGATTAAGCAACCTATAACTCCTGGGGCACATTTCAGAAGCTTTTACTGACTTTGTTGGGAGTGGCAGCTGAAAAATCAAGTGATGTCTCCACACTTCTCTCTTTCCACTTTACTCCTACTTTCTTCTCTCTTGCCTTCATTTCCTGTCACTTCCCATGCACACTTGTTCTCAGTTAACCCTTTGCATGCTTGCTTTCACTCTCTCCCTTTTGATTATTCTACCCTCCTTCCCCTACTCCTTTAAGTTTATCTTTTTTTTCCCCATGAGGAAAAAAATATATGAAAAAAAATCTTATAGTGTCTTTAAAAATCAGTTGAATTTAATCTGGTACCATGGACACTAACATTCATTAATCATAACAGTATGGATATTGCATGGTGCCACTACAGGGCAGAATTAAGATGGTTTTGGAGCATTAACTGTGCATTTCTATACCTTACCATATTTGCATTTCTTTTCAATTTAACCTTTATGTGGGCTTGGGGAATAATCACACTATGCCTATTATGCTAAATTACTGATGTGCACTCTCAACTTTAAAGTACTTTTGGCTAGAATTATCCATTAGAATATGGCAAACAATTTAGCTTTGTCAAGATGGGACACAGGTGATTATCTTCTTCCCAGAATTAGGTACTCAGATCCCACTATGAGCACATCTAAAAATATCTTACTCTCCAACATAGGATGTTCTCCGATTGCCAAAATACATGGTTGTCACTGATATTTTTTTAGTCCATGTATCGCTCAGGAAAGTTCCCTGGATGTGGAACCCCACTGTTTCTTCAGGTAGCAGCAGATCAAGATTCCTCACACTGCTGCATAATGGCAGCCTTTAGGGACCACATCTAGGCGTTGAGAGTAGATTTCAGTTTCCACAGCTATTCAGTCCTTGGTCTGTCCTTCAGTTATGATAGTGACTACATATGTTTACTTGTCTGGTATTTCTTTGCCACTACAAACTAAACTCAGACCACAGATCAGCTGGATAAATCCAACAGATTTAAGAGAATGACAACTTTCAGTTCCTTTGGGTCAATGAAATGCCCATAGCCAGTTACCATGTAGCTTTAGAATGATTTAGAGACTCTTAGCTCAAGTTCTTGGTCCGGTTTTTCTGCTATACACAAGTGAAGCATTACACCTGGGATTAGGAGCTGCTCCTAACAACGCTTTCCATAAATACAGGAAATGGTTGTGTCATCCCAAGTGTTCAGTCCTTACACATTAAACAGGTGGGAAAACTGCAAAGGAAATCTTTTGAACTTGAATAATTAGCAGTTTGGGTGGAGCACTGGATTAAGGCTTCTCTTTACTGTACTGGCCTTTCACCTCTGGAACTTGAGCTTCTAGCCAGAGTGATGTAATGGAATAGTCTTTGAACAGGACATTTAATAATAGAACATGAAATTAGCTAGAGAAAGATAATGGTCTCCATAACTATTTTTTCTTGGCCAATAAGTCTTAAGGACAGTGTACAGTTGAGACCTAATATTCAATTTGTGCAGGTTTATATTTTTAAAGAATAGCAAATGCTGAAAACAAATGCTATTAAACTGCTCCTTATCTTCAGTATCTGCTCCTGTCTTCTAATGGGTTGCTACCCAAAGGCTCAACTCCAGAAAGGAGCTGAAGGAGCCAGGATTCATCACCGAATTTGATCCTGTGGTTGGATCATTAGCTTCCCTAGCATGGGCTGGTACCGATAGGGAGTGCGACATGAAAGCTAATCCATGCCGCCCGCATATAAATGGATGTTGGTATTAAGAATAAGTATACAGAGAGTCCCTATGAGATTGAGCGGGGAAGGACATGATGCTGTGTAAATGCCCCCGGTCGTGTTCTCTCCTGCACTCAGTCCAACCTTAGAAGTCAATCCCAACAGTGTGCAGGCAGAGGGTTTCTGCAGAGATCAGGGAAGGGGGTGAAATGCTACGGAACTGGCACTCAGTCCTTCTACACCATACCCATGTCCAAATCTATAGCTTTTTGCTTCACTTGGCTCATGAAAGTAGATGGAAGCCCATGCCCAATTGAATCTAATTTAGTAAGCTATTGCTTATTAAACACTGTTCCCTTAAAAGGCTGTCCAAATGTCTCTGAAATAATCTAACCTACTATTCCCTCTAAAATGGCTAGCAGTGAGATATGTCTAACTCACTCATGGATGTCTAGTACTGCAGGATCTCTCCCATTGCAATGAGGAGTTAATTCTCGTAACATAAATCTTTCATTGGCCTTCGTTATGCAAGACCCTTACTGGTATTTACGTAGGTCTCTCCACGTCCTAGCTCCAAGCAGCATCGGTACCAAAATATCTTGAGAAAGGCAGTTTTCATTGTATTTTTGATCTTCCCAAAAGAAAGAAACCCTGGAAATCCTGCTAGCAAGGGCAGTTCCCCTGAGATTTCCAACCGGATCTCTAGAACAAAGACTTCTCAATAGGCATCAGTACTCTTAGGTGCTCACTTAAACTGAGCCTTTAACATTCACTCATCACTGCCACAGCTATATAAACATGAGTATTTTACAGCCACTGACAATCATGTAAGAGCCTTGCCATAAAACAGCTTCAGTGTGTCTTTCTTCTATAAGCCCCTAGCCAGCAAGAACAGAACCATCCAAACATTAGTACAGAACCACAGATGTGTATCCTCTGCTATCTAAATTACTCCCAAGATAACGTACACACCACAACAAAGTAACTCGTTGCCACAGCACCGATGAGTGGTCTGGGGAAGGTGAATGAGACCAAAGATGGTTAATAGAGAATGCAGCATTCAGTCTCCAGTCACTGTCTTGAATAAAGTTCCAGGTCAGCAGGGAATGCATCTCATTGGCCTCTGAGGGCTGGACAGTAGCTATGTGAAATGAGTTGGTGGCCTCCATATAATTTGTAGTGAACAGGGATCCATATTTCAAAAGCTACAGTCACAACTGGTGGTCTTTCTTGTCAAGACTGAAACACATGAATATCATTAAGAGGAAATTTTGGGATGCTTTCAGCACCACTGCTCATCCTATACCTGTACAATGCGTAAACGGATATTCAATATGGTATCTTATATGAGCAATATATTTCTTTAGTATCAGAGGGGCAGCCGGGTTAGTCCGTATCCACAAAAACAACAAGGAGTCTGGTGGCACCTTAAAGACTAACAGATTTACTTGGTCATAAGCTTTTGTGGGTAAAAAACTCACTTCTTCAGATGCATGGAGTGAAAATTACAGATGCAGGAGTAAATATATATGAAGAGAAGGAAGTTACCTTACAAGTGGAGAACCAGTGTCGACAGGACCAATACAATCAGGGTGTATGTGGTCCACTCTCAATAACTGATGAGGAGGAATCAAAACCAAGAAAGGGAAAACTGCTTTTGTAGTGAGCCAGCCATTCCCAGTCCCTATTCAAGCCCAAATTAATGGTGTTAAATTTGCAAATGAACTGTAGCTCTGCAGTTTCTCTTTGAAGTCTGTTTTTGAAGTCTTTTTGTTGTAAGTATAGCTACTTTTAAATCTGTTATAAAATGTCCACAGAGATTGAAGTGTTCTCCTACTGGCTTTTGTATGTTACCATTCCTGATGTCTGATTTGTGTCCATTTATTCTTTTACATAGAGACTATCCGGTTTGGCCAATGTACATGGCAAAGGGGCATTGCTGGCACATGATGGCATATATAACATTAGTAGATGTGCAGGTGAATGAGCCCCTGATGGTGTTGCTGATGTGGTTGGGTCCTATGATGGTGTCCCTTGAATAGATATGGGGACAGAGAAGGCAATGGGGTTTGTTACAGGGATTGGTTCCTGGGTTAGTGTTTCTGTGGTGTGTAGTTCCTGGTGAGTATTTGCTTCAGGTTGGGGGGCTGTCTGTAAGCGAGGATTGGCCTGCCTCCCAAGGCCTGTGAGAGTGGGGGATCAATTTCCAGGATAGGTTGTAGATCAATGATGACGTGCTGGAGACGTTTTACCTGGGGGCTGTACGTGATGGCCAGTGGTGTTCTGTTATTTTCCTTGTTGGGCCTGTCCTGTAGTAGGTGACTTCTGGGTACCCATCTCGCTCTGTCAATCTGTTTCTTCACTTCTCCAGGTGGGTATTGTTTTAAGAATGCTTGATAAAGATCTTGTTGGTGTTTGTCTCTGTCTGAGGGATTGAGCAAATTCGGTTGTATCTTGGGGCTTGGCTGTAGACAATGGATCATGTGATGTGTCCTGGATGGAAGATGGAGGCATGTAGGTAAGTATAGCAGTCAGCAGGTTTCTGGTATAGGGTGGTGTTTATGGGACCATCACTTATTTGCACTGCAGTGTCCAAGAAGTGGATCTTGTGTGTGGACTGGTCCGGGCTGAGGTTGATGGTGGGGTGGAAATTCTTGAAATCCAGGTGGAATTCTTCAAGGACCTCTTTCCTGTGGGTCCATATGATGAAGATGTCATCAATGTAGCCCAAGTAGAGGAGGGGCGCTAGGGGACGAGAGCTGAGGAATCATTGTTCTAAGTCAGCCATAAATATGTTGGCATACTGTGGGGCCATGCGGGTACCCATAGCAGTGCCGCTGACTTGAAGGTATAAGTTGTTCCCAAATCTGAAATGGTTGTGGGTGAGGACAAAATCATTCAACTGAAATGCAATGGTTTCTGTTAAAATAACCAGTTAGAAGCCATGTGACTCTAATGTGTTCCGCATAGTGATCTTGTACAAAAACTATCTCCCTCTTCTTCCCCCATACACTAAGATTCCAACGAGAACTACTTTAAACTACTGTTTTTGACAGAGCCCTCTGATAAACGGGTGCACTGGGGGAAAATAGTAACGCAAGTCCGGCATGACATGAACAACTCAGATCCAGCTTAGCTTTAGATGTATTCCCCTTTGATGGATCTTTGTGGTTGGCTGCAAGACAGAATTGCTTACAGATCACTGATGGATCTTCTTTGACACATAATAATGCTGCAAAATCAGAAACAAAGAGCTTCAAATAATAGCTAAAATATTGATGAAAATTTTTTGAAATATTATTTTCCTAGCAGCAGAGTCCCCACTCCTCTTCTTATCCTCCAAGGAAAACCTTTTGGGTTGAGCAGCCTGACTTCAAAAGCAAGGATTTGATCAATAAAACTTAGATTTATTATGACTGTCAGCAAAGTACCTTATTTGACTGTTCATACTATTACATGCTGTGCTGTAACCCAACAGAAGAGACAAGACACACCATGATGACTTGAGTTTAAATGAAGTTTTTTCCTTTCCCTTGCACTTCCCCTCCTCACCCTCCACCCAGTCTGGAGAAAACCATCCCATTGTCTAGGCCTTAAATGAGTTTGAGACATCAGAGCGAAAATAAGTGACATGAAAAATGTTTTAATCTATCAGTTCTGAGGGGTAGTGCAACCTCCTGGTGCTGAAGGAATTAATCAGTTTAGAGCTTGCCTCATTCATAGCTCTGTATCACATTCACCCAGCCAAGCTATATGAATATACTCTTTCTTTATACAAATCATTTTTTCACCCATGGGACTAATGCTTGGTGTTTCATACTAATGTGTAATGAAGAAATCATGCCCAGCATCCATATAAAAGGATCATTTTCTGTCTGACTGCTTCAAGTTCATGCATCACTATGGGTGAAACAGGTCAGGTTGGAAGTTGAAATCTTCACATGCAATCAAAAAATATCCATCTTTTTGTTTTGTGTTGGTATAATGCCTAGCACAAAGATGTCCTGGTTCATGACTGGGGCTCCTAGCACTATGATAATACAAATAATAAATAATAATCATATACATTTATCAAGGTAGCACCCTTCTGAGCTTTAATTTGATAGTGTGAACCCTGAAAATTATTACAAATGCTGCTGAGCACAGCTAGTGTTTTGGGTTCTACAGTGACATGTTACCCTAAGTCAGCGTTTTTCAAAATTTGGGAAGTCATGACGCAGTACTGGGTCCTGGCATGTCAGGCACTGGGTCACTCTGGTCAGCACCGCCAACCGGGACGTTAAAAGTCCCGTCGGTGGTGCTGCCCGGCTAAGGCAGGCTAGCGCCTACCTGTTCCGACACCGCACTGCACCCCGGAAGTGGCCAGCAGCGGGTCCAGCTTCTAGGCGGGGAGCCACAGGGCTCCACACGCTGCCCCTGCCCTGAGCACCGGCTCCGCACTCCAGCCAATGGGAACTGGGGGGGAGGTGGTGCCTGCGGACGAGAGTCACGCATCTCCACCTAAGAGCCAGACCTGCTGCTGGCTGCTTCCATGATGCAGTGTGGCCCGTGATGCCAGGACAGGCGGGAAGCCTGCCTCTGCACCTCAGCTGCGCCGCTGACCAGGAGCCGCCGGAGCTAAGTCTGCGCCTCAACCCCATGCCCCAATCCCCTGCCCCAGCCCTGAGCCACCCCCCCCCCAACATGGGCCCCTCCAGCACCCCAAGCCCCTCATCCCTGGCCCCAGCCCACAGCCTGCCCCCCAAGCGCAGAGCCCTGACCCTCTCCCGCACCCCAATCCCCTACCCAGCCCAGAGCTCCCTCCCATACCCTGAAGCCCTCATTCCTGGCCCCACTCCGCAGCCTACACCCCAACCCTTTGCCCCAGCCCTCAGCCCCTCCCACACTCCAAACCCCTCATCCCCAGCTCCACTGGGTCTTGGGCATCAATAATTTTCTTCAACTGAGTCCCCAGAAAAAAAGTTTGAAAACCACTGCCCTAAGTAACAGTACACATAGTGACAGGTTTCAGAGTAGCAGCTGTGTTAGTCTGTATTCGCAAAAAGAAAAGGAGTACTTGTGGCACCTTAGAGACTAACCAATTTATTTGAGCATAAGCTTCGTGAGCTACAGCTCAAATAAATTGGTTAGTCTCTAAGGTGCCACAAGTACTCCTTTTCTTTTTGCGAGTACACATAATGTATCTGATAACATTATAAGTAAAGTGTACAGTGAAATTCACAGATGTCCCCAAATTTTTGTTTTCTCTTGTTTATGTTAGTCTCACTGTTTTTAAAACAGGAGTCGTCACAAGTGTGACGTAACCAGATATCCAGTATTTTCAGAAAACACAATTTTCTCCTTTGAAGGGGACCACAGGATCAATTTGGGAATGAAAGGTTTGACATAAACACCCATCCTGTAAATATTTAAGCAAATGCTAAATGTTATGCATAGTGAGCAGTGGTGCTGGTGAGAAAATTTTATTGAAACAGTTTTCCATCAAAAAATGTTCTTTTAATTAAATGAAAGACAAGGTAGGTGAGGTAATATATTTTATTGGACCAACTTCTATTGGTAGAAGGGGATTTTTTTTAACAAAATCACATTGATTTTGATAAAATTTTGCTTTAAAAAAATTGAAAAAACCCACACATTTTGAAGATAAACTAAAATTCTAAATGGGACGTTTGGACAAAATTACTTTTGTTTTACAATAAGAAAAGGAGTACTTGTGGCACCTTAGAGACTAACCAATTTATTTGAGCATGAGCTTTCGTGAGCTACAGCTCACTTCATCAGATGCATACCGTGGAAACTGCAGCAGACTTTATATATACACAGAGAATATGAAACAATACCTCCTCCCACCCCACTGTCCTGCTGGTAATAGCTATTCCTACCTGCATGCCTCCAGCTTTCACCCTGACCACACCACACGATCCATCGTCTACAGCCAAGCTCTGCGATACAACCGCATTTGCTCCAATCCCTCAGACAGAGACAAACACCTACAAGATCTCTGTCAAGCTTTCTTACAACTACAATACCCACCTGCAGAAGTAAAGAAACAGATTGATAGAGCCAGAAGAGTTCCCAGAAGTTACCTACTACAGGACAGGCCTAACAAAGAAAATAACAGAACGCCACTAGCGGTCACCTTCAGCCCCCAACTAAAACCCCTCCAACGCATTATTAAGGATCTACAACCTATCCTAAAGGATGACCCAACACTCTCACAAGTCTTGGGAGACAGGCCAGTCCTTGCCTACAGACAGCCCCGCAACCTGAAGCAAATACTCACCAACAACCACATACCACACAACAGAACCACTAACCCAGGAACTTATCCTTGCAACAAAGCCCGTTGCCAATTGTGCCCACATATCTATTCAGGGGACACCATCACAGGGCCTAATAACATCAGCCACACTATCAGAGGCTCGTTCACCTGCACATCCACCAATGTGATATATGCCATCATGTGCCAGCAATGCCCCTCTGCCATGTACATTGGTCAAACTGGACAGTCTCTACGTAAAAGAATAAATGGACACAAATCAGATGTCAAGAATTATAACATTCATAAACCAGTCGGAGAACACTTCAATCTCTCTGGTCACGCAATCACAGACATGAAGGTCGCTATCTTAAAACAAAAAAACTTCAAATCCAGACTCCAGCGAGAAACTGCTGAATTGGAATTCATTTGCAAATTGGATACTATTAATTTAGGCTTAAATAGAGACTGGGAGTGGCTAAGTCATTATGCAAGGTAGCCTGTTTCCTCTTGTTTTTTCCTACCCCCCCCCCCCAGATGTTCTGGTTTAACTTGGATTTAAACTTGGAGAGTGGTCAGTTTAGATGAGCTATTACCAGCAGGAGAGTGAGTTTGTGTGTGTATGGGGGTGGGGGGGATGTGAGAAAACCTGGATTTATGCAGGAAATAGCCCGACTTGATTATGTAAAGAGTTGTCACTTTGGATGGGCTAGCACCAGCAGGAGAGTGAATTTGTGTGGGGGGGTGGAGGGTGAGAAAACCTGGATTTGTGCTGGAAATGGCCCACCTGTTGATCACTTTAGATAAGCTATTACCAGCAGGACAGTGGGGTGGGAGGAGGTATTGTTTCATATTCTCTGTGTATATATAAAGTCTGCTGCAGTTTCCATGGTATGCATCTGATGAAGTGAGCTGTAGCTCATGAAAGCTCATGCTCAAATAAATTGGTTAGTCTCTAAGGTGCCACAAGTACTCCTTTTCTTTTTGCGAATACAGACTAACACGGCTGTTCCTCTGAAACCTTTTGTTTTACAATGTACTTTATTCTATGTTTTTAAAAGTGACAAGATAGAAGAGAAATGTTTCAAATTTATCAGAACATTTTGACTGACCCAAAACAAAATTGTGATGAATATTCCTGTGTGGGTCTCAGATCTTGGAGGAAAATATTTATGCTCAAGGCCATCGTTTTCTTTCAAGTTGCCTCTCCTTCTGGAGTCTCACCCCTTACCTCTTCAATTTATTCCAAATTCTGCCACTGAAATCACTTACCATGACCACACCCAGTTCCCCTTCAAATTCTTTTACTGACTTCTTCTCATCTTCCTCATCCAATTTAAGATCTTTGTCCTCACTTTCAAGGCATTAAATCCTTGTGACTCCTGCCTACCTCTCTGCTGACCTCCTCACCCCATTTACTCAGCTCTTTTGTTTCCTTCTCCCATTCACCCATCTCCAGGTCTTTCTCCATGTACTACCCTTTTGCTTAGAACTCCTTCCCTGACCTATTCTGCAATGCCTTCTAGTAAATGACAATCTCTCTCTCAAAAAAAAAATCCAACCAAAAATCATGGAACCGACAAGATGCATGCCCTATTGTTCCCCATCCCAACTTAATTGGTTCTTCAAGGCAGGGTGCTGATGCTCTGCTTTTATATTCTTACTTTAAATTATATATATGTTTTTGGAACAAACAACTGTGTAGGATTTTCCAACTTTCCAATGTTATCCACAGGACTGATTCATTATCAGTTGTAAAGAAACCAATGAACAGGGAATCAGGCCAAGATTACACACACTTTTTATTGATAGATGGGCTAAGCTAATCGTATTTACCATGCAAACAGTGATGATTGAAAGCAAGAGGAAGGAAATGATGAAAATATGGGAGGAATACATGGCAGAGACAAATGGCTTTTAAGACTCATCATGGTTGTTCGTAAAATTACATTGGGGGAATGTTACATTAGTTTATCTGCGAGTTATTTCACAGATTTAAGTATATTGTGAGACTTTTATAACATAGGTCTCAAATAACTTCTGTTTGATTGACCCAAATGCGTTGTTTCCACACTGAGCCAGGACGTGTAATGTTGATCATCAGCTATTTCATTACCATAAGCAATTTTTTTGCCATAGTTGCAGAAATTGTGGAGCAGCTCCAGCTCTCAGTGAACTTCCTACCATTGTCATAAATCAAAACTAGACTCTTTCCCCTGGATGTGTGCATTTGTAAATCAACAGCTTGGCTATAATGCGTTTGTTTATGAAAGTGTGATGAGTCATGTGCAGTGAATATTTTAATTTGTTTCCCTGTGTTGTTAAAGTTAAAGTCATACAAAATTTTTTTTTAATCATCATGTACTTTTTCACTGTGTTTCCTAATTAAATCTGTTTTGAAAAGGGAAAAGCCCATTACTTTAAACTCATAGTTATAAAAGTATTGTGACAGCTAGTTAAGCACGGTTTCATGTTACCTTTATTTTGCAATCAAAGCTTGGCTCATATTAAACATTTTCTCCTAGCTTTTGCCTGTTTCCATTTATTAATTTCCGATTACAGAATAATCTTCTGCTATTAAATAACTGATAAATAATTCAGTCACATAAGTAGCAAATTATATAGCCAAGTCCTTTGTTGATGTGATTTGCCATTCTGTTGTATTTAAATCTCAGATTTTGCACTATCTCCCTTTGGCAACGACTGTCTTTGTATTATTTGTGCATACAATGCCTTATACAACTGGGCCCTTGATTGGGATTCTTAGCTGCTAATGCAATAGAAACAGCATATATTATTATTATCATAACCAAGCATACTTTTCTGGAAAAGGAACCCTGTATCATATTTCCTTAACATCGTTAGCTAACAGTCCCCTTTGTGTCTCCTCCCATATGACCAGGCCATTTTCTTTATGATCCCTTAGCTATCACTTGACTATCGAGCCCTAAGTGCCAAGACGTTATATGGCTTGCAGTCAACTCCTCTCACATGAGGATCTGTCCACTTTCATTTCCACTTTAATTTCAATGGGACGGTGCATATAGTTAAATATATGCTTTTGCAAGATCAGAGCTGAAGTGAAATTTACAAATACTTAGGGTATCTCTACGCTGCAATTAAAAACCCACGACTGGCCTGTGCTAGCTGACTCAGGCTCATGGGGCTCAGGCTACGGGGCTGTTTAATGGCGGTGTAGGTGTTCAGGCTTCCCTCCCACATCTCAGGGTCCTAGAGCCCAGGCTCCAGCCCAGCCCAAATGTCTACATGACAATTAAACAGCACCTTAGCTGAGCCCCATGACCCCAAATCAACTGGCACAGACCAGCTCTGGGTTTTTCATTGGAGTGTAGCCATACCCTTAGATACCAATGTAATTAAAAACAAGGTAGTAGTCCTCAGACATTTTCGTTATCTTAAAGCACAGTGCCAGCTCCAAAAGCAGTTCCAGAGAAGGCACAATACAGCCAGGCAATCATCACCTTTTACATAGGTCTATGTGATTTAATTCTGAAAAAATGTCTCCATGTGCACTCACACCCCAAACAAGGACTTTGTAGTTGACAACAGATGTAGATTCTTTGGTTATTAAAAACAAACATTTCATGAATCATAGAAGATTAGGGTTGGAAGAGACCTCAGGACCAACCCCTACTCAAAGCAGGACCAACACCAACTAAATCTTTCCAGCAACGGCTTTGTCAAGCCGGGCCTTAAAAACCTCTAAGGATGGAGATTCCAGCACCTCCCTAGGTAACCCATTCCAGTGCTTCACCACCCTCCTAGTGAAATACTTTTTCCTAATATCCAACCTAGACCTCCCACACTGCAGCTTGAGACCATTGCTCCTTGTTTTGTCATCTGCCACCACTGAGAACAGCTGAGTTCCATCCTCTTTGGAACCCCCCTTCAGGTAGTTGAAGGCTGCTATCAAATTCCCCCTCACTCTTCTCTTCTGCAGACTAACTAAGACCAGTTCCCTCAGCCTCTCCTCGTAAGTCATGTGCCCTGCCTCCTAATCATTTTTGTTGCCCTCCACTGGACTATCTCCAATTTGTCCACTTCCTTTCTGTAGTGGGGGCCCCAAAACTGAATGCAATACTCCAGGTGTGGCCTCACCAGTGCCAAATAGAGGGGAATAATCACTTCCCTCGATCTGCTGGCAATGCTCCTACTAATGCAGCCCAATATGCCGTTAGCCTTCATGGCAACAAGGACATACTGCTGACTCATATCCAGCTTCTCATCCATTGTAATGCCCAGGTCCTTTTCTGTAGAACTGCTGCTTAGCCAGTCGGTCCCCAGCCTGTAGCGGTGCATGGGATTCTTCTGTCCTAAGTACAGGACTCTGCACTTGTCCTTGTTGAAACTCATCACATTTCTTTTGGCCCAATCCTCCAATTTGTCTAGGTCACTCTGGACCCTATCCCTACCCTACATCATATCTACCTCTCCCCCCAGCTTAGTGTCATCCACAAACTTGCTGAGGGTGCAATCTATCTCATTATCCACAGGTTGCTAACATACCTGTAGAAACCTTTCTTGTTACCTTTCATATCCCTTGCTAGCTGCAACTCAAGTTGTGTTTTGGTCTTCCTCATTACACCCCTGCATGCTCAAGCAATATTTTTATACTCCTCCCTAGTCATCTGACCAAGTTTCCACTTCTTGTAAGCTTCCTTTTTGTGTTTATGCTCACCAAAGATTTCACTGTTAAGCTGTCATAAATATAAAGGGAAGGGTAAACCCCTTTAAAATCCCTCCTGGCCAGAGGAAAAATCCTCTCACCTGTAAAGGGTTAAGAAGCTATAGGTAACCTCGCTGGCACCTGACCAAAATGACCAATGAGGAGACAAGATACTTTCAAAAGCTGGGAGGAGGGAGAGAAACAAAGGGTCTGTGTCTGTCTATATGCTGCTTTTGCCAGGGATAGAACTTCTATCTTACTTCTATTTCTATTAAAAGTCTTCTTGTAAGAAAACTGAATGCTTTTTCATTGTTCTCAGATCCAAGGGTTTGGGTCTGTGGTCACCTATGCAAACTGGTGAGGATTTTTACCAAACCTTTCCCAGGAAGTAGGGTGCAAGGGTTTGGGAGGATTTTGGGGGGAAAGACGTGTCCAAACTACATTTCCCAGTAAACCCATTAGAGTTTGGTGGTGGCAGTGGATATTCCAAGGACAAAGGATAAAATTAATTTGTACCTTGGGGAAGTTTTAACCTAAGCTGGTAAAAGTAAGCTTAGGAGGTTTTCATGCAGGTCCCACATCTGTACCCTAGAGTTCAGAGTGGAGGAGGAACCTTGACATAAGCCAAGCTGGTTACCTGCCATATGTGCTATTCTTTCTGCACATCAGGATGGTTTGTTCCTGCACCCTCAGTAAGGCTTCTTTAAAATATAGCCAGCTTTCCTGGACTCCTTTCCCCCTCATATTAGCCTCCCGGGTGATCCTGCCCATCAGTTCCCTAAGGGAGTCAAAGTCTGCTTTTCTAAAGTCCAGGGTCCATATTTTGCTACTCTCCTTTCTTCTTTTTTTAAGGATCCTGAACTCAACCATCTCATGGTCACTGCTGCCCAGGTTGCCAGCCACTTCTACTTCCCCTACCAATTCTTCCCTGTTTCTAAGCAGCGGGTCAAGAGGAGCAAGGCCCTAGTTGGTTTCTCCAGCACTTGCACCAGGAAGTTGTCCCCAGCACTTTCCAAAAACTTCCTGGATTGTCTGTGTACTGCTGTATTATTGCTCTCCCAGCAGATGCCAGGGTGATTGAAGGGTGATTTGAGCAAGTATCAGAAAGAAAGAAAAAGGAGCATCCAGAAATAATGTCCATACATTTTTCTTGGAGTCAAACTGAAAGAGTCTTCTTTCTAGCATGCACTGAATTATTGAAGAACATTTTCATCCCTAGAGTTAAGGTTCTATTAGAATCTAAGTTCTTTAGGGCCACAAACTGTCTATTCATAGTGTGTGTGTGTGTGTGTACAGTGTCTACCACCATCATAGAAAAGTAGGTCTGGAAGTGGGAGGTGTCATCTAGTCCAGACCCTCGCACTGAGACAGGACCAAGTAAACCTAGACCATCTCTGATAGTTCTTAAATCTAACCTGCTCTTTAAAACCTCCAATGATAGGGATTCCACAGCCTCTCTTGGAAGCTTATTCCAGAAGTTAACTATCCTCATAATTTGGAAAACATTTCTAACATCTAACCTAAATCTCCCTTGCTGCTGACTAAGTTACTTATTTCTACCTTCAGGGGACATGGAGAACAATTGATCACTGTCCTCTTTATAGAAGCCTTTAATATATATGAAATCTGTTATCAGGTCCCTTGTCAGTCTTCTTTTCTCAAAAGTAAATATTCTGAATTTTTTTAACCTTTCCTCATAGGACAGGTATTCTAAATTTTTTTATCACTTTTGTTCCTCTTCTCTAGACTCTCTCCAATTTGTACATATTTTTCATTAAGCCTGGCACCCAAAACTGGACACCGTACTCCATTTGGGGCCTCAGTGTACCAAGGAGAGTGGGACATTTACCTCCTGTGTCTTACATACGACACTCCCTGTTAATATACATTAGAATGATATTACTCTTTTTCACAACTGCATTACAATGTAGGTTGATATTCAATTTGTGATCCACTGTAATCCGCAGATACTTGTTTGCAGTACTACTGCCTACCCAATAATTCCTCATTTTGTAGTTGGTATTTAATTTTTCCTCAAGTGAAGTACTTTTGCACTTGTCTTGATTGAATTTCATCCAATTTCTCAAGGTCACTTTTGGATTCTAATACCATCCTCTAAAGTGTTTGCAGTTCCTCTCCTCTTGGTATCATCTGCAGATATTATAAGCACACTCCATTATCCAAGTCATTAATTAAAATATTGACTAGTACTGGACCTACGAGGGACCGTACTATATGCATACTCCCAGTTTGAAAGTGAACTATTGATAACTACACTTTGAGTAGTTTTTTGGGTAGTTATGCACCCACCTTATAGTAATTTCATGTAGATCATGTTTCTCTAGCTTACTTATAAGAATGTCATGTGGGACTGTGTCAAAAGCTTTACTAAAACTCAAAATACCACATCTGCTGCTTCCTCCTATTCACTAGTTCAGTAACCCCAGCATTGAAGTACATTAGGTTAGCTAGGCATAATTCGTTCTTGACAAAACTATGTTGGCTATAATTTACAACCCTAGTATCATCTAGGTGCTTACAAATTGCTCATTTAAAAATGTGTTCCAGTATCTTTCCAGGTATCAAAGTTAGACTGAATGGACTATAATTCCCTGGGTACTCTTTGTTTCCCTTTTTAAAGAAGGGTACTATATCTCCAGGCCTCTGGAACCTCATAAATCCTCCATAAGTTTTCAAAGATAGCTTCCGCTAGTTCAGTATGAACCCTAGGATGAATTTCATCAGGCCGTGCTGACTTGAATACATCTTTCCCTATATTCTGGCTTATGTTCCTTCCCCCTTGTTGTTAATATTAATTGTGTTAAGCATCTAGTCACAATTAACCTTTTTAGTGAAGACTGAAGGAAAATAGGCATTGAACATCTTGGCCTTCTTGATGTCAACCATTATTAGCTCTCCTTCCTTGCTAAGTAGAGACATTCCTTCACCTTTCCCTTGCTCCTAAAGTATTTATAGGAGACTCTGATTCTAAGACTTGGGTACCTGAGCTTCAGGGGAATAATGTTTTACATGCGCCAAAAGATTCATGAGAACAGTTTATTACACAGACAGTGTTTAGATACTTAAAATATAATTTAAATAACTGTAGTCGCCAAGTCCACAAGCACTTAGAAGATGACATTTCTTTAATGAAACAAGGAACAATAATTATATTTAGCTAATTAATATAATGTAAAAGTTTTTTATGATTTTCATAATGCAATAAGGCATTTCAATCTAATCTACACCCCAAGATATGAACAGACCTGTTTCTTGACAGAGAAAAAGGATTGTTTTAATTAGCGTTACAGAAATGTGATACCATTCTTCCTAACCAATTAGCCTAACTAGAAATAGGACAAATACCTACAAATCTTCCACCATCTAAAAAACAAAAACAAAACAAAAAATCTCTCTCAAGAAGACAAAAATCATTGTATTAAAGAACCTTCTGGCAAACAGAATGTTCTGAAATCAAAGTGATGTTTCAAAACAAGTCACAATAACCTGTTCTTTAGTTTTCCATGTCTCCTCCATGTAATTTCAAAATGACTTGCCAATAGTAATTTACTACCATTATAATTCCTTTTTTAAAGCTGCTGTCAGTTGGTTTGAGGGGAACATATGATTCACATCACATACAGTTAATGCATGAATTGTTTAGTAAAAAGAAAACTGTAGAATAATCAAAGCTCATATTTTCCAATAGATATTTCTGCCAAAATACAGCTGCATCAAAATATTTGCTTTTAAATTGTTTTAAGGAGCTACGTAATAGCCACACTCAGCACTGAAACACCATAGTCTTGTAATTACAAAGATAGGACCATAAACACAATATTAAAACATGCAAAGTACCTCCCAAATAATAGATTCACAATTCTGAGGTGTTGAGTAGGACCAATTCCTCAGCTGTTGCAAATCACTGTAGCTCCTGTGAAGTCAATGGAGGTATTAACGCTGATGTTCACCAGCTGAAAATACAAGTCAGAGGGTTGATATTATTTTATTTGTATTAGCATTTGTAATAGTACTCTTCGCTATAATAGCAGCCTGATCTCCCAGCACTAATGTTAACAGACATTAATGAATTATGCCTCCCAACACCCTGCTTCAGTTGGTGTTATCTTCATTTTCCAGGGAAACCAAAACTATGACTCGTGCAACGCAGCAAATCTGTGGCAGAAACATGGTTAGAACCTTTGACCCAAGAACCTCTTGATGCAAACTGGCAGAGGGCACAGGGGTGCATAATGGTTACAGGGATCCCCTGTGTCTGGTATTTACATACTAGTATACCAAAGAGTGTCATATGTGAGCTGTCTACTGAAAGCCAGAGTCACACTTGGTCATCATAATCTTTGTGAAATGTATATGCAGATAGTATATAAGGAGATGTATGTACATTGGAAATTATGTTTTTAAAGCCTTGAAATTAAAGGGTGGTCACCCAGACATGACATGCCTCGACCAGACAACAGGTGGGAGACACTTATTTCCCTGACTGACCACTGTGTATTGTGTCTTACAATGGAAGTCTATTTGCATACTGTGTCCAATTCTAACAGAGAGTATGGGGACTGCAGGAGAAGAAATTAACAGGAAGAAGTGAACAGAGACGGGACCATATTTACAGGTGAAGGACAAAGGACTAAGTCTAATATATCTAGGGATGACAAATTGCCAGTGGGTATGATCATATGAAAGGAAGGTCTCAGCCATGCTGGTTGAAAAATTTTGAGAGAAGGACTTTGGGTAAAATAATAAGCATAAGTTACTACTAAGAACCAGCAGCAAGTAGACATTCCACAAATCAATTGCTAGCTACCAGGATTAAGAGGAAAAACTCAGAACACCATCCCTAACCAGTTTCACAACCATTCCTACACAATTTCCATCTACATTTTAAAAGGAACATGTTGTTCATTTTATTACTTGTTTTAATTAGCTTCTGCCTATAATTACCACATTTCCCTCTATGGAGCTGCACTTATTCTGTTAGACCCGAGGAGTTGTAGCACTCTTATCTTTTCCCCATTTATAAGTAGATTTTTGGTGTTGTACAGTGGAGGCTGGTACTGGTGTTTCACTGAAGATCCCTCTGCTACATCTGTACTCAACTGCTCATTTGCTGGGTTTGCTCCTGAGTGATAATTTTTGATGTTGATCCAAAAGACATAAAGTTGTATAACTTAAGTGAAGGGGAGGATGATTTGCGTAGGATGTTGAATGCTTGTAAAGATCAGTCTATTTTGTAGATAAACACAGAGAAACACGGCTGTGGTTGCATAATAGCCATTAGCTTTAGGCCTGGCCTTCACTAGAAAATTAGGTCAGCAAAACTACATTGCTCATGGGTGTGAAAAATCCACACCCCTGAGCGGCGTAGCTAACCCAACCTAAGCCCCCATGTAAACAGAGCTAGGTTGATGGAAGAACCTAGGGGAGGTGGATTACCTATGCCAAAGAGAGAATTCCTCCCTTTGGTATAGGTAGTATCTACACTGAAGCATTACTGCAGCACAGCTGTAGCTGTGCCATTATAACATTTTAAGTAGAGACATATCCAAAGAAAATTGTCCACTTGTGTGCAGCTGTGAAACTTCTCATGTGTTGTGGAACCTGTTAGGCTGCAGTTTATAACTCCAGGGAACTGTGGGAGGACCATTAGAAGCTTACGTTCACACTGACTCTGTATAAGGTTTCTCTCTATCCTTCTCAATAACGTATATATCTACTTGTTTGTCCATTTTTTTGAACTGTAAAGCACAGTTAGTCATCTATATTTTTGGAAGAAGCACATACTTTTAAAACTTGTGATTAACATCATACCAGATGGTGGTGTTGTGGGAGCTGATGGGGTAGGAAATTTCAGTATTTCTGAGATCATGGTTGCTTAAAAATGTTTCTAATATAAGACAGGAAATGGACAAAGTATACCTTTTTGATTTAGACTGGCCAAAGCACTAGCAAATATATTGTAAACAAGAACCTTGCACAGTTGGGTGAAGGACAAGAAGACCAAATGGCTTTTCCGCTTCATTTTCTCTCATTCTGATTTTTCTTTTCTACCTAAAGTTACAGGGCCAAACTCTGAGCTCTCTGGGGCAGGAAATGCCATTTACCACAATATTACTCCTTTTGACCTGAGCAGTTAGCCAGTATTTGGGGTCTTGTAAGTTGTTTCTGTTAGGAAGAGAGATTGATTAGAGTCAGGTATTTCTTTGATGTAATCCTGTTTATTTGCAAAGAACCTACACAAAGTTCTGTTTTCCTGAACACCTATGAACCACTCAGCATGAGATTAGGAGTACTTGTGGCACCTTAGAGCATGAGATTGTTTCCTTGCTCAGTATTCCTGCCTTCTTTTTCCAGCCAGCATTCTACCCAAAAATATCTTTCTGCAGTCTTTTCTCTCTCACTCTCAATCAATCAATCAATCCCTGGACCCATGCATTCGCATTCATCCCCAGTGAAAGGCTCCACCTACATAGCTCAGCTTCTGCCTGGTCTTGCATATGGCCTGTGTTTTGGACGGCGCCGCCTATAGTTTCAGTTATCTTACTCCAAAAAGGAGCTTACCCGCTTCTTACACTTATCCTGAATGAAGGACAGCTATTGTACCCACCAGCTACAACAAGCTTTCACACAACCTTCAGCTTAACAACACAGTGTAACACAATAGGGCCTGCCTGAGGCGCTATGACAACATAAATATTAAATATAATAATTCTACTCCGTTACATCTGTTGGGAGGGATTGTCCCCTCTGCTGTGGTCTTTTTACACTGCTGTAGCCATGTCGGAGAGCCCTCAGTCTGGCCAGGGAGAATTTCCCCTAGCAAGGCTTAGCTCAAGGGCACCTTCTGCTGCCCTAAAAAGTGCCTACTACAAACCAAGTAGGGTAAGGGGCAGCAGGGACATGCTGGGAGTGGAGTCACAACACGTGGCGCTGCAGGGATTCCTCT
Organism: Caretta caretta; assembly: GCF_965140235.1. Lineage (NCBI taxonomy): Eukaryota > Metazoa > Chordata > Testudines > Cheloniidae > Caretta > Caretta caretta. Next base: position 50,435,891 of record NC_134216.1, on the reverse strand, counting down.
CAGCACTGCTAGCCAAGAACAGAGAAGGCTATGCTGCTGTAACTTAAGCAGCCCTTATTGGCTTCCTAAACTATTCAAAGGGCTGCACTGGCCCCTAGATCAGCCCAGAACTGGGAGAACCAAAAGATGGCTTGCTCCTTCCCAGGCTCATACTTTGACCTCACTATGATTTCATGGGTGTTACTGAAGGCAGAATTTTACCCTCTGTGTTTAAAAAATCAGATAGCTACTCTCTCATTTATGGCAGATAGAATGAAATATTTGCCCATTAAATCAGGGAGATTTAAATACTCTTACTAAACATCTGATCTCTCTGTTGGGTTTGTTTCTGGTGAAGTACCTGGAATTTTACTTTATTGTTCAGTAAAGTTGTTTTGGAAACTGTTTCATTCTACCAGCAACACAAAGTTCTTGGATGCCATTCTTGTCAGCAAGCGCAAAGCAACCAGAAAGCCAGTTGAATAGCTTCCTGAAAATTCCCTAGTAGGACACTATGCAGGTGGCATAAGGCTGACATGGACATGTGCCCAAGGAACCATTGTACCCAGCTGATACCTAACCACATGGATAGAGGCACACGGGCAGTCAGTAGGAAAATGGGTTGATCCAGGCCTTAGGAACCACAAAGTGGCTAAAAACCACTTCTCCCTGCCCCCAGGCAAGTATGGCAGAGAGTGCAGGAGATATGGGCCAAAGACTTTTCATCAGATTTTTTCTTTCTAAAGCAGTTTTATTTCCCCAATTGTTTTATGCTCCTGTCAGCTAATCCAAACAGTTCCACTCCATCCTTATAATATAAAACAGATGAAATAATGTTCTTTTCTTGTTATCTAGACACACATAAGAAGTTGAATATCAACCAAACACATTTTCTGGTATTTAGTGGTCAGAAAAATGTTTGTGAGGTCTGTGTCCTAACTTCTGACTAAACTGAAAGTCATCCATGTAAAAAATGCACTCAGCTGATATTTAGGAGGTAGACGCTCTACATCATCCAAGTGAATATTCTGTAATCAAGGCTAAGACCGGAGCAGAAAAGTGTATAGAGTGTGAAATGTTCTATTCCATTTTAACGACAAAGATGGAAAATCTTTGCTTGGTAGTACATTTAGATTTCATGCTTTAAAATCTTGCTAACACTGCTGAATGTTAAATAACTGGCATGAAATTTACAGTGGCCAGGAAAGTGGCCCTGTTTGCAGTGGGAAAAAACCCAATTGTTTAAATACAGGGAAATAGTTTAATGTAGCTCTTCAGTCACAGTGCAGCACTTAGAAACACTATCACCGCCGCAAACTGACAGCCATTGCTGAGTTTTCAGAACATGGCAGCTATGGAAGGTTTCCACTTTTCTCATCAGCATAGACTGATATTTATTTTCTTCTCATTGAAGTTCTTCTCTGCACAAAGACTAACACTTATTAGGTTGTCTCCTGCTGGATTCCCTGGGTATGGAATGAAAACAGATGTCCATATATTTTTAAAGAATAACGCCACTGTTTTGTTTTGTTTTAACTCATCTGATTTTATATCACAAATATACACAACTTTCAAAAGGTTACACTCAGAACTACCCTCTTCACTCAGGCTGAAAACATTTTCCTCCTGTTTAAACCTGAATCCTCACTGGATTCATCCCTAGTATGAAAGAGTAAGCGTGTAATAAGTGTTTGCAAGACTGAGCCCTTACATAGGAGGTTATTGAATATCAGAGGCCTAATTTTCACCCATGGCTTTTGACTTTACACATGCATAAATGCACAAGCACACCCACATTGCACAGGCTAACAGACTGGATTGTCCCAATGAACCATTTGCAAGCACAAACATAGATGCAGGTTCCTTTTTGCACGTTAAAAAAGGTTGATTTGTGGCCAAATGAAAACTCAGCCTTGATTTATAATCAGCATGAATTAGGATTTTTATAATCCCATGCATCCTTAGATTTGATTATCAATAGTAAAGTTAATGGCTGTAAATGCTCTGCATATGAATACAGCTACCGATGGGGAAAATATTATTAAAGAAAGGAAATTGCTGATGTTTTTGAAAACACCAGCTGTCTGTTGATGAAACTAAATCAGTTGGTTTTTATGTATTAAATGTGTTTATTTTCCTTCAAAATAGATCATGATGTTATTTTTTGGAAAAAGCTAATATGCCACTGTGTCTCAAATGTTAAGATGTAGAAGCTCAGAGAAAAGTCATTTCAGTGTAGACATTTTAGATCTCACAAGTATTTGCTATCCACTGTTTTTGTTTGTTGGTTTCTTTCTTTTAGGCTTTGAAGGACTTCAGAATGCAATATTTGTGCTGAATTTTCAATCTTTATTTTTAATGGGAGAAACCTGTTTGCTTGATTCATAATAATTCACAATTTAAGTAGAAGTTAGTTCCTGAAGTTTAATTGTGACTGCCATCTTGCAGAGCATTTTCCCAAGCTCTCACCACTTTACTTGTAGTTTCTGTTACTATATACCTCAGCCAATACAACGGAAATTCTTGAAGACCACAAAAATTAACTTTGAATGAATTTGCTAAGGAAACCTATATTGAAACCCTGCTTGGTAATGCTGAGAAAACGGATAGATTTCTAACCCTGCTGAATGAAAACAGAAACAAGGCCTGATCCTTCAGTCCTGATGCACGCAAAACTCCCATTCCCTTCAGGTTATGGGACCTGTAAACATGTTATTAATGTTTTCCCTATGTCAGTGCTGCATGAGAGTACTCATAATTCTATTATAAACAGGGGGATTTATTTCTGGTGGGAAAAAGGCATGACAAAGTGAAAATCTGCTGATAATCAGGCAGTTACACCGTATATACACCAGAACTATTTCACAAAGATGGGTCGCAATTTTCATCAGCTGGTTTTAAAACACCAGGAGGGTCCATGAATCACAGTCACACAAAAAATATTTTAAGAGGACTCCCCTTCCTGTCAGAGAGTGTCTCCAAAGCAACAATAGTCCTAGTTTTGGCATTAGATGCCAAGTGTTATATAGGTCCAATAAAAGAATGGCTATAAGCTATGAAAGTAGTGGTGTCATGTCTGTCTGGGGATAAACGTGTCTGTTATGGAAAACATGAGTTGACTGAACTAAATGGCCCATGCAAACTTATACAAAAGTAGTCCACAGTTTGCTTAGCAGCAATACAGTGTCTTTAAAACTATAAATAATCAAACAGCGGTAGTGCAGACGTTGCTGACGCAGATCATTAACTTTTCTAGTATTACTAATGTTCCTCTAACTGAAAATCAGTTTCTGCTGTTTGCTCCCATTGATTATAAATTACTAATGAAGATGGGCGAAAAATGGAACCATCTAGCTTGACCCCTTCTTCCTTCAACATGGGGCTTAGATCTGAACCAACCCCAGTTGTGGTTCAACAAAAGAAAAACTCCCAACTCACATTGTGCCAGATCCTCAACTGGTGTTATACCTGTGATGGTGCCCCCCATAAGGCTTTGTGGAAATATGCTTATGAATATATATATGACATAACTGGAATATGTTTTATGCTACATATGCCATGTAACATATCTCTGTAAAGGTTATGATCTACTGCATCTATTCATCTTATTTGTATGCATGTATCATTTTTGTATTCAAAGTTATGAATATTGGCTGTGTACTGGCTTGATTTTTCAGTAGCCTTTGTAAAGCATTTGGTCAGCTTCTTGAGAAAGGAATTTGCAAATTAAGTGCCCAATCAAGAAGCACTTAAGGGACAATGGATCTTGGATTGCTCCAATCCACACAAGAAGTCTACTTGAGGACGTTCAAGGTGGCACGTGACCCATGGCTGCTACCTGTAAGTTCTGAGTCATGCATGGACATGTGACTGGCCCATGTGACTCCATCTTGTAGCTGGGATTCTACACAGGGGGAGGGAGGGGTGCCACCCACCAGACAAAGTCTATTTAAACCCCAGAGAGACTCCTCCATTTTGTCTTCCGCTGGCTAAAGAGATAGCCTCTCCACCTCCAAGGATACCTGAAAGAAACTGGAACAAAGAACAGTAACTACAGGCAGTGTGAGTGATTGCTGGACCCAGACTAGAAGGAGACTAGTCTGTAAAAGGAAGCTTACTGGAACTCCTCTAAGGGTGAGGTTTTATCTGTATTCACTTTTCTTACTGTATTAGACACAGACTTGCGGGTTCTATTTTATTTTGCTTGGTAATTCACTTTGTTCTGTTTGCTATTACTTGGAACCACTTAAATTCTACTTTCTGTATTTAATAAAATCACTTTTTACTTATTAATTAACCCAGAGTATGTATTAATACCTAGGGGATGGGGGGCAAACAGCTGTGCATCTCTCTCTATCAGTGTTATAGAGGGCGAACAATTTATGAGTTTACCCTGTATAAGCTTTATACAAGGTAAAACAGATTTATTTGGGGTTTGGACCCTATTGGAAGTTGGGCATCTGAGTGTTAGAAACAGGAACACTTCTTAAGCTGCTTTTAATTAAGCTTGCAGTTTGTGGGACATGGTTCAGACCTCAGTCTGTTTCTGGCCGGCAAGCATGTCTGGCACAGCCAGGCAGGGTTCTGGAGTCCCAAGCTGGCAAGGAAGGCAGGGGCAGAAGTAGTCTTGGCACATCAGTTGGCTGCCCCAAGGGGGTTTCTGTGATCCAACCCGTCACAATACCTATGTGAGATACACTGGAAAAGATCTGACCAATATACTGAGACAAATCATGAAGCGCCATTGAGGAAGATAAACTAAATCACACAAGCTGAGGATCTGTGCCATTAAACATATAATGGAACCTCCAGATACTAAGAAGTAGGCCATACACCCTTTCTTCAACATAACGTATTCCTCAAGGGCGTACAACTGAGCTCTTTGTGCAGAAATGACTAGATCAATATGTTTTCAGTGTTGCTTGCACTGTTGGTCACAGGATAGGAGAGACACAAGGTGGGTGAGGTAATATAGTGAACCAACTTCTGTTGGTGGAAGGTACATGCTTTTGAGCTTCACAGAGCTCTTTTTCAGATCTGGGGAAGGAAACCAAAGTGGAGACAGATTGTTAAGTGTAAGGGGTAAATACATGCTGTAGGAGACCACTTAAAATGAAGTGGGCAATTAAGGGGCAGCAGGGAGGGAGGAATATAAAACAGTGTCTCTGTTGAGTCCATGTTTTTTAGTGTCTAGAGGAGATTGGTGGATTGGTTTAAATCTAAATTTAAATTTAAATGATGATTTTAATCATCATGGGGAAAGCCTTGATTTAAATAATTGATTTCAATCAACTTTTCCATTTGTATTTCAGTTATTTTCTCATTGGTTGATATAACCATTACAACATGTGTATTTACCACTCAATAGAATCTTTACACTAGATTTGGTACATCTTTTTGTTACCTAGGACTGAGGACGTACTACAACATATGCTTTATTTAAGCAATTATATAGCTTACTATTTTCAGATTCTTATTAATTGAACATTTTTAGTATGTTAGAAAATGATGAATGATATGTTGCTTATTTCCTAGATAATTACCTTTTTCCTCATGATTTGTGTCAACCTGCCTTAGGATGGTAACTGGAATTGAATTCAGCACATAAAACAGCATATAAATTTTATTTTTATTAAACAAAACAACCTTAAATATTTTAGATACAAACTTCTCTTATCAAAACATGTTTCACATTTAAAATTAAATGCTTAACTGTAATCAGTGAACGAAACAGATTATTTCAGCTCAGCCTGGAAAAATGCCTGAGGCCACCTCTACACTAGCACTTATGTTGGCAAAACTTTTGTCACTCGAGGGTATGGAAAAAACACACCCTTCAGCAACATAAGTTTTGCTGGCATAAGTGTTCTTGTGAACAACACTATGTCATCGGGAGATGCTCTCTCCCTTCGGCATAACACAGCTACATGAGCAATCTTACCGCAGCACAGCTTATAAGGTTAGACACGACCTTAGAAAAATTGAGTGGCGTTTCAGTTCCTACTCATCTAAGTCTCTTGAAAATGAGACAGTCTCCTAAATTACTTAGGCTGTCCTTCAAACTTTGAAAACTGGTATATCTCATTCCCTTCCTCCTCGTTTTTATTGATAGACTGGGAGAGAAAAACAAGTTTTCCTGCTTTTTCAACTCCCAATCAATTTCTCAACTTTGAATGAAGTAGTCCAAATGAAGAAAATATTCTTTCTGTGCCTGCAGAAGAGGCTACCTCTGTCAAAAGCTGGGTTAGCACTTCAATAAACTCTGTTTCCAGGTGCTTAGCTAGCAACTTCCATCCGTTCAATGGTGTGACTTCCTTTGAAATGTCATCAGCAAACATGTACTACTTGAATGGTTCGCTTTCAGCACTCAAATTTATTATGGTTGGCATGATTGATGGATGATTATTAGATGCCCATGTCATAGCATTATCTTCTTCAGCAATTAGGCATCTACCCTCGTAATTTGGGTTGAGAATACTGGCAACAAAATTAGGAGGAATAAGTGCTTGATCCATCCACTTTCTTTACTGTCTGCAATTTAACTTTGCTGTTGGGTATTTCTTTCTTCAGTGTATCTTGAAGTTCATTCGAAATTTCAACAGCATCAGCAATACAGCAGAAATCTTTCTGTAGTTTGTCCAATGCTATGGAAATAGGCTTCAGTATATTCAGCATTTTTTCTGCATTTCTCTTTGGTCTGATGACTACTTTGGCTGTGATACTTTCATCTCTTGTATCATGATTTTTGTCACAAATTGCAGTATTCCCAGCCCCAGATGTCCAAAAATCATGAGTCAGGCTCACCAAAAAATCATTACATTGGCTTCAAAATTATGAGATTATGTAAAAACAATAAATGTGGCGTCCTTTTTGTCTTCTGCTTTTTGAGCCTTTAGGTGCACTGGGGTCGCATTTTGAAGCTTTCTCCACAGCCACAAGGGCTAGGAATGCTTTTTTCTTTACGAACAAAGGCTGAAATCAGGGCCGGCTCTAGGCACCAGCTAAGGAAGCAGGTGCCTGGGGCAGCAAATCTGAAGGGGCAGCATTTCGGCTGCTCTTGGGGCAGCGCTCAGATTCTCGGTGGCCCTTCGGCAGCAGCTTCCTCATTTTTTCCTCTTTGGCGGCACTTCGGAGGCTGCTTTGTTTTTTTCCTTTGCTTCACAGCTTGGGGTGGCAAAAAAGGTAGAGCTGGCCCTAGCTGAAATCATCAGATACCCTCTTGACTCCAGGAGCTGGGGCTTTAAGGAAAACAACAATTATCATGAGACTCGTGACAAAATCATGAGAGTTGACAACACTGCAAATTTTTATCAGAATAGGCCAGTTCTTAAAACAGTCAACCACTGAATTCCTTTTGTATATCTTGGGGACAAATTAGTTTGGACCTCCTGCTCTCTTCAGTGAAGCTGAAATGGTTGTTGTGAAAGTATTTTGCAATTTCAACATTTTCCTTTATTTTTGGACTTGTACTTATGTCTTTGGCTAAAAGATGCATCAAATGAGCAGCAAACCCATATGTTATAAGTTTCAGGTTCCCTTCATTATCTTCTAGATTTGTTCTCATCTTTGCTACATTTGCAGCATTGTCTGTAACAAAGCTACAGACTTGACACTTGCATTTTTGTTCCTCGTTTGTTATAGCTTTAAATATTCTGCTGCATGGGCATTTCCTAATGTATAAATTGTTTCTGTAAGATAAACAAACCTCTCTCTTCTATTTTCATACAAGCAAATACTACTGGATTGCTCTGTATGTTACTTCACCCATCAAGTTTCAGACTACAAATTCCCCGTCAAAGTTTTGCACTGTTCAATTTCCTTCTCACATACTGTATCCAGCAACCTTCCAGCAATGTCTGCTCTTCTGAGTATATTGTAACCTAGCTGTAATGACTGACCCATGTCAATGTAATGTGTGTTCTGAACAAGACAAAATGGAGAATTTGTTGCATAAATTAACAGAGCAATCTTTTCATTTCTGAGTCTTGCTGGAATTGGCAGGTCCTGATTATGAACTCATCTTTGGTTTTACTGGATGATGAAAAAAGGTTGTTGGGGTTTTTTTGTTTATTTGTTTTTTGATACAGGTAATTAACTGCTTATTTGCCGCACTTTTGGCGGTACCAGCATATGATTCTAAAGTTGTAGACATTGCAGATAGTGAACATTCCTAACTCCTTATGTTGAAACTGGACCCTAAAAGCCATTTTTATAGGGAAAATAATTAATAAATCATAAGGATTACTTAAATCTGTTTAAACCCTTGTCTCTAGTGATATACCAAACAGCTTGGAAAAAAATATTTTAAATGTTAAAGTTCATAAATGCCTAAAAAAACTTTACTTTTAAACAGGAAATCTTCACATAGGTTTGACTGAGCAATAAAAATTATTTCAGAATGCCCAACAGTGACAATAAAAATGTAATTAATAAATACTCCCAAAAGAAAGTAACATATCAATTATATTTTGAACACAAACATTTTGAAATTCATAAGTAATCCATCCAAAAAAACAAATTTATGATAATCTAAGTTGCTTGCAGTGTTGTTGAAGCCATGTTGGTCCCAGGATATTAGAGAGACAAATGGGGTGAGGTAATATCTTTTATTGGACCAACTTCTGTTGGTGAAAAAGACAAGCTTTTCTGGGAAAAGGACTCAAGAGTGTCACAGCTAAATACAAGAGGAAACAGACTATTTAGCGTAAGTAATTAACACATATTGTAAGAGTCCATCTAAAGTGAAATGGCCCATTAACACATTCTTGCAGTAATAAGAAAAAAAGAGGGGCTAGTGGGTTACAGATTGTTGTACTAGGCCATGAATCCAGTGTGTTGATTAAGACCATGATTTATACAGTCTAGCAGAGTTATGAATTTAAGCTCCCAAGCTCATCTTTTGAAGGTGTTATGCAGGTTCCCTTTGAAGATGAGGACTGATAGGTGACATATAGAGTGATCACTTTGTGAAAAGTGTTCACCCACCATAGCTGATGGGATGTTTTTGTCTTTTATCATATTTCTGTGTGAATTCATTCGAGACCATAGTGATTGTCTGGTTTCACCCACATAGCTCTTAGTGGAGCATTTAGTGCTGTCAAAGTTTGACTCAGACTCACAATTTATCAGACCACTCTGTTTTATTAGCAAAGCTGCTCTGCTAATAAAGTGAGAAGTGAGCCCCCCGAGTGGGGCTTGTGTCTTTTAATTTATACAGTTTTTTGGAGAACAAGTTACAGAGAAGTTACAGACAAAAGAAGAAAAAAATTTTAGTCACCACCCTTCGAGATCCCTGAGACAAGTCACGTATCTTCAATTACGTGCCACCCTTAACAATCTCCTTTAACAGCTTCCAGTTAACTTAACTAATTGCCCTTCACACCTTCCATTCTGATGCCTGCTTCTTAGACGTGCTCGCTCTATCTTAATTGCTTCTTCATTCAAAAGCTAACTGTCCCTACGTGTGCTCCCTCAGATACTTTGTAACATGTTTTGGCATGCCCTCTCATATACAATGTATCCAGCATGTCCCCTTATACAATGTTATACTTCCACAGTGCACTGGATGAGGTACACCACATGCTGTGATAGGCATGTGTCACATTCCAGGGTGCAATCCAGACCAGTGAGGGGTTGCATCACCACCTGCCCCACAACTTTGGGTGCCTCACAATACTTTGCTGTTGTAGTTCCCAACCTGGGCTGCTCACAAACAGCCTGACTGCATGTAGCTCTCATCCTGAATGTCTACGTACAGCTGTAGGCTTGTCCCAGCAGCTCTGACCCCAGCAGCCTGTCAGCAATACTCCAGTCACACTCTGGCTTCCACCAGTCTAAAGGTTACTACTTATAGCGTGATCCCAACACACTCCCAGTCCTGGGTTTTCCCAAAATGTGTGTTCAGCCCTGTCGTACCCTCTCCTGGGGAGTTCAGATATTAAAGTTCTGTTTCCCCTGTAAAGGGTCAATATTCAACAATTTGTTACTTGAACTGGAGTTACCAAATAGTTCAGTTTAAACACAACACTGGATTAGTTTAGATTAAAAATAAAACAATTGTAACTACAAAGAGATGGGTTTTAAGTGAGTACAAGTATAAGGTATTAAAGTCAGAAATGGTTACAAGAGAAATAAATGTAAAATGCTTTCTAGTAGCTAAAACTTAACAAGGTAGACTTAGTTCAAGGTGAAATCCTTACCACAGGTTCCCAGCAATGTTGCTGACCAAACTCTCAGGTCAGGAACTCCCTGCAAAATCAAAGGGCTGGTGTGTGTGAGTGTGAGGGAGAGAGCGCACACACACACGTGTGCACTTGGGGTTTTCTTCCCCTATCTTTTATAGCCAGTCAACCTTTGAAGTGGATTCTTTTGAGGGCTATCTCTCAAAACAAAGTTTATTCAAACAGTAAAGAAGGCGACATGGAGTCTGGTGGTGAAGGAGGCTCCATGTTCTTTCTTCTGACCCATGTTTGCTGAAATGCAAATTTGCTTTGTCTCCTGCCGTCTCCTCTCCCTGCTGTCTCAATGACTCTGCTTACTACCTATATGTCAATTAAGGTATACATATTTCCTTGTTCAGGATAGTTCTGCCTGGACAGAGCTCTGTGGTTTTGAACATATGCTAAGAACAGTATAGAGGGAAATTTCATAACTTTACATATAATGTTGCTACATACATTTCACCATGGTATTATTCACCAGTGAGTTACCAGTTTTCAAATGATACCTCACAAGTCATATTTTCTACAAAGATTATTACAATAGTGTGTAGCATGTTAATATAGGGGTGCTTTCAGTCACAGCATGCGTAAGACCCATGGATCTTGAAAGGGGGTGAGGAGGTATTGACCATTGTAGCAGTGAAGATATGTCTACTTGTTTTGCATCTGTTGTTCTGGCAGGGTCTGGTGCCACTTTGAGTTGGAGTGACCTCGTTTGTGGGAGCTTGCTTCTGATAATTAGCTTGCCGAGGTTGGGGGTTGCTTGAAGGCCAGAAAGGGGGGAATCAGGAAAGATTTCTTTCAAGATGAGGTCCCTATTGAGTGGAGGTTGTAAGTGTTTAATGATAACCCATATTGGTTCCAGTCTGGGGTGGCAGGTAACAACTAGGGGTGTGCAGTCAGAGGGGTTTTCCCCCCCATATTGAAGCAGGTTCTCTCAGGGTATTTGGGTGGCCCTTTTCCTGATGCCATCTCCTTCTCTGGTGGAGTGTCTTTGTTTAGTGAAGGTGGTTTTAAGTATGTTAAGGTGTGTATCCTGGACTTTCTCTTTAGAGCAAGTTCAGTCTAGCTGTAGATAACATTTTTTTTGGTGTGTCTGGAGTCATTGCTGGATCTGTGGAGGTAAGTGTGGTGATCCGTGGATTTTTTGTATACACTCATTTGTAGGGTTCCATTGTTGAAGCTAATTGTGATGTCCAGGAAGTCAATGCTGGTATGGGAGTATTCCAGAGAGAAACTCATGTATAGGAGGTAGTTGTTGAAGTTGTGATGAAAATCTCTGAGGGAGTTTAGGTTGTCAGAGCAGAGGATGAAAATATCATTGATGTATCTTAGTACAACATTGGTTTTGTGATGGATTTTTCCAGAAATTGTTCCTCAAGGTGGCTCATGAAGAGGTTGGGGAGCCATCCACTATCTCACGCAAGGGTGAACACTTTTCACGGGCCACTTGATCACTCCATATCTGACTTCTTTAGTATTCATTCTCAAAGGAAACATGCACATCATCTTCTGTCCCATGGGATGCCAAGCTTTAGCCCCGTGGGGTGGGGAAGCTCGGGGCTTCTGCCCCGTGGGGCACCAGGGCTCCTGTCCCACTGGGTGCCAGGGCTCCAGGCTTCAACCATGGGGCACCGGGGCCCGAACATTCTACCCTTGGCCCCAGCCAGTCTAATGCCAGCCCTGCTTTACAGATCCCCTAAAACTGGCTGGTGACTCCCCAGGAGGCCGCAGATTCCCAGCAGAAAACCACTGTCCTACAGCATGCATTAACCACTTTGTTTAACAATCTGTCCCAACTTGTATTTAGATACTCTGATTTCCTTTCTCCAGACCAGAAGAAAAACCTTGTGAGCTTGTATATTCCACCAACAGAAGTTGGTCCATTAAAAGATATTATCTCACCTACTTTGTCTAGCTCAATATGGATAGATTAGGGAGTCATCCAAGGTTATGCCAGCTGTGAAGTTGCACCAATATTAGTTTGAAAACACAATCATTAAAATTTGATCTCATACATATTTACTGTTCATGTTTCTATAACTGCAAAGTTTTTTTAAACTGTTATCTCTGGAAGCTATAACCTTTCCTAGAGGATCTTGCATGGTAGAAATAATTATTTTATCCTACAAGAGGAAACGTAATTGGAAAGATACTCTTGTAAGTTCATAGCAGCAGTGAAGAGGAAAACAAGCCTCTGAGAAAGAGGAAAGTGTTTGAGTATAGAAACAGAAATGGGAGTACATGAAACGTGATCAAAATTCTTTGCATCATTTTGTCCTTTCCATTCATTGTGCTGTTGCCAGTGGAAAATTCCTACCATTTGTGAGGTGCTAGACCTATAAATCAAACTAAATATAAAATGTATCTTCAAGCTGCCAATAAATATGGTACAGCTGCAGAAGTAGCACTTTGGGCATGAATGGTTTACTGTTTTCACTTTATAAACACCTTAAATCACTAACATTCAAAATTCCAGTTGTGCTTTACTGTGAACCAATCAAGGGCTGCTCTAGTTGGCTGCTCTGAAGAATTACTAGGGTATTACACCGTCAATTTTAGCGTTATTTGGAATTTCATTTTACACTAGCTTCAAATAAGTCATGTGACTCTAGTACCAGGTTAGCTAGCAGATCTTTTACCATATTATCTGATTTAAACTGGCAGTACCATCTGAGCTAAAATAAGGAAACTGAGGAGGAAAACAGGAAATGTGTTTAAACTCACACACCTCCAACAGGACTGAGTCAATACATCAGCTGCACATGCACCACCAGAAATGTGTTAACATTTCCACATAAGGTGAAAACAGGATGTTTGCTTCTGATTTCATTCACTGATATTCAGTTACTTTTTGCATGTGCAGTTTTGTTCGGTTTTCCAATAAATGCAACTCTCTCATTTTGTTTTGTTTTCCCAGCTTTTTACTTAGAAAAAACAAAACATGTATGTCCCTCTCACAAGAGCTGGAAATTGAAGATCAAAGGGTAAGCTCCAACTTTGTGACACCTTTTTGTCATTTGAACCTTATCCAAGGGATCAGCAATGCTTAGCTTCCCAACAGGGAGAACAAAGGGCCCAAGGCAAAGACCATTCAAGCCAACGTGAGATTTTCTATTGACTTCACAGCATGAGGCTTTATAGAGGCAGAGATTTTGCTTGGAAGTAGAGTGAAACTAATAAAACATACAGTTAAAAACAAGCCAATGGCAAAATAATTTTCCTGGCCAAATTTTCAATTAGTCATTGTTGGTTTAGTCAGGAAAAAAGATTTGTTTGTGTAACTTTTACATGTAAGATATTTCAATTTCCTATCGGACATGTAATTTTAATTTGTGATAGAAGACTACTGTGAACTGAAGAGCATGGATTTCTGCTTCAAATAACATAGGCACACAAACCACTTCATTTCAAGTAGTGAGAAAGTAAGATATTCATTATCTCTCAGCACCACAGTTTGTAAACAAAATGGAGATTGTTTGACTCCCAACAGGGTGCAGACACTGCCTTAAAATCCTGTTAAGATCCACCCAGCATGCAAGGGAAAGAACCCATTATGCTAATCTATTGGTGGAAGTTTGAAACCCAGTCCTATGGGGTTTGCAGGGAGAAGGTTGGATCATCCAAAAGGTTTGGGACTAAAATTGTCAGTTTAAGCCATGACCCTCAGTAAGGGGCCAAGAGACTCAACAGGAGTGCCCAAAGGCACTGCTCCTCACTAACGATCATGCTGCTCCCAAACAATTCAATGGCAAAACTCAAATTGACTTTACAGTGGTGCAAAGGAGTGCCTGATCCGAAACCCAGGCAAGTGAGTGGAAGTCTCCATTGACTTGAATAGGCTTGTACTGACTTCACTGGGCTTTAGATCAGGCCCACTGACACAGTGCTTCTAGCATCACAGAGAAGCACAACCCAGAGTAGAGCTTGGGTTTTGTTCTGTCTCTATGGACCTGATTCAGGAAAGAATCCCTACTGAGTATAGCACTTAAATCTACGCTTAACTCTAAACATATGCTTCAGTCCATTTGACATCATGTGCTTAAGTGCTGTCTTGAATAGGCATATACTTAAGAACATGCATAAGTGATTTTCTGAATTAAGGCCTATAATGAGAAAAACATGGTGATACTGGTTTTGCAGTATTTTGTGCAGCGTGCTTTTATTAAAACCAAAATCAGTAGTTAACATCTGATTTGTTTGCAAAATATTGTCTTATGCCAGAAACTAGTGCCCTGATCTTGCCCTACTGGTCCCCTGCACCTATGGAGTTCCCTTTTGCAGAAATAGGGCCTAATACTGCATCAAACAGCAAAAGATGTGCATAATATTACTGTGACAGTTTGAGACAACACCCATTTTGCAGCCGAGGCTCAACACCTACTGGACAGACAAAGGCGACAGCTACACTAAAAACACTGCAGCTGCACCTCTGTAGTGCTTCTGGTGAAGATGCTCTAAGCCAATGGGAGAGAGCTCCGCCGTCACCTTAATTACTCCATGTCATAAATATAAACGGAAGGGTAAACCCCTTTGAAATCCCTCCTGGCCGGGGAAAGTTTCTCTCACCTGTAAAGGGTTAAGAAGCTAAACGTAACCTCGCTGGCACCTGACCAAAATGACCAATGAGGAGACAAGATACTTTCAAAAGCTGGGAGGAGGGAGAGAAACAAAGGGTCTCTGTCTGTCTATATGCTACTTTTGTCGGGGATAGACCAGGAATGGAGTCTCCGAACTTTTAGTAAGTAATCTAGCTAGGTATGCGTTAGATTATGATTTCTTTAAATGGCTGAGAAAAGAACTGTGCTGAATAGAATAACTATTTCTGTCTGTGTATCTTTTTTATAACTTAAAGTTTTGCCTAGAAGGGTTCTCTATGTTTTGAATCTAATTACCCTGTAAGGTATCTACCATCCTGATTTTACAGGGGGGATTTCTTTATTTCTATTTACTTCTATTTTTATTAAAAGTCTTCTTGTAAGAAAACTGAATGCTTTTTCATTGTTCTCAGATCCAAGGATTTGGGTCTGTGGTCACCTATGCAAATTGGTGAGGCTTTTTATCCAACATTTCCCAGGAAAGGGGGGGGGGGGTGCAAGTGTTGGGAGGATTGTTCATTGTTCTTAAGATCCAAGGGGCTGGGTCTGTAGTCACCTAGGCAAATTGATGAGGCTTTTTACCAAACCTTGTCCAGGAAGTGGGGTGCAAGGTTTTGGGAAGTATTTTGGGGGGAAAGATGTGTCCAAACAACTCTTCCCCAGTAACCAGTATTAGTTTGGTGGTGGTAGCGGCCAATCCAAGGACAAAGGGTGGAATATTTTGTACCTTGGGGAAGTTTTGACCTAAGCTGGTAAAGATAAGCTTAGGAGGTTTTTCATGCAGGTCCCCACATCTGTACCCTAGAGTTCAGAGTGGGGAAGGAATCTTGACACTCCACCTCCCACGAGAAGTGATAGCTAGGTCGGCAGAAGAAGCTCTTCCACCAACGTAGCACTGTCTGCACTGGCCTTTAGGTCGGTATAACTTAAGTTGCTCAGGGGCGTGGATTTTTCACACCCTGTGCGACATAAATTATACCAAAGTTCTAGTGTAGACAAGGTCTGAGTCTGAGAAGCAGGGACAGAGTAAACAAGGGCCATCAACTCTTCTCTACTGGAACAATGGGTTTTCTACCAACAAGGCCATTAACTTTGAATGTCTTTCTACACCGCAGCCAATGAGGAAGTGGGGGGATTGGAGAAAGGGGAAAGGCTGGACCTCCCCTGACCTTGAAGCACATGGGGAAACTGGGGACAGGGTCAGTTTTAAAAGGTGTACTTCTCTAAGCCAGGAGGGTCAGAAACAAGGTGGCCAGATTTCCTGTCCAGAGGACTTGGACCAAACCCACCCAGGATCCATCTACAAAATGGGGAATAACTGTCTAGGTGGTAGTACTGCTAAAAAGGATTTAGGGTTACAGTTGACCATAAACTGAATAGGAGTTGTCAATGAGATGGAGCTGCAAAAAAGGCTAATATGATTCTGGGGTGTATTAATAGGAGTGTTGTATGTAAGACAAAGGACATAATTGTCCCACTTTACTTGACACTGGTGAGGCCCCAGCTGGAGTACTGTGTCCAATTCTGGACACCACAATTTCGGAAAAACGTGGACAAAGTGGTAAGAGCCCAGAAGAGAGCAACAAAAATGATAAACAGTTTAGAAAATCTGATCTGTCAGAAAAGGTTAAAAAAACTGGGCATGTTTAGTCTTGAGAAAATAAGACTGAGTGGGGACCTGATAACAGTCTTCAAATATATTAAGGGCTGTTGTAAAGAGGACTGTGGCCAATTGTTCTTCATGTCCACTGAAGATAGGAAAAGAAGTAATCAGTTTAATCTGCAGCAAGGGAGATTTAGGTTAGATATTAGGGAAAACTTCCTAACTATAAGAGTAGTTAAGCTCTGGAATACGTTTCCAAGGGAGGTTGTGGAGTCTTCCTCTTTGGAAGCTTTTAAAAACAAGTTGGACAAACACCTGTCAGGGATAGTGTGACATCCTGTACTCCATGTGATCCCCAATACCCCCATACTAACCACTTTTACATGGTTATTATACATATTTGCACAAAGTATTCCTTGGGGGGGGGGTATCATTTGAAAACTCAATCTACTGAACATCATCGTCCTGTTAAAATGTGTGTATCATCAACACAGTGTGTAAAGCTATGAGATTTTACTATATGTTTTTTAATGAAATATGTTGTCATTCTGTGGAATGCCAACAGCCTAGTTCCTCAGAGACAACAAAGGACTGTCCACAGGAGTTAAAACTATTAACTGCTGAAGCAACCACTTGCCAGCAGGGGAGATTGTAAACAAAGAATTTACATGTCATCTCCAAGACAGCTCAAACTTCACCTACATAAAAAGAAAAGGAGTACTTGTGGCACTTTAGAGACTAACAAATTTATTTGAGCATAAGCTTTCATGAGCTACAGCTCACTTCATCAGATGTGCTAAGGTGCCGCAAGTACTCCTTTTCTCTTCACCTACACAGAAGGTGTAAACAACAAATTTACAATCCACCTGAAGGATGTTTCAAATCTCCAGTTCCCAGGGGACTATTTTGTCTATACACAGCAGAGGATAACACAGCAGAGGGGGGGAAAGGTATAAGAATGGAGAACTCACACCACACAAATCACCTCTCTTCCCCCATCTCTCCTCATGGCAGCAAGAACTCTTGAAAGACAAAAGGAAGCATCATTGAACTGGGGGGAGTGGTTCTGGCCTGGAGATATTTCCAGCCAGTACAGACTGCTTAAAGCTTTTGGGTGAGAGAAACCTTTTTTGCTTTTAAACCCATTAGCCTTGGTAAAGTTTAGGAATTAGCTTGTGTGCTTGTCCTTTTATTTCTTTTGTAACCAATTCTGACTTTTATGCTTTATCACTTGTAAATCACAAGTTCTATCTTCATCTAGTTAATAAATTTATCTTATTATTTTATCTAATCCAGTGTGTATAGGGACTGAAGTGCTTGGGGAACTCCTCTCGAGACAGCAAGGCTGGTGCATACACTCATTCCCAATGTTGGCATGATGAATTATCTATGAGCTTACACTGTTCAGTAGTGCACTGGATATTACATTTCTGGGGTGCAAGGCGGGGGCTGGGGATATGCAGGTATTCACAAATTGCTGGGAGAGCGTTCATGTAAACATCTCGGAGTGATTTTACATGCTAGTGGCTGTGCATGAGCAGAACAGAAATGGCTGTTCTGACAGTAAAGCAGTGTAAGAGACATCCCGGGCTGGAAAGTTAGGGAACACAGCAGTTCAGCAGTCCAGGTTGCACCCTGGGGAATGTCACAGATGGTCTAGTTTCACTTCATCCTGCCACAGTGCAGGGGCTGAACTGGATGATATCTTCTAGCCCTACATTTCTATGCCTCCATGAGGTTGTGGGATCAGACCACGGAGACCGTGTTCAGGAGCTTGATGTTTTCCATAGATCTGTAACTCCTTTGTGCACTGTTAAGAGTAAAGTATGTGTGTTCACAATTCCTTTGCTAAGCCTGTGTCTCATGTTCCCTCTAATTTTTGACAGGCCATGTGTGCAAAAAATTTCTTCTGTGCAAATTTTTGTGCTTCTGTGCAAATTTTTGCGCATGCGGTGTTTCACCATGTGCACGCACACACGCGCACAGCTTAGAGGGAACAGTGTCTGTGTCCCTTTACTGCTATGTTGTTCCTGAAGAGTGAAGCTAGGAAACTGGAGTTTCCACAGCCAGGTGGACTCCAGGGCCTTCAGAGAGAGGAGACATTGGTTCAAGGTGGGCAAGCTGTGGGATCCAACTGGCCAGGAAGGGTGTCAGATATAGGGTTTGCACATGGGAGTGCATGTACAAGACCCAGAGCTGGGAACAGTGACCAGTCACTACCTACACCCAGGGGGATTAGAAGCATGATGAATTAAACTATTGGATCCAATCATGGCAGACTAGTGTCTTCCCAGACAGTGGGATGGAACCAGGCTGCGACAAGTACATTATAATTGATTCAGTTACAGGGGATGGGTGAAAGGCTCAAGCCTGACAATTCAGATCTGGATTCAGATTTCAAAAAACACATTTGGATAGGGGAGTTTGGTTTGCCTCATCTGTAGTTTCAATTTATTTAAAATATTACCACTCCATTTTCACAAGACCATCTGAAATATGCTGCAGGAATAAACTATGCGACTTTTAGCAGGATATACAATTCAAGATTGAACAGATTAGTCAACTATCTCCTTGAATGACCTACACTAAACACATTACAAAGCAGGGTAATGTATATTGTTCCATGAAGCATTTAAAAAAAATAACCCCTAGTGTATTGCTTTTGTCTTAGTTCTTATAACATCAGCAGAATTGCTGGTGTGCATTTGCATGCTGATGGCACCATTAATTTGAGACAATCAATGGGAGAAACAGCCAAGTGGTAATGGATGTATGTCTTAGAAATCATAAATGTAATTTAAAGATGAAAAAAATGAGATGTTTGCATGCAAGTAAATTTTCAGTCATAAATCCATTGCCAGATGTTCCCTATTTCAAAGCATGACTTATGCATTTTACTATTGCTGTCGGTAGAGCATCCAAAATGGGTTCTGCTGTGCATCAATCATTTTAGTTACTGCCTGTAAAGCCATCGTCAGATGGATGGCACGTCTATCTATACCAAGGGATGGCCAAACTGCAGCTCACAGGCCTTATGCGGCTCTTCAACAGCTAAAGTGCAGCTCACAAAGCTCCTCATATTCCTTGCTCCATTCTCCACCTACCAGACTGCTTGGGGCTTCTGCCCAGCAGGGAGGGGAGTCCTGGGGCTTTACCGCAACTGGGCACATCTGCCCAAACTCAGGGCTTCAGCAGAATTAGTGCTGGAGTCCCAAGAGGCACCTCCCATGGGGCTGGAGCCCCAAGACTCCCCTTCCTGCAAAGCTGAAGCCCCAAGCCTTGGCAGGCACGTCCTGGATCTCAAACGTCTGAAGACTGTCATATGCGGCGCGGAGGGTCAGTAGGTTTGGCCACCCCTGATCTATACTAATTGGAGCATTAGTCTTTCACATATCATAGATTAAATGGAATTTTAAAATATGTTGCACCAACCAAAAAGATGCATTTTATGCCACAGAAAACTGTTCCCGCAATTGAAATGTGGGTGCAAATATGAGCATTTTCATTGAAAACTACCTCATGTGAACCCACCAGCTAAGTACTTTTCCATGCAAAAACAAGTATCCAAACTTTCTGAAAATGTTAGTCTTAATGTATGTCAGCTCCAAAATGCACCCAAAAAAACAGATGAAAATGCACATAAAATACAGTGTGAGCCTATTCTTCCATCAGATGCACAGAATGGAACACTAAACCACATTACTTAAGTGACTTGTTGCCAAAAGCAGCTAGAAAGTAGTACTACACCACTACCACACAGCATTCACAAGACTCCAGAATAATACGGAAATGGTGTTATGATTAGGCAGAAAGCTGAAGGAGTTTGTACCAAAACAGTGACCAGCCAGGGATTCCAGCATCTTGGAATAAAGGGGTGTATCCTGCCTGCCCTTTGCTCTCACAAAGGCAAGATGCTTCTCTGTAACTTCTGTTGGCAAGCCCCAGCACTGATTTACAGTCTTCATTAGGATTCTTCTATACTAGTCGGATGCAATTCCTACTGGTATCTTTTAGAATGTACTGTGGAGTGGTGATAAAATAGTCATAAATGAAGTTAAATTTAAAATGAAGTGTGGAATACAACAAGGCCACTGAATCCAGAGAAAGTAGGCATGAGAGAGAAGAAAAAAAACACATCATGATTAAGACTACGATTTAATCACGGGTATTTTTAGTACCAGTCATGGACAGGTCACGGGCAAGAAACAAAAAAATCACGGCTTGTGACCTGTCCATGACTTATACCATAAATACCTCTGAATGAATCTTAGGGGAGTTCTCCCCAGGGTGGGGGGCCTGCAGCACCAGCTGTAGGGAGGGAACCTGTGGCACAAGCTACAGGGGAAATCTTCAGGGGGGGTCAGCAGCTGCTCCGGCTGCCACTGTGGGGGAAGGCCTGGGTGGGGGAGGGGGACTGCTTCAGCCATCCCGGGACCACTGCTGGGAGCCACTGAACTGCAGCAGCTCTGGCCGCCCCGGGATCGCTGCTCAGGCAGTTCCCAGAGTTAGCCACATCAGCTGCTACTTGGACAATCCCTGGGGCCAGCTGCCCAGGGCTGCCAGAGCAGTAGCTGGTGCGGCTGGGCCCAGGACCGGGACCACTCCAGCAGCGGCTGGTGAGGCTGGCTGTGGGGCCACCCAAGTGGCTGGCTGTAGAGCCATTCCAGCATCGGCCGGTGTGGCTGTCCCCAGGGCCGCCTGAGCAGCTGGCCCCAGGATCAGCCACACTGGCTGCTGCAGAAGTCACAGAGGTTGCAGGAAGTAATGGAAACCGTGACATCCATGACAAACACGGTGCTCTAATCATGATAGCTAGATTGCAGACACTGCCTGGCAAAGCCGTTGGATCAGCTTCAAAACAAGTGTCAGCTACAGAAACGTACGGTAACAAGTTACCTTGATTGTTCATTTGTATCTAGGCCATAGCTAAACAGCGATGGAAATTAATTGGTCTGAGTCATTTTTATTTTGTGTCACCTGAGTTACTACAATGCCAGGTAATGAGTGTAGTTTCTGACACTGTAAAACCTATCCCATCCGAATCAGGGCCAAAATTTTGCCACCTGTATGCACAGGAAATAGTACCAAAAAGTCCACTCACTGGTGAGACCAGTGGGAACTGAGATCAAGCCAACTGGTGTGTGGTGTTAGCCGAAACTCTCTAACCAGGAGCTCTTGTCATTTTGAATGTAATTCAAAGGGATTTGCAACCATACCTTTCAGAGATCAGGATATAAGCCCACTAGGACTGCACATTTCTCTTTTTACAAGCAAAATGAAAAATAAAATCCAAAGGAGGTGAGGATAAGGAGGCAGGAAAGTGGAGTGGCTCTGTCAATGGAGCTGCAGCCTGATGTGAAGGGCACTGTATAGCAGAACTGTACAATGAAGAAAAAAAAGGGATAATGTCAAGGTTCCCCCTTGCACCTGAGCGCCCCTTTGCTGCTGGGTGCAATAATGCCAGAGTCACCACTCCCATTTCCTCTTTTAGGTTCCTTAAAGACTCCACCACAAGGTCTCTTCTGTCTGATATTACCCCTATGTGGGGTCAGTTTATTATCCCGCATAGCGCAAATAGTCCTTAAACCCCCAAAACATGGTCCAATTACCCCCCACACAGTGCACATCATCCATAAATATCCTAAACCACAGTCCAAAGACACACCACAGGCCACAGCTCTGGCATCTTCTGCCACATCTGGGCTTTCCTCTGGTCCCTACTTGCTCTTTCATCAAAAACAGCCACCCCAGCTCTTTCAGCTCAAGTCCTTCCCAGGCTTCTTCCCGGTATCCAAGCCTCTGACTGGGAAAGGTCAGCAAGCTAGCACCTCTGTGCCCTCAGCCCTTTTCAGCCTCTTGGCACTGGCTCTCCTGCTCAGGAAGGTCACCAGGCTAGCCCGTCCACTGTTCTCCTAGCCCTAAGCCCTCTTCAGCCTCCCCACCCTGGCTTTCTGACTCAGGCAGATCTACAAACTCACCCTTCTACAGCCCTCACCCTTCCCAGGGAACTCCTGCAATTCCCCCAAAGACTTCTTCCCCAGTCACAGCTATCTTTCTCTGATTTATCAGCCCTACCACCTCACCCTCTTAATCAGGTCAACCTGGGACATCCCTGGGTGGCACAGGGGAGCTGGACCCATTTCGCTTAAAGGGGCCAGCCACTCTGTGACATTCAATAATATTGCAAATCTGAAGCTTGCACCACTCGCACCTTTTTAAGCCTTGAGTACACTAGGAAAGTCAGTGGTGCTAAATTGCTTTAAGTGAGATGAGAATCAGGCCCATCACCAGCAATTTTTCACATTTTGCATTAATTATCCAAAGTGGCCTGATCTCCTGCAATTTTCATGATCTATTTCTGTTAATCACAGCGGGGTACACTGTGACTTCATCATCATTCTCCATTGACAGGTCTTCTCAGGATCATTTGAGTTTGTGTGATCGAGCTCCATGACTTTCATTTGAAAAAAGAATCTATCTCCATCAGTCATTTAATCAGTGTGCCATTGCAGTGTTCCTATTTTACATGCCAATAACTTTTACATTTAGAGTTTAATCAACTAAACATTGGTCCTTTGTACTAGATCTCAACTAGATAAATCTAGTAATCTACAGTTTATCTTGTTTTAGCTCTCCCTTCTGTTTTCTTGATAGGTATTGGAGGGAAAAGTGTGTTTTTTAATTCTGATAAATGCTTACACTTTTAATGCATCATAATTAACATCCTCTTTCAGGATTGACAGCCTCAAGCATTAAATCATGATCCAGACTCCCAAAAATCATGGGGTTAGCTTAAATATCGTGAGTTTTTAAAAAATAATAATTTGGGGGTTCTTTTCCTTTGCCTTCTGGTTTTCGAACCTTTAGATTGCATTCAACTTGTGTTTTCAAGCTTTTCTCCATACATGTAAGGGCCTGAAACATACCTTTATAATAAAAGATGAGATTCCTACCTAATCACTGGACTCCAGTAGCTGGAGCTTTAAGAAAAACACCCAATATCATGAGACCCTCTATAAAATCACAAGAGTTGGCAAAACTGCATCTTGTTTTTATTTTAAATGTGGTTTGAAAAGTTTACCTCACCCACAGATGTTATTAACCATATTTGAATTTTATATACCATGCTGGCCTTTCATGTTTTCGATCTATTAATCAGGGTTATGTGGAGAAGTTCACCTGTTTCCACATTTCTGTTTGTGGAAGTTGTAAAAGAACAAGCGCTGTATTTCTAAAAGGCAGAAGCCTGACCATTTACACCTAAAACAACTTGGAATAGATAATTTCTAGATGTTAAATGAGGAGTTGTTCATTTAAGACTTTTGCTTAGCACAGAGATGTTAATTAGTACTCTGCATATAGTATCTCTTTGAATCACACTGTTAACACCTTTTCCCTCTTTAATCATTAGAATGCAAGCACAGCTCAGCCTTTGTGCATCCGATGAAGTGAGCTGTAGCTCACAAAAGCTTATACTCTAATAAATTTGTTAGTCTCTAAGGTGCCACAAGTACTCCTTTTCTTTTTACGGATACCGACTAACACGGCTGCTACTCTGAAACCTGTCTTTGTGGAACTAATGGCTTAAATTGTAATTCAAACTCAAAATTAAAGAGCTCCAAAAGACCAGACCCTCAAAAATGGATTTTGTAACAAGTAGTTTAGTGTGAAATGCACTCAGACTGTTCATAACCCAAACTGAGCTGCAAATCTTTGACCATGCACTGCTAAACTTTTTACATTAGCAGCTATCTGTTGCATTTGCTAAAGCAAAATCACTGTCATTCCTAATAAAGCTGAGGCATTTAAATGACTAATTTCAGAATTGAAACTACAAATCCCAAATTCAATCTCCTTTCTCTTATCAACATTCATTAAAATCATATTTACTTAAACTATTTAGTACTTCAAATGAGCTGAAATAAGTGACCATCAAACCAGAGCCAAACTTTGAGGGGAAACATTCCAGATGGATCTGCTTGAATGCAATGTATGAGCCTCTCCTGTGCCTTATACTTCAGGATTCAGTTATTCTGCTTCACTGTATTTATGAATCCAAGGCCTGATCCAAAGCCCATAAAAGTCAATGGAAAATTTTACTGACTTTGGATTAGGCACTATAATTGCATCTGCTTCTTATTTTGTCAAACAAGTCTCCCCGTCCCTAAATAAATAAATAAATAAGCAAGCACGCATCTAACAGTTTTACAAAGAAGTTAAAACAAAATATAACTAATATTCTGTTTGCAACATTTTTCAGAACACCTTGGCACTGAACAATTAGCCAATTTGCGCTGACTCCTTGTGGTTTTGTATGCAGCAGCACTCTTACCCTATTTCGAAATGTCTCTTGAATTTGCCTTTTTATAAACAACTTCAAAGTTCAAGTAACCTGAAGAAATAATTATCTACAGCAAGTTTCAATTTACTAATAAAAA
The DNA here is from genome assembly GCF_965140235.1 of Caretta caretta. NCBI lineage: Eukaryota > Metazoa > Chordata > Testudines > Cheloniidae > Caretta > Caretta caretta. Next base: position 50,411,053 of record NC_134216.1, on the reverse strand, counting down.
ATACTTTGATTAATGCTTGAATGCTTGATTTCCATATTTCTCCCTTGATCCTATTGTTCTGAGTACTTGGCTTCCACTGACATAAGAATTTTACTACTGGAGGCTGAGATGCTGCCTCAAATTTCCTTAAACTGAAAATTTAACCAATGACTGCATCTGCAAGATCCATAGTGCCAAGACACATTTCATTGGTTTAATCAAGTTTCTCAGAAATAATCATTGAGCAAATTAGTGCCATTTCCAGGTTAGCCGGTATCTTGTTAGAACGTGAAAATGGCAGATGCAGACATCAAGAACTAGAATAAAGATGGAAGTGAGGTAGGAGCATTTGGTTGCTTCTGTGATTATGAACTTACATGTCAATTTACATATCAAAAGTTTCACCTACTATTGTTTTTAGTAGCGTTTAAGATCACTACAAATTAAAGATTAGACAATTATCCATACTTTGTGTTTTTCAGTGTTACTTTCCACATTTGTCAGTTTCAGAGAAATACAATAAAGATCATAGAATCCATAGACTATCAGGGTTGGAAGGGACCTCAGGAGGTCATCTAGTCCAATCCCCTGCTCAAAGCAGGACCAATCCCCAACTAAATCATCCCAGCTAGGGCTTTGTCAAGCCTGACCTTGAAAACCTCTAAGGAAGGAGATTCCATCACCTTCTTGGGTAACCCATTCCAGTGCTTCACCACCCTCCTAGTGAAAAAGTTTTTCCTAACATTCAACCTAAACCTCCCCCACTGCAACTTGAGACCATTACTCCTTGTTCTGTCACTGAGAACAGTCTAGATCCATCCTCTTTGGAACCCCCCTTCAGGTCGTTGAAAAAAGCTATCAAATCCCCCCTCATTTTTCTCTTCTGCAGACTAAACAATCCCAGTTCCCTCAGCCTCTCTTCATAAGCCATGTGCTCCAGCCCCCTAATCATTTTTGTTGCCTTCTGCTGGACTCTTTCCAATTTTTCCACATCCTTGCAGTACGTGGCCCCAGACTGGACACAGTACTCCAGATGAGGCCTCACCAGTGTCGAATAGAGGGGAATGATCATGTCCCTCGATCTGCTGGCAATGCCCCTACTTATACAGCCTAAAATGCCATTAGTCTTCTTGACAACAAGGGCACACTGTTGACTCATATCCAGCTTCTCGTCCACTGTAACCCCAGGTCCTTTTCTGCAGAACTGCTGCCTAGCCATTCAGTCCCTAGTCTGTAGCGGTGCATGGGATTCTTCCGTCCTAAGTGCAGGACTCTGCACTTGTCCTTGTTGAACCTCATCAGATTTCTTTTGGCCCAATCTTCTAATTTGCCTAGGGCCCTCTGTATCTTATCCCTCTCCTCTAGCATATCTACCACTCCTCCCAGTTTAGTGTCATCTGCAAACTTGCTGAGGGTGCAATCCACACCATCCTCCAGATCATTAATGAAGATATTGAACAAAACCGGCCCCAGGAACGAACCTTGGGGCACTCCGCTTGATACCAGCTGCCAACTAGATATGGAGCCATTGACCACTACCTGTTGAGCCCAACGATCTAGCCAGCTTTCTATCCACCTTACAGTCCATTCATCCTGCCCATACTACTTTAACTTGCTGGCAAGAATACTGTGCGAGACCATATCAAAAGCTTTGCTAAAGTCAAGGAACAACATGTCCACCGCTTTCCCCTCATCCACAGAGCCAGTTATCTCGTCATAGAAGGCAATTAGATTAGTCAGGCATGACTTGCCCTTGGTGAATCCATGTTGACTGTTCCTGATCACTTTCCTCTCCTCTAAATGCTTCAGAATTGATTTCTTGAGGACCTGCTCCATGATTTTTCCAGGGACTGAGGTGAGGCTGACTGGCCTGTAGTTCCCAGGATCCTCCTTCTTCCCTTTTTTAAAGATGGGCACTGCATTAGCCTTTTTCCAGTCAAGATAGCATAAAGTTAAACTCTTTAAACTGATTAGTCAAAATCGTCACAGGATTTGTAAAATACTATCCAAATATTTGCTTTCAACTACAAAATACACTGTAACAATTTCAATGTGCATGTACTGTGTAGTGAATGTACATGACTGATATGATGTGGTCAAGGAACCAGATTCACTCTAGGGTCTCTGCTTAAGACCCCCGTGGAAAAGGCTTATGGAATTTAACCTGATAGAGTTGAATGGAAATTATTCTAAAAACCTATCTGAATTTTAGAGATATCTACAGATATTTGAAAGTATCCTACAGCAGGGATATAACTCTGTATTAAGTTCTAGAGGATGATCAAACATACATCCAAGTAACAGAAAACCGTGACACACCACTATCGGCACAGTATAATTTTCTATGACATTATACAGAGCTTTTTGCAAGGTTCTTACTACTTCCCATTTTCCAAGGGGCCCACAGTGTGTTCTGCCAACAACTGTAAAATAGATTGCTGTTCTAAGTAAGGTTTAGTATGCCCAGGGCAGCTGATTAGCACATCCTCTCAGCACTCTCCATCAGATAGGCCTGCATGGAACCCAGGAGAAGGATATAGCTGCTTCCAGCAGGCAGAACCCTTGAGGGACACAGCAGAAGAAAAACCGTCTGCCCTACTCCACCAGCCATGAACTCTCTAAGCTGCGCAGTTGGGCGGCCGTGCAGGAGAGATTCAAGTGCCCCGCACTTGATTAGCAGAGCCATGCATGCTCCTTCCCCCCACCGCAGGCTGCTTTGCAGCCACGTTGCTCCTGCAGCTGCTCCTGGGACCCTCCTGCTGACTGTGGAGGGTGCTGGTGTGAGGGTGTCCCCCTTCCCCTGCACCCCATCTCCACAGAGCTGAGGAGAGGGGACAGGGCTCAGGACTTGCAGAAGCTCTGAGGTCTGAAGGAGCCTTCCAGGCAGTGAGTGAGTGCCTTAAAGAGAGAGAGCACGGCATCTCTCAGAAACTTCCTCAGCAGCCAGCACACACAATCTCAGTCTCTGTGTCTCACACACACAGACACTCTCTCTGTCTCTCCCGCTCCCCCCTGCCCTTATACCCCATCTGCACAGAGCGGGTGAGAGGGGACATGGCTCAGGAGCAAGAGAGCTTTCAGTGAATGTCTTAAAGAGAGGACACAGCATCTCAGAAATTTCCCCAGCAGCCAGCACACAGTCAGTCAGTCAGTCAGTCACACACACACTCTCTCTCTCTCTCACACAGACACGCACACACTTGTATTATCATTGTTGTTACTTCTTAGTACTTCCTGCAATGCATATATATTCTCTGTAATTTTATTCTTTCAAAGTGTGTTATTTTAGCGTTTTGACTGGTCTATGCATTTCATAATTTTTATTTCTCTCTTACACTTACATTTAATTCTTTGAGTAGCAAGCTCTAAAATGCCCCACCTGTCCTGGCTGGAGTAACTTTTTTAAAAATATATATTATATCTAGGTTTTTTGTTTCTGCTGGTGGCGCACATCTGCATATTACCACAGTGCACATAACATTTATTCCGCACATTAGCGGGAACACTGCCCACCAGTGAATCTTTCTTGGGGTGTAATGGTCAAGATAACATGTAGAGATGCAGTTTGCAGATGCATCAGCAAGGATAATTTAATCCAAAAGCTGAACTGCCACATCTACTCTGGGTTTAGTATGGAATATTCTTTTCGGCGGCTAAATTGGATCAAATTCTATCTGTCAAGCAGTAACCACTGTGTGACTCTTCATTTTTAACAGCTTCAATTACAGCTTTGTTCTGTCTCACCGCAGTGTGACAAATCCTTGCGTCATGCAGATTAAATGTTTAAACATTTTCCATTTTCCATAAAATCTCTCTCTCTCTCCTACTCCTCAGCTGATTCTTTTTTCTCAGATTTCTTCCCCCATCTCACTTCAAAAGCCAAATGCTCCCTTTTTTCAGTCCCACCCATGATGCTTCAAACCACAGTTGGGAGCAGTACAGTAGGACTCGCTCCGGAGCCCATCAGCAATACAGTTTAAGAATATCTGCTGCTAAACAATATGGTATTTCTACCTCTGCATCCCATTCCAGTGGGGCAGCATACCGTATTCCTGCCCACTTAATAGTGATCATGATCATTGTTTTATTACCATAATAGAGAGAAGCGCTCAGCATCAAAGCAGACAAATGCTTTTGTCAGAAATATTATTGGAAAGAAGCAGACCCCCCTGCCAGAAATCACCAGGAGCAAATTTATGTACTTGGTCACATCAGGCATAAGGATGGAAATAACCTTGAGACTTTAGCATGGAAGGAATGGTAGTGAGTCATCGTAGTAGGGGACTACCAGTGAGGAGATGGATAGATGGTGTGCAGCAGGTCACTGGGAGGGCAGCTGATGAGTGCTCAAAGTTAGCGATGGCTCAAGAAGGCTTCCAAAACTTCTGCTACAATTTCACCAATACTCAGACCTGAATAAATGGATTTTACTTGCTTACATTTTACCATAGCGTCAGGCATGCCACATCTTCAGTCTCGCAACCAAAACCTTCCCCATATAGGAACGGACGTGGGGGCAGGCACTAATTCTGAGCACGGTACACTTTGCACCACACTCAGCAAGTGCACAGCTCCCAACCAAACCGCCTCCTTTGCCAAGAACTGCAGCAGCATGCACACAGCACTTTATAGTGGCAGTGATTCTTCCCTATGCACAGTCAGGGCCTGACAAGCTACACAGCATTTGGAGTCCGAATTCTGAGGAATTCTGTTTGATTCAGCCAGGATTTCTTCAAGGGACCCCTAGGCAGTGTAGCCCAGTGCATCTGCACAACAGTCTTGAAGAGGTTACAACATACTCTCCATTCTGTGCCCGCCCATGTCTGCTTGCTACTATTAAAGGGAGAGAGGCAGAGGTCTGTGGCCCTTTATCTCTTAAAATTATTAAAAAATCAATCTCATTTTCATCACATATACATTAGATGTATCTAGAGTAATGTACATATCCCATTTGTTTCTTTGAAGTCTGGCTTTGATCTCCCAAACAGACTTTCTGTGCACAAATTGGGGAAATCCACATGAAAGCAGGCAGTTAGATGCAGATTTACCCAATTGCACATGCAAAAGTTAGTGGGTATGCAAATGCTAAAATTTACAAGTGAAACTGCTGCACTTTGGGCTGAAAGTTTGACCCAAGATATGTTTATTTAAAGGCCTCCTTTGTTCTAATGTTCATTTTCTACTTAACATTTAAGAACATATGCTTGTTAACAGGCTTGTTTGCTATTATAATTGTCTATAATACAGTATGTTCAGTCTTGAAATACCCAGATCAAAATCCCCACTTAACTCATCAATCTCTCATGACTGTTGTGATCAACTCATTTTTTAAAAAATACTTTTTGAAATAGTTCTTTTTGTTTTCTTTAACAAAAGACGTGTTTCCTGAGGCTGAAAGGACCTTTCTGTGCAATTCCAATGTCTTTTAGATTTGTGCCTTTCCTTAGGGGGCTGAAACATATTGGTGCCTTAATACATAATTAGAAAAGACTTAATTTAATTTAAAAAGGCTTAATTAGCATCCAAAACAAAGGGTGAAATCAATGAGAGTTTTACCACTGGCTTCAGTGGGGCCAGCATTTTGCCTGTAGTTTTCATTCTACACGTTGCTTTTTATCATATTTATTTTACAGACAAAAATTAGATGGAAGCAACTATTTGAGTCATATAATCAAGAAAGATTCTTTTGTGCTTTAAAGTGTAATTTACATTATATGATTTTTCATTTTTGGCAGGAAGTTGAAGTTAACGTTTACAGTCTGATAGCTTGTGATGTGCATAAACCTACACACTATGGATGGGATAGAAGCACTGATGCATTTGTGTTGATTATTATCTGGTTTGGTTTACTTTTGATTTGATTTTTTTCAATGTCTGGCAAAGGCAAGAGAGCCCAAGATCAAGTGGGTTTTTTTGGAACATATTAATTACAAATCAAAACAACTAAACTACCGGTAATTTCACTTGGGACCAAACAAAATTTGAAATAAAAAAAGGTAAATTAACCCTTTATCACCTCCAAACCACCTCATTGAAGAACCAAATCAATACCAACAACGTTCTAATATGATAACGGTGGAAGTGACATTTCAATATAAAATAACCGAGACAATATTTACAAGGTAGATAAATTAAATATAGATATACCGTTTGTAGGGAGACCTGGCTGATGGGCAATGGCTTTCCCTGCTGTTGGACTTAGCTAACTAGATTCAAGCAGATGTTCACTCACGTCTTAAGCCAGTACTTAGAATCATATAACCATAGGGTTAGAAGGACTGCACGGGTCAACTATTCTAACCTCCTGCCAAGATGCAGGATCTTCATGTTCATGTTTCTGCAGAAACTTCTTGTTTCTTTGGTTAGTCAGAATTTATTTCCCTCCCAAAAGCAAATGCCGGAGCAGTCAAAATCTGGAAATTTGCTGCATCAGCAACAGGAATAAGAGCTCATCTAACAAAAGGATTTCATTCTACACTCTTAACCGTGAACACATTTCTTGGGGCAAGTGAACCAGCCTCTGATTATGCAATAACAAATGTTTACTGGAGCAATTTATAGCATTTAAGTGTCCAACTGCCTAGTCTGTGGTGGCGGTCAGAAGGTCTGTGACAATTAAATAACAATTAAAGGACCATAATTTTGCACCTATCACTAGCTGCAGCGGCAAAGTTTGAGACAATGTTAAAAATGTGGCCCGTAATGCGAGTAACTTTTTAAAAACAACATCTTTTATTTTTGATGAGAGAAGTAAACAAGCAATATCATACATATTTTGTTGTAGTTTAAAATTGCTGACAATCATTGTATTCAGTAAATCTATGTATTTGAAATCTGAATTTTAAAACCTGTTCATAATAAAGTGTAAAAATCTTTCACTTCCCACCCAGATGTGTGGATATGCTTGTCACCCATTCCTCTATTGCCATATTAAGGGTTGATGTTCCACTGTAGCCAAATAGACTATTGTCAGAGTCTAGGAGATTTCTTTGGTTTACAGAATATACGTGAGCTTCATTTCTCTACCAGGATATTGTGGAAATAGTTTCTTTAAGAAAGTTTCAATAAAATTGCAGAAAATAGTGTGAATCCCGAATGATTCTCTGAGAAAATGGCCATGGTCTTTTGCCTGTAGAGAGCTACTGGGGGAGACGTTGCAGTTGAAGTTATCTATCAAAAGCAATGACCATACATCTGGTTGCAAACAGGAATGTTATCACTTCTTCCTCCCATTGTGAAAAGCTATTGATAGTTTTCTCCCAGCAGCTCCTCTGAGTTTTCTTGTATTGAGCACATGCTATGGCTGCTGCTGGGACCCAAGCTGTTAGCTTAATTAGAGTATAAGTCTAAACTAAAGAGTCATGGACCAAATTCAGGGCTGGTGTAAGCAGGAACAGCTAGCAGAGACTTCAGTGGGAACTGTGCCCATTTATACCATGGATAAATTTTGGGCCTTGTCTCTATAGAATCAAAAATGACTTCCAGGCAGTAATTTATACAGTATGTTGGAAAGATTCAAGAATTCTGCTGCTAATGACAGTATTTAAATGTTAAATGAGATGATAACAACTACTTTTTACTGAATATATTTAGAGAAAAAGGCAGCAGGATTAAATTGTTTGTGCAATGGAGCAATTCCATTGATTTCAGTGGAGACATCAAATTTACATCACTAGAGAAATTGGCCCATCATATTTTATGAAAAAATTCAACTAAAGACAGTGTTGTTGTAGCAGTGTAGGTGCCAGAATATGAAGACACAAGATGCATGAAGTAACATCTTTTACTGGAACAACTTTGGTTGATGAAACAGAGAGGTTTTTGAGCTACAACAAGCTCTTCTTCAGGTCTAGAAAAGGTTAGGAACAGCCCTGGGTACTAGGCAGGTTCCCCAATATGCCAATTTATTTATGGGTCACCTTAAGGAGGAATTTCTGGAAAAAAACACCACAAAACCAATAATATACCTAAGATACCTCAATGATGTTTCTATCCTCTGGACAGACTACCTAAACACTCTCAAAGGTTTCTACCACAACTTCAATGACTAGCGCCCACGGACCCAAAATCTCTCTAGAATTCTCCCATATAAGCATCAACTTCCTGAACACCACAGTCAGCTTCAGCAATGGAACCTTACAGACAACTATATACAAGAAACCCATAGATCACCAAACTTACCTCCACAGATCCAGTAGCCACTCCAGAAACACTAAGAAATCTTATCTACAGGCAGGCACTCAGATACTGCAGTATATGCTCCATTCAGAAAGACCAAGATACATACCTTAACACACTTAAAACCACTTTCACCAGACAAGGACACTCTACCAGAAAAGTAGATCACATCATTGAACGGGCCACCCAAAACCCCCGAGAGAACCTGCTCCAATACAGGGGGGAAAAACAACCCAGAGAGTGCACAACTGTAGTTGCCACCGACCACCCCATACTGGAACCCCTATGGGAAATCACTAAACAATTACAATCCATACTTGATGGGGACCACATCCTGAAAGAAATCTTTCCCAGCCCCCCTCTTCTGGCTTTCAAACTATCCCTCAACCTCTCCAAGATCATCATAAGAAGCAAGCTCCCTGTAGACCCGGACCCAACAACTCAAAGTGGCACCAGACTCTGCCAGAACAACAGTGCAAAATTGATCATCGTACCCCACTACTACGATGATCAATACCCCCCAACACACCTTTCAAGATCCATGGGCCTACACATGCCTATCAAAACATGTGGTATACCTCATCCAGGGGATCAAATGCCCCAACAACAATCAGGTGGGTGAAACCATGCAATTGCTACACTTCTGAATAAACTCTCACAGAAAAATGACAAAAGAAAAAACACTGTATCAACCATGAGTGAGCACTTTTCATAAAGTGATCACTCATATCTAACTTCTCAACCTTTGTCCTCAAAAAGAAACCTGCACAACACCTTCAAAAGATGAGCCTGGGAGCTTAAATTGATAACTCTGCTAGACTCTAAAAATCATGGATACAACAGAGATACAGGTTTAATGACTCATCACAACAATCTGTGACCCACTAACCCTTCTTTATGCTATGACCGCAGATGTGTAATTTACCCACTTCATCTTAAATGGTTTCTTGCAACATACGTTTACCCCTTATGCTACATAATCTGTTCCACTTGGTATTCAGCTGTGACTCCCTGGGTATGTCCACACTGCAATCAAACACCTCCAGCTGTTCCATGCCAGCTGACTCAGGCTCACGGACCTCAGGCTATGGAGCTATTTAATTGCAGTCTAGACGGTTGGACTTGGGATAGAGCCTGAGCTACAGGACTCTCCCCCTTCACAGGGTCCCAGGGCTCAGCATGGGCTCTGGGATCCTGGGCTAGAGCCCAAGCCTAAACATCTACACCACAATTAAACAGTCACTGTGATAGTGCCCCCCATAAGGCTCTAATGAAATATGCTTATATGTAGACATACCCTCTGATAGATATATGACATAACTGGAATATATTTTGTGCTACATATGCCATGTAACATATCTCTGTAAAGGTTATGATCTACTGAATCTATTCATCTATTTGTATGCATGAATCATAGAATCATAGAATATCAGGATTGGAAGGGACCTCAGGAGGTCATCTAGTCCAACCCCCTGCTCAAAGCAGGACCAATCCCCAACTAAATCATCCCAGCTAGGGCTTTGTCAAGCCTGACCTTAAAAATATCTAAGGAAGGAGATTCCACCACCTCCCTAGGGAATGCATTCCAGTGTTTCACCACCCTCCTAGTGAAAAAGTTTTTCCTAATATCCAACCTAAACCTCCCCCACTGCAACTTGAGACCATTACTCCTTGTTCTGTCATCTGCTACCACTGAGAACAGTCTAGAGCCATCCCCTTTGAAACCCCCTTTCAGGTAGTTGAAAGCAGCTATCAAATCCCCCCTCATTCTTCTCTTCCGCAGACTAAACAATCCCAGTTCCCTCAGCCTCTCCTCATAAGTCATGTGTTCCAGTCCCCTAATCAATTTTGTTGCCCTCCGCTGGACTCTTTCCAATTTTTCCACATCCTTCTTGTAGTGTGGGGCCCACAACTGGACACAGTACTCCAGATGAGGCCTCACCAATGTCGAATAGAGGGGAATGATCACGTCCCTCGATCTGCTGGCAATGCCCCTACGTATACATCCCAAAATGCCATTGGCCTTCTTGGCAACAAGGGCACACTGTTGACTCATATCCAGCTTCTCGTCCACTATAACCCCTAGGTCCTTTTCTGCAGAACTGCTGCCGAGCCATTCGGTCCCTAGTCTGTAGCGGTGCATGGGATTCTTCCGTCCTAAGTGCAGGACTCTGCACTTGTCCTTGTTGAAACTCATCAGATTTCTTTTGGCCCAATCTTCTAATTTGCCTAGGGCCCTCTGTATCCTACTCTCCAGCATATCTACCTCTCTTCCCAGTCTAGTGTCATCTGCAAACTTGCTGAGGGTGCAATCCACACCATCCTCCAGATCATTTATGAAGATATTGAACAAAACTGGCCCCAGGAACGAACCTTGGGGCACTCCACTTGATACCGGCTGCCAACTAGACATGGAACCATTGATCACTACCCGTTGAGCCCGACAATCTAGTCAGCTTTCTATCCACCTTATAGTGCATTCATCCAGCTCATACTTCTTTAACTTGCTGGCAAGAATACTGTGCGAGACCATATCAAAAGCTTTGCTAAAGTCAAGGAACAACATGTCCATCGCTTTCCCCTCATCCACAGAGCCAGTTATCTCGTCATAGAAGGCAATTAGATTAGTCAGGCATGACTTGCCCTTGGTGAATCCATGCTGACTGTTCCTGATCACTTTCCTCTCCTCTAAGTGCTTCAGAATTGATTCCTTGAGGACCTGCCCCATGATTTTTCCAGGGACTGAGGTGAGGCTGACTGGCCTGTAGTTCCCAGGATCCTCCTTCTTCCCTTTTTTAAAGATGGGCACTACATTAGCCTTTTTCCAGTCGTCCGGGACTTCCCCCGATCACCATGAGTTTTCAAAGATAATGGCCAATGGCTCTGCAATCACATCCGCCAACTCCTTTAGCACTCTCGGATGCAGCGCATCCGGCCCCATGGACTTGTGCTCGTCCAGCTTTTCTAAATAATCCCGAACCACTTCTTTCTCCACAGAGGGCTGGTCACCTCATCCCCATGCTGTGCTGCCCAGTGCAGTAGTCTGGGAGCTGACCTTGTTCGTGAAGACAGAGGCAAAAAAAGCATTGAGTACATTAGCTTTTTCCACATCCTCTGTCACTAGGTTGCCTCCCTCATTCAGTAAGGGGCCCACACTTTCCTTGACTTTCTTCTTTTTGCTAACATACCTGAAGAAACCCTTCTTGTTACTTTTAACATCTCTTGCTAGCTGCAACTCCAGGTGTGATTTGGCCTTCCTGATTTCACTCCTGCATCCCCGAGCAATATTTTTATACTCTTTCCTGGTCATTTGTCCAATCTTCCACTTCTTGTAAGCTTCTTTTTTGTGTATCATTTTTGTATTCAAAGTTATGAATATTGACTATGTACTGGCTTGATTTTTAAGTAGCCTTTGTAAAGCATTTGGTCAGTTTCTTGAGAAAGGAATTTGCAAATTAAGTGCCCATTCAAGAAGCACTTAAGGGACAATGGATCTTGGAATGCTCCAATCCACATAAGAAGTCTACTTGAGAACGTTCAAGGTGGCATGTGACTCATGGCTGCTACCTGTAAGTTCTGAGTCATGCATGGACATGTAACTGGCCCATGTGACTCCTAACTCCATATTGTAGTTGGGATTCTACACAGGGGAAGTGATGGGTGTCCACCCACCAGAGAAAGTCTATTTAAACCCCTGGAAGACCTCTACATTTTGTCTTCAGCTGGCTAAAGAGATAGCCTCTCCACCCCCAAGGATACCTGAAAGAAACTGGAACAAAGGATATTAACCACAGGGGGTGTGAGTGATTGCTGGACCCAGACTATGAAGGCGACTAGTCTGTAAAAGGAAGCTTACTGGAATTCCTCTAAGGGTGAGGTTTTTATCTGTATTCAGTTTTCTTAGACATAGACTTGCGTGTTCTATTTTACTGTGCTTGGTAATTCACTTTGTTCTGTCTGTTACTACTTGGAACCACTTAAATCCTACTTTCAGTATTTAATAAAATCACTTTTTACTTATTAATTAACCCAGAGTATGTATTAATACCTTGGGGGTGGGGAGTAAACAGTTGTGAATATCTCTCTATCAGTGTTATAGAGGGCAAACTATTTATGAGTTTACCCTGTATAAGCTTTACACAGGGTAAAACAGAAAAGGAGTGCTTGTGGCACCTTAGAGACTAACCAATTTATTTGAGCATGAGCTACAGTTCACTTCATCGGATGCATACTGTGGAAACTACAGAAGACATTATATACACAGAGACCATGAAACAATACCTCCTCCCACCCCACTCTCCTGCTGGTAATAGCTTATCTAAAGTGATCATCAAGTTGGGCCATTTCCAGCACAAATCCAGGTTTTCTCACCCTCCGCCCTCCCACACACAAACTCACTCTCAGATTTATTTGGGGTTTGGACCCCATTGGGAGTTGGGCATCTGAGTGTTAAAGACAGGAACACTTCTTAACTTGCTTTCAGTTAAGTCTGCAGCTTTAGGGCATGTGGTTCAGACCCTGGGTCTGTGTTGGAGCAGACTGGCGTGTCTGGCTCAGATAGGGTGCTGGAGTCCCAAGCTGGCAGGGAAAGCAGGGGCAGAAGTAGTCTTGGCACATCAGTTGGCAGCCCCAAGGGGGTTTCTGTGATCCAACCCGTCACAGTCACATAGCTGGATCGCTGCAAACCTGAGTCAGCTGACAGGGCCAGCTGCAGGTGTTTAGCTGCAGTGTAGACATACCCTCTGATAACCTTTTCCAGAGCTGAAGAACAGCTCTGTATAGCTCAAAGGCCTCTTTCACCAACAGAAGTTAGTCCAATACAAGATATTATCTCACCCACCTTGTCTCTCAAAATAAAGACATTACATTTTTCATTCCTCTTTCTCACAGCATTTGTGCAGTTACCATATTCAGTCTGACAAAGAAATGTGGATGAGAGAGGAAATCAAGGGGTGTCCATTGCAGCTGGAGGATATGTTTTGCTTTCCAAAAACAATGAAAGTGACTCCAATCTTGCACAACGTGTGTTGGCTACATTTTAGCAGACTGTTGAAATACTCCCAAGCTGCATGTAAATTAGCATCCTCTGAAAGTAAAGAAAAAATGTCTAAGATAACAAGGACTTAAAACACAAAGGGTGCCGGGCACTGATGCCAATTAAACAAATTAAAACCAAATTCACAACCACTCCATGATAAATCATCTTGAAGATTTGTAGGTTTTCTTTCCCTGAATGCAGCTGGTATCCAAGAAATCGGAAGCCAAAGGGTGGAAAACAGCTAACATGAAAATTGTCTTTGGCCTATGTAATATAACTGTGCTTCACCGTTGAGGATGTTTAGAATGATTAGGCCAAATTAAACCAGTGGAATTTTGTTAAACTGTGGGCACTGCTCCATCCATGCAGCTATGTTGCTTCCAGCCCAATGCCTCACATTCCCTGTTTTCCTGGTATCCTGTCCACAAAAATCCCTCCAGCAAACATGGGCCCTCTGACTCCAGTTCCACTGATCACAGTTCATCTTCCCTGTTCTACAAACATTTTAACATAAACATTGAAAAATAATAATTGATGCCTAGACCCCCGTCCCATGTCCTTCCGGCCAGAGGTTGCTAGAACATAGTCAAGATAGCATCTCATCGTTATCACAGACTCAGCAGATGACATTGTCTTGGAGATAGTTTGATGTCAACAGGCGACCACACTTGAAGTGACCTGTCTCTGTCTCCCTATCACTTTATCTCAGACTCCAGTAAATTATCTGTGGAGTCTCCTCCTTCCCTGTGGGGTTGGCCTCCAGAAGGTCTCTGTCTCTCCATTCTGTGATGAGTTCTGTATCTCTGTAGGCTCTCTCTGGATGTTGTCTGCTGACTCATAAGTGCCTCCTGTTCCTTCAGATCACTTGTCCCTCTTGTGTAGTCATCTCTTGTGACCTTGGTGCAACTGCACCCCTCACAACTCCTTCAGTCCACTCTTTATGGTGTCTCTCTAATGGCTGGATCCTCACAGGAGTGCAGGTCTCCAAGGCCAGCAAGCCGTTGGCTGACATGTTGTGCTCTTGTGCTTGCTTTCTCTGATTGTTGGCCATCTCTCAACAGTATCTCCATTTGCTTGGCTACAACAGGTCTCCCCTCACTGGTAGCAGGGTTTTGGTTCTTCATCCCACCAGTGCCTGCACTGGACCATTTTGGCAACCCCGTAATGGGGTATTCCCATATGCCAAAAATGCTAATAAAAGGTCCAAACCACAAGAAACAGCCTTGTTAACAGTCTCTTAGCTGTTTTTACTAGTTCCACCTAACACCATTACTCTGTGGGTATGCTGAGGAGAAGATGTGGTGATAAAACTCCCATTTGCACACACATTCCTTGAATTCTTCTTAATTCCCCCCCACCCCATCCAATAAATTGGGGTGCATTGTCAGTGAGTATAGTGTCCGGAATGTCATCTGTCACAAAGTGGGCCTTGAATTTGCTAAACATTGACTTGCTTCTTGTACCAGTCTGCACAAACAGTCAGAGCATCGATCTCCCAAAACATTGACTTGCTTCTTGCACCAACTGCACAAACAGTCAGAGCATCGATCTCCCCAAAATGTGCACAGCAGTCCACCATAATCAAGCATTGCTTTTCACTGAAGGTAAAAAAGTCTTTTCCCACCTTTTCCCATGGTCGGGTGAGCAGCTCATGTGGCATGACCAGCAGGTGTAACACACTTCTATCAACAAATGTAGCTGCGTATTCTTGCCCAGCCAGTAAACAAGCCTGTCTAAGACAGCTAGCAATGCCCTGGTGTGAGGCATTTTTTGCAAGACATCGCTACATAATGAGGCAGGGACAACAGCTCTCTCTCCTCAAAATAGGATTCCATCCTGCACACTCAGCTCATCTTTAATTTGAAAATATGGTTCTGCTCCTACTGGTCTTGGCTTCTGCCTTCTGGCCACCATACTGGTTCAATATCCTGCAATATCCTTTTCCGTAGCCTCCTTGATTTCCATCAGTTTCACTGCTGAAACTGGGCAATAGTGCAGCATGTTCATGGATTCAACACCCTGATCCCCTTCCCCCCAACTCGTTGGTACTGGGTCCATACACCCTGCTCAGGGTGTTAGTTAACACTACGAATAGTCCTGGCCAGTATCTGATCTCTACCTGGTAGCGCTGTAGGTGCATCAACATATGCTGAAATCTCTTTGGAGCACTAAGAAGGGGCTTTGCCATGAATGTCTCTAGAGGTTTGTAGCCTGACTGCACTATTACTGGGTGGCCATAGGTGTACAAATGGAATCGCTTCACTCCAAATACCACAGCCAGAAGTTCTTTTTCTATTTAGATGTGCCCTGTTCAGTCTCTGACAGGGCTCTGCTGGCATAAGTGACAGGCTGTTCCTGGAAAAGCACTACTCCCAGTCCTTTCTCCAATGCATACCACTGGAGTGTCAGTGGCTCTCCTGCTGGTAATACATCAGGACAGGGGCATCCATTATCATTTGTTTCAGTGTATCAAATGCTTGGACTGGACCTGTCCAGTGCCACTCAGCATCCTTTCTTGAGGGCTGATGTATGGTTCCATCACAGGTGTGGATAGAACTTGGACAGAAAATAATTATTCCTATGAAGTGCTGTACTTCTTTCACATCCATTGAAGCTGGCATGTCTCTGACTGCCTTGATCTTGTTGGGATCTACTTTTCCTCCCTCTGCTGTGAGCAGATATCCAATGTGTGTCATCTAATGCTGTTTGGGTTGTATTTTGTCTAGGTTCAGTTTTATGTTCTTGTTCCTGCATCACTGTAGAAAAGCTTATAGTTCTTGTCATGGGTCTGGTTCAGCTTCTCTATCATAACTAGGGCTACGATTTTGTCACAGAGGTCACAGAAGTTACGGAATCAGTGACTTCCAGACACCTCTGTAACTTGAGCCCCTGGCACTTGGGAGCTTTAGGGTCCCCCGCCACCTCTGGGAACTGCAGGGGCCCAAGCTCCCAGCCACAGAGGGCAGCAAGGGTACCCTACAGCTCCCAGGCCACTGCAGGGGGGGAGGCAGGGGTGCCCGGCGCTCCCAGTGGTGGGAAGACCTGAACTCCTGGCCGCCGTAGGCAGCAGGGCTCCTGGGAACTCCCAGCCACCACGGGCAGTGGGGTGCTCTGCAGCTCCTGGCCACTGCGGACAGCAGGGCCACCCTGCAGCTCCCAGCTGCCACGGGCGCCCTGGAACACGGTGCCACCATGGGCGGCCGGGTGAGCTACTGTGGGGTAGCCAGGATGCCCTGGAGCAGAGAGCCACCATGGGCGGAGGGGGAACCTGGGGGCTTTGAGCACCATAGGTGGCGGTACTCCGAGCTTGGAGACTGCACCTCCGATTCAGGCCCCCTGGGTGGTGTGGGGAGCCTGCAGCTCCCCATTTTGTCATGCATATTTTAGTAAAAGTTATGGATAGGTCACGGACAGTCCTTCCAGCACTTGGGTGAGTCCTCTCTGGAACTCTTCTAGTGCAGGGCTTTTGCACATTGGCATGCGTGCCATCTAAGTTGTCAGCATGCTAGACTCTTTATCCAGGCTTTTGTGCCAATACCTGTCCTCACATCACAGACCATAAAGATTCTGGCTTTGGAATGTTCTGGCAAGATGTCATCAATTGTGAGCAGTGGATCATGGACAACTTCTCAGGTGAGGTACTATGAGGTCACATTTTCCTATAGACTGCATTATGCTCTCATTGTACATTATTAGATTGCTACTGCTCTTTGTAATGGGTATGTTCGAATCCAATTCACCCAGAGAAATCACATTATAGGAGGCCCTCCTATCCAGCTGAAATTGCACATGGCATTTCCCCATTACCACTGTTATATGCATAGAGGTTGGCACTGCCCTGTGTTGCTTTCCTCTCCCAATAGCCTGAACCTGCTAAACACTCAGACTCAACGAGTCATGATGTCATCACTGCTGTCTGATGTGCCCTTTCCACCTTGCACAAGTCTGACTCAATCTGTAAGAGGCCTTCCTCTGCTCTTGCACACACTGCTAAAATGGTTCAACTTCCCAGATTCTTTACAATGCTGTCCTAGTGCAGAACACGTCTCCTTTACCCGCTCATGCTGTCTCCCACGGTAAATGCATCTCACTATGGTTATGGAACCCTCCCCTTTGCTGTTGTCTCACTGCACGCACTTCTGGTTTTGTGGTGCCTCTTAGGACTTGCACCTTTCCCTTGAGGCTCCCGCTACATGCCCCATGTGTAAGCATCTGTCTAATTTCAAAAACAACAATGAGTCCGGTGACACCTTAAAGACTAACAGATTTATTTGAGCATAAGCTTTCGTGAGTAAAAACCCCACTTCTTCAGATGCATGGAGTGAAAATTACAGATGCAGACACAAATATATCGCCTTCCCAGAAGCTGCTCCCGCTGGTGGTGGTACCAAGTCAGAGGTGAAAGTAAGCTGATATGCCGTGCCCAACTGGACCGGCTTTCCCAAGCTGGTGATTTAAAGCGCTCGGGGCTTCCTGCAGTGCCCGGAGCCCCAGGCCCTTTAAATCGCCTTCCGAGCCCCGCTGCCGGAGCCCCGTCAGAGATTTAAAGGGCCCGGAGCTCCGCTGAGGTAGCATCAGCCGGAGCCCTGCGCCCTTTAAATCGCCCTTGAGCCCCGGGGCTCCCAGCTTCTTTTGCAGCAGGTTGCTCCAGGGGTGATTTAAAGGGCCCGGGGCTCCAAGCTGCAGCCGGAGCCCAGGGGCCTTTAATTCTTGATTTAAAGGACTGGGGTATTTAAAGGCCACGCCCCCTGCTCAGGACTCCAGAGTACCAGTAAGTCCTTTAAGTTACTTTCACTCCTGTACCAAGTGCTGTAGATTAGCCTGTCCCAAGTTAGGGAGTCTGTGAAGTCCCTGAAATTGCATGTAGCAGCCAGGGTGTGTGAGGCTGTAACACAAAGATCTTTGCATTGGCTCTAAGAATTCTCTTCTCTTCTCATTGGTCTCTAGTGAAACACCTGTGGTGCTCCACCATTTCATTCTGCTTCGGGGAGCAATAGGTCCCCAGGGCTCCTAGGCCTGCTGTGAGGCTTGTGGCAATGGTGCGTTTCAGAGTGATGCAGATCTCTCTGCCTTGTTCCCCAACAGGATAAAACAACAGTTTGGCTCTCCTTTTGTTGTCATCCTCCTGCATGTCGTTCTCCTCCTCGTACTGCTCAGACTCCTCTTTCCACTGGGTCCACCACTGCGCTAGGTTTGTGTCTGCAAAATCCAGGGCTCCTGGGGCCTCAGACCAAGTTCCACGGTTCAAACTGCCAGCTGCTGCTCTGCAGAGAACTCACAGCTCAGCCGCTGAATGCAGGTTAAGTTGAACCAATGCAACTTTATTAAACCCTGTTTTCCTAGTATCCCATAAATAACAGTCCCTCCAGAGAACACACTGGCCCTCTGACTCGCATTCCATAATACAAGAAGCAGGCTTCCCCTAATATGCCTACACAGGCTGCTCGTGTGAGGGCAAAGCTGTTCATGGACACTCCACCCCTTTTGAGAGTGGTATGCGCATGTAAAAGATTCAATTATAAAACTATCAGAGGGCCTCCTCTGATATGCCAAATGGTATTTGGTTTGGTATATCCAAAGTATTGTTTATTTTAACAGTAGGAACAAAGATAAAAAGGATTTTAAACCAACATGCCTATCCTACTTAATGTCCTACCTTTCCCCAGACAGTGAGATAGGCAGGCCTAACTTCTTCAGACAATGCTCGCACGTTCCTGCCTCTGAACCTGGTTCACCCAAACAACTAGACCCCTCTCTTGAGAGTGAGCTTTTTTGTAAACTGCTAGAGCATCGGCGCCGACTCCGTGGGTGCTCCGGGGCTGGAGCACCCACGGGGAAAAAAAAATAGTCGGTGCTCAGCACCCACTGGTGGCCCCGTGGATCAGCTCCTCCCCCTCCCCCCAGCGCCTCATGCCCGCGATCAGTTGTTCAGCAGCGTGCAGGAGATGCTGGCAGGGGAGGAGAGGGGTAGATGAAGGGGCAGGAAGAGGCGGGGCAAGGGTGGGGGATTGGGGTAAGGGGTGGAGTGAGGGCATGGCCTGGGGCAGAGCAGGGGTCAAGCACCCCCCCCCCCCCCCCCCGGGAACTCAGGAAGTCAGTGCCTCTGGCTTATAATACCTTGCTACCCCTTGCTACTTCTTTCCTCAACGCAACTTCTCAAAGATTTTTTATTCATTATTATTTATTTCTAGTAGCACCCGTAATATGGAAGGTATTTCTGAACACAGAACTCAGCCCAAACTTTTCCCTGAGGAGCCCACTCCAAATTTTTTCCTGTTCCCTGCAGTAATCCCTCCCCAATAGTGTCTTTCCTCTTCTCCCACTAAGGCCCCAGAGACTCAGAGTTCTGTGTCTCTTCTGTGCCACCTCCTAATGTATCTTTTCCCCTCCTGCACAGACACCTCAATCTGGATCCTCTAACACAGTAGTTCTCAACCAGTGGTACGTATACCCCTAGGGATACACAGAGGTCTTCCAGGGGGTACATCAATTCATCTAGATATTTGCCTAGTTTTACAACAGGCTACATAAAATGCACTAGCAAAGTCAATACAAACTAAAATTTCATACAGACAATGACTTGTTTATACTGTTCTATATTCTGAAATATAAGTACAATATTTATATTCCAATTGATTTATTTTACAAGTATGTGGTAAAAATGAGAAAGTAAGCATTTTTTCACTAATAGTGTGCTATGACAGTTTTGTATTTTGATGTCTGATTTTGTAAGCAAGTAGCTTTTAAGTGAGGTGAAACTTGGGGGTACACAGGACAAATCAGACTCCTGAAAGGGGTAACATATCTGGAAAGGTTGAGAGCCTACTGCTTTAATATTTCCCTCCCCTGCAGAGATTTCTCAACCCATCCCTACCTCCTACAAGTGGAAGAGGTAGCAGAAGAGCAGTGTAGAAGGGCCAGCAGCACTAAAGAATCCCCTTTCTTGCAGATTCCCAGAATTCACCTTTCCCATTACCCCATCTCAAAATAAACAAACACATAAATAAGGAAAATAGCAAAAAACATCCCATCCAATGGCTAACTACCTGGAAATTCTACGTGGGGAACTTCAGTTTCCTGCCCCTCCGCTCCCTCCCATGGCTTCTTAATGGACAGAAACAATTGAATCTTTGTCTGAGAAGGTAGCCTTTAAAATTTGCATGAGATAAAGGAACAAAGGAAGTGTAGCACTGATTGGAGAGGCAGAGAAAAGTGACTGGGAAAGGAAAACAGGAACAGGAGAAAGACTTAATAAAAATGAGAAAGCAAAAACAAAAGGGGGAAATGGAAGTGCAAAGAGAATGAAAGTAAAAACAAGAAAAGTTCAGCGGCTAGGAAGGGAAAAAAACAAGAAAAGAGGGAAATATAAAATGAAAGAAGAAAGTGAGAAGAGAAGAGAAGAAAAAAGGATGAGAGAATTTGAGAAGATGGGGTCGATTTCTTCTATGTTGATTTAATATAGATCACAAATATAAGTTACAAAAAGTTGCTATTAATGAGAATTAAATTATCAAAAATTGCTAAAAAGAAACTAGAAAATATAAAAAAGCAAAAACTCATAGCATTATAATCATCTTGAAATCTAGTCTATTCCAAAAAAATGAATTAATGGTGTTTCAGTCACTATCTTTGCCCCTGGGTCCCTTTGTCAATTTTTAAAGGTCCACACAAACAGGAGGAAATGACTGACCTGACTACAGAGGAGAAACAGTGAAAGAGCCCATACAAAATGCAATGTCAAACATACAAAGTAAACAAATGGGGGAAAAGGAGGATTTGTTTCATAAAAATTTCATTTATATTAATTTTAGTTGTCACTTACAACAATAATATGTTAAAACAAACTATTGAAGACAAGAACGAATTTTAAGTGGGTGTCCCTTTAAGGTTAAGCATGGATGAACTCAGTCAGATAAAAAAAAAAAACAAAAATCAAATCTTAACACTCACTTTTTATTTGGGTTAGAAAATTCTATTTTGCTTTTTTTAAAAAAAAATAAATAATTTCTTCATTTCTGCACCCTAAGTTCTCCTGGGACTGGATCCACAAACAGGGAAACCTGCCACTGATCCCAAAGAGTCCAGAAACTGAGAGCAAGGACCTACTGGTTCAACAAGGTATTTAAGCAAGTGAGTACTCTTATTTAAGTCAATGAGACTACTCACATGCTCACAGTTAGACACGTGCCTGAGAGACTGGCAGAACTGGGGCCTAAATGTAGATTTTCGTAGCTGAATTTATAAGGCCACTAAGTGTTCTTGATAGCAAGGAACAGAGCAAATCTATGAATAAAAAGTAATACAATGCCAACTTTTTCCTATTTTTTTTTCTTTTGTTCTGTTTTGAATCCCCATCTGTTCTGCTGATGTGCCAACATGGAATCCATCTTTCACAATGACAATTTGTTGGTGAGGATGTCTGTTCCCAAGAGTTCGCAAAGTGGCTGACAAAAGAAAAAGTGATCTACAGCACAGACAGCAAATATCCTGAACATCAAAACTGAAGCCAAGAAAGATACTGCTCCCTGCTGGCTAGTTTAGATAAGAGCTTTATCAGGATACCACTATGAACATTTTCCTTTTGTATTTCTCTAACAAAACTAGAAGTTACCTTTCTACCATTAACCTATAATATTGAACTACACCACAATTCTCCTTTTAAAATGTTAAACGACCCGAATACCCACAGAAATTTTAAAGCTTAGTAGGTAAAGCAACCAATGTTTATGCCCTGCAACAAAGAAAAATCAAAAGAGGAAAATGACAAAGGGTTTCTGTTCTTCACATTTAACCATTATGAAGAGAAAATGGAGACTAACATCAAGATATTCCCTAACTTGGAGAGCCTTATAAATTGTGTTTACTAATTAGGGATAAGTGAATTAGCTTAAAATAACAATAATTCTGAAACTTCAGCAAAAGCTTGAATTAAAGTGTATTTGAATTTCAATCAGGACTAAAAGTAGAAAAAAAATGAAATATAACCACTATGAAAAAGGCTGTTCTCACTGTATTTCAGTGTGGCCTGCCAGAACTAGAGAGTATTTGAAATCTTGCAAGCCACAGCCCTACTGAAATTTTTAACTTGATTTTCAGATCAAAGGAGTTTCATATAAATTGTCATGAACTTTGGATGAGTGTCTAAACTTTTGGCTGCTTATCCAAACCAGACTCCAAACCTTGTGACATTTGGACATCTGGTTTGGATATGCATTTCACCTCTGGAGGTCTGGGCTGGCATCTCACTTTTGACAGTTTATTTAAATTTTAGCTAGTGAGGTTGTTTTTGTTTATTTGTTTTTAATTTTTGAGGTATTAATCCTGAGAATTTTTACTGACTCTTAGGGATAGGCCCTAACCAAAATCTTGGATCCCAATATACCCAAACATTGCGTAAATTTGCATTTGGCCCTTATTTCTATAATGGCCTGTACCAAACTCACCCTTCTGAGTAAACCCAAACTTTAAGAAAGTTCAGGTTCGATTCCAAACTCCGATTATTTTATTAACACTATAGTCACATGGACATTTATTCACTGTCCTTTGCTTGCTTAAATGCCTGTGCTGGGATAAAGTGTATGAAATGTACACTTTTAACAAAGCGATCATTCTATATATGACCTATCAGTCATCATCCTCAAAGGAAACATGCACAACATTTTCAAAAGACAAGCCTGGGAGCTTAAATTCATAACTTTGCTAAACACTAAAAATCATGGACTGAATACAGACACTGGATTTATGGCTTATTAGAACAATCTGTAACCCAGTGAGCCCCACCATCCTGTCCCTTGGCTGCCTTTCTCCCCCCCTTACTATCCCCTCTATGACTGGAGGGGCTTGATGAGTCACTTCACCATGAATGGTCCCTAGAAGTATGCATTAACTTCTTATGCTAAATAATCTGTTCCACCTTGTATTTTGCTGTGACACTGTGTATGTTTCCCAGACCTTGAAGAAGAGCTCTATGTAAGCACAAAAGCTTGTCTCTCTCACCAACAGAAGTTGGTCCAATAAAAGATATCACACCTCACCCACCTTGTCTCTCTAATATCCTGGGACTGACACAGCTACAACAATACTGTATGAAACGTCTCCATTTAAACTGGCATTACAACAAGGGCAGGCCTGAAATGGAGATTCTGCTCTCTCTCTGGTATGGGGAATGGAGGTTTACCTTTTTGCTATGTAACATGATAGCATGTACTTCTCTTACAATATGTAATAGACACACAGGCTGCCAGAAGCATAGCAGTGCATCAGTGCTTTCAATCTACTAAGCAGAACTAGAATGAGAAGTGTTGGGGTTTCAAATATTTGTCTTGACAAGTTTGCTACTGGAATAACCTTAAACCCTGACGTGTTACATTACCACCTAAAAGATACCAACATTTTCTCCAAATCTGTTTTGTAATCCTCTATGTTCGACAGTTCCATGAATGGAAAGAAATATTCAAATTGTTGTCATTCAGTTGGCTGTCAGGTTTAATATCCTTCTGTAAAATTCCATTATCAATAAAGATATTACAGTTTATTATGTCCCCTCCCTCTCACTCTGGCAATAATTCAGGTGACAAAGGAAATGAAGAGGTCCAGGATCCAGCCTTTTCCCAGTTACAGACAGAGCTTTTTCAGCTTGAGGTAGAACAATAGCAGGAAATGGTAGAATGATGGCAATTTTTTTTCCTAGAAGGGGCTTTGAAACCTAGAAGAGGCACGCCTATCAGCACTCTACTTACACAGCCATGAATTGGAGGAAACTGGCCACATCAAATGGGTTTAAACCGACTGACATGATAGAGGACTAGATTGTCACTTCCTGAAAGGGATGGACAAATACACTCCCCGGATGCACCTTCCTCTGACATTTCCTATGCCTTTCTTTATTATTCATCCACTCCCAGGAGTCAATGGAAGAGGTTGCAACCTGTACTTTTAAAAGGATACATAAAAAAGTCACAGTCTGCATAGCACTGTATACAGCTTTATCACTGAAATATCATTGGTGAGGGAACACTGGGCTGTGAAAGGAGAAGGATGAAACACTCACTTTGATAGTACAAGTCTGCTGAACTCAGAAACAGAACTTCAGTTTACAAACCGAACACTGGGAGTTAACGCAGCTCTTCATCTTGATAAACTATACACGGTTGCAAGGTTATTAACATTAAACCCTCCACATCGCTAAGGGTTATGTGTTTCGTTATAAACAATTATTTTATATGCAAGGTTAATAATTATTGAGAGCTTAAGAAAATGTAATTGGAATTCTAGTAGCAGGGAAAATTTCAATTAATTAATAATGATCAAGGCACAGGTCATTTCCTGTGGATTAATGACCAGCTGGTAGAAGTTGATAGCCCTCGGCTCAGCTTCAGGCTGTGAATCCCAGCCAGTCATTAATCCCCAGGAAACACCCTGCACCTCAATCATTGCTATTAGAGAAATATATATGTATGTCTGTGTGTGTGTCTGTATGGAGTTCTAATGGGGGCATACTGTTTCAGTTGGCATGTACAGAGCATTGCTGGAGAATTAGTGTCCTGTACATAAGCCAACTTGAATCATTTCTCAACATGCCATTCATCTTATAATAGATTACATATGACATTACCACTTGCCATGTTACAGCACATACATTTGGGTGCAGCATACGTTTCTGGAATGGAACATTCAAGGCCAAAAACAGACCTGGTATAAGCAAATGCATCCCTATTGACCTTCGTAGCACTGAGTCAATAACATCCATTCTGCATTGGCCCTAAATGCTTAGGGGTAAACTCTTCCACTGATTATAAACAAAAGACACGGATCAAGGATAACATACTTGATTCTTAATCTTGGTATTTTGCTCCCCAGGCCCACGGGAGCTGAGATTACTGCACAAACAATACATTAGGCCTCTTCAAGAGATTTAGTGCCTGAACAGAGACTAGCTGAGAACCAGCCATGATGGACTCCAAAGGGAGTCTCATCCAGCTGTTTAAATACAAGGGTAGTCAGGGCCAGCCCTAAATGCGTATGAAATGAGCAGATGGAAGTCCATGAAAGAGGTTGCAAATCCAAAGACTAAATGGTATTTATACAATTGCTCTAAACATGCCTAAAAAGACTAAATAATAAGCAACTTACTACATCCAAACAGTAACAAAACATGAAAGAGGACAACAAAGAGAATTCTTCAATGGTGTTGTAGAGAAGACAGGAATATGAGTCCAAAGGAGGCATTGGGTGCCTGTCTCAGCTGAGCTAATAGCAATTATGAGGTTGGCAGCTAAGATATTTCCCTAATTGTCTATCTTGACCCAAGATCTGAAGGGAATTGTGTTTTACTTGAAGTGATTGTCAAAGGCTACAGGAGTCTTGAGCAAAGAGCAATGAGAAATTCCAGCGTTGGATAAGCTTTAATGTACATCTGGGAATTGACACTGTGACTTTTCTCCTCTAGGTGAGCAGCTGGAATCCTGCCCAGTCAGCATTATCACCAAAAATTACTTTTTAACTGAAGTGTTATGACTTGTGAGAGATGAGTTTGAGAATTTAGTTTAGTTCCCAATGAATGCATGTTCAAATCACAAAGCCACCATCACAGTTAGCACTTGTGTTAATACCAACATTTTGCCCTACTGCAGTGCCTCTTATCAGAGATTTCAGAGTAACAGCCGTGTTAGTCTGTATTCACAAAAAGAAAAGGAGTACTTGTGGCACCTTAGAGACTAACCAATTTATTTGAGCATGAGCTTTCGTGAGCTACAGCTCACTTCATCGGATGCATACCGTGGAAACTGCAGCAGACTTTATATATACACAGAGAATATGAAACAATACCTCCTCCCACCCCATTGTCCTGCTGGTAATAGCTTATCTAAAGTGATCATCAGGAGTTGCAATGCACCTTAGAATCCTGAATTTTCATTCCCTGAGCGTGGGGCATTTTTATACCCATTTTACAGGTAGGTGGCTTGAGACATAGAAGTTAGGTTTTACAGAAGGCTACCCCAGAAGAGAATGGCAGAGGTGGAAACAGAAAAGTCAAAAAGTTCTAACTTCTATCCCCTACTCTAAACACAAGCCTGACTTATGTACAGGGCATTGGTTCTCAGTAAATGCTGTCTAAATAGCAACTGAAACCGCATAGCTCACTAAAGCAACCCTTATGATTTATTTTGTTTATTTTTAATTCATAATAGCAACAATAACCCCAACACAGGAATCTTCCTGGGAATTAATCACTAGTTAGGATTACTGGCTAAAGGTGCTCCTCCCAGCCAGTCAATAACTCCAAGTACTTCTTCTATTTCCTTTATCATCACTGAATTGTTACTGTGTTTCCTCCCATCTCCTTTAATTTTATGGAAAGATACTGTTAAGTAACAAAATGGCATCTAACTATATGCAAAAGCATCCTGAACTAGAACTCCTAACTTCAGGATTCCTGAGCGAGCGCTGTCATTTGCTATATATCCTTACATGCAGCGTGTTACCCTGGGAGTACAAGAATAGTGTTAGTGCACCTGTGAAATGCTGATATGGCCAGAAATAACACCCAAAGATGTAGCCAGGTTTGTTTATTTGTTTTCCCCCATGAATTGCCTTTTCCTTTAGTCAGAAGTTCATAACTGTACAAACTGTAATGCTCAAACCAGGTGTGGCCTTGAATTCTGAAAAACAGCTGCAGGCAATTTTTTGGGGGGTGGGGGTAGGGGGTGCTCCACTTTCACACTGAGCAGTGAAGTGAAATTTTGTCCTTTTCCTCTCATGAGGAGAGCTCTGGAATTAATACAATTGCAGATTTTTCCTCTCCCCCCCCCCCCCCCACCTAGCAAAGTTCCCACTCTGGTCTAATGAATAATGCAAAGACAAGCAAAGGAAAAGGCTTATTCCTTCACCACCAAGAAATAAAGAGAAGGTACATGGGGTGCAGTACTGGGTAGCTTTAAGGATTCTGCACAATAATAAACATTACCATTCTTTATTTTATATATATATATTAGTTGCACTTTACACTTAATATTCACAAGAAGAAATTGAATGCAATTCCTTTCCCTGATTGTTATGTATCTAATCTTTCTTGAAATTAAGTAACTGAATGGGAATTGAGAGAATAATAAACTACATAAACCCAAAATAGGCTAGATAGTTCAGAGAAATCTCAGTAGGTAGGAGAAGTGAAAATAGAACAAAACTAAACTGAAAAATAAGAGACAAGTCAGAAATAAAACTTTGTATATGAACATCTTGAAATTTGGGGAAGTTTGGATCAAAACTAAACTTTGCACATGTCCTTCTTCTCTACAGGAGGCTAAAACAAATGGCCAGGTCTCAACACACACAGACTTTTGGGGAAGTGCAACTCCAGAGCTGACCCCATCTGTATGGGAAATTCAAAACAGATCTAAACTAAAAAGTGAATTATTTCAGGGAACAAAGAATTAGAGAGACAATTTTGTTGTGTAGACTGATTCGCCCAGCATGTTAACCCCACTCCCTCCACCTCCAGGGACGTAAGTGGAACTGTTTTGGTGCCAGAAACAGCAGCTGCCAGACTGATGGGAAGAATGAACGGCTGTTGTACTCTGCAGAGAAAGTGACTTCTGCTCTAGGCTGTTCTTTTGCTTGTATATTCAATAATGCAAGACCAGACAAGGGGTTTTTGGTCCAGCCTGAGCAGTGTGGTGATGTGAGTTATCTTGGAAGTTAGCTAGATGGCACTACGTAGCACAATATTTAGGTGTTGGTACATCAATATGTCTGTTTCAATCACAATCCTTGTTACTATTTAGAAATTCCTGAAATAGAGTCTATTCGACTATTGCTTTGTACAAACATCAATAACAGTATATAATCAACTCCAGCAAGGACCAATGAACTCCTAGAAAGAAGCAGAATGCAGCCAGAGTCCTCCCAGATACTGACAGACATAGGTGTTAATCAGGAGGATCTGCTCTTCTCCCGCCCCCCCACCATGCCAGCCACCAGGACAACAAATCCTTGTGGGACAACTGAAGATATCTGCCCACATGCCAGTACCCAAAAAGTATTCTGAGTGCACCAAAACTGCATAAACTGCTTCAATGAGTATTCTAAGATGCTGTTGGTCAGTTAAAAAGACAATGAAGATCCAAGTGTTTGTACAAAATCCTTCTTGTGTATTTCTTACATCAAACCAACATCATCCCGGACCACACAAGAGCAACAGAGTAATGCTCCACAGTTTCTCTCCACATAGTGCCTTTCAAGAAAATGTAATAGAACACCTTTCCCAGTCAGATAAATAAATATCTGAAGTGAGATTTAAGTTTTATTTTGAAGGGTAATGAAACCAATCCACCATATGTAAACCTATAAACAGATAAAGTAGATTTCATTTATAAGCTTCATATAAGTACTGTATTTATAAGTACTGTGGCAGCTTTCCTAAGAGCCCTTCTGCCAGATGCAGAAAAAAAGAAACAGGAATCAAGGCTACAAAAGACTAGCAATGGCCGATGGCCAACACCACAAACTTTGGGCAAGTTTGGATCCAGATGTGGAACTGAATACTTGCACTGCAGGAAAATTTTGATCTGGATCTTAACTTTGCAGCTTGGGCTCATTTCTGGTATTACCAATCCCTGGTAGATTTAAGAATGTTAGAGGACAGCAGGGAACTCAGGGTTTTTCACTCATGTTTATATAAAGGAAAATGACTATGGTCATATCAAGGGCCACTGTCTCATTTATGTTTACTAAGGGCTACATTCAGCCCTTCTTTTCCCCATGAACTCCCACTGATTTCTGTGACTGTAAATGAAGACAGAAGACAGCCTTGAGTCAATTCCACAACTGACTCCTTACTTGATTGTGCTTATTTTTAATCTTTATTAAAGCACTTAAGCATGAACTTAAAGTTAAGTCCTATTGACCTCAATAGAAGGAACCGATTCCCAATGAGGGTTCAAGAAAAAAATAAAGCATCTTTTGCCAGACAAAAGCATTCAGCAGGACTGTGAGGGAGACAGTCAGGGATATTACAGAAGAACTAAAATGAGAAAATAATATGTGAATATGGATTTACAAATGCTGAGAACTAGGAAAGCCAGTATTTCCCTAGAGTCTGGCATTTAATGAGAATTAACCCTGCATCAGATGAGACATACTATTACCAACTGTTTATGTACCTGTTCTAAAACATGTAAGACAACCTAGCAAGACACAAAAATTAATATAAGGCATTGGAAGATAATACTTCTAGGAATGATGGGAATAAAACAGCAGTGAAAAGGTGACACCCCAACGTTACTTTAAAATTAATGTAAGAAAAATTATACTAACTTTTACATTTATGTCATAAAGAGATGGGCCAAGTTCTAAACAGAGGCGGCAAATCTAAAACCCCCCCCCCACAACAAAATGTGAATACTTGGTAAAGAAACATATCCTGTTTAATTCCCCCCACCACACACACACTCACTCTTCAGAATACTATTTATTACTAACTGAAGTGCTCTGAACATCTGATTTTTTTTAATCCAACAGGCTAACGCGTCAGCACAAGATGAACTACAGTAGACCCGGTTATGTCAGTATCCAGCATGGCTTTTATCACTGGGCGTTCACAATGATGTCTGGGCTTGCGAAACTCAAAATTATATACTCTTTTCAGAGGATTGGTGTAACAAAAACATATTTTAAAAAGAACTTGTACTCTTACTGTAGGGTTTTGTTTAAGGCAAAAATGCAAAAAAATTAACCATTATTTGCAACTATTTAGCTTTCTTGCTAAAATCTAAATATTATGTCCCATGTTCCCTTATGTGTGTACAGGAAAATCTTCCCTAATGGAGACAGTTTAATTCTCTAAAACCCTAGAAACATTCTATAGCGTAAATGACATAACAGGAATTATGGGGTGTTTGGAATATTCAAAATCAGAATTGGGAACCACAGTTTGGAAAATAGAATTCTACGGTGTATCTGCATGTGTTTCAGGGTTATCCATGATTTCATTTCACATACAAATAATAATAAAAGGAAACGTTTTTTAAAAGCCCAGTAAGCACATAATAGCACTCTGCCCTTGGGTAACCTCATCCATTGTCTCAAGACTTTAAATTACTTTAAATCAATGAGGTCCAGATTTCTTTCCACCCCAATCACTCCCCCCTTTGATCACACTTTTATTTTGAATTGCCTCTAGATAGGTCCTGCTGCCAAACTGAAACTCAACATGTCAGACGCTGAACTCTTCATCTTTCCTCCCAATTCCTTCACTCCCCTTTCGTCATAACTGTCAACAATTACATCATCCTCTCTGCCCCATAGGCTCTCCGCACTGGTGTCAACTTCAGAGCCTCTTCTCTCCCCCATGCTCTTCCTAAGGAGCCAGTACAACAAAGCACTTAAGCATGAACTTAAAGTTAAGTCCTATTGACCTCAATAGAAGGAACCGATTCCCAATGAGGGTTCAAGAAAAACAGTAGAGTCCCATGGAAGTGCTGGAAGGAAGGCAGATTCATCAGAAGGCCTCAGTTAAACCTGGAAGATAAGCAAGAAGAAACAGTGAAGACATTTTTGCCTGAATAAAAATGTCTGTGCTTCATGGACGGCGGGGGAAGCTTCTCCTTGGGGAGGCTAGCCCCGCTTCTTCTGGCTGAGGCCACGCCCCACTTGCTTCTGTCAGCTCGCCAAAGCCCCTCCCACTGCCGGGGCCATAGCAGTGGAGTTCTGAGCCCTCTCCCATTCCTCCCCTTCCTCCGCAGCCCTATTCCTGTTCCACCCCCACTCCGCCTCTTCCCCCAAGGCCCCACTCCCCTGCTCCCCTCGCTGCTGCAGCCCCAAGACCAGAAAAGCTCTGTGGCCACAGTGGGGAGCGAGAGCTCCTCCAGCCACAGGGCCATGGTGAGGGGGGAGATTTTTCAGGGGCCCCAAATTTGCTGGAGCCCCTGGGCATGGGCCCATGGGAGCATGCAGTAATCCTCAGTGGCCCCCACCCCCAGCAGCATGAGGCTTAGCCTTGTCCAGCCTCCATTATGCACCGCCCATGATGTGCTTGCTCTAATAAGTTATTTATTATCTCCAGTTTTGAATAGGGTTCACAGGCAAACTATCAGAAGGTAATATTCCTTAGCTAGTGAACAGTATTTGCATGAACACATTACAAAAAGAGAAAAATTCAGTCGGAACTAATTTACTTTTAAGCAGGAGTGTCGAAATGGGCTTTGTAACTGGTAATCTTTTATCTGAAATGTAAAGATTCTCTCTGTCTTATTCTGTTTCTATGGAACGAAGCATAGTTTTGCATCAGAACATGCAATTAAGACAGCTACCTTTATTTGGCCTGTTTAACCACTTAGCCATCTTTATTCACTTCTTTTTGTATAAAGCTTTTAAAATAAAAACTACAGAAGTAGTCTCTTTGATAACCATCTTCAAATCCAACACTGTATTTCAACAAAGTTGCTTAGTCCTACTTTCCAGCATAGTGGGGTAAGATAAACATTTCTCCCTTTCTTTTTGATGAACCAAACAAAAAAAATCCTTAGTCTTTGCATTCTTGATCAGAGCGGGGTAGGCTGCAGTTCAAGGATATCTCTCCAAAAATCAGCATGCTGATGAGAGGGCAACTTGAATATGCAGTCAAAAATGAGTGAGCCTCCAATTTCAAGATTTAAATGAGCACAGTACAGAAGATGAGTGATTTGTTTGCTCCTTAGAATCCAGCACTATTGTGTTAGGAATACTTCATCTCTTTTGATTATTGGTGCAACTAGAGTATGCCAATACTTGCTATGTGGTTCAGGAAACTCAAGTCAACCAAATATACTGGGACTATACCTTATCATAATGATAATGTCAATTCAGGGAGAAACCTGCTCAAGATATTTTTATTTCTTCTACTTCTCGTGCCTGGGCCTTGCTATTAATTACAAAGGCCCATGTGGACTTTCTGGAGATACCATACCCATGTTTAAATCCCCTTGCAATGCTATTAACTGTCATCATGGGCCTACATAGCAGGTGAACTGGGATCATTTATGTTAGATGGAAAAAAGAAAGAGGATGTAAGCACCCCCGTAATAAATACATATTTTAAGTACTCTAAATACTATAGGACTTGGGGCCAAATTTTGTTCATCTTATTCAAGTTAGTAACCCCAGAGAAGTAAGGTGAATAGGATTTGCTACTTGACTGGAACTTGTCCTCTCAAAACCTTCTTCTAACCAAGCTACTGTGCTTATTCATGCTGCTGGACTATTTTAAATTTTTCCTTCAAAATCTGAAGCTCCCAATTCCATTTATTAAATATAAGTTAAACATTAAGAAACCCAGCACCCTTTGAAGTGCTGATCACTAATGTGACTAAGCTAAAGCAAAAAACATTCTTTAGCTTTGACGTTTGGGGTTTTCTTTAAGCATCCTCAAAGACAGAGGCCAATAAGCTTATTTAGTTTCCGATAGGAACCAAAATGTTTATGTTGTGCTTGCCAGAAATATTGACGTTTCTTTACCGTTAATTCTTAATGTTGCTGTTCATTGACAAGCAGGTGGGGCATGTTATAGATGCAGTTACTGGCCTCAGTTGAATATGTTTGCTGAATATGTTTCTAACTACCTATTTAAACTCATTTTAATACATATGAAGATTCTATCACGTAACACAGCTTCCCTTTTGGAAGAAAAGAGGTGCTTAGATTGCTGGCAGATCCTTTGTTTCACAGATTTATAAACAATACCTAAATAACTTTGATTGGCAATTCAGACTTTTCTTATGAGTCTTTTTCTGAGTACCTGCTATTTTTCAAGCAAAGAACATGCTGCTATCTGACTAAATAGTTATTATATCTTTGAAAGTACCCAGACATTTGTTAAACACACAGCCACATACAGTATATTCTCATTAACCATAAACTTTGATTTGTGAGCATTGACCAAAAATACAACTTTTAAAAGTCATTTGGAACCCAAGTCATACAGGATATATGTATTTTTTTGAAAATTTTGCCCAAATTACTGCATGAGTTAATAGTTTGTGTATAATTTACAAATTGTTTTCTGGGTAGGCTTTTATTTATTTATTTATTGTATGCAACTCACAGCCTTAGAAGGTTCCTTTTGAGTTTTTCATTTTGCATATTGTCTTCTCCTCTGTGACTCAATGATTTCTGTCTGTCAGTTTAGCTCATAAACAGAACAAACATGCACACAGTCAAATGGGAATATAAGTAGAATTAATTTCTGATTTGTTTAATGTTCTGCCATGCTTGGACTCCATCCTAGTACTTTCTTCATATGAGCCATTATGTCATGTGGCTCAGGCAAATGAGAGAAAGAAAGAAAATTTGATCTAGTTTAAAAAGACAATAAAAACTCCACTTAGCATCCATTTGGATAATAATTAGTCAGACTCCAGTAGGGAGATGTGCAGAGTTGATGGAGAAACAAATCCATCCCCACCTGGCACCCCTACCCAAGGCCAGACTGATGAAGAGCTCCCCAAAACCAAAAATCCAGAGCTAGGTTTCTATCCACTTGATTTTTATGACAGTGTTGATTCTGTATGGTGGGTTTGGAGGAGACAGTTTACAAAAGGGAAAGAGGTCCTGGCCACAAAGTTATTCAAGAGCCTGTACATGATACCATTCAAAGCAGAGGGTGCAAATTGAGGGTAATATGAAAGAAAAAAACATACTGGACAACCTAAGTAAGTGCAAAAAGAGCAAGAGTATTAACTGAAAAAAAAAATCCTAAAGATTTATCACTATGAGATGATAGGGATTTTAGGCTAATCATCTCAGATTAAAGAAGAGAAACAGGAAGCCAAATGGGCCGAGTACTGATGTCATAAACAAGAGTGAGCAAGAGGAAGTTTCTCAACCAATTTCACACAGATTTACTTGGGTTCTTGGGTTTGTGGTTTGTTTTTAAGACACACAACCTGGTAAGTGTCTGCAGACTCAGATCCCTACTTTCTTTAATTCCTTTTAACATATTTTTAAAATATATGGACCTTATTTATCTGAGTTTCACATTTACAAGTTTTATTTTATATTATTTATTATCATAATAATTCTAGCATGTAGACAGCAGCTGCCATCCAGGGATCCTATTGCACTTTACAAATATTAAGCCTCCAGGAAACTGTCACAACATTTGGGTAAACTGAGACGCAGAGAGGTTAAGTAATGTGACTGAGGTCATATGATGAATCTGTAGCATAAACTAGGATAAGAACTCAGGAGCCTTCCTGTTTCCCAGTGGCTTACTCCTTTATTCAGAATCTTTACAGTATGTTTTGAAACATGCTGGCGCAAAGAAATATCCATTTTCCTCTTCAAGGCTCATCTGGACCCACTTATGATTTCATTCAGTGCAATAGCACTGAACTAATCAAAAAAACGTAAATCCCTTCAAACCAAGTACATTACAAAACAGAGCTATGGATGATAATAGCAATTGTGTGGAAACAAACAATAGTACACAATACTTGGCCTTTGTTTCCTTGTTAGATTTATTGAAAACTTGGGATCAACAATTCACTTTTTATTTTAATGCCAATATCTAGAAAAACATCTGGTTAATCTACACGGTATTATCACTGGAGTCACCAAATGGAGAACAGAACATCTTTCACAGAGAGTGCTGAATGTACCTCAGTCTGCTCAGGTTTGATTTGTCACAAATGATAAAGGCTAGCTAGTGCTCTTTTTAAATATCCTTCAGTAGAAAGGTAGTTTATGCAAGTGATTCAAACTTCAGAGGGGCAAATCAGGATTTCATATTCCCACATTTACCAGTGACTCAGTGAGTGACTCATGCAAGTCACTGAAACAGTGTCTGAGTTTCCCCCTCTGAGAAGCTGGGGTGTTAGTTTTAGTAATTTGATAAGTAATGGTCATTTAATTAACTAATTTGTAAAGCACACTGAGATTTGAAAGGTGCTTTATAAGTGCAAATTATTAGTAGTTACATTTTTTTTAAAAATGAATTAGCCATTGTCCAGTCTGATGTGAAGGGGAAATAAATAAATATTCTGTATCCAGATTGTTATGGTGCTGCTCCTCACAGTATTGTGTGGGTTTATTGTAAAACACGGCGAGTGACTGCAAGTAAGTGATCAAAGAAAACGAACAGACAACGCAGTGATATCATTGCAAAGCTCAATAAAAATTAAATGAGTAGCTTCATATATGTGAAAATATTAGTTTAATTTTGTTACCACACTTTTTCTTCCCTCAGATGGGGTGAGGGGGCAGTTATGGAGTACAGCTGAAGTTATAAATAGCCCATGTACCCCAGGGTCAGCCGGGGCTAAAACTGGAAAAGAAAAAACAGATGCAAGACCTAGGATGCTTGTTTATTTTGGCTGGTTAAAGACATTTTGACTGTATTTAAGAGTTTTAGCTAGAGTTGGTCAACTGCGTGCGTGTCCATGTGTACAAAAAATGTCCAAAGAGAACGAACAGTTTAGTATCATTTAGTAATTGTTGATGGTTTTGATTAAAAAATTTGAAACATAATTTTTCATCTCATTTTGAATTTCTTTTTCCTGTCTCACACGTTTAAAAAAATCTTTCTCCTCCCTCAATAATTTTTTTTTTTTTTTTGCCAAAAATGAATTTTGGGGGCACTAAGACACCACAGTAGCACGTTCATACCATCTTTTTGTTCTGTGTTTATGCAGCACCTAGAACAATGGGATCCTTGTTCATGACTGGGGGTCCTAAGTGCTGCCACAGTACAAATTAATAATCATAATAATGAAAATCTTGATTGTCCTAAAGCCTGGGTGTTCTAAAGTGTTAGCCACGTGAGGTAGTATAGGCCCCCTTCTGCCAGTGACAGCTGTTGAAGGGATTTTGGGAAACAGCAGAATCAGTGAGTGTACTGGCTGAGAGTACAGTCTGACTGAAGGCAGGGATAAAGTTGTTTTCTGGAGTTCTGAAGGATGGGTGCAGTTTCTCTGTTAGAAAAAAGCTTTTTTGCTTTTGCTATCTGATATTGAGGATATACATATTTATAAATACAGGAGACCAGGATACAATATCTTCTCTGCGTTAAATCATTCCTCCCCTAACACTGAAATTAATTCATTCCTGCAGTCTGAAGCTTCTTGACCTTTTAGAACATGCCCTCAGACATCCAGGGCCTGAGAGAGCCTGGAGAAGTCAGACTCCAGGAAACCTTAGGAAAAAGAGAGTTCCCCACCTGTAGCAAGTGCACAGTACCTATTTCATAACTACACAGCCATTAATGCTTGCCCTTTCCTATGACTTAAGTCCATTCTGCTCAGCCTAATTGCTATATATGGCAATTGAGGTCAACTGGAATGGCATAGAGGGATTCACTGAGCATGCTCAGTGCAAGATTAAGTGGTGGAGCAACATCTCTTCCAGACATAAAATGTCAAAACTTGAAAACTTGATATCCCATGGCAATATGGGGTTAGAGACACAGTTATAAGGTTTTGCTCCATAGCTTTATACTGTTGGACAAAGGGAGATTCCCAGCAGGATCTAGCATTTACTTCTATCTCTAGAATAGCCTGGAATAAAAGACATTACCTAAATATGTCTCACCCTTACAGATAAACTATTTTAGGGCATTTTGAGATGTCTGAGCACCATGCAGTTAGACCCAGGGAGCCAGATCTCAGCTGAAGTAACTCTGTGGAGCAACACCAATGTAGGTCTTGATTCAGCAAAGCACTTAAGCACATGCTTGCCATACTGTTATATATTCATCATATAAATATTTATTAATATAACTAATATATAATACTTGTGCATACACTTTAGTGCTAATACACTAAAATGCGGGCTTTGGCAGCTTTGACCTAAACCCAGAAACTATAGAGGTCCTGGACTTCAGAAAGCAATGCTCCTAATTGCACAGGAACTCTGACAAAGCCCTTGGGTTGGGAAAACTATTATGCGTGAGAAATTCATTAGAACAACAAGGAACAACAGAACATAGTATTTCAGTCAGCTGCTCCAGAGAAACTCAACAAATGTTCATGTTACACTTATTTACAAGTTTCCAAGAAGTGTTTTGCGCATACATAAATATCAATGTACGAGGAGAGAGAGAGAGAGAAGTGCCAATTTGGCTTATCAAGTGAAACCACAAAGCATTACAGTAACTGCTACAACAGAAGATGTTTTCTTTCCTTGTAAAATACTCCTATAATGTGGTATACTTTGAACATATGTGAATATTCAAATAAAGATGAAACGGCAAACAGCATGCCAATTACAAAATCAAAATACTGTACTACAGAATGTGAATAGTCATTGGGCACACCAACAATCTGGGACTTAATACTTGTACTCAGAAGATAACATTTTGGAAACAAACAAAAAATTAGTATTTTTTGATCAAGTTACATAAATAATTAGAATATTTATGCTTCTTGTTTACTTTCAAACTGTATGAAAATCCAAATCCAACTTACTTGTACTAATCCTTTCTCCCATTTTATAGCCTTAATCTTGCAAATACCTTAAACACAAACACAAGCATTTGCAGGATTGGGGCCTATGCTAATAGCAGGCTTTTAACACCTTGATAGTCTATTCTTAATTATTTTTATAATAACAGAAACATCTGCTATTTAAATAATGGTAATTGTGGTTAAAAAGTAGCTGGATATGAAGTCTCCTTTCCTAGGATCTCCAAAATTTTATTTCTGATCCCAGAGTGACAAGTCCCAGTTATTTATTTGATTCTGTTTTAAATTTTATGTGCATAGGAAAATACTGAAAGACAGGAAACTATGGCATTTGGGCAGCAGGGAGTAGGGTGACCAGAGAGCAAATGTGAAAAATCGGGACACGGGGTGGGGGGGAATCGGTACCTATATAAAAAAAGTCCTAAATATTGGGACTGTCCCGATAAAATCGGGACATCTGGTCACCCCAGCAGGGAGATGAGGAGCACTATTTAGAGTCTTACTAAGTAAAACAGGGGTCTGTTGCATAGTGTGCACAATCTTATTTCAGCCAAAATGGGGCTGAGTTAGAGGTACAGGAGAAAGAAGTCCCTTCTCTTGCCTTCAGAATGGTTTCTGTGGATTGGTTGAGGGGATGTACCTTGCTATCCATTAAAAAAAAAATAAAATAAAAAAATCTGAAGAGTGGATTGGAGTGGTCCAGCCAGTCATCCACCACACTCAGGAGAGCCAGTTGGCTGCCCCAAAGACAGGAAATGATGGGTAGGAGGGAACGAGAAGGGGTTCTCCAGGTTCCTGCATGAAGACAGAAAATCATATGAGCAGCCCAGGCCTGTTAGGGAAGAGGGCTTATTAGAGAAGATGGACTGCAGCTTACCGTTACTGGCTGAAACCCATGATGCAACCTTATATGGTTTCACATGAATGTTGCTTTGAGTTTTTCAGATTCTGAAACACCATGCACCCATCCTCTCGGGGGTGGGGGAGGGAAAGTTCACTGAACCTTTGCAAACTGAAGCTAACCAATCTTTCACAGCTCAACTAAATTTAGTCGCAAGCATGCATGCACAGCTACAGCACTCCCCCTAATGGGGGGTGGGAGGGGTTTAAAGAACCATCACTACAGTATATTGATCAGTGAAATGTACCAAACACACTCTTGTTTAGTATGTTTAACTCTGTATTTCCTGCAATGTCAAATATACAACTGTCATTTCAGCACAAAAATGCTGCATTTTCTTGGGAAAAGGGTGGTATTTCTCTGTAAAAATGGTGAAACTTTGTGAAACTCTGTGACTGGTCAGGATTTTAGCAGGAATATTATACCTCAATTAAACCACTGTGAAAAATGGCATTCATTAGTGCAAATGACTGCTTTTTACCCATGCAAGTCCTCTCAAAAAATCATGACAACCTAAGCTTTTGCACGGGCTGTACAGTGAAGTGAAAACTTGCTAGCTTCCTACAGCTCTCCTTGTTACACACAGAATTACTTTACAAAGATGCAGGATGTAGAAATTTGGACAACTCTGCTGAGAATATTAACATAATTAATCAACTCTGTCATGGATCTGCACCCAGAACGCCCACTGAAGTCATTAGGAGTTTGCGGTGTACTTGGCCTACAGATTGATGGCATTGCATGGCACGATCCCAAGAAAGTGTACTTTGCAGCCCAATAAACATCTGGTGTTTCTGAAACCCTCTCTTGGAAAGGATTGCTCCTAGTGTAGGTGATCAATACAGGCCTGTTCCTCTGTCCCAAAAGCTGTTATCACCACCACCTTTGCCTTGATTATCATCACCCTTATGTATCCAATAACCTCCTCCCTCTTACTTTTTGTCAAGCAACACTACTCTCAAATCTCACTTCCCTTGGCTGGCTTCCCAACACTAGCTTCCATCTTGGTTCTATGTAACTCCACACTGGCCCACTGACAAGTCACAAACCAGAAATCTATTAAATAAAACACCTAATGATGTACTTTCCTTGAAACACTTGCTATAAGCAAATCCAATAGACACTGTGCTGAAGAAAGCTGCTGGAGCTAGAGACCTGTCTATGCTAGGTCTCCCAACACAGCTGCACTGGTGCTGGCAACAGTGAATTTTTTTGGTAACAGTTTCTTCTAGTGGATAAAGCTCAGAAGTACAAGCATTCTGGCTGTATCC
This sequence comes from Caretta caretta, assembly GCF_965140235.1. Lineage (NCBI taxonomy): Eukaryota > Metazoa > Chordata > Testudines > Cheloniidae > Caretta > Caretta caretta. The sequence continues at coordinate 50,371,255 of NC_134216.1, read as the reverse complement.
TGCATCGATGCACTGGCCTGAGACTGGATCCCTGTAGGTTCTCCTCATCTGTGCAGAGGGAAACAGAATCTCCTCATCTGTGCAAAGGGAGACAGAATCTCCTCATCTGTGCAAAGGGAGACAGAATCTCCTCATCTGTGCAGAGGGAGACAGAATCTCCTCATCTGTGCAGAGGGAGACAGAATCTCCTCATCTGTGCAGAGGGAGACAGAATCTTAGGCATATGATGAAGGGGAAGAGTGAATGAGGAGTTGTAGCTCCTGAGTAGTCGCGGCCACAATACTGCTTGTGTAGGGTAAATACAAGCAAAATGCCTCCAGACACGCTGGAAAGGCCATAATTAGAGGTGACTATACGCTTCCCCCAAAACAGGCCTCCAGTCACTAGCAAGCGTACAGCTGGTGTTGGAGGGCGAGTCTGGTCACTCATGGCAATATACCATGCTCTGTGCCAGTCACGCAGGAGCACAAGCATTGGCATTCTCCCATTCCAGTACACTAGGGCAAAGAACACCCTGCATCCTCTCACAGCCATACCCATGCAGGCAAAACCAGAATCTACCCTACAGATTGTAAGCTCCTCAGGTTAGAGATCTTGGGTCAACTCTCATTGACTTTTACCCCTTGCCTTCTTTTATCTGCATCATGCACGCCAATAGGGCTATCTAATACAATAGTTTTACATTGATATTAATAAATGTATTCAATTATAGTGATTGAAGGAGCAATATAATGGAAAATGTCTGTACATCTATCAAATATTCTCTCCCTTGGTGGATTACTGTATTTGGTTATAAAGTGTTCACTTTAATACAGCATGTTCCAAACATAATTTTAAAAAACTAGCTTCCCAATACTACACTGTTGTTATGCCTGTTCTACAAATTAATTCTCACAGGGAGAAAAATTATCCTCAAAGAGACACCCTTCAGCAGCCAACTGGCTATTTTCCACTTTCATCCCAAATTTTATGTCTTTGGAAATGTGTTCATCATAGTGCAGTCTAACTTTAATTGTTATGATTTAAGTTTTATTTGCTTCTTAATCCATAGATAAATATTGCATCTGCCTTTTGAAAAATATTGGGAGGAATTGGAAAACTTTACATTTCCTTTCTATTGACATTATATAAGATACTTGTGAATTTAGTAGAGGATACAATAAGGAGGCATTGCCTAAATGTGTAATTATAAACATGGACTCATGAAAGGTTGTAGGCTATTATCAACTCCTGCCTTTTTAAAGGGTTTTTTAGTGCTTATGTAATTGATATGTCTAAATGCTTGAGGCTGACTAGAAGTTACAGGGGAGGAGTTCAAAAAGAGAGAGTCACAAGGGCTGGGACTGTCAGGATGTCCTTGAGAAAAGGAAAATGGATAACTGACTGACAAAGTGATAAAAGCAGCATAATGGTAGCAAGCTAGATACTCTGTGAAAGCCAGAGAGAAATCCTCTAGACCAGGAGAAGAGTTGGTTACAGCCTGCTACAGCCCTGGTAGTGAAACAGAGATAGAATCCTGACCTTCATTCAATTTTCTCTGTCACTTTACAGTTCACTTTTAAGCATGTCATATTAAATTTAACAAAGGTGTAGAGGAGGAAATTCATCTTGTACTCATTAATTTGTTAAAATGTAAAAATACCCAAAGTAATGACCATCCGACTGAATGCTAAGAGGAAGACAAAGACACCAAAATAATGTCAAAATACTACATTTTTAAAAAATTTCCAAGCTTTGGAAGGCATGGTATCAAATTGATAGTTTTAAAAACATACATGTTTACTCATACACTGTTATTTAAATGTTATTTTTGAAATTAAATGATCAAAATGAATTGTCCAGAGTTTCCCTCAACCCTCTCCTTTGAAAATTCTTGGCAATTTATTCACTTTCCCCCTAAATGTAAATGCTAGTGGCAATCATTTGCAATCAGACATGTTGAACTTCATTCAGCATGCAAGCTCTAAAATAAAAATAGATTAGCAAAGTAGCTCATCTATACATATTAGCCAGAACCAGTTACAATTTTTAGCTTCCAAGTAGTTTACCAATTCCAGATTAACCCAACTCATTCTCCACCTTGAAGTTTTAGCAAATCTGTTTTCATTTGAAAGTCTGTATAACTGTACATTTTAAATAATATTTTCACCATCTAAGAGAAATGCAGGAGCTAGAATACAGTGTTTTCTGCAACTTATCATCCAAATATGCCAAGGACATATGAATGATGGCACCATTCTGAGCTATATTACTGAATGTCTTTGGCTATTGCTCTAAAGACTTGAGTGGTCTATGTTTAATCACTTGAATAAAATATTTTAAAAGTGTGCATATACAGATACACAGCAGTAAAAAATTAATTCATGCTTTATCCTAGAAAAGATGACCATAGGACCTATGAATTTTATAATCTTGGACTCTACATGCTACCAAACGCTAACTGGACTTGAATGCTTCAGCTGTTGTCCCATATCAGTAGAAGGCTTTAATTAATACACTATGGTTTAGTATCAATCTAAATAACGACAGTAGCAGAACTCTTGAAAACTTCCAAGGAAGCTGGATATATGCCTACAACTCAATCTCTTCAAGAATACTGCCCCAGCATTCACTGTATCTCATGAGATGGGGGCAGTGTCGTGTTCCAAACTCCTGGACAGGAACACAGAAATCTTTCCAAGGCATTCAATCCGCTAACTAAGAAGAAGAAAAATTACCATTATTTTCCCTTATTATTGAGGAAGGCAGAGCAACAAAGTGGAGGGAGAAAAGAAAGCTTGTCAGGAATATTCGCAAACAAGCCCTTTTCAAGCAGAGTTTCTCAAGTCTGGTCTTCCCTACTATGTACATCCCAGATAAGGGTCCCGAAACTGATTGCAAGGGCGTTCATGAATTCTTTCCTGAGGTTTGTGTTTGCTCCCCTACAGAAGAGGTTGGGGATTCCACCTCCAAACTATCCACCATCTCTAAGATCAGTTGGCACTAAAAGTGATTTACAAAGGAACTAAAAATAAAATTGGTCTCGTGCTGCTATAATGTATAAAAGGAACCCAAAAGGACATTTTGTCAGCTAAACCTTGCTTTCTTCCTTAAAAATTCAGGTCTTGTCTACCCTGGTGACTCTACAGTATCTTAGGGCATGTTCTAATCAATAAGTACTATCAGCAGCCATGCCTCAGGTTTAATTCAAACTATTACTGTGCAACTTGACTTATATACATTTCTGAAAGCTCATCATATCAAAAGGAAATGTTATGAAGTACATTTCCCCCATGCTTTAACTTCTGTGATGAGTGACATAATATAGACAGACTGTTTGACAGTCTCAGGAACGTTCAGCAAATTACAGTCCCCAAACAGAATATATTAGATTTCTGTCTGTAGCAAATTATTTTTCTCTCCTCACATTATCTCCCTACTCGTAATAAAATGAAAAACAGGTTTCTGGAAAAATAAGTTCTTAAATGTATTCTCTATTTAAAGTTTTACACCCAATTTGTTCATACCATTCACTGTCTAAACTTGGAACAGTACCACAAAAAACCAAACCTCTTCATGTCTCTCAAAGTACACAATAGTAAAGAATATATTTAATATTCTAAAATACATAGTAACATATCTGCAGCTTCAACATACTGTAACGTTATAGTTACATTACAGTTCAATATACCGCACCACAGTAGTTAAACTTATGGCAGGTTTCAGAGTAGCAGCCGTGTTAGTCTGTATTCACAAAAAGAAAAGGAGTACTTGTGGCACCTTAGAGACTAACCAATTTATTTAAGCATAAGCTTTCGTGAGCTACAGCTCACTTCATTAGATGCATTCAGTGGAAAATACAGTGGGGGGATTTACATACGTAGAGAACATGAAACAATGGGTATTACCATACACACTGTAACAAGAGTGATCACTTAAGGTGAGCTATTACCAGCAGTCGAGTGGGGGGGAAAAAAACTTCTGTAGTGATAATCAAGGTGGGCCATTTCCAGCAGTTGACAAGAACATCTGAGGAACAGTGAGGGGTGGAGGAGGGGGCAATATGCAAGGGGAAATAGTTTTACTTTGTGTAATGGGGTGGGGGGGGATGTGAGAAAACCTGGATCTATGCAGGAAATAGCCCGACTTGACTATGTAAAGAGTTGTCACTTTGGATGGGCTAGCACCAGCAGGAGAGTGAATTTGTGTGGGGGGGTGGAGGGTGAGAAAACCTGGATTTGTGCTGGAAATGGCCCACCTGTTGATCACTTTAGATAAGCTATTACCAGCAGGACAGTGGGGTGGGAGGAGGTATTGTTTCATATTCTCTGTGTGTATATAAAGTCTGCTGCAGTTTCCACGGTAAACATCTGATGAAGTGAGCTGTAGCTCACGAAAGCTCATGCTCAAATAAATTGGTTAGTCTCTAAGGTGCCACAAGTACTCCTTTTCTATGTATATAAATCCCCCCACTGTATTTTCCACTGAATGCATCCGATGAAGTGAGCTGTAGCTCACGAAAGCTTATGCTCAAATAAATTTAAAACTTATGGTAGTATAGATTCTTATGAGTTCTGAGTGGACAGAGAAATCTGGGCATCAGCACTGGGTTATTTCTTTCCTGAGAAAGAAATGGTTAAAGGCAGGATACTGTATCCTAATCTAATTTATTCCCAGATATGTAAATTATTGAACAGACAGATGACAAACTACACTTTTCCTTTATAACTCACTGTTATAGCATACCACCTGAGATTTCCAACAAGCATGTTTTTGTTCATGGTCTCAGCCATGTTTCCCTCTGTAGTAGGACTCTGCCTACTCCTCCCAAAACACATTCAATCTTTTATTAGACGTATATACAAGGGTTGCTATCACTCAATATCAAACATTTTGATCAGATTCCAGTCAAAATGAGAGCTGACCAAATAATTATCAGCAAACAATACAACTAACTTATCCTCTTTTTAATTTGTTTGGAAGTTATCCATGAGAAAACTATTGTTTTTAAAATTATCAAAAATTAAAATTCATCAAAATTTGCTTAATTGTTTCAGAAAATAATTGTTCACCTATAATCGGTGCACAGGCAGTTTGTTGCAAGCATTCTTTTTCCAAAATCCAAGTCAGGTTGGCCGACTTTAATGAGGCACAGGTCACATGGTATCATGTTGGAATATTAAGATGATGAAAATATTAACATTTCTTTTGGTGGAAAGGATAAACCGGATGATGGTATGAGTATAAGTGACAGCAGAATCTGACCCAATGTCTGCATACTCGGCAATGATTACAAATTAATCTTCAATAATCCCATTTTTACTTGTGTTTTTCATTATGTATTAGATCACAAACAATGAACAAAGCTTTATGATTTTAATACTCTTGATTGAATTAGAAACCTAATGGACAGCATTGAATTTAAACACATTTGGCTTACTATAATAGACATGCTTCTGACAAGATTTATGATGATTTATAGTAAAGCAGTTTGCTACTCATGAATGAATGAAGAAATAACCTTTTTTAGTGTTCTCATCCCCTTTGAGCGTAACCATTGAGAGAACAGTAAGTATAAGGACATGTTCACTTCTTGTACAGATATCACAAAGAGGGTTATTCTTAAGTTCTGTGGAAACCGTGCTAGAAAAAAAGAAAGGTAGTGAAAAGCATACTAGGTGAATGAGGGCATGTAGAGAGCATCAGGTGAGAGGTCTGGAGAAACAGAATGGACTGAATGTGTGTCCATAGAAAGTATTTCCCTTTGAGAAAGAAGTAGCCTGGGCCCAAAATCAATGAAGAGAAAAGAAGTTTAGCAAGTCAATATATAAGATTCAAGTGGCCACCAAATTGCTTTTATTCCATACTCTTTGAATCAATCTAAAATTAGGTTAATTAGTCACTCTTTAATGCATTTGAAGGCTGTAGTTTCTAAATGAAGCAATGGATGGAAGGTTGGGATAAGGACATAATGAGCCAAATGCCTCACATTGAGGTCGATGACAACGCTACATTGTCTTCAATGGTGCACGATTAGGCCCAATAGGAGCATAGACAGACATTCTCAAGAGTGTCAGATTCACAGGGAAAACTGGAGAGGATGGAGGTTCCAGGATAAATACCTGCAGGCATCACAGAAGAAATCCTGTCACGAGTAAACACGATACACGTAATTCATTGTGCCTCTCTTAACAGAACCTGACAATATGCAGAGATGAGCAAATTGGTAATATGGTTTTAGTACTATCACATATGGAAAGATAAGGAGCTGTTAATATTTCATTCAGAAATTCTTACTTTTAGTGCTTTGCATCTCTGACAGACATTTACTCAAAGATCTGAGATACTGTGCAACAATGGGACATAAGGGAAGGCATTTATGCCATCGTGCTATCTCATTAACAGTGAGTTGGATTCACAGCTTGAGGGAGAGATTTAACCCATGCAAATAATAAATAATTTGAAGACCATGGGAATGACTGTAATGAAATGGCTTTCATAGATAACAGCACACATGCCCACACACAAACACACCCATCCCCTCAGGGTAAATTCAGGGGTCTTATGTTTTTGCTGTTAAATATACCTTTTTCAAAATAAATTTGGCAGCTTCTCAGTAAATTATGACAGGTTTCAGAGGAAAAGCCGTGTTAGTCTGTATTCGCAAAAAGAAAAGGAGTACTTGTGGCACCTTAGAGACTAACCAATTTATTTGAGAGCTGTAGCTCACGAAAGCTCATGCTCAAATAAATTGGTTAGTCTCTAAGGTGCCACAAGTACTCCTTTTCTTTCAGTAAATTATGTGCATTGATCACTTCTGCTATTATTTTGTTTAAAAGCAAAGTTAATATTTTAAAAACAAGTTGCAACAAATGAGATAAAGTCCTAAGAATTTTTTGCACTCACTCAGGGACAAATTATGCCCCTCCTTCCAGGATAGCATAGGTCCCTTGTGACGTTTCACTCCATGTTCTTTATGAAAATATGCTTATGATATGAATATGACATAACTGAGACATACTTTATGCAAGACAGCTCATGTGAGATATCATTGGAAAGGTTATGATTTACTGAATGTGATTATCCAACTTGTATGCCTGAATCATTTCTGTATTTGAAGTTAAGAATATTAACTCTCTATCTGTATTTCAAATGTGTTACTTTGGGTGCACCCCTCACCAGTGATTCAGGTACAACAATGAAAAAGCCAGACAGACCTAATGGGCCATTAGTGGAGACAATGGACTGTGAAAGAGCTGAGTCTTCCTGTGGACAAGGAGACAACCTACAAGCAATGGCTGCCACAACCATGCAAAGACATGCGTCCGAGTCACCTGGTACTGGATACCCTTCCTCCCTTTTTGAAATGCCAGTGGTTTTGGACTAGAAGACAAAAGGTCCCACCGCAGGGGAGTGACATCATCATGGATGTCCTCTGCCTCCCCACCCAAAGAGACACTGAAAAAACACCTGGAAGCAAAAACTGAACTGGTGGGAAAAGGGTTGAACCCAAGCTGGAAGGGCTTCTAGCTTGTGAATAATAATACCTGGGTCTCAAGAGGAAGACCAGTGCAGCAGCCTTTCAAGAGTTTCTGCAATCTGCCTGCAACAATATCTAGGGTGAGAAATACTATTAGTAACCAATTTCTTTAGTGAAACTAGCTTAGTTTGCGTGTTTGGTTTCATTTGCTTAGTTATCTGCTTTGTTCTGTCTGTTGTTATCTCTTATATTCACTTAAAATCCACCTTTGGTAGTTAATAAATTTGTTTCTTGTTTATAATGAAATCCAGTTTATGCAATTTCTAACTGGGGGGGGGGGCAAGAAGTGTGCGCATCTCTTCACATTCAGGGAAATAGCAGATTTTTATGAGCTTGAACTGTGCAGATTTTTCTGTGCAGCACAAGACAGCATTATTTTGGGTTTATCTCCCAAATGGGGTGCGCACGTGAATCCTCTCACACAGAGCTGACTTCAGTCTGTGGCTGCATCTATACTAAAAATTTCAAAGCGCTGCCGTGGGAGCGCTCCCGCAGCAGCACTTTGAAGTGTGAGTGTGGTCACAGGTGAGCGCTGGGAGAGAGCTCTCCCAGCGCTCCTGGTAATCCACCTCCACGAGAGGAATAGCTGGAAGTGAGGCTCCCCGCACTCGGAGCCTGTCCACACGAGCGCTTTAAAGCACTCAAACTTGCTACACTCAGGGGAGTGATTTTTCACCTCCCTGAGTCAGCAAGTTAGAGCGCTATAAAATGTAACTGTAGACAAGCTCTGTGTCTGCAACGGGGTGCGGCCTTACCTGTGTGTGTGTGCTGCAAGAGGCCGGAGAGCCCAGGCTGATTGAGCAGGGGCAGCTCAGTGAAATCCCAGTACATCAGGTGGCATCCCAGAAGAGGGGGTCCAACCCGTCACATCCCTAACCAAAAGTAACATGTGATTCCAATGCAGAGGGGTATGAGAGTGCCTCTGTGGAACCTCCTAGTAGCACACATACCAGCTTTTTGCATTATGCTTTAGAGAAATGTGCATAAAGTGGCAAATCACATTTGGCATCCACATTCAGTTTACGGATCACGGCTCTTGTGACCCCATTATGATATTACCTGCTACTGAGCCACAGATAGGACACATGATAGGACAGACTGTAAAGATCAATAGGCCAGTCGTTAAGGGGACAAGGTGGGTGAGGTAATATATTTTACTGGAGCAACTTCTGTCAGTGAGGGACACAAGATTTTGAACTTACACAGAGCTCTTCTTCAGATCTGGGAAATGTACACAGACTGTCACAGCGAAATACAAGGTGGAACCGATTGTATAGCGTAAGTAGTTAATGCACATTTCAAGGGACCATTCAAGGTGAAGTGGCTCTTTAACACCTCTCCAGTCATGGGAAGGAGTAAATGGTTTAATAGATTGTTGTAATAAGCTATAAATCCAGTGTCTCTATTCAGCCCATGATTTTTAGTGTCTAGCAAAGTTATGAATTTAAGCTCCCGGTTAAAAACTCCACTGTTAATTGCTCAGTGATTCCCCAAAGCCAGAGACTCATTTTTCCTAGAAAGGAAGATAACCCATGGGAAACTAATACAATTTTTAGCCTATGAGCACTGATCTAATCTGTATCTTGTTGAAATCAATTTATAATACAATATACAAGTTCCACAATAAATCTCACCACAGACCAAGTACTCTGCTTGCATAAGCAGTTGAGTTTCTTGCAACCCTCTCCAGTATTGCCAACTCTCACAATTTTATTGGCAGTCTCATGATATTTGGTGTTTTCTTAAAGCCCTAGACCCTGGAGGCTTGTGAATATTCCAGAATCCCAGCTTTCTTTTAAATAAAATAGGTTTCTAGCCCTCCTGGTTTCAGAGATGAACTTGAAAATGTGAATCCTAAAGTTTCAAAAGCCAGAAGATAAATAAGAACTCCTAATGTTGCATTTCTTAAAATCTCAGGATTTTTATTTATTTATTTGGATCCTGTTTCATGATTTTTGAATGCCTGGGGGTTGGCAATAGTATCTTCTGTTAACATTACTACTATTCAGTTAGGATCTCTCTTATATAATTTCCTATACTTCCACAAACACAATTGTTGATATGTTTACTTTAAAAAAAGTCAGTGAGAATGAATGGAATGAAAACTGATTTATTTTGGGTCCCAGAGTGTTCTTGAAAATTAGATGCTATCCTGATCAGACAACATTTAACACTATTTAGCCTGGATATTCTGTTCCAAGAGGATGAGTAAACATGCTTCAGGGTAGCACTGGCCTGTTGTGCAGGAAAGATTTGACAGTTTCATTGCTATGAGCTGCATACAGAATGGGGAACTGTACATAAGCTCTCTGCATTGGCACTTCATGGCTCAGGCCTTTCATTAGAATTAATCATAGGGGGCAAGACGACAACCTTCACATAGTGTGCCTGTCGTATGTTATTGATTAATACAATTAATGTCATCAAAAGACTACTGGACCTTGTTATGGCGATCTCCAGTATGATGAGCAACATGAAATTTGTCCTTGTCTGGAACAGGACCAAAGAACTGTAGGATCAGCTCCACATGTGTTCCAAAGTGGATGGTCTCCCATGTGCTAAGTGTCACTATCTTGCAAGAGTTCTCACAATGTACAACACTGATGTTGTTGCTCTACAAGAAACTTATGCTGTAGACTATGAGCAAGCTGCAAGATATGAAATTCATACCTATGAACTCATTGCCACCATGAAAGATGTGAAGTACGGCATCGCCACGTACACCTGGCAGGGTTTTCCAGATGTCTTGGTTCTGGAGGAATCCAAGACCATGGGAATCTCTATTGCTGCAAGAAGAATTGGACAAATTACCATAACACACATCTATGAACCTCCAAATCTTGAACAGCCAAAGCCCACAATAGTGTCTTTTTTCCACCCAGCTGTGCACCCTGGTGACTTTCATAGCCATCACTCACTAGGGGGCGATAGCAGAAATGATGCAATTAAGTAATTCACAGATTGGGCTTCATTCGCAAATGTCCATCTTCTTTTTGACCCGAAACAAACAGGGACTTTTCACTTAGCCAGACGGAACACTGAGCAAAACCCAGACCTCTGCTTTGCGATAAAAGACAATAATAATGTTCCTCTGCAAATTTCACAAACATTTCTTGGGAATCTTCTTTGCAGCCAACACCACCACACAAATCTGCATGTTGGCTTGTCCACTGATCGAATCAACTCCAAAATCATGCTGGAATTTCCACAAGGTGAACTGGGTTGCATATATAGCAATAGTTAAAGATAGATTTGTCAACTGCTTTCAAAACAGTATGGAGATAAAGGCTTTTGCTCAAGGCATCAAGGTCATCAAATGCTGCAGCACTATTTCTGGCCACAATATTGAGCAACTGTAGGTACTGCGTTCTTTTAAATGTGCAGAGCAGCAAAGCATGCACTCTCAGTGATGAGCTATCTCAAGGATCTGTGCTGGCTTCTTCGCTACATCTACATTAATGACTTACCTGACACAATTTTGCATAAGTTCTCTTTGCGGTGACATTGCCCTTGCAACAGAAGACAAAAGATCTTACCACTACCCATGACACCCTCGCCAGCAACTTCAAGATAATGGCAGAATACTTTCAATATGGGAAGCTTCACCCCCATACCTCCAAAACCCGGGTAACAGCCTTACACCTAAACAAGAATGCTGCCAATGAACCACTCAGTGTCTCTCTTTGTGTTCAATGGATCCACAATGAGCCCTGGGAGGAGAGGTAGATACGCTGGAGGGTAGGGATAGGATACAGAGGGACCTAGACAAATTGGAGGATTGGGCCAAAAGAAATCTGATGAGGTTCAACAAGGACAAGTGCAGAGTCCTGCACTTAGGACGGAAGAATCCCATGCACCGCTACGGACTAGGGACCGAATGGCTCGGCAGCAGTTCTGCAGAAAAGGACCTAGGGGTTACAGTGGACGAGAAGCTGGATATGAGTCAACAGTGTGCCCTTGTTGCCAAGAAGACCAATGGCATTTTGGGATGTATACGTAGGGACATTGCCAGCAGATCGAGGGACGTGATCGTTCCCCTCTATTCGACACTGGTGAGGCCTCATCTGGAGTACTGTGCCCAGTTTTGGGCCCCACACCACAAGAAGGATGTGGAAAAATTGGAAAGAGTCCAGCAGAGGGCAACAAAAATGATTAGGGGACTGGAACGCACGAGTTATGAGGAGAGGCTGAGGGAACTGGGGATGTTTAGTCTATGGAAGAGAAGAATGAGGGGGGATTTGATAGCTTCTTTCAACTACCTGAAAGGGGGTTCCAAAGAGGATGGCTCTAGACTGTTCTCAGTGGTAGCAGATGACAGAACAAGGAGTAATGGTCTCAAGTTGCAGTGGGGGAGATTTAGGTTGGATATTAGGAAAAACTTTTTCACTATGAGGGTGGTGAAACACTGGAATGCGTTACCTAGGGAGGTGGTGGAATCTCCTTCCTTAGAAGTTTTTAAGGTCAGGCTTGACAAAGCCCTGGCTGGGATGATTTAATTGGGGATCGGTCCTGCTTTGAGCAGGGGGTTGGACTAGATGACCTCCTGAGGTCCCTTCCAACCCTGATATTCTATGATTCTATCCAAAGTACTTGGGTATAACCTTGGACTAGCTGGAAAAGATTGGGCGAAAAGGTAAAAGCAAAGAATAACCTTGTCCAAAAACTTGTGGGCCCAACATGGGATGCCAATGCACACACACTTAGAGCAGTGACTCCAGCCCACTGGTCCACTGGACCAATGAATTTTGCACACCTGTCTGGGCAGGCAGCTGACATACCAAATGTCTGGATAGGCAGCTTAATGCAGTGTTGAGAATCATAACTGGAACATTAAAATCAACACCTGTTCAATGGTTCCCCATCCTGGCACAAATACGCTCACCAAAAATCCAGATAAGTGCACATACACAGCTCATGAACAGACACCAAAGTAAAAAGAGAGTGCACAACCATTGTTTACATGTTTAAAAAATAAACACTCAGACACATAGATGAGTTGGAATAAAAGTTATAACATGCCACTTGAGCTCATGAAAAACATCCTCTTATTAATTAGAGCAGCGAGTGCAAATGCCATCACTGCTGTCAGGGATGTTCTAGACTGTAGCTGTTCAGATCCAGAGATTATGATTGGGAAGCAGAGAATGACTGTCATACTAACTAGCTTTGTTGGCTATATTGTCATTTTTCTCAAGGTCACAGTAAAATTGTGAATGCAAACTGCTGACTGGGGGCGGGGGAGGAGAAAGGGTTTCCTACGCCTCTAAGACTCAGCCTTCATCAGTTTGTAAAAAGAAAGAAAATGCTGGGATAAGCTCTATAGCAGCAGCAGCAGGTCTTTGAAGGAATGGAAGGCATGTGTCATGAAGACACAAAAGACTCTTTCTGATACAGCAGTGGAAATGCTTTAATCTTCTTAGCATCTCTCCCCCTGAAGCCAGCGCTGTCATGAAAGTCTGAAAGTCTGATAATGCTGCCTGGTATTGCCAAACTATAGTTTGGAGTCTGTCAGTTTTATCATAATAAATGCCGTGTTCATAACAGTTATTTCAAGTGGCATCAGACTAAAATTTAGCATAGTTTTTTTTCAGTGCTAGGGAGACAGGCTTGTTATTAGCATCACCAAAAAGATGGCGTTCTCCAGGCAGGGCCGTCCCTACCCTTACGCAAAGTACACAGCTGCAAAGGGCACCAGGAACTTTGGGGCCCCAAATTTCCTGGTGCCCTATGCAGCTGCATGCTGCTCCAGCCCCTGCTCCGCCTCTTCCCCATGGCCTCCACCCCAGCCCTGCCCCCACTCCACTCCACCCCTTCCCCAAAGCCCCTCCCTCTGCTCTGCCCCACCTCTTCCTGCCCCAGCCCTACCCCCACTCCCCTGAGGCCTGCAGCAGGGGTCGGGCCTGCACTCACCAGGCAGCAGTAAATAGAGCGACCCAGCCTGCTCCCCGCCACGCCGCCGGCAACTGTTGGGGGGCGGTTCCCTCCTGCCCCCCCGTCCCAAGGCTGGGAGCCAGGGGAGCAGAGTTCGTGCTGGGGGGCGGTTTCCCCCCTGCCTCCCAACCCTCCTCCATGGAGGCCTGGGGCCCCACACAGCCCCCCATGGGGGGAGGCTGCGTGGGGCACCAAAATGGCTAAGGATGGCCCTGTCTCCATGTTTTAAACACTTTGCGGGGGAGTGGGGGGGAACACCTTTTAAGTTAAAGACACCTTCATTTTGAAATGCAAAAATTAAAAAACTAATTTTGTGACTTTAATGTTTGGGGAGAACATGCCAGAGATGGCTGGCTTCATGTTTACGAGACTGCAAGTCCTACAGACTGAATAGCCACAGAACAGCCAGAGTTCCCGCAGTGGCAGTGTAAACGTCTCTTCCACACTGTCCCACCAGGGTGCCTCACTCCTGAGCTGGAGGACCAGTTCAGACACCTTTTCCATTCCATTCATGGCCTCTCGGTTGATACTACCGACAAGCGTCTGGTTAGTGCCAGTTGGGATGGTGATTTTCGCGATGAGAGCCCCTGCTCACAATGAACTCTCCTTAGCCCCCAAACTCATTTCCCAGAGGCTTCCCAGCGGCCAGATAATAGGAGAAATTTGTAGTCACTACCAATCTGGATGGGATTTCTTACATTTGAAAATTAAAATGTAATTTGATATAAAATATGAACTAATTGCTCTTCTATTTTGACCAAATTTTTTTAAAAAAACTATTCACTGTACTTACATTTGGCTAAATCCCACTGAACATGCACATCAGATGGGTTTTGCCACAGACTTTTATTACTCTAATACAAAAAACCCCATACTAAAACTGCAGTGATATCATACTAACTAAGGACATATTACAATGAAAATGGAAATAGCCAAATGTCTCATTCCAGTCACATATAATGACAATACAGGGGATGAGGGGTTTGGAGTGCAGGAGGGGGCTCTGGGCTGGGCCGGGGTATGGGTGGAGGGGGGGGGTGGGGTAAGGGCCAGGGATGAAGGGTTTGCAGTGAGGGAAGGGACTCCGGGCTAGGGCAGGGGGTTGGGGTGTGGGGAGGGTGAGGGCTCCGGCCGGGGCTGTAGGAGGGGACTCTGGGTGGTTCCAGAGGATTGGGGTGTGGGGGGAGTGCGGGGTCACAGCGGCGCTTACCACGGCTTTGATGAAGCAGACACCAGGTCCCTGTGGCATCTAGGCACATGGGTGACCAAGCAGTCCCACGCAGTGCACGCTGCCTTCGCGCCTGCAGGCACTGCCCCTCGCAGCTCCCATTGGTCATGGTTCCCAGCCAATGGGAGCTACGGAGCCTCCCTGGCCACCCATGCGTTTAGGGACTGCAAGGACCTGGCGGCCGCTTCCATGATCCACACGGAGCTAGGGCAGGCAAGGAGCCTGCCTTAGCCTCAGGCCCCCGCTGCGCCGCCAACTGTACTTTTAATGGCCCGGTCGGTGGTGCTGACCAGAGCCACTGCGGTCCCTTTTTGATTGGGAGTTTCAGTTGAAAACTGGGCACTAGGTAACCCTAGTCTTGCTCCCTACAGAAGCAGCAGGATTTTATAGATTTTAATCTTTTGTATCGTTTTGGCATTATTGCTATAAATTTGACAGCATGGGCAATAAAGAATAGTTTTAAGTATGTCCTTTGGCCTACCGCCTGTGTACAATTTAGATCTCTTCTCTTCCAAGTGCCAGACAAGCATAGAGAAAGGGAAAATATTATGATCTGGCAACAACACAAAGCTTGCTTAGTCTGATGGGATGATATACTTTCAAAATCTAATTACTCAGCATATTATACAACTTTCTAACAGTAATAGGGATGCTTATTTCCCCTCCCCCCCCACACACCCGAAATATAGGCTCTGGAGGTTCAAAACTCCTGTAGAAAAAACACATGAACATATACACATCCCGAGACAGCTAGCTCAGGACTAATAAATGACTAACAAGATGTACTGTACATTGACTTTTTCCACTTATTTCTGTTCCAGGAAGAGGAATGGGTTCAGCAGTCTTGGTACCTGGTTCCATGCAGTCAGTCAAGAGACTTAGGGCCAAATTCTTTGCTGGTATAACACCACTCGTGTCAATTGAGTTACACCTGCAGAGAGTCTGACCCTTCATATTTTGACCTTTTGAGTATATTTTCTAGTTTAATGAGCCCAGTCCTGTGAGAGGCATGGTTGCGATCCCATTGTGAGCACTTCACAAGATGAGAGCAAATCTCTCCAGGACTGATTCTTATCTCACTGATTTAAAGAAGTATCCATGAGCCCAGAATCAGTCCCCAAGTCTTTGACCAGTTGTAAGGCTGCTGTCAGTCAGCTTCAGAGTGTTTATCCCTCTGATTAAACCATGAAGATGGTGCTCATTATGGGAGGTAACTGACAATAAGGAGGAAGCAGTCTTGATGAATGGGTAGCACTGAAACTTAGAGACCATGGACCTGATTCCCAGGAGGGGCCAAGCTATGCATGGGACAGGACTGGAGTGGGAACAGTGGTAGCTTTATGCCACCTCTACAGATCCTTGCCCAGTCAGTTGGACAATTTGGCCACATCTACCATAAATTAAAGTAGTCCCCAGGCTTAGGGTTGCCAACTTTCTACTTGCAAAAAACCGAACACCGTTGCCCTGCCCCCTGTCCTGCCCCTCCTCCCATGCCCTGCCATGTCCCGCCCCTTCTCTGAGGCCCCGCCCACGCTCACTCCATCCTCCCCTCCCTCTGTCGCTCGCTCTCCCCACCCTCACTTGCTCATTTTCACCAGGCTGACTCAGGGAGCTGGGGTGCAGGAGGGGGGTGAGGGCTCCAGCTGGAGGTGTGGGCTCTGGGGTGGGGCCAGAAATGAGGAGTTCAGAGTGTGGGACCGAGCTCCAGGCTAAGGCAGTGGGCTGGGATGCAAGAGGGGGTGAGGGCTCCGGCTGGGGGTGCGGGCTACAGGGTGGGGCCAGGCATGAGGGGTTTGGGGTGCAGGAGGGGGCTCTGGGCTGGGGCTGAGGGGTTCAGAGTGCGAGAGGGGGCTCTGTTCTGGGGCGGGGGTTAGGGTGTGGGGGGGGACTGAGGGCTCTGGCTGGGGTGCAAATTCTGGAGTGGGGCTGGGGATGAGAGGTTTGGGGTGTAGGAAGGGGCTCCAGGTTGGGACCAAGGGGTTCAAAGGGTGGGAGGGGGATCAGGACTGGGGCAGGGGGTTGGGGCTTGGGAGGCGGAGTGAGGGTGTGGACTCTGGGGTAGGGCTGGGATCAAGGGGTTCAGAGGGCAGGAGGGGAGATCAGGGCTGGGGCTGGGGGTTGGGGTCCGGGAATGGGTCAGGGGTGCAGGTTCCGGGAGGCACTTACCTCAAACAGCTCCCAGAAGCAGCCGGCAGGTCCCCACTCCAGCTCCTCCACGGAGGCGTAGCCAGGTGGCTCTGCACGCTGCCCCGTCCACAGGCGTCACCCCTGCAGCTCCCATTGGCCGGGAACCACAGCCAATTGGAGCTACAAGGGCGACGCTTGGACCAGGGGCAGAGTGCAGAGCCCCCTGGCTGCCCCTACACGTAGGAGCCAGAGAGGGGACATTCCGGTTTCTTCCCAGGAGCTGTGCAGTGTGGAGGCTAGCAGGGAGCCTGCCAGCCCTGCTGCATGGTGCCGCCAACCGGACAGTCAACGGCCCAGTGAGCAGATCCCTTTTCGACTGGGTATTCCAGTTGAAAAACGGACACCAGGTCACCCTATCCAGGCTATTCTAAAGTATGCCTGGCTGGCTGCAATCCCTGGAGTTGTTAAGACAGCTAGGAATAGCCAGAAAATAAATCTACTCTGGCGCTACAGGGGCATTCCCAGAGACAAGAGCAGCCCAAAGAGCCATAGAGGAATGGAGAATTGAGCTCCTTTATTCTGCAGGCAAGATAAAGAGATCTTTTTCTACTGACTCAGCCTTATGCCATGTTAGTGCTCTGTTAAGCACCCCAAAAAAAAAGTGTATGGTTGCTTCAGCAGGCTACCATGGAAATCCTATTTCTGAGCGAATATGGCCTTAGAGAACTGACTAGAAAAACTGCATCTAAAACACGCTGAATGCAATGCCAGAACATAAGAAATTACCCAGATAAAAATCTGCAAGCGTTTTTAAGTTTTCCCTCTTTCCAGCCTCCCTATCCCCTCGTTTCTTGGCTGCAAGTGCTGTTGTGAGAATTGACAATACAATTGTTATTTTACACAGAATTAGCAACATCACTAGGTTTGAATGGAGTCCCACCTTTTCACTTGGTGTATGTTTATTTGTCAAACTCCAGCAAAATGGCGTAATATGCAGCGCATGAAGTTGGCTGGTTTTTCTTATTCTGTTACTAGAGAACACACAACAGCTGACATGCAATTCTTGATTCTGCCTTTTCTGTTAAGCTGCTCTGCAATCCTGTTTCTGATGGCTTTTTTGTATTTGAATAGTCAAATTCATTGACTGTTCCAGCTCAGAGCTGTACGAAGAACTTCCCTCTAAATTACATTGTGGGGACATTTACAGCTCACTTAAAAAAATAATTTAAACCCCTCCACCCTTGTCATTAACACGCTCTTGAAAAAGACCTTCACGCTACAGGTCTGATACACTGTGTACATCCTTTCCAAATCCAAGATCGTATTCCCACAGCAGGGAGTAAAACTTGATTCATATCATAAAAGCAAAATATGACAGGCTGAAATGAGAAACTATACTTGTAGGAATAAGAAACTGGGGGGAAAATACCCAGAAACACAGCTGTAACAGCAAATGCAAAGCAGTGCCGGGACATTTTTCTTTCAAAGAATAACACATTTGTTTGTTTGTTTTTAAATAAACTATTCAAAGTTTAATCCAAGTGCAACTAAAACCATTTTAAAAGGGATTAGATCTGCCTTCTAAGAAAAACACACAAAATACACAGATTATTCCCTTTGACTCCTACTACCTAAGTCACCTTAACTCTATCCCCAGTTTTAATTATTAAATATTAATTAAAAATAACAATGTAACTAACAAACATATAAAAATCATCAGAATGACCAATTATTTTTACATTACACTCTTTTCTCCAGTTCTTCATCTGTTTACAATCTAGTTGGGTTATAAACCCTTTAGGACAGGACTGTCCTTTTGTTTCACGTTTTCAAGGCACCTAGCACAAGAAGCCCTGATCCATGACCAGGGCCCGTAGGCACTACTGCAATATAAATAATTATTAATTTTTTTCTTTTAGATTGAAAAGATTTAATCTTCTCCATTTTTGTACAGAATCCAATACAATGGGGCCCCAATCCTGACTATGGGCCTTTAGGTGTTACCATAATACACATTATTATTATTAATAAAATAATAATAATAATAATAATAATGGGAGACTTTTCACAGTTCTAGAAAAAACTTTATAAAGTGCCAGCAGCCAGAGGGAATACCAGAGGGAGGGGGGAGGGAATGGTGCCAGATTTTGTACCGAAAATGACATTTTCAGTGTTTGTTGTCTTATATTGGTGAGTACAAGAGCAGTCCTCTCTTTCTCAAAAAGGGGCAAATCCTGATCCTTTTACACATCCAAGAAAAGTTCTCCTGGGACTACTGCAGAAAACAGAACCGTCCTCACAATCTCTGCAGCAGCTACTACTGTCATTGTGTCCCAGCTTCTACATCTATGGTGGCCAAATCTGACCTATGGATCTGGACCAGGGGTGGTCAAACCTTTTGGCCCAAGGGCCACATTGGGGAATAGAAATTGTATGGCGGGCCATGAATGCTCACAAAATTGGGGTTGGGGTACAGGAGGGGGTGAGGCCTCTGGGCTGAGACCAAGGGGTTTGGAGGGCAGGAGGGGGAATCAGGGCTGGGGCAGAGGTGCGGGAAGGGGTGCAGGTTCTGGCTGGAGGTGTGGGCTCTGGGGTGGGGCTGGGGATGAGAGGTTTGGGGTGCAGGAGGGTGCTCCGGGCTGGGATCAAGGGGTTTGGAGAGCGGGAGGGGGATCAGGGCTGGGGCAGGGGGTTGGGGCATGGGGAGAGGCTCAGGGGGTGCAGGCTCCAAGCAGCGCTTACCTCAAGTGGCTCCCGGAAGCAGTGGCGTGTCCCTTCTCCAGTTCCTATGCAGAGGCGCGGCCAGGTGACTCTGTATGCTGCTCCATCCACAGGCACCGCCCCTGCAGCTCCCATTGGAGTAGGTAGAAGCTGGAGCAGGGCCATGCTGCGGCTTCCAGGAGCTGTGTGGTGTGGCCCCCAACCCAGCACCCCAGCCGGAGCGGGGCCGAGCTGCATGGTGCGGCCCTGACCCAGCGCCCCGGCCGGAGCGGTGCCAAGCCACATGGTGCAGCTCGCAGGCTGGATCTGGCCCATGCGCCGTTGTTTACCCACTCCTGATCTGGACAGTCAAGGATCTCTCCAGCCCACACACACTGTCCTGTCCCACCATTAACCTATTGAGCCTTCCCCAGAGAGTGACAGGCAGGATTCATCATTTATTACAATAATTAAGGTTGTGATAAGGCTGAAAATGATCAAATCAGGAACTAAAGTATGCTTAACAAATGAATACTTAGGTTGAAATTTTGAAGTCAAGTCAATGGGAGTTTTGCCATTCATGGAAGCCAAGATTTCACTCCAGGAGTATGAATCATGAACAACAACAAAACACTTCAAGAGCACTGTTTTCTTCCATGGCAGAATAGGGCCTCTGGTAGCTGCTACAGTAGATAAATTAAAGTTGTGGGCAAGATTGACTCTTTGTAGCCATAAGTGAAAAGCAATCGTACTCCATGCACAAATTTGACTGTCAAGTACAATTATTAATCAAATTGAAATCATGCTTACATTATACAAATTCACATTTCATGTCAAAGTAATAAAATTGTCAAATAAAACATAAGCACAAGGAAGAGTTTGGTCATTTTGCAATGATTTAGGCCTACCACTCACAAGCAGGGCTGCCTGGGTCAAATAAATTACAGTTTGTACAAGATGTATTGACCATTTTTAGACATTTATAGCCAAACCCTTTAATGAGAGTTTTTTTCCCCCTAAAAAAGTGGATCCTATTTGAAGATTAAAGGGCAAACCCTGAAAGTATTTATATGACTTCCCTTTATGTAAAAAAAATAAAATCATCTGTTTTTACTAGATGTTTGAAGTCTGTTGTATGGTGCCAAGAGAATATTCTTAACATTGATGAAAGAGAATCAGTTAAAGGTCATATCCTACGTAAACTATAAAATTATATAATGAAATATGTCTTAATTATGTGTAGTTAATGTTCTTATGATTTACAACTATTCGCTTCCTTGTTCAAACAAAGTACTTTGGGGGAAAGAAAGAAAGAAAGAAAGAAAGAAAGAGAAATAGATGCATCTATTTTATAGATGCAACTCATAGCTCCCAAGGTCATTGTACCTCTCACTTCTTCATGGCCTCCTAGATAGCACACCACTTAAGTCTCAGGCTTCTAGCCATCACCTTTTTCATGACGTAGTCCCACCACTCTCTCCCTCTACACAAGGGATTTAGGCTGTAATTCCTCCTGCAATTCACTGTCATCACCTTAGCAAGTCTGACTTCGCTCAGCACCTGCAGTTCTGTTCTCTTCAGGGCAGTGACAGGGTTAACTAGTGACCAGACCACCTTCATAAAGCAAAGAATTATCTATTCAGAACAAAGGCACACTTATCTCAAAAATAATAAACAGCTTACATGTGGGCCTTAGCTTACCAGGCAATCATCCATGTGGAGACCCAGAGAAAAATAAAGTACCGCAGGGTCTCTCTCTCTTAGTCACAGTTTCATGTCAGTTCTTAGAGCCAGTGACAGTGTTCTCTCCCCCATGTTGGGGTAGTAACTTTTTATAGTTATACATTTTGTTCCCAACTTTCTTTAACCAAGGGCTTGTCTACACTGGCACTTTACAGCACTGCAACTTTCTCGCTCAGGGGTGTGAAAAAACACCCCACCCCACCCCTTGAGCAAAGCAAGTTTCATTGCTGTGACGTGCCAGTGTAGACAGTGCACCAGTGCTGGGAGCTACGCCCCTCGTGGAAGTGGTTTTTTTAGAGCACAGGGAGAGCTCTCTCCCAGCACTGTGCTGTGACCACACAAGCCATGTTAAAGCTTTAAAGTTGACAGTGTAGACTAGCCCCAAGTCAAGCTAGTCTATGCAATTTCCTCCCTGAGTGTGAGATGAGGCCTAGGGATTTGCATTAATTAGCCATCAATGATTTTAGCTGCCATAGGAAACTCCTACAACTCCCCAATGGAACCAGAACACAAACCCTAGTCCATATACATACATATTTATAAAGTTGATACCATACCCTTTGAATATTCCATATGCCTATAATATCTGTCAGCCCTCATCACAGTAATATCAGAGCAACTCTCAGCAATTAATGGATCCTCACAACATCCATGTGATGACAGGAAGTACTATCCCTATCAAAAAACAGACAACTAAGGTATGCAGTAGATTATGTGATTTACAATTTACTCTGTGGCTGAGCTAGGAATAGAACCAACGCCTGCTGACTATAATATACTATGGATATTATATGGCTATGGTAGTTCATGCCTTTATTATGACAATCCCTGTATCATGGCTTGTAAAAATATCTCCGGTTGGTATGTGCTCTCTCATTTCTTGGTTATTTTTAGGGCCAGAAGTGAAAGTGCCGTATAGCATGGGAAAAGCTCAATACTTCCAGTATTGGCAGAAGCAGGAAATATCAATAAATCTCCTCAGAAAACCGTTCTCTTAAGATTTCCAACCCAATCTTGTTGACTCAAGAAGTTCAAATAAGAGTCAAACAAGCAACCATATTTTATCTGGTTTTTAAACCATTATTTATCTGGACCAAATATATTGAGAATCGCCCAACAACAATGCCATACATATTAATATATTGTCATGGCTTAGCTCCATAAATGGCCCAGAAAAATTCCTTCAAGGCATATGATAAAAATGAAAAATAAAACTTCCCTGAATGATCATCAATAGAACAGTTACATACTAATAATTATGGAGCACGAGCCTGGAACTTTCTGAAATCTAGATGCTGTCGAATAGGGCTCCGCACGCACACGCACACTGCTTATGAGACACAGTGGAATGTGCTTTGTCCTGATCAGATGGTAGCTTAGAGCGCTCTTTACACAGAAACAGTGTATCCTAGTTTCCCAAGGCCATAAATGAAGCTTGGTGAAAAACACAAAGAAGCTGATGGATTTGTTTAGGTGGAAATCAGACATTACTTCTGAGAAGAACTGGGATATGAATCCTAGAAAATTCTTCTGGAAAACAGAAACTCCTTCACCAGAAACCTCTACTGCATGAAATGGGAGCAATCTGCCATATGATTAAAACAAAAATCTTTCTTCCCCCTCCGGCCTTCATTCTATTTATCCTGGACTACAAATGTGCCTTAAGCAATCTGGATGCTTTATCTCAGGAAGAGAAAGAATTCTGTTTCAGTATTTTAATTAAAAAATTAGTAAACAGGAACATATACTTATTTTAGAAAGATGGCAAAACAAATTATTCGCATAAGCTTGTGATGGTCAATGATGCCTTATGTTTTAGACAGGACTTTTCTTACAAGAGATAGCTGAAAAAGAAAAATTTGTATTCTATCTCTCCGTAATTCACCATATCTCAGTTTTAGTTTGTACCCTCTTGTGATTTTTCCTTCTTCAACATTCAGGAGCGGTTTATGACACAACTCAAATTTATAGTTAATTGGAACAGTAATCTGCACTGATAATATAGGCATTCCGAATTTCTTCCATTGTGTTAAAAAATAATCAGATACTGGATAACTATATGAAACTATATCCACTCTGCTGAGTCCCAATCCTGCGCATTCTCTGTTCAGAAACAGCCAGATATGGCAGATTTCTGTATGAGGGCTTGCACTTTCTCTTAGCATTGGGAGCACGGTTAATAAGCGTAACTTAATATGTGGGGCTTGTCTCTCTTCCCAGTATGTTACACTAATCCAGCAAGACTTTGCTGCAAACTGTGCAGAGCCAAAAATATCTTTTGGCAATGCAATAAAAAGCTATTTCACCTTTGCCATGAGAACTATGTGAAAGTCAGGCATTCTGAGGCTTCTAGTACTAGGATGCCCAGCAAAGGATTAACAGGGAATACTAGCCTTTTTGAACAGCAATTGGGTCTCAAAAGCAAGCAGAGGCTAAGGACACTCAGAGCATGGGGTTGCATCCCTGACCATCTTGGCTAATAGCCATTGATGGATATAGCCTACATGAACTTAACTAATTCTTTTTGAACCTTGTTAGAGTTTTGGCCTTCACAACATCTCCTGGCAACAAGTTCTACAATGTGTGTTCTGTGAAGAAGTACTTCCTTTTGTTTGTTTTAAACCGGCTGCCTATTAATTTCATTGGGTGACCCTTGGTTCTTGTGTCATATGAAGGAGTAAATAACATTTCCTTATTCATTTTCTCCACTCCAGTCGCAACTTTATAGACCTCTATCAACTTTATAGACCTCCTTTCCACGGTGAAAGGTCCCAGTCTTTTTAGTCTCTCCTCATACAGAAGCTGTTTCGTACCCTTAATAATTTTTGTTGCCCACCTCGATACCTTTTCCAATTCTAATAAATCTTCTTTGAGATGGGGCAACCAGAACTGCACACAGTTCTCAAGCAAGCAAGTATGCCACAAATTATTCTGCATGAGCCTTCAGCCCAGAGGAGGTTGCAGAAAAAATTGTGTAGGAAAGAATAAAAAAAAAATCACAATGTTCAGATCAGATAATGACTGCTGATAACCACTTCTATGGTAAAGGATTTGTGCCTTCATTGACTGAGGAAACCAATGGAGATTCATTACTAACTACACTGTATGGAAAAAATTTCCGAGTAAGGAATAAACAAATAAAATTTATTTTCATGTACACTGTACACTCTTTCCTTGAGGAGCTGACAATCCATTGGATGAAGATCACTAGACACAGTCATATTGTGTACTTCAAAGCTTTCAACAGTAAACACATGACCAGCGCCATTTCAGGAGATGCTCGATAAATGTCAGACTGCCAAAGATAGAATCCACATGGGATAATATGAAAATGGTGCTAACTGGAAGTGAGCAAATGCATTTTGGCTACTTCCAAACCCACAAAAGCATTGTGGATTTTTATTTACGTGCCATTTAAGCATCTTTATAGGCTCCTGTTTGGGCTTAAAACACGAATTACTTTTTGGTGAACACCTATTTTACCTTCAAGTTCAAATTACCAAGTGTCTTCCTCCTCTTCCTCAAATCTCTCCTTAAAACCCACTCTTTGCCTAACATTTTATCACTCATATGGTTCCACTGGCTCTGTCACTCAAGTCTCACCTTTTAAAATATAACATACTCTTTCCCAAATCAGATTGTTAGCTCCTCAAGGTAGAGGTCATGCCTCGTTTATACAGCACTCAAAGTGCAATATAATAAATAATGCTACCATGAACTTGAGGTAGAGAACAACTCATGGTAAGATACCATACAGACCATCTGCCTATCTAATCAGTGGGCACTTTTCAAAACAGCAACATAAATAGGGTGACCAGACATCCCATTTTTAAAGGGACAGTCCCGTATTTAAGCCCTCCTGCAGGTCTCCCTACTTTTACTTTAAAACAGACAAATTGTCTCGTATTTTCTATCTCCCCCTCACAACCGTACTGGAGGGTCCTGCTGCTGGCCGGATCCCTGCTCACCAGCCGCCCGCCCACCAGCGGTGAGTGGGAGGTCCAGGGGTCGACGATGAGGGTGGTGTGCCAGGCTGGTGGTGGGGTATAGCTGCAGCATGCGGAGCCAGCCACATGCCCCCCGCTGGTTCGTCAGCACAGCCCCTGCTGCATGCCAGTGCTCAGCCAGCAGGACCCCATTCCCCCGTCCCGTTTCCAGCCGACACTGGCTGAGTGCTGTGAGCTGCGGTGGCTGGTGAGTGCAGGCCGGCACCAGGTAGCGGCCAGTTATGTCTCGCCTCTGTTGCCCACCCATCAGCCCTTTACATGCTCCCCCTCTCGCTGTCCTCTCCCTGCTTTGCCCCTTCACCCCCCACAGCCCCGCTGCTCCTCTATTTCCCCCGCAGCGGCATGCGTCCCACTCCCAGCGCTGTGAGGAGACCCAGCCCCTGGTTGAAGCGCTCAGCTCACCAACAGCCTGGCCGGCAGGCTCCTTCCTTCCCTCACGACTTCTGGCTGGGCCAGCGCCCTGGGAAAGCCCAAGACCCTCCGGCCCAGGGCGGTGGCCAGGAGGAGCCAAGCCCTGCATGTGCCAAAGCCCCGCACAGCACTGGCATGGGGAAGCCTCTCTGCCCCTCAGTTAAGCTCTGGAGTGGCAGAGGGGAAGCGATTTCCAGCCTGTTCCCACCCCTAACCTGCAGGCTCCACAGCAGCCCTCCAGGCAGGGGCTTAACACCATCTTCACCCGCACCTCCCTGCCTCCCTGTCCTGGGTCCTGCCCCCAGGGAGTGCGGGGCTGCTCCGTCCCCTTGGCACCCTGCCCTGCTGAGCCACTTCTCTGTCCTGGTTTGCTGAAGCTCCTGCAGTCAGGTTCTCTGGGCCCTAGTGCACAATGAATCCTTAGGACTTAACCCCTTCCTGCCCATGCTGTAACTGGGGGGACAGGAGGCGGCTGCGTTATGTCGGTGGCCAGCAGCCTGGAGGTGTTAGTTGCCTTTCAACAGGTTATAGTCCAATGTCCATATTCAGGGTGACTCCAGTCAGTGACTGGGGATCTCAATCCTTATGGCTTAAGATTTCCTGCTCTTGAAACCCAAAGCAGATCTGAGATGAAGAAGGATCAGATTGTGTCCCAAGGTTTTTATACATTTCCTGCAGCCATTTGGCCTGAGAAAACGATAGTCTTAACTTTCCTTCTTCCAAACATCAAGGCAATTAGCACAGGATAATTTATCCATTAAACAGTTCAGACACAGGTCATCACAACCTTCAAAGAGACATAGACAATACTACTATTTCACTGAAGTATCTTCCTAAATGTTAATATTCCTTTTTTGATCTTTGAATCAAAGCTATAGCCATAGACAAGATTTGTTTGCTTACAAGACCTGAGCAAACATCTACTCTTCTATCTCTAACAATACAGGCTTGCATTTCAAAGCTCTATTCATTGGCATTGGCCTGCCAAACCCAGGGTTGTGAGTTCAATCCTTGAGGGGGCCATTTAGGGATCTGGGGCAGAAATTGGAGATTGGTCCTGCTTTGAGCAGGAGGTTGGACTAGATGACCTCCTGAGGTCCCTTCCAGCCCTGATATTCTATGATTCTATGAACACTGTGCAGGCAGGAAGGGACATGCTGCTTTCAGCCACAGTGGAGGTGGGGAGGGAGGAGAGAGCCAGGTCATCCCTTCACCACCACCACCCGACCCCCACTCCTCCCGTGGCTGGAAGAAGCTCATGTCCCTTCCCTCCCGCACAGACCGAAAGGCTGCTGCTGGCCACATTCTGGTGTGAACACTGTCAGAAATCTGGGGAGGGGGGCATGTGACCTTGTATCCCCACCCCCCATGTGTTGCCTCAGGAAGATGCAACACCAGGTACCAGGAGAGGTGAGTCCATTCCAGGGACCCAGCCAGGCATGGAGGGCGGAGAGTGCCGGGCAGGAAGTGTTCAGTTGGTCAGTCACACGCACACACCACCATGGGAAGAGAGGTGTTACGGGAGTGTGTGTGTCAGCTCTCCCCATGTGTGCCCTAAAGCTTTAAAGATAAGAAGATAAATAAAAGAATCTAACTATGCAGTATTTTTATTTTTAACAGGGATTCAATCAACTTGATGTTAATTTGAATGTTTGTACGGCATAGTTCTGATTGATTGCCATTGAACTTGGTTGAAAACAAGTAATTTTACCAGGTGTCCTGTATTCAGTATAGGGAAATATGGTCACCCTAAACATAAATAATTATGATAAAACTGTTAATATTTGCCAGTTTTTGAAAGTTAAAGTTAACATGCCCAGACCAATATTAGACACAATTATGAACCAGATGGTCAAATACTATGTGTGAATATGAAGTGATCAGATACAGAGCAGTTGGTCCAATAATTCTGTATCTAACAGCACAAAATGTTCCTTCTTCTTCTTCCAGAAGTGCTAACTGCATAGCCATCAACTCAATGTACACAATTCTTGGCTGACACACAGACACACCCACGTCCATTTTTGCCTTCCCTGACTCCTTTCTGCTCTCCATCCCTTCCCCCACAGAATTCCAGTTCCTCGCTCTGTACCATCCACTCTCCAGAATCCCAAGAGCAGTGCAGGAGCCCAGTATGTCTGGCTGT
Source organism: Caretta caretta (assembly GCF_965140235.1). Classification (NCBI taxonomy): domain Eukaryota; kingdom Metazoa; phylum Chordata; order Testudines; family Cheloniidae; genus Caretta; species Caretta caretta. The sequence goes on along the minus strand of NC_134216.1, from coordinate 50,343,443 downwards.
TTTAGGATTAGTGCAACCTCAAAAGGTCTTTCATACATTCATACATACAAGGCCAAAAGGGACCATTATGATTATCTAATCATATAACTCAAGCCAAAGATCTTCTCCAAAATAATTCCTAGAGAAGCTTTTTTAGAAGAACATCCAATCTTGAATTAAAAATTTTTAGTGATGGAGAATCTACCACAACTCCTGGTAAATTGTTCCAATGGTTAATTATCCTCACTGCCAAAAAATTAAGCATTATTTCCAGTCTGAACTTGTCTAGCTTCAACTTCCAGCAATTGGATTATGTTATACCTTTTTCTGCTAGATTGAAGAGCCCAGTATTAAATATTTGTTCCCCATGGAGAGACTTATAGACTGTAATCAAGCCATCCCTTGACTCTCTTTTATAGTCAATCACTATAAGGCATGTTTTCCAATCCTTTAATCATTCTCATGGCTCTTCTCTGAACTCCCTCCAATTTACCATCATCCTTCTTGAATTGTGGGCATCAGCAGTGGTTGCACCAGTGCTAAATACAGAGATACTACTGTACTCAATATTCCCCCATTGATGCTTTCCCAGGATCGCATTAGCTCTTTTGGCCACAGCCTCACATTTAGAGCTCATGCTTATTGATTATCCACCATGACCTTTAAATCTCTTTCAGAGTCTCGGCTTCCCAGGATAGAGTCCCCCATCCTATAAGTATGGCCTAAATTCTTTCTTCCAAGATGTATACATTTAGCTGTATTATTTGCTTGTTTGCACTTAGTTTACAAAATGACCCAGACCTCTGATCTTCATTACAGATAATGTCCCCAATTTTTGTGTTATCTTCAAACTTTATCAGTTATGATTTTATGTTTTCTTCCATATCACTGATAAAAATGTTAAATAGTATAGGGCCAAGAATCAATCCCTACGGGACCTCGCTGGAAACACACACACACTTGATGACAATTTCTAATTTATGATTACATTTTGAGACTTATCAGTTAGCCAGTTTTTAATCCATTTAATGTGTGCCATGTTAATTTTACATCATTCTAGGTTTTTTTTTTCATCAAAGAGCATGGGAAATGTCAATGTAGTAATGTCAGAGGCCAGGAGAAAGCCTGCTGAGCTCTACTGATCCTTGAAAATGGGCAGTCTTCAATCAGTGAAGCCAAATGACTGGAAAGGAAGCAGTCCTCAAGAGAAGATAGTAGGGAATTATGTGTATTTAAAATAGGTCCAGTTTAAGATGAAGCACTCAACCTTCACTGAATTAGGGCTTGTCTGCATGCAGTTACACTGATTTAAGTAAAGGTGTGATAATTGACATAGCTAATCCAGTGTAAAAATATGTGTGAGCGCTCTTATTTCACTTATTTTGGATTAGTCTGAGTCAATTCAGAATTGAGTTAACTAAACCAAAATAAATCATTCTAAATTGAAATAAGGGTTCAGACAAGGGGTTGTACCCGTTTAACTAAAGCACTGGAAAAACTGCATATAGACAATCCCAGGGCTTCTTAACTCCCTTGCGCTGCAATAGCAAGAAACAGTTGCAATTTGGTACTGCATGTAACACCTCACTGAGGGGAATATCAAGAGGAGAAGAGAAGAGTTACTGCTGTTATCTACATGAAGACAGTTTCCTCCAAGCTCACGTGAACAAGCCAAATGGTTAACTTTGTCAGGATTATCTTCACAACAGACAGGGCTAGCACATCATTTATGTAAAGTCTGGTTTCTGCAGAAAACAGCAACACATTGTGGATGGAAAGATCCCCAACATTGTGGACTCCATGATTTATTTGGAGGCTAGGGCCTATCTAGCTGCTTTTCCTTATAATCGCAATCACTTCTAATTTTCCACAAATAAATCAATGCCACTGTCTACAAATTCCAACACCTCAGTCCTTTCTCTGCTCATAATCATAGATTCATAGATACTAAGGTCAGAAGGGACCATTATGATCATCTAGTCCGACCTCCTGCACAATGCAGGCCACAAAATCTCACCCACCCACTCCTGCGATAAACCTCTGACCTATGTCTGAGCTACTGAAGTCCTCAAACCATGGTTTAAAGACTTCAAGGAGCAGAGAATCCTCCAGCAAGTGACCCGTGCCCCATGCTACAGAGGAAGGCGAAAAACCCCCAGGGCCTCTGCCAATCTGCCCTGGAGGGAAATTCCTTCCCGACCCCAAATATGGCGATCAGCTAAACCCTGAGCATATGGGCAAGATGCACCAGCCAGATACCCAGGAAAGAATTTTCTGTCGTAACTCAGATCTATTCCTCTGATTTTACAGTGGCTGTAGCTCATAGAATTCCTCCCGGTAGTTACCATAACTACCCTAACACTGGCACACACAACTGGGATCAGCAACGCGAACAGCCAGATTCCCCCCCCCCCCCCGCCCCCTTTGCTGGTTCCCATCAAATCCCCCAGGCACTAGTCACAAGCCTAGCCCACTTTTGCATTCCCCTGACAAAAGCAAACCACTCCTCAAATTTCAAACAGCCTATGCTCCATTACAACAGCAAACCACCCAGTACTTCACACCAATTACAGGGGAGGCCAAACTCCAGCTAACAAAACAACAAGTAACCAAACAGATGGAAGACACTGCACTGCAGTATTGCTTAAAATTATTTTAAAGGTGGTTCTTGGCCACATCACCTCTTTAAAGCTATAAAAATGTTAGATCTATTCTACACGCAGTTGGGGGATTTCAATAACTACAATGATGGAAATCACTTGTTGTGTTTAGTTTGAGATACAAGTTTACAATTTTCTAGCTCTGGCCTTCACTGCCTGGTTGAAAGCTGGGGCTGTGGGTGTTCCTCGGACAAGAATCATCAGAGCAGTTTTAGGGGCTGGACAGCAGAATGCCAATTCTGGGGCTCTGCCTGTAGGAAGGGAGAAAATGATCCCTCCAAGGTATTGTAGGAGAGCAGAATCTGCAACCACTGCTTCCCTCCCCAAAGAAGTTACTGGAAGGGATCTGACTGCTGCTGGGAGTTAGACCTGATCAGGAACCCGGCCTGTAGAGTGGAGAGAAGGAGCACATGTGCAGGTAGTAAGGGGATGCTTCAAAAAAAGACATGTAGGAGTCAAGGAAAGTGCCTTTGCAGTTCCTAATCAGGGGCAACTTCTTTCACACACGCTAGTGAGACTGGCAGCAGGCTCCTCTCCCCAGCATCTTCAGCAAAGGTAGCTGTGCCTGGCTTCCTCTCACACACCAGAGGATAGCCATGTAGCAGTGCTGCCATCACTGGGCCAGGACCCAGAGAGAGAGCAGGGAGAAACAGTTGCATCTGCACAGCCTTTAGCAAGGAAATGGTTCTGACAGCAGACCAGGATCCACTAAGGGAAAGGAATGTCTCCTCTTCAGCACCATTCTTCTGAACCAGTGGCCAGCTGTCCACGGTGCTGCTTTAGACCAGAAGTCCATGCTCCCAAAAGTTGTGCAAATACCCCTGCCCTTTCCCTCAAAATCTTCCCATTCCTGAACAGGTCCCATCACCCCCCTTACATTTAGATGTCTTCTAGGGGGGAACGGGGAGGAGGGGGAAGCAGGGAAGGGTAGAGGCCTCCAGCAGGTGACACGTTCACATGTCCTGTGAGACCCCAGCCTCCATTCTTCCAGGGCTGGCCCGCATGCACCCAGGAAGGTTTGCAGGTAAATAAACCATCCACAACCAGTTGTCCTAGTCAGTGGGAGCCATCAAGATTCTAAACCACCATTAATGGCCCACACTTTGCATAATTACAATAGGACCTCAGAGTTATACTTCATATTTCTAGCTTTAGATACAAGAATGATACATGCATGCAAATAGGATGAACACACTCAGGAGATCATAAGCTTTGTAATGATACCTAACAAGAGACCTTTTGCATGAAGCATATTCCAGTTACATTATATTTACACTCATAAGCATATTTCCATAAAACATGATGGAGTGCAACATCACAGGTGTAATATAAAGATTTTATCAGTATGAGTTTAGGACGCATGTATTTCTCACTATCTATTGTAATACTTTGCATTTTCACAACTATTTTCAACCAAGGATTTCAAACCATTATGCAAATGTTAATTTAGCTTCATAGCATTGCTGTGAAAGCCTTGGTTTAAAATATTATTAAGAGAGATTTATATTGTTACAGTCCAATGGCCACAATTATGTTGGTCATTGCACAAACAGATAGTGAGACATCCCTGCTCCATTGGGTTTACAATCACACACACACCATTCAAGCAAACAGAGATGATGGAATAATAGGGGAAATTTTTTTCAAAATTGATGTTGTGGAAAATTTGTCCTTTTTTGGTCACAAAATTTCCAAATTTGAAAGTTTTCAACCACATCTAGAAATGAATGATGATGATGAATTGGTGGCTATATAAATGAAAAGTACTATTATTTGTGTTAAAATCTTTAGAAACTGCAATGGTTTACTCAGTTTCAACATATTTCTACATGTTAAATTGTACAGACTCTTCATGTACTGTATTTTTTAAATCAATCTAAAGCTGTTGTGGATCACTTCTAGCCTTCCAGACTGCTGTCTACAAGACTGGCAATTCCATATGTAGTGCCTTTTGTCTGTCATTAATTCAAAGTCCTATCCCCATAAAGGGGTGGAAAGCCGACAGACCTGAATCTATAGCTTAAATAAGACAACATGGTCTTTAAAAGATATTAGGAGCTTTTTAACAGGTGAGTAAAAAGAGGCAGAAAGTTAAGGGCCTAATCATTTCCCATCAAAATTAATGGGAGTCTTTTCACTGACTTCAGTAGGAGCTGGATTGGGCTCTACCATGTGACCTGCCCAAGGTAATAAATCTGTGGCAAAGTTGGGAAATATGACCCAGGACTCCTGGAGAGATGCGGGAGGAGGAGACCATTAACTGTCCCAAGATCTAAAGTCTAAGCATGAGCCTGACTTAATCATCACAGCTGTCCCTGTTAAGAATGGTTTTATTTTTTACTAGCGTATGGATTATATTCTTGGGGCTTTAATTAGTACTATTTGTAAGAAGCTACTGAAAATTTTTCTAGCTAGGGCTGACACAAGGCCAGTCTCAGCCACCACATTGTTTGCCAGAAATCAGGAGACATTCTACAATTTTGATTACAAGCAGCAGCTGTTGTTCGGAAGTTACGATACTTTTCAATTTGCCCAAATGTTTAAGCATGTTTATTTATTTAGGAAACTCAAGAGACATATCCCTGCTTCTTCAAACATTACTAAAAAAATTCCTATGGGGTTATTTCCATTTCAAAATGAATTGTTGTATTTATGTTAAGCTTGCAAGCTGGTGAGCAATAACATTTCCTATATGTGTTTACTTAACTGAGATTCACAGTGAGCCCTTGCCCATACATCAGTGAGAGTGAAGCCTAGCACTGCGCCTCATCACAATACAGAGAATAGGATTCTTTCTTCAAAGATGACTTCCTATCATCGGGAAATTAAATGTTTCTCATGGCGAAGAGCAAAGCATATGCAGGAATGAAAATTAATCTGTGGGCTCACACTTAGGTACCTCCTAAAAGTTAATTAAAAGCATCAGGTCACCCAAAGTTCAGTGGACGGTGGGATCCCACCACAGGAAATTATTTCGATGCATAGGAGATGGAAAGGGAATAGATTAAAGATGCAACAAAAACAGACTATATCAAAAGGTAAAGAGCACCAACAATAATCAGGAAACTCATGAAAGGCCTATGAAAATGTGTAGTTAGAGTAGTAGCAGACTGTCACGAGAGAGACACCTAGTGTTCAAGTGAAAAATAAAAGTCATGAAGGATTAGATGACAAATACAAAAAACAGCAGATGTCTAATTATTGAAACACATGAGCTGGCAAGGTATTAGCAACCTATCCACTAGGTGATAATAAGGCTTGTCTAGTTATTCAAGGACTGAATCCAATAGGTGCAAAAAGCTCTTAAGTCTCTGTGTAAAATGGAGAGGAGAAACTAAACTCAGTCGTTTTAAGAAGCTTTTAGTATGTAGGAAACAAAGAAAAGAAACCTTCCTTATAATAGGGAAAAGATTCTTAGAGGTCACTTTTCTCTTGCAATTTTTACCACTTTCATCTGAACCATAGATACTAGGGCTGGAAAAGACCTTAGACTGCTTTGTCCAGCTACCTGCAGGAAAAACACTGCATCTTGAAATATATTCTTGAGAGCTTTTTGCACTACTTTACCATTTACACACACACTTTCTGAACTACAAACATCACCACAGAATTTTCCCCATAGAACCTTCAAAACTTGACCATGTTACTTTTCAGAAAATGCTTCACTAGGCAGTGACGATGCCAATTTACATTTTTGTTTGTCTAATTTAAGCTTTGTCTAGTTTCTTTAGTTTACTTTTACCAACTGGGAAAATTCACCACAGTAAATCAACAAAACCTGTGTCCAGGAGTTTTAGAAAGTATCTAGCTACAATGGTTCTCAAACTTTTGTACTGGTGACCCCTTTCATATAGCAAGCCTCTGTGCGTGACCCCCCTTTCAAATTAAAAACACTTCTTTACATATTTAACACCATTATAAATGCTAGAGGCAAAGTGGGGTTTGGGGTGGAGGCTGACAGCTCGTGACCCCCCATGTAATAACCTCATGACCCCCTGAGGGGTCCCAACCCCCAGTTTGAGAACCCCTGATCTAGCAGATCTTCTCCTGGTACTTTGGAAAACTTCAAAGAACTTAACATTTTAAAACAACTAAGTTTCCATATTTCCCACAGAATTGAATACAAAATCATCTACCAAGCTCTGAACTTCTTTATCAATCCATTTACTATAGCAAGTAAAACCCCTGGCATAGTGTAGCGGGGTAGTCACCCCGCTCCAGCCCTGAAGAGGTTAAAGCAGCCCTGGAGAGGGCTGCAGCTGGGGAAAAGGAGTTAAAACAGCCAAGCTAGACTGATGGGAGTAGCAGCCACAGCTGTGGCCAGCTTAATCAGGGCCCAGCTGGCCCTTATAAGAGGGCTGGGGGCCAAGAGCTGAAAGAGTCCCACTCTAGCCCTGGAGTGGGAAGGGCTAGCTGCCTGGGAACAGGGTGCCTGAGTAGCGCAGGGCAAGGGCAAGGGCAAGGGCAAGGGCAAGGGCAAGGGCAAAGGGAGCTCCAGCCTGATAAACCCCCAAGCAGCAGGCCTTGGTGAAGGCCTACAGAGGCACTGGGGCTGCAGAGGGGCAGCCTGAGGATAGGCAAAGGCAGCAGGTCCTACCCCCTTGCCTGTGACGAGTGGCCATTACACTGCAATCTGCCCCAGTGAACGGGGCTAGCTGATGACTGGCAGTAGCCACTGAGGCAAGGTGGGTCTAGAGGGTTGGGGGTTCTCTGGGAGGAGAGACCCAGAGTGGGGGGCCAGCTGGGGCAAAACCCCAGGGAAAAAGGCACCGGGGTCTGGGAAGGACATGGGCCCAGTGGCAGGTGAGATACCGGTGTGCAGAGGGCGCTCCAGTGCTGGTGAAGAGCTAATTCCCTGGACAACCAGCAGGAGGTGCCGCACCGGTGAGTCTTGCCCTGCTACACATGGTTATTAAAACACCACTTACTCAGTAAAATACATAGTTTTCAGCAAGTTATTCAAATGATACAGAAAACTATGACAGGTTTCAGAGTAGCAGATCTTGGGAGATAGGCCAGTCCTTGCTTATAGACAGCCCCCCAACCTGAAGCAAATACTCATCAGCAACCACACACCACACAACAGAACCACTAACCCAGGAACCTATCCTTGCAACAAAGCCCGTTGCCAACTGTGCCCACATATCTATTCAGGGGACACCATCATAGGGCCTAATCACATCAGCCACTATCAGCAGCTCGTTCACCTGCACATCTACCAATGTGATATATGCCATCATGTGCCAGCAATGCCCCTTTGCCATGTACATTGGTCAAACTGGACAGTCTCCATATAAAAGAATAAATGGACACAAATCAGATGTCAAGAATTATAACATTCAAAAACCAGTCGGAGAACACTTCAGTCTCTTTGGTCACTCGATTACAGACCTAAAAGTGGCAATTCTTCAACAAAAAATCTTCAAAAACAGACTCCAACGAGAGACTGCTGAATTGGAATTAATTTGCAAACTGGATACAATTAACTTAGGCTTGAATAAAGGCTGGGAGTGGATGTGTCATTACACAAAGTAAAACTATTTCCCCTTGTTTATTTCCCCCCCCCCCCTACTGTTTCTCAGACGTTCTTGTCAACTGCTGGAAATGGCCCACCTTGATTATCACTACAAAAGGTTCCCCACTCCCCCGCTCTCCTGCTGGTAATAGCTCACCTTGCCTGATCACTCTTGTTACAGTCGGTATGGTAACACCCATTGTTTCATGTTCTCTGTGTATATAAAACCTCCCCACTGTATTTTCCACTTTATGCATCCGATGAAGTGAGCTGTAGCTCACAAAAGCTCATGCTCAAATAAATTGGTTAGTCTCTAAGGTGCCACAAGTACTCCTTTTCTTTTTACAGAAAACTATGCAATTTGTGACCAATAATGTATGCATTACAAATAGTTTTGATATTTGCAAACTACCCAGCCTGACTAGCAAATATATAAAAAGCTAAATTTAGTGAGACCAATACAGTCAGACAATTTATTAAACAAGTAAAGATGCAGGTGATATAACTTATGCTTTAATGCATACCATTTATCTTCAGCGCAGCCTGAGAAAAGTTACTCTGTGCTACAGAAAATCCTTTTCCCATGCTGAGCTAGCAAACTGTTTCAAAGAGGAAAAAAGGAAGAGAATTTTTTTAAAATAATCAACAATCCCTTTCTTCCCAAATAAAGTCAGACTCAGCAACTGGAGTTGTGACTGTCTGTGCAGCTGTTGAAACAGCCTCAACTTCTCACTATTATTCTGTTGCTCAGTGAATGTCTTCCTGCGATTATAAATGCTGGAACTAGTACATAGTGTCCTACAGAGGCATGCAACAGAGCTGTAGAGGTACTGTGGTACTTTGCCCTGTGAGGCGTAACCAGAAGTATATTTTACCACCATACTCGGGAACAAGTTTTGACCTCAGTGGGAACTGCATGAACCCACACGAGTGTATTATTTGACTCCAAGGGTCATGTACTTAAGGGCCTATTTTTCAAAAAGCAAAACGCTTTTTATTATCTTTTCTCCCCCTCACTATGTAAAAACTTCTCACTACTCCCCATTCTCTAACCATTTAAAGAGTACTATTAAAGAGAGCAAGAGCCATAATAGCATTAGTTCCACTCTTTATGGAAATGTATCACTTATTTGCAAGCCTTTAGACCAATTTTCAGCCTTTCTGAATAGCAACAGTGGCCACACCTTGCCTTACACTGGCAGGGTGGATTTAAACGAAAGAGAGGATTACCACTGCACTTCTACAGGAAACAAGGGCATTTTACTAGACCTGTAGGAAACCAAGGAAAAAGTGACATTTTCCATCATTACATTTGCCCATTTTTGCATCTGCAAAATTGGGGGCTGGGGGGTGAATGGTAATTTGGCTGGTAGCAGTTGCCAATTCACAACATTTCACAAGTATTCGTAGGGAAACTGGGCTCATTTTTGCTAAAAAGAATTCTAATTTCACAAAATGTTTTGTTTAAATTAGGACAGATGTCATGCCTATAGTTCTGTTTATACCAAAGGTACATCTATAGCAACACTGTGTAATGGGCAATAGCATCCCATCAGGAACTTATGCTATGTACCCACTACAGCTTAAGTCAGTATAACTTATGTCACTCAGGGTGTGAAGAAGCCTGAGCGACATAAGTTACACCGACCTAAGCACCGGTTCTGGACAGCGCTATGTTGGTGGGAGAGCTTCTCCCACCAATATAGCATGTCCACACCGGTGCTTAGGTCGCTGTAACTTATGTCACTTAGGGGGTGTCTTATTCACACCCTGAGTGACAAAAGTTATACCAAAATTAGTGGTAGTGTAGACATAGTCTCTGTGTTTCGATCAGTAAGTGAATCTTTGCATGTGTAAGTCTTTCACTGTAGGAATGCATGAAACACCCTTGTTGCTACTTCCCTCCACAGCAAGAATAAACATTCCATGCCGGAATACATGTGCAGCCTGCCACTCGTCCCCACCAGATGGAATCCTTTCAGTAATAGAATTTAGCCACCACTGTCTCCCACATTAACCTGCCCAGAAAATATAACACTTTCAGTGAAAGAGTATTCACTACTTCCCTTCCTGGGACCTCCAGAAAAAAGCTCTAATCGTGTGGCACTGGAGTTCAGCGTTCAAGTCACTCCTCATCCAACCACAGAAGATAACAAAGTCACAGTCTGGTGGAGGACCCAGGATGTGGGGTGGGGAGGTGGATGGAGAAACTCTTTGGGGTTATGGAGTTTCTTGGAGGATTGGACCCCAAAGACCCTACAAGACTGGTTAACTGGTTCACATAACTTGTATGAACCAGCTAGCATCAATCACACTTATACTGTAATTTTTCCATTTAAAATGGATTAAATATTTCCCATCTGTTAATATCAGTTATTATTCATAGAGTCACAGAAGAGGGAGATAAAATAGCTGTGAAAATCATCAAGCCTCTCTCTCTCTAGTGCAGGATACAATCTCCTGGTAGAAGATGGATGAGATAGTAAAGTGGAGAAGTTTAATCAAGATAAAGCATGGGGTAGCAATTAAAAAATTCCACAAGGATTCTTCATACAGACAGTCTGTGCAAATGAAAGGATCTACTGAGACAGAGAGGTGAAGAAACCAGAACACGAGTTCCAGCACAGCATAGTTTTACTTCTTATTTAAGGCACAATTTCTGTGACAATGAAAACTGATTTTTTCTTCAACATTTTCACAACGCCATGATTTACTGCTTTGACTTTCTAACTCTCGCCAATTTCCTTTCCCTCCCTCTCTCTCTCTCTACAAATTGTGTCCAAAATATATAGCACTGGGGGAGCGGGAGCTAGACTGACAGAGAACAGTTCACCCATTGCAATGAGAGATCTATGAATAATAGAGATGGTCCAAAAAATCACAAACACCTAAAGTTTGATGGTAGAATGTAAGTCTTGGAGATTTGTGTTAAGCGCATCTCTAGAAAAAGAGACAAGAGCTAGCTGTTTAAATGTCCTGGTAAAACAATACACAGTTAGGGTTAATATATCCCACATTCTAGGACTCAAAAACCCAAACTTGGGAGCTCAGAACTGAGAGATAAAACCTACTCAGCCTTTTCTGTTTCTTGTTTTACTTGATAATTTCAATAGCTAACCTTTTTACACTATGGCTCTTTTATAGATATTACAGTTCCAACACGCAGCTGCACCGCCTCAGTATCAGGGACATCTGCTATGCCCTCTATACAACTGGAGAAGCATAAATGGGCCTTGAGGAAATAGTGAATTGGACCCTTACAATTTAATAAAAATAGCCGTGCTAACTTGCTTGTTTCAAGATACATACAGTCATCTCACTAATCATCCATATTCCCCATGCTAAATCTTGCCAGTGTTATTAACTTTGCTCTGATTTATTAAGAAACAATAGTATGCAACTTTGTCCTGCGTATTAAGTAGTCACTTCACTTTATTCTTTTTTTTATGAAGCTGTAAAACATCATATGTCAGCGGTAGCCTTAATAATGCTATCACAGACATACTAAAAGCATCCATGCTGCTACTAAGTACAATGCCATTTATTATGTGATTGCAAAATGGGATTTATGGTAGGTGGGAGTTTAATTACTAAGCATCATAGTTTACCTGTCAAGTATTTCAAAGCAATTGTTTAATAGCATAAAAGTATCCCACATCAAAATGATTTTACATATATAGAAAAAATTACTCAAGGTTTAACTCCTTGCATGCAGCATATTGTATTGTCTACTGTTTGGTGTGGCACAGTATAAAGATTTTTTTGGCCATATTACTCACAAGAGGGTAAACTACAAGTGATTTATGCAAGTCACCCAAAAGAATACCAGTGAAATGTATATACAGCACCACACTACATCACCGTGTGTTCTGTTCTCTATATGCCACATACAGTACAGCAAAACTACTTTACAGATATCCTAGAGTTTTAAACATTCTCTCTGGTCAATTTTCCACATCCATCAGTCTAGACCAATGGAAACTAAGGCTCCTTCCTTTATAACTTTCCACAGCTCAGAAGAAGCCCTATAAACCTCTGAAAATTAGCTAAAATAGCTTGCCTCAACATAAAAACGGCATGTTTCTAGCCTTCCCGAGATGCCACATTAAATATAACTCAGTAACATACACATTACTGTATTCTGAAGTTAACCTCACTCATGGTAACAAACAACTACATGTGAGCTTGTGGCCAAGTATAGGTGAGTGCATCGTGTCAGTCACTGGACCACTGACTATATAGTTGCACTGGCACAGAAAACTGGAAGGCAGCAACCGTTATTCCAGCCTGAGGGCTGGACCAGGGGCTGTCCCACAGCTCTGCCAGCCACAGGTTGGGGAAAGAATTCCATTTATCCGAAGCCTGCATGGATATCCCTGCCCAAAAACCAGTTACTATGGGGATAGGTGTGAGGGGTTCAGTCACAGAGGCCCCTGGGGACTGTCACCTGACGTGCTGAATTTACCTCTGAGCCCATTTTTCCTGCCAGCTTGGGACTCCAGAACCCTGCCTTGTTGAGCCAGACTCGCTAGCCTGCTGCAACACAGACCCAGGTCTGGTCCAAGCCCCCAAAGCTGCAGACTTTAACCAAAAACGGCTCAGCAGCTCATTTATCCCCAACACCCAGAAACCCAGTCCCCAATGGGATCCAAACCTCAAATAAATCTGTTTTACTCTGTATAAAGCGTATACAGGGTAAACTCATAAATTGCCTACCCTCTATAACACTGACAGAGATATGCACAGCTGTTTGCTCCCCCAGGTATTAATCACTTACTCTGGGTTAATTAATAAACAAAAGTGATTTTCTCAAGTATAAAAAGTAGGATTTAAGTGGTTTCAAGTAATAACAGACACAACAAAAGTAAGCAAGCAAGCAAAATAAAACAAAACACGCAAGTTGAAGCCTATTACATTAAGAAACTGTTTACAGGTAAATCTCACCTTCAGAAATGTTCCAATAAGCTTATTTCACACACTAGACTCCTTCCTAGTCTGTGCCCAATCCTTTCGCCTGGTACAGTCCTTGTTAGTTCCAGCAGGGATTTTAGGTGAAAATCAGGGACTTTCTCATGACTGGGACCCCTCTTTGTTCTCTTCCACCCTCTTATATAGCTTTGGCACAAGGTGGGAATCTTTTGCCTCTCTGGATCCCAACCCCTCCTTCTAAAAGAAAAAGCACCAGGTTTAAGATGGATTCCACCATTCTTTCTGAGCTGGCTTACACAAACACAGGAAGGCTTGCAAGTAAACAAAGCCATCTATAACCAATTGTCCTAGTCAATGGGAGCCATCAAGATTCTAAACCATCATCAGTGGCCCACACTTTGCATAATTACAACAACACCTCAGAGTCATACTTTACATTTCTAGCTTCAGATACAAGAATGATACATACATACAAACAGAATGAACACACTCTGTAGATTATAAGCTTTGTAATGATACCTTACAAGAGACCTTTTGCATACAGCATATTCCAGTTACATCATATTTACACTCATAAGCATATTTTCATAAAACATTATGGAGTGTAACATCACAATAAGTTCTCAATTTCATCCTATAGGCACACTAGTTACTCCTTGTCAGCACTGCTCAGTTAACTGGAAAATGTAGGGAACTTTTTTTATGATCATCTTCTCTCTATAGATACTGTTGGAAACAAACTTCAGTATCTAATCTTGACAGATCTTTTTTTATTTTTCACAAAAATAAATATTATTCTAAACCTTTTTAAAAAATCTATATAAGAATGCTATTCTGTTCTTCTTTGAGGGACACATGTAACTGCTATTACTATGACAAGGACTTATGCACACTGACTACAAAAACTGACCGCTGTTGTAACTGAGGAAAAGCACCAAAAACTCTACAAAGGAATATAGAGTTCAATGCAAAGAATAAATGTTCCTTGGAAGTCTAGTGATTCACGTAAGTAAGGCAATTATTGTAAGATAAATATTAAATTGCAGCAGTATTCCAAATCATAAAGCAATGCTACAGCTAAACAGCTAAAATTGCAAAGCTCTAGTAAATTGCAGTATTTCTTGCTGTAAAGTTGTTGTAGGTTTTGTTGTTAGGTTTTTTTCTTTCAAAAAAGGTATATGTTGACTATGTAGCACCACCAGACAAAACAGAATGTTAATGCTGCATTAATGTTACAGAGATAAATAACAGAAAATGGAAACAATACAATTCCTATAGAAATGACTACTTGGGCTTCACTGAATATATGGACTATTTTCTATTTTTGTTTTTTCTGGTAAAATCCATAGCTAAAGACATTCTTTGCCACAGATAGAATGGGCACATTTCATTACATTCCCCTTACAACATCCATCCCTCCATTATAACCGTGCTACTGTAATGTTTTTTTTATTTAATTCCCTTGTTTTTAAAAAATATTTAATAAAGTTAGTATTTACTGTGAGTGTGTCGTGTCTTCCTATTGTGGCTGCTGTCTTCCCCACTCATTCACAACCCGCTGTTTTCTTTACTCATTATGTCATGTGTGAAATCAGGTCACAGTCCTAAAATTGCATCCATACAGGCAGACCCCTGCATCTTTGATTTTCATGGAGAGATTGTGGCCTTAGACTGTAAACTCTTCAAGGCAGGGACCTCATGCAAGTGATCTCGGTTAGGTTTTGATGTGTACACCTCACTGAGATGAATGAGGGATAGGGGGATGGGTCACACTTTGCAGTTGATTGAGGTAAATAGGGAAGGAGAATGGTTTGGAAGAGTCATTTGAGGGAAGGGATCAGAGGGTGACCTCATCAACCACAAGGCATGGGATGCATTGTCCTAGGGATGAGGGTTCCATGACCACCACTCCCAAGAGGAGGAGACGGGTGGTGGTGGTCGGGAACTTTCTCCTAAGGGGGACGCAGTCATCCATCTGCCGTCCAGACCGGGAGACTCAAGAAGTGCCCTGCTTGCCTGGAGCTAGAATTCAGGATGTAACAGAATGTCTGCCAAGACTGATCAAGCCCTCAGACCACTACCCCTTCCTATTTTTCCATGTGGGCACCAATGATACTGCCAAGAATGACCTTGAGCGGGTCACTGCAGACTACATGGCTCTGGGAAGAAGGATAAAGGAGTTTGAGGCACAAGTCGTGGTCTCGTCCATCTTCCCAGGTAGGGACCATCGAATTGTGGAGGTAAATGCATGGTTGCGCAGGTGGTGTCAGAGACAGGGCTTTGGATTCTTCGACCATGCGATGTTGTTCCAGTAAGAAGGATTACTTGGAAGAGATGGAATCCACCTAATGAAGAAAGGGAAGAGCATCTTCGCAGGCAGGCTTGCTAACCTAGTGAGGAGGGCTTTAAACCAGGTTCTCTGGGGGATGGAAACCTAAGCCCTGAGGTACATGGGGACGTGGGATCCCAGGAGGAAACACAAAGAGGAGCTTGCAACAGGGGAGGCCTCCTGATTCATACTGAGAAAGTAGGGCAATTGGCTTGTTATCTTATGTGCCTGTACACGAACGCAAGAAGCTTGGGAAACAAGCAGGAAGAATTGGAAATCCTGGCACAGTCAAGGAACTGTGATGTGACTGGAATAACAGAGACTTGATGGAGTAACTCACATGACTGGAGCACTGTCATGGATGGGTATAAACTGTTTAGGAAGGACAGGTGGGGGAGAAAAGGTGGAGGAGTTGCACTGTTTGTAAGAGAGCAGTATGGTTGCTCAGAGCTCCAGTATGAAACTGTAGAAAAGCCTGTTGAGAGTTTTTGGGTTAAGTTTAAAGGCAAGAGCAACAAGAGTGATGTTGTGGTCGGCATCTGCTATAGCCCACCAGACTAGGAGGATTAGGTAGACAAGGCTTTCTTTGGACAACTAACAGAAGTTTCAAGATAACAGGCTCTGATTCTCATGGGGGACTTCAATTACCCTGACATCTGCTGGGAGAGCAATACAGCAGTGCACAGACAATCCAGGAAGTTTTTGGAGAGTGTTGGGGACAATTTCCTGGTGCAAGTGCTGGGGGAACCAATTAGCAGCCATACTCCTTGTCAAGGTTCCTCCCCCACTCTGAACTCTAGGGTACAGATGTGGGGACCTGCATGAAAACCTCCTAAGCTCACTTTTACCAGCTTAGGTTAAAACTTCCCCAAGGTACAAATTAATTTTACCCTTTGCCCTTGGAATTTCCACTGCCACCACCAAACTTTAACTGGGTTTACTGGGAAACGTAGTTTGGACACGTCTTTCCCCCCAAAATCCTCCCAACCCTTGCACCCCACTTCCTGGGGAAGGTTTGGTAAAAATCCTCACCAATTTGCATAGGTGACCACAGACCCAAACCCTTGGATCTTAGAACAATGAAAAAGCATTCAGTTTTCTTACAAGAAGACTTTTAATAGAAGTAAAGGAATCACCTCTTTAAAATCAGGATGGTAGATACCTTACAGGGTAATTAGAATCAAAACATAGAGAATCCCTCTAGGCAAAACCTTAAGTTACAAAAAAGACACACAGACAGGGATAGTCATTCTATTCAGCACAACTCTTCTCAGCCATTTAAAGAAATCATAATCTAACGCATACCTAGCTAGATTACTTACTAAAAGTTCTAAGACTCCATTCCTGTTCTGTCCCTGGAAAAAGCAGCATACAGACAGACACAGACCCTTTGTTTCTCTCCCTCTTCCCAGCTTTTGAAAGTATCTTGTCTCCTCATTGGTCATTTTGGTCAGGTGCCAGCGAGGTTACCTTTAGCTTCTTAACCCTTTACAGGTGAGAGGATTTTTCCTCTGGCCAGGAGGGATTTTAAAGGGGTTTACCATTCCCTTCATATTTATGACACTCCTCTTGACCTGCTGCTCACAAACAGGAAAGAATTGGTAGGGGAAGTAGAAGTGGGTGACAACCTGGGCAGCAGTGACCATGAGATGGTTGAGTTCGGGATCCTGACAAAAGCAAGAAAGGAGAGCAGCAGAATACAGACCCTGGACTTCAGAGAAACAGACTTTGACTCCCTTAGGGAACTGATGGGCAGGATCCTGGGAGGCTAATATGAGGGGGAAAGGAGTCCAGGAGAGCTGGCTGTATTTTAAAGAAGCCTTATTGGGTGCACAGGAACAAACCATCCCGATGTGCAGAAAGAATAGCAAATATGGCAGGTGACCAGCTTGGCTCAGAGAAATCTTCGGTGAGCTTAAACACAAAAAGGAAGCTTACAAGAAGTGGAAACTTGGACCAATGACTAGGAAACTTGGACAGATGACAGAATAAAAATATTGCTCAAACATGCAGGGGTGTAATCAGGCCAACACACAATTGGATTTGCAGCTAGCAAGGGATGTGAAGGGTAACAAGAAGGGTTTCTGCAGGTATGTTAGCAACAAGAAGGTGGTCAGAGAAAGTGTGGGACCCTTACTGAATGGGGGAGGCAACCTAGTGACTGATGATGTGGAAAAAGCTGAAGTGCTCAATGCTTTTTTTGCCTCAGTCTTCACAGACAAGGTCAGCTCCCAGACTGCTGCACTGGGAAGCACAGTATGGGGAGGAGGTGAGTAGCCCTCAGTGGTGAAAGAACAGGTTAAGGACTATTTAGAAAAGCTGGACGTGCACAAGTTCCTGGGGCCGGCTGCAATGCATCTGAGGGTGCTGAGGGAGTTGGCTGATACGATTGCAGAGCCATTGGCCATTATTTTTGAAAACTCGTGGCCACCGGGGAAGGTCCCAGATGATTGGAAAAAGGCAAATATAGTGACCATCTTTAAAAACGGGAAAAAGAAGAATCTGGGGGACTACAAACCAGTCAGCCTCACCTCAGTCCCCAGAAAAATCATGGAGCAGATCCTCAAGGAATCCATTTTGAAGCCCTTGGAGAAGAGGAAGGTGATCAGGAACACAACATGGATTCACCAAGGGCAAGTCATGCCTGACCAACTTGATTGCCTTCTATGATGAGATAACTGGCTCTGTGGATATGGGGAAAGCGGTGGACGTGATATACCTTGACTTTAGCAAAGCTTTTGATATGGTCTCCGACAGTTTTCTTGCGAGCAAGTTAAAAAAGTATGAATTGGATGAATGGACTATATGGTAGATAGAAAACTGGCTAGATCATCGGACTCAATGGGTAGTGATCAGCGGCTCAATGTCTAGTTGGCAGCCAGTATCAAGTGGAGTGCCCCATGGGTCAGTCCTGGGGCCGGTTTTGTTCAACATTTTCATTAATGATCTGGATGATGGGATAGATTGCACCCTCAGCACGATCGCAGATAACACTAAGCTGCGGAGAGAGGTGGATAAGCTGGAGGGTAGAGATAGGGTCCAGAGTGACCTAGACAAGTTGGAGGATTGGGCCAAAAGAAATATGATGAGGTTCAACAAGGACAAGTGCAGAGTTCTGCACTTCGGACGGAAGAATCCCATGCACGGCTACAGGCTGTGGACTGACTGACTAAGCAGCAGTTCTGCAGAAAAGGACCTGGGGATTACAGTGGAAGAGAAGCTGGATATGAGTCAACAGTGTGCCCTTGTTGCTAAGAAGGCCAATGGCATATTGGGCTGCATTAGTAGGAGAATTGCCAGCAGATCGAGGGAAATGATTATTCCCCTCTATTTGGCACAGGTGAGGCCACATCTGGAGTACTGCGTCCAGTTTTGGGGCCCCCACTACAGAAAGGAAGTGGACAAATTGGGGAGAGTCCAGCGGAGAGCAACAAAAATTATTAGGGGCCTGGGGCATGTGACTTATGAAGAGAGGCTGAGGGAACTGGGCTTATTTAGTCTGCAGAAGAGAAGAGTGAGACGGGATTTGATGGCAGCCTTCAACGACCTGAAGGGGGGTTCCCAAAAGGATGGAGCTAGGCTGTTCTCAATGGTGCAGATGACAGAATAAGGAGCAATGGTCTCAAGTTGCAGTGGGGGAGGTCTAGGTTGTATATTAGGAAAAACTATTTCACTAGGAGGGTGGTGAAACTGGAATGGGTTATCTAGGAGGTGGTGGAATCTCCATCCTTAGAGGTTCTTAAGGTCAGGCTTGACAAAGCCCTGGCTGGGATGATTTAGTTGGGGATTGGTCCTGTTTTGAGCAGGGGGTTGGACTAGATGACCTTCTGAGTTCTCTTCCAACCCTAATCTTCTATGAAGGAGAAGAGATGTGTATCAGCCTTTGCTGTTGCTATTGTTGGCCCCCACCTGGTTTTATATAAAGCTAGGTTCATATAACAGTACCTTTAAAATCCTCTCCAAAATGTTTGCCATTGAGTATTTATAACTCTCCCTGTTATATCACAGGAAAAATATGCAGTATCTTATACTCTAGAGATCAGAGATCAGAGAGTCAGGAAACTCACATGGCCACTTTGTTATTGCAGCCTAAGTCCCAACAAGTAATAAAGCATATCCCTTAAAGAAACACAATATTCAACATGCAAAAACACTTTAAAATAGTTCAGAAGAATTTTACAATGACTTAGATCTAATGACTGCATGGAGGAGACTATTCTTTGATCTGCTCCCAGGTGCTTCCAGAATCAGTATTTCATTCTTAAGCTCACATGCTTACATAGAAATCTATATTGAGATGACTGCTTGAAACACAAGACAGATCTCCTCCTGAGACCCATATGGAGCTTAATAAGGCACAACAGGTGTCATGGGTATCAGACCTGAAGGGCTTTCTTTCTCTTTTCCAGTTAAGATATTCATATATCAGAAAAGACTGGGAAAGCCTGTGACTGAGTGTTTTATACATATTCAGGGTGATTCCCATGTACACAGACAATGATCAGAAAACACTGGTTTTCCTCCATTTACCCCACAGTAAATTATCATTTTTCCCCGAGATCTTCCTTTCCAGTGACATCACCTCACAGAACCTGTTGCACCAGAATAGCAGATAGACCAGGAATTAATTATAATGCAAATATTTTAAAGAATAATAAATGTTTAACCTGCCTAAAGAACTGTATTTCACTGATAACCTGAAAGACCAAGTTCACATGGCTTGAAATGGGTACAGTACAGTACCCACCTGAAACATCATGATTTTCCCAGTCCTAGGACATTCAAAAAGTTCCTGAAATGAGAAAAAATCCTTGTTGTTTCCTTGATTTGGTAAAGGTTGAAGCTAGTAATTAATGTATTATCTATCAGTATCTAACATAACTTCAGTAGGGCTACTTACATGTTTACACTCAAGCACATACTGAAGTGCTCATCTGGATTTGGGCCTTACAGCATTTTATACCTAAGTGACTTCCAGAACTGCAGAAAGCAGTGCATGAATATTCAGGAAAAGCAAATGTATTGAAGTATGCACTCAATGGAATCTTTTGGCATTTGTTATTGAGCTAAAAATCATTCAAGGGGTTATCTTGTGAAGTTAAGGCCGATGATGTTTCTAAAGTTAAATACTAATGAGAAACACATCAGTTACTTACTCCCTGCATCTCTTTTCTGGATCAAATCTAAGAACAAAAATTAAAGTGTCTAGCATGGAGAAACCAGAGAGGCATCTCAGGTGGGGGTTTTGGGGAGGGGTGGGGGAAGCGGGGACGTGGTAAGAAAGCACCACTGAATAATTTCTCAGACTTGACTTTCTAGCTAGCAACAATATTGTGTGAAAAGGACATATTTGTTGGCAACATTTTTTCATAAATAGAGGAAGTGGCCAAACATAACTCCAATGGGACTATTTGTGCTCAGAGTTAAAGCAGGTGCCTACAGGCTTTGCTGGAATAAAGCTTAAATGGGCTGGATCCATAACTTCAATTCATGCTGCTATTTTTCCTGCTGCAGCTCATTCTTCACTACCAATCTGAGAAGAATGACTAAAATGGCCATTCGTTGTACAGAGAACAGTGAAAAAAACTGAAATGCAAGCACCATTATAAAAGGTAAAGTACTAATGAACTCTCTGAAGACAATATACACTGGCAATCAGTTTTAGGAATCAATGCTTGTAGTGATAATATGGTTAGATGGATCAAAAACTAAAATTTCCAAAGACCATTTTCAACTGCTGCTCATGCATTTGCTGGCACCTTAACCAGTTGCAAGGATCAGTTTGGAAAAAAGTAATTTCTTTCACTTTTCAAACCTAAAAAAATGAATAATGAATTGCACACCTTTTTCAGTGCCACTTGGCCTCAGGCAAGAATGTCACAGCTTGTGAAAAATCCATATAAAATCTGACCAAATATTGGTATCATGATACCTAGAAGAACCTGTTCTGACTTTGCAATGGGGAAGTTTTCTTGTGTGCATGTAACTGGTTTGGGGAGTTCATTGTTTTATGGATATAGATGTAATGATTAATCAGAAATAAAAGTCCAAAAGAGAACTACCACAGTAGTCACATTTATTAACACTGAGAACTATGTTGAGAAGGACTACCGAGGTTTCATACTCAAAGTCTTGTTTACCGAACTCTGTGGTACCCAATAAAAATCTGAGTAGAGTCCTTAGTTGGTAAACCATTTGGAGAAGGGACCTTTTCTGACTCTGCAGCACCTAATGTCATGATTCTGATTCTGAACAAAATCTCTCTGCGCTACCATAACACTGATATTTGATCAATATCCCTCTGCCATGGTGTGGTAGATTTTCCATTGTTGTAGGTACGATAATTCAGTTTTTGGTAGTCCCTGGTTCAAGACGATGGTCAGCAAATTTGTGCTAAAAGCTGCACTTCCAGAGAAACACTTTAAAGAATGTTAATTCTTGGTACGTGACAGGATCCAGAGATGAAGATACTGGTGCAGGGATCTCATTATGCTCTTCAGTTACTGTGATGGATTAGGACTAAGGTGCAGATCCTCAGATGGCATAAATTGTCATAGGTTTGTTGAAGTCAATAGTACTATGAAAATTTACACCAGCTGAGGATCTGCCCCTAACCATTGCCCTCTGCGATTAACTTCACACAAGCTCCTTGTTTTCACATGCCAGTATGTGTAGATTATAATAAAGTATATGCTTCTGTTTTAAAATCCTCTCACCTTAATTTAAAATCTATCTGTTGGGGTTTTTTAAACTGACATCAGATACTCTCTTGCAACCACATTAGCCCCGTTCACCTACACCCTCACTATAGTCTCTAACAAAGAAAAACAGACAAGAAAACAGTAAAAATAACCACAAAAAATGGAATTATGGTTAACAACCAATGTTCAGAGCAGAGCCAGCATCAAAAAATGAATGGTGCTTAATCTTTGTGGAATGCAATTCCGTCTGGTCCAATTTACAACATGTACGTTGTGGAATTTCATGTTTGTAGATCTGTTAACACATTGTCATTAGACTAAGTCAGGAAGCTGTGTAAAACTAATGGCACATTTGGCTTAAAGTACATGAGCTGAGTCTGCTATAAATCACATATCACTGCACCATAGCCAGTGAACAGCTAACCATTTCTATAGTAATCTTAGTTTAATTTGTTGCACTGACAGCTATATATAAGTAAATGATTATCAAATGAAGAGTTCAGTCCATTAAATATGTAAATCCCAACATAATCAATTACACTGGCAAAAAAAAGGGTGGGTGGGGGGAGACCACAGAGTCTCCCCTTTCTAGTTGACTTTTCTGGCACTGACCGCTGCTAAGCTCCCCCACTAGCCGTCCATCCTCATGGAGGGTGAAATTAACTCCTGTGCAAAGGGCAAGCATACAGCCTGTGCACCACTTAGGCCTTAAAGTGGTGCATAAGCTTTATGCTGGCCTCTGCACAGTGGGTGAATTTCACCCACATTGAATATCAGGCATCTGGAATGACATTTCTTTGTTCCAGGCCATGATGTAAAATTCTCCGCTGCTGTCACAAAGATTTTTCAAGCAAACAGCTTTCACCTTGGAAACCTATTTAAAGTCTCATACCGTAGTGGAAATCTGAATCAGTGTAGTCTGGGTATTATTTCATTACATAGAGTAGCAAAAGTTAGATTGGATCCTTAAGAATTGCAGTGGGCATTAAATTCCCTGGTGTCCAGTG
Source organism: Caretta caretta (assembly GCF_965140235.1). Taxonomy (NCBI): domain Eukaryota; kingdom Metazoa; phylum Chordata; order Testudines; family Cheloniidae; genus Caretta; species Caretta caretta. The sequence continues at coordinate 50,320,323 of NC_134216.1, read as the reverse complement.
GGGAAAAGTGTTCTATTCAACTCCCTTGTACACATGCTGGAGTTCTTGAATATCCTGCTATTGTGCACTTTTTGGATCACCTTATTAATACTAGTAAACCAGCAATCCACAAAAGCCTACATGGCCACAAGGCAACCAGACATGGGGCATAGCTCAGTGCCATTATGTGGAGGGCAAAGTAAAGAGGGACTAGTTAGGAAGGATGATCTAGCAAAGAAGTCGCTGAACTAGGCGACAGGAGACCAGGTTTCAGTTCTCAGCTCAGCCAAAGATTGCCTGCATAACCTCAGGGAAGTGACAAACTATCTGTGCCCCAGCTCCCCATTGGTAAAATGCGGATAATACTTCTCTAACTTGCAGAAGTGTTGCAAGAATAAAAATCAGTTAGCGATTTGAGGTACTCAAACGCTAAACTAAACCATGATGAGGCCCGTACAACCACCTAGATCAGGGGTGGCCAATCAGAGCCTGAGAAGGAGCCAGAATTTACCATTGAACATTGCGAAAGAGTCACATTAATATGTCAGCAGCCCCCCATCCACTACCCCCCTCCAGCCCCCAGCGCCTCCCACCCACCAGCAGCCTCGCCACCCGTTCCCTCCCCATGCCTCCTGCCCACCGCAATCAGCTGTTTTGCAGTGCATAGGGGGCTCTGTGGGGAGGGGGGAGAAGCAAGGGCATGGCAGGCTCGGGAGGAGGGGCAGGGGCCTTGGGGGAAGGGGTGGAGTGGTGGCAGGACCTGGGACAGAGAAGGGGATTGAGCAGTGAGCACCTCCCAGCACACTGGAAAGTTAGCATCTGTAGCTCCAGCCTCGGAGTCAGCACCTATACAAGGAGCCGGATATTAACCTCTGAAGAGCCACATGCAGCTCCGGAGCCACAGGTTGGCCACCCCTGACCTAGATAGTCTATACTGGCTTACGTTGACATCTCCACCAAATTTGTGATGAAGGCATTTCGGAGTGGCTCTAATATCATGGAGATGTTTAATAACAGTGACCACCACACAGCGCAACAACATGTGTTTTTCATACACACATCTACCCCATACAGCATCCTCCATAAACTATCTAACACCTGACGTGTGAGTAAGGCAGTGGTAGTTCGTATTAGCAGCTAATCGACACAAAACAATGGAAATTTCCTCATCCACAAAGATTGATGCTTGCAGGTAGACTGGCACCTTAATGTCAAGGCACTCAATGCTGAAAGTGAAAGTGGGCCTGGTAATTCAAATGTCGCTCATTGTCACTTCACCTCACAGCATTACAACAACTTGCCAGCAAGTAGAGCTTACATTTGGTTTTTCTGACCATCTTCTTGCTGTTAAGCATGAAACAAGCAAAGCCAGGGTGTGTATCCTTCCGAATTGCCAAACCTCTCTGAAAATGTTCCCAATGTCTTAGGAGGCTGATGGATTCTGAAGACAGTGCAAAAAAATCCCAGAATGCTAATGAACTCAGTGTGTGGTAGGGTGAAATCTTAAAAACACCCATAATCCTCTGCCTCTGAAGCAAGATATAATAGATGCCCCAATTTTCCCAAATGCAGCGATGTAAATAAAGTTCAAGGACAGTAGCTGTGAACAGGTCAACACAATTCTGCTGGGAAGAATTATGCTATGTGGATGCATTGAACCATGTTAGAGCCAAGTTACACGTAACACAGTTATATCTGTCTATCTGTAGTGCAAATGGGCCCTAATAAGCAAAGCAGCCTGGTCTCAACTGACAAGCTCCAGCTATTTCAAACCACACAACACTCTTTCTGGGGGGCTAGTAATACATCTTTTTATTACACAAATATTTCTAACCAATTTATTTGAGCATAAGCTTTCGTGAGCGACAGCTCACTTCATCGGGTGCATGTAGCTCACGAAAGCTCATGCTCAAATAAATTGGTTAGTCTCTGAGGTGCCACAAGTCCTCCTTTTCTTTTTGCAGATACAGACTAACACGGCTGCTACTCTGAAACAAATATTTCTAACCGGAAAAGAAACAGTATAATTAGAACATTAGGTAGTTTGAGACTGAAGATAATTAAGTAAGAATAAAATGGTAGGAGCTTCGGAACATGCTGTATCAATTACGTTCAGCATCAGTAATTTTAATAATGTTTTATAACGCCATTAAATTTACCTGCAGATCATGTCTCAGGCCTCCAGAAAAGAAGATTTCTTCACCAAATATCATTAGCCCTCAGCAAAAATTCTTGGTAAATTACCATGGATCTGCAGACACTACCTGAGTGGTAGAAAAATATTTCCTTTACGGACTAGGGTGTGGACACTGAGGGTCACAAAAGTTACTGCCCACAAGTCACGAGTTATTTTCCTTTGGAGGGGACTGCTGCTTTGAAGGATTTTACATTTCTGTGCAAGCTGTCTGATTTTGGAAGGTTTTTGCCAGTAAGCATTACAGCTCTCCATCCTTCCCCTCTGTTGCCAGCAGTTCATTCCTGTCTCTGAATTCTGTTCTCAATGAGGGTCTCTCCAGAATGTTACGATGAGGTATTTTTATTTATAAGGCAGTTTTGATTTATACTCTGAGAATCCTGGAGAGAGGACCCCTTAATCCCTCGGTTGAAGTCATCATGTTGAGATTAGTTTCATTAGTAGGGAAGTGTCATTACTCATAAATTAGACTTTTCTTTTCACAGGGCTGTGTGTCAAACGTGCTAATTTCAACATTTTATTTGAAGGTTCTGTGCTTCCTTTTCTTCTCCCTTCCCCCATCCCCACTCCCCCACCCCTCCAAAAAAATTCAAAATCTGGATTTTGGACACACATGTATACGTTGTATCCAAATCCTGCTTCTTCTCCCACAACGTGTCATACTCAAACTTCTTTTTCTGTCCATACATCTAAAATATATCTATATCTATATATCATAGCAGAGCTCATCAGCACTCTTCTTGATTACTGAAATCTTACCTAGCTTCCCCAGCAACTCCAAGTACTGTCTTCCCACTTGTAAGCAGTGTCAGGATGAGCTCCACCCTGACATCTGGTGGTGAGGTGTGGCAGGTTGTGGAAAAGAACTTCAGGGGCCGATCTCATTTGCATAGGCACACCCACCCCGCCTAGAATGAGACCATAGCTGCCCAAATGGTCACTTTGGCTGCTGTGGGATCCCCAGTGTCTCTGTTATTGGGGCAGGAAGAATAAATTGTTATTACCCTGATTATGGGAACTGTGCTTGGAACTGTACGTGGCCTTTTGTTATGATGGAGGGATTCACCATCAACTAAGTAGCACTCGCTAGGCAAGGGTCATGGGTTCCAAAACTGTGTGAATGGAGAGAGGCTGGGGACAAGTATTAATACTTGGTGGCATGGGCCCCTTGGTGAGGGCCTTACATGCTAATTGCACTTCCTCCTCTCTCCACTGTGGAATATCAGAGCTAATTTTGATTTCATTAGAAGTCTAGTTATAGGCTGCTGAGCTCACTTTGGGCTGACAGTGCCCCAGCACTGGGGCTCCCCTACTACAAGCTGAATTCACCTAAGAGCTGAAATCACTGAGTGTTGTGTTAAGTAGTGGGGGAGCCTGAAGATATATTGTGGAGCAGTTTGCGGGACGGCTGGTGAAGCAGTTCGACGCGGAGCAGTGTGTGGATGGCAGGAGCGGCTTGTGGGCCGTGGAGCTGAGCGAAGGAGTTCGTGGGGCGGCTGGCGGAGCGGAGCGCAGCTGAGTGAAGGAGTTCGTGGGGCGGCTGGCGGAGCGGAGCGGAGCGGAGGAGTTCGTGGGGTGGCTGGCGGAGCGGAGTGCAGCTGAGCGAAGGAGTTTGTGGGGCGGCTGGCGGAGCGGAGTGCCGCTATGGGGCGGTCAGCTTCAGATCACGTAAGGTGCCTCTTACCCCCGTCCCATTTCCACCCAGGTTGGGAGGTAAAGCTCCGCAGATAAACTTTCGAACTCTGGGGCTGCCCTGACCAGGGACAGAGACTTTTGGGGCATTGGACTTTTGGGACTTTGGGTGATTTGGGGTTGCTGGACTCAAGAACCAAAGGGAAAAGGGCATGCCCCAATTTGCCTGGGGTGGGTTCTTTTTTTTTGCTCATGGGTTGTGTTATGAATCCTGTTGGTGGTGTTTCCCCAACATAATGCCACATTGTTTCTCTCTGTTATTAAAAGGCTTTTGCTACACTCAGACTATGTGCTTGCGAGAGGGGAAGTATTGCCTCTTGGAGGCGCCCAGCGGGGGTGGTATATATTTGTCCCAGGTCACTGGGTGGGGGCTCGAGCCGGTTTGCATTGTGTTATTGGAATGGAACCCCTAGATATTGAACCCGGCCCTTGTTGCTGCCAACTCTGACGGGCAGAAGGGTTACACACTCCAATCATACTAATCACAATCACTAAGCTTTTCTTACTTGTCTCTTTCACTGTGTCAACTCCCCTTCCCTAGTTCTCTCTTCTCATCACACCGAGTTTAAACATCTTGTCCTCATCTTCACAGCCTTCTACAATTCTGTCCCCATCTATTCACTGAATTTAGTCTCTTATGTCTAGACTTATAATTTTGGGAGATAATATAGATGATTATTTTAAGCTACTTTTATTTGTATTAAATTTTCACAGCTGTGCAAAGTGATGGGTTTGAAGCATTTTTTTCAATTTCTATCACTTTACTTTGCACAGTTGAAGAAAATTTTGGGGGCCCGACAATAATTATTTAATGACAGTAGAAACTGAGATTCAAAAAGTTAAAGCTTTATAGCTGTTAAAACACAAATTGCATTTTTTGACTTGTGATGTTGATAAATAAGTATCCTTAAATCAAACTCAAATAAGTTCTCAAGCAGCATTTTTCGTACTTTGCCTGTCTGTGAATTTCAGTTACTATTGATGGAAATGTTTTTTCATCCATTTGAGCGTGGATGGTGAAATCAGTTTACTGACATTTACCAATAATAACCTAATACTTCCAAGCCTACCTATACTCTTTCCAATTCCATACCACACTGCTGCAGCAATGCCAACCTTGATATCCTGTTTGTCTGCTTCTCCTACAATAGTCTCCATATTTTTCTCCATGCTGCCCCTAGACCTTACTTGAGTGGAAAAAAAGTGGAAGTTTTTACAACCCAAGAAACACCTCCCGCATATAACTGGAAACATTCAGCATGTTTTGAAAAGTAGAGCTGGGGATCAAAGGCCTATATCTGCTGATCTTTTGATGACTGGAGGGGAGAATGCAATCTATTATACACTGTACATTTTTGTATATAGGACTTACTTACAACACAAGAAATGTGGTCAGAATGTTTACTGCTGAAATTGTCCAGCAATTAATTAGGCTGGGCAAAATAGAAAATGGCTAATGGGTGTTCAGTATACTGGTAAATTTACTTTTTTAATGAGAGATCATGTGTCTCTTGTCAGTTATACTAACCCAGCTCTGGGTTAACCATGTCACTGTGGCTATCAAACTTTACACAAACGTATACAAGAATGTTACAGGTGTGGGGTTTTTTTGAGAGCTAATCTTGAACCAGCATGGGCAGATTGCCACAATGATGCCAGGTCTGAATTGGTGGTGGGAGGCTCAACTGCAAACTATTTACATCCTATTGCTCATTTACATAAGAAAATATTGCTTCTGATGTTTTTCAATTTTTCACACTTGTGAATTTATTTCTCATACACTCCAGATAACATAGGACTGGAAGGAACCTCATGGGTCATTGAGTCCAGTCTCCTGCTGTCACAGGCAATCCATTCACACTTATGTCTCCTTGTTTCTCTCTTGTGCATCTTGTCTATTTCTCAAGTCTCTTTCTTATATGTTTCTCCAGACTTGCTAGGGTGCGACTCCCAAGACATCGCGGGAGCGGTCCCGCGGCAGTGCTTTGAAGTGCGAGCGTGGTCGCGTGCGAGCGCGGGGAAAGAGCTCTCCCAGCGCTCCTGGTAATCCACCTCCACAAGCGCGGCTCCCAGTGCTCAGAGCCTGTCTACACTAGGGCTCTAAAGCGCTCTGACTTGCTGCGCTCAGGGGGGTGATTTTTCACACCCCTGAACCAGCAAGTTAGAGCGCTATAAAATGTAAGTGTAGCCAAGCCCTTAGTTTCAGCTGTGTATTCTATTTATGGCCTGCTTTGTGGTTTAAACCAGCATCTCTCTTTTAATTACATTTTTTATCCTCATCTTAGGTTTTTTAATGCTAACACCGAGTTTTCCTGATTTGAGGCACCAATAAAATATTCCGGGAACATTCAGTTAAAAGGAGTAATCCAGTAGTTCAGATCAATTTCTTTGTGGCATATAGAAGGGATAAAGAGGAGAAAATCTTACCAGCTACTGTGGTGGGTAATAAATGCATTAATTGTGGAACCTGTCTTAGTTAATATTGATGGTACGATGCTTGCCTCTGATCATCAGTAAGTCTTCTAAATGAACTTCACTACATTCACAAGGAGCTCCTCTTTCATGCTGACCCTTCTTACGTCTGTTCAAATTGTATCTCTACGAGTACAATGACTTAAAGGGAAATAAAGGGCATTCTCCAGAGTGAAACTGGCCTCCATAATTCATAATGTTCTATAATTAGTTTGAGTGGAAAAGTGGAGTCTATAAAAAGGCAGTAAGTATTGTAGACCAATGTACCTGACTCTTTCATTCTCTTAATGTGCCGTGCTTCAGTGGGCATCTTACACCAACATAAACTATGTATATGCTGCATTTCCTTCTGGTTTCTATGAGTTACAGTCTATAACTTAATGATGAAGGATAAAAATATCTCGCACTCTCACAAACTCAATTTTCAGGTTGTCTGAAACCTGGCCCCAAGAATTACACCAGCATAAAAATGGGTATTTGCCAATGTAAAATAGATAATTATGTACTTTGTCTAACTGGCAGGTGTTGCATATATAAAACAGGCAGGTGGCATGCTGGAGCTTTCTTTGAAAATCTAGCCCTTTTATGTTGTCATTCTACTTAAGAATGTTAAGATTCAAAGTTTCAGTCCTAAACTACAATGTCCTTAATGGATTAAGACCTAGTTAAACCAGAGGCCAACTCATCATATACATTCTGCTGAGTCAGTTGCCCTCCAGAGGAATGATGCACCAGGCAAGATCCAGAATAAGACATCCAGGCTCTTGGGACACAGTATTTTCAGCAAGATGACACCAGTTGAGGAACTCCATGCTGGAAAAGGCCAGACTGAGCCCAAGCCTGATGGTGATCGGTTCTAAATAGAAGTCCCACAATCTTTTCAATAAAGCCCTTACCTTAATGCCTTCTCTTAGGTCATGATGAAATGAACAAAGGAGAATACTTTACGGGGGGGAAGGATATTTTTCCTGTGCTTTGTCTGCATTTGGTGTTTATATACCAAGATAATAGGTGCCATATCAGTACTTAAAATGCATAGATTTAAACAACTCGGTCATCTGCACCCTCTTCAACATTTGTCTCCCCTTTTGTTCTTAGACTCCTTTCTTGCATTAGCCTAACTGCAGCACTTTATGAAACACCTTCTGGGAACGGACATCTTTGTCCATGCCCTTTCAACTGCTACCTCTCAGAAGGGTAATATTCCAGACATCCCTTTCACTACCTCCCCATTAAGATAAAAGGGGTTTATACTCTTTGGACAGCCTGTGAGTAATTGCATACATAACAATAGAAGATCCACAGTCTTATTAAAAACCAAAGTTAATGGGAATTTCATGTACTGCTCTCCAAGGTGGCTTTGCAAATCACAACCCAAATTTATTAAAGAAAAAAAGGTACTAAAAGAAAAGAAAAGTTGATAGAACAAATCTAGATTAAAATTTTTCAAACTAAGCTAATTAAGGCACCCTCGTCCTAGTTACAGAATAATAAAAGAAGAATACATTGTATTTATGGAAAGTACATCTATTTTCTGACTCTCTTATTACAGGCAAGCTGTCAACCATCCCAATCTCTTCCCTGCCCTCTAGACTGCCTCTTCTCAGATTCTCATGACCTGCTTTTCAAGCCCCATATACATATCCAGTCTTTGGATGATCACAGAGGTTTCAGAGTTCATTATCCTATTCATCCTGTTTAACAAAAGAGATTTAATTCAGAGGTTCTGGCATATTATCCTACCAGACAGCCCTCATCTCTACACCCCACTTTACTGTAGGTTAATATTCAAATTTGTGATTCTTTTCAGTAGTGCTCCCACCTAGTCAGTTCTACCCCATGTTGTATTTGTGCATTTGAAGTGTAGTACTTTGCACTTGTCTTTATTGACTTTCATCTTGTTGATTTTAGACCAATTTATCATGGTCATTTGCATTCTAATCTTGTCCTCTAAAGTGCTTGAAATCCCCTTATAGCTTGGCCTCATCAGCAAATTTTGTAAGCATACTCTCCACTCCGTTATCCTAGTCATTAACAAAAATATTGACTAGTACCAGATCCAGGACTGACCGCTGCAGGATCCCACTAGATACGTCGTCCTTGTTTTACAGAGAACCTTCATAATGACTCTGATTCCAGTCTTCCAACCAGATAGATACCCGGCTTATAGAAATTTCTCCTAGAGCACATTTTTCTAGTTTGCTTACAAGAAGGTCATTGAGGATTGTGTCAAAATCTTTACTAAAATCAAGATATCACGTCTGCTGCTTCCCCCTACCCATGAGGCTACTAACCCAGTCAAAGAAGGACATTTGGTTAGTTTGGTATGATTTGTTCTTGACAAATCTATATTGGTTATTCCTTATACCACTATAATCTTCTAGGTGCTTACAAACTAATTTTTTAATAATTTGTTCCAGTGTCTTTCCAGGTATTAAAGTTAGGCTGACTGGTCTATAATTCTCTGACTATTTCAGCTAGTTCCTTAAATACCCTATGATGAATTTCATCAGACCCTGCTGACTTGAATATATCTAATTTAAATATTCTTTAACCTGTTTTTTCCCCTATTCTGGCTTGCATTCCTTCCCCCTTGCTATTAATATTAATTGTGCTAAGAATCTGGTCACAATGAACCTTTTCAGTGAAGACTAAAGCAAATAGGCATTGAACACCTCAACATTTTGATGTAATCTATTATTAGCTCTCCTTTCCCACTAAGTAGAGGACCTACACTTGCTCCTGGTGTATTTATAGACCCTTTTTTAGCTTTTTATGTCCCTTATTAGGTATAACTATTTTGTGCCTTAGCCTATCTGATTTTGTCCCTACATGCTTGTGCTATTCTTCTGTACTCATCTCTAGCAATTTATTCATGGGATAAAAGCACTTTTTTGTGGGATTCCTTTTTGATTTTCAGATCATTAAAAAGCTCTAGATGGAGCCATATTGGCCTCTTACTAGTCTTCCTATCTTTCCTTAGTATTGGGTACTTTGCTGTTGTGTCTTTAATGTTATTTCTTGAGAAACTGCCAACACTCTTGAACTTCTTTATCCCTCAGATTTTCTTCCCATAAGAATTTACCTACTAATTCTTGAGTTTGTTACAGTCTGGTTTTTTGAAGTTTGTTGTCCTTATTCTGCTGCTCACACTCCTTCCTTTCCTTAAAATTGTGAACTCTATCATTTCACGGACGCTTTCAACCCAAAATTGCCTTTCACCTTCAGAGTCACAATCAATTCCTTCCTGTAAGTCAGAATCAAATCTAAAATGGTTTCTCCCCCACCCCAATTACTTCCTCCACTTTTTTTTTTTTGAGAACAAAAAGTCATCCCAATACATTCCAAGAACTTATTGGACATTTTGTGTTTTGTTATATTATTTCCAAACACATATCTGAGCACTTAAAGTCCCCCATTACTACCAAGTCTTGTGTTCTGGATATTTCTATTTGTTCAAGAAATTCCTCATCTACCTCCTCCTCCTGATTTGGTGGTATGTAGTATACCACTATCATTACATTGCCCAGTTTTTTTCCCCTTTTATCTTTACACAGAGACCCTCAACTGATCTGCCGCTCACCTCCTTCTGGACCTCAGAATGAGTGTATATATTTGTGATGTGTAATGCAATACACCTTTCCTTTTTTCCCTATCTGTTCTTCCTGAACTAGCTATGCCCCTCTATACCAATGTTCCAGCCATTACATTTATCCCACCAAGTGTCTATGACACCAATTAAGTCATAATTTAGCTTATGTAGTAATATTTCCACTTCTTGCTGTTTATTCCCCATACTCCTTGCATTTGTCTATAGACATCTAAGATGTCGAGCATATCACCCCACTGTTTCCTGTCTTGTTACTCCTATGACCCTATTGTAGTTTTCCATCCACACCCTCGTAACATCTGGACCTCTGCTAAGGACACCTTTTTTTATACCAACCTCTGTGCTTTTGTCACCTGCCCCCTTTTTGCCTATTTTAAAGCCCTTCTCAGTAGGTTGGCAAATCAGTGTTCAAAGATGCTTTTCCTCCTCTCAGTCAGGTGGACCCCATCTCTTCCCAACAGTTCTCCTTTCCAGAACAGCATCCCATGGTCGAGAATGGAAAGCCCTCCCATCAACACCATCTATGAAGTCCTGCATTAATCTTTAGGTCACATGTCTCCCTGCCTGAGCCCCTACTTTCAACCAGGAGGATGGATAAGAACACTACTTGGGCCCCCTCACTTCCAGAGTCCCGTAGTCACTGCTGATCTGCTCAGGGTCGTACCTGGCAGTATAATTAGTGCCTTAAGGATAAGAAGCATGGGGTAGCAGCCAGAGAGATGGATAAGCCTTGGTACTCTTCACCTCCCAGATGCCTACAGTGTCTTACCAGCCACTGGAAGTCTATGGTAGCCTGTGTGCTTTTTAAAGTCTGGGCCACACATAGCTGAAATGGGTGACTCTGCCCCTCTTACTCAGCCACCTCTAACATCTGGCCTATTCAAAAAAAAGAAACATGCTGCACTGATCTCACTTCAAAGAGCCCTGCTAGAGATCAGGTGCTAATCCGCCTAACTGCAGGGCAACCTAGCCCAGACAGTGAGCAACCAAGCCTAGATTTCAAATGCACCAAATCAGTAAAGCAGTCCCAAGTCCTACCAAACTTGATGGCAAGTTCCCAGCACAGATTTTTGCCCTCTCCCTCCCCCCCCCAAAGTTAATTAGTAGCAATATGACAGAAGTGCCCCAGAGATACTCACCAGCTGCATAACTCTCTCAGTCTCCCAGTTCAAGTACTGGATTGCTTCTTTTACTTTTCTTTTCTTTTTTTTTTTCATAAGTAAACCAGTTCTGAGAGTTTATAAAGTTTCAATAGCTTTGCCTATCATATGAAGCCAAAAATTCATGAGTGAAATCCTAGCTCTATTGAAGTAAATAAAAAAAATGCCTATTGACTTCAGTGGATCAAAGATGTTGCCTCCTAATTCTAAAATGACTGCTTATTAATCCTTTGGATGTGCCTCACCTATCACACTGTAGAAAAGGCTATTGTTCTGAGAGTTAAGCATAAGGATTTTACAATATAAAGTTCTGGCTCTCCAATTCCATTATATAAGCCAAATTCTATAGGGAAAGTAATATAACCCCTCTGCCACCCTCAGGACAAATACACAAACTGTAAAAGAAGCATTATTATTGTGGTGCTCTATAAAAAGAAAGATAACTAGTTACACCACTCATAAAACTGCAGTAAATCTTGTACAAAGTATGTCATAGAATTAATGGAAAAATTATAATCTGCTAAGTATTATTATCCTGTTTGAATCCACGTATCATCTTTGTATAGGGAATTATGAACATTTGCTACGTGTTTGTATCTCAAACATGTTGTTTTCTTGGGTGTCACCCCAAAAGAGATTTGCATCAAGGCTAGCCAGCCTGCTTGATGGCCTAATAAGGACAATCAACTTGCCCTGTGAGACCCTCCTGGAGATATTTCAGACCGCACTGACACAATAGCTGCCCCATAACTCAATGAGGCATGTAAGGACATGTGATCTAAGACTCCATCTTTCCAGGCACATGAGCTGAAAGTATAAAAGAGGAGACTGACATCACTGCTTTTTCTTCAATTCTCTGGACTGTGATTTCTAACAAGAGGGAAGCTTTGAACAAAGAACTGATGATCCCCAACCTTTTGCGTGATCCAGAGAGACTTACTGAAAGCTAGCAGACTTAATATCACTGCTATTATCCTGACCTACAGACTCTGAAATAAATTGTAATGTATGATTCTTTTAACCATTTATTATCTTCTTTTCTTTTTATTAATAAACTTTTAATTTTTAGTTCACTAAAAGAATAGGCTGAAGCATGGTTTTTGGTGAAAGCATAGGTTGACCTGGGGAAGTGGGTGGTCCTTTGGGATTGGAAGAACTTTATATGTGATTTCTGGTTTTAATAATAATTTATTACCAAAATCCAGTTGTTGGGTGGCAAGTCAGGGGCTGGAATGGGGGACAGTGTCTCAGCTTCTTGTTAACCAGTGGGGTGATACAGGAGCTCACTTTTATTACTGGCTTGGTAAAATCTAATTATAAAATAAGCCACCAGTTTTTGGGGTCTGTTTGCCCTGTTTCTTACAGTCTGTCCTGAATTTGGCAGTCTCATTGGTGACCCATACCAGACAGTGTAGCAATAATGCCTAACACCATTCCTATAAATAGTCTACTTCTGTTAAGAAGTACCCTAATCCAGTGGTGAGCTGGAGCTGGTTTGCTAGAACTGGTTGTTAAATTTAAAAGCCCTTTTAGAACCGGTTGTTCTGCGAGGGACAACCAGCTCTAAAAGGGCTTCTAAATTTAACTGGCCAAAAGTGGCACCTTAGGTGCTGACTCCATGGGTGCTCCAGGGCTGGAGCACCCGAGGGGAAAATCTGGTGGGTGCAGAGCACCCACCGGCAGTTCCCCGCCCCACCCTTGGCCCCAGCTCACCTCCGCTCTGCCTCCGCCTCCTCCCCTGAATGCGCTGCCCCGCTCTGCTTCTCCGCCCCCCGCTTCCTGCGAATCAGCTGTTTGCGCGGGAAGCCGGGGCGGGCTGAGAAGCAGGCAGTGGCTTCGCACTAAGGCCCAGGGAGGTGCAGGTGAGCTGGGACTGGAGGGGGGGAGTGGGGGGCGCAAGGAGGGCCTCCCACGCTGCAGCAGGTAGCCTGGGGCGGTTGAGGGGGGGGCATGCAGGGGAACCACTCCCCACCCCAGCTCACTTCCGCCACCCTCGGCCTGAGTGCAAAGCTGCTGCCTGCTTCTCAGCCCAGCCGAACAGCTGATTTGCGGGAAGCCGGGGGGGCGCGGAGAAGCAGAGCGGGGCGGTGCATTCAGGGATGGAGGCAGAGCGGAGGTGAGGTAAGCTGGGGCCGGGCAAGGGGCGGGGAGCTGCTGGTGGGTGCACCCACCAAATTTTCCCCGTGGGTGCTCCAGCCCCATCCACCCCGCCCCTAGGAGTCAGAGGGACCTGCCAGATGCTTCCTGGGAGCTGCCCCAGGTAAGCACCGCTGGGACTCCCCACCTCATCCCCCAGCAGGTCCCTCTGGCTCTTAGGGGTGGGGTAGGCACCCACTATGGTGGCCCACGAGACCCTCCTGCCCAGTTCTGGGAGCAGTCAGGGGACAGGGGCGGGGGGTGGATGGGACAGGGGTCCTGGGGGGGAACGTCAAGGAACGTGGGGGGTTGGATGGGGCAGGAGTCCCGGGGGGGCGCGGGTGGGCAACGTGGGGCGAGGAGGGAACCAGTTGTTAAGATTTTGGTAGCTCATCACTGCCCTAATCCTTTTATAATAAGCCCTGTTGCAGGTATTTGATGCGATATGAAAGCAGTCACTGGTCCAAGTATCTGCCTACTTATTCACATAGACTATGCCCACTTCCACATGGCCATTCCCTATTATACCTTCAATGGTAAGTGATAGGGGAAATGGCTTTTAAGTAAATTTTAAGATGGACAGCCCGATGCTGGGACTGGGTGCTGGGATGGATCGCTCAATAGCTGCCCTGCTCTGTTCATTCCCTCTGAAGCACCTGGCATCGGCCACTGTCTGAAGACAGGATACTAGGCTAAATGGACCACTGGTCTAACCATGTATGGTCATTATTATGTTCTAATGGCTTTCTGTGGAACTTAGCATTGGGGGTAGCCCTGGGCTCCTGCAGGTTTCCTAGTGTGTCTATAGGCACATTAACAACTAGGATTTAGCCTGTATATTGAAAAGCAGTTTAGTTGCAGAGGTGTCATCTTTTCATTATGTTCTTCCCCTTTACTCACTTGACTTTGGATTAATATTTTTTAAAGTACTGAAATATTCTTATTTTAGTAAGAATTCCACAGCAATTTTATGATTGTCTGTCTATGATCTTTTCTTATCACAGTTGTGCATATATTTATGAATTATTTTCCGCTACTTTAGTCAGTAACGTCACACACTGTAGATTTCTAATAGGATTTTCTTATTCCTATTCAGCATTACACGCACATATACCATCTTAGCAGCAGACTCTCATCACCAAATTATTCATTAGCTCCTAAACCTAATTATTAGCATTCTGCCCAGAATAACAAAGAAAAACATTTGTCAAATTGTAAAAGATCCCTAGGGTCAGCAAATGCTGACATCCAATCTTAGTGTGATACTCACTTTATTATCTAAATTGTCCATGAATTAGTGTCAGTTGAATAGCATGAAAAGAAAAAAAATTGTTAGAAACTGTACGTTGACATTTTCAGATTGGCTTTCTTGTTAGCTGGAAAGCATTTTTAATCTTTGATTTCCATGACAATTTTTTTAAGTTACATGATTATTATGCTATTTCCAATCTGACATATGCAACCATAGAAATAAACATTTAGAATATGAAATGCACAGTTCTAGGAGCTGGTTCTGCAGCTCAGCTCTTACAAAAATTGATTATTTCTACTGTTCCCACCATCTACTGGGAAGAGGATGATCCCATTACTACAGTTCTGCTGCTAAAAACTGATCCAAAATATTTATTTCAGCCCCAAAGAGCTGTCAACTTTCCATAGGTACACTTTTTAAAAAAAAAAAAAGCCAGACATCCATAATTCAAGCACCAGGGTCTCACACTTGATAACATGTTAATACTCTAAGGTGAACAGTAATATTTTGAATGAGAAAGATGAATAACTCAGTAAGCAATTAAATTTTCACTTCAAGAGCCGGAATTCAAGGACCTCTTTCAAGAATTGCATTATTGAACATTTTCAGAAAGTGAAAAGTGGATGGGGGGGGGGGGGGCTAGGCTGTCACCTAGCGGTGTCAGTGGATTTAAAAAGGAAGGTGAATAAAAACTGTCAGCTAGACTCTACTGTATAGGCCCGAAGGAAGCCTGTTGTGTCGAGGACTGACTTATTTAGAGAAAGGTCTGGCCAGTGTGGAAGGGCCAAACAACAACAAAACACACATGCTCTGTGGTCCAAAATGGGGAGCTCACATAAATAGTTTTCCTTGAACTGAGCAATGTTATTCCTAGTTCTAGATGCCCTCTTACCCTGGCACCACACAGAAAGAAGAAGTTGCTACTACACACAACTCTCAATTTACAATAATCCTTTCCACTGGATATGTTCTGGGGATTACCCAGAGCAGTTGATTCTGTCACCATCTGCCTTGTAACTTTGGGTACCTTAATGCCATGTTGCTATGACTCAGAACTCTGACACTAGTAGACAGCCTACAAGCATAAAAGTTGTCACCCTGACTTCCAACCACCTAGTTATTCCTTTCAGGTGACCCCAATAGCTCTTCCGGCCCTGAGTCTCCCCAAATACTTCCCCCAAGTTCTTAACTACCAGATACTTGGTCTTTTCCCCTTTTGTTTGTCACTCCTCCAGGAGTGAAACCTGCCTCCTGTTATCAGTCTGCTTGGGGCTGCACACTCCACCCAGATTGCACAACAGAGACCTGCCTGAGACAAAAATAAACAAAGAATTTATTTAATAGAAAAATCATAGATTCAAAGATGAAATGGCAAGACAAAGACAAACGCATACAAGTTACACAGAAATTAAACATAAAGATACAACCTCAGACTTCACACTTCTATATTAGCTACATTCCCTTCTTTATTACAAGTTACCTATTGCCTCTGAACAGTTTCCCAGCATGACCTCTGTCCTAGAGGGGATTCAGTTTTTTACAGACAGCACCCTACTTAGATGCTGGCACTTTGTTTCTGAATAGCCTTCACTTCAGATTCCATTTTCTTCCCTTTTAAGTTTTAACAGGGTTTGCAGTTCTCTCTCTCTCAGACTGTGGTAATTCATGGTTATAAAGGGCAGGGGAAACTTCCTTAGTTTTCCAAGACTGGGGTTTTATTTTCAGTTTCAATGTCTTTCCATTAACTTTAGTGTTCTACCATTGTCTTTCCCAGCTTGTACAATGCTAGGTGCTTGTAGTTAGTTTTCTGTAAACAACTAGCCTGGGAGGTGCCCCACCCACCCCGCCTGATTGCTTCCCCACACTGCTGTGAGGTGATGCTGTAATTGCTCCCTAATTACAATTACACTTTTCTACATATATGTAGATGCATACATTCATAACCATAACCTGTATACATATCTCCTAATGACCATCAAGTTCAGAACATTACACACGTTCACAAAAGACCTAACTTGACATACTTTTATATGCAATAACATTCTATACAACCAGTGGATTCAACTGCTTATTCTTTGGGGTTCAGACCCCCTGTTCTCTCCTTGGGGTGTCTGGACCCCAAAATTGTCACACCATAGTTCTAGTGGGATGGAGAGAAGGGAACTAGCCCCATCTTTGAAAGATGTAATTCGCAACATTGCCAACCCCAAATATTCAAAAATCATGAGATTATGTAAAAATAACAGCTTTGTGTTCTTTTTATTGGCCTTCTGTTTTTTGAGCCTTTAGGGTGCACCAGGGTCACATTTTGAGGCTTTTTCCACAGCTATGAGGGCAAGAAACTTGCTTTTTCTTTAAGAATGAAGACTGAAATCGTCACATATCCAAAGTCTGGGGCAGCCAGACTGCAAAAGGAAGGGCTCAAACCGGAGATCTGAGTCTGAGAAAGAGCCCTAGAGAGGCCCAGAGCTAGAAACAGTGACTAGAGTCAGCCCAGACTTGGGGGTATGTTGGATTCAGCAGTTGGATGGGTCTACTCACTACAGACTGGCGTCTATCCAGAGGGGGCTGATTTTGCAGCTTTGTATTTGGTTGCAAACATTTCCTATAAGTGCAGGGAGAGGATTCGATTGGATTCTTTTACTTGTGCAGAAAATATTACATCCCCTCCTGCCCCAGAAATAAATCACTTCTGCACAGCTACCTGTTAGCCTACTGTTTGCAAATGATAAGTTTAATACTGATCTCATTATATTAGATCAGCTTAATTTCCTATATTTAATAAAAGGTTGTATGTATTATGCAATAGCAATAGTGTTTAACAATAAGAAGCTACCTTTGTACGCCCCATCATCTCAGGCATTGGCACCCTGACAGCAGGATTGTCTGGCTACACAGACTCCCTCCTCAGGCCCTACGCTACCAGCACTCCCAGCTATCTTCGAGACACCACTGACTTCCTGAGGAAACTACAATCCATTGGTGATCTTCCTGAAAACACCATCCTGGCCACTATGGATGTAGAAGCCCTCTACACCAACATTCCAAACAAAGATGGACTACAAGCCGTCAGGAACACTATCCCCGATAATATCACAGCAAACCTGGTGGCTGAACTTTGTGACTTTGTCCTCACCCATAACTATTTCACATTTGGGGACAATGTATACCTTCAAACCAGCAGTACTGCTATGGGTACCTGCATGGCCCCACAGTATGCCAACATTTTTATGGCTGACTTAGAACAACGCTTCCTCAGCTCTCGTCCCCTAATGCCCCTACTCTACTTGCGCTATATTGATGACATCTTCATCATCTGCACCCATGGAAAAGAAGCCCTTGAGGAATTCCACCATGATTTCCACAATTTCCATCCCACCATCAACCTCAGCCTGGACCAGTCCACACAAGAGATCCACTTCCTGGACACTGCAGTGCTAATAAGTGATGGTCACATAAACACCACCCTATACCGGAAACCTACTGACCGCTATTCCTACCTACATGCCTCCAGCTTCCACCCAGATCACACCACACGATCCATTGTCTACAGCCAAGCTCGAAGATACATCCGCATTTGCTCCAACCCCTCAGACAGAGACAAACACCTACAAGATCTCTATCAAGCATTCTTACAACTACAATACCCACCTGCTGAAGTGAAGAAACAGATTGACAGAGCCAGAAGAGTACCCAGAAGTCACCTACTACAGGACAGGCCCAACAAAGAAAATTACAGAACACCACTAGCCATCACCTTCAGCCCCCAACTAAAACCTCTCCAACACATCATCAAAGATCTACAACCTATCCTGAAGGACGACCCATCACTCTCACAGATCTTGGGAGATAGGCTAGTCCTTACTTACAGACAGCCCCCCAACCTGAAGCAAATACTCACCAGCAACCACATACCCCACAACAGAACCACAAACCCAGGAACCTATCTTTGCAACAAAGCCGGTTGCCAACTGTGTCCACATATCTATTCAGGGGACACCATCATAGGACCTAATCACATCAGCCACACTATCAGAGGCTCGTTCACCTGCACATCTACCAATGTGATATATGCCATCATGTGCCAGCAATGCCCCTCTGCCATGTACATTTGTCAAACTGGACAGTCTCTACGTAAAAGAATAAATGGACATAAATCAGAGGTCAAGAATTATAACATTCAAAAACCAGTCGGAGAACACTTCAATCTCTCTGGTCACTCGATTACAGACCTAAAAGTCGCAATATTACAACAAAAAGACTTCAAAAACAGACTCCAACGAGAGACTGCTGAATTGGAATTAATTTGCAACCTGGATACAATTAACTTAGGCTTGAATAGAGACTGGGAGTGGATGGGTCATTACACAAAGTAAAACTATTTCCCCATGTTTATTCCCCCGCCACTGTTCCTCAGACGTTCTTGTCAACTGCTGGAAATGGCCCACCTTGATTATCACTAAAAAAGGTTTTCTTCTCCACCTCCCCCGCTCTCCTTCTGGTATTAGCTCATCTTAAGTGATCACTCTCCTTACAATGTGTATGATAACACCCATTGTTTCACGTTCTCTGTGTATATAAATCTCCCCACTGTATTTTCCACTGAATGCATCCAATGAAGTGAGCTGTAGCTCACAAAAGCTTATGCTCAAATAAATTGGTTAGTCTCTAAGGTGCCACAAGTACTCCTTTTCTTTTTGCGAATACGGACTAATACAGCTGCTACTCTGAAACCTACCTTTGTACTGTACTTCAGTTCAATAAAAACTGCCTCCAGAGAGAAAAATATTTTCTGCCTTCACTGTAAATGCTGTTCTACTGTGCAATGAATTTCCACTAAACCAGATGAGTTGTTATGAAATGAAGGGACAGCTATATTAGGAACACAAGATGCACTCACAGAAATGATAGACATTAGGAAGGTAAAATGAGAAAAATAAGTGGAAAAGATTCACATTTCATTAACTGTTAAGAAGACCTTCATGCAATAAAAAACAGAGACAGTGGACAAATTATTGGCAGAATGACAAGCTGCAGATGGCTGTCATATAGGCCAAAGCTAATTTTCCATTTATTGGCCTCTGCAGACAGTATAAATCTATTAAATCAAATAACATGACAAAGTTCAGAACACTGACATTTAAATTATGGCTCTGTGGTATTTCAGATATATAATCTTGGTCTCCTTGGTGATGGATTTACGTATCTAGTCCCAATTTTTAAATAAATATGTGCCTCAAATGCAGAGGAAAAAAAGGATAGGGGATATTTGGTACAGAAGCAAATCATCTCAATGATTAGGAGCATGTAGACACAAATAATTACCACTGAAAACTAAGTATGGAGCAGTTATTGATGACAATTTGTGATCTCTTCTATTTGCAATTACTTCACACAACAGCAGCAAAAATCTGTTGTTGGGCCACCAAGTCTGGGTGTACTGACGTGTCAGCCTCTCAATCATCTCATAAGACCTTTCTCTCCTACTTCCCTTATTCCCAAACTTCAATAAAGAGGAAAGTGTTGGCTAGCACAGAGGAGTCCATACTCTTGACTTGTCTGCGCTGTTCAGCTCCAGGTTGGTCTTCTTGACACATGGCTAAAAATGTGCTGGACACAAGCACTAAAAGTCAGTGCTGCACCATTGATGACAAGTAAAAAATGTTCTTGAGTAAACCAGTGTTGTGGGTCCACCTCCAAATCCAGGTAAAAAAAGAGGCAGCACCCAAAAGGCCCAATCCTTCACTATCAGCCATCGAGGGCTCAATTCTGCAGGGTTAAGCACCCTCAATTCCCAGAGACTACAATGGGAATTGAAGGCACTTAGCAGCTTGCATAATCAAACACCAAAAAGCCCAAGATCTGTCATTTAAATGTGGTGCCCATACCTAAAACCAGTCCTGGACTAGCCCAGCTCCTATTCTGTTCTGACATCCACTGCAATTTAAAAGTCCAGAAGCGAGTTGCATCATACTCAGTTGCGAAACATGGAGTGAAACAGAGGAGTATTGGTACCATTTACAAGCTCTATTCTAGAGAAAACCTACCGTTGTAATAGAAAGAGAGAGCCTGAAACATGGGCCTGGTACGAGGCCTGAACTGAAGTCAGGTCCTGCCGCTATAAAGCGAAGTCAGCAAGTCAGGCTATGAGCAAACATCAGGCTCTGTTACAAAGCAGATGCTTCCTTACAAATTCACTGTCCGGTACATGAACTTGGCAAAAAACACAGGCACTCCCAAGTAGTAGTAAGCCCAGGGTATTCATGTATGCACATATCAAAAGATGCAGGTACCCCCTAAGATAAAGTATGTCATAAACACAATTCTGAGAGATGGAACAGGAACACACCAATCCCAAGTGAAACAAGGACAGGAGGACAGGATAGGGTGATAGATGAAAATGTTTTGGTCGAACTAGCAGGTACAAGGCGTAGGGTTGGTAACTAACCACATCAGAAGGGTAATATAAAACTTGTTTGTAGCAGAGTATAAAAGAGAGGTCGCAGAGGGGTTGTCTTTCTCCAGCCTGCGGGGAACAGAATTTCCTGCCGCTCACTGAGCTGAGTCCATTATAACGGGCATACATGTGTTTGTGTCGCCGTACAGTCCACCGGGCATTAGGATTATGCTTTGTTAACAATAAGCCTGGCCAAACGCCTTTGCTACCGAACCGAATCTGTGGTCTTCCTGGGCAGTTCAATAGAGGTCTGCTGTACCGGCTATCTGGCCAGAGCCAGAACAGCACACAGAGAAAACACACGCACACAGCCAACAACTGACAACAACTGTCTTTGTCTTTATAAAAGAGAACCCAAAGGCTAAGTGACATGAGCTTGTTTTGCAATCAAAACAATGAATTGGTTGTATTTTGTTCTGCACTTGTTACAGACATAATAATGTTACTTATGCTACATACCAACACAACTAAAAAGATTTCCAGTTGCAGCATTAGACACAAAATCTCCAAATACATCAATGTAACTTTTTTCGCAACACTCTAGATACTGCATATTAGACCACAGAAATGAAAATATTCATTATGGATTGATTGTCATTGGTTATGCAGCACCCACCACTCAGGAAAGTATTTATTCGTAAATGTTACATGATTTTCATCATTTAATGAAATTGAACACTAATTGTTCACTATATTAGCCTTTAAAAGCATGTCACAAAGTCCACCTTTTCTCTCTAGCTTGTGAGGAGAATAGTGAGGCTCAGTAACAGGGATATATTGAAGGGTGGGAGCTATAATGTTTACAGCTTTTGTTGTTTACCTGTCACTAGGTAATTGTCATTTGGGGAATGACAGAAAGAGACAATCATTTTTTTTTAATGTCGAAGGAACCTAGAGTCATGAATTGATGCTCTTTGTATTTAGTGGGATAAATAAAATAAATGAATAAAATTATATGAACATTACCCATAGCTGGTAGCATTATTCATAACCACTGCTCATGAATTAAAGCATCCTGAAACATTAGCAGCTATGTTGTCAAGAAGCAAAACAGCTCACCAAAAGCTAAACCCAATGAGAGCATCGTGCAGCAGTCCCTGAAGCTCACCAAATGCAGGCTCTTGTGAGCCAGAGGGAGGTGCAACTATCAGAGGTGAAATGACTCTTCACCAAGAAAGCCCTGCCACTGGTCCAAGAAAGCATAACCTCAGAAACTAAGAACATGTGTAACTGCTGTGACATGCTATAGAGCAGTGTTTCCCAAACTTGGAATGCAGCTTGTTCAGGGAAAGCCCCTGGCGGGCC
Organism: Caretta caretta; assembly: GCF_965140235.1. Lineage (NCBI taxonomy): Eukaryota > Metazoa > Chordata > Testudines > Cheloniidae > Caretta > Caretta caretta. The sequence continues at coordinate 50,298,066 of NC_134216.1, read as the reverse complement.
CGGCCAGTTTGTTTACCTGCCGTGTCCACAGGTTTGGCCGATCATGGCTCCCAGTGGCCGCGGTCTGCTGCTCCATGCCAATGGGGCGGCCAGTATGTCCCTCAGCCTGCGCCACTTCCTGCAGCCCCCATTGGCCAGACACAGTGAACCGCGGCCAGTGGGAGCTGCAATCTGCCGAACCTGTGGACACAGCAGGTAAACAAACCGTCCAGGCCCGCCAGGGCTTTCCCTGCATAAGCGGCGTCCCAACTTTGGGAAACACTGCTATAGAGCAAAAGAAAAACAATTCAGATGACCTGGCCTCAGACCATTAAATGATTCCAACCAACATCTTTAAGTGCAAGCAGAGGCAAACAGGGAACAAGTACAGAGTTAAAATGTACACTCATAACGGCTCCTAGTAGCTCATCCCACAGGACGCAGACTGAACTAGCTGAAGATTCCGGATGGTCTTGAAGGTTAACCCTAAGTATCATGTGTTACAGAAATCTAGCCCAGAAATAACAAACATATGGAGACCAGCTGCAGAGTTTATGTTAGAGAGGAATGATCACAAGCTGTTGGCCAGTCAGAGATGACTAACAGCATATGGACCACACTGGTGTCTGAGACCTCAGGATCAACGACAGAATCAATAAAAAACCAACATTGTTAACCATTTTAGAAAGCAGAAAGAGGAGATATTTGTTGTCGGAGCAGCAGTGATCTGTACGCTCTGTATGACTATGTTATGTATAACCTGTATGCTCAAAAGGTCTGTTACACTTTCCCCCACCCCCTTTTGTTTCCTCTCCCTCTTTGAATACCTGTGAAGTGGCTTTCCCCCTCCCCCTCCCTCCTGAAATGCTTGTGGGATAAATGGACTGGTTGAGCAGCTGGAAGATCAGAAGAGGTCCAAGGCAGACAAGGTGTCTGGGACGCTAATTAGGCAGCACTCACACACCCAATGCATGGACACTGGCCGAGGTGGAGTGTGACCAACCAGACACGGCCAAGTCATCTCTAGTCGCAGGCCATGAGGAGCAGGTCCTTAAAAGGGAAGGGGCCATGTGCTCAGGAGTGCACTCACAAACTTGCATCTCCCGTGAAGGCCCTTCACCCGGACCGCCTGGCCAGTGGTTCGCCGCGTGGCATTCCATCATGCCTCGGGAAGACTTACCTTCATCGCACCATCCATTGCTGCGCTGTGGGACACTTAACTTGAAGGATCCTGACATCTCCAGTGCCATACCTGTCCTGGGAACGTGAGTATGTGAGTGTGAGTGTGACCCCCCACTTCTTTTGAGTTTAGCAATCAGTATAATAAACATGCTGCTTTCTGCCAAACTCTGGTGGGTCATTAGTCCTCCCTAAGCTTACTAGCTGGCCCAATTTCGGGTAACAATATTCACCATTTACAGAAACTGCATCTCTTCAATTTTATCTATGCTAAATAAACAGACAGTTTACTTTCATCCAAATCCCTCTCTTGATCAGACACTGGGAGAGATACTTAAGTCCACAAGTGAAGTCTGGAATAATTACATTAACACAACTTTCCGATCATGCAACCCAGTTCTTGTTTTCTGAAAAAACAGTAAAAGCTTTCCAAAATGTGGAGAATATTGAAAGAACATAAAGACATCTTTAAAAAAATGGGTAAGGTGTTTAAATAGTCAAAACTATACAGTGATATTATATACTAAATTAGGGCTTCTGACACTGGGAGATTTGCTGGCTTTACTATGCCAGTATAATTATACTGTTAATATCACTGCTTGTCTGAATACTCTTATTATGGAATAAGAGTGTTCACATTGGAAGTTATACTGGTATAAATACACAGGTACATTTCCCCATGTAGCTAGGCCTTAGTGTAGTATATTCAAAAGCTCTCAGCACTGGCCAAATTTTGGTCCCATTGAAACCAAAAATAAAACACCCATTGACTTCAATGGGAACAGAACCAGCGCTGAGTGTTTTTTTATATCCCACCCTATGTACTCCGCCATTTTGAAAGACTGCACTGTTTTCCGTTTCCATGCGGCTCCGGGGAAGTTTAAACTGCTCCTCTCCAATGACAACCCTACAGAGGGTTATGGCACTATTAGAATGAATACCTCTTGGGCTACAGGTAAGCTGTGGTGCTGCAGGGATAGGACACATTTTCTTGTACATAATACATAAAGAGCAATGTGCTATCTGCTCAACATACTAATGCCACAATTCCGTCAGACGCTTCTCTTGCCCATTTTAACCACAAGAGGCAACTTTGAGTAACTTATCATAGCTACCAGAACCCTGTCATGAAATTACAGTCTTAATTTATGTGGATACATCATTTACACTAGCTCCAAATCCTATCCCACTACCAGCTTATTTAGCTAGGCTAAGCTCTGAGTAAATTCACACACGCCAGAGGGAAAAAATCCTCTCCACAGGTCACGAAGCAAGCAGTAGAGCTGCTCCACTGACGACACTGCAGCCTCAGCAGTGGCTGCAGTATTTTTCATAGAGAGGAATAACAGGTGGATCTTTGTAGCTGCATTTTTTTTCCTTCTCATGTGCAGAAGGTGACTTTATTATGTTCCTTTGGTAAACATTTCATTCCCGTTATCTATTGTTTTCATTATGTACTGTCCTAATGAAAAGTACGTAATTAGACTGCAAATAGCTATTAGTGATCAGCCTGTTACAGGCTTCTTTATCTAATATTATAATTAAAACCAGATAATACAAAGAAAGACTTACATCAAACCTATTTTAGAATCTGAACCTCCTGGAGAACAGCTTAGAGATGAGTAATTGAGGAACATTTATCCAAGAATTAACGAGAAATAGCTTTTTTGGAAATAGCTATATGTTTGCATGTTGACCAGTGGTGGCTGGTAGCTCAAAATAGATTTAAAAGTATAAATAGTAGAATGATCGTATGACTCCTTTAGAAGGTATAAAGTGGTATCACAGTTACAAAAACCCATTAAAGAAAGTATTTACATTATTATAGGGACAGTAGAGAAAATGTCTGAACAAAACAGCATGCTATATTGTGAAGTTGCTCATTCAAGTGTTGAATCTGAAAAGAAATTTTCAGTGTTCCCTTATGGGATACATCTATTACCTAAATAAAGTGGATATGTATTATAGATTTCAATGTTGTGTTTGTAGTCAAGTGTCACAGATTACTTATGGGGAAAGTACAAAGCATAACCTGTAAGGTTTTTGAATTTGCTGTGCAGAAATCAGCAAAAGAGAGCATCCCAAGAGGTAAGAGGAAGAAATGCACTCCACATTGGAATGATGTTGGCATAGCAAATCTTATCATGGAAAGGAATCAAGTTCAACTAGAGACTGAATGGAACCCTGGAGATGAAGAGACCAGATGAAAATGGAACAAAGTCTCAAAAGAGGTAACCACGAAATTGCTGAATGTAGATGCAGGCAACAGAAAGACTTGTGAAAGGCTGAATCTTCACAAAAGAAAAGAATTATGGGTGATACTGAAGTGAACTGAGAACAAACAGACTAAGGCTTTCAATCTAAAAAACACCAATATCCTGAAAATGGAAATACAGCGGCATTGGGCGATAACGTCCGTCAATATGTTGGTCAAAGATTACACCGCATATAAAAAGATGATAATGGAGCTGTTGCAAAACACACAAGATGAATTATTCAAGAGTAAAGACAAAGAGAATCTAAAAACATGCACACAGCCCCAACTGAGTACCCTCGCTTCAGTAAGATCTTTTTCATACCTGATCTAGAAGAAGATGCAACAGGAAGCTCAAACCCAGCAAATGCCTGGTACTCAATGTCATTTTTGGCCATATGATAAAGCACTTTAGGAAGCAAGCTAAAGCCAGGTTATTGATCATCATAAACAAATCATGGATAAAAGGGAAGGTACCTAAAAAGGCAGAAGTCAGCAATTAATGTTCCTCTTCTTAAGACTAGCAAGGATCCCTCTTCCTCAGGTAGCTATCTTTAACTAGACACGTTTGTAAGAAAATTGAAAGAATGGTACAATCAAGTCTTCTATGTGGCTGTTAAAAAAAAAAAAAGACAGAACCTACCCAGATCTCATACAGGTCCTTGTACTCGAATATGGACCTACTGGTGGACTTCTGCTAGCCGATTGGTGGATTTCAATGAAAGCCTCCACAATCATCAATAGGCATCCATTTGGATCTTATTGCAGCATTTGATAGAGTGTCATGAGATGCTCTTAGTGAAATTCAATGAGATGGGAAACTGTGGCAAAACATAGTTCTGGACAAGAGACTTCCTGCAGTACAGGAAAATTACAGTAAGACTAAATGGTACTTTTTCCAAAGACAAGGCCACTTGGAGTGGGAGAGCCTCGGGACTAAGTTCTAAGTCCTCTTCTTTTCCTGCTATAGACTTCTGGACTGTTACGCTGCTTGAAATCATCTGTATACACATATGTAGAAGATATTGTGCTTGGTATCATGGGTCATGAAACTGATGAACTGGAGAATGCATTTAATGAGGACTTAGAAATTGTAAATAGATGGTCAGAGGAGCATAAATTCCATCTGAAACCAGCAAAAACCAAGTCCACCTACTTTACCACAGAGTTTAAGAGGTTCAGGTATCATCCAAAATTGACACTGGATGAAGAAGGTACTGGTGTTGAGAGAAACCCAGTATACCTTTTAGTGACCTTGGGACACAGAATTAAGGTTCGGACCAAGAGTCATAAAGATGGTAGCCAAACCAAAGAAGAGACTGAATCTTCTGCAATGTATTGCTGGCACCAGTGGAAGCTCATACTGTAGGACACTGAACTCAATGTACTGTTTGATAGTTTGCCCAATACTCAGCAGAGCAAGTAGGGAGGTATGGTCCGGTACGCCGTACCAGCACGATACGGCATACCAGAATGCCAGCAGCTCCTCCAGTGCAGTTCTACCGCCCCAGCCCTTCCACACAGGGTCTTCTCCATCTGTACAGCAGCCACGCCAGAGGACAGGGCTGAGGGCGGTACAGTAGCCACGCCGGAGGAGCTGTCGGCGTGGGGCCAGCCAATGGTCCCACGTTCTGCTCCTTTCCCCACTGTGGTTCCCGGAAGAGCCCTTTCCCTCGAACTGCAGTGGGGAAAGGAGCCCCGCTCCCTGTCCTTCCACGGAGCTGTGCCTCCTCCGGCTCCCAGCAGCAGCCCCGCCGGAGGACAGGGCTGGTGGGAGGGAGCGGGGGGTGGAACAGCCACCGGAGGAGCTGCCGGCCTTCTGCTCCTTTCCCCACTGCGGTTCCCGGGAGAGTCCTGAACCACAGGGTTTTCCCAGGAACTGCAACGGGGAAAGGAACAGAATGTGGGGCCACCAGCCAGCCCCATGCCAACAGCTCCTCCAGCGCGGCTGCTGTACCACCCCCAGCCCTGTCCTCTGGCGGGGCTGCGGCTCTACAGACGGAGGAGACCCTGTGTGGAAGGGCTAGGGTGGCCCCACATTCTGCTCCTTTCACTGCTGCGGCACCAAAGACACAGCAGGAGAAGGACAGAGCCCTCCTCCATTCCCAGGTAAGGGGGGGGTGGATCATGGGGAGGGCATAGGGAGATCATGGGGGTCTACTGCCAATACTTGAATATGCCTCATCTGTCTGGTCACATGCTGCTGTCAGTAACCTTACCAAGACTGATGTTGAGCACTTGTCCCCAGTTCACATGATAACTGGAGTTGTAAGATCAACTCCAAGTGCAATTTATTTGTGAAAAAGAATGATCTTCCACCTCTTGAGAACTGTAGAAAAGAACAGCTAATTCAGTATGGAAAGCATCTTTGAATGTCATCACTGTTCAGGTCTATTCAGACTGAAACAATTGTCTTGTATAAAGGTGTATAAAGGCTACAGAAGACATGGAAGTAATTTATGATGCTAGGAAGATGAAGAGTGTGAAGAAGCTTATATGCCCACTAATTCCTCCACGTGAACCTACTTAGATTAGTAAATCTCTCCCCCTTTGGAACTTTCCTCCGAGGAACACATGAACATGCCTACACTAAGGAAAATTATAGAAAAGACCTTCCAACAGTATCAGTCACAAGGCAAACAGATTCATATGTACACTGATGGTTCATCAGACAAATCCTTCTAGAATGGTGGTTGTGGTTCTTCATCCAGTGGTCTAATGGACACAATACAAAAAAGAACACTAATTCAGGACACATCAGCTCAAACTATATGGCTGAAATGAAAGCTATTCTCACTGAATTGAAAGAAATAAACGGAGCAGAAACAGAGGCGGATGTTGTGATGTTAGTTGACCCACAGGCAGAATTCCTCAGTTCCCTTTAAAGAAATCAGAACACTATTATCAATCATAAGGAGGCTTAGAGTGTGAGGCAACACTAACTTCAGTGAATTCCATCGTACACTGGTATATAAAGGAGGTAGCTGATGATCTGGCTAAAGTAGGAAGATTGGAAACTCAGTTGAGGATACCTATGCCCTATCAATGAAAATATTAGCTGGAATAAATGGCTGAAAAATAAAAGATCTTCTGATTGATATCAGAGCATCTCAGAAAATAATATCCACTATTATGAGACTGCAGACAGGGCACACAGCAGGAATGAACATTAGTAGACAAAGGACCAAGATATATCCACTCTACAAGTTGTGTTGGGAGCAGGCTTTAGCACCTGGCCATGCTTTTAAATGTAATTTTGTAAGGAAAATGATACTCTTTGGATTTGGATCAACCCCTAACAAAGGACCCCGTAAGAGTCGCCAAATTCATTCTTGAACTTAATGGCCTGATATGATTATTGTGGGACAATAACAACAGCAAAACAAAACATTCTTATGCTAGAGAGGGGACAAATCTACCCAAACCATATCAAAGCACCTCAATTCTTTTCTTTCAGTGGACGGACTAAATTGAATACAATCATTTATCCATATGACTCTAAAGTGTCATGTCATCTTATTAAGCTTTGATTTATAAAGGTTTCTGTACTAAATTGAAATACTTATTGACTGTCGTTTTAATCTGCATTATATTAGAAGATGACTTGCCGAGACAACAATGTACATTGGCTTGGATTCAGCATGCTACTTCAGCACATGCCTAGTTTTAAATGAGTAGTCCCATTGAAATCAAGAGGATTACATACATGCTTAAAGTTAGGTATCTAAGCTTGCTGAAGAAGGGCCAATATTGCCAGTATCAGATTTTCAATTTTAAATAATTTTACCAGCTTTAATATTGGCAAAAAAAAATCTCTCAAGTGAAGTAACATGGTTAAAGGTGGTTAACTAGATTTAGGACCACACTACAACTTATTAAATGCATTTTGGAACTGTGTTAAACAATAGCCTTTGAAGCCTGCTTTGGAAGATAGTTGAATAAGATAGCTGAATATGACTTTGCTTAAATCATTTTAGCAATAATAAGGTCCACACCTGGGCGTTCCAGGATTTGCTGCAGATCCATGTTAGTTATTCATTCCAATCCAGGGGCACCGGAATGGGGGGGCCAGGCACCTATGGCCCCATCACTTTTAAAAGCTCTTCCGCTTTTTACCTGCCTTAAGGGTGAGTGATGGAGGGAGGGGCGGAGAGGAGAGAACAGCGGTGGGGCCTCAGGAGAAGTGGTGGAGTGAGAGCAGGGCCTTGGGGGAAGGGGCAGAGCGAGGGTGGGGCCATGGTTCGGGCACCGGTGTCTCTCCCACCCTTCTAGGGATCATCTGGCATGCCTGCTCCAATCAATCTACCACACACATTGATGGGCAAAAGACACATGGGCCAAATTTTCTAAGTCACCAACAAACTTGTGCCTGCAAGATATACATGTGCACCCATTGCCTGCACAGACTGTAGCTTTGCACATGCAAATGGGTGTTTGTGCACAGAAATGGTATATTTTCCAGTACAGATATTCATTTGAAAGTATTTTGCACCTAAAATTTAAATGGCCAGCTTTGAAAATATAGCTCCGCAACACCAAAACCCTAGGTCCAGATTATCAAAAGAATCCTGTAAATCTAAACCCACAATTTTACATGAGGGGGAAATTGAATGCCAGTCTCACATCCCAGATAAGTACCCTAACCACTTGGCAAAGCTTATAAGCACCAAGCACCACCACTTCCTCCACCTCCAGCTGTTTTATGCTCTTTTCTTTGTTTTCATAAAAATGCCTAGAAATCTAAACACAACTTTTCAATGAAGTGTTTCATTTTGACTCATTGTTACTCAACATTTTTTCAACTTTTCAAGTCACTGAAAAACAGATTTTGGTTTAACCCAAATAAAAAATAATTCCAATTTTTTGAAATTGCCAGTGAGCTGAAAAATCCATTATTCACCCAGCTCTGTATAGGTGTTAAAAAAAAAAATCAAACGAACATTCAGGTTGCACAAGCAAACTCTGTAAATGTCCACCCACTTTCTGCAAATGAAGCATACATGCAGCAACATGAGTTTTAGGATCCAAAATTCGCACATAAAAACATGCATGCAAAATGGGAACACAATTTTAGATGCTTTGTTAACATCACTTACAATTTTTGGACCAAATGGTCAAAAGAACAAGAAAGACAGATCCTTCATATCACATGTGGATATACAGAAGGATAGCAACGATTACCAATTGCTTCTGTAGTCAGGGGTCTATAAAAGTGTCACATTGTTCTTTACCAGCAGAGACTCTCAAAATAAATCAAGGATCATTTAATAACCTACTAGGATGGCTCTGAATTTAAATAAAATCAGTTTTCAGACTCTGACTATTCTCTTGTATTAGTCTAATTAAATTAGTTAACTGTGCCTCAGTGATTTGGCAGAGATGCCTATTAATCATCAAGATGAAGAAAGCCCACTAGCAAACTGCTATTTATAGTAGAATTCAGTGCATGGTAATGATGAGAACCTGAAGCATGACAGGAAGGTGAAAATTAAGATTGCCCATGTGTAGAAAACATATTTTCATAAACTGTTAGTGTAGCAGTAACTGGAAAAATTTTAAAATGACATGGCAAAGAAAAATAGAAGTATTATTTTGATTTCTATATCTTGTCTCTGCTTTTTTTGGAAATTCTCCCAAGGGCATTTCTGGTTGGTGTCCTTTTTTTCCCCATCGGTTGGCCTGCTGGGGTTTCTGAAATCCAAGCTACATGTAAAGATATGGGTATTTTATGATCGCATCTAACACTAGACCACATTAATACAGAAAAAATTAGTGTCTGTAAATTAATTGGAATAATGTAATTAACAAAGCCAGCCATGGCATTTTTGTGTGTGCCTACAAAACAATTGCCTCTCTCCAGAAACAACTGCCCACTTCTCAACGAGGTCTCACAACACTATCCATAGGACCAGCCTCAAGATTTTGGGGAGGAACAGTAAAAACAACTTTAAAATTCATCTCGCTCTTCCACTATACTGGATATATGGAGAGAAAGAAAAATTATTAAGAAACCATGGAGGAGTCTTGCTCAGTAAGTGGCTGGCCAAAGTGACAAGTACCATAAGAAAATCCTAAAAGTGATGAGCTTTGTTACAAAAGTCATGGCTGTGATAAAAATGCAGTTTTAATCATTAATGTTCATTGGTTAAACTACCTACTGTGGTTGAACACAGTATACTAATTTAGCTGACCACAAGTGGTGAGACAGCACTGTCAACACTGGTCCCTGAGGAACACGAGAGCCCATTCTGAATGGAGCTGTTTGATTTCTAATTTAAAACTAAAACAATGGAGGGCTCAACTGGTTTCCAGTGTTGTGGTGAGGCAGAACATTTAGGGACAGATTCTGACACACTTACTTGTGTTGAAAAGCCATTTACACCTAGAATCTTCCCACTGAATTCAGTTGGACAACTTGCGGATTGAAGTGCTACTCGCTCTGATTAAAGGGATCAGATTCTGCCTCTTATTAAACAAATATGGAGCCATTGGAAGCCTCATAGACACTACAGTGATAGAAGGAATATAAATGGATAGACAGGCAGAAAGAAAGTGGAGGGATCTTTCTTTCTCCATGTTCCAATGGTTGTTTGAATTGTAAGCTCTTTGGGACAGGGACTGTCTTTTTACTACACTTTTGGCCAGTGCCTACTACAATGAGGCCCCCAATCCCTGACTGAAATCTCTATGCTCTATCACAATATAAACAAAAAATATTTTCCGCAGACATTGGCTATTTTTCAAATAGTTAAGGAGAAAGTTTCTCTATCCCCTGGGGGGGGGGGGAGAGCATGGCAATTCCTCACTCTGTAAACAGTAGTTCTGATCCACACACATCTCCTCTCTGACTGCTTAATACTATTTCTTCTGCCCTTCTTATTACCCCACTCATTTGTTGTACTTTATAAATACAAAGCCCAGCTGCTCACTAAAGTCTCTCCTAGAAGTGTTAGAGTTTCCTTTCCCAAGTTTAGTTTATATTTTTCCACCATCCATAAAGCAACTGTCAGCAGAAAACAAATTGGCCTATAAAGATAATTACTGCACTTGAGCCTCTATTCAAAGTATCAGAGTGGTAGCCATGTTAGTCTGTAACAGCAGAAAGAATGGGGAGTACTTGTGGCACCTGAGAGACTAACAAATTTATTTGAGCATAAGCTTTCGTGGGCTAAAGCCCACTTCATCAGATGCATGCAGGGGAAAATACAGCAGGAAGATATAGATATATACACACATACATACATACAGAGAACATGAAAAAATGCGGGTTGCCATACCAACTCTTAATGAGACCAATCAATTAAGGTGGGCTGTTATCAGCAGGAGAAAAAAAACTTGTGTAGTGATAATCAAAATGGCCTATTTCAAACAGTTGACAAGAAGATGTGAGTAACAGTAGGGGGAAAATTAGCATGGGGAAATAGTTTTTATTTAGTGTAAAGTCTCATCCACTCCCAGTCTTTATTCCAGCCTAATTTAATGGTGTCCAGTTTGCAGATTAATTCAGTTCTGGTGTTTCTCATTGGAGTCTGTTTTTGAAGTTTTTTGGTGAATAATTGTGACTTTTAGGTCTGTAATTGAGTGTGCAGAGAGGATGAAGTGTTCTCGGACTGGTTTTTGAATGTTATAATTCTTGACGTCTGATTTGTGTCCATTTATTCTTTTGTGTAGAGACTGTCCGGTTTGGCCAATGTACATGGCAGAGGGGCATTGCTGGCACATGATGGCATATATCACATTGGTAAATGTGCAGGTGAATGAGCCTCTGATAGTGTGGCTGATTGATTAGGTCCTATGATGGTGTCCCTTGAATAGATCTCTGGACAGATTTGGCAACAGGCTTTGTTGCAAGGATAGGTTCCTGGGTTAGTGTTTTTGTTGTGTGGTGTGTGGATGCTGGTGAGTATTTGCTTCAGGTTGGGGAGCTGTCTGTAAGCGAGGACTGCGCTGTCTCCCAAGATCTGTGAGAGTGAGGGATCGTCCTTCAGGATAGGTTGTAGATCTTTGATGATGCGTTGGAGAGGTTTTAGTTGGGGGCTGAAGGTGACGGCTAGTGGCGTTCTGTTACTTTCTTTGTTGGGCCTGTCCTGTAGTCGGTGACTTCTGGGTACTCTTCTGGCTCTGTCAGTCTGTTTCTTCACTTCAGCAGGTGGGTATTGTAGTTGTAAGAATGCTTGATAGAGATCTTGTAGGTGTTTGTCTCTGTCTGAGGGGTTGGAGCAAATGCGGTTGTATCTTCGAGCTTGGCTGTAGACAATGGATCGTGTGGTGTGGTCTGGATGAAAGCTGGAGGCAAGTAGGTAAGTATAGCAGTCAGCAGGTTTCTGGTATAGGGTGATGTTTATGTGCTCACCGCTTATTAGCACTGTAGTGTCCAGGAAGTGGATCTCTTGTGTGGACTGGTCCACGCTGAGGTTGATGGTGGGATGGAAATTGTGGAAATCATGGTGAAATTCCTCAAGGACTTCTTTTCTATGGGTCCAGATGATGAAGATATCATCAATGTAGCACAAGTAGAGTAGGGGCATTAGGGGACGAGAGCTGAAGAAGCGTTGTTCTAAGTCAGCCATAAAAATGTTGGCATACTGTGAGGCCATGCGGGTACCCATAGCAGTGCCGCTGACTTGAAGGGTCACTTGCCCCATATCCTCAGCCGTGCAGAACATAATGCCATCCACAGCCTCAGGAACAACTCTGACATCATAATCAAAAAGGCTGACAAAGGAGGTGCTGTTGTCATCATGAATAGGTCAGAATATGAACGAGAGGCTGCTAGGCAGCTCTCCAACACAACATTCTACAAGCCATTACCCTCTGATCCCACTGAGGGTTACCAAAAGAAACTACACCATCTGCTCAGGAAACTCCATGAAAAAGCACAAGAACAAATCTTCACAGACACACCCCTAGAACTCCGACCAGGTGTATTCTATCTGCTACCCAAGACCCATAAACCTGGAAATCCTGGATGCCTCATCATCTCAGGCATTGGCACCCTGACAACAGGACTGTCTGGCTATGTAGACTCTCTCCTCAGGCCCTACGCTACCAGCACTCCTAGCTATCTTCGAGACACCACAGACTTCCTGAGGAACCTACAATCCATTGGTGATCTTCCAGAAAACACCATCCTAGCCACTATGGATGTAGAAGCCCTCTACACCAACATTCCACACAAAGATGGACTACAAGCTGTCAAGAACAGTATCCCTGATGAGGCCATGGTACACCTGGTGGCTGAGCTTTGTGACTTTGTCCTCACCCACAACTATTTCACATTTGGGGACAATGTATACCTTCAAGTCAGTGGCACTGCTATGGGTACCCGCATGGCCCCACAGTATGCCAACATTTTTTGGCTGACTTAAAACAACGCTTCTTCAGCTCTCGTCCCCTAATGTCCCTACTCACGCTACATTGATGACATCTTCATCATCTGGACCCATGGAAAAGAAGTCCTTGAGGAATCTACACCAAAAGAAACTACACCATCTGCTCAGGAAACTCCATGAAAAAGCACAAGAACAAATCTTCACAGACACACCTCTAGAACTCCGACCAGGGGCATTCTATCTGCTACCCAAGACCCATAAACCTGGAAATCCTGGATGCCCCATCATCTCAGGCATTGGCACCCTGACAGCAGGATTGTCTGGCTATGTAGACTCTCTCCTCAGGCCCTACACTACCAGCACTCCTAGCTATCTTCGAGACACCACTGACTTCCTGAGGAAACTACACCACACGATCCATTGTTAATCTCTAATGTGCCACAAGTACTCCTCGTTCTTATTCAAAGTATGTGTTTCTCACACTCTAAGGGTGTGTGTGCCCTACAAGAATAATACATGAGTAAGCAAGTGCCAGCAATGGCACCACAAATCCCTTTCTCACACAATTTCTATGGTAGTAAGGAAAATATGGCTCATGCCAGTGTATCTAACATCTGAATTTTAAACTGACAGAAGTGTTATACACCTGTAACCTGATTATCGATGCTGGTTTCTGATAATAAAAGCAGGTGATGAGATTTGCTACAAAATCATTAATTTAGCAAAGTGTTGACTGTATTTTCACAGTGAAGCATCCAATTACAGTGATTGATAAAATTTTCTGTGGGAATGGTTCACTGTAAACAATATCCTTACAATAGATCCATTAGAAAATGTAAGTTGCTCCAAAAAGAGTGCTACTTAAGGTGTATTAAATTATAGCTTTTAAATAGCATATGATGTTTACATAATTAGAGTTAAATTTGCAAAAAGATGTGGGTTTCCAACTGCTGGTTTCCAACTGATGGTGTGTAAAAGCAAGGAAACTACTGCATGAGAGCCCTAATCCTATTGAGAAATCCTATGTGGGGGAACTAAAACAAACTGGCAGACTTGGAGGGATAGCCCTTTATTTAAGGACAAAACTGAATATCTAAACCTAATTAATAATGTGCAGTGTTTACATATATAAATAAATATTGTGGCAAAAGTAGCCTGAACAATATCTAACAACTTGTTACTTATTTGGGCTTGTCTACACTCAAAAGTGAATTTGAAGTGCAACCCCTATTCCAGAGTAACTCCATTTCTAGGTAAGCCCTTAGAGATACTGTTGTCTTTAAAGAAATAAAAAATACAAAGGGAATTTTTAAGCCTTCTTTGTTATACATGGTACGACTGATTATTTTAACAACATAACCAAAGAAAACTGAAAAAGCTAACCAACCCAGACCTCATTAAAAATTGCTCAAGTATCCAATTCACAAGGGTCAGCACTGCTTATATTGGAATGTATCAAACACCCAAATTTTTCCTATTGACGGTGGATGGATTACATGAGACCAAGACGGCATGTTGCCTAATACTACCCATTTGCATGTGTTTTACTGGCGATTCAACATCAAGAAACTAACAGAATGGTGGGGGAATATCTCATGGGACATCTCTGTCACTTTTACTTATGCTAAATTGCACTTGTCCCACTGAAATCAATGGGACTATTCACAGGATAAAACTATTGCAGCGGGCAAAAAAGGCCCTCAACTCACTACATTAAAAAGATTAAATGGGTCAAAATGAGTGACATGAGCACACACATTTCAGGAGATAGAGAAGAAAGAAATTGCCCTTCCTTCTTTTAAGTTTGGAATTAGTTTAATCTTTTAGATAATCAGGAAAAAAATCATCATTATGAGGAAGATTTTGCAAAATAAGTATTTTCTGCCTGAAATTTAGCACCTGTTTCCTTGGGCTCATGAGCTGACTTCTCAGCAGGGGAGCAAAAAGCAAAAGTACATTATTTGAACAGATGACGTATGGTGCGAAGAGTTTATGATGGGAAGACTGTGACCTAGAGGCACTTTATATGTTGGCAGCTGTTTTAAAAGCTTGCACAAATTCAAATGGCATAGAAGTCCTTTATTACATCACAATAGAGACACTGAACTTGCCAATGCATTAAAAAAGATACAAAGGTTCTATTTGGTGCATTAAATAACTGCATCATCTATTTCAGAGACTTAGTTTGAAATATTAGTTTGAAATATTCTCATTTATCTGGGTGTCCATTCTTACGAACAATATCTCCCTGCCTAGATGAATTAAGTTTTATTGGTTGCTCAGATAAATATACTTTGTTTCAGTCCAGGTGACATGAAGATCAAGCACAATAAATAGCTAGCCAGCAAGAGACATATGGTATTGTACAAAACCACTCTTGTATTGTAGATTACACATACTCAACAGTTTTACACTGCAGGTCATACGAAGCCACAAAATCCATGGTGTAAAATGTCCACTCCAACTTTAGTTATTTCCTAAAGAAATTTCATTGCTGAAAAGGAATCTATAGCAAAATCTTCACTGGACTCCAATTAAAATTTTAAGTGAAAATGTTGCTGGATTTAGAAAGAGGGAGAAAGAGCGTGTCCCCATTTTAACATAGAGTTAACGGTGCCAAGAGGAAGACGACTTAGAATTCCAGTATTTCTAGTAATGTGATAGTTTTTTAGAGTGGAAGCAATAATACCATTCCACAGATCCACACTGTGTCATTCAGATTTTAAACATAAACCACAGTGGGTACATATTTTAATAAGCAAAAGCTATATGGAGTTATGCAAGTGTGGGAAAAAGACAAGTGTGGGAAAATACAAAGGAGATGGTTAATGAAACTTGTGTTGACCTTTGTTCAACATTCCCAGAAGCTAATACAGATTGAGCTGTAACTCATGAACTGTGGCAATGCTTTTATGATCCCCTGCATTGGATTTGTGAGCACCGCTGTACCTTTAAGAACAACAGTATGAGAGAATAAGGACATAGTCTCTCTAGTTCTCAACTAATTCTAAAACAAAATCAGTTAGAGAAGCATGGGCTCTTTTTACTAATGCTACATCCATGGATTTTTCGGTTTCTCCCTTTTTTTTTGTTTGAGGTTTTCAACAGAAAATCTAGATAAATTTAACAGAGCTTAAGAAAAAGAAACATTCCTTTTTAAGAGTTAAAAATGGACCTATGTAAAAACTATTCTTCTTGAAGGATGCATCCTGTCCATTAGGGCTTCATGTACAGCGAGTTACCATTATTCTGAAATGATTCTTGCCTGACTTCATTCAGCATAAAGGGTGTTTTTCTGAAGTAGACTTGTTGTTGCCTTGAGAACCACTTCTGTCTTCTAAAAGACCTTGCTTTTTTATTATTACCCTAGCAAAGCTTAGGTGCATGTAGCCTCTGAGAACATTTAAGCCATAAAATGAGAATCCAGAAAGATCACTCTCCAAAGCCTTTCAGTGGTAGATGGGAAAGAGCTTCAAGGGGCCCTTCTCAAGATTTACAAGGCTTGAATTGCTCCCAGACATACGCAACTTGGAACTTTTTTTTTCTTTTCTGCTTTTGAGCTTTACTGGACAAGTCCAACCTTGGTGATATTCCTGAGCAGTCATTGCACAATGTAAAACGCTACAAAAAATATAAACAAAATGGCTTAAATAAACTCAGTGGATGGTTTTCTGAAAAGAGTTAAGGATTTAAGAAGCAGCACTTCAAAAAGCCATGGGTATGGCCATGATCTTCCCAGAACCAGAAAGACCAGGAAGGTTTAAGTTGCCCAACAAACAGATACAGGACTTCAGCCTTTCTTATCCCACAACGTTCACGACTGAGTTTAACTTGATCTTTGTAATCATGTAACCTCCACTAAATGGGGGGACTACACTCCTCAGACCCCCATGCAAAGGAAACCATCCTCACACAAATCCCCCCCATTCATCTATGAAAGAGGGCCTCAGCCAACTTTGCGCTACAGTTCCATCTTTACCGAAGTCCTGTGAGGATGCTCCACAGGGGCTGGACCCACATGGTAGGAAGGGGTGGTGAGTGGATGAGCCAAGGACTCACATGGCCTCCTAACCCTCCGAAGCCTACAGCATTTACCAAAAAAGATCATGGGATTATATACCATATGAGATTACATTAGTTCTATTGAGCCCTCTCTAATAGCACAGTTACTTTGGAGTCACTTTATCAGAAAACTGGAGGGGAACTGCCACAGAGATGGCCCTGGCCTCCTGAAAAGCCCCAGGAGTAAGGGGCAAGATCCTCACTGGGTGTAAAATGTCATAGCTCCATTGACTTCAGTTGAACCACTGATGACATACAAATTAAGCACCTGTCCCTTGAGCTGAATCCTGCGGCCTGTTCCCCCATGGAATGATTGGAGGGGATGGGGGAAGGGAAATCTGCCAGGGGATCCTCACAGAGATTTCCTCCTCTGACTCCACTGCCATAGGTTTCACCAGGCAAGATGGAGGGTGATCATGCTCAGTAAACCTTGATACAGACACACAAGTTATTATTTTCTTATCATATGAGTGCAAAATACAAAATAAAAAGTAGGATAACATGGAATACAATGATACATATTATATATATCATAAATACTCATTTTTCAAACTAATGATTCTTTAGAGTTTTGCCAGTTGTTTGGACCTGACCATTTCAATGGGCAACTTTATCCTCTCTATTTAAAAATACAATCCTTTAATATCAAGTCTAGAGGTGTTTTTGTATTTTTTTTTTTTTTTTTTTAGAGAAAGGTTACCCTATATTGAAATGGAACGTCAGCTTTTATAAATTACAAAGAACTCTGACTCCCTCTTGTGACTGAGGAACAGAAAGCGAACAGACCTTCAAGTTGAAGTTTGTTTCACAGAGTGTGCAGTATGTTATTCTTGCAAATGAGACTGCATTCAGAATGAGTCCCAAAAACCTTTCGCCCATTGGAACTAGAGAGAATTAATTCAGATTAACTACATTCCAGATGGTTTCTTCCAAACTTAATAGCAGAGATTCCAAGGGGAAATGGATCATACCGCAGGGACAATAATATTGTGTGTGTGTGTTCTATGTCTGAGTGCCTTTGCTTTCATTGTGAATTTCACCTGGTCTTTATTCCTGAAGCACTGCGTCTTAAGATAAATAGAATACTGACCATCAAGTACCATTCCACCAGCCAAGGATCAGAGATGTTCATCACGCTATCTGCTACCCCTGCAGCACGTCCCCGGCCTGGGCCTCCAGAAAGCCCCTATGACCCCTATGCGAAGGTACAATGGAATGGGTGCTATAAAACTAACTTTCCTGGCTTTTTGTCATCCACACAGGGGAAATCCTCGGATGAACCTTTGGGGCAGCTTTAATGTTATTTTGTGCTGTTCTAGTGATGCAAAGTAACATTACAGGGACTGCCATATTATCAGGATGTCTCCCCAGGAACCAACTAATGGTAAGAACTGCAGCTTAATTTATGCAATTCCTCTTAGTTCCTCTTAGAATTTTCCAGCCTGTGTCAAGTGACTATTTAATGTTTTTATCTTTAAAACAAACAAACAAAAAAAACCTCTAGCTTTTATACCGATGTTTACATATTAAACATGCAGAAATAGCTTGCTGAATACAAACAATGACCATTAGCACTGCCTGGAATTTCCACAGGGCTGTGTGGGCCTGTCCTCAGCACATCCCTCCTACCCGCAGCCTTGACCCTGCACACGCCTTACACCTGAGTTTGCAAATAGGTCACTGGAAGGTAGCCTTATGGCTGTTTTCCACAGTGCTTCTCCTGGGGCATTTCCACCACAACTGGAACCAGGGCTTTTCGGGCCCCTTTATGTGGCATAAAGGGGCTGGATTGTATGCGTGGGTGAGTGGGGGAAGGATCTGTGGTGTCTGAGGCTGACAATCCTATAATTACAGCAGAAAAGAGAAACTACTCCCCATTTTTTCAGATCATCAAGAACCATCATTTCCACAGTATTGGTGAAGTAATAAAATCTCTTTTCTTATCCATACCTGGCGTGACCTAGTTTGAGATGACGGTTTCTTCCCTTATGTCTGGAGTGAGCTCGGCAAAGTCTTCAGTCAGAGATCTTTCCCAAATATTCCAAGAAATCCCCAGATAGAGAAGATGGCCACAGAGCCTACTGAGCCTCTTCAAAGGATTTTTCAGATGGCTGCCAGAATAAATAGATGGATTTAGTGTGGCCTACTTAGTGCTAACGAGAATCTGTGCAGAAAGGGACAATAATGATGTGCAACTATGCTGGAAAGAGCCACTTCCACAGTGAGCCCAATCCCTTCTTGGCACATGGAGAAAGTGACGACCTTGTGAGAGATGGTCAAGCGGAGGGCAACCCCCAATCTGAAAGGGGAGTTTTACAATCATTAAGGAACATATACAGCATATTTATATTACTAATGAAGTTCATTTGTTATGAGACCACAGTCAAGGTGCATCTGTCAAAGTGAGTGACTTTCCTGGTTTGACCATTTCTGCCTTTCCCATGACTTTTCTGAAAGTTATGCGTCTGAAGCAAGTAATATCGCCCTGAGCAGAGGATGGTCCTCAAATGAATAGCATAAGAGGGGGAAAAAACATCATCTCAAAGACGGTGTACATATAATGGGGCAAAACCTTCTGTCTTCTTAAATGATTGTGTCATTTCCTGCTATTCTCCTTATGGAAATATTTATTTTGTGACCTCAAATACTGGCTAATCAGGAGGCCTGATTCTTTGTAGAAATTTTCAATGTGCAGTTGAATAGAATATTATTTAGAATGAATTCTTGGGCAGTGCCCTTCCTGTCTAATGAGGAGTTGTTCTGCTGGGAAACTGCAAAGGCAAAAGATATATACAGGCTTTTATTAAAACAGGGTTTTTTCCTTTGTTTTTCTCAGATGCTACCAAGGACTAAAACAGCAAACTATAGGGAAAGTGGCCATGACAGTGAAAGATGACATTCAGGCCCACTCAGACACTGAGATGTAGAAAATGCTGCGCTTTTTGGGACAAGAAAAAGTCAACAAAATAACAACACATTTTTACAACTATGCTACGTTCCATTTGGTTGATAAGCAACACAGATGTAATATTTTTGCTGGTTTTCTGAAACACCAGGAGGGCATTAATGAGTGCATAGTATTATAGTGGAAGCATTCGTGCATACCTCTGGTAAACTTCTAAAACACAAAAGGATAGATAGACTAAGGGATTTAAAATAATTAAATATCAATGGGGCCAGAAAGTGAGAAAGTGACTTTATAGCCCGGTTGTGAGGACACTCACCTAGATTTTGGGAGCATACGGTTCAATTCCATCATCCAATCAATATTTAGTTACACAAAGTGAAACAGCTTCAACAGGAAAGACTGAGAGGGACCCACCCAGCCTGAGGCTGAAGGGACTCACCTGGGACACGGAAGACCCAAGTTCAAGTCCCTGTTCCAAATCTGGCAGAGTAGAGGTGTGAAAACAGGTCTTCCACATCCCAGGAGAGTGCCCGAACCACTGACCTATTGGCTATAATGGGGTGCAGTCTCTCCTTCCCTCTTGAGCACTTAACTCCAGAAGAGGATTCACAGCTGTGAATCTGAAGCAGAAGTAGTACCTCCCTCCAGCCCAGAGCTAGGCGCTTAACTACCTTTTGAGATACCTCAACCCCTGTTGGTGACTATCACATCATCTTGCGGGCACATGATTCAGTAAAGCAAAAAATAGGGACAGAAGAAATGTATCCTTAAGGAGTTGCTGTTCCCAAGCAGATCCATAGGCAGCCAAGAAAAATGTGTGTTTGTGTGGAGCTATGTAGTGGCACATCTGCTCATCACTACCTTAGTTTCTGCCAAGATGGAGAATCCAAATCGATTTAAAAAATGACAGGGGGGCACTACAGGTGTCCCCATAAATTTTGAAACGTTGATGCAGGTTAATTCTCCTGCATGGTAGAAGACTGAAAGTCGTTTAAGAAAAGATGTTATACAAAATCTGATCTCTTCGGTATTATTCATGTATATTTACCTCCAAAAGTACTCTCTATCATTCCATTGACTCACAACACTCCTGACAAGATACATACCTCATCATTCAGCAGGGACTGCTGAGTCAGCTGGGGTATTCATGCCATTGCTGCTCTGCTCCAAGGCTTATGAAGGGTGAGAGCAGTTTTAAAATTCATGTGCGACTCCACAGGCCCCCAGATGATGGAGCTGCACCCCCTTTCCAGGTGGACTTACTGTCAGAATGGGCCCACAAGCCGGGTTGCACCAATGGAAGTGAACATATCCTCTGGAACAAATGAAGTCAGGGTGCATAATGATGCTGTTGTGGGTACACACCTGAAGCACATATGCAAATCTTCCCTTGTCGCTAGATCTTTGTAAAGTACAGTCTCTTCTGAAACACAAAATAAGGCCTTCTCTACGTAATTATCAACTGAAGATTTTTTATTAACTCCTAGCATTTTCAACCATGCTATTGCCAGGCTGACAGCTTCAGAGGTAAAGAAAGAGTCTCACTACAGATGTGTGAATCACTGGTCTGGCTCTTATCAACACCCACTTTGACTGCATAGCAGGAAGATTTAATCTAATCATGATAGCCGGCAAGCAGAGAACACAGAATCGTAATAAAAATATACTATTTTAGGGCCTGGGCACAGCAAAGGAACAAAACGAGGCGCCTGTTACAAGGAGACTCAAAATCCTCATCTGGGCTAACAGAATTAGCTGTGCCCTGAAGAACTAATCTACCTTTTAGTTTGCTGAAACACCTGCCACATAATACAAGAGGAACGCAGCAAAATTGAATTAGTTTCATTATATGGTATGTCAATAAAGAGATTTTAATCACTTCAGTCTAATAAGAATTTCAAATTTGATTTCTGTTAAGAGGCATAAAAGAGCAATTCACAAACAAACAACTTACTAACCATTAGAAGGCAAATCATAAATAGCAGGAAGATCCAGGGTCAGAATGGCAGCAGCATCCTCAAGAGGAAGACCAACAGTTCCAGAATATAAACATTACTCCTAAGCCTCCTGACTAAAAAAACTTCACTTTTTAATTCTTTGTAGATAATATAGGAAGACAAAAATATTAAGGGAAAATATGATAGGAAACAAAAACTCACTACAACCTGATGTTTTTCTATATTACTACTCAAAATCGTAAGTAATCTGCTCTGATATTACTGTAAGATTTACCAAATGCAGATAAAAATAGGTTGTACCTACTATCTCTAGACCAGGGTGGCCAACCTGTGGCTCCAGAGCCACACGCGGCTCTTCAGAAGTTAATATGCGGCTCCTTGTCTAGGCACCGACTCCAGGGCTGAAGCTACATGCGCCAACTTTCCAATGTGCCAGGGGACGCTCACTAAAGCACTACTGCAGCACAGCTACACCGGTGCACCTACAGCGCTGTATATGTAGACAAACCTTAAGGCAAAACTTAGATTAGAGGTGGGAAAACTAGTTTCCTGACCTTAATCTGGTTTTGTTGTCTGCTCAGAGTACGATGAGATGTGTCTCTCTGAGTTTGACAAACAGAAGCGGTAAAGATTGAAAAAAAAAAAAATAGATGGCCAAAGCACATGTCCCTTTGAGCAATGGAAATGTTGGGAATTAATGGATATAGGAGAATTTCATGGTTTTATTGTTTATTGTTGTGTTTTTTCATATGTCCATATTTTTTTTATTTTTTCTGATGAGTTCTAGTCTGATGGATAATTTTCCTATGCGGTTCTCCAAATGTGAATGGGTGCAGAAACATTAAAAAAAAAATCTCTTTTTTTGAATACCTGTCCCAGAAAAAGCTGGGCATTTCATTTTTGCAAGAGATGCACACCGATGCTGGCAACCAAACCCACTGGCTTACTGAGGTTTTTCTGAGTCACGGTTCCACTGCAAATGCAGGGATTGCCATTTGCTTTACAGGCAGGGTGAAGCCAGATTTGGTGATTGTGCAGGAAGTTGTTCCAGGACATTTATTGACAGTTCAAGCTACTTTTCAGTAACATCATCTTTTCTTTATTAATACCAATGGTCCAGCAGTAGGGAAAGACAGGGTGTGAGTTTTTCAGATGTTGGGAGCTCATTTTGCAAATTGTTTGGTACGTGATGTTTTAATTTTGGGGGGTGATTTTAATTGTATTCTTAATGAGAGATTGGATAGGAATCATTCAGAACCACAGCTACTGCCTGCTCAGCGACTTGCAACTCTTCTACAGGTTTCTTACCTGGCTGATGTGTGGCAACATTTTCACTCTTACGCACAGCAATGCACCTGGTTGCGTTCCAGTGGCAGTTCTTTCTCTACGGCCTTTTTGAATCATTATGTTTTTACTGATCATTTGTCTCATTTTCTTTCTGGCTGTATTGTCCCTACCAGCATTTCAGATCGTGTGTTGGTCTTATTTGTGTTGTTTCTTCCTTCTATTCAAGACCATTGTCCATACTGGCATTTTAATGCTCACTTTTTACAGAATGTTCACTTTCCGGGGGAGTCTGGAGTGACTCAAAGGATGTTTTCCCCTCCTTGAAGCCATGGAGGGAGGTGGGTGGGTACTAGTTAACCAAGTGCCAACTCTGGCCAAGGCTGTAGGCGTTATCGAAGAACTGACAAACTCATAGCTGGAAACCAAACCAGCTGTATGTTAGTTTTGTTCAAAGTTGGTATTAGTCTTACAAGAACGTATTTAGTGTTTAAATTCCATGAAATGCTTGTAAATTGCTGCATGCCTTAATCTCACTTGTAGTGTCTCCATTCTATGCTACAAAGTAAAATATATGTTTGTTTTATTATTGTAAAAGGGCCTGCTCTGAACTTGTGAATTCAGACAGGAAGAGTGGCTCCCCGCCCACCCATCCAGGGACTATCAAAATGAAGTGGGCCATTACAGGACATGGAACCAGTGGAGATGTGTGGGAGGGCCCAAGCCTTCTACACAAGTCTTTTCTCCCCGGATCCGACGACCCTAGCGCTTGCAGAGTGCTTTGGGAGGAGCTCCCTACGGTCAGCGCGAGCGACCGAGACCGGCTAGAATTGCCTCTCACTCTGGCCAAGTTCTCGGAAGCCCTCTGTTATATGCCCACTAATAAGTCTCCAGGCATGGACGGGCTGACCGTGGAGTTCTACCGTGTGTTTTGGGACGTCCTCAGCTCAGACCTAGTCACCATCTGGGCCGAGTCTCTGCAGAGCGGGGTCCTCCCTCTTTCTTGCAGGTGAGCTGTGCTCGCCTTATTGCCGAAGAAGGGGGACCTCCGCGATTTAAGAAATTGGCGTCCCGTCTCTCTCCTCAGCACGGATTACAAAATCGTAGCAAAAGCAATCTTGCTGCGGCTAGGGTCTGTGCTGGTGGACGTGATCCACCCAGACCAGACCTACACCATCCCGGACTGCAGTATCTTTGATAACCTATTTATGGTTCGGGACCTTTTGGAACTCGGGCATAGAGACGGTCTGTCGTTCGCCCTCCTGTCCCTAGATCAGGAGAAGGCGTTCGATAGGGTGGACCACGGGTACCTCCTGAGCACTCTGCAGGCATTTAGCTTCAGACCCAGTTTGTGGGTTTTCTCCAGGTGCTGTACACTTCCACAGAGTGTCTGGTTAAGCTCAACTGGACCCTGACCGAACCGGTCAGCTTTGGGCGAGGAGTACAGCAGGGGTGCCCCCTCTCGGGCCAACTGTACGCTCTGGCGATTGAACCCTTCCTCTGTCTCCTCCGCAGGAGGTTGACAGGGTTGGTGCTGCGGGAGCTGGAGCTGCAGCTGGTCCTGTCGGCGTACGCTGATGACGTGCTCCTCGTGATCCAGGACCCCGGCGACTTGGCGCGGGTGGAGGCTTGCCAGGACATCTATTCGGCAGCCTCCTCCGTCTGGATCAACTGGGTCAAGAGCTCTGGCTTGGCAGTAGGAGACTGGCAGCAGGCGAGCTCCCTCCCACCCGCGCTTCAGACCATCCGGTGGCGTGCAGGTCCGCTGCTCTACCTCAGCGTTTACCTTTCTGCCATGCATCCCTCTCCACCAGAAAACTGGGAGAATTTAGAGGGTGGGGTGATAGAGCAGCTCCAGAAATGGACGGGACTACTCCGATGTCTCTCCATCTGAGGGAGAGTGCTGGTGCTTAATCAACTAGTCCTGTCCATGCTCTGGTATGGGCTCAACACCCTGGTCCTGGCCCCAGGTTTCCTGACCAACCTCCGGACATCGATTCTGGGGTTCTTTTGGTCAGGAACGCACTGGGCCCCTGTAGGGGTTCTTCATCTACCCCTGAAGGAAGGAGGACAGGGCCTGAAGTGTCTACACACTCAGGTCCATGTCTTCTGCCTCCAGGTCCTACAGAGGCTCCTCTATGGTGCAGGCAGTTCGGTGTGGAGCACACTGGCGCATGCCATCCTGCACTGCATCCGAGGGCTCCAATATGACCGGCAGCTCTTTTATCTCCGTCCGGGAGGTCTTCCGCAAGACCTCTCCGGGATGCCGGTCTTCTACCAGGACCTCCTCCGGACTTGGAAACTGTTTTTAATGACCAGGTCTGTGGCGGCCACTGAGGGGGTAGATCTCCTCGCGGAGCCATTGCTACACAACCCCCAGCTCCATGTGCAGGTGGCGGAGTTCCGCTCGGTGTGCCAGAGCTTGATCCTGGCAGAAGTCACGAGAGTCGGAGACCTCCTGGACTACAACCAGGGAGACTGGCTGGATCCCCTGACGCTCGCCCGGCGCATGGGGCTCTCCAGACCTCGCACCCCCCAGCACGTACTTCAGGAGGCGAAGGCCGCTTTGCCGCCCGCTGCTCGAGCTTACCTCAACCGGGTCCTGCTCAAGAGCACGCCCCACCCACCCTCTACCCCAGGCCCGCCGGACCTTTTAATTGGACCCCTACCCCGCAGACCCAATCGACCCCCTCACCCCTTCACTGCAAGCCGGCTACATGAACTGCAGCCAGTACGCTTCGAAACCGCGCCAAGGAAACATCTATACATGCTCGTGCTCCACAACCTTCACACCCTCACCCTAGTGTCCCAGCCCGACACAAAGTGGTGAGACCTTCTGCCACCTTTGGAGGGTGAGCAGCCCCGGTGGGCCAGCCTATATTCCACCTTGGTTCCGAGGCCCGTCGGGAACATCAATTGGCGGCTCCTTCATGGAGCTGTGAGCACGGGCACGTATTTGGCACGGTTCACCCCCATCCCAGATATTTGTCCCTTTTGTGGTGTGAGGGAAATCCTGGCACACATATATTTGGAGTGCGCCAGGCTGCATCCCCTGTTCCGGTTCCTCACAAATTTCCTATTACGTTTTTGGTTGCATTTTTTCCCTCATCTTTTTATTTATGCACTCCCCATCCGTGGCCTCACAAAGTTGCAGGATCTCCTAGTTAACCTCCTCCTGGCCCTAGCTAAAATGGCCATCTATAAAACCAGAGAGAGGAGGTTGGCCGATGGAGTTTCCTGTGACTCTGGGGCCGTTTTCCAATCCTCGGTCCATTCACGTATCCGGGCGGAGTTCCTCTGGACGGCGTCCACCGACTCTCTTGATGCTTTTGAGAAGCGGTGGGCACTGTCCGAGGTTCTTTACTCGGTGTCCCCATCCGGGTCCCTTTGTCTGACCCTTTGATTGAGGGAGAGAGTAAGGGACCCCAGCCCAGCCATTGCTGCTGTGGACACCACCACCTTAGAGGGGTCCTTTCACACGTGAGTGCATGTGCCCCCCCACCGGATTGTCCACCCCACAGCCTGCCCCTCTTGTTGGGTGCTTTCAGAGGAGGGAATTGTTGGTGACACTCGGGCGTGGCGCCAGGTAACTCGAAGGGGGTGGAAGACCACGAGAGTCGATGAAGCCCCCTTGCTCTGGGCCACCAGGTAACTCAGAAGGGTGGAAGACCACGAGAGTCGAGGAAGGCCTCCGCTCTGGGCCCAGGCAAGCTTGAACACTTCCCTCCCCTGACACTAATGAGAAAACAGTTGTGATTGGTTGCTGTGTTACACATTGCATATGCTGCTGTTTTTACTTTGTAAGTGTGTTAGGCAAATAAAAAACACCTTTTGCTTCAAAAAAAAAAATTACTCTCCTATAGCCATCTGGCCCGACCCTGTCACAATACATGCTTGCTTGCTTGCTTTAACCAGTAAATAACTCTCTGTCTTTTTCCTAGTTAATAAATCTTTACTCAGTTTTATTACAGGAATGGCTACAGGTGTGAAATCTAAGGTACAAATTGATCTGGGATAAGTAACTGGTCTCTTGGTACTGGGAGCAACCTGGGTGGCAAGATAGAAAAGCCCAAGGGTACTGAGACTCCAGGGTAAAACTGGTTTCAGAGTAGCAGCCATGTTAGTCTGTATCCGCAAAAAGAAAAGGAGTACTTGTGGCACAGTAGAGACTAACAAATTTATTTAAGCATAAGCTTTCGTGAGCTACAGCTCACTTCATCGGATGCATGCAGTAGAAAAAGTGGCAATTCTTCAACAAAAAACTTCAAAAATAGAGTCCAACGAGAGACTGCTGAATTGGAATTAATTTGCAAACTGGACACAATTAACTTAGGCTTGAATAAAGCCTGGGAGTGGATGTGTCATTTCACGAAGTAAAACTATTTCCCCATGTTTATTTCCTCCTTCCCACTGTTCCTCAGACGTTCTTGTCAACTGCTGGAAATGGCCCACCTTGATTATCACTACAAAAGTCCTCCCCCCCCAACCCCGCCGTCCTGTTGGTAATAGCTCACCTTACCTGATCACTCTCATTACAGTGTGTATGGTAACACCCATTGTTTCATGTTCTCTGTGTGTATAAAATCTCCCCTCTGTATTTTCTACTGCATGCCTCCGATGAAGTGAGCTGTAGCTCACGAAAGCTTATGCTCAAATAAATTTGTTAGTCTCTAAGGTGCCACAAGTACTTCTTTTCTTTTTTCAGGGTAAAACTGTTACAGTGATCTAGGAATTCACATTTGTTACTAGGTTGGTGAAATCTAATTGTAGAACATACTACTAGTTTGCAGTGCCTCCCTTGCTTTTGACAGTCGGCCCTGAGGTTGGCATGACAGTAGGTAAAGTTAATATTAAGTATTTTTGTCAGCAATACACTCAGTATTCAAGGTGTGGGCATACCATGTTTTTAAATAGTGATGTTATGATATTTTCTTATCAATATCCCTTTTCTAATGGTTCTTAAAATTCCACTAGCTTTTTTGACTACCACTGAACACTAAGCAGATGTTTTCAGAGAACTATCCGTGGTGACTCCAAGATCTCTTTCTTGAGTTGTAATAGCTAATTTAGACCCCATCATTTTGTATGTAGAGGTGGAATGATGTTTTTCAATGTGCATTACTTTTCATTTATCAACATCTGAATTTCATCTGCCATTTTGTTGCCCATTCACCCAGCTTCATGAGATCCCTCTGTAACTCTTCACAGTCTGCTTTGAAGTTAACTATCTGAAAACTTTGCCACCTCACTGTTTACCCCTTTTCCCAGATCATTTAGGAATCTGTTGAACAGCACTGATCCCAGTACAGATCCTTGGGGAACCCCGCTATTTACCTTTCCACTGTGAAAACTGACCATTTATTTCTACCCTTTTTTCCTATCTTTTCACCAGTTACTGATCCATGAGAGAAAGTTCCTTCTTATCCCATGACAGCTAAGTTGCTTAAGAGCCTTTGGTGAGGGACCTTGTCAAAGGCTTTCTGAAAGTCCAAGTACACTATATCCACTGGATCACTCTCGTCCACATGTTTGTTGACCCCCCTCAAAGAATTCTAATAGATTGGTGAGGCATGATTTCCCTTTACAAAAGACATGTTGACTCTTCCCCAACATATTGTGTCTGATAATTCTGTTGTTTACTATATTTTCAACCAATTTACCTGGAACTGAAATTAGGCTTCCTGGCCTGTTGTCAGGATCAGGATCCTTCCCCTGGAACAGCAGCACCAGATAGCCAGCAAAAGGGAAAGTCCTTGCGCCCACCAGTCCAAGAGCTATGACAGCGGCCAGGAGAAAGGAGAACCTCTGAGTCCAGTGGAGGAAACTCTCATGTGCAGTACTATCCACATGACCAAAAGCCCTACCTCCTCTGATCTCAGCAGGAATAATAGCAGCTACAGTGCTTAGCTCTTAAACAGGGCTTTTTACCAGAGATCTACAAATGCTTTACAGAGGAAGACAAGTATCATTATCCCCATTTTACAAATGAGGGAAGTGAGCCACAGAGAGATGAAGTGATCTGGCCAAGGTCACTCAGTAGGCAGAGTGCAGGGAATATAACCAAGGTCTCCTGAATCCCAGTCAAGTGCAAGCCCATTTGACTGTTCCAGGTATGTCAGAAGCTTGGTAAGATATCTGTGGACTAGTCCATTAAAGATGGAATCATTTAGGGCCAAATCCTGCACACACTGAAGTCTCTCATAATTTGGCCATTGATTTTGAGGAGTTCAGGTTTGTGGCCTTAGATTGCACATGCAATAAGGAGGGAACCATTTTCCTTGTGATTTGTAAACCATCAGGCATATGATCCATACTCAATAAATCAAAATGAGCAAATGCTACTACTGCTACTGACTTTAGAAACACTGGAGGTGTCACACTGAAGACAGAGACCTCACACACAATGGGACAGAGTCCCAAGATGGGGCACAGCCCCTTTGTGCCAGTGAGGTGGTGTAAAGGGGCCACAATCTTCTGGGCATTTGCTGCAAGAGAGTGGGGGAACTCTCCGTTGGTGCATCTGTGATGTTGCTGGCCCTGAGCCTCTGTCTTCAACTCTCTTCCCAGAATAGGGGGCATGTTGGGCGGGGTAAGGGGAGCATGGTGGAACTGTGTTCAGTTCCACTAATCCTCCACTGATGTAGGATCCATTGAGGATCATACACTGATGGCAGGGCTACTGGAACAATTTTTATAGTGTGGGTGCTGAGAGCCATTGAACAAAACTGTAAACTCTGTATATGATGGAAACCATTTCAAACCAGCACCTATTTCCAGCACCTATGATTGGTGGTGCAACCTAGAGCTTCCTGGCAACAGTTGTATGTTGCATCAGAGCTTGGGCTGGCCCTTAGAACCAAGAGCTGGACCTGGCTCTAAGTACTCCTGGCCCTCACTTCTCCTGAACTGAGCAAAGCCCTGAGTAGAGAATCTAGACCATTACGTGCAACTGTAAAAAAAAGAAAAATTAAAAAAAAAAAGCTGGAAAGACATTCCTCAAGGAGTAAATGTACTGGAAACGGAAGACAAACTGCAATTGGATCCAAAATTAGTACTAATGACCATAATTCCAGAAAATCAGCCATCACTGCACAAACCACAAAACTCCTATTAATAGTATTCTGATATGTCAAAACTATCATTACAAAGAAGTGGAAATCCCCTACAAGCCTATAGTAAAACAGAAATGATGACTCAAGGCTGTGAAATAAATGAGACCATTGTATATGTAGATTAACAAATTTGACAAGGCATTTTTTTGTAACACATGGGAACCCTAGATTCATTACTCAACATAGTATTAACTTGCAACATGAGATCTAAGTCTTTCACAGTGAAGTATATATTGCAGTTATGCTACAGCTATTATCTCTATTAGAGAACTAGTTTTTTAAAAAATGTACAAACTGTAACAAACACTCTCTAAGAGATGACACCTCCTGTAAAAAGTTTTACATGGTTGCATGATTTTATGCTATAGGCATATAGCACCAACCAAAAATATGGGGAAACATGACTGTGAATCAAATCATAAACAGTATATAGTATTAGTTTAATATTCTCTTAGCAAAGTTTCACCGCCTTTTGACCAATCTGATACCCTTCCTGTATTTGTGCTCTGTTGAACACAAGCAAGCTCACGGCTTCCTGTGTGATGGTGATAACATATGTCTGACTTTGTTGTTGGCTGCTGGAGTGGAGGGGAAGACAATGCCCTTTCACCTGTCTAAAGCAGCACAGAGCTTATCAGATCCTCTCCAGATATCACTGAAGGAAATGGGCTGGGAGGGCTGGCCCCACATAGGAAACATATATATAAAAAACTGTCAGGGGCAATCTTTTTTTAATGCCATTAGAAAAGCACTTCTGTGAAATTTAGTCCTAGACAATGGCATTTGTACAAGGTAATTTGAAGCAAAAGAACAGGAGAAAGCATACGATACAGCACATTAAACTTAGGTTCGTATCTTCTCAAGTGATTTTATAGTCACACATAGCAAGCGTGCTTCACTTTATGGTGCCAGAATAATTTGTTCTTCACTGTTCTTCCTCTTCTCTGTTTCTACAGTGGACCAAGCCTTTAGAGGTCATACATCGAGTTACAAGCCTCCTTTTCCCCAGTAGGTACATTTTAGGGTTTTGTTAATCTGCTAGGGCTTCTCGCCAAGCTATGGCAAGCACATTTTCTTTAAAACGACCGTAAAGGAAACCATATGTCCCGGTGACTATTAGGACCATTTCTGAATGTCCCAGTGCAGCAATCTAGATAATATCCGTACTCTCAACTGGTAAATAAAAAGGACTGTACTGTTTAATGAAACACGTGATCTCCTCTACAGTTACACTAAGTCAATTCACAATAAAAATGATAAAAGGGCCTCAACAAACCAAACTTGATTCTGAAGGGTTTTTTTCCCATATTGTTAGCAAGACATACTTGAACTGATAACTAATTGGGATTAAACAAACAAACTCTCTTTTTCATTGTGTTTACTTTGTGCATTTGACAGCACTTCCTTTATAATCAGTTTCACTGCTTCCTGTATATAGGGCCTGATCAAAAACTTCCACTGAAGTCAATGGGAGTGTTTCTAGTCATTGGATTCAGAGAGAAACGCACTTAAAAAAAACAGGATGTAATTGACAAAACAAAAAAATTGCAGGGGGACTCTGGGTCAGACGTAGCACCTGAAATGACAGAACTTCCATTTTTGAATTAACAAGATTTCAAGCTGGTGTTCTCCCTTTATCTTTATATATTTATTAATGTTGTTACATTTCATTCTCAGAATCCTAAATTCTTTCCAGAAACAAACCTGTCGATACAATAACAAAATTGAACGGTGAAATAATTTAGAAGTCAGGAAATGGTGTTGGAACGCATATTAAAGCATATGAAACAGAGGAGTGATAGTAAAACTGAACTTTATTCCCTGACCTAGTTACCTGACATGGGTCAGGGTTACACAAGGTTAGTGCCCGTTTCCTGACAAGAGTCAGTATCCACTTATTCCAGAGAACCTCTGAGGATTGAGAAACTGGCTTTACAGGAAACCCTAAGAACAGCTTTTTGGCCCGAGGGCCACATCTGGGTATGGAAATTGTATAGCAGGCCATGAATGCTCATGAAATTGGGGGTTGTGGTGCAGGAGGGAATGAGGGTTCTGGTGGGGGTGCGGGTTCTGGGGTGGGGCTGGGGATGAGGATTAGGGGTTCAGGAGAGTGCTCCGAGCTGGGACTGAACGGTTCAGAAGGTGGGAGGAGGATCAGGGCTGGGGCAGGGGGTTGGGGCACAGGAGGGGGTCAGGGGTGCAGGATCTGGACAGCGCTTACCTCAAGCAGTTCCCGGAATCAGCGGCATGTCCCCGTTCCTGCTTCTATGTGGAGGTGCATCCAGGCGGCATACCTGCAGCTCCCATTAGCCGGGAACCCATTGGCAGGGGTGGCGCTTGGGACGGTGGTAGCATGTGGAGCTCCCTGGCTGACCCTACGCATAGGAGCTGGAGGGGGGACATGCTGCTGCTTCCGGGAGCCACAGTACACACAGAGCGGGGCAAGCCTGTGACCCTGCTCCCTGGCGGGAGCTCGAGGGCCAGATTAAAATGTCTGAAGGGACAGATGTGGCCCCCGGGCCATAGTTTGCCCATCCCTGATCTATATACACCTGTGGTAAGGTTTTACATCCAGTTTGCAAAGCTGTAAGGGACTACACAAGAGTTGTAGCTGTAGCTCACGAAAGCTCATGCTCAAATAAATTTGTTAGTCTCTAAGGTGCCACAAGTCCTCCTGTTCTTTTTACACAAGAGTTGTAAAAGCAATAGAGAGCCCATACTCTTTCCTCCAACAGTACACTCCAACATTATGCAGCCTTTTATTACAACATTAAATACCTGCAGTTATGCACAGAGGTCACAAAAATAATGAGACTGGCCTAAAAGTGATGAGATTTCTTTCTTTTCTTTTTTTTTTCTTTTTCTTTTTTTCTTTAATTGTGGTTTGGTCCATATCCTGGCTTTGGAACTCCCCATGACCAGACCCAGGGTATGTTAGAGTCAGTTACAGGGTAAAAATTCAACCTTAATGTATGCCAAGTATGCACATAAAAAATGCAAGCCTCCACTCCACCAGGAACCTGCTCTCCAAATTCCCCCCTCCCCTCACCCAGATCCCTGCTGGCTCTTCTCAGGCTGGCTCCGCCAGGCCCTATCCCAGCAGGGTCTCATGGCCCCTCAGAGTCACTCATTGTCTCCAGCCTGCAGAGGAAATGGGTCCTCCTGGCCTCTTACTTACATGAACTCCCCCTTCCTGCACTGTGATGGTGAGGGTGAAAACACTGCTGCCCAGCTGGCAGCTTTGCTCTGCTGCACCTGCTCCAGAACTCCACTCCTCTCAGAGCACAGGCACGCACCTGCACTGCCAGCAACAGCTATGGCGGCCTGCTGGAGCACAAGTAGCACAGAGGCCACTAGTGGCTGAAGGAGCTATTGCAGGCAGTTTGGGCAAAATTCCTGAGCTGCCTGATGACAGGTTTCAGAGTAGCAGCCGTGTTAGTCTGTATCCGCAAAAAGCACAGGAGTACTTGTGGCACCTTAGAGACTAACCAATTTATTTGAGCATAAGCTTTCGTGAGATGAGTTCTCTTGCAATATCACAAATAGGAATATGGCAAAATAAGCCCAAAATTACCACACATGATAATATCCTGCATGTTAACAATACCGCATCTGTAGTAGTTCATAGTTCTGTGCAGTGCTTTGTGTGTGAGAGAGAGAAAGAGGCACTGCATCAAAGTCTGAGCTATGTACTTTTTTTTGTGGGGGAGGGAGAGTTGTTTATTTATTTTGGGTTGTAAAACTGCATGGAAAGAATGTAGCTAGAGAGGTCTGACGAACTGACATCAGCTTATTAATTTGGAACCTACTGTCCAGTTCTCAAGAGGTCACAGAAATCATTGGCTGGTTTTGTTGATTTGTTTGACAAAAACCTATACCCCAAATTTATCATATTTGTATTGTATATTTGTATTACAGTAACACCTAGCAGACCTAACCACAATCAGGGCCCATTGCACTAGACACAGTACAGATACATAGTGAGATAACCCCTGCCCCTATGAAGTTACAACCTGAACAGACAAGGTGAACAAAGAGTAGGGAAAAAGGACACATTACCCCTATTTTACATAGGGGAACAAAGGCACAGAGAGGCTAAGTCAGGAGTGCTGGAACAGCATGTATAGTGGGGGTCCTGTGAACCGTTGAACCAAACTGTAAATCTTGTATATAATGGAAACCACTTCAAGTAAGGGGGTGCTGCAGCACCCCCCGCATCCCTAGTTCCAGCACCTATGAGCTAAGCGACTTGCTTTAGGTCACACAGGAAGTCTGTGGCCAAACAGGAAAATTAAACCAGATCACTTGAGTCCCAGTGTGGTGGCTAAACTACAAGACCATCCAACCTTTCAAGTCTAAATATATTGACCTGATAGTTTTCAAATATGTTAAAACTAGGGCTGCTATAAAGAGGACAGTAGTCAATTGTTCCTCATGTCCACTGAAGGTGAGACAATAGTAATGGGCTTAATCTGCAGAAAGCAAGATTTATATTAGATATTAGGAAAACCTTTCTAACTACAGGGTAGTTAAGCTCTGAAAGAGGCTTCCAAGGGAGGCTGTGGAATCCCCATCATTGGTGGTTTTTAAGAATAGGCTAGACAACACCTGTCAGGGGTAATCTAAAGTTTACTTGGTCCTACCCCAGTGCAAGTGACTAGACTTGATGACCTCTCAAGGTCCATTCCAGCCCTACACTTCTGTGATTCTGTGTAGATACTTATAGACAATGCTCAAGTCTTTTAACCTTCTCTTTGTTAAACTAAATAGATTGAGCTCTTTGAGTCTGTCACTATAAGGCATGTTTTCTAATCATTCTTGTGGCTCTTCTCTGAACCCTCTTCAATGTAGCATTCCTGGACATTGCTCCCCTTTCAGTGAATAATTGATCGTAATGGGAGTTAGGTGTCCAAATAACTTTGAGGATCTAGGCCAAATGCTTATGCAAAGATTTGCTTAACTTCCTTAGAAACTATACTGAACTATTAGGATAACTGGTATTTCTTGGTTTCAAATCAGAATGGAAATACAGCATGAATAGTGGGAGAAGAGTTTCCCTGCCACCATAAAGGGGGATTTTTCCTCTCTTTTTTCAGGACAGATTAGTTATAACAGGCATCTTACAGCTCCTTAAATTCCATAGTCCTGGCACCAATTTTTTTTATTAGATTTACAGTTAGTGGCTAGGACACATCCAAGCTTTTTGTTCTTATTATAATTATTATTTTATAACTTTTTGGGGATTTTAGAACATTACGAACAATGCGTGGGAAGTTTCTATTTACCATAAATACCCTCCTTGCACTCTGGACTTGCCTTGGAGAATTGTAGTTTAGTAACTGCGTAGTTGTTTTATTCCAGACATTGTGCTTTGTGATTCACTGGCTCTGTTAAGAATGTAATTTTATTAGAGGTGTATAGGAGTGAACAGCAAATTCAGCCTAGGGCTGACAGTTGTGATGGCAGTATATGGTCCTGCTTTGAGCAGGGGGTTGGACTAGATGACCTCCTGAGGTCCCTTCTGACCCTGATATACTATGATTCTATATATACACCTGGCTTTCTGAGAATCTACTGCAAGAGAAAGGAACTCCCCTCCCCCAATATCTTTCACATAGGGTGAAAAGTGATCAACTGGCAGAAGAATTACCAGGAAACTCCATAAACTGTACTCTGTGGAGTTTCCACTCCTCTAAGTCAGAGTAAGCACCCGCATAGGGAAGACTATTGCTTGTGTTTATATACTTCTAAAGTAATTGGAGGAGCATTTAGTATGTATAAATATAACTTAAGCCATGACCCTGTGCAAGGGAAACCCTGTAAAATGGAGTTTCCGGGGAAACCCCAGGTAGAGGAAGCACTTGTACCTTTCCATCAAACCATGCAGTACCAATGGAACAACTTGGGAGGGATCTTTGTGAGAAAATCCTTGGGTTTCCCTGCCATATAGCCTCCTCATGTAGCTTTTACCAACAGGGGAGCAGTAATCTGGCCTAGCGATCTCGTATGTCCTGTCCGCATCAAACAACATTACATTAAAAAGATGCCATCAGAGAAGCAGCATGATCATTTCACTTTGTATTTGCGTCTTACAATTTTCTTCATTTCTCATCTAAGTCATTTGAGTCTTAAAACTTTTCTCAGCACCGTCACCCCAATATTTTGTTAATTATTTACCAACAGTGCTCTGACTAGGACTTGAAAAATATGAAATACAATGTAAAATATGTAATAAAGATATAATAGGGATAAACTTATAGTCTTTGCTTTCCTTATAACATATCACTATATGGTCCTCCTAAACCTGCACTACTTAAGTCAATGGCAGTTTTGAGATTGACTTCAACAGTGCAAGATCAGAGTCCTTTTATAGCCAGTGAGTTTCACATGTATTTGCTGACAGCAGAGGAATGGTGGGACTCAAGAATCTTGGGTTCCATTCTAGATTTGGCAGGGAGTATTCTAAGATAGTCACAGATCATTCTGCCTGTTCCCTACCCAAGTTTGAGTCATTCTGTTTTGTCCACTCCAACTCTGTCCCTGTCCTATCACTTTCCCACCTCTGGCTCCTTGTCTCACTGCCATTCTCTTTGCCTTCCCAATCCCAGTCTCCCTTCCTCAGATTTCTCAACCCAGTCCCAGTCTCCTCACCCAGTCAGTCCCAGTCTCCCCCTCTGGATGCCTCATTCAAATCCCAATTTCTGACATTCTCAGCCCGTCTCCTTGCCCAAACAATCACAATTCCCTCCTCACAGTCTTTCATCCAGTCTGCCTCTTCCTCCCACCAAATTTTAACAGTGGCAGTTACCTTCTCCCTACCTAACTCCCCCTCAACCTCTCTTTCCCCAACACCAGTTCCCTGTCTCCACTCCAGATTCCTCATCCCCTATCAGTCTCCCTCCCCAGACTCCCAATTCCTTGTCCCAATCTCTTTGGACAGCCAGTCACAGTTCTCCCCACATATCTGACAAGGAGCAGGGTTGTCTTCCCTCTTCCTGCCCATTCCCCCCAACAGGTTCCCAGCCCCAGTCTCCTTGTTCAGCTTGTCCCAGTCTTCTCCCCTCCCCACAGCTCTTTGACCAATCTGTCCCCCTGCCAATAATTAGCTCTTAGACTCTTCCCCTTACCCTCACCATCTCCCAGTCCCAGCCTTCCCTACTCCTAGTCTCCTTGCCCAACAAATCCCAGCCTCCATGAGCCCCAGGCCATCTCCTTGCCCAACTTATCCCAGTATCCCTCCTCCAGGGTCTCAGTCCCAAGACTTCCCCAAATCAGTCACAGTTTTTCTCTCCCCCCAACTCACCCCAGTATCACAGGCTCCTTTTCCAAATCTGCTCCCTTCCCTCAGCCCCTTCGTCCAGATCTTGTCACCTGTGCATTTGAGTCAGGCTGCCTGGGTGCTAACGGGGCATGGGAGAGTGTTACTGACAGCACAGAAGAGACATTATTCCTGCTCTCTATTTTGGTGCCCAGCTCAACGCAGCCATTAGAGGGAAAGACTGGCTTAGCTCCTAGGCCTGGCTAAAGCATGCCGAGTCACTTTCTGGAGATAATTCATGCATAGTCTGGTCAGCAGTAGGAGTTGTGAGAAGTCTGAGCATGCTCAATGTACATGGAATCCTTGGAGACTTTAGATACTAAACTCTAAGGCCTCGATCCACAAATATATTTAGGCTCCTAACTTTCATTGATTTCAATCATCTTTGTGGATCTGAGCCCAAGTCTGTACTGAGCATTTGTGAACCAAGATGTTTTGAAAAGGGGTTATAAATTGGCCAAATTTGGGTACATTTTCACAAGAAGAGCAAAGGGCATACCCCTGACACAAAGACCACTTCACTGCCTGATTTTAAGTGTCTGCTCCAAAGCATATTGGCGTTAGAACTTCT
Source organism: Caretta caretta (assembly GCF_965140235.1). Lineage (NCBI taxonomy): Eukaryota > Metazoa > Chordata > Testudines > Cheloniidae > Caretta > Caretta caretta. The sequence goes on along the minus strand of NC_134216.1, from coordinate 50,260,109 downwards.
CAAAGAAAAGGAGGACAGACTATTATTAAATAGCAAAACAACATATTTCCCTCATCCTCAAAAATGGCTGGACCTTTTCATAAAAATTCAGTCTAAGGCAGATAACCATCATGGAAAATTTCAGCCCAAAGAGTTAAAGTATGGCAAAAACTTACTAAAAATAGGGTGTTATAATGGGAAGTGTTGGACAACTTTAAAATAAAGCCCTGTCTTCTACCATCCCCACCTATATCATCATCTAATTCTCTGTTCACCTGCTCTTTTTAGTTAATACCTTGTGAAATCAGACTGGTGATGTCAGCAGCCAATCTTCTTATTTTTTCTAGTGACAGGTATACATAATATAGTTATTTTAGAGTAGGTAAGCAGGTACAACATATTCCTATAATGTACAGCTGGAACATATCTGGGAAACAACTGAATGAGTCAAAACAAAGAAAACAGCCTGATAAGAAATGAATTAAACTAATCCAATAGATTTAAGATGCAGTTGATTTTTGGTCACTTTCAACTTGGCTGAAATTTGATTGAATATCAAATAGGTCAATATGCTATTACTAATCTAAATCATCCAAACCAATCTAAATCGTCTGTACAATCTTTCAAGTCAACATACAACTTTACAAAAATTTAGAAGATGTCTGCAAGACTTCTTGTATTTCCCTTTCCCCCACACCCATGTTACACAAGTGAAGCTTCATATTTGGAATTAGGATCTGTTCATAGCAACACTTCCAGTAAATACAGGAAGTTGTGTCATCCTAAGTGTTTGGTGGTTACAATTTAAATGAGTGGAAAGTCTGCAAAGGAAATCTTTTGAACCTGAATAATTAGCGATTTGGGTGGAGCACTGGGATAAGGCATTGCTTTACTGTATTGACCTTTCACCTCTGGAATTTAAGCTTGGAGTCCAGAGATATGTAATGGAAAATTCACTTTAGCAATTTAACATTTAGTATTTAACATTAGTATCACATTTAGTGTGCAATTAACTACAAAAATATAAAGGCCTCCACAGCTAATATTTTAACTCATAGGGTAACCATATTTCCCAAAGGGAAAATGGGACACCGCGCTGGGATAGCCCAGGGATCGGCAATCTTTGGCACGTGGCCCATCAGGGAAATCCGCTGGTAAGAAGGGATGGTTTGTTTACCTGCAGCGTCTGCAGGTTCGGGCCGATCGCAGCTCCCACTGGCCACGGTTCACCATTCCAGGCCAATGGGGGCTGCGGGAAACGGCGCAGGCACAGGGATTTCCCTGATGGGCCACATGCCAAAGGTTGCCAATCCCTGGGATAGCCCAAGCCCTCCCCTCCCCTAAGCAGGGCTGGCCCAAGCTGCTCGCCCAAAACCCTCTCCCTGCACAAGGCTGGAGCTGGTTTCACTGGATGCCCAAGCCCTGTCTTCCCCATGGGCAAGGCTGGAGCTGGCCAAAACAGGATGTATGGTCACCATAAATCCAACGATCAATGGACTGCTGTGATGTGAAAATAAAAAAATAGCATGATCTGGCATGTTTCATGATAAAAAAAAATATTTAAAGTATACATTTTACCCACTCCATTAGGTATATTCTAATTACATAATTAAAAATGAGATTCGCTTTGAGATTTAAAAAGTACAGGACCAATGACATATAGCTGAGCAGGTCTGATTCCGTCCTGCATAGAGCAGTGGTGGGTATATATATTTATATATACACACACAAACCATTTCATGTATTATAAAGTAACACATGCACCACTACGCTAACCCCAGTATATGCCAGAGGTAGAAACACAACTGTTAACATACTTGGAAACCAATGTATTTAAATTAGGCAATGAACCCAGCCACACATCAATGCATATCTAGAGTCTCCCACAGCAGAGTGTCAACAGTAGTGGTTCTCAACCTTTCCAGATTACTGTACCCCTTTCAGGAGTCTGATTTGTCTTGGTAACCCCAAGTTTCACCTCACTTAAAAAATACTTACTTACAAAATCAAATATAAAAATACAAAAAAGTGTCTCAGCACACTAATACTGAAAAATTGCTTACTTTCTCATTTTTATCATGAATTTTAAAATAAATTGATTGGAATATAAATGTTGTACTTACATTTAAGTGTAAACTATATAAAGCAATATAAACATGTCATTGTCTGTATGAAATGTTAGTTCATACTGATTTTGCTAGTGCTTTTTATGTAGCCTATTTGTAAAACTAAGCAAATATCTAGTTGATGTACACCCTGGAAAACCTCTGAGTATCCCCAGGGGTACTTGTACCCCTGGTTGAGAACCACTGGTCTACAGCTTATTTTTAATCTGCCAATAAAAGGGTTGGTATAATCCTTCCAATACACACCTGCTATGCTGAACTTCACTAACAGGTATAAAATACAGTGGGGGAAAATCACTAGGCTAAAATCTATGTTACACATTATTTCCTGCGGCATCTGCCAGTGGCTTAAAGATGCCCATGATCTGACAAAGATTAATTGATAACATGAATATTACTTCAAGAAAACCATGTCACTTCAGCTTCACATGTTGTTTATGACGCTGAGCCCTCATCGTCATCAATAATGCAATTCAGCTGCTCATTACAACCCTCCACCACAAACTCAGTTGTCTGTCATTAAAGTAGTTGATTAGCAGGGATGAGTCTGATGAATAACAGACAACCAGACTGTGGAAGGAAGAGCTGAAGAAAACACACCATTGTTTAGTACAACATAGTCTGTATCAGTGTGAGGTTATGATTCCTCTGCATGCAGACAGTGACTGCAAGCACCCCTTAAAATAGAGCAATACAAGTAGCAAAGATCTGAAAGGAGCAGGTGTGGAAATTTCAAGGAATCAGTTCAAAGAAAGATGTTAAGTAGCAGTATTTGCTTGTTCATCTGTTCCAGTGGTTCTCAACCAGGGGTCTGGGAGCCCCTGGGGGGCAATAAGCAGGTTTCAGGGGTTCGCCAAGCAGGGCTGGCATTAGACATGCTGGGGCCCAGGGCACAAAGCCGAAACCCCACCGCATGGGGGTGAAGCCCAGGGCCCCAGGCTCCACCACCTGAGGTTGAAGCCAAAGCCTAAGCAACTTAGCTCTGCCGGGCCTCCTGTGGTGTGGGGCCCCAAGCTATTGCCCTGCTTGCTACCCCTCTAATGCCAGTCCTGCCTTTTATATGCAGAAAAAGTTGTTATGGCACAGGTTGGCCATGGAGTTTTTATAGCATGGAGTGGAGGGGGCCTCAGAAAGAAAAGGGTTGAGAACCCCTGCTCTATCACACAATCATACTGCAGGGAGTGTGCAATCAGTAAGCAGCCAGCAAGCTCTTACTGGTGCCCGTGCCCCATAAACACTACAAGCATCTATGCAATGGCTAATTCACAGGTGTCTATGACCAGACATATTACACAGAGATGGAGTGAGAGATTACAGTTGCCCATCTACCTTTGGAGAACACCATGATATGCAGCTGTACTGGATGCTCACAGACAGAGTAAGTCTACTGCACCTATTAAATGCTGCTCAACCCCCAGGACTAGATCAAATGATCAAACTTCCATTTGAATTTAATAGATAGTACAATATGAGAAATAGACTGTGATTACATAAGTATACATAAAGAATCAGAATTAAGGTGGAGCACTGAGCTTTAATTGATAGTTCTTGACATTGGAGTGCTCCATTTTACAATCTTCACACAGTATCAGTATTTTAAATTTAATTTTCTAAATTTGGTGGACTTGTTTGTTTGTGGAGGTACTACAGGGTAAAAAGCAAAGGGCACTTCAGTCTCCAAGGTTTCCAAGCTCCTTGGGTCTGAAAAAAATTGCAAATGGAAGTTGTAATATCTCTATATATAATTTTGAACTAATTGGCTTCAGTGCCATTGTCCTTTAACAAAGATCATTAGAACCCCGTTGCTTTTGACAGAGGGTTGTGGATAATCAGAGAAAACATACACCTCCGTCTTGTTTTGGTAAATACCTAATAAAGTTACTTAGCCTCACTGTGCCTCAGTTAGCCCACTTGTAAAATAAGGATTAATATTATTAATCAGGTTTATTATGGTAGTTCCTAGAAACCAACCAAGAATGGGCCCTGCTGTGCTAGGCACCGTACAAACAGAGTAGTAATCAATCTCTTACCCAAAGAGCTTATACCAAAGGAATATTTACTAACATCACAGATATGGTAGGAGATCTCACTAAATTACGGTTGTAAAGTTTAAAACCTTCCTAAGGTCACTGGTTGGAAGAAGAATAATTCTATTCTAGTCTATCTTGTATACATTCTTATACCATACATAATGCACTGCTGGAAGAATTCAGATATTTGAATACCTTCCAGCAGTGCATTACGAGTATGTCTACACTACAATCAGGAAGTGTGATTACAGCATACGTAGACATACCAAAGCTAGCTTTGATCTAGGTTGCTTGAGTACCAATATCAGGGAAGCCACAGCAACACAGGTGCCAGCTGCTTGAGGGTCCTAGGTGGGCAAGGCTAGCCAGTACTGCAGCAACTTCACTACTAGTGTTACTCAAGCTAGCTTTGACCTACTACAGACCATCTACACTTCAAACTTCCAGCTCAGGCAGACTAGCTTTGATTGGACTAGCATGCTAAAAATAGAAGTGTACCTGCAGCAGCGCAGGTGGTAGGGTGGGGTAGCTGCCCAACTAAGTACTTAGGGTCCTGGGCAGGATTGTACTTGGGATATCAAGCCTGTCCCACTGCTTGTACCTCCTGGGCTATACTTCTAATTTTAGCATGCTCACTATAGGGCATTTGGTAGCCACAGCTTTATGAAATGCTGGCTTTTCCAAAACATTTGCTTTGATTGTTTGCCAGGTTTGGACCAAAGCATGACATCCAACATTCCACTATACTGTTATATCACCACATCTGCATATGCACTGCATCTGAAGTTAAAACCAGACTTTTCATATTGCATGTCCATCAGGATACATTTTCAAATGTTCTCAATTTTTTTTAATATGTCCAGATTTTTCAAACTGTAGCAAAGGTTCAGCCACTTTTAGTTTTCCTTTAAATGTGAGAATATTTCTTCTACCAGAGTATTTTCCCCATTCTTCCATAACTCAAAAACGGCTGAATACATTTTCCCTGTGAGTTAACACACAAGTACCTTTGCGCAGAGACCAAATATAGAAAATTCCGCCAAATAGGTGAATGTTTTGGAAATCTGAGCATATGAAAACAGAAGGAAACTGTTTATCAGTTGTATTGTTCAAGTGAATTGTGTGCTTAGCACAATGATGTCTTGGTCCCTGACTGGGGCCTTTGCTAGCTACCATGTACAAATAATAAAAGAATAGCATGCACAATCAAGCAAACCCTATCATATCTTCAAGAACAAGTTGTTCAAACATTTAAGTTGATATTTTGATGTGCCCAAAGTTTGTTTCCTGTATAGTCAATACAAACAAGGATCCAGTTTTCAAACACATCCAAAAGGTTGATTCTCAGCTGCTGGAATCTTATGTGACCAAAATTATAAGTACAGACAACAGAAAATTATTGTGATGCTTGAAAAAAATCAGAGCTATTTTACAACTAAACATCAATGATTAGAGTTAGTTACACATGTTTTTGTTGGTTTGCATAACTTTTACATTATCTATCCAAGTAAAGCCTATCAGCACCTACTGCTGGACAGAAATATTGATACAAACATAAAACTCTCCTTTATGATAGATTCAGAGCAAATGTGTTTCTGTAATCAACTTGTAAAGCTAAAATTTACAAAAATGAGAATCTTCCTATCCGAATTAGCAATTATAGTTTATCCGCTTAAATTCACAGTTATGTCACAAGAGCATAGAAAAAGAGCTAGTTTTTATTATTCTTACAAAGTTGTTATGTAATAACAGGGAGCAGGGGTAGTGGAGGACACTGGGGATACAGAACTGGCAGTCTGTGGACTCCTGCTGATCCCCTGGAATCTGTGCAGACAAGACTCCAGCCTCTTCTACCACTGAAAAAAGAGCAGTATCAGCCTACCTCCCAATGGAACAATTCTAAACCGAACCCGGTCAGATACACGCACAACATACATGAGCTAATATTGACACAAGATGGTAGGAACTGTAATATCCTCTGAATAGACACAATTCCATCATAATTACTTTCCTGTACCTCTGGAGGAGCGATAAGCAGATGGTAGGAGAGGTTAAATCACTATGTGGCTTCAAAGAGGTCCGTACTATTTTTGTTGCTGAGTATTTTTCATTGAAATGGAATGAGCTGTCCATTTTTAATATTATTGGGGGAATTAATTATGTAAGGATGCCTAAAGAATGAGATTGGTAATTAATCAAAAAGAGATACATAAAATAACTAAACAAATAATGATCATCAATATTTATGTAAAGATTAAGAAAGAAACAAAGTGCAACAGTTCCCCCTATTGGCTCCACAAAAACCAGGTTACTAACAAATACTGTTCCCAGAGTGGCACTCACATTTTATTATATTACATTACTGGTACATAAGCAAGAAAAAATATATATACAAAAGAAAAGATTAATTTCAACTGCATAAGAAAATAATCAAATTTTTCCAAATGGTAGAGGACAAAGTGTTATTTTCAACCTTGAGGAAATGCTACAGACAGTGAAGAGTAAAAATAATATTGAATAAACCACTGAGTGTTCTTAGGTTTACTTTTAGCTACTCAAAATAAAGAAGGAAATGCAAAAATGACATTAAAGAAAGGTAAAGAGTTCACATAGCATTTCAATTAAGTTCTAAATTAGGGCTGCTATTTCTGGGCCTGTTACCTATGATGATGTGAATGATTCTGGCACAAGGCAAGTATCCATTCCCTCCCAGCTGGTGTTGTAAACACTGCCCCTGACCATTCCTAAGGTTCTCCTGCAAACAAGCATCCCTTCCTTATCTAGATTGAATTACAGCCAGGTCACTTCCACCAAGATTTTAATTCAGTGAAGCAGACTCTGGCAGTAAGACTATAGAAAGGTGGAGTTAATGAAGAGAGAACATTAATAACACTGCAGTGGAAGACATCTCACAATGGCCATGAAAAATTAAAGGAAAAGGTAAAGCCCACAGGTGAAAGGCCCTGCAATAAAAGAGCAGTTACACACTGGGAAGAAGGGCTTGGATGCTGCTCCATAAGTCCCCATTATCTACTTGCCTATTTGCTCCAAACCCCTCCCAGATGCCCCCTGAAGCTAAATCTATTGTGAGGGAGGCTGTAGGATGTTGTGGTGGGGTTATAGTTCTACTTACATGTGACTTTTTTTTTTTTTTTTTTTTTTTTTTTTTTTTTACACATTGTGAAAGAACACAAAATCAGATGAAAACCAAAGAATGGCAAAAACCTGGCGGGGCCGCAGCACTACGGCGGTTTGGCCTGGCCTCTGCCCCCCTCCACACAGGCCAACGCCAAACTGGAGTGGTGCTGCGACCCTGTGCACCAGCTCACAACACCGGCGTGGGAGCAGGCCCGGGCCCTGCCAGGGGAGAGCGTGGGGTGGATTTATTCGCCAGCACCCCCCGGCCGGCCCTCCTCTCCTCCGTACCTGGAGCTTTGCTTTAATCCCCCCCGCGGGGGGTGGGGGCAGGACGCCCCCCAGCCTCTTACCCCGGGGCAGGACCTGACCCGACCCATCCCCACCCCCGGGGCAGGATCTGGCCCGACGTGGGCAGGTGGTAGCACGAAATAACACGAATTTCCCGAACAATACGACGGAGCAGTCCGAGCCCCACGGAGCTGCGCGGCTCTAGACGGGAGCCCCGGGATCGAGCGCCGGGCGGAGGCCGATCCGCGGACGCCCCCGCAGCACGAACGCTCCGTGGCCTGCAAGGGCCCGCGGCTAGAAGCCGGCCGCCGCCGCGCGCCACACCAGCAATTAACGGCTCCAGCCAGTCATCGTCACCGCGTCGCTTTGCCCCCGCCCCCGCCCCGCACGGGCGCGCGCGCGCGCTGAGAAGCGCCGAATGCTCGCGGGGACGCGCCGTTTCTATGGGGACCGGCATCCACGGCAGCGGCTGCCGTTTTGGACCCTCCACCAACTGCCAGCCGGGACCCCGCCATGTCCCGGCGGCGGTGCGCGAGCGCCGGGCTGAGCTGGCAGCAGGACCAGGCGCTGGGCAGCACCATGCGCATCGTGCGGGAGCTGGGCCCCACCGGCTTCGTGCTGCGGGAGGAGGGCGGGCCCGCGCACCGGGTACGGAGAGAGGGGAGGGGGGGCGCGCGCAGGGGCGGGCTCGCTATAAGGCCCGCGGTGCCGCGCCAGCCCTGCCCGCCGCTGGGTGCTGAGTGACCCGCCGCCCCGCAGCGTCTGCCGGGGCGCCAGCCAAGGGGGCCGCGAGGTCCCTCCCGAGGCCCCCGCTCTGTTGCGCCGCGACCGACGCCGCTGTCCGTCTGTTTCCCCAGGTGCTCCTGGGGGAGCCCCACTCCTGCAGCTGCGCCACGTTCCTGAGGGAGAAGGAGCTGTGCAGCCACATCTGTTGGTAACGGCGTTGTTCCTGGGGCATCTCCCCCCTCTCCACCCCGGCTGCGGGGGCAGTGCCAGCCCTTACTCCTGCCTTTCCTCCAGGGAAGATGAAGCACTGGTGGTACAGATCAGGTGTCAAAACAGGACTTGCTGAAACAAACCCCCTTACCTCTTAACTTCGTAGTACACATGAAAGAGCAGGGAAGGAACCCAAGAATGAGGGGGCTGAATTGCTACCAATCATGTGCAATTTTCTCATTAAAGTTACCTATTTTAAATGTAGAATGGAGGGTAGAAAATTTCATTATCTTTCTGAAAGAGAGTAGTGGGAGTGAAGTTACAGACCAGTGGTCTTACTTCAGATTCAGGTAAATTACAAACCCCTCGGTTAACATCAACTGCTGGGGACCTACTAGCTGTGCTTGCTGTAAAGGAAAAGTGGTTGCTTTCTAATTTATCAGTTTGCTCTAGCACCTCTTCTTTGATACCCTGATCTCTGAGAGGACTTCATCTTTATTACCAGGAGAAAGCAGGCCTAGGATAGATATCTGCCACCTTTACTGCAAGGACTTTACTTGCAACTTTAAGGCATTTTTGACTAACCATCTCATTTTATTTAACTCTCCCCTTCTAAAGTTTCTAGAGTATTATGTTTTGGTATCTTATTTCCTCATTCCACTCAGGGTGTTGTTACTATTTAATGGCTATTTCTACTTTTTTTGAATTAATGCTTGTGTATCACATAAGACTCAAACAACAAGTTTCTCCTCATGTTTGCTCTAGAATTAACTTTTCCAAAAAGCAATCCATTAAAGCATGAAATTGTTTCTCTAAATGTTATGCCAGTGTGCAATTTAACCAATTAGATGTAGTCAATTATGTATTTCCACTCTAAGAGAATTCTTTGACTGTGAAAACAAAATAGTGGATGAAAGAGAACAGGTGGATGTAATTTTCATTTGGATTTCAAAAGTGTCCCTCACAAGAGACTCTTAAAGAAACCAAATAGATCTGGGGTAGTAGCTAAAGTACTGTCATGGATTAGAAAATGGCAAAGAAATGGGGGGAAATAGCAAAAAATAATTGGTAGTTTTGAGCTTTCAAACAACCGGCAGGGGCACAGAGGACCCCAGTTTGGATAAGACCTCATTTGTAGCTTAGCACTATAAACTTTTGTTCTTACAGTTTTAGTCCTAATATTTTCTCTCTGAAGTATTTAAGATGGCTGTTGTCCTTGAAATGTAAATGTGATGGGTTCGGTCACAAAAACTTCCTTGGGACTGTCACTTGACGTGCTGGAATGACCTCTGAGCCCATTTTCTCTGCCAGCTTCGGTCTCCAGAACCCTGCCTTGTTGAGCCAGACTTGCTAGCCTGCTGCAACACAGACCAAGGTCTGGTCCACACCCCACAAAGCTACAGACTTTAACCAAAAAGTGCTCAGCAGGTCACTTATCTCCAGCACCCAGACATCCAGCTCCCAATGGGATCCAAACCCCAAATAAATCCGTTTTACTCTATATAAAGCTTATACAGGGTAAACTCATAAATTGTCCGCCCTCTATATCACTCATAGAGAGATATGCACAGCTGTTTGCTCCCCCAGGTATTAATCGCTTACTCTGGGTTCAATAATGAACAAAAGTGATTTTATTAAGAATAAAAAGTAGGATTTAAGTAGTTTCAAGTAATAACAGATGGAACAAAGTAAGTCACCAAGCAAAATAAAGCAAAAACACACAGTCTAAGCGTAATACATTAAGAAACTGTTTACAGTTAATGTAAAATCTCACCCGCAGAGATGTTCCAATGCGCTTCTTTCACAGATTAGACTCCTTCCCAGTCTGGGCCCAATCCTCTTCCCAAGTACAGTCTTTGTTAGTTGCAGCAGACATCTTTAGGTGGAAACTAGGGGTGTTCTAATGACTGGCCGCCCTCTTTGTTCTGTTCCACCCGCTTTTATAGCTTTGGCACAAGGCGGGAATCTTTTGTCTCTCTGGGTCCCCACCTCTCCTTCTAAAAGGAAAAGCAACAAATTTAAGATGGATTCCCGTATCAGGAGATAGGTTTCAGAGTAACAGCCGTGTTAGTCTGTCTTTGCAAAAAGAAAAGGAGTACTTGTGGCACCTTAGAGACTAACCAATTTATTTGAGCATGAGCTTTCGTGAGCTACAGCTCGCTTCATCGGATGCATACCGTGGAAACTGCAGTAGATATTATATACACACAGAGACCATGAAACAATACCCCCTCCCACCCCACTGTCCTGCTGGTAATAGCTTATCTAAAATGATCATCAAGTTGGGCCATTTCCAGCACAAATCCAGGTTTTCTCACCCTCCGCCCCCCCACACACAAACTCACTCTCCTGCTGGTAATAGCCCATCCAAAGTGACCACTCTCTTCACATCTGATGAAGTGAGCTGTAGCTCACGAAAGCTCATGCTCAAATAAATTGGTTAGTCTCTAAGGTGCCACAAGTACTCCTTTTCTTTTTGCGAATACAGACTAACACGGCTGTTCCTCTGAAACATCTCTTCACAATGTGTATGATAATCAAGGTGGGTCATTTCCAGCACAAATCCAGGTTCTCTCACTCCCTCACCCCCCTCCAAAAAACCACACACACAAACTCACTCTCCTGCTGGTAATAGCTTATCAAAAGTGACCACTCTCCCTACACACTCCCTACAATACGTTCACATGTCCTTCCTGTGGGACCCCAGCTTCCATTCTTTCAGGGCTGGCCCACACGTACCCAGGAAGGTTTGCAAGTAAACAGAGCCATTTACAACCAATTGTCCTAGTCAGTGGGAGCCATCAAGATTCTAAACCACCATTAATGGCCCACATTTTGCATAATTACAATAGGACCTCAGAGTTATACCTTATATTTCTAGTTTCAGATACAATAATGATACATGCATACAAATAGGATGAATACACTCAGATTATAAGCTTTGTAATGATACCTTACAAGAGACCTTTTGCCTAAAGCATATTCCAGTTACTCATAAGCATATTCACACTCATAAGCATATTTCCGTAAAACATTATGGAGTGCAACGTCACAGTAAAGTTGAAAGTAATAGCCAGTAGTTAGCTTTAGTTGACTTCCACAAGCTGATGGTTATTTTATTATCATTGTTAGGATATTGTTGAAAAAATTCAAAATTCCAAGAAACCATGAATGTAAGTATAATTATTTTTGCTTGCTTGTTTTATCTTGCATATAGAGTTTAAAGGCAAAGTTCTCTGGAGGTTGGATAAGCTCAGCTTTTAGATCAATGATTGTTTTCCCTTAACTAGCATACCAACATTTTTATGCTTTGGGGCATTTTCAGAATTCTGAAACATGATACCTTTTTCCTATCTGACAGGTTTCAGAGGAACAGCCGTGTTAGTCTGTATTCGCAAAAAGAAAAGGAGTACTTGTGGCACCTTAGAGACTAACCAATTTATTTGAGCATGAGCTTTCGTGAGCTACAGCTCACTTCATCAGATGCATACCGTGGAAACTGCAGCAGACTTTATATATACACAGAGAATATTCTCTATATATTATAATATATATTATATATAATATATAATATATATTCTCTGTGTATATATAAAGTCTGCTGCAGTTTCCACGGTATGCATCTGATGAAGTGAGCTGTAGCTCACGAAAGCTCATGCTCAAATAAATTGGTTAGTCTCTAAGGTGCCACAAGTACTCCTTTTCTTTTTCCTATCTGTAATACTGCTGCTAAAGGTACAACTGTAAAGTACTTAAAGAAAAATCTAGTCATTTGCAACACTTTCAGGGCCTTAGAGTAGAAGATCATGTGATTTAATAAAGCACTTATCCCACTCAGAGTATCCTAAAACATTTTCAGATCCAAGTACTTCATTGATTTGGCAAACATATAATCCATTTTGCACTTGGACAGATTCTGCACGGCACCTAGTACTACTCATTACAGTAAGTGAAACTCCCTTCTAGCCATGTTTGTGCCACACAGATTCTGGGGGTGATGGGTCTCCTGGAATAAATTAATAGCTGCAGTTTTGGGTTGCTTCTGATCATAGCTAATACATATACACCACCATATTTTGGTGCTGTTTCAGGAAACTTGACTTGAGTTGTACAGAAAAACCTTTGAACCAATTTTGCCATAAAGATCAGATTTAGATGTGAAGTTGTACAAAACTATCATTACAAATTGCAAATGAGAAATGAAGATTTACAACATTTCTGGCAGTAGAAGCACTGACAGAGTTATGATTTAGCCTGACAGTTATTATAGCTGAGTATTAGTAAATGTAAAATTTTTGCCAAAGAGCTTTAATCTGAGTTTTCTATAGATGCTTTTCAGCTGGGTCTTCTGGAAGGAGAGATCAATGACATGCTTCAGGGATTACAGCAAGAACAGACCCTCCCCCCAAGAGCAAACACTCTCTCCACCAAAACATTTCAGAAAGAGGATGATGGATACATTAATCAGAAAGAAATTGATGCAGAGGCTGTCTGTCCTATTTGCCAGGAAGAGCTACTAAAGAAAATGTTTCCCATCACTTACTGCAGGTTAGATATATAGTTTTTCTAGTTTGTTTTCATGGTGGAAACTCAGAAAATGTTTGTTATATTAGCTAGTGATAGCAAGTTTCTACACAATTAATGTTGCAGGGGTCCCATTGGAGGGCTGGTCTTGACATGTAAAAATCATAATTTTAAATAGTTAATTTTTACCGATGGCTTTTTTTTTTTATAAATGCTCTTTGAAACAAAGCAGTAGTAGTGCATGACTTTTGCATTGTAGCTGAAAAACTATTGTATTAATGATACTGGATTTTCTAAATGTTTATGGACAGGGTACAGTAATTGATGCCTGTTTCAGACCTTGTCTATTCTCTACAGTTTTGTCGACAAAAGTCAGCTTTCGTCGACAAAACAGTGGAAGTGTACACCCTGACATGCTCCTCCTGCTGATGTAACTCCCCTGCTATGCAGACATAATAAAAGCACCTCAACAAGAGTCGTAGGACTTATGTCAGTGTAGTTAAGATGCTGCAGTGTCTGTGTAGACACTGAGTTCCTTACATTGGCTGTCATTCTTGTCAATTTCATGAAATTGACAAGAAAGCTGGCTCCTGGCTCCCCAGCCAGACTGCTGCCCTGTCTCCACTCCAAGCTGGGTTGCTTCCTGGCTCCCTGTTCCTCGCTGGGAATTCTGCTGCCCCTTGGGGTCCTGGCTCCCCGCTCCCCACCAGGAGCATGGCAGCTGACCAGATTCTAGGCACGAATATCCCCATCAAAGCCGAGAAACCCCTGTTGTCTGCCCCTGTCCCGTCCCTGCTCCCAGCTGAGAGCATGGAAGCAAGAAGGACTCCCAGTGGGGAGCTTCATGGAGCTGAGACCCCTGACTCTCAGTCCTCCACATTGCCCCTCTTCAGTTGGTGGAAGCACTTCTGCTGAGGACATGCACCACTGACAGAAGGAAGGTAGTGTGGACATCAGCCACTGCCGTAATTAATGTCGTGGCTGTAAGTTGACCTAAAATAGGTTGACTTAAGATTGTATAGACATAACCTTACTTTTTGTAGGTACAGCTGTGGAAACAACGTTCACATCACATGCATGAAGATTTGGGCTGATCACCAGGGTGAATTGGAGAGTGACTCTGTGGTGAAGTGTCCCCTCTGTAGAGAAGAATTTGCACCATTAAAGCTCATTTTAGAAGAATTCAGAAACTCCACTCAGCTTGTGACTGCAGCAGAGAAAGAGAGACTTGACAAACACCTTGGACTCCCCTGTAATAACTGCAGAGCATTTCCAGTTGAGGGAAAATGCTACAAGTATGTACTTTTAAAACACTTCTAGTTTAACGTACAATTCCTTGTAACAACCTATACTTCACTACTTATTCCCCTTTGTCTTTATTATAACCAAACAATGTTTCTCTGTGAGTTAGATGACTTTGGTTCAAGTCTGATTATACACTCAACCCCTTGGTGCTGATTTCTGGTCAATTTACATTACAGTGATCAGTGTAACAGACTCCTAATGGGATCTTTAGCTCAATGATGTATGAGGTTGAGTCAGCACCTCAGAATTCCTTAGTGTAATGCATTTCATCTGAAGACTTATGGCTATATCCACTGAAACACACAAATAACTTTACTCACACAAGATGTTGCATTGCCAGTGATGAGAGTAAAATTATTTGTGTTTGCAGTGGTGTTGTAGATGTGTTTGTGCCAAGATATTAGAGAGACAAGGTGGGTGAGGACACACAGGGTTCCAGAAGGTGCAGTCCAGGGAGGGGTTGTCATCTCTTACCCTTTAACCCACAATGCCTTGCCACTGTAGATCCCAGTTTGGGATGTTCACAGCCAGCAACAAGCATGCAGGTCAAGTGTCTGTGCACTACGCAGCCAGCCCTGGTTGAGGAACTCAGCAGCCTGTTGACGGCCCCTCTCTGGCTTCCACAAGTCTTGGTTAAGACCAAGGTGACCCCAATACATGCCCAGTCCCAAATTTTCCTCAAACCATGAACTCTGCAATGTCTAGCCCTCTCCTGGACAGTTCAGAGAAATAATAAGGTTTGTTTGTTCCTTTAAAGAAACAAAAGCACATCACAGCTTGTTTACTGGGGTAAATACACCATTCCCTGCAAACACATCACTAAGTTGGTTTATAATAAATTGATTTTATTTTTTAATAATAGGACAAAGGTTAAATGACACCAAGTAAAAGGAATAAAGTCAGAAAGGGTTAGGCCTGGTCTACACTACAGAGTTAGGTCAACGTAAGGCAGCTTATATCAACCTAACTTTATAAGGATCTACACTACAATGTTCCTCCTGCCAATTTAACTCGCCTGCTGTGGCAATGTACTAACACCACGTCTGCAAGAGGCGTAGAGATTAGATCAATGTAGTTAGGTCAACACACTGTCCATGTAAGACACTGCATTGCTTACATTGCCTGTTGCTGCCTTTGACAGCCCAAGCCCCACCACCCCACCTAGGACAGACGGCCAGGGCTCTGGCTTTCAGTGCCCCACAATGCCCCACTTTAGTCCGTGCAAGCACTCCTGGTGAGGACACACACTGCCTACAGAAGGGCAGAGTGTGGACATCAAGAGCCAATTTAATTACTACAGTGGCTGTAGGTCGACCTAACTTAAGTCGACTTAATTTTATAGCATAGACATGCCCTTAAAAGAAAAAAAAATCTGAAAACACATCTAAAACTTTAATCTAGCTAGGTACAGGCTTTGTTCAAGACAGTTGTCTCTCACCAGTATTCTTCTCAGTTATGACTGACTTTTTCCTCAGTCTGGACCTTTCACAGAAGTACAAGATGCTGTCTACCCTTGTCTTCCTAGGTGAAGGATCTTTGCCTAAGCCCATTTCTCACCTATTTTCAGTTTCCAGAGACTTCAACCCCTCCTTGGTTGAAGGACTCATCTTTCTCATCTTGAAAAAGCACTGGCCCCTTGTCTGTCTAGTGATGGATGCTCTGTGTAGCTCCACAGCTTGTCTGTTTCACCAACAGAAATTGATCCACTAAAAGATTTGCTGGACAGCTTGCCTGTCTCAAATTATTCATGTAATTGTTTGCCAAATCAGGGTCATTGTGCTGACTAGTTGCTTTTTCCTTTAGATCAGCTGTACTGAGAATTGCATCAAGGTCAAATGTACCAAAGCTATGTTGAACCATTTGTGTTTTAAATGAAATACTGTTCCGCTAGAATCTTCTTTTCAATAAATATAGACAGCCATCAAGTTATTTATTTTAAAAAGTGATTGTTCAACCCAAAATCACCTTTGGAAAATATTTTGCCCATCCTCCCATGCAGCATGTGGCCACAAGGTTTGCTTTTTCCCTCCCCCCTTGCCCTTCTTACTGAGAAGAGCATCCTCCAGGATTCCTTCATCTTGAATTACTTCTTGAACAGTAAAAAGAAAAGGAGTACTTGTGGCACCTTAAAGACTAACCAGTTTATTTGAGCATCCGATGAAGTGAGCTGTAGCTCACGAAAGTTTATGCTCAAATAAATTGGTTAGTCTCTACAGTGCCACAAGTACTTCTTTTCTTTTTGCGAATACAGACTAACATGGCTGCTACTCTGAAACCTTCTTGAACAGTGTGCATGTGCCACTTCATCATGAGCTTTAGTATACTTAGGAGAAAAATACAGAAATGTTGCTGTACAGCAAGCTGAAGGAATGTATATGGGTTTTCTCCTTCAAGTATAGAATCCACCAATGGTTTTTTCTTTAGCAGACCCCTAAAACACTTTGAATGGAGGTACAGGACCCCTTTGGAAAGTTAAGATATAGTTCACGGACACCCAGGGGTCTGCAGACCACAGGTTGAAAACCACTGTTGTGTTGTAATGACAACTTTTCGCTGACCCCATTGAATTAGTCTGTGGACCCCCGCAACACTGGCATACACTATTCACTTTTGTATAAAATTCAGCCAGAAAGAAAGCAACAGGTTTTATTTTCTAAAAACTTTCACTGGTGAAATGGGCTTGAGTTTGGATAATTTTATACTGTAATATGGGACTTCCTGATACTAAATAGTAGAATTTTCTACAAAGGTTTTTCATACATTAATAAGTTCTCCTAAACTTAACATTCCACTCCAACTACCTTATATTTTTGTTTTTTAGGTGCACTGAGTGTAGTGAATATCACCTATGCCATGAATGCTTCACTAGCGTTTGCCATCCTCCACATGTTTTCACCTTTCGACAGGTACAGAACTATATTTTATTGCATCATATCCAAAGCTCTCTAATGGTCAGACATAGAAAACATTTTATGTGGGAATGTAAAGCTGATCTTGTTTTTTAAAAATAAAAACCACTGTTACAATGACTGGGATTACTTGTGATGGACTGTAGACCACTATGAAATACTTAAATAGTGAGGAAGGAGTAGAACCATAAACTGAAATGATACTTCAAAATAGGCTCAATTGTGGGGGTGAGGAAGACAACATGACAGCTGCCTCTGTACTATTTGTCTTCTGTCTTGCTCTGGACCTTTCAAATTACTCTGCAGAACCTGGGAACAGACAGATAATGGGTCATTTCGGGGCTGGGGGACTGAATGCCGTCATCCCCTCTCCTGGCCCTCATATCCAGTGGTATTTTCTATAAAAAAAATACAGAACCATACTGTATTAACTTCTTGGAGCCCCACTCCATGGTAGGATCACCCTTTTAAAAATGCTCAGGACAGCCACTAGCTGGAGGAGCCCAGTCAGCATAGCTATATTGGAACCATAGTGTCAGGGGAGTGCTGGGAGCACAGACCTAGATCTAAGGCATGCGGTTATCACTGTCATCTAGCTTGGCCTTCCACTGTGCCCTACCCCAGGATCTAAAAGTCTTGGGCCGTGATCTAGCCTATTATCAGTTGGTGCATTTCCATAGTTAACTAATTTTTACATCATTAACTCACTGTGTAGAGTCAAGGCACAAACCATGTGAATGAGGATTGCCATAGGTTCAATGACAGGTTCAAGTGTATACATTTGATTTTTCTGCAGCTTTGCTTCTAAAGACCCAGAAATATTAACTCTTCAAGTTTACCATCCATAAGGATAAGTTTGTTTGGGTTTTTTTGTTTGTTAGACATAAGGGCCAAGATTGTCCTCACTGTTGTGAAAGACAGCACAGCACTTCAGAGCTTTTGCAAAACCTCATACAACAAGAGTGTCTTTTAAAATACAGGGACTTCAGTCAGAATGGCGATTAATCTGTTTTTGTTGCTACAGAAAAAATTTGTTAAATTGTTCATGGTTTTGTAAATCATGAAAAGAGAAACTCATATTTTGGCTACTGAAAATTGGAGGTCTTTTTCTCAATTACTTATTGCACCATATTCTGTGATCTTTCATTAGCTCTTTCTGTATTCAACAGAAGAGAAATCAGAGGTGGAGGTCACTTGACCAAGTTTCACAATTGTCAACTCCAGGAGGAAATTTAAAAAGCATTAATCCAGGCAGTAATTCTAAAGAAAAGATGTTACATCTTCAGGAGAAGTAAGATAAAAAAAATTTCATACTATTTAATGTAATCAATTTCAACATTCTTTAAAAACAATTTTTTTCCAATTCATTAATATTTACTTTTGTTTATAGAAATGATCCTGTAAAGGGTAACAGGAAATGCTTTAGAGAAACCAGATGTGTATTAACTTTGTATCTTCTTAATCTTGTTAAAATAAAATTTTAAATGCACCTTGCAAGTGAGTGCGGTTCTTCTCACCTGTGTTTAGAGACTAATGGCTTGAGCCTTGGAAAAACATTTGAAACCGTCACATTATGAACTAACCTTTGAATAGCTGTAACAAAATCTTCCAGCAAAAAGCAAAAGCTATGCATTTAAAAAATTTAATGTGTTTGTGGAATTTCTGAATGGAAAGAGAAAGTACCAGCAATATCATAAGAAAACCTTATGAAAATAGGCTTACCAGCCGGGTTTGCAGATGAAAAAGATTTGGATAAATATGAGTTGAATTGATGTGCTTATTGAAATCAAACTCTTTGCAGTTCATTGATAACTAAGAGCTAGCATTGTACCTCTTTGTACTAGAACAGAATAGTGCTGTAGTGCACTGTCTGCAACAGGATCCATACATGTAAACAAAATCTGTGTACACCTCACAGAAAGTCTTAGTGAGGAAGTATAGCCTTGTGGTTAAGACACTAGCCTGGGCCTCAGAACATAAGGATTAATTTCCGGGCTCAGCACAAGCTCCCTATGTGACCTTGAGCAACTCACTTGACCCCTTTTGTGCCTTGGTTCTCCCAGAAATAAAAAGGAGATTATAATATTTCAACCAAAAGTTATAGGCTTGATGCAAGAATTACTTGAGTGAAATTCTCTCACCTGTATAACCCAGAAGGTCAGACTAGATTATCATAATGGCCTCTTTTCTGCGGAGAGTAAGGGTCCACTGATGATGGTTTTCTAGCAAGATCAGGGCCTCAGTAATAGTGGTCAAACACATTAATCTATTGAACCATCAGCCTGTAAAGTGATAGTCCCATCACCAAAACTAGCCTGCCATTTTGAAAGTTTCAGTTTCTATTGCTATTTTCCTACTATGTACTAAAAACATGTTCTGTATTTTCTGTTTAGATCCAGTTGCATCCCAAAGCACATTGTAAAATCTTTACCTGTGATGTGGATTAGAAAACATAGCAACTTTCTTGCTCCAGGTCTCCAATGTAGGCTCTGCTTGAAGATCTTTTGCCTTGGTCAGTGTGCAAGACTCTTGCCATGTAATCACAAGGTAGAGAAAACTAAAGGCTCTAAATTTTACTGAACCCAAAACCCAATGTTCATTCCAAAATCTCACTGTTAGCCTGTGTGTTCATGCTTGTGGTTCAGCTCTTTAACATAGTCTAGACACTTATTATTCTCTTCTGCAAAGTTGATGAAAATGTAAGCATTGGAGGGAATATGTGAAGTATTCTGTATGCAGGGTTGTTGTAGTCGTGTCAGTCCCAGGATATTCGAGACAAGGTGGGTGAGGTAATCTTTTATTCTTCAACTTCTGTTGGTGAGAGAGAAGCTTTCGTGCCTACACAGAGCTTTTCTTCATCTCTGGGAAAGCTTACTCAAGCTATGTCTCCACTACAGCTTATGTCGGCATAAAAACGTCACTCAGGGGTATGAATAAGTTCTCTCCCATCAGCTTAGAGCATCTGCACTAGCAGCGTTACAGCAGCCCAGCTGCATCGGTGCAGGTGCGCTGCTGTCAGCTCTGTAGTGTAGCCGTAGCCTCAGTGTCACAACTATATACAGGATGGAACAGATCGTTTAATATAAGTAATTAATATATTTCAAGGAAACATTCAGGGTGAAGTGGGCCGTAACACCTTTCCAGTCATAGGGAGGAAAGGAAGGGGGGGGAACAGCTGCGGGGGGAAGAGTCAGTGGGCTATAGATTGTTGTAATAAACCATAAATTACAACAGTTACGCCCAGCCTTATAGTCAGAAGCAATCTCCCCACAGACCAGGACACACCAACTCAAAGGGGCACCACACCCTTCCAGAACAGATGCAAAACCTGCAGACATATCTCCACTGCTACAATGATTAACACCCCCCACAACACACCTTTCACGATCCATGGGTTCTACACATGTCTATCACAACATGTAGTGTATCTCATCCAGTGCACTAAATGCCTCTATAGCTACTATGTGGGTGAAACCAGACAATCACTACACTTTCAAATGAACTTGCACAGGAAAATGATAAAAGACAAAACTACCACGTCCCCTACGGGTGAACACTTTTCACAAAGCGATCACTCTAAATCTGACCTCTTTGTCCTCTTCCTCAAAGGAAACCTGTACAACACTTTCAAAAGACGAGCCTGGGAGCTTCAATTCATAAATCTTTGCTAGACACTAAAAATCATGGACTGAATAGAAATACTGGATTTATGACTTATTACAAGAATATATAACCTACTAACAACTTCCTCCCAGTAGTTCTCTCCTTCCTTTCCATGCTATGACTGGAGGGGTGCTAATCGCCCACTTCACCTTGAATGGTCCCTTGAAATACGTGTTAACTACTTATGTTAAACAATATGTTCCGTCTTGTATTTAGCTGTGACACTGAGGCCAGGACTACATTACGCACTTACTTTGGAATAACTGTGTCGCTCAGGGCTGTGAAAAATCCACCCCCCTGAGCGACGTAGTTATACCAACATTAACTCCCCCATCCCCTGTGTAGACAGTGCTGTGTTAGTGGGAGAGCTTCTCTCGCCGACATAGCTACCGCTTCTCATGGAGGTGGAGTTATTAAGCTGACGGGAGAGCACTGTCCCACCAGCTTAAAGCATCTTCACCAGAAGTGCTACAGCAGGGCAGTTGCACTGATACAAGTTTGTAGTGTAGACCTAACCTGAGTACATTTCCAAGACCTGAAGAAGAGTCCTGTGTAAGCTCAAAAGCTTGTTTCTCTCACCAATAGCAGTTGATCAAATAAAAGATATTACCTCACCGACCTTGTCTTTCTAATATCTTGGGACCGACACAGCTACAACACAGCAACCCAAGTTAAAAAGCAGAATTGACAGGTCTTCACTGCTATTTCAACCCAAGTTAGGATTTTTTTTTTTTCCTGCAGTGAAGACATACCCCGTGAGCAAATTCCTTTTCTCCTTTGGAGGGAGGAACATCTCTGACCTGTGCTCTGAGGGGTTTCCTGAAATGGAACCTATAGTATTTCCTGACTTTGGAGTGCTTAGCTTTGCAACCTTAGAGTTCTCTCAATATACATTTGTAGAAAGGAGCTTCACTCCTCTGAACTCAGATGTCTTGCAACAAATTGTCAAACATTTTTGTAAATGCCATGGTTTGGGACTACCTATTTGATTAGACCACTCTAATACCCTACCGCGTGCATTATAAGTAGGCTGCAGGAGAAGTCCCTTCCCTTCTCCAGCACACCTTAGGAAGCCCATAGAAGACATCCTTTTTCGGATTTGCATAACTGCTGGGGATCTTCTAGTTTACTAACATGATGAACTATTTTTACAGCAATTCACACCATCCTGTAAAAAGAAAAGCCAGTGTTGCCTGAAAGTACACAAACAAATATTAATCTAAACATCTATAGTTAGTATCTTTTATAGATTTCTAGAAAGAGTGCAAGTGAAGTGCCAGGAGAATTAGGCTAAAAGAAAAATACTGAAGTCAACATTGAATCTGTAGATCAGTGAGCATAGGTGCAACTATTTTCTTCAAGGGAGGTAATTAAAATGTATTTGAAATCTGAAGCACATCAATAAATGTATTGATTTACAGCAGCCAATCCAAGTTGATGTAAGGCATTTTCCATAGTAAACTAGAGTTGGGACTTTTTACATGAAAGGAATATGCCAATTATACACTAATGTAGCTCCAGTGAAGGTACTTCTGGTTTATAATGGTAAGAGAGAAGAATCTGACTCCTTAGAATATCCTTTCTGCATGCAAGAATAATTACTTCTGTAGTATTCTTCCAAGTTGGATTAATTATTATTATTATATTGTTGATAATTATCAGGACACAGCTCCATGTATCTTAACTGACTCTCTTTTTTAAGTTCCACAGAGAATGTATTGACAACTGGTTATTGCACCAAAAAAATGCATGTCCTATTGATGGATATATTGTGTATAATCCATTAACCTGGAAGGATATATCAGCCATTCGTAATGTCAGTCAGCCAGGATCTCAAACAAATACTACCAAACTTGTAAAGCAGATGGAACCAGAGCTTTTCATACCTGGAATTGGATTGTTCTTCAAGCAAACACTGTTAGGCCATACACTTGAAAAATCTCAAGATAGCCTCCAGAGACTTCATAACAATAAAGATCCACCACATTCTCAACAGGGTTTAACTTTAAATGGTTTAAGCTACTTTCATTTAGGAGATTCTGATTCTAGTCAGCACAACATTGATAGAAATTTAAGTCTACAGTTTTCCAGGCATGGTAAGGATTTAGCTCATAAGCCTTTCCAGAAAATACTCTCTCAAAAATCCTATTCTGTTACATCTAGTAAAGATGCAATTTCTAATGGTACGAGAGGCTTAAATGGAACTTGTACCAATAAAGAGAAAGGAGCAAAAGTGTACCACGCTGACCATGCTAACCCAAACAAAGTAGTTGCTTTTGAAGACAGGAATAACCATGAAATTTCAGCATGTGTAAGATTTCCTGGGAAATTGAACTTTGAGGATAATTTGGGGAGTACAATTGGCTTTATGTTTCCAAAAAGGGACAATAAGTGTGTGGGAAAAGCCAGACAGCAAAAAAGGCTTCTAGCAAGACCACCTAAGCATAAGCCTCTGAGTCTTAAAACTTCAGAAGTAGCTTTATTAATGGAAGGAATTCCACTGAACAACAAGTCATAATATAAAGAATGTATGAAATATTTAGAAAACAGCTATATTTTTATAGTTTTAAACTCATGCTTTTTGTCTGAGTTTTTATTTTCCATTAGTGTATTCCCAAGAGGCTGTTTCTACCAAGTTTAAAGGTCCTTTACACCACTGGACTGGCTTAATGGAGTCCGAGAATCAGCTCTAATAACTAAGCGGAGGTGAATAAAGTTAAGCTGAAAGCTGAAATATTTATTGCAAAAACACTAATAATTTTAAAAAAAACTTACAGCTCTTAGTTGGCTAGTCAAAGATATAATAGAATTTCTGAGAGAACAGGAAAGACTTACACGTTACAATATTGAAATAAAATATTCAAATTTTAACTGAGACTACAAAGTGGGCTTCAGAGTACTGTAAAGTAAGCAGATTTGACATACACATCTCACACTAAATATAGGAATCCACAATGCTATTTTTAGTTGCTTTTCAGAGTAGAATCACACCATTAAAGAACAATCAAAGTTTGATGCACCATTTTTTAACCTCCAATTAACTTCTTCCAAAAAAAGGGGAACTTAATATGTTTGAGAGGCTGCAGGGGGCCAAATATCAGGGTCTTTAATTTATCTGAAATTAATTGGAGCAAGTAGTTTATCTAGTTATATCAAATTATGTCCAACTAGTATTTACATATTGCTGAAATACTAAGACTGACCCTGTCATTTTCAATAAAAAAAGATTTAACACAAAGAACCTATTTATAATATTGAATTATATTAAAGCCATTCTTTCTCTGCTGACATTCTAACTCTTTTCCTATACATTTCCATTGATGTAAAAACAATATAGAAGACATATTATGGTTAAATGACAACTCATTTTCTAAAAGTTGGTGGGCTGCTATCTGACATCGGACAAGGAGCTCTTGGGTAATTTAACAAAAATTGCATTCATTTTCAGAGTACAGACCAAAGGAAAAGAGTCTGTCATCTGAGGAGTAAATTTTTAAGATAATACATAGGAATTTAGCCACACAACTCCCATTAACCTTAGTGTATGTCTGCATCCCTGTGTATTGTACTGTCACAGGGCAGGTACATCCTGTCAGGGTACTGGGTCACATATGGACAGAAGAAAGGGAAAGGCTGTATAGCAGTCAGTTAGGTCCCACATTAGTGACCCTGACTGTAAACTGGGGTAGTAGGGCCTAGTGGCCGGAGTCAATAAAGCAGCCCTCCCACTCAGGGCAGCGTGGTCTAATAGCCCAAGTCAAGAGCGTAGCCCTTCTACTTAGGGCAGTATGGCCAAATAGCCCAAGTCAATAGCACGGGCCTCCTGCTCAGGACAGCATAGCCTAATAACCAGAGTCAATAACGCAGTCCTTCTACTCAGGACAGAGTAGCTTAAGGGCCAGAGTCAATAAATGTGTCCACTTCTGGGGTACCCTGTGGCTTACTGGCTTGTTGGGGAAGTGGGGTGCCACCTAGGGTTATGTGGCGCCCAGGGTAGGGGGACTTGGGCCCTCCCTGCTCCTCTACGTCCCAGCCCATGGCTCTGGCAGTGATCGGAGTGCTCACCACCAAGTCAGCGGGGATCCTCCCAAAGCATGCTGGCCAGTTCCCTGGTTCACTCACGGGAGCAAAGTCTAAGTCCCCGGGCCGCTTCCTACCCTTTCTCCCTCAGCGATACTCCATGGTTCCCTTGGGTCTCTGGGGTCCTCCAGCTGTGTAGCTCCTGCTCGTGTGTCCTGTTCTCTGGGTTTGTCAGGCAGCCTGGAGTCCATCTGGAGCTGTGTGTGTCTTGAGTCTGTAATCGAGGCCTGTAGCAACTCCCTGAAGAGATCCTGCATTCTGTGTCATCCCACTTCAGCAGCCTGCCCAGACTGAGGTGGGCCGCTTCCTTTTATACTCTGCCTCCAAGCTGAGCATGTGCAGCAGGGTCTGAGGGATGGGGCTTCCTCAGCCTGCAAAGCACAGTTAACCCTTTGGGGGCTGGTGCAGGGTAGGTACACCCCATCACATGTACCAATAAGTTAATCAATTACTAATACACTAAACAGAAAAACTTCAAGTATTAAAATGTAGATATTTGTGATAGCAAACCACACATTTTTTTATGATTTGGTACTGATAAACTGAGAAATGGGAGGTGATTTTATGAAACTTACTCAAATAATTTGACATCTGTCTTTTCCCAGCCATCTTTCATTGCTTTGGTCTTTAAATCAGATGCTGTAGATTTTGGTAGTGCTTGCAAACTCTCTAGTTGCAATATTTTATTGCTATCTTCCATCCAGTTGCTTCAGATTATATTTAATGAGATCCATCAAGTATGCTATGATGTAGTGTCTCTGTTTTAATATTTTTGTTGTATTTTTTTTTAAAGTACAACAATCTACCATAGAACTCAACACAGCCTTTAATTTTGCAAGTATTTTTTTGCAGATACAAATCAGGTGGGGACCCATCAGATGTAACTTTGAGAAAATGTGGCCCTCTTTACTCATAGAAGTGGAAATAATCTATTAAAAGTCTATGATTTCCAGTAAAAAGAAAAGTAGTTCTTCTAATTTATAGCATATGTCTAATGAGATTACAGTGGTAATGGGATGCATTTTGTTGAATTATTGAAAACATACTGGATATGAAACTATCAGTCAGGTGAGCGGCACATAAAGTCATTACGTACAACCAGGGAACTTCCCAATATTTAATAGGTCAGAATTTAAGAATATTTAAGCAACTAATGAGTGAACTCTACTTAATTCACTAACAGTCTGAAGTCTTGTGTTAGAGGGAGCAGTCTTGAATGTATATGGTTTCCTCTCTTGATAAGAGAATACCAGAAAAATGGGTACCACTGAAAAGAAGAAGCAAACACACTCACTGAATACAGCTGAAGATTTGAGTGACTCCTGAGTGACAATTCAGGACACTTTTTAAAAGTGCATTTATAAAGTGGAGGGGAGAACAGAAAAAAGAAACAAAAAAGTAAAGAAATGAAGGGAGGGAAAGAAAAGGAAGAGGGAAGAAAAGAGACTGACATCTGGTTCCATCCACTAAGAATTAATCAAATATTTTTTTTACAAAATAGACTAAAATCTTTTAAAGTTTGTCTAAGGTCCCTCTTCTCCAAAATGTTACCTGCTCATCTGCAGCTTAAAGGACATATTTGGTCCAGATGCACTGGGAGCACCAGAGACTCCAAAATTGTTGTTTAGGTGGAGAAAGCTCCATAGGTTCACCCGACTAGCTTAACCTGTTAACGATTTCCTGAGAGAGGGTTTGAGAGATGAGCGTCCAGTGCTGGGCACCAGTTGGTACAAAAGCAGGACAAGAAGTCAGCATGGTGCTGTTGTGTAACAATGTCTTGCTGGAGTTGTGAAGATAGAATTACTTGTGCATAGCTTTGTTGTGGCTTTTGCCGACTCTGTTCAAGATGAACTGGACAGGAGGTCTCTTATCTGTAATCAGTATTGGGGCCTCATTATGCTGCATGGTGTACAAACGAGTAGCACAGGGGTTCTCAAACTGGGGGTCAGGACCCCTCAGGGGGTCACAAGGTTATTACATGGGGGGTCGCGAGCTGTCAGCTCCACCCTAAACCCCGCTTTGCATCCAGCATTTATAATGGTGTTAACTATATTAACAAGTGTTTTTAATTTATAAGGGGGGGGGCTACATTCAGAGGCTAGCTATGTGAAAGGGGTCATGAGTACAAAAGTTTGAGAACTACCTGTGTAGCAAGATAGTCCCTGCAATCAAGAGCCAATATAAGAAAATACTTTTCAGTAGGTTTAACAATTGCAGTGAATATGGGGCAGAGTGGAAAAGAAACCACATATGAATGAAATAGATTAGGAAGGATACCCTGAGCTTCTGGGTAATATTACATGACCTCAAGAAAATCAACATACTTAAGTAATAATTTCAGTTCTGCCTTTGGCTGCTCAGGAGCCAGGGAGTGGGACCAATACATAATTGTGGGTACGAAATCTTTGCACCTTTGAAGAAAACAGAAAAGATGAGTATGAGGTATCCTATCCAAGAAAGAGCACCAGTCAGTCACATGATATAACACTGTATAAAGAGATATTTTCCCTTCCTAAAACCGATCTTTGCAGCCATATGGCATTTAGAAACAAATTCAAATACCTCTATCCAAAGTTACACAAACGTCATCAAGTCCTAAACAGCATTTAAGATCAGAATTTCACAGCAGTAATCTGAATTTATATAAAATGATGGTAATCAATACAGTACCTTTGGGAAGCTGTTGCTTGACTAAAGTGTACCACAAAAAACTCAATTCTCACCAAATTGCTAATTTTGCTCCCCTTCTCTGGTCCTCTTTATTCTTTTCCTAGTTTTATGCAATTTAAACTTAATTTATATAATGACACACATGACAAAATATCTCTAGGATTAGGACCTGAAGCCATTCCAGTGTTATCAGCCAATATCCTGACATTTAGTTAGTTACTGCTGAGTACAACAAACTAACATAGCTAATTTGATTTAAAGCACATTCTCTACAAATCTGGTTAGGTAAATCAATCCTGCAAAAGACAGCACCCCTTCATTTGAATCCCAAAGCAGCTGCATAACTAAAAACCAATTTCTCACCTGTTAATTGTGTGTGTGTGAGAGAGAACACACTGGTACAGATAAACTGAGTGTTTTCCTTTCCTCTGGACATTGGATAGGTGGTATCCCATCAGAATACAGAAGTTTTTTTTTACTTTGCTGTACATAGGTAAACTCCTCAGTTGATGACTTCCAAAGCTGCAAAATATGGATTGTTGACCCTATCGTCCTAATTCAAGTTACTCATACCAGGCCTCGTATCTAATGAGACATTTGGGGGAGTGTCTGTTACTGGTCAGACCACAAAAAACAAGAAATTTGTTTTCCTTGTGGTGTAATTGCCAAAGGTTTGTGTGCGTCATAAATATAAAGGGAAGGGTAAACACCTTTAAATCTCTCCTGGCCAGAGGAAAAGCCCTTTCACCTGTAAAGGGTTAAGAAGCTGAGATAACCGCGCTGGCACCTGACCAAAATGACCAATGAGGAGATAAGATACTTTCAAAGCTGGAGGTGCAGGGGGGGACAAAGGGTTCTCTCTGTCTGTGTGTTGCTTTTGCTGGGACTAGAGCAGGAATGCAGGTCAGAACTCCTGTAAAAGGTTAATAAGCAATCTAGTTAGATATGCATTAGATTCTGTTTTGTTTAAATGGCTGACAAAATAAGTTGTGCTGGATGGAATGTATATTCCTGTTTTTTTGTGTCTTTTTGTAACTTAAGGTTTTGCCTAGAGGGATTCTCTATGTTTTGAACCTGATTACCCTGTAAGGTATTTACCATCCTGATTTTACAGAGGTGATTCTTTTACTTTTTCTTTACTTAAAATTCTTCTTTTAAGAACCTGATTGCTTTTTCATTGTTCTTAAGATCCAAGGATTTGGGTCTGTGCTCCCCTATGCAAATTGGTGAGGATTTTTATCAAGCCTTCCCCAGGATAGCGGGTGTAGGGTTTGGGAGGATTTTTGGGGGGGAAAGACCTTTTAACCGAAGCTGGTAAGATTAAGCTTAGGGGGTTTTTCATGCAGGTCCCCACATGTGTACCCTAGAGTTCAGAGTGGGGAAGGAACCTTGACAATGTGGATAGGTCTGACACACTAGTTATTTGTCCAAGGAACCAGGAACCAACAGCAGGGTCATTGAGGTCATAGGGGCTGCTCAAGCTGTTGAAATAGAAGTGTATTTGCTCCACAGATTACGTCACTTGAGGGCATTAGATGATTTTCTAAGAGGTAAAGCAAACAAACAATGCAGAGCATGTAGTGAAAACGCTCTTTGCCAATGGGAGAGAGCTCTCCCGTCCACATAATAAAACTACCTCCACGAACAGCGGAAACTATGTCCGCGGGAGAAACTCTCCCAGAAGTGTTGTCCACACAAGCACTTTTGTTGGTGTACCTTATGTCTCTCAGGGGGGTGGTTTATTCACACCCCTGAGCAACATAAATTATGCCGGCATAAGATGTAGTGTAGACATAGCCTAAGAAAGAACTGAGAGAGAAAGCAATTCAGATTTCTTATTCAACTTAAAATAGAGTAACCTATCAAGCTACTGGTAAGAAAGGCATGTTTGTTTCAGCGAGAGGACTTCGGATATATGAAAACAGTAATCTTTGCAATATTTATAGATATACAGTAGTGAAACTCTTTTTGTATATCACATTACCTAGAGAAAACAATCACCCTGAACTCTCCTTCAAAAACCCCAAACAGCAGCAAACAACCTCCTTCTGGCTGGAACTCAGGTTCCTGAGGGATGATAGAGGATTAACTTTATTTTAACCTATCATCTTTGTGTGTAGAGAATTAGAGAAACTAGACACAGACCGCTTTGGGAGCCAGCTAGTAAACATTTGTTTAAAGTTACAACAACAAAGTATGTACCAGAGAGAGCGTGAGAATGAACAGGGTATAATCTCCTCTAATTCCCATTATAATAAACAAGGTTACATTTGTGCATCAAGAGCACTCTGTGTGTCTGCTGAAGAGATAAAATATAATTGTAATTTAATTGTTAAATTGTGGGATTATAGCTCCTACTCATTTTCCAATCTCAGTTTCTCAGGGAAGTGGACTATACTCTTTTGAAATGAGAAACTGGTTGAGGCCCTGGACTCTCAAAATCTCAGTTCAATTCCCAGCTCTGCTACAGATTTCTTATGGGCCTTGGCCAAGTTATTTCATCTCTCCATGTCTCAGTTCCTCATCTGTAAAATGTATTTCCCCTTTCACATCCAGTGTCTTGACAATTTATATTATAAACTCTCGGTATTGTCTTGTACATCTGTACAGTTCCTAGCCCAGTGAAGGGTCTGATTACAGACAAAATACATGTGAGAGATGGGCAGGACAAAGGAAGATGTCAAATCTTAGATTTATTGATAAATCAAGTACCTCTCTTTAGGTATTGTCTTTGTGATGTCACAAAACAGTTACAATGTTGTTCTTATACTGCCAGGTTTGTCAATAGAGCCAGACTATTTAGATAACATTCTATGGAGAGCACTTCAGATCTTATTTAATCCTTTCATGGCTTCTCTGTGAACAGTCAACATTCCACTGACATTAACAGAAATTAGGCCTTACTGTTACAGTCAGCAATCTAGTTACTACGGACATTTAAAAAAATTGTACCGACCCCAAAGATGTAACTGGGGACCAAAACAGAAGGCAATTAAGTGTAATAACACAACATAGACTTCAAAGGACTTGCTCTGTTCTGAAGGTAAAATCCTGAGATTCTCTGAAGCGGAGCACATTATGCAAGCAGGACTGCAATGAACCAAAACATTTGGGCTTGGGTCTGAGAATGTTCCTGCAATTCCCAGTGACGTCAGTAGAAATTGTGGGTACTCAGCACCTTTCAGAATCATGCCCATTGTAATGACTCAGTCCTGCTCTAAATTAAGTCAATAGGGGGTTTTATCAGGACATAAGGTCTCAATTCTTTAGTGAACTCCTTGAGGACACAGATGACTGCCTACACAGAGCTTATTACTGGATTTGGAGCCTAAGTAAACAAATTAATAGTAAGTACAGTTTTGGTGACCAGTGACAAGCTCTTAATATAGGAGTGATTTGGTGGGAAAATTTAATTTCTTGTCATAAATCTAGCAAACAAAGTTCACATGAAACTAGTGTGTTCCTGAATAATGTGTGCTGCTTAAAGAAATTCAAAATACAAATTAAAAATAAGGCAGCAATAACTTTTAAAAACTATTTTATTATATTGCATGAGCTATGTTTTACAAATCTTAATTACATTTTCAGCAATAAAGAGAGTAGTACTGTAGTAAATACTCTGAGACATGAAGACACCTGACAAAAGGATACAAAAAAGATAGAAACACCTAAAAAGAGGGATGCAAAATGTCAATTATGTTTGAAATAGAAAATAAATGTTTACAAGACTGTGTGTTTGAAAATGATTGCCAAGGCAATGAAGTGCTTGTTCAACATTTAAGGCGCAGTCCTGCAAGATGTTAAGCACTTCCTGTGCCATCAGCTCCACGGGATTCATCATCTCACAGAATTGGACTCTTTGTGAGCTTCATGCTCTACTGAGCATTAAAAAGGGCCCTTTCCCCAACACAGCTGCAAAGATGCTGTAAAAATAGTTACAAAAGACTTGAGATCATAAAATGCATTAAAGTCTCACATCATATTATGCTTTAACTGAATCTATCAGTTCAATTGAGGAATAATATATCCAAATACTTGGAAAACATGTATAGAGATTTATTAAATCTTAATTTGTGACTAAAATTACGGAAATTTCAGTTGGTAAAAACTAATTTTTAAACTTTAAAATGTTGAGAACATGAATTACTACATAAATTTTTTTTGTTTGGTTTTTTGTTTTTTAAAAGGTTTACTACAAAGGGGTGAATGGCTTCAGATTTTTAGCAGGAAATATTTAATAATACTTTTAAAAGTAAACAAAAAAGCTTGGATAAAAGTGTTTATCATTAAAAAACGGCTATAATATCCCAAATCCTTAGCAGAATGCAGAGTGCCTATGGCCAAAAGAGTAACACACATTTACATTTTAATATGAACAATTTCGAGAATAGCATCCTCACTTTTTAAACATGATGGGCCTACTCCTGTATCTCTTGCATGCCCAAAGGCCCACTAAATTCAATGTCAAGGAAGTCAGTGGGGGAACTTGGAGTACGTAAGCAATGCAGGGTCAGGCTCAAAAGTGTGATTAAAATTAGCTCCCTCATTGTAAGTCATAAAATACCTGTCTCCATACTGCTTCTACCTCCTGCTA
This sequence comes from Caretta caretta, assembly GCF_965140235.1. NCBI lineage: Eukaryota > Metazoa > Chordata > Testudines > Cheloniidae > Caretta > Caretta caretta. The sequence continues at coordinate 50,227,867 of NC_134216.1, read as the reverse complement.
GCCAGGTAGCTCAGCACTTAAAGTAGGATGTATAATTTTTTAGCTATGTGTACATTCCATTTGAGATAATAAATGTATTAGATCTGATATCGAGATCATTTAAATCAGTTTTATACTTTGACATCAATGGATTTCAACACATTTACTCCCTGATTTAAGGAGGTGTGATCAGAATCAGGCCCTGTGTGTTTAAAAAAAACCCTTGACTGTTGAAATCCCTGGAGAGATGTGATTTCATTGATAATTTCTGACTTCTTTCCAACAAACATTTTCTTAACACTTCCCGAATAGAAAATGTAAAAACATGGCTTACAGCAAACAAGTGTTGTTATCTACATGCAGGAGGCAATGTTCCAACATGAAACACTAGATTAGTCTTTCAAAAACTACAGAAACTACATAGTTTTAGTCATGATCTTTTTTGGCTAACAGAAAAAAATTTACATGTGCTTTTCATATAGTGGAGCGTCCGACCGATAAAATAACTCTCTGAGGAAAAAGAAAGGCACTTTAGCAGGCTAGTTTACTTTCTTCAGCTCTTCCATGCCTCGGTTGTTTACTCTATCCGTGTAAAGGGTTCCAAATACAGTACTACTCATTGAAAGTCATCCGATTTCAGAAGTAACTGCATTTTAACTTGTAGACTGCTACGTTAAAATCTACCATTAACCCACTTTGTTTTTATTATAATTAATGAAAAAGACTGACAACGAGAGTGTGAATTCAGTTATTGTGGAATATCCACAGGCAATTTCCTCCTCTTTGGTACAAATCACTGCACGTGAGCAAGACCGTGGAACTCAAACAAAGTATTTTCCCTCTTGCATCATGGATTTTGTTGCGAGGGTCTGGTTGTGGGAAGCTTCTCCAGATCTGCATTGCTCGAACATGCTCACTGTTCGACTAGTAAATCTGGCAGTACACAAGTATTTTTTTCAGGATGTCAAACATAGAACAGGATGCCAAACATAGTTATGTTCTAATCAGAACCCTCTATGTACATTCTTGATTAGACAACAGTCCCCTCACACCAGGAATAAACAATTCCTCTCCTGTGGTGTTTGCCTATCTATGATGGTGTTTGCCAAGTTAACAGAAAACTACCTCCATTTGGCGCCTAAGAAAACATCAGTAAGTTTAATATTCTCAGTTTACTCCAACATAGTCACTTATCTTCATTACAAAGAAGTGCTTGGTCTGAAAAATGTGCTATATTGCATAAAACACACATGACTAAATTACCCCCCCCCCCTTTTTTTAGGGACTCCATTAGCCTACCTTATACAAGGCAGAAGAGATTTGAAACTGGTGTGCTACTCTGAAGTGGGAAAATTCTGGAGCTCCTTAAGTCACACTTAAGCAGCCACAGGGGAAAAAACCTATAAAGTTACTTATTTGAAGTCTGCCCCATGCATCTGACAAAATCTGACCCTCAGGGGAAATACAAAAGGTACATTTGTGCACACACATTCTTAACTCCTAGTGTTTATGCTCAGAGTAAGTGATACCTAGTTTTTCATTACATGAGGCAACAGCAATAATCATCTTTTGAAGAATCTTGCTTCTCAGAGACGGCGTTCTTTTACAATGCCCAACACCAGCAGCTCTGATCACAATTGTGAACTCCACTGCCCAGGGGTCATGGAGACTAGAAGCCCTCCCCCCTTTAAAACTCCACGAATTTTTTGAACTCCTTTTCTTGATTGTCCATTTCAAAAAGCACACCTAGCAGCTCTCCAATTGTGTGCAGCAGCATAGTTGATTATGCTAGCCACAGGCTCCAGACATGCACCTGCCCAAGTACACAGAAGATATTGGCTCCCCTGGGCCTGTGGGGAGAAGCAGCTGTAGAAATGTGGACAATGACCATGTCTTGTTTATAACTTTAGGGAGGAAAGGAAGGGAGGTCTGAATCTCGACTTTTGCCTTCTGTTGTGACTATCCTGAGAATGGTATCTCTGGTGTGTTTTATCTGCAGCTGCTGCCATTGCAGCCTTGAGGGGTCCCCCCACAGAACACCTGGGCCAAATAAGAGAAAAAAAAGGACTTGGGATGAGACACTCAATGAGAGTCTACAAGCCAGTGAACAGAGGCCCTGGAGGATGAATACTGTATGGAAAAGGAAAGAACAAGAGAAAGACCCAGGAGTCCCAGCAGGTAAGAGATGGAGATGCACCAGGTGATAATGGGGCTTCTCCAGCAACAAACACAGAAACTGCAGGACTCTTGTGGACCTACAAGATCGTTAACGCTGCCTGTTGTGTCCTGCATAGTGAAACAAAGGGAGAAGAGTTGCCACCAGGATGGAGGGCAGGGATTGACCGCCTATCTGCTGAGTTTGAACAGTCAAACAAAAGGGCTATCTGTATAGGGAAGCTCTGAAAGAGCACTTTAACAGTGAGCCACAGCAATGCATTGTGGCGTACCTCGCCCTGCAGTTTGCAAGCCTATTAGGAACTACGATGTGCTTGGTGCACATCTATTAATATAACACTGTCAATGCACCTATTAATTTTGTGGCTCTTACTGTATATTTATCATTATTACACTGTGTTTGTCACTGATCCTACAAGTTGTCACAGTATGTAATAATAAGTCAAGTGAGTGCTTTTGCTGTCACCAGGCACTGTGCAGCATATGTTGGGAACTAATAAAGATGAATTGTTTTCCAAACAAAGTTTTATTGAGTAACAAAAACACTTCAGAAAAAATTCAGTGCAAGTTAAAAACAAATACATTAAAACCTTAAATTTATGAAAGAGAGCTTAAAGAGGAAGGAATGTTCCTGTGCATTTTACCCATGCACACATCAGCCCTGGCTTTCGTAGGTCAGTGTATGTGAAGCTGTGTCTGAGTAGAGTGGTAGGGATGCAGCCCGATGCTACATGAAATGTTGGGGGAAGGCACAGGGAGGTGCTATACTTGAGTTTTTCAAAGACTGCAAAAGGAGACAAGCCCAGGATTGTTGATTGGGATATTTTTCTCAGAGATCCAATCTTGTGAGTGAACAATGCCTGCACACCTTCAATCTACCAAAAGCACATTCAATTACCATTCTGCACTTCCTAAGCTGGTAGTCAAATCTTTCCTTGGTGCTGTCAAGGTGGCTAGTGTATGGCTTCAAGAGCCAGGGGAGCTAGAGTTAAGTTGGGTCCCCCAGAATCACTATGGGTATTTCAATATCACCAGGTGAAAGAATGTCCCTGTTTGCAGCTTTCTGAACTGTCCTTGTTCTTAAAAATGCAAGTGTCTTGCACCTTCCCTGACCAGACCACACTGAGGTCAGCGAAGCATCTCCACCAACACTTGCATAACTAGAGGAAATAGCCCTTTCTGTTGATGTACTCTGTGACAAGGTGGTCTTATGCCAAAATAGGGATATGCGTGCCATCTATCGCTGCTCTGCAGTTTAGGAACCCCATTGCTGCAAACCAATATGTTATGTTCTGCATGTTACTAATAGTCACATTCCTGCATAGCAGGAGATACTTAATGGCCTTGCACACTTGTATGACAACAGCCCTGTGATGGGGTGTACCAGGCTCAGAGGTCTCCTGCTGTTCTACCACACCCCGTCCCAGAAAAGAGCTGTGGAACTAAGTCCTCCAAATGGCCTAGAGAGACTGTTCAGGAGGCAGCCAATTAGGGAAAGGCTGCAGGGAGAAGCCAATCAGAGGTTTGCAGACCCATACAAAAGAAGCTGCAGAGGTAGTGTCAGGCAGTTGCTGTTTGGAGCCTGAGGAGTACACACAGTGCTCCTAGCAGGCTGAAGGACTGCAGCACCACAGACAGCTCACTGCTGGCAGTGACCAGAGGAGAAAGAGCTCCTGGCTGGCTGCTGGGCCTGAACATAGAAGAGCCCTGAGGTAAAGGTGAAACATTAGTTGAAGGCTGGGGCCATGGGGAAGCAGAGGGGGCATCTTAGGACTGCCATTCTGTGTGAGGTGGGGCCATGGCATGTGGGCAGGGAGGGTTAATATCATGGTGCACTTAGGGCCCTTAACTGCCTTAATATGACCCTTCCTCTCTGGAGTCTGTGGCCAATATTTTTCCCCTGGGCCTGTTACAGGTCAGCCTTTTATACCCTTCTGACATCTTAAAGGGTGAGGAAAAATAAAGGAAAACCAACCACTGAGCTAAGTACTACAGACCTTCTGGTCTACAAGCACAAAAATGTAGCAAACAAGGATAATGTAGCAAAGCCACTTGACATGTCTCACTATTGTGAGAGTGCTGGAGACAAACAAGCAAGCCAGCCCTCTGATCACCAATTAGTTCCCCTGGAGAAGACTCAGTGGCAGATAGCTAGCTAATTGGTCCATCAGCCCAAGACTGATTAGCTAAGGGCTAGAAAAGTTGACACAGGAAGAAAGGGGAGAGATTGGGTTAGTGAACTCAGCATGCTCTGAGATCCCAAGGGAGGGACGTTTCTGTTTCTTTCTGGCCCTGGGGTGACAGGGCAAGAAACCACTGTAAATACTTGGCTGCACAAGACTGTACTGGTGGCAGTGGTGGGAATATAAATAAATAACATGAAGGTGCCACTCACTGGAGAGTCTGAGGTTTCTGGGCATACAAGAGCTGGGACAGAGTGCACCACATTACAACTGCTAGTAATACTTAATCAGTTCATGCCAGTAAATCAAAAGAGAGCAACAAAAACAGCACCAGTGCTAGCAAGTGGGAGGTTGCGAAACAAAGATGGCTGTAGTAAGGCCACTATGACAGATGTACTACTGCAATTATCACCAAACCAATGGCTGGTGGGAATAGTCCAGAAAATCCCAATACTGACACTGGACAAGAACAGGGCCAGGTAAAAATGAGAAAATCCCAACAGAGATATCAACCAACATTTAGATACTTCAATGAAGGTATTGCTTGAGATGGTGGTTCAACTGTCTTAGAACCTTTGTTGTATAGACATGTGCTTTCTGTATGTTTGCAGTGTTGTTGCAGAACACCTTCAAAAGAAGAGCCTGGGAGCTTAAATTCATAACATTGCTAGACACTAAAAATCATAGACTGAATACAGACACTGGATTTATGGCTTATAACGATATGTAACCCACTAACCCATCCCCTGACTTTTTTTTTTTTTGGTCCTATGACTGCAGGGGTATTCCCTGGCCACTCACCTTTAATGGTCCCATAGAATATGTTAACTACTTATGCTAAACAAGCTGTTCCACCTTCATTTAGCTGTGGCACGTTGCAATTGTTTCCCAGACCTGAAGAGCTCTGTGTAAACTCAAAAGCTTGTCTCCTTCACAACAGAAGTTAGTCCAATAAAAGACATTATCGCACCCACCTTTCCCTAACGTGCTTCATCTACACAGATACTGTGTCCTTTAACATGTATTGCCTTATCCATCCATCTTGTGTCTCTAATATCTTGAGATCAACATGGTACAGCATCACTGCACACAACATGCATTGCCTTGAAATGTGTATAAAGGGGACTGTTTTAACAAATCACTCATTCACCTCTGAGCCAAAATATAAGCTCCCGAAGTCCAAACATCAGCTGTATGATTTTGCATAAAAAAAGTGTATATATTTTTTGATCCATGTTGCTGCTGGAAGCCTAAAAGCAAGCCAAATTTTCTGGGGTCTGTTAGCCTAACACACCAGATCTGAGGGTATCAGCTGAAATGCACTACTGGCATATGTGCTCAGAAGGGGCACTTTGTATTGCCACATTTATACGGTCAGATTCTGCCTGATGAGCCCAAACAGCACAATGTTTGCTTGGGGGGGAGGTATGCAAGAGTGCAATCCCCTACTCTGCTGGGGGTGGCAACCTGGAGCTAGCCAGCACAGCCCATCAGGTAGCTGCACCAGCCAATACAGTGCACATCCCAGCCAGCCACCACTGGGCTTCTATGGAGTCCCAGACTTAAAACTGAGCCTCCCAACAAACGTACACATCCCTGGGGGGAGTGAATCCCAGCTTTGGTGCATAACAACTTCTTGTGGGAACAGCAGAATGCCAAACAATCTCTCTGAGCTTGCAGGGATTAAATAAAGCCATTATTTTATTGTGTCCTATCACTCCCATTAATGAGCCACATACAGTAGGCTTGAGGAATCAATTATTTTCTTCTCCACAGAATGGATTTATTCACAAAAATTCCATGGGGGAATCTGCAAACTAACATTCATCAGTGTCAAGCTGCTGTAGTTCACAAAGTGACATAGAAGCATATTCTCAGTATTGACTGGTATCTGACAAACCCTCAACTCATGAGAGAGATTTTTAGCTGCTCTTTTACAGGGCACAGCATTAGGAACACTATTTTTCCCCTCAGCAAATATGCCACCATTAGCTAAAGGGAAAAGTAGAAACAACATTAATAAAAATTGGAGTGGCAGCAGTAGATCCTAATAAGATGCATAAAAATATATTAAGGAAATAAAATAACTGTTTATAAGGTTTGTGTGTATGCTTGAGATAATAAAGTTGGATGCCTGTGTGTGCATGTATGTTTGTTATTATGTACAAAGTTTAGTATTTAATTGAAATTGCTGTCAGCATCCATCTGATTGATCACCGTATGTAGAACGAAATCACTTAAGCCACCTCCAAATGTATGATACTACAGTATTTGTTATTTTAATGTACACACTTGTGCTCACAGAATTTGTGTTTCTGTTTCTTAATATATGCTTTTAAGATCTATTGTATTAAGGAATATTGGTACGTTAAATAGAGAATATTTTGTTTTCAATGACTACTGCCTAAGTGTCAATCCTTTAAGCAGAAGGCTGTATCCATCCTCCCAAGGGTAAACAAAGTTAGTTAGTTCTGGAGAGTTTCCTGAAGGTCATAGGGGAACCCCTGGTAAAACCCTAGCAATTCCTCTAGGGTGGGCCACCTCCTTTTATGTACCAAAACAGACAATAGAGTTACTGGAATAGGCAAACCATTGTGGGCATGCTCCAAGTCTGATTTTGGGGGTAACAAAGCTTATCAAGGACATTATATTAGTATCAATGTAAACCCTGGTTCTGTATTTGAAGGACTGAACAAAACTGGTGCAACAATGAAAGCACTGACAGTGACAATAACTTATAAGCTTGACATTCAAATAGTCTTTCAAATGTATATCGGTTTTGAAGTGTGGTTGATTATTTAACCATTATGAATCCATCAGAGAAAAAAAATTCCATCCAGAGGGTGGAACTTGATGAAGGATATATGTTATAAACATTTTTATATGAATAATTAGTTACACAAATCAAAACACATTACCAAAGGCAAGCAAACTTGGCAAATACCCACACTCAGCTGTAAGGCAGATGACTTGTGTAATCTTTCAGATTTATTTTTCTGTTGGCCAAACAATAATCTACTTACCATATTTAATATTTCTCTCTGAACATTTTGTTTTTCATTGTTATATTCACGGGATCGATAAGGATTTTATATGTTCAGGAAGCAATGGCATACTAGGAAGAGTCAGAAACATGGTATTGTTTGCAATTTGGTTTGCAAATTCTTCTAGTAAAAGAAGGAATGGTACCAACGCCCAAAAGACAAAGGTGTTAACCGAGTTTGATGGTATTATTTCCTGAGTGAAGATGACTGCAGCCCAGGTCCATAGCGTATATATATATATTTTGGTTGTGTTACTTCAACCATATTTATTATATAGACAATAAAAAGCTTTTTTTTTTTTCTTTAAAAGGAATTTTCTACTATAACACTTTTTAAAGCAATCCTTTATAATCAAATTGCCAAAGCCAAAATGCTGTGACTTATTTCTTCAGAGAAACATCTTAAAGGGCATAGGAAATATTCTGTTTCATGTGAAGCACACTAAAAAGTGCGAGTCTACTTTTCTGTTAGCCAAAGCTAAATCTATCACTTTGACAAAATGACCATTTAAAACAAAGAATATATTTTGATGGACATTTCCTTCCTCTGTACATATGGAAGTTACATCTCATGCATTCAAAACTTTTGGTAGCTGTTTAACTTAGTAATAACTCATAATCAAGTGTCTCTGTTGTACTGTGGACCAAGTTTGGAGCTCAGCTTCCATACGCTCAAAAGTCTAAACAATCAGGTTTTTTTTAAGCCTGTTTAACACCTCTGTGCTGCATGGCCTACTAACAAAAGTAGCAAAAAAGGGGCACGTTAGCCAATGTGATCAAATTTACTATTTGTTTTTAAAAACTTTTAAAAGTGAATGAACTTAACAGTACAGGTCATTCCTTCTAAAAGTACCTTTTCTGCAAAAGGTGCCATTTGCTCATATTTACAAAAGTATTTTCATTAGACATCAAGTTTTATCCTAAATACACCTGTGTGAATCAGGAATAGCTCGATAGCCTATGATAGAGCGCCAAATTTGACTCAATATGCATTGAGTAACACATGAAAAGGAAGATTTTTGCAGACTTAACAAGTGTCTGGAGTTGATACCAAGTCCCTGATTATTTCCAAGAACACATTGAGAGTAATGTGGTGAAACTTTATACAAAATAGGAATTACTACGGTCAGGGCTCCAGTAAAAGTTATGTGTAAATGCTACACAATAGCCTGCTGCTCACACCAGTTAGGAACAACATTTTGGAAACATTTTAACAATCGCTACCCAGAAATATGCCTACAAAAAATAAAATACTTTCTTTTTCTGAGTGCCTAAATTTCTAACTATGCACCCCAAGAGGTGTACCCCAAGAATGAAAAATTTAAACAAACCATTGTAGCATTTCTTAGTGACAAATTCACATTTTATATCCAATGCTCTGTTGAAATCATAATCCTTAGTCTGCACGTTAAGAAATGTAACTTTACCTGATACTAGAAAACCATTTTGACTGCTCCTTATAAATCCAACATTGCAAATTTACCAGAAGCAAAGAGGAAAGAGTGCATAAACTGCTAGAAAAAGCAAGAACACTGAACACACTGTGTTTCAATTTATAGGAATCAGTGGTCTCTCCTCTCTTTTTTTCCAGATATTGGTTTGACTATCTCTCTTAGTTACAGGTGGTCTACCTCTTTTTTTAGCTGGAGGAGTATTGGACTCATGACCTTTTGTTGTGTTTTTTTTCCGAGGTGGTTCTTCAGTGTGCTGTTCTAGGACCTGCCTACTTCCTCCGTCCAATAGGTGTCTCACAGACTGATCATCAGGGCTACAAACAGTGGTCCCACTTTCACTGCTGCTCAGATCCAAATCTTCCAAATAAAGGATCTTAGAATGATGCATGCTTTTAATGAAAGTTTTCTCTCTCTCCAGTTTTCGACTGGGATGATGCTCATTCATGTCCACGCCAGAGTCCAGGCTGGTGTCATTACTTTCTGTTTTCCTTCCCTTTTTCAGATCTATAAAAGAGTGCCTCACTTGAGCGACTGGCTTTCCATCTAGTGACACGAACCATGCTCTGGGGTGTGGGGATGGTTTTCCTTTAGAAAGCTCCAATAACGTTTGCTCTGAAATACCTTGAAGTTCAGATGAAAATGGTGTCATAACTGCTTCGTTCAGTGTCCCAGGAACAGAGACAGACTCCAGCAAATTATTGGTATACCGACCCCAGTTTGAAGTTTGTGAAGATAAGCCCTGTTGACCATCTAATGTGGCTCGCTCATCTCTGGAAGTGGGGGGCTGGAGTGGAGAGTGCATTGGCATTTTGGGTAGTGTCTGTGTATAGCTGTTTCGATTCATGGGCTCCATCATTGGGCTGTAGACTAACTGCCCTTTTCTTGGCAAAGTAGCTGACTTAGCCGCATGCAATTGCTCCGGAGAGTGGAACAGGTCAGAGGTTTGAAGGATGGCAACAGGCTGACTGTAAATATTAATTAGTTGTTCTGGGATATGGGAAAGCCCATACATCTCTTCGTTCACTGCAAGATATCGGTTTTGGTCTTGAATGTCCCCGGGAGATTGAGAAACACTGCTGTTAATGTGCCTTGGCGGCTGTAATTGTCTAACTCCAACATTAGGCTCCAAGGACTGGGCTGAATTCCTCGAGTGACCACTCTGATTGGATGATTGATATGAAACATTTTCTGTGTAGATTTTAAAATTGTCCCAGGCTTTTTTGTCCTCTGTTTCCATAGAAGTCTTTCTGTGAGGGCTATAGGAGGAAAGCTTGGGCATGTATAATTGTGACTTATCCTCTAGCTTTACTGACCCCTTCACAGCACTGATGTGATTTATGTGAGTTGTTGATGTTGTCTGGTCTTTTTTTAAGACCTCCAGTTTAGTTGTATTTTTTTCCCTCCTATGTGATTGGCCACATTTATCCCTATGGGGGAAAAAAAAAAAGGGGGGGGGGGAGAGAATTGTAGGACATATGATTCAAAATACTAGTGATGAGCGCAGATTGCACTTAAGACTTCACAGACTAAAAGGTATGATGTACAATTTGAAAGCCAGTAGGTACCAACTTAAACCTGTTCAAAAACCAATGAAATCATTTGTGATTACACTGCATATTAATGTAGTGTATATATTTAAATTAGTACGTTTGAAAAAGACTTTAAACACATGCACTTCCTAGATATTACAAAGAAAACAACTATTTTGTCTCAAAAGAGCCCCATTTGTTAACTTTAAACTCCATCCATGCTAAGCATATTAAAGCTTTTCTTTTTCCTTACCTGCAGTAACAGAGAAGAACAGTGAAGAATCCAACGATAATGACTATAGTACCTCCAAGTATGGCTGTAAGGAACACTGTGTGATAGGCTGTTATGTCCTTGGAAACTGCATTAATAATAGAGTCTAGATTTTTTAAACACAAAACCAAACAAATGAGATGTCAAGAACTAAGAATTGTGTTTCTCATGCAAAACTGCATTTGATAAATTGCACTGTAGTTTTCTAGCTGCTGTTCTGCTCCCCTGCACTATCCTGCTATTGGTCATTTTAGTCATTATGGAAATGTGGGAACCATCACCAATATCAAATCACACTTCAGGGGCTGATGTCACAAACACTGACATATTGCCTTTGCTCAATTCCAGCCAAATGGTGTTCATGCTATATGTCCGAATTTGCTTCAAAATCCTAGTCCCTAAACAGAGCTGCTGTCACATCATGTCACATTAATTTTAAAATTCTGAAACCACATTTTCTCTTTCAAAAGTTGTCCATATGAATCCCCACTCCAGGGATAAGTACAACTTTATCTGTGCAAGCTCAGATTCTTCTATATAAACTGTAACCACTGTGGCCAATCAATCCAATCCCATCCTCCTCCCCACACAGTTCCAGGGGCTAAAACAGACAGAGGGTTCCAACAGCTTTTCAGTTCATTATGTTGATACTTCTCTTCTAGAGTACGCCCAGAAGAGGGCAGTAATATATATACCTAACATGGCTTGGCTCTCTCTCCCTCCAAAAATGTATCTGACAAGAGGTCTGAAAATGGGGAAAATGAGGGAGACCATGTCTGCTCTGAGGCACCAGCTGATCTGGAAGAATACTTTTTCCAACTTATTGGAAACGATTCCACAAATCATATTTCTTCTTTCGAAGTATGCTGGGTTTCAGGGCCGTCCTTAGGCATATGCAGCATACGCGGCTCCATAGGGCACCTGAAAATTTGGGACACCTCCTAGGTCTTCCTATCCCTGTTCTGACCCTTCCTGCAGGCTCCCACCACAGCTGGCTGCTGGTGAGTCTTCCTCCAGAGGGTATCTAATAACTTAAAAGTGAAAAAGCCTTCCAGCCTGCCAGATCAATTAGCACAACATTGAAACTGTTAAAGAGCCATTCAAGTGGCAATGAAGCCATTTAACAGGCATTTGCTAAGCCCCAGGTACATACTGTCAATTTCTGAATTTACTGACAAAAACAGTTGTGCATTACTATAATATTTACTCAGAACATGTTAGTCCATAGGACCTTAGTTTAAAATTTGCTTTAAAAATATTTCATTAGTGAGTTGGTGAAGATTATAAAATCACATCTCTAAAAATCCTTGCATAGATTTTTAGATGCACAATCGTCTTTAGCCTTAAATGCTTGGATCTTCAGACATGTAGTTTTTTATATAAATCCCTCAAAAGACCACCTTTATCTAAAATACACATTTTAATTTTAATTACAATAGTAAAAAAGAACTTGCTTCCAAAGTCTTCCTGTCCTTCCCTTTCTCCCTTCACCCCCGGCTCCCCTGGTTGAAGAGAGCCCTGAATGGGACAACAGCCCTTTCCTTCCAGATAGGTAGACAGAGTTTCTCTTTCTTTACTTCTGACTATCTGATGAACTAGTTTTACGAGAACCCTCCAGCAAAATCAGTACCTAGTAAGATATCAAATCCTTTGTTATGCCTAAAATCTTTGGAAACATATTTTTTAAAGTTGCTGAAATTTCATAAACATGTCTATTGTTATGGAGATCACACAGGGTAAATAAATTAGTGTTCTCTTTTTCTAAAAGCAATGAACCTTGTTATGAACACACTAAACCTCTGTGACTGATTAATTTAAAATAATATCTTTGTTTCAGTGAGTTAAATATGTAGTAATCTGGAAAGATTACTTTATGAAGACTTAAGAGTACATTTAAAATATAAAATCATCTTAGAAATACTGATTAAGAAAATGTAAAACAGAGAAGAGCTGCATTATGTATTCCATAATATTTAATGTTGTATTCAGCAAGACGGCTGACTCGCCCTTACTACAAAGTTTTTGCAAATAAATCTCTGACAAACTTCAGGGCATATCAAAAAACCTGCGACTGACATTTTTTATTCCCAAGTTTAGTGCTTTTAATTAGGTACGTTCTGCATGTCCAGTCTTCACCACCTGGCATGCAGTGGAAAACATGCCCCGTTTTCTTTAGAAAGAAATTGCAGAAGAGTATTTTTTTCAAATGTCATTTGCTTCGTTTGGGTTCTGGGATTTGGCTGGAAGGGAGTGAGCAGGGAGAGGGAGGGAAGAGAGGAGGGAGACAGTGGGGAGAGGACAGGGCCTGGGCAGAGGGGGACGGGGCCTGGGGTGGAGCAGGATTGGGGCCTGGGTGGGGCCACAGACAGAAGAGGTGGGCTGGCGGCAGCTTCACCCACCACCCATGAGAGCAGATAAGAGCGGGTCAGCTCCCGCACACCCAGTGCGCGTTGCAGTGTCCTTAGGCAGGAGCCGTATTCACAGAACCGAATGCGCCGGTGCTGCGCATTCTGCATGAGGAAGAGGGTATGGGGGTCTCTGCGGGGAACTGACTCTCCGCTGCTGTGAGTTGGGCCGGGTGGCTCAGTATCCTTTGATGCCGCCGCCGTGAGGCAAGCCCAGGCTGCAGCTGGGCATAGGGGCACCAGTTTAATATTACTGCATAGGGCCCCATAAATCCTAAGGACAGCCCTGCTGGGTTGTGTTCCCTGCAATCCCCAAGTCAACTGTATCACTAGCAGTTAAAGGACACAAGTACGCACGTGTATGTTGTATACAGAAGCAGAGGCACCCTCAGAATTCCATCTTATTAACAATGACTCTCATCAGATTGAAGCCAGCTGCATACCAATTTTTCCTCTATTTTTCAAGAAGCAAATTATACTGACAAACAGCTATTAAGTTATTATTTGGATAATGTAATGATTTTTGTGTTCTAATAATATGCAATACCTCTGGTTCCAGGCACTGGCGCTGCTATCCAGTATCCCAAGTGCGGAGCAACATACGTCCATACTAAATGGTCATTTGCATTCTTCACCATTCCCAGCCCACGATTTACCCAGGCACCTGAAAAAGAAGGCAGCCATTAAACATATCACGGCACATGGTTTTGTTTTATATATGGTTCTACCACTGAAAAAGGCATTACATAAAGCAAGTCATCAGAAAAGTATGGAAAATCAAAAAGGAACCATTTAAAATCAAGCTCTTCTGGGACTTTCATCTTATATACTAAACCCTGTCGACACACAAACTTGTATGACTTAACTAAATCTTTTTCTACACCCGATTTAGATATTTCAGTGCAATTCTATGAGTGGACAGTTATTTTCGAAGAAGAATAACTAAAGTCAATCTAGTGGTTTGTTAAATGACTTTAGCCAGTTTTATTCCAAAATAATAATAAATAATAATAATAATAAAAAAGAGTCCACACACAGACTTGCACCAAAATAATTTTAATTCATACCTTCTGCTACTTTAGTGCAAGGCTTAAATTTATTAAGGGTGGGTAACTTAAGCACAACTAATAGAATTTCCAGCATTAGTTATTAGTGTACAATGGACAAGCAATGGTAATCCATTAAGACTGCAACGGGATCAACAATACCTGCCTTGAACATTTTTTTTTTCTGTTTAAATTGTCTAAGGCTGAAACAGCTCAATTAGCCCAAGGAAGACTTATTGTTAAGCCACAGATCCCACACCATCTGTCTTGCAGTGCAAAACAACAGGTTTTGGGTCATGTCAAGCTTCTGCAAGGTAGGATACTGCACTTGCATACTGTGAAGAGCTTGCAAAGAAGTTTGCTTAAAAAACCTTGAGGCCTTGGTCTCCCTGCCACTAACCCCACCCCTGGGGTGGTGGCCTATTCACAGTAGGTGGAGCGCCTGTTGCGTTTGGGGCTTGCACCAGCCAGGAGGCTGTGAGCCCTAGGCTGTGAATTGCTAGGAGGCGCAGGCTAAAGAGTGCTTGTTATTGTGCCCCACCCAAAAGGACCTGGGCTGTAGACTGTTAATTGCTGCCTGCCCAGCCAGGAGTCTAAGCTAACTTCTAATTCCCTGTGATTTGACTATTCGAGGTAGTAAGTCAGCATGGCCTCCCTCCAAGCCTAACAACGAAGCATGGCCACAGACCCACTACAGAGAACCATTTTACAAGGTACAAAATGGTGAAGTAAGGTAACAGATGAGAAGACAGCACAATTCGTCCCACTCCAAGCCGTCCAGTCATTTGTAAGATGCGGGGGCTGTGTATAATGTGAAGGAAAGAAGAGGGTAACAATCGATATACAAAGCCATATGTTTAGTAAAAAAGGAAATTATTCCATGTTTTAGAGGTAGTTTTATGAGAAGTACAACCTAGATTCTCATGAGAATTAATCTCTGTAAAAGTCCTACCTGGAGTGAGAATAAAAATATCTATGCAAAGTAACAAAGATTTGTAATCACCTTTAAAATTAGAGAGTTAGCATTCTTTAATTTTTTTACTTTCTACTCCATAGGAAACAGCATGTACTAAGAAAAATGTAGGGGTATTTATTTATAATTTAATTGTCCTTTAGTACCCTTTAAACAGAGTGATATAATTTTCAGTTATCTTATACCAAGTCTGAAAAATCAGTTTAACTACATGTTGAGAACAAGAGTACTTTAAATATTATTGATGCAAATACTTCAGTAAGAGTCAAGAAAAGGATTAGCTCTATATGAATTAGAATAGTATCCATGGTAGCTGGGATACAATTACATAGGCTTATATTTCAGGCATAAGCTAATTGCCAGTGAGAGTCAGGACCACCTGCCAATATAGTACTGCAAGATGAGCTGCATTATGGAGGTTTCTGCCTTCCTCTAGTGATCTGAGCGGGTCAACAAGATCACTGGTCTATTTCAATTTAGTTGTTACTGTAAATATTTGACAGGAGATATTTATATGTCAGATTACAACAAAAGAAAAACTCTAATTTAATTCTATTATTTCTCCTACATAACTTTTACTTTCTTAACTGTTTGCAATAATCATAAAATAATAATAATAGTAATAAAACAGACTAAAGCTATGTCTGTCCCAGTATTAACATTTAATTTCAAGTGAACGTTAGGGGTATGACTCTGGAGCATAATATATTCAAATAATTCTTAATTTTCAATGTCAGTGAAACCATCAGCCAAGACACCATCATCATGCTTAAATTTACATCAGTTTTAAAAAGTCTATCTTGTCCCAAATACTTATGGAATTGTGAAAATAAAGATCAACATGTGATCAATCCTTAAAACTACTCTTTGATATAACTCATTTACATACATATGGTTCATGGCTGAATTCATCAAAGCAGGGATATACTTTTGAAAAAACAAAAATGCAAGTTAAAACATTTACAACCAGGAAAATCCTGCTAAAATATCTATGACCCTACTTGAAAAAAAACCAAACCAAAACCAACAGGTTTTAGTGGTATATATTATTCAACACATGCACTCAGATTCAAACTACTCCACATCACACTAATACTACATATTGCAGTGTATGATATACAGCATTAAAGTGGGATTCCAAAGTATATAGCAGACATACCAGTTTTCATATCAAATGTCCATGCAGGTATAGCATCTCCTGATTTTACTCTACTTGTCGGTAGAAGAGGCAGCGTAATATGAATTGGACCAGTCACTTTCAATTCTTTCCCAGCTGAAAGGAGGTTTACACATATTGCAGCAAGAGGGGTCAATTCAATGCTTTTAAAACCTAATCAACAGAAGGAATAATTTGTCCATAAGTAATACACACTCAAGAACATTATTTACTATTTTTTTAAAAATGGGTTTTCATTTGTAACTGAAGGCAAGCCATCATGAGAATGTATGGTCTGTACCACGAGATGTCAATATAACTTGAGAAAACTCAAGTCTCAAGCATTTCACCTCTTCAATGAATACTTTTTAATAATTGGTACACAGCAATTCCTATTTAAGGCCTGTAAAAGAGAAATATAACTTTTAAACAAAGCTGGTTCGACAGTATTCACAGAATTCAATATTAAGCAAATTTGGCTTTTGGGGAGCGATACCTGGTAGCAAGTACTTTAAATCTCAGATACCAGACTAGCTATTCTATGTTGAATATTGCAGACCAAGTCGAATGATTTGTGAATCCACGCATATTAAGGGGTGTTCTGTTACAGATTAATCAAACTGCAGCTCCAGTATTCATGATATATTTGCATGTCTTTTCCAGCATTTAAGTAGCTCTGTTAATAAAATTTACTGAAAGGATTAATTTGTTAATTTAGAAGTTTCTGTAGCGTTAATCATGAGGTACAGTACTTATGGCTTGTCAAAATATTCAAAGGAACCACTGTGTTCGTACTGCTTTATTGTGTGGGCTGTAACTTTGTTTCCCTTCATTCTTCTTGCACTAAACTTGCAATAACTGATACTATGTGATACAAATATTTCAGGATCCAGAGTGTGACAGGTTGCTCAAGAAAGACAAACAGAATGATTAAGTAGCAGAATGATATTAGAGCTTTGCACACTGTTAGAAACTAGTTGCGAGACAACTGTCAGTGTATCAGATATCAGCCTCTACCGGCTATAAAATACAGTCCTGAAGGAACAGGCTCTATGAATAATTTAAAAAGACACCAGACAGAATTTAAGAGAAGAACACCGCTTATCTCTGATGCTTCAAGTTCAAAAGTTGTATTATAAACAATTTTTTTAAATCTTCAAATGTCCACACACAAATAGGATACTGGTATTTGTGAGAATTTTGATTAAATATAAATTAAACTAGAATATGAAACTCAGATAATTTGGCTAGAAGCCACGGCAAGGACATCATCCAATTCACATTAATGAAACCATAAAACTGCAGTGAATTTTTAAGAGCCTTGTTGTACCGTGGGCATTGGGAAGAAAAGAAAAAAACATTTAAGTAGGATGGAATAAAGGATACAGCATGGTGATCTCTTGGATACCAACATAACTATGTGGATTAGAAAGTAAGCGTGAATCAATATGAGGAATGCAGTCAGTGGCTTATTTCAGAGTGCATTAAAAAGGTGTAGCACTACAGATGTACAACGTATTACCACGGCTACTACTACCACCACCACCAGAGGTGAAAGCAAGCCTGCCCAGTCCAGCGTACCAGCAAGAGCCGGTACACAGCCGACTCTACTGGCAGGGTGCAGCTTCCCCAGGCTGGCAATTTAAAAGGGCCCTGGGCAGCAGCAGCCAGAGCCCCAGGCACGTTAAATTGGCGCCAGAACCCCGTTGCCAGAGCCCCTGGCCCTCTAAATCGCTGCCAGAGCCCTGGGGCTCCTGGGGATTCAAACTCCCTGCCCCTTCCGGTTGAGGCCACACCCCTTCTGATTGAGGACCCCGCCCCTGCGTACCGGTTAAGTCTTTTAAGATACTTCCCCCCCCCCCCCCCCCCCGACTACTACCAACCCATGAAACAACTTAGACCTGTTTCAAAATGTATTTTTACTCACTGAAACAGATGTGGAGAACATACTTTATTTCTTCAGTTGCTCTCCATATATTTAAAGTGCCTGTTTGGTATCACCAGGCTTACATGGATTAACTGCAAGTAAATCAATAATGCTGCATGGATTAACTATCTGCAAGTCAAATGATAGTTTCTGTGTTATCCTTATGTGGGTGGGTGGGGCAAAGTGCCCACGCTGACTAGGTAATAGAATTAAAGTGAAAAATATAGGCAGATCTCCACTGGTATAAATTGATGAAGCTCCATTGACTTCAATAGCCCTAACCCAGTTTACACTACTTGAGGATCTCGCCATAGAATTGTGAATGCATTCTGGAAAGTTGTGAACACCTTCAACTCTCAATAAAATCAATGGGAGCTGAAAGTGTTCTGCACATTGCAGGATCAGACCCTACTTTGGTTGCACTGAGGGGTTATATAGTATGTGTGGAACCCCCCAGAGAAGGAAATCAGCATATGGCCCTCTGTACCACTATTTATGCCTGTGGAAAAGAGGTGTTTATTATGTTCTTGAATGAGATGTAAAGTGATGTAAATTACTCATCTACAATTATAACATGTATTGGTTCAATCCAGCTCTCGTGAAAGTCAAAAGGAGTTTTGCTATTGCATGAAATGGGCGCAGCATCAGGCCCTCGTGACTACAGGGGAAATGTATATTTACATAAGCACATACATACTTGTATTATGTTTTTAAAGTGCAGATTCTAACAAATTTAATATACCTGATTTATTTAGAAGAATTCCTGTTGTATAAAGAAAATTGTCCACTTTCAAAAACTGCTGTGGCACTGTCAAATAGGCTGTCACGTTTGTAATATGGTGGCTTATAGGAAGTTTTATTAAAATTTTGGGAAACTGAACACTTGGTTGAGATTTGGCATCTGGAAAAAAAGAGTAACATTTCAAATTAGCAATAATTCAATCTGAATTAATGCTTTCTATGGCCAAACAGCCCAGAAATCCTTTGTGCAAAACACTGCTTCAAACCCCTACTCTCGAGTGTTTGCAATTGTCTAGATTTAGGCCAGTACTTGCCGCTAGCATATATACAACAGTATCTGAAAACAGAATAATTTCTTCTTGCTCCCATCCCTAATCCTTGGCTTCTCTAAACACTCTCTGCTACAGCAAATGTTCTCCAGCTTCAATCTTTCCTGAGGCAGATACATTTCAAATAACTATCTTGGGTAACCATATTGAAGACTACCAGAGCCTTTCAATGCAGTGGAATAATGCACATGCACGCCAGTGCAATGAGCTCCTCTGAGATTTCTGGTGTTTTTAATAGCGCTGGTTCTCCACAGGACATGTCTTCAATCCATTAATCTCCCCCCTCCTCCACCTCCCACCCCTACATGTACAGAGTGCAAAATCAGCAGCTTTCTATTCAGACTCCCTTGTGATTTGACATGAGAAGGTCAGAAATAAATAATAAATACAGGGATAATAACCTAATGTCTACATGGCTGTAAATAACACTCACATCCGTGGAAGGCTGGAAGATTTGGAAGGAGCTTCGCTTGCTACATTATAGAATCTGAGGGCCAGCTCTTCAGCTGGTGTAAATCAGCATAGCCCCAATTCAGTGGAGCTGTGTCAATTTAAACCAGTTTGGAATTTGGCCATAAGTAATAGGTCTATTTATTTTTAGTGGAAACCGGTGCCGGAAGCCATTGCTTTGCTAACTAAAAGCTGGCTATTTGTGCACAAGGTGGAAAAACATTCATGAATAACCCCTTAAGTGCACAGAAAACAACACCATCATTTGGGAGGTCACTGACTTCTCCCCACAGAATTTGTTGGCAAAAAACAGTTGTATTCATTAGTTAAGGCACATAGTTTTCCATATAAAAAGCATTTACATCCTATCCCATGTAGTGCTGTACTTACCAGACAGTTTTCCAGTGATTAGAACTGTATCTTCAAACAACCATATATTAGCTTGGCTTTGTGGGAACAGAGAAAGTGTTACAGATGAGTATACTGTGGAAAGACAGACATTAAGAATATCTGATTACATGTGTAAAAGTTTCAAAGAAAGTTGTGGTCAAACATATGGTTCCAAAGACAGGGAAAAAAATGGGGAAAAAGAAAGAAGGTATGGGAAGACCGAAGGACTAAGCGGTCCCACTAGTCCAGGGATGAATCATACTAGTTAGGCAGTGTGGACTACCAGTGTTCATGGTGTACATGTTCTGTGGATTAAACGATAGCTGGAATTCCTGGACAGCCCATCCTCTTTTAAAAAAAAACAACAACAACAACAAAACAGGCACTTTAAAAACACACCCTAATAGAATTATTAAAAACAAAATGTGATAGTTAAAAGCAGGCCATTCATGATGAAACAGTGCTGCAGTCTGCTGCAGTTTCCACGGTATACATCTGATGAAGTGAGCTGTAGCTCACGAAAGCTCATGCTCAAATAAATTGGTTAGTCTCTAAGGTGCCACAAGTACTCCTTTTCTTACTGCTGAAAACATAACTAAACTGACAGATGGAAGAGTTCAGAGCAGTAGCTCTGAGCCACGATCACATTTCAGCCTCTCGGTACCCCATAATCCTAACACTTTCTAACATTCCTAGCTGGCCTTTCACTCACTCTGCTATGACCATGAAAAATACACATGTATGTGTACATATATTACATGTATGTATGTATACATATATGTATATGCACATGCGTTCACTTTCTTCAAATCATACCCCCACTGCAGTATAATCTCTCAGCATGGACAGATAATTTCAACAACAGTTAAAAATATTTTTATTTCAGTTTTAAAAATCCATGTTATAATTTTATCAAGTCTAAAGGGTCATTTACCTTTAATATCTGGCGTTCAATCATGACCGACTTTGACTGCATTCAGTCATGTACAGCTCATTACAATTAGGTGGATTACCCAAGGAAGAAAGAAGCTTCAATTGAACACAGTGTAATAATAGGACTTTAAAGGGTTTACTTACTTGGCATTCTCCCAGTCTTCCAAGGCAATGGTGTTAACATGTAGCCCTCTTTGTAAGATGCAATAGTTAAACTTAGACCTAACTTGTAGGGAACTTTTATCAACACTACTCCATTGTTTCCAGTGAGGGTGGAATTTGTCTTTGTGTAGTTAACAAACACTTCTACAATTGCTTGGGGTAGGTACTGATGACTGATGATGTCATTTACTTGAACTTTCAGCATAAACACAGATCCTATGAAAAAAAAGGGGGAAAAAAATTAGATAGGTCATAACCCATAATGACTAAGCATAATATTTAACTAAGCAACAATATTTGTCATACTTTAAATTACCAGAGTGACGACAGACAAAAGTAACCATATTCTGTGGTTTACTCGTTGTCAATTTTGCATATTTCTCTTTTTCTCACATCCCAAATTTTAGCATTCAAAATGCATTTGTCCAACAAGAATAATGTGATTGTTCAACACTAGCATCAGTGCAAAATTATGCTGATGGAATGCTTAGGGGATATTTTCTTTAAGGTACTTTTTAGTCCTTTTCTCTAGGTTTTCTTCTACCATCTTGCAAAGCCAGCTTTGTAGAAGTGATGTCATAGCTCAAAACTGTAACCTACCAAGAGGAAAAAAAGATAATGCTATTGGGACACAGCATACTGAGATATGAAACTCTGAAGCAACAGATACTGCAGTTACAAACCCAAAATAAATGATAGCTCCACTGGGGCCCAGATTCTCCTGTACTTTGTATGAAAGAAGTATCATATTACAGTGTGCTGTGCATTTCCAATAGAATCTCAGCAACTCAGAACATTATTTATCCTATGGGATAGATTTAGAGTTGTCTGAGATAATTTAGGAATATTATGTGTTGACTTGTTTATCAGGATGTTTATTGTATGAAAATGCAGGTTTGGTTTGATAGGAGGTGGGAAAAACAAGCAGGTTCCTGATAAGACACCTCCAGCTAAATGCTTCAAAGCCCTCGTCTACACTACGGGATTAGGTCGAATTTAGCCACGTTAGGTCGATTTTAAAATGAATGCGTCTACACAACCAACCCCGTTCCGTCGATCTAAAGGGCTCTTAAAATCAACTTCTGTACTCCTCCCTGGCGAGGGAAGTAACGCTAAAATTGACCTTGCTGGGTCGAATTTGGGATAGCCTCCAGAAGCTATCCCAGAGTGCGCCATTGTGACCGCTCTGGGCATCATTTTGAACTTCAATGCACTAGCCAGGTACACAGGAAAAGCCCTGGGAAATTTTGAATTTCATTTCCTGTTTGGTCAGCGTGGCGAGCGCAGCAGCACAGGTGACCATACAGTCCCCCCAGAATCGCAAACGAGCTCCAGCATGGACTGAAAGGGAGACATTGGATCTGATTGCTGTATGGGGAGAAGAATCTGTGCAGGCTGAATTCCGATCAAAAAGAAGAAATGCTAACATATATGCCAAAATCGCACAGGGCATGGTGGAGAAAGGCTACAACAGGGACACACAGCAGTGTCACGTGACAGTTACGGAGCTCATGCAAGCCTACCAAAAGACAAAGGAGGCCAATGGTCGCTCTGGGTCAGAGCCCCATACATACTACCTCACCGCTGTTGGTGGACACCTGCAAGGGGGGAGTCTCACGCAACAGGGAGGAGGATTTTGTGGATGAGGAGGAGGACGAGAATGCACAGCAGGCAAGCAGTGAATCTGGTCTCCCTGGCAACCAGGACCTTTTCATCATCCTGGAGCCAATACCCTCCCAAGGCCGGTTCCCGGACCCTGAAGCCAGAGAAAGGCACCTCTGGTGAGTGCATATTTGTAACTATAGTACAGGGTTTAAAAGCAATAGTGTTTAATGTTTGATGTGCCCGGAAGAATTGGGACGCATTCGCGGCCAGTACAGCTACCGGAAAAATCTGTTAACGTATCTGGGGATGGAGTGGAAATCCTCCAGGGACATCTCCATGAAGCTCTCCTGGAAGTGCTCTGAAAGCCTTTGCAGAAGGTTTCTGGGAGGGCTGCCTTATTTCTTCCTCCATGGTAGGACACTTTCTCACGCCAAGCCAGTAGCAAGTAGTCTGGAATCACTGCAGCACAAAGCATGGCAGCAAATGGTCCTGGGTTTTGGTCGCATTCAGTCTATATCTTTCTGTTTTAGCCTCAGGAAAGTGATATCATTCATGGTCACCTGGTTGAAATAGGGGACTTTTTGTAAGGGAACAGTAAAAGGACCCCGTTCATGCTGGGTTGTTTGCACTTGGCTAAAAGGGATCATCCTGGAGAATAGCCAAGCAGTGAGGGGAGGGGTGAAGGAATCACCCTGGAGAATAGCCACGCAGTGAGATGGGAGGAGGTGTGTGCTGCACATCCACCCGAAAACGGCAGCCCCTCCTTTTAAATGTGAAACCCAACTGGCATTGCTTGCTATGGGAAAGGATGGTGCTGCAGTTTGAAACCATTCCCACATGTTATGAAGGTGTAAGAAGCCAACCCCACACCAAAAGGCTTACCATGGCTGCCCGGAAACAAAGTTCTGTTGCCCAGCCGTTTGTGATGTGTCACCATACCGGCAGGCGCTCAATATAAAAGGCAAAATGCAACCTTGTACCTAAAGCACATGTGCTGTCTCCTATGAATTGCTTGATTCACTGTGAAAGAGCCTCCCTTTTGTTCTCATAAATGTATCATCTTAAATTTTACTCTTTTTATCCCCCCCTGCAGGTGCAAATGTTTCTATGCTCCCCCTATCATCTCCATCTCTGAGGTTATCTCAGATTAGAAGGCAAAAAACAACGCACTCATGCTGATATGTTTTCTGAGCTCATGCACTGACAGGGCACAGCTTAATGCATGGAGGCATTCAGTGGCAGAGGCCAGGAAACCATTAACTGAGCGCGAAGAGTAGAGGCGATGCTGAGGCTAATGGGGGAGCAAACGGACATGATGAAGTGTCTGCTGGAGCTGCAAGAAAGCCAACAAGAGCACAGACCCCCGCTGCATCCATTGTATAACCGCCTGCCTTCCTCCCCAAGTTCCATATCCTCCTCACCAGACGCCCAAGAACGCACGGAGGGGAAGGGTCCGGGGACCCAGCCACTCCAGAGCATGGCCCAAGCAACAGAAGGCTGTCATTCAAACAGTTTTGTTTTGTAGTGTGGCTACAAAAAGCAATGTGGCCTTGTCCTTCCCTCCTCCCGCACCCCACCCCACCCAGGCTACCTTGTCAATTATCTCACTTTTTAAAAAATTAATAAAGAAAGAATGCATGGTTTCAAAACAAGTGTTACTTTATTTCCTTTGCCAGCTGTGATCAAAGGGGGGAGGGTGGTCAGCCTACAGGGAATTAAAATCAACAAAGGGGGCGGGTTTGCCGCAAGGAGAAACACACACAGCTGTCACAATGTAGCCTAGCCAGTCATGAAACTGGTTTTCAAAGCCTCTCTGATGCGCAGCGCGCCTAGCTGTGCTTTTCTAATCGCCCTGGTGTCTGGCTGCTCAAAATCGACTGCCAGGCAATTTGCCTCAACTTCCCATCCCACCATAAATGTCTCCCCCTTACTCTCACAGATATTGTGGAGCACAAAGCAAGCAGCAATAACAATGGAAATGTTGGTTGCGCGGAGCTCTAACCTAGTCCGCAAACAGCACCAGCGAGTTTTTAAACATCCAAAGGCACATTCTACCACCATTCTGCACTTGCTCAGCCTATGGTTGAGCTGCTCCTTACTTCTGTCCAGGCTGCCTGTGTACAGCTTCATAAGCCATGGGATCAAGGGGTAGGCTGGGTCCCCAAGGATAACTATTGGCATTTCAACATCCCCAACGATAATTTTCTGGTCTGGGAAGTAACTCCCTTCTTGCAACTGCTCGAACAGCCCGGAGTTCCTAAAGATGCGAGCATCATGCACCTTTCCCGGCCATCCCACGTCGACGTCAGTGAAACGTCCCTTGTGATCCACCAGTGCTTGCAGCACCATTGAGAAGTACCCCTTGCAGTTTATGTACTGGTTGGCAAGGTGGTCCAGTCCCAAGATAGGGATATGCGTTCCGTCTATCACCCCACCACAGTTTGGGAACCCCACTGCAGCAAAGCCATCCACTATGATCTGCACATTTCCCAGAGTCACTACCCTTGATAACATAATGTCAGTGATTGAATTGGCTACTTGGATCACAGCAGTCCCCACAGTAGACTTGCCCACTCCAAATTGATTCCCGACTGACCAGTAGCTGTCTGGCGTTGCAAGCTTCCACAGGGCTATCGCCACTTGCTTCTCCACTGTCAGGGCAGCTCTCATCTTGGTATTCCTGCACTTCAGGGCGGGGGAAAGCAACTCACAAAGTTCAAGGAAAGTGGCCTTACGCATGCGGAAGTTTCGCAGCCACTGTGAATCATCCCATACCTGCAACACTATGCGGTCCCACCACTCTGTGTTTGTCTGCCGGGCCCAGAATCGGCGTTCCACTGTATCAACCAGCCCCACTGCCACCATGATGTCCCAATTGCCGCAGCCCGTGCTTTCAGAAACGTCTGTGTCCATGTCCTCATCACAATCGTCCTTGTGCTGGTGTCTCTTAGCCCGGTTCTGCACATTCTCTAGGATAATGCATGAGATGTATACAATGCTCACAACAGCCGCGGTGAGCTGAGCAGGCTCCATGCTTGCCATGGTATGGCATCTGCAGGAGAGCAGAGTTGCAGCGGAAGTGGTGGATGACGACAACATGGAGAAATTTGCTATTGAGACTGAGCTTATTTACAAGAGCAGGAGAGCAGAGTTGCAGCGGAAGCGATGGATGATGTCGGTTAGAAGTCGTACTGCATCAAAACAGCAGCAGTGACAGTGAGCTGAACTGAGCGGGCTCCATGCTTGCTGTGGGATGGCATCTGCATGGAAAAAAGGCGTGAAACGACTGTCTGCTGTTGCTTTCATGGAGGGAGGGGCGACCGACGACATGTATCCAAAAACACTTACGACAAGCACTCCACCGACTTAATGCACTTAGTGGGGACATACATAATCAACTGTAAAAAACTGATTTCTAAAACCAACTTCTATAAAATCGACCTAATTTCGTCGTATAGGCATACCCAAAATGTCTAAGAGACAATGCCTGGCCTATTGAATGGGATGATCTCATTTCCTTGGCTCCAGTCAAGTTACACAGCTTGTTTTGCCAATATGGAACAGAAGAACTACAAACAGTTTAAAAGTCTCTGTCAAGAAGGGAAGCAGTTGTTTGAGGACACATAAACAGACCCTGCTTGGAAGGTCTGAAGCAGTTAGGTCTTCTTAGGCTTCCAACACAATGGGTAGATAAGCCTTAAATAAGGTAAGTATTTTGGGGCAGGGACTGACTTTTTGTTCTGTTTGTACAGAATCTACCACAACAGGGTTCAGATCCATGACTGGAGCTCCTAGGTGCTATGCGAAGAGAAATAATAAGTAATAATAATAGACATGTGTAGATAATTTGTTGTTTTAAAACCCCTTCTCTCTTATTTTATGCGTTGCTCCTATGGTTAAAATAAACAATACTTTTTCTTTAAGAAGGCCATTTTGGGTCACTAGATCCATTGGTCACAGACGCTCGAAGGGATGAACTGCAACTACCCAAACCCAGTCGGACCTGTTGGGTTAAACATGTTTCATCTACAGAGTACTGTAGGACAGGACCTGGTCTAAGAATGAAAGAAACGCATAATTCCACGGAGGATGAGAATACATAAGAAGGTGTTTGCCATTGCCTCTGCTTCTGCTAAATGATCCAGAATCAGAGAGATTTCCTGCATCATCACCAGAGTTTATGACGGGGCCCCAAAACCTATTGAAAAGGTCTTTCCTAAATACAAGAACTCACATCACCACAAGTCCTCGTACAGAAATGAGGAATCTCCACCAATTTACAAGCTCATAGTGCAGTTGTGCTTTCTGGCTTGAAGAACAGAGTGATAATCCTGGAACAGCCAACAGAGAATGCTACCAGAGCAAAGGCTTATGAGATTTCTGTACTATAACCAGATGGTTAGGATACATCACCAGCCAATCAGGTTGGTAAAATTACTAAATGCCATTTTGTAATGTATTATATTGCATAAAATAAATACAGTTCTAAATTCACAAACTAAGGAACTGCAGATTGTAAGATAACCATCCTTCCAGGGTGTTTTATTCAAGAGAAGGTCCACTTCGATATATTGATCTCAATAAGAGAAATGAGAATTTTGCTAACAGACCAACAAGACTTCATTGATTTTTTTAAAATGTTTTTGTTTTGGCAAATCGAACTTTTTAAATCCAATGAAAAATATTGTAGTTAATTTCAACAAACACCCAAAGCAGTATATTTTCATTCTATTGCAGGGATTCCCTATTACAGAAAAAGCACAATTTGACTAATGGTCATATTTTGTATGCCTGCATTTGAGCAGCCCTTACTTGTGAAATTAGGTCCATTGAATGCCACAAGTCTATTTGGTGGAATAAGCATAAAAGGAGTGTAACAGTGAAGAGACAGTGTAGGCCAAATTCATGTTAGATATACCTGTGCAGTTCTTACAGGTATTTTTAGAGTGGAATTTAGAGACATCTATTCCAATAAAGGTCTATACAATAAAAGGAAAGCTAACAAGAAGCTGAGTAGGAACATGACAAGAGAAGAAATTACCAAAAAAAAAAAAAAAAGGGGGAGGGGGCAGATTTTATGCATGTGCTTAAGTACTCCATGCACATATGCTTGTGCTTTAAGTTAAGTACAAACTTAAACACTTTGCTGAATTGGGGCCTAATTGATGATACAAAATGAATGTCAGTGCAGGACTCAGGCAGGTCAATTCCAAAGTGGATTGCTGAATATCTTCAAGAACAGATCCAAAACCATATTTATTTTTACACACTTGCTGCTTTTAGACAAGTCATTTCAGAATCTGTCCAAAGCTCTAGGATTTGTGCTGAATCCCAAAGACTTTGGATTAGCAAGTAGATGATGAACGGCATCAAAAGCTTTAGCTAAATCCATAAATAAAACAGTACACATTCATTTACCATCCAAAGCTAACAAAATAGCCTTTCAAAATGTACTTGTCAGAGTAACAGTTAAAGATATCTTCCTAACCCCCAACAACAATCTCTGAAAGATGTCATTAATCAGAGGTTTCAGAGTAGCAGCCATGTTAGTCTGTAGTCACAAAAAGAAAAGGAATACTTGTGGCACCTTAGAGACTAACAAATTTATTTGAGCATAAGCTTTCGTGAGCTACAGCTCACTTAATCAGAGGCTTTCCATTACAGCTAGACTCTACGATTATTCACCATGTGCACCATCACCAACTACATATAAAAGTTTATTTAATACACTTCTCCAATGTTTAATGAACTCTTTAAAAACAGGTTTCAGAGGAACAGCCGTGTTAGTCTGTATTCGCAAAAAGAAAAGGAGTACTTGTGGCACCTTAGAGACTAACCAATTTATTTGAGCATGAGCTTTCGTGAGCTACAGCTCACTTCATCAGATGTATACCGTGGAAACTGCAGCAGACTTTATATACACACAGAGAATATGAAACAATACCTCCTCCCACCCCACTGTCCTGCTGGTAATAGCTTATCTAAAGTGATCAACAGGTGGGCCATTTCCAGCACAAATCCAGGTTTTCTCACCCTCCACCCCCCCACACAAATTCACTCTCCTGCTGGTGCTAGCCCATCCAAAGTGACAACTCTTTACATAATCAAGTCGGGCTATTTCCTGCATAGATCCAGGTTTTCTCACATCCCCCCCACCCCCATACACACACAAACTCACTCTCCTGCTGGTAATAGCTCATCTAAACTGACCACTCTCCAAGTTTAAATCCAAGTTAAACCAGAACATCTGGGGGGGGGGGGGGGGGGGGGAGGAAAAAACAAGAGGAAACAGGCTACCTTGCATAATGACTTAGCCACTCCCAGTCTCTATTTAAGCCTAAATTATAGGCTTAAATAGAGACTGGGAGTGGCTAAGTCATTATGCAAGGTAGCCTGTTTCCTCTTGTTTTTTCCTACCCCCTCCCCCCAGATGTTCTGGTTTAACTTGGATTTAAACTTGGAGAGTGGTCAGTTTAGATGAGCTATTACCAGCAGGAGAGTGAGTTTGTGTGTGTATGGGGGTGGGGGGGATGTGAGAAAACCTGGATCTATGCAGGAAATAGCCCGACTTGATTATGTAAAGAGTTGTCACTTTGGATGGGCTAGCACCAGCAGGAGAGTGAATTTGTGTGGGGGGGTGGAGGGTGAGAAAACCTGGATTTGTGCTGGAAATGGCCCACCTGTTGATCACTTTAGATAAGCTATTACCAGCAGGACAGTGGGGTGGGAGGAGGTATTGTTTCATATTCTCTGTGTGTATATAAAGTCTGCTGCAGTTTCCACGGTATACATCTGATGAAGTGAGCTGTAGCTCACGAAAGCTCATGCTCAAATAAATTGGTTAGTCTCTAAGGTGCCACAAGTACTCCTTTTCTCTTTAAAAACAATGACAAGATCTACGAAATTAGAAACCAGAGTTCAAGTATAACAAATTTAATAATCATACTATCAGCTAATTTAAAATATAATAATTGGGACAGTTGAGATTTTAGCCTGTCCATTTCAGAATACGAAAAATTTCATTGAGATGCTAATTTAAAATAAGAATGGTTTAAAACTGTAATTTTTTAAATTCCTGAAACAGAAGTGCAACTTCAGAATAAACTCATCACTACACTTCTTTCAAAAGGCCAGAGTGGCCTTTATAAAAAAGCGTTTATTAGAGTGTATAAAACCATGTTTTGAAACCGCTATTCATAAGCCACCTTTATTATAATCACGATAGGCATGATTTTTGGTTTTTTTTGTCTGCCTTGCCACTTGAGAGGCAAAAATGATGGCTGGTTGAAAGTCACAGATCTCTACAAAGTCCCATGCAAATAATAATAAAGGATAGCCATAACATTTTTAAATGTCAGCTATCTACTGAGGTAGTTCTAACCTTTTAAAATTTAATGTTAAATGTCTATGTATTTCTTTTCCAAATCCAGCAAGTCTGGAAAAAGTCTTAATTTAGTTGTTAGTGAATAACGGGTCTCACTCAACTCCATTAAGCCAACAAATAAATAAAAATACATAGAAAGGAATTCCATAAAATTAATACGCTAATTTCCCTCTTTCTTCCTCCACTAATATCCTCCATTAATCCCAATGGGCATTACATGTGCATCAAGAAAAAAAAAGGAATACAGAAACAAAAAGCAGCCAGTTAGTTCAGCTTTCATCCGATTAAATATATTGTCTTTGCGTGTATGGATTAGTGGTGTTGCCCTCTACTAGTGAGTGGCCTACAGGAAAGAACTAGAACATGCTGTTACTTGTCGGCTAAATGACTTCTCCTTTAGATCAAGTGGGAAAGGTTCGTCGTTTTGGAAATGAAGGTTCAGAGTGCTGTAGCCCTGACTCCCGCTGTTCATGCAGTTTATACAGTATTTATGTCTGTTTATAGGATGCGTGTTCATTGCAGTGAGCCCCTCAAAAGTGACTGTACAATGCAAAGGAAAATGCCAGAATACTGAACGGTCTCTTTGCATCGTAGCACTAATACTACAGCCATGTATAGAATGCCCATGATCCGCTACCACGAATAGAATGTTCATGAGATGTCATCTCTGTAGAATTCATCTGGGTTGGTCACAGAAAAACAAAAAAAACCCACCATACATTCAATTACATCAATTTTAGGGGGTAACACAACCTTAGGGTGCTGTGCTGGGAACTTCTACAGAGATCTTCCTTTGGGCTTAGAAGACTCCTAGGTGCGACTGTTTGGATCTCCATGCCCTCCATTACCTGAAATTTGTTTTACTAGCTGAGGGCTTGTGAAATTTTTCATTGGTCCTTGTCCTTTTGCCCAGGGAGACAAGGAGTGCTTCCCAAGAGCACTCCTTGGTGGAAAAGACTGGAATCAGGCCATAAATCCTGGCTGAAGCCATAAGACTGAAGGCACAAAAACTGGAAGCCAGGAGGGAATAAATCTCATCCACTGCTCTCCAGATGGCTCCCAAGCACGTAGTGAAACACATGGTAGTCACAGAAACAAGTGTTCAACAAAAAAGCATTTAGCCTGGGATCAAGGGGCTGGGAGAGAGAGTCTGTAACTTTCTTCCAAGGCTTCTATGGAGAGCATGGTCATCATTACAAAGGTCTAGCTGCACCTCTGTCCCTTTGAGGTCTCTGAGCTCACCCCCCTCAGGTTTTAGGCCTCATGGGGTAGAATTTCACAAGTATCCTACTCTTACCTGAGCCTGTGACCAGAGGTATAGACTGACCAAAGTGTTGTTTATTTAGCAGTAGGTGAAAAGAAAAAAAAAAAAAAGGAATTTTTAAAAAGCCTACACATGTCTATCTTACCATCTCCTGATGATAACCAACGCAGGCCTAACTTCCTCATATACACCCAGAGAGGTCCTGTGTCAGTCTGGTTTTCCAGAGCAACCATTGCACTGCCTCTCTTTAGAGAGAGTCCCTCTTAATACTTGCAGGGAAGTGCATTTGTTCCCAGGCTTTGACCCTTCTGTTCAAAACACATTTTGTAGGTTCACTGGAGATGGAGGTAAAATCATGAACGCTACCAGTTCTGGCATTGTCCCTTAACAACTCTTAACTGTTTGCTCGGTAGCTATCTTGAGCCATTCTTTTCCTTCCTTCCTATTTTTCCAGACAGTCTCTGGCTGAATTAAACCAACAGCCAAATAGAAATCAAGCCAATAACCAGTCCAACATACAGTATTCATAAATCATCACAGAGTATGTCCAAATCCTTCACAGCAGCCAGACAACCCTGATTGCCTGGACTAAACCTGAAAGCGAGAGGGAGAGGGGGGAATGTACATCTGGAAACCCCAGTAAGTTTCACTCTCTCTCCAAAAACTGCAGAGTCAGCTGAAGAGCCACTATTAGAATCTGTGGACCTGCTTGAGAAAGAACGCATTATTCGGTAAACGTGTTTGTTTATCCTAATGAATAAAAATATACGAGCAATACATCACATCTGTTGCTCCCCATAAGATCTTCATTCTCTCAATCTAGTTCTCAACTCTCTGTATCAGATCTGCTGTATCGTATTTGTCTGTTTTTTAAACACTGCTAAGTAGAGGATTGGACTTCCCCTTGTGATACCCAGCCTCTTGCAGAGATTATAATTACAGTGACTTTGAGAATGCTTCAAACTGGGGTTTCACTGATAATAGCTGCATACTACACTTACTCTCAAGATGTTCTGCATTACCTTAATTAATCTTGCATCCTGGATTCCAAATAAGTTATTAGGGAATCCCTGGCAGCAGAAACACAGGAGTAGAGGGAGTACCATGCTGTCATCAATATGACCATATGCTTTTTGGAAAATGAGTTCTCTCATCACCACAAACTCAAATATGTATGTACCCTCATCAAGATGGACAATGACTAATCACTTTTGTAGCATTATGCATCTTCGCTACAGAATGGACTGTTAAACAAGATGACATCTGTTTTATATACACGTGTTTAAGTATTTTACCATAAACAGGACAGCATTTTAATTATGTCAACTGCCATGTAATTTTTATTTAAACAGCACTAAAATGGCTAAGATTTTTCAGGATAAAATATAGTTATCTACTTATAAGTGCGAGAATAGTCCCGCTATTGTGGGGAACTTTCCTGGCTTCTGCACTACCCCGGTGAAGTGGGCTAGCGAAAGGATCTGAGTCCTTACTCCCACTTCCTTTACCCAGTGGCCTCCCCGCCCTTGAGGACTCCCCTTCCACTCTCCTATCTGGCAGAGTCCTCGTAACCCCAACAAGGCTGGGCCCAGGATTCCTGGGGGGCTTGACCCCCAACCCTGATGTGGTCACCTAGGACAGGGGCTATGGTGACCCACTCCGGGATACTCTGTCTGCACTGGGCACTTCTCTAACCCACTGACCATTACATACAAGTTAAAGTTATTTAATCACCAATTAATTTTAAAAAGAATAAGGAAAAATGGGAAAGGTGAAACGAAACACATCACCCCGCTTTGAGGCAGGGAACATCACAAACAGTGTCTCTGGAATGTCAGGGCAGTTCACAGTCTGTTCCTTGTAAGTCCCCGGCCGCCTTCTCAGGCCCTGGCTGTGCTGCAGGGATGCTGTGGGTTGGACACTCGCTCTGGTGGTGGCCACACGCTCTCAGGCTTTAAGTGGTAGGACCCTTCTTCCCAGTGTCACCCCTGCCCTGTCGGGGTTATGATCCAAGCCTGGCCTGCAGAGCCCCTTGGCTGAGGGGTGTCCCTGTGCTGGGCCCGCTGCCCAGGGTCCCCCTCGCACTCCACAGCTGCTCACCGCACCCAGCTCCAGCCCCAGCTCCACCACTCTGCCTCAGCACTGCTGCTGCTTCTGCTCTGCCTCCAGCTCCCTGGGCTGCTTCTCTGGCCCCTCTGGCTCTGGTTGCTGCAGCTCTGCTCCCAGGACAGGTCTGCTCTGCAGGCTGCTTCTGTGACTCTGCTCCCAGCACTGACCTGCTTCCTGGGCTGCTTTTCTGACCCCTCTGGCTCTGGTTGCTGCAGCTCTGCTCCCAGGGCAAGTCTGCTCTCTCTGGGCTGTGCCTCTGGCTTTGGGGCTGCAGCTCTGCTCCCAGGACAGGGTCTGCTCTCTCTGGATCTGGCACAGCTCTGATCCCCAGCTCAGCTTAGACCCCTCCTTTCTCCTTAGCTTGGCCCCACTCTCTCTGACCCAGGCAATTCCAGCTCACGTGGAGGACGGGACCTCCCTGGCCTCCTGACTCCCTGGTTAGCCTGCTCGCCCTGTCAGTCAGGCTGACCTGGAGCATTGGCCTCTCCCCATTGTTCCTGGGGGCTGTCAGTCTCAGGGTCCTGATTCCCCATCGACCCTTCTCAGTACTGGGAGTTAGCAACTAAAACACCCCCACTGAATGTTAGCAAGGGGGCAACAGTCCCCTTACATACTGATAAAAAGCAGATACCAGTTCACCACAACTATGCTATCTTTCCTACGGTCTGTATTGTACCATGATAATTATTACTGCCATTGACCCATAATTTGCTTCTCAATGCCTTTTTTCTTAAAAATAAAATAAATAAAACCAAGATAGAGATAAGTACACGAATAAATGCTATGTAATGCAGGGATCTGAATGAGAACCTCTGTAGGGATTTAATTATTTCCATTTACTACATCTAAAGTATACACAGTACATTAATCTGCAGTGAAGAGGTACAATAAAAACTGCCCTGGATTAAATCTAGTAATAATTATGTTACATAGGGTGATAATGTGCCATTTTGGGATGTTCTTTGTAAAGAAATGTTTAACACAGAAACAAAACTGTTCTTACACATGGACAAGAAAACTAAAAATAACTGGAAAGCTTAAGTACCAGCTCTTTAGCTACTTCAGTAATTACTTTGTTTTTTTCCAGAGTAGCAGCCATGTTAGTCTGTATTCACAAAAAGGAAAGGAGTACTTGTGGCACCTTAGAGACTAACTAAATTTGTTATTATCTAAGGTGCCACAGGTACTCCTTTTTGAGGATATTTTATGTATTTCCTAGGCGCCGGTCACTGTAAAACTTGAGTAAAGAGTTAGATGTATCTTAAAAAGTTCAAGTAAGGACAATTTTTTCTGTTTTTCCTTCAGCAGAGGCATCCTTCTGAGAGTTAAAGTTCAGTCAAGAAGTCTAGGAGTGGAAAATGCTGGGTCAGTTTCCTCCTCTCTTTTTTTTTTATTTACAGAGACATTTGTTGAGCTCTGAGAAGCATGCTGTGCTCATCCTGATTGCCAGAGACGTTTTACAGGAGGAAGCTCTTTACTGAAAACAATCTGGGGGAGATCCTCTTCTGCTTCTCTTAAAAGCTCAGCACAGAACTCGCAGCCCAGAGGGAGGCAGGGCTAAGGTGGCTTTTATCCACCTTTGCACCCTCCTGATCCTGGGCTGCTCCAGCACTCTCCTGATTCTTTGTTGCGTATCTTAAACGGCCATAAGCCCTGGCATATCTCCTATGTTGGGGCTTGGAAGGTCACCCAACTTACCAGTGGCAGAGTAGGGAATAGAACTCATGTCTCCTGAGTCCCAGTCCAGCGTTCTATGCATTAGGTCACACTAGCCCTCTAAGGCATACAATCCTAAAATAGAATAAAGTTGGTTTTAAAAAAAAATTGAGATTTTTTAAAATTTGTTTAAAAAAATATCCTTTTTTTTCCCCTTTTTTCTTTTCTTCTTCTTCTTCTTCTTTTTTTTTTTTGTTATTGAACCATTTTGGAACTTTAGATTTTTTTGACCATCTCTAATCGGGACCTTCAAGTGGATCCGGTATTAAGTTAGGAGCCATTTTGGAGATTACAAACTCGTGTTATGTGTTATACATCAGTTAGGGTGGCTCATAATAGAAGTGAGTTATAGCCAAAATGTTGTAGTTTTAAAAAAAATATTCTGGAAAAGGGTATTAATAAAGTAATTATTAATGTCTGATTATGTGCTTTGTAGTGTGTAGGAATTAGGTGGTATCCCTTTAAACAGTTTGTGAGCCCTCTGATGGCTCTCACCATCTTCTGTGTTTCATAAGCTGCCAGAACCCTGCCAGAGCAGTGGTACCTATATGTGGCTAAGCCTTGTATCTTAAGTAAAGAGTTATCTGAACCTCACCTTCCTTGTGTTTTGATTCCTTCCTATTACTTGTGTAAATGCAAAAGACAGAACATATGTATGTATTACATTTTTTGTTTGGTAGCTTCTTTAAAGCAAAACTTTCACAGTGTGTAAAAGAAACAGCTTCTATGTTTAATTCTAATAAGCACATTCAAGAAATACCATCTGGAATTTAGGGAGGTATCCCTCAGTTAGGTACATACATATACAGTAAAACCTCTTTAGTGACCACCTCTGAAGAGAAACCACCTGTCACAAGTGACTACTTGCAGAGGCCACAGAGCACCTCTGCTCTCTGGTGTGCAAACCTTTGAAGAGAGACCACCTCTTACAAGCAACCACTTTTGTTAACTCCCATGAGTGGTCACTCTTGGTACTGTAATTTTGAAGGTGTTAGAAAACATTCAAGAGTATACAATCCATTGAATTGCATAGGAGAGGCTGGCACATTATCACCCTATGTAACATAATTATTACTAGATTTAATCTAGGGCAGTTTTTATTGTACCTCTTCACTGCAGATTAATGTACTGTGTATACTTTAGATGTAGTAAATGGAAATAATTAAATCCCTACAGAGGTTCTCATTCAGATCCCTGCATTACATAGCATTTATTCGTGTACTTATCTCTATCTTGGTTTTATTTATTTTATTTTTAAGAAAAAAGGCATTGAGAAGCAAATTATGGGTCAATGGCAGTAATAATTATCATGGTACAATACAGACCGTAGGAAAGATAGCATAGTTGTGGTGAACTGGTATCTGCTTTTTATCAGTATGTAAGGGGACTGTTGCCCCCTGCTAACATTCAGTGGGGCTGTTTTAGTTGCTAACTCCCAGTACTAAAAAGGGAGAAGGGTCGATGGGGAATCAGGACCCTGAGACTGACAGTTATCATTTAAAGAAGTTATCATTTAAATCCCCGGAATCCTCACATTCTCCAGATATAAAAACACATCAAAATCCAAATGTCAACCTATTCCCTTTCCCCACCTTGTAGAACTGCTGTAAGATGCAATTCTGGAGACAAAGACTTCTACCTTCATGAACTATTTGGTAACCAATTCAGATGTTTGCTCAGCTCCTGGCATTACTCTGCTCATTGAAGTCAGACTCATAAGAAAAATCCAGCCAGGCTTCCTCGTTTACATAATGTTGAGGCCGTATTTTAAAACATTTTTTAAGAGCTGACCTCTTAAAAGTCAAGCAAAGTTTTAGCAAAAATATTTTTTTCTATGGCAGAGATTATGCTTTTGTGGGATGTGACTCAAACATCTGAATTTTGCAGCACCTACAGAAAAGAGCCTTTTCTCTCTTTACCTTTCTTGTCCTCTCTCCCCAATGTCCCTTCTAAAAGAAAAACAAAACTTAAAGGGGAACATTGTCTACCCAATAGCTAGTCAATTTAAAAAAACAAGCTAAAAGCAATTTCAGATTCTACATCTGGGTGTTCCCCTACCCAGTTTTTGTGGTTTATTCCAATCACACATTTTAAAAAAATATTTCTATCTTCCCTGGTAACATGGATCTATTCAAAAGAGAGGAAAACTGACTGTATGGGAGGAGGAGTGTAGCAACGTGCTGTCAAATGCACAAAGTAAACAAAATGAAAGGATATTTCTCTTTCATTTACAAATAACACCCAAGATGACTGTAACAACAGTAGGTTAAAAGAAAGATTTCAAACAGCAAGTATGATATTTGATGTGACAATCTCCCTTCTAGTTTATAAAAGATTGCATACTCAAACACTGGAGTACTGTAGTGGGCAAGAAGGTAAAAAAGAAGGGGAGGTACTACAGGTTCATGTAAACTGATAAAAGTTGCATCACTCCCCAGCGCATTAGCCCTCCTCACCTTTTAATACTATTTACTACCTTGGCAAGTGGAATTTTCATTGCATTTATCACAGTTGATATTCTGGCTGAAAGGCAAAGGACTAAATGAAAGAGAAACATGCTTTGAAAGCACGTGTACACTGGAGAAATTACTGAAGCACAGTGTTCCAGCGTGAAAGTGTCACACCCATCATAATACTATTAGAGTCAAGGTCTGAAAGAGTAATCACCTGTTCAATTATTCTACTGTGTAAATAACAGTCACCTAAATTTAAAAAAAAATGCTCATCTCACCTAAATCAAGATTATATAGAGCCAGATCCTTGGCCCTGGCTGCTTTGCATTGCCAGAAAAAGCGTAACCAAGGATTGATACTAACAGAGTCTGTGTGTTTTTAAAAAGTAGGTCAACAGGAAGGAAAAAATACCTTGTCCCCATACCTGCAGTACAAATATCAGTGCTTTAGCTCACACATATTGAGCTTTAGGCAGAATATACTGTGCCAACAAGCCCTTTTGATTTTATGTGGAATGTCTTTGGAAAGTTTATTTTAAAAGTCATCCCGTTCTTCCCTAGACAGTACTGACACTAGGACCAAAAAAATGACTATACAATATGATGTATCAACATAAGTACATACAGTGACACAGAAAAAGTGTGTAGTGTCAATTTGTGAAATAGCTTCCCTCATTTTTTTTCCAGGAGCAATTTCAGTCTTGGTTTGTGTAAAACTGACTGCCATGAGAAAGAAACTTCAGATAGCATCCTGCTGCAGCACAACCATATTTATTAGAGATCTAGTTAAGATAAATAATTGCTAGGCTATAATACCTTAGGTTTTAAGCCCACTGATGCTGTGATATATAGAGCTGGTGAAAAAATTTCAAATTTTGAAAAAAAAAAATTGGATTTACAAAATAGTTTTCTTGCAAACAACTTCCCCACTTTTTTGGGAAGCTCTAGTAATATTGCTGATAATACTTTGTTCACCTTCTGGTTGTAAGCAAGTTGTAACGACACTACACCATTAAACAACACGTTATTTAGCTACTCCCCCTCCCCCACTTTTTCACAGTGCTATTAAGGCATGTATTTATCTGTCGTGGTTGGGGACATGCAGATTAAAAATGAAACTATTTCTCCACATAAAATGGAAAACAAAGGTGCTTACAAGATGGTAGGAATTTCAATTTGCCTTGAATACTACTGCTGGGGATCATTTACTAAGAAAACTCTGTATTTTCTTACTTCTCACAGAGATCTTAACTACAGTTTTCTCTTCAAGCCTTAAATATGCAAGTGCTGTGGTATGAACTTGTATTTATCGCAATAAAATGGGATGCACAACATTACACAACAAAATTAACCGCTGGGTAATTCCTCTACAATACTGAAGTTTCAGATATAATGAAATCACCCAACTTGCAAACTCATCATGTTCATTTTTGGTGGTGCACATATGTTTAGGCTGTATCTCGACATTGAAGAGATTCAACAGAACTCCCAGAATTAGAAAGATAACTCAATCTTAGCTAGTTCAATTTGCACCACTCCAGAGGAGGTGGGATTTTGCTTACTGGAAATGCTAACCTGTAAAACACTTAACCAGTTGCTGCTAAATGGTCTCACAAATACAATCGACATTGATACAGAAGTGAACACAACAGCTAAAGCTCTAATTTATTCAACACAGCTATCATTTTAAAATGTACAAAATCTTAAAGGTAATAAAAGATGGAGTTTGATTTCTTGCATTTCTGTGAGCAATAACATTCCAAGCTACCATGTACTTCGGGCTTCAGAGTATTGCTCTGCTATGAACATGTCAAATGCCTTGCTTAACTATGGAATTGCATTTATGGAGTCACCATGAAAAGAAAAAATGACTATTCTACAATCCTAACCTCATAATTCTAAACCAACAGGGCACTAGACTGAATTTTTTTACATTACGTCTGCAGCTATTTTCTTTTCTCAGTGGATGTTCCTTGAGGCAAGCTGGTTATATCAGCTATACTGTTTCCTATACTGAATACATCAAAATGCACCTTTTGGGGAAGGGTTTGATCAAGGGCATATGAATGCAGATTTCAACAGACAACCCCCACGCTCTCATAGTCCCACGCATGGTTTTTATTGAATTTTATCAAATACTAAGAAACTGTGCAAATCAAAGAACACAATGTCCACTTTATATACTGTCCTGTACCACTTCATAGCAATAGCTATTGCCATTGGATTAAACCAAAGAACTGCTTGGGATTTTTAGAAAATTGGTGTTTGTGCTATCTCTGTACAGTTTGCTTATACTCCTAATGACACTGCATTGCAACTCCTAAACAGCTGGTGCGTTCACATCCTCCATCGCGGCCGACTCTTGGGAGATGGCACACGGGCATACTCTGGCTCTACATATTCCAGGATGAAGATTATCAGTCTCAGTTGTCACTGGGGACAAACAAAAATTAATCTACTGATGGAGAAAACGAATAAATTTAGCCAATTACTGCCAAAAGCCAGCATAACTAGATCCCATGCTAAATTCCCCAATGAACTGTGGTCAGAGGATTTTGAATCTGAATGGAGATGGGACCTCCCCCTCTCCTGCTACTCACAATAGCAAATGACAGGTTTCAGAGTAAAGGTTAGTCTGTATTCGCAAAAAGAAAAGGAGTACTTGTGGCACCTTAGAGACTAACCAATTGGTTAGTCTCTAAGGTGCCACAATAGCAAATGTTGGTCAAAAGAAAATACAGGAGGAAACAAACTCTTCTTAATGTCTGATTTGGAAGAAAAACATAAGAACGGCAATCTATCCCTTTCTTAATGATTCCCAACATTCTGTTCGCTTTTTTGCCTGCCGCTGCAAATTGACTGGGCACTTTCAGAGAACTATCCACAATGACTCCAAGATCTCTTTTTTTGAGTAGTAACAGTCAATTTAGACCCCATCATTTTATATGTATAGTTGGGATTATGTTTTCCAATGTGCATTACTTTGCATTTATCAATATTGAATTTCATCTGCCATTTTGTTGCCCAGTCACCCAGTTTTGAGAGATCCTTTTATAGCTCTTCACAGTCTGCCTGGGACTTAACTATCTTGAGTATTTAGTATCATCTGCAAATTTTGCCACCTCACTGTTTACCCCTTTGTCCAGATCATTTATGAACATGTTGAATAGGACTGGTCCCAGTACAGACCCTTGGGGCCAGCACTATTTACCTCTCTCCATTCTGAAAACTGACCATTTAGTCCTACCCTTTGTTTCCTATCTTTTATCCAGTTATCAATCCATGAGAGGACTTTCCCTCTTACCCCATGACAGCTTACTTTGCTTAAGAGCCTTTGGCGAAGTACTTTGTTAAAGACTTTCTGAAAATCTAAGTACAATTAGATCTTCCGTGTTCACATCCTTGTTGACCCCCGTCAAAGAATTCTAGTAGATTGGTGAGGCATGATTTCTCTTTACAAAAATCATGTTGACTCTTCCCCAACAAATGATGTTAATCTATGTGTCCGACAATTTTGTTCTTTACTATAGTTTCAACCAGTTTGCCCAGTACTGAAGTCATGCTTACCAGCCTGTAATTGCTGGGATCGCCCCTGGAGCCCTTTTTAAAAATTGGCGTCACATTAGCTATACTCCAGTCATTTGGTACAGAAGCTGATTTAAATGATAAGTTACAAACTACAGTTAGTAGTTCTGCAATTTCACATCTGTGCACTTTCTTCTATTTTCTCTGTCTCGATATAAAGGTGAATGGGTTAACTACTAACTTCTGTAGATCTGTACAGGTTCTGGTTTTTAAACAGGCAAATAACTCCATTCTCCTAGGCAAATAGAGGTTTCCCCTACAGTAATTGGTTTAGGACTTGAGGGAAGAGAATAAAATTAAGACATTCGTTAATTATTCCTTTTCTTAGTAGAAGGCTTCCCCCCCCCCCCCCATCTTTGCCTACAGCATGTTTAAATCAATGTAGGAGAAACTGTTCTGGCTAGAAAATGCAAGATATTCATGTAAGCATGTTTTACAGAAACTGTCTACAACATATTAACATCCCATCAGTAAGTAGATGAGAGCACCGTGCTGTGAGATTTGTTTGGTCTAAGCTGAATGAACAATCATCATTTTTCCACACTTCACTACTGCCTTTATAGAACATGGTATTTTCAGCTCAATCTAATTAGGGATATGAAAGGTGCACTGACCTGTAAAGAGGAAATCAGAGATGTTCCAAGAATAAGAGGGCTTACCATGCATTAGCACAGCATGTGTAGAATCATGGAGAGCTACCAATGTGGTAGTTAGTTAACTTATATAGTCAACAAACAGCCATGTTCAGTGATGGTGCTTATTTAAAAAACAAACTAAAGCCCAAAAGAAAAAAAAAATTCCTTTCCTGGTGTTTCCATAAAAACAGAATAATCAGAATCAAGCAAGAGTGACAAAATAAAGGAGCATTCCAACAAAAGCAAAACCTATTATACCTTCAAAGCAGTTTTTTTTTTAAACCCAGCATACTTGAAAGTGAATTGTGACAGCAACTAATTTATAGGGGACCGATTTAATGCTGCAGTAAGCCTTCCACACTACACAGCCAGTCAGCAGTTATCCTTCATTCTTTATTTCAGTATAATGCATTGATACCCCTCAGATTTTACTGCACAGTACATTAAAATGACAAAAAGCTACCCTGAAAATACAGTGAAACTATTTTACTATATTCTGACAACTATTAGCACCCTTTGATCAGTTTTCAGTTATCATTCTTTCCAAAGAGATCTGATTACCTGTGAGTCCAACCAAAAAGATTGCAAACTAAAAAGTAGTTTATCAGAACTAATTCACAATCACATCTTACTATACTGTAGGTATTGCACTATTAGCTAAACAAATGCCCAGATTTTCTGTACAGAACTTTTAAAATGGATTGAAAGTAATTTCAGAATAATTTAATCACAATTGTTATGGTTTCAAGAAAATAATATGCTATTTGTGCATCTGTGTTCATTTTAATGGGTTTCACTAATACTGGATTATGCTGTAAATGGTTGCACACAGAAGAAGACATCTCTTTTGATACTAAAACATTATTTATTTATATTTTCAAATGCTAGAAGAGCAGATTAAGAATCTAATGGTAGCTTTCATTTGAGAAAGACAGATTTTACTATGTTAATCTTCAATGAAACAACTAACTCACTAACCGTGTGGAAAGTAAATTATTTTTTCCTAAAGGGTGATATATGGAAGCCATTAAAACCTGGAAACCACCAACGGTATAAAATGTTTAATATCAGTCAATTTCAAATTTATATTGCATAGCATTTACTATTATAATATAAAAACCCATAAAGTTACCTTCAGTACACATAAAATAAACGGGGGAGGGAATTAGATATCTAATTTGTGGGTACAAGGAAATTACAGAAAACTTCACTGCCTTTTTTGTTGTTGTTAGAAAATCATCTACTTCAGAGTACAAACAGAATTTCAAAGCCTGAACAGATGCTATGGCATGCATCGTTTCATACCAGATTAAAAATGCAAATGGTGAAAGTTAGCTTAAGTAGAACAGTTCTTCTGGACTTAAAACAAGGTTAAAAGTTGACGTATCCCTCTATAATATTCCCCTAACCAGATTAAAACCCTGGACACGATCACCACTCACCTACAGGACAACTTTTAACCTTGGGTAACTGGGTAGGGACATGATGGTTTAACTAGGTCTCTGACAGTTATAGTTTTTGCAGGGCCTTACTCAAACACAGGCACAAATATAGCATCATTCCACCAATTAACTCAGGGTGAGGGATGACTGCTGCTTGAAACTTTCTTAAATTTTTTTTCCTATATATAAAAATAAAAGTTAAGGACATCTTGATAGACTATTTGATTTTCACATTTGTGCTATTGCTCTACAAAATTCAAATATGCAGAACAGTGGTTATCAACCTTTTCTGGCTCAGGACCCATTTGTGAACTTTGATGACTTGTTGTGACCCTATAGCTTTAGTACAAAAAACATCTGGGTTACTAAATATTTCTTACTCACAATATACAATACACACATTAATGTAACAAGTACGAAACAAGTACACCGTGTGTACCATATGGGGGACTCCTGTGTTACAGGGCTGGCTGGGCTTGGCTCCCAGCTCCAGGTGTTGCAACACTTGGGGTCACAGCGCTGCTCAGGTTTGGTATGGTGCCTCAATGGAGGGCTGACCAGGCCAAATTTGTGGCACTGCGACCTGGCCAGAAAGGGGAGCCAAGCCCAACCAGCCCCAGGAGATCAGAGCTGCCGCTGCAGGGTGAGTGCAGGGCAAACTCTACATACACACCTCCCCCCCAGAGCCTCCCTCCTACCCTGGTAGCAGGACCCAACCTCAACCCTCAGGCCTCCCACACAGCCCTTTGACACATTCCAGTGAAGCAATTTGGGGTTGCAACCCACAGGCTGAGAAACCCTGAAGGCAGGGATGTAGAAAAAAACAGGTCCTGTACAGGTTTTGTCAACTCCAGGATAAGTGAAGAGAGAGCAGATCTTGTGTGAATTTTTATAGCAGTAAACAGCTCCCAGAACTAATCAACAGACTTTGAATCTTTATTGTACAGTCCTGTAGTCTAGTGTTCCCTGGAGATTATTTTTAAATGCAGGACTGAACACTGAGATGCATCCTGTGCAACTGCAGAATATTTTATCAAAAGATACTGTTCTTGAAATACATTATTCACTTCAATAGTAATCAAGTGCAGCACAACAAAAAGCTTAGGACAGGAGGAAATGGGTCAGTAAGACAGCCTAGGTTTCAGACTGCCCTGTTTCCAGCGATCCAGTTCCCATTGAGGTCAATGACAAAATTCCCATTTA
The DNA here is from genome assembly GCF_965140235.1 of Caretta caretta. Classification (NCBI taxonomy): domain Eukaryota; kingdom Metazoa; phylum Chordata; order Testudines; family Cheloniidae; genus Caretta; species Caretta caretta. The sequence continues at coordinate 50,183,326 of NC_134216.1, read as the reverse complement.
CTTGTAAGGGGCTAGGATTTTGCTTGAAGAGCACAATACCTTTTATACTGGGTAAGTACTTGTACATTCTGTACAATAGCAGAACGTCACAGTGTTCCCACTTGTCCTAGATGGCTCCAGCAAGCTCTTCTTGATATTCAGGTGACACGTGGGACGGCAAGGTTACAAACTAAACTAAAAAAAAAACTGCAACTAGTGCTTTGACAGCCAATGGCTCAAGCAAAAAATCTTCTCAATTAAAAAAAATAAAACTTCACAGTAGTTTGTTTAAATTTACTGCTGACACATCAACATTTCAAACCTTTCTCCTGGTTATCAATGTTATTTTTACTTGCTCCAGTGACAGCGTTGTTTCAGCTATAAGAAAGCATTAACTTACTGCCACACCTCATGCAATACCTGTCATGTTGAGATGTACATGGAGCACATGTCAGCAGTCCTCTAAGCAGATAAGAGTATTCAAAACCGGTCCAACTAAATTTGATAGGAGACAGATGTTATTTACTGGGAACCCTTCCCCATTAATGCACACATTTTACTGTCAACACATACTGGAAGCTTCAGTTGGTCTTTTTTGGGCATTTACAAGATAGGACTGGTCAAAAATCACACAACATAGCAGTAGGGTTTACACCTTCCTACTTGCACAAAACCGAACACCCCTGCCGTGCCCTGCCCCTCCTGTGAAGCCCGGCCCCTGCCCCACCCCTTCTGAGGCCCCACCCCCTCTCACTGCACCCCCCACCCTGCTAATCCCTCTCCCCACCCTCACTTACTTGCTCATTTTCACTAGGCTGGCTTAGGGGTTTGGGGTGCAGGATGGGACTCTGGACTGGAGGGTGGAGCTCAGGGGTTCAGAGTATGGGACAGGGCTCCAGGCTGAGGCAGGGGTTGGGGTCTGGAAGGGGGTACGAGCTCTGGGCTGGGGTACGGGTTCTGAGATTGGGCCAGAAATGAGAGATTCAGTGTGCGGGAGGGGGCTGTGGGGTTTGGGGTGCTGGGGAGTGAGTGCTCTGGCTTGGGGTGTGGGCTCTGGTGTGGCGCCGGGGATGAGAGATTTGGAGTGCAGGAGGGGGCTCCGGGCTGGGGGGTTTGGAGGGCAGAAAGGGGATCACGGCTGGGGAAGGGGATTGGGGCACAGGAGGGGGTCACAGAATCATAGAATATCAGGGTTGGAAGGGACCTCAGGAGGTCATCTAGTCCAACCCCTGCTCAAAGCAGGACCAATCCCCAACTAAATCATCCCCCCCAGGGCTTTATCAAGCCTGACCTTAAAAACTTCTAAAGAATTCCCTAAGTAACACATTCCAGTGTTTCACCACCCTCCTAGTGAAAAAGTTTTTCCTAATATCCAACCTAAACCTCCCCCACTGCAACTTGAGACCATTACTCCTTGTTCTGTCATCAGCTACCACTGAGAACAGTCTAGATCCATCCTCTTTGGAACCCCCTTTCAGGTAGTTGAAAGCAGCTATCAAATCCCCCCCTCATTCTTCTCTTCCGCAGACTAAACAATCACAGTTCCCACAGCCTCTCCTCATAAGTCATGTGTTCCAGACCCCTAATCATTTTTGTTGTCCTCTGCAGGACGTTTTCCAATTTTTCCACATCCTTCTTGTAGTGTGGGGCCCAAAACTGGACACAGTACTCCAGATGAGGCTTCATCAATGTCGAATAGAGGGGAATGATCATGTCCCTCGATATGCTGGCAATGCCCCTATGTATAATCCCAAAATGCCATTGGCCTTCTTGGCAACAACGGCACACTGTTGACTCATATCCAGCTTCTCATCCACTGTAAGCCCTAGCTCCTTTTCTGCAGGACTGCTGCCTAGCCATTTGGTCCCTAGTCTGTAGCGGTGCATGGGATTCTTCCATCCTAAGTACAGGACTCTGCACTTGTCCTTGTTGAACCTCATCAGATTTCTTTTGGCCCAATCCTCCAATTTGTCTAGGTCCCTCTGTATCCTATCCCCACCCTCCAGCATATCTACCTCTCCTCCCAGTTTAGTGTCATCTGCAAACTTGCTGAGGGTGCAATCCACACCATCCTCCAGATCATTTATGAAGATATTGAACAAAACCGACCCAAGGACCGACCCTTGGGGCACTCCACTTGATACCGGCTGCCAACTAGACATGGAGCCATTGATCACTACCCGTTGAGCCCGACAATCTAGCCAACTTTCTATCCACCTTATAATCCATTCATCCAGCCCATACTTCCTTAACTTGCTGACAAGAATACTGTGGGAGACCGTGTCAAAAGCTTTGCTAAAGCCGAGGAACAACATGTCCACTGCTTTCCCCTCATCTACAGAGCCAGTTATCTCGTCATAGAAGGCAATTAGATTAGTCAGGCATGACTTGCCCTTGGTGAATCCAAGCTGACTGTTCCTGTTCACTTTCCTCTCCACTAAGTGCTTCAGAATTGATTCCTTGAGGACCTGCTCCATGATTTTTCCAGGGACTGAGGTGAGGCTGAGTGGCCTGTGGTTCCCCAGATCCTCCTCCTTCCCTTTTTTAAAGATGGGCACTACATTAGCCTTTTCTGAGTCATCTGGGACCTCCCCCAATTGCCATGAGTTTTCAAAGATAATGGCCAATGGCTCTGCAATCACATCCGCCAACTCCTTTAGCACTCTCGGATGCAGCGCATCTGGCCCCATGGACTTGTGCTCGTCCAGCTTTTCTAAATAGTCCCGAACCACTTCTTTTTCCACAGAGGGCTGGTCACCGCCTCCCCATGCTGTGCTGCCCAGTGCAGCAGTCTGGGAGCTGACCTTGTTCGTGAAGACAGAGGCAAAAAAAGCATTGAGTACATTAGCTTTTTCCACATCCTCTGTCACTAGGTTGCCTCCCTCATTCAGTAAGGGGCCCACAGTTTCCTTAAATTTCTTCTTGTTGCTAACATACCTGAAGAAACCCTTCTTGTTACTCTTAACATCTCTTCCTAGCTGCAGCTCCAGGTGTGATTTGGCCTTCCTGATTTCACTCCTGCATGCCCGAGCAATATTTGTATACTCTTCCCTAGTCATTTGTCCAGTCTTCCACTTCTTGTAAGCTTCTTTTTTGTGTTTAAGATCAGCAAGGATTTCACTGTTAAGCCAAGCTGGTCGTCTGCCATATTTACTATTCTTTCTACACATCGGGATGGTTTGTCCCTGTAACCTCAATAAGGATTCTTTAACATACAGCCAGCTCTCCTGGACTCCTTTCCCCCTCATGTTATTCTCCCAGGGGATCCTGCCCATCAGTTCCCTGAGGGAGTCAAAGTCTGCTTTTCTGAAGTCCAGGGTCCGTATTCTGCTGCTCTCCTTTCTTCCCTGTGTTAGGATCCTGAACTCGACCATCTCATGGTCACTGCCTCCCAGGTTCCCATTCACTTTTGCTTCCCCTACTAATTCTTCCCGGTTTGTGAGCAGCAGGTCAAGAAGAACTCTGCCCCTAGTTGGTTCCTCCAGCACTTGCACCAGGAAATTGTCCCCTACACTTTCCAAAGTGTGTCGGGTGTAGGCTCTGGGCAGCGCTTATCTCAAGCAGCTCCCGGAAGCAGCAGCATGGCCCTGCTCCAGCTCTTACGTGGCCAGACAGCTCTGCGCAACGCCCCGTCCGCAGGCACCGCCCCCACAGCTCCCATTGGCCACAATTCCCAGCCAATGGGAGCTGTGAAGCAGGTGCTTGGGGCGGGGGCAGTGCATGGAGCCCACTGGCTGCCCCTCTGTGTAGGAGCCGGAGGAGGGACATTCCACTGCTTCCGGGAGCCGCACGGAGCCAAGACATGCACGGAACCTGCCTTAGCTCTATGCGCGGAGCTGTCAACCAGACTTTTAACAGCCCAGTCAGTGGTGCTGACCGGAGCCACCAGGGGCCCTTTTTGACTGGGCATTCTGGTCAAAAAACGGACACCCGGCAACCCTACATAGCAGTGCTCCACATTGGTTTCCCATCCAATTCAAAGGTCTTAACGCTGAGCTCTAAAGCCATTAAATCTAAAATGGACTTGGAACTAGACATCTCAGTGCTTTCACTTTCCAGGACCTAGCAGCACTATGTTAAAGTGCGCTAGGAAACCTTCAGTGTGCCCCTGCAGGATCTACACAAAACAATCAATGTGCAACACATTAGTGCATTTCAGAAATCACACCCCTGTAGTGTGCATTACTGTATGTGTAGGCAAGCCCTAAGGTGACAGAAGCGGTAGAAATCAGAGAGGAAGACAGCACAGAACAATTACTCCAATCATCAAGAAATAACATTATGTTGCAGTGGAGGCTCAAAAATAAGAAAATAAAATTATATTAAAACAAAAGATACCTTCTTCCCCATTCTGTGCACCACTCATTGCAGTTAATTTATTGGAATAAAGCTCTTTCAGTGGAAGACTCCAGAAGGGGAAGCAACTCCGACTGCCTGAGTGTATACCACATAGGGTTTCACTGAACCGCTAAGCAAACATTCTGAAGTTTTAAGGGGCACATATGTTAATTAATTTTCAAAACTACATGTTCCAAAGCATCAGCTGTGGGAGGACTTCACTGAAGACTCCATCAGCCACTATCACAGATGGGCACTTTCAAAATAGCCTTAATTGATTAGCACACATAGAACCAAGGTAAGTCACAGTGCCACACCTTACACGGACTTCAAGCAGCCATTGCTCTTGAGGTTCAAACACTCAGAACTATTTGTTGTAGTCTTTCTGCACATGGCAGTCCCCTCGCCTCCTGTTAGTTTTGAAACTGTCCAAGGTTTGCGTTACACATTACTTTGTTAACACAGGGCTGAATTTACTTCAAAGGATTCTGTTGGGGATCATAGACACACTCATAGGGTTGACACCATCAGAAGAACCATTCAAGTGAATAATTCATTTTGCAGGGTTTATATTCCTATTAGCGGAATGATCTGACGGAGGCATCTTCAGAACCAGGACACTTACTTGCAACCCAGGCATGGCCAGTAGCCGGAGTATTTTTAGTAGCCAGAGTATATGTCTGAAAGCCTGAAATTCCTCTGTGCTAATCTTGGCTGTGCTACTGACTTACTCTGGGAAAGTTTAACCCTGGGAAAGTTACTTAGACCTGATCTACACTACAGTTAGTTCAACACAAGACAGCTTACTTCAACCTGTGACTATGTAAGTGTCTACACTAAAATTTTGCTGCTGCCGACATAACTGCCCTGCTACGCCGACTTAATAACTCCACCTCCATGAGAGGCACAGTGTCAACGTCCATGTAGTTAGGCTGACCCAGTGTCAGGATAGACCCTGTGTTGCTTACATCAACTTGCTGGCTTTCAGAAGCTGTCCCACAATGACAGCACAGTCAGTACAAGCGCTCCTGGTGAGGACGCACACCGCCGACACAAGGAGCGTAGTATGGACATGGAAAAGCGATTTAATTACTGTGGCAGCTGTATGCTGACATAACTCAGGTTGACATAATTTTGTAGTGTAGACATGGTCAAAGGTCTGTATTTATAAAGGTGGAAGCACTGATATGCTAAACGTGAGCATGAAAGTTATGGGGGGCACGTACATACCTTTGCGAATACAATAACTCTAACTTGTGTGCAGGTATTTTATAGACAAAACCAGAGCATGTAAAGTTTTCATCCTTAGCCTCTATGGTGTGAATGGGGAAAAGAATACTTATCTAGTTCATTAGGGTGTTCTGAGGCTTTACATTTATAGTACACTTTGAAGACATAAAGTGCTATGTATTATTAATGAGTCATACCAAATAAAATCCACAAACAATTAAAAAAGCAGTGTTTTCATATTGACCTTAAATGAGCAATTAACAGAAGATGCTACCCAGATTAGCAATAAAACATTTAACACATTAAATATAGTAAATTAAAGCACTTGATCATTAGAGTTTATTTAAATATTTACTGTGGGACAATAAAAAAGCAGGATTCTTGTAACACTAATACATGAAAGGCACTTTCATGTCTTAAAAGTAAGTCTGTTTTAAAAGAAGCAAAATAATTAGTGCAGAAGGGAGGCCAACATTTTTGGACAATTCATTGCATCTCATAAATAATATACTGGTCCTCATCCTTGCTCTCTTTTCCTCCTACTCACCCTCCTTGATCACCTCATTTTTCTCCAAGAGAAATATCTGTTCTCTCACTCCGCTTTTCATGTTGTTCCTTCACTTGGAACAACTTCCCACCTGTCTACCAACTATCCTCCTCCTTCAAATCCTTGTCAACATCCATTCCGTCCTGGGATGTTCTCCTTTGTGCTCTCTCTACAACCCCATACACCTGAATCATGGCGGCCCTACATATTTACATCTGTGACAGGTTGTAAACGATGGGGAAAGAACCTTGCCCTCTTGTTTCTCTAGAGCACCATGCACACAAATGGAACTACATAAATTATTAATCACAAATGCATCAAATTACAGTGAACATGTTAAACCAAATCCTTCAAAAACGAGTGCTGTTAACCAGAATCTATAAACCCATCAGATTTCACAAACTAAACAGGATCGAGCCCAGCAGATAATTCCAAAATCCAGAAGAAAACATAGGGTCCTTAAGAAACCGACGATGGTGAATCAATAGGCAACATTCAGTAATAAACTGAAGTCCCTGTATTGTCCAAAAAGCGCTGCCTCTCATACAAGATGAAAAACTGAGCACCTGACAGTTTATGGCTATTAAAGATCCCAGAGCACTTTTTATAGCCAGATAAAAAGCTTGAATTTTGTCCTTATTCAGAACATATTGTACAGACAACGTAAAGACTAGCGATAAAAACAACTTCACTTATTTTGAAGACTTGTCAGTCATTTTATCCACATCTCAGCCACGATTTGATAAATACTTTTACTGCAAAAATGTTAAATTGACTTAGTTGTATACAATTCAGTGGCATACAACTGAAATGAGGATAATATTGTGTTCTTATCTACTGATTTTGCAAAATTAGAAATAAAATAATATTAGAGAGGCAAAATTACTGTGGCTGTATATTCCAGTTCTGTTAGAAACAGAACAATGATAGTTACGTTCACTATTAACATAAAGAACAGGAGTACTTGTGGCACCTTAGAGACTAACAAATTTATTAGAGCATAAGCTTTCGTGGGCTACAGCCCAATTTAGTAGAGCATCAGCTTTCGTGGGCTACAGCCCAATGAAGTGGGCTGTAGCCCACGAAAGCTTATGCTCTACTAAATTTGTTAGTCTCTAAGGTGCCACAAGTACTCCTGTTCTTTTTGCGGATACAGACTAACACGGCTGCTACTCTGAAACCTGTCATAAAGAATAAAGAAGATAGTAACATTACTTGTTCCTCCGTTCTTCCAAAAATGTATTAGAAAGTTGATAGTCATTTCAGTGCCTCTCCTTGCAGGAAAGTATTTACTGACATCTCTGCAGTCTAAATAAACAAACATTACAAAAAATTTCAGGGTAACAATATCATCAGGTCATCTGTGCTCAAATAACTTTTTCAAAATGAAAATTTTATTTCTATAGAAAAATATTTCTGTAAGAGATCTTGGTCATATTTTTCAAAAATACGAGCCTAAAATTAGGCCCCTAAATCCGTATTTAGGCATCTAAATAAGTAGCCTAATTTTTAAAGTGCTGAGCACCCAGAAGTTCCCACTGAAGTCAATGAGAGCAGCTGGCTGATCAGCACTTTTGAAAAAACATGCTACTTCTTTAGCTGCCTAAAAATATGAATTTAAGAACCAAACTTTAGGCTTTGGTTTTTGAAAATCTGATGCCAAATTTCAGTCCTCCAAATTCAGATGATTCCAGTGAAGGCCTTGACTAACCAAGCCCTAATTTGGCCATGGACACTGATGAATTATTTTAATCTCCACCATTTTGGAAGCTGATGTGAAATATAAACTAATTCTTTAAATAAGCAAAATGGTTTGGAAATTTCCCATTCTTTAGAATTACTCTAGAATACATATTCCACAAATACATCAGCTAACCAATGATATTATATGTCTCTACAGATTTATCTCCAAGTAACAGCACTCAGACACACACAGGTTTCAGAATAGCAGCCGTGTTAGTCTGTATTCGCAAAAAGAAAAGGAGTACTTGTGGCACCTTTGAGACTAACAATTTTATTTGAGCATAATAATATAAGCTGTAGCTCACGAAAGCTTATGCTCAAATAAATTTGTTAGTCTCTAAGGCACCACAAGTACTCCTTTTCTTTTTGCAGACACACATAAAAACCCTTTTATCACTTGCACTCATTTTAGTGGTCTAGAAAAGATTGATGATTTTATATCTAATCTCTCAGAAAACCACCACATTAAACTTTAGACAGCCAGCTACAGAGAACAATATCTGCAGTATAAAATTAACAGTTCCTCACAAATAAGACCGAAGCACAATAAGTTAATATCTGAAAAAATTAGAATGCTACAAAGTAGCTAAACTCGCTGAACATCGGAATTAAAGTGACCTAATTTTACTAAAATACAGAAAAACATCTATTGCTTAGGCACATTAACATTTCACTTCCCATACAAAGTCATAAATATGAGAAACAGAGAGAATGCATGCATTATTTACTGCAAAACTTTCCAGTACCAGCAGCTTGGTAACCCAGCCAATACTAGTAAGGCTTTGGAGCAAGATCTCAATCTGAACACTCAGTAAAACAGACCGGAAGGCCCTTCTAGAAACACGGACAAAGGCCAAATGTCAAATTAAGGCCCTGATCCTGCAAACTTCCATTAATTTTACACTCATTAGTAGTTCCACTGACTTCAAAGAGACTCCTCATGCTTGCAAATTAAGGAATAAACATTTGCAGGCTTGGGACCTAACATATCACACTGCATGCTGCATTACCTGCTCTAAATTCAAGAAGACACACAGTGCATAAGTGGATGAATTTGAATTTACTACAGAAGGAAAAAAATGAGGGCCTGCTTAATAATAATAATTTTAAAAGTCTGAAGTGCCGACTGCCAAGTTGATCCAAGCTCTGCAAAAGCCATTAAAAAGCAGCAACATTCATCACCAAATACATAATATCTACATCTAATGAAATATTTAGAAGCCAAGGTGGTTATTTACATGAAACATTTACTGATTTATAGGCCCTAATCACATTCTTTTAACATTCTTTATCAAATTTTTCATATAGAAATAGTCAGAAGGAAAAAAGCAACTGAAAAATACACTACTACCAGAGTTAAATGGCTAAGAACAGTTCCAACTATATAAGCTTATTCAATACAATCTTTACATGGCCTGTCTAAAAGCAGTAGTTCTAGAGATATTATGAAAGATAATTTCCAAAAGTTCATTAATTCCTGGAAGCTTCATCATATGTTTAGTACCAAGTTTACATATTAGCCTAATTTGGTTTTAACTGCAACTCCCCATCCTTTCCCAGGAGAATTCTTCTTCAGGAAACCTAAAAACGTGAAAAATACTGAAGTGCTCTCTCTAACTTCAGGGTCTACAATCATTTAAAGACCTGAAGAAGAACTCTTTGTAAGCTCGAAAGTTTGTACCTTCCATTAACTTGGTGCACTGAAAGACATTACCTTACTTAGTTTCTCTCATATCCTGAGACCAATACCGCTACAACAACACCGCAAACAATCATTTAAAGGGTGAAGTGACAATCTGAACTTCTTTAAATTGACTAATATTTTGAAAAATAAAAAATAGAATTTCACCTTTTTAAAAAGCATGCATAGTGAGACAGTTTGGGGAATACATGCCCAATGATAGATTCTACTTGGTATTATGAACACTATTTGTATTTGTAACAATCATTGTGAATCAGATCATCCATTTGCAGGAAGAACTTGGCAGGTAGTTCGAAGCTATGTCTGACCGATAGTAATCTGACATTGCGATCACCACTTGTTTCTTAACTGTCAGTGCACCTCTCATTTTGGTATCCCTGTGCTGAAGGGCTGGGGCAAGCTTGGCAGGCAGATGCAGAAACGTAGCCTTTTGCATCCAAAAAGTGCCATGCGGGTTTGTGGGATTAAAAAAAAAAAAAAGGCATGAAATTATGGGCTATGTATGGCATTATGGGATGGAGAAAGTTGTGTACTGAAAACTTGATCCCTAGCTCCCAGAGATTCTGGGTGACTCATTTCTATCCCACAACAAATTGTGAAAAGTTCCCAAAAGGCATTTGCACCTGACTGCCATGCATGATGCACTGGGACATCGACTTGGGGTGCACTGCACTTTGCATCAACAGAAGTACACCTGTTCAATACACACAGTGCTGATGCAAGCAGCCACATGGGCATGAGCAATATACCAACTGTGATAGATGTACACCAACATTTGCACTGATCAAAATTTGAAGTACAGACAAGGCCTTAAGAGTAAAGACACCATGCTTAAATTCCTTTGCTAAGCCTGAATTCCTTTCTTTCTTGCCACATTGTCTCCAAAGGGACTAAACTAGAAGTCCAGGGAGTCCACAACCAAGGTGGAGCTCTGGAGGAGCACATGTAAGCAATTGGGCAGGGGGGAGAGGAGCGCTGGGAGGTGACAGACACCATTTTGGGTCTCTGGCTCCTGAGTAGTGGCCCCCGACATCCCAATGAACGGCATCAGACAGGATGTTTGAGCTTATCTTAAGAACCCTGAGCGAGAAACTGTGACTAAACTCTATCCAGACCCAGCTGGCTTGGAAATGACTGGGTCCATTCACAACTAACTGGTGACCATACAGCATGGTTCTGGGCCAGGTTATAAGAATGCCAACCTTTTAATTATGTTTCTAGTAAATTAGCAAATGTGAGGGAGAAATACCTGAACTTCTGTAGAAGTACAGTATCCCATGCTGTACCTTATATAAGTATTTCATCCTTTCCGTCAACAGCGACAATGAATAGCTAAAAGTACTCACCGGCTAAGATAGGTGATATTTCAAACCAGGAGGGTAGTGAAGCACTGGAATGGGTTACCTTGGGAGGTGGTGGAATCTCCATCCTTAGAGGTTTTTAAGGCCCGGCTTGATAAAGTCTTGGCTCGGATGATTTAGTTGGTGTTGGTCCTGCTTTGAGCAAGGGATTGGACTAGATGACCTCCTGAGGTCTCTTCCAACTCTAATCTTCTATGATTCTATAGCAATTCTGCCTATTTTGCATTAGATACACACTCACAGATAATGGTCTTGTGCTTTGACAATCAGAGTGAAATTCCATTAAAAAACCAAACCAAACCAACCAACAAAAAAAGAAAAACAAAGTCAAGCACTCAAAAATCAGGAAGTGTCACTCGTAAAGTTGCCCCCTTGTATATATGCATTATGATTCAATCTTTAACAACACAATCGTATCCTTTATTTTCCATTATACCCCTGCCTTACTTAGTGCACAGGATGAAAACTGGGTCTGGTTTTATATATGTCTTGGGGATATGGAACATATTTTAGTAATCTCATGAGTTACCAGAAATTTTATTACAGTGTTATTAAGTTATTTGTGTAGTCTTCACTTTACCGAAAGCTCTATACTTTATCCAGTACATAAACTCTAGGTACATGACTGTGAAGTTATGCCCAGCATTTTAGTTACCGTAGTAATTTTGCTTTTGCTTTTTGATGTAACTCTTAAGTGCCACAGTTAGATATCCAGCTGCATGAGTTTTAGAACTTTGGCTATTATGATACCCAGAAGATTCACCCTCCTGAGTGCAAAGACGCAAAATGAAGGAGAAAAGAAAAACTATGGTCCAGGGAGCTTTCAACTACACAGGAATAATTTCTTCAGCACAAATAACATTTTCTGTAACCTTACTTAAATGGCTCAGCATTTCTGATGTAAATAATTAACCACATTACAGCAACAATTAAATAAGACCAGTTAGGTGTGGGATAAGATAAATTCATGTCCTGGACTGTTAAGAGAAACTGATCTAAAGTACTTTAATGAGCGAGTTCTGCCATCACAATCTGTAAAACATACTGACAGAGAACATCTCTGTACATATACTTCAAAGGATTAATTGTTTTTAAAAGGTGGCTTTTTCTCCTCCAGTCCCCTGCAGTTCTTACCTTTAAATCTGAGCTTTCATTTTTATACTGAATGACAATACAAGTCTGTCTTGTAATGAAGTGGATGGTATTATGAAGGAGTATCAAAAATATAATCCCCATACAACATTTTGGGGCTTTATAATAGTCTTGCATCAGAGTGCTGTACAGATACTAGCTTCAATATCTTGAAAAAGTTTTGACAAATGGTGGTTTCATAAATGGCATTCCTGTTATGAACGGTATGTATTTCCTTCTGACCATCTTCACAGAACCATAGAAGTTAGACGTGGAATGGAGCTATTAAATCATCTAGTCCCATCTTCCTGCCAATGCAGAGTTGCTTCTACAGTATATTTCCTAATATTGTCCACTCTGATATTTCTTTGTCCACCGAAGCATTTTCTTTGGGGGACAATTCCACACCTCAATAATCTTATAACATGTCTTTTTCTTACTATCATATTATGGGAGTGTTTTCCAGCATGATACAGGGTTTGGTCTAGATTGATTTTCATTAGCACTACTGGGTGTCAGGGTGGATAAAAGTGGATGATTTAACAACAATGGACTTCTTTATGTTAAATGAAACACTTTTTTTTTTAAATAATCCTATTTAAAATTAAATTTGAAATTGACAACCTACGTTAAGACCTGTATTTATAATCTATTAAAATCATTTAAATTATGTATTAAAAAACCCAAATATTAAGCAATGCATGTCTGTTGCCAAGATTTAAAGAAAGGCACTGCAAGGGGGAGGGGAGCTGATAAAGGGCTGCCGGTGGGTGCTCAGCACCCACCATTTTTCCCCAGGGGTGCTCCAGCCCCACAGCACCCACGGAGTCAGTGCCTATGAAACATTAGATGTGAGAGGATGAGATCTACATGTTCTAAAATCCTGAAGGACAGAAATTATCAGTTCAATTCACTAGCTACAGATACTTCCTACAGTTAATAATTTGTTTTGTTTTAAATGTAAAACATGTTTTGATAAACTTTTTCTTTCTTATGTATACAGGCCACTTACAGTATAATTTAATACAATAATTAATATGCTGTTTTTGTGAATTTAATTGAATTTGAAGAGATAGCTGTTGGTCTGTGCTGTGCTGACAAAGATATGCTCTAATAAATTTGTTAGTCTCTAAGGTGCCAAAAGTACTCCTGTTCTTTTTACATATATAGCTGTTTCTCAGACCACATCTATAGTATGGGGACTACTGCAACAAAGCTACAGTGCTGTAGCCATGCTAGCATAACCCCAGAGTGCAGACAGAGCCTACAGCGACAGAAGGGTATTTTTTCATTGCTATACCTCCCCTAGCGATGATAGCTCAGGTTGACGGGAAGCATTCTTCCATCAATCTATCTGCATCTACATCAGGGATTAGGCTGACAAAGCTACAGAGCTCAGGGGTAGGGATTTTTCACACCCCTGAGCAAAGCAGCTATCTGTATCTAAATCTTAAATGTATACCTCTCCTCACATTTTCTCTAGGACAACTGAGACACCAAGGGGTAGGAGGGACACACAGTAAAGCAGAAACGTAAAACAGAGAGTAACAGTGCTTCACTTCATTGCATTACCGAGTATGCCAATTTAAATAAAAGTGACTGAGCGCTGTAGGGACAGTGCACTAACGTATGGTGCCTTGTGAAAATCAGAATTCAGAGCTAGCGGCAAGTTCCATGCTTCCTTGGGGAAAAGGGACAGAGAGAAGGAAAGCTGCAAGAGTGACACTAATGAATTCTGGAGGGAGTAGCTTTCAGAATCTTTCTAGACCAGAGAATGCTGCTGTGATGCAGCACTTTTCGGGGAGGGATCACAGGGAAAGGAGGGAGCTCACAGAGGAATCCCAAAAGTGAATGCAAGTTAAGGATTCCTGAGCAATCTAGGTGGGGAAAAAAGGGTAATGCCACCCACACCAAAACTCTTGCTAACTCGGGATGTGGAAGATCCAAGTCTGATTCCTTGCGGCACCACAGGCTTCCTGCTGACCTTGAGTCAGTCACTTAGTCTCTGTGCCTAAGTCCCTCATCTATAAAATGTGGATTATAGTTAAGGCCCTACCAAATTCACAGTCCATTTTGATCAATTTCACGGCCAGATGGTTTTTAAATTGGTCAAGTTCACATTTTCAGATGTTTACATCTGAAATTTCATGGTGTTGTAACTGTAAGGGTTCCAACCCGAAAGGTACCCGAAGGTGGGTCTGTTCTCCCCACCTTTGCTCCCCCCTCAGCAGCCCTGCAGGGGAAAGACAAGTCCTTTCCCTCCCCAGCCTGGTGGGGGGACTTGTAACTTAGAGCCCCCTGGCTGGGATGTTCCCAGCAGCATAGGGGAGATCAGATTTCACAGTCCGTGACACGTTTTTCATGGTCATGAAATTGGTAGGGCCCTAATTGTTGTGTTTCCCTACCTCGCAGGGCTAGACACATCTCCAGTAGAATCTGGAATCTATTTTGAATAAACTTGCCTCTCTCAAATCTCAGCCTTAGTCTTCAGAAGTGATACCAGTCAGCTCTGTGTTTTTGGAGAACCAGGGCGCAGTATCTAGCTTGTCTGACTCATGAAAGACACCGCCCCACCACCAGTCTCTTCCTGAACAACACTGATCAGAGAAAAGAGGGGCTTTCAGAGAACACTAAAGGGCAGATGGGAGACACACTTAGATCCCTCCTGACAAGGGTGACAAGATTAAGACATCTCCATTAGCATTCAGAATGGAAAAAAGAGACAACTCCCCTAGCCTCATCTGCATGAAAGATGGGAGAGGGAGACATCTCAATTTATATACAGAATGGAGAACAAAGAACCGCACTGAACTCTGGGACCAGAAAAGCAGGGACGCACTGCATCATGGGAATCTCCGCTCCAGATGTTAATGAACCTATGCCTGCACACACGCAGCTCAGCAATTATCAGACCAATTCTAGTAGTAAATCCTTGATTGATATCCAAAATACTGAAGCAGCCTAGCTGCATTGTGAGCTCCCTGGAAGAAAACACCACCCATAGCCAAGAGTGATCAGCTCCTATTGTCTAGCCTAAAGAAAACTCTTAAGTCATCAAAAAGAAAAGGAGTACTTGTGGCACCTTAGAGACTAACCAATTTATTTGAGCATGAGCTTTCGTGAGCTACAGCTCACTGAGCTGTAGCTCACGAAAGCTCATGCTCAAATAAATTGGTTAGTCTCTAAGGTGCCACAAGTACTCCTTTTCTTTTTGCGAATACAGACTAACACGGCTGTTCCTCTGAAACCTGTCTTAAGTCATCAGTTTACATAAACAAATCTAGTGTTCTCCCTTGAACCACTGTATTTTCTCTACAAAAACCCCTACCTATGCCCAAGTAAGTGTTCTGATGCTTAGATCCAAACTATGCATGAGTTCCACTAGGAATCCATCTTCTCCTGACTGATCATGCTGGGGGCTCTGCCTGTCTCCAGCACTCAGGACCCTGAGCTACCACCATCACCTGGGAACCCCGACCAGTTCAAGCCTCATGGAGTGGGTGAGATCCCCCTCTTTCTTGGTTTTCCTTTCTACCCTTAGGTATTACATTATTAAAGGTTATGCTATGTTGGTTTATCCCTCCTTGTGTAGTTATCACTATTATTCAATAAATAACTTTTATGGTTAAGCTGGTTGCTTCTCTTTCTCTCTCTCTCTCTGCACTTTACTCTTTTGGGTTTTAGCTTCCCCCATTTACTCTGCAGCAATGCCTCTTTTACCTAAGCTAAAGATCCTTGTAGCACCCCAAAATACTGTGGGGTTTGCTCATCAAGTGGGTTACTACCAGTACAATCGTGATGTGAAAGTGGGATAGGGACGTGTTAAACCTGTGGCACATAAGGGGGTCTGGGGCAGGTGAAAGTGCTGCTCAGACCACCCTACTGAGACCAGGAGCACATAAGGATGACAGCTTGAAGGTGCTGCTTAACCCAGCCCATTGAGTACAGGGACATATAAGGGGATCAGGTTGAGAATGCTGATTGACCCGGTCCTCTCAGACTTGCTCTGTTAGTGTGTGTGTGCCCGCATATTCATCTAGTTCTAGGGCTGGAGGAACCCAGCTCCAGGGAACCTAGGTCCTGCAGAATAGCTCCATTGGGAGAGGACTTGCAGAAGGAAGGAGCAGAGCTCCATATGAACACACAAGTGAAACAAGCAGTACATTAATAGAATTACAGAACCCCCCCTGCCCTCCAAAGAGCAACCCTAATAAATGAGCATACCCCAAATTAACAGGCATATCTGGTAACAGAAGTTTTCCTCTACTAACAACTAATTCATAGATAAAACACACGCCCAATTACCTCCTTGCTCTTCACTGAGGAAATTAATGCCAATTTGGGCTTCTTGAATCACACTGGAACATTGGTGCTACTACTGTTCAGTATGATGGTCCTCAAATTTTCAGTACAACTGAATTGTTTATAATAATTCTCCTTTCTTTCGCCCCTCACTACTTCACTGTCACAGATTGCTTATATCTCCTACCAACTTTCCCTTTTCAAATATTGATTTTTTTGTTTCAGTTTTTGGGTTCACCTTTCCCATGATTGCTCCTGACAGCTGAGCAATCACCCTTCATAAAACACACAGAAAATAAGCCTCCCTCCACATATATTCCCTCTTCTCCATTATATGTTCCTGTCTCATATTCCACATGTCATATCACCTCTCAATTTCTTCCCTAACTTAAACATCTTATCTCATTCCTTTATTGCACTATTCTCCTGTCTCCAGTCTACTAGGTTTTATAGTTTCATCCAATCTCCTCCTGTGCTGTGCTACTATAGTCACTGACAATTATCTTCTCTTGCCATTTCTAATAACTTGAGCGCTCTGAATACGGGTCCTGAATAAATGGAAAACCACTATATATAAAATTGTGTTTCCCCCCTCTACTTACTTAAGAAACTAGAACTAAAAATGCCAGCAAGAATCGTATTTTAGAGAATAGCAATGAGCTTCCACACAACAATGTGCATTCAGAACTTGTTTCTGGAGGCAGCAGGGGTTAGTACCTTGCATTGTGTTCAATGACATCTTCTGTCTGTGGTGAGAACTGTACCGAACTTCAGTAATTCCACTTGAAACCAGGTGCAGATTTGCCAAAAGGTTCATGTTATTTATCTGGAAATGCATATTGGTGCCTATCTTCAACTGCCTTGGCACCCTACATTCCTAAACGCTACACAAAAACAAAACATTAGCCTTTTAACTCAGGGCTGCAAGGCACCCTCCCCCACCCCATAATAAATTTAAAAAACCCGCAATTCCTGATTTCATCAGTAATCTTTCAAAGGCTTGAATATATAAGTCTTATCACACTGCACCCGGACACTGGCTAAACTCTGGCTCCAATGACCCTCCACTGAAAAAGCCAAGCTGCCAGTGGAAAGTTTAACCCCAGAAATGACGGCAAGAGACAATGGATCTTAATTTCTGTGATAGGAATTATGCCGGCTGGCCGCATCAATAGTCCCTAATTTGACAGCCCTGACCTCATGAGCAAGGCCCCATGTCCTATGCAATTATGCAGCCAGGAAAACGGCTGCACAATTTCCTTCTTTCTACAGATGCTTTCTACACCCTTAAGAAACCAATCCGAAGAAAGATCTGTCCTTTTGAGAATGTGCTACCAATTTTTTTCAAAATATTTAATTTGGGAGTATAAGGATGGCCTGACAGGGTGGGGCTGAAGAGGGAAAGCCGGAGCAGGAGCCCAGAACAAACTATGGAGGCAAACAGAATGGCTATAGAGTTGAGCTGCCATATAGGAAGCAGCAACCTGTGGGTAGCTACACAGTCAATTCAATAAGACTTGGTTGGTATGACAAGCAGGCTGGTTTGATTTAAATCAGCCAGCAAGAAACGTGATTTAAACCATTGATTTTAATCATGGTTTGCAATTGAACTTTTCAGTTATTTTCCTAAAGAAAGGTTGATTCTCATTGGTTGATAATCATTAAATCATTAAAAGAAAAGGAGTACTTGTGGCACCTTAGAGACTAACCAATTTATTTGAGCATAAGCTTTCGTGTAGCTCACGAAAAGCATTAGCTTTTTGCAAATACAGACTAACACGGCTGTTACTTTGAAACCTGTCATTAAATCATTGCAATCTAGTACTTCTTTTTGCTAACCAGAAGGATACACTATATTGATACCCATTTGTTTCAGCAATTACATAGCTTAACATATATTTACTCATATTCTTAATTTTTACTTTTTTATTATGTTAGAAAATGGTGAATGATGTGTTACTATTTACTAGATTTGCATCAAACTATCTGGATGGAAATAGGAATTAAATTAAAAACGCACAAATGCATTTTAAATTTAGTTTTACTGAACTGTTAAACAATCTTAAGTGTGCTGGACATGTAAGGGGAAAAAAGTTAATCAAAACGTGTTTTACATTTAAAACTAACTGATTTATTAAGCAAAGGAGGTATTCTCTGTAGTTAGTGAATTGAAATTATTGTTTCTGGTCACCCTTTAGAACTAGTAGAGCACATCCTCTCACACCTAACTTGTATTCATAGATTGGAAAGGAAAAACAAGCTTTCCTACCTCTTCAACTTCCATTGAGGGTCTCAGTTCTGAATGGACTAGTCTGCAAAAAACTGTCAAAAGCTATTTTAGAACTTCAGAAAACACTGGTTCTAGTTGCTTAGCCAGTAACTTCCGTCAGCTCAGTAGTCTGACTTGCTTTAAAACTTTGGCAACAAATATGAACTGTTTAATGTTATTTTTGTGTAATTTAAATTTAATTTAAATTTAAATAGATTCTAATACACTTAGGCCTTAACATCAGTTATCATAAGTCCATTTAAAATTTAATTTGAAATTATTTTTAAAACAAAAGTATTTTTAAAAAATCTCATATAAATCAAAAAGACTTTGTGATGCATGGCTAGAAAGTGTTACACATCCCGTAAAATAAATGGCTCAAATTCAACCCTTAAAGACATGTGGAAAGATAATGTTTGTGGTTTTGCGTATTTACATGTATATGGGTAATGGTCAACAATGTAATCAACAGTCCCTGTCTATGCTGTATTCTGATAATTCAGGTATCAAAAGAACACCCTAGCATTTAAATGAATTGTGAATATGGGATCTCTCTGTATTCATCTCTCTTTGAAATGTGTAGCAAATTATGTGTGAATGGTGGAGGAACAAGCCAATCTCGTATGTTAATTATATAGCAAAGTACAGGTGATGGATCTCCTTCAAAGTCATCCAAATTATCTTTTGTTCCCAAGGAACGCCCAACTTGTCAAAGAGGACATGAAATTGTATAAAATATCCTTGGGTCCCAATTCTGTCATCTCAGATCTGCTTGAGACTTCATACAGGGGAAGCTTAGGCATAAGGACTGAGATCCCAGTCCTAAATTGGAACACCCTGCAATGACTTCGGACTGTAACTATGAACTATTTCTGAAAGAACTCTTTGCAACTACAAAGCTCACCATCTCTGCTATGAATCTGAACCTCAATGAATTGAACTCACGTCCGTATGCATATTAATCTTTTAACCATACTTTCTGTTTTTTTAAATAAATTTTAGTTTAGTTAATAAGAATTATCTGAAGCGTGTATTTGGGTAAGATCTGAAACATTAATTAACCTGGGAGGTAATGTGTCCGATCCTTTGGGATTGGTAGAACCTTTTCTTTTTTATGATGAAATAAGATGAAATAAGATTTTCAGAAATCATCATATTTGACTTAGGTACCTGAATGGTGGCCTGAGGCCGGATCACTTTAAGGGAACTGTGTTGTTTGCCTCCTGAATAACCAGTGAGGTAATTAAGAAGCTGTTCTATGCTGGTTTAGTAAATCTAAGTATTGGACTATCCACCAGCTTTTTGGGGATTTTCTGCCCCATTCTATACAACAGTTCATCCTAATTGAGTGACCTCAGCTGGCCCCCACTAGGACCCTGGTCACAGACTTATTTAAAAAAGAAAAAATCAATTAGATTTATCCACCTGCTGACAAGCTATACAAGTGTTTCCAACATGTAAGAAAAAGATGGATCCCTTTTCAGATATTTCTCAGAGTCAGACTGGACCCATCCTAGAAAGGGGCGGACACTGTGTTTGGAGTTTGATCCCCTCAGTCCATTTGTTGTTACTGTCCATTCCTGAACCAGAAGTATATTGCTATGCCACGCAATGCCATCTTTTTTTTTCCTTCCAGGCTCAGCCACAGTGTTTTATTCATCGGTTGTTGATGAGATGTCTTATGAATCCTGACCATTGAAAGGAATGTCTTTCTTGTGCTTCCTTGTATCTGGGACACTGGAGTACAAAGTGTTGCTTTATCTCAGTATTTCCTCTGCCACATTGCCTCCTCTCTGGATTTAAATGATTTTGTGCCTCCCAAATTCCTCCTCTATTTACTGATCATTGATTAGATTTTTAGTGAGAGTCTGCTGTGGTGATGTAATGTGATGGTTCTGTGCAGGTGTCTAACAGTCAAGCTTGTGGTTATTTTTTGATTTACTCTCCCAATTGACTCATAAATTAGTGTGATAGATGCTGTTCTAACAATGAGCATTTTTGGTTTTGATAGCTTGCTCTGGTGGTCAGGGGGTTCGAGTTGTTGAGCCTTCGGAATTATGACAAGTAGGAATGCACTGTGTTTTCATTTGAATCTATTTTTTGATTTTGTGGTGGAAGGAGTATTTACCACTTTGGTTGAGATATCACTAGAAGCTGAATATTGTTTTCCACATGTTAATTAGTTGAGGGAATTGGCTCAGTTCTGCTCTGGCTTGCCTCTCTCCCTGGGCTTCAGAGCCTGAGTGCAACTTCAAAGCACTGTTTACACAGCTATTTTTAGAGTGAAAGCCCCAGCTCAAGTCTGTAGACTGGTCTGCGATGCTCAGTTCTGTAGCTTGTGTAGAGGTACCGTGAGAGCCCAAATTTCTTGTCTTGCAATGTGACGGGAAGGTTCTTTCTTTTTAACTCTCTGCTCTAAGGCTGAGGGGTGGTGGGGATGGCCTGCAGTGGACAGACATATGGCCAGTCCTTTGTTTGTTCATTCTGTGATTTCTCATGAGTGGGGTAGGCCCACATGACTGGACGGGTGCCTGTAGTTGATTTTTGAAAGCTGAACAAACTAATAACAGTTAAGGTATGTTAAAAGAACATTTTTTAGATTACGAAGTCAAGCAATCAAAACTTAGAGCCAGAATTAAGGTTACCTGTGCAACCTCAATTCACCCCCTGACCCACCTTGTGCAATATGAGATAGTCTTTAAATACAGTATTACATACTATTTTTTCCCCACAGGAGCCCTCATTTATTGCACAGAATAGACCATGCTGTGGGGATGAAACAGATATTTATTTTTATCCTTATCATTCAATTAGTGGCCCGACTCATTTACTGCACATCATCCAAAGTCTGTATTTTACAGAATTATTCATTTTCTCAACATCGTCAGAGTAATGGAGTGCCTCACAAACATTAATTAATTGACCTCCATATCTGCCTTGCAAGGTAAGAGATTATCCCCATTTTACAAATGGGAAAACTGAGACAAATCTTTGCCTGAGATCAAAGCCATGGGTAGAACTCTCAGTCCTGAGCTCATTCCCCCAGACCTCACTTCCTTTCTGACAGAGATGTTGAGCATTCACAGCTCCCACTGACTTCAATTGCAGTGCTCAGCATTTCTACAGATCTGACCCCAGGTGTCTCAAGTTGGGCACACAGAAAATGAGGAATACACAAAATCTTTGGAGCAGAGACAATCTTTCTGGTCTGTATTTGTACAGCACCGAGGAGAGTCCTGGTCTATTACTCGGGCTTCTAGGTGTTACTGCAATTGAAATAAATAATATTATGAGTGGCCATCTGCCAAAATAATGGTTCAAGTGGCGAACTCAGCATCACATAGGAAATCTGTGACAGAGGGAGAGAGATAAGCCATAAGCTCCATCCCTCTCTCTTCCTGTTAGGCCTGTGACTTGTTCTCTACACATCTTCTAACTTATAGAGAAAATAAGGGAGGAACCTTACAAACAGCCTCATTCACTTATATAACCCTTACTGATTCCCTGAATACTACCCATCCTGTGCACACTGCAGCAATATGAACATATGTCTACCATAGTTCTTTAATACAATTCTTTAGGTTTTTTTAAACAGGAAAAAAAGTAAAATACAAATTCTATTATACACAACCATACATTTGTATGGTGAGCTTAAACAAAAATGGAAGCTTACAAGTGGAAACTTGGACAGATGACTAGGGAGGAGTATAAAAACATTGCTCGAGCATGCAGGGGTAATCAGGAAGGCTAAAGCACAATTTGAGTTGCAGCTAGCAAGGGATGTGAAAGGAACAAGGAGGGTTTCTACAGGTATGTTAGCAACAAGAAGGTGATCAAGGAAAGTATGGGACCCTTACTGAATGGGGGAGACAACCTAGTGATGTCAATGGGTAGTGATCAACGGCTCAATGTCTAGTTGGCAGCCAGTATCAAGCAGAATGCTTTAGGAGTTGGTCCTGGGGCCGGTTTTGTTCAACATCTTCATTAATAATCTGGATGATGGGATGGATTGCACCCTCAGCAAGTTCACAAATGACACTAAGCTGGGAGGACAGGTAGATATGCTGGAGGGTAGGGATAGGGTCCAGAGAGACCTAGACCAGGGTGGCCAACCTGAGCCTGAGAAGGAGCCAGAATTTACCAATGTATGTTGCCAAAGAGCCACAGTAATGTGTCAGCAGCCCCCCCATGAGCTCCTCCACCCCCATCCAAGCACCTCCTACCCACCGGCAGCCTCACCGATCAGTGTCTTCTGCTCCCTCCCTGCACTTCCCAATTAGCTGTTTTGTGGGGTGCAGGAGGCTCTGGGGCGGACGAGCAAGGACACTGCACGCTCAGGGGAGGGAAGGGGTAGAGTGAGGGCAGGGCCTGTGGCAGAGCCAGGGGTTGAGCAGTGAGTACTCCTTGGCACACTGGAAAGTTGGTGCCTGTAGCTCCAACCCCGGAGTCAGTGCCTATACAAGGAGCCGCATATTAACTTCTGAAGAGCCGCACGTGGCTCCGGAGCCACAGTTTGGCCACCCCTGACCTAAATAAATTGGAGGATTGGGCCAAAAGAAATCTGATGAGGTTCAACAAGGACAAGTGCAGAGTCCTGCACTTAGGATGGAAGAATCTCATGCACTGCTACAGGCTGGGGACTGACTGGCTAAGCAGCAGTTCTGCAGAAAAGGACCTGGATATTACAGTGGACCAGAAGCTGGATATGAGTCAGCAGTATGCCCTTGTTGCCAAGAAGGCCAACAGCATATTGGGCTGCATTAGTAGGAGCACTGCCAGCAGATCGAGGGAAGTGATTATTCCACTCTATTCGGCACTGGTGAGGCCACATCTGGAGTAGTGTGCGCAGTTTTGGGCCCCCCACTACAGAAAGGATGTGGACAAATTGGAGAGTGTCCAGTAGAGGACAACAAAAATGATTAGGGGGTTGGGGCACATGACTTACAAGGAAAGGCTGAGGGAACTGGGCTTATTTAGTCTGCAGAAGAGAAGAGTGAGGGGAAATTTGGTAGTAGCCTTCAACTACAAGAAGGGGGGTCTCAGAGAAGATGAAGCGAAGCTATTCTCGGTGGTGGCAGATGACAGAACAAGGACCAATGGTCTCAAGTTGCAGTGGGGAAGGTCTAGGTTGGATATTAGGAAAAAACTATTTTACTAGGAGGGTGGTGAAGCACTAGAATGGGTTACCTAGGGAGGTGGTAGAATCTCCATCTTCAGAGGCTTTTAAGGCCCGGCTTGACAAAGCCCTGGCTGGGCTGATTTAGTTGGGGGTTGGTCCTGCTTTGAGCAGGGGGTTGAACTAGATGACCTCCTGAGGTCTCTTCCAACCCTAATCTTCTATGATTCCCAATGCCTCCTTTATGTCACATCAATAGAATCTGAACCCTGAAACTGGAGCACTACAACTCACGCTTTGACCACTTGAGCTACCAGACTAAGTATTTCAATAAAATGCTATTGTGCTAGAGGACAATGGGCCTCTGAAGCCACATGCTTAACCTGGAGTGGTGGTGGTGGTGGAGGGGGTAAAGTAGAACCCAATCCAACTCTCCCCTCTCTCGTTCAGGAGTCTGGGGAAGCTCCTTCCTCCTTCGGTGGAAAGGTTACCAGGGCAACGTGATGGGTTAAAGAACACAGCCAAGTCCAGCCCAGTTCTTTTTTACCTCCTGGAAAGATTGTCTGCTCCTGGGGCTCCCAGTGCAGTGTGTGCTCCTGCTGCAGCAGCATGGGACCAGTGCTTTAGAATGTTCATGTTCAGTTATTCTGCTGCCTGGACATTGCTGGTCATGGAAGTGACAGAAGGAAAATTACCATTTTCAGCAGCTGATAATTCAGCTAAATCTGAACAGAATTTCACAGGACAAAGAAAAGATTTATTTCTGGCCCCAAGGCTTTCTTCTTGTTGAATTTCAGTGGCTCATTGTGAACAATTAAGTGTTAGAGAATCTTGAAAAAATGTCACAAATGTTATGATAAACAAATCTTATGACAGACAACCTAAATATAAAGCTGGCTACCAAACTGCCTAATTCTCAAGTAAAGAATGATAGTTTAGTCACAGCTATTTAAAGGCAATATATGGTTACATAAATTGGACCAAGATCATTTCTAAAACAGACAACTGGAACAGTAGCTGAAGACTGAGACACACACTAACAGAGCTGTGAATATATTTAAACAGTACCTAGTCAGTGCATTCAATCACTTTGATGAATGGTAGTTGGCTTGGACTGTCAACAGGAAATGTGCACCAAACTGCCTTAGACTTTTTTTTTTTTTTTAAAGCCCAGCCATCAAGAATTTTTATTTAAAATAAAACCAAATAGAATCAGCGAAGAATGTGGTGCCATTTATTTTTCTGTGAGTGACTTGACAGAAAAATAAATGTCTTATAAATAAAAAGTTTACCACACAAACCAGTAATGTTGACACAATCTTTTAACTTGGGCTAGGGTGAATGGTAAATATTTTCCATTAAAAATTGGGAGGGAAAATACAGGAATTTTTGTTTTTCTTCTAAAGCTAAATGACAACAATGCAGTTTTCAGTTCCCACATCTTAGCCTTTTTTTCCCCCTTTGCCTACATTAAAAGGTTTCTGAAAAACAAAAATGTTTTGATTTTCTGTAGAAAAACAAATGTGTGGCATCAAAAAAAATTTTTTCAACCCCTTTCTCTCTCAAGCTTTCCTGATATTTGTTTAATTATTTCATTAGCGATTGTAGATGGAAAAGGAACAAATCCCCAGATCTACAACAATAACCATGAATTGTATTCATGTTCGACAGAAACTTTTTCCTTTCTGTATGCATGTTCTAGTGGGTATAAAATAAGTGTTTCCAGCTCTACAATTGACCTATCTGTACAATCAGTCTAACACTTGGACATACTTCACATGGGCTTCATTTCAGCAAAGCACTTAAGCACACGCATAAATTTAAACATATAGTTAGGTCTGCTAGGCAGTATTCAGTGCCTGACTGGACTGAACTGAACTGAAGCTAAATCTGTGCTTATTTGCTAAAATGAGGCCATGATAATACAAAGGCTTAAATAATGTTTGGACACATTTTGAAATCCTTAGATGAAAGCCAGTATGACAAGTACAAATTTTTTTAGGCTGATTTCGGAAGATAGATGTGTAGAAAAGAGTCTTTTAATCAGAAATATTTTTTTAAAACCGTATTGACTGGTTCCCTGATTCTGCACCTGGGTCTATCTACATGGATTCAATTGCAGGATTGAGACCTTCATTTGTGAAATAACTACATTGTTCTACATTCACAATCGTTGGGAAAATTAACAGATTTTTTTGTTCCACAGAGTGCATGTGAAAACAAATGAGCTCACAGATTGTGCCACTCATTTGAGAGATTTAAGAAGCCTACAAATGCATCATCCATTACATTAATCTAGCGATTACTGCCTGCATATAGGAATTCACCAAGGCACACTTTCCTGAACAGCATTATCCAGTCACTTAAAGGACCATCTCCGGCTATCAGTAGGTCAAAGCAACCACATAGCTGAAGGGATACATTCCTCCCTCCCACCCTGCAACAACATGTTATAGTATCCGCACAGTAAAGAGATCCAGCGATAGCAAAGATGGATTCTGTTTAGGTGTTAGGAACTAATACGGATCTACTATCTGCTTCCCTAAAAAACACTTTTTTCGGGCTTCGGAAAAATAAAATGTTCCACTCTTTGCGTAAGCAACTTGAAGCTGTATTTTCACAAATTCAGTCATCACTGAGGTGTCGCAGATCGCAGCCAGCAGTGTGTGTCGGCCCGGAGTGCTAACACAAGCAGTTTAAAACGATGCTGAACCTGCCTCAATCCCAAACCCGTTTTTCGCACGGCGCAGGATGAAAACACCAGGCGGGGGTGGAGGGGAATAAAGACCACCGGGACACGTAATTTCTCCCAAGCCACGCAGAAACCTAGATGTGTCTTATGGAGACTAATCATGACGCCTTCTTTTCCACTCCCACAAAAATACTGTGTCACCCTTCCCTTGGGACCAATTTTGTTTTTCAGACAAGAAAAAGCTAAGTCATGGCCTTTTCAGCGCTGGGTGCTGGGACAGCTGCGGAGAAAGGTCCATTCAAAGGCTCCCACGGGCTCTGCCTCCGGGCGAGCCCCAAGTCGGGCAGCTGCTGCTGCGACCTGCCAGGCCAGCGAGCCGGGAGAAGGGGGCTGGGAGGGGGAAGGAAGAGCAGCTCCTTCGAGGCGACTTCACGTGCCCCAGAGCCGTGAAAGAGGCTTCGCTGGACACGCAGCGGCCACGACCCTGCCCCAGCAACCCGCTCCGCGCAGCGCATGCACAGGCGTGTCCGGGCAGCCCCCGGGGGCAGGGGGAGGGCTCTGCAGGGGAGCGGTGCAACCTCCGGGGGTAGGGGCGAGCGCCCGGCCCCGCACCCGGGGGTCCAGCGGAGGGCGGGCTGGGGCGATCTCCCAGGGGAAAGCGGCAGGTGCGCTCCCGGGCATGGGGCAGCGCCGGTGCCATCTCCCCGGGGCAGGTGGCCGGGGCGCGAAGGCGCGGCGGGGTAGCGGGGACGGTACCTGCAGTGGCCGCGGAGGGTGCCCCGGGGCGGCTGCGGCTCAGCTCGGCGGGGCTGGTGGCGGCGGCGGGGAGCAGCCGCCCCCGGAGCAGCAGCGCGGCCGCCAGCGCCAGCAGCAGGGAGGGGAAGCGCCCGCACAGCCCCGGCATGGCCAGCGGGCAGCGGAGGCATATTGCGGGCGAGGCGGCGGAGGCGGGGGCCGGCAGCTCCCTGCTGCCCGCCCGGCTGCGGCGGCTGCCGGAGGAGGATGGCGGGGCGGGAGGCGGCCCGCGCCCCCTGCACAGACACACGTGACGGAGGGGGCGGGAGCCCAGCGGGGGAGCGCGGCCCGGCTCGCCCCAGCCCCCCACAGGGGCTCGCCGGGCTGCCCCGGCCGGCCGCCGCCGCGCGGGAAGCTGAAGCTGGGCAGAGTCTGGCTGGGAGCCGGGATTCGTCGCCAGGGCCCTGCTGCAGCCCTGGCGCCTGTCAGAGCAAGCGGGGGAGGTGCTAAAACGTCCGCTGGTGGGGGCGGGGGGGTGTGACCGCCATGGCCCCTTGCGAGGTAGGGAAGCTCTGACTTCCCTGACGCCGCTCAGATCCAAGTGTGAGTTAATACCTGCCCCGCCCCTGTTAAACCCCCCCGGGGTGTGGGCGACCCTGGGCCTGCCCGCTGCAGCTGAGCTCAGCGCCGCTCAGTACACTTCTTGGGAGCCGGAGTCTGCCCCCTCCCCCTTCACTGCCACTCAAGGGGACCTGGCCCCCCAACCAGGCCCACCGGTCACGGCTCAGGTCTAAGCCAAGCACCCTCAGGCCCCCGGCTTGCTACGTCTTTTGGTTTGACAGCAAGTCTCGCGGCTCGGCGGTGTTTGTCTTAAAGGCTCGGCTCCCGGAATCAAGGGATTAAGTGAGAATCTCAGCTTTAGTTTAAAAAATTTTTCTAGGCCTCACGAGGGGGTAGGGTGTGGGGGGGGGGGCTTGAATATGTGAAGCAAGTGTATCCTAAAGGTAGGGAAAATAGAAGGCAAATAAAACAAATCCAAAGTTGTATATTACTGTTTTAAAAGCACATCTCCTGAGTTTCAGACTAGGCTCATGATTTTTGAAAACTGAAGGTGGGAATAGGGCAAGTCTTGACTACTAAAGTTACATCTATCCCAATTATTTCCCCCCCCCCCCGTGAATCCTATCCTGCTTTTTAGATCATACGTGCTATACAGCATCTTGTACAATTAAGAGATTTTTTTGACACTTAGTGCTAAGCACTCACTAAGACTAAAATGCAATCATAGAATTGTAGGACTGGAAGGGACCTCCAAGGGACCTCTGGTCCAGGACCTGCCCTTGAAGGTAGGACTATTATCTATCTTTTTTTATCTTTTATTATCTTTTTTTTTTAAAAAGGGCCATACTATAATTTTACAATTATTATTTCCCCTTCAATAAACAACGGATTAGCCAAATATAGTAGGTTGTAGGGAGATATGGATGTGTCCTTATCTCAGAAACTTCCATAGCGGGGGAGTAAGAGGAAGGGAAAAATATTTGCACAATTGTGCAACAATGAAAGATTTCCCAAACCTAAAAGGGAACTATCAGGTTAAAAATCTTTACACGTTATCAAAACTAAAAGAATTTTCGAAATCTAATTTACTTTTTCTTATTTAATTACTTTAATGTCATTCTCTACAGAACAGTGTAATTAATTCATTGTCATCAATAATGACTTCATAGAGATGAAGAGTTGAAGGAATAAAAATCTAATTTAATTTTAACCAGGGGCGCTGATGGTTTACTGCCACTCCTTTTGGACCTGGAAAATAGACAATTAGTTTGACTCTCCAGATCTCATGCTCTCGTCTAATATAATGAAGCCCCCACTAATAACTACTTGCTGAATCCAGCTGAGCAGGCATGGTGGAAAATGTGCATCTCTCTGCACCTTAGTCTGCTCCCTTATGATTTCAAATGTTTTTTCACCTTTCCTCGGGAATGGTTGGATTAAATGTGGCATCCCTGCATAGAGTGATGTAAAGATGAGGAACATGGGGCTATAAAAGACTTCCTAGTTCTGTCTCCTACCTGCTTCCCCCTTTGAGCTGATGGCTGATGAGAGATTGTATGGCCCTGGGAAAATGGTTGGATCCCTTAAATGTTCATTTCCAAATGTTCTAATATTTGGATTTTTTTAGTTGTTTTAATATTTGGGCTTTTTAAAAAGTATTTATTTTTTTAAAAAATAAGTTATTTTGGGTGTTGGTTGGACCCATTCTCCACCTTAAACTTTTTAAACTAAGCTTTTGGTTTACTAACATGCAATTATTAGTTATGTACAAAAATTATGAAATGAATGCTGAAAGACAAAAATGGTTGTTGGAGATGATAGATGGCTTCCAAAGGGGAATAATATTGTATTTAGATGAATTATTGAGGTGGAACTACCTCTGACATATCTACAATTGTTCATTTACAAAAAAAATTGTATCAGACTTATCTTTTTTTAACCAACCTTGCAAAGATATGAAAGCCAATAATAAAAAATTTGTTTCACTTACCTGAATACTACTTTTCTCTGAGGTATTATGTCCGGCAGTCCCTTTTAGGGCGTAGCTCCTGCAGTCTTCAGAGCTCTCCCTCAACTACTGCTTAAATTTCAGAAATGATAGTAATTCATCAGTCTTCAAAAGGTTGCAGTAGATGAAACACAAGTGTAGGGCCTGGGTAAAAATGTAGCTGTATCTATACTAGGGGGAAGGCGAAAATGCTACAGATATTCTGAAGGAAGAAGAAGTGGCAAGATTTAAAAACTGCCTGGACGTGAAGATCTAGAGAGAGGGTTTTCTATGCTGTTTTAATGGTGGCCCCTCATTTTGGTCTTTGTCTCACAGGATAAAAATGGTGGCTACATATCAGCTGTCCATCTTGTCCAGTGTCCTTTCTCCGCTAACTTAAAGCGATTTTTCTTTAGCTCAAAAAATATGCAATAGCTATGCTTGTGGAGCAAAAGACCTCATTTATGTTCCTGCTGTTGCCAAGAGGTGTCGTATGGAGCATATTGACATTATTGTAAATATTGTATTGTAATATTGTAAACAATTTTGCACATCTTTCTTAGTCTCCTTTTTTGGTTTTCTCCTGTTAGAATCCAACCCACTATTTGTTTTGGTAATTTGATATTAGTCAGGCAAGCAGTCCTCGCTTACAGACAGCCCCCCAACCTGAAGCAAATACTCACCAGCAACCACAGACCACACAATAAAAACACTAACCCAGGAACCTATCCTTGCAACGAAGCCTGTTGTCAACTCTGCCCACAGATCTGTTCAAGGGAAACCATCATAGGACCTAATCACATCAGCCACAGCGTAAGAGGCTCATTCACCTGCACATCTACCAATGTGATATAGGTCATCATGTGCCAACAATGCCCCTCTGCCCTGTACATTGGCCAAACTGGACAATCTCTACGGGAAAGAATAAATGGACACAAATCAGACGTCAAGAATTATAACATTCAAAAACCAGTCAGAGAACACTTCAACCTCCCTGGTCACTCAATTTCAGACCTAAAAGTCACAATTCTCCAACAAAAAAAAACTTCAAAAACAGACTCCAACAAGATACTGCAGAATTGGAATTAATTTGCAAACTGGACACCATTAAATTAGGCTTGAATAAAGACTGGGAGTGGATGGGTCATTACACAAAGTAAAAACTATTTCCCCATGCTAATTTCTCTCC
The DNA here is from genome assembly GCF_965140235.1 of Caretta caretta. Taxonomy (NCBI): domain Eukaryota; kingdom Metazoa; phylum Chordata; order Testudines; family Cheloniidae; genus Caretta; species Caretta caretta. The sequence continues at coordinate 50,152,444 of NC_134216.1, read as the reverse complement.
CTCCCCCCCTCCCCCCGGTTACTCACACCTTCTTCTCAGCTGTTTGAAATGGGCCATCCTTATGATCACTACAAAAGGTTTTTTCCTCCTGCTGATAATAGCCCACCTTCATTAATTGGTCTCGTTACAGTTGGTATGGCAACACCCATTTTTTCATGTTCCCTGTGTATATCTATCTTCCTACTCTATTTTCCACTGCATGCATCCGATGAAGTGGGTTTTTGCCTACGAAAGCTTATGCCCAAATAAATGTGTTAGTCTTTAAGGTGCCACAAGTACTCCTCTTATTTGTACGGCAGTCAACATGTCGTGGTCTTCAAAAGAAGCAGAACTGAGGGAACATTAAAGCCCTGACAATAGTACTACTCAGTGTGTAAAGGGAAGCACATGCATAAGTCTATGCAGGACTGGGTCAAAAGGTGCAACCTGACCACCTGAGCTGTATGTACGTGTGTTCTATAGACACACAACCTTTGTGCAGACGCTGTGTCTTATAGAGCCAGTTGAAAAATGCCAAAGTTTCCACTGAATTTCTGAATATCTACCAGTCTAAACTGGTTGAAAAACCAGCACACACACACACACACAAATTCTTTTGAAATTTAGAAAAATTTCAGTTAGCTCTACTTCCTAAGTAAACATTTATTCAGTCAAAAGAAAAATAATATGCACCCCTTTATTTTGTCCAGCAAAATATTTACAATCACCCAGAACATAAAGATGAATACAGTTAATTTGAAAACAATCCAAGAAATTGTCCTAATATGTACAACTAGAAAATTAAACACTCGTTCCCAGACTTTACACATTTAAGGAAAGGATAAAAAGTGACTGTTTTCCGTCAATAAAATAATGACCATGGAATCCTTGCAGATGTAACTTCCTGATATTGAGATATGCAAGATGTTTGTCATCCAGCAATGAGAGAAAATAGATTGCAACCAGCTTCTCTTTCCCCTTACTGCAGTAACAAATCCCCTTGTTGGAAGTGCAACTTCAGCTGAGAAAGTGACGTATGTGTTATGTGCACCTTTTAATACTCAATGAATCCTTGTGGGCTGCAAGCAGCTACTCTGGAACTTTTCCACTGACTATTTTATATAACTTTTTAAAAGTGCATATTCTTTTGAAAGAATTCAGAGAAGATTTTTTTATTGAGGTATTTTATTCCAAAATTCTAATACTAATCAATCTAACATTTACAATCAGATTTTGAAAATCTGTTTATCCAATCATGAATATTTTAAATTATTTCTAAATGTAATTGAATACAGAGCTATACAAATATAACCCAATGAAATCAATTGTAAGGTGTCAGTGGATTTCTGGGATTAAAAATGGACTTAAAAAGGAAAATAAGGCAGGCTTGCTAGCCATGTCTGATGCTAATGCAGTTCTGCCTGCTGCAATACACAATTTGTGTGATTTATATTTTAATAAAAATACGGTGACTGAAAATGAATATTGCTCTCTTTAAATGTTCTGTAAGGCCCCTTGAAACCATTTTGTAACTGTTAAAAATATTTCCATTTGATTCATGAATATATTTCTCAAACAGCTAGGAACTCTAGTGGCCCAAATTGTGGCAGTCTTGTTAGTAAGTTAATTTTCTGCTTGTGCAGACAACATTGCACTAGCAAAATGCATGCAAAAACCGGTCTGTTATAAAATGAAGAATTAAATGTTACATTTTCAAAACAGCATTGTCATAACAAGTAAGTTTTCTTTAGGGATCAGAAAGGGCCACTCAACTAATATTTTCATTGCAGTTTCTAATGTTATGTTAAATCTTTATTTATTTTGCAAAAGTCAAGGGTCAAGTTATTCAACCATAATGTAAAATATTTTTACAAGGACAATGCATTTAAACTTAGATTTCCTTTGCTATTATTAAAAAGTTTCAAATACCTTTTGAAAAAAATTACACTGAAATAAGAGGCACAAACGTATGAAACAGTAGTAGCACTACAGACTCAAATACATTATTGTACAGTCACTCATCAAATTTTCCACAATGGATTTAGAGAAAAACATTGTACCAAATCTCATTAACCCAAACCAATGAGTTAGCAACTGATAAACTTTAGAATATATACTCATTATGTCTGACCCAATGTGGGTGATCAAAACTCTTTCTACAGCATTCATGTATCAACTCAATTTAATACATTTGTTTTGTAAAAGGTTCTTAAAAATATTGACTACTATAAGTCAACAAATGCTACATCACGTCTTAGGTCAGGCCTATTAAACTTAAAAACAACTTGGCAGTGAATTAGATCTGATTATAATGTTATATTGCACATGAGAACTAAAATCTAGGGACTGAGTACCAAAAAGTTCAGATCCCAAGGAACTTCGAGAGCTCAGCATCTCCCAGGATTAGATCCTAAAGGGAACAAAAGGTTGCATTTCTTTGTGGTAGGAGTACACAGTACACAAAACTTGTTTCTCAGCTCTTGCGTCAACAAGTGAAAGAAGCCCTTATCTCCTCATGGAAGTGACAAGGTCAGTGCACATTCTGCCACCTACCCATTCATTCTGGGCTGCTATTTTCCTATTACATAACCTTAATTCTTTCCCATTCACAGACAGCTCCACTGTACATGAGCAGCCCAACTGAAAGCCAACTGAAGTAAATGGAAAGTCTCCTGTTGAGTTCATAGGACTTTGGAACAGGCCCTACTCTGTAGTAAGACAGAGTTGACTAGATTTTGTCCATGCTAATGCTCCTCTCTGATGCGATTTGGTAGTGCTCAGTGGTGATACCCCATAGCTCCCTCTAGCATGAGCACTGGTTCTAAAACAAGATGTTATACAATTTGAATCTTTCTCCCCCCAAAATGGTCAAAATCTTTTAACCCCTCTGAAATAGTAGCAGACACTCCTAAAAAACTTCTTTAATGCATTTTTTGCTGTGTAAAGCTCTACACTTTCATAGCTATATATTAATAAAGTGAACATTTCAAAAGCACCAAGAATCCCCTAGTTCCAGCTGAAATACGTTCAAAAGATACCTGTTAGAGTTCATTTTAACAAGGTTACAAGTATTCAAGGCTGGACACAATTTTAGGAATAACTAATACTAAAATCTCAGTTTGAATTTAAATCTTAGCTATACGTAAAGAGATATCAAAATTTTTAGTAAAGAAAGGAAATACAGTAGCAGACTTTCTTTAAAAGTATCAAAAGCACCAAGATCGTTTAGTCAATCATAAATTTAAAGGATAGAACTACAAGTCTAATATAGACATTTGTGAACATTTATAAAAGATTTTGACTTTTGATATATATATATCTAAAGTTTGGCTTCCCACTTGTGCTTAACAACAATATATCTACTACTGAACTTTAATAGTGTTTCTTGAAAGACAAATTTAAACCTACAAGTGAGGTTACATCCTTACACCTCATGAATCTTTCCCAAGTATGGTACCAGACAATATAAATTTCTCAATATAAATCTTAACTTTTTAAGATACACCATAAAAAGCTGCAATAATGTAAGTTGGAGTAGTTATATAAACTCATAAAAGATCTGGATTTTTTTAATTGCCCTCTTAGGCTAAATAATTTCACAAGTTGTTAGTGCATATACATGAATTTGGACTTATGAAGTGAGTTTCTCTGAAAAGAGGACTAAATAAGCTATCTGCCATATGATTTTATGCACAGCACTTGCTTCAGGGGCATTCATTGCATACAAAAATATCACATTTTCTTTATAAAAAAGTGGACATTATAAAACATTTGCTATAAGAATACAAGTAGCATTTGTAGGCCACTACGAAAACTATTATGACAGTAGAAAATATAAATTCTATAATCATCTTATTGCCAAATCTAAATTGTAAAAACAAAGACCTCAGTTCAGGAAAGCATCCCTGTTCAAAATATCCCTTAAGCATATGCTTAACTTTAAGCATGTGCATATGTGCTGTCCTGAACTGGGGGCTGTGTGCACAGTTGAATTCATGATGTAACCTGAACACTGCAGCTACTTTACTGTTTTCTAACAATGAAACTGGAGATTAGTGGATGTACAGGGATTTTAATCAAAGAGGGGAAACAATTATTTGCTGTTATTCTTTAGTAGAACATAAGAAATACAAATAATTTCAAGAAATATTACTTTATGTAACTTAGTTCAGATGGAAGTTTCCATAGTTACAGCAGTTGTGCTGAAATGACACCTTTGTACCCTAATTGCCAAGAAATGACACGCTTTCATGACCGTAAAATCAGGGGGTAGTTAATACTAATGTTAACACCCCGCCCAGATGAGCTGAGCTTTCCTGTGCTTTTCTCCATCTCCCCATAATGGCCTCAGTCCTGTGCTCATCCTTAGACAGGTGAGTTGTCCTGCTGATTTAAAATCACTGTGGCTACTCAGGTTCTTTAAGCACATACATGTTTGCAGAATCAGAGCCATGTTCTCTCTACTGATAGTCTCTTCAACCTCTAGGCTTAGCCTAAGTTTCAGATTGGACCCAAAGAATCGAATGGTCCTTCCGTATGCAGATTTCCCACTAATGTCAATGGGAATCAGGTGTGCAGTATAACTGCAGGATCAAGCCTTGACTGAAGCTGAATTTAATAAAAAAATCACTCCTGTCTCATCTTAAAACACATACAACAAGGCCATCTAGGGCATGTCTACTCTGCGTCTGCGATACCCAGCCTGGGTCCACAGACTCAGGTTAGCAGGGTTTGCACAAGCACTGTGAAAATAGCTGTGTAGACGGGTCAGGTTGGAGCTTGGATTCTGAAGCCAGGGTGGGGTGGGGTGGGATGGGCTTAGGAGCCTGAATTCTGGACCACGATGCAAGATCAAAACATTATTTTTAGAGTGCTAGCATGAGCTCCACTCTGTGGACCCAGGGTGGGAGGCTCACCCCCAGATGTCTTGTGGACATGCCCCTAATGCCATGGGTCCTGATTCCTCCCTCTATGATTATAATAACAATACTATACAATTAAAGGCTGTGGGTAAAATCCATTACGTCAGTGAGGCCAGGATTTCCATTATAAAGTAATTTCACTTAAACAGCCATCTAAAACAATATGTAAATGGATAAAAAAGCAAGCTGCCCAATACACAAATTAACCCCCTACTAACTTTGGACTTTCTCAGTAATAATGCAGATACAATAGTGGTTCAGCTAAGAATGCAAAGAAGACTGAAAATCAGTCCTGGTTTTCCAAAAACCGGACATGAGGCAGAAATGAAAGTCTAAACAAGCTATTAACTTCAGGTAACTTGTGGCAAAAAGGTTCTCTGGTCATTTGGGGTATTTACAGTGGAGATGCTGCCCCAAGCAACCTAGAATACATGCCAAAGTGCTCTATCCTTGCTGTTACTCTTAGAGCTTGTCAAATACAGAAGTTGCATCAGTTCAACTATCCTGATATAGTTAAGTAGTATACCACCACTAGTGTGGACACAGTTACATTGGCATAAAGGAATTTATACTGGTATAGTTTATTTCTGTTTAGGAGGGTACTAAGCTATCCTGGTAGAAGGAACCTTTATATTGGTATAACAACATCCACACTAGGGTTTGTATCAGTATAACTATATTGAGTTAAAAATACAGACCAAGACCTGTGGAGCACCATCTATGAAATCAAGAGAAGTGGGAGGGGAAGGAGAAATGGTCCCATGGAGGCAGCTAGCCCCCAACTCCTTACAGAAAGGGAGACCAGCATGCAGAAGAGATGGCAAATGGGAATGATCCTGCTGAATATTCCCATGTATACTTTTCTGGGGAAAATCATCAGCAAGAGTCTAAGGACAGAAAAGCTTTGCAATCAAGGCAGACTTGTAAAACAAGCTATACTCATTTTGTGCATCTAGCCACCAAGAGCTTGAAAATTAAGTGTAGTGTCTGAATGTAAATGTCCATCAACAGAGAACATACTAAATCTAGCAATTAACTATGAGAACTCCTGGTTTACAGAGCGTAAGTGAAATCTATGTAGCCGTTTGTACAACACCTGTCTGTGCATCAAAGAACAGTGTCTCCTGAAATTAGATTAGTAAAATCATGGCACAAAATATCATGTATGTTTTTGACATCCAAATCAGTGCATATGCATTAGGTCACATCTATTAATGTGATTAATACAGGGGAAGATTTAAATATATTGCTTTTAATCTGTAGTTAAGGCTATTCCCAATGCCAAAAGACATCAACAGTAGTGCAGTCATGGAGTGTCTGTTCCTTAAGAGGGAAATCAAAATTTGTAACCAAGATGCTGGCATTTTTACAGTTTCAATATGTTACACAGATAAAACTCTTTTTAAGCTTCTGATGTTCCTTCGCCGTTTTCATGGGGTTGCAGCTGTTCTCTTTCTTGTTCTTCCTGAGGAGGTCGCACCCGTTTGAAGAACCCCATCTGTAATTTGGAGAATCACACGTATTTGGAAAGTGAGAGTCATGTCATTTACAAGCCATTTCTCACTGTGAGAGCGCTTAAGAAACAACCTAACTACTCAGTCACTTAGGTTTTCCTCCATACTCTCTAGTTTCAGCTCATCCTCTAAACCCAGGAAATCCTAAGTGAGCCAAACAACAGCCCAGTCCTCCCACAAACACCAACCCTTATTGCAACTCCTCCCTTGCTCAACAACCTAGGATGAATGGATGGACTCTGCAGTTTACCCAATAGATAAACATATTCAGACTATTTAGGACCAAATTACTAGTGTCATTTTCAGTAATACATCAATAATGGACACCCCCGCCCCCCCGAAAGTATAATGCTTACCCTGTACATTACGAAGACTAGAACAGCCAGGAGCAATAATCCTGCTAGGACAGCCAAAATTATAACCCACACTGGCACTGGCATGGGCTGTGGTTGAATGCCCCAGGTGATATTTGTGGTAACCTAATGAAAAATACAACGGATCACATTTTATTAGGCAGTGGCATGAATGAGTTTGTCCATACAGTTTGTGACATACATATTTTGAACCGGTCATATTTAAAACACATCCTAATTCACCATGAATTAACATTTCTTTTGGATGAGATGGCACTTCTGTAAATTGATAGAGATTATCCAAGACTATGAAAGCCTTTGTACCATACTAAATACATATTCTGTATATGCTCGACATTTTACAGAAGAAGTGTGGTATCTCACAAATGTTTCAGAGTTTTACAAGTATTTTTGGCATTTTATTTTAAAGTTAGGCACCCTCTCAATACCAAGAATCAAACCTTATAGGGCTTGGAAGGAGAGGAAAATTGTAACTAATATATTTTAGAAACCAGATACTGTATAAGAATGTCCTCTTCCAAATCCCTCTGTAAAAACTCTCTTTTGCTGTGATGCCTACAAAAATCTTGACAATGGTTAGAGAGCTGGTGAGCCGAGATCACTGTTTGTCATGATGACCACTGCTTTCTAATTGTTTCTCCTCCTCTTCGTATCACCCTGTTGTCTACTGCCTTATACTTTGATTGTTAAGCTGTTTGGAGCAGAGCTCATCTTTTTGTTCTGCATTTGTACACTGCCTAGTGCAATAGAGTTCTGGTTCTTCACTGGGGCTGTTGGGCACGACTGCAGTACCAGATTATTATTATTAATTATTAGTAATAAAAATAGTAATAAATAATAATGTCAATTTTAAGTTCAAACTCTCCCACTCCATGAGGACTAGAAAACTAAAGATTTCTACCATTCCTGGTTTTCTTATTGCACCAGTTTGGTCACAAGATATTGGACTTCACATCTGTCAATGGTGCAGGACTTAACACTGTCCATTCTGGGGTCTAGCAAATGTAATGTGCATGGGTGGGGAGGGGAAGAAGGGAATATTTCTCTGGAAGACTTAAAGGGGGGGAAAGCCCTGTGACATGGTAGGTGTTGGAAAGCTTCTCTAAGCTTTGGAATATTAGCAGCAGTCCCAGCAGATAGATTAGTAGGCAAAAAGCAGGTGAAGCCATCAAAGACAAATGATAAATAGCATTTATCGCATATGTCTGCAGAATTGGGCTGTAAGATATGTTTGGTAGTACCACCACTGAGACATCAGTAAATTGTATTTCCCAATAAAGGGCTAAATATAATCCTGAACATCAGAACAAGTTTTATAGGCTCTTTGAATGATTCAGGACTGTCAGTATGTAGACTGAATTGTATCTATTAACCGGGTCTATTTGCGCACAGTATTGTCAATATAGATATATGAAAGCCTACATGCCAAATGCTAGAATTCTAGTTTTCAGATTGAAAATGTTTGGTTTTATTTTTAATTTTATGTGTATAAATAATTTTAATATATAAAACTAAGAGTTAGTTAAAATTTAGTAGCATTATGAAGATGAATGTATGTGCTTCATTTTGATCATTCTATTTCTTATATTAATTTCAGCTGAATGTGCATTGGACCAAACCATGTTCAGACATAAATGACTTACTACTGTAGAATTATGGATATCTTCAAATGAAAGGTTCTTGTAAGGGAACTCTATGACATTGAATGAGGCTGATGACTTGAGTGAGTACGAATGATTCTGGTTTTCTTTCTGTGCAAAAAAAAACAAAAATTGATTTTACATGCTGGATGTAAAAAGACTTTTCATGTTTCAGAAGCGGGGAGAGATTGTGAATTATTAATAGGCACTTACGTTCATAAAGGTCTGGGTCCAAAGGCGAGATTTTACATACAATATTGCACTCTTTCCCCTCTCCAGGCGGCCAACTTGGCAGACTATCTTTAAACATTCAGCAGTTCCACAGCCCTACGTGTGACGAGAGGAATGGTTACCTCACTGATGAAAATGCATTACTATGTCTACATTCAGTCTAAAAGACACAAATGACAGTACATCAATTGCTACACAGATAATTTCTATATTAAAATGTGCAATAAAAACTCCATAAATCACTCAAGTGAACAGGAAATCCATAGCGAAATTCCATAATTTTGCAATTAATAAGCTCTATTGATTTAACCCAATTTTAAGGCCCCTTTGTACCATGATTAGAATAATAGAATCATAGACTTTAAAGTCAGAAGGGACCATTATGATTGTCTAGTCTGACCTCCTGCACAACGCAGGCCACAGAATCTTACCCATCAACTTCTGTAACAAACGTCTAACCTATGTCTGAGCTACTGAAGTCCTCAAATCATGGTTTAAAGACTTCGAGGTGCAGAGAATCCTCCAGCAAGTGATCCATGCCCCAAGCTGCAGAGAAAGGCGAAAACCCCCCAGAGCCTCTGCCAATCTGCCCTGGAGGAAAATTCCTTCCCGACCCCAAATATGGCGATCAGCTAAACCCTGAGCATGTCAAACCCTCACCAGTCAAACACCCAGGAAAGAATTCTCTGTAGTAACTCAGATCCCATCCATCTACCATCCCATCACAGGCCACTGGGCATATCTACCGCTAATAGTTGAAGATCAATTAATTGCCAAAATTAGGCTACCCCATCATATCATCCCTTCCATAAACCTATCAAGCTTAGTCTTGAAGCCAAATATGTCTTTTGCTCCCACTGCTTCCCTTGGAAGGCTGTTCCAGAACTTCACCCCTCTGATGGTTAGAAACCTTCGTCTAATTTCAAGTCTAAACTTCCTGATGGGAGTTTATATCCATTTGTTCTTGTGTAGACATTGGTACTGAGCTTAAATAATTCTTCTCCCTCCATGGTATTTATCCCTCTGATATATTTATAGAGAGCAATCATATCTCCCCTCAGCCTTCGTTTAGTTAGGCTAAACAAGCCAAGCTCCTTGAGTCTCCTTCCATAAGACAGGTTTTCCATTCCTCGGATCATCCTAGTAGCCCTTCTCTGTACCTGTTCCAGTTTGAATTCATCTTTCTTAAACATGGGAGACCAGAACTGCACACAATATTCCAGATGAGGTCTCACCAGTGCCTTGTATAATGGTACTAACACCTCCTTATCTCTACTGGAAATATTTGATGGCAATTCCAGGATATGCATTACAGATATGTACTTTAGTAAGATGTGTGCTGATCTGAACTCTCACTGAATGCTGGAGTTTGTAATTGTTCAGTGTGTGAATTAGGAAGGTTACATATTTCTACAAAATATGGTACATTGTACCTGATGTATTCTCAGTTACAGATTTACATAGCATTGTATTTCACAGTTGGGTATCACAAACTCATGATGCAATATAATTATTGTTACAGAAGACTGTGCAACATGTAAAGGCCAAATTCCATTATTTAAGATAAATACCCTTAAACGAGAAGCACAAATCCTTCCAGAATGTTGTATCCTCTAATCCCAGACATAGCTAAAAAATTATTTCAAATAGAAATTATTCCTGTTACTATAACAACTGACTGGACTGCTTTACTTTCTCCCTTTGTTCTAGAAACTGTGGAAGTTTTGGCTTCTCATTTTATTGTATACTGTGTGCCAAATAACTGCACAACCTAAGGGCTTCAGTGTTGTTGCCCTTCATACAAAGGTCATAGAGGTTTTAGAAAAAGATTTATGCCAAAGATTCCACCTGCTGTATCAGACACCGATGAAACATTGGGGGGAGGGATAGCTCAGTGGTTTGAGCATTGGCTTGCTAAACCCAGGGTAGTGAGTTCAATCCTTGAGGGGGCCATTTAGGGATCTGGGGCAAAAATTGGGGATTGGTCCTGCTTTGAGCAGGGGGTTGGACTAGATGACCTCCTGAGGTCCCTTCCAACCCTGATATTCTATGATTCTGCTGCTGCATTGTTGATAAACTGAACAAAGGCCTTCAGTAAGGGAGAGTGACCCTATGACACTCTATACCTTGAGGGAGCGCCCTGTAACCCCCATGTTCCTCATCTCATAATTGTGAGATTGCAAATAAAGCATGCCATGTGAGGTATCAGGGGATCTGCTGAAACCCATTGTTCCATCTAAATATGTGCATCATTAATGCATATAAAATTATAAGAATTGTGTTGTATGGTTTTCACTAAAATATGCTGTGGGTTTGGGAAGTGCCCAGATACTAGCTCTCCAGAGACAGTGACAAGGGAGGTAACCAACGCCCGGGTGGGTGCAGAACACACACCACCAGCCTTTGTCCAGCAGAGGAGTTACAATTCAATGACATGCCTGGACCACCACACATGCCTGGGCTTGTGTTCTCCAAGCACAGAGACTAAGGGTATAAAACAGAACACAGGGGGACCATGCTTCACCCGTTCTCCTCCCCCTATGCTGCAAGCAATAAGGACACTCCAAAGACTGAAGACTCCAACAGAGAAGACTGGTCCAGGTTTTAAGGGTGAAAACTGCTATGAATTGCAATATCCAGTGGGATGAGAAAAACTGTTTAACCTAGATGTTGCCCAGTCTAATAGGATTGAGAGTTTAGACTGCGTGTTTATATTTTAATTTTATTTTATTTTGGTAACCACTCTGACCTTTTGCCTACCTTTTGTAGTCAATAAACTAGTTTTACTGTTTATCTTTACCAGTGAGTTTGCCTGAAATGTGTGGTAAATCTGCTCAGGTTGACAAAGGCTGGTGTATATCCACTTTCCATTGATGAAGTGTGAACCAATTAATAAACCTGCATTGCTCAAGAAAGGGTCTTGAGCAGTGCAAGACGGTATATTCCTGAGGTACAAGGCTGGGAGGATTTGGCTAGTGCCTTTCCCTGTGTGATTCACGAGTGGCTCTGGGAGGATTCATGCAATCTAGCTGGGTGAGGAGCTCCACATGTTGTGCTGAGCAATAACAGGGCCTGGAGGGGTTTGCTGCTTGTCGCTAGCAAAGCATTATGAGAGAGAGCCCAGGGTAGAGAGTTAAGGGGGCACAGCAGTCCCACAGTCCCAAGCTGCACCCCAGGGATCCCGTCACAGTCCCTTATCTGTAAATAATGCCAAGGAAATTCAGAGTTTGGCTGGCTTTTCTAACCTGGATTAAACATTTCTATTTTCCACTAGCATCCTATTAACTAATGGGATTAGATCATCAACAGTTCCTGAAAGAGGAACAAAACAAGGCTGCCTCTTTTCCCCTTCATTTTTGACGTGACATTCAGAACTGTAGCTATGCTTATACAATACCATTTGGATGCAACCATCACCCTGCCTTGGAGGGAAAGAGTAGAAGATAAAAACGTAAACTGGCAGCATATTCTTGTCACTCAGAAACTGTCTCTCCTTGATTTAACCTGTCTCAGAGTTTTTTGAAACACTGAGTTATTCATCAAGCTAGTGAATCAATTGAAATATCTCACATATAATAAATCTCAGATGTTAGAGACTGAAGAAACCTACTGTATTGTATCATCTATAATAGGTGCTGTTAAAATTCACTATTTGCTATTCTGCAGTACCTCCTCTTCTAATTAGGGGAAGCTATTGGGGTTATTGCAGACAGTGCAAGTTGCATTTTAAATGGAACCGACCTGTAATCAGTCTTCCTGAAAATGCTAAAATACAGACTCCAGATATAGGATATAATTTTTGGTGGTTAGAGAGTCCAACCAAACCATTAGGAAGGCTGGGCAAAGGCAGCTACTCTTAAGAAAGGAGTGTTTGGCAACTGGAGGTATAGGAGTTTGGAGCTCTTATGTGGAGAAGAATCAGACTGTCAGATCTTGACTCTTTTTCCCCCCCGATCAGATAATCCCCATTTTCTCCTTCACAGACCCACTCCCCACAACATAGGATGTAGGTACATTTTAATCCTTTTTTTTCCTCTCCCCACCAAGGCCTTATAGCAAATAATCCTGGGATTGTGATATTGAAAATAAAGCATGCCATGTGAGGTTTCAGGGGATCTGCTGAAACCCATTGTGTTCAGGTGGCTCTGCCTTGATGCTGGCCTCTTGAGCAGAGCACCAATCCCAGAACTCCCACCACTTCTCTCAGGTAGATCCAGCAGACTGCCCTTCCCAAAGGTCTGACAGATTCATTCCACAGAAATGGGGAGAAATTCACTGTCCATTTCGGCAGTCTCAGGGTTACAGGTGCTGTACAAACACTAGGTGGACACGGTCCCTGCCCCAGCCAATTAAAGACAAGGAACAAGAACCGAGCATAACTAACAAGAGAAAGAAAAGGGGAAGGGATGGAAGGAAGACATGGGTGACAGCAACAACAGGTGGATACACAGCTTGATGGTTCCAAACCATTGAAACATTTTTTAGAATGATCCTTTCTAAAGAGTCCTCATTAAACCATAACCACCCCCCACCCTGGATTCCCTTTACATTTGCTCCCTCACCTACTAGATAAAGTGAACTCACTACATTATTACTATATTATTACTTTTTCCTCCTTTTGCAGAGTCGATCCCCAAACCCCTCTATCTAGCACTACTGGCCCTTTTCAAAGAGAAACACAGATGATCCCCACACTTCCTGTGAATAATGGGTCCCCTTGGGAGCTGAGAGGCCACAAGAGTTCAGAAATTTTCCCACTCCCTGCTGTTATCCAGAAAACAGGGACAGGTCCCTGCAAACATCAGGAGCAGGAGGGCAGAAAGTCCATTGGTCAGTTAGGCGGAGTATGCACTGAAATCCAGGGCTGTGAAGATGCCCCCAGGGTTCATCCAGTCATTATACCTCTCCTCAGTTACCCCAATTTCTCACCTCCCCCATCCAACTGTCAATGTCCCAACTCCACAGAAAAGCATAGTCTATGGAGACCCTGATGTTGAAAAAGGCCTCAACTCAATTCCCATGCCTGCAAATAACTGTGGGCACAAATGCATTCAGACATCTAACTAATAATAAGCTATGTTCCACTAAAAATGGAAACAACAAGGCCCTAGATTATCAAATGCATTTTTCCTTTATAAAACTATTTCCACAGTTTTCATCTCTTCATTAAAAGAGCAAAAGATGACATCTGAAATATATTGGTTTAAGAGCTACTATAGCGCTTACCAAAGTATGTACATCTCCTTCAATGGCAGTTATATCTCTTCGATTTATATGGTGATCACGATTATCTTCATCCCTAAGTGTTTCATTCTTCTCATCTGCTTTAGGAACTGAAATCTAAGGTTACATCAAGAAAAACACAAATAATAAACAATATCTAATATAAGAACATAATGGCCATACTGGGTCAGACCAAAGGTCCACCCAGCCCAGTATCCTGTCTACTGACAGTGGCCAATGCCAAGTGCTCCAGAGGGAGTGAACCTAACAGTGATCTCTCTCCTGCCATCCATCTGCACTCTCTGACAAACAGAGGCTAGGGACACCATTCCTTACCCATCCTGGCTAATAACCATTAATGGACTTAACCTCCATGAATTTATCCAGTTCTCTTTTAAACTCTGTTAAAGTCCTAGCTTTCACAACCTCCTCAGGCAAAGATTTCCACAGGTTGACTGTGCGCTGAGTGAAGAAGAACTTCCTTTTATTTGTTTTAAACCTGCTGCCCATTAATTTCATTTGGTGGCCCCTAGTTCTTATATTATGGGAACAAGTAAATGACTTTTCCTTATTCACTTTTCCCACACCACTCATGATTTTATATACCTCTATCATATCTCCCCACAGTCTCCTCTTTTCCAAGCTGAAAAGTCCTGGCCTCTTTAATCTCTCCTCATATGGGACCCGTTCCAAACCCCTAATCATTTTAGCTGCTCTTTTCTGAACCTTTTCTAATGCCAGTATATCTTTTTTGAGATGAGGGGACCACATCTGAACGCAGTATTCAAGATGTGGGCATACCATGGATTTATATAAGGGCAATAAGATATTCTCCGTCTTATTCTCTATACCTTTTTTAATGATTCCTAACATCCCGTTTGCTTTTCTGACTGCTGCTGCACACTGCATGGACGTCTTCAGAGAACTATCCACAGTGACTCCAAGATCTCTCTCCTGATTAATTGTAGCTAAATTAGCCCCCATCATATTGTATATATAGTTGGGATATTTTTTCCAATTTGCATTACTTTACATTTATCCGCATTAAATTTCATTTGCCATTTTGTTGCCCAGTCACTTAGTTTTGTGAGATCTTTTTGAAGTTCTTCACGGTCTGCTTTGGTCTTAACTATCTTGAGCAGTTTAGTATCATCTGCAAACTTTGCCACCTCACTTTTTACCCCTTTCTCCAGATCATTTATGAATAAGTTGAATAGGCTTGGTCCTAGGACTGACCCTTGGGGAACACCACAAGTTACCCCTCTCCATTCTGAAAATTTAATATAGCATCTTCTATCCTAAAGGGTCTTAGGATGCTTTACAAACGACCAAATACATATACAAAAATAACTTCACAGAAGCAATCACCTCTGGAGTAGAACATAGCAACATTTTAACTGCGGAGAGCAACATTCCACCACAGTTTAGTATAGGAATGCAAGAACACTGCCACATACTACTGGGAATGCTGGGGAATTTTAAGTAGACAAAAGTGATTACCTAAAAAGAACTTGTCTAGGATGCAAGGCTAATACCCCTACTCTTGGCAAATGTGATTTGAGATCTTTAAGAACTACTACTAATGATTAGACTTAAGAGTGTGCAGAAATTGGGTTACAAGCCAACAGCTAGCCAAACTACTTTGAGCGGGTCATTCACATGTTTTGTGCTTCGTTGTTATTGCTGTTTCTGAGTTCTAGAGAAAGCAAAAAGAAGTGATTTTGCAAATGGATTCCTTGAAATCAGGGATAATTTTGTTGCTATGTCATTGCAACACAGACATAAACATACCAATTGCATAGCAAAACCATTTAATAAACTCAAATTTATTAGTGTTTTGTATTGACTTTCTGAGTGCCTGTAAACTTCAAGCAAAGCAAAACTAGGTCAAGAAAAAATTCAAACTGACCTCACCTGAGAGATTTCACAAAACTTGGGCAAATCAAAACCTATGACTTGCACACAGCCCTACGTGCAACAGAATGGAACCTATTCAAAAGAGGTGTCTGTCCTTGTTTCTAATCCCCATAGGTCCCTTTGTCTCTGTCCTAGCTGAGGTTTGCAAATCTCCAAAATTTATCATCTTCAAATTTAATTAACATGCTGTTCACTCCCTTTCCTAGATCATTAACACAGATGTTTAATAAGACCTAATTCAGAGCCCTGCAGTGTCCAATTCTTGCCTCACCAAACTTAATACTTTGCCAATTATTAGCACATATATTTTTACAGTTCAGCCAGTTCAATTAGTAGAATGTTAACTGATGTCAATGGAAGTTTCATTCCTGGAATGAGCAAAGAATCTATTCTTAAAGCTGTCAATAAAGCACTTTCAATGTAGCTATCTCATATTCAAGGGTCTCTCCCCAACACTTCTAATGTATTTATTTGAGTCTCAGAAACTGGTACAAGCACTGTAGGTTACAAATGTGTGTATGTAAGTGTATCATTTAAGGAGGAATTTGAAATAGGGTACTGTGGGTAGGATATTGTGGGCCTTAGCAATTCCTCCAATTTGGGAATCTTTTTTCCAGATTTCACACTTGTCACTATACTATTCCACATATGAAATACCCCTTTATCCCTGTGATGAATTTGAAATTGCATATATATGTACACACTATATTTATACAGTATATTGAAATTGCATGAGAGAAATATATATCTTCATGTATTATATATAAAATACTTTTGTGGCACGCTGGGCCTCTAAAGGCCACTGAAATTAATTAAAAGACTTCCATTGACCTCACTGTGCTTTAGATCAGGCCTTAGATAAATAAGTAGTAATAAAAACAATAATGCAATGTCTCCTACTAAACTGAAAAATAAAAATATTACATAAACAACAAAACAACTTTTGGAATGTTGCTGTTTAAATCTAGGTTAAGTAATGTTCCATTTGTAGCCCATGTTTTTAGTTATTATTCATTTATTGCATGATGTTATGATGAATCAATGTTATATCATATATATTCATTCTATGTTAGAGTTAATTTGTAAGATTATGAAAGTATAAGATGGAACAGTATTTCGAGGAACCATGTATCAGACATGAGTAAGAGAAGCTGAAACACAAGAACCTGTAGGCTGAGGCCTGCAAGATTATAGCTTAGCTATTTTAGGTCTTGGAGACAAGAAATGATGACATAAGCGACCAGAAAATAACTCGATGCCCTAAGATTATGGGAAAAGAGGTACCAAGTGGTAATACTGCATAAAATTACCCAGAAAATAAATATTAGATCATAACAATACTGTATCCAACATGTGTCTTAACCAAAGGATACAGGCTGTGCATCAATGCCAATGAGAATAAACGGAACTTACACAGCCTATAGAAAATTGGGGTCCCTTAAGTTTCCAGGAGACACAAACCAATAAGAGAAAAGAGGGTTGACACTTTTATGGACATGCGCAGAATGTAGGTATAGACAGAATCACATTATAAAAAGGGGATGCCCAGATGCCCAGAAAATTGAGCTCCCTTTGGGAGACTCCAGCAGGAACCATACCACTACTGATGATCAAGCCAGTTGACACACATTAGACCCTAACACTGTTGTTAAGGATGTGAATATAACTATATTTGTAACTCAGGCATGTATAGAACTTCTATGTGCTTGGATAATCATAACTTTAATTGTAACTTTAATAAAAATTGTAAAACAGTCTAGACCTTGTACTTGTGAATGTATGTGTAGTCACTACCTTTGGTCTTTATGTGTTCCTAGAGACTAACTCTGAAGCAAGTAGCAGAGGTGACTTTTACCCTGTTAAGCTTGAAACTGTAGCCGCCAGGGCTGAACCCACGGTGGTGGTATTATGTTACACAGATTACAAAATTCACTTTAAATAAAATAAAAGGCTACACATTGCTGTGGACTGAAAACTATGCCAACATGAGTTTAAAATAATAATTAAAAAAAAAAAGACGACTACATGGGATACTAGATCTGAACTTTTGGCTGAAAAACTGGTGTCTACCTATTCTTCCAACTGGTGGTGTCTCTTCATACAAGGAGCTAGGGTGTAACAAGGTGTTCGCTTGCCCTCGCAGCAAACCAGACAGAGACCTCTTCTGAGTGCATCACCAGTGCCTTTTATTTACAGTGTCAGCTCCCACCACCTTCTATTTACAGACGTTGCAAACTAGCAACTTGGGGGACAGCTAGCTTCTCCAGCCAGCAGGGATCCACACAGCCTTTGGCTCCTCCCTTTCTTTCCCTTCCCCCCCTCCCCCCCCAGCTTCCTGACAGCCCAATATAGCCCCCTGGCTAATGAGGCCCCCAGGCGCTTCCCTTCTAGCAGTTAGGCGTGGCATACTCAGCCAGCCCCAATTAATGCTTCTTAATTGGAGCTGGACTAACAGAGGGCTGGCTCAGGACCTAATGGCCAGCACCCTGTTACACAGGGTATAACAAAAAATAAAAGGGAATACGTAAAAAAAGAATAGAGAAAATAAGCAGATTCTCAATAGGAGTAAAACACAGCAAAATTAGCAGCTATGCTTATTTACATTAGCAGGGAGTCTGGTCTATATAAATAATCTTACATTTCACAGTTTATAGTATGCAGCAAAATGACAGGAACAAAAACCCAACTCGACTCAATACCCAAACATGGCATTACAAAAGTCTCTGCTTACCTTAATTTTCAATGGGTTGATCTCCATATCTGAAGTGCAGTTCATGGGTCCATCAATTTCATATTGCATAATATACAACAGGGTGTTATTGTTGTATTTGTAAGGCCACTGAAGATTTAGCATCACCTTGCTAAAGGCACTTGGACCATTGTTTCTCAGCTAGTGATGAGAAGAAAATTAATGACTGTGTAAGACTATCCTCTTTCCTTTGTTAATGGCCCAGGAGGCACTAGTATATACTTAAAATTATATGAAGGAGCATCTACAATATATCCCCTGACTGTCAGTACAATCAGAGTATCACCAGTGTTACTATGGAAAGAAACTCAATTTCATCTCCCAAGAAGCTAACTTATAATTACTTGAAATAATTTGCTGGAAAGGGGAGAGTCTTCTGAAAAACTTAAAGGAAAGATATTTTTCTGCCTTCAAGAAATTCCATTTGTTAAATGTACTACATTGCCCAAAGTGAGAGATATTGTACATTTCTTATCCAAAGTTGTATGTACGTTATGGGACAGGTCAGATATATGAGAAGAATAATTGTTTTAGATAAGCAGTACCTTATTGGTTGCACAATAACTTGAATTATAGTCAGACAGTCTTTCTAAAAAGAAATTCTTTAAAAAAATTAATTGAACACAGATGAAATCTGTGATAGTTGCTTACAAAAAAGAACTCTCAAAAGACTAATTTTCAAGGCAAAAAGCTTTTTTAATAATGACTGCAGAATTAGAGTACAGCTGAGTGTCCAAAATAATTAACACAGTGAGTCGTCATTTTATTGATTTCACTGTTGCAAGATTAAGGTGACCAGATAATTTGTGTAGTTTTCTAAAGGACTGGATGATTTTATGGCCAATAACATGCAGATTTATGTAAAATAGCAGAGAGGTTTATGATTCAGGTATAAGCTGATTGCTGTAAGGATCAGAGAGGAATTCCTTCCCACTCCCACTAACTGCAACGTATAGCACTGCACAACTGGCTATATTAATTGTTAGGATTTTTGCCTTCCGCAGAGGCTTGGACCAATGAACTCAATTGACTCAATGCAGCAAATTCTAAGTTCCTACTGAACAACGACATGGAGTAAAGCACATTTACCATAAAGGAAATCTTAACTAAAATATTTCCTCCTTCCCCATTATTTCTTGGCTAAAATGCTGGACCTCAAATCAGTAACTATTACATACCTCATATATGTGCTGAACTAGAGGTCCTATGTCTTCTTCTGTCTCTGGATTCTCCTGGGGTTGCCAGTTTGCAATGGGGAGGAAGATGTGATCAGGAGAAGAGACACTACATAGTGAAGGGAATAAACAAAGCTATCAAATACACCTCTACCCCGATATAACGCAACCCAATATAACGTGGGTTCGCATACAATGCGGTAAAGCTCTGACACACTGCTCTGAGCAGCATGTTATGGGGGCCGGGCCAGGGCCGAGGCCAAGGGGTTGGATAAGGGGCAGAGGGTCTCGGGGACTGTCAGGAGCTCCCCCCCACAAGGGACTAGGAGGCAGGAGCTGTGGGGGGGCACTTTTAGGGGCCCCGCAATCCCAGAGTGGCCTGGGGGATTAGCGGGGGGCTGGGAGCAGCCCACTCCAGTCCCAGCCGTGTCCCTTGGGGGAGGGGGCTTGGGGGAAGGGATCCCCTCCGCATTCACCAGCAGCAGTGGAAGTGGAGCAGCCCGGCCCCAGCCCGCTCCACTCCACCAGCTCCCAGCCACAGTGCTCTGCTTCCCGCCGCAGGTGAGTATGGGGGGCGTCCTTTCCCCAACCTCCCCGCACTCACCGGCGGCAGGAAGCAGAGCGCCATGGCTGGGAGGTGGCGGAGTGGAGCGGGCTGGGGCTGTGTTGCTCCACTTCCTGCCGCTGCCGATGAGTGCCTGTCAGGGGGCGGCGGGTGTGGATGGGGTCGGAGCAGTCTGGGGACAGGGAGCAGGGGGGTTGAATAGGGGGTGGGGTCCTGGGGGTGATTAGGGAATGGGGTCTCTGGAGGGGGCAGGTCAGGGAACAAGGAATGGGGGGGGCCAAAGTAAGTTCGATATAACGCGGTCTCACCTATAATGCGGTGAGATTTTTTGTCTCCCGAGGACCGCGTTATATTGGGGTAGAGGTGTGTTTAGCCTAATTTCTAAAAAGTGACCCTAAGCCTTTCATAATGCAGACTCAAGAAACCGAAATTTACAAATATCTAAAAACTAACAATGACCTTTCCATCCTAAATACTGGACATTGGAATGAGCAGAAGTGAAGTTTTTTTTTTTATAAAATGCTTGATCTTCTGCTCAATATACTGTTAAGAACAATTCTCTCTCAGAGGGATCTTTCTTCATATTCGGGGTCATTGTATAAAATTAATACATGCTGTCTGGACAACCTTCTGTGGTGAAAAATTCAACTGTGAGCAGGGTTGACCATAGAGGCATCTAATTGGTAGGGTCATACATGGAACTCAGCCAGCACCTGGTTGGCAATGGTGGTTTTACTAATTTTTCTTCCTTTTTAAACATGATGGTTTAACAGCACCAGGATCTCAAGAAACTTATTAATGCAGTAGATTTCTGGTGGGAAGGAAAAATTAAAGAAAATGGTGCCTCTTAGGAGATTTTCATTTTTCCCCTAAAAAATATGCAAGGCCTCAATGATTGTAAGCAATATTAGTGTTCCAGCAGGAGAAAAATTAACATCTTCACTAAACAGTCAGGATTCTTTAGAGGTTTAAGAGCTGCACAGAAAAGCACTCTTTGTAAAATAAATATATACATAAAAGTTATTCAGGAAAATTAAAATATGTAGAGAGAGGCATCCTGAGTTGACTGGCTGATCAGAAGGACCATTTAATGGTTAGGTGAATTGTGCCTTTCAATAAATAGAAGCAGGAGAGAGTCATCACAGCCTCACAGATAGTATACCTAAGGCTGAAAAGGACAAGCTACTCTAAACCTATATTTGGACAGTATTTTGACATTCTAAAAAAAGGTTTTGGCAGTTTTGGACTCAAAGTGTATTTTCTTAGTCTGTTCAGAAGGTGATTTTTTGGGAATAATTTTTACAAACTGTTCTTTGAATGAATTATAAAGATGAACAGCAGCATTTTCAAAAGCACTTAGGAACCCAAGTCCCATTTTCAAAATTGACTTGGGATCCTAAATTACTTAGGTTGCACTTAAAGCCCCAAAGATGACGACATGAATCCGTGTTTACTTTTCTGTAACAAACCCTCCAAGGCTCAATAAGAAGCAAGACCTGCAGACCTGCAAGGAAGTTTACCAAAAAAAACCCAACCAACCCCAAAACAAAACCATTCATCATAAAAGAAACACTTGCTAAATAAGTATCAACACTCACCCTCTAATTTCAACAGATGCTAAGATGGCAAGGTCAGCCTGATAAGATGTTATTGGGCTTAAACTGTCAAATAGATTGGAGCTGAAAAAGAAGATAAGTCCATTTGTTAAATGGAATGAACAAGGTTCTTTTTTAAAGTGTTAAGCACATGTTATGTAACATTATTATGTGACTCCTGTGTCATCGGGGCAAAAGGAGAGGTACTAAAAACTCAGGGCCACATACGCTGCTCCACTGAGGTCTACTTTGCCATATTGTACAGAATAAATGGGCCTTACAACCTGCCCTAAATACTCTACTTGCATGGAAAAAACAAATGGCATAAAGCTGGTGTAGCTGACTATGCCAGCCCTTCCACTTTAACTCTCCTTAGCATAAGGGACAATTGAAGGGCTAGAGGAGGCAGGGTGAGAGCAAAATGCACTCCAGTGATCATTGCTACATAACTGCCCCTATCTAGCCCTTAGGTCACTCTAACTTGCCCAAGGGCTGGTGTGGCCTTCACCTAGCCCCAGTGTTGGGGACGCAGGAAAGTGCCTTAAAAGTCATCTCTGCACACCTCATCCCCTGCCACAGCTACACTAAACATCAGCTAGGCACTGCTGAGGATTGACCCTATATTTAAAACCTACAGAAGGGTGTACTAGATCATAGAGCAGTTTTCACTTACAAATGCTAGGATTACTCATACCAATACAATCTAGCACTTTCCTAGCTCCGATATAAAAGCGTTTCATCAATATAAATTCTTTATCCCTATTTTACAGAAGGGGAAACTGAGGCAGAGAGAGGATGCCCCAGGTCATCCAATAAGCCAGTGGCAGAGCTGGGAATAGAATCCTAGACCAGTGCTCTATCCACTACAGCACATTGCCTCCTTTGTAAGGATTTCCTAAATTTTCTCTATTTTCTTCACAGCTGTTGTAATTACAAATTACATGTAGCAGAGTAATATTTTCCTCCTAAACAGCAATCGTCATACCCTTTTGGATGCCGGGTCGTACCTGTGACATTGGTGGACCAGGTGACAGCTCATGTCATGGTGCTCGTGTCTCAACTGGACACTAACAGATACATAGCTGGAATCTGTATGGCTCACTTGTGGGTTAATATTGATAAATTTTTAGAACTTTAAGAAAGTGTTCAGACGAGAGTTGCTGCATGCATTCATCTTACTTGCAGTATCTATGTTCCATACTGTAATATGTGAGCAGTTTTATTGTGGGCCTCTGTGATTCTCGCCATATAGGAGAGGGACATTAATTAGTGCAGGGAACTGCTCTTCTGCAGAAGTTTCTTATGCTCCTTCTGAAAGAGGAGACCCACCATACCAGAGGGGCTTTGGTCGGATCTTGCAACTGAAAACTCCGTATGTCTGGACTGAGAAACCCACAACAAAAGGACTGAAGACTCTTGTTGTTGTTCTGCTCTCCTCCCCAAGAATATGAGTCATGCAAATGGATTCCACCCATTAGCTGAGTTTGCAGCTCAGAGCACGTGGCAGGAGGGGGAGGCGTTTCTAAAAACCCCAAACCAAGCAAATAGGTATCTCCATGCTGCTTGGAATCAGGGAGGGGGAGGTGTTTCTAGGCATAAACAAGAGATCCCCAGCTGAAGCATAAGTTAGCTTTAAAGGTCAAGTAGAGCTTGCTCGTTATAGAAGCCTATATTATTGTTTGAAACCTAAAACTAACTCATTCGTGTCTGTGTCTGCTTGCTTTAACCTGGTAATAATTCTGTTTCCTTTTCCTATTTAATAAATCTTCATATAGTTTATTACAGGATTGTCTACAAGTACAGTCAGTGGTGTGAGACTGTAAGTGCAATTGACCTGTGGTAAGTGATTGGTCCTTTGGGAGCAGGAGTAACCTGAATATTGCTGTGATCCTTGGTATAAGGAGACATCTATCACAGAAATATGCTCGCCCAGGTGGCAATACAGATCAGAGTACTCAAGGGGACTGTCTGTGACTCTGCGTTAAGGCTGTTAAAGTGCCTGAGGAGTTTGCACTTGGTACAGTTTGTTGGTGAAATCTACGTTTAGATCTCACAACCAGTTTGGGATTTGTGCCCTGGTTTTTAAACAGTCTGCCCTGAGGTTGGTACATCCCTTCTTGTGTCACCGTTGGGAGTGTTACAGCCATTTTTTTGACTTGGGAGCCATTTTTTGACATGCAGTGCACACCTCTGAGTGCAGCGAAAGGCACAGACTAGATAAGTGGGACACGTCTGTCATATTACTTGGACCTGTCACATGTCACTAAATGCTGCAGTTCCTCTCTCACATTCTGCAGAAGCAATTTCTATCCTGTTGTGCTTGCCCTCTGAAACAGTTACATAAAACTTGCATTTTTCCCTTATTTTAACTTGTAGTATATTATGCTTGGATTGCTGACTCAGTTCATTTCCTCACAACTGATTGCCCTACTGAGGGATCAGGGGTGAAAAGGGTGGGGGGAGCTATCAGAGGTAGGTGGTGGGGGATGTTTTTTGAGGGAGGTGGCAATCAGAAGTCAGGTAGGCGAGTTTCTTGAGGTGGGACCTGGGAGGTGCTGTAGCAGCTCCCCCTCTCTCCATCAGAAGTATTGCTCCTTCCTCCCCCACCCAACCCCCCCACACTTCTGTGTGGAGGAAGCTGGGGAAAGAGGATCGGCAGGGACTGTTATTCCTCTGATGGAGGGAACCAGGTGCCTTGGTGATTGCTCTCACCTTTAAGGGAGGGAGAAGCTAGGAGGCTCAGAGGTGCCCACCTTTTCCAAGGGAGGTGAGCTAGAGTTATATGCCACTGGCCAGAAGCAACAGTACATTGGCTGATAGAAAGGATGGGAATAAAACTGAACCAGACAGCTATGTGAGATCAAAGGGTTTGTAGTGCTGCAAAGCCTTTGATCACCAAAGCAAACTGCTGCCACTAAAATTATTATTCTTATCATCAGTTTTGGAGAGGGAAAATGCATATATGTGTGAGAGTAATCCATTCATTGGGTTCTGGGGACAAAGTCCCCAAGGAGTGTGACAAAGTCACATGATGCCTCAAGGACAAAGTGCTACATTTGAAGCTTGGAGTTAACTTAAGAGGTGTAAAAATCATAACCAGAGAGATAGATTCCCATTGACTATGCATCACAGGAGGCCTGTGTGTTTTCTCCAGCAAGCACATAAATCTACTCCATTCAGATGCTCCTGATATATTTACTATTTTTATAGTATTGCCCAGAAGTCACCATTCAGGTTCTAGGCCTGGTTGTGCCAGGGGCTGTACAAAACACACACACACAGAAATAGTCTCTGCTCTCAACAGCATAGGTGAATAGCCCTGGCATGGAGTAGCACCTCCTACAATCACAAGTTCATTAGACATACAAGCTGGGCCTAACATGCTCTTAAGAGCATGCCTGCAGAGGAATGGGAGGTACTACCGAGCCTCAGGTCGGTGTAACTGCACTAGCTTTAATCTAGCTAGCACAGCTAAAAATAGCAGTGACGATACAGCAGCACGGATGCCAGCTCGGGCTGGCAATACAAGTACATACCCAGCGTTCCAGGCCGGCTCGTACAGCCCGAGTTGAAGCCCACGCCTTCGCTGCTATTTGTACCTTGGTCACTAGATTACAGCTAGCGCAGGTGTGCCTAACCCAGCTGCAATCACACTTCAAGCTGCAGTGCAGACGTACCCATAGAAGGACTGGAGTGTCCAAGCAAAGGTCATTTTTAAAACAGAGGCTGCTGCTAGTCCTTCAAATGAACACGTTGTTTCACATTTTGGCACTGCATGTGTGAAGAAGAGATCCAAACTGAACCCAGAATGCAAAATATTAAGCTCTGCTTCAAATACCTTTCCTGGTTTTGTACCCATTGTCACTAAATAGCACCATTTCATTTGTGCCACATCATGTGAAAGGAAAATCAACTGCATACAAACAGAACTGACCTTTTCCCTACATTACAAACAGAGAAGTGTTTTAAAGCAAGTTAAATCCATGATAAAACATTTATGAGATAGAAAGGAAGAAATTAGCTCAGAACTAAATTGTAAATGATCAGTTCATAGCTTCATCATTTACCAAGGTATCTAATCAGTGCTAGCTACAGCGTAAAGTAGATTGGGAGGCGTGGTGTTAGCATCTACTTCCATACCTTCTGATTTGTAAGTCAAACTTCACGGAGGTGTCCATCTCTGACTGCTGATTCACACTGAAACGCAGGCCAGCTAATAGCTTAGAAACAAAACCAAGTGACCAAGGTTTAGTGGAAACAGACTCAAGTTCATAACAAAAAGTGCTCAGCACTACTATTTGTCACTGAAATTGCACAAGGCAGGGGGTCACAGAGGAAGCGAAGGCAGGCTGAACTAGCATTAAGGGCATCCAACTGAACAAGTGTGCCTCTCTCACTTGGTTGAGGTTGAGTTGTCATACTGCTGCCCCAGAGAAAAAGTAAAATTTGCTTCACATTCCCACAGTTGTTTTTACATATTCCCAGACCCCATGTGCTGCACCAGGAGGCAGCATGGTCTAGTAAACTGGACAAGTGCCTGGGAGTCAAGAAAATAAGATTCAATTCTGAGTTTTGTACTAATTCAACCACGGTCATGCAGTGAATCACTTACTCTCTCTGCACCTCAGCGTCCCCATCCTCAAAATGGTTGGAAGTGACATGTATTCCCTCATGTAAATGGCCTCGAGATTTATGGGTGAAAAGTGCTATATAAACAGTGCTTAGAATTATTACAGAATAATTCTAGGTAAAGTTGCATCATAAAAACCACGTACATTTTTTTCAGACCTTAGTTTACTGGCAAACTGGCAGCCAATTTTCGGAATGTTTTCTTTGAACTACTCTAACATGTGGGTGGCTTAAAATATATTTTGAGATCTAAATGTCAATGAGATTATATCTTCTAGCAGTATGAGCGCGCATCTTCCTCAATTAATATGAATAGTCATCTTCCGACCTCTTTTAAACCCCAGCCACACATTTGACTTACTTTAGTCCCAGCCTTCATGGGATTTCCAAGGTCACAGACCACCAGGCGAGTTTGATTCTCAGTTTTAAATGCACAGGATAGCCGTGCTAAAGCCTGCAATAAAAACAGGCACAGCTTAAAGAAGAACAGTGCAATATTTTCTGGCATCAGTATGAAAGACAGGAAAAAATTGCAAGCAAGTTGCATTAATTTAAATATTACTGGCCAATCTTAATATAATCTAGTAGCAAACAGCTCTGAAAAAAATCTGGAGGTGAAAACCTCACGAGGTAGAAGTGTTCTGTTTTTCTCGAATATACAGTATAAAAGTCTAATACTCCTACTCATATTGGGTAGCAATAATGATTTTTGAGGCCTCAAGTATTTCTCAGGTTGAGTTCTCCACACCTATGTGAAGTACCTATGACTTTTTCACAGGGGAGTTAGTCTCTTAATATTCCACTTTAAGAGAGACAAGTCTTTGAAGGCAAAATGCTATGAAAAGTCAGTAGCTCCTCAGAAGCAGTCCTTATCAGAGAGTCCACAGCGCACAAGTTAACAGACAACAGATCTAGGGTAGCAGAAGGCAAACCTCTCTGAATATGCCATTTGAAGTATGACCCAGGATACCCAGAGGCACACTATCATATGGGACTAAAGGAGTGGTGCCCACTATGACAGTGAATAACAACAGAGCTGAGGAGGCTTAAACAAAAGGATTCCCCCCGCCCCTCTTTCTTAAGAGCAGGTGCTCTCTTTACAAGTGTGGAAGAGGGATAATCCAACTTCATTTTGTGCATCCTACAGACCCTGGCTATCAAAGAAGTGTGATAACTTGCATCAAAGGTAAGCTTTGTCTTAGCATCCTGGCAGTCCAACTAAACCTAGGATTCTTCAGCTGTTGAGGGCTGTTCCTCCTCCCTGGGCTGACTAGTTGAGGGTAGGAGGACAGTGCATGTGTGTTGACACATCAGAGGTCACCATGTACAAGACATCAGAAGGAGAGCAATCCAGTCAGTCTAGGTTGCAAGGACTCATGGCAAAAATAGCATTTACTGATTTATCTCAGCATTCTCCAACTTCGTGGCCATTTTAAACAATCCTATAGGTCAAAGGCCTAACTGTTGAGAGAAAACTAGGATGGGGGAAGTTCTGGAAGCACAGTGGGATCTAAGCACCCTCTAAGGCAGAGCACTGCTGGGAAACTTCACAGAAGCTTCAAGAATCAGCATTGGTGCTTAGAGATTGGTTGCTTGTGCCTGTGCAACTGTGATGCCAACGAAAACACATTTAGAGAATCTGTGTGTTCCTTCCAAGAAATACAAACATCTCAGAAGGCTATGGGGGCAGCAGTTAAAAGTCAATCCCATATACTCCATGTGACCAAGAGAACTGAAGCCCCTTAATTTATGAGGATTCTGCAGTTACAAAATTTCCAGCAGAATCCACTCCTTGATTTTTCCCTTTGTTCTTCACTTGCGTGGCAGGGAGGGAGCAGCAGAACCCAGATATTATTCTTTGTCTCTTAGATTTGCTCAGCTCTTTACCCAGGATATGAAATGCTGAGTCTGAATATAAATTAATTAGCAAAGGTGTTGTTCAAAGACCTGTGCCAGAAATAATTTGTATGTATTCACTGCGTCTGTGTGCAGTCTATCCATCGTTGCTTAACACCTCTCTCCTGAATCAGAATAATTCAGCTTTGAAGTTCCAGCTACACATCTGCTCGGGCAATTTCAAAGTTATTGTGATCACCTGACTAATTGGAAGGCTAACACAGAATATCTGTAATTTCTGGGACCAAGCTAGTGAGAGTTTAGAGCAGGAGAATATTAGTGCACCCAGTCTAATAACTGGTGATCTAGAGCCCCTCTTAGAATAGCTTACTTTTGGGAACTCTTTCCTAAAATGTAAAATAGTGTGTTGTGCTACTGACATATATGCTTGGAGTGCACAAAACTACATAAGGCAAGCAAGAGAGTGTGTGCTGGGAGGCCAGAACAATTCATTAGAAAGTTGTGGTTTTAATATTTCCCACACATTGCTTTGACTTTCTGGTTTCATCTGCTACCAGAAACATAAGTGTCACTGTAGATAAAGTTTCAGAGTAGCAGCCGTATTAGTCTGTATCCGCAAAAAGACAAGGAGGACTTGTGGCACCTTAGAGACTAACAAATGTAATTGAGCATAAGCTTTCGTGAGCTACAGCTACACTTTCACATTAACCAGAAACAAAGTAAGTACTGTACCACAGAATTCCTGCAAGGGCATCCGTTCTAATGAAAGCTCCAGTCCAGTTTTACACAGCCAAGAGGTCTGGGTAAACATTTGAATGTTTAGGCTTAGTTAAAGACTGAAGCTTGTGCAGCACTAAGAGCCCATTCCTGCAAACCTCCACATGAGTAAATGCAACAGGACTAGTCACAGGAAGAAAGCAAGTTAGAAACTTACCTCATTGTTACGAACAACACCAATGAAGTCTGCTTGGGGTGGAATGATAACAAAGAGTTCGGCTTCATATGCTCCTTCCCCTTGGTTCTGGGCATCGACAATCAGGGTTAAAGGATTGTCATCACCAATATAGATCTGCTTCTGATCACTGAGCAAGCACAGCAAGTGCAAAAGTGAATACTGTGTTCACATAAAGTAGTTATGCTTAACAGTTAGGATTTACAGAAACAAGAGGCATTCTGACATTGCACTAGAGCATTAGGGGTCACCGCAGTTAACTTGCAATAAATGTTTTATAGCTCAAAAAATACAACTTGCAATGCATTTTAAAGGGGAAAAGATACAATGTCACTGGCAATAATGGAGCAAATATGAAATGTCATTAGGAGGAACTGTCCCTGACAAAGCATTTTGTCAATTAAAAAACAAACAAACAAACAAACCACAACACCACACACACTTCCTAACGGCAGAACAGCAGATCAATGATAAGGGCCAGATCCCCATGTATGCCCTTGCCATTTTAATAACCACAAACATGCTTTTTATATATAAAGGTACACACACACACACACAGTGCCAAACTCAACTTAAAAGTTAACTACAGAGCCGCAAGCAGCATCTTCAAAAAACACACACACATTTATATCACTTTCTAATAATTCCAGATAAATGTAAAAGATTTCCCCTAAATAATCTTTGAAAATGTTGCATATAAACTACAAGGGACCCAAATTTTCTCTGAATTGGTATAAAATTTCTCAAGCGTAAGAGTATAAGAATGGCCATACTGGGTCAAACCAATACTCCACCTAGCCCAGTGTTCTGTCTTCCAACAGTTGCCAATGCGAGGTGCTACAGAGGGAATGAACAGAACAGGACAATTATCAAGTGATCAGTTCCCTGTTGTCCTATCCCAGCTTCTGGCAAGCAGAGGTTTAGGGATACCCAGAGGACAGGTTTGTGTCCCTGACCATCTTGGCTAACAGCCATTGATGGACCTATCCTCCATGAACTTATCTCTCTCTTTTTTTAAACCAGTTATACTTTTGGCCTTCACAACACCCTTGGCAATGAGTTCCACAGGTTGACTGTGTGTTGTGTGAAGTAGTATTTCCTTACGTTTGTTTTAAACCTGCTGCCTATTACTTTCATTGGGTGACCCATGGTTCTTGCGTAATGTGAAGGGGTAAATAACACTTCTTTATTCACTTTCTCCACATCATTTATGATTTTATAGACCTCTATCATCTTCCTCCTTAATCATCTCTTTTCTAAATTGAACAGACACGGTCATTTAAATCTCTACTCATGTGGAAGCTGTTCCATACCCCTAATAATTTTTGTTGCCCTTCTCTGTATCTTTTCCAATTCTAATATATTCTTTTTGAGATGCGGTGACCAGAACTGTACGAAGTATTCAAGATGTGAGCATTCCATGCATTTATATACAGTAGAACCTCAAAGTTAGGAACAGCTTGTTCATAACTCTGAAATGTTCATAACTCTGAACCAAAGTTCAGGATTGTTCTTTCAGAAGTTTACAACTGAACATTGACTTAATACAGCTTTGAAACTTTACTATGCAGAAGAAAAATGCTGCTTTTAACCCTCTTAATTTAAATGGGGAAAAAAAAAAAACACAACACAGTTTCCTTAACTTGTCAAATCTTTTTTTTAAACTTTCCCTTCATTTTTTTTTAGTAGTTTACATTTAACAGTACTGTACAATTTGTGTGTGTGTGTGTGTGTGTGTGTGCGCGCTACCTGATTGCATACTTCTGATTCCAAATGAGGTGTGTGGCTGACCAGTCAGTTTGTAACTCTCGTGTTCGTAACTCTGAGGTTCTACTGTAATGGCATTATAATATTTTCTGTCTTATTATCTATTCCTTTCCTAATGGTTCCTTACAGAGCTCGCTTTCTTGATTGCCACTGCATACCGAGCAGATGTTTTCAGAGAACTATCCAGAGTGACTACAAGATCTCTTTCTTAAGTAGTAACAGCTAATTAAGACCCCATCATTTTGTATGTAGAGCTGGGGTTATGTTTTCCTATATGAATTACTTTGCACTTCATCAGCCACTTTGTTTCCCAGTCGCACAGCTGAGTGAGATCCCTTTGTAACTTTTTGCAGTCAGCTTTGGACTTAGTCTTGAGTAATTTTGTATCATCTGCAAACTTTGCCACCTAATGGGGTGTGTATATGTGTACATACTCATGCATGCATGTACGATTGCCCTCTGCTGGATAAAAATCACACCTTCTCATGTGTCTAACTGCGTCTAGTAGCAGCTAATGAAACTGTGGTATAGCCCTTTGGTTTGTAGCCGAAGATTCTACATGCTCTGCTTTCCTTGTCACATGTTTTCACTTTAGCTGAGACAATTACGACTATATACATGCAGCCACAGAGTCTTTACAGGAATTTAGTCTCTCCTCACAACTCATTTATGTTAACAGCACTCAGTCACAATGGGAAAACAGGTTCCCTTATGCCATGATCCAGCAAAAACAACTTACGCACATGCTTAAATTTTACACTCTGAGTACTCCCAATGATTTAATTTCATTCCATGCAATGGGACTACTCACAGTACACAAGATCTATGTAGGGTTGGAGCCTTACATAGGAAGTTTACCTTTCCCAATAGTATTATTCCATAGTATTTATTAGGTGTTTATTTTTCCAGTTCACCCAACACTGAAATTTACCTGCGTACTGCAACCTGCAATTTTGGTTTG
This sequence comes from Caretta caretta, assembly GCF_965140235.1. Lineage (NCBI taxonomy): Eukaryota > Metazoa > Chordata > Testudines > Cheloniidae > Caretta > Caretta caretta. The sequence goes on along the minus strand of NC_134216.1, from coordinate 50,120,394 downwards.
CAGATATTATCTTCACCACAGTCCAGCAGGATATGTGTCTATGCAAAAATCAAATACATATGGCTTTAATAAGTTCAGCCCATTAATTCATACATGTATCTTCATCAGCACAATTCCCTTATCACTGCTTTTTTCAAAGGCTTTTTTGGAACAATTCTAATTAGGGGAACTGTTTACTTGTCTCTATATACATAAATTATGAAAAAAGAAACAAACACAGTTTTTATGCATGCTGTATGCCCTTTTTACACTTGCCCACTATATAATTCTAAAGCCAATGTCTGCAGTTATCTATCGTATTTGCAGATCATCTTATATAAATCATATCTGTTTCTTTATCGTCACATCTCCACTATGCTTTCTGTGCAAAGCTTGGAATAAAAAGGTAGAAATTAAGTTAAGTTGTTTGAAAGAACCGCAAGGACAAATTACTAGTCTACAGAGCATCTGTAGAAACTTATAAAAATGTAAGCATGAGACTGTAGGCAGCATAAGATCAGGAACAATTTCTAGGAACACTGTGCTCCAGAATGGGAAACAGCAAAAAAATTTTCAGAGGTGACTGCATCTTTTGAGGTATCGGGTTAAAAAGGGAGGAGGAGTGCTCACTGATGTATGAACACCAATAAGCTGCAGGAGTGAACTACATGCTGCAGTGAGTAACTTACTCTTTCCTCTCCCTGGAAACTTCACATAGGTATGTCACATACAGCAGTTCAAAATGAGAAAATGGATTAAAAGCTCTCACCCTTCTAGACCAGCATGCCTGATGCTGACTTGACCTCTGTTTTCTGTAATACAGCTAAATACAATGGGTGAAAAAGAAGCTCAGCTCTAAAGACTAGGGTGTGTCTAATGCCAAAAAGTAACGTATAAAAAAAGAGAAAAAAAAATACATACGTGTATTTGGAAAACATTTTCAAAATTCAGTGCCTACAGCTAGACCCCTATATCCACATTTAGGTGTCCTGATATTTTCAGAAGTGTTTCAAAAAATAAGGCCACTAGTTTAACATTATGTGGATTTAGGCACCAAAGGCTAAAAACATTGTCTATAATGTTTAACCAAAAACTGTCAGGAATATACCTGTCTGCTAATGTTAGCAGGAGTGAACTGGTTGAGGATGGGCTGTAATCCAGATGAGTCTGTGGCTGTTTTGTAATCCAACCGATATTCCATAAAAACAGTGATCGGAGTAAGTTTGTCTCTAAACTCAGATTCATCCTGAGGGGAGAAATGATTCAGGTCATTCTTAAATCACAACAAAAAGAACCCAGAGGCGCACTGGATTCAAATCAAAAGCCTACCAGTATTGGGTACTATTATTATTTATTGGTTGTATTATGCACCCGGAGTCCCAAACCAAGATCAGAGCCCCATTATGCTAGCTACTCTACAAACAAAGAGAAAATCCCAGCTCTAAAGAACTTACAATCTAAATATACAAGACAGACAATGTTAGTGTTAGAATGTCCATTTTACAGATGGGAAATTGAGGCACACAGAGAGATTTAAATGATTTCCCCAAGGACGCATAGGAAGTCTGAGGCAGGGCTGAGAACTGGCTCTCCAAACCCAGCCCAGTGTTTTAATCACAAAACCATCCTCCTTCCATAGCAATAATAATTCAGGGCAAACAACAACAACTCTGGTAATTACAGCTCTTTATTCAATGTGTGCAATAAGGCAAAAAAGACATTTGCCCTAAAAGTTTAATTGAAGTGACCTCTTACCCTCAAAAAAGCCTGAAGTTCCTCACAACGCATTGTGCCTCCTTTGACAACAGTCATATTCTTAGAGTGACCAGGCTGTTTGTTGTGGAGAAACAGAGCTCTCCTTAAGGCTCCTTTTTGCTTAAGTTTATCCAACAGCAGCTCCACTTGGAAGGCTATCAAATCCAAAGCATTTGAGTTAGGAATTTCTTGACCACCCGTATGCATAGCAGGTTCCTCTCAGCTAATAAGTCACAAGTGGACTTCAGCTGTAATGGCAATCTAACAGCTGTGCCCTCTTAAAAACTTGTATTTCTTTCAAGTACTAAATCTGTCATCACAATATTGTAACAGAGGTTGATATTGTACTAAAATGAGACCTCAAATCTTCTGCTCAACAGTGTAAGCATATTATTTTTGAAGACAAATCTTCAAGTAATAGGTTTGCCTCTATATTGGGATTTCTTTATGAAAGCAGAAGTCAGGATTTTTTCCAGAGACAGCAGCAATCTTACATCCACAATATATATCCTCCAGTTTTATTATTACTAATCTAATCATAGCTTAATATATTTGATATGGATCCCACAACTTAAAAATACAATACATTTCCTTCTACATAAACCTTGCCAGATATATCTATTAGCTACACATTACGTAGAAAACACTGAAAGTTTCCTGTAAGTGGCAGTATAATCAGCCAGAAACCATCAGTCTGTTGCATTGCAAAAATCTACATAGAGCCACCATACAAGCCTCTTAGAATGAATCTTTTATTGAAACTGGTCCGATTCCTGATCCGATTCCCATCCATGCCAATGAGAGTCTTTCCATTGACTTGAATGGGAGTTGGATTAGGCCCTTAGCATCTGAATTACCATCTCCACTGTTAGTTCTATTCATATAGCCACGGGAACTGTTTATCTACAATTCCCTTTTGTAGATACAGCTAAAGAGCTTGATCCTGCCAGATGACAAGTGCTGTCAGACCTCAATTCAGCAAGCCCACTTAAGCACATGCTTAAAGCCCATTCAATTTCGTAGGACCTAATATGCTTAAAGTATAATAGATATTTAAATTCACTGCTGAACTGGGACTTCACTTCCGAATAACTTGAAGGGTGTCTAAAGGGGCTCAGCACTGGGAAGGATCAAGCTCTATACTGAAAAAGCAATTACTTCACTGATTAAGAAACAGTTATGACCAGGATTCATGTTTACAGACAATTTGAAAAGATTGACATTTTTTAAAACAGTAAAACTTACTGAGTTTATTCGGGAGCTTTCCTTTGCCATCAGCTGTTAAGCAGAACTTTACTTTAAAGCTGTTTAAAAAAATATTTCAAAAAGCATATTTGATTACATATTTTTCAGCAGAATGTGGTTTAAAAGTGCTCTCCCATAACTTTCCCAGTTCAAAGTTAAAAAAAAAAAAAAAGAGACTCCAAACCCAGTCCACTCCCAAAGTTCAATCCTCATAGCCAAAGAAACCAGAACAGATTCATGACTGTTTCTTTTGTCCCATCTCATTCCAGCGGGGTCATGGGGCACTGTCCAAAACCTGCCCTGCTCCTTCTCTATTTATGAGGACAAGTGAATATACAAAAACAGGTCATGTGTTTTTTCACCCCAACTGGAGCAGGTAGAAAACTCAATGCATTGCTCTCAATCTGCACTCCTAACCTGGGAGAAAACTGGGAATTTCAGAAGATATGGATGATGTTCTTTCCATATGGGGAAGTTTAACGCTGGGGAGGTTTTCAAGGGCGGGGGGTACAAGAATACCTGAAGCATGTTGGGCAGCCACTCTTTAGGGTTAGGAAGTAAACCTTGCAGTATTATAGTTCTGGGAACTGAAGTACCAGAGAGTGTCATCAACCTTAAAACACGATTGTGGAGAACGCATATAGCAGTTTATTCGGCTCAGGACACTTCTACACTGAAGGGTCATTGTTGACTGGGGAATAGGTCTTACCACTGTAACAATTTAAAACTTCAAGATGTACAGTGACGGTAGAAATGCAGAGCCTTTAGAGCTTGATTAGCCTAATAATATTCATTTGTGAAGATCACAGTTCAAATTGTGCTGTAGGCCAGAAATGAAAGTGAGCTGGGGTTGCTGACCTAAATTGTTAAAGCACTCCACAGTGGGAAACAACTGGCAGCCTGGGCTTTGAGGAGTCCAGGCCTAAAAAGGCAGGGTGACTGCAGTCCAGAACTGAATTGTTAAAACAGAACTGCTAGAGGGAGTTTGCAAGACATCTGGTCCCAACACACCCGGCTCAGACCGACCTTAGTGGTCTCTTACTTTCCTGAACAATGAATTAATTCTTATCAGTAATATTAAATGTTTATGCAATAACTTTGCAAGCGATTATACAAGCATTCATGCACAAGATGCAGAACATTGGTGCTGACATTCGTTGGGAACCCAGGACCTGTAGAAATTTCCAAAAGGAAACTGAGGACTCTCTTATTTTCACTGATATACAGCTGTTCAGCTCTGAGCTGATTTAATTGCAGAGATTTTACTCTATTCAGTGGAAATAGTGCCATCTGTGAATGAAAGGTGAAAAGTGAGGATCAAATCCAAAGTCCACTGAAGTCACTGGGAGTCTTTCCATTGATTTTAATGGCATTGGCTCAAGCCCTAAGTGTGTTTGCTTTGCTTTGCCTAGCCATTCAGAAAATCTAGTTCCATTTTTTAAAATCTGTTTATTAGTTAAACTCTCAAGGCCGAGAGGGTAGAAGTAAAAACAAACCACTTTACCAGGAAACTTTCACACCAGTATCTGGCAGTTCACAGATTTTTTCCTCAGGATTTAGAATGGTCGGGTTAACTTCTAGGCCAGCGTTTACACTGATAACTGGTCTAGCCCTGAAGACGAAAGTAAATAAATTTGTGTGAACGATGACACTCATATAACACTACATCACAAAATTCTTCATAGTATGAAAAATGTTATACATTAAGTAAAGCCAAAAATAATAGATACAGAATGTAATGATAGAGCAGCAGATGGGAAAAGATACGAGAAGTTTTTTCATTGAATTCAAAGAGATGGAGAGTAGATGGGGCAGAGAGTAAAAGAAAAGCTGCCCCAGATACCAGGAGCTGTGGACTCTCACATCAGTACTACCAAAACGTCAGAATGAATCAAGAAGAGGCATATGCTAGACAAGTAGAGGGAACAGGGAAGGGAGTGGAATGAGATCAGTCTCCTCCAAAGAACTTGAGTGAATACACGCAGAACTGAAGAATCTTAATGATACTTTTAAACTAGATTCCTAATGGTTCTATTGTAACTTTACACCCTGGGTAAGGGGCAGGGAACAGCTTCATGGCTCCAGAAGCAGATCAGAAAATGAGTTGGCACTCTGCTGCAATTCCTCCCCTTCTCCCCCTTTCTCTGAGGAGAGAAAGTTATTTCCCTTTTTCGTGAAGTAGCCATCAACTTTTTTGTGCTCAAGTTAATACTCTGGCCTCAGAAAATGCCCCACTCTGCCCCTCTCTCAGCGGAGGAGTTCCCCTTAATGAGTCAGGAGCTCGCAGAACTGTCAAGGATGAGAGCAGGTTTGCACATCTCACCAGGCAGCAGCATTCTACACCTGCAGGCCTCTGGAGAACTGTCACTCAGGGGAGGCCATGGAGGAAGAGCTCATGCAGTGTTTTCTCTCAGCTCAGGACACATCCACCAGAAGCAAATAATAGATTATGGACCGCATATTAACACAGTGGAAAGAATGAGGTAACCACTTTTATCCATGTCATTCTGCAATGCAGCAAGACAGAACTTCAGACTCTCTCTCATTTCTGTTCCACTCTGTAATCTACAATTTGCACTGAGCTTTCCTCCTGACTGCACTTACATGAGAACATGCACCATGCGCCTACCTGTACAAAACAGCTGTGTCAACACCAAAGGCTCCGACAATCAAATCTGGAAAGGAGACAGAAATGCTAGATTTGAGAGTTTATCCCCCCCCCCCCTTTTTTTTTTTTTTTTTTTAAAAGGGACACTAGTTGGTCAGACATACAAAAGCGATGCAGTCAAAATACTGCAACTGTTCTAAAGCTAAGTCAAGAAAAAAGCACCTGGATATCCATTTTTATCCACATCAGTGGCTCCTTTCAGTGAGTAGCCAAAGCTTGGTGGCATAGTACGGGCAGCCCACTGTCCTTCAAGAATCTGAGATGGCACCGCATTCAAACCTGTCGCTCTTCCATTGTAGATGTAAACAACCCCTCTTTTGTCCTCTCCACCATAGGGCGCAGCAACTGCGATATCTGTGACCCAAAAGCAAGAGCCTTAATGTCTCCAAATATAAACAAAGAGAACTTCTTTGTGCTGACACTGAACAAGTCACATGGGCAAAATATAGTTACAGCAGAGTGATTTCAGTACATGGCAGCAAGTTGATAATTCTCTACTATTCTCTGAAAGGTTTATCTATCTACACCCTCTTTTCTGTTTTATATAACTTGTAGGGTCCTGAGATTTTCCGGGATGACACCAAAATTAATGTTTAAGGAGCACGTGTACTGTAGACTTATCTGCAACACAGAAGGGCCCAGTCCTGCAAACGCACTTTTTCAACCTATCTGGAGTCTGGGTATTTAACACTTCCCCCTAAAACACCCAGGATGGTCACTTCTGGAGACAACTCACCAAACTAGGTTTCATTAATATAATCATGTTCATCCAGAGGGTTCAAGATTTTTAATAGCTCCTACATACTTAAACCAGCCGAGTACAACATAGTTATTAGATCCTAAATGCTATGTTGATGAATGTTTGGCCATATATCATAGGAAGAATTTTAAATTAATGCAATTATGCCACAACTCAATAAGTCTGAGAAAACATATGAGCAGTGAATGATAAATGGGAGTAAACAAAATGCTAATCTGATTCCTTACAGGAAACACAACTAAAAAACAAGTCAGAACTTTGGAAGTGTATCTAAAATCTGAATTTAACAGTGTCCATGCTGATTCAAGAACAGCATTGGCACCCAAAGTATTAAAATATGAAACAACATGTAGCAGATGTTAGAACATTACTCCCTGTAAATTTATATAAAGCCGCATATTGAGAAGAAACTCTCAAATATAGTACTGTTGTCTTATGGGACTCATCTGCACTGAGCTGATGAAAGCAGCAGAGACAATGGTCCTGTACCATCCTGGGATGGAAAGCATGTTAACCAAATGACCCTATCACAGAGTGGAACAGTCGAGTTTAGGGAAAAGACATAGTAATGATTAAATCCTAGTAAATGAATTAACTTTAAAAAGGTGAAGATTTTGTTCAGTTACCTAACAAATGAATTAAGTCTGATTAAAATACCCTGAGCAGAAAAGCATTACAGAGTAGAAAATGAATCAGAAAAGACCGTTTGTGTCATCTAGTCAGATGATCAGAATTTTGCCGGACTATTCTTAGCCTTGATCTTACTAATGTCTTATTGAACTTGTACTTGAATGGCTGCTGAGATGTTACCTCTGCACAAGGATTCCATGCTACTAACAACTAGAAGTCCAAATATGCACTTTTGTTGAAACCACTGGCATAGACTATTTTGAGCAGCAAAACACGTTTCTTTAAAAGCTGAACATTAAAACTGTTTTCTCCTATGAAAAGAAGTTGTAACATATACACACTAATACTGGGCCTGAAATCAAATTTTTGCCTCTCATGCATGAGAAGAATCTCCTGGACAGATTTTCACCTTTAATATTGTTCTTTAGATCTAGTTTGTATTTCTTGTTCTGTTTTGTAGCATGACTATTTCTGAACTATAACATTTCCTATGGACCAAATGAAATGCTAGAAGATCAGCTATAATCCCTAATGTATTAATCCTTCATGAAATATCCTTTGTTGAGGTTGTATTTGCTATCATAAAACTTCGAAATTTCACCAGAGCTGTCCTTCCAACTCATTATAGGAATGAGGTATTTGATCAAAGTTGCTACTGTACTTATTCACAAAGAAGTTCATGGACTGATATAACAGCTTACAATAGTCATTGTTGTAGTTTAATTGGTATAGTATCTACGTGTTGTGCACATGTAACTCCTGTTAGCATTCTTGGGAATAGCATATATGCATCAAAGGGAGACTAGACTTTGGTGTCCAACAGTCTAATCTGTTTGTGTTCAGAATTCACATTTCACTATGAATTTAATAATTCACAAAATAAGGTCCTACCATTGAAGCCATCCTGGTCCAGGTCTCCCAGAGGTGCAATAGAACTGCTGAATCTCGCAAAGATCTCAAACCCATTCAGCTTTACAATCCGAAAACCTCCAGAGGCTTGTTGAAGGCATATGGAGACCTGACCCACCTCTTGAAGCTTGCCATCAGAACCACGCTCCATAAAGAGGGGGGCTCCAATAAACAAATCAGTGTAACTGTATAAAAAAAATACAGTCTTTCAACCACCCACAAGAAACTCCAGTTTCAATTTCACATGTTCTCATCACCCACTGCCACACAGAATTGTACAGTTTTGGGTAAGATGAATGTTTCAAATAGATCTTTAGGCTTCACTTGTAATTTAAAGAAATTTAGTGATGAAGAAAGCATGCATTTCTTATTTGGACAGTGTAGATGACGTATTACAACTTTAAACAAAAAAATCCATGTTGAGTGCTCAAAATAAAGCGTGTTGTGCAGGGAAGCCCTAATAAAATGCAGTTAAAAAGCCACAGGGAGAGAGAAATAAGTGTAATAGGACATATTCTTTACAAAATTGCTAATTTTGTTCCAGGAAATTAATTTTGAGAGAGACAGATAACTGTTTCCACAAACAACTACAAAAAAGAAAAGGCACTTACTTATCCCCATTAATATCAGTGGCAGCTACTGAATATCCAAAATAGGCAGCCATCTGGAAAACAACAGAAGTTTTACATTTGATCCAAATATTTAAATGAGTAAATTTAAACATTAGTGTAATTTTTGCCCCTCCTCCAAAATATTTGGTACATGTATTTCATTAGGTGCCACCAATCGTTTTTTCACTCCTTTCCCCTACTCCCTCAGTAAACTGGTCTGTTTCTAGAACAGTATAAGAAGAATTGATGACTCCTTCCCTGCAACTAGTAGAATCCAGTGGTCCATCCTCTTTTCTAATTCTTAACAGACTAAACTGAACTACAACACCAAGCAGCATGAGCACAGCTCCAGTCCAATGACTCTTACAGGTTTCTAAAGGTTCCACAGATTACTAAAGATCTGGAGGCATGTGAGCTAACAACAAAATATATCTCCTAGAGCCATGGACTTCATATCTATGTTCTGTCATTCTGAAGAATTGTTCTCTCCTGCACCCCTACAGCCACCTCATTGGTATAAAGCAGAACTATATACCTGTTCTCCAGTAAAATTGTACAAGGATGACATATTTTTTCCATTGTAAATAGATACCTGCATAGGAAAAAGAAATGAGCTAGTAGCATGTCACTATACACTACAACAACATTTAACATTAGGTTTTTATTATTTTCAAGTTTAAGATTTCAAGTTTCCTACCATGCCCAGCGTTCTTGCTGCTCTTGGAACCCCAGATACAAAGTCTGAAACATAAGAGAAGACAACTTGGTAATGTTCAGATTCCAGTTGAGCAAAGAACAATTGCTCAAGCTAGATCTTCATTTGCCTGAACCATTTTGCTCATTCCTAGAATTTTATGTATTATACTGTGTATGCATACAAGTACATTTGGGTTTGTTTGTGTTTGTTTGAATATTACTTCAAGTTTGCTTCCTGCTGAACACATTTTTACATACCAACAAAATAAGAACAAGGCTGTACCTTCTATGCCATCACCACTGAACTCTCCAACAGCCACCGAATAACCTGAGCAACAATAACAAAAGTGATAAGTCACTATATGAAGCTAATTAATTTTTGCTTTTCATGTAATTTCTCAACACTTCCCCTATGATCCCCTTTGCCTGAACATTCTGTTGAATGATCTCAAAAGTCAGTAAGATAAACAGCTATTCCAAACAGCATATCCATTGGATAACTATACTACCCAACTAAAAATAGTCAGTTAAAGTCTGCATGAGATGCACCAATTTCAGTAGGAACAGCCATGCCCAAATGGGCAGGTTTGTTTTGCCAAATGGGGATCCACCAGTTTGAAACTGGAATGGGTAGGTTCAAACAAACATACAGAACCTATAGATGGTCCAGAGCTGACATGTTTGGGTCCACATCTGAACTTGCCCAAAGTCTGAAAGGATGTTGCAATCCAAGTTTCTCTCTAAAGGAATCCTTTGATGAATTTATGGTAATAAAATTTGGTGGTGATCGAGACCAAACGAGGGTTTACTGGTCATGTTGAAAAAGGGCACATCAGGAACAGTAACAGAATGCAGAACTATCCTAGTTCTGGACTCAGCAGTTGAATCTTGGCCCAGGTTTTGTAAAAGCGTTTTGAATAATGTCTAATACAGAGAGAGCTCCTATTGGAGATATTAATATTTTAACCTGACTTTTTTTGGTGGACGAGGGGAGGTCACATAATAATTCAACTGATACCACAGACAATGACGTGTTCTGTGTAAATTCAGACGGCAATGGTAAAATAATCGCAAAGCTCTCTGCTAACTTAATAATACAAAAAAGCCCAATCGCAACACCAATTTTACTGATAGGAAAAAACAAACAAACAGATGCACAGTGAAGTGCACACAGTTGATGATTGATCCAGGCATGCAAGACAAAAATGCTTGGCTCCTGGGCCTCATGTCCGCTCACAAGACCTTCAGGAAAGAAAACAGGAATTTTGCGAAGACTTCATTACTGGCACTTCTGCTTTTGCGAAAAGACACCTGGGATTCTGAAATGACCACCGCATTCAGGACCTCTGTATTAATCTCATCATTCAGGAGTACATATTCCCCATTCTCCCAATCATTACACTGGGCCATTAGTCCAGTACAGTTTCAGAGGAAATAGTATTACAAAGTCACTTTTTGCAACACAACACATTTTTTTTTTTTTGAAGGTAACACATCCACCGAAGTACAGATCCTACTTAACCTGTCAGATCTGACAGACTCCAACATGCTCTGGTTCCATTTATTTTAGTGTGGAAGAACAGTTTCTTCCTTTAGATAAGGGTTTTACTTGGAAGTTGAAGGCACAGTATTTTTTGAGAACTTCCAGGAACTGTAGCAAGAGCACCTATATTAATTTGTTACAGTATTAAATTATGAACATGTTCAGGTCCAGATGGGAATACTTTTTAAAAAGACAATTATTGAAAACAAACAAAATAAAAATGTTTCCCAAACAGCCTTCTCTTAAAGGAGTCCCTGGTCCTCTGTTTTGCACGTGCAGTAAGATGGATATATACCAACTATTTCTGGAATACAGACCTCACATTGGTATCCATAGGAATTCTACACACTCACCCAAGGAACACCCTAAAACTACTCTCTCACAGAAATTTTACTCCAGGTTCCCTAGGAACATTTTTCCTTTCCTTTCTTTTGTCTAAGCAAGACATATATAAAGCTAAATGATTACTTCCTTCACCTCTCCTGGAGGACACTTTTATTTGTTATTCCCTCAACACATTGTGTTTCATAGAATCCAAAGGCTACTTCCAACTGCTGTATTTCTAAAGTAAATACAATATGTGTCATGGGGTGGGGGGGGATGTGGATGTGAATCTCCATATAGAATCATATATAGTGATATAAGGCCTGATTGAAAGCCTAGTAAAGTCAATGGAAAGACCCTGCTGGCTTCCCTGCGATTTGGCTCAGGCCCATGGAAAGTTAGCAGCATCCACTGTGTTGACAAAAATGAAATGACGTCTCAAGTGAGTGTGACATATTGATGAATTGATGCAATATTGAAAAGCAGACTTTCACTTGTTCCCAACCAAAACATTTTTTTTTAAATCGAGAAGGGGACTGCTCAAGCATGAATTTAAACTAGAAGTAGGTTTCAAACTCTTCTAATGTTCCAGCATTTTAACATAATCTCCAGCACTTACTTACCTAGGTTTATGTAAGGGTGGGGAAATGGGTCACTGAGATAGATCTCTGTTCTCATATTAGCAGGGTCTGCTTATACACTTTTTTGGGGTCTTTTATTCTCCTTTAAGACCTCTCAGGGAAAGCTGAATTTTGAATTACCTGGGAAACTGGTATGATTTGAACAGGCAAGTCTGATTCAATGCCAGACTGGTGTACATTAGACTGATCTGTAAAGGCAGAATGGGGCTTGTACCTTTACTTTCACGATTTTAAAGTAATAAAGGACTTAAGAACTAGGGGATTAGGGGATTTTCTGTGTTACACCAGCTACTGACTTAGAACACTTCTTTTTTGCAGGGCAGAGGGAGAGGATTATGGACTAATAAGTAATCCCACTGAAAGATTTCTGGTCACACATTTTTTCCCCCCAAGGGCCATACAGAGTCACTGAGAAAGTGAAAAATGTCTTTGACCCCATTTAAAAAGCAAGCGCAAAGCAAATATACATGGATTAGATAACACGTCCAAGAGCTCAAGATTGACCATGTGTCACTCTCCATATTAGAGAGACAAGATGGGTGCACACACAATCCTAAATGGACAGGCATTTAGCAGGTAGAAACACTCTTATCAACTGCTATCTTTATCAACATTAACATTCAGTAAGGGTTCAAACCTGCTCCTGTTGAAACCAATGAAGTCAATAAAAGTTATTGGGTCTTTTGCAATTGGTGCAGGATCAAATCCAATGAGACTTGCTGCCATATTGATAAAAATATCCCTTTATTTTCAAAATGACCTACCCAAGTAGCTGTCATCAAAAGCAGCACTAGCGGACCGTGTTGCTAACTGGTCATCATACTTTATACTGTAGACTTTGGAATTGTATTTAGCCACAATTTCTGCCACCCGATCAGAAATGAGTTGACCTGTGAAAAAACAATACATTAAAATAGATAATTGCTCTGGTGAATTTAACTGTGAAGAATGGGACTTAATCAGAGAATGTTTGGATTCTAAATCAATAGCATTTCCATTAGACTAAAGGGGAAACCTCCATTAGACAACAACAGTAGACATTGGGAGGCATGAAAATAAAAATGTAGACCATGATCCAGCAAAGACTTCGGCTTTGTCTACAGTGGACTTTCGTTGTTAAAATCTTTGTCAGGGGTGTGGAAAAAAAAACAAAACAAAAACACACACACCCCGAATGACAAAAGTTTTACCGATGAAAAGTGACAGTCTGAACAGTGCTTTGTCAGGGGGAGAGCCTCCTGCCGACAAAGCTACCAACCCTCGTTGGGGGTGGAAGTTTTTTTTTGTCAGCGGGAGAGCTCTCTCCTGTCAACAAAGAGTGGCTACACTACTCGCCTTTTAGCGGCATTTCAGAATTTAGCTTAAAAGAATTGTAGGAAATTATGAAACTGCAAGCTCAGGAGCATTACTTTATTTTTAAATTACGGTTACATTTAGAATTTTTTTTCCTTTCCAGTTTTATGTAAAAGATGACAATTTCTCCAAGGAGCTAACAAAATAAATATTACTAACTCAGTTTGATGAGCTTCAGTAGCATCTGTAATGCATTTTTACTCACTCTTCTTTGTTCAGGGTCTGCACTAATACAGAAACTATGTTACGTACATGGAACATGGGCAACTGCATTTGGCAGCTGCTCACTAGTGGTGGTGGCAGCAAGTGAGTTGGCTTTTGTATTCACAGGCTTGGTCTATGCTGCTGTTGAAAGCATGTCTCTCACCCCAGGTGGACAGATGTTAACTCTGCCTGAGCTAGTGTGCTAAAAATAGCAGGGTGGACATTGCAGCACAAGCTAGCTGCCCAAGTACAAGCCCAACCGACCCCTTGAGTCCATACTCAGGTGGCTAGCCCATGCCACCATGTTCACACTGCTGTTTTTAGCACACATTCGCTCGAGCATAGTTACTGCGCGTCTGTCTGCCTGGCCAAGAGGACTCTTCCCCAGCTGCAGCGTAGACACACCCACAGTGACCGTGGATGCGCAATGGTCAGTTGAAGGCCTTCCCTCTAGGAGAAGATATATGAAATGTTCTTGTGGAAACTGTAAAGTCAGAGGTAAGGTTTGTGTTACAGCGCAGGGCAGATACACGTGGAGAACGTAGCGTCTCTCTGTATCCAAAGGAAATGGAACATACTTCTCTTTGTGGGGCCTGTAGTGTGTCTCATTGACAGTGAATAATTTGATGTCTGTGTTATAAGATAGAGGAAAGACCATTTGCTTAACTTTGCACTTTCTTGCTTTTAAGGTTTTGGGTGGACAGGCAAAATATTCCCTGAGATAACCTCATCAGGCTTGAAGTATTTGCCTTTAGGAACAAACACACACACTTTATGTATTTAACAGAACATTTGTATGGCTATTTAGTTAATAATCAGTGCAAAGAAGTCTTTTAAAGCTGCCTCAAATATTCAGTAAATGTTTTAAGGGGATTAAAGAAATACATTTCTCCTGTCTCATTCACTGAGATATTGATGTTTATGGAGGAGTCAAGATAGGTGGAGTGGGGAGTGGAAAATCAAAGATGTTAGCATTTTTTGTCACCTAAGTGATTTGTCTCACCTTGCCAGTAGAAACTTCCAGGTCCTCCAAGAAGTACCCTGTCTCCCTAGACAGAATAAAATAAAATAAAAAAAACCAGAGCCCTCATTACCATACATCTAAAGAATAATAAACAATAATGAAATATATGGTAATTCTAGGGGCACACAGTTCTCTTGTACTGTACAGTTGCAGTAGCTGTAGTAACCCAGCTGTGGTGTTAGATTTTTTTATTAGGATTTGAGATTACACGGGCCTACTAAAAGAGAATCAAAAAACAAAAAGGAAATAATTAAAAATGTTGATCTTCTAGAATGTTATTAGGTTTAACACTACTGAAGCAAATCGACATCTGCTTTTGATCAATTTCTTTTCCCTCCCCTCTGCTCCTCCCCCATCCAGCCTCTTCTTTTTAAACTCTGAACTGAATGATTCATGTCATTTTAGCTGAGACTCCTACAGGCATAATTTTAAGACAATAGAATATAGTTAGAACAAAACCCTATGACATTTTGCTAGGAGTCTGTCATATGACTGGTTTCTGTGGAGGCATGCGGACGATGCCTTCCCCTTCCCACATCCCTATTTTTTCCTTAATCAACAACAGACACATGGTACACAGAGAAGTTTTGGTTTTGATCTTTGTCTATATTACAGTAAAAGCTTTGTTACCAGTGTTGGTGGAATGGGGGGTTGACAGTTAAGTCAAAAATTCCGGTTAACTAAGAGGGAGGGAGTTTGGGTGCAGGAGGGGGCTCAGAGCTGGGGCACGGGAGGGGTTTCGGGGTACCGGCTCTGGGCAGCTCTCACCTCGGGAAGCTCCCCAAAAGTGGCGACATGTCCGGAGAGGCGTGGCCAGCTGGCTCTGCATGCTGCCTCCGCCTCCAGGCGCCGCCCACATAGCTCCCATTGGCCGCAGTCCCTAGCCAATGGGAGCTGCAGAGTCAGCACTTGGGGCAGGGCAGGGGCTCCACCTAAGAGCACTAATCTCAGCCAATGGGAGCTGCGGGGGGCGGCGCCTGTGGGCGGATGCAGTGCACAGAGCCACCTGGCCGCGTCTCTCCGGACATGTCACCGCTTGCACAGAGCTGCCTAAGGTGAGTGCCGGCCAGATCCAGCACCCCGAAACCTCTCCTGCACCCCAACCCACTGCCCCGAGCCCCCTCCAGCACCCAAACTTCCTCCCAGAGCCCACACCTCGCACCCTGTTCTGAAAGGCCGGATTATAAAGCTTTCTGGTTTGCAAAGTGCCGGATAACACAGCTTTTCCCGTACTTGGTATGGCTTTCATCCAGCAAAACATGTTTGTAACTTTAAGCACGAGCAGTCCCATTTTAATCACTGAGACTACTTGTGTGCTTACAGCAATGCACATACTTATGCGCACTGCTGGATCAAACCCTGTTTTTTTTGTGATGCTTAGCTTTGAAAACATTTTGTCTATGTTTGGATTTTAAAAGAAATCAAACAAAAATAAAGAAAGAAAATTAAAAGAATATATGAAAAATACATTTTCAAACAGCAACCTACATATATAAAGAAAAAAAACATAAGGAATAGAACAAGAGCAAGAAGATACAGAAAATTTAAAGCTGTGGCTCAATAAGGAGTAGTGATTTGGGTCTAAAAGCACAGTCTACTAATGGAGTTATCAGGAGGGATTACACTGTCACTTTCAGAGCAAGTCATTCCTGCAGGAGAACTTAGTGATTTGAAGTGACCAGTGTATGCTTAAGTGTCTAATAAAATTACAAGATTACTGTAGTTTCATTTGACCTGAGGACCAGTGGCAGCAAAGATAAAACAAATAATCAGGTACCATTGACAGAAGCTGGAAATGCAGGGTACTTATGTACAGCATGATCTTTCAGAGCTTAGGTGCTAAGCACCTTGCAGGATCAGGGCTCATAATGATGGCTTGTTCCAAACTTTTTGATTAGTTTACTACATTTTTACTTTCAGGAATAATGGATCTTTATTTTAAAAAATAGATACATACCTATATCAGGTACTGGTTGGAAATGCTGTAATTTATAATTGTCTGCTGAAATTGAAAATGTGTGAAAACAGGCTACATCCAATGAGCATCACATACCTTTGTAAAATCAATGCTAAAGCCTCCTTGACAAAATCCCTGTCCATCAGCATCAATAATTGCTACAAAAAAAAAGATAGGTAGAGAGTGATAAATTAAACTTTGTGACAGGGAATGGTAAGATGGTTATAATTACATTGATCCATTCTGCTCAAACATTCTTGGATGGCCAGAGCCTGGATTGGGTTAACTTGAACT
Organism: Caretta caretta; assembly: GCF_965140235.1. Classification (NCBI taxonomy): domain Eukaryota; kingdom Metazoa; phylum Chordata; order Testudines; family Cheloniidae; genus Caretta; species Caretta caretta. Next base: position 50,103,801 of record NC_134216.1, on the reverse strand, counting down.
CCAGGTGATTTTGGTTTGGTGTCAGGGAGATTTTTGTCCCATTCTCTGAAGCAGTGGTCAAAAGCCAGAGGTCAGATACCAAGTTAGGTGCTTCAATAGTTTGTTCTAATATGGCAAAGCAGATATTTCTTCCTGTTCTTCAACTCATAATCAAATAACTTTAGGATTAGTTCTAGGCCTAGCCGAATAGAAGTAAATGGTAACTCCATATTCCTGCTGAGTTAAATTCCAAAGGTCTTTGGGAAAAATAGATGTAAAGTATCTGGAAAAAGGAATGTATTTTTCTCTTTCTATGCAAAAAAACCAGAAAGCTATATAACTATAATATATTTCAAGGGTTGTCTGAAGAAGAAGAAAAAGCATTCCAGGGCTGACAGTTCCCATGCTAGGATTTAGCCTAGAGAGAGTTTTTATGACTGAGTTAATCCCCTGAATATACAGCTTTAGGGCAGAAATGTGACAGGCCCTTATTTATAACAGTGTGACTAGTTGAATATTCGTTAAGTTTAAGACATAGTCGTTTATGCTCCTTTTATGTTGGATGACTATGGAATGCACTCCCTGCTGTTCTGCAGAACTTCTCATGCTTTGTGTGTATAAAATAAGATCTTCTACACTTTCCACAGTATGCATCCGATGAAGTGAGCTGTAGCTCACGAAAGCTTATGCTCAAATAAATTGGTTAGTCTCTAAAGTGCCACAAGTACTCCTTTTCTTTTTGCGAATACAGACTAACACGGCTGTTACTCTGAAACCTGTCAGTCCGTTTTGTGATTCAAAAGTAGGTTAAAGAAATATGGTAACAAATTTAAAAAGTAATCTCTTATTCTGAGTGCTCAAGTTGAGACACCTTGGGTCTGATTTCAGAGGTGTGAGCCACCGCAGGCCCTACTGATATGACCAGGGTTTGTGGGTGCTCAACACTTTCAAACAAATAGGCTCACGATATCTGAAATGGAGTACAAAAAACATGAAGGCACCAAAAATCAGAGACCACTTTTGAAAATGTTACCCTAAATTTACTGCTACTTTTAGTTGCTGTTATTTGACACAGCTAAGCTGCACAGAAGTGGGACTGTTCTATGCAGGGCACTTTGTACTCATAATATGTTGCAGTATCCTAGTTATTTCTCTTCTTCAGTAGTTTACTGGCAGAAACTTTAATCTGCCATGGCACATTTCAAACAGTTAAAAAGGAGTATCAATTGGAGCATTAATATTATATTAATAATTCCAGAATCAGAAATTCATGCCTTGGAGGTTGCAATAGAGCAACATCCACATCTCAGAAGGAAAGTGGGCTCATTTTGAATGCCACACCAATTATCAATGAACTGTGAAATTCTGGATTTTTCAAAGTTCTGGGACATTTGGATCCATGGTCTTAGTTTGATCCACTGTAGGGAATGGGGGGGGTTGGGGGGGGACCCGACATCTGTGAAATTTAAATGCAAATCCTGAACACCTCGAAAGGTCAGAAGTGCCCAGACTTGGAGCTCTGGGTCAGGCTCCTCCCCAGTTGCCAGAAGGATAAATGCCAACCTGACCATGGAAAAAAAGGAAAGGCACAAAACAGATTCTCTTCTTACTCCCCTTACAAATATACATAAAATTGATGTAACAGAAATGAAACTGAAATTACTAAGTTAAACAACAAAACCTTCTATACATACTCGATCTGCAGGGAGCATATTCAACAGCCTTAGATCCATCATGAAGGTAACAAGTTCCTACAGGCTCTCTCTCCTGTTTCGCTTCAGTTCTCCAGTGATACAAGGGAGCACAGGCCTGAGGAAAAGACATGACAGTCTATAAAACAGATCTCTTTCAGAATGCCTGAGCAGGTTGGATGGATCTTTGCACCACTGTTCTACTGCATGCCCAAGGAAAAATGACCCAAAAGCACTGCTTTTAGTAAAAATAAAGCACATTACCTACACAATGGGCAGTTGTAACAACCTTAGACGAGGAATAGTCCACTTGTATTTTAGAAATGTGCATTCGTTGATAGAAGGCTGTTTACAACTCTCATAAAAGTCTGTTGGGAAGGGCTTTAGAGGAATTTTTCAGAAATAACTTCAATGTCCACTAGCCATGAATTATACTAGACTTTCCCTAGCACAAGAAGAAAAGCCAGCCAATAAACTCCTAATGAGAAACTCAAGTTGGATGGCAAGGCTATGCTTAATTCTGAATTGTCACAGTCCTTCCATTGCAGTTTTTTCCTGTAGAAGTGTCCAAAAGCAAGCAAGCAAGACTTACCAGAATTTTATCATTTTTAGACCTCACGGATGCTCCAAACCACTGATGAGACTTAAATTCCAGTGGATCATTAGGTGCAAAATTTCTATCGCCTGCAAAGAAAATTAAAAACACAGCATTATTTCATGAGCGCCAAGTGATCTTTAGAGAAACAATACGAATACAAACAGAGATAAAAAGCAAGCCAAAACCAATAATATTTGAGGGCAGAAATAGCTTTGAAAGAAGTAATTTTTTTCTGATGTGCTTATATATTTATGGGATACATGACTATTTACCAAACATGTAAGAAGCATAGGCAGAATGCTGAATTACTGTAAGAACACAAATGTTGCAATTTCCACTCTGAATGTTATCAAATCAAGTAAAGATTCAAAAAATATACCAACTGATATGATCAGTCACAAAGCAGGAGTAAAGTTTTGCTGTCTACAGTAACCAAGGAGTTAAAACGTAAGTAAGTTGAATAAGACAGTTATGGCTAACTTGCACATTCCTAAGGGCATATGTGCATTGACTCCATACTTTAAGTTAATTCCCCTTCACTTTCCTGAGTACGCCCATGTATACATGCCCTAAAAGTTAACTGTTGTGGTGGAAGCTTGGGAGGAGTAAGTTAACTTGAATGGTTTCTTGTGTAAGTGTAAATGTAAAAATCATCTAACATACTCAGTCCTGATCCTTCTCCCATTGAGAGCAATGGAAATTTTGCCATTTCAGTGAGAAGATAATCAAACCCCTAGGGTACAGCACTCAGAGTGGGAGATAACTAAGGGCTTGTCTACAGAGGGGAAATAGCCTGGAATAGCCTGAAAATGGATTAACCTAGAGGCACTTTTAGTACAAAAACGAGAGTCCGTACAGGGAGGTAGTGAAGAATAGTTACTGCAGTTTAAATCCACACCCTAGCTTATTTTTCAATAGCTTCCTTGTATAGACAAGACATGAAAATTACTGATATTTTGCTATGTCTGAGTTTAAAGTATCAGCAAGCTGACTAGTTGATACATCAGTCCCACATGCTGCAAAAAATACCCTTTCTTGTGAATCAGCAGCTCTGTTACTCAATAATTGTGACTACTTGAATCAAAACTTCCTTGTACATGATACACCTTGTAAGGAAATCTGTGTCCATAGGCATGCTATTACTTCCTGATGGGGAAATCCTGCGGAAAGGAAAACAAAGCAGACTCCAGTCTCCGCAGGCAGCTAAAAACAAACAGGTGGCTGGATAACCCTTAGTCTGATCTTCATCCAGAACAACACAGAAACCAAGACAAGTTTTCAAAGAGAAAAGTATTTTATTTTTCTAATTTCAATAGCATAAAGAGGCCAATAAAAAAAGACATTTCAGTCCCTTCTGCTCTCTCACCATATTCCTATTTAATACTTCAGTGGCCAGTAAAAGTGAACATCTCTCCACCATAGGGTGACCATATAGCAAGTGTGAAAAATCGGGACAGGGGGTGGGTATATAAGTAGGTAATAGGAGCCTATATAAGAAAAATCCCCAAATATCGGGACTGTCCCTATAAAATCGGGACATCTGGTCACCCTACTCCACGATCAGCAGCCTGTAGATTTATATTACCACCCAGCAGTAGCAGAATTTGGTCAATTTCTGTCTGGAGCAGAAATCTGTAATTTGGAGTCAGGTATCTTCTGAATGCGATTTGATTATTTACAGTATGTACACAAGTCCTGTAATCTTTCAACAGGTTTGGTAACACAGCACAGAGGCAAACCCCCTTCTTCCAGAATCCTCAGGGAAGGCACTTTTTGCCCTGACTCCAGAAACATCTGTCTAGTCTCTGAGGGGTCCCCGCAAGTCTCTCTCTTTACAGGCTAATCCCTTCAATTTTACACCTGGGGAACTCCTAATCCCAGGCTGCTCACCAAGGCTTCATGACCTGGAAAAGTGAACCTGGGGCTCTGTAGTACCAAGGAAGTTGGAACCTCAATGCTTCAAGTGTCAGACAAAGGAGAATGTTTTAACCCACACAATAACAATACCCTTAATGATGTGTTGGGTTGTGATTACTGTATGCCCTCTAACTCTTTTTATGGGGAGTTTTATCCCAGGTGCTTCCATCTCAGTGATTATGCAACCATTAAGCACTTTTTGCCATAACAGTATTAAAAAGGTAGAGAATGAGGTAGGATTAAAAAAAAAAGAAAAAGAAAAAAAAATTAGTTTCCCTAATTAAAGCTTTCCCTATGCTGACGAAAATTGGAGTCTGCAATATATCTAGGACTTGACTTAACTGAGTTGTAGGTTAACAGTTGAATTTTCTAAAGCATCCTGCATGACTGTGCTCCCACTGAAATCAAGCACCGAGTGCTTTTGAAAAATTCCACTCTAAACTTCTAGAAAGGTACCCACCTTGTATAAGGCTATGTCTACACTGGCAATTGAACGACAAAACTTTGGTCTTTCAGAGGCGTTAAAAACAACAAAACCCTGAAAGACAAAAAAGTTTTGCAACGACAAGTGCCAGCGTGAACAGTGCGTTGTCAGCAGGAGCGCTCTCCTGCCGACAATGCAAATGCAAACGATGCTTGTTGGGGGTGGAAGATTTTTTGTCAGCAGGAGAGCCGACAAACAGCGGCTACACTGCATGACTTAGCGGCATGGCTGTAGCGACACAGCCGTGTCACTAAAAGCTGTGTAGTGTAGACATAGTCTAGGGAGTCTGGCAACTCGCTGTTGGGGTGGGACGAGAGATTTAGGCATAGTTGTTTGGGTACATTCTACAAACACAGAAAATGATACCTTTTGTTCTTCTGCACGCACATGCTCAGAAGTGTTTAACATACAGTATTAATGCACAAATGTTTGACATGAGAGATTAAAATTTTGTAACTAAGCCTTACAAAGAAGCTCAGTTACTAAACAAAGTAATCATATTGCATAAGCAGGGTTTGGACAAAGAGAGAAAAAACAACTGGCTCTTCTCTCAAGCAAGGCAAAAACATCTCACCTACATGTATCAACAAGTGAGAACTATATACACTGCAACAGCTTCTCCCTAGCAGCTTTTTGTAGATTGTGCCAAAAGTTAATGTTTCATGAGTGTATTGGTTAGGCCTAATTTACTTTCAGTGACTGCCAGGCTAGAGTCCTAAGTGTGCAATACTGATAATCAATAAAAGAAAAGGAGGACTTGTGGCACCTTAGAGACTAACAAATTTATTTGAGCATAAGCTTTCATGAGCTACAGGTCACTTCATCGGATGCATTCAGTGGAAAATACAATGGGGAGATTTATTTACACAGAGAACATGAAACAATGGGTATTACCATACACACTGTAACGAGAGTGATCACTTAAGGTGAGCTATTGGGGGGGGGGGGGGGAGGAGAGGAACCTTTTGTAGTGATAATCAAGGATAGTGATTATCACTACAAAAGGTTTCCTTGTACTTGTGGCACCTTAGAGACTAGAGACTAACACATTTATCTGAGCATAAATAATTGTTAGTCTCTAAGGTGCCACAAGTACTCCTATTCTTTTTGGGTACAAGAGTTCACACGCTAAAACCAATGTAAGACATTTTGGTGGACAATTTTTTGAAATAAACCAAAGATAAGAAAATTACATCTAGATACTATAAGAATATAAGAATGGCCATACAGGTCAGACCAAAGGTCCATCCAGCCCAGTATCTTGTCTACTGACAGTGGCCAATGCCAGGTGCTCCAGAGGGAGTGAACCTAACAGGTAATGATCTAGTGATCTCTCTCCTGCCATCCATCTCCACCCTCTGACAAACAGAGGCTAGGGACACCATTCCTTACCCATCCTGGCTAACAGCCATTAATAGACTCAACCTCCATGAATTTATCCAGTTCTCTTTTAAACCCTGTTATAGTCCTAGCCTTCACAACCTCTTCAGGCAAGGAGTTCCACAGGTTGACTGTGCGCTGAGTGAAGAAGAACTTCCTTTTATTTGTTTTAAACCTGCTGCCCATTAATTTCATCTGGTGGCCCCTAGTTCTCATATTATGGGAACAAGTAAATAACTTTTCCTTATTCACTTTCTCCACACCACTCATGATTTTATATACCTCTATCATATCCCTCCTTAGTCTCCTCTTTTCCAAGCTGATATTTTAAATCAACAACTTTACAAACTGATTCATATCTTAATACATTTTTAAATTACTGTAAAACCATCTCAGTGAGCATGTCTCCATAACCATAATGTTGCCGACCCCAAGCAAATAAATAAATAAAATTGGTCAGGTCCTCAAAAATCATGATATTGTCTTAAAAATCATAAGGTTTGAAAAATAATTAATTGGGGCTTCTTTTTATTTGCTTTCTGGTTTGGGGGCCTCAGAGTTCAATTTTGTTATGCTTTTGTCCACCAGCTAGAAATTTTTTAAATGGAAGCTGAGATTTTCACGTAACCATCAATTGACTGTACTAGCTGGGGCTTTAATACCAAATACCAGGAGACTTGTGACTAAAGAAAAGAGTTGGCAACACTTTCACTGTTAACCCCTGCCCATTCTCTCCATTTTGTTTGTTGCATCATCTTGTCTTGTTTTAAACTTAAATTGTAAGCTCTTTGGGGCAGATTCTCTCCCCTACTATGAATCTGTACAGCACCTAGCACAATGGACAATTTGGTTTCTCTGCAGTACAAATAAAATAACTACAAAATGAAAATCCAGTGCAGACCTGACCCGTCCCCTTCTCTTGCAAAGTAAAATGCAACTTTAATCCCAACCAAAAAATCCCCTCAGGAAAAATATCATCTAAGTAGGCCTTGCAGCATGCTCCACTGCCAACTGACCAGAGTTCCACACAGAAAACACCATGCCACCAGATCCTCTCCTGTTTAAATCCAAAGCCATTGGGCTTGTCTTCACGGCTAAAAGAGCTGTGTTTTTTACCTTGAGGTAGCTAATGCGCATAAGGTATCCTGAGGTAATAACCCAGTGAAGACAAGACACTTAGATTGACCTTGAAGTAAACACACTGAGGTCAGCCCTACTGCCTCCTCCCCACTCCCCCGCAGACTGACAGCAGCAAATTTACCTCACAGTTTAAAAAAAAAAAAAGGGGGGGGGGAGAGGGGGCCTCGTCTTCACTATGTCTTTACCACAGGATAGCCCACGCCCATTAGTTACCCCTCAGTAAAAAATCAGCTGCTTTTTTTTTTTTAAAGGCATTGAAGACAAGCTCATTAGGTCAACTGCAATGGTACCAACAAGGAGTGAGGTGCCTTTGAGGGTACCGTCTACACTGCAAACAGACTCCTGTGACAGCATGTCTCAGCCTAGGTCAACTGATTTGGGCTCGTGCTACGGGGCTAAAAATAGCAGTGTAGCCATTCAGACTTCAGTTGAATCCAGGCTCTGAGACCCTCTCCTTCTCCCTCACTCAGTTTCAGAGCCTGCAATCCAGCCCGAATGTCCACACTGCTATTTTTAGCTCCATAGTGGGAGCCCGAATCAGCTGATCTGGGCTGTGAGACCCTCTGCTGCAAATCTTTTTTGCAGTGTAGACATATCCTAAAATAGCCAGGGTCTAACCATGCAGGGCTTCTTAGGTCAAAACCAACACAGGTGGATAACATAGTTAACCTTCCTGCTCTAACAGTTTCTACAGCAGCGTTCATTGTTCTTTTATTTTAACTCTTTTGTAGCTTCTCAAGGCTGCCTAATGAAAACCTGTGTATGTACCCCACACTGGGCCAGCAACCAAAGAGTTAATAAAGGCACTGCTGGCCAAGGCTGATCGGAAGTCTTGCAGCAGCTGGAAGGCTGGGAAACAGAGGGGTGGGTGGCTACCAGAGTAGCGAGCAGGTTAGAGAAAGGAACTACTAAAGAGCTGCCCAGAAACAACAGCTCAGGAGGGGATGAACTGATGGACAGGCTGGAGAGCCTGCAGAGATCCAGGGGAAGCAGCTGTGGGCACTGTCAGAGTCAGAAGAACCCTGATTTTCCTTATCTAACTTGAGGGCCTTGAACTGGAACCCAGTGGAGTGGGCAGTCCTGGGTTCCCCTATCAACCCCCGGTGGACCTGGAACTGGAGAAAGGCTTTTCAGACTCCCGCGCACCAGAATTAGATGGACAGCTCCCCTCGGTTGGGTGAGCCCAGGGGCTGTGCCATAAATGGCCAGAGGGGGCACTGTTGCACTGACGCACTACCTCACAATGCCTTTAAAACACTGCGTCCAATTTTTAAATGGGTATTTGAACACACACCTAGGAGGTACATCTTTTGCTCAGACAGATTTGTTAATTTTTTAAACTACATCTACAAGTCCCCTTGCCAAATTAAAATGCATCCATTACAAGGGACACAGTTGGTGGGTAAGAGACATGCCAGATTCTTTTAGAAGGTAAATCATGGAAAACACAAATTAAACACAGGCACGTAAGTACAACTACTTTGTATGTTAATAAATACATAGGTTTGATGAAACATTTTTAAAATGATTACTGTAATATACAAACAAAAATATATCTAGGTTTAAAGAACTGACCTACTTCAACGATTTTTGATAAGGGGTGCGAGAATATATTTTGAGAACCAAAGGAGTGCAGGCTGCAGTAAAGGTTAAGAACCTCTGATCTAGAAGATACATACATACAAACAGGCATGCACTCAAGGACTGAAGTGCGTGCACATCTGAATGTACTGATGAATCACACATCCACCATGTACACATTTCAAGATGTTAGCAGATAATGGTTTAAAGATTTGATACACTAAAATGGGAAGAAAACAAAAATCTGTATCAGAATACGTTTCAAAACACAAGGAAGTATTCAAAGGTTTTTAAAAAATCAGGAGAAAAGGATGAAAGTTGAGTGTATGCAGTGCAAATGGTGTGGCCAATTGTTAAATGTAAATATTTATAGGCTAATAGTTCTAAGTCTACAACAGCAAACTGTTTATTCAGATGAAAAGTTTTATTTGGGGATTAGAAATATATTGTTTTCTTAAACTCAGGGGTAGTATTGTGTTTTGAGTTCAGTTTTAGTTCTGCAGCAAACCACATTGAATTCCTTTCATCAAAGCATTAACCTATTGAATCCCCCTCCCCCCCCCCCGGTACTTCTGTCCACCACAATAAACCCTGGTATTTACCCAGAAAAAATAATTTTGCACCTATTTTCACCTGTTTTTGTTGCTGTAGTGAAACTCCCCAGAAACATTAAATAAAATAAAAACTGAAAACGAAGGGCCCTAATCATGGGGTACATGTCACAAATAAAAATGAACGTATAAATGCCTGATTTATGTTGGGGCTTTTCCTTTGTGTATCTGTTCCACCATCCTACTTATCATGATCTTATGTATCTTTCCATTAGGGAAAAAGACCTAATGTGCCAACTCAGTAGTGCCCAGCCCCTTGAAATCTCACCCCTAGGACTTTTTCCTCTTCCTAGTCAGAGCAGGCAACTACTCCAAACAAAAAGTGCCTTCACCTAACTGGTCCTAACACAATTATTCCTTGATACATTCCAGTTCTATTATATTCAAGCCTCCTGCTCAAGAACAAACTTGGTATCCTTTAATGATTAGTTTTGTGGGTGTATTTTTTGCTGTTGGAGAAATGGGACATTGACATTATTATATTAAATAGGACTTAAATTTAAATCTGGAAGTTGGGATGGAGAAAAATGGCACGAAGAGGAGGAGATTAACCACTCTCTGTCAAAGAAGGCAGAGAGATTCAAGGAGGGGGAGGTTTATTTCTGACATATTTTTGCCCACCAGTCTGCTACAGTCTATGCCTCCTTCATTCAATATAAATGCTATTTGCTATATAAACAATGGTGAAGTTACTGTTAAGTGACCTGCAAGTTGTGCTATGCAAACCTTGACATGCTTGGAAGCAGGAACTCATGAAAACTGCATGGTAATGAGAAGATCGGATTGTAAACACTGTCCCCCTCTCGAAGTGAGAGTCTGAATTGAGGTAATCGTATGAGTCAAGACAAGAGGCACTGAACTGGTGACATTTGGCCCAGACTATGAATACTTAAAAAGCTGTAAAATTTAAAGTCTGACCTAATTTACAGAATAGATTAAAGTCTCTTCAGTAAAATCAGGACTGGTGCAGTTAAAATGAGTTTTAATAAATGGAAACTTAATGCAGCTAGCGAAAAAAAGGCAACCTTATAAAATATACAGGCATGCTCTTCTCAGAAAGCAGTATTGTAGATGGTTTGAAGCTGGACATCTTCCACTTAAAATCTGAATAAAGGTTTCAATGCGGGGGATTGTGAGCCAAGAGGGCAAATGTTAATCATCATTTAAAAATCCCATGCTGTGAAGGGACTGACTCCTGCATGAATATCACTTGTTTAGCAAGGCTGTTTGGATAATGACCCAGTGATAAACGGGAACACAAAGCTCCTGCTTACCTCTCATTGGGGAAGAGAATCCTGTTACTTCCTCCAGGCTCTGTTGGAGCAACAGAATTCACCACCGCCACCTCATCTGATGTAAGCAAGAAGCTGTGTGTTCCAGCTAGTCCTTAAATCATGACCTAACTACACCCAGTGAAACAGTATTCTGGCAGAAATCTACCTAATCACAAACACACACACACAATGAGTGATTTCTCCAGCGTTGGGAACTGACAGCACATTGGTAAGGTTTTACACATGTAACACCTCTCCCTGCGCTGTAGTCACTGGAATTACCCTGAGCCTGATTCAGATTTCACTTACTCCAAGGTAAATCACAGAGATGACCATTGGGTTTCAACAGAGCTACAGGAGCGTAAAGGAGGAGTTAGCAAGATTAGAATCGATCCCTCTCATTACAAATGGGAAAATAACCTTCACACAGGTGATTGGTTTGTTTTTGAGATTACCAGGTTAAATCTCTGCCCATGTCAGTGGCCAGATCTACACTACCACTTACTTTGCTATAATTTTACATTATTCACGGCATACTGCATTTTCACCAAGTGTGTTACAACAGCGCAGCTGCACCAATGTAGCACTTCTAGTGTGGGCTAGTCCTACACATTTAAAAACCAATATCTTGCTAAAAGTGGATAATTTCCAAAGATACCAACTTCCCTAGTCCTCAGATCCACTGATGAAAAGTGCTATACAACAGCTATATTATCATCCCAGCTTCCCTTCTTTATCCTGCTCTAGGGAAAAGCAGGAGTTCCCCACTATTTCCTCCTCAGTATACATAAATTTGCCTTCAGGAGTTTTGTTCAAGTTCACAACATGCTAGTTCTGCCCTTAGCTCTCTATCAGAAGTTCCTAAACTGTGGAACACTGAAAGGATGAAGCTGCACAACGCAGCTAATACGCCCTCCTAAAACTAAATAGGTCACAGACAGAGCCAGGCCAGACTGGGCCTTCCAAACAAAGCCTTTTATTGTCTAGAATCACCCCCACCTCAGTATGGAAGGAAGCTGGGAAATGTAAGAGGGGGTAAGAGGGGACTAGTATTTATTAATTATTATTATTTCCCTTTGAAAACCTTATTTCTCTTTTAGCATGGATCAAAACAATCTATCTCAAACAAATTTCAGCCAAAATGAATTCAGGACAACTCCTTCATAAAGACTGTGGTAGACTAAATGTGGGCAGTGGAAGAATACAGCTAACTGGGAAAGTGCCAAACTGTACCCGGTCAGACTTAGCCTACCTAACTTTTTTTCCCTGGAGCAATCAGGAAAAAACTGGAAGGGACTCAAACATTTCAACCAGTACATGAAAACCCCAGACTTGAAGCTTGGTAATTTTTTGTAGATGTTTTTCCCCGTTCCCGATTGCAGGAAGTGATACAGAAAAGGCAGAGAGTTCTGAAGAAATCCTCATTGCCAGGAAAAAGCCAGACTAACAGTGAGTCACAATTGGTGGTTAAAATTGTGTGTGTGTGCGTGTAATATACAAAAATAAAGAGGTAGGGACACAGTTTATCACTGGGGAGCCAGCACTTTCTGTGCTAAAATGGAATTTGCCAAAGAAATCTGTAACTCATTAGCATGGAATTTCAAAGTTGTTTTAAGAGCATATTTTACTTTAAAATAGTTTAATGGAACTTTCTGTATTTTGTCAGATAACTCAGTATGTGAATTAGCAAGGAATCTCTTGAAGCAGGGACTCAAAAATACATGTTATGGACCTGACTGCACAGGGCTGTACACAGAGGCATTTTGAAACGTAACAGTCACGTTTTCCCAATCTAATACGCAATTCAAGAGCTCACAAGTACACTGCGTTGGAACTTTAACAAGAAAGTTTGTCATTGCAAACTTAAAACTTTTTACTATTCTTTTCAAAAGCTTATGGGATTCCAAACAATGCCCTAAACATTTTTGAAAAAGGAAGAGTTAATTTCAATCTTGCAGGCGTGATACTCAAGAGAATTGCAAGAGACTTTAAAGGAAGAAGAATATAAATTTCCTTTTTGGAAGCAAGCACATAACAGAATCTTTTGGTTCACGTTCATTTTCTACATATTGCTCACATGTGTACAATCTGATGACTCCAACTGGTCATGTAGGTCCTTGAAAGTGTGTGTGTGCCCAGAACAAAATTTCATAGCTTTTAGTGATCCACTCCCCCAAAATCCTATGGCAAAAGAATGGAGGCATTTATCTAGACTGCATAAAGCCAGTAAAGGTTACGCACCCTGACATTCACTACATCACTGGTAACAAAAAAATCTTAATGTGCCTTGTACGCCACTGCTAGTGGGTGTGTAGTGGAGATGTAAACTAGGAATCAGAGATTTTCAGAAAAAGCTCCATGTAGGTGCGCAGTTAGGGTTGCCAGGTGTCCAGGTTTCAACCAGAATGCCGGCAACTCTGGTCGGCACCACTGACTGGACCATTAAAAGTCCAGTTGGCGGCGCAGCATGGCTAAGGCAGGCTCCCTACCTGCCGTGACTCTGCACAGCTCCCGGAAGCACCGGCATGTTCCTCCTCCGGCTACTACGCATAAGGGCAGCCCGAGGGCTCCACATACTGCCCCCTCCCCAAGCGCCGGTTCCGCAGCTCTCATTGGCTGAGAACTGCGGCCAATGGGAGCTGCAGGGCAGCGCCTGCAGATGGGTCAGTGCGCAGAGCCGCGTGGCCATGCCTCTGCTTAGGAGCCATAGGGGGGACATGCCACTGCTTCTGGGAGCTGCTTGAGGTAAGCACCGCCCAGAGCCTGCACCCCTGACCCCCTTCCGAACCTCTCATTCCCAGCCCCACCCCAGAGTCTGCACCCCCAGCTGGAGCCCTCACACCCCCACGCACCCTAAGCCCTTGCCCCAGCTCGGAGCCCCTCCCACACTCCAAACCCCTCATCCCCAGCCCGAAGCCCCCTCTTGCACCCTGAATCTCTCATCCCCACCCCAGAGCCCTCATCCCCTTCCACCCCCCCAACCCCCTGAGCCAGCCCGGTGAAATGAGCAAGTGAGGTAGGGTGGTGAGAGCGAGCGACAAAGGGATGGAATGGACGGGGCCCCGGAGAAGAGGCGGGGCCTTGGAGCAGGATGGGCAGGGCAAGGCAACGGTGTTTGGTTTTGTGCGAGTAGAAAGTTTGCAACCCTATGCACAGCCCATAGTCTGAATCATACCTTTTAGCAAGTTTTATATAATTTGGTTTCAGAAGGAAAAGAGAGAGGGTGGTGTGGTAAAATTTAGCTACAGTTCAATGCCTGTGCAGATTTTCACTATGAACAAATTACCAGATCTGGCTGCCACCCAGCAAGGGCAGGAAATCAGATGCAAAACCCAGAGTATCACCTTCTACATTAAAGGACCTCTACACAAAATTTGGTGGGGAAGGAAGGAGAGAAATGAAAAAAGAAACTGTATTTGTTATAAGGATGATAGTTTTCCCATCTGAATCCCAAAAATCAAATTGTTAAAGCTAGAGTTTAAAACACAAGTTATGTTTTCACAGATAGGTTGTGAGGGTGAAGGTAGACAAGGTTTTCCCAACATGCTCTACAAGTTTTGTTTATAGCAATTTGGTTGGGAAACCAATAACTCTCAGTATCTTCAAAGGAAGAGAAATTACTACTACGTGAGCTCTTTGCAATTATACAGTGTATATTGTTCTGGGAGTAGATTTCACCACAGTGTTTGTATTGAAGAATCACTGAACACCCACTTAGAGCTTCGTAACAAATGCTGAAACGTATTTGAACACAGAAAGAAAACTCGAGATAGTTTTAAGAAGTAATTCAGTTCAAAGGAACTGCGCTAGTGTTATGTTATATTTACATTGTTAAAGTACTAAGAAGTCAGGAAACTCAAAAAATTAAAATTTCCAGTGTTAACACACTTTGACAGTGCTATATTAAGCTACTCAGTGAATATGATAAACAGAAATGGAAAAATTACTTAGCACTTATACAGTACACTCATCAACAGATCTGCAACATAGTCAAGTTAAAGTTACAAAAACAACATGCACTACCTGACATTTCATTTTGAAACCTTAACACTGTGTTAACACAAGATATTTTGCATTTACCCTAAAACAAGTATTTTTTGCACTGAACGTCCAATGTATTTTTTAAAAGGAAAAGAATTTTGAAGCATTTAACTGGTGGTGTTGTGACACCATGACATCCCAATATTCACCACTGTCATATAATTAGGTTGTGTTTTGTACAAAGTAAGTCTTGTGAGGTATCATTCAGAAGTCTTGATCTGCTAGACCAGGGGTTCTCAAACTGGGGGTCGGGACCTCTCAGGGGGTTGCAAGGTTATTATGTGGGGGGTCGTGAGCTGTCAGCCTCCACCCTGAAATCCCGCTTTGCCTCCAGCATTTATAACGGTGTTAAATATATTAAAAAGTGTTTTTAATTTATAAGGGGGGGTCGCGCTCAGAGGCTTGCTATGTGAAAAGGGTCACCAGTACATACGTTTGAAAACCACCGTGCTAGACATTAATATCTCGTTGGATTGTATGTGTTAGCATCATATGTGAAATGACGTCTGGCTATGTATGTGTAACTGAAACACGTGAGGTGGAAAGCACCCATAATCAGCCTTTCAGATACAACAGTAAGAAGGCCAAAGAACGTTAATAGCTTGACGAAATGCACACAAGCCCAAGGATTACCCCAGGAACTACGTACAATAAAAACCTCTCCGAGATAGCACTACACCATGGGAAGTGTTTGATCCAGGTCACAGCAAAAGAGCTTTCCAGCAAGTGAGAAGAAGATGAAAAAGGGGGCCAATGACATCACGAGGGGTCCTCACTCTCCCTGCAACAACACACCTGGAAACACCTGAGGGACAAGGACTGAACTGGGGGAAGTCCCAAGCTAGAAGGATCTTTAGCCTGTGTATGAAAGCCATGACAACTTGTGCCTTAAGAATCTGCCAGCCTGTTTATCACTCAGGGTGAGAATTTGCTAATTTACATCCTACCTATCTAGAGTGTTAAACTCAGTTTGCGGATTTTGTTTATTTACTAAAGTAATCTACTCTGATCTGTTTGCTATCCTTTATAATCCACTTAAAATCCATCCTTCGTAGTTAATAAACTTATTTTTGTTTCTCTAAGCCAGTTTGTAAAATTCATATCTGGGGGCAAAAAGCTGTGCATATCTTCCTCCACATTGAGAGAAGGAGGGAATTTCATGAACTTACGCTGTACAGTTTTCTGTGCAGCACAACACAATACAATTTTGGGTTTGCATCCCAGAGAGGGAGGAGTGCACTTGAGTGCTGGGCAATCCCCTAGCTGAGTCTTCCCATGCAGAGCTGATTTCAGCGACTGTGTCTTTCTGCAGCTGGGCATGTCCCTACCTGTGTGTGTGCTAGAAGAGGCGTGAGGGCCTGGCTCAGCAGGACAGAGGGAGGGAGCCCAGGCTGGTGCAACAGGCGGGCTCAGTGGTACCTCAGTACATCAGGTGGCACCCTGGGGAAGGGGAAGACGGCAATCCATCACAGAAGTTTCCAAGCCTTAGCAGCAGAGCATGTAAATTCTTTTAACCAGTCATGCTTATTCTAGCCCTGCACACACAGGCAGCATAGCTATGTTTCAATGAACATGAGGAGACTTTGTACTGCACATGTTCAGTATGCAATTTTCATGCCATCATAACTATATTAAATCAAAGCCAAGTGACGCACGTTACAATGCTTAGAAGCCATGCAGGGAAGCATCTTGTAGTTTACTTTTCTTTACATTTGGGAAGTGTTAATATGCAACAGAAACTGTCTGCCTTTCACCCTAAAACGTCAAGAGCAATTAGTTTAAAATGGTGAAATAAACAAGAAAATACGGAAGATATTTGTTAGTGGCTGGTACTTTAGACTCTTGCAGCCTTTGTAGTAGAGAGCAAACAAGACAATACCCTTTATGGAGGAGGTGGGGCAAGCTATCTCCAGTTTTAAATTAGAAAGTGTCACTTGTAGAAATATGGGGGAAGGATTTAACCAATTGATAGTTATTGATTTTAAAGATGACTGTCTTTGTCCACACAAAGGGCAAATCATCTTTTACACTGCGAAAGTTAACATGGTTTTCTAACACAATGCATCCCTTCCTTACCCCTTCCCCTCCCTACCCACAGCACTATAGACAAAAGCCATAGGGTAGTTCTCTCTGCATGGTTCTTCAGTCCTGAGACTACTAACCAATGCCAATTAGGTGCTAGGTGTGGCAACAGCTTAATGATGTGTGGTCTTGACTGCTTGGTACTAGACAGAAGACACCAAATCATTTCACACACTGAAAAACCTTCAAGATAACTTTGGGTGTCTCTGCATTTGTTCATATTTGTGAGGTGCCCAGATATTGAAAGAGCTAAGCCGTACAAAGAGAAAGGAACAAGAATCTGGATTCAAAATGGGTGACCAGTGATTATTAACCTGATTACTATCCCCTCCCCTTGCTGCTCCCCTTTCCAGGAACTGGGGAGAGGACGTAGCATGGGGCAGGCGAGCAGCAGTGGGTGCAGTGAAAGCTGACTGACCAAAGATCCAGAGGCTGCAAGTAAATCAGTCAGCGACTCCATGGTTGCAGCTCACCGTACATGGTTGCAGATTCTCTTACCAGATCAACCAGTGGAAGCAAACGTAACCCAGCTCCATGTACCATTGCTCTTGAGCATTACGTAGCCCTCTTATGAGCCAGAGGGGGAACGTGACACATGGGGGAGGAAGAAGTGTGATAAAAACAAAAGCCAAACAACAGAGGGAGGGAAACAAAAACAGAAAAAAGTATGGAACAGACAAGGAGAAAAAAAAGGGGGCAGAAAAAAGAAGAGACAGATGCAACTGGGCCTGGGCTAGGGTTAACACCTGGCAGATATTTGACTGGCCTGGCTGGTATTTTTATGGACTTGCCAGTTGCCAGAAAAATAATTTAATCCGCCAGGTTGTTTTTGCACATGGGTCTAAAGATTTGCATTATCACCACAATACACTGGCATACCTCATGTTAAAAGTTTCTGTGTCCAACTGAAGATGCTGCAGTGTTCCCACTTCTTCAGCTTAAGCCAGGGGTGGGCAAACTTTTGGCCCGAGGGCCTCATCTGGATGGAGAAATTGTATGTAGGGCCATGAATGTAGGGCTGGGGCAGGGGATTGGGGTGCGGGAGGGAGTGCGGTGTGTTGGAAGGGGCTCAGGGCAAGAGGCTGAGGTGCAGGAGGGGTGTGGGGTGCGGCAAGGGGCTCAGGACAGGGGGTTGGGGTGAAGGAGGGGGTGTGGAGTGCGGGAAGGAGCTAGGGGGTTGGGGGCTCAGGGCAGGGGTTCGGGGTGCAGGCTCCAGGATGGCAGCGGCACGCAGCAAGGCTAAGGCAGGCTCCCTGGCCGCCCTGGCCGTGCCCCGCTCCCAAAAGCGGCCAGCATGTCCGTCAGTGGCTCCTGGGGGTGGGATGGGGCAGGTGGCTCTGCAGCGCACTACCCTTGCCTATGGGTACCACCCCCGAAGCGCCCCTTGGCCGCGGTTCCCTGTTCCCAGCCAACGGGAGCTGCGGGGGGCAGTGCCTGCAGATGAGGGTAGCGCATTGATCCCTTTGCCTCTCCCTCCCCCCGGGGAGGCAGGAATGTGGTTTTGGCGACTTCTGGGAGCGGTGCGATGCCAGTGCAAGCAGGGAGCCTGCCTTAGCCCCGCTGCACCGTGGGGCTGGCCATCCCACAGGCCGGGCTGAAAGCCCTGACAGGCTGGATTTGACCCATGGGCTGCAGTTTGCCCTCCCCCGGTTTAAGCAACAACATATCAAATCTGTTGAAAATCTAGCAGCTGTCTGCCCACCAACACACAAGCGCACCACACGTGTGCGAGAGAGGGTTTGAGTCACATGAGAGTGGAGAGACATGCAATGTTATCAATCTCTCTAGATACTGAAAGTGGCTGTTGAAGGGGGGTGGACTGCAGAGTTGTCTTGTTGTTGGGGTTGCGGTGGGCTTGTCTTGGGGGTGGGGGGGGTGGATTGCTGGTTCTTTTGCATTTCAAAAGTAGGCCATTCCCAGGCTAGGGTTACTGAGGGCTTACCACCAATTCCCAGCAGCAAAGCCTTTTCAGAGAGAACCATCAATGCAGAATTCTGGAAACTACTGATGAAGGTAACTTGGACCACATTTTCATTTTGACCTTTCTCTTCTTGCTTGTACATTCAAAGAAACTGCAGTACTTATTCTGCAGGAAGTAAAGAAGAGATAACTGCCCCACTGATTTACACCCATATATAGACCTTCACAGGCATGGAATGGCTTTTAGGAGGATCAGCGACTGCTTTAGAACAAGTGCCTTTCAGTGTCTGAAAGCAGTTTGAGCGGCAATTTTTAAAAAGCCCCAGGTGGCACAATAGCATCTAGAAATCTTCAACTCATGGGGAAGCACGCCCATTGTGTCAACCCTGAGGAGGGTGTAGTGCGTGCTTTCTTCTGGGACCAGCTCTGTACAACCTTAGTACAACCACCAGGAAGCAGTTCCTACGCAAAGGAGTTTCAAACTTGTCTAACTACATCAGTGGCTAAAAACCCTAATGTAGGCAAGGCTTCTACTGACTCCAGCTCCTAGTGAGTTTGAGAGTGAGAGAGAGAGAAACTTATGTCTTTGACCCCAGAACCACTTAAGACTGAAATCTGCCTGTGTTATATACCACAGGCAGGAAAGCCATTAATTAAGTTCCATATTACCTTCATAAAATGGAATTCTCACTGGATATGAACAATTAAATGAAGAATTTTGAAGAAACCCACTCAATTAAATGTTAGCCCATGCACAGAGAGAATACTAAGTTTTCCATTAACAAAACAGTCAAATACTCTTGGGAGTAATCTGTTTTACATTGCCATTTCCAAACAACAGTCAGGAATTAGCATTTATCCAACATATGAGAAATAAAGTAGTGATGGATGACCCTGCAAAGCTGCAGAGGTTCCACTCAGTTAACTACTCAAAATAAACAGAGAGAAATATGTACATGATGTGAGACTTAAGTCATTCCCTCCCTACCCCCCACCATATGCTGTGGAGGAATTACAAGCCTTCTCCAGTTCCCTGCATATGATCTTCTATTGAAGAGTCCCTCAGTAAATGACAATTGATTTTCCTTAAGAACATAAAAACGGTCATACTGGGTCAGACCAATGGTTCATCTAGCCCAGTATTCTGTCTTCCAATAGTTGCCAATGCCAGATGCTTCAAAGGGAATGAACAGAACAGGGCAATTATAGAGTGATCCGTCCCCAGTCCTAGCATATGGTTCTCAGACAATGGGGTTGCATTCCTGCCCATCCTGGCTAATAACCATTGATGGACCTATCCTCCATGAACCTACCAAATTCCTTTTTTGAACCCAGCTCTACTTTTGGCCTTCCCAGCATCCCCTGGCAACAAATTCCACAGATTGACTGTGTGTCAGGTGACCAGGTGTCCGGTTTTCAGTTGAAATGCCCAGCTGAAAAGGGACCTTGGCGGACCTTGGTTAAAAGTCTGGTTGGCGGTGCTGCGGAGCTAAGGCAGACTAGTCCCTACCTGTCCTGTCTCTGCACTGCACTGCACCCCAGAAGCCAGCAGGTCCGGCTCCTAGGCAGGGGGGCCACAGGGCGCCGTGCGCTGCCTCTGCCCCAAGCACCAGCTCTGCAGTCCCATTGGCCGCGGTTCCCCACTGTTGGAAGTTGCAGGGGCAGTGCCTGCAGGCGAGAGCAACATGCAGAGCTGCCTGCTGTGAATCCACCTAGGAGCTGGACCCGCTGGCAGCTTCTGGGGTGCAGCACGGAGTCAGGACAGGCAGGAAGCCTGGCTTCCCCCGCGCCACTGCGCTGCAGACCAGGAACCACCAGAGGTAAGCCCACACCCCAACCCTGAGCCCCAACCCCCTGCCTCAGCACTGAGTTCCCCCCCAACCCAGACCCCCCTGCACCCCAAATCCCCCATCTCCAGCCCCACCCCAGAGCCTGCACCCCCAGACAGAGCCTTCACCCCCCTGCATCTCAAACACTTGCCCCAGCCCAGAGCCCCCTTCCACACCTTGAACCCCATTGCACCACCCCCACAGCCTAAAGCCCCCTCCTGCACCCCAAACCCATTCATCCCCAGCCCCACCCTAGACTCTGCACCCCAGACAGAGCCCTCATCCCAACCCCCTGCCCCAGCGCAGTGAAAGTGAGTGAGGGTGCGGGAGAGTGAGCCACCAAGTGAGGGGGAAACGTAGTGAGTGGGGGGCAGGGCCGGACCTCAGGGAAGGGGTGGGGCTAGGGTCGTCAGTTTTGTGCAATTAGAAAGTTGGCAACCCTAACTGTGTGTTGTGTGAAGAAGTACTTCCTTTTGTTTGTTTTAAAACTGCTGCCTATTAATTTCATTGAGAGCCCCCTGGTTCTTATGCTAGACTCTAGACCAGGGGTGGCCACATGCGGCTCTTCAGAAGTGAATATGCGGCTCCTTGTGTAGGCACCGACTCTGGGGCTAGAGCTACAGCCGTCAACTTTCCAATGTCCTGGGGGGGGCTCACTGCTCAACCCCTGGCTCTGCCACAGGCCCTGACCCCACTCCACCCCTTCCAGCCCTCTCCCCTGAGCCTGCCATGCCCTCGCTCCTCCCCCCCCAACCCTGCCCCCGGAGGCTCCTGCACACCATGAAACAGCTGATCAGGAGATCCGGGGAGGGCAGCAGGCAGCCGGTGGGTTGGAGGCGCTGGGAGCGGGTTGTGTGGAGCTGATGCAAGGCTGCTGACATATTACTGTGGCTCTTTGGCAATGTACATTGGTAAATTCTGGCTCCTTCTCAAGCTCAGGTTGGCCACCCCTGCTCTAGGGTCTCCCCATAAACTATTTTGAGGATTCTTATAGGCCCTGCTTTGGAAGACTGCTTAAAAAGGTCATAGGAAGAGAAATATAGGAACACAGAATTCTGAGGAACATCTGTTTGCAAGTGGCTGACTAAAGGGACACAGGATGAAAGAAAATGAGAATCTCCAACACAGAAATAACTATTATGGGCAAGATGCTTAGTTTAACTTTCTCACGGACTTTATCACAAAAGGTTGTGTAACAGACTTACATCCATTAGCAACCAAACTTCACATGTACTTTACAAAGTATCTGAATAGATTTCTCCTCTAAAGAAATCAAAATGCCATCCTTGTTCCTGCCATGGGCTTTAAAAAAAAAAAAAAAGAAAATATGATTCTGCTTTGGCAGTCTGAAATACTGGCCTGATAATGGCAGGGAACCAGCTACAGCATTACACACATTAAAAGAGATTGCATTGTTACAATGCATTGACTACCCTGTTTTTTTGGAGTATAAACATACTTTTTAATCTCCCAGACACAATGTGACAAATTCAGCATTTCCAGAAACACCCACATGAAATTTTAACAACTGAAAATGTATCTGAATAAAAATTCTCCTGAGCCACCATGATTCTCAACTATGAAATTCTTATCTTTAAGTTCCAGGAACCTAATGTGCCCACTACCTAAGCTAAAAATACATTAAAATACTGCTTGTTTGCCCAGTAGTACATAAGTAGAGACACGCATTATAGTAGTGAGGCCTTTTCCTCTACCTACTTTGCCTGGCATATGAGAAAGCCTATTGTAAATATTCAGAACCTAAACTGATTCATTAATTGTGATCACCACAGAAGAGGCACATCTCCCTTTGCCACTTGCCCCGGAGGCTTTTTACATCAAAATGAGGATTCTGTATCTAGCAGAAATCTTTCAGCTAGCGTAGAAAGATCTATTAATTACAGAACTCTTACAAAGATTGCTAGCAGTGTCCAAGACACACCTTTAGCAGAATCCAGAAACCATAAAGCTTATCAAAGACAGAAATACAGACAAATTCTGCTCTCTTACACGGGTGTAAACAAGAGCAGATTTTGTTCCACTATCAACATTTGAAACCATATTTAAAACAAAATTCTCATCTGTTTTACTTAGACCAGCTTAAACCCCAATCCTACAATTTGAGTGGCATGACCCGGGTTCCCACTGAAGTCACTGACAATCTGCACAGAAGTCCTGCGTGGAATGGATTGCAGGATCTGGGCCTATGATTATTCATATTGAAATTATGTTACTATCTAATATACTTTACAGCATTTACAGTTTATGTTTTTTAATTACATTCAACTTGGACATTGAAACCATACTCCTTCAATTCACAGGTTCACATCATTTAAGGCCAAAAAGGACCATCTGTAGCCTGTATCAGAGGCCACCAAATTTTATCCATTTACCCCTGAATTGAGCCCATTAACTTGTGTCTGGCTAAAGTATATTTTTCTGCTTACAGCTCCAATTTAAATACAGCTTTACCTCTACTAGCAAACAGTTTACAATCAGTTTCGCTTTTTTGATCTTGCACACTAACCCAATGCAAATATAGCTACTGTACGGCAAGGGAGTGTTTAAATAAAAGTTTGCAATAAAAATACATTTTTATAATAGGTTTAAAAAAAAGTAATTTAAACTTGTGGCCCGAACTGCATAGTGTCCTTGAAAGAGAGCTACTGTGAATGTATAGAGGTATCTGAGCATCTTGGAGTAGACTACAAACATATTTCTCCTTAATCTGTTGGACAGATGCTAACTAACTAACATCCAGTGGATGAAAATGAACTACAAGATTTGAAAGAACTATGTTTAACTGAACTTTTAAAAATACAGCCTGCACAGATGGGGCTGCCATCTTGCTTTCCTTGACTAGATAGTAATATCTAACTCTTATATAGCGCTTTTCCATCAGTAGAATTCTCAAAACCTTCTTCCTACACAAGAAATTTTACTCCTTTACATCATTTATGGGCTCCTACATGGATTTCTGTAATCGTGGCATACTTATCAGTCTGCTGTAAAAATGCTATAAAATTGTACTACTGACTTAATCCAGAATACCAAATTTTCAAAAGAGATTGCTGCAATGAGGAGATGTACATGAGCAGTATTCTGGTCGACAAAGACATCTGTATAGAGGTCATTGTCTTGATTGACAAGCCTCAACTATACTAAAACCAATCTTACCCTATTGGAAAGGACTGTTCAGGGTGGTTTGCAGAAGTGTTATAATCAATGATTTGGAGTGAATATAAAACACAGGACACCTGAGAATCTGAGTTTCTAAAGCTCATGTAACATCAGAAGTGTCAGCTGTGTTAAACATTCAGATTCCGGGTGTTCTGCTCTTCAGTCTTGTTGCCTGAATACGGCTTTGAGTACTAGTCCATCCCTTATGTGAGAGTCAGAGAATATTTCTGATATCAGGAGTATGTTTGTAAGATTTATTTGCCTAAAACATGTTTTATACTAATCTTTCAGGACTAAATTAGGTAACCACAGGTTCATATTTAAGTTGTCCTCCCACAACCTACACTCTTTTACCACCTAACTTTGGACATGAGGGAAACGAGAAAAGGTTTCTTTGAGGCAAGGACCTGGGGTGAAATCCTGGCTCCACTGATGTCAATGGGAGCTTTGCCATTGACTTTGATGGCGTCACGATTTCACCCTTGTTGTATTTGTGCTGTAAAGCACTTAGCATGCTTTAGGGCATTGTGAAATAAAGGTAAAAAGATTAGTCTTATTTCTAGATACATGTTAAGAAATATTTTGAAGAACAAATATGTGATAGACCATTATGATATGTAAAGCTAGTGCCCCAACTCTACTTTCCAGTCAAATCCAACCCCCCAATTTCATGACTCTTACCCTACCCTGTTCAGAAGCGGAAAAAAGCCTAGTAACTTGAAAATAATCATTGTACACAGCTTTTATGCCCTAAGCAGTCTGACAAACTGACAGCTGTGTACTGAGATTTTACAGCGAAAACAACATGGTTTGTTCTCAATGAAGAAAGAGCCAAAATCTTGATACAAGTTTTATACACACTATGCCAAGTACAGCTTTCAACTATTTAGAAATTAATAAACAGAACAATTTCCAGTATCGTATGCAGATTTCAGAGACTTTGGGGAGATACCTTGACAAATTAATGCAATAGAAGAGTAGCATCTTCATTGTACTGTAGTATAATTTACAAATTCTGAATAAGCATGACAACCTATCAAGCCAAAACTCACGTGCGCATACATGTACATAGATAGTACTGACAGACATACGGATGGATGGTGACCTGTAATGATCTAAATCACCAGTACTTCCTCAGGCCACATTAATATAGGTCTTGCTAATCCACACTCATGACATGCAATGGTTTTTCCACATTCTGGCCTAAAACAAGCAGTGGGAAAAAGGATTCAATACCCTTTGGCTCAAGTGTAGGAACACGTGCAGTGGATTATCGCATAGCCTGCTACAGCTGGTGGAAATCACTAAGTGTAACAGAGCGTGAAGACTGAATGGAACGATAACATTGCACAGTATAATACATCACAAATATTGTTTTCCATTTCAGTACAGTGCTGACATGGGTTAATTTCTCATTGCATACCTATTGAGAAATCCTGACAAAGATGTGAGGTAAGTATTGTGAAATGACTGGAGTTGTAAAAACCCCATTGATTTCTGTTCATGAAAACCTTTGCTTTTGTTTCAGTTTACACCCACAGGTTTCAGTTTGAGGTTTATGAATAACCTGAGTGGGAGTTGCACACATGTAAGTCAGGGCCGTATTTACCATGTAATGTCTTATATATTTCAGAATACAAAAGAGAAAGTATGAATTAATAACCAGGGCTGTATCAGGTTAAGCAAAACAAATTAATAAAGAATTACTTATGATCACATAAGCTTCTAGCACACACTGAAATTCTCAATGAGAAAGAAGAATAAGCCCTGACTAGTGAACCAAACCAAGAGAACTTGCATTCAAACTAACTGGGACCACAGCCCCTCATCTGAATCTGAACGGTCGCACACTGTCAGACATTGCTTAGGCACAGCGCTTCTCAGATGTGGCCACCAGGGGCCTTTCTTGTGGCCATGACAGCCTCCTGGGCAAGTACTGGCCTCTCCCTCTCTCTCCCTGTTGCTCCTGGATGCACTGCCCTGCACCGTCTTGGGAGACAGGTGGGGCACAACGCTGCAGGAGCAAGGCGAGTTCTTGACCAACCTTGCGGAGGCGGTGGGTTTCAGGTTCCAGCAGCAGGGGACGGTTGGGCAGCAGGCTCCAGCAGCGGGACTTCAGGAGCCTGGTTGCAGGGCTTCGGGTGCCCTCCAGCCCTGGCTCCGGTCCCAGGCTCCCACTGCCACAGGGCAGGAGATCGCCCTGGGTGTTGACTCTGGTCCTGGCCGCACAGCAGCAGGTTTCAACCTCTGGCTTCAGCTGCACAGCCCCCTGCTCTTACCAGGCAACAGCAGGCACTGACCCCTAGCTCCGGCCCTGCAGGACACCCCCCCAAAATCACACTGGGCCTCCACTGCCTTTCCCAGCCCCACAACCATCCTTCCAGGCCTCCCTGCCTCCCCCCTCCAGGATTTAATTTGTCCTGGTGCTTGCTGAGAAAAGTGATAAACATACAAGTATCATTTTTCACCTGGGAAGCTGTGATAAATAATACTCGTTGTGAAAAGTACTATTCGTATGTTCTTTAATATGAAAAGTGATATTAAAGAGCATACAAAAATATTGCTTTTCACACCATTATTCTTATTACTAAGTCCACAAATAAAAACCTACATAAATAAATTACAATGATTTGGATGTGTACATGTCCATATTTATTTGTTTTTCCTAAAGTTAATTAAGTATTTTAGGAAAAAGTGTCAGTGTGTGTCACTCTGAGGCTACCAAAAACTTTGTTGTGAAAGCCCCCTGGCTTAGGAAATCTTACCAGGTCCATCTACTTACAGCAAGTAAATCACACTTTACCTGTGGAATCAAATATAACTGGCTGGCAGTTTTTGTTGGAATTCCAGTTACACTTGAGCACCTGGCCTCCTTCTACAATGTCAGGTTGTGTAGTGTTCGCTTTTGGAGCACCCACCAGAAGAAATATCCTGAAGTAAAAAAGAAAACAAACAGAAGGTTCAAAAGCACAGTCACTAATTAATAATAATAATTCTTAGCTCTTATACAGTGCTTTAAATGGTTATGTAACCATGGTTCTAAGACACAAACTTAGAATTTGGATCCAAACTACTTCAAGTTTCAGGGATGTTTAGATTAGGGGGGCTGTTTTGGATCCTGTGTAAATGCAAGTTAAAACAAAATTTTGACTAAAAACCAGACAGCTGAGAAAGTGTAAATAGAGATTCATGTTTAAAATATTTCCTGATGGATTCTGATTTCAAACAGACCTTTAGCTGGACAGCCTGTCCTTCCCTCCTTGCATTATTCAATCTCGTGTGTGTGTGTGTGTAACAGAAAGGGATGTAGTGTACCCTGGTTAACAAACAAACAAAAACAAAAAATAGTCTGGCATCACATCTAGTTCATTTCATACCTAAAAGCAATTCAAGGCAGATAGTCAAAGGCCAACCTTGATAAAAATCTGGGATTTTTCATCTTACAATATGCTTACTGGTAAGTCAGCCTAGTAGTAGCAAAACTTTTTTTTAAAAAAAATTAGGCCCTCCAAGAACCCGAGCTGATGTCAACCACACATTTGCATATTTGGCATATGACTAAGTCTTTATTGAAACCCATCAAAAACGAACCTTTTCTCTCTCACATCCATTCTAATTTTTAAAATCTTTATGTGTATTTAGATTTGCATTCTGCCCAGTGGCTGCTGTGACATAAGGCTGTGAGAACTTGCAGATTGCAAAAATCTATTTATATATATTCAGATTGGGAGTGACAAAAAGAGAGAGAAACCAATTCAACTCAAGATTATTACATCTTTCAGAAACTTGGACAATTCCGTGAACCATGTTTGACTAATCAGCACTTTCTTTAGGGTCTGAACCTGAAACACAGTGTGGATATATAATAAGAAGAGGCAATTACGAAGCACTACTGTATTATTTCCATTTTATACTGAATACTATGACACTGTTCCCCCCTTTAAAGCCACGGATGACCATTTTCCTCAAATACTTTTTAAAATGCAGACAGTGAGTAAAAGTGCTACTACCAATGCAGAGAGGAATGCTTAATAAAACAGAATCACAGAACCATAGGGTTAGAAAAGATCTCAAAGGGCATCTAGTCTAACCCCTGCAAAGATGTAGGATTTGTTGTGTCTAAAACCATCCAAGACAGATGGTTATCTAGCCTCCTTTTGAAAACCTCCAGTGAAGGAGCTTCCATGACCTCCCTAGGCAGTTTGTTCTATTGTCCTACTGTCCTTACAGTTAGGAAGTCTTTCCCTGAGATTTAATCTTAATCTGCTATGCTGTAGTCTGAACCCACTGTCTCTTGTCCTACCCTCTGTGGCAAGAGAGCAACTTTTCTCCATCTTTTTTATGGCAGCCTTTTAAGTGTTTGAAAACCACTATCATGTCCCCCCTTAATCTCCTCATTTCAAAACTAAATACACCCAGTTCCTTCAGCCATTGCTCATATGGTTGCATTCCATCCCTTTGATCATCTTTGTCGCTCACCTCTGGATCCTTTCCAGTTTCTCTACATCCTTTCTAAATATTGGTGACCAAAACTGGACACAGTACTCCAGCTGAGACCTAACCGGCACTAAATAGAATGACTCACATGCTATGCCTCTGTTAATGCAACCTAAAATTGCATTTGCTTTTTTTTTTGCAACAGCATCATATTGCTGACTATTGAGGCTGTGATCCACCATAACTCCCAGATCCTTTTCAGCAGTGCTGCCGCCCAGCCAGTTAACTCCCATTCTGTATTTGTGCATTTGTGTTTTCTTCCCTAAGTGTCATCATCATGTTCCCATTACGCCTCTGGCATTTAGGGCAGCGATGAAGCTCCTCCATTCCTGTTTGTTTTTGGCAAGTCTTTCAGTGGTTCCTCAGCTGTGCCCCAGGTTTTCAGCTCGGCTTCCACAGCTCTTCGCCATGTTGTTTTTGGGCGGCCTCGTTTTCGCTTGCCTTCAGGTGTCCATCTTATTGCTACTCTGATGATGGAATCAGTTTCCAGGTGATGCATGTGACCGATCCATCTCCAGTGCCTCCTGGCAATGATGATGCTCAGATCCTCTTGGCTGCACTGTGTCAATAAATCTGGATTTGAGATTGTTCTGTGCCAAAAGATATGGAGGATTTTTCTGAGGCAGGTTGTACGGAATGAAGACAGTTTGGACATGTCATACTTTCTCATTCCCCAGCATTCTGCACTATAAAGTAGTGCTGAAAGTACACTGCTCTTATAAATCTTCAGTTGGTTTTGGTGTTGTATTTTGATGATTTCCAGACTGTATTTAAGCTCCTGAAGGTGTTTCTGGCTTTATTGATTTTGTACCGGATGTCCTGGCTTTTTCCACCGTCCTGGCTGATGGTGCTGCCCAAGTACGTGAATGTTTCTACATTGGTGAGCACATAATCCTCTATCCATACTGATGATGGTGAGGCAATATTAAAGGTCATGATGGCTGTCTAACTGCAGTTGATTTTCAGTCCAATTTGCTGGCTGAATGTGTCGAGTCGAATGGTTTTTTCTTGTATATGGTGTTGGGTATGTGATAGGAGAGTGACATCATCTGTGAAGTCCAGGTCTTCAAGGGATGAGAAGAGTGTCCATTTAATGCCTCTTGGCATGTGTTCTGTTGTACGCTGCATTACCCAGTCGATGGCAATGCTGAAGAAGATTGCAGACATGACACACCCCTGCCACACTCCTGTTTTGATTTCAAAAACTGAGCTCACTGTGAATGATACTGCATGTAAAGCTGTCCTCTAGTGTCTGTCCCTAAGTGTAGCACCTTACATTTGTCTTTGTTGAATTTCATTTTGTCATCTATAGCCTAGTTCTCCAATTTATCAAGATCCCTTTGAATTTTAGCCCTATCCTCCAAAGTGTTTTCAAACACCCTCCCCACAGCCATCTTTGTGTCATTTGCAAATTTGATCAATATACTCTCTAGTCATACACCAGGTCATTAATAAATATAACAACACCAGACCTAGAACAGATCCCTGTTGAACCCCACTTGAGACCTCCCTCCAATCTGACATCATTCCATTGATAGTTACTCTTTGTTTGCTGCTACCCAATTATGTATCCACTTAATGGTAGTTCCACAGAGCATGCATTTCTCCAGCTTACTTATCAGACTGTCATGTGGGACTGTGCCAAAAGCCTTGCTAAAGTCCAAGTATATTAGGTCCACAATATTCTCCCTACCCACCAAACCAGTTACTCTGTCAAAGAAGGATATCCAACTGGTTTGGCATGATTTGTTTTTAGTAAACCCATGTTGGCTGCAAGTGATTACCCCTGTTTTATACATTGCTCTAGTAGCTTACCAGGTATCAAGGTCATGCTGACTGGTCTATACTTCCCCGGCTTCTCCTTTTTAAAGATGGGCACTACATTATCCCTTCTCCAGTCTTCCAGGATTTCTCCTGACATCCATGAATTTGCAAATATTATTGCCACTGATGCCAAGATTTCTTCACCTAATGCCTTCAGCACCCAAGGGTGAATATCAGGCCCCTCTGACTTGAATTCATTCAAATTAGACAGAACATCTCTGATGTGTTCTTCACTTATCCTGATCGGCATCCCTTCCCCTTTACTGCCTATGGTAACTTCACCAGTCATCTGGTCACATATTATTTTTGTGAGAAGACTGATAGAAAGTAGGCATTGAGCAGCTCTGCTTTCCTATTGTTTATGTCAAATATGTATTTGTCAGAGCCAGAGACTCCAGCCAGTAGTGGCAGAAGCAGCCAAAGCAGGGTCTGCTGCACTGGTGGGAGGAGGTAAAATGGGGCAAACTGGGGCAATCCCTCCTTCCACACCACCTGGACACAGAACTGTGCAGAGGAGACCATACAAACATAATGAGGACCCTAGGACCCAGGAAACATCGCCTCCCTCCTTATCTGCTCATGTGGGCTCCATATTCAGAGAACCTTCAACACTTTGGAGTGGACTTTTTCTGCCCTATGCTGAGTGGCTGTTTGTTCCAGCTCTCCCCTGTCCTCACTGGGTATGCCCTGTGGTATAGCCACGGCTAGCCTAGGACAGCTGACTTTAGCTTGTGGGGCTCAGGCTAAAGGGCTAAAAATCATGGTGTAGATATTCAGGCTTGGGCTGGAGCCCAAGCTCTAGGACCCTTCATCCTTGCAGGTCTCTGCTCTGTACCCTTCATCCCTCTTCTCTTCCCTTTCCATTTACCTCATCCCCTCCTAACTAAAGGAGGGGAAAAATTGTGGAACCAACATGTTCTTTGCTGTCATCACATTGTTTGCTCCGCTTATGTGTTCTACCCCCTCCCTCACCCTGTGTCTGTCTAGTCTATTTAGATTGTAAGCTCTTCAGGACAGAGACTGTCTATTACACTGTGTTTGTACAGAGCCAAACACAATGGGACCCCTTTGTTGGTTGGCCCTTACGTACAAGCAAAATTAACGTGTTAAATAAGAAAAGAATACTTCTAGCAAAAGGAAGAGAAAAGACAGCACACCCAGTATATCTCACCCCTAGAAACTCGTAAGAACATACTATGTTATAGGATCCCCCTGTCTATGCTAGGAATATTTTCAGATAGATTTTAAAACCAGAGAGAGCCATAACAGAGACCTGGCTTTAGAGAGCTTTGGATAGCATGGCTTGTTTAAACAGAGTCAGTCTTAAAACTGATTCAGTGAAACTGATTCAGATAGCCATAGTGTAAGGCTGGCAAATTAGTTAGCTAACCAACTTCAACACTGGTTAGAAAATATCCCCTGTGTAGACACAGCCAGGTTTCTTAATCTTCTCTACATTTCAGCAGCTGCTTTCTAAACTGTCACTTAAGCAATTCTTAGTGCACTTACCAAAGTGAAGCAAGGGTGCACCAGATTTTCAGTTGGGGTAAATCAGTATAGTCAAGGGAGCTACGTAAGTTATACTAGCTGAGGATCTGGCTCACTGTTTTGAAATCAGTCAGAATGATTCCTGAACAGCTAGTCATGTTACAAGTGAATCCCAAAAACTTAAGGCCTGATCCAAAGCCCAGTGAAGTCAATGAGATTCTGTTTTTAATGTTGCTGGTTTTCATGCAGGGATAGTAGGACTGGTGGTGGCAGTCAGAAATGAAACAAAAAGGTACTTGATGTAGTCAAGACAAAGGAGTGCTTGTTTCAATGCAATATGCAGTGCACCACGGGTAGGTATCCCAGTGTGCAACTCACTACTGTCCACCAGTGCATTGTCTTTTGGAAAGTTTTAGCAATGCATGGTGGGGTCAAAACTAGTCGTGCCTCCAGGGTCAAGTTCCCATCATGCAACTTTCTCCAACCCATAATGCCATCTCTATTCCATAATTTTTGTTCCTATTTTGAAAATCCCATGAACTTGCAAGGGACTTGTCACAGTCCGTCATCTCTGACGGAAGCATGGAGCCGGCACAGCTCTGAACTATTGTCATGAGCATTGCAACCACGGGACACATGATACTCCGATATCTGCAGAGCCTCAAGAAGAGCCACGGAGAACATGATGATTCTCTGGAGAAAAGACTGCAGTGGGACATAGTGAGAACCAATTCAAGATTGTTGGTGGTGTTCACAGAGCAGCTGCAAATGGTGGAGTGCCAGTTCTAAGCCTGAGAAACG
Source organism: Caretta caretta (assembly GCF_965140235.1). Lineage (NCBI taxonomy): Eukaryota > Metazoa > Chordata > Testudines > Cheloniidae > Caretta > Caretta caretta. The sequence goes on along the minus strand of NC_134216.1, from coordinate 50,071,484 downwards.
AGCACTGACTGGTGGGATGGCATTGTTATGTAGGCTGGGGATGATGAGCAGTGGCTGCAGAACTTTTGGATGCGCAAGGCCACATTCCTGGATCTGTGTGCTGATCCCCCCCAGCCCTCCAGTGTAGGGACACCAGAGTGAGAGCTGCACTGACAGTGGAAAATCAAGTGGCATTCACACTGTGGAAACTTGCAGTGCTGGATTGCTACCAGTCAATGAAAAATCATTTTGGAGTGGGAAAATCCACTGTGGGGAGCCGTTGTCAGACAAGTGTGCAGGGCCATTAATCATCTCCTGGTACACAGGGCTGTGACTCTTGGCAGCTTGCAGGGCCCAGAAGATGGATTTGCAGCAATAGGGTTCCCAAACTGCAGGGGCAATAGAGGGCACACATATCCCTACTCTGGCACCAGACTGCCTTGCCACAGAGTACATCAACAGAAAGGGCTACTTTTATGCAAGAACTGGTAGATCACTGAGGATTCTTCACAGACATCAATGTGGGCTGGTCAGGGAAGGTGCATGATGCTCACATCTTTAAGAACAAAGGGCTGTTCTGAAAGCTGCAAGCAAGGACTTTCTTTCCCAACAGGCAGACTGCTATTGGAAACATTGAAATGCCAACAGTGATCCTGGGGGACCCAGCTTTCCCCTGCCTTACGAAGCCATCCACCGACCACCCTGACAGATTCAACTACCAGCATAGTATCTGTGAAGCAAAGGGGGAAGAGTTGTTGCCAGCATGTAGGGCAGAGATAGAGCAGCTGTCTGCTGAGTTTGAATAGCCAGACACAGGGGCTATCAGAAGAGCTGAGCATGGAGATATAGGAGCTATATCAGGGAAGCTCTGGAAGAGCACTTTAACAGAGAGCCACAGTAAGACACTGTGGTGTTCTGTGTTCTACATGGCTCTGCAGTTTGGGGACCAGTTACGAATTGTGCAATGTTTGATGCACATCTACGATCATAAAACTGGCAATGCACCTACTAATTTTGTGGTGCTTGCTGTACATTTATGATTGACAGACACAACGTCACAATGATCCTATGAGTCGTGCCACAGTTTACAATAAAAACTAAGTGGGTGCTCTCATTGCCACCAGACACTCTGCAGCATATGTTCAGAATTAATGAAGATTAATTATTTTCCAAACAATAAAGTTTTATCGAGTAACAAAAAATGCTGCAAAAATTATGTGCAAGTTAAAAATAAACACATTACAGCCTTAATAAATTTATGAAGAGGAGCTTAAAAAAGCTAGGTCAAGTAAAGAGTCGGTGACCCCCTAAAAAACAAAAAACACATTCTACGTAGCAGCAATAAAAAAGGCTACGAGATCAATGATCCATGTCACAAGTTTGGCAGAAATCGTATACAGGAAAAGCTGTGTTATCCAGCACTTTACCAACCAGAAAGCTCTATAAACCAGCATTTCTGATCTTCCCTACCTGGCTCAGTGTGGCTCACCGGAAGTGGTGGAGGGACAGCAACAGGGGCTCCATGCACTGCCCCCATCCCATGGGCAGAGGCAGCACACACAGCCGCCTAGCCACACCTCTGCCTAGGAGCAGCAAGGACATGCAGCTCCCTGCAAATGGCGACCTGAGGTGAGCGCTGCAAGAATCTGACACCCCGCGGCCCCTCCTGTGCCCCAACACCCTCAGCCCTGAGCCCCCTCCCACACCCAAACACCCTCCTTCTTAGTAACTGGAATTTTTGACTTACCAGCAAACCCCCCTCCCCCCGCCCCCATTCCCCCAACATGCCAGATAACAAAGCTTTTATTGTAACATGATCCAATGTTATGTCACTAAATGCCTTTTCCTAATATAATGAAAAACAGTTTTCTGGGATTTCTGCACAATGGTCCACTGAAGATACCATGTAGTTTGTTGTTCACTGCTTATTTTCTCTCACATAGTGGTTGGACCAAATGGGCAAGCTATGTTTTTACATACATTGTCAAGCTTCTGCGTACCACAAAGGAAGAATCATGGATCTGATCCTGCACCACTGAAGTCAATGAGAGTTTTGCTATTTAGCCACAAGCATGCAGTGGGGATAAAGAGAAGGCTAACTGTTCAATGTGTGACACAGGAAAATTTTGTACACAAGGGACAAGCTTCAAGATTTATAATCAGCTTTTTGGAGGGGACTAAGGTTTATAACTTGTGCTTCATTCCATTCTTGACGTTAAATTTTCTGGACGTTAAACTTCGCAGCTCCCATAGGCCAGGACTAGCGCTCTGGGTGGAGCAACGCACAGAGCTGCCTGGCCAGTCCTCCGTCTAGCAGCTGAGCAAGGGGGATGTCACAGCTTCCAGGGATGTCACCGATTCCAGGGGAAACCCCCAGGTAAGTGCTGCCCAGAGCCCGCCTCACCCCATCCCATGCCCCAACCCCCTGCCCCACCCAAACTCTGCTGCTTCTGGGAGGGGGAGGCACGGAGCCAGGTAGGGAGCCTGCCGGCCCTGCCAACCACCCCCCAGCACCAGGAGGGTGCCCGGGCCGCATGCCACCACCCGCATGCCCCCAGCACAAGCAGGGATACCGGGCCGCACGCCACTGCCCATGCATCCCAGCACCAGCGGCGGTCCCAGGCCGTGTGCTGCCACCCGTGACCCCCCCCAACACCAGTGGGGGACCCGGGCCGAACCCCAAACCTACTCAGAGCCAGTGGGGGGCCCAGGCCGCCCTACCCCAGCGCCCGTGGGGACCCCGAGCAGCCCCCTGCCAAGCAGCCAGGCTGCCCTCCCCCAACATCCGCAGGGGCCCAAGGAAGCTCCCCGCCAAGTTTTATTCACTGGTATTTTTAGTAAAAGTCATGGATAGGTCACAGGCAGTAAACAAAAATTCACAGCCCTTGACCTGTCCTTGACTTTTACTAAAAATACCCGACACTAAAATATAGCCTTAATTATGATCACTGCTTTGTATGTATGCAATCTGGTGTAAATATCAATAAGTTGATATTTCAGAATGTGTGTCTCTTTCGCAGCAAATATATACATTTATGAAATATGCAATACAGCTAATGATTCTGCAAACACCTGAACCGGTCCATTGTATAAAATGTAGGGTAGCACATAAAACCTTGATCCTGCAGAGTTATACATGTTCTTAACTTTAAGGGCATTAACAGTGAATAATTTCATTGAATGGGACATGCTTAAAGTTAAACAGATAGTAAATCTGCAGTATTGAGGCTTAATTTTGTAGGGTAAGCACACAAGATACATATTTTGACTGCATAAAGATATAAAAAAATTAAACAGGTACTGTTCAAAAACAAAACATAACAAAAACAGTCTCTCTCATTTGGCTGGTCATCTGGAAAATGCCAGTACTCTAAGGGTTAAAAGCAAACAAACACTATAGTAAACCAAAAAGAAAAGGAGTACTTGTGGCACCTTAGAGACTAACCAATTTATTTGAGCATGAGCTTTCGTGAGCTACAGCTCACTTCATCGGATGCATACTGTGGAAAATACAGAAGATGTTTTTATACACACCGACCATGAAAAAATGGGTGTTTATCACTACAAAAGGTTTTCTCTCCCCCCACCGCACTCTCCTGCTGGAGAAAACCTTTTGTAGTGATAAACACCCATTTTTTCATGGTCGGTGTGTATAAAAACATCTTCTGTATTTTCCACAGTATGCATCCGATGAAGTGAGCTGTAGCTCACGAAAGCTCATGCTCAAATAAATTGGTTAGTCTCTAAGGTGCCACAAGTACTCCTTTTCTTTTTGTGAATACAGACTAACACGGCTGTTACTCTGAAACCTATAGTAAACCAAGACCGTTTACAATAAGGCATTAAGAGGTCAATCTGACTCCCATTAAAATCAATGGGAAAATCCCCCATAATTGACTTCAATGGGAGTTGGATCAGACCTTTAGTGCCAGAAAACAATAGGAGTATCTCATTTGTTTACATATTTACTATTGTTACTCAAGATATACAACCAAAGATAATAGTATCAAACTTGCAGAATGAAGACAGCACAAAAAAATGTTGCAACCTTTACAAGTTAAGGCAGGGTGACTTCTATTTAACTGGAGGAACAAAGAATGCAAACAAGACTGATACTTTGCAAAAAGTGTTACTCAATATTTATATAATTTTATAAACAAATTCTAGCTGTTAAAACCAAGAGAGGAGTAGAAAAATCACCCCATATGTCAGATGTATGCAAGTCTTCTACATCTAAAGTTGATTTTTGGAGGGGTGGGAAGGGCACAAAAAGGGAGAACTATAACATGTATCCCACCTAAAATATATAGATTAATTAATTAATTATAATACTCTAATTTGAGAGTTGATAGAAGAACTATGGAACACTTCTGTGAATCACCAACTACATCATTCTGAATCCTTATTTTAAGGTGCCAATTAAAATCGGACCGCAACATCCTCAAATCTCACACCTTCAAGAAGAGCACACGAACAATAACAAAATCTCTACAGCACTTTTGATCCTTTAGAACCCTCAGATACTTCTCAAAATTTATATACCATTGAAATACCTCCACCTTTTCAAAGGGCTATATCAATGGAGTCAAACAGCTTCATACACAAGATTGGAGTGGGAAACAGATATTCTGATTACACAAAGTCAGCAGAAAAAAATCCGGTATTTTTGTTACCTGCCAGGGGAGCGACTTGGGCAGATTTTTAAAACAGGATACTCAGTGTATTGTACTCAACAACGCAAATACAAATCCGTGCCTAGATTTGCATACATAATATTTACCATGATTATGACAGTCTTGCAATACTGTTAAGAAAATTTTCCAGCCCAAGCACATAATCTATTCCCCTGTCTGTAACTCTGAGGAGTATGAAGAACTATATATTTTGCACACCAGTTTTAAAACAAAAGTGACCTGTCCTATATTTGCAGGGAGTAGCATTTTGTATACCCAGTTTGCGCAGACAAAGCATACGCAGGCACACATAAAAGGATGGATCTGTTTTTAAAAATGGCCCTTAGTGCCCACGCAGTACAATTTTTATGTTCTCATTCAAAAGCCAAGCCAAGATTGAACTGCACAAGATTATGTTTGGGCCTAATGAAATCAGTGGAAGTCATTTTGTTTCAAGTGGGCTTTAGATCAGTATACCCTGGAAGAATGAAGGGATGATTCCATCCACCTGGGATTTAAACCAATTGTTTCAGGGTGTGGATATATTTAAATCCTTAATGTTAGGCCATTTAGCCATCCCCCTCAGAGCAAACAGGCCAGCACTAATGCCTGCCATCCGCTTTCTTCTGAAAGGCTTAATACAGAGAACTTGGTTGATTTTCTCCCAAACAAAATATAAGCTACAGTAGCAATTTAGATGCTTAGGTAGCCTCCTTTTAGCTCGGTTCTTATTATTGTGTGAACTTCTGAATTACTTTTCTGGCTGACAAAGTTCTTTGCCACTGGTGATAATGGATCAGAGTTTCAAAAACAGAGTTTCCTTCAGCCACCCAGTTATGACTTCCACAGCCAAAAGCCACTCACACAACGACCTCACTCTTTCATAGAAAGCGACCCTCAACATTGTACGCTTGGGATGCATCTCTTCAATCTCAAAACCACAGTGCGAGGGGACGAGAGAGGGGAGAGGGCCGGGAAAGAAATCAAATGTTTGGAGAGCCGAGCTAGAGTAGAGCAGGATGTTCGCCCGCTTCGGGGGCCAGGGGAAGAGGACGGGACTGGAGGCTTTGTTCATTTCACGAGTCTCCCAGCCCTCCAAGGGTGACCAGATGTCCGGATCTGACAGGCGCAGTCCCGATAGCCGGGGCTTTGTCTTATATAGGCGCCTATGAGCTCCCTACCCGCGTCCTGATTGTTCACACTTGCTAGCCCCCGACCACCAGGGGCCACAGCCCCCCTGGGGACTCACGCGGCCCTGGAGACGCCAACGGGGACCCAGGCTGCAACACCCCGCCAGCAGCGTGCGGACCCCCGCCCCAGATACGTACGAGGAGGCGTCCGGGGCGAAGAAATCCACGGCGAAGCCGAAGTAACTCCCCTCCGAGCCGGAGTACACAGCCGGGCGGTCCACGTCCAGATTGAAGGCGCCGCCGAGCGCCAGCCAGCGGCCCAGGAGCAGCAGCAGGCGGCAGAGGCGAGCCATGGCCGGTGCCCCGGCGCCTGGCGATGCCCAGCGGATGCCCGAGCGCCCGCCGGCCCCAGCAGCCCGAAGCGGATCCCGCGGGCGGAGGGACGCCTGGCAGTGCCCGCTGCCGGCAGGGACCGAGGCGCGGGGCGGCGCAGGGCTCCGCGGCCGGCTCGCTTCCTTTTCGGTTGTGTTCCCCGAGCGACTCTCCCCTGCCACTGGGGCGGGCGAGGCTCCGCCTCTGCCCGGCGGCCAACGCGCCGCCCCACGCCGGGGCGGGGGGAGCCGCATCCTGTGGCGCTGGGGCAGGAGGGAGGAGCGTCCGGCCGAGGCGGGGACGCGACAGGGGCGGCGGCGGCCATGAGGGCGGGTGCTCGCTTCGCTCCGCGCACCCCCTCCGCCCCCCGCCGGCCGGGGAGGGGAGCCCGCCGGGGCCACCTGCTGGGCTGCTCGTGCGGCGGACCTGGGGCGCCCCTCTGTGAGCGCCAGGCCCCGGGGCGGCAGGAGGTGGCGTAGGACACTTAGGTCGCCAGTCTAAGGTGCAAAAAAACCTGGGACGTCCAGGATGCTTCTGATCCCAGAAATCCAGACAGCGGCAGCGTGTGCTGAGCACCCTCCCAGGACAGCTGCCTCCGAAAAAAGGGAGGATTCCGGGAGAAGGTGGGCAGGTGGCACCCCTACTCGGGCAGTTGCCACTGGAGGAGAAGGGAAATGATGACAGTACAAAAGCCTGAAATCAGAACTGAGGGAAGAAGGGATTTTTTTTTTTTTGTCAAACTATCTACAAAACCAAAGAGTGTACCTTAAAAGATCCTTGGAACAGGGACTGTGTCTTCATTCTCCCCGGGGTGAAATCATGGCTCTGTTGAAGTCAGTGGTAAAACGCCGGTTAACTTCAGTGAGGCCAGGATTTCATCTTGTTTCTGTGGACAAATGCAAAATCATCATAATGAAGGCTTTTTTCTCACACATTTATTCTAATCCAAAAGGTGGAATGTTTTGGAAAGTTTGCTAAAGTTATAAGGCTATTTTTGAGTACTTTCAGGGTCGAAAGAAAATATATTTGGCACAGATTAAGAAATCAGATTTCTTACTTTTAAAGTTTAATTTGTCATACACTTAATCTTTAATGAGGTCAAGTGTTTTGACATTATTTAGAAACATCTGAGTCTACAGACAAGGGAGAAATGGTTGATGTTACATGTTTGGACTTTCAAAAAGCCTGTGATGAATTCCCTCACAAGAGGCTATTAAGGAAAAAAAGGAGGAGAGGGAAAGTGCCTTCATGTATTACAGTCTCGCTACAGGGGCAAAAGAAGTGTCAGAATGAATGGTCAGTTTTCAGCATAGCAAAAGGTTAATAGTAGAGTGCCCTAGAGTTCTTGGTGGGATCATGGTTGCTCAGTATTATTTGGAAGGAAGTTGTATGGTCTGTGTTACACAGGAAGTCAGATTAGGTGATCAGTCCCTTCTGGCCTTAGAATCTATTAATATAGTTGTCAGTGATCTCAGGAAAAGGTTTAAATAGTGAGGACCGCATTTTGGAGACTGCATAAAACTTAGATTAGTCCAAGCAAGAGAAGATTCTGGGGAACTTCAGAATACCTAGGAGAATGGGCAACATGATGGCAGATGAAATTCAAGCAAAGTAATAAACATTGTAAGACATAATTTGAACTGTCCGTACACTGTGATTGGTTCAAAATTAACTTTATTCCCTCAGGGAAAAAAGGCCTGGATCCCATTATGGACACTCCATGGAAACCTCCGCTCAATGTAGAGTAACGTTCAAAACTCCGAAATAAAATGTTAGGTTACGTACAAAATGGGATAAAGTACTGAAAATGTTATGCTATTACATCAATCACTTGTACACCTTCACCTGCAATACTGTCTTCGGTTCCAGTTCCTTGCTGAAAAAGAAAATACTGGCAATAAAAGAGGTTCAGAGACAGATGAACGTGGTAGGGAGATACCTAGAGGCAGAGAGAGACTTTCAAATGGAGGAGAGACAGAAAAAGCTGGGGCTGTTTAGTTCAGAGAGGAGATAAATAAGAGGGGGAATGATAAGGATACATAAGATGACTGGTATAGACAAGGTAAAATGAGTGTTCAGTCTGGCTTTTCTCTTGATATTGAACAAAGGAGACATTGAATTAACAGCAAGGCAAGAAAATTGAAAACTGATAAAAAAGCAATGCAAAATTAACCTGTGGAACTCACTGTCACACAGCCAACAGTTTTGCAGACTCCAAATAGGAATACAGTTACATTAGTTAACAAGTTGGCATCCTTTTGTCTGCAAGAGATGATGGGAATTGCAGCCCATGATGTAGATGGTTTGCAATGTCTCATGTGACTGAATAGGCCAATCTGAAATTTTCTTGATCTTTGGCAGTTATTGCAAATGTATATGTCTTGGATAGGAGCTGCTTGCTTCCTATGGGCTCTTTTCAAGCTGTAGGAGCCAGCTCCTGTCATGGACTTTGATACCCTGATGGAGACAATGGCGCCACTTGTTACAGTCACTTGCCAAGATTTTCCATTGGTCAGGATCAATTCTAAATTTAGACAGATTTGAATAAACAGTATCTGAATCAGCGTTCAGAATAAACTTCCTCTATGAACATGTTGTTCCAGAATTGTCAGAGTTTTGGGCACCTTCCTTTAAAGCATCTGGTACTTACCACTGGCAGAGAAGGGGGGGAGCGAAAGTGTTGGTGATGCACACAGGTACTGAACTAGATGGACCTTGTGTCTGAGCCAAGTAAAAGCAAAACCAATGACACCAAATAATAAAGGCTGCACACAATATATTAAAGATACCAGGTAGGTAGATATTAAGATATCTTAATAGATACATTTCTGATTTAAGGTCAGATGCAGAGTTCTGGGAATCCCTCTTAAAAAGAGGGAATCAGCAAGGAAATAAGTGTATGAAATACACCTGAAGATGGGGAGAAGATTTCTATTAGTAGAGAGCTCTTTAACCTAGCAAAGACATAAGATCCAATGCCTAGAAGCTGACGTTAGAAATAATGCACATATTTTTAACAGTGAGAGTAAGTAATCATTGGAACAATGTGCCAAGGGATGTGATGAATTCTTCATCACTAAGGGCTTGTGTACACTACTGCAGGGGGTCAATCCAAGATACGCAACTTCAGCTATGTGAATAGCTTAGCTGAAGTCGACGTACTTAGATCTACTTATCGCGGTGTCTTCACTACAGTAAGTCGACAGCTGACACTCTCCTGTCAACTCCGCTTGCACTCCTCATTCTGGTGGAGTACCAGAGTCAACAGGAGAGCGCTCAGCAGTCGATTTATTGCTTTTATACTAGATGCGATAAATCAACCCCCGGGATCGATATTTAAGTATTTAAGTCAAGATTGGATGTATTTCTAAACGATGTTCTTGAGCTTGATGAAGGAATCACTTGTTGAAATTCTGTGGCCTGTGTTTTGTAAGAGATCAGATTGAGTGATCATAGTGTTCCCTTTTGGCTTTAAAATCTGTTAATTGACTAAGTGGAACTGCGGGTGTTCACCACCTCTGAAAATCAAGTGCAAGATGCCTGAAGTTGGGGTTCAAAAAAGGGAGGTACCCAACATTAGAAGTCGCTTTTAAAAATGTATCCTGTGATTCTGGGAGGGCAATCAGCATCTATAAGAATTAGACTCTTTTTTTTTTTTCAAGTGGAAAATACATCCAATAGGAAATAATTCTTAAAAGTGCTAAATTCTTAAAGTGCTGTTTAAAAGAACTACTATTAATCTATCCACCAGTGTTCCTGAACAAAATCCCTTTCCAAAGGAGGAATTTTAATAATTTATCTTTTGATAAAAAGGCTTAATCCATATCTAATCAAATTAATGTATTAATATTTAATAGGGTTGTCTAGTCTAACAAGATTTGTCTTTCCTTTCCTGTAAGAACTAACCCTCTTAAGACCCTTTCACAAACAGGGGGAATATGATCTTTTATCCACAACCACAGTAATGAATCATATATTAGGATTAGTATCAGAATTTCCTGTTTTCTATCCAATATGAAATCACAGTCTTCTATTTTCTTTCCCAGATAGTTCTCAACAACTCAAATGCATTGATCTCTGAAGTCTTTAGGGCACAAGCTAAGAACAAACTATGTAAGGGTCCCATTGATTATCAGTATTGGAGATGGAGACATCATCTAGCACTAGATTAAAATCTAACAGAGAAAGTCACCTTAAGTTTAAAAGGCCTAACGTATTTATCTCTGGATAAAGTATAATTATATTATTTTGGTTATATACAATATAAATTAAGTCAGTCTGAAGTCAACTAAAGATTGCACAGATTATGGTAGACTAAAAAGGAAAGATCAAGATAATGGTAACCTTTGGGAAAGTTTCTGAATCTATTTTGGATTTAATAAATATGGAGAATTACTGCTAAAAGCATAGTAATGCTGCATACTTAAAGTCGCAAGGCAAGTTCTGCCCTTGCTTACACAGTGTAAAAGAGCAGAATTTGAGGCGTAGTTTTGAGTAAATTTGGAAAGTTTGTCAATAAAAAAGCTCATAAGTTATGAAGGCAGTGGCGTTTCTCACACACACTGATTTTATGTAATATGAGCAGCAAAAGAGGGCAGGGCTTTGGAGTGGAGCCCGGAGCTGGAGCGCAGAGCAGCTCCGGAGCAGTGGAGCTGCAGGTTTTTGCCTGGAGCTGGAGCGGAGCCAAAGCACAGCTCCAAAGCCCTGAAAGAGGGGGGAAAGAAAAAGAAGAAAAGTTTCATCATAAAACTTTCTTACCTCTGAATTCTTTTTTTCCAAAACAGAAATACTAAGCTGCTTTCTACATCCATAGAAATTGACTGATAATCTGTCTAGTGGGCCATTTATTCATCTAACCATGCTAGTGTAGTTATGTTGGTTTTGAGAAATGCTCCTATGCCTTGCCTAATTTTTCTTTCCATTTCACTGCATCTGGGAAACTTGGATTGATTTCATATGCACTATAGGGAAAGGATGAAGATGAGGATTGGAGGAAAGGTTAAAAATGAGGGATTGAGCTGCCTGTGGGGTATTATGCTATACTAACGGTCTCTGCTGGACCCATCAGTGTCTGCAGAATCTAGATTTCATTTAGTTTCTAGTCCTTGTAGCAGAGAGGATAAATGCACACTGACACGCGTCTGAGTCCTCACACGAACAAAACCAAACAAGGGCCAAAAGTATATCCAGGTGAGTTTTTTCTGCAGAAAATATCTTATGACAATGGGAGAAGTATATACTGCCTCTTCCATTCACCTAGCTCAAAAACAATTGAAGATTAACTTTAATTAAAAATAATAATTTTGCTGATACTCCCCGTGCATCATGTCACATTATATATAACTCACGCTGTAAAACTCTCAAAGCAGGGATTGTGTATTTATATCTAAAATGCCATGCATGCCTGTTGTGCTAAATATAATTTTAAATCACAATCCTTATAAATGATAAGCAATATTGTTTTTAATTAAATAACAAAGTCAACACTCCCAGCCAAGCAAACACTGCCTTTAATAACTAGAGTATGGGATATATTCTCAAAAGGGAATTATATAGTTAAACTGAAAAGATTTGTCCCTAAATCCAATAATAAATACTGTACCTTATATTCTTAAATACTTTATACTTCTCCAGAAGTTTTCATCTGATAATCTGAAAATGCTTTATTACTACAGCTAGCTGAACATTTTTCTATCAAAGCTTTTTTGACAGAAAACTGGGGTTTCACTTACATGATTTTTTTGTTTTGCAGAAAAAAATTTTCAATATTCTGTGAGATTGGTTTTTAAAAAAAAAAGTCATTTTCCGCAGGGGAAAAAAAAGCACTTTCCAGCCAGGTCTCTTTACTACCACTAATTAATTCTCACAATGTGAACACTGTCAAATAGTGAAGTCGTATACCCATTTTATGGCTGGAAGTACTGAAGCACAGAGAAGCAAAGTGGCAGATAAATCCTGGCTTCCAGTGATACTGGATAACACTCCCTCTTGAAGAACACAGACTTAAAACCCAATAGATTAAGAACAGAAGGAAAGTTAGGCCATGTCTATACATACAGTGCTGCAGCTGTACCAATACAGCTGTGCCACTGCAGACATCTGGTGAAGATGCTCTATGTCGACGGGAGAGAGCTCTCCCGTCAGCAAAATAAAACCAGCTCTGTGAGCGGTGGTAGCTAAGTCAGTGGGAGAAGCTCTCCCGCCGACATAGCCCCGTGCACACGAGCACTTATGTCGATGTAACTTATGTCGCGTATGTCGTTTTTTTTCACACCCTTCAGCAACAAATTATGCTGACACAAGCTGTAGTGTAGACATAGCTTCAATAATTTCAGTTACTACACCTGCCCTTAAGCGCCTCTGGCAATTTTCCTGCTTTTTAAAAAAAATGTTCTCTTCCCTGCTATGGATGCGTAAAAAACGTAAACAAGATGAGGTCAGCTAAGTGACTTGACTATAAAGGATAAAAAGTGAATCGACACAAAGTGCTGGCAAATGTGCAACATAAACTCAGAAATCGAAAAATGCTTTAATCTCTTTTGGTTATAGACAGTTTAGGTGTTATTGCAAGAGTAAGTAAACAGAAAGAGAAGAGTGGGGTTTTTTAAGTTGACAGTGTCCCTTTAAAACTATATCCAAAACACTGAGAAATGCTTTATTTTCAGTGTCAGAGCTGCTGTGTCAAATTATAAGTTGTAGTGGTGACTCTTCCTGCTTAGCTGTCCAGTGTTATCTTCCATTGTCAGTGAGGAGAATTCATTAAAAAGAGGTATGTGAAAATATCACACGCTGGGTTCCTTATCATCCTTATCATTTATCTAACTTCTTCAAACAACTTCCCCTCTGCTCTTTCCTTCACTACTGTTTCACATGCATATCTCTTCTCATTTTATCTTGAGCTATACCAAAGGGAGTAAGGTAATAAAGCTTGTCATTTTCCTGACTCAGCAGACAGCCTCCCACTCTTCTCCCACCAAGTTTAGTCACTAATCCAGCTAAGCGGAAGTCATGGAGTCATTACTGTCTGGGCTTAATTCAGAGCACAATCAGACTCAGTAAGTCTAGACAGTGTCAGGGTGTAGCCACATCTCCTAATATGGCATTATTACCCCTGCCTCCAGTCCAGGTAGAGCTGGAAAGTGAAGGGTCATATTTGGTTCTCTGCTGATGTCTCTTAAACTGTTGCACCGCTGTGTGTCCTGATCAAAGCCAGTTTACTCTGCATTTAACAAGGAAGAGTATTTTGTGTTCTAGAAAAGCATAATTCATCTCTCTGTTTATTGCTTGCACTGAGTAATTAGGTCTGGCAGAGCGATAAGATGGACTGCTGTCTGAATACACAAGAATGGGTTTGTGAATATTTACAAGCAAAAAACACTGTCTCACCAGACAAGGAGATGTGATTTGGGGGGCAGGGTTTCCTGCTTGCTCAGTGTTCCAGCATAACTATAAAATGAAGCCTGTAAAATCATGTTTCAGACAGTGAAAAAGCAAAGTATGTGCTTATGTGTTTGCTTTCCTGTTATCTCCACTGTTAGATTTGCAGTTACTGACTAGGATACTTGGTGATAAAAGCTAACAATTAAAGAGTGGATGGGAGGACAGGCTCCATTTTTTAGAAATGCTAGGGATAGGGTTATAGAGAAAGGCAGGATTAATTTAAAATTAATCTAGCCTCTTTTAGGGTCTTACAGTCTAGGGATAAACTCTGCCCCCTATTGGGATCTGCTAACTCTGGATTAGTCTTGCAAGCCTCTATTTGTGTGAATAGTTATTACACGAGGACTGCCAGTGGAGTCAACAGGACTACTTACCTGAATAAAACTTAGCAAGATCAGGCCCTAAGAGAGATCTGGGTTCCAGTCTTGGATCTACCACAAACTTCCCATGTGCCCTTGGACAAGTCACTTCCCCCTTTCTGTGCCTCAGTCTCCCATCTGTAAAATGGGGATAATATTTTCTTTCTTCCACTCTGTGTCTGTCTTGTCTATTTAGTATAAATTTATTTCCTTTCCTTGTTATTTCCTTTCACCATGCATTGTCGCAGTGGTGAAAGGAAATAAAGGTGTGTTTTATTGTGACCAGGTCAATAGTAGCAGGGATGGGAGGACACAGAGTTCTAGCTAGTTGGAGATGATGGGAAATATTTCTCGAGCACACTGATATTTGCAGGCCCAGCTTCATGCCAGATGAATTGCAGACTGTCTTGACTATCTGTAGGCCTGCATCCCCAGTGCTGGCTGTGGACAGATACATTTACAAGCTTTTTTTAAACTTGCCAAAGAAAGGAAGATTAGATAGTGGGTAATAGTGCCAAAGAAAGGAAGATTAGACTGTGGCATTGAGGGATGGTTTCTTCAGGGTTGGTCTGGCCATTGTAGTCTTTAAGACAGGAAGAAGGATGTACAAAAGAAGCATTAGCAATCTCAGTCTGGAGATATCTTGGTTGTTCATTACTCTTCCTTACTAATCAAGAAGGCCAGGCATCTGATTCATAAGTGTTGGGTCATGACTCTGTTATAGTGTCCCACATGTTTTGAGTGGGATGAATTCATGGAGTGAAGGAGGGCTGATCATGGATTTGCTCATGGGTTCCAGTACCATGCCGCCTGAGAAGCCCTTACAGACATGGACAGTGTCCTCAGTGAAGAAAGATATCCCATGATATCCCAGATATAGCATGAGCTATGGGTAGGTTGTGCTGTGGACTGTAGACACTTGGGGTTGGTGAAATCACTCACCATCTGAATATTTCTACTGGGCATGGTTTGGTGCACTAATGAAGGTGAGCAGCAGTAATCTCTTGGCCTGAAATACAAGCTTTGGATAGGCCTGGAAACAGCCTCAGGCTTTTCTTTTGGTGTGTTTTTGCTTTTGATTTCCACCATTGTCACTTGAACTTCTGCCCATCTCATCTGCTAACACGGGACATCTGTGAACCACAGGAATCTGTGAGAGCAATGGAGGGGGGTGGGGGAGGGAACTCTGGGGACCACTCTATCTATGCTTCTGGCTAGCATGTGATGAGTCTTACCAGATCTGCAGTGCCTCATTCAGTTGTTGGGCTAACGATGCCCTCAGTGATGGTTTCCAAATTGGTGGAGCCCAAAAGCCTTAGGATTCAACCATGATTGTATGGCTTTCATGCAGTATAGAAGGTGCCAAGACCCCTGCCTGAATAATGCAATAGTCCAGTCAGGACAATGGCTGGATGAAGATGTCCTTTGTGTCAACATTTAGCCCAAAGATCACGTCTAAGGTGTGGCTGGCTAAGTAGGTTAGGCCAGAAACAACCTGAAAGAGTCTTGAAGAAAAAGGAAGTGAGTTTCAAAACATGTCTGTGTTTGGATTTAATTCCTTGAGTATTGTTAGTAATATTACTTCAGTATAAGACAATGACATTTTCCTCCCATGTTTCTTTGCTTTCTGTAGAGGATAAGTTACTCATCAGAGTTTTATTTCCAGGACCTCAGACAGTCAGAATAAGAAACAATGCCACTGACTTTAAAAATAGACTCATATTTCCTTGTTTTGGCCAGAATTAAGTCCTCATAACTCATGCCTGTTACTAAACATTCATTCTGATTAGCAGTCCTGTAAACTTGACAAATAAAGATTTTTTTCTCCCTTAGAGAAACAGCAGAAAATAATTTGATAAATTAGTAACTAATAAGGGGAAAGAACCATGAAAGTTTCTGGGATCAATGTTGCTGTTTATGTAGGAAAGAATAACTACTAAATTGGATTTTGTATAGCATAATGAAATTTTTTTTTCATTATATTAGTGTTTGATGAGATATACCAGAATATTTGCCTGTAGTTGCAATGAGCTAAATGTTCTCCACTCCATGGAAAAACACAAGGGAGGAGGAAAACTGCTTGAAAAATGCTCCAAAGAACATTTGGAGTTGAGGCTGCATTTTCCCCTCAAGCGATGAGGGGGTTTGTAGCTTCAAGGAGATGGGGCCTGCAGGGCTTGAGGATCTGCTGAGAAATCTGGTTCCAGCCTTGTAAATCCTAGTGCAGATAGACTGTGGTCTCTGGTGCACTTGCAGGTAGTCTGTGGAGAGCTAGATGGAGCTGGCTCTCCGGATCTCCAGTTAAGAAAAACAACCGCTGTGAGAGGAGATGAAATGAAGAGCAGAGAGCGACTGTGATTAACCTTTTGCCCACTCCCAGGAAGGACAAAACACCATGCACTGAAGACTGCTACATGCACACTCGTAGGTACATTTCCTAATATTACTTTTCCTTATGTAAACAATTGCTAGAGTTGCACAGGGATGTTATGTGACATGAATGGGTTATTAATACCTAGATGACACTTCCCAGGGGTATCCAGCATTGTGAGGCACCTCACCACCACCTGCCCGCAGCACGAGGAAGCCTGTTGTGGAGCAACTCCCTGAAACCACCAGCCTCTGCGGGCTTTGCTGTCTCTGCACCACCTTCCAGCCCTCTGCAGGCTCACTCTCTCTGCACAGGTTAGCAATAGGCACACGCCAACCCCTGGGAGTCCCTTGAGCATCCCTTTGGAGTAATCAGCTCTGTTACACTGAACGCTCATAGAACTCTTAGACCCGCTGCTCCCTAAAGAATAGTACACATCAGCTTGTATGATTCAGCTTGTGATCGCCACTGTACTTAAACACAGCACTTAGCTATAGAGAGACAGTGAAAACTAGAATAAGTTTTCACTATCAAAGAACAGAGATTCAAGTGATAGAGAATGAGACTACTGGAAATTTTCTTTACATGAAAAAGAAAATCATAACATCCTTTCAGGAGCCTAAACAGTTGTGGGAGCAGTGCCTGCCAGCAGAGGCAGCACGTGAAACTGGGAGCTGAGGGGAGGAGCCCCTGCCCAGGTAAGCACTGCCCCACACCCCAATCCCCAGCCCTGAGCCCTCCCACACCCAAATGCCACTGCTAGGGGCTGGGGGTGCTCAGGTGGCTCCAGGGCCAGGCACACCAGCCACTGCAGAAATCACGGAGTCATGGAATCCGTGACTTCCATGAGCTCCGTGACAAACATGGAGCCTTAATTATGATGATCAGTGTGACAAAGGCTTTCATCAGAAACTTACATGGCATTCTTTGGCAGACTGCTATGTAGATATCAGATCCAGGGGATTCCTGTAACCCCTACCTCTATACCTTCTGGTCACACACATATCCTCGCTCATCTTATCTCCTCGAACACCCCTGGCTGCTCCCTCAGTATCTCACGTCACTCTCCTGATGACTCGTTTCTCTGTTGTCCATCTTCATACAGCCCTACATCCTGACTCTCTGTCAGGGCCAATAATAATACAAAGGAGCCTAGTGAGATTAGCAGCTTGGGACAATACACAACATGAGATGAAATTTAGAAAATATAAGATACTACATTAGGGTAAATAATTTGAAACATACATAATTCAGTGTCAGCAGGAAACTTTGGAAGCAATAATATTAATTACTGCATATTCTGTTATCAGTCAAAAAGAAATAAGATTCCCCTTCCATGCAGCCAAAGTGTATATGCATATGAAATAAGAAAGGGCTTGATGCTGGAAGTTCTCCATACATGGAAATCTACTGAAGTCAGTGGGAGGTCTGGGGGCTTTCTGGATTATGCCCTTTCTTATTTCTTTTGGTCCATAACAGTATATCCACTAACTGGCATCACAACTGTTTTCCACTACAGGAATATCACCATTATTCTTTTCAATTATATATATCTCACACCTTTCCCTGTGTGTTTTCTGACTGCACAGAACACACCTCTGCTGCATCCTTCTGACTCGAGGCCTCTGATCCTTCAAAGTGTGAGCTCTTAAATATATACCGGGAAGAGCAATAAACAAAAGTTTAATACACATTGATATGGTTATCCATTGTGTAATGATTGCATATTGCTTAGCATGTATGGATATAGCCAAAAGGGCAAATACAACTAGCTAACTTCCAAATGCAGCAGTTATTCAAGCTAATCAATGTAAATTAGAGAGTTCTATCTGAAAAACAAAAGAAAAGTTTTCTATGTGAATGCTACATACGAGTCACAGTTTTGAAAATTACAGCCATTCCTGATTAGACACTCAAAGCTGCATTGCCATTCATTTGTTTGGACTGGACTCTTGCGGTTTCAAAGGAGAGCTGCCCTTGTTTAGGTACACCCCTCTGTCCTGGCCATGAGATCTCTGAGGCTGGTGGAAAGCATGGGAGGATTGATAATGTGATTCAGAGTCTTTCATGTATCTACAAGTTGTTACAAATGGCTGCTTGATGGCCTTCAATCCACTCTTTATGGACAAGTGGCCAGGGCTTAAAGAAACCCACAAAATTGACCCCCTCAGTGGCAGAAGAAAAGCCCAGGATTAAACCAGCATAGAGGGGAAACAAAACTGCCACTCCCACATGGCTGGTTCCTCTGGAGAAAGGTTGAGGCAGATGACGGGAGCAGTGAGAGGGAAAGATTTCACTGCGCTTGCCTGCAACGCTCCTGTTCAGAGGATAGAAAGATGACTTCAATTTTCTGAGTTGTCTCTAAGGTCTAAATTCATTCAGTTATAAAAGGACTGGTGTAGTAAATGCTCAATTTCACAATTTCTAGTGGTCAGGGGATGGCAGGAATGGTTTGGCTAAGATTCCAAAATGACCACAAGAGATAACAGTAATTTTTAGGTTTTATATAGTGCTTTGCATTAGTAGATCTCAAAGCACTCTAAAAAGTTCAGTATCATTATCCCCATTTTACAGATGGGGAAACAGAGGCATAGAGAGAGGACATGACTTGCACAAGGGCATCCAGCAGGCCAGTGCTAGGGCTGGGAAGAGAACCTTTGTCTTCCAAGTCTCAGTCCAGTGCTCTAGCCACTTGGCCTCACTGCCTCTCACTACCTTGCTATGCACTGAAACTGATGGAAGGGGGCATTAAAATGTCTATACAGTTTTATTTCAGTAGATCCATGGAGCCCCAGCATAATCTGTTATTTTTAGAACACATGTACGTGAACCATCTGTTGTACAAGGGAATCAGATTTTCTCACTGGGTCTTGATTTGCTCTCTGACACACTTTTTGTTATAATCTTATTCTGCTGTAGTTTGTTCTTTCTCTCTTCCCTTTTAAAATGCCTCTGGTTCTTTTTTCCTCTTGTTGTAGAAGATTGAAATGAAAGTGTGGCAGAATGAGCAGACATTTCCTTTTCATTTTTTTGTTTCATTCTACCTCTTGTTTTTCACGCTCTCTTCATTTCTCTTCTAACAATTTCCCCAGAGTTACCCTGATCTACACCCAATGAGGTTCTGGTCCATTGTTCTCGTCAAAATATTAGGCACATATGTGATACATGGGGGTGTGAAAAATAACGCTGAGGCTATTTGTTCTTGACTTGTTATAGCTTGTGATAGTAGCAAGATGCATCTTTAAACAAAGGCAGCCTGAAAATGATAGACAAAATTTCAATCGCTGATCCTCCCTAAACTGTTACTCAGTTGCAACATGCCCCACCGAGGCACAAAGCAACAATCTCAATGTTATTTCTGTGCCCTCATATCTATTCAGGGGACACCATCACAGGGCCTAATAACATCAGCCACACTATCAGAGGCTCGTTCACCTGCACATCCACCAATGTGATATATGCCTTCATGTGCCAGCAATGCCCCTCTGCCATGTACATTGGTCAAACTGGACAGTCTCTACGTAAAAGAATAAATGGACACAAATCAGATGTCAAGAATTATAACATTCATAAACCAGTCAGAGAACACTTCAATCTCTCTGGTCACGCGATTACAGACATGAAAGTTGCGATATTATAACAAAAAAACTTCAAATCCGACTCCAGCGAGAAACTGTTGAATTGGAATTCATTTGCAAATTGGATACAATTAACTTTGGCTTGAATAGAGATTGGGAGTGGCTAAGTCATTATGCAAGGTAACCTATTTCCCCTTGTTTTTTCCTACCACCCCCCCCGAAGTTCTTGTTAAACCCTGGATTTGTGCTGGAAATGGCCCACCTTGATTATCATACACATTGTAGGAAGAGTGGTCACTTTAGATAAGCTATTACCAGCGGGAGAGTGGGTTTGTGTGTGTGTGTGTGGGGGGGGGGGGGGTGAGAAAACCTGGATTTGTGCTGGAAATGGCCCAACTTGATTATCATACACATTTTAAGGAGAGTGATCACTTTAGATAAGCTATTACCAGCAGGAGGGTGGGGTGGGGGGAGGTATTTTTTCATGCTTTGTGTGTATAAAAAGATCTTCTACACTTTCCACAGTATGCATCTGATGAAGTGAGCTGTAGCTCACGAAAGCTTATGCTCAAATAAATTGGTTAGTCTCTAAGGTGCCACAAGTACTCCTTTTCTTTTTGCGAATACAGACTAACACGGCTGTTACTCTGAAACCTGAATAGAATAGGTAATTTTTCTCATTACTAGGTATAATATTCAATAGTTCCTGTAGTATGAGCATATCAGGACCATAATATCCTCAATGAATAAAGCAGCAAAGGCTGCTCTCTCTTAAGGACAACAGAGCATCTATTGAAGTAAATGGAAGACAGTTGAAGAGAGACAAGCTAAGGTCACTTTCTTGCATTTGTATATGGGAGCCAAAGGGAAGGGGCAGGCAATTTGGATATATAACCACCCAAGGTCTCTCTAAATCACTTTTGTGCCTTGTAAAACATACTGTAGAGAACTATGGGCCAGGGCTACCTACACCTTTGTACAGGGCTTAGTGCACTAGGCCCCATTCTTGGTGGGTCCCTAGGCACTTCCATAACAAAGATTGTTATTAACTGACAAAGCTACAAGCATACTTGAAGGATTAGGGTCCTGACAAGATCAAGATATATTGATAATTTTATGCAGTTTCTCTAATTTGGATTAAATGAAATTATAAAAATGTAAGAATAAAAGAATTTTTTTGGCACTGCTTCCCTCCCAGCCTTCTGGTTTTACTACACACCATTTTTCTTTCTAACCATCTTCCTTTTTTTCTTCTCTCCTAATGCTGGCAATTGTGAATAAAGAAACATACTACAGAAAAACAAGTGAGATTTTTTTGTTACTGTGGAAGCTAAAACGTTTAAGAAAGGAACATGAATGTGGAGATGGATCTTCCCAAGTTTAAAGCTATAGTGATTTTGGTGTGTTAGGGGAAGGCAAGGATCTGAACTTGTGAATTTCCTGGTTGGTGCATTTAAAAGGATAACTTCTAATATTTCACGAATAGTTCAAGATAGGCATAGAAGAAATGCAGAACATGTGGCTTAGAGTGTATTTCCAAACACAAGGGTTACAAGGTAATGATTAATCTTAGAAACAAAAACTTGAATACATTGCAAGGCTTAGCTACTTTTAAGAAACTGGAACAAAGAAATAATCGAGCTACGGTAGAAGAAACAGCCATTCTCGCTCCTCTTGACCTTTGGTTTTGTTCTCTCACTACTTTAACTGAATATCTGCATATTCAAGCAAGTTAGAGTTCCTACTGCTGACTTGGTTACTATAATGTTCTATTCTGCAACTTTTGGGAAGTGACTGCAGTTGATAAGCATGTACACAACACAAGAGCCAAGGAACAACTGAACCTTCATTAGCTAGAAAAAACCTGTGTCTTCACTGAATGTTAGTGTGTATAAGGATTTTAAAAACAAACAAAATACAGCAGCTATCGGTGAACAGATAGATGTAGGGCCTGGAAGAGGGGTGAGAAGAGGAAAAGAATCGATAACCTAATCAGTGAGCCTTTTTTTTCCCAGCATGTTTCCTGAACGAGAAAGAATGAAGAGTCCCTTTCACTGAATTAATACACTATCTATGGCAGATTAGAGTAAGGGAAACTACTTTTTATTTGTATAGATACATGTTATATATATTTCTTGTATCTAGAGTTCAGGGAATTGCATATAGGCAATGTTTCAGGTAACTTATTTCATTCAAGCAGGACCTTGTCCCTCACTTTACTGTAACTGACTTTAATGTGAGGCTATTCCACTCATGACAGAGAAATTAACACCACAGAAACGAGAACAAAAGCCTCAACTTGGCAGTAGTAAGAAAAATATCTGTGCACCAAATCACAGATTGAGGTGCACCCACTTGTATTACATCAGTGTTCATTTGCAAAAACAGATTCGGTTTCCATAACTCATTCAGACAAAGAGGAAGGTTTGCATTTATTTTTAATTTAGCACACAGACTGGAATAAGTACTTGTCATACTACTTGATTTCCTGGAATATGAGCTTTGTACAAGACACGGGACTGGAAAATATTTTAAAAATAGATTATGTTTAAGCCGATCTTCAAATGACAGAAGTATTGAAATACCCTGAATTTAAAGAAGCACATTTCTGTGTTCATTTCTTGAATTTTTCTTCAAAGCTGAAAGTATGCTGAATCACCACCCAAGCTTAAAGATTTTTTTTTTTTAAAGCTAAAGGCTGACATCCTGCTTTCTACTTTAGAAAACAAGACAGGGCAAAAGAGCTGAGCAAGAGAGGCCACTGTAGAATGGGCAAAGAAGAAAGGACACAGATGAGGGCAGTGAATGACAATATTTTTCTGGCCCCGGGGAATTATTTATTTGAGGTGCTGAGCACATGCAGCTATTGTCTTGAACTGAAGCTGTGGGTATGTGGAAAGTCAGGCCCCAAAGCGCTCAGTGTTTAAATGAAACACATACTGCTTAAAATGTACAGAACTAGAGAGTATTTTCATTGTACTATAACATCTTTTCATTGAACACTTTACTCTCCTCTTCCACAACTTTTGAAATGACGTTGGTGTGGCTACTATAATTTGTTTAGGCATTTCTCATCCCTTGGCCAGATGTGGTACTCTGGATATTGTGGACCACAGAATTGTTACTTACCCCATAGTTCATGAAACTTTGGAACACTAAATTTAAACCCCCTATTATTCACATTCTTGCAATCAGAGTTGGTGGATGTAGGGGGAGGGATAGCTCAGTGGTTTGAGCATTGGCCTGCTAAACCTAGGGTTGTGAGTTCAATCCTTGAGGGGGCCATTTAGGGATCTGGGGCAAAAATTGGGGATTGGTCCTGCTTCAAGCAGGGGGTTGGACTAGATGACTCCTGAGGTCCCTTCCAACCATAACCTTCTAAGATTCTGATGGGGTGGGGGAGCAAAAGATTTCCAAAGACACAATTTCACCCCTTTAAAACCACTGCAGTTATAAGAGTCAATACAGTGTGAGTGTATGTGTAATAGATGCCTGCTTGCAAGAAGGCACAAGAATTATCATCTTTCAATTGCCAAAAAGTGTCTTGGGCAGCCGATTACCGAGATTGTGTTATTGTAGGGCACACCTCACTGACTGGTGGCTACACCCTAACAACTTCAGCTTCAGCACCAACTTCTAATGACCAAGCTAGCTGCAGGTTTAAGATCGCTTTAGAATTTCAGATTTTCTCAGGAAAAGCACTTTGCACAGCAACAGTGAGTATATATCTGTTAAAATCAGTTGAACTCTCAAGTAACAGATTAACATAATATTTTTATCCAGATATAAAGTTTTAATCCAGCATGAAGAAGGACACTTGCCACTTTCTTTGTAGCAATACTGGTTTCACAACATATAGTCCTATACCTAACTACAAAGGGAAACAGGCTACATAAAGTTCTGTAGGTATTTGACAAGAAAAGTTGAAAACAAAACAAAAAAAATTTCAGTTAGACTTCCTTTGGGATTACCAGTGCTAAGAGTAGGTCAAATTTTGTAAGGAATATTTAAATTCCTTCCCATTTCCCTTTTCCCCATACCCCACCCACTATTCCTTTTTTTAATACTTCAGTTGGGATTTTAAATCTCCTTTCCTCCCCAGTATACATATACATATCAGATGCTACAAGCCTCATCTTCATTTATTCATCTGCATATTAAAGAGGTTGTATGAGCAAAGGGACTACCACATCCCATAGAAGCCCATAACAGAGCTCAATAACTATACTGCTAAGAGATGTCATCCATAACATCAAGTGTTCGAGAACTACTAGAACATGTTACTGTTATAGACAAACTTAATCTTGCCAATAGTGTTACTGCACTGGCCAGGAAATGCACTGACATTGCTGGCACCAAGGAACTGAGAAATAGAATGGGTAGATAAGAGGGAGATTTGGCTAGATTCCAAATCCAATACTGATCTCTCTTTCTCTCTCTCACTCAAATCTGAAGCCTCACATCAACGAATAACAGAAAAGCTAACAACTGTGCTAACATTCATTGTGAAGGGGAGGGAGTCACACTAATATATTTTAACCACCACATTTAAGTAGGAAAAATTACAGGCCTAAAAGTCGTTTATATATATATTAAATATGAACAGAAATAGGAAGATCTTTCCAACAGACTGATAAATGACTGAACTACTTTTTTAACCCAACCTAAAACAAATATTTTGAAAGTTATGTATTGTCATTCATTCAAAATGGGAGCTGGATTCTTGGTGTCCTGACCTACAACAGACAGCCTCCTGCTGGCGATGCTGCTTATGTGTGGTCATGTCGGAGGTGAGCAGGAGCAGGAAGCTTCTGACAATTAAATATTTAGTAAGAAAGTTCAGCTTTCACTGATCAGTGTTTTCCTTTAAATACTTACTTTTAGAAATCAGTTTCACTGGGCCTCTCTCTCAGATGCTATTTCCTGTTGCTATGGGGAAAAAAAAAAGTCATCGCCCCGCCTCTCTCCCCCACAAAGACAGATCCCAAAAAGGGCAAAAAATGTCTATGGCAGCTAATTTAGCAATGGCATTCCAGATGCAAGAGTTCATTTTAGCAACACCAGAAGTAACCCACTAAAGCTGATGTTACCACTTGGAAGACATTTGTGCAAACTCACCCACAGTACCATGGATCTTAATGTTCCTTGGAAAATAATTCTGAAATCATTTGTTGAGTAATCAGTACAAATCTTATAATTAATGCAACAGTATTGTTACTTGATTTTTAGTTCTGAAGCAAGGGGTTTTTGTAAGGTAAGGAGGTGGGGATAAATATTGGTTTTCCAGGAGACTATAAATTAGGAATCATTGGTATGGAGGCAATTTTTTTATTCAGAGGTCATGTAAACTTTATGTAAGCTTTACATTTAAAGCATCTTATTGACCTATACCTAGGACTGAAAATGCTCCCTTCTAGAGGTCAAAGACAATGCCCATCCCCAAGTTTTCCTTTGGAGATGCAGACAGTACTAATTATGTATTCTGGTTTATAATTTGTATGCTAAGTGCTTTATAGACATATGAAGACAAGATCCCCACCATGAAAAGCTGCCAATCTAGACAATGTACAAATATGGCCAAGGGAAGAATAAGATGCGACGACAGGTAAGTGAACTGTATAGCATGTTATATTAATTCTATTACAGTTTTATTGCAGGGAAAGATGAAAGATAATATGCCATTTAGAATTCTTCTGCATGGAGGTCTAGGGCTTGAAAGCTATCTGCAACTAGCCACTCCTTTAGCTGAAACTTCTGGATCATAACTAGAGGGAACATATTTACTCTCTATCTCATACAAAATATATTTTATTTACAATTTGTCACACATTGATGTAAAGAAAAGTCAACATAATGATTTTAAAGTTGACGGTCTTTATTTACAACCTTGTTGTCAAAAGGTGTAGGGAAAGTTTAAAACATTTTAAACAGAGGCCACCATAGCTGACGCCTTATCAACTCACGAATCCACATCTTTAGCATCCAGCTAAAGAAGTAAAGCATATCAATACCTACTGGAGCATGAACATCTTAATCTGTATCAGCTCCATTTAGAGTACATTGCTCAAATATTTCAGGCAGTTTCTGAATCAACTCAAAATTACTTATTAACAAATGCAGTTCTGGTGAAAAGGATGTTCATTTTGACTGTGTACTACCCCTGGTAGTAATAAATCCACTTAACTCATTTATGCTTCCTACTTTTAGTTCAAAATTACATCTCATTTTCTGCGATGACAGCTCTCAATTCAATTATTAACTAATCTGAATATTTTACTATGAGATGTAGTCAAGAGTGGAGTAAAGGAAACTGAAGGAAAGTACTTCTGTTTTTTGATGTGCCCTCCAGAATCAGCTGGGGAAACCACAAACCTCCTGTTTAAGAATTCTAGATGAAAAAATGATGTAGTCAGTTTTCACTTTGTAAGGTAGACTTCAATTTTCTTATTGCATTTGTTTGTTCATTCTTCTAAATCAAGAGTGTTTAATTCTTCTTCTAGTTCATCCAAGTCCTCTCCAGTAAAAAGATTTTCATCAACAGGAACTGCATCTATTACTCCATTTTCCTGTTCTCCTTCTGCCTCGTTTTCTTCTGAATCACTTTGCTCCCCATTCTCTATTCCACCTCCTGAAGCTTCACTTAATTTGTTATCTGAAAATAAAAACAATTCTTACGTCTATTAATGTTACAAATTCTTACAGTCAATCTATCAACATCAACTAGGGTCCATGCTTGAAGAATACACACCCATGTTTTGATGCAAAAATATAGCTGCCATACAGCTATTCTACTACGACTTACATATATGGCACCTACTAATGCAATTCATCCCACTGAACTCAACAGGACTACTTGTGTGCTTGCAGGACTGGGTTTTTAACAGTTGCAAGTGAACACAGGTGTGCGTAAATGCAAGAGATTTTTTTACAGCTCCTGTCCTCACCAGCTGGTTCATACTATTAAGTTATTACTAGGGCTGTCGATTAATCGCAGTTAACTCATGCAATTAACTCAAAAAAATTAATCATGATTAATCGCAGTTTTAAATCGCACTGTTAACAGAAATACCAATTGAAATTTATTAAATATTTTGGATGTTTTTTCTATATTTTCATATATATTGTATTCTGTGTTGTAATTGAATCAGTGTATATTTTTATTACAAATATTTGCACTGTAAAAATGATAAACAAAAGAAATAGTATTTTTCCATTCACCTCATGCAAGTACTGTAGTGGAACCCCTTTGTCATGAAAGTGCAACTTATAAATATAGATATTTTGTTACATAATTACACTCCATAACAAAACAATGTAAAACTTCAGAGCCTACAAGTCCACTCAGTCCTACTTTTTGTTCAGCCAATCACTAAGACAAACAAGTTTGTTTACATTTACAGGGGATAATACTGCCCTCTTCTTATTGACAATGTCACCAGAAAGCGATAACAGGCGTTCTCATGGCACTGTTGTAGCTGGCGTCGCAAGGTATTTACGTGCCAGGAATCCTAAACATTCATATGCCCCTTCATGCTTCAGCCACCATTCCAGAAGACATACTTCCATGCTGATGATGCTCAGTAAAAAAATAATGCATTAATTAAATTTGTGACTGAACTCCTTGGGGGACAATTTTATGTCCTCTGCTCTGTTTTACCTGCATTCTGCCATATATTTCATGATATAGCAGTCTCAGATGATGACCCAGCACATGCTGTTCATTTTAAGAACACCGTCATTGCAGATTTGACAAAACGCAAAGAAGGTACCAATGTAAGATTTCTGAAGATAGCTACAGCACTCGACCCAAGGTTTAAGAATCTGAAGTGCCCTCCAAAATCTAAGAGGGACAAGGTGTGGAGAACGTTTTCAGAAGTCTTAAAAGAGCAACACTCCAATGCAGAAACTACAGAACCTGAACCACCAAAAATGAAAATCAGCCTTCTGCTGGCGGCATCTGACTCAGATAATGAAAATGAACATGCATCGGTCCACATTGCTTTGGACTGTTATTGAGCAGAATCTGTCATCAGCATGGACACATGTCCCTTGGAATGGTGGTTGAAGCATGAAGGGACATATGAAACTTTAGTGCATCTGGCACGTAAATATCTTGCGACAGCAGCTACAACAGTGCCATGAGAATGCCTATTCTCACTTTCAGGTGACATTGTAAACAAGAAGAGGGCAGCATTATCTCCTGGAAATGTAAACAGACTTGTTTGTCTGCGCAATTGGCTGAACAAGAAGTAGGACTGGATGGACTTGCAGGCTCTAAAATTTTACATTGTTCTATTTTTGAGTGCAGGTTTTTGTACATAATTCTACGTCTGTAAGTTCAACTTTCATGAAAAAGAAATTGCACTACAGTACTTGTATTAGGTGAATTGAAAAATACTATTCCTTGTTTTTTTAAAGTGCAAATACTTGTAATCAAAAATAAAGTGAGCACTGTACACTTTGTGTTCTGTGTTGTAACTGAAATCAATATATTTGAAAATGTAGAAAACATCAAAAAAGTATTTAAATAAATGGTATTGTATTATTAACAGCACTATTAATCACAATTAATATTTTTAATCACTTGACAGCCCTTGTTATTACTATTATTCAATGCTGTATTTAAAGTCCAGAAAGGTCAATCAGGATCAGACTTTTATTTGGTAGCTGCTGTACAAATACATAGTAAGATGAAGTACTTGCCGTGAAAAGTTAGCTAACAAGTTTAAGGTAAACTTACAGATTTTGGAGTCATCATTCATTCACTTATTTACTAAAACAGGAAAGTGTAAAGAAAGGTGTTTCCTTTCCCAGTTTCAAGACATAATTTTTAAGTGATTTAAAAGTTAAACAAATATTGTAGTAGAAATGACTGTATATATTAACTAGAGGTCAAAAGACAGGGCATTTATTTAATTAAAAACAAACAAACAAAAAAACCTGCCTATAGCAATTCCTTTCCCCTATACTAGAAAATATAGTTCTTCTGTATTTTCAGAACACAATATGTGAAGCAGCATTAAGATACTATGGAATAAGCACTATACAAATCTATCGAACATTTCTTCACAGCCTCTCTCTTTGTGGGTATTGGAAAACCTTTAACATTACTTCAATGTACTGTATCTGTTAACTTAGTTATGTCTAAACAGTGACCTTACCATCTTTTTCCACTGAAGTGTATGTGCTGAATCGCTCGAGACTAGCCACAGTAATACCAGTCTCATCTACATCCTTTGGGACATACAGGTTCAAGTCTACATCATTTATCCTCACAAGATCTTCAACCTGAAAAACAAAGTTATTTTCTTTGCATTAATCATTACTTTCCTGCAACTGATTTGTTAATTTTACATTTGACATCAACTTTTCTTTCTGCAGGTTTTATTTTGTTCAGTCTAAGTAACAGCAAACTAAAAAGGACGCCCACTATTTAAGTACTAGCCATGCTTCTCAAATTTAATCATTATTACTTTTTTTATGGAAGCCTATCAAAACCAAAAAGTTAAGTCTCTAAATTTTAAATGGTTACCAGCAATATGAGGTAGTTAAAGAGAGTTAATATTTACTTCTTTACCTCATCTTCACTTGATCCTTGAATATAATTAGTGTCGTCTGCTTCTTCATCATCGGCATCAACCAACTCCGGCCGGAACTCAAATACTTCACGTCCGCTGATCTATCCATGGGGAAGCAAGTAAGACATATTCAAACAACACTAAATGTTATCTGTACTGCAATTTAGAGAATAAAAGAAAATACACACGGCTTAATTTCAGGCCAGCTACCTCATTATAAAGTGTATTTCACTCTTTCCTCTTACAAGTAGTAGTATTTGAGTGGAGAACATACCACCAGTGCTTTGCCAGCTTTAAAATCTGCTTTCCTCCGTTCCATATCTTGTTCAGCCTTGTCAATCTTTTCTTGTCTTTTTCTTTTCTTCCATGCAAGAAAAGACTCTAAGGTGATTTTGGTAATGTTTGGTCCTAAGGCAGCACGCTGTGCAATAAAGGCATTAGCTTTAATCAATCTTTGTGAACACAATTATCTACAATACAATAGGGCAAGTTTTTCTTCACAAATTAAGAAACTGTCTCTTAAAATCATTCCCTCTTAAGATTTTTCTGTACATTAGAAATACTTAATGAGATTTTTCTTTTGACTTTCTTACTAATAATAAACATGCATTCATGCAGTCAAATTTGAGATTGTTTGACTCAAAGAAAAGTTTCAATAGGCTACATCCAAATCTATTCTACTAGTATAGGTAACCTGGCAATATTTAAGAAATGATGGTTATGTGCAACCTTAAAATATCAACGGTATGAACTAAAGGTGTCACTTTCAACGGCAACACTTGTCTTGGCTTTAGAAGAGATATTATTAAAAAATTCCCAAGTTCCTTTTAAACAATAAGCACAAACACCACTAGGTTTTTCTTCTGGTTTCAATCTTTTCAACTCCCTGATTTTGTCTACCAGCTTAAGACAAAAAAAAACACACACACAGAAACCCAGTCTTCAATAGTGCCTTCTATTCTCAGAAGCTGCATTTCAGTATTACAAGTCAAAATTCTGACCTAAAACATTGCTGCCCTCTAGAGGTAAATATTCAGTTAAACTTTACTTTGTATTCTTATCTGGTGAATAAACTGGAGAAATTAACAGTTTCAAAAGAAAGACTTGATTATTTTCAAAGAATCACTGAGTATATTTCACTCTAACGCCCAAGTGGATACAAACATCAGTGAGTACCATTTTTTTTTTTTACTCTGTTGCTAGAAGAGAATTTTGAACATGTGCCTCTTTTCAGAGTACTTTGTTAAAAATAATTAAACCATGTAATATTCAGGCTTGAATGACTGAGTTAGCTATTACCTTACCTCTCTTTCTATTAGATCTTCTAAAGAAACTTCATCTTCTTTTTCCTCCTTCTTTTTGTCTTTTTTTAGTACAAAGCCAGGAGGGAGAGCATGGCGGTACATACAGTTGTCTCCTCCACCAGGACAAACCCAAAACCAGCCATATTTGTTGTTTTCGATAGCATCAAGAAAATACTTGCAGACCTGTATTAAACAACAGTGGTTATTACCCCTGAATCCTACCTTCTCCTCCCCAGCTACCTACACTGGTAAAGTGAGTTTGTCACATTAACTCAGGAACAGTATTACAACAATGGTCAGTAAATCACATCTAGTCATATTACATTTCTGAGCTACCATTCAAACAGAAGTCCCAAGAAGAAATATTTTTGAATGTATTTAGACTAAAGAACAATGGACAAATGTCAAAAGAGTACAACTGATTAATGTATTTAAATAAAAAACTACATTTAAAGTTTTCAGCAGCTTTTTCTGTTAAAGCTTCTCAAATTTGGGGGAACAGATGGCTTAAAAGACTAGTGATTGATTGTCTAGTGGTATAAATCCAGTGTCTCTGTGTGAAGCGAGTTGGTCAGGTCTTCTAGATTTTAATTTTAATTTAAAAAGAGGCCATGGTTTTGTATGTTTTTGGCAGTTTCACACTGATACAACAAGAATGTAATGAGAATGGAGACTATACTCTACGACCCTTTCAACCTTGGAGGTTGTCCGTTCCAGGTCAAGTTTTGAAGCACACTAAAGGGACAGCATGCATTCTTGCTGCAGTTGTACACCCATCTCTACACAGAACACTTCAGTTGCCAGAGCTGTGAATCTGGCAACTTTAACAAGCAATGTATTAATTTTACTATAGATCCCAAGCTGTTCTTTCACATTTCACTTCCAACTGTGTCATGAGTAATATTTAGTTATTGTGAAATAACATAGCATGAATACAACTACCATTTTCTTGTATTTTTAGTTTGTATGGATAACAATGTGGAATTAAAAGAGTGAAAAACACAAAAGTATAAAATATTAAAGATTTAAACTGATGCTAGTTAAGGCAAGATAAAATTAAGGTCCCAATTTAAAATATCCCATAGTTTTGGAGCCCTAAATACTAGAAAATCCCTTCTAATTAGTGATTTTTTTTAGACTTAGCATTACAGAAAAGATTAAACTGTATGCACTGATGTAGGACACTCATGGTTAGAATATTTCTTTGTTCCCATCTATTAATCTATTAGCATCTTAGGTTCACAATCAAAAAGGTAAGATGTGCAAGAGAATCAATCACATAAGTAATCCTATTGGCATATGTAACTATGAACACTTAAATCTTGAATGTGGGTAGTCAAATTATATCCAGTAATGTACCAGGATTACTCTTCATACTGTTTATGAAATCATTTCTATCTTAGAAAAAGATGCTTCTCATACCCAAATATGCACATAAAAGTATATATTTATAATTATAAAAGAGCCTTGCTTATTTCAGAAATATGTCAAGATGATAGAATAATGCAAGTCAACCTTTATCCTCAAAAAGCCTTTATAATATTCAAATAAAGATTTCAAGATATTCTAGTAGAAAAATCCAGTACCTTTCCAAATTTAATTCTCTCTAATGATAGCTAATAACTACTGCAACTCAATTAAAGAAAAGGACATACTATTTGAGTTTTGGGTTTTTTCTTTTCCGCCTCACCATGCTTCTTGTTCACCACCTCTTCCAGCTTTTTCTCATCCCAATTATCCATTGTATCTAGATATAAATAGTAAAAAAGTTGGTTTCACTTACATCTCAAATTATAACTAAAATACCAAGCCTCACAATCAAACTGCTTTGGATTCTGCAGTTTAACTGCAGTAAAGGAAAAGCAATACTGTCAAGTTTAGGTTCTTAATTATGATTTTAATAAAGAGGATTTTCAAAGCCTCACATGCTTTTATTTATTCGTAAAAAGTACTTTAAAACTTCTTCTCTGAGAGCATTTTAAAGAATTTACACCTCTTCCTCCACATAAACTCATGTTTCCAAAAAAAGGAAACATGGAATAGTAGGTGGGATGGTGCCCAGGAAGGAGGTAGGGGGAAGACAGCTCAAACAAACACATGAGCAGGAGAAGAGAGGCTGACAGATATAAGTCAAGGTAGGAAGTTCTTTATCACCTTTGGTGATACAGAAGAAGCAGCTATTAAAGAAAAGAGGCTGTGAGGGTTGGAACACTAACAAGAGCAATGAAGCCATATGTGTTGTCCTGGTGCACCACTTCAGTGTGTCAAAAGGTTAAAACATTACCCAGCAGGAATGGCATACAACATTGTGTTAGTGCATGACAACCACAAAAGAAAATTGACCTGTCTTAGTGTAGCTCTCTAACCCATGCTGAGCAAAAGTGCAAAGCCAAACAACACTCTATTTTTGACTGATCAGTGCTGATGGGGAATGAAGCCACAGACAGAAGCTTCCCAAGCAACCTGAATTTAAAATACTGTTCAAACACATTATGCTACTACTAATAGCATATGTGCAAAAAACATAATAAGTTGCAGTTCATTTGCTTTTTCTAAAGCCTGGGTATTTTTAGAAGCAATTGGAAACTAAAAGGAGCCAATTCTAGATGACTTGCCACCTCTATATTGTAAATATTCCACACCACCAGAGTTTAAGGACTGCTGCCCTGTAGCGCATTGTCTTTATTATACTAATCCATCAAAATAGGGACTAGAAAAAATTCTCTTGCAGGTAAGAAGTTGAGTGATTTTTCTTTTTTAAATCAGCTCAATATTATTTGTATTACCAACCACCTAGAAGTCCCAGCCATAGGCCACGACCTGATTGTGCTACGCATTGTATAAACAGAAAAAGAAGACTATTCCTGGTCCAAAGAGCTTATGAACTTATTATTAGAACTTTGGCACCTGTAAAGTATGTTGGCAGTTATTTTCCAGAAAGAACATACCTTTTTCAAGATCTTCATCTCTTGCATCAATGTAAACACTGCGTTTTTCACACTTTCTCTCCAAAGACAAATCATGAGAAAACTTGCACTTATCTCCTTTAGTGCACTGTCCTTGCTTGAAGAAAGCACAAACTACTGATTTGGGATCTGCACCTGTGTCATATGAAATTTAGTATTTTAGTACTGTTTCCAGGCAAAACACTAAGTCGCATTTAAAATGATTTACCACATTTTTTTTCAAAAAGCATTAAACGCAACATTTCAGTTTTTAAACACCAAACAGTAGAGCATAGAAATTCAAAGTTAATTTAAAAAAAACCTGGAAGTTATTCACAATACAATTACCATCACTAACTTCTCTCAGTCTGCTTCAATACCACTACCAAACTGCTGTCTTTCATGTACGTATGCTTCCGTACCTACTTTGTTGTTAGGTTTGTTTTAAATGTCCAAATTTAAAGGCATTTTGCTATTTAAGAAAAATCTGGCATCAATGTGTGGCTTAAGTAATGCATGTGATCTACTCTTAGCTTATTACAATAGGTACTAATTCAAGAATCAAATTCACTTTATAACTATCAACTGGGTTAATCAAGTTTCTTGTACTTAATTCCAATATTGATTCATAAGCCATGATATTTTCAGTAGCAACCAGCTAGCTCCAGTGCAACATAGTTAATGGAAATATCAAACATTTACACAGGCACTGAACCACTGCTATGGGATGTATTACTATAGCAATGAAACTATTAGGATTTAGTCTTAATGAGGCAGTGATGTTTATGGTTCGGGTGGGGTACTGAGTGTCAGGCAAAAAAAAAAAAGTTTGATTTGGCCAATGATCTGATCTGACACCTAAGGGCTAGTCTACATTATACAGGCTCTGCTGATAGTTACATTGGCACATTACATTATAGCTCTACTGGCAGATTCCCCTAGTCCAGGTGCAGTATATGCCAACAGAAGAAGTTCTTCCTGGTGGTATATTACCACCAGCTCCCCAAACAAAATTAGCTATGCAAACAGAAGCACTCTTGTTGGCGTGTCTGTATGTACACTGGGGTTTTGGCTGGCATAGCTAGGTCAGATAAAGGGTGTGGTTTTTCTCACACCCGTGACCGACACAGCTATGCTGAGAAAACTTTGTAGTATAGATCTAGCCTAACACACAACAACCATGACTGTTTTCCCACTCTGTAAAATGGGGATAATGCTAATTTAAAGTGTTCCTTACTTACATAAATAAAATAATCAAATTGTTATACTTTTACAAAGAAATAGACACCACTGAACAGTAAAGGGCAGCACACAAAAAATGAAAACTATATGCAAGGCCCCTGGAGCAGGGAGTCCACAACTGGCATGGAGCCTGTAAAACCAGTTCACTGCAGCCTCTGGCACAGGAACAGTTTCAGAGAAGGACAGTGTTAGAGTGAGTGTACTACACTCTAGCAATCTCCAGGGCAGAGAATTGGGGAACCGCAACTGGTTCTAACAGCCCTCCACCCCCAACTCTACTGTACCAGTAAAAACTGGATGCAGCACAGAATCTGCTCCTGCAGCCTGCCAATGTTGATGAAGAAATCTCCATTGAAATCAGAGCAGATTTCCGTACTCAGATCAATGACATTATGACCTCACAATGGTTAGCATTAAAAGGTCACATAATATATCACCTATGTCACCTAGCCCTTCATATCCATTTTAGTTTTATTTGTTAACAGAACGGAATTTTTAAAATAAAAAAGTTAGAACTGCTTGCTTATAGATAGGAAAACTGACATTTTAAATTTTTTTTTAATGTGAACTATATAAAATACTAACAGAATTAGCTACAAACTAAAATGTTACATTACTCTTAGTTTACCTTTACTAATTTTCTGGGCAGCAACTACAGGTTTGAAGAGTTCATTTAGTTCCTGTAATTCTTTCTTCTTATCATCCTTCTTTAATTTCTTGTCACCTTCAGCCTGAGCAGCCTATAATAATCCCAGATTTGAAGTGATTGGTAAAGGATATTTAGAACCGTGAAATTATTCACAATCTGTGCACTACAGCTTCAAAGATAACATAGCATGCAATATTAATTATATGTCATATAGAACGACAGTCACTGATTTAGGAGGTGTCAGCATTATTCTTTTCCTAATATTTCCTTGTATTAATGGCCAGGGTGCACTAGCTAGCAAATGTCAGGAAGAGCTAAAATACATTTCAAACCAAAGAGAGGAAAGAAATTAACAGCTAACATTTTACAAGGGCTAAGATATACTAATATGATTGAAGGACCCTTTTCTATTTTTGTTCCACATTTATGGAATAGGAAATCAGGAAATAAGTGTCATTGCTGGCACAGGACAGCCATCTTCTAGCAGGACTCTAGCAAACATAAACTGTCACAGTAGAGGAATAACTGAATTAAAGACCCAGCACCAACACTCAGCCCAGTTACTCTTGCCCAAAATCCACAAAGGTAGAGACTCTACTATTAAAACCCTAAAATTTATGTTTTCGTCTTTCCTTTTATGTGTATCCACAGCAGCCAGCCAGGAAGTTTGGCTTTGAAAGTGGTCTTATTCATCTACATCACCTAGCCAATATTTTATTTTATTGTGTGCAGTTCTTCAGCATTACAGTGTTCTGTTAATAACTGATGGTGTACATGGCAGGAAAGCTTAGTTTCATTTGAACTGTGTGTGAGGAAGAGACAATGTATAAAGTAGAAAGGGAAAACTATTTCTATGACTACAAGGAAGACATTGTGAACCTGCCTCCCCCTTCTAGTAGTTTAAAAATCAAGCCTCATCATCATTAGTCACTGTTACTTAAGCTGGTAGGAAAAAAGACCTATACCCCAATACCTGGACCAGTACAGAAGAACGAAGACATGGGAAAATAGCATGTACAATTAATTAGTTTTAATACGCCTGATTCTCCTCCCAAAGTTGTTAATGGGACTTTATACCTAATGGCCCAGTCAGAACTGAAGTCATTGGTAAACAGTCATTTGAAAGAATCCTTCTCTCTTTTTCAATATATTGTCATTCAGGCTCTGCAGTCTGGATACTTCTAGGCAGCGGCCTAATTTGATGCAATGCAGAATTAAAAGCAGACTCCCCTCTTCCCTAAATGATGCACGAGATTTCTAACTTTCAAAATAGTTATAAAGGTAAATTGATCCTGGGCTAACAGTCAACCTAAAAAAGATGCTAAATTATCTTTACAATTTTGATTTCTAATGACATTCAATCTAGAAAAGCCTATTTCAATCCTACTTTGCATCTGATGGATGAAATGGCACCTCCACACTTGTCAACTATAATAAAAACCAATATGTTTAGTGATTTACTCTTTGGAATTACACACACTTATTAGAGTACCTTTGTTACACCTCTAGGGTTAGAGCTGAAGTTGTTTCTTAGCTCGACAGCACTTCCATTTGTACCTTAAGACATGCCTGTCTTTGACTCTTGAGGGTTATTCACAGAGGTATGGCCTTGGGAGGTACAGCACTGTATTAGGATTAGATGTTGAAAGTTCTCTTCCTGGACTTCTAGGTTTCCTGGCTGTTTGGGGAGAAAAGTTTCAACATCTAATCCTAATACAATGATGTACCTCGCAAGTCCGTAAGACATACAAGGATATACCTTGCCCAGTTTCCATTTTTTGTTGAGAGGAATTCTTCTCTTTTGCG
Source organism: Caretta caretta (assembly GCF_965140235.1). Classification (NCBI taxonomy): domain Eukaryota; kingdom Metazoa; phylum Chordata; order Testudines; family Cheloniidae; genus Caretta; species Caretta caretta. The sequence goes on along the minus strand of NC_134216.1, from coordinate 50,034,058 downwards.
CACAGCATTGTCAGAAAGCAGCAACTGAGCGAAATCAACAGAAGCCTGGTCAGTTTTACAATTGCTATTCAGTGGTGGGCAGCTGTGAAACTCAGACGAACCAAAAAAGAATTTCACAGGGCTCTACAGATGATCCTAGCTAGCGACCTGCGCCTCATGCTGCAGAGAAAGACAAAAAACCCAAGGTGTCTGACAATCTGACCTGGGGAAAATTCCTTTCTGACCCCACGTATGGCAATCAGCTAGACCCTGGTCTTGTGAGTAAGACCCACCCAGACACCCGAGAAAAGAATTCTCAGTACCATCACATAGCAGCCTACCTTCCCATGCCGTGTCCCATCTCCGGCAGTGGCCTAAAACCACAGAAATCTCTGGCTGGAAGAGACCTCAAGAGGTCAGGACCCTTCCCCTGAGGCAGGACCATACCTAGCAGGTGTTTGTCCAACCTGTTCTTAAAAACCTTCCATTACCTCCCTTGGAAGCCTATTCCAGTGCTTAACGATCCTTACAGTTAGAAAGTTTTTCCTAATATCTAACCTAAATCTCCCCTGCTAGAGATTAAGCCCACTATTTCTTGTCCTACCTTCAGTGGACCTGGAGAACAATTGATCAATATCCTCTTTATAACAACCCTTAACTTACTTGAAGTCTTATCAGGTCTTTTTTTCTCAAGCCTAAATATACCCAGGTTTTTGGTTTTTTTTTTAAAACTCTTCCTCATAGGTCAGTTTTTTAAAACCTATCATTTTTGTTGCTCTCCTCTGAAATCTCCAGTTTGTCTACATTTCTCAAAGAGTGACGCCCCCAACTGGACACAAAACTCCACCTGAAGCCTCATCTGCAGCGAGTAGAGTGGGACAGTTACATTCTGTGCCTTACTTACAACACCCTTATTATTACATCCCAGAATGATATTAGCCTTCTTCACAATTGCACCACATTGTTGCCTCATATTCAATTTGTGATCCACTATTACTGCCACTTAACCTCCACTCCCTAGCCAGTATTACTGCCTAGCCACCTCTGATGTTTTAGCCCTTAGAATGGAATGGAGGGAAAAGACTGCCTTCCTGACCCGTATAGGTGAAAAAGAGCCACTTTGTTTCACTTTTGTTTATAATTAGGTGGTAGTTATTTACCTTCAGGTTTCACACACTAGCGCAATAATACAATGTTTGGATTAAAAGCATTTCATAGGAATGTTTGCTAATCCTGTTACCATTGAAAAGCTTTTTAAATATGGAAACATCTTCACTAGTTGACAGGTTTTATTAAAAATGTACATTAAAAAATTATAGATTTGGAACTATGTTATCCTTTAACTAGACAAACATTAACTTAACAATAATGACAAAGAGCATTAGTGTCTGACAATTAAATAGCTATTATTTTTAAAAAAAATTTAAACCAACTGAATAAATTAAAATTGTGCTAGCCAAAGTAATAAATCTTATCTCAACAACATCTCATTACAAGTCTATGAGAGACATTATGATTGATAAGAGATAATTACAAATTCAGTGCTTACCTGTCTTGGATTTTGTTGACCAAATTTAACTTGATGAGTCACAGCCTTGATAAACTTCTGCTGTTTTGCTCCTTTCTTATTCTTTAGACCAAATGTTTTGTCCTAAATTAGAAGAGATTTGTATAAGTGATGCTTCAGCTACTGGACATTCTATGAAAAGTTCAATTTAAGTTACAACAAAAATGTACTGTTCCTCTCAACTTATCAATACCATTCCCACCCTTGATTTCCCCAAAGCTACTTTGATCTGAGGAACAGAATGGGCAATATTTAGTCTTGCATTTGGCAAAGATTGAAGGTCTTATATCAAATTAAACACTAGCTCTTAAATTAAAATAGATTTTTTTCAATTTAAACAAGCCATGTTATTTCTCAAAGGTAGCAATATAGCATTCTGATATTACAGTTAATTCTCTTTTAGTCAAGAAAGAGCAAGAAGAGTATTCAAAGATTTAATTAAAACTAATTAAAAAACCCTATGGCTGTAACTTCCAGTTCAGTAAGTGTTATTTAGTTTTTGAATGATGTAATCTGGTCATAACATCAATAATGAGGTAAAAGTCTATATTTAAATATAGAAGGCCTGCATGGAGACAGAATTAAAAGAATAAAAAAAAACCATGATAAAATAAAAGACACCTCAACAAGAATTTGGTAAATTAAATAATCTATCCCAACAGGCAGTTATGATTGACTGAACCAATAACATGATGCAGCAGTTGTAAAATGAAGAGAATACAAGCTTACATTCTATCTGTTAAACTCAGTTTACCATCCGAGTTGCGTGTCATTTTGAGACTCAGCTCCAAAACAACTCGTAATCCTTTATTTTCCCTTTGGAGATTTCTGTACTAACTGAAGTCAATTTTACAGATCTGTAAAACCTATAGGGCTTTTCATTTAAAAAGAGGTTAGCTTGCATTACTCACAACTTTAACTTTGACTTGTGGAACAATATTATTCCCAAGTAAAGTTCAACGGGTAACACAAAATAAAGAAAGACATTGTCTATTCCAGTGGTTCTCAACCCACGGGCCATTTACGGTCCAATCAGCACACGGCTGCAGCCCATGTGACATCCTCAGGGCCATACATGTTTATTATATATTTATATTTATATATATAGTGTGTGTGTGGAGGCAGCCCACAGAACATAGAAAGCTGCATATATGGCCCACAATGTTCACAAGATTGAGGAACACTGGTCTATTCTATTGAGAATGATAGAACAGAAAATAGACTAGAGAAGTATTTAAAACACAATACTTTCTGGGACCACCAGTTTCAAGTTTTGGGCTGCAGAAAAAGGCTTCCCAGTTAAATGCACTAAGCTATGGGAAAGACAGAAACTGCGTATGTGACCTTAAAATGGACTTGGAGGGTCTGCTGATTTTTTTTGGTGAAAGCCATTCCATAGCATTTTTGTAAGAGCAACAGTTGCCCTAGGGTGTCCAACCAAAAGCGTCTCCCCGTTACTGCTGCTTTCTGTTATGGCAAGGTGTGCTTGTCACTTGCCTCCCCCAGAGGTGCTGAACCAAAGGGTCCTCCAAATTAAATCAATGTCTTCAAATTATCTGAATATTTGTGCCCCAAAATTTTGTAGGACAGCAAAATATCCATGTAATCCTTTCTTGTCCTGCATTCTTTTAACAGTTTTCCTTTCCATTGCTGTAGTTCCTCTGCCCACCCATCTTCCTCATGTGCCAATGTAAGACACCATTAAAGTAGTATTTTACGAAGTTTCACACTATAACAGCATCTGTTGAAGAAAAGGCACCTGCTTTCTGTGTGTTCAATCCAAAAAGTTGCTGAGTATCCCCCATTCCATGGAAAAAAGTGTCTGCTCACACTCCTTTGCAGCAATTTTTCTCCCTACATTTTCAGTTTGTTTATGGAGGGAAGAGCTTCTATCTCAGTTCCATTCAAATTTTATATAAAACCTGACAACTCCCTTTACACTCCTATCTGCAGCAGTGTATTTTTCTGTGACAGCAACGTCTATTTAAAGCCTATCTTTGGCTTTGATTTAATTCTATTTATTAGAAGCAGAAAAATATTTTATTGCTAGTCACTGAAATAAAAAAAAAAAAGTCACCCAATGATAACATCTTGGTTAACACAACTTGGGAAATGTTAATAAAGAAAAACACCTATCAAAATAACCAAAATTTAAGTAAATTAGAAATTGGTTACTTTTTATTGAAACCACTAAAAAATAGTGCCAGCACTCAAGCTCACAAAGTTTTACATACTAATTAACTATCAATAATAATAATGGATTGGTGAGTTTTTGGTGTATATTTCTAATAATTTGTTGCTTTGCAATGAACGTATAGCTTTTAAATACAACAAACATAAGGCCTAGTCTACACTATAAAGTTAGGTCGACGTAAAGCAGCTTATGTTGACCTAACTCTGTAAGCGTCTACACTAAAATGTCACTCCCACCAATGTAAGTCGCCCACTATGTTGACTTAGGTCATGTCTACACGAGCACTTATGTTGGCAAAACTTTTATCATTCAGGGTGTAAAAAAAACAAACACAGCCCTGAGCATCGTGTGCACAGCGCTATGTCAGTGGGAGACGCTCTCCTGCAAACATAAAACCAGCTCAACGAGCAGTGGTAGCTATTATGTTCTCTCCTATTGGCATAATGCGACTACCCAAGCGCTCTTGCAGCGGTACAGCTGTACCACTGTAAGCTTGTAAGTGTAGACACTGCGTTACTTACATCATCTGTTGGCTATCAGCCCCACAAGGGCCTGACAGCTAGGACCTCCCAGTGGTGGGGCTCCAGCTGTCAGCCCTGCAGTGAGGGGCTCCAGTTGTCAGTGCCCCCCAATGCCCCAGAGAATTAAGTCAGTGGAAGCACTCCTGGTGAGGACCCACACAGCTGACAGAAGGAATACAGTATGGATGTCGACTTAATTTTGTAGTATAGACATGCCCTAACTTATGAAAAAAGACTGATTCACATGTGGCATTATTGCCTCATTTTATATAATGAATGTCCCTTAAATACACCATTACTTTACATGTATTATCGTGTTTGTGATCTCATTTGAAAGGTCAAAGATAACTTATATGTTTTTTCAACTACAAAATAAGAATCTTTGCGGACTAGAACTCTTCTATAACAGAGTTCAGCCAGAACATTACTAATTCAGCAACCAGCACTCCAAGATAATCATTACAATCTAAAGCAGTTTAAGGAGTGTAATAAAAAAGAACAATTGCGTGAGGGTAGTTTGTAGCATTATATTTAAAAGGAAAATTGTTAAGGTAGGTAGATCCCAAATCTAACGTACCCGACCCATCTCCAGTCAGTTTGCTTAGATATTTAATTCTCTACTTATGCTCTTTCATCTCCCCCCAAAAGTCATATTTTCAGCATTTCAGAAGATATTCATTCACAAGGAAGCCCAATGACAAATGAAGCTGTGTAATGTTACAAGTGTTATTAAATAAAATTATAAACACTGAAATTTCTTAACAGTCAAGAATAGCTTTATGAATGACAGACATTGTTAGAGGACCAAGAGAGCACAAAATCTCACTACCTAATAATCTTTAATTTATTCAGCCTAGATTTGCGAAATAAGTATTTACTCCTGGCTATTACATCAGTTGACATTATGCCCTGCCACAAGAGACGACAGGCCAAGTTTTGAATTGAGATCCACGTACAGAGTGATTTGATTTGACTGGCATTGCAGACATACATCTGAAAGAGCTGAGCCCTGAAAGCTTTCTAACACCTGTGCTCTAATGTGTCAGAATAAAAACTTTGACCAACCCATCCTCAGGCTGAAAATAACCGACCCTGGTCTATTTACGGGATCCAATGAAAAGAGCAGTTAAAGGGCCACGGACGAGCCAGGATGCGTTAGCAGATGTGACTGGTGCCTTGGAAGAGGAAGGGCGGCAGAGTCCCCCCAGAGACGCCTCCACAGCCGGTGGCAGCATCTTCTACACTTTTGTTTTTAAGCTTGTCGATTTAAAAACATTTTCATTAAGTTGTTTCAACAGCAGTGGCCGCCCAGTAGCCATTTCTCCGGGGGGAGGAGAGGAAAGAGCGAGACCAGCTCCGTTTCTACGGCAAGCTAAGGTTGATGGTTTAAGGCTCCCCCAGACCGCGAGGGGTCAAGAAAGGGCCCGGGAAGGGCGAGGGGACGGACAAGCAGGTGGCGGGGAAGAAGAGAGGGGGAAGGAGGAGGGTGACGGGGCCGGATCGGGGCCGAGGAGCAGGGACGGGGACTACGGGGTGCGGTGGGCAGCAGGGGCCGGCGGAATACGAAGGCGACGCGGGGACACACCGGAGGCGTGACGTGGGAGAGACGGTTATGGACTCCCTGTCCTCCCTCCCTAAGCTACGGCTCCGCTCTCCCCATCCCATCGCGCCTGTGAGGCGCCTCAGAGGGCCTGGCTACCCCGGCTCCTGCCGCTGCCGCTGCCGCCTCCCGGGCCCCCCCCTCACCTCGATGATCTTCTCCTTCTTTTTCTGGTCCGCCTTCTTATTGGGCCCCGCCGCAGGTGGCGGTTTCTTGGGGGGCATCTCGGGAAAGGGGGGCAAGCCCCTGTCCGCGCTCGCTCGGGTCCTCTCAGCGCCGCGGCCGGAAAGCGCACGGGGACCGACGGGCCGTAGGGCAAAGCCAAGCAATGAAAAAGCAAAGGAAGGATTCCGTTTACGACAGGCCGTCAACGACCACTGCCCCGAGGCGCTCTGCGGAAGCGGTTGCGCGCGCAATCTGAGGTGGGGAAGAGCGTACAAAGATACGTCCCACAAGCGAAAAATCCCAACGATGCCGGAATCACGTGACGGGGGTGAGGCGCGGTTGCCCTGGCCGGCTCCCTCCCCCACTGCTGAGGGAACGGTCAGTGGTCACGCGGGGCGGGACGGAGCCTCGCGCTCTCCGCCGCGGTCCCGTGGCGGAAGGAGCAGGTCCCCTGCGCCCCGCCCTTCCCAGCCAGTGCAGCCGGCGTTGGGCCGCGGGCCGCTCGGGGCCTCCCCGTTCCGCCGGCGCTCCTCGGCCGAACCCTTACTGCAGGTCGGGGACGTGCCTGCGCCGCCCTCCCTTGCGGCCTCGTGCTGACTGCCCCGGGAGCTGGCGTCTTGCGAGGGCGCTGGTGTGGAGCTGCCGCCAGCCCAAACCGGCCTGGCCTGGGAGCCCAGGTGTGTGACCTGTAACACGGCGGGGCAGGACTCCGGCCCACGGTGCTATTCCAGCGACGTATGACCCCCCCCCCCCCGGCCCCCGCGCCTTCCCCCTCAGTCAGTAATACGCGTTTTCACTACTCAGCTGCCTAAATGTACAGTGATTTACAGCAAATTCAGCTATCCGGTGACGTACCTAACGCCCCTCCCCGAAGCCAGCCCTGCTGGTGCTTTTGGAAGAAGTGCATATTAAGGAGAGAGGTGGACAGAGGGTCCCATTTGTGAGGGGATGTAGGGAAAAGAGGATGGAGACCTGACTGGGGGCCTGGGAGACAGAGCAGTGAGGCATGTGGCCTGGATTGGCTGGGGAATGAAGGGTGATAATAGATTGAAGGGTGGCAATTTTGCAACAGAAAAGCTTCAAAACAGACTCCAAAGAGAAACTGCTGAGCTTGAATTAATATGCAAACTAGATACCATTAAGAAAAGGAGTACTTGTGGCACCTTAGAGACTAACCAATTTATTTGAGCATGAGCTGTAGCATGAGCTGTAGCTCACGAAAGCTCATTCTCAAATAAATTGGTTAGTCTCTAAGGTGCCACAAGTACTCCTTTTCTTTTTGCGAATACAGACTAACACGGCTGTTACTTGGATACCATTAACTTGGGTTTGAACAGAGACTGGGAGTGGCTGGGTCATTACACATATTGAATCTATTTCCCTATGTTAAGTATCCTCACACCCTCTTGTCAACTGTCTAAATGGGCCATGTTGATTATCACTAAAGTTTTTTTTTCTCCTTCTGATAATAGTTCATCTTAAATAATTAGCCTCTTACAGTTTGTATGGCAATTTCCACCTTCTCTGTATGTGTATATATATATATCTTCTTACTGTCTGTTCCATTCTGTGCATCGGATGAAGTGGGCTGCAGCCCACGAAAGCTTATGCTCAAATAAATTTGTTAGTCTCTAAGGTGCCACAAGTACTCCTTTTCTTTTTAATAATGATTGTATGTATATATAAGTTGCTTTGGTCCTTTTAACAATTACTTCCATTAATTTACCATGAAAGGGACAACCAGGGCCAAAGGGGGAGAGAATTTCAAAGGCACAAATGCAGTTAGGCACCTAACCCCAATGTTACCATTATGTGATATTATCTCAATTCTCACATAATTGATGTTTTTAAAGCCTGAGCTCTTAAAGTCAAATATTAGGGTTGCATTTTTTTACTAGCTCTAATACAGACTTCCTCTGTAACCTTAATCAAAGTCACTTAATTTTACTATGCTTTAATTCCCTCATGAGTACAATGGATATAATAAAACGTAATGTGAGTCTTTCTTAATTATTAATTGTATTTCCTGGTTATATCGGAAACTAGAAGTACATGTGCTAAAATATCAAACCAGTTAAAGAGGCTACCCTGATGGTGTGTTGGGCCTGACCAAAAGCAAAACGTAATGGCAATCGGGAGCCTGCTCTCAGAAGATTTCCAGCGTATACAGATTTGCAAGTGTGGGAGGTTCTGATAAAGGTCCACATTGTGGAGGATGCTTTCCTAAACAAAACTAAATTTCAGATCTTTTGAGATTTGCCTTATTACTTGCACTTGCTTCCAGACTCATTTGAGTATATTTGTCGTCATCTGCATAATTGGAAAGGTTACCAATTTAAGACTAATTTACTTTTACAGATGATATGACAATACTGATTTTATATAATGGAAATCACTTGCTTAAATTACTAAAAAAGCTAGGTTGTACTGTGAGCCAAATCTGTTGGGTAACGTTCAGTATGACACCTCTGAGAAATCAAAAACATGAAACTTTTCTATTAAGATTCCAAAATGAGCAGAACAGGAGCAGCAAGGTAATTCATATGCAAATGTGGTAATTGCTTGGATACAAAAGTTCAATTTTGCTATGAAATTTTCAATGTTGGTTTTTTTTAAGTTGGAGAATCCATAGGAAATGAGTCAGTTTGTGTTGAGAGTAAAAGTGATGACTATCTCAGGGTAAGAAACTATTAGTGCTTAAGGAATCCTTGCCTTATATAATAAAATTAAATTTAATTTTGTGCTCATGAAAGTAACTGAAGACAATGGAAGGCCTCAAATTTATGTGCAGAGTAGGTACAGCTCCAGCAATAACCATCCATGCTATCCCCACCACTGGGTCTGATTGTCTTCTTGCAATAGGTTTAGAATAGTACAGTTCCACTGATTTTAGAGTCATTATTTCTATTTTAGATTGGTTTATGTAAGGGGGTATTAGTCCAATTGTATTCCAACCATTTATGGGATGAGTGTTTTAGATACTCTTTGCTAATACTGCCAACAAACATGTCGGTTACTGCCATTTATTATGGTAGTTTTGTTGTTTGGAATTTTGATCAATTTGCACTCACGCATATAGCATCTTTCAGTGCTCTCTGTTCTCACAATACTCATGTGAGCGTTAAGTATGAATATCTGCATTTTACAGGTAAAGGTCTAGAGCATCCCCTCTCAAGGAGTAACCTTCAGGAGGTAGGCAGGGGGAGGAGTATCTTCTCATATTGCTCTCCGTTCAGCTAATGTTGTTCTCACAATACATACTAGAGCTTCCTCTGATGGCCCACTGATGTTACTTCCTGAAAATCACTTTGATGTAATAGTGATAGATAACCAGTAGCTTGCTTCAAGCATCTGAAGTCCAGAAAGTGTACCCTGTCTGGGGGTTGCTTCTTTAGAAGAAACTGGGATTCCATTACGGCTTATAGATACAGCCATAATGGTGGTGTTTCTGGAGAGCAGCAAGATGTACCTGGGTTTTCCTTTGTTCTTTAACTGTCAAATCAGGATGCTGGTTCACCAAATGGCTGAAGAATATAGGCTATGAGTACATAAGCACTAGGGAACAGGGAGAGAGATACATCAGCAATCAACTCGTGTCTGGGAAATACTGATGCCAGTGGGCAAAATCAACCCCACAAATGTCAGAGCCTTCAAAAAGAGGCTCTTGCCCCTGGCAAGAAGGGAGGAAGCAGCATGAGATTTGAAAATGCTGCACCTGGAGAGAATGCAAAAAGAAAAACTAACAGGAAGAGTGGGTGAGAGAGAATCGGGAGCTAAACATGTACCCACAAGAAATAGCAGGGAAGAAACACAAAAGGAAAGTCTGCGATTAAAATGACCTGACAATGCAGCTGAGGAGGACACTGATATCCTGATTTCTGCTATGTTGGCAGCTACCAGAGAAGTTCAATGCCGGAGAAGCTGCCTGTCCCACAGATGTCTCCATTCTCTACTTTCACCTTCAGTGGGATTTGTTTGATGATGAAGAACGGGCACAGCTATCCATCAAGACTTTAGTCTCCAAGTCCTATAGCTTTAGTTGCTTTTTGTGAGGTTCTAGATAGCCAGAGTGGATAAAAACCCCCCTCCAGACTCTCAATCATATATCCATTCATTCATCTACTCATTGTCTAGAGGGAGGAGAATTAATTCACAATACAGAGATTTTTCTGGGGGAAAAAGAGACCATATTGAGGAGAAAAAACCAAGACTACACAAAGTAAGCCGAATACTCCATTGAAAAATGTCATCTACTATTTAGTTATATATAATCTTGTTTCAGATTTATTTTGGTTAATAAAATTTAAACTTAGAGCTGTTGAGTATGTACAGTACCATAGTTAGCAACTTAAGTTTCCAACAGACTCATGGAGAATATACTGTGGGTAAAACTGATTGATCAAAATTTCTTAACTCCTGAGTCAGCAGAACACTTAAGAATGTTAGTAATCCTACTGACTTTGGTAAGGCTCATTTGCTTAAAGTTAAGCAAATGTGTAAGTGCATTGTTGAATTGGGACTTTAACCTATATATATATATTATTTGCATTATATTCACCCTTATCTAGCTTGGGACGCTACATTACATAGATACAATGATTTTCTAATGTATGCCTGCACTAATAACACAATCTCCAAAAATAAAACTGTAATCTCTGCCTTCAAAACCCAGCAAAGAACTTAATCAAGGACTGGATAGTAATACAGGTTAAAAAAACCCTATCTTCCTCATGGTCCAGTGTGGTATAAGGATAACAGAACAAGTCCTCTGATGTGCTCTTGACGTAATTTGTGTTAGATATCTAACCAAAGAAGCAACCCCCCGCCCCACCACAAAAAAAAAAAAAAAAAAAAAAGCTTCCGTGGAATACTACTAACCTCATCCGGATCCTCCAAAACACTTAAAAAACACTCCCTTCTAACAATTGACCCCCTTAACAATATTTACTTACTCTAAACATTGATTAGTAAACCAAGCAAATCTTAGCTTCCTCTCCAATAATATAATCAACAAATTCATACTTTGTCTATCAGGCAACACGTCTGCTGTATATTTTGATTTTTTTTATTTTCAGTGCTGTAGGAACAAAACCTGGATGGAATCACTAAACAGACGTGCCGCCAGTTATACAACAAAATTGGTTTGTAGTAAAAGAAAACAGGTTACTAAACAACGTGTAACCAAACAAAAAATATTTTGAATTAAGATAGACTTCTCTTGAGAAGAAAACCAGCTGCCATGCTGCAGTCAGAGATGAATTTTCCAGATGTTAATCTTTTTCCCACGTAGTGTTGGCAGTTTTCCAACAAAACTGATTTTTCACCTCTCTCAGGAAAACCTATGTTAATATACACGACAATTTAAATCCATGCTCTGTCTGAGTGGTCTTTTAGGAATTATAGCCATATTAAAAAAAAATGTACAAAGAGTGAGGGTTGCTACCACACTCATTCTGAAACTCAGAACCACCTTTTGCCCCACTCCTAAACTCCCAGCCTTCCCCAGACCCCACAGTTTTCTACTGCCCACTCCTTTCCAGAGCTCCATGGCTCTTGCCTTATACCCCTGAAGATCCACCTTCATCCAAGGCTCTCAGCCTCCTGCTGCCTGCCCTGTACCTTTCCCCTGTCCCATGGCTTCTTGCTACCCACTCCCAACACTTGCCCTGATCCTTCTACTCTTGCCCCCATCCTCTCCTGAACAGCTGCTCACATCCTGCTTTCCCACTCTCCTTCAAGCTCCACATCCTCTTGCCACCCTTCCCTGAATGCCAGAGCCTCTCATCCCTCTCTCCAGCCACCCACTGTTGCCTACAAATCCCTCATTCTCTCCTCAATATCCCCCAAACTCTATCCACAGGCTGCTCTCTTCCCACACACTTCCGTCTCACCCATATCCCACACTGACTTCACTGGAAGTCTTTCCATTGACTTAAATAGGCTCTGGGCCTTAGAAGTGTCACTTTTGTTTCAGACTGAGCAGATCAGAGGTGGGCAAACTATGGCCCATGGGCCACATCCAGCCCACGGGACCGTCTTGCTTGGCCCTTGAGCTCCTGGCCCAGGAGGCTCGCCCCCAGCCCCTCCCCAGCAATGCTCTGGGCAGCGGAGCAGCGAGCTTTGCTGGCAGCACAGCTGCAGAGCCTGGCCTGACCCGGTGCTCTGTGCTGCGCAGCTGCCTGTCCTGGTGCAGCCCCGCTGCCAGCCACCAGTGCTCCTGGCAGTGTGGTCAGGGAGCAGGGGGGTTGCATAGCGGGAAGAGGAGTTTGGGGGTGGTGGTCAGGGAAGTCATAGGGTGGGAAACAGGGTGGTTGAATGGGGGCGGGGGTCCTGGGAGGGCAGTCAGGAAGGAGAGGGGGGGTTGGATGGGGTGGGTAGGGGTAGGGGTAGGGGTTCTGGGGACAGGGAGAAGGGGTGGTTGGATCTGGCATAGGTCCCAGGGGGCCGTCAAGAAGGGGGGGGGTTGGATGGGGTGGCAGAGGGCAGTCAGGGGCTGGGGGTCCAGGGGCGGTTAAGGAGATGGGGGGGTTGGATGGGGCAAGGGTCCCAGGGGGGCAGTTAGGAAGGAGAGCGGGGGAGTTGGATGGGGCGGTGGGGGGGCAGTTGGGGTGGGGGGTCTGGAGGCGGTCAGGGAACAGAGTCGGGGCCGGATGTGGCAGGAGTCCCGAGGGGGCTGTCGGGGGTGAGAAGCCGGGGGGGGAGGGGGGTTGGATAGGGGTCTGGGGCTGAGTCATGCCTGGCTGTTTGGGGAGGCACAGCCTCCCCAACTGGCCCTCCATACAATTTCAGAATTCCTATGTGGCCCTCAGGCCAAAAAGTTTGCCCGCCCCTGGAGTAGATCATGCTCTGGTATAGCTTACATAAGCAAAAGTAATACCTTTTTGGTACCTCAAAAAGCTATTAGAAAGTCAACCCTTATGTGTTACTGAATATTTTTAAGTCAGTGCTCATGAAAACTAGGGTTATTCCATTGACAAACATTCCTCTCAAACTTTCCTCTTCACATTTGAACTTAAATTTATAAAAGAGTTAAAAAAAATCCTCAGGTTTTAGAATGGAAGAAAAAGTGTTTTACTTAAAGTGAAGACTAAGAATTTATCTGACTGAACGTCTCTTGCATTTTCTTTATACAGTACAACTGAATTGAATCTGAAGTATTACTGAATCCATTACATTGTTTTTACTTAAATAGCTACACACCTGCAGCTCAGTTGAAATGGTGTGACATTGAGTGATCAAAGTGAAATAAAATAATGAATGAAAGGAAGCATTCATTTCTGGTAATAGATGGTTTGACAGTACGGTCTTAAACTACCTCACATCAAAACCAGCTATAAAAATATTCTGGCTTTTAAGCTGTAGCATGACAATTAGATTCCAGCATGCCACAAGCCAGGACATAACATGTCAGTCTCTTCATTCCATGTCACAAAATGCTTCAACCTCGTCTCAGATTTAGTATCAGTTATTTCCATTCTGTTGTTTTCTCACAGTGATCTGAAAGTTAGTGAAAATGAGAAATATCAATATTTTGTCATGTTAAAAGCCTTCATTTCTAGACTAATGTAGTCATTTATTTCAGTACTCATGTCCTCCAGAGTAGTGGTTCTCAACCCGGGGTATGCATACTGCTGTGGGTATGGGGAGGTCTTCCAGGGGGTACAGAAACTCATCTAGATATTTGCCTAGTTTTAGAACAGGCTACATAAAAAGCACTAGAGAAGTCAGTACAAACTAAAATTTCATACAGATAATGACTTGTTTTACTACACTATACACTGAAATGTGAGTACAGTATTTATATTCCAATTGATTTATTTTATAATTATATGGTAAAAATGAGAGTGTAGGCAATTTTTCAGCAATAGTGTGCTGTGACACTTTTGCATTTTTATGTCTGATTTTGTAAGCAAATAGTTTTAACGTGAGGTGAAACTTGGGGTATGCAAGACAAATCAGACTACTGAAAAGGGAACAGTAGTCTGGTAAGAGCGAGAGCCACTGCTCCAGAAAGTGGCATGTATTCATATGGTGTCCCTGAATGATGAATTTGCATTTAGATCTCTTGTTTAGCTGAAAAATATGTATAAAGCCCAAATACTCCTATGAAGCTTGAAAACAAGATAGAACAGTAATTTAGACTTGCTAACCCTCAATCCTGAAGTCTTTACAAAGGCTGGACTACAGTTACTTTCCATGAGCATCATTTGCCAGCAGACTGTAGATTCAGGCCCTGATCTGGCTCTACAGAGAACCTCATTTCATATAGTAGCACACTATTTGCCTTGTCCTCTCTTCATGTATTTGTTTTCTCCCCATCTCCTGATATGCATAAATTGTCAGCACTTTGTGTACAGGGCCCAGTGCAATACAGCCTTGAATTCTATTTGGAGCTTCTAGGTGCTACCGCTATACAAATAATGTAATTAGCTTAAAATGCCTGGATTTTTTTAACCAAAGTCACCAACTATTGAGGCTAGCGAACACCAAAGTGAAGGGCAAAATATTGTCAGATTGTAAAAGCACAGGTGAATTTACTTAACTAATAGGGTAACTTTTACAAAAGCTTCTGAAGACCACACTGTGATCTTGAACTGCATATGGAACTCCCGTTGATAGCAGTAGTAGGTCAACTGGGGATCTGAGCAGTATCACAATACATGCGTTGCAATGTAGATGTGAGAAGAGAACTTGGCCTTAAATATTCCAGTTATCAGAGCAGATCTCAAATAGAGGGCAAGCTAAATTTTATTTAGCAAGAGACAGTCTTTTACACTAAAAGAAATAAAAATTGACAAAGCTTCTTGTCTATACATTCATTTTGCATTTATTTCTAGGCACTGTAATCCCAGAAAAATATAGACAAATATGGGGAAATTCAGAGAAAATGAAGAGTGATCGGGAAGGAATGACTAAAAGAGAAAATACGAATAGCATGGTGAAGTGATGTCTAAAAGTAGATTTGATAGCCATCTTCAAGGTATAATGGTGGTTATGGATGACCGGTGTCTAGTAGACTCTGGTCTGAAAATACAGACATGTATCAGCCAAGACTCATTGGGTTCATTTTAGTTATACCATACACTCCAAACATGAAGAGTAATAATTCAAGGCAGTAAAAGTATATCATTAGAAGAAATATGAAATTAACCTTCTGAAAATTTAGGTGAATATCAGAAAAAGCTGTCTGACAGTGACATCTATTAGACTGTGGAGTAGTGTCTCAAAAGAAGTGGTGGAAAACTGAGCACTGGCTGCATATTAAACAAAATTAGATGAATCATTAGAAAAGTATATAGTAGGAAATAATCCTGTATCAGTAGAGAGATGGACTAAATTATCCCAGGCCAAGTCACAGGAGCCAATCCTTACTCAGGGTAATAGTCTCACTAACTTCATTGAGGAAGGACACTCACACAATAAAGGGCTGGGCCTGTAATAGATGAATCTCATCTTTAATTTCTAGGATTCTGTGAAATCTTTTGCCAGATAGTTAGATTTCAATTGCTAGCTAATAGATTATAATTTAACAAAAACCCAACACCAGCTGTGTTAAAACTCATTACTCATAAAAAATAGCCCTAAAAATGAAGAAATGTCTGCTTCTTTACATGACAATATTACTTAGGTTTCTCAATTTTTCACTCACATAAATGTACCATAAAAGGAAGATCCGAACTTATTGTAGTTCTCATCAGTGGCAATTACTTTATGCATCTAATATGGTTCACAAATTAATACTCCAGCCTGAGGAGTGTATAGCACAGTCAAATAGCCTATGACATTCGTCTAATTCTATTCTCTTAAGGTTCTTATACTGCACTCATCACTGTCATATTTGAAAGATTTCCAGAGTTAGAAAATAAAACAAGGAAACTAATGTCTGTCATGCAGGGTTTCCTCTTCATTCTTCACTCCAGTCAGAAAAATTGCATGCGTGGCACTCTCTCTCTTTTCCGGTAAGTTAGTACTATGTGTTATTTGTGAGGGAAAGATCAAGGAAATGCATGTTGCATCTGGATCAGAATGTTACATGTTTGTGGGTTTTTTTGAGCTGCCACAGTAATGAGTGTAATGCTGTATGATTGAAAATGACTATTTATATTTTTTCCATGGGTGTTGTAGCCTATGCAATTGCAACGAATTTTATACAAAGTGTCATACAAGAAGTAAATGGAAAAGTTACAATCTGTCTTATATGATTATCCTGGTTTAATCCATGTATTATCTTTGTATCTGAAGTTATGAATACTGTCTATGTATCTGTATGTCAGACATGTGTTGTATGTCTGGGTAACACCACCCTGAGAGATTTACATCAAGGCTAGACAGCTGTGTGTTGATGGTCCATTAAGGACACTAAGCTCACAATGGGCCATTGAAACTCATCCCTCCCAGTAAGCTTTTCTTGTGGACACCTCAGAAACAATATGGGCAATGGCTGCTCCTGTGAGTCAGTAAAGCACAAGTGAGGACATGACCCTGGACTCCAACTTTCCATACTCAGGGGCTGAGGACTTTGTTTGGGATAGTAAACTTCCATGCACATGGCAAAGGATATAAAAGATAGTTGAGGCATTTCCATTTTATCCCTTGCCTGTTCCAGTTCTCTGGACTGTGGATTTACAACTAAAAGGAGTGTCTTGAACTATGGACTGAGGACCTTTCAATCTTTTGGAAGTTACCAGAGAGACTTTTACAAGCCAGCAGTCTATTCCATCACTGCTACGAACCTGATATAAGGACTTTTCAAACATTTGCATGTATATGATCTATTAACCATTTATACCTCTCTTTTCTTAATAAATCTTTAGTTTACTAAGGATTGGTTGACAGCATGATATTTGAGTAAGATGTGACCTGCGAGTAGGTGTGCCTCATCCTTTGGGATTAGTAGAATCTCTCAGATGGGTTTCAGTAACCTCTCACTATATTAGACCTGTTTGTCTGGATGGGAGCCAAGGGTTGGAATGCCTAAGGGGGACTGTATTTGGCTTCTGTTTAACCAATGTGGTATTGCAGAAGGTCTATTGTTATTGGCTTGGTGAATCTAATTATAGAATAAACCACCAGTTTTTGGGGATTGTCTGCCATGATTCTTGCAGTCTGCCCTGAGTGTGGCATTCTCAGTGTGGTCCATTCCAGGCACCTGGTCACAATCAGTTCCACAGTCTGGGGCCAGCCCATGGGAAAAAGCCTCTGTCCCCTGCACAAATAAGCACCATTCTAGTAATAAGATGTTCCCCAATTGGTCCTGAGGAGCATAAATATCAAGAGCAGTCAAGCTTCCAGATGGTGAAGTGCTTAGGTATCTTTAGCTCAGATCATTGAGAGTTTTGAAAATAATGCAGTAAATAAACAATGTTATTCCATGTATGTTTTATGTATTCAAGAAAGGAATAGCTGATTCATGGTGATATGTTTATATACACAAAAGCAAAGGGAAGGAGCAAAGAGCAGATCCTGGGCCTGATCTAAAGCCCACTGAAATCAATGGGAGTTTTTCTATCAATAGGCTTTGGATCAGGCTTCTATGTATGAAAGAATATGGTCTTTTGCACTTCCTTTATATAGTCTATTTCTAAACAATGTCATTTATATATATATATATATATATATATATATATATATAAATAACATTGTTTAGAAATAAACTAAATGAATGATAAGACTCAGGTTCAAAAACAATCCTGTTTAGGGAGGCGTAAATTGAAATATATTTTAATCAGTTGTGAATGATGAAAAACCCCAGAGCATAGTTCCTGAGAGTATCTTATTAAATCAAAAGGAATCAAAATCAAATTTAAACTGGCTATTTTGCTTTTACAGTCTAAGAAACTTGTTGTACAGGACAATAATTTTAACCTCAGGAGAATGTTTCAGGCCTGGTTACTTGCTAGGAACAGCAACAGCCACAAAGTGTCACTGTTCTGCTATGCTCAAAAATGAAATCCTGCATAAAACTGCAAATTCCGTTCTGTTACAGTTTGTGGGGCCAGATTCTCTCTATTATACTGGTGCACATATGCAGTCAGTGGGATTGTACCATTGTAGCTAAGGAACTCTTAGTTTCAGGTGAGTTATGTGATTGTTCTCAGAATATTGTCTTTTGCCTTACCCAGTAATTCAGTATCTCATTGAAAAGTTTGTTATGTCTCCTATCTATTGTCCTAGCTCGCTCAGAGCTAGGACTTTTCTGTAGAGTCTTTGAACTCTACAGAATTCTTTATAGAAATATATCCATGCTATAATTCTATAGGATATGTTTAAAATTCAAAGGCAGGATATCATTCTCTAGTAAATTCTACAGGTTCTTAGAATAATTTTTCTCAAGCCCTATTACATTTCTATAAACCTTATTTTTCATCACTGCTAAATACAATAGGACTTTCTCATTTGGGGCACCATACAGAATCAGCTCATCAAGGAACAGGAACATATTTTCCAGGGGCCGACTTACTATATGCACTGAGTCTTGCAACTCAGCTCATCACCATGACCATTCTGAGGCATGTTATGTTTCTGATGCCTTGGCATTGGGATCATTATCATCAACTACTTTACTATTGGATTCTCCAACATCTTTGTATTGGGCTATGATGGGGTGAGCCCTACAAGAGCTGTGTTGGGTTGGGTGGGCCTGATCAGTTAATTAGGCTGCAAATAGGAGAGCCTTAGGCCAGAGTAGCTGGTTGGAGAGAGGCTCACCTGTGCAGGAACAGGTGGAGTCTACAAAGCCAGGTAGCAGGATACAGACTGGGTGGTGCTGAGAAAGGGCAGTCGCTCCCTGGGAAGATGGAGGAGTGTTTGGGGGCTGCTTGTAAAGGCTGCAGGAAGTCGGGCAGCAGTCGCTCCCTGGGGACAGGGTGGTGGGTTCTTGGAGCTGGTACACCCAGAGAGAGAAGGGGAACCAGAGAGTAGGAAGCAGTCCAGGGAAGGAGTAGAGGGAGAGGAAACTCAGAACTGCTGAGCTAAGGGTCCCTGAACTGGAACCCGGAGTAGAGGATGGGTGTGGGTTCCCCTACCAGCCACTGAGGACAAAGCATAGACCTGAGGCAGTGAATGGGAAGACTGCCTAGGACTGCTGATGGAGTGTACCCTGGACAGGGGAATGCTGAGTGGCATAGCCAGAGGGTTAAGTCATGAAGGAGATGCTGAGGGTCCTGGAGCAAGAGAGGAGCTGCAGACCAGAGATAGAAAGACAGAGTGATGGCGTGTAAACTGCAGAAGGGGGCATCTGTGGCGGTTCAGTGATGAGACAGAACACAGCTTTTTGCAAGCAGGCAGGCTGGTCAGCTGAGATGGGCGTTCTCTGCCCCCCCCCCGCCTTCCACCTTCTCCTTTTATTATATTTCTCCCCCCTAAGCATTACACACTGCTACCGCAAAAAGATACACAAAGGAATGTATGACGTTGATTAATATACTTAGTTGCATCTTTTATATACTACAATCCTGGTTCTCAGGCCTTGAGCCCAGGCTAAGAAAGCCTCCCACAATTGCTGTCCAAACAATCAAGTTCTCATGGTTCATATCTAGCCCTTGTCCTTGGATAGAGCAATGTGTGCATTGCTTCTACGAAACAGTCAGGGTGTGCCCCGCCTGCTTCCAGGTGGACTAGCTAAACATTAACCCTTCATCTCCCCGTTTTTTATTTATTAATATTTGGCCATCTCATGGTAGCCGTCAATTTGTTTTGTCATGCTATTTAACTCCCAGACAGACAAGGACATAACCTGGGGAGCTTTCCAGGGCAAAATTTTACAAAATCTTAACAAGGAAAGAATACATTGTACACAGCAGCAGCAAAAAATAAGCCCAATAATTACAAACACAAAATAACCAAAAGCTCAACATCTGCAATATAATCATCTAAAAGGGGTACACTTCTTTTAGGAAATAGCAGGCACAAAAGGCACACAATCATCACAGAATTAGCAGTGATTTGGGCGAGAATCGCCACAAACAAAGTCTCAGGAGTCTCTGGCTGTTGATCTGCTGCCAGTCTTCGTTGAGCCGCGGCGACCAATGCTTTTACTGCTCCCCATGTCACGGGCTGGCTTGGGACGCTACGCCTCCTCCGTTTCCGTCCTGTCGTTGTCGACTCGGGGGGCAACGCGGTCTCCAAGGTCAGCTGAAACTCCGGTATGGGATTCGACAGTCCCTGGTGCCATGCCATGTTGTTTAAGTGCCGGTCGCACACACCGAGCTGGAACCCACAACGGTCCTGCAGGGAGAGACACAGCAGCATATCCCCAACCCCAAGTGATTAGAGGTACTGGGCCCAGCCACTGTGGATCGGGCAGCTGACAGTAATAGACACGTGGTCTTTCCAGTACCTCAGATTTGTGAAAATGCCGATCCGCAGGGGTCTGCTGATCTGCACTCAGTGTTAAATTATTTAAAGTAAACAAGAGGATATGCATTTGTTGTTAAATGTCTCCTAAGGTTCGGAGACGCAGCTCCCCTTGTTTTAATTGTTTATCTAGCAAGGTTTTGAGTGTGCGATTGGCACGTTCAACAATGGCTTGGCCCGTGAAATTATAAGGGATTCCGTGTGTAAGACGGACGTTCCAACGGGCACAAAAGGTGGGGAGGGCTGCAGAGCAGTAGGCTGGGGCATATCTGTTTTAATTTGGCAGGGGCGACCCATAACAAAAAGGCAGGCCAGCAAATGGTGAATAACTTTGTTAGTGGCTTCCCCACGTTGTGGGGAAGCCCAAAAAAAAACTTAAATAAATATCAACGGAAACATGTAAAAACAAATAGGGGCGGAATTGTGGCACATGAGTAACATCCATCTGCCACAGCTGATTTGCTGCGGTACCTCGGGGGTTAACGGCATAAGAAAAAGTAGGAGCAGCAGCAGCACAGTGGGGGCAGGAACGAACAATGGAACGTGCATGATCAGCAGGAATGTGAAACTGCCGGGCCAAAACAGAGGCAGACTGATGAAAAAAGGCATGGCTTTCAATGGGGTCAGAAAAAAGGGAATTTACCTGACCACGCAACGCGCGACCGGCGCGTGCATTGCCCTCAGTGAGTGGCCCAGGCAGAGGGGTATGACTGCAAATATGAGCAACAAAATAAGGGAAATGACAAGTGGCAAAAAGGTGCTGCAAAAACAAAAACAGGCGAAGGAGGTCTGCATCAACCTGAGGGGTAATGAGGGCAAGGGGTAAATGATTAATTACCTAATAAACATAATAGGTATCCACAATTAAATTAAAGGGACAATCAGCAAAAGGTTGAAAGGCCAAAATAACAGCAGCTAATTCTGAGGGCAAAGGGGGATGGTAAAAAAAACAATCTTTTAAATCTAACACACAAAGTTGATCGGTTTGAGGAATTAAATTTGGATTTGGCAAGCCAAATTGCAAGGGGCCCATAGGTTGGATGCGTTTATTTATTTCCCTTAAATCATGTAACAGTCGCCAAGCACCCGATTTTTTCTTAATAACAAACACCGGGGTGTTCCAGGGACTAGTGGAGCTCTCCAGTCGCTGTGCTTGCAAATGCTGCTGCACAAGCGAATGAAGTGCTTTTAGCTTTTTTAGAGGGAGGGGCCACTGATCAATCCATACGGGCTCTAAGGATTGCCATACCAAGGGTAAGGCGGAGGGCACGGTGGGTGAGGGAGGGTTTTGGGCCATCAGATGTTAATATCGAGGGTGGTGTCTAACTTTGTAAGTAAATCACGGCCCCAAATATTGAGGTGGACAGGGAGCACAAAAGGGCGGATAGTAACAAGGGTATGGCCTCCCGGTTTAGAGACCGTGACCCAAGACAAACTTTGGCGCCCGGGTTTACTACCCCCGATCCCCCACAATTCTTTAGAAGGAACCGTAGGCCAATTAACCGGCCACTCCAGATCACGAATCACCGTAACGTCAGCTCCAGTGTCCACCAGCCCTGTAAAAGGAACATCATCTAAGAGAAGTGTTAACTGAGGCTTCGAGGGGCGGACTGACATTGTCAGAGCAACAAGTGGAGAAGACGCGCTGTGAGACGGCGAGTGAGACAACGTCGATCCAAAGCTGCCTCCGCCCCGAGTTCGATCCTCGGCAGCTGGCACCTGATAGGGGACTAAAATCAATTGTGCAATTGACCGTCCATGCGGGAGCGACTGTGGAAGATGAGTCCACACCTGAACCTTAATAATGCCAGTGTAATCAGCATCAATGACCCCTGGAATGACAAAAAAGCCCTGTTTCCCAGCATGTGAGCGAGGGAGAACAAGACCTACAAAGCCGGCAGGGAGAGGTCCCGTCACCTGTGTAGGTATAGCACAGACCTCCCCTGGCAGCCGAAAGTCAGTGTCCTCCTGCATGATCAAATCGAGCCCTGCACTTCCAGCAGTCGCCGCCCTCATAGAGTCTACGGATTCCAAGGCAGAGGAGCGATTGCCTGAGTAGGAAACACCCTCGTTTGGCCCTGGGTTCGGGGGGGACCCGTCGCGTGGTTTCCCGACCCGCTACGACACTGATTAGCCCAGTGATAACCTTTCCCACACTTGGGGCACTTCTTTGAGGGTCGGGCTGGTGCCTTAGATGAGCGACACTCCCGCTGAAAATGACCCTCCTTACCACAGCGGTAACAACGCTTCCCCTCCTTCCCAGTTTTTCTGAGGGCGGCAGCCAGAACTCCAGCCTTGTGGGCTTGTGTGCCAATGTTCTGGCACGCCCGCAGCATGTCTGAGAGCTCTAAAATACCAGAGGCTTGTGCTGCCTGGAGAGCACGGCGGCAATCCTCGTTTGCATTTTCAACTGCCAATTTTAACAGGAGCTCGTGAGCTGCCTCAGTGTTATCCACCTGCCGGAGGATAGCCTCATGCAATCTGTTGGTAAAATCCAAAAAGGACTCTGAGGCACCCTGACGGATACTGACAAAGCTTTTGGTAGGCTTGCCTGAATCCGGGACCTTCTTGAAAGCATGCTGGGCACAGGTGGAAATAATGGGGAAGACGGCCTGAGGGAGTTGAGACTGCATCTGAATAGTAGCAAACGGGCCCTCCCCTGCCAATTGCTCATAAATGATACCGTGCGCTGCATGTACCTGAGCTTGGCGTTCTGCCATCTGCCGATACTCACTAAGCCAAATAACATACTGACTAGGTGACAACATCATGCGCAGCAGCGTTTTCCAATCCTCAGGGATTAGGGAGTACCCAGTACCTATCCCTTCAATGAGACCACGCACAAAGGTGCTAGTCAGGCCAAACTCACGAATTGCTTTCCTCACCTCTCTAACCACCGAGTATGACAAAGTGGTCCAGGTGCCCACGGGGTTGCCCTGGTCATCATTCTGCCAGGTCACCGGGCAAACTGAGACCAGATCAGCCAGCTCCTCCGCAGTAAGATCTGATCGAGCTTTTGCTGCGTGAACCATTTGTTGCACCAGCGAAAGCTTCTGAGCAGATGCAGATGACCCTCCGGGGGGCCCCACGGGGGGAGGGTGATCACACACCGGCTCCGGTGGGGAAGGCCAGGGAGGCGGTGGTAATAGAGGCACTGGGGGCGAAGCAGGGGGAGGGATGGCTGCAGGAGCGAACGGGGGCGGCGGGATCGGCAGCCCCTCTGTTGGTGCTGGAGAGGGCCTTTCCGAGGCGACACGCTGTGTCGCATCGCCAGGAGGGGGGATGGCTGCAGGAGCAGACGGGGGTGGTGAGATCGGCAGCCCCTCTGTTGGTGCTGGAGAGGGCCTTTCCGAGGCGACAATCTGTGTCGCATCGCCAGGAGGGGGGATGGCTGCAGGAGCAGACGGGGGTGGTGAGATCACCAGCCTCGCGAGGGAGGGCCTGTCGGAGGCGACACGCTGTACCACATCGCGGCAGAGGTGCCAGGCATGTAAAGCCTGCACGGGCGCCCGAGGCTCTTTGTGCAATGTCTGGCCCAATCGCTCCCAGTCTGCTAGCTTAAGGCTTCCGGCTTCAGGATACCACGGGCACTTGGCACACACCTCCTGTAGCAGGAGAGTAAGTGCTCGAGCCGGGCAGTCATGCTGAGCCTTACGCAGCAAATACTGCAGCTCATTGCGGTGTTGCACTTGCAAAGCAGAGAGGGAGCTTCCCATACTTACCACAATGAAAAATACTCACCGGGATCCGCGAAGCGGATGAGTGACGCGTCTGAAACCCTTGCTGGGCGAGGTGAGTGCTGAGGGCCCCACGTTGGGCGCCAGTTGTGGCGGTTCAGTGATGAGACAGAACCCAGCTTTTTGCAAGCAGGCAGGCTGGTCAGCTGAGATGGGCGTTCTCTGCCCCCCCGCCTTCCACCTTCTCCTTTTATTATATTTCTCCCCCCTAAGCATTACACACTGCTACCGCAAAAAGATACACAAAGGAATGTATGACGTTGATTAATATACTTAGTTGCATCTTTTATATACTACAATCCTGGTTCTCAGGCCTTGAGCCCAGGCTAAGAAAGCCTCCCACAATTGCTGTCCAAACAATCAAGTTCTCATGGTTCATATCTAGCCCTTGTCCTTGGATAGAGCAATGTGTGCATTGCTTCTACGAAACAGTCAGGGTGTGCCCCGCCTGCTTCCAGGTGGACTAGCTAAACATTAACCCTTCAGGCATCTACCTCAGTTATTCCACAGCGTGACCAGGAGGAGGTGCCAGTGTAGGGGTGAGTGGAGCACCCCATGACATCGGCATAGATGATCCTGTGCAGGGCTTCTCTGTGTCAGGTGGTCCATCCTTGGGGATGGCTACAAGTATTTGATGTCTTGACACTGGCTGCTTTGGTGTTAGATGCATAGAGGTGACGGTCACATGTGTGAATGCCACTGTCACATTGTTAGGTATGCTGTTATTGGATTCCTGGGTGCTAGGAAGTCAGGACTGTCAGCTGTTTGTGCACCATCTGTTCTTTTACTCCAAGTGACAGTCTCCTGATCATGGAGTCTTTGTGTCCCCTCTTAGGATACAGGCCTTTCCTACTTCTTTTTCTCATGTCTTGTCTGTACTATACCTAGGTAAGATCGGTCCTCTGATCTGCAGGCTTTCTAAGTCAGCCTCATTGTCATTTGGGAACCTGAAGTCAGTCCAGGATCCTTGTCTCTCAGGGCTCTAGTCACTCCATCTTCTGCAATGTTGCGCCTGAATCTTGGTTCACTTCTGATTCATGAGTTCCTCTAAAGTCCTTATCCCTGTGGACTTTGCTGCTCTTGGATGAAGTGCGCTTAGATGAGTGGGATCCAAAAGACTACAAAAGGCTTTCAAGCAACTATCTGAATTGGACTCACAATTTCTGAAATTAAATAAATAGTTTCTGTCTGTAAACAGATAATACTACGGATAATATTAAGCGTAACTCACTTTCCACCCAGAGATTGCAGAGTTTGAGCTGTTTAGACATACATTCTTGTTATGAGCTTGCAATGATTCTTCTACTACTACAGTAAGATGTTAGCATATTCTAGAAAGTCGGAAGGCGCTTCTACTGTATGTCTCACAAATCAACTGCCGATCCATCGATCGCCGCGTGTCGATCCCCCAGTAAGTGTAGACAAATCCTTAGTTTCATCATTGTAAAATGGGAATAATAGTACCTCACTCCCTGATCGGTGTTGTGAGGCTCAATTCATTGCGATGAACTTTGAGATCCATGGGCAAGGTGCTATAGAAGTTCAAAGTTATTATGAAAAATGATATGTCAATCTCAAAAGGCGCAGAGTTCATGTTTGGTTTAGATAACTAACCCAAGACATGACAACTACTGTACCTGATCCTCTGAAGTCTGCATTCTCCCTCATGAGAATTCTGGTGTTCCTTCTTTCCGGTCAGGTTGTAAATAACACAAGAACAGCCTCTGTATTTCTGGTATTGGCCCAAATTGGGAAGCATCGAGATTGACAAAAATGGAAAAAAAGTACTGCATTTAAACTTTTTGAACTTTGGGCTTCAAAACTTTGGGCTCTTTCTTGTTTTCTAAATCAGAACTAATTCACCCAGCCCTAAATATCATGGTAAAACATTAGAGCCTTTTGTTTGGTGCCTTTGGGGAGTACGTTTCATTGTTTCTCCCTTCACTGAAGTCATAGTAAAATGAGAAGCTATGGGCTTGTCTACACTTGAAACACTGCAGGTTTTAGAGTAACAGCCATGTTAGTCTGTATTCGCAAAAAGAAAAGGAGTACTTGTGGTACCTTAGAGTGGCAAAGCTATAGTGAGTGCTTCAGTGTAGACACAACCTGGGGTTCTCCCGTGAGTGCAGGTAATCTACCTCACAACCAGTGGCAGCTAGATTGACAGAAGAATTGTTCCATCAACCTACCACTGTTTTCACCAAGGTTAGTTCCTCAGAGGTGTGGATTTTTCACAGACGTGAGTTATGTAGCTGGGTTGACCTAACTTTTTAGGGTAGACCAGACCTACATGTGTAAGTCAGAACAGTTTTCAGGCTCCCCGGAAGGTGGCAGTAAACACCTACTGTACACGGAACAAGTCCTGGAGAGTGCATAATAACAATTCCACTCTGCTCCAGCATTTAGTTTGCTTCCCTTATTTTACTAACATAAGCACCGCTGTAATCATTAAAAGAGAATGAGCTTGAGCAGATGCATGTGACAATTTGAGCATACAATTCCTCTGTTCTTTCTGGGATTTTCTTTTCTGTCACCATATTGCCAACAGGGCCATATTTTTTGTTTGGTCTTTCCTCCCTGAGTATTAAGTTCAAAATCACTTCCAGAATGTAAGCCACAGAAGTGGGGAAAATTAAGGAATAGTAATACGAATAAACTGTCTACCTCTGAGAAAATGCTTAGTACAAAGACATTGGAATGATTAGATATCTTTTTTTTTAACTTTAGTTTTCATTAACAATAATAATAATACCTAGAGCTTGTATACCACTTTTCATTAGCAGATCTCAACGTGATTAACAAAGTGATTATCATTATCTTTATAATCGAGATAGGGAAACTGATACACAGAGAGGTGAAGTAACTTGCTCAAGATCACCCAGTAGGCTAGTAGCAAAACTGGAAATAGAATCCAGGTCTTGAGTTCCAGTACATTGCTCTATTCATTAGGCATCATTGCCTCTCCTTTAGCACTTACCCAATTTTCTGTACACCTGGGGACACTTTAAGTTGGGGTTTCTTAGTGTTCATTCTCAGGGCTAGCCCTCAGCATTTGCAAACCCTGTGACCACAGGGAGTTCCATTATGCTCCGAGGAACCTGAATTCAAGCAGGGTCGAAAGTGAGTCAAGTTTTCCCCTTCTCCTAGATAGTATTCAATGTTCAGAAGGCCCCATATGACCTCAGGCCAGCCTTATCATTAAAATTTAAAATTTCTGACCTGATGCTCCTGCGTAACAACAGCATTTGCACCGAAACAAGTGAAGTTTCATTGGTGTAAATGGGATCTGAATTAGGGCCAATATTCTTACAGCTGTAGCATTTTCTTCATTTAACAGTTAAAAAGATTTAGGAAGGAACCACTACATTTGAAAGAATATACAGGGGTGGAGAGTAGCCTCTTTTTCTTTTTTTTTTTTTACACTTAGAAAGCTAGATAATATGATAAAACTGCTTGTTTGGCCTTAACAATATGCAAACAACATTGCAAAGAGCTGTAAAAGCCATGGACAGCATTCCCAACAGAAATATATTAACATACTTTCATATTACAGTAGTACTTTGTGGTCTCTTTTAGGATTTCAGTTAGTATGTGATTGGATGTGTTGTAGCTAGTAAAAGAGGTAGACACACAAATATATTTTACATTAATGTACTTTTGAACCATGTTACTGAACATTATTACTGACAGAGTATTATAACAACTGGGTAATACCAAAGCAAAGCATCACTCGTTTAGCTCTCCACAAGCATTCTACAAGTTCACACAGTAACACCATTTTGTGCACGTACGAACACTGACTTGTGTTTCAGAATTAAAGGGAAATATATATCCATTCCTCAGTACATTTATGTAACTTCTGTTAATGCTCATGGGAATTACTCACATGCAGCTTGGTGGGAGAATAAACTGCCAAGCTGTTAATTAAAATGTGCTTTTCTGAGTCACTTGCTGGTTGCCAATACCTTGCTGAAAGAATGGGAGCCGAATAATCAAATGTCATAAGCCAATCACAGGCCCTGTATATTAGTTTAACATGAAGAAAATGTTTAATGATTAAACAATAAAGGCCAACCCTGACCCCTCTTGTATCACAGCATTTGGAGAACAAAAAGAACCGGTGAGCCTAAAAAATAGGTGTACTGCAGATGCCTAGACATGAAGTCCTAGTCAGACAGACCTACCTATGGGCAGATCCTCAGCTGGTGTAAATTGTCATTACTACATTTCAGTGGAATTATGACAGTTGATACCAGCTGAGGTTGTGCCCACATCATCTAACTCCCCAGGAGTTTTGGATTAGGCAAAGGGAAAAGGAATATAGGTAATAAAAACAGTGCATGAGTTACCCTCACAAGTTAGCTGTGAAGATGTAGCTCTCCCAGAATGATGGAGGCATTGACCCTTATTCTTGCTAAAAGCTGGTTTGTTAGAGGAGAAGGAGGCACTGTAGAAGGCTTCTGTAGAAACAACAGATGTATATGTATGTTTTTGAGTCAGAATTATCTATGTTTAGAGTTTAGAGTACGAGAAGAAACAACAAAAGTGAAGTCAACATGAGAACTTGCAGTGGATGCATTCGCTGTAACATATTGTGCTTAACTGAACACAAAATGACTTCCTAGGTGAAACCCTGGCCCCATTGAAATCAGTGGCAAAACTCCCATTGACTTCAATGGGCCAGAATTTCTTACCCCATCTCTGCAGACGGCAGAAGCCTTAGATGTAAAAAGGTACAGTACATAGTAAACAAAGACTTAAGTTACAGTACATAGCTAACTACTCCATGGTGCTTGGTTGGGCTCAGAAAGGGCCAGAAAGGAAAGGAAAAGTAGGGTTTCCTGTTATGTGGTTAGTCACCCCCTTCTTCTGAAGAGCTTCTGTCAGAATCAAGTAGAAGGATGACAGCACAGGTACAGGCATGCACAAAAATTCCCATCCACTCCCTGGCAGGCTTGCCAGCTGCAGAATTTTGCCACTGCTGAACCTCGATGTGGGCAAACTTTGTTCCCATGATGCAGAAAAACATTCTCTTGATTTCTCACTTAAATTTGCATATGGAATACATGAAAATTTACCCCCATACATGGTATTTAACTACTAAATAGTAAAGTTTACCCTGATTTTTAAACCAGCATTCAAGCAGCTTGTTGAGGCAGTTTTTTCACTAATATGCATCTGATGGCTAACATCAAAGCTATAACAATCTTTCAGTTAGATATGATTTTCTAAAGAATGTAAATACGTAATTAGTATGTAATGGGCTGGGGAACTCTAGGAGGTAAATAGGTATTTATATAATTTTACACATATTGGAAGTATATCTATTTATACCCTTTAAAAATGTGTATTATTAACCCTACAAAATGGAGTGACAACTTCAGATTCCAGCCAATCTATTGGAGAAGTATTTGCATATATACATATTTATAGTTAAAACATGTATTTTTGCACGTACTCAGTACTGTTGAATGTCTCATTTTCTACTGGGTATATATGTAGTTAAGTTTGTAGAGTGTATTTTACATTTTGGAAATTTGCCTTTGGGTTCATTCCAGGTGACTGAATAGATAGTGTATATTTGATGTAATATGTGAGGGGAGAAAGGAGTGATTTAAGTTGTCAAGCACCAAGTAATTTTATACTAAAATTACTAAAAAATTGTAATCTAGAGACACAAGAATGGAAAATGCAATCTTAGTAAGTCTCTCTCTCTCTCTCTCTCTCAATGCCAATTCAGAGATGTGCCCCCCCCCCCACTGTTTTAGTCACATGGGTTCTTTCTATGCCTTGGGGGACACCACAGTTAACGTTAAGCAAAATAATCACAATTATTCACAATCTCTTTCATTTTTAAAAAGAGAAAAAGAAAGAAAAGAAAACTGAAACCGAATACAATGAATAAACAGTGTTTACTTCAGGTTCAGTTTCTTCTGTATTCCTCTCTCTCTCTCTGTGTATTCAACAGAAATTCACCTTAATCACCTGCAATATGCAAGAGTGGGGATACTCTAGGTAAGTTAAGACCAAAGTATATCATTCCCAAAATTTGGAGTGAGTCTTGTATTAGTGTATCATAGATAACTTAAACAGTGTATTAATGGCAAAGGTGAGCTTAACTAAGTCCTATAAAACTGAAGTTTTTTAAAACTTAGTTACTTAAAAGAAGTCATTCAAGGAGTGGTTTTGAGACCGGGAAATTAATAAATATTAAGAATCTTACATTCAAATAAAATCTCACTATTTCTCTCTTTTGCTGATGTGTCCTCTCCAAGATTACATAGCTTAAACTATCTGGCATTTACAAGGAGACGCTGTTAATATCTTAAATTACAACAGTGTTTTAATATTTGATTAAAATTATTACAAGAAAAATTTAAATCTAACCCCTTGGCAGCACTTTTGAAAACCCCATCTCATCAATGATGCTATCATCTCACGGATTTCATCATGTAACAGAAACAATGCAGGGCTGGGAGATTGCTTCTTCATCATGCTGTGTTGTAGCTTCTTTGTTCTTCTGAGCTGTTTTGTTGTGGTGGGTGTCTGCTTGCAGAGATGCAATGAGCAGGCTGTACTAAGTGTGCTAAGATGAGTGTGCTGTGTTGGTATTTCAGTTCAGAGAGATTTATAATCCTCTCTTTTTATAATCTCATTGATGATGGAAGACACCCTTGTTTTAGGGATTTTACTGGATTCAAATATCAGCTGCTGTCACCTTTTATTGGCTCAGCATCGTTGTGGGATTGTCATGGTAGCATTGCTGAGGACTATGCAATCTACTAAGCATATGCAGCAGGGTTGTAATCGCTTTTGTCTTTGTAGTAGGAAAGTCTAAGAATATCTTCAAAGTTAGAGTTTTAACTCTTCATTTAGTCTATTTTCTGATACATCCCTTTAGTTTCATCAGGGTTTAATAGGAGTTGAAATTTTGTTTCAAATAAGTCCAGACAATTCTGTTTTCTATTTAAAAATATTCCAGCTCTCACAATAGCTTTTTTAAGAAAAACATAATTGATTCTTAAAGATTCTTTAAACTTAAGTGGTCATTAGAGTAGATATTGGCTTTTTTTCCTTGTCTTCCTGAGTTTGAGACTTGCGTAAGCATTGCTAGATACCCAGTTAAATTCCCCTATTAATATAATTGCTTTTTACATTGGGAACCAAATGACCTTTGTGACAGGGTCGGGCCAGGTGGCTACAGGAGAGTAATAGAAGGCAGATATATTAGCCCCAGGTTAAGTAGGTCCCTTTTCCCTGGGTAAGGTAACAGGGAAGGTCCCAGAACAATCAGGAACCTTCTGGAGACAATTAAGACAGACAGGCTGATTAGAACACCTGCAGCCAATCAAGAAGCTGCTAGAATCAATTAAGGCAGGCTAATCAGGGCACCTGGGTTTAAATAGGAACTCACTTCTGTTTGTGGTGTGCTTGTAAGGAGCTGGGAGCAAGAGGCAATAGGAGCTGAAAGTGAGAACGCATACTGTTGGAGGACTGAGGAGTACAAGCATTATCAGACACCAGGAGGAAGGTCCTATGGTGAGGATAAAGAAGGTGTTGGGAGGAGGCCATGGGGAAGTAGCCCAGGGAGTTGTATCTGTCGTACAGCTGTTCCAGGAGGCACTCTAGACAGCTGCATTCCACAGGGCCCTGGGCTGGAACCCGGAGTAGGGGGCGGGCCCGGGTTCCCCCCAAACCTCCCAACTCCTGGTCAGACACAGGAGGAGTTGACCTGGACTGTGGGTTCACGAAAACGGCCAAACTGAGGCTGCCGTGAAGCTCCAAGGCGAGCAAATCCGCCAATAAATGGAAGACCCACCAAGGTAGAGGAGGAACTTTGTCACACCTTGCTATGTTTGTACATAAAACATCTTACTAGTAACATTACAGTGGGATTCAGGCAGTTATTATTAGATGAAGGCTTGCACTGAGATAGAAAATATCGACAAATATACATCTCAAAAGAAATTTATACCATCTCAAGCATTTGAAGGAAAGCAAAATGTTTCACCTTTTATTTGGAAACTTAAATCCATAGTAATGAATATCTTCCGTAAAACATTTCCAAACCATAAATGTTCTCCTTAACGTTTGAAGAAGGAAGACTTTTTAGTGTGTTTATATAAGAAATCAGTTTCAATAAGGATATTTCTAGAATTTTTTGTGTGGGTTTGAAACTAAAATTTTCCTTTTGTCAAAGTGGAGGGGTAAAAAAGCACAATTTTATATCTGCGTTTATAGCTCTGATAACACATCCTAAGTATCATCCCTGTTTGGTATGGCCTGCATAAAAACAATATTCACATTCTTTTACAGAAATAGGTCTCTTTCTAAAACATAAATATCTTATAAAATTTGTTTCTTGAGATAAAGATCATATCTATACCAACTATTATCTGATTCAAGAGAGATGTGTCCTTTTCTTTGGTAAGACAGCGTTGTTGATTTGCCTTTTGGCCAAATGATTTCTAGATTTACAAGCTACAATTTACAATCACTTACAGTTTGCAACCAGACTCCTATCAAATAGTCTATACAAAGCATGAATCACAATAACTAGGGCTCCATGTTTGTCACAGAGGCCGCGGAAGTAACGGATTCCATGACTTCCTGCAACCTCCATGACATCTGCAGTGGCCAGTGTGACTGACCGCAGGGCTGCCCAAGCCACTGCTGGAGTGGCCCTCGTCCTGAACAGCGGTGCCGGGGCAGCTGAAGCAGCTGCAGTTCAGCGGCTCTCGGCAGCAGTCCCGGGGCGGCCGGAGCAATGGCTGGCCCCGGGGCTTCTCTCCCCACAGTGGCAGTCGGAGAAGCTGCTGGCCTCCTGGAGCTCCCCCTCCAGTGGCTGGTGCTGGGGGCTGCTCCCCCATGGCAAAGTCTGTCCCCACCCCTAAGATTCAGTCAGGGGTATTTATGGTATAAGTCACAGACAGGTCACAAGCTGTGATTTATTTGTTTCTTGCCCATGACCCATCCATGACTTTTACTAAAAAAACCCATGGTTTAATCGTAGCCTTGACAATAACTAACACCAACATACATCTTTCAAAACACAGTAAAAAAAGAACATGATATAGAATATTAAAGCCAAATAGAAGTTATAAAGCTGCATTCCAGAGTCTGTGTAATAACATTTGGCAGTAATAAGCATGGTTTTATGGCTAATGAATGTGTTATCTTCCTTGACACTTGATGCCTGTTACTGGTGATGGAAAGCAGAGATTTTCTCAGAATTTGCTTAGTTAGCTTGAACATTATATTTCATTATATAAGCAACCAAAACATAAGCATATGAGCTATCCTAGTCTCTAAGCATAATGCATATGAACATATTACAAGTATTTCCTAAAATTCAGTAAAGGCAAAGTGAAGAATGCAATAATCTAAAAGTATAAAACTAAATATTAATACTTTTATTAATAACTGTTTTTGCATCAATATTGTGGTCATCTTCTACACTTATTTATAATTTATTTTTCAAAATGTATACTCGGGCCAGTATCCAATAGACCAGATCATGTTATTTTGCAATGGGTAAATGTCTACAAGCAGCTTTTCAGAACTGTATTCTATCTGGTGGCCCATCTGTGTGCATTGGAGGAAAGGAATAGATCCCACATAACTAAAAGCAAGGGGAACCTTTACATGCCTGTTTTAGTTTTGCTTACATTATCCTGTTACTATTTCTATGACTGCTCTTCTACCTCTCTCCGAGGCAGCAATCAGTTGAATTATTGTCCTGCAAACTAAGCAATATATATATTGAATTGCTGATTGATATTGGTTTAAAGCTTATATTTGGAAGAGCTGAAAAATACCAATATAAAGGAGTTAAAATAAATGAAAGGTTTGCCTTGAAAAGTTCTGCATGTCTAGTCAGCAGACTAGTAAAATATCATATTTCATTACCATCACTAGGTATGTTTTGTTCCTAGGCTGGTACATTGTCATGTTCCATAATTTTGAAGGGATAAAACTGTGGCGTCTGATGCATGAAACTTTTCAGGAAATTTATTTTGGGATCATTTTATTTTTGATTTTAAGACTTGCAACATAACATTTAGTAAAAACAAATTACCTTCTTTATTTTAAACACAGGCCAGTATCCAGTGAATCTTGGAAGGTAGATAGGCTTGGTCTATATGTGTGGGAGTCTAGAGTGCTAAAATGCAGGACAGGATGCATCACTGGAAGCAGGGTTGCCAGTTTTGGTTGGACGTATTCCTGGAGGTTTCATCACATGACATAATTTTTTAATTAAATATTGATCTTTAATTCCTGGAGACTCCAGGCCAAGCCTGGAGGGTTGGCAACCCTATTTGGAAATGAACACTTATCTCTAATTACTTTAATTTTGGAGACACCCAATAGTAGCTCACCCAGAGCACTGATAACTAAAGGCTGTCTGTCTAGATGGAAACAATGAAAAAATTCATCAAAACCCCCATTTATGTTCTGAGATAGTAGAGGCACTGGTACTCTACACTGAAAATATAGCTGTTAGCCTAAAAGCTTTTCCTGTTACATGTGTGCTACAGAGGATAGGGCAGTTGAGGCAATCGGAAGACCAAGGGTACAATTCTGGACTTGCTGAAGTCAGTGGGAGTTTTGCCATGGACTTCAGTTGGACCAGGATTTCACCCCAAGAGCTCAGATGCTATGGGGAAGAATGTAGTATAAGAACCTGAATAGAAGAGAGAAACATAGCTCTGCCCCTGACTCACTGTGACCTTGGGCAAAGCATTTGATCTCGTGCTGCCTCAGTTTTCTCATCTACAAAATGGGAATAATGATGCATAGTTACTGCAACGCGTTTCAGATCTTCAGATGAAAAGTTATGTTATTATTATTTTTAAGTCCTATTTCAACCTCAAAGCTAAAATTAACTCTGCTTTGCCCACTCAGTAATGTTTTCTATGCTTATACAAATCATTTATCAAACATTTAAAACAAAACGTGCTGTACTGTTTTGAGCATACCCTGCTCCCACTGAAGTCACTGGCTATGCTTCCATCAATTTTGGGAGCAGGATTGTGTTCTTATATAGTAAAATTCTACCTGCATCAAACTCCCACCCTCAACTTGCCATCCACATAGTAATGAAATGGCAAATCAAACAGAAAGAAGGTGGGGGTAACTACAGGTAGTCATATACTCCTTCATGACATAATGCTTGTTGCACAAGTCACATCTCTGAGTTGGACTTAATTGGGGCAAATTATGAGGTTTATTACAGCAAACTTGACTAATGGGTTGTGTAGATCTAAGAAAAATGATTTGGTACAACTTTAAAAGGTTAGCTGACAAAAACCAGATGGCTGGGAAGAAGGTTTTTTGTTTTGTTTTCATCTTTAAGATTTCATTTTAAACCTTCTGCTCCCTGCAATAAAGTTTTCAAGCACTTTCCCTGCTACACTGAAAAGTTCAGTAATCATTACATTATCCAATGAACTTCCTACAATGATATTTCAGCTACATACAACACTTGCTTCTATAATACTATAAATATAGGCTCAATCCTGCAAGGAGCTGAGCACTGCAGAGTGGCACTGAACTTCCTCAGCCCCTGCTGAAGTCAGGAGCAAGCACCAGGGCCAAGTGCAGTAAAGGACTTAAGCATATGCTTGACTTTAGGCATGTGCTTAAGTCCCATATAAGTCAATGGGACTTAAGAATCTGGGAATTGCTTTTCTGAATAGGGATGGACTTAAGCACTTGCTTAAAAGCTTTGGATCCCAATTCAGTAAGGTATTTAAGTACATGAGTAATCCTACTGACATCAGTGAGACTATTCATGTGCTTAAAGTTAGACTTGTGCTTAAGTACCTTGCTGAATTGGGGCCTTGCTGAATCGTGGCCTAAAAGAATTAATTGAGGATGGAGGAGAAGGGTCCAGTGAGAGAACCCTACTGAAAAAAATAATATTTTGCCAGCTTCCTGTGTTTAAAAAGAGAGATACAAATGAGACATCGGAGGTAGAAATGCATGCAACTTACTATAAACATTATAGGCAACAGAATAGTAACAGTATTTGTTGTGGTGTGTTTACATTTCTATAGTTCATTGCTTAAGATTTATAGGGAAATAATTTTATTTCTAAATTAACTGGCAGGCATACTGAAGAAAGTAATTTAAAATTGATTTCATTTATCAGCCTAACAAAAAGTATTAAGGATGTCACATTGATGTATAGCATCTAATCAAAAGAAGAACACCGTATTGCAGATTGGTATCATTAACATTTGAATATTTCATATGACAATAAATCTTCAATGCATGCTAAATTCTTTGATATTCCAATGCAACAATAATCCTCCAGTGGCTTTATTATGATTGTTTTAATGGGTTTTTCAAGGGTTGTTTGAAAAGCAAATTACAACTATTATGAATGCTGGCATTATAAGAAAAAAGTTCTAAAGCATCACACCATTTTGATGTTCTAAATTGTTCCATATGTAAAATCAAAGGAGATGAAGCTAAAAGTAATATCAAAGGATGGGGACTTGTTATTTTGTTGAATAATTTCTAACCCCTGTGCTGTAGATACACTTTGTTTGTTGCTTGTTCAATATAGATTAACTTTTCTGTTCGAAAGTTATACTCAGAAGCCCTTTAGTGGACCCAAAATACAATAATTTTTGATATGTTGGATCCTTTTGAGGACTCTGTGCATTGAGGATAATCAGAGCTGTGGTGGCCATGAGTTCATTTCCAGCACCATGCTGCTGGTGCAAGGTCAGATGGCTCAGGTCCACTAGTAGTGGAGGGGGTAAGGAGAGTGGAGATCTAAGCTGTTTTTCCTTTAAAAAGCAGCAGACTATATGCATGATCAGCAAGTAGCATAAACACTATGCCCCTAGCTGGCAGACTGTAGCCTACTGATGCTCCCTTCATAACTAGCCTGGAATCTTGAGGGTCTGGAAAACAGACCAGCCAAGCTGTTTCTCCTCCAACATACATAACACAAAACATGTAAAAATTTGCTGTGCTGTTTATGCCAAATTCAAATGGCAAATATTGTCCCTTGGAATGCAAACAATCCTAAGGAGTATGTGTAGCACCATCCAGTGGAGAGGACTGGGCTTGGTATTAGAAGACTTTGGCTGTGTTTCTGGCTCTACCTTTGACTTGCTGTGAGACCTTAACTATCTCAGTTTTCTCACTTGGGGGTTGTTCCCTTGACAGCAGTAGCTAGCCACAATTTTCAGATGGAATTGTGATTTTCAAGTTATTTCCCCTTCAATCAGGTTTATTTGCAGGGTATCCCTAGTGTGATACTCCTATCAGTTCTTCAGTGTTCCATAGAATCGATCAAGAAAACAGGGTAGATGAGTCTTGAATTTCTTATTTATTAAAAACAACAAACAAACAAACAACCCCCCCCCACACATAAACAGAAAGAGGGAACTTAAAAACAGTCTTTTTGTACATCATAAAGAATAACAGTAATTTAAAAAGGACACAAAAAACAACTTTTCTTTGCAGGACACCTTGAACACCAAACTAAAATAGCGTGCAGATTACAAAAACATAGTGTACGTATCCTATCCAAAGAAACAAATACAGAGATAAAAAGTAAAATAGAAATGCTCTAGTTTACATACTGATTTGAGCAGATGTATAGTAGCTTCTTTAGTGAAGCAAGAGAGTTTTAATCCCCTTTCCCCATCTCGTACTGTCTCAGTTCCTTTTCACATTTTGTTTTACAGCAAACCAATATTTCATGAAAATACACTTATTTTTCACTTTAGTCAGCAGGACTCTGGAACTGCTGAAGGAGAGAGACATTAAGCTTTGGCTGCTCATGCCCAGGGAAAGGATATCTGAGTGGTACACTCAACATGAGGCTGATGTAATGAGTTACTATAAATCTAAAGTCCCTTGGCAGGATACTGGACGTTCATGATTTTGTACCAGCATATCAACCTGCAGATGATCAAGTGAAAGAATAGGTTATGATACAGAATAATTGAGAGCAGGGCTTTGTCAGTCTGAGTTTGATTTCTGTCCATCAAAGAAATTAACGTACTGTATTAACATATCCCTCAAACCAACATATCCTCTTTCTGGCCCGGTCTTGCTTTTTTCTCATCCCTCTAATGAAATTATACAATACCAGAATAAGTAGTATTGAAGGGTCTGTCTCTTGACTCAGTCACATAGTCTCTCCTCTGCAAATGTGCAAATGATGAAACAGATGGTAGCCTGGGACCTGATCCACAAAGTTCAAATCGAGACCCCAAACCTGAAAGTGCTTGGATTCATTGTTTTGGATTCATTGTTTAGACGCAGCTCTCTTGTGAGTGTATATGTAACTCAAACTGAAGTTGCAAAACAGGTAAGGGGGGAAATGAAACAAAAGCAGTGAATGCAAATAAAAACAACGAATGGGAATAACCAGGTGTACAATTATGAAAAAGCTCATTTAACAAATTAAAAAAAAAAGTCTGAACTAAAATGTTATGATTCAGCCAAGCAATGAAAAAGTCCCCTCCTCCGATGTAGCCTCAGAGGTGGAGAGGCTTTGTCTGGGCCAGCAGGGGAAAGAAAACATTTGGATTACTGCCTGCTTTGCCTTTTTTCTCCCTTCTTCGTGGGCACTGAGCCTGTTCATGGGCTCCATGGCTAGACAGAAGCACGTGGCATAAGGGTGTGGATTAAGCCTATGGGCTTCTTATAAATCCTTCCCCGTACCTGGAGCACTGAGGAAAAGCTCCATCCCCATCCCCCTTGGGATTAGTATAAACAGGGTTTTTCAGTCCTTGCTGTGGGGCTGGGAAATAATTTTTCCCTCACTGAGGGATTGTCCTGGGCGATATAGATTTTTCCATCACCCCCTTCCTCTCAGCTGCCCAGGGACCCCGTGTGTAGGTTATGCTGTAAAATTAAATTAGTCAAAATTTGGCAGATACCCATTCAGTAGGGAGTCTGGTTCCTTGAAAAGGTGGATTAGGAGAAGCATCTCCTAAAGATGGTGCAGGATGGGATTGGGGCACCTAATGACTGGTACAGTGAGGACAAAACCCTCTATCTACTTAACTCTTGTATGATGGGTCCCAGCCACAGTGCTGGAACTAGTTTAATGGTGTGGATGGGGCGGAGGCTGACAGCAGCCCTACCCAGGTGGCATGAGGAGTTGGGGGTTGACAGCAGCACTACCCCAGATGGTAGGGAGCGGTCAGGCGTTGACAGCAGCATACCCCAAGATGGTACAGCGGGAGGAGAGGAGTTGACAGCGGCACTCCTCCAGGTGGTACAGATTACAAAAGGAAGGATGACCTGCAAGGGATGAGTTATTGCCAGATAGTTCCCAGATGTGTGAGTTAATAAAGTTGTGGCCTAGTTCAACCATATTCTTGGTGTCTCTTTCTTCATGTAGTGTCTTGATCGATTAGCTCTGAAGAAGAAAATCACAGTAGAATAATGTAAGGTAGTGAGAAATATATTAATCAATTAAGTGAAATTGAGATAGAGAAAGACAAGAGACTATGTGCAAAGACGATAGAGCAGCAGAACTATCAGGTTATCAAAAAAGATTTTACAATACACCTTTTGGGCCTGACTGAGGCTTTTGGGAGTTCAACCACTGACACCAAGGAGAGCAATGTACCTTTCTGCATAGCATCTTACATAAAGAGACCGTGAACACTTGCAAGGGGGAGTCTCATGCAACAGGGAGGAGGAATTTGTGTATGAGGAAGAGGAGGAGGAGAATGCACAGCAGGCAAGCGGTGAATCTGTTCTCCCCGGCAGCTAGGACCTTTTCATCACCCTGGAGCCAATACCCTCCCAAGGCCGGTTCCCGGACCCTGAAGCCAGAGAAAGGCACCTCTGGTGAGTGCACATTTGTAACTATAGTACAGGGTTTAAAAGCAATAGTGTTTAATAGTCAATTTGCCCTCAAGAATTGGGATGCATTCGCGGCCAGTACAGCTACTGGAAAAGTCTGTTAATGTGTCTGGGGATGGAGCAGGAATCCTCCAGGGATATCTCCATTAAGCTCTCCTGGAGGACTCTGAAAGTATTCTGGAATCGTTGCAGCACAAAGCATGGCAGCGAACGGTCCTGGGTTTTGGTCGCAGTCAAGCAACATTCGGTCTATATCTTTCTGTGTTAGCCTCAGGAGAGTGATATCATTCATGATCACCTGGTTGAAATAGGGGAATTTTTGTAAGGGAACAGTAAAAGGACCCCGTTCACGCTGGGCTGTTTGCGCTTGGCTAAAAAGGATCATCCCAGAGAATAGGCATGCGATGGGGTGGGGGGAGGTGTGTGCTGCACATCCACCTGAAAACCACAGTCCTTCCTTTTAAATGTGAAACCCAACCCATTTCTTGCTATGGGAAAGGATGGTGCTGCAGTTTGAAACCATTCTCACATGTTATGCGTAAGAACCCAACCCTTTGCCAAACTGAATTCTGTTGCCCAGCCGTGTGTGATGTGTCACCATACCTGCAGGCGCACAATAAAAAAGGCAAAATTTGACCTTGTACCTAAAGCACATGTGCTGTCTGCTGTGAATTGCTTGATTCACTGTGAAAGAGTCTCCCCTTTGTTCTCAGAAATGTATCATCTTAAATTTTACTCTCCTTTTTTATCCCCCCCCAGGTGCAAATGTTTCTATGCTCCCCCATCATCTCCGTCCCTGAGGTTATCACAGGTTAGAAGGCGGAAAAAATGCATTTGCGATGACATGTTTTCCGAGCTCATGCAGTCCTCCCGCACTGATAGGGCACAGCTGAATGCATGGAGGCATTCAATGTTAGAAGGTAGGAAAGCATTAAGTGAGCACGAAGAGCAGAGGCAGGAGGTGATGCTAAGGCTAATGGGGGAGCAAACAGACATGACGAACCATCTGGTGCAGCTGCAGGAAAGCCAACAAGAGCACAGACCCCCGCTGCATCCATTGTACAACCACCTGACCTCCTCCCTAAGTTCCATTGTTGGATCATATTAAAGAAGTTCTGTATTAAAATCACAAATGAGTTTGATTCCCCATAGTTTAAATTCCAGGGTATTACTAATTAAGAGGTCTCTTGGTTTTTGGTACTGTTTCTCTCCCTCTATGTGTGAAACTTGCAAGCTGCTAATTGCATTAGTACATTCTAAGACAGAGTCTTTGTTCTCAAAGCAATTCACACAGAGAGAGACTCAAAGCAATACTCTGTAACAACAGAAACAGCACCCAGAGACTCCCCGCCCTTTTGTTGTATTAACAATTGTGATTAAAATAGAGATAGAGGATGTATGTGGATGGATGCTTGGTGTGGATAATAACTGAATGATCAGGGAGGTGCCAGCTTAAGAATCCAGTGTCCATCGGCTGAAGAAAGCGTCAAGTGCAAATAACCAGAGGATCCCCGGAGGGCAGACTGGAATCCACCCAACAGCCTCAAGAATGGGAGAACCAAAGAACAAGATAACATCTAGCAGCACGGAGCCGTCAGGAATGTGCTATCTGCTGATTGATTCAGCAACAGCATGATGAAGCAATTCCCACAGACTGGCCTAGGAATAAATTCCTATAAAAATAGACTCTAGAAAGTGAGAACTTTGGGGGGTCTGATTCTACAAACCAACTTCCAGGAGCATCAGATGAGCATCTGACAAGGCTCTGCTCCCTCCTCATGTCCAGGCCACCTGGCCAGTGGCTTGGCATGAGCAACTCTAAGGCTGGTAACTATGATAACAACCTTGCAGAACCTCTCTCTCTCTGTGTGAATAAATATGAGATTGAATGGAATGTTATAACTATAACTCACTGCTTACTATGATTCTTTCTGTATTCACAATAAATGTGGTATTTTGCCTTTTTCCTCTTTAATAAGATCCTGCTAGTTTTTAATTTATTGATATAACACCATATCCTCCTCACCCAGATGCCCACAAACGTGGGGGGAGGAGTTTCCGGGCACCCAGCCACTCCACTCCAGAGGATGGCCCAAGCAACAGAAGGCTGTCATTCAAACAGTTTGATTTGTAGTGTGGCTACAATAAGCAGTGAGGCCTTGTCCTTCCCTCCTTCCGCACCCCACCCCACCCGGGCTACCTTGTCAGTTATCTCACTTTTTTTTAATTAATAAAGAAAGAATGCATGTGTAACCCTTCTGCCTGTCAGAGTTGGCAGCAACAAGGGCCGGGTTCAATATCTAGGGGATCCATTCCAATAACACAATGCAAACTGGCTTGAGCCCCCACCCAATGACCTGGGACAAATATATACCACCCCCGCTGGGCGCCTCCAAGAGGCAATACTTCCCCTTTCGCAAGCACATAGTCTGAGTGTAGCAAAAAGCTTTTTAATAACAGAGAGAAACAATGTGGCATTATGTTGGGGAAATACCACCAGCAGGATTCATAACACAACCCATGAGCAAAAATTGGGGCATGCCCTTTCCCTTTGGTTCATGAGTCCAGCAACCCCAAATCACCCAAAGTCTCAAAAGTCCAGTGGCCCAAAAGTCTCTGTCCCTGGTCAGGGCAGCCCCAGAGTTCGAAAGTTTATCTGCAGAGCTTTACCTCCCAACCTGGGTGGAGATGAGCGGGGGAGAGAGAGAGAGGTAAGGAGCACCTTACATGATCTGAAGCTTCCTGCCCCAATAACAGAGACACTGGGGATCCCACAGCAGCCGAAGTGACCATTTGGGCAGCTATGGGCTCATGCTAGGTGGGGTGGGTGTGCCTATGCAAATGAGATCAGCCCCTGAAGTTCTTTTTCACAACTTGCCACACCTCACCACCAGATGTCAGGGTGGAGCTCATCCTGACTCTGCTTACACATGGTTTCAAAACAATAGTTACTTTATTTCCTTTGCCACACAGAACTGTCACACTGAAGCCTGGACAGTGAAGCCTGGACACTGAAGCCTGGACAGTCATGAAACTGGACACTGAAGCCTGGACAGTCATGAAACTGGTTTTCAAAGCCTCTCTGATGCGCAGCATGCCTTGCTGTGCTCTTCTAATTGCCCTGGTGTCTGGCCGCTCAAAATTGGACGCCAGGCAATTTGCC
Organism: Caretta caretta; assembly: GCF_965140235.1. NCBI lineage: Eukaryota > Metazoa > Chordata > Testudines > Cheloniidae > Caretta > Caretta caretta. The sequence continues at coordinate 49,990,928 of NC_134216.1, read as the reverse complement.
TCAACCTCCAACCCCGCCATAAACGTCTCCCCCTTACTCTCACAGATATTATGGAGCACACAGCAAGCAAAGTTTGACTTTAGCAAAGCTTTTGACACGGTCTCCCACAGTATTCTTGTCAGCAAGTTAAGGAAGTATGGGCTGGATGAATGCACTACAAGGTGGGTAGAAAGCTGGCTAGATTGTCGGGCGAAACGGGTAGTGATCAATGGCTCCATATCTAGTTGGCAGCCGGTATCAAGTGGAGTACCCCAAGGGTCGGTCCTGGGGCTGGTTTTGTTCAATATCTTCATAAATGATCTGGAGGATGGTGTGGATTGCACTCTCAGCAAATTTGCGGATGATACTAAACTAGGAGGAGTGGTAGATACGCTGGAGGGGAGGGATAGGATACAGAAAGACCTAGACAAATTGGAGGATTGGGCCAAAAGAAATCTGATGAGGTTCAATAAGGATAAGTGCAGAGTCCTGCACTTAGGACGGAAGAACCCAATGCACAGCTACAGACTAGGGACCGAATGGCTAGGCAGCAGTTCTGCGGAAAAGGACCTAGGGGTGACAGTGGACGAGAAGCTGGATATGAGTCAGCAGTGTGCCCTTGTTGCCAAGAAGGCCAATGGCATTTTGGGATGTATAAGTAGGGGCATAGCGAGCAGATCGAGGGACGTGATCGTTCCCCTCTATTCGACATTGGTGAGGCCTCATCTGGAGTACTGTGTCCAGTTTTGGGCCCCACACTTCAAGAAGGATGTGGAGAAATTGGAGAGAGTCCAGCGAAGGGCAACAAAAATGATTAGGGGACTGGAACACATGAGTTATGAGGAGAGGCTGAGGGAGCTGGGATTGTTTAGCCTGCAGAAGAGAAGAATGAGGGGGGATTTGATAGCTGCTTTCAACTACCTGAAAGGGGGTTCCAAAGAGGATGGCTCTAGACTGTTCTCAATGGTAGCAGATGACAGAACGAGGAGTAATGGTCTCAAGTTGCAGTGGGGGCGGTTTAGATTGGATATTAGGAAAAACTTTTTCACTAAGAGGGTGGTGAAACACTGGAATGCGTTACCTAGGGAGGTGGTAGAATCTCCTTCCTTAGAGGTTTTTAAGGTCAGGCTTGACAAAGCCCTGGCTGGGATGATTTAACTGGGAATTGGTCCTGCTTTGAGCAGGGGGTTGGACTAGATGACCTTCTGGGGTCCCTTCCAACCCTGATATTCTATGATTCTATGATTCTAAGCAGCAATAACAATGGGAATGTTGATTGTGCTGAGATCTGACATAGTCAGCAAATAGCACCAGCAAGTTTTTAAATGTCCTGAGGCACATTCTACCACCATTGTGCACTTGCTCAGCGTGTAGTTGAACTCCTCCTTACTTCTGTCCAGGCTGCCTGTGTACGGCTTCATGAGCCATGGGATCAAGGGGTAGGCTGGGTCCCCAAGGATAACTATTGGCATTTCAACATCCCCAATGGTAATTTTCTGGTCTGGGAAGTAAGTCCCTTGTTGCAGCTGCTCAAACAGCCCAGACTTCCCAAAGATGCGAGCATCATGCACCTTTCCCAGCCATCCCATGTTGATGTCGGTGAAACATCCCTTGTGATCCACCAGTGCTTGCAGCACCATTGAGAAGTACCCCTTGCAGTGTATGTACTGGTTGGCAAGGTGGTCCAGTGCCAAGATAGGGATATGCGTTCCGTCTATCGCCCCACCACAGTTAGGGAAACCCATTGCAGCAAAGCCATCCACTATGACCTGCACATTTTCCAGAGTCACAACCCTTGATAACAGAATGTCAGTGATTGCATTGGCTACTTGGATCACAGCAGTCCCCACAGTAGACTTGCCCACTCCAAATTGATTCCCGACTGACCGGTAGCAGTCAGGCGTTGCAAGCTTCCACAGGGCTATCGCCACTCGCTTCTCAACTGTCAGGGTAGCTCTCATCTTGGTATTCTTGCGCTTCAGGGCAGGGGAAAGCAACTCAGGGTTCAAGGAAAGTGTCCTTATGCATGCAAAAGTTTCGCAGCCACTGTGAATCATCCCATACCTGCAACACTATGCGGTCCCACTAGTCTGTGCTTGTTTGCCGGGCCCAGAATCAGTGTTCCACTTTATCAACCAGCCCCACTGCCACCATGATGTCCCAATTGCCGCAGCCCGTGCTTTCAGGAACATCTGTGTCCATGTCCTCATCAAAATTGTCCTCGTGCTGTCGTCTCTTAGCCTGGTTCCGCATATGCTCCAGGATAATGTGTGAGGTGTTTACAATGCTCACAACAGCAGCAGTGAGCTGAGCGGGCTCCATGCTTGTCATGGTATGGCGTCTGCAGGAGAGCAGAGTTGCAGCGGAAGTGGTGGATGATGTCGGTTAGCAGTCGTACTGCATCGTCTGCTGACAGCAGCATCCAGGACAAAACAGCAGCAGTGATTGTGAGCTGAACTGAGCGGGCTCCATGCTTGCTGTGGGATGGCATCTGCATGGAAAAAAGGCGTGAAACGGTTGTCTGCTGTTGCTTTCATGGAGGGAGGGGCGACTGACGACATGTATCCAAAACCACCTGTGACAATGTTTTTGCCCCATCAGGCATTGGGAGCTTAACCCAGAATTCCAATGGGCGGTGGAGACTGCGGGAACTGTGGCATAACTACCCACAGTGCAACGCTCTGTAAGTCGATGCTAGTCACGGTAGTGAGGACGCACTCTGCTGACTTAATGTGCTTAGTGTGGACATAAGCAATCAACTGTACAAAATTTATTTCTAAATATCAACTTCTGTAAAATCAGCCTAATTTCATAGTGTAGACATACCCAAAGAAACCTCTTAATTTTACTAGTTTATTTTTGGTACTTTTAATCTTAAGTGTTTCAAAAATGTAAAGCTTTTTTTCTTCCAAAAATGTGGTTTTAAATGTGCCCAGTGAATTTAAAACAACAAAGCAAGCAAGATAATGTTCCTTGGCTCTAGTGGGAATGAAGGGGGCACACTGTAGATGGCATAAGATGATATGGCTTGGAAGAAAACGGGGATAAGGAACACCGCTTAATTCACGCTTTGTCAAGCTGAGGGTGGAAATCTTATAATTGGCTGACACTATATAATGTCTTAAGGGCCAAATCCTGGAAAGTGAGTGAGGGTGACACTTTAAGATGTTGAATGAAGGTAATAGGAATTGAGGGTATTCAGCAGCTTGCAAGTTTGGTCTCAAAGTGAATAGAAATGTATAGATATATTTCCATTGATACATAATGATGGCCTGTGTTAAAATGTAGTGTGTTTTGTGTGGGGACTAAGAAAATGTGGCAGGTAATTACACTAGACTAACGTTAAAAATTCATGGACAAGTGATTTTTAATGAATTAGAATTTAACATGAGCATGTTCTCTACATATGCCTCCTGGTGTCTGTGTGTGTGTGTGTGTGTTAAAGTTACATATGGACATGATTTATGATTACCCCTTGAGGCCTGTTTTTTGGAGTCAGTTACAGAATAATCCATAGTCTTTAAAGTAAAACTTAGTCATAGTTCAGTTACATAATGATAAACAATGAGCTACTTGATTGAAACCTTAAAGTGATAGCTCCTGTGAGCTATCTTCTCTGTCTCATAATTAAGGTTATTTAGGACTTTTGAAATGATGGATTCCTTTAAAAACTAAATTGTAATGGAATATTTATAATGAACCCACAGTATTATCTTGTCTGATCATGAAGTTAAATACATTTCATGCTTTAGAAAAAACAGTGGTGAATGTACAACTTGTGACTCCATTATTTGCTCTTCCCTTTATTTTTTATTATGATTAATGCAGTGCTTGTGTGCTTTGGACCAAATCCTGACTTTCTCCTCTGAAATAATTTTATGCAGGCTGCATATTAACTGAGGTTTCAGTTAACCTTGTGGACCAGCCAAAAGGGGAGGGGGATATGTGTACCAGTGTACAAACTGCAGATTGGTTTCGGAGAGTGGTGTCATCTCCCCTCCAATCCGGATTGCTTGGGTGAGTGAATGTTGGTCTTGGTCTCCAGTTGATCTGTTCTCTTCCATGAGAATGCCATTTTGGAACTCTCATTCAGGGCTGTTTCTGGACTGGTAGCCTTAGAGTCCCCATTGCTGCCAGTGCCACTCAGAAGGGGAAGCCTCACCCTACCACTTGAATACTGAGAGGGGGTTTTGCCTCCTCTCATAACACTCTCCAGCACTATCTTACCAAAACAGGGCAGTTAGGAGTGGGGTTGGGTGGCCGTGTAGGAGATCCCTGGGTACTACTAAGACTGAGTCCCTCCTCAACATTTCATTTCTCCTCCAGTGTTGTGGAGGTCAGAGAGCACTGCCCCATAGCGGTGGGTGGGGGTAGGACGGAATCTCCCTGTGAAGAGGGGTTGAGGGAAGCTACTGATACTCAAGGTGGGAGATGCGGGGAAAGGGCTTCCAGCTCAAGGTTGGGAAGGAGTGTGTCGGTAGTTCCTATGGCCATTCCTAAGGCAGTTCCAGGTGGTTGGTGCCCAGTGCTTTCCCCTCACCCCCTTTGACAGCTGGTGCCCCTTGTGCCAATCCTCTCCATCCCCTACCCAGGTGCTTGTGTCCTGTACTGGTCCCCCACCTCACTCCAGCAGCTGGTGCATGTGCTCCTAGGGTGAGGGTCTCTGCTGGGACCCACGGTGGCTAGAAAGCAGGACCAGGCTAGGCTGGGGAGTCCTACCTGTTCCATGGTGGCCATCCTGAACTTGTACACTGCAGTAGCCACTCCAGCCTCTCCTTCGGGTCCCGCTCATGTCTCCATCCCCTTGCACATGCACAGAACATAGCCAGGTCCCACTCTCACTTCCATGAGATTTTTGGAGTGGGGGGAACATAGATCCATACCCCCGACTATTTCCATTGCAGGCATGCTAGTCCTCCCCTCTTTCCCCAAACCCTAGTTCTACTGCCCCGATCGGTGGTATGGACCAGGATTTGTCCATAAATGGATTTTGTGTTGTGTGATACTTAGCACTTAACAGACTATTTTGGCACCTTTATGTTCCGTTTTGTATCTCTCTGCTCCACTGATTTTACAGTAAAAGCAGTATATTAGTTATATATATATATACTTTCGGGACTGGGCCTAATGACATAAATTCTTCCCAACATATGCCAAAATGGAGGCCTGATCCTGTTGCCATTGACTTCAGAGGCAGCAGGATTGGCTCTTAATAAAGGAAGCACTGAGGGCCTGATGCAGCACCCATTGAAGCCAACAGAAAGATACCCACTGATTTCAGTGGGTGCTGGATCAGATTCTAAGCTAGTAATATCCTGAGCTTGAATGATAGCTCACCCATGCTAAGAAGCACGAGATTTTAGAAAGTTCTCTTTTAGGGCCTGATCCTGAAATCCTTGAATACATAAAACTCCCACTTAAGGCAATAAGACTTTTCATTGTGCAAAGAATTCAAGACTGACTCCATAAAAGGAATTGGTCATTATTAATTGCACTGTAATGTGTGTATCAGTTCACTGCATGACAAGTGACCTCCCTTTATTTTGACTGATTTGCTGCAGCTTGATCACTGAATCCCGAGAACTTAACAAATGGGTAGTACAAATTTCTAACACCACATCCAGTTTAAAGAATCTAATCAGAGGAGGCAAATCCTTCCGCTACCTACAAATTAGTTTGGAAACCTTTTCCCATGCCAGCACAGGGACACAAGTTTAGCTTTAAAAGTGATCAAACCTTTTTCAGTTCATTTAAAGTAAGCAAGTACAGGTTAAAAAAATATTTGGAGTTGATTAATTGCTAAATATATCATGTAGATGTAAGCAGAGTCAGGGTGGGCTCCACCCTGACATCTGGTGGTGAGGTGTGGCAAGTTGTGGAAAAGAACTTCAGGGGCTGATCTCATTTGCATAGGCACACCCACCCCACCTAGAATGAGGCCATAACTGCCCAAATGGTCACTTTGGCTGTTGTGGGATCCTCAGTGTCTCTGTTATTGGGGCGGGAAGAATAAATTGTTATTACCCTGATTATGGGAACTATGCTTGGAACTGTACTTGGCCTTTTGTTATAATGGAGGACTCACCATCAACTGAGTAGCACTCGCTAGGCAAGGGACATGGGTTCCAAAACTCTGTGAAGGGAGAGAGACTTGAGACAGGTATTAGTGCCTGGTGGTGTAGGCCCCTTTGTGAGGGCCTGAAGCACTAATTGCACCTCTGTCTCTCTCCACTGTGGAATGTCAGAGCTAATTTTGGGTCTATTAAGAGTTTTGTTACAGGTACTGTGTTGAATTCACTTTAGCCTTATGGTGCACCAGCACTAAGGCTCCCACTACTATGAGCTGAAATCACTGAGCACTGTGTCAAGTAGTGGGGAGCCGGAAGATCTAGTGTGCAGCGGTGCTATTCATGAGACGGCGGGGTGAGCAGAGCTGTTTGTGAGACAGCGAGCTGAGCGGAGCCGGTCGTGAGACAGCGGTGTGTTCATGAGACGGCGAGCTGAGCAGAGCTGTTCGTGAGATGGTGAGCTGTGCAGAGCGGAGTCGGTCGTGGTGGAGCAGAGCTGTTCGTGAGACAGCGTAGCAGAGCAGAGCCCTGTGGGGCAGTCAGCTTCAGGGCACGTAAGGTGCCCCTTATCTCTTTCCCCCACACCCAGGCACATTTTAGCCAGACTGGGGAGTAACACTCTGCAGATGAACTTTTGAACTCTGGGGCTGGACTTTTTGGACTTTGGGTGATTTGTGGATTGCTGGACTCAAGAGACGTTTGGGTTCTGGGACTCAAGAACCCGAGGGAAAGGATGTGGCCCAATTTTTCTGGGGTGGGTCATTGCTCATGGTTTGGTTAATGAACACTAGTTGTGGTGTTTCCCCAATTTAATGCTGATGTTGTTTACCTCATGTTATTAAAGATTCTCTACTACACCAAGACTCTGTGCTTGCAAGAGGGGAAGTATTGCCTCTTTGAGGCGCCCAGGGGGTGTGTAAGATTTTCCCAGGTCACTGGGTGGGGGCTCGAGCCAGTTTTGCATTTGCTTTGCTGAGAGGGAACCCCTGTGTACTGAACCCGGCCCTTGCTGCTATCAACTTGGCCTGGCAGAAGGGTTACACAACACTTTAAAGTTAACGTACCACCTTCTCACAAAGAACAGGATAAAAAGTTATCTACATCAGCTTATGGAATAAATAGTTTGAAGACTGAAAGGTAAGGTAGGAGCAATTTCAGGAAAAGTGTATTTTACTTGATTAAGTTTGGCAAAAGGATTTGGTGGTTTAGATTCTGTTTAACACTCCTCAGCGTCAGTCAGGTAAATGCTCCATATTTTAAAGTACTCTTCTCTCTATGATTGGTGCAATTCATTCATGTCTCTCATACAGATTGCAGTCTCAATTTTTATCCTCTTAAATGAAACCCCAATATAATCACAAGCTATAACAAAGTATCTTAAACTCAATATTTTAACTAGGAAACCCTGTCCCTATATCAAACCAAATATAAAAAACAGAGAAGATCCCCATCACTTGAATACTGAAGACAGAGAAAAATGGCTTGATGCCCAAAAAGTTTAATATAGAATAGAGCTAAGTCTCTACAAGAATTCAGAAAGTTGCAGTAGGTGTCCCCATCAATGACTATGTAATATTAAAAATGCCATATACTATGTACAGAAATGGCAAAACAAAATGATAGCTGGATAAGAAACACAGATAAAGCCAAGTGTATAAATGCAGAAAGTAAGCAGATTTGAAATTCCCAGAAAATGACAAACAGTTCAAAAAGTACCTGCATATAAACCGAATGACCCAGGTCCAGAAGAGCTGTCACCACTATAAAACAGATAGAAATAATAAAATCTGTTCAGAAGTCTCAGGCAGCTTCCTGGAAATAATCCAACCTTGCCTTCTCTTTGCTGGAAGAGCTATGGCCTCTACAGTTTATTGGCTCACATACAACAGTTGTATCCCACCTGTTTAAGCATCTACCTGCATATTTCAGTACATAACGTGCCTTGAAAATGCTGACTGCAGAGTTCTTCCAGTTAGCAAAGTTTCCCACCCACTCCTGGATAAGATCTTTCCTAGAAAACAAAGCACCTTTTTATTTACTGTCTGAGGCCAGTTAACCTTTCCCAGTCAAACTGTAGGAAGCAACAGATGCCAACAAGTTCAAATATAGGTAAAACTTCTTCGCCACAACTATTTGGGACAGAATCTTTCCTGTTGGCTTTGACTTCCCACCTTCTCACCCAGGCCAGGCCAAAAGGTTGTATTCCTTCTCCTGGGTTAATTGGTAGGCCAACAAGGACTATCTATCAAGCTCACCCAACTTCTTAAGCCATGTACACAACCATGTAGTAACCACAGGGGTAGAGTGAGTTAAGTGATGGATTCTCCATCACTTGAAGTTGTAAAATCAAGATTAGATCATAGAATCATAGAATAACAGAGTTGGAAGGGACCTCTGGAGGCCATCTAGTCCAACCCCCTGCCCAGAGCAGGACCAATCCCAACTAAATCGTCCCAGCGAGGGCTTTGTCAAGCCTGACCTTAAAAACTTCTAAGGAAGGGGATTCCACCACCTCCCTAGGTAACGCATTCCAGTGTTTCACCACCCTCCTAGTGAAAAAGTTTTTCCTAATATCCAACCTAAACCTCCCCCACTGCAACTTGAGACCATTACTCCTTGTCCTGTCATCTGCTATCACTGAGAATAGTCTAGATCCATCCTCTTTGGATCCACCTTTCAGGTAGTTAAAAGCAACTATCAAATCCCCCCTCATTCTTCTCTTCCATAGATAAACAATCCCAGTTCCCTCAGCCTCTCCTCATAACTCATGTGTTCCAGTCCCCTAATCATTTTTGTTGCCCTTCGCTGGACTCTCCAATTTCTCCACATCCTTCTTATAGTGTGGGGCCCAAAACTGGACACAGTACTCCAGATGAGGCCTCACCAATGTCGAATAGAGGGGAACGATCACGTCCCTCGATCTGCTGGCAATGCCCCTACTTATACATCCCAAAATGCCATTGGCCTTCTTGGCAACAAGGGCACACTGTTGACTCATATCCAGCTTCTCGTCCACTGTCACCCCTAGGTCCTTCTCTGCAGAACTGCTACCTAGCCATTCGGTCCCTAGTCTGTAGCGGTGCATTGGATTCTTCCGTCCTAAGTGCAGAACTCTGCACTTGTCCTTGTTGAACTTAATCAGATTTCTTTTGGCCCAATCTTCCAATTTGTCTCGGTCCCTCTGTATCCTATCCCTACCTCCAGCATATCTACCTCTCCTCCCAGTTTAGTGTCATCCACAAACTTGCTGAGGGTGCAATCCACACCATAACAAACAAAACCGGCCCCAGGACCAACCCTTGGGGCACTCCGCTAGATACTGGCTGCCAACTAGACATGGAGCCATTGATCACTACCCGTTGAGCCAGACAATCTAGCCAACTTTCTACCCACCTTGTAGTGCATCCATCCAGCCCATACTTCTTTAACTTGCTGACAAGAATACTGTGGGAGACCGTGTCAAAAGCTTTGCTAAAGTCGAGGAATAACACGTCCACTACTTTCCCTTCATCCACAGAACCAGTTATCTCATCATAGAAGGCAATTAGATTAATCAGGCATGACTTTCCCTTGGTGAATCCATGCTGACTGTTCCTGGTCACTTTCCTCTCATCTAAGTGCTTCAGAATTGATTCCTTCAGGACATGCTCCATGATTTTTCCAGGGACTGAGTTGAGGTTGACTGGCCTGTAGTTCCCAGGATCCTCCTTCTTCCCTTTTTTAAAGATGGGCACTACATTAGCCTTTTTCCAATCTTCCGGGACTTAGGGAAAAAAAAGCATTGAGTACGTTAGCTTTTTCCACATACTCTGTCACTAGGTTGCCTCCCTCATTTGGTAAGGGGCCCACACTTTCCTTGGCTTTCTTCTTATTGCCAACATACCTGAAGAAACCCTTCTTGTTACTCTTAACATCCCTCGCTAGCTGCAACTCCAGGTGTGATTTAGCATTCCTGATTCCATTCCTACATGCCCGAGCAATATTTATATACTCATCCCTGGTCATTTGTCCAATCTTCCACTTCTTGTAAGCCTCTTTTTTGTGTTTAAGATCAGCAAGGATTTCAAAGGCCTTTGCTAGTTCAACGAGAAGTTATGGGCTTGATACAGGAATTACTAGGTGAGGTATTACAGCTTGTGTTATGTAGGCTGTCATATTATAGGATAATGGTCCTATCTGGACTTAAAATCAATTAATTTATCAATCTATTTTCAAGGAATGGTGTGGGTTGCTTTTGGCCTTTATTCTTGTTCTGCCTCTATATCCTATTCCAATTACCAAAGGTATTTTATGGAATCAATTCAGCAAACATTCACAGTCTTTGATATGTCCTTGATAAATGAAAATACATCAATAAAACAAAACATCCAATAAAAGAAAACTATCTTGTAAAATGTTATCTTCTAATAAAACAACACTTTGAGAAACTTTCAAAGCCCATATGAATTTTTATTTTCATATTAAAACTTATAGAATACACAAAGAATTAATCATGAGAAGAAACTTTCATTTCCATTGCTAGTGGAATATTTGCATACACTTGTAAGCAGGGGCTGAATGAATGCTACTCTGACAGCTAGCTGGAACAGGGAGAGACTCTGGGTGTGGTTATGTAAATACAGTTTGCTCCTGCTTTGCTTAGATTTGCTTAGATATTCAGCAGCTGGAGTGGTGTTTTGCTCATTGTAATCAGCTTTGTTAGTGTTGGGTCACAAATTACGTTAGTACTGAATGCAGAGATAGTGAAATGGCATTACCAATGTAATTATTTTGGGAAGACTGTGCTTAACCTGTTCCAAATGGCGGCGGGGGGGGGGGGGTCACCCTTAGCAGGGAGGACCTCATTGAGCCAGGAGTTCGACTGCCAAAGCCTTGTGCAAGTAGGGGAGGAGGGAACAGGAGTCCTGGTCAGGAGGCTGCAATCCCTTTTTTCCCCTCCCCCAGTCCTCTCTAAACTGGCTTACCCTGTTCTTCCCCACTGTTCAAAGAATAGAGCTAAATAGGCTTAATGAGGAGCCTCTTTTGTTATTTTAATTGCTCAATCAGAGCTGAAACCAGTTGTGGTAGGACTGTGTTTGTGCCCTGCCTGTTAAGAGCTAAAATCACTGAGAGCTGAAATCACCTGAGATGGGGCAGTATTTCTGGCCAGCCTGCAAAAGAGCTGAAAATTACTGAGAGACGGATATGCAGAGGTCACAGCAGAGAGGCAGAAGGTGACTGACAGCTGACAAATGAGTGACCAGCAGGGCAGCAGCAGAGAGGTAGGATGAATGGCCAGCAGGGTGGCGGTGGAGAGGCGTGATGGGCGGCCAGCAGGGTGGCAATGGAGACGTGTGACGAGCAGAGCGGTGAGCAGCCAGTGGAGCAAGGAAGATGCCTCTTTACCCCTCCCCACTCAGGGTGGGAGGTGAACTCTGCAGATGCACCTCTGAACTCTGGGCTTGCACTGACCAAGACAGCAACAGTGAGTGAGGTGCAGAGATGAGTCAGGCATGCGAAAGGGACTTTTGGGTTGCTGGAATATAGAACCTGAGGGGAAAAGTACACTGCCCAACCTACTTGGGGATGGGTCTTTTAGTGATGGTTTATGTTTATGAACTCTTCCAAATTAATTCCGAGTTACTTCTCTCCTTTTATTAAAAGTTTATTTTCTACACTCGGACTCTGTGCTTGTGGGTGGGGAAGTATTGCCTTTCAGAAGTTCCCAGGGGTGTAATTTTCCCACATTACTGTGTGGGGGCTCGAGCCAGTTCTGTGTTGTATCAATGGAAAGGAACCCCTAGATATTTAACCCAGCCCTGATTGCTGCAGGATCCATCTGGCAGAAGGGTTACATTTTGGGAGGCTCGTCCAGGATCCTGGGTCGGTACCCCTCGCAAGTACATCTTGAGTGATTCACTAAATTGGGGAAACAATTGTGTTTATATTTTGAGGAAATCACTGTTTGTGTAATGGCTAATATGTTGGGTTTGTTGGGCTCTGACTCAGCAGCCCCTAGCTTGGGGGCTGCAGCCTCAGCTGATGATTGGGCAAAAGCACTGGGGAAAACATTGGAAAAGGTTGTGTTGTCCCATGCTATGTCAAGCTGCTATCGTAAGTTAAGGTTATTTGCTGGGAGTCCCATTACAATACCTAAGGAAGAGGAGTTTGAACCCTGGTTAGAGCATACTACTGAAATGCTGCAGGAGTGGGCCGGACCAGATGCTGGGAAGCGAAGATGTCTAACAGAGAGCCTCAGAGGCCCAGCATTAGACGTGATTCGCACCCTGAAGCTCACTAACTCTGGGGTCAGTGTGAAGGACTGCCTAGAGGCCCTTGAGCACACCTTTGGGAGCATAGAGGGCTCTGAGGACAGTTATTGAAAGTTCCTTAATTCCCGACAGCAAAGGGGCGAGAAGGTTTCAGCCTATGTACAGAGGCTGGAGAGGCTGCTTCAGGGAGCTGTCAAGAGGGGAGCAGTGACTGCCGAGCAGATGGATCAGACCAGACTTGCTCAAATTGTAAGATGAACTCGATATCAGAACCCGATTCTACTTCATCTCCACTTAAGAGACTGACAGGAATGTCCCCCGAGTTACTCCCAGCTGATAAAAGAGGTCAGAGGGGAGGAAGAAACGCAGGCTGCCAGTGAGTTTTGGAAAGCCCAACCATCTGAGCCAGCCAGCACAGCACTCCTGTGGGCAGCCAGTGTACTGATAGCGAGCGCTGTAGAGGAACTTGCCCAGCAAGTGCAGGTCCTAATAGAACAGATCGCTGAGGTGCAAAGCACCATTGACCGAACTAAGACTTCCAGGCATAAGAAGCCTCTGGCTGTGGCGATGGAGAAGTCAGCATTTAGAGCCACCTTTCCACCTGACCAAAGGGGGAAAGGACAATTCTTCTTTCTCTGGTGTGGTCAGGGTGGACACAGTGCTGCCAAGTGTCGTAATGAAGAAAATCCCTCCTTAGTGTATGGAAAGCTGACAACCAGTTGGGTGGGGTCGAGGAACTGCTGAAGGGTCCTGGGATGGCAGCCACCCAGGGCTGCAAGATTTGAAGGTTTCCCTGGAAAAGACTGTCCAGATGGGATGTCCTCAGGACTGATAGGGCCTCGAGCGGAGGTCACAGTGAGGATTGAAGGGGCAGAATGTAAAGCAGTGCTTGACACTGGATCTCAAGTGACTATTATATTTCAGTCATTCTACCACCAGATGCTTAGGTACCTGTGTATACAGCCACTGACAGGCCTTGGCCTGTGTGGCCTCAGCATGAATGAACACCCCTACCAAGGGTATGTCATAATGCACCTGGAATTTCCAGAGGAGGTTGCTGGTGTAAGAAAAGAGGGAGTCACCGCTGCCTTAATATGCCCCGACTCTAAAGTAATTTCTGATGTGTCTGTGCTGATAGGGTCCAACTCTGGTCTTTTCAAGGTATTCCCGGATTACTGCAGACAATGGGCTGGGGACCAATACCTGAACATCCTGATGGTCCATATGTTTTGTGCTGAAACCTATAGAAGAATTGAGAGCACTAAAACAGGGGTGTTGGAGCTACCAATGGGAGCATTGAGGTATGTGGGCATGATTTCCTTAGTAGTGCCTGCAAAGATGGAGCGAGAAGTGCTTGTCATGAGTACCTAGCTGAAAGACGGCAAAGAGGCAGGTGGCAGCAGAAGGTGACTGATATTTGGCTGGTGAGCAAGTGGCTGGTGAGCCAGAGAGGCACAGTATGTGGCCAGCAGGTCGGCTGCCGGAGATAAGTGGCCTGCGGTGAGTGGCCAGCGGGGCGGCTGGTGGAGAGGCGCAGCTGGTGGTGAGTCGCCAGCAGGGCGGCTGGCAGAGAGGGCCAAAGCAGAGCCCTGCAGAGAGGGGCGGCAAGCAAGTGCTTGAGCAGCAGAGTGTGTAAAGAGCCTTTTTACCCCCCTGCACCCAGGGAGGGAGATGAACTCTGCAGATGCAACTGTGGGTCTGCACTGACCAAGGACAGCAACTGTGAGTGGGGTGCAGAGAAGGGTCAGGCATGTGAAAGGGACTTTTGGGTTACTGGACTTAAGAACCTGAGGGGAAAAGCACACTGCCCAACTTACTTGGGGGTGGGTCTTTTGCTCATGGTTTATGTTTATGAACCCTGTTTGCAGTGTTTTCTCAAATTAATGCCGAGTTACTTCCCTCCTTTTATTAAAATGTTTCTTTTCTATACTCAGACTCTGTGCTTGCGAGTAGAGAATTGTTGCCTCTAGAGGTGCCCAGGGGTGGTGTGTAATTTTCCCAGATTACTGGGTGTGGGCTTGAGCCTGTTCTGTGTTGTATCGATGTAGAGGAATCCTTAGATGTTGAACCCGGCCCTGGTTGCAGCTGCCTCCACCTGGCAGAAGGGTTACATAATGAAGCATCTAAAAATTAACAAATGAAAACCCTGTATTCTCTGTTGCCTTCTTAAGGGAGTTAAACACATGTGTTAAAATCTAGAACTGATCAGGAACTTTTTGACAAAATGTTTTTTCATCAGAAAATGCCTGTTTGTTGAAACTTTTGATGGAAAAGGGTTGGTTTCAATTAAACTTTCTCAGGTCCAAGATGGAATTTCTGGTCAGTGAGAGAGAGAGACACCCACTCCCACCCTCCAGCTGAGTGGTTAGGGCATTCATCTGGGATGTAGGTTCAATGCTCTATTCTGCCTGATTCAGAGCAGAGATTTGAACTGGGATTGCCCACATCTGAGGAGAGTTTCCTAACCACTGGGCTATATAATCAGTCTCTCTTTTTGCTATTTATACACAGTGAACATCAGCAAAAGGAAAGACTGAGGGAAAAGAACCCTCATTTTATAGCCCAGCAGGCACTCACATGGGGTGTGGGGTGTTAGGATAAAGATATTCAGGCCTGTCTGCAAAGGCCTGTACTTTAAGAATTTAGGTGTATTCTTATCACTTGGCTAGTCCTAGAGGTATAAAAGAAGAATCAAGATCACTGTCTGCTGGTGTAAGGGCCTTCTCTTACTGTGACAGTCTGAGGCCCTGTTCTTAGGCTAAGGCCTTTGGGTAAGCAGCAGAGGCAGCCATAAGCTAGGAAGCAAACAGTCACATCCTCACATTCCAAACTAGTCATATTGAAATAAGGTGCTATTGGGCTGTTAGGCAGTATCAGGACAAGATTGTATTCCTATCACCTCCAGAGAAAGGGAAGTGCCTAGAAAATGTAAAAGGAAACTTAGTTTGATAGCATCCTGTCTGGCAAGAACTCACTTATCAATAGCTGGGATGTGAAATCCTCACTTCTGTATTGTCTTGTCATTATAGTTCCCACTTTGCTATTTGTCTGTATAATCTCTGTCTGGTTCTGTGATTGTTCCTGTCTGCTGTATAATTAATTTTGCTGGATGTAAACTAATTAAGGTGGTGGGATATAATTGGTTACATAATCATGTTACAATATGTTAGGATTGGTTAGTTAAATTTCAGGAAAATGATTGGTTAAGGTATAGAACTCAAGTTTTACTATATAATCTGTAGTCAATGAGGAAGTGGGTGGGTCTGGGTGGGAGGGGGTGGGGGAGATGGGAACAGGAAATGGGGGTAAGAAAATTGGAATCATGTTTTGCTAAAGGGGGAAATGGGAACAGGGAATGGGAGTAAGGAAGTTGGAATCATGTTTGGCTAAGGGTAGGAATGGGAACAGGGACACAAGTGTAAGGCTCTGTGGTGTCAGAGCTGGGAAGGAGGATACTAAGGAAGGAAACTGGAATCATGCTTGCTGGAAGTTCACCCCAATAAACATCGAATTGTTTACACTTTTGGACTTCGGGTATTGTTGCTCTCTGTCCATGCGAGAAGGACCAGGGAAGTAAGTGGGTGAAGGAATAAGCCCCCTAACATGGGAGACCCTACATTCCTTGTTCTAAAACAGGCAGAGTAGACTTGAATCTAGGTCTTCTATACCCTAGCTGAGTGCCCTAACCATTGGGCTATTGGCTATTCTGGGGTAAGTGGGTATCTCTTGTGCTTTTTCTCAAAAATTTCAGAAGAGGTGTCATTTTTATTCTGCATCAGAGTGAAAACAAATTTGGAAACATTGATTTAAAAAAATGGAATTTTTGTGTTCCCACAAACCTACTAAAATTTACATTCAGAGGAAAATGTTCTCTGTATTTGATAGCTATAGGCTTTATTTGTGAGATTTTCTTCAGTTTTATATTGCTGAAGTCATGCTGATGACAAACTTCATAAATAGATCTCTGGGCCAAACTCCAACCTGATGCAAGTGGGTGTGATGCTATTGATTTAACAGACTTGCATCCATTTACTCCATAGTTCAGTTTCTCTCCAGATCCACTTATAAGCAACTCTGAATCAGAGGCAGATTAAGGTTTCCTGGGCCAGAGCAAGGGGGGGGGCATACCCCAGCCCTTCCACCTGTGGCCCCACCCCCGTTCCGCCCCTCCACATATGACCCTGCCCACCGCCCCACCCCTTTCTGCCCCTTCCCTGGGGCCTCACCCCTATTTCACCTAGGTCCCTTCCATTCCACCCCCAAGACTGGGGAAGCCCTGTCCCCCCACTGCACCAGCCCTGAGGCCGCAGCAGGTAGCAAGAGCTCCTCCAGTCCCAGGGCCACAGTGGGGGTCGTGGTGCTGGGTCTTCCCCAGCTTCTGCTGGGGACGGGGTCATGGGGCGCTGGGGGCTTTCCCTATGGCTCCCTGGCTTCTGCCGTGGTCTGGGGGCACTGGGGGCTTCCCCTGCTGCTGCGCCCAGCTGCTGACAGGGTCAAGGTCACTGTGGGCTTCGCCTGCAACCGCACCTGGCTGCTGCCAGGGCTGGGGCGATGCTGGGGACTTCCCCTGCCACTATGCACACCACGCCCGCCCAGCACAGATGCTGGGGAGTGGGGTCGGCGTGAGGTGGCTTCCCACATTGCTATTCCACGGTGCAGCCGCTGAGGAACGGGGTTTAGGATGTGGGGTGCTTCCCCTGCCGCTGTGCTGCCCCACCCACCCAGAGCTGCTGCCTGGAAGTGGGGTCAGGGCGCGGGGGCTTTCCCCAAGCACCCGGGGATTGGGGCCCCATAGGCCCAGTGGCTATTCTGCCACTGCTCTGAATAATGGAAAGCATATATAAAGCATTAGATTTGTATGTTTCACTTTCTGATTATATTCAGTCTCAATTTTATGATGCATGTCTACATTGCAAAAGCACCTTGCCCCAAGATGAACATATTGTCAACACTGAAGTTGCACACAAAGGTTGCAGCTTGATTAACAGATGCAAAAACACATTAACAAGAACATACTTAGATAATTCTGTTTGCTACCCAGTGAGCTCAACTGTGCACCTGGTCTTTGCTCACTGGCCTAAGGCTAATACATAGTTTTGCCTATTATTGTGTTTCATGTATTCTGTGCTGGGTAATGTCAATGAGCTATGCTGGTTTTACACCCTTTTAAAAATCTCTATTTCCCCAGTCTTTTGCTGGGAAATTTTAACTGAAAAGCCACCAGATTTTTCTTTATCTAACTCTTTTCCTTTCAGTTCAGAAAGCCACAGCTGAAATCTAATTTATACCAAAGCTGCTGGTTTGGAAGTTTTATCACTGACTTCAATGAACACTGTGTCTTTCGCTATTTACTTGCAAATTATACAATTTTGTATTGAGGGAATAACAAGGGTTAGCTCTTCAATTAAGCCCTACAGAACCTCTCTATGAAACCACTAAAAGAAATGTGTTGAATACATTTGGTATGTTTGTGGCCTGCATAAACAGCACAAATATAATATTATAATTGGTGATTGGTATCTGAATTGAATAATACTACCTCCATCAGGAATTTGCCCACATTACGTTTAAGACAGGAAGCATGAAACAATGTATTGATTTCAAATTGTATAGTATTTTTATATCAGTGATCTTTCCTTTTACAATCTTGTGCATTGAAAACCAAGCAATTTGAAGGGGAGTGGTCATGCAAATTGCAACTACCTGCTGAGAGTTACGATGCTGTTGAATTAAGATGCCATTTATCACTGCATTTTTTTTTTCTGATAAAGAAATTGTTGAGATGGAGGCATGGACTGCATCTCCCCTCTTGCAAATGATAGTTAAAAAGAAATACTTTGTCTTGCTCATAGGATCAAGAATAGACAATAGACAAACTTAATACATTCTAGAATTAATCGGGGCTGCTGTAAAATGATTTTATTGGAATTATAATAGAATAGGGTTGTCACAAGATGGCAGACTTCACTGGTGAGCCACAATCCTTGTCTGCTATAAGAATCTACAGGGAATTTCACAGATGGCGGAGCTGTTTTACTGACAAGGAGCATACTAAACACCATGAGGGAGAGAACTCATTTATGCACATTGGCCAGTTGGTGCATCAAACCAGTAGTTAATCTAAAACTGCCACATGAACAGCTATAACTTTGTGAAATAAATTTGCATGTAGGTCATACATTTCCCCCTGCATTTGCTCCAATCAGAAACCTGTTCTATTTGCTTAGGCTATATTTAAAGAGATTTTCCATATATGCAAAAAACCAATCCATTTATTCAATGTGTAAAGTAAGATTGCTGATTACTTTCTTTGGGCACATATTTAGAAGTAATCTTTTCTGCATATAGAAAGCTGTCTTAAAGCCTCCTGCACTGTATGTGATAAGATTCCATGATGGTTTTTATCATCTACGCCTTTGGAAACCTTGCCATTTGTCAAATAATTAAAAAGATTTGAGGTGCATAATTACTGCATCCTGGGACTGACAAATGCTGTGCAGGACAAAGATATTCCAAATGTAGAAAAATGCCTATTGGGAGCTAGACATCTAACTACCTTTTTGAATTCCCATCCTAATATTCTAATAATTTTCAGATTTCATAATTAAATGGCTATAATCTACATTTGATGATTAATATACAGAAACACCATTAGAGAATTATAATAACAACCCATCAACTTGATCTTGCATGGACAGGGTCAAAGACTGAAAAGTTCAATTACATCAGGATTGTCAAATAGATGTATATAATTTGGCTTTTGGTTAATTTGATTTTAATTTGCTTCTCATTTCATTTTCTTATTGCATTGATAACACATAGTTGTCAATTTTCTGGAGGGGAAATTGAAAATGTGCATGAGGGAGAAATTAAATTTCTAGACCTGCATCTGTATTGAACACGGAAGCTGTAAACAATTCCATATTTTAGATTTTCCACCAAGGTGAACAGCATGTCCACTATATAAGGTGCTCTTATTTGGAAGAATCAGTGAAAAAACCTCTACATTGCTCTCAGGTTTAGTTTTGCCAACTAAAGAGAATCTACCTGTCTACACATCTGTGATAAATTAAAGTGAGCTGCTCTCAGGGAAAAGGTATTTATTCTAATTCTTTTCTAATTATATGACCCTCACCTTGGCTTGTGATCTTGTCAGATCTCAAATTAAGCAGGGTCAAGCCTGATCTGACAACGGGAGATCATTAAATAACACCCAGAATGCTGCAAGGAGTGGTGTCAGTGACTCGGTAGACGGCATTTCTTCTTAGTACTCTGTTTGTACCAATGACCCAGCAGAGTGCTTAGAGGCTGAGTGCTTCTGACTGTACCATTGATGAGCTCGGTTTTAAATGGTCCTGACCCTTTGTGGTCATTCAAGACTCCATTGCATGTTTTACTACACTTGGTGTGTTTGCCCAGATGGATCACCTGAAGTTGTAGGTTAGCCAAGACTAGTTACATTTTGTGTACCAAAAACTTCCCTGGTACCAGCTTCAGTTGAATGTATTTGTCACACACACACACAGTCTGGGAAGAACACTTTCTAGCTTGATATTCACCAGGCTGTTGTGCTTGGATGTGGGCTTTAGTGGGCTGGGCGTGCTTTAAGCCTCCCAAGCCTGAACAGAGACCAGGCATTGCCCCGTGGCTGCAGTCTATAGGCAGGGTGCAGATTGTCTGTCTCGCACCCTGTCCTGAGAGCTAAGACCTCACGTTTCAACTGCTGAGGCCCTGGAACCAGTACTGACCCCTCAGACTCTTCTGTTGCTTAAGCACATCCTTTCCCAGAACTCCAGCCAGGTGCTCACTCTCCAGAGGCACGTGCTAGTGAAACAGACAGACTTTGCGCAAGATTCTAAAACAATTTACTCTTTAGGGGGCATGAGGAATACACAGATCTAGACAAAATAATAAACACACCTGTACATGTTTCTCAGCCTCTGTTTCCTCACCACTTTGAGGAATTCTTTTGGGTCTAGGGCAGACCCTCTGAGGGAGTCCAGGTTCCCTCTCTTGCACATGGCTTCTCCTCTAAATCATGGAGTCTCTCACTCTCTCTAGGTCAGCTAGCTTCCTTCTTACTCAGTTATTAATCCTGCAGAACCCTCTGCTACGAAAAGAAAAGGAGGACTTGTGGCACCTTAGAGACTAACCAATTTATTTGAGCATAAGCTTTCGTGAGCTACAGCTCACTTCATCGGATGCATACCGTGGAAACTTTGTATATATATATGTTACTCTGAAATCTGCTACAAAAGCATGCCCATCTCTTTCTCTCTCCTGCCCAAAGCTTTCTGTGTTTCTCAGTTTCTCACATTGATATGTTGCACCACTAACACCTGGATCCTTTGTTCTCTTGCTAAAGATTTTCTACTCTTCAATTCCCCCTCTCTGCGGAGAAATTTGTTTGATATGCAAAAAGACAAGGAGTACTTGTGGCACCTTAGAGACTAACAAATTTATTTTAGCACAAGCTTATGAAGTGAGCTGTAGCTCACAAAAGCTTATGCTCAAATAAATTTGTTAGTCTCTAAGGTGCCACAAGTCCTCCTTTTCTTTTTGCGGATACAGACTAACATGGCTGCTACTCTGAAACCAGTTGGTTGATATGGTTTACCAGCTCAAGCAACCTCCTTTGAATACCTATTGTTTGATCAGAGCACAGTCATTAAGATTAACAATTCTCCATTGTCTGTGGTCTGGTAAGTGTATTATGACATTTCAAGCTTTGCTAATGAAACATGGTGGCGGTATCTGAGCTGTGAATTCTCTGCAGAGCAGCAGCTGGCAGCGTGAACCATGGAAGTTGGTCTGAAGCCCTGGAGCCCTGGATTTTGCAGACACAAACCTAGCCTAGCGACAGACCCAGTGGAAAGAGGAGTTTGAGCTGTACACAGACCTGGCCACCCAGGAGGATGACAAAAGCTGGAAAGTAAACCCATTTTTCTACCTTACTGGGGAACAAGGCCTCAGTCCAACTGCAGGCAGCCAAGGGATTGATACTAGCAGGTTGGCCAGAAGACATAAGCCAAGTACCAATAGGAGCAGAACTATGTTTTCAAAGTAAGTATGAACTAAGTGTGCAAGATGGAATCATATTTCAAGGACAATGAGCTGTTGTTCCTGCTTCATTACATTGGGATGTCATGCAAAAAATACATGCCTCACGCCTGGACACTGACAGCTGCCTTAGACAGGCTCGGAATTATTTTTACTGGCTGGGAATGAATACATAACTCTACTCCTTGACAGAAGGGTGTTACACCTGCCAGTCATGTGATAACCACCTTCCGAAAGAGATTGTTACCACATAAGCTGCTCACCCGACCAAGAGAAAAGGTGGGAAAAGATTAGGGCTGTTGATTAATCACAGTTAACTCAAAAAAATTAATTGGAATTTAAAAAATTAATCGCAATTAATTGCAGTTTTAATCACACTGTTAAACAATAGAATACCAATGGAAATTTATTAAATATTTTGGATGTTTTTCGACATTTTGATATATATTATATTCTGTGTTGTAATTGAGATCAGTGTCTATTTTTATTACAAATATTTGCACTGGAAAAATGATAAACAAAAGAAATAATATTTTTCCATTCACCTCATACAAGTACTGTAGTGCAATATCTTTGTCATGAAAGTGCAACTTACAAATGTAGATGTTTTGGTGACATAATTGAACTCAAACAAAGCAATGTAAAATTTCAGAGCTTTCAAGTCCACTCAGTCCTACTTCTTGTTCGGCCAATCACTAAGACAAACAAATTGTTTACATTTACAAGAGATAATGCTGCCTTCTTCTTATTTAAAATGTCACCAGAAAGTGAGAACAGGCATTTGCATGGCACTTTTGTAGCCGGCATTGCAAGGTATTTATGTGCCAGATATGCTAAACATTTGTATGTTTGTATGCCCTTTCATGCTTTGGCCACCATTTCAGATGACATGCTTTCATGCTGATGATGCTCATAATAATTTTTATTTGTGACTGAACTTCTTGGGGGAGAATTGTATGTCTCCTGATCTGTTTTACCCACATTCTGCCATGTGTTTCATGTTATAGAAGTCTCTGATGATTACCTAGCACATGTTGTTCATTTTAAGAACACTGTCACTGCAGATTTCACAAAACACAAAGAAGGTACCAATCTGAGATTTCTAAAGATAGCTACAGCACTCGACCTAAGGATTAAGACTCTGAAGTGCCTTCCAAAATCTGAGAGGGACGAGGTGTGGAGAATGTTTTCAGAAATCCGATGTGGAAACAACAGAACCCAAATCACCAAAAAAGAAAATCAACGTTCTGCTGGTGGCATCTGACTCAGATGATGAAAATAAACATGTGTGGGTCTGCACTGCTTTAGATTGTTGTTGAGCAGAACCCATCATCATCATGGACGTATGTCCCCTGGACAGGAGGTTGAAGCATGAAGGAACATATGAATCTTTAGCACATCTGGCATGTAAATATCTTGCGATGCCAGCTACAACAGTGCCATGAGAACACCTGTTCTCACTTTCAGGTGACATTGTAAACAAGAAGCAGGCAGCATTATCTCCTGGAAATGTAAACAAACTTGTTTGTCTGAGCGATTGGCTGAACAAGAAGTAGGACTGAGTGGACTTGCAGGCTCTAAAATTTTACATTGTTTTGTTTTTGAATGCAGTTTTTTTGTACATAATTCTACATTTGTAAGTTCAACTTTCATGATAAAGAGATTGCACTACAGTACTTGTATTAGATTAATAGTATTTCTCAATTTCTTTTTTCTTACAGTGCAAATACTTATAATAAAAATATAAAGTGAGCACTGTACACTTTGTATTCTGTGTTGTAATTGAAATCAATATATTTGAAAATGTAGAAAACATCCAAAAATATTTAAATAAATGGTATTCTATTATTGTTTAACAGTACGATTAATCACGATTAATTTTTTAATCGCTTGACAGCCCTAGAAAAGACTTATTTACCTTCAGTGAAAAGCAATGCTTAATTACAGTGGGCTATTATTCATTTTTTTGGGAGGTCAATGCCCTGCCTGATACAAGAAGCAAGTCAGTGATTGGGAAACGTCAGGCCCAGTTTCTGATACATGACATTCCAGACACTGTATTCGCTGAGAACAGACCCCAATTTGCCTCTGGAGAATACAAGGTATTTGCATGCAAATGGGAGTTTGATCACCCTATTGTCTCCCCTACATATCCCCAGAGTAATGGTAAGGTGGAATCAGCTGTGAAAACAGCTAACATTGTTACTCAAGGCTGTTTCTTGTGGTTCAGACCTCTTGCTAGCATTTTTTGGCTGACCGGAATACCCCATCACACAGGTGCCAAAACCGTCCACACAGGCACTGGTGGGATGAGGGACCAAATCTCTGCTACCACTGAGAAGACATTGTTGCCATCTCTTCTTGGTGGTATCTCCGTCCTTCTGACTGCAACAATCAGAGAAAGTAGGCACTAGAGTATGAAAGATCAGTCAAGGGCTTGTCAGCCCTGGAGACAGGCACTCCTGTGAGGATCCAGCCGTTAGGGAGACACCAGAGAGAGTGGACTAAATGGAGTTGTGAGGGGTGCAGTGGCACCAAGGTCATAAGAGGTGACTACACAAGAGGGACAAGTGATCCGAAGGAACAGGAGGCACTTACCATCCAGCAGACAACACCCAGAGAGAGTACAGAAATAAAGAGAATCACAGAATGGAGAGACCGAGACCATCTGGAGACCAATCCTACAGGGAGCCAGGGGAGTCCACAGAGATATAGTGTACTAGACTTGGAGACAGTTGACAGATGCACGGAAATCAGTCACTGCTGGTGTGGTCATCTGTTGAGGAGACCAAGCTACCTTAATGACTATGAAGCAGTTGAGTCTGTGATAAAAACAAGACTCTAACTCAGCTAAGTTCTAGCAACCTCCAGCAAAAGGGACATGGGATACAGGTCTAGGCATCAATTAATTTGTTTTTAATTCCTATATTAAAGTTTGTAAAATAGGAAAAGATGTATCATGATCAGTGGAACTAAAATAAGAGGGCTTCTGTTCCCTGGAAGGACCGTTATTGATGGAACACCAGGGACTGTGACTAGAGTTGAACTAGAAAGAACTTGGGTACATAGACAGAGCAGTTCACAGGGTTTAATTAAGTTCTATTTGTTCAACTGTTATTCATCTTTACTCTTCGCTAATGAAACAGTAGGTATGTTCTGCAGCTCTTGTTGGCAAATAGGGGATTCCGCATTCACTGAGGCTTTCCATGATTCAACAATCTCATAACATCAATAAAAATCCATAAATTGTAATAGATTCACCAAATCAGAATATTATTCCTCGGTTTTCTCTTGTTTTGTTTTTGCAGTGCAGAATGGCTGCCACATTCAATAGAATGCCCCCCCCCTTTTTTGTTTTTGCTTTTTTTCATTTCCTATATGATACTGAAAATATAGATGATGTTATTGATTACACAAAGTAATTCCAGGACATATAATCATCCTCTCACTAGATTAATTGATTTGCAACATAAATGGCATATTCTAATCTGGTTAAGCAAGGATAAAATCAGCTAAGCCTCTCAACATCTTTCACAGTTGTTTGTCCATTAGAGGGAGTTATAGTGGGCCTGATTCTCATTTACAGTAAGGCCATTTGGGGCCTTAAAATGGGAATCAATATAAGGCCATTTTACATATACAGAGCAGTACAAATGGACCTTAGTGTAAATGAGAATGAGGCCAAATATTCCTTGAATGATAACCATCTCCTGTTTATAAATAAGGTTTCTTGATCTTGAGTTCCAAATTATGATGTTTGACATGACAGAAGAACATACAACCTCATTAAATACTCCTCAAATGCAACTGGAGGTGTGGGAGAAGATAAAACAATCAGATTTATCAGATAGAAGAACAAGCTTCTTTATAGACTACTGTGACCTCCATGGCACTTCAGTTTTTCCCAAGTACTTATAGATTTATGTTTACAACATTCCTGTGAGGCATGGAAGTGGTATAATTCCTTCAATGAGCACAGAGAGACAGTGGGTACATCTACACTTAAAAAAACCTCCTGAGGCAGCAAATATCAGAGTCTGGGTCAACTGACTTGGTCTTGCAGGGCTCATGCTATGGGGCTAAAAATAGTAGAGTAGACATTCTTGCTTGGGCTGGAGACCAGACTCTGAAACCCCACAGGGGGGAGGGTCTCAGATCCTGGGCAGGAATGTCTGCACTACTATTTTTAGCCCCATAGCATAAGCCATGTAAGACCAAGTCAGCTGACCTGGGCTCTGAGGCTTGCAGCCACTCTTTTTTGTTGGGTGCGGGGGGAGGGGTAGCATGTAGATGTTCCTTAAATGACTTGTCCAGGGTCACACAGTATAGCAGGACAGGGAACTGAACCTAGCTCTGCCACTGCCTGTGACATTGCCCAGGTACAATCTGGACTCTTAGACAGCTGTGTCCCCTCAGTTCTCCAACCTGAGGTGCCTTTTACGCTGCTTTGCTGTGAGAGCAACCACTGCTAGCATGCTCACATATAGCCTCTAGCATGTAAACTATTCTCAGCTGAGTTACCTGAATGCTCTTAGCCAGCCACTCCTGAATTATATTGCAGAGTAACACTAGAAAATTCCCAATCCCAGACTTGTCCCCAGAAATGCGCATCTTGTACTGCCCACTATCCTCCTGGATGATATAAGCTCATTGAAAGTCCAACCTTTTATTAATAGAAAATGATATGCACGAACCTTGTTATCTCAAATGGAGATTCCCAAACATTTCAATCCAAACTGATAAAACTAAACAAGTTTATTAACAAAAACATAGATTTTAAGTGATTACAAGTAATGAAGCATAAAGGTCAGAATTGGTTACAAAGAAATAAAATGTAAAACACAAGCTAATACCTAATTTAACAAGCTAAGTTAATTTCAAGCTCTCTCACCACATGCTTATAGCAGTCTGGCTAGATACCTTCAGCCAAGACCCGCTCCCAGTTCAATGATGCTTCCTTTGTCCTTCAAATGTTATTGATGCCGTGAGTATAGATGAGGGGAGAGAGGTGAATTGGGGCCTCTGTTTCTCAATTTTATATTTTTTCTTCCTCTTTGATAATCATCTCCAGCTGGGGTTCAGGTGATAGCCAGTCTGTTTACATTGGAACCTGCAGTCTTCCATTGCCAAGATGTAAATTTTTTGCTCACACCCTTTTTCCTACCAAAGAAGGGCTGCTTAATCACATGATAATCCATTTGATTCTGCTGACACCTGGCTGAGGTGCTGGCTAACCTTTTGTCTCTGGGGAACTGGTTTGAAGCTGTTTCCCTAGACTTAGAACATGTCTCAGTAAAGTCATATAGTAGAATCTTATAACTTTTCATATAATGTTGGCACAAATATATTACCAAGACAATAATGTTCAGCAGATTATGAACTTTCTAATGATACCTCACAAGGCATACTTTGTACAAGATTTATCATAGTTTTGTAAACAGTGGTGAATATAACGGTACAGACTGTTACAGTGCCCTAATCACTGGATGATCCTGCCTCTCATCTTCAGCAGGAAATATGCTAAGAGGGAGATTCTAGACACAGTGAAATATCTAAAGGATTGCAGGTGCTGGGCTAAAGCCTGACATCTTTTCTTAGGCAAACCTTGCACCATTTTCATTTGTTGCTCTTGAAATCTAAAGGTGTTCTCACTTAATGTGAAAAATGCAAATGTAATAGGTCCAGAAGAGATTCTGACAGTTAATTATTTAAATGATTTATACAGTGTCATAGATATACATATTACACTACAGACAACTGAATATCCCTGAATCCCAACTCTTATTACACCCAGTTCTCTTACAAAGATATAACCCCTCTCCATTATCCAGCTGAGTTTAATCTTTCAAAACTGTTTTGGCACCGATCCAACATAGGGATCCACTAGCCGTTATTCCTGCAAAGGCACATTAACTCGGATCCTGCATAGAGTCAAGGATCTGTACTAGCAGATCCCAATGCAGGATCAGGGCTTCTGTGTGTAGCTCAATAACAATCTATCTTTCATTCTTTGCCTCCCAGTTTCAAGTGAAATATTTAGGTGGAATTTTCCAAGGAGCCTAAGGAATTGTGTCCAAATCCCAAGGAAAAAAAATCAAAGGTATTTAGGCACTTAGCTTCCATTTGTGTCTTTGTGTCTCCTTTATTTCTTATATGAAATAAAGAATCACTGAAACAAGAAAAAAATTGAAAGTCATCAAGTGGCACACAGAAGAGGGTCAGTATTATTCACATTCATTTTCACAATACCATATGGAATCTCTTGGTTTACAGTGACCGCTAGAAACACTAGAAAGCAGAGTGTCATCAGCTATCATTTGTACGGCTCTCTTTTTCTCTGCAAGGAAGGATAGTGGCTTCCAGGACTCTTGTCTGGTAAGATTCAGATATAGTCAGGCTTTAAGAAGGCTGTCACATCTGGCATTTTTCTCCATTTCCAGTTGTCATTGCTGTACATTGTACTCAGCGTATCTGTATCAGAGTGCAATATACATCGTATACTTCCCCGTTGCTGATTCTTCCTACTAAGGTCAACTTGGACTCTAGAGTTTTTTAAAAAAGTGGTATATTAAGCTAGTTTGTGGGACTTCTTAAGTGAAGCACGCCTAAAGCAGTGTAACTTGCCTACATTAGCGTCAGAAAATAGTTGTGCTGTCTGAGGGCAGTTGCCTTTTCTATGTATGTTTTTTTTTTTAAAGTTGTCTCAGCTGTGCACACCAATTTTTGGCCTTAGGGAAGTCTGTTTTTAAGCCCCTAGAATATTGAATGCAAATTCTGGTTTTAATTAAATATCAGTCAATACTACTAATTATACTGTGCACAGTTCCTGGTTCATATTCACTCCTGTCCTGTTTTTAGATAGAATAAATGAGTTTGCCAACTGGAAATCAAACTGGTGAGGATGCATACATTATTGTCAATATAAACAAAGCCAGTATGGAACATTGTCTTCCTCTTTTTGTTTTATTTATATCAATACAACATATAGCACAGCGGTGGGCAGGGAGGGGGAATTTTATATAATAGTAGGGCAGACATGTACTTATTCCAAGTGCATCCTGCTCTCTTCTTCCACTTTATTAGGTTCAGGCTTCAGCAGCTTTGAAATCCTCTAAAAAGATATGTGCAGCAATTGTAACACTGAGTGAAAACAATTTTTCTACATAATTCAAAAGCGGCAAAAGGGGTTTTGCTCCAACTTTCCCCAAAACATTCATCTGCAGACAGAGACCTATTTTGGAAAATTTTAGCCCCAAAAGTGAATGTTTTGGAAAGATCTGAGGATGGGGAATTATAATGGAAAGTCATTTTCAACCATAACTAATGCTTGTTCCTGGCCACTGGTGCAAGTTTTTAGACTACGTCCCTTTGCCCATCACAAATGTTTGGAGGATACATTTATGTACTGTTTAAGCAATTCTAGAACTTGTTTCAGGTGTTAACCTTTTTATTGCAGAGTCAGTCAGAGCCACCTCTGGAATCAGTATTACATTTTAGTGTTGCCATCCCTGTGTTTAGAGCTGTATCTCTTGTTGGCCTTTGGAGCCCAAGGAAGATGAATGATGAGTCATTTTTCTTTTTCCAATTCTCCATGGAACTCTCTTTCTGAAAGAAAGAATGTGCAACCCTTTAAAAACTTAAGAGCAAACGTCAGCTGAAATAAATGGATGTCTTATCATTTCATTGCTGTAGATTTTGTAATGTAGAATAAGCAGCTGAGGTTTAGCTAACAGCTTGAAAGGTAATGAAAGTGATTATTTTTTATATCTTCAATTGATGAACATCAGATAACTCTAAACCTACATTCCCTGAAGGTCCTTGAGATGCGAAGTGAGATGATAAAGAATGGACTGAAGGAAAAGCTATTGAAATGCTGACCTCTTTGCTGCACGCCTGAAAACATAAGCAGGGAAGAAGAGGAGTCAGCAATACTAGCAATAAACTTATTCTATTATCCTATACTTAGCTTGTTAGCACACTGACTTCCCTGACTCAGGTAGACTAACAAGCAAACAATATATGGAATGGCAATATTTTATTGGTATATTAAAGATTTCTAGCTATTCGCATAGGATCTTAATCTCAAATGGATAAAAATGCTCACAGTCTCTTAGAATCAAGGATAAATCAAAGGGAAGCTATGCTCATGACAAAGTAACCATGATTGTTTATCAGCAGCCTTAAAGTATGTCACAGTCTGAGGGGGTGGGGGCAGTAGAGTGGGAGAAGCCTCAAAATTACTAACTGAATGCCTCAGAAATCTGTCAAGAGGCAAGATCTGCTTGCTGGAGAAAAATCATGAACAGCCTGACATCTTTACCTTGTTACTTCCTACAAGGAGAAAAAGGAATAGTGCAACGTGGGGGAGTAAATTACATTTGAATCTCATTATTTCCACCTCTACAGAGTAGAATTTTTTTAAAGGAAAAAAGGTTTTGGGGAATTATCTGATTGTGCTATGGAAATTCATGTGCTTTTAATGAATCAAGTGGTAAGGTGGACACAGCGCTACACAAAGTGATTTTGACTCAAAAGCTGCCTTTCCATAGGAAAGGTATGGGACAGAAATAAAGGGCTTGTCTACACTTACTGAAGGATTGACGCTGCAGCGATCGATGCATCGGTGATCGATTTAGTGGGTCTTCACTCGACCCGCTAAATCGACCGCCGATCGTCTCCAGTCGATTCCTGTACTCCACTGATCGAGAAGAGTAAGGGCAGTCAATGGGAAAGTGTCTTCCGTTGACATTGCATAGTGTGAACCCCGCGGTAAGTAGATCGAAGCTATGTTGATTTGAGTTACGCTATTCACATAACTCAAATTGCGTAGCTTAGATCGATTTTTCCCTTTAGTGTAGACAAGGCTATAGATGTGTGCAATGCTGTGTCTACTCTTTCATTTGGGCGCTAAATCAATGGTTTTCCTATTGTATTGCTGGTTGGTTTTCTTAGGTTTTTGGGTGATGTGCTCAACCTAATTTTGACTTCTTATGTGCCGTAGGTATTATTTACCACTGAAATATGACTACTCAGTAGTAAGTGTAATAGAAGGTTGTTTGCTTTTGTTGTTTTGTTTTTTAATGAAAATTTACCTTTGCAGTGTTTTACAAGCCACACATCATTATTTATTTTTGTATTGTGGTTGTACTGTCATTAGGAGCCTGTCATAAGGTCACCACGCTTACCCCTGAGTGCCCCCTCCTGATCGCTGGCCTGCTCCTTTCCAATCAAGATACAATTCAGGGTCCTCTTTTCCCAACTTTGCCTTTTTATTTTCTCTGTCGGGTTATTAGATACAGAACATTTTCTGCCCAATTTGGGCTTCGTACAGCTTTATACTTTATAATAAACAAAAAGCCTTTTATTCTACCTGGGCTTCTCTTAACCACAAGATCATCCTGCCTCCCATATTGTCCCCCAAACTATTCAGAACAAAAGATCATTAACCATTAACTTTGCTTAACCCGACTGTAATTTCTTCAAGGAGAGCCAGTGCATGAGATTTTGAGGAGATTTAACACTGTGGAAAGCTTGAAGGACCTATGTGGTTTTGACAATGTGGTTTTTGAACTACAGAGACATAGCAATAATTAGACAAGGTCAGAATTTCAAATTTAGGTAATTTTTTTAAAAATGACCAACAGTAACTCAAAAAAGTATAATTAATTTTATTTAGGGTTTCAGAAACATGCCCTTTGTCTTCATGAGTAAACATGGCAATTTTCATGCAAATTTCCCAGAAGTTAGAGGGAACTACAAAGAGCTGTATAATAGAGGATAGTTCCAATCCTAACTACCTCTTCTCCATTATGACTTTTGGCTTTGTGAACTACAACACTCTGAACTAATGGTGGACAGTAGGTTGGTTGAATGGTAGGTTGAAGGGCAGTCAGGAAAATTTTATTCATTTCTAGAAATAAAAAAAACACAGTCACATGATTCTGAACCATAAGACCATGCATGTGGGTAGCGCATGTAACATTTTATTAATACGACTCTTGGCCTCCTTCCTCCATTTTCATATTGCCTGTTACAGTCTTGTTTCGTTAGTTTGTGTGCTCTTTGAGGCCCAGACCATATTTTTCTGTACAGTGACTAATACAACAATCAGATTAAATTGTGCAAAGTCATATGATTGAAATAACGTACTGTGAGACACTGAAGAGAAAATGAAGTAAGGCTATACCAGCCTCCAAGTCCAGACCCTCCTGTCCCCCAGTACATACATGTGCACTCCTGACAGTAAGACTGCAAGCCCACTAACTGTTATGTGCATAACTCTTATGTCCATAAAGTTACACACGTGAGTATTTGCAGGATCAGGGATTTAGTTGGTAAGGGACCTTGAAGAGGCTGAGAGAGGGGAAATGTTTTACTATCTTAACTTTAATAGGGCCTGCTCCTCAGTCAATAGGAGTTTTGCTTTTGTTTCCAGAAAGGACAAGGATTGGGTCTTTAGATCTAGCAAAAAAAACCCCTCTCTTTTTTTAAAAGAAAACAAGGTAGGAGAAATGAAATTGAAAAGAAATGCACAGGAGGATTAAAGAAGGAAAAGAGGAGAAAATCAGAATTAGAAGATGTAGGAATGTACAGAACAACCTGAAATTGCTAGCCAAGATTTTTTTCTACCTTTTAATCTTTTGAAAGAGATTACTTTTCCTGTATTCCCCAAATTCTAATACATTAGGTCTGTGAGACACTATCATATCTGAAAATCTGGGATTCAGACCAAGAAGAGATTCATTGAGTGCTTTCTGCTGACCAGTGTAGTCATGATGTGCTGACTGCCAGATGTTAATCAATATATGACATCGGACACCTCATTTAAAACAAAAAAAGAGAGAAAAAAATGGGTAAGTAGCCTGGAGAGAAATGAAATGTGAAAGAAGAAAAATGGGAAGGAAAGACCACAGAAATAGTTTAGCCCATATGGTATGTAACACTACACACCAATCTGTGGTGTCTGCAAGATACAAAAGGGTAAATCAAGGACAAGGATTTTTAATCACAACTCTGAATTCTCTTGTTATATTGTTGGATCAGAAGAGGCTTTAATTTTATTGTACTATTTGACTTTGTTCTTTTTAACTGGTTTATGGTTTTAGACATCCAGAGCCTAGTTCTGAAGCACATACTCTGCCCAAATGTCCATTGACTTGGAGTTAAGTGGGTGTGTGGCCTGAGCATGGAACGCAGGGCTGGAAGTGTAATGTTTCATTCATTCTGCTGTTTAATTTGTTTCTTGCAGAGATCGTTGGCATGAACTGTTTGAACTAATTTGAAGCAAGATTTCTAAATGGACACAAAATGAATATTACCGCAAGTGGTAGTAGGTCCTGCCACTTGGTATCGGGGCAAGATGAGGGTGAGGAAGTGAAACGTATGGTGCATGAGCATGTACAGTTGTTCCCTTGGTGCAGTTTGGAAGCGAATTGGCTGCAAGGCGCACAGATGGCTCAGGTTATGGAAGGGAGGGAGCCAGGGGGTTTGTGCAGCAGGAGCCCAGTGAAAAAGTCCAGAGGGCCTGAGGTAAGAGGGGAACACCCTCTCACAGGACCCACTCAAGGAAAACCTGGGAGGTGAGTAATAAGGCTTCCCCCACCTCCTAGAGTATATGTGGGGGGGTCTGAAGGGTGGAGAACCCCAGGCACTGACCTAGTACTCGGGGATCTACCCAGTCCCCCGGGTTGTAGTCCAGGAGATCTCCGATTCTGGTGGTTTTTGCAGGACCAGCCTCTGGCGCACAGAGGGGGACTCTGCCACCTGCACACGAAAGTGGGGGTTGTGTAGCAGGGGCTCCGCAAGGAGGTCTGCTCCCTTGGTGGCAACCATGGACCTGGTCATTGATAGCAGCTTCCAGGTCTGGAGGAGATCCTGGTAGAAGACCATCAGCTCAGAGAAGTCTTGCGGAAGTCCTCTCAGATGGAGATAAAAGAGGAGCTGCTGGTCGTATGGGAGCCCGGCGGAGGAAGGCATGCGCCAACGTGATCCACGCTGGACTACCTGCACCATAAAGTTCAAGGTGGAAGGAGGGGAGGAAAGCAAAATGGGCAGCAAGGGGCGTGCGGGGAAGGCAGCAAGGGGAAAGGGGGCAAACTGCTGCAGGAAGGCCAGTGGGCAAAGCAGAGGATGGGGGAGCCCACTGGCCAAACATAGCTAGGGAAGGGAGGGCACATGCGCCCACGTGCCCTGGCATGACACAATCTATGCTTGCTGCTGCAATCAGTCCCAGTGATGAAAAAGGGTGAAGCAAACAGCTGTGTCGAGGGGCAAAGAGCAGATCCAGATGGTGAGTGCAGGTGGTGGAGGGGATGGCAGTGGTGGTGGTGGTGGGGGAGTAGATGAACTGGGGGAGGGCTCCACATGCTCCCCTTGCCCTCCACAACAGCACCACAAGAGGAGCAAGATGTAAAAGTCCAGCTAGAAACCCCCTCCACAGTGCCCTGTAACAGTCTTCCTCTTCCTCCTCGAGAGCACCAGCAGCAGGCTCTGAAGCAGCAGTCACCAGCAAGCCAGCCAGGAGAGACCCCATGGATGGTAGCAGGAGCAGGGTTCTTCACTCCCCTCTGGGCCAGCAGAGCCCTCCGAACAGCAGCAGCAACGGCCAGGCAGACCACCAGCCAGCAGGAGAGCCAGAGAGAACTGGCCAGACACTGTAGTGAGGCCAGGGTTAAGTATCACTCTCTGTGCCTGAGTGGGCAGAGCCAGGCCAGGCCTGGCCTTCATGCTTGAAGGTGAGAAGTTTGACAGGAAGTATTAAGAGGCAGGGCCTCCAAAGCAGTTGAAGGGAAGCCAGGGGAGGAAACAAATGACTCTTGCCTGCTGCAGGCCTCCGGCCCTGTACCAAACCGGGCAGCACTCTACCCCGAGAGGAAACAGAGTTTGGAGAGGAGCCGCTGAGTTTGCCAGAAGCCAAATACCCCAAGGAGATGTAGGACCCCTGGATGCTGGAACCTTCCCCGGATCATGGTAGGAAGTAGCCCAAAGAAATCAGACTTTAGTCTGGTTTTCCTGTCAGTGCTCAGGTTGGTGTGTTTTGGTGGAGCTCTCTCAGTGGTGGAACTTCCTGCTACTGGCAGGGCTCTGGGCTGGGACCCAGTGGAATAGGATAGGCCTGGGTCTCCCTACCTGCTGCGGCCGCGCCACCCCCATCCCCCTACCCCGGGGTGGCCGCCTACCCACCTTAAGTCAAGAGGCCTGCATTTGTCTGACGTCTACCTGAGTCAGGAGGTCAGGTAAAAGAATGCTTGTTGCTCTGCCCCACCCGGAAGGCCTGTTGTTCAGCCCTGCCTGAGGGCCTTAGCTCCCTAGACTGTTTACTGCCCATCCCTGCCCATGGGCTGACCCCATAGTGACCCAGTGAGGTGGAATGGCCTCTCACTGAGCTGGAGGGAGAGGGACGACCACCAACCCACTACAGCTAGATAAAAAGCACTAGTGAAGTCAGTAGAAACTAAAATTTCTTACAGACAATAAGAAAAGGATTACTTGTGGCACCTTAGAGACTAACCAATTTATTTGAGCATGAGCTTTCGTGAGCTACTCACGAAAGCTCATGCTCAAATAAATTGGTTAGTCTCTAAGGTTCCACAAGTACTCCTTTTCTTTTTGCGAATACAGACTAACACGGCTGTTCCTCTGAAACCTTACAGACAATGACTCACTTATACTGCTCTATATACTATACACTTCAAGGAAAGTACAGTATTTATATTCCTATTGATTTATTTTATAATTATATGGTAAAAATGAGAAAGTAAGCAATTTTTCAGTAATAGTGTGCTGTGACACTTTTGTATTTTTATGCCTGATTTTGTAAGCAGGTAATTTAAGTGAGGTGAAATTTGGGGTATGCAAGACAGGGGGTGCATAGTCTGGAAAGGTTGAGAGCCACTGATGTAAATCTACCCTTGCCAGTTCAAGTATGTTGGTGTGTCACCCACATAAGACATGCTATTTGGTCAGACAGTTGCATTTAGAAGCTTCAGGTACAAGGGCCCATTTATAAGACACTGTATAAACCTGGTGGGAGACTGTCCCTGCTCTGAAGAACTTAAATTCTAGACAGACAAAAAGTAAGAGAAAAATACAAGATACAGGCAATAACTTAGGAATGGAGATATAGATGGGGTAAATTATTTAACCTAGGTTACATAGGAGGTCTGTAGTTGAGCCAGGAACTGAACCCAGCTATTCTGAGTTGGCGGCCAGTCCATTAACCACATGACCATCATCCCCAATGAAGTGCGAGAGCATGTCTGGACTTTAGAACCTAGATAACATTGGGAACAGAGATTTAAAGCCAACATTTTACCATTCTTGTTATTTGGGGGATATGGAGCATGTCATCATGAAGTTTCTGGATTTTAAATATACTGTAAGGGTTACCATTCAAAGAAAAAGTATGAAGAAAACCCTCTCTAAGAGCAAAAGATTTACATTGCAACTCTTCCATTAAAAAAATACTAAAGAAAACCCCAACTGTTTATCAGCTTGTGGTGGCACTACTCCACCATCCCTGGGACCTGGCAATCAGTCTCCCAATCAGGAGCCCTTCCTTCACTCTGTCCTCAGGGTCTTCCAGCTCCTGGGATAGTGGTTTGCCTTTTCTCCCTGCTACCAGTCACAGGCTTAGCTGAGAGCTCTGCTCCCTCAGAAAGACATCTGCCTCCTTTCCTGGTCCAGCCTCAACTGAGTTGCAGGGCCATGCTTTTATACTTCCTGTCCTGCCTCTGCACTTCTTGCAGAGGGGGTGGGGCAGGAGGAGTTAACCCCCTTTGTACTAGAGGGAGGCCAGTCTACTTCACTACATGCAGGATATACATGAGAGCAAAATTTGGTTCTAGGTATGCACTCAGGGACTGTCCTCATATGTTCATACAGCATCTAGCATGGTCCTGCTCACCTCAGTTACTTTGATCATTGCTTTTTAAAATATCTTATTTTTTAAAAATGAATCTGTATAATTTATTACTGAGGCTATGGCCACAAATACTGTGTAGTCTGAATTGTACTTTCACAATTTATTGTCTAATACTCCTGCTTTTGCTGAGCACATGTGGACCTAGCTGTCTTAATAGAAAATTACTGGGTAATTAATCAGCATATCCTGGTTCAGACAACTAGCTCCTGAAACTTATCATAATTCACCGCCATCAGCCAATACTTATAGACTTTAATTTCCTCATAATATTGTCTAGAACACATCAGCTAATATTGAGGGGTCTGACTGCATCTCTTTGAGCTAAACAACATATATTGGAGAGCTCTGCTCTTATTTTCATTCTGCACATTTCTCTTACCAATGTCATGATCTGGAGTGCAATCAGGAGCAGGCTTGTCAAAGTGAATAGCAATTTCAGACTTATGTTGTGAAAAGAATAACTCCCCACCAAGGCAAATCACATTAACCAGTGAATGCTGACAGCAGAGTGTGTGGAAATTCTCCCTCCCAACATAATTATTTTTAAATATCAAGTTTAAAATATAATTTTAAAGCAAGATAGGTTTAAAATATAGAAATAAGTACATTCCAGCACTCATTCCCCTTACTCAAGCTAACTCTAGCTGCTACTGCTGCTTTTTTGCTTTTGTTGTTCTTGATTGTAAGCGTATTTGAATTAGGAATTACATCAACAGGAAGTCAGTATTTTGGGGGGAAATTATTTACATGTGTTTATCTAATCTAGATGTTGTTTCTATTTAGCCCCAAAACACCTTGATGCTGACTCAATGATATATTTTAATTAGCTTCTTCAAGTTAGACTTTTTTTAAAATACAAAAATACTCCTTTAATTAATAATAGCAAATTAGTGATATTCTTGACATAGAACTCCATGGAACTATATATCCACACACATTCATGTCTCTATGCACACATTTTGAGGACATGTTGGGACAGGGCACTCCTAATAAAGGACCTCTAAACATCCACTAAAGTCAACAGGAGCCTTTCCTTGACTTCAAAGGACATTGGATCAGGGCAAAAGTGAAGCACACACACCATTTAATGTAAAGAAAATAAATTAGAAGCTTTGACTTCACCAGGGTTTCAAGTGGGCCCATGGGCCACTGAGCTCCATGAGGTAGATCCATGCTACTACTACTTCGGTAGTTACCTTGCTTGAATTCTTTACCATAATCTGCAATATACACAGATGTAATGTGTGTTGCTATTCAAAAAACAGGAATAATAGTTTACAGAGACATAGATTTTTAAGGTCAGAAGGAGCAATTAGGATCACCTGGTTGGCTCTCCTGCATAACATAAGCCTCAGAATTTCATCAAGTGATTCCTACATCAGGCCCTTGGGGATAGCATTCCATTAGGATCCATGTGAGAGAATAGGATGGACCCCTGTGTGACACTGCACCCCATATTCTTAATAATTGTATGATTATGATATAATTATGATGCAATTTGTACAAGATGGGTCATGTGAGGTGTCCTTGGAAAAGTTATGATTTGCTGAATATGATTATCCTCTTTGTTTGCATATATCATTTTTTGTATCTAAAGTTATGAATATTTGCTATGTATCTGTATTTCAAATGTGGTGACACTCACTAGGCAAAATACTTCCAGCCTAGAAAGCTGGTGGGTAAGGGCCTATTCAGGATAAAGGGCCATTAGAAAAAACAATAGGCCTGAGGAGAAACTCTTCCCACACCTGGTGAGCTTTCCTGAGAATGCTCCAGACAGCCTGTAAGTAATGGCTGCTATGACTCTGCAAGGGCATGTGACCAGACCACATGACTCTGGACTCCATTTTGGGTACCTGTATTTTTCCACAAACTGGGCTGGGAACTGTTTTTGGAACAAAGCGTTCCTGCCATATGGAAAAGCTATGTAAGGCAGGGAGTGACATCCTCTGTTCTTCACTCTCCCACAACTCACCACCTAAGAGACGCTCCTAAGGAAAAGGACTTGGAACAGGGGTGGAGAGCCCGAGCTGAAAAGCAAGTGCAGCTTGTGTCTTGAGAATCTGCAAGCCTGCTTGTATCATCAGTCAGGGTGAGAAATTGCTAATTTATATCCAGTCTTTCTAGTATCTTAGACTTAGTTTGCGGTTTTGTTTATTTACTAGTTAATCTGTTTGCTATCACTTATATTGACTTAAAATCTATCTTTTGTAGTATGGCAGAGTGGACTAGGTCTGGAGGCCCCCTGCTCGTGGCCCTGCATCACCCTGCCCCGGAATAGAGCAGAGAGAAGTCGTCTAGGAAGCCTAGAGTGGCTGCAGAGGAGTGGCCAATTAGAGGGGCTGATGGAGCAGCCAATCTGGGGCCAGAAGAGCCAGAGCAGAGAAGTCAGTTGCTGTGTGGAGCTCAAGGAGTAAAGATTCGGTGTCCGGAAGACCAGTAGTACCATGGACAGGTCACTGTGGAGCTCTCACTGCAGACAGGACAGAAACCCAGGGAAGGCTGCTGAAGACTGGGTGCTGGCTGGCAGGAAGAGCAGCAGGACCAGCAGAAGGCAAGTGCGGGCAGGCTGAAGCCCAGGGAGACTCAGTCCAGAACCTGGCCAGGCCAGTGAGGGTACCAAGATGGGTCCTGCTGGTCTGGTTGAAGACTGAGCCCAGGGAGGCCTGCTGAAACACCACCAGCTACAGGTACCGAGATGGGCCCCAGCAGGGTAGTTGAAGAAAGCAGTGTCTCTGGGAGAAACCTTAGAGCTATGGCCCGACACCAGGGCCAAGATAAGAACTTGGACTGTATACCCCAAAAGGGGGGAACAGTATATGTGGCTCGGCTAGAGGGCTGAGTTGCTGAAGACCTGCTAAGAGAACCATCAGCCGGGGGAATGCTCGCGAGAGGTGGGTGCCACCCTGATATAAGAACTAAAACCAAAAGCAGGTCCACACCCAACCAACCAAAGGGGGCTGCCCATGAGAGGTGAGTGCTGCCCCCAAAAAAGACTGTAATTGCAGGTATATCGGCCAGAGAAAAGGGGTGCGCATGAGAGGTGGGTGCTGACCCCGTTACATGTAGTTAATAAACTTGTTTTATGTTTTAATCTAAACCACTGTGCCTTTGACTGAAGTGTCTGGGGAAAATCTCAGCTTGGTTTAACACAGGTGTATTGTGCATATTCCTCTTCACATTGAGGGAGGGGTGGACATATTAATGAGCTTATACTGTACAGGTCCCTGTGCAGTTCAAGACAGTATAATTTTGGGTTTATACTCCAGAGGGGAGTGCATGTCTGGGGAGCTGGGAAACTGGCTCGTGTCTGCTGTTTGCACTCGGGTAGACCAGTTTGTGTGAGTGGTGCCACCTGCTGTCGTGTTGGGTGATAACAGGGTCTGGGTGAGACAGGCTCTGTCCCCAACCTAGTTGTGTGTCTTAGAGGAGTACCATGGTTCCCACAGCTCCCGGACTGCACTCCAAGGGTGACAACCCTCACAGCCTGACATACTGATTTTCTCCCAGCTCACACAAAAAGAAGTGGTGAATTGCCCCTTTTACAGCAATGTCTACCCCTCTGGACTCAACCCAAAGACAATTTTCTGTGGGTCCAGGAGTCTTTGTGTGGGAGCATGTTTGGGGAGGGTGAGCTTGTGTGGATGTACATCATCGTAAATCTGCCCAAAAGTTAACATAGCTACTGGCTGCACTGAGCCCCTTCAAAGCTGGGGACCCACCTTGATATGGTGCTTCAGAACCATCTGCTGGCAGGGGAAGCATTGTCAGTCTGACCCCAAAGGCTTTGTGCTGCTAGGAAGCAGAGGGTCTGGTTGCAGACACACAGGACCTTGCCTATGCAGCTAGCCCTATTCCTCTAACTAGCCCCCTGGAATCCCTGGGCTTTGGTGTCAAGCTTCTCTCTGTTCTACAAGGAGGAAAGGCAAACCCTGCCTTCCTTCCCATCCACTGACAATGACTGTGAATTCATGTATATTCTTTCTTTGTATACTTTCAAAAGGTCTTTTTTGTGGGGAAGATAGGATATGACAAAACATCTATGAGAATTTGTCAAACACAGATCCACATTTTACATTGCTAGATCAGCAGTCAGATGTTATTTACACAGATCACTATTGAGTGTCATGGTGCAATGTGGCCTGTCATGTAACATGTTTCAGAGCACAAGTGGGCTTTCAGCATTCAAATAACTGGGTCACTGGACTTTTCTCAAGAGCCATCAATTTTAAATTTGTGCAGAGGAGAATATGAGAAAGAAAAAGGAGACTTCATCTTGGAGTTCCTTATACTCTTACCATTTTGAACACAGAACTCCTGGTTCCTTCTAGGGGAGCTTTGTGCAAAGATCAAAGGTTGAGCGTGGTTCTTATTTTTTAGTTGCATATGCACAGCAGGACTTTTCGTATCTTTGTTTCGTCACAAAGCAAGTTAATCAAATTGCACACAGACAGTACTAAGCAATTTGAAAATATAGCTTAGATTTAATGTCCTTCTAAAAGAGATTAACTAGCTAGGAGTTGTTACAGATTCTAGTTGGTGAGCTTCCAATAAACAGAGATGTCTTTCCAGAAGAAAAACAGACTTTTGTGGGAAAGATGCTTAGCTATTTACTTCAGAAACCCAACAGAAAGTAAAGTCCCTTCATAAAGGCCCTTTTTTGTTTGGGGGTATTTATTCAAAAAAGGTTCATCTAGAAAGCATATAAATTAAGGTAGATGCATTTGTGGTACCCCATCAAGAAATGGAGAATAATCTACTCTAAGCCATAATAACTTTCTTCAGCTGCTGCCCTCATTATATATGTTGTTGAAAATTAGATGCAGCCGTCCTACCTTCCTCTCTTGAGGGAACTCCTCTGAACCCTAACTTCCCACATGTTGCTTCCCCTATTCATTAGGGAAGTTGGCACACAGGGACACCATGATTACAAGGTCTCCCCATCCTTTGGGGTTCCAAAGGTTCTATGCTGCCTATAACAATACTGTATGCTAGAAATGTATTTTAAATTGCATATACATTTTTAAACAATCCTATGACAAATTTCATATTGCTTTACAACATAGTGGTGTCTTCCCTGAATGTTCACATTCAGTTTTTGATGAAGACTATTGTCTAGTATTTGGCATTCAGTCTAACACCAAAAAAGTAAATTCTTCATAACCCTGTTCGGCTCCCTCTTTCATTATATTCATTATATGCTGTGAGTTCTTCTTCAGTGTATACTCTAACAAAACTCCCATTGTATCTCTGATCGTTTTCATGAGTACATCTACAGGGCCAAAATCTGAAGTAATTATCAGTTTCTAGTAAGGGCCAGATCTTCAAAGGTATTTAGGCACCTCTCTTCAATTGACTTCAATGGGAAGTAGGCACCTAAATGTCTGTGGGGATCTGGGCCTAAATCCTAGCTCAGGCAAACTCCCATTGAAATCAAAGGTGATCAGTGCAGCTGCTTCCTGCATAATGGTGAAGCACACTCAACTGAAACAACAGGTGGGCCTACCATCCTAAAAAGTTTCAGCTGAACCTCAGTCTTCAAGCTCAGCCCCTCTGTATGCCTGTGCCTCATAGTAAGTGAAGTCTATTAACAAGCAGCTTTCTCTGTCAGGTATTTCTTTCTTTTCTGTAAAATCAAAAAATTAACTGATGAGATAGTAGCTTTCCTAAGCAATAACTGAGTGAAAACTGATAAGGACTTCAGGATTTTTCATGTAACCAGTCAGGTTGCTGTGTAGCAGGTGTTATATTGGGATGCTAGGAACTTTTTCTGGATGATAATATAAAAAAATTGAGAACCATTGACAGAAGATTCATACCACAATACAGAGATTTTGTATCTGTCTGTTATATTAATATCATGTCAATGCGATGTCTTTTTTGTGTTACTCTGACTGCACTATGAAAACAGCATCCTGTTTGCTTTAATCCTTTCTTTCCAGGACACATTTGCTCCAGAGATAATTCAGCAAATGTAACATTTCATGTTACATTTTACAATTGGCTTTTCTTTTGTTGCTTGGGGTCTGTGCCAAGAGCAAGTAGAAAAAAATCAAGGGCTTTGATTTGTATTGTGCATGTTCATCTAACCTTGCAGCAGTCTTTTCATATTGTTAATATACTTGAAACAAGTCAGAGATTCAGCTAATACAATTGCATGTCTTCCTCTCAGATGACTTTATTGGTTCCTGCTGCTTACCATTTGGCAAATGACTCAATTGAAAAATGTATTGTATGCTTTCTTATAGAATGAGAGCAATAAAACAAGCATAATGAACTATTAAAAGGAAGGCATTCGAACTTAGCCTTGTTTAATAATGACACAATTTTGTTCCCCCCTTCCCTCTAGAATGAGTTTTACATCTATTAACTGTTTCATTTTTATGCTCTGATGGCTAGCAGCTCACTTCTGGACTAGAAAGTTTCCCCATCATATAGTATGTGGGAGCTTGCTAAAACAATAACAAAAGAATATATTCCTAAAGAGCATAGCTTTGCCTCCTTACCTAACTTATAAGGTACAAAAACAGCTTCCCTATTAGCCAAATGCTTCTTCTCCATCACATGGAGGGCCCTTCCTACAGCAGAGCAGCTGAGGGTAGGCTGCAAAGGGAGATGCAGCCATGGGATTCCATTCCACTGCAGTTCAGAGTGAGAAGGGCGAGGTGTAGAAGGCCCAATGGGAAGTTTTCAGGGGAGCTGCCACTACGTACACCCAACAGCCTAAAACACTTCCAACAGGCATGTGTAAGGAAATAAGAGGCTACTGCAGAGCAGGAGGCTTTGGTAGTAGCAGTGAAGTGACATTGTAGGCTCCCAAGGCCATCAGTTGCCTCAATGCAGATATCTTAAGATCTACAGGAGGTCACCAGGAGGAGGGCCTTGGTGAGAGGAGAGAGTGGATCCAGGGGACATTCCTTCCATGTTAGTCACCTCGCATCATGCAGGAGACTCAGGGAGTGAGCAACCCTATTCCCCAGCCACCACCTACACCTACTTAATCAGACTTTAAATCAACTAAAATTTGGCCTTATGAACTAGATCTCGTGTGGGAAACTCCATTACATTGGGTTTTATTGTTTTTACCAGTGATAATTATTCAACTTTTTGTGGATTTGACTGGGAGGCAAAATCAGGCTTATAAGCAAAACACTGTTGTAATAACTCTGGAGTGGCTGCCGCCATTCCATAGTCATGCTAATATTATGAAAGAGCAGGAACACTGACTTCCCTTTACATAACCAATAGAAACCTAGCCAAAATGCAAAATGTTGAATCAACAACAAAGCTGGGTGAATAGCTGCACTGGCTGTGCTGAAAAATAATAATAACACAACTATAGGTTTAAATCAAACTGTATCTGAAAACTTAATTTTTTTTATTTTTTTTTGGTGAATTGAAAAAGTTTATTTCAGGTCAAATGAAACAGCAGTATTTTGTTTCCAGGCATATTTAAAAGATTATCTGAATTTGGGTCTCCGCCTCCCAGCTGAGTGCCCTAACCACAAAGTCATTCTCAGTGCTTGTCTAAACTACTGGCCGGATTGAGGGGCAGTGATCGATCCAGCAGGGGTCGATCTATCGTGTCTAGTATAGTCGCAATAAATCAACAGCCGATCGCTCTAGCGTTGAGTCCGGTACTCCACCTCAACGAGAAGCGCAAGGGGAATTGACAGGAGAGTGTCTCCCGTTGACACACTGCAGTGAAGACACTGCAGTAACTAGATCTAAATACGTTGACTTCAGCTACATTATTCATGTAGCTGAAGTTGCATAACTTAGTTTGATTTCCCCCTCGTGTAGTGTAGACCAGCCCTCATTTGCTCCTGCTGCCACCTCCCAGGTTTGTGAATTT
Organism: Caretta caretta; assembly: GCF_965140235.1. Classification (NCBI taxonomy): domain Eukaryota; kingdom Metazoa; phylum Chordata; order Testudines; family Cheloniidae; genus Caretta; species Caretta caretta. The sequence continues at coordinate 49,946,792 of NC_134216.1, read as the reverse complement.
AGCCCACAATTATTACTATTTTTTTGGCTGAAACTATTCGGCAAATTTGCGTCAAATTTTCAAATTCCTTTGGGTCAACTGAAACTATAAGTCTGAAAATGTCACCCAGCTCTAATCGGCCATTCACTTTGGAAGGACACACGTTTGCTACCCTTGTCTCACAAGCAATTCATGCATCAACTATTGCATGTCCCAAAGGATATGTAGTGTGTGCTCTCACTCTTTAATTGAATAGAAGGAGTAGAGAATGTTATCTGCCTTGGATATAAAAGTAGACACATATTGATTAGAAACAGTGGCAAAATGCTAATGCACAATTAATTCTTCACATGTGCTGTTTAAAAAAATAGAATGTGACTGTACAATTTCCAGAGTTGACGTACTGTCAGTTATAAATGGTTCAATAAACTTACAGTTACTATGGGATATTGAACCCCGATCCTGTTTGCCAATCATTAAACCACTGTTTAAGCATCAGATCAAGCATTTTTACCATCTTCAGGCTATTTGGAATTATAGAACAAGTGCCATTTTTGATGAAGAACAGTAAATAAGAAAAAAAATAGTTCTAAAATGTAAAAAACTTTGAACTGTTTTAGTCATCTACCTGTAAATAGGTTTCTCTGGCGTACTGTTGCTATATTTCTTCTAATTAAAAAGTGGCTCTGCAACTTAAAAAGGGTTTTAAACAATTTAATCATGCTTGGATTTTCATTAAGGTGTCCACTGGGAAATACACCAAGCACGTTACACTGAAAAAAATCAAGCTGCAATATCTACTTATAGATTGGGCTTCTCTTTTTCTTGTGATATTTCACTGTAAACAGCTGATCAAAAGTGGAATGGTATTCTTGTTTTCAACCTTGTTAAAATGGGTTTGATTAAATTAAACCTGCAGCAAAATAATTGACTTTTAAAAATGTGATTACATAGAAATCTAGGCCACTTAAAAAACTGATACTACAGTATAATATTTAAAGGGAAACTGTCAAGATATAAATCACATATTGAAAAAAAAATCTCAGATGACTACAACAGAAAATCTTTTCACAATCTAATTGACTTGTCTCCATTTTTGCTGCTGATTTCCTATGTTGCTTGTTCTTCAGCTTGGACACTAAAACTAAATGAAATGGTTTCACTTTCTGGGCCAGATCTTTGTCTGGTGCAGAGGTTGGCAACCTTTCAGAAGTGGTGTGCCGAGTCTTCATTTATTCACTCTAATGTAAGGTTTTGTGTGCCAGTAATACATTTTAACGTTTTCAGAAGGTCTCTTTCTATAAGTCTTTAATATATAACTAAACTATTGTTGTACGTAAAGTAAATAAGGTTTTTAAAATGTTTAAGAAGCTTCATTTAAAATTAAATTAAAATGCAGAGCCCCCAGGACCGGTGGCCAGGACCCAGGCAGTGTGAGTGCCACTGAAAATCACCTTGCGTGCTGCCTTCGGCACACGTGCCATAGGTTGCCTACCCCTGGTCTGGTGTAATGGTCAATGGAGCTTCCCTGTTTACACCAGATGAGGATCTGGCTTTCTATTTCTAGTCAATTTCAGTTGCTGGTTCACATACCTTGGCCACATTGAGGTGTCCTTGTGGCACATTAGAGACTAACAAATTTATTTGGACATAAGCTTTCGTGGGCTAAAACCCACTTCATCAGATGCATGGAGAGAAAAATACAGTAAGCAGTTTATACATGAAAAAGATGGGAGTTGCTTTGCCGAGTGGGGGGTCCAGTGCTAATGAGGCCAATTCAATTAAGGTGGAAGTGGCCTATTCTCAACAGTTGACAAGAAGGTGTGAGTATCAGCAGGAGGAAGATTACTTTTTGTAGTGACCCACCCACTCCCAGTCTTTAGTGAGGCCTAATTTGATGGTGTCCAGTTTGCACATTAATTCCAGTTCTTCAGTTTCTCGTTGAAGTCAGTTTAAGTTTTTTTTTGTTGAAAAATTGCCACTTTTAAGTCTGTTATTGAGTGTCCACGGAGATTGAAATGCTCTCCTACTGGTTTTTGAATGTTACAATTCTTGATGTCTGATTTGTGTCCATTTATTCTTTTGCATAGAGATTGTCCAGTTTGGCCCATGTACATCGCAGAGGGGCATTGCTGGCACATGATGGCATATATCACATTAGTAGATGTGCAGGTGAATGAGCCCCTGATGGTGTGGCTGATGTGGTTAGGTCCTATGACTGTGTCCCTTGAATAGATATACCGACAGAGCTGGCAATAGGTTTTTTGCAGGGATTGGTTTCTGGGTTAGTGTTTTTGTTGTGTGGGGAGTATTTGCTTCAGGCTTGAGGGCTGTCTGTAAGCGAGGACTGGCCTGTCTCCCAAGGTCTATGAGAGTGAGGGATTGTCCTTCAGGATAGGTTTTAGATCCTTGATGATGTGCTGGAGAGGTTTTAGTCGGGGGTTGTACGTGATGGCTAGTGGCGTTCTGTTACTTTCTTTGTGGGCCTGTGCTGATACTCACACCTTCTTGTCAACTGTTGGAAATGGGAGACATCCATCTTGATTGCATTGGTCTCATTAGCAACTCTCATCTTTTTATACACACACACACACACACACACCCTACTGTATTTTTCACTCCATGCATCTGATGAAGTGGGTTTTAGCCCATGAAAGTTTATGCCCAAATAAATTTGTTAGTCTCTAAGGTGCCACAAGGACTCCTCGTTATTTTTGCTGATACAGACTAACACGGCTACCACTCTGAAACTTTGGCCACATTATTGCATTTGGATTTCCAACACTGCAGGGAAATGTTCAAAGGACAGAGATAATCGTTTTTCAATATATCTAAAGCCCCTTTAATCATTAAACCCCAATCTCTCTGTCTCTCTCTCCTCTCTCCCCTTTCCACTAGAACCAGATTAGCTGAGTTTATTTTAGATATTTCCCTACCTTTTTTAAGATAAAGTCTGAGAAGGCCCTCCCTGAAAAGAAGGGCTAGATTTGACCCCTATATTTCACAAACTGCTGGTAGCCATGAAAAGATGACTCCCTTTTTGAAAATCAGACCCAGTTTTTTACTCCATGTTTTGTCAGGAAGCACAAAAATACAGACCATGCAGCCTGGATTCTACTTCCATTCTAAGTGGTAAATCTTTGCCAGAGTGGCAGAGTAAGAATGAGGAGAAAGAGGGAAAAATAAAAGTAGTTCTCCCCTCAAAGAAGGGAGCATGGCCACAGAGAGGAGAATGTGATGGAGAATCACTTCCATGGATACTCCAGGTTAAATTTGGTAAAATGAGGAAACTTGTTATATAGGCTTGGGACAAGGTGGAGGTAGGGTGAGAACTAGACACACTCTCCCTCGCCCCCCCAGTCTCCTGTGGTGGTAACAACAGTGACAGTGGTCCAGTGGAGGGTTCTACTTCAACTGCTGACATACAGCTGAACTGGATTCTGTGGTTTCTGTAGTACCCACACCTCACCACATGCTTCTGAAACCCCTGAAGGCCACATTGCAGCACAAGGATTGCGGTGGGCCACCCTAAGCCCTCTGTGTTCTCTGGAGTTGATAGTTGGCTGCCTGGCTGCTCCTGAAGATGACTTTAACAAGAAGTAAGTGTTATTCTACTCCCTCCCCCCCACAATGCCAAACATGGAGGGATTTCAGAAACAATTCCTGAACCTCAGAAATGCTATGGCTAAGTCGGGGTTCTCAAACTTCATTGCACTGCAACCCCCTTCTGACAACAAAAATTACTACATGACCCCAGGAGGGGGAACTGAAGCCTGAGCCCACCCGAGCCCTGTTGCCCTCGGCGGTGAGGAGGGCAAAGCCGAAGCCTGAGTCCTGTCCCCCACGGTGGGGAGCCAAAGTCAAAGCCCGGTAGCAGGGGGACCTGTAACCTGAGCCCCACCACCCAGGACTGAAGCCAAAGCCTGAGCCCTCCTGCTCAGGGCTGAAGCTCTTGGGCTTTGGCCAGGCTTCGGCTTCAGCCCCAGCCACGGGAGATGGGCTTAGGCTTCAGCCCCAAGCTCCAGCAAGTCTAACGCTACCCATGGTGACCCCATTGAAATGAAGTCATGACCCCCTTCGAGATCCTGACACACAGTTTGAGAACCGCTGGGCTAAGGTATGGGAAAAGTTTCCATCCAGTTCATCTTGTATGTGAATTGGTTTGTTCCTTGTGCCATCCCTGCCTTGTGTCTTACTTTCATCTGTATTTTCCTTGTTCATATTCTTCACCTGCAGTGTCTTCTTGGAATTCCAACTCATACAAGGGTGATTTCTGACCTGCTGTGGGAGTATTTCAGCCTGTTAGAGACAGAGCATTTATTTTAGATAATTTGGAAACTGCATACAGTCAAAGGCATGGTGAAAACTTTTTGCCCGTGGAGGGGCATTTATCATAACAGATAAAAAATGAAAGCAAAGGATGACATTTGGATGTTAACTATTGTAGTTGCATCCTTTAATTTGTCTGTTTTCTCTATCCTGAGCACAATGTAAACCGGGAGTGGTGTATTTGCTTTTTCCTCAGCACAGCTGTGACAGTTTCTTGTGGCAATCTTTGCAAGAAATGATTCCAAAATGAAGTTTCCTCCGGAAGCCGACAGTTGTGTTCTCAGCTGCCTGGAGAGGGATATAATTTTGACATGTCTACTTCCTGCCGTTGTACTGCTTCCAACAACATTGCCACTGTAAATAAAGGAGGGAATGGTGGAGATAGTTCAATCTGTATTATGTCTATGGGGTTATTACTTTTTCACGCAATATGATATAAATAGTATCATGGATATATTAAAAAAAGCCCCTTTATTTATTCCCCTCACCTGACATCCACCAAGTTATTTTCTTATAGAATCTGGCTATTGCAAAGAGGACCAGCATTTAAAATGAATCGTTACCAAAGCTTGTCACTTCGCTATTTCTGCTAATAAAATTTACTTAGCAGAAGAGTTAGATTAAAATATAGGAAGTAAGACTATTGCTTCAAACTATAATGGTTGCAGTATACACACAGAGAAGTTAGATTAAAAACATAAAATGCTCTTGCTGAAAGATTGCGATGTAACACTACTTTATTTCTCAGTATTCATAACAATAACGCACACAACCCCCACAAAAGAGAGACAAAGCGGGCTGCTCCCGAAAGCAGAAAGGCACAATTTACCCCATCTTGCTCTAGGCTGGCACACTGAAGACTGACTGACTGACTGATTGCTTGCTTCCCTACAGAGCCCCTAGCCTGCAAGCAGGATCAAGAAACACCTTACACGTTAAAGTGACAGCTTGTAGTTTTTACAGTTTTCAATTTACCACATAAATTATCAGTTATTTCAGGGCTGGCTTTATGATTTGCAAGGCCCTGAAGCTGCCAGGGAAAGAAAATTTCAGGAATTAGACTCCTCTTTTCCTGGCCAGTTGCTTGTGAGAGCGATTTGATCAGATGATGGGTGATTTTCCCCCCATCTCCAATCTAACTGCTGTAAGTGGAGGGAGGGCCAGCTCATGAGTTGCAGCAGTTGTATGGTGTAGCGAGGTTGAGACTCACCGGCGCTGTGATGAAGGCTCAGCACCAATCCAAGAGACACACGTCCATCTATGTCCCTTCCAATATGTCAAGTACCAGGGGGCAGCCGTGTTTGTCTGTCTCCACAAAAACAACAAGGAGTCCGGTAGCACCTTAAAGACTAACAGATTTATTTGGGCAAAAGCTTTCGTTGGCTAGAACGCACTCCATCAGATGCATGGAGTGAAAATTACAGATGCAGGGTTTTTACTCCATGATCCATGCCACCGGACTCCTTGTTGTCCTTCCAATATGACAACTCTTGGGTACCCTGCACCTAGGTAAAAGAGGCGGTGGCCTCAATTACTGAATCAGTATGCTGAGGATGGCATACTTTTAACTACCTCTTGTAACCAGTGCATTCCACGGCCATTTCTGCACAACTCCGCAGGTGTGCCTGTCCCTCCTGCACTTCAGGACTAAGCTTCTACATTTATCTACCCTCTAGCATTGGATTCTGATCTTCCATTGATGTAAATCTGAAGGAAGCCCATGCCGTCATTGGTGTTACTCTGGATTTACACTAGTGTAACAGAAGTCAGAATTTGGCCTGACATGTAAACTAACTTACTGTAATCTTAATACCTCTTGAAGGAGTAATAGGCCTTTACAGTTTGTTTTCAGAGCAATTTAGCTCTTATATGCCAACACTGCTATTTTAAATATTTTGTCTGAAATGTTTGAGATGCAGTGCATTTTAGTCTTTTCTCTCACCATTCCCATGCAGCTCCTGAAAAATATCAATGGTGTGTGACCCGGCCCACTCTGCAGTTCCTCTCTTCTTCGCTGATCACAAATGTGTCTGCTTACTTATCCTACTAATATGATACAGTTCTATTCTGTTTAGGTCCAGTAAAGAATAGAGACCACTGTTATTGAAAAGCTACTTAGCTCTTGATGTCAAGACGATAAACATTGGGTCCTAATGCATGGGGTTTTATTAGGGGTTATAGACAAGAGAATTTGACTCACTGTTGAATATATATGCTAAGCAATCACTAAGCTGGCGCGATGGCAAATGCCAGAATTCTAGGAGTGAATAAGAATTTAGAGGTGCTTTTATTTGGGGCATATTTTTTGGAGTGGGAAAGGAAATAAAGAGACTGCTATCGAGCACCAATCCCATTGGTTTGATTTTGAATTAATTTTCTGCAATCCTGCTACTAAAAAGGCACCTGTGTTTGAGTAAGAACTTGTCCCTACATAACCAAAATTTTCCTTTTTCTCTGGAGTTTTGCATACTGATTGAATTATCACAATGTCAGAAAGTCAATATTAGAGCTTTGTTTTAGAATTAAGGAGAAGGTTATTACAGCCCTTGCTTAAATATGTGTCTGACTCAGAAAAAGTACTACAAACAGTATCAAAGTTGTTTGTTTGCCTTTTTGACATCTGTGAATTTTCATCACTCCTGAGTCGTCCCTTTTACTGTTGTGACATATGACCAGTAAGAACACAAAGGGCAGTTCAAGCCTTCTCCCCAGGGCTGTTCAGCCCATGCCCTAGGTCAGGGCTTTTCACAACATATTTTTGGTGGCCTCAGAGTACAATTGTTGCTGGTGGCTGCTCAGAGAATTTTTCCTAAAATACTTAATTAACTCCAGGAAAAACAAATAACTAGGCATATATTCATGACCAGATCATTGTAATTTATTTATGTAGGGTTTTTTTGCGGACTCAGTAATAAAAATAATGCACAGTGGTCTCTATTCTTTACTGGACCTAAACAGAATAGAACCAAAAATAAGGTGCTTTGCATGTTTTGATTTTTTTTTTAGATTGCTAGTTTGTAAGTCTGCTACTGTGAAAAGGTATATTTGTTAATATCACTTGTCACAGCAGATGTACTCAGCCCAGGCATGCTGGGGGACAAATTAAGCCCTGGATGAGGAGATGGGTAAGGAGGCAGGGGGGCCAGCGGCAATAGGGGGCTGGAGGAGGTAGTGGGCGTCCAGGTGATGGCGGAGGGTGAGTCCAGGAATGGAGCCCAACACCACATGGCCAGAGCCTGCCGCTACCACCCCACATCTATCAGCCAGATGCCCACTTAGGGCATGAAGACAGGTAGTCAAGCACAAATTGACTAATTTTCAAACAGGTACCTGTAGATGCACAAATAAAAACTTCTCAAACATCCATGCAAACACAAAGTAGGTCATCTGTTTGGTTATGGAAAAGCAAACAATCAAAGAGTATGAAAATGACTGGATCAGATTGAAACTGGAAGTTACAAGAATGTTTGTGAACAATTTTCTCCACAATTCACCCAGGTCTAATACATAAGAACACTTAACTGACCAGATAGTTACTAGTGGTTAAGTCTGTCATATAAAAACACCAGATGATAAACCAGTTGTTCTAGCCAGCATTGTCTTAGCAGAAGGAAAATTCAAGAGTGCTTGCACCTTGGAAATCCACCGAAAAATGAGCATAAAATAATAGTTCTTTTAAACCCAACTGAAGTAATCAGAAGGCATTCTGATTCATGTCTAGGGATTTTACAATGATTTGACATGCTTGATCTTCAGCTTGTAATTAATTGTCAGAGCTGTTATCAGCTCTTGGAATCAGTCTCTACTAGCTGGCCAAAAATAGCAGTGTTGGTCTTTCAAAGCATTTCCTTTTATGTATGCAATCAATTGCACCAAGAGCATGTTCTTTTCACAAGTAACAAAGTAGAATCATGTTCTATAATGTCATCAGATTTGTTTGAAAATGTTAGCACTTCTCAACATTTCCTATGCATGTTAAGGGCACATTAAATTTAGTCTCAGAAAATACTTGGTTTCAGGAGAGAAATGTGCATTTAGATACTTTTCATAGAACTACTAGATAGCCACAATTAAAAAAAAATGTTTGAATGTGATCTATATTCTAAAGCAAAGGATATGAACGGAACAGAGTGCTTTTTTACTTGCAAATGAAAAGGTGTTACCTTATAGGCTTTCATCTTTCCTCCGATTTAACTTGCTGTCAGTATAAATTGTTTGCTGACATTCATTAGATTTATTAAAAGTTTTAAACCTCGATAGATAAAGTTTTCCCTCTGCTTCTTTTTGCTCTCTGTCACTGCAATACGCACGTAAGTAGATCAGTCTTCTTTTATTTTTTCCAAAATGGTAAACATATATTTTAAGAAACCAACAGGTATAGGAAGGGCAATTAAATGTTTCAGTGAAATTTCCACTCATTAGGTAACTCTTGTTCATGGTTAAGCATTATACCAGACCTGAAATTCACCCAGTGATACGTACTGTTGTGCAGGATGAGAGCATCTATAGAACCATAGTAGGGTGCGCAGGATTTGCAATCTTGATTCCAGCCCAAATCTCTGTCTTTTGCAAAGCCTTGAGTGGCCGCCATGGAAGGGTTATGGAGCTGCCCTCCACCATTCCAGTGCATTAGGGATGGATTGCCCTTTAGTTTTTGTGCTTGTTTCAGATGAATGATTTGACTATGCATGAATGTCACTCATGCAATATAGAAACCTACCTTTTACCTCAGAGATGCAATATATGCCTTACGCACGCCCAGGCCTCTTTGTACTTCACTTCATTGAGGTGCCTTTGGTCCATCTCTGGGACCCCAGAAATGGTATTGGAAAAATCTTGATACTTCAGTACAAATCTTTTTTTTTCTTTTTGTGTCTTTTCTTTGGGGAAAAACGGGTATGTGACAGTCTTAAACATTGGTTTAACCACTGTTCATAATATTTTGTTTTATTATCCTTATTTGCTCTTCTGCAGCCTCATGTGAAACAAATGAGAGATTTGGGAAAATATGGCTGCCAACGCACAATATGAACATAATTAACTGCCAATGCACAAGTGGACCTCTTCTAGCCCGTCTTTGTGCAATTCCCTAACTAGCAGCGAAAGTTACAAAGGATATTCCTAGCTTTGATGCATAATGTCAGGTAATTCATAGATGTTTGTGGTTGACACGCAGGTCTTGATTCTGTTCTTGCTGTAAATTAGGAGTAAATGATCCACGTGTCAGGCTCACACCAGGGCTTGGTGAGTGTAGCTCCACTGAAGTGAATGGAGTTGAGCCTGCTTACAGCAAATCTGACTTTTGCTCAAGTTAAAGACAGAAAAGAAATGTATGAATATCAAGTTCAGCTCCTGGGAAGTGTAAGATTATTCCTTACAGTACATTTTGTAAGGCTTTTTCCCATGAACTTGATGACTTGTGTATTTCAGTTGAAGGCCAGCAAAGTACGAAAAGGCGTCTTTTTATTCCTAACTATGGAAAATACTGTTGATTGGAAAGCAAATATGGTAACATCTGAGCTATCTATTCATTGGCCTTTGCTTTAAAAGACTATGATTTTTTAAAAGATCTAGTCTTTTAAAGCAAAGGCCAATGGATAAGTAGTTTCGAAGTTACCACATTTTACTCTCCCTTAAACAGTATGAAATACTAATAGCCATCTCAGTGTGTTCTGATATTAAAATGAGGAAGAGGAGATGTCTTGAATGAGACAATTTCCTTTTATTATTGCTCTCTCAAACGGTTGTTAAATGCACAGAGATCTAGCACAAGAGACTCCAGAATATTAAAAAGAGGATTAATTCCTTTCAAACAACATATGCCCTAACTGCCATTGTACATTGGTTTAACATTTCTGATATCCATAATTTACAATACTGTATTAAAAAAGTTGTCATCTTGCCCCCATATTTTTACACACACTTAGCCACCCACCCCCCATCTGTGTTTTTGGAAGGAGAAAGAAGGCAGGTGGAAACTGGAGAGATTACTGTGGAATGAGTGGTTTCAGAGGAACAGCCGTGTTAGTCTGTATTCGCAAAAAGAAAAGGAGTACTTGTGGCACCTTAGAGACTAACCAATTTATTTGAGCATGAGCTTTCGTGAGCTACAGCTCACTTCATCAGATGTATACCGTGGAAACTGCAGCAGACTTTGAAAGCTCATGCTCAAATAAATTGGTTAGTCTCTAAGGTGCCACAAGTACTCCTTTTCTTTTTGTGGAATGAGTGTAAATGTAGAGCTGAAATGAAGAACTTTCTTAGTGTCTGATCCAGCAATGTGCTCAATGGGAGTTGAGGATGCTCAATGCTTTGTAAGAGGCATTCAGCACCACGTATGATTACGTCCCTATCAAAGGGCACTTGAGAGGTGAGCCTATTCATGTTTATATGCAATTGGGTGAAACAGCAGCAATATAAACTTAATAAATGGAAACTGTGAGATGATTATTAATTATAATGCTTCCTCTTGAGCCTCTGTAATTGCTATATACAGGCATTCACATGCTTTCCAGCATCTTTTTCTGTGGCTGTTGCATTATAATTCCAAGCTGTTATATCTGTACATACAAGGCTACTTTGAAGCATGTGTGTATCTTGTTAATCTTCCTTATGTGTTCTTTACCAAAATTGATGTCCACGACTGCAAGAGGTAGAAATAATGCATTCAAGAAATAGTGACATCTGGGAAATTTTATATTGCTTCTTGAGAACAATGTCAACCTTTTTTTTTACAGCACCATAAGGTTTATTTTAGGTGACAGTAAGACAAGATGGGCAAAATTTATGCCTTTTACTTCATTAAAACCAATAGTCACACCAGGCATGCTTGTGGCACAGTGTACATAATCACAAATGATTGCTACTAATGCAATCAAAAGAAGTAATATCATTAAGGCCCTGATCTAAACTACTTTGAAGTCAGTGGCAGGATCTCTATTGAATTCAGTGGGCTTTGGATCAGGCCCTAAAACCTGGAAGAAAGAGGTACATTTTCCATTTCATACATACTCTGCTACTGTGAACTGAATCAGTGCCACTGGAATCAATAGGGCTGTGCCAGTCTCTACATCAACAAAGACTCTGTCCCAAATACTATTCTTTAAGAGGTCATCAGTTAACGGTATGGGATATTACAATAGTACAGCCTCGGATGATTTCAGAACTGGCGATCACACCAGAAGGACTTTTATGGATATTTTTGGGTTGGATAGTAAAATGAATAGTTGCCTGATCTAATTCTCACTGAGCCCAATAGGAGTCTTTCCATTAACTTTAATGGCAGCTGGGTTGGATAATGGGTGCATATAGCTATATTATGTTAGAACATACATTTTTGCGGCACTTTGCTGCACTTTTGCTGCATATTTTCCCAGTTAGTGGTTTGATCATTTTATTTACAAGATTCCTACTGTTTCTTAACCCCCAAAGTGTAGTGGTTTGGCATCTGAACCTAACACTTCCCCAAAATTCACTGAATTCTGTGCACCTGTGAGAGCTTGCTGACGTCTAGACAAGCTAAGAATTATTTTATACATCTCCAAATTTGGAGCTAGATTCTGCCTTTGGATGTGTACATTCAGCTCCCCTTGACTTCAGTGGGACTGTGGATCAGAGGGCATGAGCTGGCCCTTTATTACCATCAAGTGTCCCTCACTACCTTTCTGCTGGCAGTTTGTGGCGTAATTAACTTTTGCTCTTTTATTGTCTTTTCAAAACAGATGTTCACTTGAAAAAGTCCCTTTAAAGTAACCAGCAAAACATGCCTTACTATATACAGATGCATACATTAGGGATATAGCACTGCCATTTGCAACCTCCATAATTACCATTTCATACATGTCAGCAATGCTGTCTCTGTACTTTCTGCATCTTTCAGTTCCTCCATTTCCACTGTGACTGACTTTATTATCTCTGAAAGCAAACTGAATTACTGACCCATTGGCTGAAGATAAATCTATACCCCAATCTTCAGGGATCACCAAGTACTTTTGTAACTATCCAGTAAACCGAACCCAGAAATGATTTCCATTGATCTGTTCACCAAGAAATAAAATTTGGCATTAGAGCCATTGTCCTTTTCTTTGTAGAGAAATCTTGATCTCTTTACTTTGTTAAAGGTTTTTAAAAGCATCAATCAATTTGAATTCTGCCATTAGGGCTGCTAAAAATAAAGCAAAAACAATGAGCAGCACAAGATGTATTATATGCACTTGAAAGGAGTGAGTGTTATTCTGGAAGAAAAGAGACTTGGGTTTTGATCGTTTAAATATCTGTTAATTTTTTTTTCTTGTTACTGGAATGCTCTGCGTTGAATGGAAACCTGTGGTAGAACTATAGCTACTCCTCAACAGAATAGAGATGACAAAAAAAGATTTCCCAGAGGAGTCTGGCTATTATAGCGAGAAACTAAAAAGATTTCCTTTTGGGTAATTTATTTTAAATGGCTATATAATTTCAGCACCACCCTGTAACTATAAATGTCAGGGTTCTGTAGCATTTCACAGACTATACAATCCTTTTAGACATCTTGCAACATACGCAGTATAGTTTTCTTAATTCTGCCTCTTCATTCACAAGCAACGTCACAGAGGGTCACAGACACAATAGAACTAGGTATGGTCTATATGCCAGCTGCATGCAGTAGATCATGGGATCAGGACAGGAAGTGGGGTAGGAGAAGCAGTAGCAATGCCCAGCCCTAACACTTAAAAAATCACGAGTCAGGCCCCCTCAAAATCACCAGATGATTGGCTTAAGCATGAGATAGTTAAAAATAATACATTTGAGGTCTTTATTTGCCTTTTCATTTTTAAGCATGCAGGGCTTAAATTTTCTCTGCAGTTATAAGGGCTAGAAAGATACATTTTAAAAATGAAAGCTGAGCGCCTCACGTAATTCTACAAGTCCAGGTGCTGGGGCTCTTATCATAGCACCATGAAGTTGGTAGCACAGGAATAGGGCCTGTGGATCTACTGCTGTACAGATCAGCCCGCCAGTGCACCCTTGGAGTGGGAGGGGATGGGCTGCATGCGTTGCTATAACTTTGATGCCAGAGTAGTGTCTGCAGAACAACTATGCTGGCAGGCCATAGCCTGGAAGTAAACAGCACTTGGAAAAGGGTCTCAGAGCCATAATTCAGTCTCTGCTGTGAGGGTAGAACTGCTATGAACTGCCCTTTTCTCAGGGCGGACTGCACTATGCCAATCTAGTCCAAAGGCAAACTTGGCTCAGCTTATTTGGGCTCTTCTCTCTCTTTGCAGGATATAAATAACTTCCATTGGCTTCTGTATTTAGGGTGACTCCAACACTTCATTCTATACCTTTCTATACACATTATATAAGGTATTTACACTATAAATAACTTCCATTAATGTTAATATAATCTAAGGGGAAAATAGGGCTCCTTAAGAGCAACCAAGTCAAAATTCACCACAAAGTATGTTTTGTGCTTTGCCATTTGCTGTATTTTAAAAATAATGTTTATGGGTCTGCTCCTCTGAAGCTGTAAATTGGTGGAATTCTATCCAAGCCAGGGGAGTGATGCTGACTTACTCCAGCTAGAGATCTGGCCCTTTGTTTTTTTTGCCTACAGAAGAGATGAAGTGAGGCATGAATTGTATGAATTGACATTAACAAAACTTGAAAAGAACAGCGTAAGATGTTCAAACTTCCTTGCATGAAGTGTTTGTGATTTGGGCTCTTTTCTCTGAAGGGTACTTACATGATTTCCCTGCCTAGGGGGAAGGTGTTGAAGGAGGAAGCAGATATGAAGAGGGCAAATTAAGACATCCAGTAGTGCCATGGGGTGAATAACCTCTTTAAAGTTTGTGTGCAACTTGCAAATTAAAAGGATGCAGACTTTGTCTTCTGTACAATTTATCAACTATGAAAGAACCCAGCTACAAGCAAGAAGGAACCTAGAGAGTGAAGCAGAAATCCAGTCATTGAAGATTACTCCAAACGAAGGAAATTAAATTGCAATAAAGATCGGTGAAAGTTTTGAAATATTTAGCTGTAAGAAACTGAAGGTTGAATACTTTAGCTATTTAAGGTTTCAGAGTAACAGCCGTGTTAGTCTGTATTCGCAAAAAGAAAAGGAGGACTTGTGGCACCTTAGAGACTAACCAATTTATTTGAGCATAAGCTTTTGTGAGCTACAGCTCACTTCATCAGATGCATACTGTGGAAAATACAGAAGATGTTCTTATACATACAAACCATGAAAAAATGGGTGTTTACCACTACAAAAGGTTTTCTCTCCCCCCACCCCACTCTCCTGCTGGTAATAGCTTATCTAAAGTGATCACTCTCCTTACAATGTGTATGATAATCAAGTTGGGACATTTCCGGGACATTTCCAGCACAAATCCAGGTTTTCTTCCCCCGCCCAACAAACCCACTCTCCTGTTGGTAATAGCTTATCTAAAGTGATCACTCTCCTTACTATGTGTATGATAATCAAGGTGGGCCATTTCCAGCACAAATCCAGTGTTTATACACAGTGTAAGGAGAGTGATCACTTTAGATAAGCTGTTACCAACAGGAGAGTGGGTTTGTGTGTGTGGAAAGGCAGGGGGTGGGGGTGGGGAGAAAACCTGGATTTCTGCTGGAAATGGCCCACCTTGATTATCATACACATTGTAAGGAGAGTGATCACTTTAGATAAGCTATTACCAACAAGAGAGTGGGTTTGTTGGGGGGAGGGGGGGTAGGGAGAAAACCTGGATTTGTGCTGGAAATGGCCCAACTTGATTATCATATACATTGTAAGGAGAGTGATCACTTTAGATAAGCTATTACCAGCAGGAAAGTGGGGTGGGGGCAGAGAAAACCTTTTGTAGTGGTTAACACCCATTTTTTCATGGTTTGTATGTATAAGAACATCTTCTGTATTTTCCACAGTATGCATCTGATGAAGTGAGCTGTAGCTCAAGAAAGCTTATGCTCAAATAAATTGGTTAGTCTCTAAGGTGCCACAAGTACTCCTTTTCTTTTAGCTATTTAAAATATAGAAACATTTACTAGGGATATGGAATCTCAATGTAAAAATTGTTGTGATTTGCCCAAACAACCACTCTTCTATAGGAGATCAAATAAATAATAGGGAAAATATTGGGTTCCCAAGTACCTGGGTTCCAGTGCCCCTCTCTTCTCCCATACTTCTGCAGCTTCATGGGCCCTGGGACCCGTCTTCCTTTCCATGGCTTTGGTGGGAGGGATGTGGAATGGCATAGTGGATCCCTCAACTGGCTCCCCGTTCTCTGTTGCATCAAACATAAGCTACTTGTCTGCACTTTCCAAGGCCCTTTAGGACCTATCCCCACTCTACTTATTTTCTCTCTTTCACTACAGAGAGGTTGATTCCCATCTCTGATTGGCCCATGATGCCACCCTCTGTCACCCTCTCGTTAAATTTTCAAACAAGCGCCTTTGTGCTTTCTCTCGCACTGCCCCTCATGCTTGGGAGTAGCTCCCCATAAACATCCGCAAAGCTACCTCATTAACCTTAAAACTCTCCTTTGTCATGGTGCCAATAAAAAGCTTGACTACATCTCGGCTGCTGTGTACTGACTATTATTCAAAGCAATATTGTCTCATTGTTTCCTTGCACTCCCCCCCGTCAGTCTGTGTGTATCCATCTGTTGTTTCTTGTCTTATGCTTAGGTTATATGCTCTTCGGGACCTGGACTGTGTTTTTGTTCTGTGTTTGTACAGTGCCTAGCACAATGGGGTCCTGATCTATGACTGGGGCTCCTAGGCACTATGGTTTTACAAATAATAAATACAAATAGTAATGAGGCTGCTGGACTCAGAAAAGCTACCTAAATCGCCCCAGTTCAGACTGTACACGGCCTGGTGCCATCCCACTAGCTATTCCTATGGCCTGGCCTGGCCTGGCCGCCAGAGTGTGCTAGGCTCCACATTTAATGACTTTCAGGGCACAGTGCCAGGCCCATCTATTTATAAGACCTTAGGCTTTCGGAGGGTTGGGAGTGGAGGTAACTCATGTCCGGTGCTTCTGTCTTCTTTTAAATCATGCTGGGGGTTGGTGATTAGTCTGGGGATTGTCTGCCTGCCTGCCAGTTACATACAGTTCATTACTGTGTGTTTTTAAACGAACTCTAAAGGCAGCCAGCGGCGTATGGGATTGGTGTAGCAATATGACAGCTTATCATTAATAATTAATTATAATGAAATAAGTCATGATCCAAAAGCTGAGCTTCCTACCCATTTGAAGCCTGGACCCAGATCTGAATTTTTCAGCTCAGGACCATATTTATTGTGGTCTTAAAGGTGTAGTAATTGATTACATCAGCAGGGGGAGCTCTTGCTGTAACCAAATGAAAAAACCAAAAATAATACTGTAAATTAAGTGGCATATGCTGGAGGGCAATGAGTAGTGTTGTTCTTTCATAATGAAAATGATGCAAACCTCACACACTATTAGACCCGATAGTATGAATTTTATTTTATTTAGCACATAGACGGGGTAAATAAAGATAAATCTGCAACCAATTTTAAGGAAGCTGCTGACTAGCAACTTTGCCTGCAGCAGATTCTGGGTGAAACAAATGTTCAGATCACATTCTGAAAGGAGGGCACTGCAGACACAGACAATGGAGCCGAAACAGCTACTTTCTATATGGGAAAACGTAGCGAAGATAAAACTGAAATATGAGAACCACTGTAACATTTACAGCTTTACAGACTGGCCTGGCTGATGGTGGATCCATGAATCTTACCGCTCTGACTTTAATAATGATCTTCTGGTTGTATGACTCTAAAAATTAAATCAGTAAGAGACAATTCTAACCGGTATAGCCAACATGTAAGATAAGGGCACTTTTCCGTTGCTGATCACTTGCTTTATAGTAAGACAACAGATGGCACATTTTAGCATTGCTTTTCGGGAGGAGGCTCTCTGAACCAAAAGAGCCCTATTAAAGATAATCCAAAAGATTTTTTCACCCTTCTCTTTCCATATAAATAATTAAATTAATTAAATCTAATGATCAGTCCCCTCACTCCAGCTCCATATATTACCTAGACTTGATATACAGTAAAAGATGTGAGCATCTCAGATTCATGCCAATAAAAAAATTATATGCATCATTGAGTTGAAAAACATATACATATGTATGTACATATTTATACACATTACAGTATGTATTGTACAACATCTGCACAATAGATGTATGTTATGGTACATGTAGAGAATGCATATTAACATGTATTTATAACAGGGTAGCTGGCTCTTTAAATAAAACTGGGCCCTGCTCTTCAGTCTAGGTGCATGCTACTTTGATGCAATGAGGAGAATGGGGCTGTCCCTGGAAGACAGCTCAAAGGCAAGAGTGTGTTCAGAACCCAGTAAGTAAGTAACCAACCAACCAACCAGTCACAGTTCATGGCACCTGCACCTATATTCCCCCTTTATGGTCCAGCAAAAGCACCCACTCTAAGCTCCCAGCTCTCAGCTGACACCTCTCTTAGGCAGAGACCTGTGTCTGACTGCACAGTTCCTTGCCCGTACTGTGACCTCCCCAGAAAAGTTGGACTGCCTAAGCAGGCCTGCTTTGCTTGTCTAATTAAGCAGTGTAATTGCCACAATTAAATGACCACACTGCTCTTTCTGAGCAAGCACCTGTATTGTTAAGGTAAAAACATTACAGAGAAAATATATTAAAAACCATAAAAAGCACCTACATGCATGCTAATAAGCTTACCAGAAAGCACCACTTCACTCTGACAAGGGATCCAATTTGTGATTAGTCATTCAAACCTCATACAGGGGTTTTTCCTGTGATCACATTTTAATACATTGAACGCCTAAGACTCTTAAACTTAATTCAATAAGGTTTAACTTAATTCAGTAAGATTTGTCCAGGATATTGCAGGACACTGTCATATCTGTCACTCAACCAACCCAGAGTCCAGAAAGCCAGAGTCAGAAGACGAACAGAGCTAGGCTGAGAACTTCAGGGAGCAGATGCCACTGATAGAGGGAGCAGTGAGATTTCCCTAGTGAGCAAGGGAGCCAGAGCAGAAGCAGTGACAGTAGAAGGCAAGAAGGTAGTTGTGGGGAAAGGGACACTTACAAACTTCCCCAGGCCAGAGAGGGCAGGAGAGGGCTGAAATCAGCAGAGGGAGATGCCTGATGGTTCTCTGACTGGATGTTGGAGGGTCAGAGAGGGCTAAAGGCTGGGAATGATCAATGGATGAGCCCACTGATGTCTTTGGGTGAGAGCTAGAACCAGGCCTGAGAATGAAACATGGTGGAGAAGAACCCCAGCTGGAGGGTCTGGAGTGAGGTGTGGTGAGCAATGCTGAGCTGTACCTAGTGGGTGAGCCATGTGAGAGATTCTGGAGCTGTACTTGGTGTATTGATGGACTGTTGAAACTTGAAAGTGTGAATGTACTGTTTGGACTGTGCTGGGAAATCTGGATTATAGTTGTGGGTCCTTTGTAATAAATTAAACCCACAGAACTATTTATATTTGGAGAGTTTGCAAGGAGTGCGCAGCGGGGACAGGAGGACGGTGAAGAAATTTGGCAGCATGTGACCTCCAAAAGAAGAAAGAGGAGTGTCCATGTACCAGCAATGCAGATACAGGTAAGCAACCATTTTCATGTTCTCTCCACAGGTACTAATGCGGAGCGTGGACCAGATGATACATCTGAGGGAAGGGAACAGAAGGAGACTCCACTGATTGGAAGGCATGAGATGCACTCTCCTAAGGATAGGTGTTCCACAACCACCACTCCCAAGAGAAGGAGGCGGGGGTGGTGGTGGTCGGGGACTCTCTCCTCCCGGGGACTGAGTCATGTATCTGCCACCCTGACCGGGAAAACCGAGAAGTCTGCTGCTTGCCAGGAGCTAGGATTCATGATGTGATGGAGAGACTGCCAAGACTGCCTCGGATCGCTACCCCTTCCTGCTTCTCCACGTGGGCACCACTGATACTGCCAAGAATGACCTTGAGCAGATCACTGCAGACTATGTGGCTCTGGGAAGAAGGATAAAGGAGTTTGAGGTGCAAGTGGTGTTCTCGTTCATCCTCCCCGTGGAAGGAAAAGGCCTGGGTAGAGACCGTTGAATCGTGGAAGTCAATGAATGGCTATGCAGGTGGTGTCGGAGAGAAGGCTTTGGATTCTTTGACCATGGGATGGTGTTCCAAGAAGGAGGAGTGTTAGGCAGAGACGGGCTCCACCTAACGAAGAGAGGGAAGAGCATCTTTGCAAGCAGGCTGGCTAACCTAGTGAGGAGGGCTTTAAACTTGGTTCACCGGGGGAAGGAGACCAAAGCCCTGAAGTAAGTGGGGACGTGGGATACCGGGAGGAAGTACGAGCAGGAGAACACGAGAGGGGAGGGCTCCTGCCTCATACTAAGAAAGCAGGACAAACAGCAAATTATCTCAAGTGCCTATACACAAATGCAAGAAGCCTGAGAAACAAGCAGGGAGAACTGGAAGTCCCAGCACAGTCAAGGAATTATGATGTGATTGGAATAACAGAGACTCGGTGGGATAACTCACATGACTCGTGTACTGTCATGGATGGATATAAACTGTTCAGGAAGGACAGGCAGGGCAGAAAAGGTGGGGGAGCTGCATTGTATGTAAGAGAGCAGTATGACTGCTCAGAGCTCTGGTATGAAACTGCAGAAGAACCTGAGAATCTCTGGATTAAGTTTAGACGTGTGAGCAACAAGGGTGATGTCGTGGTGGGAGTCTGCTAGAGACCACCGGACCAGGGAGATGAGGTGGACGAGGCTTTCTTCCGGCAACTAACGGAAGTTACTAGATCGCAGGCCCTGGTTCTCATGGGAGACTTCAATCACCCTGATATCTGCTGGGAGAGCAATACAGCGGTGCACAGACAATCCAAGAAGTTTTTGGAAAGGGTAGGGGACAATTTCCTGGTGCAAGTGCTGGAGGAACCAACTAGGGGCAGAGCTCTTCTTGACCTGCTGTTCACAAACCAGGAAGAATTAGTAGGGGAAGCAAAAGTGGATGGGAACCTGGGAGGCAGTGACCATGAGATGGTCGAGTTCAGGATCCTGACACAGGGAAGAAAGGAGAGCAGCAGAATACGGACCCTGGACTTCAGAAAGCAGACTTTGACAACCTCAGGGAACTGATGGGCAGGATCCCCGGGGAGAATAACATGAGGAGGAAAGGAGTCCAGCAGAGCTGGCTGTATTTTAAAGAATCCTTATTGAGGTTACAAGGACAAACCGTGCCGATGTGTAGAAAGAATAGTAAATATGGCAGGCGACCAGCTTGGCTTAACAGTGAAATCCTTGCTGATCTTGAACACAAAAAAGAAGCAAAAAGAAAAGGAGTACTTGTGGCACCTTAGAGACTAACCAATTTATTTGAGCATGAGCTTTCGTGAGCTATAGCTCACTTCATCAGATGCATACCGTGGAAACTGCAGCCCACTAACTGCAGACTAACTAAACTGCAGACTAACACGGCTATTCCTCTGAAACCTAACAAAAAAGAAGCTTACAAGAAGTGGAAGATTGGATAAATGACCAGGGAAGAGTATAAAAATATTGCTCAGGCATGCAGGAGTGAAATCAGGAAGGCCAGATCACACCTGGAGTTGCAGTTAGCAAGAAATGTTAAGAGTAACAAGAAGGGTTTCTTCAGGTATGTTAGCAACAAGAAGAAAGTCAAGGAAAATGTGGGCCCCTTACTGAATGAGGGAGGCAACCTAGTGACAGAGGATGTGGAAAAAGCTAATGTACTCAATGCTTTTTTTGCCTCTGTCTTCACGAACAAGGTCAGCTCCCAGACTACTGCACTGGGCAGCACAGCATGGGAAGGAGGTGACCAGCCCTCTGTGAAGAAAGAAGTGGTTCGGGACTATTTAGAAAAGCTGGACGAGCACAAGTTCATGGGGCCGGATGCGCCATGTCTAGTTGGCAGCCGGTATCAAGTGGAGTGCCCCAAGGGTCGGTCCTTGGGCCAGTTTTGTTCAATATCTTCATAAATGATCTGGAGGATGGTGTGGATTGCACCCTCAGCAAGTTTGCAGATGACAGTAAACTGGGAGGAGAGGTAGATACGCTGGAGGGTAGGGATAGGATACAGAGGGACCAAGACAAATTAGAGGATTGGGCCAAAAGAAATCTGATGAGGTTCAACAAGGACAAGTGCAGAGTCCTGCACTTAGGATGGAAGAATCCCATGCACCGTTACAGACTAGGGACCGAATGGCTCGGCAGCAGTTCTGCAGAAAAGGACCTAGGGGTTACAGTGGATGAGAAGCTGGATATGAGTCAACAGTGTGCCGTTGTTGCCAAGAAGGCCAATGGCATTTTGGGATGTATACGTAGGGGCATTGCCAGCAGATCGAGGGACGTGATCGTTCCCCTCTATTCGGCATTGGTGAGGCCTCATCTGGAGTAGTGTGTCCAGTTCTGGGACCCACACTACAAGAAGGATGTGGAAAAATTGGAAAACGTCCAGTGGAGGGCAACAAAAATGATTAGGGGACTGGAACACATGACTTATGAGGAGAGGCTGCAGGAAATGGGATTGTTTAGTCTGCAGAAGAGAAGAATGAGGGGGGATTTGATAGCTGCTTTCAACTACCTGAATGGGGGTTCCAAAGAGGATGGCTCTAGACTGTTCTCAGTGGTAGCAGATGACAGAACAAGGAGTAATGGTCTCAAGTTGCAGTGGGGGAGGTTTAGGCTGGATATTAAAAAAAACTTTTTCACTAGGAGGGTGGTGAAACACTGGAATGCGTTACCTATGGAGGTGGTGGAATCTCCTTCCTTAGAGGTTTTCAAGGTCAGGCTTGACAAAGTCCTGGCTGGATGATTTAGTTGGGGATTGGTCCTGCTTTGAGCATGGAGTTGGACTAGACAACCTTCTGAGGTCCCTTCCAGCCCTGATATCTATGATTCTATGATTCCAGGAGAAGGAAACTGAGGCTGGTGCACTAGCTGTGCTGTGGCCTGCCACCGGAGAGCATTCCTGGTGGAGGGGCTTTATCACATATGGTGGAGAATGCTGGCAGGTGATTAGCCCCTAGACGGAGGGGAACTGAGAGTGCCTGGAAGAGGGAAATTGAGGTAGGGAGCTGATTGGAGGGTTACCCTGATGCCATGAGGGGGTGCGCTGCAGGTGGCCACCTTTTGACAGTATTGTACAATATATACACAGTATATGTCTATTACAGTAAGTATTGTAGACAGATCTTGTTGGGAACTTTAAAATTAAATGTTTCTCAGTTGAAAAATGTTGATTTACCGCACCCTAATTTTTTCATGGAAAAGAGTCAGTTTCAACAAATTTCCTGTTTAAAAATGTTGAGAAAAAGTTTTGAAATTGCCAAAACATCCTTTTTCAACCTGTTCTAAGTGAAAAACTTGATTTTTCAGTCAAAAGGAGTATTGTTTATAAATTTAAAGTAATTTATAGTTTAAAAAAATTAAAACTTGAAAAGGCTGAAATCAAAATGAAATATTTCAAAATTATCAAAATGAAACATTGCAACTAATCCACATTTTTGTGTGTGTACATGGGGAGGAGGGATTGTTGATTCTTTGAAATGTTTGACATTTTAGACATCATCCCAAATTGGGATGGGAAAAATAATTTCAAAATCTCAAAATTTTTCCTGGGATGGCAAATCCAATACCTCCCAGCTCTAATTGTAGATGATTGCTTAGTGAGCCCTTCCAGAGTTTATTTACTCAAGATGGGAGTCTGACTTGAGAGTCCATTTAGGTATTAAACAAGGTGGTTGGCTGACTGGAAGGAGTCAGGTGGTTGGTGGGAAGCATGCAAGAGGGAAGCCGGAGTCCGGAGGTGGAGGAGTGGATGGAAAGAGGGTCTGGAGTGGCAGGATGGTGATAGGAGAGGGACTGATGAGCAGCAGGAATTAAGGGATGGGATATCAGTAGTTGGGAAGCAGGGTCAGAGCTGAGTGGACTGGGAAATGGGAGTTGAATGAACTCTCAGAGTGGAGGCCATAAAATAAATATAATATATATAAAAGAAATAGCAGATGAGGAAGCTGATAGTAATGAATATGAATAAGAAGCTTGGAATTGTAGAAAATTGATAAAGGAAGCAAAGGAACACAAGGAGACATCTATGGGCAGCAGAATTAAGGACAATAAGAGAGAGTTTTTAAGGTATATTAAGGACAAAAAGAATCATAATAATGGTTTTGGTCCTTTACTAGATGGAAATGTCATAATTGTCAATAATATTGCAGAAAAGGCAGATGTTCAAATATTTGTGTTCTGTATTTGGCAAAAAAAGTTTATGTAGTCATATGCTATGATATCACTCTTTCCATTCCACTAGTATCGCAGAAGGATGTTAAACAGCAGATGCTAAAGTTAAATATTTTAAAATCAGCAGATCTGGATAACTTGCATGCAAGAATTTTAAAAGCTTGCTGAGGAGCTCACTGAATGGTTACTGCTGATTTTCAATAAATCTTGGAACACTGGGGAAGTTCCAGAAGACTGGAAGAAAGCTACTGTTGTGCCAACATTTAAAAGGGTAAATGGGATGACCTGGGCAGTTATAGGCCTGTCAGTCTGACATTGATCCCAGGAAAGATAATGGAGTGGCTGATATAGGACTCAATAAATAAAGAATTAAAGGAAGGGAATATAATTAATGTCAATCAAGATGACTTTAGGGAAAATAGTTCCTGTCAAACTAACTTGATATCTTATTTTGATGTGGTTACAAGATTGGTTGATAAAGGTAATAGTGCAGATGTAATATACTTTGACTTCTGTAAGACATTTGACTTGGTACCACAGTCCTTCTGATTAGAAATCTTGAAGTATATAAAATTAACTAGGTACATATTAAATTGATTAAAAGCTGGCTAACTCATATGTCTTAAAATGTGATTGTTAATGGGGAATCATCATCAAGTGGGTGTGTTTCTAGGGGGGGTGGTCCCATAGGGATCAGTTCTTGGCACTGAACTATTTAACATTTGTATTAATGACCCACCAGAAAACCATCATTGCAAAAGTTTGCAGACAACGCAAACATTTGGGGAGTGGTAAATAATGAAGAGGACACATTATTGATACAGAGTGATTTGAATTGCATGGTAAGCTGGGCGCAAGCAAATAATATGTGTTTTAATACAGTTAAGTAAATGTATACATCTAGGACCAAAGAATGTAGACTATACTTACAGGATGTAGGACTGTATCCTGGGAAGCAGTGGCTATGAACAAGATTTTGGGGTTGTGGTGGATGTCATAGTGGATTATCAGCTGAAAATGAACTCCCAGTGAGGTGCGGTACCCAAAAGGGTAGATGTGATACTTGGATGCATAAACAGGGCAAACTTAAGTAGGGGCAGAGAGGTTATTTAACCCCTATATTTGTCAGTGGTGTGACCACTGCTGGAATACTGTGTCCAGTTCTGGTGTCCACAGTTCAAGAAGGATATTGATAAATTGGAGAGGGTTCAGAGAAGAGCCATAAGAATGATCAAAGAATTAAAAAACATGCCATATGGAGATAAACTTAAGGAACTCAATCTATTCAGCTTAACAAAGAGAAGGTTAAGGGGTGACTTTATTACAGTCTATAAGTACCTACATGGGGCACAAATATTTAATAATGGTCTCTTTAACCCAGCAGAGAAAGTTATAACTTGATCCAATGGCTGGACGTTGAAGCTAGACAAATTCATACTGGAAATAATGTGTCAATTTTTAACCGTGAGAGTAATTAACCGTTGGGACAACTTACTGAGGGGAGTGGTGGTTTCTCCATAAATGACAATTTTTAAATAAAATTGGATGTTTTCTAAAAGATCTGTTCTGAGAATTATTCTGGGGAAGTTCTATGGCCTGTGATATGCAGGTCAGACCAGATGTTCGCAATGGTCCCTTCTGGCCTTGGAATCGATGAAATCCATGAAGTTGCTTTTGGTGGGTGGCAGAGTTTTAGAAGAAGGAAGTAGGGGGTAGGAGGGAGGTCTGGGTATAGTGGGAGCCTCAGAAGTATAGATAGAGAGCAGCTGTGGGAAACTGTCTAAAGAGAGGTGCAGGCCATGTGAGGACTAGGTAGGCAATACAAGACATGGAAGAGGGTGCAGAGGAAATTAAGAAGCA
Organism: Caretta caretta; assembly: GCF_965140235.1. NCBI lineage: Eukaryota > Metazoa > Chordata > Testudines > Cheloniidae > Caretta > Caretta caretta. The sequence goes on along the minus strand of NC_134216.1, from coordinate 49,921,357 downwards.
GCTAGTTGAGTGGCTGCTATCAAAGGGTTGTAGTGCTAACTAAGGGTACTCTTGCCACCCTGTAATGTGAATGAGTTAGTGGCGTGACACTACAGTGGCACCCTGGAAAGAGGGAGTTAATTACAAAGCCTCCTTCACAGCTATTAGGATCCTTCACAGGTATGGGAGTGCTGTACAATATTAGCAATAATCCAGACAACACACAGTGTAAAATCAAAGGTAAGAGGAAAGTAAAGAAATTAGACAGTACGATGGGACTCGTAGGTGTGAATATCAACATCTTTCTCCTAAAGCATTTGTTGGTTGTCAGTCTGGGGGATGCCAACATATTCAAGGTGACAAATGGAACTGACTAACTACAGTTAAACCAATCCTAGGTGTTAATGTCACTTGCCAGCATCAGCTCCAAATGGATTGGAGAGCTCAGAATATAGTATGATATTAACTGATGCTGAATGGTGTTAACAAATCACTATTGTTCCTAACCAAAGGCAGTGGGGAGAAGTATTCAGTTGAGCTGGGGACAAGGAAATGTTCTATGGGTTAATTAAAAAAAGTGTGGGATGGAATTTGATATGAGGGTGGAGAAGCTAGATGGATGAAGAAGGACCCTTGGGGGAGATTTTATTGCAACTTCAATCATGTGTTCAGCAGAGCAGTGGTTTATTGAGAAATAATTAAGGACATTAACCCAGTTCCAAAAAAATAAGCATAAATAAATAATAATAAATCATACGTTCCAAGAAATATGCCTCCAACCTATGCTGAAATAATATCTATCCATAGGGGATGTGGGTATTGAAAACGAATGAGAGTCAGGTTCTAAAATGCCAAACCTTCTGAAGTTCATCTGTCACAAGGAATAAATTGAGGATAGATTTCTACACTCTGAGGGCCTGCTCCTATACTCTTTGAGGTCAGTAGCAAAGCTCTTATTGTTCAGTGGTACAGGATCAGGGCTTGATTGGCTAAGAGCTCCCTGTAGCAACAGAAACTTATTATTAAAAATATGTATTAAAATATCCTAAGTAAGTTGTAGGTGTGCAAGCACTTGCTATTTTCCAGGCTGGTTTGAGTGTGGATTGTTATTCTTTAATGACTGTGGCCAGTCTTTCATTTAATCAGTGACTCAATTGATTTTGTAGATAGTATTCAGGAACCTTATGTGTGTAAGGTGTTTTTAACAACTTATTTTGACATAGCTCTTACAAAATATATTAGGTTTCTTTCTGACCTAGTCCCAGTTTTAACAAACATAATAAACTATTAATTAACCACTAAATGCGATTTATCTTCTCGTGGGTTTAATGTTACTTAGCAGCAGCTCAGAGAACCCTCCCCTGACTCCAGGTTACCCACCTTCTTGAAGTAAATTCTATGAAACAAATGCTTAGTGTTTAGAACACCGAGTATTTGATGGTACTCCTTTTTACCCAGATTTAAGTTTAGGTTTAAAAGGGCACGTAACACCCTGAATCAGGTATATCGAGCAATTAGTCACTTGACTGATAACTTCAGTTTCAGGTCTCAGTTTCACGTCTCTGGATTTCTTTATGGGCTTTTTTGATGACTAGGAAATAAAGCAGATCCTAGCTAGATTGCACTAATATAATAATACAATACAAGTAAATCAATTTTAGCCAAGGGGAGAAAATGTTTAAAAGTGGCTGCTATAACTTTGTTTTCTTCCTTTAATAGATCATTACAACTATTACTGCAGCCTATAACAAAAAGTCAGTTTCTTGGTGAACTTGTGAGATGTTCAAACAGGAAAATTTTGGAGGGAGTTTGGAGAGGGCATGTGCGAGATTTTACTTCTAGGTACAGCTCTATACTTGATATTGTGCTGGCAAGTGATGAAACAGTGGCTGTGACCTGCAATGAAATGTCCGGTTTTCTTTCCTGCTTGAAGCCAGAAGGGACTTCCTGTGTATGAAGGACAAGTTGGTGGCTGCACTGGAAGAAAAAAAAAATATTGGCTTAGAAGGGCAAGTACCAATGCTGTGGATCAACAAAAAAAAAAAAAAAAAAAAACAGAGAAATTCTGGGCAGCCAGGTTTGGGAAGTATCTCTACTCAGATTAATGAAAGAAAGGAACTGGCCACCAAGGAATCAGAGAGAGAGAGACACCGACCAAATCGGGGTAGTTCATAACCACTACAGGCAAGAGTTCAAGGTGTCATTTTACATGTCTGGAGGCAGACAAGTATGGGTATATTTTGACCACCAGACAGAAGAGGACCAGGAGGAAATGCACACACCTACATGTTTCCAGTGGATACCAGTTCCCCAGCATAGCAACTGTGGAAGATATCTGAACATCCAGCTGGCCAAATGTAATAGTGAGGTGTATGGGACACACCCGTGGATGCTCATTGGCTCAACCTGTAATAAAATCAAGCTTGTCCACAAAGGTATCTTCATCTGTCCAAGACAAATGATTCTTATTGAGGGCTATAAAATAAGAAGAATGGAAAGAACATTCTGCAAAGGACAGGCAGACAACAGGATGGTGTGTCGTCTTCTCAGAGCCAAGACACTAACCATCACTCCAACACTAAAGAGGGTTCTGAAGTCAAGGGACAAAGATCCACTGGAGATGGTGTGGATTGGTACTAATGATTAAGGCTATGATTCAGTCAGGAATATTTTCATGAAAAATCATGGACAGGTCACAAGCAATAAAAAAAAAATTAATGGCCTGTGACCTGTCCGTGACTTTTACTTTAAATACCCCTGACTAAATCTTGGGGGACGGGGGTTTGCTGTTAGGGGGCACCCTGGGGGAGGGGCTGCTGCAGTGGGTGGGGTGGGGCCAATGGCACCAGCTGCTGGGGGCCGCTGAAAGCAGCTGCTCTGGCTGCCCCTGGGACTTCTGCCCAGGTGGTCCCCAGGGCCAGCCACTGCTTAGGTGGTCCCTGGAACAAGCCACACCAGCCACTGCTTGGGTGGTCCCCAAGGCCAGCTGCCTGGGGCTGCTGCAGCAGTGGCCGGTATGGCTGGCTACAGAGCCACTCCAGTAATGGCTGGTGCGGCTGGCCCTAGGGCCACCTACCCAGCTGCTTGGGCAGCTTTGGGGTTAGGCCACTGCAGAAGTCACAGAGGTTGCGGAAAGTCATGGAATCCGTGACTTCTACAAGCTCCATGACAGACATAGAGCCCTACTAAAGGCACTGTATTGAAGGATACTTGAAGAACTCAGAAGGGTGCTGAAACAGAGCAATGTCCAAATGATCTTCTTGGAGATTCTTCTGGTCCTGCAAGCAAAAGAAAGACAGAAGGCAGAAGATTCTGGAAGCAAACCACTGGCTAGATCAGTAGTATATGGTAGACTGTTTTAGTTTTGTAGCACATTGGTCCATTTGTGGAGAGATGGAGCTGTACAGTTTGGATGGCTTCTGTCAAGGCTGATTCCCCACTCTGGCACTTCAAGTGAGAAGGTGTGGGCGCACAAGGACTCTAAACATTTATACTTACAATTCCAGGCTTGTATTCAGCTGCCAAGGTTATAGCTTTCTCTGACCTTGGACTGGTAGATGCTGCCATCACCTAAGTGCAAAACCCCTTTCAGAACCCAGGAAGGCGCACTTGGGAATTCCTTCTGCGGGGGAGGTACCTACGGGGAAGAGCTGAAAAAGAAAGAAAGGGGGGAGAGAAGTCAGCTGTTGCCACCAGCTAATTAAACAACATGTGCACAAACCTCTTAAAACACAAAAATCCAGTTCTTTTTTTATTAATAAAATTTACCTTTTTAAAGACCAGAAAATACATCTAAGAATTTAAGCTTTTGCTAGATTAAAAAAAAACAACAAAAAACAGAACCCTACAAGGATTAAGCATCAAAAATAGTTTTCTGGAGGGCCAGCTTAAAGGTTACAAGTAAAACAAAAGCACCTGGGGTTAGCCCAGAGGAATCCACAAGCCATAAAGAAATAAAAGAGATAAACCTAATCTCATTTTCTAGACATTTCCTGATCTACTTACATATCTGGGAAAAAGAAAAAGAGTACTTGTGGTACCTTAGAGACTAACCAATTTATTTGAGCATAAGCTTTCGTGAGCTACAGCTCACTTCATCGGCATCCGAGTCTCTAAGGTGCCACAAGTACTCCTTTTCTTTTTGCGAATACAGACTAACACGGCTGTTACTCTGAAACCTTACATATCTGGGGTTTTAGATGAGTAGTTTCTAGATATAATACTGATGATTTTTCATACCTGGCCTAAGCATCTCACAGCATAACTTCTCCCTGTCTGCCTCTCCCCAAGAACAAGAAGATGGGCAAAAGGGGAGTCTTGTATCAATTTTAAAAAGTTCTAGCCTTCCCATTGGCTCTTTTGGTCAGGTCCCCACTCGCTTCCTTTTACCTATGCATAGTAGTGAGACATTTTAACCCTTTACAGGTAGAGTAATTAAACAACAGCTACTAAGAAGGATTTTATAGCTGCTGGCTGACTTGGTGTCCATAAAAGGAAGCTCTACCTCTTCATTTATCACAGCTTCCATCTCAGTAGAAGGGGAATGTGATGGAGTATATATACCCCATAGTGGCAGCGACAATGTTAATGGGAGCTGGTGACCCTAATTAATCTGTTCTGTGGCACCTGGAAGGCAGGCAGATAATTAAGGATTAGGTCCAGCTAACCAGGCTGGGTGGTTCCTATAAAGGAAGGACTGCTGGGTCAGTAAGGAAGAAAAGAGAGGAGAATTATACTAAGGAATTTATTCCCTAGAATTTGCTTGTGAGAAGTTATTTAGGAGGTTGAACCTCTTGGAAGAAAGACTCACAGGACATGTTCTTGATGAACAGCCTGAAAGGGAGGCATGGTAGGAAGTAGGCTATGGACAGAGTAAGTGGTGGGAGAGAGTAGGGCCAACCACTTTGATATGTATGCATTGGGGTACTGTAGTTTATGTAGGGAGAACGCACTCACTGGTGGGGCTGTTGTTACTTCCCATCAGCCTTTGCCTAGAGAGGAAGGGATTTTCTGGGTGGGGCTCAGTTTCCTCCTTGCTAGCAGATAGTCATCTATAGTTTTGCTGTGCCTGATGAAACAAAATAAGAGTTCATGGTTGCTGCCTACTGTGAGTGATTACATGAGTTTTTCACCACACAAGTATAGAACACTTCATACAGGGTCTCTGGCCTAGAGCCCACAGAAATGAGTAGGCCTAGGTTCCCCTACCAAACCCAGAAAAGTGGTTTATTAAAGCCTTGACTAAGTAAGACAATAATGAACAATTGGGCTAGAAACTATTTGGCCCATCAAAACAGGAGGGAAATGAGGCAAAGTTGCTCTGTCTCCTAGTTTTGCTATCAGGGAGTGCTGAAGATAAAAAGTGACTATTAGCAGGGAACCGATCTTCATGGGGACAAGCTGGCTACTGTAATCAGTTTGGCATTAAACTAATAGCAAAAGGGGAGGATGAAGAGAGTACTCATTTAGAGAGACATCCTGGTGTTGAGAATAAAATTCATCAAGAAAACAAAGGCCATTAAGAGAAGAAATTATTTAATTTCAAACAAGAGGAATCCTTTGAACACAGATGTGATCTAGTTGATGTAACTGAAACCTGGTGGGATGATTCGCATGACTGGAATGCTAAAATCAATGGTTATAACCTATTTAGGGAGGATCAAATGGTCAAACGGAATGGGAGTGGCACTTTGTGAAAAATGATATTACTTGTTTCTGAGTCACTGATGACTGAAAAGAAAATGATGTTGAATTATCTACCAGATAAAGCACAAGTTGGGGTTCTAGTTGTTGGCTGTTACTTACCACCACCTTACCCTACGGAACTAGATTGCTGGTTCTTTAAGCACCTAGCTATAATGTGCATATAAGAGAGTGGGGGAGGGGAAAGCTACATGGTCCTGAGGGATTTCAATCTAAAAATATATATATTTACTGAAGGGGAAAAGAACAAGGTTCATATTAGAATTGGCTAGGGGACTATAATTCTGTTTTGTGAGGTTTCAAAATTTGTTTTTGTTCCACAACAAAAACAAAACTTTAATTCCCCCCCCCCCCCCAGAACAGAATTGTGTGGAAATGTCCATTTTTGAGATCAAAACCAGAGCTTTTAGAAAGGTGCATGCAGGGCTGGCTCTAGGTGTTTTGCCGCCCCCAAGCAGAATGCTGCCGAAGTGCAAAAAAAAAAAGAAAAGGGGGTGGGGGGCGGAGTGCTGCCCCAAGCACATGCTTGGTTTGCTGGCGCCTAGAGCCAGCCCTGACGGTGCATGTGTGTCTGTGGCCTCTGGCTTGGGAGATGTAGAAGATGCTGGTTCCAGGCTCTGTTTGGCCTGATATACAGCTGAGTTTTTCATCTCAAAGCATACTGAATCAGGCAGAGCAGAGATTTGCACCAGGATCCTATACATCCTAGGCCAGTGCCTTAATCACCAAGCTACACAGCATGAGAGCATGTTTTGGGTCCTTCTCAAAAAAATATCTTTGAAAATTTGGTCCAAACCAATAGATCTCTGAAAAATGTTTTGTCTTTGACTAAACAGCATATTTTGATGAAATTTCTGTATAAATGTTCCAATCAGCTCTAGTTATCACAAAGCAACTCATTTTCTCCATATTGAATAATAACTTCAGCAACAAAAACTAATTGGTTAGAGCAACAAATAAGCTAATAAGTAGTTTAAAGATGGAATGTAGATAATTGCATGATGTGCCTTTGAAGTAATGAGTGATATTTCCTTCTCATCATTAAAAGCAAACATGCAAGCTATTTATGCAGATGGTACTGATGAGTTAATGTAAACTCAGAATCAATCAGGCTTCTTTCTTCTACAGTACCTTCGGTTCGTTAAGGATAAATAAGTAGAGGCAGTTATAGGCCTTAGAATCAGAACAGAAAAAGCATAGCAATATTAATGATTGCACATCTGCTTTTGATTGAGGCAGAAAGGTCAAGAACAGAACAGAAGAACTCTGTAACTCATTAAACAAATATAGTTGAAATAATGTTCACACTGGTAAACTATGACTCTGAAAGATATAGACTATACCAATGTAATTATATTGAGTTAGCATCAGTAGTGTATCCCCTAGCCTGAAGCTGCTTAATATAATATAAAGTATACTTTGAACTCTTTCTAAATTTAAAATTTGTCTGCAGATTATGGGGCAGATTCACTGTGGCATAAGTGGGTAGCTTTCTATATCTGTCAGTAGAGTTAATTACAACTGCTAATGCCAGGGTATCTTTTTGGCCCCTGATTATATAAAGACACATTTTTATATTCAGTAGATGGATCAAACAAATGACATTTAATTCTGGGTAATTAACTCTAATATTTTGGCAATGTATTAAAATATTGGGAGTTGGGGTTTTTAATTTTATTTTTAACTGGGTGATTGTGAAGAGTAGAGACATGACTGGCCTGGAGACTGAAGCCCTTTGTTTATCTGCAGAACAGGTGCATTATGGACAGCAGTAGAGCAAAGTTTCCTGCAATACCCAGCATTGTGCCTTATCCCCTGTCATAAATATAAAGAGAAGGGTAAACCCCTTTAAAATCCCTCCTGGCCAGAGGAAAAATCCTCTCACCTGTAAAGGGTTAAGAAGCTAAAGGTAACCTCGCTGGCACCTGACCAAAATGACCAATGAGGAGATAAGATACTTTCAAAAGCTGGGGGGTGGGAAAAACAAAGAGTCTAGCTGTGTGATGCTTTTTCCAGGGACAGAACAGGAATGGAGTCTTAGAATTTAGTAAGTAATTTAGCTAGATATGTATTAGATTATGATTTCTTTAAATGGCTGAGAAAATAGCTGTGCTGCATAGAATGAATATTCCTGTCTGTGTGTCTTTTTGTAACCTAAGGTTTTGCCTAGAAGGATTCTCTATGTTTTGAATCTAATTACCCTGTAAGGTATTTACCATCCTGATTTTACAGAGGTGATTCTTTTTTGCTTCTATTAAAAGTCTTCCTGTAAGAAAACTGAATGTTTTTTCATTGTCCTTAAGATCCAAGGGTTTGGGTCTGAGTTCACCTATGCAAATTGGTGTGGTTTTTTTTTTCTTTAACCTTCCCCAGGAAGTGGGGTGCAAGGGTTGGGAGGATTTTGGGGGGAAAGACGTTTCCAAACCACGTTTTCCCAGTAACCCAGATAAACGTTTGGTGGTGGCAGTGGACGTCCAAGGGTAAAATAGTTTGTACCTTGGGGAAGTTTTAATCTAAGCTGGTAAAAGTAAGCTTGGGGGGGGGGTTCATGCAGGTCCCCACATCTGTACTCTAGAGTTCAGAGTGGGGAGGGAACCTTGACATCCCCAAACTAGAGGGACTCCCTGTAGGGGGGAGCGGGTATGTCAGTATCCTACCAAATTAGTCAGGCACATCCTGATGTAGCATGGAACTTTAGGTGGTAGAGGCACAATGGTTCAGTGGGGGAAGGAAGCGTTCTGTTTATTCTCGGTGGCCATGAAGTATTCGGAGGAAGAATAGTAGTCATTAAACAAAAGTACATGTATTATATTATCATATCACTAATTATTATACATCTTAACACAAACTGCTTACAGTGGGGACCTGATCCAATACCCATGGAAATCAACCGGAGTGTCTTTGTTTACTTCAGTGAAGGTCAGACCAAGTCCTGAGTTTGTATACATAACACAATACAAGCAGCCTTACATTCCACATTCTGTGCAATCAGCTGGGTAGCTGTTTTTCTGCTCTAAAAGACTATTAAAATAATTTTTCTACTGAGCTTCCCCTAGCCCGAAGGAAGCAAGAGGATATTTAACACCAGAGAATGCAAAATTAAAACCTACATGTCACACAAAGAATTAAAACCAACTGAAAATGATATTGCAGTTTCTCCTTTCTTTGAATGAGGGACTTTGGTGCTGCAGGAGGTTATAAATTAAGAGACACTGCAGGCTCACATGATTTGAAATGGTGGTTCACAACAGCAAGCAGGCTGTTGGCTGCTCTTGTGCTTTTAGATACCGAAGGAATAGTGATTTTTCCCTGATATTTTTATTTCAGTAGAGCCCTGGGCTGGAGACACATACACCAGTGTGTACCCTGCTACTGATTGTTTTTCTTGAATTCTTCTTTTGGGCTTCATATTAGGGTTCATAGAATATCAGGGTTGGAAGGGACCTCAGGAGGTCATCTAGTCCAACCCCAGCAACACCAACTAAATCATCCCAGCCAGGGCTTTCAGGAAAGGGGTCTGATACAGTTAGAATGCTTATCTGGGTTAGTTTCTTTCAGAGGCTTCTTTGGTTTTGGGCCCTCTCTCCCTCAGTGGTAGCTTGCTGGATTACACAGTCATTGGATTCTCTGCAGTGATTGACAACAAAGGTGGTAATTAGTTCTAAATGTGGCAGGGGTTTTGTGAAATGGATGTCTCTTTTCCTGGGAACTGGACTGTGACTAGGAGCTTATTTTCTGCAGGCCTTTCTAATGGTAGCAACTTTGGTCAGTACTAATCTGGTCTGTGTTTGACTTACCTATGGGCTAAAGGCTCTATATCCCATTTTCAATAGGCTGAACAATACTGTCTCTGCTGTCTTGAGTTGCTATTTCTGGAAGCACCACTGTTAATGCTTGCACCATTTGCAAAATAACTGTAGTAGCAAAAGATGCTGTTTTTACTCTCCGCAACCTGACTTATTTATATTTAGATCTATGAAAAACAGGCTTCTATTACCTGAGCCTCTGACATATTTTTAATTTTGTAGGTGGCTAAACATTTAACGTATCGACTGGAGAGTCCTTTCCAAATTCAGTGTGTACTCCTGGAGGAAAAAGAGGTACAGTTGGATACTTAAAAGCAAGTAATGTTTCATATCTCTTGGTAAATATCAAACAGCACACAAATATTTGAAAGGTGCTAACACCAAGTCGGAAGCTGAATGATTGTGTGAGAGAAGGAGTTATAAGAAGTAAAGGCCCAAGACTTAAGAGAGGAAAAGTTTTAGACTGAATACCAGAAAATATTCCCTGCTGATGTAACGTATGTGTCTATGGGAAAGTCTCCACAGTGATTATTGGAAGTGATGTAAGCTTCTGGGGACAAGGACCACTTATTCTGGTATGTTTTGAAAGAGCACAGCATGTTGGGGGGGTTTCCAAGTAATACTGGAAGCCAGTTGTTTAGGACTTCTCACACCAGCTTTTGGATAAATTACCTGAAACTATACTCTAGTGGCAAAACCTTCATGTGCAGGAAATGGATGAGATGATCTAGGAGATCCTTTGTGGTGCTCTAGAAGCCATTTTTGAATGTTTTTGCTTCTAAGATATTATCCAGTGCCTGATTTAAGACATTGTTTTATTAGAATATACATATTTTACATAAATCTGATTGTTTAAGGATATTGCTGGGTAGGTAACCAGTTAAGAGGAGTCAAGGCAAAGTCAAGTGCCTTAACATTCTTAACTGGCCATTATCTCACTCTTAATTCCCTTAACAGCCATATGATTTGCTTTTATGAACTGTTTAATGATATTTCCTTTTCACCTTGATCTTGGGTGCCTGTTGCTACTGTAAGTTTTGTTGGCTGCTCCACTTTTTATCTTTGAGAGAAACGGATACTTATCTGCTCTGATTAATGTACAGGTTTCTAATTCTTTCATATTCTTGCACTGTTATTAATGTTTCAGAATTTCACACTCTTTTTACAAATGTGGACTTATAAATCTTCCAACAATCTGTTTCTTTTTTTTTAATTGACTAAATGATATGGCCTGTAGGTGATGGATGACTTTAAGCCACATTTATTCTAGCTCTGAAAAATGGCCCAAGAGTATTTTAGATGTTTGTGATATTATAGTATCTGATGTTTTAAAGTGAGTTTTTTGTGCTAGGGAAAGGTGCTTGATTGACAGCTACTGCTAATTTAAAGAGTAGTTTCAGGACAGCAATGTTTTCCTACCATCTTACCAGTCAACTCTGACCTGGAGGGACCATCTCCAAGGGTGAAAAAGTAACTTGGTTTCTATGCCCATTTAGGCCTTGGTTTATCTGCTAATTGTGTCATTAGTACCTGTGTGTGGTGGTGGTGGGGAAGAGGTTTTGGATATGTGATGTGGACTGAGGCCACCAATTCATTTAATACAGACCATCATTTTGTCAATATCAGTATGATTGAGGTTTGAACCCAGAACTCTAAGCTCCATTACCAATTGCCCAAGTTACTTACCCATATGACTGGACATTGAGCATAAGGTAAGTTGGGTATCCTGTGCTAAGGGGAACTGTGTGTAAAGGGAATCATACAATTATAGTAGTCAATAGAGAGGACTTGAAGCTTGATCCAGTGGAAGTCTTTCCATTGACTTCAACATTCTTTGGCCCAGGCCCGAAATCTTAGAGCTAGTCATGTTACAGGTATTGCAGTGACAAAGCTGTGTGGAACTGGGTTTTACGTATGACACTGTGTGTGGTTTTCGGATACTCCCTCTTAACTGTTGCTTATATCATGGAGAGCATTCATTTTACGTCTCTCTGTGGAAACTGCTACTTATAGACCCTGTTCCAGCAAGGTTCTTAGGCGTATCTCTTGATTCAAGCACATGAATAGCCCCACTGACCTCCAAAGGAAATACTGTCATGTATTGAGCCTGTCTATGCAAGAACCTGAAAGGATGATATAGCTATGCTCTCCTATCACTTTATCCCAAAGTCTTTTCATCGTAACTTCTGATTATGTCAAATCATTTGCTGGCATTGTACAAACATCTGGCAGAAGCAGGGATCAGACTATCATATGCTTTTCCACTTGTGTTTCGGGTTCTTTCACTCTGATCTCAAAAGATGAAAGGCTAATGCAATAAACCAGGTTAGGGCTTCGCCAATGTTACTTCGCTTAGCTTTTCCTATCTGCCAAGTCCCAACTTTTATTGAAAAGGCTCGCTGAGTTAAATAAACTTACAGAGAATAATTTTCAGACCTAAATGACATAGTTACATATTTAAGGTTGGATTTATCTACTGGATCAAATAACTAAAACTATTGTATAGTTCAGTCACAAGTAGCATTCCCATAATTAGCATGAGAAGTAAGCATTGTGCCAGGCATGGAATCTGAATTTGTAGGCAGGATGTAATGTGAAGAATTCTTCCACCACTTAAATTTCTGGGCTTAATGAGAAATCTGCCCTTAACATGCTTGCTACCTAGCTTAACTGATTGTTCTATAGATTCTGCTGTCAGAATTAAAACTAGGAAACCATAGAGAAATACATTATCCATGATGCTGGGGATCCTGCTTTAGAGGAAGCTCTGCTATCGTGACATGTCTGGGTAACTTGACCTGGAGGAAACTCCTATTATCCTAATCTTTCCATTAGAAATGGCTTCTGTTATCAATTTGCAGGAGTAGATTGTAGCTAATGGTTGGACTTATTCAGTGAAACTAGTTAAGGTTATACTTCCACGGTAGTCTCTAGTTGCACATGCTCACACTATTTTAAAGAATACATCATTTCAGCTCACATTTGCCATATTTTGATGCCAGCCCAAAACTGACTTTTTTTTATTTTTTCAAAACACAAGTATCGGGGGGGATCTATTCTCTTGCTTAATTCAAATGAGGATCTTTTGCAAAAGCATTTAAAGCTTTTTCTTTGAGCATGAATAAGTCAAGAGAGCTGAACTTCACCACTGAAGTTTTTCAGATAGCTGTCCTGGGTAGGTTGCAAGAAAAATACTTACTCTTGAAAAATGGATTTTGCACATATGCAATATGAAACTTCCATTAAGTTTAGCTACTGTACTGTTTACAGAACTAAGGAACAACCTAGGAGGAGAGGTAATTTAGTATTTAAGGCCCCAAACCTCCAAATGACTCTGTGGAGGCAGTCACTTTTATTCTGTATTTTTCTTCCATTTTGTTTTGGGAATTCTGCACAAGGAAACCTGCATACTGTTTTTTCTCAGATTACTCTTTCTTACTCTTAAATTAAAGGCCAATCAAGCATAATTTTCAGTGTCTTTGATTTTGTTTTGCAGCTGAGGGTGACTCTCATTAGGTCCCCCCCCCCTCCAAATTAGGGCCCTGATCCTGCAATGGAATCTTATCAGATGGACACTTGTGATCATTCAGAAGCCTATTGCTTTCAATAGGACTTCATGTGGAGATGAGGTTTCTTTTGCGCGGATCATTTTGCAGGGTCAAGAACTAAGAATGAGACTAGTTTCACAAGGGAAAGTAACCCCGGTCATTTGGCTCTTTTTAAAAAAGCAGACTAGACAAAGCAATGGTGACCCTGCTGTAGTGAAACGACCCTCGACTGGAAGAACGATGGACTCAACCTAACACAGTAGATCGCTTCCATTTTTAACCAGTATAACTCTGGCGGCCACTCTGTTCTAGCAATTATTTTCATGGAATTGTTTCTTTCATTTTCACTCGCCTTAATAGTTATCCTTTTGTGTACTTTGTAATAGTGAACACTGCTTTTCTACCATTCCCAGTATGGCTCTGCTGTCCTGTGTAGCCCCCAAAACTGCTATTACTTGAAAGAACTCAATAACTGCAGCTTGCCAGAAGATGTCAGCATTGTTTATGTAAAAAAAAATATGCAAGAAATAAAATGGCAATAACCTTCCCATAGGTTCACTGTGCCTCTCCTAATCTTGCTAAATTTCCTCTGGAACTCTGTGAAAGAAAATAGCTTGTCTTTAGGCTGATTGGCACTGGACTACATGTCACCCATGCTGCTACCTCTTTTTGTGTACTTCAAATACTGCACATAAATTAACAAAAAAAATCTACTTAGATAAGTGGCCTCATACAGTCAAACAGTGGGCTAATAATCTGATAAAAGATTTGTTTTACATGCACCAATCTATTGTCTGTCACCAGTAGCCCTTTAATAGACATAATTTAAGGGAATTCAAGCAGTTTCCCCCAAATGCCTGCAATTAGGAAATAATATCTCATAAAAGTAAAGAAAGGACTAAGCAGCAAATAGTTTATTTTTCCAAGACTGAAATTCTTGTTGCCAATAAAATTTGTGTTGAAGGAGGGTAAATGTTTTTTAGAATCCTTGTCAGATTTGATTAGATAGCAGCTTGTATTCGTGTGAGAAAAGAAAACTTTGAGTTGCAGAGATATTTAGGGCTAGTAGGGGTTCAACACTTCAATAATATTTTACAATGTTGTGTCTGAAAACAGCATGTTATCGTAAATTGTGTCAAACCAATGGTCATTCAAAAATTGCTTAAAAGAGAGCTGACATGGATATTAAAAAAAAAAAAAAGCAATAATGTATTTAGAGAGTGCTGATTCAGTCACACAGCGTGATATATGCTAGCAACTTGAAGGTCACTTTACAGCAGCATGGTTCATATCTTTGATCGTCACAGTTTCTTGTAGTGACATTCAGAGGGATGGCTGACAATCACTGGCAGAGTGAACAAAATGGATATGTGGAACATGATTTGCCAAAAATGTGGCTACAAAAGCATCCATTGACCTCTAAGTTGAGTGGGTACTATATTTTATGACCTATGCAGCCATTGGCTTGAAAAATGCATGATGGTATGAAGAGGCACTTTAGAATATTAAATACTTGGATGGGGATATTATACACTGTCCTGTGGCTCACATGAATATTAATAGTTGCATATACACATTTGGAGGAGAATGAGGAAACTATTTTATGGATGGGCATTGGGGGAAAATGCCTTATGTTAAATAATGGAGTAATACTTTTTTTTTTCTTTCAAGGGGTGCCGTCTGGTCAAAGTTGCCACTGAACTCAGTTTTATTTAAAAAAAAATATTTACAGAATGCTAGCTCTGTTTCTGTGACTTTTTTTTTTTAAAGCACCTTGAAAAAGTGAGGGTTCAAGTGCTTTTATTGCATAAGTCACCTCTCCCTTCCTTGGCTGGCTACTCAGCCTGCTCATTTTCCCCTCTCTCCTGTCTAATACGACATGCATGCACAGTGGAAGGGAAGGAACCCCTAGGATTCTTTGCAGCCAGCTAACACATGTGAAAATACAGTTTCCTGTCTGCTAGAGGGATTTTAAAATGCAGTACTTCAAGTCTATTAGCTAACATTGACTAATGCTAGCCTAGGCATGACCAAAGAACTATGGTAGGGAATGTGGCTTGTAGTCTGTGTTGCTCCTGTGCTTTACAACTCAATCTAGCTCCATCTACACTCCTCTTCCCCTGTGGGCCTCCAGGGCAATGGTTGCTCTCCTCATCTCTTGGAAGTTGAGGAGGAGAGAAGACTTACCCCCACACTGGCACTAAAAGGATTAACAGGAGCTAAAGAGCACAATTAAGGTACCTGGTTGCATCTGGAGGGTGAGCCAGGCTCAGCTCGGGGAAGAGCTGGGTCATGAGCATAAAGGGAGGAAGCCCAGGTGAGAGAGGGGCTTCAGGCAGAGAATTCTGCAGTCCCTTTCTGGTTGCTAGAGAGTGAAAGGAACTTCTAGAGAGAGGTAGGAGTACAATAAAGCCTGGGGGGAGCTGAAGAAATCTAAAGACAGGAAGAAGTCCATGGTGGCGGTGAGGAGCCTAGGGAACAGAGTTTAGCTGCTCACTACAGGCCTTGGACTGGAATCTAGAGTAGAGGGAGTGCTTGGGTTCTCCTATTAGCCACTGGGAAATGTGGTGAGGAAACCCTCTGACATGTAGGGAGAAGGACTGTTGAATTTGGAGCCAGATCTCCAAGGAGAAAACCTTGAGAGCCATCATATATCAAAGAGCAGGATGACAACCCCACAGAATGTGGAAAAGAGTGAAAAGTCTGTAGAAGAGGGAGCCTGGGTAGGGGTGAAGAGTTGTATTTGAGTTTAGTGTATTGGACTTCTTGTTCACTGTGGAAGGGGTGGGACTAAACATGACCTGGATAGAGGGCAGAGTCACGAGAAGAGGTGTAGAACCAAAGTGACCATTGGTAGTAGGTGAGAGCCTGATATATACAGCCATGATGAGACACTGTAGTGATGAGTCAACTCTATGTAGCTCTTCTCTTTCATTTCAGAGATCTCCCAAAACATCCCGCTGGGGATGTAAACTGGTGACCAAACTTGCTGGCTAGGAAAGCAGAATTAGTCCTTTTCCACACAGGGAGTTTAACAGCTTAGCTATTACGCTATGCCTATACCAGTATAATAGTGGCAGTAAATTTCGTCCATATAGACAAGTTCTAAATCCCCCAACAACCATATAATCCAACCCTTTCCTAAGAGCTGGTTTTATTTTCAAATAAGAGTTCCCAAATGAAAGCAAACAAAAAGTCAGTCAGAAGTTTAGGTACTAACCACCCAAGGTTTTAGCAGCTTCCAAAGGTTGCAGGGGAGACCACACACCCTTCTCCTTTAGCAGCACTTTCTAGTTGTTATGTAGAGACCCATACTAGAGCTTCCCTAACTGGGGGTCTCTCCTGTCTGCTGCTCCTGCCTAAAATGCAGGAAGCCTGGCTTTCTGTAAGTCACATGCTTGCTCCTAATCATTCATGTACTTGCAACTATAGCTCATAGTTTGAAAGGGCTCAAGGCCCATAACACCTGAGTCCTTTAAAACCAGATTACCCCAAATGTCATGTCTTCAAAATTTTGTTCTAGTAGAGGATACCCTTAGATTTTCCAGCACCACCCTGTTTCTCCACAGCAGGTTCCTCACCTAGTAAGGCCCTGTCCCTGCTCATGAGAGAAGCATAGGGACACCATATGTTCTCATACTGCCTTCCATTGTACGTTGTGCACTGCTTTTTTGGTTTATTCTTTTCCCAGCATGCACTACATAACAGAAGGGATGTGAGGTCACTTTAATTTTAATTAGTGACAATGTGATATGTTCTCATTGCACTATGCTTTTTCAATGTACTGACTACTGTTCTTCTTATGAAGTTTTAAAAGAGCAAACTCTATAGAAAAACATACCTTTGGAGTACAACATCAATCTTTAAATCAGCTTCTTAGCTAGTGTAATCATACCTCCATTGACTTCAGTGACATTAAATTGATTCCCACTAGGTGGGAATCTGCCCCAAAATCTGCACAATATAATTGGCCATATTTTAGCAACATGAGTGTAAGAGAAAAATGTGTTGACCATGTTTGTCATGTTAGAACTGGGTGAATAATTAGTAGAGTAACAAACTTATGTTGCCTCTTTTATGTTTGATTTGTTCATGAACAAAGTAACTTTAAAGAAATTTTCTTTGACCCCTTGAAATTGTTAGCTAAATTTCTGTGACTAATTTGTGGCCTGTAGCTCCTCTGTGAGCAATTTGTTGCGATTGTTCCTTTAAAATTCAAGCATGTCTTGATAAGAGATGCCCCATGGTATGTCTCTTTCCCCCTTGATTGATATGTAACTTTACTGGAAACCTGACTGTAAGCATCACTGATCAGTCTATACTTACCTACAAAGGGAGAAGATTTTTGATGATAGAAGGGACTTTATTCATGCAGACAAAGACATAACAAGATCTAATGGCTGGAAGTTGAAACTAAACAAACTCAAATTTAAGAATATTTATTACCCATGATTACAAATTTGAAATTGACTGTCTGTTACAGCTAGTTGGGAAACTGTTCCCCCATCTCCCCATATCTCTACCACCCCATCTTGCCACACCCCCCCCAAGCACGCACAAAGGAAATTTTGACTTCTTGGCAAATACACCAAACTCCAAGTTGTGGTTTGGAAATGGTGCTGTGATCCCATATGGGAGCTGAGGTGCCTCATGCTCTCATTGTCTTCTATGGGCCAAGCTTCCTGGCTGGACAACATGTCCAATGATACACCATGATCTTCACTTTTGGAGAGCCACTGTGGTGCATGATCAGATTCCCTGGTCCTGTACATCACGGGAGATATAGTCGGAATGGGGAACTCAACTCATAGAGAGTAGGTGTGGGGATGAGACACCCGAACTACGAGTCTCATTAGGCTCTGTGGCAACATTTCCAAAGAGACGTTATTTCATTTTCTGCCTAAAACTGGAAACTTTGATATTTACGTATTCTATTTTTGTATGATTTTTTTAAAAGCAAAATCTTCCATGTAAAGCAAACACTTTTGCAAAAATGTCATTGAGTTGAAAATCCAGTTTTCTGTTTTAACCGCCCCTGCCCCATCCCCAGTTTTGATGGAAAAATTCTGACCAGTCATTACTGGTGGCTACACTGAGTATTGAAGCATAATTCTGGCTACTGAACTGATGTCCTAGAATATATTGTTAAAACAAGATGAGAATAAGGTTAAATGAAATACATTTAGAATTTTAAATGAATATTCACTGAC
This sequence comes from Caretta caretta, assembly GCF_965140235.1. Classification (NCBI taxonomy): domain Eukaryota; kingdom Metazoa; phylum Chordata; order Testudines; family Cheloniidae; genus Caretta; species Caretta caretta. The sequence continues at coordinate 49,903,111 of NC_134216.1, read as the reverse complement.
TTTTTTCAGTATTTGCCCATTTTAAATTATAGCACTTAACAGACAAATTTTAGGCCTGTAATTCTGCAACAAAATGCTACAGAGCTTTTGGAATAACTTGTATGAACCCAAATCCATTGTATTTATTTCCTGAAGATGGATATTGTGAAGAAAACGGGTTTTGTTTTTCCTCACGCTTCATGTTTATTTGGAATAACTTAAAACAAAGTAAGAGGGCAAAGATATGTTCCCTTTCAGGTAGATTAAATGGGTACATTGTTAAAAACTGTTCTTGAGCTACTATTCTCTCTATCTTGAAAAATCCTGGCAGAACCGAGTTAAATAAGCATTCTGTTCTTGTATGTTGTGTGTCCATTGTATCAAACAAAAATTGTATTCAAGCTTTTAGCCCTGGAAAAACACAAAATTCAGTGAAGGAATTAGTGATGGAAAAGCTCTGCTAGATGATATAGTCCATTTTTTTCACTGCAGGATTTCTGTCTTCAGTAGAATGATTCTTTTTGGTGTTCCTATCAATCCTCTACTATATGGATTCAACTGTTTTAATCTTACACATTTGACTAAATGAAAGAATAGTATAATTATGTTTAACAACAGTATACATAGATGTTTAGAAGTTGTCAAACTCTTGTGACTATATTAAAGATCTAAGGAAATTAATAATAGTTTAGGTCTTAATAAGCAATATTAATTACCTACCCAACTGAAAATAAAACTGATCGTTTCACCAAATTCTCATAATAAAATGTTGTGTGTTAAGGTACATCAAGGGTAGGAGGGAGGTACTGCCATTAGGGTGATAGAAAATGACATCGCCATATGTAGCCAATGTGTTGACAATTTGACATTACTCTGCTATATTAGTTCAATGAAATCACTGGGATACTGTTGGCTACTGTAGTAGGTTTAATGGCCAGAATCTGTCTATCAAAAGTGTTACAGTTTGCCACTACTTCCAGGCACTTACATTAACAATAAAATGCAGAGAGTAGCTGCTACTACTGCCATTGGCATGAATGGAAATGTGATAGCAACTTGGCAGGGCTAGGTATTTGCCACACTGCAGTGGAAATAGATTTAAAGCTGACTTACATATTAAACTAATTCAAACAGCAAATAATGGGGCAAAGGGAAAGTTAAGCCAATGTCTAAACAATTTTCTTTTTGGCAAACTAAGAAGGCTCAAAGTAGGTTTGATTTCTATTAGGCAAGGAAAGGCAATAAAGAAAATGAATTGCAGCCATATTTGTTGTTAAGCAGGATTCGGCAGATCCCTTGCCATTAGTGAAGTTAACCCAATACTATTCTAGACTCACCTGTGTTCCAATGTAATGTTCTCTCCAGTTCTAGCTGTGAAGAGTAGAAGCTGCAAAATCTGCTTTTTGCCATTGAAGGACCGGCACACATGCACGTACACAACCTATATTGAAGTGGCATTATTGACTTTAGGACTGTTTGCTTCAGTTGTATGGTGACAAAGTGGCTGTAGCACGAGGAATGATCTAGCTGCTTTTCTCAAGTATCACAGGAAACATAAAAAAAAATCAGTTGACCAAATCAGTTTAAATTAGCCACTGCTAGTACTGAAAACAAGGGAGCCACTGAATTGTGCAGACATAGAAGGTGGTGGCTAAATTCTGTACCTCCCAATAAGTTGCTTACAGTAATTAGAGAAAATATGAGAAGAACATACTTGTGTGTTTTTGCAGGGCATGGTGAATGACTTGCAGCACAAACCAAGATTGAAAATGAAATGGTCTTGAGCTACCAAGCTGCACCTGAACATCAAACACAATGAGCCCCAAAGACGGGCTTGTGTTTTGGTAGAGCATTGACGCTTTGAAAACAAACAAACAAACCCAACTTTTCATTCCAGAATTGTAATGAACAGACTTTCAGTTGGTTTAATTGTGCCGAAAGAACAGGAGGAAAAACAAACATTAACCAAAGAACCTGAATAAGGACACCTGAGCACCTTGCATAGGAGAGATTCTATAGCCTTTGATATCTTTGGCTGCAACACTCCAAAACAAGTACTCAAAAGCCCTTTCTAACTGCAGAAGAACTCCCCTTGCACTGATAATCAGGTTCAAACTTCCCTGCTTTCAGCTGAACCTAGTTATTTATAGCCAGTTATTTTCCCAGAATCCTTTGTTGCATTAAGCACATTTCAACTCCACCCCTAGCTTTTCCCAGTTATGTCATTTGCATCAACTGCAGGTAAGGCCTGCTACAGCTTTTGTACCTCTAACTATTTCAGCTAGGGAAGTGATTTTTATATTTACTGATATAGTTATACTGGTACAGCTCCTAGTGGGGGTGTAGTTTTATTGGTATAAAATGCCTTATCCTAATATAGTCTATTCCTCTTTCAGTATGGTAATAGCTATACTGCTATGACCATATTTATATAGTAATACTGTAACATTTTTGTAGCTCCTTTGTGTTGATGGAATAAAAGTCTATTGATTATGATGTTTTGTTTTATAGCACCCCCAGATGATCTTGGCACTTCCCAGTAAATGCATAAAAAATCCCTGTCCTGAGGGGTTTATAATCAAAGGCCCTAATTCAGGAAAATACTTCAACTGATTCCATCCTTGTTCAGGAAAGGTCTTCAGCAGATGATTAACTTTTAGGAACACACACTGAAGACCTTTCATTAACAAGGATGTTTTCCTGAGTGATACTTGACAGATCAGAGAGTCAGTCTCTCCAGCTGCTTTAACTCTCAAATGCCAAATTTTGCTAAAACGCCTGCTGGACCTACCAGATGTCCCCAAGTGTTTGTCTCTTGAAAGGCTGGGATGGACTCTCTGGCTGACATTTAAACTGGCATTTGAAATAGCTGCAGTTGCTGAATCCAGATGCTTAAGTTGTTCCTGCCAGCAAGTTCTATACATTGCTGTTTTGCTGAAGTAGGTTACACTATACCATGTATGAATGTTACTTACTCCATTGACCGGTAAAAGGTAACTGGCTCTTTACATAAACTCTGCAACATAAATGAAATTTGGTAAAATACTTGATCTGTGGTAAAAACCATCTTGTTTGCATCTGGATCCAATGGAGTTTGCCAGAAGTCTCTTTGGACATGTAAGGTGCACGTGTATTTGGCCTCACTTAATGAATATTCTAAACTCAGAATATGAATCAAGCAATCAGTTCATGTTGTTTTTGGGGCTTCATCTCAGAACTGTAGACAGAAATGTATGATACTGCATGAAAAACAGTGTATAAGCTAGTGATGAGGTGACTCCTACTCCCCGCCCCCCCGCCCCCACTCATAACTTAGGGAGTCAGAATTTAGGGCCAGAAGGGACCACCAGATCATCTAGTCTGATGTTCTGTACATCACAGGCAACTAAATACTGTCCAGACACCTCCACACCAAGCCAACAACCAGAATTAGATCAAAGTATTGAAACCCTCAAGAGACTAAACTATTGAGGGACTGAAGTGCACCAATGCCTGAGCACCGTGCAATGAGAGAGAATTGATTAGTGTGTTATCTACCATACTTCCAAAGCATAGTTTAAGATAATGTGACTTCTACGGCAATGCAAATCCTTGCGTTCTCAGGATTTTTCTCGATAGGTAAGGTGCAAAACCAACTTCAGTTATGAGTTCTGTATTTTGCCTTGCTCAAAATTTTCTGCAAAATTAACCTTTTAACCTCAGAAGATTTTAAAGATTATTTTTAAAGATCTGAACAAATTCTACTCAATCATTTTTGAGCTCTGGATGGATGAAAAAAATTTATACTTTTCTCACTTGAAAAAAAGCTGCCTTTTTAAAAAGTACTACAAACCAAAGCTTCCCTAAGACCACAATGACTAAAGACTGGAGGCAGCAAATAAGAAAAAAAATAAACAAAGATTTCCAGACAAAACCACCAAATCAAGCAGTCTATCAAATTACTAAATACCACATATCTTTCAGTCCCAGCCTTACCCCACAGAAATGTGTGTCTTGTACTATCCAGTGAGCTACTGAACAGTACAAGCTCATAAACAGTCTGTCATTCCAACAATGGGTAATGAATACATACCAGCCCTGTTGACCTAAGTAGACACTTCAATCAAACACACTGGTTTTATTAACTAGAGAAAGATAGATTTTAAGTGATTATAAGTGGTAATGCATAAAAGTCAGAATTGGTTACAAAAGACCTAACAAGAAAAAAACCGCAAGCTAATTCCTAAATTTTACCAAACTAAGGTTTGAAGCAAACATCATTCTCACCACACGAGATGCTGCAGGCAATTCTCAGTTCCGTTCCTTTCCTTTCATCCTGGGACCACTCCCCTTAGTCCAGTCTTTTCTCCAGGTATGTTATGAGCAGAGAGATATTAGATGGAAAGGAGAGATGGCTAAAAGCATTTTTCCTCCCTTCTTATACCTCAACCCTTGTGTGCTGGAAAAATCCTTGCTGGGTCATGTGGGTAGGCAGTTCCATTGCGTACATGAGCTCCAAACTGTCTTTCAGACTAATTGTAAATTTCATGTTTACAGAATCTCTGATTAAGCAGGTGAATCTCTGATTAAACGGGTAATAGTTCTTTAGCATTTTGCTGGTGTGCCATTGTGTCTTTGTCTCTGAGGAACTGGCTTATGGGCGTTACCCAGAATTGGAACATATTTCAGTAACAATCATACAGCAAAATCTCATAATTTCACATGCTGTGTTGTAACACTCATTTCAACAGGACCATAATATTCAGGAGAATGAGTTTTCAAATAACACTTGGCATACTTTGTACAAAATATATCATAACCATATAAAGGTGGTGAATATGGGGTACAGGGTGTCACATTGGGTACACGGTGTGTCACCTGCACAACACTTTCAAAAGGCAAGCCTGGAAACTTAAATTCATAATTCTGTTAGACACCAAAAGCCATGGACTTAACAGGGACCCTGATTGTATGGCTCTACACTGGCTGCTACCCTTAACTGCCCACTTCATATCCTTTATGCCTACCAATCTAACCGAGAGGTTCTCAACCTTTTTCTTTCTGAGCCCCCTTCCCTCACCCCCCCACGCAATAAGCTATAAAAACTTCATGGCTCACCTTTTGCCACAATAACTGGTTTTCTGCATATAAAAGCCAGGGCCAGTGGCAGGAGCCCCACGCAAAGCTACATTGCTCAGACTTCAGCTTAAGCCCTGGGTGGTGGGGCTTCAGCCCCATACAGTGGTGCTTCGGCTTTCTGCCCTGGGCCTCAGTGAGTCTAATGCTGGCCCTGCTTGGAGGCCCCCTTGAAACCTGCTTGGGGGCCCTGGACCCCTGGTTGAGAACCAATTATCAAACCCACAATTGCCCATTTCACTTCAAGTGACCACCTCCAACATGTTACCCCTTCTGCCTATCAGTGTGTCCCAATTTGTATTTAGCTCAGGAATATTGCTTTGCTACAGCTTAAGTCAACATAAATGATGTTGCTCAGAGGTGTGAATTGGCTACCCGCTTGAGCGCAGTAACTTATACTGACTTAGCGCTGTCTACACTGGTGCTTATGTCATCAGGGAATCTTCTCCTGCCAGTATAGCTACTACCGCTTGCAGGGGCTGGCGTAATTAAGCCAGCAGGTGAGCTCTTTCTGGTCAGCTTAGAGTGGCTACACGGAGATTTTACAGTGGCGCAGCTGCATCGGTGCAGCTGTCTCGTGTAGCCATAGCCTCCGGCACTCTGCTTCCTTGTCCAGTCCAGTCCTGCAGAAGAGCTCTGTGTAGCTTGAAAGCTTGTGCCTTCCACCAACAGAAGTTGGGCCAATAAAAGATATTGCCTCACCTACCTTGTCTCTCTTGTGTACCCAGCATGCCTACAACAATACTGCAAGCATTCACTCATGCCGTTTTACTCACCAACCTGCTATATGTACAGTGTACATATAAAGACTTTATATGTACAAGGTTATATTTTTCATGCTTTTTGTTTGTACACAACTACATGCTCATTTACTAGACGTGAGTGGAATTATCGGTTATTGAATGAACCGCTCTAGTATTTGCTAGCTGGCAAAACGGTACAAATTAATTTGAGCTTGCCCTTCCCACAAAACTCTAACCTGAAAGGTTACTTGATATGTAATTTCTATTTAGTGTCTGATTATAATGGTGGTATTTCTAAGTACAGGCACTAATGGAAGATATCAGAGTAGAAATCGGGAATGATCAGAATAAGCTAGGAAGACCTGACAGCAGAGAAGAATCAACTGCTGAATGCAGCTGTCGAGCAGTTAGAAAGGCTAGGGACAGATTCGCAGGATATGATGGTGTGGTGTAGAGAATGGGTATTTACTTTCCCGAACTCATAATCCAAATTAGGCCCCCTGAGGTTTTGGTTTTGCATCTGGTTCATTGCTACTTTAAAAGCAATCAAAGTAACTTGAAAGTCAACATGAAACCTTACTGAAAGTTCATAGTGATTTTAAATTAGGCAAAACATGCAGTGACCACTGCATACCCTTAAAATATGTGACCTAAATTCAAAACATACCACAGCTTTAATATAATATAAAGAATTACAGTCAGCTCTTCTGGAGAGAACAAATGACTTCCATGTAATAAAGGTCTCAAAGTTACTGGAGGACATGTAGTATGTGAATACAAAAGAAGGTGTGAAGCCCGCACATACAGAGTACCCCCTCAGGGAGTCTCCTTGACCGAGAAACTTTACGTACATCAATAAGACAACTCTACTTGTCTGTCTGTGATGACCTAATCCATGGACCATTTCTTATCAGTGCAAATCATCTGATATTTGGGTGATTCACAAAAATAAATCCATTATTTCATTTAAAAATGATAAAATTAACTGTTGGCCCTTTTGCTAAGGAACCAACTAACTTGAAGTGTGAAATAGCTGGTCCAAAGGTTAGGAAGACCAAAAATAAGCTATGTACTGAAAATTGACTAAGTGAGTTAGTCTTCAACACAATGCAATAGGCTTTGGCATTAGTTTTAATTTATCACTAAAACTTTAGTGTTTCCCTGGGTTATCATGTGTGACATCATTTAGGAAGAGTTTATTAGTGAATTGGAAGAGGCAGTATGGTCTATTTACTTCTGAAGACATGGTTGTCATTTTGCTAGCTGTATGCTGTTTGTATCGAAGCATACCTGCACTTAGCCACAGTAAAAGTAAGAGCAAGTTGTGTTCAGTTGAAGAAATGATTCTATACCTTTGAAATACATTAGTGGTTCTGCACCTGAAGTGCTTTACTCTCCTATTGCTTGTAGCAAAATGCTGCAGGTTATTTCTTTAAATACATGTTCTCTTTAATGGATTTGGAAGACATTTTGAGTCCTTATAATTGTGGTTTCTGTTTAAGGCCTGGTGCTTTTGGGAATGGTATTTTAGTACAAGTGACTCTGCTTTTCCAGTAGAAAAGATGTCATTTACAGAAGTACAGCATTTAGACTAGAGGTAAATGCAGGAAATAATAATCAATGGAGATGGTCTTTAGGGCAATGGGTGTATTATTAGGTCTTTTACCACCCACTGCTAGATCATCTCAATGAAGGTATGTCAATTTCTACAACTTGAGGACTGGGTTTCAGTGAGGGGTTTTTGTTTGTTTGTTTGTTTGGCATTAGTGAATTGCTAAATATACCTAAATGGGTTAGAAGTAAGTAGTATGTTCCTGGTGATATATCAAAGGAAGGAATGTGATTAAGTACAATGAAAAGAAGAGTTTTCAACCTCTTAAATTTCAGCTGTGCTCACCCTTTCAGAAATAAGGATAACTATATCCAATTATATGCTAGTTTTCCACTCTATCCTAAACTTTAATAACATTATTTTAATTTACTGAGCAGCGTCCAGGGCATTAAGAGCACAGATCACCAGGATATAACTGCCTAAATATTTAACCTTATTGCTGCTTGACATGGAGCACTTTTTAACACACGATATGGGCGATCATGACTGGTGTGGAGAAAGTAAATAAGGAAGTGTTATTTACTCCTTCTCATAACACAAGAACTAGGGGTCACCAAATGAAATTAATAAGCAGCAGGTTTAAAACAAACAGAAGGAAGTGGTTTTTTCCACACAACGCACAGTCAACTTGTGAAACTCCTTGCCAGAAGATGATGTGAAGGCCAAGACTATAACAGAGTTCAAAAAAGAGCTAGATAAGTTAATGGAGGATAGGTTCATCAATGGCTATTAGCCAGGATAGACAGGGATGGTGTCCCTAGCTTCTGTTTGCCAGAAGCTGGGGATGAGCGACAGGGGATGGATCACTTGATGATTACTTGTTCTGCTCATTCCCTCTGAGGCATCTGGCTTTGGGTACTGTCAGAAGACAGGATATTGGGCTAGGTGGACCTTTGGTCTCACCCAATATGGCCTTTCTTATGTTCTTGTATATGAATTTAAATCTAATCCAGCAAGGCATTTAAGCACATGATTAGTCCCACTGAAGTCATGCTCATGCCCAAAGCCTGTATTAGGAAAGCACTTAATCATGTGCTTACGTGCCTTTGAGGAGCCATTCAAATTTTGCTAAATTGGGTCCTAACTTTTTTATGCAGTTATTGCGGGGAGTTCCCAAAGTCCCAGTTTGATCTAATTTATATTTACAGGTGTTCAAAATATTTGTAGCTGGGTAATGTGAAATTCTGAATACTTTGAGAAAATGCTGATTTGACAGTGAAGATAAAAGCTTGCCTAAACTCACTTGTTTTTGATTCCTGATGATCTATTTAAATCCTTAAAGGGTTCCTCCTCTCAGGTTTACATTCTTGCCTCTCTGTTTGTACAGTAAATTATTTTGTTTTCCAGGAGTGAGGTTATTGTTTGAACAGTGCTCTAATGTAGCTCAATAAACCCACCAATGCTGAGGACAATACTGCCATTTTCAAGTTTACTTTCTTGTAGCATCTAGTTAGACTAACAAAATGTATGGCTGTGATACCAGTCCTGCTGAGATAATGTCTGCCAGAGATGTACCATGTCTATCCTTTTGTCTTAAAAGTGGCAGTATTTTACCTTTCAGGCGTTTCTTGAATCGCTTTTAAACAACCAGTGTGAAGTGGCCTATTAAAACAAATAACTAGGGTCTATGGCTTTTAATATCTTCCAGTTATATTGATGGTTAATAGCCCTTATGATGACAAGCAGGCCCAGGAGATCAGAAATGGAATAGCTCATTTGGGCTTTAATATAAGAAGAGGCAAGGAAAGTAGTCTTTCATTACACCATGCTGGAGGTACTGTGCTACAACACCGCCATTTTAAAACAAAAAAAACTAAGTAGGGACCAGATATTAGACACAGCAGAAGACTGAGGAACAAATAGTAATTTAAGGCTGCCGCTGAATCTGGCACACGCAATGCAGCATGGAATCAGCACTGTGGCTGATCTATGTGAAATTTATTGTTGCACATGACTAGGCCTCTATTTTTCTGTGTGAGCGAAGATCAGACATTTGAAAACTCTAGATGTTATAGATAGGATACAATCAAAATGGGTTAGAAAACTATGTGCTGTTTTTACTTTTTACCACATGGCAACAAAGTCCAGGCCTACTCTGCAGACTTTGGGCGATGGAAGTTATGTTGGCATAAAGCTGCCACGGTTAGTATATTGCTTGTGTGTGTACGTACTTGGGTCCTTGCACTGGAGCTGCATGTACTCACCAGGAGTGCTTGTTGTCATGCATAGTGTGGTGCATCGTTGCTCGGTATCCCAACATGCAACCCTCTACCATCCAGGGCACTGTCTTTTGGGAAGTTTGGGCAATGTCTTGTGGAGAAGAAATGAGTAATACAAGGGTGACTGGTAGCAAAGAGTCAACTTCCCAGCATCCTGTAATTTCACATCCATTTTAAAAATACAATGAACCCATTCAGTCCTCCTCGCTGTCCATCATCCCTGATGGAAGCATGGCGCTTGCACAGCTCTGCACTGTTGTCACAAGCATTGTAAGTACAGGATTCATGATACTCTGGTATTTGCAGAGTCATAAGAAGAACTGAATCAGTAGTGAACATAACAATTTCTTAGAGGACAGATTGCTGTAGGATATAGAGAGAACCAATTCAAGGTTTTTGTTGGGGTTCCCGAAGCAGCTGCAGATGATTGAGCACCACGTCTGGACCTGAGAAATGAGCACTGACTGGTGGGATTACACTGTAATGCAGGCTTGGGATGATGAGCAGTGGTTGCAGAACTTTCAGATGTGAAAGGTCACATTCCTGGATGGATCTGTGTGCTGAGCTCACCCCAAGTCTCCACTTCAGGGACTCCAAAATGAGAGGTGCACTGACAGTGGAGAAAAAAGTGGCAATTACACTGGAAACTTGGAATGCCGGATTGCTACTTGTCAGTGGGGAAACACTATAGATTTGGGGAAAATCCATTGTCATGGAAGCATACAGGGCCCTTAATCATCTCTTGCTATGCAGGATTGTGACTCTCAGTAATGTGGATGGACTTGCAGCAATAGGGTTCCCAAACTGAGGTGGAATGATGGATGGTACTCACATCCCTATTTTGGAACCAGACCATCTTGCCAAAGAGTACATTCATGGAAAGGGCTACTTTCCAATGGTTATGCAAGCGTTGGTGTATCATTGGGGTTGCAATATAAATGTTGGCTGCATAGGTGCCGACTTCCCCTCTTTCCCCTGGGTGCTTGACCCTCCCCCAGCCCTGCCCCTACTCCACCCCTTCCATGGGGCCCTGCCCCCATTCCAACCCCTTTCCCAAATCCCTGCCCTGGCCCCGCCTCTTCCCTGCCTCCTCCCCGATGTGTGCTGTGTTCCCACTCCCCCCCCCCCCCCGAGGGGCGGGGGTGAGGGGAGCTTGGCTGCCAGTGGGAGCAGAGCACCCACTAATTTTTCCCAGTGGGTGCTCGAGCACCAGAACACCCACGGAGTTGGTGCCTATGGTTGTCTGGTCAGGGAAGGTGTATGATATGCAACTCTTTAAGACTGTTCAGAAAGCTACAAGCAAGGACTTGATTTCCCAACAGGTGGTTTACCATTGCTGATACTGAAATGTCAATAGTCTACCTCTTGTTTCCCTGGTTCATGAAGCTGTACGCTGGCCACCTTGACAGCAGCAAGGAAAGATTCAACTACAGACTAAGCAAGTGCAGAATGACAGTTGAATGTGCTTTTGGTAGATTGAAGGGATGCTGGTGTGTGTTCTACTCACAGACTGGATCTTAGTGAAAAAACCCCCCACATCCCAATGGTTATAGCTGCCTGCAGTGACTTGCATAATATCTGTGAAGCAAAGAGGGAAGAGTTGCTGAGGGTGGAGGTGAAGCAGCTGTCTGAGTTTGAACATAGAGGCTATTAGCCAGACATAAGGGCTATTAGAAGAGCTCTATGTGGAACTATGCAGCTCTGGAAGGCTTTGAAAGAGCACTTTTACAGTGAGCCACAATAATGCATTGTGGTGTACAATGCTCTGCCTGGCCTTGCTGTTTTGGGGCCTGTTATGAATTGTGTGGTGGTTGGTATACACCTATGAATATAACACTATCAATGCATCTATCAATTCTGTGGTGCTTGCTGTACATTTATGATTATTACACTGTTTGTCACTGATTCTATGAATTGTCTATACAGTAACAAGTAAAAGGGTGATTTCAGAACTGCTAGGCACTCTGCAGCATATATTGTGAACTAAGAATTATTATTTTCCAAATAGAATTTTATTCAGTAACAAAACCAATTAAAAAAAATCTACAACCAAAAAGCTAATACATTAAAAAACATAATAAATTAATGGAACAGAACTTAACAAGGGGAAAGAACGTTCATGCCCATTTTACCTACACATATAGCAACCATGGCTTTCATAGGTCAGTATATGTGAAGCTGTGGTTGTGCTTACTGTCGTGCAGGATAGAGTAGTAGGGATGTGGCTCCTGATGACGTGTAGAACATTGGTGGGCCAGAGGATCTAGGGATGTGCTGTAATGGAATTTTCTACAGACTGCAAAAGGAGGCGAGACAGTGATTGTTTAACCTTTAAGTCCACAAGAGTCTACAGCATCTGAGTTTGCTATCGGAGAAGCGCCATTATGTCCTGGTGCATCTTTCTCTCCTTTTCCTGTGGGGACTCCTGGGCCTTTCTCCTGTCTGCTCTTTCCTTCTCCAGACTGATATGCCTGCAACAATTCCTTGGCTTTTATGTGGCTGGTCCTTGTCGTATCCCTTCTCCTGCAACCCCATGCAACCTGCTTGTAAATGTCCATGTTTCTACAGCTAATCTATAGCACAGCCTCATCACAGATCCAGGAGATCCACTATCTCCTGTGTACTCCAACCTGGAGAGCATCTTGAGCGTCTGGTCAGCTGGGCAGTTCCATATAACAATGGATAGCTCACCAAGCTGGACGATCAGGAAAATTTCACAGGGCTTTAAAGGGGAGGGGGCCTTCCAGGCTTCATAACGCCTGGGCACTGGAGTTCACAATTAAGACCAGCATGGTCAGTGTTGGGCATCGTGGGACAGCTGCTGGAGGACTGTTAAGGACAACATAGGTGTCACAGTGTCTATATTAGCGTTGCGTTGACCTCAGTATATCGACCAGGGCTCAGTGCTTCTTGGGGAGGTGACGTTACTGCACTGCTGTAACAGGGCACTTAGTGATGGGAGATGGGAGACAAATTTAAGTGTAGACACATGGACAACTAGATTGACACAAGGTAGCTTACATCAACCTAACTTCATAGTGTAGACCAGGCCTAAGAGTGTAATGTTTTTAGAACCAGGAAATAGTTTTGATCTTTCATGCAGCCCCTGAAATGTAAGTACCAATAGTGAGATGCGTTTTTACTTTACCATCGGGTATCTATATTTTTCATATTTTCAGCATCTGGAAAGTGCTTGAAAAGATGGCATGCCATGCAGTTTGAAAATGTAAATTGTTCAATCTTTTCTCTTTTAAGGAAAAGCTTATCTCTACAAGAAACCCTCATTCACAATATTTATAGCTGATTCTATCACTCCTGAATTATGTAACTTTCTCAAATTGTTTTTGATATAAAACAGCGTTCTGTTAAATAGCAATTTAAAATCTAGCACACTCTACCTGCTCGGAGTAAGGGAGAATTATGCTGGCACTACATATTTTTTTAAAGAGTGCTTGTTTCATTTGAAAGAAAATCATGTTTCATGAGACGTTTTCAGTGAAATAACTTTAAATCCGCTTGCCAGTAGAAAACTTACCCAGTAAGAGATGATGAAACTAGTGAAGTGAGAATGTCTCTTTATTTTAGATTATTGTTAAAATGCTTTCATGTGTTCTAGGGAATTATTTCCTGGTTTGCGCGCAGAAGATAGCGAGTCACTTATTTTGAAGGGACTCAAAGTACTTGATTTCTTTGATACAAGGTGACTGTATGAGGGGTAATGTAACTTCTTGTTCCTTTTAAATACTGTACTGATGAAGAAAAAAGAGTGGTTAAAGCACCCGCTCTTTCAGTACAGGCATTTGGTGATAAAATAAGGACTGGAAAGCTTGGATTTAATGATCTGGGAAATGCCTGCCCAATGGATAGTCTAAGGAGAGTAAATGTACTATTTTGCTCTCTCTTTAATGGTATCCTATAAATACACTAATATAGCAAAGAGAAGAAAATAGAGTACTAAAGCACTTTAAAAGATGACTTGATCACGTAATTCACCCCATGTTGGTTACTTTGATAGGGAATGCACTTAACTCACTGATTGGGGAAAGAAGCCAAGACCTTAGAGGGTTTATAAGTAACTGTCATTTAGCTTTTTAAGCTGTTCCAAGGCCAACAGTTGTGGTTCAGGAGCATTTATTATAAATGTGTTCAGGATTTTTTTTACAAAGATTAGAAGCCATCTTTTTCCAGTTGAACAATGTTAGCTGCCAGTTGTAAACTGCAGATTAGCTATGCAGAGACATTCCTTGCAGAAATATGGAATATGTAGAAATGTGCCAACCTGAATCTATTTCGTGTCTAAGATTTGTTTTCGTTAATTCCACTGATCATCTCTGTAGCTCAACACTAATGCTCGGTAGCTAGGTGGATTTAGTATGAACTGTTTTTTTCCTTATATTTTCATAGACTCTGTGACGTTGCACTCCTTATGCTTTATGAAAATATGCTTTGAATGTGAATATAATATAACTGGAATATGCTTTATGCAAAAGGTCTCTTGTAAGGTATCATTACAAAGCTTATAATCTACTGAGTGTGTTCATCCTATTTGTATGCATGTATCATTCTTGTATCAGAAGCTAGAAATATGAAGTATAACTCTAAGGTCCTATTGTAATTATGAAAATTGTGGGCCATTAATGGTGGTTTAGAATCTTGATGGCTCCCATTGACTAGGACAATTGGTTGTAAATGGTTTATTTACCTGTAAGTCAGCCCTGGAATAATGGAGGCTGGGGTCTCACAGGACATGTGAATGTGTCACCTACTACTGGAATCCATCTTAAACCTGGTGCTTTTCCATTTAGAAGGAGGGGTGGGAACCCAGAGAGACAAAAGATTCTCGTCTTGTGCCAAAGCTGTAAAAGGGGGTGGAACAGAGCAAAGGGCTTCCAGGCATGAGAAAACCTCTAGTTTCCACCTAAGATGTCTGCTGAAACTAACAAGACTGTAACAGGGGAAAGGATTGGCCCCAGACTAGGAAGGCATCTCTGAAAAGCTTATTGGAACATCTCTGAGGGTGAGATTTTTACTTGTAATCAGTTTCTTAATGTATTAGGCTTAGACTTGCATATTTTTGCTTTATTTTGCTTGGTGACTTACTTTGTTCTGTCTGTTACTTGAAAAAACTTAAATCCTACTTTTTATACTCAATAAAATCACTTTTGTTTATTATTGAACCCAGAGTAAGTGATTAATACCTGGGCGAGCAAACAGCTGTGCATATCTCTCTATCAGTGATATAGTGGGTGAACAGTTTGAGTTTACTCTGTAGAAGCTTTATAAGGAGTAAAACGGGTTTATTTGGCGTTTGGATCCCGTTGGGAGCTGGGTATCTGGGTGCTGGAGATAGGTGACCTGCTGAGCGCTTTTTGGTTAAAGTCTGCAGCTTTGGGGGCGTGGACCAGACCTGGATCTGTGTTGCAGCAGGTTAGCAGGTCTGGCTCAACAAGGCAGGGTTCTGGAGTCCCAAGCTGGCAGGGAAAAACAGGTGCAGAGGTAACTTCAGCATGCCAGGTGACAGTCCCCAGGGGGTCTCTGTGACCGAATCCATCACAGAATCATAGAAATGTAGGCTGCAAGGGACCTTGAAATCAAGTCCAGCCCCTTGAGCTATTGCAGGGACAAGTAAACCTAGACCATTCCTGACAGATGTTTGTCCAACCTATTTTTAAAACGCCCAAAGAGGGATTCCACAACCTCCCTTGGAAGTCTTTAATCTGCAGCAAGGGAGCTGTAGGTTAGATATTAGGGAAAAACTTTCTAACTACAAGAGTAGTTAGGCTTCCAAGGGAGGTTGTGGAATCACCATCATTGAAAGCTTTTAAAAACAAGGTGAAAAAAACACTGGATAGGGATGGTCTAGGTTTATTTGGTCCTGCCACAGTGCAGGGAGCTGGACTTGATGATTTATCAAGGTCCCTTCCAGCCCTACATTTTTATGATTTTATGAAATGGTTAGGTTGAAAGGCTTATCTTTGGCAAAGCCACTTGTGAGTAACACAAACATCCCCAAGCCAGGCCAATAAAAACTTTTATACCGCACAGTAATATGGTCCCTATGTAACTAGAGTAATGAAGTCCAGTTGTTATTGAATTATATTAATTGAATGAAGAAAAAAATCAGATATCTGATCTTGGTTCAGTAGTAACTTTGAGTGTATAGCCTATTTCAAGATTTTTTTTAGTGTGTCCAATTAAGTTTAACAAAGACTACTTATTAATAGTTTTTGAAGATTAACCTCCTTGAGAGGTTTTTTAAGACTGTCTCTTAGAAGTTAAGCGTCACAAATACTGGTGCAATAAATGGTTTTTGCGGAGACAGATGCAGTAGTCATCCATGTTACCTTAGCTAGCGAAGGTATCTCAAATACCATTTAACTTTCAAATTAGTTAGACTATACTAATAATGTGGCTAGAGACAGGTGATGCAAGTTGGAACCATGCTTCTTGATAAATTAATGCCTGGTATATGAACTATTCTAGGGAGAAAGTACCAAGATACATCCATTCTGGAGAGAACTATTCTCCTTGTTAACAAGATTGAATAAAGTGTGTGAATCATGCGGTACACCTAGAGTTAAACCATGGCAATTATGTAGCTATTTACGCAACAGTGACAATACTGTAGCTAGAGTTGCAGCACATTTTGGGCGTTGATTTCCTACAGGGGAATGTTTACGTTATAGACTGTGTACAAGCTGCTGTGCAGACATCAAATGGTTCTATTGAGCTGAGGATTAATGAGGTTAAATTAGCTCAGTCATTTACTGCACATTTTATTGAAGTTCAAGCTGTTCAGACTGTTGCAGTTAATATAAGTAGCCCAGAATGTTGCCAGTTAAATGTAAGTTACCCATCAGGGATCCAGGGATCATTACTGACAGAGATAAAGGCAACTTTACTCAGTGATAAAGTTCAACTTGAAGAAAAGATTCTCTTCTCTTCGTGTGGTTTTGGGGAGAGATGTTGAGAGACGAGAACAGAAGAGAGAGCTGTATTGACATGACACTATGTTATCATTCTCAACAATGCATTTGGAGTGATGCACTACTCTTGTGTACCTGTTCTACAGGTGGAAACACTGGCGATCAAAGCACTTCCTGTGCCTTTCAATTTTCATTAAAAACAAAGTCTCTATTCAATTGATGGAGTGGTCAAGGGAAAGTGAGAAATTAAAAGCAGTGGCTCTGTTTAAGCACTGAATGCACTGCAGAAGAATGCAGTCAGGAAATGCTGTGAATTTATTCTTTCTCTAATCTACAAGTTCTTGCATGGTGAGCCGTCCACAATATAGTGACTTTCTCTGCTGAATCTCTCATAGGTCTGGAACTTACAAAAGCCCACCATTACAAAAGAAACATTATGGATGTCCTTGTTTAAGATATTACAACAAAGACTTGTGGGGGAAATGGCTTTTAACCTTGCTGTTGAACCTGACCCCATCCCACTCTGTGACAAGTTCTAGGCACTACATGCAGTACAGGCAAGAGCAGTAACGCAAGAGGCCTACAGGCCGGCATCCTGTAAGACTTAGCTTAAGCTAAGAGCATTTGCATATACTGGTCCGTGGTATTTTGACCCAGATAACGAACTATGTCAACCTCTAGCCTAGCTCAAGTCCCTAGCTGTCCATTATATGCAATCTCCCCCCACCCCCCGCCCAACCTGCAAAAGCCCCTAGACAAAATGCTGCTACAAGCAAACCGCAGAACTTGATGATGATGAAGTGCGTCAGCACGGTGCTAATTATGAAACTGTTTACTTTGGCTCCTTATAAGGCTTTATTAACAATGCTTGAGTGATAAAGCAATTAAGGAAATGTATCATTTGACTTAAATGTAAAAAAAAACTATATAAGACTGGTATTATAGGGGCAGGAGAGAGAGAGGCCAGGGTGGCACCTGTGTGTGACCATCTCTGTCTCCTTCTCCCTGCATGCTTGTATTCAATAAAAGGACCTCAGACTGTTTGAACCAAACAGATGTGACCTGTTTTCCACAACAGACTGAAATCTTCCTATGAATCCCAGTTTAGAATCCAACATGAAAGGGAAAGAAACTGAGAACACAAATATAATATTAGATTCAGAATAAGTATTTGTTTCCATCTCAGACTGCCACAACAAAAACAAACAAACAAACAAAAACTCCTGGGGATATGGGGTGAAAGAACTACATTTTTAACAGGGACATAGCTCTGTCACTTGTAGTTAACAGGCACTTATATTGGTGAGAGTGAAGTATGACTGTAAAACAACTACAGTATGAGTAAAAGAAGTGAGGAATGATTCATGCTGAATCATAAATATCTGAATTCGAACCTTGATTTTCTCAGTGTTAGGGTCATCACTTTCTTGATCTGAATGAAGGTTGCTTTCCTTAATTTTTTTTTTTTTAATTCAGGGCTATAGAATTATACCAATCATTTTTAATGTGAGGTTCCTCAAACAAACTGAATATCTGTTTAATTTCTGAGGTACTGCATTGATTAGGGAGAGCAGGTTATGTTTTATTAGTAGTTTGATTAGATCTAGATAAAAGGGATGTCAGAAAGGAAAGATTTTGCCTAGTAAAAAGAAGGGGAGGTCAGGAGTAAACAACTCTGAGTCAGGGAAGGCTTAGCTTTTAATGTCATGCAATTTTTGTTTCTAAATACTTTTTTTTTTTTAGCCATTAGCAAATGTATTATATACAATATCAAAAAAGAGTATTTTAATGCTTGGCATTAACTTGTACCAATGGGATTTGAAAAAAAAACTTTAGCCAATATTGTTTAGCACTGAAAATCAACATCTATATTAAAATGCCTGAATGATACATTAGATAATCTAAAGCCTGTGTACTCTAGGTTAAAGGAGAATTGCCCTATTAGAGGCAGAGGTGATGCAAATCTGTGCAGAAGAAAACGTTCAATGTTCTTGTTGAAGAAAACTTTAATGTGTTCTGAATTATTCAGCTGTACTCAGAATGTCAGCAGGGAACTTGGACAAAATAAAGGCTAGCTTGGGTAAGAAATCTGAATATGTTTTAAACAGAGTAGATGAAAACAAATTGATACAGCTGCTAGATGCCTTAAAACACCCTTTGTCTTAATTGGCCTGTAGTGTTTAGTGCTACTTAAAGATGCAATCTCATAATATTTTTTTCAAAATTTAATTGTGCTGGAACATATTTTTCTTGTGGTTGAAAGGAAGGGCTCTTTCTCAAGAGAAGACAACAGGAGAAAAGATGAACTTTGCCTTTCTTATATGGTAGTTTTTAATTCATCCAATTACCCAGCATACTCACAGAGAGTTACTACAGCCAATTTGAGAGCTAGTCTGATCAATCCCACTGTAGTGAATAGTACTGCTGAAGCCTTGGAAATCCATCAGAAGAGCATTAATGCAAGGATGGTAAAGAATGAAATATTTATAAAGAAATTGTACAAATATTACACGGATGCTTAGAAGGGAAAGATGCTGTGAGGGTCAGTCAAAGATTGTGCCACTTAAATCTTCAAAATAGGTTCTAAGTGGAGCATAACCCTTGTGCTGACCCTTTGTACAGGGCTGAATTTCACTTGAAGTTAACTGAATGGGAAACTGGGAGCTAGGAACTGATTGATTCTTTTTCTGAGTGCTTTCTGTCTGGCAATGGAGAAATCATTTAAACTGTCTGTTTTTCCAACTATTCAAAACAAAATGAGGTAGAGGAATAATTATGTACAGTCTCTTCTTCATAAGGGTATTGAGGCTTATTTAGTTTGGATAGTGATCAGAAGATGTGAAGCACTGTATAATTGCTAAGTATTAAAAGAGGACTTTCAAAAGTACATATGGTTTCTGAGAAGTCAAAATAAATATTAACAGTTATAAGCAACCGCCTTTGGGCTGTCATAACCCAGAGCCTGCAGTGCTAAAAAACAAGCTTTTATTGCTCCAGTTATTGCCACTAGAGGGGGACAGTCCCACACTGTTCTCGAATGGATAACACAAACATTGACTTCAGTCAATATCTAGACAGGAGGGCAAGGCATGGTATAGCTATCTTATACGTTCACATATGAAATGGAGAGTTACCATAAATAAAACTGGTATCTTTAGGTTGGTTTGTCAATCAGAATTCTATAGGGAAGCTAACGATATAGCTTGATATAAGCCAAGTCAGCCATTTATCGAATGTGTTGTGTGTAGCTGAGCAAGGGGTTATTCATTTTGCCATTAGTTTTGTCTTTAGTTAAAATTTTGGTGGTTACATAAAGGAGGATTTTCTTAACGTGAAGTTGTGTAACTATTGGCATCATTCAAGGTAAATCTATTTTAGTATTTAAGTTGAGCCTATTGCTTGATCCCAGAAGTATCTGACCGCTGTCTTAATTTTAATAAAATTAACATAAATTGCATACATTTTTGCTCGTCTCAGTGTTGTGCGGGAGAATGGTCATGTGACTATGGCATTGGATAGACACTAGAAACCTGGATTCATTACTCAGCTCTGCAACAGACTTCCTGTGTGACCATGGACAAGTCACTTCCTCTCTCTCTGTCTCATCCCCTCCTGTAAAAGAATATGATAAAACTTTAAGTCACAATGGGGCTGTGAGTATCAACTTTATTAGTACTAGTGCTCAAATACTATTATGGTAGGAACCATAGAAGTATCTAGATACACAGAGGGATAAAAGGGGATGTGTGAACCGTTACTTGAATTTAAGGAGCAGTATGTGTCTATGGCCATGCGACTCTGAGCAATGTGGCAGAATTTCACAGATTTCTTATAATTGGGATTCACAAAGCTCCAAGCTTAAGATGTGCAAAATCACAAAGCCTGTATCTGGGGAGTAAACAATAGTTGTAGGGAATTTTTGTACAAGTGTTTTATAAGAATTCCAAAAAGGAAAGCAGTACATGTTTACTCAATGTAACTGAGAGCAGAATGGCCATGCACTTCATGAATATCTGAAGTTAAGACACAGGTTGGCATTATACATTCAGCTTCTTTTTCAGAAGTGGCCCATTGGTCAGTCTAGTATCTCTGAGCATAAATGCTATATGCAGCCAAATCCTCTTAGTCTTACTGTTGTCAACAGTCCCACTGATTTCAACAGAACCACAGTACTCATTTAAGAAAGGTGAGCTGGAGTTGGTCCCTTAAACATTGGGGAGAAACCCTCACCACTTTGAAATCCCATTGGCAAAACTCCTGTTGACTCCAGGATTTCACCTGTGTAGTAAGTGCTTAGAGACCAGAACCCCACACACACACAGATATTTTACTTTAAATATGCTCAAATGAACTGAAGATCTGCAAGATTTTTTTCCCCTGCCTTTTTTGGATGCAATGCCCCTTTTTTTCACAGCGTTTCTATTGAGACTTTTTAAAATGAGCTATCACAGGGACTTGCTATAGTTCTACAAAAATTCTCATTAGCTTGGGCATCTCTAGGGCTTTTCCTGACTTAGGCAAACTGGAAGATGTTTGACCTTCACAGCCCACAGTTAAACCATAAACAGTCACTTACCATTTGCTGCCTTAGAGTTTTGCTGCTCTAGGCAACCACCTGCCCTGTCTGTCTGGAAGTATTGATCCTTTTTTGGGGAACAGCTGAAGCTGGCATCCTTTTTGTCTTCATTTTTTGTGGAAATGTATCACTTAAAATAGAACAGGATGCTTTTTTCTTCAGCTCTTCCCACAAAGGTGCTAGTTTCACAGTCTAGCTGATATTTTTATAATGGAGATACCCAGTACAGAGTATTGCAAAAATAAATAAATAAAACTGGAGTACAGAAAATAAAGATTCAAGGGGAGAGATTCCAAAACAGCCTATAATGAGCCATCTCTCTGGGCCAGATCCTTAGCTTCTGTATACTGGCAAAGTTCTATCAATTTAATGGAGCTAAACTGACTTACCCAGCTGAGGATCTGGCCCTCTGTCTTTCCAAAGTGTGTATTTAACTCTAAGATGGGAATGTTAGAAAATGTATACTGAGCAGATATAGCAAGAGTCTCTTCTTTTTTTTAACATCAATTTCTCTGCCTTTTGGGCATTCAGAAAGAAATCTCCCCTTCCCTTCACATACAATGTGTCTGATTGAAAATCCTATTCTCTCTTCCCCGCCCCCGGCACCCCAATTATATGCATGTAAATCAGAAAGCCTCCAGAAGGCCATATTTGTTCTCCTCAGACAAGCATCACTCCAGTGGTGCTGTTACTGAGGCAGCAGGTAATAATAGTACAAAATGGAGGACATGTACAGGCCACAGACTGAATTCAGGTGAAGTGGGTGCAGAAAGCAAACTTTAGTACGAAGTATCGTTATGTCAATGAGACAGATGTGCCAGAAGGCAAAATATGTTGAAGATAATCCATGTCTTGGCCCAGCCCTTAAGTCTTTACTCAGCCAAAGCCCCCACTGAAGTGATATGAGTTATGCCTTCATGCTCCTTGTGCTCCTGCTTGGGAAAAGAGCTGGAGGGGAGGACTTCCCTAGCAAAACTTCAGAGCCTCTTATCCTCCCTGTTCCACCTCACCTGCCTTAGTGCAGGGGGAATTGTCTGGGAAAAGAATAGAGGATGAAGTTCCCCAGAACTAACAGTTACTGTGTGCTGTCTGCTGAGAAATCAAGGAACACTTTCCAGCATAGGGCCCAGATGCCTTAGGAGTGGGTAGTAGGGTTCATGAAGGGGAAAAGATAACAGCTCACTATGTGTTATCCACTGAAATACTTAGCAACATCTGGTCCCTCCACAGCACTTATCCTGAAGAACTGCTGAGTGCTTGAAAGGGATGAGTGGGAAAATTCAAGGGCAGGTGTGGAGGGCTGGGGGCTCCCCACAATGATCTAGGCTCTTATCCCGGCCTGGCTCCAGTTTATGGCTGAGGGCAGGGCCCCAGAGGGAAGAGGAGGAGCAAAGGGTGTGGCGCCAATGCCCCCCCCCTCACTTCTACCCAGGTTCCAGCCCTCCTGCAGGGGCCCCTAAATTGGCTGGGACTCCTGTGCATGGGCCTCATGAGTCTGTGCATTAATCCACCACTGCCTAGGGGAATGTTGAATGACTTGTGATGGAAAGAAATTCAAGGTGGTTCATCATAGCAATACATTAAATCACAGTTTTATATAAATCTATGCAGCACTGGGCAGTCATGAATCAAGATCAAAGAAAATCCCAATATTTGTCCACTCTCACTTCCTCAGAACGTTTTCTCTGGACACAGATTTCACTTAAATGTTGCATGGGAATAAGCCTTTTCACAAAACTGGGTAGGTGTCAAAATCAGGCTTGTATTGGAAATGGTTGTACCTAAATATGGAGTCACTGCCATCATTCTTTTAATGACCTGATGAGTGATTACATTCCTAACTGAGAGCAGGTTTTATGGCGTTCATATGTTTTTTGTTCTTCACTGGCAGAGAAAGTTCTCATTTCTAGAGCTAGGATGAAACACATACTTATCTCTAACTTCATACAGGTACCACCTAAATATCCTGTGATAAAAAAGCATCCTTGACTTGCTCTGCTCACACTACCAAATCCCACTGAAATAAGGGAGTATAGCAAAGAATGAATGCTAGTATTTTAAAGGTTGTTAATGTACATGTTCCTTTATTTCTCAAATCATTTACTCCTCTCAGCAAACCAGGAAGTTGAGGATGGTGGGTTCCATTGTCTGTGTTTCACTTTGCTGTCATATAGGGCAGGCCTCTGCAGAGGCTTGATGGTTTGTCATTTCTCATAGCAACTTATGTTGCTGTTGTCCTTGGATATCATGTTTGCTGACCAAAGGTAAAGTGTGGTACTATGCTGAAATCATGATAGCAGTGAAATTCACTCATGTCACCTGTGTAACAAAATTAGTGATGACCTCATTCCACATGCCACAGTTAATTTAGAAAAGTGTACAGCAACCACATGGACAGGAAGAAACTTAGTACAGCTTGCAATACTTAGCTTGGGAGACCGTGTTTGAAGGTGGTAAGTAATACCCCCCAAAATTTTTTAGTCAAGGCTTCCTGTTCCTTAGAAAGATGCTGCCATGGCTCTCAAGGAAGGTAAAGAAGACCAGATTCCAGGGAAGTTAAAATCCATGAAGTTGTTTTCTGCTGGTAATGCAGAATATGAATGAGACTTCAGACATAAGACGCTCATGGCTTGGGCACCCGGGGATCATCCTGCTTCTCCGTGTATACTGTATCTGAACTATGCATGGGACTTTTGTCTGTCCCTTGGAACTGGAGGCCTGTGGATAGTATAGCACACACAAAAAATAAAACAAGGCAGATATATCACAAAAATCTTTATGGAACCTACTTTACTTGCAATTTGTATCGTTTTACATTCTCCATGAGCAGTGTTGTCAATTACTCTAGTTTGCCCAGAATCAAGTGTATTTGTATGGTGTACGTTATACTGTGCTGCAGTACTTTTAAAAATCAGTGAAATGCTCACTGAGATGATTGACATATTATTTATTTTAATTCTGATAATACCCACAATATGCTAGGCACTTTCTGAACACTAACAAAGCACAGTCTCTGCTCCAAAGATTTCACCATCTAAAGACAGAGGAAGGGGAAAAGGGATCAAGAAGACCACTAGCCATATTTTGGTACTGTAAAGTTGTTAATACATTTAAATCAGGGCATATAAAGTAATTCTGACTTAAACTTACATTTGCCGTTGTAAGTTACCTCTGGGAAAATTAGCTGTCATGGCAGACTGGGTTTTTTGAAATTCTTCCATATGGAGGTAGTAATGGTCTTGTGAACAGCATCTCGTGTATAGGAGAGGTGTGGAAGAAGACAAGGAGACATTTGTGTGAGGTGACAAGGCAAGGCATTATTGGCAGAGCAGAGGGTGTAGTTGGTGATGTGAGCCATACAAGAGAAGATAAGCAGGGAGGGGAAAAGTTTATGATGGCATTGAAGAATGTGAGGAAACTGAGAAGGATCGTCAAGCAAAGCAATCTTAGCGATGGTGTTGTACAAACTGAAGGAGGACAGTTTGGGTGTCAAGGAATTTGCAGGAATTAAGAAAGGAAATGAGGAGGACTTCAACAAACATTATATGGATTAGGA
This sequence comes from Caretta caretta, assembly GCF_965140235.1. Classification (NCBI taxonomy): domain Eukaryota; kingdom Metazoa; phylum Chordata; order Testudines; family Cheloniidae; genus Caretta; species Caretta caretta. The sequence goes on along the minus strand of NC_134216.1, from coordinate 49,878,385 downwards.
CTTGAGATAAAGGACCACTCTGAGGTGTTGTGAGGAAGAGGTGGCAGTATTTGACAACTTCTTGGGTATATGGTACAAGGGAGAGGGAGGTGTCAAAAACGATTCCTCAGATTACAGATCTGAGTGAAGCAGAGGCTGGGCGGTTGTTAGTGGTAGCAACCACTCAGGTTGGGGGTGGATGGGAGTATGGGGTAGAGGTAACCTTTTTAATAGGGAACTGCCATGCTTTTAGGACTTCACAGCACCTTAAATGCCACTCAGAAAACACATAGCAGACCCAGGAGCTCTGGTATTAGCTGATAGCGAGACACCATTTCACAAGCAAGGAGCTGTAGCTGCTGTTGTATCACTTAACTAGTTTCAATTTCTGAATCGATTTTTAAAGTGTAACCCCATGTGGCACACATCATGCAGGAATCTAATCTTGAAGCAAAAAAGGCATGGATGATGATATCGAGAGAAGGTCATGATCCCCTGGGCCAAGTGCAGATGGAAAGTCACCTAGGTTACTGCTGCTCTCTGATCATCTCAAATTAACTGGGAATCTCATCAGGTTCCTAAATTTTGATCTTGAATGACCATCAGTGAACACACTGAAGTGCACTAATAGAATTTATGCCATGTCCTCTGGTTGCTTTCTCCAGCCTGCTGTCATTTCATCCTGATCTGGACCGATCTTTAACACAGATGATTTCACCTATGCCTGTTCTATCCCTGCTACAGAGAGAGAAAGTGACACACGTGTACACTTCACTGTTCCATCTGAGTGAGATGAAATGGAGATAGGCCATGTGCTTCAGCTTACTGAAAACTCTTAACCCACGTCACTTTACTAAGCCTCCTAAAGACTCTCATGCACTTTGAACAGGAGGAATGACAGTTGAACTCTTTGGAGCCCTGCATGAAAGAGAGCCCTTGGGGCAGAGTGGTGATTGCTCTCAGCTATAGTATTTTATGATCTCTCGGAGAATAGAAATGCAGAATGGCCTATACTCATTAAGGTCCACCAATGAATCAACACCTCACATTCAACTCTAGTTCATAGAGCTATTAATATCAGCATGTTCAACTGACCTTTATGAATAACCGGTTGGCGATCGTTGACCAATACCAGAACATTATGGTGATATTATGCTGTAGATGTTTGATAAATTACTGCGAACTGTCATTTGCAAGGAGAGACTGGTTTAGTTAATTTCTTCATATAAAATACATTGACATTGTCACTTACTTATTCCCTAATTCAAGAGCAGATTTATTTTTCAAAGAAAGCATAAAGTATGTAATGTATGAAGATGAAAAGACAAGTTAAGTCCTTCTGTAATTCTGGCTTTCACTAGTGTATATTTTGCCACTGTTATAATGATGACTATTTGGTGGGGGAAAGATTTTTGTTGAAGGTTTTATTGTCCAGGGAAGATTATGAACAAATTTGCTAAGGGGGGGAGTGTGAACCACCTCCTCCTGTTTGACTAATTGATGAAAACTCTGGGACCACAGTGCTATTTGATTAGAGGAAAAGTCAGACTCTAATGGATGAAGAAAAGTAGAGTCAGAAATGGAGGGGGTAATAACTTGTATATACTAGATAACGACTAAAGTTGCGTCTGTAAAGATGAGCAAATAATCAGAACTAATGGAAAGTGAATAGTCTATAGGTGGAAGGAAGATTTCAGAGGGATCTGATTTATATATATGATGAAAATGACATCCTACGTATGTCTTCATGCTTTGAGTGAATAGTTCTTTTCTTTTGTCTTTTTTGGCACCTAGATTTAGGTTAGAAAATTTTTTTTTGGGGGGGGCGGGGAGAATTAAAATAAGGCCTTTCTTCTCAGTGTCTTAATAGTATTTCCTTTTGAGATTCATTTAAATTAAAACAAAACAAATATCAAGATTCCTCGCAGGTATTTTCAAATGTTGGGACTTTAATAGACTGTATGATCTTTTGCTATCAGGTTATTTTAATGTCCACAAAAATATTCCACAGTGAAAGTTACCAATACATTATCAAGAATATTCAAATTGCTTTCTTATCAAGTGAGTGATAAAAGAATCATCAGGATAATCACTGAGGATCAGGTGGCATAGTAACATATGTTAATGTGCTACTCTTCTTCTTGAGACCTGATTTGGAACCTGTTCCTCATGTCAAGTGAAATTAGTTTGGAAGAATCACCCTTGTTCATTGGTAGATCTTTTCCTATGTCATTCACCTGATCACTGCATAATTTAGCACACTTGCCCATTGGCACTGGCATTTTTATAATGTGGGGTGCTGAAAGCCATTGAACAAAACTGTAAACCCTGTATATGATGGAAACCATTTTAAGCCAGGGGGTTCTGCCACGCCGCTTCCCCCCCCCAAGCACCACTGGTTCCAGCACCCCTTCACATGTCAGTTTATTTAGGAAAGGACAAACTGTGAAAACAGCAGGGTCCAAGTTCTGGGCCTACTTACCTGCTGTGCAATTGCATTAAAATCAGTGGGACTGCATAGGATATAAATTAACACAAAAATTTGGCCTCTGGTGTGTAATGACAAAACTGTGGACTGAGTCCTATCTGAGGGGCAATCTTGCACCCTGCCTATTATGTATTGTTCCATCCAATGCTGTTGGTTTAACTAGGAGTGTCCAAATTTACTTGTGATAAGTGTAACCCATCTACACACTCTCTTCCCATTTGCTTGTAGGAGTTAAGATGTTTAACTGCAGCAGCCATGTAACAGTGTGCATTGCATACTGTTCCCATAAGTTCCTCTGTAGTGCATGACTGTAGTGGGGATGCAAGAGGGATTGGAATGGTTACATAGGATACTTTTCCTCTCCATAAAACTGTGGCCACAGTAGTCGTAGAAGCTACAGCAAGTTGCATGCTCCCCACAAAAGTGCAATCAATCTGAAGGAACGGTTTGTGGAAACTCGGTGTTACCTAGGAAATACTTGTTTGCAGCTTCTATTACTTGAGACCTCCTCTCCTCTTCCCCTCCCCCCGCCCACCTTTATCAATATTAAACTTTAAAAGCTGGATAGACTGTTATAATGCCCAGTTGCCACTGTTACCATGACTTTCTGAAAATGTGTTACATACCCTTATTTTTCACACTAGGAGATTTAAGGCACTTAAGACCTTGGCATGGTATCTGAGCATGGAAAATAAGAATATGGGGCAAAATCCTGGCCCCACCGAAGTCAACAGGAATTTTGCCATTGACTTCATTGCGGCGAGAATTTCTCTCATGATTACAATATTTTCTAATGGAATAATGAAAGATTCATAGTAAGAAGAAAAGGAGTACTTGTGGCACCTTAGAGACTAACCAAAGGTGCCACAAGTACTCCTTTTCTTTTTGCAAATACAGACTAACATGGCTGTTACTCAGAAACCAAAGATTCATAGTAGTTTGTCTCATCTGTAACATTTCATTTCTTGCTCTACAATGAGTATTCATGCCTTACTATCATTAAATGGATTTATAACCAAGTTTCCTTCTAGTTGTTGCTACTGTATTTCTCATGGTGCATTAATGCTAAGACTTCCAGTGAATTACTTTAAAGGACTTTGAGTGAATGGTCTTTTTTGCTACTTGCAGTAACTAAAATATGGACCTGGAATATGGAATTTTCCCTGATGTAGGACTGCACTCCATGTAACTTTGCTCCACACATGGTTTTATATCAGAGTGGACATTTTAAAAAGTGGCAGGTTAAATAGACCGTATTTCTTATATTTTCAACGGCTGATGATAAACAACCAGATTAAATTAATAAAAAAACCCACCCTATTTCATGTTAACATTATCTCACAGTTAAGAGATCATCAGAAAGTGACTTGCAATGTACTCATACTAACAAACTAAGGTCAAAAGATCTCACTAACTTTGAGAGACCTAGGACCGGATTTTTTTTCAGTATCAGACAAAATTTTTTTGTATCCTTGAATGTAAACAATGATCAGATATATACCACATAGTTGGAATAGCACAGATGATGATTATCCAAGGCAAGAAGCATGCTTTAATTAAATTTGAGATTACAAATTTTTATGGAGCATAACTTCTATATTTAGAGGACTGTCTCATCTCATGCAGCTCAATGTTCACTGGAATATCTACAGAAGCATTTAAAGCTGGGTATTTTCTACACAACTTTTCAATTAAATGGTGGCTTCCAATTGGCCCCCTCTTTTCCTAAATTCACGTGATGGAAGGAATCTTCAATGAAGCATATTTCTTAGGTGTGTATGAGTATTTGTATTAAATACAGCATTTACACTTTTTCTATTTAAATAGTGAGGGAGCTTACCCAAGTGGAGCGGGGGATGAGGAGGGGGAGAAAAAATCAGAAGGCAGGCTAGGTAGTATCAAAGAGAAGGTATTGAAGAAGAAGTGGCCCGACAACTGAGATAGATGAGCCTAGTGCCACAGAAAAAGATTTCTGAATAGGGAAGAGTCTATGGATGATGGAAGAGAGTATAGCAGTGAAGGTCTGAAAGTATAGAGGGAAGAGGGTCTGGAAGCAGACACTGACTGAACTTTGTTTTCCATTTAAACCTTTATCAAACTAGTCCCGTGAGCTGCATTATAATTATTTAGGCAGTGGTACCAAAGATGATATTAGTATGGTGGCAGTTGTGAAATCAGATTGTGGTAATGCTTTAATGGAAATTGTACCATGTTATCAGGGATTACAAATCCCCTTCCCCTATCGTTCAGAGGGCAGGTTATAGCTTTGAGGTGCTGTCTGTTTATATATATATTTATATGTTTATACACACACAACTAGCATCTCATGTTTATGAAACCTAAACACCTAGCTCTGAATGAAATCTGTGTGTGAGAGTGGAAGATGGGAGGTTGGAAGTGAACATAAGAACGGCCACACTGGGTCAGACCAAAGGTCCATCCAGCCCAGTATCCTGTCTACTGACAGTGGCCAATGCCAGGTACCCCAGAGGGAGTGAACCTAGCATCCATCTCCACCCTCTGACAAACAGAGGCTTGGGACACCGTTCCTTACCCATCCTGGCTAATGGACTTAACCTCCATGAATTTATCCAGTTCTCTTTTAAACTCTGTTAAAGTCCTAGCTTTCACAACCTCCTCAGGCAAGGAGTTCCACAGGTTGACTGTGTGCTGAGTTAAGAAGAACTTCCTTTTATTTGGTTTAAACCTGCTACCCATTAATTTCATTTGTTGGCCCCTAGTTCTTATATTATGGGAACAAGTAAATGACTTTTCCTTATTCACTTTTCCCACACCACTCATGATTTTATATACTTCTATCATATGCCCCCTTAGTCTCCTCTTTTCCAAGCTGAAAAGTCCTGGCCTCTTTAATCTCTCCTCATATGGGACCCGTTCCAAACCCCTAATAATTTTAGTTGCTCTTTTCTGAACCTTTTCTAATGCCAGTATATCTTTTTTGAGATGAGGACCACATCTGTACACAGTATTCAAGATGTGGGCATGCCATGGATTTATATAAGGGCAATAAGATATTCTCCGTCTTATTCTCTATACCTTTTTAATTATTCCTAACACTCTGTTTGCTTTTTTGACTACCGCTGCACACTGCGTGGACGTCTTCAGAGAACTATCCACGATGACTCCAAGATCTCTTTCCTGATTAGTTGTAGCTAAATTAGCCCCCATCATATTGTATGTATAGTTGGGATTATTTTTTCCAATGTGCATTACTTTACATTTATCCAATTAAATTTCATTTGCCATTTTGTTGCCCAATCACTTAGTTTTATGAGTTTTTTGAAGTTCTTCACAGTCTACTTTGGTCTTAACTATCTTGAGCAGTTTAGTGTCATCTGCAAACTTTGCCACCTCACTGTTTGTTTACCCCTTTCTCCAGATCATTTATGAATAGGTCGAATAGGATTGGTCCTAGGACTGACCCTTGGGGAACATCACTAGTTACCCCTCTCCATTCTGAAAATTTACAATTTATTCCTACCCTTTGTTCCCTGTCTTTTAACCAGTTCTCAATTCATGAAAGGATCTTCCCTCTTATCCCATGACAACTTAATTTACATAAGAGCCTTTGGTGAGGGACCTTGTCAAAGGCTTTCTGGAAATCTAAGTACACTATGTCCACTGGATCCCCCTTGTCCACATGTTTGTTGACCCCCTCAAAGAACTCTAGTAGATTAGTAAGACATGATCTCCCTTTACAGAAATCATGTTGACTTTTGCGCAACAATTTATGTTCTTCTTTGTGTCTGACAATTTTATTCTTTACTACTGTTTCAACTAATTTGTCCGGTACTGATGTTAGACTTACCAGTCTGTAATTGCCAGGATCACCTCTAGACCCCTTCTTAAATATTGGCGTTAGATTAGCTATCTTCCAGTCATTGGGTACAGTAGCTGATTTAAATGACAGGTTACAAACTATAGTTAATAGTTCCGCAATTTCACATTTGAGTTCCTTCAGAACTCTTAGGTGAATGCCTTCTGGTCTCGGTGACTTGTTACTATTAAGTTTCACAATTAATTCCAAAACCTCCTCTAGTGACACTTCAATCTGTGACAATTCCTCAGATTTGTCACCTACAAAAGACGGCTCAGGTTTGGGAATCTCCCTAACATCCTCAGCCGTGAAGACTGAAGCAAAGAATTCATTTAGTTTCTCCGCGATGACTTTATCGTCTTTAAGTGCTCCTTTTGTATCTCGATCATCCAGGGGCCCCACTGGTTGTTTAGCAGTTGACCATAAAGCGCTCTTTGTCTCAGTTTTGTATATATTTGTAACATGGATCTAATAACACTTTATAATGTTAAGCCTCATAAGAATACCTGTGGTTAGTCAAGTGTTTTGAAATGATTGGATGAAAGGTGATTTAGGGCTGGTAGCACCACCTATTAAGGTTGCCCAACACTTTAATTATAAAACCTATTTTCAGTTGCTTGGTAACTTTGCCACACTTTAACCATTTGGCCTGCAATTTCCTATGCTGGGTATCTGTCTTTGGCTGAATTATTTTGGAAAACATCAGTAGTCATTTCCAAGAAGAAAATACATTGTTTGGCTCATGTTAAAACATTTCTAGTGACTTCTTGATAATTTCTAGCCATCTCATGCTTTGGAGCAGGTTCTTGAAATTCATCGGCTTGGATGAAGGGTTCCCGCAGGGAGAATGAGACAAGGAACCACTGTGGATGGAGACTGGGGTAAGAGAAGGAGGAAGGGGCTGGTGGGGGCCAGAGAGAGGGAGGGGCTCAGATGGAGAGGCCTAGGTCTGGCTTGGTAAGGAGACTGGGGACTAGAGCTAGTTATTTTCATCAGAAAATGATGCTTTGTTAAAGCTGAAACTTTTCTTGCAAAAATTTGACAAACTTTCTCTGAACTCTGCCTGCCAGGATTCTGTGGTAAACCTAACTTCCTGCTAGCTCAGCAAGGTTCCCAGCAGCCATGCCCGATATGTGGACAACCTTGGGACTGGGGACACCAGGTTTCTAGGGTTTGTGGCTCCGGGGCAGCCCTGTCAAGCAATTTGTTTCCAGAATTTCCAGTTTCAAATTGGAATGAAGCCAGATTCTGAAATTTCTCCCGAACTGGAAATCCCTGAGTTTTGCCCAGCTCTATTGGGGAGAAAGAGCCAAGGTTGGGCCTGACCTGTGAATGGTTGGCAAGAAGACTGACAGTGTGTGGTAGGGAGTTGGGGGATGGGGAAGAGAGACTGGAATGGGGAGTATGGAGAGGTGAGACTAGGATTTACTAGACTAGGAAACTGGGATGTGAAACCTGAGAAATGGGGCCTGGGATGAGGAACCGGCGGTGTGGAAGAAGGGAGACTGGGACAGGTATGGGTTGGAGAAAATGGGACTGAAGAGATCAAGTTAACAAATAACTGTGAAACTTACTGGCAAAATTTGATTTTGTTTTTCATCCCCTCTACTGCTGGTTGCTAGTCTGTATAGAGGATGGCAACCTACTACTGCTATCAGTTACTCCATTTGCTGTGGCAGTGGCTGTAAAGGTTCCAGCCCTGCTGATGACCATTTGGGTGTCAACATGATGCCACATAACAGAATTTGTTTTTTCAGCTTTTTTTTTTTAAAAAAGCTCAGGAAATAATATACAAAAAACTAAGCTGAGAGACCGTTATTTAGGTTACAAAGTCAATCACTCAGAAGTTCAGAAATTCCAGAATTAAGGTTGCTTGTGCAACCTTAAATTGGATTCCTTGTGTGTATGCATTGTGATACAAGTCTTTAGTTACATGATCACATATTGTTTTTCCATAGTATCTTGTTTCATTCAGTGCACAGACTGGAAGGTGCTCACTTAATGAGCAACTACGCAGAATTTTGTTTTCTTGTTGCTCAGTGTGTGGGCCTTATTTACCGCACATTATTCAAACCCTGCTCTGAAGGCAGAATGAATTTTCTTGTGGACTATTCTGTGGTGCTTATCACTACTGCTTGAGTGCTCTACAGATATTAATTTTATTTTCACAGCATCCCTATGAGGAGGGTGGTATCCCTTTTTTACAAATGGGAAACTGAGGTAGAGAAACTAAAGTCAAAATTTTTAGTCAATTTTACTATACAACCCTGTTCACCCCTAGAACAGGTCTGACTTGTGCAAAAGTAGTTTTGTGATCATCTAATTAAAGACTACCATAATGCACATGCACAAGGGGGCTGAATTAAGGTTGCGTCTGCATTTCCTATCTTTTGAGTGCTGATTTTGCAAACTTAGTTATTTTGACTTAGCTTTTTGTGTAATATAATATATACAGTGTGTATGTATCTATTTAATGGTGTGTGTATATTGATGTGTATATTTTGTCATAATATAAGTAAACATATTAAAAGTTGGAATAGATCTGAAAATGATAGTTGGTGCTAACATAATAAATACCTACACAAATCTCTGAGCTTATGCTGTGTTCATGAGGATCTGAGAAATTACTTGACTGCTTCTAACCTTTGGCTTTGTCTATAAAAGCACAACTTCTCCCACCTTCGCTTTAGTGTAAGGTCTGTTTGTTGGATTACAGTAAGTCTTTGAGATAACCAAACTGATTAGTTCTGTTTAAGGTAGAGCTGGGGACACTGTCAACTTGGAAGTAATCACCCCCGCCCCCTTTTCCCCTGAAAAACCACACAAGAAGAAAGGCATTTGAGAACAAATGTGAACAGATGAGATTAAAATTGGGGAAGTAATGAGAATTCAACACACACACACAGAGCCATAGAAAAGAGTGAGACTACTGTGAATATCAAAAGACAAGACCTCATTCAGAATAATGGAATAAATAAGAACTAGGGAAGAATGGGTTAACTTTCTCAATAGTGGCATCAACTGTGCTCAGGTTGTTTAAAAGTCCAGGATTGGGTTTCAGCTCAGAATACCTTTTTTTTGTTTGGTTACATTCATTGTGGAGACCAATATTGAAAGCAGTCACCAAAAATGTAAGACAGGTGAACAACATAAAACTGCAAAGTAGTTCTAGTGTTTATTGGACAATAGAATTTGCAGCCACTTTTGAAATAGGTGATAGTGAGAGGTGAACAAAAACAACAGACACTGTGCTGCATGCAGTGATGATGCAGAGTGGCTTGAAAGAAACGTTCTTAGGCGCACAGAGGCAACAGTTCTCCAAGGGTTTTACAGGGGGAAATACCATAGATAGTTGTAGTCAAGGTGCCCCAGACTAGCCTGATCTGACAGAGCTACTGTCCTCTTAAAGGGCAGGTGTAGGACCTATATGAACAGGCACTGTAGAGTGGAGTGTGTAGCTTAATAGAGAAAAGAGCCTGGAAGCCGGTGTGAGTCAATCACAGCATCTGAATGAGAGTATGGAGCAGCCCCAACTGAGCCAACAGATTGTGGAACTGAACTCTGGCTTGTGGGAGCTGCAGGCAATATCTAAATACCTTCTACTAGAGAAACATGGGCTAAAGGGGGCACTCAAGGAACTAGGTATGATGAGCCCCATAGAATGAGGTCCATTCCATTCAGGTAAATTGGGAATTACTGTATGGTTTCATCATTTCCTTACAGTAATTGATACTTTTTTCTTTTTTTGCCAGCACAGGCACTAGTAATTTAATCCTTCCACTTGAGCTGACTACTTCAGTGTCCATGGGAACTCCTAATGTGATCAAGCGTCTAGTGCGGTGATACTCAGACCTCAGTGGTTCAGGAGCCAGGGTAGCGATCAACATTACCCAAAAGAGCCACAGCAGGGCGAATTCATTGTTTCATTTACTCTCTCGCTCTCAAATTTTTCTCACAGCAAAATGACTGATCAAGTATGAGTATTTTATCAGCTACAGTTGGTTAATAACGCAGTGAAAGCACCCTGATTAGTTAATAACTTGGATCGGTTAATAAGTAAACCACGCAATGTTCTAATATGTGCCGCAAAGAGCCGTGGGAGACGCATTAAAGGGCTGCTTGTGAGCCTCAGTCCGAATCATGGCTCGAGAGTTCTATGCCAAAGACCCTGGCTTTGACATGTGGCATCCAAAGATCTAGTGTATCACAGCGTTCCAGTCACTCCAGTTGAGCGGGGACTACTGAATTCTCTTTCAAATGAGAGGTTCTTTGTTCCGCGGTAAATGGTGTGGTGATGAATCAATCTGCCCTCTTGAAATTCTTTAACAAATGTTTTAAGCTTTTTATTTGAATAAAAACACCACCAATAATACCGTAAAAGGGCCTGATCCTGCATTGACTTCAGTGCAAGTCTTGAAATAAAATCGAGAGTCAGCAGCACTGCAAGCCTTAAGAATTCCCAAGCCTTGTCTATAGGGCATTGTTCACTCAAAAGGCAGGGGCAATGCAAGGTTCTGAGCACTCTCCCACCAGCCCACCTTGATCTTGATCCGTCCCTGAGGGAACCTGTCTCAGACAGGGGCCTTAAGTCCACATAACCTGTTCAGTACTCTGTATATCTGCTGAGACTGCCCAATAGATTTCAAGCACAGTAAATTTCCATCATGGGTTTGTGAGGCCCTGGTAATCATCCACCGCGAACTGGAGTATGATTAACATATAACTTTTATGTAAGCCCCTCTGCCTCCTGAAGTAGGGCGTAGGCTGCCCAGGCCTATTCAAAAGCAGTATTTCCTGCTATTATTTATACCACGTTTCTATTCTCTCTCCTTTCTTAAATTGGAGACAAACTGCATTAAAGTTGCCAACTGATATCGCACTATGAATTTGCTTGCTTTCCTGAACACCATGTTCCACCTGCTACTACAAGACCGTTGTGTTAATACAGTGCGCTGGACTGTTGCAACATGCTACAATTTTGCAATAAATCAGCTTAACAAAATTGAGATGGTACATTCACTCTTTGTTAAGAAAAATGAAATAGTAAATGTTTGTTTCATGTGGATAAACTGAGTATTGTTCCTGTTAGAATGTCATTCATGTTGTAATTTTGAAGCAAAGTACAACTTGTGCAGTAAACTGACCATGATTTATTCCTCATGTGAAATGCAACTGGAAGATTACATTGGGTTCACAGGTTTCAGAGGAACAGCCGTGTTAGTCTGTATTCGCAAAAAGAAAAGGAGTACTTGTGGCACCTTAGAGACTAACCAATTTATTTGAGCATGAGCTTTCGTGAGCTACAGCTCACTTCATCAGAACTTCACAAAGTTCTTCTCAACTGGTATGAGAATAACAAATCACTCGCAGAACCAGAGTTTCATGCAAATGCTGTAAAATGGCCTATGTAAAAATGAAATGGTTAAAGGTCCAGATGCTGCAATTCTGTCAGAGTGTAGCACAAGGGTAAGACTGCTGGTTTTCCATATGGAAGCACAGTATCTAATAGATACAGCATCATTTTAAAATAGCCAGGGCTAAAATTTTTTTCTTTCCATGGAAAAACTTATAGAAAGGTGAAAATGTAGAGTCTTTGCCATGTTTGTAGCCATGCTGTCCCTGAGAAGAGGGGGAAGTATGTACCTTTTTGAGGAACAGGGTACCTTACTTGTCCCCTCTATACATGCTTATTGTAGAGGCAGATTCTTTTAATCTCTGAAGTAGCTATATACTGTATCATTATATACGTTATACCCCATTTTAAATATCCATTTTCGGTTTTGTCCCTTTAACTGTGCATTTTAATATGTACCTTTGTACAGTTACAGGGCCAAAATGCAAATTAGAAAATAACAGACCTGCCTCCTGAAGCAAGGTCATTGAACTTTGGAAGACGTAAGCATGGACAGAAAGCCATGGGCATCCTTCACCTGAAGAAACAAAGAAACTGAGCACTTGAGATATGTGAGGGGTCTTGGCCAGATAGTCTGGTCACCCATGCTGGAAAAGAGGCTTGGTGAGAAACGCTTCTTTGAACAAGAGAGTCTAATTTGTTAAATCAGGTTTTAGTCTTAGAAACTTGTTTTTACTTTTGTTTGCTTGTCATCCTTTCTGTCTCTATATCTTATACATGGTATCACTTAATCCTATGTCCTTTTGTTGCATAAACTCTTTTTTACTATAAATCAGTTCAGTGCACCGAGTGAAGGGAAAGGTGTTCACCCCTGTTAAGCTAACAGGCTGCAATGCATTGGGTCTCTAAAAAAGCAATGCTCTCAACTTCAGAGAGTGTTCCAGGAGAGGACTGGATGCTACAGGGCAGACAGTTTGGGGAAAGTTTGGAACTGGGAGTGTGTTAGGGTCACCCTGCAGAAAGTAACTGGACAGTGGAAGGCAGGGTGTGACCTGCATGCTCATATGCTGGCAGTTAATGTCAGGGCTGTGAGCCACAGCAGCATAGCATTTAAGGCACCTACAGTTGCATAGCAGATGGTGGCACACACCTTACTGGTCTGGGTTGAACCCCAAAGTGTCTCAATCCTTCCATTACATAACCTACTATGCCTTTTTCAAGTGTGAGACTTGTTGCTCCAGAGAATTGTATAGTATGAATTTTCAGAAGGATTGTTTTCACTGTGGAGCATTTATTTTACTGTCAAAGTGACACAGCTCAGTTGAAAAACTGAGTCATCAGTGAATTAAATACCATATGGTCCCTGTCATGAAAAATGATTTATTACCCCAGGATAACAGCTTTGGTATAGTTAAGAGAACATCTGAGTAAATAATAAAGATTAAGGGCATTTGCAATGATGAGAACTTATTGGTTTTTGCTGTTGTGTGAGGTTTTCTGGTTTTGATTATAAAATCTGTTCTCTATCAAGTGTTGTGATAGTGTTCTGACAAGTCTATAAAAAGATTGTTTTGAAAGGAAAAAGTCTTAAGCTGTAAATATCAGCCAACTCAAAAGTTAATTCAGCAGTCTGAAAGTCCAGATATCTAAATGCTTTGTCCAAACTTCTGAGGTCTTTCTCTTTCCTCTTTCTCAGTGATACAATCCAACCTTCTTCCTTTAACCAAGCTATATCCTTTTTGTTTTCACCCACCCTGTCCATATGCTGAAGTTCTTATAAACTTTCTCTCCATTTTCTTATTTCCTCCCTTCATCCAGAACCAGGACACCTTCTTTTTCACCCCATCCCCAATCAGTCAATTTCTCCGATCCTAAATCCACCATATCTCTAGCCCCCAAAGATCTTTTTTTCTTCCCACCCACTTCCTGATTACTACATTAATATTACCATAAATCATGTGTCTTAAATCACATAGACATAAGAAGGCAAGGTACTTGTCCTTAGGCGCATACAATCCCAATCAGTATAACTGAGTAAGAATGTGAGTTGCTGGTGGGTTGGGGTAATGGGTCATGGAATATTGCTCTTGGGAAGGGGGGAAACCGACTTACTTTTGTTCTGTGTATTACTCCATTTATATGTATAATATCTACTTTTTTTGAGGGGGGGCAGGTTTCTTGGGGACAAAATGGGCAGGTGAGAATTTGAGTGAATAGCACCATAATGATTCTCAATATGCCTTCTAATTTTCATGTTCCATCTGTAGTCTCTAGGTTTGTCACTGCCTTTGCTCTCCTATGGGTGAGTTATTGCATATGCTGGAGGTTCCCTATGCTGTGGGTCCCTCTTCTGCCAGGAAGCATCGACCGCCCTGGGGAAGGAGGACTCACTGGAACTTGGAACAAGGCTTGATGCCAGCAGCTGGTCTATCTTAGACAGATGCTTGATGCCACCTTGGTATCCCAGTCGCCCCTTCAGTGAGTGGAGTGACATGGAACTGCCCTAATCATGAAATGGTACCAAAATGTTGGATTGTACATTGGATAACTTTAAACAAACTCCTTGCCAATTTTTGCAAAATACAAATATTCTTGAAATAGAGTGAAATTAGCAGGCAAATATGATAATAGCTGAAAATAATTGTGTGCCGGGGCACCAGATCTAAGAGTAGTGACAGGATGTCCGCTCCTAAGCTTTTTTTCCACTGTTACATAGAACAGTGGCAACCAGGTGGAAGAAAGAGTTTAAAACCTTCCGTTATTAACAGCCCCCAACTCTTTAAGCACAGAATTAAGCACATTCTTTAGTGTTTTGCGGGATCTGGGCCAAGGTGTTCAGCACTTGGCAGCATCGAGCCCACCGTTAGGCAGGCATGTGCCCAAGAGCAGCCTGAAAAGGAAACAATTCAATTTGGAGATTAATTCCAACCTGATGTCCAGAAAGCCTGGTATGTGGAAGCAACCTACCAAGAAGATACTACCTGTATCAGGATTTCAATATTCTACTGCGGCTTGAAAAAGAAACAATCACTGTATTTGTATACAGTGTTTAATGCAAAACCAACTCTTACTGTGACTGTTTTTATTACAGCCCCTGCCATTTACATCTATTTACATATCGACATGCAGACAGGAGAGAATGTAGATGAATTGTATGGTGTATGTCACATACACTATATGTAAAATAGGCAAGGAAAGTATTATTATTAAGGTTGCCTTACTCTTTCCATTATAAGACTTTGTTTTCAATTGCTTAATGCTTTCCCAAACTTTCAATGTTCAAGCTGAAATTTTCCAAGCCTCAAGATGAAATTTTTTTGGAAAAAAAATATTCAGCAATTTCTGAGAATGGGACCAAGGAAAATACGTTTTGCTTATGGTTTTTTGTCAAGGCTTACTTTGAACAACTCTAGTGCCCCCATACCTTGCAGTAGGGACTTGAAATTTGGCAAGAGGATGGCCTTTGTGTCAGGGATGTGCTTTTGGCCATCTCTATGAAAATCTGCCCAAAGATGACAGCTTTATAAGGCTTTAAAAAATTGCATTTCACATGTGATCAGTAGAGACTTGTTTGACTATAGTAGTAGCTAAAATCTTTTTTCAATTTTGCTTTTTTTAAAACCTAGGAGATTACGTATGCAAAACTGTATTAAAAGAGCAACAATACTGTAAAATCAAGCATTTAAATTCGGACATACCTGTGCAATGTTGTCAGCCGCCCCCCCCCCCCGCCATGTGTATGCATTATGATATAGTCTTCAGCTAAATGTTAATGTACTATTCTTCCCCAAAAGACCTGTGCCTCATTCAGTGGACAGGATGGAACTATTCTGGGGATGAATCAAGGTTATACAGTAAAGAAGGTTGTGATCTGAAGACCCCCACCTCATTTGTTCCTGAAGTTTGGAGGTGTAGTGTAGTGAGTGAAGCAGGAGACTACGGGAAAGGGAAGAGTAGTCTCATGGTCAAGGCAATTGAATGCAACCCTGGAGAATCCTTTGATACTGAGTTCCTGTGTGATGCTAGGTAAATCACTTAAACCACATTTTCACAGGTGCTTACTATTTGTATGTTCCTCAGCAGAAATGCTGAGTATTCACAGCTGTAACTGAAGTCAATTGGAATGGTGTTTTGAGCACATCAAGTGCTATATAATGCCCAGTACTCTGAAAAATCAGGTCCTAGGTGTCTGAAATTGGGCACCCAAAATCAGTGGAAGCTTCTGGCCTCAATCTCTCTGCCTCAGTTTCCCATCTGTAAAATGGAGATAATACCATCCACTCACCTCATAGACATCTTATGAAAATAAAATTAATATTTGTGAAGCCCTCAAACTATAGTGATAAGTGCCATAGGAAAGCGTAAAAGGAAATTAATAATTCTGTCTTCAGAGTGCAGTAAGCAAGCTGGGAGGGGTAGGCACACACCAATATTTTGCTTTCTTCCCATGATTCAATTAGGTTGCTCAGGAGGAAAGCACCTTCTATCCTGTGCACCAAATGAGGCAAGGGTTCTGTGGCAAAAATAGCACAGAATCATGTAACGAAAGACTGTAGCATAATACATATGCATCAGGGGACTGAACTAAGATTATAGCTAAGATTATATAGGCTACCTTGATACAAGCATTTCCTGGCTCTGCAACCTTAATGTTCTTTTAATGTAATATTCTCTTTACACATAAATACATTTTTTCTTCTATGTGAATAACACAACATTTAGTTGCAAATAGCCCAAGTTTTAAGTACAACTATGTTTTCTATTTAGAATAAATGTAATAGCCACAATTCTGTAGTATAACTTGAAGGAATCTATATACTGTATGTTTCTTTCAGGTAAAATATGATCCTGTAGGAATTATTTTTTCCTGTTATGCTTTAAGTTTCTCAGATCTGATTCTCTTAGATACAGTTCAGGGGATTTCTGTGATGTGATTTAAAAATACAAACGTCTGATTCTCTAGATGTGTATTTTTTCTCTTCCCTACCCCCCTCCCCCGTCGTGGGTGGGTGGGTGTGTGTGGGTGTGTGTGAGAGAAAGGGTAAGGTGTGGTAAGGTTATAGGGGAATTAAACTCATCTTTATATAGACCTTCTTTGATGATAACAAAACAGTACCATAATTTGTGTTCTGTCCATCATTTCCCATGATTCAGAGCCACTTGATCATATTAATATTTTAAATCACTGTGCGTGTAATACATAATGACATCATCCTAATGAAAATACTCAATGGGGATGCTCCCCTGGGCCCCATGTACAATAGGTGAGCTTGCAATATTCCATGTGGATCTGATTATTATCGAAATGATGTCCAGCAGGGATGCTGAAGTTTCTCAGGTTCTTGCACCAAACAACGTGATAATATCTCCCTTTCCGTTCCTTGCCTTTTCATGCATACTCACTTTGACAGGCATCACGGGAATCACCAAGGCAGCAGATGGTTTGTGCACAGTTCCCTCAAGCATAAAACAACATTTCTGTACTTGTTGTCAGGACCTTAAATTGCACACTGTTCTATTTGATTATTTTCAAACTCTGGATTGGCCGTAGGGGCTCAGAGGAGAAATATTTGCATACCATGAAGTGGGGGAGAAAGGCTGAATTAAAGTGGCAAGCAACTGGATTGAAACTAAACCCTAGGTAAAAGTCAGATATACTAATGCTTCACCTCCCTTGGATTTTATTATTTTCCACCAAAGCAATGACCCCTAATCAGATTAAAAAGTATCTAGGTTGAGCATAGTTATTTGTCAATCAAATGAATACACAAGGGGTTTAGTTATATAAAAACATAAAACTGAAAATTGGCAAAACTCTAACATGTAAACCTTAACTATTGAAGTTCAAATGTGACCTAAAGAATACAAATATAAATGAGTTCCTTGAGCATAATGTTATTCCATTGCATATCAAGTTAATGTAATGTATTAATTCCTTACTGGAAAGCCATATCCATTTTAAAAATTCAATTTGGTATGCAGGACTTTTTTCAAGACTCAGTAGATAATGTCAAGTTTAAATCTGTATGTGAGGCTGGAGAGATCGGCATTCAGTTGGAGCTGTGGAAGGCTGAAGGAAAGATTTATAAGCCTACTGGGTTAAAACAAATTTGTTTAATTTGTTTTTTCCTCCGAGCGCCAAATTTCAACAACTTTAGCAGCTTGCACATTCAAAGTTACTTTGAAGAAAGATAAAATGTTTGATACAGAAATTATAAAAATGGCTTGAAAAAAAGGGTCATTATTTCCAGGAGGAAGGAAAATAGTGAAGAAAATGTTTTAGAAATGATGGGAACAAGTGTGTAATAGGGCTGTGAAAAACTAATGTATGAGTTCTCATTACCACATGAATTTTAATCTTAGCCTGAATGGTTTCCCTCTAAGCACAAATCCATACTCAATCAAAGTGCTGGGTTTTCTGAGTCATCACCCTCTCACCGTAGCATGTGGGAATTACAGTAATAAAACACACCATTTTATGCATCTTCATCAGTTTCTGTACAGCACATCAACTTAACTGCCAGCGCCAAACTTTTTTTTAATTTTATCAGGGGAAGGGCTGAAGGAGCTGAAGACTTTGACTTCAAATGATTTTTTGAGTTTTATAGGTCACAGTTGTGTTATTGACCATTGGTGGGAGTGTTAGTTGGTGCTAGGGGATGTCCCCTATAGCATTTTAGTAATTATCCTTAGATTAGATCTTAATGAGGATACTTAGAAAATGCTTTGGCTGGATTAAGTTTCGTACTTAATCATTAGCTCCTGTTAACTGCTTCTGAACTTCTGCTGCCTCTTCTGCACATTTCTATAACCGTAACCAAAGAGTGTTCCTTGGTAAGCAGGATACAGAATGGCAAGAATGTGCTATGCTTATGGAGAGGTATTTGGACAACTGGTATATTTGATCAGTAACGGAATTGGGCCAAAAACTTGAATGCCAAGGTCCTGAGTTTGGTGTGCTGTGAATTGGACCTACAAATTTACCCTAATTATGAGATCATCAATAAAAAGGGAGTGAAAGTTCATAGTGATTCAATAACAAATGTTGATGTTAAAAGGTACAAAAGTGAGACAGACTGAACTAGCCAAACAAAAAGGCCTACTGATAAAATTCAAGGACTATGTTAAAATCATGCTTGGTAAACAAGAAAAGTGGAACCAGAAAGCAATGAACCAAAACTGGTGAGTCGGAAATTAGGCCTAATTGGTGGACAAAATAATGAGAGGATGGACTAATTTACCTATCGCTCCCTTTTGGCGTCCTGAAAAACAAACTTTGGAAAAGTTTGTCTGATTGAAAATTGGCTAATGGAGCAAGCTTCACCATCATGGCTGCCACCCCCACCAACTCCTGTGACCTCAGGCCTCTGTCATTCTGATCCTCAGATGCCCTGACCAGACCAGGCCAAAGACAGGGACCCAGATGACATCGACACTTCTACCAGCTCTGGCTGAATCCCAAAAACCACATGGGATATGAGGCTGTCTCCCCGCTGTGTCTTCTTTCCTATCTCTCTCTCATTTTTCCTTCTCTTTTAATAAGATGCTCGCTGAGCTAGCTATGACTGTATATTTTGCAACACTATTATAAACCTGTGACCAGAAAGAAACTGCTAAATGTAAAGCCCTAAGCAACTCAATGCTGGTACAAGTTTGCTAGGTCTCGGGTACTGTGCCTGTGGTGCTCCAGCAGTGAGGTTGCAGGCAAGAGTCAACACCAGGGACAGAAGCTGCATTTTCTATTTTTGCTGTTCTGTTCTCTCTCCTTTTGTGTGGGTTTTTTTTCTAGGAGAAGAGATCAGACCTCAACAACAGCAGCTCCAGCATCAACAAACTTCTTTTCTTTTTTCCAAAAGGATAATTATTTCCATAGAAGAGACTGTCGGGGAAAGGTTGTAAAAACTGTCTCTCTCCAGTTAAAGAAACAGGGAACAAGGGATGCTGTTAAAATGAAAGCCTTACTTAATACTTTAATTGTTTTCTTGTATCTCTTTAATAAAATGTTAAAAGGATTTTTAATAGTATGTTTGTCATGGTACCAAGCAGGCTAAGGTCTCTATGGATCAAACCTTGGACTTTCTTTAAAACTGTTTAATGTTGGACAATGACTGGGTTATGTTGACATCTTTGACTCTTTGAGCTATATGTGCCATCTAAATTAATACAACAGATCAAGTATTTTCCCCAACTCTCCATGCTAGTAGGTGTCAACATCTTAGAAGTTGTAATTCAGTAATTGTTGTTTCCAAACGCATCACTTCTGGGAATGGTACCATGTTGTTGACTAAAAGGGACACTTAAGAAACTGGCTTTTAGAATTCTCTCTAAAGAGGAACTAAAATTGTGGTGGCCCACAGTATCCTGGGGTAACAGGTGTGTTGGTTGGTTATAGACATATATTGTCCTTGATCTTAGCCTGATGATCCCATTTATGCCTGTTATGTTGGAGGGAGGGAGGAGTTGAAACAACATGCTATTTACTAAATGCTGCATGGTAGTTGTAGAGTAAGATGAATACCACAGGTACTCCAGCAAATATATAAATGATTTGATTAGTTTCTCACCCCATTTGTGTTTGTAATCCATGAATGTTATGGTGAATGGGAACAGGCAGGAGTATTAACAAAAACAACAATTTTTCAGCAAATTTTCAGAGAAAGTGAATTTTAAATTGGATTTAGATAGGAAATGTGGTTCTAAATTACACTGATCCAGCCAAGTCACATGGGTATGTTTGTTCTGCTCCATCAAAAATCAATACAGTTCAGACTTCAGATACCGTATATTTTCAATCCAGAGCTCAGTAAATAAACTGTAGAATTTGAGAAGTGAATTTTAAAGGCACTCACCTTGAAGGAGCTAATATGGAGTCAAAGCTTCTCTCAGCCTCATTCAGATGAGGGATTTGAATCCACATCTTCTACCTCCTAGGTGCAAATCACCAGGCTACAGCATCCTATTCTCGGCACAATGAATATTGAAGGATATCTGAGCCAGACTGCTGCCGATGCTGCACACTGACTCAAAGGAGTTGGGGGGACTATGACGTTAATCTTTGCTACCTTGTGCTGATATATCATATGACCACTGTCTGAGCATGGTGCTTATCAGGCTTGTGCAGGTGGGCAGGAGGAGGTGGTGCTATCTCAGTTTGCGCCACAAAATGGCTAACTGCATAGCGATGCTGGCCTGTTCGGAGCATATACATGACTATATAGCTCTCTTGAAGCATACTCTTTCGCCAGAGCTAGAGAGAGAGGGGGAAAAAGATTGTGACTTCCAGACTTCTTCAAGGGCCATACAGCAATGTGCTGTCCTTTACTTGGGGACAGACCACAGTGTCCAAATCTAGCTGTTTTGTAGTAGATTTTTTTCCTGTTTCTTAGGATCTCCCTCTCTCTGATCCAGAGGGAATTTTGTGTGGCTGTTCTCAAAAGAAGTAATTGCTGGAAGTTCTACCAATGTACTAACTGCAGAGCGGACAATGCAGATAGCAATGTGACCAGCAATCAAAAAATCCCCCCACAGAAATTGGAGAATGGAGTTGTCTTGTATCTTGAATCCCCATTTCTCTTGCATGTTAATTCGGTCCAGTGCCTCTGTACCACAGTGAGACACAGAACCCAATCAATCCTTTTTCAGAGGATTACCACTTATCAAAATGGGATGTGCGTTGTTGGCAGCTCTTGTGAGGTCATTACAAGTCCTGTAATGCTTAGATTTTCTTAAAGCCCTGGAGTCACGTGACTATGTGAGAATCTCTGCTTCCATTTAAAATAAAAAAAATAAGATTTCTGTAACTATGAGGGGTAAGATAGCTTGAAAAAGTGAACCCTAAAGGCACAAACATCAGAAGCTAAATCAGCTCAAAAGGAATTATATTTTCAATATATTATGACTTCTTCAACCGATTTTAGTGTTTGACCCATGACTTTTGAATGCATGTGGCTGTCAAACATTGCCAGACTGTACACTCTGTAAGCACGTTCTACTTGAACAAATCTGTTAACATTAGGATTGTGGGTCACACGAATCATCTGATGAGGAGTGCTTCATATGTACAATCACAGGATCGCCCATGCACCTTCTGTTTTTAAAATTGCACAGCTACTTGCATTACATGTACTTTGGCCTTGTGTTAGATCCCCACAGTATTCATAAACGTGGCACAGAAATCACCTTTTATAAGTCAATTCACAAAGTATTTAAGGTCCATTATTGATAGGAGTGTCTACTCCTGTGCTCCCAAAGTGATTTTAATAGCCCTTAATGAAAAAGGAGACTATAACCTACTCAGGCTGTAAAATTTGCACGTCAGTGCCTAGGGGGAATGCTAAGAGTATTGACACAACTTTGTTTTAAAAGTAATTTCTTTGATATTCCTATGTTTGATACTATGTAATATTAGTACATTCAAAGCCTGTAGGAAGCTTTCCTTTCTATATAGAACTTAATGAGACCAAAAAGACAGAATTTTTGGATACTATTAACAGGAGGCAACGAGACTGAGAAACTGTCGGACAAATTCCAATGGGAGAAGATAGCATCTCAAGATCTTAGTTATAGATAGTCAGAATGATCTTGACTCGGGGTTCTAAAGGAAATTTACTCTTTTTTTGTAATGAACATCATTCAATTTCCCTTTATGGGTTTTCTTTGTAGTAAACCGCAGGTTTCTATAGGATGTACTATATGATATGGTTTAAAAATGGAGTCAGCATAAGTGCAGGACTTTTATTTTTAAATTTTAATATGCGTTCTACACAATGGCTTGACAGTAGCAGTGAGGAACTGAGGAAATTGTGAAACAGTTTTCTGTTGATATTTTCAGATTTCTAAGAATGCTGTGATTAGCCTGTGATACATTTCTATGTTTGCTTTACACAGCTGCGCTAAAATAATACTTTGCTCTATTTGATTGTGGGAAAGATCTTCTCATGATCCAGGCCAAGAGAGTGAGTGTTTTGGAATTGGGAGGAAGGAGGCCATTCCTTATGGGAAGGCTGGTTTGATGACTCTCTCTGAAATGGAGAGCAGTGAATGAAGCACTCCTGGGCCACTCCAGAGAGATGAATGTGATGTAATGTCCCTTTAAAAACCAACCAACCTTTCCAGAACACAGTAAGAACTGTCCCAGAGTATTCCCCGAGGGCAGGGGGAAGTGGCTGTTGGTGGAGATCTCTGCAGAGGCTGTTACTTGAATTCCCCCTCACCTTCTTGTTCTCGATGCTGCTTTTGGAGTTGTGGTGGGCAATAAAGTGAGGTCACCTGTGTTGCCTTACAGTCCAGTGCTGGAGTGTGTTCTGGCTGGGGACTTTGTGTCACACAATGAGGACTGAAACATGCTCCTGCAATCCGGGCACGTCTTTCACTTTCTGGTGAGTCTGGGATCTCCAAATTTCCTGACCTTTCTAGTGATGCTCCTGAAGTGAAAATGAACTGAAAATCTAAAACAATATATGTGGGACATTTTCACCACCATTCATCCTCTATTGTGCTTGTCTGCTTCATTGTTTTGTGCAGACAAGTGCTGCTGTTTACATATTGTGCCCTTGATCTGTGCATCCACTGATGTCCGTGGTAGCTCTGTATATGGGTTTAGAGAGTAATACATTGTCCAGACAGAAAACTCCTGAAGATTTCAACACCTTACTAGATCGTATGGAGTACACAAGCAAAAGAGGAGGTATATGATATGCATTCAGCTGGCAGGTCTAATTTTATGTCAACCAGTCTTGGCAATGTTTCTTTAAGACACAAAGGGAACATTATCAATAATCACTAATTTAGGGAAGTTTAACATTCTTTTGATTCTTAGAGGGGAAAAAAACTTAGGAAGTAACAGATTGGCATGAAATCTGCAAACATGGTAAATCAAGACTACTTCTAAGCGGTGGTCTTTTATAATATTATTGATTCTACTTATTCCCTCCACGCATCCTAGAAATTCAGCCCTATATGTTCTGTGAACAAATGAAACTCTAGTTCCTCCCTAGATGACAGGCTTCTTGTTGAAAGCTTAATCATCCCCAAAGCAATACAGTACTGCAATGAAGATATGAAAACTTCCAAGACATTGTTCAATATAGAACTTAACTCCAAATTAATTAAAATGACAAGGGGAGCCTCAGAGTAATTAAAAAACACATGCCCTAGTCCAAATCCCTGCATCCTTATAAATAAATACATAAACATTAAAAGCAGTGGAAAATGCAAGCATTTCAGGATACTTTTTTCTTTTAAGTCTGCTCAGTAGAGAAATTTCCAAGCTGTAAAACAGAGCTGATTGGAAAATGGAAATATTTCACACTTTGAAATATTTCATTGTCCTGATTTGTGACAAAAAGTCACAATTTCCCATAGAATCAAAACTCTAAAGAAAGTTGACTTGGAAATATTCAATATTTCCATAATGTTAAATTTCATTTTGATATTAAATTTACACATCAAATACATAATCATAATTTACTAAAGTTGGAATGGAATGATAAAATAGAAACAAATAATTGATGACATTTTTGATGATAAATTTTCAATCAGGATACTCCCACAAATGTTTAGATTTTGACCTAACTGCATTTTCCAATAGAAAACTGTTCTGGTGAATTTTTTTTCCCTACCAGCTGTACTATAAAATGCCATAAAACTCGTCTCATGAATGCAGTAGCAGTATGAGCAGTGACTACTTCACCTTATCAAAGTTTGTTGCGTCTGAATCTTGAATAGTTTTGTAGGATCAGGTAAGTAAGGGCCTACCACTGAGTCAAGAACACTTCACTGTCTGTAGAGGGTAATATCTGCTGGTCAGAAGTCACACACACTCCTTACCTTTTCACCTCCCGAGGCCTAGGTTCAAATTTAGAAAAGGTCATAAGTGAGAGGAGTTTAGTAATTCTAAAACTCATCCTAAAGAATCTTTATCCACATCACATCTTTAGTCGGTGGTATTATTCCCTCATTTTCATGAGTGCTACCACTTTCCACAAAGAGGGAAGGTAATATTCTAAAGGAGCTCTTAACAACATTCCTCTGTCGCTGACTTTGAGTTCACGTTATCAGTCACATTTTCAAGATCTGTAGTTTGTACTGCATTTGCTACTTACCATAGATAAATGTATGTTTCCCCTTGTAGTTTCTGATGTATTTGCAGCATGTCATACATATCAAAAGGTGTGTGTGTGTGTGCTGAAAGCTGATAGGCACCTACACCACCAGAGACAATAGAAAAAAGAGCGGAGGGGGACTTCAAGGACTATTATAAAAATAATATTGAAAAGCATCCTGAATGTTTTAAATTACTTTCTGTTTCTGTTCACTAGGCTAGCCCCATGAGAGGCATGTTTCCTCTCTGGGAGCTTCAGGGAGGCAGTCATCGCAACATCTTTTCCTAGCATATTTCAGAACACACAAGTTCAAACATCAGACAACAATGAGCACTACAGTCGACTGCAAATGCTAATACTGACTAGTCACAGGGGCAGGTAAAGGCTCCTTTTCTTTCATTTGTAAAAGGTGCAATAACTATTTTTTAATCCTGAAATAACTTTGTTCTCTCTCCCCTGTCTTCTGTCTTAACCCAAACACCTTGAATTCTGAGTCTTTCTTGTCCTCTAAAGGCCAGCCCCGAGAATTATCCTGCATGTAAATAAGTGAAGTCCCTAAGACACTTGTGGTTTGTCGTCTCTGCTGTCGCAGCAGATTGCAGTTGCTCACTGTGCTTCAGATGACTGCTGCCTATGGAGTGCCTGGCTGTTTCCCTATTAGAGTTATGACAGAAAAAGGAAAATCTACATCCTCTAAGCCACATTTCTGTATTAATTTAGTGAGTGGATGTTGCATCATGGGAATACAAGCATTTTGCTATTTTTCCAAGGGCACTGCTACATACTAGATCAATCTGACTCCTTGGCATGTCCAAAAAGTGGAGACAAATCTGGGAAGTTACCAAGGAGCCTATATCTTGCACCATATATTATACACACACACAGACTATATTAAAAGATCTTTAAATAATTTGCTGCCCCATGTGCATATGCTATAGTCTTCAATTACATGATCATGTTTTACTTTTTCCATAGGACCCGTGTCCCTCAATGCATGGGATGGATCTGATTTGGGGATGAATCAGAGTTGTATGGTAAGGGGGGTTGTGGTCTATAGGACCCCTGCCTTTCTTGTTGTAGAAGTTGAAAGCTGTATACTGAATGAATTAGGCCAAGGATTGTAGGAAGGGAGGATGCTGTTATAGTTAAAGCAGTTGAGTGTTGCCCTGGGAAACTGAAATTCTGTCCCTGCCTCTGCTACAGACTTTCTATGTGATGTTAGTCAAGTCACTTAAGTCAAGCTTGACCCCTTTTCCCCCCATCCCCTCCAACTTGTCTCTGTCCTAGTTCTCTCTCTCGTTCTCTCTCTCTCTCTCACACACACATATATATATATATATATATATATATATATATGCCAGGCACCTCATCCCAGTCCCATTCCTCACCCTTCCCCTTTCCTCATCTGATATGTCTGTTACCCACATTGGCCTTCAGTCACACTTGTCCTTCTCCCCCGATCCATGTTCCTGAACCTCACTGGCTCCCAGTCTCCCTCTTCAGCTTCCTCATCCTGTATTAGTTTTTTCTCCCAAACTCCTTGCTCAGCGAGTCTTAGTCTCCTCTGCCACTCTGGATCCCAGGTCTCCTTGAACACCTAGTCCATATTCTCCCTCCCATGCCCCACAAGCAATTTCCAGTTCCAATTTACTTCATCAACCCTCTCCAATCTAGTCCTTGTACTGTCTGCATTTGAATTAGGCATTTTCCTCTTCGAAGTTGCCTTGCCCCAGCAGGGGTTGAGGTGGGGGACTTTGAGAACAGAGGAGAAACAGGGTCTCAGTTCAGTTGCTGAAACCTGGGATGGCACACAGCAGCCTTGAGATGCAATTGCAGGGAAAATGCTGTTCAGTCCTTGGATAGAGCATGACCAGTCCAGATGGAATCTTCAGAGATTTTTAGCTGTGAATTTCTAGTATACCTGACTGAGGTTGTATGAATGGTGATTTTTTTTCCCCCAAGGTTTATCATTTGGTGAAATTTGGATGGCTTTCATGGGGATGGCAAAAGGCACATACCTGACAGAATTGTTACCCCCTTTCTAATTTGAAGTCTCTGCTCCAAAGCATGGGACTAGAGCATTTAAAAGAAAAAGGTCACCAGAATGTTTTAATATGGTCAAAACAATGTCTGTTTCCCTAGCCTCATTCTTGGGAATGACACAACCACTTTGATGGAAATTTTCCAAAAAAATTAAGCCAGAGGTAGATACCCAGTCTGGAAAATTTCAGCTTGAATGGTTCAGTTTCAATTGAAAACAGGGTCTTACAATGAGAAGAGTTAGGAACCTTAATAATAGGTGGTGCCTTCAGCCCTGCCTATAATAAAATACTTGATAATGTTTTATATCGAAATACGTACTGACATGTGCATGTAACCATGAACAATGGGTCAGAATTATCTCTTGCTTCTAACTTATTAAAATGGAACTGTAAATTGAAGTTTCTGAAGTGGGGTGAGAGAAGTGGCATATAACTGGAAAGTATTAATTATTAGTGATCATACATGGAATTGTGTCCAACAGTCAGAGGGCAGGGATACTGTGCTGTTACTGACCTGAAACTGTTCAATTATTTCCAGTTACATAATTCCCTGTGTTTTGGTTTGGAGTGTCCAATTTACACAATTATTGAACCATTATATCTTGACTGTATCATTTTGAGAATCCTTGTAGTCTGGCTGAGAGGCATTAGCCAAACTGTGCAGGAATATGCATAATTGCTCTGTGATTATCTGGATTCTTGATAACTGTCCTGTAACTATACACGTCTCTCCCTTGGCTACTGTAAACCCTCCACTCTGATTTGTTCTTGTTCTCAGATTTTTTGAAAGAGTTTGTACTACCTCAACCTCTCTCTCTCTCTTCAGATGAAGCATGGCCACTCTATGTATGGCCATGGGTAAGTCACTTAGGCCTTGTCTACATGAGATTTTAGTCTGTGCCAAGCTGGGGTATAAATCTACCCCAAAATAGCTTGCTATGCCCTACCTGATGTTAATGTGCATCCATAGCCCACACAGACAGTTGGCATGCAGGGTTAGTGCAGGGTAGATTCACACCCCACTTGCCACAAACTAAATGTTCATGTAGACAAGCCCTTAGGGTCAGATTCTGATACCCATACTCATGTTGAGTAGTAACTTACTCCTTAATTGCTCCCATTGAATTTGGTGTTAGAGCTGGTCAAGAATTTTTCCAGAAAATATTTTTTCATGAAAAAATGCAGATCTGTTAAAACTGAAACTTTTTATGGAAAAGTCTGTTTTGACACATTTCTCTACTTCTAAAAATGTTCAAAAAGTATAGAATTTTTCAATGTTAATTTAACATTTCCACAACCAAAAAATTCTAGTTTTCTGCTTGAAATGGCTGTTTTAAAATTTGAGGTAATTAGAGAGAATTTTTTTTAAAGGTCACAATTGTGAAATGAAACACTTTGATTCAAACTGAAATCTTTTTCAAATGTTCAGTTTGTGAAAATTTGAGATTTTAAACTTTTTGTCCTGATCTGGAACAGGGAAAAATGTTTCATCTCAAACTTCTGTGGGGTGAGAAAAGTTTCCTGCCCAGTTCTATGAATTGATGGTAATATTTGAGAGGTAAAGTGGTACTCAATGAAAGCAAAGTAAAGAAATGGTGACATTTAAACTTTCCATGCTGTTTGTAAAGGAAAATAAATAAGAGTTCCCTCCCTAAAGAAAGGGGTCATGAGGATAAATCTATGTATATGGGGAAAGCTCTCAGATCCTTGGGGTGTTAAGGGCCACATCTTCCTTGACAGAGGGAAGCAGACAAATTTCCAAATGTCAATAACATGACTAAATCAAGACATTGAATATTCAGCAAAAACAACAAGGAGTCCTTGTGGCACCTTAGAGACTAACAGATTTGTTTGTCTCCAAGGTATCACAAGGACTCCTTGTTGTTTTTGCTGATACAGACTAACACGGCTACAACATTGAATATTCAATCATTTATGGCTGAGGCATTTGCTTTGAGTTGGTTTTGCTCATTCCACACTCTCCATTTCCAACACTTGGAAATTAAATTCACACTGAACAAAAATAGTATTTCCTGGCTGTCTATATTCTTCAAACTTGTTCTAAAACTTTTAGGGGATAATGCATGAAATTGGGGTTTTCCACTGTTTGGTTGCTCTGGGTTTTTCCTCTGATGTATAGCAATTTGGCCTTTTCTGTCTTCTGTTTCAGTAATTGGAGCATTTTGTATTGCCTGCCTTTTTTGTGGAGTTTATTAGGTTTGAAAGTTGGAAGTATAGATGGGCCATTCCTGAATTCTCACTTACATTTCAATGGTGGGAATGAGATATCCTTTGATGCAACCAAAATGCTAAGGGTGTTACCCAAAGACAAGAAGCTGCTCATTTTCTAGTTCAGATGGGATGATGTATCCAGAGCATGTTCTGGGGTGAAATTCTGACCCCACTGAGTTTTGCCATTGACTTTCCAGAAAGCCAGGATTTTACTAGTGATATTTTGACTCATGATGGTGGGCTATATTCTTTTGAGAAGAGCTATAACCTAGCCTAAAAGCCAAACCTTTGGATACACAAAACCTGGGTATAAATCCCATCTCCTTGGCCAAGTCTATTTAAAATGTATTTTTTAATTAGTAGTAGTTGTGGATTTACTCTTTCTTGGAAGCCTAATGCGTACAGTAAGACTCATAATAAATGGAATGCTTATGATATCTGACCAACAGCAGACAGCTCTCAACCTTCAGCGCATTAGCTCTGAATAAAGTAGAAGTCACCAGCATTTTCCAGACTGGCAGTTTCTTGCATCTTTTTTTTTTTTTTTAATTGTTCACAAACACTAAAAGTTGGTACACAAGGTTTTATCTATTGACAGACAAGGCTGCTAGATTTACACTTCTATAGCACCTCCTGCCAGATGTTATGAAAGCAATTTGTAAATATTAGAGCTGGTCAAAAATGGAATTTTTTTTGAATGATTGTTTCATTTTTGGAAAAACTTTTATTGGAAACTTTTAAGCAAATAGTTTTGAAAAATATTTGAAATGTTTTTTCGCCTTTTCCTTATTTATTTTTAAATAATTGAATGCAATAGAATGAATGATGACCAGGTGGTGGTTATTTTTCATTTTTTCATTTTCTCTTTTCCCCCTTCCTTTTGTTAGAGTGGTAAAAGGAAATATTGGAACACTTTTTTGTAAGTTTCTAATTTCTGCCCCTGTGGTCTGAGAGCATTGGTTGGAAATCTCAATGTCGAGAACACCTTTTGTGAAAGAACATTTTCTAAAGTTAGGGATACAATATTATAACCGAAATAATGAAAGCTTAGTTTGTAGAACAATTCAAGGCTTGAAAATGTTTGTTTATATAATAGAGTATTCATAAAAAAAGAATAGAATCCTCTCTGAAAGCGATATTTATTTTTCTCTTCCCAGACCAATGAGTCTGTAGCCTCTAAATGACAGGCAGATCAATAAATGCCTCTTAAGTGTTCTGAAAGAAACCTGAAACTAAAAAGAATAAAACTAATCTTCAATAAAAATATCTGACCCACATATGCTATACAGACTAACAGTGCTATACACCAAACTATTGCGGAAAGCAAAACAATTCCTTAGAACTTCAGGCATTTTGTTTCTTGCACATGCTTTTACATATCTTCTTGTACTTGTTGAATGAGCGGTACAGTACTGCATATGCAAAAGAGCAGATTAGTGTCTATCCAACTATTACTGACCTCTTCCAAATCAAATATCTCTATTTTTACACATCCAATCAGAAAGACTGAACAGCCAATATGTTTGTGATGGCTTTCAGTTTGGCTCATACTAGGGTAATCTCCGTACTCAGGGACTTCCAGTACTAAAAACGTGAGTCTGTACAGCTTGAACTAAAGAACCAGTCTCTCTAGCAATCTTTGGCTAGATCTCCCTTGTGCTCCAGCACACTTCTTTCCCCAGAAAGCAGTCTTTGGCTTGAGTATTCGCTCTCAGCCATCCTTTAAACTGGATACTATGAGTTTTTTTTGTTTGGTTTTTTTGGTCTCAGCTTTTCTTAGTCTTGGATTTCTTGGTCCTTTAAATTTTGATTTTTTCTCTCACCAAAATTTTAATTTCTTCCTGTTTTTCATAAGGTATCTATTTTGGTAACATGAAACAGACACACATTAGGATGTCAAGTGTCTTTGTTTGTTCTCATGCTACAAGATAATTTCCTGGAAATTACTCTCTGGGTGCCACACTCAAGAGAAGTCTTTATATTTGTAAAGACGAATAGGAGGACATTTGGCAAAGGTAAAATATAACCATCTTTCGTTTGTACTTTTCTCCATAATGAATTTTCACAATGCTTTTATGACAGTATTGCAGTCTACTTACTTAATTATCTACTGTCAAATAATTCTGAAACTTTTAAGTGGCTAGTAAAGTGTTCTGCCCTGTAATTACTTAAGTGTTGGATAATTATGTGGTTTGAGTTGGATAATGTTGTATTACATTGTTTTATCAGTTGGATGAAGTGAATATAAAATGAAACATGATTATCTAATATAGGGTAATTATGAAAAGCAAAATGTGGCTTTACTTTTTTTATTTAGTTTTTAAATACAATTAAACTATTTTTTTAACATGGGCAAACAATGTGTTTTCCTTTGGTCTCATTCTTCAAAATGATTGAACTGTTTTTTCAGAAGCTTTTATTTATGTATGTATGTATTTATTTATTTTTAAAAAATCAGCCTAAGGCAGAGACCCAGCATAGAAAACTTCAGGTCAAACTCTCTGGTAAAAATTTTGAGCAACTGAAAATAAGCCCCTATAATGGGAAACATTTGGCAACCTTAACGATAGGTGGTACAACCAGGTCCAGCTAACATATTCCGTGATTGGAATAGTATCCAGGCACATTCACCATAGTTCACCTCAAACAAGAGGTTTATAATGGAAGAACTTTAGTACTACTTATGACATTTACACGTGCACTAAAACAAGTCTGTTCAAATAATGTCAATAGAATCATAGAAAGTCTGAATTAAGATCCACAAAACCAAGGCTGAAAATTCACTTTAACACTATGGTCCTGAGCCTGCAATTTGCTGAACTTTTAGGTGATTACCCAAAATGGGATTAAAGTTAAGACTTGCATAAACCTTCAAGATCTCAGTTAATTCAATTCATAGTGGTCAGTCAGTCGAGTATATGATAATTTGGTGCACATGTCTGTATCAGCTTTGGTTTTGTGAATGCCATGTTGTATTTTTAACCTCCGTTTTGAATGTAACCTTCAGCGTGGCCTTTGAGCATTAATTTTATAGCAGAAACTTGACAGTTAATGGAGAGACTATTTGGGAAACTGTGACAGAATAATGAAGGGCCAACAAAATTCAGTGGGTATGTCTACACTACAATTAGACACCCATGGCCGGCCGGTGACCTGGCCGTTGTGGGAGGCTAGCCCCTGGTCCCTCCCCTTGTGCCCAAGGCCCCGGCCAACCCCCTCCCCAGCAGGAGCCTTCCCAGAGCACCCCCAGCTCTGGGCGCCTGCTGCTCCCCCAGCCCCAGTGTGCCAGACAGCTCCCCCACTCTGCGAGCCAGAAGACCAGAGAGAGCTGAAGGCTGGAGAATGATGGACAGGTGAGACCACTGATATCTCTGGGTGAGAGCTACAACCATACCTGAGAAGAACCCAACTAGAGAGGCTGAAGTAAGGTGTGGTGAGAGACGCCAGAACTGCCCCAGAGAGAGGAGTGGCATAGAGATGCTGGAGCTGCACTTGGCATGTCAAATGGGCTGTTGGGACATGACAGATTGAGTGAACTATTTAGACTGTGTTGGGGAATTCTGGATTCGGTGTGGGACTTTTTGTTAAGATTTATATGCATCGGACTTTTTTGTAACAAATTAATCCAGCAAGAGCTATTTATACATAGAAAGCTGGTGTGGAGTTATTGAGGACTCTGGAAGAAAAGAGGAAGTGAGACGTGCACTGTCATGCTGTAGCCAGCCACTAGAAGGCACCCCAGGCAGGGCTAATTTATGGCACTCTGCCCCATCCCCATACTGGTGTCACTCATCCTGAGAAAAAACTGCTAAAACTTACTGCTTAGAGGTCCAAAATCTCCCTAAACCTCATTTAAAAGGGAGAAAGAAACAGTGCAAGCTACTGCAAAGGTTCATAGGCTCAATGACATACAGCTAGCTGCTTAATAGGGTGAAAATGTAGAAGGCCCTGGGAGAGGTTTCTGGCAGCAAGCAGAAAGGGAAAAATAAAATCCATTTTAGTGAGGACCTTTTTGTAAGAATTCGTTTGAAACAATTTAGTCTGTCTAACGTAATTAAGTCACTAAGCAGCATAGTATGGTAGCAGCAGTACTTAACAAGCAAGGATTAAGAACATTTAATTCATTAAGTACAGTACTACATGACTAGAATGGGATGTAAAGTATTAGATACAGTATGATGAGTTACAACAGATGACTGATGTGTCATAACAAATAAAATTGTGTATTGCAAAAGTCACCTCATCTTTATTTCTAAAGGTCAATCTTTCTATTTAATTAGCTCATGTAGGCATTGATTCTA
The DNA here is from genome assembly GCF_965140235.1 of Caretta caretta. Classification (NCBI taxonomy): domain Eukaryota; kingdom Metazoa; phylum Chordata; order Testudines; family Cheloniidae; genus Caretta; species Caretta caretta. The sequence goes on along the minus strand of NC_134216.1, from coordinate 49,845,049 downwards.
CAAGGTATTTAAGCACATGCTTAACTTTTAAGCATGTGAGTAGTTGAATTGCCTTTATTAGCATGACTGACATCAGTATTAGCCTGTTGCTTGTGTATATTGAGGCTACAAAGATGTCTAACCTATGAGTAAATAGTTAGAATAAAACCCTGAATTTGAAGTGGCAGTAGACCACATTTGGCTAACCTGGCGGTAAAAATCCCTGTGGGTAGAATTATTTCAAAAGTGATTTAGGCACTTATGAGCCAAGGCTGTGTCCACATTGCCCTGCAGTTCAGTCTACAGGGGGTGTGAATAGCAGTGCTCACCAAAGTGCTGCTCTGTAACGCCCACATGTGGATGCTGCAGGTGCAAACGAAAAGGTTCTTAGTTTGCATTAATATCCTGTTTGAAGAGGAGTACTCTAAGACTACGTCTACACTGCCAACCAATAAAACACCTGCAGGTGGCCCAGGTCAGTTGATTGTGGCACTATAAAATTGCAATGTAGACATTCAGGATTGGGCTGGACCCCCTTTTGGTGTCCCAGTGCCCGGGCTCCAGCCTGAGCTCAAAACCCTATACTGCAATTTTTCGCCCCACAGCCTTAGCCCTGTGAGCCCGAGTCAGCTGACACAGGCCAACCATGGGTGTTTTAATGAAGTGTAGACGTACTGTAAGAGCCTTTCCATTTACGCCCGCAATGTCCATGTGCAGGAGTTACAGAGCTGCACTTTGCGGCACACTCCTATTCACACCCCGTAGTCCGAATTGAGGGGCAGCGTACACAAGTTTCAAGTGAGACTTAGGCTTGAAGTCACTTTTGAAAATGGTGATTTAGGATCCTGAGTCTTAAGACCCAGAATTTTAAAGGTATTTAGGCGTTGTTGCACTCAGCATTGCAGTGCCTAACTCCCAAATAGAGCCAAAATCCCAATGACCGTGAATAGTACTTACATTTCTAAGTGCTTTAAATCACTTCTGAAAGTGAGATTTAGGCTTCTAAATCAGTTAGGCATTACAAGGCTGAGCACAGTAATGCATAAAACCTTAAAAATCTGGACCTTAGGTGCTTTTGAACATTTTATCCTCACCTTGTCTTCACTCAAGCCTCCTCTGTTGCTCCAACTGATAGAGCAGTACTGGTCAATTACAGGTTCAGATTTTGCCACTATATAAGGTGGAGTCAATTACCCATCAGGAGGGAAGTGTAAGTGGGTCTCAGGGGAGTCTAAGTTGTTGTAACTTTCACCACAATGGACCAAAGAGGGATGTAGTAGGAAATGCAAATAAAAATAAACTACCTGCTAATACAATTTACATCTTATTCCAAACTTTGTTTATGTACGTTATACCAATTTAGCTCACTTAGCCCCAGTTTTTGGTATAGAGTTGAGCAAATACTGCAAAAAAAGTTAATGGAAATGAATTTTGACTTCATAATCATTACTATTTGTACCAGAAACCTCTTTCTAACAGCTATACCCGTTCAGTCAGGAATCTGATACGCATACATGACCTGTGTGTCAAATCAAAACAACTCACACTGTAAATACTCTCACAAATTGCTCCTGAACTAAATAGGCTGAGAATTATTCACAGAAATATGAATAACAAATAAATCTGAGAACTGCAATCTGTTCACAGGCCACGCATGAACAGAAAAAGAGTTGAAATCTATTAAATGTGGTATTGACCATGAATTATTTCCTGAGCTCTATCGATATGAAATTTTGTCATATTGTAATTTTGTAACAATCACTGAAAAAATTAATTTATTTGTATTGGTTGGTGACCGTAAGAATAGAAACTGCAGAATGAAATGCTATTAAGCAACATTCAGATCTAGCTAGCAACTTTAGAGGAAATAATTTCCCCTTGCGTTCAGAAAACATGAAAATATAAATAAAACAATCAGCACTTCACTTGTACTGTAGATAGAAAAACATTTTAAATTTCATCTAATCTGTCTTAAAGTACCCAGATACATTATATTTCTTTGATACAGCTTAGTTGTCTCCCAGGGAAAAGCGAGAGAAATGATGTTCTAATTATTTATGTGTTTACTCAGCTTTTGCTTAGGTTGCTGCTAAACTGCTTCATTTCATATACTTTCTGCCACAGCAGATTTAATATTTAATTAAAAAAGCATTAATGATGGCACTTCACTGAATTTCCTTTAGAGAAGCTCCAGAACTATAGCAATCCAAACAAAGATTGCACTCTGGGAGATGTGCTTGAAAACAAAGCAAAATGAAAGGCAATAGTGAAGTGTGAGTGTTGATAGAGTTATGTTACACTCACAGGTAAACCTTTTTCCTTTTAGACTGTGAATGCAGAAGTAGAATGTAAATTCTTACTGCCGTGTCACCAGTCTGTTAAAGAGCCTCTGGTGCAAATTTTCTAGAGAAACAAATTTTGACAAATTTCTAGTGTGTTTTTTCCCTTTCCTGTTTTGGGTATTTTTCAAATAGTCTCTAGTTAAACAGAGAACTCTCCCGCTTTAACCACTCCATTCTGTTTTCTGCTCATGAAATATATTACCATCTGAGGGTATGGATGCATTTCCAGTTGCATCTTTTCCTCTTTCCACACTCACACTCTTCCTTTTTCCTTGCCAGAATAAGCAGCAGAAGTAAGGGTTACTACTTTTGTGAAGAAAAGGAATGCTTATGCCATTCTCCAAATCAATGCAGATAATTCTTCCCGCAGTCACACAAACCTTGTGTCTTGCAACACCTTTTTCACAATCACAGAATGACCAACAAAACATCTAGAAGAGCCATCACTTAAAATACAAAACTGCAAAATATGTAGATTTGCCCTTGTTAAACTGAATTGCCTTGAAAACATCTGACTCTTTTCTGACAGAAGCATGTAATGGTTAGAAAAAAGACAATTTATTGGAACAGGTTCATCCCCTTTCTGTTGTTCTGAAACCCATCAATATGTTTTACCACTGTGTATCTCAGAGCTGGTCCTTGAAGAGGGTTGAGGGCTTACCTGAACCTGTGCCACATTTGGCCTGCCTCTCCCGGTGGAGGCAATGAGTGAAGTCAGCTGTTCTTAGAGCAGGAGGCCAGCTAGCTAAGCTGGTACTGTAGGAAGAGGCCCTGGGAATGAGTGTCTTTTATTGTATTGTATTTGGTTTGGATATGGTGACTCTTCAGCTTCTTATGGGTTCCCAGGGCTGGGAGCTGATAGAGGATGAATTTGGGTCCCCCCCATAGTGCCACCTGGTAAGATGAGGCAGTGACTCTGGATGTTAAGGGGAAAAGACAGGGCAGGATGGGGACTGTTGGGTTCCCAGCATGAGCTGAGGATGGAAGAATGGTGTCTTCCATTGTCCTCTGACTATGGTGGAAGGAGTAGACTTTCTGGGCTTAGCTCGAGGGCCAAATCACCTCCGCAACTAGATGGTGCAGGAAGCAAATCACCAGAGAGACTTAACTATGCTGAAGACTGAGAGAATGCAGTTTTAATTCAACTCCCAGTCACATGTCTAGTGGAGTCTAGTTCTGCAGGTATCATCCAGGAAGGAGAGCTGAGAGAGCTCCTGGGAAAAGGCTGGTGCATGAGCCAGGGGTGAGACTAAGGCAATTATCTGCTAAATATCCTGAGCTGGAGAGAGCCCACCGGCTCTCAATCTCTCATCTGCCATGCAACCTGGAAAGTCTAGCTGGGCCTTCAATTCATATTTGTATGTTCTTTTATTACTTTATCTGGACCCTCGTGTGTGCCATAGCTTATGGATGAAATTCACAAATGGTCTCCACTTCAAGTAAAAACTGGTGTAATCAAGGTTTGGGAGGGGAATGCTGAAAGGGTCAGGGGATGGAATCCCTTCCTGACCAATGAGAAGGCCACATGGATTATCTGACTACTAAACACTGACCCTCATAAACAACATTTCAGCCTGAATTCCTTTCCATGCCTAACTGCAGCCAGCATACAGGCTTCCTACTTTCAGCAGTGCAGAGGTTTCCTGTGCAGTTGCTCGGCTGACCTCTATAGCTGCTCAGCCTCATTATGGGGCTGAAATGGTGGTAAGGGTCCCACATAGTTTCTCCATACTGAATCCAGTGTGAAGTGAGATCCGTGGATGAAAGTCACTATGTGTTGGATTTTGCTCAACTTGGAAGTAAAACTAGATGGCTTAATTAAACTCTTTGGGGTCAGTTTTACTTTCTGGTTCTCCTACAGTAGTAACGAACTATTATGTTTTTGGATTCTAATACTTCAGGGGATGTTTAAATAAATATGATCCTTATTAATATACAAAAAAACACACCCAATTTTACTTTTTTGGATATAAGAATTGGGAAGTATGTTCTTAAATAGTTTGTGAGCCCTCTAGTGGGACTCACTGTCTTCTGTTTTTTAGAAGCCACCAGAAACCAGTCAGAACAATAGCGTAAATATGTTGCTTGGTCTTCTAGTCTTGTGTATATTTACTAAATATAATTATTTGGGACCCAGCTGTGACTGTGATTTCTTCATAGTGTGTTTGTGAAAGAGCAAAAGAAACAGTTCTTTTTTGTTTTTGTTCCCAAACCTTAAATACTGGTCGTTTGCTACCTGACTGTATTTTTTTGAATGCTAGCATGATCAGAGGCAACTGTTTTTCCTCCCTTCCAAAGGGAATTTCAAGCATTGTTGGAATATATTTTTCCAGAGTGCTTTTGCCATTTTTAACATGACTCCTGAAGCTCAATCTCTCTCTCTCTCTCTCTCTCTCTTTTGGTTTAGATTAGAAATAAAACTTGTAAAGGGGGAATAGCCGGCTCATCCCATGATTACTGACTTTATTATTGTACCTGGCCTCTACGGGGTGTGACGCTTTGGCGTTCAACCCAGACCAGTAAGGGGTTTTGTCACCACCTGGCCTGCAACTCTAGATTTCTTAAATGTTATGCTCCATAGCTCTGACACCAATAACCAGTTTTACAAGCATGCAGGTCATACCCTGGCTTTTACTGCATAGTTATTTTTTTACAGAGTGACCCCCCGATCCCCCAGTTCTGAATTTCTGCAAAACTACCTGCCCTGTCATGTCCAGCCCGTTGCTGGAACACTCACAGAAGTTGTTAAATTTGTTGTTCCTTGAAAGAGTCAATACAGTGCAGCTCATTAATTTAATTGGTACTGGACAAACATGCTTATTTCAATCAAAGCACAGGGGTTGTTTAGGTAAAAAGGAAAACAAGTTTGTTTAATTAAAAAGACAGAGGGTTTAAGTGAGTTCAAGTATAAGGAATAACGATAGAAAGACTTACAAGCAAACAAAAAGTAAAAATATGCTTCTAAGACTTAATACTTAATTTCAGTAAGTTAGTCTTTTCCTAAGCAAGTTTCTTACCTAAACTTAGTTCCAGGAGACTTCCCCATTGGATGAAAGACCTAACGTTCTGGAATTTCAAGCGCTCCAGTCCCTTGGTTCCCCTTAGTGATAGATAAAAAGAAAGGGGAACCACTCTGCTATAGTCCACTAAAACTCTGAAATGTATTCTTTGGAAAGTAAACCTAGCTCTAGCTTCCCTCTCCTGAGGGGGTATAGATGCCATGCTATCTTCCCAAAGTTAATTGACCCTGCTTCAAGAGGCAGAAAGGTTCCTGCAAGTGCGGTCTCCGTTCCCCTAGTGATTTGTATGTAAACTGTGCTTTCATTGTTTTGATTCTACCCTGCTTAATTTATGGTGGAGACAGGTAGATAGTTACCTTTCCTCCTGTGTGGGGGAGAACTTATTTCTCTCTGTGTTTGGCCGCAGACTTTAAAGCATTAGGTATCCATAATTGGTCATGTAGTGTTAATGCATACATTTTACCATATTACTGTATTATAAAAGTGTATACAATCAGTTGATTCAATTGCTTATCATTTGTGGTTCAGACCCCTGGTCTTTCTAGTTGAAACTATCTCCCTCACTCACTGTTTTGCTGGGTCTGTTTACCTCTTAGGTAAATGTACTTTCATTGTTGGTGCCTGATGACCAGGCTGGTCAAACAAGCAAATACATATCCTTTTGTTTAAGGTAGTCTGGGCTTATGTATTGCTTGCTAAACATATTTTAAGAACATAATTCTAGCACATGTGTAATTCTCTTTGCATAGCACGTACATACATCATGCAACAATTCTAATGATTGGTGAGTTATTAGTTTTCCGTTGATACTATGTGACCTCTTGTGGGTATATATCATAAGTATGTTGGGTGCAGTGAGTCTGTCATGCCTGATAAGAATTGCTGACACAGAGTAGTTATCCATCAAAGGGCCTCTGTGTCACCCAGAGTCATAAGGCTATTCCCTTAGGGGTTGTTTACACTTTGAACTGGAAGGTGTAATTTCCAGCTCAAGGAGACACAAGTGTGCCACACATACAGTGTGGGTGCAGCCGTGCAAGCAGCAAAGAGGCAAGGGTGAGGGGGCCTGAGGTAGCCACCCAAGTACATGCCTGGTGTATTGAATGAGTATGTACTCAGGTGGCTGGCAGCTCAGGCCGCTGTGACTGCACTTCTATTTTTAGTGTTCTAGCTCTACAAGTGCTAGCGTGGGCGTCTCTTCAAACTGGAAGTTATGCCGTCTGGCCTTCGTGTAGACATGTCTTAAGTACCCTAACCTTCTATATGCTCTTAGTACCACCAAGCTTGAGTTTATTCCGGCTTATTCAGTATCCAGGAACAGATCATTACAAACTACGTACTCAATAGGAATCGTTTATGTGCCAAATACTGTGAAACAGAGCTAACTTTTTATGACTGAACGCTTTTCTACCCATCTGTGGTTGGCGCAACTCTCGGCATGAAACTCGGGTGTCACATGACTCCCTTGCACACTGATCAATCTGACCACTGCCTTGTATGCTCAGCAGTGTTCTTTGCACTGTCTTGTAGGTGCTTTCTTTGTGGACTAAATTCCAATATTCTCTCTTCTTTTCAATGCAGCCATATAGTGAACTGATTTTTTCCCCCAATAACTTTTCTGTAGCTCTTACATCAACCTCCTCAGGCCTGATCCAAAGCGCGTTGTAGCCAACAAACTCCCATTGACTTGGGCTTTGGATTTGGCCCTTTGTCATCATTGTGAAACTATAAATGCATGTTTTCTGCCTCGGGTGTGTGCACGTGCGTGTGTGTGTGTGTAGTAGATGTTGTTTTACAATCATGTTAATCCAGCTACATTTTATTTACAAGTCTAGTCTCTTAAATGATCCAGACTCTTCTGGAATGGCTTGCAATATATTTTTATTCTTTGGTCTTCCTCCTTTCTTCTTCTCATCGTCATTTTAGAGTTTACTGTCTACTACCACACAATCTCTGTGCCTACTATGTAGACAGTAGACTTCTTCGAGTCTTTGGCTTGTCTCCTTTTTGGGGGTTATAGAAAGGTTTGATTTGGAATAGTATTTTTGATAAACTCCTTGTTATGACGGCATCATCAGAAAACATTGCTAGGTCATATTTGATATACAGGTACTCCATAAATTAAGGCACAAAAGAATGAAAAAATGGCTTGGAAAAGGGATTAAGGAGAGGTGCTTGGAAACTGAGCAAGCAGGGGCAGTTGGGGACTCCTATGATTGGTACAGCAGGGAGCCAACCCCCACCATTATAGTCCACCTTAACCCCTCCTACGAGGGCGGGTGGTCGGTAAGGTCCCAGCAAGGGAATTGCTGGAGGGACCTGGTCCTGGTAAGAAAATTGCTGGAGGGACCTGGATGAAAGGGAAGCGGGGGAGGAGAGATGGTGAAAGCCCCTGCCACCCATCCCCCGAATTGGCAAGGTCCCGGCAGTGAATCTGCTGGAGGGACATAAATTTTGCACCTGCACTGCACACATTTTATCCACCGGGTTAGTCACAGACATCTAATAATAAAGTTGTGGCTGATTAAACCCATATCTAATGTCTCCTGTCGTTGTTTCAGCATAGCCAGACAATCACCACCCTGCACTTTAAGCAGGGAGGGGTTTGGCTGGCTGGCCAGGAGAAGAGGGCAATGCTTTCTGGCTTGGGGGAGGAGGGGAGACATAAAACTGCTAGAAAGAACAGTCAGCATGGTGGATGACTCACCACCTAGGAATGAGAGGTTTAAAAAGGTCAGTCTTTTGGCCCCTCCCCTCATCCCTTGGAACAGGCTGGGCAGCACCCACCCTTGCTCCCTAATTAAATCACAAATATGACAGGCTGTGGGCGTTACTAGCTGCTCCACTAAGGCGGGCTGGGAAGGAATTTTTCCCTTACCACCATACTGGCCAGGTGCAGAGAGGTTTTTTCACCTTCCTTATAGCAGGTTCAGGTAGGCTCAGTTCATGCATAGCATGATGGGCGGTAGGCCATATGTTGCAACTTTTTATTTAAGTGTACAGTGGATGTTCAGTGCAGGTACTCCATAAATTAAGGCACAAAAGAATGAAAAAATGGTTTGATAAAGGAATTAAGGAGAGGTGCTTGGTAACTGAGCAAGCCGGGGGCAGTTGGGGACTCCTATGATTGGTACAGCAGGGAGCCAACCCCCACCATTATAGTTCACCTTAATCCCTCATCCAAGGGGAGGTGGTCGGTAAGGTCCTGGCAAGGGAATTGCTGGAGGGACCTGGATGCAAAGGGGTGGGGTGGGGGGGAAACTGGTGAAAGCTTCCCCCCCCCTCCCCCCCTCCCGTGGAGCTGGCTGGAAGTGGTAAGGTCCTGGCACGGGAATTGCTGGAGGGACCTGGATAAATAGGGGTGGGAGCTGTGGAAGGCCCTTCCCCATCCTCCCTAAAGTTGGCTGGAATAGGTTAGGTCCCAGCAGTGAATCTCCTGGAGGGACATAAATTTGCACCTGCACTGCACACATTTTATCTGCTGGGTTAGTCCCAGACATCTGCCTAATAATTAAGTTGCGGCCTGATTAAACCCATATCTAATGTCTCCTGTCGTTCTTTTGGCATAGCCAGACAATCAGCTGCATGCAACCATAATAGCTTCCTAGGCTGAAGACCGCATTTTCACACAGCAAACTGTCACACCCTATATAATCTATCCCTTTATATTGCAAATAACCTTAAGTGTGGGTACTTAGGCCATGCTTCTGCAAAGGCTTGTGCTTAATGCTTCAGTGGCAGAGACGGGAAATACAGTAAAGCATGCCACATTTTTTCAAGTCTGGAATAAAACTATGCTTTTCTGGGTAGGCTTTTTTTTTTTTTTTTTACTGACTCTCACAACTTGTTAAGCATTTCCTCAACAAAGGATGTGCTATGCAGTGTCTTGGGCTGGTTTCTAAGCAATGATATGCTTTTGCCATTTCCTAGCCTTTAAAACTCTGTCCTTTAAAATAGAAAAATTGTAAAAACAGGATTGGAAGAGAAGTGATGTGTAAAAATGTTCTTGAACATTAGCATTTTCACTTTTAAGATAAGGCAACCAGAAAAAAAATCCAGTTTTATAGCTGGCTTTTCTTTCTTCCTCCCCTGAATTGTATGGGAAAATGGGCTCTTAAACTCACACATGTGCATCCACAAATAAAAAAAACCCCTCATTTGGACCAGAAGGGCCGCTAAAGGTCAAAAAGATTCAGTTGTCTAAAAATCCCAGTTATTCGCACTGGCTATAAATGACCCAGCACAATCTTCTGTTGAAGTCAGCAATTTTACCAGCAAGTGGTACCATAACAGAAAATACAGTCTTAAATTCCTGTCTTTGTCCAGTTGAGGTGCCTAAACTCTAAACTTCTGAATATGTCTGATTGCCATTTGTTCCAACATACTCAATTATATATGCACCATACTTGCCTCTCGTTCTCTTGACTAGCTTGTCAATACTCCCAGTAATATTGTTTACCACTGAAAGAATAATCACTGTCTGATTGCTTGCCTCTTTTGACACCAGTGAGCCGCCGCCTCCTAAAATTTCTTTTTCTTAGTTCTATAGCTACCTCTATTTATTGTCTTGTGTTATATAAACCCATCCACTGAATCACCCTCACTGACCTTCAATTCTGAAAGCTACTGGGGGTGTGCGTACGTATCTCTATTTCATTCATTTTTTACTATACATCCTTCCTCTTTTACTACCTCTGCTACATCATCCTATTTCTCCTTGTTGTGCCTGCAGATTCTTTGTTGTCACTCCTGAAACTAAAAGCAGTCATGGGTCATCAGTAAACTTCCCCTGTTCATCGATCTTCTCGACAACATCAGGTTATCTCGTTAAATCTGTTGCAGTATCTGCATGCTGATATCTTAAGATATTTACATTAAGGGCCAGATCCACAACTAGTGTAAATTAGTATAGCTTTAGATTTCAATGAGGCTAGGGTAATTTATGCCACCTGAGGTCTGGCCCAGACTTTATATTTTTAGGCTCCAATTCCAGAAAAGCATTTAAGCATATGCTGAACTTTTTAAATAAATGAATAGTCAACTGGATTGAAAACTGAGAATAGGTCAGATCTTTAGCCAGTGTAAATTTGTGTGGCTCCACTGAAATTTGGAGCTACATTAATCACAGTAGTTGAGGATCTAGACTGATTTCCCACTGTGCTTAAAGTTTAGCACAAGTTTCAGTGCTTGATTGGATCAGGGCCTTAACTTAAATGCACACCAGATTATTTCCATATCTCTCATTTTACTTTTATGAATAAGTAATGTCGCTTTGTTGGGACATGCCTTTCCCTTTGGAATTTTAACTTGCTAAATGGTTTCCTTGAAAACTGTAGTAAAAGAAGAGAAGATGGTCTCCATTCTGCTTGGCTCAATAGCATGAAAGGTCACAATTTAAGATATATTTCCCTGCAGGAATAAACTTGGAAATGAGTTAAAAAAGATTTTACTTACAGCTAACATTTTGAGCCTGGCTCCTGGAGGTGGCCATCCCACTGAAAACAGATATTTGTCAGCATGGGATCCCATTGTGAAAGATTATCCAACTGAGTTTCCAAATACCTTTTAATACTGTAAGAAACTACTATTTCAGGTCAGAGTTTTCTAAGTAACTTCAGTGATCCAGAACATCTAAGAAAGTGTGTGGCCTGACTTTCAGAGGTAAAGACAGCTGCAGCTCTGAAAATCAGGTCCTTTATATTTAGGTACCTAAACTGGAACTTTTTTTGGCACCGGTTCAAGAACTTGTATTGCATTTTGGGTGGTGAAAGGGAGAGAACTGGAAAACAGATCTGGACAAACATCTTGTCTAGATAGATATTTCTAACAAATTCCTACTATTGCTAATCAAGGGTCAGCTACACTGGCGTTAGCAACATTAGTAACTCTGGAGTAGACAGCTCTCTCAGTTGCTTACACTACAGCCTTAATTAGATTTGCTCTGAGCAGATTTAATTAAATGGTGCTTAAGATGGATGTCAGAGCCAGACAGCAATACTGGTGGAATTGAACTGGTGTTCCCAATTGCCACTTGGGAATTCCCTTCTTTAAATACCCTCCTGTAGGCAAGAATAATGAACCCAAAGCTACAGCCCTTACTCATGTGAGTGGTCCTAATAAGACTAGGATTAGAATGAGCAAGGACTATGTGATTGAGTCCTATCAGATAACATTGAAAATGCTATAAAACCTCAGCAGATTATTTCTAATTCTGTCGAGGTAGATTTTGCTACTATTTGTGATACATTATATAATAATGCCTGTTATACAGCACAGACACTGTCTGCAGAACCCTAATTCTTGCTATAGGCATGATAGGGTTACTACTTCAACAGTCATTCCTGAAAGTGCCAACTGTCTCCATGTAACACTAATGATCTGTAACCCAGATGATGTGACATCTTCCAGAATTATGCTGTAAAGAAAAAAAAAATCCTATTGCCATATTCAAGATCATATGATAGGAGGATTAAATAAGATGCTCATCGCTGCTGTACTAATTTATAGTCACAATCTGGTGAAATGGAAAGTCATGGACATTAAGTGCAGCATGTGGTTCTTGTATTATAGAATTCATGTTGTGCTCTACCTGTTAGCCTTCATCATATAGTTTTGATTTAATTCATTGCCATTTGTTATGCTAGATAAGTTAAAAATGTTGTTATATATTGAATCAGTACAGAAAGTGCTTGAAAATCATAGTGTTGGAAACACTATCATTGATCAAATAATTTTTTTTTTTTACCTGAGTCTACAGAACATCTTAAATTGATTCTAGATGTATCTGCTACATACTAAAGGTTTTGGCCTCAATCTTTCTGTTAAAGGCCTTTTATCTTCAGATCGGTTTTGTTCCTTCCAAAAATACATTATTTTTTGCTGAGCAATCCTCATTCCCCTCCATCTCAATTTATTTGCTGGGAAACTGGTCCCACAGAACATCTACAGAACCTTCTTAAGAGGAGAGAGCAAACGAATGAGCTTTTAATTTAATCAGTACCAGTAAACATGATTCAGAAACCTTGGATCTGAGGATACATTGGTACAATTGGTTATGTTCTTTAAACGGCAACATAAACTTTAAATGGGGAGACTAAGGAGTTTATAAACATAGTGAAACTGAATGAATATTTTCCTTCAGTACAAGAACTCTGCCTGGAAAGTTTTATATTTTGTCATACAGGATTTGATGCTTAAGATCTTTGGAATAGTATTTATAATGTAAATGTAATTTATTCAATAAATAAACTACAGTTTTCAGAGTGGTTTCTACACAATTTGATTGACTTTAAATATGGATTTAGATGGTATCTATTCAATTCTCCACTACATTTTGGGAGAACTGAAACTTTATGATTTAAAGTTTCAGTACTTTCGTAAATGAAATGCAAGGTCTTATGAGTAAAGACTTTCCATGACTTGTGTCAAGAAAAACTGTTAATTCAGTGCCCAAGGTCAAAATCCTGCATTTGATTAAATGTGTATTTATGAAATAATACATTTATGTTCAATATTTTTTATTCTGTAAGAACCAGGTGTCATTGAATGATACTTCCTTAGCTCTAATGGTAGTTTGTTATGCGTTTGTCCTGGCTCTCTTATTTCTCATTTTGCTTTCCTCCTGTTGAAATATTAAAATGCAAAATTCCTCATAAGATGACATTTATGGGTCTTTTTTAATATTCTTGGAGAAAACTCTCAATGGATGAATCTCCAAAAAGTTCTGTGTTTTGGTTTGCATGAGTGCCTCAAAGTTAGGATGCTTATCTAAAGTTCATCTCAAGATATCCAGAACACCACCTTAGGTAGGAGACTGAGCTGACAATCTCATTGGATATTGCTTTGTCATGAGATCTTCAATATAGCCTCATTTCAGCTGTACCAGAAATGCTGTGATGGTCACTATCCTCATTGTATTAGTGCTTTTGGTCCTAGGTTAAATTAGGAAATTTAGAAACATAAGAAAATTAAAAACCGAACACTTCATTAATAACTTTTTTTAAAACGTTGGGGATTGACTTTTGATCAATGACTGTTAATGAACCAGTTCACCTAGCTGTAGGGATGAAGGGCTTGATTCTCAAGCCTGGTTATGGGTCAAGGGACCATACTCCTGTTACACATTGCTAGCAGAAAATCCCCCTGGCATATGGGAAATCATTGGGAACCTCTGCTGCCCTGCCCTAGTCCCTGGCCCAGTATATGCCCAGTTCAGAGTGGAATGGGAGTAGGATGGAGCTCTGCTCTGTAATGCTGATACCCTGCTGCTCTATTATGACAATTAGTGGTGTAATTTTAGGCCTTATCTTCACCGTGAAAAAGTTGTGCTCTTAACTAGTCAGCTAAATCCAGTTAAAATCCTAGTGAAGACCAGGCAATCTGTAGTTCCCATACGTGTTAGCTGGCAGAGTTAAAGACTAAGAGGGAGCGCTGGGTTTCGCTAGACCTTCTAGCTTGAGTGAAAATTACAAGATGCCTTATTTTCACTAGAATTTTACCACGAGTTAGTAACTCCAGAACACTTTTTTTCACACTGAAGACACTACCTTAGAGGAGACTGGCAGTAGTTCCATGATACCAGAGTTAGGTCTCGCCTCAGAATCATGGAGCTGGAACCAGCTTCCCAATGCACTCCCTGAGCTGAAGGGAGCTTTTGCACATCTAGGAATATATTACCGGGCCTCACCAGCAATTATAGTATATAAGGTAAAATGGCCTAAGATAAACAAATTACAGTTTAGTGTACAGACAAATAGCATATTTCAGGATATTGCCACTTAGCTAACAATATATTTTCTCCTTTCAATGTGATATGCTACCTGTGACAAAGTTCCTGCTCTAGCTTGGTGGGTCTTGCGCTTATTGGCGGATTTGCTCGCCTTGGAGCTTCACGGCAGCCCTCAGCTTGGCCGTTTTTCTGAATTCACAGTCCAGGTCGACTCCTCCTGTGTCTGACCAGGAGTTGGGAGGTTTGGGCGGAACCCGGGCCCGCCCTCTACTCCGGGTTCCAGCCCAGGGCCCTGTGGAATGCAGCTGTCTAGAGTGCCTCCTGGAACAGCTGTGAGACCGCTACAACTCCCTGGGCTACTTCCCCATGGCCTCCTCTCAACACCTTCTTTATCCTCACCATAGGACCTTGCTCCTGGTGTCTGATAATGCTTGTACTCCTCAGTCCTCCAACAGTCCGCGTTCTTGCTCCCAGCTCCTCACACGCACAACACAAACTGAAGTGAGCTCCTTTTTAAAACCCAGGTGTCCTGATTAGTCTGCCTTAATTGATTCTAGCAGCTTCTTGATTGGCTGCAGGTTTCTAATCAGCCTCTCTTAATTGTCTCCAGAAGGTTCCTGATTGTCCTGAAACCTTCCCTGTTGGGAAACGGAACGTCTTTTGCTTGCTCCTCAGCTATCTGCTTTCTATTCTTTCCTAAAGTCCCCTGGCCCGGATTTTTCTTACTTTTTGCACCTGCCTTAGTCCCCCCCCCGACCGGGTCAGACGCTTTTTGGTTTTTCTTTTCATTTTTTGTGTTTTTTTTTTTCCGTCTACGTCCTTCGCCAGCACCCGCCCCCCCCCCCACGCCTGCTTTCGGGCGCAGCTACTTGCCTCAGCTGAGCCCCCGGAGGAGGGGGGGGAAGATTGCCGATTTGCTGTCCGGGGGGGGGGGGGGGGAGTGGAAACCCCCAGACCCAGCCGTCTTGCCAGCAGCTCGGACTTTACAACATTCTTAACATGCCGAAGGCCTTGGAACACAGCCAACACAGCCGGAGAAGAAGATTTCAGCAGACAGGAGAAATAATTCAAGGGAGCTATAAATCATCGTGAAGAGGGCCGTAAGATTGAGTAACTTTTTGAATTATACTCTCGTGGGGGGGAGTTTGACTGTGATTATTTGCGTTTGTGGCGGCACAGGGGGTGTGGCGTGGAGACCCCCACCCCCGATCCATCGGTGCCCCTACCCCCCCATCGTTATTACAACTGTCACGGCCCCCCCGCCGTCTGTCTCTGCTGGCAATCTGCCATCTCCTTTCGGATCCAGCTGTTCGCTTTGAACTTTGCCTTCCGGACCGGACACAACAGCCGACCAACCGAGACTCTTTGGACAAACGTGTGTGGGTCTGCACCCCCCCCCGGATTGCTTATTCTACAGCTTACCCCTATTACTGGACCCCGATTTTGTTCCCCCCCCTCCTCCTAGTCCCCCCCCTCGGCATTCCTTCTCTTCCTGTCCGCAGCCTAGCGGAAGGAGGGGCTATTCCGTTTTTTCCCCTCCCCCCTCCTCCTTCCGGTGTCTCCCTGTCTTTCCCTGCTCACAATGGCGGGGAACGAGAGGGGTGAGATTGCTTCCACAAAATTAGTTGTCCCTTCCCCACCACCACCCCTGCCCGACCCCCAA
Source organism: Caretta caretta (assembly GCF_965140235.1). Lineage (NCBI taxonomy): Eukaryota > Metazoa > Chordata > Testudines > Cheloniidae > Caretta > Caretta caretta. The sequence goes on along the minus strand of NC_134216.1, from coordinate 49,829,317 downwards.
GGTCCCCCCCCTGCCACTATTGCAAAGATACTTGCCACCCCCCCTGCTGGGGCACCGGTAGCAGGAGGCACCAGGGTGATTGCTGCTGCTGCTGCACCCACCGCCCACCCAGATTCTAGGAAACCCCCCCCGGTTCGCCGGAAGGGCCAGGGCGGGTGGAAAGGAAAGGGCCCCGCTAAAATCACTGAGCCCTCCATGGCAGGGGCTGCCCCCACCGCTGCGGCCTCGTCATCAACCGTGGCGCCCCTCCCTGTGTTTCCCTCCACCAGCTCTGCGATTGCCCCTCCTCCGGCCCCCAGGACGTATGCTCGGGCGGCGGCGGGCTCTCCCCTACCTGCCGCCTCGTCATCACACCCCCCCCCCCGCCTCCGCCACCATCACCAGCGGCCGAGGCCCTTTCCCCGCCTTGACCAGGAAGCACGGCGTCCGTTGCCTCCTGGTGCCCGCCTCGCCCCACGTGGAGATATACGTGCAGGCGTTGGCGAAGGTGGTAGGACCCACGGCTATTGTGGCGGCCTCCAAGATGTATGGGAAGGTTGTTTTCTTCTTAGCCTCGGAGGATGCCGCCCAGGAGGCGGTAGAGAGGGGCCTGACGGTGGGGGGGGTGTTTGTCCCCCTAGAACCGTTAGAAGACCTGGGCGTCCGCCTCGTCCTTACCTCCGTTCCTCCCTTCTTACCCAATGCTGCCCTGTTACCCGCTCTTTCCACCCTGGGGAAACTTGTCTCTGTCATCAGCCCTCTCCCGTTGGGCTGCAAGGACCCCACCCTCCATCACATTTTCTCGTTCCGCCGGCAAGTGCAGCTTCTACCACCGGCAGGAGCGCGTGACGAAGAGGCGCTTGAGGGGTCCTTTCTAGTCCCCTACCAGGGAGCCCGCTATCGGGTCTTTTATTCTACCGGAGAGGCCCGGTGCTACCTCTGCCGTTCAGCGGGGCATGTCCGCAGAGATTGCCCTTTGGCCCGGGGGGGAGGGGCACCCGAAACCCCCGAGTCCCAGCCGGACATCGGCCCCGTTACTGCCGACGCCCCTGGCTGCCCGGCACCTGAAACCAACCCTCCTCCTACTCGACCCATTGCTACTCCCGTCCGGGCCCAGGAGATACCTTCCCTACAACACCCGGGCGAGCAAGGGAGTTCCACCCTTGCTAGTACCAACCCAACAGAGCCCATGGAGGAGGGTGGGGCAAGGATATTATCGGGTATAGGAGAGGGCCCTCCCCAAGGAGAAGCCCCCACCCCTCATGTTGCCCCACCGCTACCTCCCCGAACCCCTAAACCATTGCCTCCGCCCCCCGACACGACCCCTGCTAACCAGCCCCCAGATGATGCTATGGAGGTCTGGACCCTAGTCCAGGGGAAGCGAGGCAAGCGGAAGGCTCGAGCTCCGCTGCATCCACCCGACGCAGAAGCCCCCCGGAAGACCAGGAAAGGAGGCACTGCTATCGAGCCTCCCGCCACGGCCGTGAGCGAGATCCATCCGCTGGTGTCAGGAGGGGAAGACGGACTGGCATTGGAGGGCAGAATCCCCCCTCCACGGGAGACCCTCCCCTCCGAGACTTCTGAGGACGCCCCTTCTGCCTGGGCGCTACCCGAACCCCCCGCGGATCCTGAGGCGGCCATTGAGGCGGGCCCTAGAGGAGAGGCCCCCGGGGTGGCAGGAGTTGGCCTCTCCCCCGTGTATGCGGAGATTGAGGCCTTAGATTTGACCCCGGTCACCCAGGGAGGGGATGATTTGCTGCCGGCTGGCCTTGAGCTGGGCAGCCTTACCCCAGCCTCCCTTTCCCCATGCTCCCTCCCCTTAATTGTCTTCCCGGGTGAGCACTCTGCAGAAAGTGGTCCACCACCTGATGCCATGGCCGCCAAGACCACCATGGAGCCAGCATCTAGCATTATTGGGAGCCCCCTCCCTTACCCCTTAACCCTTGACTTTGCTCAGGAGGCACTTTCCTTTAGCTGCTTGCCTCCTGCACCCCAGAGCCTTACCCCTGCCCCTGCCCAAGGTCCCTTCTCCTGTAATGTTAATGCCGCCCCTGGGGTTATTTCCTTTCCGCCTTTTGCAGATTCCCCCCAGGGAGCAGTCTTTGCACTTTCTAGCCGCGACCCATTAGGAGTGGCAATTTTTCCCCTGCCATCCCCCTCCACCCCAAGGCATGAAATGAATTTAATAACCCCAGCCTGTCAGACGCCCCGTCGGTGGTCCGCACCCTGTCTACCTGCCTTAGCGGACCACGAGGCTGTATTAAGAGGCCCATCAGGGAATACCCCGGGAATTGTAACCCCACCCCCCCATGAGCTGCGGCATGCGCTACGGAAGTTCCTAGAGCACACCCGTGGCGCCCGCGATAAGGCACAGCTGGCCCTTCGGCTATGGGGGGACTTTGATCAAATCCTCCAGGCCACAAGGGCCCTTATAAAGGAAAGCAGGGGGCAAGGAAAGCGCGGTGCTGCGGCCTACGAGCGAGCCCGCAACTTCCGACGCGATCTACTCACCCACGGGATGGGTCATGGGTTGCTGTGCAACCCGCCGGGGGCCCTGAATCTCCCCGCCAATACGAGGCCCCCACCCCCCCAGCCCTCTGCATGACGCCTCTTATTATTGCGACCCTGAATACCAGGGGCTGTAGGATGGCTCTCCGCAGGTCCCAGGTGCTCTCTTACCTTCGGGAAGGGAGGTATTCTATAGTTTTCCTGCAGGAGACTCATACGGACCCGACCGCCGAGGACAGGTGGCGGCTGGAGTGGGGGGACGGGGTATACTTTAGCCACTTCGCGACCTGGCAGGCTGGAGTGGCAACCCTGTTCTCCCCCAACCTACGGCCTGAGGTGCTAGGGGTTAATGAGGCCGTGCCAGGCCACGTGCTGCACCTTCGAGTCCGTATGGAGGGGCTCGTGGTTAATCTTGTCAATATTTATGCCCCGCAAATGAGCTCCAGGCGGCCACAATTTTATCAGCAGGTGTCCGACTTTCTCGGCACCCTGGATTCGCACGAGTGCCTGGTCCTGGGAGGGGACTTTAACACCACCCTCGAGGAACGGGATCGCTCAGGGGCCGAACCGAGTCCGGCCGCTGCAAATATTCTCCAAGGGATAGTTGACCATCACTCCCTAGTGGACGTCTGGCGTGACCATCACCCAGATGACACCTCCACGTTCACCTTTGTTCGGGTGGAGGCCCATCGGTCACACCACTCTCGGTTGGACCGTGTTTATTTATCCCGTTTCCACCTTTCACAAGCCCACTCCTCCGCCGTTCGGCCGGCCCCATTCTCTGATCATCATTTAGTCACTGTAACGGTCTCCCTCCGTGCAGAGAGACCGGGGCCGGCCTATTGGCACTTTAATAACAGCCTGTTGGAGGACGAGAGCTTTGTGATGTCCTTCCGGGAGTTTTGGCTAGCCTGGCGGGAGCAGTGGCGTGCCTTTCCCTCGGTGCGGCGATGGTGGGATCTCGGGAAGGTGCGCGCCAAGCTCTTCTGCCGTGACTACACTCGGGGCACCAGCCGACGGCGAAATGCGGCGATAGAGCAGTTGGAACGGGAGGTCTTAGAGATGGAGAGGCGCCTGGCCGCCGATCCCGAGGACCCGTCCCTCTGCGGAGCGTGCCGGGAGAAGCGGGAGGAGCTTCGGGCCCTTGAGGACCACCGGGCCCGAGGTGCCTTTGTTCGGTCCCGCATCCGCCTCCTTCGGGAGATGGACCGCGGCTCCCGCTTCTTCTATGCCCTGGAGAAAATGAGGGGGGCCAAGAAACACGTCACCTGCCTTCTTGCAGAAGACGGTACCCCCCTCACGGATCCGGAGGAGATGTGTGGGAGGGCCCGTGACTTCTACACAAACCTTTTCTCCCCGGACCCGACCGATCCTGACGCTTGTGAGGTGCTCTGGGAGGAACTCCCCACGGTCAGCGTGGGCGACCGAGACCGACTAGAGTTGCCTCTCACCCTGGCCGAGTTCTCGGAAGCCCTCCGTCGCATGCCCACCAATAAATCTCCGGGCATGGATGGGCTGACCGTGGAGTTTTACCGCGCGTTCTGGGACATTCTCGGCCCAGACCTAGTCACCGTCTGGGCTGAGTCCTTGCAGAGCGGGGTCCTCCCTCTGTCATGCAGGCGAGCGGTGCTCGCTTTGCTGCCGAAGAAGGGGGACCTCCGCGATCTACGAAACTGGCGTCCCGTCTCACTCCTTAGCACGGATTACAAAATTGTAGCGAAAGCAATTTCGCTGCGGCTAGGGTCCGTGATGGCGGACGTGGTCCACCCAGACCAGACCTATACTGTCCCAGGTCGCAGCATTTTCAACAACCTCTTTCTAGTCCGAGACCTTTTGGAACTCGGGCGGAGAGATGGTCTATCGTTCGCCCTCCTGTCTCTTGATCAGGAGAAGGCGTTCGATAGAGTAGACCATGGGTACCTCCTGAGCACTCTGCAGGCGTTTGGATTTGGACCTCAGTTTGTGAGTTTTCTCCGGGTGCTGTATGCCTCCGCGGAGTGTTTGGTTAGGCTCAACTGGACCCTGACTGAACCGGTCAGCTTCGGGCGAGGAGTGCGGCAGGGGTGCCCCCTCTCGGGCCAGTTGTACGCTCTGGCGATCGAGCCTTTCCTCTGTCTCCTCCGCAGGAGGATGACAGGGTTGGTGCTGCGGGAGCCGGAGCTGCGGCTGGTCCTGTCGGCGTACGCCGATGACGTACTCCTCGTGGTCCAGGACCCGGGAGACTTGGCGCGAGTGGAGGCATGCCAAGCCATCTATTCGGCAGCCTCCTCCGCCCGAGTCAACTGGGTCGAGCTCTGGCTTGGCGGTGGGGGACTGGCGGCAGGTAAGCTCCCTCCCACCCGCACTTCAGACCATCCGGTGGAGTGCGGGTCCACTGCTCTATCTCGGCGTTTACCTTTCCGCCACGCATCCTTCCCCGCTGGAGAACTGGCAAAATTTAGAGGGCGGGGTGATAGAGCGGATCCGGAGATGGACGAGGCTACTCCGATGTCTCTCCCTCCGAGGGAGAGCACTGGTGCTTAACCAACTAGTCCTGTCCACGCTCTGGTACCGGCTCAACACCCTGGCCCCGGCCCCGGGTTTCCTGACCCACCTCCGGAGATTGATTCTAGAGTTCTTCTGGTCAGGAATGCACTGGGTCCCTGTTGGAGTTCTTCATCTACCCCTGAAGGAAGGAGGGCAGGGCCTGAAGTGTCTGTACACTCAGGTCCGCGTTTTCCGCCTCCAGGCACTGCAGAGGCTCTTTTATAGTGCACGTAGTTCGGCGTGGAGCATACTGGCGCACGCCTTCCTGCGCCGTTTCCAAGGGTTTCGATATGACCGGCAGCTCTTTTATCTTTCACCGAGGGGTTTTCCGCGAGACCTCTCTGGGCTGCCGGTCTTCTACCAGGACCTCCTCCGGGCCTGGAAACTGTTTCTAACAACCAGGTCCGTGGCGGCCACCGTGGGAGCAGATCTCCTCACGGAGCCCCTGCTACACAATCCCCAGCTCCGTGTGCAGGTGGCGGAGTCCCGCTCGGTGCACCAGAGGTTGGTCCTGGCGGAAGTCACGAGGGTCGGAGACCTCCTGGACTACGACCGGAGAGACTGGCTGGATCCCCTGATGCTTGCTCGGCGCATGGGGCTCTCCAGCCTCCGAACCCCCCGGCGCGTCCTTCAGGAGGTGAAGGCCGCTTTGACCCCCGCTGCTCGGGCTTACGTTAGCCGAGCCTTGTGCGAGGGAGCACCCCGCCCATCCCTTACCCCAGGCCCGCCGGACCTTTCCATCGGGCCCCCACCCCGTAGATCCCAACAAACCCCTCACCCTTTCACTGCAAGCCGGCTGCACGAACTGCAGCCGGTTAGCTTTCAAATTGCTTCACGGAAATACTTATATACACTTACGCTTCACACCCTTCACGCCCACACCCTGGTGTCCCGCCCCGATACAAAGTGGCGGGATCTCCTGCCACCTTTGGAGGGTGAGCAACCTCGGTGGGCCAGCCTGTATTCCACCTTGGTCCCAAGGCCCGTCGGGGACATCAGTTGGCGGCTCCTTCACGGAGCTGTGAGCACGGGCGTGTTTTTGACACGGTTTACCCCCATTCCGGACACTTGTCCTTTTTGTAATGTGAGGGAAACCCTGGCGCACGTGTATTTAGAGTGTGCCAGATTGCAGCCCCTTTTCCGGCTCCTCACAAATATTCTATTACGCTTCTGGCTTCATTTTTCCCCCCACCTTTTTATCTATACACTTCCCATCCGTGGCCCCACAAAGTCGCGGGATCTTCTGGTCAACCTCCTCCTAGCCTTGGCTAAAACAGCCATTTATAAAACCAGAGAGAGGAGGTTGGCCCACGAAACGTCCTGCGATTGTGGGGCCGTTTTCCGATCCTCAGTACATTCACGTATCCGGGCGGAGTTCCTCTGGGCGGCGTCCACCGACTCCCTTGAAGCATTCGAGGAGCGGTGGGCGCTGTCTGGGGTTCTCTGCTCGGTGACCCCGTCCGGTTCCCTCCGTCTGATCCTTTGATTGAGGGTAAGAGCGAGAGACGCCAGCCCCAGCCGTCGCCGCTGGGGATACCATCATTTCTGTCATCTAGGAGGGGTCCTATAATACATGGGTGTCTACCCCCCCCCTCCCTAAACTGCCCACCCCGCAGCCGTGCCCATCTTACCGGGCACTCTCAGGAGAGAGAGGATCGGTGACACTGGGCGCGGCACTAGGTAACTCGAGGGGGTGGAAGACCACGAGTGTCGAGGAAGCCCCCCCGCTCTAGGCCACCAGGTAACTCAGGAGGGTGGAAGACCACGAGTGTCGAGGAAGCCCCCCCGCTCTGGGCCCAGGCTAGCCTGAACACTTCTCCCTCCTGAAAGCTGCTGTGTTGTACCTTCTGATTGCGTTGTTTTGTTGCATAGTTGTTTTGTTTCTTTGGTAATTCTGTAAGCGTTACCAATAAACTTTCTTTCTGTTTCAAAAAAAAAAAAAAACCTTCCCTGTTACCTTATCCAGGGAAAAGGGACCTACTTAGCCTGGGACTAATATATCTGCCTTCTATTACTCTCCTATAGCCATCTAGCCCGACCCTGTCACATACCATATATGATGGCATTTTATACGTCTGTGGAACAAGGTTAAGGCAAAATGTATGGCTAATCTGTTGACAATAAACATCTGTTGTAACATAAGTGAACAGCCAATCTATCAACTTTGACTGCAAAAAGGAATGATACCATTGTCAGATCTTCCACAAAATGAAATGGTTCTTCTCTCTCCTTGTTCTAATATTAAATAATTCTATTCTAGGCAATCCTATTTAGGTGTTGTACAGATCACAGATTTCCTGCTGAGAGTAAAAGGGAGGGTACAGAAATGGGGAGACAGACAGAAGAAACTGCTATTAACTGGGGGCCACTCTACAAATGTTTCATTCTGTTATCGAGCCCTTGTTGCTATGACTTTTTCTAAATTCCAAGCTAAAATACACCATCCGCTAAGAGTACAAAAACATGCTTAGCTGGAATGAAGTCTCATGAGCTGTCATAGCTGTGTATGACACTATGGCATGTCATTATTTTATCCAAGTTCTTAACTGCAATGTGGCTTTGCAATAATATGCAAAAGTTGTCCCTCAAAGTTTGTAATAAGTGATCAACCCTGCCTTCCTAAAAATCATTCAATGTGATAATATCGCAAAATCCAAAGCTTTTGGAGAGAGCTTTGCAAAATGTCTGGTCCTTGCCAAACATACTTTTCTTGTCAGCCACAAAGAACTTGAACGGTTGGATTACAGCTTAAAAAACAATATGTTTTGTTAAAGATAGTTCCCGCAGTGGATCAGATCTTGACCTAGAAAATTATCTGAGGATACATAACTCCCAGTTTTTGCTATACTTTAGAAGGAAACTTAATAACCCGGCAACAGTCTTATGACAGACTGTTACTGCACTCAATCCAACCAAAATTGGACTCTGAAGGACTGTCTTATATCATTTGGTATATCCTGTCACTTTATATTTCTTATATTTAGAATATTTTTCTGCGTATCAATGTTTTTATGCTCTTAAGTTTAAGACCATACATAAAACTAAAAGGGGAAGAGGGCTGTATCATCAGCTGATGTAAATTTGACCGAGCTCTACTGAAGCCAGTGGCCATAAATCTCCCAGATCCTCAGCTGGCTGAACTCCATGGACTTCAATGGAACTGTGCCCATTTACACTAGCTGAGGATCTGGCTTATTGTGTTTTTGTCATATATCTCATCAAGCTTGACTGTATTTGTTTGGAAAAGGTATTGTACACCATTTTCATATAAAAAGTTAATAAATAAAGGCAGTGCCTCAGCTAGCTCGTTCTGTATTTGAGAGGATCAAAGGAAAAGATACTGTACACACTTCTTTATAGATTCAAATTGTCAAAAGCTTAAAATAGTGGTGACCTTCTTTAGTTGCACGACCAGCATGAGTATTAAAATGCAATCTAATGCTTAGAGCAGGGACTCTGGATTTATTTCTAACATTGGCAGCAATTTGGGTAAATCACGTAGCCTCTTGTGTTATCTCTGTGAATTATAAGGTGTATGGGTTAATAAAATATGGTTGAAGAAGGTTCCACTGTAGCTATTACACTTTAAGAATAGCAAATAAACTAACCCCCACAAAAACAACTTAACTAGCTTCATGAGGGGGACAAATCCTGAAAGACTGGCAGAAAAAGTGACATTTAGAGAACAAAAACTGTAAGGTTAGCATTACATACACACTTTTCTTTTTCCTTTCCCATTCCCGCCCCCTCCAATGCAACTTATTGCCAAGTCCTACTGGTGTGCACCTGTTAGGAAACTGAGTCGCAAGCAGTCAGCCTAGTGGTCAGAGTGGGAGTTGGGTCTAGTGGTTGGAGACCAAATGTCAGAGTCCAGGCTCAAGACAGAGCTGGAGTCAGGAATCAGGGCCAAGGGTCGGAACTGGATTGCCGGGAGGCAGGAGCAGGGCTGGTTCTGAGGCAGGAGCAAGGCTGGTACAGGGTGGGAACAAGGCTTGGGTGCAGGGCAGGATCTGGGCTGGAGCTGTGAAGGAGCAAAGCAGTAATAGTGTTTGGTGAGAGAGTATCCGTGGGTGTTGAGCAGCCAGCAAGCTGCTGCTTCTGAGCTTAAGAACCAGTCTGCTGGCTTCCTCAGCCAATCAGGCAGGGTGGTCCATCAGACAGCCTTGCTGGCTCGTTAGGGTGTCAGGAGTACTGAGCCCGTGCAGCTGAAGGGCCTTACTGCTGGCCATACCTCAGGAACATCTGGAAACAAACTTGTGAAAAATGAGGGATGGTTCTAGATCCAGAATATCAAGCATTCAGCACAGGCCGCAAATGGATAGTTTGTATATTATACTTGAGGTAAGTGTGTAAACATCTAGTTCAAGCAGAAATGGAAGAAAAAAATTTGAAAAGAGACCATAAAGTGCTGTAAAAAACCCAGGAGCTTATGATCGCTCACCGCAAATGGAAGTGGTGAAAATTATAAATAGGTTGGAATTGGAGTCGTGAAAGAGCATACCGATAATTGTGGTTTTGTTTTGTATTTTTCTGTGCTGTGTATGGAGGTAGCATGGAAGTAGTAAGGCCCAAACCTTCACACCCAAGTGTCTGAAGTTGGCTGCAAAATTCCATATTTTAGATGCCTAAAAAGTGGCTTCATTTTCAGAAGCATACCCTCTATTCCTAGGTAAGTGACTTGATTTTTCAAAGTTGCTGAGCACCCACATCTTCTGATGAGAGTTGTAGTTGCTTAGCACCTCTGAAAATCATTCCACCTTTTTTTTTTTTAAGGTTCCTCTATATACATATGGGTGCTTAATTTTAAGCACTGAGGTCTGGAAATGTTTGTTGTTTGTACTAGTGCCTAAGGACCAACCAGGAACTGGACCCCATTGTAGTAGGCATTGTAAAAACACAGAGTAGCAGACAATCTCTGCCACAAAAATCTTACAGTCTAAACAGATCTGAAAGGCACAGGCTGGTGGAAAGGGTATAATACACAAGCAGAGTGAACAATGTGATGGCAAATATCATTTTGGGGGCGCATATTTGGGGGATAAGCTACATGGAAAGAGAGGTGAAGGGAAAGGGGACACTGAAGGGAAGGTGGGGTGAAAGGGGCAGGTGTGGAGTGACACTGAGGGAGTGGGAGGGAGAAGTAGAGGGGGGAGCAAACAGTCAGTACAGGGCAGAGAAAGTCCAGTCAAAACTCTAGGAAGTTCTCCTGAATGTTCAGAGCTTTCTGCTTTAGCCACTTCTCTAGCGGCTCCTGGTGGCTGGAGCCTCTATTTGCTTTTTCCTTGGTGTTTTTCATCAAGGAGGGAGGGGAGACATAACCCGGGTTTCAGTGCCCCCAAAGCATATCGGGGTTCAGACAGTTCTGGTCTGTTTGGTATTGAATGTGTTCTTTGATACTCTCACCATACAACAGCACCCTAAAATAAGACACAGGGCCAGCTGATGGAGACTATATTGACATCCTTGCTGAATTCAGTAGGCACTGGATTGGGTCCATACCTTGTATACAACTAATCATTCTTATTTTTTTCATTTTGGAAAGGGAAGTGGTGTGAATCTTTTGTATTCACACTGCCTTGGGAAGAAAAACTCTCTCTAGTTTTATTTTCAACCCTTGAACAGTAACATTTAAATGTACAATTACAAAGGTAATTTCCCCCCCCCCCAACACTTGTTGAAGCAGTCCCCCAGTCTCTTGTGCATTCTCCAAGCCTCAGGTGTAGCAAAGTGGTAGCTTTTACATACCAATGATAGTGGGGGGAAATAGCCCAGCAAGTAAGGAGAAGTTTTTTGACTACTTCTTTGATTGCTTTTAGATAGTGGGGAAATATAAAAGGTTTGATTTTTAGTTAATTGTACAGAATTAAATCCATCTGAGAAAAACCAATTGGAAATGATTTTTATCCTTTGCTCTGCAATAACTGCAGCCATTTAACGTAAATTGTCCATCAAAGCACAATTCTATTCTGGCTTTTGACAAATTGCACAAAACTGTTTGCTTCCCCCCAGAGAAACACAAATGTGAGTAGTTGTGTAGGTTTGTTTTTATTTTTTTTTCCTGCCTGACATATAGGTTGCCTGAACTTGAGGGATGAAATGCTTTTAGGTGCAGCATTAAGTAAGCCTAGAAAGGTTATATGTAGTCCAGCTGAGCTGAAACGAAGACATTTCAAAACGAGGAGCTTATGTGGTGTGATGACACCAGAAATTGCTCTTTCACCACATCAGTCATCATTTTCAAAGCACTCCTTGCTCTTTAACAACGTAATAATTATCCAGACAAAATCACCATTGATTATAAATCTTTCATTTGGTCAGAGATGCACTGAAGGGCATGAAAACAATTCAGGTGCTTTCCAAATTGTTTATTCACTGCACAGTTGACATTGTAGGATATATTGAGCTTTCCTCAGCTAAGAAAAGTTTAGGTTGCAACCTAAAATCGATAGAGGGAAGCCAATCAGATAAATGTATCGTTCTTTTGAAAATTACATGACCTAATTTCATCACTCACTGCTGTCTAATTTATGTTCACACTTTAGTGGATCGGATGTCTGCTTTTAAAGAAGAACTTTACATTTATCCATCCTATTCCATTTCATATATAAACACACAACTGCACCCACAGCTCTTCTTTATATTTAACATCATTGTATGTTGGATGTCAAGAAGAACAAAGTACAGGCTAATAATCCAGAAAAATCATCTCTGGTTAGTGTAGTGGAATCTGTTGTGAGACCAGTGGAAGAAGGAAGAAAGTAGCAAGTCAGTGTCTAAGAAATAATCTCACTTTTTCCACTGCTTTAAAACATCAACAAAAACTTGTAATATTTTCTTCCTCTTACACTAGATATTATGTTTTGGGTCTCTGTTCCTCTTTTGAAGGTGTATATAACTCCACTTGTTGAAATAGGTGCATATTCTGAGGGAAGAACAGGGAGTCAAACTCGAGTGACTGTTAATAACTTCCTATAATAAAATATGCAGGCAAGTAGGATGAAACTGTTATGATGAAAAGTTCTAATGGCTACCCTTATGGGGTTCTTGGATCCAAAGCCAATATATGTGCAAAGTACTCTTTTTTTTAGCCTCAATGGGCAGAGCAATGAAGCCATTATACAGGAAAACCAGCTGTAGACATGGGGGCACTGCATACCCAGGCACTAGACTGCATGACCAAGCCAGAGCTAAAGTAGGTGACGCAACGGGGGTTTACCTGATAGCAGGCTGTGTGTGTGCTGAAAGGACAAGAGAGCAGAAGGAGTTGTGAGCAAGACCCTGAAAAGAAAGAGACAGCAAGTGCTAGACACCGAGCTTCCTGGAATGGCAAACTATGGAATTTTTGAGCAAGGAAACTGCCTGATGTTTGCGTCCTCTCTGCTCAGGGAAACAGGGCTTAATGTAATCTTTTTTGTTTATGAAACTGTATGCAAAGATTATGCCTCACTTCTGTCACTGATGATTCATCCAAACTGAAATAACCCTGCACATCCCTGAATTTTGGCTAACTACTTGGGTCAAAGGGACAACAATATCTGTCATTTCAGTATTCCCCAAAAGAAATATGAGGCCTGATCCACTGTTCATGGAAAGGCTCCATTTTACTTCAATGAGCATTTAATTGGGCTGTTAAGTATAAGAATTGCTATACTGGAATAGATGCAAATAACCCCCACTTAGTCCTGTATCCTGAACTGGGCAGTACCCAACACTTTAGATAGAGGCATAATGTATCCAGTTGCACTACCAAGAGGAAACTTGGTCAGTTTGTGTGGTCAAGCATTAAGACTGATTACCATTGTATTTTTTTATTCGCACTATTGTAGCTCTGAAGAGCATTTGTAGTCTTATAAACGGGATTCAGACAGTAGAGATTGAAACTCATCCAAAGTACCTCTGATGTGCGAGGATAGATGCTCGATGAAGTGAGCTGTAGCTCATGAAAGCTTATGCTCAAATAAATTTGTTTCTCTAAGGTGCCACAAGTACTCCTTTTCTTTTTTATTGTATAACACTGTTTCTCTGACCCCTCTGGAAGAGAATTTTAATTAATGCTTTAGGTGACATTTAGAAGTGTGAACTTTGGCAAGTTTTTGAAATTTTTCATACAATTTAAAAACATCCATGCTGAGTCATGTCTCCAAAAAGTCACACTTCAGACATACTAAAGTCAGACTGAGAAGCAAACCATTTAAGACCAATAATGATAAAGGCAATTAAAAGGCATGAATATTTGGAAGCAAAGCACAGCTGCTGAGCAGTTGCACTAGTAAATCCAAAGACGACAACCTCAGTTCTTGAAATATCAAATCATATTGAGAGTAGGGGTTGTCTCTTTAAATTAAACTATTTTTTTTTGAATGCTGTTAAAAATCTGTCCCATTTGTGACTATAAATACTATATAGAGGCTTTGGAAAAATAACTTCATTATGTCAATTTTTGGTGTCCAAGAAGGAAAACTGCTATACTGTAAATGAAGACAGATATGTTAACAAGCATTCCAAAATAATATTAAGGATATACGTACTGGAATAGAGAACTATGTATACATATTGTTGTGTACAGTACATAGGTCAAATCCTTGAACTTTAATTTAATGATGGCTGATAAAATGAAGTGTGGTTTTTTTTTAAATGCTCATTCATTTAGTTAACATAGTGAACAAAGCTAACTTGACTCCTGCTGAGCTGAAATAATTAATTAGCAATCAGAGTGGGCTGGGGACATGTAAAGGCCAGGGGATAGAGGGCAGAATAGGAAAATACTGAGAACTTGAGGAGGAAAAGCCATAGTAAGTTTGTGAAATTGGATGTCTTTCACAAGACTTATTAAAAATTGCTAATGGGAAGAAACCCTAATATAGCTTGTCACGTTGTTAGTGAGCCTCTCTAAATCCTGATGAATAGCAGTTGAGGAATGTAGAATGTGTGGGTTCTGTTGCAATAGCTCACAGAACAATACTTACTGTTAAATCCTGAGTGGAATGGGGAGTTGCAGACATACATCAGTAATGGGAAAAAGAGGGGACATACCTGAAATCAATAGGGAGAAGGAAGTATAGCCTGCTTTTATATTTGTGGAGCCATATGTGAAGTTAATGTGGGATTTTATCCAGGTCCCCGTCACCACTCTGTAAAACCATAACGTCCTCCCTCCACCTCCAAGCAAATAGTAGTGGAAATTCCTGGTACAGTGGAAGATAGGCGGGGGCCAGGGTGGTGGTGGTTGTCATGGTCATAGCGCAAAAGAATGAATCTTGGGTTGGGCAGGTGCAATGGTACAGGGGTTCATTGTGTCTTATACAAAGCATAGGCAGCTTAAGCCTAAGGTTGTACCTGGAAGTATCAGTAAGAGGGCCAGGAAATGCAGTGGATCAGTGAACACTATTACCACTAGAAGAATAAGGGTGAAAATAGACACTGGAATGAGCAAGAATATACATACAAGAAGGAAGAAGAGAGGCAGAGAAAAGTAAAAACCTGCTTTAGTATTACATAATTCTGGAATCTTAGCCATGCTGGGCAATTAATAATAACACAGAGTAAAATGACTTCCTAGTCACAGAGATCTGCATATTCAAATCCTGTTCTGCTGTGGATCTTAGTGCTTTGAGGGCTTCTTAGTGCCTACCAAAGTCTTTGCTTACACAAATGCATATGCCTAATATACTTATGCCTTTGGGCTGGCTTTGTGCGTAGTTTACATATCCAGACTATGCCTGCCGTTGATCATGAATCTCCTCTCTGTGCTGTGCTGAAGCACCCAAGAAATTTGCTCTAGTTTACCTGTGCTAAATATGGGTAAACTCTCTACTCAGTTCAGTACCTGATATGGTAAAGCTCATTTCTTATCTTGCAGTCGAATCACTTGATGCACATGGATGCTTCTGCTGAAAGTGGTATCTTTAGACCCTTTTGGGAGGGTACTGTGTTGCACACATTCACATGTGCTGGCTGAACAGCTTTATTCTTCCCCGTGGATTTTGTCCCTGATGTATTTGTTTTCACATAGCTCGTTATATAGGTCCTTTCTTACAGTATTTCCAGTATAACTCCCCTTTTAAATAAGTTCTCTAATGGTCTGGCCACAAAGAAAATACTTAACTGGGATGCTTAATCTGACACAGCTAACATGGAGTTAATTTGGTTTACATGATTTTTATCTTGGATCACTTCCTCTGTTTTTCTCTTACTTCAATTTCAAGTTGGAAAGCAGCAACCACAGTTTAGGAATAAATAAGGTCAACCTTTGTCAACAAATGTTTGCTTTTATGAGACCATATGCCAAATGATCCCTCAAAGAATCCTCATAATTTCCCCAAATTCATAGTGCTGCCTTAACTTCTTCAGTTCTGCCACATATGTGGACAGTGCAAGCTGATGATTCTGCTTAAGGAACTGGAAATGTTTTGTTGTGATGAGGTTTTGGAGTCAAGTGCCTTTGTATAAGTCTTCTGGTATGCAGTCGTCCATGGTTTATTTCACACAAGGCTCAAGCGTGATGTTACTTTGTGACCCCCATTACACTATTAACATAAAAACTGCTTCAGTCTTTCAGGTTATGATTCACATCTACACTATAAACGATTGTGTCCAATAAACCCAGCCTTTAAGTCTAGAGACCCAGGAGGATCTTTGGTGTTAATTAAAATACATCTTCACAAAACTACTGCTGACTATGATCATCTTCACTGTTCAGGAGAGGTATGAACAAAGAGATTAAAATTACTTTTTATAACACCTTTCAGGAAAAACAGTCTTTAGATAAATAGTATGGAAAGGGCATGGGGGTGGGGTGGAGACTGGGGGGTGGGGACGGGGGAATGATAACTGGTAACAATTTGCAGTAATTTTGTAATCTCAACAATTTATACTTTGAATATCATCTATGGGCCAGATTCTAGTACCCTTATTTATGTTAAGTAACACTTTGTCCCCAGTGTTCTTTCATTTATTCAGATGAAAGGGGTATTTGAAATAGCTACAAACATAGGGCCTAAGAAATAATAAAATGTATTAGAAAAAATTACATCAAATACAGCAGGTTTGGTGTATATTTTCCCCTAACTTCTAACATTTACTTGCTAATAAATACTGTAAAATTGCCAGTATCTGTTAATGTTCCTCACAACACCAGTGTAAGCAAGTAGAATAATTTCCTTTTAAATAACATTGAATATACGGGAGTAGACTTGTATGTCTGAAAGTTTACAATGGGCCTAAATGATTCTTATCCAAAGGCTGAAAATCTAAGGGCCTTATCCAAAACTTAATGAAATCTGTGGAAAAATTCCCATGGATTTCAGTTGCTGTTGGATCAGGCCCATTGACAGGGCCTGATCCAAAGCTCACTGAAGCTGATAGGAATCTTTCCACTGATTTCACTGGCCTTTGGATCAGGCCCTTAAAGTTCTAGGAGCTGTTGAGATGCAACTGTTTGATGCATTGTATTAAACAAATTGATTTCAATGTTCACATTGGGTCTCAAACAATGGCAGCATGGTCTGTTTTATTGTATCTATTGTACATGGTGGTACATGTATACAGTATAGATGAGTTGTGTGCTGGAATGCAAGATCAGACTCATTCAAAGAAAACATCCCATTTTATTTATTTTTTGTAAACCTCAGCTCATGATCTCCATTTCTGTAAATGGGACCCAGAGCCTACTATTCTTAAATGTGTCTGCTTAAATTGATGATCTTATCTGTTTCCCCATAATAGTAAAATAAAAGAACATCCAAAATAAAAGGACAGTGTATTTAAAATGAATAAAGGAAGGTCGTCTTTACGCAGTGTAATACCGTGCTTATTCAAAAAAGGTGAGGTCAAGGCTAAAAGGGATAGCTAGGTGTCTGAGACACTTGTATAATAATGAGAGTACTGTCACATTCTGAAGTGAAGCCATTAAAATTCTAGACTTTATGCTGTTAAGTAATGATAAACCACTTATTTGGAAATGACTCTTTCAATGCATGAGAAACTTATTAAATTCAAACTGAAAGTGAATTATGATTAATATTCATTACCACTAATAGCTTAAAAATCTCCCACAAATGTATCTGGAGATAAGCATTTTAATGCTGACATTATATAGTTAGTAATTTTCTTTTGCCTTGTGACACAATTGGGTCTCAGATCTTTTAAGAAAGATGGAAATTTGCCATTTGTCTCTCTCCATTCCCACTGGGTGAAAATGAAAGTAAAATATCTAAAATGGATAACTGTTGCAGGACAAGCCTTGTTTGTACACAGAGGAATGCCTGTTTGGGGATCAAAAGCGATCACGCCGTGGCTTTGAAAGAAAGAAATCAAGCTGCCTAAAGGGGAGAGTGTTATCTGCTGGTTAGAGCAGAGGAGGCTTACATTCAGGACTGCATTTATTCCAGCCTTTGCCATTAACTATTAGAATATGATCTTGGGCACGTCACTTACAGCTGATGTAAAAAGCCCTTTGGATTCAATGGAAAGACTTCTATTGGTTTCAGTGGGTTTTTGATCAACCCTTAAATGCTCCATCTCAGTTTACTCATCTGTAAAATGTCTTTAACAATATCTACCTCAAAATGCACGAAAAGTCTGAGAGAAGTGCAACTAGAAATGAATCTAAACACTAATGCAGTACTTTGCATTTACAGTATATCCTATACAGAAGGGAAACTAAGACTGGGCACAGAATCCACCTCTTCTGCAAAATATGGCTGCAGACTCCAAGCTTACGTTTCTGTTTTTAATGAAAGTTCCTAACTCTTATGGTTGGGAAAACAGCTTTCCAAATGTGAACCTAATGTAATTTGAAGCTGTGTTGTCCTGACTCTGCTGACAGCATGAAATAATTTTTAAGAGTGGTGGTAACTGCTTCCATTCATCTCAGTTGGTTATGAATTCTGAAACCTAATTGTGACTCTAAGTGTCAATATTGTGAACTATTTCACTGCTGCTTATTTTGGTAGAGAGATCCAGCTAATTTACTTATTCATCATTTTGAATGCAATAGCAGCCATATAATGGTAGAGAGCAGGTCTCAGATTGGTTGCTGTTATGGTGACTCTGGTGGATGGAAGCAAGTCCAAAAAGAGTATATAACCTTTGAATAAGGGCCACACACCTTCCTGGAGGTTTATTTTATTGTTAATTTGAAGAGAAACAAAAGTTAGCCAGCTTTCTGCTACTATTTGGTTGTTCCTCTGATCCGTCTATCTCCCACACTAGCTGATCTTGCCTCAGCTCCTGGGCTGGAGCTAATAGGCTTCAGATAATCTGGCATCAAAGCATGTCAGCAAAAATAACTACATTTCTATGCAGAAACTGAGTTTTCCTAGCACCAATTCTAGTGGAAGTTGTATATGCAATGGGACTCTCCTCTGCACAGTAGTGAGACAATGTTTTCAAATTTTCTCTAAAGAGAACTGAAACAGACAGATCAGCAAAACAAACAAGTATCTGACTTCACCCTTTGAAACCAGATAACAGAAACAGTGTCATGTCATTTGTAGCTAACCCACATAGCTGATTTTTTGAAATACAAATGATCAAATATTCACAGTGAACTGTTCATGATCAGGCCTTCCCATACAGCTGCCGGAACTTCTCAAATGGTGGCAGTTTCAGAACAGCAGCCTTCTGCGTTTGCGTGTATTAAAGGACAAGTAATGTGTTTCTCATATTTGAAAAGTTCTCTTGCAGCATTTGGGGAGGACAGAATTGAGGACTCCATAAGAAGCTTATGGGAAATTCATGTCTAATGCTTATAGTAAATACAATCTGTTTCTGTAGCCTGTTCTACTTATTAGTGAATGATGCCTGACAGCTGTTCCCAGGTGCATCTCTATCCCTACGCAGGAGCTTAAAGAGAATTTCCCAGCAGTTATGTGGCTCCCCTGCTAGTGAAAGAATGTCTGTCTTGAGTTGACTATAAGTAATAGTCTCAGTGGTGGAGATAGATACTTCTAACCAAACATGCAACGAGACGTACGGGAAGATTGCTATCGCTGGCAGTCGTTCAGCTTTTCAAATTGCAGGCAATTGTTCAGATTTCCTTCAAGATAATCTCCAATACAAGGATATAATCATATTTATTTAACTTAATTGGCTCAGCAATAGCAGACAAAAACTTTGGAAAAACTGTATTGCAATCAGTGGACAGAGATAAAAGCTTCTCAACAATAAAACGAAAGGAAGTAATAAAAAGACTCACTAAACTGAAGTGCCTCATATCAACAGCCGCCGATAAAATATTAAATGATTTACCTTGTGTAATATCTTCGGAGTGCACTGTTGGAGATGCATTGTACCATGACTGACAACTTGGAAATCTCATTGTAAGCCACACAAATATTGCACTCGATCATATGACTTTATCTCCTGTAAAAAAGAGCCACAAGAGAGACTACTAACCGTTGTTGTTTTTTTAGTGGAAACGTTCCGTTCTCTGACCTCAGTGTAGTTTATTTTGCTTACAACAGAATATTTTTTGCAATGACTTCAAGTCTAGAGTTGTGCATATAGTTGGCAATACAGTGTGAAGTTTAAAATAAACTTTCGCAAGTATGATGTGAGTGATCACTTATCATACCTATATCCATTTAAAAGCACAGGGGAATTCTTTTAATATATAAGTGGTGACTTTTTTCAAAATTACACACTGTAATAGATAGCAAGGAAACCATTACTGTATACATTGTAAAATGTGCTGATGTTACATCATAAAATGTGCTTCCCTGCCAGAAATTGCTTCTGGTAGCAAAAGATGACAATCATAAATATAGATTTGTTTGGGGTTTTTTGCTTCCCGATAACATAACCCCAAAGCCCAATCTTGTTGTAACAAAAGACAAAATGAAAACTTAGAAGCTGTAAAGTTAAAAGTAAAGGAAGGAAAGAGATGGAATGGATGCTACTTAAAAACAATAGTAGTCTCAGAATATGCATACCGCTTTACAAAAAGGGAACTAGGAAGGCAAGGAGCAAACCAATACAGTTAAATGGAAAGAGACGAACAGAAATCCTTCAAAATTTGGAGATCTGATGCTAGTGAAGCCAACAAAAGAACATAAATTACAGCAGGCAATAGGTAAGAGAGGAAATGATTTTGAAGAGCAAAGATGTAAAAATCAAATGAGCTGCCCCAAACACCCTCCTTCCACCCTAGATTTGCTGAACATAGAGGGGAAATAAAGCTAAACATGCCTTACTGTTTAGAGAGAGATTTTGTGCAGAGAAGAGTGCCTTCAACCACTACTGAATTTAGTAGGAAATAAGTGCTTTGCATCTCTGAGGAGGCCCTAAGAGGCACTCCTTTTGGTGCCCTGTGTCCCCTTCCTCTCCCCCACTCACATTCTTCTCGTAAGGGACACCGGAGGGTGGATGATAGCATCTGCAGTGACTGTGGTTTTGGTTGTATAAAATGGACAGCAGTCGTTATTTTGGTGATGAGTTAACTTCAAAATACCTGACTTCTCATGGTCGTTGGTTTTGAAAGAGATCAAAGATTCATTATACTTGTTCCTGAACTGCCATTTTTACAGTTAGCAAAGAATAGGTGCAAAATGGAGTATAAAGGTGGGAAGTGGGAATAGTTGTAAACTTGCAGAAAAGAGTCTGAGTTTTCCCTCTGCAACTTAAAACAATAAAGTCAGACACATCAAGGAAAGTTACATTTCATTTTTAATTAGAATAAAAGTATATAAATTAGGGTTGTTGATTAATTGCGGTTAACTCAAGCGATTAACTCAAAAATTAATCACGATTACAAAAATTTATTGTGATTAATTGCACTGTTAAACAATAGAATACCAATTGAAATTTATTAAATATGTTTGGATGTTTTTCTACATTTTAAAATATATTGATTTCTGTTACAACACAGAATACAAAGTGTACAGTGCCCACTTTATATAATTTTTTATTACAAATATTTGCATGGTAAAAATGATAAACAAAAGAAATAGTATTTTTCAATTCACCTCATACAAGTACTGTAGTGCAATCTCTTTATCAAGAAAGCGTAACTTACAATTGTAGATTTTTTTTGTTACATAACTGCACTCAAACAAAACAATGGAAAACTTTAGAGCCTACAAGTCCACTCAGTCTTACTTCTTGTTCAGCCAATCGCTAAGACAAACAAGTTAGTTTACATTTACGGGAGATAACGCTGGCTGCTTCTTATATACAACATCACCTGAAAGCGAGAACAGGCGTTCACATGGCACTTGTGTAGCTGGCATTGTAAGGTATTTATGTGCCACATATGCTATGCACTTGTATGCCCCTTCATGCTTCCACCACCATTCCAGAGGACATGCTTCCATGCTGATGATGCTTATTAAAAAAAGAATGCATTAATTTAATTTGTGACTGAACACCTTGGGGGGAGAACTGTAGGTTTCCTGTTCTGTTTTACCTGCATTCTGCCATATATTTCATGTTATAGCAGTCTCGGAGGATGACCTAGCACATGTTGTTTGTTTTAAGAACACTTTCACTGCTGATTTGACAAAGCGCAAAGAAGATACTATTATGAGATTTTTTTTAAGAAGGTAAATTGTCGAAAACACAAAGGTTTAAGAATCTGAAGTGCCATCCAAAATATGAGTGGGATGAGGTATGGAGCATACTTTCAGAAGTCTTAAAAGAGCAACACTCCAATGCGGAAACTACAGAACCCAAACCACCAAAAAAGAAAATCAACCTTCTGCTGGTGGCATCTGACTCAGATGATGAAAATGAACGTGTCAGTCCACACTACTTTGGATCATTATCAAGCAGAACCCATCATCGGCATGGATTCATGTCTTATGGAATGGTGGTTGAAGTATGAAGGGACATATGAATCTTTAGTGTATCTAAATATCGTGCATGTAAATATCTTGCAATGCTGGCTACAACAGTGCCATGCGAACACCCTTGCTCACTTTCAGGTGATATTGTGAACGAGAAGCGAGCGGCATTATCTATTGCAAATTGTAACCAAACTTGTTTGTCTGAGCAATTGGCTGAAGTAGGACTGAGTGGACTTGTAGGCTCTAAAGTTTTTACATTGTTTTATTTTTGAATGCCATTATTTTTTGTACATAATTCTACATTTGTAAGTTAAACTTTCATGATAAAGAGAAACTTTCATGCACTACAGTACTTATATTAGGTAAATTGAAAAACACTCTTCCTTTTGTTTTTTTTACAGGGCAAATATTTGTAATAAAAAATAAACATGAAGTGAGCACTGTACACTTTGTATTCTGTGTTGTAATGGAAATAAATATATTTGAAAATATAGAAAACATCCACAAATATTTAAATAAATGGTATTCTATTATTGTTTAACAGCACGATTAATCACGATTAATATTTTTAATCTCTTGACAGCCCTAATATAAATTACTCCAAATCCAGTGAGAGTCTTACCTTGATTTTAGTTCACTGGTAAACTTAAGGTGCTTAATAGACATGTGAAAACTGCATTTGTATTAAGAAAGGAATGGATAGAACTATTGGTTGGAAAGAAATACTACGATTGAAAACTTGTCTTTTTTTAAAAATAGTTGTTCAGGCCTTTTCTAACTTGAGCTGCTGCTTAGGAGTTTTGAGGAAATTGAGGCATCAGCTAGAGCAGTGGTTCTTAACCTGTACTGTATCCTTCACCCCTTTGGTTCTCAAAATATGTTTTTGCACCCCTTTGCAAAAATCATTGAAGTTGGTCAGTTCTTTAAACCTAGATATATTTTTTGTTTGTATATTACAGTAATCGTTAAATGTATAATGTTAATTAATACATAGGTTTGATGAAACAAAGTAGTTGTACTTATGTGCCTGGGCTTAATTTGTGTTTTCGATGATTTACCTTCCAAAAAAATCTGGCATGTCTCACACCCCCAGAAAGGGCGTCTCGCACCCCCAGGGGGTGCATGCACCCCAGGTTAAGAATCACTGAGCTAGAGCATATAGTGCAAACACTGGTGAACTCTGAGTCTATTCACATGCATAACCTAACTCATCTGCACAAGTAGGGGCTAGGTCTAAGCAGGGAGACAAAAAGAATCTGCTCCTCCTGGGCCTCTGAGTGCTATGCAAGGAAATCTGCAGTAGTTGTACAGGGTAAAAAAAAAAACAGTGTGGCCTCAGAAGTTAAAATAGAGTCCAACAAATGTGTGGACTACAGAAGAGGTGGCTGATCCTGAGGCAAAGACAATGTTATGCCATGTTGGAACTAAGAGTTACAAAGAAAAACACAAATTACTACCTTCACCCATCTATATTAACAATAGCAAACACTGCATTGTGTTTAAAACAAAGGTTTGGGGTTCTAAACATGAAGGATTTGGTTCTGGTTCTGTAGACTTGTTGTGTGACCTTGAGCAAGTCACTGAATTGTGGCTCAGTTCCAACATCTGTGAAATATGGATAATAGCACCTCCCGCACTCAGAGCAGTGTTGTGAGGCTCAATTCAGTAATATTGACAAACTGCTTCGAGATCCTCTTACAGAAGGTACTAGGAAAGTACAAATTATTACTGCCTTATTATTTTATTCAACTATCTGCAGGGAACAGCTAGGATTAATTGAAGGATTAACCCATCCCTCTCATGCAGACACAGCACCCAGTATTTTCACTGATTGTGGATATTCAGAAATCACAAAATGAGGTAATATATTTTAAAATCTCTTGTTAAACCTTTGCAGTCAATAAAATACATACTTTTATACAAACACATATACAAACATACATACATACAAACACAATAAAATACATTGTTTTCCCAAACTGTGTCCTTTCCAAATTTTCAGCTCAGTTCATTGAAACAATGATGTGTTATATTGTCTCTTTATATTACTTTGTACAAACTGATATGATGAAAGAACAACTAGGCAGCCTGCATTGGAAAGAGTATTCTGATTTCAAAAAAATCTGAGCTGGGTCCCAAAAATAGTTCTACAGAATCAGTCAATCTCTCTCATACACACTCACTCACACTTTAACTCTGAAAAAGTAGATCATAGGCCACAGGTTCTCCCTCCCTATGTCAACAACAGAGTGCAAAGCATGAGCCCCAGCAAGGCAGAAATTCCATAGGAAATGATAGGCCTTGTGCCCTGATCTGTTTCTATGAGAACTGATCCTTTTCCAGTTAACTGCTCATTGGTTCCCTATGCTTTCTATTTATTAAAGAACTTAGATTATCTGTGTTGTGTTAATTAATGTGATAATGAAAATAACAACTTTTGAGAGGGGAAGAGGCTATGTTGCTTCATCTCTTAGTTTCTTAACTACTTTTTTTCCATATGTTCTCATTCTCCTCCCCCCTCATCCTCTGTATTTCCTCTGGGCCATATCACTTTGTCACCCTACACTGTAAATCAGCTTAATAACTATTAATATTTTACTTTAATTTTCTGACAAAATTACACCAGCTGAGTAAGCTTCACTACCAGTGTTTGGCACCTGTGGATTTGGCCTAGAGACTTGAGAGGGAATTGTACCCAATTACTGTAGCAGATAATTTTAGCCCTTATTTGGATGCCATGAATTGCTGTCTGTATCTCCTTTCTACTGCCCACTTAACCCCTCTATCATCTTTCCAAGACCCCTGACATGCATATGGAGCTTTTGTGGATGTGTTGATCCAACAGCACTGTGGAATGACTGTTTCTTGGAGCAGCTTGTCCTGGAATCCACAAGGGGAAGGCAATTCTTGATTTAGTACTAAGTGGAGTACAGGATCTCGTCCAAGAGGTGAATTCAGCTGAACTACTCGGTAATAGTGACCATAATGTAATTAAATTTAAACATCCTTGTAGTTGGGGAAAAATGCTAAAGAAACCCATCACAGCAGCATTTAACTCCAAAAAGCATTAATTATACAAAAATGAGAGAGCTACCCAAAATGGAAATTAAAAGGAGCAGTCACAAGGGTGGAATGCCTGCAAGCTGCATGGAGGCTATTTAAAAACACCAATATAGAGGCTCAAACTAAATGTATAACCCATTTAAAAAAAATATCCTGGCTTAACAGCAGAGTAAAAGAGGTGGTTAGAGACAAAAAGACATCTTTTAAAAATTGAAGTCAAATCCTAGCACGGAAAATGCAAAGGAGCATAAGCTCTTGGAAGTCATGTGTAAAAGCACAATAAGGCAGGCAAGAAAGAATTTGTAGAGCACCAAGCTGTTGGGTTTTTTTGTCTTTAGTAAAATTTGTAAAAAGTACATCAGAAGCAGGAAGCCTGCTAAACATTCAGTGGGACCACATGCCAGTCAAGCTGCTAAAGGAGCACTCAAGGAAGATGAGCATTGTTGAGCAGGTAAATTAATTATTTGCAGGGGTCTGCGCTGTATAGGATATGGGGGAGATCATCACACCTGAGCTTTTCTTTGGTGACAAAACTGAGGAACTGTCCAAGACTGAGCTGTCAATAGAAGCGGTTTTGGAACAGAGTGATAAATTAAACAGTAATAAGTCACCAGGACCAGATGGTCACCAGGACCTGCAGGAACCCTGATATGAAATTGAAAAACTACTAACTGGTATATAACCTATTGCTTAAATCAGTCTCTGTGACTGGAGGATAGCTACTGTAATGCCAATTTTTAAAAAGGGCTCCAGAGGCAACCTGGCACTTTCAGGCTATTTAGCCTAACTTCAGAACCAGGCAAATTGGTTGAAACTGTAGTAGAGAACAGAATTATCAGACACCTAGGTGAACATGATATCGTGGGGAAGAGTCAACATGGCTTTAGTAAAGGGAAATTATACCTCACCAATCTATTAGAAGTCTTTGAAGAGGTCAACAAACATGCAGACAAAGGTGATCCAGTAGATATAAGGTACTTGGACTTTCAGAAAGTCTTTGACAAGGTCCTTCGCTAAAGGCTCCTAAGCAAACTAAGCAGTTATGGAATAAGAAGGAAGTTCCTCTCATGGAACGAAAAGATAGGAATAAATGGTCAGTTTTCACAATGGCGAGATGTAAATAGTAGCGTCTCCCAAGGATCTGTATTGGGACCTGCAGGGTTCAACATATTCATATATGACCAGGAAAAGGGGTAAACGGTGAGGTGGTAAAGTTTGCAGATGATACAAAATTACTCAAGAGAGTTAAGTTCAAGATACTGAAGACTTACAAAGGGATCTCACAAAATAGGGTGACTGGGCAACAAAATGGCAGATGAAATTCACTGTTGATAAGGCAAAGTAATGCACATTGGAAAACAATTCCAGCTATACATACAAAATAATTAGGTCTAAACTAGCCATAGCCACTCAAAAAAGAGATCTTGAAGTCATTGTGGATAGTTCTCTGAAAAACTCTTCAGCAGTCCAAACACTTGATGATGTCAGGAATAGTTAGTAAAGGGACTGATAATAAAACAAAAAATATAACACAACAATAAATTTGGTAAGCCCAAATTTTGAATACCGTGTGCAGCTCTGGTTGCCCTGCCTCCAAATAGATATATTAGAATTGGAAAAAGTACAGAGAGAGGCAACAAAAATGATAAGGGTTATGGAATAACTTACATATGAGGAGATATTTTAAAAGATTGGGACTTTTCAGTTTAGAAAAGAGGTGAGTAAGGGGCAATATGATAGAGGTTTATAAAATCATGACTGATATGGAGAAAGTGAATAGGGAAGTGTTGTTTACCCCTTCATGTAACACGAGAATTAGGGATTACTAGATGAAATTAATAGGCAGCAAGTTTTAAAACAAACATAAGGAAGTACTTCTTCACACAATATACAGTTAATCTGTGGAACTCCTTGCCATGGGGTGTTGTGAAGGCCAAAAGTATAACTGGGTTAAAAAAAGAATTAGATAAGTTCATGGAGGATAGGTCCATCAGTAGTAGTTAGCGAAGATGATCAGGGATACAAACCTGTTCTGTTCATTCCCTCTGCAGTTTCTGGCACTGGCCACTGTCAGAGACAGGATACTGGGTTATGTGAACCTAACCCTAACCTTTGGTCTGACCCAGTATGACCATTCTTATCTAAGGACATCATGCCTGAGCTACAAATGTAAATTTTGGTTTAAATGGCAGCGAAGTGTTTTGGATGTTCTTACACTGTGTGTGCGTGTGTGGGGAGATACAGAATTCAAAACAGCTGATGTGTGTTACTGTAGTCCACATCACATAATCTAGGCCAGGACTATAAGACACCATGTGGTTTGATTCTGTTCTGAAGAAAGGATGCAAGGGATGGGACATCTGTTTAGTCTGTGGTGCTTTCCTGTCAACTTCATCCCCTGCCCCTGAGTGCTTCTGTGCTGAACTATTGCACAGCAACTCCCACTCTGGCTGTCATAAGGAAATACATTTGGTTTCTGGGCGGCTGCAGTGAGTATCATCTGCCCCCTGCACAGTTTAGGAGCAGGTACTCATTTGGCTTTTTCTGGGCCTCTTCTACCCTGCTAAGGCCAATACATTTGGCCTCTGAGCAGCAAAACTCCCTTCTTCAAGCTTAAAACCCACCGCAGGGCCTAGAGGAGTTTTTTTCCTAGTAAGGACTGCTGCAAAAAACGTCATTGTGCTCGTCCTTGGGTTGGGGAGGGAACAACACAGTATGTTTGTGGGTGCCTTGGTGGTTGTGCATGGGTTCAAGAGGTGCCTGTGTGTGTAGGAAGGGGCAGACATTCCAGCTCTAGTTCACATGAAAAAGAAACCTTGCATGAGCAGCTTGTGAGGTTTTGCTGCAGTTGTACCCAAAGCCTTAGCCAAAGCCTCATCCAGGTCTGGATGTGAACACCACTACCTTTTCCCATCTGTAAACTAGATTATAAATAATTCCTTTTGAGAATAATTTGATTTTGTTGTTATGGTGATATATCACACTTTGCAAAGATGTTTTTGCTTATTACTAATGTAAACAGATATGCAGAGATGTGAGCAAGCTATTGGTGTATAAGGGGGGAAAATATGATGGAAGTTTCACAAAAAAGCATCTCAAGATTTCAAATCTAAGCTTATGGACTGAGAAGACTTGTAAAGTTGGCTATGAATTTAAAGTTAAAGTAAAGGGCCTGATTTAAAGCCTACTGAAGTCAACGGAATGACTGACTATCTAATGACTAAAGTCAACCTAATGACTCAGGTGGGCTTTGGATCCGGCACTTACAAAGTGAAGTTAGCCCATTAATTAAGTGACTTTAGTACTTGTAAAGGGGGCTGTACAAATGACTTTGGAAATAAAGTCCTCCTGTTAGGACACCCTTGATGATCATGCTGATCATGACCACGCTTTCCTGGTGTGTTGACTACTTGCAAATATTTTATGAAATATAAACCATCTGTAATTAAAATTGTTGCTGAAAAGAAATAGAGTACTTTACAGTTAAAGTGAATTATGTATAGTCATTGCATCATTTTAATGTAATTATTGCCGCAATTTGTGATTATACATATTAGCAGGAATATATGTATGGATTAGTAGACCATAATGAATCTAAGTTCCTGATGTCAGTAAAATACCAGTTTTGTGTAAAGAATGATTTTATAGCATATAGAAATCGCCTGTCAAAATCCATGGGAGATTCTATTAAGCCATGTTCTTTTCCCAAGTGGCCATTAAATCAAATTATTAAATGTTAATTAAAATCCATTTAATGTGTTGGAACTGAATATTAATGTTCAGTTTGTTGTTAAATTAAACATCTGTTTAGTTTAGAATTAAAACCTGTTGGATAGGGGCACCGTTTTCAGAGCTGATGTGGATCCTCCACAAGTTGTACCATTGAATAATGTAAGCCCCAATCCTGCAATGAGCTGCAGATGGGTGAATACTTGCAGTGATCTGGAGCCCCACTAATTGCCATGGGACCTCACCTGGGCATGAGAACTGCCTCCACACAACTCCGTTACAGGATTGAGGCCTGAATCTGTACAACATGATCATACTTTACCCCACCTATTGCTGGTGAAGTATTTATATCAAATATATCAGAGTACGTGTGACAATTTGGAGAACATTTGTTGCCAAGGAAGCACATGGGGAAGGGATAGGCAACCCCATTTTAAACAAATACATCAAAATGTAGTTTTCCTTTCTTTACTGTAATAAATATAAAATAGTGTTATTGGCTTCTATGCATAAATAACCAAAGCTGACTGTTGCAGTTTGATCCTGGGGAAAATACTTCTCTCATTTCCCTTAACTCCTTCCCACCCAGCTTCTGCTTCTCAATCCTTCTAAAGAAAATACAAACAAATACAACTAAAGAAATACCTAAAGAGAAATATTTGAAACTGAGAACAGGGATCATAACAGGGTAAGGTACAATAGTTTTGTATTAGAATAATACTCTCTAGCCTACAGCAAAGTACTATATAGAGGACGCAGAATTTAGACATTTCCTTAAAACTGTGCTAGTATAATGACTGGATAAAAGATTCGATCTAATTATATCTTGAATTGTGGAGCATGAAAGTAAAATAGGAGTCACTGAGACAAAACCGAGCTGTTGAAAAATGACAAATCAAGGTGCAATGATTGGCTTATTGATTCAGGGGAATAGAATCTTGCCACAGAGAATATGGGAAAACATTTGTGAAACTGCAGTTTAAGCATGCTAAAGTATTCAGTGAAGACCCAAGAGTGAAAAATATTCAGAAATAATTTCAAAAAATCTTGGTGTTCTTGAATCCTCTTTCAAATAGAAGATTTCTATAGTCTTGGGATATAGTCTCATGTCATACCCATATACTTTCATGGTTATGTGCTACACTTTAAAAAGGACATATAGCAGCTTTGGCATGTCATAAAGTGTGTTATACTAAGATATGTCATACGGACAGTGAGCTTTTTTATAGGCTGCAAGAAAATATACTTGGACCAAAAGACATTTTTCCAGACTTGTTATGGGCACTAAAATAAATGAAGGAAAAAGGGTGTGTTCTGTCAAAAACTGATTTTCAGTGTATTAATGAGCTGACATTTTCTACTCAATTTTTTCTGTATATCTGTTGGCTCCTAAACCCCCAATTTGGTTTGAAAAAATCCCCACCCCTTAAACTAGTGTCCTCAGATTCCACTTTATTCTCAAAAGTACACGACACTTGTTGCAGTACATCTTTAGTTGACCAAAATGCGAAGAGATTGCTTGTTAGTCTAGAGTATACTGTATAGCATTCATAAGTTTTAACAGCCAGATTTCTCGAACATATGCAACAAAAGACGTTCCTGTCATTGCACTTAAATTACAGATGAACAATTATCTAAGTGCATGATCGATATTGTATGGGGTGCTGATCTAGAGGGAGTGCCTTCCTCCATCTGAACCCCTGACCCTGGAATGAGCATGGTACCCTTGTCATGAGGTTCATGTCAGAGCTGGCCTGGAGCCTTTTATGATGCTAGGGCACCAGCTTCAGGAAAGGAATGAATGTTGACTCCTGGAGGCAGCTAAGGGAGGTGATAGGTGAGGATCAGATATTAGCAATACATCTACTGAAAGCTATTGTATGTTTTTGATAAGCAGCTTGTTCCAAAGGCCATTGAAATTGTTGGAAGTATTTTCATAGTCTTCATTGTTCTTAGAATCAGGCCTATGCAGTATAATATAGGTCTTTTTAACAACCAGGCCCAGATACTGTCTAGTCTTAACTTTGGCTGTGAAACTTTACCTGTTGTTATTTTACTATCTAAACCTTTCCCTGGCTCTAATTTCCATTTATGCTCAAGCTTAAACATGGAAGAGGATATGGGGAAGTCAAGAATACAGTTTTAAAAATCCTCTAGTACAGTCTATCACAATGTTTCTTCTTAAGCAAAAAATTAGTATAACTTTCTAATATTACTGACTCAATATTTTACTAGAATCCTAGTTGTTAGTCTAATAAAGTATTTCTTAGCTTAAGAATTGCACATGTATAATGCCTTGTGAATGCATGCACTGGATATAAAATATGTTGTATTTATGTTGGATCAGTTATAAACAACAGTGTCCTGTTGGAAAACAATTGCCTTGGTG
The DNA here is from genome assembly GCF_965140235.1 of Caretta caretta. Taxonomy (NCBI): domain Eukaryota; kingdom Metazoa; phylum Chordata; order Testudines; family Cheloniidae; genus Caretta; species Caretta caretta. The sequence goes on along the minus strand of NC_134216.1, from coordinate 49,798,339 downwards.
TTATTGTAATGTCCTTACCTTTCTATGTCCTTACTACCGGTTGCAGTAGCACCATAATTATTATGTATTGATTATGGTGGTACCAATTAAAGATCCAGTGTAAGAACATTAGGGAACATTGAGGTGATTTTCCTTAAAATGTTACTTTCAGAAAAGTCTGCTGACTACACTGGTTAATATGGATTATAGCATTATGTCCAGTCTCAATTCCCACATACAGCAGCTTGCCTTTGAAACGGAAATGTTCCATCAGATTCTCCTTTTATCTTGCCTTAAGCTCCTGTATGTGATCTTCTGCACAAAACATTTTTTCGTATGAACTGTACTTTAAAAGTCCTGTAATACCAGTAAATCAGAGATCCTATAATGTGGTACCCTTATTCTCATGTGCTGTTAATTCCTCCTGTGAGCCATTATAGGATTTAAAATGCCTACAGAGCAGTTTCTTATAGAATGGTAGCTATTATCTTTTAAGTGTCACTAGCATCCTTTTAATCTACACTGTCTCTTTAATGTTTTGACTGACTGGCATAATGCTTCCATGGTACCTGTTGCTTGGAGCCAGTGATATTGTTTTCTCTCATGGATCGTGTGTGAAAGGATAGATTTTTGTAATGGAAATCAACTGTAGTAAGAGCCAGACTATACTAGTCTATCCCAAAGTTTCAAAGGGAGGAGACAATGTGGTCTGTATGACTTTAGAGTAGTTACAATTCTCCTTATGTGTAATGAACAATTAATTATAGTTTTGAAAAGGAACGAAAAAGACAGTCAATATGAGTAAAATCACACCCTTCGTATTAACAGCTGCCTTGAGGGGAGGAGAATCGAACAGTGCCAACCATGCACGAATAACAAAAATCATCCTCTCAGTGCAGGGCAGAATGGCTCAGGGAAGGTAGAAGTAGTGGAAGCTGGGGCGCACGCATGCTCATATTAAATAGGAGCAGCCTGTGCCCTCAGCAAGCGTGTAGCTGACTCAGGGTCCAGCTGGCAGACTCTGCCTCTTTGGGGAGATGAGCTGGCAGTGGCATGGTAACTGGTTTTGAATCCAGCTCTGATGCTGGGGGGTGGGTGGGGGTGGGGAGCTTCTTTGGGCCTTCTTTCTGACTAGTCCATTTGGGCGGCACACTGCCGGATTTGGCCACGTGTGTTTGGATGGATTCGCAAAATATATACACAGCAAAACTTCCAGGGTGTCTATAGTTCTGTCTGTCTAGATGAGGTACAGTGGCCATTAAAAAGTCAGTATTTGCCAATAATTACCATTCAGTTGCCACAATTTTTCCATATGTTTACCACAGGAAATAACTGTGGTAACCATATGCCAAACTGTTCACAGAAGCTGGCTTTTGGATGACAATCACTGTAATTCAATACATGTATATCTGCGGGCCCAATCCATGGTTACCCACTGTCTGAGTGTCCAAGGCCCAAAAATGCAACAGAAATCCATCAGTTCCACTGCATGGGGAAGTAGGGAGGGGACCTTAGGAAGCTTGTGTAGGATACTTATTGGTTACATGTTTGCACTAGCTGTCATTTCAGTTCTCTATTTAGGCAGATTGTGGGATGGGACATGTGGGCAGTTTGGGGCAATGGACCAGTGAATCGAGTTCATGTACACTGCTATTCCACAGGAGGCAATGTCTGGTGGATCTGTGTAGTGGTGATCCATCAGACCTGCTTTTGTTCTTCCCCAGCTTGCCTTCCTCCCCACTCCCTCAAATTTGTAATTACATTAATTCAGTCTTTTCTTTACATTTTTAGATTTTCATGGTAGATAATAGCAAGTAATGCTGGCTTCCAGTTAGGCCTTTCATGTCATGTCAGTGAGTAGAGGCTGGGTTAACTACAAGCCCTGCATTGTGGCAGGGGGTTAGACTAGATGACCCTTGCGGTCCCTTCTAAATCTATAGCTCTATGATTGTGTAAAGAGCCAAAGACCAACCTCTAATCAATAATTAACTGCCAGGAAACATTTTCCTCATGGGTTATTTTGATTTAAACACGATAACTCTGGAATAAGTTTTTAATAAAAAATGAACAAAATGTATCCAAGTTTTAGCACTCAAACCATCGGAAAATTAATGAACGGATAGACAGAAAGAAACCCCTATTTATTGCTGCTTTGTTCATTGACAAATGTAAGCTGTTTAAATTGGGGAACATAACCTGTATGCTGAAGGTTCTTTTCCTGTCTTTTTAAGTAGAATACTACAGCTTCTCTTTTCTCAGCAACTTCCTGACTTATAATACCTCACAAAAGTCCTATAATCAATTGGTTGACTCAGATTTTAAGATTGATTTTTGCCCAACATCTGTCTTCGTCTGCATAACCTCCAGACTTTGCCGTTTTATATAGTAATTACTGTAACAACTATTTAAGATCTCTAACTGGAATAGCCAGGATTCCACCATTAACATTTCTCTGACTGTATGAAGTTAGAGTTGTATAGCAACTAATATTCTTGCCTATTTAATATGGTGATTCTATTTGTCAGCTGTTGCATAAGTAATATATTTAATTGGAGCTGTTGAATGTCAGCTGTAGTCAAATAGAAACATAGGTTAGTTACTCTTGATTAAATTGTAAAGGATGCCTCTACCAGAGTCCAGTGTCAGAAGCCATAACAATCCCATATTGCTGACTCATTGATTTATATATGTTATTTAGTAGGCTGTCAAAAATGTTACCAGATACTGATCTGAAAAGTGACACACTGCACAGATTGTTCAGGATAGGAAGCCATTTCACATCTGGGGGAATATATGTACTTGCAACATTTGCAATTTTGTGGTAACCTAACATACACACATTTTCTTCTTGCTGGGAGCAATGTCACTCTGTATTTTGATATCGCAGATTATCTTGAGGTAGGTAAAAATTTCAGTTCTTGTAAGGTTCCATAAATATTGTAAGTTTGGCAGGATTTTGTAACTTGCACATTTTCAGGGTAATTTAGAGGTATTCTAAAAGTATATGTTGCCTACATACGTTCAGACCTACATAGATATATCTGTCTGTGTATATTTTTTGCATATATGTACACATGAATTTTAATATAAAATTAATATAGTCATGGCCATGGAAATTATGCAACATTTTATATATACAGTGTCTATAGCTGTATATGTATATGCAGACAAATGCAGACATTTTGATTTGAAATTAAAGTCTGGAGGTTATGCAAGCTATTGAAAACTCAGGCCTTGATCCATCAAAGCAATTAAGCATTTGCTTAACTTTAAGCAAATGAACAGTCCCATAGATGTCAAAGTCGCAAGACCAAGACCTATATTTGCTAATGATCTAGGGTACATATGATAGCCAAAAATTGTGAAAAAACCAAGTCATCAGGTTTATAAGGTGAAACAGTGATAATGACCTATAGGACCCTCATAATGTGTATTATGTTTCACAGTTCATATCTTGCTCATTCATGCTCAGAGACGGACTCATTCTTTAACAGTTTAATCATTGTTTAATAGTTGATTGAAAAATCCCCAATAATGATTTTCTCGATGGATGAAATTCAGTTGCTGCTACACAGTGAATCCCTGCATGCAGTGTTTGTGATGAAAATGAATGTCAACCTTATTAATATATCAAATATGGTAACAACAGTAGTGGTTACTCACTAACAATTCCACCTTTAATACCCTTATCAAGACAGCTTGACAAATTTTCCGTGTGCACTTTCCTTGATGATGATGGCATATCTGTTTTGGTTGGTTCCATTCCAGTAATAAACATTGGAATTACTCAGTGAAACTTGTTTCTCCAACTTAATATAAATATATATGGTGATAGGCACACTAGAAATATGTAGATTGTCTAGAACTCTTAACAGAATAGATTTTTCAGCGTTCCACCTTACATCACCAGTTCTTATTAAGAACGCCCTAAATCCCTCCTTCCTTTTCTTTAATATCTCTGTCTCCTCCATTTCTCATCTCTAAATTTCTTATGTTTTTCTTTGCCTTGGACCTTTGGTGTCAGGAGTGCCCACACCAACGCTACCCAGCAGTAAAGACAAAAATGACAGTAATGCAACAATGTGTTGCATTGTTAAAACTTTTTAAAAAAAGCCAACATTTAGGTTTCCTAACGCAATGTTAACTTGGCCATCTTGCACATATGTAGTAGTTTCTGATCTTACTTCTCTTGATAAATTTGAACTTTAATAGATTTGTTTTTAAATGTATGCCATAAAATAAGCAATATTGTTGAATTAACTTTGGTATAGGGATTTCGAACTCCTGATTGGTTCTTTGCTCCCTGAATGACCACAGAGGGGGGATTAACCCAGCATCTGCACTGTCTTGCTAAGCCACTGAAAACAGTAAAGAAAATATTTTTTATGACCAGATTGCTAAAGGAAGGTGGAGTCTAAAGTACTTTTACTATGCCCTTTCCTTTAAAGGTCTTTTCATAGAAATTAGAGATAGGGAAACTAGGCCATTCCGCTTCTAGTGTAACCTTGCCCCAAGTCTGTTTTTAAACAAAGATTCTAGAGGTGAACTGCCATCATTTTTCTGGTAAAACAGCTCCACAGACCTATAGCTCTCACCATGAACAAGTTTTTCCTGGTATTTAGCTTAACTTTTCCATTTGCTTATCTTGACCTTTTCAGTTGCTTCCATGGACATCCTACTAACCTTTATTTTTATTAAGAAAAAATGATACCTTGTCACAAATAAAGAAGGATGAGATTATCAAAGGTGCAAATGTGTGTTAGGAGCTCAGTTCACCTGTTCTGTTTTATTATTCACTTTTAGCAAACAGAAACATACTAAACCACACCTATAAAAGTTCCTACTTTTCTTGGTAGCAAAAGAAATAGTATTTTTCAATTCACCTCATACAAGTACTGTAGTACAATCTCTTTATTGTGAAAGTGAAACTTACAACTGTAGATTTTTTGTTACATAACTGCACTCAAAAACAAAACAATGTAAAACTTTAGAGCCTATAAGTCCACTCAGTCCTACTTCTTGTTCAGCCACTCATGAAGACAAATAAGTTTGTTTACATTTACGGGACATAATGCTGCCTACTTATTAGTTACAATGTCACCTGAAAGTGAGAACAGGCATTTGTATGGCACTTCTGTAGCCAGCATTGCAAGATATTTACACGCCAGATATGCTAAACATTCATGTGCCCCTTCATGCATCGGCCACCATTGCAGAGGACATGCTTCCATGCTGATGATGCTCGTTAAAAAAAATACGTTAATTAAATTTATGACTGAACTCTTTGGGGGAGAATTGTATGTCTCCTGCTCTGTTTTACCTGCATTCTACTATATATTTTATGTTATAGTAGTCTCGGATGATGACTCAGCGCATGCTGTTTGTTTTAAAAACACTTTCACTGCAGATTTGACAAAACACAAAGAAGGTACCAATGTGAGATTTCTATAGATAGCTACAGCAGTGGACCCAAGGTTTAAGAATTTGAAGTGTCTTTCAAAATCTGAGAGGGATGAGGTATGGAGCATGCTTTCAAAAGTCATAAAAGAGCAACACTCCAATGTGGAAACTTCAGAATCTGAACCACCAAAAAAGAAAATCAACCTTCTGCTGGTGGCATCTCACTCAGATGATGAAAATGAACATGCATCGGTCCGCACTGCTTTGGATTGTTATTGAGCAGAACCCTCATCAGCATGGGCGCATGTCCTCCAGAATGGTGGTTGAAGCATGAAGGGATATATGAATCTTTAGCGCATTTGGCATGTAAATCTTGTGACGCTGGCCACAACAATGTCATGTGAATGCCTGTTCTCACTTTTAGGTGACACTGTAAACAAGAAGCGGGCAGTATTATCTCCTGCAAATGTAACCAAACTTGTTTGTCTGAGCGATTGGCTAAATAAGAAGTAGGACTAAGTGGACTTGTAGGCTCTAAAGTTTTACATTGTTTTATTTTTGAATGCAGGTGGTGTTTTCTTTTAAACATAATTCTGCATTTGTAAATTCAGATTTCATGATAAAGTGATTGCACTACAGTATTTGCAATGGGGGAATTGAAAAATACTATTCCTCTTGTTTTTTTACAGGGAGCACTGTACACTTTGTATTCTGTGTTGTAGTTGAAATCAATATATTTTGAAAATGTAGAAAGCATCCAAAAATATTTAAATAAATGGTATTTCATTATTGTTTAACAGCGCGCTTAATTGCGATTAATTTTTTAAATCACGATTAATTTTTTTAATCGCTTGACAGTCCTAAAAATTACAAATTGGCAGTTGTGAATTAATTGCACAGTCTGCTTTCCTGATATTTTATAAATGGTATCTTCACCACAGCTACCTATTTTGTGTTAATTTTTTATAGCTTTTATGACTCCCATTGGAGTCCGTGGAAGTTTTGTCTGAGTAGGGGCTGCTCAGTTGGGTGCAAAGTAATTGACATGCATAGGATCCTATTTGTCGTCATTGATTCTTTTTTCATGATGTTTGAGCGCCTCGTCATGCACAGGATGTGCCACAGAAATTGTTAAAAGAACTCGATCTGATTTTCATAGTAGCTGAGCACCCGGTGCTCCTATTGTAACTAGTGGACCTAAGCTACTTGACATCAGTGGGAGTCTTTCCATAGGCTTCAATGGGATTTGGATTAGGCCCTAAATGTTGAGCGTTGATGAAAAACAGGCAGCTGTTCCTTGCTGCACAAAGCTGCCAAGCTAAAGCCAGACATAACATATAACAAGTGATGTCCAGAAACAAAAGGAAGAAAGAAAGGGATGAAAAGGCTAATTATAGCAGTACTTTGCTTACTGCTCAAACTCAGACCTGATTAAATTTCACATCATTATACTTTTCAGCACTATAAATTGTCAGAATCACCTTAGGCCTCCTGATTGAACAGCACACTGACTGAATACACATAGTATCATTTAAAATTAATTGCCTTTATCAACAGAACTTTAAAAGGTTTTATTCAAGTTATATTGATGGATTGCATTTAATTCAGACAAGAATGACCCACTGCAGTTACCTGGAATTTACATTAGCAGTGTTCAATTGACAATAAATCAAACTAACTCTTCAGTTTAATGTTCTTAACATTTGAGGAGCTAACCTCACTTTAAAACCAATTTGCATTATTTTGAACATTTTGAACCCATCACATTAACCTCCCATTGTATTCTCTCTTTCTTTCCGACATGGCCATTTTTAATTTTTTCCATTGCTTTGAACTTTTGTTGCACAATTATCACTATGCAGCACCTGATGGCATGTTCTGCATGACTCGGGATCGATTCAAGCTCTGTCGTTTGGCCATTTGAGATTTGTTTTCTTTATGACTCTGGAAAAAAAAAGTAGATTATTACCATGCAAAAGATTTCTCTGACTATATGAGCCACAATTTGGTTTGGCACACTGTGAAATTAGTCAAAGACTAATTTAGTTTGTGTTATTTCCTCTCCCTATTCCAACTAAGCAGTCCTATATCACAAATAAAGTTGCCAGGTTATTTCCTACTGTATATTCAGTACTTAGTAAATAGCATATATAGCTATGCTGAATATATTTGTGCAAATAGACATGAATGTGTAGCTCTAGAGAATTAAAATAATGCTTCTTGGAACTTGGGGGTTCAGATTTACCAAGCCTTTTTAGAGTATCAGAATATAAGCATTCTTGGAGTTCACTGGTACATCTCATTGATCACTCACAGTAAGTGGTGATAGAGAGGTGGAAAGATGGGGAAAAGGATAAAAGGGAGTGAAATAAGGTGGAGATAAACAAAGGACTACAGGGGTAATTAGGCAGGCAGTCTATATCCAGTTCCGGGTTCTTCATCACAGATATATTTCTGTTAACCATAGCTAATCAAGTGTATGTGCATGTATCAACAATACTTCATAATTATTACAGGGTTACACATTGAATCTGGTGAACAAGTCACTTTATAAGTTTATCTTTTTGCTTCTGTCAAGGTTCCTCCCCCACTCTGAACTCTAGGGTACAGATGTGGGGACCTGCATGAAAAACCTCCTAAGCTTATCTTTACCAGCTTAGGTCAAAACTTCCCCAAGGTACAAAATATTCCACCCTTTGTCCTTGGATTGGCCGCTACCACCACCAAACTAATACTGGTTACTGGGGAAGAGCTGTTTGGACGCGTCTTTCCCCCCAAAATACTTCCCAAAACCTTGCACCCCACTTCCTGGACAAGGTTTGGTAAAAAGCCTCACCAATTTGCCTAGGTGACTACAGACCCAGCCCCTTGGATCTTAAGAACAATGAACAATCCTCCCAACACTTGCACCCCCCCTTTCCTGGGAAATGTTGGATAAAAAGCCTCACCAATTTGCATAGGTGACCACAGACCCAAACCCTTGGATCTGAGAACAATGAAAAAGCATTCAGTTTTCTTACAAGAAGACTTTTAATAGAAATAGAAGTAGATAAAAGTAAAGGACTCACCCCTGTAAAATCAGGATCGTAGATACCTTACAGGGTAATTAGATTCAAAAACATAGAGAACCCCTCTAGGCAAAACCTTAAGTTACAAAAAAGATACACAGACAGAAATAGTTATTCTATTCAGCACAGTTCTTTTCTCAGCCATTTAAAGAAATCATAATCTAACACGTACCTAGCTAGATTACTTACTAAAAGTTCTAAGACTCCATTCCTGGTCTATCCCCGACAAAGACAGACTATAGACAGACACACAGACCCTTTGTTTCTCTCCCTCCTCCCAGCTTTTGAAAGTATCTTGTCTCCTCATTGGTCATTTTGGTCAGGTGCCAGCGAGGTTACCTTTAGCTTCTTAACCCTTTACAGGTGAGAGGAGCTTTCCCCTGGCCAGGAGGGATTTCAAAGGGGTTTACCCTTCCCTTTATATTTATGACAGCTTCATACTGGTATAGATATATAAACTGCAAGCTTAGGGCCTGATACACTAGAAATTTCCTGTCTAGTATTTTACAAGGTCTGCCACCAAAATTATGGCATGTGCAGAGAAGTAGCACTCGCTGCCTGTTTAGAAATTCTGATATTTTATTTAACATAAATTTTACCATCGGGTACTCCACAACTCTTAAAGTAGAATTCACCAGGCCAAACCAGTAACTCTACTGACTTAGTTTGACTGCTACTTAGAATTCCAAATGGAAATCTGTGTACTTCCTCCAAATTCAATGCCATGTACCTCTCGTGGAGAAACTTCTGTGAGAGTCAAGGTAAGGATCAATTCAATGTTATGAAGCAGCAGCTGTGGTGCACTGGATCTCAATTACTTCCAGTCATAGAACAGTAAAATCCATCAGGCTGAAGTCTGTTGCTGTCAAGTCTCTTGGGGGCAGGTCTTGTGCCATCATCCGTCATGGGCAAAGGGTGGAAGTACTGTGCAATGAGAAATTGATAAGGTGTTTTAAATAACTTCCATCCACAGGGGTTCTTCTAAAATGTTCTTCATAACATGCATACTTTCTGGATTCAGCTTATAGCGGGAATATAGGCAGAGTCTATCAGCAACTTTCGTGGGTTCTTAATTCTGTGTATTTCAAAGAATTCTGCAAGTTGAATTCATTTCAACCGGGTAAAAAGTGTGTCTTTGGGTCTGATCCAACCTGCATCAAAGTCAATGGGAACCTCTAAATTGACTAAATGGGTGTTGGATCAGGCCCCTTATATTTGTCTCCAAATTTTTCTATTTAGCAGTTCTTAAGTATTCACATATATGTCTCAACAGTAGAATCAACAGATAGTGCAACTAAATCCTACCAACTGATTGCCATTGAATCAATGACAAAATACCTATTGAATTCAGTGTGACCAGGATTTGGCACTAAAGGTTCGCCTTGATACAAGGCCACTGCATTCTAACTACTACCAGCAGCTTGAAATCCCTAACAAACTTCCTCAAATATGAATACCTCACTCCAGCTATGCAAAATTCTTACATCTTAAGAGCAGCCTAATAGAAAGTGCACACTGGGTGAAATCCTGACTCCACTGAAGTCAATGTCAAAACTTCAAGTGATTACACTGGGGCCAGTGTACAACCCATTGATATTGTTTAAATACTGTTCATTGCATTAACATAAGAACATAAGAACAGCCATACTGGGTCAGACAAGGCCCATCTAGCCCAGGGGTTCTCAAACTTCATTGCACCGTGACCCCTTCTGATAGTAAAAGTTACTACATGACCCCAGGACAGAGGACCAAAGCCTGAGCCTGCCCAAGCCTCACTGACCTGGGGCCCAAGGGCGTCAGCCCCAGGCAGGGGGCCTGTAACCTGACTCCCAACACACAGGGCTGAAACCCTCAGATGGTGGGGCTCGGGCTTTGGCCCTGGGCTGCAGCAAGTCTAAGCCAGCCCTGGCAACCCCATTAAAATGAGGTTGCGACCCACTTTGGGGTCTCAACCCACAATTTGAAAACCGTTGATCTAGCCCAGTAGCCTGTCTTCCAACTGTGGCCAATGCCAGGTGCCCCAGAGGGAATGAACAGAATAGGTAATCATCAACTGATCAATCCTCGGTTGCCCATTCCCAGCTTCTGGCAAACAGAGGCCAGAGACACCATCCCTGCCCATCCTGGGTAATAGCCATTGATGGACCTATCCTCCATGAACTTATCTAGTTCTTTTTTGAACCCTGTTATAGTCTTGCACGTCACAACATCCTCTGGCAAGGAGTTCCACAGGTTGACTGTGTGCTGTGTGAAGAAATACTTCCTTTTGTTTGCTTTAAACCTGCTGCCTATTAATTTAATTTGGTGACTCTTAGTTCTTGTGTTATGAGAAGGAGTAAATAACAATTCCTTATTTACTTTCTCCACACCAATCATGATTTTATAGACCTCTATCATACCCCCTCTTAGTTGTCTTTTTTCCAAGCTGAGAAGTCCCAGTCTTATTAATCGCTCTGAGTATGGAAACCATTCCATACCCCCTATTAAACAAGTATTTAAGACTGTATATATCTAAAACTGGTCAACAGTAAAGAAATGTAAAGCAGTAAATGCTGGGCAACCAACAGATCCTTGGGGTCAGATCCTTAGCTGATATAAATCAGACATATGCCAATTAACAGCAGTTGAGGATCTGGCCCATGGAACTGCCCTCAAAGAAAACTGAATCACAGAATTGTAGCTCAGAAAAAATATAATAAATGTGAAAGGAAGAAAATAAGAAATTACTTTGGTGAAAGTAGATTTTACAGGCTATATTTTATGTGGATGCCAGTAGTGTTAGGAGAAAGCAGCGTTATTACAACTGGATTATATCAAATATACAGAAGCTATTCCTGCATTTCTTATCCAGGCATAACTCCCATTTATACGTGGAAGGATTTTGCTTCCGAAAGGACTGCAGGATCATAACCATATTCATTTGGAGTTATTTATTTCTAATTGGGTTTGCAGTAAGATTAATACACAATATCTTGTACAATGGGAATGATCAAATAAATAATAAACCCAAGGCATAGTTGTTGTAGAGTTAAGTTGTACTTATTTTTAACTATGCAAATTCAGTAATATTTGGTTTATGACCTCTGGGTATTTGTCAGTTGACTCTGCATGCACAAGTACATGTACATATGTATATAATTTTGTCAAGACTATGACTTTATTAAACATTTGGGACCACTCTTTGAAGTAGACTTCATTCTTCTATTAGCTTTGACATAGGAAGCACTGCAACAGTCTCAAAAAATTATTGGCATTTGGAACAACTAATACATTCTACAGTGAAATGTAAATTACTTTGCATTTACAAATCTAATACCGTGGTGGAATCATTTTGTCATACTAATTTATCTTAGGAGCCAGCTTGGAAAACTATAAATTATTAAGGTTTCAGAGTAGCAGCCGTGTTAGTCTATATCCGCAAAAAGAAAAGGAGGACTTGTGGCACCTTAGAGATGAACCAATTTATTTGAGCATAAGCTTTCGTGAGCTACAGCTCACTTCATCGGATGCATTCCGATGAAGTGAGCTGTAGCTCACGAAAGCTTATGCTCAAATAAATTGGTTCGTCCCTAAGGTGCCACAAGTCCTCCTTTTCTTTTTATAAATTAAGTCATTAATATTTATGGGGCTATGGGAATCACATGTTATAGTAAAAGTGTATTAGTGTGTATTTCTAGGCCCTGCCAAAACACCCATGTGTTTTACCACTTCTGTTGTGGGTAGTCAGATCTAATACTTACAAAAATACATCCTACTTAACAAAGATGACTTCAAAATATGTTTTGTTCATGTGCATGACTCTTATGTATTAAACTTTTTCTTTTTGTTTACCACCCCACCTTCTTTTTTTTTTTACACCTGTCATAAATATAAAGGGAAGGGTAAACCCCTTTAAAATCCCTCCTGGCCAGAGGAAAAATCCTCTCACCTGTAAAGGGTTAAGAAGCTAAAGGTAACCTCGCTGGCACCTGACCAAAATGACCAATGAGGAGACAAGATACTTTCAAAATCTGGGAGGAGGGAGAGAAACAAAGGGTCTGTGTGTCTGTCTATAGTCTGTCTTTGTTGGGGATAGACCAGGAATGGGGTCTTAGAACTTTAGAAAGTAATCTAGCTAGGTATGTGTTAGATTATGATTTCTTTAAATGGCTGAGAAAACAATTGTGCTGAATAGAATGACTGTGTGTCTTTTTTGTAACTTAAGGTTTCGCCTAGAGGGATTCTCTATGTTTTGAATCTAATTACCCTGTAAGGTATTTACCATCCTGATTTTACGGGGTGAGTCCTTTACTTCTATCTACTTCTATTTCTATTAGAAAGTCTTCTTGTAAGAAAACTGAATGCTTTTTCATTGTTCTCAGATCCAAGGGTTTGGGTCTGTGGTCACCTATGCAAATTGGTGAGGATTTTTACCAAACCTTTCCCAGGAAGTGGGGTGCAAGGGTTGGGAGGATTTTAGGGGGAAAGACGTGTCCAAATTACGTTTCCCAGTAAACTCAGTTAGAGTTTGGTGGTGGCAGTGGTTATTCCAAGGACAAAGGGTAAAATTAATTTGTACCTTGGGGAAGTTTTAACCTAAGCTGGTAAAAGTAAGCTTAGGAGGTTTTCATGCAGGTCCCCACATCTGTACCCTAGAGTTCAGAGTGGGGGAGGAACCTTGACAACACTATATTTAGTATTAAAATTGTTTATGGAACTCATATCTTAGCCTCACATGAGGACTGTTTTGCCTTATTCACCAGAGAAGGTTTTCCTGTAGATGTCTCTCTTTGAAGCTTACCTGGAAACAAAGAAGCCTAAAGCATGTGGCACACTGAGAATTTTTATCAATCATTAAGTGTTAAATAATTGTAACTTGCATAATATCTCTGTCTGCTGAACTTGAGTGGATTGGGATTTGTAAATGCTCTTTACATAGACGGTATTTTAAAAGCATTATATTAAGCAGTTGAAAACAATGAAAACAAGCATTTCATATAGCACATATCTTTTGGGGTTTGTTTGTTTTTGTTTTTTTGGTGGGGGAGAGGATATAAGCTATCGTCATCAAAAAGACAAATCATATTCCCCAGTTTTTTCGTTTTCAATGTTTTTAAATAGTAAAATGCAGCAGTTACGCGTGCTTTCTGTCTGAGGTTGTCAAAACATGTTGCTAAGGGGAATAAGTACTATTTCCCCCCATTTTACATATAATAAAATGTTGTGCAGAATTTAAAGACTATTTATGTGGTTAAAATTAAGCATCTGATTAAGTGCTTTGCTGGTTTGGGTCTGGTTGCTCAAGGTCTGATCTAACACTTAATGGGAATCTTTCAAGTGACTTTAGTAAGCTTTGGATCAGGCCTTAGGAGCCTAAAGCAGAGCAGGCCAAAGAGCCCATGTCTCCTGACTCCCAGTCCCTTGCTTTAACAACCAGATTATTCTGCTTCCCTTTTCTAGCATCTCCTGATCAGGGTTGTGGCACTGGATATTTTCTAGGAATTTACAGCTAGAGTGGGTGAAATTTATTGGCCAAAACATTTATTCAGCAAAAAATGCAGATTTGGGTTGACCAAAGCATTTTGTGAAGTCAGGTTGAGTTTGCTGAATTGTTTCACTGGGGAAAACAAACAGGAAAAATAATCAGAAAAAAATCAATGTTTTGTTTTGACACTTTTGAAATAAACCACTTTGATTTTATGATTCCAAATGTCTTTTCATTTTGAATTTTACTGCCATTTGAGTTTAAAAAATATAAACAGTCATTAGTACATAAACTTTTGACTGACTGTACAATAAATAAATATTACTACTTTAATATTATTCAGTAATTGCTCTTACATTATAGCAGGTTGCAGTTCGTGTAAAAACAGGTTAATTTTTATCACCAGCGGAGAGATTAGACCAATGGCAAAGAGATCATTAATTTAAATTTTATTTAAGGAGCATTCCTCTTCAAGGCCTAGCCTGACACACATTCATTTTTCACCCAGCATGCTCAAAGCAGACTTGTAGATATCCACATACAATAGCTCAGCATTTTGGGATACATTATCTTTCTTTTTTTGCCCATCCACTAGGGAGAAACCTGATTTGTTCTCTTATACAGTATTTCTTTCATCTCTTCTGCAATAAGTGAGGATCTAGTCTTTCTCTCTGAGGGCCGAAAATCTATGTAAAAAGGTATTATCTGAATCCTTTTTGTCTAATGAATTATGGTGTCCCGGTGTAAGCCTAAATATCATTGCCACATAGATAGGTTTATCCTTGGACTAAGAAATATTTGTTTTCCTCAGTTCCATTAGGTATGTCTAATGTCCTAATGTTGTGGGGTCATTGTTTCATTCACAAAGTGAAGCTGAATGCAGGTTAAATGAAAAAAGTGGAACTTCATTAAACCCTGTAGACTGGTCTGTCTTTGTGGCTGAGTTGCTTCTAGCCTAACTCTTTGTGTTGCCTGTTCCACTCGTGTTCCGTCAATAACAGTTCCTCCAGGGCACATGGGCCCTCTGACTTAGTGCCCCTATCATGATACACTCTTATATAGAATGCCCCCTAGTCTGCCCACTCACTCTTCTTATCTGTAATGACTTGTCTTTCAGTAAGCAGATGATCTGTAGTTAATGGCATATATTCTATTTACCCCTACAGAGCACAGCTGTGGAGGAGGTTGCCTTGCGCTTGTGGCTCTGATGGGCTTGTCTATGCTGGAAACCGTGAGGCGTATCCATGAAGACACAGAGTTTCATGTTTAACACAGTTTCAGTTGGTTGTGGTTAACCCTACGGTGATCCCACTGTCGTATTTGCGTAGTTGAAGTATCAGTGTATGATTCCATTCAATTTATTTTATTTTTACTTCTGTACTAAGTTTTTCCTGTGCTTTTAGCTTGTGACCATTTTAACTGCACTGGACAGTCTATCTCCGGTATATTTCAACTTGATCAGGATTAGAGCTGGGCAGGAAACTGTTTTCCTGTGCAGTGAAAATTTTAGATTTGAAAAAAAAAACCTTTGTCTTGAATTAGCATAAGAAGTAAAAATCTCAAAATTTTGTGGACCAAGATTCTGGAAAAATATTGGGTTCAGATCAATCAAAATGTTTTGTTTCAATTTTCATTGTTTTTAAAAGGGTTTGTTTTCACTATAATTTGCTTAAATTTCAAAATAAATTATTTGTTTCAAACCAGAAAACTGAATTTTGTTTAAAAATTCTGTCAATATGAAACATTTTTATAATTTTGAAACAAAATTCAATTAAAAAATTTCCAAAGTCAAGAAATTAGTCAAACTGACTTTCCTGTAAAAGTTCTGATTTTGATGAATCAGCATCTTCTGAGTTAAAAAAAAAATTGAACAGTTCCTGATGAACTGTAAAAAGAATGTCGGACCAACAGGAGAATAATCTGTATTTGAGGCAGCTTGTGAATGTAATGAGATTGTATGTGATAATATCTTCTCGAGTTTCCCTGTGGAAACGTGACATAATTCCTGCATTTGTAGTTAAGCATAGTTACAGAAAATACTCAGTTTTTGTGGTAAGTGGAAATCTGTTATGTAGTTACTAATACTGACATTGATCTTACAATATATTACTGCTATTGTTAAATGAGATTAGTTGATCCATTGAATAAATATGCATGAGAAGTGATCCTAACTATCCTGTTCCATGACAAATCAGCTCCTATCCACCCTGGATAGAGGATTAGTGGACCCATGGAGGTTGCTCATTTGTTTCAAACTGGAAAACTGGATTTTCTAGTTTGACACAAATGAGCAATGCTGTGACCTGCAATGGGGTAGTCTGTGCAGCAACCAGGTCAAAAGCCAGTGGCATGAGTGTGTCATTTTATGACCAAATGTTGAATAGCTGGTGATGGGCAAGTTTTGTATAATTTCTGACAAAAAAGAATGAACACATATAAGCCCAATAATTGCTCACATCACTGGCCAAACCAATTTTGTGAACTGAAATAACTTTTACAAGTTTTCACTTCAAGGAACACAACCTTGATAAAATGCTTGAGTGATAACATATGCCAGGAGTTTGGTTAAGATCTCACAGCAAGTTTAAGCAGTTTTACCTCGGTCTGATCCCACTGTTTCTAAAGTGGATATTTACCCCTTCTTTTTTAAAGCAGTACCAGGAATAATAAAGGAAACACCTTTTGAAAAAGATATGCAAATCTATTGTGCCTAAAGGGGGATTAAATGAATCAGGCAGGTAAAATCCATATTGACATAGTTAGTATCTAAGTCCGTGAATACACTCAGGTTCACTTATTCCTGGAAAGACAAAAATAGATTTAGACACCATTAGTCATTTTAAGTGCTGTTGGAAGTACTGTGGGGAAGCAGGGAGAGAATGCTTCCATATTTTTCTTATAATTTTGGTAAGTGGTTAAACAAACTATGTTGGTTTATCTTAGTAAAAGTCATCACACTTATTTCTTTAAGAGGTTCACTTGACACACATAGCACGTGTACATTTCTAACTTGGCAGTGGTGCTGCAGTTACATATTTTGATTCATCAGCATCAAGAACTATAGAAGATCAATACAGTTCCTATTCACAGTTTTCAAATTGAGAAGAGAGTTTGACTTGTCTGACATGTTTAAAGGTCCATTAGGTGGTATTCCCAGAAAGTTAAAGCAGAAGTCTTGGCAATGAAATAACTATGGCAATCAAGTAACTTAGCAATGGAGTAACTATGCTTGGTGTCACATGGAGAGTGAAAAGATCAAGCAAATGTGCACAAGAACAAGCCACAATGAAAAATATCTTACAATGAAAGAGCTATAGTGGCAATAGGCTATGTGACCATATCAAAAGAAGTAAAGATGAAAGATAGACTATAGAGGTGACAGAAATGACAAATGCTGGCATAGCTGGTCTTTTAATGGCAAAGATGAAGGGATGAACTAACTATATTAAAGACTTATACAGTCATGCTGGGCACTGGGAAAGGATGCTTTGTATCACAATATTGAGATGGACGGCAAACGAGGTTGTAGTGATGATAGTAACCTTACTGCATGTAGTTGTGCCCCGAGCATTGGAACTCTCTGGTACAATAAGGTGGTATGATTGGCAAAGCCTATAGATAGCACTTCGAGAGTTATACTGTAATTTTTGAGGATTTGAGGGATCAAAGGATTGATATTTGCCTCTGAACTGGGTGATGTTACATATATAATTATTTCACTAAAAAAAGTGTGTCAAAAACCATTTGCCCAGAAAATAAGCAAACTGCATTTTTTGAATATTTATTAAGTTATTATTGACATTTCTAAGTGTCTGGCTGTTTATGTGGCTAGTTCAAAATAAAATGTTTTAGAAAGATAACTTGCTCTTAGTTATTGTCATGGTGCCTGCGGCGCCTCCTGCTGGTCTCTCAGGGAATAAGCTCTTCCAGCCTCCAGAGCAACCTCTGCAGGCTGATATCCTGCTTGCTGCTGGTCCTCTTGTCCCTCCTGGACCCCAGTGCCCCTTTTACTCAGGGTGCTGCCCCCTGGCAGTACCCCCCCCCAGTCTCTGGGTCTCCCCTCCCCAGGGAACCCCCAGCCACTATCCCCACCTCGCCTCAGTCTTTGGCTACTGCCAGTCACCATTGAGCCCCCGCACACTGGGGCGGACTGCAGTGTATAAGCCAATCATCACAGGCAAGGGGGTTTCAACCTGCTGCCTCTGCCTACCTTTGGGGTAGGCAACCTGTGGGGTTTCAAGGCTGGAGCTCCCCAGCTCCCTTGGCCTTCCCCCAGTCCTGCTCCACCTCTGGTACGCTCCCCAGCAGCCAGGCCCATCTCCCTCCACAACTAGAGAAGACTCAACTCCTGGCCCATTGCCCTCTTATAAGGGCCAGCTGAGCCTGCTTCCCCCAATCAGCCTGGGAACTGCTTGCTCCCAGCCACAGCCCTCTCCCAGGGCTGATTTCAAGCCCTTCAGGGCAGGAGCGGGTGACCACCCCATTACAGTTATTTACCTCAGACCAGGCAGAAGGGTAGAGTACAAAAACTTAATCTGTAATCGGTTCTAGACGTAGTCCACATTTTGGCTAATAGAAAGGTATTAGGGACATTTCAGACAGCAACACACTGCTAGGTGAAGCATTGAGGAAAATGTTTGTTTATCTTGTTTTCCTACTAGGCAGCAAAAATTTTCTGGTGTGTCCTCCACATTCAGTCTACAGGGAGGTGGGCAGGAACAAAAACAGAGCCTGCAGTATAACATAGAAATGAGATTTGCATTCATAAAACCAACACAAAGGGTTTTGGACACACATATACTGGGGCCCATCATCTTTGTCTATGTTGTTTTGTTCCTGTTTTCTCTTATGGTTCTTTGCTGGAGGAGGATATCCATTTCAGGCAGCTTTAGGGTTCTTTTGTGCCATTGACGATTTAATCAATTGTGGACGAGATGCTGTTCCCAAAAAAGTCAATGGGAATTTTTCAACCAAATACCTTGGTCAATCTGCTGGTGTGGGAAAAATTCCTTCCCAGCCCCCCAAGAAAGGAGTTGCTAGCACAATGCCCACAGTAAGCCTGACCAACCCTGGTATTTGCCACCTCCAAGGGTAGGGAAGGTGGATGAGTTTGCCCCACCTGGTCCAGGAAGAAATGGCTTCTCTTGCTGAGCTTGCCCTTTATCAACTCCTCAGACCTTTTGGTCCCTGGAGGGTGAGTCAGCATCACCAGACTGACCCACTGCCCTTCTGCAGCAGCCACCCATGAAATGCTTTACCCCTTCCCTTGGCAAGGCAGACCAGGACCCCTCCCCACTTAAAGGTGTGTTGTGGTCATTGTCTGAATTCTCATTTCTTACAGATATTTGAAGTGTCTCTTCCTTGACTTGTTCATCACAATGAATACTTTCGTATAGGGATTTTCTTTCTTCACTCTCTCTACATAAAATTTATACAACCTTCCCCCAGTTAGGTGACCTGTGCCTCAGATATAAATCAGGTATACTGTTAGACAAGGCATATTTAATATATAGTACCATCATTTAGAGGCTGTTTTTAGTGCTGAGGAGCATTAAGTTCTGAAGTGTATTAAGCACAAAACTGTGTTTACCAGTATTGTTAAGAATCTGAATCAAATGCACAAAAGCTAGGAAATACAGATGTAGGCTCTTTCTTTCTTTCTTTCTTTATCCTTAGCTCATGCTTTTGTGCCTTGGTATTACAGTTTGTATGGTATTGTGATCAGCTACAATAAAGAAGGAAAGCTTCCCTAATTCTTGTGTGGAAGTCATAATCGTCACATGACTTTTGTCCTTTTGTCATATTTTTTAGCATAAAGCAAAGAAACAAAATAACCGAAATGATGATTCTTCCACTAAAATATTGCATTTTGTTACCAGGAAGCTCGGTCCTACCGAGTGCTGAATGTTCTGGTCCTGATCCAGCATGAAAGCACATGCTTAACTTTAAGATCATAAACAGTCCCATTGACATCCATAGATAGAATGCTTTGCTGGCCTGGAGCCAGAGTGCTCAGCACCTGGCAGGACTGAACCCAAAAGGCAGAGGAAAATATCTCCAGTTCTGTGACATAGCCCCATAAACACCTTCCTTTCCTCCTGATGTCCTCAAGTTAAGCTAACTATTCTCTGACCAAGCAAGTACTGTGTGGAATCTGTTAAGGCTACTCCTGAGCAGAGATGGCAATAAAATAGTATTTTCCTTGAAGAATTTTGAAAGAAATTCAACATTTAACAAAAATTGGGTGAAAATTTTCCACTTTTTTCACCAAGTAAAAAGTGAAAATTTTTCTGGTTCTTTTTTGTTTGTTTTTTTAAAAAAGCACCTTTCAAATTTTTGAAAGAAATACTTTTTCATGAAAACCCATTTTGAAAAAATGCCATTTTTCACAGAAAATGTTTTTTGAAGAACGAAAAAAACATTTTTGAGGGAAAGAAAGAGGTGGAATGTGGTAGGAAAGGATATGAGAACCTTAAAAAGTTATGTTTCAGAGTAGCAGCCATGTTAGTCTGTATCCGCAAAAAGAAAAGGAGGACTTGTGGCACCTGAGACTAACACATTTATTTGAGTGTAAGCTTTTGTGAGCTACAGCTCACTGCATCCGATGAAGTGAGCTGTAGCTCACGAAAGCTTATACTCAAATAAATTTGTTAGTCTCTAAGGTGCCACAAGTCCTCCTTTTTTAAAAAAAAGTTACGTTAGAGCGAACTTGGATAAAATGTTCACAATTGGGGGATTTATCTGAACCTTTTGTGATTTACCCATTAATTGTATGTTCTTGCAGATTACTTGATGATATTTTACTAACTGTTACCCAATTCCTTAGCTCAAATGTTTCTAAGTGACTTGCAGTTTTGTAGGTTTATATAAATGCTACAGTGTTAAAACCAAAACAATTAGATGAACACCCTTTCTTTACATTTTAGATTACCATACATATGAATCTTTTTATCACCTTCAGCTAGTTACAAATTACATGGATCTTACTTTGTGTGAAGGTAAAATGAAGGAATAGTTTTTTTTTTCTCACCCAATGTTCAAGACATCACATATTTTTTTTAAATAATTACATATTTAGAGACTCTGTTGATTTACACCAGCTTAGCTCCATTTGAAATCAATGGAACGAAGCCATTATGGCCTTCATGTTCCAAATTCATTGAGTATTTCGAGGTTAGGATTGCCATCTAAGATTACTTATGTGGGCCAGTTTCTCAACAACAGATGTTCCCACTGTGAGAGCCTGTGGTACCCATTTATCCTCCTCCTTTCCAAAAGACCACAAGGAAAAAAGAATGTCCGTACATAGACTAGTCATGAGACTGTAACCTTTATTCTGACAGTGCTTTTCAATCTTTCCTCCATGCTGAGCTGACTGCAGTAGGTCTTTTTAGCACTCACATGTTTATTTCAAACTCCAGCAGTTCACAAAATTAATTTCTGTTGGAATCAAAATGTCATGATGAGGCTGGTTATTTTGACTGGGCTTTTACCGTATCCTCTATACAAAGCAACTGATTTACTTTCTATTAATTATGCATCAGCTATAGGGACCTCCTGGTGTGTTCTCTTCAAAGCATTCTGCCATTAAAGCTTGTTCTCGGGTTTACTGTACTGAAAGGTGTGTGTGTGTGTGTGTGTGTCTTACCATCAAGCTTAAAGTACTTTTCAATTGTAGAATGCAAGGGAATGATTATTTTGTACCATGCATTCATTACACTCCAAAATAACAATACCTGTTGCAAACACTTTACATGCTTTTTTAATTCCTTATGAATATAAGCAAAGAAAGTTCAACCAAATTGTGCTCCTTTTTATCTAATTTTGAAAACTCCTGCAAAATTAATCTCCTGTTCCTTCCTGCATACCACAATGAAATGCTTAATATTGCTTTGTCAGGAGAGCGATCTAATGCACCAGCTTACTGAAGCTTGAAAGATTAATAAAAATTACATTCTTATGTGGTTTGTCTAGAAAATATATTGTTCAATGCACCTTGAATTTAAGGACACATATTAAAGGTGGTTATCACACTTGTTTGCTTTGATTCCTTTACAGTACTGGCCAATAACATTTTCTTTGTTTTGCCATTTTCTGTTATGTTGTTCGTCTGAGAGATGTGGATGGGGATTAAACAAAATGGTCAGCTGAACCCGACTGATCTCATTGCTGTACAGCTGGTTTTTCATAGATTCATAGGTTCATAGATATTAAGGTCAGAAGGGACCATTATGATAATCTAGTCTGACCTCCTGCACAATGCAGGCCCAGAATCTCACCCACCCACTCCTGCAATAAACCTCTCACCTATGTCTGAGCTATTGAAGTCCTCAAATCATGGTTTAAAGACTTCAAGGAGCAGTGTGGGAGGGATAGCTCAGTGGTTTGAGCATTGGCCTGCTAAACCCAGGGTTTGTGAGTTCAATCCTTGAGGATTTAGGGATCTGCGGCCAAAATTGGGGATTGGTCCTTTGAGCAGGGGGTTGGACTAGATGACCTCCTGAGGTCCCTTCCAACCCTGATATTCTATTCTATGATCAATTAGAACCATTCAGTAGCATAAAAGGCTGAGTGTCTCTGAATCAAGAATCAGAGGGGTAGTCGTGTTAGTCTGTATCCACAAAAACAATGAGGAGTCCAGTGGCACCTTAAAGACTAACAGATTTATTTGGGCATAAGCTTACAGATGCAGGCATAAATATATTGGCACATGAAGAGAACGGAGTTACCTTACAAGTGGAGAACCAGTGTTGACAAGGCCAATTCAGTTAGGGTGGATGTGGTCTGCTCCCAGTAATTGATGAGGAGGTGTTAATATAGAGACTGGGACTGGCTGGCTCACTACAAAAGCAATTTTCCCTCTCTTGGTATTGACACCTCCTCATCAATTATTGGGAGTGGACCACATCCACCCTGGCTGAATTGGCCTTGTCAACACTGGTTCTCCATTTGTACAGTAACTCCCTTCTCTTCATGTGCCAGTATATTTATTCCTGTATCTGTAATTTTCACTCCATGCATCTGAAGAAGTGGTTTTTTTATCCATGAAAGCTTATGCCCAAATAAATCTGTTAGTCATTAAGGTGCCACCAGACTCCTCATTGTTTTTCTGAATCAAGAGAGAGCTAGAGAAAAGGGGGCGGGATGTTTTGTAGGGAGAAATGCTAATGAGCCTAGTAAATGGGCTCAGGCTTGTGTGAGTATAATCTCTCCTTATGGCCTTTTACTATACTGTGATATCAAGGTGCTTCATAAAATCACTCCTGTCTATTATAAGCCCACTTACATTGCTGTGTTTATTCAAAAGGGTTTAACCAAAGTATTCTATAGACAAGTGAGGCATTATATATAGCACTGTACTGAGGAAATATTGTGTCTGCCAGGGCTGTTCATCACATGAAGCTATTTGTGTACTCTGTACAACACATCAATAAGTGTGGAATAAGTGGCTCTAGTGACACTTTAATTGCTTGGAATAGGATTATTCTATACAGTATTTGAGAACTGTTTTAATCTCTCTTATTCTGCTTTTGCCTTACAATATTTCTTTTACATAGGTAATGTAGAGCACAGAACATTTTGATAGTTATATTAAAATTCAGACCCAATAAACAATATTTATGATGGAAGGACAATCTGATATTGATCAAATGAACATAATATACCAAAATGTTTCCACTAGCACTGCAAGCTGCCGTGGTATATGAACTGTATGTCTCCGTATTATGCCAGTTCTAGTTCTGTAAGCGAGGGCCAAGTTCATCTGTGTGGGAGGCAGAACTTTCTCAAGGGCTGGCCTGAAACAGTGGAATTAACTCCCAGAGGAACTAAGGCCCTCACAAACCTCATCACTGTCCACTTCAAGTGCAAAGCTCACTTCTTCTACCTTCCCTTCTCTGATATAAACACATAACAGCATATACATTTAAAACAGCAACAGCCCCGTATACCACTAGCTACATGCAATCAATCAATGGCACTGTCGTTCTTTACAGAGCATGGCGTATGCGCCAAAGAGTTCTTCGGATAGCGGCTGAGTCCGATGCGCGAGTGACAGTCCCATCCAAAGATAGAGCACACCAACACACTAGCAATGCTCTGAGTCCAAACAGCGTATTCTTTCCTCCTCTGACATTGGTCATCACAAAGCTTGATCCAGCCTGCCTCACAACACCTTGCTCCATCTACAAACTAACTAGTCCACCAACTAGAGCGGCATTCTGCACGCCTTTCCCAATCGTTCACAGAGATTCCAACAGATACTAAGCTGTCTTTGCAAGCTTTCCAAAATCTGCACAGGGGTCTGCCTCTCCTTCTAGACCCTTTGTCCTCTTTGTTCCTTTTTAAAAAATAGGTACTATGTTTGCCCTTCTCCAGTGCTCTGGGATTTTCTTGAAAATAATTGCTAATGATTCCAAGACAGCTTCAGCTACTTCCTTAAGTACTCTATGGTGAATTTTGTCAGGCTCAACTACCCTGAATACAGCTAACTGATCTAAATATTGTTTAACCTGTACATCAAGACAAGCTCACAAGTTAACAATACTGCTACCTCATTGCTAATCTGATGATTGCTCTTCAGTCTTTATGAATATATTTTAAATAGAAAGTCGCTGTGATAGTGATGCAAAGTGTTGGATTTGGGGTTCTTCTTCTTCTTTTTTTTTTTTTTGGTTAATTACAGGAGAACCTGAAGGTTCCAATCACAGATCAAGGGCTCATTGTGCTAGGAACTGTTCCCACATGTAATAGCAAGACAGTCTCTGCCATAAGTGTTAGCATATGATGGACAACAGTTGGATACAACAAAGAGAGGGAAAGGACAAGATAACAGTGAAATCATCAAGTATGATATAACTTAAGTCACAGCATATTAAACACCTCCCCATTGCTGAATATTTTGTAAATGCCATGGCAGAGGCATTTTTTCAAGAAGGGATCTGAAGGACAATGTAGTGGCTTTATGGATTTTTACAGGGAGTTCTTGCCATGAAGAAAGGTAATAGAGAGTCAGAGCATAGAATGGAGGTACCAGTGTGACACGAAAATTCATTGTGCAGCTCCCAGTTACATCTGTAGGAGTTGCACCTTTTTAACTGATAGCAAATTAACTTTATGGGGTCCATTACTTTATGACAGTAATGGAAGTTGTATCAGGGCCATAACCTATACAGATGGAAAAATGTGAAGCTCTCTAGTTCATTCTATTGCCAATGCAGGATTATACCTCCAAATAAGTTTTTTTTTTCTAGCTCTTTTTTCCAGTCCAATTTTAAAATCCACCAAGTGATGGCACTTCTACCTTTTCCATTGGAAGATCATAGAATCATAGAATCATAGAATATCAGGGTTGGAAGGGACCCCAGAGGGTCATCTAGTCCAACCCCCTGCTCAAAGCAGGACCAATTCCCAGTTAAATCATCCCAGCCAGGGCTTTGTCAAGCCTGACCTTAAAAACCTCTAAGGAAGGAGATTCTACCACCTCCCTAGGTAACGCATTCCAGTGTTTCACCACCCTCTTAGTGAAAAAGTTTTTCCTAATATCCAATCTAAACCTCCCCCACTGCAACTTGAGACCATTACTCCTCGTTCTGTCATCTGCTACCATTGAGAACAGTCTAGAGCCATCCTCTTTGGAACCCCCTTTCAGGTAGTTGAAAGCAGCTATCAAATCCCCCCTCATTCTTCTCTTCTGCAGGCTAAACAATCCCAGCTCCCTCAGCCTCTCCTCATAAGTCATGTGTTCCAGTCCCCTAATCATTTTTGTTGCCCTTCGCTGGACTCTCTCCAATTTATCCACATCCTTCTTGAAGTGTGGGGCCCAAAACTGGACACAGTACTCCAGATGAGGCCTCACCAATGTCGAATAGAGGGGAACGATCACGTCCCTCGATCTGCTCGCTATGCCCCTACTTATACATCCCAAAATGCCATTGGCCTTCTTGGCAACAAGGGCACACTGCTGACTCATATCCAGCTTCTCGTCCACTGTCACCCCTAGGTCCTTTTCTGCAGAACTGCTGCCTAGCCATTCGGTCCCTAGTCTGTAGCTGTGCATTGGGTTCTTCCGTCCTAAGTGCAGGACCCTGCACTTATCCTTATTGAACCTCATCAGATTTCTTTTGGCCCAATCCTCCAATTTGTCTAGGTCTTTCTGTATCCTATCCCTCCCCTCCAGCGTATCTACCACTCCTCCCAGTTTAGTATCATCCGCAAATTTGCTGAGAGTGCAATCCACACCATCCTCCAGATCATTTATGAAGATATTGAACAAAACCGGCCCCAGGACCGACCCTTGGTACTATTAAGATCATTCCTTGGTACTATTAATAATAGTACCCTTGGTACTATTAAGATCATTCCAAAGTCACTGCTAGGAATATTCCTCAATAAGCCATCAACATTCATCTATGTTAATTGTACCCCCTTACTCTTCTGGTAGTTATACCCCCTTGAACAGTTCCTGCCGAAACAATTCCAGTGATTTTAAAAATCAATGAGTTTTTCACCTCTGAATGTTGTCTTTTTTTGCGAAACTACTCTTAGTGAAGAGTGCGACTCAAATTTTCACATGGATATACACACAAGTGTATGCTCAATTTTGGATTAACCCAGTTTAGGCACACAACAGCTCCATTATCTAAGCACCTGTGTAGCCTAATGGAAATTAATGGGGTCACTCCTGCTTAAAATTAAAGCTTAAAGTTCTGCAATCAATGGGGCTATCTCTGTGTTTAAGTGCTTTACTGCATCAGAGGCAAAGTGCTCATCACCCTGCAAGATTGAGCCCGAATCCCTGGATTTATAACAAGCCAAAGTGGCAGGTTCACAAAGGGGTTTGATTCTTTATGGTATTGAGTAATGTCCTCAATGTGACTGTGAAATGAATGTGATTTTAGGGCAGTTAGGTCCTCTCAGGATTGATCGGATAGGTATAGGTGTGCAAAGCCAACTTGTACGTGCACAGGGGATTTGTGCATGCATACACCGGACAAGTAAAATGTGCACATATGCTTTTGCACATACCCTGTTAAATATTTGTGCTAAAACTCTTTCCAGCTGGCAACACAAACAGTGAAAGGGAAAGTTTTAATAGTTTAACTTATCTTGTAACATTTTGTCATCTCTCTTCCAGTTTGTTTATTTGTATACTGAATGTTCTTGCATTTACAAACTGTAGTCTTACCTTGTTACCCAGGAATCAGTGCCATTAGTAGCTGACACCAATTGAAAGGCTCATTTAAAAAAGGTTATTGCCTAAATTAAGAACACAAAGGAAATCCATAATCTTCAGTAAGCATTAGGACTGGATGTGAAATTAACACTATGTTTTTTTCTATTTTTATATAATCTTATTACAATATTATATCTGTGTACATATTTTACTATATTTAAAAATGTGTATTTATTCAGATTAAGATGATCTTGCACCTTGTATATGCCAGGTATAAATATGAGACTTAATTATTTTAAATGACAATCATATTATTTATTTTAAAGATTGTGTCATTGAGCTTAGTGAAATGAAGACTTTACCATCTCAATAGTCCAAAATCATTATAAATTTCAAAGGGCAACTAAATCTGAATAAAGTATGTGAATTTAGTTGAAGTGTATGATAGGCACACAAGCAGGGGATAAAATGCAAATGATATATCCTTCAATAATCAGCATTCCTTTTTGATCTGTTAGCTTGTTTATAGTTGTAAAGAAAAAAATAATATGCGAACTGTCTTGTATAACAAGAAACATAAAATTCACACTATATTTATAGTGCTGGGACTGCTATGACATTCTGATTTATCAGTATCACAAAATGGCTTATTTTTATTGAGATAGTTGTCATTGGCTGATAACGCAAGGCAAGAATACTGGCCTTATTTAATGTAGCACTGGTGTTTGAGATCAAATGCATTTTGGTAAACTGAAACATTAAATTAGTAATCTAATGTTAGATGTATCATCTTCTCTGGTATTCTGGGCTTTTATGTTCAGATATTTACTGAACATTGTCATTGGAAGACATGTATAATTCACATAGATGGAAGGATTAGCAGCAGTAATTTGATAAGCAGAATGTCTTTCTGAAGTGAAGATTTTTTCTCTCTTTTTTAAAAAAGGTCATAATCTTTATTTTGGGTTCATCTGTGCCCCACTTTTCCACCTATTATATTGCTGTGGAGAAATCTCTGGTGGCAATAAGATAACTTCTTCAGAAATGATCCCACACATTTCATTCTCAGCTTGAACTAAAAGCCCTTTTAGCATTGAAAAGTCATGTGAATATCTTTGTGACTATTTTTGTTGCAGAAATGTAATTTAACACTCAGTCTTTATTTTGCGTATACCGCTTTATTCAGTAGTAATATGAACTGTAGGCTTCTTTCCATCTCCTGACCGTGCTGCTTTATTTGACTACCCTCCTGTCCCTTTGCACTCTGACCTGAATGATACTTTATGGGGGCCTCAGTTTTGGATTGGCATGTATTTTGCAACAGCGAAATAAAGACACTCTTTTATGATGCTTGTTTTAATAGTTCTTTCAGCTGGCTATTGCATTATCCAGCTATAAGCAACAGTATTTGATTTTTGACAATGGTTCACAAATAACCTTATATTCAGTGGTTTCATTTAAAACATTCCGTTCAAATGGGATTTGACTGAAGTTTATTTTTCCATATGTTTGTAACAATTTATTTATTGCTAATATTGAACTATGTTCACAAAAATCTATACAAAATTATTAGACATAGATCTGACAAGTTAATACTTATTTTATTTCCAAGCTTAACTTAAATGGAACTTTATGTAGCATAGGCCAGCAGTTTTATATACTTTAAGACCACTAAGCTGATTTCACTTATTATCTAACTGTGCAATCTCTAAAGTACTAATGTAAAGTCTTATAAAGGTTCCATCAGGCTTATTGTTGCTATCTTTCTTTGGAGTGCAGTATATATCAGAATAATTAGACTTTCAATCCTCTAGAGATACTTTAGCTATAAACTATTAATTTTTGTTTCCTTCTCTCTGATTTTATCAAAAAACATCAGTTTCTTTATCAGAATGAGGACTTCTAACCAGTAGACTTGTCCATGCTATCAAGGATAGAAATAGCTATTTAAAATTTTTAAAGAAGGGCTGTCAAGCAATTAAAAAAATTAATTGTGATTAATCACATTGTTAATAATAGAATACCATTTATTTAAATATTTTTGGATGTTTTCTACATTTTCAAAAATATTGATTTCACTTACAATACAGAATACAAAGTATACAGTGCTCACTTTGTATTTTGCACTCTAAAAAACTGAAAGAAATAGTATTTTTCAATTCACCTAACACAAATACTGTAGTGCAATCTCTATCATGAAAGTTGAACTTACAAATGTATGATTATTTCCAAAAATCCTGCATTCAAAAATAAAACAATGTAAAACTTAGAGCCTACCAGTCCATGCAGTCCTACTTCTTGTTCAGCCAATCACTCAGACAAACAAGTTTGTTTACATTTACAGGAGATAATGCTGCCCACTTCTTATTCACAATGTCACCTGAAAGTGAGAGCAGGAGTTCGCATGGTACTGTTGTAGCCAGCGTTGCAAGGTATTTATGTGCCAGATATGCTAAAGATTCATATATCCGTTCTTGCTTCAACCACCATTCCAGAGGACATGTGTCTGTGCTGATGATGGGTTCTGCTCGATAACAATCCAAAGAAGTATGGATCAACACATGTTCGTTTTCATCATCTGAGTGAGATGCCACCAGCAGAAGGTTGATTTTCTTTTTTGGTGGTTTGGATTCTATAGTTTCCGCATCAGAGTGTTCCTCTTTTAAGATTTCTGAAAGCAAGCTCCACACCTCATCCCTCTCAGATTTTGGAAGGCACTTCAGAGTCTTAAAACTTGGGTCCAGTGTTGTACCAGTCTTTAGAAATCTCACATTACCTTCTTTGAATTTTCTCAAATTCTGCTGTGAAAGTGTTCTTAAAATAAACATGTGCTGGTCATCATCCGCGACGGCTATGACATGAACTATATGGCAGAATACAGGTAAAACAGAGCAAGAGACAGACAATTAAACATATTTAATTAACACTTTTTTTTAAACGAGCATCATCAGCATGGAGGCGTGTCATCTGGAACGGTGGCCAAAGCATAAAAGGGCATATACATTTTTAGCATAGCTGCCATGTAAATACCTTGCAATGCCCGCTACAAAAGTGCCGTGTGACTGCCTGTTTTCATTTTCAGGTGACATTGTAAATAAGAAGCTGGCAGCAGTATCTCCCATAAATGTAAATAAATGTAGCAATTGGCTGAACAA
Source organism: Caretta caretta (assembly GCF_965140235.1). NCBI lineage: Eukaryota > Metazoa > Chordata > Testudines > Cheloniidae > Caretta > Caretta caretta. Next base: position 49,768,099 of record NC_134216.1, on the reverse strand, counting down.
GAAATAGGACTGAGTGGACTTGTAGGCTCTATAGTTTTACATTGTTTTGTTTTTGAGTGCAGTTATGTAAGTTGCATTTTCATGATAAAGAGATTGCACTACAGTACTTGTATGAGGTGAATTGAAAAATACTATTTCTTTTGTTTATCATTTTTACAGTGCAAATATTTGTAATAAAAATAATATAAAGTGAGCACTGTATACTTTGTATTCTGTATTGTAAGTGAAATCAATATATTTGAAAATGTAGAAAACATCCAAAAATATTTAATAAATTTCAGTTGGTTCTATATTGTTTAACCATGTGATTAAAACTGCGATTAATTTTTTTGAGTTAATCATGCAAATTAACTGTGATTAATCAATAGCCCTATTTTAAACTATTTCTGTTCATATATCCTTTAGGCATTTCACATTACACTGTAAATTACTTTTTCTGAGAAATATCCTTTTCAAATATCCTTTTGCTTTGCTGCTTGAAGCACTGAGACTTTACTTAATTTTACTATAATTTTATTGCACTCTGTTTTGTAGTACGTAAAACTCCTTTGTAAACGTCCCAAGCAGCCCAGTGTAAAATTGATTTTGTGATATTCAGATTGTTCTGAATTATATTATAGCTTTTATTCATTATTGTTTTTATCTTTCTCTTCATGGTACTGTACATCAGTCAGAATTTCTAACACTGTATAGGACAAATTAGGGGTAGTTTTGTTGCCCAGTCACCCATTTTGTGAGATCCCTTTGTAGGTCTTTGCAGTCTGCTTTGGTCTTACTATCTTGAGTATTTAGTATCATCTGCAAATTTTGCCACCTCAAGGTTTACTCCTTTTTCCAGATCATTTATGAATATGTTGAATAGTAGTGGCCCCTAGGACAGACCTCTGGGGGACACCACTGTTTACTCTCTCCATTCTGAAAACTGACCATTTATTCCTACCCTTTGTGCTCCTACACATGGCTTTTCCTCCTTATCATAGAGAGTCTCTCTCTCTCTTCCTTTCCCCGAAAATGGATGGAAAGAAACCCTTTCATAACCTCCAGTCCCCTTTGTCGGGTAAACACCTCAATCAGCCTCATCAGGTGATCACTCTCCCACCGTGTGATCCATTGGTTGTTACTAGCCCATCTTGTTCTCGTGGGCAATTATTTGTTCAATGGAGCTTTGATTAGAGGACCATCAATGTTTAAATGAGTTTTCATTGATAGCACTGTATAACTACCCTGGGGAATTTCAGTCAAATATGGTGGTAAAAAGACAGTAGAGAAAGTAGATAGTCCCACATTCAAAATTGATTCTGCATTTTGACACAGATACACATACAGTCCCCAGTATTAAACAGAATTCATTAGGTACACATAGACTTCCCAAATTATCACAAATTCTTATATGCTTATTTGTAGGAAGAACAAGTATTATCTACCATGTACTTTTGATACTCATAATCAGAAACACCTAAAATAAGCTAGCTCTTGTCCTTGTGCTATGATCCCAATCAGTCTCACAGTTTAAGCAGGGGAAGCTAGGTCAATACTTGGCAAGGCGACTTCAAGAATGATCAGGGAGCAATGTTGGTGATTTGATATCTGGTACTCTTCCCTCTAAGTCCTTACTGAGATGATGCTCCTGCTAGAAGGTGTTAAGCTGCCTTGCAGTGGCTCAAAAGAATGAGTAGCAACCTCAGGGCAGACTGTTAAAAAGTAGGGAATGAACCTCACATTGAGAGTTCTATACTTAGATTTCTCAAATCAAGTTTAAACTCCTTAGGCATTATAACAGGCTAGCCATGGAATCACAGACAGTCCCCTTGAGTACTCCGATCTCTCTTGTTGCCTTTCTGATAGAGGGTCCCTTTATGCCAAAAATCACAACACTAATCAGGTTTCTCAGAGTCCTAAAGGACCAGTCACTTACTCCAGGTTAGTTGCACCTTAGATCTCACACCAAAGACGCTGCTTGTAGCCAATCCTATAATAAACTATCTAGAGTTTTATTAACTAGGAAAAGGTAAGCTAAGGCATGTAGCAACTTACAAGCATTTCTTAAAGTCTAAACACAAAATACGCTTTTATAACTCTAATACCTATTTCAACAGTACTAACACACAGGTGAACCAGATTTGTTCCAGCTATGTATTTGTCAGCTGAGACTTAGGGGACTTGGCATGAGCTGGCACCTGGTCTGCCAGCATCACAAGAGGCACTGTGGTCCCGACTACTTGTGGTTACTGAAAATCTCATGACACTAAGGGCTTGTCTACACTTAAAACACTACAGTGGCTCCTCTGTAGCGCTTCAGTGAAGATGCTACCTACACTGATAGGAGGGCTCCTTGTGTTGGTGTAGGTCAGTGGTTCTCAACCTGTGGCCCACATGCACTAAAGGCTGCTGGGCTTGAAGGGTTGGGAGTGTGGGCTGTCCCACCACCTGGTGCGGCAGGGTCCAGGGCCCTGGCTGCTCTGCCTGGCATGGTGGTGTCCGGTGTCAGGGCTGCCCTGCCCCACGCCGCAGGGTCCGGGGCTTTCCTGTCCTGCATGGCAGGGTCCGGGTTCAGGGTTGCCTTGCCCCATGTGGCAGGATCCAGGCTCGGAGCTGCTCTGGTCTGCCTGCCCTGCTGCGTGGCGGGGTCTGGGCTGGGGGCTGCCCTGCTGACTAGCAAAGTCCAGGTTTGGGGGTCCGCTCCTGGCCCCACTTTGTGGAGGGGTCTGTGTGTGGGGGGGCTGGGGCGTTGGGTATAAGGGATCTGTGGGAGTTTTTTTGGGGGGGGGGGTCGCTGTAGTTCTCAACCTGCAGCCCAGGTAACACACTGTGATAAATAGGTTGAGAACCACTGGTGTGGGCACTCCATCTCCCCGAGAGGCAGTAGCTAGGTGGATGGGAGAATTTACCCATTGACCTAGCGCTGTCTACACTGGGGGTTAGGCTGGTTTCACTACATGTCTCAGGGGTGTGGATTTTTCACACCTCTGAGAGACATAGTTATGCCAACCTAATTTCCTAGTGTAGACCAGGCCTAAGAGTAATGGTAGGCCTTGTGCTCTGGACAAATTCTGACATGGATAACTACTTTCTGTCGACCTCAGTCTTTCTGCACTTCCAACTGAATTTGATATTTGTCATGTGCTAACCCCAACTTTGGGTTTTATAACTGTGTTTTGTCAATATTGCCTTAGTTGGCACCAGAGGTAACTGCATTTTAATAGCAGATGAAATGATGCTTGTGTATAATTCCAATCTCAGTTTCAAGATCAGATCTTGCAGGATCTTATGCATATGCTTAATTTTACTCACTGTGAGTAATTCCAGTGAAATCTTTGCAGGATCAGGGCCTTAATTAAATAGATGAGAAAAACACTTCAAAGGGAGGTGTAATAGCTACCCTCAGTGTGAGTGTGACTCTGGAAAGCACAGAGATACTTCTGCTAGAGAAATGGTGTTTTGTGTTGTCAAGCAGGAACAGTCCTCAATAGGAATAGGGAAGCATTTGTTTGTGGGACATCGCATACCCTCACAAAAGTGCAAGGTACAAGATTTTGCCTTCCCTTTCTGTTTGACTCTAGGTTCATGTTACTGACAAGATATGTCAGTCTCAAGCCTAGATGGTCAGGTGGACTTGAGAACCCGAGATGCAGCCCAAGCCACAATGTTGATACTGCCAGTTTTAGTGTGCTAACTCAATCCTTGTTAGTGTGACTTTGTCTACCCAGGCTGGGAGGCTCACTCCCAGCTGCAGTGTAGACGTATAACCTGCGGGGCTTGATCTTGGGTAAATAAGGTACACTAAGGAGCCATTTAACAGTTGTATGGAAACCTTGTTGAAAAGAGGGCTAAAATTGAAAGGGGAATAAAAGAAACAATAGTTTCTGATTATTTTTGATTATCAAGGCGTCTGGTTTCAGCAGGCTTCTCTGGTTCTATATGTTAAATATGTAGCTGAGGATGGGGAAAGTTTATGCTATGTGGCTTAAATATAAAATGTACTATAATAATTTTCACATTATTTAAGTAGTCCAATACTTGTATTAGGTTCTTTGTGCCAGTAAAAATTGTTTACTTCTAGAAAGTCAAATGAATAGTGCCATATGGAAACTGATTTGAAGAAAAAGCTTAGAGAGGCTCCGTAAACATTAACATGACAGTTTAGCATGCTGTTACTTTACACTTTAATATCACTATATGAATATATATTGTTAATTGGACCAAAGCTTGTATTGGTCTTATAGCACCTTAAAATAAGTCACTCAGGGCATGTCTATGCAGAGATAAAAAACCCACAACTGCCCTGGAACAGCTGATTTGGGGTCAAGGAGCTCGGGCTGCGGGGCTGAAAAATTCCTATGTAGACATTTGGGCTTGGGCTGCAGGCTGAGCTCTGGGACCTATAAGGACATAACTGTCAGAGTGTTTAAGCACTAGAATAAATTGCCTAGGGAGGTTGTGGAAAATTGGAGATTTTTAAGAGCAGGTTGGATGAACACCTGTCAGGAATGGTCTAGATCAGTGGTTCTCAAAGCCTGTCCGCCGCTTGTTCAGGGAAAGCCCCTGGTGGGCCGGACCGGTTTGTTTACCTGCCGCGTACGCAGGTTTGGCCGATCACTGCTCCCACTAGCCGTGGTTTGCCGCTCCAGGCCAATGGGGGCTGCGGGAAGGGCGGCCAGCATGTCCCTTGGCCCGCACCGCTTCCCGCAAAACCAGTCCGGCCCACCAGGGGCTTTCCCTGAACAAGTGATGGACCGGCTTTGAGAACCACTGGTCTAGATAATACTTAGTCCTGCCTTGAGTGCAGGGGACTGGACTAGATGACCTCTCAAGGTCCCTTCCAGTTCTGTGATTCTATGATGGAGGGTCCCAGAGCTCAGGCTCCAGCCTGAATCTGAACGTTTACACAGTAAATTTTAGCCCTGCAACCCAAACCCCCTGGGCCTGAGTCAGCTGATCTGAGCCAGCCATGGCTGTGCTGAAGGGCTTTTATCTCTGTATAAATTTACCATCAGGGTAAATTGTTTAACCTATTGTTCATATTAGTGAGCACTTAGTCACCAAAATAGACTCATTGACTCTGTGAGACTGTTTGGGTGAGGAAATGCTTATTAAGTGAGTAAGGAGCTCAGTCTGTTCCTTATTATATATCAAGGGCATATGCATATGGTAGAAGAGGAAAGAGTGCAAAAAGCCAAATGACTCTTACAGGGATCAATGTTTTAATTGCTTTTCTACCTACTCGTGCAGGTCTCTACATAATAAATCATTGAATAATGTTATATTTAAAAAAAATCCAAAAAACATTTAGTAGCTAATGTTAAGAAGAATGTGTAATTACCCACTTCACCCAAAGTGCTATAGTCCTCTACACCACTTTTTTGCTAAAGTTGGAAACATCAAAATACAAAATTTTAAAAAGGGGTCAGATCCTCCGGTGGTATAAATCATTTACAATCCTTGCATTGGTGTAAAGCGTCAGTTTACACCAGCTGTTGGCCTGGCCCATAATATTTTACATTTTTGACAATTGGAAATTAAACTGTTTTGCTCAGAGCTATTCCAGTGAGAGAAAAAAGGTATTCGTCTATAGGTGGTGCTCTTGTCACTAGAGTGATTCTTGATCTGTGACAAGCTGCAGCATTTATGCTCAATTTTCACTTTTAGTTTTCTTGCACTGATCTGTTTTGTTGGCAATATTAAACCATGCTGCTGCCCCTCAGCTATGTCTTTCCTATATGAGGGAGAATGAGGCAATATGCACTTTTTAGTTCTGAACTATGTTGCTTGGCTGCAGCATGGCTTTTTCCATTTACCTTAGCAAGCATGTATTGTTTTGGGACCGGAATTAAATATTCAAAAACGTTGTATAAGATTATAGGCAACTTTGTGCAACATGAAAATCCTAACTTCTGACACTCGTACAGCTTCAGGATTACCATGTTAATTTTAAGGCTTCTAGTAATAAGTGAAGAGTAAAGATCACTGCTATTCTACATGCAGATTAAAAATAAAGTACTAGAGATCTAAATAGGATACATCCATTTCACAAATTGATATTTTATTTATTTTATGCTAGTTAGTCTCACATATTGGACCATTGCACAGACAGATGAAGAATTATATATTTAATGGGTCTATGGAGACTACAAATATGAGGGAGAAATGCGATCTATGCCTATAAAGTGTGTTATATGTTGGACGGAAAATACAGCAAGTATACTAAATCATATTGGGGACATTCATTTTCAAGAAGAGCCCTGAAAAGCCTAATTTTGTAAATGACAGTTAAGAAAATAGAGAAATTTGTTTTGTACTTGCTTGCATCAGTCAATGCAATCAATCAATCAATCAGTCATTTTATTTATCATGGGGTATTACCCACTGGATTACATACACAGTATAGTATGTATATTTATATAGTATCAATAAATAGGAATATACATTGGGTGTATATAATGCTTAGACCCACAGAGCAAGAGTTAGATGGTCTGTCTTCCCACCATAAACATTGAAAGTTTGCAATTTTGCATTTTGTGCTGGGTACCACAGCATCAGTGTTTGGTTGTGATACATGTAAAGGCCCCCAAAAGAAGAAAAACCTAGCTTTCAGAAAAAACAACTACTAAATCTTTCTCTCTCGTATCCCACACTTCAGCCAAACACTTCCTATAATGATCTATAGAGCTTAGCATTGAAGTTTCTAGTTATCAACCTCACAGCAGCCTATGACACTACAACATATTACTTTACTCTGTGGCATCTCAAAATTCGGGCTAGATTGAAGAATGGCATATTCAGTTTCCAGATAAGATGGTGATGGCGACAGTAAAATGCTTACTGATAGCTAGTGATTTCATCCAACGGTTTTACAGAATGTAGAGAAAACTGATTTCTCAGTGTGATGTCAATGAACTTATTTATAGAAGATCTTCTGTGACACATGGATCAATGCACATGCATGCTAATACCTGCTGTTTGACTCATGAAAACAAGTCTCTGAGGCATGTAAATTTTGATTTAACAGAATATTTTAATTGCTGAGCATTTAAAAAAGAAGGTGGAATTTAAAACCAAGTGTGGGAAAGACTTGGTTTGCATTTCATTCTACAAACCTTCAGGCAGGTAGATAAATGTTCTCTAACCATTTTTAGAATGCGTAGAGATATAGGAGTAAAACTGTCCATACTATTTATGTGCAAAGCTTGATCAATTGTTACCTTATCCATCACATCTAGAATATTTTTATCAGCAGGTAACCTCTTGAACTGCCTTGTTGGGACTACTTATGATAGCATCTGATCTTCTTATTGTACACAAAGCTGAACTTACAACTTTTCTGGAAATTTACAAAAAAGAGTTTAGCAAAGCACTCAGTGAGCATGTACTGATAGCAAAGGTACAGCCAGAAAGAAAATTCGCCCCTTTCCTAGCTCTTGAAGCATGATGCAAAGATAATGGGGTAAAATTTTCAGGCATTTGGGAGCCAAACTTGCTTTTAAAAAGGGGACTTAGACTCTTAAGTCACTGGGATGCTTTTAAAATTTTTACCCATGATCAAATATAGACACAAAATTATGGAATTAGAAAAGTGGATATTTTGTTAATGTTTTATTGAAATTATTGAAATACATATTTTTAAAATATCTGATAAGCTGCCTTCCACAACTCTTTCAGCACTGGCTTGTACACATCACTTAGCTTTCCAATAGACTGTTGACACTTTAGAGAATCCCTTTACTTCACAGGAGCTTAAACTAACAAGTGATGCAATTTGAAAAAAGGCATTTTTCTGTAATAGACCATTATGTCTTAAAATAGGAAGATCAAAAGGCCTTCTCCACCAGAGAAAAGGTCCTAGGTCCTTTTGCAGATGATCTGGGAAAGGGTAAGCCAGCCATTTGTCCAACCTATTAACGGGGCAGTTGGGGCAATGATAGCCCCTCCTGTGTCCTGCCAAGGGTTTGGATAATTCAGAAAAGCAATGCAACTTCTGGATACTTATCTAGACCAAAACAAACCTATGAACTTGTGGTTTGGCCACCACTCACTTTGAAAATATTTTGGTGCCGGTGCAGATGTGGTATGAAGCTTGTGGAAATCCCTAGAACATAGAAAAATATGGATCACAAAATTACTGTAAAGGATGTGCCAGTAGGGGATGTTCTCGGAAAATATGTCACAATGTACACATCTAGATTGAAATGTACTGATACAGACTGCAAGACACCTGATTGTAACAGCAGGAAAGTTCTGCTCTGATCACAGGTTACTATGGGAACATTTTTATGTTAATGTTAAGATGTTAGTGCAAATAAGGGGAACTAAGAGAACAATCTATGAAAAATGGGACATCCCAACATTTATGGGTGTGGAAATACAGGTAAGGAAAAGGAGATTGGAACCTTCATGCATGTGCATATGGTGGTAGGCCCGGTCAGAATCACAAGATAAAAGGGTTCCCTAGTATGAAGAGGGTGGGAAGACCATGACAGATGACTTCATTGGAAATACCCCAGCAGGAACCACCTCTCTATCAATGACCATCCACCAGATTCTCTAATATTTTTGGGTATGAGAGTATGAATATGGAATTGGCCATTGCTTGGATTCTCTTAGGTTTTATATATTTGTTTGAGATTGTAACTTTAATCATCTACTTAGTAAAACTTATAATACAGAGAAGATTTTTTTACATGTGAGTGTGGCCACTGTCTTCATTCTTTGTGTGTTCCTAGAGCCTCCAAATATAAGGATGATTTGCACCCTATTGATCTTAAAACTGTAGCAATACAGGAGCTGGACTCACTTTAATTTACCACAGAGCTGTCAATCAATTCAATTTAAAATAAAGGCTAAAATGGTATTCATTACTTCTGTGTTTCTTAAATAGTCCCTTTTATCGCCTCCTCTCCAAACTGCAGTTTCAGTCTTTTCTCATAAGGAAGCTTTTATGCCCCCCTAATAATTTTGGTTGCCGATCTCTGAACATTTTGAGATAACATTTTGAGATTTTGACCAGAAGTGGACAAATATTACAGGTGATGATGTCCCATTGATTCATATAATGGGATTATACAATTGTCAGTGTTTTCCATACTATACCTTATCTATTCTAATACCTTGTCTGCTTTTTTGACTACCAGTGAACATTGAGCAGATGTCTTCATTGACCTTTCCACAGTGACAACCAGGTCTTTTTTCCTGAGTTGCTAATGTTAAATTTGAAACTAGCAACATAGATGTTAAATTAGAAAGTAACAGTAGATTAAATTGCTCTTTGGAATGTATATTACCTTGCATTTGTCAACACTGAGTTCCATGTGCCATAGTACTGCTTAATTGCTCTTCATTGTTAGGTCCCTTTTGAATTTCCACAGTCTTCCATTGCAACCTAAATAAATTAGTATCTTCATCAATTTTGCTACCTGCCACTAAATCTGTTAAACAAAACCAGAACTGATACGGACTTTAGGACACCCAAGTGGTAAACTTTTGCCATTCCTACTTTGTTTTTGGTCTCGCCAGCTTGTGAACAGATTCATAGAATTCTAGTGTCATGATTTTCCATTATAACAGTGGTATTGGTTTGTCACTAACATATCCTGTTCATCTAGATGTTTTATAAATTTATATTTAATTCTGCTTCTGTCTGTTTTTCTGGTAGAAGTAAACTTTGTTATGCACTGAAGAATTACAAAGCCACCTCATGAATCTTCATAACAAATACCAAAATTTCACTTTGGAGAGAAGGAAATCATAGAGGAATGAGAATAATTCCTCCAGTATCCAGAAATTACCTAGGCTGAGGTTCCAGCATGGAGTAAATCCCTCAGGCCTGGAGCAGACTTCTACCTAGAGTGAACTTATAAACTAGAGTAAATCTTTTGGGTTGGAAAAGGTTTCATAATTCCTTCCTGGTCAATCAGCCTCCTCCACCTGAAAATGGAGTCTTACAGTTTATAAAAGGCATAGGGGCCTCTCTCAGCTCCATGAGAACTCTCTAGAAATACATCCCTGTGAGGTAAAAGCAGAGGTGAAAGTAAGCTGGTATGCCCCGGGGCCCTTTAAATCCCCGCCTGAGCCCTGCTGCCGAAGCCCTGGGGTAGCGGCGGTGGGGCTCCGGCAGACATTTAAAGGGCCGGGGCGGTAGCGGCAGCTGGAGCCCCGGTGTCCTTTAAATCCCCGATGGAGCCCGGCCACCACTACGCCAGGGCTTGCGCAGCAGGGCTCAGGTGGGGATTTAAAGGGCTCGGGGCTCCGGCAGCTGCTACCACAGCAGAGCCCCAGGCCCTTTAAAGCTCTGCCAGAGCCCAGAGCCCTGGGGCAGCAGTGGCAGCTGGGAGCCCCCAGGGCTCCTCAGTGATTTAAAGGGCCCGGGGCTCTGCTGCGGTAGGGGCAGCTGGAGCCCTGGGCCCTTTAAATCGCCCCCGAGCCCTGGGGCTCCCAGCTGCCACTGCAGCTGCTAGCTCGGGGGTGATTTAAAGGGCCCCGGGCTCCCAGCCGCCACTACCGCAGCTGGAGCCCTGTCCCTTTAAATCAAGATTTAAAGGGCCGGGGATTTAAGGCCCTGCCTCTTCCGGTTGAGGCCATGCCCCCTGCTCAGGACTCCGATGTACCGGTAAATTCTCTAACTTACTTTCACCCCTGGGTAAAAGACCTATTGGTTTTAGACACAGATAAGCAACAATAGGAAAGGCAAAATCACGCTGTAAAGCAAGTCCTACATTTGGTTTCTACTTTCCTATTTCTCTTTGTGGCTTAGAGGACTTTTCGACCGGATGCCTGGCAACCCTGTTCAAAGCCCTAGGCCCTGAATTGAAACCCCAAGGGCCATATGACAGCTTTTCCTCAGCTTTTTCCAAGTGCCTGTGATCTGAGGTGCTTCTGTTATTGTTTCAGCCTCCTGCTTACAATGGCTTCTTTACATTTATCCTGAATGTAAGGTGCTGGCCATGCCTGCTCTGAAACAAAAAGTTTTAACTCAATCCATAATGATATACTATCCATTTAATCCTTCCACTGATCAACCCTGTGGGTCTCCAGGCTCCACTGTAAAAACAAACACAAACAAAAAACCCAGCTGACTCAGGCTAATGCTCTGGGGCTAAAAATAGCAATGCAGACATTCCTACCTGGGCTGGAACCTGGGCTTTGAAAGCCAGAGCTGAGCCAGGGCTCCAGCCCAAGCAGAGTTTATGCAGCGATATTCACCTCTGTAGCTTGAGCCTTGCTAGCCCCACTCAGCTGGCCTGAGCTCTGAGACTTGCTGCTGTGGGTATTTTTTTGCAGGGTAGATGTACCTTGACACACTATTCCACAATGCTCACCAAAAGAAAGAATTTATACGGCAATGGTTCCAGAAGTTTGTTTGCCTGCTACTGTGTGCTTGAAGCTGTTTGACATTCCAAGCAGGTCAATGGTGCAACCTGCAGCAGATTTTCATATTTCTCTTCATCTTCAGTGTTAATGGATTAGATCCCTGTAAATTCAGGAGCTTTTACAAATAAACCCAGAAGGGCTTGTTCACCAAATCTCTGGTGCAAAAAAACCCCCTTCCTTCATCAGCTCTAATTTTCATGTACTCCTTTCAAAAGGGTAACAGATTGCAGTCTTTAAGTATTGATTTTCCCTCATAGGTGCTTGCTAGATGCTCTTAATTTAAAGCTTCAGTACTGATTGATGAATTTAAAAATCCACTGAAGCATAGGTATAGCTGATTATGCTTCTAGCACTTTAGCTACTACTTGACAACAATTTATGTAATTGGAACAATCAGAGTTTACTAAATAATCTTGGCTAGACCTTTGGCATAAATTTCCTTTTTACCTCCAGCAAAATCTTGAAGAAGAATAGTATAATGGATGATTTAAGGGCTCATTTATGTTTTATGCTTTAAACTAATCAATGGTGGATTTGATTAAACTTGTTTCAGAATAACCTTGATGAAGCTTAGACACCTGAATTATATGACCTGTAACTATCCTATGTGAGCTATTGAAAATATTTTGAACTTTGTCAGCTGGAAGAGGGTGTCAATTTCAGAAAAAGCTTTTGTTTTGTTTTTTTGTTCTCTGTGACCTGTATTGAGTGTAGCAATGAGTCAATACACACACAAACACACATTTTTATTGTCAAGGTAGAAAAAGATTTGATCCAGAGAATATTTGACCAGGAACAGTGAACCAAAAAATACGATTTTACCAACTTGCAATTCATGCAATATTTAATTTTGGGAAAGTGTAAAGTTATTAGGGCATAGAGAAGCTCTACAAACTATGAGATTAATATCAAAAGATTACAGGTAGTAAAATATCCTCATAGAAGCAAAGTATTCTATGTAGGTGTTGTAAAATTATCCTGAACATTCAAGTATATATAATATATCGGGTATGTATAGTAGGAGGGTCTCGATCTTTCAAAGACATGACAAGCTTTTTTGTTTTTTTTGGCAGGGATTTTGACTAGGGCATGTAGTAAGGGTTGTAGTAGGTATAAGAACAATTGGGCTGATTCACTGCCCAGGAGAACCAAAGGAAGGACTCCCATTAACTTCAAAGGACATTGGATGAGGCTCACACTGCATATGAATTTGTTGACTAACCCACGATAAAGTACTACTAGCATTTCATCAAATTAATGAATAACGTGTATGACGGGTTGTTCCCCTTTAAGATGCCGTCTGATGTGTTGAGATACCACTGAGCGCACCTGTCCTACCAGCCTGGGCACCCTTTTTACTTGTCTTGCTGAGCCAGACTATTAAGCCTCCTCGAGCACACACATAGGCAGGGCCACACCCAACTGCAGAATGACACAGACGCTCAGGTGTTCACCTCCCGTGGAGTGCAGACCCAAAGTATATTATGAAATCTTCCTACTCCCTCAATGTGGAGGAAGGTATGCACAGCCTTTTACCCCATCCCCCAATTATGAATTGCGCAAACTGGGTTTAATAATAAACAAATCAAATATTATTAACTACAACAGGTGAATTTTAAGTAGTTGAAGAGATAACAAACAGAACAAAGCAGATTACTAAGCAAATAAAACAAAACACAACACACAAACAAGCTTGTTTCACTAAAGAAATTGGTTACAAATAGTAATTTCTCACCCTAGATATTGTTACAGGCAGATTACAGAAAGTCATGAAAGGCAGCTGCACTGGTCTGCAGCTTGAGATCTCAGATATTATTACTCACAAGCTAGATGCCCTTCCAGCTTGGGCTCAACCCTTCTTCCCCAGTTTAGTTCTTGCTTCCAGGTGTTTTTCAGCATCTCTTTGGGTGGGGAGGCAGATGAGAACTATCAAGATGTGTCTCCCCTGCCTTATATACCTCTTGTGTATTGCATGAACCCTTTGTCTCCCAGTGGAAGAACACTGGCATTCCAAAAGGTGGGGTCCAGTACCAGGTCACTCAAACCCATGTCTCTGCAGGGCTGTGGCAGCCATTACTTGTGGGCTGTCTAGAGTGTCCACAGGAAGACTAAGCTCTTTCACAGTCCATTGTTTTTGCTAATGGGCCATTAGCCCTGTCTGGCTTTTCCATTGTTGTACCTGAAGGGTTAGTTGGGGGTGACACCCAAAGTAACACATTTGAAATACAGATACATAGTCAATATCATAACTTCCGATACAGAAATGATTCAGGCATACAAACTGGATAATCACATTCAGTAAATCATAACCTTTCCAATGATATCTCACATGAGCCATCTTGCATAACATATATCTCAGTTATGCCATATTCATATCATTAGTATATTTTCATAAAGAATATGGAGAGTAAAGTCACAACATGGTGATAAACATTGCTTTATCCCAGCAATCACGTTTTTGGGATCATTTTTCAAAAACATGAAACAATTTTGCTATCTTCCCTTGAAGATTTTCTTCCAGTTTCTGTGAAACCAAAAGGCAGTTTTCACAGGAAAAATGCTGTAGTGGATCTGAAAATGAATCTTGCTATAAAGTGCTGCAGATATTTCCTGAAAAATAGCAAAAACAACTTTTAAAAAGTTCACTCTTAATTTTTAAAACCTTATTATCCATGCAAATGTCTGATCAGATTTTATCTTCAGATTTTTTTGAAATTACTGGAGGTTGAATGTGGAATGTGACCCATAGACAACAATATACTTTTGTGTATTAAAGGCACACTCTGCAGTTGCCTTATCAGAGCAGACCTAGGCTTAGTCCAGAACCAAAAGCATTCTGGGGAATGTAGTCTAGAGGGACCCTGTGACCGGTAGCCTTTGTAGCTATACATGCTGAAAGAGGGATAGGGGTATAAGAGATCTGGGTATTAAGTGGCTGTTTGTGGGCTTTTCCACTGAGGTATCTGGAGGAAGAAGGGCTGTGGGTTAATCTCTCCAGTGAGGAAAGAAGAGAACAGGGAAGGAGCAAGACTTCTGGCTATCTCTAGAAGGAGTTAGGGCAGTGGTGGCTAGAAGAAGGTACACACACACACACACACACACACACACAGCTGCCTAAAGAAGAGCTTTCCTCCCACTTCTCTGACAAAGGGAGAAAAAAACCTTGCTGTTGTCCTCTGAAGGGGTTAGAGATGGGCAAACTGTCTGAGGACTGTAGCCTAGAAAGATGGGGAGGAAAATATTTTGTTTAGACTTTAGACTCTTGTTTGTGAACTGACCAGTGCTGTCTTGTGGACTGCTGCACTGTTGAATGATACCCTGAAGAGGAACAAAGAGCTGGAGGATTTGGCATATGTGCATGCACATTCATGCATTGAACTCTTATTGCTCTGGAAGGAGAGGAATCTTGGTTTGGCTCAGGGGCTAAAGCAAAACAACCCAAGAATGGGGAAACTGAGGCAGTGGCAGCACCTGACAGTGGACCAGGTAAGGCACTGTTACAGTTAAATTCATCCCCAGTGCATATCCCTGCCACCTCGTTGTCTAAAACAGGATCACAAGGGTTGTAAATTAAGGCAGCCTTTGGCTGCATAGTGTTACTTATCAAATCTCTTTGAATATGTAAATGTTTATTTACACGTGAAGGAAAGAAAAATAATCCCTTCTTGCCACCAAATGAAACCAAAGTGAAGCCAAACAAACGAAAAATTGCACCTAAACTACTTTTCCCTTCAATATGTGGCAGGTCCATCATCTCTGAAGTAATTGTACTGTAGGATGAGTTTGCTATTGTACTTTGATCTAGATTAATACTTGCAGTGGCTTCTCTACTGGTGCAGCTTTTACATGGTTCCACATGTCGAACAGAGTACGCATAGTGAAAAGTTGTCTCTAGTGGCAAAAAAAAAATAGTTGTTGTTGTTGCTCTTGATTAAATTTGTGAATTCTCCCAAATGATTATGAAAAAATGGATGTTCAAAATAATGAATATGGGCGCTCTCACCATCCCAGGAAAGAACCAGAGACATACCCAAGTTTCAGGCCTGTGCCTCATGGCCCAATTTCTTGGTTAAACACAAAACTAGTGAGTAACACAAAACACAGTGATTACCCAGAGGTATTTCCTTGGCCTCTCAGTTCCCCCAGAAAGAGGACATATCCTTCCCTTAATTTCCCTGTGGGTCATGTGACTAACAGGTAGCCCTTAAACCCTTCCCAATTGTTTTCCCCGGTCCCAAGGTAGTGTCATAAAAATCTTTTGTTTGGACAATGGAAGTTCAAAAGAAATCTACTTATTCCTTACTGCTATGTCTGGGATACATATATATTTTCAGTTCACCCTTTGGCAGTTGGTCTCAGTTAGACTCCTGTTGATCATTTCTTCTCAAATTCTGCATATAAAATATTGTGTAATAAAATAAGAACTCCCAGAGTAGCACAGCTCATTCCTGCCATCAGATTTACTGCTGTAATGGGTCACATATTGGCAAGCTTTACTTCCCCCTTGTGCACTACATAGTGAACACCCACGCTCTTGTTTACTCACTGCTGAGAAAGGGAACTATCCTCTGGCTAAATCCCAGTGTTTTTTTGTGTTTTTTTCCCCCCTGAAACACTGGGGAAGGGGGAGGAACAAATATAAACACTGAAAAACTTTATTTGGCAAAAGAAAAGCTTCCTTGGGCCATGTAATAGGTTTTGTTCTTAGTGCCATCGCCCTTTTTATCCCTGGTGAGGGCTTTTGCCAGGGATCCTCACCTCTGGCGCCCCCTGCTGCCCACTTCTTCAGCACTGCAATGGCCTGGCCATCTGGCCAGGTCACACCTCTTAAGCTCAGCCCCCTTCCAGGGTAACAAAAGGTCCAACTATAAGTCCCAATAAACATAGACTATTCATTCTTTTGCCCCTTTCCCGGCTCCACTGAATTTCTCTGCTTCTTGACCCCTTCAGAGCTTCTCAGGTTATGCTTCCTCCTAGCAGGTATTCCCTGCAGTGCCTCCCCTCCCTGGGGACTCTGGTAGCTTTCCTTAGGGCCTAAAATGATCAGTGAGATCTCCATTTCGGAGGTCTTCCTCTTCTCATCCCGCATTACGCCCTGTGGTTCTTTTCCCAGTAGGAGAGTCTTGCTTTCTCTGCAGTCTCTCCTCTTACTGAGCTTCCTCAACCTACTTATAAGGTGCAGGTGTCTAATGCATCATCACCTAGTTTTGCTGCCTCTGGCCAGAAGGCAGTCAATCACCTTGCAGGTGTGTCAGTAACAGGTTATTTCCCCCCCTCCCCCTTCTCTAGCAGGTGATGGACAAACCCTATCCCAAGGCCCGATCTCATAACTGCTCCTCATGCAGAAATCCCACTGAAGTCATTGGGAATCCTATACGTAGAGGAGCTCTAGAATCAGGCAAAAATATTTTCAAAATTCACATGTAAAATTCATCCCATTTATCCAGATTTTAAAACGAGCTGATCCAGGGACCTGAATGACTTTGGGAGTTTGTAATAGGAGAGGATGTCTTCCTACCTGTTCAAAGCTCATCTAAATCAGTTAATGACTGAAAGTCATCATATATCATCAACTAACTGTTTGATAACCTGTTTGGGAATAACCAGGAAGAACTGCAAGTATTAGTACGTAAACTATATTCTGATCTATGTTGCCCAAATATCTGAGCCCTGCCATCATTTAAAATGTAAATCAACCTAAGTACATCACTCTGGGTTGTGAAAAATTCACATCTTGAGCATTGTAGTTAAGCCAGTCTAACCCCCAGTGTAGACATGGCTAGGTTGACAGAAGAATTCTTCTGTCGACTTAGCTACTGCTGCTTGGGGAGGTGGATTACTTACATGGATAGAGAAACCCCTTCTGTCAATAGAGGAAGTGTCTTCACTACGGGGCTACAGCAGCACAGTATCAGTGCTGCAGCGGTAATGTAGACGCTCCCTCAGTTTTATAAGGTTTTCAGGATGTCTCATATGGGTTTTTAGTAGTTTCCGAAGAGAGAGTCTAATTATGGTGCTAAAGTTTATTTTTTAATTATCACAACCATCTGGTTCAAATTTGTCCACCAGTTTCTCAACTTCCTAGTAATATGTTCCAGTACTATACACAGGCAAACACACCCCTCAGTGCAAAGTTCTAGTGCAAATTTTGGCAAAGTTGAGTGATGAACACATGGAATGAGAGGGAGAATAAAGTACAGTAACTCCTCACTTAATGTCATCCCCGATAACGCTGGTTCATTGTTACGTCGCGGATCTATTAGAGAATATACTCATTTAAAGTTGTGCAGTATTTGCTTATAATGTTGTTTGGCCGCTGCCTGCTAGCGGGTGGGGGCTTGGAACCAGAGTGGGCCAGCAGCCCCCCATCAGCTCCCCTTCACCCCCACAGCACCTCCCATCTGCTGGCAGGCCCCGTGGATCAGCAACGCCCCTCTCCCGCCCGCTGTTTTGAGGTGTTCAGGAGGCTGGGGGAAAGGAGGAGGAGTGAGGACATGGTGCGCTCGCGGGGAGGGGGTGGAGTGGGGGCAGGCCTGGGGCAGAGCTGGGGGCTGAGCACCCCCCAGCACTTTGGAAAGTTGGTGCCTGTGCAGCTGTGCATGCGCCATCTGGAGGAGGGAGTGGTGTGCTCCAGCAGGATAGCGTGGGTTTATCATCACATTCGGTTTCCACAGGGAAGAGTTCGCAGGCGCTGCCGTGCGTCTATTGTGTCTCCTCCCTCCCTTGGTGCTGTCTTGTAGAGTGTGAGGCTACACGACCAACAACGTGTTAACCCTTCAGGGCTCAGCCGAGTACTAGTTCCTCATTTACCACCAAGGCATTCCCTGGGAAACATCCCACCTGATATCAACACGGTTGCTTTAGGAGAAGCTCAGGGAGCTCATGAGCAGGTGCCCAGACAATCCTCTGATTAGAACTTGTTTAAAACGTATACTGTATATGTATATAATGTCTTTTGTCTGGCAAAAAAATTTCCCTGGAACCTAACCCCCCCAATTTACATGAATTCTTATGGGGAAATTGGATTTGCTTAACATCGTTTCACTTAAAGTCGCATTTTTCAAGAACATAACTACAACGTAAAGCAAGGAGTTAGTGTAGTTGAAGGAAATAATGTAAATGAGTTCAAGAGAATATTGTATTTGTTTATGGAGAAGGGGTTGATGAGTCTTAGAGTTTGAGATGAACCTAAATTGATTGTCCTAGTTTTCTTTCCTGTCTTTATATTGCCTTAGGGTCGTGTCTCAATCAGGCCAGTCTGTGATCCTGAGTCATCACTACTAGTACTCTCACGGGAAAGCCTTCATGGCATGTGTATGTTTAAGGTTGGGCTGAACTTTAGTGAATGCCTGAAGCGGGAGGGATTTTTCATGAAATATGATTGAGTTGGGTTAATTCTTAATAAGTGACGGCGCTCAAAGTATATGCTTTATAATTGGAATAGAATACGGTGGTGAAGAGTCCAAGCTTATACATGCAAGCGTTAGGGACTCTTGCTCCTTAAACAAAATATATCACCGTGTGATCAAGAGGCTTCATGAATAGCTTATGTTTTGTTGCTTTTGTTTACTTGACAATGTACCACTGCATCCTGGTATGTTAGGCAATGCAAAATACAGATTTTCCTCTCAAGAAATGTGCACAACACCACATTAACATTACTGGATGAGCTCTGTATGTGTTTGAGTATCCCTGTACCTTGAGTTGGACACACCACTGCATGTAATACATGCGCCATAGGAAATAGAGTCAGGTCATCAAAGGGTTTAGAATTAAACATTCATATTGTTTAGTACTTCAGACTTCCACATTCTGATTTGCATACCTCTGCAGTAAATATTTTCTTACCATGGTGCTTCGAGCATATCATGAAGGGTTCCCTATAGAAAACATTAAACTGTTAATTCATGCACCTTCCATGTGTTTAATTCCAAGCTCCAGCATCACAAACTTTCAATGAAATATTCTTAATTGCTCAGAATTAATGAGTATTTAGTTTCTCATAAGCAATAGAAAATGTAGCTAGTAATTAAGATGCAGAAGGTTATCTGATTTGATTTGATTTCAGTTTGTGCTTGATACCTTGTCTAACGGTAATTGACTCACCTATAATTTGAGTTCCAAGGGTCAAAAGCAACAATGCATAGTTAATACCCAGCTTGATGATGATGTTCAGTATGAAACAAAATATTTCTCAGATCATGAGGGTTGCAGGCACTAATACCCCTCCCCACGCACACTATTCAAAAAGAAATTGAAAACCCATTGCAAACCAGAACAAAATGCTAGAGAAAAGGAATAATACAAAATAACCCTTTTTGAAATAAATAGACAAAAGTGAGTGGAGACTCACAGGGACTGGCTTAACTGCTGAGATGTATTTTCTGGCCTGAGCCTGAACATGACTGGTGATAGGCCAAAGAGGAATACATATTTCTGGTCTTAATTCACAAAATGCTCAGTGGTCTGAGATCATGATATCTCAGAAGCCATTTCTTCCTCCGTGACTCTCTGAAGACTGCTGTGTTCCCAGAGACCATGAAGCTACTGGTTTTAACTATGAAACAGAGGAGTAGAGACTTCTCAGTGACCAGACAAGTTGTGGAACTGTTTGCTAGAAGAAATCAGACTGAGTGTAAGCCATGTAAGAAACTCCTTGAGAAAGCCTTTCCCCCCAAGAATGGCTACCATGAATGAGAACTAGAATTGGGCTACATTTTTCAGACAAATAGTTTATTCACAGAAAAATGCAGGTTTGAGTCAACCTGAAACTATTTATACATTTGTGTTGAGTTTGTTGAAAAAGTTGAAGTATTCCATTAATGCCAAGACTAAATGGTTTCCTTCAACTTGAAAAATGTTGCTTCCACTTTCAGGCATTTTGACAAAAGCAAGCATATCAGGAGGTAGTAGTGTTTCTTTCCCTATATGCCAGTGGTGGCCAGCCTTACTCACCCTCCAAGCTGCATATGATAATCTTCAGAAGTTTGAGAGCCATACATGCCTGCCGGGGCTATTGCCCTTTGGCGTAGTAGTGGGGCTCAGGGCTTCTACTCTGCGAGGAAGCGAGCGGAGTTGGAGCTTCTGTACTGTGGGGAACACCTGCCGGGGCTCGGGTCTTCTGCCCTGTGGGAGGGGGGCGGGTCTTGGAGCTTCTGCCCTGCGGGAAGAGGGGTTCTCGGAGCTTCAGCCTTGTGGGGTGCGCCTGCCAGGGCTTCAGGACTTCTGCCCTATCGGGAGGGGGGTCTTAGGGCTTTAGCCCCCTGGGGCACGCCTACCAGGGCTCAGGGCTTCAGCCCCACAGGAGGAGCCTGCTGGGGTTAGGGGCTGAAACCCTGCTCCTGTTGAAGCCCCAAGGCCCGGTAGGTGCTCCCTACGGGGCAGAAGCCCCACCACCCTGGTGCAGAGCGGAAGCCCCAAACTCTCCCCCTCCCAGTCTGGTAGGCTTAGAATGGGGGGAGGGGTGTGAGGTGCTCCACAAGCCTCACTTTAAATATAAAAGAGCTTGGGAGCCGCAGTTTGGCCACGCCTGCTATATGCTTTAACCAACTGTTTAGGGCACTTACCCAGGAGATGTAGGTTCAATTCCACTCTCTGCCTGACGGGAATTTGAACTTGGGTTTCCCCTGTAGGAGAGTGTCTTAGCCACTGGGCTCCTCCTAACTCTGCTCTACTTTTTACAAATAAATTGTGATCGGAGCAAGGACTTGAACTTGAGTCTCCCACACCCTAGGTGAGTGCTCTAAACCACCTGGTTGCAGAGTTATTCTCGGTTTCTTCCCCTGGCCAAATGACTGTTCATTGCCATTCATATTGGGAATGCCCCCGCCCCCCCATTTTGTGAATCGTTTGCTTGTTTTTGTCAAAATGCCTGAAAATTGAAATATTTCATTTCAACTTTATTGAGACATTTTGACTTGACTTTTTTTCACCTTGGTAATATCAAAATGTTAATTCATTTTGACTCAATTTTTATTTTTTGATTCACCAATTTTTATTTAATGTACTTTTCAGTTTGACCTGAAACTATGTATTTTCCTATGTGTTTTGAAATTGCCAGCTGTGATGTCCTGTCCCTTTAAACATTCAGGAGGGGGAGCTGTGCCTCCCCTGCCCCAGTGAAAAGCTTCAGTTTTGGGTTGTTTTCAGTTTTGCCGCCAGAACAATAAAATGAGCACAGCAGACAGTTCTGTGTCCACCAGCTCCCTCCTCATATCTCTTCTTCTCTGCTGGCTCCAGAAATAGAACACCAGCAATCAGAAATATCAATCGTTTGCCCAGCTCTAGTAACACAAGAAGGAGAGCAACAAACCAAATTCTCGCTCCCCTGTACACAAGGCAACAAAGAGAAAGTACAGTATTTCTCCTAGAGTCTGGTGTGTTTGACACATACATACCAAGATAATAGAAATCAAAGAACTACCTAAGAAAGCTCCACAGAAAACACTAGAGGCTGTCAGGAATCAGGGCCTGCAGCAGAGCAAGTCTCCAGACAGCCTCATCCAAACAGCTGGCCTGCAGCAGGCTGCCTGATTAGCCACACAAACTGATCAGCTGCAGAGGCCTGCAGGCTGGCTCTTAAGCCAGCAGCAGCTTTCTAGCTTCTCAACGCTCATGCCCACCACTGTGCCTGCTTCTGTGTTACCGTGTTCCTGCTCTTCCTGCCTGGCACCCTGCCTTATCTCTGCCTTGTCCATACCTGGAACCCTTCCTTGCCTGCTCCAGATTGCTCCGGTTCCTGACCTCCAGCTCAACCCTCGGCTCTGGTACCCAGTTTCTGTCTTGGCTTTGACTCCTGACTAACTATGGCTCTGACCCTGGCCACTAGGCCTGCTGCCTGCTCTGGCCACAACTCTAGATTGTCCTCATCCTGGTCGGCTGACAAAGAGTTTACCCTGAACACCACTATACTCTCCATAGCTTTTAAATTCAGTAGCCATTTTCTCTTATTACAGTGCTCTCTGCGGTTTCTGTTAGTTTGGCATTTATATTTTCTGGCTTACATGGAGGAGATGCTGATATAAAGAGACTACACAGAGTTTTGTTGCTTTGTTCAAATGATTCATGTAAAAAAATCAGTCACTGTGTCTAGAATGTATAATCTAAGCAAATTTTTTAAAACCTAACGAGGCAATGCATCTGTTCCTGTGCCATTCTGCCATAGCTGTGGTCAGCAGGGGCTGCTTGAGTGGGGACCCCCTCTTCATAAGAGGAGATAGCATTATCTACGAGGACTCAGAGAATCTGGAGCTTGCTTCCCCCTCCTCTTCCCCTTTAATCCAAAACTGCTTGAATGTGGTGACTTTCCAGGCATGCTGCAAAAGATACCTGAGGCTGAGTGTATACGTCGTAGATGACAAAATGATAGGTAGCATGCTGGCCAGCTGAATTTGTGTGGAACTGATTCTAATGCTCTTGGAATTTAATTTAATTGTATGAATTATTATGTTGGGTAGGTATCTTTGTTTTAAATATAAATATTATCTCAATATGTCAGACATGAAATAATAAATTAATGCTTTTCTGCTGTTAGGTTGTAGTCCAGAAAATTTCCCTTCCATGTGATCACTGCTGGTGAATCAATTTAGAGAGTGTCAGAATCTTGGCTTTGCTAGCTGATCGTATTAAGTTGTTCCACAACAGACATTTTGAAAGGCTTTAATTCAGCACACTGCTGCTTATTTTGAGATGTATATTTCCTGCACAGGAAAAATAGATAGTGGAGCTGCAACACTACTATGTATGTTCATTAACTGTCGCTGTCCTTAGAGTGGGGAAAGAATTCTCTTTAGATACCAAAAGCATCAAAAATTTTGTGAAAAACAAAAATATTATTTTCTAGATGTGCCAATAAGGCTCCGTATCAATCTGTTTTCAGATGAAGAGGTGGTAAGAAATAAACTGCCACCCAATAGTGAGAGTTACGTTAGTTTAAATTTATGAAAGCTTGCTTTATTAGTAATGGATTAACATGTAGCTTTTTAATTTCAGGGATAAACATACTTACAGTATAAGTATCAAAGCAGTTAACATATTTTCTTCCACCATCCATTTATTGAAGAGATTTGCAAAATAACCCAAACTATACCACCAATCCAACAGCCTGTTTTCTAACCTCTATTGCAGATTGTTCTAGTGAATAGTAAGTGCCAGCAAACAGAGGTGCTCCAGGTCTCTTGGGGAAGTCAACAAATAAGAAATTGCAAATAGTTTCACCTGTTGTCCCCCATGGATATCTGTTTATGCTCTTTCCAATTTTCCCTTTCCTGATAACTTAAGATGCTGCAGTGCTTGGCTGCTGATTTTCCCTTTAGAACTATTACATGTGGGCTGGAGGGAGAGGGGGTGGTGAATTTGAATTTAATTTAGTCTTGGCACAATACAGAGGAGAACTGGAATGTGGATAAAAATTCAGGGTTTAATGCCTGGGTGAATTGGTATGATCTCCTTTGAAATACTGCTTTAATGGGGGTAGGAGGCTATAATCCCAAACACAAAGCTTGAGCTTTTGCTTTCTATCTTGAGTCTCTTGTGGACTGTAATTGAGCTCCCTTTCACCACTGGGGAGTCTCCTTGAGGTGCAGTTACAGGCAGCAGCTTGCCCTTGAGTAGAAGCAGCATGGCCATCAGGTGTAGATACAGGCCACTGAGCGGCATGATGAGACCTAGTGTAGCAGACACAGAATAACTTGTAAAAGTTGGTTTGTACATGTGTACTCAATTCCCCAGTACCTCTTTCTGATTAAGATGGTACATATGTTCTTCGGACTTCCATACATCAGGAAAGAGATTTTGATTTCTGTGCCTGCATGCTACATATGTATTGGTGTATGCAGGGAACTCATAATGCAGAATTAGACATGCATGTCAGAAAATCTGCAATTAAATTTACATAGCCCAAAATGATGCATTTGTAAGTTTTAGGCAGCTTAGACTGCAGAGTGACCCCAACACACCTCCAGTCTTATTTTTCTCCCCAGAAATGTATGTCTTGAACTGCCCAGCCCTCTCCAGGCCAATACAAATTATATTGTCTGTTATTTCTTTTAAAAAAATATGTCAGATTATTTCAAAAAGTTATTCAGCCTCTTAAAATTTAAACACACTGGATTAGTTAAAACAGTAAAACAAGTTTATTAACTACACAGAGAGAGATTTGAAGTGAATACAAGTAATGAAGCATAAAAGTCAGCAATGATTACGAGACAAAGATAAAATACCACTGGTGCCTAACTTAACAAGCTATATTAAATTCAAAGTTCTCTCATCGCATGATTTCAGCAGTCTTACCTACCAAACTACTTAGATCAGGACTCCTTCTGCCAGAGTCTAGCGAATGCTTCCTTTGTAACTTCAGGTGTAGTGAATGCAATGGGTCAGGACAGAGATGGGGGTGTCTGCCCTTCTTTTTACAGTTCTGTCCCCACTCTGCCATTGAGAACCATTTCCAGCTGGGAGCAAGATGACAGGCAGTCTGTATAAAAGGGAACTCTGTGCTGTTTCTTCATTAAAATATAGATTTTTTTTGCCCCGCCTCCTTTCCTGTCAAAGAATGGCTACTTAGCAGGTAATCGTCCATCAGCTTCGTTTACATCTGGCTAAGGTGTCAGTTTGTCTTTTGTCTCTGAGGAACTGGTTTGACCACTCCCCAGACTTCTCTGGAAAACATACTTTTCGTCTTGATCTCAGCTTATGTTCATAACTTCACATATAACGCTGCTACATACATGTTGCCATGATATTACTGATCAGCAAATTATGAGTTTGTAAAATAATACCTCATGAGGCATACCTTTTATAAGCATTATTACAGTTGTGTGCAGGGTGTGATCACAGGGCTACATTCTGTCACACTAGGTTTCTGGTGTTCCATATCTCACACTTCATAATGTTCTAGTCTAACTGTTCTGTAACCTCACCAAGTACCCTGAAAACCCCTTTTAGTTCAGACAAACTCAGTTTACATTATCCTTTGATTCCTCTCTGTTCAACAGGTTCATCAATCATGCTTAGAGGTTAAAATGATTTATGTTAAGCCTCTGCATGTGCCTAATGTGATCTAGATATTTCCAGAAGCCTGAGCAGACAAACTGAGCTCAGTGTTCATGCCCTTAATAGAAGTGCTGTATCTTCTCTCCAATCACCTTGTCTCTCGAGTCCTTATTAAGTTTTAATGTGGAGGGCACACATGCCTAGTTCTCCCCCTGCCCCCGCCCCAATCTCCCACAGAAATTCACAGAGTTCCTTCCACAATGACTATCTTTGAAGAGCTTTCTGTGTGGGGCTACTCCCCAAGCTGCCACTGAGGTGGGACTCCAATGCACATCTTCATGTCAGAAGTGCAAGATCCATAAAAGATCTCCAAGAGATCATCTGCACCACTTCTTTTTTTTAAAACTCAATACCCCTTCTATGATTATTGAAGAATATTGAAGTATTGTCTTGCATAATTAATCCCACAAAAATAATTTGTGATTGTTTTTAACCTTACTGATAAATACTTAATCCATTATTTTGTGACTTCAGTCAGAAACATGACAGGGCTTTTCCATAGACCTCTTTCACAGAGTTGCTTATTGTATTTCAGCTGGCTAACAAACAATACAATATTAGAATAACAGTTTTAATTTTCTATAATATTGCAAAGCTGGGGAGAGCCAGGGTGTAACCCAAGTGTGGCTGCAGGCTGCAGTTACACAAACACACTAGGATGTGGCTTGTATTCTGCAAGGCTATCTGTGAGCTGCCCAGGTAGGAGCTATTTCAGCAAAGCATTGTAGGGCACCCAAGGTTGCAGGGCAGGGGTGACACAGTTGCTTACTCGACTGGATTGTAGCATGGTATGTCACACCAAAGTTGCCATCCCATTTGGCTCTGTCTGGGGAATATTAGGTAGTGCAGCATAGTAGCAAACTTTCAGCATGATCGAAAGATAGGAGTAGCAACGTCACCATCACTATGGCTACCACCACAGCATGCTAGACTTCCCCCACCCCTTGATCCTGAAAAATATTCTGAGGGCCTAATTCTGCCACCTTTACTCATGCTCAGTAATCTTGCTGAAAATAATTTCACTACTCAGAATAATGAATTTTGCAACATGGGTAAGAGGAGCAGAATTGGGCTTGTAGTATTTAAATCCTCCATATATACAAATACTTTTATCCAGTCCTCTTGTTCCTTAGTTGTCACTTAACAGAACATATATATCTAGTTCACTGAATCTTAGCTGATGCAGTAAACCAATCCCTCTAATCACCTAATCAATTTGTGACTACATCTTTAGTATATTTCTGAAAGCAATCTATTGATTGCTGTGGGGGTATCATTAGACAGCTATAAAGCAACCTCAGAGAGTCATCCAAATATTATAGACTTTAATTGAACTATATTTTTGTTTATATACTCTCTTTACATTTTGAAACAGAAGCTCTTAACATGTGAAATCACACTTTTCAGAAGTAAACTGTTGACCATAAAATCTGTTAATTGGATGTCTCTCTTTTGGCTGGTATTTCTATGCTAGTTCAATTTTTTTCTTAGACCAAACATTTGATGCTCATGTGTAATGCTGTTTCTTTTTTAAGCCAAAACAATGAGAACATAGGAGCTCAGGATTATAAATAATATTATCCTTTCTCTTGACACTGCAACGATAAAAGTGGTTATATTACAGTGTGCCCATAGGCCAGGATTCAGGGAGTTAATTAAGAAGGGGTATGCTCTTTTAGTAAGTACCCTCCTTAATCTAATTACCTCATCATTTCATTTTATCTTGATTTCTCCTTTCACCTCCTGGATTCTGCACAGTCAGGTCTTTCGCCTTGCACAGCGTTTTGCTTTCCTTTGCAGAGAGCAAAAATGAGAAAAGGAGTGGGGACGGGGTTCGGACACCTTACTGCCATTGAAAGCCATTGGGAATTAGGCACCAGATTGCCTCTTGTGTCATGTGACAGTCTGCTGATCAATCCTGATCATCTGCCTTTCAAATAAGCCAAAAAATAGATCATGAGTAAATCTGGCAAGCGTGCTTTCCTGTTGTTTAAGAGTTTGTATTATTTATTATTAATGAATTAAAAACAAACAAACCCCAAAATAACCAGAAGATACTGGCACAGTTTTACAGTTTGCCCGTTGACTTGGATTCAGGGAGGATGAAGTAATTTCCCCTTGGATAAGCTCTAGTATTTGAAGCCTTTGTCAGTACAAGTAACCCTGTAAAAAAAACAAAAACAAAACCCAAAACCTCATCTAGCAGCTGATCCAAAGGCCACTGAAGTAAAGAGAGAGAATCCCATTGCCTTCTATGGTATTTGGCTCAGGTGTATGGAAACTGCTGTCACTAGAAAAAATGCAATTGCTAGACGTTTATATGAACTTTGCTTGTATGACCAGCTGCAGAGAACTCAATTTGCACAGCATTTAGTCAACTGTGCTGCAGGGATTATGAAGTCTGAGATAAATTCTTCTCGTATTGCCTGTTCTCCTGAAGTATTTCAATGGTGCTGTAGTAGATAGAATCTGTCTAATAAGGAACTACTGGTTATGTGACTCTAAATGCATGTGATCTTTAGTGTATTGTTAATAGTCTGGTAAGTACCTGGAGTTTTTAACCTAACAGTTCAATTGTAAAAATAGCTGGTTTGCTTTTAGTGACTTTTTCAAATGGTTAAAGGCAGAAGCTAACAAACTGCTTTTCCCAGTTGTCCATAGTATATTTGCCAATTGAATACAAAAAGCTACATTCTGTCATTAACCCACATCACATATTGAGTTTTTTAAAAAACAACAACCTAAACCAAAACACTCCCTTTGATTTTAATGATCTATACCTGGAATTTTGGCAAGACTGAGCCTCAAGGCAGAAAAATTAAGCCATTCGCAGGGATCAGTCACCATTAGAATTAAAGAGGTTTGCATTAAATCCTATGTAGTAAAACCAGTAAGTTCTACATGGCTGTAGTTGTCAAGCAAAAATAATAGGATAACTAGGCAACGGTTAATGAAAAAACAAACAACGGGAAATGGCTTAGTTCTGTATTTTCCTCAATCTTGTTGTCTGTCCTTCCACCTGCTTGATATCTATCTAGATCATGGGGTAGGAACCTATCTTCTTGCCTGTTGGTATGGTACTTGCCTGTTGGTATGGTATGGTGCTTAGCACATTTCTGGACACAGTATAAATAATAGAGAATGATAACTTCACAAAGCTTTGTAAAGAACGCTGAGGTACGTGGATGGAAGGTACTAGAGAAGTGCATAAAGTTATTAATCCATAATAACCAATGTGGGTTTATTTAATGTGTCTTGTATCTTTTATAATTAAAGCTGGACACTTTTCTTTCCAAAATCGCTTTTGATGTTATGAAAATCAGGCCAGGAGTGGGAGCATACACTACTGATGTGACTTGATGGGCTCCTCTCTACAAGTCAGCTTATTACCTAACCTTGTGCACCTAGCCAGCTCTTCTGGTTAATGTTTACTGGGGGCAAAGCGTCCTTCCTTCCCTTTTTGGGGTGCCATGTGACCTTGGGGAAGTAGCAAGGGAGCAGTCCCTGTGTTCTCTAGAATGAAGTAGCTACAATTTTGCCGGGCACTTATGCAGGCTCTGCAGAGGGATGCTGCATCCTAATTCTCTCCCCACCATAATTGCCAGGCATAATCGCTCCCTGTATATTTTTAAAATGAAACAAAGTACACTGCAGTACAACTCCAAAATCCTACAAATCCAACTCCAATACCTCCCCACTGACACATGAACCACAATTACATGTATGCTCTTCAGATGTGTGGTGCACTTATTCTCAGAAAAGGGGACTTTCCATGCAGATTGTTTGTGAACTGTTTTAAGGAATTCTAGCTGGTGGCTGCAGCCTTTCCCCTTTATACTTAAATATAGGGCAGCTAACGCTATAGGGCTTCTTGCTCCCTTAAAAATCTTTCGTATGAGAAGAGGGCAAGGTGTGTGCCCTTCCTGGTGTGTGCCCCTCATCACCGAAGACACAATAGGAGCAGAGACCTATATGGTATAGCCCCACAGAACAAGATATTTTGGGCGTCGGCAAAGGCGAATTTCATCATCATCTTATTTTCGACGATAATCAATCTTTAGACTGCTATAGAAGCTGAGTAAAAAAAGTAACTCCTTTATGTACAATGGGCTTTGATTTCCTCTGTAATTGTTACTCATTTCACTGGCCCAGCTACTTTTTCTGTACATGATGGGTTTTAATGATCCTGCTAGCAGTCCTATTATGCTTGGCAGACATCATGATTTTTATCAAACATCCTGCTCTAAGATGGAGTCTCTGACTCTTGGGTGACTAACTGAAACTGTAATAATAATAATAATAAAAAAACCCAGATATTTTTGACCATCTAATGGTGCATGAGGTTTTGTTTAAAGCATCCGTTAACTCATTCTGCTCCTGCTGTCATCTAAGAGTTTGTTTTAATGTGTGAAACCTCTACCTGGAGTAGTAGCTCCAGGATCACTGACAGAGGCTAGTGGTGCTTCACTGCATGCTGATTTAGTGCAGCAGGTTAAATATTCTACCTCTACATGGGAGGCTAGTAAGTGAAATAGGATGTACAAAGAGAGGCTTTTGAAAACAAACTATTCATCATTTAAAAAGGGAGGTTAAATGGAGGAAAGGAAGCTGAGTGTTCTCCCACATTCCCTCAGAAATTGTCTTGCTCTGGTTGTCAGAAAATCTGACCTGCAACTCTAATAGCTTAATCATGGCACAAAGGTCTGCATTTGTTATAGAGGTCTTGTACTTATATTTATGTAACTTGTGTATAATCAAGTTATGAAGCTGTTAAAAGCTTTACCCAAAGGCCTAAAATTTCAATGTATTGCTCAGGGTTTTAGCCAAATGACTCTCATTAATGTCAATGAGAGAGATGCTGTTAAAACATTATACAATACTTAGAAAATGAAGCCCTGATGTGTCATCTTAACATATGGGTGTATATATTTTTTCCAAGCCAGTCTTTTAGGCCATGTCTATGCTATGAAATTAGGTCGAATTTATAGAATTTGGTTTTGTAGAAAGCGTTTTTATACAGTCGATTGTGTCTCTCCCCCCCACACAAATGCTCTAAGTGCATTTAGTCGGTGGAGTGCGTCCACAGTACCGAGACAACTGTTGACTTCTGGAGCGTTGTACTATGGGTAGCTATCCCACAGTTCCTGCAGTCTCTGCTGCCCATTTGAATTCTGGGTAGAAATCCCAACGCTGATGGGGCAAAAACATTTTCTCGGGTGGTTCTGGGTACATATTGTCAGGACCCCTCTTCCCTCCCTCCTTCTGTGAAAGCAACAGCAGACAATCATTTCACGCCTTTTTTCCTGGGTTACCCGTGCAGACGCCATACCACAGCAAGCATGGAGCCCGCTCAGCTCACCATCACCGTATGTCTCCTGGGTGCTGGCAGACGTGGTACTGCATTGCTACACAGCAGCAGCTCATTGCCTTTTGGCAGCAGACAGTGCAGTATGACTGGTAGCCATCGTCGCCATACTCCAGGGTGCTCTTGTACCCGACCTCGGTGATGTCAGTCAGGGCAAACATGGGAGTGACTCAGCCAGGTCATTTCCTTTTTAAGTTTCGTCTCATGGCGATTCAGTCCTGCAGGCAGTCCTATTGCACCATCTTCTAATGAGCAGCCAGGAGACGATGATGGCCGGTAGTCATACTGCACTGTCTTCTGCCAGCAAGATGTATAAAGATAGATGAAGTGGATCAAAACAAGAAATAGACCAGATTTGTTTTGTATTTATTTTCTCCTTCCTCCCTCCCTCCGTGAAATCAACGGCCTGCGAAACCCAGGGTTTTGAGTTTTATCCTTGAGGGGGCCATTCTGTTTCTCCTTGATGCAAAGCCACCCCCTTTGTTGATTTTAATTCCCTGTAAGCCAACCCTGTAAGCCATGTTGTCAGTCGCCCCTCCCTCCGTCAGAGCAATGGCAGACAATCGTTTTGCGCCCTTTTCCCTGGATTGCCTGAGCAGACGCCACAGCACAGCAGTTATGAGCATTGTAAACACCTCGCGCATTATCGTGCAGTTTATGCAGAACCAGCACCTGAAAAACCAGGCGAGGAGGTGACGGCGGCGCGGTGATCAGGACATGAATACAGATTTCTCTACAACTGCAGTCCCCAGCAATTTGGAGATCATAGTGTTACTGGGGCAGGCTTATGCCGTGGAATGCCGATTCTGGGCCCAGAAAACAAGTGAGTGGCAATAGCCCCGTGGAAGCTTGCAATGCCAGACAGCTACCGGTCAGTCGGTAATCAGTTGGGAGTGGGCAAATCTACTGTGTGATATGCTGTGATCCAAGTAGCCAGTGCAATCACTGACCTTCCACTAGCAAGGGTAGTGACTCTGGGAAATGTGCAGGTCATAGTAGATGACTTTGCTGCAATGGGGTTCCTTAACTGTGGTGGGGCGACAGACGGAACCCATATCCCTATCTTGGGACTGGACAACCGGGCCAGCCAGTACAGAAACCGCAAAGGGTACTTTTCAGTGGTGCTGTAAGCACTGGTGGATCACAAGGGACGTTTCACCAACATCAACGTGGGATGGCTGGGAAAGGTTCATGACACTCGCGTCTTCAGGAACTCTGGTCTGTTTAAATGGCTGCAGGAAGGGATTTACTTCCCAGACCAGAAAATAACTGTTGGGGATGTTGAAATGCCAATAGTTATCCTTGGGGACCCAGCCTACCCCTTGCTCCCATGGCTCATGAAGCTGTACACAGGCACCCTGGACAGTAGTAAGGAGCTGTTCAGCTATAGGCTGAGCAGGTGCAGAATGGTAGTAGACTGTGCATTTGGATGTTTAAACGGTCGATGGTGCAGTTTACTGATTCGCTCAGACCTCAGTGAAACCAGTATTCCCACTGTTATTGCTGCTTGCTGTGTGCTCCACAATCTCTGTGAGAGTAAGGGGGAGACGTTTATGGCGGGGTGGGAGGTTGAGGCAAATCGCCTGGCCGCTGAATACACGCAGCCAGACACCAGAGTGGTTAGAAGAGCACAGCAGAAAGCGCTGCACATCAGAGAAGCTTTGAAAACCAGTTTAATGACTGGCCAGGGTTCTGTGTGACACTTCTGTTTGTTTCTCCTTGATGAAACCCCACCCCCTTGGTTGCCACTAAATTCCGTGTAAGCCACCCGCCCTCCCCCCTTCGATCACAACTTGCTTGCAAAGGAAATAAAGTCACTATCGTTTAAAAAACATATATTCTTTATTAATTGATTATAAAAATAGGGAGATAACTCACAAGGTAGCCCAGGTGGGGTGTGGGAGGAGGGTAGGAGGGAAGGAAAAGGCCACTTTAAAACTTGTTGAATGACAGCCTTCTGTTGCTTGGGCTATCCACTGGGGTGGAGTGGTTGGGTGCCCGGAGCCTCCCACCCTGCGTTCTTGGGCGTCTGGGTGGGGAGACTATGGAACTTGGGGAGGAGGGAGGGAGGGCGGTTAAACAGGGGCTGCAGTAGCAGTCTGTGATCTGGCTGCTGTTCGTGAACCTCCACCAGATGCCGGAGCATGTCCACTTGATCCCGCAGTAGCCCCAGCGTTGCCTCATGCCTCCTCTGAACTTCCTGCCGCCGCCTCTCCTCACGTTCATCGGCCGCCATCCTGTACTCTGCTATTGTGTCCCTCCACATGTTCTGCTGAGCTCTCAGTGCTGGACGACTGCATGAGCTCAGAGAACATTTCATTGCGCGTGCGTTTTTTTCGCCACCTTATCTGAGATAGCCTTTAGGACGGAGGAGGGAGGCTTGAAACATTTGCAGCTGCTGGAGGCAAAAAAGGAGTGAAGTATTTTAAAAGATACATTTTACAGAACAATGGCTATACTCTGTCACGGTGAACAACGCTATTCGCATTACATCCATGTGATTTTGGTACAAGGTCACATTTTGCATAATATATTGAGTGCCTGCGGCTTTGGTGTTAGATCACACACGCAGCGCCAGGCAACAGAATTCGACTTGCAGGCGGCCATGGTAAGCCATAGTCTTTCGGCTTCTACAACCTTCATAACAGCAGCGCCCTCCTCTCCCATACCAAGCAAAGCACGTTGGGTTGGCCATTTAGTGCTGCAGTTTTTCTGTTAATGTGCAGAAGCAGAAACAAACTAACCCGCCCCATCCAATTCTCTTGGATAATCGCTTTACCCCTCCCCCCACCACGTGGCTAGAATCAGGGAAGATCCCTGCTAGCCAAACGCAAACAGCTCAGCGCCAGTGCCCCCGCCCCTCCCGGACCGCGCGGCTAACTGTGGGAGGATTTCTTTTCAGCCACAGGCAAACAGCCCAGTAGGAACGGCCACCTCTGAATGTTCCCTTCATTAAATTCCCCTATTTCAACCAGGTTACCATGAACTATATTACTCTCCTGAGGATAACACAGAGAGATAAAGAACGGATGTTGCTTGAATGCCAGCAAACACCGGGACCATACGCTGCCAGGCTTTGTCATGCAATGATACCAGATTACTTGCTACTAGCATGGCATGGTAAAGTGTCCTACCATGGAGGACAGAATAAGGCTGCCCTCCCCAGAAACCTTCTGCAAAGGCTTTTAGAATACCTCCAGGAGAGCTTCATGGAGATGTCCCTGGAGGATTTCCACTCCATTCCCAGATATGTTAACAGACTTTTCCAGTAGCTGTACTGGCCATGAATGCATCCCAAGTCATCAGGGCTACTTAATCATTAAAAAACACTTTCTTTTATAACATGTATTATATTTAAAAAGGTACACTCACCAGAGGTCCCTTCTCCGGCTTCGTTGGGTTGGGAGGGTATTTCAGTCAGGGTGATAAAAAGATCCTGGTTGTCGGGGAGAACGGTGTGCTGTGTGCTCTTCTCAAGCTCGCCCTCCTCCTCCTCATCTTCCCCATCCTCAAAATCCTCAGGCATGGCAGAGAGTACCCCATCATCGGAGTCCACGGACAGGGGTGAGGTAGTGGTGACGGTCCCCCCTAGAATTGCATGCAGCTCAGTGTAGAAGAGGCATGTCTGGTGCTCTGTCCCGGAGCATCCGTTTGATTCTTTGGTTTTCTGGTACGCTTGTCTGAGCTCCTTAAGTTTCACGCGGCACTGTGTTGTGTCCCTGCTGTAGCCTCTGTCCCTCATGGCCTCAGATTTTTTTGAAATGTTTTGGCATTTCGTCTTTTGGAACGTAGTTCTGATAGCACGGATTCCTCTCCCCACACAGCGATCAGATCCAGTACCTCCCGTTCGGTCCATGCTGGAGCTCTTTTTCGATTCTGGGACTGTATGGTCACCTGTGCTGATGAGCTCGCCTGGCCAAACAGGAAATGAGATTCAAAAGTTCCTGGGGCCTTTCCTGTACACCTGGCCAGTGCATCCAAGTTCAGAGTGCTGTCCGGAGTGGTCACAATGGTGCACTGTGGGATAGCTTCCGGAGGCCAATACCTTTGAATTGTGTCCACACTAACCCTAATTTTAAAATGGCAATGTCAATTTCAGTGCTAATCCCCTCATTGGGGAAGCGTAGAGAAATCGGTTTTAAGAGTCCTTTATGTCGAAAAAAATGGCTTCATTGTGTGGATGGGTGCTAATTCCAACATAAACTCGGAGTGTAGACCAAGCCTTAGAGATTCAGGGCCGTATTCTGAGCTTGTGCAAATAGATGTAGCTTCACTGACTTTTCTGCAGCTATGCTGGTTAACAGCAACTGAGAATCTGACCCTCCTTTGTATAATGAAACAGATTTTGTGTCAGACTCTTTCCTTTTAAAAAAAATAATTATGGTGTAGCACATTAAAAACTTCTTCAAACTTGCAGCTTGGGAAGTTAATTAAGACACAGTGATGTTATAGTACTCCTCATTAATGATCTGGAAGATGGCGTGGATTGCATATCATTAATGATCTGGAAGATGGCATGGATTGCACCCTCAGCAAGTTTGCAGATGACACTAAACTGGGAGGAGTGTTAGATAGGATACAGAGGGACCTAGACAAATTAAAGGATTGGGCCAAAAGAAATCTGATGAGGTTCAACAAGGACAAGTGCAGAGTCCTGCAGTTAGGACAAAAGAATCCCATGCACTGCTGCAGACTACGGGCTGAGCGGCTAGGCAGCAGTTCTGCAGAAAAGGACATAGGGGTTACAGTGGACAAGAAGCTGGATATGAGTCAACAGTGTGCCCTTGTTGCCAAGAAGGCTAACGGCATTTTGGGCTGTATAAATGGGAGCATTGCCAGCAGATCGAGGGATGTGATCATTCCCCTCTATTTGGCATTGGTGAGGCCTCATCTGGAGTACTGTGTCCAGTTTTGGGCCCCACACTACAAAAAGGATGTAGAAAAATTGGAAAGAGTCCAGTGGAGGGCAACAAAAGTGATTAGGGGGCTGGAGCACATGATTTATGAGGAGGGGCTGAGGGAACTGGGATTATTTAGTCTGCAGAAGAGAAGAATGAGGGGGGATTTGATAGCTGCTTCCAGCTACCTGAAAGGGAATTCCAAAGAGGATGGATCTAGACTGTTCTCGGTGATGACAGAACAAAGAGTAATGGTCTCAAGTTGCAGTGGGGGAGGTTTAGGTTGGATATTAGGAAAAACTTTTTCACTAGAAGGGTGATGAAGCACTGGAATGGGTTACCTAGGGAGGTGATGGAATCTCCTTCCTTAGAGGTTTTTAAGGTCAGGCTTGACAAAGCCCTGGCGGGGATGATTTAGTTGGGGATTGGTCCTGCTTTGAGCAGGGGGTTGGAGGAGATGACCTCCTGAGATCCCTTCCAACCCTGATATTCTATGATTCTGTGGTATTCAAAAATAAGGAGTATGCCTGCCCATACTGTCAGAGCAGGTGTGATGCACTCGCTGTGTTGTGTTTATGTAAGATCATTTTTTCCTTGTAGAGACTGGCTGTGATGACAATACAGCTGGAGAACAGAAGGAGTTTGCTTCTAGCTCAAGCGGTAGAGGCGTGTGCTTTTGGTGTTAAAGTTTGATTCCCACTCATGACTATGCTGTCTTCCTATGTGCACACATCAATATGTTCATGGTTTTTTGTTTTGGATCTATTTTGAGACATGAAACCGAAGGTATGCTGTTAACTATGCTCAGTTACCAGAGTGATTCATTGTAAATACTGTTCTGCCAAAATCAGAATGTTGAATCTGAACCCCTTTGAATTTAATCTTGGCTGGAAGCATCGGTTTAATTTTTAATCGTTAGTTATAAGTTCAACTTTATGGTGTTGGTTCCAGGTCAAGTCCAAAACTGTAAGGTCTATTTTCCTGTTCCAGTTTCAATGGGGATACTGGAAACTTTGTAAAGTAAAATGATCACATGAAACTTCCACAATTCAAAATATGCACTGTTGTGGCAGCCGTGTTGGCCCCAGGATATTAGAGATAAAAGGTGAGTGAGGTAATGTCTTTTACTGGATCAACTTCTGCTGGTGAGAGAGACAAGCTTTGGGGCTCGCACTGAGCTCTTCTTCAGGTCTGGCCAATGTACTCCATGTCCCAGCTAAATACAAGGTGGGACAGATTGTTTAGCATAATTAGTTAGCACAATTCAAGATGGCAAGTCAATAAGGCAGAAATCCCCTGCTCCCCCCCCCCCGCCACACTTCTGTGCTTCTTTTCATTATTTAAAAAATGATTTACAATATCTATCTATACTTTCAGATATGTAATTCATCTTTTATAAATAAAATAGCTTGGGGCAAAAAATGAAATAAAGCCTGGGCTGAAAGCTCATGAAAAGGGTCCAACAGTATTTGGGTACTCAAATCCTGGCTCTAGATTTGATCTTAAATACAAACTCTAAACCTCATCCTGATCTGAACAGTGGCTCCTTGGTTCATCTCTATAGAAGATAGTACTTCCTATCCCATTGATAAATCTGGCAACTTGCCCACATCAAATCTTTTAAAAAGATTGTACTTCCATCTCCAGTATAGTATTGATAAAGAGGCCAAAAGTGTATTAATGATGAAATACCACTTTCTCCTTCTTACATTATTTTTCCATTGAGGTGTATAGGAGCAATAAGAAGTCATATTATAGGGAAATGTTGAATGGAGGAAAAACTACAATAATAATGAAGACTTTAATTTTATATTAGACCCAGTCTTTCATCAACCAAGCAAGGACTAACATAAACAATCAAACCTCATCCTGTAAACATGTTAGCATTCAGTAATAAGCACTCAATTTTTTTAGCTGATAAAATTTTAATTAAAGATATTGATTCACTTGGCAGAGTGTGTTGCTAATTTCTTTCCTCTTTGCCTGATGGACTAATCACAGAAATAAGGCTAAGCTTAAGGTTTTTAGAATCCAAATTCTAATAAAAAGGCAGTTCTCCATTTTAATGTTCTGACAAAAGGAAGAAAGGAGAGTAGCAAAATACGGACCCTGGGCTTCAGAAAAGCAGACTTAGACTCCCTTAGGGAACTGATGGGCAGGATCTCCTGGGAGGCTAATATGAGGGGGCAAGGAGTCCTGGAGAGCTGGCTGTATTTTAAAGGAGCCTTATTGAGGGCGCAGGAACAAACCATCCCAATGTGCAGAAAGAATAGCAAATATGGCAGGCGACCTGCTTGGCTTAACAGTGAAATCTTTGGTAAGCTTAAACTCAAAAAGGAAGCTTACAAGAAGTGGAAATTTCGACAGATGACTAGTTAGAAGTATAAAAATATTGCTAGAGCATGCAGGAGTGTAATCAGGAAGGCCAAGGCACAGTTGGAGTTGCAGCTAGCAAGGGATGTGAAGGATAACAAGAAGGGTTTCTACAGGTGTGTTAGCAACAAGAAGAAGGTCCGGGAAAGTGTGGGACCTTTACTGAAGGGGGAGGCAACATAGTGACAGATAATGTGGAAAAAGATGAAGTACTCAATGCTTTTTTTGCCTCAGTCTTCATAGACAAGGTCGGCTCCCAGATGGGTGCAACACAGTATGAGGAGCAGGTGAGCAGCCCTCAGTGGTGAAAGAACAGGTTAAGGACTATGTAGAAAAGCTGGACATGCACAAGTCCATGGGTCCAGAGCTAATGCATCCAAGGGTGCTGAGAGAGTTGGCTGATGTGATTGCAGAACCATTGGCCATTATCTTTGAAAATTCGTGGCGATCGGGGGAGGTCACGGATGATTGGAAAAAGGTGAATATAGTGCTTGTATTTAAAAAAGGGAAGAAAGAGAAGCTGGGGAACTACAGACCGTCAGCAGTGTGCCCTTGTTGCCAAGAAGGCCAATGGCATATTGGGCTGGATTAGTAGGATCGAGGGAAGTGATTATTCCCCTCTATTCGGCACTGGTGAGGCCGCACCTGGAGTATTGTGTCCAGTTTTGATCCCCCCACTACAGAAGGGATGTGGATAAATTGGAGAGAGTCCAGCAGACGGCAACGAAAATGATCAGGGGGCTGGGGCACATGACTTACGAGGAGAGGCTGAGGGAACTGGGGTTATTTAGTCTGCAGAAGAGAAGAGTGAGGGGGGAATTCAATAGCAGCCTTCAACTACCTGAAGGGGGGGTTCCAAAAAAAGATGGAGCTAGGCTCTTCTCAGTGGTGGCAGATGACAGAACAAGAAGCAATGGTCTCTTTTGTTGGAAACACTATTTCACTAGGAGGGTGATGAAGCACTGGAACAGGTTACCTAGGGAGGTGGTGGCATCTCCATCCTTAGAGGATTTTAAGGCCTGGCTTGACAAAGCCCTGGCTGGGATGCTTTAATTGGTGTTGATCCTGCTTTGAACAGTGGATTGGACTAGATAACCTCCTGAGGTCTCTTCCAACCCTAATATTCTGTGATTCTATGACTCCATTAATATATGATAAGATCTTCTGGAAGAGAGCAGTCTGTGGTTTTTCTCATGGAATTTGTATAGGAGAAGAAGTTTTAATGACAAGACTGAAGAAGCAAAATTATCTCTAAGCATTTGCAACAAAAATGTTGGCACACTGGGAGAGTGAACATTACAGGGAGTCCTATAAGAGATTTAAACCCCAACTTGATATACAAGCACTGTCCCTCAGTTGAATTTAATACTCTTTATAGGTGCTGGCT
This sequence comes from Caretta caretta, assembly GCF_965140235.1. NCBI lineage: Eukaryota > Metazoa > Chordata > Testudines > Cheloniidae > Caretta > Caretta caretta. The sequence continues at coordinate 49,728,663 of NC_134216.1, read as the reverse complement.
GGGCAGCTTTCAAAACAGAAATTCTCTATGGCGGTGGAGGTTTCCCAGTACTGTGCCAATAATGTTTTTAGATATTATCTGTAGGTACTTGAAAGCTTAAAGATTATTTGTTTTCATACCTATTTCCTTCCAAGTTTGTCAATGAGGATGCTAATTAGTGCTGAATATGGTAGTTCTTTGAAGGATGAAGGTGGAGGCACCTGCAGTTTGGGAGGAGCAAGAGGATCTTTTTCACCCCCAAAACTTCCAGCTCAGCTGCGATGCATGAGAACATCATTGATGACCTCTCACCCACTGGGAGCTGCTCCCCTGCTTGGCTGAGTAATCAAAAGGCCAGTGATTGGATCTCTCCCCTGGGCCATCCTCACATCCCCTCCACTTCAAAACACGCACCCTAATTGTCTAGCTGCAGAGTGGGCTCATGGATGATCCTTGCTATCTGTGAAGTAAATATGCAGAGGTGGCCGAGGAAGAGTCAAATAGAGTTGATGGGCGCCTGCCTGCTCAGCAGGATCTGCCCCAGCCCCTCCTTGACTTAGCTTGCTGGGACATATGGTGGAACAGGCAGAGGGAATGATGCACAGGATGCCTTGGGATGGAGAGGGACTTGGAAGGGGTGTGTTGGCAGGGAATAGGAGGAGGTGGAAGAAAGGGAGATATTAAAGGGCCCTGTGGAAAACAGTAATTTTACCTAGCAGAATCAAACCTGTAGTTGAGAGAATACCTTAGTTACCCTTAAAGTAGAGGGTCAATTCTCCCATCCTCTTTTTTCTCTCATTTTGCGGTTGGTTTGAAATGGAGTCTAGCTTGGATGATGATCCTATGTTAAATTCTACTCCTGTTTCCTGTGTGCCAGCCCTTGGCCTACTCAGTTTGGAACATCTGGCTGAAAGTAAAGGAAAAAACCTGGCCACCAAGTGCACTTCAGAGCTTCAATGGAGTCTGTGGGGGCTCGGCATTCTTGAAAATCTGTCCATTTACTTAGACGCCTAAATATGGGCAGTGGGGTAAAATTTTCAGAAGCATCTAGGTCCCCTTTTCAGATGTGACTTAAGCATTTAGGTGCTTATGTCTTATTGAAAATCAATAGGATTTAGGCTTCTAAGTCATTTAGGCTCAGTTTTTTGGAAGATATTTAGAAGTCGTTGCATTGTGTGCTGCAGCGCCTAACTGATGTAGGAGCCTAAATCTCATTTCAAAAGGATTATCGGCACTTTAGGAGCCAAAATCCCATTGACGGTTGATGGCATTTAGTCTCCTAAATCACTTTGGAAAAGGAGATATTGGCTCCTACATCAGTTTCACATTGCAACTCTAAGCTCAGCAATGCCTAAATACCTTTAAAAATCTGGGTTTTACGTCCTTTTGAAATATTTACCCTAGGAGCCTAATTTGAGGTAATCCCCCCTGGCCTTCTTTTTCTCCTGCATCTCCTAATATGATAATAGGGCTCCATAGCAGCATTGGAGGGCATAATTCAGCTTGGAGCGGATAAAGTGGTGAACTTTCATCAAAAAAGATTTCAGATTCAAATCCTGTTAGATTTGTTTTGTTCTACGATGTCTGAATATTACAGGAAAAAGGAGATGTTGACAGTTATTTTATTTCTATAATATCTATATATTTACTTATAAATTATTAACTTGTATAAGGAGAGGCAAGTTGTTAAAAAATAAAGATTATCTTGGACATTAATTGCTAGAGTGGAGAAATGCTAGAAATTATGCAGTTGGGAGTAATCTTCCATTAGAAGGAAGATGGACCGTATGATCTAATTGGTTTTTTTTCCCCTCGTTCTAATTTGTATGAAAAGGCTGAAATATTTACAAAACGCAACTAAATATTGTCAGTTGGAAAGTTAGCCATTCAGTGGACCAAACCAGAAAAAGTACAATAGTATATTTGGACTATTCCCTGTGCTATCTCAGTGGTTGCATTTGGGCCCAATCCTGAAAACACTATTATGAGTAGTCCCATTGGCTGAGGGTATATCTACACTTTGAGCTGGTGGTATAATTTCCAACTTGAGGAGACATACCCACCTTAGCTCTGATTGAATTAGCACGCTAAAAATAGAAGTGTAGCCCTGAGTATGATCCCATCCAAGATCCTAGGTATATTCTCAGGTGGCTAGCCCCTCCCACCATTTGTGCCATGAGGCTAGGCTACACTTCTATGTTTGGCATGCTAGCTTCATCAGAGCAACGCTGAGTGGTCTCCTCAAACTGGAAATTATACTTTCAGTTTAAAAGGTAGACATATCCTTAGTCAGTGGGACTGCTCAGGGTAGCATGCGTGATGCTTAGTAATAAGTATTTGCTCCTGGAAGTAAAAGTCACCATGAAGACCATATATTGTTCAACTTAGCCATTTAACTATCCAATGCCTTGCTACTTCACAGTTATTTCTGCCATCTATTTTTCCTCTTTTAACTTTGACTTTTTGATATTGCTAGTAAATGCTTTTGATCAGGTAATATTTCACAGTACTAAAAAGAATTTAGACTTCATGCTTCAGTTGGCGGTATAAAAACTGCAGTAGTGTGTTATAGTCAAAATTAATAGGGCTTAAAGAAACTAAGCAAAGCTATTGCCTCACTATGTCAAAATAGTTAGATAAAAGCTAACTAAAGCTAAAAACATAGGGCTAGCATAATTAATGAAAGATCGGTTTTTACAGATAGGTATATCTAATTCTGCAGTTTCCTGTCCAATATGATGAGGATTATGTAAAGGCAAATTGTTTTATGACAATATGAGAGGCAATGCTTCGCTAGGTCAAATTATCTCTCAGATTTATGTTCAACATGTTTTTAGCTGTCTTTGGCCCCAGTCACAATCAGATCTATACAGGAAAAACCTTCAAACCCCACAGATCTATTTGCAGATTTCGGGCCTTAACATTTTAGGTCCTACGTTCCAAACTATTTCTGAAATGTACATGACATGTTCAAATTTTCCTCCATTTATCACTAAAGCATTGTGCTGTTTTACAATTCAGCCAGTAGTCTGCACAACTGGGACCAAGAAACCAAACTTTAAAACCTATGTTTGTCCGAATGCTTACAAAATTAATCTCTCTTGCATTACTAAAGCTTCTTTGTAAATTGACCCGAGGTTTCTCTGTCTCCCCCCCCCATTTTTTCCTAAGGCACTCTCAATGAAATTCTACACAGTGCTGTTGTCTAGTGCTTCAAATTCACTAACTTCTCAGGATTGAGAAAGTATTGCTATTCCACTGAGACCAACCATGTGCACAGAAAGAGCATGATGCTACTTCTCTATCAGAAGACAGGGAAGCTTCCATATTCTCATATGTACTGTTACAGACACTGAAACCAAATCTTATACAGTAAACAAATTCTTTGGTTTATCCTCAGTTCAAACAAACACATCCCTCATCTATGTCATGAAACGTTGTCAGCTATAGAAGCTTTACATTAGGGCCGTGTAAACAGTTTTCCACACCTGATCCATGTAAAAGAAGTTGATGACCCTCTTGAACAGTCCAGAGGTATACTAATTGGCTAAATTTTCCTCTCAGCCCTGGGCCCCAGTTAAAATGTTAGCTACTACATTGTGTGCACTCTTTCCAGATTTTCACAGGCGTATTCTCTAAAATGGCTTTGTGTCTCTCACTTTCTGTGTGCCAAACTTCTTGTCCTACAGACAACTGAACTTTTATTTCTCTGTACATTGGATTAATTCCTTTCACCATGGATCATGCTTTTCTGATTTCCACAACATCAGTGAGTTCCTGCCAAATTAATTTTTTGTTTGTAGGTGGCCCATTAACTACAATATAAAGCCTCTGTCCCCTAGGCAAAAATGCTAGCAGCACACTTACTCTGTTTTGCTGTGCTGGATCAGGCAAATGGAGAATAAATACTTCTGCCATCAGGTTGAAACGGGGCTGTTTTCCAGTGTGCGTCTAAATAACCAACCGACTGAAAATGCTTTACTATATGTTTTTTTTCCCCAGATAACCTGTGTGAAACAAGTAATGAGAAACACGTTGTTCGTCGCATGGAATAAAATAACATTATCAATAAATTATTGGAAACATCCAAAACAAATGGGTTCTCTGTTGAAATAAACCAACAATGCTACCATAGCTTCCTGAAGAACAGCACGTCCCAGGGAATAATCATTAATAATTTCCCTGTTTACATGCATAAGGTGCTAGCCTGGAGCTGTGGGCCATGTTGAGATGTATGTTTATGTAAATGAAGGACTGGATCCCAAGAAATACTGTCCAAACTCAGTGCCATTTGCAGAGTAAAGAGTCTGACAGTGTAATACCCTTCTAGGCTCTCTTAGCTTCACAGCTAATGTGACTTGCAGCTGCAAGCATGGCTGACAAGAGGTGGGGGAAGGGGGTGGAAGGAGAGGGACAGTTGTATCAGGCCCCGAGCTCAGGGCCACCCCTAAAACATCTGGAACTGGGATGAAATGGGGGTGAAGTAGGAGGGAGTGGGGTTTCAGTGAACGTGATGAAACCGGCCCCCAGATTTCTTTTGATGGGCCTGGCTTCAAGAGATGTCAAAAGCAGCATTCTGATAAGTTTTGGTGGTAAGAAAACAAAGCTATTCTAACACGCTCTATATGTAATCCCCACACCTGAATGACTCCATCCACTTCCATGGGGTTCTGTATGACCTTTCTCTCCCATTACCCTCTTTGAAAGGGGGCCACTTAAGGAATCCTACTGCCCTCCATACATTTAGATCTGGGGTAGGTGAACTGGAGGACATATGCTGCCTGCAGGCAGTAGGATAAAGAAGAAAGTTCTTCTGTCAGCAGGCTCTCAATTGGGTATATAGGCAGAGATGCCCCAGATCCTGAGTGCAGTTGCTAGGTGTTCCCTAGTGATGCTGCAGATGTGATGAAAAGGAAAATGAATGGAAGTGTCCATGCAAAGCCATGTGATAATGGCTCAAGGTATTGCTATGGATGGGTTAAACCTCTTTGAAGCTATCAAGTGTAATAGCTGTCTTTCATTAAAGATAAATGTAAAGCGGCCATTAAGCTCCTTTATGTAACCAGGTAGCTGAAACAATAGGAGTACTACCCAAATACAGGCATGTCTCTACCCAAAACAAAGGTGCATGCAAGGCACCTGTGGGTGGAGGGGTTCACCAGCTATTGTTTTGTGACAGTTTGGGAGACCATGAGAAAAGTAGGAGCAGAAAAAGCGAAGGACACAAAAGTTCTGGGTATATGACCCTGAAAAAAGCAAGGAGCTTTTGGGCTAAGTGTTTATTAGATAAGGGGCTTGGGATTGTGAGCAAAAGTGCTGTCTTGGCGTTTGATTCTTGCTATGTTCAGGGAAACAGAACTTCATATATTCTTTGTAAATAAATAGAGAAAGAAACAGACTCCATCACTAATTTTTCCTCCTAACTGGAACAACCCATTAGACCCTGAATTTTGGCTAACCAATCAGGTCAAAAGTGTATTGTGGGCCAGGCTGTGGCTGGCCCTTTCTCAAACGTGTGATAGGAGACACACACCCTTTCCCTCCCTCGCTTTCCCTGAACGGGGACCAGTGACATTCGCTGTCTCTGTGGAACCCCATGCATAGGCCTGCTCGTTCCTAGTGACCCTGGGGTACCAACCATGACAAATGCAGCGAGGACGATCTTTCTAGATTTTAATTAGATTATTTATCGTCATAGTAACTGAGCACCTCTGGTATCATGACTCACCCCTAAGCCTCTGCTTTTTCCCTCTATGTGCTATTGATGTTGGCTGGGCTGTATATCCTGCCATTGCCCAAATCAGGTCAGCTCAGCAGCACTCTTTACTCACGGGGGCACCTTAATGACACAACTGAGCCCTTACAGTTTTATCATCTTGAAAACACCCACTGAAAAGCCCTCCCAGCAGGTGTGAGAAATAGGCATGTCTTTTAGTCATGCATCACTTGGAGAATGAAAAATACCCTCCTTACACTTCCAAACCCAGTCTCTGGGAGTGTCTACACAGCGATTAGATGCCCATGGCTGGCCCGTGCCAGCTGACTTGGGCTTGTGGGGCTCAGGCTAAGGGGCTGTGTAATTGCAGTGTAGACTTCCAGGCTCAGGCTGGAGCCCTGACTCTAGGAGTCTGCGTGGTGGGAGGGTCCCAGGGCTTGAGCCCGAGCTCAGAAGTCTACAGAGCAATGGAACAGCCACATAGCCTGACCCCTGGGAGCCTGAGTCGGCTGATACGGGTCAGCTGCAGGTTGTTCTTTGAAGTGTAGACATATCCTGTGCAACTGATTTTGTGACTCCTTTTTGTTGTAAGTGGCACACGCTGACCCTACATCACTTTCCCTACCGCAGGTGCTAAGCTTCTAGTAAATGTTGCTTAAAGGAAATATAAAAGCTTTTCTTGATGCTTACCAACACAATTTGGCTATAAAACCCCAGCCTATTATTTCATTGTTTTCTCTTATTAGAACGGAAGCTACAGCTCACTTCATCCAATGAAGTGAGCTGTATGTAGCTCACGAAAGCTTATGCTCAAATAAATTGGTTAGTCTCTAAGGTGCCACAAGTACTCCTTTTCTTTTTGTGAATACAGACTAACACGGCTCTTACTCTGAAACCTGTCTTATTAGAACAACGACTAACTTAACTGAATGTGAACCGTATTCTCCTACAATGCTGGATGGAAATACTGAAATCTTGGCTTTTTTATATGTAAAACTCAAACAAAATCACATCACTCTCCTTTTTCTTTTTTTATACAGCTTGTTGTTCCCTTCAAAAAACCCTTAAAAGTGCTTGTAATCATGCATTGCTTTAAAACACATCAGCCTTTTGCGGCAAAGTATCTATTTTGTCATATTTAATTATATATATATAAAATTTCTCCCTTCTGTCAGTTAGTATTTTTCTAGGTTTAACGATTTACAAAGCTCTAAGAGCTAGATTCTCACAGGATCCATCCCCTTTGTGCCATTCTGTTGGCACAGTATGGCTGGATATGGACACCTGAGAATTCCACCCCCCATGACAATGTCCCCAGTGTAGTGACTCCTGCCCTCCATCCCCTCCTTTCTGTCCATGGCAGAAGGTGGATATGCCAGGTGCTGAGCAGGAGGACTGCCTAAGAGATTTTACCTGGGCAGGGCCACAGGCAGGAGGTAGAGAATCCGTGATTTGTAGCCAGGTCCCTGATGATCATATCACTGTGCAGTGCTGAGTATGTCTTGGCTATAACAGATAATATGACCCAATGTTCAAGAGAAAATTGTTCACTTTTAAGCTTAGTTATTGCAATTATCTATTTGATTATTTCTTTGAAAGTCTATAGTTCATGATCAGATAAAAGCTTAGCCTGCCACTACCATACCCCATATTTCAGACTGTATTAGCTAATGATTTTCCCAATATTTTTTCTTTAGGTATAAGGTCCCCAGGTTATTTGGTGAGGAGCTGTGCAAAAGCAATCCAGCTAAAGTGAATTGTGGAATTGCAATTTTGATTTATATATTAGAAATATTACTTGGGGAAATCTAGACTACAGCCTTCAGTAAAGATCAGCCAATGCACATGGACTAGGACCTAAGAATAGATTGGATGCATCATTTTTATTGATACCACAATTTGCCAAAAAAAAGTCATAGCAGCAATCCTACAAATATCTGTACTTCTAGCTTTGGTTATGTGTTTCTTAACAAAGAAAAGAAAATTGTATGTCAAATATGAACAAGACTGCAACTTTAATATTTAACATCTTCAACTTTAAAAATTCATTTTTACTATCAAGATGATGTGACTTATTGTAATTTAAATGTATGATAGGAGGATTTAAATTAGATATGTAAATGGTTACAGTTTATTAACTATGATAGCACACAACATTTTAAAATGGAAATACGTGTAGTGTTTTATACATCTCTCTCTCTATCATTACAGAGAAATATAAACATAGATTTTTTTCGCTTATCTCTAGAAAGTACAAAATCATCTGGACAACAGTAAATAAGACATTGGTGTGTATACCTGCTAAAATAAACAATGAAAGACAAGCTTATATGTGTAGAATTTCTAATGACACTGATTAAATATATTTGTGGAAATCATGAATGATCTTGAAGTCATTGACTTCAGTGGCTGTGCAGAGATATAATTGGCTGCAATGTAGTAATCAGTTGGCTGAAGGACACAATAGATGGAATAGAAACTTTAGCTCTGTTGGCTTGGCAGGGCTAGCAGGAATAAAAAATGGTAAAAACTTTAGTTTATCACTAAAGTCAGCAGATATAACTCAATACATAAAAGAAGCAGAGCTACTGTGTAAGAGAGAGCGGTTTTTAGTCACTTCTTTGAGTATGACCATACCTTATGGAAGCAAAGGAAACTCTCTACAAGGTGAATCTTCTGGAGTTTCTAGGGGTTTCCCCACTCCAATGGGTGTCTATGAAGAAGGAATGATTGGGCCTTTACTCTTCTGCCATAGTTAGGTTAGTATTGTATTCCGGTCTTAGACTATATATTTCGATAGTAATTTGTCTATGGAAAATCCTGACCATATAGTATTTCTGCATTAGCTTGAATGGAAATGAAACTTTGAAATAGAATTACAGAAAGCATCCTGACAAGAACCTTAATTATTTCTTAATACTCTAGGTGGAATACTGTATAGTATACTAAAATTATTTCTTTGAATTAATAAAATATACATGCCTATCCTATGATGTGGGCTCCTATCTTATAGGCTACAGTATGAAGTAATGCATTATATGACTACCCTCATCCATCAGCCCTCTCTGTCCACTCTTTACACAACCTACTGATAAAATGATGCACTTTGCAGTATGCCTTAAAGATGACAAAATCTAGGCTCTCACAGACCCAGGGAACTTGTTCCACAGACAAAAGTCTCCCACAGAATGGCATGGCGGGAGGCATTAATCATATATATCAAATGCACCATAAGTCAAGCACCTCCTGTTGTTTTCAGCTGTGGGGGCATGATCACATGAAAAGAGGCAATCATTTTGGGTAACCATTTAGGACTTTATCGGTATAAGATGATGGAATTTTAATATTTCATTGTTTAGTGGCCATTGATGATGCATCGCCAGTGAGATCGCTTTAAAGCTGAAACTCAAGAAACAAATGTACCTATTTATACTAATGAATTTGTAGTATTTAATGATAGTTCTGATCCCCTCACTCCACCATAATCTGAGCCCCATCTTCCTTGTGTGCAAGTGTGCACTACATAATATGTAGTGCTCTGTACACAGTTGTTCTGTTGGTGAATGGATGGAAAGAAATAAATCTTCTGTCATTCCAAGGAGCTAGAATGCCTCATGAAAATCATGATGCTGTCATGGTAAACAAGCATTTTTAGGCAAGAGGCAAGGTCAACCATGCTGGAGTTCTTGTTTGTGGTGTTTACTAAAGCCAACAGTCTGTTGAAAGCCAGGTCAAATGACTGGTGATTAAGATTTCAGTACTTTCAATCTGATGCCTTGTTTGGTGCCTTACTTGAAATGACTTTGTGGTTTCATTCCAAGTCTTGGTGAATTGTTCATGTCATACCATCTTGTTGGTAGGTTCAGAAGAAGCATGAAAGACTGAATGGGTATGAAAAATAATTTATTATAATGATAAGAAATCTTGCACTGCTATGGGCCCTGCTGTACCTGTTCTGGGCCAGATTGTGAACCACTGACACAAGTAAACTAATTGAAATCTATGGGACTTCCCAGATGAGTAAGTGCTTACTGATATGATGTTGGGAATCACAGCCTGGCCCTCTTTTAGGGTTCTCAGTCCAGCTCCTTTTGAGAGAAATAAATCCACTCAGTAAAATGAGAACAAACGTTCTGTAACAAAAAAAATCTAGCAAACACTGATACACTACAGTTACGAAATTGTCGAGAATTATTGGGGCTGTGATAAACATGGGGTGCTTTGTATCCTAAAATGTGGCTTATGTATTGGATTTCTGAGGGCTTGTTTAGATGAAAGTGCGTTGCAAGCCAGGGTGTAAAGTGTGCTGTGCACTAAGGCTATGTTTGCACTCCAGCTTATGCTGGCATAATTGATGTCACTCGGGTGTGAATAAACTACGTAAACTAACATAAGCACTCGTGTGTACAGTTATTTGTATATGGGAGAGCTTCTCCCGCTGACATAGCTTCTGTTGTTTGCGGAGCTGCAATGCTGTATGTGTAGACATGCCCTAACTGTCCATGTAGACCATGCTACTATGCGCTAACAGTTCCCTAGTGCCCTTTGCTCTACTCCGGTTTCAAGCACAGTAGATCAATGTGCACGAAGGAACTGTTAGTGCACGATAGCAGGGTCCACATGGACAGTTGTACACGGCGTGCCAGTGCGCTGAGATTGACACCCCAGTTTGCTGTGCACTAACTGTTCATCTAGATAAGTCCTAAGGTATGTTAGACTGCCAATAGGAAGCAGACAGTTTGGACACACTCCTCCACAGGTCGATACTGTCACTAGACCAATTATTACAAGTCATTAATGTTGAATGGGTCTAATTGCCAAATAATGGAGCAACCATTAAGATTGCTTTTTCTTTGATGGCTTGGCTGGCTGAGGGGGAAAAAACAATTTGGGCAGAAGGAAGACGTCACATTTTGGCTCTGTAACAAAGACCATTGAGCAATATGGTAAATGGGCCCAGATGCACAGGGAGGGTAAGGAAGTGGTGTATTGAGGACTGTGTTGGAATTACAAGCTATTGCTGTAAGAGTAGGACGTGTTTCCTGGCCCTGCTTGAAGGCTAGAGAGCTCTGAAGGGAAGCAGATGATCAGAGTCAGTTTGCAACCGGACAGCCTACAGTAAGGTTGTGCCTTTCTGTTTTTGTATGTTATCATTCTGAATACTAAGAAATAATGTAGTTGTAATCTTCCAGCAAGAGGTTTTTTTTTTTTTTTTTTGGTCTAATGTCTCTGTGTGTATGCTGTGAATATATGAAGGGACTCTTAATAATAATAATCATTAATAAATAAGAGCTTCCCTGAGTAGAGGGGTCAATGACCGGGGCGTGACAGTCTCTGGAGACTAACTGAGGTCAGGCTGGGTTTCAACAGCTCTTGGGCTTCCTAACAGAATGTAAGTTGGTTCCAAGTTTGCTTTTGTAACTGAAGAGGAAAGCCTATCTAACTTGTAGTGAAGTGTAAAATTAGATTAGACTAAATGTGTGTGTAGGTTGGAGGTTGGTTTAAAATGTCTTTTATCTAATGCTTTGTTCTAGCTGCTAAATAAAAATACTTTGTTTTCAGAAGGCTGTTGGTTAACAGCACTGGTCACAGATTCCCAAAGGGAGGAAATGCAAGTGCCCCAAATCCGGACTGTTCAGTAGAGCAATAACAGTTGGTAATAGATGGGGTAGCCAGGCCCAAGTCCTGATCTAAGCCTGGAAGAAACACAAGATTCCACTCTGAGACAGGTAAGAGCAGGAGGCTCAAGACCTGACGTGGGTGCAGTCAGTGAGACCAGAAAGGGGACAGAAGGCCTTGCAACCGCAACTGTCTTAAAATTTTTTTTCTTTAAAACATGGGAAAATTCCATTTTTTTCTCTGTTCATCAGTACACAATAAAGTCAATCTAAGATCGTGAGGTGCAGAAGTTGCCTGTATTATTTAAGTAAAAGTTTTAGATTTTTGAATATATTATTTTCTGCAGTTATGTAACATGGTGGCTTGCCCAGGGGCTGAAGAGCCTGAGGCTAAGTCAATTCTGATTACAAGATGCGCCCCACCTGAGGGGAATCAGGTAATTCAAATATAAAAGCAGGAAGCTGTAATGATGCTGTGGTTGAGAGAAGTAGTCAGGAATACCACAGGCAGGAGGCCTGGTAATAAACCAAGGAAGAAATTGTGTTGAGCCTGAAACTGATGAAAGCTTTTGTTTGGTTTGGGACCTTCTTGAGTTTTGTTTTGGACAAGCTCTGTTGCCACCTTGGCGAAGAATTAATTAAAGGACTTGGGCCTAGAAGGGACCTGGAAATGTTGTTAGTTCTGAAAGGGAAAATAGAAGTGGATGGCAGCCATGGGACTGTAAGATACAATGCAGGTAAGAAGGAATTAACATTTTGAATGAATATTTATAATACAAACCATGCCCTAAGTGTTAACATCCATCCTATTCGTCCTGCTAGTAGTTACAGTTTTTATGTGTATTTGACTAATCTATAGTCATGTTCTTTGGCTTACATGCCATTAAACAATGCAAGATAAATGAAACTACTTAGGTGGGAAGCCCTTTCCTTTTGTAGTTCAAGGTCTCTAGGGTGCAGTTTTCTAGACTTACAGGTGGAAACAGCAGTTCTTGGTGGTGCTAGTAGCATGATGATGCAATTCCTATTTTGAATTGTTTGCTGAGCTTCAGATCCAGTGCACACTGAAATCAGTCAGAATTTTCTCATTGCTGTACTAGGAATCAGGTCCATAGTGCCCAGTGGTGTATTAGGAACTGTATAGACATATAATTAGGTTCCTGCCCTAGGCAGTTTATAGCTCTAAAACCCTGATTCTGCAAAGTGAACTGCATGCATATACCCTTGCCTTTACATGGAGACCTATTCCAGCTAATGTCAACACTTACAAATTTTTGTACAGCATCGAGGTTACAATAGACAAAAGGTCATGGTGAGGTGAAAGAGAAAGGGGTCTGAGTTGTGGAGTGTTTAGTGAAGAACTCTGCCTGTGTTTTTTTACTTCAGCTGCTCTTTTGCTTCAAGGGGCAGATCTGTAAATGGAAAGGGAACCTATGTGACACAAATCCTGGGAATTAGAGCATCAAAGAAGACTGGGGGAAAGGGGGACATAAGACTTCTAGCATGAAAAAGGTTGTTATAAAGAGAAGGGTGATAAATTGTTCTCCTTATCCACTGTCATTGGAGGTTTTTAAGAACAGCTTAGACAAACAGCTGTCAGGGATGTTCTAGATAATACTTAGTCCTGCCTCAGTGCTGGGGACTGGAATAGTTGATCTATTGAGGTCCCTTCCAGTCCTCCATTTCTATGATTCTATTAACTGTTCTCTCTGCTCTGCCTGGGCTTCATTGTCTTGAATAGTGAGTTTCTACAGTCATGTGTAACATGTTGAATATATCCCTAAGGAATCATGGAGGAGCACTTCCTTCTTTTATGTATTCCCTTTTTTATTTACAGCGCAATATTTTATATCTGGTGTCCAAACTGCAGCCACGGAAGTTCCAACAGACCTGATCTGCTTTATTCTGTATGCTCTTGCATGTGATTCTGATGCTCTAATACAGTGATTCTCAAACTTTTTTTTGCTGAGACCCACTTTGAAAATATTTAAGGCTGTGATGACCCCTCCAAAAAAAGTGAAAACTTCTGTGCTGCTGCTGGTGGTGGTTCTGCCTTCAGGGCTGGGCATCCAGCCAGCGGCTGCTGCTCTCCAGCTGCCCAGCTCTAAAAGGCTCAGGCTGTCAGCTCTGTGCATGGCTGACAGCTAGAGCTCTGGCATGGGCAGAGTCTGATAGTTTGGAACCCTCCATAATAACCTCACAATCCCCTGAGGTGTTGTGACCCTCAGTTTGAGAATCGCGCTTTAGTATTTACAATTGAATTGAGCCCTAAGTAATAAAAGATGGGTATCTTAACTTTTAAAAAATAATCCTTCTAAAGAAATGAGTGAAAGCCCAAACCTCTGTCTACTCTCCTTTGCTATCTCTCGTAAAGCTCAACAAGCAGGTATTTATTTGAAACAATGTTGTTCACCACTGTAGCTGAGTCCCGGATGAACCATTTTGGACACTGCCAGTATAAATTAATTTCCCAGTTCCCACATTGCTTTAGAACAAATGGTTCTGGAATCTGAGTAGATCTTGTCTTCTGTTATACAGCTGCTCTCCAACAGCAGAACTAATTAATTGTCATGACTGTGGAAAGGAATGCCCTGTGCTCATAATGTTAGGCTATCTGATTAGAAAAATATTCCCAGATCTGCACTTTTATTTTGAATTGTCATTCAGATCACATAAACATTGAGACAAATAATTTATAAATCCTCAAAAAATAATCACCTGGGACACATTTCATTTAAAGCTTTTATTATTAGTATTGAAGCGAAATATAATAGCGGAATGAAATATACTCCAAGAAATAACCTGTTTGTGCCTAGCCAGAGGTAAATTATTGGAATTGAACAAATGCAGCAGTTGGATTTAATACAAACATATTCCAGATTTATGATCTGGAAAAAATTATAACCTTTCATAAAAGCCTTATATTAACATTTTGCCATATTTTACAGAATTGTTTTAATATTCATATCCGCTGTATTAATGGCACTAGGTACTTGTACATCAAAAGTGCATACAAATAACTAGATCTGAATTGAATGTAAAATAAAATCCCTATTTTTTTTTCTAATTTATGTACTTTCCAACTTAGTGGAAGCATATTTGCCATAAATTTTCTCTGAGCATAACTGGAATTATAACTTTCCTAGGTATAAACAGAATTGCTCCCACTTTTTGTGCACAACTCTGAAGAGGAGGGGTAGATCAGATGTTGCTAGCTCTGACAATCACTCCCACTCATACAGTAGTGTGGGAGTGATTTGATTACTTACAGTTCTGTTAGCTACTCCTGAAGTAGCAAGCTAATGAAACAGAAACAGGAGATTCCGGATTCAGTCCAGAAATGGACCAAAGGATGTGATTGTGTGATGAAGTCTCTGTACCAGTTTTGAATAGAGGGGTCAGTGGCTCCCCAAATATGCAGACATAGTATTCAACTCAACTTCCCTAGCAAGACAGAAACTTGTAAACTATAAAAATCAGATTTGACCCTAGTAACATAGGTAACATAGTAACATAACTACAGAAACGTGTAAACTATAAAAATCAGAGTAGACCCTAGTAACAGGTGCAGTAGCAGACACTTAACAGTAAGAGTAGATTTTTCATAGAAATTAGATGAAAAAGACCTAGCAGGAGACCTAGTTCGTTCCTCTGCCAGCACACCTTTGTTCCCTACATTGTTTTCTTTTATTCTAGAACACTAATAGTCTTAACATAGTAATAGCCTTATATTCTTTAATTTTTGACTGAATATGAAGATGTAATTTGGAGATAATCTACCATTGTAAAGTTTCTCTTGTTATTACAAGCTTGAACCTCAACCTGGGCCAATATTACAGGTGCTATCTTGTAGAGTGCTGAATGCTCTGGCCTTAATCCTGCAAATCTGTAAATTCCATGGATAGTCGCACTGAAGTCAATGGGATTACACACATGTATGAAGTTAAACACATGCTTTAAAGGCCAGAGCACTAAGCATCTTGTAGGATTAAGCCCGTTGCCCTGATTTGTTTCGGAGAAATGTGAACCTTTGCCAGTGTTGTAAGTTTGCATACCTAAAACTTCACACACACACACACAGAGTCACAATGGATCAAATCTATCTGTGCTGTTACTCCACGTGATCTCAATGGAATGACACCTGGGTTTAATTTGGCCCAATAGATTAAATACAACTGATTTCTATTATGGCTAGATTTTAATACTGTCAAACCTTCATATGCCTGCCTCTAACTCATTTGGTATTTCTGTTATTTTCCACCCCACTGTTTTCTCCATTTTGCCACATTATTTCTTGTTTTTCTTAGAATTCTGTATTTAGTTCACTTGCATTTCTTTTCCACTGAGTTGTTAAAGTTTGTTTATATAGTGTGTCTCTAGCTCCTCTTGCTCAACACGCGCTGAGTTTATCCTTCCTTCATTCTTCACTTTCTCTAAATTCTTCACTTTTCTCTCTCTCTGCTTTTCCCTCTCTTCTCCCCTAATTTTCTTTTAGATGCCCTTCAACTTGTTTCTTCCCTGCTACACTGTCGATCATTCTCTTCCCCTTCTCTCCAACATTCTTTTCTTTTCTCTTCCTGCACTGACTTTTTTATTCACTGCCCTTCATGCAACGTACATAGTGTCTCCATAATGTTTAATTTAAGCTATTAGAAGATCTCCCAAGAATAGTTGTTAGTATGGAAGCCATTGAGCTTGTGCATTTTTACAGAATAAGGCAGGGTAAATTGACTTCTCCAAAACCCTTAGCAGCACTGTTCAAATCCCATCCATTTTCAGCAGAGTTTACAGGAGGTGGGAGATTTTGGTTCATTATATGGATGTACCATTCGCTTACACCCCGATTCAATATACGATAGAATCTTTCAACACCAAAAAACGTTTTTCCTCCTTTACCTAAATATTTCCTGTGGTGTATTTGTAACCGCAAAGCATTCATTTTCTTACAAATTACTTTTTTCTAACTATTAATTTAGATGTCTACCCAGGTAAACAGGCAATGTTTTTGGTTAAACATTGCTATCTTATTAATTTTTCCTACTTTAGTGTGTTCAATTTTGTCCTCTCTAGAATGGCAGTTTATCCTTTATAATGCTGCTCTCAGCATTTTTAAAGGACAGAGAAGAGTTATAAATAACAATTCATAAACCTTTCAACTGTGAGTCTGAACATACATAATAAAGAGTATGGTGGCCTGGCAATCAGAGAAAGAGATTAAATTGTGTAATCAGTGATAAAAATTGCACAGTCAATAAATACATTCCGTAACATTCCATTGCGTGGAATACTTACCTCATGGTAATGATAGAGCTCACCACAGAGCAAAGTGACTGTGACTCAGTATTATTGCTATGTGACAAATATCTGCACATCTTTATCTGTCCTTTAAATACATCATTTTTTTAAAGTTGAAACTTGAAACATACAAACATTGCTAACTCTAAAAGCTTAGGAGAAAAATAGACTATCTCATGTACTGTTGTCTGATCAGAAATAAAATACATGTGACATTAATTTTGAGGTCCATAGTCAAATACGGTCAACACTTAAAGAAACAATAATTTGAAAGAACTGATGGCACTCTTCTAGCCAGACTGTTTTTTCCCTGTTTGGGGAAAAAGAAAAGAGTTTAAATGAACGCACATTTAGAGGCCATATCTTTTTAACAAATGTGGATAAATAGCACAGTTTACTTATTGTCACTTCTGAAGTCCATCTTAGGGTACTAACACAGCAAATCATTTCTTCTAATACTCATTCAGCTCCCATTAAAGTCAGTGAGAAACTTTTGTTAGCCTCAGAGAGACCTGAGGCGTAAGTGGGTGGAGCTGGGACATCATCTGACTGGTCTGGTCATGTCCCTCTCCTCAATTGGTCTTTTTCAGGCAGGGTGGAGTTGGATGGCCATCTCATCTCATTGTGCTGATGCCATGTAGTACAGTGGAGTTCAGGATCAGGTGAAAAGCTGAAGGGGAGAGAGGACAGGAGGAGAATATTGGGAGATGGAAAGGAATGTACAAGGGATGCAAGGACAGAGCAGGATCTCAGTGTCTCAGGTTGGATGGTGATGGAAGCAATCAATTCTTTAGCACTTGTGACTTGGGAAAGCCCTAGCATGTGAAATATTTCAATAGAGCAACTGGTTCCAGCTCACTGACAAGAGAGTCAGATCTGAAACTCCCCTAATAGAACTGAGTTAAGATCAGAAGGGTGGAGGCAGATGAAATGATCTTTTTTTGGGTAAGTGGAAGGAAGTGATTGGTTGGGATGGCAAATGAGTCCAGGATTTCAACCCTGAACTTTTCAGGTCTGATTCAGAATGAACCTCTCCGTTGTTTTAGGTTGGTTGATCATTTAGTTTTTTTAAACCAGTGACTATGTAGGGTGTTAAAGAAGAGCAATAACTAACAGAAAATAAAACTAGTAGCTCTAACCTCAGGTAGCATTTTATTGTTGACACTGGGTCTGGAGCGCTCCTGGTATATCACAGGTCAATCATCCTGCCACTTACATGTGTGCAGATACGCTCATGAAAATGCAGAACTGCCAGCAAGTGCAGTACAAACTTCCCAACCCACACAGCGCTGTCAATACATCTCAGTCCCAACTTGGAACAGCCCTTTTATTCCAGTCCTGAGCCCCTCTCAAGCCAAGATTGTCAATCATACAGAGTTGTTATTCCATGTCATGTGCTAGGTTTTATGATGTGGACAAATGTCCCTCTAGAACTAAGATGATAAAATCAAACTAATTTTCTTTGGTTATTTAAAGTCTGCAATGATAAAAGGCTGGTGCATTCCTTAACATGCCAAACTGCCCCATGGAAACATACAATAAGCATATAAATTGAATACTTGAGCACACTATTAGATTGTTTCCCCCTCCATGAACAGCACTTTCAAACAAAGAAATGAACAGACAGGCTGGAGCAGCTGTCAGACATAAGTGGAACATGATGGAACAATTTTGGCTTGCTAAGTAATGAGGTACCATAAGAAAATTAGTAAAGATGGATCACATGGAGTAACAACACAGCTGAATTTAATAGTGGTTTTAGTGCAGGGTAGGAAGAATGGAGTATATCACCAAACAGTGGACAGCATCTAAGGTATACTCATGACCAGATCTGGGCTATCTGGGTCATAACACTATATAAAATATATATACTATTGGAGGTAAAGATGCTGGTGTGTGCCCACAAAAATGATCAAGAAATCCTTTTAGCTCATCACCTTATACTATTTCACTGTATTTGATCTGTTTAAAAAGGCTAAGTGAATTCTCTACGCGAACTGTTACTTGAACTGAATATACTGGAACCATTAGTTGCAGACAGTAAGCTTTTATTTTTGTTGTTCAATGCACCCTACAGTAATCCATCATTTTTAGGGGAAAAAACATATGTTCTCTCTTCAACCTATCACCTTATTCAGTGTTTTCATCAGTCTTGAAAGATATGGCAGGGTGAGATTGGGTAGTGTTGTTCTGTAAAGTAGTTAATGTTCAGAGTAGCATAGGCTTGAGTAGCTGCAGTTCTGAAACCTAAAAAAGGAGGGCGGGGTGTTAATTTTTCTTATTTCCTCGTAAAAAGTTTATTTGCTACAGAAATTTACTTTGAAAGGGGAATATCACTGCAAAATGAATTAGTTTGGTACTTATTTTACAATCATACAGATTGAGCTCCCTTATAGATGTCAGTTACATTGGTTTTTGAGCGGCCATTGTTTAACGTCCATAGTGCTAAAACATGCTTGTGCTATGATTTCTGCCCTCCATGGCTAGTATGAATTGCTTTCCCCGCCAATTTTATGGCAACACCAACACTGCTTGACAAAAGCAACAGAGTGCAGAGGCTGGCTGTCTCTCAGTTGGTATTTTCCAACTGCAGTGCAGTATTTTAAATGATTTATTCATGCATAACGGCAGTTGAACAGGCTGGAGCATACAATGCTATTACCTTACACCACATTTATTTGATTGGCAAAGTGGAAAAATGATGGCTGCCTAAGGGTTAATCTTTGCTGCTCCACTGCAAGAGGATGGGGCGATGTAACGCCATATGTGCACTATAAAGATGAACAAATTTGTGTGTGCTTTTTCCTAGAGACTCTACATTATGCTATACTTCCCCCTTTGAAATTTATTGAGCTATTTCACTCAGTGCATAAAAAGAATCTGTCTTTCAGCTATGTAGAGAGGTATGCAAATAAAACGGAGCCTGAGCTGAACCCGAAAAGGCCCTATGTTTTTCAGAAAAAAGTATATTTATGAGCATTTTCTAAAAATGGAAGATGCCTCAGCCTTGGGGCTGTGTTAACTTATCTGCCAACCATTTACTCACAGAGCTGCTGGAGCATGTACAATACACTGCTATTCATCATGCCTGTGTAATTGCTGCATCACGGTCGCATTCACCCAACTTAGAGGCATTGTTTTAATATTGCATATTGGCTTAATTGAATTTTATAAGGAGAACATGAGCTCTGTTATGGAGAGTCCGAGATTTAATAAAACAGATATGTACCCCTCAGCAAAAGCCAATAAAACTTGAGTTGGACCTCTGCTGTGAGGGAGGGAAGCTGGTAATTAAGGACAGACTTATCTAATACATGAGGGACAA
Organism: Caretta caretta; assembly: GCF_965140235.1. Lineage (NCBI taxonomy): Eukaryota > Metazoa > Chordata > Testudines > Cheloniidae > Caretta > Caretta caretta. The sequence continues at coordinate 49,708,730 of NC_134216.1, read as the reverse complement.
TATCTTTCAGGGGCCTGATCTTGCAGTCCTTAAAAAGATTGAAACTAATGGGAGTTTTGCCTGAATAAGCACTGCAGAATTTGACCTTATGATTATAGGCCTCAGGTATTTTTCAGACTGCTGATTCTCATGGACAACACATATCGTTCCATCATCCTACCCTACAGATGTATTTTTGGTGGATGTTCTGTCACTGCTTACATTAAATGAAGTGCCCACTCAGGAGAGACGGGCCTGGCTTTTACTGGCCATATTCTGCTTCCAACCCCAGGGAGCCAGTGCCATCTTCTGAAACTGTCAGAACTGTGCACTAGTTCAAAAGTTTTCTTTTATGGCAACACTTATTTTCTTAACCTGTGTTCAGTATTGTTTTCATTTATCACCAAAACACCATTAAGGGAAGAATTATCCAGCTGTGAATTCGGGACTAGAAATATGTGTCTACAGAATATTGACTAATTACTATGGTAATTTACTTTCGTTCTATTGCTTACAAGTGCAGTATTAAAGCCTACAGTCTAAAAGAGAGTTAGTGCTGTAAACTGTTGTCTTTTGAGCACCAGATATTGGGATTTTATCTTTTTCGTTCACTGTGTCACATGAAGTCTGTCTGCAACATGAACCTTAAAACAGTCAGTACAGCCTCCGTAGTAAGCAGCATTGAGTTGAGTTTGCCCAGCTCCAAGGAGCATTCCCCACACCACAGTGGTCATTATAAGGGGCAGCTGGTTACCATGGGCAGAAATATAAAACGGAGCTGTGAACGCTGAAAAGAACAACGCTTAGCCCTACGTGCTCTTTGTTGCTATGCAGTGGTTAGCAGAGGAGGAAAGTAGCTAATCCAAAGGCTACTGAAGTAAATGGCATTTGGTCAGGCTGCCCCTAATTCTTATCCTGAAATAACAGCCTATGTTTCTTTGCGACATATCTGAAGCACTCCCTGGGAAGTGTGCAAATCAAATTTTGCTGAGCAGCATATTATCGCCCCGTAAACCTTTAGGCAAGCTGAAGGAGAAATCCAAGAGCTAATGCTGCCTGAGACACCATCCATTCCCTCAGTGTGTTATGTGACTTCTCTTTATGCAGTGACAGAATGCAGTTAGCTGCGGTAGGGCTGGTGGCAGAGGGTGCCCTTTCATGACTGCATCCCATATTCACTGATACTGCAGAGCAGGAGGTGGAGAATACTTGCATGGGAGGGGAACAGATTCAGATGAGATATGAAGTCAATGAGATCTTTACCACTGGCTTCAATAAGGCTAGGATTTCAGGTCTCCCATCCTGAACCACTGTGACACAGAGGCTCCTTAGTAAAGGATCATGTGTTCTTTGAAAACATCTCTCACCTCAGACCTGCCAAACTCACTACACCAAACACGTCTTATCCATAAAGAGTAACATGTAAGGAGCTGGAGAATGCTTGAAACTTGTCAGGTTATATAATTGCTGTGAGATATATGGATGGGTACTATGTAAGGAATAATATATTTATATTGAAAGTAAGATTTATGGACTCGAGTAAAAATTAGTCACCAGCGGACAATATCTCTTGGTGACGGCCCATTCAGGCAGGAGGGAGTTGTCACCCTGCCCTGTTTAGCTGGTGTAAGGCTTGATGGTTTAGCCTTGCGCAGTGCTAAGACTTTTAATGGAAAAACCATCAGAGGCAACTGCAAATAATGGAGACCACATAAAGGTAAAAAAGGAAAATTACAACAATACAGGGATTGGCCCTGCCTATGAATAGGAACAAAAGACTCTTTCAGTGTAACATAAAGGAAGAAGCACTTTGTCCACTCACCAAGGAAATCCCTTGTGGAGCAAGAGGTTTCAGAACATTTGGATCTTGGCTCTTCTAAAACCAAAATGAAAACAATTTTTTTGGGGGGGGCGGGAACGACCTACTTTATTAGATAAAAATGGTAACCATTAATCATTGACCCAGGTTTGTGTTTTATGATTTTGTTTTGTGTTGTAACCATTGATTCCATCACTTTCTCTCATTTCTATTTAAATCTTTACCCTTTCTTAAATAAGTCTGCTTTTGTTTTACTATAAGTGCTTGCAAATGCTGTGTGGTTTACAGGAGGAGAGATATAAGGCAAAACTGGTCAACTGGGGTACACTGCACTTTTGGGGCTGAGGGTCTAGAATTTCTGTAAGCAGCCCGTGTCAGTGAGTGGAAATCACAAGGGAACAATTCAAAGAGACTGGGGTGCACCTATTGTTAACCTGCAAGGTGAAAAGAGGGCTGGCATAGCCCAGAGGAGAGTGAGCTTGAGTTGCTGAAAGGCTGGTGGTGTCAGGGAGCTGATACGCAGTCAGGCACAGGCAAGACTCCCTCACACCGGAGGTAGGGGCTAACAGGGTGACCCTCTATACTAGGTGCCCCCAGAACCGTCACACACTCCTTCCCCTTTTAAAAAAAAATATTGTAGCTTTTTCGCTTAGTCTGGAAATTAAGAAGCAGAAGAGGAGAAATAGGTAACCTCACTACAAGCAAACAAGGAACTTAATCAACACCATGACAGAGGAAAGATACATTGTTAAAAGATCATTTAACTGGAAAAAGGAGCAGTGATCATGGGACTTGATAAAATTGGTACAGTAAGAATTGAAAGAGTGAATTGTCTTCAAACAATTCCACTCTGACTTTAAAATATGTATATTAGGTTTTTTTAAATAGGGCTTTAACTCAATAAATTTTTCTTTTTAAATGGGAAGTGGTTGTAAGGTCATTAATAAATTCAGAATCCTACGAACCAATAACACAAAACAGGGATTTTGACATTTGTCAGTGGCTTGATGAGTAAGAAACAGTGGTTTCTATATCATTGTTGAGATTAGAAATTATTAAGCAGCAATTTGAAATCAAACGCTACATAAATATTACAGACAGCTATGATTAGCCAATATGCTGCTGCTAGGGAATGTGGAACAATGGGTTCTTGCATCACAGCTACTGAAGAGCATTCCTCTTCCTTGTCACTATGAATAATTGATTACAATTGTAAAGGATACTGCCAAACTATTATTATTTTTTAATTTTTGTTTTTCTTCCCTACCGTTTGCAATATGCCCTCATCTGTTATAAAATATAGTTTTTTTTTCTCATATGATGCCCTTTTCCATTCAACAAACTGATATTTCCCCCCCATTCTTCTAACGAAGAAAAAAACTATTAACAAGAGCTTCAATTTACTGAACACCTTGTTGAACTAAATCATTTTTCTGTACAACAAACAGCCAGTCAAACACAAATGAACTAAACTTCTAGATTGGTTTAGTTTGAGTTTGGGGTGAATCCAGTTTACAGATTATGGAATAGGTGAAAATACTTTAAATTATGTCACATTTTAGTCTAATAACTTGAAGACCCCTTTACATTGAATTGTAATGTAGTATTAGATTAAGGGAGTTAGTGAGTTAAAATATGTTAGTGAATTAATACTTTTATATGAAACTTTCCACAGACGAGTTAAAAATAAAGGCTTTAAGCAGAAAGCCTAACTGTGTGTAAACTGATTTATAAACCAGATAAGATATCTAGGTATAAGTGAACATTGGCCCATCTTTTGGGTCAGAAGAAGAGAAGAACCTTTCAAAGTGTAATAAACAGTTGAAATAGCTTCCTCTGTTAGACTGTGCCAACCCAGCTAGGCTTATAAGTGATGGGGGAGAAGCGGGGCAGTTTGTTCAACATGCGGAGCAGATAGGTCAGACTTACCTTGAGGCACACCCTTCGGGGAGACAGCCCGACTGCAGAAGAGCTTCTTAGTTTTTATTTGGAGCAAGTTTTGATGTCCAGACACCACATGTGTGCGCTTGGGAAGCAATCAGAGAAATTGCCGGAAGCCAAAGATGCTAATAACTATGGTTTAGTTGGAGTTCTGCATTCTCTTTCTAATATCTCGTAAAATCTGGCAAGAAGGCCATTTTACCTCACTGAATAAAATAGATCTCCTACAATTTTTGAGAAATCATATATGATCCTCTGATGAATCAGGATATGTTGTGTCACCATGATTAAAATTATACAATTAAAGTATATTAATTTTGTAAAAAAATTATAATTATTCTTCCCTAAATCTAGAGTAAAACAAATCACCACCACAGGGACACTTGCTACCCATCCAGATAGTAGTGATTTGAAGAGATTAAGTGTATTAAAGTAGCTCTGCACAGGTATTGAGGTTTCAAAGAATCTGCCAACACTTTCATAACTCCCTATCTTAAACCTGTTTAAAAATAGGATGAAAAATTACATGGATTACATTAATAACTGACAGAAATAATCTCAACTCCACTGAAGCCAATGGAGATGGATTTGCTTTTGGCTCAAAATAGCACCTTGAGTGGCTTTGTTTCGTAACGTTGGTTATAGAATATGACAAAATTGAAGAGAATGTGTAAATGAAAAAAAAAACTAAGATCTATTAAATTGGTTTTAAATGTTTGCAAGTAAATAGCCCATGTTATAATTACAACACTCAGTGACACATTCTCATTAAGTTAAAGCCATTCAGGAGTTACAATGAAAACTTCCTCTGACTGATATCAAGAATACAGGACAGAGATAGACATTAAAGGGGGAAAAATTCAATGCTTTCCTGTTCATTCTTTGAGATTCAATCCTTAATTGTAAATGTCTGTCTTTTGGGAAACTAGTGGCAGGTCTCTCATGTTGTTTTAATCCTGTTTTTTGGGTTGTATGACTTGTTATTAATTCAGTATATTTCTCTATATTGGGTTAGATATTTAACCATCTCCATTTTTCATTAGATATTAAAAACTCAGATAGCATGCAGACTCTCTAGGAAGTACCACCAGGGCATGAAGGGAGCCATAAATAGCTTGTTTATTCGCTTTTAACCGTGTAGACATTTGTATGAATAAGAATATCATCTTCAGTTTACACAGTCTAGGATAAAATGGCAAGGGCATTAGTTTTGTACTGTACTGCACTGAAGTGTACTGAAATGCACATGTGGATCACTTGCCTGGAATTCCCTGTATTTTATGTTACATAATTAGGCACATGAAGGCTGTTCAGTGATCTAATGTGTAATGAATTCGCAGTCTTGGTATGTTCTTGGCAGAAAAATATCCACATCACAGAAATCACCATTACCATTAAATGGCACGCTTAGCTGCCAATATTTCCAATAGTTTATAAAGAGGGTGCTCTACCATTTTCCGTGTGACCTTGAGCACATCACTTCACTCTGAGCCTTTGTTTCCCCATATGTAAAATGGGGCCCAGATTTGTACAGTGCTTTAAGTTTCTTGAATTAAACATGCTATTTAAATAGTATTGCCACTGTCTCCCATGAAGGTCCCTCTATAGATCAGGTTTTGGCATGTTTGTGGGGTAATACGGTGAAACTTGCCATGTCACATGGGTTCTGTAGTACAATAGAGGATTCTGTTTTAAGGGACATCAGTCAAGTATCATTCATGAGCACTTAATTCTTCTCAAGTTAAAAAGGAATGGTGTGGCTGGAGAAGGTATTTTAAGTAAAATAAAAGAACTGACTCAAATTCAGAACTTAACCTACATCCTCAAACCTTTTGAGCTTTGAAAAAATTTAGTTTTTCTCTTTTGCAGTCACTCGTAATCTCCTTTCTGTGCTTCTCTTCTTCCTGGTTTCAGCACAGACTGCAAATAGCAGCACTGAAAAAGTGCAAGAGAGATTTACTTGGTAGTACTTCCAAGACAACTGGAACTACGTCTTTCACTTTTCCCACAACAGAAGCCTGTTTTTTTTTCATCAGGATTTCCAATCTCATTCTAGACCCAAATGGTTCAGATAAATATGGCTAAGCATTAGTGGGTAAGAGACTTAAGCAAAGATTCAGCTCTATGATTTGCCTTCCACTAAAATTAGAATAGCAGTTTTTAGAATATTGCAGCCATTATAGAAATAACAGGACAGATTTTTGAAGGAGGGTGTACTGTATGAACCATCAGAACAATGTACATACAAATGGGCACATAAGCAATTAATTATCAATTGTGGGTGTAATTCATCCCCATGAAGAGAGCCAGCAGAAAGCCTGTATGCTGCTTAAATCCTCAAAACCAGTGCATAAACCTATATGATGTGTAGGTCCTGTGGTTTGTCTCTGCAGAGTGGTGAATTTCTCTCTTTGTATTAATGCCTGTTTGTATACTAGAAGCTCTTGTGGATGCTTGCATTTCTTGCTGGTGAACCTTTCGGGCTGCCATTTAAAAATTGTGACCACTATATCTAGAACCTCTGGTTGGTGATCAAAGGAATTATGTATCTCTACCTCTCTGTATCTAAAAAGATCAACTAAATCCATTTGGTCGAACTCGTCTAGTAACTGCAAGTCCCTCAGCTAAAGAATACAGTGACAAAATAGTAAGGTTGTTCAGAGTACCCAATGATGTCTTATGATGTTTCTTTGGTGTAATATATGAATTGGTTACTGTATTTTTTCTTACGTTATCTGGAACAGGGAAATAAATACTTGTATGTATTAGGATCATGTGGCCATGAGTGCTTGTAAAAGGAATTCTGGATAGTTATCCACTGAAAAGGTACTCTCAAGGAATTATAATGACTTTTTTGTTAAGATTTTATCTTTGACCTTCGATATGACTGCTCAGAACAGTTTGTTTTTATAGTTGAGACATAATACAGTTTTCACATTATGTCCTCAGCTTTTTTGGAGACAACCACAATTTGGTACAGTGCTCTGTGCGGCTAGCAACAACTGTTTGCAGCAAATTGAACTGTATAATCTTTATTTTGCTTGGAACCTCAGCTGAGATACAGAATATCTCAGGCCACTGGTTTTGTCTGTTCCCTAGTACGTGGTTTTACTTCACTTTGTAGGTGAACTAACATCCATTAAAGTGGTCAAAGTTGTCCAAGAGACATTACTCCTTGTCCTAGAGTACATACAGACAAATGATGCTGCCTCTACTAATCATTAGCAGGCAGATGGTAGGTGATCAAGATTTCATTATCAAACACCAATTTTCTTTTTAAGGTAAAAAGATGACCATCTGTTCTCTAACATTGTACCTAAGGGACCTAACAACTCTGGTTTAGTTAGTTAAAAAATATAATAAGAAACTTCCCTTAATTAATTTACTTGTTACATTCAAACTGGATTATTTAAATTCTGTTAGCATTTCAAAAGAAATAGAGGTGAAATTAATTATAAGTGGGATAATGCAAATTACACTTCCTATATTATAAGCTTTATTCAATTTATTCTCTGTTCCCTATAGAAGGAACGCTCTCCAATGATATATAAAAGGCAACAAACATAAAGAAGGGATTATATTAGTTTAGTATATCATACCACAGTGTCCTTTAATACAACTGTGATCATTTATAAAGGAGCTGAATTCGAATCTTATTTTTCCAGCATTTTACTGACACCAATCTGCAGAAATTATTTTTAGAAACAACTCTTTGTTTCAGTTTTCAGTGGTGATAAATTAATCATTAAAGCCCTTGTTTTCAAATGTTCATAACAGACTGAAAAAAACTCCTTTTAGGCTGAAATCTGTCATGTTTAATATCAGCTCGAAGGTGACTTTTGAGGAAAATTGAAGAAAATATGTTTTCTGTGTTTGATTTATGCAGCAAAAAAAATTGTGTACTGTATGTTTTCCATGTTGAAAAATAGATGACTTCTTTTGTATACAGATAACTCAGGAGTCGCTAAACTTTAGGGATTATTGGATGTCCTTAGACCTCAACCTATCTGTGGGACAGATTTTGTTATCCTGGCTCACCTTGAATAGAATATCACTTCTGAATGATATCAAATACTGAATGTCAGTGAAATGACAAATTTGGCCTACATACAAGAGAAACTAGCCCCACTGGACATTTTTATGCAATCAAAGATGTTTATTTTTCTTTTGTTTCATAGTTTTATTCTCTTCACAACATTTTTCATCCCACAATATTTCAGTAAATACACGAAATCAAGCAACAGAACTTGCTGAGCTCAGCAAAGAGTGTGGAAAAGGGAATCCTAGAATATCAGGTTGGAAGGGACCTCAGGAGGTCATCTAGTCCAACCCCTGCTCAAAGCAGGACTTGGTCAAGCCTGACCTTAAAAATCTCTAAGGAAGGAGATTCCATCACCTCCACTTATCAAATTTGCAATTTTGATATTTCCCTATGAAAACAATGTAAGGGATTATCCAGGGTACAATCTGGACTGTTGAACAGCTGTGTCTTCACAATACCTTTTACACTGCTTCACTGTGAGAACAGCTGGTTCTGGTCTGCTCACATGCAGCCTCCAGCATGTAAATTACTCCCAGCTGTACTGTATGAATGCTGTAGCCAGTCACTCTTGAATTACAGTGCAGAGTAACACCAGCAAATTTCCAGTCCCAGACTTTCCCCTAGAAATGTGTCTTGTACTGTCCAACCCTCTCGTGGACAACACAAGCTCATATAAACTACATCATTTTATTAACAGAAAATGTGGACAAATCCTGTTATCTCAAATGGAGTTTCCCAAACACTTCAATCCAAGCACACTGGTTTAGATAAAATAAAAACATTTATTAACTGCAGAAAGATAGATTTTAAGTGATTACAAGTAATGAGGCATTACTCAGGGTCTAAGGTTTTTACAAAACTCCAGACATTGCGAGATGTGATAAAATAACAGCCATACTGGGTCAGACCAAAGTTCCACCTAGACCAGTATCCTGTCTTCCAACAGTGGCCAATGCCAGGTGCTTCAGAGGGAATGAACAGAACAGATCATCATAAAGTGATCCATCCCCTGCCACCCATTCCCAGCTTCTGGCAAACAGAGGCTAGGGACACCATCCCTGCCCATCCTGGCTAATAGCCATTGATAGACCTGTCCTCCTTGAATTTATCTAGTTCTTTTTTTAACCTTGTTAGTGTTTTGGCCTTCCAAAATCCTCTGGCAAAGAGTTCCACAGGTTGACCATGCACTGTGTAAAGAAATATTTCTTCTTGTTTGTTTTAAACCTTCTGCCTATTAATTTCATTTGATGACCCCCAAGTTCTTGTGTTATGAGAAGGAGTAAATAATACTTCCTTATTTACTTTCTCCACACCAGTTATGATTTTATAGACCTCTATCATATCCCCCCTTAGTCGTCTCTTTTCCATGCTGAAAAGTCCCAGTCTTATTTCTCTCTCCTCATATGGAAGCTATTCCATATCCCTAATAATTTTTGTTACACTTTTCTGTACCTTTTCCAATTTCAATGTAACTTTTTTGAGATGGGGCGACCAGATCTACACAAAGTATTCAAGATGTGGGCATACCATGGATTTATGTAGAGGCAATATGATACTTTCTGTCATATTATCTATCCCTTTCTTAATGATTCCCAATGTTCTGTTAGCTTTTTTGACTGCCTCTGCACATTGAGTGAATGTTTTCAGAGAACTATCCACAACGACTCCAATATCTCTTTCTTGAGTGGTAACACTAATTTAGATCCCATCATTTTATATGTATAGCTGGGATTTCGTTTTCCAATGTTCATTACTTTGCATTTATCAACACTGAATTTCATCTGCCATTTTGTTGCCCAGTCACCCAATTTTGTGAGATCCCTTTGTAACTCTTCACAGTCTGCTTTGGACTTAACTATCTTGAGTAGTTTTGTATCATCTGCAAATTTTGCCACTTCACTGTTTACTCCTTTTCCAGATCATGTAATATGAGTTGGCAACTTTGTGTAATGGCTTGTTATTATGGAACTTTGGAAAATCACATAAGCACAGTCATACTAAGGAGAATGTGTTACATGCTGAAAACTTTGCTTTGACAGCTTGGCTTTAAAAATCAGGCTACTTATAATTCGGTCTCAGAACATATCAGTAAAGTTACTGATCTCGCACAGATCCCGTTGGACAGGTATCATGTATCATTTTTGTAGTTCATTTTTTAAAAAGTGGTATATCTTAATCCATTAGTCAAACTGTGATAAATGTAAAATGATGACATGTAAATTCTTCCATCCAGTATATTGAGAGGTTCAAAACAGCTTGATGTATCTGTCTTATTTTGGTATGTTTCTCTATTTCCTGATGCCAGTGAGGAAGTATCAGGAAAAACATAGCAAGACAGCATGGCTTAATGCATGTATTGACCCTATGGAAGATTAATGAGACACAAAAAGTCTAACTGGCTATATATTAAACCATCAGTAGATGTCAGTATCGCAAGTCATTATACCCTACTATAACAGGTAGGACGTGCTGAAGTATAACAACAAAGGCTATTACCATATTACATCCGCCTGAACAGAAGCAGGTTGAACTACAAATCTCACAGGAGAGCCTGTTATGAGATTTCAAGCAGGCTCTCTAGATCAAAAAGACGTTTGGATAAACTCAGGTAATTGCTAGATGCTTATCTGAATCAAACTTTCAGACTTTAGAGGATGCCCATCATAATCCAGAATCTGGACCAGGTTCTCATTTACACTAAAACCTCTTTACACCCCTCAAGCAGTTTTGAAGGAGGCCTGAAGGTGGGAGTAAATGAAACATATTGTGGCCTACTCACTGTTCCTCAGTTATTTCTAAAGTGGCTGATGCATCACTTTAGTCAACAAAACTCATTGAGGTAGACACGTGCTTTCTATCCTCAAAGTTTTGGTTCTGCTACCTCTCCATCTATTAGTAGTAAATGTTTCTCTGTCTTCCAACTTCTGGACTTTAAAAGGATAGACACTTTGGGGAAAGGCATTAAGCTTATGGAGAATGGAAGGAATCTGAACCAGGTCCAGAAAAGTGTGTGAATAAACTTATTTTCTATATGGTTCAAAAATGATGAAATACAGGATGTCAATTTGAGGGCAACATGATTATATGCACTCATGAGCAGTTCTGATGCATCGTTCATCAGGCCAGTGGCTCTGAATCTTTCCACGCTACTGTACCCCTTTCAGGAGTCTGATTTGTCTTACATACTCCAAGTTTCACCTCACTTAAAAACTACTTGCTTACAAAATCAGACATAAAAATACACAAGTGTCACAGCACACTATTACTGAAAAAATGCTTACTTTCTCATTTTTAATATATCATTATCAAGTAAATCAATTGCCATATGAATATTGTACATACCTTTCAGTGTGTGGTGTATAGAGCAGTATAAACAAGTCATTGTCTGTATGAAATTTTAGCTTGTATTGACTTTGCTAGTGTTTTTTATGTAGCCTGTTGTAAAATTAGCCAACATCTAGATGATCTGATATATCCCCTGGAAGACCTTTGCATACCCTCAGGGGCATGCATACCCATGATTGAGAACCACTGCATTATGGAATACAAAACACATGCACCCCTCCAACCAACAGCATACTGCATTGTGTTGGATAATCAGTCAAAGACACCAAAAAGCCAAATCTATCTGTAACCTTAGTAAAAGTGAACTTTTACACAACCTAAAGCTAATAGAGATATTTCCATGCATTTAATTAAACACACACGCATCGAATCCTAATGGAAGCTCTTAAAATTTCATTCTGAAGTGTTAAAGCCAAACATTACTGCCTTGTGCTAAAGCATGAAAATCAGTCCAACTTAATCAAATCTAACCAGAAACTGAGAACAATTAAAGAAAAATTGACTAGTCTGATTTCATTGTTTACTTTTTGCATTTCTTTCAGTATAAATCGTGAAAAATGCATTAGATTTAAAATGGTCACATATAATTCAATTTGTATATAATTTGTTCTTAGATTATGAAACAAAAAGCCCATTTATTTATTTAAAGAATTGGCGGAACATTTTGAAATTTAGCTGCACAAATGAGAATTGAATTCATGGATGAATAAAAAGCTACATGGCTGCTAAGGACCTGAATCTCATATTGGAACTGTTTACAGTATTCCGTAATTAAACTAGTCCCAGCACTACTGCATAGACAAGAATTAAGAGAGAATACTCTCTCTGCCATAACTGCTCAAAGAAATAGGAGAGTTAACACATTTTGGAGCTGTTCAAGAATCTAAACCGTGTCGAATAATATTCTAGAGATAATTAATAAGATCATAAAATTGAATATTATAACACGACAGATGTATCCAGCCAGGCTGGATTATTATCAGACATGCCATATACAAAGGGCAAATGGGTTTTACTGAGTTTAATGGTGGCAATAAAACTTGTAGTATCTAACAAGACCAACAGGGAAGGACCGAATATCATTTATAACAAGTTGCTGCTTCTGAAAGAGTTAGTTGGAATGGAAAATAAACTGACAGATTTCTATGAAATTTAAATATTTTTCAATTATTTCTTTTGAGTAGAGTCTGTGGGCTGCTCACTCAACTACAATTACCCACCCCTCCTCAAGCATGCTGCAGCACCCGATCCCAGGGCAGGGCCCTGGTTAGCTGACCCCAGGCACAGAGATATCACTCTCACCTCCAGAGCCACAATTAATCAATGCAACAATACCACCCAACTAGAAACTCTCCTGCTGCCTGGCAAACAACACAGGGCAATGACTAGGGGAAACAGTGAAAATGACTATAAATAACATGATGTTAGAGGCGGGGGACATGGGTTCCAAAGCCCAGTGAGTTGAGAAAGGGTGGGAACAGGTACTTGTACCTGGAGGTGTGGGCCCTGCTTAAGGGTTTTAGGCACCATTTGACCCTTCCTCTCTCCACTGTGTAACAACAGAGCTAATTTAGATTCAATGGAGAGTCTCGTTACACACCTCAGAGCTGAAATCGCTGATACTTAGGTGTAAGTGTTAGACCTGCTTTGGGACAGTGTCTCTGATGCAAGAGACTGGCCAGGGTGCACCAGCAGTGAGGCTCCCCCACTAACAGCTGAAATCACTGAGGACTGGAATCATTGAGAGCTGTGTTAAGTGGTGCAACCTGAAGATATCCCGGCGGGTTGGTGATCGGCTGGCAGGATGGCCGGTGGAAAGGTGTGGTGATCGGCCGGCAAGGCAGCTGGCAAAGAGGACTGGAGCAGAGCCCCGCAGAGAGGTGCAGTGATTGGCTGTCAGGGCGGCTAGCGGAGAGGTGTGGTGATTGGTCAGCAGGGTGGCTGGTGAAGAGGAGCGGTGAGTGAGTGCCCGGACAGCGGAGTGAGTAAGGTGCCTTCTTACCCTCCACCCAGAGTGGGAGGTGAACTCTGCAGATGCACCTTTGAACTCTGGGTCTGCACTGAGGTGCCCAGGGGTGGTGTATAGTTGTCCCAGGTCACTGGATGGGAGCTCCAGCCAGTGTTGCGTTGTTGGAAAGGAACCCCCAGATACTGAACCTGCCTCTTGTTGCTGCCAACTCTGACTGGCAGAAGGATTACGCTTGTTACAATAGCAGGGTTTTTTTCAGTTGTGACATTTAAGTTTTATATCTTAAGGGTAAAGAGGGGTAACAAGTTTCTGTGAATCTGACCAAAGTGTGTGCATGTGTGTGAGGTGTTTTTTGTTTTTTTTTCCCCCTTGGATTGTGTGTTGAGATTTCTGCTCACTGCAACTTTTTTTTTCTTCCTTGTGTTTTCTGTGGCTTCTGTCCTTAATGGCTTTTGCTAAAATGTCCTTATTGCCAACTATATTGCCTCCATGCTGTTGAAGAAAAATTGCTATAGGTAGGGATGCTTTTTATTGTCCACTAGAACTTTGAAAGCACAAGTCAAGATGGCTTTGAAACAGGATATGAACAAAAAGAAAATTGAAATCCAAACTGATATTTAGATTATGATATTTTAAAAAGGAGGTATAACATTTCGATATAGTCGCTTTTCCCCCACTGGAACAACATGCCATAATCCTCTTCAATAGTGTTACATGTAGATATTTTACTAGAAACAGGAGAACTCTGAAAACCCTACCTGGCATGCAATAATAATTTGATATGTCCCCAGTGGCAAAATGAGGACAGACACGTGCATAGAATTAAGCAGCAGGCCACAACTTTTATTGAAATTTAACAGGGGAGGTATGCTATCTGTCCATCACCCACACTCTCCTTTACCAGAGATTTAACTGGTTCCAGGGCACCCTTAATGTGGGGTGGCTCTCCTCAGCCTACCACTCAGGACTCAGCTCTCTCTGAGTCCTAGCACCCTCCCCTCCATGAGGGAGACAAAGGGCGCAGCAGGGTGGGGACTTTGGCCCACAAGGTCTCACCCTATCACATCCCATCACCAAAATCCCAGGTCTTTTACCACTGGGAACTGTTCATTTTATTCTCTTCACCAGACTGGAAATCAGCCACAAGTTGTAATGAATAAACACCACTACCCCATTTAGGTATTACCTGTGTTCCTACTAATTCACTGTGAATTGAAGGTGCTGTGAGGTAGGCAAAAAAACTCTCTGGTCCTCTGCCAATTGGCCCATGGGAGAAAAAAATTACTTCCTAACCCACTAAACTGGCAATTGGCTAGACCCGCAGCACCTGTCAGGCTGGGTTCCTATGCTTATTTCGGGTGGAGTAGGATGGGCTGCTGGAATGGAGCCAAAAGAGGCTCCACGTGGCCCCTGCACTGGGCTAAATCCCTGGAGCTGGGGAATGCTGACCAATCAGCACCCCTCTCTGCCTGCTGGCCAATGAGTGCTAGAGACTCCCAGGGGGAGGAGCTACCTATTGTCCCTTGCTGAGTGTCTCCTTCCCTTACTACTGGGACAGTCCCGCTTTCACCACTGACCCCATCAAGTTCCCCCACCCGTTGAGGTGAGTGGGTGGCATTTATAATAAAAAGCCCTTCAAAGCTAGGGAAATGTTAATTCAATGAAAGTGAGAAATTAAATAGAGTCTGTGCGTGTGTTGGATGAAGGGGTGAACAAAGTAGTCGGTTTGTCTTCAATATTAATAGCTCTATTCCCAGTCCATTTAAGAATCCTTTATGCTGTTCTGGCAACATACTGAGGCCTTAAAGGGCGGAAGAAACACGTTCCTGAGAATACTTCCTGGGCAGGGGGCTTCTCCTGCTGATATAAGGTTGGCATAACTGGCAGAGACTGGGAACAGCTATTTTTTTGCTTCTCGGGGCCATGAGAAGCAGAACATAAATTAAAGCAGCCCTGAGGCCAAGGTTCTGGGCTTTGGATGCTCCAGAATATGCCACCTTCCCCCCCCCCCCACCGCCCCTTCCCTCCATTCCTATACCAATCACAGGACAGATTAACTGAGAATTGGAGCCTAGGTATCTGAACCTGAAATTTAAAAAAATGACACATCAATAAAAGAACTTAAAAGTACCTTAGCAGAGACTCAAAGCTCCTGACAATATAATATTTTCAAAATGCTTTTATGTTTTACAATGAAATAACAAGGCCTGATCCCAGAGCCACTGAAATCAATGGCAAAAACTTGGGCAGAATAGGAGCAAGATCCAGGCAGTAGTTATTGTTTGTATTTCTAGAGACTCCTTAACCTGCAGTACCCACACTTTCCTTCTAGCCCTCTTTATCTTAAATTTCTACAGTCGCGTAGCTCCCACAGTGAGATGCCATTCAGCATTTAGTCCTTTTTGAGTATTACCTGATCTTTTCACTTGTCATTCTACAAGCAGCAAGGCAAATGCTTGGCCAATTCCATGTTGTCCTTCAGAAGTGTGACAAGAAAAACAATTGTTTTAAAAAGCTGTGAATGTCACATTTAGCTTTCTGGTGGCAGGCAATGTTTTACCGTCACTGCAGTATATTGTGTCTCTTACCTTTCAGCATCTGAATTGGGGTTTTCTTTTTCTTTTATGATCTTTTCCTTTCAAAGCACTCTCTGCTAATACTTTAAAACACTCTCTAAGAATGAAAGTCTGATGCTTTATGAAACTAATTTACGCACATCAGTTTCCATAAATATTACTTAATGATACGTTGGGCCTTGTTATAGAATCATAGAAGGTTAGGGTTGGAAGGAACCTCAGGAGGTCATCTAGTCCAACCCCCTGCTTGAAGCAGGACCAACCCCCAATTTTTGGCCCAGATCCCCAAATGGCCCCCTCAAGGATTAAACTCACAACCCTGGGTTTAGCAGGCCAGTGCTCAAACCAGTGAGCTATCCCTCCCCACTATCTGTCACTAGTTGCCTTATATAGTGCCTGAGAGTGTACTGCTTTTGGAGCCACCAAGATCTCTAGTGACATGTATTGAAATTTCACTTTCCCTTGTTAACATTTCAGTGGAATGAAGTACTATATTGAGTGAATTCTCACTGTGTACAATCAAGGGTGAAGTCTGAGATTTTTGCAGTAAAAACCCCATTTAAGTCAATGAAAGTACTGCAGCAAAGGTCTTGCTTGATGCTTTGAAAATTGCCCATCATTCAACATGAAAAGCAGTGTTCATAGATACATCACTTTAAATTAAGGCTTTGTCACGTGGTCTATTCCTTAATTATGGAATTATTATTATAATTAACAGATAAGGTGGTGAAATTAGGGCTGTCAAATTATTAAAAAAAATAATCACAATTGCAAGATTAAAAACATTAATTGCAGTTTTAATCGGACTGTTAAACAATAATGGAACACTACTATACAGGGGCTTTAGTTAATGGGACTACATAGCTTGCAGGTCCACTTCCACCCCTCCTGATCTGCTGTCAGTCTGCTTTGGTGACCTCTCTGTGGATGTTCTTCTATAATAGTTCCATTGCATTTTGGACCTTCATGTGCCCTTGGAGAGGGCAGTGAAACTTCTAGAGCCTCAGTCAGGCAGAGATGCAGCTGAGGGTTATGGGAAAGTGCTGCCAATTCTTTTTAGCAAGGCTCCTGACCGAAGCACTCTGATGGTTACTCCTGAACCAACGACATGATCTCAGCTGAAGATAGCGGGCACTGTAGGTTGATGTGCAGTAAGAACACTGTGCCCAGTGTACACCATTAGGACTATGGGTGGTGAGAGATACTGTTTTGTGGGAACTATAAGAAGCATTTTCACTTTTATCTATTCTGCATATTTAAATAAAAAAGTGCTCCACTGTGGCAGGAAGAGGTGCCCTGAAACTGAGGAAATGCCTGGTACATGTTGCAGTATTGACATACGCCAGATTGTACTTAAAGGTGACCTGTAAAGTCGAAATGTGTTTGTGCCTATTTTTGCTTCTTCATGATGTAAGAAGGGGGGGCCTCAAAAGCTTTACATTTTTCTTTCACATTTCCCTCCCTGCTTTTTAGTCTTTCCTGGTTGTCTAGAGGACTAACTGGAGGTCTCATGTTGAACGTGTGTTTTCTTGGACCTTAATTAAAGGGGTGGAGCATTGGCTCTTCAGCAAAGACAGTGTACTGAGAGCTGCTGAGCACTGAGCAGAGAAACACCAGATTCCATGCCCCAGATTTTGGTGTTGCTGCACTCAGCATTGCAATGACTATCCTATTTAGAAGTCTAAGGCCAATTTTCAAAAGGACTTTAAGCATCCATGAATCAATGGGATTTAGACTCTTAAGAGCCTAACTCCCTTTTGAAAATGAGACTTAGGCATTGCAACTTTGAGTGCAGCAACTCATAAATCAGGGCCCATGTGCTTAAGCAGAGAACTAGAATGCCCTCCTATCCTGAAGCCCCTTATTAGGGCTCCTTACAACATATCCTGGTCCATTCTGATGACTGGAGGACAAGGACTCTATAAATTCAGACTTTTTTTCTCTCAAGTGTTTTGGAGGCACCTTGAGTTAAACAGTTAATTAGCAAAAACAAACACAAGCTGCCTCTGTAAACAGTCTGAATAAAAGTTACATCGCTACTCAGGTTTCACTTGAATGCTATTTCACATGTAAGAATGCTACTGGTTCTCCAGTCATCCATAGAGTTTTCCAGGATTATTAGGGAAGTGAAGACCTGAAGTTTTTATGTAAAAAGCAAAGAGGAAAAAGAAAAGTTGGTTGTGGTGGTAGAAATTTTTCAAGCATTATGTATCATAAGGAAGTAGAAAAGGAACCTTCTAGCTGATTCCCTCCCCCCCCCCCTTTTCAGATCATCTCTAAATGCCTTTACCCTGACTATACTCTGTTTCCTACACGCTACCTGTGGTATTGGGGACTGTGCCTTTGAGATAAAATCTGGGTGGAGTGTTGGGATAGTGAATCTCTTGTTGTTATGCACAGCACCAACTGATCCGCCCCACAAATAATACACATTTTTTTTCAGTGAGGACGTAGCCTGTTCTCACTGCTGAACGCTGTATGCGTTTCTCAACAGTATGCAGAAGCCTCCAGGTGCAGATGTTGAGAAAATGCTGAGTGCTCAGAATTAGCACTTTGCCTCCCTGATCTTCTTTCATCAGTTTCCAGCCAGCGGGATCAAGCCCAGGAAGAAGGTTTCACTCCGTTTTTCACCCAGAAACAGTTTAAAATGTGTCAGTGATGATAAATAAAATATTAACAATGTTCTCTTATCCTTATGTGCAAATTCTACTTTGTTGAAATATTTATGGTTAATCTTACTGTTACTGAACTGCAATGCAAAATTAATTAGCTTTGTGTAACGGAGGTAACTGTCTCAACTAATATAGCAAATCAGAATATTGCTATTTTATTGTCATATAATCAGCATCATTATAGTGGTGCATTTCTCATCCTACATATTGTATTAATTATTAACTTGTGCATATGAAACTTCCTCAGATGACAATGCTGAAGCAGGATGAGTAGGAGTTACCAATAAACACTCATATTACCACTACTTTATAACCACTTAATAAAAATACACCTAAAGTAATTTTGCAAATTGTAATTCAGTTTCTTGACATCCTCGCACATACTGTTTTTGGGTTTTTTTTTTTTTTTACATCTGTGAATTGTTTATTATTGTGGTGTAAAATAGTTGTGAGTTTGTAGAATTAATTCTAAATATGGCACTGGAAATGTGTAAAGAAGACTGCAGGGTGTCTGTAATATCTGGAAAGTAATGCTGACTGAACTTCTGGTTCTGATTTTGTTAATAATTTACAAATGTGACTGTTGGTCAATATGAGCTTATTAAACTGTATGTACTCCAAGGGAGGGGGTGTAGCTCCTCAGATGAACTAACTTATGTATCTAACCATGTGAAGTGCAGGCCACTATGCCAACTTTCTTTTTCCCCCGATGCTGGGTCTGAAACCGGTCCAGATGTAACTTCGAGTAGCCCTTAGACTGCTCTAAGTTACAGCAGCTGGAGTGGTCTCATAAGGCCTATTCTTAACAACTAAGGTTCAGTGTCATCCTTGACATGCTCTCATCTTGTGGACAGGGAGGGAATGGGTTTCATAGAGGCAGCAAGACTGACTTGATGCCACTTCAGGATTCCTCTACATCAACTTCCTTGTTTCCGTTTTAGGAAGGTGTGAAATACCAGGGTACAATCCAGACTAATGATCAGCTGTGTCACTCCTGCTCTGTAGCCTTGGGTGCCTTACAATGCCCTGCGGAAGCAGCTCCCACCTGTGCTGTTCACAGGCAGCCTTCCAGCATGCAAACCATGGGGTGGGTGTGTGTGTAACTGTAGTTGGCCATCCACTCTGGCTGTCACCAGACTTGGTTACACAGCAGCGTGACTCCAACACACCCCCAGTCTTAGATTTCCCCCCCAGAAATGCATGCCTTGTTCTGCCTAGCCCTCTCTCGGACAGTACAAGAATAATATGCACACAACTTGTCACCCTCACATAGAGTTACCCAGACACTTCAATTTAAACACACTCTATTAGATAAAACAATAAAACAAGCTTATTAACTACAAAGAGAGAGACTTGAAGTGAGTAAAGTAATGAGGCATAAAAGTCAGAAATAGTTACAAGCAGAGTTTCTCACCACATGCTTTCAGCAGCCTTACTGACCAAACCCTGTAGGTCGGGACCCCTTCCTCAGGGTCCAGCAATTGCTTCCCTCATCGCTTCAGGTGCAGTGAAGATGACGGGCAGGATGGGTGTGTGGAGGAGGAGGGAAAGGGGGAGAGCCTGGGATGTTTGTCCCTCTTCTTTATAGTTTCAGTCCCTCTCTTGAAAAACAATTCCAGCTGGGCATGAGGAGACAGAGTCAATGGGAAAGGATATTCCCTGCTGGCTTTTTCTCCCCTGTTTGAGCTTTCGTTGATGAGTCTGTTTATTGCTTAAACGCAAATATAGCAGAACACATATTCCTTTGTTGAGGGCAGACCTGTTTGCCAACCTCACTTAGGGTAGGGCTGTGGGGTTTGGAACATCTGTTACTAATACCATACATGGAAATGTTATAACTTTACATACAATGTTCCCACACATTTTATCAGGACAATACTGACCAGTAAATAATGAGTTTTCAAATGATACCTTACAAGACAAGCCTTGTACAAAAACTATTACAGTGGTGTGTAGGGTGTGAACACAGGGATACGTTTTGTCAGAGAAGCATAGCTGAAGATCTGGCCTAATGAGAGTATGGAAACAACAGAAAGGTAAAAGGAGGAGAAGTGGTGAGAGGAAGGGAGAGAGTATGGGAAAGGACTAGGAGGATGAAGCTGAAATACACTGTGAAAGTAATTAGTGATGTGAAGACAGGTAAGTACATCAAAACAAGAGGCAACAAAGTCAGTTGGTGGTGGGAGTCTGGAGTCCTGGGTTGTCACCTGATGGAATGGTTGAGCCACTTACATGAGGGGACCTGGAGTAGCACAGAGTATTGTAATGTGCTTCTGTGGTAGTGTGAGTCTCGATGCAAGAGGGAAGGCGACTGGAGGGGCCTCAAGGTGGTAGTGGGTGCCACTGAGACCCAGCGGGGTGTCTTATGGTTCAGTGAGGGAGGATGGGAAAGGTTATGGTAGACCCTGCTGCCCATTGCTACTCTGCTGTTGCTCTGAATGTGTTAAATTTAAATAATGAATACTGTGCTGGGAACTGTAATTAATGTATGCATATTCCTCAAGCAGAAAAAGAGGCTAACTTTATTGAATAAGTTATTCAATCCAAATTATTCACTCAGTTCTGACCATGCAGTGATATCTGACATATCACAGGGTTTCTGTAAGCATACTGTAGGAAATAAGGCCCCGATTCAACAAGATACCTTAAATATATAGGTAACTTTAAGACCTGGAGTAATCTCCATTAGAATCAATGGGGATGCTCACATGAGTAAAGTTGGGCACATGCTTAACTACCTTGCTGAGTCAGTGCCTAATTGTGATACCTCCTTATATACCACTATCTGGTAATTTCTTTTTAGTGGTGACCATAGTCATATAGTAGTTTATGACTTCATGAGCTATCAGGAGAATATGCCGAAAGAATTAGTTACCAGGATTTCTAATGGTGCAAGTGGTGATGTTATATTACTGCAAACAATGCACTGGGTTTCAGGCCAACAGTAAATAATTTGTGTCACTGCTGTAAAGGGAGAAATATGCCCACTTTATGAATATTTGCAGGCACATAATTCCTTCTGATTTCTCTAGAGTTTGTAAAATGTGAGCTAATTAATACTTTCACTTAAGAATTCAAAGATAATCCACTTAAATTTAAAATTCTTATTGGAATGCTAATTTACCATTTACTAGATATGAACAAGTAACAATTCCTTATATTAAGAATGGTTTGGTGAGGAAATACCAAGGGATTCTGGCAAGAGGAGGAAAAAAGTGGACTGAGGCTTCATTGCGAAGAGACTTTAGTTTGTATTCTAAGTTGCTCTGTTAGAACAACAATTTTATAGTTTTGTGTCCAACTAGTTCCTATTATGTAACAATGATCAAAACCTCTTTTTAGCAACCCCGGAATCCAAAGTAGCATGGGTTCATTAAATCCCGGTGATGAGCTCTGTTATGGGCTTATTAGCAGAACTGAGGCCTAGATGCCTGATCCTACAAGGTGCTCTGAGTTTCTCCTAGCAAGCGTCGAGAATCTTCAACCTTCATTCTCTTCTAGTGGAGTTATAAACACTCAGTGCCTCCTAGAATCTGGCCTTCAGTCCATTCTGCTACACTGCTGCTTTTGGACTGGGCAGGAGAAGGGATTCCCTATTACTCTCCCCACAAGCATTAGTAAGTACTTGCTAGTGGATGGGGTAGAGCAGACTGGAGTGTTGATGGCTCAGTTGTTCCTAGTCCCATTGCATGTACTCAGTCTGTCTCCGTCTGTCTCCGAGAGAAGTAGAAAGAAACTTAAGATGGTCAAATTTTGATCTTTAAAAAAATCAATTTGCTATGCAAGAGCAGAACGCTATCTCTTGGGATGAACACTTTAAAAGATGTTTCTAGTTTTGCATGTAATACAAGAATTAAATTCTGGAAATAAAAATCTGTGTAGAATTTTTAACGTATTTAGAATGAAGTTTGAATTTGCATTTTTTGTGCTAAGTTAATTACTTTCTACTTGTAGCTACTTCCTTATCTGGTATTTTCTAAGTGCATTCTTATCCCTTTTATCATGATATTGGCCTTCATCATCTTCATTTTCTGAGTCTGACCTTTAAAAATTATAAACCTATTTAACATATATAATGCAGAGTACTTTAATAAAGACATAATTGTTGAGAAGAATAGTAAAATAATATATCCTTTGGAGCATATTTCATTAATTTCTGTGTGTCTCAGTACACTGTACTTATCAGTATGCTGAATTCTTGAGATCAAAATTGTGATGCTGGCTTTTTTCAGATCTGATCCTGCAATTCTTGCCCATGAGTAGCCCCATCGAAGGAAATGCACGAGTAAAGATTAGTTAGAATGAAAGCTGCAGGATTAGGTTCTGAAATAATTGAGGTTAAGTCATTAATCTTCCCACTTTAATTTTCCAGTCTTTGTATGGTCTGGTAGGAGCAGCAAAAATCCTGTGTTATAATTTGATCATTTATTATTCATTGTGAATAATGTTTTGATGGAATGTATTTTTACAGCCTCTTCTTTAAGTTTATGATAAAAGGGAATATTAAAGTTAGCCAAGGTGGCCATGGTGTTCCTTGCTTTATGTTTTTATAGTAGTGTTTTATTTTAAGATAGGATTTCATGTTGTCACACTGTAGCCTATTTGATGCCATTATAAGATGTAAACAAAAAACCCCCAAAAACCTTGAAAGTTTTTTAAATAAAATAGAAATGGAAGTGGAGTGGTAGCAGCTCCAGAGGACTGGTGATGAGGGACCTCTGTTTTCCTGCCAAGAGTCACAATCACCGATGGGAAGGAGGAGAAAAAGCCACAGGAGATGGCCAAGTAGGTGGGCACAGGGACCAGTCATAAGGGTTCTTAAACACTTCCTGTCAGGACTGGGCACCTTCAATTGAGCCAGGCTAGCCTGTAGGCTGATTAGTGATCTTATCTGGGTTTGCAGTAGGATCTGCTGATTGGCTGAAGGGAGCCTGCAGTCCTGCTTTTAAGCTCAGCCGAAGCAGCTGGTTGTGGGCTGCTCAACCTTTCTGCCTGCAGTTGTGAGCACTCTTTTTTTCCTCTGCATTGCTTCTGTCCTGCTCCAGCCCTCTTCCTGTCTTGTTTCCACCTTGTTCCTGTCTTGCTCCAGCCTTACTCTGGTCCTGTCCTTGCATTGTTCCTGACTTGCTCCAGCTCAGCCTTCCCTTCCTGTTTCTTGTCTCCAGCTCTGATTCCTGGCTCTGGTTCCTGATTCCAGCTCTGACCCTGGACCTCAGCTCTGGTTCTTGGCTTCCTCAGGACAGTTCTAACCATTGAGCTGGACTAGCAGTACCTGGCCCTGACACTTTCTGTGCTCCAACATTTTAGATTGTTTGTTTTTTTGTTCTTTCTCCCCATGCTCTGCCTGACTTTATAGTAGGGCAGTTAAAGTGAAGGAGGGCAGTTTGGAGCAACAATGGGTGAAGCAGATTGACTGGGAAGAATGGTTTGGAATACCTCATTGTGCCAGGAGTGGCACAAACACCTAGTCCAAGGACAGTCCTTGCCTTGAAGAGCTTAAAATCTAAACAGACCAGATAGATGAAGGAACAGAGGCGCATTAAGGTTTCCTGGGGCCCTAGGCCAGAGCCAGTGGGGGGCCTCTCCCAACCCCTTCTGCCTGCAGCCCTGCCCCCCATTCCACCCCTTTTACCTGGGTAGAAGGGAGTAAAAGAGGTTGCAGGGCTCCAGTGGGGGGGGGGGGGCAGAATGAGGGTAACCTTAGGTGGAACAGGGGCAGGCCCCAGAGAAGGAGCAGAAAGGGGTGGGGCTGTAGGTGGAACACACAGTTTCAATGAAGTCACACAAATGAGGGTTATTCTTGTCAGTTGCCAGCTTGTGCAGATCAAGGATTGACTGGTTCACATTCTTTTCCAGGTGCAAGGCACACTCCATTGCTGTCAACCCATTCTCCCAATCATCACGATCTGGTTTCTTGATGTCCTGCAAAAAGATGCGACCTCCCCCATGGCCCCAAGTCAGGAGAAGCTCTGTCCCTGCACCACAGCCCCTGGGTGCAGCAGGGAGGAAGGGCTCCTCCGATCCCAGGTTACAGCAGGGGTCCAGGTTCTGGGGTTTCTCCCGCCATCCCCTGTGCTTCGGTGGGGGACCAGGGTCAGGGCGCTGGGGCGTCTCCCACCCCGCTTGCCCGGCGCTTCTGCCGGAGAGCGAGGTCAGTTTGTGGGGCCCCGTCCCACGGCTTCTGCCTGGGCCGGGGCCACTGGGATGTGAAGGGGATTCCCCCATCCTGTGGCTTCTGTTGAGGATGGGGTTGAGTGGATGACGCTAGCGGCGATTGCCCCGTCCTGCCCTCCTGGGGCTGCTGCCATGGAGTGGGGTTGGAACTCAAGGACTTCCCCTGCACCAGTGGCTGCGACTCTGGGCTTCCCCAACCAGCAGCAGATTTTTTCCGGGGGCTCCCTAGTTGGTCGGGATCCCTGGGCATGGGCTAATGCGCCCTTGTGAAGGAGGTAACAGGATCACTGATTTAGAGATGCAGAGAAGTTAAAGAATTTACCCAGGGTCACACACAAAGTCTGTGGCAGAACTAGAATGAAACTCAGATCTCCTGAGTCCCAGTCCTGTGCCTCAAGCCAACACAGAGTTTGCTTTAGCTCATGGGTTCAATTGCGGCCACTGAAATCATGAAATCATGCCAAAACACCGTGTGTGTGTGTGTGTGCACGCGCATAACTGCATTCACTTGTGCACAAGAAACTGCATATGCCTCCATAGCTTGGGCCTCACGTCCTGGTAGCACCACTCCTGGCCATACCAGTGCACGATGATGTCAGAGTTGTATGCTGCTATGGAAGTCGGAAGGGCAAAATCTGCCAGAGGGAGCACTGGGAGATTGACGGGGAAGAAAGAGGACTGGGGCATTGTTGCTTTGTGTCCCGGTCTCCAGGCATCAGGGATGCTAAAATAGGAAAAGAACAAGTTAAAAATTACTTAGCCAAGTTAGATGTATTCAAGTTACCAGGCCTTGATGAAATATATCCTAGAATACTCAAGGAGCTGACTGCGGAGATATCTGAGCCATTAGTGTTTATCTTCAAAAAGTCATGGAAGATGGGAGATATTCCAGAGGACTGGAAAAGGGTAAATATAGTTGCCATCTATAAAGAGGGAAATAAGGACAATTACAGACCAGTCAGCTTAACTTCAGTACCCCAGAAAGATTTGCAAACACCTACAAGATAATAAGGTGATAAGTAACAGTTGGCATGCATTTGTCAAGAACAAATTGCATCAAACCAACCTAATAGCTTTCTTTGACAGGGTAACAAGCCTTGTGAATGAGGGCGGGGGGTGAGGTGGTAATTTGGTATATCTTGACTTTAGTAAGGCTTTTGATACTGGCTTGCATTACCCCCTCATAAACAAACTAGGGAAATACAACCTAGTTACTATAAGGTGAGTGCATAACTGGTTGGAAAACCATTCCCATAGAGTAGTTATCAGTGGTTCACGGTCAAGCTGGAAGGACCTAATGAGTGGTGTCCTGCAGGGGTCAGTTCTGGGTCCAGTTCTATTCAATATCTTCATCAATGCTTTAGATAATGGCATAGAGAGTACACTTGTAAAATTTGTGGACAATACCAACCTGGGAGGACTTCCAAGTTCTTTGGAGGATAAGATTAAAATTCCAAATGATTTGGACAAATTGGAGAAATGGTCTGAAGTAAACAGGATGAAATTCAATAAGGACAAATGCAAAGTACTCCTCTTGGGAAGGAACAATCAGTTGCACACATACAAAATGGGAAATGACTGCCTAGGAAGGAGTACTGCTGAAAGGGATCTGGGAGTCATAGTGGATCACAAGCTAAATATGAGTCAACAGTGTAATACTATTGTAAAAAAAGCAAACATCATTCTGGGATGTATTAGCAGGAATGTTGTAAGCAAGACATGAGAAGTAATTCTTCCTCTATACTCTGCACTGATTAGGCCTCAACTGGAGTATTGTGTCCAGTTTTGGGTGCCATATTTGCCACAAGTTGGGGACAAACTGGAGAAAGGCCAGGGAATAGCAACAAAAATGATTAAAGGTCTCAAACATGACCTATGAGGGAAGATTGAAAAAAATGAGTTTGTTTAGTTTGGACAAGAGAAGATGGACGGGGACATGATAACAGTTTTCAAGTATATAAAAGGTTGTTACAAGGAGGAGGGAGAATTGTTTTTCTTAACCTCTGAGGATAGGACAAGAAGCAATGGGCTTAAATTGCTGCAAGGGAGGTTTAGGTTGGACATTAGGAAAAACTTCCTAACTGTCAGAGTGGTTAAGCACTAGAATAAATTGCCTAGGGAGGTTGTGGAATCTCCATCATTGGAGATTTTTAAGAGCAGGTTAGACAACACCTGTCAGAGATGATCTAGACAATGCTTAGTCCTGTCTTGAGTGAAGGAGATTGGACTAGATGACCTAGAGGTCCTTTGCAGTCCTATGATTCTATGCAGGGGGTGGAGCACTAGGCGCAGGGTTGGGCAGTGGGTGCTGGGCAGAGCTGCCTGCCACACCACACCACATCCTGGTTGCAGTCTCTCTCACTGCCCTGAATAACTGGGACCAGTTCTGGGATGGCCACACCATCTGTCTTTACCATTGCTCTTGTCTGTCTTGTCTATTTAGATGATAAACATTTTACATCAGGGACCGTGTGTTTCCGGAACCCATCACAATGGGTTCCCATTCCTGAGTGGGCCTTAGGGCACTACCACAATATAAAATAATTCATAATAATAATGGTGGTGAAGGTCTAAAAGCTGTGCAGGGTGTGGACATATCTTCTCTTAATTTTAATGGAAAGCGTGTGGCTAAATCTCTTCCACTTGCTTTGAAAATCTCAACCAATAACTTATCTCTATAGGTTTTGGTCTCTAATATGAGTTTGTAGCATTTCATATACTTGAAAATGAAAATTCTGCCTCAGGAAAATAGATGCCAAATCATACATACATATATTTTTTTGAAAAAAATCCAGTTTAAACCATTTTGTCTTTTAAATAGATCAAGTGTACTGTATAATTGTATTAGGCACTTCAGGGCACATGTCATTGCAGCATATTATCATGCCTAGGTTACTTGAAGGCTTAGCCTAAAAGTGAAGTGCTTTAGGCTTTTTTTTTTTATTAAATTATAGACTAAATACTAAAATACAATAACTTCTAGAACTACAGCCTTTTGCCATAAAACAAATCCGGAGGATTGTAAATACCTGCTACAGCAGCCAAAGAGAATTACAGTTACAAAAGTAACCTTGTCTGTCAGATTTATGGCTGGGAAGATCTGTATACAACTAATAGGCCTCAGAACACACTGGTGTAAATCAAGGAAAACTCTTCTGAAGTCAATGGAATTATACTAATGTAAGTGAGATAGAAATCCAATTATTATTTTTGTCTGTATATCTAAAATTCATGTCTTTGAATGCATGTCATCTTTGTTGTTTTATTCATACTTAAAACCTTGGGAATAATCCTAATTTAACACTAATTCAAATCAAATATTAACATGACATTTAAGGTTGAATACCTGCCTAAGCAAGACAATGAGGGTCTGAAGAATTCTCAGTAAACCCGTTTCAACGCAGCTTATGATTTTAGGGTTGCCAGCCTGATTTGGGGGAAGTGTCATAATTTAGAGTCATGTCTCATTAAGACTTGCAGTCAATGCACCTGAGTTCAGGGAATCAAAGGTAGCTCTGTGCCACCTTTATCCCACCTTAATTCTGGGCTGGCTGTGCGGGCTCTTCATGCAAGTTAGAACAGATATAGGGCTGCTGTAATTAGAAGCTGCTAGAGTGGTCACTGTCATGCCCGACCAGCTTTATACCATTTAGGATTCTCCCATGCTGGAGAAATCACCGTCAGCTATTTAGGGCTGTTTTAGGGCTCCATTTCACTGCTTTGGTGTCAAGAAAGACCTTTAGAAGAAGCTTTATAATTGCCTAACAAGTATTCTTCCATTAATGTTACACTTAGGGTCATAGGTGCTGGAACTTTAGAGGTGTGGGGGGTGCTGCTATATCCCCTGGCTTGAAGTGGTTTCCATTATATACAGTGTTTACAGTTTGATTCAATGGCTCTCAGTACTCCTGTCATAAATATAAAGGGAAGGGTAAACCCCTTTGAAATCCCTCCTGGCCAGGGGAAAGCTCCTCTCACCTGTAAAGGGTTAAGAAGCTAAAGGTAACCTCGCTGGCACCTGACCAAAATGACCAATGAGGAGACAAGATACTTTCAAAAGCTGGGAGGAGGGAGACAAACAAAGGGTTTGTGTCTGTCTGTGTGCTGCTCTTGCCAGGGACAGAACAGGAATGGAGTCTTAGAACTTTTAGTAAGTAATCTAGCTAGGTATGTGTTAGATTATGATTTCTTTAAATGGCTGAGAAAAGAATTGTGCTGAATAGAATAACTATTTCTGTCTGTGTACTTTTTTTGTAACTTAAGGTTTTGCCTAGAGGGGTTCTCTATGTTTTGAATCTAATTACCCTGTAAGATATCTACCATCCTGATTTTACAGGGGGGATTTCTTTATTTCTATTTACTGCTATTTTTTATTAAAAGTCTTCTTTTAAAAAACTGAATGCTTTTTCATTGTTCTCAGATCCAAGGGTTTGGGTCTGTGGTCACCTATGCAAATTGGTGAGGCTTTTTATCCAACATTTCCCAGGAGAGGGGGGGGGTGCAAGTGTTGGGAGGATTGTTCATTGTTCTTAAGATCCAAGGGTCTGGGTCTGTAGTCACCTAGGCAAATTGGTGAGGCTTTTTACCAAACCTTGTCCAGGAAGTGGGGTGCAAGGTTTTGGGGAAGTATTTTGGGGGGAAAGACGCGTCCAAACAGCTCTTCCCCAGTAACCAGTATTAGTTTGGTGGTGGTAGCGGCCATTCCAAGGATAACGGGTGTAATAATTTGTACCTTGGGGAAGTTTTGACCTAAGCTGGTAAAGATAAGCTTAGGAGGTTTTTCATGCAGGTCCCCACATCTGTACCCTAGAGTTCAGAGTGGGGGAGGAACCTTGACATGGTGGCACAGTGGTGGGATTAACCTGAAATCATTTGAGATCCAGTTGAGATTTTTTGAACTAGAAATACAGATTTTAAAAAGGAATTTTTTTTTTCTTTGGAAAGAAAGTCCAGAAAGCAGCTTTGAAACTGAAAGCAGCTTGGTTTCTCTCTGCTTTGTGGCCAAGCAGAGACAAAAGGGGATTATCTTGTGAATTGCAGGTTTTCTTTGCCTGGAGGCAGGGTACTTAACTCCTGCAGGGAAATTCACAGTCTTCCAACCCAGGGTTTTTTTTTTCTTTTCTTCCTAAAAGTAAATAGGGGGTGTGTGTTCTACCCATTTGCTTTTTCTTTGGGCTGGGTAAGCAGGTTTCCAAGCAGTTGGAGGTTTTTTGCTTTAATTTGGGCCCAGAGCAGAGACAAGGGAATTGTCTTTTTCTGTAGGCTGACAATCACTATCAGAGAATAGGTATTCTATTCCAGCACAGCAAAATTTTACAGCCAAGTTTTGTTTGTTTATTTCTAAACCTCGGGTGTAAAGTTAGTAAAAACAGAGAGGTTAGAATGGCAAAATCCGCGGCTCGACTACAGCTCGAATTAGCCAAATTTCAGGCTGAGGAAAGACAAAGGGAACATGAAAGACAGATAGAACTCATGCAGCTGAAGAAGGAACAAGAAATGGAGGCAAGGAAGCATGTGGAGGAGGAGAGGGAAAAAGAGAGGAAGCATGTGGAGGAAATGGAGAGGATAAAGGCCCAGCAGAATATACCAACAAACCCTAGCAATCCTTCTCCAGGTACCACTTCCCATCCCAGAAAGTTCCCCACCTACAAGGCAGGTGATGATACTGAGGTCTTCTTAGAAAACTTCGAAAGGGCCTGCCTTGGGTACAACATCTCTGCTGACCAATACATGGTAGAGCTGAGGCCGCAGCTCAGTGGACCCTTAGCTGAGGTGGCAGCTGAAATGCCTAAAGAACACATGAACAAGTATGAACTGTTTAAATCCAAGGCGAGAGTCAGAATGGGGATAACACCTGAGCAGTCTCGTCGGAGGTTCAGAGCCCTAAGGTGGAAACCAGACATGTCATTTACCCGACATGCCTACCACATTGTGAAACATTGGGATGCCTGGATATCAGGAGCAAGTGTTGAATCTCCAGTAAATTTGCCCTTCCTAATGCAAATGGAACAATTCTTAGAGGGTGTTCCTGAGGAAATAGAAAGATACATCCTAGATGGGAAACCCAAAACTGTAATTGAGGCAGGAGAGATTGGAGCCAGATGGGTGGAGGTGGCAGAGAAGAAGAAAACTGGTCGCAGTTGGAGCGGAGACCAGAAGGGACCACCCCAGACCACACCCTATTACCGGGGGCCGCCCAAAGCCCCACCTACCTCCCAAAGAGCCCTCCAGACCCCTTATCGTCCCACCACCCCGTTCTCCAGCAGCCCTCCTCGCCCCAGTGACCCGTCAGCTGGACGATGTTTTAAATGTAACGAGCTGGGGCATGTAAAGGCCAACTGCCCCAAGAACCCCAACAGATTACAGTTCATTGCACCGGAATCACACCAGAGGTCCACAGGCCCAGATACCTCCCAGATACCCTTGGAGCGGAGGGAAACTGTGAGTGTGGGCGGGAAGAAGGTCACCGCGTGGAGGGACACCGGAGCACAAGTGTCAGCTATCCATGCTTCCTTAGTGGACCCCAATTTAATCAACCCAGAGATCCAAGTGACGATTCAACCCTTCAAGTCCAACTCTTTCAATTTGCCTACAGCCAAGTTGCCTGTCCAGTACAAGGGCTGGTCAGGAATGTGGACTTTTGCAGTCTATGATGATTATCCCATCCCCATGCTGTTAGGGGAAGACTTGGCCAATCATGTGAAGCAGGCCAAGAGGGTGGGAATGGTCACCCGCAGCCAGGCTAAACAAGCCGTGAGGCCTAGCTCTGTTCCGGAAACTTCTATCAGGACCCAGTCAGAGGTGATGGACCTGGACCCCAGGCCAATGTCTGCAACAGCAGTAGTGGATCCAGTCCCAGAGACCCAGACGGAACCAGTCCCAGAACCGGAACCAGCCGAACAACCAACACCAGACCCCGTGTCAGCACTGAATCCAGTACTTGCAACCTCAACAACGGAGGGCCCCACCGAACCTGAACTGGCAGCAGCCGATAACCCGACCCAAGAGGCTCAGCCGGAGCCTGAATCCCAACATAGTGCACCAGCGGAGAGCTGTTCACAGTCAACAGAAACAGCTCCATCCCCTATATCGCTTCCAGAGGGACCAAGCCTAGGTCCACAATCCCATGAGGAACTGATGTCTCCAGCATCAAGGGAACAGTTCCAGACCGAACAGGAAGCAGATGAAAGCCTCCAGAGAGCTTGGACGGCGGCACGGAGCAACCCACCGCCTCTCAGCTCTTCTAATCGATCCAGGTTTGTTGTAGAAAGAGGACTTTTATACAAGGAAACTCTTTCTGGTGGACACCAGGAAGACTGGCATCCTCAGAGACAGTTGGTAGTTCCAACTAAATACCGGGCCAAGCTCTTGAGCTTAGCCCATGATCACCCTAGTGGCCATGCTGGGGTGAACAGGACCAAAGACCGTTTGGGGGGGTCATTCCACTGGGAGGGAATGGGCAAGGATGTTTCTACCTATGTCCAGTCTTGTGAGGTGTGCCAAAGAGTGGGAAAACCCCAAGACCAGGTCAAAGCCCCTCTCCAGCCACTCCCCATCATTGAAGTTCCATTTCAGCGAGTAGCTGTGGATATTCTGGGTCCTTTTCCGAAAAAGACACCCAGAGGAAAGCAGTACATACTGACTTTCATGGATTTTGCCACCCGATGGCCGGAAGCAGTAGCTCTAAGCAACACCAGGGCTAAAAGTGTGTGCCAGGCACTAGCAGACATTTTTGCCAGGGTAGGTTGGCCCTCCGACATCCTCACAGATGCAGGGACTAATTTCCTGGCAGGAACTATGAAAAACCTTTGGGAAGCTCATGGGGTAAATCACTTGGTTGCCACTCCTTACCATCATCAAACAAATGGCATGGTGGAGAAGTTTAATGGAACTTTGGGGGCCATGATACGTAAATTCGTAAATGAGCACTCCAATGATTGGGACCTAGTGTTGCAGCAGTTGCTCTTTGCCTACAGAGCTGTACCACATCCCAGTTTAGGGTTTTCCCCATTTGAACTTGTATATGGCCGTGAGGTTAAGGGGCCATTGCAGTTGGTGAAGCAGCAATGGGAGGGATTTACACCTTCTCCAGGAACTAACATTCTGGACTTTGTAACCAACCTACAAAACACCCTCCGAACCTCTTTAGCCCTTGCTAGAGAAAACTTACAGGATGCTCAAAAAGAGCAAAAAGCCTGGTATGATAAACATGCCAGAGAGCGTTCCTTCAAAGTAGGAGACCAGGTCATGGTCTTAAGGGCGCTCCAGGCCCATAAAATGGAAGCATCGTGGGAAGGGCCATTCACGGTCCAGGAGCGCCTGGGAGCTGTTAATTATCTCATAGCATTCCCCACCTCCAACCGAAAGCCTAAGGTGTACCATATTAATTCTCTAAAGCCCTTTTATTCCAGAGAATTAAAGGTTTGTCAGTTTACAGCCCAGGGAGGAGACGACGCTGAGTGGCCTGAAGGTGTTTACTACGAAGGGAAATGTGCTGGTGGTGTGGAAGAGGTGAACCTCTCCATGACCCTTGGGCGTATGCAGCGACAGCAGATCCAGGAGCTGTGCACTAGCTACGCGCCAACGTTCTCAGCCACCCCAGGACTGACTGAACGGGCATACCACTCCATTGACACAGGTAATGCTCACCCAATTAGGGTCCAACCTTACCGGGTGTCTCCTCAAGCTAAAACTGCTATAGAACGGGAGATCCAGGATATGTTACAGATGGGTGTAATCCGCTCCTCTGAAAGTGCATGGGCATCTCCAGTGGTTCTAGTTCCCAAACCAGATGGGGAAATACGTTTTTGCGTGGACTACCGTAAGCTAAATGCTGTAACTCGCCCAGACAACTATCCCATGCCACGCACAGATGAACTATTAGAGAAACTGGGACGGGCCCAGTTCATCTCTACCTTGGACTTAACCAAGGGGTACTGGCAGGTACCGCTAGACGAATCTGCCAAGGAAAGGTCAGCCTTCATCACACATCTCGGGCTGTATGAATTTAATGTACTCCCTTTCGGGCTGCGAAATGCACCCGCCACTTTCCAAAGACTTGTAGATGGTCTCCTAGCGGGATTAGGAGAATATGCAGTCGCCTACCTTGACGACGTGGCCATATTTTCGGATTCCTGGGCAGACCACCTGGAACATCTACAAAAAGTCCTTGAGCGCATAAGGGAGGCAGGACTAACTGTTAAGGCTAAGAAGTGTCAAATAGGCCTAAACAGAGTGACTTACCTTGGACACCAGGTGGGTCAAGGAACTATCAGCCCCCTACAGGCCAAAGTGGATGCTATCCAAAAGTGGCCTGTCCCAAAGTCAAAGAAACAGGTTCAATCCTTCTTAGGCTTGGCCGGTTATTACAGACGATTTGTACCGCACTACAGCCAAATCGCTGCCCCACTGACAGACCTAACCAAAAAGAAACAGCCAAATGCTGTTCAGTGGACCGGAAAGTGTCAGAAGGCCTTTAACAAGCTTAAAGCGACACTCATGTCTGACCCTGTACTAAGGGCCCCAGACTTTGACAAACCGTTCCTAGTAACCACAGATGCATCTGAGCGTGGTGTGGGAGCAGTTTTAATGCAGAAAGGACCTGATCAAGAATTCCACCCTGTAGTGTTTCTCAGCAAAAAACTGTCTGAGAGGGAAAGCAACTGGTCAGTCACTGAAAAAGAATGTTACGCCATTGTCTACGCTCTGGAAAAGCTACGCCCATATGTTTGGGGACGGCGTTTCCACCTGCAAACCGACCATGTTGCACTGAAGTGGCTTCACACCGTCAAGGAAACTAACAAAAAACTTCTTCGGTGGAGTTTAGCTCTCCAAGATTTTGATTTCGACGTCCAACACATCTCAGGAGCTTCTAACAAAGTGGCTGATGCACTCTCCCGTGAAAGTTTCCCAGAATCAACTGGTTAAAATCGTCCTTGAGATGTGGAAAATATTGTTAGTCTTTATGTACTTGGTAGTATATTTAGAGATGCATGTGTCTTATTAACTCTGTTTTCTTAGAGCTCCAGGAAGAAATCCCAGCCAGTGTTTCACCCTAGCTGAGATTTGGGGGGCGTGTCATAAATATAAAGGGAAGGGTAAACCCCTTTGAAATCCCTCCTGGCCAGGGGAAAGCTCCTCTCACCTGTAAAGGGTTAAGAAGCTAAAGGTAACCTCGCTGGCACCTGACCAAAATGACCAATGAGGAGACAAGATACTTTCAAAAGCTGGGAGGAGGGAGACAAACAAAGGGTTTGTGTCTGTCTGTGTGCTGCTCTTGCCAGGGACAGAACAGGAATGGAGTCTTAGAACTTTTAGTAAGTAATCTAGCTAGGTATGTGTTAGATTATGATTTCTTTAAATGGCTGAGAAAAGAATTGTGCTGAATAGAATAACTATTTCTGTCTGTGTACTTTTTTTGTAACTTAAGGTTTTGCCTAGAGGGGTTCTCTATGTTTTGAATCTAATTACCCTGTAAGATATCTACCATCCTGATTTTACAGGGGGGATTTCTTTATTTCTATTTACTGCTATTTTTTATTAAAAGTCTTCTTTTAAAAAACTGAATGCTTTTTCATTGTTCTCAGATCCAAGGGTTTGGGTCTGTGGTCACCTATGCAAATTGGTGAGGCTTTTTATCCAACATTTCCCAGGAGAGGGGGGGGGGTGCAAGTGTTGGGAGGATTGTTCATTGTTCTTAAGATCCAAGGGTCTGGGTCTGTAGTCACCTAGGCAAATTGGTGAGGCTTTTTACCAAACCTTGTCCAGGAAGTGGGGTGCAAGGTTTTGGGGAAGTATTTTGGGGGGAAAGACGCGTCCAAACAGCTCTTCCCCAGTAACCAGTATTAGTTTGGTGGTGGTAGCGGCCATTCCAAGGATAACGGGTGTAATAATTTGTACCTTGGGGAAGTTTTGACCTAAGCTGGTAAAGATAAGCTTAGGAGGTTTTTCATGCAGGTCCCCACATCTGTACCCTAGAGTTCAGAGTGGGGGAGGAACCTTGACAACTCCCACTATAAAATATTCTTCCAGCACTGGTGCTTAGGGTGGCCAATCTTGGCTGGATATATTCCGAGAGGTTTCATCACATGACATAAGATTTAATTAAAGATTAATCTTTAATTCCTGGAGACTCCAGGACAATCCTGGAGGCTTGGCAACAAGAGTTCTCAATTGTTGCAATATTTTGGGTCTTGTAATATAGTCTTCTCTTTTGTTCCTCCCTCCTTAGTCTCATCAGGTTTAGCATTCTTCTCTTAAAAGGCAAATAATTCAATGTATAACTCGTCATAAATAGCCTGCTCAAAAGTTTTCTGGAACCAGTTGTGTCACCAAGCAAAACTGTGTAACAACAGTGCAGTATGCTTAGTAGGACCTTGCAGGTTTTGTAGTTCAGATAATTCACTGTCAAATAATTCTGTAACTGTGCTGGTGGGGTGTCATGTGGATTATATCTTTATCAGAGAGGGGAGAGCACGAGTCAAGTCATCTGTCATGGTTTAAGGGGATATCCTTGGTAAGTCTTGATTTGATTCGCCTCTTCCCAAGTGTTAAATTTGTCAACAGAAAGGTGAGATTGATAAGGAATTGGTGAAAGGTGCTGATTTTCTTGGCAAGAACATATTTGTCCTGTGTCTGACTGAGTTAAAAGACTAGAAGATGCAGACATCCTGACTGGAGCCTTGGTATGCGTCAGTGATGGTTATGACTACTTTATTGGTATTACCAACAAATGAGCTTATATGTGTAGTGATGAGGTTATCTATTCCTATTGATTTCTTTGAGTTAAGGGTTGCAAAAGGTATAGGGCAACATTTCAAATAAATTCTTAATTTTGTGCTTCCAGAGTAATGGAATGGAGAATCAGTCCCCATATATCAAGGCCTGTGCACAAGGAGACAACTCCTAGAGTTTCCTGATTATGAGAACTTGGTTTCTCAAATGCAACACTGCAGTAATCATAGTTATGCACATGGAATGTATACTTCTTATGGAGAAAATTAGAATTTAGGAGCTCCAGCACTCAGTTTTTTGCTATGATTGGTTGCAAGTTGTTGTTACCATACAAAACTTCAGTAAAGAAAATATAAATCCCCAAAGAAAGGAATCTCTATTATTTATTTTTGTCTTTTTAGACCTCTTTTTTTCCACCTGATTTTTATTCTTTCTTGAGAAATAATACAAAAAGAGACATCTTGTTTATGGATCTATAACTGTTTTAACTTACTATGAATAAGTATATGCCTCCTCTGAAACTGCATTTTTGTCCTAAAGAGACGCAAACTATAAATGGTTGACAATGAGTGACTATACCTAAGCAATTTTAATTTACATACTGGTAAGCAGGTGTGTGTGTGTGGTTTTTTTCTTTCTTTACAAGATAACTGCTGTAGAATGCAGTGCAGCATTGTAATGTGTACGTATTATCAGTGTGTCCCTTCAGTACCTCATTTTCTCTCATATTCTAGAAGGATCCAAGCATTATACATTTCCTCTTCTGCTAATTTGCAGTGTAGAACAGTGTTTATAAAAGAAGCCTCCACTAATCTCAATAACTAGCTGAGACACAAATTTCTTTTAAACACACGGATGGACTTCCTTCTAATTGGATATTCAACGGAAATAATAATGTGCTGCTAAGCAAAAAATGCAAAGTAGCAATGAAAAATTGAAAAATGATTTCAGGAATCTTGGTTTTTTTCTTTTTAAAAAGCCTGAAATCAGTATCTTCAAAATTCACCACTCTGCAAAGAGCCACTTAAGTCCCCTTTAAATTTTGACAAAGCACACTACAGAACTTGTAATATGCTCTGGTAATGTCCACATGGGATGTCTCTGTAGTGTGCTGTAGATTCACACCCTGGCTTGCCACACACTCATGTCCCTTGTAGACAAGCCCTTAGTATCATCTGTACATTTCATTGACTTGTTCATTCCCTTTTCTAGATCATAAGACCAGACATTAATGCATCATTAGACATCTCCATATAACTAAGTACTTTGCCATTTGTCTCAAATCCAGTTTTCAGTCTGTGTGACAGCATCCATGTTTAAGGGAATTTGAACTATTTTTGAGAATCAGATATTTCTGAGACACAGTATCAGATGCTTTAATAAAACCCAGATATAGTATATCTAGTACATTTTCATGATTCACTAATTTTGCAATTCTATCAAAAAAGGAAAAAAAGTACTGCTCTGTAAAAGATATGTTCTATAAAAACAAGCGTCATATTTCTTCTGGTTTCATTATTCTGTAAATGTTTAATGATTGCTATTCATACATATTCCATTCTTTCCTAGGAATAGAGTTAAACTCACAGAGTAATAATTGCTAGGATTACTCTTCTTCAGAAAAAGAAAGATAATAGTATGTTTGCTTTTCTTCCATTTTCATACCTCTCTAGTTTTTATTGAGTTTTTAAAAATAGTCAGTGACATCCTGTTTACTAATTCTCTTGATAAAAGTTGCTTATCACTCAGATCAGCTAACCTTTATATGCTAATAATTTCCAAGAGTTTCCTCACCTATAAACTACTATAAATTACAGCTGTCTAAAGCTGTTTGTATAAGATCTTTTCTACTTTCTAACTGATTAAACATCTTTTCTGTGTTCTTTTTGTTGAAGACAGATTTTAAAACTGTGATCAGCATCAGCTACTTCCTTAGTTTCACTTTCTTCATTATTCTGCCCGCCTGACTTACAACTACTTTACATAGTCCATTGAAGTCAGTGGAAGTATCTATGGAGTAAGGTACAGCTGAAGGAAAATAAGTATGGCTGTATCTGGCTCTGAGAAGTAAAACTGCTAGCTCTCTAGTTCGGCTTTCCTTCTGATCGTTATAAAAGCCCTTCTTATTTTCTTAAACTTCTTTACCTCTCATTGACTCACTTACCTTTTCCTGGAAAGTTTTAAGTGTAAGGGTAGCGGAAAAGAGATCTGTGTATTCTTTTTTGATCCTACTGCAGGTTTTCTTTTAACCTTAAGTCATTGAGCAATCCCCTGTGAAACTTCATTGTTTGAATTTTGTTCCTTGTGTTCTTATGCAAAGCTGAATTATGTCTCCTTCTCTAAAATGCAGTGCTGATGCTTTTCATGGTTTTCATAATTTTCCTTTGATTTAGTAGCTTCTGTTTTATTAAATTGCCAGATGAGTACTTTGTTCTCTTAATTTGTTTTTTTTGCTCTCCACTTTCTGAGTCTCTCAACTGATCCTGTGTCTCAAGGGATATTAATCTTGTAACAAGTCACTACTGAATTGTCTTCCACTGCTGACTTCCTACTGAGTAACTCAATTTCTGTTTTTACTAGAGATTGGCCTGAACCAGAAATATTTATCAAAGTCCCCCTTCTTCCCTAAATTGGAGTCTTAGAAATCTAATCTATATTCCCCTCAGTCTGTTTGACACAAGACTGTGGAAGGCTCCTTTGAGAGAATCTGTTCTGCACTCAGGCACCAAAACAAAGTTGAGGTACAGTATTTATAGGGCAGGATGTGTGTATTTTCTATCTGACTACATGGAAGGCCATATCAAGACAGAGGGGCTTATTGCCTTTGTGTGTTTTCTGTAAATCTTTTGTCATGGATGTTATCTCTAACTGTTTTGATTTCTTTGCATTCACCTGAAACCTAGGTACCCACAGGTAATCTTGCTTCTCCAGCAGCTCTGAGCTCTCGTACTCTGAGTTTCTTCAACACCCCAGGCCATTTGTGTACTGGTGGATGGATCCTATTCATTTTCTTCTTTCAGGCAAATTTTTGTACCCCACATTTGACTTTTCTTTTAGGTCTTTGATATTGTGTTGTCTCCATTTCCCTGTCTATGAAGCTGTGTTACAGTACTTTCTTCGCCTATTCATTTGGGCTTCCTTTTTTTTTTTGTTTTTGGGTAGTACTAGGTCTTCACATTTGACAGGAATTCAATATTATCCAGCCAGTGGAATTCTCCACCAAGACAGAAAATCTCCTTAACTACAGGAAAGCATTTCAAGTGTGATTAAGTATCCTCTCTGATTTTGGCATTCTCCTTTATTTATTATTTGGTCTCTCCTATTTTGTTTTAATCATTCTCAGTCAGCTCATTCTGTTGGTCACTGTTAGTCCTCGTTTTCTCTTATGACCATTCTGCCTCTGTTTCTACTTCTTCATCTCCCCCATTTCTTCACATTCTCCCATGTTCGCCTGCTACTTGTGTGAGAATTCCCCGCTTGTGTTCTTCCTGAGACTCTGCCTCTGCTGCCTCCATGTGCAGTCTCCCTTTTAAATCCTCTCAGACTGGCTGCTCTTCTTATTTCACATTTCCTGCCTGATACTCCTGAATCCTGGCTCATTTCTGCCCTTTGGTGCTTGCTTTTTTACCTTTCGGTTGAAGAAGTTGTTGAGGCTTCCTTCTGAATCTTACACTTCAATTTCTTCTTGCCATGTTTCACTTCTTATCTCTTCTAAGCTGGTCTAATATACCAGCTTCATTAACTCCAGTAGCTTGTATAATCACAAACCTTTCCTCTGTCTTGCCTTGGTTTGCTCTTGTCTTTTCCCTTCATTATTCAAGCAAGCTCTGGTATCCCCTATTTTAAAAAGAAAATCCCTTAGCCCCATGCTCGAAGTCTACATTACTTCTTTCAGAAAGACCTTTAAATAACTCAGTAGGTTATTTATAGGAAATATCAGGGGCATAAGTTCTAAAATCTTTTCTAAATACAACTTTGAATTCCATTAGAATGAATGTAGGGCACCTTTATGAATGATAAAAAGTTAGAAAAATTAAAATAAAGGTTGATGTGCCTGACGGTTCCCTAAAATCACAAACACTGAAACAATGGATTTGTTTCATGTTTTATAAGCTTTGAAACACATGGACTTGACAACGACTTTTTATAAAGTGGAAGTGACTGGAAAATAACACCCTTTTGCCCTGCAGCTACCCAACGTAATCACCATTGTTGTTAAACTGCAGAGGATGCAGGAAATCTGCATTTATATATATTTAGAGTCAACAGGCATGTTCCTGATTTGAACTTGTAATAGAGAAATAAAGAGGAAACAACTTGTTCATCCACCAAAAATCACGATTGCTTATTACTCCTCTGAGTGCACTTAAATTGCTTTGCTCAATCTGCTTCTAAAATAAAATCCCCTTAATAAAATTACTGGGTATAAAAAGACATGAAAATACACATTAGCTTTCAGACAAACAGAATATTTAGCTTTGTTTGCAAAGAACATAAAGAAAATGAGTTTAGCTTTCAGATGACGGAGAGCTGTGCGAAACCATTGAGAATCACTTTACATGAGATCTGCTCCCAGAGGGATAGGAGAATGCAATAGAGATATCTGTTTGCATGGCTTTTCCACCCTGTTTAGAATTCCTTTGCTTTCTCTTGCAACATGCAGAAGAAGAGAACACTTGGTGCATTCTCCTTTAGCTCGAGTGGTAGAGAAAGGACGCTTCAACTCTTTGAGTTTGATTCACTCAGTTCAGCTGT
Organism: Caretta caretta; assembly: GCF_965140235.1. NCBI lineage: Eukaryota > Metazoa > Chordata > Testudines > Cheloniidae > Caretta > Caretta caretta. Next base: position 49,667,725 of record NC_134216.1, on the reverse strand, counting down.
GCTGCATTCCTAACTAAGACTTGGTATTTGCTAAGGAAGGGGTCGGGAGCAGTCTGCCTTTCTCTCTATTTGCCCAGGTAGTGTAGGGATTCTGATTGGGCAGATTTAGGAATTAAGTTCCACACTGTGTGTACCCTGCTTTCATTTGAGTAGTCATCCAAGGGTCACAGTGCAGTGCATTTGACTTTGACTTACTATGTTTTGTGATATTTAAAAGCAGTAAGTGAGGCCCTTCTCAGAAGATGGTTTTCTTTAGGTTGTTGCAGATGAGCATCTGGTGGTGTGTGATGGGGCATGAGAACTGGCCACATGTTTTGTTTTTTTAAGAGGTACTGTACCACCGGGAAGTTGGAGCACAAAATAGGTGTTGGACGGAAAGGGAGTGATTCCATATACCATGGAAAGGAAAATATTTAGCTTATGCAAGATACATCTTAGGTTACATGTCTTAAAATAGCATTGCTTACAATTAACATTTTTACTGCATATTTTGCTGCATCTAACAATCGGATGGCAATTCAAGTTGTTTATGAGAAAAGAATTTGAGACTAACTAGCAAAAGACGTAAAAATAAACAGCATTTTTTGAAGTATATCAGAAGCAGTAAGCTTAACTTCAGTACCAGGCAAATTGGTTGAAACTATAGGGGGAAAAAACAGAATGATCAGACACATAAATGAATACAGTATGTTGAGGAAGAGTCAACATGGCTTTTGTAAAGGGAAATCATGCCTCCCTAATCTATTAGAATTTGTTAATGGGGTCAACATGTGGAGGAGGGTGATTCAGTGGATATTCTGGGATATTTGAACTTTCAGAATGTCTTTGACAAAGTCCCTCACCCAGTGGTGAGCTGGAGCCGGTTTGCACCGGTTCGCACAAACCAGTTGTTAAATTTTGCAGCAGGTTTAGAATCGGTTGTTAAAGGGGCTCGGCAAACTCCGGCCCGCCGGACCGTCCTGTCCATCCCGCCTGAGCTCTCGGCTGGGGAGGCTCCCCTGAGAATTTCTACTCGCCCAGCAGCCCTGCAGTCCTTCGGCGGCACTTTGGCGGCGGGCCCTTCAGTGCCGCCGAAGACCCGGAGTGACTGAAGGACGTGCTGCCGAAGTGCTGCCGAAGACCCGGAGCGACTGAAGGAACCGGTTCTTCAGCTTCTGGCAGCTCATCACTGCCCTCACCAAAGGCTCTTAAGCAAAGTGAGCATGTATAGGCTAAGAGGGAAGGTCCTCTCATGCATCAATAACTGGTTAAAATATAGGAAACAAAGGGTAGGAATAAATGGTAAGTTTTCACAGTGGAGAGAGGTTTAAGTAGCAGGGTCTCCCAAGGATCTCTGCTGGAATCTCTGTTGTTCAACATATTCATAATTGATCTGCAAAAAGTGGTAAACAGTAAGGAGGTAAAGTTTACAGACAATACAAAATTATTCAAGATAGTTAACTCCAAATCTCACTGAGAAGAGTTACAAAGGGATCTCACAAAACTTGGTAACTGCGCAACAAAATGGCAGATCAAATTCAGTGTTGATAAATGCAAATAATGCTCATTGGAAAACGTAATCTGAACTCTATATACAAAATGATGGGGTCTAAATTAGCAGTTATTACTCAAAAAGAGATCTTGGAGTTCTCATGGATAGTTCTCCAACAACATCTGTTCAACGTGCAGCAGCAGTCAAAAAAAAACAAAAACAAAAAACCCCACAACAAAACCTGACAAAGAATATTAGGAACCATTATGAAAGGGATAGCTGATAAGACAGATAATATCATAATGCCACTATATAAATCCATGGTATGCTCACACCTTTAATATTGCATGCAGTTCTGGTCTCCCCTTTCCAAAAAAGATATATTAGAATTGGAAAAAGCACACAGAAAGGCATTGAAAATGATTAGGCGTATGAAACAGCTTCCATATGAAGAGAGATTAAAAAATTGGTACTGTTCAGTTTAGAGAAGAGCTGACTAAGGGTTATGAAAGAAGTCTATAAAATCATAAATGGTGTGGAGAAAGTGAATAAGGAAGTGTTATTTACCCCTTAGCATAAAAACAAGAGCTAGGGGTCACCCAATGAAATTAATAGACAACAGATTTAAAACAAACAAAAGAAAGTACTACTTCACCCAACACACAGTCAACCTGCAGAACTCCTTGCCATGGGTTGTTGTGAAGGCCAAAAGTATAACTATGTTCAAAAAAGAATTAGATAAGTTCATGGAGGATAGGTCCATCAATGGCTATTAGCCAAGATGGTCAGGGATGCAACCCCATGCTCTGGATGCCCCTAAACCTCTGATTGCCAGAAGCTGGGACTGGATGACAGGGGATGGATCACTCAATAATTGCCCTGTTCTGTTCATTCCCTCTAAAGCATCTGGCATTGGCCACTGTCAGAAGAAAGGATAGTGTGCTAGAAGGACCAGGTATGGCCATTATTATGATCTTGTAAGTGGAAGCTGTTTCAAAGGGTATTTTATTTTGTCCGCTCCACATTTGTTATAAATTGTACAATATAGTAATAATTTATGTCGATTGAATAAATTTAGGCTGGGCTCCTGCAGAACATTTTTTTATATTATTTAGGTTTTGGATCAGATAATGACTATTTTAATTGAATACTGTCCACTTCCGAGACTGCCAGGCAAGTATATGCACAAATGCTCATGTGTAATCCACGAAAGCATGGTGTTGGTTAAGAACTGGATCCAAAGCCCACTGAATTGGCGCTCCATTCGTACACCCAGAGGTGAAAGTAAGCTGGTACGGTATGGCGTACCGGCAAGAGCTGGTACACAGCCTACAGTACCGGCAGGGGGCAGCTTCCACAGGCTGGTGATTTAAAGGGCCTGGGCTCCCTGCAGTGGCTGGAGCCCCAGGCCATTTAAATTGCTGCCAGAGCCCTGGGGTAGTGGCGGCAGCCAGGAGCCCCAGGCCCTTTAAATTGCTGTCTGAGCCCCAGGTGATTTAAAGGGCCTGGGGATTTAAAGGTCACGCCCCCTTCCAGTTGAGGCCCCACCCCCTGCTCAGGACTCCAGCGTACTGGTAAGTCCTTTAAGTTACTTTCATCCCTGCGTTAACCTACACATAAACAGCATACCTTTACCGGTAATACAAGTGTTCTGTATATATCCCCATTAAGAGAAACAATTTTAAAGAGTGTTTTAGATCTCTATAAGATCTATAGATTCTGCCTTTCATGTTCATTTGTCTGTAAAGCCTGGTGTCTTGCTAACAGTCAGTCTAACACAGTGGGCATAAAGGGAGCTGTAAATCTCTAAAAAGGACCTAAACAAGTTTTTTTTTTTAGACATAGAATTTAAAGTTGTGATATTTTTATTATCTCTGAAGTTTTCACAGCTTCCAATTCTATAATGCTCCTATTTCTAATCCTGTAGGGCTATAAGATATGAGACTTAAAATTCACACTATTTTTATTATCTTATGCATTTTTATATTTTAAGTCTCCTATGTGAGACAGGGGTCACTTCCGGGGAGGACGTTTCACATTTGAAGAAGAAAAGCAGAAAAAACATTTTGTGCCTGGTTCTCTCATTCTCTCTCTCTCTCTTTCACACACAAACAAAAACACACACACACACACACACACACACACACACACACACAAATAGTAGATTAAGTCCCATGGGAGATGAAAGAGAATGCAGAAAGAGGTGAAGTAGTCAGAGGTGCACAATAAATTTATGACAAAGCTCTGAAACTTATCACCTCCATGTGTATAAAATAAAATTTAAATAACTATATCTATTTCTATTCATGTGTAATATATTGATCCAGATTCTCTCCTGTGCTAGAACTCTGCTAGGTGCCGGATAGAGTGGAGAACATCAAGGAGCCAAATCCATCTCCCTTATTCTGAGGGCCCGTACTAGTTCAGATGTTAGTTACAGATGATGATGGGCAGATCCTAGGTTGTGCCACTGATATAGGATCCTTAATGGATCCTGTACCAATGGAGGATTGGAGTTCTGACATGCCCCCTATTCTACGGTGAGAAAGAGGAAGATGGGAGAGGACCAGAGTGGAAACTGGCACAGTTACTCTTAAGAGAATTACATCATGCAGAATTCTGTGGAACTGTTACTCCCAATTATGTTCCCAGGAGAGAATTTTCCTGACATATGACCAAATTACACTGCCCAAGTCTGCGACCTGAGAAGCAGAAAGGGGCTAATCTATCTAATCTTCAAAGCGTTAAAGGGGATTTCCAAACAAAAAGAAACTACACCTTGTTAAAAGCATGACATTGATATTTCTAGAGTGTATTGTATAAAAATACTATACCAAGGAGTGTTAGACTTCTACTTGCAAATCCAACATGCCCAGAAATACGTCTCAGATTTAAGCAATTGGCAATATATGTCTGGAGACTGAAGAAGATATTGCTCAACTGTGTGAAAAACAGAAAAAGAGACTCTAGTCTGGTGGATTGAATAACAACGAGATCAAAGCTGTATTGCAGAATGCAGACTTGAGGGAAACACCATGGCAAGAAGTTTTAATTGCCTCCAGATCCATCAGATTCAGACTTACTGATGTTATTGGATAGGTAAGAAATAGCTTCTAAGAGCTGGAATTGATGTCTTCTAAATAGGCAGAATTCAGAAATTAGTAAGGAAGCAGAGCAGCCAGGTCTTGAAAGCAAGGACTCAGGCACCTAACAGCTACAGCTTTATCAGGTGAGCTAAAGCAGAACTTGACAAACCCATTCACTACATGTATCTTTTTTTATAGCTAACTACTATTGTTCCTAGAAATGATGGAATATTCCACTGTAGGAACACTGAGAGACAGAAGTAATTTCCCATGCTTGGACAGTATTATGGAGATTTTGGCTGCTCCTGGATTATATAAACATGGGAAGAAGCTGTAAAAACTTTAATAAATCATACTTAGAATAATCATCTCCCTTTAAGAAAAGCCTCTGTGTCTTGTAACGTTGAACACAAAAGTACATGACATTGCTTTAACCTGGAAACTCTCTGGAAATACACTAAGATGTTTGTGGACAATTTGCTGAAGGAAATTAAAAAGATTAATGATTTCAAATTAAAATTTGTCTCAACCTTCATCCAAAATTTGAACCAAACTTCCTTGGAGATTTTAAAAATGTGGATGCCATGTGATTGTAGTTAACCTTTGTTTTATATTTGCATGCCTTAGCATCTTCTGGCTTCAGCCAGCCAGGCAAGAACAGAAAGTGCTGTGAGATTGCCTGTCCTTGTGATATTCCTCTTCTGATCTTTACACATATTCTGTGCCTGAGAGTGGAACCACAACAGGATCTACTGAGGTTTACTGATGGCAAATTAAAATGCCATTGACAATCACTGTATTCAAGCAAAGGCTGTTGTCAAGGTTCCTCCCCCACTCTGAACGCTAGGGTACAGATGTGGGGACCTGCATGAAAACCTCCTAAGCTTATCTTTACCAGCTTAGGTCAAAAACTTCCCCAAGGTACAAAATATTCCACCCTTTGTCCTTGGATTGGCCGCTACCCCCACCAAACTAATACTGGTTACTGGGGAAGAGCTGTTTGGACGCGTCTTTCCCCCCAAAATACTTCCCAAAACCTTGCACCCCACTTCCTGGACAAGGTTTGGTAAAAAGCCTCACCAATTTGCCTAGGTGACTACAGACCCAAACCCTTGGATCTGAGAACAATGAAAAAGCATTCAGTTTTCTTACAAGAAGACTTTTAATAGAAATAGAAGTAAAGAAATCCCCTCTGTAAAATCAGGATGGTAGATACCTTACAGGGTAATTAGATTCAAAACATAGAGAATCCCTCTAGGCAAAACCTTAAGTTACAAAAAAGATACACAGACAGAAATAGTTATTCTATTCAGCACAATTCTTTTCTCAGCCATTTAAAGAAATCATAATCTAACGCATACCTAGCTAGATTACTTACTAAAAGTTCTGAGACTCCATTCCTGGTCTATCCCCGACAAAAGTAGCATATAGACAGACAGAGACCCTTTGTTTCTCTCCCTCCTCCCAGCTTTTGAAAGTATCTTGTCTCCTCATTGGTCATTTTGGTCAGGTGCCAGTGAGGTTACCTTTAGCTTCTTAACCCTTTACAGGTGAGAGGAGTTTTCCTCTGGCCGGGAGGGATTTTAAAGGGGTTTACCCTTCCATTTATATTTATGACAGCTGTAAAAGGTAAACTATACAGAAACACTATAACATAGAAAAAATCAGAAAAGTAAAACTTAAGAAATACCAGAGTATTTATCTAAAGTAATCAAATATTTTATCTGAACGTGTAGTATAGCATGAAGAGTAGACATGATAAATGTTCTTTTTTTATTTATGAAATGGTTATTTTGTGATATTTGGACAGCTACTTGATTATTCATGAAGTTTTCTGTAAGCCTCAAAGGTATGATTTTTAGCTTGTTTAGGAATTTGTCTTAAAATTCATACCTGAGTATTTTCTGTTTACAGTAACACACTTATTGTAGGCCCAAATATCCAGACAGAGTGCATGTCCCACATAGGATGTGCCTGTTTGAATGTGTGAGGTTTGATTCTACAGCATGACTTCTCCTATGCTTTTCTCCACTGATGTCACACCTCCACGGCTCCCTCCCTCAGCGGGTCCCCTGAGGAGGCAGATCAGCACAGTATGTTGCTAACTCTGTTGCAAGCATCATAAAGCCTTTTGGGGAGGGTCAAAGGTGTGAGTGTGGAGTGGAACGTTCCTTTGCAGGCTGTGAGAGGCCAAAGGGAGAGAGAGGAAGGGAGCAGAGATCTGTTTAACTCAATACTTCAGCTGGCCCCAGTCCAAGGTCACGGCGCCCGATGAGAAGTCTGCAGCTGTGTTCATATCTTAGCCAACCCCAGCCAGCCATGAGAAAAGGAGAACTAAGCTGACCAGGACTGCAGAGATTGCAAAAATGAACGAGATGGCGAAGGCCAGCAGAAGGAGGGGGGAAAACAAAGTTTTGCGTCCCTGGAGCCGGTGTGTTTTGGGAAAGCTGAGGAGGCCACAGAGACCCAGTTTGGACTGGTACAAAGAGCACAGGCAACAGAGGTCGCTGAATCATAGAATCATAGAATATAAGGGTTGGAAGGGACCCCAGAAGGTCATCTAGTCCAACCCCCTGCTCGAAGCAGGACCAAATCCCAGTTAAATCATCCCAGCCAGGGCTTTGTCAAGCCTGACCTTAAAAACCTCTAAGGAAGGAGATTCTACCACCTCCCTAGGTAACGCATTCCAGTGTTTCACCACCCTCTTAGTGAAAAAGTTTTTCCTAATATCCAATCTAAACCTCCCCCACTGCAACTTGAGACCATTACTCCTCGTTCTGTCATCTGCTACCATTGAGAACAGTCTAGAGCCATCCTCTTTGGAACCCCCTTTCAGGTAGTTAAAAGCAGCTATCAAATCCCCCCTCATTCTTCTCTTCTGCAGGCTAAACAATCCCAGCTCCCTCAGCCTCTCCTCATAACTCATGTGTTCCAGACCCCTAATCATTTTTGTTGCCTTCGCTGGACTCTCTCCAATTTATCCACATACTTCTTGAAGTGTGGGGCCCAAAACTGGACACAGTACTCCAGATGAGGCCTCACCAATGTCGAATAGAGGGGAACGATCACGTCCCTCGATCTGCTCACTATGCCCCTACTTATACATCCCAAAATGCCATTGGCCTTCTTGGCAACAAGGGCACACTGCTGACTCATATCCAGCTTCTCGTCCACTGTCACCCCTAGGTCCTTTTCCGCAGAACTGCTGCCTAGCCATTCGGTCCCTAGTCTGTAGCTGTGCATTGGGTTCTTCCGTCCTAAGTGCAGGACCCTGCACTTATCCTTATTGAACCTCATCAGATTTCTTTTGGCCCAATCCTCCAATTTGTCTAGGTCCTTCTGTATCCTATCCCTCCCCTCCAGCGTATCTACCACTCCTCCCAATGAAATGCCCCCAAAAGAACCCAGAACTTAAAAACCTTTCTGAGAGCCAAAACAAGTTGGAGATCAACAGCAGACCCTGGACGACCCGTGCATGGGATAAGAACTCCCGTCCACCCCTCCCCCTTTTCTTCTTACGTTACACCCAGGCTTGGCCAGCCTCAGGTAGTGCAGGTGTGAGTATGAAAGTGGGTTAGGGCTGGGGCACTAATGCTTTCTTCCTTCCTCTGAGTGATGTGGGGAACCCCCCAGCACTCTCCACTGTTGTTTTATTATTTTATCAATAAAGCTTTAAAACTTAGACCCTTGGTGTGCTCCGTCATCTCCTCCCCCGAATGATCCTGCGGCCTCAGCCCGATCACCTGATGCCTCAGTCAGATTGATAACTGAAATCTGTCACACTACGGTAGATAGCTTTATATAAAATTCCACCTGGCATTCCAACAGTTTGAAAATAGTTATATTTGCCTGCAAAACAGTGGACATTTAAATGTGATAACCAGAGCTAGTCAAATTACTTGTTTCAAATAAGTTATTTGATTAATTTAGCTCCTTGTCTGTTCACAAGGTGATGCCAACTCATACAAATGTATTTGTGGTTTACAATTATTGGCAAATAGTTTATTATAGTTAATTGCAGTCAATGGGTTGTTCATGAATTTTATCTTTAAGATCTGTATATTCCCATTAGTGGATTATGGATGCCCACTAAATAAAATTGTCTTGAATTGTATCTTCAGCTATACATGGTGTTTGGTCACATAAGTCACAAGTTATTGTTTCTGCTACTCACTTGGATGGTAAATAGCAAACAACATTAAGAGGTTTGGATTTTGGATATTTATTGTTGAAGCTTATTTTATCTTTTTTGGTCTGTAAACTAGGCAGGAAATTTTACAAGATCAAGTTTTTCTCACATGATTTCCAGTTCTTCCTGGTTGCAAATGACAGGAGATCAACACTTGGCTATATTTTAGCACTGATCCAGGAAATGCATAACTTAAAAAACCAAAAGCAACAACCCACCTATAAAAATCCCATTCTTATTTGAACCTCAAAAGCTCCTTTAGGTTCAAATAGAGTCTTATATATTCCAAATCAATTCATTAGTCCCTAACAGAAATCTGGTTTGATGGAGTTCAAGTTAGGTACTGTGTATGAATCTAGAGGTAAAAATTAGTATGTATATTTGCTATCCTGATTGTTAAAGTATTTTCTTTTTATTTGTATAAGTGTCTTTATCTCTTCAGTGACTGCTCTAACAATCAGGTTTAAATAAAAGCAAACTCTAGTTTATCTGGGCTATTTTTAAATGTTATAAAGCAGTGCACCATCCCCACCAAGCTCTAGTAAGAAACATATGGGTAAAATGTAGGTTCCCTCTTCCATCAAGGGAAATGAGGACTCCTTAACTATACTTCCCCCAATTCTCCCTCCTCTCCAAAATATTTAATAGGTTTAAGGAGAATTGTTGTTGATGTTGTTTTTCACTTGAACTAGTTTCTTCATTCCCAATAATAAATATACTCTGAAAATTCTTGGTGTCAACATATCAAAAGTGATAGGTGTGTTCATTGTAAAATACAGGGAATTTATTATAAGGCTGGATTTTCTTAAATTAATAATTGTTAATATCACATGAGATTGTTTTCTTTAAGCCTGGCTTTCTTAGCTTGTATTCATTCTGGGATCAATGGGGTATCAGTTACAATTTACCAGCATTTCACAGAATTCCATCTGTTTATGAGAACATAGAATTAGATTCCAGCTGTAAGAATCCAAACTATGATATTTCTGCTTTGTTCCATCTGATCAGAGATACACTTTTGGTAAAGGTCAGCATGCCCTTTCATGTTTAGAAAATTACATAAGAACGTCAAATAATTGTATAAAAATTTCTGGGAAACTATGTAAGTAATCTAAAAGGGATAATGATCCTGTGAAACTAAGCACCACTAAGCCCTGAACTGAGCTGGCTCACACGGACTGATAAAGACATAAATATGCTCAGCACATTCTTTGAGAGGTATAAGTGTAACCAAAGCACTATCTGAAGATATTGACACCTTGATTATTTTTTTAGGGATAATCCTTTAAATTTTCAGAAAGTGAGAAGAAAACACATTTCAGTTGTTTCATTAGAAACCTAGGATAAAGACCAATACAGTCTGGCTCTGAAAACTACTAGGTACATCCCATTTCTAAATATTTTGCCATATTTGAGAATTTAGCAAATAGCAAAATGTAAAGCTGCTTCTGTTAGTCATAGCAATGACTCATAGCTTCCACCAAGAATGGTAATATCTAAGAGTCCTAATGCTTGTTCCATGAATTTGACAACAGAGTTAGCTGTTCAAACATTGGTTCTTAATTGCCCAGTAAAAGTGTCAGCTTCCCAAAGGAAAAATACATTATGGTAGAAATATTCTGACAGAAGGATTTTACAGAAAGACATTTAAAAGTATCTGATGGTGTATGGTTTTACTTCAAGTATTCATTCAGGCTATGTAATGTTCAGTATTTTGGGCAAAGATCTTAGTTATAACATCAAGACCAAAGTTTTTAAAAATAGTTGCCAAAATTAAACTCCTAAATAAATAATCTGACTTTCTTTCAAAAAGTGCTGAGTGTCCAGCTGCTCCCATTGGTGCCAAAGTGGCTCTGCTGTTTCCCTCATCCAGTGACCTTGGATTAACTCCAGAAAGGAAAATTTCTGATCAGTATCAGAATAAAAATCTCACTGTCAGTGAGCTCTTTTAGGGCCGTAGCCAAATCTTAGTTTATCACTAAGATCTATATACATTTTTAAATGAAGCTGATAAAAGTCTGTTCTTAACAGCCTTTAGGAAACAGAAAATAGTTAAGTAAGTATAAATGGAAATTAAAGTGGAAAAAAATGCATTTAACATTTTCTTTCCCACTCTCTGATAGAAACACTGTGTCAAAAAATCTAAAATAAGAATTACAAAGAGATTTCAATGCTCCTGGGGTTGTTTTCCTCCAATTGTACTGCATCTTAAGAGCCTCCATTCTGCTGCTGTCCTTGCTCCATTCTGCTTTGCACCTGAAATCAAGCAAGTATGAAAGAAAAATGAACAAAATTAAGAGGATATTTGAATGCCTATGAATTTCTGAGTACAATAGTTGATCTAAATAGAAACTTATGCAAATGTGTAAATTAAATTGTGGATTCCAAACAGTACAGAACAAAGAGAAAGTCATACCAATTGAAACAGATTTTGTTCTCAAGGAGAGACATAAACACACAGAATGAGAAAAAGGAGGAAAGGAAAAATACGTAGCTAAAGAAACAAAGGAAAAAATTCTGTATAACCTTAGTTGTCACTTTAATTTTTACCTGGGAATTAATCTTTTTTAAAAAAAATATCACTCTTTGAGTGCCCTGAAATGTGCTTAGCACTTCAAAACACCCAGGTATGGTCCCTGCCCAGAAGAGTATATGGAACCAGGCCGCAATATTGTAGATATTTACATGCATGGGTAACTTCATGCGAGTTGTCCCTGAAGACTGAAGTGAGGCTTTTTCCTCTCCTGCCAGATGAAGCATTTGTTCCTCGTTAGCACTGGTTATAAATTAGTCTCTGCTGATCAAAGTTAAGTGAGAATCAGACAGGAATGTCTAGAAGATTCTAGAAGTAAGGGCAAGACTGTTTCAGACATATGGCTCAGAAATAGAAGTAACAGCGAATGTCTGTCTGGTTTATACTGTGAGAGACCGTCACTATCATTTTCCAAAAAAAAAAAAAAAAAAAAAAAATTATCATGATATCTGAGAAAAATGCTTTGCCAGTTACTCAGCTACAATTAATAAAACTAACATTTTCAAAATGACTAAAACTGCTTGGCCTGATTTCTTATTGCTCTATAATAGAGACTGTTTACAAACGAATATAACAACACTAAGCTGTATAACTTGGTTGTATTCCCTTTTCCTTGTGCTCTGAATTTGGTGAGCTTTGCAACAATTTCATCAAACTGTTTTCTTTCACTGAGCATCAGTGAGATTTGAAAAGGTTTAAAAACAGACACCCAAGCGATCCTAACTTATTGTTCCATCATACTTCCGCTGTTATCAGAGATGAAAGAGCACTGATAGCATTAGTCTTCTTCTTTGTTTGTTAAAACTAATCAGAAAGAATGTTTGAGTTCTCGCTCACTCCTCCAGGGCTGGACTTTGTATCACTTCGTTCAGTCAATTCTCCTGGAGTGATATTTTCAAACCTTTTAGCCTGTGGCTTGGGCCTCCAGACCTTCCAAGTGCAGTCAGCTGTGTTTGGATAGGAAGAAAGGTGTCCAGCTGCCTGTAACCTGGCTGGGCTATATGAAGCTTTTACTTTACAGAATAAGGTCATTTGTCATTCAACTGCTTGTCATGTTTATGCTTTGAAATGTTTCACTATCCTTGTGGGGTCAGCTTTGTGTGTTGTTGTTATTGTACTTAGAACAATTTATGTCCAAGCTGAAAAAGAAATGCCAAATTTTACTTCTCCCTTTATAGCTTAGTCATCTGCAGATTGTATATATTTTTTGTAGGGCTGTTAATTTTTCTTCTTTAAACTTCAGTTGCATCCCCAATCCTGTGTAAATTCTGATTATTCTGCTTGTTTACATATTCACAGAAAATCATTTGGAATATTTTAATCAGAGTAGCTTCATTACTATGGTGATGGGGCTGGCCTGAGAACTTAGAGGGCAATAGAGCAAAATTGCTCCGGAAAAAAATATATCTTGCTATTATTTTTAGAATTGTTTTTCTGTCCCTCAGACACTGCTTTTTGGATAGAAGTCTTTTTATCATACTGAAAACATTCTTTTAAAGAAGAATTTTATAACACCTTTCATGAACGTTTAGAATATTTCATTTTTTTTTGTTTACAATATTTCATTTTACATATTAGCAATGTGGATGCAACCAGGTGCAACAGTCTGGGTATATTTACATAGCAGTACCAGATCAGTTATTGCAGCGGTTTTGGCAAAACATGTTATATACACAAAATCTACCCTTTTAATCACAGAGGTCTAGAAACAGAGGCCATGCTAATAATGGCACGGATCCTGCAAACACTTGTATATATTATTAGCTTTAAGCATGTGAGTAGTCCTGGTGACTTAAAAAAATAGTTTTGGTAAATAATATTTTCTCTGTAAAATCACAGTACATTCTGAGCGGTATCACAGATTTAAAGCAGCATCGGTTTGATATCTTAGTCACATATTGTAATTTCTGTTCCTTAACTTGACTGGTATAACTCTTGGAATAAGCAAAAAGAAAAGGAGTACTTGTGGCACCTTAGAGACTAACAAATTTATTTGAGCATAAACTTTCATGAGCTACAGCATACAGACTAACATGGCTGCTACTCTGAAACCTGTCATTATGCAAGGTCTTGGAATAAGGTTACCATTGTGAATATTTGGGCCTCAATCCTGCAAATACACACACACATACATAATTTTATTGACTTCACTGGGACTACTTGTGCATAAAGTGAAGCACATGTGTAAGTGTCTGGTGGATTGGGGCCTTGTTTTCCTAAATTCATCGTCTGTTTTCTGTGAGTATTTTATAATTGCAGCAAACCTGTTAGAGGACAAATTCATTTAAAAATCCAACCAAATATATTTTGCAATATTTTCCCAAGTCTAACTCTGAACTAATTGACTTTTTCCTTCCAGTGAGAATAAATTCAACTCCTTTCCTGACAAAGTTACTTAGGGTACATCTACACTACAATAAGAACCCATAGCACTGAGTATTACAGCCCTGGTCAATTGATTCGACCTCGTTGGGCTAAGCTGCGGCACTAAAAATTACAGTGTAGGTTCAGGCTAGGCTGGAACCTGTGAGCTCTGAGACTCTCCCCACTCATGGGATTTCAGGCTCCAGCCTAAGCCGAAAAGTCTACACTGCAATTTTTAGCCCCAATGCCTGACCCAGCGGTCCCAGGCCAGTTGTAGCCATGCCATGGGTCTTTTATTGCAGTGTAGACATAATGTCAGATATTTTAGTCTCATTCCAGCTTTTTACTGCCCTTAGTCAAAAAAATCTTCCTATGACTTGTTGTCCAGTAATGGGGTCTAACAAGTGCCTTGTACCATACTTGTGTATTACTTTATATTTCATTTTCTATTTTATCATTCTGACAATACACTTTAGTGTCCTAGTTGCCTTTTTTACTGCTGTTCTGTACTATGCTGATGGTTTCAATATTTTCACATTTACCCCAATATCCATTTTCTGATCAGTGTGCTTAATTTGAAATTACGATTATAAGCCTCTTTCGTCTCAGATGTTTTTCCCCTTCAGTTCCCCCTGTCCCCCATTAAAAGCTCTATTTATCCAATCTCTGCTGTGATGTAGGCAATTTAAAACCATTTACGCTAATGCAAAAAGGACTTGGAAAACATTTCACGTTATTAAATTCAAATGGCTTGGATGTAGGACAGCAAGAATTTATTCAGCAGGTAAGCAGTAGTGGTGCAAGGTTGAGGTTTAGTACAGACAAATGGCTACAATAAGGTCAGAAAAGAATCAGGAAAACTAGGAGATAAGTGGAAAGTGAGAGAATATCCTTGATTCACAATGCAGGCAAGGCTGGGTGGGCAAAGGAAGCCTGGAAGAGAGGGAAATCAGGAATAGAAGACTATATTATCTAGAATCAGAGGTATGGAAAGTGAGCTTGAAGTTGATTACAGTGGTCTGGGAATAGCAGGAAGAGAAGATATCTTTGTGGAGACAGGAGGGGTATGTTTACTCTGCATACTACACTTTCACGTCTGTTCTGATTTGGTGTTTCCAAGGCTACACGCACCTCATTGTTGATCTGGGTTTACAATTGCTGGATCTGGGTCTTGCAACCATGCTAATGTGTCTACATGGCACTATTCAGACCTTTTGACTTGGATCTGTGGCTTGAGCTGCGTCCACACTGCAAAATGATAGGGCTTGGACCTGAGGGACTCAGGCTACAACCCACCTCACTAGTAGGATCCTAGGATCCAGTTCCCTAGTGCTTGCTACCCGAGCCAGATTGATTTGTGTGTGGATGGAACAGAGCTTGGGCTTAAATCTGCATCAGAGCCTGGGCTCAGTGTGCAGTGTAAACATACCCAAAGAAGTAAAGAGAGACACAAAACTTTCAACCCCAGAAAAAATACCCATTACCCTGCCTGCCAATGGTAATTCCTGAAATCCAAACCCTGACAGGTTAATCCAACCAGCCAGCTATAGGTGAATCCTAGCTCCATTGAATTTTGCCACTGATATCCATATTTCACGCAATGTATATTTTCTTTGTTGCCACTTTTCCAGGTCCAGGTTTCCCTAGTCTGTCACTATGAAGAAAAAAAAATCTTCCCTGCTTCCACAGTAGAGGAAAGCTCAGGATACTTCCTGCAGATTCTTTATGCTCAGATAACCATTTTTCTGCAAGCCAGAGACACTGGCTTTATTTCCTGATAGGCCAAACCAACATTCCTTCAGGGGAATAATCTCATATGGGAGGTAACAATAAAAATGATTTTTAAACACGTATGTTTAAAAACATCTTAAGGAGCCTGACCTATGCAAGGATAATACTGACAAGGCTGACTGTCATAAATCATGTTGCTAAGGAAATGTCTTTGGAATGATTTGTGCACAAGTACTGTACCGTAACATCAGCCCTCATACTCCATTTCTTGATTTTTAGCTGTATCCAGCTAAATCATTTCCACTGTTTAAATGTAAGCATCTATTAATATTTGGCATTTCACTGATAAGGAACAATGTGTGCATGTTTTAAAACATACAGTATTGATCTGGGGGAAGAGAACGGGTTCTGGTAAAAAAGGGTTATATTGGTATTTAAGAATTTTGAGAAAAAAATTATATCTCCACGAGCTATTCCAATATTGAAAAGATGCATTTGGAGTTATGTATGAAAGCTGTGAGCATGCTAATCCATACATTTGAAAATCTGGCTTTGTAGCTACTGTGCTACTGAGGAGAATCAAGTTTCACCCCCCCAGTGGACAGCTAAACCAGCTTGAAACAAATGTGTGGCCTTAGGAATGGCGGTTTTTTTGCCCCTGAGCCTCACAAAGTTGTTATTTATAAATTTTCTGCTTGAATCAGCCTTTAAAGAAATTAGCATGCACAGAGACTTCTCTGTGGCTGGGAAGCTATTATCTGTCTTCCTTCTTGCCATCACTTCAGATTTTGTCTGGTAAGCAGATAGTAAGTTTTTGTTTATGAAAATGGAATTGCTTAAATTAGCTCATTGTATTTCTGTTCTGTTGCTTGTTGACAAAGAGAGATGTAGACAAGATAGACACAAGATCATCTTTCTTATGTTTCTCTGTTTGTTTCACACATTCCATTCAGATATGACATATGTTTCTTCCTTACAGCTCATCTATTTTCTTTGTATTTTTAGCCTTTACCCAACAGTTTCTTAAATTCTTCAAGATTTTCTGGAATATGTCTTCCCAAGAGTATCACCAGTTACTCACACTTTATTATTGCTATATTTCTGGGATGGGAAGCTTGACGTATCTAAACTTACAGCTGTCTATCCTGTGTTTTTATTTCTCAGGCATTTATCTTTTGAGCCAACATCTCATTCTTGCCTTGTGATTTTTCATCATTGCTTCTAACGTTTGCTGATTTGAGACACCACTGTGAAATGCTGAAAGTGTGGCATTTAATAAGATACTAGAGAGTTCAGCAACAAACAAGATCTCCTGTTTTGCTCTGAGAGAGAAAGAAGAGATAAGGATAAATGATACTTTTCTGTGTGGATAGAAAACAAAAAGCAGGGAACACTTTGACAGCTCAGGCTGAAATATATCACGTCTTCTGGTATCCAGGAACAATGGAACAGGATATTTAAATATTTTCTTAATGCTACCTGTTGAGCCTGGGCTTTTGTAGACATATTGGGACAGATCCTCAGGTGTGGTACATTGTCATAGCTCTATTGACTTCAAATGAGCTTTGACAATTTATACAAGTTGAGTATCTGGCTCACTGTACGTTTGTGCCTTAATTTTGCATTTCCTCTCTCTACTATTTTCTATCAAATGGAAAGTGAGTCAGTGAACAAATATTTTTTGTATGAACATACATAAAGGGGAAGTCTTATGTGTGAAAAATCGCAGCAATGTTAGCTCCCAGTGCATCATGAATAAATGTAGAGTATTTTTAATGCTCATATTCAATAATAATATGCTGTATGAAATAAGTGCTAAAGGTAATTTTTACACTTACACTATAGTTTGAGAGGATGGTGGTAATAATAACCATATGACTAAAAGTATTATATGCTTTTTAAATGTTTTACAATTTACCTTCCGTTATTCAAGGCCTTCCTCTTTTTATTTAATAATTTATTAATCAATAACATAAATTAACACAGATATGCATCCAAAATAATCACAAACACCCAATAACTGAAATCACTAATTTCATAATTGTATGATGGCATTCACATCACCTTGTAGTATAAAAATCCAGCTGTATGAAATATAAATCTCATATTTGTAGTGTACTTGAATTTTCAGAAGGCCTTTGACAAGGTTTCTCATGAAGGGCTCTTAAGCAAAGCAAGCAGAAATGGGACAAGAGGAAAGTCCTCTCATGGATCAATAATTGGTTAAAAGATAGGAATAAATGGTTAGTTTTCACAGTGGAGGGTAGCAGGGTCCCCCAAGGATCTGTACTGGGATCAGTGCTGTTCAACATATTTATAAGTGATCTGGAAAAGGGGCTAAATAGTGACGTGGCAAAGTTTGCAGACAACACAAAATTACTCAAGATAGTCAACTCCAAAGCTCTCTGAGAAGAGTTACAAAGGAATCTCACAAAACTGGATGACAAAATGGCAGATGAAATTCAGGGTTGATAAGTACAAAGTAATGCACATTGGAAAAAATAATCCCAATTATATGTACAAAATGATGGGTCTAAATTAGCAGTTACCACTCTAGAAAGAAATGTTGGAGTCATTGTGGATTGATCTCTGTAAAGATCTCAATATGCAGTGTCAGTCAAACAAGCTAACAGAATGTTAGGAAAGGGATGCTAGTAAGACAGAAAATATAATGCCACTATATAAATCCATGGTATGCCCACATCTGGAATACTGCCTGGAGTTCAGGTTGCCTCATGTCAACAAAGATATATTAGAATTGGAAAAAGTACAGAGAAGGTCAACAAAAATGAGTAGGGATATGGAGCAGCTTCCAAATGAGGAGAGAGAGGGGAATAAAAGACAGGGACTTCTCAGTTTAGAATAGAGATGGCTAAGCAGGGGTATAATAGAGGTCTATAAAATCATGAATGATGTGGAGAAAGTGAATAGGGAAGTGTTATTTATCTCTTTACATAACACAAGAACCAGAGGTCACTGAATGAAATTAATAGGCAGGCAGTTTAAAATAAACAAAAGGATGCACAACACACCGTCAATCTGTGGAACTTGTTGCCAGGGGATATTGTTAAGGCCGAAAGTATAACTGGGGTCAAAAAAGAATGAGAGAAGTTCATGGAGGATAGGCCAATGAATAGCTGTTAGCCAAGATTGTCAAGGATGCAACCCATGCTCTGCATGTCTTAAACCTCTGACTACCAGAAGCTGGGATTGGATGACAGGGGATGGAACATGCAATGACTTCCCTGTTCAGTTCATTCCCTCTGAAGCCTGTAGCACAGGCCACAGTCAGAAGACAGGATACTAGGCTAGATGGACCATTGTTCTGATGTGCTGAGTAGCATAATTAGGTTTAGCTGTCTTAATTGAATTGAGAGTTAGTGCCACAGAACACACACAGTAAAAGAATAATAAAGAGAACAAAATCAGAATACACAACAAAGAAATGTATATAATAGAAGGAAGTTAAAAAATGTAAATGAACAGACAATAAGTAAAGTGACTGTAAAGCATCCTTCCCCTCCGCTGGGCAAGCCCTAACTCAGTAATTTGATCTAATATCATATAAAATAAGCACTGTATGTGAGAAGCTGCTACAGACAAATCATTATTTATCATCCACACAGTACATTCAAATACGTAATTGAAATAATTTGCTCCAAACATCTCTATTTACAAAATGTCATTCTTTCTGTGCATCAGTGTCAATACTTCAAAATAGGCAGTATCCCTTATATAGAAAATTTGTTCTTTTAGTGTGGCAGGCAATGAAT
This sequence comes from Caretta caretta, assembly GCF_965140235.1. Lineage (NCBI taxonomy): Eukaryota > Metazoa > Chordata > Testudines > Cheloniidae > Caretta > Caretta caretta. The sequence continues at coordinate 49,648,578 of NC_134216.1, read as the reverse complement.
ATATCCACCAAAGCAAAGTGCACTTTTCTTACAATACTGATGTTGCTCTCTTGTTTGTGTTGCCTGATAAATGTTGACATCTTGTATACTACTAAAATCATGCAGCAAATAATTTGGAAGGTGTTTGAAGATCTCTGGTAGATCATTTCCTGCTGCATTTTCTAGTATGTTGATGTTCTTCAGTTGGACAGGACCAAGCTATATGCCCATTATCACATTTAATTTATTTATACCTCTGGCTGTTGTGATCATTTTCGATTCTAGCTGGTGACCAATGTATACCTTGTAGAACCTTGTACGATATGAGTTTTATTTAGCTTCTCTAGCAAATTCATGAAGAGACCTTAGTGTACACCTTCACAGTTTTTCTGAAAAGGTCACTTGTAAGTCCTATCCCCATTTCAATTTTAAGTTATCCAAACTGGGAATTGGACATGCTTGCTGTAATATAACACTATAGGATCTAGATATTAAATGTAAACTATAAGTAATTTTGAAAAGAGAAGAGGTTAGAAATGGCAGAATTGCATTATTCAGCAAATGTTGATTCATCTTGTTTTATTTACTCTTATGAGATTTAGGTAAACAATATACATTTTACACAAAATAATGGAGTAAAGGTCAACAAGTTACAATTTTGCAACTGATTTTCCATGTGGCGTGTTTCTAATGGTTGTCTAGAAGGACATTTAATAGCAACTTTTGGAAATGTTGCCCTAGAACTAAGCAACTTGGGAGCCTAAGTCCTATTTTCAAGCAAATTAGAGGGACAAATGCATGTACACTTCTGAAAATATCGTTCATAATAAATAATATTCTGAAACCCTGAGTGTGGATCCCGATTGAAAGCCTCCAAGAAGTCAGCATTTTCATGTTTTTAACCATCTCCCCCTAAATATAATAAATCCAAACTTTTACACACTCCCTGAAAAATCTCACTTTGTTCTTCAAAGTGTTTACTTTTTATCTTCTCAATTGCTTTTTAATTAATAAATAAAATAATATCTAGTAATCTATAGAAAGAATACAAATATAGAGGTTCAAAGTTTTTAGTCTGACTGTTTTAACAACAAAGGTCAAAGTAAGAATTTACCTATATTTATAACAAAATCAGCCTTGCTGCGATAGTTAACAAATCGGCAAAGTCACTGTGTTTTTCCACTAGTCTTTCAGGTATTTGATGCAAGCAGATCATGTGGTACTCACATCACTCCACTGTCCCAGTATCATCTAGATCAGTGGTTCCCAAACTTGTTCCACCGCTTGTGCAGGGAAAGCCCCTGCCAGGCCGGGCCGGTTTGCTTACCTGCCACATCCGCAAGTTCGGCCAATCGCCCTCCCAGTGGCCGCGGTTCACTGCTCCAGGCCAGTGGGAGTTGCTGGACTAGGCGCGGGCCGAGGGAGCCGCTGTTCTAGATTACTTTTCCCACTGGTATACCTTTCATCCAGTTCAAGCCAAAGTTGGAGTTTTCACTTGCCATAATAGTGCTGTTTTTCTTCTTTGTCAGGAAAAAGAATCACAAATCTCCCCATATGGACATCTGTTGCTTTTAAAAATATTTATTATTATTGATTTATATATAGTAAATACATAATTTAGAGAATCAGTAAATCAGTCATATAATTTTCAAAATAGGTGCTAGGTCTTATTTCTATTAGCTTGGGAATTTGGGGCTTTCTCAAAACAAATTTAGAAGATCTCCAGTATTTCAAAACAAACAAACAAAAACATTGACAATTTGGGAGTTGCTGTGAGGGGAAGGTCGGAAATCTTTTGGACATACTATAACAACTAGTGCCAGATTCTCAGCAGGTGGAAATCAATATAGCTCTACTGACTTCAGTGACTTGAAACTAATTTATACTTGTTGAGATGGGGGTTGCCAACCCCCCAGGATTGTCCTGGAATCCACAGGAATTAAAGATTAATCTTTAATTAAAGATTATGTCATGTGATGAAACCTCCAGGAATACGTCCAACCAAAATTGGCAAGCCTCATTGAGGATTTATACTTTGTATTCTTTTTCCATAGTTACCGAAAGTAGCCTCTAGTCAAAAATCAGTAAATGAAAATCATCACTTTCAAATCATCACTATGTTGCTTAGAGATTAGAATTAAATTGCTACATTGTATATGGTTGATAAACATAGATGCCTTATTTGTTGTTCACTAACTGGTGTCTTTATAATGTTGCAAAATGTTAATACCTTCTGTATTCTGCAACATTAAACATTTATCAGATTCCAAATGATAAGGAAATAGCTGCAGATCCAACCTTCAGAGTGGATATAAATAGCAAACAAGTAGTGCTGGTTAATTAACTTATGAAGTTTACACAACTTTTAAATGCTTTAAAGAAAGGCAAATCACCTTTAAAGCTAACAAGATCATTGCCTTATTAAAAAATCATTCATTACTGAATTCTAATAGCAGCATTTGTCATGAGAAAATTTCTATTCCTGGCGAGCAATCATAAATTGTACCATTAATATGAATAATATCTATTCAACTTCCTCTTAAATATTTAAAAAGTTCTACCATTAAATTCTTAAAATAGTTTCTTTATCTTATTTTTCTGCAATGTACAGATCTGGTATTGTAGCAGTGGAGGTGAAAAATCAATGGATAAAGTCAAATATTAAGAGAGTTCTGAATAACATGGGCTCAAAGTTCAAAATCCATTGTAATTCTGTTTGGCATTAGATTAAAAAAAGAATATCCTTGTGTTTTCTTAGTCTATATAAGAACTGATGATCCTTCCCCAAAAGAAGTACATTTAAAATGTACAGGAAGTAGTGAAATTGTATTACGGAAGCACCTAGCATGCCCCTATACTTAAAAGATGTATCAGCACTTCCTTCATGATTTCTGTTTCTCATGGGTTTGTAACTCAGCTATAAAAAGCCACTCCAGGAGGAAACTTGGAACAAAGGCCTGTGCCTCTGAGTAATTTCCCCTCCCCCATCCCACAATATCTGAAAAGGGTAGTGGGGCAGGGAGGAAGTCTTTGTCATTTTGAAATACTCAGGGGCTTATGGTCCCTTCAGATATATATTGTAAATTTCTGAAATTTGTGTTTATTTTTGTTGATGTAATGAATGCTTCTGCAGATGATTTTGTACAGGTCTGTTAGGCTCAAAGTGGCCAATAATGGGGTGCCCGTAATGACACTATTGATGTGATGAGAAAAATGCCTTTGATTCTCCAGTGTGAATCTATTGTGGGGCAGTGAACATGTAAACTGCACGCCAGGACAAAGACTCACTTACATGACTACTCCCCTGAAATTGGACTTCAGAAAGGTCAGTCAATGATCCTAGATTGACTTGAAATTCTTTCAAGGCAGGAAATGTCATACCCTGTTAAAACATTGTGTAGATGTATGGAGCTATAAACTTGATTACTAATTAATGTAATCTTCTTGAGCATATACTGTTGAAAGGCAATTATGAGATCTCATTAACTTGTGTATGCACATCGTATAATGAATTTTAAAGTAACCCATCAAGAGGATAAGTCAGGGGTTCACAGTCTCATCTTAGTCCTCTGAGAAGAAGAGGCCTGTGACATTGAACTGAGAACAAAGGGGCACAGGGAGTCGGCCATTTTTATTCCCATAAAGTCATTCTCTGGCAGCCATTCACATCATATTTTATATTAAAAGCAGAAGCTCCTGAACAAAGGTTAAATGAAGACCACTTAGAATGACGATTCATTTTTTTATATTTACAATATATTTTTCTCACTCTTTCTCTACAAAACTGTCTCATAGGTTGAACATACTAGATTTAGTAATGTGGTTTCTGTATATTCATATTTGCCTCATTTTCTCTATGCTGTATGCTTTGTCTGGTAAATAACACATATTATTTAATTATATTTCCCTTTGGGTCCTATTTTGTGTAATTCTCATAGCATCTCTTTGAGGCCTGTTCCCTAACAGAAAATCTATATCAGAGAGAGGGAACTTTTCAGACAACTTTAACTTAGCAGAGAGGAAAATTTTGGAAACAGAATCCAGAGCATAGTTGAAGAGAAGACAGGCAGAGTCTGACAAAGTAGAATTGTGCTTCCAGGATAAAATCCTGCGCTCCACTGAAGTCAATGGCAAAACATTGAAGATTTTAATAAGGCTGTGATTTTACTCTGGGAGTCTGTAAAATTCAAGCTGCATATGCATCCGATGAAGTAAGCTGTAGCTCACGAAAGCTTATGCTCAAATAAATTGGTTAGTCTCTAAGGTGCCACAAGTACTCCTTTTCTTTTTGCAAATACAGACTAACACAGCTGCTACTTTGAAACCTGTCACTAAATTACTGTTGCACAGCTAAGTAGTGGCTTCAGCAACTTTCCGCTGCTGTATATCGGGTAATAACTTCCTGGAGTTATGAAGATTAAAAATAAACTCGCTATTTATCATGCAATAAGCAATTCAGCACATAATGGATAAATCCTTCTGGTTCCATCATAGTCTGCTTTCATCTGGTAAAACCTATAAGAAGATCACTTGCTGAAATCCCCAATTATTTTTTTTTTAATGAAAACACATTGTTGTTTTTTCCTTCCAAACGAATTTAGATGGTATTTTTTATTGTGGTTCTCCTGGAAACATGATAGTCTGTAGAACAGTGTCTCCATAGAAAAGAAAACAGTCATAATATTGGAATATCCAACATTATGTCTCAATGTTTATTTCAAGAATTTATTATAAAAAATATCTGAACTTTTTGCTTCAGATTTTGTACGTTATGGGCCATATTTAGCGATGCACCCTAGTGACGCAAGTGTGATTATAACTGAGCAGAATTTGGCCAAATATATGAAGTGAAAGTAATATGTGAAAATTATTTTCTCATTTAGAGTAAGCAATTGTGGTCCAAATTCTGCCTTGGGCATGCACAGAGCCCACTGAAATCTTTGGGAGTGGCACACACTTTAAGGACTAAATTTGGGCCTTTGACAATAGTGTTGAATATTATTCACTTATATAATATAATATTGTAATTCAAATCTGGACAAACTGGAGAAATGGTCTGAAGTAAATAGGATGAAATCCAATAAGGACAAATGCAAAATACTCCAATTAGGAAGAAACAGTTGCACGCATACAAAATGGAAAATGACTACCTAGGAAGGAGAACTGTAGAAAGGGATCTGGGGGTCATAGTGGACTACAAGCTAAGTATGAGTCAACAGTGTAACGCTCTCTTTCAAAAAAACTGAACATCATTCTGGGATGTATTAGCAGAAGTGTTGTAAGCAAGACACAAGAAGTAATTCTTCTGTTCTACTCCTCACTGACTAGGCCTCAACTGAAGTATTGTGTCCAGTTCTGGGCGGCACATTTCAGGGAAGATGTGGACAAACTGGAGAAAGTCAGAGAAGAGCAACAAAAATGATTAAAGGTCTATGACCTCTGAGGGAAGATTGAAAAAATTGGGTTTGTTTATTTTGGAAAGGAGAAGACTGAGAGGGTGCATGATAACAGTTTTCAAGTACATAAAAGTCGTTACAAGGAGGAGGGAGAAAAATTGTTCTTAACCACTGAGGATAGGACAAGAAGCAATGGGCTTAAATTGCAGCAAGCGAAGTTTAAGGTAAACATTAGGAAAAACTTCCTAACTGTCAGGATAGTTAAGCACTGGAATAAAATACCTAGGGAGGTTGCGGAATCTCCATCACTGGAGATTTTTTAAGAGCAGGTTAGACAAACACCTGTCAGGGATGGTCTAGATAATACTTAGTCCTGCCATGAGTGCAGGGGACTAGACTAGATGATTTCTTGAGGTCCCTTCCAGTCCTATGATTCTATGATTTACTTGTTAGCCTGAAAAGGGATTTGTGGAATATTCTGTGTAACATGTGTGTGTTTTTCACAGTGCAAAAGCCCATACTATGCAGAAAGACTTTGATTTCATCCCTTATGCATTTGTATGCAGATTTCTCTTGTATATAAGATTGTATGTAGTTGTAATTTGTTTTGGTCTTTTTTACTGATTCAGGCTTCGTTTTCATGGTTTTTGTTTTTAATTCCTTTTTAAATTTGTTTATGAATTTACAGTTCATAAAAGGAAGGGACAAATAATACCAGCTAGATCCAGTGATGTGCTAGCAAAATATAAAATAGGGTTCCATCAAAAAAGTACTGCTTCCGTGAGGTATGCAACATTCCCTGGGTAAAATATTCTCCACTACTACCCTCTCTCCTCTAACCCTCATCAACCACAATCCACCATATTCTCAGTTCTGCTTATCACTCAGAATATTGCTTATGTGTTCTTTCCTTCCATCTCTCATCTCTTAATCCTTCCACACATCACATCAGTACCTCTTGACCATATTGCTTTCTCCTTCTACTATCTTACTTGAGGCTTCTAAAAGTGTTCCTTGGCCATTCTGCAGACTGTTCCTCACAGTAACAGCAGACGTGTCAAGTGGGTTGTCCTGCAGATTGTGACTGAGGTGGTTGATTAGGTAGGAGCAGGTGCCCTCTAGTGGTGGGCTAAGTGGTCAGTTTGAAAATGGCTTCCCATGATTCTTGAGGTGGAAAAGTGTCTCTTGGCTACAGAAGGTCTCCCTCAGGTACTGTGAGAGATTGAGGACCAGATCTTGCACAGGATGATGGAGATAGGGATTCAGGGTGAAGGAAAGGGGGAGTGAGACTCCAGCTTCTGTTATCAATTGAAGACAATATTCTGGCTCTAAAAATAGATAACATCAACTGCTTCAAAGGCAGGAATAATCCGACTGTAAAGGCTGAATCATTGTCTCTCAGCAGTAACCTTAATAAAGTAAGTGATGTTTTGTTTATAATGAACTGGAATGTATTACTCTTCCAAATAGAGTAAGTAATATGATATATTACAAACATTTCATTCAAATGTAACCCTTTACTTGATGCATGTTGTTTATGAACCAATAAGAAAATATGTGAATATGCTGAACATTTTTAAAAAATGAATTAACATGTAAGCCAATTCCAGCCTATGTATTGTTTATGGAAAATATTATTTCACTTTTTAATATTTGGAATTTGCGGTGATTTTTTTCTGTTCCTGATTGCTTGAGGTGACTGGATTATTTCTGCCTCAAGCTGAAATGAATTGAATTCAAACTTAAAATGTAATCTTTCTTTAATAACTCTTACATTGAATCCATATTTTCATCTTCTGCATACATTTTATCTGAACAAAGTTGCCCTCATACGAATGTGCATGGAAAATGAACAAAAAAGGGTGAGAAGGTGGTGGAATCCAGATGTGATTTAGAATTCATTAGAATGTTCATGAATGTTTTTCCTTGCTATTCTCCCACTTCTAATCAGAAAATACCATTTTGTATATTATGTCTTTATTGCATTAGAATATTCTCCGATCTTTTCATATTAGAGCATAGCATTTTCTCATTCACTTTTTGACCCCAATGCTCAATGGGGTCAAAAAAGATGCAGACATCTTTGTTGAGATATTCACGATAATGTCTAGCTGTTTCACCATAGTGATTAAAACTACTTCAAAACCTGTCAGTATGCATGAGTTATTTAAATTGTTCTGTCCAGTTTGCATTATTTATACCCTTTGTGTGTCAAAAACTGCAGATTTTCCTTAATTTGTGGTGCTTTTGTGGTGTCTGAATGTCTGTAAGTAACTAGAATTTCACTTATGCCATTCTAATAATTTTAACTGCTGCCATTATGCTCTCACTTTGCTTCTGAAACTTCACTTCACTTATGCCATTATGTTTTATCATGTCAAGGCCCACACAGTAGCTTGCTGTTTAGTGGTTCAGAGATTAATGCAAGCAGATGATCTTTAATCTACATAACTGTCTAGACACAAAACTGATTATATGAAACACTGCTCTCTTATGTTAAGACAGTGCATATTTGAATGTACCTAGATAAAACGAGTTAGAAACTCAAGCTCTGTTAAATCTATGATTGTTTCCTGTGGGAACATGGGAATTGCCATACTAGATCAGACTGGTGACCAATCTAGCCTCAGATCTCGATTCTTCAGATAAAAATATAAAATTTCATAATGGAAAAAATTTAATTATTTTCCCATGGGGGAAGTGTCTTCCTAAACACAAGCAGTTAGTAGCCAGCCTATGTATTGATAGTTTATATCCCTTAGAATTCTGTATCTAATCTAATCTATCTATAGATGTTTTAACAGTGTTATGCATATCATAGAACCATAGAAGATTAGGGTTGGAAGAGACCTCAGGAGGTCATCCAGTCCACCCCTCTGCTCAAAGCAGGACCAACACCAACTAAATCATCCCAGCTAGGGCTTTGTCAAGCTGGGCCTTAAAAACCTCTAAGACTGGAGATTCCACCACCTCCCTAAGTAACCCATTCCAGTGCTTCATCACCCTCCTAGTGAAATACTCTTTCCTAATATCTAACCTAGACCTTCCCCACTGCAACTTGAGACCATTGCTTCTTGTTCTGTCATCTGCCACCACTGGGAATAGTCCAGCTTCATCCTCTCTGGAACCCCACTTCAAGCAGTTGAAGGCTGCCATCAAATCCCCCTCACTCTTCTCTTCTACAGACTAAATAAGCCTAGTTCCCTCAGCCTCTCCTCACTAGTCATGTGCCCCAAACCCCTAATCATTTTTGTTGCCCTCCGCTGGACTCTCTCCAATTTGTCCACATCCTTTCTGTAGTGGAGGGCCCAAAACTGGATGCAATACTCCAGATGTGGCCTCACCAGTGCCGCATAGATGGGAATAATAACTTCCCTCCTACTAATGCAGCCCCATATGCCATTAGACTTCTTGGCAACAAGGACACGCTGCTGATGCATATCCAGCTTCTTGTCCACTGTAATCCCCAGGTACTTTTCTGCAGAACTGCTGCTTAGCCAGTCGGTCCCCAGCTTGTAGCAGTGTATGGTATTCTTCTGTCCTAAGTGCAGGACTCTGCACTTGTCCTTGTTGAACCTCATCAGATTTCTTTTGGCCAATTCCTCCAATTTGTCTAGGTCACTCTGGAACCTATACCTACCCTCCAGTTCATCTACCTCTCCCCGCAGCTTAGTGTCATCCACAGACTTGCTGAGAGTGCAATCTATCCCATCATCCAGATCATTAATAAAGATGTTGAACAAAACTGGCCCCAGGACTGACCCCCGGTATCTGCTTGATACCGGCTGCCAACTAGACATCGAGCTGTTGATCACTGCCCGTTGAGCCCGACGATCTAGCCAGCTTTCTATCCACCTTATAGTCCATTCATCCAATCCATACTTTTTTAACTTGCTAGCAAGAATACATATCAAAAGCTTTGCTAAAGTCAAGATATATCACATCCACCACTTCCCCCGTATCCACAGAGCTAGTTATCTCATCATAGAAAGCAATCAGGTTGGTCAGGCATGACTTGCCCTTGGTGATTCCATGTTGACTGTTCCTGATTACCTCCCTCTCCTCCAAGTGCTTCAAAAATGGATTCCTGCATGATTTTTCCAGGGACTAAGGTAAGGCTGACTGGTCTGTAGTTCCCCAGATTCTCCTTCTTCCCTTTTTTATGTGTGTCATAATTTTTTTTAAATCCCATTAAACACTTTTTGTCTCTTTGTTGAAATCAATTTGTTGTGTTAAATTCCACAGATTAATTGTGGCATAGGTCTTAATTTGGGAAGGATATTAAAAAAATTTGCTTTTTGATTTGACTGGTTGTCTCCTAGTTTTTGTATTATGAGAAGGGGTAGAGGAATGCCCAGTTTACACTGTCCATATACCATTCATTATTTTATTATTTTGTATATCACTGTCAATGTGCCTCCTCTCTAAACTAAACCAAACCATTTTAAACTTTTCAATTTCTTCTCTTACGAAAGCATTTCCAAGCCTCTTACGATTTTTGTCACTCTTTTCTGACTGCTTCTTATTTCCCTTGTGTCCTTTTTGAGATGAAGTGACCTGGACCAAAAACAGCATTCAAGGTAAGTGCAAATCATCAATGTATAGAATGACTCTGTGTGTGTGTATATATATATATATATACACACACAGATACATGCATATACCCACCCATCACCCTGACACATTGTATAACTATCTTCATTGAACTGTCTGTGGTGATGTTTAGGTCTCTTTTCTGGATGATTACAGTTAATTGAGAACCTATGAATATATTTTGAGTAAATTGTTCATTTTTAATTTAAATGATGTTGCACTTATCTGAAGTGCATTTCATCTGTTGTCATGTTGCCTAGTTGCTTAGTTCCACAGCCTTCTGTAGCTCTTATTTATAGGTATTTCCCATAGATTATCCTGTCTCTATCTGTTTGTTAACATAAGAAGAATTTATCTCAAGGGCAAAAGGTCTGATTTCATTTCTAGGTTTTCTGTTCATTAATGCCTCAGAAAAGCCCTACACTCTTGACAAAGAGGAATAATCTTTGAAGTCATGTAAATAAAAATTCATGACTAAAGGTTTTGGGTTTGGTACAAACTGTTACATGGGATTGCCCACATATTCTCTGATGATCATGGGAGAGCTAAGGTCCGCTGCTCTTGCATAGAGTGTAAAGGAATGTTGCACCAAGTATTCTGATGTGAAAGTGACTGATGTTTGCTATGCCAGGACATCTTTGGACAGTTCACATTCTGCATTTAGATGACAACATCAGAAGAGGGAATACTGAAGCCCTACTGCACATATACACATAACTGACAACCAGCCATGTCCTACATGTGCCTGGGTATGATCACTCAGCCAAAAATGGCAAATTGGAATGCACTGTACTTTACTGATTCCAACTGGCAGAGTATAGGAAATATATTATTGAGCATCCAATTTTCTTCCAGCAGGAGATATTCCTTGGTCTCGGAGAGTGTATGTTCTCTCCCCAATTAATCTCTAGCCATTTAATTGCTAAACATGCTAAAATGTGTGGACTAGTTAGACCTCAAAGGACTGATATGAAGACTCACTGGAAAGCTAATTTTTCTGCCAGGCCTGAAATCTGAATTTCAATGAGAGCTTGGAAATTGTTACCTTTGAAAATGTGTACAAGAGGCATTTGGAGATTCCTCATGTGTCTCTGCATGACTCAGTATGTGAAATACTTTTTCTAGGTCTGGACAATGAGCTATCAAAGCTTTCTTACATGTATCTATCTAGTCACGGCAACAAAATAAGGGCTAAAATGTTTAGCCACAGCCCTCCACTGGGGGCGGAGGGAGGAAAGAACCGTGGAGCTGCACTATCTTACCCCCACCAACCTCACCTCCAGAAATAACTTTGGTAGGGTGATATTGTACTCTGTTAAGCAGTTTTAACAGGAAAACCTAATGATTTGGCCCTGTATCTTTATTGTTTGGAGGTTTTGCTAGTGACAATGAGACCTATATAAAAATCTAGAAACACCTATGGAACAATTTGAGAAAAAGACACTTTTCTCAGATATTTCCCTTTCCCTCCCTCAAGCACTCTTTGTTACTCTGAGATGCATTTACCATGCAGCTCTGCCTGCAGCACTGCTTGTGCAGGTAGGTTAAAATGGATTTTGCAGATGAATGTATGAATACTTAGTTTTAAAATAATTTATTTTAATGCAAAAATGTGCACAACATAATTATAGAAGTTTGTTTTTCCATCAGTAAATAGAACTCTTTTCTATTAAGAACTATATTTGCTAAAGGTTTTATAGCTACTCCTCATTAATATATTTTGCTCTTTCTGTTAAATCCTAGTTGATGTGAATTTCTGCTGACTGGACTTTTCACGTGGGTACAAAATAAATTGTGCTTGATATAAAATTTATCTGGATGAACTGTTCTAAATTATTTCAGTGAGTCAAATGATCAAAATTTAATGGGTCACTTGAGGTTCTATTGAGATTAGTGCATCCAAACAAATTTGTTTTTCAGGGTTCATATGCCCTTTGTGGAACTATTAACTTGAAATCACTAGGAAGTCTGGCAAATTCATTTATGAAGAAGCTCAATTTTCCACTTGGAGGAGAAACTCTTGGCAGGTATATTTGAAAATGTATCCTGTAAGAGATGAATAGGTACCCTAATATTAAATACTTCAGAATGCCCAGAGATTAGACAAAGAAGTACCCAGTTATCCTTATTTTTCTAGACCGGGTTGTTCTTCTCCCTTATATTTCTTCACCGCCACCCAATAAGATTGGACAGAAGAAATGCAATACATAACAGGTTTAGTACTGTACATGATATAAAATATATTCTATATTAAACCGTAGCTTTATATCAACTATCTTTTTCAATGCCATATGATATTGGCAAATATCCTCTGATACCCTTGAGTCTTGTCCTGAATTTACACACTTTCACCAATAAATTTTTAAAGATCCCACCATCATGCTTTAAGTAGCAAGTCTACTGAGTTGGGCCCTAAGTTGTGAAACTTCCTGCCTCCATTTGTACTTGTCCTAACTCTTAGTAAAACTTTGTTTATCAATGGTCAGAGAGACCAACCTCAAAGTCCGAGCTGGTTTAAGCAAATCCTGGGCCTCCAGCAAAAGTTTTATGGTTGGGCATCCAGAATACAAGAGCTGATTCAGTGTGTGATCTCCTCCACTTCATTGCCCTAAATTCCCATGCATTGTGGCCTGGAGGGGGGATGGAGACTGAGCCCTGAGATACTGACTGGAGGTTTCTCACTGAACAAAAAGGGACAGGAGAAATTTGGAAGGTAGCCTCCGCCACAGACATGAAAAAAGAGATGTCCAGATTGCATAGCAGGCTCAAGTTATTATCACAACGGAGCACTCAGTGAGCACAAAGCAACATATAGTACACACCATATGGCAGTGGAGCAAAAGCAATAAACTGGTATCATTTCAGCCTTTCCCTGCTAACCTAGGACTGAGGCTATGGTTAGTGAATGGGCAGGCTTGTAAACCAGGTTTGTAGTATTATCTGAACCAGCCCTGCTTAATAGGCTGATGCCCTTCCTAACCTTAGTGTAATCCCACAGACTTCTGCAAAAATCTAACCTTAGCCTCAACCTTCTAACTTGTCCCATCCCCAGACCTATCCCATGTCCTCAAACCGTATTGAAGACTAATCCTAGCCCAATGTCCATAGTTTGGCTGCAACGTCTGCTTAGTTTGGTTACTCAAAATCATTTCAACCCTTGACCTCATGAACTTGCACAGACCTTTACTGTAGCCCAGGCTTGCAATTTTGTCCCATCGGCACCCATCTCATGGAGCCCAGGCTTACTTTTGGTACTGTTCAGTCAGTTAGGTTTGACATCCACTTTTGCTTCCAGGCTAGGATTACTGTTGGGACTGACTTGTGAGCCCAGGGTCAGAGACAGTTCTTGGCCTCGTTAGTATGCTGTGGCAAAGAGTTCCACACCTTAATTGTCAATTCTGTTAATAATAATAATAAATATATGTAATTCAAAGTTTAAAGTGTGTTGCCTTTCAATTTAGTTAATTACCAGATGTATAGATTAATGGAGTTTAAGGCTAGAAGGGAACATTAAATTATCTAGTCAGTCCTGTATATTACAGGTCATTAAATGTCATCCAGTTACCCCTGTACTGAGCCCAATAACTTATAGTTGACTAAAGCATATCTCTCAGACAGGCACCCACTCTTGAGCTGAAGACATCAAGAGATGGGAAGTCTATCACTTTCCTGAGTAGTTTGTTCCATGGTTAAAAAAATTGTACCTAATTTCTAATTGGTCTGGCTTCAGCTTTCGACATTTGTTCTTGTTATGTCTTTCTCTTCTAGATTAGAGAGCCCTTTAGAGCCCAGTATTGTCTCCACATGAAGGTTGTTATGCACTATAATCAATCACCTCTCAGTCCTCTTTTTGATAAGTTAAAAGACTGAACTACTTAAGTCTCTCACTGTAAAACATTTCTTCAGGCATTTGCTTATTTTTATGGCTCTTTTTTGCGCCCTCTCCAATTTTTCAATATCCTTTAAAAAATATGGTCACCAGAACTGGATGCAATATTCCAGAGGTAAAATCACCTTCCTACCCCTATTCACTACTCCCCTGTTTAAAAATTCAGGGATTGCATTAGCCTTTTTTGACATGACTTCCCACTGGCAGCTCATGTTCAGTTGCTTGTCCACTATGACCCCAAAATCCTTTTCAGAGTCACTACTTTCCAGGGTATAACTGCCCACCGTATAGATATAGTGGGTCTACGTTCCTTGTTCTTTGGTGTATATCTGTGCATTTGGCTGTATTAAAACACATTTTGTTTTAATGGGCCTAGCTTGCCAAGTGATCCAGATTGCACTGTATGACGGTCCTGTCCTCCACATTATTTACCCTTGAATGTCCCTTTGTTCTCATAGTATAAAAGGATATATAGGAGTATCCAATTTCTCTTCTCTATACCATCTGTGATATCATTAAGGTACTCTTAATCCATTTAAACGTAAGCACAGACAATCCAATACTCTGAAGCTTTAAGGTGGTTGGTCATAATAGATCTTTCTGTGCCATCATGGTGAGATTTGCAAGCTAACATGTTTTTAAGAAGTCATTAAAAAAGATAGCTGATTTTATTGCACATCCCCAGTGAAAACAGGTTTACATTTATCGATGACATATGCCAAATGTAATCTGCTTTAGATTGGTGTAGCCCATGCTGAAAAATATGCTGGTGTGAGGAGGACTGTATCGGGAAGCTCTCGCAAACAGGATAATTTCTAGGGTACATTTTATATATTTGATGGCCTAAAAATATACTAGGGCTTTCAATGTTTGTGCAGAAATATCTCTTTTGTATTGGTCCCAGGATATGTGTTAACTACTTATTCTAAACAATCTGAAAGCCCCTTTGTATTTAGCTGTGATACTTGGAAGCTCGTTCTATACTACATACATTCTTCGGTATAAGTACGTCGCTCAGGGGTGTGAAAAATCCACATCCCTGAGTGACGTGGTTATACTGACCTTAACGCCCTATGTAGACAGCACTATGTCTGTGGGAGGGTTTCTCCCGCCAACATAGCTACTACCTCTCGCGGAAGTGGACTTATTAAAACAACAGGACAGCCTTTGGCTTACAGCATCTTCACCAGGTGCGTTACAGCAGCGCAGCTGCATTGGTGCGGCTGTGCTGATATAAGTTTGTAGCGTAGACCTGCCCTGAGTACCTTTCCCAGACCTGAAGAAGAGCTCTGTGTGGCTCAAAACGTTGTCTCTCTCACAAACAGAAGTTGGTCCAATAAAAGATATCACCTTACTCACCTTGTCTCATGAAATGCACTGTAGTGCAGTTAAAAACTCAAATTCTAAAGGAGAAAAAAAGAGAATTGAAAAATATGGAGAGGGCCACAGAACTAAAGAATAATTTATTTCCAAACTTTATCCTGTCATATGTAGCATAGAATCTTCAAAAGCAGTTAACATTGGCCTAATTTTGGTCCAGTTGAAGTCAATAGGAAAACTATTATTGACTCCATCGGCAGCAGAGTTAGGTCAGTGCCGAATGCTTATGAAAATCCTATCCAAGGTATTTTAAAATAGATCTTTCCTATAAGCCAGGAGTGCTACCATATAAAGTAGCACAAATCTGGATATAGAGAATAGGAATTAGTTATATCAATTTCAACAAATCTCTAGCTTCTGCTCTAGGTATCTACTCTGGATCTGCTACTGCATATTAGGATCTTTAGATGTATTTGTACATATTTTTGTATGAATCACTTGTAGAGGCAAGTGGTGGTTTGTTTATGAAGAAAAAGAAAGATAAGGAAGACAGAGGATAGAGCTCAGATTGAGGTGATGCAATGCTACAAAAATAATCAAAAAGACTGTATCCTTGTAAACAACTTTTCCTTTTGTTTTAATAAAAATAGATGGTATCTTAGATTTTTTTTCCAATAGAAGGTTGAAAATGTACTATTGTCAACAAACTTAGTTTCTTTGCAGCCAACATGGCGGACAATATTTGAAGGGCTGCACAGGGCACATACTATTTTAGTTCTCCCTAGACACTTTTTTTTGATAAGTTGAAGCGGCCTCTGAAGACCACTACCAAAAAAAAAAAAAAAAAGCATTCATCATGCAAGGGAGTCAGTTCCAATTCACTATGATGCTCTTTGCCCTGGAAAATGGGCCCATAGTTTTTCAGCATTTGATGAATGAGGTACTTAGGGGAATGACCTACAGCAAGTGTTGTGTTTATTGGGGCAGTATTATTGCATTTCCAAAATCTATTAAGGAACATTAACTGATCTGGAAAGATATTTCAAAGGTGAAAAATATCCTAGATTAACATGTAAGACAAAGTTGAGTGCCTTACTCAGAGTGAAATTCATTTCCACTCACTATGAGGTTGCAAATATAGAAGATATCATTGTCCTTGAAAAGTAATTCTGTACTAAATTTCAACGTGGCCACAACATTTTTAGCTGAAGCACTGGTTGTTTTTTGGGCATTTCATGGTTTCACTTGAGACTTCATGCTGCTTTAGAAGGAAATGCTTCAAATGAAAGCTGACCTCTTAGCACAGTGAGGATGTTAACTTCTCATGGGAGGAATTGCATGACAAAGAGATTAACCCTCTTCTGCATTTTCAGTGTCACTTAGTGATGTTCATGGATACAGACTGTACTAGACAACTTTATTTTCTCAAAAGTACCTCAGAAGTGATATTGCAGAGACTGGAGGCCCTGGCCAGAGGGCAAAGTTGATAGAATTGTTGCTGCTATGAAGGAAGATTGAAAGACGCTTTTCCCCTTTGCCATAGGATAATTCATATGATACAAAATATGATAGTCTTAGAGAAGCACAAACCACAAATTTAACAAGGTAAACAAAGAAAAGATATTAGAATACAGCTCTGTCTGTGACCCTTTTGTCACATTTATTGCCTGACGAAGAAGAGGATTTGTCTGGCAGTCTCCATATTTAGCCTTGGTTCATGTGTCAGCCTTGACGTCACTAGGAAAAATGGTGTGTTCTTAGCTTATGCTAGCCAACATGTGACAAGTAACATTCAGTAAAATCCTGAAGACAAAGCAGTTTGTGTTTTAGGATGAGATAAATCCTAGGCTCCTCCATAGTCTTTACTCAACCTGCTGTCATATGTGAAAACTCAAACTGCCTTGAATTCATTAGGAATTTTCCTCACATTAATTGCCTTGTGTTAACTAACATGAGGTAAGAACACCCTTTTTTCCTAGTGGATATGCACCCTTGGAGAATAGATGTGCCTGAGACAGTTGCCTCCCTGCAGTAAACACTGAGCAGTTTATTACTTCTTTTTGCTCTTTTTTTTTGCTATTTTTTTCCTGTCTGTTGGTTGTTGTGGGGTGTGTGTGTGTGTGTGTTTGTGTTGATTTTGATCTTTGGAAAAAGAAAATGGAAAATATAAGGAGACACATAGGTGTGCCATGAAAACTCTTCTTGTGTTGCTAAATGTGTACTGTTTTATATTACTACAGAAAATGGTTTTATGCTACTGGTTTATTGAAAAGACAGATTAAATGAAATACTCTGATCTAATGTGAAACTACGCTTGCAGAGTATCTTTAAACAGTTGTTTGACATAAGCAGGTAATAAAATGCCCACTATCAGTCAGTTGTGTCTCTACCCACCACTCTGAAAATTTATCTCTGGTGAAAAATTGATATGCAGATATTCTCAAAATGAAATTTCAGAAACGGTGAATTGACATTTTTGGCTCTGAAATGTCATTGGCAGATATAACCAGTCCAGCAAGACTGTGATTCCAGAAAAGGCTGCAAGTTATTCTAAGAGCAGAGAGGAATATATTGCAGCCCATGTACTGTGCTTGCCCTGTGTTTTTTTTAACACTGATCAAAGTAAGTAAACCGAAATATGAGAGGTTTCAGAGTAACAGCCGTGTTAGTCTGTATTCGCAAAAAGAAAAGGAGTACTTGTGGCACCTTAGAGACTAACCAATTTATTTGAGCATGAGCTTTCGTGAGCTACAGCTCACTTCATCGGATGCATACCGTGGAAACTGCAGCAGACATTATATACACACAGAGATCATGAAACAATACCTCCTCCCACCCCACTGTCCTGCTGGTAATAGCTTATCTAAAGTGATCATCAAGTTGGGCCATTTCCAGCACAAATCCAGGTTTTCTCACCCTCCACCCCCCCACACACAAACTCACTCTCCTGCTGGTAATAGCTCATCCAAAGTGACCACTCTCCCTCCAATGTGCATGATAATCGAGGTGGGCCATGTCCAGCACAAATCCAGGCTTTCTCACCCCCCCCCTTTTTTTCCCGGGGGGACACACAGTTTGTGTGTGTGTGTGTGTGTCCCTGGGAAAAAAAAAGGGGGGGGGTGAGAGAGCCTGGATTTGTGCTGGACATGGCCCACCTCGATTATCATGCACATTGGAGGGAGAGTGGTCACTTTGGATGAGCTATTACCAGCAGGAGAGTGAGTTTGTGTGTGTGGTTTTTGGAGGGGGGTGAGAGAACCTGGATTTGTGCAGGAAATGGCCCACCTTGATTATCATGCACATTGTGAAGAGAGTTGTCACTTTGGATGGGCTATTACCAGCAGGAGAGTGAGTTTGTGTGTGGGGGGGTGGAGGGTGAGAAAACCTGGATTTGTGCTGGAAATGGCCCAACTTGATGATCACTTTAGATGAGCTATTACCAGCAGGACAGCGGGGTGGGAGGAGGTATTGTTTCATGATCTCTGTGTGTATATAAAGTCTGCTGCAGTTTCCACAGTATGCATCCGATGAAGTGAGCTGTAGCTCACGAAAGCTCATGCTCAAATAAATTGGTTAGTCTCTAAGGTGCCACAAGTACTCCTTTTCTTTTTGCGAAATATGAGAGAATTTTAAATTTATTTTCATTTTAACAGAAAAAGAAGCAGTGAAAAATGTCCATCTGTTAGAATAGATTAAATCAAAATAATTCAAGTTTAGAACAATTCATCTTCTATTCTTTGCACACAATATAGATTTAAATACAGCACTAATAACAGTTTCAGAGTAGCAGCCGTGTTAGTCTGTATTCGCAAAAAGAAAAGGAGTACTTGTGGCACCTTAGAGACAAACAAATTTATTTGAGCATAAGCTTTCGTGAGCTACAGCTCACTTCTTCAGATGCATATTCATCCAATGAAGTGAGCTGTAGCTCACGAAAACTTATGCTCAAATAAATTGGTTAGTCTCTAAGGTGCCACAAGTCCTCCTTTTCTTTTTACTAATAACAGTATTTCTTTCTGACCATGGGTATGAATTCCTACATTGTGGAGGACAGACTAAGTTACTAGGCTGCTTTGACTTCAATTGGCTGCTCCTTATGATTAAAATGCATGTTTTCAGGTTATATTAATGCATTAATGTCTTCAATTCAGATAAACAGGAAGTTTTTAGCTAGCTTGTTTGACTTGTACAACACAGGCAACACATATAGTTGTAATAGTTTATTTGTTTTCCTCTAGATAGTTGGACTGAAGTTGTGAGGCAGGATATTTCTTATGGGTTCTTTATGTTAGTTTTGTTTGTTTAAAAATGGAGAAAGATCATACACTATTCACCTTGATAATTTGAATAGCAAAGTACTAAACCTGAGCTTGAAGACATTAAAACAAGAGTTAGTAGTTTAGAGATGCTGGATAGCTGAGGGAATTGGCAATAGGCTATGGAGCATTTCACTTCTAGGTCACCACTTCACATTTGACACAGTTTGGTCGTGGCTGAAAGTTGCTGCTGTCTCATGGCCACTTGCTGCCTTGCATAAAAAGATTTGATATTTCCAGTCCAGTTCCCAGGAGACAGGCACATCCACATCCCATATGAGAATCACAAATAGTGTTAATTAGCAACTGTGTTGTCGGTATTCTCATTAATCATGTTTTTTGTGGTACTGCTTAAGGGCCAGCCAAGAACCTGGGCACTGTACATACACAGAGTAATAGATGGGCCTCTGCCTCAAAGAACTTACAATCGAAACAGACCAGACAGACACAGGGCAAGGGAAAGGGTAGAACACACAAGCAGAGTGATTTATGTGACGGCAGCAAATGACATGTTAGTCTCACATTTTTTTTTTTTGAGGGGAGGGGGGAAGTTATTTAGCACAGAATGAGCTGGAAGGGAATAGGTGAGGGGGATAGGACAGGAGCAAAAAGGTAAGAGGGGCAGGCAAAGAGTGCAGCTGAGTTGAAGATACTGAGAAGAAGGGAAAGGGTTGAAGCAAACAGCCAATCAGCCCAGGGCAGAGAAAGTCAGCAGTGTCTACGTTTTTTTTTTTTTACTGGAATGTTCAAACTTGGAAAAGGTCCCTGCTTTGGAATCCCTGGTCTCTGCTTTGGCTCCTAGCCCCCCAGAGCGTGTGCGCCCAGCCCCTGCACAGTATTCGATCCAGTGGCTGCTGTGGGAGAGGTGGCCCTGATTAGGCCCCAGTTTGCCCCCTTGTCAGCTGTGAAGCAGTCTCTGCTTTGACTGCTTCTGCTCCTATTTGATGAAGTCTGGCTGGCTCCTCTCTGCAGTTTTCCTCCAAGGCCACATGGCAATGAGGGCTGGGGGAGGAGAAGAGGTGGCTTGAATGGGCACAGACTGAATTACTCTCATCCTTAAAGATGTTCCCTCCATCAGGGGACTGCGAGTTACTGGTAGGCCCTAAGAACGTCCCAGTGCCAACTGGCAAAGGGTTCATTGTTCTGTAATAGTAACTCCTGACAGGCCTGACAAACTCACTGTACCTAGCTCACCGCTTTCCCAGTATTTATCCATTAGAAATGTCATGTGAGGTCTTCAATAAAAGCTAGGGGTCATGCTGGTCATTAGTAACATTGTGAAATGTATGTACAAATACCATGTAATAAAAAGTCTGAATCAAGACAGTGCTGACAAACAGGTTGCTGCCAAACAAAGGATGTATATTAACCTGCCTGCCTCTGTTCAGATGTAAATTGAGCTCTGAAAGCCAACACAGTGAAAGCCCCATTTACAAACAAAGTCAACAGGAGGATGTGACTTTGTTATGAAGTCAGCACATTAGGGAATAAACCCTGGGGGATTATCCTGACTCTAGGGACAAATCGTGGTTTTTTGGGGGGAGGGACAGAAGAAGAAGGCAGAAGGACATCTCTTTATTCTGCACCTGAGGAAGTAATTGAGCAATATGATTACATTCATGAAAATGGAATCCCAACCTGCCCTGGTTGAAAGCATTGCAAAGGACATTTAGGAGAGATAAGACTGCTTTTAGACAGATGGTTAGACTATTAAAGTTACGTTTAGTCTCTAGAAAGCAATGTATTGATTTTCTTTTATATCTAACCTTGCTGTTTCCATTATCCTTACTCACTGTCTCTTAAATCTTGCCCTTTGATAATAAACCTATGATAGTTTTCACTCTAAATATATCTCATTGCTGTGATGTTATATAGAAGCTGATCCTCAGTTGAATCAAACAAATCTAGCGTACACTGTCCCCTTGGCAATAGCAAACCTCCTATTTCTGGGAGTAGCTAGTTACAGGGGCTGGATATCACAGGGGATCATTAAATAAAAGAGGCTCAGGGACTTGGGTGCACCTGTTGTTAACCTGCAAAGCAAAGTGAGGCAAAGTGAGTGGCAGGCAGACTTGAATTGGCAGGTAGAACACCAGTCTCACCAATCTACAATACTAAGCTCTGCAGTTTCCTGAGAAACCTACTTAGGTTGGCAAGAAGTGGCTATTAACTCCAAGTATTGTGCATTTTTTTCTGTGAAATATTTTATATTATTAAGGGCAAAAAAGAGAAGTTCTTACTTTCTATATTTTAAAAATAAGGCAGTACTTGTGAAAAGTGCTCAGTTGTCATACCAATAAAATAAGTATAGTATTGGCTGGTGTTTGCTTCCCCACACTGTCTAGTCAGTGTTTTGACCTTTGCTTGTGGTCCTGGAAATCTAGTTGGTTTAAACCTTTGGGACTACTACTGAAGGGAAGATATCTGACTTAAAGAATCATACCCACTGCTATATGGATTTGCTATTTCCCCTGCTCCATTCTCTCCCCTTCCCCATCTTCCATATATACACCTTTTAACTCTCTTTGGTCCCAGCACTCATCTGTGACTTACCCAGGCTAAGTGCTGAGGACAGGATCATGACCTTAATGCAGACTCCACAACTCTGTCCAGTCATTCTTATATTTCTGACAGTCCTGTGATGTAATGAGGGTCCCATAGGGCAAGTGAACATGTTCCCATGTGTCCTGGAAATTTTATGTATTTCAGTGGGAGACATCATGGGGATGCTCTCTTTCCCCATGAGACCGAGCTATTTTTCAACATGTCAGTGCTGTAGAAAGAACATTGCCTGCCCGCTGGTGCTTATAGTGTTGAGCATAAGATGTACTTGAATTCTCACTTAAATCTGCTCACAGCAATAGATTCCAGACTTGAAGTTTAATTGCTACCAATTGACAAATTGGTTCCCATTGGGGCATCTACTCTTAAAAGTTCAAGAATAGGTACAGCAGGATTAGAAAGAATAAAAGTCTGCCTTACCAGCAAACCCAAGTACAGGTGCACAGGTAGTAACAGGGAGAGAAAAAGTAGTTTTGGCAGACAACTCTAAGGGCTGGTCTACATGATGCGTTAGTGCACACCAGCTGGGATGTGAATTCTAGTTGGCACCAGTGTGTACACAGTGTGGCACACAGAGTCGTGTGTAGACTCTGCAGGTGTGCACTAGAAGTTCCTTAGCATGTGTTGATGTAGTCCTGTTTCAAACAGTACTATGTCAATGTATCCTGGAGAACTTTCAGTGTGAGATATGCTGGTGCATGCTGGAATTTACACCCCTATTGGTGCACTAACACTTCATATAGACCAGCCCTTAGAGTTGTCTATCACAACTAGCTGCTTCTCTCTGTCACTGCCTGTGCACCTGTGCTTGGGTTTGCTTGTCAGGCAGACTTTAATTCTTTCTAATCCTGCTGTATCTATTCTTGAAATTTGTGTCATAGAGATAAGCCCTAAACTGCTTCTGCTCCACAAAATCCTATTTATAACATTTTACAAGAAGCTAGAGAATATATGGGAGGAGCCAACTGTAGTCATGATTTCCTCTATGACCTTCACTAAGCAAGTATTTGTGGCTTATCTCACAAAATCAAAGTTACTGATGTCAACCGCATTTCAGTCAACATTTAGCTAAATAGATCAATCATTTGACCTGTTGTGACTCATACTGCATATTCTTACCTAGGATGCCTTCCAACTTCAGTTCAGTCACAGTGAATTTTCAGACTGATTGGAGACATTGCTATACTGTACTGTACAGTCGGCTTCTGGGGAAGTCTGAGAACCATTAACATGCAAAAGTGAACCAGCTATGAATATGGTATGGGCTCTATTATCACCAGAACTTGCCATTATTTCTGTCATTCATACGTTTTTGCCCACCAAAGCCCAGTTATTGAACACAGTGGGCACAAAGACAAAACACTAGGAAAACCAGGAAAGTAACACTGTAGGAATCTTAAAATGATGTGATGGGGTGTGTACCTCATATGGGTGATCAAAGGGTTAATAAGAATCTGAAAGCTCAATTAACCCATCTGCATCACCTGGAGCATCTGCTAGGCTTGATTTGTTATTAGACCCAGTAGGGGAAGAGCTGCATCTTCATAAAAGAAGGAAGTGAGAGCTGTAAGGGGTCCCAGGACAGAGAAACCCAGAAGAGAGAATGTAGGGAGACCCTTAAGCGCCCCCCTCTCCCCAAAGGGCCTGGGGAAAGCCAGCTAAAGAAGGCCAGAGGGATGGAATTAATCTCTGTGGTATGCCTTGGAAACAGGCCAAGGCATAGAGAGACAGTGCTGAGAGGTCAGCATTCCAGCACAAAGAAGGAGATGAGAGGGCCTAGGGAGAAGCCAGGCCTGGGTTCCCCTGCAAGCCCTAAGGAAGGGCAAAGAAGCCTGAGCTAAGGACTGTTGAACCCACGGTGGAGCTGAAGGTAGAGGCTCAAGGATGTTCCAAGGAACAGTTCAAGAGGGAGAGAAGGATGTTGGGATGTTTTTGAACTTTTAGTTGTACTTTTATTACCAAGAAGGGTGGGACTAAAGTGTGAACTGGCTGGAGGTCTGCCTCACGAGAAGAGCCAGACCACCAACTGACCAGAGAGTTCTGCCGGCAGGGGGCACTAGGTGTGGAGAGCCTGCTATGCTACACTTACCCACACGGAGGCACACTAGCCTGGTTAGTCTACTGTTCCATGGAAAGGGAATTAATACCTTCACTATAAGAAAGATTTTTAATCACCGCTCTTTCATGAAGTAGGTAGTTGTGATCTCAAATTGTTTAGAGAGTGCTTGTAGAAGCTTGTGTGACACGGTCCTAGACTGAGGCAGTAGAGGTCTAAAATAAGGAATCTCTTTCTAATGAGGGGTATGAGAGACTTTATAGAATGAAAATCTTTTTAAAATATGCTTAGTGATGATACTCCCTTTCCCCAATCCACTTCTTTTGGGCATGTCCTTCTCTGTTTGCTTGGTCAGTATAAGGAAAGCTGAACTTCTTGCACTTCTGATTAGAAATTGGATGGTACTGCAAAAGGCAGGCATTTAATTAATTTATTAATTGTGATGGCACACAGCTACTTGTGCGATTGTAAATGATACTAAATACTCTCCATAAACCCAGCATAGTTATAGAAATACTAGAGTCTTTCAGACTAATTCTGAAGGAAGAGCCTCAAAAGACAGTATGTGGATAATGATGAAAGTACATTTTATTTTGTTTTGCACTTGGATAGAGCCCAAAGCACTCTACAAACTGTACAGATTGCATAAACTACATATATATATATATATATATATATATATAAAAAGAGATCACTTCTCCCACCAGAGGGATATAGCCATCTCTGGGATGAAACACAGCAACTATTGACTAGTAAAGGGGAACATTAGACAATCATCTAGGACAGGAATATCACAGGAGGAATTTAGAAAGATAGATTGTCATTGCTTGAGCTGAAATTTGTTCAGGACAAATGGATTAACTGTCTCTTTTTATACTGAATGTGCCTATAACTAGTACTGATCACACAGGACATATAGCAGGGTATAAATTCCTCCATCCCCACATGAAGAATTTAGCTAAGTTTTTCTAACCTTGAATTCAGGCTCAATTCACTGAGAAATCAGCAATGCTGCACATTGCTTATTTTATCCAAATCAGTTTGCTCTACTTCAGCGGTTCTCAAACTGTGGGTTGGGACCGCAAAGTGCATTGCAACCCCATTTTAATGGGGTTGCCAGGGCTGACTTAGACTTGCTGGGGTCCGGGGCCAAAGCCTGAGCCCCACTGCCCCGGGGCTGAAGCCTGAGAGCTTCAGCCCTGGGCAACGGGCCTTAGGTTACAGGCTCCCCACCTGGGGCTGAAGCCCCTGACATTCAGCTTTGCCTCCCTGGCCTGGGGCAGTGTGGCTCAGGCTTGGGCTTTGCCTCCCCTCCCCGACCCCTCTCGGCAGCAGGGCTGGGGCTTCGTCCCCCCTCCTGGGGTCATGTAGTAATTTTTGTTCTCAGAAGGGGGTCGCAGTTCAATGAAGTTTGAGAAGCCCTGCTCTACTTTACTAATTAACCTAGTAGACCCCTAAAGATACAACCTTATGCAAGTGCCACTCAGTCTGACTGAAAACAGCTTGGTGTGATGACAATACCTAGCACAGAAGGACAAACATGGGGAGATGCTAATCATTTTAGGTCAATATTATTGATTTAGGTATTTTTGGAAGGTTGACACCTGAGTTCCAGAGCTTCCCTGATCCAAAGTAAATTCCAAATCAAATTAAAAATAATTAGAGCAGAACATCACTAATGGCCATTTCAATTATCTGCACAACTAGCAATTCATAAACAATAAACAATCTTCTCTCCCACTTCTCAGCAAAACTTAACAGTAGGTGCTCAAGTGAGGTCTTATATTCCTTGGAATTAATTTCTTATATAACTTGA
This sequence comes from Caretta caretta, assembly GCF_965140235.1. NCBI lineage: Eukaryota > Metazoa > Chordata > Testudines > Cheloniidae > Caretta > Caretta caretta. Next base: position 49,622,651 of record NC_134216.1, on the reverse strand, counting down.
TATGCCCTAAATAATATAATAAATAAAACTATACATATAAAAATTAACAAAGAATATTTTTGCAATGAATTATCCTTTTTGTTCTTTTACCGTCATCAATGAACTTATCTTCACAACTCCTCACTGAAGTAGGGAAGTACTGTTATTTTATAGATGAGGAAACTGAGCCACAGAGAGACTAAGTGACTCATCTAAGGCTATTCTGTGGCAGGTCTTTGACAGAGCAGGGAGTTGCACCCAGGTCTCCTGATTCCCCAGTTTAATGCCTTAACCACTTCTTTGTTTGCTCATTCAGGTAATTCTCAGAGGGTGTAATTCACCCTTGTGCAGAGGCCCAACATAAGACCTATCTAGCACTTCAGCCCTTCAAATAGGACTTAATCTGGGACTTTAGTGGGGTATGGGTTTTATGCTGGACTTCAGCATGTGGTGACTCTTACCCAGTACAAATGATCGATGTTCTTCTATAGATTCATTCACCCTTATCCCTGACCTTTCATCTCTTTGGCTGCTCATGATTTAGAGGAGGTTATTCAATTAACCATAAGCATTTTGGTGGTACATACTTCCAGTGCATATTAGTCCATCTCATTTCTAACATCTGTTACCATTAGAATCATGTTTACTGGTATTCTGCTGCAATAAAATCCTGAGGTAATAAATAAATATGACTGTGAGTTATAACTGCCAAGTCAGAAAGCTCATTCAAATGAAAAAGTCAAATCGCCAAATGATTTATGGTAGCAGAAACTACTGTACTGTATAACAACATTTGATTCTAAAGGTTTATTTTAGTCAAATACAGTTTGATGTGACAGCTCCAAAATGAAAAAGGTGTTCAGACTGACTGATGGATAATAAGTGACAATAAAACATTGCACACTTTCAGGGGGATTTGTCAAAGAAAGTGTCTCATGAATACTTTGTTGTCCCTCATTTTTCACTTGTTTCTCTGCACAATATTAGTATATGGGCAAATTTTAGTATCAAATTTACACTTTTCTAATTTGTCACACTGCTGGGGGAAAATGTCCTGTTGATGAATTGTTAGCAGCATGGATAACAATGAGGAAAATAAAACATTAGATTGTTAATATTTAACCTCCACTGAGCGATATAATTATGTATTCTAGTACATCTTAGATGTAAAAACTAGGAAAATTTTCAAACTTTCCTATTACTCTTTACAAGGTTTTTACTAGCAAATGATTACACTTCACCTTTTAAGTAAAAGTGAATTATTTACCTGTTTAACACAGAAATGCTTTGTGATGGGGTGTCCACCCCACACAAGAGTGGAAGGGATTAATAGAGGCCTCATGATTCTACCCTATTCTGCCCCAACAGGGGCAATGGAGTTGAGTCCTCCAAGTGGCATAGAGAGGCCGCATGGGGTTCAGCCAGTCAGAAAAGGGCTGCAGGGAGCTGTCAATCTGGGCCAAGTGGGCCCATATATAAGAAGTTGCCGTGCAGAGCAGGGGTCAGCAGCTGCTGGGAGCTCAAGGAGTGAGGCCTGTGTTCCTAGCAGGCTGAAGGAACTGTAGCACCTTGGACAGAGCAGTTGCTGGCAGGGACCTGGGGAGCAAGATGATGCGCCTGGATGGCTGCTGGGGCTAGATATCTGAGTGCTCTGAGATAAGGGTAGAAAAGGTGCTGGGGCCGTCGGGAAGCGGCTCAGGGAATCATAGCAGCACTGAGAGAAGTTAAAGAGATGCAATAGGTGGCTGCTATTACAGGATCCCTGGGTCAGGACACCGGGTAGTGGTCGGGCCTGGGTCCCTGCCATTAGTCACTGCAGAAGTGGCCTAACTATTAGACTGTGATATGCATCCTGAAAGGGGGAAACACAGATGGTGACTCAGTTGGAGGGTTGAGTAATGAATAGGACGCTGTGGTTCCTGGAGTGGTATGGGTCTGCAGGCAGAGATGACAGGAGAAGCACCACATGGAGAGGGTGCACCAAATGTCAGAGCTAATCCCTGGGATAGCCAGCAGGAGGCTCCACTGTGGTGAGTGAACACCATCACAGCTTATTTAGATAAACTAGAGAGAGAGAGATCAGAATTGAAATTTCAGCTCTCTTCAGCAACTGAGGCGCCTTCCCAAAATACTCAGGTATTTCAGGCATACAGAAATGCCATTCAGCAAGACAATCCTAGAAGGTAGTGCTTAGTGTTTCTGCTATTTGTGACAGGATACTTGGGAAGGCTTCTGAGAACATGGCAGCACTTAGTGCTAGCTCACACTTTTCGTTTCCAAAATAAATGTTACTTGCAGTCTTGGTATGAACATCTGATATTTTTGCCAACAATTATTTGGCTAATTTCTGAAAATGATGGAAACAGAGTCTTCTGAATAGTTATATCCTCCAAGCAACAGAATGTTCACTTTTCCTTTTCTCCTGAAAAGGACCCAGACTGTACCTGTGGATGACACTTATGTACCCCAGGCACTCTCTCATAGGGGGTGCCCCGATATTCTGTTCCTCTCAGCAAGTATATAAATACATTATGGGAGCTAGGTAGCTAAACCTCTTATCACTCCCAAGTGGCTTCAATATGCTGTGTCATCAATACACTGTTTACACTCAGCTCTACGTATCTGCTTCATATTTTATCAGACCTGGCTGGTAGGGCCTCATGGCTTTCTCAGTATTTAGCCAAAATTGAGGCTTGCATGATTGACTAAAGTTCAGTGTGGATCCAGAGTGAGATTGTCTGGGGAAATATCCAAATGACATATGTCCCCTGCAGTCTTTTGTAAATAAGATACACAGTCTAGCTTCTTTTAGACACCAGAAGCAGCTGAAGGTCCAACAAGCAGCAGTACTCAGAAGTTCTTTTCCAAAGGAATATTAAAATACTGTATGTGGTGTTACACTTGAAGATCATTAAAGCTTCAACTTGTTCAGAAAGAGGCCACACGTTTTTGTGTGTTCACTTAGAACATATTACAGCTAGTCTGGAGTAATATAACATGTTTCATTTATTTAGTCTATTGTATACAAATAACTGCACACAACTATTTTTATTTGTCTTAAATTTTATCATGTAGCTTTCATTGTTAAACAAGAATACATTTTCATTTTTTCCTTTGATCAAGGCTATAATAGGTAGGCTCCTTAATGTCTGTTTCCCATGTGTTATATTTCCCTTGTTTTCTAAAAGCTTTATTTCAAGTCATTTTAACCATAAATATGTATTGATTTTTCACAGTATGGTTGCTCACATAAGGCTGTCAGAACCAAATTAATTAGCTTGCTCTGATTCTGGCTTGCTGATTCAGTGAAGTGAATTGGCCATGAAGTGTTCTGAATATGAGATAGTTTCAAGTAGCAAAATTCACCTCTGTATCCAAACATACTCACAGTTATTAGGATCTGGAGTTTTTGACCTGATCTTGCAAACATTTATGTACATTAATGTTCCTTCTAGAGCATGCCAGCAGGGTTTACACGGGGAAGTTAGAACTCAACATTTTCAAACACTATACAGATCACACTCCTTTAGTGAGCTTTGTCGGTGCCATATAGACAAATCCGAAGTGAAAAACGGTATCTCAGTGAAATTCTGGAGGGAGAGGCAAAGGAAAAAAAACACTCAAAAGCTTAGTAACAGTAGCAGCAACCAAATTGCTTAAGTTTTCTGCTAATGTGAAGCATACCCAGGCTATTTCTTCTAGCCGTATTAATGTAGTATTCTCACGGGAGTTTGATTAGTGTGGCACACATTTTTAAAGAGTTCATAGGCTTTTGCCTCTGCATTTCCTGAACGTGTCCGTAATAATTAGGCTTGGCAGAAATTGATTTTTATGTTTTATAATTTTGATGGATAATATCAATGTTTACTTTTTAGTATTTTTTTTTCTAATTTTATCACTCTTAATTTTCACAGTTGCAGGAAACTATGAGAGACAATAGATTAGACAATTATTTAATGACAGTAGATACTGAGATTCAAAAAGTTAAAGCTTTTTAAGTGTTAAAACACAAACTGTCATCATCACATGTCAAAATACATAAAGTAAATATAATTAAATCAAACTCAAAAAAGTTCTCAAACAACATTTTTCTTACTTTGCCTACCTGTAAATTTCTATCATTGTCAATATAAATTTTTTTTGGTCATTTGTGCATATATAATGAAATTGGTGTTTACCAACATTTACTGATTAAAAAATCTAATCCTTCTAAGCTTAGTAATAAACAGTGGTGAAAAACTTTTTCAGAGAACTGGCCAGGTATCTCTTAATTGCAGAGAAGGAAGGCTGCTCAACCCTGAAGCAACATTCTACCATTTTCATGAAGCAGCACTGGAGAAAATGAGAGCAATTGTGGCAGCAATGAAAAGAAAAACAGTTCTGGAAGTAACAATAAGCAAATCCTTTCCCTTACCCTACCAATCACAGGAGGTAACTAATTTTTCTGTCATCTGTACGCAACAGCCGCTTTCCAATTCAACAATTCACCAACAACTGAAATGCCACCCTTATACTGCATACAATGCACTCAACAGTGCGATAAAAAGTGCACAAATGTATAAACTGTATGATCCTTGCAGCAAAGATTGTTCCTTTATTTGTGTCTTGTGCAGTGTGGAGGACATACATCCTTGACACTTTAACAATAATATCACAAGACCTGGGAGACTTTTAAGCTTTTGGGGATTTCACAAAGCATCTAGAATACTCCAAAAAGCCCTTGAAGTTTCTTGTAGAGGTCTGAACTAAAACCCCAGCTTGAACTCTGGATCAGGATATGAATATGATAACTCCATAATGGACAAAAGGAAAACGCTGGATACAAATATGCTGATATATATGGGGTTTTGCAATGAGAATCCATACTTTCCCAAATATTCACCTCTAATCACCCTTTTCTCATCAAAATGTAGTCGTATACCTTTATTAGAGTGTCCTATACAATTTAATAGCGAATGATGACACTTCTATAGAAGTCTGTTGATTGGTTAAAATTCCACAGAAGTGATATAATTATCTATTATATTGCAGATGTTGATGTAAAATAGAATTTCTCTAGAATTCTCTATCAATTTTAGTAGGATTTGACAGTAATGTCTATAAAATTCTATTTAATTTCTATAAAATACAATTGTTTGAATTTCTATTCATATCTACAAGTCTGTTCCATAAGGTAGTATATTTGGCTTTCTATTAAACATACACTTCTCAATTTTAACTAAATAATATGTTGATGAAGAAAGAGTTAGGAAGTTATATTATACACTATTACACAGTTGTCAGCCAAGACAATATGAGCAGTTTAACAGGTCAGTATAGTGCACTAATGTAATTTAAGTAAATAAATTGGATCAACCTTGATGTCAGAAAATTAGAATTAAAACAGATTAATTTGTACATTTAGGCAATAACAAAGGTTATTACAGGGCAAATCCCCTCCCTGTTGCATATCCAGTTTAAAAAAATGGGTCTATCTTAGTAGTGGTCCCATGAGGGTGGGGAGAATAGAATACTTACCACTGCAGACTATTATGCTGAGGTTTCTACAGCCCGTATGTCCTCCTTATCTGGTGAAGAACAGCTAGCACATCCAAGTACTCAATCCCCTAGATCACCCTATTGGACTCTGTGGCACATAGGAACAGACTAGACATGACAAGAAGGCAGGCGGCACTACATTCACCGTCTTCAAATATGAAATCCAAAAGAGGAGTCTCTGAATTCATTCATCTATCAATAGAAACCAGAGCCAAAGCTAAAATAGATTATATGTTCATCTACAGAGCAACAAAAGACTAAAGGGTTCATAAAGCAACTTACTGATACATTGTCAGTGCTAGTGATAAAATACCTTATTCATGTTACTCTGGGGGATTTCAGTATTCACGCTGACAAGGCTTCCGATACAAAAGCATAGGAATTCTTCTCCTTACTTACATCCCTAGGACTTTCTCAGGTCACCTCTGGTGCAACCTACACAGCTGGTCACCACAGGGACCTGGCCTTCAGATTTTATGTCAATATCAGGTAGACCTGGGTGAATATTTGGTCTGAAATATTTTTGGCTAAATATGCAAATTTGGTATGACGAACACACTTCATGAATTCATAGATTGTTTTTGTTTAAAAATAAATTTAAAAATCAGAAAATATTGAAATAAAACATTTTGATTTTTCCATTTGAAATGAAATTTCATTTTAAAATTTCCTTTAATTTTATTTTTTTAAAAGAGAGATATTTAGAAAGGTAGAACTCAACAAAACATTTAGTTAAATCTGAAACCTTTTTTTAATTTTTGTATTCAATGTTGGTTTTTTAAATCATTTTTGGGTCAACCCAAAACATTTTTTAATTGTCAATTGCCAGGGATCCAAAAATCTATTGTTGACTCAGCTCTAATATCAAGGACATCACAACCCAGCTATTGTCTTGGGCTGGCCATCACCTCATTTAGGCACTGGTCAGAACTCTCCTAGCTCCCAGGCAACAAGAAAGACCCATGATCCTATCTCAACCATGAAGATTCATGGGCCCAACCAAATTCCAAAGCATGCTAAAGGACAGCAGCAGTCCACCCACAGAAACTGGAGTTGAGGATCTGGAGAATCATAATTGTATGTTAGTCTTGGTTTTTGACAGAGAGGCCTCCATTTCACCTCTTCCATCCCACCACCACACTGATCTCCTTGGTTTTCTAACACCCTTCAGCAGATGAAGAGAAAGGAACGGAAACTTGGGCACTGATGGCAGAAAATGAAAGTTGTAACACAGGTTGAAACATAAAGAACTTCTCCATGCTTATGCTGAGGCTGTGCTACATACCAAAAGAAACCTTCCTATCAGCTTCCAGTGAAACTGCTAAATCCTGCCCTAAGGAACTCTCAGTCCTGAGCAGAGCCAGTTGGAAAATTATGCTGAAACATTTTTTTGTCAGAATTTGCTGATTTTTTTGAAATCAAAAGATTTTTTGAAATTAAGTTTGATTTTGATGAACCTCTATGCTGGGTTGTATTGGCCCAGAGCTCTGAGGGCTTCCACAGCTCATCAGTTTGACTGCTTTGGAGTCAGGGACTTCCAGGATCTGTAGCTTCAGGGTAGTGCATCAGGCAGAGAGCCCTAGAACTGCGGCTTTATCCCTTTCATGGATAATTTAAAATTTGTTTGGTTTAAATCCAAATCAGCACAAAACCAAATTTAAAAGTAGGGAAATGCTCTGCAAAATGGAATTACCTTTCTGCCCCCAGCTCTAGTCCTGGTGGCTACACCCTGCAACAGAGCACAGTCCCAAGTGCTGTGAAGAACTATCAACATACTTCACTGAAAAAAATCGCACATATTTAGGAAGGCTTCTTTAACAGCATGGATCTGTTCCCCATGTACCAGCCAACCTGCATGACCAGAATTCAATACATTCACTTCTCTAGAAGCACTGGACACCCGAAAGGAGTCTCACTTATGTCTTTTCTGACTGATGAAGGAGAGTCACGGGCAGCTGGTGCCACTCAAGACCGAAATAGCCAATGCCTCATTCGGGAAAAGAATCTTCCCTTCCTTATTCAAATACAAGATAGTGCAACCAGCACTGAAGAAATGCTCCCTGGATACACTGGTTCTAGCTACTCCCTACTGCCCAGTATCAAACCTTCCACTCCTGAGCAAACTCATACAGAAGCTAGCCAAAGGCCAACTACAAGATCATCTAACTGAACGTACAATCTGGGTTTGAGCAAGGACATGGAATTGAAACAGCTTTAATGGCACTGATGGATGATCTCAAGCTGTCAATGGATGGTCACACTTTCATTCTTAGCCTCCTGGACCTCTCTGCAGCATTCCACACAGTTGATCATGTTGTCCCAACTGAGGTGGAAGAATGCACTAAAAAGCTAAAGTGTTTCCTAGAGACAGACACCCAAACAGTAGCGAAGGGGAAACTGCTTCTCTGTCACTAAAACCCTCACTTACGGAGTCTGATAACAGACTTTCCAGTTATGTGATTTTTATTTGTAGAAAACCTGTCATTGATGCAAGGCTGAATCTAATCTGCCCTGGCCTTGGACAGCTTTAAATTGGGGGTGGGGAGGAAAAATATGTGTTTGTTGGTTTTTTTTAAAGTGGGGGAGGGGAAGGATCTGTTTGAATTAGCTTAGAGGTTTGGAATGTAGGAATAAGTTCTGGGTTGAGGAAGAGGTGAGATTTGTTTGCTACATTATTGTGCAATTTATCACTTGTATATCACCTCCAAATTTAAGGTGTATATATGAATGGGACAAATCATATGGGCAGAGGGCAAATAAGATGCTGTGATAGTAATTATAATTTTAAAATATATTTGGATGGTAGGTAAGATCATTTGTAATTCATGAATTGATGTTTGTCCTCCCCGCCCTCATTAGAATAATTAATTATTGAAGATAATTTTTGTATATGTAATCAGAAGAGTACACAAGAGGCATTTAACAAGAGGGGACAGAAGATGGATTTCATCAGTTAGAATTGCTGAAGCCAAAGTCAATTTTGCAGCTTGTAGCTTGAATTTAAAAACTTCAATAAACATTGCATTGATTTTTTAAACTTTATAAATTTCTGCCTTTTTTGTCTGTGACCTATTTTAAAAATGTAGAAACATAATATACTTTTTTCTTTTTTTAAATCTTTCCGGCTTATGATGATTTTTTGTTTTGAATAATCCTTTAAAAAATCACATTAATAAAAATGAATAGTCTTCTTGATCTGCTCACGTCAGCTATATTTAGTATTTCTAAAACAGATCCTTTTATCAAGTCAGCACATTCAGGTTTTTGTGGCACATGACAAACAAGTTAACACCATTTTTTGCAGCACAGCACAATACAAAGAGAACATCTATCTGTAAAAAAAAAACAACCCTTTTTTCAAAGTGTTGTTTAGGCCACAATAATTCATCAGGTAATTAAATACAGGATACCAAAATAGTATGTGGGTTAAAGTGTGAATCTATGGTAATCATGTCAAATTTTGTGTGGTGGTTTTCTGATACGGTAAATGTTTACTCAGCGCTATTTTTCAGTGGGGACAACAGGATTGAGATCCAAGCATCTGCATTGTTAACTCGGTGCTAATTTTTTTAAGGTTTGTGGAAGAGAGATCCTGAGACTTTTTATTTTATTGTATCAGCTATATATACACAGCAAGACAGATCAATAGCATGACAGACACGCTGTTCAAATTTAAGTACTGGTTCTAGATTCCTATTTGCAAAGAGAGAAGTACAAATTAACATGCACAACAAAAGCTTTGGCCTCATGCCAGAATGAGGCAAGTGTCCTGAACTCCCATTCAAGACACCATACTAAGAATTCTGTTCTGAAAATTGTAGAATGGAGACAATAAGCTAGTAGTTTTAATAGTAATAAAAGCAATGGAAAATTTGGGCTGTTCACTGGTGCACGAAGCAAGGGCATTTCATTTCAGTTCACCTGTGTAATTCAAACATGAACTGTCAATAGGTATTCAATTCTCCTTGCAAGTTTTTCCATCAACTGGTAAAGTAAAAAGAAATCAAAGTCAGTGAGGAAAGGGGTTTGGAGCGCTCCTTTCATGTGATGAGTTTTCTGGACACTGAGCGGTGTCAGGGCCATCCCTAGGCATACGCGGCTGCCGAGGGCACCGGAAGATTTGGGGCGCCATTCCCCTCGCTGGCCGCGGCGGGAATCCTCTCTTCTCTGGCCCCTCCCCCGTGCTGGCCAGCGGGCCTCCCCCTGCCCCCAGCCCCGCGCCTCAGCTGGCCGGCTGAGGGTTCTAGCCTCCGGCTCTGCCGCCCCAGCTTCGCGGAGCCCGGAGTGGAGTCCCTCCCCGGAGCCAGCCTGCCTGCCTGCCTGCGCCGCTCGGTCTCCGTCGGGGCCCGGGCAGGGCCAGGACACGAGGAGCGAAACTTCCACGTGAGTCGCGGGGGCGGGGAGAGTGAAGTTGGGGGGAGGGGCTTAAAGTGACAGTGCGCTCACTGTCTCACACTTCCCTAGCAAACACACAGACTGGCTCTCACACCCGCATACACTCTGCCTCTCACGAGTCACAGTCCCCTCATACAGATTGTCGCAAACACACACAGGCTCACGCTCCCCAACACACACGCTGTCACACAGTCCCCCCCCCACAGGCTCTCTCTCTCTCTCTCACACACACACACACACACATATGCACACACTCTGTCACACACACACACACACACAGGTATTATTCTTGTTGTGATTACTGCTTGATACTTCCTGTCAAAATGCTCATGGTGAGCCAGGAGTGGCGAAGGGCTGCAGGAGGGCCCTGGTCTCTGGCAAGATGCAGCCCCCTTGTGACAGCGCGAAGCCTGCCTTGAGCTACTGCCGCAGCATCTGCGCCCTACGAAGCAGGGTGTGTGTCAGCAATGGGGAGGTTCTGGGGGTCCGCGGGCGTGGGGGGTCAGCGGTGCCGGCTGGGGACCGCCTTCAGTGGAGCACAGGGGCACCAGTTTAATAATACTGCGTAGGGCCCCTGATCTGATTAGCTCTCCTTTCTATCACCTACAAACTTTTGATCCCCTGCAAATTATAAAGTTATGATGGTGACTTCATATTTACGGCTGCAGGAGCCATTGCATTCTAACCCCTATTTTTCATTCTCTTTAAATGTTTTGTGTATAAATCCTTTGGGAGTGAAATTTATCATACTGGGCACTGGCCCCGTTGTCCCAGTGGCTAATCCACCACTGCAGATACTACAGAACACGCTCTGGGGAGAAAGTCCAGGATATACACCTTAACGCACTCAAAGCCACCTTCACTGAACAAGGACACTCCATCAGGGAAGTAGATCATGGATTGGGCTACCCAAATACCCAGTAGTGAACCTGCTTCAATACAAAAATACTCACCCCCCCCCCCATGACTGAACACCCCTAGTTGTCACCTATGCCCCGCACTGGACCCCATTTGGGTTATCATCAAACAACTACAACCCATACTCGGTGAGGACCTAATTCTGATAGAAATCTTTCCCGAACCCCTTCTTCTGGCCTTCAAACAACCCCTCAACCTCTCCAAGCTCATCATCAGAAACAAGACCAGGCAGGACACACCAACTCAAAGTGGCACCAGACCCTGCCAGAACAACAGATGCAAAACTTTCAGATACATCTCCATTGCTACTATAATCAACAGTCCACACAAGACACCTTTCAAGATCCAGGGGTCCTACACATGCATATCAGAACATGTGGTGTGCCTCATCCAGTGTACTAAGTGCCCCAATAACAATTATGTGGGTGAAACCAAACAATCACTATGCTCTCGAATGAACTCACACAGGAAAATGATAAAAGACAAAAACGCCACATCACCAGTGGGTGAACACTTTTTATAAAGTGATCACTCTATATCTGACACCTCAGTCCTCATCCTCAAAGGAAACCTGCACAACAGTTTCAAAAGACAAGCCTGGGAGCTTAAATTCATAAAATTTTGCTAGAAACTAAAAATCATGGACTGAATAGCAATATTGGATTTATGTCATATTACAACTATCTGTAACACACTAACCCACCCTTTTTGTTCTGTGGAACCATTCAAGATGAAGTGACCTTTTGAATGGTTGCTTAGAATTTGTGCTAACTACTTATGTTAAACAGTCTGTTCAACATTGTATTTAGCTGTAACACTCTGAGTACCTTTCTCAGACCTGAGGAAGGGCTGTGTATAACTCAAAAGCTCTTCTTTCCTCGACAACAGAAATTGGTCCAATAAAAAATGTTACCTCACGCACCTTGTCTTTCTAATATGGGAATGCATATGCACAAGGGGGCTAAATTAAGGTTGCTCTGGCAACTGTAAGTTAGCATTTCCTAACAATCGAGTGCTTGACTTTACAAGCTAAATAATATTTATTTACATTTTTATGCAATTTCCTAGACTTTAATAAAAACAAAACCTCAAAAATTCTATTAATTTCAGTGTAACAACTCTCCTGTCATGCAGCCTCCTATCAAGCAACCCTGAACATTCAGCATTGCAGCACAGACTTCTACTGCTTGAGGTTCTGGAATAATTACATTAGCTGGCAGCAGAAGAAGGCTGCTGTTCTAGAGCGGAAGTTTGTGGTGGGGGAAAATAGCCTGGCTTGACTTTTGTTTTCCCCTTTTTGAGATCATAGGCTCCTGTTCCATGTGTTGCATCTTAGTGGAGCACATGCAGGGTGGGCTGTAGCTGGGATAGTGGCAAGAAGCCTGGTCTGACCTGACGTGGCTTTTCACCTCTCCTTTCCCCATCACTGTAGCTGCTCAGTAAGGTTCCAGGTGTTCCCAATACAGTGGCTGCTGCTGCTGATGGTGGGTTCTTCTTTTCTTAAATACAAAGATATCTTGTATTTAACAAATATATTTTTAGTTAAACATTATATATACAGCAATCAGAGTTTGCTGTAAGCTTCAGCAGTCACAGTCTGTTCTTCTCCCTGAATTCGAGAACGCTGTCTTCCTAACAGGGGTGGCTCTACCAATTTTGCTGCCCCAAGCAGTTGCCACTGAATTGCCACCGCAGGACACGGACTGCCACCCCATTCTGAATGCCGCCCCAAGCACCTGCTTGGAAAGCTGGGGCCTGGAGCCGGCCCTGCTTCCTAAAATGGAGGATGCCCTTTGGTGTGCATTCGGGCCCTATGCCCTTACACAGCTCCTCCACAGAGCTGCTGACAGATGCTCCACAGAGCTGCTGTTACTTTGGTGGAGTCACAGGTCCAGCTCTTTCGAAAAGGAACGTGTGGGACCCTTAATGAATGGGGGAGGCAACCTAGTGACAGACGATGTGGAAAAAGCTGAAGTACTCAATGCTTTTTTTTTGCATTGGTCTTCACAGACAAGGTCCGCTCCCACACTGTTGTCCTGGGCAACACAGTATGTGGAGGAGGTGAGCAGCCCTAAGTGGTGAAAGAACAGGTTAAGGACTATTTAGAAAAGCTGGACGTGCACAAGTCCATGGGTCCAGATCTAATGCATGCAAGGGTGCTGAGATAATTGGCTGATGTGACTGAAGAGCAATTGACTATTATCTTAGAAAATTCTTGGCGATCAGGGGAGGTCCCGGACGATTGGAAAAAGGCAAATATAGTGCCCATCTTTAAAAAAGAGAAGAAGGAGCACGCGTGGAACTACAGACTGGTCAGCCTCACCTCAGTCCCTGGAAAAATCATGGAGCAGGTCCTACACTTAGGACAGAATAATTCCATGCATCGCTACAAGCTGGGTACCTCCTGGCTAAGCAGCATTTCTGCAGAAAGGGACCTGGGGAGTACAGTGGATGAGAAGCTGGATATGCATCAGCAGTGTGCCCTTGTTACCAAGAAGGCTAATGGCATATGATGCTGCATTAGTAGGAGCATTGTCAGCAGGTCGAGGGAAGTAATTATTCCCCTCTATTCAGCACTGGGGAGGCTACATCTGGAGTATTACGTCCAGTTTTCCCTCCTCCCCCCCTCCCCGCTACAGAAAGGATGTGGACAAATTGGAGAGAGTCCAGCAGAGGGCAACGAAAATGATCAGGGGGCTGGGGCACATGACTTATGAGGAGAGGCTGAGGGAACTGGGCTTGTTTAGTCTGCGGAAAAGAAGAGTGAGGGGGGATTTGATAGCAGCCTTAAACTACCTGAAGGGGGGTTCGACAGAGCCTGGAGCTCAGCTGTTCACAGTGGTGTCAGATGACAGAACAAGGAGTAATGGTCTCAAGGTGCAGTTGGGGAGATCTAGGTTTGATATTATGAAACACTATTTCACTAGGAGGATGGAGAAGCACTGGAATGGGTTACCTAGTGAGGTGGTGGAATTCCCATCCTTAGAGGTTTTTAAGGCTGATCTTGACAAAGCCCTGGCTGGGATGATTTAGTTGGTGTTGGTCCTGATTTGAAAGGGGGTTGGACTAAATGACCTCCTGAGGTCTCTTCCAACCCTAATCTTCGATGAGTCTATGATTCTATGAATGTTTGTGTTCAGGTATTGTGGCAGACTGCTAAAATTTCCTGAGGAATGCAAGTGAAAGGAGAGAAAGTGTGTATCTCAGCCTAACCTGAATGGAATTTCTTGAAACGCATGAAATGTACATCTGTAGCCCCAAGACTTTGTTCTGGACGAATTTCAGTAGATTGCTGGAAACAAGGAAGGTTGTACAGAATCTCAAATAAAGTGTGTTTTTTTTTATAACAGAAAATACAAGGCAACTTAAATATATTATGGTAGCATTTTTAAAAGCATCTATAAGAATTAGATACTTAACTTCTATTGAGTTTCAATGGAAATTGGGAGCCCAATTCTCTTAGGTGAGACTGAAAATTCTACCATTTGAGGCTGCAGAGTCAGGTCAGACACCTCCCCAAAACATCAGGCTGTCTCATGTTTTTTCCACAATGGTGACTAGAAACTGGATGACAAAAGAAACTTTTTTCAAGCATGTCAGATCTTGATAGGGACGTGGAAAGCAAAAAAGCAGTTAGGCTTATGCCTTTTTTATTATGTGCAAATGAATTTTAAAAAAACAACTCTCCAAAGCAATACATAAGAATATGTAATCTGGAGAATATGTAATTTGGAGATGGGGGTAGGGATAGTAGGGGCTAAAAAAAGAGACTTTGCATCCCAAAGATCAGTGAAGTGGAACTGTGGTGGGGCATATGCCCCACACTGGTGCTAAAAGGGTTAAGTTGCTAGAAAGCTCAATTGAGATATACATGGAGGGTGAACCAGGCTTAACTGAAGATAAGACCAGGTAGGTGAGGAGTTGGGTGGCAAGCATAAAGGAAGCCCAGGTGAGAAGGGCGCTGCAGGGGGAGAGAGGAAGAATACTGCAATCCCTCTTTAACTGCTAGAGAGTGGTGGAAAGACCTACAGAGAGCCGGAAGTACCGGAAGCCAGGAAGGAGCTGTGGGAAAGTGCCTAAAGGAAGGTCAAAGTAGGAGGAAGTCCAGGGAGGTGGTGAGGAATTAAAGGGAACAGACTTTACCGCTCACCACAAGGTCCCTGGACAGGAACTAACAGGAGGGCCTGAGTTCCTCTACTGGGTCACTCTAAAAGGTGGTGTAGAAACACCTTACCCAAGAAGAAAATGAACTATTGAGTTTGGAACCAGGCTCCAAGGAGAAAGCTTTGGCAAGTGCAGCTGTACACAAGACTGTGTGGACTAGGGTGACCAGACAGCAAGTGTGAAAAATCGGGACGGGGGTGGGGGATAATAGGAGCCTATATAAGAAAAAGACCCAAAAATCGGGACTGTCCCTATAAAATCAGGACATCTGGTCACCCTAGTATGGACAGCCCTGCAGCTCCCAGGAAGGGAGAGACTTTAAAATGACCTGGGCAAATAGCTAAGTCACGAGAAGAGAAAGAGACTGCTTCAGGGACAGAGGAGCTGTCAGCAGGGGGCACTGGATGATTGCGACACCAGGCCTGATCATTAGGCTCCCCCAGGTGAGTGTACTCTTCTACAGAAAAAGTTTGTCCTAGTTTATGAATGGGAAATAATATTCTTATAAAACTATGTTGCATTGAAGCTACCTCTGCTGCTACTGTACCATTCTCCTTCAAAAGGTTAGACTGTTAGAGTGATGTTGATAAGTCAGTTATTTTAAAGAAGTTACTGACGTTTTTGCGTAAAAATATCATTGTGCTTTTTAACTCTCCAAACACATTTGTAAAATTGTTTCAGTCAGGCTATTTTAATTAAATTAATGAAATCCTTAAATTCTACATAAGTCCCACATTCTCTCTCTCTCTCTCTCTCTCTCTCCCTTTTTGCTGAGTTAGTGTTTTGTTTTTCCTCCAGGTGCATATTTCGAACTGTCTTGGATTATTAAGTGTAATTGATAATAAAAGCCTTAGCTCGAAAGTAATATCAATAACAAAATTAACCTAACCCTTGGGCATGGTTAAACAGAACAGGTCTCACAAGCTGAAATGTCATTAATGGCCTGGAATAACATTGATTGCTGTTGTTTGAAGTCTTCTTTCTCAAGAAATGCAGTCTGTTCCCTTTAATGTTGGCTTGAGAGATTCTCAAAAAGAGACATTTCTATCCTTCCTCGATGAGGCCTGAAAAATAATAATAATTAAAAGATGATTTATTTCAAGCTGAAACTAAATATTTTGATTTTTTTCTCAACAAAATGAAAACCTGAAAAAAATTGTACAGGACAAACAAAATGTTTCATATATAGATTAGAAATGATTTTCTAAATGTAATATTGATTCAAAATAAAAAGACAAAATGATTCATTAAAACATTCTCAGGTTTTTTTAGCTGAAACCATTTGCTGAATTCATGAATAGTTTTGGTGCACCTGAAAATGCATTTGTTTCAGTTAAAAACAATTTTTTCAAGCTCTACTCAGGACAGGAGGAAATGGCAAAGTTGTTTGTTGTAGTTTATGCTTCCAGTCAAAGCCTCATTAAGAATATTTGCCAGATCCTTGAAAGTTCTGCTTAAAAACTAGATTTCTCTCTCTCTCACACACACACACACGTAACAGATTCCATATAATGATAAATAATATCATTATTTGCAAACATGTTATTTCATAATAAAGAAAAATGAAGGCTAAAGGATCTCACAAAGAGTATGAGACTTTAAATGTTAACACAGATAATAAAAAAGGTACAAGGCAATGAAGAAACTTATACATGAGTATTCATGAAAGCCTCCCTATCAAAGTACACAAACACACTAGTAAAGCCATGATTAACACAGGTTTTAGTTATGGAAAGTCAAAAAAACAGTGTAAACTAAACTCTGCAAAGTATACTAACTGGAACAAATGTTCTCTTTTCTGTTAACTTTGTATAACACTGATGTTAACTTCTCTAACTGAGAATGGATGGACTTAACTTTACACTTTAAAACCTGTCATAGAAGAAGGGGGCATAATTTATTGAAACTTGTTTGTTACAAAGATGATATCCAAGTAGCTAGGTATGAAAACAACTCTTCCTCTTGTTGTCTTTGAATTTCAAAGAGATTTATATCTTCCTCTATATTTCATGTTTCTCTTTCACAAAACAAATTAAGAAACAGAAAATAAGTGTTAATGTAATTCAGGAGCATAATGTGTTTATATTCATTTTTTAAACATACTAAAAAGTTATTTTAAGCTTACTCAAACATACTAATGTTTAACCATCAAACTATACATTTAAATGTTTTGAGAGGCACTTTTATGCTTCTTACAAAAATCTTGCTAGGAGTATTTTACTAGAACTCCTGGGTCTTTAGCACACAAATGTTAATACCCAAATATATCACTGAATATATCTGAAAGAGAAAAAAAAATCATATTCTGGAGGAGAAAATGGAATAGCTGGATAATAAAGCAGATTTCTCTGCATTTCATGCATAGACATTACCCTGGTCAAGCCTCCAAAATGGAATAACACTAATATTCTAAGTTTCAGCCCTGGTCTACCCTAGGACTTTAGGTCAATTTAGCAGCATTAAATCGATGTAAACCTGCACCCGTCCACATGATGAAGCCCTTTATTTCGACTTAAAGGGCTCTTAAAATCGATTTCCTTACTCCACCCCTGACAAGTGGATTAGTGCTTAAATCGGCCTTGCTGGCTCGAATTTGGGGTACCGTGGACACAATTCGACGGTATTGGCCTCCGGGAGCTATCCCAGAGTGCTCCATTGTGACCGCTCTGGACAGCACTCTCAACTCAGATGCACTGGCCAGGTAGACAGGAAAAGAACCGCAAACTTTTGAATCTCATTTCCTGTTTGGCCAGCGTGGCAAGCTGCAGGTGACCATGCAGAGCTCATCAGCAGAGGTGACCATGATGGAGTCCCAGAATCGCAAAAGAGCTCCAGCATGGACCGAATGGGAGGTACGGGATCTGATCGCTGTTTGGGGAGAGGAATCCGTGCTATCAGAACTCCGTTCCAGTTTTCGAAATGCCAAAACCTTTGTCAAAATCTCCCAGGGCATGAAGGACAGAGGCCATAACAGGGACCCGAAGCAGAAGGAGCTGAGGCAAGCCTACCAGAAAACCAGAGAGGCGAACGGCCGCTCCAGGTCAGAGTCCTAAACATGCCGCTTCTATGATGAGCTGCATGCCATTTTAGGGGGTTCAGCCACCATTACCCCAGCCGTGTTGTTTGACTCCTTCAGTGGAGATGGAGGCAATACGGAAGCAGGTTTTGGGGACGAAGAAGATGATGATGATGAGGAGGAGGAGGTTGTAGATAGCTCACAGCAAGCAAGCGGAGAAACCGGTTTTCCCGACAGCCAGGAACTGTTTCTCACCCTGGACCTGGAGCCAGTACCCCCCGAACCCACCCAAGGCTGCCTCCTGGACCCAGCAGGCGGAGAAGGGACCTCCGGTGAGTGTACCTTTTAAAATGCTATACATGGTTTAAAAGCAAGCATGTGAAAGGATTACTTTGCCCTGGCATTCGCGGTTCTCCTGGATGTACTCCCAAAGCCTTTGCAAAAGGTTTCTGGGGAGGGCAGCCTTATTGCGTCCTTCATGGTAGGACACTTTACCACTCCAGGCCAGTAACACGTACTCGGGAATCATTGTACAACAAAGCATTGCAGTGTATGTTTGCTGGCGTTCAAACAACATCCGTTCTTTATCTCTCTGTGTTATCCTCAGGAGAGTGAGATATAATTCATCGTCACCTGGTTGAAATAGAGTGCTTTTCTTCAGGGGACACTCAGAGGAGCCCATTCCTGCTGGGCTGTTTGCCTGTGGCTAAACAGAAATGTTCCCCGCTGTTAGCCACAGGGAGGGGGGAAGGTTGAGGGGGTAGCCACGCAGTGGGGGAGGCAAAATGCGACCTTGTAACGAAAGCACATGTGCTATGTATGTAATGTTAACAGCAAGGTTTACCCTGAAAGAGTGTAGCCACTGTTTTATAAAATGTGTCTTTTTAAATACCGCTGTTCTTTTTTTTTCTCCACCAGCTGCATGTGTTTCAATGATCACAGGATCTTCTCCTTCCCAGAGGCTAGTGAAGCTTAGAAAGGAAAAAAAACGCACTCGCGATGGAATGTTCTCCAAGCTCATGCTGTCCTCCCACACTGACAGAGCACAGACAAATACATGGAGGCAAATAATGTCAGAGTGCAGGAAAGCACAAAATGACCGGGAGGAGAGGTGGCGGGCTGAAGAGAGTAAGTGGCGGGCTGAAGACAGGGCTGAAGCTCAAATGTGGCGGCAGCGTGATGAGAGGAGGCAGGATTCAATGCTGAGGCTGCTGGAGGACCAAACCAGTATGCTCCAGTGTATGGTTGAGCTGCAGCAAAGGCAGCTGGAGCACAGACTGCCACTACAGCCCTTGTGTAACCAACCGCCCTCCTCCCCAAGTTCCATAGCCTCCACACCCAGACGCCCAAGAACGCGGTGGGGGGGGGGGCACCGGCCAACCAGCCACTCCGCCACAGAGGATTGCCCAAAAAAAAAGAAGGCTGTCATTCAATAAATTTTAAAGTTGTAAACTTTTGGAGTGCTGTGTGGCATTTTCCTTCCCTCCTCCAGCACCCCTCCTGGGCTACCTTGGTAGTCATCCCCCTATTTGTGTGATGAATGAATAAAGAATGCATGAATGTGAAGCAACAATGACTTTATTGCCTCTGCAAGCAGTGATTGAAGGGAGGAGGGGAGGGTGGTTAGCTTACAGGGAAGTAGAGTGAACGAAGGGGCGGGGGGTTTCATCAAGGAGAAACAAACAGAACTTTCACACCGTAGCCTGGCCAGTCATGAAACTGGTTTTCAAAGCTTCTCTGATGCGTACCGCGCCCTCCTGTGCTCTTCTAACCGCCCTGGTGTCTGGCTGCGCGTAACCAGCAGCCAGGCGATTTGCCTCAACCTCCCACCCCGCCATAAACGTCTCCCCCTTACTCTCACAGATATTGTGGAGCACACAGCAAGCAGTAATAACAGTGGGAATATTGGTTTCGCTGAGGTCTAAGCGAGTCAGTAAACTGCGCCAGCGCGCCTTTAAACGTCCAAATGCACATTCTACCACCATTCTGCACTTGCTCAGCTTGTAGTTGAACAGCTCCTGACTACTGTCCAGACTGCCTGTGTACGGCTTCATGAGCCATGGCATTAAGGGGTAGGCTGGGTCCCCAAAGATACATATAGGCATTTCAACATCCCCAACAGTTATTTTCTGGTCTGGGAATAAAGTCCCTTCCTGCAGCTTTTGAAACAGACCAGAGTTCCTGAAGATGCGAGCATCATGTACCTTTCCCGGCCATCCCACGTTGATGTTGGTGAAACGTCCCTTGTGATCCACCAGAGCTTGCAGCACTATTGAAAAGTACCCCTTGCGGTTTATGTACTCGGCGGCTTGGTGCTCCGGTGCCAAGATAGGGATATGGGTTCCGTCTATGGCCCCACCACAGTTAGGGAATCCCATTGCAGCAAAGCCATCCACTATGACCTGCACATTTCCCAGGGTCACTACCCTTGATATCAGCAGATCTTTGATTGCGTGGGCTACTTGCATCACAGCAGCCCCAACAGTAGATTTGCCCACTCCAAATTGATTCCCAACTGACCGGTAGCTGTCTGGCGTTGCAAGCTTCCACAGGGCTATCGCCACTTGCTTCTCAACTGTGAGGGCTGCTCTCATCTTGGTATTCATGCGCCTCAGGGCAGGGGAAAGCAAGTCACAAAGTTCCATGAAAGTGCCCTTACGCATGCGAAAGTTTCGTAGCCACTGGGAATCGTCCCAGACCTGCAACACTATGCGGTCCCACCAGTCTGTGCTTGTTTCCCAAGCCCAGAATCGGCGTTCCACAGCATGAATCTGCCCCATTAGCACCATGATGCATGCATTGGTAGGGCCCATGCTTTCAGAGAAATCTGTGTCCATGTCCTGATCACTCACGTGACCGCGCTGACGTCGCCTCCTCGCCCGGTATCGCTTTGCCAGGTTCTGGTGCTGCATATACTGCAGGATAATGCGTGTGGTGTTTAATGTGCTCCTAATTGCCAAAATGAGCTGAGCGGCCTCCATGCTTGCCTTGGTATGGCGTCCGCACAGAAAAAAGGCGCGGAGCGATTGTCTGCCATTGCTCTGAAGGAGGGAGGGGCGACTGACGACACAGCTTACAGGGTTGGCTTCAGGGAGCTAAAATCAACAAAGGGGGTGTCTTTACATCAAGGAGTATTTCAGGCAGGACTTCACGGAGGGTTCCAATAAGAAATGGTGCACCTAAGTTATTGTTCTTATTGGAACAAGGAGGTTAGTCTGGCCTCTGATTGATACATGGCTAGATTTACCTTGCTGCACCTTCTCTGTGAGTGACTGCAGTGTGACCTAGAGGAATGAGTCCCCTAGACAGGGGAGGAGGCAAATGAGTACAAAACAAATCTGGTCTATTTCTTGTTTTGATCCACTCCATCTATCTTTTACATCTTTGGCTAGCAGCAGATGGTGCAGAAGGACTGCATGCCATCCACATCTCATGGCTGCTCAGCAGAAGATGATGCAGTAGGACTGCTAGCAATCCGTATTGCCTGCCTGCTCACCATAAGACAGTTCAATAGGACTGACTGCAGGACTAAATAGAATGACCTGGTCAAGTCACTCCAAATTTAGTCCCTGCGCCCATGTCTGCCCAGGCGCTCCCAGCCGATGTGGCCAGGAGCACCTCGGACATGACGAGGACGGCTACCAGTCGTACTGTACCATCTGCTGCCAGAAGGCAAAGGGTTGCTGCTACTGTGTAGCAATGCCGTACCACGTCTGCCAGCACCCAGGAGACATAGGGTGACGGTTACTTGAGCGGGCTCCATGCTTGCCGTGGTATGGCGTCTGCACAGGTAACTCAGGAAAAAAGGCGCGAAACGATTGTCTGCCCTTGCTTTCACGGAGGGAGGGAGAGAAGGAAGGGGGGGCCTGACGATATGTACCCACAACCACCCGCGACAATGTTTTAGCCCCATCAGGCATTGGGATCTCAACCCAGAATTCCAATGGGCAGCGGAGACTGCGGGAACTGTGGGATAGCTACCCACAGTGCAATGCTCCGGAAGTCGACTCTAGCCTCGGTACTGTGGAAGCACTCCGCCGAGTTAATGCACTAGAGCATTTTCTGTGGGGACACACATACTCAAATATATAAAACCGATTTCTAAAAAACCGACTTCTATAAATTCGACCTTATTCCGTAGTGTAGACATACCCTCAGAGTAGCAGCCGTGTTAGTCTGTATTCACAAAAAGAAAAGGAGTACTTGGCACCTTAGAGACTAACAAATTTATTTAAGCATAAGCTTTCGTGAGCTACAGCTCACTTCATCGGATGCATTCAGTGGAAAATACAGTAGGGAGATGTATATACACAGAGAACATGAAACTATGGGTTTACCATACACACTGTAAGGAGAGTGATCACTTAAGGTGAGCTATTACCAGCCGGAGAGCGGGGGTAAGGGGTGGGGGAGGACTTTTTGTAGTGATAATCAAGGTGGGCCATTTCCAGCAGTTGACAAGAACATCTGAGGAACAGTGGGGAGTGGGGGGGAGGATAAACATGGGGAAATAGTTTTACTTTGTGTAATGACCCATCCACTCCCAGTCTCTATTCAAGCCTAAGTTAATTGTATCCAGTTTGCAAATTAATTCCAATTCAGCAGTCTCTCGAAAACACTTAATTGTGGCTCAGACTGTCCCCCCAGCTCCTGCCCAGAGCATATTTATGGATATTTAAACCTGTTTTTAGCTACACATAATATCCCTTTCTGACTTATGAATTTATTTCATGACATATATATTTGCAAAGCTGTTTATAGCTTAAAATGCCCATGTTTAATTTAAGACAATCAGTTCACATCTGTTCAATCTATTAAGGCAGCAACCATGCCAAGTAATATGACAGCAGTATTACTCAACATCATTGCAGGCAATGACATATGGTGGAACATAAGGACAAACAAACAAATAAGAAGTTTTTTTATAAAATCAAAACCAGGGCATTGTCTTAGTTAGAACAAACCACTTGTTAGCACAGCTGCTTAAACAGAATATTAACCTCAATATTTATTTGCATGCTGTGGTGTTGTAGCCATGCTGGTCCCAGGCTATTAGGCCTGGTCTACGCTACAAAGTTAGATCGACTGAAGCTGCCATGCATTGACCTAGTTGTGCATGTGCATTTGTCTATGGTTAAATTTGTCTCCCACCAATGTAAGTGCCCCATTACAACGACACAGTAACATCACCTCCGTGAGCAGAGTTGAGCCATGGTCGAAGAAGACCTCTGTGTAGCTCAGAAGTTTGTCTCTCTCACCAACAGAAGTTGCTCCAATAAAAAGATATTACCTTACCCACCTTGTTATGTTTGTTCTTATGTGAACAAACAGTAGATCTCCTCATAAAGTATGTAAAAAGGTTTGCAAAGAGATATGTTCTGAAATCTGATGGCTTATGCTGCTCAAGGAAGGGTTTGATCCTGCACCACTAAAATCAGTGGAAGCTTTGCTACTGACTTCAATGGGGACAGGGTCAGGCATTAATTATAAGGAGCACATAGAACATAAAATAAACTTGTTTGCAATATACAAAGTTTCCTGTCATATTGGTTATTGTGAAAATAAGCCACAGCTACCTAGAGTTACAGCTATTACCACTAGAGCAGCGTGGGAAACTGGCTTCCCAGTTTGTGAATATTTTGAGAGTTTGGACACTTTTAATACCCCAGATCAGGATGACAAGTCAAAATGGAGAAAGTTTTTGTGACTAGAAAAACCAAAAATGTTTTGGTTTTAGACTTTTTTCTCTTATAACCTTTTCCAGTCTAATATTCAAAACAAAAAGCCATTCTGAATTGGAAAACTAAAACTTCTTGTTTAGAAAATGTAATGTGAAATGTTTCAATAATTTCAAAACTTTTTGTCAAAAATCTTTTGAGTCAAGAGGCTCATTGAAATTAACCTTGTTTCACAAGAAGTTTTGGTTTTGATGAATCAACATTTTTGATGAAAAAATGCTTTGTTAAAAAGTTCCGTACCGGCTCTATTTGCTACACCAAAGCAGACATGAGCCAATTTGTAAGGTGTTAAGTTTCCAACATGGCCATTATAGATTCTTCAAATCAAGGCAAGAAAAAAACATAATGTGGCAGGTCACTTTCATAATATTACATAGTAGAGATGTTTGAAAATGAAAAGGAAAATTCTGAAAAGTTTCAGAGTTATTTCCATTTCACCAAGTGTGAAATGGGCCCATTTTTCCTTTTTAACACAACGTTAACAGAAATTTAGATTTTGTGTTTACCAAAAAAAAAAAAAAAAAAAAAAAATCATCAAAATGTTTGTTTCCTGAAAAATGTGGATTTTTAAAATGAAAAATATTGATAGTAGTGTTTAATTTGAGGAAGGGCTTTCCAGGACTGAGCCCTGGCACCTCTAGCACTGGCAGTTCATAGCCCCGGCACCTCTGGGCTTGCTGCATTGGTTATGAAAGTAAAAAAAACTGCTTAAGCCATGGCACCTCTTTCATTATAAATTAAACACTGACTATTTCAAGAACAAGTTTGTTAAGAAGAAATTCATGAAAAAGTCTGCAGCTTTTTAGGGGAAAATGCATTTGAAATATTTTGACCAGCTCCGTTAGCCATATTTAAGAAAGTGTTCATGTGGGTTGTGTGCAGGGAAATTTCTTTTCACCTGTGGCCAGCAGCTTTTTACATGAACTGAAGACTGTTAATTCTTGCAATTTTTATTCTAGCAGATAGCAGATAATATTACTTCTTTTATTTTCTAATCCTCTTGTGGATCTTGCTAAGTTATTTGACCCAATAGTATTCTGCAGTAGTGATTTTCAGTGCTTAATTATACAGAGCAATTGGAGTAAGTGCTGGGATCTGGCCCCATGAGTCTAAAATTGTGTCAAATTCACAGTATATGTAACTAATATAGATGACAAACAATGTCCCAAAAATGGTCAGCAAAACATATTTAATGCAATTGTAGTTCATTAAAGAAATAAAAAGTTGATTTGTGCTGTTCTCCATTTGCCTTCCTTCCATTTTATTTTTGAAGTCGTATGACTTTATATTATTCTCACAAGTCCGCTATCCAGTTATTGAGAAATTTAGTATTAGTATCTAAACCCCCATAACAATACAAATGAAATAGAAATATTATGGATGAGCTGATGGTCTATATGTTTTGTTTATACTACTTCCCAGAAGAGCTATACTAAAATTAACATCAGCTGAAAAAGAAAGTAACATTTGTAAGACACAATAAAAGTAATAATTATACTGAGCACTTGCAAATCAATGACAGAGCAAGGATTTGAAAGAACTCCCAGCCCCATTCTAAATCCACTGGATTGCTTAACTTTTCTCAGATTATTAACCATAAAGTAGTTTAACAATAGGAATATTTTTAGTATTTATATCCTGACCTGTTTGAAAGGTACATAGGAATAATCTCTGCCATTAATACCTCTGCCATTAATACAGAAGTTTCAGCCTCTGGTCCCCTATATGAAGTATGCTGGTACTTCCAGTTAGGGTCAAGCTAGGGTGACCAGATAGCAGGTGTGAAAAATCGGGATGGTGGGGCAATAGTTGCCTATATAAGACAAAGCCCTTAATATTGGGATGATCCCAATAATATTGGGATGTCTGGTAACCCTAGGTCAGGCCCTCTCACCCTGGAAGGAGCTAGAGCAGGTCCTTAATCAACTGATCTAGCTCACTCACAAAATAGCTTCTTTATTGATGTGCTCTGGGGCTTTCTCTACTTTCTGTCACATTTTCTTACTAAATTCTTCCCTAATTTATTTCTTGTATTGTCTGATGAGATAGATGAGCAAAATGTATTATGTTTATTGTGTAAAACCATTGATTCTCTGAGTAGACTCCATTAGCTAGCTTTGATCCCATTGAATCCTGATAGACCAGTTTGGTCCAGGCCAATGTGTTCTCTACAAAATCAACATTTTCAAATACTTTGAAGAAGCATCCATTGCTCTGCCTGATCAAAGCATGCTCAAGTATCTGGAAAGAGGGATGCATCTGTTATACCAACTACAAAATGTAGCTTGATACTTTCAGGTGATTGTTCTTTAAACTGCCTTATATAAGGTAGTAGGTTTTGAATAGAAGGCCTTTTATTTTCATTTTGTGTTCCCATAGTTTTTGCACTATGAGAGAGGATGGATTGGAAAGCTTGGCTGGGCCTTCCTATATAATTTAGGTCACACTTGATATTAACTTTCCATTTATAAAGGGTTAATGATCTATAACAATGATTATCCATTTATTAAAACACCCATTAACATTTATTAATGCTTTTAAAACTATTTATAAATAAAATATTAATATAAAGTGCAACCATAACTTATTATTTTGTATCACTCTACATCTTTCCCTGGAGAGGTTGTTGGTGTTAGAGTCAAGTAATTAAGTATCCACAAAATATTGTTGGTGGTTATTTTCTAGGTCTTGCAGGTTATCTCAGGATTTGGAAGGGTTTTGAAAGATTATCATGGACACTGTCGAGAAGCCTGTAAAGTGAATTTCAATATATTGCAAGAATTTGCTATACTTTTCAGTTGATGGCACTATAGAAATGTAGTGCTTCTGTGACACCAGTATTCCCATTCCAAGCTCTTGCACACACCAGGCTTCATATAAAGTATGAATAATGTATATAATATAAATATATTCATATAATATAAATAATGTAAAGTGTTGGAAGAATGAGGTTTTCACAAATCAAAACAATCCATGATGTCTTTCCTAAGCAGACCATTGTAACTTGTGTGCTTATGCTTTTCCTCCATGTCAGCTTTACTCTACATTTAATACTCGGTGAAAGTAATTGCACTAATAATGTGTTGATTAAAATTGCATTAATTTTACATAATCAAATAATGATTATTAATTTAAGTTCTAATACACCACAAAATGGCTAATTCTTCAGCCATTTTACATTTAAATGCGTAACGGAAGTTAACATGGTTTTGAACAGCTCATTCAGCGTGCTACAATATCCTGTGAATTTCTCTAATTGGGTAAAGAGACAACCTTTATATAAATACAAGAAAAGTTCTGATCATGCAGTGCTGAGGCTACACAGGGAAACACAAAAAAGTCAGGAAATGAAAAAAGTAATGATTCCCACAGCACATTAATTCTCTCACATTGAACATGCTAAGTTTAAATCATGAAAAATTGCTATTTGTATCCCCATGTCTGTGCACTGATTTCACCCTGGGGGAACAAGAAGTGGTGGCACTGCTGTTACCCTCCCCCTCGGAGTTCCACCAGGTGAACGCGTCTTTAATTTACAGTCCGTGCTCCAAAGGAGAGATCCATTAACAAAGTCTGCCTGGAAGATCCATTTTCTGGGCTACAGCAGGCAACTCCAGGCCCTTGGTGGAACAGAGTTCGTAGGCAGCTTCACCAGGGTACTTGTCATCCAGGTGGACTTTTGATCACCAGGCCCACAGTCTGTGTTCACTAGTGGAATCAAGCCAAATTGTATAGTTTTACATGGTACATTTTTAGTAGCTTAGCTGTTAATCAAAAATGTTTAATGTGGCTGAATTAACATTACTGTGAGAATCTTGGGGTTGAGCCTCAATGGCACAGGATTTAGAAAGGTGGCTCCCATGATCCTGAGCTGACTGGGAGATGTAACTGTCCCTGGCAAAACTTAGAGCATCTTCAAAGTACTGTGTCTGCAGCCAGCTGCTATGCCAGCTGAGGATTGTGCTCTGTCCTACCCCAGTACACACTTTCCTGACTTGACAAACCCTCTGTGTGGAGGCAGAAAGGTAGCATAGAGTTGGCTTTATTCCAGTCAAGGATTCTTCTTGGTTGTGGGAAACTTCGTTTGCTGCGTTAGTGCAGTTTTCTGGTGACTGTGTGAAGATTTACCCCTTTAACTTTTGTTTCTCGGCTTTATTTTGTATTTTGATATGTAACCTTAATGTTGCATTAACATAACTAATCCCAACTAGGCTTTGATGTTGATAGTTTTTGAGATGAATGAGGAGCTGGGGAGATAGACTTAATACACATTGGCAAATTGGGTCTTAGAAGAAATATAGACAACATGGTGGTAAAAATGCGTATGACATCCTGTACCTTATCTCCACTTGCATTGTCACAAGGTAAGCGGGGCTCTGTAGGATCTGCTAGATTCTTGGGAGATGCCGGTTGGGCGTGATCATAAATGATTCTTGTAATATGTTTTTTAATTACTCCTCCGAACATCTGTCTCTTTATTGCCAGGTGATCACTATAACAAATATGACAATTGTTTAAAAACCAGTCACTTCTTTTTGTTCCTGCATCATATGTAAAATTCAGTTATAGCCAGTGCATGTAGTGCTTCCTATTAAGGTTGCCCAACGCTTTCCATTATAAGACCCTGTTTTCAGTTGTTTACAACTTTGTCAGACTTTAACCATTCTGACTGAAATTTTCTATTCTGGGTATCTGCCTCAGGCTGAAGTGTTTTGGAAACTTCAGCAAAAAAACAGTTCAGCCACTTCTCAGAACAAAATTAAGGAAAAAATGTTGTTTTACCCATGTTAAAAAAATTCTTGAAACTGTTTCATTGAGAAGCTCTAGTGTTTCTATCCTCTGAAGCAAAGACTGAAAATTTGGTGTGTGTGTGTGTGGGGTCTCACCCTGGTATTTGTTCTCTGCTTCACATGCTCAGAGAGAGTCTTTTAGCATTTGGCAGCTACAGTCTCTGAAGATTCTCTGTACTGAGTGTATTCTACCCTCTCACAGCTCATAGCTGTGACCCGACTGTGCATATGCCATCCCCATTGACCATACTCCAGCCCACGGATGTAGGGGCTGAGCAGGACTTCCCCTGCAATTACTTCTGGCTGTTCTGGTGCTGGACATGAGAACTGGGAGCAGAAAAACACTTCTGTGCTCTCAGCGTTCTCCCTGTTGGGCCCAGGAAGTGTCCAAGTAGCCCAGGAAGAGGAGGAAACAATCTCACTGGATGGAAGAAGAGTGAGGAATTGGGCCTGGGGGCAGTGAAAGGATTGACTGGGGTACAGGGCTGGAGATTTGTGGAGTGGAGGGACTAGAATGAAGATGAGAAGCTGTGGGGAAAGTGAGGGGGACTGGGACATGGAGCTGAAGGGGCGGGGAAGACTGCCCCTGGGACAAAGATAGGCTGGAGGGGCCAAATGGAGTTGGGCTTGAGAAACACAAGGGCAGAAGAGTCTGTAATCACTAGAGAACACTCCTCTCAGAACCTGGAATTGAACCCAGGCTTCCTAAGTTCATACTTTGTAGCAGGTTTGAAGATGCTAAGGAGCTGTTCTCTGGACTGGTGAGATACTGACCTTTGCTTTTCTGTATTGTGCAGTTATGTCTTTGACTAATGAAGATCGTAGAGCCTATCTGATGCCTTATCAATAATCTAAATCAAACCCTAACAGTTTGCTTAGGAAAGAAGTAAGCCTGCCTGATTCGTCATTCTTTAAATGTCTTCCATGGTTTTAATTTACCAATATGGCAGATAACTACCTACATTTATATTCAAACTGGTATCATGAGTTTACTGTTTCTTTCTTACTGTATGTATTTGACACTATAGTTAACATATATTTAAAGTATCCTTTCAGCGCAGTTAGGAATCTAGACTTGCTCCAACATTTATTTCAGTACTGCTCCTTTAAGAGTCAGGCAGAGTGGACAGCACTGGATTTTTCATTCTTCACAGGGGACTGTGTAGCTCATGCACTCAAAATGGCAATAAGAGGCTTAGAGAGTGCTCACTGTCCTTTTCTCTAGATTTTTGTAACTGAATATAAACATAACCATTTCCCATGTGGTAAGGTTTTTTTTTAAATTGCTCTTTGCTGCATCAGAGGAGATGCCTCTGCCATCTTGGAATTAATAACATGGAAGTGTCTTGCGGTTCCTGTTACACACTCAGGAAGGAGCTGCAAGTGTGCCATGCTTTTATTGCAGAACCTATGGGCATAAGTAAACAAGCAGAACTTGGAGGGCAGCAAACAATACATTATAATTTAAAACTGTGTCGAATTATCAGTATTTGCTTTATTTTCACTTGTAAATCAAGATTTTTAGGAGTACTCACATAAATTCAACAGCAATCAGTAAGTTATGAAGTTTCACCTAAACACAGATTAATGTTTACTTTGCCACTGGCAACATTTCCTTCCTGGCCATAAAGGAAAAATGACTTGTGCTTAAGTAAAAATTCCCTGAAAGAACTTTCCTCAATGAAAATTTCCCGAAATGATTTCCCCCGCTTTGTTCAAGGTGATGTGTTTGCAGTGGAAAAAGCAGAATTTTCCTTCAAATGAGGCAAGGGCAATTTGTCACTTAAGTTCTTAAGTTTTACTTCTGAGGAAAACTGAGGTTTTTTCCCCAATAAAACTGGAAAAAAAAAAGAAAAAAGAAAAGAAGAAATGCAAAATAGTCTTGTTTTTAACAAAATTCTTAGATTTCACCATTCTTCCATTGCTGAAATTCTTGAAAAAATAGTTCTAAGTATACTGAATTTTTTCTTCTGTCTGTCTATTCACTCATCTTGTAAAGTGTCAGCTGTAAAATGTAGTAAAACCATGGACATTATACAATAAGAAAAGGCACTTCTTTGAAACATATCTATATAAAGTGTTAACCTCTTCTGTCATATTCAGGTGCTATACGGCTCTGTTCTGTGTCCATAGTAATGTATGAAATAACAAAGGAATAAGATAATATACTGTATACATCCATAAAACCATACAGATTCCCT
Organism: Caretta caretta; assembly: GCF_965140235.1. Taxonomy (NCBI): domain Eukaryota; kingdom Metazoa; phylum Chordata; order Testudines; family Cheloniidae; genus Caretta; species Caretta caretta. The sequence continues at coordinate 49,591,912 of NC_134216.1, read as the reverse complement.
TCTTCTGAACTTGCACTGAACAACACAAGGGAACTGAATTTAGTTAATCTGTAATATTCCAAAAGGCAAAAGATATTTTAAAATCTTCTGGTGTTGCTACCAATTAGAAACATCCATGAACATCAGTGAATAGAAGAACATCTAAATCCGACACTGTAAATTTATATATAATAACAAGAAAAACAGGGTTCTGTAGGGAAGAGTAGTTTTCTAGTTTCACTATTATGTATATTTCAAAACATAAGCATATGAAATTAGGATAAAATCACTGAAAGTCTCATTAAGAATTCATCTTTTGTCTTTGTAACATCTGTCATTATCAGAATGATATTCAGCAGTCATTACTGTAGTCCCTGTTGCTAGAAAAAAATTACTTTGTACATCGTAATATGGCAGTTAAAAATCCCTGTGGGGAATTTAATTTGGATCTTTTATAGCAGCAGCATAAACTAATATATTCTAAGAAAGTTAAATTGTCTGTGACTGTTCCAACAACACATTAGATAAATCCCAAAGTGCCACCACCATAAGAGTCAAATGTCATGAGCTCCAAAGATGGAGTTAGAACAATGAATTAAATGATCTGTAACAATGGAAGCATCATAACAAATTATGAGTTTGCAGTGTATTTTCATATTTACTGTACAAATTCTGCCATTTTGTCATAGATAGGAAAAATGCAACACCATTACTAACATGTTGTAAACTATGAAAATATATATGATGCATTTAGACTGTTACTCTGATTACATAAATGTCCTGAGGAGCAGTAAAGATCAGGTGTTTGTGCTGCTGTTTTTAGATCTATTAGCTCTGCTCAATATGGTTGCTCATGAGGTAATCTTGATGCAGACCCTAGTAGGAGTAAGCGGTGCTGACTTTTGATGGTTTCTTTTTTCTTTTGGAAGGCACCCAGAGGATAACTTTAGTTTTGCCCTGAGGCTGTTCTTATATGTACTCAGTTAAAGAGAGCAAAGAAGAATTCTGCTGGCCCGCAAAGTGCGGTGAACTACATAAACTGTGAGAGGAACTCCAGGGAATGGTACCTGAGAGTCAGCTCTTTGTGACCGCTGGAAGGACTTAGAGAGGGTGAGAGCTGAGCCCCGAAGGTGGGTGTCATAAATATAAAGGGAAGGGTAAACCCCTTTGAAATCCCTCCTGGCCAGGGGAAAGCTCCTCTCACCTGTAAAGGGTTAAGAAGCTAAAGGTAACCTCGCTGGCACCTGACCAAAATGACCAATGAGGAGACAAGATACTTTCAAAAGCTGGGAGGAGGGAGAGAAACAAAGGGTCTGTGTCTGTCTGTATGCTGCTCTTGCCAGGGACAGAACAGGAATGGAGTCTTAGAACTTTTAGTAAGTAATCTAGCTAGGTATGTGTTAGATTATGATTTCTTTAAATGGCTGAGAAAAGAATTGTGCTGAATAGAATAACTATTTCTGTCTGTGTATCTTTTTTGTAACTTAAGGTTTTGCCTAGAGGGGTTCTCTATGTTTTTGAATCTAATTACCCTGTAAGATATCTACCATCCTGATTTTACAGGGGGGATTTCTTTATTTCTAATTACTTCTATTTTTTATTAAAAGTCTTCTTGTAAAAAACTGAATGCTTTTTCATTGTTCTCAGATCCAAGGGTTTGGGTCTGTGGTCACCTATGCAAATTGGTGAGGCTTTTTATCCAACATTTCCCAGGAAAGGGGGGGTGCAAGTGTTGGGAGGATTGTTCATTGTTCTTAAGATCCAAGGGTCTGGGTCTGTAGTCACCTAGGCAAATTGGTGAGGCTTTTTACCAAACCTTGTCCAGGAAGTGGGGTGCAAGGTTTTGGGAAGTATTTTGGGGGGAAGGACGCGTCCAAACAGCTCTTCCCCAGTAACCAGTATTAGTTTGGTGGTGGTAGCGGCCATTCCAAGGATAACGGGTGTAATATTTTGTACCTTGGGGAAGTTTTGACCTAAGCTGGTAAAGATAAGCTTAGGAGGTTTTTCATGCAGGTCCCCACATCTGTACCCTAGAGTTCAGAGTGGGGGAGGAACCTTGACAGTGGGTCTGAAGAATAGCCTGAGAGTGGCAGAAACATGGTTCATTGTTTTGGATGTTTTGTTTGGTTATTTAATTGGACTTTTGTTATCCCGGAAGGGGAGTGAACTTTACATGTGACCTGGTGGGAGGGCTGAGTCACCCAGAAGACTGTTGCAGAACAAGATTGGCCAACAAAAGGGGGTGCTAGAGCAGAAAAACCTCTACAGTGCCACATCCTGGCATGAGAGGGGGGATTCTCTGACAGTGAGCTTCCACCCTATCCCAACAACGCTCCACCTTTATTAAACTGCACTCAAACCATTGCCATTTGTTTAATGGTGTTTTCTTGTGTGTGTCTGTGTAGGACACGTAGCAACATTTTGAAGTGCTTCTTCACCTTACATATTATAGGACTCTGAGTTTTGAGCCATATCTTTTCAAAATAGATATCCCATATGGATTTAATTGTGTAAAATAAAATGTTAAAGTTTTCAAGACAAAATGGTCAAATGTGTCAATCTCTACATAGTTGTGTTTAATATCTTTGATTTGAATATATTATCTTGTGTCTCCTATCTTAATGACAAAATAGAATATTTTAATTTTAATATTTTATTTTGGGGGAAGATTTACTATTGTGTACTAGAGAGATGTATAAATCAACACCCCCGTTCCAAACTATCCTCACCTTTCAGGAAAAGTGGAAAAAATTGAGCTCATCGATCGTATACACTTGTAGGAAGAAAAAGGCTTGAAGATTTGTGATTGGTATGTGGCTGGGATGAGTAAAATTAAGGATATTGCATGAGTGACATAAGAAACCTTTTGTTTGGATACGTCACAGAGGAGGAATAAAAGAAATGAGGTTTTTTGAGACAAATTCTTTTCATCTGTTTTTTAAAACTGAGGAGGCATTTTTATCACCCTTTTTAAGGCATCCTACCCTTGCAGTCAAGGAACCAGTGGCAACATGTTCATTTCCCCATTTTGCTTTTTCTTACAACAAACATTGTGGGTGGTATTTGTTGTTGCAAATCTGCTTACCTGTTGATAGCAAATGAAATGCAGGATGTGGCCATTTATTCATCAAACCACTTAAGCACATGATTAAATCCCATTGCCTTCAAAGGCTTTAATTAAACAAACTCATGTTCAAGTCCTGTGCTGAATCAGGGCCTCTATAAACAAAATTGGAGTTTAAGATTGGATCTCATCATCTTAAATCTACATTATCCCTTTTGCAAAAACACAGGACCTCATTGTGTGACATTTATTTAAATTGGTGAACACTTGCTAACATGAAGTGTCTTATAGATTTTGATGGGACGGGTAGAGTGAGTTGCTAATGGGGCCTTATGCTTTCGTAAATAAACAGTAGATCAGTACATCCACAAAAATCGGTGCTGAGTAGGTAATAGTTGCATCCTTCCAAAAATGCAAATTGAAAACCTTACTGTCCACTAAAGCATAACTGAGCTGACAGTGGCTGTACCATCTGGTCGCCCTTCAGGGATTTCAAAAATTCACTTCACCATAAACTGAAATAAATAAATTTGATGGAAAAGCAATTCAGAACAATGACCTCTTCATTTATTAACTGTGGCAAAAATTACAAGAGAAATGTCCAAAAGATTTTACAATAAATGAATCACCACTTACATCAGAAGAGAATATAAACTCAGAGCATACACTTTATTATTTTTAATTAATATCACTACATTGCTGAAACAGCATATGACTTCGTGCTATATCATTGCTAGAAATATATTGGTGATGTGCAGATAGAAATAGAAAGTGGATTTTTGCTGTGTCTCGCTGATATCTGTTATTCACTCCTAATTTCATATCTCCCTGAATAGCATCAATTGTCAATTTTTTTCAGATTATAGTCCCTGGAGTATGCACATGCAATTCTCAATATAGCCTTTTTTTCAGATGTTTTTTATGTAAAGTGCTGTGTGACTTTAGAAGCATTTTGCTGCTGTTACTTTGAAAAGGACTTCATCATTATAGAATGAATGGAGAAATAAATTTTGAAACAATGAGAAGAAGTAGAATAAAATCTTCAGAACTAGCAGTGTGCAACTTGGCTTTTTAGTGCACTACCTGAAGGTAGTATATTATGCTACCCTGCTAATAAGTCTTAAATTTGTAAATCTTATCAAAAAGCTCTGTAAGCCTGATCTTTTGCCTTTGAGATTTATCCTTCCTGGAATTTTTCCTGTAATACTTAGACCGATTATGTAACTATAAGAAAAGGCAGGGACATAATACATTTTCCTAGCTTTTTATATGAAAAGATAAGCTCATCCTGGTTTGCAGTGTACTCTTTCTAAGAAAGCTTGTAATTCTTAAAAGCTTTGGGTTGAAAATCTATAGGCCAGATTCTGATATCCTTACTCATGCTAAAATATTATATAATATGAATAAGGGATATCAGAATCTGCTGTATGAATTGTTGATACTTTAATTCATTAGAGTAGTCTCTTGAAAACAAATTCAAATGCTCACATTTCCAGCTTATGGTAAAACTTTTATGAATCAGAATGATACTATTCATGACTTAAGTCAACTTTAATATGAATTTCATAGTGTATTCTTCAGAAGAAAAATATTCCTAAGGACAGCTATTTTTACAAACACTATTCCATTATAAAATAAGAGAAAATATACTATATGCTGTGAAGTATGAAACAGAAAGAGTTAATAGGAAAGTAGACTGGAAGGGGTCATTTTAGTTCAGTTTAGAATGCTGTGGGAACAATGTGTGTGTTATTTAAGCTTCTATGAAAGTTCGACATACTATATCTTGGGGAGTTTTTTGTCTCCACATTTTCCAGATCGGAACATGTTTTCTATGAGCTGAAAGTGTCTTTGAACAAATGTCTGAACTAAACCAAGACAAGAGAGCTAACATTAGAGTTACGCAAATAACTGATTTTATGACATGCTGGAAGTTCTGAAATTTAAAAAAAAAACAAAACCGTTCCGGTTGAACCAAAACTGACTCTTTTCGAATTTTCGATGAAGTGAAAGTGTTAGAAAAAATGTGTTTTGGGGCTGAACCAAGCATTACGTTTAATCTCAAACATTTCATTTTGGGCATTATTATCATTTTTAATACAAGCACAGAAAATGAAGGGCTAGATTCACCAGGAATTGGTGCCCTAGCTACAAGACAATTGGGTATTGTGGAATAGGGCTCTCTCAATCTCCCCTGTTGAAGCTGTTCCACTTTATATAAATTAAATATTCATTAGATCAGGGACCAGAACCAAGGTGTCCCCAGTCCCAGGTGAGTGCTCTAATCACCAAGTAGGAGAGACCTTTTCTCTCTCTCTGGTCCAATGACTAGAGATGTTTGTAGAAATTATAATTTAAAGATGCTCCTTCATAAGGGACAATATTATGAACATAGGAATTCGGAGATGTTCCCTGGAGGCAGAGGTTGGGAACACCCCATGGCTTTGTGAAGCAGTTCACCAGAGATGTTCTTCAGAGCAGGGATCTGAAGCTGGGTCTCTAACAGGTACATTTCCTAGTTGTTGGGTATGAGGGCAGCAACACCGCCACAGTCCTTCAACCTCTCAGGAGTGGTACTGAAGGCACAAGATGTGTCAGGAACCTAACCCTCAGTCATGTCTCATGACTGAGCATGGACAGAGGTGTTCTTCTCAACAAGGGCTGAGGTAGGCAACTCAGAGAGAAACAGAAAGAGCAAAGAGGAGACCTGAGTTGGCAGGGGTACAGGTGACAATGAAATGCAAAAGTGTATAAACCAAAGGTTAATAAATCCACTTGGAACAGGAAAAAGTAAAGCTGTACGTTCCCAAGGAATAACTATAGGGTAGATAGGACACTTCCCAGAGAACTAAGTGAAGCAGAAATTAAAAATTCAGGATAAGATTTTAAATACGCAATTTTATGTCCAGGTCCGAAAGGAATATTTTGGCACCTAAATAAATTGACTAATTGAACACCTACCAGCTACCATTCAATGAAACTACTCACATGTGCAAAGTTACACATGCGCTTAAAAAGTCTGTGAAGGATCAGAGTCCAAAAGAACAAAGCATCTTTAGATGAACAAGCAATAATATCTCTAGATGAACTAAGAGTAATCAGTTGTTTGTGTTACCAGCCTCCCATTAGGGCTAAAAATCTAATTAGGGCAAAGTGGGAGATTTTCCCATTGAAAGTAAATGGGCACTTTGTGCCTTTGACAATCTTTCCTTAATAGTCGAGATTAAACTAGCAATTGTGAGATACTGTACAATGTGAAATAGCCAAATACAGAGTAAAGCAGATAGTTCTGTTCTTCCTCTTGTTCTCATGTCTTATAACACAAGGCCCATTCCTGCATTCCTTGCATGCTCAAAACACCCACTGAAGCCAATGGGAGTTTTCAGTGCACAAAGAATGCTGAGCCCACAATTCAATCAAAATGTGGCAGCATGTGCATTTCATGAAGTAACATCATGCTGTGAGCAGTGAATTGATGTGACAAGGGACAAAGAATTTATTGAAAGAATAGTACTGTAGTAGAAAGTATGGATTGGCAATCAAATTGGGTATAGAACTACTTTAGTTACAGAGAAGAATTTGAAATGAAACCATACCTTAACCGAATTACACTTGAATTATGTTTTCAATGGAATTGAATTTGAAAACTAAAATGTGTTGTCAAAAGAGCTTTGTTTTCATTCATATTTTTAGACTGGATATCGAGAACAAGGAAACAATTTAAAAATAAAATAGAAGTTCTATAGCCTTTGGCGCCCATTACGCTACATCTGCACTGAATTTGTCAACCACTCACATTCTTCCCTTGGTTCTCATAGCAGGTGGCATGTTGTAATGGGAGAGCCCCAAGAAAGTCAGCATGCTGCATACACTAAAGTAGGTGAGCAGGCAATAATCTCATGAACACAGAGAATCAACTGTAGTTCTACTGCTTTTTTCTGCACTGCACTAGACTACTGTGGTTCTGCTTCATCAAATTACAAACTCATATTGTGCCTTTAGGTTCACACAGCCAGAGACTAAGGATGAAATCCTAGCCCCATTTAAATCAATGAGAGTTTTGCCATTGACTTCAATGGGCACAGGAAATCACCCTATAACAGGAGCATGCACAGTCATGCTCCTTGTATTTATGTTTGTGTAATGTAAACATTTTGCAGTACAGGAGACAATGGAGCTAGCTGTTTTAGATGTGAACTCTGGAAAATAATACCTTCCAGGCCAAATGCACCACAGGACAAGAGAAGAGAACATCAGGTCACTTAACTCACTGAAAGATATGGTTGGAGAGAGCAGAACTGTGCAGTTGGTAGTTGTCTGTGAAAGTTCATAGGAATTGCCATATTTAGATCAGATTCCAGGTCCATCTAATCCAGCATCCTGTCTCCTTCAGTGGCCACAGCAGATGTTTCAGAGCCAGGTATATAACCCCCCAGAGGTAAATTCAGGATAATCTACTCCCCACATTAGGTTCTGGTTCTCTCAAACACAAACTGAATGCAAACCAGCCCAACTGGCCTGAATGGTGCTAAGAATGGGCTCTTAATAGTTTTATGTAGAATATAGATGTTGGTTGTCATACTTGGGTTAAAAGCTCCTTTCCAAAACCAAGCAGCACATGGGAAAACTACAAGATGCAGATTACTTGTTCTTTATCTCCTCTTTTTCTTTGGTTTTTGAATTTTTATTGTTGTCCTCATTTTTTTTATCACCTTTTTAGTGCCTACATATTTTAGATCCTTCAGGTTTCCAAGTTTTACAAGTGTTTTTATTAATATTAAAAATCAAAAAGGTTTACTTACTTCCAGGTGGAGTTTCCTATGGTCTCTAATTTACACTTAAAAGTCAAAATAAAACCTTGCTTCTGTTGCTAATCAGTATTAAACAGAAGACTCAAAAAGAAGGCTCTGGACTTCAAAATACACTTCTTTTGCCTAGATATTTGCAACCTTGCGAAGATCACAGAAAGAAGCGTGGGAAGCTGTTGACTGCAATAGAGAACCATTAAGTTTGTCTCCTTGCAGAAAAAGCAGTCTGATCACTACATCTCACATCTGTTCTTTTCAACCTAAAAGCATAAAAGAAAATGAGACATGGGGGGGGAAAGGGGGGCGAAAATCTCAATATGCTGGTACAGAAGAGTGTTGATTCTATTGTTTTCTCCAACTGTGAAATCCCATTCCATTTAGCCTTAGAAATTTTAATATATGAAGGAGGATTCTAATCATGTTTTTTAACTGCAAGGTTGAGGACAAGCAAACTGTCCTGGGATTATTTAAATGAGTCAACAGTGTTCTCAGGATACTTCTCTGAAGAAGTCAGAGCTTGTTTATAGCCTGGTTACCAATGGTTTTGGTACTAAGTATAGATGACAAATATTGCATTAAAAGACTTTCCAATCCTCTTCATCTAAAGATAAATTCAACATAAAAAGCAACCTAACTTCTTTGTCACTTACCAAGAACTTTCTGCAGCAGAAGCAAAACAAATCAATTAATCTCACCTGGTTCTTGAGCACAATGAAGAGCTAATAGAGGTCTCAGATATATTAATTCATCTGATGGTATTTACACCAACCTCATGGGAAGGTCAATCTTGCTCTTGGGATTTGAGATATTTAGTATACTGACCTTTGCTCCTAGAATTCCTGGGCAAATTACCTGCAGTGGACTTATTTACCTAAAAATACCAACAAATGTGTTCTGAACATAGGGGCAGCTTGTTAGTGCAGGACAATATCAGAAGAGCACACAGATAATCATCAGTCTCTCGAGCTAGCCTAAGTGATTTTCAAGTTACTTAAAGACAGCTTTGCATGGGGAAAACATTCTGTATCTTTTGACAGGACAAAGTTCACTAGGGCTGAAACCGATAGCATGCATGTTTGGAAAGGTTCATGTTGGGGGAGTTCTTCTGTTCTAGGATCAAATAGAATGATTTCTCATTTCTGTTGTGCTTTCTGATATACACTACAATACATGACGCAGATACGTTATGCAGTATTCAGATCTTCATGCCCATCAAAAACTTTAGGGCCACTAATTAGTCTTCCAAGTGTTTTGTGAATAACACATACTCTGGCTTGACCTTCCATAGCGGTCCTGCTAGTTTTTAAGATTTCACATTATTTGCTCAGATTATATGTTACATTATAGTCTCTCTTCAGTAATTTCACACAAAAATTAAGACAAACATTACTTCAGAAGCTTCCTCTAGAAGAAGTCATACTCTATGCATATGGTATTATAATAAGGGCCCTATCAAATTCATGACTGTGAAAAATGTGTCACTGAACATGAAATCAGACCACCCCTGTGAAATCTAGCTATTGGAGGGCAGGGGAAAGGGCAGGGCTGGGGGCGCCCCAGCCGGGGCTCCTCCTGGGTCCCCAGCTCCAGCTTCTAGTCCCCTCTGGGCTGGGGAGGGATGAGACTTACTCTTCCCCTGCACACCCACTGTGGCGGGGAGATCAGACCCACCTCCGGGTACCTATCCCAGCTGCAGGAAGCTCCAGGGCTAGGCAGCAGTCCTGGAGCTTCCTGCAGCTGCAGGAAGTTGCCAGAGGTGGAGGTGAATCTGATCTCCCATGTGCTGCTTGGAGTCCCCAGCTGAGGGCTCCTAGCTGCTAGTTCTGGCCAGACTGGGGAGGTACAGGACTTGCTCTTTCCCTGCATTTGGAGCACCGTGCAGCCGGGGGAAGGTACCCGGAGGTGGGTCTGATCTCCCAGCAAAGATGACTGTGCAGGGGAAGAGTAAGTCCCTTCCCTCCCCACCCAGGGACTAGCAGAATTTCACTTAAAAATACCTTTTATCTGAAGTTCCAAAGACATTTGAAATAATAAATATTTCATCTGTTGTTTAAAGGAGTATTTTAAAAGCAATCACCTTTAGTCACTATCAAAGAAACATTTTGAATTTTTCCCCATAACATCTTCACATTCAAATGTAAGGTGAGTAATTGTCAAAAAGTCAATTAATCCATGCATTGGGTTTTTTTGTTTTGTTTTTCAACTAGTTTACCCTATGGGATACCCTAATTTTCTAAGGTAAGTACAGATGCTAAAAAATGCTTACTTTGAGACACAGTACTTAACATACTGTATTGATTGTTCTTTTCCCCCCACTAGTAATTAAGGAAAATTATAGTACACTTTGACTAAACTGCTTTAATGGTTGCCTGGTTAATTATGCCAATAGATCTAAAATAAACATATATAAAGTATGTTTTATTTTGTTTTTAAAAAGCTAGTTTTTTGAGACAACACTTACTGTTAATTTCAGTTTTTTCCCTTAAATTATTGGAAGGCCGATGTAAATACCAGAAACTGGCCTCTTATACATTAAGAAACATCTTTCAACATACTACATTAAAATCCTATTTCTTTCTTTTTGACTTTTTTACAATTCTAAAAAATGTGATGGTACAAGGCTTCTAAAATGACAGGAACTATCACAGAATGGCGGCAAATGTGTTCCTTCCCCTCCCATCTTATTTAGCAGGGATTTTCCAAGTGCATATCTCAACTGGCACCAATGGTACTGTTAACCTGAGTGTGACTGTCATCACCCTTTAGATTGGAAACCAGAGTCTCAATATGCTCCCCTCCCCTGTGCTATCAATGGGAGGGGCTGCACAAGATGCAGGGGCCCGTTGCTACTCTATGAAGAAGTGTACTACCCCTTTTAGGGGCAGGTTGGAGCCAACAGCTGGGACAAATGAGTGCAATCAAGGAGGCTTTGCCTCACCTGGGGATGAGCTATTTAAACAGGTGCATGAAGCTAGCTAAGAGAGAGGGGAAGTAAAAGTCATCTAGGCTGTACTACATTCAGGGTTCTGGGGATTAGCCTAACCAGACTTAGAGAATTTGTTTTGTTAGCTCTGAATCAGGGCCCTGAGGTGAGGCCTTATGAACTATTTATTGTAATTCTTCTTTTTCTGAAACATTACTAAAGGGGACCTGCTATCTTGTTAGGATGTGTGGGCTTCTCCTTACCTAGCTCTGTTCAACTGAACTTATTGATTTCCAAGTGGGGAAAATAAAGAGGGGTGCTCACCTGTAGTATAACACCTGGCCAGAAAAGTGTGGGTATGGATTACCCACATCTTTATGAATGCTTAGCATTCTCATCTCAGCAGCCCCTAGTGGTACAAGGGCATCAGACAGATGCTTTCTCACCCACCCAAGTTGCAATCATTGTAACTTAAACCCTAAAATCAGAGCAGCTGGCTGGTGGTGAAAAGTGGGAAAAACCCACACAGAATTTTGCCATGGAGTAAAAATTCTTTTCAGACCTCAAAGCCAACAATCAGCCTAGCCCCTGACATCAGCAGTGATCCAGCAACTAGATACAGGGTGCATCTGAAATAGGAAGCACACAGTGGCTACTGTGCTCAGGCAGCAAACTGCCCTTTCCTTCTTCCCCCTCCCACATGACAGTCAATCACCGGGTCCCACCACCACCCTTAATGGCAGGAGGGTTATGTGGAACAGGCCCACACTAGGTCCATAATCCCCTGCAGCCAACGGGTGGGGAGAGCAGGGGAAAGAAGCAGCCTCCACCTAATGAAGGGGGAGGGGATAGAAGGAAAGGAGAGGGTCAGGTGGACTTCTGCCTCAGTTACTCCTGGTCAAGTTGTCTTCCCTGTGCATGAAGGTGTCTCCGTTGTTCCTGCTCTGTGAGGTCCACACTGAGGTAAGCATATTAAATGTTTGGTTTCTGCTGTCTGAAACTAATTAACATTCAGTTCTGTACTATTGCTTGTGTAATGATAGGATCACAACACTTGTTAGAGAGAGGTCTAAGTCAACAGCCACTACCAAACATCTGATTGTTTAAAATTTGAATTTCATGGCTTGGGCCAGTTTTCAGTTACTCATGTTATGCTGGTGGCATTGAAATAAATCTCTTCCTTTACTGTTAGTATATTGTGGATGTTAATGCAAGCTTGGAAGAAAAGAGAAAGGTGGGGGACTCTGAGTGTTAAAGTAGGAAAACTTAATTTTACTCTCAAAATGGTGGTGCTGGTAGGTTATAGAACTAGGGCCTGAAATTGCAGGCTTTGATCATGAAAATTCCTATTGGATTAGTGAGTAAGGATTGTAGGAAGCAGCCCCAACAGTTACTTATAGTTTGAGAGAATTAATACAATATATGTTTCTGCTCCAAAGATGGATGAGGTCTCAATCTTGCAAACCCTTATTTATATTAGAAATCAGTGGTAAGGACTCCTCATGTGAGGAAGAGTTTGCAGAAGGATCTCCGTAATCTGTAACACTGACAGAGTTAAAGCAAAAGTCTCTTCATAACTCACTGAGTTTTCTGACAGTAGTTTGACTTAAAACAGTACCTTGGTGCCATATTTCTATAACTTAATGTCTGCCTTTCTATATGATGAGTGGGATGTCAAAGTGGGATTATCATCATAGAAATGTTATAACTGAGGCGGGATGTTCAGAGGGCCTAATTCTTAGGACTGCAGAGCACCTATAGCTTCTGTTTACTTTAGTTGGAGTAAGTTGGCACTTCTAAGGGCCTAGTATTCAGTGGTTAGAACAGAGCATTGGGAAAGGGGTTCTGGTTTCTATTCCCTTTCCTTCTAAGGACTGATTTTCACACCATCAGAGTCCATTGGAGTCCTGCCACTGACTTCAGTGGAAGCATGTGGAGTGTTACATGCCCACCAAGGAGCTCAGTAAAGGATTGTGTCTCTTTGAGCTCCCCCAATGAGTGCATCTCCATGCCATAGCTGTGTTTTAAAGGCACAATCTAGTGCTAAGCATCACTGGGCTCCAGTTTACCCATCTACAGAACAGGTATAAAACATCACAGTGATGGTTACACTTAAATTAATAACTGTGAAGTACTTAGAGATCTGTGGATGAGGAAGGCTTTAAGGGTGCAAAATATTACTATTTTTTCCTGCGATTCTATTTATCTCTGCAAAAATGCTGCAGACTCAAAGCTGTGTCTCCTAATCTGAACCTCTGTCACTCCCATTCCATAAATTAGTTCCTACTGAATTCCACCAGTATCAACCATAATAGCTGGCATTTAGCCACAGTTCTTAGTAACACTTACAGTACAGTATAATATTACCGCTATCCAACTCCCACTGTGGCTAATGGATGGCTACTCACTTCAGTAGGAATTAGATCATGCCCCATATCCACGCTTACTTTTGTATGTGTCTCATTAAGGACCTACTCATACATCTATCTTTTCCATATAATAATTCTTATGGAAATTCCAAATGGTGTCACAAAATAGACAAGAAAAGATTTGCCCAGGGTTCTATATTTGTGCATTCTAGGTGAGTCAGAAAAGCTGTAATATGGATCTACTTAGTCTTCAGAAGATAAATTCAGAAGCTGGGGGAGTGGAGAAAAATGAAGCGGTAGGAGGGAACATAATTTAGTTTATTTTCACAGAAACTTTAACTTCTGATTCAAGTTGCAAAAGATGAAATCTAAAGAGGACTGCCAATTGTCTGAACTGTTTCATCATTGCTAGTGTAAGGAAAAGAAACCTCTGTAATTAATTTTGTTGAGTCCTTTTCCAGTTACTTGTTACAGAGATAGCTGCCACATCTAATTGTGTTTGTGGAGTCCCTTAATTTGCATGAAAGAAGATAATATAAATGGAAAAACTAAGGGGGAAGACAAGATCCGATTATTACCAGAGACAAGCTAATTTGTTTTTCATTAAATGCTAATGAACCTAGCACCCATGTTATATTTGTTTCACTCTGTTCGAGTTTCGAAAGTTCTTGCAACACAGCAAATGTGTATGATATACGGATATGTTAAATTAAAGGACGGCTTTCCTTGGTGTTTCAGTTAAGTGTGTTTGGCGATCACTTACTAAGGTAATTTATAGATGTATGGAGCAGCATTCTTAATAGGGCAAACCTAAAATGATTTGGAAGGTGGCTTAGGATAAGCACCCAATTTGTAGATGTTTACATGAAATGTGGTTGACCTATTCCATCCTCGTGGGACAGACTGTTACCATAGTATTACATAATGTAAATTCATAGTCACATCACAGAAGTTGGCGGAGTGGTTCTAGATCAGTGGTTCTCAACCTATATACCATTGTGGGCCGCATATGCAGCTCTCTAGTATGTGGATGTGGCCCACGTAACATGATATCGATATATGTATACACACACACACTCTGCCTGTATGGCCCTGAGGACATCACATAGGCCTTAGCAGTGTGCTGATTGGGCCACAAACCACCATTCTAGATTAACACTGGTGTTGGACTCTGGCCCCTTAAGTTTACAGATCTGTGCTTAGCCATGCCTCTGATGAGACTGATTCTGAGTAACTGGATAGCCCTTAACCATGCCTGAAAATTCTACATAAGTAGCTAAAAGCGTGGCCACAACACCCCTTTGAATACTACCATTTAGGGGCACTCGAATTTTTTAAAGCTAAGGTTTACTAGCACCCAACTCCTACGCAAGCCCATAAATGGGCATCTAAATAGCTGTTTGTGTTCATGTATGTTTTGAGCTTTTTGATCTTAACTTCTTTGTTCTCTAGCTCTTTAAAGTGCAGATACATTAATTAATGTTTGTAAAGCACATTGAGATCCCTGGACGAATATTCAGAATGTCTACTATGAACTGCAGTTTTTAGTGTAATTTCTTCTTGGGAGCTGCCCATATCTCACCAAAGATACTTTTAGCATATGAGGAATGATTGCACAGTGAACTTAACCTAAATAGTTGGATTAAGTGTGAAAATCATAAGGGTTTATTTACATAGCAGGAATGAGGAATGAATTTGAGGTAAATTTGTCAGGATTATAAAACTTATTTACTGTTTTCCATCTTCACTTCTACCCCCAACCCGCCATAGGGTTAGAGGTCCAACTGTATATAGCACTTCTATAATTTTAGAATGTTGAAAAATAGCCATAAATACAGATATAGAAATCACTCTTGCCTGTGGCAGGTACAGCACACGCAGAACTGCTTCAGTAGTCCACCAGCAATCAGGAAAGAAATGTTTGAACTTGGAATAACTGTTGTGCATAGCCAAGACAGGACAAAGTAGCTTGATTCTGAACACCATTCATTTAGTATAGCTCAAGATTAAAGCTGGTATTGTACACAATGTACAAAAGTGGGGTTTGTTTATTGTAAAGATTGTATGTTGATTTAGACTAAATAGAAATACGGTGTTCATATTTGTGGTGATCAGGAGAAATAACTAAAAAAATTTCTAGGAACTCAGTGGAATTTAGTGTGTTTATATCTGCAGAAATGAGCCCAAATCAAATAAGAATTGAAATTGATGCATTCTAATTAGTCTTTGTTGTTGTTACTGTAACTTGTTAGGAGCCCACATCATTGACTATGACCCTGCAGCACTATTATTACTGTAAGTGAATCTCTATAGGATCAGAGAAGTACCCAACATTTAGCTGCTTGTCTGAACTTTATCCAAATGATATTGCTCTGTGAGGTATGCACAACTGAACTGGAGAATTCATGGAAAAAAGCTTTGTTGTAACATTTTTTTAACCTGCTTCCAGTTGGGTCTCTTTTTCTTGCAGTCTTTCAGCCTTGTTTCCCTCTCCAACCAAAACTAGTAAATAAAGAGGCATATGAAAACTAAAAGAATATTTAATATCTTCTTTTTTAAATGTTTTAATCTTACAAAAAGATTTAAGTTAGGGATAAAGCCTTGTTCACCCATCCCTGTCAAGTTGGCAACAATGTAATGCACTGGGAACAGAAAAGTCTTGAAGTAATTAGGAAACACCCTAGGAAGTAAATTGGGATCAGGACTGGTGAGGTGTTTTTTATATTCTTTACAAATAAGTTGAAGTGTACTTTCTCTTTTAGAGGCCAATAATGTGAGGGCCTGGTGGAGTCATTTGCATTTGCAAAGCATGGCTGAAAAGCCAGTGACTCCTGATCTCCCTTCTTGGCCTGGTTTACTTTCTCTCTCTCTCTCTCTCTGATAAACAGTGTGTTCCCCAAAGGCATTTTTAGGGTCTGCTCCCATGACTAGTGTAAACTTTTATAATAAAGTTTTTCTTGGCAGCTACTCTGCATATATCTGTGGGTTCTGTAGTCTCATCTCTGGTAAGGGGATCTAACTGCCTGATTTTTATCTCAGTGAATTGAAAATCTGTTTCCAAAAATAAAATAAATTATGGGCATGCTGGTGTGCTGGATTAGGGAGCAAATAGCTATTGTTATCTTTGCAGCTTTTCTTTGCCATGCAGCCTCTTTCAGAATCTGTACAAGTGTCTTTGTCAACTATCCTAATGGCTGTGTACCATGAACATTCCTGGGCATTGGACTTGGTCTCATATGTGCTGACATTCCTTGCGCAACAGCTGATGTGACAACTTGTATCAAAATACCACAGTAACTTTTTCCAATATGTCTTCCAGCATGAGGTATCGATACTTCACTTTAACCTTTGAGTTCAAAACACTGTTTTCATGTTTGATTGGAGTTCTGGTAATGAACCTTGTTGCTTCTGAGCATGTTAAAAGAATGACACTCAAATAGTTAAAGGCAGTGGTGAGCTGGAGCCGGTTCGCACCGGTTCGCTAGAACCGTTTGTTAAATTTAGAAGTCCTTTTAGAACCGGTTGTTCCACGAGGTTGTTCCTACTATCCCCCTTTCAGGAGTCTCATTTGCTTGCATACCCTCAAGTTTCACTTCACTTAAAAACTACTTGCTTACAAAATTAGACATAAAAATACAAAAGTGTCACAGCACTCTAGTACTGAAAAATTGCTTCTTTTCTCATTTTTACCATATAACTATAAAATAAATCAATTGGAATATAAAAACTATACTTTTTAGTGTATATAGACCAGTATAAACAAATCATTGTATGAAATTTTGCATGGTACATTTCACATGTGTTGACTTCGCTAGTGCTTTTTATGTAGCCTGTTTTAAAACTAGTCAAATATCTAGATGAGTTGATGTACCCCTGGAAGACCTCTGCATACCCCTAGTGGTACACATGCACCTGGCTGAGAACCACTGCCATAGTTTCTGGTCCACTAGCTCATGTTTAGTAATCTTCCATCATATCTTGTATCCTAGTGCTTTATTGGTTAATAAGCATAATCCTATTTCTAGTAAGCAATCTAATATGTAATCATATTAGCATCTTGTAGATCATATCAGTGAAAATGAATACTAATGTGGAGAATTAATAATACAGCAAAGCTTTCATGTTAGATTAATAGAGGTGTATTATTCCTGCCTGTTGGCACGCATTTAGTACTATGAAAGGAAAGATACACTAGACAAAGGAATGCCTTCAGAGAAAAATTCTTTCTGGCCACCATGAAAACACTCTTTGGAGTCTGATAACTCATTTGTCTGGAGCTTGGAAAAAATGTGGGCTGGATATTAATGTCCAAATATTTGGCTACATTTATTTTTTTGCATTGTTCCCCACGGTAAATGAGGGGGGAAGAGGATGTTTAAGATGGGATATATGTTTTTTTCAAAAGAGTTGTGAACTATCTGCTAGCAGCCAGATCTTATAAAACTTTATTTAAAAATAATATAAAACAATTAATTAAAAATTAAGATCCAGTTCACACAGTTAAAACACGTGCTCTTTGTTGAGGTGTTACTGGTCCTAGCAGCATTTCATATTTAAAGTTTAGGGAATATTGTTGGAATCACTAATACACTTAAAGGTTCTTTTCAGCTTTAAATGTATCCTCTATATGACACAGAATGGCTATTGCAAACCCAGAATTGTGAAAAGTCTAGTCACAGATATGGTAGGCCAACTTTCTCTGTCCTTCTGATTTCACATCCAAACAGAGTACAGTTCCAGTCTCTGATCCTACGTTATGAAATGTTTGGAGCCCCACCAATCAATGGGGACTTCTGTGGGTACAGGGGTCTGTCCAGGTATTGTAGTAGCAGGATCAGGGCCCTAGGTGGCACGTTTAAAAGTGCTTGGAAATATAATTGTTCTGACAAACTTGCTGCTGCTTCTAGTTATGTCCCAGAAATTGTTTTTGTTAAGTTTTGTTTGTTTTTAGTGGACTCTCTGGGATCTCCTTTCTGACAAGACCCTGTGTCATGGCAGAAGTATTCTGGCCAGGACTGGCTCTAGGCACCCGCAAAGCAAGCGTGTGCCTGGGGCAGCACGATTCTAGGGGCAGCATTCCGGCCACTTTTTTTTTTTTTTTGCTTGGGTAGTTGTGCTCTCGGAGCTTGGGGTGGCAAAAAACCTAGAGCCTTGAACTAATATTTATATCACTTATTTGTATTTTGAAATGTACTATATAAATACAACTTTAATATTATAGAATCTATGAAAACAAGAAGGAAATGTAATTTAAACTCATTCTATACTTGGAATATGAGATGTCTGAGCACGTTGGTAGATTTGAACTTATGAGGGCTACATTTTCAAGGAACACGGGGGTGGGGGGAGCTAATTGTTATGTACCATTGGATGAACTGCACCTCCTGAAGCCCTAAAGCGTGAGCTTTTAGGAATACAATAAATAAATCAAGAATGACCCCCAGGGCTGCTACTACACATCACCGGCCACCATCAGTACCAAGAGGTGTGAGCTGGTACGACATCGTGCATCAACTATGGGAAAGGGACCGAGAGACTTTTTCCATTGGACCATATGAACTGGAAACATAAACTCACTGAACATTAAATCTCACCAAATGAGGGTAAATCCAGCCTCATCATCCTATCCACTCATTATATTCCATACCTGAACATAGCCATAATATGAACAACATACTCCCATATCTCAATGTCTGTACTTTGACCTGTTAACCTTTTACCCCCAATCAGGGAGATTGCAGATTATGTATTCCGTACACCACCCGTTCTTAAACTGAATTTCGCACCCCTTGATAATCTGTACCTTATTCCCTGATAACCAGAAACTTCTATGCTTAAACTCTGTACCATTTTCTTTTACTTCAGCATCATCTTAATAAAATTATTAAATTTCTTCTTTGCTCCTTTTCTGTCTCCCAACATCTCCGTCTCACCCTATTCTTAGCTCCTAGCAGCTGCCCAAGGCCAATACTCAGATTGCCTATCTGGGTATAAAGTAGCAATTGTAGTAGAAATAGCAAGATTAGCTAAGTATTTTGTGTCTGTACACAGCATCCTTCTTCCCAGTTTTCCACTAATCTGCCAAAAGTCGTTTCAAGCTTCCTGGGGCTCTTCCCCTAGCTCTAACTTGCTGCTTATTATCTTCTGTCCTGTCCCATCAGCCCATACCTTGGACTGCTTTATCCATATATATTTATCCAAAAGTGACAATCACGTGTAGCATTGTTCAGATGCACCCCTTCACCCCCCCCCCTTTTCTTTTTTGGTTGTTGCTTGGCATGTGTGAACTTTGCAGAACTGAGATTTTGCAAATGTTGTGGTAGGTTGTACGGATAGAATAACATTTCCCAAAAGCTGGGCTAACCCCAGTGGGAGGTCTCTGTGTAATACATACAGCTTGGCTTGCCTCCATCTAGTTGTCTCTTATTGGTTTTCTACTCTGCCTACTTCCTGAAACATTTTGCACCCTACTTTTTCATTTAACTTTTTATCAGTTTACCTTATTAGCATGGCCCATAGTTTGGAAGGGGAGTGGGAGGCGTTGCCCCCCCCCCCCCAACTGCAAGCCTTGGGCAGGTGCAGAATTTGTCCCTCCACGCATGGCCCCGTTGGCCTGACTGGAGCTGCCCCCCTCCCAACCAATATAAAAGTCAAACTACGCCTATGCTTATTAGTCTTCAAGTGTAACGTGAACACACAATATTGAACCTACAATATTGAAGGGAATTTGACAAAATGAATTAACAGAAATAATAGTATAGCATATATGTTGTTAATATTCATGATGTTTAGGTCAATTAATGTTCATATTTGAGTGAAATTGACCCCCAGAAAACCTTAAGCAACACTTAAATAGAATATAGTGAAATAACAGATTTTTCAGTTCATTGGTAATGATGAAAAATGGAAAAAACAAACATTTTGGGTCAGATTGAAAACAGAAATTTTCAGTGAATTTAAAGAGTTTCAGTTCTCCATCCCTCAAGCTGCTTAAAGGGCTGCTGCCTCTGCAAAGGCTCATGATCCCCGCTTGCCAAGAGAGCTAATTTGAGGACTTGAATTTGATTGGGTACCTTTTAATAATACTGTAGAACATTGTGGCGTTTGTAGAATGTATTTGTCAGTTTTTATGCACTCCCTCATGTTGCTAAAAGGCATTCTGGGCCAGAGTCATGAGAGGGATTATAAATAAATATTTTTCATTGGTATTTATTCAACTTAATCCAATATTATTCATTATTTATGTTTCTACCTTTTGAATTTTAATTGATAGTTCTATGGAAATGTTGTGGAAGATATGAAGGTGTGATCACAATCTATAGTTATGAAGAACAAGTGTCACATTGAGCAATTCTGACATTATCACTGGAACTCATAGATTTTATAGATTCCAAGGCCAGATTGGACCATTGTTATCATCTAGTCCAGAGGTTCACAAACTTCATTGTACTGTGACCCCCCCCCTCCATTCCAACCACAAGAATTACTACACGACCCCAGGAGAGGAGAACGAAGCCTGAGCCTGTCCGAGACCCACCACCCCAGGTCAGTGGGGCCAAAGCCCAAGTCCCACCGCCCTGAGCGAGGAGGCCAAAGCTGAAGCCCAAGGCCTTCAGCCCCAGGCAGGGGGCCTGAAACCTGAGTCCTGGTGCCTAGGGCTGAAGCCCACTCCCCATCCCCCACAGATTTTGCCAGGGTTTGCTGGCCCCGTTCAGCCGCATGGTGCTGCCAGGCCCTCTCCCTGCACAGCAGCTGGGGAGTGGCAGCGGTGAGCTGCCGGGAGGTAGGTGGAGAATGTGGGGGAGGTGTGAGGCTCCATGAGCTGTACTTCAACTGTAAAAGAGCCGCATGCGGCTCGCAAGCCACATTTTGGTCACCCCTGTCTTATATCATGAATAGTCCCATGGAAGTAAGGTATGTCTTGGTGTGAGCAAGGGCGTCACCCTTAACTGTGCTGCTGAGTGTGCTACTTACCAACTCACAGAAAAGGTGCGGTGTCATTAGAATGTTGGCTACTCTTGTCTTTTTGAAGACACATGGCTACTTATTTTTTAGAACGTATTTTCAGGCTATTTTTTTCAAAACAATGTATTTTTACAATGCATCATTTAAACACAGCATCATAATTTGTACATAATTTGCTTTGCAGTTAGTCAAGTGATTACAAACTCTGGGCTCAGTCCTGCAATCACATCTATGTGTACAAACCACTGCATCCGCTTAGGGGCCTACAGTGTTCAGTGGGGTTCCACAAGGGCTGCGTCTGCCCACGAATGTTTGATTGCAGGATTACAGCAATCACTTCATCCATCACTGGAATACAGTCCCTTCGAGGTTGGAAGCAGCGGGCTTTAACATTCCAGTATATACCCACTGTTTTGAAATGTGCCACTGGGGTTTTAATAACCAGGGTTCATTATGACTGGTTTTACATATCCTCCAAAAATAGCTTAAGTGCTCCACCAGATAAGTACTGTGGCCCTTCTTTCTAAAAATACTACCTTTTTATGATAACATTTTACTTAACAGAGAAATCTACAGTAATACTCCTATTGTCCAAATCCTTTGCATTATCCAAAGCTGTGCTATGCCTTCATTGTCAAAAGATGAGATAAAAATTAACTGTGCTAAGTCATGTCTGTTTACTTCACTGTAGCTAGGTGAACTCAACACTATACCCCCTCACCGAGGCTGACCTTGCCTAGCTACATCAAGGTAAAAAGTTTAGCCTGGTCTCCACTAGGATTTTGCAGGGAATAGGAAACTCATAGTCTGTATCTCACCGGACACACCTTTTTGGCAGCAAAGCCGTAGCCTTGGGTTATTGGCTAAAGTTGGCAGAAATTTTGCCACCAACTTCCCCCCCCCCCCCCCAAAAAAAAAAGTGTGTAACTGGAAGCAACATTTCTTGAGGGAAAATTTTTGATTTTTTTTTTTAATGGGAAATTTTGGATTGTTTGTGTTTCCCTGGTCTCATTTTTTTCCACTAATCTCCTTCCCCTTCTACATCCCCAATGTACACAGTTTAAGTTTTCAGAACATCGCCATCTTTTCAAAGATTAGTGCTCCCCCTCCCCCGCCAAGGGCAACTTTGCCAGTCTGGAATTTCTCCAAAGTTGGAAATTTTTTCAAAGTTTCATTTAAAAAAATTCCTTCCAACAAAATTTTTTTAATTCAAAATTTTTTTTCACCCAGCTCTGTTATTGGTGAGTCCTGCAATCCTTGCTCACGTGAGTATTTCTCGCTTATGTAACTGGTTCCACCAGAATCAACAAGATTACTTATGTCAGTAAGGAGTATTTGCATGAATAAACCTCAGATTTTTGAGGTAAGTATTCTAATAATTTAAAAGAGCTTCTTAGAGTTAAAAACATGCCCCTTCACTAGTGTTCTTTCACTGTATATGTGAGTGAACATGAATTACTAGGGATAAAATGTAGGAAAGCAGCTCTCAAAGTTCTGCAACTTTTCCATCTTTGGAGATGGTTGAAAATTTCCCAACAAAATTTTTTTTCAACTGAAAATATCTTGTCACTTAAACTAAAAAAAATCTGCAGAATTTTTTTTCATTTTGGTCAAATTTTTCATTTTTAAAATAATATCTAAATGAATAATTTTGAACATTTAAAAAATGTTTTGTTAATATAGGGGGGAAAATACTTTCTCAAATGCTTTTACTTATCCTCTCACTCCATTTTTCTGTGGCGGAAAAGGTAAAAGGTGATTGGTTATTTTCCCATAAAAATGAAATTAAAGTTTTCCAATTAAAAATAATTTGTTTACAAAATCATAAAAAATGTAATGGAAACCTTTTCAAATGAATTGAAAAATGTTAATTTCTTTAGAAATTTTTCACACTATACTTTTTTCTACCATCTCTACATATCTTTGAATTTCATCTGCACTGCTTTGTGCTTTCAGAGCTTTTACATCTCTATGCTGTTTTCCTTGCCTTTTGTCTGATTTTTTTTTTTTTTTTTGTTAAATTTCCACCTCATTTCCCCTCAGATATTTTCCTCTTAAAATATAATGGAAACACCAAAAGAGAAACAAACTTACATTTATTTTCCTTATCACAATGCTTGAGTGATTTAGGTACAGAGTTGGCTGGGCTAAGTTGTCGGTGACTATCTGAATTGTGACAGAATGTCACTTGACCTATGGATCCTGTAATTTGAGAGTAAAGCCAGGCAAATAATGGCAAATAAATTGTAGAATATTTTATTCTGTCCATGCCTCCTTTTCCCCTCTCCCTCAGCAACAAGCTGGGGAAGAGTGGCACAAAAGGCCATATGCTACCTCTATGCCATTGACTTTAAGGCCAGAGTCCCCCAGCAGTGCAGTGGAAAATGGGCATCTCTTTGGAAAGGGCATCTACTGAAGCATTTATTCCCTGGAGGAAAAAACAGTTCTGACATCCATGCCCGTTGTTCTTGATTGCAGCAGTGTGAAGTCGGAGTTGTCATGATGTGCCTCATTGTTCTGCTTTACCTCTTGCATAGTTACTGGCCTAGAGAGAGACACTTGTTTCTTTCTCTTTTGAGCAGTGTTCCCTTTACTATATTCCGGCTCCTATCTCACTCCCAGGGGAGGCTATGGCTTGGGTCAACCAGTGGCATAAGTATATCATGAGGAGAGATTCTCTGCATGCCTGCCTTTTTTGGGCTGGGAAAAAGGCCACGAATGAGGCCTCTGATCTAATGTATTATAAACGAAAATGAAACTCAACATAATAGTAGTAATCCATATCCACTTCATGCCCAAATAAACAAATGCACAAGCCTCCTTATAAACTTGTTTATAAACTCCTTGTTTATAAACTGAACTGAGCGAAAATGGAGGGTCATCCTTCTATTTCTATTTAGTAGCTTCTGTTGGCTTTTAACATGATCTTAATGCTGTTCAAAAATAGTTGTTACATTTCATGTATTTTTCCAGCAGTGCTGGTTATTTCTTGCATGACCTTGTTTGATCTCTTGGCTGCCTTCACTGCTGACTGCTGTGATGCTTGTAGAAAAGCCTGCAGTTCTAGTGACAGATTTCTAGGACAGATTTCTGATGGACTAGTTTGCCCTTCTGGATGTCTTTCCCTTTCATTCTCTCTAGAGTAAAAAACCATCAGTGCTGTTACACTGTGTTCTGGTGTTGCAGCAGCTCTGCAAGGGCTTCACAAAAACAAAATGGAAGGTTTCATTATAATAAAGAGGACTTAAAAATATAACCTCCTTGTATCTCAAGAGATTTCACGTACTGTTTTAACACATATGCTAAAACCCTGATACTGGACAGAATGGATGTCAAAAGCCCAAAATATGATTCAGGAAAACACTTTTTAATTCAACACATAATTAACCTATGGAACTCATAGCCACTATATATAATTGAAACACTGTTTATTAAGATTCAAAAAGGATTAGACATTTGAATGGATACTGAGAACATCCAGTTACATTCAACAGAAGAGAGACTTTTTTTTTCTTTAAGAATATGAACCCTCATGTTTCACAGCATAAGTAAACCGTTATCTAACAGTTTAGAAGAAATTGTCCCCTACGGGTGGTTTATTCTACTATGAGGGCTCATGCACCTTCCTTTAAAGCATTTGGTACCAATCACTATCAGAGATGGGATACTGGTCTAAATGAACCATCAGTATGTTATGATAATGGCTCTCCTCTTCATCTGACCTCTGTGCGTATGTAGTGAAAACTCAAAGCAAATGTGATTTCCGGTAGTTCTGCCTTCTGTGTCAAATATTTCTATAACACTAAGGGCTTGTCTGCATGAGCAATTACTTCATGGCAAGTCTGGGGGTGAATCTAGCCTGCATGAGCCTGGCAGGGTCTAATTCTCCTTGTAAATCCTGCTGACCAGCAATCTAACTGTCCATGTGCACTAACAGAGACAAGGTGGGGGAGATAATATCTTTTATTAGACCAGCTTTTGTTGGTGAGAGAAGCGAGCTTTCAAGCATCACAGAGCTCTTCTTCAGGTCTGGGAAAGGTATTCTGAGCATCACACCTACAACTAGACTGCATACAACATGTACACTCACAGTTCATTAGAGCGCTTTTAATCAGTTCCATTTTAAAGAGGACTGGATCAAGGCAATCTAATGAACTGTTAATGTATGTCAGCAGAGTGAACATGGAGCATTAGGCCCCACCAGGCTAGTGCCAGATACTCATACCCCAGCTTGTCATGAACTAAGACAAGCCCTTAATAGAACTATTTTAGTTATTACCTTTTTCTAAATACTAAATTCAATTTATGTTTTAAAGACTAACTCTTCTCCTTGTTATATCTGAACAATACTACCTTATGTTTTTGCCATGAGATGGCAGTATTATGTTGTTGCTTCATTGATTGTTTCATTTGTGTTTGGTCCTTATACATTTTTAATATTTAGTATTGTTAACTAATTACTCATGGTTGAAGTGTTTATATAGCTTGTGTATAGGATTATATACTTGTACAGGATATACTATATATACACAGTCTGTAACTTGAAAATAGGTAAAAGGAACAATGGCAATATTTTATGGTTCTGACTTCACAAAAGGATTGTATGTCATGGCACTGCACCTATGAAATATGATTTTAAAAATGAAACTTCATCTGGGCTCCAGGTTTCAATAGTATTTTAAAAAACAGATTCTCAAAAGCACTCTAGGTTATAAAATTTGTAATCCTCCATTCTTATTTCCAGCAGTATCCAAGATTTTATTAAAGCCCCTCCCCGCTCCAACCTCCCCAAAAAGGGTCCAGGAGGGCCAAAGGGTCAGATCAGTCATATTATTTTACATTTTCCTGTTTTCTTTGGGAAAACACACATTAGATACAACAAAAATCTTATATGCAGCTCTGGGCAAACAGCTAGATGTTAGTTTTTCATAACCCAGACTCATGGATAACAAATTGCCCTAAAAATTTTAAGAACAGGCAATTCTGTGGTGTGGGGTTTTCTTTTTAAGCGGAATGGGTTCACATTTTTATAGATTTTGTTAATGCTTTCCTTAAATCAACTTCCAGCAATGTCTAGAGGGGTGTACAGATCCTGTCCAGTGGCTGTCAGGAAATGAGTTAAAAGTTTTCAACCAAAGAGAGGCCCATAATTGCCTGCCTGAAAATAAAGGGATTTTCAGGGTAGTAGGTTGTTCCAGGCTAAGGAGTTAATTCCACCCAGTTCATTCTTCCAAGTATGTGCTGTGGACAGCTTGAGGCCTGAGTGTAGAAGGACCTCTTTGAAGAAGGTAGGAGCTGGGTTTTTCCTTTCACTCCTCTTTCAACTTTATCACATCTGAGACCTTCAGACTTGGCTGAAACAAGTCAGACCTTCTAAAGACACTGAACTTTTGCTGAAGAAAACCCTGATGCATAGTATCTGTGTTTGGTCTTAAAGGAGCAGGTCTTTATATTTTACAGTAAAGCAGACCATGGAAGTGCTCAAACTCCACCTAACCATGCGGGATCCTTTGTTGCTTTCTCCAGGCATTATCTCATCAAGTCTCCTCAATTGGGGTGCCAAAGCTGGCATTTCCTGCACAGAACTATGTACATAATGGCTTACCCTCTGTGGCTAGCCAACTTTGAGTAGGGTATAATGATGTAAACTAAGGCACCTTTCAAAACAAAATGTATCTGGAGTGTTTTCAGTGGGAAGAGGGAAGGAACTTTTAAAATATGGTGTAAATAATGTAAACAAATTAAAAAGCTCGAACACCAGATGACAAATGTCAAGCGATAGTTTGAAAATGAAGCTTGCCAGCTCCCCTTTATGTCACACTGAAGCCCAGCATTTGGAGTGGAATCCCATTCAAGTAATACCCTTCTACAGCTAGATATTCCACTGACCGCTTGGTCCTAGTGCATATAAGATCTTTGGGAAGTCTCGAATGCTCATTCTTCAGGGAATAGAACTGCAGCCATAGTTGGAAAGAGGTTGAACTTCTTGAGATGTACAGTTGTAGGATACAGGTGGGATAGTCTGAGTGGGCAGTAAGGATTTCCAGGGTGAGGTGGAGTCTGGAAGGGTGCAACAGTGCTTTGTAATTTTATAATGCCTTCCATTTGAAGATCTAAAATGCCTTGCAATGCTAATGATTTTAGCATTGCAACACCCTTCTCAGGTAGAGAAATTAGGGACAGTACTCATCATTTTAAGTTTGAAACGTGCATGAATGCCAGAAAATCATGCTGAAAAGGAGAAAGGAGTCAAGATACTGTGCTGAAATGTGATGTTCCTACTTATCTGTGATTCGATATATCTTCATTCAAGGCACACAGAGAGTTGGCTGGGCAAGTGTCAATGAAGCAATGTGAGTTTCTGCTTCCAGCAGCTCTCCACAACTCCTCTTTATTGAGTGGCTGACATCAAAGGGACAACAAGTCTGAGTTGAAAGAGAAATAGTTGTTAATGCTAAGCATTTTATCTACTTTCTCTAAAAGGTTAGTGGGGCTGGTAGACCCAGAACAGAAATGTCACCAAAGATTGGGAGAAGAGTGATACTTCCATGTGTTCATTCTCTTGGAGCATCAGGCAAAATGGCTTTCGTGCACAGAAAGCAAGATCTACTATAAAGTCTAAGGGAGTGCAAGCATTTTGGCCCAATAGTCTTCAAACTCCTATTAGGAAAAGTCTTCTAGAGCATAAATAAGAGTGAAACCAATTGGGTTCTGTTGAAATGACTGTAAAAATCCATGGGATTTAATGGAGTATGTATCTTTTCTGTAGGGTGTGTTGTTTTTTTTTTTCTCCTATAGAATTCTATAACAAGTATAAAATCTTTGTGTAAATTTTGTGAGTTGGTCCAAATAGTTTACAAAAAGTCTTCACTTCACCTTAAATTCTCTCTAACTTTTTCATAAGGGATAATCTGACATGGATTTAAATAACAAAGGGGTGTGTGTGTGTTTTAAATATTTTTATATATGTAAAACATAAAATTCTACTGTAATGTGGTGTTGTTTTCTGAGGAATCAAATACTATTGCGCCTATCTTTCTGCTTTGGGCTGGAAAGACCCTACTCTGCTTGTATGGTAATCCGGCTCCCATGTATATTGATCATTAAGATTTCTTTTAATGTACTTATAAGTGCTTAACTTGAACACATTGGGTTAAATTCTACAGATGGATGTAACTTGGATATAGGTTTGTAGTTTCCATTAAAGTCAATGGGAGCAACGGATGATCACATAAGGTCGAAATTTTGCCTTTAAAAACAGTTGCTTTTTTAATGCAGACTGTTACTGAATTCTTTACAGTACACAAAATATACAGCTTGTTTCTTTGAGGCCAATGTTAAAAATGAAATAGAGTTGCACATAAAACTATCTGTACACTGGAGTGTATGTAATTTGTCACTAGTTAACCTTATAGTCATATTTCATTTACTCCCTAGATTTTAAGTGGCCTCTGAGGCCCACTGTAGAAGTCATCTCAGGGCTTTTGCAGTATTGTACAGTTTCATCCACATGTCACTGTCTGCATTTTTAGTGCTTTCATAATCTGGGTAGTAAAACCAACATTCCATACCCATAGTGCAACAGTTTAATCATAGATTTTAAAATAAGAAAAGTCTACATTACTTCCTATTAAGTCCTAGTTAATGAAAAGTAAAAGTTAAAAGGTGCTGCAGCAATTGCGAATGCTATTGAAATGTGCTTTTGCATAGAGAGGAGGAAAAGCTCCTTATTAAAAACTAGAAGTGCCTGCTGGCTATAGGTTTTTGTAGTTTTCATA
Organism: Caretta caretta; assembly: GCF_965140235.1. Classification (NCBI taxonomy): domain Eukaryota; kingdom Metazoa; phylum Chordata; order Testudines; family Cheloniidae; genus Caretta; species Caretta caretta. The sequence goes on along the minus strand of NC_134216.1, from coordinate 49,563,026 downwards.
TACTGGCGAGGCGGCTTTTTGCATTTTATTAAAAAAGAAATCCTCCAATCAAGAATTTTTATTGATTCTGATTAAGCTTTTTTAATAAAAGTTAAAAGCCAACAAAATTGCGGGTAAGCATTATTGAAATTCACAAAACCACAATTGCTCCTGAAGAAAGAAAAGAGGTTCTGTTTGAAACTGAAAGCTGAAGACTGGCAAGTTTCAATGCAGTTAGTGAGAAACACTAGATCTACATATTTTACTAGCTTTATCTTTCACTCTTTGGTTCAATCACTCTTCAAAAGTCTGTACGTACTGATAAAAGGGTGCTTGAACTTGAAGGCAATGCCTGGAGATAGAATATACACCGAGTGCTTGTCTACATGGCTGGTCAGTGTGTGGCAAGCCAAGCTGTAAACGTACAGCGCAATGGCTCGCCATGCACCAACTGACCACATAGACCTTCTGGCCACGTTCTACAAGTTGTACGCGTGCTATGTAACTTGTAGTGTGTAACAGCAAGGTCCATGGAGTCAGTTGGTGTGCGGCAGGCTAGTGTGCTGTGCTTCACACCATGGCTTGCTGCACGCTAACTAGACAAGTTTGAGATTGAGGGCTTTCTTATGACCTTCTATGAGGGGAGGGGTACAAAGATTTACTGAAGAAACTATGGGCCAGACTCTGTGCTATGTAGTGCAGGAGACATAACTCAGACTGGGGGAGAGTAGAAGTGGTTTAGGCTTCATGCTTTCTGAATTGTGGGCCTGGCCCACACCTCCCAAATGATAGAGCAGGCCTAAAGGGGCATAATGTCCTGCCTGGGTCCAAATGTGGGACAAGACACATACAAATATTATTCATTCAGGAATCTAAAAATGCTGTGGGTTTAATTCTTTTAATGCAAATAGTTTTTTCTAGAATCTTGTTGCTTGATTCCGCTTATCTGATGTAAAAATAACTTTCACAAATAAAAATGGGGACATCAAATTGAGTGGAATGTATATAGGTAACTTTGAGACTAAAGATAGTGATAACCCTGAAAATGAGGAGCACCTGAGAGAGAGAGACTTTGGGGCTTTTCTAAACACTGCAGCTGGAGATGTAAAAGTACTAGCTTGGATGGAACCAGTGTGTTAAAAATAGTAGTCTGTCCATAGTAGTGAGAGAGGTATGATGGATTAGCGCCTGCCCCCTGAGTACAATCCAGCCTGAAACCCTAGGTATGTAATTGGGACAGCGAGCTCGTCTTGCTGCCAGTGCAGCTGCAACTATGTTGTTGGATCAAAGCGAGCACAGATATGGCTACTTGAGCTGGAGACTACACCTCCAGCTCCACTGTAGACACACAGCACTTATGCCTCTGTATACAGTCACCAGCAATATGTTATAGGTTTCCCTCTGTGTCTGACTTGCAGAAGATACGAGTCTGTAACAGCCCTACCTTGAGAGCTTTCTCTCAAATTGTAGCAGCTCATGCTTTTAGCTTTGGAGCTCCCCAGTTCATTCCCTGGCATGTGGGCCAAGGTGGTGCTTGCTACCATTGTGCTGCTCTAAAGCTCAGAGCAGCCGACATGCAGTGTGCGCTAGCCATAGTCCATCCTCTGGCTTGCCCCTATGCCAACATCTGTGCTACAAACTCTGCATTCGTAGGGACACTCATTTATGTGAGGGGGAACTCTGTAGGAGACTGTTCTCCCTTAATTCCACAGCAGTGGAGTAAAAGGGCCATAGCAGTGGACAGAATCAGGACAATTGAATTTCAATGTGAAGATTTCTTTCACATCCTGCAGCCTGTGTGTGGTGAAGGGCAAGGGGGCAAGATCAGGGCTTCTAAAACTGCCTGGGAGAAGCCCTGTCCTTGGCTGCATTCCCTCATCCCAAACCAGCGTGGTGTCCCTGAGCCCTCGGATGGTTTAAGAGCCTTGATGAAACTGCCTACGAGTTCTGGTCATCCAAATCAGCAATAGAGTTGTGTTAAAATATTATCAAAACATGACAAATTTCAGCCCCAAATGACAGTTTCAGAGAAAATTATGAGCAGCTGGAGACGGACATGTACAATCAAATAGCCTTTTTAACCTTGCGTTCATAATCCCATTATCATTACTTTATGGTGTGGTGTGAGTGCAATTCCATATACAATCTAGATTTTGTTTGTCCTCTTTTTTTTCATTTTAAATAAATTGTGCCAGGTTCCATTCTCTTCCTCTTCTGCTAAGACATACCTTTTTATGTTGGAATATTTCATAGTGGTCTGAGCTGGAACACAGAAAAGGCTAGGGTAAGAAACAAAAGGGCAATGTATCCTAGTGGATGGAGCACTGGACTGGGATTCAGCAGACCTGGGTTTCATTCTTGGCCTGCTGTATGACTTTGGGCACATTCCTTTATTTCTGTGCCTCACTTTCCCCATTTGACAAAAGGGGAAAAAAGATTCTGACAACTTGCAAAAAATACATAAGGATATCACATGCAAAAAAAAAAGAGGGAAAAAAAAGCCCCTCTTAATCCATTCAGGATCAGAAGCCTGATCCTTCTCTCCTTAACGCCAAAGGGAGTTGTGTAATTGATTTCCATGGGATCAGGATTGGGCCCTAACTGAGAAGTGTTAAATGAATCATAGCATTAATGGGGCCTTGATTAATTTTCAAAATGACACGTGGTGTATTAATTAACGAAAAACTAAACACATGGGTGCTCCTAGTGACTATCAGGTTGCTTACAGAACAAATAAGCACTGTTGCTGATTGAGTTAAAAAAAAAAAACAGTGGAGAGAGAAATCCTACAATTTGTAAAATGTTTGTGAAATGCACATGCTTTTATACTGCTCCATTTTCTGTTAAGCAGGAGTGGGGAGGAGAGTTGGATTTATTTGAATCTGTTTCTCTGATCATTTATCTGTATCATCTGTCTCTGACCAGCTAGAAGTGTCTGGAAACATCCAGAAGAAAGGTTTCAGAGTAACAGCCGTGTTAGTCTGTATTCACAAAAAGAAAAGGAGTACTTGTGGCACCTTAGAGACTAACCAATTTATTTGAGCATAAGCTTTCGTGAGCTACAGCTCACTTCATCGGATGCACACTGTGGAAAGTGTAGATCTTTTTATACACACAAAGCATGAAAAAATACCTCCCCCCCCACCCCACTCTCCTGCTGGTAATAGCTTATCTAAAGTGATCACTCTCCTTACAATGTGTATGATTATCATACACATTGTAAGGAGAGTGGTCACTTTAGATAAACCACTCTCCTGTTAGTAATAGCTTTTGTGTGTGTGTGGGGGGGGGAGAAAACCTGGATTTGTGCTGGAAATGGCCCAGCTTGATTATCATACACATTGTAAGGAGAGTGATCACTTTAGATAAGCTATTACCAGCAGGAGAGTGGGGTGGAGGGAGGTATTTTTTCATGCTTTGTGTGTATAAAAAGATCTTCTACACTTTCCACAGTATGCATCCGATGAAGTGAGCTGTAGTTCACGAAAGCTTATGCTCAAATAAATTGGTTAGTCTCTAAGGTGCCACAAGTACTCCTTTTCTTTTATCCAGAAGAAAGATATAGTTTTTCCTGACTCCACCCAGGACATTATTATTGGTATATGCAGTGTTGTAGCCATGTTGGTCACAAGATATTAGCGAGACAGAGTAGGTGAGGTAATATCTTTTATTGGACCAACTTCTGTTGGTGAGAGAGACCAGCTTTTGAGCTACACAGAGCTCTTCAGGTCACCCACCTTGTATCCCTATTGTTGGGAGAAAGTTCTGTGTGTCCGACACATCCTCAGCCTGAGTGCTAAGCCATTCAGGCGGAACTGTTCTAAATATAAGAACTCCTGAGCATCCTGGTGAGGGTTGTCAATATTTTTTTACTGAAAATTTTCCTGAAGAATGAGGTTTCATCAAAAAAAAAAGAAAAGAAAAAGAAAAAAGAAAAGCGTGGAGTTGGCTCTTCGGAATGCCTGTGTTTGATTATTAGTTCAGGAAAATAAGACCCCGTATTCCTCAACCTTTCCCCATTTTACTCAAACCAAACTCAAATGTTTGGAGATATCTCGCTCTCTGTTACCCTTCTCCTCTCCTCCCCTCCCCCGGCCTTTTTTCATTTGAAACCAGAATTGCCAAAATACTGTGAAAGTGGTTTTTCATGTGGCATTTCCAGCCCATATCAGAAAGTCTGTGCATGACATATTGAGCCATTTTTTAAAGACTCCAGAAATTCAGAGAATTCACATAACAATCTAAACACCAAACCCAAACTCCATGTCTTTAGAACTAAAAGTGAATGTACGTACTGATTCTGTGTATTCCTATGGGAAGATATGTCTGTCATGTATACTGGATTTACATCAATATAACAACAGAATCTAGCCCTATGTTTCTTTTTAAAATAAAGAAATTCAATGAAAAATCACCAGATAAAACAAGTTTTGTTCTTTTAAAAATTATTTAGAATGTGTAGAAGTTCAAAAATGTCTTTGTGCTCTTGCTATGCAACAACATTTTAAACAAAATAATGAACATCTGAAAATTAGATTTATTATCCAGAGGCAAAGTAACCTTATTATACAGAAAACACCAACAAACTCATGCCTACATGATATATAATCCAGTAGTTTAATTTGTAAACTTGATCATTGCTCCTAATTGAGTTCATTAGTACCTCAAAATCCTATAAGACAGTTAAATACTTGTTTTAATTAATATTTAGTCTTTAATGCTGTTTAGAGTCTCCCAAACTTTCAAAATGGTCTTGTAATTGCTTTTCTAAAATTTACCAGCTGTGTAAACTTTATTGCTACAAGGACACAGATGCAATATGACACTGAATTGGTTAATTAACTGTTTGTACTCTACTCTAGTAGGAAATTTGCAAGTGTTTTCTAACAAAGACTTGCTTTCATAATTCACATTTTAAAACTTGGTCCTGTTTCCATATATTATTATTATTTTAAAATTAATAAGAAAATAGTTCCTAACCTGGTAATTTCAGCCCCAGCTGTGGTATCTGCTGAGCAAAGCCTTTGAAGGAGCCACAACTGGAGCAGGAGATGGCAGCAAAATGAGCATTCAGAGCCTTAAAACTTGAACTCTTCAATATAGTTTCATGCCATGCTGAGGCTAACTCCATGGTTTCACTCAGCAAAAACACTCATGCTTTCAGATTCAGCAAAGATCTTAAATAATTTTTCTTACAGCTTTTGTTTTCCTTTTTTTGAAGGGGAGGTTAATATGCTAATCAATGCTACAGTTGCCCAATAAAAGCAGCACTGGTTGGAGCTTGGAGATTAACATCCTCTTTGTTCAGCCCATTTGATAAGCAACACTGTAAAATATGCAGGTTTAAGAATAGCAGCCGTGTTAGTCTGTATCTGCAAAAAGAACAGGAGTACTTTTGGCACCTTAGAGACTAACAGATTTATTAGAGCATAAGCTTTTGTGGGCTACAGCCCACTTCATCGGATGTAAAGAATGGAACATATAGTAAGAAGATATAGATATATACATACAGATAAATTGGAAGTTGCCATACAAACTGTGAGAGGCTAATTAGTTTCTTGTTGGAGTCTGTTTTTAAGAGTGGCAATTTTGCAACAGAAAAGCTTCAAAAACAGACTCCAATGAGAAACTGCTGAGCTTGAATTAATATGCAAACTAGATACCATTAACTTGGGTTTGAATAGAGACTGGGAGTGGCTGCATCATTACACATATTGAATCTATTTTTCTAAGTTAAGTATCCTCACACTTTCTTGTCAACTGCCTAAATGGGCCATCTTGATTATCACTACTAAAGTTTTTTTTTCTCCTGCTGATAATAGCTCATCTTAATTAATTAGCCTCTCACAGTTTGTATGGCAACTTCCACCTTATCTGTATGTGTGTGTGTGTGTGTCTGTCTGTCTGTCTATCTATCTTATAATATGTTCCATTCTATGCATCCAGTGCATCAGATGCATATTCATCCAATGAAGTGAGCTGTAGCCCACGAAAGCTTACGCTCTAATAAATTTGTTAGTCTCTAAGGTGCCACAAGTACTCCTGTTCTTTTTGTAAAATATTCAGTATGTCTATAGCTCTAGTAAGATAATTCTAGCAACATAAACCACAGAATTGGTTTGTCATGTCGTGGGAAGTCTGATATGAAAAAAGAGCATATGGTTATAGTTGTTTGATACAATTTAATGTAGAGATATAGATCAAACAGATTCTCTTCTGGTGTAAAATAGGAAAACATTTTGATAAGGTTTTTCCAGCTGTATGGGAATAGAGCTGTGTGACTACCTGACTTTTTGGTTGCTGGGTGAACTGAAAATTTTTTTTTTGTTTCATTTTTGAGGTATTTTGGAAAATGTTTAATTTTTTCCCCAGAATTTTTTAGTTATCTGTTTTGACTGAAACAATTTGGCACTTTTGACATGAGTTGTAAAATATTACTGTCAAACCAAATCTGCATTTCTGGGCTCGGGGGAGGTGGATGTCTGAAAAATCTTGCCCAGCTCTGAATGGAAAATGATGCTTTCAATGGAGCTATGCTCACATACACCAACTAAGGATCTGGCCCCTCAGGGTATAACCTGTTGCTTAGTCACCACTGCAGCCTTGTCGCTTCTTCCTTTCATTCCTAGCAATAACATTCAAAAGCACTTATTCTCGCCTATCTATCTAATTCCATGGCCTAATTATATCACAATCATTAGTATATCATGGTCATTAGTGGTGTCCTCTATTTTACAGAGGGGAAACTGAGGCATAGGGTAGCGTAAGATTAAAAATTTCAAAGGAGGCTCCTAAGTCATTTAGAAGCCTAATTCTTATTTGCAAAATTACTTTTGAAAATGGAACTTAAGCTCTTAATCATTTAGGCATTTTAAAAAATTTTACGTTTTGGGTCAGATTTTTCAAAGAAGCTTAGGCATCTAAAGATGCAGATGGGCATCTCATGGAATTTTCAAATGCACTTAGGCACCTAGGGCCAGATTTTTAAAAGGTATTAAAGCACTTAACTCCCATTGAAATCAAAGTTTTGTGCCTAGATGCTTTTGAAAATTCTATCCTCTGCATCTGCTGAGGTGGGATTTAACCCAGGTGTCCTGAATCAGTGTTCTCAGTGCTGGATCCACTAAATCCACTTTCCTATCCTATGGCAATGCTTAACTTTTATACTTTTTATTAAAAAAAAAACTAAAGTTTGAACTCTTAATGTTCCTAATCTTGATATTAAAAGTTGCTTTATAGTACAGCTGTTCATTAATTGCAATTAACTCACGTGATTAACTCAAAAAATTAATTGCAATTCATGACCGTTTTAACCGCACTGTTAAAACAATAGAATACCAACTGAAATTTATTAAATATTTTTGGATGTTTTTCTACATTTTCAAATATATTGATTTCAGTTCCAACACAGAATACAAAGTGTACACTGCTCACTTTATATTATTTTTATTACAAATCTTTGCACAGTAAAATGATAAACAAAAGAAATAGTATTTTTCAGTTCACCTCATACAAGTACTGTAGTTGATCTCATTGTCATGAAAATGCAACTTACAGATGTAGGGTTTTTTTGTTACATAACTGCACTCAAAACCAAAACAATGCAAAACTTCAGAGCCTACAAGTCCACTCTGTCCTACTTCTTGTTTAGCCAGTTGCTAAGACAAACAAGTTTGTTTACATTTATGGGAGCCAATGCTGCCTGCTTCTTATTTACAATGTCACCGCAAAGTAAGAACAGGTATTTGCATGGGACTTTTGTAGCCGGCATTGCAAGGCATTTACGTGCCAGATATGCTAAACATTTGTATGCCACTTCATGTGTTGGCCACCATTCCAGAGTACATGCTTCCATGCTAATGATGCTCGTTAAAAGAATAATGTGTTGATTAAATTTGTGGCTGAGCTCCTTCAGGGAGAATTGTATGTGTCTGGCTCTGTTTTACCCACATTCTGCCATATATTTCATGTTATAGTAGTCTCGGATGATGACTCCGTACATGTTCATTTTAAGAATACTTTCACTGCACATTTGACAAAACACAAAGAAAGTACCAATGTGAGATTTCTAACTATAGCTACAGCACTTGACCCAAGGTTTCAGAATCTGAAGTACCTTCCAAAATCTGAGAGGGACGAGGTGTGGAACGTGCTTTCAGAAATCTTAAAAGAGCAACACTCTGATGTGGAAACTACAGAACACGAACCACAGAAAGGAAAATCCACCTTCTGCTGGTGGCATCTGACTCAGATTATGAAAATGAACATTCGTTGGTCAACTCTGCTTTGGATTGTTATTGAGCAGAACCTGTCATTAGCATGGACGCATGTTCTCTGGAATGGTGGTTGAAGCATGATAGGACATAAGAATCTTTAGCATATCTGGCATGTATATATCTTGTGACACCAGCTGCAACAGTGCCATGTGAACACCTGTTCTCACTTTCAGGTGATATTGTGAACAAGAAGCAGGCAGCATTATCTCCTGCAAATGTAAATAATCTTTTTTGTCTCCACGATTGGCTGAACAAGAAATAGGACTGAGTGGACTTGTAGGCTCTAAAGCTTTACCTTGTTTTATTTTTGAATGCAGTTATTTTTTATACATAATTCTACATTTGTAAGTTAAACCTTCATGATAAAGATATTGTACTACAGTACTTGCATTAGGTGAATTGAAAAATACTTTTGTTTTTACAGTGCAAATATTTGTGATAAAAATAAATATAAAAGTGACCACTGTACACTTTATTCTGTGTTGTAATTGAAATCAATATATATGAAAATGTAGGAAGCATCCAGAATATTTAAATAAATGGTATTCTATTATTGTGTAACAGTGCTATTAATCGCATGATTAGTCTTTTTAATTGCTTGACAGCCCTACTTTATAGTACTGCAGCTGTAAACAATGCAGTTGAATTTCATTATTTTTTCAAAAGTATGACTAGCTGCCCATGTTGTCAGGCACATTTGGTAGATGGTGCTGACACAAGTTCAAAAAAATGTAGCAGAATACTTGATAAGGCAGTTGACTTTTAAGTGATGTAACTTTGATCTATGTGTAACAAGGTCTTTGGGTGACAACTGAGGAGTAGTGAAATTCTGCCATCTTCCCATTATGGAATAATTATCCCATTTTCACCTGAAATAGGATGGGGCAAAAGTTTCAACAGATTTGCTTAAGCGATGCTTAGAATTAAGCATCCTCTAGGTATTCACTGGTTAGTTCTTTTCTCTTGATATGATAAGTAACATTCCTGATGAAGCACTGTAGAAATACACATAATTTCTTTAATTTGCCAGTTATAGAACATGCTTACATTTTCTAAAATGTTTCTTTAAAGCTTTACAAGTGTACTGTCCACTAACTCTCTCTAAGAAATATGAGTCCATAGATTTGTAGCAAGATAGTGTGTACACAGAGACCAAATCCAGATGTAATAATATATTAATACTTTATTACCGTTAAGACCATTTAGCTAATGGTCAGTTTCTGTTTCCCTTTTTAAAAAGAGAAAAGTCAAAAGGACATTATGAATCATATTTTATACCATGAGTAACCATATTGAATTCATTTCTATTCCATTCATCTTTGAAATTTTCAGTTCACTTTATTTCATTGAGAACAACGCATTATTGTAGTTAAAATCACCAATTAGTACACTTGTGAGCAAGTAATAGGAATAGAAACAAACAATATATGAACTGAAATGAACCTCCATCCAAAATTCAAACCAAACCTTAACAGTGAGAGTCTGGAAAGAACCTGGATAGCTGTCTTTCCATTTTGTGTAATTTTTATATTTGCATATCCAAGGGTCAGTTCTACTCGTCTCCAAACTTTAGGCTGCTTATGTAGATTGCAACTTGGTGACTTTTTTAAATATCCCTTATAAAATCTTGCTACTTCCATGTTGTCTAAAATCAGAGAGTCAATAATTACCTTAATATTATGACTTTAATGAGAGTATTGCATGAGGCCAGACTGCAGGCTTGGACTCATGGCCCATAACATTACATATTGTTTTCAGACTGCTGCAATTCCATGGCACTTTGGGGGTAATATGAAAAATAGAATAACAACCTCATATCTGATTACACTGTAAAGTCAAGGCTAAGCAAGTATATCATCTAGAAGTTTGCCTTGTCTGCGCCATCACAAATCATCATCTGTGTTCTTTTAAATTTGACCCATTAGAAGGTTGGGATTTAGAAAGTAATCTGTTCTAAAGAGGTGGTTTGTGGTGGAAAGGTAATGATCTTTGGAAAAAAACAAGGAATTGGTTTGATTCCACAGGCATTGCAGAGCGTGAAATGTTCTGCTTGAAACCTAGTCTTCTATGAATCATCTCAGGTCTTCATGGAAAATTAGAATGTGTTACAGTTCTTGGGAATGGAGTTTGTTCATAACTCAGCACAAAACACGATGGTTGTTCTTTCAAAAGTTTACACCAAACATTGACTTAATACAGCTTTGAAACTTTACAATGCAGAAGAAAATGCTGCTTTTAACCATCTTCATTTAAATGAAACCAGCACAGAACAAGTTTCCTTAACTTGTCAAATCTTTTTTAAACATCATTTTTTTAATAGTTTACATTTAACACAGCACTGTACTGTATTTGCTGCCCCTCTCTCTGCTGCTGCCACCTGACTGCTTGCTTCCAGTTCCAAATGAGGTGTGTGGTTGACCAGTCAGTTTTGTAACTCTGGTGTTTGTAACTCAGGTTCTACTGTATTACCAATTATTCTGTATAAAACTAGTTTAATGACATACTATCATCTCAAAAGGAAAGTAAAAGGTTGCCAAAGTGGATGTTTAAATTTGCTAATGAGAGTGAAGTGAGTTGATGAATGTTGAATCATTCTTTGGCAGTTTTAATGAAAGATTATGATTCATTCTCTGTCTTTCATGGGCATGTGATTTAGCTTGTTGAAACAGAGTTCTCAGACTTGTAGTCAAGCCTGTTGAAAATAGCATTGTACTGTCTAGCCCAGAAGTCTGGTAGCAGCATGCTGTATTGACATTCAGGGAATTGCAATTCAGGATATATTAGAACCTTAATTGTATTCTATGAAGTGTCAAGGGCTGAAGGAATTGCTCTCAGGTGGCCTCTCCTAGATACTAGCCAGCCATCGTGAGCTGCGGAAAGACACATCCGGCTTTTCACAAATGAAGGCAGGAGCTGGGGTAAATTTGTTTCATTCCATTCATTTCAATGGAAGAACAGTGACTTACATCAGCTGAAGATCTGGCTGAGGATGACCAGAGTGGGACATAATAATTATGATAGTAAATAAGAGGAAAAGAAAATGGGTAGGATGTGAGGAAACCTACTTTCATACAAATGTGTGTGTCTGTCTGTGTTCTCTCTCTCTCTCTCTCTCTCTATTTAATTTATAAAAAAATGGCTGTGGTTCAAAATCTATAACCATAACAAGAGGCTGAAAGAGGAGTTTAGGTGCAATAAGCAAAATCAATCCCCAATTAAGGTAATGTAAGTGAACTTCTTCAACTCCAATATATAGGTCTGAGACTTGGGGCTACTGGGGGAAAAATAATACAAAGGTCAATTTTATGCAGCACTATGATTAAAAACAAGGAATTCCCCCAATTTTTAAAGAGGAAAATAATGCCTTTAATGACCGTCAGGAACCTGTCTGTTACCAGATTTACTTACACCCATGGCTATCAGATAACAAATTAACATAATTGTATCACTCTTTAGTGTCCTACATTAATCCATCCTGTCTCTGTAACATATTACCGTCACAGATTATATAGACTACAGGTATTGACACTGTTCCCTGACTTTTAACAACCTATAGCTAGTTGTAGGTCTAGTTCAGTGGGGGGGAAAAAAATCACCCACAGCTGTGAAATGGTTAGTTTTCTCTTCCGCCCCCCCCCCATCCCCAGTGTGTGTTGGAGGACTCCATATATGAGCACATGCTCATGTAGTGTGTCAAAGCCTGGCAAATACCTTGCCATGTATAATTTAACTGTTACTTTCCAACAACTGTTGTTTTGGGCCTAATTTTCAAAGGTATTTAAGCTCTTGGAGATGCAGATAGGTACGTAGTGGGATTTTCCAAAGTGCCACATCTAAACTTTTGGCAGCCTATTCCAAGAAGAGCAAGCCTCTACACCTGTTTTCTCCTCATGAGTACCAACTACACTGATCCCCCCTACAGGGGCTTGTTGTTCAGATGGATCCAGCAAGAAGAATTAGCCCATATTCTTGACAGTAAAACAGCTGTGAAAAACCAACACTTAGCACCAAAGTATTCTATCTTTGAAATACAAAGACGTACCCTGTTTTGAGAAACTTGGCAAACAGACTGTTCTATCTGAACAGTCCTAGTCAGACACAATTTGCTTTAAAGTCAATGGCCCCTTCCATACCCGACTTTATCTTGCACCCTCCTCTTGGTTGCTTTCCCTGCTTCAATCTTGCCCTCTCAGGGTGATGAGCATGCCCATCTGTCAGGCCATTTGACACTTTCCCTCCAACACCTTGCACTTCCATTTAAGATTTATGGAGGAGCAGGACTTCCAGCTGGGGGTGTTATTTTGAGTTGAGATATTTCCACTGAATGGCTTTGAAAACTACAGTGATAGCTGTTATATATTTTTTTAAATGTCTAAATTCTCTAACTTTTAGTATCTGTGTTCTCTCACCCCTGAAAGAGGAAATGAACAGGGATCTAAGTAAGGGGTGAGGATAAGTTTTTCTCCAGTAAGAGGATACCAGGGCGTTGGTCTGAAAGGGGGCAGCAGGGCACTGGACTAGACTCTGTGTGTACATGCCAGGTGTGTGTGTGTGTGTGTGTGTGTGTATGTGTCTGTCTTTCCGTGTCACTTGCAGGAGTCATTTCTCCCTCAAAGGAAGAGAGAGAGTATTGGGATGAGTTGGAATATTTCAGTGGGCTGGAAGGAAGTGATTCGGCTGGAAGTTGATGGTATTCTGTTTGTGTTTATTGCAAGAACATATTGGAAATGCTGTTAATTTAACATCTAGCATCCAAAAATAGCAATAACTTGTAACGCATCAGAGAAGCCAAAATGACAGAGCTGCCACTGATCTAAAAGTGCAGGTGGAAAACCGAATATATAAAGAGCCTTAGCCTTAGAAAAAAATGACTAAATATTGATAAATTGCCATAGTAGGAAGTATTCCATTGATGAGGTTTGGATTAAGTGCCACTTAATCATAGACTTGACCTATTCTCTTTTGTCACTGACTTGAAAAAAAGCAGGCAGAAATAGTGCTTGGTTTTTAAGAGGTTCCAGTGATATGTGGTTAATGGTCTTTTCTGTAGACAGGGGGAGGCAAGGCTTCTGGCTGGAGGGACTAATAAGGGAGGAAGCAGGCTTTGGATGCAGGCTGCCCTGACAGAGGGACCTTGGGTCTGAGGCCTGGGACCTAGAAGATTGGCTGAGAAACACTGAGCTTGGATCATATAAGCAGCCATCCTTGGGGTGCAGGTTTGGCCTGGACTTCTGTCATATTGCTTGTTTGTCAAAATCAAGGAGTTGAGTATTGAGCCTACACAAGCCATGTGAGGTAGTCACCTGCTAAGAGTTCCATAAAGATGTTTATAACAATAAGGCCTGATCATACAAAATCTTACTCCTATGAGTAACCTTTACTTGCCCAAGTTGTTCCATCTACATGGGTGAGAAAAGACTATTTGTTGCTATTTCTGAAGTACCTATTAATTTTTGTTAATAATTACCTAACTCAGTACAAACAAAAATTAATAGGTACTTCAGTCAGCAGTGGGGTCCCATCGTGCTAGGAGCTGTAGAAACACATAGGTCTATTCCCCCCGCCCCCCATAGACCACACTTAAACCCCTGGAGCACATGCCTCGGGGCCCGTAGAGGGGGAGAGAGCTAGCCTGACTGCGGGGTATCGGTAAGTACGTGTGTTAGCTGTGGCACTGCCTCGTACCCATCTTAGTTTGCAGTGTGGATGGAGTAAGGGGCAGGCACCGGGTCTTAAGTTTTAATAGTTCTGCCCCCATTCCCACAAATGCCTGTATAGGAAGGCCAAAGACTCAGTCAGTCCAGGAGGGCTGGTCATACGAGGGAAAGCCTCTTCTACAAGGAGCTTTAGCGAGTGCTGTCAAGGACCCCCCAGTACTGAGTCTGAAGCTGTTCATGATCCCCTCATAAACCCAGATGGTTTCATTGTCAACAGAACACTGAAGAGGGCAGACTACAGGGGCAGCAGGGACCCTGGCAGACCTCCCAGAAAACCAAGTGGGCAAGGAGGAGGTTATTCTGTACCATAACCTGGAGCTGGGGACAATGGATTGGTGTTCATGACGCATCCCCCATAAGTACCCAGCTGCAGCTTGTCTGGAGAAATGGATGGTCTATCTAGGCATTACACTGGATAGAACTCTTACATATTATGACCATCTTACAAAGACAATGACTATGGTCAAAACATGCAACAACCTGCTTGGAAAACTGGCTGGAACAATATGGGGTGCCGATGCCCAAACGCTATGCACTTCAGCCTTGGCACTCTGTTGTTCAGTGGCAGAGTACTGTGCTCTGATATGGGTTCGCTCATCTCACAGAAGGATGATTGATGTACACCTTAATTCCACAATGTGTATTATTTCAGCACACTTAAGTCTACATCCTCTTAGCAGTTCTCTGCAGTATTGTTCCATCCAGTGTTCACAGAGAGGAAAGCGTAGCAAAGCTTGTGACAAAATTGTGTGATATGCCACATCTACCATTAAAGACTTGTTTAATCCACCATGTGGTCATTGTGGATAAGTTTACCGAGTGAGGGATTTATGGTAAAGGACACATGGTGAGCTTCGTGGTCCACAGAGAAAATTACAATTATCTTGTCTTGGACCCCACTCAACATCAACCCAGGTTTGATTTACCATGAAGGCAATAGAGCCTTCTCAACTAGTTTCATACCAGACATGGAATTTGTGCTGCAGCAGAATTTCAGTGGTGTTTTAGAGTCCACTATGTCAATGTCAAACCATGACACACTGAGGACTGCAAAATGACCCTCATTCCTGGAGGTCTTCATGCCTTGACCATTTTTGATAAAAACACTATGGCTTGGCTTGACCGGATTGCATACGCCAAATAATAAATAACTGGAACTCAAGACCCTGATGATAAACCTGAGGAAGATCATGCACCATGGCAGGAACCAGAATCTGAGGCTGGTAAGTGACATGCCTCACACCAATATCTCTTCTTTTGGTGGTAAATTCCTGATTTTTAAGATCAAGGGCTCATTTGAAGTACTTTTTCCTCCCTGGATAATATGCCATGCATTGCTTTGTGTCTGTATGCAAAAACTGCAGTGCTGAAGCCCCCCCCATTGTCACGCCCCATCCCCTTACCCAGCTCCTCCAACCTTCCTCCTCTGTTCAGCCACTGGTCTATTCCATCTTGAAATGGTCAGGGAGAGAGAGAGTTAGAAATTAACGATCAACTGCAATTAGTGTCTGCCTTGGCTTCTAAAGCTAATTTTCCAAACATTTTTGAAAGCAAAAATCAGTGTGCCCCTGTGTCTGTGCATTTTTAGTACCCTGTCAGGCAGTGAGTGTCCCAGGGTCACACAGAGCAGGTTCCATTTGGGGAAGGGTGCACAGTTGCAGAAAAATTAGTTTGTTGTCTAAGGAAAAGTTAGAACATTCTTTCCTCCCTTGAAAGTTTGCAAGCTTAGAGTGCTAGTCCCTGATCTCCGCCTTCTCCTTAAAGTCAGCTATGCTATATGAGCCAAAGGGAGCTGGGGACAGGTTTAGCATTGAAGTTGTAGAAACAGCAGTTCAGTGTCCCTTTCAATTTTTCCTGAGTTGAACGTTTCTGGTGTTTAACCTGTCTCTGACCTCTCCCCACAGAGAACCATGCATCATAAGCTGGTGGGACAGGGGGAAAAGGTCTGGTAGTGAGGTCAGAGAAAAAGCTGTGCAGTTTGGTTCCTTTCCGCTTGAGGGAAAGCTTATGGTGCTGAGCCGTATCACCAGGAAACCTAAATTAATTTGTGATGTGTCTGTTTCTTTCCTGGACCATTTCACTATTGTTAGGCAGGCACAGGAGCAGGATTTTCTAGTATAGCGTGGGGGTGGGGGGCGACATGATGTTCACAGTTCTGATCTCCTTATTCATAAAATCTCTGTATCCTTACTCAGAATGCAGTTGATTTCCATTCAAATTTCCTCCCAATCTTGCAAGCATTTCAGCAGATTTCTAATGCAGCAGGAACTCCTGCTGGTTTTTGAGGTTCACTAGCTGTGCAATTCTGATTGGTTCACCTTCATAGCTAACCAAACCCATCCATTCAACTATATGTAGTGGGGTGACCATTAGCATAAACATCTCTTTGGAAAGTCACTTCTTTTCCATTTGGTACTTTGAAAGCCACTATATTCTCAAACCATTGGTTTGCCTCAAAGAAATTGTAAACTTGTAACTAGTCCTGGAAAGGAATTTCTCCCCACACCTCCAACAACGTGAGACACCATGAACATTTTAAATTCTTAAAAACACAACAAATCTTCTCATCATTATGTGCCTCTGCTCCTTCCTCATAGGGTCCAAATGGTTCTGAGAACCAAGGATGTTGAGAGTTACATTCTTAGAATGCTCAAAAGCATCAAAACTGTGGCCTTCCATAGAAAACTGTCCTGTGGAGAGATTTCTCAGGTAGAGACCTGGCATAGGGAAAGTGAACATTCCCTAATGAAAAGGCTAATTGGACTGATGACTGACAGATTGCATTGTCCACCAGCTGTGGAGGTCCTAGGACCACCCCATCATCACTAGCTCCTCTTTTGGCTGCCACCCAAGGTACTGTTTCATCTGGAGAGCCTCATCCAAGTACCCATCCAATTGGTCAGGAGGACAATTATGGGCCTTCAGGAGTCCTGGAACACCAGCATATACTGGGCCCTGAAATCCCATCACAGACAATGACTTATTTACCAAAAGCCATTCTCCCCATGTTTATTCCTTCTGAAGAGGAGGGGAAGGAGACTAGTGCAAAGACCAGTGTGAGAGGGGTTCTTGGTTTTGATCACTTAATATTTAAAATACTGTTAAGGGCACAATTTGGCCCAACATGTCTTACAGCTGGCAAATCTTTCTTTGAATAAATTCTTCTGTAGTCCTTTGTTTTGAGTCAGACCTGTTTGCCAGCTTCTGCTTGTATAGGGCTGTGGCTTGGAATACGTTAATACCATTATACGGGGTAGTCTTTAACTTGACATATATATTTTATAAGGATGATACTGATCAGAAAATTGAGTTTTCAACTGATACCTTACAAGTACTTTGTACAAAGATTATTACAATAATATGCAAATATAGGTACATTGTGTCACAGTATGTTCCCTTGTGTACCTTTAAAGCTGTTGCACAGAAAGGATGTGACGGTGTCCTTTGACATAAGCACAAGGTAGATGCCATGCTCTGCCTCATTGATGTACCCAAATCTGTGCACATATGGTGTCCCTAATTTTCTTTTCTGTTGGGATAGTTGTTGTGCAGGACACCGGAAGGTGACCATCATAGGAACAGCATTTACCACATTGGCATCCAGACAGGTGCATAGGCAGCATCAATGAGCTTTCAGCCTACCAAATGTGCATTTCGTGACTATTCTGCAGTTACATAGATTGAAACTGAATTGCCTTTTTCCATGGCCACTGACATTTGGGGTGTAGTTTGGTGAGCCAAGGCAGGAGCAGGGTCCCCCAAAATAACAGATGGCTCAGATACACCATATATAACACTCATTTCTGTGGAATAATGTCCCTTCTTCCCTCTCCAAGTACGATCCTGATCTCAACATCTTGGCATCATGAACCTTTCTGGTGTTCCCCTCATTAGTATTTGTGACGGGGTTGGGACTCCCCACCGCATCACCTCCTGCTGGCATATCTGGGAATTAGCTCTGTCCTCTGCAGGGTGCCCTCTGCCGGTGATGTCCGGTTCATCGTCTGCTTCCCCATTGGTATCTAGACCCATGTCGCTCCGTGCTCAGCGATGTCTGCTTCTGGTCACTGCCCTTTGACAGTGCCCTTTAGTTCATCCTCACCTCCTTCCAGAGTGGGGGTTAACAGCAGTCTCCAACTCACCCCGCCACAGTGGCCAACCATAACCCCCAAAGTCTAGCCCCTCTGCTCAAGGGCCGGTTGCAGCCTGTCATGGCCACTCCTCCACAGCCAGGTGCAGTACAAGGGAGAAGGGGGGACCCAGACCCACCCAATGCTCTGGGTCCTGACCCAGGGACCCTCTAGCAGAAGCCTCTCCACTCTCCTTCTTTCCCCTCCTCTGTCCATCCTCCCTGGGTCACTTCCCCTCTGACCCCTTGCACTCTCTAGGCCCTTCTGATCAGGGCCTGCAGTCTGACAGGTATTGAGCTGGAGCTCTCCAGTGCTTCCCAGAGCCTGCCCAGCACTGCGCTGTCCGGGGTGCTGGTGTCCTTAGCTCAGGAGACAGACCTTCCTCTCTGAAGGTCTGGGAGAGACTCACAGCTTCTCGCCTGGGCAGCCTTTTTATCGGGCCTAGCCTGGCCCCGACTGACTGACTCTTTCCCTGCTCTGATTGCCTCTCCACAGGCCTTCTCTGATTGGCTGCGGATCTGCGTGGTCTGGTTCAGCCCAATCTTGCCTGGGGGTGGGGCACTGCCCCACCACAGTATTCATAAATTTTCTTTAACATATTCATAAATGATCTGGCCAAGGAGGTAAATAATGCGGTGGCAAAATTTGCAGATGATACAAAACTACTCAAGATAGTTAAGTCCCAGGCAGCCTGTGAAGAGCTATAAAAGGATCTCACAAAACTGGGTGACTGGGCAACAAAATGGCAGATGAAATTCAGTGTTGATAAATGCAAAGTAATGCACATTGGAAAACATAATCCCAGCTATACATATAAAATGATGGGGTCTAATTAGCGGTTACCACTCAAGAAAGAGATCTTGGCGTCATTGTGGATAATTCTCTGAAAACATCCAGTCAATGTGCAATGGCAGTCAAAAAAGCAAACAGAATGTTGGGAATCATTAAGAAAGGCTTAGATGATAAGGCAGAAAATATTATATTGCCTCTATATAAATCCGTGGTATGCCTACATCTTAAATACTGCATGCAGATGTCGCCCCTTCTCAAAAAAGATACACTGGAATTGGAAAAGGTTCAGAAAAGGGCAACAAAAATGATTAGGGGTACGGAATGGCTGCCTCTGAGGAGAGCTTAATAAGACTGGGACTTTTCTGCTTGGAAAAGAGACAACTGAGGGGGGATATGATAGAGGTCTATAAAATCATGACTGGTGTGGAGAAAGTAAATAAGGAAGCATTATTTACTCCTTCTCATAACACCAGAACTAGGGGCCACCAAATGAAATTAATAGGCAGCAGGTTTAAAACAAACAGAAGGAAGTATTTTTTTTTCACTCAATGCACAGTCAACCTGTGGAACTCCTTGCTAGAGGATGTTGTGAATGCCAAGACTACACTTAAAAAAAACCTAGACAACTTCATGGAGGATAGGTCCATTAATGGCTATTAGCCAGAATGGGCAGGGATGGTGTCCCTAGCCTCTGTTTGTCAGAAGGTAGGAATGGGCGACAGGGGAGGATCATTTGATTACCTGTTCTGTTCATTCCCTCTGGGGCATCTGGTATTGGCTACTGTCGGAAGACAGGATACTGGGCTAGATGGACCTTTGGTCTGACCCAATATGGCCGTTATGTTGCCTAAAACAGTTGGGGCTCTGCTTTCAGTTGGGGCCTCTGTTAGTATTTTTTAGCAAATATTTAACACTTTTTTTAGTCCTTTACTTTCTGTATATTTGATTCATTTGTATATTAACTATTCTTTAGAATCTTTGCGATATTAATTAGTGTGTTGAATTCTAATACCCAGACTACTGATCATTGACCGATAAGTAACACTATTCAGGAATTCTTCGTGTTAGGCTATATTTAATAATCCTCAGTGCCATCTCCATAGAACTGCAGATAGTTTGGGAAAACATTCCCTTAAAATAAATATATAATATAATGCTTTCGCGTAAGCATATATAAACCTGAGAAACTGATAAGAGATGATTGTTATAGCGGATGTTTTCTGTTGGGGAATCACCAGGAAAGAAGAATTATGGGGGAAGAGAGACCCACTAAAATATATTATCTTGTGTGTTCTCTCAGCTGTAAATAATCATGACTTCACACATAAATCAGGTAAATTGAGAATGTATAAAAATAACATCAGAATGTGTTTCTTTTGGTAATGAGGGTTTCTTTGTTTGAAAACCCTATATAATTACACTGACACTAGAACTGAGTTGGAGAATGAATCTGCTGCGTCCTTCCAGTTACAGTGGAGAAGAGAGCCAGAGCCAGCTCCTTAGCATATCACATAAAGGAGGTAATGTACCTCTTCTTTCTGTATTCTGTATAGTACTGAACTAATCTCTGATTGATAATCTTTGATTAAATAATTCCAGTTGAGCCTGTTGGGTGACAATCTTGAGACATCCTCAACACAGACACGCAACACCTTTAGGCATTATAGTAATAAAATAATATGTAATGAGAACATGATCACAGTGAAACAGTTAACAATGTTGACATTTAAACTGGCACATTTAGGTACCAGACTAAAAACTGTCATGCACTGAAATGTTCTCATCTCTCCGAGCATTTGTCTGCAGAAGGCGGAATAGTGGATTAACTTTCCTTCACAACCATGAGAGAGATAATAGCAGCAATAATTTTAAAATGAAATATTAAATCAAAGAGTTCAAAAGGAGGGTGGGTTCTGTGACAAAGTCAGCAGCTGCAAAGTCACGAATACATGCATCTCTGACCATATGCTACATTAAGTTTAATCAATAATACTTTTTCAAAGTGAATCCCTACACATTCACAACAGTGTAATCATCCTACAGTGCATAGGTCTTAAAATAGAAACAAATACACCACAAGCCTACCACAGTGGAATATATTTCTGTGCATTAATCCAAAACCTGGTTTATGTTAGAAAATTAAGTTGGTTTAACTGCATCGCTCAAGGGTGTGAAAATCCGCACCGAAATTCCTGGGTAGAGAGTGCTAGGTCAACGGAGGAATTCTGTCGACCTACCTATTATCTGTTGGGGAGTTGGATTACCTATGCTGACAGGAGAATCCCTCCCGTTCGCATAGATAATGTCTGTACTGTGCAGCTGCGGTGGCACAGCTAAGCTGCTGTAGCGTTTTATGTCCCGACAAGCTCTACTTCACACAAGTAAATAGATTATGGGGAGGATATTTAAAAAGTGATAGCTAGTGGTATCTCTTTGAGAGGAGGAGTTATAGTCTTAATGCCTGAAGGACGAAGAGTTACAGTCTTAATGCTAAATTGACAGCCGTCCAGGAGGGGAAAATACTATCCCTAGTCCTGGAGCTGCTTTTTGGAAGCAACCCTGCAGCCCCATGCAGTTCTACATCACGGTTGTGCACCCTCATCCCTTATTTCAGATGTTTTCACCTTCCTCCCTAGTAATCCGTATTCTTGGGGGAAAAGGGGGTATCTAGTTCCATTTCTCTGAGACCAAACTGCTTTGTAGGTGTAGCAATACACATAGTTCTGGCCCACAGAGTCCATAGGCCAAATATCCACCTACTAGATGCTCACATGGTGGTTTCTTGACTCTTGATACAGAAGTTATAGGAGCAATGCCCTGAACCTGTCTTCCACCAGGGAATGGAGATAGGATCCAGGAAATGTCAAATTCAGTCTAAAATTATTCAATTAATGCAATTAAAAGGCAGGGGGAGGGAAGTTATCCTGGGCGGGATGTTTACTACAACTAAGTTACCAGCACTTTAAAAGTGGATTGTCTTTATTCAGGTGGGAGTGACACCTTATTAAAGTAACAAAAAAAGATAAGGGAAGCATGAAATATAATTGCAAAATATGAGCACTGCTGAGGGTATGAGAAATGAGCAATCTTGGTGTTTTCTTTGGCAACAACTGCTTGAAAACTGGTGTTTTTAAAAAGCTTTATTTCATAGTTCCATGCTGCACTGATTTAGTGGAGGAAATGATTTTAATAGACTCTTTCTCCCAGCTCATTGCAGTCTGACCTATTTAATTCATTGTGTATAATTAGGACTAATTATAATGTGGTTTTTATCTCTGATTCATAATTCATTTGTTTCTCCACTCTGTCTGCATTTCACTGACAGAGACTGTATTGAGAGCAAGGGTTTCAATAACGTCACAGGCCAAATCCTCAGGTCCTTACTCAGTTTTTCTGAGTCCTTATTCAGACAAACTCCCATTGAACCCTATATACTCTGCTTCTTGTGAGTGATAGAAGGAGATCATTTTCTAGGCTATCCCATTCTTCCTTCATGACCCAACCCTCCTACCCCCAAAGCCCCTCCATTGATGTCACATAGAGTTCATGTTCACAGAATGATGAGGCTGTGATAGTTGGTCTCTTAGTAATAAATGTTGTCTTTGTGCTCTGGAGGTCTGTAGGAAATAAACTTTTTCCCCTGTGATCTGAAAAAGACAGGCATAATCTGGAAATACTGAAAAATTCTCTGTATTTTTAAGAAGTTCCAGTGATGGACAATCCAATCCCATCAGCTCTAGAAACAGCCTCAGTGATGAGATTTCCCATCCGAACAGCTTCTTCCATAATGGGGAAAGTGCACCTTTTGTCAGAAATATCTGGTACTAGCTAATTACATGATGGCTAGATGGGTCGCTAATCTGATTCAAGCTGGCAATTCCTATTTTACAGTCTGGAAAGGAACCAGCAAATGTTTTTGCAGCATACCAGAAAGTAATTCCACTTTCAGCTCTTGTGAAAGGCAAGGCCTCTAACAAAGCGTAATAGCAGACAAAACAAGAAGAAAAGAGCAGGTTGCTGATTTACAGGTTGTTGAACGGGGAGATGGTGTTGGTCAGAATGCTGCTATGACAAGTCTTCTAACATCAATAGGTCTGCATGGATCAGATCAGCACTTCTTATATTTCATTATGTGATCTCTAAACTGTCAGCAGTATGAGCTCTAGACTGGTTAAAATCATGTAACTTGCTTTTGATGTGCTTGGTCAAAACTTTCAAAAAGTGTTTGCTGCTGCATTCTAAGCAAAGACATTCTTGTTTTGTTCAGAGAGTGAAACAAGGAGAATAGCTGCATATACATGCAGAGAATACATGACTTAAACATAGGCCAAGTCAATAGTCACAGTCAGAACAAAAATAAAAGGAGTACTTCTGGCACCTTAGAGATGAACAAATTTATTTGAACATAAGCTTTCGTGAGCTACAGCTCACTTCATCGGGTGCATTCAGTAGAAAATACAGTGGGGAGATTTATATACATAGAGAACATGAAACAATGGGTGTTACCGTACACACTGTAACCAGAGTGATCACTTAAGGTGAGCTATTACCAGCAGGAGAGCGGGGGGAGGGGGGAAACTTTTGTAGTGATAATCAAGGTGGGCCGTTTCCAGCAGTTGACAAGAATGTCTGGGGAACAGTGGGGCGTGCGGGGGGGGGGGGGAGGGGGGATAAACATAGGGAAATAGTTTTACTTCGCGTAATGACCCATCCACTCCCAGTCTTTATTCAAGCCTAAGTTAATTGTATCCAGTTTGCAAATTAATTCGAATTCGGCAGTTTCTCGTTGGAGTCTGTTTTTGAAGTTTTTTTTGTTGAAGAATTGCCACTTTTAGGTCTGTAAGAGATTGAAGTGTTCTCCGACTAGTTTTTGAATGTTATAATTCTTGACGTCTGATTTGCATCCATTTATTCTTTTACGTACGGTGCTAATAAGCGATGGTCACATAAACACCACCCTATACTAGAAACCTACCAACCGCTATTCCTGCCTACATGCCTCCAGCTTTCATAGAGACCACACCACACGATCCATTGTCTACAGCCAAGCTCTACAATACAACCGCATTTGCTCCAACCTCTCAGACAGAGACAAACACCTACAAGATCTCTATCAAGCATTCTTACAACTACAATACCCACCTGCTGCAGTGAAGAAACCAATTGACAGAGCCAGAAAAGTACCCAGAAGTCACCTACGACAGGACAGACCCAACAAAGAAAATAACAGAACACCATTAGCCATCACCTTCAGCCCCCAACTAAAATCTCTCCAACACATCATCAAGGATCTACTACCTATCCTGAAGGACAACCCATCACTCTCATAGATCTTGGGAGACAGGCCAGTCCTTGCTTACAGACAGCCCTCCAACCTGAAGCAAATACTCACCAGCAACCACACACCACACAACAGAACCACTAACCCAGGAACCTATCCTTGCAACAAAGCCCGTTGCCAACTGTGCCCACATATCTATACAGGGGACACCATCATAGGGCCTAATCACATCAGCCACACTATCAGAGGCTCGTTCACCTGCACATCTACCGATGTGATATATGCTATCATGTGCCAGCAATGCCCCTCTGCCATGTACATTGGTCAAACTGGACAGTCTCTATGTAAAAGAATAAATGGACACAAATCAGATGTCAAGAATTATAACATTCAAAAACCAGTCGGAGAACACTTCAATCTCTCTGGTCACTAGATTACAGACCTAAAAGTTGCAATTCTTCAACAAAAAACTTCAAAAACAGACTCCAACGAGAGACTGCTGAATTGGAATTAATTTGCAAACTGGATACAATTAATTTTGGCTTGCATAAAAACTGGGAGTGGATGGGTCATTACACAAAGTAAAACTATTTCCCCATGTTTATTCCCACCCGCACCTCCCACTGTTCCTCAGAGGTTCTTGTCAACTGCTGGAAACGGCCCACCTTGATTATCACTACAAAAGGTTCCCCCCCCCCCCCGGCTCTCCTGCTGGTAATAGCTCACCTTAAGTGATCACTCTCATTACAGTATGTATGGTAACACCCATTGTTTCGTGTTCTCTGTGTATATAAATCTCCCCACTGTATTTTCCACAGTGTGCATCCGATGAAGTGAGCTGTAGCTCACGAAAGCTTATGCTCAAATAAATTGGTTAGTCTCTAAGGTGCCACAAGTACTCCTTTTTTTTTGCCAATACAGACTAACACGGCTGCTACTCTGAAACCAGTCAGAAGAAGTGTTTTGCTGGAACAGCAATATGACATTTGATGCTGGAAAAAATATAGCAAAAAATGATATACCTTTGAGCAAATGTTTAGCTTTCAGCTTGGACAATGCTGAAATAGTTTATCAGGCAGAGAGATAATTCTGTAATCAGAAGGCTAAAGGCAATGAACCCTCTGATTGTCTGTGCTTGCTACTTTGTGTCACTTGGGAGAACTTTGCAGCAGGTTTAGAATAAAGGCATTATATCAGCATCACTCAAGGAGATGAGAGTAGACATGTATTGCCCTTTCAAGCAGCTGTTATATTCCAAATCTGTCACAGAATCTCTGTAACGATTTAACTGGAAATTTAAATCAGCAAGTGGCCAGCTCCTAACTTTGCATATGAACTAGTTCATATGCAAAGTTCTTTTAGAAAAAATCCAGGCTTGATTTTTAAAATTGCCAGTGATGGAGAAGATATTGCATCCTCTGGTAAGTTGTTGCAGTAGTTAATTACTTTCACTGTTTAAAAAAAAAATTAACCTTATTTCTAGTTTAAATTTGTCTAGCTTCAACTTCCAGCTATTGGATCTTGTTTACCTTTGCTTTGTCTGCCAAGTTTGAACAGGTCTCTATTATAAAATTTCTGTTTTTCATGTAGGTATGTCTAGACTGTGCTCAAGTCCTCCCCCCCCCCACAACTGTCTCTTTGATAAGCTTAATAGATGGAGCTCCTTGAGTCTTTCTTTCCCTATAAGACATGTTTTCCAATTCTTTAATAATTCTTGTGCCTCCTCTCTGAACCCTTTCTAATGTATCAACATGTTTCTTGAATTGTGGATACCACAACTGGACACAGTGTTCCATCAGTTACACCAGTGTCAAATACAGATAATATAACTTCTCTATTCCTATCGATAGTCTCCTGTTTATACATGCAAGGATTGCATTAACCATTTTTGTTTACAGTGTTGCAGTGGGAGCTGTGTACAGCTGATTATCCAGCATGGCCCTCAACTCTCTTTCAGAGACAGAGTTTCCCAGGCTAGAGCCTGTAAATATGGACTGCATTCTTTATTCCTAGATAAATGACTATATTTAACTGTATTGAAACACACAGTGTTTGGTTGCACTCCACCTATCAGGCAACCCAGATTGTTCTGTATCAGTGACCTGTCATCTTTATTATTTACCAGTCCCCTATTCTTTGTGTCATCTGCAGCCTTCATCAGTAATTATTTTATATTTTCTTCCAGGTCCTTGATAAAAATGTAAAATTGTGTGGGGCCAAGAACTGATCCCTTTGGTAATCCACTAGAAACACATCAGCATGATGATTCACTGTTTACAATGAGATTTTGAGACCTCTCAGTTAACCAGTTTTTAATCCATTTGAGATATCATTAATTTTGCATCATTCTAATTTATTAATGAAAATGTCATGTGGTACTAAGTCAAATGACTTATGGACATCTAAGTATATTACATCACCACTACTATATTTATCAACCAAATTTGTAATCTCATTGATGAAAAGATACCAAGTTGGTTTGGCACAACCTGTTTTTCCATAATCCCATGTTGACTGGCATTAATTCTATATTAATCGAGTCCTGTATCCGCGATTTTATTATTTTGCCTGGGATCTATGTCAGGCTGACAGGCCTCTAATTATTGGGTCAACCCATTTACCCTTTTTAAATACTGGCACAACGCTATTTGTTATGAGGTGTGATTTTTGTGTTGGGCCTCTTAGACATGCACTACAAAACTTGCAGTCCAAGGAGATAGGAGCTGACATCACTTTAAACAACCTTTGCATTCTCCTGATCCTGAGGTGCTGGTGAGAGTCCCAGCAGAATTTAGAAAGCCTAAGTTATGACAGACTGCCCCCAGTTACAGTTGACAGCACTGCCTGGAATACCTGCAGAGTAGTTGCCCCACCCACAACAAGCTCCTTCTATCCTGATATGGCCTCTGCTGGGGCTTATGGTGAGGCTCTTGTAAATCAGCATAAGCTGTCTTGTGGAAAACCTGGAAAGCCTTGTGGAATTCTCTCTGGCAGATCCAGGACCCTATTGGCCCTTTAGTGTTGCCAAAACATCTAGGCCGGGTTGCAAAACTGTATGGAGGGCCGGGTAGGGAAGGCTATGCCTCCCAAACAGCCTGTCCCCTGTCCCCTATCTGCCCCCTCCTACTTTCTGCCCCCTGACTGACCCCCTCAAAACCCCCAAACCATCCAACTACCCCTTCTCCTTGTCCCCCATCCTGGGATCCCCGCTCTAACCGCCCCCCCAAGACCCCACTCCCTATCCAACCCCCCCCCGTCCCCTGAGTGTCTCAACCCCTATCCACACCCCCACCCCCATCCAACCGCCCCTGTTCCCTGTCCCCTGACTGCTCCCCCCAGAACCTCCACCCCATCCAACTGCCCCCTGTCCCCTGACTACCCCTGGGACCCCCTGCCCCTTATCCAACCCTCAACCTTGCTTACCGTGCCGCTCAGAGCAGCAGGAGCACGCAACCCTGCTGAAGCCAGCCACACCACCCGCGCTGCCCAGCAGGAGCGGGGGGCCAGAGCGCTGGTGGCATGGTGTTGTCGTGGGGGTGGGGAGGGACTGGGGCTAGCCTCCCCAGCCTAGAGCTCAAGGGCTGGGCAGGACGGTCCCGCAGGCAGGATGTGGCCTGCAGGCTGTAGTTTGCCCAACTCTGATAGCAAGTGTGAAAAATTGGGATGGGGGTGGGGGATAATAGAAACCTATATAAGAAAAAGCCCCAAATATCGGGACTGTCCCTATAAAATCAGGACATCTGGTCACCCTGATAACATCATAGAAAGGCTGTAGCAGAGGGGAGAATCCTTTCCATTGTTCCTAAGATTTCTCTAGGGGCTACCATTTACAAAGAATAACACTGGAGAAGGGAGGATGGATGGTTTTATGGTTGTCAGTAGAGACTTGCGTTTGATTCTAAAACAAACTTCCTGTGTGATCTTGGGCAAGTCACTTTATTTCTTGGTGAATCTGTTTTGCAGCCATAAAATGGGGAACAAAAATAATTTTTCTCCCACCTTTGTCTGTCTAGATTTATTTAGATTATTTAAAACAGATTCTGTATCTGTGTTTGTACAGCACATAGCACGGTGGGGCTCTGACCTCATTTTGGGTCTTTAGAAACTATAGTAATACTTCTGACTATTTTATTTATCTGCAATGCTAAAGCCATTTTCCGTAAAGTCCTGCTTTCTGTAAAACATTGCATCCTGCTTAACCCAGCCTTAAAATTCCAATTGACTAGCCAAATGTGGGATGGATTAGCATAGTGTCTTAAACCATGCAGCAGAGGAGAAGACTTTGACAACCTCATGGATGAGTTCCCTCATGGGTTTACCAGCTCTCACAGACACTGATAATGTTGTGAAAGGGACAGTGAGGCTCACGTTTGTGAGGCTCATGTTGCTATTTTGTTTGGTTCACCAAAATGCTGAAACCAAGAGAGCATTCCCTGTAATGTGAGATATAAAGGGCTGATCTCTACCAGTCTGTAAATGGGGAAAACACTGAAATCTCTCCTGGTGGTTAAAATGAATGAAGATCAGATTTATTTTGTGGCTCTGGCTCCAAACTGCATTCTTGAGACAGCAAGGAAAGCAACCGTGCAAGAAATGGATAAAATTGGGAATATCCTTATATGGAGCAATTGATATTGTTTTGTCTTTGTTCTGCTACAACAAATAACCTTTAATTGAAGTAAATGTGAGTTTGTGTGGTGTCTGTAAAGCAGAGGTGGGCAAACTACGGCCCGGGGGCCACTCCGGCACTCCAGGGAAGTAGTGGGGTAAGGGTCTTGCCCCACTCTGCACAGCTCCCAGAAGCAGTGGCACGTCCTCACTCAGGCTCATATGCATGGGGGCAACCAGAGGGCTCCGCATGCTGCTCCCACACCTGCAGCTCCCATTGGCCTGGAACCACATTTAGACAGATGTGTCTAAATGTATGATCAATTTAGACATGTCTGTCATACATATACAGTAACTCCTCGCTTAACGTAGTTATGTTCTTGAAAAATGCGACTTTAAGCAAAATGATGTTAAGTTAATCCAATTTCCCCATAAGAATTAATGTAAGGGCGGGGGTGGTGGTGGTGGTGGTTAGGTTCCAGGAATATGTTTTTCGCCAGACAAGACATTATATACATATACAGTTTTAAACAAACAATTTAATAATGTACTCAGCAATGATGATTGTGATGCTTGGTTGATATGGTGGAGTCAGAGGGTGAAAGAGGTTGGCTCGTCCAGCTTCTCCTCTTGCTGTTCTTTCCAAAGTGCTGGGGGGTGCTCAACCCCTGGCTATGCCCTGAACCTGCCCCCACTCCACTCTTTCCCCGGACCATGCTGCGTCCTTGCTTCCCCGCCCCCAAGCCTCCTGAACGCCACAAAATAGGTGATTGCTTACAGGCTGGAGGTGTGCGAAGTGCGGGGGGAAGTTGCTGATCTGCAAGGCCGCTGGTGGGGGTGGAGGGGAGGTGATGGGGGGCTGCCAGCCCACTCTGGTTCCAAGCCCCCATGGCCAAACAATGTTCTAAGCAAACATTGTGCAACTTTAAATGAGTATGTTCTCTAATAGATCAGTGAGGTAACAAAGAAAAAAACATTAATCGGGATGACGTTAAGTGAGGAGTTACTGTACGTGATAACATGGAGGGGAAGGAATAGAGACCTATTGGCTAGGTGCTGTACAAATATATGGTCCACACTTTAATGGCTCTTGTCATAAACATAAAGGGAAGGGTAACCACCTTTCTGTATACAGTGCTATAAAATCCCTCCTGGCTATAGGCAAAATCCTTTCACCTGTAAAGGGTTAAGAAGCTAAGGTAACCTCACTGGCACCTGACCCAAAAGGGTCAATGAGAATCATAGAATCATAGAATATAAGGGTTGGAAGGGACCCCAGAAGGTCATCTAGTCCAACCCCCTGCTCAAAGCAGGACCAATTCCCAGTTAAATCATCCCAGCCAGGGTTTTGTCAAGCCTGACCTTAAAAACCTCTAAGGAAGGAGATTCTACCACCTCCCTAGGTAACGCATTCCAGTGTTTCACCACCCTCATAGTGAAAAAGTTTTTCCTAATATCCAATCTAAACCTCCCCCACTGTAACTTGAGACCATTACTCCTCATTCTGTCATCTGATACCATTGAGAACAGTCTAGAGCCATCCTCTTTGGAACCCCCTTTCAGGTAGTTGAAAACAGCTATCAAATCCCCCCTCATTCTTCTCTTCTGCAGGCTAAACAATCCCAGCTCCCTCAGCCTCTCCTCATAACTCATATGTTCCAGACCCCTAATCATTTTTGTTGCCCTTCGCTGGACTCTCTCCAATTTATCCACATCCTTCTTGAAGTGTGGGGCCCAAAACTGGACACAGTACTCCAGATGAGGCCTCACCAATGTCGAATAGAGGGGAACGATCACGTCCCTCGATCTGCTCGCTATGCCCCTACTTATACATCCCAAAATGCCATTGGCCTTCTTGGCAACAAGGGCACACTGCTGACTCATATCCAGCTTCTCGTCCACTGTCACCCCTAGGTCCTTTTCCGCAGAACTGCTGCCTAGCCATTCGGTCCCTAGTCTGTAGCTGTGCATTGGGTTCTTCCGTCCTAAGTGCAGGACCCTGCACTTATCCTTATTGAACCTCATCAGATTTCTTTTGGCCCAATCCTCCAATTTGTCTAGGTCCCTCTGTATCCTATCCCTCCCCTCCAGCGTATCTACCACTCCTCCCAGTTTAGTATCATCCGCAAATTTGCTGAGAGTGCAATCCACACCATCCTCCAGATCATTTATGAAGATATTGAACAAAACCGGCCCCAGGACCGACCCTTGGGGCACACCACTTGATACCGGCTGCCAACTAGACATGGAGCCATTGATCACTACCCGTTGAGCCCGACAATCTAGCCAGCTTTCTACCCACCTTGTAGTGCATTCATCCAGCCCATACTTCCTTAACTTGCTGACAAGAATACTGTGGGAGACCGTGTCAAAAGCTTTGCTAAAGTCAAGAAACAATACATCCACTGCTTTCCCTTCATCCACAGAACCAGTAATCTCATCATAGAAGGCGATTAGATTAGTCAGGCATGACCTTCCCTTGGTGAATCCATGCTGGCTGTTCCTGATCACTTTCCTCTCATGCAAGTGCTTCAGGATTGATTCTTTGAGGACCTGCTCCATGATTTTTCCAGGGACTGAAGTGAGGCTCACTGGCCTGTAGTTCCCAGGATCCTCCTTCTTCCCTTTTTTAAAGATTGGCACTACATTAGCCTTTTTCCAGTCATCCGGGACTTCCCCGGTTCGCCACGAGTTTTCAAAGATAATGGCCAATGGCTCTGCAATCACAGCCGCCAGTTCCTTCAGCACTCTCGGATGCAACTCGTCCGGCCCCATGGACTTGTGCACGTCCAGCTTTTCTAAAAAGTCCCTAACCACCTCTATCTCCACAGAGGGCTGGCCATCTCTTCCCCATTTTGCGATGCCCAGCGTAGCAGTCTGGGAGCTGACCTTGTTAGTGAAAACAGAGGCAAAAAAAGCATTGAGTACATTAGCTTTTTCCACATCCTCTGTCACTAGTTTGCCTCCCTCATTCAGTAAGGGGCCCACACATTCCTTGGCTTTCTTCTTGTTGCCAACATACCTGAAGAAACCCTTCTTGTTACTCTTGACATCTCTGGCTAGCTGCAGCTCCAGGTGCGATTTGGCCCTCCTGATAACATTCCTACATGCCCGAGCAATATTTTTATACTCTTCCCTGGTCATATGTCCAACCTTCCACTTCTTGTAAGCTTCTTTTTTATGTTTAAGATCCGCTAAGATTTCACCATTAAGCCAAGCTGGTCGCCTGCCATATTTACTATTCTTTCGACTCATCGGGATGGTTTGTCCCTGTAACCTCAACAGGGATTCCTTGAAATACAGCCAGCTCTCCTGGACTCCTTTCCCCTTCAAGTTAGTCCCCCAGGGGATCCTGGCCATCCGTTCCCTGAGGGAGTCGAAGTCTGCTTTCCTGAAGTCCAGGGTCCGTATCGTGCTGCTTACCTTTCTTCCCTGTGTCAGGATCCTGAACTCAACCAACTCATGGTCACTGCCCCCCAGATTCCCATCCACTTTTGCTTCCCCCACTAATTCTACCCGGTTTGTGAGCAGCAGGTCAAGAAAAGCGCCCCCCCTAGTTGGCTCCTCGAGCACTTGCGCCAGGAAATTGTCCCCTACGCTTTCCAAAAACTTCCTGGATTGTCTATGCACCGCTGTATTGCTCTCCCAGCAGATATCAGGAAAATTAAAGTCACCCATGAGAATCAGGGCATGCGATCCAGTAGCTTCCGTGAGCTGCCGGAAGAAAGCCTCATCTACCTCATCCCCCTGGTCCGGTGGTCTATAGCAGACTCCCACCACTACATCACTCTTGTTGCACACACTTCTAAACTTAATCCAGAGACACTCAGGTTTTTCTGCAGTTTCGTACCGGAGCTCTGAGCAGTCATACTGCTCCCTTACATACAGTGCTACTCCCCCACCTTTTCTGCCCTGCCTGTCCTTCCTGAACAGTTTATAACCATCCATGACAGTACTCCAGTCATGTGAGTTATCCCACCAAGTCTCTGTTATTCCAATCACGTCATAGTTCCTTGACATCACCAGGACCTCCAGTTCTCCCTGGAGGGGACAAGATTTTTTGAAATCTGGAGGGTGGTGGGAAAAAGGCTTTTATCTGTCTGTCTGTGTGATACCTTTGCTGGGAACAGATCAAGGATGCAAGCCTTCCAACTCCTGTAAAGTTAGTAAGTAATCTAGCTAGAAAATGCGTTAAATAGTCATTTGTTTTTTTGGCTTGTAAAATTCGCTGTGCTGGAGGGAATGTGTATTCCTGTTTTTGTGTCTTTTTGTAACTTAAGATTTTGCCTAGAGGGATTCTCTATGTTTTGAATCTGATTACCCTGTAAGGTATTTACCATCCTGATTTTACAGAGGTGATTCTTTTACCTTTTCTTTAAATAAAATTCTTCTTTTACGAACCTGATTTCATTGTTCTTAAGATCCAAAGGTTTGGGTCTGTGTTCACCTGTACCAATTGGTGAGGATATTATTATCAAGCCTTCCCCAGGAAAGGGGGTGTAGGGCTTGGGGGGATATTTTGGGGGAAGACATCTCCAAGTGGTCTCTTTCCCTGTTCTTTGTTTAAATCGCTTGGTGGTGGCAGCATATCAGGTTTTTAACCTAAACTGGTTTCCCAAGGCAAGAAAGAAATCTGTGCCTTGGGGAAGTTTTAACCTAAGCTGGTAAGAATAAGCTTAGGGGGTCTTTCATGCAGGTCCCCACATCTGTACCCTAGAGTTCAGAGTGGGGAAGTAACCTTGACAGCTCTCCTTTTGGATAAATGGTTATGTTCAGAAATTCCAGTTTGCATTCTAAGAATCCTGCACTGAAAACTGCACCCAGATGGTGCTCAATGAAGGGTTGGTGTATATCTGCGGAGGAACTAAATAGCAGTTATATTCTAGTATTGATGTGGAGTTAGACAGCGACTGCAGTGGTATACAGAAAGCATCAATGTAAAGACGAGATCCTGTAGTTCTTGTCACAATTTCAGCTTACTCCCTTCTGTGGTCTGCTCAATGGATGTCCTCTCATGTGTCAGACCATCTCCTCTCTCTGGGCAAGGGCCCACAGTCCTCCCCTTTCTGATGGGATCTGAGACGGCAGCTGCCTGCCATTGCACTGTGATTACCTGAAGCAGGTCTGAGGAAAAAGTCCAGCCCCTGAGCTTTGCTTTCTGTCTCAGGGCCATAACGACGGAATGCTAGCAGTGACACATGACAACACAGCTCATCCAAAGCAGAGTCCATTTATTTAAGGACTAAAGCATACAGAGAACACACACAATGCAGTAAAAGGTCTAAATGCACACTACATGTAACAGAAGTCACCCATCATCCTCATAGGGGAGCCTGACAGGTCCAAGTCCTTCCAACCATTCAGGAGGATTTAATAAAAGACCCATATCCATTTGTTGAATCAAAAAGAAGGCTTCTCTCTTAGGTTAATCTCTGTTTTTAATACCAAACGACCTTTCTTTGTCTCCTTAGTCCTCTCATACCAATCTGAACCAGTATATGCAAATCACCCCCTATGGTGATACCTCTCTGGACCTGTTTCCAGTCCCTGGGACTGCAGTAATTACCCCCTCACTTTTTTTTATTTCCGGGAGGAACTGTGTTAACCCTCCCCTCACAGAGTAGAATAATCCCTTCTTCATATAACCTTCATAAATGTAATGCAGTACTCTCCAAAGAAAATGCACATGGTTGCAATATTTGTCACAGCCCTTATTCACATGAACAACTCCTCTGGATGCTCATTCCGGTGCAGAGCCAGAGTCCTAATTTTGACAATTTTAAAGCAAATGACTGATCAATCATCATATATGATCATACAATTGACATTTAAAATACCGTGGGCCAGATCTTTGGCTAGTGTAAATCAGTGTGTAACACCAGTGAAGTAAATGGAACAATACTTATTTAGAACAGCGGAGGAACGGACCCCACATATCTGTGTAATTATTGGCTAAATAATCATAAAAGATTATTTTTAAAAAAATCTCGTAGAAGAATTGTGGTGAACGTACTCCACCTTAATGCAAATGACTGAGTAGGTAGCACACCATCATTGCATTTAAATGTTCCTTTCTGTGAAGCATTACTAAAAGAGTTAAATACTCTCCTTTGTTCACAGTAGGTCTCCCATTGATATCACTTGAATCAAAGACAGTGGCTGACCTAACTGATAGATAATAGTTCATAATTCAGAATCTCCCAATTGAAATCAAGGTTCACCACCTGAAAGGAATTTATTTCAATACCCCAAATATTACCAAAAAACCAAATTGGCACCCTTTTGTGGTCATTCTATCATATTAACTTGGGTGAACAATTTTGTAATCTTGAAACAATTTCTGGAATACTGGAAAACAAAAAAGGGCAAAGGCTCCTAAAGAGATCTGACGGTTTTTGAGAAGTGATAGTGGAAACGCAATGAATCTTCATCGTTCATATTGTATCCATGACCTTGGTACTCTGCTGAACAGCAGGCTGGAGGTACTGGCTCAGCATTTGAGGGTCAGTGGCAACAAGTTTCACAGACAGCCTCTGATTGATGCCATCAGCAACGACGGTGGATTTTCTAGCGTAGTGGTGAAAATCAGTGGGGAGGTAGACTTGGCGAGTAGCGGCACACTGCTGCTAACTCATCACTGCCACGCGAGGCAAGATTTTATCCAGTCACTTCAATATGGCGGGCAGCAGCAGTACTGCAGCAGTCCTTGTCTTAATGCGGGTTGTGAGCAACTACTGTAGAGGTACATTAAGCTTGTCTGACCTGCAAATAGAAAATAGTTTAGGGTAGGAAAGTTCACGTTGCCCAGAATTGCATTGGACCTAATCAGTCTTTTATCTTAACTAATTGAGCACCTTGTTCTTTTTCTCATTTGGTTTCTTGTCTGTAGTTTTATTGTACTTCAACCAAGAGGACTATATGGTAGGTTATCATAAGAAAGTTCTGTCTCAAACTATACGGAGAGTCTTTTACTTTGGATAACGATTTTAAAGAAACTAGATTAATGCAAACACATGAGACACACATTGATTTCCAACTGTTACAATGTTTCATGATAGCTGACGATAAAATGAGACTTTGGTTTAGTGTAGCTTGATATGAATATAGTCTGAAGAGCCGGGAAAATGAAAAGCTTTGAAATTATTATTCAGATAACAATATAGAGGTTTGGACTCCACAGTAAAAATGCAGTTTGCATTTTAAACATTGTCCTGCTTTTTTTCCAATTAGCTATGTAAAGATCATTTATTTCTTCCAAGAAATATTAGTCAGTAATATAGCAGTGAAAACTTTGCTTTTCCCCTCCTAAAATAATCATGTTTAAAAATATTTGATAAAGTCCATTTTTGAAGGTGATATAGCATGTAATTTTTTTCTCCTCTTTGGCTTGCTCCTAAATTCATTGTTACAGCTTGTGTTAGGAAAGACAAATGTACACTTAGCATTCACCACTGAAGGAACAGACAAAAAAAGTTCTAAACGCTGAAGCCAAAAATCTCTAGTGGAATATCATCACTGTTGAAAGATTATGTTACTGTAGTTCCTTGGCCACTTCTCAAATGTATTTGCTCCTGTCAAGAAAAAAAAAATCCACTGCTGAATGTTAAAAAGCATTTCTTTTTGTGTTTCAGTATCCATTTCTTAAATGTTTTGCTATCCTTTACCAGCAATTTTGACATCCTGCTGCTTCACATTATTGGAAATGGAAATCATCTGAGTTCATGCAAGTTACCACGCTTTTGTTTCCCATTTTTTTCCTCTCTTGTCACTCAACACTTCGTATGTCTGATAAGCGCTGGAGCCGAGAATTGTATGAATATTATGACGAGTCTACTTCACTCATTACATTTCTCGTAGAATAAATAGTTGAAATAGTAGTGAGAAGGTTTTTCTTTTTTAGTAGAACTATAGGACATTAGAGGATAATGTCAAGAAAAAAACTTGGAGGATTTAGTGTTTCAGATATGATAACACCACTTCTTTTTCTTCACTCTTAAACTCTCTTAAAAGCTTGTCAAAATTGGCCTAAAGATGATTTCTCACTCTGGAGAATTCATCAAAGATACAAACAGAAAAATATTTGTATGCAGTTAACAATGTTCAGTCTAAAAATGTTATACAGAAATCAATTATCCATTGGGAATTAAACAAAAAACTCTGACAAAATCATTAGGGCACTGCAAAGCACTAGTACTTGTCATAAATTGCATTCAAAACAATGAGAAATGTCAAACGTCTAATACTGTGGTTAATTCAGATTGTAGACTACGAAGAACCAGAAACATCAAATCTCAGTTAATGTGATTAATTAAGAATATGGTCTGCTACAGGAATAGGCTACTGGTTTCATCTCGCGACTATCATTTACCCTTTACAGTGAAGTGTCATGCTTATTTTAGCACCAAAGAAGTTTACAAAGAACTTGCATAGCCATACAGTGACCCTAACAAATATTCAGATATGAGATGCTTCATAACAACTGCCTTCTGCCCCAGTTGGAGGATTTCATGTGGACATTTAGAAGCAGTGTTGTACTGAAACTATTACCTTTATCAAACTCAGGATAGCCTGATGTGCAGAGAAAAAGATCAGTTTCACAAAGGATTTAAAGGTGAACAAATGCTATACTTTTTTGGTCCGCATTTTAGTTCAGGGCATCTTAGAATCTCTGTAGAAAAACGGAATGCTCCAATTTAGCATAGCTTTTAATACAGTAGTGCTCACAGATGGAGAAAGGAAAAATAGTCCACCCCTACTGTACTATTGCTGTATGAAATATAGGAATATCCATTGCGATTCATGTAGGAGTACTGCTGTACGGGGTTACAAAAGAGTACTTGAGGAAAAACTAATATCCTCATAGAAGCTACAGTGAATCTGGACAAACCTTCAATCAATTATCAAAATGCTTGCAATTCCCACTTCAAAGCAGGTGAAATAAATGGTCCAGAACATTTTAATAAACAACAATGACAGAAACCTAATGCATATTCCATTAGTTCTTGCCAACTCTTGTTCTATTAGTAAAAAGAAAAGGAGTACTTGTGGCACCTTAGAGACTAACCAATTTATTTGAGCATGAGCTTTCGTGAGCCACAGCTCACTTCATCAGATGTTTTCCGTGGAAACTGCAGCAGACTTTATATACACACAGAAATCATGAAACAATACCTCCTCCCACCCCACTGTCCTGCTGGTAATAGCTTATCTAAAGTGATCAACAGGTGGGCCATTTCCAGCACAAATCCAGGTTTTCTCACCCTCCACCCCCCCACACAAATTCATATAAAGTCTGCTGCAGTTTCCACGGAAAACATCTGATGAAGTGAGCTGCGGCTCACGAAAGCTCATGCTCAAATAAATTGGTTAGTCTCTAAGGTGCCACAAGTACTCCTTTTCTTTTTGCGAATACAGACTAACACGGCTGTTCCTCTGAAACTTGTTCTATTAGTGAAAATCCATTCCCCATATGCTACAATGGTGACCTTTCTATTATAAATTCAAGGACTCATAAAACAGATGGTCAAGACATCCAACCCCTCCACTCCAGCTTGTCCTGTTCTAAGGGCCAAAATATGCATATTAAAAGAATCTAGGAAATGGCTATATCAGCTAAACCTTTGTGGGGATCAGTTATGATACACTGTGTATGTTTAAAATAATGCATACAAGCATTTGCTTTGGAGCTATGGATGAATAATGTGTAAAAACTTTTGGGAGGGAGCTTGGGGGAGGGGACATATAGCTTTAGTAATTGAGGATAAAGGTTGTTCTTGTTTCCACAGGCAAATTGCTAACTAATAATCATGTACTAATGTACAATACTTCACTGACTTAACATTTACATAGCATTTAAAAATACCAAGATAGGTTTGCACCTTTGTCAGAGAACTGAACATTTGGAAAAGAGGATAATGGAGAAAGTGGCAGATAGGAGAATGTTTATTGTTAAAGTGGCAGACTGGGCCATATTCTGATCTCAGTTACACTTAACAAATTTAGAACAACTCCATTGATTTTTGTGCTGCAGTGGCATATTAAGATGGAAAACATACATTCTACACTATAAACATGTTTCTTGTATGTCAGTTTCTCAAAATCGCAGGATAGACTAAGAACACCTAAGAGGGGCAGCATCACCAGCTTTATGGCAGAGAAATCTCTTCTTCAGCACACCACTCTCTCCATCATCTTTTATGAAGATGTTCTTCTGAATCATCCTTCTGCAAAAAAGTAAATGAGAGACTATTTTCCGTAGTAGGTGATTATTAAATGACACCAATATAAATTAGTATCAGGGGGTAGCTGTGTTAGTCTGTATCAACAAAAACAACAAGGAGTCCAGTGGCATCTTAAAGACTAACAGATTTATTTGGGCATAAGGTTTCATGGATAAAAAAAACACTTCTTCAGATTCAACTGAAGCTTGTGAAGAAGTGGTTTTTTACCCGCAAAAGCTTATGCCCAAATAAATGTTAGTCTTTAAGGTGCCACCGGACTCCTTATAAGTTAGTAGTAACTTTACTGAAAGTCCTGGATATGGAAACAAGATAAGCAATGTTTTATAGTGCTCCAACCGAGTAGTTGCATATACTTCTGCTTATATTTTTATTATTTATCAAGCGCTCCAAAGTATGTTGGGCATCACCCAGAATACAGATTTCTGCCTCTTAGAGTTTAAGAGCACATTCTGACACCTTTACTCATACCGAGTAGCACCTAACTACTGGAGTGGTCCCACTGAAATCAACAGGTCAGCTCACAGGGTACAGTACTTCTCAATATGAGTAAAAGAATCAGAATTTTGATCCTAAATAGACACAACTGGAGAGGTGAAAGGAATATAACAAACAAGCAAAATGTCTGAGACAGTTTGTCAAACATCAGGTTAATTCCATATTTTCCCTCTTTATTCCACCCTCCTTCACCTCTACTTTCTGTCCCTCTTGTCTCTTCAGTCTTCCCTTCTAAAAGGGAATCCTTCTACCCTATCTCACATGTCCTTGTTCCTTTTCTCCATACTAGACCTTGGGATGAATGTGAAAGGGCAAAATATGAGGATTACAACAAAAAGCAGTTCATGACTTAGGAGATACCCTCAATGCCCGTACTACATACTGTAACTTCTCAGGGGACAGTATAACTTAGACTTGCCCTGCATAGTTTTAGCTTGTGTTATAGCTCAGTAGAGTTATTCTGGATTTCCTCCAGCGTGAGAGCAGAATCTAGCTGGTCCACTGTCTCATGTTAGTGTG
This sequence comes from Caretta caretta, assembly GCF_965140235.1. Classification (NCBI taxonomy): domain Eukaryota; kingdom Metazoa; phylum Chordata; order Testudines; family Cheloniidae; genus Caretta; species Caretta caretta. The sequence continues at coordinate 49,522,988 of NC_134216.1, read as the reverse complement.
CTACTGACAACATATTCCCAGTACAAATAACATCTAAATGTTATCTTTAATTTGTTTCATGCTATGCTTATCTAACACTAAAAATGATCATCCGCAAAAGCATCTGTCACATGGCAGAACAGAGAAATAGTCAACAACCCTTCAAATATCTATTCCATTTCCAGAGATAATTTCTTACGTCCCTAAGACAGGTTTAAATTCATTGCCTTTCCTAAGGGCAAGGGCTAAGCCCTGCAATTTGTCCTGGTGTGTGGATGGGTTATGACGTCTACAAGTTATGACTTTTAGTGGAGTATTGAATTGATAGGGTCAAAGACAGAGCGGTTCCCTGTTCTCAGGTTCAGGGTTGCCGGCCGTAGAATCTTGTCCTCCATTTTAACTGCTATACATGTTTTTCCAGTGTTGATCATCATTTCTCTTGTTGTATAGCAGTGCTCTCGCTTTGCTGCTCCCAAATGCTGCTTTTCTCATGTAACAGTAATTTTATATTATTGACGTTTATTGCTGTCATTGGCATTTAGCTTATGTACTTTAATCATCTTTATACTCTATTGATACTGCTTGCTATTTCTTGGGTGCCGCAAAATCCAAGCCAAAATATGTATGTAGGCTGTCAGAGATCAAATGATTGGCATCTGCCATCACTGCTTATTATGTCAAGAGCTTGACAAGTCTTCCCTTTAAAAATCCAAATGTAATGAATGTCATCCAAGACTTCCAGATGTTGCATTAAGAGAGAAGCTGGATCATAGCTAGAATAATGGCTGATATGGAAGATCACTTGTACACAATGAAATGCATACTCTTTTTATCCTGCGGCTAAAAGTAGTAAAATGCTCACAAAATATTTTTTCTTAAGTCACAGCAAATCATGAAATCCAAAGCTGCTTTAGTGCCCAAGATTATCAGCAGCAGATGGCATGTTTTCAGTGCTTCAAAACATATTACATGTTTGTGATAGGCAACACTCATAAATTGATTTCAGATACACACAAAAGGTTTGGATATTTATCCTCCCTAACCAGACCTGTGAGAATCTGTGATTTGAACTGGAAATCTCATGAGAACAAGCTTCTTCACTAGATTTCCAGTACTTTCTGCTTCTGGTGGAGCAAACAAAAATCCTTAACAGCCTTGTGACACTTCTCAAGTCCTTCTGCAGTGAATCACCTTTTTGTTCTAGCTGTACCATGAAAATGAAATGAAATGAGTTCACTACAGCAGGTTCAGTTTGGGGTAATGTCTTGGGTTTGAATTGTCCCCCTTTCGTCCCATTTATACTGCAATATTTGATGAAAGCAGAAACATAGAAAGTATAATATTTTACAAGTAGTTGTGATAAAGATTATGTAGTTTTTGGAATGTAATTCTGGATATTTATAATGCGAGGCAGCCTAAGATATGCCCATTACTTTATAAAACTTTAAAGTGAATTAGCTAGTATACTTAATTGGTTCTATGGTTCAGAGAGAGAGCGAGCTGATTTTCCTTTTGATGAGATGTAGATTTTCAGGGGCCCAATGTCTACAAAGAGTCCTATTTATATATGCGGCTTAGTTAAATCACTAATTGAAGCACTGAAGATTATTCCCCATTTAAATATGACCCATAATCACGTAACATAGGATTTACTCAAAGGACGCATGAGATTTGCCAATTTAAAACAGTTCTTGTGTGTTAATTTCCAATGACTGAGTGTGGGCCTGGCACTGGATATTGAAAGATTCCAAATTTGTTTCCTTGGCAATTAAGAAGAATCAATTAGCTGCCTCCAAATCTCTTTCATGCAATTCAGTCGTACAATCAATGCCTACTAGCATTCGTAACAAAGGCTGCGGATCTCCTCCGATCAGATTAATATAAAAGTTCTGGATTTAAGTCCAGAAAGCATATGTCCGTAGTTTGATGGTAATTGTTGGAGAACAGAATAAAGTATGACTCATATAATATTGCACTCACACAATTGGTTGTAAATGATTTTTTTAGGATGCTTGAGAAGTATATGTGCATCCTGGGGATAAGCGGTCCTGCACATTAGAGGTATAGGATATGATCCTTTGAAGTCAATGAAAACTCATTGATTTCAATAGGCTTTGGATCAGGCTCATAGCTCTCAGACTATGACAGTTTATTTTGCTGGCAAGTGTAATGCTTGCGCACACAGACATATTTTAGGTGATGCAGGTATCCCCACTTATAGTTAAGGTGTTTGTTTTCCAACACTTCCCATTATAAGACCATTTTTTCAGTTGCTCATAAGTTTGCAAAACTAATCATTCAGATGAGGTTTTTTTAATGCCAGATGTCGGCCTCAGGCTGCGTTTTTTTGGAAGTTTCAACTAAAATGGTTATTTTTGACAATAAGAGGGGAGGGGGAATATTTTGTTTTACCCATGTTGGAAAAAATCTTACAGCTGTTCCATTGAAAAGTTCTGATGCTTCTATGCTTTGAAGAAGAGGCTTGGAATTTGGTAATGTATGTGTGTTGGGGGTCAGCTTAGTGTCAGGAATATACCTTTTGCTATCCCTGAGTAAAGGTGCCCAAAATTGGCCAAGTTATAAGCCTCAGGAAAAATCTCAGCTCTCACATGCTCTATAGAGACTTGTTAGAGTTTGGCAGCCAAATTCTCTAAAGATTCCAGCTACACTAAGTATGCTCCATCTCAGGATTGCAATGCCAAGTATGGGACCTGGGAACTGCACATTTGTCTTAAAAGGCCATTCTCAGACTTTGTGTATACATTGGCTTTCTGCTGCACTGCATTGAGTCTGCACTCACATATTTCTCCTGTCCCTCAGTCCTCTGCTGATTCTGCTTGTGGTGTCAGAGCACTGCATACATAACATGAACCTCCGCATAGCATAACAACCCATTCCAAGCAGCTCTTGCCAGTGCCTCTCAAAGGTACAATTCCACACACTGCTGCTCTCCATCTCACTTCTGAATCTGCACTGGATCCACACTGCACCTGCACACTGTTTCTCAGCCCTGCTTGTGATCCTGTACTAGCTAATACTGCGGAAGCTCATCTCAAATATCTGTGACTTAAAAAAAAAAAAGGCAAAATCACACATTCTGTGACAACATGACAAACAATCAGCCCTAACCATTCTCAGCAATGCCTCAATTTCTCAGCAGCTAACCAGTTGGTTTCTTCTAGTTTAGTGCTGAAGTTTCTTCTCCATTCTAGACAAGTTATTGCTTGAACATTTGCAGTCAAGGGTAGAATCTGAAGTAACTGAGACTAGTTATTGGAGACAACTGGCTTTTAGCTACTGGGTGAGATGGCAGAAGGACAATGGAGAAAGCTTAAGTGCAAAGTCTTAGAATAGTAGATTTAAAAAAATGCTTTGCTACGATGAATGCATTCAGGATAATGTGTAAGGTGTTTACAACGCTCACAACAGCAGCGCTGGGCTGAGTGGGCTCCATGCTTACCATGATATGGTGTCTGCACGGGTAACCCAGGAAAAAAGGCTTGAAACAATTGTCTGCCATTGCTTTCACGGAGGGAAGGGAGGCTGATGACATGTACCCAAAACCACCCGCGACAATGTTTTTGCCCCATCAGGCGCTTAACCCAGAATTCCACTGGACAGTGGAGACTGCGGGGACTGTGAGATAGCTACCCAGAATGCACCACTCTGAGTCAATGCTAGCCACAGTATTGAGGACGCACTCCATCAACTTAATGTGCTTAGTAGGGACATACACAATCGACTGTATAAAATCACTTTCTAAAGATTGACTTCTATAAAATCGACCTAATTTTGTAGTGTAGACATTAGAGAACAGCCCAGGGAGCTTTGGGAAATAGAGTGGGAAGGATTTTGTTTTATTTTGAGCTCCCTCTTTGAATAAAACCAAATCCCAGGAAAGGGGTAAGTTCTGATCTGCTAAAGCTTTTGTATTGTGTTTAGAGTAGGGGGGGATGCTCACATGCTAGATAGGATGGTTTTTGTGATGTGAAGACCTAGTAAATGGACTGAGTGACACTGCATAATAACTTCATATAAACCACCAAAGAACTATCGCATGGAAATAATTTTCAGTTACTATTGACCTATTCAATATTCATAATGGTGATCTAATGACAGAGGAATGTTTGTTAGAATGCAATGGTTTTGGTTTATATGGGTTCATTTGAATTTTTTTCTGGTTTCAACTCCTGTGCCTCACACACCCTGAGTTTGAATATTCCCTACCTTGCCCCTGGTAGCATGCGGTATCCCTGCCTTGCCCCTGGTTTCAGATAATTCAGACAGCTCTACTCTGTACTTCCATTATCAATCCCCTGAGTTAGCCAACTGCCCCTTTCCCTCCCTCTGCTAAGCGATATTTAAAAGATTCACAGTATATTTACTGAGGCTATTTTAGATGCTTTGGAAAAATGGGGCAATGGAAGCTGTGTGTGTGGATCAAGAGCAACAGATAGACCTTTGGGGTAAATGTACAAAAGCTGGATTAGGTTTTGCTTTGCTGGGATGATGAACTTGCTGTTCGTGTCATTTAGTATTGCCTCAGAACACACAGGGTAGGTATCGAGCGCAAAATCACTGATACTCTATTTTTGCCCTTGTATTTCTTCTCCAGCTTAATATCCCAGAGTAAATAAAATGGATTATTTGAGCAAATAATGATGTTTCTTTTAAAATAAAAATCAGGTTTGAATGAAACATCATTTAAAAGGTTAATACCAATTTTTCTTACACTCCAGGAACATAAATTTCACTGTTCATGTCACCTTCACATTCTAATCCTGATTTCTAGCTGATGAATAAACAGACTGAAGATTATCTCACAGTGTACATTCATGTGTAAAATGAAATTCCTATTAAAGTTCATTGCTTCAAATGAAATATGCTTTGTAACATTTCCTGTAGAGATCCCTGCTGAGTTCTGTCATGATATGCTGCAATCCAGGCTGTCTTCTCTCATCCTTCTGTTTAGCACTAGAATAATGTGGCTTTTTTTTTGGTGATGCTTTGTAAAGTTTTTGACAGATGATGCCAGGAATGTGTGCATTATTCAACAATTTGATTGGAGAGCAATGGCAAATGGTCTTGGGCCATCAGTGACATATTTATTTAAAAGATTTATTAAAATATTTTTAGTCCTTTAATTACATTAGTGTGATTTTAGTTCCCCGTTGCCTCTGATTAACCTTTCTGTGTTTATCTGTATATGGATACATATGGGATGAGCTCTTAACCACTATTTCAGCCCCCAGGGAAAGCACTGGAGTTTAATAAAGGGGCTTTAAAAGCTAGGGCCACAATCCACTTGGAGTTGCAGTTGAATACTTAGGGAAGACTGAATCTTCTCTTTCACCATTGGTTCCTTGTCACTGTGGTCTAGATGCTTTAAGCAAGGCCCTAAAGCTGATCCATAGCATGAAATATTCCCCAACACCGGAGGTGAAAGTAAGCCGGAACGCCCCGGTACGGCGTACCAGTAAGAGCTGCTGCGCAGTACCAGGACCGGCTTTCCCAGAGGGCAATTTAAAGCCCTGGGGTAGCGGTGGTGGGGCTGTGGTGGCGATTTAAAGGGCCCCGGAGCTCCAGCTGCTGCTACCCCCCTGGGGCCCTTTAAATCCCCACCTGAGTCCTGCTGCCCGAGCCCTGGGGTAGCGGCAGTGGCGGGGCTGTGGCGGGGACTTAAAGGGCCCGGAGCTCCAGGCCCCACTACTCTCCCGGGGCCCTTTAAATCCCCGCCTGAGCCCTGCTGCTGAAGCCCTGAGGTAGCGGCGGCGGAGCTCTGGCAGACATTTAAAGGGCTCGGGGCTCCGGCAGCTGCTACCACAGCGGAGCCCCAGGCCCTTTAAAGCTCTGCCAGAGCCCCGGGGCAGCGGTTGCAACCGGGAGCCCCAGGGCTCCTCAGTGATTTAAAGGGCCCGGGGCTTCGCTGCGGTAGCAGCAGCTGGAGCCCTGGGCCCTTTAAATCGCCCCCGAGTCCTGGGATCCCAGCCGCCTCTGCAGCTGCTAGCTCGGGGGTGATTTTAAGGGCCCCGGGCTCCCAGCTGCCACTACCGCAGCTGGAGCCCTGTCCTTTTAAATCAAGATTTAAAGGGCCCGGGGATTTAAGGCCCTTCCTCTTCCGGTTGAGGCCATGCCCCCTGCTCAGGACTCCGGCATACCGGTAAGTCCTCTAACTTACTTTCACCCCTTTTATTTTAAAAGAAACATCATTATTTGCTCAAATAATCCATTTTATTTACTCTGGGATATTAAATCACTTTTGATTTAATTGGGGATTGGTCCTGCTTTGAGCAGGGGGTTGGACTAGATGACCTCCTGAGGTCCCTTCCAACCCTGATATTCTATGATTCTATGCCCAACACACACAAACATCTCTTCTCAATTGTAAGACTCCCCATGCTCATCTAAAGTAAAATGTATATAGATTGCCCTCCATGTCTGATTTGCATATGTTAAATCATGTAATGATCATGAGCCACTTGCAGCAATGAAGTGAAACCTTGTGAACTTAGAACCAGATACCTTCCCTTAAAATAAAAACGTATCTGTGGGGGAAAAAGAGTATTCCTTATAATCCTTCAGCACAAAAAGCTAGGTAAATTTATATTCTCATTTGAAATGCAGCTGGGGGCGGTGGTAGAAATCTTTATAAACTGAAAGAACTAAAAGATCTGGAAGAGGGCAAGACACTCACCTGATCTTGTTGCCTTTCTGGAGAAAACACTTTCAGAATGAGTATAGGGAATTTCCTGGTCCATGGTAAATAAAGGGTTAACTCAATTAGCTCCCCTGGCTGTTTCACAGGTGTTCAGGAGGAAGGCTAAAAGAGTGGCTGATTGGGCAAGGAGATGAGAGTGTTTGTGGAGAGGTAGGTACTAGATTAGGGGTGAGGGGATAGATGACAAACTAGAAACCCATGCTTTTTATGTTATCACTTTACTTCTTGCTGACTGGGGGTGTTTGTTTCTTGCTGAGTCATTTCACAAGTTTATAACACTTGTAGTAAGAATTTCTGACTTTCTGTAGCTGGATATTTATTCACCTCCCCAGAGAGGAGGATTGTAACCTAAAAATAAAAAAAAGGAAACACACAACCCAAAGCAGAATCCCTTTCTTTGTTTCAATGTGTTAGCACTGTTGTGTAAACTGAGAGCATTTGGATGTGAAACTAATGGCTCAGCTGGTGTAAATCAGCATAGCTCTATAGATTTCAGTGGCGCTATGGTGATTTACAGTGGCTCAGAAGCTGGCACAAAATGCTGGACACAGCTGTTCAAGATTGTCTTACTACCACTCATGTTTGCCACAGGCTGCTGTCTCCAGCACAACCGGCATCACTTGCTAAAATATAGACTTCAGACTTTTTGTAAATGATTACTATCTAAAAAGGAAGAGGGAGACTAAAGGGGAAACAAAACTAGGAAGGAAGGATTCTGAGAGTTCTCTAATCTCTTTATCTCCTAGCACAAAATTGTCAGTGGCAGCCACGTGGAAGCTTAACAGAGTCCCAGAAGAACAAAATGTGCCTCTTGGTGGGAAGAAGAGCTGCTACTGTGAGTAGGGCACCTGCTCAGGTTATTAAACTACCTGCTAAATCTATTAAATGAGCAAACAGCTGCCTGGTTTAAATGGAAGTGGGGTGGTGGCAGCATAATTTCTGTAAGAGATCCTTTGCTAGAGAATTTCCTTCTCAGAACATGGATTCTGTGATGTTCAGTACAGCCTAAAAGACTCCCTGTCCTTCTGGCATTTCATGGGGGTGAGGTGATTGATTGGGATTGAGATGATAATGTGATAAAGCTCATTTGGAGTTAGGGGTGTTCTCAGTTGGTCTGGTTTTGTTCCAAGCTCTGTTTTTTGATATGGTCTGTTTCATATCTATGGCCTCAGTTTTGTAAATACTCTCACACATGCTTACCTTTAAGGGAATACTTCAATATTTAAAGTTTAGCTTGTATATGGTTAGTATTGGGTCCTGTGTTTTTAAATTTTAATACATCCACAGAACTTGACAAAGGCAACTGGAAAATATAAATAAAAAGTCATACACAATTAGTGAGAAAATTATGTTTTAAAAGTCTAGAAATTTGGGGCCAGATTCTTAGCTGGAGTACGGGGCTTCAACTCTGCTGAAGTCTCAGTGAATTACACCAGCAATGGATTTATTCCAAGATCTCTAGACTTCAAGGCCCTAGACTAGATTAGGATGCAGTAGTGTAAGGAGGTGTAAATTTAATTAACATCAGTTGAGTGGCATAAGGAGGCGAACGATTTCAGCAGAAATTTAAATTAGCACAGATGCCATGCTGCTCTGGAAGAAATCCTTTGAACTGTAACCAGCTGTCTAAATGGTGTATTGGTTCTGCATCCCCAAAATACCAATGTGAGGTCATGTGCAATGGCAATTCTAAATGGTGAACGTTGATAAATATCCACATATTCTGAACCTCGATTTCAGCTACTCACATGAGGAAGACTTGGGTGGCTTTCTGCCAAGGTCCCCACCTCAGATCTGTAGTTGCCAAGATCAAGATTGGCCTTGGTTTTGTTTATGGAAATGGTTAGTCTTTTGGGCTGAATAGAGAGTGGTTAGAGAAGAAAGACATTACATAAAATGCATTTGGAACAGCAAGGCCATGTTCTGAGAAATAAGATCGTGTTGAAGGTGTGTAGTATGATAGCTCATCTTCCTCCTAATCGTGTATTTTGTTAGAGTGGGGACAAGATCATACTGAGCACCTAAATCCACATCTTCCTGTATCTTTCTTGCAGAAAAATAGGACTCTTTGCAGGCCACTTTGCACTCAAATATGCTAGCTGGAGGGTAACTTCTGCATTCAGTTACATAGGAATGAGTTAAAATGCAAATCACACAAAACTACTGTGGAAACAACAGGCTTTTCATTCCACAGCTACTGCTTCATGCCAGTAATGTCACTGCCCACTGCAGTGTTGTCAGTTCCCTTAGCAGGATGGCTGCTCTCATTAACATGGTCAGAGGGAGTGCAGAGACAGGAAAAAGAGCAGTTTCCAAATAGTGTCAGGTGACTAAATTTAGGATATATAAATTTTTACTGCTGCTCAGTAATGAATTATGTTGTAGTTTTCACTGTACACCCCAGATCCTATGGCATTTCTAAGGGTATGTGTTAGTGTGTGGATGGGTTGCCAACCTCCAGCTGCTGTTATACTGTAACTAAGACTTGCACGGGTGCTGTGTTCTGTGTAGATAACACCTTTTCTATATTCATATACGTTGATATGCCAGCCCAGCAATGCTTGCTCACGAGTTTATGATTTGATTACAGTAAAATGACTGAGTCATGTGAGGATTCTTTGAAGCAGCACCTCTGCAGGTCTCCTGACCCTGACCTTGGAGTAAGCCTAGTCCCTTTCCGAACTGAGCCCAACCATTTTTAAAACAGCAGCATGAAATATGGAAATTATTTCCATTTTGGTTCCATTTTCGGTTAATTTCCAGGGTGAAAACGGACCCAATTTTTTAGTCCTCCTGCCCCCAATGTGTTTATATCAATTTTTTAAAAAATTAAAAATGCTGTCAAAGCCACTCTCAAAATACTAAGGGAAACATGCATTTACCAATACAATTTTGATGATGATGCAAACCCCCCCCCAAAATTGAAAAAGCCAATGAGTTCTTGCCAAGCCCCCCATTTTAGAAAATAAGCCGTATGTTTCCACTAAAACTTTTGGTTTGAAAAATGTTAAATAGCTCTAATTCTTTTGCAGATGCTACCATCATATTATACACATACATGCCAAAGCTATGAAAAAAATGCAGAAATTGGGCTTGTTTTTGGCTTAATTGGCTTGTGAGTTGCTTGTTGGCTTGTAGCTTGTTGCAGCTTGTTGCTGCTGCTGTTTTTTTTTTTTTATCCGCTCCTGGCAAGCAGGGGCAAAGGGGGGAAGAGAGGAGTGCAGTGGGCCCACCAGAGTCCCAGACTGCATGCCGGGGGGATCTAGCCACATAGAGTGTTGGGGTTCTTGGGGATTGACTTGTTTTGAAATGAGATTAACTTGATTTTTGACTTATTGTGGAAGTTGGGGTGCTTATTTACCGAGTGAAAGTTGGTAACCGTGGTTATGCACCTTTCCAGCTACTCTATCATTTTTCATCCTCCTACTGCCACTCTAGCTTCTGTTGCTCCCTGCACCACCAGCTCCAAATGTAGCCCCTTGTTTGTAAAACCAGCTTGTTTGGGGATAGATGCATGTTAAATGATTTCAGGCCTGTTCAGGAAAAAAGAAAATAAATAGAATCATAGTACTAAAAAAATTAGAGATTACCTAATACCAAAGTCAGTGAAGGATTTTTCTATGGTATATTTTTGAATGCTTCAGCCAGTCTCGGCTTCACTGATTCATATGATGGGTTTCTAACATTTCCCTAGAAAGACAAGTAGACACACCATTTATTAGATGATAGATACTTCCCCCATTATCACAGTATCTTACAGTGTTTAGAAGAATCCCAGGACATCTCACTTTCTCTGACTAGTGCTATTTGATTAGATTAATATTTTTTCAACCTGCCAGCCTTCATGAAAGGTCAGTTTGACTGGTCACTGCCTCTTGTTCAAAGCTTTCTTCAAGCACCAAAACTTCCTGTGACTGCATCATTTTACTCCCCAAAGTCAGTCCTATGCTTTGAATCCATCTCCTGAGTCCCTGGATGCAGTTATATGTAACAGCATAACTGACGGATCTTTCCAGAAGCAACGTAATCACTATTCTTCTTTTCTTGCTATATGACATGTTTAATCATTGCCATCTTGAAAGCAACAGAACATTTAAACAAACCAGTATAAAACAAAAACTGAAAGGAAATGCAGCAAATCTCACACTTGCTTATTTTTGCCTATTTATAGTTTAGCTTATTGTTAGCTGTTCATTTAGAAAATCCTTCTTTGAGTAATTTTATGTTTCTTGTACTTTACTGCTGTGATCTGCAAAGAGGATTAATTCACTGTGTGTTCTGTTGTGGCAATCCACCATTTATCAAAACCTTATGATGTCTTCTTTATACATTTCTGAGATTAGTGCCCCTGCTACCCATCTGTGTGTCACTCTCAAATTTGGTTTCAGTTGATCAGATATTAATGCATATGTTTCCCCATTCTGATGATGACTAGAACTTTGTTACTTATAATTTATTGGAGGAAATTTTATTTCTATTGAGCTAGATTCTGCCCCCATGTTACTCATGTTCTGTGGGGTTTTACTCTGCAAGGAATCTCACATGTTTAACTGGGACTCCTTGCAGAATAAGGTACTACATAAAATGGTTGAGGGTAGCAGCAGAACTGAGCCCTTAGAAGTCATTGTTGAACGACTCCATCATTCTGCAATCATTTCCTCCAGTTGGTTGTTTACTTTCCTGGTCGTTTTGCTAGGGTGGATGATGTTTTGTCCATTTCTTCACTCTCCCTTTAGAGAGTGAATGCAGGTGGTTTCTTAGTATTTACAACCCATAAGAAGCATGTTCTCATCTTCTGGAACAAGGAATGCATTCTCTGGGAAGTGAAGATCATAGAAAGAGAGATGGTACTTACACTCCCTTTGCTTATCTGATACTCAGCGTCCCTTCCCCTCTGCAACACACCTGTTCCAATCCTCCTACATACCTCTCTGGTGTCTCCCCTCCATTATTATTGCCCCCTTCCTCTGTCACTATTATGGTCCTTTTTCTCCTGCTAACCCTACCTAGATATATTATACCTCAGTACCCCACTTCTTTTTCCTTTTCTCCTCTATCCTAGTGGTAAAAATCCCCTATATGTTTCCAGCACTGCTGGGTCTGCTCCAAGAGCATCTCCTGCTGATCAGTGTGCCACTCTATACTCTGAACATGTTGGATGGATGTAAAGCAAGAAGAACAGGCTAACCAGAAACATGATTCGTAATGTAAGTAGGCAACGTGAGGTGTTCCAGATACCACAATGTTGAACAGGGGCATGGAAGGAGCACCTCTTTTTCCTCCCCATCAACGAGTAGAGTACTTTAGCTAAGTAGATCATCAGGCAGGGGTATTTCAATAGCATAACCATGTTTTGTTTAGCATCTGATGCTAACACTTTGCTTACATTCATTTCTCCTTCTTGTACTACACGACTGATCCATTACACTATTCACTTTCCTCCCTTGACTTTCAACAGCCTTCCATATCCTTGCTACCATCTTTACTGATATTATCCCCAACACTAACATCTATTTGTTCAAGAATGCCTTCAAATCTCAAAGGCTACACCCTAGAGAATATGAGATGTGTACCAGTTATCTTTTTGGGCTGAGATTCAGGATGGTGGTTGTTTGGTAAACGAATTCGTCTATGCTTAATTATAATGAAGATTTCCCATAGGATCTCTCAGATCTTGCATTCCGAGTCAATGTATTTCATTTTTTCCACTGTGCATGAGCTAATAATCTGTATAACCACTTTTATAGAATAATATGCAACCATTCCTTTCTGAGAACACTTTTCTGTACCAGTAGACAATTGAGAGGAGCTATTGGAGAAAGTCCAGAGGAGAGCAACAAAGACTATTAAATGTCTACAAAATTTGACCAGTGAGGAAAGATTTAAAAAATTGTTAGGATTTAGTTTAGACATTAGGGAAAAAGTTCATAACTGTAAAGGTGGTTAAGTGCTGGAAATAATTGCCTAGGGAGGTTGTGGAATCTCCATCATTGGAGGTTTTTAAGAACAGGTTAGACAAACACCTATCAAGGATGGTCTAGATAATACTTAGCCCTACCTCAGTGCAGGTGACTAGACTAGCTGACTTATCAATGTACCTTCCAGTCCTATATTTCTATGATTCTATTCCCATCTATTTCTGATGTCTACAAAGTTCGGGGATTAAAAGTTTGATAAAGTTTGTGTGTGTGTGAAGCCTCTGGAATGAACATGGATGAAATAAGAGACAATAATAGAAGCTATGTTGTTACATGTCACACCTGAATTTGGGGCAGGGGGGAGGAAACTGGTTGGTTGGTTTATGTTAGGGTTGCTTGGCTGATACACTATTTCTGCATCAGATCACTTTAATCACCCTGTCCCTATATATTGTGAAAAAGTTGTTACAAACTGCGGAACTTTGACTTTAACAAGAGATGTGCTTTCCAAACTGCCCTGAAAAAGCTTTCTGTGTACCTTGTCTGTCTTGTTTTCTAATTGCAAACACACATCATCCTTTGTCATGCGTTACAAACTTTGTGTCCTGTACATCGTTCAGCAAACCTTTTGAGGAGGTGCAAACTTTAGAATGAAATTTAAGGACCTTTCCTATAAACCTTGGCTAAATTGTTTAAAACAAAATGTGGGTTTGGACAATTTTAGCACATTGATGCCAGAAAAAGCATGCAGAATTTCTTGGATTTCTTCTTAAAGTTAGATTTGCCATGGGGAACAGTGTTATTATCATGAGATATTTTTTGAAGATGGGTTGTTTGGAGGCATAGTTTCATCATCTCTCACCTAAGCCTCTCAGCATGTTCAGAAAGACAGTAGTACTGAACAACTTCAAGTGGCAACTTGACTTTCTGACAGAAAAATCAAACAAGCTATTGAAGCTCATTTCTTTCTTCCAAAATTGCATACATGAATCATTGGCACCTTTAACAACTTGGAAGATCTCCAAATGTATATGGTCAATAACTCTCAGCTTCAAACAGAGAGCTGCAGTAATTTCTTCCAGGATCTCAGTGATGTGCCTCTCACAAAGCTGATGAGCAAGTTCAAGGAAGCTTTTACGTTCCTTATGTTGTGTTTTCTATTTGTGAATTTCTTTGATATCAACCCTCTGGCACATCTCTAACATTCTTTGAATGTAGTGTTTGAGTGGGAATGTGAATCAGTTATTAGAGAGGGCATATCTGTGAGTCTTTCACAAACAATCTCTTTGCATTTTTGAAATCCATAAGCTCAATTACTGCATAATCTTCATTTTAAGAATGGATGCTTTATATCTAAAAAATGTGATCTTGAAATGTGTGCATGTAAAATGTGTGTAAAACTATATGGGAATGGGGTGCCATGCCCCCGGAATAAAAGGATGCTTTCATAGTCCAACTATGCAAAAGGAAGGGAAGTATATCTAGTGAGAGCAACCACTATGGAATCTTACTGCTGTCTGGAGCAGGGAAGAGCCTTGCATGGGTTGTCCTCAACAGGCTTATCTTTAAGTGGTCTCGGTCCCTCAGATTGTCCTCTTCTGTCACTAGAGCAGGGAAAACTTACATCCATGCAAGGCCACCAGTGGAGACAACCTCCCCGCTCCGGCCCTACAACCACACTCTCACTTTAGTTATATTCTATGCCAGTGGGAACCAGTCTCACAGTTTTTGTATTTGATGGGGCTGAGCAACTTTGTGGCTACTCCCCCCCCTTCCCACATCTGGATCTCGGTACAGCTCTGGTAGCACAGAAGCAAGCAGAGGAATGGTGCTCTAGCCTGCATCTCTGCCGAGAGACATGGTGACTCAGGTTTTGTCTCATGGAAAATGGGCGAAAATATCTCCTACATAAGTTTATTTTTTATATATTTACACTGCACACATACAAATGCATCTATAATATACAGGCTGTAGATTGAAAAGACACCGATACAATCTGAACTGGATGTGTACACCTCTATCAAAGACCTGGAATACAAACAAGACTATGGCTGAAAAGACAATGGCAAAGAGGACTGGAGCCATTATGGATCCGTATTTAATGCTCTTGGTGATGGGAAAGGCTTCTGATGAGCCACCACACTCCATCACCCTGGCCATGATGTCATGATGAAATGAATGGATGACAGTAATCCTCTTCTGCTGGCAACCAAATTTACGAAGGAGTTTCCATAAGCCCCTGTGTCAAAGGCCTGGGTCAGGTCAACAAACACCTTATACAGGCCACTGTGCTGTTTGTGACTCTTCTCTGGTATTTGTCGTGCTGCAACAATTATGTCCGTGATGCCATAGCCAATATAAAAGCCACTCTGTGACGTTATTTGTGCAGTCCGACAAATATAAGGGAACTTTATAGTGACTGGACTATAAAAGTGAAGGCCAAAACCACACCAAGATCTCTTCTTTTTTCTCTCTCTCTTTTTTACGTAAGAAGGCAACGGAACCAACCCTTTGTGTATGGAGGGTATCCTGGCTGGATAATTTGGTCAGCTCTGTTGCTGGGAACATGTGGAAAGGATTTTACCTTGAACAAAGTCAAGTTTAAATTTTTTCTACTAAGAACTTTATTTTTTCTCTCGTAACTATTTCTGACTTTAATGCCTTATGCTTGTAGTCACTTAAAATCTATTTGTGGTTAAATGAACTTTTTATTTTTTAATCAAAACTAATCCAGTGTGTTTAAACTAAATTGTTCAGATAACTCCAGTTCAAGGAGCAAACTGTTGCATATTGACCCCTTATAGGGGCAACCGACCTGTAATATCTGAACTCTCCAGGAGAGGGCTGGGCAGCGCAGAACACCGCTTTAAGGAAAATTCAGGACTGGAAGTATGTTGGGGTCGCCCACCTTCCAAGTGGTAACCAAGGCTGGTGGAAGCCACAGGGTGGAGTGATGTTGCCTGGCTGCAGCTATACACAGACACCAGAGTGTGATCTGCATGCTGTTTGTGAGTAGTCCAGATTGGGAGCTACAGCAGCAAAGCATGGCGAGGCATCTAAGATTGCAGGACACAACCTCTCGCTGGTCTGGACTATGCCCCAGAATGTGATAGTCTCTAACTACGGCTCTGGGTTTCACACCTTGGTAGCTAATTGTGATATCTACCAGGCCCAATAGGCTTGTAACCTATTGTTTCCATTCAGGAACCTGTGGACAGGAATAGTGTGCAAAAGAGCTGGGTGAAATTTTTTGGTTAAAACATACTTTTTTACCCAAAAAATGCAGATTCAGGTTAATCAAAATTTTGCATATTCATGTTGATTTTACAGAATTGTTTCAATACAAAGAACCCTAAAGCAAAATTCTGAAAAAAATCTGAACATTTCATTTGGATACTTTTGAAAGGAAGCATTTCGATTTTTGATTTGACTAATTTCCATTTTGAAATGTCCTTCTATTTTTTTAAAATATTCAATCTAAACAAAACATTTTGTTTCACCTGAAACAATGTTTTTAATTGCCAGTGATTTGAAAAAAATCCTTATTCACTAAGCTGTAGCGTGCAGCGATGCAGGCAGAATTTCTTCAAAACAAAGTATTATTTATTTGCCAAAAGGTGCAGAACACTCAGATAAATGGATTTACAACACAAAATCTATTGGACTACTATTCTTGGCATTTCCCTTAACCCCCATGTAGACATGGCTTCGTTTTGTTCGTCCTTTTCTTCTGGAAACCCAGGTACAGCCTGCTTGCTGCAGATCCTGGCTGTCCGTCAGCCTCTGTCAAGAGCTGACAACTTCCCCCTCCCTTTCTGCAGGGTGGAGCGTTAGTGCCTGGTGAGCTCCAGATTCTCAACTCTGGTAAAACAGCTATGTCGCCAGGCTTGGGGCTGAGGAGTTTCCTCTTCACAGCTGTTAATTTGGATATATTATTTGTCTCTCTGCTGGTATGTTCCTTAACAAAGTCATTGTGTTGCCTTTCCTGTTTAGTTCCCTTAATAGCCCACTTTTGATCTAACTCTATCATAAACGTACAGAGGCATGCACAATATTCATAAAAATAATAGATATTTCTCAGTTCTCCCATTTCCCTCTCTCTTCCAACGTCTGTGTCCCTTTTGAAGGTCATTCCCCTCAGCAATAGCTTCCATGACCTCTGATTGGGTGGGAGAGATTATCATGAGCCATGGAGAATAGCCAGGCCACTGCAGATTTCCCTTTAGGAGAGTAAGGAGCTGATAGCCCCCTCAGAATTGGAGTCTATGTTTGAAATCCCAGAGTATTAAAAAATATACAGACTGTATAGGATGTCACTATTAAGGGGTGTGGTTAAAATCTAAGATACTCCCCCATTCTTGTCATACTTTCCATCAGGCAACTTCTGACTTCAGGCAGGCAGGCAAGCAGGCAGCTCACTCGATTCTCCCAATTTCTTTCTTTCTGAAGAATAAAACAAAAACTCTTAAACTATACTTGATCTTGCTAAGTCCCCTCGCCAATAGCAAGGGAGATACTTTCCTTCGTGAGGTTGGGGATTCCAGTCTCTGCACAATTTTTAAATAACAATCACTCTTGAACAGAATTTACACTTACCCCCACCCCCAAATAGAAATCCCACTAACCTTAAATTTGTCATAAAGAATCTTCTGAACAAGGGAAAGAACCCTACCAACCTCACTCAAATAACTATTACCAGTAAGCCCACAGAAATTCCACCTCCTGGCTGGAACCCACCCAAGTTTGGATTTCTGATGGTCGGCGTCCTTATTCCATGGCCAAATATCAAATGGACCAAAAAGCTAGAATATTATCCCCATTAACCATGAATTAAACGCTTGATCTGTGAACAGGGTTATAATTAGAAGCCCTTGTGGATTTTGTGTGGTGCATTTCTAACGGTGGGATTTTCATAAAAGCGAACCATTGATCTAACTTTGTTTTCATTTTCTCTCTGTGGGCATTTTTACCATTGACTTTTAATGAGAATAGAGTTAGGCCAACAATGTGTGCTTTAGAAAAGCCAACTGTGATTTTAGGTGCCCAATCCTCAGCTGCTGTATATAAGTCAGATTGTCATTCTGTTGACTTCAGTAGAGCTATGTGGATTTACACCAGTTGGAAAGCTGTTCCTTAGTCTGCTGTCTTCAAAGGCAGCTACTGATTTGTTAGGCAGGATTGTTGCCTCCTTCTTTTAGTGGAAGACAACTTATTTTGTTTGTTCTCCTGAAAACGTCTTTGTTTTGTTTCCTTTAACCTAAAATACATCATTGAGAAAATATACGATTGCTCTTTGTGTATGTAAAAGATACCAGCAACTTTGTTTAAAAGAGGAAGGATAACTGCACCATTGCCAATGCAAGCAACTTAATCAGGCAGCAGTAAAACTTCTTTGTAATCTTTACTGTCCTCTGATGATGAGAACCTTCTGCTGCCACAAGCTGTTAAATCTTTCATTTAAATAATAGCCTACAGCAGTTTGGACTCAAATTATTTTGCATTGAATGTTAAAAGAAGAGGAGAGATTCAGGGTAAGGCAAAAGCTAAACTAGTAACTTTGGGGCTTTATTACATTGTGACAAAGTTCCTGCTATACCTTGGTGGGTCTTGCGCTTATTGGCAGATTTGCTCGCCTTGGAGCTTCACAGCAGCTCTCAGCTTGGCCGTTTTTCTGAACCCACAGTCCAGGTCAATGACTCCTGTGTCTGACCAGGAGTCGGGAGGATTTGGGGGGAACCCGGGCCCACTCTCTACTCCGGGTTCCAGCCCAGGGCCCTGTGGAATGCAGCTGTCTAGAGTGCCTCCTGGAACAGCTGTACGACAGCTACAACTCCTTGGGCTACTTCTCCATGGCCTCCTCCCAACACCTTCTTTATCCTCACCATAGGACCTTCCTCCTGGTGTCTGATAATGCTTGTACACCTCAGTCCTCTAACTGTCCGCGTTCTCACTTTCAGCTCCTAGTGCCTCTTGCTCCCAGCTCCTCACACGCACACCACAAACTGAAGTGAGCTCCTATTTAAACCCAGGTGCCCTGATTAGCCTGCCTTAATTGATTTTAGCAGCTTCTTGATTGGCTGCAGGTGTTCTAATCAGCCTGTCTTAATTGTCTCCAGAAGGTTCCTGATTGTTCTGGAACCTTCCCTGTTAAGGAGCCGGAATCGTTCTTCACTCGCTCCTGAGCTATTTGCTTTCCTTTCTTTCCTAAAGCCCCCCGGCCCGGATTTTTCACACTTTTCCTTTTGCTTAGTTTCCCCCCCCGCGTTTGGGCCGGACGCTTTGTTTTTTTGGTTTCGTTTTTTCCCGTTTTTCTGAGCTGCGTCAGTGTGCTGGCCGGTTGCCAGCACCCCCCCCCCCCCCGATGCCTGCTTTTGGACTTTGCTCTTTGCTTATTTGAAACCCCCGGAGGAGGGGGGGAGGACTGCCGACCTGCTGTCCGGAGAGGGGAGTGGACCCCCCCAGACCCAGCTGTTTTGTTTTTTGCCTGGATTTTTTTCCTATCATTACAACATTCCTAGCTGCCGAGAGCCTTGGGACAGAGCCAACAGCTGTAGCAGACGCCAGAGGCCGGAGAATTCGCCCGGGCAGCTATGAATCATCGTGGAGAGAGGCCGTAAGACTGAGGGATTTCTTTTGAATTTCTACCCTCGGGGGGGGGAGTTGACTGCATTTCAGCTGCGTCTGCGGCGGCACAGGGGTGTAGCAGGGAGCTACCCCCAGATCCATCGGTGCCCCCAACCCCCACACCACTACTACGACTATCACGGCCCCCGCTGCTTCGTCCCTGCTGGCAATCTGCCATCTGCCTTCGGATCCAGCTGTTTGCTTTGGACTTTGCCTTTTGGACCGGGCATAACAACCAACCGAGCGAGACTCTTTGGACACTTGTGGTGGGTTGTCCTCCCCCCCCCCCCCCCGGATTGTTTACCCCATAGCCTACCCCTACTACCGGACCCCGATTTTTGCCCCCCCCCCCTCCCAGTGTCTCCCTGTCTCTCCCTGCTTACAATGGCAGAGAAGGAGGGACGCAAGGCCCCTCCACCGAAATTGGTTGCCCCTTCCCCATCTACCCTCCTGCCCACCCCTCAAGATTTCCCCACCGCCTCCATTGTTAGAACCCCTGCCACCGCCCCCGCTGGGGCATCGGCAGTGAGAGGCACCGGGGCGATTACTACTGCTGCTCTGGTTCTTGCCCCATTAGATTTTAGGAACCCCCCCCCAGTTAGACGGAAAAATCGAAGCGGGCCAAAAGGGAAGGGCCCCGCTAATGCCGCTGGACCCTCCGTGGCAGAGGCCGCCCCCACCACAGTGGCCTCGTCATCGATCGCGGCACCCCTCCCAGCTGTTCCCTCCACCAGCTCTGCGACCATCCCTCCCCCGGCCCCCAGGACGTATGCCCGGGTGGCGACAGGCCCCCCCTCACCTGCCGCCTCCTCATCTCGCCCACCCACTGCCTCCGCTGCCATCACTAGCAATCGGGGCCCTCTTCCCGCCCTGACCAGGAAGCACGGTGTCCGTTGCCTCCTAGTGCCCGCCTCGCCCCACGTGGAGGCATACGTGCAGGCGTTGGCGAAAGTGGTAGGACCCATGGCCATTGTGGCGGCCTCCAAGATGTATGGGAAGGTCGTTCTCTTTCTGGCCTCGGAGACTGCCGCCCAGGAGGCGGTGGAGAAGGGCCTAGTGGTGGGGGGGGTGTTTCTCCCCCTAGAACCGCTAGAAGATCTGGGCGTTCGCTTCGTCCTCACCTCCGTTCCTCCCTTTTTGCCTAATGTTGCCCTGTTACCTGCTCTCTCTGCCCTGGGGAAGCTTGTCTCTGTTATTAGCCCTCTCCCGTTAGGCTGCAAGGACCCCGCCCTCCGTCACGTCCTTTCGTTTCCGCCGGCAAGTGCAGATTTTACTGCCGGCGGGGGTGCGTGACGGAGAGGCGCTCGAGGGGTCCTTCCAAGTTCCCTACCAGGGAGCCCGCTATAGGGTCTTTTATTCCACCGGAGAGGCCCGGTGCTACCTCTGCCGCTCGGCAGGGCATGTCCGCAGGGACTGCCCTTTGGCCCGGGGGAGAGGGGCACCTGAGACCCCCGAGACCCGGCGGGATATCGGCCCTGCTGTTGCCGACACCCCTGGCCACCCGGCACCCGACACCACCCCCCCTCCCACCCGATCCACCGCTGCCCCCGTCCGGGCCCAAGAGGCACCCCTCCAACAACGCCCGGGCGACCACGGGAGTCCCACTCTTGCCGTAACCACCTCGGCAGAGCCTATGGAGGGGGGTGTGGCAAAGCTTTTACCGGGTGCAGGAGAGGGCTCGCCCCAAGGAGAACCCCCCGCCCCTAATGCTGCCTTACCGCTACCCCCCCAAACCCCTGAACCTCTGCCTCCGCGCCCCGCTCCGTCCCCTGCTACTCAACCCCCGGACGACGCCATGGAGGGCTGGACTGTAGTCCAGGGGAAGCGAGGCAAGCGGAGGGCTCGAGCTCCGCTGCATTCATCTGACGCGGAAGCCCCCCGGAAGACCAGGAAGGGAGGTACCGACCTTGAGCCTCCCGCCTCGGCCACGAGTGAGATCCATTCGCTGGTGTCGGGAGGTGAAGATAGACCAGCATTGGAGGGTGGAATCCCCCCTCCGCGGGGGACCCTCCCCTCCGAAGCCCCGGGGGAAGCCCCTTCTAACCGGATACCACCTGAACTCCCAACGAACCCCGACGTGATCGTCGAGGCGGGCCCTAGCGGAGAGGCCCCTGGGGTGGTGGGAGTTGGCCTCTCCTCTGTGTACGCAGAGATTGAAGCCCTAGATTTGACCCCGGTCACCCAGGGAGGGGATGATTTACTGCCGGCCGGCCTCGATTTGGGCAATCTCACCCCAGGCCCCCTCTCCCCATGTTCTTTCCCCCTGACTGCCTTTCCGGGTGAGCACCCCACGGAAAGTGGTTTACCACCTGAGGCCATGGCTGCCACGACCACCCCGGAGCCAGTACCTAGCATTCCTCGGAGCCCCCTCCCTTGCCCCTTAACCCCCGACCCTGCTCGGGAGGCACCTTCTTTTCGTTGCTCGCCTCCTGAAGCCCAGGGCCTTACCTCTGCCCCTGCCCCCACCCCTATTCCGGTTCAGTTTCCCTCCTCCTGCAAGGCTACCGCCGCCCCTGGGGTTATTTCTTTTCCGCCTTTTGCAGATTCCCCCCAGGGAGCAGTCTTTACGTTTTCTAGTTGCGACTCCCCAGGAGTTGCACCTTTCCCCCTGCCATCCCCGTCCGCCCCAAGGCACGAGATGGAGTTAATAACCCCAGCCTGTCAGACACCCCGTCGGCGGTCCGCACCCTGCCTACCCGCCTTAGCGGACCACGAGGCTGTATCAAAAGCCCCACCAGGGACTGCTCTGGGACTTGTAACCCTACCCCCCCATGAGCTGCAGCATGCACTACGGGAGTTCTTAAAACAATGCCGTGGTGCCCGCGATAGGGCACAGCTGGCTCTCCAGCAGTGGGGGGACTTTGATCGACTCCTTCGGGCCGCGAGAGCCCTTATGAGGGAGGGTAGAGGGCAAGGGAAGGGCGGTGCCGCGGCCTACGAGCGGGCCCGCAGCTTCCGGAAAGAATTACTTACTCACGGGATGGGACACGGGTTGCTAGGCGACCCGCCGGGGGCCTTGAATACCCCCACCAATGAGAACTCCCCACCCCCCCAGCCCTCCGCATGACACCTCTCATCATTGTAACCCTGAACACCAGGGGCTGTAGGATGGCTCTCCGCAGGTCCCAGGTGCTCTCCTACCTTCGGGAGGGGGGGTACTCTGTGGTTTTCCTGCAGGAGACCCACACGGACCCAACCGCCGAGGATAGGTGGCGGCTGGAGTGGGGGGACGGGGTATACTTCAGCCACTGCACGGCTTGGCAAGCTGGAGTGGCGACCCTGTTCTCCCCCACCCTGCGGCCCGAGGTGCTAGGAGTCACTGAGGCCGTGCCGGGCCACTTGTTGCACCTCCGAGTTCGTCTGGAGGGGCTCGTGGTCAATTTTGTTAATATCTATGCCCCGCAAGTGAGTTCACAGCGGCCACAATTTTACCAGCAGGTGTCCGAATTTCTCGACACCCTAGATTCACACGAGTGCCTGATCCTGGGAGGGGACTTTAACACCACCCTCGAGGAACGGGACCGCTCGGGGGCCGAGCCGAGCCCGGCCGCCGCGACCATCCTCCGAGACATAGTCGACTATCACTCCCTAGTGGACGTCTGGCGTGACCATCACCCAGATGACATTTCCACGTTTACCTTCGTTCGGGTGGAGGCCCGTCGGTCACACCGCTCTCGGTTAGACCGTATTTATTTATCCCGTCTCCATCTTTCACAGGCCCACTCCTCCACCATTCGGCCGGCCCCTTTTTCCGACCATCATTTGGTTGCCGTCACGGTCTCCCTCCGTGCAGAGGGACCGGGGCCGGCTTACTGGCATTTTAACAACAGCCTGTTGGAGGACGAGAGCTTTGTGATGTCCTTCCGGGAGTTTTGGCTGGCCTGGCGGGAGCAGTGGCGTGCCTTTCCCTCGGTGCGGCGCTGGTGGGATTTAGGGAAGGTACGCGCCAAGCTCTTCTGCCGCAACTACACTCGGGGCACCAGCCGACGGAGAAATGCGGCGATAGAGCAGTTGGAACGGGAGGTCTTAGAGCTGGAGGGGCGCCTGGCCGCCAGCCCCGGGGACCCGTCCCTCTGCGGAGCGTGCCGGGAGAAGCGGGAGGAACTTCGAGCCCTCGAGGACCACCGGGCCCGAGGTGCCTTTGTCCGGTCCCGCATCCGCCTCCTTCAGGAGATGGATCGCGGCTCCCGCTTCTTCTACGCCCTGGAGAAAACGAGGGGGGCCAAAAAACACGTCACCTGCCTTCTAGCGGAAGACGGCACCCCCCTCACGGATCCGGAGGAGATGTGTGGGAGGGCCCGTAACTTCTACGCAAACCTTTTCTCCCCGGATCCGACCGATCCTGGCGCTTGCGGGGTGCTCTGGGAGGAACTCCCCACGGTCAGCGTGGGCAACCGAGACCGGCTAGAGCTGCCTCTCACCCTGGCCGAGTTCTCGGAAGCCCTCCGTCGCATGCCCACCAATAAATCTCCGGGCATGGACGGGCTGACCGTGGAGTTTTACCGCGCGTTCTGGGACATCCTTGGCCCAGACCTAGTCACTGTCTGGGCTGAGTCCTTGCAGGGCGGGGTCCTCCCTCTCTCGTGCAGACGAGCGGTGCTCGCCTTGCTGCCGAAGAAGGGGGACCTCCGCGACTTACGAAACTGGCGTCCCCTCTCACTCCTCAGCACGGATTACAAAATCGTAGCGAAAGCAATCTCGCTGCGGCTAGGGTCCGTGATGGCGGACGTGATTCACCCAGACCAGACCTATACTGTCCCGGGTCGCAGCATTTTTGACAACCTCTTTTTAGTCCGAGACCTTTTGGAACTCGGGCGGAGAGACGGTCTGTCGTTCGCCCTCCTGTCTCTCGATCAGGAGAAGGCGTTCGATAGGGTAGATCATGGGTACCTCCTGAGCACCCTGCGAGCGTTTGGATTCGGACCTCAGTTTGTGAGTTTTCTCCGGGTGCTGTACGCCTCCGCGGAGTGTCTGGTTAGGCTCAACTGGACCCTGACCGAACCGGTCAGCTTCGGGCGAGGGGTGCGGCAGGGGTGCCCCCTCTCAGGCCAGCTGTACGCTCTGGCGATCGAGCCTTTCCTCTGTCTCCTCCGCAGGAGGTTGACGGGGTTGGTGCTGCGGGAGCCGGAGCTGCGGCTGGTCCTGTCGGCGTACGCCGATGACGTCCTCCTCGTGGTCCAGGACCCGGGCGACTTGGCGCGAGTGGAGGCATGCCAAACCATCTTTTCGGCAGCCTCCTCCGCCCGAGTCAACTGGGTCAAGAGCTCTGGCTTGGCGGTGGGGGGCTGGCGGCAGGTAAGCTCCCTCCCACCCGCGCTTCAGACCATCCGGTGGAGTGCCGGCCCTCTGCTCTATCTCGGCGTTTACCTTTCTGCCACGCACCCTTCTCCGCCGGAGAACTGGCAAAATTTGGAAGGCGGCGTGATTGAGCGGATCAGGAAATGGACGAGGCTACTCCGATGTCTCTCCCTTCGGGGGAGAGCACTGGTGCTTAACCAACTAGTCCTGTCCACGCTCTGGTACCGGCTCAACACCCTAGCCCCGGGTTTCCTGTCCCACCTCCGGAGATTGATTCTGGAGTTCTTTTGGTCAGGATTGCACTGGGCCCCTGTTGGAGTTCTCCACTTGCCCCTGAAGGAAGGAGGGCAGGGCCTGAAGTGTCTGTACACTCAGGTCCGCGTTTTCCGCCTCCAGGCCCTGCAGAGGCTCCTTTATAGTGCAGGTAGTTCGACGTGGAGCATATTGGCGCATGCCTTTTTACGCCGCTTCCATGGGCTCCGATATGACCGACAGCTCTTTTATCTTTGTCCGAGAGGTTTTCCGCGAGACCTCTCCGGGCTGCCGGATTTCTACCAGGACCTCCTCCGGGCCTGGAAACTGTTTTCAACGACCAGGTCCGTGGCGGCCATCGTGGGGGCAGATCTCCTCACGGAGCCCCTGCTACACAACCCCCAACTTTGTGTGCAGGCGGCGGAGTCCCGCACGGTGCGCCAGAGGTTGGTCCTGGCGGGAGTTACGAGGGTCGGGGACCTCCTGGACTACGACCGGGGGGACTGGCTGGATCCCCTGACGCTCGCTCGACGCATGGGGCTCTCCAGCCTTCGCACCCCCCGGCGCGTGCTTCAGGAGGTGGAGGCCGCTCTGACCCCCGCCGCTCGGGCTTATGTTAGCCGAGCCTTGCGCGAGGGCGCACCCCGCCCATCCCTTACCCCAGGCCCGCCGGACCTTTCCATCGGGCCCCTACCCTGCCGATCCCAACATACCCCTCATCCTTTCACTGCAAGCCGGCTGCATGAACTGCAACCGGTCGGTTTTCAAGTTGCATCACGGCAATATTTATATACACTCACGCTCCATACCCTTCATGCCCGCACCCTGGCGTCCCGCCCCGATACAAAGTGGCGAGATCTCTTACCACCTTTGGAGGGTGAGCAACCTCGGTGGGCCAGCCTGTACTCCACCTTGGTCCCGAGGCCCGTCGGGGACATCAGTTGGCGGCTCCTTCACGGGGCTGTGAGCACGGGCGTGTTTTTGACACGTTTTACCTCCCTTCCGGAGACTTGCCCTTTTTGCAACGTGAGGGAAACCCTGGCGCACGTCTATTTAGAGTGTGCCAGATTGCAGCCTCTTTTTCGGCTCCTCACAAATATTCTTTTGCGCTTTTGGCTTCATTTCTCCCCCCACCTCTTTATCTATACACTCCCCATCCGTGGCCCCACCAAGTCGCGGGATCTCCTGGTTAGCCTCCTCCTAGCCTTGGCTAAAACAGCCATTTATAAGACCAGAGAGCGGAGGTTGGCTCATGAGGCGTCCTGCGATTGTGAGGCCGTTTTCCGACTCTCAGTACATTCACGTATCCGGGCGGAGTTCCTCTGGGCAGCGTCCACCGACTCCCTTGACACCTTTGAGGAGCGGTGGGCGCTGTCCGGGGTTCTCTGCTCGGTGACCCCGTCCGGTTCCCTCCGTCTGACCCTCTGATTGAGGGAAAGAGCGAGAGCCGCCAGCCACAGCCGTTAGTTGCTGTGAATACCATCATTACTGTCTTCTAGGAGGGGTCCTATAATACATGGGTGTACCCCCTCCCTCCCAACCACCCACCCCGCAGCCGTGCCCATCTTGTCGGGCACTCTCAGGAGAGGGAGGGTCGGTGACCCTGGGCGCGGCACTAGGTAACTCGAGAGGGTGGAAGACCACGAGTGTCGAGGAAGCCCCCCCGCTCTAGGCCACCAGGTAACTCAGGAGGTGGAAGACCACGAGTGTCGAGGAAGCCCCCCCGCTCTGGGCCTGGGCTAACCTGAACACCTCTCCCTCCTGAAAGCTGTTGTGTTATACCTTCTGATTGCGTTGTTTTGTTGCTAAGTTTTTCTTTATCCTTTTGTACTCTCTGTAACTGTTACAAATAAATTTCCTTTCTGTTTCAATAAAAAAAAAAACCTTCCCTGTTACCTTAAAAAAAAAAAAAAAAAAAACCTTCCCTGTTACCTTACCCAGGGAAAAGGGACCTACTTAGCCTGGGGCTAATATATCTGCCTTCTATTACTCTCTTATAGCCATCTGGCCTGACCCTGTCACAACATTTTAAGTTAAGTTTCTTTTATGTCTTTCATACACAAAGAGCAACCATATGCATTTGTCAGTCATTCCTTTCAGGTTAAAGGAAACAAAACAGAACAAAAGTGAAGTATCCAGGACAGAACAGACAACAATTTCTCTCTACTAATAGGCTGTATCAAATATGTGGGGGGAGGGGAGAAAAAGGCTTTCATTTTCACCAATAAACTTAAGGTGGCATACATTTAAGAAAATCAGTTTTACAGCTAATCTCAACACCTAAGAGTGTATGTGGAGAATTTGAGGGAGATCTGGATTTTTATGAATATTGTATCAGTTTGAGTATCTTGGTGTGGCTCTGTGGAACACTAAGGGTTAATTTTCTGCTGGAGCTCACCATAGCAAATACTATCAATCCATTGCTGGAAGTCTACATCCAGCCCACCTGGTGAGATGCAGATTGACTAGTCTAGGTGTCCCAGGACAAGTAAAGGAATTTAAAAGAGACAAGACTGCAAGTGAATTTAGGATGAGACAGAAACTGAGGGTCAGCCTGAGAGAGAGGCTGCAGATGCCAGGGAGCAAACTGTCTTGCCCAGCACAGCGCTGGGTGATGGCTAGAACAAGTAGGACTAGCCAAGTTTGCAAGGAAATGCTAAGGTTTAAGTGGTATATGCGCCAGCCTTCTGTGGTTTTAGCTTTTTCCCCTCTCTATTTTCCTATGGATAAATACATGCTACTTTGTTTTAAGCAACCAGTTCTGTCACTGTATTTTCCTGCTGTTCACAACTCATGGAGAGAAGTCTATAGTGGGGGGCCAAAACCCTGTTGGACCTCACTAAGGAATCATTACAGGCAAACTGAATTATTGCTAAGTAAAAGAAATAAAAACTTAGGTTTTTCTAAAGATGGTTTACCTTATTTAGCACCACAATGAGCCAGATTCATTCCTTTGTTTAGTCCTAATGTTGTCAGGAGTATTAGATTCAACTCTTCCTGACCTGAATCTAAGTATAGGTCTACACTGGGGGGGGGGGATCAATCTAAGATATGCAACTTCAGCTACGAGAATAGCGTAGCTGAAGTCAATGTATCTTAGATTGACTTAGAATCAGTTACTTTGCATCCTCGCGGCGCGAGATCGACAGCTGCTGCTCCCCCATCGACTCCACTTCTGCCTCTTGTCCTGGTGGAGTTCCGGAGTCAACAGCAGACTAATCGGGGATCAATTTATCGCGTCTACGCTAGATGCGATAAATAGGTCCCTGATAGATTGATCACTACCCGCCAATACAGTGGGTAGTGTAGACGTGGCCTAAGATACTATATTACTAGAAATGGATAATTTACTGAGGCAAAGAGCTTAATATTTTTAAAGTATTAGTCACTGCTAATTATCAATATAATATCTGCAACCACACGAGGTAAGATAACATTAGGACCATCGAATCTCATGTGTCAGGAAATAAGCTGATTCAGAGGCTGAGCAAAGACAAGTTTCCTTTCATGGGGGTTGTTGTGTAAGTATGTAGGGACCTAATCCAAAGATCACGGTTGGTCATAGAGTTTAAGGCCAGAAGGGACCACCAGGTCATCTCATCTGACTTCCTGTATACTACAGGCCACCAACACCAACCAGCACCTGTGTCCTAAACACAACAACCAAAATTAGATCAAATACAGCCCACAGGAGACTAGACTATTACGTGCCCCAGGCACAGAATAGGAGGGACTAAAGTGCACCCACTGCTAGGGGCCCTCACAATAACAGGGAATAATTAAGTGAGAGATACCAGATAATCCTGGCAAGCGACCCACACACTACAGAGGAAGGTGGAAAACCCCAAGGTCACTGCCAATCTGATTTGGGGGAAAAATTCCTTCCTAGCCCCACATATGGTGATCAGTTAGACCCTGAGCCTATGAGCAAGAACCCGCCAGTCAAGCACCTGAGAGAGAGGATGCTCAGTACCACCTCAGAGCCCTGGTCCTCGCTTTCCAACGTTCCATCTCCAGCCCTGGCCATCCCTGACTCTTTAGAGGAAAGAGATTAAAAAATAAGAACAGAATACAGTGGAGATGGGGGGAGAGTGTGAGTCTCTTCTTGGCTCCCTGCCAGTGGCTGGCTGAAACCTGAAGCATGAGCTTTAAGGAATATAAGATATAAATTGGAAGTAAGCCTCAGAGGTCTTCGCCCCCACCATCACAAGCAACTGTCTCATACCATAACACTCATAAAATTTGTCCATCTCTCTCAAAGTTAACAAAGTTGTTTGCTCCCCACAACTCCTATTGGGATGCTTTTCCAGAACCCCGCCCTTCTCATGGTTAGAAACCATCTTCTAATTTCAAGCCTAAATTTGTTCATGGCCAGTTTATATCCATTTGTTCCTGTGCCAGACTTTAAGATTAAACTTCAGTGAACTTTGGATCAAGCTCTAGATGCACTATGGAAGCTGGGGAAAGTGGTGTCTCAGCTTCCTGTGAAGCATTTGTTGCTGACTGCTGCTAGAAATAGAATACTATGCAAGATGGATCATAGGGCTATTGTATGGCAGGTCTTAATTTCCTGCCTAATGTCTGCTGCTGTGAGCTGCTCAGCATTTCCTGGAAGCTTCTGAGTACCCTCAACTCCCACTGACCAAATCCTGGAGATTATTTCTGAAGGTTCCTTTGTGGCATTATAATCCATTTGGAGCAGCAAATCTAATCTAATGAATGTTTTTTTCAGTGTGATAAATCCATGCCTTTTGAGACATGAACCAGGAACTTCTGGATCTCAAAATTATAAATCTGCCACTTGATCTAAAGGAGAGACATCAATTGTTGTTGTACGAACACATGCACTTTTTGTCTCTGAGCACTGTGGTCAGAATAGTACAATATGCTTCTAAGTAATGTGTGAAATCTGAGGAGCATATTCTTCAGCTCACTAGAAGTCCTTTTCAGAAATCTTTGAGTGAGGTAAATCACAGATGAACTCTACTAGACCAAGGACTGGTATTGCATCTCCTTGGCAAGCTTTTGGCAAGCATACTGCAGCCAGACTCCTAGCCACCTCAAGGAAGTTTCAGTTCTACTTTTATGTGTTTGTGTCTGCCATTGCTATAAAGAGTATTTATTCACCACTTTAGGAGACTGTGCAGCAGAGATTGAGGAAGAAGAGAGAAAATTCTAAATTAAATAAAAATAGCATTTGATATAGGGAGAAGTTCCACTAAAATACTCCTTTCTTTTTTAAATACAAACTTAGGCAAACACTTATGTATAACTTTTAACACCCGAGTAGTCTCTTTGTCTTCAGTGGAGCTATTTATGTGCTTAAGCACATGCATAAGCGTTTGCAAGATCAGGCCCTTTATTTCCTTCTGTTTCTTGGTCAGGAAAAAGTCTGTCTTTTCTCATATATTTCTCTTTAAATGTCTTGTTTCTTCTAATCTTTAAATGTCCTGTTATCTTTGAAGACCAGCTTCAAACATATGGTAGGTTTCAGAGTAGCAGCCGTGTTATGGTACTGTGTCTGCTTTCAACTAGAGCAGAAGCACTTCAAATTTGAAGGGATGGTATATAGCTACCTGCTACATATTTTAAAATTATGGCTGGGCGAATGGTTCTCTTTCATCTTTACATCCCCCAGAGCTGCACTCTGAGGCATATTACTGAGTTAGACCATATTCTAGACCATGTATTCATAAAATACATATAGATCGCTCAGAGCTAAAATGGATAAATTATAATCCTGCCTATGGATGCTGGAGCCTATGGTGCTTATCATTACAGAGACAACATATACCCACTGTTAATAATACAGAAGTATGAAATAGGCCTCCGTATTTTTAGACTAGGAAATAGATGTTGTATTTTAGCTTACACTATGGTAACTATGTATTGTAAATGTTGCTTTTTAATCAATGAGCTCTGTATGTACCAGAATGTTTGGTATATTCATAAACATGTTATATTTACTTGAAATTATTGTACTTTGTCATCCAGCATTTTATGTTGTGTAATAAATTGAAGACATGTTTTATATAATATCCTTTGAAAATTTTAAATAAGATAACTATTAAGACATCCATCCTTTTTCTTTTACTGTCCAAATGTATTTATGCCAGGAATCATACATAAGATAGTTAAACAGATTTGCAACTAACTTGCAATTTTCATGAAATCATGTTGTGTAGTGAACAGATTATCTAACCTAGGGCACAATTTATAATATACTCTGAATTGCTACAACACTCCTAAACAAAGAACAAGCTGACTATATGGGTGACAGATTATGAATGCCATATTAAAGGATTTAACTGTATGACTCAGAAATTCAGCATATTCTTATCAACAAATAGCACTTGCATGCATGAATAGCTAAATCTGAATTTAAATAATTCCAGTATTAGGTTACCAGTGGGAAAACCCATGGGATAAGCATCCACTACTAAAACCCTAGGCTTTGTGGAATTGGGTTGTTTGGATCAGATTCTGCAAACCTTGATCTATATGTAAATGCCTGTTTTCTCCTTGTCTATTCAGAATGTAACTTCTGTGGGGCAGGAACTGTCATTTTGTGTGTGTCTACTGTGTCTAGTGAAATGGCCCCCAACCTCTAGGCACTGCCATCATGATAATGAAGAGTAGTTTGTGAATGGAGGGTGTCTTTGAAATAAACATATACTGAGGGTGAGAAGCTGGATGGCAAAAGTGGATTAGTAATGGGTCACTAGAACCATTTGGAAAATGTTTTTTTTCTGCAGGAAATTTTAATAAAAAAGGATAAGTTGTTATCAAGATTGTAACTAGAAAATTTGACTTTTTATCCAACCCCCCCACCCCCACAATCCAATCCCAAATGCAATTTTTGTTTTTATTTCCCCCAAAGTTTCATTTTATGGTAGTAGGTTGGAGGGGGCAGGGATGGCCCTAGAAACTAGGCAGTTTTGATTTTTCAGTTCTTAGGTTTCAGTTTTCTGACACGTTCATATTTTTTCCCCTAAAAAGCAGACTCTTTCCTAGAAAATTCTTCTTTGATCGAAAACCCAGTTTTCTACTGAAAAAAAGTTGGAATAGCCCTATGAGTCACCTTTAAGTCACACAGGATTGAATCGAGAGCAGTGAGAGTGCTTAGTTACTTACTGCTCTTTGATGGCCAGTATTAAACGGGTCTTAGCACAGGACGTGGTGGATGTTGCTCACATATTACTAATATGTAGTTTTGCTGGTGGTCACAGTAGAAAGGCTTAGGAGCACAGGGAATGTTCTCCTGCTGCTGCCTGCGCTGTAGCTGTTCAGTGTATCAGCTGAAGGTGTCAATATGGTGCGACATTTAATAAAGCAAAGACCTCTTAGTACTATACATCAAGTTCTCATACTTTTTCTCCCCCTGGTTTTCAGCACTACATTTCCGTCACTAATTATATTATCAGACTAAAACTCATAAATATTTCTAATATAGTTTGGAACAAAACTTTCCAGCTCAATCTCAGAAAGGGAAATCTAAAATATTGTGCTAAAACACACTGAGCAGATGTACAAGGAAACTTTACCAGTTAGCAGTGAGCAACATAAAATAAATCAAGTACCCTCGTAGTATCTTTGCCACCACCGATTGTCGTACATTCTTAAGTTAAGGTTAAGTATTAAGTATTTCCTATTACAGGTATGCATATGGCAGGAAGTTATTTAGAGCCTGCCACTGCCTAGAGCACTGTAGTGGGAGTCGAGAGACCTCGGGTCTGTTCTTATATCTGCCACTGGCCTACTGGGTGAGCCTGGGCAAGTCACTTCATCTCTCTGTTCTACACATCCTCTGTCTTTCTATTAGATTATTAGCTCTTTGGGGTAGGGACTGTCTCTTACAATATGTATGGGGCTGTGACAGTGCATAGTGCTGTAGCATGGTAATGTTTACTTTTCAATAGCCCCTCCTTACTTCTATGCAATATGGACTCAGATTCCCAAATACCTGAGCTGTGAAAGAGGGATTAAAAAGGAAATTGAAAGGAATTTGTATTAACAAGCACTAGTAAAGCCTAATGATCTTTTAATTGTCTGCACTTGATAGAAAAGAAAAACATCATGGGAGAGAGAGAAGAAGAAAAATCGTCTGGTCAAATGATTAGAGCAATGTGTGAAATGTATTGGTTAAGTCCAAGAGAGAGAACCAAGAACTATAAAGCTAAAATTGTGTTCCCAGTTGTGATTTGAATAGTATGAATAAAGATTCTTGAAATGATGTATGAGTAAGGATTTTATATGACTTTAGCCTGTAATGTTGCTTGTAATTTAGTCCCTGGGAAATCAATTTAAAACTTTCACAGATAAACTGTCCAGATCTATTGAACTGCTAGGCCCATGAGAAGTTGTCCTGTATAAAATACATTATCCAGACACACATGGTTACAAAAGTACATTTCCTGTTGGTCATAGGGATAAGCTAAATTATTACTTTACTTGCTTGGCTGGCCTTAATATTATGATTAGATTTGAAGATGAAGTGAAGAATATGAATAGTTTAACTGAAGTGTAGAGGATCCACTTTTGTATTATTTTTCACACGTATATTAAAGGTCACTTTAATGGAATGTACAAGTATATTTAAATGAAAATGGTTTATCCTTGAAATTATCTATTAGCTACTAATCTTTCTTACTACTTTAAGTATATTTAATCATTCTCTTTTAAACACATTTATGCAGGTATCAATAGTTTCTTAAATATTTTACCTTAAATGTACATATTATTTACACTATTACATTTATTTATTTACACTTACATTATTTACTTTAAACATGTCTATATTTACCTCCGGAGCGATCGATCCTGCGGGGGTCGATTTTATCGTGTCTAGCGAAGATGTGATAAATTGACCGCTGAGCACTTTCCCGTCGACTCTGGTACTCCACCGGAGCAAGAAGCGTAGGCGGAGTCGATGTGGAAGCATCAGCAGTCGACCTACCACAGTGAAGACACCACGGTAAGTAGATCTAAGTACGTCAGCTTCAGCTACATTATTCACATAGCTGTAGTTGCGTAACTTAGATTGTATCCCCTCTCCCACCCCCCCCAAGTGTAGACCAGGCCATAGTGTTCTTGATGTGAATGATGATATCAACACAATAATCTGTGTTACAGGGCCATCTACCAAAAGCATGCTATTGCTGGAACGTGTGGGAAATTTACATTTTTCATGAAATTGTCAGCATTTTGTATCCTTTCTCTACACTAAAATATAACACATACACATTGGTATATGCCATTTTCGTCATTCTCAGTTTAGCATGGCTAGTATTTCTTGACTCTTCATTTGGAACAGGAGTTTCAGCAACTGCTATACTTAATGCCACATAGTGGAGTTAATTCTAAACATTTTAGCTGCTCCTATTGTTTGGATGATACTTCCATCCACTAGGCTGCAACTGGGCCAGACCCTCAGTTGGTGTAAATTAGCATTGCCACATGGACGTGAACAAATCTATGCTAATTTATACCAGATGAGGATCTGGCCAGTGGTCTCTGTGTGAAGGTGAATATTTTCTCGAAAGTTTTGGGGGGATTATTTTGCTGATTTTCAGTACAAAGAGTTGAAGAAAATATATTTCCCCCCACTTTAGTATATTTAAATATGATTTTTAAAAAAAAACCAAACCCCACCACCAGCTGTATAGTAGACACTGGGAAATGGGAATTAGTTATGGAAATATTCTTCATTGAGAAGAACCTTTATATGTTCTATTGAGCTTCTGTTTGGAATTGTCTGAGTTATTGGATACTATGGATGTACAGCAAATTTTGCATGCCTTTAATTTCTAAGGAAGATTGTGCACTCGTGTGGCTAACTTAGAAGATCTAAAATCATTAGATATTCTGCATGTTTTGTAAGGCTTACAAGAGGAAATCCTTTCTGCTGCACGTTAAGAAGCCCCACAATCAGAGAGGGTCCACAGGCCCTAATGCCCACAGGAAAGGGATTCTCTCCTGCAGCCTTCCTAAACTGCTTGGGATAGAATATTCTAGTCTCTACCAAATAGTACCAGATTGTGCAATTTATACATTGTATTGGCAACTTGCTTTATATTTGATAGCTTTGACATCCTAGAGAATGAAGCTCCTCTTTCAGTGGTGCATAGGCATTTAAATAAGGTTCTCATAGCAGGCTGAACATCCCACGTTGTTACT
Source organism: Caretta caretta (assembly GCF_965140235.1). NCBI lineage: Eukaryota > Metazoa > Chordata > Testudines > Cheloniidae > Caretta > Caretta caretta. The sequence continues at coordinate 49,488,023 of NC_134216.1, read as the reverse complement.
CTGGTGGAATGTGAATAGGGAAAATTTAAATTTGAACTCTGCACCCAGCCCAGAAATCTTATAATAGACTAACTTTCTAGGAATGAACATCTAGAGATGTCTTGTGAATGGCCTACAAAGGAGAAGGTTTAAAATCTAAAATTCTACTTAGCCATCTACCAAAAGCTAATCAAAGAACCAGGGACTTCATAAAAGATTCTGAGTTATGCTCATCAAATCAGAGAACAGAAACAAGATTATATAGCCAATTATAATTAACCAAAACTAAAATTATAAAAGAGTAACAACTGAATACTCTCAACAGACTATTCATAAATACAACATATGTTTAAGAAACAAACATCCTAAAATATGACTGGTTTGAATAAAAAGAAAATTTGAGGAAATTCTGTAAGAAGAGAGGCAAAAATCACTCAATAAATTATTCAGTTAGCTTTCGTATTCTTGTCAGGACAGATAGTTTTAAGAGGAAGCAAGCTCTTGTGTATTTTCTAACTCTTCACATTTAAATGCAACTAAAACTTTTTTACAATTTGGACAATTTGCCCAAAAGTTATGTTGTTGGCCTTTAAAAGCGAGAGAGATTACTTCATTTCTGTGCTACACCTTCCTGTACTGTGAGACTTGTACCAAGAATATAATAATTAATGTTAACTTTAATCATGTTGTTTATATTTACATTAGCTTTTGTATGAAACTGGATGAAAAATAGCTCCCCCTCCTTGAAAAATATCAACTAAAATAAATAATTTTATTTGTATCAATCTTTTATGCTAAAACGTTGATGAAATTTTATCAAAAACTGGAATTCTGGTTTTCCAGTGAAAAATCAAAAAATTACAAGGAAAACAGACACTTTCAATGAAAATTTTAATTTTGTCAAAGCCCCCTGTTTTCTTTTGGTGGGGGAAAAAGGACATTTTTTGAGCAACCTTAGTTTTGTATTTGCATCGTTTCTCTCATGGGAATTCTACCTACTTGTCTAATACAAGGTATCATCATCTTGGCAGAAATCCTCAAGTTTTAATCAGGAAACATGTCTGCAGGAGTCTTGTGGGGGCTCTCCAGGACTATAAGTCTGCTGTCGGAAAGAATGTGTGATATTTGGGGAAGCAGCCCTGGCCATTTTTCAAAACTCAAAATGGAGCCTGTAAATAACGCCTGGAGTTACAGTTTTAAGAAGGAGTGACTTTCAGATTTTTATCTGCCAATACCTCAGTTCAAGACCTTGTGTTTTCCTTGGAAGAATTTAATATCTCAAGCACCCACAGGCATTTCGGCAGAGTGCTCTAGTTCACCTGCTTCTGATTTTTGGCTGTTAAAGGGAAATACAGACAGTAAGGCTTAAGTCTTGGTGGGTAAATGAAAGCAAAACTTTCCTCCCTCTGCAATATCATCTTGTTTTTAAGTGTTAAGTTATTCAGCAAGGTATTCAGGACATGCTTAATGTTAATCTATGGCATTGTCTCATTGCCTTCATTGTGTAACCCAATGACTTCATCAGAACTACTTATGTACTTAGAGTTAGGCACATTCTAAAGTACCCTGACGAATTGTGACAAAGTCGAGGTACACCCCGTATTGTTCTTGTACTAATGATTTTGAATCTCATAATTTTTTTTAGTAACAAACTTTGCTGTCAATTTAAAACAAAATACATCTAAATGTAAGACCATTTTTAAAAAATTGAAAAGAATAACATGGGCAAGACGAAACCTTGCTGTACAATATATCTTAAAATACAGCAGTTATACAGTGGCATGACTAATTATAAATGCTAATTGGAACTCATTCAATTTTTTTTGTCATGTTGCAATATACAGGAAGATATTTGCTTAGACAAAGTTTACAATGTAACAAAAAGCTACCTTGATCTGCTGGAATTTACTTTAAGGTAACAAAGAAGTCTAAATAGTCTACACTGTAGATGTTGCTACTAAAATGGCTTTGATGAACTACCCTGGCTGCTCTGTGCTGGTGATCATCAGTCAAATTGATGTGAGGACTGGCTCATTAGCTGACACTGAATTACAGAGCTGAAAATTTCCATACACAAAGTACTACTTGTTTTACGTATGTATCCCTGACCAGCATGACACAAAACTGTAGTAACGGGGAAGAAGCAATGAATATTGCGTGATTTATTAAATGAACCACCCCTTCCTTAAAAGGAAAGAAACAAAAACCCAGCAATCTTAAAATCATAAAATTCTTGAGCAGTGCTTATTTTATCAGAATAACATGTTTCTGAATTGGATGAATATAAAATAGCTTGTGATCATGCTTAATTTTCATCGTAGTGATAGTAATGACAGAACAGTAAATGTCCTATATTGGAACTGATTCACTAGATGTGGTTTTAGTACTTCCTCTCACACACACACACACACAGTATTTGCTTTGTCAAGTTAACAAGTACTCAATCAGCTGTGCGTGGACCATCAAACCTAAGGGAGATTAATTGTGCAAACAAACATTTTGGGGTCAGGTTTGTGGTTGTTCTGATGATGGTTGTCTGTGTAACCCTTCTGCCCATGACAGTTGGCAGCAACAAGGGCCGGGTTCAGTATCTAGGGGATCCATTCCAATAACACAATGCAAAACCGGCTCGAGCCCCCACCCAGTGACCTGGGACAAATACATACCACCCCACTGGGCACCTCTAAGAGGCAATACTTCCCCTCTCAAAAGCACAGAGTCTGGGTGTAGCAAAAAGCCTTTTAATAACAGAGAGAAACAATGTGGCATTATGTTGGGGAAACACCACCAACAGGATTCATAACACAAACCATGAGCAAAAGCCCACCCCAAGCAAATTGGGCCGTGTCCTTTCCCTTTGGTTCTTGAGTCCAGCAACCCAAAAGTCACCCAAAGTCCCAAAAGTCCAACAACTCCAAAGTCTCTGTCTCTCTCCTTGGTGAGTCCAGAGTTCAAAAGTTCATCTGTAGAGTTTTAACCCCCCCAGCCTATGTGGAAATGGGCGGGGGGGGGAGAGTAAAGGGGCACCTTACATGCTCCAACGACCGACTGCCCCGCCGCTCCATGGGTTTCTGCTGCAACCTTCACCGCTAGCTGCTCCTCTCCACCTGCTGCTCCTCTCTAGTAACCGTCCTACAAGCCACTCCACCAGCTGCTCCTCCCTAGTAGCCATCCTGCAAGCCGCTCACCAATATTTCTTCAGACTCTCTACTACTTAACACAGCAATCAGTAATTTCACCTCATAGTAGGGGAGCCCCAGTGCTGGTGCACCATTGGCCCAAAGTGAAGTCAGCTCTGCAATCTGTAACCAGACTCCTAATAGAATCAAAATTAGTTCTGCTATTACACAGTGGCGAGAGGAGGCAATGCAGTTGGCATTTAGTGCCCTCAGAAGGGAACCATCCCACAAGGTACAAATGCCTGTCCCCAGCCCCTCTCCATTCACTGAGTTTTGGAACCCATGTACCTTGCCTAGCAAGTGCTACTTAGTTGATGGCGAGTCCCTCCATCATAACAAAAAGCCAAGTACAGTTCCACTGTCCTTAATTCATGTTATCAGGATAATAACACTTTATTCTCCCTGCCCCAATAACAGAGAAACTGGGGATCCCACAGCAGCCAAAGTGACCATCTAGGTGGGTTGGGTGTGCCTATGCAAATGAGATCAGCCGCTGAAGTTCTTTTCCACAACCCGCCACAACTCACCACCAGATGTCAGGGTAGACCTCATCCTGACTCTGCTTACATACTTATTCTTCAGGGGGAAAAAATATTAAAATATTGCAATAGAAAAGATTGTATTTGGTGCAAATCCTGCCTTCCTCTTTGTAAACATGGAGGATTGTCTTCCAGCAGAACCAGATTTGGGATTGTTGTATAGATCCACTGACCATTCTCAACCTCTGTCCCCAAGCGGTGTAGTGGCCACCTAAGTAGCACTGATGACTTCAAGCCTGAGGTTGGAGAGATGGCATGGCCTGAAAAAAAGAATTTGTTCATACCAGCATACCACACATCTACAGTTACAGAAAACTACAATTGCTAGTGATATAGATGAGGAGTTTGCAAACTTTTTTGTAGGGTAGTCTGTGAAGATGATGTTTATCTTGTTAGATCTCCACCCCCATCCCCCAATCCCTTTGGAAATACCATTCCTATGGCAACTACAGCAAGTACTAACTGAAAAAGGATTATTAGAGAAGTATATATGGAATGGTAGTTGTGTTTAATGCATTAATTTGACACTTGTACCCTAATCAGAGCATCAGCTTTTTTTTAAAGTCAAAGTCCATTCAGATTCTTTGACTCGGTCCACTGATTTCTGTTACAGTCAGAACAAACTCATTTTACTCCTTTCCCTATTTAGGGAAGGAGAACAGAAGTAGTTAGAAATGTATTTCTTGGACTCTGGAGTGCACAAACTTACTCTGGTCAATCCAAGATTCCTTCTGCTAATTTCAATAGGTAGAGTCGACAGGAAGAAACTGTTGGCAATGCCCACCCTTGAGGTTTCAGCTGCTCTTCCCTACTGTGCTGCCATTTTCTGTCCAGCAGAGGAGATTGTACCTGTCACTCACTAACTCTTGGGAATATATTTGGGCAGTGCACTTGGCATGTCATATTATTACTATCCTCATATTTGTAGCTGACAAATTGTACTTAACGTGCCTATTCTGAATCTACAATATATCAACACAGAGGTGGTTAGCTAATGTTTTCATCTGGGACCATAAAAGAGTTTTATACCCTGCCTTTCTTGAAATGAGTATTGCCAGGGACCTGGTCAGTATGCACCAGTCCCTCTTAAAGCACTGGTGTGCTTCAGAATAATATGAAAGGATATTGAGAGAGGACAATAATTATATAATAAATGCATATTGGGCTTAACAGGTTCACACATGTATGATGGAAATGGAGCTGACAGGAAGGATTTTTTTTTTTTGAGATGTAGAGCAAAAATCAATGGGTTTTAGTAATGGAGGCTGACATTTTCAAAGGGACCTAAAGGAGTTAGGGTGCATTTCCCTTAGGAGTTCCAACTGGAGTCAATTTGGGGATTGAATGAGAGAGAGAAATGAAAAATTGTTCCAACGTGAGCCTGGGAGGGACAAGGAGGATGGTGGAACAACCACCAGTAATGGAGAAGGAAGAAGTTGAGCTTGAATAGATGGAGAGACACTTGTCAATAGGTTGCAATGTATGCTACTGTGAGGTAGACCAGTACTATGTTTTGACCGAAGGGAAGGAGTACATGAGAGAAAGCAGGGGAAATCTGATTCTTTTGGGAGTAATTAGGAAGCATAGTCAAGATAAGCTAGTGGCAATGACACTTCACTGGTGGCATATTTTGAGCAACACTTTAGAAAATCCTCCTGCCTCTGCAATGACATATAGGCAGGGAGAATTCATCCAGCTAGCTACACCTTTTTTCTCTGACTATTCTTTTTTACCCACTTTCCTCTGTCACTACAGAAGTTTAATACAACTGAAATTTCCCATCTTGCTCACTGTTTTATGGCCTGTGCACAAAATATTTTAATCTTGTTTTCATAAAGAGCATGTTTTTGTAGTTGCTTGTTTCAGAACAATCATGGGGGCTGGGAGGGATTTCCTAACTTTTTGAGTGGTGCATAGAGTCAGAGTGTGTCTGTTATGTAAGTGCCTTTCTATTTTATGCTTTTTCTTCCATGGAATAGCAAAGTACATTAATCACACAAAATATAATGTGACTATGGCCATCAAAGGAAATGTGTTCTATGGTGTCTCCTTGAAATGTCTTCAAACATTGACTTCTGAAGAGTTACAACCAAACCAGGGTGAATTTGGCCCACTGTGTTGTTTTGTTTTTAAATATTATGTAGATAAAAAGATTTGATGGGGGAGGAGGGGGGGGGGAGTTTGATTTCCAAAGGGATTAATCTTAAAGTATATCTCCTGCAACCTTTGAAAAGACCCAAGACACCTGTGGTTTTGGACAAATCTACGTTATTTCTATATTTCCATGTCTAAATCACAAAATGATTATATTTTTGGTATCTGACGATATTTGCTTGTACAAAAGGCTTTTGACTCTTGTTCTTATGTGTGGGAAAATATTGAAGAGAAAATATTTTATTTTTTACACAACGCAGTCATTTCTGACAATCCTATAACCTGAACTGAAATAGCTGAAAATATTTTTTCATACAAAATGAATTGTAAGGAGAACATCTAGTAATGCATACTCATCTTCTCATGTATAGTGTGGATCAATCCATAATCGTCATAAAGATCACAGTGGGCCTGATTCTTTACTCATTACTCTAGCAAAACAATTTGTGTCTGGGGGTTCTTAAGTCTTCGTAGGGTGGACCATATCTTATTAGCAAAATTGTCTTGCATGCCACCTCTCTTGTCAATCGCAATTGTATGGTTCACTTTCATCCAGGTTGTTATTGGCCATCTATGTAGTTGGTGTTCAAGGTGAAAATTAATATATAATGTCGTTTGTATTTTAAGGCAATTTATCAGCAGGAAATAAAGAGATGGGCCACCACCATGGGATAGATCAGCTGTCTTCACACCCCCACCAGGTGCTCTTTGGACCATAGTCTGAGGATCGCTGGCTGATGTATTTTTAATAGTAATAAAAGATTTCATTGGGGAATATGGATGGGTATGGGAGAAGCCAAAGGGAAAAGGTTGATTCCATTGTGATAATGTATATCCTCTCTGATCGATACTCCCTCTGTCAGTGCCAAAACAAAGTTATGATTAAGTTTCAGTCCCAGCTCAGGGGAAATCTAATCTCCCAAAATGTGAACTGATCTGAAAGCTTTCTTTAGTCAGTAGGGAAGATCAAATTTCTAGTCCCAAATCTCAGCTGGGAACACTAGCACTATGCCCTTCACATCCTGCCTTTCCAGGGCCAAGCTCTGAGACACTTAGATTCTGAATTTTAATCACTCTGGAATTTCTTCTTCTTGGTATTAGAGAGAATTCTCTCATCAACACACTTTCTACCCTGGTCATATTTTTTACCTTATGTGGTGTTTTCTAATCCCTGTCAGTAACCAATTCAACCCATTCACCCCAAAGAGCTAAATATGCATGAAAATTTACATGCAAAAGTTTTAACTAATAATGGAATCAACTTGATGTTCCATAAGATGTTGAATTATTTATTTAGAATTTATTATTCATTTTTAGATTTTTGTTGAATTATCTCAGCAATAAAGGATCAGGGAAATAATATAGTATGTACATTAATATGCCAGAACGATAAAGTAACAGAACACTTGCAACTTTCTATAGCCTCCATAGAAAGACAATCTTTAGAAGAGAACAACAAAACAAGAAGGATTAAAAATAAGGTTTATATAAGGGAGAGAATACACTGCATTAGAGTGCACAAAATGGTAGATCATTTAAAAGGTGATGGAACTGTTTCCCCACAACTAATACCTTCTTTATTGTGCATTTTTCTTTTAACTAGAATATTATGGACACCTTATCACAAACTTCCTAAGTAGATAAACATTCATCTCCTTTATTTAGAAAGCGTAATAATGATTCAGTTGTGTTCCCCTCCCCCCCAAATTATGTGGTCCCCAAGTTTAAAAACAATCTGGCATGCTTCCCAAAATATCAAAAATAAAATGATAAACTGCACTGTGCAAAATGTGAGTCTGTAGCTAAGCAGAGTTTTATATGCTTATAAATCCTCATCTCCTTCAGGTATATTGTTCTGTGCTTTACAGCACCAAATCAGATTTACATTTATCAACAATATTGTTTTGTTAGAGTACCCTGAACAAGTCCCTGAGCTCATAATGGTGAATTGATCTGGCCTTGTATGTTTCATCTGTAGAATAGTTTAAAAACTGCATCTTTCCCTTTCTCACTAAGTTTAACGATACATATTTTAAATGAAAATATAAAATGACTAAGTTTAATTTAAAAAAAAAAAGAAAAGGAGTACTTGTGGCACTTTAGAGACTAACCAATTTATTTGAGCATGAGCTTTCGTGAGCTACAGCTCACTTCATCAGATGCATACCGTGGAAACTGCAGCAGACTTTATATATACACAGAGAATATGAAACAATACCTCCTCCCACCCCACTGTCCTGCTGGTAATAGCTTATCTAAAGTGATCAACAGGTGGGCCATTTCCAGCACAAATCCAGGTTTTCTCACCCTCCACCCCCCCACACAAATTCACTCTCCTGCTGGTGCTAGCCCATCCAAAGTGACAACTCTTTACATAATCAAGTTGGGCTATTTCCTGCATAGATCCAGGTTTTCTCACATCCCCCCCACCCCCATACACACACAAACTCACTCTCCTGCTGGTAATAGCTCATCTAAACTGACCAAGGCAAATTGGTGAAGCTTTTTACCAAACCTTGACTTGATTATGTAAAGAGTTGTCACTTTGGATGGGCTAGCACCAGCAGGAGAGTGAATTTGTGTGGGGGGGTGGAGGGTGAGAAAACCTGGATTTGTGCTGGAAATGGCCCACCTGTTGATCACTTTAGATAAGCTATTACCAGCAGGACAGTGGGGTGGGAGGAGGTATTGTTTCATATTCTCTGTGTATATATAAAGTCTGCTGCAGTTTCCATGGTATGCATCTGATGAAGTGAGCTGTAGCTCACGAAAGCTCATGCTCAAATAAATTGGTTAGTCTCTAAGGTGCCACAAGTACTCCTTTTCTTTTTGCGAATACAGACTAACACGGCTGTTCCTCTGAAACCTAAGTTTAATTTGTAGAAGTTACTCTGCATGTTCTGAACTGTTTTGCTTAGCTAAACTTAATAGCTTTGCCTTAAAACTGTTACCTTCTTGGCTCTCTCTGTGTCTCATTTGTCTTTAGCAAGCTAAATCACTTATGCATGTCTTAATCTTTGACATAATCTATGAAGATACCATTTCCCCAGGTATAACATTTATCTTCATTTCTAAAAGATTCCTAAATTTTCCATTACTCTGGCTTTTCAAAATTTGCACATTTAACTATTTTATCTTTCTGCACATTTCTCTGACCTCAATTTAAATAGAAATGTAAGTACATAATTCCTGTTACATATTCAGTGACCCCCATGATAAATGTTTGCTAAGTTTCTGTTAAATATGCCCATTTCTGCTTATTTTGTCCTAGCACTGCCTGCAAGTATATGAGTTTGAAAAGTTCTAGAAAACAAACAAATCAAATTCTGCCTCTTCCGTCCTGTGAACAAAAGTGGAGAAAAAAATCTAGGGCCTAATCTTAGTCATTGTGAGAACAAAATTATTTGAGAAGTATGCTGTACTCAGAATGATTGACTGGTTAATATTGTGGGAAGTTCAAACATAGTGGGCCACATTTTATTTCCATTGAAGTAGTGAAGGTTTTGCCATTGATTTCAATAGCAGCAGGATCAGGATCTTCTAAGATAAGACTTGATTGACCTGTCACCCCCAACTCAAATTTGGACCTTTTAAAATAAATAACGTGTATACATATTGAGGTTTGAAAAGCTGCTGTTAACTTCTTTTGGCTGAGATCTGAAGTGCCAAGTTACTGAAAGAAAATTATCTTGGCAATTTGTGCCAATAGCAGGGAACACACAAAGCTCATGAGAGAACCTCTTCTGGCAACCTATTTTGTATTGCAAAGATGCTCTGAAACATCTGGATACCCATATTGTCAATGAACCATTCACCCTTATATTTTTATACCTCAAAAATATAAATTAATCCTTGTCAGATTCATCTCTCTCTTTTTTTGTCTCTCTCTGTGTATACACACAGGGTGACAAACCAGGATTTCTATTCATTTCAAAAATTGTATTCGAGGACTTTGTGGATAGGGGCTGGGATCCCCAGCTGATCTGTCTCCATGACATATGATGACCAGGCACTTCTATAGCATATCACAGCAGTTCAGAAAATGGGGAGGCTGTAGTGTGTCATGAGAGAGGCAGTTCAGTCAGGGAACCTAGCCTACAGAAAAAAATGAGGGCATGAAGGTCCCAGATCATAACTCCCATGAAGCCCTGGGGAAGCATCTCTGAATTCAGAGAAGTTTGAATCTTTTCAGTTTTTTATTTTTTCTGAAAAGTGGAAATTTTCAAGGAAGGGGTATGGGGTGCAGTGTGTGCAGGGGGTGGGGTGGTCCAAACAGTCCTAGTTTGATCATCAGAGAAAGGGTTTGACCAGAGAGTCAAAGGTGATGAAATAGCAGCTAGAATTGTGGGTGTGCAGATGAATTAATTTGGAAGTGTAGAGTTACTTAGCTAGGGAGATGGCAGAACTGAAGAGGAGGAGAGAATGAATTTGTAGTAGAACAACCATACTGATGGAAGAGAGGGCCAGGAGGAGAGGGCTGAGTGCCAACAAGAGTTTATCAATGGTGATAGACTGGAAGTCATGGAAAATCCAAATGGTAGGGCCTGGGGGGCAGGCTGATGGGCAATGCTGAAAAAGACCAGATGATGGCTAGAGAGAGAGAACTCCGCAACAGGAGAAAAAGAGGAGTACTTGGTGTGGACCAAGTTGAGTGAGTGACCCTTTTGGTGTAGGGAAAGTTGAACGAGAGCTGCAGTTTCAAATGAAGAGGTGAGGGTGTGGAAACGTGCAGCTGATGGGAAGGGTGGATCATCAACATGGAAGCTGAAGTCACCAAAGATGAGTGTGGGAGATTGAAGGGAGAAGAGGAGAGAAAATCAGGAGCTGAAAGTAGAAAGGAAACCTTGAGTGGACGGGGAGAGGGTGGAAGGTAGATGATAGCCATATGAACAAGGAGAGGAGAGAAGAATAGATGATCTTCTCCCAGGGAGATGTGTTGCAGAAGGCTAAAGTGAGAAATACACTGAGACTGGAGGAGCAAGTTACAAGTAGTCCTAAAAGCTCATCTACGTATGTTAAATATGACTACTAAAAGTAATGGAAATACTAATGTATTACTGTGTATTCACAGGATCCTAGCACTTTCTTATAAACAGTTGATTAAAACATAAATATTGTGTTGTAGAAATATTTATGAAGAAAATTAGTTATAATGAATGTAGTTAAGCTGAAATGGGAGTACACTTGTGAGCAGAATAAAAACTATCAAAAGCAACACAAAATAATGCCCTAATATTGTTACTGAAATATAAAAATGACAAATGTCCGGTGTGACTATTAAAGTCTTACAATTGCATCTGTTTGAGTGCAAGGATTTTGATCTAGAGTGGGATAGATGATTCCATAGCATGGATAGAATAACAAAATTGTGGTAGTAGAGAAAGTCATTTAGACACTATATGATTTAGATACTATATGAGTTATGTGATTTAGATACTATATGATATATATTAGTTCAATTTGTCAACAATTCTAGCTACAAATGCTTTGTAACAACAAATTGACCAAAAATTAAGACTTTCTTCAAATTATATGTTGCACAATTCAGGACTGATCGTTTCTAAATTAGTAGATATACATACAGGGATTGTGAAGTAATTTGTGTGGCATTAAAATCTTTCACAGAGGAATTAAATTACCTGACCTGTCCAGCTATCCAGGAATAATTAAGGTCAAGACATACATCTGTGTAGTTAAAGTTGTTAACTCCTTTCCAGAACAAGCTAATTTTTTACACAATTCTAACTTCCCTATCTCCCTCCTACCCCTATTCTCTCCCCTGCCTCCCCCCTCCCCACCCCAAAAACAAAATCTGAAATGTTGCAGATGTGGTCTCCTGCCAGAAAAGTATGGGTTTTGTATGTTTTTTGAAAATTTCAGATTAATTAAACAAGTTTATTTTTGAGACACAATGTTCTGTTTGCAGTTTATCTGCACCTATGAACAATCGATCCCGAAGTGTCTTAAGTTGGGCACTCAGTAAATGAACACGATTTTTAAAACTGAGTCTTAACCTTGTGGTTAATTGTTGAGACAAGTCTTACAGATCTCCTTTTGTCGAGGTGCCCACTGAAATTTCTTTCTTAACTCTGAACATTCATAACTTTAAGTTGTACATTTAAACCTTGCAAATTAACACCGGTTTAACTAATGGGGTTTCAATGTGGGCATAACACTGAGACACAGACACTATAATATGATTAAATGCAGAAGACCCAACTTAATTTGAACTAATACTAAACAGAGCAAAGGTCATACTATCTGGTGAGGTTGTTCTACTGAGATTGCAAATGGCACCAATGGTCCCTGTTGTACTGTAGACCTGAAGAGGAATGTGAGGGCTATTCCCTCTGCACCCTCAGGCCTGCCAAGGGACATTGAGTGGAAGCCAGAGAATCTGCCTCCTTCCCTCTTCCATGCCAGATGTATGAGGGATAAAATGAGGGGAGTCACAAGCTATGTGAAACAGAGGCACACCTCCTCACCATGTATTGCTTTGCCCAGAACCCATGCCCAAGCAATCCACTGACTTATGGGGACCTCAGCTGGACATTTTCTAACATACCGACTGCATTGGAACCTGCTGAAGTTTTAATTTAAATCCCAAAATCAGACCACCTGGATTTCATATAAAAGGTGGGGGGGAAATCATGGAAAAATCCCTTCCAGACCCTAAAACCAGCAATCAGTCTAGCTCCCAGTATCACCAGAGATCCAGCAGCTAGATTGAGAGTGAGACTAATTCAGGGAGTCAAAACCTTATTAGATATTTAAAGTCCTTACTGGATTATTTGAAAAGCTATATTGCAGAGAGGGAGAGCTTTTTTTCTGTCATGTGCCATTTAAAGTTTGGGGTTTAATTTCAGAATCTCATTTGAATTTTAGTCCTGTCCTCCAAAGTACTTCCACCCTTCCCATCTTGCTGTCATCCATAAATTTTCTGAACATATTTTCCACACTGTTGTTCAACTCACTAATGAAAATGAATAGTACCAGACTCAGGACAGATCCCTGCAGGATCCCACTAGCTACGTCTGCTCAGTTTGACAGTGAACCATTAACTACTCTATGAGTACAGTTTTTCAACTAGTTATGCACTCACCTTATAGTAATTTCATGTAGATCACATTTCCTTAGCTTGTTTATGAGTGTGTCACAAATACAAAATGGGAAATGACTGCGTAGGAAGGAGTACGGCAAAAAGGGATCTGGGGGTTTTAATGGATCACAAGCTAAATATGTGTCAACAGTGTAACACAGTTTCAAAAAAGCAAACCGCATTCTGGGATGTATTTGCAGGAGTGTTGTAAGCAAAACAGAAGAAGTAATTCTGCTCTACTCAGCACTGATAAGGCCTCAGCTGGAGTACTGTGTCCAGTTCTCGGTGCCACACTTCAAAAAAGATGTGGACAATTGGAGGAAGTCCAGAGGAGAGCAACAAAAATGATTTAAAGTCTAGAAAACATAACCTATGAGGGAAGATTGAAAAAACTGGGTATGTTTAGTCTGCAGAGGAGAAGACTGAGGGGGGACAGAATCTTCAAGTACGTAAAGGGTTGTTATCAACATCCTTTTTATAAATCGTTCCCCTTCACCACTGAGGATAGGACAAGAAGCAATGGGGTTAAATTGCAGCAAGGGAAGTTTAGGTTGGATATTAGAAAAAACTTCCTGTCAGGGAAAAAAGCACTGGAACAAATTGCTTAGGGAGCTTGTGGAATCTCTGTCACTGGAGGTTTTTAAGAACAGGTTAGACAAACGGCTGTCTGGAATGGTTTAGTTACTACTTTCTCCTGCCTTGGGTGCAGGATATTGGACTCGATGACCTACTGAGATCCCTTCCAGTCCTACACTTCTGTGATTCTACGTCCTGTGGCACTGTGTCAAAGCTTTACTAAAATACATCCTATTGTTTCTCCCCTATCCACTAGGCCAGTAACCTTGTCAAAGAAGGAAATTCGGGTAGTTTGGCATGATTTGTTGTTGATAAATCCATGTTGGCTAATACCTATTACCCTACTATTCTGTATGAAGAGTATACAATATAGGATTGTTCTCAAAATTTTCAGAATAGAGAGGCAAAAGAAATGCAATTCGAAATAATGTCTGGAAGGATACATGCTGACTTCACATTTGAGATGTTTATTCACAGGGATAATTTGACTCTTTATTTTTTAATTTTGTCCCAATTTAAATTGAAGGTGATTGGAGCTGATGCTTTTGGTTTGCCATGTGACAGAGACCCACGTCCATTATTATAGTAAGCTCGCTCTGTTGATATTTTTAGTCCATATAAATGACTGAGGCATTGAAAAAAACCTTGCTAACTAGCTTCATGCACATAGTAGGGAGGGATGGAAAATGGTTTTTCATGGTAGAATGATTTATAAATCCCACAACTTTATACAACAAAGCACAGCATCGTACAAATAAAATACAAATGTTTTTATATAGTGCATTAATCCTGTTTTGTTGTTCGTGAAGCAGAATGTGATGCAACAGACTAATGTGCTATATAAGTAAAAAATAAAAAAAATAAAAAAAAAAAAAATTCCAAAACAAAGAAAGCCGAGTAATTGGAAATGTAACCTTACTCTTCTGTTTTCACCTCCAAAAACATTAATTAATTATTGAATTATTATAGTGTTTCATATTCGCACTGTTGATTGTTCTGAGGATTGTTTAACTGATCTCCTTTCAAATGAAAAAAATCTTATTAAATGGTTTCTGAAGAACCTAGTTCCTTGTTCAAACAGTCCTTTATTCTATGAATATGCCCAAGATTTTGTTTTGTTTTTTGTTTAAATCAGGGAAGTTACCTTTGGAATATTTTTAGGATTGGTATTTTTCTCCTCCAGGATAGGAATGTTCTTGAAGTAGCCTTCCTGTGTTTAGTGAAATATTGTTTAGAAGATACAGTATACAGCAAAGGGAGCTTTTCTCAGGTTGCCAAGCACCCTGTCATGATTCACTCTGTTTTTCTTCAGAAATCTAAGTAAACGGATGGTAATCCTGTAACATTGTATTGAGAAACAAAGTAGCAGTGGGCCTAATTCCCCCACTGCTTTACACCTTTTACCATCATTTGCATCTGGGCAAAATGGGTGTAAAATGTTGCCATTAATGTAAATATGGTACATTTTGTTTTGGTAGCATTTTACACGCTGATTTTGCATTGGTGCAAATGGCTACACAAAATGTAAGGCTGTGAAGAATGCGGCCAGTTCCTCTAATTTGGGTTTGGTTGATGACCCAGAAGAATCTGCAGCACCTAAACACATGGAACTCATACAAATAGGATCAATTTTTTCCCCCTGTTTTTCATTGTTTGACACTTTTGAGGCAGAGCTCTTTTTCCACAACTGTGGCCTTGACAGATAAAAAAACTGAAATTGCAAGGCGATATTGGTAGCTTGTTTTGAAGCTCAACTTTAGCTTGGCTACAATGGCAGCTTACTGTGGTAGTAAAATGAAATCTGTGATCAGTACACCCAGAGAGATTAGGCAAAGGGAGGTGGGCTAATAGACAAAGGGAGGTGCCTAACCCATTCAAACACCCCAAAACTACAGAACTTTGAACACAAACAACAGTGTTTCACACACCCACTTTCAAAATATATATATTTTTCTTTAATGAATTAATTCCAACAGAAAATTGTACCTGATATCTGGAAATAAGAACTTCTCCCAGCCCTATCCAGGACACCACATTTAGTGTTTTGTAATCACTGCTGTGCTGTGACATTTGCTTTTCTGTTAAATTCAGACCCTGCTCCTGACACTTGTGTGGAGATCCAGACTGGATAATGCACATTGCTAACACAATGGAATAACATGCTTTTTCAGTAGCATAAATTTTAATTTTTTTCCTCTAGTTGCCAGGGCAACAGCTGCCTGTAGAAAGATTTCTAGAGGATAGGCACAAGGTCTTGGCAATACAGGAAGAGCTTAAACTCCTGTGCCCCTGTTGGTGTCAGATAAAAATGAAATTGCCTCACTCCCATGTTCTATAATGTGGAACAATTTACACTGTCATATTTTTGGGAAAATGTGTAATAAAGACTTGCTGTCATAAGATACTGTGCCACCACCTTAGCTGATGTAAGTTGGCATAGTGCTATTGAAGCAAAGGAAACTATGCCAATTTACACCAGCTGAAGCTCCTCCTTTCACAGAGGTATAAATCAGGAGGAATTCCATGGAAGTCAAGTTAGTCACATTGATGCAAAACTAGTGTGTGAGAAAGGAGAATCAGGCCCTTTGTCTGGAATAACAGAAGAAATGGGAGACCCTGGGGAAAACCGCGAAAATAGAGAACTCTGAAATCATGGGAACAAAAGCATATGTCAGCACATTAGTGGGTATTAAATTGACTAGCTGCAAAGGGGTCAATACCAGTATCTTCAAATTCAGGATATGCACATCCCACTTCCAGTGACATTCTGCCAATATTTCAACAAAGTCTCCTCAAAAATATTTCCCTCAACCTGTGTGATGTGGGAAGAAGTGTCAGAGAGGATTGGATCAGAGGAGAAGGGAAGGAGAAATTGGAGAATCTACTTATTTGTTAACCAGCTCTGGGTGTTTTTGTTTTTTTTTTAAATGGTTTAACAATTATCTTTTCTCATTTTTTATTAACATTTCCCACAGATTAGTTTTTTCTTCAACAACAAAAAGCAAACCATTTTTTAAAAACCATGTTTAGTTTAAAAATCATTTAAAATATTCAGGTTTTGAAAATCAAACTTTTTCCAAAATATTTTTGTTTTTTTTTATTTTTTGACAAATAGAAGACTTAATGAACAATAATTTTTCCATAAAAATTTTCATTTTGATGAAAAGGCATTTTTTATTGAAACTTTGTCCAGCTATTAACCTCCCTCCTACAACTTTCTCATTATTAGCATCGAGAAAGAGCAACACTCTAGAGAAAACAAACTTATATTCAGTGTACTTATCTGGAAATGTTTATACATTGCTCCTGAAAAAATACTCTCAACAGTAATGTAGTGGAGAGATGCTGAAGACCACTTTGGCCCATGATGATCCCCCCAAAGGAATTTCTTTTGAAAGCATCTTCTATTTGGTGAATTATGGTCCCGACTGAAAAAATAATTTAAGGGCTAAGAGTAATTTCTGTCAGGTAATTGAATGCTTTAGTTCTCCATCTTTATCATATTGAGTCCTAATGCTTAAAATAGTGATCTTTCTATGGACCATTCGCCTCAAACCTAATTTAACACCATTCCTGTTTTAGTCTAGAGTTACGTGATAAAGTTAAAATATGTTATTGAATGTGAAAGGTGTGTCTGCTTAGTTACATACCAGTGCATAAAGAAAAGGAGTACTAGTGGCACCTTAGAGACTAACCAATTTATTTGAGCATAAGCTTTCGTGAGCTACAGCTCACTTCATCAGATGCATTCAGTGGAAAATACAGTGAGGAGATTTATATACACACAGAACATGGAAAAAATGGGTGTTATCATACACACTGTAAGGAGAGTGATCACTTAAGATGAGCTATTACCAGCGGGTTGGGGAGAAAACCTTTTGTAGTGATAATCAAGGTGGACCATTTCCAGCAGTCCGAGGAGCAGTGGGGGGGCGGAAATAAACATGGGGAAATAGTTTTGCTTTGTGTAATGACACATCCATTCCCAGTCTCTATTCAAGCCTAAATTAATTGTATCCAGTTTGCAAATTAATTCCAATTCAGCAGTCTCTCATTGGAGTCTGTTTTTGAAGTCTTTTTGTTTTAATATTGCGACCTTTAGGTCTGAGGTCGAGTGACCAGAGAGATTGAAATGTTCTCCGACTGGTTTATGAATGTTATAATTCTTGACATCTGATTTGTGTCCATTTATTCTTTTACGTAGAGACTGTCCAGTTTGGTTAGTCTCTAAGGTGCCACTAGTACTCCTTTTCTTTTTGAGAATACAGACTAACACGGCTGCTACTCTGAAACATACCAGTGCATGTTATTTCTTCCTTCTGGACTTTGTACTGAATCTCTCCATGTTGCTTGTTTCAATTTTTCCCTGTCACTTTGTATTTTGGTTCAGTCTTCCTGTGTTCATTCCACCTATATTTTTGGTGTCCAGATTTGATCAGGATTGAATTTATGCCAAAGGTCTGAAGCAGTTGTGCAGAGACAGAGTTGACCCAGGGATTTTTTAATTGTGTGTAAAGTAGCATCTGGAAAATAAGAGTTAACAATTTGTTACTTCTCAAAGGAGATGATATTGACACCACCATGGCAGAAGCAGCTCCATGGACCAGAGACTTGATTTATGTAGCTGCTGAAAGGTTTGCATTATTTTGTATTGATCAGCATCTCAGACCTTCAGGTATCACTGGTTTTGGGTTGGCCCATGGGAATATAACCAGACTGCTTCAGCTGCACTGATGTGCATAATTGTTTGTGCTGACTCAGTGATCTGGGCCCCAGAGTCAATTCAAACTGGGACAGCAAATTGCACTTGTATGTGGAATTTGAGGGATTCCAGTACAGTCAGTTTTAAGATGCAGCCTTGAGGCTTCACATAGAATGAAACACATAATCAGCTTTCAGTAAGCACTAGCCTTCATTAATCATAAAATGTAGGCAAAATCAAAGCTTACAAATTTAGATCTTTTATTGTTGTTTCATGTTAATGATTATTGTCTTTTTTTTTTCCTGTTGTATGTGACTCTCTCAGAAACTATGGTTGCACAGATGGCTAAAATCCCTAGCCGGAAAGTAATCAGCAACAGTGAACATGATGCTTTCAAAATGAATGAAAAAGGAAAAATATTTCATTGTTCTAGAGATTAGGGGGTAGATTAAACTATAATAGTGCATGTAAACACACACACAGGAGCAAACTACAACTTTCTTTCTGCATCACCCTGATTGCAATTTATGCAAGTTCCTGTTGAGTTTATTGGCAGAACAGGAAACAGGTTCGAAACCCAGAGAGCAACTGGCTGAACCTCAGTAACTTAAAATGTGTGTTTTAAAAGCTTAACAAAAAGTGACTATATGCATAAATTAGCATACAGATAATACAGAGAAGCCGCAAGAAAGTACACCTTTCAGTATGGCTCAGAATGATCACATTTTAACTGAAACCTGTGTAACTCCAAGCTAAAAGTTACAGTTGCTCACAACTATCATCTTGATAAAGCTGCACTGTATTATTTGGAGCTATCAGACACTCCAGATTTAAACTGGCTCTGCGGTGTTGACCTAGTAGTACATTATCTCCGTCACTGAGGGGCTTACACAGAAGCAACGCTTCAGCTGCCACCCTTACACTTCGGAACTGCTAAACCATTTATGGATAATTACTTTGAATTACAGGACATCTACTGCTAAAGGTAATTCCTGAGTCATTGAGTTAATTATATGACAAAACATATCCCATCCAGTCTGTGATCTCACTAACCACAGCCTAAATGAAACATTAAAAGTGAGTCCAAGCCACAAGTTTCTGGTCTGGATCTGAATGCCCTGACAGGTTGGAGATGGATGTTGGACCCATTTTGATTGCATCATTTTGTTTTACAAATGAGGTTTTATGTATGTATATTTATCTGTTTAAAGGGTTTCTAACTCTCAGTGAGGTGATGTTCTGGAGCAGCCTTCCCATAGAAGTTGTGGGGGCAAACAACTTAATTAGTTTTAACACAGAGGTGGGAAAATTTGATTGCAATTGTATGATGTGTTTGCTTGTGATGGTAGGGGGAAGGGCTCAACTTCTAGTTTGTCTTTTGTTCCTAACAGCTTCAGGATTTCAGCCAGCCACTGGCAGGGTGAGAAAGAGATTCCACACAAAACACACAGTGGAGACGGCAGGTTTTCCCCCTAATCTCCTTCCTCTAAAGCATCAGGAATGGCCATGGCTGGAGATGAAACATTTTACAAGGAGGGCTAGGGCTCTGAGTGGCACTGAGCATTCTCTCTCTCTCAGGTGCTGACTGTCTGGTTCTTGCTCACATGGTCAGGGTCTGACTCATCACCATATGTGGGGTTGGGAAGGAATTTCCCCCCAGGTCTGATTGACTGTGCAATTGGGGATTTTACACTTTTCTCTGAAGCATACAGGTCACTTGCCTGGTTTATCTGTGTATATCTCAATTAATTATTTTCCTGCCATTGCAGGGGCCTTAGGCATTGGTGCACCTGATTCCCCCATTCTCTACCTGTGCAGTACTATAGGCTAGTCTGTTATGGGTTGTAATACTTGCTCTAATTTTGGTGGTTGGGTTTAGGGTGCAGGTGCTGGGTGGTGGGGGTGGCCTGTAACATACAGGTAGGCAGATTAGATGATCTGGTGGTCTGTATGGCCTGAAACTCTATGAACCCTCTTAAACCTATTCTCTTTCAGAACACATACTTATGGAGAAACATCAGCTTCACAGCAGCAGATTATTCACAAAAGTAGAGGCAAAATTACACATCTCAGCATAATGCATATTGTCACTAAAATGAACATTCCGTGAATTTTGGTAGGGCAAAATCATGGAAAATCTGCCCTTTTGCGGTTGTAGTGGGCTTTTCTTGTTGTGGTTTTTTTTTTTTTTTGATATATAGGTTAAAAGATTAGAAATAAATATTAATGATAAACTATGTATCTTGGAAAAAGAAAAGGAGGACTTGTGGCACCTTAGAGACTAACCAATTTATTTGAGCATAAGCTTTCGTGAGCTACAGCTCACTTCATCGGATGCTGTAGCTCACGAAAGCTCATGCTCAGATAAATTGGTTAGTCTCTAAGGTGCCACAAGGACTCCTTTTCTTTTTGTGAATACAGACTAACACGGCTGTTACTCTGAAATATGTATCTTGGATAATACGACTTTACCTTTGCAGTGCCAAACTAAGCCTAGGGAAAACAAAATGCAGTTGTGGCTATAATGGAATGGAATAGAATTGGGATTAGTGACAGATTGATGGGGGGAAAAACAGTAGTCATTTATTCTCTCTGTCTAATTTATGAGCTGTTCATATTTGCTTCTTTTACAAATCCGTTTTATTTTTCAGTTGATTTCTACTTGGAATTATCTCCTGTTTAATCTCTGCTTTCCTTCCTACTACTTTAGCTCCTTCTGCTTTTAACCTGAGGATTACAGGTCTCCTTTGGTCTCTGTTCCCCCCATACTCAAGTGTTTTCTTACAATACCTAAAAGACTTTTCAGTACCTTTTAACAATTTATCACCTTAGCTCTAACAGACTTCTGCCAATTCCATACTGTAGTCTGGTATATTTTTTAAAGCGCTTCAAGGAGACTTATCCCCACAAAGGCAACATAGTGCTGAAATGATTGATGCTATCAGCAGATCATTGTCTCTTCTTAAGCAGCACTTTAACTTCTGTCTGCAATTTGTTTTTACAGCTCTTACTAAGGGCTGGCCAGGTTTTTTCCACCACAAGGCAGCTTTTGGCAATGAAACAGCCGAGATTAACCATTGCAAAGCCACTTTTTGCGACCTAACTCCTCATTTCCAGCACTGTAAAAAAAAATCACCTCGATGAGAGTCACAAGGCTTTTTGCATCAAGGTTTTATCACAGTAGTGCCAGTGTAGACACCGTGCTTGATTTTAGTGCTGCTGTTGGCCTCCAGAAGGTGTCCCACAATGTCTCTCCTGACCACTCTGGTCAGCAGTTTCAACTCTGCTGCCTGCCGCCAGCTAAACAACCCTCCACTCCTCCCTCTTTAAAGCCCTGGGAATTTTGAAATTTTGAAAGACTGAAGATGATGTGGAGCCCAAGGTGGTGTTGCCGAGTGGTGTGTCCAGTCAGGAGCTGTTCTGCACTCCAGAGGTGTCTAGCCAGTCTCGTCAGTCGCTCTCTGGTGAGCTAGAAGAAGGAGAGCAGATCCCTGGTAAGTGGTTTTGCTTTGTGAAGTTGAAGCGGGTTGAGGGCAGAGAAATGTACAAGGATGGCTGTGTTTTGGTGGGCTGGGCATTTCCTTGCACAGCTAGGCGGTACGGCAGAACAGGGAGTTGATGCACTCCGAGATTTCACGAGAATCCCCCAGAGAGATATCTCAGAAACTTTCCTGGAGGTACTCAGCAATCCTCTGCTGGAGGTTCCTTGGCAGAGCAGCTTTGTTCCTTCCCCCATTGACAGGGACTTTCCTGTGCCACTCTGCAATTACTTGGGCAGGGACCAAAGCTGCAGACAGGAGAGCAGCACAGGGACCGGGATGGAAGCTGTAAGTGTGTAACAGATGCACCATTCTTTCCTTGCTTACCCTCAGGAGTGAGATATATTCCATACTGACACCTGCATGTGGAAAATGGTGGGAAAGTTTAGAGTGTTGCGCCCCATAAGTGTCCCGTGACCCTTTCACATTGCTTTTTTTAATGAACAATGCCCCTGCCCCTGGGTTCACTTACCATGCTTGGGGTGTTCTCCTGCATGTGTGCTTGCCTAGGGTCACTGAGAAAGTGATAGGTATGTTACCAGCTGTGTGTTTTAATGTAGCGTTTCAATGCTCTGTGTGTGGCTGCCAATAGTACTTCTGTTTGTTGTTAATTACACCTTTCCAGACGTGACCTTGAGAACCCACCCCCCAACAGCAGCAGAGCATCTGCGCCAGATAAGAAAATGCCTAAGATGGAGCAAGGAAGATATGTTCCAGGAGGTGTTACTGCAGTCAAAGCCAGACAAGACTGAATGCAAGAAGTGGAGGGAAAGCGACAAGCAGGAAAGGAAAGAAAAGAAAAGGGTGCGTACAATAGGGACGCGATGGAGAGGCTGATAAAAGTTTTGGAGTGTCAAACCGGCATGATCCAGTCTCTAATAATGGTCTACGCTGAGCAGATGCATGTCCACTGTCCCTTTCAGCACATTCAGAACTCTTTCCCATGCACTTCACAAACTCCCCCTGTGCATCCCTTTCCATTTACTGGCACTTTGCACTTTTCTCTACATTCCACCCCCACAGAGAGCTTTTTAAATTAAAACTGGACTTATGCTCAGCTCTGAAAGTCAGCCTTCCCGGTACCTTCTCCCCCACCAAGAATCTGTGTGTGTGTGCATATGGTGTTGTGTTGTGGTTTATTTGGCAATAAAAACAAAGTTATTTGAATTACAAGAACTCTTTATTTGTTTCCACGTAAGTTATGATAGCAGATGGCACCTGCAAATCAACAGGCACTTTATCAGTTCTTTAAATTAAATCCTAGGCCTTAACAATCACAACTGCTGCCTAGCATACCAAATTTAATTAACCATTGCAGTCCCAAGCATAGCAACAAACATTACTGGTTTCTTCGAGGTGTTGCCTCAAGGCATCTCTGATTCTTATTGCCCCACGTTGCACCCCTCTAATAGCCTGGTATCTGGCTGCTCAAAATCAGCAGCCAGGTGTTCCACTTTGGCAGTCCACCCCTGAGTAAACTTTTCGCCTTTCCCTTCACAAATATTATGCAGTGTGCAACACACGGCTATGACCATAGGAATTTTTCCTCATTAAGGTTTAACCTGCCATATAGGCATTGCCAGCATGCCTTTAATCGACCAAATGCACATTCAGCTGTCATTCTGTACCTACTCCGCCTGTTGCTCCTTACTGCTATCAAGGTTTCCCGTGTACAGCTTCATGAGCCATGGCATTAAGGGGTATGCTGGTTTCACAGGATCACTATGGGCATTTCTACTTCCCTTACAGTGATCTTCTGCTCTGGAAAGAAAGTCCTTGCTTGCAGCTTCCTGAACAGGCCAGTGTTCCTAAACATACGGGCATCATGCACCTTTCCGGACCACTCCACATTGATGTCAGTGAAATGCCCACGGTGATCCACAAGTGCCTGCAAAACCATGGAGAAGTACCCCTTCCAATTGTTGCACTTCTTGCAAGGTGGTCCGGTGCCAGAATTGGAATATGTGTGCCATGTATCGCCCCGCTGCAGTTAGGGAAACCCATTTCTGCAATGACATCCACAATTTCACACCCATTGCCAAGAGTCATTGTCCTTCACAGCAGAATGTGATTAAATACCTTGCACACGTGCATTAACACAGCCCAAACAGTTTACTTTCCCACTCCAAACTGGTCTGCGACAGACCGGTAGCAGTCTGGAGTCGTCAGCCTCCACACTGAGATCGCCGTTCGCTTTTCCACCGAGAGGGCAGCTCTCATTTGGGTGACCTTGCGCCGCAGGGTTGGGGCGAGCTCAGCACACAGTCCCAGGAAGGTGGCTTTCTGCATCCAAAAGTTCTGCAGCCGCTGCTTGTCATCCCAGACCCGCATAACGATGCGATCCCACTCCACTGTGCTAGTTTCCCGAGCCTAGAAACAACACTTCACTGTGTTCGGGTCTTCCGTTAATGCCGAAAGCAATCTAATGTTGCCGCTTTCCATGGCGGACACTGCATCAGGCAACGAAGGCTACCGTTGCCTTCGTAACTTCCAGAATAACTCCACTGCTATTCGCAACGTGCTTGTGACCGCTGTCAGAGCAGTGGAGATCAGCATGGGATCCATTCCTGCAGATAGGTGTGGCGGGGCAAGCAGAGAACAAGGGACATTGAAAAATGCCATGAACTGAACATGGAATGCTGGGGCAGAAAGCAGCATGGGACATTGAGCCCAGGCCCATGATGTGCCACAATCCCCTGCACCTTCTCTCAACACCTACTGGCAGAAGGGGGAGAGATGCACTGTGAGATAGCTACTCGCCGTACACTGCTCTCGTTGCCTGTGCAAGTGATGCAAGTGTAAACGCACTATGCCACCAGTGGAAGACAATGTGAACACACAACAGCAATTTTCTTTAAGTGCTTTTTTATCAGTGACCAAACTCTCGACAAAAAAACTCTGCCAATGTAGACATGGTCAAAGAAAGTATCCTCTCCAGAGCTCTTCCAGTCTGATTTAAAAAAAACCTTACTTCTTAATCTTTGTTGCATTGTTGTTGTTTTTTTGCTGTTTTCTGTATTCTGAGTTTATTTTATTCTCTCCATTCTTGTTTTCTTTCACTTTTATTCTGATCGCATTATGGGTCACTCTTCTTTCTCTTAGTAGATTTGGCTTATGACAACCTTTTTATATGATCCATGAGAGAACATCTTCATTTTTCTGAAACAAATATTTTAATACACCTTACAATTGATTTCCACTTCCTCTTCTGTAATAGAAAGCAAGAAATTTGTACATTTTTGTTCTCACTTCTCAGAGTCAGCAGCTATCTTGCCCATCTTTCTTCCACACAGTTTGTCCCTAGAGAATTCTGCAGATGCTTGTAATTACTAGGTTTCCTTTTCCCATGAACATTTCCATAGACAAGCATGGACACCTTTACAGGTGCAAATATAGATCTAAGCAAAATCATGAATGCATGTAATTGAAGATGCAGTTAGCACTAGTTGAGATTTTTCAACTTTTTTCAAAATTTGAGGAAATCTTTTGATGAAAAAAAAATCAACAAGTTTTCATCTATTTTGACCAGCTATAGCAGCTCGTTACAACTTTGCAAGTAGAGAATTTGGTCTTCCTATCTCTGAAATTTACAAGCATTCTTGATTCTTTTGACCAGCCTCTAAACATTGTAAACCGTTTGGGCAGGGACCCACTGGTTGCATAATGCTTAGAACAATGAGATCCTGGTTAGAGCTGGTTGGAAAAATTCCTAAGATGAGCTAGAGCCAGATTCTGACACTGTTATTCATGGTAATACTTTACCCTGTGAGCAGTCCCATTGAAATCAATGAGGCTACTTGTGAGGATACGCTACTTAGATTGCAGACTCTTTTGGGGCAGGGAACATCTAGTTAGGAATGTATACACTGCTTAATGCAACAGGGCCCTTTATTAGCAGCCTCTATATGCTACCATAGTATAGATAAGCAATAATAATAATTCAGAGCTAATACAGATGGAAATCTGACTTCCGATTCCATAAGTGCAATATATGTGTTAGCAAGAGCATTTTTTCTAAATATTAAACTGTGAATGTTATAATAATATGTCAAAGTAAGAAACTCAGTTTTTTTCTTTGCTAATTAGTATCACCTTAAAGCAGTTCTGCTAATCATATACTCAAATGTAATCTAGTGTTTCCAATTATCCTTGACCAGCAGCAGAGTTCAGGGCTTTGTATAATTGTGTGGCACAAGTACTTCATACTTTGATAAATAAAAGCTAATTTAGTAAAATTTAAAGGCAGAAATTAAGTATATAACCTTGATTTCCACTTGGGCATTACAGGTTGGTCACAGTTGTGGCAGTGAAATTCTCCAGATGCTTTTAATGAGGGTTATTAATTCTACAATCTGTAATGACATTAATTGTCCAATACAGGACACAAATGTGTCCTTTGAGAGAGAAGTTTCATGGTATGTTACAGCCTGTGTGACTTCATTTCTGTCACTTAAGTAAATCTGTTTTTTTTAAATGTTAATAGTATACAGTACATATGCAGACACAGCAGATGAAGTGTAACATTCAGAGGAAATTAAATAAGGTTTCAGTTCTCTGTATATAAAACTTATTGAATCACTCATTTCCATTTTCTAACCCAGTATGCTATGAATTGCGCTCATGTCATTTTACATGGCTGTATCTGAGAAGATGTTTGTAGAGCTTAATATATCAGTGAATGCTATTGAAAGTCTTTTTTTCCACTACATTTTTGGTACATGGAATCAATGTCAAAAATGTGTATTGACGGATTCATTGGTCTGTTGAATCAGCCCATTAAGTCAGGAAACAATGTCTCCATTGGTCTCCCCTCGTGAAAGAGTGTTTGTTTCTTTTTCAAGCACAAATGGGCAAGGAAGGATCCTTTTGACTGTTGGGTCACATACAAGGTGCTTTTTAAAGCCCTCATCTAGACAGTTTCCACTAGCTATGTGGTGTCATTTGCAGACCAGCTGGTCTGAAGTTCTCTAATCATGAAGCTCTCTTTGAAGCCAGTGCAAGTACACCAACGATGAATTTGGCCTATCAAGTTCAGATGCCACAAGAAAATATATTCTAGAAGAATGGATACCTGTGGCCATGCTGGAATGAGTCATCTGAAAGATAGCAAAGTATTGTGCTGTTGGTCGAATCTTAGCTCATTTTGCAGATATTCCAGCTTCTTATTTAACAGAAGATGCCATTTGAATAAGTTGCTATGGGTAGACAAAAGTAGCCTGGTGCTACATAACAGAAACTCCAGTCACTGGAGGTAGTCAAGTTGGTCCCTTAACTCCTGAGAGTAGCCTTTTGTTAGGAAGCTGGATTGAGTCTTTCAGAATCAGTCGTAATTTTTCTAATTAATTAGATATGTAGTGTACTTGATCAAAGAATAATTTAATGTCTTTCATGTGCTTTTAACTGGCCTCTACTTAGTCTTAAGTGTCACATCAGATGTGGATAATCTTAATGGTTTTAATATGTGTATGCAGCATTATTTTAATGGTGTATTTTTCTTCCACGGGTACCTAGCTGCATTATAGTATTAGTACGAAAGGTGTCCATCATTACTGATTAAAGAAATTAGACTGAATAACAAATACATAGTAAGAAATCACAGTAGGACTGGAATCTGTCTGTATATATAAATGATGTTATTCTTTGTAGATTTTATACCAAAAACTCAATAAGTGAACTCCATGCAAAACAAGTGAAAACATGAACTCTGTTTCCTAATTTATTTAACCACATTGCCACCTGACCTATGTGAACTATTTTAATACAGCAATAAAACCAGAGAAATGCATACATATTAAATGCAGCATCAATAGATTTGAGGATTCTAGTTAGAATATAAAAATTGGGGTCACCTGAGCTGTATCTAGAAATGGATAACCCTCTAATTTCCCCACACATGCAGAATGAATTTTGTTATGTGCACCAATGTGGAGGTGATGTGTGACACATCATCTCCATATTGGTGCACATAACAAAATTCATGTGGTGGGGGTGGGGCTGAGAGGTTCAGAGTGTGGGAGAGGGCGCAGCACTGGGTCAGAGTGTTGGGGTATGCGGGGGTGGGGAGGTCCTGGCTCTGGGGTGGGGCCGTCCTGGCTCTGGGGTGGGGCCGGGGATGAGGGGCTCTGGGGTGGGGCAGAGGGTTGGGGGTGGGTGAGGGCTCCAGATGAGGGTGTAAGCTCTGGGGTGGGGCTGGGGATGAGGGTTTTGGGGTGCAGGCTGCCCCTAGGCTATGGCGGGGAGAGAGGACTCCCCCCAGCTCTCTCTCCTGTCAGCAGCACCTGGGCTGGGGAGGAGGGGCACCTCTCCCTGCCATGGCAGCTCCGGGGTGGGGGCCGTGGGACAGGCATCTCTCCCCCAGCCATGCCAGGTCCAGGCTGGGGCCAGCGGGGAGAGGTGCCTCTCTCCCAGCCACAGCAGGTCTGGGCTGGGCTGGGTGGGGCCAGAGGAGGGGCGCGTCTCCCCTGGCTGCAGCAGGTCCATGGCTGGGCTGGGTTAGGTTGGGGCTGGGGCTGAGGCTGAGCGGCTCTTAATAGGCTACACAGTTTAAGAGGAAACTTAAAAAACTAAGTTTACTTTTACCATTCTTAGTCCTTTTTGGTCTAATTTAACCCCAATCCTGCAGTCTGAGGTTTTGTCTACACTGCAGACCTTACAGTAGCATACCTGTACCACTGCAGCTGTGCCGCTGTAAGGTTTCCCATGTAGCCACTCTATACCAAGGAGAGAGAGAGCTCTCCCGCCGACCTAATTGAACCATCCCCCAATGAGTGCCGGTAGCTGTCCGCGGGAGAATGTCTCCTGCCGACATAGCACTGTCCACACTGGTGCTTATGTCAGTGAAATTTATGTTCGCCAGGGGTAAAACACACACCCGCCTGACAAAAGTGCGAGTGTAAACATAGCCTGAGTCATGTGGGCAGATTCTCATCCCTGCGTTCAGTCCCACTGACGTGAATGTGGCTCTGAGGAGGTCTGCCTGCATACCTCAGCTTGCAGAATCAGGGACTTAGTCTCAGCTTGCTGCAGCCGTTGTCTTTCTACAGTTGAGTTGCAACTTTGATTTAAAAAGAAAAAAGCACCCTAGAAGGAAGAACTCCCAGGTAAACTTATTATCCATTCAAACAATTTCAAACACAAAGACTTTCAGCGATGTTGGGACTAACTCACTTGCTAGGCTCGCTAATGATTTGGGATGGCAGAAAACTTCAGACGTGTTCCAGACAGCAGCAAAGATGATTTTAATGGCTGGACTCCCTGCAGGAGAGAATTTCCTTGGTAGTTAAAAAATACAAGGCTATCAGCATGTCGTTTACATAGACGGGAAGATTTCAGTTTAAGAGACTACTGCTAAAATATGCTGCTGCCATAAATAATTTAAGAGGGTGAATTAGAAGAATGAACTGGTCTGTATTGAAAACATAGTGAAGATAAAATATTTTAGACTGGCGAGATGCTCAGGAAATTTGGGTTCCTAAGATACTGAGTATTCAGTTAGGACACAGCAGCATAATTAGGAGTTCCAAATCCTGAAACTTTAAAATCAGAGTCCTGGTGAAGCTTGCTGTGTAAGAAAATCGATGTTGCTTTGTATATATTGTACTGTATATCCTTAGTCTGCCAGCCTGTAATTCTAAGGAAATCTGTTTAAAACAATACGATCATGCAGTTGTGCACATATAGTAGATACTGCTCTGGCTTCAAATCTCTGTGACCTCCTCTAAATGAGCGTACATAGGATATCTGTAAGACTTTACTAAAATGCTGTTAAATATGGATTGGCCCTTGTGATGAACTTAACCAATAGAGATGAGATGACAGACCAACTGGGTAATTCAAAGTGTATGTCAACCTTTGCATTCACTGGCAAGCTTCGAGAAAATAAAAAATGAAGACAAAATCTGCAGGTCTGGCTGCTGGAAGCTTAGGGCTATAATCTGTACAAAACTGATGGCATATTATTTTGCCAGATCAATAGAGATAAAATGTGCAACTGTGTACATGGAGGAATGTTAACTCATTTACTACAAAGGCTGCACCAGAGTTGGTGTGCTGTGGGCAATAGTACGCGGGACTGTAACCTCCATTGTGATATATTGGGTTTGCCGTAATTAGAGCAGTAAAAACTACTTCATTTACACAGCTCCCATGAAAGAGATGTAAATGTTGTTTAATGGGCCACTTTGGTGATGATCTAGTGAAACAGAACCATATGTTGTGATTGACAAAATGGCACCTGGTTGCCTCTTTCATCCCATACCATCTTTGCAGCTCGGTATATTACACAGATCACCAGTGAGAGGTGAAGTGAAAGGGGAGAAAGGCTTCAGAAAACTAATTACAAATTTATTGTGTTAGAAACAATGTTTGCATGTGGCCAAAATAGAGAGCTTTTTTTAATCCTTGGTTGTGAAATCCAGACCAATTGAAATATTCTGAAATATCGAGGGGTACTTGTGGCACCTTAGAGACTAACAAATTTATTTGGGCATAAGCTTTCATGGACTAAAACCCACTTCATCAGATGCATGGAGTGAAAAATACAGTAGGAAGCTATATATATCTTTTCATGTACTTTTATATATATCTTCCAACTGTATTTTCCACTCCCTGCATTTGATGAAGTGGGTTTTAGCCCACAAAAGCTTATGCCCAAATACATTTTAGTCTCTAAGGTGCCACAAGTACTCCTCGTTGTTTTTGCTGATACCAACTAACACGGCTATCACTCTGAAACTGAAATATGTCATTGAAATACTGGGGAAGAAACTCGGGGAGAGGCCAGTTCTCTTGGGAAGTTGACAAAGAACTTTCTCAGTTCAGTGAGGGCCTTCACCTCTAAGACTGACTCTATCCTGCATTTTCATAGCCTGAATTCAGTAAGGTGGAGGGCAAAAAGCAAACACAATTTGTTTGGTTTATCTTTTGTGTAGATTTTTATTTCTTTTGTTACGTTTATGTTCTTTTCCTGAAAAATTGATGTTACTGTAGACAGCAGAGAGGTTAAATTATGGTATTTTTATACAATTTATAAATGTGTACTTAAGCATTACATAGATATTACTTAATTTCAGATCCCAGTTTGAGTTTGCAGGGCTGGGAGTGAGGAAAAAATACACAATTTTCTTGTACAATTGATCTGGAACATATTGAGAACCTCTCAATATCACTTTCACAGCCACTTTTCAGAAAAGTGGAGTACTTTTGACATGGCAAATTTAAATCCTTAGGCGTTATATAAAGACAGTATAGTAAGAGATCACTTTCCCCCACCCTAACTAAATTAAAATTGATTATGATTGACTATTCTATTCTAAACTATTCTAAAGCTAGAAGCTAATTCAGTGTTTTTTGTTTTGTTTTGTTTTTCATAAACTCAGAAAAGAGCCTGGTGGGTGGGGGTAACCTTAGATGAACCAGCCAGTTTGGGCACAGTTTCCTATAATGTGAATTGTGGTTGAAGGCAGCTGAGATTTCTGACCTGGTTTTATGCACAATTTTTGCAATTCTGTAGCACCTTCCTTTTAAGGAGTGTGAGCACTTCAGAACTGTGTTTATTTGGACATCCTACCTTTCCCACAAGTAGGTGCTACTTGTTTATATCCCCATTTTGAGGAACGAGGAATTGAAATACAAAGAGGGCTAGTGAGTTGCTCAGTGTCACACAACAATTCTTAAGCTGAACAAGGGATAGAATTCAGATCTCCTGTTGCCTGTTTCCCTTCAAAATCTGGATACAGTGTCGTCAGAAATGGCACCGTGACCACAGACATCTGATTGTTAAGCTAAAATACTGGTGCTGACAGTAGCCAACTTGAGAATTTCTACATCATATGTCTAGCAGGATCATTAGGTTTAACTTTCAAGGCAGAAACAACACCACTGTAATAATGATGAATCTCAGTCTTGAGGGTTGATTCCCCACCCCCCCAATTACAGTGATAATAGCTGCTCGAAGTAAGGACTCCGGACTCCCAGCAGACCATCTCCCTCTTGCAGATGATCCCCTATATCCTACTAAGTCTAACATATAGAACCTGCTCCCTGGGAAGAATTTTCATAATTGGAATGATTTAAGTACCTAAAGGATAAAGTACTCTATTTCACAATTATAAGATGCTGCCTGATGAGTGGGAATTGAAATCAAAAACTTCAGTTCCTAAATGCATGAGAGAGAAATTATGTCTCAGACTATCACTGCTGGAAATGAGCCAACAACAATCAGACAAGTAATACTAACAATTAAACCATTCCCTCCCCGCCCCCCAACCTCACCATCCTCTGTATATTCTACATGGATTCAGTGGTAAAATATTTGCTAATTAGTTATGTTTTTATTGGTCGAGCAACTTTGCTCTTTCAATTCAGTAAAACTCCAAACTAGCACTTCTGGGAGAATCCCACGACAAAAGCAGTTGTCCTTATTCCCCCCTTGATTCTACTTATCGTATTTATCATTTGTTTTTACCAAGAAAGGGCCCTGATATTTCGCATCTCTTTTTTTTTCAAGAGAGTCCTAGGGACATAAAAGGCAAGAGCCGTACAAAAGCCAAGATGATTAATTTTAAATTGCATGCAATTATAAATGAATTTAAAGTGATAAAATACATTTGTGCTGTGTGAAGGCCCTGGAATACTGTTTTAGAAAGAGGTTTGTTAGTAATTTTGAACCATGGTGTTGGGATATTTTGTTGTGTTTTTAATAGCTGTGTTTTTGTAATTGGATAAATGGGAGCAGCTCCTCTAAGGTAGGGTCACTTAGATTGGGTCCTTGCAGAGGTCAGTGAGCAGCATGTGTTGATGTGCTGAGAGATCAGTGTAGGACCAGGGAAGTATCATCCTCTGGGAAGCTCCCTGCAAAAAAAACCAAAAAGCAATTATGCTTCAAAAGTGAAAACCATGTCATTGAAGGTATAATGTAGGCAAAAATATATTTACTTATCTACAAAATGCACCATTAAAAATCCCCCAAAGCACTAGAGTAATTTTTTTAAATGGCAACTATGCATCTCGCCCACTCCTGGAGCTTCACAAAGCAAAATTGTTAGCATAACACTTGTCATTTTGTCACAGTTATTCTTTGTCTACACTAAGGGCAGCGGGTAGCGCACAGGCACCACACACGTAGCTACATGCCGCAGTGAAAGCAGGCTGCACCCACACTTGTCACTGAGGTGTGTAGCTAAATGCAGCAGTGAAAGGCTCCAGCAGGGTGGGAGGCAGTGGGGAAAGGTTCTGGGAACTCCCCACTGCTGGATCCGGCCAGATCCTTTCCCTGCTGCTGGAACCTTTCTCTGGGGTGGGGAAAGGCTCCAGCAGCAGGAGACTATACTGTTAAAATAGTGTAGATGTGGAAGGCGCTGCTTGGGGAATTAGAGAGCTGTGTAGGTATATACCCTAGGGTTCAGGTGTACAGGGCACTCTATTCACCTAAGCAGTGCCTCCCTATCTAAATTGCAATTTGTATTTGTGTTAGCTGGGTTTGCAGTCTCTGTATCCTACACACTGCTATAAGGGTAGACCTATCTTTAGAGATGTTGACATGACTTCTATATTGGTTAAAGCAGAGGAGAGGGATTGAGGAGGTCAGGGTACTCTTTCTGGTTCTGCATCCTGTGTAATCATGCACAAGTGATGTCACTTCTCTTTGCCCCAGCTTCTCCACAGTTACCTTCCCCATAGGCAAAAAGAAAAGGAGGACTTGTGGCACCTTAGAGACTAACCAATTTATTTGAGCATAAGCTTTCGTGAGCTACAGCTCACTTTGAGTTTTGAGTGGCTTTGCTCCAGTTTATGTAAAGTACTTGGCGATCCCTACTTGGGTGAAGGCACCAGAGAAGTGCACAGTTTTATTATGGTGAATGAGGTCTCTTCAAACACATCTCCACCCCTACAGAATAGTTAATTTCTCAAAAAAATCATTTTGCAGCATGCATTGCACTATATTTAGTATGTAGGTATATATGTAGACAGTATTATGCAAGGAAATTTTTCAGGTTTTTTTGTGTGTGGGGTGGGGGGGGGCACTAAATGTCCCTGCTCAAAACCATGAAGATGCTCAAGCTTTTCAAAGAAATTATTGTAAAAATTGCTTTAAGTATTTTTCCCTAACCTCATTCTCAGAAATGGCTGAGATAATTTTGTGATAATTTTTTTTTTAAATCAGCACAAGGCAGAAGCCAAGTAAGGAATTTTTCAGTGTAAAGGGCAATTTTGGCAAAGTTATAAGCAATTAAAAATAGGGTCTTGAATTATGGAAATATTTTGTCTGCCAGCTCTGCCTCTAATATAGTTCATGGATGCCTTCTATTGCATTCCTCTTAATCACTCATTTTCTCTTGTGATTGTCCCCAAAATGCAGCTCTTGTTTTGACTTATACATGTTCTCAGATTTACATCATAATATATGGAAACAATTTTTTCTGAACACTGTTCTTTCATATTAGTGTTATAGTAAGAAGATATTAATGAATATACTGGGCCAGACATTTATCTGGCATAGATTAGTGTAACTCCATAGAATCTGGCCTATTACTCACTGACTGATAACAATAATGCGTTATTTACGTGATAAATATTTTGACCATCTGCAGAGCTACTCTTCTTTTTTATAGTGCTTTGATGTGTATGGTTGTTTTGATTCATGCAGTTTATCGGATAATTGACTATTTCTAAAATTAGTGGATTAATGCATTGATAGTGCTGAAGTTTTTTCCCCCGTCCCATAAAACGGATACGGGACAGGCAATGGCTGTGTAAGATTCCTCAAAGCACTTTCCCAGAAAGTATCACCTTTATAGGAGTGAGAGAGAGTAGTTTATTCTCCTTGCCCATTCATTTGTTGGCCTCAGTGAAAAGGGTATTGTGGGTTATTGTTTTTATGAGGACACATTTTATTAGGAAGTAGACGGAGATCACCAATCTACTACACAGAGGCCCCTGAACAGCCATTGGATAGGTAACATCTTTTGGTTGTCATCAACCTTGGCCCCAGTTTTCAGCTGCAGCTAAGCAGAGGGACATAAAAGTAGCTTTTTGCCACCTTTTCCTCCCCTGGGGCAACTCTATACAAGAGCAGCTCTTGACACAATTTATGCCTGAGTCAGTTGCCCATGGCTCCCAAGAGCTGTTCCAGGAATTGAGAATAACCATAATGCAGGAATTCCCTGACTACAATCTTTTCCCCATACCTCCTGCATCAGTTGAGAGGAGAAGGGGTGCTCTAGAATCATGCTGGCACCTGAGAATACACCCACACAAAGAAACTCTTCCAGTGACTGGATATATCCCATCAAAGGCAAGAATTTAACCCCTGGGTTTAGATTCAGACTTACCACCAAAAGGTGAAATGTTTCGTGGCTGATTGCTAATGCTCAGAGTCATCCAGCCCCATCAGAACATAACATCTTTTTAAAATAGAATGTAAAAAAGTAATTTAGGAGTTGGATATATTGGAAGAATTTAGACTGCATTTTCTTAAACACTGTTTTTGAGTTATAAGTCTTCATATCACTCATAATAAGAAATTCTATGACAAAAGACTTACTCAAGGATGATTGATCTTAGTAATTTTGTTATCACATCCAAAATAACAAGTTTGATCAATCTATTCTTGTTAAAACTATATATTAACTTTTGAGCTGTAGGTTTCACAATAATCCATTTGATCTATAACACAATCTAAAACTATTGAGTGGAGCTGACATTTTTAATTGTAGGGGTGGGGTAGCTGAAGAAAGATGGTATTTTTTTCTTGCAGTAGGTTTTGTTTTTATAGGGCCCCTTCACAATGGGCAAGGGTCTAATTTACATGAATTTCTAAAATATCTCTTTACGCTGCTCCAGTGGAACAAGTTTGATTCTTTTAATGCCTCCTTCCACATCAGCCTAACCATCTTAAGACTTAGATCAGTTCCAGTCAGGGTTACATGACATTAAGGGACTACCATATTTATCTTTTCTGCATACCCAAAGGTGAAGAGTTAGTTCTGTATGTTTGTGTGTCTAAATGTCCATTTCCACATGCAAAGCAGAGATACATTCAATACCAATTATTTGAAACAAGAAACTAAACATCCCAAAATTTTGAGATGTCAAAAGATCCATCCAGGTTTGGCATCCAATTTTCATTTAAACACACTGTTTTTCCAGTCTTGGGGAACTCTCACTCTTTCTAGAAGAAGCATAAAGGAAAAACCAAGTTACTGGTAAAGACATATGTTTACCTATTGTATCAGGAAATTGTTTAAGACAATGAGAAAACCACTTCAAGGGAAGGAATGACAACAGCTATATAGGTCTTTGCTGTTGATTCATTGTTGTGGTTACTGTGAGAAATTTCAGAACATGTTAAACAAGCTAGCTAGAAAAACTAAACAGAATAAATATCCTTTTCCCCAATCTGTAGTCCTTCAAGAACAGATGAACAACCCAATTACACTGGTATGAAAGAAAAATTATTGGTAAGTCTGACAGAATGTTGTCTCCTGGGGATTTAGTCATGATCGGTCCTCCACACCCATTAGCCCAGAGGTTCACTAAAGACCACATTTCCCAGATGCCATGAAGCAGGCACAGAGTGATGAGTAATTATATCCTGCAGATAAGGTGCAATCTGTGCTATTTGTAATGGCTACAGACAACTCAATGAACCAACAATTAACAATTCTCATGTGTACATTAATCACAAAAGGTGTTTCCATACAATGTTGCAAAATATGAGGTGGTATAAGGAAAAGGAACCAAAGAGAATAGTATAAAGCATCTCCTTTGTTTTAAAATGTCATTCAAAAATTGTACTTTGTTCTATATGTGAGATGTCTAACACCCTTTTAAGTCGTACATTAATTTTAATTACCAAGATCAGCTATTCTTCATTTTGTTTGCTTTTACAATCCCCTGGACTGTAAGTCTGTTTCACTTGTGGAGTACTGCCAGAATTTGTCTTTTCCTTGGTCTGACCTAGAACTGGATAGATGGTGAGAAAATGTATTTGTAAATGTTTTGATGACCTCTAAATACAATTTTCACTTTGGCTATGTTTACATCCCTTTTTTATTCATTTTGCACCAACATGCCTTCCATCAGTTTTGTTTGTATGAATAGCTGTGTAAAGAGGAACTAAGATTTGCTTAATCAAAAACAAAATTCACTCAGAGTTCAAGCATGTAGTCAAATTCATATTCAGAATGCAAACTCAAATTGTATTAATATAGCATCTTAGCCATTAGCCATAATGCTCAACAAAAGAGGTGCAAATTCAAAAGTTCATTATGATACAAAGAACAGAAAACAGAATTTAAGCCCTTCTTCAATTTAAACTTTCAAAGCATCCAGTAAAACAACATACAAGGATAAAATTGCATTAACATGAAAAATAAATTGATCCATTTAGGGCATAAAGAATGTCACAAATATTTTCTTACTTTTGCCATTGACCAAGCAAATATGGCAACTATCCAAATAATGAAAACATTATCTCTGCATAACCAATATTCTAATTGTTGAGCTATTGAAGTGGAAGAATACTGAGCCAAAATTGGAGATGTCAAAAGTTACAAAATAAGTAACAGGCAAATCTTAAACCTGAGTATAAACCGTTTGCCTCTCAAAACCTGTGTATCTCTCTTTTAAATAATGAGATTACATTCTTTAAAAATGAAGATTAAGGACCTAATTAGTTTATTAGTCCAGATTTCAAAATGCATCCAGTCCACAAGTGGTCCCTTTAATAAGGGAGCCATAACATCTGCCATGTCAAGTTGTTTACAAATATCTTCCAGGGCTGGCTCCAGCTTTTTTGCCGTGCCAAGCGGCGAAGAAAAAAACCCAAAACCCCGAACGAGCTGCTGCTGAATTGCCACCAAAGAGGAAGAGAGGGAATGGAGGAATTGCCACCAAAGACCCGAACGTACTGCCCCAATAACACAGGGAATGCCACCCCTTTCTATTGGCCACCCCAGGCACCTGCTTCCTTCGCTGGTGTCTGGAGCTGGCCCTGTTCAGATCTAAGGTTAATTAGAATTTTTGAACTCTCACTTAGAGTTCTGACCAGACTAAATTCTGAAAACCCCTAGAAATGCAGAGAGAGGCAGATTTTCAAAAGCCAGGAAAATTTTAAAGTTTCTGACTTATTAAGCTGTTTCTCGAAACGTGATCTTGGGAGCAGATGAAAATTCTTATTAGCTTTATTAAGCTATTTTTCCAGATGTGACCTTGGTAGCTGATGTCTGTTCATATTCTTAATGTGGACCCAGTAGTTGATAAAGAGGAGTTGTGCTGTGATTGAAAGAGTATTCACTCACACTGTCTTAAGTAAAGCAGCTGGATTATAATTAAGATTAAGTATACTCTTCAGAAATATATTTTGTGCCACCTCTAATGATTTTAGATCTTTCCGGCCCCAAATTTGTGCACCATATCACATTAGAGTAAAAACTTCAGCCTTGAACGCTCTGAGGACAGAAGCAATTAAAGTATCCCCATGTACATGAGAAAAATGAAGAGCTGCTTGCATAGACCTTAAGGCACACCATTTAACCTCCTGTGTAAGTTTATCCCATTACCACTGTGTGCAAAACAAAAGCCCTGATAAACAAAAGGATTTAACCTGTTTAGTACACTGATAGTTGTTTATCCATTTATGCAATTTTGGTCAATGGCTGAAGGTAATTACTTTTCGTTTTCTGATAATTTATGGCCATACATTACTTCTGACAAAAAAACCTAAAGTCTCTTAAATGCTTAGACCCAAAGGGGATTGAGTCAACAAAACCAAATAATTTGCATATGGAAGAATAGACACTGCTTGTGCAGAATTTTAGGAGCAATTTCCTTCTAATACCACCACTACCTCATTTAATATGAAAATTTAAAAAGAGAGGGAGCCAATAAGCAACTCTGACACATGCTCTTTACAATGTAATAAGATCAGTTAATTCACCTGCATCCCCTATCCTGACCCAGGCTGCCATATGGCCATGGAGAGCTCTTGAAAGATAATGTAACTGAAGATCTATCCCACCTCTCACAAGTTTCTCCCAAAGCCTACTGCTGTCAACAGAATGAAAATCATTTCTCAATCAAGAAAAACTCCATAACTTTTTCCCACTTGGGGATCACTACATATAGATCTAATGTGAGAGCACTCTACTGCTCTCACATTGTTGAGTGGCCATTTCCTTTTGAAAATCTGGTCCTCTATGTCCCAACTCTTTAAATCTCAGCAAATCTTAAATGCTACAGCCAGATTATGCTTCCTCAAATTCTCTCTGTTTTTTTGAAATTATGTATGGATTTGCCCCATCTCACCTTTTGGTATTACTGTCCAACACCACTGCATTCTACATACACCTCCAATCTCGATTTCCCTTCTATTCCCTTTACATGAGACTCCATGTTTGGGGATTTCTATTTGCTGTGCTGCTCAATCATTCATCTTAAACATTTTGCCTCTTTTCTTTAACCTCTGCTTGTCTTTTATTCATCAACCTTTTTTGTAGTAAAATATACCAAGAAAGCTATATGAACATACAGTCTATTGTATTACACTGTAAAGCAGATGCCTTTTCGGATAGTCTCCCTTCCCCTCCCGCCCCTCCCCCCCCCCCGGCCCTGCCAAAACCAAAATGTATCTAGGCAAAGGCAGGAAAAAAGAAACTGAGTAGGAACAAAGTAATTTTAGGCTCAGAATCCACATCATCTGGCATACTGTGTCCTGGAAAGTGTTTGAAATCCTCTTCTTAGCTTGTCATCAAGGAAGTGGCCTGTTCACATGCTCAGAATAGCTATGATTATCCCTCAAAAAAGTCATGCTTGTTTGATCTTAGTAGCACCATTCTCAATATTTTATTACACAGTTGGAGATTTCTGCAAGAAAGTAGATGAAGATAAATCCCCTGTAGCTTTTCTAGTTGACTACCACCTGGCTGCATCTAGGTAGATTAAATTACAGAAAAGTGCAGGTCCAAAAAATCAACTAACGACATTAAAAGGAGTATGTGCTTGGGAGGGCTCAGAAGGTTGTCCAGGGATGCCCTATATTCTCATTTCTGATCCTAATCTTACTTTTCATCTGTCGTTCTCTCTTGTAAGACCCTTTTCTTTAATTAGGACTTGCAAGTGGAATGTTGTGTCTGGAGGTGTTTTGTAAAATAATCATGTTGCTTGATTCAAAGCAATTTGCTCTCACTTCTTCCCATTTAACTGGTAGTGCCCTGCAGTGAAGCTTCCTTATTTCATTATTACTCAGTTTTCTAAAGCACCCATTCTGGCCACTTGCACATACATTGTTTCATTTACAAGACATATCTTCTAAAGGCTACATAGTCATCCTATCCCATCTCTGCCTTGTGACCTCTTATTTGCAAGGGTTAGTCTCTGAGCTTGTTAATGAGAAGAGCAGAGTCTTGAAATGTGCCCTGAAGGCGATAAGATTTAAACTCAGCCTAATTTCTGGTAGAAGTTGGTTTCATGGCTGTAAACCCTCCTTGGAGAAAGCCGTGGCTGCTAATGGGCATAATCTGGGTTCTGTCATCTGATATATCTCAGCTAAATGAAGTTGTCATTCCAGAGTTCAGGAGAAAAGACTGTCACCAAGCGAGCATGGGTTGAGTCCATTTAGGGCTCTGCAAATGAAGGCAAGGACTGTGAATTGGATTTGGAACTAGATAGAGCAGAGCACTGATTTGAAATGTCCTTGATGGTGTCTGCCTTTTTTTACGTGGGCTATTAGGTGATGTACCGGTTTAATTTTCAGGTAGCTTTCATGATCAGTCCATGGTACAGTGTGTGCATTCCTTTAATTTAGTCTGAAAGGTACGAATGTGTGGATCACCATGGCTAGGTCGCTGTCTGATGCAAAAGAATGCAGTTTCCTAACCAAACATAGGTGGAGAAGGCACTTCTTTTTGGTCATTGCTGTTGTCTGGGAACTAAGAGAAAAAATGCATCCAAACATGAACCTGAGGTTTCATACCCCCTTGGCAGTTGCAGAAGAGAGATCGTTGATGGATGGGTAAAAACAATGTGCAACTTTTGTGTAGCTGATTGACAGAAAATTTTTGAGACTACAGTAGTGAATCCTTAAATCAAAGAATGGACTGCTGGACCTAGAAATCAATGATCAACCCTCAGAAGATCATTACTTGTGCTGCTAGTTTAAAATACAATAAGGAAAAGAAAATTTTAGGTATTTGAGAGATCATCAAGAGGCATGATTCATGCTCATAGGCTGAATACCCCCTTCATATATTCAGTAAGCACATCTACAAAGTATTTCTGTGAAACTCTGAAACCAAATAAACCCATGTAGCCAAAAAGAAAATAAAATGAAACAGGTTATTTGCAGGTTATGTACAGTCTCATAATTGTTCTTTTTAAGGTGAGCAGAGACATCAGCTGTATATGGATAAAATCAATAGCTCCCAGAACAGATGGAAAATTAGCAAGGTCATAAAATTAATGCATGACTTGCTTTTGCAGCTGTATATCTAAAAGAAAAGCTGTTGTCCATAGATGCTGTCTCTGTCTGCATGAGGGATGTCTGAGCCAAGGAAAGGTTTGCTGAGGTTATAGCATGGATGCCCGCTATTATTTTTATATCCTTTGGGGTGGCTGACATCAAGTAAACCATACATATGTCAATATGTATGTATTGTCTCTGGGTTATCAATCCTCAAAAGATTTGACTCTTATTCTAGGACAGAGTTTATGTCCCTAAAAATCTTGGCCTCCTCCACCTCTATGTGATTGCTTCCTTGTTTTCTAGAAACTTCTCTTTCTGAGTCTTTCTCCGTGTTTTTGTCTTTCTTTTTCTTTCTCTATTGCCTTTTCTGTCTTTGCTCACTCTTTTTTTCCCCTCTGTTTCCACTGCTCTTCCCCTAAACCAGTGTGTCTGCTTGTTTTTGGTTCTTCATCTTCCCTTTCAAGCCTCCCTTCCCCCCACCCCCGAGTGCTGCAAAAATTGTTGTAAGTATGTCAAATTGTAAGATATACCACTAATGTGGGGCCGGGAAAAAAATGGCATCTTAATCATTACTTAGGGATCCAATCTTTTCCCCATTGAATTCAATGGCCTTTTTCCATTGACTTCAATGTGAGTAAGCCAGTAAATGATGAGGTAACAGGAAAAATGATGGTGGCCTACACCGTCTCTAATTTCCTTGGAGAACATGAAAACATGATCAGAAACGTCTCACCTTGACAAAACAATGGGTCTTTTCAATTAGCTAGTAAATGATGAGATGTTTTAGTCTGTCCAATTTATGTCAACATAGAGTAGTATGGGTCAGATGCTGCTGAGCTCCTGTGTGGGTGAGATGGGGGTCTGGGCACAATAAGCAAACCCCTCTTGCATCCCTGGTTAGAGACAAGTGAGAATCTCCCTCCTAGTAGCCTGAGGAAAGAAGCGTACAGTGAGTAGGGAGAAATGGTCCTAATCCCCCAGCACCTGCACTGGTATGCAAGGTAGATAACAGAGACCTCTGCAAGAGTGACTGAGTCAGAGGGGTAATGCACGCCTCCTGGGAGTCTCTGGAACCGTTCTGGCTTTCCCAGAATTCCTGTGAGGGGCTCCAGCTTACCACATGACTCTTGGGAATCCTTTTCATTGGGTTTGAGCAGAATCTCTCTCTGAAATAAGATTTTTATTTATGCACATAAGCCTAATTTTTAATTTAGGTCTTAGAACAGCATATCTGAAATAGTGTTATTTGAAGTGATCTTAATGGCTAATATCACATAGGTTTCTCTATTAAAGTACCATTATACTATGGTCTTTCCTTTCAAAATCCTCTTTAAATTCTTCATGGACTTGCAAG
This sequence comes from Caretta caretta, assembly GCF_965140235.1. Taxonomy (NCBI): domain Eukaryota; kingdom Metazoa; phylum Chordata; order Testudines; family Cheloniidae; genus Caretta; species Caretta caretta. Next base: position 49,445,440 of record NC_134216.1, on the reverse strand, counting down.
GTGATGTATTTATCAAATCAACCATGTAGCACTGGAAATTAGTTCCTCTGTCTGGTCTAAAAGAAAATCCCTATACTGCTATTTTTGCAACACGTGACACTGACTTCTGATTCAGTTTTCCCCCTCAGTGTTCCTAATCCAAGTAAATGAAAACATTCTCACAGCCCGGAAATGCAAGACTGTTTTTTCCCCTATCTTTAATGTATGTGTCTACATGTCATCTTCTGGGGTCTACTCCTGGCTCTCTCACTGACCTTTGTGGTGGCCTTTAGCCATGCCATTTCATCTCTATGGGCCAGATTCTCAGAAGAGCTTAGTACCTAGCATCTCCCACAGTGACACACATGACCACATTTTCAAAAGAGTTTAACATCTGACATGCTGAGCCCTTTTGAAAATCTTGCCATGTATTTTGGGACCTAAATAGGAGCTGAAGTCTCCTGAAAATCTGGCCCTGATTGTGGGTGGTGAATTCTTTTTAAAATCTGGTCCAAAGTAACCTCTGTTTACTCTCCCGTAAAATGGGCATACTATTACTTATTGTGTTGTGATGCTAAATTCAAGTTTTTAACCAGCTTTGAGATTCTTTGGAAAGCAGTATATAAATACATAGTAGCATTAGTATTATTAGTAATGATCCTGTCAGCCATTTTATACATCACTATTTGGTCAGGCATAATGCTCACATAATTTTCCATTAACAATTGCAAGTGAATGACTAATTTGAGGACTAGAGTCACCCTCCTGAATAACAGTGCCAATATTTTCATGCTGTGTAAAAAGGAGTTTTTATGGCTGCCTGTGGAACACAACAGTCTCTCAGGGAAGGGATAGCTCAGTGGTTTGAGCATTGGCCTGCTAAATCCAGGGTTGTGAGTTCAATTCTTGAGGAGGCCATTTAGGGATCTGGGGCAAAAAAAATTGGGGATTGGTCCTGCTTTGGGTTGGGGGTTGGAGTAGATGACTTCCTGAGGTCCCTTCCAACCCTGATGTTCTATGATTCATGGATATACATATGTATTTACATGCTGATTTTGTAATTCCCTTACATTTAGCTAATAAAACATTGAAAATGAAGCCAATACTGTATACATTAAGTGTTATAGATATTCTGAAGGCAGCTGGTAGTCTGAAGGCTGGCAACGCTCATGTGTCTTATCATTGCAGTGAAAAGGCTCCTTCACTATATCTCCTGCTTTACAGGGAAAATGTAAACTACGTGCTGTACTCTGGATGCAAAATTATGCATGATAAAGAGAGATCATGTATTACTGTATTATGTTCTAAATTAGATTAATATGTCATTGCAGTAGTAATAAATATTATACTCTAAGGCAAAATAATCTGTTGCTGTAAGATTACATGCCCTACCAGTGGTGAAGTGGTCAATCTGAACACTGGCATAAGCAGATGCAACTTCCATTGGATTCTATTGGAGTTGCACCCCTTTATACAAAGGCAGAAGACTTCACCATATTTAAACAACTTTCAGCTAGAATATGCTGAATGAACAATCGGGAAATATACTTACTTTAAATATTTGTTAAATTATGCTGCTGCTGCAGAGATTCTGGTGTGTATAACTTTTATTAAGTTGAACAAATACAATAAATCATGATTGTTATTAATTTGTACAGTCAGTTTGAGGAAAGCAGCTGTTAGAGTACATCTACACTGGAATGAAAGACCTGAGGCTGGCCCAGATCAGCTGATTTGGGCTCCGGCTGTGGGGCGAAAAATTGCTGTGTAGACATTCAGGCTCAGGGACCCTCTCCCTTCACAGGGTCCCAGATCCTGGGCACCAGCCTGAGCCTCGATGTCTGTGCAGCAATTTTGCAGCTCCATGGCCCACGTCCGAGTCTGCTGGCCTGGCCGGCATTTAATTGCTGGGTAGACCTACCCTTACAGGCTGGGAGAATCTGCCCTGAAGGCAGAAATACACAGGTTGCACTAAGTGAGGCTTTCCCAGCGAACAGTAGTTGCAGGCAAAGCATAATGATGGGCAGTCTGCTCCAGAGATACCAAATTATGTCATCGTGATGTCACTGTCTGCAGTCATATGAAACTTCTGTAGCATTGTCTGAGCTAGTGAACCGTTACCCATGTGTCATGTTTAAATTGTAAGAAAAATGCTCCTTTGCAGAAGTAGTAATTACAAAGTGACTACGTGAATTCTCTTGCTGTCCTGTGAGAGAAATGGATAATTATCTCTAAACAAGGGATAGCTATGCATTCTCCTCTTACTCCATTAGTTCTAGCAAAATATACCCCCACACACGGGGGGGGGGGAGGGGAACAGAAATGTGTGTGTGCATACATGCATATGAATAAATCAAACACATTTTACTGGGAGGTATTCAGCTATTACAGTGTTGGGCAGTGATAAAAAACCCCGAACAAAACATGTAAGATTAGTTTTGTGAAAAAAACATAGTTGGTCTGGTTACAATATAATGAAGTTATAAGGTTTAGTATCCTAGGGCAACAACTGTTATATTTGGGTGCCTAAAGTTGAATTTGGGAGAGTTGTGGATACATAAATATGAAAATCAGGTCACTAATATATGGACCTAGATGTTGATCTTTAGTTTATCCAAATATAAAAATATTTGTGTAACAGCACCAGATTGATTTTTATATTGGCTTGTAAAGCAATCTTGAACCATTGTTGAGCTTTGCCATTGTGTCTGGGAGAAAAAACTGCTGGGTAGTAGTTTTTAGATAAGAGAAGTCATGTAAATGTTTGGTAAGTGGCCACGATTGTTCTTTGTGAACCTAACACCCCTCCCACACCCGCTCCCCAAAGTGTTCTTAAAGATTGAAACATGCCTGTGGCTGCACAGAATGCTGAGTTTATTCTGAAAAAAGTAGCAAAATGCAAAGGTTATTTTCTGTAAAAGCAGCCCTTTAGTCTCACGTGTTAACAAACAGCATATTATTCATAATAAGAGTAAATTTAGTGCAAAGTGATATGTTTGCAGGAAAAAAAATGAGAAGACTGACTCCAGAGTAACTGTAGCACTATAGCTGTCAAACTCAATGGGGGTGCCAGCCATCAACAGTGTAGACAGTTATAAATATAAATGTTGCAGGAAAAACATGTATTGAAGTTACATTGCTGGGTCTCTGCCTGCCAATTCCATCATAAATATGGACACAGGTATCAGGTTAAGGAGTGATACAGAAGGGAGAAGGTTTTATTCATAAGTGGGGCAAAAGCCAAATTATCACTGAAATTCCTCCTTTGAATCTAGTGAAAGTTACCTCAAATGAAAATGATTTCATATGCAGAACAATAGCTATTTACAGTGTTTCTTTTTAAAAGGACAACAAATTATCTGAGGGGGGAACCCCCCTCCCCCGCAATAAACTGTCTTTCAGCTAATGGTGAATTAAATCTCTTATTCTGACTAAGTGAAAGCCTGTCTTGACTCCAGAAGAGTTTGCCATTGACTTCAGTGGGGCTGGAGTGTCAGTGTAGTTTTAGATTGCAGGATCAGGCTGCAAAGCTTCCATCCATATTTGTTTCAATGATTTAAGGAGTTCTCTTATTTTTCCTAAATCAACGAGTCAAACTATGTTCCAGTCAGACTAATTAACTAACAATCAGAAGAGACTTTAGAAAAATAGACAGAAGCTTAGTTATGTTGAATTGATCAACCAGCCTCTTAAAGTCAGTTTTGAAGAGATTTTCATGTTAACTCTTTTGCTTTTATTATATATTACTATTTTGTATAGCACTTCAAGTGTATGAGATGCTTTGTCCTTAATAGAGCATAACTCCTATTGAATTCAGTTGGAGTTTTGTTTGATTAAAGACCTTCACATTTGCTAGAGACACAGAGAATGAGAGACCAAGAATGGGGAAAGAGTTTAAATAAGGGAGAGTATGGAGTGAAATTACTGGAAGAAAATAATAAAGATGCAATCTTTACTTAATATAACTGTTGATTTTTGGGGTAATGATGTACATTTTAAAAAAAACCAGAAATAGCAAGTAGTTCATTGAGATAAATCACATATCCTAATGGGAAATAATTTAATAGAGGTTTAGTCAGAGACTAGAACAGAATATGAAAAGAGATTTTCCTGAATGGAATAGAAAGAACTGGCTGGCAAGGAAAAAAAATACACAAGATTAATTTCTGGTTTCTTATCACTATTCTAGTGTGTCTGCATCTAAGGCTATTGAGGACAATTGTTTTGTTTTATAAAATAAGTGTTATTTTTCATGTGGCAAAATGGCAAGATTCATGGAGGAATAATACATTTCACAAACATATTTCAATGGTCAATTTCAACCAAATGCTTTATAAGATGCTAGTATGTACCTGAAGAATGAAACAAAGAAGCTGAACTTCTCTGAAGCTTGTTGGAGTTTAACTTTGGGGGTGGGAGGGAACCTCAAAAAAGGTTTTAATGTATGCATACATTTCATACAAAATTATCCTTAAAAAAAAGTCTACTGTATGGAGGCTTTCGTTCAGTTGAATTCATAAGGTAGATCTGCCAAAAATGTGTTCCAAGTTGTGACCGTTTTACTACAATGGAATACTCTGGCCTTTCTAGTGATTTTTAATACATACTTTCTAAAAATTATTGTCCTAACATATGTACAGTTCTGCTGCACTTGAGAAGTCAAAAGAGAGGGGCAAACTGAAGAGGATGTTGTAAATGTTACATAGCAGTATGGCATGCTTGATAAAATGCAGTGAAAACAGCCTCTGACTGCCAAGTTCAAGGAATACAAATTTGAATTGGGTTGTTGTTTAATTTTTTACATGTCAGTAATATTGCCAATAATAGAAACTTTCCATACAAGTTGGCACAGTCTTTCAACTTCAATAAGTCTGCAACCATTGTCTGTGTTTCTTTTATTTCCAAAATCTTTTTAAAACATGGGAAAATGGTGTTGAAGATGGAGAGAAAAGGATATGATCTAAGGGAGAGATTTGCACAGGTACATATGTCAGATGGGGGACCAAGTCCCACTTGTGCCTTTGAAAATCTCCCACTGTAAGAATGAGCACTGGACGGGCAACCAAGAATTTCAGAGCTCTGTTGCTGGTTCCTGTCACTGACCCCTTCTGTGGCTAGGAATGAGTCACTTAACATCTTTTCCATTTCCTCATCTATAAAATTTGAACAATACTTCTCCACCGCACCAAGATGTTTTGAAGCTGACCTATTTAATGTTTGTAAAGTGTTTTGAAATGAAAAACAACATGAAGGCCCAGAAGTGCTATTTTTATTTTCTTACTGTGAAGATATTTATATTTTGAGGTGTGTGTGTGTGTATATACATATATATATATACATACATACATATACATTTTATATATATATTTTAAAGTAATATATATATATATATATATATATATATACATTTTAAAGTAAATTCCGTTCTGATCTACAGAATAAGTTTCCTTAGTCCTTGCCTCTTGTTGACTTAATTTATACGAAAAAATAATTCTACTCCCTTTCCCCTGTAAAGAAGGGTTTTCCCTTGTGTCTCCACTTTCCACCTTCCACTCTTTCTAGTTAAATGGGAAAAATATTATTTACCTTTAGGTATTTCAATTTTTAATCTCCTCTCCCTGTTCTTCCTAAAACTATAATACGTACACCCAAAACAACCTGATAGCCCTCTCCCTGATGAACAAAAAAGAAGGATTCTCTTTTCCCTACTTTCTTTTCTCAGTTTCATATAAACCCACTGGAATTCTTTCATGTGAAAACTAACTCCCTCATTCTCTTCTGCTCTTTATTCTTGGAATGTTAAGTGTAACATTTTGCCTCTTGCCACTTCTCTTGTTCTGAATTTCAGTTGCTCTTGAGAATTTTGTCTGGGGCTAAAAGTATACTTAAAATATATCCTACGGATTTTTGTTTTAAAAAAAACCCTCATTTGTTCATTCTAGTTATATGAATCCTTGCAGGACTCCTTCTAACAGTCCCATGGCTGTGGATGAACTGTCTTAGTCAAAACTGTCTACAAGAAACTAAGAGAAAAATATTTTTTTGACCAGGATCCCCAGCTCAGCCAAAGAGTATATAGCACAGATGATGTGTGTAAGTGGGCTTTGCATTCTCCCAGTCCTGGGCCAGCAATGTGATAACTTAGAACTGAACTCATCAGTTTTTTAAGATCACCGAGGCATAGGGAAGACATGGACACCCCCTCCCACCCCAATCTGTCCCTCTATGCAAGCCCTGGGGTAGAGGGGAAAGGCAGGGATGTACGAGCCATTTAGCTGGCTCTACATTACCAGAGAATCTCTCTATATTTCCCTAATTTGCTATTACTACATTAGCTCTTTAGACAGAATCCACCAACGATGCACAAGAAAATGCATCCAATAGATCCCCAGTTGGGAGCCAGGGCCGGGACTGGGGGGCAGGGCCGGAGTGGAGCTGGGGTAGAGTAGATCTGGGTGGCGCTCTCTCCCTGGACTCCACTGCAGTCCCTGCCCGCCGAACGTTCCTCTACTCCCCCCTAGAAGGGGCGCATGCTCACAGTTTGGGGGTACTGACATAGAGGAAAATGTTCATTTTGTCTTCCCATTTAAACAATATTTCATAGCTAAGGAGGTCTGCAAACAAATTCACACTGATTCATTTTTCTGGAAACTTTTATACATTGATCTTCAAAATATACTTGTTGGGATTCTCTATGATGCGCACCATTGGCCTCTCTGTTCCCACTGAAGTTAGACCAATGTTGAGTGCCATTTAAATTTGCAGATGGGGATGAAAACTTGGTTGGAGGTGAAGAGAAGAAGATAGCAGTATCTGTCTCCTGAGGGAAAATATGTGACTCTTGGTAAAACATGATGCCTTTCAAATATAAAATATTTGATCTAAAAGTATTTTTGAGCCTCTGGAGTAAATTATCTCATGAAGGTATGATTTAGCAGTATCAGCAGAGTGTGGCGGTGAACTCCATCAGGGGAAATGAAGTTATTAAAGTTGGTCATAAAATAGGGTTTTTCCATGGAATATATCTCCCGTTTTCCCCATTTTTGACAATACTTTATGTATAAGTTTCAAAATATGAAATACTTAGATTCAAAATTGCACTGCAGTGCCTCATGGAAGTTGTAGTTCAGGTGCTCCCATTTTCTATGGATCAGGCTTTCTGGCCAGACTACGTCTCCCATGATGCCCCACTTTCTCCTTCTCTCAGCATGGGGAGAGTGTGTGTCATAGGTGTCACTGGCCATGAAGCATCATAGGAGATGTAGGTCAGCCAAACAATCTGGCTCACAAAGGAGAATGGGAGTATAAGGCACCTGAACTGCAGTGGCTTTAAGAACTGAAATACTTCAGTTTTTGGCTAAAAACATTTCCATATTTAACTGAAAACAGAAACCTTTTAGGATTTCAGGCATTGACTATTTTAACCAAATACCAAAATTTTCACTAGAAAGCAGACGGTTTTTACTTACAAAAATAGGTTAGTTGAAAATCTAGTTTTCCACAGAAAAAACAGTTCAGACTGAAAATTTGTGACCAGTCCTAGAAATTACTTCCTTGAATGTGGTGGCAGAATTAAACAAGGTGCTCCAACTAATCCATCTGTCTCTCACATCTGAATAATTTATAGAATTAAGCATATTCGTAGAAGCTCTTCAGAGCATTTATAATCAAGTTAATAGATTTGATCTGACTTTATTAAACTTAAACTAGTTAAACTAAGAGAATGGTTGGAGCATAAATATATTTCTGCTAAAGGAGTCAGGGTTCAAATAGACAAATATACAGCCATATTCTACTGTATTTTCCAGTACATGCATCCGATGAAGTGGGCTTTAGCCCACGAAAGCTTATGCTGAAATGAATTTGTTAGTCTCTAAGGTGACACAAGTACTCCTCATTCTTTCTGCTGACACAGACTAACACGGCTACCACTCTGAAACCAGCCAGAACTTGTGTATGAAATCTGCTTAATTTTTTTTTCAGATTTCCTATAATGTTTAAAAATGTATTTGAATATGAGAAACAGAAATTGCATATATTTGTATTTTGTTATGGAAAATAAAATGCCTTGCTTTTACTGTTAATTATTTTCAAGATTGTAAAAAGAATTAGAAAATGTTATTAAGAGCTGTAGGCCATTACAGCAGCTCCAGTTTATGTACTAAAGTGAATACTAATCAAAGGACACGTATGCTTTTGCTTGAGTTTTCTATATAGGTTCCCCCCCCCCCACAATTGTGAATTTTAACATTAATAAAGTGATGGCAAGTCCCTTTATGCTGCATGCTTTTGGACATGGCGCTCCAAAGGTACATATTAGAAGCTGGGAAACACGAATCATATTTATGAGAATTAGAAGGGGAGAAATATGCTTTGATCCTAAGAAAAAGAGCAAAATCTTTCAAGTGTAGAATATGTGTGAAACCGTAATACAGCTCAGTATATGTTCGGATTAAAAGTAAAGTGACATAACAATCGAAAGTATGGGAGTCCTAGGCATTTATTAGGAATATTATTGAATATCTAAATTGGGGCATATTTTTAAGATTTTTCCCACTCTGATAGTATATATCGCAGAAAAATCTCTAGAGGTAACGTGTAATCTGAAACCTCAAAGCAAACACACTGAACCCCAAACATTTTTTCTTTATTTGTTCAGAACAGTACACCTGACTTCTACCTTTGTCTACTCCACTTTAATGCATTCTGCCTACCTTTCCTAATATGCTTCATAATATCCTTTACAATGGGTCAGAGGTTTGATATTCTTTGCTGTGCTGGCTGCTATGTTACACATTCTGGGAAGCTCAAGAACACACTACGTGCCTCAGAATGAAGGGAAGTCATAGGGGAGAAGAGAAACATTGTTTAGAAATGAAGTAAAAAGGATTCTTAACTCCAGGTGGAAGAAAGTAAAATCTACAAATATTCTAAGCACCGTGACTTTAAACAGCTGTAATTCAAGATGAATACAATCATTTTCAACTCAGTAGTTCAATAGAAGGGGGTCCAGTGATGCTCTCTCCCCTGGCCTAGAACCTGGAAAGAATCTTCTAGTCCTCTCTTTTCTCACCCATGTCTTGGAATACTAGTCTGTAGGTCCCACAGACCAGAGGTCAGTTGTATCATCTGTGCAGAGTAGTAAGGAGACATAGGTTAAGGTGCTGCCAGTATGCTTATGACACGAAGCTCTCTGAATATGCTTCTTTGAAACTAGCTGAGGTAGTTGAGCACTTTACTTTCTGTCTGATAGTGATTGGGGCACATAGCTGGGGGACCGCTATATGAGGCTTAGTCTGAACAAGATGAAAGTAATGCTGGCAGATTGGGGAAAGCAATTTCCAGGTATGGTAAAGAGTTTATCAGCCCCTTTGCGGAAGGGTGTACATCAGCCCTTCATAACCAGAGTTCATGTTGTAGCGGTCTGCTATTAAATGATCAAACAGGGGCTGTGACCAAAACAGCTTTTTACCCTCTTCATTTAGCTAGGAAATTTCTGAATCTTCCTCTTGGTAACAGACCTCACCACTGAGATTCATGCTTTGTCATCTCAAAATTAGGTGACGGTAATGTGCTTTATATATGGGCTACCCCTTAAATCCTTAAAGAAACTGAAGCCACTGAAGAAGGTGATTGCTTGCTTTTGAATAGGGTTATCCTGCTCTGAACACATGACTCCAGAGCTCCATGATATCTGTAATGATTGCCTATTGATTTCTGAGCCAAATTTAAAGTGTTTGCTTTGACTTATAAAGCCCTAACTGTCTTAGGACCTGTCTGTCTGAGTCTGACTCTCTTCACTTGCTATGCTACTGCAGATGAGGATTCTAGTTTAAACTTCCAGTCAGGTTGGTTCGATAAGCATTTGAGTAGGGCCCAAGGAAGAGAATTCATATCCAAGTTCTGGGGTTGGGTATACATGGGTGGCTTTATATCTAGTGTTTCAATCTATCCTTAATAAATATTCACATTTTTGCAAATTTAGTTAAACCAATTCAGAACTCTGAATAATCTGAAGTTTGTCCATTATTAATATGAAATCATGGGATATCATGCATGTCCATCTCTATATTCCCAATAAAAATAAGGTAGTCTCTGTATTATACTGTAGTTTGTGCATAAATAAACCTTTATTTTGAATTAGCCTTAAACCTTTACATTAGACACCTTGGTATATGTATACTTTTAAATAAAATAAAAGGAATCAAGCCCTAGGGACATGAGACACAAGCCCACTTAGTTTGGAATCTTGCCATTGTTGTTTTACTGTATTTCAGTGCTTAGGTACTACAAATACCATAGATAAATAACTGTAATGATTTTCTCACATGATAAAAAAGCTTCCTACAGCAAAACCCAGCCCAGGGTGGAAAAAGAATCAGTGTCACGGATCAAATTTCATTTACAAGGTTGTATTCTTTTTTTCTTGCCTTTTCCCATCTCTTCTAGACAGCCCTTATATATATAATATATATATATAAAAAAATCAGTAAGCTTCTGAAAAGCCCCTGGAGTACAAGCTTTAAGGTTATAGTTTATTAAGATGTAGTGTAGGATGCTGAGTTTAATTACTTAGACATGCAGTTGACTGAGACCTCTGCTGAACGTTATTTTTGATGGTACTTCTGTCAAAGATGAAAAACATATTTCTCTCCCAGGATAGAAACCAGCATTGGTCACTGAGGGCTGTGTGTCAAAAAGTATCAGAAACATCAATCTAGTGCAAATCTGCATTTAAACAAAAACAAACAAAAAGGTACTAGGTTGTGCAGCAAAGTGAGAGATACACAATAAGAAAATGATCTAACTCAATTGTTAGACTCCACCTAGAGTGCTACATATGTTATGTACTCTATCAGCAACTACCATATTTAAAGAAAAATGTTGTCTTAGGATAAGTTAATGAAAGTTATCGATAAAAGCAACAGAAAAAAATAGTTGAGTGAGTGGGTCAAAAGCCAGGTGACATGATGAAAATAATTAGGAAACTTGAAGTAAATAAGGAACAGAAGTGAAACCATTTCATGCCAAAAACGATAAATATATGACATATGTTACTTCATAAGGCTATTGAAGCAAACAATATTATATATACCTTCAATGGATACCTACATTAGTTTATGGGAAGAAGGAGGATTAAGAGGAATGGTAAAACAAGGCAAGTAAGATTAAGATTTTTCGAAAAAGTCATAGATGATGGGCAGGATGACCTTTTCTTCTGTTCTTAAAGAGGTTATCTGGTCTGCTTTCCAAAATCACGCCTAAATAATATGAATGCTGATTGGTTTTGTACAGTATATATTTTTAGAAATTTACCATTCATTTTCTATTCATATACAGTGATTTTCTGTCAGATTGCACAACCATCTAATCAAATGTTCTTTTCTAGTCTTTTGTTCAGTTTTGGGAGGAACAACGTAATATTTAAGCACAGACAAAATCTAAACTTTTATGAAAAGCTTTATGGCTGGAACCCAGAGTTTCTCTGCACTCAACTTCTTGTTCCTCTTAATCAGCCATAACCTGCTACTTTATCCATCCATGCACAGCAGCATCACACAGACTGCTTCTGGGCCCAGCAGTAGGATCAATGGCTTGGAAAAGAGAAGCCACAACAATGTCAGTTAAAAGAATGTATACTTTTTTTTAAAGAGAACTTCAGTCTAATTTGAAGTTGGGGTTTGAACTCTAGCTATGCCTGACAAAAGTTGATAAACTGTGGAAAATACTTGAGGAGGTGAAGCAAACTCACTTTGTAATGGGAAATCTGACTTCAGAATGCATGCTGAAGTGTTTGGTGTGACAGATGGATGAGGTAGCATCAGAGTAGACTCCCGCTGTCTCCGTCACACATTTTGGCTGCATTGCCCAGGTTTTATCATTTTAAAGCAATTATAAGCCCTGTCAAGATTGGGGGGACGATGCCAACTTCATATGGTTATCTATACACTATGAAACTACCTAATTAACAAGTACCTTTGACTAATTAACCCTGAGAAAAACATCTGGCAATGGTGCTGAAGGTAAAAAGAAACACCTTGCTATGACAGACGCTGCAGAATGGGACCGGACACTTTTTTTTTTTTTTAGAAAAGTTATAAAAAAGATGATGTGGATCTAAATAATTGACATATAGAAGGTCTGAACCAGGGAATGGTTGAAAGGAGGTTGCATCGTGTGTTACCCTAACAGTCACCCACTGAGCATCACAAACATCATACTCAACCTGTCTATTGATCAACTGTATTTATCCAAATCAAGAAATATAGGGTGGGATTTTCAAAAGCCCTCTACACTGGCTTAGCTCCTCCAATGAAGTAAATGATAAAACTCCCATTGACTTGAATATTTCTTCTCATCATTGCTAGGTCAGTTGGGAAAAAGCAATTGCTAGTCTCTGTGGGTTACACATACCACAGTATCAGCCCCACTTGGTTGGGCTCCTCCACTCTGCGCATTCTGTATGGTGAGGCATGAAAACTGTTGTTTCAAGTATAGCAATGGTCACCATGGAAAGGTGCTTAGTTTGTATCTGCCACCTATTAAATAAAAGCATGTTTTAAAATAGCCAGCATTTGCTGACAGTTATTGCTTCTCAGATAAGCACAACTTCCCTATTTTAAGGATAGGCTAGGAGAGAAATGTGATCTCTCTGATATCACTGTGCTAATTCTTGGCACTCAGTAATAGCCACCATAATATAATGAAATTTAACATCCTTTGGGGGGTGGGAGATATCAAAGAAACCCACCGCTTAACTTCAGAAAGGGGAACTGCACAAAAATGAGGAAACTAGTTAAACAGAAATTAAAAGATACAGTCACAAAAGTGAAATGCCTGCAAGCTGCATGGAAACTTTTAAAAACACTGTAATAGAGGCTCAAATTAAATGTATTACCCCACATTAAAAATATAACAACAAAAATGTGCCACCCTGGCTAAACAACAAACTATAAGAAGCAGTTAGAGGTAAAAAGGCATTCTTTAAAATTTGGAAGTCAAATACTACCGAGGAAACAGAAAGGAACAAATTGATAGTAATAAGTCACCAGAACCAGATGGTATTCACCCAAAAGTTCAGAAGAAACTCAAATGTGAAATCACAGAACTACTAACTGTGGTATGTATCCTATTGCTTAAATCAACTTCCATACCAGGTGACTAGTGATAGCTAACATGACACCAATTTTTAAAAAAGACTCCAGAGGTGATCATGGCAATTACAGGTCAGTAAGCTTTGTACCATCATGTTGTAATCAATCACTGTTCGACGAATGCTTGTTTTCGTAAATTGTTCTTCTAATTCTTTATCTTCTTCTGTCATCAGTCTGTCAGGGAGTTATTCCATGCTGGTTTTGATCACAGCTATCTTGTCCCCATTGATAGGTGCCTGTCCCATCTTTTAGAGTCAATAATCTGCCCTCCTCTAACATCTCAATGGGGGGCGGAGGGGTGTTGCAATCACCTGGTGCCTTTACGTCTGTCCTTGTTTCCTCCCTAGAACATCTGGTCTGGTGATGGCCTTCGCACTTATCTTCTAACACACACATTCCTCATTCATACACAAAACAGGATTGATTTACACAGAAGATTTGAATAGGAACATCAAATTGAAATGCAGGAGAAAGCAATCATTGCATTCTTTTATTTATTTCAAAACACTAATTTTAAACCTACAACAAAGTGGTGACCCTAAAGGTCTATTACTGCCTTGAAATCAACTTCAGACACAAGATTCTGGCTGATGCATCTTTATCAATGGCACACTAGGCCGTTCCTTTCTGCTTTAAGAAAGGGTGGCTGCCAGAATATGGTCAAATTGTATCATACATCAATACATTTAATACATGCTACATTATTCTTCTTTATCCTTCATTCTAAATTATACAAAATACATAAAACACAAAATCCTAGTACTACACATACCCCATACCAATGCTGCAGGATGACGATGGAAGATGAAAAGCATGCTGGCTGGATGGGCAGGAAGAGAGACAGCGGCGGTCAGGATGTTAAGCAAAATTAATCACGTCAGTCCATGTTGCAGAGTACTGTTACCTGCATGTTGTACATGAGAAACTTCTATTGATGGCAGTGGCAGTTCTGCATACAACATAAAAGCAGAGATGTGTATTTTTCTTTCTGCCCATGTTTAATTAGGGATCTTTTGTTAAGTGAATGGTACAGGTAATTGCATTAATCATGCTGCATGTTACTTTGAGTCAGTGGTCCAAAAGGCAGACATTATCATCATTTTAGCTGATGTTCTGTGCTGCAAACCTCCAGGAGGTGGAGCTGGGAGGCAAAGAGTGGGCATTTGGGCCCTTTGCACTTTTCAGATTCTGGGCTGCTCTGAGAGCTGAAGCGGCCCTTAGGATAAATCTGGAGCAGCCATCCAAGGGTTGCTATAGCTGTGCCATAGTCTGGAGCAGTCAAGAATCTCTGTAGTGGTGAGCAATGTGGAGACTCTCTAACATCCCTGCACCGGGGTTTGCATATGGGCTAGTATCAGGATACTTACAGTGGGACTACAGGGTGCCTGTGCTGGGGGCACTCTACCCTGGCCATTATGGCAATTTTGTCCATTGTATGGCACCAGAGAGAGAGAGAGAGAGGTACTTTTTCTCCCCACATATATTAAATAAAAGGAGAGAGAGAGGCCATGGCAGAAATTGCTAAGAAACTAGAATATCTTTAAAAGAAATAGTGATAATGAATTAAACAAAAAGACATCTTACAGAAAATTGATGTGTAGAACAAAGCGAGGATGAAAACAGAACATTAAACACATGCATTCTCCTCCTCTTTTCATAGATGACTGATCTGGAAATCTTTACTCATGCAAGTGGCCTTTACTACCCAAGAATGTCTATTAAATTCATTCAGACAGGGCTGCAGGATTGGATTTACAGCTTAAATGCCATGGGTTTAGGCCATATGTTAAAACAAAGTTGAGTGGGTACCTTATATTCTTTTGAAATTAAGACAAAATAAATACTTATTGACTCAGAAATTAAGCTCAATAGCAAGTATAGCCTTTCTCCCTTAAAGAGGATCAGGCTCCCTTAAACAAGGATTAAACAAGATCTTGTGTTGCTAAAGAGAGACGAATTGTAAATGTCAAAAAACATAAACACCACAAACCCAGGAAATAATACTTAAAGCCACTGCAATTAAATACTGTACAGTAAACAGATTCTTGATATATAAGGAAATATGAATGATTTTTATACCAATTATTCTGAAATCATTTTGTTCACTGTGGCTTGTAGATCTGCTGTATATTGCAAAATATTTGGGATTTTTTTACTAATTAAAATGTGTTTGCATACTTCTTCTGTGATTATAAAAAATAGGGGAACTGCACTGGTGGGTGACACTGTAGAGATGACCAGTGGAAGGTTATGATTTTGGAGGTCTTTATTCTGCAGAGTTTATATGGCAATAAAATAAAGATTATACATCCTTTAAATGCAATGGTGACATGTCCTTTGTCTCCTGGCAGATTAAATTAGAATTTGTTTGGATCTTTGGGGAGGACTATGCATTACTGCACCTTAACTCCCTTTATTCCTTTCCTTTTATTCACCCTTTATAACTTCTGTATCAAATAGAATAGTTTCTAGAAGATTTCATATTTAAACTTTGTTCACAATTTTAAAAAAGTACTGTTGACTTGTGACATCGAGAGAGAGAGAGAGAGAGAGTATATTACACTGAATTATTTGCAGGCTTAGTGTTTTTGTGATTTTTTTATTAAACTTTTTATTTCAATAAAACTGAAATGTGGTAGCCAAATAATTGAATAGTCTCAGATTAAGGAACTACAGAATGGAAATCCTTGATTATCTTGTTTGCATGAACAGTAGTTTTGATTTCCTTTCAGCTAATCTGCATCGCTTTAAATGCAGTCCAAGCGAAAGAGATGTGTGTGTAACATGTAGATTTTTCTCATCCTGTTCCTGGAATCTTTCCTCACACGTACACATCTCCCGAAAGGTCGGGTGAAGAACTTCCAATCAAAGTCACTCTGTGTAAATACTTATTAGTTATGGACTTTGCTATGAAGCCCACTGAGGCCTATTGTTATTTTAGCCAGAGACATTTTTGCCCGCTCATCTGCTTTATCAGCCTGCAGTGGTAACCTCATGCCAAAATTGTTATTGCAGCATAAATTAATGAATACAAGTTATTACTCAGACTTCTCAACACTCCATAATTGCAAACACCAGAGACTTTAATTGGAATAACATTTTTTAAGGTTAGTAGTTTTCCAAAATATTTCATTCATGCCAAAGTAACTCAGAAATTTCTGAAAATAACTAGACCTAATGACAGGTTTAACTTTATGCAGCTGCTACTTATTTGGCAGAATTAACTCAGTTTGGATCCTTCCTTCAAAGATCCAGTTCAATAAAGTAACTATCGGTGACTGGGTGCACATGCTAGTGTGCATTAACAATCGTTGACATCTCTTTCCTGTTTATGATCCCATTGTATTCTCCTTTGAAACACAAGAGTTCTGTGGTACAAGAGGGCCTGATCCAAGGTCCTTGGAAGTAATTGGAAAGAAACCCTTTGATTGCAGAGGGCTTCGGATCAGGCCTGAGAAGGAGACAGGACAATATGAGATGACTTGGCAGAAAGAGTACGGAAAAAAAATAAAAGCAGAGAAGAAAGCCTGTATTATGTTACGAAAGCAAGTGACTTTTCTGGGTTCAGTGCCCACTGATAGAAGCTGCTTTTTTTTCCCCAGTAAGATGAAAAATGTTTTGTTCGTATTAGGAACAGAACAGTTACCATCAGGCATCAAGGTAAGGGCATTCTGTATAATCATGTTCATGATTCATCCAGATTTTTCCCAACAGTCAAAAATACATTGTTACGTACTGATAACTGAATCCACTAAGATGATGTTCAAGATATCTAGGCACAGGGAGGAAATATATACAAATGAAAATATATCTAGATAACTGAAATATAGATGTAAATTGCACATGGCATGCTAAAGATACTAAAGTATATGTTAAGGCCATATATTTAGTTGACTTTTCTTGAAAAGATCTTCATTTTCTAAATGAAACACCACTATAAAAAGATAAATTAAGCTTACATAAGATTTCTCCTGATTATTGGGCAACCCATGTCCCAGCCACCTCTTCCCAGGTGCCCTGCTGGGAAGGGAGCTAATTTGGAGCAGGGTTCCATACAATACCCCATTCTTGTCTCTTCCTCATACATACTGTGGAAGTATAACATTGTATAAGGGAACATCCTGGATACATTGTATATGAGAGGGCATGCCAAAACATGTTACAAAGTATCTGAGGGAGCACAGGTAGGGACAGTTCGCTTTTGAATGAAGAAGCAATTAAGATAGAGCCAGCACATCTAAGAAGCAGGCATCAGAATGGAAGGTGTGAAGGGCAATTAGTTAAGTTAACTGGAAGCTGTTAAAGGAGATTGTTAAGGGTGGCAGGTAATTGAAGATACATGACTGGTCTCAGGGATCTCGAAGGGTGGTGACTAAAATCTTTTTCTTCTTTTGTCTGTAACTTCTCTGTAACTTGTTCTCCAGCAAGCTGTATAAATTAAGAGACACAAGCCCCACTCGGGGGGCTCACTTCTAAATGTATTAGCAGAGCAGCTTTGCTAATAAAACAGAGTGGTCTGATAAATTGTGAGTCTGAGTCAAACTTTGACAATACCCACAACATCCCCTAGTTCCAGAACCATGCCAGTTCTGCTGCCAAGGGTCCCTCCAAGACAGCAGAGGAGAGGGCTGAATTTGTGCCCTAGCGAAGTTTCACTGTCAAAGGCTTCCACTCTATGGCGCTGGCAATGATTTTTTGCATATGCTTAACCTTGTATGTGAATACTCCCATTAAAATCAATGGGACTGCTTGCACACTGCTTTGCAGTTCAATCAAATGTGCAAATCTTTACAGTATTAGAGGAACCTTAACGGTTATTTCTGAGCATCAAGATAGAGCCCCATCTCGCTCGTCACTGATACACATTGGTTGAATACTTCTAGAAAAATCAATAGTTTTGCTCTCAGGAAAAGATCAGAGGGAAGTCAGACAGGTTGTTCAAATCCAGACTGCTGGATTTGAAAGAATAGTACCTACCTATAGGTGAGAGGAATGGGATGTAGAGGGGGGTTTAAAAGCATTGGCCAATGTTACTTGAGTTTTTGTGGCTTGATAACAGAAGAAATAACTAAAGTTACATTAACAGAATGATTTTACACAAAAATACAAACTTTTGTTTGGTGAGTGTCCTTTAACTGGCACATGAATAACTCTAAGATGCTGCTGCCTTTTTTGTTGTTTTCTATTTGGACTATAATTTATACAGAAATAGGTGGAAAAGACACAACTTTTAAAATATTGCTTACAAACTAAAGAAAGAGAACACATCAAAATCTAAGCACAGAACTGTACTCGGTTCTCATTTGTTCATTTTCATACTAGACTTGGGATATCATGCCCCATTACTACTACTAATGTGTTTTTTATGGTGAAACTCAGTACAAAGAGAAGGAGCTTGGTTTAGTTTGTGAAAGGCACCAAATAGCCCCAAAAGAGGTGCACTTTCCTGAATGTTGTTACTTTGCATTGTGCAGCTACATGATACTGTATTATGGAGATCAATACTGTATTTACAGAAATCAAACGTAAATGAACCAACAACATCTAACTGAATACTACATAGCTTCAAAGAAGTGTTGGCTAACTCGTTTTGATTAATTATTTGACACCTACTTGAACAATGTGGATTAGCCAGCGGTACCATTCAGGATTGCCTTAGTTATCGCATTGGCTTTGAGAGACTTGGGTCTCGTTCTCCATTGTTTTCCACCTCATCTAGTTGTTTTTGCCAGTGCAAGGTGAGTATAAATGCTACCTTTCTGATTTAGTAACATTATGAACCACTTTGTACTCATTTTGCTCTGATGCAAATGACTTCACAAGATATGAGGCAGTAGAGTACTAGACCCACTGAAGTAAGGCAGGACAGCCTAATAATGTTGGTTGTCTTGAAGCAAGAGCTTTAAAGAGAATGACAAGGTCTGTCTGTGTACAGTGATCTGAATAGAAAATTCCTTTTAGATATATTGCACACAAATCCTGCCTCTTCTGCCTCTTAACTCTAAGAATGTGCAAAAAATATACACACGTAATAGGACTAAAGTATGCACTTAAGCTACTAAGCCCCATTGGGACAGATCTTCAGCTATGACAATTTCCACCAGCTGAGGATCTGCCCCGTTGACTTTCAAACAGACCTGGGGTAAAATGTTCAAAAGCACCTAAGTCCCATTTTCAAAATGATTTAATCACTTCAAGAACCCTACTCTCATTGAAAGTCGGTGAGGCTTTGGTCCTAAGTCACCTGTGCGGTTCAAAAATTTTACCCAATCTATATTCTGTCAATATACTGCCCATGTGTGACTGTCTAGCTTTTCTTCTATAAGTAATAAACAGCACAAGCTTCCTTTATTTTTGAAACACTGAATCACCCTTGGGGGAAAACAAAGAAAGCATCTATTGTCTTAAATTGCAGGGGAAACTAGTTTACAAACTCAAGCTGTTTTCTAAACCTAAATAGCAGTGTGAAGGCGTTTCAAAATCCAAATTCCTTCTGTGTTCTTCCCACTTTCCTTTAACGACAAGAAACCAGGACAGGATTACAGAGAGTAATTCTCACACTGCACTCATTGATATTAATGTTAGTTTTGCCATTGACACCATAAGTGGTACAGAGTTGGGCCCTGCATCTTTCTTTAGATATATACAACTACGTAATTGCGGGAAGTAATTTTGGTTAATTTGGTTGCCATTTACTTACTCTTTGTAATTACAAATATGGGGCCAGATCCTCAGCTGGTGTAAATCAGTGTAGCTCCAGTAATTGCAGTAGTACTGCTGTGTTGATTTACACCAGCTGAGGATCTGGCCTAAGCTGGTCTAATTTTCTTGTCAAGAAAGATTGTTGTTTATTCAAAAATTATAGAAAAAAATAAACCATTAACTGCAAAAGTTCCCAGTGCAGACCTGGCCTGAGGTCAGTGTACGGTTGCTGTGTGGAATGCATCCGATGAAGTGAGCTGTAGCTCACGACAGCTCATGCTCAAATAAATTGGTTAGTCTCTAAGGTGCCACAAGTTCTCCTGTTCTTTTTCAGTAACTATGGTATCCTTGCTTTCTGCGTGCCTGAGACAATTCTGTTGTAGCATAGGTGCTATTGTACATACTTGCTCATCTTCTTACCGTGACTATATGTATACTCAGCACAGCTCTGTCTACACATGAAAAATGAAAGTTAAAATCCTGGCTCCATTAAAGTCAATGGTAAAAGACCCATTGACTTCAATGGGGTATTATGTTCCCTAGCAGGAAGAGATTCCGGCTGGAGTTCTGTTGGAGCTGTACTGCTTCTTCTGTACCAACCTGAGTTTGTTGCTGTGTTTTTTCTGGCTCATTAATATTGATCTTTGTGTGTAGTGTGGACATCATAAGAGTAAGTAATGCTCAAGGTATAATGAGAGGAAGAGGATAGTTTTGTGGCTGCTGAAATTGCAGTTGTTTGTGAAATTGTGCATGTTCTTTCTTGGCTGAACAGTGCCTGTTCTTTGCTCTTGCTGTTGGCTGTTGCTGAGTGCTGTTGATCTTTGTCCTGCCTGCCTGGCTTAAATTCCATTGCATGTGTCCTGTGGCCCTTTTGCTTAATTCAAATCTGACAAAAACGCTGGGGCTCAATTGATTGCGTCTCTCATTTTTTTACTTCACAAATTATCAGTAGGGTGCTCCTGTTTACTGAGTTCCACAATGCAAACAGACAAACAAACAAAAAAAAGCAGATATCTACTTGATAAAATATTGTTTTTCTTTTACACAATGTGTCATAGCTTGTGGAACTCACTACCCCAATTTGTCAGTAAAACCAAGTGACTAAAGATAGTAAAGATCCAGGCAGACTGCAAAGAGCTACAAAAGGATCTCTCAAAACTGACAGACTGGGCAACAAAATGGCAGATGAAATTTAATGTTGATAAATGCAAAGTAATGCACATTGGAAGGCATAATCCCAACTATACATATAAAATGATGGGGTCTAAATTAGCTGTTACCATGCAAGAAAGAGATCTTGGTGTCATTGTGGATAGTTCTCTGAAAACATCCACTCAATGTGCAGCGGCAGTCAAAAAAGCAAACAGAATGCTGGGAATAATTAAGAAAGCGATAGATAATATGACAGAAAATATCATGCTGCCTCTATATAAATCCATAGTCCGCCCGCATCTTGAATGTTGTGTGCATCTCAAAAATACATATATTGGAATTGGAAAAGGTTCAGAAAAGGGCAAGAAAAATGATTAGGGGTATGGAACGGCTTCCGAATGAGGAGAGACTAATAAGACTGGGACTTTTCAGTTTGGAAAAGAGATGGCTAAGGGGAGATATGATTGAGGTCTATAAAATCATGACTGCTGTAGAGAAAGTAGATAAGGAAGTTTTGTTTACTACTTCTCATAATACAAGAACTAGGGGTCACCAAATGAAATTAATAAACAGCAGGTTTAAAACGAACAGAGGAAGCATTTCTTCACACAACGCACAGTCAACCTGTGGAACTCCTTTCCAGAGGATTTTGTGAAGGCCAAGACTACAACAGGGTTCAAAAAAGAGCTAGATAAACTCATGGAGGATCGGTCCCTCAATGACTATTAGCCAGGATGGGCAGGGATGGTGTCCCTAGCCTTTGTTTGCCGGAAGCTGGGAATGAGGACAGGCGATGGATTACTTGATTATTACCTGTTCTTGTTTATTCCCTCTGGGGCACCTGGCACTGGCCACTGTTGGAAGACAGGATACTGGGCTAGATGGACCTTTGGTCTGACCCAGTAGTGCCATTCTTATGTTCTTATGACTAGCAGATTCAGAAACAGAGTATGATATGGATCATAGCATCCACAACAGGTAAAATAAAAATAGAGGCTATAAACCTTCAGATTATAAGCTGACTGCCTACAGTTAGGAATTCATTGCTCCTGTGAGCATGTGATTGTGTAAGTCTCCTGTATGGAGGTTTTACTCTCCACAACATCTGATTTTGGCCACTCTTGTTAGTAGAATACTGGACTGGATAACCCACTGGTATCATATGGTATTGCAATTTCCATGTTCTCATGGTTAGAGTTCTTCTCATAAGCACAGATGCTGGGGATGCAGCAATAACCCAAAAACATGGTTTCTGCCTTCAGCACCCCTGTTATAAAAATTGTTCCTGCACCACTGCTCACAAGGAAGCCCGTGGTGAGGTCACTGGCTTTGTGTTTGCGTGCCTATTTGGTTAGCTTTGAGGAAGCAAACTTAGGGAGAAGGCGGTCAGTAAACTGGGAAAATAAATTTGCTTCTTGTCCCTCTTTGCCTATCAGTAGAATGCACTGAAAATATCAAAGGTGGTTGCTGCTATGCCACCTCTGCTTGGGATTTCACAAGCACAACATGTCAAGCGTTTTCATGCATATTTGCACGTTTGAAAGGAAAAAAGCGACATTACCCTGAAAGTTCACAGGAAAGCAACATTTTAGGGTGTTAAAATGAAATGACATGGTGAATATTTTCACAGAACCCTGTCACCACTCTGCTTACTCTAACATTTTTTTTTCTGTTCCAGTAAACAAATGGGTCAAAACAGCTTTTCCATCTGAACCTGTATTTTCACAGTAGTTTTGCATGTAACAATAGGCAGAATCATTTCTAAGCATTGTGTGAACTTCCCATAAACCATCATTTTTGGTTTTCATAAACTGTATATTAAATAAACCGTACTGATTATTAAATCCAAACCGTCAGCTAACATCTTGGAGCTGTGCTAATTTACATCAATTAAGGGTCTGGTCCAAAGGGTGAATTGTCACAGGAAAGTGACTACATATGTTTAAATACCATTTGATTTAAAAAGAAGTGAGTAGGGATAATTATGTAACAGATTTCATTTTGCAATACATCTATTACAATTATTAAACCTATCTGTATTGAGTCATGCATGTACGTATGTAGATCATGAACACATAAGTGGATCATGCTGGCAGTGGAAGAGTTAGTGACGACTTCATTGGAATTCAGTGCACCCAGTTTTCTTTTTAACAATAAAAAATGCCAACCTTCCTTAATATTTTATAGTCCTTTATGAGCTTTGTTAATAAACTGAAGGAGAGAATAACATATAACCAGTGGTATACTGTCAATAAAATTTAAGAGAATTATTTAAGCAAATTCACTGAGCCAGCACACAAATTGGAGTATTTTATCTGAATTGATTAAAGGAAATGTATTTGCTTCCCAGGGTTATTTTTTTCCATTGCTGCAACTCAATTAATCTAAGTCTATGTGTATATATTAGTACTCAAATAGAATCATTTTATTACTGAGTTTTTAATAATGCAAAGTTACCATTGGAAGCAATGTTAACATTGACATAAATCAAGATACAACTAGTCCTATTGCTAAAATAAAACAGTGTTGTCAACATATTGTCATTGTTTAAATTATGTAAAATAAAATTAAGTAATTGGCATAATAATAGAACTTGCTAACTGTAACTCTTCCTGGCATTTGTTCTTTTGCTGATAACGAAATAACCAACAAATGAACAGTCGAGAATCAGGTGTGAAGCCATAATGGTTGCCAATAAAAAAGTAATCAAAAATAAGCAGCGTGATTTAAGACTGGCAAGTAGAGTATTGCCTTCATGAGAGAGAAAGTGAGGAGAAATCAGCCATTAGGGAAAGAAAATCAGCTGGTGAATCTGGATTCGTACTTAGAGTTTGGAGGTGAGAAGTACTCAAAGTGGAAAAGAAGGGAAAGAACAGAATTGGCACTAGGGCTCAGAGGAGAAACTTAATTGATATCCATGAAAAGCTGAACAGTGTTAAGTTTAGGGGAGAGTTTAAAATTTTGTTGTGGTTGATAGGAAAAATTCCATATGGTGGGATACAATCTAATTAGGATGAAACATCCTACCCCCACCCCCAGCCACCACCTCAGCTGTCAGCTTTGTTATGAAAAATGACTTCCACCCAAGCCTGGTGAGTTTTAAAGTGCTTGCTTGCAGGGTAATCACAGCAGGAGGTTAAAGGGGCTATTATGCTGACAGCTGCTGGAGGTTTTATGAGCCTATAGAATGTCAATTGTTTGGTTTTACATTAAATAAAAATGAAATGATAAACAAACAATACATTGTATCAAATTTAAAAAAATCAGGATTCTATATTTCGAAGATATTTGTAAGTCAAATTAAGGCCCTGATTCCGGAGGCCATTCTTTATTCAGGAAAGTGTTTAAGCACATTTTCCAGTCCTAGTGAAATCAATGGATTTTAAACATGATTAAATTTAAGCACATGCTTAAATGCTTTCCTGAATGTTGGCCCAAATCACCAAGTTTTTGATTCAGCAATCAAGAAGCATTTTTATAAACTTATAAAAATCTAACTCACCTAATGGATTGTTTATAGAGATTCTAAGAATATCATTGATTTAGAAGCTCATTTCCGGAAACAGGATCTTTACATGAAATCTAGATCTAGATCCTTCATTCCAACTGAGCTATGCTTCTTGCAGGATTTGGAGGAGTGGTACATGGACAAGGTAGAGGTAAGGCATGTTTTTGCTCCCCGATCCAGTCGCCAATTTAAATAAAAGCAGCCTTTGGGCTGTTCTAACTTCAATTTAGTTTCCCACTGGGGAAATCACTGGGAATCACTGGATACTGAGGGGGACAAGAATGGGAATAGTATTGGCATGACCGCAGTGCTCCCACACTCAGGGGTTCTCCTACATTGGAGCAATCTTCAGGGAGACAGATCTGGCTCAAACTATTTTCCTTTATAACACTAGTCAATGCTATCTCAAAAGAGTTAAGTTAAAATATTTTAGCTGGCTGTTTATCACTCCTATGTATTCAACAAGTGTTCCAAAGACTAGGCCTGATTCTGCATTGTCTTATGCACTGTATAGTCCTTTACTGCTGTGCAAATTTGGTGCAGAGTAATACCATTCTGATTCAATAAATGGCCATATAAGGTGGAAGTCAGGAGTATCAGGCCCTTTGTTTTACCTTTCCTCTGCATTCTCTGTAGACTAAATATTTCATTGGGGCTCCATGTGGGCATAAAGATCCACCTGCATAGATTAGCGTGATCACAATTTGGCCTAATTTTGATCTTGCACAAGTCCTACCCTGGTCTCAATGGAATTACACTGGTATAAGGGAGAGCAGAACCAGGTGAATTGCAACAAAAAGCATTCAGAGTATAACTGCAATAACACCATCATCAGTGGGCTTTATTTACCCCACCCATTAAAAATGTATGGCTTGATTATATGTTATAGAAGTGTAATAATTAAGATAACATTTACATCATCACTGTCAGATATTCTTTCCACAACTTCTTTCCTTCTAGTTCCCTCTGGGGAGACTCTAGGACAGTGGCTCTCAACCTTTCCAGACTACTGTACCCCTTTCAGAGTCTGATTTGTCTTGCATACCCCAAGTTTCACCTCACTTAAAAACTATTTGCTAGCAAAATCAGACATAAAAATACAAAAGTGTCACAGCACACTATTACTGACAAATTGCTTACTTTCTCATTTTTATGTATCATTATAAAATAAATCAATTGGAATATAAATACTGTACTTACATTTCGGTGTATAGTATATAGAGCAGTATAAACAAGTCATTGTCCGTATGAAATTATAGTTTGCACTGCTTTTATATAGCCTGTTGTAAAACTAGGCAAACATCTAGATGAGTTGATCTTCTACCCCCTAGAAGACCACTGCATGCCCCAAGGGATAGGCGTACCCTTGGTTGAGAACCACTGCTCTAGGATCCCTTTTTCTCCTCTAGCCTTACTCTCAAACCTGAAAATATTCTGTGCAGCAGGTTGAATTGACTGCTTGAGAACAGAACAAAGTGGTGTTCCCGCTTTCTAATCTTCCCTGCGGCTGTCTGCAAGAACAAGGGAATTGGAGCTAACTTGTCATTTTACTTGCCAAGTTAAGAACTCTTTGTAGAATAGAAACAAGCATCAAGTTATGGATAGTATATGATTTATGCTGCTACAACTTTATTCTGCTTCCCTCAATTTTTCCTGCCACTTCCTCTTTTAGTCATCATAAAGCCATAAACCATTCTCTTATACTTGTTTACTTAACTAAATAGGGAAATGTGTTCACCAAGTTCAGCTTTCCCCTCAGAAACTCCATATTAAAGCATGGGTTGTTTCTTTAAAAAAGAAGGAGGGGGGCTAAATTATGTAATAACTTAAACTATCTTAGGAGAGCTGTTTAGCAAAGAGAAAAGGAGTACTTGTGGCACCTTAGAGACTAACCAATTTATTTGAGCATGAGCTTTCGTGAGCTACAGCTCACTTCATCAGATGTTTACCGTGGAAACTGCAGCAGACTTTATATACACACAGAGAATATGAAACAATACCTCCTCCCACCCCACTGTCCTGCTGGTAATAGCTTATCTAAAGTGAT
This sequence comes from Caretta caretta, assembly GCF_965140235.1. NCBI lineage: Eukaryota > Metazoa > Chordata > Testudines > Cheloniidae > Caretta > Caretta caretta. Next base: position 49,418,898 of record NC_134216.1, on the reverse strand, counting down.
CAACAGGTGGGCCATTTCCAGCACAAATCCAGGTTTTCTCACCCTCCACCCCCCACACAAATTCACTCTCCTGCTGGTGCTAGCCCATCCAAAGTGACAACTCTTTACATAATCAAGTAGGGCTATTTCCTGCATAGATCAAGGTTTTCTCACATCCCCCCCACCCCCATACACACACAAACTCACTCTCCTGCTGGTAATAGCTCATCTAAACTGACCACTCTCCAAGTTTAAATCCAAGTTAAACCAGAACATCGGGGGGGGGGGGTAGGAAAAAACAAGAAGAAACAGGCTACCTTGCATAATGACTTAGCCACTCCCAGTCTCTATTTAAGCCTAAATTAATAGTATCCAGTTTGCAAATGAATTCCAATTCAGCAGTTTCTCGCTGGAGTCTGGATTTGAAGTTTTTTTGTTTTAAGATAGCGACCTTCATGTCTGTGATTGCGTGACCAGAGAGATTGAAGTGTTCTCCGACTGGTTTATGAATGTTATAATTCTTGACATCTGATTTGTGTCCATTTATTCTTTTACGTAGAGACTGTCCAGTTTGACCAATGTACATGGCAGAGGGGCATTGCTGGCACATGATGGCATATATCACATTGGTGGATGTGCAGGTGAACGAGCCTCTGATAGTGTGGCTGATGTTATTAGGCCCTGTGATGGTGTCCCCTGAATAGATATGTGGGCACAATTGGCAACGGGCTTTGTTGCAAGGATAAGTTCCTGGGTTAGTGGTTCTGTTGTGTGGTATGTGGTTGTTGGTGAGTATTTGCTTCAGATTGCGGGGCTGTCTGTAGGCAAGGACTGGCCTGTCTCCCAAGACTTGTGAGAGTGTTGGGTCATCCTTTAGGATAGGTTGTAGATCCTTAATAATGCGTTGGAGGGGTTTTAGTTGGGGGCTGAAGGTGACCGCTAGTGGCGTTCTGTTGTTTTCTTTGTTAGGCCTGTCCTGTAGTAGGTAACTTCTGGGAACTCTTCTGGCTCTATCAATCTGTTTCTTTACTTCTGCAGGTGGGTATTGTAGTTGTAAGAAAGCTTGACAGAGATCTTGTAGGTGTTTGTCTCTGTCTGAGGGGTTGGAGCAAATGCGGTTGTATCGCAGAGCTTGGCTGTAGACGATGGATCGTGTGGTGTGGTCAGGGTGAAAGCTGGAGGCATGCAGGTAGGAATAGCGGTCAGTAGGTTTCCGGTATAGGGTGGTGTTTATGTGGCCATTGTTTATTAGCACTGTAGTGTCCAGGAAGTGGATCTCTTGTGTGGACTGGACCAGGCTGAGGTTGGTGGTGGGATGGAAATTGTTGAAATCGTGGTGGAATTCCTCAAGGGCTTCTTTTCCATGGGTCCAGATGATGAAGATGTCATCAATATAGCGCAAGTAGAGTAGGGGCTTTAGGGGACGAGAGCTGAGGAAGCGTTGTAATAACATCATATCTAATAACATCAGCCACACTATCAGAGGCTCGTTCACCTGCACATCCACCAATGTGATATATGCCATCATGTGCCAGCAATGCCCCTCTGCCATGTACATTGGTCAAACTGGACAGTCTCTACGTAAAAGAATAAATGGACACAAATCAGATGTCAAGAATTATAACATTCATAAACCAGTCGGAGAACACTTCAATCTCTCTGGTCACGCAATCACAGACATGAAGGTCGCTATCTTAAAACAAAAAAACTTCAAATCCAGACTCCAGCGAGAAACTGCTGAATTGGAATTCATTTGCAAACTGGATACTATTAATTTAGGCTTAAATAGAGACTGGGAGTGGCTAAGTCATTATGCAAGGTAGCCTGTTTCTTCTTGTTTTTTCCTACCCCCCCCCCCCGATGTTCTGGTTTAACTTGGATTTAAACTTGGAGAGTGGTCAGTTTAGATGAGCTATTACCAGCAGGAGAGTGAGTTTGTGTGTGTATGGGGGTGGGGGGGATGTGAGAAAACCTGGATCTATGCAGGAAATAGCCCTACTTGATTATGTAAAGAGTTGTCACTTTGGATGGGCTAGCACCAGCAGGAGAGTGAATTTGTGTGGGGGGTGGAGGGTGAGAAAACCTGGATTTGTGCTGGAAATGGCCCACCTGTTGATCACTTTAGATAAGCTATTACCAGCAGGACAGTGGGGTGGGAGGAGGTATTGTTTCATATTCTCTGTGTGTATATAAAGTCTGCTGCAGTTTCCACGGTAAACATCTGATGAAGTGAGCTGTAGCTCACGAAAGCTCATGCTCAAATAAATTGGTTAGTCTCTAAGGTGCCACAAGTACTCCTTTTCTTTTTGCGAATACAGACTAACATGGCTGTTCCTCTGAAACCTGTTTAGCAAAGAGTTATACAGTGGCTTTTCCAGAATTCTAGGATGTCCTGGCTCTGGTTGCTAAAATGATGCTAGGATTATAACTCTAATGGGGATAGCAAGGATTTAGTACTTGCAAAGCTATTTGCATATGCATGATGTAGGAGAAGTCTGAGGCAGGATCCATGTGTGGTTATAAGTCCCCATGCCACCTAGGAGTTTTATTTTAGAAACTCTTGAGTGGAAGCTATTGTGGATCCTGAATGAATAAACTGTTTTATTTGACTCATTTGAACAGTAATGACAAAATTCAACAAAGTATTTAAGAAAGTTACAGGGGAATACAATAATTATATCTGGGGAAACAATACATGTGAACATATGGGATGGATGTAAGAATGCATTTGAGTATGGAAATGTGGCATGTTGCTTCCCTCACCCACCAGTGGTATCCATTCATGTACTTTATGTGGTACAGAAATTTGTGAAGACCATGATTTTTATGGAGATACCATACATGAGCAAGGACTGCTGCTTCATTTGTGGTTTGCTACAGTGGTGATAAATGTTGCATTATTTTTCACACACTCCCCTTTTGCATCCAGGTGTATTGATTTGCTTATCACCCACAAACGTTTCTATGAATGTCCTGCTTTCCTCTAAGCTCATGTCTGTCTGTCACCTAATGAGACTGAAAAACAGATGTGGGTAATCACACATTGGGGTCCGATGTACCATAGTTATTTACCTATTTACCTATTTGTAGAATAAGAAATCATGGCATCATCTTAGATGCCACTGAGAGTAAAAGGTTGATTTAAAAGAGGCAAGCACTGCACAGTCTCCTTCTTGCCCTGTTCAGTTGCACACATTCTTATTCTTTGTCTCTCTCTCTCTTTGACTCCCACGTCTGAGTTCTGCTGTGAAGTGAAGTGAAATGAAATGAAGAGATGTTTTTTGAGTATTTAGTAAAGTGACTTGTTGAAGATGAAACTATAATGCTAGGTCAGTCATTCCTGTAGTTCTATGATTCTACACAGTTTGGCAGGTGGAGACTGGTTTTAAACAGATACAGTTTGCTTTGTGCCACAAAAAGTGGAAACTTTTCTCTGTCGCATAAAATATGTGTGATGGAAATTATTACCAATTCATAAAATAATTCAAGAATAGTGACACGTGGTATGACAAATGATTGTGTCTACAATTCACCACTTCTATAGCGTAATGGGGGAGGTGTACAATTCCAGTACACTGTTATGTCTGGACAATTGATTCATCACACTATCTAACTGGAAACTAGACTTTTAAAGGTGGTCATCTGTTTAACTTCTTGTAACCTTTATGTTGAAATGTTCCCAATTAATATTAAAGTTTTAAAGATAAGGGTGTAATAAAACCCAACTAAGTTTTCAGGTTTGTGCCTTTAGGTTGGATACAGAAAACTTATTTAGTAGAGGACCACTAGGTGACATTATGAATAATAGAACCAAATTTTATTAAAAAGAAAAAGGATTAATTTAGCAAACAGGCTTGCAATTTCCACATACACAATTATACTTACACTCAAAGATGAAATAATGCATCAACGGGTGATCAGTCTACTGATGAGAGTGAAGTACAGCCTTATAACCCTGGAACCTACCTTTGGATGTTAATTGGAGTTCTCCTGCAATTTAGCAAAACTACTCCTTTTATAATCCATTATAATATTAATTAATATTAAACTTTCCTCTACCATAATTATCTTTCCACCACCTTCTTATTGGCTCTTTACATTACACACTATTTAAATTAACATTTGTCTCCATGTCCTTCCCATAATTATCAATATAGATAGCATTTGAATAGAACATTCACATATCTCAAAAACACTTATTATAAACCTTGCTTAAGCCATTTATAACCAAAACCTAACCGTAACCTAACCCTGGATCACATGCTTGCTAGCTCTTACTTTCCCATAAGACACTGTCTCCGATTTATCTTTGACTTTTCTCACATTGTCAACTTCAATTTCCCATATTCCTCTACACTTACGTTTGGAGTCTAAGTTAACTTAATTTCTTCTTATTTCTTAACCCAAACCATCCTCCAGGCTACTTCTGGTCTTCCAATAGGAAGATGCCAATTTCTCCTATCACATTTCTAAAAAGTCACGGGAAAGGCCAAATCAATATTGGTTTCTCACTATTAATAATATTTTACTGAAATTACTTTTCACAAACTATAGTGCATTTTTCTAAAGTCCTTCCTACATCCCACTGGACCATTCACTACATCTAGCTCAGATCCCTGTGGCATTACTCAACTGTTTTTCTGAACTCCAGCACGTTATCTATCCATGTTGCTCTGGAAATCTTATGTTGCATAACCCAGACCATTTTCTGGCTGCTGCTTCTCAGTAATCTGGAATCAATCTAATTTATTTAGATATATTTCAGTATTACTTTTCCATCCCTAACTAACATATCATTATTGAAGGTATCATATGCAGATACTGTAGGCATTCAACATGATGGCATCATACCTGATGCTGACAGCTGTGCATGTCTGTGCAGCATTCGTAGTGACATATGCACAATTCCTACCTAGGCTGCTAATCAATTAGTCTAATGAGGAAAGTGTACAATTCCCAGTGCACAAATCATTGAGAAGTTCACTATAGTCCCCATCTTTTGGTTGCTTCTTGTTAACACTATGCTTTCCATATATTCCAAACACTTCCCTATTTCCATATAGATGTTGGTTTTTCGTGTGTGATGTGATGTGATCTACTGTATAGTTAAAGCAGTGCCACACTAGGAGGAGTTGGTACAGTTACACTTCTATAGTGCCTTATACCACTAGATCTTATTTCTGAACGGGAAGTAAAATGAACTATACCAATTTATAAGCACCCCCAACTGAAACCGTGGTAGACCAAACCACTTAAATAATAAATTAGTATAGCTCTTTATTACAAAAGAATTATCTAGCTGTCTCAAAGCACTTTACCAAAAACCAAATCAAACCCCTTCACTTCCAGTATTGCATGGATTCCCACACACTGTGCCTCCCTGCTGCCACACAATAGGCATCTGCCTCCAACATCCCTCTTCCAAACCTACAAAGGAATCCCACCTTCATTGATTATACTGTACAGCTTTAGCAAGTAATCAGATGAGGGTTTCAAATCTTGTATGTTCTGGAGCTTCTCTGCATTTGAACTATCCCAGAATGCCCTGCACATTTCTGGTCCCCCCAAAAAACTGAGAATACTGAAGACTGATTTGAAGTAAACACTGAGCCCAGAAGAGGCTGTCCCGCCCCCCCCCCCCCCCCCCACACACACACTGCTCCTTGGACATTCCTGTTAACTGCTGGAAATGGCCCACCTTGATTATCACTACAAAAGGTTTTCCTCCCCCCCCCCAAACTTCATGGTCTGTATTCTGTCAGCATGGTCCTCATTAAGGTTCAGATGCTGTTCTTCTTACCATCTAATTCTGCTAGTTATTGTTTCATTCCATTCAGGAGCTCTGACCAAAATATAACAGCTCTTGTGGTTCAGAAAAGCACACACTTAAATGAACATAAAACAACATTTGGTTCTCTTTGGATCCACGTCTGGGCTCGCTTTTGCTTCCCATGCCAAACAAATGCCCCATGGGAATATCTCTGTAGATATTACCAAAGCCTCCCTTCTGTTGTATACACTTCATCCTTTCTGAAATAAAACAGTTATTAATAACTCTGTAAGTGATAAATTATTGTGTGAAGGGTTCCATGTATTGTTTGACATGTATGTAATTTTGTTAATTAGACACAGAAATAATCTGAAAGATAAAAGTGAGTAAGTGCCACATACACCCTAAAAGATTAATCAAATTAGCTATGTGTAGTCCAGGGGAAAGAATGCCTAGGATATCTCTTCATGTTTCTAAAAGTATGTACAAAACCCCTATTTTTCTGTGGAGTGCTATGATTTATCTACCTAAGTCTTTATAACTCATCCATCATGGTGGTATCTGAGAACTATGATTTTCTGCTGTTGGAAATTCCCATTTTGCTTTGCTTTTGTTTAGTTTTCCTTAAAAGCTAAGCTATCTTTTCACTAATAAACATTGTGGAGCTTGAACTATGTGCATATCTGAATATCAGTACTGAAGTAATAATGGTGTATCAGACTCCACCAGACATATGTTAGTGATGGTTTCATGTTTTGCTCATATTTGCTGGGTTAAGGTTTACTCTAAATACTGTTCTTTAAGTTGAAAACTATTCTTGCCAGTTTGAAACCATTTCCAAACTGGAAAATAAACCTTTTTGATTTTGGACTGACCCAGAACCTAAACTGTAGCACTGTGTTTGTAGCATGAGATTGGAGTCTTCCCCCATACTCAACCCCCAAATTTGAAAGGATGCAGATCTCAAAAACACTTCTTTTCAATGGTGGGGTTTTCAAAAGTCAATGAGAGTAAGGTGCCTAACTTAAGTAAACATTTTTGAAAATCCCACCTTAAGATTCTAGTTTTACCCCCATCTGCTGTCTGTAGTATACAGTAAGCTCATACCAAGACTTTATGAATCTTTTCTTATTTCATGTGGTTGCATGAAAATGAGGGGAAGGAGAGTGTGTTTGGGTTGAGGGGAACAGGGGATTTTCAAGCCTGAGTACATCATAGCGTTCACTAATAGCTATTGTCCAACCACCTGGCCTATTGGCAGACTTTCTCATCTCTGATTTTATATTGTCAATGTCATCATACAGTAGGCCATCTTAGGCCTCAATCTTACATGTATGTTTAACTTTTAGGCACATACATTTTATGCAATCAGTAGGAGTGCTCATGGATTTTATGTTAAGCACTTAGATAGTTGTTTCCAGGACTGAGACTTTCACATACGGTTTTTGGAACATAACATAATACTCACAGGTTGCAGTGCGTAGGCATAGAGACATATTAGGGAAAGTCACCTTGCCTCTTAAGATGTTCCAGTATTTCTCTGTACTAATATTTTTCAAAGTAATACTATTTCAGAAGAGAGAATATTTAAAATATGGAATTGTATCTCCTCTATCCAATCTGCTCAATAAAATTAATTTAAATATAATGTAATATGACTATTAATTCAAATAATCTATGTCCTATTGTACTTATCAGGTTGAATAAAGACCCCAATATAAGATTTTGCTACAGCAGAAGAGAGGAGAACCACAGTTTTTGCATTGTTTGCAATCTTATGGATGGTTTGAATGTTGTTCCTTAGCTTTGTATATTGTCAGCAGTGCCTCCTGAACATCATCGGCAGTCAACAGACAGCTAGGAGTCAACTCTCTAGTGTTCTCTTCAGGCCCTTCAGAATCCTCTCCTGGCTCATTTACTTTCAGACAGCCGCAACCTGTAAATTGACTACATCCCAGTATCGGTGTGGTTCAGCTAAGAGTACTGGAGGGTTGTTGCTTTCTCAGCAGTAGGATCCCTTTTTATTTTGATGTGTTTGCTCTTTAGATAAAAAGGAAGAACAGTTTTCCTGTGAGCAAATGGTAGTGAAAATAAGTACAAAAGACTCAGCATTGTTCAGGTTAATTATGCCTGGTTTATAACCATAAGGTGTGAATTAATTAGTGCTGAGCCAGCCTGACACCACTTACTAGCAAAACACCAATAGCAGTTCCTGAATTGAACAAGGATAAGAGTGCCTGATTTAATACAAAGTGTTAAGTTTGGGTCATTAATTGGTCTAATTTAACCTACTGTTCAATTTAAAGGTCTCCTACTTTAGTGGAGTGCAATGTAAAAATCAGACATAGATAATTAACTCACTAGTGCATTTCTGCATTGAAGCTCATCTTCTAAGTTTTAGCCTAGTGTTCTCCCAGCAGATGTTCAGTTTATTCATTAGAACAGCCTCAGGGTGATCCATGTCTTTATATAGTAGCACTGGGGCCAGCATTTTAAATCTGAGTACCTAATATTAGGCTCCTAAATCAATATGTAGACCTCTGAATAAAAATGGCCTTTTTTTCAGAGGCTCTGAGCATCCATTCCTTCCACTGATGTCATTGGGAGAAATCAGCATTTAATGACCGGAAGGCCACTCTTCTCTAAATGACTGAATACCACTTTCCTGTAGGTACCTAACTGTAGGCACCTTAGTATGAAAATGTTGGCCAAAGTCCTTATGTGCCACTGTAATGAGGAAGAGGCACTGAAGCCAGCAAAAGAAGCTGTGGGCCCAAGAATGAATGAGAACAGTGTTTCAATATGATGATTATATATTGATATAGTTCTCTGTACAGTCCTTAAATTTCACTATAATAGGAATCACATATATGGCTGTGTACATATTTTGTGTTATCTATTTTACAAAAAATAATTTTTCAGTATAATGGAATGTAATATATTGGGGAAATATCTTGAGATGTATTCTATTTACATAAGTGATTATATTTCAAAGACTTGAAAAAGCCTAAATATTTTAAGAGCTTAGATATGATTCATAAGTGCATTGAGTGGCTGCTTTGAGGCAGTTTTGAAGCCAATTAGATTGCTCTGCAAGCATTACAATATTTGTCTCTCTTGGAAAGATGAGGTTAAGGGAAGGTATTAACTTTAATTAAGTAATATAATGACTCACTATATAACTATAAAGAGTGCAGGAAGCATTTCTCAGAAATTCCTTTTTGCTCAGTATTACAAATGTTAGAAAAACAAACCCACAAAGTATTGTGTGTGTGTGTGTTGAGGGGAAAAAATATGTTGCTTTCATTTCAGGCAAAGCACAAGGGGCAAATAAAATGGTCTTTACTGCCAGATATTTTTGTGAGGGTGGCTTTTTTGTCGTTTTTCACCTTTTTATATGAGTATAACATGAAAACCTGACCGTGTATCTAGAAAGTTCTGTTAACAAGAAGCAAATGCAGAAACCAGTAGCAATTAGGCAACACTTGATGTAATCCCTTTATTTGACTTTGTATGTTTCAGCATATCACTTAGAAATTAGTGGGGATGGGAAGAAATAGTAACTTTAACTGTTAAGGCCAGCCCTGGGGCACACTCAGGGACCAAAGGGATTCATATAGAACCTAGTATGCTGAAAGAAGGTTATATGGACTACAGAGAAAAGGAAATAGGTAACCATGGCATATTATAACCATAAAGCCACAGATGAATGGCTATAAAGCAGCTGAGCATCTGTCCCCAAGTGTTTTGCGCTCTCTTAAAAGTATCAGGGAGGATGATCTTCTACTGTGTTTACTGGTTTCTGATGTGATGTAACATGTTGGCAAATAAAAGAAGAGAGAAATGATTTTATGTACTTTAACCACTCAGTTGCTTCTGGTGCTAACTATGAATGGAGATTCTGATACTCCCTGTTTTTAAACAAGTATACTCAAAACAAAAGTTAAAAGCACCTCTCAGATTCAAAATGGAAACATTCCAGGACACACACTCCTCACTTGAGGATAGGCTTGAAATGGTGATCTCCAAAATTAATAAAATATCTGGTTGCTTAGGTTGTGGTCTAGTGTATGTAGGTATGACTCTTATTTGGATATTTAATTGGAAGTAATGTAATGCTAAACAATCTGCAGTACTAGTGGGGAAACAAGGCTTGATTGAAAAATCAGGTGCAGATATACAAAATTTTGTGGAATTGTTCCTATAACCAGGGCTAGACCTCGACATCTGCCAAATATATGAATACAGAGGTTCCTGTGCCTTCTGGGACCCCTTCCTTGAATGCATCTACAAACACCTTTGGTTGTAATTTCCCCAATCCACTTCCTGAGGGTCGTAACAACCATGCTCTCCTCTGAGGCTGGCTAGTGTTGAGCAGGGAAGGAGAATGTGGTCCTGATTCTTCTCAGCTCCTTTGGGTTGATTGGCGCCCACATGAGTACTGGCTGGAGAGTACAGGTACTGAGACGGTGCATGAGATGGCGGTTAGAGAGGTGAGCAGAGAGATGGGTGGTGATGTGATTTTTGCATGTTATTCATAGTATCATTTTGATATGCACAATTCAAGCAAGAAATTCTGCAGGATTTAGAATCTTTTCTCACACCATTTGAAATAAATGACACTACTTATTGATTCCAATGGAAGCAGGATTGGGCACCTCCCACATGCGCCTCTGCCCTCAAAATCCCCTCAAGATCTGGCACTGTTTTTGTACATTAAGGTTGTTCTGCAATCCTTAGTCATATTGTTCGACCCTGAGCCCATTCAAGCCAGTGGCATACGTCTCAGTGGTACCTATTAAGTCAGTAAGAATATCAGTGAAGTAAGGGACTACTATTGGCTGAGAATAAGAATGGCAGATGCTGGCCCCGAGTAGAATGATCTTATAGTGTGATCCTATGACAGTGGTAACATCTTGTGTATCCCCAGACTATATGCAGTAGTATGGTTTATGGTTCAAAGACTAGTAAGATCATAAGGTTTGATAACTGTGCTGGCCCTTCTGAACGTCCTACTCCAATTCATAATTTAAATAATATTTTGCAAAAAAAAGAATCTGTGTCAAGTTTTAGTACAATTTAAATGAACAAGTTATAAGTGCCTTAAAAATGGGGATTGTAATAGAAATGCAGACAGACCCCTAAATAGAGCAGCAGGAATAGTCACCTCTATAATAGAAAATGTCTAATATCATGCATACATTTTTCAGGGAAATTACACTGCAGAAGTTACCAGATGGCGCATTAGTTATATACAGTTTTCTACTGAATTAAGATTGGGGGAGCCCACGAGAGAATCTGTTAAATGAGGCTTCCTGTACATAAACCATGAAATCTAAAGAAGTAAGCAAAAATACTCTTGTTGAGGGAATAGTTACAGTAGTAGTAAAGTAAGTAATGGAACACTAAGGGCCTGATTTTCAAAACATGATCATTAACAGAATCTTGTTAACATGCTGTTTCCAAGATGATAGTAAATGGTGTTGAAAAATTACTGTTTTTTGCTTTAAAACAGACACATACAGAATACAAAAATCTCTGTTTAGTGATCAGCTGGGTCTGTTAAAAATTGTTTTGCACCTTTAGTGTCTAAAGCTTCTCTATGCCACCCTTTATTGACAAGTATAATAATCAAATGCCATCCTTATTTAACTAGTTCTTTTGGTACTGAGTAAACCTGCCACAATCTCTCTTTCAATGGCAAGTTAGATTAACAGACAAAATTTGTGGTGGAAGAGCATACAAGCAATGAATAATTTTGGCAGTTGATTAAATGCTTTGATAACTGCAAAAGAAGTTTGTGAGCATATTGCTTTGCTATAAATATTATTCATATAACGCAGCAAGAAAGCAGAAGATAAGGAAATATAATGCTGTTTCTTGCTGTGGGAGTTTACTACCACTGATGGGACTGATAGGGGACCGTGAGGGTGTGAAGGGCTCGCTGTTGGGGTACAAACAAACCTCTCGATTGCTCTCCCAAATCTCAGCATTATTTTTGATAAGTAAGTTACTACTGTTATGGTTGTGAAGCATACTTTCTGAGGTTAGTGTAACCAATGTAGCAATGAGTTCTCAGAGAATCTGAAACAATAGCTCCGTCAATGCGCAATTTGTTTTAATAGGTGTTAACGCAGACACCGATAATACTTTCAATATCAGCATTGATAACTATTTCAGCACTCATTAAAGCATAAGCGATTTATGCTAGAAAATTTAGTTGACTTAACTCTGTTGCTCAGAGGGGTGAAAAATCCACATCATTGAGTGGTGTAGTCAAGCCAACTAACCCCCAGTGTAGGCAGTGCTAGGTCAATGGAAGAATTCTTCCATGACCTCGCTCCTGCTTCTCAGGGAGGTGGATTACCTATGCTGACAGGAGGACCTCTCCCATCGGTATATGTAGTGTCTATGCTGAAGCACCACAGCTGTAGCGTTTTAAGTGTAGACATACCCTGAGAAAGGAGGGGACAAGCTTGTGTGTGTGTGTGTGGCGGGGTGGGACGGGGAGAGGAGGGATTGTTTTCACTTTCCTGAAGAGGAGTTCAGCTTTCAAAATATTGGGGAACACTATCCAAAAGTGTATCAGACAGAGTTTTCCAGAAGTGTAATAGAAGAATTTCAGAGTATGCAGATAATTTACACACACAAATGGCAACGATTTCAAATCAGCCGCGCTCTGAACTTTTGGAGAGTGAAGCTGCTCCTTCTCCTTCCGGTGGATCTGTCTGTATGTGTATCCTGTGCCTGGGTACCTCCATGACCGCAGTGCAGTGTGGGGATAATCTGTAATCTAGCACAGCGATTGGAGCAGTGACTGTGGAGAGGTTGTGCTACCCATGGGTGTGGGCTGAATTCCTGCTCTCTCAACTGCTTTGCACAGGGTCCTTTTATTCTAGTTTTGCAGAGATGAGAGAAGGGGAAGGGTGAATTTCATCCAGCTAGCAGATTCCACTCTACTTATAAAATAGTAAATTCATTGCCAGATTCTTTTGGCAAATACGGGGAAAAAAAGGTGTTTGTAATTGTCCGTATACTGAGTCTAAGGCCAGATCATGCTTTGCACCTAAGGGGCATGAAGAGTTCTTCCGCCTTGTGTAAATGTGAGTGCTGACCCCAGCCCTGCCCCTAATGCTCCTGGTGGACAAAGGCTAGAATCTGTAAGGGGGCCGGGAGAAGTGCCAGGGCCCTTTCAACTTCCTGTACCTGCTGCAGGTCAGACACTGGATTGGGGGTGGCAATGCATGGTGCAATAGGTTCCAGCAGAACCCGTGGCTGCTGTTCTGTGTGTGCTCCCTTAGCACTCTCATGACACAGGCACAATGCCCGGGGAGCTGCCTCCTGGGCCCTTTTCCTCCTCAGCAAACATAATGTCAAACATACACAAACCCCTGGTCTACACTAGGACTTTAGGTCGAATTTAGCAGCGTTAAATCGATTTAAACCTGCACCCGTCCACACAATGAAGCCCTTTATTTCGACTTAAAGGGCTCTTAAAATCGATTTCCTTACTCCACCCCTGACAAGTGGATTAGCGCTTAAATCGACGTTGCCGGCTCGAATTTGGGGTACTGTGGACACAATTCGATGGTATTGGCCTCCGGGAGCTATCCCAGAGTGCTCCATTCTGACCGCTCTGGACAGCGCTCTCAATTCAGATGCACTGGCCAGGTAGACAGGAAAAGAACCGCGAACTTTTGAATCTCATTTCCTGTTTGGCCAGCGTGGCAAGCTGCAGGTGACCATGCAGAGCTCATCAGCACAGGTGACCATGATGGAGTCCCAGAATCGCAAAAGAGCTCCAGCATGGACTGAACGGGAGGTACGGGATCTGATCGCTGTTTGGGGAGAGGAATCCGTGCTATCAGAACTCCGTTCCAGTTTTCGAAATGCCAAAACCTTTCTGAAAATCTCCCAGGGCATGAAGGACAGAGGCCATAACAGGGACCCGAAGCAGTGCCGCGTGAAACTGAAGGAGCTGAGGCAAGCCTACCAGAAAACCAGAGAGGCGAACAGCCGCTCTGGGTCAGAGCCCCAAACATGCCGCTTCTATGATGAGCTGCATGCCATTTTAGGGGGTTCAGCCACCACTACCCCAGCCGTGTTGTTTGACTCCTTCAATGGAGATGGAGGCAATACAGAAGTAGGTTTTGGGGACGAAGAAGATGATGATGAGGAGGTTGTAGATAGCTCACAGCAAGCAAGCGGAGAAACCGGTTTTCCCGACAGCCAGGAACTGTTTCTCACCCTAGACCTGGAGCCAGTACCCCCCGAACCCACCCAAGGCTGCCTCCTGGACTCAGCAGGCGGAGAAGGGACCTCTGGTGAGTGTACCTTTTAAAATGCTATACATGGTTTAAAAGCAAGCATGTGAAAGGATTACTTTGCCCTGGCATTTGCGGTTCTGCCTTTGCAAAAGGTTTCTGGGGAGGGCAGCCTTATTTCGTCCTTCATGGTAGGACACTTTACCACTCCAGGCCAGCAACACGTACTGGGGAATCACTGTAGAACAAAGCATTGCAGTGTATGTTTGCTGGCATTCAACCAAAATCCGTTCACGCGGTGGGAGGAGGCAAAATGCGACCTTGTAACGAAAGCACATGTGCTATGTATGTAATGTTAACAGCAAGGTTTACCCTGAAAGAGTGTAGCGACTGTTTTATAAAATGTGTCTTTTTAAATACCGCTGTCCCTTTTTTTTTCTCCACCAGCTGCATGTGTTTCAATGATTACAGGATCTTCTCCTTCCCAGAGGCTAGTGAAGCTTAGAAAGAAAAAAAAACGCACTCGCGATGAAATGTTCTCCGAGCTCATGCTGTCCTCCCACACTGACAGAGCACAGACGAATGCGTGGAGGCAAATAATGTCAGAGTGCAGGAAAGCACAAAATGACCGGGAGGAGAGGTGGAGGGCTGAAGAGAGTAAGTGGCGGGCTGAAGAGAGTAAGTGGCGGGCTGAAGACAGGGCTGAAGCTCAAAGGTGGCGGCAGCGTGATGAGAGGAGGCAGGATTCAATGCTGAGGCTGCTGCAGGACCGAACCAGTATGCTCCAGTGTATGGTTGAGCTGCAGCAAAGGCAGCTGGAGCACAGACTGCCACTGCAGTCCCTCTGTAACCAACCGCCCTCCTCCCCAAGTTCCATAGCCTCCACACCCAGACGCCCAAGAACGCGGTGGGGGGGCCTCCGGCCAACCAGCCACTCCACCACAGAGGATTGCCCAAAAAAAAGAAGGCTGTCATTCAATAAATTTTAAAGTTGTAAACTTTTAAAGTGCTGTGCTTAAAGTGCTGTGTGGCATTTTCCTTCCCTCCTCCACCACCCCTCCTGGGATACCTTGGTAGTCATCCCCCTATTTGTGTGATGAATGAATAACGAATGCATGACTGTGAAGCAGCAATGACTTTATTGGCTCTGCAAGCAATGATTAAAGGGAGGAGGGGAGGGTGGTTAGCTTACAGGGAAGTAGAGTGAACCAAGGGGTGGGGGGGTTCATCAAGGAGAAACAAACAGAACTTTCACACCGTAGCCTGGCCAGTCATGAAACTGTTTTTCAAAGCTTCTCTGATGCGTACCGCGCCCTCCTGTGCTCTTCTAACCGCCCTGGTGTCTGGCTGCGCGTAACCAGCAGCCAGGCGATTTGCCTCAACCTCCCACCCCGCCATAAACGTCTCCCCCTTACTCTCACAGATATTGTGGAGCACACAGCAAGCAGTAATAACAGTGGGAATATTGGTTTCGCTGAGGTCTAAGCGAGTCAGTAAACTGCGCCAGCGCGCCTTTAAACGTCCAAATGCACATTCTACCACCATTCTGCACTTGCTCAGCCTGTAGTTGAACAGCTCCTGACCACTGTCCAGGCTGCCTGTGTACGGCTTCATGAGCCATGGCATTAAGGGGTAGGCTGGGTCCCCAAGGATACATATAGGCATTTCAACATCCCCAACAGTTATTTTCTGGTCTGGGAATAAAGTCCCTTCCTGCAGCTTTTGAAACAGACCAGAGTTCCTGAAGATGCGAGCATCATGCACCTTTCCCGGCCATCCCACGTTGATGTTGGTGAAACGTCCCTTGTGATCCACCAGAGCTTGCAGCACTATCGAAAAGTACCCCTTGTGGTTTATGTACTCGGCGGCTTGGTGCTCCAGTGCCAAGATAGGGATATGGGTTCCGTCTATGGCCCCACCACAGTTAGGGAATCCCATTGCAGCAAAGCCATCCACTATGACCTGCACATTTCCCAGGGTCACTACCCTTGATATCAGCAGATCTTTGATTGCGTGGGCTACTTGCATCACAGCAGCCCCCACAGTAGATTTGCCCACTCCAAATTGATTCCCAACTGACCGGTAGCTGTCTGGCGTTGCAAGCTTCCACAGGGCTATCGCCACTCGCTTCTCAACTGTGAGGGCTGCTCTCATCTTGGTATTCATGCGCTTCAGGGCAGGGGAAAGCAAGTCACAAAGTTCCATGAAAGTGCCCTTACGCATGCGAAAGTTTCGTAGCCACTGGGAATCGTCCCAGACCTGCAACACTATGCGGTCCCACCAGTCTGTGCTTGTTTCCCGAGCCCAGAATCGGCGTTCCACAGCATGAACCTGCCCCATTAGCACCATGATGCATGCATTGTCAGGGCCCATGCTTTCAGAGAAATCTGTGTCCATGTCCTGATCACTCACGGGACCGCGCTGACGTCGCCTCCTCGCCCGGTATCGCGTTGCCATGTTCTGGTGCTGCATATACTGCTGAATAATGCGTGTGGTGGTTAATGTGCTCCTAATTGCCAAAGTGAGCTGAGCGGGCTCCATGCTTGCCGTGGTATGGCGTCCGCACAGAAAAAAGGCGCGGAACGATTGTCTGCCGTTGCTCTGACGGAGGGAGGGGCGACTGACGACACGGCTTACAGGGTTGGCTTCAGGGAGCTAAAATCAACAAAGGGGGTGCCTGTACATCAAGGAGTATTTCAGGCAGGACTGCACGGAGGGTTCCAATAAGAAATGGTGCACCTAAGTTATCGTTGTTATTGGAACAAGGAGGTTAGCCTGGCCTCTGATTGATACATGGCTAGATTTACCTCGCTGCACCTTCTCTGTGAGTGACTGCAGTGTGACCTAGAGGAATGAGTCCCCTAGACAGGGGAGGAGGCAAATGAGTACAAAACAAATCTGGTCTATTTCTTGTTTTGACCCACTCCATCTATCTTTTACATCTTTGGCTGGCAGCAGACGGTGCAGAAGGACTGCATGCCATCCACATCTCATGGCTGCTCGGCAGAAGATGGTACAGTACAACTGCTAGCCATCCCCATCTCTTGCCTGCCTGGCAGAAGATGGTGCAACACGACTGCTAGCAATCCTCATCTCTTGCCTGCCTGGCAGAAGATGGTACAGTACGACTGCTAGCAGTCCGTATCGCCTGCCCGCTCACCATAAGACGGTTCAATAGGACTGACTGCAGGACTAAAGAGAATGACCTGGTCAAGTCACTCCAAATTTAGTCCCTGCGCCCATGTCTGCCCAGGCGCTCCCAGCCGACGCGGCCAGGAGCACCTCGGACACGATGAGGACGACTACCAGTCGTATTGCACCGTCTGCTGCCAGAAGGCAAGGGGTTGCTGCTACTGTGCAGCAAAGCCGTACCGCGTCTGCCAGCACCCAGGAGACATAGGGTGACGCTTACCTGAGCGGGCTCCATGCTTGCTGTGGTATGGCGTCTGCACAGGTAACTCAGGAAAAAAGGCGCGAAATGATTGTCTGCCCTTGCTTTCACGGAGGGAGGGAGGGAACGGGGGCCTGACGACACGTACCCAGAACCACCCGCGACAATGTTTTAGCCCCATCAGAGTGCTCCATTGTGACTGCTCTGGACAGCACTCTCAGATGCCCGATTGTTTGCCATTGCTCTGACGCTGGGAGGGGCGCTTACAGGGTTGGCTTCAGGGAGCTAAAATTAACAAAGGGGGTGGCTTTACATCAAGGAGTATTTCAGGCAGGACTTCACGGAGGGTTCCAATAAGAAATGGTGCACCTAAGTTATTGTCCTTATTGGAGCAAGAAGGTTAGCCTGGCCTCTGATTGATACATGGCTAGATTTACCTCGCTGCACCTTCTCTGTAAGTGACTGCAGTGTGATCTAGAAGAATGAGTCCCCTAGACAGGGGAGGGGGGGAAGCAAATGAGTACAAAACAAATCTGGTCTATTTCTTGTTTTGACCCACTCCATCTATCTTTTACATCTTTGGCTGGCAGCAGACGGTGCAGAAGGACTGCATGCCATCCACATCTCATGGCTGCTCGGCAGAAGATGGTACAGTACGACTGCTAGCAGTCCGTATCGCCTGCCCGCTCACCATAAGACGGTTCAATAGGACTGACTGCAGGACTAAAGAGAATGACCTGGTCAAGTCACTCCAAATTTAGTCCCTGTGCCCATGTCTGCCCAGGCGCTCCTGATCGACCTCACAGAGGCGACCAGGAGCACCTCAGACATGACGATGACGGCTACCAGTCGTACTGTACCGTCTGCTGCCACAAGGCAAGGGGTTGCTGCTACTGTGTAGCAATGCCGTACCGCGTCTGCCAGCACCCAGGAGACATAGGGTGACGGTTACCTGAGCGGGCTCCATGCTTGCCATGGTATGGCGTCTGCACAGGTAACTCAGGAAAAAAGGCGCGAAATGATTGTCTGCCCTTGCTTTCACGGGGGGAGGGAGGGAACGGGGGGCTGACGATATGTACCCAGAACCACCCGTGACAATGTTTTAGCCCCATCAGGCATTGGGATCTCAACCCAGAATTCCAATGGGCAGCGGAGACTGCGGGAACTGTGGGATAGCTACCCACAGTGCAACGCTCCGGAAGTCGACGCTTGCCTCGGTACTGTGGAAGCGCTCCGCCAAGTTAATGCACTTAGAGCATTTTCTGTGGGGACACACACACTCGAATTTATAAAACCGATTTCTAAAAAACCGACTTCTATAAATTCGACCTTATTCCGTAGTGTAGACATACCCACTGAAGCTTAAAAGCCCCAATAGACCTTTAGAGAGCGATTTCTTAGATCTCTTTGCAATGTAAGGGATAAGGCTGTACAAAAAAATCCCAGTGTTTAGACAGAGGTAAATAGACATAAGGCTTGATCCTGATCTCACTTGCACTTGTTTTCCACTGATTTAACTGAATATTACTCTTGGACACATTGGTGTAATATTGATCAGAATCAGGCCCCTATTCTTTGAATTACAGGTGTAGCTCTCCCCAAAATTATATTTGTAGGTTTGCATGTTTGGAGTTGGATAGTATTGTTTTAGTTAACGCATCTGCACTGTACCCATTAAACCTGCAGGCTTTTTTATTACTCGGGGCTAAGATTTTAATAGAAGCACCACAGCTTGTTCCTGTCAAAAATGCTTTACAAATTTTTGGGATAGTCTCACAATGAAAACTACTTCTGAAGGACAGAGACTGGATTATCTTTAACTGGGCACAGTTTATTAGCCATTCGGAGACTATGAATACAATTGGGAAGCCTCAATCCCTAGCCTCATGTGGTCTTTATTGATGATTTTTAGTAATAATCTTGCAGATAGCATATAAGGATTAATGATCAAATCAATTCTTTATTGGACTGGACTAGATTTGCTGTAGATTTATGTAAGTCACTGAACATTGGAAGATTTATGTTCTCAATTATTTGATATATTTTTCTCCCTTCGCAATCACTTGGATATCTACAATGGATGTATTAGTGGGTTATTTTTATGCTGTTATATTTTTGTGTTAGAGATAAAGGTAGGAAAATAACTGTGAGCAACAGGAACACTCAACCTAGTGTCCCCTTGGGGAGGCAGTGTTGCCTAGTAGCTAGACCACTAGACTGGGACTGCTGGGTGACCTTCAACAAGTCACTTCACCCCTTGGTGCCAGTTTCTCCATCTTTAAAATAGGAATAATGATACTGACTTCCTTTGTAAAGTGATTTGGGAATTTACTGATAACGGGTGCTATACATGAGCTAGGTGTTAATAATAATTAATAATAATTATTCATTATTTATTTTAAGGCCCTGATTCAGCAAAGCATCCCTATTCAGGACATAGGATTTGAGTGCACACATCATGAATTTCCTAAATTGGAATGGATTTAAGCACACACTTAAGTGGTGTCCTTACCTGGTCCTATATTAGAGAGACGCTGCCAGCAGGATATTCAAGGTCCCTATATCCTGAATTTACTTTCCCCTTTAATTTACCAGAACCCAGATTTGCTGCTAATTAGGGAATACTGCAAGGCTCATCTGTCTACCCAGGCTGTTCCAGGGGAGGTGGTAGATGCTGAATGGGGGCCTGAGGCTGATGACTGAGGAGAGGCTTCTGTTAGCAAAACCTCTGTGTAACTGTTTTTAGCTTTAATTGTTGTTTTTTGTCCATGTGGTCAGAGGCTGCTATTCAGCATATTTGAAACTAGAGGAAGGAAGAAGTGAAGTACTTGCATAATATTGTAATCAAAAACTGAAAACACAGGAAAACGCCAAAATATGCCAAATGATTTTGAAATAGTCAGGTATTCTGTTATAGTTATTGACTAGCTATTTTCCATCTTTATTTTGAGCTAAGCAAACAGAGCTATTCTCCATGCTGTTTGTTGGATGGTATTTTTCAGATTGCTCCCACAATCATTCTACTCCTGTACTCCATTAATTAGCTGTAATTTTAGAACATACATGGAGCTGATATCAGTTTGTCATGGAGATTTTGAGGCTAGACCTCAGGTCTCAACAATATCGTGCCCCATTTCATCTTGTCAGGCTCTTATTAAATTCTAGTGTTTTGTCCCAGATGTGTCACCCCCCCCCCCGAGACTAAAAATGCTTGAGATAGTGCAATTTATTGAGATCTAGAACATCTACTTTGTGATGAGAGGTTGAATGTTGTTAAAATATGGTTCTTTTAGAGTTGATATAGAATTACATTTTCCCATCTATCTAAAATAAGAATAGACAATAGCAGCAGTTCATTGACGGAAATGTCTGAACCTTGCATCCTCTCCTTCACAAAACAGAAGCTCTCCAGTATGTCTCAGACACACTGTGACTCCAGCTATATTTGCACTTCTAATAGAGGGAATATTCCATGAAAAGTGCTGTGTACCATGTAGACCTTAAAGTATCTTGTTACAATTAATCCAATATTTGGTCACGTAGCCGAAAAAAAGTTTAGAAGTTAAATAAAACAGGAATCCAGCTGCATGATTTCTCAGTTCAGTCCCATGTTTTGGGGGTTATATATTTTTTTTTGGAAGAACATTGGTCTCCCCCTTTGGAGGTGCAATTTGAACTTTTTAACCTACAAAATAATTGGTTGATATAAATCGGAATACTTGCTAATTTTGGGCCAGGTTCTTATATTCATACTCCTATTGAGTAGCATCTTGCTAATCAAGTGGTCCCATTATGGGATAACTCATGGTGTAAAGTAATAATAAGTGTGAGCAAATGTAGCATCTAGCCCAGTAGGACTTGTACTTGCAATTGGTAGTTAGAGGAGAAAGGAGAGGTCAGAGAGGTTCTTCATTCATTTGAAATATACATGTTTTAAATACTGTACCCGGTGTTGCGATTCAGTTGTGAACTCCAAAACACATGTACATATTTTAAAGGGTCACTTAGCATCCCCAAAGGAGGGAACACATTTTCAGAAAAGAGCGGCTCTCTTCTGGAGGGTTACGTGTTTGCAATATATCACATCACACTGTAAGGTGAGCAAAACAAAATATGGTGAGCCAAGATGCCACCATGACAACTCTTTAGTAAAGAAAGATTTACAATGGGAAGATAAAATCCATATTTCATTTTATTCCAAAATTCAAGTTTAAGTCAGTTAAGATTAGACAGTAGCTGTCATCTTCCCTTTGAGAAATGACTGATGTGCTTGGTGTGTTTATGCCTACTTTTATGAAAGGAATTTATTGCTGCCTTTGAATATTTCAAATATTCTACCCAAATTGTGAAGTGGACAAAAAATGTGCAGACCATCATGCTACTTGCCTAGTAATTGAATAGGCTTTTTTGCAGGTTTGCTATACAGAGACATTGCACAATAAAGCTTATTAAAATTGCTGTAATGTAACAAAGAGATTAAATGCATTATCTTCAATGTGACAGCTACATTTTGTTCTCTAGAGAGAGGTTTGAAGCATTTACTCCCTGCCAGAAAAACTTTTGGTCTGACACACTGAAGCTTCACACAAGAAATGATAATGTAACTACTAGACCTCGTCATGAATAATTCATAATTTCTAATTTCATCTGAGGCCTGTCAGTACAAATTAAGTTACTGGTAAATTTAATGGTAAATACTGATTTAAATGAGATAATGGCTTTTTTTCTTCATCAAAAATTTAAAATACTGGGAGTAATTATGGAAATTAGACATAGGATAGCCAGGCACTCTTTTTAACTATTCAGATTATTCTGAACCCTATCCAAACCACTCAGTAATGATTTCTCTTTCTCTTACACATGCTATTGCACGCGTGCACACACACACACACACACACACACTTATTATGAATAAGATGAAATCAATGGATTATGGTGAATAGCTTTGAAAATAGAACACAAAGCATTTTAGTGACAAGTATTCCCCATGGAATACAGTTACCCCCCCCCCAACAGATCCCAACCCTCAGCTGTTGTATTGTAAAGCATTTTAAAACTCACAGTTACACACTTGGATGAGAAAGAGGAGTGTTTCTGAGGCCTCTCACCAATACTTTAGATTGATACTCCTAAAGGAACTGATCCAAAGTCCAGTGAGGTCAACTGCAGTCTTTCCATCAACTTTAACATGATTTGGATCAGGCCAAAATTTTGCGGTCTTGGTATCCTGGTTTGACATGAGTAGGGCCCAACCGAATTCATGGTTCATTTTGGTCAATTTCATGGTCATATGGTTTTAAAAATTGTAAATGTCACGATTTCAGCTATTTAAATCTGAAATTTCACAGTGTTGTAATTGTAGGGGTCATGACCTGAAAAGGAGTTGTGGGGTGGTCACAAGATTATTGTAGGGGGCGTTGTGGTTCTGCTACGCTTACTTCTGTACTGCTGCTGGCAGCGGCCCTGCCTTCAGAGCTGGGCAGCTGGAGAGCGGCGGCTGCTGGCCGGGATCCCAGCTCTGAAGGCAGACCCGCTGCCAGCAACAGCGCAGAAGTAAGGATGGCATGGTGTGGCATTGCCTCCTTTACTTCTGCGCTGCTGTCTGCAGAGCTGGGCCCTCAGCAGCCACCGCTCTCTGGCTGCCCAGCTCTGAAGGCAGCAGTGCAGAAGCAAGGGTGGCCTGGTCTGGCATTGCCACCCTTACTTCTGTGCTGCTGCTGGGTGGATGCTGCCTTCAGCTCTGGGCACCTGGCCATTAGCCATCAATTTCCAGCTATCCAGCTCTGAAGGCAGCTCAGAAGTAAGGGTGGCAATACTGTGACCACCCCTAAAATAACCTTTTGTCCCCCCTGCAATTCCTAATTTGAGAAACGCTGGTCTCCCTCTGTGAAATCTGTAAAGTATAAGGTGTAAAAGCACACCACAGACCAAATGTCATAGGAGGAGATCAGATTTCACGGTCTGTGACACATTTTTCATGGCCATGAATTTGGTAGGGCCCTGGACATGAGTAAATGGATGTGGGTGAGGCCTCCTTTCTTGGGAGACAGAATTAGGGAGGTAAATGGTTCAGTGGGATGGAAACAAAATGTCTGTACTAGCTAAGAGGTAAAGAGTAAGTCATGCATGGACAGTGTGCCCTGTACAGGTTTCTACAAAGTAACAAGCCAATCCCAAAACATGTGATGCAATGGATAGCAACATATTGTCTACATATATATGAAGAAAGAGGTTTGCTGTGTAACTAGGGATGTGTGTTATGCCCTATAGAACTGAGTTCTTGGGATGCTGATGGAAAGAGGTCTCAGAGGCCATCCCAGTGGCTATTATGATTGGGTTCTTTCTGTTTCTAAGATCAAATTCTGCCATTGAAATCTGAAATGGGCAGCAGAGCCATCCTGCTGGGGGGAACCAATCTGCATCTCCTAACAGATGGAGCAGAATGCCTATCCCTGGTGTGCACTAAGGTCCCTATCCTGTTTCGGTCTGCTTAAACCATTGCTGCATTCCATTATTCTCTCTCATTTCCTGTTCCTCCCCACAATGATTCCTCCTTGGTCTTTCTCATCACTGAAGTGTAAACCTTCCTCTAGCCACCTCCTTTCTGAGGAACATTGCTGCTACCAAAGGGGGGATGCCAAGCCCTCTAGTTTTCCTCCCCTTTTCTATACCCACTGTTTGCTGGCATCAGCAGATGAGCAGTTCCCATTTGGGGTCAGGAGATTCACTGGTGGTTTAGAAGAGAATCAGTTTCTGATGCGGGAAACTGAAGAGGAGCTTATAGCTTTTTTCAGTACTCAAAGAAGCAGGAAGCTCCCCTGGTGCCATGATTGAAGAATCAGACAGGTTTTTGTAAAATCTGGCCTTCAGGTTCCTAAAGATTGACTCTGGGCAGTTACAGGGGGAACTATATTTAGTCAAAGACTTTTAAGAAAAATCAATGTGATATGTTTCAAGGCTAGCAATCAGCTTTCATTATGGAGGCTATCTACTGTTCCACAATGAAAAGGGATTGCACGCTCACTTTTCCTTTCTTTGTTAGTGAAAGCTGGGATTCATTTAGATGCTTAATCAAAAACTGATTTGGCATGGGAGTGGGAAGGAGAGTGGCAGTGATCATTGGGTTTTTTGGGTGTCAAAGGCCCTTTCTTTAGGACCGTTTATTTTTTCTCTCGTTTCAGAGCAAGCACACAGTTTACTTAATTTAATATAAGCAAGAGCTCTGTATATTATTAATGTTAAAGTGTAAAACCATGTATTCTTCATGAAAGCTTTATTTATTACTGAACACCTGGAGTATTTGATATTTCTTTCATTCATTGTCCATATCCCCTTAAATAAATCAGTAAAGAAGTCAATGAAACTGCTCCAACAAGAAAGTCTGGCATGTTCTGCATAAAAAAGCCTTATTGCAAGCTACTATAGTCAGGGACAGAGTCTGCAAACTTACTAAGGGAGCACTCCACTGGAGTCAATAGGACTCAGCGTTTATAACAGGGCAGAATCATGGTCATACAATGTAAGAGAAATGTCTCAAGTGTAAGAAATTAAAGTTGCATGCTTGTTAATATATCTGACACTTCATCTGGATAGCACACCAAGTTAGATTCAGGATATTTAAAAAATCCAGTTTACAAAAAGCATGGTTAAAATATAAGTTTAATCAATATTCTTTAGTAAAAGGTACAGAACCTTTGCAAAAGCATATGAGGGTTTAACTACCTGATTCATTAACATCAATAAGAATTGTGTGTCTAAGTGCTGATTGGGGATTATAGGTGCTACTGCAATAAAATAAATGATGATTATAATGATAAATCATTAAGCCTATTGAGAAAAGTATCTTTCAAACTGCATTTTGAATGCCCATTTATTTAGGGCCAGAATCCTGTAAACACATGTTACAGCAGGTGTTACCAAGTAGCACTGTTATGCAGTCTTCCAAGTTCTTTTTCTTTAGTGCAAAAATTGTTCATTCTTAGGGAGATGTGCTGTGGTGTAAGTTTTTGTTTTTTTAATGTAAGGATTTGTGTAGAAGTAGCTTTTGGAGAGGCAGATGAGCAAGCAGCAGGAGACTTTGCTTTCTGCCTTGGTCTCTGATTAGAGTAAATTCTGGTGGCAGAGTTGTTTCGTGGGAACTGGGCATTAATGTTGGGCTGAGATTCTTGAAAGAAACGATGGTCTGCATGCTGTTTGACCACCTCTGTTCCAGGTCTGATGTTTAGGTACAAATAAAACAAGTTACATGTAGAATATCGCCAGGCTGCTTATAATTGATTTTACCTCCACTGAGAACCTGATCTGCAAGGCCCAGACATCTGCTACTGGTTGGAAAAGGGGTGATGCTGCTGTCAGAAAGAGATACTGATATGAGAAGAAGGGAAAACACAGCACACACACTTAATTTTAAACATCTGAGTATTGAAGTCAGTAAGTCTACTTGTGTATTTAAAGTTAACCTTATAGTTAAATGTTTGCAAAATCAATACCATAATGATTGCCTGTGTGCTTGTTTGTGAATATAAATACTGATATTGATATATGCATGTGTGTGTGTATGTGTACGTATATACAGAGAAAGACAGATGAACAAAACAAATGCAGGTTTAACTATTGGAACAGCTATATTAATATATAGAATAAGCTCAACATATGGATAGATACTCTAGTATTTAGGGGAGAGAGAAAGGAACAATATTTTCTTCTCCAGTAGGATGCATAGCAAATGCACAAATAAAGAAAAGTTCAGACTTGGGAAACCTGCTGGCAAACACTGCAATTCTCTTGTGGGTCCTCTGTATTCTGAGCATGTAACTGTAGCTTTGTTTTTGATGTACTTTGAGCCCTGCACATTTTAGTACCCAGAACTGCAGTAAATTGAGTGTCTGACAGCTCTTGAAATCCATGTTCTGTTGCTTTCAGGTTGAATACATTCTGAAATCAATGAAAGAACATGTACAATTTTTATACATGTTTAATATATTTCTACAAGAAAAGGTCAAATGAAGTGGAACATTTAATTTTCAGTGATCTTATGTTTGTGGTGGTAGACAGGAATTATGATGATCAGATGAAGCTGGTAGGCCTAGATATTCTTAAGACTGCTAGAAATTTATATGCCTTGGTGAGATTACAATAATAATAGAACAGTGTCACAAAACTATAATATATAAAATCACAGATAAATTAACCTTTGCACCTAATTTACTGCTTGAAGAACATATCAGGCTCCAATTAATGATTTATCTATTTAACCAGAAGGTTTACTTTACAATGACTAAATGCTGGAGGTCCTCTTAGCACACCTCCCTTGCTAGTAGGTATGCACATGGGGCGGTAACGGTGCTGAGTATAAAAGAAGAGCATCCTCATCTGTAGGTAGTAATACACTAGAATGGCTGCTTAAAGGGGGATTAAAAATAAATGAAGCCATTTGTGATAAAGGGTATGAATTGGAATGAAATATTTATTTTAGCTGTACAAAGAAACTGTATAAAGAAAGCTATCAGTGGGCTTGTTTCTAATATCACTTACACCAGTACGAGTCTTTATCGCGTCAGTGGAAACTTTTCCATTGACGTTTTTTAATTTATTTTTTTGTTGAAATCTTCTGTAAGGGGGAAAATAATTATGACCGGCTCCAGATAGACGTCATTCCCCTGCAGACAATGGTGTTACACCAGTATAAGAGAGATTGGAATGGAGCTCAGTGTGTTCTGTGTGATTTAGGATAACTTGTGTCCCATAATCAGTTCTAGTGCCAGAAGCACAGGTGTAGGGTGGATGGTGTGAGATGCCTTGTTTATCTGAGATATGACTACCTCTTTAGAACTCAATGGAACACACAGAGTGCTGGAAAACTACAACTGTGCAAAACGTAGTAGTTTGGGTTAGCACTGGATTTCCACCTCCTAATGTTTACATTGAGTTTTGGACTCAGACAGGTTTGGTTCATACTGGTTTCATGTCTCCTCAATTTTGCTTTTAGTAAATGAAACATATCTGAAAATGTCAGATTTCTCCAAGTTTCCTTCTTAGAACATAAATTGCCGTGGAGTTGATCCAGCCTTTGTCCAAGTTAGCTGTGAGAACTGTAAACCTTAACATAATATTAGAGGGAACACTACTTGCATTTATAACAAACCTAAGCCCCAAATGATTTTTCACTGAAGAATGAGTAATTGGAAATGTTGCCCATGTCTTTATTAACTACAGCCTCCTCCAGTGTGATGTTGGGACATCTCTCTCCTTCCAGGAAAAAGGAACTGTTCTGAGAGTCCACCATCTAAGGTCAACAGAATCATGTTTCCGGAGGGCTAAGAAGGGAAACTTCTGTTTCTCTGATAGGTCTAACTCCATCAAGTATATCATTTTATAATCTTTTATCCTCAACTATTCATAGGATGGCCCTTAGCTGCTATCTCCTTTGGCTTCATCTTCATGTTGATATGTGAATGCAATAGATGAAATGGGAGGCAAGATAGCTAGAGCCCGGATGATAGAAATCTCAGGCTGAATTTGACCAATTGCATCAACAATGGTTTGAGCTCTTGTATGCAGAAAACCAGTGGAGGCCTTTTTGCTCCCTCTACCAAGGGAAGTCTTTTTTGCTCCCACTAGTGTCTGCAAAGTCTCAATCGGTGGATTTGTTTTGAATGGTGGAGAGCTTGGATAGTTGGAGCTGCCTTCTATAGGCTGATTTGAGTCAATTCCATTATGAAGAAACATATTTACTTTGCCAAATAAAAGCCCAGACCCTGACGTGCATCCAAGATGGCTTGATAAAGTTCAGAAAACAGAGATAGTGCAGAGGTGACATAGAGCCACTTTTGTGCCCTCTCTCCAACCTTGGGTGCTGTTCAGTGCCACGCTAATCCCTAGTGTAAGGCAGGGCAGCTTTATATCACCCCTACTCCCTAAGAAGAAAATGTATATTTCTAAGGAAAAAATGACAATAGTGGAGTCTTTGGCAATGGAAGCCCTAAATCAGCAAAGTACTAAAGCACATGCTAACTTGAAGCACATGAGTAGTCTTGTGCTTGAAGTTAGGCTTTGCACTTAAGAACCTTACTGAATGGGTGTTTAAAACTTTTCTTGGTAAATCATCCACTCTGCCCTTACTGGAAGTGATTTCAAAAGCCTTTACTATACCTGTTCCCTGCAAAGACTAAATGGTGCTCCCACCACCCCAATAAAATAAAGTAAACGGTGGAAGATGACATAATAATAAAAGAAGAATTATCTTGGTTTCGTAGGGACAAATCCTGATCCTTTTTCACAGGCTGTGTACATAGGCTGTGCAAAGGTAATCTCCACTGTGGTATCAGGGATATTTGGTATTCACACTCTTGAGCTACTCCAGACAGCTCAACACAGCCAAAATGCACTTAGTCCAAGACTTGATGTACTAGGGGACACTTTTGCAGCTCCTTAATTCTTGGAACAGTGAAGGGTATGATTTGGTCCCCTCCCGTGCAATTTAGAGCAACTTCATGGCTTCTCTAAACTGCACTCAGCTGTCTGTGGCCCCAAAAGACCATTTTAGAATTGAGGGTTCACAGGAACATTACACCAATATCTCTGTCTCTAGCTGTGGATTTATGTGGTATTATTTACATGTACTTACCGTAGTGGTTGGGCTCCTCACACATGTTTATTTCACCTCACAATACTCCTGTCTGGTAGGGAAAAATATTATCCCCATTTTACAGATCAGAAACTAAGTGCAGAGAGATTAAGGGACTTGCCCAATGCCAGAGATCTAGAACTAGAAACTAGAGCTGAGTGAATCATTGATATTTTGGTTTGGGGGCCTGACTGGGAGAAAAAAAAAAGGAAAAGGGGGGGGGAGAAAAAAATAAAGCTTTTTTTTAACCAAAACTGCATTTTTTCAGGTCAACTTGAAATGAATTTCAGTTTGATATTTCATTTTGGGTTGTTTTGGGGTGTCTTGGCTCTTTTGGTGTTTTTAACAATTTTGAAACAAAAAATCATAATGTTTTGTTTCAAAATGGTTGAAATAAAACAATCAAAATGAAAAAGTTGAAACAAACCATTTTGACTTTTTCAATTTTTTACTGCTCAAAGTATTCATCGAATTTGACCTGAATTCCTGAATAGTTCCAATGCCCAGGAAAATGTATTTTTCAGTGAATTTACTGTTCACTGAATAATAATCACCCTGCTCTATAAGCAACTGGCTATCCTGAGTCCCAGTTCAGTACCTTACTCAAATATCTTTCCTGTGCACTGGCAATGCCCCATTTGCTCTGCCCCATCCGCATCATTTGGGAATTCTTATGAAGTAGGTTAAGTTGATTCTGTGGCCTCTTTGCACTGCCAGAAGAATTGTGTCCATACCAAGCACAAATTGAGTT
Organism: Caretta caretta; assembly: GCF_965140235.1. NCBI lineage: Eukaryota > Metazoa > Chordata > Testudines > Cheloniidae > Caretta > Caretta caretta. The sequence continues at coordinate 49,389,117 of NC_134216.1, read as the reverse complement.
ATTTCAGAATCTCTTTATTATCAATTTGTCATTCATAAATTAATGGGTAGCACTGTCCTTATTTCCTTTTTAATTCCTTTGTTTCTGTCGTTCCTGGTAACTAGAATTCTTATAGCATATTTGAATTGAGGCTGCTGGTTACTGGTGTGTGTATCAGAGAGAGAGAGAGATATCAGAGAGAGAGAGAGATACTGGTGTGTGTATCAGAGAGAGAGAGAGAAAGAGACCACACAAGTGCAGAGAGCACACATTCTTTCACTATATGGCTTTTAGACTTGAAGTGACTTAACATGGTCTGATTGTTCCTCTTATGGAGCAAAGTGATCCTCATCCTTAAAATGATAATTATAACACCTAGAATTCATAGAACTCCTTTTATCTAAAGGTGCCAAAGTGCTTCGCAAATTTTACAACGTGATTATAAATTGTGTATTCAGGGATCGCTTTGCCCTTTGCTGAAATGCAGTCAGCTGTGGCATAGAAGAAGGCTGCCTTTAAATGTGCACAGCAGCAGGTTTACCCTTTTATGTGACAGCTAAAGATAGAAAAAAATCTTTTACAACTAAAACTACAGGATTTAGGTAGTTGAACTTCAGACAGAAAAGTAGGACTACAGCTATGTCTACACTGCAATAAAAAAACACAGCTGGCCTGTGCCAGCTGACTCAGGCTCACAGGCCTCAGAGTGCGGGGCTTTTTAATTGCCGTGTAGACATCTGGACTCGAGCTTTCAGGGTCAAGGCTTTACGACCCTGAAAGATGGGAGGGTCCTAGAGCTTGGGCTGCAGCCTGAGCTGGAACATCTGCACTGCAATTAAACAGCCCCACAGCCCGAGTCAGCTGGCATGGACCAGTTGCGGGTGTCTGATTGCAATGTAGGTATACCCAAAAGCTCCTACATTTAAAAAACTTGCTGTACCGCAATCATTACAAAAGATAAGGCTCAGATGCAGTCAAATACTAATCTAAACAGTCCTCTGACTGAGTGGTAACATTACTGCAATGTTCAGCCAAAGAATTTGACTTGAAGGTGGTAACAGAAACTAGAGATTGATTTATTAAGACAAGGTTCTACTGGAATGGGCTTGTGTCTGCTCCAATTTACCAATTGCAGATTTGGGCCTACAGTGAGTGCAAATTTTGAGACCATATTGGCAGAAGATGATGATTCCACTACTGCCTGTAGGGCCTGTGTTTTCCTCTACTTGTCTTGGCAAACAAACTTTTATGCATTCAACTATGACTATTGTGGTTAACAGAATGTGCCAACGTTTCACTCCATGTGTACTATTTTTATTCCTTCTCTTAGAAAAATATTTAACTATATTTTGACTGTCTATATTACCCAAATATTTTTGTGGGTTTTTTTTTGACATCTAAATATCACTTTGCATCACATTAACTTACAAAAACAGTCTGCATTCTGACAACCTACATCAAAAACCCAGTGACACTTCCCTTAGCTTAGTGAGAAACAAATCAATATGAGGACCTGAAGGAAACATAAATTCCATATTAGACTAGGCATGTAATAAATAGAAACAGAAGTGTCAGTAGGGCTACTGAATCAAAGTTAAAATTATTGAGCAAAAACCTTGAAGCTCTTAACTAAGTCTTACTATCATTTTATTTCCAAGGAAATGGAAAGAAATCAATAGAAAGCTAGTCATCAATTTTCACAGAGGTCTTCCTTCATTTTTGTGCCTATCTTCCTACCAAGGTTTCTGTCACTGTTAGGGGAATCATTTTGTCATTTGTCTCTAAATACAAATACCAATTTGTCTTCCTCTTGTATTACTAATACCTTTTTTTTCATTATTCCCTATGATCTCCTTCTCTGGGACTTAAACCAAAAGTCCTCTCTTCCTTGGTTACTTTCTTAGTTGAATTAATATTTTGGGAGAAATGTCATTGACATGACATTTCGTTTTTTGTTTCTTAATTGTTTCCTTCTTCTCCTCTCTCTGTCTATGTCACACATACATACAAAATGAGTAATGATGTGGTATGGCATAAAGACTTACTTATGAATGGCAAACACACACCATCATGTACTCTGTATATTGATAAGTCAGGGTGCACTCACTAAGCAGATACAATTCTGCTCACATCTGTACAAGTGCAAAGGGCCCATGGGTAGAAGAACAAGTGTAATTCTGACATGCAGGTGATGTAAGATGTGGGGGGACTTACTGATAGAGCACATCTCTCAAGAGGCATGGCACAGAGCCAAGCTCCCTGTGCACTGGTGGGCGTAGGGTGATCCAAGAGTGGGACCAGTGTATCTGTCCTGGTCTGTCACTGGTCCTTTCCCATAAATAGAGAGTGCTACAGCTGTGGAACCTACTCCAGCCTTTTGGATGGAAGATTGACTATGAAACAGCTCTTTCTGGGGTGTGGGAAATATTTAGCTCTCAGTGAGAGGTTAATTGGGCTGGGTGTTGGGGAGAGGATTTGGCTCTTAGAAGGAAGTACATACAGTAGTTCTTGTCATTTACAAAAAAAAAAGTCTAGCATTGTGAATTGTTCTGCATAATCTTGCAGATATGGGGCCTGAGCTGAATCCTAATGACATCAGTAGAAAGACTCCAATTGACTTCAGCAAGCCTTGGGTCAGGTCCTTGTTTCTTTCCTTCAACTCTATAATTGCAATGAACGGCATAAACACAAAAGTACTCCTGTAAAATTAGATACAACGTCTGAAAAGCCTTTTGTTTTCATCTCTCTAGCTATGGTAATGTTTCTGGATGAAACAGTGAGTTTTTAAAAGAAATGAAGTAGTTTAAAAAAGGTCACGCAAGAGAGTATCAAAAGCTTTACTAAAATCAAGATATACCACGTCTACCACTTCCCCTCTATCCACAAGGCTTGTTACCCTGTCAAAGAAAGCTATTAGGTTGTTTTGACAAAATTTGTTTTTGACAAATCCATGCTGACTGTTACTCATTCCATTATTATCTTCTAGATGTTTGCAAATTGATTGCTAATTATTTGCTCCATTATCTTTCTGTGTACAGAAGTTAAGCTGATTGGTCTGTAATTCCCGAGGTTGTCCTTATGTTCAGATAATTGCTAATGGCTTAGATGTCTCCACAGTCATCTCATTGAGTATTCTAGGATGCATTTAATCAGGGCCTGGTGACCTGAAGACATCTAATTTGTCTAAGTAATTTTTAACTTGTTCTTTCCCTATTTTAGCTTCTGATCCTACCTCATTTTCACTGGCATTAACTATGTTAGATGTCCAATCACCACCAAACTTGTTGAAAACCGAAACAAAGAAGTCATTAAGCATCTCTTAAGCACTTCCACATTTTCTGCTATTATTTCCCTCCCCTCTTATTGAGTAACAGGCCTACCCTGTCCTTGGTCTTCCTCTTGCTTCTAATGTATTTGTAGAACGTTTTCTTGTTACCCTTTATGTCTCTAGCTAGTGGGCACAATCCCACAACATATTATTTTCTTTCTAGTAGCTCCATCTACAAACTTGTGTACTCAAACAAGAGATAATGGTGGTCTTTCAATCCACTGTTTCAGTTTTATATTTATTTTTTCATAACATTTTGTTGTTATTTTTTTTCTTGGCTTAAGCCATCTGACCACAGAGTTAGGGTATTTTTACATCTTAAAGTATATACCAAGGACAGCAGCTGCCTCTGAGCAATAGAAGAAACACAAACATTCACTGTACTAATCAAAATAAATGTTATTACTATAAAATGACAAAAACCCCAATATGATAAAATGTTTGTTATTAGAAAGGGAATTCTTGTCTGTTGGGGGTACATTTTCAAGGCTTGATTAAATCAGTACCAGGATTCATGAGGGAATTAGAAAAATAGAGAATAAAGACCTTGTATTCAAGACTCTAACGTGTGTTTAGAATCTCTTTAGACACGCAGGAGATACTAAAAGATTATAGAAATTATGTTCTCTTTCCTTCATTTCACTTACTTCCCATCCAATATCAAGCAGTCTGTGTAGATTTTGAAATTACATATGGCTCTCACTACTTCTGACCTCTCATTCATCTATTCTCCCATGCCCCTGATATTATGTCATCCTTAACCCTGTCTTCAGTGCCTATATAGATCTTACTCCATATGCTTTCCAGCTGCTTTCAGACCTTTGAGCCTTCTTTAGGGTCTGCTTCCATTTTTGTGGGCACACTTCTGAATCCATAGCCCATTGTACAATGAGATGGTGGTGGTGGTGGAGTCTCCTGTTCAGTTCAATAGATGAGCTAAATTCCCTTATTGTGGATCCTGAGATGAGACCACAGACTGTATTAGGACCTGGATATACAATCAGATAGCTGGATGATACAGTTCTACCATTTTCACCCTCTGAATCTGAGAGGTACTTTTATAAATCAGGCCTTTTAAATCTTCCTGTTCCCTTTAATCGCTTTCCTCTGAAGCATCATGGATGGCCACAGTGGAAGATGGAACACTGGGTGGGATTGCCCAGGGCTCTGAGGTGGCACTAAGTGTTCTATCTCTCAGGTGGTTGCCTGCTGGTTCTTGCTCACATGCTCAGGATCTAACTGATAGCCATAGGTGGGGAATTTCCCCCAAAGCCAGATTGGCAGTGACCATAGTCTTTTTTTTTTTTTGCCTTCCTCTTCAGTGTGTTGGTGCAGGTCACTTGCCAGAATTCTCTGGGTATATCTCATTTAATCATTTTCCAGCCACTGCGGGGGCCTCAAGCACTGGTGCATCTTGGTTCCTCTTACTCTTTGCCAGTGGCACATAGTCTCATCTCCTGTGTCTCTTATGTACTTCGGTCTTATTTTGGTTGCTAGGTTTAGTGTGCAGGTGCTGGTGGCGGCCTGTGATATGCAGGAGGTCAGACTAGATGATCTTATCATCTCTTCTGGACTTAAACTCTGTGACCATAGGCTCACAAAAACTGGGCTCCAGTTTTCCTGAACCATTTTCGCAAACCTTTAGACCAGGGGTTGGGAACCTTTTTTCTATCAGGGGCCATTGAGCCACAGAAAAAATCAGTCATTGTCCACACTCAGACCCATGGCGGAGAGGGGTGTGGCAGCTCCGGGCTTCCCCTAGGCTCCAGGGTGGGGCCAGAAATGAAGGGTTCAGAGTGCCGGAGGGGGCTCCAGGCTGGGGAAGGGGGTTGGAGTATGGGAGAGGTTGCAGGGTCAGGGAGGGAGTTAGGGTGTGTTTGGGGGGGGTTCCAAACTGGGGCAAGGAGTTGGGGTTCAGGTTGGGGTGAGGGGTCTGGGAGGGAATTAGGATGCAGGAGAGGGTTCCGATCTGGGGCAGGGGTTGCGGGCTCCAGCAGGGCAGCTTACCTCCGGTGGCTCCCAGTCGGCAGCGCAGCAGGGCTAGGACATGTTCCCTGCCTGCCCTGGCTCTGCACTACTCTTGGAAGTGGCCAGCATGTCCAGCCCCTAGGTGGAGGTGTGGCCAGGTGGCTCTGCATGGTGCCATCCCTGCAGGTGCTTCCCCCACAGCTCCCATTAGTCATGGTTCTTGGCCAATGGGAGCGGCGGAGTGGGCACTGCAAGTGGGGGCAACACACGGAACTTCCCTGATTGCCTCTACTCCTAGGGGCTGCAGTGACATGTCGGTCACTTCTGGGAGCTGCGTGGAGCTGACTGGACTTTTAGCAGCCTGGCAACCCTACCTTCCCCCGGCAGTGGGGCGGCACCAAGGCTCAGGGCTTCTGGCTCACAGTGTGGAGATTTGCTGTGGGCTAGATTGAATTAAGCAGCGGGCCGAATCTGGCCTGCAGGCCATAAGTTCCCCATCCTTGCTTTAGACAAACATGGATTGATTTTGAATTAACAATGAAACCCTAACCCACAAGAGTTGGGATGTCATTGCAAACATTTCATACAGGAATGCTGGAGTCATGCTGGAAAACAGGTGTCCTCTAAATAGTTGCTGTGATATGTCAAATGGCAAGAAATGAATTAATTTACAAAAAAGTATATATAAGAATATGTGCACCTGTCATAAATATAAAGGGAAGGGTAAACCCCTTTGAAATCCCTCCTGGCCAGGGGAAAGCTCCTCTCACCTGTAAAGGGTTAAGAAGCTAAAGATAACCTCGCTGGCACCTGACCAAAATGACCAATGAGGAGACAAAATACTTTCAAAAGCTGGGAGGAGGGAGAGAAACAAAGGGTCTGTGTCTGTCTATATGCTGGTTTCTGCCGGGGATAGACCAGGAATGGAGTCTTAGAACTTTTAGTAAGTAATCTAGCTAGGTATGTGTTAGGGTTTCTTTAAATGGCTGAGAAAAGAATTGTGCTGAATAGAATAACTATTTCTGTCTGTGTATCTTTTTTGTAACTTAAGGTTTTGCCTAGAGGGGTTCTCTATGTTTTTGAATCTAATTACCCTGTAAGATATCTACCATCCTGATTTTACAGGGGGGATTTCTTTATTTCTATTTACTTCTATTTTTATTAAAAGTCTTCTTGTAAGAAACTGAATGCTTTTTCATTGTTCTCAGATCCAAGGGTTTGGGTCTGTGGTCACCTATGCAAATTGGTGAGGCTTTTTATCCAACATTTCCCAGGAAAGGGGGGGTGCAAGTGTTGGGAGGATTGTTCATTATTCTTAAGATCCAAGGGTCTGGGTCTGTAGTCACCTAGGCAAATTGGTGAGGCTTTTTACCAAACCTTGTCCAGGAAGTGGGGTGCAAGGTTTTGGGAAGTATTTTGGGGGGAAGGACGCGTCCAAACAGCTCTTCCCCAGTAACCAGTATTAGTTTGGTGGTGGTAGCGGCCAGTCCAAGGACAACGGGTGGAATATTTTGTACCTTGGGGAAGTTTTGACCTAAGCTGGTAAAGATAAGCTTAGGAGGTTTTTCATGCAGGTCCCCACATCTGTACCCTAGAGTTCAGAGTGGGGGAGGAACCTTGACATGCTGGCATAGTGGTGGGATTAACCTGAAATCATTTTGAGATCCAGTTGAGATTTTTTGAACTAGAAATACAGATTTTAAAAAGGAATTTTTTTTTTCCTTTGGAAAGGAAGTCCAGAAAGCAGCTGAAACTGAAAGCAGCTTGTTTTTTCTCTGCTTTGTGGCCAACCAGAGACAAAAGGGGATTATCTTCGTGAATTGCAGGTTTTCTTTGCCTGGAGGCAGGGTACTTAACTCCTGCAGGGAAATTCACAGTCTTCCAACCCAGAGTTTTTTTTTCTTTTCTTCCTAAAAGTAAATAGGGGGTGTGTGTTCTACCCATTTGCTTTTTCTTTGGGCTGGGTAAGCAGGTTTCCAAGTAGTTGGAGGTTTTTTGCTTTAATTTGGGCCCAGAGCAGAGACAAGGGAATTGTCTTTTTCTGTAGGCTGACAATCACTATCAGAGAATAGGTATTCTATTCCAGCACAGCAAAATTATACAGCCAAGTTTTGTTTGTTTATTTCTAAACCTCGGGTGTAAAGTTAGTTAAAAACAGAGAGGTTAGAATGACCAAATCCGCAGCTCGACTACAGCTGGAATTAGCCAAATTTCAGGCTGAGGAAAGACAAAGGGAACATGAAAGACAGATAGAACTCATGTGGCTGAAGAAGGAGGAGAAGGAAGAAGAGAGGAAGCATGTGGAGGAGGAGAAGGAAAAAGAGAGGAAGTATGTGGAGGAGGTGGAGAGGATAAAGGCCCGGCAGAATATACCAACAAACCCTAGCAATCCTTCTCCAGGTACCACTTCCCATCCCAGAAAGTTCCCCACCTACAAGGCAGGTGATGATACTGAGGCCTTCTTAGAAAACTTCGAAAGGGCCTGCCTTGGGTACAACATCTCTGCTGACCAATACATGGTAGAGCTGAGGCCGCAGCTCAGTGGACCCTTAGCTGAGGTGGCAGCTGAAATGCCTAAAGAACACATGAACAAGTATGAACTGTTTAAATCCAAGGCGAGAGTCAGAATGGGGATAACACCCGAGCAGTCTCGTCGGAGGTTCAGAGCCCTAAGGTGGAAACCAGACATGTCATTTACCCGACATGCCTACCACATTGTGAAACATTGGGATGCCTGGATATCAGGAGCAAGTGTTGAATCTCCAGTAAATTTGCCCTTCCTAATGCAAATGGAACAATTCTTAGAGGGTGTTCCTGAGGAAATAGAAAGATACATCCTAGATGGGAAACCCAAAACTGTAATTGAGGCAGGAGAGATTGGAGCCAGATGGGTGGAGGTGGCAGAGAAGAAGAAAACTGGTCGCAGTTGGAGCGGAGACCAGAAGGGACCACCCCAGACCACACCCTATTACCGGGGGCCGCCCAAGGCCCCACCTACCTCCCAAAGAACCCTCCAGACCCCTTATCGTCCCACCACCCCATTCTCCAGCAACCCTCCTCGCCTCAGTGACCCGTCAGCTGGACGATGTTTTAAATGTAACGAGCTGGGGCATGTAAAGGCCAACTGCCCCAAGAACCCCAACAGATTACAGTTCATTGCACCGGAATCACACCAGAGGTCCACAGGCCCAGATACCTCCCAGATACCCGTGGAGCGGAGGGAAACTGTGAGTGTGGGCGGGAAGAAGGTCACCGCGTGGAGGGACACCGGAGCACAAGTGTCAGCTATCCATGCTTCCTTAGTGGACCCCAATTTAATCAACCCAGAGATCCAAGTGACGATTCAACCCTTCAAGTCCAACTCTTTCAATTTGCCTACAGCCAAGTTGCCTGTCCAGTACAAGGGCTGGTCAGGAATGTGGACTTTTGCAGTCTATGATGATTATCCCATCCCCATGCTGTTGGGGGAAGACTTGGCCAATCATGTGAAGCAGGCCAAGAGGGTGGGAACGGTCACCCGCAGCCAGGCTAAACAAGCCGTGAGGCCTAGCTCTGTTCCGGAAACTTCTATCAGGACCTGGTCAGAGGTGATGGACCCGGATCCAGTCCCAGAGACCCAGACGGAACCAGTCCCAGAACCGGAACCAGCCGAACAACCAACACCAGACCCAGTGTCAGCACTGAATCCAGTACTTGCAACCTCAACACCAGAGGGCCCCACCGAACCTGAACTGGCAGCAGCCGATAACCCTACACAAGAGGCTCAGCCGGAGCCTGAATCCCAACATAGTGCACCAGCGGAGAGCGGTTCACAGTCAACAGAAACAGCTCCATCCCCTATATCGCTTCCAGAGGGACCAAGCCTAGGTCCCCAATCCAATGAGGAGCTGATGTCTCCAGCATCAAGGGAACAGTTCCAGACCGAACAGGAAGCAGATGAAAGCCTCCAGAGAGCTTGGACGGCGGCACGGAGCAACCCACCACCTCTCAGCTCTTCTAATCAATCCAGGTTTGTTGTAGAAAGAGGACTTTTATACAAGGAAACTCTTTCTGGGGGACGCCAGGAAGACTGGCATCCTCAGAGACAGTTGGTAGTTCCAACTAAATACCGGGCCAAGCTCTTGAGCTTAGCCCACGATCACCCTAGTGGCTATGCTGGGGTGAACAGGACCAAAGACCGTTTGGGGGGGTCATTCCACTGGGAGGGAATGGGCAAGGATGTTTCTACCTATGTCCAGTCTTGTGAGGTGTGCCAAAGAGTGGGAAAACCCCAAGACCAGGTCAAAGCCCCTCTCCAGCCACTCCCCATCATTGAAGTTCCATTTCAGCGAGTAGCTGTGGATATTCTGGGTCCTTTTCCGAAAAAGACACCCAGAGGAAAGCAGTACATACTGACTTTCATGGATTTTGCCACCCGATGGCCGGAAGCAGTAGCTCTAAGCAACACCAGGGCTAAAAGTGTGTGCCAGGCACTAGCAGACATTTTTGCCAGGGTAGGTTGGCCCTCCAACATCCTCACAGATGCAGGGACTAATTTCCTGGCAGGAACTATGGAAAACCTTTGGGAAGCTCATGGGGTAAATCACTTGGTTGCCACTCCTTACCACCATCAAACAAATGGCATGGTGGAGAAGTTTAATGGAACTTTGGGGGCCATGATACGTAAATTTGTAAATGAGCACTCCAATGATTGGGACCTAGTGTTGCAGCAGTTGCTCTTTGCCTACAGAGCTGTACCACATCCCAGTTTAGGGTTTTCCCCATTTGAACTTGTATATGGCCGTGAGGTTAAGGGGCCATTGCAGTTGGTGAAGCAGCAATGGGAGGGATTTACACCTTCTCCAGGAACTAACATTCTGGACTTTGTAACCAACCTACAAAACACCCTCCGAACCTCTTTAGCCCTTGCTAGAGAAAACTTACAGGATGCTCAAAAAGAGCAAAAAGCCTGGTATGATAAACATGCCAGAGAGCGTTCCTTCAAAGTAGGAGACCAGGTCATGGTCTTAAAGGCGCTCCAGGCCCATAAAATGGAAGCATCGTGGGAAGGGCCATTCACTGTCCAGGAGCGCCTGGGAGCTGTTAATTATCTCATAGCATTCCCCACCTCCAACCGAAAGCCTAAGGTGTACCATATTAATTCTCTAAAGCCCTTTTATTCCAGAGAATTAAAGGTTTTTCAGTTTACAGCCCAGGGAGGAGACGATGCTGAGTGGCCCGAAGGGGTCTACTACGAAGGGGAATGTGGTGGTGGTGTGGAAGAGGTGAACCTCTCCATGACCCTTGGGCGTATGCAGCGACAGCAGATCCAGGAACTGTGCACTAGCTACGCGCCAACATTCTCAGCCACCCCAGGACTGACTGAACGGGCATACCACTCCATTGACACAGGTAATGCTCACCCAATTAGGGTCCAACCTTACCGGGTGTCTCCTCAAGCTAAAACTGCTATAAAATGGGAGATCCAAGATATGTTACAGATGGGTGTAATCCGCCCCTCTGAAAGTGCATGGGCATCTCCAGTGGTTCTAGTTCCCAAACCAGATGGGGAAATACATTTTGCGTGGACTACCGTAAGCTAAACGCTGTAACTCGCCCAGACAACTATCCAATGCCACGCACAGATGAACTATTAGAGAAACTGGGACGGGCCCAGTTCATCTCTACCTTGGACTTAACCAAGGGGTACTGGCAGGTACCGCTAGATGAATCTGCCAAGGAAAGGTCAGCCTTCATCACACATCTCGGGCTGTATGCATTTAATGTACTCCCTTTCGGGCTGCGAAATGCACCCGCCACTTTCCAAAGACTTGTAGATGGTCTCCTAGCGGGATTAGGAGAATATGCAGTCGCCTACCTTGACGATGTGGCCATATTTTCGGATTCCTGGGCAGACCACCTGGAACATCTACAAAAAGTCCTTGAGCACATAAGGGAGGCAGGACTAACTGTTAAGGCTAAGAAGTGTCAAATAGGCCTAAACAGAGTGACTTACCTTGGACACCAGGTGGGTCAAGGAACTATCAGCCCCCTACAGGCCAAAGTGGATGCTATCCAAAAGTGGCCTGTCCCAAAGTCAAAGAAACAGGTTCAATCCTTCTTAGGCTTGGCCGGTTATTACAGACGATTTGTACCGCACTACAGCCAGATCGCTGCCCCACTGACAGACCTAACCAAAAAGAAACAGCCAAATGCTGTTCAGTGGACCGGAAAGTGTCAGAAGGCCTTTAACAAGCTTAAAGCGACACTCATGTCTGACCCTGTCCTAAGGGCCCCAGACTTTGACAAACCGTTCCTAGTAACCACAGATGCCTCCGAGCGTGGTGTGGGAGCAGTTTTAATGCAGAAAGGACCTGATCAAGAATTCCACCCTGTAGTGTTTCTCAGCAAAAAACTGTCTGAGAGGGAAAGCAACTGGTCAGTCACTGAAAAAGAATGTTACGCCATTGTCTACGCTCTGGAAAAGCTACGCCCATATGTTTGGGGACGGCGTTTCCACCTGCAAACCGACCATGCTGCACTGAAGTGGCTTCACGCCATCAAGGAAACTAACAAAAAACTTCTTCGGTGGAGTTTAGCTCTCCAAGATTTTGATTTTGACATCCAACACATCTCAGGAGCTTCTAACAAAGTGGCTGATGCACTCTCCCGTGAAAGTTTCCCAGAATCAACTGGTTAAAATCGTCCTTGAGATGTGGAAAATATTGTTAGTCTTTATGTACTTGGTAGTATATTTAGAGATGCATGTGTCTTATTAACTCTGTTTTTCCTAGAGCTCCAGGAAGAAATCCCAGCCAGTGTTTCACCCTAGCTGAGATTTGGGGGGCGTGTCATAAATATAAAGGGAAGGGTAAACCCCTTTGAAATCCCTCCTGGCCAGGGGAAAGCTCCTCTCACCTGTAAAGGGTTAAGAAGCTAAAGATAACCTCGCTGGCACCTGACCAAAATGACCAATGAGGAGACAAGATACTTTCAAAAGCTGGGAGGAGGGAGAGAAACAAAGGGTCTGTGTCTGTCTTTATGCTGCTCGTGCCGGGGATAGACCAGGAATGGAGTCTTAGAACTTTTAGTAAGTAATCTAGCTAGGTATGTGTTAGATTATGATTTCTTTAAATGGCTGAGAAAAGAATTGTGCTGAATAGAATAACTATTTCTGTCTGTGTATCTTTTTTGTAACTTAAGGTTTTGCCTAGAGGGGTTCTCTATGTTTTTGAATCTAATTACCCTGTAAGATATCTACCATCCTGATTTTACAGGGGGGATTTCTTTATTTCTATTTACTTCTATTTTTATTAAAAGTCTTCTTGTAAGAAACTGAATGCTTTTTCATTGTTCTCAGATCCAAGGGTTTGGGTCTGTGGTCACCTATGCAAATTGGTGAGGCTTTTTATCCAACATTTCCCAGGAAAGGGGGGGTGCAAGTGTTGGGAGGATTGTTCATTATTCTTAAGATCCAAGGGTCTGGGTCTGTAGTCACCTAGGCAAATTGGTGAGGCTTTTTACCAAACCTTGTCCAGGAAGTGGGGTGCAAGGTTTTGGGAAGTATTTTGGGGGGAAGGACGCGTCCAAACAGCTCTTCCCCAGTAACCAGTATTAGTTTGGTGGTGGTAGCGGCCAGTCCAAGGACAACGGGTGGAATATTTTGTACCTTGGGGAAGTTTTGACCTAAGCTGGTAAAGATCAGCTTAGGAGGTTTTTCATGCAGGTCCCCACATCTGTACCCTAGAGTTCAGAGTGGGGGAGGAACCTTGACAGCACCATACGTAATATGTCTGCTCTATCCTTTGTCTACTGTATATTATGTTGTATAAGAGTAATCTACTGTATAGCTTTTGACAGTGCTTTTATTTGTTCAGGGGCACATCACTAAATCTTAATTAAACCAAAGCAGATGCTCCTAGGGCTTTTTAGAGTATATTCTGTATCTCTCAGTAAACTTCCAAAGTCTTTTACTGAAAGTATATTAAAGAATAATCCCTTTCTTGTGACTTATTGCAGAAGGGCAAAGTATTACAATTTATCAATAACAACTAACCATTTTCAGGCTGAAGGAAAGAAATTACTTAGCAGGAACTGTGGTGACTCTCAGACCGGGTCGAGGTCCAATAGAAAAAGAGAAGTAGTGTCAAGGTTCCTTCCCCACTCTGAACTCTAGGGTTCAGAAGTGGGGACCTGCAGGAAAGACCCCCTACGCTTATTCTTACCAACTTAGGTTAAAAACTTCCTCAAGGTACAAACTTTGCCTTGTCCTTGAACCCTATGCTGCCACCACCAAGCGTGTTAAATAAAGAACAGGGAAAGAGCTCACTTGGAGACGTCTTCCCCCCAAAATATCCTCCCAAGCCCTACACCCCCTTTCCTGGGGAAGGCTTGATAAAAATCCTCACCAATTTACATAGGTGAACACAGACCCAAACCCTTGGATCTTAAGAACAATGAAAAAGCAATCAGGATCTTAAAAGAAGAATTTTAATTAAAGAAAAAGTGAAAGAATCACCTCTGTAAAATCAGGATGGTAAATACCTTACAGGGTAATCAGATTCAAAACACAGAGAATCCGTCTAGGCAAAACCTTAAGTTACAAAAAGACTCAAAAACAGGAATATACATTCCATTCAGCACAACCTATTTTACCAGCCATTTAACAAAAGGAAATCTAACGCATTTCTAGCTAGATTTCTCACTAACTTAACAGAAGTTCTGAAGAGCATTCCTGCTCTATTCCTGGCAAAAGCATCACACAGACAGACAGACCCTTGTTCCCTCCCGCCCCTCCAGTTTTGAAAGTATCTTGTCTCCTCATTGGTCATTTTGGTCAGGTGCAAGCGCAGTTATCTTAGTTTCTTAACCCTTTACAGGTGAAAGGGTTTTGCCTCTGGCCAGGAGGGATTTTATAGTTCTGTATATAGAAAGGTGGTTACCCTTCCCTTTATATTTATGACACAGTAGTTCATAATTTTGTATCTGGTGAAGGCCATGCTATCAGGGCAGACTGGTTTAATACAATTGAAGTGCTCTTTGTGGTCTCCTGACATTCTCTATCCCACCTGCAGTGCATCTGGGATATCTTCTGCTAGTGGTTTCAAAAAGCCTACAGTCACAAATTAGAGCAGCTCTCCTCTGGCAAAACCCTGGGAGGAAGTTGCTAACTACCGTCAAGCTGGAGTGAATCTCCTCTGTGTCAATACTGCCCCTGTGGTTCAGTGACCGGGGGAAAGAAGGAACAGCTTGTATGATACCAACCTTCTGTATTGTACCTTTGAAACAATACCCTGTATATACCTTTCTTGAACCCCCTTTTTTTATCGTGGTTGTGGTGGCATGTGTGAAATTCTGAGACAGAATGTGGAGCATCCATTAATATTAGAGTATACCAGCTACTGTAACTGCTCAAAAACAGACTGCCAAGTAAACAGTGTGTTTTCAGTATTACTATTAAGTTGTCTGGGCCAGATCCTCAGTTAGTGTAAAATGTCATAGCTTCATTGACTTCAATGAAGCTATGATACAAGTTGAGGATCTGGCTCTGTCTATCCACAACTTGCAAAAGAAAATTGCCAGAAATCAGCAATTCTTTGTGTGAAGAGCAGTAGTTTATATGAAGAGCAGAAGAAAAAATTCATACATATTGCCATTTGCTAGAGAAAATAGAAATTTTGACTATTGAGAAGCAGAGAAATCCATGAAAACTGTTGTTATTGTTGTTAGCAAAGAAGCTAAACTGAAGGAATCTTTACCTGTCACACTTTAACCTGCTGCTTATGCTTAAGGTTCTGACATGTTTGACCTAGTTTCTTCTGCAGAAACTCACTGATTTCTGAAGTGTATCCAGACAAAATTATTTGGTAAACTGTAAATTCTGAGGTAACTTGAAACTGGAGGGAAAGTGTTCAATATGGTATTGTTATTATGCATTACAATAGTCCTTTTAAGAACCACCCAACCCCCCACTTTGTTTTCTGAATGTTTCCATTTTTGAGGCCATGACAGAAATGTCAATGTATTGCTGAATTTATTAAAAATATGCAGGACTGCACTTTAGCCTGTTATGTTTTATTAATTGAAACAAATAAAGAATAACTTTCAGGGAGAGTCCAGAGGATTTGGTAGCTGTGAGGGAGTCAGGACCCTTGTGGGGGAAAGTTTGGTAGCTAATACCATTTGTCATTCGAATAGCAGAATTTGATAGTGAGAGAGGTCAAATTAAACTGCTTGTGGAGTGGATAAGGGGTCTTGTTACTGTTGGGGATGTTTTGGCACATCAGTCATTATTCAGTACCACCTCCATCTAAGGATTTTTTTTAATCTGTTATGTCTCTAATCTAGCCTATGGCCCAATGAAATCTGTTGGATTTCTGCCAAGGGACAGGGTACCTGCTGGAGCTTGGCGAATAACTGATTTTTTTTGTTCACTGGCAGTTCAAAAATTTTGAACAAAATATTTGTTTGATTCAAATCAAAATTGAAAATTCAGAAAAGTTCAGAAAATCAAAAAACAAAACATTTGTTTAGGATTGAACAAAATGTTTCATTCAACCTCAGATTAAATGTTTTATTTCGTCTTGGGATACTCTTTACAAGAAAAGCAAAAGACGTGAATGGGGGGATTCACAAAACCGGAGAAGATGGTGCCCAATTTATAAACATTAACCCCATGGATAGAAGACTCCCCTGAGACATAGGAAGCTTGGGTTGAGTCCCCCCACACCTCTGCCTGAGGTGGAGCCGAGCTTTGAACTTGAGACTCCCAAATTGCAGGAGAATGACCTACCCACTAAGCCATAGAGTCATTCTCTTTTATAGCTACAACAGGAGAGATTGAGAAAGTCACAGGCCAGATGACCCCATGGAGCCAGGATTTCACCCTGCACATGAAGGTAATGACTAGCCTCCAGCTTTACTTTAGACTAAATCTATGTTCTAAATCAGGATGGAATTTTGCAGCTCGCGCAAATCTCTGGATTGATTTATTTATTTTAGTTTTTAGGTTTTGAACATATAACTTGAGTTCCTTAATGGATAGGGAGCTTTTTATAAATGTATCTTTGAAAGCATATTTCTCAGGAAAAACATATCCTATATTTTAATTGTTCCTGCATAACACCATTGCACCATGTAATGTAGTGTGGCTGATGGACCTAAATTAACTCCTTGGAGCACCCACATTTTAGTTTGCACATTTGGGATGCTTGCTATGATGTCAGAAATTATAGTTAATACCTGTAATGTAGGTATTTAATCCGCTAATTCACAGTGGGAGCTGTTCTATCTACATTGTCTGCACTTGTTTCCATTTTGATGAAGACCATAGTCCTTTGTGTATCCTATTTATATATTATATTATCAGTCTTTTGTGAAACCCTTGCATATTATCACACTAGCTGAAAACTGAGGCTAAAATCAAGATGGAGAGTTAAACAGGAATGACTACAGTAAGTTATTTGGGTCACTTCTCTTATCACTATAAATGGTCATGCATAATTGTCATTAATACCTTGATTAAAAAATATGCATGAAAGCAACATCACAGCTAATGTGTCCACTGACTAAGGTATTTTTCCTCTGTCATGTGGAAGGAATGTTAGGACAGCTCTGTAACAATTCTCTCCCTCCGTCAGACCTTATGGAGAACTCTCTGCTGCATCTTGGATGATGTGGTTGGGTGAGCTGGGGGGCAAAGTGGGCAGAGTTGGGGCAAGACTAGGGGAATGCACATGGTTGTGTCTGCCGCCATACCCTGCATTTCTGGCCACAAGGGGAATACACTTCCAGGCTGCATTACCCCTTCCATGGAAAGAAAAGGAGTACTTGTGGCACCTTGGAGACTAACCAATTTATTTGAGCATGAGCTTTCGTGAGCTACAGCTCACTTCATCGGATGCATACTGTGGAAACTGCAGAAGACATTATATACACAGAGACCATGAAACAATACCTCCTCCCACCCCACTCTCCTGCTGGTAATAGCTTATCTAAAGCGATCATCAAGTTGGGCCATTTCCAGCACAAATCCAGGTTTTCTCACCCTCCGCCCCCCCACACACAAACTCACTCTCCTGCTGGTAATAGCCCATCCAAAGTGACCACTCTCTTTAAAATGTGTATGATAATCAAGGTGGGCCATTTCCAGCACAAATCCAGGTTTTCTCACCCCCCCACCCCCCTCCAAAAAACATACACACAAACTCACTCTCCTGCTGGTAATAGCTTATCCAAAGTGACCACTCTCCTCACAATGTGTATGAAAATCAAGGTGGGCCATTTCCAGCACAAATACAGGTTTTCTCACCCCCGCACCCCCTTTTTCAAAAAAACACACACAAAAACTCACTCTCCTGCTGGTAATAGCTTATCCAAAGCGACCACTCTCTCTACAATGTGCATGATAATCAAGGTGGGCCATTTCCAGCACAAATCCAGGTTTTCTCACCCCCCCACCCCCCCATACACACACAAACTCACTCTCCTGCTGGTAATAGCTCATCCAAAGTGACCACTCTCCCTACAATGTGCATGATAATCAAGGTGGACCATTTCCAGCACAAATCCAGGTTTTCTCACCGCCCCACACACAAACTCACTCTCCTGCTGGCAATAGCTCATCCAAACTGACCACTCTCCTTACAATGTACACAATAATCAAGGTGGGCCATTTCCAGCATAAATCCAAGTTTAACCAGAACGTCGGGGGGGGGGGGGGGTAGAAAAAAACAAGGGGAAATAGGCTACCTTGCATAATGACTTAGCCACTCCCAGTCTCTATTTAAGCCTAAATTAATAGTATCCAATTTGCAAATGAATTCCAATTCAGCAGTTTCTCGCTGGAGTCTGGATTTGAAGTTTTTTTGTTGTAAGATAGCGACCTTCATGTCTGTGATTCATGTCTGTCCCTTCCATGGAGTCACCCTCTGATTTCTGGCCCAGTGGATAGGGGAGGAAGCAGTAGATGTAATATATCCAGGTGTGATGGGGTGGCCTAGCCCAGTCCCCCTGCTGGAGACCTTGTGATCCTGCCACACCCCACCCCAGAAAAGGGCAGCAGAGAGGTCCTTCAAGCTGTCTAGAGTGGCTGTGTGGGAAGCAACCAATCAGAGCCCAGCAGGCTAGTCTAAGAAGAGCTGCAGGGCCAGACTGAGATCAGTTCCTTGCTAGAGCTGGAGGAGAATGGATGGTGCTCTGGGCTGGCTGCTGGGACTCCATCAGGATAAGGCCCTGAGATAAGGGTGAAGAATGTGCTGGAGCCATGGGGAAGTGGCCCAGGGAATTGTAGCAGCAACACAGTTTAATTAAAGGGATATGGTGGATGGCTGCTATACATGGGGTCCCTGAGCTGGGACCTGGAGTAGAGGGTGGCCCCTCCCTCCCCACCCGCCACTGGGAAAGCGGGCTGGACTTCAAGGCACCCCAGAATAGGAACTGAACTGTAGTGGCCCAGCTGGAGAGCTGTGGCCGTAAAGGCCAGTCAAGCTGTGTACACACTGTTCCTTCATAGGCAGTTTACCTGGTAATTTCTGTGTGTTCAGTGATGGGTTGGATACTGCAGGGAGCGCTCAGAGGACTCAGGTGTTGGTGTGAGCCTATTACTGGCCTGCACAGAGAGGGAGAGGTCTGTAGAGACCTGGAAGTTAGTGCTTGTGTTGCTAGAGGCTACTGGTTTCAGGGAGCAGAGCCAAAGCAGGCACAGACAAGACTGGTTCACAATAAGGGCAGGTTGTGGTGAAGTGCCTCACAGCTCTGGGTGCTCCTGGGGAGTGTCACACTTTTGTTAGGAGGACAGTGAACAATTGTCCTTGGAAGATAGAACAAGAAGTAGTGGGCTTAATCTGCAGGAAGGGAGATTTAATTTACATATTAGGAAAAACTTTCTAATTGTAAGGGTAGGTAAATATTAGAATATGTTGCCAAGGAAGGTTGTGGAATCCCCATCATTGGACGTTTTAAAGAACAAGTTAGACAAACCCCTGTCAGAGATGGCGTAAGTATATATGATCTTGTCTCAGCACAGGGGGCTGGATTAGATAACCTTTTGGGGTCCTTTCCAGACCTACAATCTATGATTCTGTAATACTTCCCCACACCTTTCACCAGGGTCCAAGGGCAGCTGTGACCACTGGGAGTTATAGCTCAAAGTAAGTGGTGATGCCAGAGAGTTTGAAGGGTGGGGGGCAACCACAGGGCAGAAGCACAGGGTCCTTGTGTGGAGGCTCTGACTTAGGATCCCTCAAATATGGGGGCAGGTTTCATAGTTTTTCCTGCACAAGTGGAACAGTGCTTCTGTCTGGACAGTATGAAGTAGGATCCTTTCAGAGATTTCCTTTCCCTGAAAACACAGTTTTTACTATAGAAGAGAAGATGTGTCCCCTGCAATTTAGAGCAGTTAATGTGTTGTGAGGTTGCCTGTTTACAGTAGACGGTGCTTTGTTGTTTTCCTTTGTTACCAAAGATGACGCTGATGACTGTATTATGTTTTGTGAGTACAATACTGACTAAACAGGCGTATGCATGAATGGGCAATCCTTTCCTCATTGAATACATATGTAGCTTGATACTGAGGAAGGGATTACAGTCTGTGCCTGCTGAATCTCATATTATTTACGATGCAGCCTCTTTGCCTCAAGTTCCATATGGTGATTAATCTTGAACTGAGTAAACCCATCATTGACTGCTGCTTGCCAGCATGATCTATCTGTTGCTGATGACTCCTAGCTGTCAACGTCAATATTGCACGGCTTCAATTTATGCTTCAGTGTGTCCTTGAAGCATTTCTGTTGGCAGCCTCATGGGCAGTTACCCACTTTCAGTTTCCCATACAGCAACTGCTTTGGCACTCTGGTGTCATCCATCCTTAACACATGACCAGCCTAGTGTGACTGTGATGAGCATGGCCTCAATCCCTGTGGCATGGCTGCCTTCCAGAATTTCATTATTGGTAACTTTATCCTGCCATTTGATGTGGAGCATGGCATACAGATGATATAAATGGAACTTATCTAGAAGCTTGATGTGATACCTGTAGCAGGGCCAGGTCTTGCACCCATACAAAAAATTGGTAGCACTACTGCTTTATAGACTTTTAACTTGGTTTAAAGCTTAATACCATGTTGCTGCCAGACTCCACCAAATAGTCTGCCAAAGGATTAACTGGTTTTTGTTGATGCAGCGTGTCAGCTCCTTGCCTATAGTTGCATCATTTGACAACGTGTTGCCAAGATAGCAGAAGTCTGTAACAGCATTCAGCTGTTTATTGCCAATGGTGACTTTTGGTTTTGTGTAGAATTTCCCTAGCGCAGGTTGATATGTCTTCTGTCCTTTTCAGGTTGATTGTCTGCTCACACCTTTTTGCAAACTCTGCAAATCTGTCTATAATCAATTGACTATGTAGCTCTAGAACACAGTCATCAGCATACAGCAGTTCATGAACAATTGCCTCAAAGATTTGCTTTTGTAGAACATTGCAGCCTATTCAGGCTGAGTATTCTAGATAATCAGAAAAATATCCTGATGTTGGCATCCAGGTCTCTTTTAGTGTCATTGAGCATTGATGCATAGAAGAGATTGAACAGGACCGGACCAATTATGCAGCCCTGCTTAATACCATTAGTAATAGGAAATGGATCAGACAGAAGACCATCTACACAGACTCATCCAAACATTCCATTATGAAATTCAGAATGTTGGAGAATTTTTCTGGACAACCAAACTTAAGTAATAGTTGTCAAAATCCAGGTCTACTGATGGTCTCAATGCTTTAGCTAGGTCAGCGAAGACAGTGTAATGGTCCTGTTGCTGTTCTCTGCATTTCTCTGAACAGCTACAAATATCTTGTTTGCCGTTTCTTGTGTTAGCCTGAAACTGCACTGCAACTCTGATAGCATGTGATTAGCAGTGTTGGGCAGCAGACAATCAAAGGGTACTCTGGACACAACCTTTCCAGCAATGCAGAGTAATGAGATACTGTGCTGGTTGCCCCAGTCAGACTTTTCACTTTTCCTCTACTATGTGATGATGGTGGTGGTGTCTTTGAAGTCATCAGGGTTAGGCTGTCCACATTCTTCAAAGGCACTGTAGTGATGTGTGTAGGACCATATACAACTTTCAAAGCAGCACAGAAGTCTTTGGTCTCATGATGGTCGGCCTTGCTCTGGATTTCATCTGTCTTGGCATTCCACCATTGATCCAGCATGTGTTTAAGCTTAGATTTGATGTCATGAGACAGATCCCTGTATGTTATTCCTGTGCCTAGAGAAACATATAGGTTGCATATTTTGATGGTGCATCTCATGTTTTTTAGCAAGTAGCTGTTGGATTTCTGGGTCATTCTCATCAAACTGATCCTGGTGATGTCATTTTGCTGTAACCAAGCTGGTGAGTGTGGCTTGATATACAGTATAGTGAAGAGTCACCACTTGCTATTTACATTAACAACAGTAGTCTGCTGTGATGTTGCAGAGCTGTGCTTGTGTAGCTTCATCTTGTACTCACTTTTTGTTGAGACATCTGTTTCGTTTGAATGATGACTTGTGATGCACAAGTCATATTACCAATAACAGTTTGGAGTGGATCATGTGATGCTCTGTCCAGCAGTCTGCTCCTTGGGTGCTCGTGCTTTGGAAAGATTATAGTAAGATTGCCAATGGCAAACCATAGAAAAGGGGAATTCCATAGTGTTTTTGACTTCTAGACTGATTTTCACAAGCTATGGCTCCTGTGCCTGTGAATTGTATCTTCTTCATATAGCTGAGTGACCAAATCTTGTGACTTTTGTTGTGGAACTTGTGATTTTAAATGTTGTTTTTAGAGCTGCTCATGATGAAAGAAAAGACTGTCTCATATTTTTTTTTTGTTCTTATTAATGATAGCCACCATCTCCCATTGTTTTTAGTATGACTGAACCCACTAGCTGGTCTCAGTCAAGATGGCTGCCATTTCCTTACATCCTCTTGTAACTAAATAACCTGAAAATACTACATTTCAATGTTCAGTTTGGAAATACACACTGTAATGCTTAGTTTCCTAGGCTACATGCTGATATTTAAGCATGTGTTTTGTCCCATTGTAGTCAGTAGAACTAGTGTGCTTAAAGTTCAGCAGGCCTAAGTGTTTACATGATTGGTACCTTATTTTACAATTGCAAAACAGAGCAAAGTTTTAAAAATTGGCATATTCTAAACACAATTCCTCCCACTCTTTGCCTCATGTATCCAGGCTGTGGCCAAATCCTGCCTCTTTCTTTTCCATAACATTTCTAAATTTTGACCTCTATTTTGTGCCCATACACTTAAATTCTCAATCATCCCCTCATGTCTTGATTACTATAACCTCCTCCTTCTTGGCCTTTCTGGACACCCATGTATTTCCCCTTCCATCCATATGAAACGCAATTGTGTCGTCTTTAGCCATCACTCTTGCTCACCTCATTGAAATCCTTCAGTGGCTCCCAGCATTTTACCCCATCAAGTTCAAGATTTTTGTTCTCACCTTCCAATCCCTTTATATCTCCCTCCCACCCTGTGACTTCAAATTATGTCAAATTCATCGCCCTTGCTATGTCAACACCAGCATCTACCTCCCATTTGTCCATTTCTCTTACACTTTTCTTTGTGCTTTCTTCCATGTCATGCATGTGCATGTGTAGTTAGTGTACCTTCCTTCACTAGTTGCTGAAAGTCCAATATCCTTTTCTCTCTCTTCTCAAAACCCATGTCTGATAAGACTCCTGCAAGAAATAGCTAACAAACAATAGCTAGGGCGGCGAGAAAGAACAAACTAATCATTTTAATGATTCAGGACTGCCAAGGTAGACACCTATCTGAGCAATGTAACTATATAAACTTACAACTGTTAACCTTCATCCTACTTCTCCTTGTTCATCTTGCCTTAAACTAAATTATAAATTCCTTGGGGCAGGAACCATAGGTTGTTGTGGTAATGCAGTACTTAACACCATAAGATCCTTAACCATGTTTGTGGACTTTGGGCACAACCATAGTTCAAATGAACAATAAAAGAACTGCTTGAAATGAAAAATTTCACAAACACAAAATTACTTAATGGAAGAAAAATTTGTAAATGCCTAAACGAATCATATGTTGTTTATTGGTTAAATGTGCCTTAAGATAATTTGAGACTTTATAGAAAATGCCTGGGTCTATTCATGATTATTTTACAATTAGATGATTATTTACAGATATTTAATACTTAGGGAGATGAAAAAATCACCTTTCAAGTGATGTAAATGAGATAATTTGAGTCATATATTGCAATATTATAGTTTGCACAACAATTTCAGACTCCCTGTATTCAGTCACTTAGAGTTTTCCAGCATTTGCACCTTTTGAAGTGAAATCTTCCACTCATGATTTTTGCTGCCCAAAACTGGATAAAGCCTGAGAAAAATCAGTTCAGCCACTAAGTAGTATGGGGCATGGGGAAAAATACGTTCCTCAATATACCTTTTATGAACAGCTCAAGTACTTAAACAGTTGGAGGAGTCAGAAATTTGAAGGTACCCAGTGAATGAGACAAGACAAAATCTTCTAGATACCTGTTGGTGTTTTCATTTTAAAGTGGAAGCCTGTTTTCTGACCTCATATTTTCTCATGAAAGTCCTGTATAGGGTTTGTTTAGGTGAATAGTATATTATGGACAATGTCTCCTCTTGTAATGGATATTATACTCACAGCAGCTACAACCCACATGTGGCATCCATGTAATTTGCTCCCCTGTTCTGTAGTAGCCATTGTTGTCTTATAGCTGAGGATAGCAGATTAAAAACAGGCAGCTAGGCCAACTGAGAGTTCCCAGAAAGCTGAGCTGCATGGGAAGATGATACCGACCGCATGCAAACTCCTCAAGTTTATGCTCACTGTGTTTGATCTAATTGACATCAGCAATAATCACGTCATTTGTATTTATTTAAACTTTGTCAACCCGCAAATTACTCGTGAGATAAAATGTCGCTTTTAAATGAGCATCCCTGAAGAAACAAGTAACTATAATTACACAATCGAACAATAGGAAGATAACAGAAATGTTCATTACAGCACAGGCCATCAAAGTGCTAAAGCAAATGGTAATTAACTTCTCACTTACTCATGTGGTAGCGCATTTGGTTGATTCTGGAAAGTACCCAGGTTCTGCAATTTATCATTGTTCCTTCCTGTGAACTTCTTAATGGGTTCTCTCCATATTAACATAATTTGGGTGGCTTGTGTAATTATAAAGGTGAAATTGATGTAGTCCCACAGCCTGCAGGTGCATTGAGAGTGGCCAGTTCTTCTCTGCTCCCATTCTCAGTCCAGGATTATTCCTCTAAACAGAGTCCAGTTACTCCTACTGGAATGAAAATCCATAATCCAGAATGTGTTGATTTGGATCCAAATGGAGGTATACCGCAAAGGGGCATGAGCTGACTAAGGTAATATTGTCGAGTAATTGGCTCCTGGTTCAAATGACCCATTTCTTGATGGATGTGCTGAAATCTGTGGGATTACACCATAGATTTCAGGACATGTGGTGGATTGGAGGGCCACCAAACTCTCCCCACAGGAGAGGATTACATGATGGAAATCTGTAGCTTTAGTGCTGAAAGGTTCTTCATTTAATTTTGGCCTTCCCATGGCTTTTAATATATAATGGGACCCTAAGGAAAAAGAAAATAAACAATGCAAACAAACAAAATCATATGTGCAACATCAAGACTGAGATTTAAAACCTCCCAAAGTCATAAATTTGAAAGTTCAGGTCAATGACTAAGTCATCACAACTATGTTGACAATGAGACCAATAGACAACTCTAACACTACCTTCTATGAAGAATTAAAAGAAGACCCCACCACCACGACCACAATTCACACAGGAATTTGAAGATAGAAAACCGTCGAATCCTTTTCCAAACTCAAAGAAAAACTCTACAGTCTCACCCCCCCCCAGGGACCTTCTACATGCTTTCACAAACACGAGAATACAGGGAGACCCACCATATCTGCCCACAGCTCTCTCACTGAAGGAATATAGACATCATCCTCAGACCATTCACCACACAAAGGGCCAGCGTCCTCAAGACACTACAAACTTCCTACAGAAACTCTGAAACATTAGCAACCTCCCCCAGAACACCATCCTTGCCACCATAGAGGTCACCTTCCTATAAACTTACATCCCTCACAATTCTTGCCTCAAATACCTACAAGTTAATGTACAACACTCAGAAATCCACCCAAAACATAGCCAAACTCATCCATTTCATCCTATCCCACACAACTTCACTTTTGACAACAAATACTTTGTCCAACCCATAAGAACAGCCATGGATATTAGGATGGCTCCCCTACATGCCAGCCTCTTCTTGGGCCACCTCAAGGAAGAATTTTGTAGAAAAGTGCACCATGAAACCAATGTACCTGAGATAAAGTGATGATATTTTCGTCATCTGGACAGAAGACCTAAACCCCCTCAGAGATTTCCACCAAAATTTGACCGACCTCCACCCATCCATTAAACTCTCTATAGAACACTCCCATACCAGCATCAACTTCCAGAACACCATGATTAGTTTCAAAAATTGAACCCTACAAGTGACTATATGGTGATCTGTGAGCTTTTTGTATACTTGCCTCCACAGATCCAGCAACTACTCCAGACACACGAAGCAATTTGTCATCTACAGCCAGATACCATAGAATTTGCTCTCAAGGGGAAGTCTGAGATACACACCAAAGCACACTTTAAAACTGCCTTCACTAAACAAGGATACTCCACCAGAGAAGACCACATCATGGAAAAGGCTACCAAATACCCTGGGAGAATCTGCTTCAGTGCAGAAAAGAAAAACCCCATTGACCATACATTCCGAGTTGTCATCTACCACTCCACATAGGAACCCATATGGGGTATCATCAAACAGTTACAACCGATACTCAATGGGCACCACATTCTGAAATAAATCTTTCCTGAATCCCCTCTTCTGGTCTTCAAACAACCCCTCAAGCTCATCATCAGAAGCAAGCTTCCTACAGACCAGGACCCACCAACTCCCACCAGAACAACAGATGCAAAACCTACAGACGTATCTTCACTGCTATGTTGAAGAATGTCCCCCGCCAATCCCCACATCCTTTCAAGATTCATGGGTCCCACACATGTCTATCACAACATGGTGTATCTCATGTAGTGCATCAAATGCCCCAGTAACAGCTATTTGGGCGACACTAGACCAGGATTTCTCAAACTGGGGGTTGAGACCCCTCAGGGGGTTGTGAGGTTATTACATGGGGGGTCGTGAGCTGTCAGCCTCCACCCCAAACCTCGCTTTGCCTCCAGCATTTATAATGGTGTTAAAAATGTAAAAAAGTGTTTTTAATTTATAAGTGAGGAGGTCGCACTCAGAGGCTAGCTATGTGAAAGGGGTCACCACTACAAAAGTTTGAGAATCACTGCTCTAGACAAACATTATACTCTCAAATGAATTCATACACCATATCACTCATGGGTGAACACTTTTCACAAAACGATCACTTCATATCTGATCTCTCAGGCCTCATCTTCAAAAGAAATCTGAACACTTTCAAAGGTGAGCCTGGGAACTTAAATTTGTAATACATCTAGATGCTAAAAACCATAAACTCAACAGGGACACTGATACATACATTATACAATCAGAATACAGAACAATTTGTGTTATTTATTTCAGCAAAAGTTAATGCATTGTATTGCAGATGGTGCCTCTGTTATTATATAGTTTTAAATTACATGATACGTGCATTACTAGTTCAGCAAAACACATGCTTCGCTCAGTGCACAGGATGGACAGTTAATGAAACAGAGTTCTAAGAAGAGAAGGGATGTTCTCTTGTGGTTAAATAGACACTGAATGAGGACACAGGAGAGATGGATTGTATTCCTGTGTCTGCCTTAGAACAAGACTATCATAATGCATAAACACATGGGTGCTGAATTAAGGTTGCCTGTGCAACTTTCTCACTGGCTTTTTCTAATTTTTTTGCATGGTTGACTCTTCATCCTTAATTAATCACAAATCATCACAAATTAAAGGGGGGGCGGTTTGTATGTAATCATATCTTTTTCTCTCCTGCGTGGTTATTTGCAGAACGTCACACTTGTTTTCCTTTCCTGCTGTCCATGATTGTAAAATCTAGGTTCGGGCATACAATCATGCACACAATGACACTCTGAAAAAGATCACATGACTTAATTTCATTCTAAAAATTCCCTTAGGTTCCAGTAGAACAGTTGGGTCATGTGTTTGGAGCACTGTGAGGCTCAGATCCTCAGCTGGTGAAGTTAATGTAGCTATGGTGATTACACTAACTGAGGATCTGGCCTGAATTTCCAGATGGGTCCATAGCTTGGTTTTAATTATTTGTTCTGATCATGAGCAGAAGGGGCAAAATTATACTGTTTGTTCACATGCCTGACAAATATATTAGTGCAGTTTGGACTGTTGTGACAGTTCAGAGTGATATTACTGTGATCTTCAGCATGATCGCTAGTTATGTCGATAAAAACATATATCAGCATAACATAGGAAAGTTTTTTACATGAATAACTAAATTGAGTGATTTAGATCAATGTTAAGCACAGATGCTAAATGATGTACCCCACTGTTCTGCAGCCAGTTTGACCATGTTCAAGTTACACTGCCGTATTCATAGTAGTTACAGTGCATGGATGTCTCTATTTGGGGGTAATATTAGACTATATTTATAAAGTGGGTTGAATGAAAGGACATTCTGAATCTTTCATTAGCACTCCAGTAGATGTATGAGCCAGAACTGTAAAGTCCATGGTAGTGCTACATCACTCCACAAATTAAATGACTTTGAAAGGCCATATTATAGGGTTCATTTCAAATATATTTAATTATGTTAAATTATTTATTGGTATTTAAAAAAATAACTTTTTTCCAGCTCTTGTTTTTCTTTCTAACTGCAAGGACTCTTGATGCTGCTACACCATGAAAGGAGTGGAATAAGACTGTGGGACTATCCTGTTGGTGTCTAGGATGAATTACAGCCTAGACGTCTAACTCTGCATACTTCCAGGGCTCTTCTTTTGCCAACCAACAGCCCCTAGTATCCTATCTACCAGCCTATACTTTTTGGGGAAGCAGAAATTAAATGCTGCTTTTATCCTGACTTGAAATGCCAGTGGCTGATGTATCTCAACTGAAGATAAAACCACCCTTTTTAAAAATAAGGGTTAGATTCTGATCTTCGTTACAACAGTTTGAATCTGGAGTAACTCCACTATGGTCAGTAGTCATGCCCAGGATTTAGACTGATGTAACTTAGGTCAAAGTTCTTCCATTTAGACTGGTGTAATGGAGATCGGGCATTTAGAGCACAGCAGCACCATTCTAAATAGCTGAAGACGTAATCCTGCAAGTTTATATAGCCTCTGTTCATCCAGAGCCATGCTCATATCAATGAGGCTCTGCCTGTGTGTCTGACTTTACAGATTTTTAGATATATTAAAATTCTACTTTGCTGTTCTCATGGAACCATGTCAGTATAAACAACACAGCAGAAGTAGAGAGATTTATAAATTATTATTTCTTTTCAGTGCAGCAAGTATAGTTGTAATGTAGTTATAATCAGAGCTGGTTGGCAAACTGAAATTGCAGTGAAAAATGGCAAAACAATTCAGCCCTTTTTCTGAGTTTTTTATTTTTTATCATTGGTGACCATCTCTAATGATAATGTCATTTTTTAAAGTGTAACCCAGATAGTTAACTTTCTCACTGACAAGGTGTTCTACCAGTTAGCTACATAATTTCTGGGCTGTTCCTGTGAAATGTGTTTAAATATGAAATTGGGCAGGGTTCTTTGATGGTAATTCAGTTGTGTTTAGCAATCCGGTTACAGGAAAACGTGGTGGTGACGGATGACCCAGTTCAGGGCAACTGCACCTGTATTCCCCCTCTATGGTTTAGGTAGGACACTCACTCTCAGGCTTCCAGCTCCCCAGCAATTGCCTTTTGGAGTGAAGACCAGTGTTTCATGGCCATCTGACTGGGGTATTTTCATGCCATACAATTCCCTGTCTTCACTGTGTTACTCCCAGCACAGACAGGCTGCCCAAGCACACCTGCTTGCTTTCTCTGAAGCAAGGTTAAGAGTGTGACTGCCCACAGTTTATAGATGCAATCCAATTGATGCAAGCCTATTGTTTATTTAAGGTAAAAACACTTCAGAGAAAACATACTAAAAACAATAAAAGAATCTACAGACATGCTATTAAGATTACCAGACACAACCCAAACCCTAACCTGGCGCTAGCAGGAGCAGCCCTTCAAAATTCCATGAAGGGGTTCTTTTCTGTGGTCCCAAGTTCACAACAGCCTCAGGTCAGAACTAACATCCAGCCTTATGGCCCTCAGTAGGGCAAGTTCCCCAATCCTTCTCTAAGAGTTGGGGCCCTCTATGGACGAGGAGTTCTGTCTGTTTGCTAGATCAGGAAGAAGGCCCTGTGTGAGTTTAAAACCAGGCTATTTATCAAAAAATCCTTTCTTTGTCTCTTGGTCCCTGGAGAATCCAGTTTGATCTAGTATATGCACACCTCTCCAGGGGGTGGCTTCAAAGGGCTGATAATGGAGGAAAAACATTAGAATCCTTCTACTAGAGAAGGTACATATAATTCCATAATAACACACACAAACAATTGCATTTGTAATCAAATGGAGCCAAAGCTAGTGAACCCAATTCAGTAAGGTTTAACTTAATTCAATAAATTTTATCTTAATTCCATAAGGTTTGTCCATGGTATTACAGAATATTTTAAGTCTGTCACAGCAAGAACCAAAAAAGCATAGCCATAGAGCAGCAATTCTCATTTTTTCCAGACTACTGTACCCCTTTCAGGAGGCTGACTTGTCTTGGGTACCTCAAGTTTACACCTCACTTAAAACCTACTTGCTTGCAAAATCAGCCATAAAAATACAAAACTGTCACAGCACTCTACTACTGAAAAATTGCTTACTTCCTCATTTTTACCATATAATTATAAAATAAATCGTGACCCACTCAGGTTGAGAAACACTGATATAGTATATAGAGCAATATAAACCAGTAATTGTCTGTATGAAATTTTAGTTTGTACTGACTTTTTACTAGTGCTTTTCATGTAGCCAGTTGTAAAACTAGGCAACTATCTAGATGGGTTGATGTACCTCTTGGAAGATCTTTACGCACCACCCAGGGTATGTGTATCCTGGATTGAGAACCACTGCCATAGAATAATTACATTGTATTATACAATACAGCTACAGTATAAAGTGTGACCTTTGATTATGTCTATAACACAACTAGTGTGCTTGAAAATTGATAGGTAGAAAATGAGACAAGAATGCTGTTCTGTGATCTAATAACATGTTCAACCTGTTCGTCTGTGACTCAGCTTTGTCCCCAAAGTGTTGACTGCTTGCACAAATAACAATGGAGGTGTGCAAAGGTAGAAGAGATGAAGACCAGGGATTGTAAGAGGAGCAAGGTACTTTTAATCAGATGAATCAAAAGCCAGTATCTGGCCTGGGCATTAGGAATTGCTTAAAGTACTGTACCCAAAACCCAGGCCAGGCATTGTGGGAACTAGACACAGTACTTTAGCCTATACATACTGGTATACTTTGGAAGTGAAAGCTAAGGCAGAAGGGACAAGTGCTGGGCTGACGAATGGGGTGCAATCCCACAGCTCCTCCAACTGCTCAATGAAGGCTACTGCTGGTCCCTAGCTGTAGCCTACAGAGGTCTCTTACACAGCTTCATATGGAATGTTGAGGGGGATGGACCTGCTTGGTGGATTTCCTGACACCATCACTGCCTCCCTTCTTCAGCCTCTGCCCGCACATGCTCCTCTTCCTTGCACAGTGGAAATGCACTTACATCACATATTTATGGACATAAACATGTACCCATTGAGGGTGTTTCCATACATGTAAATATGCTTTACAATATGTGGACACTATGGTGACATTGGCAACATTAACACAGTGTCTTTGCTGCTGTATGATAGTTTCTTGTCTTTATAATAACTTTAATGTATTTTTTCTTTTTAATATTGTTTTTAAAGTCAGCTTTCATTAAAATAAATGGTGGTACTTTTCCATTCATTTGAATGGCAGTTAATGTCAAAACAAAATTTGTTAGAATCTGTTTCACCTTGTAATGAGATTTGCAATGCTATATTTGCTGCATAACCAAGAACATTATGAAAATTAACTACTGCACCTGCTCAGTAGTTAATATTCGCTCTTGCCCAGAAATATCTAGCTCATTTCAAATGTTTTCCCTAAAACACCTAAAGGTTTGCTCCATTTTAAGTACAATCAACCAACAAAAGGTATTTATTTATTTTTAATTAGGTCATTTTTATTCTAAACTAACACATGGCAAGGACCCTGCTGAAATCAGGTCCCAATCATGTTTTGTGAAGCTCCAGTACTCAAAAGAGCTTAATGGATTTCAAACTTTTTTTGTTTAAATATTATGCATCCCTGCTGATATCTCATAAAGCCAAATTTTAGACTATTGAGATTTGAAACCACTGAGATAGTAAACCCTGAAAATCTGGTTTTATAATGGAAACACCAACTTGACCTTAACTCTAGTACTGCTACTAAAATAAACAATTGTATTTTGATGCTAATGAATCCCTTTTCTAAATGAGATGTCACCAAGCAGATGTTAAATCTCTGGAATATCAGAGCTAAAACAAGTCTTTATACATTTTAATCCCAAACCACGGTTACTTGCAGAACATAGAAGATTACATGGCATTTCTAAATAAATACATCTAATCCCCAGAGTCACTGAAATTTGTAAGACATTATGAGCAGTCTTATTAAATCTTCAGAAACAAACTTCTGTCTATGATTTTGCAGTGGCACACTGGGAAATAAAATTCCTGGGAAGCAGTGGTGATGGGGGAGGAGGGTGATCTGTCTATAAAGAAAAGTAAATAGCTGTAGTAAGTATCGGAATAACAGAAAGCAACACACAACCATGTTTTGTCACTCATATCACTATGTCACCCCAGCTCAAATTATGAAGGTGATCGGTGTGGTATAAATACTTGGACTGGTTGATTGTCTGCCCCTATGTAACTGGGTTGGAAAGAGCACAAATAGCCCTGTGGCTCTGAACAGGACACAGCCACAATATGGCTAGGGAGCACAGGCATTGTGCATGCCTGGGTCTGTCTTTGATGTGAGCCTCCCCATCTGGTAGGCTGGTTATGAACAGGAGTCCATTTTGCACCCTATCTCAAGGTGGAAGAGTGCGCTTCCTAGAACACTTAAGTAAAACTGATTTATCTAGAATTCCTCCATCCTTCTTCAAAAGGCCTCTGTGCATCTCTTCCAGTGTGGGATATGCCACAGCTTTGCCCTCCATCTTCATATGCCAGTGATGGGGATTAGATAATCAGTGGCTCTCTAACCTTGATTATTACAACTAACTTCCTTCTTTACGGCCTCTACCAGTCTCAGTTCTTCACAGCATGCAAAATGCCAACATTCTTGCATGGACAAACAAGTGTGGTCACATCACCCCTATGTCCCTCCCACCCAAAAAATTTACTGTCTCATTCATTTCAAAGTCCTTGTTTTTAGAATCCTCCATGGGGTGTAGTAGCATCTGTACTCCCAAAAAAGCAGGGGTTGGTCAGTGAATCTGCATAGCGATGGATCTACTCAGGCTCCGTGAGAGCACAAAGAGGGGGGAGTAAATTCGGGAGTTGAGAGGCTATTGAGAATGGTGTGACCTCAGATGTATGCATGTAGAGACTGTCAGCTGCAGGGTCTAGCTGTGTTTTGTAGCATGGAGAGGCAGTCTCAAAGATGCACAGGACCCAAACCATAAATCAGTGGGTTTGTAAATCAAAACCAGTACTTTCAATTAAACCTGGAAGTAAATTAGAAACCAGTGCTAAGTAAGGGACCAATCCTGTTAACACTTATGCGTGTTACTAACCCTCCCTGAAATGTGAATAAATTTACACGGGTGTACGTGTTCGCAGTTCAGTGGAACTCAGTTCAAGTCCCAGTACAGCATATTGTAGAAGGCAATTCTGGGGGTGACAAAAACATGCATGACTGTGGTGTGGTTCACACCCAAAACAAATAGGCTACAACTTCCTTTTCAAGCACAAAACAGAGATTTGGGCCACAGCTGCCACCTCGATAGATGCAGTACTATAGATTAAGAGGTGGAAAAATGACAGTATAGCAGATAGATATCAAGATATTTGGTTACATTAATATTTAGTTTGCCTAATTTTAGCTTATACCTTCCATCTAAGTCACCTAAGTCTACTGCCATGAAAAGTAATAGGACATCTCATTTTGTAGTGTAACATGCCAAAGTTGTCATTTATCAGCACAGAGCAAACCTGATTTTATGAAGGTCTTTGAAGACATTAGACTCTCTTTCTAAAATTGGGATTCAGGTAATTAGATGTCTCCAGTTACAGTTTAGAGATATGTCTGGTTTATGGAAGGCCCGCTAATTGTGCAGCTCAATTGTTGTGAACTGTGGCTCAATTGTTAGCTCTGAAGGTGAGCTTTTGGGGAACTCCTCAGCTCCGCAGTACTGGAACTGAGGAGCTTGGCTATTGTAAAGCCTAGGAGAGCCATAGGAACTGAGCTTCACTCAATGCAGTCCCCAGGAACATAACCAATTTCCAGGTACATAAGTGTTTTGCTTAACCAGAGTTTGGTAAATTGCATTGAATAAAAATTACAACCAGCTCTAATTAATAAATCATGATTTTTGGTTGAAAAATAGCCTTTTTTATAAATCCCAAATTTTCATGAATTTTTGTTTGCTTTTCCAACAAAACTGAAAAATAAAAAATGTAGTCATTTTTTAAAAAAATCTGTCAGGTTTTGTTTGATTATTTTCCCCATTTCTCTCCTTTTTCCAGCCTCCCCTCTCTATGTTTTCAGGGCCAAAACTGAAAAAGAAAAGGAAGGGGTGTGAGGGAAGGAAAAAAGGAAGGAAAAGGGGAAAAATGTTAAAAGCAAATAAAATAAATCAGTAAAAGTGTCATGAAAAATTTCAAATAAAAAAAAATTCTGTTCTGAAGTTTCTGAAGCAAAAATGCTTGGCTTTCCCCCCCATTTTTGCATTTTTCATATTTTTCCATTTATTTTTTCATTCTCATCATTTTAACTTTTTAAAATATATTTGTTGAAACCTGATTGTCTTAAGTTAGATCAATATTGAATAAAAACTTTTTTCCATATTTGACCACACATTTTTGATTTTTTTTTAATTAACCAACTTAGATATTACAGAGTCCATTTCATGCTATTCATAACATTGCCTATGACAGGATATTCTTTGTTTTGAAATATTCTTTTGTTCTACATAAATCACTCCTTAATAACAGCAGGAATCTGAGATGTTCAGAGGAGAAGTTGTCACTAGCCCACAGATAACATGCATCCTTCACATGTTTAGGGACTGATCCTGCAAAAAAACATGCATGAGTAAATATAAAGTCATTCATAGGCATAAGTGTTTGGAGGGATGTGCCTTCAGTTATATATGAGCTATTGCAGTTGAGCATAAAAAGGAGCTATGTTTATATGATCCCAGTAAAACTTGTTTGGTTTTATTCTTACTCCTTCAGTAAAGGAAACATGATTAGCAGCAGAAATGAACAGGAGTGAGGGACTGTAGCATCTGTCTAAGCATAACTAGATTAGGAACAGTAGTCTCCACAAATTGGAGGGTTGTTGTAAGGCATGTCCGTTGAATAGAATTAGTTTTTGTTCAAATTAAATTATGCACATAAAGAATGATTATAAGGAAGCCCCAAGACTAAAAAAGATTAATTACAGGCCTATCATTAGAAGATTCTTTTGCATAATTCTATTAGTTTAATCAGATGTTCATTTTTCCCCCATATGTGGGGGAGCACATTTTACAAATTTTATGTAACTTAATACGCTGACTTTTATTTGGCCTGTATATTACTTTGTTCTAGCTGTGTGTGTGTGACAATATTGCAGAATTTTTAAAAAGGAAGATTGATTTATTTTAAACACTATGCAGAACGCTTTTAAAAAAGAAGCAGCAATTTGCTGAATGAAGCAAAGGGCCTGATTCCCCATTGCCTTGCACCTGCAAAGATGCCTTGCTATGGTGCAGCTATTTACACCTGTACAAGTGTGCAAAGCTACCCCAATTTGATTTTGGTACCCTCCCCACTTTCACCTTTAATGTCAAGTTACTCCTGGTTAATACTGTGTGTTTGTCTGTCACGATATAAGAGTTGCACAGTTGCTTCTTGTAGCTATTTCTGACTTCTTCCCTCTAAATAACACTAGAAGGCCTCCTGTTTGGCTGGCATAGCATAGTCCTTCCCCAAAGTGTTCTGTTCCAGGGATGCAGTGGTATAGTTCCTATTTTAGGACTAGTTGTCCTGTACAACAGAAAACTAGGCTCTGTCAGGGTTTTTGTCGGAAGTAATTTTCCACAAAGTCAGCTGCAGTATCTCAGCGGTGAGACTGACTGGATTTTGCCCAATAGGCAGGATGATTACTATTTCTATAGCACATGGAAGCATTTGGAGATGCAGCAAGTTGGCATATTCTTGTTACCAAAGATAAGAGTTAGACATGTTTCATATACTATTCACACATCCCACTGAAGATGGTACTTCTCAGTGTAAGATTACAACACGGTAAGATACTGGACAGAGGTATTTGTAAAGAAGCAAGATATTACAAAGAGATTGCCATAGAAAAACCCATGAGGAAATTCATAATTCTGTATTCAGTGCAGAATTGGATGGTGGGCAGCAAATAATATATATATAGGCCACTCGTTGACCAAAGAGGATAAAATGAAATATCCTCAGCACTTAATGAGGCAGGAGGCCTTTGGAAAAATAGTATGTGATCATGTAAGTAAAGAATGTATCATAATGTGTATGTGCAAGGGGGATGAATCAAGGTTGCAAATGCAACCTTAATTTATGCTTTTCCTAACTTTTACAACCTTAAGGGGTGGGGGTTAACATTTTAAAAAAGTAATTATAAAGTGACTGCAGTTAGAGTCAGATCCAGCTCCCTGCTCAACGGCTCCCAGCACAAGGGTGGTTGTTCAGAGGGCTGGAAGGGGGTCTTTTGGCTAGAGTAGAGGTTGGCCAGAGCCAGAGGATCACCACCTCTATAGATACTCCAGCCTTTTTTTACCCTGCTGGGAGCCATATTACCAACAAAAATTTTCCTGATAAAATATGCAGTATAATCAAAATCAGAAATTGTCATGGGAAAATGCCTATTTCAAGTACATTATTGGATTTTCAATGGGAAAAATCAAAACAAAATATTTCAATTTGAACTGACACCTAGAAATGAAGTAGGTTTTGATTGAAATTTTTCATTTTGACATTCCCAAACAAAACGTTTTTAGAAGGCCTCATTTCAAAGCATTTTTGATATTTCATCCCATTACAAGGTGAACGCATGTGTCAAGATATTGGAATTTCCTGCAGAATTAAGGTTGGGAATTTCAAAGGGAATTTCAACAGGACTTGTGCACAAAACTCTTTCAGAATCCCAAAATCCCAGCTAAAATCTATAGGACCAAATACCTTTCTCCTGTTTCAAACTTTAATACCGGTAATTAGACTTGGTATACTGGTTCCACCCTATACAGCAGAGTCATTTCCTATGCTGTAGCAGGTGGCACCCTGCAGAGTACAGCTCTGCAGAAAAGAGGGGTCCTGACACTCCACTGCAGGTTTCTCCTGTCCTCCCATCTGCTAACACACACACACAGCTGAACCTTCCTGGTTCCACTGCCTATTAGACCTTAGGCACTTACAGTGGGAGGGAGCAAAATTTGGCTCTGAGACAGTATGACAGGATTAATTAAACTATAGTAATAAATCTATGTGTTCAAGTGATTTGTGAGAGTGCAGGGCAGATGCCTATAACTCAAGCAGGCTAAAGCCACAGGTCCCCAGTTCTTGAAATTACAAAGATTTCCTGGGTAGTAAAGTAATAACTGATTCCTGTTAGCTCAGGGGCAGTTAATTTCCTGAGTACACTCTAATATTAAAAAAAAAAAATCAGCTCACTTTCTATATTCTTAAGTATGTTTAGAAAACTCACCTTGTTATTTATGGAACCTGGGGGCTTTACTGTGACATTCCAAATTGAAACTGGAGGTTCATGTTCCGAGGGGTACGGGAGAACAGCATTTAATCTGTTACTAGTCCCAACAATAAAATTGAACAGATCCTCTTTTGCCATCTCATCACCCTTCACAGTCAACACAGAAAGAACGCTCTGCTTCCCAAATTTGTTCAGGGTATAAAACCTATTTAAGACATTGTCATAAATATAAAGGGAAGGGTAAACACCTTTAAAATCCCTCCTGGCCAGAGGAAAAACCCTTTCACCTGTAAAGGGTTAAGAAGCTAGAATAACCTCGCTGGCACCTGACCAAAATGACCAATGAGGAGACAAGATACTTTCAAAGCTGGGGGCGGGAGGGAACAAAGGGTCTGTCTGTCTGTGTGATGCTTTTGCCAGGAACAGAAAAGGAATGGAGTCTTAGAATTTAGTAAGTAATCTAGCTAGATATGCATTAGATTCTGATTTGTTTAAATGGTTGATAAAATAAGCTGTGCTGAATGGAATGTATATTCCTGTTTTTTGTGTCTTTTTGTAACTTAAGGTTTTGCCTAGAGGGATTCTCTGTGTTTTGAATCTGATTACCCTGTAAGGTATTTACCATCCTGATTTTACAGAGGTGATTCTTTTATTTTTTCTTCAATTAAAATTCTTCTTTTAAGAACCTGATTGCTTTTTCATTGTTCTTAAGATCCAACGGTTTGGGTCTGTGTTCACTTATGCAAATTGGTGAGGATTTTTATCAAGCCTTCCCCAGGAAAGAGGGTGTAGGGTTTGGGGGGGATTTTTTGGGGAAAGACGTTTCTAAGCGGGCTCTTCCCTGTTATATATTTGTTAGACGCTTGGTGGTGGCAGCAATAAAGTCCGAGGGCAAAAGGTAAAATAGTTTGTACCTTGGGGAAGTTTTAACCTAAGCTGGTAAAAATAAGCTTAGGGGGGTTTTCATGCAGGTCCCCTCATCTGTACCCTAGAGTTCAGAGTGGGGAAGGAACCTTGACAGACATAGCAATACATTTACTGTTATTTGACAGTTCGAATTGTGGGTTCTTTTTTGTTTTGTGTTATTTGTTTGAGACTAAAAAGAAACTTGTAAATACACTGATAAAATGAAGGGTTAAAAGCCAAACAGAAATAAAAGTTGTACTTCTCTTCTAGAAAGATACCTTCACATTTTTTCCTACTCCTTTGCAGTCTGACAATCTAAAACAAGTCTATTATAATTAATTCTAATGAGATGAAATTATCTGTTCTATGGGGAACTATTTTGCTTATATATGGTTTAAAGTCAAGTCAAAAAAATGACATGCCCTAAAACTACTCTCATCCAGCTCCTCAATATGCATTTTTTTCTTCACATCAGAGACTCTTGCAAAATAACAGATCATGAGACTTCTTATTTTATTGTATGTAAATGTAGGAACCTATTCTGTCTTGTTTTGCTACGGCAGGGGTAGCTAGCCATCCAG
Organism: Caretta caretta; assembly: GCF_965140235.1. NCBI lineage: Eukaryota > Metazoa > Chordata > Testudines > Cheloniidae > Caretta > Caretta caretta. Next base: position 49,350,206 of record NC_134216.1, on the reverse strand, counting down.
CCGATGGTATTCTGGTTAACTAACAGTCTGCTCTTAGATGCATGCAAATACCATCTATGTGGCTGGGTGTACAATTTCCTCATATTGCTGAGGAATCTTTAGTTGTGTGTGTCCCATTCTGCTGCTTTTGCTGGATGGAGACATAGGACTGGTCTATGAGTTGAAGGTCTTTGGTAGGAAGCAAAGCTAAGCAAGAGGCAAGGGTCCTCTGTGTGGTTGTCCCTGGCCTCCTTCAATTCCTTTTGGTCCACAGGTGCTTGGAGAAGAATTAACACTCATTCATCATATTTCTGAATGATCCTAACAAAACTCTGCAAGAGAATCCGTACAGAGGCTTCCTCCTCCAAAAATCCCTTGTCATGGGTATTTCCATGATATTCCATAGGAACATCTTGAGCCCAGTCTGATTTATCATCTGTTTACCACTATCAAGGCACACAATGCTCTTCCTAAAATACAGTCTCATTTTTTCTGCCTTCCTGCACCTAACTAATGTTATGATCCAACTGATCCTGAGTCTCTGCTACACCTGCCTGCAGCTTTTTGCTTTCAGCCTGAACCTAGGTCTTCCAATGAGCACGAAATCTTATGGGATGTATTTTACACTGGGGAATTGCTGGGAGAAATAGGAATCTACCAATCTAAGAGATCCCAGGCTTTTTTAAAGTAGGTATCTGGTGTAATGAAATGTTGTTTGGTTGCTATGAAATATGCTGTGAAAAGTTCCAGACAAAGTGTGGTTCCTCAGAAACAAGACAGATATAGCTGTAATTCAAGCTGTGCAGAAGCCTGTTTGTGTCTGTAATTTATTATCATTATTATTTATTATTTATTATTTGCATTACTGTAGCACTTAGGAGCTCTAATGTTTTCTTTAAAAACGCCCCCTGTTTAAAGCAGACTGTGATTCCATATATGATAACACCAGGTTCCCAGAACAGATATCATAGTGGGGCATGGATCACTGTCTCCACTGAAATACCTCTGGTAACAGATTAAAATGATATGGACTCATATCTGAGCCTTGTGTGCCAACATGTTAAGATTTTCCTTTCCCTAATATTATGTTCCAGTTTAGTCACTGCTTTCTGATTTGAATCAAGCTTTTGCCATGTCTAGCATTCTGTTTAGTCAAATGATTAAAACAATTTTCCAGGTATCAACTACATTAAAGATCAGATTTTTCAAAAGAGTCTGACTCCCATTTAGGCACTCAAGTGGCACATTTTTGAATGTACTCAATGTACGCCTTAATCCAGCAAAGCACTTAAGCACATGTTACTGTTGGGGGAATTCTGCACCACTGGGCAACGGAGAATTTGTGCAAAATTAGTGTCCAGAATTTCCACACACTCCTCTCCCCCCCCGCCCCAGAAATGGGCTGCAGAGCTACTGGCTGCCACTAGGGGCAGCTAGACCCCGCAGAGCCCAGCTACGCAGCTCACAAATAGAAGGAGGGAGGGAGAAGGGGAGGGGGAGCTGGGGAAGGTTCCAGGGAGCTGCAGTTCCCAGCACACCCTGAAGGCAGGAGGGAGCTTGCAGCCTGTTTCTCCCTGTAGACCCTAGGCCAGGGGTGTGCAAACTTTTTGGCCTGAGGGCCACGTCGGGGTGGGGAAATTGCTTGCAGGGCCATGAATGTAGGGCTGGGGCAGAGGGTTGGGGTGTGGGAGGGAGTGTGGGGTATGGGGAGGGGTGCGGTGTGCAGGAAGGGGCTCAGGTAAAGAGGTTGGGGCACAGGAGGGGTGCGGGGTGTGCAAGGCAGCTCAGGGAAGAGGGTTGGGGTGCAGGAGGGGATGCACAGTGCGGGAGGGGGCTCAGGGCAGTGATTCAGGGAGGAGTGCGGGGTGCAGCAGGGGGCTCAGGGCAGGGGGTTGGGATGCAGGAGGGGTGTGGCTGGGGTTGGGGTGCAGGGTGTGGTGGGGGCTCCGGGCAGGGAGTTGGGGTGCAGGAGGGGTTTGGGGTATGGGCTCTGGCCCGGCACTGCTTTCCTGGAGTAGCTCCAGGGTGATAGCGATGCACACCGGGGCCGCTCCAGGAAGTGGCCGGCACCACGTCCCTGCGGCTCCCGTGCGTCTGTGAGTACCTCCCTAGAAGATCCCATTGGCGGCGGTTCCCTGTTCCTTGCTAATGGGAGCTTCGGGAGAGGTATCCACAGGCAACAGCAGCGCGCAGAGCCCTCACCCCCTTTTCCCCCAGGGGCCGCAGGGATGTGGTGCCGGATGCTTCCCAGAGCAGTGCGGGGCCTGCGCGCCACGGGGGTGGCAAATCCGTGAGCTGGATCCAAAGCCCTGAGGGGGTCAGATCCGGCCTGTGGACAGTAGTTTGCCCACCTCTGCCCTAGGCTCTGGGGTGTAAGGGATGCGGGTGTCTCAGGGGGGCGAGAAGGGGGGTATAGCTGGGCTCTGGGGTGATAGGAGGTGCAGGTGTCTCACCTCCCCTGGCTGGGCTCTAGAGGGGAAGAGGCAAAGAAACAGGAACTGGATTGTTGTAGGGGTTTCTTTAACACTCTACTCCTGGGAGAAATGTTTTGTGTCTGTATTGTTACAGACCGTTGCTGACAGGTATTTTGAAATAAATTACCAAAATTGAAATTTGTGTGATTATATAGTGTTTTGACAAATAAAATATGCTGAATTTTAAAATATTGTGCACAGAATTTTTAATTTTTTGGCAAAGAATTCCCTCAGGAGTAACATGTTTAGTTTTAAGCACAAATGTAGTCCCATTAACTTCAGTGGCCCTGCTCATGTGCTGAAGTGCTTTGCTGCATTAGGGACTAGATCTCAAAGTGCTTTACAAACAGCCAGATTCTGATGCCTTTACTTACTTTGAGCAGTACCATTGAAATCAATAAGACTATTTGAGAAATAAGTGGCAGAGCCAGCTATAGAATTCAGGTCTCTATTCCCAGTCTGGTGCCCTATCCACTGGGTTTTGTCACTATTCCAATATATTTAGACCAGTAAGTTTTTAGTTTTTAGCATTTCTTTCTGACTTTTTTTCAAGCACAATTATTTTGTTCTAAAACTTCAAATTCAAATATATAACTATCTCTACACCCACTCGTATTTGAAAGAGTACATTTTAGCTTCAAGTCTAAATAGGAATTTTTAAAAAGGCAAAACTTTTAAGACACTGAAATAAAAAGTATCCTATCTGAATGTTTTAACACTTCTCTCAAGATTTTTCAGTTTACTAATACATGTCTTTAAGTACTTTCTTTGATCAGACGTTCAAATGATAAATGTATCAAAATAAAATTAGCTGAAAAATAAAATTTTAGTTAGTTGAAATGTTGGTAAAGCATGGGCATTTAAGAAATTGTGAGTCTGTTTAACAGAGAAGGATAACACAAAATACATCTCATCTAATTAGATGAGATATTAAAGATTTAGGTTTTACACAGACTTTAAGACCAGAAGGGACATTGTTCTCTAGTCTGAGAAGGTGATTTCAGGTGTTAAAGAATTTTTCTTCTTCATCCTCTGATAGTATTGGTAACTGAGAATCTCTTGGGGTTATTATTGCTTTTTAGGAACACATAGGTTAACGGTGGCCAATTTTAATCCCCATTCACTTCTATTATCGACAAGAGAGAAAAATCAATTTAAATTATTCGTTGATGTTCAAATCCATATACTTTTCCCACCTTCATTTTCTGTTGCTTCATGTTATTCAAACCAACAAAAATAAAATTATATTCAAGATGCAAATGTGAGTCAGTGACCTTGTTCTGCATGTGAACTTTTCCATATGTTTTCAGCACTTCTGAGATCTATGGCTGGAGCAGGCAGAAAGTTTTGGGTGTCTCTGTCGTTGTGGGGTGTATACCACATTTTTGCCATTGTGAGCTTACTGGAGGATTGGCAATGAGCTTCAACACTTGGTGTGCTCTCATTTTCTAGAGTTCAGAGATCTGAGGACCAACTTCTTGATTCTCATCCATAGGAAACAATATTAAAAGCCTTAGCAAGCTGCTGTTTGGGCGGGTAGTTGTCATGCTTGTGATTCAATAGGTTACTTTTAATTAGTTAAAATGTCATTTTTTTAAAATTTCAGGGGCAATTTTGTACAGCAGGGACTTGGACAAAACAGATAGCATCTCTGTCAAGTTTAATGAGTTCTTTACACCTGAGTGACAGCCTAACAATTCTTTCAAAGGGAGGTCAAGGTTAGTTTGGCACATACTGGCCAGCAGAAGTGAACAGCAATCTGAAACATAAATGTCAGGATGAAATCTGAGTAATTTAAAAAGAATGCAGTGCTGAGATAGGCTTTACTCCCTTCTCTGGTACCATCAACATTTGAAACCTGTCATAATGAGGAATGCATCGCTAATATCCACGGACATTCACTCTGCTTCCAACGTGGATAAGAAGATGATAGCCAATAAATTTTCAGTAAAAGAGACATCTTCAACTTAATATCCCACTACTGTCTGATTTATTTTTAACATGTTATTGTATAAAATAATACACCCACACATAAAATACAATAAGTGAAAGATTAGAGAAAATGTATTTTGGTCTATTTTTTCCTGTTGACTTATTTCGTGCCTCTGACAGTACTTGGGTGGGATTTTTAATGTTATCAATATGGCATGTATCGTTGTTTTCAACAGGAGTAGACTTAGGCTAGCATAGTGGGCTTTTGGAAATCCTACATTTTGTGTACTTAGTACACAAACTTAGTTTCCCCTGCATAGTCACTTAAGACCTGATATGGCAATGAGCTTGATGTAGGCAGACTCCTATGCCCATTTCAAACTCAGGCAGATTTCCTTGCATGATTAGAGCCTTAGTCAGTTTCCTCTGTTTGTATGCCTCTTTCACACAGCAAAAAGAGAGAGAGAAGCATGTTTGAAAATAAGAAAATGTGATTGTGAAACTTCAAAATTTGGCTGGAGAATTTGTAACTACTGCCTAAAACTACTTCTGTTTTGTTTTTTAATTATTTTAAATTGATGGTCCCTTTAGAATAATATAGAACACATCAGCATTGAGAAGCTCTGCTCATTCACTCTCACAAGGTAAATAATATTTTTTTGGTGGGCGAATAAAATATTGTTTGTTATTTCATTATTATCATTATCATGATACAAGGACAGGTAAATAGATTTTGTGCCTGAGTGCACAAACTGGAAACTTGCAGTGCTTTGTATGACTCCCAAATCATTTTGCAAAACCAACTATACAAATTTAATAGCTTAGAAATGCCTTTAAGGCCTCCCTACTAAATATTTCTCTTAAATCAGATGTTAGGGAGCAGACAGAAACATGTTTTTCTATTACCCTGATTAAAGCAGTTATCTAGAGCCTGCTTTTGTACACCAGTTAAAGATATACTAATGAAGCAATGTTAAGCAGTCAAAGACCGCCTCATCTTAACAAATTTGTAATCTGTTCCATTTTTCCTATCATGGCTGCTGTTCTTAGATTCCATGAGCACTGCATATTAGTGCCAGGCAGATGTGTGGAACCAGCTCCTAGAAATTCAGTGATAAAGGGGAAATTGCATTGATGAAAGTCCTGACCTTGAATTCTTTACAAATCACTGAACTCAACAGGAGTTTGGATGCACAAGGAATGCAAGATCAGACCCTAGTTATGATAACTGAAGCTTATGTGGAATCTCATTGAAAACTTTAATGTAAGGTGAGGGGCTGCATATAAGCACAGGAATCTGCCCACCCATATGAGTTTGCAGCATCAGGCATGTGGATGATTTAAATAGTAATTGTATTTAAATCTATAATATACAATATTAAAAGTCTTTTACATATAGGTAAAGACCAGCTTTATAACTGCATTAGTCTATCAGTATAAGCTGCCCTTGAAATGTTTCCCAGAAGTAGCTATACTTTGGTGCGATGATGATTATTCTTTTACAAAAATGCAATATACCTTGCAATGCAATATCATATAACTTGCAAACAACTTTGTTGTACATTCCACTAGGGCTACATTCTCTGGGTTCTACTCTACATACTCAGACTATCAAGATGGCAACTTTCAGTCTGGCTGTTAATATCTATTAAGGATTAAATATAAAAATATTGAGAAAACTGTTCTTTGTAGTCAGATGTAGTTATTGAAATACATCCTGGTACTTCACAGCTTTCCTTAAAGGAGGACTGCCTATAACTGAAAGACAAGATTTCATTAAAATAGGATGGCAGGAATGTCTCTTCATTGCCAACCAGCTAGTGTTTCCTAATTATCTAAGGTTTCAGAGTAACAGCCATGTTAGTCTGTATTCACAAAATTATTTTAAATTAAAATTAAAAAATTTTGCTAATTATCTAAATGACTCTAGCCACAATTATCTGGCTGCATGTCAGTTGCACTCCCCTCCCAGAGTTTGATTCTGTTCCCACTGAAGTCAAGGCAAAGATACCACTGTGTTCAGCAAAGTATGGTTGACCCCCTTTTGTCCCTTCTGGATCCCCCCCCCCCACACACACACTTTCCCGTACAAATGAGGTTGATTAGCCCTATGTTTTTTCCCTAACAAATGTAAGACTGATTGAGGTTATGCCTTAGTAGGATGACAGGAAGAGACTGACTGCTGGGTATGCTGTTTTGAAGGCAGAGTATACACAAGGTATCTGATGACCAGAAATAAATTGCCATCGTAACCCACTGCGTTAAAGTTAATGGGACAGCATGTACATTAGCAGCCTGGTCATGTTTACCTTTCCTGCTTATCAAAGGTGGATTTGATTAAAATGTCCCTTTAACATAGAACAGCTGTTGTAATTCACTTTAAAATGTCAGGGTTGATGAGAACGTTGTGGTATTTAGGTACTTCATAATGTTATTTCACTGGTATGAAATGTAGGCTGTATCTAAGCATTGCTTTAAAATTTTAGCAAAAGGAAATTAAACAATTGCAGATCAAGGCTGTCTTTATAGGCTACCAAAATTCATAGTTAGTAGCCCAATTATCCTAGACAGGAGCACAAAAGTTCACAACAAATCAAAAAGTGTGACTTTGAAGCCTGACTAACCAATTAGGAGCTTTGTAAAACACATCTGTGGATGCTTTAGTTTCAATGTTTCATTGATTTTACATTATGTCAAGAACTGATCAAAATCTGTGATATCTCTGTAAGGTGATTTTGGTTTTGATCTTGAAATAAGATCAGTCTTGTTAAAATTCAATTACTCTATATTACATATTTGAGTAGAATGCTGGCTTTCATTTTAATTCAACGATGGTTGCCCCTCCACCTCCAAAAGTGAGTTTAAAACTAATAAAAGTTGTTGGACTGAAAGTGCTAGAAATCCTCTATGAAAACAGATACAACTTAGGCAGTGATGCAAACTGCCCAAATATTATCATATTAAATCTTATTCTTTAGGGACAGTGTCAAGGAATGGAGGAAAATTCATTCCATACTTGGCTTCTCTGCTGAATCTGGACCTGATCCAGTGTTCGCTGATCAGTCGAAAAACTCCCAGTGTCTTTGGATAAGAGTATCTGTCTATGAAGATAGAATTTTATGCTAATTTTTGTGATGTGGACATATCTGAACTGATACTATAAATTCACTTCATATAGTTCACCAACTACATGATAGTTGGTACAGACTTTTGATCACTTTCGATTTGGATCCAATCCTAACTACACTCAACCACTAGTGAGTTCAATATGTTGATGGCACTCAGTGAGTTGAAAGCATTCAGTACTCTTGCAGTTTGCAAGGGCTAAGAAACTGATGGACAGATCTCCACAGCATAGAGGAGTCCTCAGCCAGAGTACAGCCATCATATCTCACTCCCTCCTGGCCTTGCTGCTGGGGACAGACTGGTGTGGTAAGGAGTATGAATGGAGTGCTGTTGAACTCTGGCCATTTTCAGCTGACAGAGAGTTCTTCAGGAACCATTACCGGTGGGTGTAGTTGAGTGCAGATCTGAGGCTGTTCCAATGAATGGTGGGGCAGAGACCAAGATGTAGAGCTGGCCTGATTATCAGGGAGCCACAGCCAGCTCCTTTACATCTCTAAGCTGAGTGGAGATTGGACATAGCAGGGAATTTGGCCCTTAGTATCTGATTAAACCCTAGCCATTTGACATTGTAGTACTGTTACAAATTTGCTATTTTACTCCTATTGTGTAAAAATAAAGGTTTCCCAATAAATCTTGTTTGCTTCTGCTACTTATTCTTCATTTCAAATCAGAGCACCATGAGAAGGCATGACTAGCTTGAACTCAAAGGAAGTTGCACTTTCCTACACGAAGGCTGAATTTGGTCTATCTTATTATTTTCTAGTTATGATGTCAGCCACGTGACTTCTTTGGAAACGCGAGAATGTCACAAGCGATGTCTGTTCCTGGACTCCAGGATAAAGAGCTGGGCATTGAATCGAACAACAGAAAGTATCCTGTATTTATGCAAATATTTTTTAATGATACGGCTCAAAGGTGGAAAAATACACACACCTGATATACTAGTAGTATTTGTTCCTACATGGGATGCTTTCCCAGTTTTCCATGAGACATGACTAGCTCTTTCAGACAGTGAGCACTGTATACAAAACAAACACTGAGGGCCAAATTCTCCATTGTGTTCTGGGCCTTTGTGCTGTTCCAGTAGTATAGAGGGGATGTAATACTATCAATTCCGGCCACCAGGGAATAGTGCTGGAGACGCAGAATTCCTGGGGTTCTTCACTATCTCTCAAGAATCCTCAGTGTGCAGTGTGTCCTGGGGCTTGCACTGGGGAGAAATGGGAGTAGCCAGAGCTCGGTTACTCTCTCACTACTTTTGACTGACTTTGAGTCATTGGCAGGTCAGTGTAAGTTAGAGTAGATCTTGTCCTCAAAAGTGACTACCATTTACAAATGGCAGAATATGTTTCCTGCTCTCTTGTTAAATACCATTTAAATGCACAAGCATTATATGAAAACTAACAAAGCAATATGAAAGTAAATTTAGATGTAATAACATTTTACTGCTAATCTTTTAGATACTACACCTGGATTTACTGCACACTGTGTGGTGTATACTACCTCTGGCTGTGATCTTGTGACATTTCATAAGCCACCTAGGGTTCTGTCTGGTTAGTTGCTTGTACAAGGAAACTAGACCAATAAAGAAAGCAATGCTTGTGTTTCAGTAGGTTTAGTGGTAGTATTTCATATATAGAGAGAGCCATATGGTTCTTTTCTGAAGTAAAATAAGATGCACCCTTGGACTTTAAAAGGTTAAGGGTTTGTCTACACTGGCAAGTTTCTCTGAAGTAAAGCACCTTTTTGTGCTCAAACTGTACACCACTGCCAAGCCACTTTCTGCGCAGAAACTCCTCGGTTGCAGCTCTGCAAAAAAAACCACGTCGACAAGAGTCGTAAGGCTATTTGCACAAAGACTCTGGCGCTCCGTTGCCATGTGAACACTTGATTGCTTTCTGCGCTGTAATTGGCCTCGGGAGCTGTCCCATAGTGCCTCAAGTGACTGCTCTGCTCATTGTTTTGAACTTGGCTGCCTTGGAGTCATGCGCCCTCCCCTTTCAAAGCACCATTTCTGACAGCTGTTGTGTGCTGTGCTGATCTGCTCTGGGACACAATGCAAACCATTAATGTGGAATGCTTGTGTTGTTGAACACAGAGGTGTGTGTGTGTGTGAGAGAGAGAGAGATTGCTGTGCAGAGAGTGCAGGGAGGGAGGTGGGGGCTGATGTCGGGGTATCCCCCTCCCCTGCCTCAGGACTGGTTGCTTCCTGCCACTGTCTGAACTTAAAAGACAGTGTGCTGACACACTCTCTTTCCCCCAGAACACACTGTCTCCCCCCACACACACACACTTCCTGTCGCACACACTCTCTGCCCCCACCCTTCAGTTGAAAAGCAATGGCAATGTAGTAGGATGCCCATGGAATAATGGGGTTTGTTGGACGCCGTGCCTGTCCCAGGAGGCATTGCAAACCCTTCCCAAAGCGCCCTGTGGTCAGCTGCGCAGTGGGAGAGCTACCACTGTGCCCGGCTGTCTTTGGTGTTGCAAGAGCTGCTAATGTGGATGTGCTCCAGCGTCACAAGCAGCACAGTGTGGACACGCAACAGCGGTTTAATTCCAGCGTTTTAATAAAAGTGGTAGAGCTTGTGGCGCAGAAACTTGCCAGTGTGGACGTACTCTAACACAAAATTCAAGAGCACTGTTAAAACATTATTTGGTCCCATCTGCTCTGGAAGACCAGACGTCATTGGGGTAGGACTGTGTTTTACCCACAGTGCTCAACGCTGCAGAAAGAACCTAAAACTCAGAAAAGAATTGTTTGCAATAAGGTCACTAATACGTTTCTGGTTTTCAAATGTACTGGCAGCAAAAGCAGTCCAGCATTTGGAATCATACTAACTTTTTTTTCATGATCACTCAATCCAGGTTATACTGGCAATTCTTATATAGACAGAACATGTTTTGCCCCCCAGTGCTAAAATGTAATATGAAATACTTGATGCACCTGTAGCAAACAACTTAAAATTCAGACCTTTATAACATAAACTTTATTAAAATTTACGAAGCAGGAATTTAAAAATGGGGCTAACCGTGAAAACTTTTTTTAGTATGCATTCACAAATAATTATTGTTAAGCCATAAAGATGCTGGATTAGTTTATTTTACTCATTGTTCTCCTATAAATAAAATTGGCATTCCTTTCATTATCTGATATGAGTTGTGTCTGTACTTGTATAAATATAAGAACATAAGAATGGCCATACTGGGTCAGACCAATGGTCCATCGAGCCCAGTAACCTGTCTTCTGACAGTAGCTGATGCCAGATGCTTCAGAAGGAATGAACAGAACAGGGCAACTTATCGAGTGATCCATCCCCTGTCATCCAGTCCCAGCTTCTGGCAATTAGAGGTTATGGGGCACCCAAAGCATGAGGTTGCATCCCTGATCATCTTGGCTAATACCCATTTATGAACCTACCATCCATGGACTTATCTAATTCTTTCATGAACCCAGTTATACTTTTCGCCTTTACAACATCCCCTGGCAAGGAATTTCGCAGGTTGAGTGTGTGTTGTGTGAAGAAGTATTTCCTTTTGTTTGTTTTAAACCTGCTGCCTATTAATTTCATTGGGTTACCCCCGATTCTTGTGTTATGTGAACGGGTAAATAACACTCCCCTATTCACTTTTTCCACACCATTCATGATTTTATAGACCTCCTATCATATCCCCCTCTTACTCGTTACTTTTCTAAGCTGAGCAGTCACAGTCTTTTTGATTCCCTATCAGATGGAAGCTGTCCCATACCCCTCATCATTTTTGTTGCCCTTCCCTGCACTTTTTCCAATTTTATCCTTCATAGTTTTAGATATATGGCTGTACATATATTCTAAATGAAATAAGCAGACAATTATAACAAATCAAATACTTGTTTAACAAGTTTTCAAAGTGCATAACAGAGGTCAGTGGTAAAATTCCCAATCACTTCAGTGGAGCTGGAATTTCACCCGGAAAGACATCCCTCTTCTATATGAACATAATAGTTCTCTTATTTAATTTAGTATGTGTGTGCATATGAATACCTATGTTTTTAAAGATTGACCAATATAAACCAGATGTTTCAACTTTACCTTCTTGTAGCTCTGTAATCTTTTTGGAAGGAAAACAGAAATTCTAAGTATCATTGCTTTGAAAGCTGCATCTTCTTAGTTTCATGACTCCAAGGACAATCTTCAAACAGCTTTTCACATACAGTACCCTCTGTGACTAAGAAAAAAACAGGAAAAGTCAGTCACTTGAACAGATCGTTCAATATGGTCATTTGTTCAAAGGATCCAGAGCCCATTGCTTCAGCTATATTAAAGTGTGCAGTATGTGTTAAATTGCAGTGAGCAGTGATGGTCACAGTAGGAATTAAAGTTAACAAAAATAAATGGATTAAATTCTAAATTTTATGGGTCACCAAAAATTGTCTTCATATCAGCAGAGGGTTACCTTGCAGGCATACATTTTAGATGTATTAAAAAGAGCTCAGAATAAGCATACAACAGAAACATAGCTGCCTTCTTTCTTGCGCCTGCCAAAAAAAAAAGAAAAAAAGAACTTGCAAAAGGGCAAGGTTTAAGGTCTGCCCAGCAGAATAAAGTATTGTAAATAGCTATCGTTGGGTTCTGTAGTTCACTGTTCCTTTCTATAGCATCAGTCCATGCTGTGGCAGAATTGATACAGGACTGGATAGAAATCCTTATCAGAAGCCATTCTGGGGGCAGTTATCACTGGAAAACAAGACTTCTACAACAACAGAAATAACTTTGGATTACTTGGCAAATACACTGTCTTAGCTGGTTTATACATTGTCTTCGATGGTTTATATAAGAACAAGAGGCATCTGAAAATTGTACAATGAAGGATCACTTTTCAACCAAAACAAACATTTTCTTTTCATTTGTTTGATTTCACCTTAAATGCTTTAGACAAAACTATATATTTTTGTTCCTTTCAATGTTTTTAATGAAAATGGAATTTTGGTTTTCAACCAATCCTAATAAGAACTAAGAGATGCCATTGCCTTTGAGAAGGAGTTACTATTCAATGTAATATGTACCATAAAACTAGACCTGAGGGAGTTGAGGGAAGCACTGAATAAACAGACAAGATATTAACACACAAGTGGTCTCCCTGTCATGTTTATGAAGTGGCCATAAACACATGTTGGGAGGTGGACCTATAATATACCTCAGGAGACCCTATCCACTACAGAGAATTTGTGACCCACACGTGAATGGTTCCCTCTGCATGTGAATCTCCCTTCCTCATGCAGCAGGCTGCCTCTGTGCCTGCCACAGAGGATGCACAGTGGTTCTGGGAATCTGGGGCTGGCATGGGTAGTGGATTGGCGAGGGAAGGAGTGAACAGGCTGCATAGGCATCCCCATACCCAATGAAAAATCCATTGGTTAATATCCTGTTTTATATTATTCTTCCACTGCCTCTCCATAGCTCCCTGTGATGGGAATCCTCCTTCGTTAAGAGGCAGTCCTGGGGTGGCCACGTTATCAGGAAGCAAGGCTAGAACTGCAGTGCTGCTCCAGTTACTCCAGTCAGTTCTGCCAGGACAATTTATTTTCCCATGTAGTGTCCACATATTGCACATCACTTCTGAGTTCATTCTCCACCTTCACTTCCAATATCAATCACTAGTCCTCCCACCTGCAGTGAGGCAGCATTGAATGCTCTCCACCTGTGCTGCTATGATGCCAGGCTGCCATTAACATGATGTTCTTTTTAAGCAATCTGCCAATATGACGATCACAAACCACTCGAATGTATCTTGACTAGCCCTCTGTGCTGTCTGACTGTTATGATGTGGCTTTTCTTTTACTTCTGCCCAGAATAGTAAAAGCATAGAAAGAGAGAGAGAGAACCAGATTCTTATTCTATGAGCCAGTCTTTTCAACAAATGCTAAGAGAATAATAAAATAACAATTTATTATTTGTTGTTGGAAGAATCCATTTAAAACAAATGAACTAACACTTTCCAATTAACACTTTGCATTTTTAGGTTTACAGGCCACAGGAAAATAACTGAGAATTTCACAGATAATTAGTGGATTTGTTAAAGCAAGAATGGTATTTCTTTAAATACCTGGCAAGTTGGTGTTTCCCTAAGGAAATGAGATTTTATTTCAGCACAAGAGACAGCTTAACTGCATGTACTCCAGCCTTATATTTAGTTGGTTATATGTTGCATCTAAATTGCATAGAGTAGTGGTCCCCAAACTTTTTATGTCACAGCCAACCTGTAATGTAATCTGTCCACTCCCACACGCAGACCCCAGAGCCGCTGTTGGGAGCAGCAGCTGGGGCTGGGTATCCCTTCCCTGACCACCTCTATTTTTAGTAAAAGTCAGGGACAGGTTTGGGCTTCCCTGAATTTTTGTTAATTAACTGTGACCTGTCCATGGATATTTTACTAAAACTACCCATGACAAAATCTTAATCTTGCTTATACTACACTTTTCCCAAAGCACCTTTGGCTGGCATGTTTTTCTCCTTTAGAACATTTTTTCTTCTCTTACACTTAGAAAACAATTATCTGACTGTTTCAGTAAGGAAAGTATAGGCTACTGATTATTGTCAAGCGTTCCATAATATGGGACATTTTTTTAGTTGCTCTTTGCTGTGGTGGTTGTTGCAACCTCTTAAACTGATCTGACACTTGAAATTATTTTACTTATTCTGATAATCTAGTTGATAAGGCAAATGTTGAAAAATCCCACTAATGTAGGCTTGGACATGTCCCAGTGTATCCTGCTCCTCAAGTGAGAAAATCCTACAGCATTTAGTAATCCTTCAGTAATCTTGTGAAAATATGTAACAATATTATGTTTGCTCAGAAAGATTTTAGTTAATCAGTTCAGAATGTTGAATTAGATCTAGAAGCTGTGTTTACTCTTGGCTGTTCCCAGTTAGCAAAGGATAAAGCTGGGGAAAGGAATTTAAGTTAAATTGACTTCTAATAGGAAACAGTCTCATTAAAACTCAGATATGAGGCTGTGTCTGATAAAGATCTTTTTTACTGTGGCATTCAAGTGACCAAATGACTAAATTCTTCATTAAGGTATAAATAGGGATCTGCGGTCTTCACACTTTCATTAGGACATCAGCCTGCTTTCTGTCTACATATATGGAGAATTATCCACTTCTACATGCTTCTAAAACGAAGCATCACTTCTTGGTACACTATTTCTGCACTGATTAACTGCTTTTCAAATGTAAAATGGAACTCATCCTTCCCCTCTAAGTATAGCTACTAACTACAGTAGGTTGCCATTCGTGATAGATGAATGGAAAAAAATTCAGAGGTTCTGTTTAGTTTGGATGCTCTGGAAAATTGGGTGTTTGTGGGGATATCCAGCAAGAACCAGCTCTCACACAGTTCCTTAACAGTTAATGTCAAGGCTGATTCCCCACTCTGGTACTTTGAGTGCAGAAGGTGAGGGCCCACAAGGATTCTAAAAATTAATACTGGCCACTCCAGGCTTGTATTAAACTTCCAAGGTTACACCTTCTCTCTGACCTTGGATGGGTAGATGCTGCCACCACCCAAGTGCAAAACCCATTTGAGAACCCAGGAAGGGTTACTTGGGAATTCCTTCCTGTGGGGGACCTTGAAGCCCTTTCAACCCCCCTCTGGGGAAGAGCAGAGAAACAAAAACAAAGGAAATCAGCTGTTCCCACAAGCTAATTAAACACCATGTGCACAAACCTCTTAAAACACAAAAATCCAATTCTATTCTGAAAGGTAAATGTTATTAATTAAAAAAAAGAGAAAAAAAAACATCTGGGAACACAGGGTTTTAATTAAAAAAATTATAAGGATTAAGCATTAAGAATAGCTTCCTTGAGGTCCAGCTTAAAGGTTACAAGCAAAACAAAAGCACCTGCGGTTAGCACAGAGGAGTCCACAAGCCATAAAGAAATACAAAGAGAGAAACCCAATCGCGTCATCCTAGACATTCCTGATCTTACATATCTGGGGTTTTAAATGAGTAGTTTCTAGGTATGATACTAATCATAGAATCATAGAATATCAGGGTTGGAAGGCAGAACCCCATGCTCAAAGCAGGACCAATCCCCAACTAAATCATCCCAGCCAGGGCTTTGTCAAGCCTGACCTTAAAAACTTCTAAGGAAGGAGATTCCATTACCTCCCTAGGTAACCCATTCCAGTGTTTCACCACCCTCCTAGTGAAAAAGTTTTTCCTAATATCCAACCTAAACCTCCCCCACTGCAACTTGAAACTATTACTCCTTGTTCTGCCTTCTGCTACCACTGAGAACAGTCTAGATCCATCCTCTTTGGAACCCCCTTTCAGGTAGTTGAAAGCAGCTATCAAATCCCCCCTCATTCTTCTCTTCCGCAGACTAAACAATCCAAGTTCTCTCAGCCTCTCCTCATAAGTCATGTGTTCCAGTCCCCTAATAATTTCTGTTGCCCTCTGCTGAACGTTTTCCAATTTTTCCACATCCTTCTTGTAGTGTGGGGCCCAAAACTGGACACAGTACTCCAGATGAGGCCTCACCAATGTGGAATAGAGGGGAATGATCATGTCCCTCGATCTGCTGGCAATGCTCCTACTTATACATCCCAAAATGCCATTGGCCTTCTTGGCAACAAGAGCACACTGTTGACTTATATCCAGCTTCTCATCCACTGTAAGCCCTAGCTCTTTTCTGCAGAACTGCTGCCGAGCCATTCGGTCCCTAGTCTGTAGTGGTGCATGGGATTCTTCTGTCCTAAGTGCAGGACTCTGCACTTGTCCTTGTTGAACCTCATCAGATTTCTTTTGGCCCAATCCTCTAATTTGTCTAGGTCCCTCTGTATCCTATCCCTACCCTCCAGCGTATCTACCTCTCCTCCCAGTTTAGTGTCATCTGCAAACTTGCTGAGGGTGCAATCCACACCATCCTCCAGATCATTTATGAAGATATTGAACAAAACCGGCCCGAAGACTGACCCTTGGGGCACTCTGCTTGATACCGGCTGCCAACTAGACATGGAGCGATTGATCGCTACCTGTTGAGCCCAACAATCTAGCCAGTTTTCTGTCCACCTTATAGTCTATTCATCCAGCCCATACTTCTTTAACTTACTGGCAAGAATACTGTGGGAGACCGTGTCAAAAGCTTTGGTAAAGTCAAGGAACAACAAGTCCACTGCTTTCCCCTCATCCACAGAGCCAGTTATCTTGTCATAGAAGGCAATTAGATTAGTCATGGCATGACTTGCCCTTGGTGAATCCATGCTGACGATTCCTGATCACTTTCCTCTCCTCTACGTGTTTCAGAATTGATTCCTTGAGGACCTGTTCCATGATTTTTCCAGGGACTGAGGTGAGGCTGACTGGCTGTAGTTTCCAGGATCCTCCTTCTTCCCTTTTTTAAAGATGGGCACTACATTAGCCTTTTTCCAGTCATCCGGGACTTCCCCCGATCACCATGAGTTTTCAAACATAATGGCCAATGGATCTGCAATCACGTCCGCCAACTCCTTTAGCACTCTCAGATGCAGTGCATCTGGCCCCATGGACTTGTGCTCGTCCAGCTTTTCTAAATAGTCCCGAACCACTTCTTTCTCCACAGAGGGCTGGTCACCTCCTCCCCGTGCTGTGTTGCCAAGTGCAATAGTCTGGGAGCTGACCTTGTTCGTGAAGACAGAGGCAAAAAAAGCATTGAGTACATTAGCTTTTTCCACATCTGCGGTCACTAGGTTGCCTCCATCATTCAGTAAGGGGCTCACACTTTCCTTCACTTTCTTCTTGTTGCTAACATACCTGAAGAAACCCTTCTTGTTACTCTTTACATCTCTTGCTAGCTGCAACTCCTGGTGTGATTTGGCCTTCCTGATTTCACTCCTGCATGCCCAAGCAATATTTTTATACTCTTCCCTGGTCATTTGTCCAATCTTCCACTTCTTGTAAGCTTCTTTTTTGTGTTTAAGATCAGCAAGGATTTCACTGTTAAGCCAAGCTGGTCGCCTGCCATATTTACTATTCTTTCTACACATCGGGATGGTTTGTCCCTGTAACCTCAATAAGGATTCTTTATAATACAGCCAGCTCTCCTGGACTCCTTTCCCCCTCATGTTATTCTCCCATGGGATCCTGCCTATCAGTTCCCTGAGGGAGTCTAAGTCTGCTTTTCTGAAGTCCAGGGTCCGTATTCTGCTGCTTTCCTTTCTTCCCTGTGTCAGGATCCTTAACTTGACCATCTCATGGTCACTGCCTCCCAGGTTCCCATCCACTTTTGCTTCCCTTACTAATTCTTCCCAGTTTGTGAGCAGCAGGTCAAGAAGAGCTCTGCCCCTAGTTGGTTCCTCCAGCACTTGCACCAGGAAATTGTCCCCTACACTTTCCAAAAACTTCCTGGATTGTCTGTGCAATGATTTTTTGTATCTGGCCTAAGCTTCTCACAGCATAACTGCTCCCTGTCTGCCTCTCCCCAAGAACAACAGCAAACAGACAAAAGGGAGTCTTTGTTCAATTTTAAAAAGCTCTAGCCTTCCCATTTGCTCTTTTGGCCAGGTGCTCACTCACTTCTTTTTACCTATGCATCGCAGTGAGACTTTTTAACCCTTTACAGGTAGAGCAATTAGAGAACAGCTACTAAGAGGGATTCAATAGCTACTGGCTGGCTGGGTGTCCATAAAAGGGAGCTACCCCCTCTCTTCATTTACCACAGTTAAGTTCTGGGGAAGTTAATAGAGAATGATGATGACCTTTAAAACAAACTGTAGAATTCCGTAGCAGGGATACTATTCTCTCAAAATTTATAGAATCGGTTGAAATTTCTATAGAAAGGATATATTTCTTTATCAAAAACTAGGGAGCTGGAAAGCAAGTAGGGATTCACATTGCATGAAGGAGTCCCTGGATGGTGTGCATGGTGTGTCAGGGTTGTGAGGACATAAGCATGGAGTATAATGTGCTCTGGCTCTTCTGTGCAGATCGAATGCTCCTAGAAAAATTAAATTACCAGTGGGGGAGGGACAAATTGGCCTCTGGCTCCCCTTGGACATGAGGGAGTACAAAGGTAGCCCTAGGATTCTAGAGCAATTTCTGTAAGACTGTAATGGTTTCTTAGCTATTCAATTCTCCAGGACTTTTAATAAGGCATTAGTGAACTTCCTTTCTTATGTTTTTATGTCTTTTTTGAGCAATTTGACTGTTGGTGTGAACCAGAAAGTGCAAGAGAAAATCAAAATTGGCTATCTGTTTTTTTTTAAAGCATATAAAATATTCTTCCCAAGAGACAGCAGCAATTTAATTATTGCATAATGTCTAAAATTATTTCCCATCCCTAGCAGAAACACTGGAGATGAACCAAAACAGCAATGTTGTATTTAGGAGATATCCTTGAACTTTGAGGGTTCGGCTCTGAGCCACCTTTCTTTTCGGGTATGCCAGTTAAGGGCCCACTGATGAGAGACTGAAATACCTCCATGAAATACCTATTGTCTCCCTAGGTCAGTGAATATTAATGTTCATAGTTACCTTTCTCAAGTAAAAAAAAGAGTGTTTTTTGTTTTGTTTCACCCTTATATTAGAGGTGAAAAGTCGGGCAGAGAGTTGATTTATGCAAAATGTTGGATATGTGAAAGGGTATGTCTTGTTTATTCTTTTGTCTTTATTTAAATGGTTCATGTTGTCTATTGAGCACCGTGCTGTAACTCCTATGATAAGTAGTACATTTTGATGTCCTAACAAAACTGTCCTTTTCTCTTTCTTTATAACAGGGAGAATGTATTTGGATTCTGTAGAGTTATTGCTGCTTTGTGACCTAAAGTGAGTAACAGCATGAATAGCAACTAGACAAACAGAAGTTCACTGGGATAGAACTAAGGTCAGTAAAAATCTGGTCTGCATAGTTTGGCATTGGATAATCAGCTTGGAACTATGTTATGGTCTATGAAGAAATGACAGATGCCTTATGTCCCTGTCTTGTCACCGTGAAATCCTTGAATTGTCTAACAAGCAATTAGAATGTTGGAGAAAATGGAACAAAGAAGGAAAAATATAAGTGAGGGGTCATTTCTGCAGGTTCCTCTATATTGTACGTTGTGCTCCATTGCAGTGCTTGCTCTTAAAGTACGCAATTCAGTTCCCATTAAAGTCAGTGAAAGAGTTCCATGTCTTGAC
This sequence comes from Caretta caretta, assembly GCF_965140235.1. Lineage (NCBI taxonomy): Eukaryota > Metazoa > Chordata > Testudines > Cheloniidae > Caretta > Caretta caretta. The sequence continues at coordinate 49,330,553 of NC_134216.1, read as the reverse complement.
TGAAAGCTGGATCAGGCCCAAACTATAGCATTTTAACATTACACTATTCAATTTCAGAATTACATAGAGTGGTTGCCATGATAACATTGACATTTACTGTGTGAGAGCCATTAGTATTATCACCTCAATACACACATTTCCTGTCCTAAATAATACCAAGATAATATTGGTTTGCTTTATTTATCTGTAGTTTATTACTTTCAAATGTCAATATCAATATTTACATGGCAAGTACAGTACATAATACTGAGGTTCCAGATGTATGCAGATGTAAAAGTAAAATAAAAAACACAGATGTTCCAATGATGAAGTTCATTACATAGCCTATGTGTACCTTTGAACAGCTCAGTAAACATACACTTGTATATATCAAAGTCAAACCTACAAATCAGAACAAGTTACAATCGTTCTGTAGGAAAATAAACAGAACATAATTAACTGACACATAGGCCTCTTGTGCTAATATGGTGGACATGGTGATTTTGTGAATCTGTCTGTACAACTTATGAATCCTGGTTGTTGTTACAAAGTTGTTACTATGAAAATTGCTGTGTCATGAATGATCAGAGACAAAAGTGGGTCATTAGAACTCACTGACCATCTATCCAAGGTAAATTACGTCAGGTCAATGAGTTTGCATGAGCTGGGAGAATATATTTCCTCCTCCTGTCTGAAGAGAAGGGGGAAGTGGAAAGATACCAAATCAGGAAAAAGACACAGGTGACAAAAACAAAAGATTATAAAAGGACTTCCAGGAGAAGACTCATAGAGACACTCAGGAAGTTGAGGCAGGAGGAAAGAAGGGGACAAACTAGACAAAATCAGGGGAAGCAAGCTGACCCAAGGAGAGAGGTGTTTCAAAACTCAAGTAATGCAGCTGCAGGGGGATGGACGCTGGATCCCACAAAGGACCCTTACCTCAGCCCAGAGAATGCTTTGGAGTGGTGAGAAAACTGCAGGAAGTGCATGAAAGTGCATCTATTCTTTTTGTAGAGATTTGTGTTTCAAATGTGATTTAAGTAAAGAGCAATAATGTGCTAGACTTCTATGCAAAGTGTCTGTGTGTTGCTATTCTGCCACTATGAATGTTGATGAATAGTCATTGGACCAGAGAGAGAGAATATGGCCCTATAACCTAGTGGTTAGGGCACTCACCTAGGATGTGGGAGACCCAAGGTCAAGTTCCTCAATGCATAATACATTATTAATATACCACACAGTGGCTTCAATCGAAGAGACTGAGAGACACCCACCCCAGAATACCCTACCACCCAATGCTCAAGGCACTCTCCTGCAATGTGCATGACCCAAGTTCAAATCCCTTTCTCCACATCAGACAGAGGAGGGAATTGATACTGAGAGCCCCACATCCCAGGCGAGTGCCTGGACCACAGGTTTTAAGGTTATGAGGAAGGTTGTCTGCTTCCTCATCTATCCATTTTGTGAACGGCAGCTAAGTTTCAAATAATAATAATAATAATAATAATTGACCAAAACAAATTCTCAGATAATTTTGGGTTCACAGAAATTGCAATATTTTTTGCCAAACTATTTCCAAAAATTTCATTGTTGGTATATGCTATACCTACCACATGGCCTCTTGAAGAGGGAAATAAAGTCCACATCTTCAGGTGACGATCTGGGGGAAGGTGTTTTTAAGTTATTGGGGCATCTTGTCCTGGGGGCTTAAGGCAAGTGGGTTTCTGGGACCCCATTTCCATGAAGGGGTAACAGACTGAAAGGTGATGCCCAGGAAATGTGCCAGAGAGGCCAAAGCAGGAAACAGTGCTGTAGCCTACTGAAATGCAGGGAAACATAGCACACCGGAATTCAGCGTCTGAATGCCTTCACAGCAGTGTGGTAAACTGCCAGCAGGAGGAGCCCAACCAGATCTGTGACAGTAGATTTTTTATTTTGTCAGCTAAGTGGTGGATAAATTTTTATTCATTTTAAAGCATGTATAACAATCTCTCCAATAGTTGGTTAATGGAGGTCTTATTGTGCTCACTAAAAAATTGCTACTTTATTTATTGGTGTCTTTAGTTGAATGGCATAATTTTATGAATTTATAAAAATAGTCATAAAAATACCATTAAAAATATATTGCTACTAGGGCAAAAACATATTTTACAATGAACTGTAAAGTTAAATGGTGTTAACAATTTGATCAAAAAGTCTGGCTGAATGAATTTCTATATATTTGTTACCTGAGTGTTCTCTAAATCCCTTAGTGATTTATTGTGTATAGCACAACAAGAAAAACCCCTCAGCTGTCATCACTTATTGTCTTGTGATGCTCAGCAAATGGCCATATGGCTCACATGGGGGAGGGGAAAGGGTGAAAACAGACTCATTTTGTTACATAACAGGATTACAGTATGTGAAAACAGGAAGAAAATATTTCCAAACCTAGGCTGAAATTAACCTTTTAATTTCATTTTAATTATGAAATTAAAGCCCTCCACACCAGTGAAGTCCTGCACTGGGGCTGTGTAGAAAGAGCTGCTGCACACCCACTGTGAAGGGTCCCTGCACCAGGGTGGTGCTGGGGTTTGAGATGGGAGCAGGACATCAAGTTATGCTTAAGAGTAGCACTGTCTGTATTTCACAACTCTGCAGCGCTTAAACAATATTAGCAGGGCTGCAGTTAAGACTGAATTGACTTTCACTTTTGAATTTCAATAGCATAGGGGCTATGCTGTGTCCTTGTGGCCTCACTCTCCTAATGCAGGGTTCCAATAGCAGCTGTGGTCAGAGGAGTTCTTTGCGGCGGAGCTCCAATGGGACTGAATTGCCAAAGACCCTCGGCAGAGCTGCTGCAGGGAGACAGTGCGACCTCTACAATGCTGCAGTGCCCCCTCCCCCACATCCCTTGGGATTTACTGGGTTTCACCCACATGCTTGACGGAAAGAACCTCATTGACTTTCTTTTGCTTTCTTTCCCTACTCCTGTGTGAGTACAGTATTACCATGTCAGAGTGGTGATCCGATCAACAGTTATTTAAAATTGCACAGTTACAATTCAAAGCTCTGTTTCCTCCACAGGCCCTGTCTCCTCTTTATCTGGTTGCAGATCTCCTCGGCATGGGGGAGAGGTGTCTAGGCCTGACTGACCCCCCTCCCGCTTGGATTTTAGGGGGTGACTGGATGGTTGCTCTCTGACTCAAGTGTTCTTAAGATCCAGCTGTTAGGCTAACTCACCCCCAATCCTACTTTGCGCAACCAAGCCGGTTCATCTTATCCTTCATTACTAGTGCGCCCCCAAAAGTTCCTCTTCTGCGTTCTGTTCTGTTCTGCTGTTATCTTAAGCAGTGACTCATAGTGCACTCAGGAAATACCAAAGAATGCATTTCTGATATGAATTTTTGGAAGAATAATCATTCATGCTAAAATCTGCAAAACTTTTAGTTTTTGCACACACTTTGGCATCAATTTTCTTTGTTGTAGAATGGGTTCTGCATGGATTTTTGCAGGATAAGTTGCTTGTGGGGAAATTGACAATGAAAACATCTCTCATCAAAAGGACTACCCTACAGCTCAGCCAGTCTCTTGATTGAATAATTCAATGGTTGAGCTGTCACAAGGACCCACTTTCAGTGTGTCTCTTCTGAACTTCCCTAATCTGCGGGAAGGGAATTGCTCTCCTGTTAACTTTGTAAGACTTTTGGGAGAACTCCTTTCCAATACATCATCTTAAGGTATATATGAGGTGATACTTTCCTGGACTTCCCATAGACCCCTTGTCCACTAACAGCCCCCGCAGACCAATGTCCCTCCCACTTTACTGTCCTTCCCCCACATTTCCGTCACCTCTTCACTGTCCTGTCTAATTTTCTACTTTTAAACTATAAACACATACGTTTTGACATATGTGTACATTGTTTTATCCAAAGCTGGTTGAATTCACTGGAAAGTCTCCTATTTAATATTTTATGTATGTAGAATTAGAAAACATAAGCACATATTGTTTACAAGAAGAAAACTATTACTAGATAGTGGAAGGTGAGCAGTGGGCAAGGAATAAGAGATGGGATTAGAAGATACCTGCCTGTTCTTAATGTTTGTGCTGCTGGAAACAAAAATGTTTGAGAAAACTAAGTTTTTATTTTGTAGAGGATATTATATTTATCAGAAGTGAAACATGACCGAACAAAGACTTTTAAATGTGATAATTAACAAAACATGAGTAATTACTTTCTCATGTGTTGCATATTATTTCTGATAATTCTGTATTTAGTAAGAAGTTCATAAGGCTATATTTGGAAAGTCTATTGGGACACCATGATGATGTCAAAGTGAAGTGAATCAAAATAGCAATGCAAATTACTGAAGAGGAAACACTACAATGTTAATATGAATTAGTCTTTAAAAAAACAAGGGAAATTATACATGCAAAAATGGGCTTTTAATCATGTTTTTCTTAGGAAAATGGCATATGACAATGACATTGTACATTACAGTCCCTTCTGCATGTCTGATTCAGTAGCACACTTCGCTTTAAATCATTAGGTCCCACTGCAGTGGACAATATTTTCCACATTGGACATATTTATTTATACTTGAAATATGAAGTAATAGGTATACAACAAATAGGGAGGGAGCAATATATAGTAGCAGTTCCTATAAGCTTCGTTTGCTGATTCAGCAGCTGTGCTGTACATAATTTACAATAGTGATGGCTGGATATCAGGTTCATGTTGGACAGAGGAATTTGGGCTAAATATTTTGGTTATCTTTCACAATTAGGGACAGTCTTGGTGTCCATCTTTTTTTTTTTTCTTTTAATATATGTTACATTGTAAAATAGACAGGAGAGAGCTGTTAGTGTTTAATTGAAATCACAGCAAGTTTCATTCTGTTGACTGAGTGATATTCACAAAACAAAGCAAGAAAATATTCAGTTTATATTTATCATGAGAAGCGTAAACTTTGAAGTGTTGAAAAGTGAATGTGGCCTACATTTTGGGCTAAAACCTGTCTTGGTTTTCCCTCCCTACTGCTTTGAAATGGACTTGTAGCATATAGTGACTATAAGGAAGATTTTACAATGTCCCAAACTTCCTAAAGGTTCATGGAACAGTAAAACTGTTGCTTTTTAAATGAAATTGAAGTATTTTGCAGCACCTCCAAGTTTTGAAGCCTCTTTAGATTGATTAAAAAATGCAAAGAGCAAAGACAGCTCTGCATGTGTGTCCATACCATTGCAAATTGTAGATTGAACAAAGAAACCCAGTAGAAAATTCTGTTCCACATATTGGGTGGGAAGGGGGGACCCTGTCTGTGCTCATAACTTAAACTATTAAAACAATTTCTCAGATCTCCATGAACTGCAAAACAAGCCATGTAAGAACAAAATCATTCAGCCATTGTTGAGTTGTAAATTCACAACATTTCTGACTGGAACAAATGGGACAAGTGTAAATTTTATTTTACCCATGAAGAATTCAAAAACATCTGAATGGATTTTGATGAAACTTAAAAAAAAATAAGTCTTTGAGCAGAGACCAAGCACTTGTCTAATTGGCAAGTTCATGCAAAGAAGAGTTCATCTGTGTGGATTCTCTCTCCCTCTTCATCCCCATCTGATTGCTGTCTTCAACAAGGTGATCTGCCATCTCTGCAGCACCACCCCCCTCATTGTCCAGATCCAAACAGTGCCCCATTCACAATGGGAGCGAATGGAGACTGAGAATCCTGGTGGGAGAAGTGAATAGACCTAGAAGGATGGACATTATACATCTTCCAGTCCTTTAATGCTGTGGTGGCAGGAACCAGGGAAGCAGCCAGGAGCCCAAACTGGTGCATAAGCATGAGGTCACCACACAAAATGGTCTGAACTTCCAAAGGAGCCCTGGAAATCCACCAGGTTTAGGGTGAGGCCTGCACTAGGAAAAACCCTGCCTCCACTCTCCTTGAAGAAACAATAAGAGGGAAATTCATGAGCGGAAACTCTGAGATGTCTTCCTCCAGAGTACTCTTCTGTAGATTATATCCGGGAGATAATTTGGAACATGGAAAGATTCAGCCTGAAAAATATAAAATGGAGAAGGATGTGAGCCACTGAAAAAAAGAGGGGTGTTACCATGGAAGTTGCCTTTTAACTTTTACTAAAGCAGTGCCTACCGCAGCTTTTGTAAAATATTCACACAATTCTCTGTATACTTCTTTAAATCCTTTGCTAATTTATCCCTGCGCATACAGTCATTTTGTTATCTGAAGTATCATACACTTTTTCATATGCATTTATTTACAGTGGCTTCAGCAGAAGACTGGAAATGGAAAACTGTATTAAGTATTTCTTCTACAATTTGCATAACCTCCTCTAGAACTTTGAAGACAAATATAGAGGGGAAATGGAGACTGTGAGAGGAACTGTACGATGATGATGAAGTCTCAGTTTTGATTCACTGTGACCTTGATGCCAGTCTGTCATCCTATTCTACCGTGTTAATGGAGTGGAAGAATCTGCCTTGCAAGAGGGAGCGGAAAGAAACTGATGACTCTTCATCACCCTACAGAAACACCCTGCTAGTATCTGCTGGGAATGAAAAGGAGTCCTTTTGAAGATGGGCTACAGTCATATTGTAGCACATCAGATGAGAGGACAGGTTCCATGTCAACTGGGACTCATTTTAAATGAACTGGATCATCGGGGGATGAGCACATTACAGCTGGAGGGAAGGTGGCACTAATGGATAGATGTAAGCTTCCCTGTTTTAAAAGTTCTCTACTATTCCCAGATGAGTGCTCCATTATTGAGTTAAAAGAGCAGCTGAATTGGCTGAAAAGAGACATTTTTATATATAGCAGTACCTTTAATTCCTTAGAGAAACAGATATTCTTTTTACCAGAACAACCTACATAGCGCTATCTTCTCAAGTCAGACATAGGGAACCAGTTATAGAAGAAAAAAATGATAAGCATGAGAAGACAACTAACTGTTGAGTGAGTTGCGGTTTCTGTGTAGTAGAGTTACACAAACATGAACTTTACCAGCTCTGGGTGAAAAATAGGGCTATAGGTAATGGCCTTTGTGCGCACTCTCCCGCTCTCTCTCCACCTTCTCACAGGTGTTAGTGATAAACACATTTCAAGTGAACTTTCCTTATTGCATTATGTTGGGCAGTATATTGTGTTTTACTCAAAATGCTTATTTTCCTGCAAGCCCTTCTGTGGATCTTTTGGTTTCAACATGTAATCCTGCTTCTTTGTCTTGCTATTCCCTCACACTCTCCCTAGATGTACCACTAATAATAGTAGAGGTGGTAACAACAGAGACCTCATGATTAATATATATAATCACTAGGTAATTTAAAAATAATAATTGTTGTGTTCTTTGTATACATTATTTTAAAAATAATAACCAATGTGGGGAAAGGAAAAAGCTTTTCCTGGCAGTTAATGACTGGCTGGAGCATATGAGGGCTCAAGGCTCTTCACCCAGCTGCTCATTAACTGCGAGTGAAATGCCTAATGTGGCATTTAGTCACCATGCACCTAAAAGAACTTCTGATTTTCCTTTTTCTTTCTCTGTGTAATTGACAGTCCCCTGTGCTAGGCTCTCCCCTGGTGCCACAGAGATCAATTATCCATAGGGAGAGCAGGCAGGATTGCTGTTAACCTCACCCCCTCTTGAGGTTTTCTGCTGTGTGTGTGTGGGGGGGGGGGAAGCAAATTTAGATTAAGTTCTGAGCTGCAAAGGAATCCAAACAAAATGATTCCTTCAGGGATGTGGTGAGCCAGCTGATTTCTGGCTGTCATTGTCTCACCCCATTCCTGATGAGTGCCGCTATTTTGGGGGCAACATTAGTTCTCAGTGTCTCCAGCAAAAGATGACACAGTAAGCATATATTTGTGGTGTTTTCACCATGGTGCATGGTGACAGAAGCCACATAAACCCGAGGTAAATTTTGGCCCAAAATATGCAATACTTTATATACAGTTCTGAGTGCTGTTGCTTTGTTTGGTTTATAATTCGAATGTAAACCATATCTAATTTCTGTGAGCCAAATCCTATAAACCTCATTCAAGTAAACCTGCTCCTGGAATCAGTGGGAGTTTTGCCAGAGGAAAGATAGAATAAGGACAGGAGGGTTTGGCTCTAAGTGTTTTAGAAAGTGCCATCCCTCTCTTCAGAAACAAATGTAATAGACTCCTCTGTTACTAGGGGTACATGCACACTTACCGGTGTGAAGCACAAGTCCAACATACACTGCCATTGTTTATTGGGCATGTGGCTAATGCTACAGCAACAAGTGGCAAACTTCAAGAGCAGTGGAAGTTTAGGGCACCGCGGCACCAGTCCTGCAAGGGGCTCTGCAAAGGGAGACCCCCTGTGCTGGCATGGTGACCCACTGAAATCAACACATGTGAGACTAAAGGTCTCCTTGCAGGACCCGGGCCATACTCCGGGTAAAACATGTAGATGATCCATAATCCATTTTTCCTAATCTCTTTTATATGCACAACTGCGCTGGAAAAAATAACTGAAACAACTCTCTCATGAGATTCCCAGGACTTCCTAATTGTAGGGGGGGCAAAGCATCCATTTAATCACACTTGATAGAAATATCATCCCAAGGCTTGGCCAAAGATTCATTCTGTTTTTTCCATCACTAGTAAAGGTATTCATCAGTAAAATACCAGTGACCAGAAATCAGTTAAAATTTTTAAGGTATTGCGGGTTTCTTTTGGCACAGACAGGAATGCTGGTAATTTTAAAATACATTTTCTGAATGTTTTTAATAAAAGGAAAGCATTTTGAATATACCCTTTCCATGAAAATCTCCCAGGTGTTGGACATGGTAAACAGGTGACTTTTCTAATTGCAAAATGTGTTCAGGCTATCCACGTAATTATCCCATAACTGTATCATAACAGTGAGACATGCTCTGGAGATCACAAAGCTTGCTTATTGTAATTCCCTCTTAGTGGGGCTTCTAGCAGTGCTGTTCCAATGGTTATAGTATGTTCAAGAACATAGCCAAATAACTATTCTCCAGTTTGAACAATTGTGAGCATATTATGCACTCCCTGCATTCATGTAATCAGCTGCCTATAAAGTGGAGTAAGTTGGCACTACTGGTTTTAAAGCTTGTAGTGTGTCATGTCTATATTCCTTGTACTTCTGGGTATCTGTGCTTGCACATCTCTGATCTTCATATCTCAAAATCAGCAGGAGATCTCAGGTGAAATGCTGGCCTTTATTGAAGTCAGTGGAAGTTTTGCCCTTAACTTCAATGAAGCTAGGATTTCACCCTTCATCTTTGCTGTGATGTGCACTGGGGTTTGAAACTCATCTCCCCTCTGACATGTGTCTTGGTTCATCTTGCTCCACTTTTAAAAAGCATCTAAAACTAATATATATATATATATAAATAAAATTGTTGGTTCCAATATTGATTACCTTTCCCTTCCTTTTCTTCTCCACTTTTATTTATAAGATTGCCCCCCACCCTTTGTTTGCTTTATATGTGTGAGTATTAAAAGGGTGGTTTATACTATGTTCATATTGTTTAGTAATTTGTTCATGTTATGTTGTACAGTTCCTCCAAATGCCTTGGCAAGGGTTCACTTTCTAAATAAAATGATTTTTTACTTTACCATCAGCTAACTTACATATAAAACTTACAGCCAGATTCTGATCTCCTTACATTGACTAATACCTTACTCCACGCCTAGTCTCCATTGTCTTTGATTGATCTGCTTGTAGAGAAATATGCCGCTCATTGTGAGAGAGGTGATCAGAATCTGGTTCTTAATGATTCAGGGCCAAATTTTTCTACCCTTACCCATGATAACTCAGTTTCTTGGCAAACAGTCCCACTGAAGTTGACAAAACAACTTGCAGTGTGAAGAGTTCTTCAACAAGAGTAAGGGTGGAGGAATATATCCAACAAAATGTTTACTCTTTCTCTAAAATCAGGCTGCAGGGTTTATTTCCCCCCTATTTTATATAAATCATAGTTATGTGCAAGTGCTTTATATGGTTATCACTGCCATGGTTATTTCTATCTTAAAACACTTGGGTATGGTTTAGGGCTGTCAATTAATCACAGTTAAGTCACACAATTAACTAAAAAAAAATTAATCATGGTTTAAAAAACTGTTAAATACAGAAATACCAATTGAAATTTATTACATATTTTGGATTTTTTTTACATTTGCATATATATATTGTATTCTGTGTTGTAATTGAAATAAAAGTGTATGTTATTTTTATTACAAATATTTGCATTGTAAAAATGATAAACAAAAGAAATAGTATTTTTCAACTCACCTCATACAAGTGCTGTAGTGCAATCTCTTTGTCATGAAAGTGCAACTTACAAATGTAGCTTTTTGTTTGTTACATAACTGCACTCAAAAACAAAATAATGTAAAACTTCAGAGCCTACAAGTCCACTCAGTCCTACTTCTTGATCCCTAAGACAAACACATTTGTTTGCATTTGCAGGAGATAATGCTGCCCTCTTCTTATTTACAATGTCACCAGAAAGTGAGAACAAGCATTTGCAAGGCACTTTTGTAGCCAGCATTGGAAGGTATTTGTCAAGGTTCCTCCCCCACTCTGAACTCTAGGGTACAGATGTGGGGACCTGCATGAAAAACCTCCTAAGCTTATCTTTACCAGCTTAGGTCAAAACTTCCCCAAGGTACAAAATATTCCACCCGTTGTCCTTGGATTGGCCGCTACCACCACCAAACTAATACTGGTTACTGGGGAAGAGCTGTTTGGACGCGTCTTTCCCCCCAAAATACTTCCCAAAACCTTGCACCCCACTTCCTGGACAAGGTTTGGTAAAAAGCCTCACCAATTTGCCTAGGTGACTACAGACCCAGACCCTTGGATCTTAAGAACAATGAACAATCCTCCCAACACTTGCACCCCCCCTTTCCTGGGAAATGTTGGATAAAAAGCCTCACCAATTTGCATAGGTGACCACAGACCCAAACCCTTGGATCTGAGAACAATGAAAAAGCATTCAGTTTTCTGACAAGAAGACTTTTAATAAAGATAGAAGTAAATAGAAATAAAGAAATCCCCCCTGTAAAATCAGGATGGTGGATACCTTACAGGGTAATTAGATTCAAAACATAGAGAACCCCTCTAGGCAAAACCTTAAGTTACAAAAAAAGATACACAGACAGAAATAGTTATTCTATTCAGCACAGTTCTTTTCTCAGCCATTTAAAGAAATCATAATCTAACACATACCTAGCTAGATTACTTACTAAAAGTTCTAAGACTTCATTCCTGGTCTATCCCCGGCAAAGACAGAATATAGACAGACACACAGAACCTTTGTTTCTCTCCCTCCTCCCAGCTTTTGAAAGTATCTTGTCTCCTCATTGGTCATTTTGGTCAGGTGCCAGTGAGGTTACCTTTAGCTTCTTAACCCTTTACAGGTGAGAGGAGTTTTTTCTCTGGCCAGGAGGGATTTTAAAGGGGTTTACCCTTCACTTTATATTTATGACAGTATTTAAATGCCAGATATGCTAAACATTCGTGTGACCCTTCATGCTTCAGCCACCATTCCAGAGGACATGCTTCCATGCTGATGACGCTTGTTAAAAAAAATGTGTTAATGAAATTTGTAATGGAACTCCTTGGGGGAGAATTGTATGCCCCTGCTCTGTTTTACCCACAATCTGCCATATATATTCATGTTATAGCAGTGTCTGAGGATGACCCAGCACATGTTGTTCATTTTAAGAACACTTTCACAGCAGATTTGAGAAAACACAAAGAAGGTACCAATGTGAGATTTCTAAAGATAGCTACAGCACTCGACCCAAGGTTTAAGAATCTGAAGAGCTTTCCAAAATCTGAGCAGGATGAGGTGTGGAGCATGCTTTCAGAAGTCTTAAAAGAGCAATACTCCAATGCGGAAACTACAGAACCCGAACCACCAAAAAAGAAAATCAACCTTCTGCGGGTGGCATCTGACTCAGATAATGAAAATGAACATACGTTGGTCTGCACTGCTTTGGATTGTTATTAAGCAGAACCCGTCATCAGCATGGATGCATGTCCCATGGAATGGTGGTTGAAGCATGAAGGGTCACAGCAAACTTTGGCGCATCTGGCACATAAATATCTTGCAATGCCAGCTACAACAGTGCCATGAGAATGCCTGTTTTCACTTTCAGGTAACACTGTAAACCAGAAGTGGGCAGCATTATCTACTGAAAATGTAAACAAAGTAGTTTGTCTGAGTGATTGTCTGAAAAAGAAGTAGGACTGAGTGGACTTGCAGGCGCTAAAATTTTACAGTGTTTAATTTTTGAATGCAGAGGTTTTTTTAACATAATTCTACATTTGTAAGTTCAACTTTCATTATAAAGAGATTGCACTACAGCACTTAGTATTTTTCAATTTACTTAATACATTTCTTTTGTTTTTTACAGTCCAAATACCTGTAATAAAAATAAATACGAAGTGAGCACTGTACACTTTGTATTCTGTGTTGTAATTGAAATCAATATATTTGAAAATGTAGAAAACATCCAAAAATATTTAAATAAATGGTATTCTATTATTGTTTTAGCAGCGTGATTAATCACAATTAATTTTTTTTAATCACTGGATAGTCCTAGTATGGTTATTAGGACCATATAAACAGATAAATGGATTAAAAAATCTGACTGTCTGATTGTGAGGAATGAAAACATCACCATACTTCAAAAACTCATAAGACATATTATCTTCAGCCTGTCCGACTGTGACTGCACTACAAGCTAGAGATGTGATTATTCTCCTGCTCATGGCCATTCACTCAAGCTAGCTCCCATTGAGCTAGCATGAGTATAGATAGCAGTGTAACTGTGGTAGCACACTTAACGGCAGCAGAGGCATGGCTGAGCTGGCTGAAGTACATAGCCATGGGTTTCAGGCAGGTTTGTACTCTGCATAGCTCAGCCATGCTTCTGTTGCTTTATACCCAATAAGAGCTAGCGTGAGTATGTATACATGAGCAGGGGCATCATACCCCTAGCTTGTAGCATAGACAAAGCCTTAGTTTAGCAATGGACAAACCAAAATATTGTCGGGGTGTCCATAAAAGTAAAATGTACTTTGAGATTTAGTATTGGAGGGCCATCACCCTAAGTGACTCCTATCCATTGAACGGCAATTACCCACATATTAATCAACATAATAGTACTCATATTGGGCTGGGCAGGGAGTTTTTATAAGCAATAAATGCAAACTGTCGTGTGCGTTTATATATTTTTCCAAAGTAAGCACTTCTTTGGCCCCATTCCTAGTCTATTAGGAAGATAGGCATTGATCACAGGTGTTTTAGCACCTGCTTTGAGATGAATTTGGGAATCACTGGTCTCCTCTGACTTGAAAAAAACCAGCTTTAGTCTTGATATTGTTCTAATAATGATGCTTGGCAGCCAACTTGAATTATAATACCACAGCCGTGACTGCTGATGGGTTCATTGAGCAGTCAGTGTACAGAGCCGTCTATCTGTCAGACTATCTCCAGTGCGGTCTCCAGGCAGACACACACCCAGGAGCTGGGAAATCTCAGGGCTGTTAACTAGTAGTTCATGTTGCATGCTATGAAAAGAAGCACTCTAGGGATTAGACCAACTCTGAATTTAATGCTAATTCATGGTTGTGTTCCGTGTTGTGGAAGCCTGATAGGATGGATATGAAAATCAAATAAAACAATGGTATTGAAATTTTCCCAAGATCACGATGCCATGCCTTACCGGGGACTGGTAGATATTGTTACTTAATATTATTACAGAGATTTAGCAAAACAGCTGGAAGGCAGAGTACAGAGTAAATTTTTCTTTGTGACTTACTGATAAAACATTCCTGCAAACATTTAGGCTGTGGATTGGCAAACTCATTTACAGGGGGATTTTCAAGAGGTTGAGGGAAGGCACGTGGTATGAAAAGTGAGCACTTAAAATCTGTGGAATTTTCAAAGCTAAGGATGCATGCAGATAGAGCTTAAAAAAAGAAATCTGTCTGTTCACCCAGATAGAAAGCTCCTGTTGCTTGAGGCTATGGTATTCTGCCACCATGGCAGTGGGTTGGGAATGCAACATGTGAAATGGGCAAGCACTGAGGACTCACCATCTGGGAGGGAAATTCAGCCAGCGGAGACTCCTTTGTGCAAGGTTCCTCATAATTAGGACTTGGGTGACTGCAGGGAAGAGTACTATCATTCCGGTTTTTGACTTGTAGGGCCACAGTCCAACGTTCAACAGCCCTCCTCATCAAACCTCGCCAAGGTACAAGATGCTTTTCATCTGTCACAGCACCTGCTATCTGTATGTAGTTTGGTGCAATGAAAACCCAGCCAGAAAAGCCCTGTTCATAGGTGAAGTTCCCTAAAGGCTTGGTGCTGGTGGTTTGAGTTAGTGTTTAAATCTATATTGATTCAATTGTGCCATCTGCTCAGTGGCAACAATTTAAACATTTCCTCCAGGCTCACTTTGTATCATGAGATTAAAAGACATTTGCAGGCCTGTAATGAAAAGCAGGTTTACCAAATGAATGGCATTCACCTGAGCTCCTAAACAGAGCCACGTTCAGCTCCTGTTACATTGAGAAGTGCTGTAGAAAGACAATGGATGTAACCAGGTACAGTCTACATAAATGTGAGTGTGTGTGTGTGGACAGTTTTCTTCATCGCAATGACCGACAATTAACAAGATAAAAGCAGCACTAAAAGAAGCTTGGTAGGATTTACAAGTGAAGAGGTTAAGTGATTGTTACAGTAGACACATTCTTAGAGTTGCATAAAATCACTTTCTTGTCAGGTTTATCCTTTCCTATTGCCAGACGTATTTTTCTCCATTTCTTTATATTTAGAAAATTAAGCGTGAAAAGAAATGACACTTATTGCTTTTCAGGTTTTCCGTGTTGTTTGTCATTCAAGATTATGGTTAACAGACGATTCTGATGTTTGTGGCTAGGGTGCCTCTCCCCAAGTAACAAGGCAGTGGGAGCTGTGTGCTCGATAGCACCTTAGGCTAGGATATCCCTCAGGATAAAAAATCATAGCAAGCAAAGGTCTTGCTAATGTTGCCTCCTATTCATCTGGCCTTTTTAGTGAACTGAGATCAAGCATTCCCTTCCTGTCCCCCAGAGTACAACTGCAAACCAAAAACCCTGGCCTTCAATACTCCACAGTTCAATGCTTCATTCCTGCCATCAATTAGAACAGTGATTGGATGTGAAATAGCAGCAAAGGCTATTAAAAATAATAGTGTGGTTTATCTTCCACTCAGTGATCAGTGAGTAATAAAACTGGCAGTCACCCAAGCTGTATTTTCCCTTTCAGCTTCCCAGCTTCCCTCTCCCGGCCCACATTTGCCAGAGCAGAGTCTAAAACTTTGCAAGAAGCAAATACAGCTGTTGCACCCAGGCTCAGGTTATCTTAAGATAACTTGTCTAGGACAATCTTTATGTAAAATGTAAAAAAGATAAAACCAATAGTGCTATATAGAAATTATTCTAAGAACCTATGGAATGTAATAGAGTGGTGTCACAAGGTGTGTCTGCCCTGTAACCCTCTCGTTCCCCCCCCCCCCGACCTAGTGTGGTGCTGCAGGCACTCCTGACTCAGTATGACTTCTCTCAGCCCCCCTTAAGACTCCCTTTCTTAAGGTTGGGGGGTCTCTGGGAGCTCCTCTGCCTTAGAAGAGCTTCTCTGTCTGAGTCCCTACCTACAATTGGACTTGAATGGCCTATTATCACTTCCAGGTGCTTGATATTCAATTAACTGCTTATCATGGTCACTGCTAGCCTGGATCCAGATTCCCCTTAAAGGGGCCAGCAACCCTGTGAGATACAGAATTTTTAAATCAGCTTGTATCTTTGCTGTACATTCAGTATGCTGGTTTAAAAATCCTTTAGAAAGGTTGTCATCCTCTCTTAAATTCTACAGAAATTTTCCATAAGGCAGCCTGCATGTCAAATTAGATACGGCTCGCAAGAAAATCTGGCTGTTTCAGTATTTTTGTTGGCAACTTTCTTTAAAAAAAAAATTAAAAATTCAGTATGTTGTATGGCCCTTTCTTGAGCATAAACTTCTAATCTGATCTGCACTTATAAATCCTGGGTGCATTAACTGAGCACTGTTAAAGGAAGAACTGAGCACATTAGTGAGCAATTTAGTCATTTCTTGTATGATTTCATAGAATCATAGAATATCAGGGTTGGAAGGGACCTCAGGAGGTCATCTAGTCCAACCCCCTGCTCAAAGAAAGACCAATCCCCAACTAAATCATCCCAGCCAGGGCTTTGTCAAGCCTGACCTTAAAAACTTCTAAGGAAGGAGATTCCACCACCTCCCTAGGTAACACATTCCAGTATTTCACCACCCTCCTAGTAAAAAAGTTTTTCCTAATATCCAACCTAAACCTCCCCCACTGCAACTTGAGACTATTACTCCTTGTTCTATCATCTGATACCACTGAGAGCAGTCTAGATCCATCCTCTTTGGAACCCCCTTTCAGGTAGTTGAAAGCAGCTATCAAATTCCCCCTCATTCTTCTCTTCCGCAGACTAAACAATCGCAGTTCTCTCAGCCTCTACTCATAAGTCATGTGTTCCAGTCCCCTAATCATTTTTGTTGCCCTCTGCTGGACGCTTTCCAATTTTCCCACGTCTTTCTTGTAGTGTGGGGCCCAAAACTGGACGCAGTACTCCAGATGAGGTCTCACCAATGTTGAATAGAGGGGAATGATCATGCCCCTTGATCTGCTGGCAATGCCCCTACTTATACAGCCCAACATGCCGTTAGTCTTCTTGACAACAAGGACACACTGTTGACTTATATCCAGCTTCTCATCCACTGTAAGCCCTAGCTCTTTTCTGCAGAACTGCTGCCGAGCCATTCGGTCCCTAGTCTGTAGTGGTGCATGGGATTCTTCTGTCCTAAGTGCAGGACTCTGCACTTGTCCTTGTTGAACCTCATCAGATTTCTTTTGGCCCAATCCTCTAATTTGTCTAGGTCCCTCTGTATCCTATCCCTACCCTCCAGGGTATCTACCATGCCTCCCAGTTTAGTGTCATCTGCAAACTTGCTGAGGGTGCAATCCACACCGTCCTCCAGATCATTAATGAAGATATTGAACAAAACCAGCCCCAGGACAGACCCTTGGGGCACTCTGCTTGATACCGGCTGCCAACTAGACATGGAGCGATTGATCGCTACCTGTTGAGCCCAACAACCTAGCCAGTTTTCTATCCACCTTATAGTCCATTCATCCAGCCCATACTTCTTTAACTTGCTGGCAAGAATACTGTGGGAGACCGTGTCAAAAGCTTTGCTAAAGCCAAGGAACAACATGTCCACTGCTTTCCCCTCATCCACAGAGCCAGTTATTTCGTCATAGAAGGCAATTAGATTAGTCAGGCATGACTTGCCCTTGGTGAATCCATGCTGACGATTCCTGATCACTTTCCTCTCCTCTACGTGTTTCAGAATTGATTCCTTGAGGATCTGCTCCATGATTTTTCCAGGGACTGAGGTGAGGCTGACTGCCTTGTAGATCCCTGGATCCTCCTCCTTCCCTTTTTTAAAGATGGGCACTACATTAGCCTTTTTCCAATCATCCGGGATCTCCCCCAATCGCCATGAGTTTTCAAAGATAATGGCCAATGGCTCTGCAATCACATCTGCCAACTCCTTTTGCACTCTCTGATGCAGCGCATCCAGCCCCATGGACTTGTGCTCGTCCAACTTTTCTAAATAGTCCCGAACTCCTTCTTTTTCCACAGAGGGCTGGTCACTTCCTCCCCATGCTGTGCTGCCCAGTGCAGTAGTCTGGGAGCTGACCTTGTTCTTGAAGACAGAGGCAAAAAAAAGCATTGAGTACAGTAGCTTTTTCCACATCCGCTGTACTAGGTTGCCTCCCTCATTCAGTAAGGGGCCCACACTTTTCTTGACTTTCTTCTTGGCGTTTACAAGGCAGCTGAGATGGAAGGCCAGTTTTCATCTTTAGCATTTGGATCAAATGTGGCTACATATCCCAGAAGAGCTAGATTGAGCTAACTCATTTCAAAGAGGTCACTGTGGAGCAGCCATATGATATCTGGAGCAGTGCAACACTTGCCAGTTTCAGTTGCCAAAATAAATTGTTTTATTTTGCATGAGTTCACATCTTCTGTGGCTTGGAAAGCAAAAGTCAAGGAAAACTACTGGGCTAATTCTCAAATAGTCCCTGTTCTGGAATGGAGCCGTGCCCCCAGGGATTCCTTCCAAGGGACTCTTCACTCTGTAGTGAGCCTCAACTGACCACAGCTCTCCAGCTGAGTTGTTGTTTCAGTTCAGTTCATTCCCTCTCCAGGGTATTAAAATTCAGTGTATACTGACCTCTTTGAGTTCTTCAGCCCCTTCCCGGGCATATGTAAATTTCTTTTTCTGGGACTCAGCCACCTCGCCTGCAGTTTATGGGGGTGGGAGACACGGGCCCTCCCACTACTCCAGGTCGTGACCCAGGAATCCTATAAATAGCAGCCACATGCTATGACCTTTTAATTATTTGCGGTGACTACTGTTCCCTGGGCCACTTCCCATGCAGCCCCTTCAGCTTCACCCTTACATCAGGGCTCTTCTGGCTTGCGCCCCAGCAGTCATCTACTGGTCCCATTTAGCATCTGCTTTGTCCCTGGTACTGCAGCTCCTTCAGCCAGCCGGGAGCACTTCCTTGCTCCTCTAGCTCCAGGCAGCAACAGTTTCTGCTCCACCCCGCAGCTCCTTTTAGCTGGGTCTGCTGTGTTCTGATTGACTGCTCCCTGCAGCCAATCTAGGCAGCCTGGAGGACTTACCTCTACTGCTCTTTCTGAGGCAGGGTGTGGTAGGACTGCGAGGCCTCCAGAAGGGGACCTCAGGGTCTGTACACCATCACAGTGCTTCATAGTCAACATTTCCTCACCTCAAATATCAGCCTTGATCAATATCTGCTATACCTAACTAATTATGTAAATGTTAGAGATGGAGGGTGAAGTATAGGGAAAATTTTTCTTTAAAAATGCAGCTGACAATTTTATTACATTTTTGGAGACTTTTTTTTAATAAGGCTTTATGATGGGATCTCCAGTCCTGACCAAATAATTTAAAAAAGCCTAAGATGTTTCACATGCAGCATATCTGTAAACAATAAATGTATCAAATATAAATTGTGCACAGTATTTTTAATCATTTTAATCTACACATACATTGGCACCCCCAAGGAAATGACAATATAGTGGGTGGGTCTGTGAGGATAGGCTGCAGATTTTATGAGAGTAAACTTAACAAATTTATACAAAACTTTAACAATCTCTACTCTAAATACCCCACTTCTTTGCAGATCAGTTTAACAACAAGCAGCAAGGCTATGTTTTCACTTTTTACTTCTATAGCATCTTTCATCTGTTGATCACAAAACACTTTCTAACCAAACTTTAAGTCTCTCAACACCCTTGGGCAGTAGTTTTTTCTCACATTTTATACATTGGGAAAACTGGACACAGAATGGTTACAGTAAATGACTTATTCAAACTCCCTCAATGAGTTGTATTAATATATCACATTATGATTATGGCCAAATAATTGCCTAGATGGAAAGATTAAGATAATCCCCATAAAAAGCCAGAATTTGAAATGGATTCCTAGGATTCCTGACCCAGAATCCCCTGCTGTTCAACACTGTGTTCCAGGTGCAAAATTCTGCACTTGCAGATCCACCTGCCAAGGGACAGTTCTTCCTGTGCCATTAAAAATATTGGAAACAATTAAAAATCTGAAACTCAGACTGAACCAAACCATTTTTTAAAATATAGATCCAATGTGTTCATATAAGACCTCCATCTCCTTCTTCCTCCCTACCCTTCTAGGTATAGTGGCTGAACTTCTGTTGGAAAGGAGAGAAGATCAAGAGATCTGCTGTCATCCATGTCTGGTGTATTCAGGGACCAATATTCTCAAATAATTAGAGAAGCAGAGGGATCATATTGGATCAGATGTTTTACAATTTCTTGCTGTAATTTGGGGTATAAAGGTCAAAAGAGATTTTTAAAGTTTTTAAGTTTAAGAGCTACATTCTGCTCCTACCTGAGGTACCTGGAGCATATTGCCAGTACTGTCTGGCATAAGAAGCCTTTGGCTTTGCAGGACAAGATGGAGCAGTCCACATGTGGTTTTGTATCTGACCAGTCTGCTGCTGATGGCACAATACAAGTTTTTGTAGCTGGCATGAGAAAAAGGTGAAAGAAGCTAAACATAAAAGTTAAAGTGCCCAGTGTTGTTTCAGAGTCCAAGCTTAGTGAGATGCAAAAAGAAAGCAAACACAACATAGGGAAGGAAAGCAAACACAACATCAGAGAGAGGGCCATCAGGAAACCTGTTCTAGCTCACTCATTTTCAGGGCATCCATCCCTCCATCCTGGAGGCTATTGTAAAGTGTGCCAGATGACGGTGTTCCCCGGGAGCCCATACATCAGCTGACAGATAGACCGAACAGAGGGCCCTCTGATCTTGCCCCTTCTTTGTCCTTACACCTGGGCTGAACAGAGGGCAGGAGGGAAGAGAAGCTGGGTATTCTACTGGTTAAGAACTCCTTTAAAATGGGAATCTCTGTGCTTGCTTTTTGGCCCCTTTGTGATGCCAGAAAGGCTCAAAGGGGCATAATCCACCAGAGACAATGAAGATATACATGATGGGATGGAGTACCTTTTTAATGGAATCCCTGTAAATGTTCAACTGATTTCTGATCCCTTTGTATTATGACAAAAGAAAATATGTATGGCTGAGAGTGATGATACTCTCTGAAATACTCTTTTCTATTTCCTATCAGCCCTAGCCTAAGTGGCTCAAACTTAGCAAGCTATGCTTTTCGACTGAAACCCAGTGAGTTCAGTGATAAATCATTCTGGGAATTCATCTCAAGCTTGATGTGAGTCAAAAATGAGTTCTCAGTGGGATGGCCAAAAGAAATGATGCTTGGTAAAAATGACCATGAGAGGGGAAAAAAGCTAGCTGCTCATTCCCAGAATGGGGAAATCAATTAAATTACTTGTAAAGATTGAGAGTGAATCAAAGACAAGTAGCTTTACCCATGCTTTGTAGAGAAATTTTTCCTTTAAATACCACAAATGCTTAACTTTAATTGGAATTTTGTGCATGACGGGAGAGGGATATAAACCCCCTATATATTGAAAAAGGGGAAACCACAGGCCCTCCGCATGCTGGTGCTCCAGTATCATTGGTAGAGAATGCAGGTGTCACTTTGATGTGTGCTGACAGTCTGCATGTGTTAATATTTCATTTTTATTTCCTCTACACTGATTATGAATAAACTATACTTTTATCCTCATTTAGAAAATGTGACTTCTCTTATATTTAATTGCTTCCCTCTGCAGCTTGCATGGAAAAGGTACATCTATTAGTTGGGGGGCGTAAACAAGGACAGCTCTATAAAAAATTGCCTAGTAAAAATCTGCTACTAAACAAGAACAGCTTCTAGCTGCAGCTGATTTCTAAATGAAAATATCTCCTGTGTCAAAATGTAATAGGAAAACAGAATAAATAAACCAGGAGGCCAGAACCTCAGCTGATGTAAATGGTACAGCCCATTTACGCCAACTGAGCTTCTGGCCCTATAACTTTTGCTCTCTGCCTTCCCACTCTTGTAGGCTAATTACCTCACTAAAAATTATCACCAATGCAACCACTAGCAAACTGATGGTGCACTAGGGTAACATTATCAAAAGTGTCAAAGGGTATGTCTACACTACGGAATAAGGTCGAATTTATAGAAGTCGGTTTTTTAGAAATCGGTTTTATAAATTCGAGTGTGTGTGTCCCCACAGAAAATGCTCTAAGTGCATTAAGTGCATTAACTCGGCGGAGCGCTTCCACAGTACCGAGGCAAGCGTCGACTTCCGGAGCGTTGCACTGTGGGTAGCTATCCCACAGTTCCCGCAGTCTCCGCTGCCCATTGGAATTCTGGGTTGAGATCCCAATGCCTGATGGGGCTAAAACATTGTCGCGGGTGGTTCTGGGTACATATCGTCAGCCTCCCGTTCCCTCCCTCCCCCCGTGAAAGCAAGGGCAGACAATCATTTCGCGCCTTTTTTCCTGAGTTACCTGTGCAGACGCCATACCATGGCAAGCATGGAGCCCGCTCAGGTAACCGTCACCCTATGTCTCCTGGGTGCTGGCAGACGCGGTACGGCATTGCTACACAGTAGCAGCAACCCCTTGCCTTGTGGCAGCAGACGGTACAGTACGACTGGTAGCCGTCATCGTCATGTCTGAGGTGCTCCTGGTCGCCTCTGTGAGGTCGATCAGGAGCGCCTGGGCAGACATGGGCACAGGGACTAAATTTGGAGTGACTTGACCAGGTCATTCTCTTTAGTCCTGCAGTCAGTCCTATTGAACCGTCTTATGGTGAGCGGGCAGGCGATACGGACTGCTAGCAGTCGTGCTGTACCATCTTCTGCCGAGCAGTCATGAGATGTGGATGGCATGCAGTCCGTCTGCTGCCAGCCAAAGATGTAAAAGATAGATGGAGTGGGTCAAAACAAGAAATAGACCAGATTTGTTTTGTACTCATTTGCTTCCCCCCCCTCCCCTGTCTAGGGGACTCATTCTTCTAGATCACACTGCAGTCAAGATGCAGCGAGGTAAATCTAGCCATGTATCAATCAGAGGCCAGGCTAACCTTCTTGCTCCAATAAGGACAATAACTTAGGTGCACCATTTCTTATTGGAACCCTCTGTGAAGTCCTGCCTGAAATACTCCTTGATGTAAAGCCACCCCCTTTGTTGATTTTAGCTCCCTGAAGCCAACCCTGTAAGCGCCCCTCCCAGCGTCAGAGCAATGGCAAACAATCGGGCATCTGAGAGTGCTGTCCAGAGCAGTCACAATGGAGCGCTCTGATGGGGCTAAAACATTGTCGCGGGTGGTTCTGGGTACGTGTCATCAGGCCCCCGTTCCCTCCCTCCCTCCGTGAAAGCAAGGGCAGACAATCATTTCGCGCCTTTTTTCCTGAGTTACCTGTGCAGACGCCATACCACAGCAAGCATGGAGCCCGCTCAGGTAACCGTCACCCTATGTCTCCTGGGTGCTGGCAGACGCGGTACGGCTTTGCTGCACAGTAGCAGCAACCCCTTGCCTTCTGGCAGCAGACGGTGCAATACGATTGGTAGTCGTCCTCATCGTGTCCGAGGTGCTCCTGGCCGCGTCGGCTGGGAGCGCCTGGGCAGACATGGGCGCAGGGACTAAATTTGGAGTGACTTGACCAGGTCATTCTCTTTAGTCCTGCAGTCAGTCCTATTGAACCGTCTTATGGTGAGCAGGCAGGCGATACGGACTGCTAGCAGTCGTACTGTACCATCTTCTGCCAGGCAGGCAAGAGATGAGGATTGCTAGCAGTCGTATTGCACCATCTTCTGCCAGGCAGGCAAGAGATGGGGATGGCTAGCAGGCGTACTGTACCATCTTCTGCCAAGCAGCCATGAGATGTGGATGGCATGCAGTCCTTCTGCACCGTCTGCTGCCAGCCAAAGATGTAAAAGATAGATGGAGTGGGTCAAAACAAGAAATAGACCAGATTTGTTTTGTACTCATTTGCCTCCTCCCCTGTCTAGGGGACTCATTCCTCTAGGTCACACTGCAGTCACTCACAGAGAAGGTGCAGCGAGGTAAATCTAGCCATGTATCAATCAGAGGCCAGGCTAACCTCCTTGTTCCAATAACAACGATAACTTAGGTGCACCATTTCTTATTGGAACCCTCCGTGCAGTCCTGCCTGAAATACTCCTTGATGTACAGGCACCCCCTTTGTTGATTTTAGCTCCCTGAAGCCAACCCTGTAAGCCGTGTCGTCAGTCGCCCCTCCCTCCGTCAGAGCAACGGCAGACAATCGTTCCGCGCCTTTTTTCTGTGCGGACGCCATACCACGGCAAGCATGGAGCCCGCTCAGCTCACTTTGGCAATTAGGAGCACATTAACCACCACACGCATTATTCAGCAGTATATGCAGCACCAGAACATGGCAACGCGATACCGGGCGAGGAGGCGACGTCAGCGCGGTCCCGTGAGTGATCAGGACATGGACACAGATTTCTCTGAAAGCATGGGCCCTGACAATGCATGCATCATGGTGCTAATGGGGCAGGTTCATGCTGTGGAACGCCGATTCTGGGCTCGGGAAACAAGCACAGACTGGTGGGACCGCATAGTGTTGCAGGTCTGGGACGATTCCCAGTGGCTACGAAACTTTCGCATGCGTAAGGGCACTTTCATGGAACTTTGTGACTTGCTTTCCCCTGTCCTGAAGCGCATGAATACCAAGATGAGAGCAGCCCTCACAGTTGAGAAGCGAGTGGCGATAGCCCTGTGGAAGCTTGCAACGCCAGACAGCTACCGGTCAGTTGGGAATCAATTTGGAGTGGGCAAATCTACTGTGGGGGCTGCTGTGATGCAAGTAGCCCACGCAATCAAAGATCTGCTGATATCAAGGGTAGTGACCCTGGGAAATGTGCAGGTCATAGTGGATGGCTTTGCTGCAATGGGATTCCCTAACTGTGGTGGGGCTATAGATGGAACCCATATCCCTATCTTGGCACCGGAGCACCAAGCCGCCGAGTACATAAACCGCAAGGGGTACTTTTCAATAGTGCTGCAAGCTCTGGTGGATCACAAGGGACGTTTCACCAACATCAACGTGGGATGGCCGGGAAAGGTGCATGATGCTCGCATCTTCAGGAACTCTGGTCTGTTTCAAAAGCTGCAGGAAGGGACTTTATTCCCAGACCAGAAAATAACTGTTGGGGATGTTGAAATGCCTATATGTATCCTTGGGGACCCAGCCTACCCCTTAATGCCATGGCTCATGAAGCCGTACACAGGCAGCCTGGACAGTGGTCAGGAGCTGTTCAACTACAGGCTGAGCAAGTGCAGAATGGTGGTAGAATGTGCATTTGGACGTTTAAAGGCGCGCTGGCGCAGTTTATTGACTCGCTTAGACCTCAGCGAAACCAATATTCCCACTGTTATTACTGCTTGCTGTGTGCTCCACAATATCTGTGAGAGTAAGGGGGAGACGTTTATGGCGGGGTGGGAGGTTGAGGCAAATCGCCTGGCTGCTGGTTACGCGCAGCCAGACACCAGGGCGGTTAGAAGAGCACAGGAGGGCGCGGTACGCATCAGAGAAGCTTTGAAAAACAGTTTCATGACTGGCCAGGCTACGGTGTAAAAGTTCTGTTTGTTTCTCCTTGATGAACCCCCCCGCCCCTTGGTTCACTCTACTTCCCTGTAAGCTAACCACCCTCCCCTCCTCCCTTTAATCATTGCTTGCAGAGCCAATAAAGTCATTGCTGCTTCACAGTCATGCATTCGTTATTCATTCATCACACAAATAGGGGGATGACTACCAAGGTATCCCAGGAGGGGTGGTGGAGGAGGGAAGGAAAATGCCACACAGCACTTTAAGCACAGCACTTTAAAAGTTTACAACTTTAAAATTTATTGAATGACAGCCTTCTTTTTTTTGGGCAATCCTCTGTGGGGGAGTGGCTGGTTGGCCGGAGGCCTCCCCACCGTGTTCTTGGGCGTCTGGGTGTGGAGGCTATGGAACTTGGGGAGGAGGGCGGTTGGTTACAGAGGGGCTGCAGTGGCAGTCTGTGCTCCAGCTGCCTTTGCTGCAGCTCAACCATACACTGGAGCATACTGGTTTGGTCCTGCAGCAGCCTCAGCATTGAATCCTGCCTCCTCTCATCACGCTGCCGCCACCTTTGAGCTTCAGCCCTGTCTTCAGCCCGCCACTTACTCTCTTCAGCCCGCCACTTACTCTCTTCAGCCCTCCACCTCTCCTCCCGGTCATTTTGTGCTTTCCTGCACTCTGACATTATTTGCCTCCACGCATTCGTCTGTGCTCTGTCAGTGTGGGAGGACAGCATGAGCTCGGAGAACATTTCATCGCGAGTGCGTTTTTTTTTCTTTCTAAGCTTCACTAGCCTCTGGGAAGGAGAAGATCCTGTGATCATTGAAACACATGCAGCTGGTGGAGAAAAAAAAAGGGACAGCGGTATTTAAAAAGACACATTTTATAAAACAGTGGCTACACTCTTTCAGGGTAAACCTTGAAAGTTAACATTACATACATAGCACATGTGCTTTCGTTACAAGGTCGCATTTTGCCTCCTCCCACCGCGTGAACGGATTTTGGTTGAATGCCAGCAAACATACACTGCAATGCTTTGTTCTACAGTGATTCCCCAGTACGTGTTGCTGGCCTGGAGTGGTAAAGTGTCCTACCATGAAGGACGAAATAAGGCTGCCCTCCCCAGAAACCTTTTGCAAAGGCAGAACCGCAAATGCCAGGGCAAAGTAATCCTTTCACATGCTTGCTTTTAAACCATGTATAGCATTTTAAAAGGTACACTCACCAGAGGTCCCTTCTCCGCCTGCTGAGTCCAGGAGGCAGCCTTGGGTGGGTTCGGGGGGTACTGGCTCCAGGTCTAGGGTGAGAAACAGTTCCTGGCTGTCGGGAAAACCGGTTTCTCCGCTTGCTTGCTGTGAGCTATCTACAACCTCCTCCTCATCATCTTCTTCGTCCCCAAAACCTACTTCTGTATTGCCTCCATCTCCATTGAAGGAGTCAAACAACACGGCTGGGGTAGTGGTGGCTGAACCCCCTAAAATGGCATGCAGCTCATCATAGAAGCGGCATGTTTGGGGCTCTGACCCAGAGCGGCCGTTCGCCTCTCTGGTTTTCTGGTAGGCTTGCCTCAGCTCCTTCAGTTTCACGCGGCACTGCTTCGGGTCCCTGTTATGGCCTCTGTCCTTCATGCCCTGGGAGATTTTCAGAAAGGTTTTGGCATTTCGAAAACTGGAACGGAGTTCTGATAGCACAGATTCCTCTCCCCAAACAGCAATCAGATCCCGTACCTCCCGTTCAGTCCATGCTGGAGCTCTTTTGCGATTCTGGGACTCCATCATGGTCACCTCTGCTGATGAGCTCTGCATGGTCACCTGCAGCTTGCCACGCTGGCCAAACAGGAAATGAGATTCAAAAGTTCGCGGTTCTTTTCCTGTCTACCTGGCCAGTGCATCTGAGTTGAGAGCGCTGTCCAGAGCGGTCAGAATGGAGCACTCTGGGATAGCTCCCGGAGGCCAATACCATCGAATTGTGTCCACAGTACCCCAAATTCGAGCCGGCAACGTCGATTTAAGCGCTAATCCACTTGTCAGGGGTGGAGTAAGGAAATCGATTTTAAGAGCCCTTTAAGTCGAAATAAAGGGCTTCATTGTGTGGACGGGTGCAGGTTTAAATCGATTTAACGCTGCTAAATTCGATCTAAAGTCCTAGTGTAGACCAGGGCTAAGAGGCTTAGGAGTCTAAGTGACTTTGGTTTCCCAGGGAGAAGCAGGTCATCCTCATAGGCTAGAAAGGAGGATAATTTTTGTTTTCCTTAAATGAAAGCCATCATGTAATATTTTACTGATTATTCAGCCATTATGAGATCTAAATCCATTGGGCCAAATCCTGCTTTCATTTACACAATCGTAAATCCTATATAACTATTCAGTGGAGTTACCAAGGATTTACAGTGGTGTATTTTGACCCTGATCTCAAAATACTAGGAATGTATTCATAAATAAGTACTATTCTGCTACTTGATGATTTTTGATTCCACTTAAGTTTTGCAGAGAAATTACACATTGCATTTTAATTGATATAACACATATTAGAAAACACTGAAGTTGCAATACTTTTATGTGCTCAGACACAGCTAATAGGATGTGATTCCTGGAAGTGATAAACTCCAATAATAATTATTACAAGCCAATGATCAAGCTAAGCTATTGGTTTACACAATTCCTGGGGCTGATTCAGTTGGACTTCTGATTACACATAGCCTTCCAATACCATTAATCTGTCTGACAATATATGTAAAGACCAAAAAAAAAGAAAGCTTCTTTTGCTAATGTCTAAGGTTATTGTAATAATTTGATATCTCAAATTCTGTTAATTACGACATGAAAGTTCTCTCTTCATATAACTGTTTGGTTTGGTTTTATGTAGGTTGACAGCAAAGCTCCTCTGTTGATATTGTTTGTATTACTGTAGTGCCTAGGAGACCTAGGCATGGATCAGCACCCCATAGTGCGAGGCGCTGTACAAGCACAGATGGTCTCTGCCTTGGAGAGCTTACAGTCTAAGTATAAGACAAGAGACAATAGACAGATACAGACAGCCTGTCAGGGGGGTACAGGAAACAATGTGACAGTAATGGTCAACATGACAGGCAGTGGTCTCAGCACACCGGTGGCCTAATTATTGTCAAATTTTTGTAGGCATCACAACAAAGGGAAGGTTTTAAGAAAGGATTTTAAGGAGAATAATGAGGGAGCTTTGCAGATGTTTAGAGGGAGCTGCTCCCACGTGTGAGGGGCAACATGAGTGAAAGTATGAAGATGTTTGTCTGCAAATTTAACAAATAGGCGATGGAGGCTAGCATTAAGGGCTGATTACAGGTGGAGTTGACCTGTCAGTAGTGATAGGTAGATGATAGGTAGGGTGAGGATAGTTTTTGAAGGGCCGGGCCTTAAAAATAGAGACAAAGAGCTTATTTTTGGTACATTGGAGAAGAAGCATGAATGATGGGATGCACAAAGAGGGATGATTTGGTCCGAGTGATAAACTACGAAAGTAATCTTTGCAGCAACATTCTGAATGGATATGAGCAGGGCAAGACTGCAGTTGTCAAGGCCAGAGAAAACGATGTTGCAGTAATCAAGACGCCAGATGATGAGACCCTGGATGAGAGTTTTAGCTATGCAGAGGGACAGGAAAGGCCATAAATTAGAGAGGTTAAGCAGAAAGAAGTAACAAGTTCTAGACATAGCCTGAATATGAGGACCTAGAAAGATGTCCGAGCTGAAGATGACACCCAAGTTACAGACCTGGTGGTGGTGTCCACAGTAATCAAGAAATAAGTTGGGGGTAGAGCTTGTAGGTGGAGAAATTAGGAGCTCTGTTTTAGCCATGTTGATCTTGAACTGACGGCTGACATCTATGAGGAGATGCCAGAGGCAGGCCAATAAGGGTCTGGAGGTAGAGAAAGAGACTTGGGAGTCATCAGCATAGAGATGGTAGTTGAATTTGTGTTTGCAGATGAAATTACCCAATGATTAGGTATAGAGGGGGAAGAGAAGGAGTCCAAGAACAGAGCCACATGGAGCCCTTACAGAACGTTGGGGGGCAGATGAAGGGGACCCTCTTAAGGACATATTGAAGGAGTGATTAGAGAAGTAGGAGGAGAACCAGGAGAGGAACGAGTCTCAGAAGCCAGGGAAAGACAATATTTCAAAAAGAAGAGTCTGTTGGACAGTGTTGAAAGTAGCTACCAGGTCAAGGAGAATGAGGATTGAGTAGTGGTTCTGAGATTTGCTAGGAGGAGGTCATTGAAGAATTTGGCAAGAGTAGTTTTAATAGCCTGCAAGTGGGGAACCAGACTGGAGAAGATCTAGAATGGAATTTGAGGAGAGGAATTTCTGACATCAGTTGTAAACAGCATATTCAATAAACTTAAAGATGAAAGGAAGAAGAGGAATGTGTTAGCGTTTGGGGAGGCAAGTGGGTCAAGAGTGGGGGTTTTTGAAGACAGGAAAAAACTAGAGCTATGCAATATCAAAAAATAGACTATATGTTGTGTCTTTGCATGTGACTTGTATGTCAGTTCCCTATTGGAGGAAATTGGTGAGACAGCCAGAACCAATATCTTGGATATATTGCTGCTGAACATGGGGATTTGAAACTGACTCTGGCTTACCTGAAGTTCAGACTGTTCTTCCCATTGTAGGGAAAGGTTTGAGCTGTGAACTCATATTCATGACAATATCAATGTCTGTGATATTCAGAAATCACCCAACAAGCAAGCACATGTTATGGAGTTTTGTGTCAAGGGCTGGGCAGGAAACTAGCAAAAACGGAGTGGGGAAGGCAGGAGAGTACGTCTTGAGTTGTATGATTCTGTTTCTGGATTGCATGCTAAGAAAGTACAGCTTGAGACAAGTAAAGGAAAGGAGATGAGGAGAAAGATTTCCCGTGACTTAAACACAAAGCCCATATCATATTGTCTTTTCCCAGCCTTGCCTTGCCTTGCCTCACCAGCCTCTTTTCAAGGGATTCAGGAGCAGCTGATTGGTCTAAAGCTGCCCAGATTATCGTTGCCAATTACATATCTCCAGTTTAACAACGAGGAGTCTGGTGGCACCTTAAAGACTAACAGATTTATTTGGGCATAAGCTTTCGTAGGTAAAAAACCCACTTCTTCAGATGCGTGGAGTGAAAATTACAGATACAGGAATAAATATATATTTGCACATGAAGAGAAGGGAGTTACCTGACAAGTGGAGAACCAATGTTGAAGGCCAATTCAATCAGGGTGGATGTAGTCCACTCCCAATAATTGATGAGGAGGTATCAATACCAACAGACGGAAATTTACTTTTATAGTGAGCCACCTACTCCCAGTCCCTATTCAAGCCCAGATTGATGGTATTAAGTCTGAAAATGAATGGTAGCTCAGCATTTTCTCTTTGAAGTCTGTTTTTGAAGTTTTTTTGTTGAAGTATGGCTACTTTTAACTCTGTTATTGCACCACAATCAGCTTCAACAGTGGGACCGTATAGGCAACTATATACAAGAAACCTATGGACCACCACGTTTACCTCCCCAAATACAGTAACCCACCAAGAAATCTGGTATTTACAGCCAGACCCTCAGATACCACAGAATGTGCTTAACACACTTAAAACTGCCTTCACCAAACAAGGACACTCCACCAGAGAAGTAGACTGCATCAGGGAAAGGGCCACGCACCAACTCAAAGCGACACTAAAACCTGCCATAACAACAGATGCAAAACCTGCAGACATATCTAAACTTCTATGATGATCAATACCCGCCACAACACACATTTCAAGATCCATGTGTTCTACACATGCCTACCATAACATGTGGTCTACCTCATCTAATGCACTAAATACACCAGTGACAGCTAAGTGGCAAAAATGAAACAATCAATATGGTTTTGAATGAACTCACACAGAAAAATGATAAAAAAACAAAAACACAATATCACCCCTGGGTGAACACTTTCCATAAAATGATCACTCCATATCTGACCTCTCAGTCTGCATCCTCAAAGGAATCATGAACACCACCTTCAAAAGACAAGCCTTGTAACTTCATTAGACACTAAAAATTATGGTCTCAATAAAGATGCTGGATTTATGTTTTATTACAACAATCTGTAACCCTCTAGCCCCTCCACTCCCTTCTTTGTCCAACAACTGCATCGGTGTTTACCATCCACTTCACCTGGACCTGTTAACTACTTCACCACTTTACCTGAGAATGGTCCCTTAGAACTTCTGTACCTGGAAAGGTAATGGAGCAAATAATTAAGCAATCAATTTGCAAACACCTAGAAGATAATAAGGTGATAAATAACCATCAGCATGGATTTGTCAAGTACAAATCATGTCAAACCAACTTGATAGCTTTATTTGACAGGGTAACAAGCCTTGTGGATAGAGGGGAAGTGGTAGACATGGTATATCTTGATTTTAGTAAAGCTTTTGATACTGTCTTGCATGACCTTCTCATAAACAAACTGGGAAATACAACCTTGATGGAGCTACTATAAGGTGGGTGCATAACTGGTTGGAAAACCATTCCCAGAGAGTAATCATCAGTGGTTCACAGTCATGCTGGAAGGGCATAATGAGTGGGGTCCCGCAGGGATCAGTTCTGGGTCCGGTTCTGTTCCATATCTTCATCAATGATTTAGATAATGGCATAGAGAGTACACTTATAAAGTTTGTGGATGATATCAAGCTGGGCAGGGTTGCAAGTGCTTTGGAGGATAGGATTAAAATTCAAAATGATCCTGACAAACTGGAGAAATGGCCTGAAGTAAACAGGATGAAATTCAATAAGGACAAATGCAAAGTACTCCACTTAGGAAGGAAAAATCAGTTGCACACATACAAAATGGGAAATGACTGCCTACTAAGGAGGACTACGGAAAGGGATCTGGCGGTCATAGTAGATCACAAGCTAAATATGAGTCAACAATATAACACTGTTGCAAGTAAAGCAAACATCATTCTGGGATGTATTAGCAGGAGTGTTGTAAGCAAGACATGAGAAGTAATTCTTTTGCTCTAGTCCGCGCTGATTAGGCCTCCACTGGAGTAGTGTGTCCAGTTCTGGGCACCACATTTCAGGAAAGCTTGGACAAATGTGGACAAATTGGAGAAGGTCCAGAGAAAAGTCACAAAAAATGATTAAAGGTCTAGAAAACATGAGCTATGAGGGAAGATTGAAAAAATTGTGTTTGTTTAGTTTGGAGAAGAGAAGACAGAGAGGGGACATAATAACCGTTTTCAAGAACATAAAAGGTTGTTACAAGGAGGAGGGAGAAAAATTGTTATTCTTAACCTCTGAGGATAGGACAAGAGGCAATGGGCTTAAATTGCAGCAAGGGTGGTTTAGGTTGGACAGTAGAAAAAACTTCCTAACTGTCAAAGTGGTTAAGCATTGGAATAAATTGTGGAATCTCCATCACTGGGGATTTTTAAGAGCAGATTGGACAAACACCTGTCAGGGATGGTCTAGAAAATATTTAGTCCTGCTTGAGTGCAAGGGACTGGACAAGATGACCTCTCAAGGTCCCTTTCAGTTCTATGATTCTATGAATATGTGTTAACTACTAATGCTAAGCAATCTCTTCCACCTTGTATTTAGGTGTGACACTTTGCATACTTTTGCAAGCAGAAGAGCTCTGTGTATCTCGAAAACTTGTATTGTTCAACCGCAGAAGTTGGTCAAATAAAATATTTTATCCCACCCCCTTGTCTCTTCAGTTTGAAGCACTAAGCTGAACTTTTGCAGTTTTTATCCAACTAACTGACAACCTAAAGCTCAGTTTCATGTGGAGTGAACCAGGTCAGGAGTGATTTAAATTAAATATTAAAAGAAAGAAGCATTTCTATCTGGTAGTGATTGGATACCTTGCTTCAGGCACTTGAAAAACATAACATAACATAACTGGAAAACCCTGGAGGCTTTATTCTCCTAGTTTACACCAGCTTTAAACTGCTGTTATTCCATTGCTTTAGTAGAGATATTCCAATAATTTACACCAATGCAAAGCATAAATGTGTAAATTTCACTCATGGTGCGAGTTGCTAATTTTCTCAATTGCTTGTGGAAATATCAGGTTTCACATGCAAAGACTTGCAAAAGATTCTAGAGATACACATGTTCAGAACTATCCAAAGGGTTTTCTGAACTGTTTTACTCTATTTCTTACAGTAACTACTATATATTATATCTACTTAATGCAAAACAAATATATATGTGTGGTCTGTAAAATAAAATAATGTTGTTCCTCGATTTTTCCCCTCCATGGTAGGAATCCAGCAGCATAGTTGAAATAAGCATATGGGAAGCATTCATTATTTTAAAAAATCCTCTAAAAACAGAAAATAAGTAATTTTTTATCCAGTCAAATTTCATTGAGCTCAACCTTTCAAAGCTTAAAATAGGTTCAGTTTAAGAAACAGATAGATTTTTTCCATTTTTTCTAATTAATTTGGAATATGAACTCATAAAGTCTCTGCATATATGACATGCATAACTTTACTGTATACTTTTAAGATCAATTAAAATAACTAACTTTGAAATAAAAAATAGAATAAATTATCTATAATGGAATATTAAAATAATGATTTTTCAGAGACCCATTGCTAACCCATACAATTAAAGAGATATACACGTGGTATAAGGATGAATATTGTTCCAATTTTAATCTTATAAACAATACTGAATGTTGAGATTTTTACTGATGCTTTTTAATATGATCATGGTTGCTGCCCAAGTTAAAAGTAAGTTATTTCCCAGACACCAAGTGACTAGACCAGTGGTTCCAAAACTTGTTCCGCCGCTTGTGCAGGGAAAGCCCCTGGCGGGCCAGGCCGGTTTCTTTACCTGCCGCATCTGCAGGATCGGCCGATTGCGGTTCACTGCTCCAGCCCAATGGGAGCTAATGGAAGCGGAATGGGCCAAGGGACATACCGGCCGCCGCTTCCAGCAGGTCCCATTGGCCTAACCTGCGGACGCGGCAGGTAAACAAACGGCCCGGCCCGCCAGGGGATAGAAAGCAGCTAGGAGATGAAGATCTGGATTTGAGCTTGGATTCTGAATGCTCTCAGTATTAAGAGGTGTCCCCCACCCTCCTCAGATTTTTGGTCAGACCCTGCTTTGCTACAGCATAGGCCTAGAGTCATAATGCTATAAATTAGTGAGAGAGGGCCAAATTCAGGCCCAGATATTGATTCTGCATAGTGCATAGCAATGGAGCATGAGATTGTTTTAGTGGAAAGTGTAAGGCCACCTGTGTGCACAAGTAATGCAAAAGTTTTATGTCCCTTATGCACCTGCTTCCTTATTCAGATGGCACCAGAATATCAGCAGATAATGGGCATGTTTGAGGAAACAACAGCATGGGGAGGAGGTGACCAGCCCTTTGTGGAGAAAGAAGTAGTTCGGGACTATTTAGAAAAGCTGGACGAGCACAAATCCATGGGGCCAGATGCGCTGCATCCAAGAGTGCAAAAGGAGTTGGCGGATGTGATTCCAGAGCCATTGGCCATTATCTTTGAAAACTCATGGCGATCGGGGGAAGTCCCAGTCGACTGGAAAAAGGCTAATGTAGTGCCCATCTGTAAAAAAGGGAAGAAGGAGGATCCTGGGAACTACAGGCCAGTCAGCCTCACCTCAGTTCCTGGAAAAATCATGGAGCAGGTCCTCAAGGAATCAATTCTGAAACACGTAGAGGAGAGGAAAGTGATCAGGAACAGTCAGCATGGATTCACCAAGGGCAATCATGCCTGACTAATCTAATTGCCTTCTATGACAAGATAACTGGCTCTGTGGATGAGGGGAAAGCAGTGGACTTGTTGTTCCTTGACTTTAGCAAAGCTTTTGACACGGTCTCCCACAGTATTCTTGCCAGCAAGTTAAAGAAGTATGGGCTGGATGAATGGACTATAAGGTGGATAGAAAGCTGGCTAGATCATCGGGCTCAATTGGTAGTGATCAATGGCTCCATGTCTAGTTGGCAGCCGGAATCAAGTGGAGTGCCCCAAAGGTCGGTCCTGGGGCCGGTTTTGTTCAATATCTTCATAAATGATCTGGAGGATGGCGTGGATTGCATCCTCAGCAAGTTTGCAGATGACACTAAACTGGGAGGAGAGGTAGATATGCTGGAAGGTAGGGATAGGATACAGAGGGACCTAGACAAATTAGAGGAGAGGCTGAGGGAACTTGGATTGTTTAGTCTGCGGAAGAGAAAAATGAGGGGGGATTTGATAGCTGCTGTCAACTACCTGAAAGGGTTCAGAGTAACAGCCGTGTTAGTCTGTATTCGCAAAAAGAAAAGGAGTACTTGTGGCACCTTAGAGACTAACCATGAAGTGAGCTGTAGCTCATGAAAGCTTATGCTCGAATAAATTGGTTAGTCTCTAAGGTGCCACAAGTACTCCTTTTCTTTTTACCTGAAAGAGGGTTCCAAAGAGGATGGATCTAGACTGCTCTCAGTGGTAGCAGATGACAGAACAAGGAGTAATGGTCTCAAGTTGCAGTGGGGGAGGTTTAGGTTGGATATTAGGAAAAACTTTTTTACTAGGAGGGTGGTGAAATACTGGAATGTGTTACCTAGGGAGGTGGTGGAATCTCCTTCCTTAGAAGTTTTTAAGGTCAGGCTTGACAAAGCCCTGGCTGGGATGATTTAGTTGGGGATTGGTCTTTCTTTGAGCAGGGGGTTGGACTAGATGACCTCCTGAGGTCCCTTCCAACCCTGATATTCTATGGTTCTATGATTCTATGATCAGTTGAGGTGTGCTCCTTGGCATACATATGAAGTACTTAGATACTCACTTTGACTTTACTCCTGGTATTTGGCATGAGTAACTTGGTGGCTGTGCTGCAGCACTGTAACACAATATCAGGTTTAATTAATGAATTTCTTTTCCTGTGGGTAGAATATAAATTATTATGAATTTGTGATGTGCACTTCCAAGTGGGTTTGAAGTAACTTATTAATATGTATATAATATACTAGATCAGTGCTGCCAAATAAGTATAGAAATCAGAATATTAAAAAATACTTATATGGTATCCATCCTGCTGAAGTGATTTATAAAATTAGTGTACACAGGTTCACTTGATTGCTCACTGAAATAAAGCCACCTTGGGGGCAAAAAATGTGTGTCCTATTTAGAAGTGCATAGCACAGCAGTATTGTCACAACCTGTCCCGCTTTCTGAGCAGACACCGGGCTGTTGTGCAAGGATCCAAATGCTGAAGCCAATGTGCCGCTAAGCCCCCTGCATCTTGGTTAGTGACTGATCACTGTTCCTAGCTTTGGGTCTCTCAATGGCACTTTCAGGTGCATGCCCCATGTCGGACACCCCTCTTAGCAGTGGGGCCTGCAGTCTAGCTGCCTAAACCCTGGAACCACTTATCCCTCCAAAGCCTCCCAGTTGCTTATTTCCTTTTGGAGTCCATCTGGCTGTGGGAGCTGTGGTTTCCTAGTTACACTCTTCAGGGGCTATGTGGCAGGAAAAACAATGAAACACTGGCTTAGCAACAGATTTTCTTACTTTCCAGCCCTACCCCCTTTGCCCCAAATGGGTTTCTGTGAAGAGATAATCCATGCAAAGTACCTGCTTGCAGAAACCCTATTGTTCAAGAGAGCCATTCAATGCTGATGGCCCTTTGATTGCTTTGTCACGGCTTTCCAGATATAACTTCCTCCTACATGTCAAGCTTCTGTACAAAATGGATGATCTAATTCATAATGACTATTACAGTTACAAATAGTGTTCATAAAACCAAATGGAATCCATATTTGGATGCAGACCTATTCCCCAAACTGTCACAAGTACTATAAAACAATTCAGCACAGAAACAGAGGATCTTAGCCAATTAAAACGAAAAGGGAAATTTAGGTAGAGAGACTATAATTACCCTAACTGGGATTTGTCTCAAAGACCAGTCCTAATTCTTATGTTGGTAAGTGCTTTGTGATATGCAAGCACTAATGGTATCTGGGCCTCACTTAGTCACTTCTGCCTATTTTTAATTGAAAAAACCTGGTTTAATTTAGCTTTGGTAGCAAAAACTTTCTCTTCCTATCACTGCTTTGACTTCTTCAAACATGTTGTTGTCTGACACAACCCCCTATCTCCTGTTTTAATTCTCCTTCCAAACACAGATAAACCCACCATCCTGCCAATTTTTATCACTTAACTGCAGATTTTGATTTTGTACAATGTTCATTATCTTGACAGCATGTGCTCCCTCCCTCTTCAAGTTCTCCTTGAGTTTCAGCAATGTTGAACACATTAATATTGATACAGCCAGTGAGAGTATGTGACAAGATACAAAATGTGCCCTGTTGCACAAATTTCATTTGCTCTCATGGGGATGGGGATGAGGGGATTAAGCTAAACAGAGAAGATTTTTTTTCTTTTGGTTTTATATATGCTGTAATTGACTAAAAGTATTTCTCTCAAAACTCTAATGCTAGAATTTTTTTCCAACATAAATACTTTTGCCTGAAAAAATCTACAGTTTGGAATTACTAGAACTACTTTTGAAAGTGAAAGTGCAAGCATAGAGAAATGTACCTTCCTCATGCTGTAAACAATACTCAGGAAGTTTACATGAAATAAAAAAGAGAATTAAATGGAATTATTATGTGTAATACCTGATGGGTATTCTCAGCTTAAAAGCATATTGTTAGTTCTTCAGCATATACTTTCAACGTTCTTGAAAACAGCCACAGCACTCTGTTTTTGAGTGCTCTGTTATTAGAGTCCTTGTGAGAAATGCAATTTACAAAAGCTAAGAACATCAAAGCTAGGCTTTACCAACATAATTTTTATATACTTTAAAAGAGCAAGAAAGAATGTTAAATAACTACAGAAAAATGGCTTTACTTTTCTGACTTTGCAGCAGAATAATGTTACCATATTAAAGAATCTATCAACTTATACTTCAGTAAGGCTTGTTTTCCAGAATTGTTGGTCAGAAGTACAATGCTAATGTAATGTCATCGATTGGAATATCCATTCGTATGCTATTGAATAAATAAAAAATAATATTGCTCATAGATCCAGGCTTTTTTGTCGTGTCCTCTCAAGTCTGTGTGACTTCCCACATGGGAGTGCTTTGTGGAGCACCAGTGGAAACACCATAGCACCATTTCAGGCTATCTTTTCAAAAGTGTTTGGTACCCAACATGAGATGCTCTTTTGAAAATTAGATCATCTATTTTTCTGATTAAATGGGAGCTGAACTCTTCTGAAAATCTAGCCCTTACTGAGTAGCTGCTGTAAGTATCAGTCAATTAATTATCAAAAATGTTTAGAAAGAGTGAGAGATGAAAATTGTTAGCTATAAATCACTTTTTAAGAGCAATAATGGCCTACAGTATAATCCCTCCATCCTTTTGAGGTTGTTTTGTGCATTGTGTATCACTATATTCCATTTTTAAAAATCTACTGAAAACCCTAACCATCAATGAGGTAATTTCTACTGATAGTGCTTTGTTATTAAACCTGTCAGGGCCTAGTGCCGTTTTTGATGCAGGGCTGTAGGGTCTTTTTATTGCCTCTCAGACCACTGTATGCTAATGTAATTCCAGTAATACTGTACATTATACAGAGTGAACCATTCAGCAATTGAATTTGCAACTTGTAAATCATCTCAGTGTGATTTTATGTAGTCTACAGAACCTGACCCAATTGAAAATACAGTGTCACAGGTACTGAGACATGATTATTTATAGAATTTTGCTTACAAAATTGTGATAAAGAGTTACATAATGTTTGTTCATCACTTCTGGATGATTTCATTAAACTGTTTATTCCTAAAGTTTCACCTTATTTTATTGGAAAGTATTCTAAATTTTTAACAGTGATGGTGCAGGATCACACTGAAACAGGCTTTAATGTTAACTTCTCTCTATCTTGATAAGATATTAGTTAGGGCTTGTATTGGTCATTGATTAAACCAGATTGATACTTACATACTGTATCCTTGTAGGAATCCTTGTTCTTGAATGAACTGCCTTGCTTAGATACAAAAACGTAAAATGTAATCTGATTAGTGCCTCACCAAAATGGATTTTGACATTAGTACTTTAACAAAAATTAACTGAAAATATATTCACACTGGACTGCTATAGCAGCCTCAGAAGAGAAGAGTTAAAATAATGAATTCAAATTCAAAACCGATAAGAGGAAATATTGAGGTTTTTCAGTGGAATGACGCACCTATAATAAATTGGGGAATGAACAATTTTAGGTAAGTTATGAAGAATCAATAGGAAAATTGAAAGGTGGATAAGGAATTGGTTAAAGGGGAGACTACAACGGGTCCTACTGAAAGGTGAACTGTCAGGCTGGAGGGAGGTTACCAGTGGAGTTCCTCAAGGATCGGTTTTGGGGCCAATCTTATTTAATCTTTTTATTACTGACCTCGGCACAAAAAGTAAAAGTGTGCTAATAAAGTTTGCGGATGATACAAAGCTGGGAGGTATTGCCAATTTAGAGAAGGCCCGTGATATCATACAGGAGGATCCGGATGACCTTGTAAACTGGAGTAATACTAATAGGATGAAATTTAATAGTGAGAAGTGTAAGGTCATGCATTTAGGGATTAATAACAAGAATTTTAGTTATAAGCTGGGGACGCATCAATTAGAAGTAACAGAGGAGGAGAAGGACCTTGGAGTACTGGTTGATCATAGAATGACTATGAGCCGCCAATGTGATATGGCCGTGAAAAAAGCTAATGCGGTCTTGGGATGCATCAGGAGAGGTATTTCCAGTAGAGATAAGGAGGTTTTAGTACCGTTATAC
This sequence comes from Caretta caretta, assembly GCF_965140235.1. NCBI lineage: Eukaryota > Metazoa > Chordata > Testudines > Cheloniidae > Caretta > Caretta caretta. Next base: position 49,290,578 of record NC_134216.1, on the reverse strand, counting down.
AAGGCACTGGTGAGACCTCACCTGGAATACTGTGTGCAGTTCTGGTGTCCCATGTTTAATAAGGATGAATTCAAACTGGAACAGGTACAGAGAAGGGCTACTAGGATGATCCGAGGAATGGAAAACTTGTCTTATGAAAGGAGACTCAAGGAGCTTGGCTTGTTTAGCCTAACTAAAAGAAGGTTAAGGGGAGATATGATTGCTTTCTATAAATATATCAGAGGGATATATGCCGGAGAGGGAGAGGAATTATTTAAGCTCAGTACCAATGTGGACACAAGAACAAATGGATATAAACTGGCCACCAGGAAGTTTAGACTTGAAATTAGACTAAGGTTTCCAACCATCAGAGGACTGACGTTTTGGAATAGCTTCCAAGGGAAGCAGTGGGGGCAAAAGATCTATCTGGCTTTAAGATTAAACTCGATAAGTTTATGGAGGAGATGGTATGATGGGATAACATTGTTTTAGTAATTAAATATTCATGGTAAATAGGCCCAATGGCCTGTGATGGGATATTAGATGGGGTGGGATCTGAGTTACCCAGGAAAGAATTTTCTGTAGTATCTGGCTGGTGAATCTTGCCCATATGCTGAGGGTTTAGCTGATTGCCATATTTGGGGTCGGGAAGGAATTTTCCTCCAGGGCAGACTGGAAGAGGCGCTGGAGGTTTTTCGCCTTCCTCAGTAGCATGGGACACGTGTCACTTGCTGGAGGATTCTCTGCTCCTTGAAGTCTTTAAACCACGATTTGAGGACTTCAATAGCTCAGACACAGGTGAGAGGTTTTTTGGAGGAGTGGTGGGTGAAATTCTGTGGCCTGCGTTGTGCAGGAGGTCAGACTAGATGATCATAATGGCCCCTTCTGACCTAAATAAAATAAAAAATATCTATGAATAAGAACTAATCTGAAATATTGCCTAAACTTTGAACCAAAAGCAGAAAGTTCTGAAAATATTGTGACAAAGTTTGTGACTTTTCCTGACAGGGAATACATGTGAATTATTATCAGAACCTGATAACTTTTTTGAAAACTACTTTTTTATTTTGTTTTTTAAGGCCAAGTTAGAAAGAACACAGTACGGTCCTATGGTGACATTAAGACACATTTTTTTAAAAATAGCCAGTCGAATGCTCACATTAAATACAATACAGTAAAGGATGACTGGGCTTCACCCTGCCTTGTTCAAAGCTCCCATTCGTGGGTTTATGAACCCATGGAATGGGACCATTTTAGGTCTATTTTTGTCTTGTTTAACGTGAAAATTTAAACAGTTAATCTTTCTTTCTTTTTTTAATGTAGCTTTTTAAAATGTTCCACTGGGCCAGATCCAGCTCATTTACAACCTGATCCAACTCCCACTGATGTTGGACATTCACTCTGATGGGAGCTGTCTCAGACCATTTCACTGGGGTTGCAATGGTGGTAGCTAAGAACGTGTGATGACAGCTCTGTATAAGACTACATTGTTTCTTAAAACTCATGGGGGTATATTTTTAAAGCCTGAATTATGATATCTGAATTCCATTTTAAATTAAAAAGTTGTGTTGGGTATGGACTTTAATAATACTCTGAGCTGTTTAAAACTTTTATTTTAAAAGTTGAATTTGCAGCTTTAAAAACTCCCAGTTAAGCTTTTGTAAGTACTTATTGTAAAGATTGAAATTTTGCCTACTGTGGGTATCTCAAAGTGGGAAGGTAGTGGATTTTTTAGAGATATCTTGTTTTAAACTTCCCTGTCCTTTCGTCCCATTTACTAAAATATTTCAAGCATCTTCCAAAAAAGCAAAACAAAGGATGAGAGAGGCAGGATCACTGATTCAGCAAGGAATTTTAATCATGTGCTTAATTACCTTGCTGAATCAGGGCCAGGGTGAGTAATGAAGAGAGAGGAGGAGAAAGTTAAGGAAAAGCATCAATATCTCTTGTGCACTTACATTGTAGTTATTAAATACATACTCACTCACCCCTCTTCCCCCAAAACCAGGCTAATTAGCTGGATCGATACACACAACCTCATGTTCCCATCACTGTCACTCTCCTCTTCCTCCTCCCCACATCCCTTGAGCAGGGTATTGTGATCACTACATGTTGAGCCATCTCTTTTTAAGCAAAATTGCCCATTGAAAGCAGGGGTCTGTTAGTGCTGGAGCCTCAGAATATTCCCTAAAACAGGAAGACTCAAAATGGGGCAGTACTTAGAGAATCATCTCTTAAATGCAGACACATTTCTGAGGAGGGTTTGTTTCTTTAAGAGAAGCTGGAATTTTGCCCTCCCTCTGCCAGGCATTGACAGTCAACCCTAACAATAGCCTCAGGAGGATATCCCTGCTGGCGTTCACAGGTTAAGGGGGACATGGCTGTAACTCTTAGCACAGCCACAGCCTCAATGAATGATACAGTCTAAAACTCAAGCTGTGTGAGAACGCTCTACTGCCACAGAGGCAGACAGCTTAGTGTGGATCTGAGTAATCTTCACAGTGAGAAACACTTATGTCATCAGATGCAAACAGACTGGATTCATTAGCTCATTAAATAGCTGTGACAGATCAGACTTCATCTGCCAAAACCTTAAATTTGATATAGGCTAGAAATTATAGTTCAAAGGGAATAATAGAAAATATGGATCCTGTCTCTTTAAAGAACATGTTTCAAGTCAACATCTTCTAGGGAGAGTCAACACTTGGAAAGAATGTTAATGTGCATCCCTGAGCATTGCAGATATTTGTCAACGATCCTGGTGGGTGAGGGGAGGGGTAGAAGGGATGTGATTTGTGCTGAGAAACAACCACTCTGTGGATATTAGAGGGACAAGGGGCAATATCAGTATCGCTTATTGGACCAACTTCTGTCTGGTGTATTGCCTCATGTCCTTTGTCTCTCTAATATCCTGGGACTGACATGGCTACAACCATACTGCATACAACTCTGTGGATACACCTTCAGAAGACCATTTTGAATGTAAAACATGTTGAGGGATGGGAAATAAAAACTCAGGTTACTCACATGAAGAAAGGTCACATTGCTCCTTGTGACACTGAATAAAGGGATTGACGGAAAAAGACATTCTACTTCCTCAAGAGTTATATCTGAACAAACATATCAAAATGCTAATGTGGCCTCCTGCACCACTGGTATGATAAAACTAAGGGTAGATGCTATTAAGGAATCCTGGTAGAGAATAGTTCTTTGTTAACTTTGGAAACAAAAGTCCTACACAGTTTATCTAGCATTTTGTGAGCAGTGGTCCTTTTCTTCTTTAGCTGACCTCAGTTTGAAGTGTTAATTATTATCCAACTAGCTAACAATCTACAGCTCAGTTTGAAATGGTTGAATGCAAAGTGAACCAGGTCAGGGGTGAATTAAATTAAATATTAAACAGAATTAAAATTAAATTAAAATTTTGTCCCTCTCTAAGGCTAGGACTGAGGTGGTAGCTGATCACTCTGGTGTCTAACTTCAAAGATCAAATTTAATGTCAAGTCCACCATCAGAAAGGAGCTGCTCCCCCCTCCAGAATACCCCACTAGCCGCCCCACATCTAGTATTTTCAAGACAATCTGCCTGACAACCTCACAGGTTTTTGACTGACCCAGCTTCTCCACCACTATCACTGTAAGTAAAAGTTCTCAGATTGGGGAGCTATCATGAGGTGCTGGAAAACTTGAATCATGTTGGGTCAGGAGGTACTGGACCCCAGGACTGGTCAGGGAAGGTGGTGGTGGTTTTGGATGGGGATAGAAGGCTTTTTAGAAGAGAGGGGTGGAAGTTTATAGAACTGATGGATTTGGGGGTGGGGAGAATGTCTTACCCAAGTAATGCCATGTGTATTGCTGCCATGCCAGGAAGACAATGAGAGAGACTCTGGTTAAAGATTCAGCAGCACAACTCTTGCTCTCAGGAGCATTTATATTGATGGCTATGCATAACAGCATTGTAATGTCATACAAAACCATTAATAGAATGGTGTATTGAAAAAAACAGTATTTTTCTTCACAGGAGCCTTCTTTGTCACAGCCTAAACAACAGCTACACAGTAACTTCTCCTTGCCACAACCATCTCTTATGTCAAAATAGTTTTTTAATTTCATTAAAAAAGACTGCATTCAAGTGTGAAGGGCTGATGCATATCCCTCTCTATATCATTTAGTCCAGCATTAGCTTTCCGAAATGAATGGTGGGATGCAGGAAGAGTTGCTACACAGGATAGCCTCCACACCCCTGGAATGCTGTGGAGATAGTGTTTGGGCTGCTCCAAATAGGCCAGTGTAGCCGGTAAAATTGAGAGCAACCTATCCCTGTGCACATGCAGTGCCCCAAACATCTGCATAGGGACAAAGATAGGCAGTGACTCACTATTATAATCTATAGGCTGGAATTCGAGTTGTGAATTGTTGTTTCCACTGAGGTCAATAGCAAATGCCGATAGATTTCAGTGGGAAAAGGACACAGCTTGTAAAGCATTAGAACAAATGTGTGGTATTTTTTAAGGAAGACAGGAAAAGAGAAGACACAAAAAATATAGCATTTGTACAGTATATAGTTACACAAAGTTTTCTAACAGGACGTAGACACACAACAGTGTTGTTATAAGGTGTAATCTGAATTATCTCTTTATTAATTAAAGTGTTCTTTATTTGTAAGTTGATAGGAGCTTCATATGCCTAGAATCAATGAGTCAGCTCTAAGATGTGATACTAGCGGTAGATTTGGAAACCCTGTACTTTCTCAGCATAAGTAAACAGAATTAATCTTTAAATTGTAGCTAGCATGCATATGCATACCCTTAAACATCTGATGTGCCAAATTGATAGTGTGTGTGTGTGTGTGTATGTAAACTTATTTATCCGAATAGTAAATTCAACTACACAAGTTCATTAAAAAGATGAAGTAAACGATAGCAAGGCTATATGCTGAATCACACTGTATCTCCAGTGACACTTTGCATTATTGTTTCTCTTCAGCACCGGTTCTCTCCCCCCTGCACACACTCTTCACAACAGTAAGTAAATAGCTAATATAGGAGTCAGGAAAAAATGTAATGCCATGTTTGGAAATATCTGTGGTGACCAGATGTCCCGATTTTATAGAGACAGTCCCTATATTTGGGACTTTGTCTTATATAGGCATCTTTCTTTCCCTACCCCCGTCCTGATTTTTCACACTTGCTATCTAGTCACCCTAGAAGTATCAAAGTACTAACCCGAGATACAGTCTGAAATTCTAGAAAAAGTGCTGCTAGTCAAATGGGCCTTTGTCCTACAATGCTGAAGCAAATGGGATCTTTAATGGTGACTTCAATGCTATAGGATCAGGTCTATACTTGTCAAACTTACAATTTTAAATTGTAATTTAAAATGACTTGTCATTAAATAAAAAATCCCTTCTTTTCTGGGACTCAGCTATATATCAGGGCTACTGTACATAGCAGATACATTCTGTAGTGAATATGAGGCTAATATTTTGAACTGGCTACCGACTATCTAACAACCCACTGTTCTCACTGAAATAAATAGTAAAAAGTCATCTCTTACCACATCCCTCCCTTCCTCCCCCTAAAAGCCTAAAAAAAAGGAGAAAACTGAAGCTGTACTAACTCCCATGGATACAATTGTATCTTAATGCTTGATGATGATGCATTTGTACTGTGACATTCACCCATCCTCTGGTATGCACTACAAATAATGCTGTGGTTGGGAGACTGGGAAGAATGGGACTGGGCTTTATTAACTCAGAGAGGTAAAATAAGACCCAAATATACTACTTGGTGGGGTGGGGTGGGGTGAGGTGGAGGGATTTCTGAGGATTTCACATTTTCAGGGGTATTTAGGTTTCTAAAGATGCAGATAGGCACCTAATGAAAATTTCAAAAGAACCTAAGCAGTTTAGGTGCCTAAATCCAATTGATTTTAATGGGGTATGGGAAACAACTACCTTCCATTGGGAGTTACATGCCAAACCTGCTTTGCATTTTTGAAATTTCCATTAAATGCCTATCTGCATCTGTAGGCACCAATATTCCCTTGAAAATCTCTAGGGAGTTCATGTACCCCAGGTTCTGATCACCAGAAGGCACTCTATGCCTTGCTAGTGGCTCCACTTTGGAATGTGCTCAGAAATGTATTCTCCCAGCCCCTTTAAGATTAAGTGGTCCTTTTAGTCCAATCATATTTTCTATAAGTAAAGAGAAGCTAATGTTTTTCAAGCAACATGACAAAGAATGAAAATTATTAGTCAAAATATATTAAAGTTATTAAATTCTTCTTTGGCTTTGAACTTAAATAGGATGCGAACATAAAATGCAAAAATATATTAGCCTAGAAACAACATAGATTTAGCTTTTATGTTTCATATCAAGTTTTTTTCTCTTAAAATATTTATAAAGAATGAAATAAATATATTCAGAGAATTGTACTATGCCACTGTCTGTAAAAATGTATTTGCAGTATGTCAATGTTTTACACAAAATAATGGTATTACTATCAAATATTGTTTTCCAATAAAACACAAAAACTGAAATGCAGGTACTTGTACAATATGTAAAACTAAATTATGTCTTAAAGATACACATATTTACCTTTAATCTGAATCTCAAACACAAATTGTAATAACTATTGTGATGGAGCAAGGCCAGATGGCTATAGGAAAGTAGTGAGAAACAAGTATGTTAGCCCCAGGCTAAACAAATCCCTGTTACCATGATAACCAGATGGCAGTTGCTCCAGGTTAATCAAGACACTTGGGGCCTATTAAGATCCTTCCAGAAAGCAGTGGAGACAGCTAGGTTGATTGGGACACCTGAAGCCAATCAGGAGCTGGCTGAAACTAGTTTAAAACCTCCCAGTCAGTCAGGTGGGGGGTGCATGTCAGTAGCTGTAGGAGGAAGATGCGCTGTTGGAGAGACTGAGCCGTACACACCGTATCAGACACAAGGAAGGAGGCCCTGAGGTAAGGGTGAAGTGAATCTTGAGGAAGTGGGGGCTGCTGTGGGGAAGTAGCCCAGAGAATTGTACGCATCCTGTTTCTAAAAAGTTGGCTACCATAGCTTCTCCTCACCTCCCCCACTGGCGTATGATGAAAATGGCTCAGTAGGCTGTGATCCTTGCCTCTAGAGAGAGAAGGGCTATGTGGAGGGTCACAGTGAGCCTCTGAGGCTAGCAAAAATCCACCAGGAAACACGGGACCCATGGAGACAAGGACAGAGCTTTGTCACACTATATTGTACTTCAAGATTGCACTAAGAGTGATATAGGTTTTTCCCAGTAATATATGTTTAATAAGGGCTAGATACTACAGGCACTGATAGTCTATAAATATCCTTGAGAGATATTCATAGATTCATAGATATTAAGGTCAGAAGGGACCATTATGATCATCTAGTCTGACCTCCTGCACAATACAGGCCACAGAATCTCACCCACCCACTCCTGCGATAAACCTCTCACCTATGTCTGAGCTATTGAAGTCCTTAAATCATGGTTTAAAGACTTCAAGGTACAGAGAATCCTCCAGCAAGTGACCCGTGCCCCATGCTACAGAGGAAGGTGAAAAACCCCCAGGGCTTCTTCCAATCTGCCCTGGAGGAAAATTCCTTCCTGACGCCAAATATGGCGATCTGGTTAGCTAGATTAATTTTAGATATACATAGTCTAGATAGATGTTTTCAGAAGTTAAAATTAATGTAGGAAACTTTCATTGGAATGTTTATATCGACCAAATAAGCCTTTCATTTGCAGAGCAATGGTTCTAATGTGCTAAAGAATGAAAAGAACATATACACCCTGTGACCAACAGCATCCATACAGAGACTCCTCTATACTGATTAGCATGAATAATCTTCACAGAATGTGTACAGACAGGTCTGTTGCCAGGATAATATACATGTATATACACATGGACTGTGCGCTTTGATTCCTAGGCTTCATCTGGGGACTTTTTGTGGCTACTTGTTTGGAAGGACTTAAAAATTACCTCTGTAAATTTTAAGAGAACAAGGATTGGGGAAAGAAATCTTCTACAAGGTAGGTTTTCTAGTGGCTTCCTTCTCTTGCCTGAACTTGGTGCATAACTTGGAAGCCCAGTTCAGTACTTAAAACTCTGGCTCACTATGATATCTGTGTTTCTGTACTATGTTCATCATCATGGTGTTCCATATAACTTTATTTAAATTCATTCTTCCACACTTGTGTCTTGATAGCACTCTCATAATCTGATCATTACTTCTAGATTTGTCAAGTGTTTATAACCACTAGGATGAAGTGACTAAGACGTATTTACATATATATATATATATATATATATATATATATATATTGCTGAGGTGCCAAAATCCTAAATATTCTTTCATTTTGATCATGGATAGACATATTCAGACACAGACATGGATAGACATACCCATGAATGACACAGACACAAAGGGTCGAAAACAGTTTTAAAACCACTGCTTCTGGGTTTGTAATCTCTCTCCTTTTGGATAACATGACCTAAAACACACTGTTCATAAATTAGTCTTAAATTAGGCTAAATTAATCTTAAATCAGGCAATTAATCTTTTCAGCCATAGCTTTCATTGACATCAGTGAGAAAGGACTGAAGGATTTGGACCAAACTAAAGAGAATGAAACAAAAACTTAAAGGAGATGATATATAAATGCACTAAGGAAAGAAACAATGCCTTTCTACAAATGTGATTTGGACTTTCTCTCATTGTTTGATCCTCATCCAGCCAAATTAGCTGAAGCAAATAGCAGGTTGTGTATGAAACAAATGGATCCACAATGGCAAACATAAACATAGACACATGCTATTGGATATTATATTTCTTAGAAAAGCAACTTTAATGCTCGTGAGTGATGTATGATTGGCAGTATGTGACTATCTGATGTGAAGAAAAGATGCAGCATGGGCAGTAGCAATGCAAGCTTTCCTCCTACACCTATACTGCCCTGCCAATGTGTTTGAGCCAGCCCTGTTCAGTAGAGACCACAATTAAGGAGCAAGAATCATTTTAGACACCATGCCATTTCAAATCTCTGCCACTGAATCTCAATCCTCTGTACTACCAATATTGCTAGTCTCCATATAGTATCCATCTTCACAGCCATCCATGCCCTCCAGGCTTCTAAGAGAAGCACATTTTAAAAAGGGACAAGATCAGTTTTAAAATGATCTGGAAGTCTTTCAACCAAGCATATGGCTTGTTGGCCAGAGACCATGTAACAAAATAATAGGCTAATGCTGAGGCTTGTGTTAATAGTTCTGAATCCATAGTGCATTCATCCTCAGATGCACTCATCGCAAATAATTTATTTTGTATTTTGAAATATTTTAAAGGTTAATTGAAGAGAAAAACTATTTTGCCCTTTACTCTTTCACTTCTGAAAATTTGCTATTGCAATGCAAAAGGTGGACAAAATCACTGTAATCTGAGCTAAACTTTCCTCAATGAATGCAAGTACATGAGTTTGTGTCAAAGATAGATTAAACTTGTTTTAAGAAAACATATTTAAAAGCTACCATATATATGTATGACCATGCCCTGCTGACATCGACAATATGCCAAATAATGCCAGACAGATTTATTGTTTAAACCAAAATTGTTTTGTATGGAGACCTATACAGAAAAGTGGAGATAATTTTACATATCCATATATGTAATATCTTACATTAAGCATTTCAATTTGTATTAATTAATTAATGTAGCATGTCTGTATGGGATTTTGACAATAATTAAATTACAATGTTGCAGGCGTATAACAGGGAATATGCCTTTTGCTGAGAACAACTGCAACATGTGCTATCTACATTTAAAATGTTGTTAACCTCCCAAAACCAATTAACTATAAACAATAGATACATTTTTCCTTATATTTAAAGGAACCAAAAATACATTACTTTGAAAAATAATATATTGGTTCAACCCATTATTTGTGGCAGAGAGGCAGATTTACACACTGGAAAATATATACTGTTCTGCAAAGAAAATGATTTTTGCAATAGTCCAGCATAATCTTTTTTGCATATTAGTAAAATTCCTCACCCTTTAACTTTAGCAAGTGTGTACAAATTCGCATATTAATTACAGTAGAAATCCCTCTAAAAGTGCTTTTATTTTGTGTTAAGGTATTTTTAAAATTGAAAATCAAAAGGCAGTTGTGTTAAACAATAGTAGATTGAATCTAAATATTTATATATTCAGGACTTTCAGATGAGAAAATGCAGGAACCAGAGTTTTTCAAAGGCTTTTACTTCACCACATATAAATCTGTAAAATACATCATAAAACAAGAAATAGTGAATTCCATTCTTTCTTATATGGCAATTCCAAGCTACAATTGAGCAAGTTAAATATGTCACTGTGTTACCTCATTTATTGCCCCCTGGTGACACATACCATCTAGTAGCACCAACAGCATAGTGCAGTGGGAGGACAAGATGAAAAGTGGACCGAGCACTGGAGGAAAATAGTCTCAGCTCTCCACTTGCCTAACCAATTATTGATTTTAAAAACTTGTTCATGGGAATTTAATGCTTGGGAAAGCTGCTGGACTGGCAGCCCTGGAAAGTGAAACAACCTAGTTATCCAAAGAAGGGTACAGACTCAGGAAAAGGAGCTCAAGCTTCTCTGCACTGTCATACCAGTGTGACCAAACCCAAGGGGACCAAATAAAGATTAGCTAGGGGCTCAGTATCCATACTTTGTCCTCTCCAGTGAGATTACAAGCTAATATTCGTTGTGATAGTGATCTTCAGGGGCCCAGGATCATCAGTGAGATTGGTAATATGATATAGAGCCTTTCCATGTAGTTTGCTGTTTATATCTCATAAGATCACCCACTGAATTTTGAGTAGCTGCTCACCAATGTGAGAAAGGCGTTTGCTGTCTGGTCCTATATTAGCATTTATTAAAAACTACTTACCAGCCCTTCACTTTGTTTCACCCCTTCTGAGATATGAAGTAATTTTGAGCACTTGCAAACACAATGGTAACATGCATTGAATAGCATGTTTATTACAAGATCATCTGATGCCGCCAACATGGATAAACACAAATGATTGATTTTGCGGAAATATATGGTTTGAGATTAATGTAACCTGTTGTGAGATCCCCACAAAAACACTGCAGGATCTTTTAAGGCCAGATTAAGGTAGCCTTGTATTGAAGTCAGTTATATTCGTATGATAAGCTCATCAGAATCTGGTCCTTAATATAAAGAAAAGTTAAATGGGTCACTCATCAGTGCAAAACTATTTGTATTTTTCATCCCCTTTACAGTCTCATTCATTAATTACACATATTTAATGCACAAATAGTTAAAGAACAATCTAAAACAATAGCTAAATTGGTTTGTGTTATATTATAATGTCCACCTGTCCACCAAGTACTAAACTCATTTCACATGTGTGATGAACAATCACCAGATGATTATAATATACTTTATATTGGAGGATCACAAAGAAATTTACAAGCTTCAGTGGATTTTGGCTCTATATCACCCCAGTGAAGAATGTAATATTATCCTGCTTTCTCAGTCTGGGAAAGTAGGGCACAGGGATATTAAGTGTCCTGTCTAAGATTGCACATGAAGTTTATGGCAGAGCTGAGTTTATAATTCATATTTCCTGTCTCCAAATTTTATTATTTAACCACAAGTCCATTTCTCATCCTCTGGCAATAGATTCAAGTTACTGTTAGAGCTGGTTGGAAATTCAGAGGGACTGCTTGGTGAGTACTTACCAGTGTGAGTGAGGGAATCCAAATCTGGTTCATAGGCTGCATTGGGACTACTCACGTGCAGAAAGTTACTGCATGCATAAGTGTTGACAAGTTTGTGCTTTGCAATACACCAAAACTATTACCATTAATACAATGGAAATATAGGAACTTTTGTTACAATATTTCAAGTATAGTTGGTCAAGTTTTTTTTTAATTGAAATGTTGACAACTTTTTTAATCACTCTGTGCCTCAGTTTCCCCATCTGACCTCCTTTGTAAAGTCTTTTGAAATCTAGTGATGAAAAGCCCTATATAAGAGCTAGGTATTATCGTTTATGATTATATTATTTATTATTATTATATGCATTGTAACATTAAAACTATATGGATTCTATACTTATATTTTTAAATTGCATGACTAACTAAAGTAACAAACTGGCATTATGGATTGACAGCTTTCCAACCAAAAGAACGCGCTTGGTACCAGAGTCTTAGTTTTACCCAAATAATCAAAGTTATTAGTTCATCCCTGGAGGCCATTTGTGAGTTTAGAACACAATCAGTGGCATCATTCAGCTGCAGAAGGAAGACTTCAGTTCACACATGTTCTTTTCTTTAGAATGGAACATGCCCAACAGTTCAACGGAGCTCAAAATTATAGCTGAGGACTGATCAGTTAAACCCAGGAGGGAAATAGAGTGAAAAATTAGTTTCTTAATATTGACTTGATTCTACATCCATCATTATAAATTAGATTGGCATATGATATTGGTTTAATTATATATATATATCAATTACTTAAATCTCATAAAGATTACAATAGTTCTCCCTCACAAAACAATCTGTCAAGATCAAAACAGATCTATTTGAAACATTTTAATATTCACTGAACAATTAAGAACTTTCTGACAGCCTTTTCAAGGAACACACATGTATGTCCAGCTCCCTTTCTGCAGATAGCTCATTCACTCATCCATGCCCAGCTAAGTTAGGTTGAGTGCCCTCCATAAAAGCTTAAGAAAACTTTCTGCATTTTTGCCAAGGATGTTCCACCAGCAGATGAAAAAATTGAAGTTGGAAATTTTTTCTTGAACTTCAAAGTTTTTTGATCTCTCAAAGCTATACACCTAGTTGAGGGAGTAGGAGGCTAATGGATCACATACGCTGATAATTTCATTGATTATAGTGATATTACTGATAAATGTACAACAGATAGGAAGAGTATAATGAATTGAAACTTCTCTGAAAACTGAAGAGGAGATACTTTCCGTTGTTTCCCAGTCTTTTAGCTAGAAGATCTGTTCAACGTATAATATTTCTTAAGAGTAAATATTTGATTGTTAGATCAAATACAAAAGCAGAAGTATTACAACTAACCACTGCTCCTTCCCTTTTTTCTAACAATCCAAGACCTCCCTTAGTTCCCCTCTTAAGCAGCAAAGTCATATATTGTGGGTGAATGTATTTGATTTCTTTCCTACCATATAATTTGTTAGTGCCCTCGTTCATTAGGGACTTGTATATTATAGTACCTGGGTTCTCTTGTTGCCATATGTTATAAAGTGGTGGCCTCAGGGAATGGAAAGGAATCAAAGTAAATATGAAGCTTTCTCTATAAGACCTGTGGTATTCACAACAGTGTGCCTGATCACTTCTTTTAATAGATGTTTCCAATTTTAAGTGATTTATATTGGAGTGAAATCTATGTGACCTAAAAAGAGCTATGTGATAATATGATTAGAAACTGGAGGGGAGAATATCTATGAAGTGCTGCATCTATTTTCCTGACAATACTGCATTGTCCGTTCCCCTGCCAATGCAGCACTCTTCATTACAGTATATTAATGACTGCTTTGTCCTGCCTGGTTCGTTGTTAGAAAGTATTTTCTCGCCTCTAGCCTAATTTCACCTTGCTCAGTTTCATCCCATAACTATAGCATCTCAAACACCTAAACAATTCCTCTTTTATGTTGTCAACACCCTTCCTTCATTGTCATTTATATAACATTTGTATAATTCAAGTATTGTTTTAATCTTCAGAAATCAGTTTGTCTCGTCCCTTAATCATTTGAGTTCTTCTCTGAATTCCTTCCAGTTTGTCTGTATATCTTTCTGGTGTGACATCCAGAACTTTGTGCAGTATTCTAAATTTGGTTCCTTCAGTTCTCTATGGGAGGATGTTTAATTAGCTCTGTGGTCCATAACATGATGCCTCTGTGAATGTAGTGTAAAATCACATTAGCATTCTTTGCTGCCTTATCAAATTAAAAGTTCATATCTAATTAGCTGTCCACTTGCAGCCTTAGGCCTTTTTCTGTACATTTTCAAATTATTTCCCTCCTGCTAAGTAACTTTCAGTTCATTTCCTTTCTTCTCACCTTCCAACTCCTTGATGTATTAACTAGCTTTTCCGCAGGTTGAATTTAATTTTCCACATTTCTCTTGGGGTCTGGATCCAAAGCCCATTAGAAGAGACTCCCAATGACTTCAGGGAACTTTAAATCAAACCTTAGGTCTCACCTTTTTCTGCCCTGACTGGTGGTGCTTGCAACAATCTTCAGCATGGCATCATCATATCTGCGGCATATGTTAAATATGCTGTTTCTTCTAGAAATTCACAAGCTGGCACTTCCTTGGTTTCAGTGGGAAAACGTTTATCATGGCTTGCCCCCAAACTGTAGCGTGGATCAGCGTGGATGTGCTGATTTTAGGGAACTCTGCAAAGCCCATCTACTTCCCAGATATCTGAGTGGCCAGACCAGGGAAGAATTGGATTAGGAGGTACTTGTCTGATCCTTTGCTATGATGGTATGGATTGGATTGCCTTTTTTTAATTGTCATTTCAGTTTTATAATTTCTGTATGATTAAGATCTTTGAACTCAATTTGCTAGGAACTATTTTTATAATTAATTATCAAAAGGGGTTTGTGTGCATATAAAATAAATATGTCTCAGGTTTCTCTTTCCCTTTGAATGTTTCTTTTATATTGATAATGAGCTGGGTGAAACCTTGTTATGGGGTGAATCAAAACCCTATTGAGGTTGATAGATGTGAACTCACCCCTCAATTAGCATAACCATAACTATAAGCCCCACCTAAGATAATGTGTGTCAAGCTGCCTAGGAGCTTTGGGGCTGAATATTGTTTTGGGTAGGTGTGTGTGGGAGGGTGAGAGGTACATAGGTCACAGACAAGAACAGAGAGAGAGAGATAAAGGAAAAAAGAAAGAAAAGCTAAGCAGGAGCCTGTAAGCACAGTGTGACCCTGGGAAAAAAGCTAGAGAGAGAGCTTTTGGGTCTGATGTTGGCTAAAGAGGCTTGTAAGGACTGGTAAGCTAAGAAACTGCTCCTTTTTGTTGGTGGTTCTATCTATGTTCAGAGACACAGGACTTTGTATGTTTCTTGTAAATAAGGCTTCACTAAAGAACTACCTGGCTACCACCAATTTCTCCCAGCTCCAACACCCACAGAGCCCCAAAATTTGACTAGCTGCTCGGGTTGAAAAGGGTCAATACTATCTAGATGCATTATTAGTCTGCCCTTTTCCAAGTGGAATCTTATTTTCTACCCATGTTTCTACTCTTTCTAAAACCCTCTGTAGGGTGCCCAGGTGCCCAGTTTTTCAACCGGAAAGTCAAGTCGAAAAAGTGATCTGACAGTGTCCAGTTAGATCAATTGACCAGATACCGAAAGTCCGGTAACTGCGGACGGGGGAGGTAGGAAGGTGCCAGGTCATCACCCACATCAGCCCCTACTCAGCCAGAGCCACCTCCTACCTGCATCAGGTGACTGAAGCTCTTAGCCCTGGCTCCGAAGGCGAGTCCCTCCCAACTCGGGTGGATGGCTGGGGAAAAGCAATGAGCGACACAGAGAGAGGGGAAGAGGAGCGAACTGGGGGTGGGGCCTCGGGAAAGGGGCTGGGCCTAGTGGGTGGAGCAGAGGTGGTCCTCAGGGGGAAGAGGTCTGGAGGGAGAGGTTTTGGCACTCTTGCTGGAGTGTCCAGTTTTTAAATATTACAGAGTTGGCAATCCTACCTCTGTGATATTCTTCTTTCTTGACTGGTGTTTGCAAGTCCTTCCAATTTGTGAATTTCTTTAATGAGTTGTTTGCTTCCTCTTGGAGATCACTAATGTAGTCATTAATTAATTCAATGAAGTTAGGTGATATGCCCTACTAAGCATTACCTAAATGCATTTTATCTTACCAAAGTGCTAGAGTATATTTTGTAAGGTAGTTTTAAACTGCAAGCTACAGATCTGATAGAAGAAGGATAGAAGGCATTAAATCACACTTGTTTTGAGTGGAGATGCTCAGAAAATGTTTCTTTTCCCCTTGTAAAACCTTTAGAGGAAAAAATGTCAAATTTCTTCTCGGGGTTTTTGTTAAAAAAACGAAACCACCAAAAGCTTTCTGGGCACAGGAAAGAATTTATAGTATTCCATTATTTGCATATTGGACAACACCCTTCAAAATAAATTTTCCACAACTTGACTAAATCACCTCATTGAATGCAAGCTGACTTGGTTCATTTCTCAGCTGTACCTGTCATTACATCACCTTTAAAACCACCCTTCCTCCCTCCCTGCATTCCACACCAATCCTGGGCTGCTCTAAATTACACACTAAGGGACTGTTGGGGGTCGCTGGAGAGTGAAAGTCCTCCAGGCACACACACCTTCTCCCAGACAAATGCACACGACATGCTGTGATCATGTCACAGTATACTGGACCAATACCATCACCCCATTTGCAAGGGGAATTCCTAGTCAAATGGTTAAAAACAGTTTTATGGCTCTTTTAGATTGGTGGAGAGGTACAAAAGGGCTGTATTAGGGTTGGTAATCTGGCCTCCTGCGTTTCTGGACTGTGGGATGCATGTCATTACTGTTCTGTCTTATTTTGTTTGTTCAATGTACAAGACATTCCCTAGAAACACTTCTGTTTATTAAACTAGCTGAGTTTGGGATACCATGCAAAGAAGTATACTGGCCCTGATTCTGCTTTACACCAGTTCTATATAGGGTAACTTTGCCGATACGGTGGAGTTCTGTAATTTACGCCACTGCAAATGAGATCAGAATCAAGCCTTCAGAATTTGACCTTGATACTTATTTTCACTGGAACCACTTTGCAGTGGTGAAGGCAGCTTAACTCAATAAAGTAGGCTCACCTTAGCATGGGAGGATCCTCTAGTGGTGTAGAACTGATGTTCTGGGTCTCTCAGCACCTCCCTGTCTGTGACCCGTGTAGGAGGTGTGACCAAAAGAAAGAAGGGGAGTCCAGGGATTAAGTGCACTCTTACTAACATATTGGTCTCTTGGGGTCATATAGCAAGGTTGCTCTAATTTACATTAGAGAATGGGGGATCACATTGTAATGGGGGATCACAAAGTTGGCTTAACCACCCTTTTACACACATTCTTCTATTCCCCAAATGTATACCGCAATTGGAGTCAGGGATCAGCACTTTCATTTCTAAATTGCCATTTGAATGTGTGTGTCTGGATTTAATAGCGGCTGCTTCCGCCTATGACCCCATCATTTTATTTTAGCAAATTAATCCTGGTAGCACAGTAAGTCACATCTTTAATAAATATTCATTGTCTATGGGCTTTGTTCTGTAGTCTCAGTGCTATTCATACATCCCAGCATCTCTTTCATCCAACTTAAATCTAAAAGTAATTTGTATATTCTATACATTTGTAAGGGTTCAAACAGAACATATGAGTTAATCAATGCTAGTTTGGCCGTGAGATGTTATATGTTATATACAGGAAGAGATTTCCACATATACTGTTGGGTGGCTACAAGATGAGGTGACATTACAAGATGAAGTATCATATTAGAATACCTCTGGTCTTAAATATCTGTGGTAGAGGGATAGGTTTTGTTTTATTTTGTAAACTACTTCCAAGTTTTTCCACTTGAAATGTATGAATGTTCACTTTTTCCAGGTTATTACTATTATTTCCATTACATAGCACATAGAAATAAAGGCCCTATTGTGATACGCACTGTAAATACACATTATAAGAGATAGTACCTGCCCAGCAGAATTGATATTTCAGATAGACAAAAGGTCGGAGAAAAGGAAGTTTTATCTCCATTTTACACATGGAGAACCAAGGCACAGAAAGATTAAGTGACTTGCTCAGGGTCGCCCAGGAAGTCTGTGGCAGAGCTGGTAACTGCCCTCAGATCTTCTGAGTATCAATCTTTTGAGTTAGCCACAAGACCATCCTTTCTCACTTTCCTTTAGAAGTGAATTGTTTGTTAGAAAATAAGAACAGCCATTCTGGGTTGACCAATGGTACATCTAGCCCAGTATCCTATCTTCCTACAGTGGCCAATGCCAGGTTCTTCAGAGGGAATGAACAGAACAGGTAATCATCAAGTGATCCATCCCCTGTCGCCCATTCCCAACTTCTGGCAAACAGAGACTAGGGACACCATCCCTGCCCATTCTGGCCATTAACCTATTAACATCCAGTTCCTTTTAGAACCCTATTATAACCTTGGCCTTTACAACATCCTCTGGCAAAGAGTTCCACAGATTGACTATGTGTTGTATGAAGAAATGCTTCCTTTTGACATACTTTGGGATCCTTAGATGAAAGACAATGTAAAAATGATTATTAATTGGAGGTATCACAAGACTTTAAAGGACTCTCTCTGGGAGTCTTTTAATGATATCTTGTAATGCACCAACTTCACCTGAAGAAGAGCTCCATGCAGCTTGAAAGCTTGTATCTTCCACCAACAGAAGTTGGTCTATTAAAAGATATTGTCTCACCCACCTTGTCTCTGTCATATCTTGGGACCAACACAGCTGCAGACATTTATTTCTATATATTTTTTGTGTTTCTTTCTATATGTTGAGGCAGTGGGTGTTATCAGAAGACCCAATTAACTGAACCAGGTGGGTAGAAGGATATGAGGGTGTAGGGGTATGGCCAATATTAAAGGCCATGAAGAACAATCAGTGACACACAGTTTGTATTTTGATTTTACTCTTCCAGAACAGTGAAAATTCGGATAGACTCTAAAACTCAAACATTGTAGAGATTATAGGATTTTGTAGCATGCTCTGAAATAGTGGGCTTTTAAATGCACTGTGGCAACTCATCCTCAGATTGACTATAAATTATGATTGTTTCCTTAAAATTCACCATTGGTCACACAATAGGGGACGGAGTGTCCGAAGATAAAGTTTTTCAGAATCTTGGCAGATGTCAGCAGCAATAGCAGCATATGAGTCGAAACTCAGCCCCAGTTTCACAAGCGTAGACTTGATTATCAAAAGAACAGTTAACTGTACCCAGTGGATTGTGCGAAAAAGCTGTGATCTCCCAATGAAACTGGTAAAATGTGTATATTTGTTGCAGTCCTCTGGGGCTTCTGTGATAAGAGTAGTACTTCATTTTAGTTAAACTTAAAAAAAAATGTTTCCAATTGTATTGACAGCTAACAGCAGTTACACCAAGGACCATCAAAAAGCTCCAGGTCTTAGGTCTGTTTTAGCTGTGTTGCTTGAGGGATAGCAGATCCAGCATGATGTGGTTGCTCTCAGCAGCAAAGAGTAGGCTAATGGCAGAACAGCAATTTGGTATTGATGGTAGCCAGAAGAGCAATGGGCAGGGGGGAAATGAACCACTTTTCGGAGAACTCAGTGGTTGCAGGAAATAGCTCTGTAAGCTACAATAATGTCCCCATCCTTTCCAAGTTTCAAAGGTTAAAGTATTAACCTTTGACAAATTCCAGGAAATTAACACACAAAATGCAGCATACTATTTTATTGTCAGGCAAAATAAAAATGCAATTTATTAAGAGAACTTTCCCAATGCAATATTAAAACTGTGCATTTGGGGACAAATTAAGCATCTTGCAGTTAGACAGGATGAAGAGAGATAACAGCCGAGCAGGAGTCCCTAGAAGAATGATGCCTCTTTAAGCCAGCCGGGGGCGGGGGGGGGCATCATGCCTCAGGGCTGTTTGTAGGTATACGCTCACTGGTGGCTATAGCAACCTGTGAAGCATGAGCTTACCTAGGGCAACTCCACAACATCTGGCTGATAGGGAAGTGAGGAGATTTGACTGGACATGGCTACCCTGAGACCTTGCCTAAACACACCCTTTTGGGTGCAGAATAAGCTCCTGGTAGCACTGGCCAGCTTTCATGCCCCATTGCATTCCTGGAGTGTGTGTAGCCAAAGTATTGCTTTCTGTTCTGTAGTAGTGCTAGGAAAGTGGAAGAGGTTCTTTGTATCCTCTCTTTCTGGGAACACCCCTCCTAAAGCAGCCAGAGTTGGTGCTTTTAACATTTAAAAAAAGCCCAGGAATGCAAACGTTAAACAACACTAAGCCAACCATATTTCATATAATTAACTAACACAGCGCTATCCAAGTTGGTTATGATCCTTAGGCACTACCACAAAACAAATATATTTGTGGAATATTAATGTTTGTTAATAATTGTCTTTAGGCAGAGCCCTGATCAAGGAGTGATGAACAAGTTGTACCACCCCAGGAGGCCTTGTCCCTCAGAGGTACAATTCCTTCCTTGCTCCCCTCTTGCCCAAAGAGGAGGGAAGAACAAGTTGCTGTGACCTGTAAAAGGATGCAGCTTATTTCCTCGGTTGTGGCTAGTCACCTATTCTGGCAACAGTAATGTGAATAGCGTGAGGGCTTCTTCCACTCCCTATTCTTCTTCCCTGCTGTTCCAAAGTGAGGAGAGAAGAGTGTGCCCAACACAGACCCAGAATCTGGGCTGGCAGAGCAAAGAGCTGGAGAGGTTCTTTACTCTCCTTCTTTTCCAAGCCACAAAATAACACTCAACATTTGGCTTACTAAAATACTTTATATTTTGAAATACATAGTGTCCCAAAGTGTACAACGTGACCAAGTGAACATTAATGTGGGAATATGATCATTTGTATTCCCATTACATGTTGTTAACTGTGTGACCTTTGCCTGAATTTTTGCATTTAATTTCATTGATTTTTTAAAAAGAAAAACAGCAAGTGTTTTGACCTAATGTCCCATTCATTAGAATGAACCTTTCCTGTGATGTAAAACTGCTTCTGAAATTACTGCATGGCCAGGCATCAATACAGAGAACTACTTACTCATTTGCCTTTGCAATGTTAATGGTAGATTAGAAAACACAAATGCAGAGAATACTCACTAAGGTTTCAGTGCAAAGGAAGGCAAGAACTAGGTATTAAAGAATCAAGATATTCATACTGAAGAAACTCTCCTTATATCTACAGTATATTTATTCTGGTTTTTAGTACATGAGATGGGAAGCAGAGAATGGTACCAATCTCTTTATTTCAAGTGGTGCATCCAAATCCTGGACCATTCTAATGAGCAAGTTTCTTCTAGTGCTCCTTTATGGTGTTCATGTGTTAATAGCTTTTCCTAAGACCTGTCATTCATTTACCTCTCTTTTTTTAATCCTCCAGAGATTTATTTAACAGGTTGATTCCCTGCCGCATCCAGGAAAAAAAATCCTGATTTCAGCACAACCAGCTTTTTCCAGAATGACAGGCATTACAAATTAGTTATGAGATTCTTACCGGGAAGCAACCTGAATGTCAATCAGACTCTTTACTCTGAGTACTCCAAACACAATAAACATGAAGTCCAAAGAGATGACAAATACTCCCAGTGGAAAAAATTGCTCAGATGAGTTTCTCTTTCAGTTACCAAAGACAATTCCAATGTCAAGAAAAGAGGCACATTTAAGGTGTGTCTGCCAAGTGTCCATCATTTTCACTGTTCCACAAAAAAAAAAAAAAATGCTCCCAAGTGAAAGAAAGCTGTGTTCTAAAATACCTGATGTTAGCAGTCAATGCATCATCTTAAATGAGGGAAGGCAATGAATCCCAACCTCACTGTAAATAATTAATCCTCCAGTGATTTTCTATAATAACATTTTCCCCAGTCTGTCTAACCTTATGCAAAATCATTCTTTCTGCAAAATGAAAAAGGCATCAGGTTGTCATTTGACATTAAATACTAAGTGCATGCTACACTATTTAACAATGCTTTACTGAAATATTTAGCTAAGCCCTGCCACTACTTTAGTGATAACTTTTATTTTTTTTAATAAAGACAGACTTTCCCCCTCCCCATTTACTATGCAGTACTAATGAATGATTACAGCTGAGCTTGCTAGATTTACTGACATGTCCTGATCTGTAGGACTGTAGGGTCATGGCCAAATATATTTGTACAAACCAAACTGAATTTCTACTCTTACAATTGTTGTTATTTGCTGGTGGTAACACTGAAAATTTGTTGTGTGCTTTCCAGGGGGGATAAACAGCTCACTGGGATAGTCTTTTTCTTTGATGTTTGTACATCACCTTGCCCATAATTCGGGCTCCTATAGGTGCTGTAAGAAAAGGAGGACTTGTGGCACCTTAGAGGCTAACAAATTTATTTGAGCATAAGCTTTCATAAGCTACAGCTCACTTCATCGGCTGCATTAGTTCTACTACAAGGTGCTATAGTTATACTACAAGGGGCCTGAATCAAAGCTCACTGAAGTAAATAAAAAGGTTGAGTAAAATCATATGAATACATGTTAATGATCCTTGATTTTCCGTCAGTCTCACTGCTGAATTGGCTGTATGTGCATGATTGTATGCAAGGATTAAGATATGACTCTGTTTACCATGTAGGAATAGCACCATTCCTTGCATGAATCATAAAGGAGAATGCAAGATTTCATTTAGACCCTGTATAATTTTGTATAGAGAATACCCTTGACTGTTGAACTTCTATAATAACTCTTGGATTTTTCCATTATAACTCCTGGGGCTCTTTCATTACAGTGAGGAGGAGACCATCCTAATTTTATTAAGGAAGGGGAAAATGTTTATTTCTTATTTCAGCATTTTATAATGAATTTGTGTCGTGCCCCTTGAATTACTTCATTTATGCTTTGTCCCAGATACAACCATTCAATCTTTGCTTTCTTTACAGTTCTGTCAGCTGAACCAGAACAATTAATGAAAGAAATTAAGTTCTTGGTGAGCTACACAATTTTTTAGTCAAATCCTCATTGGATAATATAGAAAGCTAACCAGCCTGTTATGTTTAGGGCTACCATGATAACAAAAGGAAATTATTTTAACATAACATAGATAGACAGAATACAGAAAAGGAAAGCATGGTCTCATGGTTAATGCAATGGCTGGGGACCCTGGAGATCTGGGTTCAATTCCCAGTATTCCCACAGAATTCCTGTGTGGTTTGAACAAGTGACTTAATCTCTGTGACTCAGTTCCTTCTGCAAAATTGAGATACTACTACTTCCTTTAAGCTGCTTTGTCAATTTAGTTATAAATTGTTTGGGGTTGGGACTCCCTCTTAATAGGTGGATGTACCATATCTGGCAAAATGGATCCATGAGGCATCTAAGCACTACTTGTAATACAATAATAATATAATTTATATTGCTGCCATTGAAGTTAATGGCAAAGTTTCCATCAAATTCACTAGGATCAGGAATAAGTCCACAAATACTATATTGTACATATCAGTATATACACATGATATTCTTTATATATATATATATATATAGTGACAGGGCAAAGCCAGAAGGCTATAGAAAAGTAGTGGGAGATAGATATATTAGCTCCAGGTTAAACAAATCCCTGGTACCAGGATAAGTGAAATGGCAGCTGCTCCAGGTCAATTAAGACACCTGGGGCCAATTAAGAACTTTCTAGAAAGCAGGGAGAATGCTAGATTGATTGGGACACCTGAAGCCAATCGGGCTGGCTGAAACTAGTTAAAAGCCTCCCAGTTAGTCAGGTGGATGTGCATGTCAGGAGCTGTGGGAGGAAGTTGTGCTGTTGGAGAGACTGAGTAGTACACACCATATCAGGCACAAGGAAATTGGCTCTGAGGTAAGGGTGAAGTGGAGCTTGAGGAAGTGAGGGCTGCTGTGGGGAAAGTAGCCCAGGGAATTGTACATGTCATGTTTCTAAAAGGTCAGCTACCATAGCTGATACTATTAGGGTTCCTGGGCTGGAGCTCGGAGTAGAGGGTGGGCCTGGGCTCTCCCCCGCCCCCCCCCCCTTTGTCCCCTGATTAATCACTGAGACTGGGAGACAACAGAGACTGTGCAAGGAAGAATAACTTCTCCTCACCTGCCTCGCTGGCTTATGATGAAAATGGTTCAGTAGACTGTGACCCTTGTCTCTAGAGAGTGAAGGGTTACATGGAGGGTCACAGTGAGCCTCTGAGGCTAGCGAAATCCACCAGGAAGCACGGGTCCCACGGAGCGCGGGTCCCATTATATATATATATATATATATATAATGACAAAGAATATCATATGTGTGTGTGTGTATATATATATATATATAAACAAAAACTACATTAAAAGAGTATTATTAAGGTTACAAAGTTAAGCACTCCAATGTTAGAAAATGCCAGAATTAAGGCTGCCTTTGCAAGCTTAATTTGTTCCACTTGTATGCATGCATTGTGATATAGTCTTTAATTACATGATCACACATTATTTTTTCCACAGGCAATCTTAATTCTGGTATTTCCTAACATCTGACAGCTTGATTTTGCAATTTGAGTAACATTCTTTTAATATAGTATTTTTATTTTCAATGTCTTATGTTTTTTTTAAAAAAGCAAAGTGAAAAAGACTAGAAATTTCATCATGTAGCATGATATTGACTCCACCAGGGATATCAGTAGGGTTGGAACCTTTAGATCCACCACACAGAACTCTGCTACTAGAATTAATGGAGTATTGATAGCAATAGTAGGTTGTCCTCCTCTGTGAGGACCAGCACTAGAGGAGGATGGGATACTTTGTCAGTTGGTTTCACAGATATTTTCTGACAGCTGAGGAATTATGAGACTCAGGAATATTGGGGAATGTGCTTTTAGTGGGTACAGACTCTTCTACCCATTTTCTCCCAAGCTTGACCCCTTCTGTCCCATCCCTTCCAATCCGTATCTGTCCCAGTCCTGTCTTTTCCCACCCCAGCTGCTGGCCTTTGTTTCCTTGATGAGCAAGTCCTAGTTCACTCCTCCTAGCTCTTCATCTGATCTACCTCTCTCCTCCCTCCCACCAACTCCTAGTTCTAGTCTCCCTCCTTGGGTTCTTCATCCAATCTCAGTCTCCCCTTTTTTCCCTCTCCCCTGGCTTCTTATCCCAGTCTCTTTGCCCAGCCAGTCCCAGTTCTCCCCCAGAGTCCCAGCTCCTTGTCAGATCTGTCTCTCCTCCCTTCTTGTCCCTGCCTGCCCTCCCACACACATTCACTGGTTCCTAGCCCAGTGTCCCTCCCTCCGCCAGTCCCTCCTCTGATCTCATTGTTCCCCATGCCAGCCAAATGGCTCCCAGCTTCCCTTTCTCTCACCAGCTTTCATTTCCAGCCTCCCTCAGCTTCCAGTCTGCTTGCAAAGCTAGTACCAGCCCTCCATCCACTCCCAGTCACAGTTATTCTCCCTGCCTCATCAGATTCCTTGTCCCAGTCTACCCTTTTCCTTCCCCCCGCCCCAATTCAGCTTTTGTATCTTGTGCATTTTAATCAGAAGGCTTCTTCCTCCACAGTGCCTGAGTCCTAGCAGGTGAGAGACATGCTTCCTGCTGTCACTCTTGGTGTCTGACCCCAGTCTGGCCTGGAGAAGCCATTGCAGGGCAAGTCCAGCTTTGCCCCTGTAGCCCTGGGATGGAACATGCTCAGTCACTCTGAGGGGATGACTGAAGTCTAGGTAAATTAGATCCACTGCATTTCCTTTCTCTAAAAAATCTGTTACTTTTTCAAAGAAGGATATCAGGTTGGTTTGGCACGAGCTACCTTTTGTAAAACCATGTTGTATTTTGTCCCATTTACCATTGACTTCAATGTCCTTAACTACTTTCTCCTTCAAATTTTTTTCCAAGACCTTGCATACTGCAGATGTCAAACTAACAGGCCTGTAGTTACCCGGATCACTTTTTTCCCCTTTCTTAAAAATAGGAACTGTGTTAGCAATTCTCCAATCATACAGTACAACCCCTGAGTTTACAGATTCATTAAAAATTCTTGCTAATGGACTTGCAATTTCGGGTGCCAATTCCTTTAATATTCTTGGATGAAGATTATCTTGGCCCCCCGATTTAATCCCATTAAGCTGTTCGAGTTTCGCTTCTATCTCAGATATGGTAATATCTACCTCCATATCCTCATTCCCATTTTTCATGCAACCATTACTCCTAAGATGCTCTTTAGTCTTATTAAAGACTGAGGCAAAGTATTTGTTTAGATATTGGGCCATGCCTAGATTATCCTTGACCCCCACTCCATCCTCAGTGTTTAGCGGTCCCACTTCTCCTTTCTTTGTTTTCTTCTTATTTATATGGCTATAGAACCTTTTACTATTGGTTTTAATTCCCTTTGCAAGGTCCAACTCTACTTGACTTTTAGCCTGTCTCACTTTATCCCTACATGTTCTGACCTCAATAAGGTAGCTTTCCTTGCTGATCCCTCCCATCTTCCACTCCCTGTATGCTTTCTGCTTTTTCTTAATCACCTCTCTGAGATGCTTGCTCATCCAGCTTGGTCTACAACTCCTGCCTATGAATTTTTTTCCCTTTCTTGGGATGCAGGCTTCCGCTAGCTTCTGCAGCTTTGATTTAAAATAATCCCAGTCCTCCTCTACCTTTAGATCCATAATTTTTTCAGTCCAATCCACTTCCTTAACTAATTTCCTTAACTTTTGAAATCAAAAACCCTAGTTGCAGATTTATTTTTGTTAATCCTTCCGTTCAGTTTGAACTGAATTAGCTCATGATCACTTAAGCCAAGATTATCCCCTACAACCATTTCTTCTATGAGGTCCTCACTACTCACCAAAACCAAATCTAAAATGGCATCCCCTCTTGTCGGTTCAGCAACTACTTGATGAAGGAATCCATCAGCTATCGCATCTAGGAAAATCTGAGCCCTATTATTATTACTAGCACTCATCCTCCAGTCTATATCTGGGAAGTGAAAGTCTCCCATGATCACACAATTTCCATAAGTATTTACTTTATAAAAACGTTAAAAAGGGCTCTATCCATATCCAAATTAGATCCCAGCGGTCTATAGTACACCCCAAGCACTATCCCAGGGGAGGCTCTAATAGTTTTCTTCCCCAATGTAATTTTTGCCCAGACGGATTCTGTCTTATCTATTCCATCGCTTCTTATTTCTTTACATTCTACCTCATCATTGATATACAGTGCTACTCCACCACCTTTATCTTTATTTTGGTCTTTCCTAAACAGCACATACCCTTCAATATCTGTAGTCCAGTCGTGACTACTATTCTACCATGTTTCTGTTATACCTATAATATCTGGTTTCACTTCCTGCACCAGGAGCTCTAATTCCTCCATTTTGTTACCTAGGCTCCTCACATTGGTGTACAAACATCTTAATTTTTGCTGTTTGGCCTCGCTCACATTCTGTACCCTATTAGGCATGGTCATTCTACAGCCAGTATAACCTATTAGACTGGTATCCACACTGCCCTTCCTCCTTATATACATTCTCCTACCCACGGCTGTATCCTTTCTTACTTCGTTTTCTTCCCTCTCAATGCTAAAATCCGGCATGGAGATTACCTGGACATCTCCCATACATTTACACCCTCACAACTTGTGCTGTGCATGGGATCCGGACCGTGTGTGTGTTTACTTGCAGGAATGTTCAGAGAAACAGAAAGTTTTGAGTGAATACTAGGGAGTTTGGGCCTGATTCTTCTCTTATAATGGTGTCAATCAGGAGTCACTCCGTTGAAATCAGTAGATCAAGTGAAAGGAGAAATAGGCCCAATTTGTGGATAGCAAATGTTCAATTTCTAAAGGGTGTGTATACACACCAGAATCCTTACTTTAACAGTTACTCTGATCCAGTTAGGGAAAGGAAACAATAGCATGTGTCCAAACAAAGCCAGAGGAGAACAGTACCTGTCTGATATCAGATATTATACGGTGTGCTACCCACACACTACTTGTATAGAGTATGAATTGTGTGTGTAAAATGAGTGAATAATTTGTGATGCTTGTGGACAACTTATAAAAAACCCAACCACTACAAAATAAATTATTCAGGAGGAATTAATCACTCAGTTCTATCTCTTATGATTCCAAGCAGTAGGTTCTAGGTGTATTCATTTGCATGTAAGAGAACTATCTCCATTTTACTTCTCATGCTTCACACAGTAAAAAGATTGAAAGTACTGATTAAAGGACGATGTATAGTGCAAGTGATCATTCTGAATTTCTTCAAAATGATCTGAACTTAGGTTTCATATTTGATTTAGCATTTTTGATGGATAAACACTGGGAACTAAAATGAAATGGCACTGGGGTTTTCATTTAAGCAATGAGGGATGAGTTGTCATATGTTACACTTCATTTCTGGATATCTGAAGATAGTAATGGACAAGCTGCAGGCTTAGGCATTAATCTTCCTAGCTATATCCAGAAATGAAGTGTCATGCATAACAACTCCTTCTCTACTGGCATTTCAACGCAGGTTTCCTGATTAAAATTGATGTCTGTATATGTATATATGAAAATAGAGATATAAAGATGTAGATTCCACACAGGGTTAGAGAGGACACTTTAATACCTGGAGCATTCTTTTTGGAAGTGTGTAGTATTTTATCTCGGTGTAAGTAAAAAACACCAAAAACCAAACAATAGTTCTTCACATAAGAGTCAACCTCCCAATTTTTTCTCTTGAGATGTGTTTAGCAATATTTGACCTGTTTTCCTGTATTTCACCAGGAGCTAGTGAGACCATAAGGATATTGAATTTAAAACCATGAAGGGGATGTTAGTGTTCATGAGTAATGGTCTCAAGTTGCAGTGGGGGAGGTTTAGGTTGGATATTAGGAAAAACTTTTTCACTAGGAGGGTGGTGAAACACTGGAATGCGTTGCCTAGGGAGGTGGTGGAATCTCCTTCCTTAGAAGTTTTTAAGGTCAGGCTTGACAAAGCCCTGGTTGGGATGATTTAACTGGGGATGGGTCCTGCTTTTGAGCAGGGGGTTGGACTAGATGACCTCCTGAGGTCCCTTCCAACCCTGATATTCTATGATTCTATGACATTTCATTGCTAGAAAAATGGGACAATATAAAGCAGATTTCTGAGTGTGTGTGTGTGGTTGGATGCTAGTGTTGTGGAAAGAATCTTATTTAAATCAAAGCCTCAGAACAACCTTCATCATTAAGTCTTTCATTGACCATCTTAAAGTTACAGTAAAGATATGGTGACCGGACGTTCGTCTGAATGAATATGTTGTGAGTAACAAATATTATTTTGGTGACACTGCACCTCTAGCAGTATCCCATTTGGAGTCACTCAAAATACACTTCCTGAACAAAGTTTATCAAAGTTAATGGGTAACATTTTCAAAAGCACTTAAGCACTTTTGGAACATAAGTCCTATTGACTTCCAATGGGAATGATGTGCTTTTGATTCCTCAATGTGCACTGCAAACCTTGTTTAGCTGTGACATCAATATGATTTATGGGTTTTTTTTGTTTTAATTTGATGTACTTCAGAAATACAGATTACCAGAATGCTTCTGAACTGTCTGCCTGTGATTTGGGTATGTCCAGATACTGTCTGGAAGTGGGGAGTTGTCAGTGTACTTTCCCCTACCTGTGATGTTGAGGGAAGGACAGTAGACTGACAATAGACTGACCTGTCTGCTCCTTTGAGTGAGGAGCAAACCCACAGCCAGATGATCCAGGTCAAATTATTGGTTTTGGACACCGAGAGGGAGATGAGTTAAAAACTATTGAAGGGATCATGGCACAAGTCGGGAGGGGGAGGAGATATGCAAAACTTGTCTGAATTTTCTAGACTTTTTGTATGCTTATCCAAATAGAATCTTCTGAGGTTCACCCATCACTTTTTATAACAGAAGGAGGAGGTGACTTATGAGTTTGTAGTCAACACACCTAATTTTAAAAGTGGAAATTAGAATTCAGATAGTTACTAGTGAGGTAAAGTACTTTTTTGGGGGGAGGGATCTCTTTTCTCTTGTCTTTTCCCCCATGAAAAAGGGCCTCTTAAAGTTTATAAATGTAGTCACCCAAATAAGAACCATTTTGAATAAGTATCAGCTTGTTGGGATGTAGTAAAGAACTCTGTTTTATGGAAATACATATTTTCCTCTAAACTAAATTAATTTTAGGGGAAGAAATAACATTAAATATGGCTAGAATTCTCAAAATATTTAATTTGCTGTTGTTTTTAGAACATTATCACTTAGGACCTCATATAAAGCCCATAGAAGTCAATAGAAAGACATCCTTTTGCTTCAGTGGACTTTGGATCCGGCTCTGAGTTTCTATTTTTGGAGTAACATACACCTCAGAACGAATACAGGTTAGAAAATCAGCCCCTTCCATAGCACTGTATCATGAACAATTGTGTTGAGATCTCTTTGTTCTTGGTATTAGAAAGATGGATGTATTATAGGCCCAGAGAGGCTAATGATCAAAAGCAGTAGCTCTCATTGATACCAGTGTAATATTAAAAGACTGAAAACCCACAGACATGTGCTAGAGAAGAGAACAGCTCTACTTGCTTGTCGAACCAGAGGTGGGCGTTATGGACCTGACTTTGCAATCCTCACTAACACTGGTGAGTGTTTCTGAGAGTATTCCCAATGAAACTAATGGAGCACTTGTGTGAGTAAAAGATGCAATGAGGTCCAAGGAGTTTTAGTTTTTCTCCAGCCCTGCTCAAAAGACATTCAGTGATGTTCTCCACAGAGAATAACCTTCTGAGTGTGAGTTATACCTTGAATCTCCACATTTCTCAATGACAGTTTAGCATTTAAAGTGGATTTGGGTTTGATATACCCTATGCTGCCCACTAACCAGGCAAAATGTGTTATATTTTCCTTTCCTTTTAACACTTTTGTTTAACTAGAGCAGCTGCTTTTACAAAATGTATCAGTAAACAGGGACAGTGAGGTAAAATTTTAATCATGTCAACAAGGTTTCCTTTGGAGTGTTTTATGGATAACAGCATGTGACATGACTGACGTGTCAGAGGATTTTGTCCTTTGCCTCATGTAACTTAATCTTTTCCCTTAGAAAGGGCAACATTTGTGACAAAACATAAACTCCTATCACTTCTGACCACATATCCAACCTATAATGTTATCTGACAGTAAATACATAGCCTAATCAAATCACTTATCTT
Source organism: Caretta caretta (assembly GCF_965140235.1). NCBI lineage: Eukaryota > Metazoa > Chordata > Testudines > Cheloniidae > Caretta > Caretta caretta. Next base: position 49,259,624 of record NC_134216.1, on the reverse strand, counting down.
CCCATGCTTCAGCAATAATATTGAGGGAATCTGAATAAATTACATCTCAAATGGTACAGCTGCTCTCAAACAGCAGAACTAATGAATTGCCATGACTGGAAGAGAGGGAACGATGACTTGCATTCATAATCTGAGACAGCTGACAGGCTGATGCCTGATCTGAAGCAGTCACCATAACTAATTACAACCTGAGAAATTAAAGCCATTTTTAAGTTAATGGTTAGTAAACACCTAGTAGCAATTTATAACAGGAAAAGGCTTACCCTACAGTTTACGAAGGGGACAGGAAGAACAAATTGTACTGATATGCTGACCCTGTAGCATTGATCGTCCAACCTAAATTAACCTTAACTAATGGGCCCAGACACATTCCTCTTTTAACCTCTCTTCATATTTATAGCTTTGAAGTTTTTATGGTATTCTGTTTTCAAACAGTACCATTATTAAGGTCAGTCAATTATTATTTCAATACTAAGGACAGCTCAGTGTTCTGTTTTCTATACAGACATATTAATTCATCAAAAGCAGCAGTACTTGACCATATACAAGCATTCCAGTATTCTTAGCGTCAACAAAATGCATTCAGTTACCATCAAAAATAGGGCTATGCCAATAGCAAAATAGTTACTCTCCATTTTCACCTGCAGATAGTGGATCTGACATGCCAACCCTGTGTGCAGTACTGATTCTTGTTTAAACCCACTGACTTGTTTCCATTTGAGTTTTGAAGGCACTCAGAAACTCAAATCAAAATGTATTGAAAGCTATAAATCAACCCAGATCTGCTCAAAAATGGATGTAGGTTCCCTGGCTAGATTTGCCAATTTTAATGAATCACTTGATTAACCCTAACTGAGGTTTGAGTTTGAAACTAAAATTTCATATGGTTCATTGGTTCTCTCCCGACTTGAGCTGCTTGCACAAATTAGGTAGCAAACCAAACCAAGTTCCGGACAGAACATGGAGCTGGGATAAAAAATGAAAGGTAATGATAGAGACTGGTAAAATATTCAGTGGTAGTGAAGGCACCTAGACAAAGTTTGTTATGAAGAAAAGGACACTTAAAGGGGAAAATAAAGGTGGATCTGATTACCACCAGCCTTGTGTGGCTTCAGTTGGCGGTGCATTTTGCTCTCTTTTTCTCTTCTGCTCAGAAATCCTGCAAACTTCTGTACTGAATGAAATAACTGTTGGACTCTGGGGTGGGGGAGTCCTGACTTGAAGTGTTTGATCAGTAATCTTGCTGGAAGCATGCGGTGAGAATATAGTTTGTTAAATTAGGCACTAGTAAGAGTTTTATCTTTATTTTTTTCTTGTAACTAATTCTGACTGTTATGCCTCATTACTCATACTGAAAATCTCTCTCTTTGTAATTAATACACTTGTTTTATTGTTTTATCTAATCCAGTGTGTTTAAGTTGAAGTGTCTGGGTAACTCAATTTAAGATAGCAAGCTAGTGTATATTATTCCTTTAAAGGAATAATAGACTTAATACAATTGGACTGTCCAGGAGAGCGCTGAACACCCTCCAGTATAACCAAGAATGGTGAGAGCCAGGATGTGTCTTGCAGGCTGCAGTTATGCAAACATCTGGAAGTGACCTGCATGCAGGTGGCTGGTTGTGAACAGTCCAGGTTGGGAGCTACAACAGCAAGGCATTGCAAGGCATCCTACATTAGAGGGAAGAGGTGACACAACTCCCCACTGGTCTGGCTTGTACCCTGGTATGCCACAGGTTCTAACTATAATGTTGGGTTACTGGGAAATTTAATAGCAGATGCAGGTTTTTTTTCCTGTGTCCTTTGATAAGTCCCTAGAGATGCTTAAAATTTCAAACAATTTTATTAGTTCCTGTACTCATCTTTTTTAGAGATGTGAAGGGTGCAATGGTTCATTCCACTGAAGCAGATTTGCACAAGCCATTTATTTTGACAGACTTTATCTCCTTTGTGTATACTAAATTAATTGAAAACATTATACCAATAGTCCTTCACCTGACTGTTCTGAAGAAGAGTACTCACAGGATGCAGATTTCTTCAGATGAGTGTTTGAATAATTGTAAGATGATCAGTTCTTTAGCCATAAGATCGCAGTATTGCCTGATCCACTATTTTACATAGTTAATGAACTGTAGAATACGCCTGAGAGGCTGAAAAGAGTGTTGTTGATGCAGTGATGAGTTGGGAGCTTATATCCACTTATGGGAATGTGAAGCAACTGAAAATGTCTGGAATGAATTTTTAAAGATTTTCTTCAATGTTTAACTTGAGAAAAATTATACCCAATAATATATAAGTGCTGCATTTGGGAACATTGTTTTATTAAACATTTACAAACATGGGAGTATAATGATATACATATTGTGGCGGGGCAAGGCCAGATTGCTATAGGAAAGTAGTGAGAAACAGGTATGTTAGCCCCAGGCTAAACAAATCCCTGTTACCATGGTAACCAAATGGCAGTTGCTCAAGGTTAATCAAGACACCTGGGGCCAATTAAGATCCTTCCAGGAAGCAGTAGAGACAGTTAGGTTGATTGGGACACCTGAAGCCAATCAGGGGCTGGCTGAAACTAGTTAAAAACCTCCCAGTTAGTCAGGTGGGTGCACATGTCAGGAGCTGTGGGAGGAAGTTGCGCTGTTGGAGAAACTGAGTAGTACACACCATATCAGGCACAAGGAAATTGGCCCTGAGGTAAGGGTGAAGTGGAGCTTGAGGAAGTGGGGGCTGCTGTGGGGAAGTAGACCGGGGAATTGTATATGTCATGTTTCGTAAAGGTCAGATACCATAGCTGATACTATTAGGGTCCCTGGGCTCCTCTCTTTGTCCCCCCTGAGACTGGGAGACAACAGAGATTGTGCAAGGGAGGATAGCTTCTCCTCACGTCCCTCGCTGGCTTATGATGAAAATGGCTCAGTAAGCTGTGACCCTTGCCTCTAGAGAGAGAAGGGCTACGTGGAGGGTCATAGTGAGCCTCTGAGGCTAGCGAAATCTGCCAGGAAACATGGAACCCATGGAGACAAGGACAGAGCTTTGTCACAATATCAATAAATCAGACTTTAAAGGGATTAAGAACTGGCTAACTGACAGTTCTGAAAAAGTAGTTTTCATTGAGGACTCATCATCAAATGAGGATGTTTCCAGTGGGGTTCCACAGGGATTGGTACTAGTCTTGATACTATTCAACATTTTTATCTATGATCTAGACATAAATATAAAATCACTGTTGCTAGAATTTGCAGATGACCCAAAGAGTGGCAGAGTGATAAATAATGATGAGGACAGAATAGTCATACAGAGAGATCTGAATCACTTGCTAAGCTGGGTGCTTTTAAACAAAATGTGTTTTAATATCAAATACAAAGTTATACATCTAAGAACGAGGAATTCAAGCCACATGTACAGAACTGGGAACTGTATCCTAGATGAAGTGAATCTGAAAATGATTTAGGGGTCTTTGTTCTGTTCATTTGCTCTGAAGCATCTGGCACTGGTCACTGTTGCAAGAGAGAATGGACTAAATGGACCACTGATGGACCCAGTGTTGCCATTCTTATGTTCTTATAGTGAACAAGCAACTCAACATGAGCTCGAGTCTAAATGTGATTCTGTGGGGAAAAATGGGCTTTCCTGATACTTAGATGTATAAACCAGGGATTAATGAGTAGTCGTAGGGAGGTAATTTAACTGCTCTATACAACATTGATGAGACTGATCCTGGAATACTGTGTCCAATTTTGGGGGCCACATTTTAAAAAGGAATCTGAAAAATTATGGTGTATAAAACAGCCCTAAAAATGATCCAAGTGCTGGAGAATATGCCTTACAGTGAGATATTAAAGAGCTCAATCTACTTATTAACTTCACAGACCAGCAAGAACATAGAGTCTCTGCCCCAGTACGTATACAATCTGAATGGACAAAAATATAAAAGTATTAGAAGGGATGGGGGAGGGATATAATGTGAAAGCAAAGGGAGTGACCAGCTCACTTAGTTTTCTAATACATCTTGCATTTATATTATAATGTAAGTTACATGAATGAAATATGAGGTTAAGTTTTAAGAGTAGTAGTGGTTTTTAGTGAAAGGGTGGCTGAAAGAGGCACTTGAGGGAGGAAAGAGAGGTTGGTTGATGTACTGGAATGGAAGACTGTTATCTTCATAGATAGCGAGATGAAAAGTCATAGAGACAAGTGGTAACAATATGTCTTACTAAGAGGTGATGAAATCTTCTTCTTGGCATCCACTAAGAAACATTAAATAAGATTTTTAACATAAGGAGAGTGAAAATATTATTTTCTAATAGAGGAAATAGTCTCTTAGCAATCCATAATTAGTTCAGCTCAGCCCGCCTATTCCACAGCCTGAGGTCCGGTTTACCCAGTGTCCCTCTCCCAAGCTAAGATCTCCTGTATCTTGCAGAAGCTTAGTAACAAGCCACACTCACAGTGGGATCTTCTTTGGGTCCCTTCTGTAGGACTGACCAGCAGCCCGGTTGGCAAGTAACCACTCTTGGTATTATATTGAAGATCAAGGTGACATGTTTATGTCATTCCTTAAAACTTTGATTTCACAAATCAATATCTTTTGAGAATTGTTAGGGCCTTTTTAGGATTTTGTAAAGTGATATTTTATATCTAAATAAATTGTATACATTTGAGTTGATAGAGACAGAGAAGGGATCCAGGCTCTCATATTAATCATTGCTATCATTACTTCTGTTCCACTTGAAGAAATTGCCATCCAAAGCAATGGAGACTGAAGTGATAGTGTCTTAGTAGGCAAACATTTATTTGTGGGGCTCTAATTATCCCTGTGTTCAAAACCTGTTTAGCCAATTACTAGACCGTTATTCTGTGCAGTCATAACAAAAATTCTAGAGACACAATCACTCTGAGCTGTTGACTGTTGTGTGAAATTCTATGTCCTGACATCAATGGCCTGGGCCCAAATTATTTAAAAATTCCTCTCCATCTCCAACCTGCCATTTGAACAATATTTTTTCTGAAACCCTGGAACTAACTATCCCAAGGGAGAAAGAAGTGCACAGCACTTGAGGAAAAGCACTCTTGGTGGTGGGCTGTATGGCTGTAATTTGCTACCTCAGGAAGTATATTTACCTCACAACATAAAGAAAGAGAAGAGCTAACTATGTTTTGCGTGCTACAACAAGATGCTTTCTTTGCCCAAGTTTTGGCTGATTGTACTGTGGAATGCTGAGCTCTAAGCTGACCTGAATTCTAAGCTGACTGTCCACATCCCTCTCAGATCTCTTACAGCTACAGGATGCAAGGGAGCATGACATTTCGCTACACTTAATTGGAAATGTTAATGATCCAGTTTAGTACATGTAAAGTGCCACACACACATTGTAGTGCACAATGACTTTTAAATGCATGTAATAATAATAATAATTTGCCATAATTATATAAATGTGGTTAAAGTAATTCAGGCAAGCATGGCATCTCCAGACAATAAAATATCATCTTGAATGAAATGAGGAAGATGCCCTGAAAAATACTTTGGCCGTGTTAGTGTTTTCACTTATGCTGGGGAAAACTTAAATTTTTCCATTCTCAGTTTATTCCACCAGGCCCAAAGGGATGTCCCCTCAGTTCTTGTTCCTTGGGATAAAATCCTGCTCGCTGCATATCCGTGGAGCATGTATTTCACGGCAGTTACCCATGCTACACATTATAACGACATTGGTGCTGAGTTCATTTGTAATTATGTGCTTTTTCACAGATGACAGGCTGCTGCTGTTCTGAACATCTCTCAAATGTTCAGTGAAATGATCAAACACCTGTTTGTTTCTTCAGTCTGTATAATTTGTAACATTTTTGCAGATGGTGCAGTACACAGTTCTCTTAGAGGTGCATTTTAAGTAGTCATGAATGACGACTGAAACTGTTGTAAAAGCACGAGGAGAAAATGTTGGAAAAATATAGAGATTAGAAGCCTCCAACTGTTCCCACTCCCATTCAATTTGTGAAGAGCGGGAGAAAATTTCAAGATTGCAAATGTTTCTCTGCTGGTACTCTGCCATTTTTCAGCTATGAAAAAGCTACTCTGCAATACGTAAGTGAAGTGGTTTACCCAGTTGATAAGTGCGTGCCACTTTATCGTTTTTGGCAGGGATTGGTGGTTCATCATTTGGACACATCAGGCACTTACTTTGTCATTTTGTCACTATTTTAAACAATGTCATTTTAAATTATATGGTAGTCACAAAGTGCTGATCACAGGTGGATTTTTAGCAGTTGCAAAGATTCATCTAGGCAGTATTGACTTGAAAGTGAGTTGTGGGAGCAGTTTGGGCTTGGTTTATTTATTTATTTACTTTTTATATTTAATCTTTATTGAATCACTGCAAAGTGATGCCAGAGGTGTGAATTATAACTTGAAACATCTCAAATTCCCTATTTGTGATGGGGTCTGTGTGAACCACAACCTCTTTTTCCGACCATGGTTCGGTCACCTATTTATGCAGGAATTTTCATCACACTGGATGATAAAATTCATTAAAGTTCAGTGACGGGCTAGTTTTTTTTAACTCCAGAGTCAACCACATCTTTGCTCGGACTTGGTGTATTCATGTCACTGCTGTAAGTAGAAAATAATTAAAAACATAGGACCGGATCCTCAGTAAATTAGTATAGTTCCATTTTTTTGGACCTCATTCAATTTATAGCAGCTAAGGATCTGGCCCATGGTTAGAAGATGCAAAGCCTTTTTCCTCTTTACCCATCCCTACCTACCTCAGGAAGTATATTTACCTAACAACATATAGAAAGAGAAGAGCTAACTAGATTTTAAGTGCTACAACAAGATGCTTTTCTTTGCCCAAGTTTTGGCTGATAGTACTATGGAATGCTGAGCTCTAAGCTGACTGTCCACATACCTCTCAGATCTCTTACAGCTACGGGATGCAAGAGAGCATGACAGGGATCCTTACCCAGGAGTAAGGGTGAGGTTTTCAAAAAAACAAAACAACCACAAACAAACAACTCCCCCCCACATGCATTTTCCAGCCACAATCCAATTATTGGAAAATACTACTAACACACATAATTTCTTCTTCACGCAAACAATATAAATTATAATTTGTTTGTTTATACCATAATCAATTGTTTTCTGAATATTAAAATGTGATTCATGAGCCAGGAATACAGAATAGGAGGATGCATAAATATTGCCTGGCACAAAAATTGTGGTCGCTTTCAGAAATCTGCTTGCGAACTTGAACATTATGGACATTTGGGTGAAATATACTTATTACCTCAGGAGCACTAAAATGACTGGATGTGAATTGGGTTATGACAGACATAGTATTAGCTAGTCAGTATTGATAGTTAATAGTAGGAAAGGGCCCCAGGTCTGTGAATTTACTGCTGGCTGCTACCTTTAGTCCGGTGCAGAGAGCCAGCACAAAGTCTATGCACCACTGAAATCCCTCATAAGATCTGTTTTAAGGGCTTTATTGGGATGTCAGCAGTGCAGAGGTCTTGCACTGCTGGTGAATATCACCTTTGAGTTGAGGGGTGGGAGTTAAGAAGAAAGATTCTGTTGGCACAAAAAGATTACTTTTTAAAGTGCTTAAAATGATAAAATGTTGAAACAAAAGTAATACATATAATTATTCTATACATGCAAATGGAGTACTAGAAAATTGTTATCAGTCGGGTTTATAGCTGATCTCAAAGATGAAGTTCCTTTAGAACAACAAGTTTAAAAATAAAAGAGTTGAGATTAAGATTAAGAAATAGGCCTAGATCCTTGCTCTATTTGAAGTCTATTTTTGTTTCTGTTGTTCCCATTGGTTTCAGTGGGAGCAGAATTGGGCCAAGAGGGACTCAGAACCAATGGCTTTCTTGTGCCACAGCCCCAGAAAATATTCTTATAAAATAATTTTTATTTTCTTTGGGGTGGGCATTAGCACACTAAATCACACAGATTAGGAAACCTAGTGGGGCTGACTGATGGTGTTCAACCCAGCTGCTTTAGCTGGAATTCTGCAAGCAGAGCTACGCCTGTAATGTAAACTCTGTTTCTGCTTTTGCCATTAATCCAGCTTCATATTAATATCCAGAACTGCATGCATGTTGAAAATAGAATAGAAACACCTAGTCTGAGTCAGTTTCCAATTGTTTCTCTCTTCACTCCAGGAATCTCAACTCTCCTGGACTACTCTGATGTCAGGGAAATACAGTACAACCCTGTAACCACAACTCAACATTAAATGAAGTCTAGTAATGTCCCTTAGGATTATACTTAGCTCTTCATGGCACATCTGGTTCCCAAAATCTGCAGTGCAGTGAGGTGGATGCTAAATCATTATTAGTGGAAATAGAGTCAGAGGGCCCATGGTCCCTGGAGGGACTGTTGTTGAAGGGACACCAGAGAAACAGGGGGAGTTGGGACAGAAGCAGCTTGGCCTCAGGGACAGAGCAGTCCACAGTTCCACTTGTTCAGTTTACCCTGCATTAGCATCATTCTTTGCTAATGTAATGTGGTGGCAGTGGCTGAGCTGTGAGTTCTCTGCAGTGAACAACCTGGCAGGATGAGCCATGGAACTTGGTGTGAAGCCTCCCGGAGCCCTGGATTTTGCAGACACAAACCTAGCCCAGTGATGGACCTGGTGGAAGGAGGAGTTTGAGCTGTACACGAACCTGGCCATGTAGGAGGACAACAACAGCAAGAAAGTAAAACTGTTACTTTAACTTATTGGGGATGTTTTCAAAGATGACAGGTGCTTTAAAGGAAATCTGTGACTGGAACCTGTGTCAGCTTACTGTGAAGGAAAATTCCAGTGATGCTAGGTAATTTGGTATTCAAGAAGTTCAAAAGTCAGCAGACCAGGAGTATCACATCACCTGCAGATGTCTGTACAGACTGGGCAAGCACCATGGTTGTTGTAAAGAAGCAACCAGGCAAATTACACATCTGTATAGACTCAAAGCCACTGAACCAGGCATTGAAAAGATACCACTCACTATCCACTTGCCCACAATTGATGACATCATGCCAGAACTTTCCAAAGCCAGAATCTTCATGGTCCGTGATTGGGTTTGGGAACATAAGCCTGGATAAAGAGAATCCAGCGTGCAGACAAACTTTGCAACACATTTGGTTCCTGCAGATGGGTATGTATTCCAATGGGCATTACCCCAGCACAAGAGGAGTTTCAGAGAAGACTCATCCGAGTGTTGGATGCTGGAGGACTGCATGGGGTAAAAATAATTGAAGATAACATTTACATTGTATGAGAAAGAAGAAATGATACAGCAGAAGAATGAGACCATGACAGAAAATGACAAGATTTTCTACATGCAATGTAGTTGTAGCATGTCTGTCCCAGGATATTAGACACAAGGTGAGGTGATATCTTTTATTGGACCAGCTTCTGTTGGTGAGAGAGACAAGCCTTAGAGCCACACAGAGCTCCTCAGTCAAGATAGCAAGTGTCAGTAGGAACATAACCATATTTTCAAATTACAGATTAGCTGATGGCAAAGAAGGAATCATATTTTGAGGACAGAGAACTGTTATACCCACCTCATTCTCTAAGGATGCCATGCAAAAAATACATGCCTCACACCTGGGCATTAATAGCTGCCCTAGGCAAACTCAGGTGTATGTTTACTGGGTGGGAATGAACATACAATTCTGCTCCTGGATCGAAGAGTGTGGCACATTCTGGTCATGTGATAATTATCAGCATAAAGAGATTCTGTTACCGCATGAGCTGCCCATCCGACCATGGGAATAGGTGGGAGCGGATTTATTTTTCTTCAAGGAAATGTAGAACTTAATTAAAATGGACTATTCCAATTTTTTGGAGGTCGATGCTCTGCCTGATGCAAGAAGAACATAAGTGACTGGCAGACTGAAGCCCATTTTGTGAGATATGGCATTCTGGACACTATTAATCAACAATAGATCCCAATTTACCTCAGAAGGATTCAAGGAATTTACATACAAATGCGTGTTTGACCACCACACCTCCTCCACTGTACACGTAAGGTGGAATCAGCTGTGGAAACATCCAAGAGTTTGTTAAAACAAGGGTGTTTCTTGTGGTTCAGACCCATTGTTAGCATTTTTGGCACACTGGTGCCAAACAGTCCATCGCAGAAGCTGATGGAATGTGGAACCAAAAGCCTATGAGGAGAGACCTGTTGAGGTCAGAAGGATGGAGATAACTCTGAAAGCAGATTGCGAACAATTAGAGAAAGCAGGGAGTAGAGTATGAAAGGTCAGTTAAGGACCTATCAGCCCTGGAGTCCTGTGAGGATCCAGCCAGAAGGTGTGAACTAATGGAATCATGAAGGATATAGTGACACCCAAATCACATAAAGTGACCGTGCAATAGGGACAAGTGATACAAAGGAATAGGAGACACTTAGGAGCTCGCAGACACAACACCCAGAGAGACCCTACAGAGAGACAAAGAACCACCTGGAGGACGAAACCAGAGGAAGGGAGAAGGCTCCAAAGAAAAACAGTTTGCTCATCTCAGAGATAGGTGACATGGAAACAGAGATATGTTACTCCCTGTGTGGTTGCCTATTGAGGAGACCCAACTATCTCAAAGAGTATAGAGAAGATCAGTCTGTGGTAAAGACAAGACTACAACTTGGCATTGTGATAGCAACCTCTGGCCAAAGGGACATGAGGTGGGGATCTGGGCATCAATTATTTGTTTTTAATTTTTGTATTAAGTGTTCACTATACAGGGAAGTCTGGGTGGTGGTTGTAAGGCAGAGTGTTGAATCCAAACACGATGTATCATCGTCAGTGGATCTGGAGCAGAAGGCCCAATTTTCCTTAAGGGACTGTTATTGAGGGGACACCATCAGAACAGGGAACACGGGGAGTTACCCTGGAAGCAACATAGCCAAATAGACAAAGCTATGCCATAGAAAGATCACAATTCTAACTTACATGGCTATGCCAGTAACATTTTGTGTAGACCTAGCCTAAGAACCAGCTAACAAAACCCTCTCTAAAGCTGGCCATTCTGAATAGCCAGCTAACCTTCCCTTGATTGTGCTTTGACACTGGGGATCCCAGAGTATAACCTCTGGGGCAGGCTGGTTTTGAGGAAGTCCACTAGCATCTTTTAAACCTACGGGAGTAGGCCAAGTAGAAAGGCTTTGGATTCAACACTCTGCCTTACAACCACCACCCAGACTTCCTAGCCTGCTAGACTTGATCACTTGACTTAAAAAAATCCCTGCAAAGACTCTACCTTGCTCTTGAGAATTTTGAACTATCCGTCATGTACTTTAATTTAATTTAACATTATATAAGCTCAACTGAAAGTTCTGACTTTGAACATCCTTGAATTTGGGAAGAGTTTGAAATCTGGATCCAAACCTTGGAAACACCGACTTATCTTTATAACAGACTGTATCAAAATCTCAGATTTAGGGGGTCTGAAATCTGGATCCAGATGTTGATCTGAATTTTTCAGCATGAGATAGCATGTTTTCTATGGATTAGACTTGAGTAGCAACTGAGAAATTTACAATTATGGAGGATGAAAAAAACACAAAACCTCTACTGAAGCATGGCTATTGGGAGAAGGAGCGATGATTGTGCTCCTGAGGTCAGACTGCTTACTGTGCCTCCCACTCTCTGACTGCTGTGCAAGACCTGTCCTCAACTTTGATGTTGCCAATGGACAATGGGTAAATCTGGATGCATGAGCTATGTCAACCATTAAGTAAATTACTAAGCTGCTATCCTCTTATTATTTTCACGGATTTGCTTTTATTTCTAAACATAAATGCAGATAACAAAAAAAAAATTGTCAGGCTGCCACAAAGTCCACTCACTGCTAGGGGCGCCTCCTCCTGGCCTCTCTGAGAATTAACTCCTTCAAGGTGCAGGCCCCCCTTCTGTTGCTTGCTGCACACCCTACTGCCACTCTCTCAGTCTCTGTGACCCTGGGCACTCCTTCTACATGACTTGGCTTTCCAGCCAGGTCGCTATATGTGTTTCCTCTTTCTGGGGTATCAAAGTCTCTTCTTACAAATGGGGCCATTCACTGCCCAGCTAGTGCCACTTCCCCAGTGGCTGGTAGGGGAGCCTGGGCCTGCCCTATACTCTGGGTTCCAGCTCAGGGACCCTCTAGTCAGCCGCCAAAGACTATTCCTTCGTGAACCTTGCTGCCTTTCCCCTGAGCCTCTCCCATACCTTCAGAGACTCCCCACTTCTCTGTGTTTGCCAGCCTCACAACTGCCTCCTCCTGGACTTGTCTCTATAGTCCCCAAACATACCTCCCTTCTCCAAGGGAGTGACTGCGGACTCCTTTCCTGCATCCCCCCTCTGCCATCAGCTTCCTTCCTTTTATGAACTCTGCCCAGCTCGTTCCTCCTCGTCTGGGATCCCTCATTCAGTCAGGGGATTACTTAAACCTCCGGATTCCCTTCAGCTGTGGCCTGCCTGGTTAATTGGCTCCCGTATTAGCCTGTGGTTAACCCTGCCAGGGCATGTGTGCGATGAACACCCGATCACACAGCTCCATGAGTATAAATTCCAAGACCCCTCCAGCCTCTAGAAAACAAAGGGTTTTAAAAAATGTGGGGAGTCTCTACATGTTTCTTTGTTGAATCCCCATGCGGCATTTCAAAGAGGTTTTTCAACAGACAGGGTGGTGTGAACAGTTAGTGGCGTGCTTTCAAGATTTACGGTTTGATTTCTCACTGATCCCTTCCAACGTACCGTTTTAATCTTTTGTAGAGAACAGCTGGCCTATCATTTGGAGACATTGCCATCGCCATTTATCGCTGTGGGTGCTGCCCCTGTCCGCTGCATTGTTTTGCTCAAAGCAGATATTGTTTTCATCAATAGCGCCTTTCTAAGCCAAAAACAAGCATGTACCACTTTCCTTTTCGATCTTATTGATTCATTTCAGTGTTGCATGCTGTGCTTTCTTTAATCTCTGGGCTTGTTGATCATAGTGCTGGAAATAATGCCACCAAAGCTGGGTAGGTTTCAGAGTAACAGCCGTGTTAGTCTGTATTCGCAAAAAGAAAAGGAGTACTTGTGGCACCTTAGAGACTAACCAATTTATTTGAGCATGAGCTTTCGTGAGCTACAGCTCACTTCATCGGATGCATACCGTAGTATTATTTATCCACTGTTTATTGGAAATGGGTGGGATCTGAATGAGCTAAAATTTCTATTCTGGGGCCTCAGTAGTATTGACTAAATACCTGAATTTAACGAAAAATAAAATAAAACCCACAACATTTTGCACTGATGGTCTAAGTCTGTGTAGTAACACTGTTATAACACCCGGTATTTTAAAATCTTATTCCATATCCAGATATACTTGGCTCTCTGCCGTCTCATTTTGCACACTCAGATTTCCTTCCATGTCTGATTGAAGTTGGATGGATTGATTCCATGTCTATGAAATTGGACATACACCAATTTTGTGCACACAATCACCTGTTTGTTCATGCCAACCATGAAGCTGGAGAACTTGCTTCACAAATTGTGTAGACAGATGTAGGTTTGGCACATAGCTGGAAGGTTGGTCTTGTACTTTAGGTATAAAACTGGGATTTGGGAAATCTGGTTTCATTTCCCACCTGTGTAAATGACTTCCTGTGTGATCTTGAACATGTCAGGTAATCTCAATGGACCTGATCCAAAGACTATTCATGTCAAAGGGAGAGTTTCTATGGACTTTAATGCTAGGGGCTTTGGTTGGAGCCAACTCTGCCTTAATTCTTTATAGGCTATATGGCTATATAATATTTGTTTTTTCCCATCCTTTGTCTGTCTTGTACATTTACACTGTAAACCTCTTCTTCTGGGTATGTATGATGCCTAACTTGATGTGGTCTGTACTTGGTTGGCATCGCTGTAATACAAATAATAATGGAAGTAAGCACATTTTTGAAGGCTCAGTCAATTGTATGTGCAAAACCAGAGATCACTTGTGGCTGGCTGAAAATTTGGCCCTATGCCTCCAAAAAGTGATCAGTTTTAGAGATTATATCATAAGAGACCAGACAAACTGATCTGGATGAACCTGTGTTGTAATTTCTGGGAAACACTTTCCTTGGAGGTATGTTTGGAAACCAGTAGCTGAAAGACCACTCTGTTGAACAAGTGTAGTTATAAAATCATGTGTGTTTAACTAACACACACACAAAATGACTGAACTTAAAAAATGGATTGTAATAGACTGTGAATCCCAATGACGATAGAACCTGTGATATTCTAAACAAAAGAGCTCACAACTATGCTTATAGCTGTTTCCCTGACTTTACACTGACTCAACAGACATTCTAGGCTTCAGAGTGATGTTTGGGGGTTAATGTGTGTACTGGTTGTGTTTTGTGAGTGGTTGTGTTTATTTGAGTTGGGGTGGCTTGTGCTAAGAGATTTCTTTTGATTTGTGTAGGTGGCAGTTGGGTGCATGAATGTGGTTGTTGAGCCAAATTATACACTGGCTGTGAAGTCTCATACAACCAATGAAATTGTTGCATGTAAATTAGTAATGAGGGACTTTGTTGAGTTACTTCTGTTATCACAAAGGCCTAGAACTCTTGGCATGGCACAGATACATGGCTTACTGTAGCTGTACCAGCACCCAGCTGTAATTTGTAAAGTCAAAATGGCTAAGAACTTAAAAACTTGATGGTAACAGACTGTGAGTGATGAGTCAATTTAGTGATATTCTGAATGAAAAGATCTCTCAGCCATGTTTGTAGCTGCTTCCATTGCTTCACACTTACTAGAGACATTTTAAGTTTCAGGGTGACACACAGTGACATTCGTGGTATCTTATTATGTAGATAATATAGATCAGGGATTCTCAAACTGGGGCTCATGACTGCTCAGGGGGTCACAAGGTTCTTACATAGGGGTTGTGAGCTTATAGCCTCCACCATTTATAATGATGTTAAATATATTTAAAGGTGTTTTAAATTGATATGAGCGGGTCACACTCAGAGGCTTGCTATGTGAAATATCAAGAGCATTGTTTCGTTTCTTAACATTTGAAACATTTGAAATATTTTTTGATGTTGCCATATTTTGTATAAGGATGCTTTCGAATGCATGGATCATGTATAACATGCATAAAAAGTAATCTTTTGTTAAAGAATTCTCTGGGTCCAGTTTTTTTATATTCTAGCTGAAAGTGTGTGCATGAAAAAGCAGTGAGTGGTGTGCCCTTTAGTCATGTCATGTAATAAATTTGATGGGTTATGTAAATTGCAACATGACACAATCCAATGGTGAAAACCCAGACATCCTGGGAAAAATATTACACACCTCATGTTATTAGCCAGTATTAATTGGTACACAGCAAAGAGATGCATGTGTGAAAAAAGACAGAGAGCTGGCACAGGCAGCTCCCCCTGGCATGGGAATCCGATGTGCATTTGAACATCAGGAGGTTTGTATAGGAACAGTTTTAGTCTTTAACATTTGTACTAAGATGAGCTGTGTTGACCTTTGTGAACAACTAGAGTATATGAAAAAAACACTGTTCTGTTCTTCAGCTTTTAACTAAAACTCTTAAAATAACTCCTCGGCAGAATAGTGAACATAGCGTACAGCAGGTTCACAGTGTGGGGCTCTAGTGAGTGCAAGGGCTAACTTGGAGAAGATAGTAGAGAATGATAAAGTCATACAGTAAGAGAACTGTGAAGTTGAGCTGTATAAAACAATCTGTATCTTCTACTCCTGCCTTTTTTGTTGCTCCCCTTGCCCAAACCAACCACCTTTTCGCTGAGATTTGTTTGTTTTGATATTTTCTTACATCTTTCTTTTATTTTCCACATAAAAAAACATTTGTTTGAAGTATTACTTTTAAAAATCTCCACTCATCGTGTCTCTGTCATTGCAACAACAAAAACAATGTGTCTTTACGGAGCTAGTAAGTGCTTCTGTGCAGCACACAACTGCAAGTGTATCTATGAATCCACAAACAATAGAAATGAATGGATGTTTTCCAAATAAATGTGTGACTTGTTCTCAGAACTAGATTGTGATATTAGGCACAGCCCTGACCAGGGATGGTGTGTAAACTGTATCGCTCCAGCGGTAGCCCCAGCAGGCACTGACCCAGAGGGTATGTCTACACTGCAAGAAAAAACCCTGGCACTGAGTCTCAGAACCCAAGGCAATTGGCTCAGGTTACAGGGCTAAAAAAGCAGGATAGAACCTGGGCTCCAGCCCGAGCCTGAACGTCTCAGACCCAGCCCCCTTTGCAGGGTTTCAGAGTCTGGGATCCAGACCAAGCCTGAAAATCTACACCAGCGGCACACAAACCTTTTACCTTGTGCCTCCCCTTACTCCTGTGCATCTCCCCCACTCCATGCAGTTGTGGTTGGATGCTGGGATCAGGAGCGGGGCTGTGGTTGGGGCATAAGGCTGGGGCTGAAGCTATGGCTGGGCCAGGATCCTGGGGCCAAGGCCAGGGCCGCAGCTGGGGGCAGGTCTGGGGCTGTGACCAGGGCTGGTGTTGGGAGTGGAGCTGGGGCTGAGGCTGGGGGCATGGGGCATACCTTCATGGGGGGGGTGCACCCTACAGCTCAGGAACCATAGATTTTCACTGCTATTTTTAACCCCTCAATCCAAGCCCCACAAGCCTGGGCCAGCCACAGCCATGCAATGGGTCTTTTATTGCACTTTAGAAGTACCAGAGACACATCTGAATTGCAATTCCTTCCCTTCTTCCTGGGTGCTAGTAATTTACTGAGGGTCTATGGCAGCAATAGATTACTAACCCCCATGGTGTCTCAGCTACTCCGGCCAGAAAGTTGCGAAGTCAAGCGAAGATTCTGCCTATTTCTCACCTGCTTACTCTGGGAAGGGGTAAGCTGATGAAAAGTCCCACTCACTTCTACATGTGTGGACCCAAAGTCTGAGAAGCCAGTGTGTAGGTATCCTGGAAGCTCTTCCCTCTAACGCCCTAGTGAATAGTCAGTGTCACAATCTAGCACTTTCTAAATTTAAATTTAACACTTGCACAATTCACCTCCACTGCTAAGATCTTTCATTTGGGACAATAAGACTGCTGAAGGCAAAAGTAAGATTCAGATCAAAACTTTGTGAATATACCTTTCATCGGCATTCTGATTAGATCTTCTTTCGATTTTGCCAGTTGTAACTTGTGTAAAATTAATTAGGTGAAAAGTGTAATTGTGTGTGTGTATAGTTATGTTTTGTTTTGTTTTTAAATCACCGTGCTGCAAAATCAGTAAACAGATGAGTCTCCCTCGTTTGTCTTTACATTTTTCACACAACCTAATTGTCCCTCTCTTTTTCATCTGTACTCACCTTTGAATGTTCTTCTGAATTATAGCTCTCTGCTGTCCAAGAGAAACATACTGTAATTAGAGTTTCAAGAAATGGAACTTAACTACTACTTTAGTGGATTTGATGGTCAATTGTTTTCCTGCTGCAGTTGATTCAGTTTTTTGTTTTGTTGTTGTTTGGAAAATGTGTTTGTTTATTTAGTTATTTATTTTATTTATTTATTGCTAATTTTGAGACAGTGAGAGGTTTGGATCTTCATGAAGCAGGTAACCTGGTGGTTAGTTTTATGGTAATAGAATCATAGAAATGTAGTGTTTGACAGGACCTCAGAAGGTCATCTAGTCCACTCCTCCACACTAAAGTAGGACCAAGTAAACCTATACTATCCTTGCCAAGCATTTTTCCCACTTCTTCTTAAAAATCTCCAATAATAGGGAGTTCACAACCTACATTCCAGCACTTAACTATCATTATAGTTTTTCCTAATATTCAACCTAAATCTTCCTTGACCTTCTTGTCCTACCTTCTGTGGACATGGAGAACAGTTGATCACCATTCTCTTTGTAACAGCCCTCAACATATTTGAAGACTGTTATCAGGTCCCTTTTCAGTCTTCTTTTCTCAAGGCTAAACATGCATGTTTATTTTTAACCTTAAACCTTTCATCATTGTTGTTGCTCTCATCTGGACTCTCTCTAATTTGTCCACATGTTTCTCAAAATGTAGTGCCCCAAACTGGACACAATATTCTAACTGAGGCCTCATTAGTGTTCCATAGAGCAGGACAACTACTTCCCATGTCTTATATACAACACTCTTCTAAAATGAACCCAGAATAGTACTAGCCTTTTTTTGCAACTGAATCATGTTGTTGTTTCATATTCTATAACCCCCCTCCCAAGATCCTTTTCTCCAGTCCTACTGCCTAGCCAGTTATCCCCCATTTACTCTTGTTTTTATTAAATTTCATTTTGTTGAAATCAGACTAACTTTCCAATTTGTCAAGGTTGTTTTGAATTCTAATGCTATCCACCAAAGTGCTTGCAACCCCTCCTAACTTGGTGTAACGTACAGATTATATAAGCATGCTCTTCATTCCACTATCCAAGTCATTAATGAAAATATTGAATAGTACTGGAGCCAGTATGTCCTCCCACTTTGACAGCAAACCATTGATAACAACTCTTTGAGTAAAGTTTTTCAACCGGTTGTGGATCCACTTTATAGTAATTTCATCTAGACCACATTTCCCTAGTATTTTTGTGAGAATGTCATGTTAGACTGTGTCAAAAGCCTATATTATGCTGCACTGTATTGTACCTTAAACCCAATGAAATGTTAAAATCACCAGTTAGTGGTTTTGTCCATGTTGAATGAAATAAGAATTAAAATCAACTTTCTCCTAAAACTTCAACTGAATCAAATATTTATTTCAGTTATTGTGGCACATGTTTGTATGTCATTCTTTTGTCTAGCATTGAAAGTACTGCAGATATGCTAAAATCCTTCAGAAAAAGGGTATGCTTATGGACGTGACCAAATCAACAGTTTATTGGAAATCTTGCAGAATATAAAGATTTTAGTACAATTTATAGAGCAAAGAAGTCTGGGTAAACTTCTGAAATTATAAATTTGTATCTGAACTTTTAGCTGTTTATCATCATTAGTTGCCATGCAGGTTTTCTTTATCTTACGATGGAATGTGCACGCATAGTGTAGGAAGACTTGCGATTGACTTGTGATTAAATTACAATTTATAATTTACTATTTGCATTGTGGAAATTTCTAGAGACTCCAGTCAGAGATCAGAGCCCTGTTGTAATAGACACTGTAAAAACACACACATAGTAAAATGACATTTCCCAGTCCAAAAAGCTTAAAGTCTATATAGAAGACAACTGGTGGATACAACGAACCAACAATGAGGGGAACACAAAGTAACAGTGAGACAATTTATGAGAGGACTAACAAGCCGGGGTCACAGCATACCAGTTGCCTAACCACAGTCAAGTGTTCTGTAGGCATTGCAGTATCACAGCATTTTAAGGAGAGATTTGAAAGAAGAGACTTCATTAAATATTAATCTGCCTTTCAGCATTTCTCTATCAAGTGCCAGGTTAATGATAACTTTGACTACCAGTTGAGGTCTGGAACATGCAATTACTTAACGTGAACAACTTTCCATTTGTGACTAGCTCCACTGTCTTCAGAGGGACTACTCACATGAGTAAAATTATTCACATTGTCAGGATCAGGCCCACAGTGATCAATTAGATTACTCATGTGAGTAAAGTATCTCAAGTGGATTTGTAGGATCAGTCATTTCATTTTTTCACACATTCATATGGAAAGGAAAACAGCAGCAGCAGCAGCAAAGGTGCCCAGGTAGTAGTTTGACAATAAAGGTCTGGAGACAGCTTTCAAAACAGCCAGGAAAAAGAGGTAGAGCAGGGGGAGATGCTGAGTAGAAAATAGCAAGAGAATGTTTATCTGCTTAGCTGCTGACAGGGCCGGCTCTAGGTTTTCTGCCACCCCAAGCAAAAAATTTGCCACCCCAAGCTCCGAGAGCGCAACTGCCCAAGCGCGGGAAAAAAAAAGGGTGGCCAGAATTGTGCAGCCACATGCTTGCTTTTCTGGTGCCTAGAGATGGTCCTAGCTGCTGAGTAAGGTATCTTAGCTTTACAGCAGTGGATTGGATTAGGAGCAGTCAAGCACCATCCTTAGCACACTTAGCAGTTCTTTGACTAGGGTCACCTTCTGGGTACTTCCATACCACATACAGGCAAAATCCTTAAACAATGACTGCTAGTCATATCACACCATGTTCTGGCCCTGTGGAGTAAAGAAATGAAGATGGGGAGTGGAGTGTGGGGGATGGCAGAGGGGGAGAATGCATGTAACTAGGCTAAGATTTGAAAACAGATCTCCAGAGGTAGATTACTGCACTAGGCTAATATAACTGTCCTGCTGGGAGCCATAACGATTTACACCATACATATTTATGAAGTTGCTCTGAAAGAAACATGGGGTTTCAGGCTAGGACAATTTAAAAATAAACAAACAAAAAACCCAAACAAAACCCTCACCAAAAACAATATGGCCTATTTTAATTTGAATTTTTCCAGCTTTGGACACTTTATTTCACTTTCTAGCTGTTCATTAATACAGCTGGTTGGAAATCTTTAACAGACATTTTTTTCTGTTGGAGAATGCTTAGTCATCTCAATCAAAACATTCCATGGAGACAATTCAATGTGGATTAAGCTCTGCTAAACTGTAAGCAGGTATTCCTTCAGAAACCTGTCTGCTTTCCAGGCAACTCCCCAACCTGGCTCTTTGGCAGCCTGCCTGAAGGGCTGATGGGGGCCAAGAGCCTGGAATCCCCAACTCCTAAGCTCCCAGACTCCTTCACACCTTGCCTGAAGGCAGACAGGAAGCTGAGAGCCTGAAAACCCTGACAGCTCCTGCTCCCAAATTGTGAGGCTTCTGGTTTAGCCAGGGCTTCCAAGGGTCCAGTTCTCCTTCAGCACCTGGTGAGTGGGCAAGGAGCTCGGAGCACTGGCTCCCAACCTCCCAGGTTTGCAGATCCTTGGAAGTCTGGGCTTTCAGGGCCTGTGGCTGTGCGGCAACCCATCAGCAGTTTGCCTCAGAGTCATAGAGTCCAGGAATTCTCTTTCATGAAAAATTATACATTTGGGGGTTTCATTCCAAATTGGAATGAAACCAAATTTAAAATCATTGAAATCATCTGTGAAATGGAATTACCTTTCTGCACACAATACTATGTATAAATTCATTTTTATGTATTAATCTGCCCACAATATAGTGAGTTAACATGGGGTCACAGGACTTAACAGTAGGACAACCTATTTCATCATATTGGAATGGATCCTGCTAATACTTAACCATATGCACAAGCTTTTGAGAAGCCGCTCAAAAACTCAGAATTATTGTTTCATGGGAGACTTTGATGTTTTTACATTTGTTTTCATTCTGAAGTGGAAGAAGAACAAATATGTTTGAATTTCAAGGAAAATGGAATTTCCTAACAGTTTTTTTTAAATAAAATAAAAATACACTTCATGCTACAGATATGTCATTAAATAAATGAAATGCAAAAAATAACCAAAATAATAGAAAAATAAACCCATACAACAAATTAAAAATGAAATGAACTTTCAGGACTGCAGTACAGACAGCAACTACTTGAGCTATAGGTTTAACTACACTAGCTGACAGCAGGGGATGTCTGTTGCCCCAGAGTGGAGATGGAACACTGGGTCCTGGGGTTGGTTGTTGGGAGAGGAGCTGCCCAGCCTGGAGCACTCTTTCCCCTCTCTATTTGGGAGTTTCTGGAGCTCCTGCTCTATGTAGTACACCCAGAGCAAGGAATGGGCTTCTGGGACCATGTGTTGGGCTCAGGAAGAAGGAACCCAACCCATCTTGTCCCCCACTTTCCCAGCTACATCTGTTCTAGTACTTCCAAGTCATTCCCAGTAGAGTGATGGCCAGTAGAGGGAAGCCTGCTGCGTTGGCAGTCTGGTTTGAGAATGTTTGTGTATTTAATTATTGTTATTATGGTAAGCTGCCAGTTGTGTTCCTCAGGAAATAAGGGAGGGAAGGAACCTGGCAATTTCATGGGACAATGAAAAGGCACTTTCCTAGCCTAAAGGCATTCCACTTGTCAAATTTGAAAGGAAACAATGGAGGTGTGAGAGCTTCTCAAAGAAAAGTTTACAAGAATCCTTTAAAATGGAATGTGTTGGGCAACCTAAATATAGGATGTCCACTAGTTCCTTGTAATATAGATATAGATATAGATATAGATTTTATATATAAAATCAATCAATCTCTCTCTCTCTATATATATATATATATAGTGAAAGGGTCAGGCCAGATGGCTACAAGAGAGTGCTAGAAGGCAGATATATTAGCCCCAGGTTAAGTTGGTCCCTTTTCCCCGGGTAAGGCAACAGGGAAGGTTCCAGAACAATCAGGAACTTTCTGGAAACAATTAAGGCAGACAGGCTGATTAGAACACCAGCGGCCAATCAAGAAGCTACCAGAATCAATTAAGACAGGCAGGCTAATCAGGGCACCTGGGTTTTTAAAAAAGGAGCTCACTTCAGTTTGTAGTGTGCGTGCGAGGAGCTGGGAGCAAGAGGCACAAGAAGCGGAGAGTGAGAAGGCGTACTACTGGAAGACTGAGAAGTACAAGCATTATCAGACATCAGGAGGAAGGTCCTGTGGTGAGAATAAAGAAGGTGTTGGGAGGAGGCCATGGGGAAGTAGCCCAGGGAGTTGTAGCTGTCACACAGCTGTGACAGGAGCCGCTGTAGACAGCTGCAATCCACAGGGCCCTGGGTTGGAACCCGGAGTAGAGGGTGGGCCCGGGTTCCCTCCATCCCCCCAACTCCCTACTTGATACCAGAGGACTTGACCTGGACTGTGGGTTCCACCAGAGGGGAAGGTCTCTGGCCTGTTCCCCAATCCACTAGGTGGATCAGCAGAGACTGCAGGGATTGTTCTTCTTCCTTTTCCCCATGCTGGCCAGTGATGAAGCTAACTGAGAGAATGGCAGATTTGAGCCATGAAAGTGGCCAAACTGAGGGCTGTTGTGAACCTCTGAGGTGAGCAAATCAACCAATAAGTGAAGGACCCACCAAGGCAGAGGAGGAATTTTGTCACTATATATATAAACAGTCCCATGCATATGTAATTACAGTGATGACTCTGGAGTTAAGATACTTCTGATACTAGATAAAATTTATGATCATATGACGGATAACAAGTGTAAATGTCAAGCCTATAAGGTCTAAGAATGTTGGCTTGCCTAATCAGTTTACAATGCATCAGTTTGCCATTATCAGAGCTTGATGAATTAATATGTTGTTGTTATTCTCAAAGCGGATTTAATTTATTTGAAATGACAGTTTTATAAGAGTAGTGTAAGACATAAAATCTTGTTTCAGTATTATTAACAAATATAATTACCTGGAACAAAGAATAATTATACAAAAAGAAAATTAAAATCCCACAGGTTTCAGAAGTATATTTTCTTGAGTGCCATTGATTGTTTAAAAGAAAGAAACCAGTACAGTGTGTACATTATAGTACGTGCCTAGAATGCTGACCACAAAGGCTACAAGCTGTATGCTCTAAGCTCTGTTCAGCAGAAATTAGGCTCTGCAGATGCCAAACCACAAAAGCTCCACAGGATGCAGTAGCTCAGTGCTAGTAGAGTCTTAATTCTGAATCAGTAGCATTTAGAATCAAACACACGCGTACACCAACCAACAAATCCTTCAGAGCACTGAAAATTAGTATCCACTTTCCACGTGTCTGCCACCAGCAGAGAGCATCTCCCGTTGATGCAGCGCAGTGACGACACTGCAATGACCTAAGCTACGTCAACTCCAGCTACATTATTCACGTAGCTGGAGTAGCATAACTTAGGTCAAATTACCCTGATAGTGAAGAAACTAGTAGCCATAGACACACATAAGTAGTACAGCTCTAGTAGTATAGTGCTTCTGCACATAGAGAGTATATGTAATGAATAAATTGTCAGTAAATTGAACAAATCATGTCCAATCAATGCTAATGTCCACAAATATTCTTAAAAAATACAATAATGGCCTTACATATTTTTCAGATACTGCCAATGAAACCCAATTGGGAATGAGATAAGTAAATATATTGTATTTATGCAATTCCATTCCAATTGCACTGTCCATGTCTGAGAAATATATAAGGCTATACATATGTATAAGAACATAACCACACTTATTAATAACACAGCAATATACTCATAACATTTTGCTTTTTTTAATTTGTGAAACTAAGTTTCAATTGAGCTTGATGTGCAAGTTGACTTATTTGATGGAACTTCTTCTTACAGCATTAAATATTACAAAGGCATTGCATTTCTGGAATGGCAATATTAAGTTTTCCCATGTGAGCCAAAGAGAGTACAAAGAGAAGAGAAAAGTACAAACTGGAAAAACAGGCCAAAAATGGCAGAATAGTTGATCATAGTTTTCAGAACTCAATTAAATGTGGGAGAACTGGCAAACTGAGGGAGTCAGTAATTTAGTGGAAAACCACTGGGGCAGGTCCACTAAGCATATATACCAATGTGCTTCTTACCAAAAATGTTATTTTCTGTGGGAGAATAAAAATTTGCATGCCTGAGACAAATGTTACCTCACTAGTAGAAAGGGCCATTCTTGATTATTTTTTAAAAATATACACTAACTGTTTCTGTGTGGTGTTCTATGGTTGTGTGACTAGAAGAAAAACTTATTTGCAAGTATTCATTTGAATTCAAAACCGAAATTTTTGTTCCCTTGTATTCATGAACCTTTTGCATTTGCTTACCACCAAACATTTGAACACAACATTTGAGAGGGCACGCTCACAAAAAGGGAATTTAAACTTGGAAGAGTTAAAAATGGAAAGCACATTTTGAATTATGTATTACATTTGAAAATTCCCAGTTAACCATTTGCAATTCACAGTCTATTCGTTAGTTACATAAGCAACAAAACAAATAGCAAATGGTAGTTTATCAAAATTTACCATTAATTCGTATATTTTAAGTCTCGAAGGGACCATTGTGATAATCGAGTGTGACCTCCTGTATAACACAGGCCATAGAACTTCCCCAGAATAGTTCCTAAAGCACATCTTTTGGGAAATCCTCCAATCTTGATTTTAAAATTGTCCATGATGGAGAATTCTCCATGACCCTTTGTCAGGTGTTCCAAAGGTTAATTAACCTGTTAAAAATGTATGCCTTATTTTCAGTCTGAATTTGTCTAGCTTTGACTTCCAGCCATCTTTCTCTACTAGGCTGAAAAGTCCATTATTAAATGTTTGTTCTCCATGTAGATAATTATGGGCTGTAATCAAGCTGCCCTTTAACCCTTTCTTTGTTAAGTTAAATGGAATGAGCTCTTTTAGTCTATCACTATATGGCATGTTTTCTAATCCTTTCATCATTCTTATAGCTCTTTTCTGAACTCTCTCCAATTTTTCAATGTCCTTCATGAACTATGTACACAGAACTGGACACATTATTCCAGCAGTGGTCACACCAGAGCCAAATATAGAGGAAAAAATAACCTCTCTACTCCTACTAGAGAGTCCCCTGTTGTGCATCTCAGTATCACATTAGCTCATTTGGCTTCAATCTCACCTTGGGAGCTCATGTTCAGCTGATTATCCACCATGATCACCACATCTGTTTCAGAGTCACTGCTTCCAAGGATAGAGTCCTCCACTGTCTAAGTATGGCTTACATTCTTTGTTCCTGGATGTGTACGTTTACATTTGGCCATATGAAAATATGTATTGTTTTCTTATGCCCAATTTATTAAGCTGAATTAGTGACCTGTCCTCTTCATTATGTACCATTTCCCCAATTTTTGTGTCATCTGCAAAATTTATCAGCGATGATTTTATGTTTTATTCCAAGCCTTTGATAAAATTGTTGAATAGCATAGGGCCAAGAACTGATCCTGGTGGAACCCCACTGGAAATATGCCTGCTCAGTGATGATTCCCAGTTTACAATTACATTTTGAGACCTATCACTTAGTCAGTTTGTAATCAATTTCATGTGTGCTGTGTTAATTTTATATTCTAGTTTTTCTAGGGGTTTTTTTTTAATCCAAATGTCTTGTGGTACCAAGTAAAACGCCTTATAGAAATCTAAACAATAGTATTTTTATCAACCATACTTGTAATCTCATCCAAAAAAGGTTATCAAGTTAGTCTGACAGGATCTATTTTCCATAAACCCATGTTGATTTGCATTAATTTCTTTGCCCTACTTTAACTGTTTATTAATCAAGTCCCATATTAGCTGCTCCATCATCTTGCCTGGGATCAATGTCAGGCTGACAGGCCTATAATTACCTGAATTACCTATAATTACCCATTTACACTCTTAAAAAGTTGGCATAACATTAGCTTTTGTCCAGTCTTATAGAACTTCCCCAGTGCTCCAAAACTTATTGAAAATCAACATTAACCATCCATTGAGCTCCTCAACCTGCTCTTATAAAACGCTTGGGTGCAAGTTATCTGGACCTGCTGATTTTAAAATGTTTAATTTTATTAGCTCTGTTTAACATCCTCTAGAGACACAAGTCGAATGGAAAGAGTGTTATCACCATTTGATAAGGCAATATTATCTGTTTTTCCCCAAATACAGAACAGAAATATTTGCTGAACACTTCTGCCTTTGCTGTATTATTATTATAATTTTATAATTTCTATCCAGTTATGGACCTATACCATTGTCAGGATTCCATCAAATGCACAAGTTAAAATTTGCGCTGTTTGTTACTTTGATGAGCCATGTGGTATTCTCACTGTTTCCTGACTGCATGACTTTTGCTTAACTAACCAAAACAGCATGAACTGTGACTTTTATTTGACCTTTGTACTGTATCACTGACAGAACCTAGCTCTTAAGCCACCTTAATAGGGTCAGAGAGGATCATGCTTTTATAAGGGGGGTATAAGGCAAAACATAGGTGCTCTTATGCTATTCACTGTGCTATAGAGGAAGTGCTCCAGGTAGTGTAGAGATACCACACCTGCTGTACACTCTAGATGTAGGCTTTGGTTGCTGGTGTCACACTTCCTGCTGGGGCAGAAACAAAGCAGCCCAGGAAAGGGCCATCTCAGGCTGCAGCCATAGAGGAGTAGAAAGTTGGTTACGTCATTTCTGTACATAGTTCCAGCTCCTAATAAAAGGAGTATCTTGACACTGGTCTCAGCTTGGCAGTCAAATATTTCCAGGAATGGAAGGCACAGCATGTGGGATTACCTAGTGAAAGGTAAGGTTGACATGGTTCCTACAGAGCCTGTGCAACTGCAAGTAAGCCTCCCACCAGCCCTGAGACTCATGGGAAATGCTGGATGTGACTGGAAAAGCTTCAAACAGCAATTTGAACTGTATATGGATGCAATCGGGCAAATAAATTGGATGATGGGGAAAAGATTCCTCTGCTCTCTGTGGTAGGCACAGAAGCCCTGGAAATATTTAACACATTCCATAAAGATGGTGGTAAGGAGAAGAGGAAAGCTCTGCAGAAATAATTAAAATGTTTGAGAATCATCATGTCCCTAGACAAAAATGTTACTTATGAGAGAGAGATTGAGGAAAAGAACACAGAATGAAGGGGAAACAATAGAGGAGTTTGTCACAGACTAAAACTAAAAAGTCAGTCATGTGATTAGGGAATATTAAAAGACACTCATTAAAGATTAGATTGTCCTGGGATGTTACAATAAAAAGTCTGTGAACAATCACTAAGGGACATAGAACTGACACTAGAAAGGGCAATATGTATATATCAAGCAACAAAACAAACAGAAACACAAATGAATACACCACACCTTAAGTCCTGGCTTGCTGGAGGAAGAGAGTAGTGCTTTATGGCAGGGATCATGGAGGAGGTCAGAAACTGCTGCAAAAAGGTGGGTGGTGGTCAGCTTTGCAGCGCTGACTAACCCCCTGGGAATGTGAGGGTGGAAAGCTTTAAGTATTTCACCATACAAGGTGTAACCCCAGGCATTGGAAGCCCTTTCTCCATACAGCAGTCAAAACAGCACCCACTGTCTCTCCCCTAGAGTTGCTAATATCCAGTTGGGTTAGGACCTGCTGTGGACTTTGTGCTAGTCGCTCCTTTATAGGGGGGATGGGAAGGAATTTTTCCCTCACCACCATATTGGCTTCAGTAAAATGGTGAGTTTTTTGCCTTCACCACAGATGGTGTCAGGGAGAACCTATTATGAGGAGAAAAGGGAGTAGGCTGAATGGTGCAATGTATTTTGTAAGTGTGGGGTGGATGTCTCGTGCAGGTACTCCAGAAGGAAGGCATCCAGTGACCAGATAAATGGCCTGGTAATGGACTTGAAAAGGAGATGCTGGTTAATGCAATGGGGCGGGGGGTTCGAGGCTCCTGTGATTGGTACGGCAGGGAGCCAAACCCCCTTTTCTGTAGCCCACCTTAACCCTCTTATGAGGGGGGAAGTGTATGGTAAGGTCCAAGCCATGGGGTGGCTGGGAGACCTGGATGGAAAATGAAGGGGGCTGATGGAAGCTCCGGGTAGTTATTGAATGAACATGGAGTTGCCTGCACTGTACGCTTTTATCCACCGAATAGTCCCAGATATCTAATAAAGTTGGGGCCTGATTAAAATCCATATCAAGTATCTCCTGTCCTCCTCCTGGTATAGCCAGACAATTAAATGTGTAGAGAAAGGCACAGAGCATATGACTCTGAGTACCACAGCTAAACGTGCAAGGGATAAAGTTCACAGAAATTAAATTGGCCAGGGACAGAAACATGAAAAGTAGGAAACAATGCCAGCAACGTGGCAACCAGCATGCATGTAGGAAATCCCCAGCGTTCAGGCAAATATGTAGAAACTTTAATAAACTAGTATGGCAAAATATACAGAGAAAGCAGGAAAGTGCATGTATTAAATAGGTAAAGGGATTCCTCGAGTGAATAAGAAGATCTTGTTCTTAAGCACAATAATGGAGGAGGCTGAAAAGTCAACAGATGGTTAATTAAAATGTGCACAAATGACACTTATGTGACATACAGGATAGACATTGGAGCACAACTAAATGTAATAACAGAAACTGAAATAGAGAGATACAAGGAGCACATAGAGATGGAAGAATCAAAAGTGTCTGTAAAATACTATAATGGAGGAACAATTTCAGTGTTGGGGGAATGCATGCTGACACTTAAATACAACTGGGAAATGATAAAATAAGTTTGTGGTGATACACATAGGCAAGCAACCAGTTTCGGGCCTACAAATATGTGAGGTGCTTTGTTTCATTAAGAGGATGTTTGTCATAGAAAGACAGAAACACAACACAGAGCCAGTTATGAAAATATTAATAGCATATGAAGATGCTATTAATTCACAAGAAATGGGTGCCAGAAAGTAGCACAGAAAATACAATTAAGGGAAGATGCTGTGCTGCATGAAAAAAATCCATAAGCTTTAAGAAAGAGTCTAGAAGAAGAGCTGCAAAACCTGACGGTAAATGGTTTCATTTGGAGGTTGGAAGAACCAACAGATAGGGTTAACTCCTTAGAAATTATAGAAAAAAATAAAAGGAGGAGAGCTATGGCTGTGTATGGACAATAAGATGCTGAACAAAAGCATATAAAGAGAACACTGCCATTTGCCCACAAGAAGGGAAATATTGTCTGAGGTGGCAGGAGCCAAATTCTTCAGCAAAGGAGATGTGTTGGCAGGATTTTTCTTGGACACTGAGAGCTCTAACATCTGCACGTTCAGCACAGCATTTGGCAGATACTGCTTCCTAAGACTGCCTTTTGGAATATGCTCCACTCCAGAAGTATTTCACCATACAGTGAGCTGAATGCTAGAGGGTCTAGCTGCTGTGAAAAGTATACATTGAGGACATAATGATTTGTGGCAGCACTGTCACTGATGATCAGAAAAGACTGTGGAGAGCGCTGGAAAGAGAGCTAATAACCTTAAACTGAATAAGGCTAAATGTCAATTTCAAACAACAGAAATAACATACTTGGGAGAGAGAGAGAGACTGACTTCTAAGAGAATCTTGCCTAATGAAACAAAGATTCAAGCAATAGTGAACGTCCCCAGATCTAAAGATAAGAAAGGGAATTCAAAGACAGCTAGGCATGTTGAACTATATCAGCAAGTTCATACCTAACTATACAGCTTGCACAACTAGTCTAAGACATCCACAAGGTCATTGAATGAGCATGGAAGCCAGAGCACAAAAGAGAATTCAGTGATTTAAAGCACATTCTTACATCAGCTTCAGTGCTTCAATTTTGTGACCCATTGGAAGACATCAAAATCTTCATAGATGCCTTGAAAGGAAGGCCTGGAGTTGTTTCAGTGTCATGGAACTGATTGGTTGCCAGTCTTGTATGCATCTAGGGCTATTACAGCTGCAATGAAGATCTATGCACAGGTCTGGCATTGGATGTTCAAGGTTTCATGACTTTCAATATGGTTTTAGTTTCAAAGCAGAAATGATCATAAACCACCGACTGCAAAACACAGAAAGAGACTTGGAAAAGTTCTACCTGCACAGTTGATCTAGATACAGTAACTACTTGTGAGAATACAGAAGTATGATATGACCCTGGAGATCCAACCTGGATGCCATTCAGTAATGGCAGACACGCTTTTAAGAGCATATGCTCCATCCTTCCTAAGTGGAAGGCTTTCCAGTTAGCATGAACTGCTGAAAGTTTCTGGGTGAGAGTCAAATCTTTTTGCTTTCAAATCTTATTTAGCCTGGGAAAGTTTAGGAGTTAGATTGTGGTTTTGTCTTTTATTTCTTTGGTAACCAATTCTGACTTTTATGTCTTAAACACTTATACTCACTTAAAATCTATCTTTCTATAGCAAATAAACTGTTTTATTCTTTTATTTAAGCCAGTGTGCTTTGGTTGAAGTGTTTGGGGAATCTCTACTAAGGTTAACAAAGGCTGAGTCATAATCTTTTTTTTAAAATAAAATGATGAACTATTAATGAGCTTGCTCTGTTCAGTCGTGTGCTGGACAGAGCAAGATGCACATTTCTGGGGTGCAAGGCTGGGACTGAGGGGTGTGCCAGTACCTATTCAGAGTTGGCTGGGCATAGCATTCATGTACTCAGCTGGGAGTGATTTTACGGAGAGGTTTGTTGTTCACTGGCAAAGCAGTGTAGAAAAGTATCCCAGCCTGGAGAGTTGAGGGGAGGCAGGAGCTCAGCAGTTTAGGTTGCACCCTGGGGGATGGCATAACCACATAAACAGTTCACAGTTTCATGGGACAAAGTTCAGCCTAAGAAGAGATGATCACCTGGTTATAATAGTCTCCTTTGCCATTTCCCCAGAACTGGTCACACTTGAAGATACCACAGCAGCAACAATTGTCAGGCACATCCTATCTGTATTTGCACATAATGGAATTCCAAAAATACCAACAACTGACAGTGGACCACAGTTCAAGAATAGGGAATACCTGGGCTTTGCTACAATATATAACTTTCATCATGAGACATCTAGTCCCAGATATTCTCAAGTACAAGTAGCGATGAACTTCCTCAAAAAAGCAATGGATGCAAGAGAAGATCCACATTTATCACTACTGTGCTACAATGTGGGAAGTGAGCTGCTGAGCTCCTTTAGAACAGACTTATAAATACTTGCTTACCAGACATGGGACAAAAACAAAGGATGACTAAGGAGTCTGTGATAGTGAGGGAAAGACGAGGAAAGTACAGTCAGATAAAATAGTACTATAAAGGAGAAAGACCTCTTCCTCAGTTAAAAAAACAAAAACTTGGTGAGAATTTGGCAAGATGAGCACTGGCCTGTCAAAGCTACAGTTATAAAAGTGGAGCCACCCCACTCATACTCAGTGATCAGAAAAAGGCAAACATATTAAGAAGGAATCATAAGCATCTTCTCAAGATACTGGACAACTTGGCTGAGAAACATAAATGAGAAGAGACATACATGTTGAAAACTATTCACAAACTGACCCTGTTATCAACCATGAGGCTGAACAGTCTGTTACAGACAAGGCTTTGCCTAAAAATGGTTTGCAATACAGGAAGATTGCTGAAATGCCCAAAGAGACTGACTGAGACATGCTATTGTTGTCTTAGAGCTACCTGAAGGGTTGCTAACATTAGTTATTGTACATGTAATAGTTTGATAGTTTAATATTGTTTTAATTCAGTAAAGAAATTTAGAAAGGGATCTTAAAAGGGGAAGATATACTATAGAGTAAGTCCTCTGTGAAATATAGAGATTTCACACCTCCAATACACTCAAAATCTTTGGTTTCCTGGGACAGATACACAGAAACAAAGAAGCCCAGGACAGGGCAGTCACAGCCTCAGCTACAGAGTAATAGAAAGTGGATTTCCTCATTTTTGTACATAGTTTCTGTTCATAATAAAGGGTTTATCTTGACATCACTCTCCTCATCAGTAGGAAACTACATTCACCATCCCTGCTGCCAGTGGAATGGGGAAAGGCAGTGTGGCCTGAGGAAAACAGATGTCTGTGCACTACACTTATATTCGACTGCCTGTTCAACACCCTCTCTCCCAGCCTATGGGTATGTCTACACTATGGAATTAGGTCAAATTTATAGAAGTCGTTTTTTTAGAAATCGGTTTTATATATTCGAGTGTGTGTGTCCCCACAGAAAATGCTCTAAGTGCATTAAGTGCATTAACTCGGCGGAGTGCTTCCACAGTACCGAGGCTAGAGTCGACTTCCGGAGCGTTGCACTGAGGGTAGCTATCCCACAGTTCCCGCAGTCTCTGCTGCCCATTGGAATTCTGGGTTGAGATCCCAATGCTTGATGGGGCTAAAATGTTGTTGCGGGTGGTTCTGGGTACATATCGTCAGGCCCCCGTTCCCTCCCTCCCTCCGTGAAAGCAAGGGCAGACAATCATTTTGCGCCTTTTTTCCTGAGTTACCTGTGCAGATGCCATACCACGGCAAGCATGGAGCCCGCTCAGGTAACCGTCACGGTATGTCTCCTGGGTGCTGGCAGACGCGGTACTGCATTGCTACACAGTAGCAACAACCCATTGCCTTGTGGCAGCAGACGGTGCAATACGACTGGTAGCCGTCATCGTCATGTCCGAGGTGCTCCCGGCCACGTCGGCCAGGAGCGCCTGGGCAGACATGGGTGCAGGGACTAAATTTGGAGTGACTTGACCAGGTCATTCTCTTTAGTCCTGCAGGCAGTCCTATTGAACCATCTTATGGTGAGCAGGCAGGCGATAAGGATTGCTAGCAGTCGTACTGTACCATCTTCTGCCGGGCAGGCAAGAGATGAGGATGGCTAGCAGTCGTATTGTACCATCTTCTGCCGGGCAGCCATGAGATGTGGATGGAATGCAGTCCTTCTGCACCATCTGCTGCCAGCCAAAGTTGTAAAAGATAGATGGAGTGGATCAAAACAAGAAATAGACCAGATTTATTTTGTACTCATTTGCTTCCCCCCCTCCCCTGTCTAGGGGACTCATTCCTCTAGGTCACACTAGTCAATCACAGAGAAGGTGCAGCGAGGTAAATCTAGCCATGTATCAATCAGAGGCCAGACTAACCTCCTTGTTCTAATAAGAACAATAACTTAGGTGCACCATTTCTTATTGGAACCCTCCGTGAAGTCCTGCCTGAAATACTCCTTGATGTAAAGCCACCCCCTTTGTTGATTTTAGCTCCCTGAAGCCAACCCTGTAAGCCGTGTCATCAGTCGCCCCTCCCTCCGTCAGAGCAACGGCAGACAATCATTCCACGCCTTTTTTCTGTGCGGACGCCATACCAAGGCAAGCATGGAGGCCGCTCAGCTCACTTTGGCAATTAGGAGCACATTAAACACCACACGCATTATCCAGCAGTATATGCAGCACCAGAACCTGGCAGAGCGATACCGGGCGAGGAGGCGACGTCAGCGCAGTCACATGAGTGATCAGGACATGGACACAGATTTCTCTGAAAGCATGGGCCCTGACAATGCATGCATCATGGTGCTAATGGGGTAGGTTCATGCTGTGCAACGCCGATTCTGGGCTCGGGAAACAAGCACAGACTGGTGGGACCGCATAGTGTTGCAGGTCTGGGACGATTCCCAGTGGCTGCGAAACTTTCGCATGCGTAAGGGCACTTTCATGGAACTTTGTGACTTGCTTTCCCCTGCCCTGAGGCGCATGAATACCAAGATGAGAGTAGCCC
This sequence comes from Caretta caretta, assembly GCF_965140235.1. Classification (NCBI taxonomy): domain Eukaryota; kingdom Metazoa; phylum Chordata; order Testudines; family Cheloniidae; genus Caretta; species Caretta caretta. The sequence continues at coordinate 49,225,542 of NC_134216.1, read as the reverse complement.
TCACAGTTGAGAAGCGAGTGGCGATAGCCCCGTGGAAGCTTGCAACGCCAGACAGCTACCGGTCAGTTGGGAATCAATTTGGAGTGGGCAAATCTACTGTGGGGGCTGCTGTGATGCAAGTAGCCCACGCAATCAAAGATCTGCTGATATCAAGGGTAGTGACCCTGGGAAATGTGCAGGTCATAGTGGATGGCTTTGCTGCAATGGGATTCCCTAACTGTGGTGGGGCCATAGACGGAACCCATATCCCTATCTTGGCACTGGAGCACCAAGCCGGCGAGTACATAAACTGCAAGGGGTACTTTTCAATAGTGCTGCAAGCTCTGGTGGATCACAAGGGATGTTTCACCAACATCAACATGGGATGGCCGGGAAAGGTACATGACACTCGCATCTTCAGGAACTCTGGTCTGTTTCAAAAGCTGCAGGAAGGGACTTTATTCCCAGACCAGAAAATAACTGTTGGGGACGTTGAAATGCCTATATGTATCCTTGGGGACCAAGCCTACCCCTTAATGCCATGGCTCATGAAGCCGTACACAGGCAGCCTGGACAGTAGTCAGGAGCTGTTCAACTACAGGCTGAGCAAGTGCAGAATGGTGGTAGAATGTGCATTTGGACGTTTAAAGGCGCGCTGGCGCAGTTTACTGACTTGCTTAGACCTCAGCGAAACCAATATTCCCACTGTTATTACTGCTTGCTGTGTGCTCCACAATATCTGTGACAGTAAGGGGGAGACGTTTATGGTGGGGTGGGAGGTTGAGGCAAATCGCCTGGCTGTTGGTTACGCGCAGCCAGACACCAGGGTGGTTAGAAGAGCACAGGAGGGCGCGGTACGCATCAGAGAAGCTTTGAAAACCAGTTTCATGACTGGCCAGGCTACGGTGTGAAAGTTCTCTTTGTTTCTCCTTGATGAAACCCCCCGCCCCTTGGTTCACTCTACTTCCCTGTAAGCTAACCACCCTCCTCTCCTCCCTTCGATCACCTCTTGCAGAGGCAATAAAGTCATTGTTGCTTCACATTCATGCATTCTTTATTCATTCATCACACAAATAGGGGGATGACTACCAAGGTAGCCCAGGAGGGGTGGTGGAGGAGGGAAGGAAAATGCCACACAGCACTTTAGAAGTTTACAACTTTAAAATTTATTGAATGCCAGCCTTCTTTTTTTTGGGCAATCCTCTGTGGCGGAGTGGCTGGTTGGCCGGTGGCCCCCCCACCATGTACTTGGGCGTCTGGGTGTGGAGGCTATGGAACTTGGGGAGGAGGGCAGTTGGTTACACAGGGGCTGTAGTGGCAGTCTGTGCTCCAGCTGCCTTTGCTGCAGCTCAACCATACACTGGAGCATACTGGTTTGGTCCTCCAGCAGCCTCAGCATTGAATCCTGCCTCCTCTCATCACACTGCCGCCACATTTGAGCTTCAGCCCTGGCTTCAGCCCGCCACTTACTCTCTTCAGCCCACCACCTCTCCTCCCAGTCATTTTGTGCTTTCCTGCACTCTGACGTTATTTGCCTCCACGCATTCGTCTGTGCTCTGTCAGTGTGGGAGGACAGCATGAGCTCAGAGAATATTTCATCACGAGTGCGTTTTTTTTTCTTTCTAATCTTCACTAGCCTCTGGGAAGGAGAAGATCCTGTGATCATTGAAACACATGCAGCTGGTGAGGAACATTTCTGTTCAGCCACAGGTAAACAGCCCTGCAGGAACGGGCTCCTCTGAGTGTCCCCTGAAGAAAAGCACCCTATTTCAACCAGGTGACCATGAACGATATCTCACTCTCCTGAGGATAACACAGAGGGATAAAGAACGGATGTTGTTTGAACGCCAGCAAACATACACTGCAATGCTTTGTTGTACAATGTTTCCCGAGTACGTGTTACTGGCCTGGAGTGGTAAAGTGTCCTACCATGAAGGACGCAATAAGGCTGCCCTCCCCAGAAACCTTTTGCAAAGGCTGTGGGAGTACATCCAGGAGAGCCGCGAATGCCAGGGCAAAGTAATCCTTTCACATGCTTGCTTTTAAACCATGTATAATATTTTGAAAGGTACACTCACCGGAGGTCCCTTCTCCGCCTGCTGGGTCCAGGAGGCAGCCTTGGGTGGCTTTGGGGGGTACTGGCTCCAGGTCCAGGGTGAGAAACAGTTCCTGGCTGTCGGGAAAACCGGTTTCTCCGCTTGCTTGCTGTGAGCTATCTACAACCTCATCATCATCTTCTTCTTCTTCTTCATCCCCAAAACCTGCTTCCATGTTGCCTCCATCTCCATTGAAGGAGTCAAACAACATGGCTGGGGTAGTGGTGGCTGAACCCCCTAAAATGGCATGCAGCTCATCATAGAAGCGGCATGTTTGGGGCTCTGACCCGGAGCGGCCATTCGCCTCTCTGGTTTTCTGGTAGGTTTGCCTCAGCTCCTTAAGTTTCACGTGGCACTGGTTCGGGTCCCTTTTATGGCCTCTGTCCTTCATGCCCTGGAAGATTTTGACAAAGGTTTTGGCATTTCGAAAACTGGAACGGAGTTCTGATAGCACAGATTCCTCTCCCCATACAGAGATCAGATCCTGTACCTCCCGTTCGGTCCATGCTGGAGCTCTTTTGCGATTCTGGGACTCCATCATGGTCACCTGTGCTGATGAGCTCTGCATGGTCACCTGCAGCTTGCCACGCTGGCCAAACAGGAAATGAGATTCAAAAGTTCGCAGTTCTTTTCCTGTCTACCTGGCCAGTGCATCTGAGTTGAGAGTGCTGTCCAGAGCGGTCACAATGGAGCACTCTGGGATAGCTCCCGGAGGCCAATACCATCGAATTGTGTCCACAGTACCCCATATTCGACCCGACAAGGCCGATTTAAGCGCTAATCCACTTGTCGGGGTGGAGTAAGGAAATCGATTTTAAGAGCCCTTTAAGTTGAAATAAAGGGCTTCATCGTGTGGATGGGTGCAGGTTTACATCGATTTAACGCTGCTAAATTTGACCTAAAGTCCCAGTGTAGACCAGGGCTATGACTTTTGCAGTCCAGCATGCGTTAAAGCTGCCTGCAGGATGCTCTGACACAGCACAGGAAGACCAGCCTGCACAGAACTGCAGCAGGCTCAGGGGAGTGGAAGAGGGTGAGCTGCAAGCCATCTTTGTGGACTCACCTTAGACCTGCTTTCTATTCAATTTAGCTAAGTCCCGGGGGTTCAACATTTATAATGTTGTGTAGACTGTTGAGGCACTTAAGATTACATACAATTTCTGCTGCAATGAATCATTTATGAAAAAGCAGGATATGGGTAGCCCCTCAGCTGTTTGTTTATAAGAACATACTTTCAGTGATCCAAGACTGTCTGGGATTGGGCTCAGTATTGTATCATCAGCATGCATCATTAATATGGTCCTAGCAGGAAGAAAATAAGAAAATACTGAAACACACACCCCTAAAAAGGAGATAAAAAAGTGAAGAAAGAAGAATACCAGTTTGTTCCCTCAGTCGGCCAAGGAAAACAAATGTATGTTGACTCTCTGATGTTATGTGAGAGATGATGAGCTATTCCCAACTGGTGTTTGCCTTCATTTTATATCACTACTTTTTTCCTTTGGCACTTTTGAGCTACTTACTCTCCAGTTGTGAAATTCCTGCACTGACAGAGGGTGAAACCCTAACCCCTTTGAAATCAATGGAAGTTTTGCCACGGACTTCAGTGGACTCAGGATTTCACCCAGAATCTTTAGAGGGAGAATCACTTACCCATAATTCTGCTTCCATGAACATAATATCTTGCAGGATATCCAGCCACCTCCTCTTTAATGTGTGAAGAAGTTATATTTTCACTGGTGCTTTATCTTTACGGGAAGGCTATTGCTTTTGCCTTTGGTGCATGATTTTTCAGCCTTAATGGTTTTGGTGATGGGTGCCTATTATTTTTCACTCACTCAGGAACTGCCTGGAATATTCAAGATGTTCAGGAAGGTGCATGTCCACTGGGTAGGGTCGTTCCAGGGCCATTTCCACAAACTTGGGACCAACAATCCCCTAATGCTGCCCTTGACTCTCAAGGCTGATCTGGGTCCCATCTTAAAGTTCGTGATGAGTAACATTTCACCATAATTATTTCTCTCTTTCTTGAATAAAGAGGATCAGGGTGTTGTTTTAACTGTTCATAGAGTAAAAAATGCTTAATGAAATAGGTTTGTTTAAATATTAATATTAATGTACAGAATAATCAATTTGAGAAAAGCTCAAGATGCAAATTCCAGATCAGGAATTCCATCCTGGTTTCTAACACCTCAAAATTTGGAGTAGTTTTGATCTGGATTTTTGGTTTGGCTCATTACAAGAATTCATAGATTTTAAGCATCTTCAGAATTTGGATTTGGGGATTATGGTTCCATCTTTATTTTGTTTTTGTGTCTTTCAAATAAAGGCTATCTCAAAAAGCTATAAAGAGTTAGTCCCTGATCCTGCAAACACTTAAGTACATGTTTGACACTTTGCATGTGAAAAGTACTATGGATGTCACTGAGGACTATTCATGTGCCTAAATGTTTGCAGCATTGGGGTGTTAAATGATATTGATGCACTGTTGAGAGCAGAGACACCGAGAAATGAAAGGCATAGTATAAATCTGAATAAAGGAGGTTTATTCAGTGCAATTATGTACACCATCTGGATGAATTTCAGATTAATTTTTATACACACATTTTCTTAATTCATTGTACTGTATCGTACAAGGTTTGATAATAAATGTTACTTCTGTTTAGTTTTTCTTCCTCTATAATCCTTTGTCTCTGCTTCCAACATTTATAAATGCATTTTTTCCCCTCGAAGAATCACTTACTGTCAATAGCAATTTTTAAGGGAACAAGCCATTTTACAAAGGTCAGAGAGTATTGTAAAGATCATAATTGCTGAAAGGCTTCATTAACCTTTACAAAATAGTGGTTGCTGGATTGTACAACGTAGGATTAAATGACTATTAACATCCAGCACAATTAATTAAAGTAACAACCATAAGGTAATACAAGTGACATATAAGCCACAAAGTACTGTCTCCTAGCAGTCAGAAATGTTTCTGAAATTTTCCAAAAAATAGTTTCGGTGTATAATTTAGAAGAAAATAATTTCAGTCAGTGCTTAATTTGTAATGAAAAAGGTACCAGGGCTCAAGCAATTTTTTTCTTTCATAACTAATGCAGCGAGCCCGGAGATGCCGGGGCTATGAACTGCCAAACCTATAGGTACTGGGGCTCAGTCCTGGCAAGCCCCTGGCACAAATTAAGCACTGATTTCAGTCCCCCAGATGTTCCTTAGTTTTTGGCAGAACTTTGCAGAGAGATGGCACAGAACATCTAGTAGCAGTAGCTTCCTCTTCTTTTCATTCTGTAAATTAATAGAGTCTCATAAATAATAACCCTTTTGAAGTTGCTAGATACCACCCCTTTTGTTTGAAGAAAGACCAGTTGAAAGATTTCTGTATTTCATTGAAAATCTCTTTAGACAGGCACTAAGCTGCTCGTTAGTCTAGTAAACAGGCACACAGCAACAATATTAAAGCCCTGTTAATCTACCTCTCCAAACAATCTATTCAACCTCAAAGAAATAAAGCTTACTTTGTATTGCTGACTTAAACAGGAAGGCTTATTCAGTATCAGTGCTGTTACTTTTGGTGATCTGGGATACCGCCACTGTAACATACCACTGGGAATCTGTACTCAGAAAATGAATTCCAAACTTCAAGTAGCAGCCAGAACTCTAACTAAATAATTCTGTGAACCAGAAAAACATTATTTCACAACATTATTTATTTGCTAATGAGGGTCCAGATTCATTATACTATCACAAACTATCAAAATAATTGTGTGTGTGTGTACAAATATACATAAAACAAAAAACTATGATGAAAGAACATCATAAAGGTTGCAAAGGGATGGGGTGTGTATTGCACACTTTGTGTCACATTACATTCGTTGTAACATATTAAGAGACTGACCAGTTCTACAAAGAATGTTTTAGCAAAGCTGCTTTTTTGTTTGGATCATGCATATATTTCCATTTGAGGCTATATTGAAAGACGGGTGGAGAAATCATTGCAACTCATATATAAAAAGTGACTGGAATTCTCACTTATTATGGATCATTTGAAAACATAATGTGAACTACTACTGGTACCAGAAGATGATGTAGCAATCATTACTCATACACGTGATGAGAAGGCTAAAAATTTCTTACCTGATGGAAAATAATTCCAAAGAAAAGAAGAAAAGTTCAGGTTCACTGTATTATACAAAGTAATAAACAATGCAGAAGGATGCATAATCTTATTAATACTAATTTTGTCCACTCGTCCCTTAACAGCTTGCCCTCATTTTTGGTCTGTTTTAGATGTAAACATGACAAATGAAAAAAATTAGGTTGTGATCTTCCTATTAGAGCTAGGCAGGCAGAACTTATGCATGGGTATTGACTACAGCAAGACTACATGTGAAAGTAAGGGTCTGCTTGCATGGATCCATTTATGGAGGCTGAAAGCTATTCAGGACAAGGGCCATGTCTCATTTTTTCCATGAAGCACCATGCCAATTTAAGAAGCTGTGTAAATAACATTCATTACTGTAGAGAGATTTCTAATGTTGAATATGTGTAAAACATAGGCTTTATATTACCATCCTGAATCTATGGTCCTTTCACCATGGTATCAAGGTCCATATTACCAATATATTCAATGATTAAAAAAAATATTTTAACATCACTTATTAGATCTGTCTGGAGGACAACAATTTCCTTTTTTGGTGACTTTTGAGGTTTCCAAATTTGTTTTCATTCCAATGTACAATGAAAACAAATCCTTTGAAATGATTTTTGCAAAATGGAATTGTGTTAAATCATCTGATTTTGGATCAAAAGCCAGAGCTTTTCAATTTGCGTCTTTTCTCTCTTTCTCTGGTGTCAAGTGACCAGAAAGTCCTTGACCAAACAAATAGTACTGAGGAAAACTTCATCAAAACTGATACATCTCAGCAAAACATTTTAGCCTCAACAAAATAACACGTTATAAAATGAAATTTCATCAATAATGTTCCAGCCAGCTCTGTTACGTATACAGCACCATAAACTGCATAGTGCATTACAGGAAAATTAAGACATCCTCTGTCTGAGGCCCTGATCATCCAAACACTTTCATGCTTGAGTAACTATATATGCCTGTGAGGTCTCCTGTTGAGTTAAATGGATAATTTCCAGGCATAAACTTATTCACATCCCAATATGTATACAGGATCATAAATTTAAACAAAATCTTAATGAACAATTTTAAAATAGGCCAAAAACCAGACAAGTACTGTTAAAGAGAATCTAAGGCTAACAAAGGTTCTTCAGGTTTCAGAGTAACAGCCGTGTTAGTCTGTATTCGCAAAAAGAAGAGAAGTACTCGTGGCACCTTAGAGACTAACCAATTTATTTGAGCATAAGCTTTCGTGAGCTACCGCTCACTTCATCGGATGCATACTGTGGAAAGTGTAAAAGATCTTTTTATACACACAAAGCATGAAAAAATACCTCCCCCCACCCCACTCTCCTGCTGGTAATAGCTTATCTAAAGTGATCACTCTCCTTACAATGTGTACGATAATCAAGGTGGGCCATTTCCAGCACAAATCCAGGGTTTAACAAGAACGTCTGGGGGGGGGGTAGGAAAAAACAAGGGGAAATAGGTTACCTTGCATAATGACTTAGCCACTCCCAGTCTCTATTCAAGAGACTAAGTTAATTGTATCCAATTTGCAAATGAATTCCAATTCAACAGTTTCTCGCTGGAGTCTGGATTTGAAGTTTTTGTGTTGTACTATCGCAACTTTCATGTCTGTAATCGCGTGACCAGAGAGATTGAAGTGTTCTCTGACTGGTTTATGAATGTTATAATTCTTGACATCTGATTTGTGTCTATTTATTCTTTTATGTAGAGACTGTCCAGTTTGACCAATGTACATGGCAGAGGGGCATTGCTTGCACATGATGGCATATATCACATTGGTGGATGTGCAGGTGAACGAGCCTCTGATAGTGTGGCTAATGTTATTAGGCCCTGTGATGGTGTCCCCTGAATAGATATGTGGGCACAGTTGGCAACGGACTTTGTTGCAAGGATAGGTTCCTGGGTTAGCGATTCTGTTGTGTGGTATGTGGTTGCTGGTGAGTATTTGCTTCAGGTTGGTGGGCTGTCTGTAGGCAAGGACTGGCCTGTCTCCCAAGATTTGTGAGAGTGTTGGGTCATCCTTCAGGATAGGTTGTAGATCCTTAATAATGCGTTGGAGGGGTTTTAGTTGGGGGCTGAAGGTGACAACTAGTGGCGTTCTGTTATTTTCTTTGTTAGGCCTGTCCTGTAGTAGGTGACTTCTGGGAACTCTTCTGGCTCTATCAATCTGTTCCTTCACTTCCGCAGGTGGGTATTGTAGTTGTAAGAATGCTTGATAAAGATCTTGTAGGTGTTTGTCTCTGTCTGAGGGGTTGGAGCAAATGCGGTTGTATAGCAGAGCTTGGCTGTAGACGATGGATCGTGTGGTGTGGTCAGGGTGAAAGCTGGAGGCATGTAGGTAGGAATAGCGGTCAGTAGGTTTCTGGTATAGGGTGGTGTTTATGTGACCATGGTTTATTAGTACTGTAGTGTCCAGGAAGTGGATCTCTTGTGTGGACTGGACCAGGCTGAGGTTGATGGTGGGATGGAAATTGTTGAAATCATGGTGGAATTCCTTAAGGGCTTCTTTTCCATGGGTCCAAATGATGAAGATGTCATCAATATAGCGCAAGTAGAGTAGGGGCGTTATACTAGTAGAGTAGGGGGATGAGAGCTTGTGTTTATTTAGTATGCTTCTTGATGGCTCTGGTATATTTTGTTTTATCAATTTTATTTGGTCTTTTGAAGAGAAAAATTCATTGTTAGTTACAATAATTATTTTCACCCATCTCCTCTCCTTCTCTTCCCTCACCTCTTTGTTTCTTTCATTCCTTTCCTTACAGAACCAAAGTGAAAGTGGCATAAGAGCTGGTATGTGAAGACGATACATGAGGTTGTCAAATGGAGGATCACAGGGCTGGAGTGATGGTGAGTAGCGAGAGAACTGACAAGAGGGAAGGGAGTCGTAAGAGGAGGCAGGAGGACAGAAAAATTAATTTGGCAACAGGGTATTAGTGAACTGAATGAAATGGCAGTACAGATGGATTGTTTACCAGCAATGGCAGTGGAATACATTAATACAATATAAAAGAAAATGCAACATGTTATCTACATGCTCATAACACAAAAACTAAAATCACCAAATTCTAAAAAAGGAAGAGCATCACTAGAAGCCATGAACCAATAATTCCATAGCATAATGGATGACAAAATGTCAGTCATCCTTGTTCTGCAATAAATTTTCCCAAGATCTGTGAAAGACTAGCATTTTCCTGTCACTTCTAGTCCTTGACACCAGAGCCAAAAAGACTCATCTAGAATATATTGTAAAGCCACAAAGAAGAAAAGTTGACTTGTGCTGTCTGACATGTCCAGTACCGGGTTCTTCTTTAAATTGCAATGACAAATATGGAGCAGACAGTATCTAGTGGCATACTTGGGAATATCTATCAGTGACTAGTAATAAAATACAAACATTGATAGTGCAGACCAAACAAAACATATGCCAATTTTTGGACTAAGTATATGAATTATGTGATAAAACTGGTAGTTATGTCCTGCATATAGAACTCGATGCTGGCAAGAACTTTACATCACATTTTCTGGATCTGAATAAATAGAAAATCTGCAGGAAAAAAAACCCACACACATTTATATTCTCTTCTTAGAGAACAATGATAATATGCTATTTTTGGAATTTGAGAGACACATTTCTGCTGAATTTTCCCCTCATTTCAACATTTAAAAAACCCTACTGAAATGCTAATTAATGTGGCACTGTGTCATTTCTGAGGAGTGAGGAACCAGGAAAATAATATTTTACAATGTTTTAAACATCAGCTGAAACTGTATCCTGACAATTTAGCAGGGATAGGACAGTCAGTACTTACAACGAATTTACAACTACAGGTATTTCCAGTGTACCCAAACATTCAGTTGTATGAGGCTCAGCTACCTAGTCCAGGTAAAAATTTAATAGATTTCATGTGGTGACAATAGATAGCACAGCTGGTCTAGGAATTAGGGTCTGGGGAAACTACCAATTAGTTCAGGTGGCAAAATAAAGATCACCTTTGTCTTCAATACAATACAGTTTTGACTCTCGTATATCCTACAAAATGCAATACATATATATGTAGAGAAAGAGCCTTTCAGATATTTTGTTCAAAGCTCCCAGTTCAGCAAAGCACCTAAGCATGTGCTGAAAGTCGCACACATTTAAGTGCTCTGCTGAATCAAAGGTAAAGCTCTTTTCTCTCTGTCTCCTTTGCTCTTTTTCTGGTAACCTTTTGTACTCTCCTATATTCCATCCCAGGTTGTTTTTCCAAGTAATGGCATTTTTATAAAAAATGGTTTTAAATGTTTCAAACAACTTCATTCCTTTTTTTCTCCAAAAGGTCTTAAAGTCAGTTTTTCAACTCAAAACTAGTAAACTCGAATAGCTATTTAAAGAGCAACAAAACAGCTTTATATTTCATTTTTTGTGGCAATTTGAAAGTTTGAGTAAAAACTTGGGAAGACAGTGGGTTAACTACACATCTTAAACAGCAAAATGGGAAGGTGAAATGGTTACCTAGCAACATCACCTCTAAGTAATTGAGCATTTTCAGGCATAATAGAACAAGGTTTTCCAACACTAGTTGGAGGAAATGCAGAATGAAATTTGAGTCTAGCTAAATGTTTTACAGAAGAATGATTCTATAACCTATTGGTGGAACCAGAGTTTCACATAGTCATCTGGACAGAACAGAAAGGAACGTAATTTGACTTAGTGCTAACTTGGAGTTCCAAAAAGTGGTCTACATACAACTGAAAAGCCATAAGGATTCCTCAGTTCCACAGCTTGTTCTAGAACGGCCACATGGAGTTTTGCAGAACAATCAGCCAAATACTGCTGTTACACACACCAGAGTAATCTGATTGGCTTCAGTTAAATTACTCTTGATTGACCCCAGAGTAACTGAGAACCAAATCTGCCCCAATAAAGCCATGCTTGTTAATGTGTTTCTATCATGATTATAGTCACTGTAGTTATGAATGCATCTAAAACTTTCTCCATGGCATATGACAAAGAATAACACATTTAAATATTATTTTGTCTCAGAATACTGTACACACCAGGTTGGCAAATAATCATTTGTGTTAACCCAGGAATAGATTGCCTCTCTATGGGAGACATTTTGTTGAAAATGTCTGCAATTTCCCTCCCCCTCAATCTCTGTTTAGCTCTAACATGTACTAGTGTTGTAATAGTGGCACTGTTTGCCATTTGGACCTGGTCTGTTGTTGTGTAGGGAGGAATAATTGGGATGAACTTGCAAACATGATTGAAATGAGATGATCACTGAGTCTGCGGTTTGAGCATTGGCCTGCTAAACCCAGGGTTGTGAGTTCAATCCTTGAGGGGCCATTTAGGGATCTGGGGCAAAAATTGGGGATTGGTCCTGCTTTGAGTAGGGGGTTGGACTAGATGACCTCTTGAGGTCCCTTCCAACCCTAATATTCTATGATTCTATAATCCTTACACAATTTGTTCTTTAACTGAAGAAAAAGAAGAGAGTGAGACCTTGCTCAGCCTTCACTTCAAAGGGGTGAAACTCAATTAAGATTAAAAATGTCTCTGGGAAGGAACATCTGCTGCTACTTAAAATAGCAGCAAATTGTGAACCCATATTAGCCATATGTAAAAGGTGAGGAGCAATGCTGAGTGAGGCCAATCTTGTAGATTACACTGAGAGCTTCATGACCTGCCATTAGTCCTGTATTTCAGGTAAGTTTGAACATAAGAATGGCCATACTGGTTCAGACCAAAGGTCCATCCAGCCCAGTATCCTGTCTACCGACAGTGGCCAATGCCAGGTGCCCCAGAGGGAGTGAACCTAACAGGTAATGATCATGTGATCTCTCTCCTGCCATCCATCTCCACCCTCTGACAAACAGAGGCTAGGGACACCATTCCTTACCCATTCTGGCTAATAGCCATTAATGGACTTAAACTCCATGAATGTATCTAGTTCTCTTTTTAAACGCTGTTATAGTCCTAGCCTTAACAAGCTCCTCAGGCAAGGAGTTCCACAGGTTGACTGTGTGCTGTGTGAAGAAGAACTTCCTTTTATTTGTTTTAAACCTGCTACCCATTAATTTCATTTGTTGGCCCCTAGTTTTTATATTCTGGGAACAAGTAAATGACTTTTCCTTATTCACTTTCTCCTCACCATTCATGATTTTATATACCTCTATCATATATCATCCCTTAGTCTCCTCTTTTCCAAGCTGAAAAGTCCTAGCCTCTTTAATTTCTCTGTATATGGGACCCATTCCAAACCCCTAATCATTTTAGTTGCCCTTCTCTGAACCTTTTTTAATGCCAGTATATCTTTTTTGAGATGAGGAGACCACATCTTTACGCAGTATTCAAGATGAGGGCGTACCATAGATTTATTTACGGGCAATAAGATATTCTCCATCCCTTTTTTAATGATTCCTAACATCCCTTTTGCCTTTTTGCTTGCCACTGCACACTGCGTGGACGTCTTCAGAAAACTATCCATGATGACTCCGAGATCTTTCTCCTGATTAGTTGTAGCTAAATTAGTCCCCATCATATTGTGTGTATAGTTGGGGTTATTTTTTCCAATGTGCATTGCTTTACGTTTATCCACATTAAATTTCATTTGCCATTTTGTTGCCCAGTCATTTAGTTTTGTGAGATCTTTTTGAAGTTCTTCACAGTCTGCTTTGGTCTTAACTATCTTGAGCAGTTTAGTGTCATCTGCAAACTTTGCCACCTCACTGTTTACCCCTTTCTCCAGATCATTTATGAATAGGTCGAATAGGATTGGTCCTAGGACTGACCCTTGGGGGAACACCACTAGTTACCCCTCTTCTGAAAATTTACCATTTATTCCTACCCTTTTTTCCCTATCTTTTAACCAGTTCTCAATCCATGAAAGAATCTTCCCTCTTATCCCATGACAACTTAATTTATGTAAGAACCTTTGGTGAGGGACCTTGTCAAAGGCTTTCTGGAAATCTAAGTACGCTATGTCCACTGGATCCTCCTTGTCCACATGTTTGTTGACCCCTTCAAAGACAAAAAACTTCAAAAACAGACTCCAACATGAAGCTGCAGAACTGGAATTAATTTGTAAACTAGATACCATCAGATTAGGCCCAAATAAAGACTGAGAGTGGTTGGGTCATTACAAAACCTAAACTTAATTTCCCCAATACTAATTTCACCCTACTGTTACTCACACCTTCTTGTCAACTGTCTGTAATGGGCCACTCTCTTACCACTTCAGAAGTTATTTCTCCTCCCTTGGTATCCTGCTGTTAATTGATTTGTCTCGTTAGACTGACTTAATACTTGGTAAAGCAACCCACATCCTTTCATGTATTTATACCTGCACCTGTATCTTTTACTTCATACATCTGATGAAGTGGGTTCTAGCCCATGAAAGCTTATGCCCAAATAAATGTGTTAGTCTCTAAGGTGCCACAAGGACTCCTCGTTTTTTTTTCTAATAGATTAATAAGACATGATTTCCCTTTACAGAAACCATATTGTCTTTTGCCCAACAATTTATATTCTTCTATGTGTCTGACAATTTTATTCTTTACTATTGTTTCAACTAATTTGCCCGGTACTGACATTAGACTTGCCGGTCTGTAATTGCCGGGATTACCTCTAGAGCCCTTTTTAAATATTGGCGTTACATTAGCTATCTTCGAGTCATTGGGTACAGAAGCTGATTTAAAGGACAGGTTACAAACCATAGTTAATAGTCCCGCAATCTCACATTTGAGTTCTTTCAGAACTCTTGGGTGAATGCCATCTGGTCCCAGTGACTTGTTACTTTAAATTTATCCATTAATTCCAAAACCTCCTCTAGTCACACTTCAATCTGTGACAACTCCTCAGATTTGTCACCTACAAAAGATGGCTCAGGTTTGGGAATCTCCCTAACATCCTCAGCCGTGAAGACTGAACCAAAGAATTCATTTAGTTTCTCTGCAATGACTTTATCATCTTTAAGTGCTCCTTTTGTATCTCGATCGTCCAGGGGCCCCACTGGTTGCTTAGCAGGCTTCTGATGTACTTAAAAAAACATTTTGTTATTACCTTTTGAGTTTTTGGGGCTAGCTGTTCTTCAAACTCCTTTTTGGCTTTTCTTATTACATTTGTACACTTAATTTGACAGTGTTTATGCTCCTTTCTATTTACCTCACTAGGATTTGACTTCCACTTTTTAAAAGATGCCTTTTTATCTCTCACTGCTTCTTTTACATGGCTGTTAAGCCACGGTGGCTCTTTTTTAGTTCTTTTACTGTGTTTTTTTAATTTGGGGTATACATTTAAGTTGGGCCTCTATTTGACTTAAAAACTGCTCTTATCTCAGGGAGGGGTACAAAAACCAAACAAGTTCTTTTAACAGTATTGAAGAGAAAAACGCTAATGCATTGCTACGTAATGAAACATTATGGAAAGAATGCTGAGGAAATATCTGAGTGAAAAGTGCAGGGCAAAGAATTGAGTACACTGTATGCTAGATATTGTTACCTTATATAGATTTATGGAGATTCATTATGGAATAGTAATCAGATGGTGTTGTTCATCTGGGACATTTTGTAGACATATAAATATAATTCTTCTCTTGTGTATGCCATTTTTAAGCAGTTGTGACTCCATTGATTTTAGCAGGGTTAAATTGCTTAGATAGAAATGAGAAAAGAAACAGGATATAAGTATCTAATTTATGTCTAAAATATTTACTTGATACTGTAGTACCTAGACAGCCTACGACCTGTTTCACTTAATGAGTCGCGCTTAAGTTAATACAGAAGCAGGCTCTATGTGGAAATAAAGTATATGAGTTTGATGTCCCAATGTTGTGGCATTTTGAAAGGAGAAGGGTGGAAAAATAAGTGACACAAGTAAATCTGTATTCACTCACAGTTGCCACACAATTTACTTTCTTTCTGGTCTCCACTGTGTTCACCATTCTGCCACCAACCTGTTATAAAGAACATCATTTTACAGATAAGTAAGGGGTTTTGTGTTATTTTCTTTTAGTTATCCCATAATCTAAACTGTGAGTATTGGAGTGACTTTTTTTTAAAGTATGTTAATCAAGAAAGTACTTATTTCCCAATTGTTTCTGGAACACTCCACTTGCACAGAGAGGAAGAAAAATGCTTACTTCATGTAAAATTGATTTATAGCAAAAATAAAGAAACTGCTTGAACTAATCACTTAAAGTCACTGGACAAATTACTGTAAGCCTGTGGTGTCCCATAATAATAGGCAAGTTATTTATCCAAGTCTGAGACAGAATCCAGGGCCTCCTTGGTCCAGTGGATAAAGATAGAATTAATAATTGATGATCAGAAAATCATGATTTAGTTTATTGTGTGGGGAATATCCTAAAGTCTGCATGCAATAAAACTGATAGATAGCTCCAGGGATGCTCCATGGATAGCTTAGGAAGCTAAATATTTTTTTAAAAAGGTTTGGGATTGGTATCATACACCACTCACAATACCCTATAAATGGATAGTATAAAAAGGCTGTATTGTTTTACACTGTATTTTCTGGATCATCATATTTTTAGAACACCTAGATCTGTGCTTCCCCTCTGCTCCCAACACACACATCTTTCAATCATCTTTGCTTCTGTGCTATTGATGATCTGTCTCCTTTTCTTGGCACAGCCTTCTCTTTCTATACATCTGCATTCCTACAATTGAGACACACATCATTGCATATTTCTCATGATGACTTGTTTGTATACCCTTCTTATCTTTGTTACTCTGCAAAAATTCTTAAATGCACTTAATGATAATCAGAAGTACCAAATTGGCATCAGTAGAAATTCAGGCAGCACAACCCTTGAGTCTGGAGAAGCAGTGATCAGGTGCAAGACTTGAAGGAAGGTATTGGTGGCTTTACAGCAAATGTATGTTCCCCCAATCTTAAGACCAACTTGTCTTTCCAACTCCATGACCTATTTGCACCAATATATTTCCCTAAAAGATAGGACAAGAGCAGGTGTGAGGGAAATGTGTGTACAAATAATATTAAGCTAAATTTGGATGCTGTATGTTCAATATGTTACAGTCCTCATTGTGAA
The DNA here is from genome assembly GCF_965140235.1 of Caretta caretta. NCBI lineage: Eukaryota > Metazoa > Chordata > Testudines > Cheloniidae > Caretta > Caretta caretta. The sequence goes on along the minus strand of NC_134216.1, from coordinate 49,209,259 downwards.
GAATGTATTTATGAAGTAAGTAGATTGAGGTATAAAGGAGCTATGAAGGAAGCTAGGCCAGGATTTTACCTTAATCTTCTAGTTTTCATTAATGCTCCACCTTGCCTTCCCTTAATACTCAGAGAAATATTGCTCTAATGTTTAGATAGTGTGTCGTAAAGCCAAAATATTTAGTTATCTAAGTTACTGGCTCATTTAAACAGGCAAAGGCAACACCATTTTAGTCTGAAGACTTAATGAATACTTTTCAAGTATTTGTTATGATTGTTACCCGAATAAAACTGAGTACTACCTTCCCTAATTAATCTGCAGTTCTGCTATATCACTGGGGAGTAAAGGAATATTTATAAAGACTCAACATATGAAATAGTAACTTAAATTTTTACTAAAAGAATTTGCAGGAAAATAATGAAGGGTCTATATGTGGAGATACAAATTGCAATAAGCCACTAAATTCACTCAAATCTATCCTGTATCTTACGTTCTATGTACATATTACATTTTATAGAGTTCTGACTCCAACAGTAAAGATTTCTCAGGTCCAATCAAGTTATTTAACACATCTTTAAAGCTCCAACACTCAGGAATAATGCAGTGAATTAAACATAGTAGGGCAATTATCCCTTATTTTTCCTTATTTCCTGTGGTTCGGTCATATTAAGAGCTGCACATAAACAGCTGCACAAAAGAAGTCATTTGCAGGGCACAATGATACATTTTATTGATTCTACAAAACCCAAGAATTATGCTGCATGTTCTTGAGTTTCATCTGCTGGGACCATATCTATCAGCCAATTGTCTATGTGGATACAAACATCTCTCTTGTGTAGGGCTCTCCTGTAGCAAGTCAGATGGGAGAGGATTCAGAGCTGAATGGGTGGTTCTGAGCTGTGAAGACACAAAGTAAGAAGAGGGTGGGGAGTTGGATGTGCGGGTGTTCCTGAGCAGGTGATGATTGGGTTGGAGCTGATGGACGTATAGGGTTTTCCAATGCTGTACGCAAGAGGGATGGAGTAAATTGACAGTATGGATGAACTAGTGCTGTGCGGGAAAGAGGCAGAAGGTTCAGATGATAAGTAAAAGTTAGATCTGAAGGGGATAGATTGGCACTGGCAGGGAACAATGAAGGAGTGGCAGAAGGATAAATACTGTCTTCTCCCACACTGCCTTTTATTGTAACGCATCTCTGTGCTTTGTTCTGAAAGGGGTTCTTTATCTTCCCATTTTCCCACCAACCTCCTTTATCCCCCAACTCCCAGGCACACCCTTGTTTTTCATTTGGAAAATATGAATAACCCTCCCAGGGGATGGGATGACTGTGCTACTTGCATCCACTTTAGTTATTTTGAGCATCAACTACCCTGTGCAAAGGAGTTCTATGGGCGGGGGGACTCCGATTCCATGCAGAACTCATTGTAGAATCAAGGTGCAAATGAAGAATTTCTTCAAAACCTTAAGCTTCTCTAAAGTGCACTTAGGTCTCCTCATCTTTCCCTGACAAAGCACCACTAGGCAATTAGGCACCACGGGGCTTGTTTTCGGTCCTGCGTAGGAACAGTTCCGTGATAGTGACATTGAGAAACTCACTCTTAGGGATGGATAAGCACATGCTCAGACAGCCTCATGTTCCTAGGCCTGGATAGTATCCCTGCCCAAGAGTAATCTAGCAGAAAATTCCAGTGATACTAGTGTTAAGAACGAGCATCATGGGGATCTATTATGAGTATAGCAATGTTGTGAAATGTGGTGATACTCTAGTTATAGGGGGATTTATATATATTTTAAATATCCTGAACGAAAAATTGCTTTCTTCCCTTCCCCCCATAACTGCTAGTTTTATGATCCTTCTGTTGCCACGATTGTTACATTGCTGATATTTGATCAGATGTAGTTACAATTTTTTTGCATACAGATACATTTACAACAATGCTTATTAGTATTACTGCTTCTTATAGTAGCTTCTAGCGTGATACCTCACTGATAATTAGGTAGTAACCTCACTAAATTTTCAGAAGGTAGTTGAAACGGACAGGTATCTAACTTACTGGTTAAGTGAAATAAGAAATAGGAAAGGAAAATAAATAGAATTTGAATATCCCGTTTCTAGTTTGTATTATTAAGCAAGAGGGTGTAGCAAAGAGGTGTGATGGAGGCCACTGCATGTTGGTTGGGACTACTGAACTTCAGGTGGCTCAAAACCTCCACATAGGAGGTGTGGAGAGACTGCTCATAGGCTGAGGTGTGGAATTCATGCTTTCTGCAGGGTAAGAGTCAGTGAATTCCATAAGAAAAGGTAGAATCTCTAACTCTAAAACATTGGTGTGGGTATAAGATGTATAACAAACAAAATAACAATTCTGTCACTTATGGGTAGATTTTGTAACAAGGACACAGCCCACAGTAAGGGCCCCACGCTGAGGTACTGCCTCAGGAATATCCCAGTGAAGGAATTGTGCTCAGGGATGCATGATTCCCTTCTTGTTACCCTTTGCTCTTTTGTACATAGGAATTTACTGCTTGTCTATTACCACCACCACCAATATCCCCACTGGCTTAGCTGTGCTGGCCTGCAAGTAGTGGGAATGGAGCCCAGGCATCATCCATTCACTAACCCTCCTTGCCCACCTGTTCTGGAGATGAAGCAGAGAAGTAGCTTTTCTTACTCCTGCACACCAAAACTCAAGGGCCAGGTGGCCTGGGAAAGCATTTGGGGGAGTTCTTACACCCCCTTAATTCCTTACGCGGGAGCGTAGTTAAAGGCACAATTCAGCGTTTAGAAAGCTAAGCTTATCTTTTCTGATCTTATATAGTACATGTACCCCTGTTTAATGCCTAGCCAAATTCTGCCTTGTTACAGTTTTTCCATTAGATGTGTGTATGCAAATTTCAATGCATTAATATCAGAGAGCAGATCTTTACTATCCATGCAAACCTTTAATTTGGTTACAATTCCTGGGAGTTCCATTCTACTTTTTAAGTTTTTGATTTGAACAAGCACAAAAGCTCATAGCAAACTTATTATTAAAAAAGGGGTAGGGAGATGCTGAGTTTAACCAAGCTTCAATTAAAATCCGATGCAAAGCTGTAAATTTTCACATGGTTTTGATACTAAACCATAAATCAGACCGCTCACTCAGTGGGAATTTTATGCATATGTATTAGGGCAGAGTTTTACTTTCTGTACCTTGTGCGTTTATTTATGCATATTTATACCTTAGGTGTGTCCCACAAATCATAAATCTTATTTTCCCTACTAGTTTATCATATTTATGACTTCACAGCTTAAGGCTTACATGAATTTATATCTTACGTTGGGCAATCTGAAATAAAATGACAAATCACTATGGGCCAAGTTGTGCCCAGCTGCTCAGTGATTCTGTAATGATTTCAGTGGAGATAATAAAAAAGTCAGAGGTACTACTCAATGTGAATAAACGTGGTAGAATCTGGCCCACAGTGATTTGAAACATGGAGTGAAAATCCTGGACTTATCGATAGGTTTCAGAGGAACAGCCGTGTTAGTCTGTATTCGCAAAAAGAAAAGGAGGACTTGTGGCACCTTAGAGACTAACCAATTTATTTGAGCATGAGCTTTCGTGAGCTACAGCTCACATCAGATGAAGTGAGCTGTAGCTCACGAAAGCTCATGCTCAAATAAATTGGTTAGTCTCTAAGGTGCCACAAGTACTCCTTTTCTTTTTGGACTTATCGATGTTGATGTGAGTTTTGCCAATTACTTTAATAGGACCATGATTTCACACATAGTACTTTGGAATTGTCTTCTACACACATGGGTTGTACAAAATGTTGTGGTACTATTTAGTGATGTATAATTTAGCGTGATTCTTTCAGCATTATTATGTATTTCCCCATTTGATTTCAAAGGAATTTCTGCAGAATTTGGCCATATGTGTTAATTAAACTAAACTAAGATGAGAGTAGTAAAAATAAAGAAAAAAACCCTATTAAATTTTACTGAACATTTTTAGGAAAACTAGACGATATTTAAATAAATTATGAAAATGCTATAAAGTTTTAAAAAAATAACATATGGCTGAGATCTACTGCTTGACTCATGTTGAAGAGGGTCACAGAGGATAAAGGTCCAGAAAGTAAAGAGTCACAATACTGATATTTTAACAATCATTGTCAAAATGTCCTCTCTCTAGGAAAAATAAATGCAATTCTAAAGTAATTGCCATGCAGAATAGGTAGACATGAGAAAAACATATTTTAAATGTCACTTAATGGAGAGAATACTAAAAAGCATAAAGGAGCAGGAGTTGAGCAGCAATATCGTATAATATAACACCAAAAAACCCATACACAACAAAATACCCACCAAAAATCAATGAGATAAATAAAGGTCATTAATTGCATGAAAAAAATGATAAAGATGTTCAAGCACCTGCTATTTACTTATAGAAAATCTGCTTTGAACATCTTTGAGAACCTTCTCTGAATTTTTCAGGATAAAAGTAGGGCTGGGCAAACACTGCAGAATGTCAGGATTAATATAAACCGCACCAGTGTTTCTGAGTGCTTTTATCAACTGTCAAAAAGGATTAAGTAAATTTAATATTTTGTTAGTGATAGAAGGCAAAATTCTCTTTTCACTTATGCCAGTGAAAGAATTTTCATCCAGCTATATATTAACTGGGATTGGCATGGAGAATTCTCTACACATACAGATGCGCGAAACTGGCTTTTCAGGGATTTTAAAAAAACACATTTGTTTTGTTTTGATTCACATGGGCTCACACCCTTGGATTTTTGGATCCAGGTACTCCAAGTGAAGCTCAGCCAAATGTGTTGGGTTCCACTTGGCTTCGTTTTTTAAATCTTGTGAATTTAGCATGGTTGTACCATGAAACAAAAATGCCTGGGTTTTCTTTTAAACTATAATTCATAGCTTCTGAGGCCAGAAGGGGCCACTCTCATCATCCTATCTGACCTCCTCTACACCACGGGTGATAGAACTTTCTCAAAAGAATTCCTAGAGCACATATATTAAAAAAAATCCAATCTTGATTTGAAAATTGTCAGTGATGGAGAATCCACCACAGCCCTTGATAAATTGTTCCAAAGGTTAATTACCCTCACGATTAAAAATGTAGATGTTCTTTCCAGTCTTACATTGTTTAGCTTCAACTTCCAGACATTGGATCTTGTTATACTTTCTCTGCTAGATTGAATATTAAATATTTGTTTTGTTTGTAGTTACTTACAGACCAAAGTCAAGTCACCCCTTAACCATCTCTTAAATAAACTAAATAGATGGAGATCTTTTAGTCTATCACTATAAGGCATGTTTTCTAATCCTTTCATCATTCTCGTGGCTCTTCTCTGAACCTTCTCCAACTTATCAACGCTTTTCTTGAATTGTTGGCACTAGAACTGGACACAATATTCCAGCGGTAGTTGCACCCATGCAAAATATAAAGGTAGAATAACGTCTCTACTCCTATTCTCAAGATTCCCATATTCATGCATCCCAGAATCACATTAGCTCTTTGGGCCACAGGTCTGTTCAAAACTGAATTCCAGTTTGCTCAACTGTGCCAAAGTGCACTTAAAAAGTTAGCTGTTCTACAGGTATTCTTTTTTCCAAAGCTTGTCCAAAATTTGAGTTTGCAGGAAAGCATGAAACCTGGTGTGTTTCATACCATTTCAAGTGTCCCCTTTCCCAGTGTCACAAATAGAAATAATAATGGATAATTGGCAAGTTTGTGCTATACTTTCCTTGGAAAATTCGCCCCTCAGATGTTGTATATTGTCATTATGCAGCAGACTGAAACAAAAAATGAAATAATATGAGGCCTTCCCCATCCCAGACTGTAGGTTTTGTATCCATCATGCCTCCTCTAATGCAGATACACTCAAAGGCTCTCTTCCAGTTTTCCATGGATCCTTTATGTTGAAACAGCAGCACCAAAGATGAAATGGCCTCTGGGTAGGTGGGAAAAAAAACCGGCAAAAGTGATCTGATAGAAATTTTTCATTGAAACACACAGAGGAAAATTTTATTTAAAAATTCCTGCCCCAACATCAAAGACAGGAGGAATTCATGTTACAATATTTAAATATTTTAGGTTGTTGGCAATTTTTGATGTATTATCTTTTATGTATGTAAACCAATACTATTGTGTAAGGGTATATACTGTAAACAGAAAAGAATTTTTTAAAAAAAATCCTCGTAACAAGGATGGATTAAGGATCCGCAGATTAACAGATCTGGGTCCTGGATTAAGTGGAAACCTGTGTACCCACAACATTTGCATCCAAAGATCAATGGTGGAGCCCATGAACAATGAAGTCTTCCATGGAGGCTAAGGAGCTGGAAGTAGGGATGCAATGAGCAGTTTGATCAGATTGGATCCAAACTCATGTAAATTTATTCCACCACAGGCCACACCCCATTTGTCAGTTATAGGCTCACTTGGTCACAGTCTCTTTAAGAGCTTCAGTTGAAGTGGTGCAGTTCCACTCCTTTACTAATCCAGGGGTAGTTACTGATACACAATACAGATCTATGATAGCAACATGTTATTAGCAAGGAAAGTTATGATTCAAGATAGGCGAATGCTATAAAATGTATGTGAACACCCATTTGAAAAAAAAAAATCACAGATTTGTTTGGTGGTGTTTGCAGCCTCTTTTCTCCCTTTCTATGTGTTCATATAGAGTTCTGTGCAGGAATTGGGAGAGCTGTGTTGTGATGCAGCAGATACATTTCCTGCTGCCACTCTTTCTCCTGGACCAGAAGTTCAACAGTTTCTTTTCCTTCACAGTTAAGCACATACTTTGACCTCCTTCTGCTCTCTTTACTCAGAGGATATTTAATGCATTTTACCCAAGCAGGAGAAATTTCCATCAACTAGATACTAATAATAATGGATAATTGACAAGTTGTGCTAAATCACACAACTGTCAGACACTTGTTAAACAGCAGCCATTATTTCTTTTGCACTTCTGTACAAAGTGCCTACGGCAGCATTAATTGATGACATTCTGCATGCAAGTTATAACTCTATAACCAGGGATTGGATCCTGCTTCTTTTTAAATCAATGGCAGAACTCCCACTTATATTAATGGAAACAGGGCTAGGCCCCAGATCTATCATCAGTGCTTCTGCCTATTTCTTTTAGAAGGAATCTCATTAAGAAAATGAAATTACCCTTAATTATATTTATATCTCTGGACTGCACATTATTAATTCTGTCACTGTACATATCTGAAATGTAAACCATTCATTCTTCTGCTGGGAATGTGCTTTTTAATTGACTAAAGTTCAGCTCAGCCTGAAACAATTTCTGACAAATTAAATGAAACAATGTGATATCCCTCAGTTCAATGAAGTAGCGATTGAAGATTTTCTTCAATGGTCAATATTGGTAGAGATATCTTAGTTCCAGATACAGCAGGTTATCTGGACTCCTGTGTACTTGATGGATTGGTTTCTCTATATCATTGATGTTCCAGTTTCATCACTGATGCACTGACGTAAATGCAGGTTTAATACAGAATACATAGAAGCACAAATGGGGAGAATATCTCAAAGCTTGCTTCCTCCCCCCACCCCCAAATTCACGTGATATTTAGTACACACAAATAACAATAATCACGGGTCAGTGCCTTGGCTTTATTTATAGACAATGATTGGGTGACTTAGGCTACAATTTGTAGCTCCTAAATGCTCCATTTTGAAATAAATATATATATTGTTTTCTAAGTTCTAATATATATATTAGACAACTTAGAGGCTTTCTTTAGTGGTTCACTGATATAGTTGTAATAAGGGCTTTTTCATGATGCAAAGAGTCACGTATCAATTTGTTATATGACTAACTTCAGTCTTTCACAAAGTCTGTCCCTTGTCAGAGTTCATTCATGTCAAACCTATCAAAGCTGCACAATACATCATTTTGCTGACTGAATATGAAGAGAAGCCAGAAAGGGGAAGCTACATGTGGTTTTGTGTGTTTTTTTAGGTATTGTTACCAAAACAAATCAACCAGAGGATAAACTGTGATATCATTTAAATAAATCACCAAAAAAAAATCTGTATTGCAGAGGACACTTATACTATGTATTTTATAAGATGTCTGCACAAATATTCTGTTTCTGGTGCTAATGTCACCATTTCTGTCAATTGTGGCTGCTTCTGAAGATAGCTTGGTGTTTTCCCAAAAGCAATCTGAGTTGGTCTTAAAGAAATGGGGTGATAACGGTTTAGCTGAGTGGAACAGACTGCAGAAATATTGAGTTTATTGATTTTTCTGATACCCCATCAGCTGTTTGGGCTGAGGCCAGGATAAATCTACCCAATGAAGTGGAACAGAGATGATTTACCCATCTATAAAATAGGCAGGACTAGGCAACATATTTCAGAAATAAAGTATCATAAAATGGCGAAGAAAAAGTGATGTAACTTGACTGATAGTAAGATCTTAATGCAGCAGAACTGCAAATACATCACATAATAGATGCTGTAGCTCGCATAGCTATGGATGGTTGTAGGTAGGCTGTGACAACTGAGTCGGCCACTACTAAGTTAAGGATGACATAAAAGGGTTGCAAGAGAGACCTGAACTGAAAAAAAAAATGATGAACATAGTTGTGGATCCGTGGGCCTGGATTGTACTCATTAAGCAAATAGTCAGTTGAGGTCACTCTTCAGTTTGTAGGAGGAGCGAACCATTATTAGGTTTGGAGGTGCTAAAATACTCTGGTTTGAGAGTGGTATAAAAACATATGTGTATTGGATGGAGTGGGTTCACTCAACATTTTGGAGTTTATTCAACCAAACTTTGAGAAAATGTCATATTTAGATGAAGCAAAAAAATTAATTAACGTTGTGAAACATTTTTGCTGTGAATATGTATGCCAAGTACAAACAAGGGGCCAGATTTTACCATCCTTACTCTCCCTGAATAGTACACAACTTCATGAGCTGGTTTCAATGGCATTACTTATGATATAAGACACTATTCATTCTGAGTAAAGGTATCAGAACTTTGTACAAGAAGTTTTCACAATTTTCCTCTAATTATAAAGCTCATGGCATTCCGATGGCCATGTTTCTTCTGAGATTACTGGTCATTAGAAGATTTTTCTCCCTTCACTGATTTCATATCACAGGGTCCCTGTATGGCATTCTGGTCATTTACATTACAGCACCGGAGAAAAGGGTCCTCCAAATTATAATGCCTCCTCTTAACGTTTTCACTTGTATTATTAGATGTGCTGCCCCAAAATAACTTTTCTTCTTGCTGGAGAGTAGCCAACTCAATTTAACACATTCTCATAGCATCCCCATTCCAGTTCTGTAAAAAGTCCACTTCTGGGTGCAAAATCCCTTTAAAAAAAACCTTGTATTTTGGTCTGAAACATTACTTTTGGGGAAAGTGCTTAACATAATTAGGCGAATTAACAATTTTATAAAATAAATTCTCTATAACTGGAAAAGATTTTGAGTTTCAGGACCTCAAGTATATTTGTAGCCAGACGGTTTGTATGTTTTCACAAATCTTCCACAGATATCGATTTTTGGTCTGTGATTGCATCACTCAAACTGGCAAAAACATCTGCAGCATATAGTATGAATTTTGAATAGGATGCTGGAAATATCAATGAGGGAAGGCTTTTTAATATTGTGTCATTGATATAAAGTGAGAATAGTGGTTTTCAAAGTGTGGGGGTTCCTTCCTTCCCCCAAGGTCAAAAAAGACTTTCAGATCCTATTCTCAATAATGACAGATTTAAAAGAAGAAGATGATTTTTTTCTTTTTTTCTTCTTCATTTTTTATAATTGTAATAAGGGATGCAAACAATTGGATACATTTCCCACTTTGTGACCTAAAGAAGATGCCAACAAGATGTTGACAATACTTTTTGGCAGAAAGCAAACCAAAATTCTCCTCTATCCCTTGTCTCTATTTACCTCCTCCTGAGTTATAAACTATTAACTTATGCTAGTATCAAGCATGATACTAAATATTCATAGAAATTAGTCATCTTGGCTCTGATACACACTCAATTAAATAGTTAAAAATGTGAATTTAAGCTGTAGTGGACTTTATTAAATCAAACTGTGTAAGTGAAGTGATTAAATCAAGGGAGGTAAAACTTCACTCGCAGTGCTCGCTTTGTTGAGTCATAGGTAGATAGACAGATTTCTTTAAAAAACATCTTTATTTCAAAAACAATTATGGTTGCTAAGTAGAGTACCAGTTTTCTTATCTGATGCATAAATTTCAAATCCTAGTTCCTTAAAATCAAGGAAATATGGTCCAAATTCACAGCTCTGCGGTGGCCCACTTTGTGCCACTCACCCATCAGATCTGCACAATGGAGGAAATCCCCTGCTGGAGGAAATTCCTCCAGCCGTCCCCCCACATCTTCCCCTATGTATGAGATCTGGAATGGAAATGGTTGAGCAGCCTTGGAGCCACTGTGTCTAGCTGATCTCAAGCTTCTAGAATGGCTCCTTGGGAAGAGAAGCAAATGTGGCTGAGTTCTGGAATTTCTCAGGTTTTGTAACACTATTTTTTCCCATCAGTGTAGGTGAATAAAGACACCATTTTAAAATTTTTAAGAAATGGGATTATCAGATTAAATTAAAGGGTAAACAGTACTGGCCACTCTTAAAGTGGCTTGAAACCAACATCCATTCTCCTGTGATAACTTTGAAATTATTGGGAAAAGAATCTGTCTACAAGAAGAACAGGACAGCAGTATCTGTGTGGTGATTTTGTTTAAAGAATTTGAACACATTCTTCATTGTCTTTACATTTTCGAAATTAACTTCCACAAGAGAGAATTATATTTAGCTTTCAAATACAGGTAACTTTTAAAATCATTTTACCTTTTTTGTCCCAGAAATTTCCTGTGGCATGAATCTGCATTATGTCTCACCAACCAACCAACAGGCCTCTACCAACTGAGCTAAAAGAAAACTAACGCTAAGTATCAGTTAAACAAGAGTAATTACATTCTTTGTAAGCTATAATTATCCAACAGAGGACAACATGTTCACAAAGGCTTGCCTTTACCGCCAAATTCATACCCATGCCAGCCCTGGACTATTAACATAGATGTCAGTGGAGATACTCAAAAAGAAAAGGAGTACTTGTGGCACCTTAGAGACTAAGAGATACTGTGGGTTGACATGGGTGTCACTAAGAGCAGAATCTGTCCTGTAGTACTTTGTTCTGCTTCCACTAACATCAATGGCAAAAAAATCCCCATTGATATTAATTGGAGCAGGAGTGACCTGACTCTGGCAAATGTGATAAATAACTTTAATGAGTAGCAGCCTATTTTCTGAAAATACAGCAAGTGCGTAAGTTTGTGAGGAGATTTTGCTACTTTGAAAGTTTGAAGGAGCAATAAAAGGTCTGGTGTTTGTGAGGTTGGTTTTTGTTTTGTTTTGTTTGTTTTTTAAAGCTAGAGAGTGAGAAACAAACTCAAGAGAAAAATCAAAATATGAAACATGGGTGTATTTTTAATGACCTGGAATGCATCAGTGGCTTTATTAATTATCCTTAATCTTTGCCTTTGGAGGAAATTTTGAAAATACGCAAGCCAAACTAAAGATATGGGGATAGAGGCATTTTATAATGGCATCTTAATTATGGACAGACAAATAAACTTTCCATATATATGCATTTACAAACCTAATTTAATCACTTCACAGAGAAGGTTTGATCTTGTGCACTCCATACACAACTTAAATACAGATACACATAGATATATTGTAAGGCAACGAGTCACTCCTGTGCTAGGCTCCACAAGTCAGGAACTGGTCTGGTGACTCTCAGGGCAGGTATATAAGCTCCACAGGAGGAACAGCAGCTCAGTCTGCTCAACATCACTCCAGGGCTCAAAACTTTCTCCTGCCTGACTGTGGCTCTCCTGCTCCGGCCTTGATCTTGTTCCTGCCCTCTTCCTAGTCCTGCTCCAGCTTTTTCTCCAACCCCTCTCTGGATTCCTGATTCTGGCTCTGACTGCTGGCTCCAACTACTAGGCCTGGCTGCCACAGTTCCAACCAATAGGCATGGCCACCCCCCTCATGGTTTCTGACATATATATTTTTTCCTAAAAGTATTTCCTAAAAAGGGTCTGAATATTTTTTACTTTTTTTAATATGCAGTTTTGTAGAAGCCAAAATATTTCACTGAAGTTTTCCATGGGGTGGTTTTTGAGGTTGAGTGGACACAATCCGGTCGCTTCCAGAGAGAGACCCTCAAATTGAAAATCAGACATTTTTGATCCAAAATGGATGTCTCAATGCAGTTTCATTTTGCAAAAAATGTTCAGAAGGTTTTGTGTTTGTTCCGTGTGCAATGAAAACAAAATTTCAAAATCTTGCAAGTTGTTGTAAAATGGCATTGTCATTCTCCAGCTGGCTCTGTTTGTTATCCCTCCTCATTTCTGTGAAGATTAAGAACAAAGGTTCTTTCACAGATGCAGCAAACTTTTGCATTTAGATGTAACAAGTGTAAACTCAGTGTGTGCAAACTGGAAGCTGTGAATCATCTTACTTGCAGGCAGAGACAACTGGCAAAGAGAATTATCATTAATAACTGTAATTATATTCACACTGTATTTGAGAAACATATTTCTTCTTTCTGTCTCTGTTAAAGGACAATTACTAATTTAGCATCTCATACAAAGGTTTTGCCCAGGTAGCAAAAGGATTCTAAAACCGCTCAGCTGCACAAAATATAATATTCAGTGGCCATTTCGTATAGCATTGAAGAAAAATAACTTTAAAACATTTACAAAGTTATCTGAAAGATAAGTAGTAAATAATGCATTTGTCACTTTTAACAGCGTGTGAGGCTATAATTCTCATCAGAGATTGGTAGGACTTCAAAATATGCTACCCATCAATCTTGTTCGCCCTGTGGCTGCCCCTCAGCAGTGGAAGGTTCCCTGGTAATGGAACTGGAGGGCAGTGCAGGGGACTCCTGCTTGACACCTTGCAAAGGGCAGAGAAATCGGTGGCACGTGGGGGTGGAGTCTGAGGATCCGTCTGCTCCCCATAGTGAAGGGACACAAATGGCTACATCAGCTTTGTGGGGAAGGAGTCCTCCTCCTGCTCACACATTTGCCTATGCCCAACTCAGCTAACAGGAGTGCGCACTGCCATGAGGCTTTGTTCCTCCGTGGTTAAGGATTGATATTATGTGTAAAACAATAATGATATCAGTTACATTTTTGTAACATTAAACTGATGCATTATTTACCCATAACCAGATTGAGTTTTCATGCAGCTCATAGGTAGGTCTGGACCCACCGTTTAGGCAACATTGATCTAATGGTCCCTTCTCGTCTTGAAGGTTATGGAGACTGAAGAAGCTCTGTTGCAGAATGGTAGAAAGATACCAGAAACCCAAGCAGGAAATAGTCCAACTGTCTGCACACCATGGAGCTGTACTTCCCAGGTTTTGGGGGAGGGCAAGCCCAATGTATCCTTGACCGTACAAATGCACCTGTCATTCCCCCTTTCCAATGGGGGGAAAAAGGAGATAAAAGGAAAGAAAAGAGAGAAGTCAGGGGAGGGAGAACAAAGCCAGATAACCAAGATATTTCATTTCCATTCCATTCAGTTCAAAATGCAAAAATTTTGCTTCAATTATTTTTTGCAGAAAAGTTCTGTAAAATATTTGACATTAATTATGTGTTTTCATTTTGTTCTAAATTTTCAGTGGAAAATCATTCCTATTTTTTGACCTATGATGGTGTGTTCATACTACACCTTCCTGAAGTGGTCAAGGTAGTTTGGAAGGGGCTAATTAACCTAGTAGGCCTCACATGGGGAGAATTAGGCTGACTAGACAAGACCTAATGAAAAAGGAAGCTCAGCTGGGCAGGTATAGGCTGGATTGGGACAAAGCTAGGAAGCTGAGAAGAGAAGGGGCAGCAGGGGAAGGAGGCTGCAGTCATTCCTTGGGAGTAGAAAGCTTGAGTTGGACCCCACGGGTGGGCCAGAACACTGAGGGAGAAGGGAAGTGGGAAGGAGCACAGGGCAGCAGCAGCGGGGTCTGAGAGTGAGCAGACCGAGATTGCTGAATTAGAGGATCCCTGTGCTGGAACTTGGAATAGTGGGCAGGCCTGGGACTCCTAACTCACCACTGCAAAAGTGGCATAGTCATAGATTAGAGGATGGTCTGGAAAGGCGTCTGGACAGTTGGTCCAAAGAGACTTTGATATCCTGGAAGGGGAAACCTATATAGTGACCTAGCTAGAAGGCCAAGTCACAGAGGAGTGGGCTAAGTGCCCGAGGGAATGAGAGGGGCTGCAGTGAAAGCGAATGACTTATGGAAGGGGGCAATGGATCTGGAAGGAGCTAATCCCCAGAGCAGCCAGGAGGAGGTGCCATAGCAGTGAGTCAATCCCATGACACAGCCCCTAAGTAAGATATTACTGAGCCTTGAGTGGGGGTGTATAGAAAGCTTTATCTGGCTTAGGTTATTGCTGAGCAATATAGAAAAACCATGGGGTAGATGGATAGATAGATAACTCCCACGTAAGACCCCAGATCTGAGCATCCTCCAATCTTTGACACAGTTTGGATCCAAATCTAAGCTCTGTGGCTCAGGCCCATTTCCGAGGGGCAAATTCTTATACTTTGTACCTTACTGTATATGTGGCCCGCTTGATTTCAGTGAGACTGTTTGCAGGGGAAGTTACTATTTAGTGTAAGAGTGACATGATCTATATAATTACTATGCATAGTACTATATATTACTATGCAAACTACTGGATGCAGATTCTGATACAATTACTTCCTAGGGAAGTCAGTTAAATTGCTTATGAAATAAAGCTATACTCCATGGGAGCAAGGATGCCAGAAGCTAGTCCTTAGTGTTTACAATCAGAGCTGTGTGAAATCTGACTTCAGAGTGAAAAGTGCTTGAAATCAACTTTTATGTTATTCCCCATTTATGCTTCATGCAGCTTCCACTAACACGCAGTGTTTCATTAGAAATCCTTTAGCATCCACACAGGTTTATCAAAGTGGGACATGACCTTTATTTTTTTTTGTTTTTGTTTTGGCACTATCTTGATGTCTGTGAAAATTTCTGAGGCAGGTTTTCATGGTGCATTTTGAGTTGAGCTAGCTTGGATTAATGGCAGAAGACATTAGGTGTTTATTTGCCTCTCTGCTCTGGCAGTAGGCCGCTTAGACATACTGGATTAAAATTAGAGATGTCTAAGTGACTGAAAACTGCTTTATACCTCATCATGCTAAGTATTTATTTTTGAATGTCCAAAAACTTACAGGGTGTCTCACAGAATGCAGTAAAAAAAGGGCCCCTGCTGGAAGGACTTGTAACATGTGAACACCACAAAAAGACAAAAATGGAGAGAGGAAGGACAGGATAACAATAGCAACATCATGCAGTTACTCGGTACAACATAGACTCATACTCCTATGTCCTTTCAATTGTATCTTATGCTTCATTTTGGTTTTTAATTTTGTAACATTTTCTTGGAACAAAAGTCCATTGTTGTGTGCATTTAGCTCATTCGCTTCTTCTCTCCTTCCCACCACACTGGGCATGGTATGTTGGACTGGGAAGGAGATATCACTAGAAGAGCCATTCCTGTGGAATCACTCCAGCTTGCATAGTTTAGGCATAACTCTAGACTGCTCTCACTTATGGTGACAGCAGTTTTGTCCAATAGTTGCCCCAGAATCAAGGGAGAAGAAAGGTGGCCTAGAGCCACTTTCTCCTCTTAAACTGTGTCAAACATAAACTCATTGGAGTGTGGATTCTGTTCATGATCTCAATTTGACTACAGCACTCCACGCTCTTTCCCTCTCTCTCCCCCTGTGCCTCCCCCCCAAAAAGGGTAAAACTCATGGGATTTGGCTTGATTAAGCTGTAAATTCTGGCTAAAGCTAGTCAGGAATTTTTTCACAAAACTTTTTGTGTGTGTGTGTCAAAAAATTCTAGTTCATTGAAACTGAGTTTTTTCACATTGGGTCTCCCACATGCCAAGTGAGTCCCCTGACTGCTGGGCTATTGGCTATTCTGGGGCAGATTTGAGGCTGGGTCACTCCCTCATTTTTCATGAAAATTGTTGAAAGAGTCTGTATTTTGTCCAGATGCTAAAACCTCAGGTTTTTGTGTGAAATGGAATTCTTTTTTTCTGACTAGCCCCACTTCTGGCCTTTGGCCTACTCAATAGCTTCCTCATGTAGCTTAATGTTCTGTGTGTGAGTAGTAATGTAGTATGCTCTCTGTATTTTTGAAAAAAAATATGTTGGTTCTTAGTAAGGGTCTTTTCCTTCATCCTTTATTAACGTGTAAAGTTTTGTTGTTTTCCTGCCATAGGAAGTTAGCCATAGTTGGCTGCATTCCCAGATGAAACAGAACCAAACAAAACCACCAGGTTTAATCATCATAATCAGTAACATAATAAAAAGAGACTACACCTAGGGTAACCAATTTGTTTTTATTGCTTTTCTTTACAACATCCAGCTTCTATACTATTCTTGATATTTTCAGATTCCATCTTCACAATTCATCTAACTCGGCTGAGAAATATAATTAATAAAAATCCTCTATTGTATGTTATGAGGAATGCACAGGTTTATAGAAAACGATCTGCAAATGATACATTACTGCTACACTTTACTGTTGCCAAGAATTGTTCTCTCTTTTCTATATACCTAGACAACAATATTTTTATTTAAAATAAAGTATCAAAGAAACCATATATCACCCAAGTCTACCATTTAAAGATACCTATTGTAAAGATGTGTGTATGCATGCACAACATACAGGTACACACTTTTGCAATAGGTGTCTTTAAATGATAGACTTGGGTGATTAGATCTATGGATTCTCTGAAACTTTATATAATATACACACAGGCACACACATGAGCGTGTGTGTGTGTATAAAGTTTCAAAGAATCCATAGATTTAATCACCCAGGTCTATCATTTAAAGGTATCTATTGCAAAAGTGTGTACCTGTATGTTTTGCATGCACACAAACACACCTTTGCAATGTGTGTGTGTTCTTTCCCCAGGCATTTTATTCAATATTTGGTGTGCTGCCCACCATTTACTTCTATCACATTGAAATCTCCTTGTGACACTGTCTATATCAGTGGTTTTCAATGTGTGGTCCACAGTCTCCTGAGGTCTGCAGACTACATCTAAGATTTCCAAAGGGGTATGCACCTCTGTTTGAAAAATTGTAGGGCTCCGCAAATGAAAAAAAGATTGAAAATCACTAGTCTATATATTTCTTATTAATACAGTAGAACCTCAGTGTTATGAGCACCTGGGGAACAGAAGTTGTCTGTAAGTCTGAAATGTTCATAACGCTGAACAAAACTTTATGATTGTTCTTTCCAAAGTTTACAGCTGAATATTGACTTAATACAGCTTTGAAACTGTAGTTAGCCGTGAAGAAGAAAAATGCTGCTTTTAACCATCTTAATTTAAATGAAATAAGCACATAAAAACAGTTTTCTTACCTTGTCAAAACTTTTTTTTTAATTTTCCCATTTTTTAGTAGTTTACACTTAACACAATACTGTACTGTTTTTGTTTTTGTTTTTCTGTTTTAGCTCTGCTGCTGCCCGATTGCGTACTTCCAGTACCAAATGAGGTGTGTGGTTGACTGCTCAGTTTGTAACTCTGATGTTCTACTGCTGAAGGTAGCTTTTTCCTGGTGTCCATACAGTGCAGTGCTTTCACTGTTCTTTGTTACTCTAGGTTTTCTCAGCTAGATTTTCTTCAAATCACTTCAGATTCCTTCAATTTGATTCAAATCAGGTGCTTCTGATAGCACTGAACACTTGAGCTTTCATTTCTTTAATGTTTTGTGCATGTTTTGATGTGTGCTTTGGGTCATTCCTATAGTTTAAAAAATCAATTCCCTTCCAACTTCCCAGTGGGACTGGTTTTGGTGTTGACATCCCTTCATTTATTGCACTTGCACTCTCTGTTGTGTCATCAGTGAAATTCAGCTTGGTTACACCTTTAGAAGAGTTACAGTCCGCTCCATGACATTAATTCCATCATGCTGTTAGGCTTCTTTTTTCCTCCTCTGTATAATACAACATGTTAATTTTTTTCATCAGACCATGAAACTTTGTTCAGATTTTTTTTACCCTGCTTCTAAAGGTCTTGAGTAAATTCTAATCTAATTGCCTTGTACTTCGGTATCACATACGATTTCTCAAGGGATACTCTTTTGTTCAAACTGTCCCCCTTTATCAGTCTTCTCAAAGTACCTGATCCAACTTTTCCATAAAAATCACTGGGAGTTTTCCACTGGCTTCAGTGGGAACTAGATCAGGCCCAAAGCTTCAGCACTTGTATATGCAATATTAAGTTTCTTTTCCATTTAAGCTCTTTAGTCATGCCTCAAGCGCCACATCTCTCTTACATTTTTGTTTTTTTTCACCTAATTGCTTACTTTTTTGCTTAATTGCTTAAATCTGGCTAGGGAGAACTTCTTATGCCCAAATTTGGGTGCAATTCTCATGTCAGCAGTGGTCATGTCAGTGAATATTAAGGTATTCTTGTACACTTTCAACAGTACCAATAGGTGTGGACGAGGCACCACTGACGAGAAGGCTGCCACTTGTTCAGACATGTATCTTACCTTTGCGAACATGCATATCTTCCCCATTTTTTTCAAGTACAGAACCTGGCCTGAGGTGTGCATATAATATGTCCAAAAGTGTGATTTTGTTAATACGTCATTTGCTTCTATGATATAGAGACTGAGTGTGTAATAAGCCCAAACCTGTTAACCCTTAATTATGAAAGTAATCTCATTGAAGTCACGTGAGTAATCATAGGTGTGATTGGGCCCATAGGTCCCAATTCCAAACCCATTAAAGTGAATGGAAATACTTCAGTGAATTTTGGATCAGGCCGACAGTCTCTCACAGCTTGGTCAGATAAGACAAGGGGCTACATGTCTCTTGAGTAGGAAGGGTCCAGGAAGAGAGTTCAATGAGACTATTCGTGCGTAAATGCTGGGCTGGATCCTGGCTCAGTGAAGTCAGCGGGAGCAGAATGATGCCACAGGTCTATAAAGTGCCATGCACAGCAATGGCAACATACCAATAATAAATTATGTCATTTAATTATTTCAACGTTTCTTGTAACATTCTATGGCATTTAATTCAAAGTTTTCTTCTTTGGTTTTGCTTTGTTTGGAAATATGTTGCTGCAGTTTTTATCATTCCATTTTTAATGGATTTTTTAAAAAGTGTCACTTCTATGTACATCTACAGAAGTGTTAAAGAAATAGAAATAAGATTATTTTGGCATTTCATTGATGATAGCAGCCACGTAAGTCTGTATGAATATTTCATAGCACTATTAAATATGGATTATGATTTATCAACAGTTTTTTTTGAACAGCAATGCAGCATTAAAGCGAAAGGAAAGGAAGCAGACAGCAATGTCTGGCAACTCGTGTGCAAGTAAAATCTTCCTTCATTTTCGTTCCATACTCTGTGATGTCTCACAGTTTTTGTCCTGTTTAATGTCATTAATTGACAGGAATAAGATAAAATAGGGATCTTTCTGAATTTTAAATGGTTAGTTTTCTGAAGCCTTTGCAATTACACATAGAAATAACAGTTAATTATAAGTTTATCTGGAATAACTGAAAGAAACAAAGAAGTCTGAAATATGACATATAATGTGCACTGTACACATATCTATTTGATATCACTTTGCTTTTATACCAACATGATAAACCTGTGCAACTGGTTCCAGTCCCTGTTAGATTGACCTAGAGATAAGCCTGCATTAGAAATACCTGAGATAAACAGTTGGAAATGATACCGTTTGTTCATTCACTGTGAACTTGATATTCTAATTACCCAGGGTTAGAACTACTAATAGCAATTCTCCCCAATCTGATACTGTAGCACATGCAGGCCTTTGTATGGTTTTAGAGTATGGTAGCTGGGTGGACTTATTAACAAATGACAAACATCAGATGTTTGTAGATATCCAGCCTGGATAAGACAGCAAAATTCTGCAATGTATCAAACATTTTTGTCTTTTAAATTCTTTTATCTGTTTTTCTGACTCCCTTCTTTCTTCTTCTTCTTCCTCCTTCCATAATTTCTTTCACTCCCTTTTTTGGTAATGTTCCTCCTGTGTCTGGGGCATCCCTTCATGCCGTGCATCTAATCTGCTTTCTGAGAGCTGCTCCCACATTGTACAGGATATTCCACATTGCAGCCAGCCAGCAGCCCCTATCCCAGCATCACAGTCTCCCTTCTGTTCTTCAGAACAAGGAGTTAGTCCCAAACAATGTGTGCAGTAGGGTCCATCTGAAGCAGGATATTGCCCTATGTGGATCATTGGTCTGTTTTTGCATGCCAATTCTCGTGTTCTTCATACCATAGAGAAAGTTTTAAATGTCATAAAAGTTTGCAGAAATGCACATTTTATTACTGTGTTCAACGTATATGCACAAACATGGCATGAAATATTTATTGTAATTTGTGTATGTCAATTATATCAGTATTTAGAGTCCATATTTATAAATAGTGCTCCACAAATTGTATGCAAATAATGAGTCTTCATTATCTATTCAGACCTTGCAGAAAATGACAGAATAGCTCAATATTCAAAAAAAAAGGAGTACTTGTGGCACCTTAGAGACTAACCAATTTATTTGAGCATGAGCTTTCGTGAGCTACAGCTCACTTCATCGGATGCATACCGTGGAAACTGCAGCAGACTTTATATATACACAGAGAATATGAAACAATACCTCCTCCCACCCCACTGTCCTGCTGGTAATAGCTTATCTAAAGTGATCATCAGGTGGGCCATTTCCAGCACAAATCCAGGTTTTCTCACCCTCCACCCCCCCACACAAATTCACTCTCCTGCTGGTGCTAGCCCATCCAAAGTGACAACTCTTTACATAATCAAGTCGGGCTATTTCTGCACAAATCCAGGTTTTCTCACATCCCCCCCACCCCCATACACACACAAACTCACTCTCCTGCTGGTAATAGCTCATGCTCAAATAAATTGGTTCGTCTCTAAGGTGCCACAAGTACTCCTTTTCTTTTTGCGAATACAGACAAACACGGCTGTTACTCTGAAACCTGTCAATATTCAAAGTATTCCAACATTAATCTATTGAGAATTACTTGTTGGTACCACCTGCCTCCGCTTTCTTAGAGAAAATTCTTCCCCTAAGTATTTGCTATTTCAATTATAGTAAACCACAAATAGCACTAAGTAATACAACTGTACTACTAACAGAAAGTATTTATTATTATATTACCTTTATTATCTCTTAGGTGTATAGCACATCTTTATGTGAGAAGAATGTGCTTCCAAGAGAATCCATAAAAGGCATACTGTGTATATTTTCAGTTCTGTGAGGGCACTGGTATTGAGAGGGTTATCCCAACCTTCAAAACTCAGTTAACCTATCTGTTGGCCCCTGGAGGTTGTGTTAAGTAGGTTGAGTGGCAGGACCACCTGGAAAGGATTCAGGTTTCCTTAAAAGATCTGAGACTACTCAGTTAGGGAGTGACCCAAGAGAGAGGAAAATCCTGCTCTCTGAGAACTGCCTGACAGGAAGATCCCAGAAGGACTAAATTTTAAGTCTAGAAAGGGCAGAAGTGGCTTAAGTTTGTATTTTAGGTTTGGGATTTGTTGCATAACACCAGGGAGGAATCTTCTTAGTTACGGCCCTGAAGGAGGGGCGTGAAGTCTGGAACCTTGGACATCCTGAGCAGAATATAGGTATGGAGTGGGGCCAGGAAGGGGCTGTGGGAAATGCCCTGCTGACAGGTTGAGGGAAAAGGAAGGGGTGGGTCTGAATAGACAGACCTTGTCTGCTCACTATAGAGTCCGTGAGCTGGAACCCAGAGGAGAGAGAGGGCCTTGGTTCCTCTTCCAGCCACTGGGGAAAATGATGTGAACACCCTCCTCCTCCCCTCCATGATAAAAGGGGGCTAAGGACTCTTGAACGCTTTTGTGACATAAGTGTGCAAGGACTATGGGGCCCAGAGTCAAGGGCTGAAAATCTGATCTCTGGAAGCTGGACTTTCTGTGATCCTGAAAGAGGTGGAAAGAAAACAAGATCTGGCCTGAGAGCTGAGTAGTGAGAAGAGAGACCACCACTTCTCCAGGCAACAGTTGGCAGAAGGTGCTATAGAGGACATAGAGGCTACACCTCACCCAGACGGAAGGGGCTGTGGTTGCAGAGAGTCAATACAATATTTGCTCTTTCAGTGAAAAAATGTCAGTATGAATGTTGATAATTTTTCCCCTAATGCTGATTTTCACCCACAGTGCAGTTGCAATTGCACAAAATGTGCATGAATGATCAAACAAGGCTACCCAAAGAGTCAAAGAGTCTTGGTTTCTGATTGCTTTGACCCAATCAAGCTTTCCATGTTCAGAATGAGATCACTCTTTACTGTCCAGAAAGAATCCAGGGAAGTTTCAGCTACCCTCCCCGGGTGCATCCTCTTCCTGCCAAACAGAGATTTTCCACAGACCTGGGGATCTGCAAATGGAAGGAAGGGATTGGGTGGGTGAGCATCCCACCACAATATCTAGCCATTTTCTTGTGTAAAATTTCAATATCCCTGATGGTAGAGATTCCCCTTTAAGGGGAGTCCGTGATGCAGTCACTGGCTGAGAAAACAAACAGAATGAACTCATCTGCAAAGAACTAGGTGGTGGGGGCTAGTGAGAGCTCAGAGCTGGCAGTGTCATAGGCCTTTTATGTGGATGGCCTTTGTCTGGTCCCAGGAGATCTGCTAGGCCTCATGTGTTGTGTTAGGAGGCAGAAAATGCTGTTCCTCCCCCACCATAGGACAACTGGGGATAAAGGCTTGGAATGTCCTATATATTTATATAAAGGCTTGGAGCTTTTTGTTTATGCATATCGTAAGTGGTTTTGGGCAAAGCCTGTCATTATGTGTGTATACAGCACATCAAAGCCCAAATCTCAATTTGAGTTCTGGAACATTGGTAATATAAATAATAACTGGACAGAGACAGTTCATTTCCTGACTTCTCCAGCAGAGACTTGTTGGGAAATCCCCAGTGATGAAAAGTCTGGCTGGAGCTGGATCTCAGCAAAACTAAGCATCTGTAATACCTGTTCCACTGAGGGCCTGGGTGTAGGTGGAGATGGATGGAAGTGGGGGATGACTAGTCTGGTTAGGAGAAGCATTGATTCAGCACACTTCCCATGGAACCCAAATGGAATAAATCTATTCTCCCCTTTGGAATAGTTAACATTAAAGGAAATCTACTTAGAATTTAACTTTGCTAACATGCTTAAAAGCCACTTGAGTCTTCATAGTAGATCAAGAGTTTGGGTTTTTTTTCAACCACATAGTGTACTGTGGGCTTCTGAAACTATAAACATTTGTATTGCTTTCTGTTGTCAGTGTAATAAGCAGAGTTACTGCATGCAATTTCTTTTTGATCCATCAATTTGTATGGCATCAAATAGAAACCCTCACACCTTGGTGGACTCATTCCGTTTGGCTCTAGACACATGGGGTAAATAAGATGTCCATTAATCTGATTTGTGAATAATGTACAGAGATTAGGTTTTCAATTGTCAGCTTACTTTATAGCTAAGCAAAGTTATGTGGTTTCTGTTTGAGCCATCAGTTTGTACAGTGTGAAATAGAAATGGCTTGGTAAATTTATACCCCTTGGCAGTGAATATAGTTCAAAGGGCAGATGTTCTTGTCCATTAGTCTGATTTTTTAATAATATACAAACCAGCAATATAGATTTTCCTCAGTGTGATTGTGTGGACTGTAGAAAGGAGTTACATGTTGCAATCATTAATTTTATTAAAAGAACCAGACTGAAGGTGCCAATATTTTTATCAGTTGCTTTAAATCATTTTGGAATTCTGCAAAGGGTCCTTAGACATCAATAGTCCTCACTAGATGTGCTGAATAGGTGCCACAAACTGCAGATATCTACAAGCACAAGTTTGTCAGCGAGCCCATTGTTAGATAAGTTGATAGTTGTTTTGCAGTATTCCACCTCTAAAACCTGTCTGTTCCTGTTGTACCAGATGCTGTAATGCCATCATTCCCAGAGTTAAACATCTGCCCATAAAAGCACATCGGGGAGTAACTTTCCAGCACCAGAAGATGCTGACTGTCGGTGTCATCATCATAATTCCCAGAACTATAATTTTCTGAAAGCAGTACTGTGCTTGCAGTAACAGCAGTATTGCAAGAGCTTGTATTGGAATCCAGAGCCCATCTAGAATCAGAGGGGACTCGAAGTTCTAGTCTATTAGAAATAGATAAGCCCACATTTTATTTCTATTTCTAGATCATCCATTGTTCTTGTATCTCCAGAGAGTTGTCTGTAGTGGATGTCATCTATTCTACTCTCTGGGTCTCTTCAGTTTTTGTGTTTTGCCTTGAAGACTGGTAGCTATATCATCTCAGATAAGTGCAGAGGTCTCAGGTGGTCCTGGTATACTTAAGCCCTAATCAGCAAAGATCTTATGTATTTGGCAGTGCAAATGATTGCATTCTGTTATCGTGGACGCCAGTGTGTGAGGGCATGGAGTTAAGGAAGTATGGGCTGGATGAATGCACTATAAGGTGGGTAGAAAGCTGGCTAGATTGTCGGGCTCAACAGGTAGTGATCAATGGCTCCATGTCTAGTTGGCAGCCGGTATCAAGTGGAGTGCCCCAAGGGTCGGTCCTGGGGCCGGTTTTGTTCAATATCTTCATAAATGATCTGGAGGATGGTGTGGATTGCACTCTCAGCAAATTTGCGGATGATACTAAACTGGGAGGAGTGGTAGATACGCTGGAGGGGAGGGATAGGATACAGAAGGACCTAGACAAATTGGAGGATTGGGCCAAAAGAAATCTGATGAGGTTCAATAAGGATAAGTGCAGGGTCCTGCACTTAGGACGGAAGAATCCCATGCACCGCTACAGACCTAGGGACTGAATGGCTAGGCAGCAGTTCTGCTGAAAAGGAAATAGGGGTGACAGTGGACAGTGGACGAGAAGCTGGATATGAGTCAGCAGTGTGCCCTTGTTGCCAAGAAGGCCAATGGCATTTTGGGATGTATAAGTAGGGGCATAGCGAGCAGATCGAGGGTCGTGATCGTTCCCCTCTATTCGACATTGGTGAGGCCTCATCTGGAGTACTGTGTCCAGTTTTGGGCCCCACACTACAAGAAGGATGTGGATAAATTGGAGAGAGTCCAGCGAAGGGCAACAAAAATGATTAGGGGTCTAGAACACATGACTTATGAGGAGAGGCTGAGGGAGCTGGGATTGTTTAGCCTGCAGAAGAGAAGAATGAGGGGGGATTTGATAGCTGCTTTCAACTACCTGAAAGGGAGTTCCAAAGAGGATGGGTCTAGACTGTTCTCAATGGTAGCAGATGACAGAACGAGGAGTAATGGTCTCAAGTTGCAGTGGGGGAGGTTTAGATTGGATATTAGGAAAAACTTTTTCACTAAGAGGGTGGTGAGACACTGGAATGCGTTACCTAGGGAGGTGGTAGAATCTCCTTCCTTAGAGGTTTTTAAGGTCAGGCTTGACAAAGCCCTGGCTGGGATGATTTAACAGGGAATTGGTCCTGCTTCGAGCAGGGGGTTGGACTAGGTGACCTTCAGGGGTCCCTTCCAACCCTGATATTCTATGATTCTATATTCTTAAGTGGACTTCATTTCTTGGCTCTGGGATCACAGAAACTTTTGCAGTTTTAGATGCATTGTTTAGAAACTTAAATCACTTTCAACTCTGCTTTTTTATTGAACTAAATTATAATTTTCATAATATTTCACCCTCACCCCACAGTTCTTTCCATATCTAACAGACCTGAGGAAGCACTCATTTTCCTCTATTTTAATGCCCACTGTCCTTCAGATTGAAGAGACTATGGTAAAAAGTGAAAATGATCAACATCATTCCTTAACTGACCAGAGAGGATGCTGTTTAGCTATGGAAGTAATACTGTAGTATTACTGTCCCCTGACAGCATGGGGATAATAAATTGAAGATGGTATCTGAACCTGGTTTTCCATGACACTATGAAATAGCCACTGGGATGGTCTTTCTTTACAGAGCTCAGTCACAAAAATGGATTCATGTTTTTTCCATTTGATGTATGTTTGTTTTCAGTGAATTAATGGCAGGCTGTACTGTTAATCTTTCCAATGTTCTTCCCTTTGAAAGGTATAGTATTTCACTGCCCTATTGTTTATAATAACACAATTAACCTGTAAGAAAAAACAGAATAGCAAATGAAAAGAATAAATAAAAAAAATATTGAAAGGTCAAGGTAATATACCACAGTGCTGTGATTAAAACCAGGCATTAAACTACTGATACATCATCTTTATGTGAAAGTTTGTAATGAGGAGAGAAAATGACACAACATGTATCCTTTCTCATGATGACAAAAACTGTAATGAAAATGGGAAATATTACAAACTGTCCAATCTTGCTTACAACCCACGTGCGTCAATTCAAACCATTACCGTTTTAATTACACCAGTGTATCTTAATCTCTGCTCAGGCAGAAAAGGGTGTTGGGAATATAGCATTTATCCATATGAAATGCAGAAATACACTAGCATGTGGACAGAATTTGGCTGACCATCTACAGAAGCACAGATTTCAAATATTGGCTTAGGGAATTCCCTAACTTTGACCAGGCATGACTTAATGCACACTCTAAACCTTACCCTTTATTTATCAACACAGAAACAATCTCCATCAGTGCATAGTGGAGAGAAACAGATTGGTTTCTTAGCATACCAATAGTGTGGGAGGGCTCAACACAGTCTGGATCTGTTGCTGCCAGTTCTAAATGATTCTGGCAGCCTGCTGAAATCCTAAGGACTGTAGCCTCTATACCTTGTAGAGTTCAGTATCTCAGAGTAGATAAAAAGATAATTTGGATTGTACTGTATGTTAACATGAGGAACCATCGAAATTCCCCGTCCCCACCCCCAAATAAAATAAAAACCCAGAGCTATTTACTTAGCACAGAAGATCAGTACATACTGCCATTCACTCTGTGCTGCAGGAGTACTGTGCCAATTAAAGAACAAAGGTACTGATTTGGTACTTTCTTGCTATTAGAAATGGTTGAAAACTGGAAAGGTTTTTGTGAAAATCTTTGTGGAAAAAATTGTTTTTTTTTGTTGGTATGGAAAAATTTCAAAATTTTTGACCAGCTCTACTTGCTACCCTCTGAGTTCGGGGCCAGACGTGGTTTTAGACTATTCTCATTGTATTTTTGACTACCAGTTTGTTCAGGCTAAGGAAGAGAGAAAGGTTGCATGATATTCCCATGTAACTTACACAAATCAATTTTACAAAAAGTATAAACAATTCATGAATATAGCTCTTATAGGAGCTATGTTCAAGTCTAATTTGGATATCGAAGGCAAAATTATCCTGTGATAAATGGAAGTGAATATTGTGCCTTTAAGGAGAAAAAAAATCACAGAAATGTGTTACCTTGAGGATTTTTCAGAACTATTAGTCCAAAGGCATAATATTGGATAGTAATTGAAGGAGATTGATTGTTATTGTGCTGAAAGCTAAATGCTAAGTTGACACTGTTAATCTTCTTAAAATCCAAGCCTTGCCATGCATCAGGTGGTCCTCTAAGATGCTGTCATGCAAACATTATTTCTTTGCTATGGTCTGCTTCCATCTACTGTATTTTGATTGCACAGTGTGACAATCAATTAGTTTCCCAGATTGTTCCACTGAAGAGCAACAGCAGAGATCTTAAGAGTAACTTTTGAAATAAACAATGTTATATTAAAGAAAGGAAGAAAGAAAGGTAGGTATAGGTATATATTGAGTGAAGAGATAACAATCTTTTACATGAATGTTATGTAAAGAATGGGAGTGCAATGGCACCTTAAGGGGATTGGTGAAATGGAAGCCTAAAACAGGCAACCATGAAGGGCCAAGATGCTGATTCTTGTTGGGTAGCAGTCCCATAGATTTCAAATGAACTTTTCGTAGAGGGAAGGTGCTATTCAACATACATAAAGGGATGAGAATTTGACCCAAAATGTTGAATAAAAATGGGCCAGATCTTCAGCTGGTGTAAATCAGCAGAGATCCACAGATGTCAAAGGAGCTGTGCTGATTTTCACCGGCTGATGATCTGGCATTGAGTCACAAAGGTAAATGAATCTTAGACATTTGCAGTGGTGTAACGTAACAGATTTCTTAATTAGGGCTAGACTGTGGACACCTTATCTACAGCAATGAATAGTTACTTACATGACATTCGTGTCGATGGAGCTATATCAGTGTTATACCTGGTCATGAATGTAAGCAAGGAGCTCGCAATGTGGCCATTAATTACCATGAGCCAGACTTGACACCCATGCTCACTCTGTGTGATAGTATCTCACTTTTTGCATAGCCCAACTGAAGTGCAGTGGACTAATTATACAGTAAGGTGTTGCCAACACGAACAAGGCTTTCGGAGTCTGGCCATTGGGGAAGTCTGCTCTTATTCCCTAACCTTCACGAGCATCAAGGCCCGGATCCTCAAATGCTTTTAGGTGCCTAAATCCCATAAAGAAACTGGGCCCAAGCTCATTCAAATTAAATTAAAAAGGTAAAGAAAGCTGGTGGCTCTCTGGTTTTTGCTATCATCATGGTACTGTGAAGATTTGGTGCTACTTCTAGTTAGCACTCGCTGAACAGTGGGGAAACATGTTAGCAATTTGATTCCTCTGTATCTTTGCACCTTCTGGGTTATTTTTTTTCCCCTCTTGGTGTTTGGATGACTCCTTTTTGTTTATGCAAATGTTTGTGGAAGTGCTGTAACTCATACAAATACCTGTATTTTCACAAGAACAAGGGTATTCATGCATAGACAAAAGTATTCATTATTTGTTATTTGCTTTTCATCGTTCATTAGTCTCTTGTTTAAAAAGATTCAGCCATCCTATCAGGGATGGGAAACAACACTTTGTGACTTAGGAGATGAATCATAGATAGCAAATACTCATAGAACTCAATTTGTGGAAAAAATCCACAGGCTGTAATTTCTTCAGACAAATGGTTTGACAAACAATTATGAATAACAAAGTAATTCAGGGAAATCATGATTGTATTGTGGATAATTCAAGACCAGGGAAAACAGTTACATTTGCTAAATAAATTGTTCATTGCCTAGCTCACCCAGCTCTGTAATTAGGGAGGATTGCTGTTAATCATGAGTTTGTTAATGATCATTTATACATGATGTTTCTTGTGGTGATATGAGTCTAGTGTGCAGAGACCAAATAAGCAGATGACAGTAGACTAAGTAACCCTAGATACTTTTCAGCACCTTTTTGCTTCCTTATTGGAATATCATAGCACATTACCACAGGATAGAAGGACTTCTTTCAGGTTCTATACACAGTGTATAAGCCTCTCTGGGATATGCATATTGCCTGGTGATGCACCAGGCATCACCAAATGAGGTAATATCCCAGTAGTTTATAATGGGAGATGAACAACAGAGGGCAGGCATACTAAATCCAGTGTTGGAGGAGGCCAGGAACTCCATCCACCAGAATGAGCCTGGTGGGACAAATGTGAATGGGTTGTATTTTGGTGAGCCAACCCACAAATACTGTTAGAGAAGGGTCTGGAATTGATAGGTTGGACTTGAGGTAGTTCTTGGGGGCAGAGGGAGGAGTGGGGACTCATTTCTGCAGTGTCCTGAGCAAGATCTGGAAAAAGAGAGGAAAGTTCATTTTAAGTATTACTTTGCTGGTCAGCACTGGCGAGGAAACAGGCACAGCCAGAGCACCTGAGATGGACTGATTCGGTACATCCCACAAGCTATCCCTGTCTGTGGGAGTTGCAGCTGCTATGCAGCAGCAACAGCTATAATTTGAAGATGGTGTCCATCTTCGGGACCTTGTGGGGAATACAGTACTTTACACCCTGACTGTCCTGCAGGGGTGATTTCCCACTGGAGTACAGCTGTCCCCATGTGAATGAGATTTTTAATACAGCAACAGCAACAACTATTACCACCATGCCAGAAGGGAAGTATCAAACCCTGGTTTGTGTGGGATTTTTTTGTGTTGTTTTTTGAGAAGCTATCAAATAAAGTTTATGAACAAAATGTTAAATATTACCATTATTTAAGTAATATTAAAAACAAGGTATTGTCTTTGGGCCAAAAGCTCAGTTGGTATAAAACTTGTATCACTCTATGAAAGCTATTAAGCTATGCTGATTTATACCAGCTGACCCTTTGCCTGCCATATTTTCAAATTAAAATGGTTGAAGTGGGCCTATCTATTTTTTTTTAACTTTTTTTGGGCACTGTAGCTATACAACTGAATAAAAACAAAGGGGACCTTTGAATAAAGACTGTTCATGTATATCTGCACTAGGAAAATGTAGTAAACACAAATATCCTCTGGAGTTTTCCCATATGGAGTGCATGAATGTCCTGCACAAGAACTGAACCAACTCTGACAGTGTGTCAACAAAGGAGGCAGGAGCTCTGTTGTGGATCATTAAATCACTCATAAATAAATTGCAGAGGACAGTTGCCATCTGAAATCTTTCTTTGATGAAGATTTTCTAGTTTCAAGTCAAGAATCAAAACTTGTTTCTCTACTGCCTTATACAAACATAAATATAAGGTCCAAAAAGCCCAATAAAGATTGGTGTTCCCTTAGTCCTGGGGAACGACAAATAGAGTCACAGGGGGAAATATGATTTGGAAGGAAAACTGGGGGACAAAAGGAAGGATGTTATGAGGCCAGAGACCGGGAGGGGGAAGGTGGATGTATAAGGACAGAATGACATCCTTCACTCTAGAGCAGTGGTGGGCAACCTGTGGCCCGTCAGGGTAATCCACTGGCAGGCTGCGAGACAGTTTGTTTGCATTGACCATCTGCAGGCATGGCTGCCCACAGCTCCCAGTGGCTGCGGTTCACCGTTCCCGGCCAATGGGAGCCGCGGGAAGTGGCGTGGGCTGCAGGGACTTGTTGGCCACTGCTTCCTGCTGCTCCCATTGGCCAGGAACGGCGAACCACGGCCACTGGGAGCTGCAGGCAGCCATGCCTGTGGCTGGTCAATGTAAACAAACTGCCAATATTTTCAGAGTGAAATTCTGGCCTCACTGAAGTCAATAGCAAAACTGCCATTGTTTATCACTCAGTGACATGAACTGAAACAAGCCTCAGGTTTCAGAGTAACAGCCGTGTTAGTCTGTATTCGCAAAAAGAAAAGGAGTACTTGTGGCACCTTAGAGACTAACCAATTTATTTGAGCATGAGCTTTCGTGAGCTACAGCTCACTTCATCGGATGCATACTGTGGAAACTGCAGAAGACATTATATATACACAGAGACCATGAAACAATACCTCCTTCCACCCCACTTACCAGCAGGATGACACAGCACATTTGGGCCATTGCCAGTGCCAACTTCTCTCTCCCTAATTAAATATGTAAATATCTTTGGTCATTTAGGAAATCTTCCTTAAGCACAACATAGTGGGCTATTTTCCACCCATCCCCAAGATTGTTTTGAAACTTTAAATATATTAATTGGAAGAAAGATGCTTGCCCAAAGGAAGGGATGATTTTATATTCAATGCTTGGCTAACCTGCATTATGCCTAGTTCCCCTATGGTGGGAGAGGTCAGAGGGGTAGCCATGTTAGTTTGTATCAGCAAAAACAACAAGGAGTCCTTGTGACACACCTTCTGGTCAACTGTTGGTGGATGTGGCCCATTCCCCTGATTGAACTGGCCTTGTTAGCACTAACCCCCACCCCACCTTGGTAAGGAAACTCCCATCTTTTCATGTGCTGTATATTTATATCTGCCTACTGTATTTTTCACTCCATGCATCTGATGAAGTGGGTTATAGCCAACAAAAGCTTGTGCCCAAATAAATTTGTTAGTCTCTAAGGTACCAGAAGGATTCCTAATTGTTTATGGTGGGAGAGGTGTTACTATAAGGTAATTCTGAGGCACCCTTTTCCTGACAATGGCTGCAAAGACGCTTGAAGTCCAGCTGTGAGCCTGCCACCTAACTGGCAACCCCATATACAGATTCACTCAGCCAAGCTTTTTTTATTAATTAGAAGTTTAGTCAATGGATTGTACACAGTAGTCCTCAATGATCTAACAAGAATAATTAGAAGACAGTTTTCTTTGAATAGCATACAGAGCTTTAACTTGGTTCCAGTTTGGTCTAAATCCACCCTAGGTAATTTATAATCTTCCTGCGCCACTCTCCTTTCACAGTTTGCACCTGCATCTTTCAACTGAGTCAAAACAAATTTCTCTTTGTTGAAATGATCTTGCTGAGTAAGTTGCTTTCATACAAGTATGTAATCCACTTATATTAAATCCCTTCTCCTTTTGGCACCAGATATTGCCCTGCCTTGAAAAACACTCCAGTTAGAAGTAAAATGTAGATATCTTAATATATTTGGAACAGATGTTTATCTTTTGCTGAAGGAAAAATCTAATTTGTCTCCATCTCTTGGATCTACTTTTACAGTTCAGAAACCTTCGGCTTAGAGAAGAGTGTGGCAAAATAGAATGTGCCAGTCATCTTTTTTTTTTTTTTTTTATGTTCAAGTGCAGGATGTTTTTGCACAGTAAGGCAGAGACACTTTTTTGCCTGGCTGCCTGTAATCTGCTAATAAGTATTTCCATTTCCTATCAACTTAAAAATTTTGCAGTGCTAGGTAGAGATTTAGATATAGACCCATGCAAGGGATTAAGTTAAGAGTATGACACCTCTACACTTTGTCATAAATTCATAGGTTTTAAAGCCAGATGGGCTAGGCTGACTTTTTGCATAACATTAGACCGTTAGAATTTCACCAAGTGGCTCCTGCATCAAGTCACAATTTTTTGTTGAGCTAGAGCAGATATTTTAGAAAGGTATCTGATTTAAAGTGATGGAGAATCCACCATGTCCCTAGGTAAATTGTTCCAATGACAAATTACTCTGTTTTAAAAAAATCACCTAATTTCTAGTCTCAATTTGTCTAACTTCAACTTCCCAAGCCCTGGATCTTGTTATGTCTTTAAAATGCCCTCCTCCTGCAATCTCCAATGCAAATGAATAGCCCTTTGTGCTTGTCCCTGGTGACACCTGTCTTGGTTTGCCACTTGGTTTGCCATTGAGCAGAAGAAGTGTTTGCCTTCCCATTTGTTTGGAAAAATCCTGCTTTGCCTCCTTTGTCTGTTTAGCCTCCAAACCATAATATCAGCGAGTATCACTAATTTCACAAATAGCATTGTTACATACATTTCACCGTGATACTAATGGCTGGTGTTTTATGAGTGTTCAAATAATATATTACAAGACACCTTTTAAATACATTTCATGGCAATGGTGTGTGAGGTGTATTAAGCTGGTCAGGCCAGCTGAGTTTCATGATTACATAACCAGGGAGACCTTTGCTGTCTGGCATTAGGGTGCTCTTAAGGTTACAGTGTCTGAAACACAGTGCCTTCTGGGTGGTGCAGCTTGTGCCCCATTATCCCTGGCTCAGCCCTATACTATCTGATACTAAAACTTAGCCCTAAATATTACAATTTAATATAGAATGACTGTGTTATAATTTCCCTACTGACAGGGGTAATTTATATGTGTGGTGTGATTAGATTTATAAGAAGAGTTTGAGGGGTGCTTCCCTGAGATCTTAGCTGAAATTCTGTAAGTGATGGGGGAAAAATATTCCATGTGAGTACTTTGTTTTAACTTTTGGCATATTGGGTTTTTCTATTAGAAGTTATTGTTTTTTGTGTTTGTTTTTTGTTTTTCCCTCACACCTGCAAGCTAATTAGTTACTTTGAATCCTTCCCAGAGGCTTCTTTAGATCGCCTTATTGATATATCCTCAAATGACCACCCTGCACCTTTAAGTGGTGATAGAGTATGTTTGGCTGGCTGGCTGAATGAAGGGAACAGTTCTTTATGGCTGTTGCAAAAGGGGACAGCGTGGTCACTGGCTCATCCCCTAGGAATGCAGGGTTTAAAAGGGGTAGCCCTGTGCTTGAATCTTCCTTTTACATGGCTCAGGCTGACCCAGGACCCACTCTCTCCCCCATCTATGTGGTAAAATACCAGGTTTGGTCAAGACCTGCGGTGGCCATTATGCTAGCCTCCCCTTTTTTAGGGGGGCTGGAAAGGAATTTTCCCCTTGCCAATATATTGGCTGGGCGTTTTTTTGCCTTCCGCAGAGCGAGTTCAGGAAGGGCTCTGTTAATGCATGGCAAGTCATGCCTGACTAATCTAATTGCCTTCTATGACAAGATAACTGGGTCTGTGGATGAGGGGAATGCAGTGGATGTGTTATTCCTTTACTTAAGCAAAGCTTTTGAGAGGGTCTCCCACAGTATTTTTGCCAGCAAGTTAAAGTAGTGTGGGCTGGATGAATGGACTATAAGGTGGATAGAAAGCTGGCTCAATGGTAGTGATCAATGGCTCCATGTCTAGTTGGCAGCCGGTATCAAGCGGAGTGCCCCAGGGGTCGGTCCTGGGGCCGGTTTTGTTCAATATCTTCATTAATGATCTGGAGGATGGCGTGGACTGCACCCTTAGCAAGTTTGCAGATGACACTAAACTGGGAGGAGTGGAAGATATATTGGAGGGTAAGGATAGGATACAGAGGGACCTACACAAATTAGTGGATTGGGCCAAAAGAAATCTGATGGGGTTCAACAAAGACAAGTGCAGAGTTCTGCACTTAGGAGGGAAGAATCCAGAGGTGAAAGTAAGCCAGTACGCACCGGTACGGCATACCGGCAAGAGCCGGTGCACCGTACTGGGGCAGCCCAGCTTCCCCAGGGGGCAATTTAAAGGGCCTAGGGCTCCCAGCAGTGGCTGGAGTCCCAGGCCCTTTTAATTGGCTTCAGAGTCCCGCTGCTGGAGCCCTGGGGTAGCGGCTGCAGGGCTCCGGCAGCTATTTAAAGGGCCCGGGGCTCCCCTGCTTCTACCGCCCGGGCCCTTTAAATAGCCACTGGAGCCCCACCGCCGCTACTCCAGGGCTCCAGCAGTGGGACTCTGAAGGCAATTAAAAGTGCCTGGGACTCCAGCCACTGCTGGGAGCCCCAGGCCCTTTAAATTGCCCCCTGGGGAAGCCGGGCTGCTCCAGTACAGTGCACCGGCTCTTGCCGGTATGCTGTACCGGGACGTACCGGCTTACTTTCACCTCTGGATTCTTCCCTCCTAAGTGCAGAACTCTGCACTTGTCTTTGTTGAACCCCATCAGATTTCTTTTGGCCCAATCCTCTAATTTGTGTAGGTCCCTCTGTATCCTATCCCTACCCTCCAATGTATCTACCACTCCTCCCAGTTTAGTGTCATCTGCAAACTTGCTAAGGGTGCAGTCCACGCCATCCTCCAGATCATTAATGAAGATATTGAACAAAACCGGGCCCTCTAAATAGCCTCCGGAGCCTCCAGCTGCCTCTGCCGCCCCAGTCCTTTAAATAGCTGCTGGAGCCCCGGGCTGCTGCTGCTACCCCGGTGGGGGGGCACTTACCTTACAGGGTGGGCTGGGACTGGCTCTGACCCCCTCAACCCCGCCCCTTCCACCGTAGGCCCTGCCCCTTCTGGGGGCCAGAGCTGGCCCCAGAGTACCGGTAAGTCACTCGACTTACTTTCACCCTTGGAAGAATCCCATGCACCGCTACAGCCTAGGGACTGAATGGCTAGGCAGCAATTCAGCAGAAAAGGACCTAGGGGTTACAGTGGATGAGAAGCTGGATATGAGTCAACAGTGTGCCCTTGTTGCCAAGAAGGCCAATGGCATTTTGGGCTATATAAGTAGGGGCATAGCCAGCAGATCGAAGGACGTCATCATTCCCCTCTATTCAGCATTGGTGAGGCCTCATCTGGAGTACTGTGTCCAGTTTTGGGCCGCACACTACAAGAAGGATGTGGAAAAATTGGAAAACGTCCAGCGGAGCGCAACAAAAATGATTAGGGGACTTATGAGGAGAGACTGAGGGAACTGGGATTGTTTAGTCTGCGGAAGAGAAGAATGAGAGGGGATTTGATAGCTGCTTTCAACTACCTAAAAGGGGGTTCCAAAGAGGATGGATCTAGACTGTTCTCAGTGGTAGCAGATGACAGAACAAGGAGAAATAGTCTCAAGTTGCAGTGCGGGAGGTACAAATGGAACAAAACTCCCTAAGCTGTTTTCAAAAACTAACCAGTTACTTCCCATTTCTCTTTATAGCAAGTTCATTTGAAGGTTATTCAGGAATGCCAGCCACACCTCTGCTGTATTTTCTCTGGCATACAGTGCTGTCAATTTCAAAGTGGACATTTCTAAGATGAAGAGAGGGAGTGTTCTCATGAAAACTGCATGGAGCCAGCAGTCCAAATGGCAGTAGTTTATTTTATGGTATTCTCATTGCCCTTTAAAAACTCCCTACTTTGCTAATATTAAAAAACAGTTTGAAAAATATGCACGCTCACAAGTAATTACATTGAAACTGTTGGGAATTCCTATCAGATTAAGAAAATGACATTAAAAGGTATGTCCTATCAGCGTCTAAACAACAGATGTCACTGGAAAAATCAGTAGATTGGGAGAAAATCAATGGTTTGTACAGTGCCTAGAACATTAGAGACCTGACCCCTGATTGGAGCTTCTAGGTGCTAACTATAAATAATAAGGTGTAAATGTGGGCATTATTTCATTTTTACTTTTGGTTCTAGCACTTATACAGACTTTCAAAACACAGCCTGAAACCTGTTTGGGGCTGTTCATATCTGAGATGTTAGTTCAGCCAACTGTAAAAATGGAGGCCATTTACAAATTCAGATTCAGGTCTACAAAAATACTTCATAAAAATTTATACCATGCTGGACTCCAGCTAAAGGGCCACCCATTTGTCTGCTGTCAAGGAGTCAAAATGATCATCGATGTCACTAATATTTGACAGCCCTCAGTTATTTAAAAAAACGTAGTGCAGAACACTATATTTAGTCACAGATATCTTTATCACCCTAGGGAATGGTGAGCGGATTAAAACAAATATTGTTCCTAGGATATTGTTCCTATTTCAATTTATTTCAACTGTCTCCCACATACAGTGAAGCTAACAAACGGCATTTATTTTAAATTTTATTTGGACAATTTTATTTGTTCAAATTTTATTTGAACAGCCTATGCTAAATATAATGTTCCTCCCTTGAGCTAATGGTACCACTATTTATGTAGCAAATATGCACTATTTTATGTTATTAACTAAGCATATAACTCAAGTTACACTGAATGACTTGTAGTGGCATTGACTTAGTAAGTTCATTAAGAAGTTTCAAGTACAAGTTCTTGTTACTTTGGGGCAAGATTTTTTTTTCTTTTTTTCCTTACAGCCATCCTGAGGTGAATCATATTAATTAGATTTAATCAAACAACAGTGAGGTTTCAAAAGTTTACATTTCAAAGATTCCCTTTTAATGCAGTCCTCTTCATTTTAGTATAAATATTCTATGCAGAGCAATACAATAAAGGAATGAAGGCACCAGGGGACCCTGTACCCTCTGCTTTGTCTCACTGTTACCTTGTGCTCCCACCATCTGTTGACTGCATTCACCTATTGTTTCTTGACTTAGCTTGTAAGATCACTGCGGCCGGGACTGTCTTTTTTATTATGTATTTATACACACTCTGGCACAACAGTGCCTTGGACCTTGACTGCAGCTCATTATTGCTCCTGCAATACAAATACTTATTAATTTAATTAACTGTATTTTGGAGGATGGCATCTTCAGGTAAGACGTAAAACCAAAATCCTGACAACTTATGTACTCAATGTACTCTATATGCTTTTGCAATTGTGAAGATAAAGGTTTCTCCTCAAGCTGCAACCCAGATTCCATTTTGAATAATTACATTCCATTTACACTGAATTTTCTTTGTGGTGGTCCTGTTAAACCTTTGTGCATTGTTGCTGTGCAGCTGAACAAGGGCTTATGACATTTGGTGGTATTCTGTATCTGAAGCTAAACTAGCCCAGGTGTAAATATGTGCAACCCTACTGAAGCCAATGGAGATAAACCAAGACTGAGCCAGCCAGGGGATGACTGGGGACACAAAAATAACTGTAAGCCACTTTTGACTCCAGCGGTATTGGGCTAAACAGAGCCCAACAACACTGGATAATCTGACTGCAAAGTTGTATGCATAATGCATACAAACAAGGCAACATTAATGTTGGGGTTGCCATCCTTTTGAATGCTTCACTTTGCTATCTTAATGTTCTTCTGTCCATTTGCCAGACAGCAGTAGAATGCTCTGTTCTATGCCTCATATGCACACAGTGAGGCAAGGGCTCTAAAGAAGGTCTTTCATACACAACTTCCCATATCACACGGCATAAACACTCCCCAAGCATTACTCATCTGCATAAATGTTTGCAGGATCAGGGCAAAATATTTATACATAGACATAAAAATATAATTACAAGTATTGACTGGCTCTGAGAGCAATGGTAGTAAATTATTGCCAAAGCAGATCCCCCTCCCCAAGACTGAGATATATCATCTGAAACTAAAACCCTGATTGTTTAGATGGAAGCTAAGTCTACAAATCCAGAAATGGACAATTTCCCAGACAATATTGTATATACTGGGAAATAGTCTATATTTCTTTGGTCATCTGACAAAAACAAAGTGATGGTATTGGACTAAACACCACCACTTCCAGAATCATGGCTTTATTTCAAGCGTTGATTACTAGCTATTTTTAAAAATAATATATTCTTTAAACAGGAAAATATGTAAGAAAAATACCTTGAAATTGCAATCTACTATGCAAAGTTTAAAATATGTGTAATATAAAACATTATAAATAGGGTAGTTCATGAGGAAAATACTGGTAGTTCATGAGGGAAATACTGTGAGAAAGAAAGAGAGCTTTAATTTTAACCTTCCCAGCAGGTGCTGATATACTATATGAATCATCCCTTACAGGAGCCATTTAAAGAATTATTCCTCCTTCACAATAAATAGCAATTCCCAGTGGTAACAAAGCACACGCATTACATTTCTGCAGATAGCCAGTTGAATTATTCTGTTTAAATCATATTGTCTAATGAAACTTGCCACTCTAAGTTTCAAGAGGGAAAAGATGCTAAATACTTATATATTGTAGGATGTGGTACTGTGAATACAAACATGCATGCACCTGTCCATTTCATAATAGACACAACGGCATTTAATCACAGGAGGCTGTTTTTTTCTTTACTTTGAGAATTCAAAATAGCAGTAAAACAGGAAAAATTAGTACAAGCTAAAATGCTAAGCTTTTTATCTCAGTCTTCCAAGGAATCATGGTCATGTAAATAATAATGCACCAGTTATAATGTTGTCATTTTTATTTCTCATAACATTTGATGAGGTCTTCCTTAATTGCATTCACAATATTAACATGCTACATGAGTTTAAAATGGTTTCTGTCAATCTCTGTTTGTTGTTGTTGTTGGTACTATTGTGTTCCAAGCATTAACTCACAAGCATCTCTATTATAAAGTCCAGGGGCTGAGCAATTTGAGATGCTTGAGCTTCCTGATGTGAAATCATTATTCCCTCCAAAGCTCTTATTGCCATCATCACACCATAAATCCCACACAAGTTAAGTATAGTTTATTATTTGCACTGTGGCAAACATTTTAGATACAACATCGAACGAGTAATGGGCAAGATTTTTATCACTAAATTCTTAGCACTTTCAGAATGTCAACTATGTGGTGTACGTGAGAAGTTGGAAAATGTCAGTGTTCAGTGAGAAACAACCAGGAAAGATGGGGGTGGGGGGGAAGCGGGGGAGGAGAAGGGGAGATTTTGAGCTTAATTCTAGGATGCTCTTGAAAGTCAAGGACAGATAAGATGAATGTTTGCAGTACAATACAGGCAGCATATCATACCTGAGGTTTTTATATTATATTAGTGACTTTCATTTTGTGTTAGTAGCTGTCATATTATAGGGGCACTTGATGTATCATATTAGCAGCTCCCTCTGGTTTCTTTTATTTGTTTCTTCAGATGGTATAAAGTTCCATAATATAGAAACGTACACGACTCTGAAAGGAATCAAACATTAGGAAACATAATAAGATGGATATAATTGTGCAAACAGTGGGCTCATTTTTATTAACATTTTGATATTCCTCTAGGTGATTCATTCGTGTGAGCTAGGGTTTGCAGGAGTAGGTTCAGAATTTGCCCTGATGTAGCGTTTTGTATCTGAGGCTTTACAAGTGATTTTATTGACATGGCCCAGAGAGCAGCATAGTGGCTTGAGACTCAGGAGAACTGTATTCTAGTCCTGGCTCTGCTATTAGCTTGCTGTGAGACCTTTGGGGCAAGTCATTTTCCCTATCAGTGCTTCAGTTTCCCCATCTGTAATATGGGGACAAGGATACATGTCTGCTTGGTAAAGGTATTTTGCAGTCTATGGGTGAAAAACACTATATTAAAGATGAAACGTTATGAACAAATATTAATTCATCTTCAGCCACGCAGCCTTGATAGGGTAAGTTAGTGATAAATATGGGGATTGATTTATCACCACTAGGGCTGGTTTGAAAATATCAGCAGAACGTTTATTCTGTTTTCTGACTAGTTGGAAAGTTTTCACCAACATGTAAATTTTGACAAAGAGCAGGAAAAATTATGGATGGAGCCATTTCACCAAAAATCTGAAGTTGGAGCACTGGATTAGTTCTGACTTGGAGAATAGAGTGTCACCTACTGAATTACCAGCATTACTTCCTCTCATTGGGTGTATTTTTCACAGTAACCCATTTCCAGCTGTACACTTTCTCCATTCTATTGGTGATTGTGTTTTAAACATTTCTTGCTTCTAACTCTCTACCCTTCCCTGTACAATTATAAGAAACAAATAAAAAACAGTGTTTAGACCAGATAACATGACTAATTCTAAATACCCAGACAGTGTCAGGTCCTGATTCTTTATACTGATCTAATGGGAAAATAGTTCCTTCAAAATAAATGGAGTTAGTACAGATTTAAGACAGTATAAGTGAATACAAAAATCTGTCTCTGTATGGTGTAACCACAATGTGCAACCACTCATATTATGTGTGTACGTATACACAGAGATCAGGCTTTGTCCCACAATCAATCACAGCTGGAATGTGTTATGCTTGAGTTTGTCACACGTTCCAAGTAATGAGTGGGTGGGTTATGGCTCTTCAAGAAGAGCAAAAACACTCCTAGCCTTGCAATCACATCTAACGTAAAACTGTGCCATTTATTTACGATGCTCCTGTGGGATGAGAACAACTCAGACAAGACGATAGGTACATGAATAATATAGATGTTAAGGGAGGGGAAAAAATACAAGCACAAACACGTAGTTGTGTCAGTAACGTCTTTCACAGGAGCAATTTTCCTCCCAGCTCTCTTCACGAGCCTGTCAGGTGAGTGGAAAGATCTTGCCTTAAGAAATTTCTGTTTCCAGCCTAAAACTGAGTCAAATAGAAAGCCCTATGACATTTCCTTTGAAATCAGAGTTGCTAGGATTAAAAGAAATATCTTGCCATCTGTAGCCCAGCCCCTGATAAAAGGTAGGAGTCATACTTCACCCAAAAATGGATTGAATTTTATATAAAATTCTTCTAGGGAAGGTGCTGGTTCCTAGATGATTATCATTGTTTTCACTTATTGAACTTAGTGCCAAAAGAAGTTTCCTAATACTTAATGTAGGCCAAATTCACCACTGGTGTAATGCCATTGCAGCTAAGGGAATCTCACTTTTCCGCTATTCTTTTTTAGCCTTTTTAATATATTTCATTATTATTACAGCCAGTTGGGGGATTGTTTTTGTCTATTTCTTAATAGAAAATTTAGACTTTTTTTTTTGTCATCAGAAACCTCCAAAACCTCTTCTAAGTTTGGATTTTCAGTTTTCCAACAAAAAGTCGAAAATTTTTGAGGAAAGGAGACAGTTTAAGTGAAGACTTTCTTTCAGTCAAAACCCCCATTTTCTGCCTCTTCTCCCTCTTCAAAAAAGTTTACAGAAAACTTTCAGTCAGATCTAATTAACTAATTATGAATTAGAATTGTAGTGCAGCAGCAATCAAAGGTCCCAGGATTGGAATAGTGTTACTCACTGTGCAAACACATAGTAGAAAGCATTCCCTGACCTGAGGAGTTTAGTCTTGGTGTCTGAGTATTTTGCTTCCAACATGTTTTCCTTCCAACATTTAGAATGTTTTCCTGCTCTCAAAATCACACTGTGTTGTTACAGATGAAGAGTAGATTAGTAGAACAGTATGTCTATATTCATAGCTCAGTGGTTTGAGCATTGGCCTGCTAAACTCAGGGTTGTGAGTTCAATCCTTGAGGGGGCCATTTAGGGATCTGGGGCAACAATTGGGGATTGGTCCTGCTTTGAGCAGAGGGTTGGACTAGATGACCTCCTGAGGTCCCTTCCAGCACTGATATTCTATGATTTGTATAGCTGTGCTGATTTCACATGGGGTAACACTCTAACACTGGATTCATTTAAATATATTCCCTTAGTGTGCAAGATTTGGTGTGTTTAATTTACATCAGAGGACTGTCCTGGCCTGTAAAGCAAGGGAACATAAAGATGACTTAAAGCTGCCTTTGTCTTTTCACAGTATTAACTCTCACAATGTTACTGTGAGTCTAACAATCTTTGGTATTTTTTTCTTAAATCCCCAGTTCCTGAAGGCAATGGGTTACATGAGAATCTTAACTTTTCTTTCCAAACAAACAAACAAACAAACAAAGCTACCGAACTTTATGATTATAGAGAAAAGCCTGAAAATGAGAACAGTGTACACCAAAGCCTCAATATCCAGAAGGCAAATGAAAAGAACCCCAAATGCATTTTAAAAAATGTTACAATTTTAAGGCAATCTCATGATTTTTAGGGGGCCAGACTCATGATTTTTGAAGGCTTGGGGTTGGCAATGCTGCTTCTGCCCACTCTCGTCTTTCACTGAGTGCATTTCAGTCTCACTAAGGGAACTGAGCCTTTATCTGTGTAGGCTTTGTTCTATGAACCTTGCTCACAGTGGTGCATAATGCCCCTAAATAGTCACACTGAATTCAGTGGAACTACTAGTTCAAGTAAATGCTCACAAAATGGGAGTAAGGGATTCATGATATGTCCCTGAGGGGGAGAGTTAAAAAGAAATAGGCATTCACTCTAAATTTTCTCAAATCGAGCATCCTCCTCCTATGTACATAACAAAGCAAAATTGCTACAACCATGTCATTAAATGCAAAACACAGCAAGTGCAATGGATTGGAGCAGTCTGGAGATTTTTCTTGGATTCTGTCAGCAGGCATATGTCAGCATGCAA
This sequence comes from Caretta caretta, assembly GCF_965140235.1. Taxonomy (NCBI): domain Eukaryota; kingdom Metazoa; phylum Chordata; order Testudines; family Cheloniidae; genus Caretta; species Caretta caretta. Next base: position 49,165,868 of record NC_134216.1, on the reverse strand, counting down.
CAAGGAATACCTGTTTCTGTATGCTTTCTGACAGCCATCTAACAAAAGCAGCCTTTGTGCTTCCTGCAAATAAGAGAGAGTGTGAGCCACATAGTCATCTGCCCCCCTCTCCACTCTGATTCATTGATAGAAAGTGTAATGTTATCTAAAGAAAAACATCAAGCCTCATCCTGATTGTGAGATGTTTAACTACCTCAACTGAGAGCTGTTTCAGAAACAAATGCCTTTTTTTTTCTTTGGCTTCTTGGTCCAGTCGAAATGTATTTTAAAATCCTTAGGGCTCGACGATGACTTGGCCTCCCTCTTACATAGCTTGTCTGAGTCTGGGCATACAGCAGTACAACAGGTGCTGCACACTCCCAGCATCAGAGCAGCCTCAACTCTCTCTCTCTCACCCAACAAGGCGGCCCCCTGAACCAGCAAGGTGGGGAGCAAGAGAGGGAGGGTGTCATAATTTGCTGCTGCCTCCTTAGAGTAAGGGGGAAACAGGGAAGAAACTGACAGGTTTCAGAGTAACAGCCGTGTTAGTCTGTATTCGCAAAAAGAAAAGGAGTACTTGTGGCACCTTAGAGACTAACCAATTTATTTGAGCATAAGCTTTCGTGAGCTACAGCTCACTTCATCGGATGCATACTGTGGAAAGTACAGAAGATCTTTTTATACACACAAACCATGAAAAAATGGGTGTTTACCACTACAAAAGGTTTTCTCTCCCTCCACCCCACTCTCCTGCTGGTCATAGCTTATCTATCATATATCATATAGCATATAACATATAGCATATCATATAGCATATATCACCCCACATATGCGCCCACATATCTATTCAGGGGACACCATCACAGGGCCTAATAACATCAGCCACACTATCAGAGGTTCATTCACCTGCACATCCACCAATGTGATATATGCCATCATGTGCCAGCAATGCCCCTCTGCCATGTACATTGGTCAAACTGGACAGTCTCTACGTAAAAGAATAAATGGACACAAATCAGATGTCAAGAATTATAACATTCATAAACCAGTCGGAGAACACTTCAATCTCTCTGGTCACGCAATTACAGACATGAAAGTTGCGATATTACAACAGAAAAACTTCAAATCCAGACTCCAGCGAGAGACTGTTGAATTGGAATTCATTTGCAAATTGGATACAATTAACTTAGGCTTGAATAGAGACTGGAAGTGGCCAAGTCATTATGCAAGGTAACCTATTTCCCCCGTGTTTTTTCCTATTCCCCCCCCCCCCCCCCAGATGTTCTTGTTAAACCCTGGATTTGTGCTGGAAATCGCCCACCTTGATTATCATACACATTGTAAGGAGAGTGATCACTTTAGATAAGCTATTACCAGCAGGAGAGTGTGGTGGGGGGAGAGAAAACTTTTTGTAGTGGTAAACACCTATTTTTTCATGGTTTGTGTGCATAAAAAGATCTTCTGTACTTTCCACAGTATGCATCCGATGAAGTGAGCTGTAGCTCACGAAAGCTTATGCTCAAATAAATTGGTTAGTCTCTAAGGTGCCACAAGTACTCCTTTTCTTTTTAGGGAAGAAACTGTGCCTCAAAGGGGTAAAAATTCTTCCTGGTGGTACTCCAGCTTGCCCAGGGCTGGGCTTAAAGGCACAGCCTAACCCTTAGAAAAACCCATTGACCCTCCAAGTCTATAATGAGATGTTCCTGTACAACAACAAAACCCTCTACCATATTTACCTTTGCAAGCCTTAGCTTTTTATACTATAATTGAGGGGAATGGGAAAGTCAGACCTTATTAAGTGTATAAGTTCTCTGCCTCTATTCCTTGTTTGTCCATGGTTCAGAGCTTCTGACTGTGAAAGGGGAAGGCAATGCTGCATATGGCAAACTTTACCTGCATCCAGCAAGGCCACCCAGGATTCCTAACTGAAGGTTTTCCAATCTGAGTACTGTGATTCAGACTGAGGAAAGATAAGACATGTCTTGTCACTGTAGTTCTAAACATGCTGTAATCATGCTGCTTCTGGATCAGGTGTGATACCTTCTAATAAGGAGAAACTTGGTTCCTGAAACTATTCCCTGTCTCTCACAGTCTTGCTGCCTGGTTGCCATAGTAATGGATCGCCAACATTTTTTCATCTCAATAAAAGGGAATATTGTGTATTTTTTCAAAATGCTGTCTCTTTAAAACCTATTTCTGAAAGGCTTTTTTTTTTCAGTTTTTCATTTCAAAGGGGGAAAGGAAAGCAGGAAATGTATCAAGCCAGCTGTTCGCCACTCACACTTTCTTCTCCTTTTTTCCGGAAACTTTTGCAGGCTATTTTTGTTTTCCTTATGGACCATAGTCGGGGATGAAGCATGGCTTATAGAATGGCAAGCATTTCCCCAAAGCACCTCTGGTTCCAGATTCTTCTAACACATATTAACACATCTTGGGCCAGATTCAGAATGGATTTCTGCTGTTTTCCCCCAGTTGAAAGCCAGGTGAAGAACCTGCAGAGTAAAAAGTTCACCCAAAAAGTGAATGGTGCTGGCCTGGGAGGATTATGGCTGGGTTGATCGGGGGTATGTGATTAGTGTTCAACAGGCTCCATGGGTAGGACTTCAGTGGGAATTCAAATTGCCCTCACTCAGCAGAAATCTTCTGGGCGGAGAGGAGAGGGTATTGCCAGCTGTCTAGGGTTAGGATGAATCCCATTATTGATGGAGGGAGATGGAATGTTCACCTCTCTCCGCCAGTTTGGGTTAATATGTCCCCTGTTTCTTTCACTGACTTAGAAAAGATTAATGCTTTTTTATCATTCACATTCTAGGAAATAGAAGATGTTTCATTCTATTCTGATATGGCAATGTATGCTCATTTATAAGAAGTTTTCTAGAAAAGCAAGCCTGGATAGAAATACGTAATACACTCCCTTAGAGCCATTGAATTCTAAAATCACAGAATGTTTATCGTTGATCCATGGTACATAACTAACACCTTTAATATAATCTTATTCCTCTCCAGATATGAGCATTTAGATATTGAGCTTTCAAATGCACATTTTCAAGGGATATTTTTTCATCAACAATTTTTCAGCAATTCCAGTATTCTTCACCAATAATAGCAATGAAGCAGGAGACTCTATAGGTCACATTTTTAAAGGAACCAGCTTCTAATACACTTATTAAAACTTGTGTACTCAAAAAATCCACCGTTGCTTGTGAAAACAGTTGCTGATGTGCACATATGCAAAAAACCATGTTTGTGCAAATTTTTCCAGAATAATTACAGAAAACTTGACTTTGTTTTATTTAGAAGGAATGTGTGCATGGTTTTGTGACAAATTTTGTGAAGATTTTAATTACTACAACATATGGTAATAAGGTTTAATCCAAAACCCAGGGCAGTCAGTGAGAACCTTGCTGTTCAATTCAATGGGTTGTGAAACAGGCCCATAGTTTGGACTAGGGATGATATTACCAAACCATGACCTCCCTCCTTTGCTCTTAGCTATCAGGAAGAGGCAGTAGGCTTGATTGTCTTTACCTTACCTCACGGAAAAACTGATAGAAATGAGAATCCAGTTATGCTCAAATACTACAAGAGGGGACCATCTCCAAATGTAAAGCTGATATTCATAGGCTTCAACAAGGTGTTTTTTTTTCTTCAGGAAATCAGTTTAAATAGAAAAACTGTTTTCAGATCCATCTGTATGTTGACAGGATTTCTAATACAAACCTTCCAAACCTCAAATACCTCAAGCTACATTTACTTTTACCCCCAATAAAGGATTAAATAGAGTATCAAACCACCTAAAAATTGAAATAAAAATATTAGAAAGGGTTCTAAATGCTTTCTAAATGCTTTAAATATAATTACAGACTCTTAAAAATGTGGAATGCCAGAATAATCTGTTTATTACTGTAATTTCCCACCCCCTCATGCATACAAGGGCATATACAGACAGACAGGCAAATATCTAGCCTGCCCTCAGGCAGAAGTAGGGTACCACTAGGCTTACAGCTCATGCTCAAAGTGCCATTGACTTGTTTGGCACATCTCTGTTGCCTCTTGTATTTACCTTCACACAGTTATTGTTTGGGCCCCTGATCTACAGCTGAATAGATTTAGGAGATCTTTTGATTAAAATGCTCCTGGGCACCACACAGTAACCCATCTGCGCAAATCAGTTTCAAGTCAGTAGTCAGGGCTCTAACAAAATTGAAATATAGCCAAACTGATGGGCACACCGAGGGAATTTTATTTTGCTTTGATACTTGTGTGTTTCAACTGGATAGTGTAATCTTTCTTAGTGAAAATTAATCTTCTGTTTACATTTAGATTGCTGTACTTTGGTAAAATTGTGTTCTGCTTGGATTACTAATTGGAGCGCTTGTAATGCATTTTTCTTCACTTTCAGTTGTATATGTTATAAAAGGCTGGAGGGATTAATTTATGAAAGAGCTAAATATGTATAGTTTAGCCGAATGTCTGTGAAGGGAGAATATAACAATCTCTAAATATTTGGAGGACTTAAACACCAAGGACAGTAAAATATTGTTTAAGGTGGTCTATTGGACTATAACTGGGGTTAATGAAAGAAAACCAAGCAAGGGAAGTGTAGGCTGAATATAGAGGAAAAGTGCTTTATGGTATGTATGGTCAGTTAGACTATGGGGCAGGTGGTAGTTTCATCTCTACAGTCATTTCAAAGTATTTTAGGAATATCATGTAGAAAACAACACTGCATTGGGTAATGGGTTAGACTAAATGTCTTAATCGGTCTTTTACACCTGACTTTTAGACTGAGTACCTTAGGCTAGAGACCATGCCTTTCTCTCTATTATGTAGCTCTGACAGTGTTTAACAAATAGTGAAGAATAGTAATTTCTATTATAGCCTTTATTTGTAATAGATTTATTTCAGTCACTAAGGGCTATATACTACTCCATCTACAGATGCAACTTCCACAGATGCTCCAAAGTGTTTGTTTCATCAGAATATGGGTGTGTGGCTGACAATGTATAGAAGTTTTTCAGCTATCCCCAGTGAGGCAGAATTGGAGTTTCCACTTGATTTGACAGACTAAATGCTTTCTCTGTCAAGAAAGTGGGTTGTGGCCTTCTACAATCCTCCTGCCCTCACTTCCCTAGTGTAAATCTGTGGGGTCTGCCTATCTCAGAACAACCAAATATCTTTACTTATCATGGAAGATTTTATTAGCAAGAGTTTGTGTTGATGTAACTGTATATACACTATTGCCCCTTTTGGAAACTAGCTCTGTTCAAATATTCATATATTTATGAACCAACTGAGCTGATGCATCTACTTTACTTCATCAGGCAGAAAGATTTTTCAGATCATATGATTTTTTTTTTCCATATGCTACTGTAGATATAGGCAATGAAGAGTGCCACGTGGGAGTGTGCATTTCTATGCATGTACAGCAGAATATTACAAATAGAACTGGGCAGATACCAGATGTCCTCTTTTGGGGAAATTCCATGAGGTTAAATATTTTTTTCCCATTCCAGAACAGAATGAAAACAAACATTTCAAAATTTTCTACAAAACAGGAGGGTTTTTTTGTTTTTTGTTGTTGTTTTTGGGGTTTTTTTGATTTGGGGTTGTTTTTAAACGTTTCATTTCAATAAAATCAAAATGTAGAGTCACAGGGAGAACCACAACAAGGGAGGGCTTGGCAACTTCTTTGAGGACAGATTAAGGGACATAGCAAAAAAGAAGGTTGTTTGCAGCTGCTACGTGAACAATGCTGAGTGTGGTTTGCAGCTGCTACGTGAACAATGCTGAGTGTGGAGTGCTTATTCTGGGCCCGAGAAATGAGCACTGACTGGTGGGATCACATCGTAATGCAGGCAGGGACTATGAGCAGTGGCTGCAGAACTTTCATATGCAAAAGGCCACATTCCTGGATCTGTGTGCCGAGCTCACTTCAGCCCTCTGGCACTTGGACACCAGAATGAGAGTGACACTGATAGTTGAGAAACAAGGGACAATTGCACTGTGGAATCTTGCAACACCAGATTACAAGTGGTCAGGGGGAAATCAGCTTGCAGCTGGGAAATCCACAGTGGGAACCATTGTCATGCAAGTGTGCAGGGCCATTAATCATCTCCTGCTGTGACTCTTGGCAATGTGCAGGACATAATGGTTAGATTTTCAGCAATGGCATTCCCAAACTGTGGTGGGGTGATAGGCCACAATAATACCTATTTTGTCACCAGCCTACTTTGTCACAGAGTACATCAACAGAAAAGGACTACTTTATTATGGTAATGCAAGCATGATGGATCACCAGGGATGCCTGCCCTTATCAATATTGGCTGGTCAGTGAAAGTGCACGACTCTCACATCTTTGAGAACACAGGGATGTTCAGAAAGCTACAAGCAGGCACTGGCTAGACTGGGGTGGTGTCTTGAAAAGATCCTGGCTTAATGCGTAGTTGGATCCCCCTGCTGTGTGTCACCACCCCTCTTCTTTCTCATTTTTTATTGCAGGGGTCTGTGTCTTTGGCTCCTCAGAGGTATCCATGGTGCCGGTGGGGTCTCTGCCGCAAATGGCATACAGCTCATTGTAAAAGTGGCAGGTCTGTGGCTTAGCACCAGATCATGCAGCACTGCTGCTGATCACTGTCCTGATCATCGCTGTCAATCTTTTTCTACGTGTCCGTGTGTCTACAATTGGTCCGTTGATGTGTCTGCACAGCCTCTTCTCCCCACGGGCCCAGGAAATTCATTGCCTCCTGTCTACTCCAGGCAGGAGCACATCTAATGCGTGGAGCCAGTATGGTCGGTTGGGCAGTTGCACACAATGAGTGAGAGATACTAGGTGTGCTCGCCAAGCTGGGCATTCAGGAAAAGGCATTTTAAAGGGGGGAGTTGTGGGGAGCAGCTTCTGGTCTCTGTGTCCCTTGGGCCTCTGTGACATTCACAATTGGGAGTGAGAGGTCATTGTGGGGCATTGTGAGACAGCTGCTGGACGACTGTTAGGATTGACATAAGTAATGCAGTGTCAACACAAGCACTGCATCCACCTCTGTAGGTTGACCATAGCGCCATCTTGTTCAGGGAGGCAATTTTCCTGTATCACTGTAACAGGGCGCTTATGTTGGCCAGAGACACATTTGTGTGTAGACGCAAACCTTTGTTGATCAAACATTTTAGTGTAGACTAAGCCTTAGAATGTATTAAAAGTGGGTTTCCCCCACTGTTTTACTGTTGCCTAACATTTTCAATTTGTTTGATAGGGTTTTTGGAAAGGAATGAGAGGTATGGTTTGGGAATGTGGCATTTTTTTGGAGTCTTTCCATTTTTGTCTGCTTGCTGAAGTAAGTTATTACCTCTCCTTGTTTATTGAAGGCTGCTCGCTGAAGGAGTTAATTTATATGTGTGTATTCTACTTCATGATTGTAAGTTTAATTATTGTTATGACACTCAGAGCTTTGTGTGGCAATCTTTTGTAAATGTCAAATCTTGAAAAGCGGGGCAGGGAGGAGGTGAGTAATTTTATGGAGCTACTGCAAGAGCCTGACTTAATATTAACTGACCAGTTAAACCACTTATCAAGAAGTTAAAAGGGTACACATATTTAAAGTAATAAATAATAAGGTCTGAATCACTCATTTAACACTTCTGTTCCACTGTTTTCTTTTTTAGTATAGACTTTAATTCTATCTGGCTTTTATCTTCTCTTTCACCTTTTCTTCCCTTTGAAAATGATATGGATTCTCTTTCAGATAAGCCTGTTTTTATATCTTTTCCACTTTCTGACAAATAAATTGAGAAACCTGTACAAGAATTATACATTACAGGTAACTTAAAATGTGATATTTAGGAAAATTGTGAAAGGTTTAAACACTTCTCATATTAAATCACATTCTTTTGTACTTTGAGGTCAAGGGGGAATGGTAAGCCCAGTTTAAAACTAATTCAGACTAAATATAATTTGACTGACCAGTGTCAGTGAGGTCAAACCACGTATTGATAGCATAAACACACGTAAGTTACAATACAGTTCAAGAAAATCTTTCCTAACTCACTATAGACATAGCCTGAAAATCCTTTTTCTTATTGCTCTTCATTTGTCCATATAAAATACTATATTAATTAAAACAACCTACCGTCAATATTGTCAACCCAATATGAGCTTTGAATTCCTATTTTTATTCTGCAAATCATGATTTTATTTATCCTGCACTTTTTCACAATGAATCAAAATTCATCCAATCTTCAATTTTGTCTTTGGTTCATTTGCTACTTTGACCTTATCTATTGTATTTTCACATTCTAATGAATTTCCATGTAATTTATTTTATTAAATAAAATAAAACAATTAGTTCAGATAAGGAAATTGGATAATCACCCTCAGGAGTAGGCTTGACCTATTAAAGCTAAATTCAGCAAGATTAAAAGATGAACATTTATTAAAATAATCTTGGTATTTACATATCCATCTTCCTTTAGCTGCTCTTTAATCTTTTGCTCCTGAGAAATAAGTTTCAGTGCTTTTGAGGAATAGCAAAGTTAATGAAACTTTTCTCTGTCTGTGAAATTTATTTCTTACTTGTGTACAACAATAAAGATAATTTTTCTGAGCTAATGACACTTGGGGTATGTCTACACTACAAAATTAGGTCGATTTTATAGAACTCGACCTTTAGAAATTGATTTTATACAGTCGATTGTGTATGTCCCCACTAAGCGCATTAAGTCGGCAGAGTGCGTCCTCAATACCATGGCTAGCATCGACTCACGGAGCAGTGCACTGCGGGTAGCTATCCCACAGTTCCCGCAGTCTCCGCTGCCCATTGGAATTCTGGGTTAAGCTCCCAATGCCTGATAGGGGAAAAAACATTGTCGCGGGTGGTTTTGGGTACATGTCGTCAGTCTCCCCTTCCTTCCTCCATGAAAGCAACGATAGACAATTGTTTCGTGACCTTTTTCCTGGGTTACCCATGCAGATGCCATAGCACAGCAAGCATGGAGCCCACTCAGCTCACCGCTGCTGTTGTGAGCACTGTAAACACCTTGCACATTATCCTGCAGTATGTGCAGAACCTGGCTAAGAGACGCCAGCACAAGGACGATTGTGAGGAGACATGGACACAGATGTTCCTGAAAGCATGGGCTGTGGCAATTGGGACATCATGGTGGCAGTGGGGCTGGCTGATACAGTGGAACACTGATTCTGGGCCCAACAAAGAAGCACGACTGGTGGGACTGCATAGTGTTGCAGGTGATGGGATGATTCACAGTGGCTGCGAAACTTTCGCATGCGTAAGGCCACTTTCCTTGAACTTGGTGAGTTGCTTTCCCCTGCCCTGAAGCACAGGAATACCAAGATGAGAGCTGCCCTTACAGTTGAGAAGCGAGTGGCGATAGCCCTGTGGAAGCTTGCATCACCTGACTGCTACCAGTCAGTCAGGAATCAATTTGGAATGGGAAAATCTACTGTGGGAACTGCTGTGATCCAAGTAGGCAATGCAATCACTGACATTCTGTTATCAAGGGTAGTGACTCTGGGAAATGTGCAGGTCATACTGGATGGCTTTGCTGCAATGGGTTTCCCTAACTGTGGTGGGGCGATAGACAGAATGCATATCCATATCTTGGCACCGGACCACCTTGCCAACCAGTACATAAACCACAAGGGGTACTTCTCAAAGGTGCTGCAAGCACTGGTGGATCACAAGGGACATTTCACCGACATGAACGTGAGATGGCTGGGAAAGGTGCATGACGCTCGATTCTTTAGGAACTCCAGGCTGTTCGAACAGCTGCAAGAAGGGACTTACTTCCCAGACCAGAAAATTACCACTGGGGATGTTGAAATGCCAATAATTATCCTTGGGGACCCAGCCTACCCCTTGCTCCCATGGCTTATGAAGCTGTACACAGGCAGCCTGGACAGTAGTAAGGAGCAGTTCAACTATAGGGTGAGCAAGTGCAGAATGGTGGTAGAATGTGCCTTTGGACGTTTAAAAGCACGCTGGTGCTGTTTGCTGACTAGGTTAGACCTCGGCACAACCAGTATTCCCATTGTTATTGCTGCTTGCAGTATGCTCCATAATATCTGCGAAAGTAAGGGGGAGACATTTATGGTGGGATGGGAGGTTGAGGCAAATTGCCTGGTGGCCGATTTTGAGCAGAAAGGACACCAGGGCAATTAGAAGAGCACAGCTAGATGCGCTGCACATCAGAGAGGCTTTAAAAACCAATTTCATGACTGGCCAGGCTACGGTGTGACAGTTGTGTGTGTTTCTCCTTGCTGCAAACCCACCCCCTTTGTTCATTTTAATTCCATGTAAGCCAACCACCCTCCCCTCTTCAATCACAGCTGGCAAAGGAAATAAAGTAACTATTGTTTTGAAACCATGCATTCTTTCTTTATTAATTAAAAAAACCTGAGATAACTGACAAGGTAGTCCAGGTGGGGTGGGGTGGGGGAGGAGGGAAGGACAAAACCACATTGCTTATTGTAGCCCCACTACAAATCAAAACTGTTTGAATGACAGCCTTCTGTTGCTTGGGCCATCCTCTGGAGTGGAGAGGCTGGGTGCCCAGAGCCTCAACCCCCCCCATTCCCCCCCCACATTCTTGGGCGTCTGAGTGAGGAAGATATGGAACTTGGGGAGAAGGGCAGGCAGTTATACAGTGCATGCAGCGGGGGTCTGTGCTCTTGTTGGCTTTCCTACAGCTTCACCAGATGCCTCATCATGTCCGTTTGCTCCCCCATTAGCCTCAGCATCGCCTCCTGCATCTTCTGATCATGCTCACCAAATGCTTTCCTTGCCTCTGTCACTGAATGCCTCCATGCATTCAGCTGTGCCCTATCAATGCGGGAGGATTGCATGAGCTCGGAAGACATGTCATCGCATGTGTTTTTTTTGCCTTCTAATCTGCGATAACCTGGGACGGAGATGATAGGGGGAGCATAGAAACATTTGCACCTGCAGGGGAATAAAAAGGGAGTGTAAAATTGAAGATGTTACATTTCTGAGAACAAAAGGGACACTCTTTCACAGTGAATCAGGCAATTCACAGTAGACAGCACATGTGGTTTAGGTGCAAGGTCACATTTTGCCTTTTATATTGAGCGCCTGCCGGTATGGTGACACATCACACACGGCTGGGCAACAGAATTTGGTTTCCAGTCAGCCATGGTAAGCCAAAGGGTACACGGGGTTGGCTTCTTACACCTTCAGACTGCAGCACCCTCCTTTCCCATAGCAAGCAATGCCGGTTAGGTTTCTCATTTAAAAGGAGGGGTTGCAGTTTTTGGGTGGATGTGCAGCACACACCTCCCCCCACCCCACTATTCTCTGGGATGATCCCTTCACCCCTCCCCACACCGTGTGGCTATTCTCCAGGATGATCCCTTTTAGCCAAGTGCAAACAGCCCAGCATGAACGGGGTCCTTTTACTCTTCCCTTACAAAAATTCCCCTATTTCAACCAGGTGACCATGAATGATATTACTCTCCTGAGGCTAACACAGAAAGATATAGACCAAATGTTGCTTGAATGCAACCAAAACCCAGGACCACTCGCTGCCATGCTTTGTGCTGCAGTGATTCCAGACTACTTGCTACTGGCTTGGCATGGTAAAGCGTCCTACTGTGGAGGATGAAATAAAGCAGCCCTCCCCAGAAACCTTCTGCAAAGGCTTTCAGAGTACCTCCAGGAGAGCTTCATGGAGATGTCCCTGGAGGATTCCTGCTCCATCCCCAGACACGTTAACACACTTTTCCAGTAGCTGTACTGGCTGCGAATGCATCCGAATTCTTCAGGGCAAATCAAACATTAAACACAATTGCTTTTAAACCCTGTACCATAGTTACAAATGTGCATGCACCAGAGGTGCCTTCTCTGGCTTCAGGGTCGGGGATCCCGCCTTGGGACGGTATTGGCTCCAGGGTGATGAAAAGGTCCTGGCTGCCGGGGAGAACAGATTCTCCACTTGCCTGCTGCGCATTCTCCTCCTCCTCCTCCTCCTCTTCTTCATCCAAAAAGTCCTCCTCCTTGTTGTGTGAGATTCCCCCCTTGCAGGCGTCCATGGACAGTGGTGGGGTAGTGTTAGGGTCCCCCCCCTAGAATGCTATGCAGCTGATCATAGAAGCGGCATGTATGGTGCTCTGACCCAGAGCAACCATTTGCCTACTTTGTCTTTTGGTAGGCTTGCCTGAGCTCCTTAACTTTCACGTGGCAGTGCTGTGTGACCCTGTTGTAGCCTCTCTCCACCATGACCTGTGCGATTTTGGCATATATATTAGCATTTCTTCTCTTTGATCGGAGTTCGGCCTACACAGATTCTTCTCCCCCTACAGTGATCAGATACAGTGTCTCCCTTTCGGTCCATGCTGGAGCTCGTTTGCAATTCTGGGGGGGACTGCATGGTCACCTGTGCTACTGAGTTCGCCACGCTGATCAAACAGGACATTAAATTCAAAATTTCCCGGGACTTTTCCTATGTACCTGGCTAGTGCATCGGACTTCAAAGTGCTATCTAGAGCGGTCACATTGGAGCACTCTGGGATAGCTCCCGGAGGCCAATACCGTTGAATTGCGTCCGCACGACCCCAAATTCGACCCAGCAAGGTCGATTTTAGTGCTACTCCCCTCGCCGGGGAGGAGTACAGAAGTTGATTTTAAAAACCCTTTAGGTCAACGGAATGGGGTTGGTTGTGTAGACACATTAATTTTAAAATTGACCTAATGCGGCTACATTCGACCTAACCCCATAGTGTAGACCAGGGCTTGGTAGACTTTAGTACCACAGAACTTTAGGATTTTCAATCCCAGGATCCTTGATTGAATTCCAGGGCAATACACCTCTGTTATTTTTATTTATAGTAGAAGTGAAGCTTACATAGCAAAATGTGATGCTAGTTGTCTAAGAACTACGGTAGCTTCCTTCTTGTTCCAGAGATAAATGCTTCTCAACTGCTCATTAAATACTGCACAATTTCATGGTGTATAAGACATAGGGAAATATTTGTGAGGAACAAAGAGATGAAGAAAACTTCCCTGTTTCATGCTTCCTGTTAAGAATAGTGTAATATACCAAGGTACCATATAACTGAAGTGAAATCTGATTATAATATAATAAAAATAACAATTATCACAATGCTTTGTATTAATACGATGTTCATCCCAGAATTTCTAAACACACTACAGAAGTTACTTTATTCCCATTTTACAGAAAGTAAATTAAGACTCAGAAGGTGAAATCCTTGTCCTATTAAAGTTAATGAAAAACTCCCAGTGAAGTCAGGGTTTCACCCAATGAGTTTAAGTGATTTACACAAGTCAGTAACAAAGATGGGGACAGAAGTCAAGTCTCCCAACTTCTGGCTGCCTAGCTCTTACCACTAGAAAATACTTCCTCTGCGGTGAATAGAAAACTTTCAACAGTCTGTCAGATGAAAATATCCCTCTGAGATGTCTTTAGGTCTTATAGCCCTAAAAAGAGAGAGAGGAAAAGATTTATCATTTGGTGCAGCTAAAATATAGGCATCATAAGATTTGAACGCAGTGTTGTTTATTTAACTGTTGTTAGTTTAAAATGACAGCCCATTTTTAAGTTTTTCCCACATCTGAAAATACTGATCAGCATCGAAAAAAAACATTTCCTTATGGATGAAACCAGACAAATTAGATTGGAGACCTTTACAGATATTAATACTTAGCTAAGCAGCATAATGGAATTGCTTTAATCATTTCTATGCCACAGGGCCCAGAATGTCACCTTCTGAGTAAAGATGAACAAACCTTGCTCTTTTGGTTCATGGTTTGTTTAAGATCCAGTCAACTAATCCCACCTCTCTTTCCATATTTAGTATAGGCTTTTTCCAATAAACAGTTTTTGGTTCCTCGCTTCTGCTGTCAGTGTCTATTCAATCTTTGCTGTCTCAACGTGAACAGCATCATAGGATCCTTTTGTGATCTGCTACTTTCACACCTGGCTTGGTGGGATGCAATAGCACATGTGAAACCCTTTTCTGGCTGCACACGGTGGAAACACATTTTATTGAGAGTAAGTGAAGAATATAGGCACAGGTGGTCAGGTGGCCAGTAAGACTGCTGGGACCACTGCCTGGGCTAGCAGGAAATGGAGAGCACTCTAAAAAGGTGAGAAGGCATGTGTAAAATGTTGAATTTTAAGGCTGCGTTGTCATGATGACAAGCCATGGCTCAGATTGAAGTATCAAACAAAAGTTGTTTCTATTTTAGTTTGGTGGTTGGTTTTGTTGCATCCTGTGGGATAAATTCACTGCTGGCATAGGTTGACTTCAGTGGGAGTTGCAGGTGCTCAGTTATTCTAAAAATCATGCCATGTTGGCTCTGGCACACGTGAGATCAAGCTGTAATTTGGGTTACATGTTGTAGAATGGATTCACTTTTAAACAACACCCACAGCTCCTAGAATGTCTGTCTCTACACTCTGGAATTAACTCCCAGAAAAATAAGACAAAAACACCACATCATCTGTGGGCACAAAATGATCACACTATATCTGACCTCAAAGTTCTCGTAATGAAATAACTGCTTGATGCTCCAGAACTAGTCTGTTTGTTGTCCCTACTGCTAGTGCTTACATTAGATCTATTATTTGCTGACAGGACCTGCTGCCATTCCCAAACAGAAATTCCTTGCCTGTTTCGTCAGTCATCACAGCCTGCTGCTGGCCAGATACAGCAGGCATTGTCTGTTGCTACTTGACTGTAGCTATGCTTTCCTCTCGATACAGGGGATATCATATTAGGAGGATCAAGTGGGCATACATAGCAGATCAATTTCCTACAATGGCAGGGGTCTAAAAGTTTTGGTGGACCTCAGTCCTTCCTTTCTTTTATGTTTTAGTGCAGTGACAAACAGGACTTTTCACAGTCCTGGAACAAAGAAGAGGAACAAAGAAGAGTTTCAAGGAGCGGGGTGTCCAGTTGGAGGGGAGCTTGCAAGTAAAGAACTAAGCCATCAAATTTTGTCTGCCACAGAAAACCACTTTTAAAGGCCAAAGAGAAGAACAGAGTAATGCCACCAGTGAATTTCCTAAGGCCTGGCTCATATTGAGTGCCGAAGCCTGCAGCCTGATGAAAGTACAGTAGTCTAATAGAAAATGAGAGCAGCTTTTATAAAGGCTTTCCTTTAGTGTTGCATTTTAAAAGTCTAATTTTAAGTATTTAGACAGTATATCAGAGGGGAAGGGAAAAAGATACATAGTGATGTGTGCCTTTCTTTTATTACTATGAATGAATATATCCCTCTTTTGGCATTTGACGAAACTGTCAGGGATCCAGAGGCTAAACTGAGGACTAGTCTATGCTGCGCACTACATTGGGGCAGCTGCACCGCTGTAGCATGTCTGGTGAAGACACGCTATGCCAACGGGACAGCGTTTTCCCATCAGCATAATTACTCCACCTAAATGAGAGGTGGAAACTGTGTTCTCCCGCCGACATAGCACGATATAGATATCGCTTTAAGTCAATGTAATTTATGTCTCTCAGAGGGGTGGCTTTTTCACACCCTGGAGCAACATAAGTTACATCAACTTCAGCGGTAGTGTAGATAAGTCCTGAGACACTTAATAGCCAAAAGAGGTTACTTATTTTGTGTGTGCTTACAAGCCTTTGCTTAAAGATAGAGGTGATGAAAAGAGACACCAGAGGAAAATAAGGACTGGCCAATATTCATATATGAATGCGCAACACTGCACAATAGAAGGGAAGGGAATGCGAAAACTAAGTGCACCTTCATTTTGATAATGCTGAAATTCATTCAGTGCTTAAAGATGCTCTAACCTGGATTCTTCATAGCGAATGTTTGAGTTTAACAGGAGATTTTAGCTCAGGTGAGGAAATGTCCCAGTGTCCAGTACAGCTGTTCAACTAGTTTATTAGTAGTAACAGCACTTTCAGTTTCTGGTATTTCTTCAACAAATAATTATTTCCAACAAAAATTTTCCAATTATCATCCAGCTTTAGTAATGTGTTTGGGTAGATTAAATTACACTATGGGCCAAATTCTCAGGTAGTTTAAATTGAAAAGGGTTAGGACAGAAGAGCTCTCTCCAGCTAAGGAAGTAATTTAACTTGATACTTAGAATCGCGGTGAATGCAATACTAAAATAAATGATTGATTAAAATAGATAAGTGTCTTGGCCAACTATATGTTATAGTTGAGCTACAAAAAGAACTCCTTTAATTCCCTTGGTATTATAAAACAGATGCAATCCAACTATTCAAGTGAACTCTTTCTAGTCCCAAGGCAAAATATTACATTACCATCAGATTATGCATTCGTATGATGACTTGATGAGTTTTTAAATGGCTCTGTTCACCAGTGATGGCCTCCTTCTGAGGTTTTGTCTGCTCACTGTTGTCATAGGTACTGCTAACATCTCTGAAATCTGCATGATATATCGTATGTGCTGCATCTCTAGGTATTGTAAAGTGGGTGCGTTTTTAAAGCATAATAATCCATGCCATGTGTGAATAGTTGGTAAGCTCAAGAGCTAAGTATGGCAATTTATCTTGACTAAAGAATTAAATGAGTTGCTAATAGTATTTTATATAATAAAAATATATAAACACAATTTGTAAAGTTTCACATTTACCATGGTCCTTTCAGATCATTTTGAGGCATGTTGGTAAAGCATTGTGGGGTAATTTAGCCTATGCCCTATGCTGTGCCTGTTATGTAATTCTGTTCACTTATATACCACCTATTCTTCTCTGAAGATTTCAGAGTACTTTACAAACATTAATCAGTTGACACCACACAATATTATATTGATGTCTCCATTTTGCTGGTAGGGAAACAAAGGTACAAACAGATCTAGGCCTAAAATTTCAGAAATGGCCACTGATTTTTGGGTGCCTCAGTTTTTATGTGTTCAAAATATTTTTGACCTGATTTTTTTTCAGAGATGCTGAGCACCAGCACTTCTTACTGACATCAACTGGACTCTGAGCACTTCTAAATATGAGGCGCACATTGTATAAAGTTGAAAATCTCAAAAACATGAGCACCCAAAATCAGAGGCCACTCCTGAAAATGTTAGCCATGTAACTTGCTTAAGGTTATGCAGAAGATGAGTGACAGAGCTGGGCAAGTGAGTTTCATAGTCAGTAACAGAACCCAAGAGTCCTGAGTCTCCCAGTACACTGATCTTACCACTAGATAACATTGACTCCCCACTATCTGGTAGAAAAATTGGGGACTTAACAGCCTGCAGAACTGCCAGTCTGGCCTCTCAATCACACTACATTCACTGACAAAATTCAAAGTGGAAAAGGGTCATAGAAGTCATGGACAAGATGAATGGCTGGGATCGTTGGCTCCATTAAAAAGACTGTCACCCTCCTTTACGAGGAATGCACTGAACTTATTGCTCTTCCCTTGAAGTAGCTCTTCTTTAAAGTTCACCTTTAGTTTTTGATAGGAATCGTGGCACTGGGCGGAAAGGAAAGAATAATAAAAGAATATGTGGTTGCTAAAGATAAACACCTTAATGTTTTATGTCTCCTTCAATGTGTGGCCTTTCTTTCCAAGTCAGTTTCCCTGCAGCAGGATAAAACATGAATTAAGAAGTTCAGATTGTAATATCAGAAGGGAAACTACTGCAATAGTATGGTACTCTAGTACTTCATGTAAAATTGTAATCACCCTGTAGACTGATACAGGAAGTAAAGTTATAGCAAAAAAACTCTATGAGGAAGAAGGATAATGGCCTCAGAAGATTTGTTAAAAGTTACAGTCAGTAAAGTAAAACAACAATTACTAGTGGAAAATACATTGAAGGGCATAGAATCATAAAGGGAAGGGACCTTGATAGGTCAACTAGTCCAGTCCCTTGCACTGAAGCACGACAAAGTATTATCTAGGTCATCCTTGATAGGTGTTCATCTAACTGTTCTTAAAAACCTCTAATGACAGAGATTCCACAATATTCCAAGGTAATTTGTTCCAGTGTTTAACTACTCTTACAGTTAAGAATCTTTTGCTAATGTGTAACCTAAATCTCCCTTGCTGCAATTGAAGACCATTACTTCTTGTCCTGTCAATGGATAAAGAGAACAGTTTATCACCATCCTCTTTATAACAACCTTTTGCATACTTGAAAACTGTTATCATGTCCCTTCTCAGGCCTGGTCTACCCTAGGAAATTGAGTTGGTATAGCTACATCCACACCTCTGAACAATGCGCTTACCTGACCTAACCCTTGTTGTAGACAGTGCTAGGTTGATGGGAGAAGCCCTCCCATTGGTGTAGGTAGCATATTCACTGAAGTTACAGTCATGTGACTGCACTACTGCAGCATTTTACATGTAGACAAGCCCTCAGTCTTCTCTTCTCCAGACTAAACAACCCCAACAATTTTCCAAACTTCCCTCCAAGGTCAGGTTTCCTGGAATTATTTTTGTTGTTGTCTTCTAGACTTTCTCCACTTTGTCCACATCTTTCCTGAAATGTGGTGCCCCAAACTGAACACAATACTTCAGCTGAGGCTGAATAGAGCAGAAGAATTACTTCGCATGTCTTACTTATAACACTCTCGCTAATACATCTCAGAATGATGTTTCCCCTCTCCCACCACCGTTTTTTTTTGCAACAGTGCTATGTTGTTGACTCATTTAGTTTGTGATCCATTATAACCCCCAAATCCTTTCCTGCAGTATTCTTTCCTAAGCAATCATTTCCATTTTATATTTGTGCAATTGATTATTCTTTCCTAAGTATAGCACTTTTTATTGGTCCTTACTGTATTTCATCCCATTTACTTCATCCTATTTCTCCAGTTTGTTAAAATCATTTTGCATTCTAATCCCATCCTCTAAAGTGCTTGTACCCACTCCCAGCTTGGTATCGTCCACAAACTTTATTGGTGTACTCTCTATGCCATTATCAAAATCATTTATGAAAATATTGAATAGAATTAAACCCAGGACTGATCCCTGCAGGACCCCACTTCATATGCCCTTCCAGTTTGACCGTGAACCACTGATAACAACTATGAGTATGGTTTTCCAACAAGTTGTGCACCCACTTTATAGTAGGCTTGTCTGGGCTATATTTCTCTCGTTTACTTATGAGATGGTAATATGAGACAGTAGGAAAGCCTTACTAAAGTTGAGATACATCACATCATCTGCTTCCCTCTATCTACAAGGCTTGTTACCCTGTCAAAGAAGGATAATAAGTTGGTTTGACATGATTTGTTCTTGACAAATCCATGTTGACTGTTACTTATCCCTTATCATCATCTAGGTACTTGCAAACTGATTGTTTGATTATTTGCTACATTATCTTTTTGAGTACTGAAGTTAAGCTGACTCGTCTATAATCCCCGGGTTGTCCTTATTCCCCTTTTTATAGATAGGTACTATATTAGCCCTTTTCCAGTCCTCTGGGATCTCTCCTGTTCTCCACACGTTCTCAGAGATAATCGCTAATCTCTTCAGCCAGTTCCTCAAGTATACTAGGATGTACTTCATGACGCCCTGGTGACTTGAAGACAGCAAACTTGTCTGAGTAATTCTTAACTTGTTCTTTCCTTATTTTAGCCTCAGATCCTATCCCATTTACACTGATGTTCACTCTGTTAGTTGTCCAATCACTAAACTTTTTGGTGAAAACTCAAACAAAAAGACATTTAACATTTCAGCCATTGTTGTGTTTTCTGTTATTGTCTTTCCCTCTCATTGAGTAATGGGCCTACCTTATTCTTGATCTTCCTGTTTCTTCTAATGTATTTCTAAAATGTTTTCTTGTTACCCTTTATGTCCTTAGCTAATTTAATCTTGTTCTGTGCCTTGGCCTTTCTAATTTTGTCCCTGCATTCTTGTGTTGGGTTTTTTATATTCATCCTTCATAATTTGACCTAGTTTCCACTTTTTGAGTTTCAGGTCCCTGAAGAACTCCAGGTTAAGCCAAGGTGGTCTCATACTGTATTTACTATCTTTTCTGTGCATTGGGATAATTTGCTCTTGTGCCCTTAATAACATTTATTTAAAAAACTGCCAGCTCTCTTGAACTCTTTTTTCCCTTAGACTTACTTCCCACAGGAAGTACCTATTAATTCTCTGAGTTTGTTAAAGTACCCCTTTGTGAAGTCCATTGTCTTTATTCTGCATGATGAAAATATTTTAAGTAAGAAACAGTATCTTAACTCTGATCTACCTGTGTCTGTCCATGTTTCACCTTCCTACAAATAAAATCTGTGCAATCAGTTAAGAGTTAAGATTCTAAGGCTGTAATCCAGTAAAGCACTTAGGGATGGACTGTAGGATTAGAGTCTGCCATGAATAAGGGTCAGTTTGCAGTTGCATTGCCCTGGGAACAAAGTATTAACTGAGTTAGACAGAATTCCTTCTCCACTCCCCTTATGCTCTGAGGAGTGGAGTAAGATCCTTCAGCTCCTTTTGTGGAGCAGTTATTCCCCAGAGTGCACTTGGCAAGTAAGTGGGAGGGTGAAGCCAGATCTCCTCCCATACTTTGCATTTTTCTACTTCCTTCCTGCCCACGTGCTAGCATGTTTGGATTAGTAATCTGAGCAGCACAGAGCTGGATTGTAAGGAAAGTTTTATTTCCCTTATTCCTCTGTTGAGTGAAGGCTGCAACAATCTAGCCTTTAAGCACTTGTGTAAATTAGTCACATGAGTAGATTGACCAGATGTCCGGTTTTCGACCAGAACATCTGGTCGAAAGGGGACCCTGGCTGATCCGGTCAGCACCGCCGACCAGGCCATTAAAAGTCTGGTCGGCAGTGCTAAGGCATGCTAGTCCCTACCTGTCCTGGCTGGCACCATGCTGCACCCCAGAAGCGGCCAGCAGGTCTGGCTCCTAGCCCGGGGGAGGAGGGGCACTGGCTCCACACTCCCATTGGCCAGTTCCCAGCCAATGGGAGCTGGGGTGGGGGGTTGGCTGTGGGTGAGAGCAGCACGTGGAACCTCCTGGCTCCCCTGCCTAGGACCTGGACCTGCTGGCTGCTTCTGGGGCATGTGCGGTGCAGTGCCAGGACAGGCAGGCAGCCTGCCTTAGGCCCCTCACTGAACCACTGACCAGGAGCCCCCTGAGGTCAGCTCATGTCCCAACAGCCTGGCAGCCCTGAGCCCCTCCCAAACTCAGAGCCCCCTCTTGCACCCCAAACCCCTCATCCCTGTCCCCAGCCCAGAGCCCTCATCCCCTCCTGCACCCCAACCCCATGCCTCAACCGGCAGCCCCCTCATGGACTCTGAATCCCTCAGGCCCACCCCCACAGCCTGGAGCCCACTCCTGCACCCCATCCTTAGCCCAGAGCCCTCACCCCCTCCGACACCCGAACCCCTTGCCTCAACCCAGAGCCCCCTTCTGCACTCTGAATCCCTTGCCCCCCCAGCCCCCCTGCAGCCTGGAGCCCATCTTTGCCTCAGTAAACAGCATTACCAACTCTTGCTATTTGCTCTTCAATCTTACGATATTTGGTGATTCGAAGGCAAGTGATTAGGTCGTAATCTCAGCCTTCGTTTTTTGTTTTTGTTTTAATTTCCTCGCCCTTGTAATGGTGAAGAAAAGCCTGAAAAAACAACCCAGGTGCATCCTAAAGGCTCGGAAGACAAAGGACAAATACCAAACTTTTTTTTTTTGACATCTCATGATTTTTAAGCCAATCTTATGATTTGAGGCCCCCAGCTCATGATTTTGAATGCTTGGGCTTAACAATAATGAATGACTGAATATTTGGGTGTTTCTGTGCAGTGTTGAAGTGAGCAGACAGCAATAACATGGAGAAAACATGGAAGTAAGTACTCATTTTCAAAGGGCCTGTGATATGTTGTTCATCCCACACTAGCTTACAAGGGGTTAATGAAGCTGAGAAGGGGCCAGTTAAGCAAACAGGCCACAGCAGAGGGCAATTAGGTGGCTTAAGTAGCTCCTGAATGATGATGGAGCTCAGCTGCGAAGGAACAGACAGGGCTAATATAAAACCAGGAAGCTGGCTTCAGAAGAGGTCTGCAGTGAAGGAGCCAGTAGCCACTGTCTGGACATTAGCAAGTGAAGGAGAGAAGCGTAGAGAAGACGGTGTAGGGAAAGGCTCGGGGAAATGGCGACAAGGTTTAAGATAGTACAGATCTTGGCTTCTGTTAGAGGGTCTCTGAGCTGGAATCTGGAGCACAGGCTGGGCATGGGTTCTCCTGCCATCCACCAGGGAAGTGGCACAGACGAGGCAGTGGAGAAGAATACTGCATAGGAAAGTCGTCTAGTGGGACTTTGGTACCCTGGAATGGGAGAGTTATAGTGATCTGTCCAGAGGGCCAAGCCACAAAAAGAGAGCACCATGAGTTTCAGAGAGAGAGAGGAAAGAAGCAGGGCATGTGAACTAGCAGAAGAAGGGGCCTATGGGCCTGGAAAGAGCTAATTCCCAGGAGGAGGCCCCCTAGCAGTGGGTGTACCCCATGACAGGGTCCCATCTTGTAAATTGCTGAGTAAATAACAGATGTTGAGAATACTCAACTCCCAGGATGAGGTCTTGATATTCCCAGAGGAATCTAGCATATCTTCTCACTGTTTGTTCTGATAGTCTTAGAGATTTTTGTAGTCGCACCACGGTAGCCATTTTTTCATCATTTGATCATAGTCAGCAGTTACTAATAGGCTATGACTACACTGCACACCACTGATGGCTACATGCTCCAGTGAAAAGCAAGTGGGATCTTTTCACGTCGGTGAAAGTCTCTAGCAGAGGGGATGCAGCAGGAAAGTCTCCAGCAGTGGGATGCTACGCTGCTAACAAAATGTGGCGCAGACGGAGAGCACACCTTGGGCAAGCAGTGCATATATGATATGTACTCTGGTACTTAAGGCATGTCTTTACTCTGTTCATGTAAGCCATGCCTCATGTTCCACTCTGCTATTCATACCTTTGTGGCGGTGTGTGTACACCCCACCCCGAGAACAGGTGGACAGTGCCGTTAAGTCTGCTTGTCCGTCTCCAATCTCACCACCCCAGGATCCAAGGACCAGAGCAAAGGTAATAGCCCTGGTGCCCAGGATAGCATGGCCTAGTGGCCAGAGCCAGTAGCGTGGCCCTTTGGTGCAGAAACAACAAGGAATCTGGTGGCACCTTAAACACTAACAGATTTATTTGGGCATAAAGCTTTCGGGGGTAAAAAATCCACTCCTTCAGATGCATTGAGTGAAAATTACAGATACAGGCATAAATATACTGGCACATGAAGAGAAGGGAGTTACCTTACAGATGGAGAACCAATTTTAAGGCCAATACAGTCAGGCTGGATGTGGTCCACTCCCAATAATTGATGAGGAGGTGTCAATACCAAGAGAGGGAAAATTGCTTTTTTAGTGTCTTTGGCCCAGGGCACTGTGGCCTAATAGCTGGTACCTAAGGGGCCGCCAGCAAAGGGGGGAGCAGGCAGCCCATGCGGGGGGGGGGACGGGGGACACAGGCCCACCCAACTCCTCCAGGCCAGGGCCCTAGCGGTGGCAGAGCAGTCCACCACCGGCTCAGTGGGGAATCCCACTGAAACACGCTGAGCTTACCCAGGTGGGAGATACCACTCCGGCACCCCCACCCTGCCGGGGTCACTTCCTACTGTTGTCTCAGGTGTGGCAGTCCATGAGGTTTCAGGGTCTCCAGGCTCTGCCGCACAGGTCACTTCCTGTGGCTCGGTTGGTTGCAGGGGTCCAAGTCTGCTCTTGGGGCCCGTAGCCAATCCTCAGGGGGAGCTCCCAGTACAAGTTCTTTCCCTCCAGTATCCAGCCCCAAATGATCTGGGCTTCCTCCCTTTATACTGCTGTAGCATATGGAGCAGTCTGCTGTCTATAATGTGGGTTTAACCCGGTCTTGGCTAGTGCAGGATATGCACACCCTGTCACATAACTGCACTTAGGGGGGCTACGTGTGTATGCATGCTCTCATCTCCAAAAGAAGCATGCAGTGTAGACACATCCATAGATATGCACAAAGACGCAACTTCTACTTAAAGGATTGCTAACTTAAAAATCATACTTCTGTTTGAAAAGTTACAGATAACACCTAAGTTAACTAGAAATACCATTGAAAGAGATTAAAAGGGGCAGGGGAATCATTGTTTTCAGGATCATTTACTTAGTGCATTTGGCATAAATTTGTGTGTGATCAGTTTTACCTTGTGTGTGTGTGTGTGTGTGTGAGAGAGAGAGAGAGAGAGAGAGATTTCCCCAAAACAGAAGAGAGAGAAAAAATAAATAGGAAAGTGTGGACATAAAGCCACAGGAACTTGCAAGAAGACTCAGGAGCAAGTATAGTATCTGAAAGCATATTTAACTTTTTAATCAAAACTAATTAAATTTCAAATTGATGGTGACCTTTAATAAAGAACTAATTGGTTACAGTAGATTATCTTAACTGAAATCAAGTTGGTGGAGTGTGGACATCTTTTTCACTAAAGGAGACAAAAAGAAGCTTTTGCAAGAGATTTTAGCAATTTGCAAAACCAAGTTTTTGCTTCAGGTTTAATCCTATAATCACACACAATATGCAGACAGAAAATGTTACAGTTTTTAGTTTTAGTGGAATTGACTCAGAAAAATGTTACACTTAGAGAGATGTTGCCTTAGTTGAAGAAAGAGTAAACCTGAATGTGATGAAATCTGCTCCAAAGCATTTATCAAACATTGTGAAAATCTGCGAGATTAGCAACAACACTTTTGTCTGGTCAAGGGCAAAAGGTTCTTGGAAACTGTATAACAGAGAAGATTCTCTTCAATTAATAATCTCAGAAAAGTTTGAAATGTGCTGGAAAAGAAAGCCACAGAGGTGGACTCCCATTCTGAAAACACTTACATATATGCATAATTTTTACTCCTTCACAAAGGCAAGATGCTGAATGGACGCAATGGGAATTGTGGATACTCAATACATCACCCTGTAGTTTCACCTTACTTATGCTGAATATACACATGTACAATACATGTCTCCTCAGTTATTTTCTCTGTGAAATGGAGGCAATGGCTGAGCTTCGTAGTTTAAGCATTAGAGCTAGAATCCTAAGAACCAAAGCCTCAAACTCTTGTGAGATCAGGTCATTGGCTGAGACACACACATTGAGTTCAGTATACGTGAGTCTTTTGGATGAGATCTTAATACAGTACCATGGTACTGTTTGTGCACAGACATGAAATACACAGTGTCCCTTTTTTTCAAAATTGGGTCTTTGTCAAAATGTCTATTATCTTAATATTGCACAGTGTGCTATGTACAGGTAGCTGCTCTCCACACCAGATGAAGATGCATTTCACTGTTGCAGTCGGTATATGGATTGCAAAGCACCTTGTGACTTTGGCTTCAAAAAGCTCTATAATGCTGCAGACTATTACTATATATTGTAATTTAGTCAAAAATTAGAATTTTTCTGTCTGTTTTAGGTACTCATAAGACTCCCATTATACTCCTGTACTCTAGAGCACCTCACAATCTTTAATGTAATCATCCTCCTACCTTTGTGTGGTAGGGAAGTATCATAGAAATGTAGGGCTGGAAGGTCATCTTGTCCATTCCTAATGCTGAGGCAGGATTAAGTACTATTATCCTTATTTTACAGATGGGGAATTTAGGCATAGATAGGCTAAGTGACTTGCCCAACATTACAGGAAATCTGTGGCACAGCAGGGAAGGATATCCCCCTGCTGGAGGATTTTTTCTCCAAATAAATGTAAACAAATAGAGAAAAAGTATTAATCACAGAATCAGAGAAATGTAGGACTGAAAGGGACCTCAAAAGTTCCCTACTCAAAAGTTCTACTCAAAAGTTCAAGTAGTGCAAACCCCTGCATTGAGGCAGGACCTAGTAAACCTAGATCAACCCTGACAGGTGTTTGTCTAACCTGTTCTTAAAAACTTCCTATGGCTTTCCACAACCTCTCTTGGAATCCCATTTAAATTCTTAACTAACCTTATACTTAAAAGGTTTTCTTAATATCTAATCTAAATCTTTCTTGTTGCAGATTAAGCCAATTATTTCTTGTCCACTGAAGGAAGGACATGGAGAACAATTGATCACAGTCTTCGTTATAACAACCCTTAACTGTTGAAGACTGTTATTAGTTCCCTCCCTACCAGTCTTCTCTTCTCAAGACTGAACATGCCCAGGTTTTTTAACCTTTCTTCAGAGGTCAGGGTTTCTAAAACTTTTTTTTAATTTTTGTTGCTCTCCTCTGGACTCTCCATTTTGTCCACATATTTCTTAAAGTGTGATGCCCAGAATTGGACACAGTACTCCACCTGAGGGATCACTAGTGCTGAGTAGAGAAGGGCAGTTGCCTTCCATGTCACACACGCAACATTCCTATTAATACATGCTAGGCTATTAGCCTTTTTTCCAGCTGCATTACATTCCTGGTCATATTCAATTTGTCATCCACTCTAACCCCCAAATGGTTTTCAGCAGTACTACTGCCTAACCATTTATTACCCATTCTGTAGTTGTGCATTTGTTTTTTTCCTTCCTAAGTGCAGTAGTTTTCACTATTGAATTTCATCCTGCTGATTTCAG
The DNA here is from genome assembly GCF_965140235.1 of Caretta caretta. Taxonomy (NCBI): domain Eukaryota; kingdom Metazoa; phylum Chordata; order Testudines; family Cheloniidae; genus Caretta; species Caretta caretta. Next base: position 49,139,349 of record NC_134216.1, on the reverse strand, counting down.
ACTAATTTTCCTATTTGTCAAAAGTCATTTCAATTGCAAGCCTTCTTGGTGTCATCTGCAGATTTTATAACTGTACTTTCCACTCCATTATCCAAGTCTTTAATGAAAATGGTGAATAGTACTGGATCCTGGATAGACTCCTATGGTAGCCCCTCTAGGTAGGTCCTCCTAGTTTGTGTAAACCATTGATAACTACACTTTGAGTAAAGTCTTTCAACCAATTTTACACCCACCTTGTAGTAATTTTATTGACTCTATTTCCCAAGTTTGCTTATGAGACTGTTCTAAGGGGGGAGGGATAGCTCAGTGGTTTGAACGTTGGCCTGCTAAACCCAGAGTTGTGAGTTCAATCCTTGAGGGGGCCATTTAGGGATCTGGGGCAAAAATTGGGGATTGGTCCTGCTTTGAGCAGGGGATTGGACTAGATGACCTCCTGAGGTCCCTTTCAACCCTAATATTCTATGATTCTATGAATGTCATGTGAGCCTGTGTCAAAAGCCTTACTACAATCAAGATATATCACATCTACTGCTTGCCCCCATTCCCTAGGCCAGTAATCCTGTTGAAGAGGGAAATTAGTTTGGTCTGGCATGATTTGTTCTTGACCAATTCATGTTGGCTATTACTTACAACACTATTATCCTCTAGGTGCTTACAAATTAATGTCATATAGCTTTTATTCTGCCCTTTACAACGTTTAATAAAATGACAATAGACCACTCTATCATTAAAGCATTTTCATTAGGAATGTCAGAAAGGGATATTCAAGTGAGCTTTGTTATGTAGGAGTGAAAAATAACTGGATTTGCCAGAGAAAAGGCCAATTAACGAAATTCCTTTTTAAATGAGGGTAGAGATCTGATTTTAGCCTCTGTGTGACAGGAACATTGTATAAAATATAGAACAGTTCTTTTGTCTTTTGTTAAAAAACAGGTTATTTTTTAAAAGTCAAACACTGGTATGTGACACTGGACATTTTTTTGTCTGTTTGAGCTACAGTGTACCAAACTCATTGCCTATTAAGAGCATGTGTCTGCTCTACTAAGGCACTAAGTATGTGTCTTCAGCAATCCATGCCGTCAGTCCCTAATCTTTAAAGACCTGTAGGTATCAAATGCTTTCATATTTTCATTTACTCCAAATGTTGTGCACTAGTAGAAAAATGAGTATGAAAAATGAAATAAAATTGTCCTTCATAGTATCAGCTTGAGTGGTAACTATTTTATTAAATGGGGACCTCCAGGGCTGTTCAAGGCGCAATCTTGATTTCACTTTTAAAAGACGCTGCCACTCATTATTCTGCTTACTCCAGTAAGGGGATGCACCTTATCCCTCTGCATATTAAGAATCCCCATAAATTGCTGTTTCATGAGAAATGTGTAGTATACTGCATTGGACTGATGTTGAAAGGGACACTGATAGTTGAGCACTTTCATTGTGGCTTACTGCCATGAGATCCAATAAAGCATAGCTGAACCTTCTAATTCACCATATGGAACATCCCATTAGCGTTTGTTAGATTTGCAATGTATTGTGCTTTAGAGATCTACACTTGTAAAAGCAGTTTGGGGATTTGTTTTTAATCTACCACACTGCCTAGTTGTCGTCTAATTTAATGACACTCATTAGTACACTTAGTATACAATAATCTATGGTACAGGATGCAAATGGGAGTGGCTGTTTTGGAAGACAAGTTTACAATAGCTTGAAAAGCCAAAACTGAGGATCAACCAGTAGTCTTCAGGATACATCTGACAGGATAGTCTACAGGATTCACAATTTTTCTAGACACTAAAAATCACGAACTGAATAGAGACACCGGATTTAAAGTTTATTACAACAATCTATCTCTTACCCCCCCCTGCTTTCCTCCCTGTGACTAGAGAGGTGTTAATGGGCTGCTTCACCTTGAATGGTCCCTTGAAATATGTAACGACTTATGCGAAACAATCTGTTCCACCTTGTGCTAGCTAAAACCCTCAGAGGGCTTGTCTACACTTACAGTGCTGCATCAGCACAGCTGCACCAGTGCAGTTCCGCTGCTATGGCACTTAGGAAGATGCTCCTGCACTGACGGGAAAGCTTCTCCTTTTGGCGTAGGTCAGGGTTCAGCAATCTTTGGCACGCGGCCCATCAGGGTAATCCACTGGCGGGCCGCGAGACATTTTGTTTACATTGACCATTCACAGGCATGGCCCCCCACAGCTCCCAGGTTCGCCATTCCTGGCCAATGGGAGCTGTGGGAAGCGGCTGCAGGAAGCAGCCAATGGGAGCTGTGGGGAGCCGTGCCTGCGGATGATCAATATGAACAAACTGTCAAGTGGCCCTCCAGCGGATAACCCTGACGGGCCGCAGGTTGCCCACCACCAGTATAGAACCTGGTTCTATCATGGGATTTTCTCCATTCAGAATGCTTATGGAATTTGGACTTATTTTACAGATATTTGGACTCTACTGATATTTTAATGTGTCCATTACAACATAACTTGGCAGCTATGAGTGCTCCACATGTCTGTTTTACTCGTCTTTACTCCTTTATTCTAACACTTTAGTATCAACAGATGTCATCAAATGCAAGGATGTTTATGGTACAAATGCTGTCAGACACAATGCAAGCTGGTTCCTATAGAAGATATAGTACTTGTCAAGTTATACAATCTGCTCTTTTAAAGCTCTTGCTATTTGGCACCTTTAAGCCCAGGCGAAATACTCCAGTCAAATTTATGAGCAGGAATACTGCCATCCAAACAGATGGGAGCCATAGGGAGCCAAGAGACCATGTTTGTTCATGAAGTGTGGGTGCTGACCGGATTTCCAGACATAAAATCCAAATGGCTCTGTCCTGAGCTTATCTTCTTAAGGGGATATGTCACTCTTAATCCACCTCTGAGAGAGATTAAACTTTCAGTACAGAAGATCTTCTGCTTCTTCATAAATTGGTTTACTATGAGCACTACTTAAAGATTTTGCTTTCCTGAACTATTGTGTTGTGTTTCTGGACATTGTTAAGAAGCAGCCATAGGTCACCCCAGAGGTCTCTGTATGTCCGCAGTGGGAGATTAATTCACATATCAATATTTCAGAGATTCTTCAATGGTTTCAATTTATAGGGGTTTTTACAGGTGAGTATACAGACAATTAAGAAGAGATATTTAGTGTTTGGGTGTGGTATGGTTATACTTAAGAATATAGGTACTTGGTGTAGTGTTATACATAAGACTATAGGCAGATATTCAATTTGCCATGCTTATGTACAAATACAAATGCACTTGATGTATTATTGTTATACACTGATAGGTCCATAAATAGTTGGTGTAGAATTTTTATACAGAAATAGATAATGGGGATGGTTTATATCAACATAGCTCCATTGACATTAGAAATAGCTATGTTGATTTACACCAACTGAGCATCTGACCTATGGGGACTTAGTGCTGAACTGTTAAATTAGTTAGCTAAGTATTAAAACATGCACTGGGTTGCATATATTATATAGATTTAGTTGGGGTTGGTACTGCTTTGAGCAGGAAGTTGGACTAGATGACCTCCTGAGGTCTCTTCTAACTCTAATCTTCTATGATTCAATTAGCCTCTTACTCCACCTTTTCATGTTCTCTGTATATATGTATAAATATATCTTCTTACTATATGTTCCAGTCTATGCATCCAATGAAGTGGGCTGTAGCCCACGAAAGCTTATGCTCAAATAAATTTGTTAGTCTCTAAAGTGCCACAAGTACTCCTGTTCCTTTTGTGGATACAGACTAACACGGCTGCTATTCTGAAACCTGAAATATGAAACAGTCTCTTTCTAATCCATTTGAATTAGGTGGAGTGGTGTAGAGTGAAAAAAGGAATCTAATGAAGTCTTCATCCCCTGTTGTCTCAGATGGGCTGGTATGAAAATTATTAATATGAGTCTCAGAAAGCTACCAAGAACTGTACATTTTAAAACAACAGCGATATTAAAAGCTAAAATCCCATCTTTAATGGGCCCTTCTGAGCCTTGGTAGAGTGCTACACTTAGATTAGGGTGTTTGTAAGGAATCATTTATCAAATTGTTATATTAGCTTTAATTTTAATTTGCATACTTTTATTGGAGCACATTAGCCCCATAACATTACTCTAAAATAAATGTTGGCTTTAACACTTCCTTGTTTGTTTGTTTTTTAAATCTGTGCACTGTTGAACTTATGTTATTAGTGCTTCACCAAGAGTGAATCTGAATGGAATGCCTGACATGGCATGGTCATTCCAATGAGATAACATTGGTGTATGTGAAAAATCTGATGTCATCCAACCATCCCATTAAGATAAAATTAGTTTCTTTTGACAACCCATAAAAAATTCAGATATGCTATAGACATAACCTCTGAACTAAGACTGACTGGAAAAAAATATACAGATGAAAATGATCTATGGAAGGCCTTCTCCCATTTTTCTTTTAAACAAAAGTGAAACACGAATTTGAAGAGTCCCAAACATGAGTTTTACTGAAGCCATGATGTCTCCCTTCACTCACCTGACAATAATAGTACTTGGTGCTTATGTTGCACATGGCAGGGGACAGAGCCTCCTGAAAACACTGAGTCCAGGGATCTGCAGGAGTAGCTGTTGCCCTGGAATGGAGGGGTGTGTTACCTCAGAATGTGATTAAGCTAACTGCAACCATATTGTGTGCATTCAACCATCATGAATTAATAAACTAGAACACCACCTAGTTAAGGGTTAATTTAAAAAAGCAGGATTTCTGGGGGCAAGGTAAAATACAAGCTACAGGCTTGCAGTTTTTGCTAATCACAGTGGGAAGACAGGAGAAAAGAGTAAATAAATTGAGACTGAAAGAAAATACATGGATGAAGACCTTGAATTTGGGTGCCTGTGACATAGAACCTTATTATGATTAAGGTTGTTAGGAGTGCTTTGATGATAAGTAGTTTACTGAAATTAGGAAGGTGATGACCAAGTAGGGGTCACTATGAGCTGTGTGTTTTGTAAACATTAATTATTAAAAGACTAGGTAATAGAGTCTACTTTGAAGCAGTTCTCTGAAACTATCCTGAGAGACTTTCCTGACACCATACTCCCCAGCAGGGGAGCAACTAGCCATCGCTGACCTGCTGCTAACTACTCAATACCATCTCAGATTATAGGTAATTATTTTGGATTTCTAAACCTATTGCTTCTGCCTGTGTGTGCTTAAATCTAATAAATTTAAGTTTTCGATAAGAGCACACTTACTTGCATCAATCTATCATCACCTGGAAGTGCTGGGTTTTCACTGATTTATTCTTGATGCTGCCTGGACTGAAACAGTTAAGTTACCACTACTTTGGGTTCTGAAAACCCTGTGTAACAGAGTAGTGCCATTTCTCATGGTTCTTTGGACATTTGCACTCCTTTCCCTCCTTCTAGAGTCAGCGTAGTTATCCTTGCTGTACTGTCATGTCTTTCTCCCTTTCCACCACTCCTCCCCACTCTGTCTGTGGAACCGGCAGAGGGAGAGTTACTACTGTCTGGAGAAGGGAATATCATATGGATATTTTCCAACTCCTCTCCACAGCAGCAAGGCCGTACACACCTTTTTGTGTTATATGGTGGCTGTGCTGCATAAGTGGCAATAAGGGAACTTATGGTAGCTCCTGAGTGAAGTGAATGTGTATGTTCTTCCCCTTCCATGTGAATATGTGATTACACATATGGTTCCCCCACCTTTGTGTATTCCATTGAGGATTGGTTTCTCTTCACTTGTCATGTTGAGAAGCTTCATATAGCAATAACTTCATCTGCTGGAGAAGATGATCATTAACAAAAGGCACCCCTGGCTCTGGTTTCAGCTAACTAGTCACTCAAGAATTCAGCAGATGTTCTGCCTTTCAGAATGACAAGAATTTCATGGGCTGATTTCCTTTGCCCCAGGAAGCTATCCAAGAGCCAGACTTTCCCTACACAGTGACAGGCACAATGTGCTAACCTGCCCTGAAGCCCTGCAATTTGAACTACCATATTGTTCTCAGGAGCTTGCAGGGAAGCTCTTGTTTTTCTCTTGTGAATCTTACAAGAAATGCATACAGGCTGTAATTTCAACATGAAGAAAGAGTATCTCTCACATAGATTATCATCAGCAGCACATAAGAGACTCATTTGAAATTCTCCCATAATTGTAAAGGGCCCCTTGAGAAGAACAAATAAGACCTGCCATGTTTCCTAATCTCACTACACTAGTTGTACAGAGCAACGTTCACTCCTAATGATGACACAAAAGCTGCTGTAAGCTTTTCTTTTGCGATTCCGCTGCTTAAATCAGCTATTATTCAGTTATTCCGTCTTAACGGTGGAGAATCATTTTTGTTCTTTTCATTCTTCCTCCCAGAGGGCAACAGATGTAATAACTTATTCCCTGACTGGCACATTAAAGCTTGAAAAATTAATGCAGTGCTGCTGAGATTTCCACTTTCAATGGAACTTAGACTGCCAAGCTTTGAATTTCAGTGAGAAAATATTAAGTAATAAAAAGCTTATTTTAAATTTGTTAATGTACTTGTCTGTTTTAATGCCTTTCTGAGTTTTCTGCAAAATAAGAATTCCAGTAACTAATCTTCCTTAATTTCTTTTCTTTGTCTGCTTCTCCTCGGCAGTCTGGGTTTGGTTCATACTCCCATATCATCAGGATCTTCTAGTGCCAGAAATCTAAACACCATTATAACTCTATTTTTTTACAATGGGTGTTTTTCCATCAGAATGTGATGGCAAATTAATACCAGCATACCAGCAATTTGTCTTAGCACAGATATGTCTGCACAATCACTCCAGTTACCACATCTTTTGGCAAGCAATTTATCCCGCATGGCACTCCAAGAAGTGCAAGTCTGATGTTTGGTACTTAATGCTCAAGTCCATCCCTTAACCCAAAAATATCTCACTCAATTTAGTGAGAGATGTACATGGTATTGAAGTATTTCACCCACATTTTGTTGGTTTAGTTCAAATCTGCCCCATTGAAGCCGCTTACAGAACAAACAGTTACTATCATGCATGTTGTCTGGGGGTAATGGTATCTATGCATGAGGAACAGGAACACAAGGATTGCCACACTGCACCAGATCAGTGGCTCATCGAGTTCAATATTCTGTCTAGGAGAGGAGTTTGCAACAGATACTACAGAGAGTGGCGCAAGAGAACTGAAATAGGCAAGTTTAGCATAAGGGAAGTATCTTCCTAAGCTCTCAGTGATTAGCTTATGTCTTGAAACATGCAAACGTATAGCCCTTACAAACTTTGTTTATTTTAATCCTATGTATGGTGTCTATGCGTGTTCTCATTATTCTTATAAATATGCAATAAACCTTTTATCATGAGATTTATAAATCATGCTGTGCTGTAGGTACTTATATGGCACCCATCTCCATAGTATCTGAGCACGTCACAATCGTTAATGTATTTTTCCTCAGAACATTCCTGTCAGGTAGGGAAGTCCTATTATTCTCATTTTACAGATGGGGAACTGAGACACAGAGGGTGTGTCTACACTGCAATAAAACACTCATTGCTGGCTGTTGTCAGCTGACTTGGGCTCACTGGGATGTAGACATTCAGGTTCACAGGTCCCAGAGCCCAAGCACCAGACCAAGCCCAAATGTCTATACCCCAATAAAACAGTCCCATAGGCTGAGCCTCATGAGCTTGAGTCAACTGCCACAGGCCAGAGGTGGGCATTTAATTGCAGTATATACATACCCAGGAAGACTAAGGGCTACAGTCACAAAGGAACTTAGCGGCCTAGAAAATGGCTGGGATTCACAAAGCCTGAATTAGGGACTCACCACAGGCTTTCTGCACAATGAATGGAGGGAGATAGGTGCCTGAGAATTGGATTCACAAAAGCTCCCTGCCTAAGCTAGCCAATGGGAGATGTTGAGGAAAGGAACGTGTGAAGCCCCACCCATCTCAGGAAGTCCAGCACCTGAATCCAGGCTGGAGGGAAGTAGCACCTTTTCCTTGGGATTCCCAGCTGCAAACCCTCTTCTGGAGTTAGATGCCAATGCTGTTTTTTAAGAAGCTGGGAGAGGGGGAGGGGGAATTCCCTCATAACTTTTAGCCCAGTGGGATGTGGGAGACCTGTGGTTGAAGTCCCTCACCCTCCTCAGGGAGAAAAGGGATTTGAACAGGGATCTTATATCTCTCAGGTGAGTGCCCTAAGCCCAGGGCTATGGGATATTCTGATATGGGGCTCCCTCAGTCTCTCCTATTGAATATGTTGCACTGTGGATAAATAATGTGTCATCGGGGCAAGGAGAGCCACAAGCAGCATCCAGTCCCCCAGCTCCAGTGACTTTCATTAGTTTTCCAAAGAATATCCCAGCATAGCCCAGTGGTTAGGGCACCCTTAGGCAGAGGGGGGACTTGAACAGGGGGAGGGAGGGAGTTCCCACATCTGATGTGAGTGCCCCAACCACTGAACTAAAGGTTATGAGGGAGTTCCTCCTCCCTCCCCTCCCCTGCTGGCTGTTTTGTGTGAGCTCACCAACAGGGACCCAATCCACTAGCTGAGCTCTGATTCTGATCAGATCCTGCAAATTTTGTTGGGTGAAAGAACACTTATTTTCCCCTGGTTTGTGCATTGCTCTGGGGTTTAGGTATCTGGACCCCTAGAGTGATAGGGAACATTCACTCCAAAAACATAGGTGCCAAATGAGTTCAACTGCCTTACAGGGTTTGGTGGTAACTGAGGAGGGGGTTTTGTGAATAGCAGTTGGCCTTATTCTGGGATTTAGGTGCCTAAAGTGGCAGTTTGGTTCCTATGTCCCTTTGTGAATCTAGCCTGTTCAGATTAAATTTAGATTACTGGTAAAACTACAGATAACCCAGACTCAGTCAGGTTATTAATCAAATATTATTAGTCAGAGATTAGGGAGAATGCTAGAGAAAGGGAAATACATTAGCAATGCAGGAAAGCAGTCCGACAGTCCAATCCATTCCAACTATCCTTCAGAAACTCATCCCTTTATATACCATACTTGTTTATGAAAAAGAGACAAATTAAATTATTTTCTCGTGACCTATTGATCCATGGAGTTCCTTTCGCAGCATAGAATTATAGAATCATAGAATATCAGGGTTGGAAGGGACCTCAGGAGGTCATCTAGTCCAACCCCCTGCTCAAAGCAGGACCAATCCCCAACTAAATCATCCCAGCCAGGGCTTTGTCAAGCCTGACCTTAAAAACCTCAAAGGAAAGAGATTCAACCACCTCCCTAGGTAACGCATTCCAGTGTTTCACCACCCTCGTAGTGAAAAAGTTTTTCCTAATATCCAACCTAAACCTCCCCCACTGCAACTTGAGACCATTACTCCTCGTTCTGTCATCAGCTACCACTGAGAACAGTCTAGATCCATCCTCTTTGGAACCCCCTTTCAGGTAGTTGAAAGCAGCTATCAAATCCCCCCTCATTCTTCTCTTCCGCAGACTAAACAATCCCAGTTCCCTCAGCCTCTCCTCATAAGTCATGTGTTCCAGTCCCCTAATCATTTTTGTTGCCCTCTGCTGGACTCTTTCCAATTTTTCCACATCCTTCTTGTAGTGTGGGGCCCAAAACTGGACACAATACTCCAGATGAGGCCTCAACAATGTCGAATAGAGGGGAACGATCACGTCCCTCGATCTGCTGGCAATGCCCCTACATATACATCCCAAAATGCCATTGGCCTTCTTGGAAACAAGGGAACACTGTTGACTCATATCCAACTTCTCGTCCACTGTAACCCCTAGGTCCTTTTCTGCAGAACTGCTGCCTAGCCATTCGGTCCCTAGTCTGTAGCGGTGCATGGGATTCTTCCGTCCTAAGTGCAGGACTCTGCACTTATCCTTGTTGAACCTCATCAGATTTCTTTTGGCCCAATCCTCTAATTTGTCTAGGGCCATCTGTATCCTATTCCTACCCTCCAGCGTATCTACCTCTCCTCCCAGTTTAGTATCATCTGCAAACTTGCTGAGGGTGCAATCCACACCATCCTCCAGATCATTTATGAAGATATTGAACAAAACCGGCCCGAGGACCAACCTTTGGGGCACTCCACTTGATACCAGCTGCCAACTAGACATGGAGCCATTGATCACTACCCATTGAGCCCGATAATCTAGCCAACTTTCTATCCACCTTATAGTGCATTCATCCAGCATACTTCTTTAAATTGCTGGCAAGAATACTGTGGGAGACCGTGTCAAAAGCTTTGCTAAAGTCAAGGAACAACACGTCCATTGCTTTCCCCTCATCCACAGAGCCAGTTATTTCGTCATAGAAGGCAATTAGATTAGTCAGGCATGACTTGCCCTTGGTGAATCCATGCTGACTGTTCCTGATCACTTTCCTCTCCTCTAAGTGCTGCATCTCAATTTATATAACTGATAAGCTAAACACAGCTGTCAAAAAGTCATTATCTCATCAATCACAAAGATACCTGTAACAAGTATTCTCTTTCTTGGTTTCCTGGACATTTAGACCCATTTTCTAAGGGTCTATGGGTCAGAGAAAGTGGTCACAATCTATTAATCAACACCACATTAAGATTTAGCCTGATAACAAAGGATTATAGATACAGATCATTATGGGACTTTGGTTCATCTGCTAACCAAGTTGCCCACAGGAAGTCTGTGGTGGAGCAGGGAATTGAACCTTGGTCTCCTAAGTCCTAGGCTATTCCCCTAATTGTTGGAGTATCCATCCTCTCTGGGATACCTATGCTCATGTTAACATTCTATTGTAGACTATAAAACTACAAGTACTGCTCCATGGGAAGTATAACAACAAAAAGAATAGTTGAGTAAGGTGGGAGGAATTACCCAGTTTTGACCAGGAGCTGGGGTGTTTCAGCATTGCTCATCTGAAAAGAGTTCAATTCAGAGTTTGAACCAGCAGCATCAAAGACACTCTCCTGTTCAGAACAAGCCTCAGCAATCAGGCAGTAAGAAGCGGGATGGTTTCTAATAAGGATAGCAGTTCCTCTAGCTTGGAACATGATTTAATAAGAGTATCCTTTCACTTGTTAAATAGCTGCAGAGGTGTAGTCAAGTGAGTCTATCGGTGTTAACCAACCACTGCATAACCATGTGGCATTACCTATATTATTCATATGAACAGCTTCATTGTAGCTTTGTAAATGGCTTAATGCGGGCATATGTTGATGTAAATTTATATAAAAATGTAGGGGAGAAAATTTTGCCTCAAACTATTTTAAGGACATATTGCATCTTTAACAAAACTGGTAGCAGGAAGCTATTAGTTCTGGATCATATTCTTGGATAATGGAACTAGCTATTGGAAAATATTGTATAAATATTCTAAACTATGTAAAAAGTATGAATTATGAATGGTCCCCCCCCCCAAAAAAAAAAAAAAACAGATACAAAGAGTTCTGAAGAGCTCATGATATAGTTCCTTCTTAAAATACTGGGCCACTGTTAGTACAAACCGCCCATCCCTTAAGGAAATTATGCTCCTTAAGATGGCAGAAGGCTGGTATTTTAAAAGAGGCCCTAACATTGAAAGATAATGGGAGCTCACAGCCTAGTTCCCTTTGAAAAGCCCAGCCTGAAACATGAGCTATCGGGTCCATTCCTGTTCCCATTGACATGGCTTGGTGCATGCGTGAGATCACAGTATAAAAGCTCTGCCAAATGTGATATGGCCTGTATGGAATAATCCGTTGATCACTCCATCAGACACTAAGGCCCAGGTTTTTAAAGGTATTCAGATGCTGCTTTGCTCAGTGTTGCAAGGACCAAGTACAACTTTAAAAACTGAGTTAGGTACTTAGGGCTAGATTCACAAAGGTGATCATTGGCATTCACAAAACCACTAGTCAGCTGTCACCTAATCCATAGACACCTATGTTTCCAATAGTAAAGTCCCCTAGATACCTAAATTTTTGCTGGTGGGCACATGCAAAACTGCCTAATCCTTGAGACTGACAATCTACTTGGTTGTCTAGTTCATGCCTAAACCCCAGTGGAATTCACAAACAAAGTGTTCCCGTGCCAATCTTACTCTATTAGCATTCCCCTTAGGCACATTCTAAGCCCATTTAGCCTTCACAAAAGATGGTGAGGCTGCCCTCACCTGGGCTGTGGAAGAGAAAGATTCAAATTCCCACTCTACCTATTTTGGAGCAGGTTATACAATGTCTCCCACATGTCAAGAGTGTGCCTTAACCACTGGGCTACAGGGTATTCTGTCTCTCCTGTTGAAGCTATTGGGCCTACCACCACCATCTCCTGTTTAATTTTTCTTAAGAAAGGGCTAACCTCCTGTAGGCATCTTACTCCAGCAGACAGTTCACAGCTGTGAATCACAGGTGGAGACAGGTGCCTCCCTCCAGCCCAGAGTCAGGTGCCTAACTTCCTCTGAGGGGTAGGGCTTGACGTTTCTATTGGGTAGCTTAGGCTGCCCACTCAGTGTACTGGCTTCTCAGAGTCACTTTTTAGGCATCTACCTCTCCCCGTGAATTGTACAGGGAGTCTGGGCATCTAAGTTGGGGTTGTGAATTCTTCTAGGCAGGAGGGCACTGCTCAGCATTGCACCACCCACGACCTCCTTGTGAATCTAACCCTTGCAAGCCTAAGTCCTATTGAAAGTCCATAGGACTTGGGCTTTTAAGTCCCCTTTGAAAGGGGACTCGGATGTTTAAATCACTTAGGTCCAGATTTTTAAAGTGATTTAGGTATTACTGTCCTGAGTGTTGCAATGCCTACCTGATTGAGGAGACTAAATCTCAAAATACCTTTTGAAAATGAGATTGAGGAGCCTTATTCAGTTAGGCATTGCAGTACTGAGTGCAGCCACACCTAAGTACTTTTACAAATCTGCACCTAAGGGTCCAATCCACCTGCCATTGAAGTCCATGATAAATCTCAAAAGACCACTGACCCTTCAGAGAAGGGTTAGCCTAGCTGAATTATGCCCCACTGAGAGTTCTGGGAGCATACAGTATAGTAATTCCTGGAGGACATTTATTAAGGAAAGTTTCCCACTGCAAAATCTTACCACATTTGTAGAGATGTGCATTGATAGTCATGTGGATTTATAAACACCAATCAAAAGCTCTAGGCAAATATGAATTAATTAAATCACAATATTATTGATTAACACACTCACACAGTGACCCAAACGCTACCTCTGGAACAGAACCTGGAGCCCCTCCCAACCAACCCATAAAGCAAAAACCTATATAGTCACTTAAGGTTTGGAAAGTGCAATAAAGATTAAAATGTCTTGGCTCTGTAGGACCAGCTATGGCTGCATTCACCAAACCTTTTAAAAAACAGGTGTGCTCTTCTCCCTGCCCTCCCCAACCTGGCACATGCCTCCACAAAAATGAAATAAACTCCACTCCCTTAAGCTACATGATGTTAAAGATTGATACAGCTATTTAGATATCCTTTGTGATCCTTTCCCCATCTAGAAAAGGAGTACTTGTGGCACCTTAGAGACTAACCAATTTATTTGAGCATGAGCTTTCGTGAGCTACAGCTCACTTCATCAGATGCATACCGTGGAAACTGCAGCAGACTTTATATATACACAGAGAATATGAAACAATACCTCCTCCCACCCCACTGTCCTGCTGGTAATAGCTTATCTAAAGTGATCAACAGGTGGGCCATTTCCAGCACAAATCCAGGTTTTCTCACCCTCCACCCCCCCACACAAATTCACTCTCCTGCTGGTGCTAGCCCATCCAAAGTGACAACTCTTTACATAATCAAGTCAGGCTATTTCCTGCATAAATCCAGGTTCTCTCACATCCCCCCTACCCCCATACACACACAAACTCACTCTCCTGCTGCTAATAGCTCATCTAAACTGACCACTCTCCAAGTTTAAATCCAAGTTAAACCAGAACATCTGGGGGGGGGGGTAGGAAAAAACAAGAGGAAACAGGCTACCTTGCATAATGACTTAGCCACTCCCAGTCTCTATTTAAGCCTAAGTTAATAGTATCCAATTTGCAAATGAATTCCAATTCAGCAGTTTCTCGCTGGAGTCTGGATTTGAAGTTTTTTTGTTTTAAGATAGCGACCTTCATGTCTGTGATTGCGTGACCAGAGAGATTGAAGTGTTCTCCGACTGGTTTATGAATGTTATAATTCTTGACATCTGATTTGTGTCCATTTATTCTTTTACGTAGAGACTGTCCAGTTTGACCAATGTACATGGCAGAGGGGCATTGCTGGCACATGATGGCATATATCACATTGGTGGATGTGCAGGTGAACGAGCCTCTGATAGTGTGGCTGATGTTATTAGGCCCTGTGATGGTGTCCCCTGAATAGATATGTGGGCACAATTGGCAACGGGCAACCACTAACCCAGGAACTTATCCTTGCAACAAAGCCCGTTGCCAATTGTGCCCACATATCTATTCAGGGGACACCATCACAGGGCCTAATAACATCAGCCACACTATCAGAGGCTCGTTCACCTGCACATCCACCAATGTGATATATGCCATCATGTGCCAGCAATGCCCCTCTGCCATGTACGTTGGTCAAACTGGACAGTCTCTACGTAAAAGAATAAATGGACACAAATCAGATGTCAAGAATTATAACATTCATAAACCAGTCGGAGAACACTTCAATCTCTCTGGTCACACAATCACAGACATGAAGGTCGCTATCTTAAAACAAAAAAACTTCAAATCCAGACTCCAGCGAGAAACTGCTGAATTGGAATTCATTTGCAAATTGGATACTATTAATTTAGGCTTAAATAGAGACTGGGAGTGGCTAAGTCATTATGCAAGGTAGCCTGTTTCCTCTTGTTTTTTCCTACCCCCCCCCCAGATGTTCTGGTTTAACTTGGATTTAAACTTGGAGAGTGGTCAGTTTAGATGAGCTATTACCAGCAGGAGAGTGAGTTCGTGTGTGTATGGGGGTAGGGGGGATGTGAGAGAACCTGGATTTATGCAGGAAATAGCCCGACTTGATTATGTAAAGAGTTGTCACTTTGGATGGGCTAGCACCAGCAGGAGAGTGAATTTGTGTGGGGGGGTGGAGGGTGAGAAAACCTGGATTTGTGCTGGAAATGGCCCACCTGTTGATCACTTTAGATAAGCTATTACCAGCAGGACAGTGGGGTGGGAGGAGGTATTGTTTCATATTCTCTGTGTATATATAAAGTCTGCTGCAGTTTCCACGGTATGCATCTGATGAAGTGAGCTGTAGCTCACGAAAGCTCATGCTCAAATAAATTGGTTAGTCTCTAAGGTGCCACAAGCACTCCTTTTCTTTTTGCGAATACAGACTAACACGGCTGTTCCTCTGAAACCTTTCCCCATCTAGTCCTTCTGTGCCACCCTACACTTTGGGATATGCTGAGCTAAGGGATGATACTCCGGAGTTGAGGGGCTCTCACCAAAAATATCCTGCCACCATCCACATTTATATCTGGAGGTTCTTAGTTCAGCTGGCCTTAACGTAAGGAGAGAGGCAGTCTCTATGAGCAGTGCCCTCCTGCGTTAGTAGGGCTGTTTATAGGAATGTCCAGGAAATGGTGAGGACAGCCATTCTCAAATTGTGGTATGTGTACCACTGGTCAGACATGGGCAGTAATCAGGTTGTACACAGATTGGTCTGCATAATGATCCATTATAACTGCACTGATTAAAACTATGAAAACAGCAGGGATAGGCTGACTGATTTGTATTGCAGGTGGATGGAGCTGGTAAACTTTTCTCTTTTTGCCATTTAAAAGAGAGAGAGAGAGTGAGCGACTGGACTATCCCCCCATCACACATTTTATCTTGAGGCCTAATCCAACTCTCACCAAAATACAAAAAAATTCATTGATTTAGGTGGGATTTGGATTTAGCCCTAAAAAACTTCCGAATTGTAGGAAATGGAGCTTTTGTTTTGCAAATTACAGCTCAGGTCTGTTGTAGAGTAGTCTTATCAGAGATGACTGTTTATCTTCAGTCAACTGTTTTCTTACAAATTGCTGTAATTTGTGATTGTTGATGCTTGTAACAATGTTCATTCTGTCTTGCATTGTTATTTTTATTAAGTCCAACAACAATATAAAAAAGGTTAAAAAGAGCATAAAATTGCTAATATGTTGGGAATCAATTTAAATCCTCAAAAAGAAAAGGAGTACTTGTGGCACCTTAGAGACTAACCAATTTATTTGAGCATGAGCTTTCGTGAGCTACAGCTCACTTCATCAGATGTTTACCGTGGAAACTGCAGCAGACTTTATATACACACAGAGAATATGAAACAATACCTCCTCCCACCCCACTGTCCTGCTGGTAATAGCTTATCTAAAGTGATCAACAGGTGGGCCATTTCCAGCACAAATCCAGGTTTTCTCACCCTCCACCCCCCCACACAAATTCACTCTCCTGCTGGTGCTAGCCCATCCAAAGTGACAACTCTTTACATAATCAAGTCGGGCTATTTCCTGCATAGATCCAGGTTTTCTCACATCCCCCCCACCCCCATACACACACAAACTCACTCTCCTGCTGCTAATAGCTCATCTAAACTGACCACTCTCCAAGTTTAAATCCAAGTTAAACCAGAACATCTGGGGGGGGGGGGGGAAACAAGAGGAAACAGGCTACCTTGCATAATGACTTAGCCACTCCCAGTCTCTATTTAAGCCTAAGTTAATAGTATCCAATTTGCAAATGAATTCCAATTCAGCAGTTTCTCGCTGGAGTCTGGATTTGAAGTTTTTTTGTTTTAAGATAGCGACCTTCATGTCTGTGATTGCGTGACCAGAGAGATTGAAGTGTTCTCCGACTGGTTTATGAATGTTATAATTCTTGACATCTGATTTGTGTCCATTTATTCTTTTACGTAGAGACTGTCCAGTTTGACCAATGTACATGGCAGAGGGGCATTGCTGGCACATGATGGCATATATCACATTGGTGGATGTGCAGGTGAACGAGCCTCTGATAGTGTGGCTGATGTTATTAGGCCCTGTGATGGTGTCCCCTGAATAGATATGTGGGCACAATTGGCAACGGGCTTTGTTGCAAGGATAAGTTCCTGGGTTAGTGGTTCTGTTGTGTGGTATGTGGTTGTTGGTGAGTATTTGCTTCAGATTGCGGGGCTGTCTGTAGGCAAGGACTGGCCTGTCTCCCAAGACTTGTGAGAGTGTTGGGTCATCCTTTAGGATAGGTTGTAGATCCTTAATAATGCGTTGGAGGGGTTTTAGTTGGGGCTGAAGGTGACCGCTAGTGGCGTTCTGTTATTTTCTTTGTTAGGCCTGTCCTGTAGTAGGTAACTTCTGGGAACTCTTCTGGCTCTATCAATCTGTTTCTTTACTTCTGCAGGTGGGTATTGTAGTTGTAAGAAAGCTTGACAGAGATCTTGTAGGTGTTTGTCTCTGTCTGAGGGGTTGGAGCAAATGCGGTTGTATCGCAGAGCTTGGCTGTAGACGATGGATCGTGTGGTGTGGTCAGGGTGAAAGCTGGAGGCATGCAGGTAGGAATAGCGGTCAGTAGGTTTCCGGTATAGGGTGGTGTTTATGTGGCCATTGTTTATTAGCACTGTAGTGTCCAGGAAGTGGATCTCTTGTGTGGACTGGACCAGGCTGAGGTTGGTGGTGGGATGGAAATTGTTGAAATCATGGTGGAATTCCTCAAGGGCTTCTTTTCCATGGGTCCAGATGATGAAGATGTCATCCTATTTCCTAAACTAACAACTGGATTAAGATAATTCTGTTTACCACATGCTTCACCTTTTTTGATTGATATAAAACACTATAAGGATATATGCCATAATTTTCTAATTTTCGTCCCTAAAATTAGGCACATAATCCATATGTAGGCCCCAAAATAAATGGTCTGATTGTCAGAGATCCTGCAGGGTATAAATCCAGTTTAAGCAGAGGAAATTCATTGGTTCTGATTTTCCACTGTCTACTACCTAAAATGCTACCACTCTGATCTGGTATCATTTTGCACTTACTTACTTACTGTGTAAACAACTATTCAAAGTGCAAGGCAGTGGGGTATCGGGCCCTTCTCATTTAAAAAAAAAAAGACTCTGGCATTACTTTTTTTTCTCCCCCATGTAATGCAACATTTATTAAGTTTGTTCTACTTGTTTATAAATTATCTACTTGGACTCTAATCATTTAACACTTTTTTGACTTGGTTCCAAAATTAAGTTGTTCATGCCTTGGATTTAAAATATCTGTTCACAGCCGCAGGAAACCTTTGCATCCCTTGAAGATAGATGGAAATACCATTGAAAGGAAAGTTTTTTTGTTTATTTATTGTTTATTTTTTGTTTATTTATTGTTTATTTAATTTCAGTCTGTGAACTAATTCTAAACTGAGGGACAGAAGGAATATGCACCACAACAGCTTCATTGAGGGGTTAGTCTAGATGACCCTTGGGTCCCTTCTAACCTCATGATTCTATGATTGAGAAGCCACTTAATAACCATGGTATAGGAAAAACACCAGGATAAAGAGCCAATAGTAAAGAAGTATGATAGGAGGAAGAGAGAGATTGTAAATTAAATCATTAGTTAGTAACTGGTACACTCTGAAAGGAGTATAAACTCTTGTTGCTGTCCTAGGGACACCTCTACCTAGTGTGCAAAGTTTTATTCCCACGATGCCTTGGGGAAAGAGAGAGCGACTTCGACATCCAGAGAGAGTGGGAGTGGACTCCATTTTGGGAAAAGGAGTGAGACTGCTGCTGTGGTGCTCTGTCCATACCAAGAGCTGCTGCTGAGAGCCTGCAGGGTCTTTGATCAAGCAGGGAGCCTCAGAGGCTGTTGGTGGCTTCACTGGAGCCAGGCAGAGACTATTGCTGTGCCTAGAGCTGACTGAGGTAGGCCTGCAGTGAAGGAACCATGAGTGACCCCACACTGTTGTTTGGGAAAGTACTTGCAAGGGAAGGGGCACCGTAGAGAGTCTGACTCTGAGGAGAGCCAGAGTGATCTTCTCACCAAACCAGGATCCAGAGCTGCTGGCATTTGGTGGGGCCAGCTCCAATCATCAGAGGGGTTGTATAGCTTGTTGCCTTGGCTGGACTGAACCAACAGAGTGCTGTCTCCAGCTGCAGATCTTCAGGCGCGCCCTTGCGTACAAGTGTCTAGGACTCTGAAAACCAGAGCAGTGTACACTCCGGGGTGGGGTAAACGGTGGCAGTGTGAATGCCAGTTAGATAAGTTTCATTTATTATTGTATGCTATATTCGTTAATTGATTTTATTCAACTTCCCCCTGTGGATTTAAATTAGTAGTGACATTTAATCTTAGTCTGTTATACCTTGATTTTTTTAAGTTGTTAAGTAAAGGTTTGTTAAGTCTAATTTAAGTATATGGGATGTATATTATTTATAATTGGTATTTTTGAGTTACTCCCATGCCACAGATTATATTATTAATTATTACAATAGGTTTATTCCTCGAGGTTCCCAAGCCACACCATTGCATGTGTACAGGGGCCAGCCAGGTGGAAGCACCACCAATTTCAAATTCCTTGAGGAGTAAAGGGTGAATGAGGGATTCCCACTGTTGCCGGCACAGAGTGCCCGAGGCAAGCAACAGTTGGGGTTCGTTGCCCGGTATGCATCACGCCAATGACCACAACGGGGTGGAGAAGCAGAGAGTTTATCTGAAGTTTCAAATAAGGACACAGGGAGACTGAGCTGTCTCAAATCCTGAGGCTCCGAATGCAGGTTACATCATACAATTTATACCTTTTTCCTACTTAACTACACAAACATATACAACCAATTTCCTGTTGCCCCGTACAATAGCACAGCCAATCATCTAAAGCAGTCAGTTACATTTTTCCTCATTAGCATTGTTCAAGCCTTGCCTTATTTGGTTATACTTGTTGCCAGTTTTTGCTAAACATTTCTTCCTTATCTATACGTTTACCCGGCCGAAGCTGGTTTGGGCTAGCGAGCCGTGTGCAAACCTGTCTGTTTGTGTGTTAGCTTCCTCATAGTTTTGCAGGGTTACAGAAAGTTCAAGGAACGGAGAGGCTTCAGTTTGCCTGGGCCTAGAGCAGGAGGGCTTCATTGACACTCGTGGGCTTCCACCCTCCCGAGTTACCTAGAGTAGTGCCCAGTGTCACCAACCCCACCAGCCATCACCACTGGTATACTCAGGATCTTCTTTAATGTCAACAACATCAGGCGCCCAGGCACACAGGTGTGTGTTGCCTGCTCCCAAATATCCCAGGGAGGAAAGGGGGGTTACAATACCCAAATCTATATTACCTTCACTGGTTTGGACCCTTTCGTCTACCTCAACATTCACAGCCACTGGCTCTTCTATAACTTCCTTCAACTCAGTATATCCAAAGTGTTAGTCATGTCACTCAGAAGAAGAGCATTGCCAACCAGAACATCTCAGACCAGTGGTGGGCAACCTGCGGCCAGTGGTCCGCATGCGGCCCGTCAGGGTAATCTACTGGCAGGACACAAGTTAGTTTGTTTACATTGACCGTCTGCAGGCATGGCTGCCCGCAGCTCACAGTGGCTGTGGTTCGCTGTTCCCGGCCAATTGGAGCTACAGGAAGTGGTGGCCAGCCTGTCCTTGTGGCCCAGGCCACTTCCTGCAGCTCCCATTGGCCGGGAATGGCGAACTGCAGCCACTGGGATCTGCGGGCGGCTGTGCCTGTGGAAGGTCAATGTAAACAAACTGTCTCGCGGCCCGCGAGTGGATTACCCTGATGGGCCACATGCGGCCTGCAGGCCACACGTTGCCCGCCACTGCCTCACACTCTGTCTTCCTGTCTCCCAGATTTAACTGGGAGATTTGTCTGAGTAATGAGTGCAGACATGGCTTCATTTAAGCTTTTGACCAAAACTGAAAGATGAAGAAATAAAAGGTCTCTAAAACATGGGCAAAATGGAATCTCCTAAAATTATTCTTTTTGAAACTGACACAACTTAGAGGGCCAGTTCCTCAGCTGCTATAAATTTATATGGCTTCGGTGAATGGAATGTAAACATCAGCTGTACTTTCTAAAGATCATTTTATTTTCTTCTAAAACTGATAGAGCAAAATAATTTGCACTTTGAACTGAAGCCCATGGAGTCATGCTGATTTACACTAGCTGAGGATCTGACCCTATAGGCTTTTCAATAACAAATTCAAATATTGTTGGCTCTGCTGAAGCCTGGATATTTATGAAAACCACTCCCACTGCCAGAAGAACCTAGGCTGGGCAGGAAAAAATCTTCATAATTTGCTTAGTTTTCATCTAAACCTTAAAATCTCTGGAGAATAGCAGGTAGCGCAGCTCAACAAGCTTGTGTTTTATACCACCCAACTATCAGCAATATTAACGCAGCCACGATAGTTATTACCCACATCAGAATTACTTTATAAGTCAGCAACTATTGATTGCTTTTTAAATTACATCAGCTTTGTTTTAGGCACTTCTCACAATAAAAATCAAAAGAGATTTAATCTCATTTCAGTTGTAAAATAAAGATGAGAATAGTTTTCTTACCCCCGTCCCCCCCTCCACACACAATACAGAGCAATATAAAATACACAACACATAACTATGTCCTGGTTTTTCAAATGCAAAAACTAGACATTTTAGGAAGAATATCATTGTGAGAATTATTTTGATGTCCATGTTATAGAGAAGAATAAAACAGCCTTTAGAAACTGTGTTTGCATTCCACCAACTTGTTTATGCAAACATTTGCAATGTATAGGGCATTAGGAAATAATTTACCTTTATTAGACTTTCTGTGAGGATGCTATAAATCATTGTTTTCATTTGGAGAGCATTATTACAAGAGTGATTTAACTGAAGAAATTCTTCCTCATGGCCCATAGGAGTGAAAGGTTAATGGCATAATGAATTCCTATAAAACAAATAGTGAACTTTTACCATCCTTCAGCCAGCAGATGGTAAATTAGTAGGTAATAAATTGCATAAGTAATTTGCATTCCCAGGCCAATAAATAATATTCAGAGGCTAGGTTTTTTTGCCTAGGTGACAGTGCATTAGTGTGACTGTACAGTTCCACAGCACAATAGAAAAGGTACAATAAATAGACTAGAGTTGATATTGCAGGACCCTGACTACATGCCTGATATTACCAGACAGACATATCTAGAATATTATAACAACATTCATAAATTTTACATTGCACTGTGAAAAAGAACAATTTCTACAGGTGGCAACTATGTGTTCTTGTGCTCCTTTTAACGTGTGACATTTACTCTACTATCATATTACCACTGTTGGCATTTCACTCCGGTAGTGCAATGACTGGGGAGAAAATGTTAATATGCAGCAGTGCTCCCAAGGGAAAAAAACACCCTAAAATAAGCCTGTCTCTTGCTGAGAAAGTTAAACATATCAAGCTATTTTTATAAGCAGGGTTGTTAATTATCCATTAAATCTGCAAATGCTACGCAACTGAAAATGTGTTGATTCTTTCCCGTGATATGAAATCATGTTGCCTTTCAGTGTAATTAAATACAAGTACTATTTTTTAAAAAAACCCACTTTTAAGTAGCATTATTTTCTTAAAGACAAAAAGAAATCATCAACTTCCTTCTTGGTTTCTACTCTGAAATATTTATAAGAAAGGGTAAAAATGTTAAATATATTTTCTTTCCACTGGTGAAGTACAGAGAAGATCCTCTGGGAATTCTTTGTTGCTATTGCTGATGCGTGTATAGTGATATATACCAGAATTACTGCAAGTCAATTGAAAGGCTGGTGAAGTGAATGCTGCTGCTGGAAGTATAAGAAACATAGTTGTTAGTTTCTGTCCAGAGGCAATAGGCAGCTGCTGGCAGTTAGTTGGAGCTTTAGGATATGATTTTTATTCACATTCACTTGAATAGGAGAGGCCCAGATTTTTAAAAGTATTCAGATGTTGCTCCGCTCAGTGCTGTAAGGCCTTAAGACCAGATCCTTAGAGGCATCTAAGCCCAGTATTTAGGCACGACTGGCATTCACATAACTTCTGTTCAGCTGCCACCAAACCCTACAGGTGTCTAAGGTCCCTAAAGTGCCTATGGTTCGACTGTTAAAAGCTGGGGTACCTGTATTGCAGTGGCTGGGCGTGCACACAGTCACCCAAATCCTGATACATCCCAGCAGCTTGCCATTTAGCTCACGCCTAAACCCAGTGGGATTACTAAAGTCGGCATTCCTCCTCTTTCTTGCCCTCAAGGGCCGATGCAGTAGGCGTGCTCTGAGAGTGCCTAAACCTGTTCAAGGAGGTGGTGATAGTGGTACTGCTGTCTCTCCCTCATGACCTTTAGCGTATGCTTAGAACACTCACCCTTTAAGTGGGAGACCTGGGTTCATCGCAGCCTAATGTAGAGAAGGGACTTGAACTTGAGTCTCCCACCTCCTACCAGAGTGCCCTAACCCCATTCTGTGAGGTATTCTGGGGCTGGGCTTTCTCAGTCTTTCCTATTGGACTGTTCCAAAGAGGATTAATAATTAAATAGTCACTGGATGAGAGTAAGAGCCTTAACCACATGCTATAGAGCCATTTCTCTCTCTGGCCCAATGGATATTTAACTATTCCTTAGATTCCTCCACCTTGGTTTTTTTCCTTGAAAAATGGCTGACCTGTTTTAGGCCCCTAACTCCAGGAGAGGGTTCATGGCTGTGAATTCCAAGTGGAGAGAGATGCCTCTTAATTCTTTTAAGTGGGGTTTAGGCCACACCCCTCTCTTCATCCATTTCTACTGGCCAGTTTAGGCAGCCCCTCCACCCCCCCTCAGCATGATGACTTTTGTGAATCCCATTCTTAGGTGCTTAACTCTCCCCTTGCATTCTGTACAAAATCTGGGTGCCTAACTCAGAGTTCATGGAGGAAAGGTCAATCAATGGCTGCTAGCCAGGTTGGACAGGGATCGTGTCCCTGACCTCTGTTTGCCAGAAGTTGGAAATGGGGAGCAGGGGATGGATCACTTGATAATTGCTCTGTTCTGTTCATTCCCTCTGAAGCACCTGACACTGGCCACTGTCAGAAGACAGGATACTGGGCTAAATGGACCATTGGTCTGACCCAGAGTGGCCATTCTTATGTTCTTGTGCACTGGCTAGAGATGGACTAACTGACCAAAGAGTATTTTCCATCTCTAACTCCTATGATTCTATAGTATGATAATATTATTTAACCTTAAGTAGCATTTTATATCTTCAGCATGCTGTGCCAACAATATGCACAATTAACTGTATATTTTAATTTCAGTAAATGGTAATATATATTTGATGAGAACAAGATTCCAGGCTCAATTCTCTTCTCACACTCGTTTTACACTGGTATAACTCTACTGAGTCCTGTTTTGCCCTGATATAAGTCAGATCAAAATCGGGGACACATGAGTGTTTCCTATTCGCAGCACTGATGGTATAAGAAAGATAAGATAAAAGCCAGGAGTGTTTTCTTATTTCACTTATTAGGGGAAAAATACTTTTCTTGAACTGATTGAAGAACACCAACCTAGAAAACAGTACTCTCTTATGCTGTTGCTAAGAGTAAAGAGTTATTGTAGAGAAGAGACAAGGAATGTCACAGCTCCTTGTTTTTGTTTTTTTGTGTGTGTGTGTGTGCATGTGTGTATATGTATTTCTTTGTTGTTTTTTAACTGTGTAATTCATTCTCTGGTTTTTGTCTCATGAGCCAGTTAAGCCCAGGCTTGCTCTGGGTAAATTAACCAGAACTATGACACCATTGCCAGCAACATTCCAAAAACAAAATACTTGCAAGTAGACAGTGTGACGCTCTGTAGCTCAGGGGAACTCCCTACACCCCAATGTTCATCTCTATAAAATGACTGTGTGGTATCCAATGCAAAGTTTGTCATGTTGGGTGTCTTTGGGAGGCTCATAATGCACTGAGCATGGCTGTTATAGTAATGTTATCATAATTGTTACAATAATGTTTTAGTAAGGTTGTACGTTACAATTTCATGTATTAGTTATTAGGCTGAAAATGTGTCCTCATGGCTTAAAGCAAGCCCATGCAAAAACTCTCCAAGAACAGAGAGGCAGTTCACACCTCATCAGGGCATGGATGAGACAAACCCAGCCCAGCCTCACAGGAACAATCGACACTGGCTTAGGCAGCAACAAAAGAATCTTGTTAGACCCTCGAGGGAGTCACCCCCTTCCTTTGGGCATTTTGGGACTGCGATGAGGTAATGCTCACCTGACTCTGAAGGGGGGGAGGGCAAAGCCAAGAGGAAAGAAAGGACATGATAAAAGGGAGAGACTTTGCCGTGCTCTCTCTCTTCCGCCTACATCTACAAACACCACCACCACCAAGTGACTGAACCATTGATCAAAGGGGAGAGCCTGGCTGAAAAGTAACCAGCCAGCCTGTGGTGAGAAGCATCTAAGTTTGTAAGGACACTGAAAGTGTTAAGATCAGCTAAGAATGTGTTTTTCTTTTATTTCATTTGACCAAATCTGACTTGTTATGCTTTGACTTATAATCACTTAAGATGTATCTGTATTTGCTTGCAAATAGCTGGGAGCAGTTTACATGCCAGAGGCTGTGCGTGAACTACCCAGGAATGGGGGTTCTCACAGCAGAGCAGGGTAATGCTGGCTCCCAGAGTCAAGGATTGGAGTGGCCTAGCAGATCACTGGTCCAGACAACACCAGAGTGGAACGTCACAGACAGGCCCAGCCATAAAGAGCCATTTTACTGAGCGAAAGTCAGGAGGGAGAATCGTTCGCACATTGCAGTCTGCATGGAGTACGCCATTGAGGCCATGGTGTACAAATTGAACTGATGCCAGGGCAATTCAGTTTAAATACACGGCATAAGCTGAAAGACTTTTGAACGTGCTCTGGTATTGCAGAGAGTTTAAAAGGAGGTGCTGAGGGTGTGATTCAAAAAGCTATAGTTATGAGTGCTAACCTTTCTGTTTCCTAATCATGCAATTACAACAGTGCAGTTGTTGGACTGGACAGTGACATTTTAAGAGTACCTGAACTGCCTCTACTCACCTCTTTAGATAGACAACATAGACGCAGGCATAGCACAACGTGTCATAGCTTTCGTTTGCTAACAAAAAAGGGCATTTAGGAGAGTTGCTATTTGTGTACTTAAAATGAAATGATTCATAAAATATGCTATCCCTTCTGCTCTGCTTTGAAAATGTACCCCTTACTGTTTTGCCTCATAGGAAGATATCTGATTATACTTCTGGGGTATCGCCTGGCTGTCTGGTTAATTTTTCATTTTGTTGCTGCCGGTTTGTCTGCTTTTCAGAGTGAGTCCCAGGTGTGCATGTGTTTGTGTGTGTTTTGAGGCAGGGGGAGCAAAACCCTTGGCATTAGTTTTTGGTTTAAAGATTCTTTCTCTTTTATCAGCCTAAAGCAAGGGTTCTCACCGTTTTGATCTATGCAGTACAAACATGACATTCTATAGCAGGATTATACAATAATTTCACAAAGCTCTTCCAAGGAGAACAAAGTAGAGATGCAGATTTCATTAGGATCTTCCTAATCCAGAGAAGTTAATTCAGCTCCAAAGTGGCATAAGAAGTGCATGTAATTAACTGTAATTATATTAATATGGTACTATATTAAGAGTACACTATTTGATTATTTGCAGTTGTAAAAACTCCCGTGACCATAGAACCTGGGCTTAAGAGGAACATAACTATTCTCTTCTTCTCTTCAATTACAGCTGACTCCTTAAAGTGGATCCCCTATCCCTTTCAATTAGACACAGGAGCTCAGGCCCTAGAACTGTTGTAACACTCCTGTCTTGGAATCTTGCCCTCAGACACACACACTTGATGCTCACACATGGTCTCTTGGATGCCTACGATCAGACCCAGCTGCATTGTGCCTGCTCACACAGTGCAGCGCCGATTTTGCTTGGGTGCCAAGCAAAGTGAGTGTAGATGGGCAGTTTGCAAGCAGCATCTCATCTATAGGAAGTCCCTCCTCTGTGACAGCACTGACATGCTGATGCCAAATGCCTCTTTATATTTGATCACATCTGTTGCCACTATTGTGCCAAGAAAGGAATACCTAAACAGAGGGGGAAAGGAAGACAGGAATCCTGGGTAGTTATGGCTGCCAAATGACCGGCTGTGTTCAAACATAAACCCATTAAGATGACATAGGGTATCAAAATCTAAAAAAGAGCACAGCCCCAAAAGAGTCTGTTAAGGCAAATTCACAAGTGATGACACCAGGAGATAAGGAAAAAGGGTAGTAGAGAGAGAACACAGTTTTGCATGCACCCTAAGGAGGGTGGAAGCCCCTGCAGGCATATCACCCCTGCAGGTGCTCTCACTTTAGTTTGTACTGAGTAAAATTGAAGAAGTTCAGGGTTAGCTGAAGCTAACCCAAATCTTCCTCTCTGCATTCAAAAGTGTACATAAAATCTAGGTTTCATAGTCTTGGTCCCAGTAAAAATCCCTAAGCCTGCCTGCCTAACTATGCATATGTTTATACTCTGCTCGTCACTGTGGTGGCTGAGCTCATTACATATTCAAAGAGTAAATATACTAAAGAATTTCCTACTCCAGAACTCATCAGAAACCCTTAATATCCTTTGAAACAGTTGGTCCCTATTTGTCAAAACATTGCAGTCATGTAGAAAAGTCCTTCAAAGGCAATAGACATTGTCTCAGTAAATAACTTTTTATCTGACCCCCTTTTTCTCTGCCCTCCGCTTCTAACATGGTTCTAGCACTCTTTACAGTCACCTGATATTAACCAATATTCTCTTCTAAAAAGCATTGGGGGATCATCTGAGGGAAGGTCCTCTCATGGATTGGAAACTGGTTAAAAGGTAGGAAACAAAGGGTAGGAATAAACGGTCAATTTAAGAATGGAGACAGATAAATAGACACCCCCCCCCCATGGGTCTATACTGGGACAAGTCCTGTTCAACATATGCATAACTGATCTGGAAAAAGGGGTGAAGAGCTACAAAAGGATCTCACAAAACTAGGTGACTGGGCAACAGAATGGCAGATGAACACAACACACAGTCAACCTGTGGAACTCCTTGCCAGAGGATGTTGTGAAGGCCAAGACTATAATAGGGCTCAAAAAAGCTCATGGAGGATTGGTCAATCAATGGCTGCTAGCCAAGTTGGGCAGGGATGGTGTCCCTGACCTCTTTTTGCCAGAAGCTGGAAATGGGCAACAGGGGATGGATCACTTGTTCTGTTAATTCCCTCTGGGGCACCTGGCATTGGCCACTGTTGGAAGATAGGATACTGGGCTTGATGGACCTTTGGTCTGACCCAGTATAGCCGCTCCTATATTCGTATGTCCTTCTCCCCTATTCCTGCCTCCAAATTGTAGCTGTTAGAGCCCACTTCTATGTTTTCTTCATTTCCTCTCCCTGTTTCTCTGGATCTAACCTGGGGCAATTTTCCCCTCAGTTACAGCCACCCAGCCCCCTTTCCCAATTCCATCTGAAGAACCACTTCTGTCTGACCTATGACTCTTAAAAACAATCTATTCCCCCTCCTTGAGTTGCTCAATTTCACTGCTCAGTCTTTTATTTACTTATTTATTTGCAATACCATAGTGTCTGGAGGCCCAAACTAAGATCAAGTCTTCATTATGCTATGCACTGTACACACACATGAGACAGACCCTGTGCTGAGGGGCAAATCTACATTTAGAGCTGAATCTAAATAGATAAGAGAGACAAAGGGTGTGAGCTGAAACAAAAAAACAAACAGCTGTGAAGTGGCTTACCCAGGGTACCACAGTTTCCGTCTTCGTTCTCCCTGCTCTGCCACATACAGAGATAATGCCTCTAGCTTGTAGTTTATCTGAGTAAAATTGGTTCTGGAGAGCCCTGTGCTGTTTTTATACAAACACAATAAGCTGCTGCAATTTTATTGCAATCTGTCTTTGGCTGTAACCCTCTGGATTGGCTAATCTGTATCAGGTTCTTTGTAATTCTCACTGTCTTGTCTAAATTATGTCTTTTATCTCCTTGTTCCACTCCAGGGTCCCCCCCTTTCACACATAGTTTTACATCCTGAGGCTGAGATATTTTAAGCCCCCAATTCAAAAGGTTTTGGATGCCCAAATCTCCTTAAAGGGAGCTGAAGGTCCAAATCTTTTAGAGGTATTTGAAAATCTCAGCTTGAACTTTTTTGAGTTTGACATTTCAATCCAGTTTATCTTTGGTTAAGATGCTACAAACAGCTTTCACGGTAACGTACACATAGGGTATTCCATCGATTATTTGTTAACACTTTTTATTTAAAGAATCCTTGATAAAGTATCTTATTTCACACTAACGTGGCTGTAATACATTTTAATGTGCTTGCATCTTGTCTGATGGGAGTGTTATCTGATTCACAGATTAGGTGACAGGACCACACAGCATCACATCACTCAGTGTTCTCTCACCTAAATTGCTAACGAAAGAAACGTGCCTAGTGAGGGGAAGGGATCTACAAAAGAATTGCTTTTATTCAATCTTCCTGTCTCCTTTTGTTGTGCTTTCTGCTCAGCTGACATGGAGTGTTTCCATCATTTATGAGTCTAAAATTGGGGGCTAATTTTCCTCTCATTTTCTAGATTTTCCTATGGTTTTACAGCCCTTTCTTTGGTAATTCACAGAGCCCAGCCTAACCATTCTATGAATTGCAGGCTGATCCTGAATACCCTTACTCCTATGAGTAGTCCTTACACATACCAGGAAGGCCCTTTGATTTCAGTGAGACTGTTCACATAAGCAAGGGTCCTCAGGCATGAGCCTGTTGCTAGCACTTTGCTGTCAGTGCCACTGTAGATAATGGTACCTCTTCCTCCAAAAAATCATGTATTCCTATAAATGAACCACAACATAAATATTTCAAGCCTAATTCTCTTCTCTTCTCTCCATTGACTCCAAGCATTTCTTAACAAAGCTTTTTAGGGAAAAAAATATCCATTGACCTGATTTTAATATTTCAGGTGTTGGTAGAAGGGCTCAATTCAGTTCTCCTTGTGCAAGAGAAGCTCCCATTGAACTCAATGAAAGAGGCCAGTACTCAGCAGCTAAAAAATCAAGCTGCTTATTTAGATAACTAACTGTGGATTTGCTTGGGCCTGTCTTTAGGCACCAAAGTTTCACCTAACTGTGGCAGGGCTAGAAACACTTTCCAAAGCACAGGCCTCTACCACTTGACATTTTATGTAGCAGTAGTAAGCTTTTATCTTCTTACGTAGAACTAGTAAAGGGAAACATGCAACACATGTTGAACCATTGAGTTACATAGGCACAGGAGAATAATCTTTTTACTCCTTATTCTGAATAGCCCAGCTTTATCTATTTAATCTTTTATGTGGGGATTTAATGCATTTTTGTTTGTGATGTCATTATTGTAGTATGTAGCTACTGCAAAAAATGAGCTTCAAGGAGTTCAAGGGCAACTTAGATGAGACTCTGAACAAAACGTGACTAGAGAGCATTGGGCAATAAATATAACAAACCAAAAAAGAAGGATAGAGAGCTGACTGTTCTTAGGTTGGTTGGTTGGTTGGTTTTATTTTTCCTGTCAATGTCTTTATACTAGAGACTACCCAATTTATTTGAGCTTAAGCTTTCGTGAGCTACAGCTCACTTCATCGGATGCATCGAAAGCTTATGCTCAAATAAATTGGTTAGTCTCTAAGGTGCCACAAGTACTCCTTTTCTTTTTGCGAATACAGACTAACACGGCCGCTACTCTGAAACCTGTCTTTATACTGTAATTCTAGTTCATAAAATATGAAATAGGATCTCCAGGTATTTACATCTGGGGATTTTTATCTCCCACAAAATTATCATCCCTTGTCAAGATGTAATTCAGTTTGAATTCAGTCTCGACACCAGCCCACCTGTGTTAATGGTACCTGACATTCTGCAAATAGCTCATGAGTTCAAGTGCAGGGCCTGCTCCCTTGATCACACAAAGCCTTAGCCAACCCTCATTGATGTCAAAAAAAAGTCATTGGGAGCTAGATCAAGTCTATAGCATCATAACTGTCATAACACTTATCATAAATAGCATAGTCCACAGTTCAGGAAAGCATTTACGCATGTACTCAAGGCCATCCATATTCAAGAAAGCACTTAACATATGATTAATTTTAAGGATGTGCTGCTGTTCCATTGTCTTCAGTGTGACTCCAGCATGTATTTAAAATTAAGAATACAGAAGTATTTTGTCAAATCAAGATAACTGATCATTTTTTTTAGTTAGAATGTTTACAAAACATATCTTTTATGCAGAAATTTGTATGAAAGATCTGAACTGTCAATTATTGCTAGATTTTTTTCTTTTTCTTTTATACACATTCCATTATTACAGATGTACTGCTGTTTTTATTTGCCAAACAAGTCTGATTTTATGATTCTGTTCATTTCACACCTGGCAACACAGAAAATGCAGAGGTAATAAAGGGGAAACTCTTTCGTGATAAGTAAAACGACTGGAACTACAGTGGCGATGTGTATTATTTTCTCAACCAGCAATAAGCTGTGTATGAAGTTTCCTGGGAAGTTTCCAAGTCATTGTTTGTCAGAATGACATACCAGAATATGCTTTACCAAAACATTACATATAGTACACATCATAACTATTGTGAGGAGAAAATCTAATAAAATATGTACTCTAACATGATGAAGAATATATATAGCACAAGTCTTGGATTGTGATGCCAGCAAATTGAGAAAAATGTATATGAATTCGTACTTACTTATTATTTGCAGTAGGAAACAAAGACTGGTATGTAATTATAACAGGAATATCAGAGTATGTTTAGATTCGGAAAAGTGACTCCCAAAATGGCATTGTGCAGTTCAGTGTGTATTGTTCTTCAGTCACTTCCATCTCAGTTTTGCTTAGTTATAAGTAAATAGTCTTTTCTTCTATTTATTAGCCCTACAGATAACTCTGAGAGCTGCAAAATAAGCTGCATTTGTTCTGGCTCATCACTAGAGTTGGGCCAAACCAAAATTCCAGACCGGAGCACATGTGAAATATGCATCCAGATATGCATTTGGCTGTGAACAATGAATCTCAAGCCTGTTTTTAACCAGCAGCAATAAATACTCTAGTGTAGGAGTTTAACTTACTATTCTGTTGAAACTGTGTTAGTCATAGTAGAATCTGGCTCCTTCTTCCATAGCATTGCACAGTCAACACAGCAGTAGTGATGCCGAGGAATCATTACAGTTGCCCAGGATCTGGCTCATGAAGTTTTGAGGTTTTGCAATGTTAAAGTTAATGTAAAAATAAGATGGAGAAGTTATAGAGAAAGAGACTGAAGTATGGGATGGAAATGGAGAGACAGGTCAGTATAAAGAAGAAAATGTAGGCATCATCAGCATAAAGAAGATAGTTGAAGCCACATGAGTTGAAAAGATCACCTAGAGAAAGGTTATAGAAGGAGAAGGGGAACACTATCCCTACAAGGGCCATCCAAACCCCATGGAAGATAGTGGAAAATCATCCAAGTCTTTAGGTTCTTGCTCTTCAAGTCTTCCCAGACTATTTGAACAACTACATTGAAACATGTGTTTCTGTAGTTCTCCCTTTTGCCTTTGAAATGAAAGGTGCCCCTCAAATTTATTTAGAGTTTTATGCTAATTTTCTTTAAGTTTATTACCTTCTTTGCACCAATTACTTGCTTTCCACCCGTTCTACTGCTACTATAACATATTAAGATGTCAATGAAATAACAGAAATGTCAGTTGAATAAATGTTGTGGCATTAATTTCCAAGTATCCTTTATTTGAGAACTTCTACCTTTAAAAATATTTAAAGAAGAAAGTCAAATATTGACTAAACAATTAGCAGAATTTTATTTTCAGAAGATTAATTAAACTAATGTGTAAAATCCATAGAACTCTTCACATACCTCCTTGCAATAGTCATACTATGGAGAACTGAGGGGCTAGGGAGTTAGAATTTGAACTGTGTTTTGCAAATAGTAAATATTATAATTTTTTTATCAATGACTTTGTTGTTTGAAGAAGCCTGCACAATATTTAATCTGAGGAAAAAGTGGAAGTTATTTACAGCCAAAGAAATGTATCCTGGCAATTTTGTACTTCATTTTTGATGGAGGTTTGGGCCCACAGGGGCTAACGAAAAAGTAGGAATAGATGTCATCTTTTCTTTTAATTATGTACCCATGTGCTTTACATAATCAAAATGAATACATCAATTTGTTACATATTTAGCTGGAGGAATACCGGACATATGGAATAAAATCCTCGTGGGCAAACAATCTCACTCACCTGGAAAACAATGTGTGTGTTAACAGAGTAATTTGTTAATTAAAAATTCTAAAATGTCCACCAAAGCTATTTATTTCTGAATTACCACTTCCTAGATTTAAACAAGATTCTGAGTAAAATGTAATTAGAAGCTCCCTTTTTCCTATGTCTCCGTTGTTTTTGAGCACGATCAATTTGACAAGTATCCCAAGAGTTACCACAGCAGCAGATGGTCTATATACTATCCTCATCAGCACAGAGCACCAAGAACACAGAAGATAAAACAATTTCACGCTTGTTGTTAAGGCTCTAAGATACAGTGCTATATTGAATTAGTTTCAAATGAAGCTTCTTACTTGCAATGGAACACAATGCAGGGACCATTGCAAAAGACAAATAAAGATAAGTAAAAATGCTCCTTTATAGAACAGAACACACAGAAAGTATTTTTAGAAAGCATTGAAAATGTGGGAGGTTTCATTTAAGCAGGCTAGCTTTAATAGGTAAACTTGAACTTGAATATAAAGAGCTGTCTAGAGTCAGATTCCCTTGGCACCAAGGAACACTTCCCCTTTTCAGCTATATCACAGTCCATTAGATAACTGATAGCTAATTAACTGTGGTAAACACAAAGAAGTCACTACATTTCATTTTGAGGACTCTAATAACCCTATGCTTTTTTTTTAATGTAGCGAAAGGTGCAAAGACAGATGGTTACCTTAGCTCCAGTATTAACTTCAATAGGCAACGATTAGATAACTAATTCCTAGTATGTGTCAGTGGAACAATGACAGGGAAGAGGAAAGGTTTATACCACTAGGAAAAGGAACAGGTTCTGACTGGCTCCATCTTGCCACACAGGGAGCCCTCCAATTTTCTTGTTATTTGCCTCCACCTGTAAGGAAAGTGAGGAGCAAGAGGCTGTTGACTCTCTTTGGAAGCTGAAGCAGATGACGGTCCTGGTTCATAGCCTGTGGAGGGGAGTGTTCATGAAGGACTATGGAACTAGGGTGGTGTGGAGAATGTGGGAATTTTGGTAATACTTTTATGAATAAGATGTGTGACTCAGTTTGCCCACTGAGTGCTCAGAATAGGAGGACTGAAGCATTGCTGAATGGCACCTCCCCATGGGAATGTCTGAGATAGATATGCCATCAAGCACCAACCCATGTGAATGAGCAACCCAATGATTGGATCATTAACTCCTAATGACCAGCAGACAAAATGCATCTGACTTTCTCCATCCTCTCTGCAGGGAGGCGGAGCGAAAAGTCCAGAACAGGAGAAAGTGGTGTGACTAGACTATTTATTTCAGATTGCTGCTGAGAGCACAGAGCCACAAAGAGACAGAGGGGTCATGGAGAGGTGTTCTTGTTCAGAGGAGTGGGGTGAAGATAGGTTCAACATGAGTGAAAGTAGTGAGCACTGTAGAAGGTATAGGTACGTATTGTGGGGTGGTTAAACAGGTTGGTTGGTTGGTCAGTCTTTTACATTAAGAATTGCTCCCTGTAGATTTGCAGCTTTAAAAGGAGGCAGGCATAGCATTTTCCCAAAGAAAGTTTGCTTTAACAGAAAAAGCTTCATGTCCAAGCTGAATTACTGCTGGGAATATTCCTCTCAGATCTGTCATCCTGTGTTTCAAACAAAATAATCATTCTTTTGAATAAGGCAACACACAATACATGGAATGGTGCATGTAGTTACTCTCTGATGAAAAACAGGTGTTCCCTTGTCTACAGCTGAATCTAAGAACAAAAGACATTCTTATCCTATTCAGTGCCACATACCTTTAACCTTCCAAATTAACTCTTCTATTTTTTATCTGGGATCAGATACATAATGTATTCTTTGACCTGTGCATAACCTACCTACTGGAAGAATATATATATATGATAATCCTCTGAAAAATGATTTTGATTGAAAAAAATAAGCATGCAGAAGAAAGGTAATTGAAGTAGATATATATGCGCAGAATACACTAAGGATATGTCTACACAGGAAAGAACAACCCACAGCTGGCCCATGCCAGCTGAGTTGGGCTTGCTGGGTTCAGGCTGTGGGGCTGTTTCATTTCTTTGTAAACTTCTGGGTTCAGGCTGGAGCCCAGTCTCTAGGACCCTGAAAGGTGGGAGAGTCCCAGAACTCAGGGTCCAGCCTGAGCTGCAGTGTCTACACAGCACTGAAACAGCCCAGCAGCCAGAGTCAGTTGGCACAGGCTAGCCACGGGTTTTTCTTTGCTGTGTAGACATATCCTAAGAAAAGAAACATTATAAACATAACTTGTAAGACACAATGTACTAAGATGACAGATGGTAAATAATGTCCTGTAGTAGATCAGATAATCGCTATCAAAGGAACATTCTGTTCATTACTAGACAAAGATGTCAGCATCACAATACAAAAGTTAACATGCCTGGGCCAAGCATGACCATGTGGGTCTGCAATCAGTTCATATTAGTGTGCCTACCATTCGCTGGCATATTTGATCTCTTCTTCTGGTATTGCCCACCCATAACACCTTTTAGTCTTTAGGAGGGAGGTTTCTATACTTCATTTAGTTAATTGTTTGTCATCCTCTCTCTCCATGTGGTACCGAGTTTATATTTTGGCATCCAACTTGCATTCCACTTTGATGGTAATTGCTTATGTCAGTTCTTTGCTGGGAGTGCAGCAGTGGGCTGTGTGTGTGTGTAGGGCAGTGGTCCCCAAGCATTTTACATTGTGCCCTCCCTTACCCTTGTCAGGACTGCCTCCCACATACCCCCAGAACCAGAGCCAGGGCCAGGAGCTGGGCCATGACTCCAGGACAGGGGGACATGAACAGGAGTAAGGAGCTGAGGCTGGGTCATAGGTGGGGGCATTTCTCATAGGCATTTTGAATGCTAATCCTGTCCTCCAAAGTGCTTGCAACCCCTCAGAGCTTGGTGTCATCCTCAAATTTTATAAGCTTTCAATTTTAAGTTATTAATGAAAATATTGAATAATTCCAGATTCAGGACAGACCCTATGGGACCCCACTAGATGTCCTCCCCATTTGGCAGTGAACCATTGATGATTACTCTTGGAGTATGTTTTTTCAACCAGTTCCCTAGTTTGCTTATGAGAATGTCATGTGGGATTATATCAAAAGACTTAGTAAAATTGAGATATATAGTATCTATAGCATCTCCCTATCTAGGATGCCAGTCACCCTCTCAAATAAGATAATTAGATTGGTTTAACATGATTTTTTAAAACAAATTCGTGGTGGCTATTACTTATAACCCTATTATCCTTTAGGTGCATACAAATTGATTGTTTAATAATTTGTTTCAGTATCTTTCCAGGTATCAAAGTTACAATAACTGATTTAGAATTCCTCAGGTCCTCTTTGTTCCTCTTTTAAAAGATAGGTACTTAGTTTGTTCTTCTCCAGTCTTCTGGTACCTCACTCATCCTCCCTGAGTTCTCTAAGGTAATTGCTAATGGTTCCAAGATTGTATCAGCTAGTTTCCTAAGTATGCTAAGATGAAATTCTTCCAGCCCTGCTGATTTGAATGTATGTAACTTATCTAGATATTTGTTAACCTGTTCTCTTCCTATTCTGTCTTGTATTCCTTCCCCCTTAGTTTAATATTAATGTCCACTACATGCATTTGACAAAGTAGGTATTCACCCAGGAAAGCTTATGCTCCAATATGTCTGTTAGTCTATAAGGTGCCACATGACTCTTTGCCAATATTAATTGTGTTAAGCATCTGGTCACAATTAACATTTTCACTGAAGACTGAAGTAAAATAGACAGTAAGCACTTCAGCATTCTTGATGTCATCTGTTGTTATTTCTCCTTTGCCATTAAATTCTCCTTTGCCACTTCCCTTCATATTTCTCTTGCTCCTAATGTATTTATAGACCTACTTCTTCTTGTTTTTGTCCTTTTTTAGGTGTAACTCATTCTATGTGTATGTGCTATTCTTTTGTACTCATCCTTAGCAATTTGTCCATGTTTCCATTTTTTGGAAGGATTCCTTTTTGATTTTGAGGTTATTAACCTCTCGCTGTTCTTCTCATCTTTTTTTTGCATCAGGATAGTTAGCTGTTGTGCCTTTAATATTGTCTCTTTGAGAAACTGCTAGTTCTCCTGAACTCCTTTTTCCTTTAGATTTTCTTCCCATGGGATTTTAACTAACAGTACTTTGAGTTTACTGTCAGATAATATATGCAGTGTTGTAATAGCCATGCTGGTCCCTGGACATTAGAGACAAAAAGTGGGGTGGGGTGAGGTGAAGTAATATCATTTATTGGACCAACTTTTGTCAATGAGAGCTTATCTGTCAAATGATATTACAGCTATTTTGTCTGCATTCCTTTCTATGGCCCACGCTGCTTCCCTGCAGTTGCTGGTGAGGGAAGATGTGAAGTGAGGAAAAATTACTTCGAAGCAGGTTCTCCCACTCTGCTGAAGCCCCTCTGCAAGTGCTCTATAGGGTCTAAATTCTGAGGTTTAGGAGAAGGTTATCATCTGCCATATTGTGTCCCTTCTCCCCAAAAAAACCCTCATGGGGCAAGTTAATGTTGACAATAATCTGTCTGCATGTTTTCCTCTATTGAAGATTGAAATATTTCCTTTCCCTCCCATCTGCTGGTGAAAAAACATACATAAGCCTGACTTCAGCAGGAGCTGTGCTAACACGGGACAGATTACCCCCAAGAAATCTAGACACGAGCCTCCAACAGATCTGGGGTTTTTTGTGGCTTTTCTATACCACATTTTGTCACTTCAGTGTATAAGTACAGGCACCCACCCTTTTCAGCTGATGGAAGAATTAGGAGAAAATTCAGTGAGCACAGTTTAATGGCGTTTCCAGTTGCTGGTGCAGGTTATTTCTTCAGAGAGGAACACAGGGTGCTAGCTTCTGTGCAAGAATCAGTAATCCTGTAACAAAGAAAGCTGGCCTTCTTCGCGTCTGTGTACTTCCACTTTCACATTTTACTGCTGCAGAAACTTATTTCAAGAAGTAATGTTCATAAGTGCAGACAAAAGGATGAATACATTAGCTCTATAATAAACTCAAAAGGCTGAATATAATTATTTCTTTTGAAAAAGTGATGCATTTGCAAATAAATAAATAAGAAATTATTGTTCTCTAAGATTAATTGGTTAATTTTAGTGGCACTGTATAAGCTGTTTATCAATGGGAAAAGCACCTACCTTAAGTGCATTTTTTTTTTATTTCTCTGAAGAAATGATTTTTTAAAAGAAAACCTGACTTAAAACCGCAGAGCTGGTTAAAGGAGAAAAACCTTGCATATGAAAAGAACTACACTGAAATATATTTTGAGGCTGGAAGACAAAGTCTGTGGTCTTATAGCTGCTGGCAGAGCAGCCTGTAAATCAATGCCAGGCAAATCAATAAGATAATCTAATGGGGCCATGAGAACAACTTGAAACTCTAGATGTTGAATCAAGGTCTGGAACAGATCTGCCAATGTAACTGAACTATATCTTAAATATGAAGAAAGAAAAGAGTTTTGAAAATCTGTGACACATTCTATTTGATAGAGTAGGTGCAATTCAACTGTAAAATAGTCAATACAAGTAATTATTCCCTTAACGTCTACAAGTGAAAAGGTTTTACTTGATGTAGTGCATAAATATTTGGCATAATTGTTGCTTTTAAAAATAAATCTGCAAAGAGCAGAAAATGTCAGTTGTCAAAATTATAAACTAAATTGTAGAAATAGACTGTGAATTAAAATTTGGTCCATTCCAAAAGAATGAAGCCATGAAAGATCAAAATTATCTATTTCTCTCTGTGTAAGGAATGGAAACTTTTAAAACAAGTCTTAGGAGTGAAAGTAAACGTCTGCTTCCAAGTCTTGCCTTACCAATCCCACTCTCAGAAGTACAGAATATCTAAGTTGGCAGTCTGAGGAACAGACTTGAACTACTTACTTAGGTAAGGCTGCTGAAGGCCGTGACTTGACCAGACTATTACACTGAAGTCAATGAGAGTTTTTCCTGGCTAAGATGTTCAGGATTCAGCCCCTAGTGGATAAAATAATATTATACCTTGATCAGAAACGAAAAAGTTATGATACCACAACAATTTTTAAAATTGTTACAAATAACAATTTTTAAAATTGTTACAAATCATGGCCCAGAAATTCAGCCCCAATGTTGGCGAGTGGCATCTTCATGGAAGTTGGACTGGCACATTTCAGGATTGCATTTCTCCATGTCAATTCTGTATGCATCTCCCATTGGCTTTAAAGGGAGTCAGTCCCATGTAGACTTTAAACTACCAATAACTTTTATGTGAACTGGATTAAGCCTTTTAAGAAAAGTGCTATTAGCTGTATCATGATCTTATAAAAACAAATGACAACATATTAGTCAATCTGCTATGATTCCTCACTTGGAACTCCTGCAGATGTCAACAGAAGTTCTGGGTGCACATTAATGTACTTTTTAAATCAAGGGTCTGATTTTGCTCCAGTTGAGGGCAATGGAAGTTTTACTATTGACTTCAATGGGAGCAGACTGAAGACTCAAAATATGTTATACAATAAAGACCAAACCCAAACCCCACTGGAGTGAATTAGCATCTCTATGTTGACTTCAGTGGGATTTTGATCAGGCCCTAAAACACCAAGAGGCAGATCCTTGAAGTCAAGGGAGTTTTAACAATTGACACCAGCTACAGATGTGCCTCAAAATGTATATCACAATAAAGATACCAATAGTTGCAAACATGTTACAGAAATTTATGTAGGATCTGGGACCCTCTTTTGACATGTTTTGGGTTCTTCACTTGTCCCTGACACCACAAACTATTTGTCTCTAAACTAAAGGGAACCCTCTTCCCCTTTTCCATTTAACCATTTTAAAAGTCATTTTTGCAAAGAACAGTGAAGATAGTGGAGAAGTGTTTTGAAATGCCATTCTAAAATTTGGGAAGTCATTTATGATTCAAGCAGTGTCACTCTTTTCTTGTTAAAGCTGACTCTTCTCCAAGCTTGAGACTTAGTTGTGCTTTGAAGACATAAGCCTGTGTTTGGTGTGATACAGAGATACATCACTCCAATGGGAGCTCTAGGAGGCATTGTGCCCTAGTAATTTATAATGCTCCCTTGGCTTTGCTGGAATACAGAGAAGAGCACTCATTGACGCTTCCCTTAAGGGTCCAATCCCTTCCACAGCCATGGTCAACCCCTCCCCCCCCCAAACCCCTGCCCATTTCAGGTGATTAGCGCTACTAGTATATCAGGACTGCAGTAGTGCTGGCTCATTCATAAAATGCTTTGTTTGTTTGTTCTGAAGATGTGGTCAGAAAATCCAGTTTTTCTCCCATGAACATTCTGGGGTGAAAAAAAAACCCACAACCCTTTCCAAACTCTCTTGACCAGAAAATTGCGGATTTTCCATGGGAATTTGCATGTGGAAACAAATTGACTCGTCCCAAGGGAACGTAAGTGCGGAAGAGTTAAAAGGGGCATGCCTCCCTTACTCCATGCAGCAGGCAAAGTATCATCCAGTCTCCCTACCCTTGAGGTGGCAAATACCAGGTTTGGGTAGGACCAAACCCCTTTTTAGTGGGTCTGGGAAGGAATTTCCCCCTCATCACTAGATTGGCCTAGGTGGAGTGTTTTTTTTTTCTCATTTTCCCCACAACGGGTTTCAGGGAGGATTTATTATGGTGAGGAGGAAAGGGGTTGGGCTGTATGTCGCAGCTTTATTATGTAATTTGGGGTGTGTGTCTGATATAAATAGTCCATAGGAAAGGCATCCAATGGCCAGATAAATGGCTTGGTAAAGGACTTAAAAAGGAGATGCTGGATAAAGGAATGGAAGGAGGGTGGGGGTGGTTCAGGGCTCATATGATTGGTACAGCAGGGAGCCAACTCCCCTTTTTTATAGCCCACTTTAACCCTCCTATGAGGGGGTGGGATGGGTGGTAAGATCCAAGCCATGGGTTGGTTGGGGGACCTGGATGGAAAATGAAGGGGGACTGGCAGAAGCCCCCAGGTAGTTATTGAATGAACATGGAGTTGCCTGCCCTGCACACTTTTATCTGCAGGGTAGTTCCAGACATTGAATAATAAAACTGTGGCCTAATTAAATTCATATCAAATGTCTCCTGTCCTTCGTTCAGTATAGCCGGAGAACTATGTTGTTGCATAATGTTGCTGTATCTTGTTCTTGAACAGCAGCTGCATATCATGCCAGATAGGGATGCACTATGGTAGTAATATGTTAACAATTTTCTGAAGTGTTTCAGGATCCTTTGGGATGGAAGGCACATACAGGATCATTAATGTTCATTAGTCAACACTTTATTATAATAAAGGATGAGTTATTTACAAAGATTTCTTACATCTTCAGAATTTAGTTGTAACTGTGCTAATCTTATTCTATAAATCATAATCTTATATAGTATAAACTAAAACAGGATTAAATACAGACCATTTAATTATTCTTACATATGAATGTACATATTAATTTCCAATTTTATGAAGTAGTTTAATATTGGATAACCATATTTTACAACAAGATGTTATCATCTAAAGTCTTAACAGAAAATTAATATATCTGTATATATAACATGGTAGGGCATAAGTGTGTCAACTCAGTCTCTCTCCTCAAGTGTAGTATAGTTATTTTTCATAATTCCCAAATGAACAGATGATGTTAAAGTGGACTGCAGATACTGTGTAATAATACTCCAAGAGCTTACTTACAAGAAAATTATATCCACAACTATCTTTCTAGTTTTTTTTAATGTTATATATTTTTGAGGCAAATTTATAGAGGCAGAAAATTTAATAGGCTTTTATGATGATTTGTAGAATGAGATTAGTGTTTTAATGAGTGCATTGTATACTTATAAAATCATATTGTTCATTACATTTTATTTCAGTGTTTTATTCCTTCACTGAAGTCAAATAGCATGAGATCATATGAAGCCCAGGCACTTTATCCTTCAGTAGTTCCATAGTTTGACTTACTACATTTTTAGGATGAATTTATTTTAGTGCCCCAGTGTTCTGTCATCCTAGTTCCGGTTACATGACAACCTTGATTGTCGGTGGAACATGCCAGTTGTGTTATGTCATTATTTGTAATTCTAATAAAGGGCCCGAGTCAGATAACCTTATTCATTGCTGGGTAATACTTAATTCCAAGACAAGTCACATTTAAGTCAGTGGGGCTGTTAGTGGAGTAAGGTGCTTCTCCAAGTGAGTGTGGCCCAAAATAACTGTGTCATGCTACATTGAGGATATCCCATACAGCATCTTTCACCCCTATACAGAATAGTATGCACCACTTATGTTCTCT
Organism: Caretta caretta; assembly: GCF_965140235.1. Classification (NCBI taxonomy): domain Eukaryota; kingdom Metazoa; phylum Chordata; order Testudines; family Cheloniidae; genus Caretta; species Caretta caretta. Next base: position 49,096,806 of record NC_134216.1, on the reverse strand, counting down.
CAACATAAGAACTTTCATGGAGTTTTAGTGGGGGCTTTGGCCTTGTGCTAGTCTTTTGCCCAGGGTGAATTTCACTCCTGTGGGGTATTTCATGTGTAAGATTTCCATCTTTTTTTTTTTTTTTTTTTTTGCTGATCTTTACTGCATTGCTATGAATTTCACAATGGGTATTTGTAATGGAGAGACAGGTATTGTTGTGTTAGTAGCATTTTTTAATTTAATTGGATTGCTTTGCCTCATAAACTATCATTATCCAGCAACCACTGCTGCCTGGCTGTTTGTTTCATCTGTTGCATCAGCATGATGTAAATGCTAAAGAATTGCATGCTGATGTAAGTGGGGAGATGAGTGGGACAACAGACTAAAGACAGATAGGAAAATATTCAGAAACCGGCATGAGGGCAGGTGGCAATTTACTGTGAAATGCAGTCATGACATAAGACAACTGAGTCCAGAGAAGAAGCAGCAAGAAACTTGGAAAGCAGAAGTCAAACTAAGAAAGATTGAGATAAATCAGGACATCTAATCAGTTTATAGGTGGGAATACTGTCTTGTGAAGGTGAGGCTTTCAAGGGTAAAACTATATATCCAGTAGGGTAGCATCTCTGAGTCAAACATTTGGAGGATATCCTGCAGATACCATACCTGGTATTTCTGAGGGCCTCATCTTTTAACAGCAGATATTTGACTAATAGGTAGAATGGATAAATAAAAGGTGTAGAAGTTGCCCCCAGGCACTCCTGGGTCAGGAATATTTCACTCTAGCAGGATATCTATTTACTGTTGAAAACCGTTGATTAAAATGTCAACATGGAAATGTTTGCTTGTAGTATAGTCTATGTGCAGATTGGATTTAAATTCATAACATCTGTAACCATGATCACTCTTGCAAGCCCCAAAAACAATTAAGGTAGCTGCAAGGAAAAACATTAATCATGACAGAGCAAAACTGATGAAGAGTGTAATGCAACAGGCATAAAAAAGCCTGTTTGAGTCTCTCATTAGAAATTTCTAATACCGGGTATGGATGAGCATTACACAGTGGAACTTTTTGGCAGGAAAACTGAGTATCTGGTACAAACCAGCATAGTGGTGTTACAAGTTATCATAACTGTTAGTTTACCAACTCCATGTCCTTTATTTAGCCATATACTAAGGTTGCCATAACTTTTGTGCATAACCCTTTTTTCCAGCTATCCGGTTTCAAATACTAGAGGTGAATGTCATTTAATTTGGTTATTATTATAGTTATTATAAAAGTTATTCAGTTAGATACCATCTGTTTGTTGGAATCTACATTGTTTGGATTATTACATGAGTGATATAGGTGTACCATACTGTGGTCCCCTACCTATGGTGAACTCAGATATGATGAAACTATGTATAGTAGAGTTGAAAGAAAGTTTCATATTACTTCAGTGTAATGTGCATGTTGCATTTCCATTTCTAGTCATTATCTACTGATATTGAAGATTTTTAGTCAGAAAATGACTTCCATTTGGCCAGGTTTTACTGTCTGTACAAGCAAAAGGGATTGGTTATCAAGAATGTGTAGGGGGCTTATGTTTGGTTTTGAAAAAGTAAGTTTGATATGTTATTTCACTGTAGATTGAATTGCGTTCGAGAAAAACACCCCCAAAATAAACCAGAGATTTGTTAGAACCAGATCACTCTACATCTCTGCTTTTAAAACTGCATATGCCTGGGGAGATAAAGGCCAAAGTTACAATATTTAGAGCTGGTTGCCAAAGTTGAGATATTCTTGGATTTTGATTTGTCCCATTACAGCAGGGGAGGGCAAACTGCCGGATCCAGACCATCAGGGCTTTCAGTCCTGTGCGCGGGATTGCCAGCCCCGTGGCACAGCGGGGCTAAGGCAGGCCTGGCTGCCCTGGCCCCGCGCCGCTCTTGGAAGCGGCTGGCACCACGTCCCTGCAGCCCCTGCGGAGGGGTGTGCAGAGGGCTCTGTGTGCTGCCCTCACCTGTAGGCACTGCCCCCCGCAGCTCCCATTGGCCAGAAACGGGAAACTGTGGCCAATGGGAGCTTTGAGGGTGGTACCCACAGGCAAGGGCAGCACATGGCGGAGCCCTCTGTCCCCTCCGCCCGCCAGGAGCCAATGCTGGACCTGCTGGCTACTTCTGGGAGCAGCGTGGGGCCAGGGCAGGCAGGGAGCCTGTCTTAGCCCTGCTGAGCACCGCTGCCACCTCGGAGCTGCTCGAGGTAAGCAGCGCCGGGCTGGAGCCCACACCCTGAACCCCTCCTGCACCCTAACCCCCTGTCCTGAGTCCCCAAACCCCTGCCTTGAGCCCCCTGCCACACCCCTCCTGCACCCCAACCTCCTGCCTTGAGCCCCCTTCTGCACCCCAACCCCCACCTTGAGTCCCCTTCTGCACCCTAACCCCCTGACCTGAGCTCACTGCCACACCTCTTCTGCACCCGGCCCCCTGCCGCATCCCTCCTGCACCCAACCCCATGCCCTGAGCCTCTTCCTGCACACCGCACCCACTCCCACATCCCGCACTCCCTCCCACACCTCAACCCCCTGCCCCAGCCCTACATTCCTGGCCTGGCATACAATTACCCCACCCAGATGTAGCCAAAAAGTCTGCCCACCCCTGGATTACAGAGAGAGAAAAGCTAGCTGCAAAATTAGCATCTGTATCCAAACTTCCCCAAGTTTGAGCTGTTGGAACCAGGGTGTTGGGTCCAAATCTATTTTTCAATTAAACATCAGGGAATATTTGTGGCTTGATTATCAGAAATACTTAGCACAGAACCTCTGAAAATCTCAAGTTGGCACATAAGGTCAAATAATAGGAGTTCATGTCCCTGAGAATTGACTGAACTTTGACCAGTTTTTGAGTTTATTGCTTCTTCTGGTGCTGTTTTGGTGAGAAGTAATTAGACCACTGAGTATCTGTTTCACCACAGCACAAGGTCCAAGATGTTCCAAGTCTCAATGCATTACAGTCCCAAACCAACAGGGAACTTGGTGTGATTTATTGTTTTACTGCTTTGATCCTTCTCCCAAATTTAACTTTCTTAATGTCAGCTGGATACAGTGAGTCATGAACAGCTTTCTGGAATTCTGCTTTGTTACCCTCAGAGGAATTATTGACGTGTAACATCTCTATCCAGCAAAGCAGAGTTCTCTGCTACAGTATACTCTAGTTTGTTTTGTTGTCTTTTTTTTTTTAACTAACCAACATTTGAATTGTATTGGACACTTAGCCACATCGTTTAATAGTTACCAAATAAACATGGAGGCAGTGCGGGAAGTAGTTTTTTCACAAATAGGTACACCAAATGCTGTCTGTTGGTGGAAGCAAGACCACATTTATATTTTCAGCATATAAACCAGAAATCCCTAACAGTAAAGTGCAAGATTCTCTATCTACACAAAAAAAAAATTCAGAAAGGCAAGGCTTATGTATTTTTTAGGTAGTGAATATAGCTCATTTGGTGCCCCTCGTGTGTTTTCTTCATAGTCTCTCTACTACCTAAACTTGGATATTCAGAAAATATGATGAATTATAGAGGGCAAAATTTGCTTTAAAAATATAATGTATCTGAACAGCCACGTTAGAGAATAAGAAGTTTGGCTACATAAAGATGTGGCATCTACAATTAAACAGCTAAAGCAGAAAAGAGATTAAGCCTTCTAAATGCACCTATTAAACTCAAAGAGTTACACTGCAACCCTTACCCCTCTGATACCCTTGTCTAAAACCCGGTGATGTCAATGGAAAGATCCCTATTGACTTCATAAAGCTTCAGATGAAGTTCCCGTGTATAGGGTTCTGAACTATTGCAAGTTTATTATTCACAGTAATCTGTTATTTAAGGTTATTATTTTCCATATATTTCCCCCAGACAATTCATTTTCTTCCACTTATAAAAATACAGGGCCCACTTGAAACAATGGAAATTCATCCATACAATAAAAAACTGCACAGATTTTTAATGAAAATCACAATCCAATTCAGCAGCAGTCAAAATCAAGCTCCTCCAAGGGTGATTAGCTTTTCATTACAAACAGCAAAAATCCAACAACTCATTGAAACCTCCCTCTTTTCATGTGTGTGTGTGTGTGGGGGGGGGCAAATTTTAAATAATCGAGTGGGACTTCAGCTGTCAAACTCCTACAACTCTTATTTTTATGATGCAGTGCATATTATATGTTATACACAAAATTTGGCACAATGACTGACATATACTGGAAAAATAGTTTATTTGCTGGAATTTCCAATACAATTCCTAATGTAGAAATGCACAGTATTCTTAGTATGCTACTCTCAGTAAATTTATAGGTTCATGCAACTGGTAGGAAAATTAACAGTTTCGTCAGACAAGTAAACCACTATCGATTTTTTTAAAATAGTTAAAATCCTTCTCACATTGACACAATACATTAAATTCAGAATCTATTATTGGATTCAGGAATTTGTAATTAGATGCATGAAGTTGACAGAAATAGATCCGCATGCTGGGATTTGAATATGAATTTCCCCAGAGTTCAAAATACAGGGCTTTGGTTCAGATTAATTATTCATTATCAGATTCATGATCTTTACATTTTGTAACAGAATCATGAAATCATTACCACGTGGCCTAAGATTCATAAACAACAGTTTCTTCTCAGATTCAGAATAAATTCATATTCACATGTTTATTGGATTTTTGAAATCAATAATCTCTTACTGCCAGCATTTGGGGGTATTTGGATCCAAGATTTCAGATCAGGAGTATCTCTAGTCACCATGAATTTATCAACAGTAAGTTTCAGAATCATAAATTTATTTTCACAGCTATGAGTACATAAAACTTGTAGTTTTCTGTTGAAGAAAATGGATTAATCATTTCATGAATAATGCAGACATAATCCTGAACTTTACTATCATGCACTGAATACAAATATTTGGTAAATATTTCATGGTGAAAAGTAATTACAGATTTATAAAAATGTTCAACACAACAATGAACTGAAGTGTTCCATGTTTATTGTGGAAATATGACTGACTGTAGGAAAGATGGAAAACATGTATAACAGTGTTTCATTCATCTGTCATTTTGACATGTGCTTCCGTAAGGACACAGAGATGCATTGCACTAGAGCACCCCCAAGCTGAACCCCTGAGGTCAGTTGAATTAGTGCTCATCATTAGGAGGAAGAGTTCTGCAGCTGGGTCCTTGTAATGTATGTGATGTAATTGGGCATGTTCCATGTCTATCCACTAGAGGGCATCTTTATGTGTCAAAATCCCTAGTAGTGGAGCAGTAGAATGGGCAGAACAAGAAACAACTCAGCAGCATGTTACTTAACGCTCTGTGATAACTGGTGAATTCCTGGGTCCAGATGTACCAGATCTAACAGTCCTACACAGCAAAATTTCAGTCACATACTACAGGGAACATTATTCTTCCACCATTGCACCATCCATGAATAAATCCCACCTTTCCCTGCCTGCCCCTAGTGGATGCCACCCCATTCCTCAAAACAAAAAGAAACAGGGTAAGGCAGTATCTGAACTTCATGGTCAGGAGTTGAAGATGTAATGACTCAGGTGGTTTGACGTTGAAAACACAGGTGACAACTGACAAGATAGGTGTAGGGAGGGGAAGCTCACTGACCTTTGTGTTGTGAGGCTATACTGAGCGCTACAGTAGGAAGTGTGCAGTTGGCCTAAGATGCTCAGGAAAGTTTACTCTCTTCAGGACCTCAGTGTAATTTACTGAGAATAAGTGTACTCAGCCTTAAATTACTCCCTTATTTTAACACTTTTTTTGCATGTTTAATAAACCGGTGTGTGTGTGTGTGTGAGAGAGAGAGAGAGAGAGTGTGCATGTACACTCCACTGCCCTCTATTGGATAAAATCAGAACTGTCCAAGGTGACCAGAGATAAGTAAGCTTGGCATCATTTTTATCTTTTTATAATTTTAACATATAATATCAATGTTTATTTGTGAGAATTTTTTAGATTTTTATTAATTTAATTTTTCACAGTTTCAGGAAATTATGGGGGGTGAGACAATTATTTAATGATAGTAGACATTGAGATGCAAAATGTTAAAGCTTTATAAACCATTTAAACAAAAACTGTCAATATCACATATCAAACTATGCAAAGTAAATATCCTTAAATCAACAAATCATACCTGGATATTTTTTAACGATCATTTGCTATTCCAGTTGTAATGACTAATTCAAAAGTCTTTATCACTGGATTTTGACTCTAAGAAGTTCTCAAGCAGCATTTTTCTTGCTTTGTTGCTCTTTAAATTTTTATTATTATGGATAGAAATATATTTTGCCCGCTTGTGTGTGCATGGTGAAATTGATTTTTACTGACATTTACCGATAAAAATCTAATCCTTCCAATCCTATAGATAACTTATTGGTTCTACTGCTAGAATTATACAAAAGTGTCTCTCAGAAATTCTTATCTTGGTAATATCTGCTTAATCCTCCCTGTTCCTCCCTCCTGATTATGCAGGTGATTGCATATGACAGCTGGTAACTCATCAGAAGACCAAAGAAGCTGGTAATCAAATGCAAATCAATTTTTATTTAAAAATATCTTGTAAGACATTTTTTTATTGTAACTGCAGTTTTTGCAAAAATTGTGTAGTTTTTAGGTGTTCCTGCTGACACATCTGCTTGTGAGATATCAAATCAAATCTATCAGCCATCTTAAGCATCATAATGCTGCATGATAATGAAAAACAGATGGAAAGAATTTAGTTTTGATACAGTACATCACACTATAACATAGAAGCACAGAGATTTTAAAACATTTAAATAGCAAATAAAACCCCTCAGCCCTGCAGCTGCAGAAAGGCTGCATTCATGTTTTAACACACCTCTACTCTCCGCAAAAAAATTCTACTAGGTGTTTGCTGCTGAAATCTTTTCAGGTAATTAGTCCCTTTGGTGCCTAAAGATCCAGCGGTCCTGTTATTTATGCTAATACCACGTTTCATTGTGTCAGGAAATCCCATCCCTTCAGCATCCAGGAGCTAAAAAGTAAAAGAAAAAATAAATGGATAAAAGGACGTAGTGGGTTTCCGGAGATTAACTATTATTACTTTTTATAGGACCCAGTAAAGTTTAGTCAAGCTTCTTTTTCTCATCTTTAAAGACCTTCATAACTCCATCCCTCCATTCTTATCTTTTCTTCTCACTCATTAAATTGCCCTCTTAGCTCTGTGAATGATAACAGCCTCAACACTTATTTGTCCACTTTATCCACAAGCATCATCATGCTTTTGTCCATGGTGTCTTTTACAGAGCAAATGCTCTCAACAAACTAGTTTGTATAACCACCACCCTGTCTTCCTTCAAGATACAAGTCTGGGTAGCATAAATAATTTATTCCTTTAAAATCAGCAATCTGATTTCAACGGAACACAATATTTACAAATTATCATATCTGTCCATGTCTTACCCAACTTCTATCTCACCTCCACGACAGTACTTGCAACTCTGTACATTAGTTAATCTCTATACAGTATTCTGAATATGTAAAATGCCAGGTAAGGACTAAGTCTTGTTACAATTTGTTATTATTGCTGAGTAGTCATAAGGCTCAAACCATCCAAATGGCTACTATTTAGTTTGCATTTCCCCCCTTCCTACCTGCAGACTCCAAACTAGGCCTAATGCTAACATGGAAAACAGATTCCAATTAATCCTGGTCAGAGTCAGACTGGAGCAGTGGACCTCAATGCCGAAGTGATCTGGTTCAAGAACATCTTACTTCCAATTGGACATCATCCTGACTTCATAGAATTCCTCTCCCTACATAAGTCAAACATTTGGTAGAAATGCTGCAATAATCATGAATCTCTAATGCACATATTTGGACTGTTCATTTGTATGATCTCATTTTGATGTAACCGTACTCAGCCACAGCATATTAGTCCCTGTATTTCCATATATCATCTGGGTTTCCAGCAACAGATCAACATCAAGATTAAACTTCTACAAACTGCTCCACCAAAGTATCTCAGCTAATGTGCATGAGATACAAACTCCTCTCAAAGTGAGAGTGTAATTCATCTCCATGCCCATCCAGTTACTTAACCCTTTTTAAAAAAAAAAATGTTTCCAACATGGAAAACCTTTTTACATAGAAAACTCTGCATGCCAGGTACTGACCTCTGTGTCTAATAAGACAGTAAAGCACCTGACTAAAACAAATAATTGTTTTAAAATCATAACCATACAGTAACTTACCAATGAAATGTCCTATTCAACTACCTAATGCCATTTTTTTCATGTTACTTTTACTCATATGCTACTTTTAAAGTGGCTGTACTTTCTTCTTACGTAGATAAGAATACAGAAATGTGCAGTGATAGTGAGATTGCTTCCACCTATCAATAACACCTGTGTGAAAAATACAATTAATTATTTGAGAATTTCCTTTGCACCGAGGCCCCAGAACAGATGTATACTGTTGGTGCCCGATGAAAAGGCTGTTTTTTTCTTTTCTTTTTTTGTTCTGCTTGTAGAGAATAACAACTTACGGAATAGAAAGATGACAGAGAAGTTGTACACTGAAATCTAGTTCTATTGAATTATTTCTCCGGAGATAAAACTGAAGCAAACTGTATGCAGGTCTTCTCTCATTAACCTATCTCTTCTTGACAAGAATTGGTTGGAGGACATTTTAGCAGAAAGCACAGCTGGTGAACGAAACAGCACTGTTAATGTGAAAGAGAAAAATGTACAAAATACAGATAAGCACCAAAAGCTATCTGAAACTATCTCCCCTCAGCCCACTGAGATAGAGATATATATCACACAATATAGTCACCTCCCTTTCATTATTCCGACCATGTCAACACCCTTCACATACTTAAAGACAGGCAGCCAATGAAGGGTTTCAACCACATCAGTTGCAAGTGATGCCGCGATAATCTGTCCCTATGTGCATGTGAGAATATATATTTAAAACCCACCCTGCTAGTCACAGTGATATTTCCACCAGCAGCAGATACATTTGGGGATGTGGATTTTTCTGGCCTTTTCCTTTCAGAGTCACACATCCTGTATGTCTCTTATTATGGTTTCATTTCTTCTACCAACATTCCCTTCCATCACCACCATTAATGCCCTTTATGAAAAAGGGAATAAAGGTTGACATATAGTACTATTCTTGCCAGAGCTGAAATGACCTAATAATCACAGATTCTAAGAATCCCTTATATGTAGGATTTTGGGGGTCACATTCCCTCAAGTTGCTGGGTTTTTTCATTTTTTGAAGTTAAACTTCCTATCTGATTCAGTTTTCATTGACACCAATTTCACACCAGTGTAACCCCATTAACTTAAATTGAGTTACTCCTCTGATGTATTCCAGCTTGAGAGGGTGATAAGGCCCATTTAGAACAGAACTTTCTTCTTCTAGATTTTATTCTCGAACCTTCCTCATATGACTGCTTTGGAACTGCAAGGAATGTGTGTGTAAAATATAAGGGATGATTAGAAGGTCCAAAACTTTGCCTGCTTCAGTGACCTTTCCATGAAGGGATGCTTATTATTTCAAAATAGAAAAGCATTTCTGAAAATTGATTTTTTTCTATCCATTCTGTATTCTTTTTTAAAAATTGAAACCAGTGTCCTCCCCTTTTAAAGCTATCAGACATGCAGTGCAGCAACAACCATTTTAATTTAAAATTGATCTTCTAATTCACACAACTAATGGAAGATCCATTGCACATTACTAAAATTTGCAACTTAGTGAGTATGCTCTTCCTTCTGGATTTGGGCACCAGGCCCCTGACTCGACACCAATGAAACATTTAAATACTGTGATCGTGTCACTGTAAAGTGCCCTCTGTCTCACACCACCTTAATACTGTATGAATCTTGTCATGCTGAGTAACATGTGGGATGGCGAGAAAGCCATTTATTAATTGCATGAGCACTTAACTCTTTGTGACTCAGGATAGACAGTGTTTGAAACTGCAATGATGTATAACACAGACAAATTAAAAGGGTTTTGACAGTTAACTCCAGGCCCATTCTTTGCACCAACAGAGGTAAAATAATAATGTAGAAATGTATCTAACCATTTTACTGATTTGTGCTCTTATTTATTTCATATCAAATTGGAATTAAATTGAAAACTGAATATGTTAGTGGAGTTTTAGTAAATAAAGACCCCTCTTTAAGCACCAAACTGAAATTTCATCCCCATTGAAGCCAATGGTACCACTCCATTGTAGAAGTCAAGAGTAAAACTGGGATATGAGCACATGGGACATCTATAAACTTAAAAGCTTGAAACTAAAATGAGAAGTCTTTGAATTGTTACAGCGGGTATATTTATTTTTTCAATTAAATGTGGGGGGCTGAGATTTTATTTGCAAATATAAATTCTAAGAAACTTTGATGTCACTAAATGACAAAGAAAGGAAATGAACAAACCTTTATAAAATATTCAAAGTAAGGAGGAGAAGAAATAGTGTAAATAAAATAATATTTAAGTATATAGTTACTGTAAACATTAAACCCAAATGATCTACAAAATTTATGTGTACATATTATATAATAAGTCATGGTAATTTATGCAATTAGTGACATTTGTACAGTACTGTATATTCTATTTTATAAAACAAAATCTAATTTCAATAGCAAAAGAGTTAAAATAACATGGTACAATTTTACAATAAGACAACATATTGCATATACATGTGAAGTGGTACAGTTTGCGTATGTAAAATTACTTGGCAATATACAACTATGCAAATCAGTATATTCTGTACAGCTCATGAACTTTAGAACAAAATAACTGACAGGTTAAAGTTTATAAGCCCTCATTCCAAACAAGCAGCTTCTAGAAATGTATATTTTACAGATTTACTGCTTAGATTCAGTTTTTATTTGGGATGTTTTAGGAGATTTATAAAACGCAGTGATCCAAATGCTCAGCTCAAGCAAATCAGTGTGGCTCCACTGAAGTCAACAGAGCTGCACTGATCTACGCCAGCTGAGGAGCTGGCCCAATATGTTTAAAGCCATACGTTAAATACAGTGAGCTCTCAGATACATATTACCAGATTGCTAAAATATGTACATTGGGGAAAGACACTGTAGAAAATATACTGAAGACAAAGTGTAGCAGTTTGGGAAGTTATGCACTTTTATAAAAGCAAGCACAATATAGTAAACTGAAATATATATGGGAAATAGATGCTGGGACCAGCACTCTGTATGAGAAACTCTCCCAAGAAGAGAAAACATAATTTTAAAAAGTCTAGTTTTGTTACAGGAATTAACAGAATATTCATATTTCAACAGGAACCACTTTTTAGTATCATGATTCCAGCCCTGTACCAAGAGCTAAAAAGAAGGATGATAAATGATGCTTTGTTGCACACTGTTAGAGTATGAGAGCTCCTTTGAGAGAAATCTCCCATGGTTGTGGGACTACCAGTATTATGAATCCCTAAAAGAGTCTCAAAATTAGGACTGTTGGAGTCAAAAATGAGGGCTGCAGAAAAAAAAGGTAAATTGTTTCAAGCAACATTATCTAACATTTTGCAGTAAAGTCAAAGATGTCCACTGATTTGGACCAGGGCAATTTGTTTAACTTCTCTTTACAATACTGACAATGGAGAAGTTAAACTGAGCAGTAGAATGAGCATATTTAAAACCCTAAAATGTAATCGTTCTGATGTTCAGTTATATTTGAGTTAAATTGAGTTAAATGTGAATGTAAAGAGAAACAAGACAGTGCTGGAGATGCTGGATTTTAATAGCTGAAGATAAACTTGCTTTCTCCATTGCACGTACAAAGGAAAAGAAATGTACTTTGGCATTTCTCATAGATGGTAATTTGTAGATCTCTCCTGTAGGCCCCAGTTCAGCACAGTAATTAAGTATGTGCCAACCTTAAAGCACATGAGTACTTCTATTGAAATCAATGTGACTATTAATGTGCTCCAAGTTAGTCATGTATTTAAGTAATTTGGTGAACCAGAGCCTTAAGAAAGAAGATGAGTGAAGAAAGTTTGGAATAAAGTTAGTCTATGTTCAGAATGCTGGGGCAGCATCAATAGTTGAGGCCTTGTATAATTTTATATTTTAAGCATTTGCCTTTTATCTCTGAAATGCCAATATAATGAGGTGAACCTAAATTTTATGCTTTCTAAACTGAAGAGCTTTTAAGCATGCACACAGTACATTCATCTTCCTCTAATACACTGGGCACACAAGACTGTGCAGTGATGTGTCCACAACTCCCAGTGACTTCAGTTTGTGTTTGTGGGTGCTCAGCAGCTTACAGTTGTTCATCATTGTGCAGGATCAGGCTCTAAAACGTGCGCTTTTTACAACTGTCTGGGGATCAGATGTCTCAATCTGTAAATCATTTTGCTCGTTCCTGCAGAAATCCCATGTGAGTTTATTCCTTTCAGGCAGAGTTAAAATTTAGGATAATCTGTGGTTAAATTCAGTAAAATGAACAATCGGATTCTTCTGCTTTCTGTATGTATTATAGCATTTTAACTGTTCTGTGTATTTACAGATTAGAAAGGAAAGTGTATAATTAGTCCAAACTGCCTATAACAATGCAAGATGATTATGATTCTTAATGCTTGAAAAATCCTATTTAGAACATTATTTTATGGTACATATTACCTGAGAAATGGTATGCCTCCAGGAAGGTCATGGTCTGGACAAATTGCTGCTTTCCAAGGGCAGGAAAAAAACACATTTCTCATCTCAGTGGAACATATTAACTTTTCAATCATTTCTTTGTGTAGCTGTTCTGGGAATGGGAAGCCATTTAACAAAATCTATAACCTAATTTAGGTTTATCATTGCAATCTGAAGATAAATTAATTCCAACAACTCTGGTGATTTAAAGGAACAGTAACTTATTTTTATTTCTTTACCTTGGAATCAGATTCCAAACATTATATAAATTGGCAATATGAGTTGGAACTGCAAAACATTAAAAGGCAACATTTCTGATTAGATTTGAACATTCTAAAGAAATTAATTAGATTTAAGAAAGTTGGCAGGTTGTGTATCTAGGAATCATAGTGTCTTCAGTTATTCAGCACTTGCAAAGATTTCCAAACTTATGAATGAGATTGTAAAATCAGAAAATACAAGTCTACAGAACTACACTTAGATTATGTATCCAGTAAGATTATTTAGTAATACAAGAGCAACTCAGATGAAATATTTATTAAATCATTTAATTTAGCTTGTTCAATTTGAAATTCAGTCTTTGTTATTAGAAAATGTTTCTGTATTTCTATATTTGAAGTCACATATACAAAACAGTGCTAGAACTTAAGGTATTAATGTTTAAAGAATACTTACACCTTCTCGTTATTGGTATTTTACTTATATCCATTAACTTTATACACGATGCTAATGCAGTTACTCTATATAATATATCATTTTGCAATATCTTAAAACTGTTAAATTCCTTAATAGACAATACATTTAAGCTAAATTCCAGTGAAAGTGTAAAATCCAAAGTATAAAATAGAACTAGTAGAAAAATTTCTTACAAATTTTGGGGATTTTTTAAAACAAAAAATGATTTTTGGATGAAAATGTTTGTTGAAAATTTGAAATTGGGGAAATTTTGACTAGCTGCAGCATAAAACTTGTTAATATGATAAACTGTGCATAATTGTTTCCCACAGTATCTTCTTATTTTCTAATTGTAATGTTATAAAATTGCTATTTTGCCCCAACCTTCCCGAAAGAATGTGTTAAATATAAATTGTTACTTAAATCAGAAATTAGTCTAAAACTGTTAAAGCATGAAAAATGCATTTCACACACACAAAATGAAAAGACAGAAATAGCCGTTAAGCTACATTTTCCATATACCAGATTAAACAAAATTAGGCATGAAACCACAAACTGGAGGGATGAAAACAAAAAAAAAACCAAAAAAATCTTTTAGTCAGATTTTCAAAGTTGCTCAGTACCTGAGCACCTGTTACCACCAACCCATTTGTGACCTCTCAGCATCTTGGAAAACCAGGCCATCAAAGTGCTCCTTTGTACTAGCCTTTAGCACAGTAATGTAATTTTCCTCTTTACAATGGTACTGTACCTGCAAGATGTTGCACCAAGTAAAATATGTGGACCCCAGAACTTTAAAATTGTATTAGAAAGTGATTGAGATAGCTTTTGAGTGTAATATAAAATTAAAATTTGCTTTATTGACAGAGGTAAGTTTTAGTATTATAGATGGCAAATATAACAATATATTTATGCCATTTTACTCTCGTTTAAGAGTGAAGTTGGTATTAATTATTTAATATATTCTTCAAAAATTATCTTTCCTTGAGCTTCTCTTATACTTAATTTTATCATAATCATATAAATGAAGAAAGGAAACCACCATGAATTTCTAAATTATCCCTTATATTTTATTACAAGAGGGTATGCTACTGCCACTATAGGTCATTTTGCAAACCCTCCTCTTTATCCATGTGACTAGTCCCCTTTAAAGTGAATGGGACTGGTAATATGAAAAAGTGTTGCCGGGCTAGGGCTATATACATTTAAAGCTGTGTCATCATTATGGACCTAACCCAACTCCAGTAAAGCCAACAAGAAAGATTCCCATTGTCTTATATGAGAGTTGGATTAGATCAGACCTAAATAAGGGGGTTGGGGTAGTAGAAAGGAATGTCTGAAGGACTAAATATATGTGTGTGTGTGTGTACGTATGTATGTGTATATATATTTGACAAAACATTCTAGAACCATACAATATGAAAATAGTCAGACAAAATTGTTAATTTGATAGTAAGAGTTTGATTCAACCCCTTAAAAGACTGGAAATTTCCAGTCAGGGTTGTGACTTTCCTCAGTTCAAATATGCCCAAATATCCTTGCCATTTCCACCTATCACATGAAATGATACACAGGTGGAAACATTCTCCCTTCTGATATGCTTGTTCGTCTCCCATTGAGGTAAACATGAGCTATGTGTCCACCAGGGGAACAATGTAATTATTTGGCTGAAGTATCTGAACTGATCATCATTTCAGTGTGCCTATTTTTAGACATAAAATAAATTGCACTCACAAAAGGGGCACCCCCCCCACACACAAACGGTTTGTGTGCACACACTGCCGGTTGCATGACTAGCTATTCCATTTCCATGTGGAAATGGGGGTTTTGCAGAAGCAAAATGGCAAAACAACTATGGTCATTTCAATCACGCATATGTGCAGACGTGGATGACATCTGGCAGGAAATGTAGTGCTATTTATGCTGAAGAAGCTAAATGCAGATATGGTTTACAGTTTACTCCAAATGTCCTTGCTTTTTTTCCCCTGTGCCATTTATGTTACTTTAAAAGAGCTGGTTTGGTTTAATAGAAAAGAGAGTGGCTCAAACAGTCAGCAGTTTGTCCGCATACTACAAGTAGACAAAATTTGTCTCAGTGACATCAAACTGCTAACACAAATAGATCTATTACCCTTTGTCCCTTGCTCGGTAAGACAGTTACCCTTAAGGCATTAGCCTCTGAGCTTGGTGATAAATCACTGAAGGATAGGAAACCTGATTATCCAAACATAGCAGGAATAGACTATGTTATTCATCCGTGAGGCTTGTAATGAATGATTTTTGATATACTTAAATAGTTAACAAAAATTTATTGCAAGAGATAGTTTGTCACTAGATTTACAGTTTCAAGAAACATAGTACAAAACAGTGCATCAGCTTTGTCTAAACATTAAATAGGTGCAGGTTCACAAAGATAAAAAAACAAAAGGAGCATACTTTACAACATAGATTGCAATACTATAAATATATTTTATGTACATTATACATATTCTAAGACATGATTTTCATACATATATATATATATAGTTCATATTAGATCAGACTATTCAGTGCTTTAGTTATATTATGGAGCTGAACTTTACATACATATTTGCATTGTTACACTTATAGTAAATGATTCCAAATTAATGAGGCATTTTAACCAGTTTATTCCAGTCACTTAAAGAACCATTTGTCAAAACTGACGAGTGCTTACATATAGCAGTATGTTAATTTAGAGACAGCTCTTTCCATTTTGATTGTTGAAAACTTGACCTAGAAGAGGGGCTGCAATGGAATGACAGCTGGGTGTGGTGAAAGCAGCGAAGGAAACAATGCATGAGGTAATGGGGGGAAAGCCAGGTGACTCGGATGAAGGACGGAAGTTGGAATTAGTGGCAGTTGTGGCGGAGCAACAAAAGTTGTGTGGGTTCCTGGGCAAAGTCTAGGTCCTACTGCGAGATGAGGTAAAGGTGTTCTTGAAAGGGTTGGGACCTGTGAAAGAAATGGTTGGTGAGGCTGGAGAACCTTAAATGTACTTGCTGCAGCAGCAGCGGCAGCATGCTGCTGTAAAACCGTGTGATGGATTGTGGTTACAGAGGTAGAACATAAGGGCTGCTGCAAGGGCAAAGGCTGCAGAGGAGGATTAGGTTGGATTGCAGTGGGTGGAAAGGCAAACTTCACCTTGTTAGCCAGCACGTTTTGCTGCATGAGCTGCTGATAGGCCTCACATTGCAAGTCTTTGAATTTTCCATGGTTTTCTGGGGGAAATATCAATGTCTGATCAGGCAACGTAAATGGGGCAAGTATCTGTTCAGTGGTTAAAAAGGCATGACTATTTATATGTGCTTCTTTGAATGACAAAGGTGGAGGGCTGTTAATTATGCCCGAATTATACCGCAGCCATTCACTGGTTGCCTCATTTATTTTTTCTTGTGGTATGGTCTCTGCTACTTCATGTTGGCATAGATATGGTTTGCGAGTAGTTTGTTCCACATTTCTATCAATACTGGGCACTTTATAAGGAGCTTGACTTTCACGAGCCCTTACATTTTCATGTTTCTTTTCTTCTTCTAGCTTGTTCTCTGGTGTTGCAGTTGTCAGAACACTATGTTCAATAACAGAAGCAGAGGAATGCGTGAAGTGCTCCAAAAATATACTTGGAGAGCTCTGCATTGTTGAACACTCTGTTGACTTGTTATTTTCTGATAAAAGTAAACCATCAGATTGTAGAGTCAACTTGTTTTCTACCAGCTGTGTTGTTTCCGCCATATTTTTTGTATAATCTTTTATGGGTTGAGTTTTTGTTTGTTGTATATTTTCTTGTGTTAACAATTCCCCCAAAATATTTAATGTAGAATTTCCTCTGGAAGGTCTATGATTTTCATTTCTTCTTAGTTCTTTGTTGACAAATATGTGATGGGTTCTAGATCTTTTTCTCCTCCTTTTCCTTTTAGGCTTACAATGTGCAGCTAAATTACTTGTTTGCCTGAGATACGCTTCTGATAAAAATGCCTGTCTACATGAACTTTCATCTGATGAACAAGAATATGTATGTTGTCTTCGCTTTCGATGGGATCTTTCAGGTTCATCAGTCAGAAAGTTGTAAGCTCTCTTGATGGACTGGCTTTGACTTGTACATTTTTCCAAACATTTATGATCTGGGCTACAGCTAGATCTTCTGACCTTACAGCTACATAATGTTCTAGAATACATTAAGTTATGTCTTCCAGAATTCAAAGTCAGTTGTTTTGACTGCCTATGAGAGCTTGCTTTGTACTTTCTGTGCAGAGGTTCAGAGTCAGTGCAGTGGTCATAGCTATTTTTTGTGTTCCAGGTCCCACATTGGCCTTTGTCACCATGTATGTTTGTTGATGTGGACATGGTTCTTTTGTGATCACTGTTTCCAATGCCAAGTTTTTGACATGACTGTTGTAACTGCTCTGTAGCTAACCATATGCTTCCAATTTCATCTCTGCACTTCCCTGAAGTATTTTGAAGGTGCTGATGTTTATCTTCATTGACATAATTAATTTTCTGTTCAGCTGTTGAAGAAATTTCAGTGTCTGCTTTTGCTATTTCCTCATGATGGTGATGACATAATTTTCTCCTTTTCCTTTTCCTATTTTTGTGAAAACATCTTTTGTGAGTTTCTTTGTTCCAGACTTTGCTGTGTTTATCATCTATCCTGGTGTCCTGTCGTAAATGGCTTTTGGAAATGTGGTATTTTTCTGTTTTTCCAGTCCTGAAAGAGGCATCCAAGCACATTTTATCTTGATTTGTTGCAGGTTCACAGCTTTTAGCTAACAAAACATCTGTTATAAGTGATGTTGCTTGGTCGCACACATTTTTATTAATTTCTGTTTTGTAATCAGCACATTCTGAAATAGATTTATCTGTGTCATCTAAAACAAGACTCTGGTTGGACTCAGTTTTGTCATGAGAATGATGTACATTTGACTGATGTTTAGTTTTCTCCATGCAGTCACTTGCTCGTGATGACCTGAAGTCAAAACATAAAGGATTACAGCTATATGAAATGGATGGTTCTGTATTTGTGTAAATTAACATTTCGGATGGCCACTGAAGAACAGACAATCCATGTTTGCTCAGAACAGGAACAAATGGTTCACAAGGTCTTTTATGTGTCTCTTGTTTGTTTTGTAAGGCTGTACTCTCCCCTTCAGAATTTGATGACATATGTAGGTCAGAGCCAAGTTTTTTAATTTCTGCTTCAGTTGTGGATGAATCACTATTAATGTATTTATTGTTTTCCTCTGTGATGTCTTGCAAAGGTAAGCAATCATCAGTGATATCACGAGCTGGGGATTTTTTCCCCAACCTCTCAGAACTGTGACTTTCTACAGGTGGTGCCTGATTACTAATGGCAACTGTGGACAGTGATTGATCTCGTAATGCTGGTGAATTGACATCAACACAACAGTCATCCAAATCGCAAGACACAGGTTGTTTCAAATGAGAATCGGCTGGAACTAATACTGTATTCTCTAGTATTATATTTTTCTCCTTACTGGATAGTTGTTTTGACTCCTGAACTTCAGAAGCTTCTGCTGTGTCAGTACATTTTTCCATCAGTGGGTGACTGTAGTTTTGTTTCTCCTCAGAGCACAAAACTATTTCTGTTGCTGATGGAAACTGAAGATTACAAGCTCCTGGAACAAATCTACTTCTTCTGCTAATTCCATGTTCACTGGATGTTTCATCATTATATTCATAGAATACAGCAGCTGAGGACTCCAACTTCACTGATGCTTTCTTAGGAAAAGCAAAAGAGAATCCTATTTTATGTCCATGGACTCCTTGTACTTGATCCCCAAGTTTGAGAGTGTCAGATTTGTTATTAATTGCGCTTTCCGAAGCAGAAAAAGCACTAGAAGTAACATCTTTCGCATTCTGTGCATTGTGCATTAATGTACAATTGACATTTTGTTGTTTGTTAGAAGCGTCTATGATAGTACTTTGTGGGATTTCATGGAAATTATCTCTCACAGTAACTGTAGTGGACTTGAACATGGGACCACTCCCAGGAGCACTAAAAAACAAAACAAAACCTTCCATGAGTACACTTCAAAGAAATCAGATGTTCAGAGTTACTGCCTTCCCCCTGTACTATTATTTCCATAACATTGTGTTACATTTGTTTCCCCAAAGATTTCTAGGGGGACAGGTTAACTATTCTAAATCAATAGCTCCAAAACAAGACTACATTCCAGCAGGGGCTTTCAAACTTCTTCCTACTGCAAAATATAGTAGGACAGAGGATGTCTCATAAATCGCCTCCCTCTCAGAGAGACTGCCTCCCCGTCCATATGTGACCACGTAGTCAACCTCTCCTCCTATTTGCGATCACAAACATAATTGTGAAAACCTTATCAGATTCTTACATGCAAAAAAATAAGATTAGGTAAGTATTTATGTACTTTCAGCTGACCTAGTACAATAAGTGATTTATCCTTCATGAACAAAAATTAATCACACTGTCTACTATTGTTCTTGATTTCGTCTCCTCATCCCAGCTGTTCTGTATGACTCAACAAGAAGCAAGGAGAAGAGCCAACAGAGCACCAGTAGTCTACAGACCACAATTTGGGAATTTCTGCATTACCATAAGTCATGCTACTTTTGAAACTCAGCCAGCAAACGTCTATCTTTCACACTTGTTTTTTTTTAACTGAAAAATCAAACTGACATATTTGAAGTAATGATGGAAAAACCTGAAAACCTCTATAGATTCAGTACAGGTAATCATCCAGAAGCATGTATGCCTATCTGTGTTTAATCTATTTTGGCTGGAAATTGGGGTGGGTATCTCACAAAAAAAAAAGGGTTTCACCTGAAAGAGTTCCTCTGTTAACTAACTCCAGATAGGTTGAAAATACCTTTAGACTAGCTGTTTCAGAGAACTAAGTTTTGACTTCTTTTACCAGCCTAATCTAGCTAATATTATCAAAAATGTTTTTGTCTCTGTTTATTTACTGCCTTGCATAGCTCCTATAAGAACAATAATACAATAATTATTAAATACAGCCAGAACACAACATTCAGATGCAGTCTTACCCTTCATATAAACATCATCCCCTCAAAACCAAAAAAGCATTTGACAAAAAACAGAATGGAAAGAAAGCCAAAAATATGTTTGTTACCAACCTAACTGAAAAAAGTGGCTTTACAATATGATCTAACTTCAGTGGCAACAGTTAGGGAGGTAAGGGAAAGAGGCAAACACACTTGCTCAAAGGTCCATAGGCTGCAAAGCCCAGGGGTAGAGCGGCCATGAGTCAACCACTTTTAAGCTGCGGTTCTGCGCTAAATCAGACAGAAAAGCAACTTGACCACCTTTCAGTGAGTGGTGTTTGCAACCTGGTGCATGGGATTGGACAACTCAAATTTGGCCTGGCCACTCCTCTGCCTAGATGGAGGGGCAAGCAGGCCAAATTATGTTGTGATGTGGAGCGTGGAGAGTCTGTTCTTCTACAGTGGAGCACAGGGGAGTCAGCCAAGAACTTGACTCCTGGCGGCAACTGGCTGAGGGAGGCCTGGGTCCCTGTGGGAGAGCCGGCAATAAGCAGGGGCCTTGCAGGGGGGAGGGATGGCAGGGACCAGAATTTCTCCTCCCTCCAAAAAAATCTGAATTGGTGCCACTGCCTGAAGTTTGCCAAATTCAGCATTTGATGGACATTTCAGGGGAACAGTTTCAAGAGATGGGAGCATTCATCTGAGAATGGCTGGCTAGCTGCCAAATTAAGACTAACAACTAAGACATCACAGCAGACTAACTGTATCCCAAACCATATATGGCTTTACAGATTGTCACTAATATCTGAACTACAAGCAGAAATCAATAGGGTGTGCCATTGCAGAACACGGGATTACATGTTCATGTCAATCTACCCTCCTGGGAAGGATTGACCTGGCTTCTGCACTAGCTGAATATTTTGAAAATTCCTCAAAGCCCACCTGAAGTAGAACACATTAGAGCAGTTAGGGCTGTTTGAAAGTGTTATGTTTTAGACAGAAAATTGGGTTTTCCACATTTTTTTTAAATGAAATGTGTTTGCTATAGTTTTGGATACTAATTTAAAAACACGCTAATTGGCAGCTCACTGCTCTATTCCTGACTCACAGGATCACCCCCATCATGATCCAGTTGTATTAGTCCATAAGGCTAGATCAGATTCTTGACTCTCCTAGTCCTAAAATGTACACTGCATTCTATTTTGTCAATTAAATATTTTAATAAGGTTTTTATTTAGTTGAAATTATACTAATGTTAATGCTGCTTTTGAACCTACTCTCAGTTATTTAGAACAATATATGGGAATCAACAGATCTATCTATCTATCTATCTATCTATCTATCTATCAGAAAAGTAACTGCAAAAATGACATCAACCTCTTCACTGTATCTTTTTCTTTTCATCTACATTTTCAATGAGCTTCTTTAATTCTGTCAGTAAAGTTTGTACTTACATACACTTTACACACGTGCCAGTTTTCCTAGCAAACATGTTTTTTGTGCTCACAACATGTATACACTTCCAAATATTTTAGGCACAATTAAGGAGTTTGGACCTACATATCTTTATTCCAACACACGTATATTAGCTTACTGACAAAATGAGGTACTTACTATGTTAGCATTGAAGAGTCAATACAGTATGGGAGTGCAAACTGGACTTATGTACCATAAATAGAAACATAAAAAGCTAATTTCTGATTGCAAAATTCATATTACTGGACATGAATTGTAGAGGATTTTCAGATCACACTAGTTTATAAAGCTACTAGTTAGATTTTTTGCTTGTAAACAAATCAAGTTCAATATGCAAGTCATTGAGATAGAATAAATATGGAATCTCAGTGTCATTTTAAACAGTCACTTTTCACAGTATAGTTAGACTTTAACAGATACGTTTGCCTTTTTTCTGAAGTAGCAAGTAACGCTCCTGAATTGTGCTTCTTAAGCACTTATAGCCATATCTAGATGCATGCACTATCCCAGGAGTCCAGCTAGCAATTTCAACTCAGTATATAAATCACTAGATGTTCCATTGTCTTTCATCCTATCTGCTGCATACCATTAACAGCTATGTCATTCTGTATTATCACTAACACAGCATGGGGAGTTAGAGAGAAGGATTTAGCTGTGTGTTGTTTGACGGTTGCAAAGCCTTGATACAGTACAGTAGTGAAAAACCTGCCACTTCTCGTTAATATATATATGTTGCCCCAAAGAAATTACAAAGTGTGTGACTGTACTGTTCATTCCATACACACCTACCTGCATCCAGGACATGCCCACTTGTTTAGATGGACTTTGTTTCAATATGTCATACAACACACAGATGTTACCAATTTTCAGCAGAAAACTATAGACCTCACGTTCAACTGAACAATGTGGCAGTTCACCGTGTGAGATGCAGGTCCCATCATAGACAACATCTGAATAAGCATTCCGTTTACACAGTAATCACTGCCAATTTTTTCCTGTGATTGTTAGATCTATGTTGGAGCAAACTGAAAGTGGTTCAAATTCTTTTACACTGAGTTGTCTGTTTCGTTAAGTATGTACTTTTTTGGTAAAAAGGCCATCACTTCAAACTAAGAAATATCAATATCAACTAGGAATATATTTCCAGATTCAATAGAGAATATACATCTCGTGAGACGTGATTGTTATGGTTCGACTATGTACCCTGATGGGTTCAGGAAAAGGAACATTTTCTTTTAAGGTATTCCCATATGTAGTTTCTCTAGCTATTTAAATTTAAAACTAGATTTCCTGATGCATTCCCAGGTGAGCAGTTCAAACTCTAAGTCACACAGATTTGTTACATCCCGGAAAGATAGAGTGTATCCTTTCCTCATCAATAAAATAATGCCAAGCTTCAAATGCTTGACCTAGTTCACTAATGCTTTCAACACTGTGCCTGGCTTTATGAAATATATATGGAACATATTTTTAACTAAAAATACATGTCATTTTAGCTTCACTAAAAAAATAACGTTAAACATTTATTTCTTCACAGAGCGCCAGATCAAATTACTGCATACATACAGCTTAGAGCTTGCCATAAAAATATGTGCACCCTGTTCTGGGCTCAGGATCTTAACAGTCATGTGTCCCACAACCCCAATTAATAGTTTGGGGATTATTTTTCCAGTGCTTTTTCCATTTCAGTAGTTATTCTCTCACCATGCTGCCTCTTTCCTCAGTTCAGCTAACTTGTGCAAACGTTGGAGGGCCTTTTCCTGTTTCCTTTCATCTTTTCTTGACTTGGAAGCTACATTTCGAGCAAACTCCCTCTGTTTCAGTTCCTTGAGTCTCTGTTAAAAATAATAATAAAAATATTTAATATAAAGAGAATCCCTGACAGCCCTGGTAAACAACTAAAAAAGTTCAGATGCACTTTTGTTGGTTCCATGTTAGAAATCATACATTTAGGTAGTTCAGCAATATTCAAAATATTACATCAGATTACTGCATGGACCTTTCCTGAAATATATTTACTGAGTAATGGTATGTTGCTCTATTTTTTTACTTAAACAATTTAGACCAAGTTCATCCCTGGTGTAATTCCATGGAGTACAATGGAGTTACATCAGGTATTAATTTTGTCTGCTATGTTGAAAGGAAAAACAACAGCTATGTGTGAATAACATTTTTGATGCACTGGCCAAAACAATCCAGAAATGTATTGTATCTGACTTGGTGGATAGCTAAACTGTCTCTTACGTACAGACTTAGAGCACCTATCCCTTAATTTGCCTCCGCTCAGAATCATAACGGCTGCCTCCACATTTTCTTTGTGAAAGCAGGTTTCACCCACACCCGTTATCTTCTGTGTTGTTAGCCTGAGAAAAGGAAAGTTTAGAATGTTGTTTCCTTCAAATGATAAGTCTCTTTTTCGTGGTTACTCTCAGCTTCCAGATCATGGCAAAATTTGTGCTCCAGTTGAGTTCAAAACCATACCTCTCACAGAAACTTTGCTGATTTCTACTACAGGTCATTGATGTGGTCATCTTACACTTCTGTTCCCAACAATGAGGTAATCACTTATTCCATGTATGCAATGGGATCAGGAGCTTTCCTCTCCAGTTGGAAGTGGATGCCAACTCACCAGCTATTTTTGTTTCTGACCTGATTCTCCAACACCAGCTCAATTCATCCATCTGAGATTGCCTTGTAATTAACACAACTTTGTCTCACTGCCATTCATCAAGTAAATCTATTTGTTTGGGTGTGCCTCTCTTCACCCTACACAAACGTTGCTCCAGATGAATCATGCAAACAAGCAATTTGTTTCAGATTAAAGTTTAATCAGGTCTTCCAGTGAAACCATTTTTGTCTCAGATCTACCAGTTTTTTTTAATTTGAAGAACATGGCTGCAGTAAAGGACTCTGAGCAACCAGAGATTTCGATTTCAGAGGATCTTTCAGATCTTCTTCCAGGGGTCACCCAATGAAATTAATAGGCAGTGGGTTTAAATCAAACTAAAGGAAGTATTTCTTCACACAACGCACAGTCCACCTGTGGAACTTGTTGCCAGGGGATGTTATGAAGGCCAAAAATATAACTGGGTTTAAAAAATAATTAAATAAGTTCATGGAGGATAAGTCCATCAATGGCTATTAGCCAAGATCATCAAGGACACAACCCCATACTCTACGTGTCCCTAAGCCTCTGACAGCCAGATGCTGGGACTGGATGACAGGGGATGGATTACTTGATAATTGCCTTGTACTTTTCATTCTATTTGAAGCATCTGATATTGGTCATTGTCAAAAGATAGGATAGTGGGCTAGATGAACCATTGGTCTGATCTAGTATGGCCATTCTTATGTTCTTTGCTTTTAGCAAATTTCCCAGTATCTGACCTAGATGACTGTCTCTATAATCCCTTCAAATTTTCAATATTAATATAAACCAGCCTCACTACATCTTATACCCTATCCATCCAGGAGTCTGTTATAAAAATATCTTCCATCATGACTGCTAGTGTCCATTCCTTCCTTCCCATAACATTTTAAATTCTCCACACAACCCACTTTCCTTTTGCTGTAGTAATAAATAATGAGCCTAGCCATTAATGCAAATGAGTTTCACATATGCATATAACAATCAAGAGCCATGAGTTTGTTTATAAGTGAGGTGTAAGTTGTAGGAAACCTTTAACCCAAAAACATTTGTGCAGGTCTGATAAATCTGCTATACTCCACTTTCTGATAAATGTTTTCCCCCCTTTTTCATTGTTTTTTCTGTATTATAAAATTGCACAAAGATCCACAGTCACACACTGACCTTTTGTACTATAATGTACCTTGCAGCTGCACATAATGTGAGCCAAAACCATACCTGCTAAATTTGGCTCTGTACATAGCCAGTTTAATACTTTTTATAGTTCATGAGAGGCTTCTTCCTCATTAAATTGTTCTCCTTTCTTCCAGCTCATACACCACACACTATCTCATTTCAGCTATTTGCCTTAATGCACTCTTATTCTTTCAATGATACAAATTTTGTTCTAGCATGAACTCCACATCCAAGGTCCTGCTTTTCAATGTGTTCGTCATGAAAAATAGAAGTTCAAGGATATGCAACACCAAAAAAATTCAAAATATTGAATAGTATTTTAGCTGTGCGCTCCCATTAAAATCAATGGGAATCCTGCAACTAAAAATCCCATATAACACTTGAAAATGTAGCCCATCGTATTGCCCACACATCTCCAGCTGTCTTTTTGCCTTGAATCTTCAGTTACAACTGCCACAGTGTTCTAAACTGTACTAGATATCGAAAGAAATAAAGATATTGTACAGAGTGTATGCCGGAGGCCAAACAAAATCAGCAATTTCCCTCAGATATGGAATAAAAGTACAAGGTGGATAAATGAATAGACAAGGGCAAAAACCCCAACAACACACACACAACTGCAACTGCAGCAAGAATGGGAGGAGAAAAGTTGCACTATAGGCCCAGTGAAATCCTACATTCTCAGACATACCCACACACCCTCATGCACCCACACACAGCACTTGAAATGTAAATGGAACTAACTTTCAAATCTAACTGTACTTTAAGCAAACTGCAAACAGTCAAACCAATTACACTTTTAATCCCGAAAGACAAACACATGCTGCCACCGCAACTAAAACAAATACATGAGCTAACCAAACACAATGCTACCTTATTAAAATTAAACATTAAAACAAACATTTACAGTGTGGCTCACAACAGTAACCAGATTTCCCTCCTGTCTCCTCAGAAAGCCTATCCTGCCTCATTGGGGCTTCAACTAGCCTGAAAGGGGAGGTTTTCAGTCAGTGTCCCATCACCCTCTTCCAGTAGGCCAGCTCCTCCTTGCCTTCTGAATCTCCCTCTCCCTTTGCCACATAGTGGGTGAGGGTCATCATATCCTGGCTGGAGGGAAGAAGTCATTCTGGTCCTGTCCTCCGGTGCAGGATGCCTTGCTACGCTTCAGTGGGTAGACATGGTGGTGCTGACTTGGACCAAATCCCAAGGAATTCCCTTGGATCTCCTCAGCCAGCCAGCCAGTTCAGGCCCTAGGTCTGTCAGTGCTTCCCTAATGGAGGCCCTGAGGAAGGTGGCAGCAGAAGTAGAAGCCACAGTAATTCTAGGAGCTTCCCAATGGGACAGGTTGCAGCCACCCTAGCACAGTCCTGGAGGTATCCACCAGTCTCAAGTACTTTGTGCTCCAGATCCTGCAGCCATGACCCTCTTGTAGGGAATGAAATAGGGGCAGCTGCAATAGTTCTGAATCCAGCAAGATGAGTGGAATCTGTCTCTGGCCCTATTTCACTGCCTGGTGGGTATCTGCTGGATGGGGGAGCGTAAAATGGGAAAGCAACCCTTGTTCCTCACATGTGGGGATGAGACTGAGTCTAGAGTGAGTCAGCTCTAGCCTCATAAGTGAGCCCCATAAGTGTGTGTTGCTGTTGTGATCACCTGGAGAGCTGTTATTTCCTCTGGACCTAGTGTCTCCCTTCTCTACTTCTGGATAACAACTATTTCTGATATAGGAAGCCACTTTTCCTCTTCCCTGCTTTCTTCATCCTTCTGCAGGGCCTGGCTGGGATGGCCAGCTGGCAACTTGGGCTTTGACCCCCTGGCTTGCACTAGACTTTGGAAGCCACTGAGTGAAAAGAAGACTGTCTTGCTTACCTTGAGAATTAATTGGGTATGGCAGACAATGTATTACTTTAAGGTCTTGTCTTCACTACATTGCTGCTTGAGCTATAACTCAAGGTTTGCCCCATAGTCTAACTCCCATCCACTCATAAAAATCTCTAGCTTGAATTAAGTGGTGCTTTAAGCTTGGGCCAGCTAGCCTGTCTGTGCTAGGGCTGATGCACCCTAGAAATGCAATGGGCATGCAGCAGCTGGAGTTACAATTTTTCAGCTTTAATCCTACCACTTTGTGTAGCAAGAATGTTGTTTCACAATGTGGTCACTCTCACTCTGTTCTCACTTAAACTAGGCTAGCTCAAGTGGAGTAACTCAAGTGTACTAACTTCAGCTACCTGTTGCAGTGAAGAACAGCCCTTAAAACAAAAACCTTTGGTGCTTAATGATGAGTGTCTTGGGCTCCTGAAACAGCTAGTTTTTAAATGGATGTTTGAATGTTATGTGTTGTGTCATTGACCCAGGATGTATCTTCTGTTCTCGCTTGGCAGCAGCCACACCTGGTACCAGATGGCCGAACTATTCTATTTGATTGACAAGGAGGCTGCAGGATTATCTACTGGGCAAGTAGCAATTCTTGCCTCCTGCTTTCAGTGGCATTTCATTCTGGCAGACAGAATAGATTTTGAAGGCAGATATTAAGGTTCGCTCAGATATCTCTGCTGGCTCAGTTCAGTGTTTTCAGTGGGGGATTGATGTGTATTTCAGTGGGAGATTTTCATTGCGAGTTCTGTTGGTCAATAAAGGGATATTATTTTCTTAGAATTTCTGCTAATTTTGGTGGTAATTATGTGTCGAAAGATTCGGGAATAAATGGGTTCTTTCTTGGTCAGATAACCTAACTGCAGTCCATATTATCAACAGGTGTTGGGCAGGTTGCTTTAAATCAAGCAGCTTATATCCATGTTTATGCTACTGCTTGGTCACCTTTGGAATCAATAACAACACTGCCAATATTTTCTCTTGTTTCAAGGTAAATAGACTATGAAGCAATGCCTCAGGCCAGTTTTGAGCCAGTTGTTATGCCATCGTTTTTGTGGATCTTGGCACATGAGGGCACTGCCAAAGATCACTAGCCATTTGGACATAGAGAAGTGACAGTGCCAGGTTTTCTGACTTCATGTCATTCAAGGTGCATTCAGGTCTTTCCTTACATGACTGGCCCATACCAGAAGTGCATTTAATGAAGTTTGCAGAAGTGCCCAATAAAATGTGTGTTATATTTCTTTTGCTATTTCCTCTCTCTAATATTTTGCTCTTTTTCACTGAGTTGTAAAAAAATGCAACTTATTTAGCTATGCTCTGTGCCTGTCTTTGCCATAGCGGGTGATGCTGCTGCTATTCCATCTGTCTATTCAGATGTTTTCAGATACCAAAAAACATGTTGAGAAACAGATAAGTGAAATATGCTCACAGATGGATGGGTCCTACTTTTTTTCTACAAGTTCCACATTATATTTCTGGTAGCTGTGTATGCCTTTGAGAGAAACCATGGTGAGTCCAATGAAGTTATTTGAAAGGTAAATAATCATATATTACTCCATTGTGTGCTCCCCTAGATAGTCAACAAAAAAGTGAGTGTCTGTTACTCTGCTAAAAAAGTGCAAGGTTAAACAATTCAAGGAAGACTTTTGGGTGTATGATAGCTGTACTCCAAAGCAAAAGACCAAATGTTTGAGGCCTCTTTTCATAAGATTTCTTAACTCTGTGTATTCTTGTCTTCCAATAGATAATATGATGCTGACCCTGGTGCCCACTTTGCACTCATGTCTCTCTTTTCAAACGTATAGTAGTTCATTTCATAGATTCATTCTGAGCACTTAGCATGGTGATGGATATTAAAAATGTATAAAAGGGAGAAAAAACACATTGACATTACAAACGTGGGGACTTCACTGCATATTGCGGAGCTCAGTAATTTTTGACTGTAAATGTTTGTTTTTCCTCCAGTGAGAAATTTATGCAGTGAATAAGAAAAGACACATGCAATAGGACAAGAGAAGATACAGTATTGTTGAAGATAAAAGGTTTGTTTGTTTATTAACTTTCACAAGGAAGCTGAGCCAAAGCTATACAGAAATTAGAAAACATCCTTTAATAGCACTTCATTTCAATTATTGTAATGACTAAAATATTGTGATTTGGTTTCCATTGAAATTAATGGGGCTACTTCTTTGAGAGACTGCTCGCCAATGTGAGTAGAGGGTTCAAAATCTGCCCTAAATTGTCAATGTTGTATGTTTGTATGTACTGCACAATGTGATATCTTGATCCTTGCATGGTGCAGGATCAGGCACATAATGAGCACAAAAAAGGATGTTAAACGTTTCCTTGGACAGCTGTATTCAGAGCTGGATAAAGGGCAGATGCACACAGCTGCATATCTGGCTCTTGTATGCAAATGAGTCCCTACTACTCAGTATTTCTTTCAGGCAGCACAGAACTGCAAAGCAAATATCATGATGCCCATCTGAGCCTCTTATCAGCTTAATCAGGTACTATTTGTTCAGTACATGTAAGTTTAGGCAGAGATGAAACATTAAATGTTGGTAAGTAATCAAATTATTCTGTTTGATTGTTGCATGTAAGTAGGTGCCAGTTGTGTCAGGTGCCTGGAGGCAGCTGTAATTTTCATAGCTAACTTTTAATAGCTAACTTTTCAGGGAATGTTTGTTTTTCCTCCATCAAACTTTTTGTTTCAGACTTGCTCTCCTCTCATCTAGTCCTGGATGGTCCTTCGTATGATAAGCAATGGTGATGGATATAATCATTATAAGTGTTATATTAACAACTTACACTGTGTGATTTGTATTTTATAACTGACATGCCAACTCCCTGTACAGGAAGTGTAAGTGGTTAAAAAAGGGTCCCTTACTATCTAATCTTCACTGTGTATTTGATACATTTTCTACATGATGTTGCAAGGCTTAATTCAGCAAACACATACTAGTATGCATAGTCAATGGAACTATGGTCATAACAAATATACTTTGCAGTAGGTGTTAGCTGGTCTAAGTCCTGAGTTACCTTTATGTAGTCTCCAAATGTATATTTTCCCTCTCTTTTTGAAAGCCAGAGCAAAGGATGTGGCATCCTAGCAAGTAGAGAGCTCAGCAAATAGTGATAATTTAAGTAAGAAATTGCACTGAGAGAACTAACGGACTGTTTCTCCATTGCTCTGTGCCTTGTGTAGTCATTTACAATGATGAAAAGTGAGGGTAAAATACTACCATTATGACTAGGTGTTCTTCTACATCCATTTTGAATTCACTTGGTGAATGACATCACATGGTGCAGAGCAATGGAAAGGCTGACCCTGAGACTCCAGTACTGCCATTGGATCCATGAAAAGACTCTTATATTCATGTTGAACCCCGTTAATTTTACTGAGACTCCAACCACGTGAATCCAGCTAAAAGATCAAGACATAACATAGCAATGTTTTACTACTTATATAGACCTCAATTGATTGTCCTTCTGTACACCCACACAGTGTAGAAAGGAGGCATAAGGAGCCCTTTATGCCCATGCCCGGATTACCTACATCACCAGAGCCTGTGCACTGGGGGAGAACATCTGGCCCCAGAATTCTATCCCTTCTTTGGCTCAGGAGGTTGGGAAGGTGGTAGAGCCCTGGCCATGTACATACACCTCAGCTTCCGCAGGGGAGGAAAGTAACCTGGACCATCAGAAGGGTTAGTATGGACTGCTTTCCTCTGAAGCAAAAGGAAAGCTGCAACACCATTGGGAATATCAGCATCCCAATCTGGTTCCTGCCCTGTTCCTGGGGAACTCACTGGAGCTGTAGAGTTACAATCCAGCTCTTAGTATTTACTGTGTATTTGCCAATACAGTCATAACTAGCAGTTTAAAAGCTGGGACTTGTAGTGCATAGCAAATATTTGCATACACATGAAAGAACTTAAGAACAGCCATACTGGGTCAGACCAAAGCTCCATCTAGCCCGGTATCCTGTCTTTCGACAGTGGCCAATGCCTGGTGCCCCAGAGGGAATGAACAGAACAGGTAATCACCAAATGATCCATCCCCTGTCGCCCATTCCCAGCTTCTGGCAATATAGGCTAGGAACACCATCCCTGTCCATCCTGGCTAATAGCCATTGTTGGACCTATCCTTCCTTAACTTGTCTAGTTCTTTTTTTAACCCAGTTATGGTCTTAGCCTTCACAACATCCTCTGGCAAGGAGTTCTACAGGTTGACCATGTGTTGTGTGAAAAAATACTTCCTTTTGTTTGTTTTAAACCTGCTGTTTATTAATTTCATTTGGTGACCCCTAGTTGCTATGTTATGAGAAGGAGTAAATAACGCTTCCTTGTTTACTTTCTCCACACCAGTCATGATTTTATAGACCTCTATCATATCCTCCCTTAGTCATCTCTTTTCCAAGCTGAAAAGTCCCAGTCTTATTAATCCCTCCTCATATGGCACCCATTCCATATCCCTAATAATTTTTGTTGCCCTTTTTTGAACCTTTTCCAATTCCAATATATCTTTCTGAGATGGGGTGACCACATCTGCACGCAGTATTCAAGGTGTGGGAATACCATGGATTTATATAGAGGCAATATGATATTTTCTGTCTTATTATCTATCCCTTTCTTAATGATTCCCAACATTCTGTTTGCTTTTTTGACTGCCGCTGCACATTGAGTGGATGTTTTCAGAGAACTATCCACATTGACTCCAAGATCTCTTTCTTGAGTGGTAACAGTTAATTTACAGTTAATCCCATCATTTTATATGTATAGTTGGGATTATGTTTTCCAATGTGCACTTCTTTGCATTTATCAACGCTGAATTTCATCTGCCATTTTGTTGCCCAGTCACCCAGTTTTGAGAGATCCTTTTGTAGCTCTTCGCAGTCTGCCTGGGACTTAACTATCTTGAGCAAATTTTTATCATCTGCAAAATTTGCCACCTCACTTTTTACCCCCTTTTCCATTTCATTTATGAATATGACTGGGCCCAGTACAGACCTCTGGGGGACACCACTATTTACCTCTCTCCATTCTGAAAACTGATCATTTATTCCTACCCTTTGTTTCCTATCTTTTAACTGGTTACCAATCCATGAGAGGACCTTCCCTCATATCCCATGACAGCTTACTTTGCTTAAGAGGGGCCTTCTCAAAGGCTTTCTGAAAATCTAAGTATACTGTATACACTGGATCTCCCTTGCCCACATGCTTGTTGACCCCCTCAAAGAATTCTAGTAGATTTTCCAGTAGACATACTACTTTTCTACTGCTGGAAAGTCTAATTTAATCCAAGCAGTAGGTTCCTACTGAAACAAAAGCACATAACTGCATTAAGAGCATTTCTTACATCACCTCTACAAGCCTTCTACTAACTTGCAAAGTGATACTTTTTTAAAAAATTCAAGATATAAGCACTTGTAACAATAGCACTTCAGACTAATAGGCTTAAAAACATGGAGAAGCCATAAATTAATAAACACACTCAAGCTAGCAACAACACTTAAAGACTGAGACGTGGAACACAATGCATTTGAATACTGTGATAACAGTAGTAACAGAAGGAGAAATGAGCAAAGGTACAAAGTTATGTGGCTGGTATCCCAAAAACTTTAAAATGTTTGATACTTTAAAAACTATAATAAATCCAATGTTAAGAGAGTTGACCGTGTTTAACCAAAAGAAATTCAGATAAGTTCATTGGAAAATAGTGAAACTTACATGAAGTGTATGAACGTGGGGGAAAACTGTTATGGTGCCGTGCCAGGTATAGCGGGGGCTCTCTGCTCTACTAAGCGTGCTCTCCTGGTTTATAACACCCCTGCTATTATAATCTTTTTTTCTCTTGAGCATAGACTAACAATTGTACCAAATTATGTGGATTTTTTCTGACTTTGACAAATATCCAGGCCACTGAACTAATTTTCAGGTCAATAGAGGCATAAAGCTACCATAGTAAACTATTGTGACACCAAAATTTGCTTCTTGCTTGACCTTTAGAGTAATATTAGGAGTAGAGACAATACCACCCTCTGCTCAATGATACATCTCCCTGGGATTTATACTACTGTTGCCCCTTTTTAACCCAAGCTGCTAGTCAAATTTCAGAGTCCTGGGGATGGATTTTTCCAGTTGGAAGTAGAAATTGATGGAGTCTTGTATTTTTATTGATGCAATCTTGTTTATTTACAAGGAATGTACAGAGTCCTGTTTCTCCAAATGCAGAAGCAAGCAAGAACAAAAGGAGCAGTTTCTTAGCTTACAACCCCAAGTCCCTAGCCAATGCATCTACAGGACAAGTGCTCTCTCCAGCTTTTTCCAGGGTCACACTGTGATCACTAGCTCCTACTTGGTTTTCTTGCTTTTTGTCTCTGCCATTCTCTGTGTTTTGCTTTCCCTCCTTCCCTCACACACCAGGTCACAATATCCAGTGGAATTCACCGCCCACATAGTGATAGTTTCTGGGCAAATTCTATTAGGCCTTGTTTTAGATGTGGTAACATAAATGTTTCTTCCAAATGTCTTACTGTGAAGGGTGCTTTCAAACATAAGTTTGAATGAGGTTTGAACAAAACCCACAGCTAGGTTTCACCCAGTTAATACACTACTAAGTAGCTTCAGACAGTTGTTATTTTATTTTAAAATCAGCCCATCAGTGAAATATTTCCTCCTCCTGTCAAGAATTATAACATTCATAAACCAGTCGGAGAACACTTCAATCTCTCTGGTCATGCGATTACAGACATGAAAGTTGCGATATTACAACAAAAAAACTTCAAATCCAGACTCTAGCGAGAAACTGTTGAATTGGAATTCATTTGCAAATTTGATACAATTAACTTAGGCTTGAATAGAGACTGGGAGTGGCTAAGTCATTATGCAAGGTAACCTATTTCCCCGTGTTTTTTCCTACCGCCCCCCCTCCCCAGACGTTCTTGTTAAACCCTGGATTTGAGCTGGAAATGGCCCACCTTGATTATCATACACATTGTAAGGAGAGTGGTCACTTTAGATAAACTATTACCGGCAGGAGAGTGGGTTTGTGTGTGGGAGGGGGTGAGAAAACCTGGATTTGTGCTGGAAATGGCCCAACTTGATTATCATACACATTGTAAGGAGAGTGATCACTTTAGATAAGCTATTAACAGCAGGAGAGTGGGGTGGGAGGAGGTATTTTTTCATGCTTTGTGTGTATATAAAAAGATCTTCTACACTTTCCACAGTATGCATCCGATGAAGTGAGCTGTAGCTCACGAAAGCTTATGCTCAAATAAATTGGTTAGTCTCTAAGGTGCCACAAGTACTCCTTTTCTATTAACAACATGTTAACCCTTGAGGGTCAGTCAAATGCTAGTTCATTATTTAGCAGTAAGGCATTCCCCAGGAAATATTCCACCCTCTAACTTCACCACCTCAACTAAGTTTCACAATCATTATTGCTGTGTACAATATTAAATTGTTTGTTTAAAACTTACACTCTGTGTATATATATATACATAGTTTTTTGTTTGGCAAAAAAAAATTTCCCTGGAACCTAACCCCCCCCCCATTTACATTAATTCTTATGGGGAAATTGGATTCGCTTAACATCGTTTTGCTTAAAGTCGCATTTTTCAGGAACATAACTACAACGTTAAGTGAGGAGTTATTGTATTTGCAACTCATTTGGATTTTTTTCTCTCTCAATGTTTTGCTGAAGCCACGTTTCATATCCCTGCATTGCACAAATGTATAGATACTGCATTTAGTGGAAATAAGGGATTTACACATTCCACAATAGTTATTTGAACTGGTTAGCATAATTTAAATTTTGTGCTGAACTGCATACTGTGATGTTGCTTAATGCACAGCTTGAAGGTGTTCACATACCATGGTGATGAGCATGATAAGAAGAAAACAGAAACTGAAGGGAGCATAAAAATTAATTTGCTATATTAATATTGCATCTGACAGTAATTTTGCATATACAGTATCCTCCTAGAGAAGCAAGAACTTTACTTAATGTTTTTGAAAAACATGAGATCTAAAATAATCAGAAAATATTTTGTTAATAATTTATAATCCTGATGAATGATCATGATACTCAAGTAACACACCTGCTCTACCTTTAAATTTCCTTTAGGAAATATACTGAGCTATAGAAAAGCAATGCAGATGTAGAACATTTATAAAACAAATTAAATATAATACAATTTACTTGTAATCTTGTATATTTTATAAATCATTGTTACGATTTTCTTGCTGATTTTTTGTGTGCTTTGATTCAGCATTCCAAAAATATGTTTCTCAGTTACTCATAAATATGGGGCCTAGTCAATAATTATTGAATTAATTAATATGGGGCCTATGGAGCTATTGAAATTCATTATTAACTGGGATGCCTTATTGGTTTTTTTTATTAATAATGGGAAATAGAATGACAAACTACTTGTTACATACACACTTGTGATATAAAGCTTGATTAGTATCCTTTCTCAAACAGGGTCTGATTTAATCACTTACAAATAATAATTGAATAGCTCAGGATTTTCATGGCACCTGTAACCACTTAAATTGAGAATAACATGTGCCTTTTAAAATAGAAATCATTGCTTCCTAAGATGTTTAGTAAAGTATGCCCTTGGTTTACATGTGTATATGTTTCAGTTCGTCATGCAGCTGGAGACCTAGTCCTACTTTGGTGAGTATAATATAGCAGTGTCATCACTTTGTAGTATGACCTGCAGTTCTAAACATTTTGTAAATATAGCTTTCATATTATATAAAGTAGAGAAGATAGCTCTTTCTGTAAGCACTATATTAAAACAAAAAACAAAAAAAAAACTTTACATAAGTAATCTTGATTATTGTTGGACTTAATGATTCCACATGAAGACTAAACTAGAAATTGCTTTGGATAATTTTGAGAGAAAAAGAGCACTATCTCCAGTGCAAGAATGATTTAGTCACAGAAATAGGAATTAGAGTGGGGAGCTGTGGGAAACTATTAGGTCATCTAATTTATCATGCTGCCAATATGGAATTGTTTCCTACAATAAATTCTACAATGACTTACTCAACCTACTCAAGTGATGGTGCTTTTGCTCTTCCCTTTAGGAGACTATTCCACAGTCTTATAGATTTCATCATAGAAACATAAGGCATAGACCTGTAAAGGACCTCCTGGGTCATTGAGTCTGGTCCCCTGCTACCACTGGCAACCTTGTCAAAAAATCTTATCAAGCCCCAACTTAAAATTGGATAAGTTGTTTGCTCCCTAGTCCTAATGGACGGCTATTCTAGAATCCTCTGATGGCTAGAAAACATCTAATTTCCAGCCTAAATGTATTCATAGTCCATTTATACCCATTTGTTCTTATACTGATGTTGTTCTCCCCTTCTCTTCCCTCCCTCATGTTTGCCCTCGGATGCAGTCATAAGCAGTCATAAGTAGGAAATATTTCCTGGCTTTCAGTCTAACTGTTCCTTTGCTCAGTTTGATGTCATTACTCCTAGTAATACCTCCTAAGATCACCTTATACAAATCATCTCCCTCTTTGAGGTAAAATCCTGGCCCCAGTGAAGAAAATGCCAAAATTCCCACCAAATTTCACAGGGTCAGAATTTCACCCTTGGGGATTGTTAGGATTGGAGGAGCTATTCTTAACAACTTGTTTCATTTCCTTGATTCTGTTTATGAAGAATTTTGATATTTACAATTTATTTTGCTTTTTAAAGTACTTGCCCAAAACCTTTAATGAAACCTGCTAGGCTATGGTTTGTTTTGTGAACCATTTTCAATGTGTTTCATGTTTGCTATTTCTAATTGCCACTGATTATTTTATGATTGATCCCTTGGCATTACAGGACATTTCAGGTCACTTGATGTCACATGATATTTCTCCTTCTGCCCCCAAACAAATTTTATTACTTCCTGGCACAAATTTTATTTAATCAGAAAACAAACACTGTTTGGTCACAAAACAAATTTTGGATTTTTGTTCCGACTCATTTTGTTTGGGAATAAAATTCAGCTTGTACAAATTGTTGTAAGCAAAACAAATAATACATTCATAAACATAGTCAAGAAAAACTCAATACTTTAATTTGCTCTATAATTTGTGAAACAAAGAATTCACCCAGAATTTCTGTTTTCATCTTACATATTCCTATCAATAGCACCTTTTGTTACTTGTGATGCCCCTGAATATTCAGCTCAGAATTCACTTTTTAGTCATAGCACATCTATTGTTTACAGGGGCCGGGGGTGGGGGCAATTACTGACTTTGCACTGGTAGGGCAGGTATACAAAATACCACACTGATCCCAAGCATATTTTATGACTAGATATATTTAATGTTTGTTTCCTCATATGGAATGTCTGTTTTCCTCATAAGTACCTCTCTTGTTAAATTATCTGGATGATCGTACGTAAATTCAATGAAAACAAATGAAATTTGAGTTAAATGGAAAAAAAGACTGTTTCCAAAACCCTGAACAAAATCAGGCATCACTGTTAAATGTCTGAATAATGTTTAATTATCACAAAAGAATGATACTTATTGTTAAGTTATATGAATTTGTACTAAATAGGTCACCATACAATAATACACATGTGTATTTAACAAAAGAAAAATAAATGATTCCTTACTCTACTTTCTCTCCTTTTTCATGCTTTTCCCAAGGCAACTTGTTTCTGAGAAACAAAAGCAAACTTTAAACATTTAAAGATCCATGCATTTTCCAACATCATGAGGCTTATGTCAATCTAATTCATATCACTCTTCTACCCAATTCTCCTCTTCTCCCCTACCCTATGTGTCACCCTCAGGGTACAAGTAACATCATATCCTGCATCAGAGTAGGGTCCCTGTACTTTTACAAATAATAATTTCTGGTGCATTAATGAAGGAATTTTTTATAACATATGTTATATAAGATTGACTAAATGACCACAGCATTCAACTTTTAAAAGGTGCAAAATTTTTGAGTATTGCATACTGAATATTTCATCATGATAGCTGGTAAGTAACCATGTGTATAAAAGCAGTCTGGTCAAACCGCAAGCTTTAGGATATTTTTTTTGTTAGCTTCAGCAAAACTCTGCAGAGCACTTCATAAATACAAAGGCTGGAACCAAAGCAAACAGTATAAAAATGGAAGTAGCATCTTGCCTATCAAATTAATTTTACTAGATAATGAAAAGATCATAAAGCTGAGACACATTTGTACATCTGGAAAGTGGTTGCATATGCTAGATCTCTTGGTTTAAAGGTATTTATTTTAACAACTTTGAGCCCCCATCTTGCTCCTATTAAGCCAATGGCACAACTCCTATTGAGTTCAGTGGGAGCAGGCTCTTTAATTATCAAATGAAAATTTTGAATAACATTGAAAGATGTTATTCAATAAAGAAGATTAAAGCTAATTTGGGTATGGTGTCCTCTGTTCCCTGTAAACTTCACTACCTACCTAAGAGCTCCTTCTAGGCACAATCAGGAACTAGGCACTGTGGCCATTCTGAAAAAGAGGGGCTTGGTTTAGGGGATAGACGTCCAAAGGCTATTTTCAGAATTGCTCTTGTGCTCCCCATGTGTGGAGGTCTGTACAAGGCAATCGAGGCTAAGGCAGGTGTAAGCTAGATGGTGCAAAAAGTGTTGCTGGGATGCACTTCAGAGAGCAGCAGCTGGGTCACATAGATGCAAAATTGTTGACTTACTTGTGTCTAATTAATAGCAAGCTCAGTTCACCAATCCCATGGATCATTTCATGTGTGATGGTTTGGGTTATCCTGGAATGCCATTGAATTATCCCCTCTTCTAGTTCACCTTGGCTTAATAGCCCTTCACTAGTTATTTGTAGGTTACCTGAATATTTTCCACACATTGATCTTCTCCACAGTCTTGCTGTGACTCCACATAAAAACAGAAGAACAGCCATACTGGGTCAGATCAATGGTCATCTAGCCCAGTATCCTGTCTTTCGACAGTGGCCAATTCCAGATGTTTCAAAGGGAATGAAAAGAACAGGGCAGTTATCAAGTGATCCATCCCCTATCATCCAATCCCAGCATCTGGCAGTCAGAGGCTCAGGGGCACCCAGAGCCTGGGATTGCATCCCTGACCATCTTGGCTAATAGCCGTTGATGGATGTATCCTCCATGAACTTATCTAATTATTTTTTGAACCCAGTTATAGTTTTGGCCTTCACAGAATTCCCCAGCAACAAGTTCCACAAGTTGACTGTGCATTGTGTGAAGAAGTACTGTACTTTCTTTTGTTTGTTTGTTTTAAACCTGGTGCCTATTACATTATTTGGGTGACCCCTGGTTTTTGTGTTATATGAAGGGGTAAATAACACTTCCTTATTCACTTTCTCCTTACCCTTCATGAGTTTATAGATCTCTATCATATCCACCCTTAGTCATATCTTTTTTTGAAGCTAGTCTTTTTAACCTCTCCTCATATGGAAGCCGTTCCATACCCTTAATAATTTTTGTTGCACTTCTCTGTACCTTTTCCATTTATAATAGATCGTTTTTTATATGGGATGGCCAGAACTGCACACAGCATTGGACTGGCAGCTATTTCTTCTCACCAGCCTCTCCTTCTGAGCAGCGTTCATCTTGTAGGAATGGTCCCACAGAATCTAGAGCAAATGCAATTCCGTGATGAGAAATTTCACCACTTCACAGGGGAGAGGCTTTCTTTTGAGACTGCTTCCTATCTAGTTGCTCGCAGTAGCACCAAAAGCACATTCAGCCATGGAATAGCATGTTGCTGTAGGTTGTCAGTCTTTCTAATGGGCAATTTCCCATTTATAGGGCCAATATATATATTTGAATGTATGATTGTAATATTATAATGTGTGATCTGGGTCCTGCTTTACTGGCACCCAAGTTTTTCAAATTTCTGTTATGCAAATTCACAGATTCCCAAGCCAGAAGGGGCCATTATGATAATCTAATCTGGCCTCCTGCATGTCACAGGCCACAGAACTTCAACTCAACTCATTACAGCAGATCTTTTAGGGAAAAAAAAAACTATAAAATCTTGATTGAAAAGTTGTCAGTGATGGAGAATCCACCATGACCCTTGGTAAATTATTCCAGTGGCTAATTACTCTCACTGTTATAAATGTATGTCTTATCTCCAGTCTGAATTTGTCTAACTTCATGTTCCAGCACTTGGATCATGTTATAACTTTCTCTGATGGACTGAAAAGCCTATTATTAAATATTTGTTCCCGATGTAGGAACTTACAGGTTGCAATCAACTCTCCCCTTAATCTTATCTTTGTTAAGCTTGAGCTCCTTGAGTCGATCACTATAAGGGCATGTTTTTTATTCCTTTAGCCATTCTTGTAGCTCTTCTCTGAATCTTCTCCAATTTATCAACATCCTTCTTGAATTGTGAGCACCAGAGCAGGATACAGCATTCCAACAACGGTCACACCAGTTTCAAATACAGAGGTAAAATAACCTTTCTACACCAAACCCTGTTTATGCATCCAAAATTCTCATTATTCCTTTTGGCCATAGCGCAGCAGTAGGAGCTCGTGTTCAGCTGATTATCCATTATAACACCCACATCTTTTTCAAAGTCATTGCTTCCCAGGATACAGAGCCCTCCATCATGTAAGTATGGCCTACAGTCTTTGTTCCTAGATGTACACATTTTCACTGAGCCATATAAAACACACCGTTTGTTTGTACCAGTTTATCAAGTGATACACATTGCTTTGTGTCAGTAAGTGTCCTCTTCATTATTTACCACTCTCCCAATTTTTGTGTCATCTGTAAACCGTATCAGTGATGATTTTATGTTTTATTCCAGGTTGTTAATCAAAATGTTAAATAGCATAGGGTCAAGAACCAATACTTGCAGGACTCCACTCGAAACACACTAGTTAAATGGTGACTCGACTTCCTGTTTACATTTTGAGATCTATCAGTTAGCCAGCTTTTAATCCACTTAATGTGTGCCATGTTAATTTTATATCTTTCTACTTTTTTAACGATGCTATTGTGTGGTACTAAGTCAAATGTCTTGTAGAAGTCTAAACATATTACATAAGCTCTATTATCTTTATCAGCCAAACTGGTAATTTCAGCAGAAAAAAGATACCCAATTATTTAGACAGCATCTACTTTCCATAAACCTGTGTTGATTGACATTAATTATATTACCCTCTTTTAATTCTTTATTAATTGAGTCCCATATACCCATTCCCAGGACTGATGTCAGACTGAGGATGTCTACACTGCACACTAAGTCAGTGTGATTTCAAGTGATTTCAAGCCTGTGCTTGGACATCCAGACTGCATTATAAACCTGTGATTACTGGTCCCAGGTCTCACAGCTGTGCTAATGCTTCCATACTGCATTACACAGACTTTCTCCCAAGTCTTGGTGGGATTCAGGCTCTGAGAGCTGCCTTCACTTCCCCTCTAAACCAGGTTGGCTTTTTAACCAACACAGCCTTCTAACTTGATTGTGGGATTGTGACTTTGGGGGCATGTAGCAAAGTGTTCTTAAATAATTCCCAATTATCATCACATTTTTTTTATTTAAAATCTTCCTCCCAGATGATTTGATTCATAATTGCTTTCTGAAACTGGCCCTTTAAAACAGTCAACTATATATATCTTTGGTTTAGGCTTTATTCTGTTTGCACATTATAAATGTGATCTAGTCATAATCACCTGTTTCTAAGTTACCATTAATTTTAGCTCTGTGATCAGTTCCTCTTTATCTGTCAATATGAGGGCTAATATAGAATTCCCCCCATAATAGATGCAAATCAATTTATGAGTTATGAAATTGCCATCTATATTATTTAAAATACCAGGGATGTTTTAATACTGGCAGCATGAGAATTCCCACATAAGTCACTCAAATTGAAGTCCCCCATGATCGCCTTTTTTTCCCTACACATTATAGATAGGTTCATAAAGAAAAGGTCCTCCTGTTCCCTAGTGTGATTTGGTGGTCTGCAGCAGACACCTAATACTAATACTCCATCTTGTGCTTTATGTGTTAGGACATGATTCATAAGTATTCGTGATCATTTTCTTCTGAGTCATCAGTGACTCAGAAACAGGTCACGTCATTCTGACAGAGTGCCATTCCCCTCACCATTTACCCCCTTCGATATTTCCTAAAATCAATGGTGTTAACATTCCAATCATGGGAATCATCCCACCAGATTTCAGTAATACCAACTAGATATAATCTATGCTCATTAATGAGTGATTCTAATTCCTCTTGTTTGGTACCAATATTCTAGCATTGGTGTATAGACAATTAAAGAATTTCTTCTTTTCACGTTTGGTTCCTTGATTAATTTTGTTCTCAACATCTCAGTTTTGTGCTGAGGGTTCAGATATTCCCTCTTTTTCCCTCTCCTTTTTGCTACTCGTTTAACATGCTCCTGCCTACACTGTGTGGCTGAGGGTGTGTGCATGTCTTTGACATCTACATAGCATGTCAGGGACTGTGGAGGTAAAACAGGCTGGAGTTTCTCATATGGGTAAATGCTCACCAGCATGAAAGCAAAAGTAGCCCTAGGGTGTCAGGATGGCCATACGACTTTCCCTTATAGTTCTGATTTAAGGAGTGATTTACTAACAAACATTTTAGAATAATTAATTTAATATCTGACCCCAGTTATAACAGACCAAATTTTTCCCTCTAGTATTTATTTTTAAATACATTTTTTTAATTTAACCTTGCTGGGTCATTAACTCTTTCTAAATTTTGCTGCCATGAGCATTAGTCTGCAAATGTGAATTGACTGTATACATAGTAATTTGGTTCTTT
Source organism: Caretta caretta (assembly GCF_965140235.1). Classification (NCBI taxonomy): domain Eukaryota; kingdom Metazoa; phylum Chordata; order Testudines; family Cheloniidae; genus Caretta; species Caretta caretta. Next base: position 49,053,463 of record NC_134216.1, on the reverse strand, counting down.
CTCCATTTTCCATTTCCTAGTACAGGTTCTTTATACTCAGCATTTTAACCAAGCCCCTTTAAAAACATAGTGGTTGTTGCTTCTGTGCATCTCTTTTTCAAAACAAATTGCAATTTCCTGTATTTAACTATGGCCTCAGTAAAGTCAACCTGTGGAACTCCTTGCCTGAGGAGGCTCTGTGATCAGTGAAGGCTAGGATCACAACAGGGTTTAAAAGGGAACTGGATAAATTCATGGAGGTTAAGTCCATTAATGGCTATTAGCCAGGATGGGTAGGGAATGGTGTCCCTAGCTTCTGTTTGTCAGAGGGTGGAGACGGATGGCAGGAAAGAGACCACTTGATCATTATCTGTTAGGTTCACTCCCTCTGGGGCATCTGGCATTGGCCACTGTCAGTAGACAGGATACTGGGCAAGATGGACCTTAGGTCTGACCCAGCATGTCCATTCTTATGTTCTTATGTTCTAAAATTAATAGATAACTTCTACATTCTTCACACAGTGCTATTTTATGTTTACTATACTTCACTAAAGAATTTCCCAAGGAAATTAGATATTGGTTATTTTCTTTTGTTTTACCATATTTTATCTTCAATAATCAAATCCAAATAATCCATTGTATAACTATTATTATATAAAAACCCACCTATGATTTAAAAAAATGGAAAAAAGTAAGACTAATAATTAAGACCATATCTTATAAGATGAATTGTATGAACCAGAACTATATTTTAATTCAGAACTTGTTTTTCGCTTTATGACTGAGTGGTAGCAATGTCAATTAATATATCAGGACAGACTTTCCTCTTTAATGCACCCCAGAAGAACTAAGGACTGAATATGACTCTGTAAGCCCAGGGTAAATGTGCCCTTGACTACAGATCACTAGGATATGTTATGAAAAAAATATTGAGTTCTTCATTCAATTAAAAGGTCACCCTAACCTCATTTCATTCTTAAATGCAGAGGACAGTTTCTAAGGTACATAATGTAATTTCCCTGCCCACAAAAGCTATGTTGCTTATATAAGAAACTAATTTCCTGTTCTAAATACAAATTTCTCCAATAAAAAGGTGAGGTTCACATTAAAAAAAAACCCATAAAGCAACGTCTAGCACATTATACTCCTAAATCTAAGCTGTTCATATGTCCAAATCTTTGAAAATAGACAGAGAAGCACATAAAAAACTATCCACATGACACATAAATAAGTGCTGAAATTAACCAGGTGGACTTACCCTGTAATTCAACCATACAGAAGATGGATTTAAAATGTCTACACTCAACACGATAGCCTGAAGACAGCCATGGTTAAAATACTACACCGTAAAGCAGAAAATAAGAACAACAACAAATATCTCACCATTTTATTAATCAAAATTGTTACTTCTTTTGGGGGGGAGAAGTGCTTTAAGCCCTTCTCCCGACTATTCTATAGGACACATATGGAAACAAAGAAAAATATTAGCTAGCCCTGAAATAATGTCTTCAAACCATGACAGCAAAAACCTTGTTCAAGCTTTTCAAACACCACAAAAATATTCCATCTCCCAACAACCACCCTGTGCAAATGCAACTCTTGGCATTTTCAGACACTTAAACAAGCCTTACCTTAGGACTCTGTCATTAATATATTTTTGCAGAACAGGCATGTGGTTCCTCACACACATGGTTTACACTATTAAACTGAAGCAGCTACCAGGGTTGACATATAATTTGGCAGAAGAGCTCTTCAGCTCATCCTTTAATCATATTAGCTGTGTTCCTTTGACACTCCCGCTCTTCCGTTCTCAGCTATGCAATTTTTTGATAGTCTTATGGTGAAAACATCCATAAGGGAGAAAAGAATAAAACAATTTAGTTATTATGCAGTTTATTCTCATGTGGCGCCGTATAAACTCCACAAGAACCAATTCATGAAGTTTCCTCTATTGTAGGTGTGTGTTGTTCCTCTATTCTCCCCTTGCACTATCACTTGGAAACCTTTAGATTTCAAAGAGCTGTTCCGAGGCACCCTGACTTCACACAGTCACCCATGATGTAGTCTGTGAATACAACTCCTGAAGAAGTCCAGGGTGTTGGGGGATCATTCATCTGCTGCTCCAGGACTTCTGGTGCACTTAATATTTGAGGGTACAGTGAATTATATTGTTGTGCTCTGCAAGTGGGGGTGGGAGGAGAATCCATCAGAGACCTACCACCTCTAGCCCCATCCCTATCTCCAGAATTCCAGCATCACAGAACTACTATTGGGAATCCATAGGGTTCGGCAAAAGGAGGGAGCATGCAACACAAGTGACAATTTTCTTCTTCTGCAGCTCCTGGCCAGGTTCCTGGGCTTGAGCTCCCCCTGTTTGTGGAAGCAGAGAAAAGTGTGTAGTCCTTTGCTGAAATTTCTCACCATTTCATTTTTTTTCATCATAACTCTTACTCATTGCACTCTTTCCTCGGCATGGGGCATAGTGATCCTTCCACTCTGGCTGTTCAGAAAGTTTCTGGACTTAACAGAGAGAAATGTGTACTACAAGAAAGACTTGTTTGAAATGTGTCAATTGTTCCACAAATTCCCCCTTTCCTCCCTACCCCCCCCCCCGTACTCCTAGAAGGATATGCCACTTATGGTACAAAACACATACAGTGACAAAGAGCCATATGTTCCCCTTTGTAGGAAACATACAGAAAGAGCTAAAACCCATAAAAATCTACTACAAAAGTAGGCAGCACAAACCAGTGAATGCGTGTCACACAACCTGTAGCAGGTAGTTACTGTGATAGGGCATCTGTAACTATGGCTGTGTCCACACTGCACACCACTGGTGGTGGCATGTAGGTTATGTGTAGCTACACGCTGCAGTGAGAAGCAGGCTGCATGCACACACTGCAGTTTGTAGCTCCCTGCTGCTTGCCCCCTTCCGGAGCCTTTCTCCACTGCCAGAGTATTTCCTGGCAGCAGGGAAAGACTCCAGCAGCAGGGAGGCAGCTAAACATTCCTTACAGTGTGTAAAGTACACACACTTCACACACCCCTGCCACAGATATAAGTAGCAGCGTAGATGGGAGAGGCACTGCTTGAGCATGCAGAGAGCCATGTAGGGTACATACCCTAAAGATTTGGGTGTGTCTTTACTTGCCTAAGCAGTGCCTCACCATCTGCACTGCTATTTATATCTGTGGCAGGGGTGTGTGAAGTGTGTGTACTTTACACACTGTAAGGAATGTGCAGTGTACACATACACTGAGTGAAAGCATACTGTAGTGGGCATAATAATAGAGGATGGAGAGTCAGGACATCCATGTTCCTTTGCTGGTTCTGCCACAGACTCAATCTGTGACCTTGGGCGTTTAACAATCTCTCTATGCTTCAGATTCTTTACCTGTAAAATGGAGTTAATTCACCACTAATATTAAATAACATTGATTTTTAGTCTGCTTTTTGTACCTTTGGGAGAAGGTCCATGCTCCCAGTTTGTGGGTGATCATTCATGTTTAAATTTCAGCTTTATGTAGTTAAGAGTAGCTGCATAAATATACAGACATCACAGTTGTCAGCAGGGATTGAACACACAATCTTCAGCCTCAAAGCCATAGGCCTCTACCACTTGAACTAAGGGAGAATTATTCATAACTTGATTATTCAATCAACTTTTCAAACTTAGTTATAGACAAACGCTCCAATGATTATAACTTATATAGCAAGTTTTATGTTTCAATCTTCAGCCAGGATACATTCTGCTTAGGATGTGATTCTCCACTTGATTCCATGCAGGGAGATGCATGCACTTATGCAGAGTCCCACTTACTTTAATGGAGCTCTATATTTGTACACTAGTACTCTGATATGCAACATAGTGAAGGATCAGGGGCTTAAATACTATGTTTCGCTAACAGTTGACACTGGTGTTATTGAGTGTCTTAAAGTAGCTGAATTAAAAGCCATCTTTTGATGTAGTGTCACTGGGCAATAACTTATATAGAACCTACTGTACTTAGTTCTACTGAATTGCAGGAAGTTGTGTTTTCTATGGTCTTTCCAATCTGTACTGACTTCCAGTCCTTTGCTGTTCAATAATGTATTATAATGGATAGAATCCTATCCTGTACCAATATTCTAAATAGGGAGAAGAGGGCTGGGAACTTATTTGTTATTTTTCTACCCTAAAAGTTGAAGGTGTTATTGACAGCTTTGGGCAAATGCCTAAAATAGAGTTGAAGAAAAATTACTTTCTCTACTTGTACTCTTCACTTTAAAAAACCTCATACCCTATACCATTCAGAAAACAGCACATGTGCAGAACAGCCTTCCTTCACTATTTTCAAAATGCCCTCTACCTCTGATTTTCAGTGCTTTTTGAGAAAGCTACCAATACTTTATTGTTTTAGCTTGTCTAGCAAATACAAACATTTGCTTAACAATTTCAAGTGCCATTTAATAGCTGAAAAGAAAGAAAGCTGATATAAAAATCTAGGTTTAGATGCATCACTGTTCCCCTGCTGCACTGAATGACTTATTGACTAAAATTCAATGCCTGATGCATTATATGTAGTTAAGTATGTGTAACACAGATATGAGGTAGGTTTATTGTTCATAACTCTGCCCAGTTAAGGATTGCAAGTCCCAGCATTTTTCACTATCGAAAATAGAAGCTGCATAATTATGATTTCATCTAACATTTTCCATAAGAGCAATATTTCAGGTGAGATTGTGCATAGCAGTTTTATGTCCTTTAAATAACTGTTGAAGTGTCAGCTTTTCTGGTTAGACAATCTTTGCAGTTTGAGGATGATCTGTTCTGTGGAATGCCTAGGTGTTACATAGCTGGTAACACTGTCAATCAACTCACAGGAAGAAATAGTTCTGCAAAGCTAGAGTAGTTGTAATGACAAAAGAGAAATGTGATGATAAAGGTGGAGTAAACTTCAGAAATGCGTCCTTTTGCTGTGCTGCTGAACATTTTAGCCATGTAATTTGGCATTTCAGAGACAGTGTTGGATGACAGATTAAGTGATATAAAAGTACTGATGTTCCTAAACAAGCAGACACATTAGAACAGTTAATACTTCCGTAAAAAAACCCAGATGTTACAGAACAAATCAGGTCTCCTTACCCAGAAACACATCACAATGATGATTTGAACTCTATCTTCTGCCTGTGGCAATATCACTAAATATATATAACATTCTTTGAGATTCCTGCTGACTCTTAATATACCAGCTGGTGTCCTACATTGAGAACATCTGCAACTTGCATCCAGATCTCTCAGTCTAGTACCAGTGATGGCACTGCGATTTTTACTTCCACTATAAACAAATTACACAGTGTAGGACACATGGTAATAGACGTTGGTTGGATGGTTCCTCTCCTGTTCAGTCTCCTCTCCCATCCTACAATCACTTAATTGACATCACTGTAGCAACCCTTGCTTCCATGAAAAGTAATATTAGGCAAATATTTAATGTATTCAGTTTCTATTACTTTGATTTAATGGCTGGAAACAAAGGGGAGTCCATAGACTACCAGAAAATAAATGCCCAATGCTTCTCAGGGGACCCAGACACCATGGTGTGAGAAAAGCTACTATAAATAAAGTATGGTATAAATAATATAGGTTTGTATTCATTTAAACAACTTGATACTGCATTTGTACAATTTAACTATGTTTTGATCTTTAACAATGACTCTCTGAATGTGATTGCAGGGGAAGTGACTTCAGCTACCTCAGTCTTAACGTCATGCTCAAGCACATTAAGAGCTTTCAGCCATTCTTTTAGTACTAGCAACATTTTGATTTGTAGAAGAGGCTTGAGTTGTGTAGTACAAGAAGAATATAATACTCAAAGCCCCTTGTACTGTGCAATACAGTAGATCTAAATTATATGACAAGGCCACGGGAATTATATGACCAGGCCTATCATGGCGAAGAACGCTACACCATCAGCCGCCTGCTGCCACAACTCCCTCCCTTTCAGAGATGGCCTACAATAGCCTTGCCTGCAGTGCTAAGTTAACCCCCAGACAGCTGTTACAATTTAGCTCTAGCTCCCTTCTCTCCCTGAGGGGCTTACTGCATCTTCTGGAAGGGAGCGAGGACTCTTCAGAGTCAAGTCTGGGGAGTTGTGGGAGAAGTAGATTGTGGCTAGGGAGCTGCTGGAGTTAAAAATGGGCAGGGGGAAGGGCTATATACACTTGTCCTTCAGAATTCCTAAACTGAGCGGACATTTTGGAATACTGCAGGGCAATCTGCAGAACTTCCAAGGTGCACAGCAGGGGCAGTCACGGCAGGTGCCCCTACTATCTTATAGTGGAACTCTCAAGGCATGCAGGAGGGAGTCTCTCTTCTGCCCACCATAGGAAGGTAGCAGCTGAAGAAAGCACCTGTCTAGAAGTGCTCTCAAAGTTGGTCAGAAAAAGAAAAGAGAAGGTCAGGCACCTTCTCCAAAAGCCTCCCCCCTGCTGCCTGCATTTTCTTTGGCTTCCTTAACCTTTGTGTGGTCCTCTCTCCACCATCCCACAAGGTCTCTGGGTCTGTCATTTCTGCAGCACAGATAGGGACAGTTATTCACACAACCACATTATTTTGTATTATACACCAGGGACCATACTGGAAAAAACAGCATTACTGTCCTAAATTCCATCTACAAAGCAACCTCCACCTTCTTGAAACACGAAAACAAGTCACGGTAGATTTTTATGTTCATCCCTCCATATTCTTACATGCTTTTATCAGCATGAAATAGTCAATAATATTGACACAAACTTCTGCTCTTATATTTCAGAAGTATCAACCCCTTGAAATGGAGAGGTAATTCAGCTGTCTCTAATGGATGTTGTTTCAAACTCACTGCGGACTCAGGAAGAAAGAACTGAATTGGATACACTTGTGTTACATTTTAAGGTTATCTTTGCCATTATATCTGCTAAAGATTTTTTTTTAAATGAAAGGTTAGATTCTGAAGCAGAAGATCACAGCCTCCAGAAAAAGAACCACTTTACGAACCCACTGTAAGCTGTCCTAAATATTCTGCTGCTAGATTGGTTTTTAACATTGTAAAACATGAAATTAAGACAATCCATTATTTTGCATTCTACTTATCTAAGGCTGATTAGTGCAAATTTATTTTCACACAATTCAGTCTTAGACATAACCACAATCCAGGCATAAGTGATTTTGTATGACAGTGAAAATAATACTGCTTTTTAGTGCAAAAATAAAACTTTGCACTTACACACATCAAAGAATTTTATGTAACTTTTGGGTGATATAGCATTTGCTTCACCACTTCTCTCCTAGTGCAACACATCTCCTAGGGAAAAGCACATGGAGACCCAGATTTCAGTCACTGAGGGTTTTCAGCAAGGATTGCAGAGGGTAAACCTCCCCAAAATCAAGTAAAAAAACCCCCAAAGAATGAACTTAATTCTGAAGTACAAACTTTATAAAACCTTATAATGATACAAAAACATAGTAATAGCTTAATTTCTGCTACATAGCAAGGGTATTTCATAATCCATATACAGTTATACATAAATATAAAGAAAAGAAAAAAATAGTCCCTAAACAAGTTAGTCCCTACAGAAACACAGTGAAAAGTAACTCTGAGTTCCAAAAGCTTAGGTTGAGTTCCCCTGGGTCTCAGTTAGAGTCTTTGTTCATCAGTTCTACACAGTCTGCTGAGTCAAAAGCTCTGCAATATCTTCCTTCCTCTTGCTTGTGGAAATCTCCAACTGAAACCCAGCTAGACTCAGTTCCCTCCTCTGCTGGAATAGTTCAGTTAGCTAGTCAGTTAATAAATTAACCAACCAATCAGTATTAAGTATATAAATTACTAACCCTGTTACAAGAAAAATACAAAACTAAGAAAATATAGATGACTTTTTCTCCATCATCACATTTAAATAACAGTTGATAAACACTACAGGTTAAGGCAATTTGACCAAAATCAAATAACATTCAAGGTATATGATTAAAATGAAAGAAATTAAAATGAAAGAAAACTATTTTCCCTCCCAATTTCTCATTTCTGTAGCTAGAACTGCCAGGGCCACTCTGCTGGAAAGTTAACAATATCACTAATCTGAAAAATGCTTCAGAGGGAAACCAGCCTGCTTCTGCTCCTGTGGCTGAGCTTCTCCTAACCCACACAGGTCACATGTTTTCTTGTAAAGCAGCTGTCCCAACTACTTGCCCTCAGTGGATTCCATTAGTTCAGCTACAGGGAGCCTATTGAGCATGTCCAAGACGACTACATCTAGTTCCAGAAACTTCTGGGCATGGAATGCTAATTGCGTATCTGCCTACCAACAATGACCCAGACACAACTCATTCCTCTCCCCGTTCTCCTCTCAACACATCTTAAAGAGATCTCTCCCTATTCGGCATTAGGTTACCCTTACAGAAATCAGTGGAAGGTACTGGAAATAAGTGATACATCAGGGTCACTCCTTTCACCAATTAAATGTAACCACTGTTGGAGTAGAAGATGGCAGCTGTTTAAGAGTGCACACCAGTTCTATACAACTGTTTAGAACAGGAAGTGAAGAAGAACATTGTAATTAGTTGAAGCTGCAGGGGAGATTAATGTAACAGAATCTAATTACCTGACTTGGAATTTGGCCTATACACCAGAGTTAACACCCTTGTACTTAAGAAAAGTGGTATAGAACTTTAATTAGCACAACGGTTAAGGTCTTGGTTTTATGCTGCAAAGACAGCAACTCCAGCAGCACAATGCAGGGGAAAGTGCCATCTATTGAAGAATCAGCTCTTCTTGTAGACAACAGATGCTAATTGGATGTCTCTTATCAGAGTTCTGAGCTGCCCCAACCCTGCTCAGCAGGTGAGAGCTGATGAGAGCAGAACACGGGGTGGTACAGCTAATAGCTTTACTGTAGAGTCCCAGTTCTTTAATGAACGGCAAATACGCAGGTCTTAATAAATAAGAGCCTTATGCTTATGCTTGGAAACTGAAACACATTATTTAATTTTTGCTCTCTCTCTGCAACAGCGAGTATTGAGCTACCATTATTAATAGAAAACATACTTGTGACAGAGGACAAAATTGTAACCTTTGATGTAAGAATTAAACTGACAAAGCCATTATGGAAGAACAACCAGTCAAAGTACGACAGTCACAAATGCACAACTTTTAAAAGCTGAAAAGAGCTGCCAAGGTGTCAAGACAGGAGAAAAGCCAGCATAATTAACATAATCTATTGGGACGGAAAAAAGCAGAATTTGTTTTTGGACAATTACAGATTAATAAATGGAAGTGTCAGTTTCTGTATAGTTATTTCTAAAGCACCCATTAAAATGTACTAAAGGCCAAAACCTCTGAAAGTCTCTGGCATATTAGGGCGCACACTATCATTATTTCATATTTCAAGTAATTTTGTTGTCAATGATAGCAGTTATAAACGTGCAAGAAAATGTTTTCCTCAGCAGAACCACACCGTTTGCTCTACCGAGAATATTTGTGCGGCCTTCTGACAATAACCCACAGGCGACCATTATTTTAATTTTGCACTATTGCCAGTGTACACTTTTTTCCCGAAGATAGACAGATACACACAGAACAATATCACAGAATACCGATTTAATTCTTCACCAACAATGAAGTTCCCGGCTGTGCAGTGGATCAGCAAAAGGCGTATGCACCATCTAAGTTCAGCTGAAGCCCTATTTTTGTACTGGCCTCTGCACATGGGTGAGTTTTATCCCAAGGTCCAAATCCTGCTAACTCTCACTTCTTCACGTGATCATTAGATTTAAGTCAATGGGCCCCTCTGAAGAGCCCAAACCTTCGAAGGAAACTGAACTTTTGATAGTCACATGAAATCCCACTGCAGTTCCTTTGTGAGCAGTAGTTGATCCCACGTTACTCTAAGCTATGGCTACACTAGATGCTAGGAGTGTTTGATTCTACAGCTCATGTATACATACTCATACAGGGGCTCATCGAGTGAGCACATCTATATGTAGTTGTGGAGCCGTGGTAGCACTTGTAGCAGCACAGGGGCATGGCTGAGCTGTACTGAGTACAACCTGTCTGAAACTGGTGGAGGTCTGGAGCCTCCTGGAGGGTCGAAAACAGGTTTCAGAGTGTCCACCAAGAAGGGCGGGGGTTAGACTCGCTGGAGCCCAGGGCAGAAAGCCAAAGCCCTGCCACCTGGGGCTGAAGCCAAAGACTGAGCGACTCATGGTGCGGGACCCTGGGCAATTGTCCTGCTTGCTACTCCCTAACACTGGTCCTGGCTTTTATATACAGAAAACCAGCTGTTGTCGCACTGGTGGGCCATGGAGTTTGTATATCATGTTGGGGTGCGGGGTGGGAGGCTCAAAAAGAAAAGGTGGAGAACCCCTGATCTACATGATCACATCCCAAGCTGGCAATGTAGACATAGCCTTACTGTATTCAAAGTAGCCCTTTCCTAAGAGTTTTACAAGAGTTCTTATACTTTTCTCATGCTATTATTTATGGCGTTCTTCTCGAAACCTGAACATTCTATTTCATTCAACACTGGTCCTTTTCTTTTTCTGTTTGGCCACTCTTTGGCTCTTCCCTTCTTGCCATCTCTTTCTTATGGAAGATAATTTGACATGACTTTGCCTTGCTTACTTTCTTGTTAATCGGGTCAGGTTTGTCAGCAGATTCATCTTTCTTCTGCTGTTAGCTGTCTAGTTATGTAGAACCAAAGCAAAGGGTACTTCATAATAAGAAGTGGCTACTTTAAAAGCAAATTCCTTAGCAACAGAGCTGTGGATGTAAATGTGTCAGATAATTAGAATTTTCAGAGTAATGCCAATCAAATTATAATTGCTGCCTGTTACTAAAAGTAAAAAATATTTGGAACCATCATGTTATTATCAGAGGGTTTGGTACCACTGCCTATTATTGGTTGCCTGACACGTCTCTTTATAAGATCTTGCTTTCAGTAGCTTATAACTTTGCTAAACTTCAACTCTTTGACTGAGATTTTACATGCTGGGTGTCTACCTCAGGCTGAATTGTTTTAGAAAATTTCAGCAAAACCGAATCAGTAATTTCTGAGAATGAGGCGAGGGTGGAAAACTGCATCGTTGTGCCCATAATAAACCATTTTGGTGATCTTTCCTTTGAAAAGTTCTAGTGCCCTTGTGTTTTGGACCAGGTCTGAAATTTGGATGTGTGGTTGCCTTGTTGCCAAATTTGCCCATGTTATAATCCTTTGAAAAATGGCAATTTGCACATGCTCAATAGAGATTTCTTAGATTTGAGCAGCTAAATTCACTGAAGATTCTGTCTGTACTGAGCCTTCTTCAGCCTGTGGACGAGCAGGACTTCCCTGCAATTGCAGCTCTGGGTTTCTCTGGGCTGTGTCAGGTCCAATCACCTGAACTGGGAGCAGAGAGCCTGTTTTTTCTGGGCTCAGGAAGTGTGAAGGATGAAGGTTCCTGATTCAAATGCAGAGGGGACAAGAACCTGACCTCCAGCGATCTTGGGGGAATAGACTGGGCCGAGGGAGACTGGGCCCAGAGGCTGACAGGAAGGCAAGGAAAACTGGGACGGGGAGTTGCACTGCGGAGGGAGAAGGGGGAGGAGAGGGAGGAAGGCTGGGAACCTGAGAGACACTGGGAATGAGAACCAGTGGGGTGAGGGAATGAAGTGAAGGGGGAGGGAAGACAGATCTGACAAGAAGCCAGGGTGTGAGGGGAGAACTGGGACAGGCTGAGCAAAGAGACAGCCCTCTGAGGGGGTGACACTGAGAGTCTGGATGAGAAGCCTAGGGAGGGAAATTGGGGTCTGGGAGCAGGAGGAGAGAGACAGATCAGATGAGGAACCAGGAAGGGGTGGAGTTCAGACTTTCGGAACAAGGATCAAGAGATTGGGAGAACTGGGAATGGCCGGGCAAGAAGACTGGCAGTGGGAAAGGAAACAGACTGGGAGTGCAGAAGGGGAGAGAGGACTTGGGGCAAGGAGCCTGGGAGGAGGAGCCTGAGAAGTGGAGACTGTGACTGCCGAGGGTGAGAAGATTGGCACAAGGAGCCAGGGGTGAGAAAGAGACAGGACATGGATGGCAACAGATTGGAGGGGATGGGGCACAAGAGGGTCATACTTGGGGGGAATGGGCAGAAGACTCCATGCGCACTGTAACACCTCCTTTCAGAGTATAGTATGGAACTGAAGTATGGAACTTGAATCTCACCATTCCTCTGCTGTCACCCCACCTATGTGAACCCCACTGGCAAAGTGTTCTATTCCCTTCTAGTGCTGGCCCACACAGAGGGTAACATGGTACTCTATTAGCTCACGAGGTGGAGATCCATGCAGTGGATCCAAAGGTTCCAACCCTGCTGATGATGTATGTGGGTGTCAACATGATCCCACATGATGGGAATTTCTTTTAATTATTTTAAAATCTAGGAAATCACACTCTCATGAAATGTACAGGATGAACCTGCTCTGGAGGACTGGGTAATGACAGAGACTGTTGACAGTAGGACCCCTGCTTCATTTGTTGCAGAAGTTGGAAGGGATGTCCTAGGCACAGAAAGGTGAAGTAACTGGCACCAGATATCAAAGCAGGACTAGGATGCAGGTCAGCTGACACCCAATCTACTAGACCACACTGTGCAGTTAATGAGGTAGAGGCTTTCACGAGAAGGAGAAAGGATGATGTCATGGTAGAGTCACTTAAGTGCTGCCTGGGGGAACTGCATTCTCTTCCTGCCTTTGGCACAGAGTTCCTGTGTGATGCTAGTCAAGTCAGGTAAACCAAACTTTTCATAGGTGGTCACTAATTGTGTATACCGACTCTTCTGGGTGACACACTTGAAACCCTGTGGTCTGCTCTGCAAAAGTGCTGACCACCCTCAGTTGCAACTGAAGTCAATGTGAACTATGCTTTGAACATATAAAGTGTTATGTAATGCTGACTACTCTGAAAAATCAAGTCTCAGGTTTCCCAAATTGGGCACCCACAATTAGCATATACTTTTGACCTTATGCTCTCAGTTCCTTATTTAGGTGGCGTGAAAATACATGAATATTTGTGAAGCACTCAACACCCCAGAAAAGCCCAGGAGGAACTTAATAATTCTGACTTCAGAGCAGGGGTTGAGCAGTCGGTAGTAAAGGCAAAATACTGACTAGCTGCTCATTAAGTGAACACTGGCCATCCTGCGCACTGTAGAAAAAATAGTATGTGATTATGTAATTAAAGGCTGTAGCATAATGCATATGCACAAGGTAGCACAGGAAACCTAAATTTCGAGTGCTTGACTTTCCAATCTTAATGATGCTTGTAATGTAGTTTTTGTATGTGTTACACACTGTATAGACAAAGCAAACATTTACCATTTGCTATGGCTTGTCTTCAGTACTGTGCTAAATCAGCGCTGCTGCAATTGATGCAGTGATGTCAGTTTAGCGCATGTGGTGAAGATGCACTAAAATCAACGGGAGCACGCTCTCCCATCTATGTAATTAATCTGGCTGCGTCAGTGGAAGAGCATTTCCCATCGACATAGCATGGTGTATATACCACATTAAATCGATGTAAGTTATGTCATCTGTGGGGGGAGGTTTGTTCGTATCTAGAGTTACCTGATAGCAACTGTGAAAAAATGGGATGGGGGTGGGGGGTAATAGGTGCCTACATAAGAAAAAGTCCCAAAAAACGGGACTGTCCTTTAAAAACGGGACATCTGGTCACCCTATTCATATCCCTGAGCAACGTAACTTGCATCAACTTAAGCGGCAGTGTAGACAAGCCCTATCTTATCCTTCCCTCCTTTTGCCTGTGACATTTTGCCTGTCCTTAACTTTAATTTTAAGCAATTTGGGAGCAGGCATTGTATCTACCCATGTGTTTGTATGCAACATAGCATAAGGAGTCACTGATCTAGACTGGGACCTCTGGGTGCTACTGCAATACAAATAGTTAATGATAATAGCAACAAACAAAAGGGAAGTAGGGAAAAATCTGCATCTAAGAAGAAAGTCTTCTCTTCATTTCATGTCATAGAAAGGTTATAAGATTTTCAGCAGTTGGAAGAGGAAGGTTGGCTAAGTTTATAATATCTGCTTTTAATGTTAATGTTTGGTAGTGTTAGCATATCATGATGACAAGATGAAGCTATACCAGAGCAGCTGGGCATTTAAAAGTAGCTGCATTAATCATTAATGAATTTGAATTAATAGTATTTATTATTTATTATTTGTATTACAGTAATGCCCAGAGGACTCAGTCAGATCTAATTTATGACAAGATGCAGCAAGGTGGTATAACACACAAGCAGAGGAAAGAGAAGGGTAACAGTGAGCAGAAGGCATGCTGGCACAGTTAGATTCAGATTCTCTCTTTTTAAAAAATATATATAAACAAACAGGAGACATTAATTATCTTAGCTGTTCTATACCTAACTATTATTCGTTGTCAGTTTACCCTATGTGATACAGTAGAAGTGAATTTGGAGGAAGCATTTGAAGGGTTTCTGCTTTACAGATTAATTTAGGGAGACCGCTTGTCAAATGTGCACCATGGAAGAAAGCACAGTGGTGATCATGGGAGAAATTGACAATTGGGTAATAAAATATTGCATTATTGGCAGAGAGGAATCAGAGAGACAATAAAATATGAGTAAACAATTCAGGAAGGGCTAAGTTATGAAAGGCTTTGAAGGTAAGGTCAATAACTTGTATTTGATACTGTGACAAAGGGTGTGGGGACTGGCATGATTATAGTTATGGAAGTAAAATATGATAGCAGAAGTGATTTGAATGGCCCCGAGACATGTGAATGTCAGGAAGGGCTGCAAAGAAAAGATTGCTGTACATAAGACAGGAAATGCTAATAGCCAGGGTAGAAGTATGAGGTTGAAACTTTCATATTAAAGAAGATTTGTAAGTAAACAGACTATTTCTACCTCTTCAGAAAATTATAGGCTGCTGAGTGAAAGTGGAAACATTGGTATACAGGTTTAATATTCTATTTGCATTCACCTTGATTCCAACAGAACTAAATATTCTATATACTTTTCCAGTATGTCCATGTTTATTCTAAACACACCTCATTACAGCCAATAATCCAGTTAGGAAAACAGTATATATTAGACAAGAACAAACCTTCATTGGCTAGGAAATTGATAAGAAATGATATACAATATCTTTCCAGTAATTTATAATTACTAAAAAATGCATTTTTATGGCTTCTTTGGTAATGAGAAAATAAAAGTGGCTAGAATTTGCAAGAAAATTGCATGTGTAGTATTATACTTTACTCAATAATATCCCAACATAAACTGACAAATTGAAGTCCTGAATTTAAGGAGTCTAAATTTCCTGGGACAGCTCCTATCAAATAGCAAATCATTGCTTGGCATGTACCTTATGAGTAATATGAGTACTAAAAGGAAACTAAATTACAACTCTTGCCATTTCAGAAAACATTGCATGAGTTCTCCCCCTAATTGTTAGTCTCTAAGGTGCCACAAGTACTCCTTTTCTTTTTGTGAATACAGACTAACACGGCTGCTACTCTGAAACCGGGAAATAAAGTATGTTAATAACTAATACAAATTGATTTACTTCATTTTACAAGTTTCAGAGTAGCAGCTGTGTTAGTCTGTATCTGCAAAAAGAAAAGGAGTACTTGTGGCACCTTAGAGACTAATAAATTGGTTAGTCTCTAAGGTGCCAGAAGTATTCCTTTTCTTCTTGCATTTTACAAGTATTTCTAATAAAGCAGTGCAACATCAGTCATTTACAAATGTTCAATGCCGGCATGTTATTAAAGGAGAACCAGCAGAACAAAACATTTTTTTTATAATTGGTTTTGTGCTTTTTTGCCTGTGTGATATATAAAGAAGACCTGAAATAAATGTTGTGTATCTAGATTGATCAATCAATATTAGTCCATTCTATGGGTGGATGCTAATAATTACAAAGAGGGAAAATATTACCATCACTTTTCACAGTCCTTTTAGAGTTGATACAATTTAGAATTTTGGCTGTAAAGCAGAATAGTCAATTGCTAAATGTAATGATATTTCCTTTCTTTTTCATGTGATTGCAAAAATAACAGACCAAATTCAATCCTGGTGTAAATCCATTGGACCCCTTCCCTCTCCCCCCTGCAGCACTCCAGGTCTCATATTTGCACTTAGATTTCAGCAGCACTTCAGAGGGGGCATGTCAGGACGCTGGTGTTACTATGTCTCCACCCCTGCACAGGGGCAGATTAGCGCAGAGCAGTAGTACTGTGGAGAGCACTGCCTGTATCATTTATTTTAAATGTAAGAAGTGTATTTCCTTCTGCACCCAGGAAGCATTATGTCCTATAGAGCATTAAAAGTGCAACCTGCTGCATTACCTTGTCTTTCAAAAGACATAATTTAGACTTTAATTTTATTTATAGAGCAACTCCTATGCACCAGGGAGGCAAGGCCAATTTCCAAAAAAAGCCATGTCTGTTAGCCCAGTATCTCTAAAATAAACTCATACTTGGCATTCTCTTTCTGCCTTTGTGCTCTGGTCACATCCTTACATTTTAGCAGAGTGGTGATCTTGATTTCTGTGCCTCACCTTCGTCATGGTTCAGTGCTGTGCTGTCGTTCGGCAATCTTGCTTTTCTCCCGGGAACAGCAATGTCAGCATTTTTTTAAATGGAGTGGAAGGAAGAAATATTGAATACTGAAATACTGAAACATTTCTGTCCCTTTCAGGTTTCAGAGTAGCAGCCGTGTTAGTCTGTATTCACAAAAAGAAAAGGAGGACTTGTGGCACCTTAAAGACTAACCAATTTATTTGAGCATAAGCTTTCATAAGCATCGAATGCATCTGATGAAGTGAGCTGTAGCTCACGAAAGCTTAAGCTCAAATAAATTGGTTAGTCTCTAAGATGCCACAAGTCCTCCTTTTCTTTATCCCTTTCAAACACTACAAATCAGACATTGTGTGGTGGAAGTACATAATGAACATGCTCAAACTTGATAATACTCCTTATAATTGTAACTACTGATGTTAATACATCAAAAGCTACATTTAAAAATCATAAAGACTTATAAATCATAAAATATATATATATATATAATAGAATCACAGAATATCAGGGTTGGAAGGGACCTCAGGAGGTCATCTAGTCCAACCCCCTGCTCAAAGCAGGACCAATCCCCAACTAAATCATCCCAGCCAGGGCTTTGTCAAGCCTGACCTTAAAAACCTCAAAGGAAGGAGATTCCAGCACCTCCCTAGATAACCCATTCCAGGGCAACAAAGCCCATTGCCAACTGTGTCCACATAACTATTCAGGGGACGCCATCATAGGGCCTAATCACATCAGCCACACTATCAGAGGCTTGTTCACCTGCACATCTACCAATGTGATATATGCCATCATGCCATCATGTGCCAGCAATGCCCCTTTGCCATGTACATTGGCCAAACCGGACAGTCTCTACATAAAAGAATAAATGGACACAAATCAGACGTCAAGAATTATAACATTTAAAAACCAGTCGGAGAACACTTCAAACTCTCTGGTCACTCGACTACAGACCTAAAAGTCACAATATTACAACAAAGAAACTTCAAAAACAGACTCCAATGAGAGACTGCTGAATTGGCATTAATTTGCAAACTGGACACCATTAAATTAGGCTTGAATAAAGACTGGGAGTGGATGGGTCATTACACAAAGTAAAACTATTTCCCCATGTTTATTTTTTCCCACTACTGTTCCTCACACATTCTGGTCAACTGCTGGAAATGGCCCACCTTGATTATCACTACAAAAGGTTTTTTTTCTCTCCTGCTGGTAATAGCTCACCTTTCCTGATCACGCTCATTACAGTGTGTATGGTAACATCCATTGTTTCATGTTCTCTGTGTACATAAAATCCCCCTACTGTATTTTCCACTGCATGAATCCGATGAAGTGAGCTGTAGCTCACGAAAGCTTATGCTCAAATAAATTTGTTAGGCTCTAAGGTGCCCCAAGTACTCCTTTTCTTTTTGTGGATACAGACTAACATGGCTGCTACTCTGAAACCTGGCATTCCAGTGCTTCACCACCCTCCTAGTGAAAAAGTTTTTCCTAATATCCAACCTAAACCTCCCCCACTGCAACTTGAGACCATTACCCCTTGTTCTGTCATCTGCTACCACTGACAACAGTCTAGATCCATCCTCTTTGGAACCCCCTTTCAGGTAGGTTGACTCATATCCAGCTTCTCGTCCACTGTAACCCCTAGGTCCTTTTCTGCAGAACTGCTGCCTAGCCATTTGGTCCCTAGTCTGTAGCGGTGAATGGGATTTTTCCATCCCAAGTGCAGGACTCTGCACTTGTCTTTGTTGAACCTCATCAGATTTCTTTTGGCCCAATCCTCTAATATGTCTAGCGCCCTCTGTATCCTATCCTTACCCTCCAGCGTATCCACCAGTCCTCCCAGTTTAGTGTCATCTGCAAACTTGCTGAGGGTACAATCCACGCCATCCTCCAGATCATCAATGAAGATATTGAACAAAACCCGCCCCAGGACCGACCCTTGGGGCACTCCGCTTAATACCGGCTGCCAACTAGACATGGAGCCATGAATCACTACCCATTGAGCCCAACGATCGAGCCAGCTTTCTATCCACCTTATAGTCCATTCATCTAGCCCATACTTCTTTAACTTGCTGGCAAGAATACTGTGGGAGAATGTATCAAAAGCTTTGCTAAAGTCAAGGAATAACACATCCACTGCTTTCCCCTCATCCACAGAGCCAGTTATCTCATCATAGAAGGCAATTAGGTTAGTCAGGCATGACTTGCCCTTGGTGATTCCATACTGACTGTTCCTGATCACTTTCCTCTCTTCTAAGTGCTTCAGAATTGATTCCTTGAGGACCTGCTCCATGATTTTTCCAGGGACTGAGGTGAGGCTGACTGGCCTGTAGTTCCCCGGTCCTCCTTCTTCCCTTTTTTACAGATGGGCACTACATTAGCCTTTTTCCAGTCGTCCGGGACCTCCCCCGATCTCCATGAGTTTTCAAAGATAATGGCCAATGGCTCTGCAATCACATCCACCAACTCCTTTAGCACTCTCGGATGCAGCGTATCTGGCCCCATGGACTTGTGCTCGTCCAGCTTTTCAAAATAGTCCGGAACCACTTCTTTCTCCACAGAGGGCTGGTCACCTCCTCCCCATGCTGTGCTGCCCTATATATATATAGAGAGTGGCTGTCATTTGAATTTAACATTACCATGGGCAATAAAGAAAAACAGCTCCTTCTGTGGAAAAAATACATAGGAAAAACTGCCAAAGTGATTTTCAACAGTGAGAGAGAGCTACCTATGGTTCAATTTAAATAAAAGCTTTTAAATCCCAGTCCATGTTTAATTAACATTCAAGAGAGTCAAGATTGCTTGCACATCAGGAGACACAGAAATGAGAAATATCTCTGTGCTGTAATGTGATTAGGAAACTGAAAGGAGCAATATAAATTTGCTCCCTATCTGAAAACTAGTTTTCTGCTTGTTTGATTGCAGGAACTCAAGGGAAGTAGTAGAAGCCCCATCACTTAAGTAATTTAAAACTAGAGGAGATGAAGTGCACCAGAATAAGCTGCAGAGAAGTATTTTGCCTTGGCAGGAAATGGACGGTACGGGATGATGCCAAAGATATTTTCCATCCCTGATTTCTGTAAGCCAAATCTACCAAGAGACAGGAGTTATGTTATTTCCATGTAGGAGAATGGAAAAATTGGTGTTTCCACTCCATTTGTGTGGTTTCTGCCTGATAATTCCACTGGGAGATAGGGTTTTTCCCCACCTGCTGCAGAAGGGGCAGGGACTTTGGCACTGAAATTCTCAATTCTTAGAGAACCTCCTGGGCCAAAAGCCATCAGTGCAGAAGCTATGTGCCACTGATCTGCTTCATGGCCCACAGAGTCTTCAACAGCAGCCCAACTCTTGCCATATCCTCTGTGTCTTCTGATTCCACTCCTCCTTTTTAAGCAGATTTCAGAGTTCAGTAGTGGCCCAGCAAAAGCTAATGATGAATAAGTCAGAATTCAAGTGCATTGGGACTGTCTGTGTCTTTAAGAGAATGATGCTGCAGACAATAGCCATCCTTGGGCTCTGCCTCTAGCCTGCTCCCTCACCGAGTTATAGGAGACCTGGATCTCCACAGGGTGAAGGTAAAGCAGGATGTATGTAATAGAACCAGGAGGAGCAAGATATAAAAGTGAAGTGAAAGAAGTTCAACATCCTCACTTTATAAAAAAGGTGGCCAAATGGAACCCTACCTTTATGGGGTTGCCAAACTCTGGTCTGCTATCTTGTGTCTACAGCCTTGGATTTGTTTTGTATGTGGAAGAGATCTTGGGAGTCTTCTGAAGCTTTTAAGTTTTCACTTTGAACAGGGCCCAGTTCCAGTATGCTGCTATAATACAGGACAACATTTTAAAAGCCAAGTGTTCCAAGGTGTTGTGAGTAATAGCTAGTTAGTATTTTGTGGCAGTGATAACACTCTCAAGACAGTTTGCTGCCTATGTCTTCGACTGATCCTATGACAGTAATGTGAATGTGACATATCTTGAATAGACAGACATGGAAAAAGTAATATAAAATATTGTTAGTCTTCGGACAAGAAGTGGTTGATTTTAGGGCTTTGCAGCAGGTCAGTTTCCATTGTTAGACATTTATGCTATGGAAACTAGTCTGGTATGTTTATTTACGCTACATACATGTTCTTATCTATACAATGTACATAAATCCCATTATTCTTAATCCAAGATTAACTCAACTGTACACTGCCCCAGAGACCCAGCCCCATCACCTGGAGCAGCCATCAGGTACAGCTGCCTTTGTCACTGTCCCTCTAGATCTCAAATTTCCCTCCCCATTGACATAGGATCTTTGTCCATGTCTGTCATCTAGGGTGACCAGATAGCAAATGTGAAAGATCAGGATGGGGGTGAGGGGCAATAGGCGCCTATATAAGAAAAAGCCCTGAATATCAGTACTGTCCCTATAAAATCGGGACATCGGGTCACCCTACTATCATCCTCCAGTCAGGACCCAGAAGAATAGCAGCAAATTCACGGTCAGCAGATTTATTGCAATGCCCTATTCGTGCTCAGTAGATTCATTACAATACATTTTATGGAGATTTGTTTTATCACCCCTAAATATACTGTGAGGTTGTTTTGTTTTTAATCTTGTACAGCAAAGGTAACAGAAAAAAATATTGTCAAATTCAAAGCAAAATTCCTATTTCTGATATGTTGCCTCTGTCATTTTGAGGTTACAGGGATTAAAAAGCAGTGAGGTATCATAACAGAAAGATCAGATTCCAACACACCACTGCTTATGGCTGTTTTGCCCCAAATGCTGTCTCTGCTAACAACCACACATCCATTTGCATTTTCTGATATATAATAGATATAGTCTGAGTGCCAAGTCATTCTCTTGCATAGATCTTGATGGGGAATTTCCCTTCGGAAAGCCTGCAAGGTCACAATAGCTCTGGTTAACTTATGTAGAACAGGGGAATACCTTTAATCTCATATGTATCCTTTAATGGGTATGCATCCCGTGACGGACACTTTGTTCATCACCCTCTTTGTTGAAAAGTGTTGTTTCTTTTTTTTTTAAAGAAACCTTTGGTTATGGAAAAGTGGAGACACACAGTATGTTTTGTTTCAAGTGAAGATTTAATTTGGGCTGTGCTGTTCGTTATCCCTTTCAAACAGCATAGTTTCTTCTCAGAACAATGATATTTGGATGTTGTGAATGGAAGTTGGCAGAGGAAAGAATCCACTATGATGGATGAGGATATTTATTTATTTTCAGAAAGAGGCAAAATATCCACACATTGTGATTTTTTTTAAAAAGAAGCTTAAAAGATGACTGCAAGGTTTGGTGTTTTTTGTTTTTACATTGTCTAAGGAATTAGACAATTGACCGCATAGATGCTAACAGTGGTCACCATGTTAACATTCACCACTGTATTATCGGCTGCCCTACATTTGTTTCCTATGTCAGTGCACATAACCTTAAGTTTAAAATATGTTGGGGGGTCATCTAAAACCTTAGTAAAATTGTGGTTTTGTAAAACTGATCTCATTTTCATCCTTCTTCTTCACTTACTTGTTATGTGTTAGTTCAGAAGAAGTTTGTGATGTTATAAACACCCAAATATGAGCAAAGACTGCTTTCTGATTGGCTATATTATAGGTATTCTCTATAATCAGAAAGCAGTATCTCAGAAGGCCAGTGCAGAGAAGATAATGTTGAGAGGAAGGGAGAAGCCAGAGGATCCATGGTTATGCAGACCTAACGGCAACAAATCTTCACACATGTGGAGTGGGGTGCAACACCTGCTACTGCAGCCCACAGGCATTTCTCGCCCTACAATTCCTGCTTGGGTCCTTGCACACAAGTAGTTTAATTATATAAGGAGGGGTGATCTTCATTCAGTGAGCCATATGTTGAGGATTGGCCTCTGACTTTAACGGGATCATTTTGTGCCTGAGTTGCTCTCACATGACTGTAGTTGAATGTCTCTAGCTGCATGACTAAACTCTCTTTGGCATTAGCTCTGTTATTTTACTTTTCATCCACATCCTGGTGTGGTTCTTTTTTATTTGTTTTGTGTTGTCCTGATACTGAAAGAGCATTTCTGGAGGCAGAGGAAAACTAAGATCAGATAAGCTTCTGTGGTGTCAGGTGGTTAGTCAGAGGTTGCAGGACAGAGCTGCAGGCTTTCAAATTCAGAAATAAAATCACTTTGTTCTTGTAGAAACAAAAGTCCCTCAAGGAACAACTGATGCAGGAGACCTTGTGTGATCTGGCTTTCCTCATCAACAAAACAAAACACTGCACTGTGCTGACTCTCACGGGCTGTTAGATGAAGGTCATTTATTGCCATATACTGTATATTCATCTGCTGCTCCCAACACTGAAGTGTTCTGAGGAACCGACAGGAATTCCCATTTTTTCCTCATGTCAGAAAGTTATAGGTAACATTGTTGACAGTTGCCCAGACAGAAATACCTCCAGAGTCTCCACAATCCACTAAATGAATGTAATCACTGTTTTCTATGTCAGAAGAGATAAGGCAGATATCCCTACACTTGAAGCAAGTATTTTTTTAATATGTGTAAATCGAGGATCACCTTTACTGTAGTTTTAATTGATGTGACCAAAAAAGAAAAGATTCAGTGACAAACACTGTATTCATCCTATGCTTCTTTATCAACAGATGAGAGACAGGGGGATCCTATGGTTTGAGTAGTAGACCAGGAGTTTAAAGAGTGCCATGGACCTTGGGCAAGCTATTTAGGCCCACACTGTCAAACAGTGAGCTAAATGATAATGCTTAGCGTCCTTAGCTCTGAGTTTGTCATCTCTGAATGGGCATCTGATGCTGTTCCCTTGCGCTTGGAACTGCTCGGTGTTTGTTTGTTTTTTTTTTTTCTTTTTCAAGTTCCTGAGGCAGGGTCTTTGTTTCCCCGGCCACACTTCTTGTAAGCACCCTCTACAGATGCACTGGTGAACTGTACTGATGTTATTCCCCTGGTCTTATGGTCAAAGCTAAGAATAAGAAAACACTAAAATAAATTAGATCTTGAGGCAACAGCCTGAACCTCAAGAAAAAAAAGTGTGAAATAGAGTAAGCTCTCATGTCTCTCTCACCTGAAGAGAAAGATCCCTTACCATGATCATGAAGCCAGATATTAAGACTTGTCACACACAAGAAATCAGGGCAGGTCTTGACAAAGCAGTAAGGCTTGCATTCAAGGAAATAGTTTTATTATTCTCTATCATGCTGCTCCATCTGGCTATAAATTGCTGGAAAGTAGCAAGTCTTAAAGAACATCCTCCTTCAGTAACGTCTGGCTGTAACAGTTCCTGAGATGGGATAAGGGCAATCTTCTCATGGTTCACCATGAGACCAGCATACTCTAGGAATTTGATGGTTTGGGAAGCTATCATTTTGTAGCATCATTGTGCTATCACCAGTAGATCATCCAGATAGCATTCGATCTTGATGGCACTGGGGTTATAGATAGTTGCTCTGCAGTCTGTGGTATATTGGAAACTGGTTAAAAAAAATGACAAACTACCACTTTACATGTGCGAAATTTCCTGGTCCAGCTTGCAGGACAGGGGTCTCTGAAGGAATTCATGTGATCTGGGTCAGCTGAGTCAGTTCTGCAGCCAGTTTAGAATAGGGTGGGGTGAGTTGGGCCTCTCTGTTTTTAGGGAACAGCCTGCTTTATGTCTGTTTTGGGGTTCTTGTGGGTTATCATTCTGGCCTGAGAAATAAAGTAGTGTTATGTAGCAACCAGGAGTATTTATGTTTTTATCTAACTTCTCCATATGGATGACGAACATAATAAAGTCCAGAAACTTTGTCTTGTGGGAGAGGCAATGAGAGAATAGTTAGACAAGTGGTTCCCAGGCTGTTGGAGCAGAAAGAGAAGAGAGGGAGCAAGAACTGGCCTGGTGAAATGACTGTTAGGTGCCTGCTGAGTGGAATCCACAAAAAATGACTTCATGGAAGCTGAGGGGGGAAAGACCTGCCTGCCAGAGCATAAAGCTGAACACAGGCATGGGAGTTCTTTGATTTTCCAGTTAGGCTTAATTCACCTGCTGAAGCCCTGGCACAGCTAAGGCTCTACTGTTAGAGAAGGAGAATTCCCAGGCTGTATCAACCTTCTCCCCAGAATGTTCTGTCCTTGACAGATAGAAAGGAAGGTAGAGGGGAAAGGGTTGGAAAAGAAATCCAGGGGCAAAAAATATCTCTGACTCTTAGCATGAAGATGGAAGATTGTGGGGGGCAAAGTCAGTGCAGTTCACTAGGTATGTCTGAAGAGGGCACTGACAGGCAGAATGTACTAAAAAATGCAAAAAGAATCTTGTCTCTTTCAAAAACTTGGGAAGAAATCAGAAAACTCACCATATTCTGAGATTTCCAAGTTAGCGATGCTATAGTTAGGCAGGTGTATAAGTGGTCTGAATTTCAGCGGTGCTGAGCACAGACAACTTCTGACTTCAAGGGGATTGTGATGCTTACCCACCTTTGTAAGACAATTTGACATCAACAGATGAAAATCATGATATAAGGGGTAAATATTATTTATTACTATTATTTCAGGAACAATATCCTAATTTGCCAGTGTTAGTACAGAGAATTATCACTTTGTTTGGATGCACTTTGTTCTACAGATGGACTCAGACTGCAAATATGCATCTGAATCCCTACGAGTAGGGTATTGTATTCAGAGTTGATCCAAAATGTGAGGGGGACTAGTTTCTGGTTATTTGGATGCGGACAGAAATCTCATATAATCAGCTGGCCTTACAAAATATCCCCCGTTTTGGGCTGAAATTTCGTGAGGGCTATGCCTTCCCATATATAAGTATAGTGCCTAGCACATTTTGAACACCACTGCAAAACAAATAAATACATACAAATATTAACCACTGAACACTAGTCTTTCTTCAGCTTCACTCCTGACCTCTGGGATCTAAAACACTGTCTTCTCATCCCATCTTCAACTAATAGAGAAAAGACCAAATGCTGCAGTCTTTGCTGAGTCCTCTTTGCTTTAAAAATTTGGCAGAGATTGAGAGTGCTGTGAGTTGGCTTGTTCTGTCCCCGCTGGGGACAGAGAACTTGCTGTGGTGTCAGTGACAATTCCTACTGAGTCTCAGTCTTGCTTTTTCCCTGAAGTTAGGATCAGCTTATTTTATGAAAACTGTTTTTAAAAACCTGACGAGTTAAATTTAGGATCATAGGAACATAAACACTACCATAAAGTTTGGCTCAATGCTCTGTCCACCTTAGAATCCTGTCTGGCAGAGGCCAATGAAGGTGTAAATCCTATGAAGGAGAGACTTAGAAAATCCTGCCCTAAGAGGAAGACCTATATTCATTATTTTTGTGTCTTATCTAAAGTTCACAGGAGATTTAACCCATTGTCTTTTAATAAATTTTCTTTTTATTTGAATACATCTTTTTATACACCTGTATAGATTACTTTTAATACTATATATTGTTCTACTGGAATGGCTTGATTCATGTTGCTCATAATGAAAGAATATACATGGGATTTAAGTAGGCAACGCTAAATTCCAAAAGAGAAATTCATTGCACATTGCCAAAGCTTCTACAGTTATTTTCGTGTGTCCACCATCATTCTTATGAGTTTCCAGGTATTCTGCACATCTGAGTTGCCCAAATAAAAATGCAAAACAGTTAGTTGAAACCCAATTTTTGAAACTCTGCCAACAAATGACTACAGGATGGTGTTACAAAAAACAAAATTAGTTCTCATTTAAAGAAATGTCTCCTGCCTTTAACAGGAGGGTTTTGTGAATAAGATGCTGGATCTCTGTAGGCTTCTATATAAACTCTAATTATAAACCATTTAAGGGCTGATAGAGTAATTTGTGTACTACCTAATTAAAAATGTAGTGTTTATGCCTGCTAGTGATGAGAAAGAGAGAAATGATGTGTCCTAGGAAGATGCTTTGGAGGGAAAAAAAGGAAGGGCAACTATCATTCTGGAGACTGTGGTGGTGTTAGATGTCGGTGCAAGTGGCACAGAGAGGTCCATGAGAATACAATACAGATAAATGTTTTGTAAACTTGCAAGCAACATAGGAGACTCAGCACTACATTCGGTGTAGTGATACCTACACTTCACTCTTTATGTACTTTCTAGCTCACGAAATCAAAGTCATCAAATAAAACTATCCAACTGAAACTACGAATAAGGAAATAATATCTAAAATATCGTTTTACACCTTATTCTGAAGCATACAGTTCTGATCACTGTCAGAGACAGGATACTTGATTAGATAGACTAATGGTCCTATCCTGTAACACAGTTCCTATGGTCCGGTGACACCACTGCTTTGCTTCTCACTATGAATTCAGTATTCCCTGTAGCAACATAAATAATCAAAGTGGCATGCAGTATTTTAGAGAAGGTTAGTATTGAAAACACAAATATGTGCATTTCAGAGTTCACACTTAGCTCATAGCTAGCTGTGAGTCAAAACCTGTGTATTCTTCTTATTTATATTTTTATCACTGATCCATTAAAAAAAACCACGTTATAATTCATTTGAGAAATGTAACTGGGGTAAAAGAAAACTTACCCAATAAATTACCCAATCCTGTAGAATCCACTCTTATGAGAATTTCCTATATGCATCTTTGGGAAGAACTGTTTCCCAGAGCACATTTAACTAACAGACTACAATATTTATTTATATGCCAAACTACTGAGAAACTGATAACCACTCATGTTTTTCCTGGGTACGTTTCATAATTCCATGCTTCCATTCCCTTTTAGAATGCTCACAGTTCCCATAGACCTGGGTATTTTCTCTCACAGTTAGGTCATCTTGGAGGTTCTCTCATCAAAACATCTTTTAAGATTTATTTCTAAGCAAACTGCACATTTAATTTCTCAGTTCTAGGGATTACTAACTATGGACATAGTTGAAGCCTGCAATTTTCAATTACCTCAGGGATTTGGATACCCAGTTCCTCATTAATTTTTATGAAAATTGGTGGTGAAATCCTGCCTACTGAAGTAAATGGTCGAACTCCCATTGACTTCTGCAGGGCCAGGGAATCATCCTCGGTGTCCAAATCCTTTAGGTGGCTTTGAAAATGCCACCTGGATTGACTACGTATCTACCAGATTCCTCTTACCTGTTTGTGAGCATGGTCATATGAGTTGATGTGATTGTCAAACTCCTGGTGTTTGTAGTACTGTTTGTCACAGAGTTCACAGTAGAAGTTGGCCTTAAGGTCTTCCAGGGCTTTTGCTATTGTGTTCTCCTTTTCAGCATAATCCTGAAAAAAACAAAACAAAAAAAAAAAAAACAGCAGAACTTTAGTTGTCCCTCTGATGCTAGAAACTGGATTTGTGCTCTTCATTTTAATCCTATTTGTCAACACTGATACTGCCATAACTAAAATCTTGTACATATTTACCAGGTCACACTGCACATATTTTTCTATATCAGGTGAGAGGCACACAGTTGTGCACATTCTAATTTGCTGCACAAATGAAAGCTACTCTTGGGTATCTGACACATACAAGTCTAGAGAAGCAATTTGTTTAAAGTTCTGTCCAAAAAGGCCAAATATTTATCATGCCTAAGATCACGTTAATGTTAATTTCTGTCAAATAACCAATGCTTAAAATGTTCAGCGTATAGTGTACCTAACCAGAATAAGCATGAAGACCAAAAAAACCCCACTAATCTACTCTGGTTACAGGACAGTTCCAAAGAATGATGATGATACAAAATGGAAAATAATAAAAACACCCTTAGAATGACCTATCTGAAAATATACACAGATAGATAAATTAAAGGATCATTTCTGTGTTAGAGGTTTAATGATTTTTCCCCTCAATTTGTTATTTGTCATCTGTAAAAAAAGAAATACAGCTCTTGCTTGTCATTCATATATTAATCTCTTGCAAAGAATCAGGGTTAAAAATAATCTTGTTTATTATTGGAGAATAAATTCTATAAATCCCTATTTGATGTTTTCTTTCCTAGATACATTGACAATAGTATGGCTTTTTCTTGAAGACCATAGTCAGTGTCTGATTCTGATCTCAGATCAGTTTGACATCAGGGTAACTTCATTGACTTCAGTGGTATTACTCCCAATTTGTAGCACTGTGTGTGAGATCAGAATCGGGCCCTAACATTCCAATTGGTATAAACGTTAATTACTCCAAGTGCATACACTGAGGAAAGAATACATTTGTCTGGTTAAATATTTGGAAATTTCCAGTATGAGACTTCTTAAACCAACTTTAGTTTCTATCAGTCTGTTTCTCCCAACAAGCTCCTTTTCAAGGAGTAAAATAAGAAAAAATATACTATGAAAATTTATTTTATAATTCTTGACCTTACCTCTGAAAAATGAACTAAAAAGTTCCCTATTATACTTATTTATGAACAACTGTAAAAGCATGTCATACAAAGTCTGTTTTTAAAACAGCTTGTATAAATTTGCAACACTTTCCGGAGTTTCCTAAAATGTTCAGCAGAGGTGTTTTTCTAAAATAAATAATGGGAGTAACAATCATAGTGACTTCAGTTTTAGAGTTGCATCTTAAAATGGCACTTATTTCAATATAATTCAAAGTGGCAGAGCAGCTGGCAAATGTTGATTCATTCACAAGTAGCATAATCATAGCTATTTTATCATCTACTTTCATTTCTTACAATAAAATCAGATTGAGTATTTGCTGTTAGGATACAGTAGATAGCACTAGGGGGTTAGAGTCATGAAAAGAATAACAAAATCAGCTCAGAATTTTGTCTTGAATGGAAGCTAAATGGCGCCATGTTTCTAATGAGGGAAGGGGAAATCACACATTTTTTAAAATGTTTTTTAGATTTTTACATTTTATAAAAAACTAAGTTTCATATAAAAACCAAGTGAGCTATCAGTTCCAGGAAAGAAAGGTGCTACTTTATACTTAGAAATATATTTATAGTGTATGGGGGCCTAGCCTGGAAGTCCTGCAGTTACTAGCATGTCTGAAACTCTCTATTTCAAATCACTTCTATAGTTGCTTAGGTTGGATGAGCTTGGGGTAGAAGTGGGGGCAGCACAGTCAATCCCCGAGGGGATGGAATGTCTTGCAACACTCTGCAGAAACTGGTCTGGAGTTGCGGTGGTGGTCTGCAAAGGGATTCACATCCGGTTTTGCTTGATTAGAAGGGGAGGTGCAAAATTAAGGGGTGGAGAGATTTGTGAAATCAGAGCATTATTACAGCTCTAGAATGTTGTATAAGACCATTTAGAGGGAAACGTGCAAGTACAAGAATATGCAAGATAGGAACAGTGACACACCATGACAGACAATGATATTTTTCATTTCTGTAATACTCCATTTGAGGATCGCAAAGCCCTTTACAAATCAAACACTGAGCCAGATTCTGTTACTTTTACTCACATGGAATAGCACCTAATTTCTGCTTCTGGAATAAAGTACTACGTATCATAAGAGTGAGACAATTGGGGCTACTATAACTGAAATGAAGTTTACTTGGCAATTATACTTGGCAGAGCCAATGCATCATAACAGAAGTAGCAGTTCCTTGGGCCATGGTAACCATGCCACCACAACTCTAACACAGCCTTAGTGTTTAGACTCATACCAGTCATTATACAGGGATCACTACCATTGAAATACGCTATGGAATTTTTAAAAATACACAGCAATTCTAAACAACAATATATAGCAAAAGTAAAGATGCAGCTACATCTCATTGAGACTGCAAGTGGAACCAAGGTGGCAGAATGTAATAACCAGAGATGAAACCTGGCCAGAACACTAGGAAAACATCACTACTTTTAAAGAAAAGCTTCAGAAGTCTGGAAAGACCTCAAATGATCAAAACCCTTGGTTTTATGTCTCAGTGCAAATACTGTTGCAAACCTTTCCCATTTTTCATGAAGAACAGACTCGATCAGCTGGCATACTAACTGTAACTAACCTGGGCATGGGATTGCTTTGCTGGTATTCTGCCTGGATTTTTTGGTTTCATGGTACATTTGGGGATTTCTCTTGGCCTTAGTATGAGGTAAACACTAACACTGCAGTGTGTCTAGTAGCCAAGTTTGGAGACCTATTGTTGTTGATTTGGAGGTGGTCAGTCGGTGGGAAAAGGCAAGGAGCTTGGTATTTTTCTGTGCATTAAAGGAGTGGGGAATTGACTCACTTTGTTAGCATCCCCAAAGAAACAAGATAAGTGAGAGAGCAAGTAGGCCACCAGCTAACTGCCCCAAAGGTATCACAGATTGGAAGGGTACATGGTGAGGGTGTACATTTTAGGTTACTTTGTCCCCTGGCCCAGCTCCAAAGACTGCAAAAAGGTAAAGGAATGTGGTTTCAGCACCTTTCAAGAACAGGCCTTCAGTGTCCTTTATGTGCCTACACCTAAAATGTACTTTGTGCACTTGGTATGTAGATCCTAGAAAGTGCTGAGCACCTCTTGCAAGGTGTTGGGTGCCCTGTTCTCAGCATCTTGCAGGATAAAGGCCTACAATAGGCAAAGGCTAATTCTTAATATTTCTTAATTAGCCATATAAGATTGTTAGTAGAGAGCTGAGTGATGTGATGCTCCATATTCTTTATAGAAATATGCTTATGATATGAATATGGCATAACTAAGACATATTTTATGCAGGATGGCTCGTGTAAGATATAATTGGAAAGCTTATGATTTACTGAATGTGATTATCCAGTTTGTATGCATGTATCATTTCTGTATCTGGAGTTAGGAATATTGACTATGTAACCATTACGACTGTGGTTATACTTGGAAACATCTACCAGACAGTAAGCAATCAGCCTTAATTGGCCATTAGGAAAAAGACAATGAGTCTTCCAAGATGTGGAGCCCCCATCTTCCAAGAGTTCCTTCCTGTGGTCATTGCAAATAAACCTGGTTTCATGGTTGCTTTGACACTGCAAGGTCAGGTGATAATGTCACCTGGTTAAAAAGTACCACCTTGGACACTGCTGGTACTTTTCTACTGTAACCAAAGACTTCCTGTCTTATGTAAATTCTATTTAAGGCTGGGGAGTAAGGCAAACAGAACTCTTCTCCATTGTCTTCCTGCCCAAGAAGAAAGACTGCTGAAATTACCTGAAGAGACAAAGGAAATGAGCGGTGGGAAAGGCAAGGGCTCAGTCCAGACTAAGACAGGAGTCTAGTCTGTAAAGAGAAATAACTGGAACTCTAAGCTACAGAAACTCTGCAACTTGCTTAAAACAACATTTAGGGTGAGAATTACTTCTTGTTACCAGTCTCCTTACGATTTTAAGCTTAGTATGTGTGTTTTGTTTTATTTGCTTGGTAATCTGCTTTGTTCTGTTTGCTAGCCCTTATAATCACTTACAATCTGCCTTTTATAATTAATAAACTTGTTTTTGTTTATTATAAAACCCAGTTTGTGCAATTTGTAACTTCAGGGAGGGGGCAAGAAGTTGTGCATATCTTTCTCCACACCGAGGGAGGGGGTGAATTTATGAGCTTACGTTGTATAGATATCTCTACAATGCAATATAATATTATTTTCGGTGTACTTTCCAGAGGGGAGCTACACTTGAGTGCTGGGCAATTTCCTAGCTGAGTCTTCTCCTAGAGAGCTGTTTGCAGACTCTGTGTGTGTGCTGCCAGAGGCCGGAGAGCCTAATTCAGCAAAACAGGAAGAGGGAGCCCAGGCTAGTGGAGCAGGCAGGCTCAGTGAAATCCCAGTACATCAGGTGGCCCAACCCGTCACAAGCTGATTGGAACATTTTCAACTAAATGTAAGATATGCTGTTTTTTCAAAGCCAAAATGTATTGTGTAGACATACCAATTTCAACTAAGTTTTCAAAAGAGAAGGTTTCTGAAGTCCAGGATGGACTCTCTTGTCACCTGAATCAAAGGCCTGACATTTTTGATCTGATAATGGACATTTTGACACAATTCTGTTTTGCAAAAGCATTAGACATGTTTTGTTTTCATTCCACTGTAGAATAAAACAAATTTTGAAACCTCAGAAGTTGTCACAAAATGGAATTGTCATTCGCCAGCCATCTCTGTTATATTTAGAAAAGTGTGTGTTCTTTACAATATGTATGTTGACATGAGGGAATGTTATACGGCTTAAAATATTCTTTTGCAAAGGAAAATGGAGAGAGGAAAAAATTGTAGACTTTTGTCTAAAGTCAATTAACTGGAATACCTGTGGGCACAATTAATACAGTAATTCTTTCATTTCTGTTAGATTCATTTAGGTACTTTATGAAGAAAGAATGTAGAAGCAGCTTTCACTGCATAAAAAGTACAATTTAGTAATGCCATTCTTACTATCTGTATTGATATTTATGTGTGAATTTAATGGTTTTGTCTAAATATCTGCACATATCATTCTGACTGATTGATTTGAAAGTAAGCAATGTGTCATCTATATGATGGACTTAAAGGAATAAAGTAAGAAGCAGAACTAACGCAATCCAAATTAATTATAATAAGATTAATTATTTTTAAAGCTCCCCCCTCTCTATCAGGCAATGAGCAATGCAAAGTAATTTCACAATTAAATATATTAATTACATTATTCATTGATTTTAACATGGTCAGCTCCACATCTTAAGGAGATCACTGACCATGGTCATTAGTTAGTTTCAGTGTCATACCCAAGTTTAACCAGACTGACCAGGATCAAGGAAACCTGAAGACTGCAGATATTGCCATAGCTGCTTGGCTATCATACTCTTGATTTTGCCCATAAAATGGAGGATGTAATTATAGTCATGTGATATTTTCTTGAATGGAGCCTCACCCTGACTTTTTCACACTATCTGGCATCCTACTCTTAGACAAAGCGGCACTGATAATCTCAAACAGCAAGGGACCCACTATCTCATGAATTTATTATCCAACAGGGACATGGGACCAGTGAGGAGGCATTGTCCTGAAAAGCATCACTAGCTGAAATCTAAGCAGAAAAGTCTGTTTGTCGGTTTCCTCAAGATTTTGTCCTGTACCTTCCATCCAAATCAGAACAATTTTATATGAAAGCAGCAATTTCCAAATGGTGGAGGCTCAAATTAACCAACCTATCCACCACCTAGAACTATTCTGCTGTGTTCAGACACTATGGAGGAGGCAAAAGATAATTTCTTTATTTCCCACATACCCATGGCAAATGTTCTTAAAATTCTGGTGTTGTAACTGATCAGACTAGAATTGACATCTGCCACTTTTAACAAAGCACCAAGAGTCAGTCTGTGTGACAGTGCATTTCTCATATAGCATTCTGAAGGGAAGTTCCATTGGCCTTCTCTGGAAGACCATTAAAACAAATAGAGAACAGTAAACAGGAAGAGATATGATCAGTCCATGACAATACTACAGTTATATAATTATAGCCTCTTCAGCATCAGACCCATTCCAAACACTAGATCAAGAGTGTGACTCACTTTAAATGTAAAACCAAAAACTACCTGGGATAGACCATATTTGTCAAGTAAGTTATGAGTCAGAAGAATCATGGACAAATCATGAACATTAAAATTCCTGATCATTCTGAGCCTGGGGACCTCCAATGTCATCATAAAGAGGAACCTACAAAACTCATCCAGGATTTCCGCAGAGGAATGTCATCATAAAGAGGAATGTCATCATAAAGAGGAACCTACAAAACTCATCCAGGATTTTCCACACCGAGGGAGGGGGTGAATTTATGAGCTTACGTTGTAGCAGCAGACCTACACAGTGTGCCATCCTAGGACTCATATCACACAGGCACATCATTTGCTCCAGTTTATGAGTAACCTTCTGCTTTTGAGATTTGATACACAAAGCAAAACCATTCCATAATCTCCTCTTGATTCATGCTGGACTGTATATCCCGTCAGATTTGTTGGGCTAATAGTGATCCTACTGGCTTATCCAACCAGATCTTGATTATGCAATATTTAAGTAATTGGAATTGTTCTTACTTAAGCCATCGGGAATTGAGCCTACTGAACCTTACTGTGTTTTGTAAAACTTTGTGTACATTTATATAGGCTACTGTAATTAAAATAATGGGCCAGATACTGAGAGCTGTTGAGCACTCAACTCCTATTAAAATCTTTTCCCCCTGCTAAGATATTAATATACAGTGTAAAAACTCCAGATAGACATTTATATAGGGGTTCATCTGCAGGTGGAAAGAAAAGCTATGGGGGTGAAATTAGAAGCAGTTTTTAAAACATCCTATTAATGAGCCATGTACTAGTGCCATGCTGTCATTCTGGAAGACCAAATTCCCGAGTGATGGAAAACCAACTTCCACACCCCATTCTATCTCATTGAAGTCAATGGAGCTCAATCTGGGGCCAGAATTAGTCTCAATAACATGTGAATAAATGCAGAATTTGGTCCACAATATTAAAGCTAAACTAAATTTCTGGCAGGCTTGTGATGCGACAGCAATTTGTTACCAGTCTTGCCTGTCTCATTAACAGTATTTTCATCTGCAAAACCTTATAATGGATCTTCTTATAAAATAACCTGATTAACATTTTACCGCTACAGCTATCAGTTGTACATATAGCTCAGCCATAGTTATTATTTATGAAGTTCTGGTCCTTTAAAATCTTTTTTTTAAGTCAGGAACTGTATCAAAAAATATAACATTACTTGTCACAATTTTTTTTAAATAGTTACTATTAGCGAAATTGGGGCTGTCATGGGGGTGATGGACAGGGTAGTGAAGTGGGAGCACATATCTGCTGTTCTACTTTGCTTGCACTAGCTTCATACGGTCCATGCAGAACAGGGTTGGGAAAGGTTCTAAGCTGATGCTCTGAAGTAAAACAGAAAGAGTGAGATTAACTCTAGGGGCTTAATAGCAGTTTCCTTATTCTAAAAAAGTTCTTGGCTCAGTGTCAGGAGAAAGTACCTCTTTCTGTGATTCTTTACCATTGTTGTTTGATACTCTGCACAGATGCAGAGGAGGGGAAAGTTTTTTTTCTATGTCTTCCCCATCTTTTTTTCAGCCACTGAGACCAAGGCAGCATTTAAGGCCAGATATACAAAGATATTCAGGTGCCTAATGAGGATGATAGGCACCTAGTGGTATTTCAATAAGAGTCAGGCACATAACCCGCTTTGGCTCTGCTGAAAATCCCACAAAGCACCTATCAACATACTAGGTGCCTAAATAACTTTGAAAATCTGGCCCCTAGTCCCTAATAAAATGTCCTAACTTTGTCCAAATGAGGATGGGATTGAATGGTAATACTGAGCACAAAGGGTGAATCTAGTTTGCCTAAAATGAAGCAGATTACAATTTTTGTCATCTTCATTACAGGCTGGAGACCAAAGAGAGTAGGTCTATGCAAGCTTTTTTACCTCAAGTAAACTGATTGCCAATTAATTGGAGGTGGTTAAGTTGTTTGTAAAAATTAATCTGGACACTCTCCAAACATTTGTTCCAAGCTAAAAAAAATTGTGTGAACAGTCTAGGTAAACTGAAAAATACATTTTGGGAGTGTCCAGACTAGTCTTTAAAAATAATTAACTACCCCCCAGTTAACTGGCAGTCAATTAACTTGAGGGGAAAACACCCTAGTGAAGACAAACCCTCTGAGACTACTGGTTCCAGCAACCAGTACTCCATCTTGCTCCAAGTAATAGGCCACAGCTTTACTAAACAGCTACCCCACCAGAGTCCACTTCATTAAAGAGGATGGCAGCTCCGATGTACATTTTAAAATTCCATAAGTTACAATTGGCCCCTTAAACTCAGGCCATTTCTGCTGAATGTTGAGCTACCTCCTTGTTCAATAGACATTATCAGGTAGTATTCAGGGAGACATCACATACCAGCATATGAAATTTTAGGGGGGAAAAGGTGCATATTCCATAAAACCAATGTTTTTATTAGTCACAGATTGAATCTAAATAACAAGAACAAGACAAGACACAAGAGACAGAAAAGGGAAAAGAAAAGGAAAAGGATGGGCACAAAACAAAAAAATGGGCCCTGATAATGAAGACAAATATGCATGCCCTTCACTTTATGTGCATGACTGGTCAATGGGACTATTCCTGTGTAAAACTTAGCAGGTATGAAATTGTTTGCAGGATCAGGGTCCATTCTTCTTATCAATCAAACTCACACCTTCCTGTGACTACTGTGCAATGTTTTAATCATATTTTTCTGGGGCCATAGATTTTTATCTCAGTGTTCCATATTCCTCTCTTTTTCTAGGCTTTGGGAAAAAAATCATTTTTAATTTTACTCTTGACTATTCCTGTTTCCACCTTTAAAAGATTTTTCTAAAATAAAAGAAAAATGGCAATATAGTAGTCTCTTTAATTAAAAATCAGACATAGTGCATATGTTCCTCTTAACCCCCTTTTTAAATTTATCTTTGATTGGTTACAATTTACAAACCATTTTCCTTTCAAATAAATAATCCTAAGCCTTTTGTTATTTAAACACAAATCAGTGACTTCAAAGTGTGAATATTATACATTTGACCTACTGAGGAATTGTATTTTGAATTAAAGTAAATATGTCCACTGAGTTTTCACAATCCATTTGTTTGTTATGCAGAGAGCACTTCAGAATTTAAAATGATGCCTATTCAAGTAAATGCTGGATGAAATCCCAACAGAAGGCTCGGTAATTTTTCTTTAGACCTTTTTTCCGATTTCATTTTACAATGGCTTTCTGGACCATTAAACCTTTTCATGGAAATTTACCATCTTTCTTCTATCTGTTTATAGCTTCAGGGACCCATCAGTACTAGCCTTACTTTATGTGTTATGAAGTTATGTGCCACAAGTACTTCAATATCAAGTCATTGAAAGGATACCTTAGCACTGGGCAGGTCTAAAACAATCATATGCAGGCTTGCATGTGTCTGCCTTCAATTCTACTTGAAGTAGATAGGAAAAAGCTCCAGCCTGAACATTAATCAAGAGAAAGATTCTAGTTTACAGTCCTGGAGCTTTTCACTTATCCTGCAGGGAAGGAGAATCTTTCTTCCAACAGAACCCAGTATTATTCAATAAAATTCATCCTGAAAGGCCAGATAGGAGGAGTGTTAAGTTCAGGAACTGTATCTGATGTTAAAAACTAAAATTCCAATACCCAGCCAAAACCAGCTAGCTCCAAAACCCAACTGAAAAATCAAGTAATTATGAACCTGTGTGATGGCTCAACCAGAAGGTATAGGCTTGATGCTTAAATTATTGAGTTAGGTTCTTTGGCTTGTGTGATGCAGGAGGTCAGACTAGATGATGATCCATGACTAAGATCCAAGGTCCTATGGTAGTACAAATATTAATAAAATAAAATAATTAATAAAAAATAATGGTCCATTCTGGCCTCAAAATCTATGATTTTATTAACCTGGCTCCTGTGCCTACATTCCAACAATAGTGATTTAAACCTGATAGCTCTAGAGTACCTACTGTATTTACCACTCTAATCTTCTCCTTCAGTTTTCCATTGCTACCAGAAGTGAGGTAAAAGAAAGTATCTGGAGGAACAAAGATGACAGCTTAAATTAGTTATTCTGATATTTAAAATGACAAATGCAGCAGTGTGATCCCAGATAGAGGGCCCCAGAGCCAAAGGTAGGATGCTTGCTGGCAAAGAGGTGTGCAGTATGTCTAACAGTTGTGTGATTTTTCTTACACTACCTCCATGGGTTTTTCTAGTGCTTCTTCCATCCTGTGAAACAGTTATTGGATGGTCTCATAGTCATTGGGAGGAGAGGGTGGAACTGTGACCACCGCTTCATTCAGCAATGATGAAGAGATGGCACTGGATATACTGGTGTTGCTCGTCATCAGAAACTTGTATCTGTATCTGTTCCACATAAGACAACTGGAAGGGATTTTCTTTCTTTCTTTCTTTCTTTCTTTCTTTCTTTGTCCCTCAGACAGTGATCTACATTTATACTCTTTAGAAAAGTGGGGCAGCATCCTATCCCCTTCATTCATGAAGGAAGCCTTGTGAGTAGGAGCAGCTGAAGAATGCTTTGAGGAAGAAGGGAATTAAGTGCAATGTAGATCTCACTGGGGCACTTTTGGAGGAAGACTGCTCAGATCCAGGATCGTCTTGTTTGTCTAGCTCCAAAGCAGGTCTCATGGATATGTACAAAAGAAAAGGTTTTAAGCAAACTCCTCTTGCATTTAGAGTTTTTTTGAGAATGAATGGCAATCTGAGCATTTCTTGGTGATATGTCTCTCACCAAGACAAAAGAAATATTTTGAATGTCTGTCACTGCATGTGTAGAACTACGTAAGACAGCTTTAATCTAGCTAGCATGAGTAACAACAGCAGCGAAGCAATGCCAATATGGTCTTCAGTATGGGCTAGATAAATACCCAGGGTCCTAGGCGGGCTTGTACAACCTGTGCTGAAGCCCATGCTGCCATGGCTTCACTGCTCTTGATACTCACAGTAGCTAAATTAAAGCTCTGGTATGTCTACACCTCTGACTACAGTGCAGACATATCCTGTGGGGTACAGCCACCTCACATGAAGGGCAATACTGAAAACTGGGAGATACTTGGTCAGCCCTAAAGCCGAGTACTGAGTAACTTTAGAAGAGACACAGAGAGAGAGAGAATTTACTCATACAGAAACTTAATAAAAAAGCTATCTAACCTAACTAACTGTTAACCTACACTAAATGGGTGACTATGAACAAAAGGATCATAACTGTGCAAAAGACACGGACACTGCTCTCAGGGTTTACTACAAGCTGAAGTTCCTCACACATCACACCAGGAACATTGCTGGAAAACAGCTATAAATTGCTGGTTACTGTATAATGATAGAATTTTCAGGGAGGCTCTTAAAAAGGGAGGCAGAAA
This sequence comes from Caretta caretta, assembly GCF_965140235.1. NCBI lineage: Eukaryota > Metazoa > Chordata > Testudines > Cheloniidae > Caretta > Caretta caretta. The sequence goes on along the minus strand of NC_134216.1, from coordinate 49,014,060 downwards.
TGTGGCACTATTTTATTTTGTTTTACTGCCTCGGGTATTATCTTAGGGACAGCGCCAAACCTGCAACAAGGCAGAATTTGCTTTGCATTGTCCATAAATGTTAGTTGTGTCTAAAAGATGACATGGAAAGCAAGACCTGTCTCTCTCGTACTCCAAGAGGAAAAATATATATATACTCAACATTCATCCAAGAGTTCATTCAGACTTTAATCCACATTTTTGAGGAGTTAATACATGTAGAATGGTTCCCTTGGGCCAGCTTCTCCATATTTTCTACTTTTTGCACCCCTTTCTGAAAATGTGGATCTGTCAAAAACCTGCAAGATTTCAGGGAAATTCCAAGAGGGAGTGTCAAATTGTCACTGAAACTAAAGCTGGGTGAAAATGAGGGAGGGGGTGAGGCTGCATTAACAATGTGCAATAAATCCATGACGTGACAGAAAATAAGATCAGATTGGAGTTCTAAGTTTTTCCACCGAAGAACCAAATATCTGCAGTTCCAGAATAATAGCCGTGTTATACTGAAACATAAAACTATGGTGAGCAACACTCATGCCAGCTGGCCATAGTTCTCTTAGTAACACCCAAACACCAAGAACAAGTTCCAGTTTGAAATTTCATTATAAAAATATTTCATAGATATTCATAGTAATTTATTATTTAGCATTTCTAGAGGCCTGAGATTTGGATCCCATTTGCTAGGCACTATATGTACAGATTGAAGAGACAGTACCACTCCCAAATGCTTACCGTTTAAGTAAGAAAGACAGAAAAGAGTGAAGGAGGAGTCAGAAGTAATGTGACTTGCCAAAGGTCAAAAAGCAGATAAGTGACAGAGCCAGGAATAGAAGCCAGGTACAATGCAGGTTCAGTCCAGTGCCCTATCAGCATGAACCTCTGCTTCATGATTTCGGATGGACTCCTGAGGTCTGTACTCAGTCCTTATAAAGGCAAAACTCCCATGGATGCAGCCCACAAAAAAGAATAAAATAAGGCATGATCCCCGGGATTTGGATTTAGCAATCTGAGGGGGCCCAAAGAATCAGTGACATACCTAGAAAAAGAAGTGGCTGTCCTGGGGAGTTGGAGAGGGAGGGAGAAAACAGAAGCCCAAACAGCAGAAAAGATAAAGAGAGTAAAAGTCAAGACAAGTCCTTTGGGAGGGCAGGGCTAATGGCAGGAGATCAATGTGTGGAGTGAGGGAGGCATATCCTCTACAGGAGTTGATATTCCTGAGGGCCCCACATTTTTGGTTTATCCAGTCCCTGTTTCGCCTTAAGCCATCTCTGCACAGGAAAAAGATTTCTTCATCTTCAAGCTGAAAGAACTACAGCAGCACTGAAGAAATAAGCCCGGCACAGCACCAAACAATTGTTGAAAAAAAAAAAAAAGGCAGCATGCTCAGCACTATGGAAACTACTCGTGCACAGAGAAACTCTCCTTCTCAGCATGAGCCAACCGTGAAATGTTTGTGAAATTAGCATTTCCAAACCCGCTACTTACAGCAGCCATTTTGTTAAAAAGGAAGCCAAATTCTTGATTCTGGCTGTGCAGGAGCCATGAGTAAGGTTTGCAGGACTGCAATGTATTACAGTTTAATCATCAGAAGTTAAGGTCTAATAATTAATTTAAAAGGCCTACTTTTAAAACAAAGCTTATTTAAGCAGACTGGATGGTTCAGAGAATTGGTAAGAAGTTATGGAGCCTAGCACCTGTACTTTATCAGTTCAAATCTATCCCACAGCAGCAGTGACTGCAGACAGGCGTGGTCTACACTATAGAGTTAAGTCGACATAAGGCAGTCTTACATTGACCCAATTCTGTAAGCTTCTACACTAAAATGTCACTCCCACCGATGTAACTCGCCCACTACACCTACTTAATAACTCCACATCTACAAGAAGTGTAGCACTTAAGTCAATTTAGTTAGATCAACGCAGTGTCAGTGTGGACACTGTGTTGCTTACATCAACTGTTGCTGCCTTTCAGAAGCTGTCCCAGAGTGCCTCACGCTGACAGTTAAATCAGTGCAAGTGCTTCTGGTGCAGACACACACCAACAACACAAGGAGCATAGGGTGGACATGCAAAAGTGATTTAATTACTGTGGTGGCTGTATATCGACTGAGTTTTGTAGTGTAGGGTCAAACTTTACATCTGGCTTTCCTGAAACTTGAAGGTCTTTTGGATTCAGGGCTTTGGTTTGGTGACCAAAACATCTGGTGACTGTGAAATGATCTGGGGTCCTAATCAAGTTCCTAGTGGCCAGGTGTCTTGTGTTAGAAAAACATGTCAGTGCAGCCAGCTGACTCAGGCTGTAGGCTAAAATCCATAGAGTTTTATTTCTGACCTCCAGTTAGCACACAGTCAAAAGAAGGACTTTATAAAAACAGCATACTTAGCCACTGTGCATGTGATTACGTCTCTTGAGCGTGGGAGGAACCTCCCCATTGCCTACTTGCTGTGGAAGGAGGGCATGTCTGTGATCAAGTATAAGGTTTCTTAGGCGGGAATACCGGGCAGTAATATAACAAGCACTCCCTCTCCCATCCATGTGTCAGTATTTCTTAGTGGTTATAAAATATGCTACTTTTTCAAAGTTTATTACTATACTGAATAACTGTATATTTCTACTTCTTTGTATCTGATACAAACTGAATTAACACAAGGAATTTAAATTTTACTATGGTAGATGTGTCTGTGCAGGGCTTCCAGTGAAAAAATTATAGCATTTGTCTACCCAAACTGGATTCCATCATGTAGTAAAATGCTTCACGCTGGTGGAAGGCTTTTCACTGCTTCACATAGCGAATTTACTTCTTTAAAAGGTGGAAGGTTACTCAATAGTGAATAGAAAAGGAGGACTTGTGGCACCTTAGAGACTAACACATTTATTTGAGCATAAGCTTTCGTGAGCTACAGCTCACTTCATCGGATGCATTCAGTGGAAAATACAGATTTATATATCTCCCCACTGTATTTTCCACTGAATGCATCCAATGAAGTGAGCTGTAGCTCACGAAAGCTTATGCTCAAATAAATTTGTTAGTCTCTAAGGTGCCACAAGTACTCCTTTTCTTTTTGTGGATACAGACTAACACGGCTGCTACTCTGAAACCTGTCAATAGTGAATGTTGATATTAAAGTTGCCAGGAGGTGCTAACTAATGCACACATATTTTTCCCTATTTAATCCACAACAGAGGTAGTGAACTTCTAAAGGTTTTAGAGGTATTTTAGTAATTGGCTTTGCCAGCACTGATTTATCTAGTATCTTGATGTATTTTGTTTCTGCTTTCAGTTGTAAACTGCACCAAAGCAATTCCCAAATGGTGTAAAATGTAAATTAAAATTAATGAGTTTACTTCTGTCTTTATCAAATAAATGGCATCCTTTTCATGGCCAGCTTTTCGATTAAGTTTATCAATAAAATGGGTATTTTTGTCCATCTATGGACAATATTTCTGAACACTTTTAAGTCTGTATTATTATGAAACACAAGTTCATTAATCAGTTCTTGTGTTAGGATTCTGAGTCAGCAGTTGTCCTGTGGCATCTTTAATTCGTTACAAACTTAATCCTTTAAAGATGAGCAACTAGAATTCAAAAGGTCAGACATAAAAGTGGCAGAAAAATCAATGCTGACACGTCCTGTCGTCCTACAGAGCCATGTTGTTCTTGTATATGCATAATTCTTATGCTCTCAAAACCAGTCTCACATATGATTGGTTGAGTCCATTGTGTATATAAAATACAGTATTAAAAATATTTGTATGAACATGGTGCATGAGAAAGTTGTTACTTTTAGCATCAGATTTACCACATAGAAAAGAAAAAAGTAAAACAGTGATATTGCCATTTGAATAGATTCTCCAGAACCAAAGTCACAGGTTTTTTTGGAAGGACATCAATAGCGACTGCGAAGTAACTGATTCTATTCATATTGTTGACACTTTTTTCACTCAAGCAGCTAGTCAAAGTTTGAGGGCCTGAAGATGTTTCAGTTGGGAGAGCAGAAGGAATCCAATAGCAGGAAACCATTTCTTTTGCTCACAGTCACCAAGAACACTCTTTTCAGCCTGCAACCCTGACACAAAAAAACCTCTTCCCAGGTTTCTTCTAAGGTCAGACTGTGTGTTTTCAGCTTCTCCTTCCAGCTGTCTCTCCAGTTTTATCTGGTCTGTGGTCTCTCACATGCACACGCACGCACCTGATCACAATACCCAGTCGAACCCTCTATCCATGGAATGCTTGTTTCTGGGCAGACCCTATTACGTCTTGTTTTAGGTGTGATTGTTTTGTAAAAATATTTTCAAATTAACCTATTTTTTCCATCAACTATCCAAATACTTTGCTTATTATTTCAGCAGGATATACAATTACTTATTTATACATTCCAATTCATATAGTACCTATTCATAGAGAGAGGTAGGTACCCTCAAATAATTAAAATAATTATAGTAAACAATCATAATAATACCAACAACTAAGCAAACACAAATACACTGCATAGCCAAAGGACGGATAATATTTGCAGATAATCTTAGTCAACCAACAGCCATTAATCACTGGCCTGCAGCCCACCCTTAATCTATAAATTAATGTTCAAGTTAAAAATGATAACTTTTCAATATGCATGGAAGGTTAACAAATCTAGACTCTGGATGAGGCAAGGAGTGAGTTTTAGATGCACTGTAGCCAGTCTTATGTCACTTAAATTAAGGACACTTCAGTGCCTCTGCTGATCAAAGTTGGCTAGTGTCACATACGGAGGGGAAGAGAGATTTCTCGAGTATCCAAGACATAGGTGCTGAGGGAAAATGAGGATGAGGGAGCATCCCCATTTTCCTTCAGATTGTTAACAGTTCTGTTAATGTCCACTCCCATGCAGCTGGGAAGCAGTGACCATGAGATGGTCAAGTTCAGGATCCTGACACAAGGAAGAAAGGAGAGCAGCAGAATACAGACCCTGGACTTCAGAAAAGCAGACTTTGACTCCCTCTGGGAACTTATGGGCAGGATCCCTTGGGAGAATAACATAAGGGGGAAAGGTTTCAGAGGAACAGCCGTGTTAGTCTGTATTCGCAAAAAGAAAAGGAGTACTTGTGGCACCTTAGAGACTAACCAATTTATTTGAGCATGAGCTTTCGTGAGCTACAGCTCACTTCATCAGATGTATACCGTGGAAACTGCAGCAGACTTTATATACACACAGAGAATATGAAACAATACCTCCTCCCACCCCACTGTCCTGCTGGTAATAGCTTATCTAAAGTGATCAACAGGTGGGCCATTTCCAGCACAAAGCCAGGTTTTCTCACCCTCCATCCCCCCACACAAATTCACTCTCCTGCTGGTGCTAGCCCATCCAAAGTGACAACTCTTTACATAATCAAGTCGGGCTATTTCCTGCATAGATCCAGGTTTTCTCACATCCCCCCCACCCCCATACACACACAAACTCACTCTCCTGCTGGTAATAGCTCATCTAAACTGACCACTCTCCAAGTTTAAATCCAAGTTAAACCAGAACATCTGGGGGGGGGGGTAGGAAAAAACAAGAGGAAACAGGCTACCTTGCATAATGACTTAGCCACTCCCAGTCTCTATTTAAGCCTAAATTAATAGTATCCAATTTGCAAATGAATTCCAATTCAGCAGTTTCTCGCTGGAGTCTGGATTTGAAGTTTTTTTGTTTTAAGATAGCGACCTTCATGTCTGTGATTGCGTGACCAGAGAGATTGAAGTGTTCTCCGACTGGTTTATGAATGTTATAATTCTTGACATCTGATTTGTGTCCATTTATTCTTTTACGTAGAGACTGTCCAGTTTGACCAATGTACATGGCAGAGGGGCATTGCTGGCACATGATGGCATATATCACATTGGTGGATATGCAGGTGAACGAGCCTCTGATAGTGTGGCTGATGTTATTAGGCCCTGTGATGGTGTCTCCTGAATAGATATGTGGGCACAATTGGCAACGGGCTTTGTTGCAAGGATAAGTTCCTGGGTTAGTGGTTCTGTTGTGTGGTATGTGGTTGTTGGTGAGTATTTGCTTCAGGTTGCGGGGCTGTCTGTAGGCAAGGACTGGCCTGTCTCCCAAGACTTGTGAGAGTGTTGGGTCATCCTTTAGGATAGGTTGTAGATCCTTAATAATGTGTTGGAGGGGTTTTAGTTGGGGGCTGAAGGTGACCGCTAGTGGCGTTCTGTTATTTTCTTTGTTAGGCCTGTCCTGTAGTAGGTAACTTCTGGGAACTCTTCTGGCTCTATCAATCTGTTTCTTTACTTCTGCAGGTGGGTATTGTAGTTGTAAGAAAGCTTGACAGAGATCTTGTAGGTGTTTGTCTCTGTCTGAGGGGTTGGAGCAGATGCGGTTGTATCGCAGAGCTTGGCTGTAGACGATGGATCGTGTGGTGTGGTCAGGGTGAAAGCTGGAGGCATGCAGGTAGGAATAGCGGTCAGTAGGTTTCCGGTATAGGGTGGTGTTTATGTGACCATTGTTTATTAGCACTGTAGTGTCCAGGAAGTGGACCTCTTGTGTGGACTGGACCAGGCTGAGGTTGGTGGTGGGATGGAAATTGTTGAAATCATGGTGGAATTCCTCAAGGGCTTCTTTTCCATGGGTCCAGATGATGAAGATGTCATCAATATAGCGCAAGTAGAGTAGGGGCTTTAGGGGACGAGAGCTGAGGAAGCGTTGTTCTAAATCAGCCATAAAAATGTTGGCATACTGTGGGGCCATGCGGGTACCCATAGCAGTGCCGCTGATCTGAAGGTATACATTGTCCCCAAATGTGAAATAGTTATGAGTAAGGACAAAGTCACAAAGTTCAGCCACCAGGTTAGCCGTGACATTATCGGGGATAGTGTTCTTGACGGCTTGTAATCCATCTTTGTGTGGAATGTTGGTGTAGAGGGCTTCTACATCCATAGTAGCCAGGATGGTGTTATCAGGAAGATCACCGATGGATTGAAGTTTCCTCAGGAAGTCAGTGGTGTCTCGAAGGTAGCTGGGAGTGCTGGTAGCTGGTAGACTCCCTCCTCAGGCCCTACGCTACTGACCGCTATTCCTACCTGCATGCCTCCAGCTTTCACCCTGACCACACCACACGATCCATCGTCTACAGCCAAGCTCTGCGATACAACCGCATCTGCTCCAACCCCTCAGACAGAGACAAACACCTACAAGATCTCTGTCAAGCTTTCTTACAACTACAATACCCACCTGCAGAAGTAAAGAAAAGTACTCCTTTTCTTCTTTCTTCATAAGGGGGAAAGGAGTCCAGGAGAGCTGGCTGTATTTTAAAGAATCCTTACTGAGGTTGCAGGAACAAACCATCCTGGTGTGTAGAAAGATTAGTAAATATGGCAGGCGACCAGCTTGGCTTAACAGTGAAATCCTTGCTGATCTTAAACACAAAAAAGAAGATTACAAGAAGTGGAAGATTGGACAAATGACGAGGGAGGAGTATAAAAATATTGCTCAGGCATGCAGGAGTGAAATTAGGAAGGCCAAATCACACCTGGAGTTGCAGCTAGCAAGGGATGTTAAGAGTAACAAGAAGGATTTCTACAGGTATGTTAGCAACAAGAAGAAGGTCAAGGAAAGTGTGGGCTCCTTACTGAATGGGGGAGGCAACCTAGTGACAGAGGATGTGGAAAAAGCTAATGTACTCAATGCTTTTTTTGCCTCTGTCTTCACGAACAAGGTCAGCTCCCAGACTATTGCACTGGGCAGCACAGTATGGGGAGGAGGTGACCAGCCCTCTGTGGAGACAGAAGTGGTTCCGGACTATTTTGAAAAGCTGGACGAGCACAAGTCCATGGGGCCAGATGCGCTGCATCCAAGAGTGCTAAAGGAGTTGACGGATGTGATTGCAGAGCCATTGGCCATTATCTTTGAAAACTCATGGCAATTGGGGGAGGTCCCAGATGACTCAAAAAAGGCTAATGTAGTGCCCATCTTTTAAAAAGGAAAGATGGAGGATCCGGGGAACTACAGGCAAGTCAGCCTCACCTCAGTCCCTGGAAAAATCATGGAGCAGGTCCTCAAGGAATCAATTCTGAAGCACTTAGAGGAGAAGAAAGTGATCAAGATAGTCAGTGTGGATTTGCCAAGGGCAAGTCATGCCTGACTAACCTAATTGCTTCTATGATGAGATAACTGGCTCTGTGGATGAGGGGAAAGCAGTGGACAGTGAAAAGCTTTTGATACGGTCTCCCACAGTGTTCTTGCCAGCAAGTTAAAGAAGTATGGGCTGGATGAATGGACTATAAGGTGGATAGAAAGCTGGCTAGATTGTCGGGCTCAACGGGTAGTGATCAATGGCTCCATGTCTAGTTGGCAGCCGGTATCAAGCAGAGTGCCCCAAGGGTCGTTCCTGAGGCTGGTTTTGTTCAATATCTTCATTAATGATCTGAAGGATGGTGTGGATTGCACCCTCAGCAAGTTTGCAGATGACACTAAACTGGGAGGAGAGGTAGATACGCTGGAGGGTAGGGATAGGATAACAGAGGAACCTAGACAAATTAGAGGATTGGGCCAAAAGAAATCTGATGAGGTTCAACAAGGACAAGTGCAGAGTCCTGCACTTAGGACGGAAGAATCCTATGCACTGCTATAGACTAGGAAACGAATGGCTAGGCAGCAGTTCTGCAGAAAAGGACCTAGGGGTTACAGTGGATGAGAAGCTGGATATGAGTCAAGAGTATGTCCTTGTTGCCAAGAAGGCGAACGGCATTTTGAGCTGTATAAGTAGGCGCATTGCCAGCAGATGAAGGGACGTGATCATTCCCCTCTATTCGGCATTAGTGAGACCTCATCTAGAGTACTGTGTTCAGTTTTGGGCCCCACACTACAAGAGGAATGTGGAAAAATTGGAAAGAGTCCAATGGAGGGCAACAAAAATGATTAGGGGGCTGGAGCACATGACATGAGGAGAGGCTGAGGGAACTTGGATTATTTAGTCTGCAGAAGAGAAGCATGAGGGGGAATTTGATAGCTGCTCTCAACTACCTGAAAGGGCATTCCAAAGAGGATGGATCTAGACTGTTCTCAGTGGTAGCAGATGACAGAACAAGGAGTAATGGTCTCAAGTTGCAGTGGGGGAAGTTTAGGTTGGATATTAGGAAAAACTTTTTCACTAGGAGGGTGGTGAAGCACTGGAATGGTTTACCAAGGGAAGTGGTGGAATCTTCTTCCTTAGAGGCTTTTAAGGTCAGGCTTGACAAAGCCGTGGCTGGGATGATTTAGTTGGCGATTGGTCCTGCTTTGATCAGAGGGTTGGACTAGATGACTTCCTGAGGTCCCTTCCAACTCTGATATTCTATGATTCTATGATTTCAGTGCTGGTCAGATGCCTAACCTGCATAAATGTTTTGAAAAGTCCACTAGACACCTAGCTGCATCTCTATTGCCTAACCATGTGTCACACGGTACACACAGGTTCCCTGTCTCGCATCCCCATGCTCTTGTGCTTAGGCTAGTCAAAGAAGGGGTCCCAACGCCTCTTTCAGTTGTTTCACCTGTGTCTTTTTATTTACAGTGCTTAGTGCAGCCCCAATTCCCCCAACGCTGATCCCCACACAGACCCTTTTCTGGGTCTTCTGGCCCCTGAGGCTCCCTGCAGTCGGTAGAGACAGAGCTGCAGTCCCCTGTCTTCTCCCCTGGCTAGCCCCTTCACTGAGCCTTTCCCTGGGCCTATATCCTCCCAGGCACCAGCCCAGCTGGCTCCACTTGGCTCAGCTGATTCCTCTGAGCCTGCCCTCGTTAGGGTCTGCAGCTGTGCTCCTTGCTAGGTGTCTGGGCCCCTGCACCTGGCTGCTCTGCCGGGAAGCTGAGGAGGAGCCACCCCGTTAGCTGGAGCTGGAGCTAACATGACATGACATGAGGAGAGGCTGAGGGAACTTGGATTATTTAGTCTGCAGAAGAGAAGCATGAGGGGGAATTTGATAGCTGCTCTCAACTACCTGAAAGGGCATTCCAAAGAGGATGGATCTAGACTGTCCTCAGTGGTAGCAGATGACAGAACAAGGAGTAATGGTCTCAAGTTGCAGGTTTAGGTTGGATACTAGGGGAAAAAATCACTACAAGGGTGGTGAAGCACTGGAATGGGTTACCTAGGGAGGTGGTGGAATCTCCTTCCTTACAGGTTTTTAAGATCAGGCTTGACAAAGCCTTGGCTGGGATGATTTAGTTGGGGATTGGTCCTGCTTTGAGCAGGGGGTTGAACTAGATGACCTCCTAAGGTCCCTTCCAACCCTGATAGTCTATGATTCTATGACTAATGTAATCTCTCTCCTGATCCTCCCTTCCCAGTATTGATTAGGACCTATTTAGAGCTTCACAGGCCAAAAACAGCATCTTGAACTCTACCTTAAAGTCAGTTATGAGGCACCACAGTTCTGTGCTCTCTATGTAAAACTCCACATGTTCACTTCAGTGGGATTACTCACTTGCCGAAAGAGAGGCACACCGTGCCAAATTAGCACCTCAATAAACAGGTAGCAGCATTTTGTGCTTGATTCAGCATCTGAACAGCCAATGTGTAGTCCCATGGAGAGTGTTCCAGGAGTCCCCTTTGTCAACATTTGCAAAAAACATATTCTAGTTTTGAGTGTCCAATCTGAGGTACTTTGGGCACCCAGAAATTCGAAGTATACTAAATCAGTGGTCATGGTGGATAATTTTGTCCTGAATATGTATGGCTGAACAGTGTACGTGACGCTGCTGAACGAAAGAGGGCTGCAACTCTTAACTGGTACACAATTTACTATAATGAAAAACAAAGACATCAACTTGTCACTGCAGGCTTATTAAATTTCTCTTTGTTGGCCTAGTCTATTTGCAGGGAAAACTGCCACTGAAATCAGCAGAATAACCTGCATGAGATTTTTCAGGACCTGACCCTATAATTATTCACATACCCTGTTTATGATTCGGTTTCCATTTTTAAAGAAGTAGTGACTTGCTTCCAGAAGTGTGCTTAGATGTTGTATGATAATTGCCTTCTCTATGAATGGAATACTTCCTTTTTGGAATTCTTTTAAAAACATTTGAATTAAAGATTAACACTTATAGCAGCAGCATTGCAGAGGAGATATGAGTATTTCAAGGTTTGTAGTTCTTTCTATTTATTAGAGATTGTGTTAACTTTAAAATCTGTGTTAACTTTAAATTGCATTCCACAGCCTGAAAATCAGAAAATATGATGTTTTTATTGCTGGCCTTTCATGCTCAGTCTTAAAGATAATGAGACCAGAACAGTTGAATGGAAATTCATTACCTTTCAGGAAGCTCTCCTGCAGTATTTCCTCTCACAAATTAGTTAAATATTTGCAGGTAGGAACAGTCTTCTTCTCCTGCCTATTCAATCCTAGTCATAATCTCGTTGTTTATGACATCATAATTGCATAATTATGACATAAAATGTGAAACATTTCCCTTTCAAAATAATGAAATGAAAGAGAGAAGGAGTCTGGAGTAGAAGTGTGAGGCAATTTAAAAAATATCCCCGAGAGAGATAGTACACATGAAGATGTAAATTGTTTTAATGTATGTTTAAATAGTTATTTGAAGCTAAAAAGCATCTCCCTCAAAACAAGCAGAGTAATATAAGGCATGCTATGAAAACTAGGGCTGTCAACTAATCACTGTTAACTCACAAGATTAACTCAAAAATTAATTGTGATTAAAGAAATTAATTGCAATTAATCGCAGTTTTAATTGCACTGTTAAACAATAGAATACCAATTTAACTTTATTAAATATTTAGGATTTTTTCTACATTTTCAAATATATTGATTTCAATTACAACACAGAATACAAAGTGTACAGTGCTCACTTTATATTGTTATTTTATTACAAATATTTGCACTGTAAAAATGATAAAAGAAATCGTATTTTCCAATTCACCTCGTACAGTACTGTAGTGCAATCTCTTTATCATGAAAGTGCAACTTACAAATGTAGATTCTTTTGTTACGTAAGTGCACTCAAAAACAAAACAATGTAAAACTGTAGAGACTACAAGTTCACTCAATCCTACTTCTTGTTCAGCCAATCACTAAAAAAAACAAGTTTGTTTACATTTATGGGAGATAATGCTGCCTGCTTCTTATTTACAAAGTCACCTGAAAGTGAGAACAGGTGTTCACATGGCACTTTTGTAGCTGGCATTGCAAGATATTTATGTGCCAGATATGCTAAACATCCATATGCCCCTTCATGCTTCGGCCACCATTCCAGAGGACATGCTTCCATGCTGATGACGCTTGTTAAAAAAATAATTTATTAATTAAATTTGTGACTGAACTCCTTGCAGGAGAATTGTATGTCTCCTGCTGTTTTACCCACATTCTCCCATATATTTCATGTTACAGCAGTCTTGGATGATGACCCAGCACATGTTGTTCATTTTAAGAACACTTTCATTTCCAATTTGACAAAACACAAAGAAGGTACCAATGTGAGATTGCTAAAGATAGCTACATCACTCGAACCAAGGTTTAAGAATCTGAAGTGCCTTCCAAAATCTGAGAGTGATGAGGCATGGAGCATGCTTTCAGACGGTTTAAAAAAGCAACATTCCAGTGCAGAACTACAGAACCCGAATCACCAAAAAAGAAAATCAAGCTTCTGCTGGTGGCATCTCACTCAGATGATGAAAATGAACTTGCATCGGTCCACACTGCTTTGGATCATTATCGAGCAGAACCATCATCAACATGGACACGTCCTCTGGAATGGTGGTTGAAGCATGAAGGGACATATGAATCGTTAGCGCATATAACGTAAATATCTTGTGATGCCAGCTACAATCGCGCCATGTTCTTGACGTCGGATTTATGTCCATTTATTCTTTTACATAGAGACTGTCCAGTTTGACCAATGTACATGGCAGAGGGGCATTTCTGGCACTTGATGGCATATATCACATTGGCAGATGTGCAGGTGAACGAGCCTCTGATAGTGTGGCTGATGTGATTAGGCCCTATGATGGTGTCCCCTGAATAGATATGCAGACACAGTTGGCAACGGGCTTTGTTGCAAGGATAGGTTCCTGGGTTAGTGGTTCTGTTGTGTGGTGTGTGGTTGCTGGTGAGTATTTCCTTCAAGTTGGGGGGCTGTCTGTAAGCAAGGACTGGCCTGTCTCCCAAGATCTGTGAGAGTGATGGGTCGTCCTTCAGGATAGGTTGTAGATCCTTGATGATGCGTTGGAGAGGTTTTAACTGGGGGCTGAACGTGATGGCTAGTGGTGTTCCGTTATTTTCTTTGTTGGGCCTGTCCTGTAGTAGGTGACTTCTGAGTACTCTTCTGGCTCTGTCAATCTGTTTCTTCACTTCATCAGGTGGGTATTGTAGTTGTAAGAATATTTGATAGAGATCTTGTAGGTGTTTGTCTCTGTCTGAGGGGTTGGAGCAAATGCGGTTGTATCGTAGAGCTTGGCTGTAGACAATGGATCGTGTGGTGTGGTCTGGATGAAAGCTGGAGGCATGTAGGTAGGAATAACGGTCAGTAGGTTTCCGGTATAGGGTGGTGTTTATGTGACCATTGCTTATTAGCACCATAGTGTCCAGATAGTGGATCTCTTGTGTGGACTGGTCCAGGCTGAGGTTGATGGTGGGATGGAAATTATTGAAATCATGGTGGAAATCATGGGAACTGGGGTACTCAGCACCTCACAGGACCACATGTTTTTTGCTTTGTACTTTATGCTTCAAGACATGTCTACACCAACATGTAAATTTCCAATGTACACTCTTGGTTATTGAAGTGCAGAGAATAAACTAAAATGGGTCCATTTTCACTGAGGTAAAATCCAGTAGCTTGCACACATTTCATCTCTTTGGCCAATCCTGTTTCTAAGCTCTGAACTTGGTCACAGTATGAAACCAAATTGTTTATGAGTGCGCGTTTAAGTCTAAAAACAAAACCTATATTAACAAGTTCAGTCACTCTCCTTTTGGGCTGACAATGCGTACTCAATTGTTTCTTTGACATTGTCATTTATCACATCAGCTGATTTTGCCATAATGTTGCTTTTAAATAGAAAGACACGTTATAGCATGACAGAGGGCAAGAATGAACAAGCATGGCAGGACTTTAATAATGTAGTTTTTCTACATTTTCTTCCAAATCTCCTCAATTTATAAGCTACATTTCAAACATAATGAACTAGGTTCCTAAGAGTCACGTAATAAGCCCTACAAAGACATGTTCCAGAGTGAAGACTTGGCTAATGTGTGTTATTTAATAAAACACAACTTCACTATCATCCACACTCCTCCCCTCACTCTTTCCTCTCCCCTCACCCCGCCCTTTCCCAGTTTCAAACTGAATATTCTGCATCTTGGTTACTCATTTACTTGTTAATTCAATAGACTGACTTGGGATGTTCAAGGAGAAAAATCACTGAAGTTACTGGCAAACATCAGAAGTATTAAACTACCAATCAATAAGTTCTGAATGATTTTCAGAGCCTTAGCACAGGAACATTAAAACAGACGTAAAAACAACTTCTCTCGTTATGTAGCAATGTGAGACTGGAACCTTGGAGCCCTACAGTTGCAATTTCTGTTTCTTCTATATAGGACTGGAACTTTTCTTTTGTATTCCAGCTCTCTTAATATTCAAATATCTGCTTTCTGGAAAAGGCTGAGGGTTTCACAGATTTCTGAGGATTTGCTTCTCACCTGATTATTTTATTTCTTTATAACCTCTCATTGTCTTTATCAAATAGTCTTGCCTTTTTCAAGCTTCAGTTTGGTTCTCAGTTAGTTCTGTTCAGACTAAAGGCTCTATATGCTGAGTTAGTGAGCAGCAAGCCAGGGTATGAATCCACAGCACACTAACTAGCTTTGTGGATCCTGTTACCACACACTAAGAGTCCCATAGAGTGCTTTGATGTATTCCCGTTTGAAATGCCAAATTGCACTATAGAACATTTAGTGCACAGCAGCAGGGTCCATAGATTCATAGATACTAAGGTCAGAAGGGACCATTATGATCACCTAGTCTGACCTCCTGCACAACGCGGGCCACAGAATCTCATCCACCCAATCCTGCGAAAAACCTCTCACCTATGTCTGAGCTATTGAAGTCCTCAGATTGTGGTATAAGACTTCAAGGAGCAGAGAAGCCTCCAGCAAGTGACCCAGGCCCCATGCTACAGAGGAAGGTGAAAAACCTCCAGGGCCTCTTCCAATCTGCCCTGGAGGAAGATTCCTTCCCAACCCCAAATATGGCGATCAGCTAAACCCTGAGCATATGGGCAAGATTCACCAACCAGATACTACAAAAAATTCTTTCCTGGGTAACTCAGATCCCACCCCATCTAACATTCCATCACAGGCCATTAGGTCTATTTACCATGAATATTTAAAGATCAATTAATTACCATGAAGCCAGTTGGCATGTGCCAAGCCAGGGTGCAAATCTACAGCACACTAACTCGCACTATGTCCAGTAACTCACCATGCAGACAGGTCCTGAAATTCTTAGCAGAACATTTATTTGCTGGTGCATGGTTTGGCCTTACACCTCCTTTAAAACCCAATATCTCCATTAGCATACACTTTTTATCAGTGTAGCTGGCTTAATGAGGGCCAAATGGCAATGAGGAATCAAGTCCTGCTTTTCCAGTTAGAATGTAGTTGACATATCTACATTGCTGAATGTACTAATTTTACGTGAACAGAATGATGATGGCATGGCCAGTGTGCAAACAGCCACGAAAAAGGCTAAGCACTAGAACAGTGACCTAATGTAACTAGAAATGCACAGTATTAAACCACCGCACAATCAGACAGCAAATGCTTTGGAGATGTTTTCTTTGTGTTATCGATTATTTTTTAACTTTGCCTCCTGTTGGTGTGACTAAACATCACACTCCTCAAGAGGAGACAATGTGTTATATAAAATTACATTATAGTCCACTGAATCAAAGTAATAGATTAACACTTTTCATAGATGGCTAGCATCACAGACTGTTAGGACAATTTACTGTCTCTTCATCGTGTATAATATTAACAACAGACATTGACCACATGACTGTTTAAATACAATTTCACTTCCACCACTGTCAGCTCACCAGCACCTTAGTCAAATACACTCTTGTGGAACTATCGTCTTACTTTGTAAGTTGTTGATTTTTTTTTCAGGATTAAACCATACCATTTGAAGTCGTATGCTTACAGAGAACTAGCATGTACTTCTCAGTTGGACCTACCTTGCTGAGACTAGGCTAACTAAAGTTTTTGCATTCACCACTAAAAAATACGTTCAGTTAGCAGTGCTGTAAAAAAAAAAAAAAAAAAAAGTGGAGAAAAATGTTGGACACATTTCACCCAGCTCTAGTCACAACTAACTTGGACTTGATTCAAATGGGAAAAAACACCATGTACTACTGCCAACCCAATGCCATCTGCCATCTCTAGGTACTGCTACGGCCTCCACCACTACAATGTGAGAGAATACAAATAGTCATGCAGGTTTTCTTATGTTAAAATTCCCATTTTTTTTTGTTCCATTCTCTCTCCTTTTTATTTTGGTCTGACATAGTAAAGGGATTCCTTGCTTTCATCTATAGGAATGTGCAAGCATAGATTTAATTTTAACTACTGTAAATTAGCATCACTTGCATCTGACAAAGTGGGTATTCATCCACAAAAGCTTATGCTCCAATACATCTGTTAGTCTATAAGGTGCCACAGGACTCTTTGCCGCTTTTACAGGTCCAGACTAACACGGTACCCCTCTGGTACTGTAACTATCAACTGCATCTCAGTGTAGTACTATTCCACTGCCACACAGTGCTGGCTAACAGTGGTAAGCAGGTTAAAAAACTAACATGATTTAAGCCCACTGGAGGTGACATTCACCATTGCTAACCAAGACCCTTGTCCTTCCACTGCCAAACATATGGTACCTACTCTCTTAAATAAATGGCTGCAGGAATCAGGCTCTTAAAAATTATGTATGAATACAATATCAGGTTGCTTCCTTTCAAGAGCAGAGACTGATTTTGGGGCACATTTCTTTGTAAGATCAAAAGTGGTGCTGCAGCCCGAGCAATGGTCTATTGTAAAATAATATGTTACTGTTTCTATCTTCCAATACTCGTACACATTGGAAATATAAAAGGGCTGGATGTTAAAATCTCTGTGATTACCAATACCATTTTGTGTTGGCATTTTATTATCAGTTGAGCATCAACCATTTAGTGACGACAACTGTGTATAAAAAAAAAGCAGTAAACAAACACAACAAAGAGTGCAGTTTTGCAATCCATGCTCATGACTCCATGGGTCCTTCAGCACTCTGGAATGTTTGATTATTAACATTTTGGCTGAATAATTCTCCTTTCTAAGCATTTGTTTTATACTGTTTATGTCTTTTTAGCCAGTCACAAATATACCAACCGTTTTGTTATCAGACTATAATGGAGCTCAGGATTGGTGCAGCATCCAATTCAGAGCTGATAATGCAGAGCACCTATCTATTTGATGTGTCTGACCTTAGTAGGAGCTGAGTGGGGAAGCCATTGTCTTTAACAATGGCAGTAATGAGATGAGAGGAGCTGCCTGTTGCGAGATGTACAGGGGTCAGGTGATGTGAAGAAGGCTGTAGCACATAATCAACGTTTGTTGTTTGCCTTACACAGCCACACTCATGCTTCAGAAACGACTGTTCAACTCTACTCGTTTATTCATAGCCATACCAAACCAATGATTCCTAAGGAAAAAAAAGGACAAGCAACTTGAAACATTCCTGGGACTCTCAGAGTGGATAATTTCATTTAAGGAGAACACTTTTTTTACTCTAAAGCAAACATGTTTTGTGACACCTTTCATCAATCTCACATTACATACATTAGCTATGTATGTCAAATCAGAGACTGCTACTTTCATTGCAAATTAATTGGCAAAATGAAATTAAGAATATTCATATGCATTTTTTTTACTTCACATTTCTAAAATGTGCCAATGAGAAGGGTAACATTTTCAAAGTGCCTAAGTCCCATTTTCAAAAGTGACTTAAGAACTTAGGAGTTCAAATTTCATTGACAATCAGTGAGATTTAGGCTCCTAAGTCACTTTTGAAAATGGGTTTAGGCTCCTAGGGGACGTTAACACTGCAGCAGGGAGATGTGATTCCCAGCATGGGTAAAGTGATTCACACTAGCGCTGCTTGAGCCAGCCTGCTAAAAACAGCAGGGTGGACACCGTGGAGTCTGCTGTGACTCAGGCTAGCCACCCACGTTTAGGCCCAGGGGATTGTGCAGCTTGGATTCAGGTGGCTAGCCCAAGCCACTGCCTACGCTGCAGTATCCAAACTGCCATTTTTAGTGCACTAGCTGGAGCAGAACTAGGGCACGTCTGTATGTCTAGGCTGGGACTCGCACCTCCCAGCTGCCGTGTAAACATACCTTTAAGGCTAGATTTTCAAACATGGTGTGGCAGGGCAGAGGTATAAACCCCTTGGATGCGCTGCTAACGGGGTGGCTCCTCCTCAGCTTCCCGGCAGAGCAGCCAGGTGCAGGGGCCCAGACACCTAGCAAGGAGCACAGCTGCAGACCCTAACGAGGGCAGGCTCAGAGGAATCAGCTGAGCCAAGTGGAGCCAGCTGGGCTGGTGCCTGGGAGGATATAGGCCCAGGGAAAGGCTCAGTGAAGGGGCTAGCCAGGGGAGAAGACAGGGGACTGCAGCTCTGTCTCTACCGACTGCAGGGAGCCTCAGGGGCCAGAAGACCCAGAAAAGGGTCTGTGTGGGGATCAGCGTTGGGGGAATTGGGGCTGCACTAAGCACTGTAAATAAAAAGACACAGGTGAAACAACTGAAAGAGGCGTTGGGACCCCTTCTTTGACTAGCCTAAGCACAAGAGCATGGGGATGCGAGACAGGGAACCTGTGTGTACCGTGTGACACATGGTTAGGCAATAGAGATGCAGCTAGGTGTCTAGTGGACTTTTCAAAACATTTATGCAGGTTAGGCATCTGACCAGCACTGAAATCATAGAATCATAGAATATCAGAGTTGGAAGGGACCTCAGGAAGTCATCTAGTCCAACCCTCTGATCAAAGCAGGACCAATCGCCAACTAAATCATCCCAGCCACGGCTTTGTCAAGCCTGACCTTAAAAGCCTCTAAGGAAGAAGATTCCACCACTTCCCTTGGTAAACCATTCCAGTGCTTCACCACCCTCCTAGTGAAAAAGTTTTTCCTAATATCCAACCTAAACTTCCCCCACTGCAACTTGAGACCATTACTCCTTGTTCTGTCATCTGCTACCACTGAGAACAGTCTAGATCCATCCTCTTTGGAACCCCCTTTCAGGTAGTTGAGAGCAGCTATCAAATTTCCCCTCATGCTTCTCTTCTGCAGACTAAATAATCCAAGTTCCCTCAGCCTCTCCTCATAAATCATGTGTTCCAGCCCCCTAATCATTTTTGTTGCCCTCCGCTGGACATTTTCCAATTTTTCCACATCCTTCTTGTAGTGTGGGATCCAAAACTGGACACAGTATTCCAGATGAGGCCTCACCAATGCCGAATAGAGGGGAATGATCACGTACCTTGATCTGCTGGCAATGTTCCTACTTATAGAGCCCAAAATGCTGTTCGCCTTCTTGGCAACAAGGGCACACTGTTGACTCATATCCAGCTTCTCGTCCACTGTAACCCCTAGGTCCTTTTCTGCAGAATGGCTGCCTAGCCATTTGGTTCCTAGTCTGTAGCAATGGGAGTCAGATACCTAACGTGCCTAAGCACTTTTTGAAAAGCCTACTAGGCCCTAAATCACTTAGTAACTTTTGAAAAATTTGCATATCTACAAAGAACAACAGTGACCCAATGTGAGCAAAGCTCTCAGCGGTCATTTTTATCAACAGCCTACTCAATATCTGCCTCAATTTAAACATAATTATCTACTGTGCCCCCTTTAATCACATAATCAAAGTTACTCTCTCCCGCCCCCCAGCTTCTGAATGTCCATGTGATCTGACAACTGCTGTCATCAGAATGTCTACTGAAGGAATTTGTTTATATGAATTAAACATCGGAATTTACACAATATGTTGGTCTGTCGCTGTGTAACTTATAGAAGGTGTAATGTAGCATTGTAATGCTGGAGTGACACTGTGCTTCTAGTTGAATTATAAAAATACATCCAGTTTACTCCCCATAACTAACATGTTTTAATGTCACTTCAACTAATAAAAATGTCAACTTTCTCCCTCACACACGCACATTTTGTCTCATGAAACGACCTCTGACATCTTCAAACCTCTGAGTCTCTTTGTAGTTGTGGAGACAGAGGATGTGCAAGATTTTTCTATTGTTTCCTGTAATGATAATCTTTATGTTATTTCTTATAAGAATGAAAGTTGCATTGTCAACTGAAGGATAAAGGGCAAAATTTCATCCATGGCAGCTACTTTTGGAAATTTGCTTTCTTAAACTGATGTCAGATAGCAAAGAACATACATTATCTCAGTATCTATAAGAAGCAATTACCCTCGCAGTTTTACAAACAAATAGGTGTGATGTGAATTACAGTATACTCATAAGAGGGAAAAGTTTATTAGGTATATTGAGTAACTGTGTCACCCCGACCTCTAACTTGGGGTGCCCTTTATACTGCCTTGCTGCTGTAGCTTCCAGCCTGAACTGTTTTCAAACAGTCTCTAGCATGTACGTCCCTCCCAGCTACGTCTCTGTGTGTACTGCAGCCAGCCAGACACACCTTAGCTGTTAGCAGCCTTAAAGACTACCACCAAGTGACCCAACACACTCCCATTTCCCAGAAATGTATGTCCCGTACTGCCCCACCCTCTCCTGGAATGACAAATACATTCAGTCCATTATTCCTTGAAAGGAATAATATGTTCAAAACTTGTTACCCCAAATGGAGTTACCCATATACTTCAACTTGAATGCACTGGACTAGATAAAATAATAAGACGAGTTTATTAACTACAAAGAGATAGATTTTACCTGATTACAAGAAATGAGGCTTACGAGAAAAATAAAGATAAAGTGATTATTGGTGCCTAACTAAGAACTAGATAAGTTCATGGAAGATAGGTCCATCAATGGCTATTAGCCAGAATGAACAGGGATGGTGTCCCTAGCATCTGTTTGCCAAGCTGGGAATGGGCGGCAGGGGATGGATCACTTGGTGATTATCTGTTCTGTTCACTCCCTCTGGGGCACTTGGCATTGGCCACTGTCAGAAGACAGGATACTGAGCTAGATGGACCTTTGGTCTGACTCAGTATGGCCATTCTTATGTTCTAATTTAATAAATCATATTAGATTCAAAGCAAAGTTTTCTTACCCTCTGCTTTCAGCAGTCTTACTGACCAAACTTCTTAGGTCAGCATCCTCTCCCCCATAATTCAGTGGTGGCTTCCTTTGTCTCTTCAGGTGCAGTGAATGCAATGGGCAGGGAGAGAGTGACGTGGGGTAATTGTCCCCCTCTTGAAAAAACATTTTCAGCTGAGACCCAAGGGACAAAGAGTCTACATGGAAGAATGCTCCCTGCTGGTTTTTTCCTCTTGTTTGAACTTCCTTTGTTTTCCGTCCCTTCTTTATGATTCTGTTTACTGCTTAAATGTCAGTTAAGGCAAGCACACATTTCTTTCTTGTTTAGGCCAGACCTGACTTCTGCCTGGGCAGGGCTGTGGGCTTTGGAACATGTGTTAATAACATCATGCAGGGGAATCTTATAATGTCACATACAATGTTAACACACATATTTTATCAGGACAATACTGATCAGCAAATTGAGTTTTGAAATGATACCTTACAAGGCATACATTGTACGAAGATTATTAAATAGTGTATAGGGTGTGGATACAGGGGTGTATTTTGTCACATGCAGTAACACCTGGAGGCAAATACAATTAGGACACCATTGTGCTAGGCACTCTACAAAACATACAGACATGACAGCCCATGCCCCAGAGAGCAAGTCATAAAATTTCAGATGCACACAGAACATAATGCTTAGATCTCAAGATGATGTGATATTAAACCAGCTGACCAGGGTAGCTGGCAGGAGATGCAGCCAGCATTAACCTACATGATCAGGAAGTGTGAACATGATTGCAATCTGGTCTCTTTCTCTCCTCAGGACTGTAAATGCAATGAATTTTTTGAGCTTCCAGGAGATCCAGATGAGATCTCCAAAATAATTAGTTATTAAAGCTTTCTTTAGATAATTCCTCAAAGGATGGCAGAGGAGCCCTTGATGACTGAGGTTTATAGAACTGTGTCCATCCTATGACAAGCTGTCAGTGCTTCCTGCGTCTCATAGATGATTTACTGAATTTGCCTGTATACACTGGAACAGTAAGGGCTCAGACAGAAAGGGCAGTCCTTGGCTAGGGTGACCAGACATCCCGATAAAATCAGAACTGTCCCAATTTTTAGTTGTTTGTCCTGCGTCCCGACCAATGCACGGCCAGGACACCATTTGTCCCGATATTGCAGCTTTGGCCGCTCCGGTGGGGCCGGGAGGGGGGGGGGGTGTCTTGTTTTTTTTTGCTTCGGCAACTCCGGCCGCTTTTTTTTTTTTTTTTTGATTCCCCCATGTGTCCCGATATTTTGTCCCTTACATCTGGTCACCCTATCCTTGACTAACAAAATTCAGCTCAGTATCAATTTTGTCCCTTTTAAGTTCTTATTCTGTGCCCTCAAATGGTGGTATCTGAGCATCTTTCAGGTTCAAAATAAACAGAGAAATTAGTGTCAGCCATGTGAGGTCTCCTCTCCATTGTTAAATACTTTTCAACAGTCCCTAGTTTTGCAGTTTGATCAAATTGGTTTGTTCTTTGGAATAGTTTTCCATGGATTTGTACTGCAAAGGAGTTGAAATACGTCTATGATTGCTTTATTTGTGGTCAAGGTTAGGGAGGAGCCCATTAAGATGTTTGAATGCCCTCCCTGTTTTCAACTTAAAATATCCTGATACTAATATATTACCGGTGTAATACCATAATTACATTTTATATTTTACAAACTCTAGAGGATCTTTGTCTATACAGATAGCAGAGTAGAGAGGCAGTGTCAAGATCTTCTTCCCACATAGAATTCTCATGCAGAAAGCAGGACTCCCTGAACACAACTGTGGGCTGGTTTGAGCAGCCAACGGCATTCAACATCCCCAAGGAACTAAGCAAGCAAGCTGGGGACTTGTGAAAGAGGAGTAAGTTCTCTGACTGTGCAGTAAGTGTGTCTTTGGGGCATGCTTTCTCCTGCACCCCCAAAGTTGTTCTGACACATTTATTAGATCTTGCTGCTACCCAAGAGTGACTGTCCCTCAAACCCAGACTTTAGCGCATAGACAGTCCAAATGTCAGAGTAACCTGAGTGAGTACTGTGAAACACTGAAGTGCTCGATGTCGCTGAGGCAGTGTGGTCTGGTGAATGCAGCAGTGGACGAGGAGTTAGGTGACAAGGTTCTAGCACCAGCTCTGCCACTGTCCTTGGGCAAAAGCCTCTGCTCCGTCTCCCAATCTTTGTCCGCCTTGTCTATTTAGACTGTAAACTCTTTGGGGTAGGGACTGTCTCCGACTGTGTGTTTGTACAAAATGGGCCCTGACCTCAGTTATGCCCTTCAGACACTACCAGCAATGCAAACATTCAAAAAATAATAATTAAAGATATTTCAATATTCAAGGATTAATCCTGCTTTGCAAAGTGCAAGGGAACCTATAGCAGTCAAGGATTGCTCCAGCATGAGGGATTCCTCAGATAGCATAAAGCCAATGTATTCAACTCTATATCACCCCTCTGCCCGCGTCAGCCCCTGCCCTCCTGCCAGACACAGACTAATCTAAGAGGCATATCAAGGAATAGAAGGGGTGAGCCTGGCTTGGAAAGGCTCAGAGGGAGCCATTCCTGACTGTGTAAATTAGGTCAGCTGGGCCCCAAGATTGGTGTATGCAGAAAAGTGAACTAATGCCATTTCTATCCCCCCAAACCCTCACCTATACTGAGCTCAGGTGCACATGTGGATTGAGCCTTCCGTGTATGGATAGTCCATCACTTCCCTATGCATCTCTGAGATTGTAATCAATGATGAATGAAGCACAGACAATCACAACACCTAACATGGAAAAAGCCAAAGTATTATAGCACCTAAAGATGTATCTGAATGAGGACATACACTAATTAATCATTGAACAGACTGTAAACTTCAGGCTGTAATAGTGTTGTCCTTCTACAATGTAGTTGTTTTGAGTTTAGTATAGAAGAGACTCAGCTATAGTATTATACAGAATTAGCTTCCATACTTTGAGTACAAATCATTTTGTTATGGATATATACGTTGAATATGATAGCATACCACAGAAGGCAGGATTTCCAGTAAAATTTGTTTGAATGGCTGCTATATTCATCACTTCCATCCATATATTTCAAATAGCTATAAACAGACTTCTGAAAATTCTAACATATCACAGGCTTCACAGACATGGCATTTCTTCTGACCAAGAAGGGATGAGTATAGGTACTTAGCTTTAAGAGATGGATAAAACTGCAGCTACTACACTATAGCATGTTATTTTTCATACATATGGAACAAAACATGTACTTTTAGTCTAGACGATCTTAGCTCAAGGAAAACAAAAAAGAAATATAAAGTCTCCATAAGAGAGAAATTTCTCTCTCATGGTAAAATCCTCCATCTTAAATCTAATCAGAGCTCTACCCACTAGCAGTCAAGGAGGGAGATGTTAAATTAAAAGACATTTAAAGTAGCTATAGAATAATAACTACACAGTGGGAGGAAAGAACATTGGTTCATACACCTATAATTCACTAAGTATTTTTGGCATTGCACCATTATATTTGTGTCAATGAGCTCAGTATCAAATTCCATTCCTGCAAACAGGATCATAAAGGGAAAGAACTTTTACCGATGTATCTATGGCATGGAGTTTTGCTGACTCATTTGTGCAAAGAAACAACCAATAGACAGAGGTAACTTTACTAGCCAAAAAGAACAAAAAGACACTTATCCACAGCTTCACCTCAAAAGACTTCCTATCGGAAGCTGATAAGATGTGCAAAGCAGTGAATTTTAAATATTCTTTAATGCACCTTGACCTCAAACAATGGATGCATATAGGCTAATGAATCAGCCTGTGATGTGTCACATTACCATATTTTACTAGTAAGTGAAAACACACAGAATGCCAAACTAGGGTTGCTCCTTCAATGAGATTTCTCTGATGTTCCGATTACACTGACATTAGTTTTACTTTTGGCAGTAAGGGAGACTTGAGTCCAATGATTTCCCCCAAGTTTTGGCACATATGTTGCAGAATTTGCAATAGGCCCTACAACTTGTTGACATCTTCATAAAACAATTGTTGGACTATTTCATGCCATTTTTCTGTTTGGAAACTTTTTTTTTTTTTTTTTTACAAATCTGTTGTGATGCTTCAAACAGCTCATGAACACTCATAGGCTGAAATTTGTTGCATAGACTATTCACCATTACTATTAATTACTGCAGATTTGTCACCTAAATCACATGCTTTTGTTTCTATTTGTTATTAACCAGAATAATGAATAGCAAATATTATTGATTACAGGCAAATATGGGAGTCCGTGCAAAAACAAGTCATTCTCCAACCATGTGTGTGACTAAAAGCTCATTAATGCAAATGTTTACAAATAAAGAATAAAAAGGAGCACATACACAATTGAATGACCGGCTATTTTGAATTCAAATGACTGTTTGCAAATGCTGTTTTCTAGTATTTGACCAGCTCTATTCAAAGCTAGTAAAACTATGAGTTTGATCTACTGTGAAAGACTGAAAAAAATAGGATTTATGAATTATGATTATTTGTTATTTGAATAATTAAAGACAGCTCATCTCCTAAGAGATAGATACACAGAAGCAATGATGTACTGGGAATTCCACAAATTGGTGGAGGTGTTCATTTGTTTATTTTTTTCCCCAGTTCCTTCAAATTATAATAAACTCATGTTTTATGGGAATAGTAGAAGAAGTGTTTTGGTGGAGGGATTATTCTTCCAACTAGTTCCCAGCCTAAATTACTAATTATTTTCCATCTTTTATATTGTGTTAAACTTGTCTCTCAATCTTTTCTATAGGCAGTTATTGAAGCAATCTAAGAACAAATTCTGATCCCTCTTACACTTGTGTAAACCTGGAATAACTTCAGTGGAGTTACTCCAGCTTTACACCAGTCGGAGGTTAGAACCTGGTCCCTGGCTCTTCTTTCAGGATATAGCCATTCATTTTAATTTCATTTAATTCCCCGAGAGAAAAGCACTGTTATAGTTTTGGAACTACAGTGTCATGTCAACATGTATTGTGCTTGTATTACTGAAAGATCTCAGTAAGACCCTTTATTCGAAACTATGTAGACAGCTAGACAGCTTCATCTATAATATTATATTCTATATTCAAAGACAGATCTGATGGTACATATTATTCTTAATTTATTCTACTGGACTTTTTACATTCTAATGAGAAAAAAGGCCTTGGACGGTAACTTGCAAACATACAGTTTTCTCCACTCTCTCCTCCCCCTCTCTTTCTTTCACTCACTGTAAAATGGTGAGCAATTAAACCAAGTTGCTATATTTGGTATAGCTAAACTTCACAAGTTGATAGCATAATGATTTTAATAACTACTTTAAATGTAACATGGTGACAAATTGACACCTGAGGTTTGTGTCCTGCAATTTTATTTTTCAAGCATTCTATTGTTATGCCAGAGGAATAGCAATATGATTAGGAATACATTTAAAAGTCAGTCCATGCTACTGCTTCTTGGTTTTTACTCAGCTTTTCTTTTTTCAGTTTAAGCTTCACAGACACGCAAGGTACAAAGGTCCTTCATTTGGCACTAATTTTGGAGGGTTTGTTTCCCCACAGTGTACAGTACTATTCACAGAACAGAACCACTGCCCTGGAAGTTCAGATAGAGAGCTTTCTGCAGAGGCTGCTGATAGTTGCTTCAGCAAAGGGTGTACAGACACAAGTTAACATTACTAGAGGCATGCCAAAGACTTAACATTCATAGGCCATTAATGAAACAGTGAGAGATTTGCCCAGCAATATAGTGTCACAATAACAATATAATATTGCACTTCTATAAAGCCCTTCCCTCTACAAATCTCGAAGTGCTTTACAAACTATTAATTTAGCTCCACAAGAATAAGAATTACCATCTACATTTTATATCTGGAGAAAATGAGGCAAAGAGAAGTGATTAATCCAAGGATACTGTGGTAGTTTACAGCAGAGCCAAGATTCAAATCAGGAGTTCCTGATTTAACCAAAAGACTATCCGTTCCACAATCCAGAATTTAAGGATGAGATAACATTTGCATTTCAAACCCATATTTTTAGTCCAATGTAACTTTCAAGTACTTTTTCAGTTTCATTTGAGAACTACCAAATTCAATTTAAAAAATTGTTTGCACAAATGAGTAAACTAAATGTGTACGGCTGAATTGTCTCTGAAGACATAAAGTCATGGTGTGAATTTGAATGGGAGATTCTTGCATGTATCTGAATGCTGAAGTTGGTCCACATCCATATTATTTAAAATGGAACTCACTATTACGTTTGTATGCAGACTAAAGAAATCAAAATGACCAATCAACTTCTTCTTCAATCAGGCTATTTCTCCCCCATGGTGGACAGCTGCAGACCTAGTAGGAATCTATACAGTGCAGTACCAGAATACAGAGACAGGGGATTTGGAGAGGAACAATAAAATGTGTAATAGATAGTTCAGTCAGACAACATAGACAAGTGTCATTTTATTATTTCACAGTGTCATCTGAATATAAAATTATTTTTATAGTTATCACCTCAGAATCCCTTCTGTCCCTGTAAGAAAAGGTTGTATCTGGCTGCCCCATTTGAAAACTATTTTACTTCCCATTCTCAAGAAGAAAGCACAGTTAGGAAAAAGCCCTTTCAATTATAAAAGTGTAACTGTGGTGGGTTGCCTGAACCCAATCTATTTCTTGGTGGGCCCTTTAAATTTTCTGGCACCAGTTCCACTGGATCCACCTGCCAAAGTCTTGCAAAATCAAAAATTTCTTTAAACTCAAACCATGATAACAAAAGTCCTTCCTCCCGGTGTTCTTTCTGGGTGGGGTGGTTTCTCACTAGGGTTGCCAGGTGTCTGGTTTTCAACCAGAATGCCCGGCCAAAAATGGACCTTGGAGGATCCGTTTGGCACTGCTGACTGGGCCGTTAAAAGTCCAGACAGTAGCACAGTGGGGCTAAGGCAGGCTCCCTGCGTGGCTAATCTGCGTGGCTCCCAGAAGCAGTGGCATGTCTCCCCTCTGGCTCCTAGGCACAGGGGCAGCCAGGGGGCTCTGCACGCTGCCCCCGCCCCAAGAGCCAACTCCACAGCTCCCATTGGCAAGGAACTGCCGCCAATGGAAGATGCGGGGGTGGTGCCTGCGGATGGGACAGTGTGCCAAGCTGGCTGGCCAAGCCACTGTGTAGGTGCCAGAGAGGGGACATGCCACTGCTTCTGGGAGATACCTGAGGTAAGAGCTACCTGGAGGCTGCATCCCTGACCCCGTCCCACGTCCCAACCCCTAATTTCTTGCCCCAGCCCAGAACCCACACCCACCCACACCCCAATCCCCTGCCTCAGCCCAGAGCCCCCTCCTGTACCCAAACCCCCTCAGCCCCAGCCCCACCCCAGAGCCTGCACCTCCAGCCGGAGCCCTCACACTCTCCTGCACCCCAACCCGTTAAGCCAGCTCAGTGAAAATGAGTGAGTAAGTGAGGTTGGGGAGAGTGAGTGACAGAGGCAGGGGGTGGAGTGAGCAGGGAGCAGGGGCCTCAGAGAAGGGTTGGGACAGAGGGTGGAGCAGGGGTGTTCGGTTTTGTGCAAGTAGAAAGTTGGCAACCCTATTTCTCATTCCTCTTTCATGGCCTGGGAAGGAGAGCATGAGTCACCCCTTTCCCTTCTAGGGGTTTGAAAGTTTACTAGGAAAGCAGTCTCTCCCTTTGCTCTCTCAATGAAAGCTGCACTTTCACCTGTGTTTTGCTTAAATTGGTTGGAGGATCAGTAAGATACCTTTAACAGGAATCATAGACCTTTGTTTGTATACCACACCCATTACCATAGCATTAGAGCACAATCATGAATTGCTGGAGATGAATGATACAGTAGGAGGTACAAATGATAGTTCAGATATGCTGACTCACCTAACAGTGAAAAAGGGCAAAGAGTGAGCTAAATCTAAAAAATGACACAGAAAATAGCACTTTTTGGCTATGCAATTCAGGTGCAAAATTTTGATGCCCATGTAAAATGTTACAGGCATCCAGGGTAAAAATAGGAGTTTAGAAATAATGTGATGTCTGAATTTCATCTGATTAAGTAATCTAGCTGCAGTACTTTGAATTAATTGCACCCTATTCAGACTCAGACTCTTCAGTTCAATTGCAAGAGACAGTAGTTAACACAGTAGCATGGATCAGCATCTGTTTAGCAAGGATTTCAAGACATATGGGGCACAGTCCTGCAAACCCTTGAGCACTAAATTCAAAGACACTATTCATGTGAGTAAAATTACTTAAATGTTTAAGCATCTGGATGCTCAGACCCATACACACTATCAGAATCAATAATGACTACATCTATCTAAAAAAGAAAAAAGTAAGATATTGATGGGTTGCAATTTAATATATTTTAAAAATCTACCCAAATATATACATATTGCACTGCATGGGAGTTAGCATACAGTCCATCGTCTTCAACTTACTGCTATAAGTGAATATGTTGTTCAGCACATCTGCATGCCATTGTCCACCAGATCAGCCTGAAAAATGGCCCTAGTGCTTCAGATGTTGTGCAAGTAAAAGAAATTACAATATAGAGGAAATAAATCATTATGAGGGAAAGGGCTCACCAATTAATTTTGTCCATTGGTAAAAGCTTGTTTTTCTGCATGCAACACAAGGAAACGGCTGTGAGTCACGGAGAATTAAACATCAGCTGCTCAGAGAATACAGGGCCAAAAAAATCAACCAGAAGCAATGGTTGCACACTTTTCATTTTAATTTATGTTTGTCTATGTAGAAAATAAAACTCCAAACCAGAACAACTAATGTAATCTTTTTGGATGTACTACTTCAGCACAGGCTCATAAAGAAAAGCTGAAAACGTTTTTCACTATGAAAAATCTAACAGACCAAGAAATATCAATCTCATGGATTTGGAATTATCCAGAAACTAAATTAACCCATCAACACTAGCTAAGGTCCCTCCTCCACAATCTCCCAACTCAGTTTATTTAAAAATGTGCAAGGAAGTCAAGAAAAGAAATTCTGTTTGCTTTTTCTTGGGAAAGTTGATTAAAAAGCCAGCTTCATGCAAGAAAGGTATGCAGCAAAAGCAGTGCATTTATGTACTGTGTTGAACTCTTCCATTACAATGCTATTCCAAGGAAATGATCATTTTGAACCTTTTAAAATGTGAATATTTAGATGATGACTTTGAGCTGCTACGTGTTTGTGGGGCAGGAACTGTAACTGGAGCTAAATAAGCTATCAGGGGAAAAAGGCCAGCTTTTGCTTAGCCCCCAGGCTATGCTTTTTACCAAGTTAATGGAAGCACTGTCTACTTTATACTTATTACTGAAATATCTTTTCCACACTCTCCACATGCATTCTCAGTACCTACTGCCCACAAAACACCCAATCTATACACCTTCAACAACCACATCAACAAGCAGTGCTTCCTCAATTTCATGACCCTTCCCCATGGTATCATCCCACAGAACTCCAGTCTTTTTTATTATTATTTGAATCATGTTTACACCCCAAAATGACACAAAAATGATAATGGATTGAAATTAATAAAGTATTGAGGTCTGACGTTAGAAAATTGACATGAGTAGTAAAAGCAACTGAATTAACCATATTGAGAAGTGGTTGAGACCCCATCACCAGAGGTGGTTACAGTGGGGGTAGATTATAGTTTTGAAGGATCAACGCAAAGAAAAATCCTTCCTCATACATGTAGTTAGACAAGTTGAAGTGTGAGGTCTTTCCTATTCCTGCCATATATGATAAACAACTTCAGGAAAGCCTAATGTATCAGGTGTGTAGTATAAAATTAACCGCCTGTGTCAGTTGGTGTACCTGGAATGGTACCTATTGTACTTAAAATAACAGTGCCCTGTTCAACTGCAGCAGCAGCATGCCTCAGTGGAATGGTTAAATATTTTATGTTAATGTCAAATTTTTTGGCTTATATTTCATGTATAACATATGTATGTCATGTAACATAAACAAAAAAGATTGAATTATTGCAAGACATGTGGAAAGGGCATCAAAAGTGCAAGGACAGTCAAAATCTGCATGACAGAAAATGGTAGACAGAAAATGCACCATTTATCATGCAGTATGTCCTTCTCACAGCACAACTTAAAAAGTATATGGCCCACATTCAAACTATTTCCAGTCTGGAAATTTGCGGATTAGGTTGCCCTAAGAAGCTGATAGTTATGCTTCAATGTTCAGTCAGCGTGGAGGAGGAAAAAGGTCATTCACAGAACAAATGCAATGTTACATTTAATACCATCATCTTTGGGAATTGCAGTTGTCTTGCAAGAAGCACAAAGATTTTTCAATAAAATACTATTGTGCTGGCACATCTCATGTGAGGCATGTGCACCTTGACAAGGGGCTGGAGTCAATATATTCTAAATCAACAGGAGACACTTAGGGAATAGAAAAAAACACAAGTCAAACCTTTGGCAAGTCAAGCCTATTTACTCTCTCAGATGAACTGGGAGACCCCCAGCTGTGTGGAAGGGAATCTAGGCAGTGACTCTATGGTAGAGAGACCACCATGGGCCTACAGGATAGTCTCAACTTGCTCACTGCCACAGAATTATGATTATAGCGAAACTGGGTGCTGTGAGGTGGGCCATCATCACTATAGCTGTGGGAATGGAAAAGGCAAAATTGAGAA
This sequence comes from Caretta caretta, assembly GCF_965140235.1. Classification (NCBI taxonomy): domain Eukaryota; kingdom Metazoa; phylum Chordata; order Testudines; family Cheloniidae; genus Caretta; species Caretta caretta. Next base: position 48,982,054 of record NC_134216.1, on the reverse strand, counting down.
GTATAGGGAGCGGTGGGGGTGGGGGGAGATTGGAAGAATCTGAAAGGGGCATAGATGTGAGTAGCCATACAGGGGACAGGGGGCAAGTTGAAAGAGGATTTGGGTAGCAGTGAGTAGGAAAGTTGAAAGGGAAGATGTAGCCAAACTGGGGAGGAGGGATGGGAACATTCAAGTAAGGGAAGAAGGGGATAGAGAATGCATGGAGTAATAATAATGGATTTCATGGGCTCGGGGGAGGAGGGAAGCCAAGAACAAAGAATTGAAGAATTTGACAGTATGAGGAATTAAAATGAGGTAATGCATATTCATCAGATATACAAATTAGTTTATTGCAACATCTGCATGAAACCTCCAGCTTTCTGAATCTCCAGCTTTAAAGCATTCCCATATCCATTCCTCCCCCCTCCCACAATGACATTGAACTGTTTTTAACTGAAATCAGTGATTTACTAAGTATATAGCAGACAGTATCATGATATGCTTGTATTATTACTTGAAGAGTAGCTTTGCAACATCTGTTCAGATTTGATTTCTGTATCTTTGCTATGCTGGAAATAACTTGGTTTTGTAATGGATCTGTTGTCACATACATACATAGGCACCCTGATTGCCAGATTCACATAAAGAATACAATTTATGATCTTTTCAATCTAAGAATGCAGGCTTTTGTCACTTAACTAAAAGGGTCAATGGAAAATATTTTCATTATTCTCAGTAGTAACAGTGTTTTCATCCCGTTTATATTCCAGTCACTGGAGGGAGAAATCAAACAGAACACCTGAGTAGGTCTGTTACAATCCAGTACAGGGGAGTAGTGCATGCATTCACATTCACACACGCTTAGAGCTGAGGACAATTTACAGGATGAATGAAACTTTACAAACCTGAAATTTCAAACAATCCTAAGAGGAATTTACTGTGATCCAGGGCCCAACTGCAATCAAAATAGAATGGATCATTTATGATTTTGGATAGAAATCATGTGAAACTCTGGCCTCCACACAAAACAATACAAAAAGTATCAGTTTTGCTTTTGTTCTGACCTGAAACCCAAGGTGAAATGCCAGGTGTGTGACCCAAAACTAAAAACAGTTTCTGTGACACCCCAACACTGCTGGGGCTTGTACTGCTTCACACATAAACCAGTATATTGCAATTAGGCATAATCTTGCTGCTTGTAATTCCATAAATTTCTAATGTATTTGTTTACTGTTCAAACTATGTTTCGCTATTTGACTGAAGCTTGTAATGGCTGCATTGCAATAAACAGAGTTAATCCATTGCCATCTGCCTTTATTTTACTGACCCACTCAACTGCATACTGTTGTGTACAAGAAGCATGAAATTCTGTGGTCTTGCTGAATTAAATTTTGATTGAATCTGCTTAGACTTAAGCGAGAGAAATTCATCTTTTTAAAATATATTGCAATTTTTAATTACTTTAGTTCATGTTGCTGTCTGTACGTTGGTTAATGGCTACAGCTAGCTCATCCTCAGAAGCCCTCATCTGTCATGTTTCAGGCTATTAAACACTATATCACATTCATTTACATTTTATTTGCTGTTTATGTTCATTACTAGTAAAATTTCCTTTAATGTGAATTTTTATTTGCTGTTCATGTTGATTACTATCAAAATTTCCTATCATATGTGCGGCAATTAAATAGTGGACTTAGTTTTCAAAGAATTTAATTTGACTAAAACAATAGGACAGTAAGCGATGACACATCAGTTTTGCAAAGATTAAAAATGTTAAGAGAGATGAACAATTAATATTTTCTATGCCGGTATGCTATATTTCAGGGACTTAGAAACTGGCTGTAAAAATCGGACCAGAGGGTTTTGTTTTTGTTTGCCTGTTCAATACTAATTTTAAAAACAAAGATGTTTACCAATTTGGTTGCTTTTACGTGCTTATACAGCAAAATTAAGCCCTCATCTTGTAGTTATCTCAGAGTCCTGTATGTTGCCAACCCTCCAGGATTGTCCTGGAGTCTCCAGGAATTAAAGATTACTCTTAAACTAAAGATTATGTCATGTGATGACACCTCCAGGAATATGTCCAACCAAAATTGGAAACCCTATCCAGGGTGCTGTGTCTGTAGTACAGCAAATTTCAAAGATGCATCTACCAGCTTTGGCAAGTTTCATTTTGAAACTTACACAATGAAGAAAATAGAGCAGCAAAGTGAACCTTACCAAAGATGGTAAATTTCACTTTGAAGTCTTCTCTTCTTCACATAGAGCATATGACTGAGGGACAACTATGGAGAGGATTAAGAACAGGAAAAAAGATGAAAGAGGCAAAGAAGAAGTTGGGTGAAGAGGAGTGAAAAAAAAAAGCAAAGAAGAGCTGGAATGGGGACTGGATGGGGAAAGAAAGAAGAGAAACTGAGGATGAAAGAAGCAGAGGGGAAAGAAAAGTGAGGGCAAAGGCAACAGCACTGTAAACAGCCAGTTCATTCCTCTCTCTTGATCATCATTTCTCCATAAAAGATATGGCCAGAGCTGGAAGATTAGCACAGATCAAAGAAGAGCTCCTTGCTCACCTTAACACATTGCTAGTATTCCTCTGATTGGCTCCCTGAGCTAGCTGTGTCTTTTAGGCAGGGTACACAGAGTGGATGATTCTTTCTGTCTACAAATGTGTTTGAGCTACCTTCTGAAGTGCCTATCATTCTGGTTATCTAAGAGCTGTAAATGAAATATCTGGTGGGACCGGAGGGAAGCGAAGGCAACAGCCTACTTATGTGAATAGTCACATCATCAACATCCTCAAGATGAGACTCATGGGCTAACCTAAATGTTTAAATCCCCAACACACATTTTAAAAATGGAACCCTATATACTATGTTTTGCTTCCTGAGCGTAATTTTCAAAAGGACTCATTCCTCCTGTAATGTTTTCACCCCTCCCTCTTCATTTTAACATAAAAGTTAAAAGAAAAAAGTCTTTCCACCTTGGTCCATATAGTCAGTTAAAGCATCTTAGCACTTTCAGTTCATTCCACCATGATTAGATTGAAAGACTGACAAAGGAGTCTCTGTATTTCACCATAAAAACACTAAGGAATTTTCTGAGAAGACTTAAATCCTTATTTAATATAAACAGTTCAATGAGTTTAACACCTCTAGATAACTGACTTCAGCAAAACTTCCAACTCCTTCCTCTCCTGTGCCCATATCATTAAGAATGTACTACTTTATTTTGATTGCCAAAACAGGATGTTCCCTTAGCGCCTAGACATCTGATTTCAGTAGGCGTGCGCATGTGCATGACCTCACCCACACCCAGGCACACATGCACAGCTTTCCATTTGCTCTAGTAAAGCAGATCCCAAATGTACAGTTCCTGGTTTTCTCTTTTTTTCTAACCAACTATATAAATCTCATGATAAAAAAGAAAGAAAAAAATAAAAAAAATTAAATCGAAGTTAAAAATTGTGAGAACTGTATTTAATAATGTATCCATTTGGGGTATAATGCACTCAAGGACATCACTTATTATCAGTATTACAAATACCCCAGATATTTTTATTTTTGAAACGTATATGAAAATACTCTTGTGAGTTTCTGAAGGCTATTTTATCCCTTTTCTAACCATTTTAGATTCTTTCCTGATCTGATTGTTTTAAATTCTATAAGCAACAGCAAAACTAGCTAAACAAATGTCAGTCTTAATTATGTTACATTCACTGATGAGACATTAGACTTCGAATATAATGGACTCAGTGTGATATTATGATTGTATCAAACACTGGGATATATGGCAATATAGTGTTTATTTAGAGCCACATTTCTGGATTCTGTTTCAAGTCCAATGTTTTAATAAAGCCTCCATAACGCTACACAATTGTTATTTATGGTTTACCTGCCACAAACCTATATTTGCATGTGCAAATACATATTGCAAATCTGGTCATTTGCATGTGCAAAGTTAGATGTACATAATTACATGTTAGATGTACATAATTTGTGCTCACAAAAGTGGTTTTTCACACCCAGACAGATACAGCTGACAATTGTGTGGGCTTTTAGAGACCATCTGAAAATCTCAACATTTGCCAGATACTTGAATTATAGGAACACAGGAATAACTATATAATCTCAAACTAATAGTTCATCCAGTACAATATCTTGTCACTGACAGTATCCAGCACTTCAAAGGAAGGTCAAGCTATCCCATAATTGACAGTTATGAAATAACCTGCCCATATGAGACATTTCTTCCTCACACCACAGAGGTTGACTTTTGCCCTGAAGCAAGAGGTTTATTCTCTCATTTTTTAAATCTGATCTAATTTAACTGTGGCTTTTCTATTTCTCCATATAAATGTTTAAAACCTTTTTTTTAAAAACTTGCTAAGATCGTGGACTCAGTGATATCATGTGACAGCGAATTCTTCAAGTGAATTAATTGTTGGGTAAAAATGTCTTTCCTTGTATCAGATTTAAATTTATTGTCCTTTAGTTTTGTTGACTTGTTCCATGGGAATGTGATGATTTCAACAACCTTCTGAGGAAAAATCAAGCAGGTTTCCTGGGGAACCCTGTGAGCCAGGAAGGTTTCTGAGTGTGCTTTCCTGCCAGCTTGTCTGCCCAGTTCCCCAGCAGCCTGCCAGGCAGTTCCCCCTCCAAGCTGCCAGGCTCCCAGGCCTGTCCAGCTCCCCATCTAATGGTCTGTCAGGGCTCCAGACAGCTCGGCGAGCCTTGGAAATGCTTTGAAAAGGTCAAAATGAAATGTGACATTTCAACTTTTTTCTAAACAAAAGTTTGGTATTCCCATTCCCTTTGTAAATTTGTAAATTTCATTTTTTTGGCCCAATTCAGGATGCTTGGAAATATTGGAATTTCCTGTGGAATGGGAATTCCAGGTTCTGGCCAGCTCTAGTGAGCAATAGGTTTTGAAGAAATGACTAGTTCATTTCCATGAAATCAATCTTTAGAAGCCCCCAAAAGATAATTCATATAACAAGGAAAAAGAATTGAAATATCAATTAACAAGTGTTTGTTTTTTAACTTTGTCTCAAGATCTGCTTACCCCAAACCCTTTCATTTAGCCTTTGTTCTGTTTTCTCTGATAGCAGAGGCTGCGTGAAGACTATTAATTTTATCATGCCTGTCAAAAAAATTATGAAGATCCCAATTATGGGATCTATGGGGAATACTATGCAGTTGTGCCTAGAATGATGCTTTCGCAGTCTTTGTTTTGGGGATCTTGAGACTCTTGAGATTTACTTAATAATATTATGCTGCATATACTGCTCTTCACACAACTGCCAAAAGCCATTGCATGGAACAAAAACTCAAACTGACAATTCAGGGGATCATATGTCATGTAAAACTGACCTATTTTATATGTGAGAGAGGTTAATGGATGTTCTGACCTGTAAACCAAATGGTAGCAGGTGTCTATAGCTTTCAAAGATTATATTGTCCTTCATTGTGGTATAGTGCTAATCAGGATATTATTAATTATTATTATCTTATTGTACCATCACCTAGGTGCCTCACCCAGGTCAGTGCCCAATGTTGCTTGGTGCTACACAAACATATAGTAAATTACAGGCCCTGACCCAAACAGCTTACAGTCTAAATGACAGGACAAGATGAATTAGACAAACAAGTGAGCAGGGGAAAGACAGATGAAGTAACAGTGTAACAGGATGATTAGTGCAGAGTAGCTGTGTGCATAACTCATAGATGTAACTGGTACCAGCAATGACAGCTCGCCACCTCCCTTGCAAAAGCCAAGGGAGGACAGGATTTCAAGAAGAAGAGTATGGCCAACAGTGTTGACAGATGCTGATGGGTCAAGATGGATGAGGATGAAATAGAGGCCCTGATGTCCGGCCACGAGGAGATCATTAGAGATTTTGGTGAGAGTGGTAGAGTAAAGGGGCGGATGCCATATTGGAGAGGAGCAAGAATGGTGTTGCAGGGAACAATACTGGTGCTTGTGGGTGGCATGCTCAATGGGTGTGGAAGAAAAGAGGAGATGGGAGTTTTACAGGAAAGTCGGGTCAAGGCTTCTTTTCTTTGCTCAGGAAGGAACCTGAGAAAAGTAAGATGCTGAAGACCGAGGTGAGTATGAGTGTGACGGAGGTCAGAAGACAGGAAGGAACAGGATTACTGGGGTAAGTGAAAGTGCTAAGGAAGGAATGCAGGGGAGAGACGCAGTGTTCGGTGGCAGTGGAAAAGGCACGGTGAGCAGGGAGATAGGGAGAATGAGGGGCAAAGAGGAGGTTGCTCAAGATTTTAACAACTTTTTCTTTAAAGAAATCACCAAGATCCTGCACAGAGGGAGAAGAGGGAGCAGACAAGAGGGAGGGATAATAATTTGATTAATATCTTCTGCCATTTACCAAGATACATAAAATAAATAGCTATACAATTAAAGACTTGGGATAGATTCAATCAATAGAGTTGGTCAACATTTCTCAAATTTCAAAATTTGAAGAACATTTTTAATTTAAAAAAAATAGGGAAAATAGGAAGAAATTGTTTCCCCATTTTTCTTCAGTAAGCTCTTTAACTGAAAGCATGGACATCTGTGAGGCTAACTTGCCTTTGTGTTTATTTATCAGGTGTCTTATGTTGAGCACATATTATTAATTTTGTTCATTCCAAAATGAACTGATCTGAATCTTAATTCACAAGATAACTGCCTGGAAGTGTAACGGGAACACAGGGTCCCTTTACTCCTGTGAAACTAGACTAAAGGGTTGTAGAGGTCATGCAAGAGAGTAAATGTGTGGGTCTCACTCCCACTTACACTCTCACATACCTACACAGTCCAGGGCAGAATCTACAAATGCCAACGGAGTAGAACAGGTTTACAGAACAAGGTCTGGCTCAAGATATGTATCCAACACTGTGTTTTATGATGTTACCTTAAGTTTGTACACAATATATTTAAATATTGTCAAACCTTTGAAAATAATAAATTTCTCTTAGCTAATCCAAAGACATGCTGACATTTTCAGTCCATTCCCAAGACTTCTGTTTTGACAGTTCACTCAGGTGAATGATTAGCGATTTTAAGCAGGGTCTGAACTTCCCATAATAAGGCTACAATACCCGAAAAATACCTCAGCTGCACAATATGAGGGTCGAGACTGATAAATCCACCAAAGCTCTTAGTTTGTATTTCTCATGGGGAATACCTTAAATGTCTCCATAGCATCCCACAAAAGAAACAGGACTGAAAGAATTGACTTCTAGTCTCAGCTGTAACTCCTGCCATGACGCTTAACAACATGTTCCAATTTCTGCAGGCGTTTTGGTTCAGCAAAAGTGTTAATTAATATGTCATTAGGGTAACAGATCACATTGTCTAGCCCTGGTAACAAAAAGTTCATGATCCTCTGTAAAATAGGCCACAAAGAAAGCAATTACACTGACAAAAGCCTGTATGCATACTGTTATAAAGTAAGCCTTTGAATAAGGCTCTAATACTATTTGCTGGCATACTCTACTTCAGTGAATTTAACGCCTTGTACACATTAAGTCTCAGAATATGACATTGATCCATATCTAAGCAAAGGGTTTACAACAACTCTATGACTAAATAATAAAAGGGGCTTTTTAAAAAGAAAGAACAAGTTCACTGTATTATTTTTTTTAAGAGAGCTGTAACGGCCCAAACAGGTTTATGAAAATAATGTAGAGTTGAATAAAGAGATACTAAGAGGTCCATCAGTGGGGCAGGTAATTTACTACCTGTGCCCCTTCTAAAAATAATGGTTAATAATGGGTTTTGAGCCAGGTCCAAGAAATGCAGTACTACAACTGTAAAAAAGACACGGCAGCATTGCAAACACTGTTTTATGTTATTTCTTGAATCATACTACTAGAATCATAGAATATCAGGATTGGAAGGGACCTCAGGAGGTCATGTAGTTCAACCCGCCCTGCTCAAAGCAGGATCAATCCCTAACTAAATCATCCATTCCTTCCTGTAAGTAGCACTTCCGTACCACATCCCATCTTACCTTGTCAGCATATCAATGTGCTGAAACTATTTGTATCATTATTACTGGGTAATTTGAATTTGGACTTTCAACGGATGCCTTGTCAACATTACTATCTTTCCCAACCTGTTAACTAAATCCCTCATGATGCTATTTGGTTTTGGTTCATTACTTAGGGAAGAGCTGTGTACATCACCAAACTAATATCATGCGAGGCCTGACCCCGACTAGGTCATGTTGATAGCAGTGTCAGCAGAGAGCCCAAAGCCTGAATAGGTATGGAAGCTATACTTCTGCCTCTCTGGAAATGGTTCCATTTGGATCACAGGTGTGGGAAATACAGGAAAGTTTGTTCTTCAACCAACCATGCAGTACCATGTTTTCGGGATATACACAGTTTCTAAGGTCTATCCAACACCTTTCATAGACACCAAATTAACTTAACAACTTAGAAAAATATTCAGTCCATATTGGTTGCAAATGTGAACTTTTTTTCTTTCTTTTCCATTATTTCTTCATAACATTCATTTGTTATAAAATAAAGTCTCCAATTTTCTTAAAACATAGTATTTTACAAAGTGAGCAATTAAAACAACGTCCTTATTGTCTCCCTTTTGATGTAACACAACTATGAAATCTTTAGACAAAAGCTAACACACTTAAATGGTGCAATCCTCTAACCCTTATTCATATGCATAATCCTTTCTCATGTGATTTGTCCCATGGACGACAGTGAAATCATATAAGAATTGCAGAATCAGGCCCCAAATTCTACGTGCGTATGACTGGGATCAGCTCCTATTAAAATCTTTCAGTGACCTGATACTTAAGAAAGCCATTGAGTCATAAGGTTTGCAGTACATCCTGGGCTTCCCACCAACCCAGAAGAGCAATGCAAGTTTGTGAATTATATCTCTTCTAACCATCTTTGTAAACATGTTCTGATGCATAAGGCTAGAATACCAATCCATATGCAGGATAGGATTTATAGTTACAGTCTTCATATACCTGCATTCTCCTTTCAACATTAGGTGAACAGATTATGAAAACCAATCATGCTATTCAACTGCAAGAATAGCCTGTTCAGCCTTCAGTTTCTTTACATTAGTTGCCTGACTATTTATATTGCCTAGACGCGAAATATATTTGCAGATGCCATGAACTCTGCTATTTCTCATTCCAAAGGAGCAAGCTACCTTGAATTCTATACTATTATTTATGGTAAATTGGTTTAGTTTTGCCATTTCAACCTAAATGTATTTGTACTTCATTTTCCCCCCAGTTGGAAAGGTAAATTAATAAAATTTGAAAGCTGTAAGTATATTGTTCACTTAGCTCTTAATTCTGCCACCTTTACTCCTATTGGTGAATACTGTATTAGGTAAGTATGCATTTGAAGTCATTCTGAAGACTCAGCGTGAACAAAGGAAACAGGTTCTGCTCCTTTAGTTTAGGAACTATTAGGAAATATAACAAACTTTATAACAGTTGTTTGCAGTGTTGTTAGCCTTGTGGGTCTCAGGATATGAGTGAGACAAGGTGGGTAAAGTAATATCTTTTACTGGACCAACTTATGTTGGTAGAAGAGACAGACTTTCAAGCTTCAACTGTGAAGCTCAAAAGCTTGTCTTTTTCACCAACAGAAGATAGTCTAATAAAAGATATTGCCTCACACTTCTTGTCTCTCACAAACTTTATAAAGCAGCATTGCCAAGTGTTTAGAACATGGAACAGGGAGTTAAGAGACATGCATCCTACCTCTCTGAGCTTTGGTTTTCCATTTGTAAAACTGGGGTAATGATATTTGCAAAGTGTTCTGAACTCTTCAGATAAAAATGACAATGTCAGAACAAAGTGTTACTTTTATTTGATAATATATTTTATTATTATTATTTAAACTAAGAGTGGTAAATAGTATCACTTTAAACAACCCATACCAAATAATCCGTGTAACATCATGCTCCAAAAATTGCATACAGCTTGCAAAAAGTCCTAAGGTTCTCTGATGTATGGAACACATCATTTTGGGCCTTGGAAAAGATATACATAGATAATAGATGATTTTACAAGACATGCAAAATTCCCATTGACTTCAATGAGAGCAGGTGTGGGTCTTAAGAGACTGGCAGAGATCAGCTACCATACGTGATCATCCACAAATACAATTTACCTAACCAATCTTGACACTAGCCAGAAACCATCAACTCCTTGTTCTTTTGTGCTGATTAAAGGCAACTAATATTGCCCTTAAACTTAATATAGTCCGATCATTAGCCTGAGTGCCAAGCTGAAACACATAAATTCAAGCTATCAGGTAGTTTATCACACTGAAGTATGCACAGCAGCATCTTTTATCATGCACCAACTATCCTATGAATGAAAACAGTGTAACATTAGTTAAAAAAAAAGCACCACAAGAGCTATTTTTAAAATAAGCAACAGATTAATTTGAACTTTTTAAAAGGTGTGCTGCAGTGTTCGCTTTGGAAAGCAAGTGTCCCTGGCTTTGAGAGAGCACCTTTCTGAGTAGATTTTTATCATACTGCGTCTTCCACAGCAGTAGTGAATTTCATTTCATATGCTTCTTTGGAAACTCATTATGCTACCATTCTTCAATCATTTCTCATCCGTCAGTGCTAATGTATGCAAATACCCCAACAGAGTAATAGTCTGACAGAGTACAATTTGAAAATGAAGTGACATTCAACAGGAGAGAAGGCAAAACCATTGGGAAGCAAATTTCTAATAAACCTTACCTCTCCTCCGCTGTCGCAAGCTTGACAGACTGCAAATATTGCAATGGTGCTTTCTGCTATGCTACTTTCACATTGTCCTTAATGCTACTTTAGTATAATCACAGGGAAGACATTATTGTTTGACTTTCAAACTCATTTGGAAACTTTCAAAAGCTTCCCCACATTAATATTCTCTGACGAAATAAACCTGAACCAGCTTTCACTTACAGCACTTGCACAGGGAAACAAAAAAAAAAAAAAAAAATCAAGCAAAAAGAAAAGAAATGCCATCATTCATATTCAGGGCAAAGAATAAGATTGAGGGAAAATCTAAATGTTAATCGTGTATCACTTCAGCTGCATGGTCAACATCTTGACATAAAATGTGGAATAACACAAATCTAGAGGAAAAAACAGCGTGAGATCAGACTCAGGCTCACTATAATTCAAAGAATGAGTATCTGATCAGGAAGTCTCTCAGATAGAAAGCAACTAAAGGACACAATATGAAGGAACTAACTCCACTCTTGCCTGTAAGGGGATATTACTGCTTGCCTACCTCACATTGGTGTTGTGAAAGCCATTTTGCAAGGTGATGAGCTCCCTAAACATCCTTTGATGTTAATGGTAGCCAAAGACACTCAGCACCTTACGCTCAGACTATTTGTGAGATTCTTTGTGGTCCTTGGTTGGAAAGCAGTCTATAAATGCCAATTGGTATTATTAACAATGTTAGTTTTAAACATGGATCAGGGATTAGTAAACTGATTTGTAACACATTTTAAGAGAATAATGAGCTACAAAAAGGCACATTTTGACAACCAACCTCCAAATTTTGGGAGCCCATATAACATAAGTGCAAAATCTATGTGGAATACTAAACCTATGAGACAATATTTTTTGATTATCATAGTTAGCTCACTCTTTTCCTCTGTGTCAGTTTTGCTTGTCTTTGTGGTTCCTCTTATGTCTGTAGCTGCCTCGCTCCATTCTCTTTTTATTGTGTATTACTCTTCCTTTTTTTGATGCTTGACTCTTCCCTCTTTTAGGCTCAGTTTTCATATAGGCTTCCATTTTTCTCACTGTCACTCACTCTCTTCTCCGGGTCCCTCCCTCCCTCCTCCCCGTCATTGCCAATGTCCTAATGGATTGAACACATGAAGGCATACGCGTTCTGGAATGAACAAATGCTAGTCCACGTGACCAGAAAGGGTGGCAGGGTTACCCAGAATTGATCACTTTCGCCAGTCTTACATTTGCCAGACAACTAGTGCTAACCAATGCTGAGAATAAGTAGTGCATGAAGACACTGGCTGTGATTAAATAGTTCTCTGTCTGTCAAACTGAACCTATATTGAAGAAAGAAGAAAGAAGAAGAAGAAGAAGAAGAAGGCAGACAAAACACATGAAGAAAAATGAAAAGTTGGGTACAAACTGATAGGGAATCCAAAGTTTAAAAAGATAAGTATTCTATCATAATTTTTCATCAGGGCAACAACATTGACTTTAAGGGAGAAGCAGCAGAATATGTTTTTGGAACACTGTTATCTCCCTCTCTCTCTCTCCCCCCAAAATACCCAACACAACTTTACCTCATCTTCTCATTCCTTTTTTCCTTCCCATCTACATATTTGTGTCCCTCATCACCTAGTACCTGAGCAACTATAATTTCCATGTTTGTCTCTTGCCTTCTATTTTTCTTGTTAGTGACTCTCCCTTTCTTTTCTTTCAGTCTTGGTCTCTTTGCTCTTTTATACTCGTTTTGACAATGTTATACCTTAGGATGCCTAGAGACTCTCAATTTCCTAGCACAGACCTAGCTTTCAGAGCACAGGCCCAGTGTGCCAACATTTCTTTTTCTTGTCATGATGTTAAAGGGTTATCAATGTTACTCCCACAGTACACCTTTTTCTCATGCTGGCTCACTGAAGTTCCAAAAATCTGCCTAGCCTCACCAGTGTCTGACATGTAAATTGCCAATCAACGTGAAGGAAAGAAGCAGCACAGCAGGAGTACACTTCAAAAAGTTTTGAAGTTCTTATAATCTTCCAAGGAGAATCAGGGAAACCTCTATTTCTCTCCCAACCTTTTCACAGATGCATAAATCAGAAGATAAAGGGCCAAATTTGCTTTACTTATTCATGTGCATAAGTAAGATAAGCAGGATTAGGTCTATAGTTAGTATGTGCTACATAGCTGTTTCAAACAATCTTTCTTTATGTGAAGAGCAAAATAAAAATTGTCTTGAAATTGTCAGAAGTGGATTGACACTTTTCAGTGAAGACTGTCATTAGTTTCACAGCAGGGCTAATTTTTAAATTTAATGTTCCACCTCATATATAAAAGAAAACATCCTAGTGGGATAATAACTTCTAGCAACCAATTGATTGCATATAGTTGCTGTTTTTGCAGGTACACTCTCTATAAGGTGACTATAAAATAAGAAAATAATAGCCCTCAGATGTACAGATTATCTGAGTTTGCAAGAAAACACTGATGTCAGGACTGCCTGCTGGTATGCTTTTCTTCATAATAACTATTTTACAGTAAATAAAATGGCAGCAAATGGTCAAGTTGTCAGAATTTATAGCCTCAGCTTTATATGATCACTTCTAGATGTGGGTATTCTGAAGTCATTTCTGTAGCAAACTTGTTCGTAATTTAACTCAAAGAAAGGTAAGTAACAATAATAAACATTATTCCACTAGATAGCTTAATGATACTACAAAGGGAAAAACATTTCTGTGTCAACAGTGTTTGCAGTTTTCATAAAGCCATCTCTCATATATTATAATTTTATTAATTTAATAGCAACATGTGTAAATAGCAGCATGTATATAAATACATACACACAGTTTTTAAAATTACCTATTTTTGGTCAAATACAGCCTCTTGTAAGCAAGTGGTTTTTCCCAACCCACTTTTAAGTTTGTTCCACACAAATTGTTTAAGGCTCAATGTAGTCAATTGATCTTAAGCAGTCAAAGACACAGTTATTGGTTCAGCTTGTATTAAGATCGCAATTCTGACTACCATTCCATTGCTCTAAATACACACTATGTGAATACCCAATCAAGCTCTTTTAAAATGCAGGTATTTACAGAATGTTAATCTACTATAAAACTCAATTGATTGTACATTCAAGTGTGTTGATGTAGACATACAATCGCTGTTAGCACATTTTCATTTTGTAGTTATTGGCTGCTCTTCTTACAGTGGATTGTGTAATAAAATCATATGGTGAAGATAGCATCAGCACAGTACATGTGATTTGTTCATCTTTCTATTTTAAACAGTGTATAACTTTAGTATTTACACAGGTATAAAAGCCAAATATTGATTAGTTTAAGATGTTTTTGCTATTTTCCTCCCTCTTAAAATTAAAAGTTGACAGTTTTGAAAAGTGAAACATTGCATATTAAGGATCATTGAAGTGAAACAGCCAAGATATAGAGAAACCTAGTATTCACTGGTTTTAAACTATATTACACAGAGATATTTAGCAAGTTCCCAGTAGTGTGGACTGTACAGGAATCATATCAGGAAATTACAATTTTGTCCAGACTTTCCAAAATAATACATCTTTGGGTTGAGCCTAAGCATGGGAAATTTCATACCTTGAAAGAATTACTCTGAGAAAATTAAGAACAACTAAGAAAAAAGTATATGGGGGTGTTGAGTGAGTATTTCAAACAAAAACAACAAGGAGTCCGGTGGCACCTTAAAGACTAACAGATTTATTTGAGCATAAGCTTTCGTGGGTAAAAACTTCACTTCTTCAGATGCATGGAGTGAAAGATGCAGACATAAATATACTGACACCTGAAGAGAAGGGAGTTACCTCACAAGTGGAGAACCAGTGTTGACAGGGACAATTCGATCAGGGTGGATGCAGTCCACTCCCAACAATAGATGAGGAGGTGTCAATTCCAAGAGAGGAAATCTGCTTCTGTAATGAGCCAGCCACTCCCAGGCCCTATTCAAATCCAAATTAATGGTGTTAAATTTGCAAGTGAATTTTAGTTCTGCTGTTTGTCTCTGAAGTCTGTTTCTGAAGTTTTTTTGTTCAAGTATAGCTACTTTCAAATCTGTTATAGAATGCCCAGGAAGACTGAAGTGTTCTCCCACTGGCTTTTGTGTGTTGCCATTCCTGATGTCCGATTTGTGTCCATTTATTCTTTTACGTAGGGACTGTCTGGTTTGGCCAATGTACATGGCAGAGGGGCATTGCTGGCACATGATGGCATATATAACATTAGTAGACATGCAGGTGAATGAGCTTCTGATGGTGTGGCTGATGTGGTTGGGTCCTCTGATGGTGTCACTAGAGTAGATATGGGGACAGAGTAGGCAACGAGGTTTGCTACAGGGATTGGTTCCTGGGTTAGTGTTTCTGTGGTGTGGTGCGTAGTTGCTGGTGAGTATTTGCTTCAGGTTGGGGGGCTGTCTATAAGTGAGGTCTGGCCTGTCTCCCAAGGTCTGTGAGAGTGAGGGATCGTTTTCCAGGATTGGTTGTAGATCATTGATAATGTGCTGGAGAGGTTTTAGCTGTGAGCTCTACGTGATGGCCAGTGGTGTTCTGTTATTTTCCTTGTGGGGCCTGTTCTGTAGTAGGTGATTTCTGGGTACCCGTCTCGCTCTGTCAATCTGTTTCCTCACTTCCCCAGGTGGGTATTGTAGTTTTAAGAATGCTTGATAAAGATCTTGTTGGTGTTTGTCTCTGTCTGAGGATTGGAGCAAATTCGGTTGTATCTCAGGGCTTGCCGGTAGACAATGGATCGTGTGATGTGTCCTGGATGGAAGCTGGAGGCATGTAGGTAAGTATAGCGGTCAGTAGGTTTCTGGTATAGGGTGGTGTTTATGTGACCATCACTTATTTATATTGTAGTGTCCAGGAAGTGGAAGTGTGGACTGGTCCAGGCTGAGGTTGATGGTGGGGTGGAAATTGTTGAAATCCTGGTGGAATTCTTCAAGGGTCTCCTTCCCGTGGATCCATATAATGAAGATGTCATTAACGTAGCGCAAGTAGAGGAGCGGCGTTAGGGGACGAGAGCTGAGGAAGCGTTGCTCTAAGTCAGCCGTAAAGATGTTGGCATACTGTGGGGTCATGCGGGTACCCATAGCAGTGTCACTGACTTGAGGGTATAAATTGTCCCCAAATCTGAAATGGTTGTGGATGAGGACAAAGTCACAAAGCTCAGCCACCAGGTGTACCGTGGCCTCATCAGGGATACTGTTCTTGACAGCTTGTAGTCCATCCTCATGTGGAATATTGGTATAAAGAGCTTGTAGATCCATGGTGGCCAAGATGGTGTTTTCAGGAAGATCACCAGTGCATTTGTAGTTTCCTCAGAAAGTCGGTGGTGTCTTGAAGATAGCTAGGAGTGCTGGTAGCGTAGGGTCTGAGGAGAGAGTCCAAATAGCCAGATAATCCTGCTGTAAGAGTGCCAATACCTGAGATGATGGGGCATCCAGGGTTTCCAGGTTTATGGATCTTGGGTAGCAGATAGAATACCCCTGGTCGGGTATTTCAAACCGTTTTTAACTACAGTCCTTAGCTAGTCCCTCTGAAACCCAGAAATGCAGATACTTAGGGTCAGATCCTCAACTTGTATAAATTGTTATAGCTCTCTGAAGTCAATGCAGTGTGACAATTTATACTAACTGAGGATCTGATCTTGCCCAAATCGGATTTCAGTTATTTGTTAATGAGATAATAAAATGTTGAATGTGTTTATAACCAAAACAAAAATTCAACCGGTCATGCACTTACCCCCATTGACTTCAATGTGAGCAGGACTGAACCCCTAAGGTACTTGTTTCAAAGTTTCTCTGAGTGACATTTAATAGTGCTCCTCACTAAAATAGATCTATATAAAACATCAAAGGACATCAAAAATCAAATAGATCTATATAAAACATCAAAAATTGTGACAAAGCTTATTTGGCTCTAAAACACTGAAAGTTTGATTTATTAATAAGTCTTGTCATTTCCCATGTAGTTTATTTTGAAAAGGATTATTGAACGTACTATAGTTGAGAATTATAAGCTTTTAACAGTCTTTAACACACACTGATTCTATACAAGTACTGATGCTTTAGTGGACCCAAAAACTCTGTCTCCCACTACTATCATGGACAAGGAGAGAGAAAACTTGTCAGTCACTGGTGGGTAGCCAGTACCTCACAATCATCATGCAAGCTACTGCTGACAAACCCAAAGGTCAAAAAGCAAAGTGATGTGATGAATATGAACAATTAGGTTCCCCAAATCTAGAATAACCTAGCATTGCCCCTGTGGGATTTCCCATGGGAAAGTCCTACATGATTTAACAAGGATCAAACCAGCAGAGTTCTATATAATTTACAAGGATATCATTCTCTTTCTATAGAATGTTATGGATTGTGTTTCAAATTCTTGAAAAAGAATATATGTTTCCAATAAATCCACTGTCGAAGAAGCTACTTGCCAGTCCTCTTCCCCACCCCATAGCTCTTCCAGGTGTTGCTAGAAGCTTTATTCCCCCAGCTGGAATATTTTGGAAGAGGAAGCATGCTTGCTCATCTCATGTACAGCCTAATGGATTACCAGCTGTCATCTCTCTCTCTCACACACACACACACACACTCAGATTAACACAGTGATACTTAGGAAACATAACAGATCCTGAGGCTTTGGACTGGCACTTGAATCCTGTGGAAATCCAGAAGCAGTCACACTATCACAGGGTTCAGAGTAGCAGCCGTGTTAGTCTGTATTCGCAAAAAGAAAAGGAGTACTTGTGGCACCTTAGAGACTAACAAATTTATTTGAGCATAAGCTTTCATGAGCTACAGCTCAAGCTCACTTAGTGAGCTGTAGCTCACGAAAGCTTATGCTCAAATAAATTTATTAGTCTCTAAGGTGCCACAAGTACTCCTTTTCTTATCGCAGGGTGTGCATGTCTGTAAGAAAGAAGGTGATAGGGACCTAAAAGGCAGACTGCCATGAAGACAATGCCAGGATGATTGATGATAGTCACGTTCTGCAAGTGCCTACCTTAGCACATGTTTTGAGGATTCCCAAAATTGGCTTAATTTCTGTATCAATGTTTGGCTTCGTTGTCCTGAAAACACTGAATGTTTCCTGTGTTTCTAAGAGAGCTAAAGATGTCACATTGTTTCTGTTTACATTTTCTTACAACTTGTGCCTTTAGTGAGCACTATAAGCACAAAATAAGGGAAACCATGAAAATGGTATGTTCTCTCAAGATTTCTGGCCCAGATCAAATAGGAAACATGGAGATCTCATGAGACAGCCTGTTTGCATGAGATTTCCAGCCCAGTCTCAAGATCAAAGAAATATGGGTGCATTCAGGTAATTTTCAGAGGAACAACAAAACCCACAGACACAAATCACAACCAATCTGCCAATATTGTGTGAGGTCCACCCATTGTGGAGAACACACACTGTACTTTTCTAATATGTCTTTCTCCACAGATACACAGCATAATAACTGAACTTGGATTTGATAACTCAAGTTTATGGTCTTTGTGCCCTTAATAGGAACAAACAACTCTGTTGCAGATGCTTTCATTTAACATTTGAAAATGTCCTGTGGGATGAGAAGATTTAATTTCCTGGTCATCTGTCATTTTAATAATGTGCTTGTTGTATTGCAGAACATTATCTGTCCCTCCAGCCCAGGTCCTGGAAGACATATTCAACTAAAATGAGAATGCAGTTACTACACTGTTGCTACCACTTTTAAAAAGCAGAAAAATAATATATGCTGTTAGAATATATTATTCTTCATCTTGCGAAAAATGAAATAAGATTTTACTGTCATTGATTTAAATCAATGATTTTTAAGTCAACGTTATATCCGGATAAACTTTGTTTCCATAATTCTGCACATCATCCAATCTATAATGGCCTATTTATCGTTAATCTAATGTTCAACGTGCTGTGCATTTCTTTTATGTACTGTCAATGTGGGGTGATCCTACTGTGACATAATACTTAGTGCTCAGAGAGAATTCATGTAAATATTTGATTGAGGCAGCATAATCAATTTGGTTAAGAGGTCAGTAGGCAAATTTCCAGAAGTCCTAAGCTTGTGCAGTGCCCATTGCCTTCAATGGGATTTATGGCTCCTCAACAGCTCTGAAAATGCCGCTATAAATGGACAATGTTAACTTATTTACAATCTACATTAAATGTGGGATTTTTAAAAAGCTCTGACCTTTGGCCTCATGTTTCTCCCACCGCAGTCAGTGGAAGTTCAAACATAACCATTTCAGTGTGAGAAAATCCCATCCTAAGGGTCAAATACAAGTCAGTGCAGAATTTGCCATCCACATTCCCTAAAGAAATAAAAATGAAATTGGTTGTAGAAGGAAAAAAAATCTTTATGCATCTAGAAGATACCATTCAGACTTTACTGTGCTGTGTGGTAAGCCAACCTAAGTTACTCAGCCAGAAAGATCCATGATACCTTTGCTTTTTTCTAAAGAACAAAATCATGAGGATAAGTGGGACAGCATTAATTTATGAGGACTTGTAGCTGTGATATATCTATAGCTTCAGTCAAGGGTTAAGGTAAGTGAAAGTGGGGAGGAAGTAAGCATGTAAAGAAGTGCAAATCCCTCCTCCTCTGCTAAAAGCAAGGAGAGCTTCCTGTCCCCTCCCTGACTTCTGTAAGTAGTGCTCCCCAACATCTCCTTCTCTTTTTTGGCTGGTTCAATGAGACCTTCCCTTCATTTTTCAATCTACTTTGACCACTGACTTCAACTGTAATAAATAGCTTCCATCTTAGGATCTTAGATAAATATACATTGGTTTCTCTTCACAATATGTTCTATTTTGATATATTCTACTATTCCTAGTGGAATTCCTCATTATAAAGAGTGGGAATATCACTGGAATCCATAGACGCTTTCAAAACAGTAAACATTGTTAACTGTCCCCTACTGTAATTGAAACATTTTCTCCATTACAATGATCTGTCCATTCAGATTCATTTTCACTTATAAATACTCTTGGGTGTGCCAACTATTCCTTTCTACAACTTTTGTTTCCTATGGTGCAGCTGAGAAAAACATAGTTGATGAAATATTAAATAAAAAAATGAAAATATGTGGCTGTTTTTTCTTTGGTGTATAAAGTATATGGTGTGAGAAAGATAGACCTGCATATAAAAATGGAACCCCAGGATTGTGATTTTAGGAGAAGACAACTTTTTACTCCGAGTTAGAGTTTAACCTTACTCCCAGATATTGTGTGTCAAAATAAGGGTGTTCAAAGTTGAGCTGCTGAGTGCCAAATATAAAGGGGAAGTTATAAGCATGTTTGTACAACGTGATCTGTCCCTTTTGAGTGAATGTATGACTGGTGCATTTCTATGATGTCAGTTACAACTTGAGTGGTTTGGAAGCTTCTCTAAAGATGTCAGGGTTCCAAACCTCAGGACTCCCTGGAGTAAACAAGAGGCAACTCTGAGACCCCACTTAGTGGCAATCCATAGAACTGTCTTTATAGTCCTCCCACCACTGGTGCCTAAATTGGAATGCTATTGGTTTTTGAGGGAAAGTTGACTTATGTATTGAGCATTTATTTTGATCAGCAATGTGGGTTCCAGAATCTCTGGGAACCTGCTGTTGTGGTTATGAGCCAGGCAACCTTAATCCTGACCAGTTCCACACAATGTATAGAGAGAACATCCAGGATGTTGTGGAATGCCATAAAGGTTTTATCACCCTAGATGTGGGATAGGCACAATTGGCAGAGCCACCTGGGAGTTACGTAAACTATACCAAAATAAATATTTGTAAAACTTTGCTAACCAGAAGACACCATTGCATAGTCTGTGTCTGCAACATATACTAGACTGTTTTTGAAAACAGCAGCTCAGTCTGTTTTATAACTCTCCAGCTGTACATCCCCTTCATTTGCACAGCCATGTGTGGTGTGGCCTAAAAGAAAATATAAGCCTATCCAAACACTGAGGGTAAAATTCACCTCTCTCCACACGAAGACCAAATATTCATGGTGTGTTCAGGAAAACTGAATTCACCACTTCTCCCTATCAGGCAGACTCATCCTTATCACCAATGACACTTCAGCTATGTGGAGATCGCAGCCAGTGAATCAACAGAGCCACCTGCAGTGGATTCCTCCATGATAGTCTGAAACCTTTGATAAGTCAGTTTACAGCCCACCTCCATGACACACAAGGGATACGGAGGCTCCCTACTGTGTGACTGACTTTTCCACACCAGCATATACCCAGTTTCAATTGATGTTGATGGCCTTGCATTAGCCCTCTACACCAGTTCAATTTCATCCTAAAGGGATACACCATTTAAACTCTCATGGCAATGCCTTAGATTTGTTTAAAGTTCTGCTCTGTACAGATGACATTAATAGTCTTTGCTAGCTTGGCTAGAATCAGTGCCATGATTCTCAATCAGGCATACATCATTTTAAGGACAGTAGATGCCTTTCCTGTTCTGCCTAACAGCCCATGAAGAAGCTATTCTGAAGGAGACTTGAAAAGCTTTCTTGATTAAAAATCTTTTTCACATATAAGGAATTTCACAAGTACATATCAAGAACTCTGTGACTGAAGTCTCACTACTTCCTGTGATAGCCTTGTTACTAATAATAGAAATTTGCCTTTTATAATTCAGAATGTAATGCCATTACAGAGGTGTTATCTGTGGAAGCCAGTGCACATTTAGCACTTGAGGCCTGCTGTACTTTCCTCTTCACTCTCTTTTCTTGCCTCCCTCTCAACCACCTTTCTTCAGTCTCTTTTACTCCCTGGGGCAGCATAGCCCTACAAAACAGTCTGTTGCTAGCTGCATTTTCCCATATTGCCATGTTACAGGTTGAAAGTTTTTAAGTGCCTCTAGCAAACATCCATGAAACTGAGTCTACATTGGCCCAGTGGCCTTGGAGCATCTGCAATCCATACAGATCCTTTGAAATGAGGCTATCATCCATGCAGTGCAGATGACCATGCCAACACAAATTCCGTGTTTGAGAATTGTGATTAGATTTGGTCATTTTGTTTTCTCAAGTATTTTGGTGTCAGAAACTTTGGCTTCCCCCTTGATATTTAGAATTCAATGAAGAGAGAGGGTGTGGAAGGTGTTTAACCTTCTCTCATGCCTGCTTAAAAGGCATGTCTGGTAGAGACCCAAACCATGGTATTCAAGATCAGTTTCCTGTTAGCCTACATGTGCTTGAGAACTTGGCCAAAAGTGGTGGGTGCTTTTCCGATGTGACAAAAGAATAGAATGCATAATCTAGCAGGCTATGTGGTTCATGACCTCTCCAGTGATTTTGTAGCTTGTTTTAAATTGAAATGACAGATGACTATTATAGATTCATCTGCCCACTGATGCTTTAATACATCCATGACCATGATATTATATTTGCACATCTTTAGCACCTTTCTTATGTAGATCTAAATACAATCTGCAAACACATAGTTAAGAGGCACAAAATAATAGGAAGTAAATGATATTATATGAGCTATTTAATAACGGGCTCCTCAGTCTAACAGACAAAGTTATAACAAGATCCAATGACTGGAAGTTGAAGCTAGACAAATTCAGACTGGAAATAAGACACAAATGTTTAACAGTGAGAGTAATTAACCACTGGAAAAATTTACCAAGCATTGTGGTGGATTCTCCCTCACTGACAATTTTTAATCAAAACTGGATGGTTTTCTAAAAGGTATGCTCTATCTCAAACAGGAATTAATTCAAGAAATATATCTGCATGAAGAACTGGGTCAGTTTAGATCAGGGAAGTATATGGCTCAAAGTGTCTAGAACATGTATAGTTGTAGAACTGTCAATTTTAAGGAAAAATGATGGAGTAACAGATGAGTATGAAGCAGAAAAATCTTCTCTGAGGTTCAGGAGTTCAACCCACCGTGTCATCCACTGCACTTAAAAGTTAGCACTAATTTTCAGTATTAATAAATGTTTCTGAATCTAAAAGAGTGAAGATATGCTGTAAGTTACTTTGAGAATTAATACTGTTGATCTCACTACACTCAGAAGTAATGCTGGCTCATTCTGCTCACTGCAGCTCAATGGGGTTGGTCCTTGTCCATCTGGCTGGAAAAGAGTGGTTTCCCCTTTAAGCCCTCTTCCCCTGCCCCTCCCCTCCCCCCCACACCTCACCCCACAACTAGTAGCAGAGGTGGAGGAAAGTGGAATGTTTACCTGTACAGAGCAAGTAGGAGCTGGACCAGGTCAGGAGAGGGTGCTGCTCTTCCTCCTTATAGGAAGATTAGAGATATTTATACCCCATATCGCCCTGGTAAAGCCCTCTTTTACCTGGTTTGGGATGACAGCACCCACCCACCCTTTACATTTCCAAAAGGACTCTGCTTCCTCAGGACCCACTGTGGGCAGTATACTAGTTGCCCTTTTTTTTTCTGTGGGACTGCAAAGCAATTTATTCCTTACCTTCAGATTGACCAAAGCAGGGTGGGGTTTTTTTTTTGCCTTCCCCACAGTAGGTCTGGGACCCAGTCAGGTGGAGTAGGTAGGTTAGATTATAGCGTTGCAATCTGCTATGTAAAATTTGTGGCAGATGTCCAGTGGAGGTACTCAGTAAGGAAGGGATGAAGTTCTCAGATAAAATGGATTTTAAAAGGATTTGAAGTAAAGCATCCCTAAGGGAGCTGAGTAAGGTGGGGGGCGAGACAGTTGGGGCTCCTACATCTGTTACAGTGGGGAGTTGACCCTCCCCCTTTTAGGGAGCTGTGGAAGGGGGGCTTCAGAGCTCCTATCACAGGTACAGCATGGGGCCAACCCTCTCCTTGTCTAGCCCCATTTGACTTTATATGAGGAGAGGGCAACAGGGTCCCAGAAATGGGTCAGGGTCGCAGGTTGGAGACTCTGTGGAAATGATTAAGGAATGATAAAGACCTGCACTGCATCAATTTGTTGCCAGGTTCTCCCAGATATTTTAAGTGAATATAGTTGCAACCTAAACCACATTCATTGCCTCCTGTCTTTCTTCCCGCTGATGTATCCACATGTGCCCCAGGGTTCCTTGCTCCTGCCTCAGCCCATCACACATTTCAGCAAAAATTAAAGGTTTCAATCAAAATTGCAAGCAGTGTATTACAAATAAGCACTGCAGCACAGTGACACCAAGTTGGCTTAATTTCTTTTAAATTCTTAGGTTAGCATGTGCAAATTATCCTGAATCAACTTAATCTCAGCACAGATTAGACAATTCTCTATACCGTGGCATTCCCCCTAACATTTTGCTGTGAACGTTGTGTCTACTTCATTGTGCAAACCTGGGGTATAAAACACCTAATCATAATCTTCCACATTTGTTCTCTCCGTGAGAAGAATCTGCCAATTCTCTGGAGAATATGCTGGATCATTTCCTCTCTCTAACCTAGTCTCCACTAGGTTCACACTGTCTGGTAGTTCTGTAGAAGAAATTCATACAATGTATTTTTTTCAACCAGAGATCTTATTATTATTTTATAATTTCCTTGCATAGTGTCTACTGGGGATAAATCTAGTTTAAACTACCTCCAGTTCTTGTAGTTTTATCCACTCCAAGGAGATACACAATTCTTGCCTTTCTAACTTATATTTGTAATGCAACATTTGAAAGATTTCTGCTCAGTTTCGTATCAATTTAAAAAATAAAAAGATAGTAGCGGATACTATTTATTCTTCTACAACATGTTGCTGCCCTAAGTTCCTCTTCTCCTCACAAAACCTAGATGCTAGGCACAACAGAGATTATTTCAACATTGCCATCTGTCTCCTTGGCAGGCTTTATACCCAGCAAGTGGCTGTCAGTTTGCTGGTGACTTAGAAGTTCCCTCCAGATGTATTGTGCCACAGGCTGCTGATGGGTTGCCTTTTCTTTCTAAACGCTGTCCCCCACCCCAGTCTGGTTTTGATTCTGAATCATCTGAGCATGTTTATCCATTTAAGAATAAACCCGAATGGCATATTAAACTACAGAAAACACCAATAAGGGAATATTATGTGCCTGACATAAGCCTGGTATGCGAAAACAAGAACATTTCATCCTCAATTTGTTTTGTTATAATTTGTTATTACAGTGCATCAGGGCAGCATTCAAGCCCCCATTTTGGACACTCTCAGTACAGCTGGTCAAAGGAAGCCAAGCTAAGGTGCTCTGGAGGAGGAGGTGGCGGTGCTGAGGCACCGCAACCTGTACAGTAGCTGGGAACAATATCTTGGACATTAAGGCACATGGACCGATAGGAATGAAGGCCTATTAATTAGGGTATGGTGACTGATAACAGCAGCTAAGGACAAAAGCCTTTTAGGTGTGGCAGCAAATGATTATCCCCCTCTTATACCTTATAGATCACTTTAGCTTGTGTATAGTGTCCACAGTCCTCCTAAACGTATTTTCAAAACCATCAGTACACTCACATCAGAAGAGGGCTAGCCTCTTTTTTTTAAAAAAAGATATATTTTACTCTTTGATTGTCTAACTTTGATTTGGACGACTGGCTCTCCTCCTCAAAAGAGGAAGAATTCCTTTGGGGGGTGGGGATGGGGACGGGAGGATGTATGCATTCTCAGAGGAACTAGCATGTCTATTGCCTAGCCTTTCTGCATTGATTTGTCATGCTGCAATGCATGGGAACCAAGTACTAAGGCTCACCTGCCTTGTTGTGCTCTATGACAGTGAACAGGGGAAACGATGCTGAGTTCATTTATTTATTTATTCCCCCTTTGGGAGTTTGTCCCCATAATCCTGATTCAGACCAGGAAGCAAAATCTCTCTGTCCCTTTTAAGCATCTGCAAGATAAAGTAAGAAAGATAATGATTATAATTCTTCAATAAAATGTTTTTCCCCTGAACACTAATAATGGACTTTTGTTTATATAATCAGAACTAAATAGCACTGATCGTTGAATAAGTGTGATTGGAAAACAATATGTAATCTGCTTCATATAATGTAAACTCGCTTCTTCTGTCTACTTTGTTTTCCAGCATTTTTTGAAATATGTATGATTTCTTCATTCTTTATCCTCTACACCTAATAAATGTATTTATTTACTTTTAAAAGTTATTACAGTTGTTAGATTTTCTGTATGAAGAGCACAGTCATTGAAATATTTGTGAGTACACAAGGTGGACAAAAGACAGGAAAAGCTTTCTTTACAATGAGATTTAGTGGATGGAAACATTGCAAGCACAGTTTTGATATGAAAAGCCAGATCCTCTACTGTTGTAAAATGGGCATAGGTCTGGCGCAAAAAGTTTGAATCTGACTTTTGTCACACTGTCTTTCGGTCATTTACAGTCAACCGAAGTATGAAACATTATCAAATATCTATTTTATTGGTGGTTGGGGTTAAAGTAAATCAGTGTTGTTATTTGATGTTTTACAGTCATTTCTATCTTTTAAACTAATATTTTTGAATGATTAATACAGTGAAGACAAAATTTGGTTACTAGATATCTTCTATAGAGCAATAATTGGTGTTAAGCTAATCCATCACTCAAGGACTAAATCTGCTTCATTTTTACTCAATTTTGTTTGACTACAGTAAAAACATTTCCTCACTTGTACTCTCCTTCCCACAAATTTACAAATTTGAAACACTGTGCAAGTGGTTTCTGAAGATATTACTTCATTTTCTCCCTTTGCATATTAATGCCATGTGTTCTTTTTTGTCTTGTCCCAAACCACTGATGCAATGACCCTTTAATATAAAAAAGTAAACACATAGGTGTAGAATTACCAGCACCACGTACAGTTATTAGTCCCAGATCTTATTTAGTATTAATAGGATGCTCCGTGTGGTTGTAAGCCACAGCAAGAAGTTATCCACATTCCTAGCTGTAACAGTATCTCCTGGAACAAAGGACATCTAAACAAAACCGAAGAGGATACTTTCTCTCTCTCTCTCTCTGTTTCTCAAGGACATACAGAAAACTGTTCACAGAAGTAACACATGCCTACCTACTCACCGGTAATGAAAATCACCAGGAACAGAGACACAGGATTCCGATTTCAGATCAGCTCAGTAGCTGAATAAGCTACTGCAGAAGGAACTATAGTGAGAACAAGACCTATGCGATTGATCAGAAAGCCACTGAGGTTCAGACGATAGTTATTGATTGGTTATATTAGTTATCATCCTTAGCTCGCATATTTTAGTTGCATTTGATATTTTTAAAGGAAAGATGTAACAATAACTACTGGAGTCAGTGGATGCTGACTAAGGCTGGTTGAAATTTTTCCATTGAAATTGTTTTGTGACATAACGTTGAGTTTTTGATTAAACAAACTCTTTTTACAAAGAAAAAAAATTCCCCAAAAAATTTAGATTTTTTTTTATTGAAAAAGCAAATACCTCCAAACTGAAAAGTTTTGGTTCAGATCTGCCACCAGGGTGCCTCATGGCCATTATCATTTAGTTGTTTTATGTCTCCCTTCTCTTCCATGTGCTTGGCTCCTCACCAGAACTTCATCTCGCATGATGCATCATGGGAATAAGACTTCCATAATGTGCCACCTCCCCTCACCAAGAAAGAGGACAGTTGTGCACCCAAAGGAGAAGTAATCCATCCAGAGACCCTGGCTTATATGGAATGGGAACATGGGGCACCTGAATGATAAGGCCCATGAGCTACCACAGTGGCATTGCCAAATCAAAATATTTTGGTTTTCAGCTAAAATATTTCAGTTTTTGATTTTTTCAAAATTTTCTGTAAAAATACCTCCCCTTTTCCGATCAGCTCTAATACTGACTTCTGTGATCTGACTGGGATGTTTGCTTTTTAGAACGTGGACTGGAACTGGGGCCAGGAACTGAAGTTTGATATCTTGTCAGCATGAGCATAAAGAGTCCCTCAATAACCTGTCCTATCTGTCACGTTGTTCAGCATATGAGAGACTTCCTGGCAAGATCATTTCTAAACAAGGAATAGAGTATCATAAGTATGTGTGCTGATGAGATGGAACTGTATCACTTTTACCCTGCGAGTCTGGTCTCTGTCCTAAAGAAACACTTGGGTGCCAGGTTTCAGAGTGGTAGCAGTGTTAGTCTGTATCAGCAGAAAGAACAAGAAGTACTTGCGGCACCTTAGAGTCTAACAATTTTATTTGAGCATAAGCTTTCGTGGGCTAAAGCCCACTTCATCAGATGCATGCAGTGGAAAATACAGTAGGAAGATAGATAGATAGATAGATAGATGTTGCCATACCAACTCTTAACGAGACCAATCGATTAACATGGGCTATTATCAGCAGGAGAAAAAAACCAAAAATCTTCTGTAGTAATAATCAGGATGGCCCATTTCAAACAGTTGACAAGAAGGTGTGAGTAACAGTAGGGGGAAAATTAGCATGGGGAAATAGTTTTTAGTTAGTGTAATGACTCATCCACTCCTAGTCTTTATTCAAGCCTAATATAAAGGTGTCCAGTTTGCAGATTGCCACAAAAACAGCATGGTCTCTACTGGAGAAAAAGCCTTTGTTCTCATAAAAAGAAAAGGAGTACTTGTGGCACCTTAGAGACTAACAAATTTATTTGAGCATAAGCTTTCGTGAGCTACAGCTCACTTCATCAGATGCATTCAGTGGAAAATACAGTGGAGAGATTTATATACACAGAGAACATGAAACAATGGGTGTTACCATACACACTGTAACAAGAGTGATCAGGTAAGGTGAGCTATTACCAGCAGGAGAGCAGGGGGAGGGGAACCTTTTGTAGTGATAATCAAGGTGGGCCATTTCCAGCAGTTGACAAGAACATGTGAGGAACGGGAATGGGCGGGGGGGAATAAACAAACATGGGGAAATTTATTTTTTAAGGCAACAATGTACAGATCTGAGGTGAAATTTTAGCCCCGTTGACATCAATGGCAGAACTACCACTGACTTCAGGATTTCACACCGAAGGAGAATTTTCAAAAAAGCCTAAGTGATTTCAATGAAAAAAATCAATGGGACTCAATTAGGGCTGTGCCTAGAATTGAAATCTAGCCCATGATGAATAGTATCTTTCAACTAGGGAAATAATGACAAGGTTGTAAAAAATACGGGTATTAATTAAAAAACTGTTGTAGAAGTAAATTAAGTTACACAACAAATTCATGTTCTGATATACATGCTAAATCCTTTTCTTTACTTTAATGAACAATTATGAATTGTACATATTTTCCATAGTAGTCAATATTACACACGCTTCGGACAAATTCTGCTGTCATTTAAACCCCAGCTACCCTACTGATGTCAAAAGATTTTCCACAGGTTTAAATGGTGGCAGAATTCCCTCCTTGTAAGTATTTAGAATTGACCTAGACATCTAGCAGAGAGTCTTTCCAAAGAGCTGGAAGTTTTGAACATGAAAAGTTTTTTTCTTTCCTTTTATTTTTTCAAGAAATTGTTCTTCAAATGCTGGTAGCTTATTTCCAACCAATATTTAAGCTTTTACAAAACCTTTAAAAGGGAGGAGGAACTGACATTGCCTGCTCAGTTCAAATGACTGTTTGGAACTTAAGTCATTTTAATTTCTGAAGGAAATGTCCAAGTATATTTAATGATTATATGGTTGTGCCTAGTAATGTATTAATATCTCTAACTGTAATTGCCTTGATTAAGTTCTAGTGTTCAGACAATTCTTTCTTACTGCATCTACTATTTACTTAATGAATAATACATTCTCCTGTAAAATAGATCTTCTGTGTCACACCTAAGCCTGTTAGAAAGGTTAATGCAGCATTTTATAACACTCAGGTTATGATGGAAAGTAAAAAAGCTATTCCGACAAGCAGAAATGTCAACACATCTCTAACAATACACAAAATGACACAGAATGAAATGTTAAAGCTGTTAAACTCCCCTAGTCCCCAGTTATGTGTAGAAATTTCTACTTTACTGTATTTGACTGTTCATAGCATTAATTTTAATAATAGGGCCCAAAATGCAAAGAGATCTACAAAAGTTGACCATTTCTCCAATTACTTTGGTGGAACACCATGCAGGAGCTAGGCTCTGTGCTTCTACATCCTTGTGCAGGATTGGACCTTAATCAGCAGTATGGCCTTTTTGGGTGAGAACATCATGACTTTCAATTCCCCAACTTCACAGCATGTTAAGTCTCAGCATGGATACTAAATTAACATATGTTTTATATTTAATTTAAAAAACTATCAAATTGCCAGTGAGACAATATATAACTTCATACACACAGTAGGTAGTACTCAAATTAAGTTTGCTTGATGTAATCCTGATCTCTTAAGATGCCTCCAAGAAAACAAGAGGTCTATTTAGGGAGGGGCACAGGAAATTGGTCTCCTTTCTGTGTTGGAGCAGTGAGTGGTGCTTGTCCCAAAATAGCAATCACCACTTTCAAAAAGTCACACATCACAGCATCTTAATGAGCTGAGCAAAAGTCACAATAAAACATGAAATGAGGAAAGTTGTTAAATTCCCCTAGCCTCATGGTGAATCCCGGTTTCACTTACCTAGCCAATTTTTACAAAGCTACAAACACCTCACCTCACTCATCTGTGGACGTTGAGAGTTAAGTCTACCTGTTACAAAAATGTGGCTAAGGGTTTGATAATAATCACACATGGTTAGGAAGATCTCAGTTTTCTGTCACATCCCTAAGAAGGGAGCTGAATAACACAGTTTGCCCTATTGTAATGATGAGGCATTGATTCAGTGCTGCTTCCAAAACAGGTCACCTCCTGAATTACCAGCACCACTTTCTGAAGCACCTTAAAATTTCACTCAGTATTTCTCAACTGAATAGTGACTGAACCCAATCCTGTTTGGATGTGTGACCTGATAAGAATACAGCCAAATGCCATGGCTGTGCTGAAATGATGGAAATTTTAAATAAGTGGGCAACATTTTGCAAAATCTCCCTTCAAATCAATAGCAATTTTGCATAAGTTAAGATATAAGGAATTTAGCCCAAATTCTTTCAGATAAAAAAAGCACAGAATAACTCTCTAGAAACAAAGAACTTGGATGCTGATGTGACCTACAGTATAGTTTCACCATTGGCTCTGTACAGTGTCTCAGAGGGATCAAGTTGTCATCTATGGAGCTCTTATCAGTGATCTGAGTAACAGGAAAACAGTAATTGCTGCCAGATTGAATTTGCAAACATAGTTTTAATGGCATGTAGTGCTGATGCCCTTTGCCACTGTTTTGGATGCCAGCTTTGAACTACATGCACCAAAGAGTAGTACTGTAATAGTTAATAAGTCACATTAAGGACTTTTTTTTTTTTACTATATATCAGATGTTTTGTATGGGAGTCCTCTAGGCGATCCGTCTAACTAAGGAAGCTGGTTACTTTAAGATTTTTATTCTGTGAGGAACTATACTTTTAACGTCAGCATTCTACATTGTTTCAATTCAGTTACTATGGAATGTGGAAAATATTACACTATAATCACTAGCACTAGAATGACTGTCTTCCTAGCAGACTTTCAGGAAATGTTGAAACCAATTTGGCCCTCTTCCTCTTTGACTTTAATCTAAGCAAAACAAACCCTCAGCCAAATAGAACAGATCAGTTAATAAAGCCCCATCTACCTAACTCTAGAAGTGCTCTGCTTGAAATTCACACTTGCTTGTCCATTTCAGGTCTCTAATAATGAGCATGGATATGTTTTTCATTCAGTGACAGAAATGGCGGTAGAGAAGGAAAAAGATAACAAATGATGAGCTTGTCTAGTCATTTTAATGGGAAATTATGAGAAAACATTTAAGAGAAAAATCCATCCTAAGATATTTCATTGATTTTTTTCATAGGATTGGACATTAGAGGACATTTCATTTCTGTAAGATAAATATTGCTTATGAAAGTATTTTTAGAGGTAGACAGAATCAATCTGAAAGAGTATGGATATTTACAAATACAATGTCTTCACAGAGGAATGTTTTAATCCAGCCTATTTTCCAATCAATGCCCTGGTGTTGAATAATACAATTCCGCAGAGTAGTGTTCTTACTGGATCCCTCAGAAATTTGTTAACTGGGATATGGTACTACAGCATTGACAGACATTGTGACAACCTTTAAATCACACACTTTAGTGCTGAATAGGTCAGATACTGGAAAAGGGAGACTGGCTGGCAGCCAGGGAGATCATTATTTCAGTGGCTGCTCATATCTAGCTATTTTATTAGTTTCAGATTTTCATGATAAGGCTGTTTACCCAGGGACTTTCTCAGGGGAACCTCCAACTGCCCCAAC
The DNA here is from genome assembly GCF_965140235.1 of Caretta caretta. NCBI lineage: Eukaryota > Metazoa > Chordata > Testudines > Cheloniidae > Caretta > Caretta caretta. The sequence goes on along the minus strand of NC_134216.1, from coordinate 48,950,093 downwards.
CCACAAAAAGCCCAAGTAAATGGCTGGGAGAATGGAATCTACAGAGAAACTAGCAGATGTGGCCATTAGTGAATGTGAAGAATAGAAATGCAGTCTCTCTTCTAAATAAAGAAAAGTGTACTCTTTCTGGAGCAGCTCTAGCACCTATGAATAAAGCTGAACAAATAATTGATTTTTCAGAGGCCAAACTGGGGAAAAAAAATTTAAAAATCTGCTCCGTTCCAAGCAAAACTTTTTTTTGGCTTTTTCTAACCAAGAAGGAAAACCCCACAAAATATTATTTACATCCAATGGAAATAATTTGTTCAACTTGAAACAAATATTTTTTCATTTCATTTTCTGTCTTGTTTTTTTTAAAATAAGCATAGCTACATTTAAAAATGAAACTGTTTCAAAATGAGAAATCATAATTTTGAAATGACTGAAATGAACCATTTTGACTTTTTCTGAAACAATTTTCCCTTTTTCTTCCAGCTTAAACTATTCACCAACTTTGACCCAAATCTGTGAATTGTTTTGGTTTCCCAGAAAACACATTTTTGGCACATTTACTATTTGCCTAAATAAACAAACAAATAAGTAAATTTGCCCAGCTCTATCTATGAGTGCTGAGGAAAACTTAAAAATTGGTATGGATGTGTTCATGAGAGCACAGATGTACTTCTTTGTGATTCAGAGAAGACTGGATTAGATCTGGTAAATTTAAAATGGTTTTAAGTGTACTTTGTGCATGCACACTGAATCCTGTTATTGGATAACACTAGCAATCTGCCATTGTTCCATTAACACTGAATATGCATATGTCTATTCCTACAAACGGAGTGAAAATGTCCATTGAGACAGTCTCTCAGCATTCATTAGGATAGATGAATGTGTGCCTAAAAAAGCAGAATAAAATTTTACTTCCAGTAGGTAGTGGTTTGTGACTGTATGCATGGCAGGTGGCAGTGGCTCTTCTCACTTTCATATGTAGAATAATGACAGGTTTCAGAGGAACAGCCGTGTTAGTCTGTATTTGCAAAAAGAAAAGGAGTACTTGTGGCACCTTAGAGACTAACCAATTTATTTGAGCATGAGCTTTCGTGAGCTACACATCTGATGAAGTGAGCTGTAGCTCACGAAAGCTCATGCTCAAATAAATTGGTTAGTCTCTAAGGTGCCACAAGTACTCCTTTTCTTTTTGCATATGTAGAATAGTAGTTTACTCCACGAACAGTTTTCCAGAAATCAATGTGGAGTACGTACTAACTAATCAATACAGGTTAGCAGTTTAGAATTAGGCCCAGAAATTTTAGGTGCAATAACTGAACCCATGTAGCATTTTTTTTTGAGAATTATTCTTTTTTAAACAAAAAGAAAAGGAGGACTTGTGGCACCTTAGAGACTAACAAATTTATTTGAGCGTAAGCTTTCGTGAGCTACAGCTCATTTCATCGGATGCATACTGTGGAAAATACAGTGGGGAGATTTATATACACAGAGAACATGAAACAATGGGTGTTACCATACACACTTTAACGAGAGTGATCACTTAAGATGAGCTAATACCTGCAAGAGAGGGGTGGGGTGGGAGAGAAAACCTTTTGTAGTGATAATCAAAGTGGGCCATTTCCAGCAGTTGACAAGAACGTCTGAGGAACAGTGGGGGGGAGAGGGAGAGGGGGAATAAACAAGGGGAAATAGTTTTACTTTGTGTAATGTCCCATCCACTCCCAGTCTCTATTCAAGCCTAAGTTAATTGTATCCAGTTTGCGAATTAATTCCAATTCAGCAGTCTCTCGTTGCAGAAAAACTCCGTGTGCATGTATGTTTTGGGGCTGAGTCAGGTAAGAACTGATTCTCAACACATTCTCTCAACCCCCCATAAAGTAAATATGTTACTATAATACAGAAAAAATATACATGATATAGTCTTTTTGATCAGAGTTATAAAACTTAAGTCTTTGCAGCCTTCATTGCCTGTAAGATCCACACCTAGTGTACTGGACTCACTCCTGCAGGGGTAATAGGCTTTGTGCTAGGTTGTGGCTGACTATGCACATGTGCCACCCTTTTGTTACAGTGCGGTGGCTACACACTGTCCCAGTCCTTGTATTCTTTAAGCAGCAGGAAGGCAAATTCTAGCCTAGTATAAGATTCCCGGAAAGGATTTTGGAGAGAGTTGGAGTCATGGCCATTCCATGCCTTCCACTGGATCTGAATCAACTGATGGAGAACACACACTGTATCTGTTAAAACCTGCTCTGGCATGTGCTTTCCCAATGAAAAGAATTCTGGAAGAATTCTTTGTGAGTCAGAGACCTTCTATGTCCTACTCACCAGCGAGTGCATGTAATGGATTAACAGCCACAACACAGTTCTTATTATTCTAATTAATAGAAAACCAAAACTTTTTTATCTTTCCTGCCAAAGAACTATTGTAGTAAAACCAACTCTGCCCTCTAAAATTGTATTCCATTGTTTTCCTACTAGCTTTGCACTATGCCAGCTGGTTTTCTCACAGCAATATGCTCTTGAATTAGATGATTGATTTAATAACCTAGCCAAGAACTGCAGTTCTAAATGGCTGCAGAGTGCTTTGAAGTATAAACTGCCTTTAAAACAGATACTATTAATAGTAAGTAGCATAAACAGGACCTCTGATTCTCTCCAGTTGCAGAGGTGAAAAATATACAGTTTCTAACACTCTCTATTGTTTCAAAATTAGTACTAAAGTGGAATTTCAAGACACAGCTTACTACAATATTTATGCAGCTTTAAGAATCATTTTTAGATAGATAGGTGAACAGACAGCGACTTTGTTAATATTAACCTATAATTTATCTGAAGCCAGAAATAGTTTAATCAAATATTCAAGTAGAAACGTAAGCCCTGTGGTCTGAAGCTCTACGGAGTAAGAAGCTCTCAGCATCCACCTGTTGGTGAACAGGAGGATGTATAGCTCAAGAGAGCTGTATTTGCATAAACTTTCTAGCCAGAATTCCTCAGGGACACTTTGGGAGGCCCCATAACTGTACACAAATGCAGAATTGGTGCAGTAGTGGAACTAAACAGAGAGAGGGGGGAAAAAGGGGCCTTGATATATGGCAAGGAGTCTGATCAAGGGTTTTACTTGCTACTGGTTCCCCTCTGCTGAGGCCCCTGTGCTGTTGAGAAATCATCACAACAAGAGATAACAGACTGAGGTCTTCTTTGCAAGAGCTGTTGCAGAGGGCTTCACAACAAGAGGTGAGGCAGAAGTGGTGCCTCGAGGGGGTACAATGGAGAGAGGGCTCTTTGCTGAAACCACAGAGGACAGCAGCAGACTTGAGTTAACTTTGCCGAGGACCCTCCTACTCAGCCACGAAATAAAGCTGAAATCAGTACTGCTGGGTCAGGTGGTGCAGCCTCAGGACAGGACCAGGCAGAGCTTCCCAAGGGACTGGAGACATCTGTGCCTGAGTGTATTTCTGAACTCTGAGACTATGCTATCCACTGATACAGAATTCTGAGTGGGGTTTAGCAGATGGGGAAATGACATGGTAAAGGAACATCAGCCTATTGGACGTTCACACAGGCGACTGAGAAACAGAGTTAACAGACTACTGCCTAAGTTACCAAGGGGGTATTTTAATTATTCTTTTAGTCATGTTATTGTTGTGTTCCCTTTCCCGCAAATAAAGTTCTCCTTGTTTCATACAAATTCTGTGCTTGTGAGTAGAAAATATTGTCTATTAAGAGCACCATATTTAGTGATCTCAGATATTCTGCATGGGGGCTCGAGTTGGTGGTGTTTGTTAATTTTAATAAAGACCTCTAGCTATCTGAACCTGGCCCTTGGGTCTGCTGACAGCCTCGGCAGATTGTTACAGAAACATCAGAGAGTTGAGGGACTAAATACACTGACTATGAACAATGAAATCCGTACACCACATTTCCAAAAATCCCATGGAATTGGACTTTGTGGAAAGAACTTCACAAGATTCTGGGGAGTCGGAACTACCTTCAGTAGCCCCTCACTCCAAACACACACATGGCAAGGTCTCAGGGCTCTACTGAAGGCCATCTGCAGCTCCTATTCCAGCCTGTATGCTGGAACATTTTCCCACACTTTCTTGTGCCAGCATGTTTTAATGTGGAGATTATTATTCTTTTGTTTCCTACATAGCCAAACAGTTAATTTCTTCTAGCTGCTATTAATCCTCCCACCTTTCTTGTTGTATACACTGTTCCATTTTCTACCTCAGCAGTGATTACAAAAGGTCACTGTGAGGATGGTCAGTCAACAATGGCAAAACATTTTTCAAAGTTTACTTCCTGCTTCCTCTTGGGAAACACATTTACACTTTTGCAAAGGAAATGTCAAGAACCAGCCCAGTGGCTTGCTGTGAGAACATTGAGGGAGTACCAGATTTAACACATGCCTACCCATCCATTGCTCCCAGGCACTTGGGGGCCTTGTGGAGATAACTGAACCAGTACTCATTAATGAGGCAAAACTCCTATTGTAGTTAGTAGGAATTTTGCCAGAACAGAGATAGTACAAACAACCCTTAGATTGCACAGTAAAGGTGATGGCTACTCACACTACAAATGTGTCTTTTTGGCCAGCCAAGGAATGACAGTGATGTCCTTACAAGAGCTGGCTTGCCTACCTTCCCTGCTGCAAGATGAGCACTAAAGGATATTCAGTAGGTTAACATGGTGAAACAATGCGCTTTAAAGCAGACATGTGATAACTGGTCCCAATCCTGAGGAGTTTTTAGACCAGCTTTTGTGATTAACAAGAAGACACTCTAACATGCTTGACTGGTGCATAACTTCTACTAAAGAACAGGGCTATTCAAAATTTAGAAAGTATTCCAAAGATAGACAAACTATATTGTCTTTGTAGATTTTAATTCATTAACTATTTTTAGGGTGTGGGGTACATTACTTAGATGACTGGAAGCTTTCATTTGAATTTATGAAAAGGTGCATGTGTGGGGAAGGGAGAGTTATATCTAAAGTTCTAAAATGCTTTGTACTATATAATCTATTTGTTTTTTGAAAAAAAAATCCATAAAAATCAAATACAGAAAAAGCCTTGTTTTGAGAAGCAAGGAAACTATGCATGACTGAGATTTCAATGAGGTTTTTATTTGCCAAGGTGAGTGTTTTCTTTCATAGTACAGTTCTTTGAAATTGGAACAATAAAATAAGCTCCAAACCCCTCCAAAACCCAGCCAACCAACTAACAAAATTGACTATCTGTCCATATTTTCATAGTATTTTACAATTCAGCTGATCAATGATTAATAGTAGATTTCTTTTGGACAAAGAAATGGGTTTATGGTGCTTGCTGATATACACAAGCAAACTTGTTTGAACAGTTGAATAACAATAAACAATTTATCAAAATTAAATTAAAATTTTACATTGTTTGCAGCTAGCTTAGTTACCCACCCAATGACCACGGTAATTCCTATTAGCAGCAATAATAAATTTTTATCAGTGGAAAGCTGATCATTTTAACACTTTGTTAATGATCACAGTGCAGGTCTAAACTACAGACGGGATTGACGCTCTGAGATTGATTCACCGGCGGTCGATAGAGTGGGTCTAGTGAAGACCCACCAAATCGACAGCAGATCACTGTCCAGTCGACCCCTGTACTCCACCCCCCTGACAAAAAGAGTAAGGAAAGTCGATGGGAGAGTTCTCCTGTTGACCCCCCATGGTGTAGACCCCGTGGTAACTCGATCTAACGTACATCAAGTTGGGTAGCGTAGGTCAGCTTACCGCGGCAGTGTAGACATAGCCAGAGCTTCAACAAAGCCATGTGATTCTGCAGACATGTCTGCATATTAGCCACACAGGAAAATCCTTGACTATTTACATCTATTGACTCCGAAGGCGTGTACAAATATCTTATAGGTAAAAGGATTTAGCCTGACGCACAGCCATTCAGAATCGTAAATAACACTCTGTGCTAGCTTCAGTTTCCTGGAGAAATTCCAGGTTGGGTAATTACATTCTGCTTTCTTACCTCCAGCCCCTTAGAGTTTGTTAGGTTATTCCTCACTTCCTCTTTAGAAGAGTGGATAGTACTCAGCATGCTTTTAGGATCTGATCCTGCTCCCACTGAAGTAAGCAGCAAATGCACTTTGGCTTAAAATTGTGCAGGATATGACGCTTAAAGTGCTAGTGCATTTAGAAGAGTCTAAATTTCCATGACTACCGTGATCCCTCTTGTGTATGATTTTGTTACATTTGTAATAATGCTTTGGGGTTCTTCCAGGTGAAGGGCATTATCTAAGAAAGAAAGGAGCAAGTTCAGTGCTGATTTGCACTCCGACTCAATTCCACGGGGACAGATTCTGATGGCAGTGCCAGATATTATATCCAAAATAAATCTATTTACTTAAACTACTAATTTAGCCATTGACTTCCTGAATATGTTGTAAACAGACATTGAATTTGTCCCAAGATGCTTTGTATTAAAATTAAATGAAATAAAGTTACGAGCTTCATTCCACAAATTTTACAGGGCACACTACAAAAAATGGAGAAGAAAAATTATGTGTACTTGAAGATGTGGGCATGTTGTACGTATGTGTGAGAGGGAATGATATTGAGTATTGCGTTTGATTATACAACAAATCCACATCTTCTTACATCTGATAGAAAGATTCAAAATGAAGGGGGTTATTTGGTTCAGAACTTTCAACTCTTTTGGAAAATTTATTTGACAATAAATAAAAATGCCCTAGGGTGTACAATGTATCTGGAGCTAACTCTAATGCATAGGAACATTGATTTAGTAATCCTACCACAAAATACAGTGATTTACTGTCTATGTTTGAAATACAGAACTCTTGCTTCAGTTGTGTCCCAGAATTTCAATATTAAGGATGGTTGCTTGAACTTAGACCACAATAAAACATCTGTTCACAGCTAAAAAATATCCATTAAGTTGGTTTTAGTAAAATTCTAATATCTATTTAAAAAAAATAAGCAATAACCAAGGTAGGAATCATACATTTCCTTTATGCTAAATTACCTTATTTGCACTATGATCAGGTTAGTGTACGCAAATTAGCAATGATTATATTATAAACAGTTTATGATGTGATACATGGTTACCTTGCATTACATTCTAAATACTTAAAATACTTTCTTCACTGAGATGCTATCCTCCCTTACTAGTTTTAGTTTGTCACTGTACTACAGATGTCTGCATTCAAACACAAAATTAACTACAGCTTGATCTAGTTAGAAAATAATTGATGAATTCCCATAGCCAGCACCTCTAAAGAGGCATTGCAGACGAAAGGAGGGAGATGACAGCTCTCCCGGAAAGAGTGAGACTGTCTTTCATCTATTGTTATGTATTACAACTTCTGGTAAGGCAGGTGAACAGACAAGATACTACATTAAAATATCTTTTCTGGTTAATCAGTTATGTAAGCAATACTGTATCAATGGTTCCACAGTATCAAGGAGTCAAGAGAAACTGAGTATTAAACCCCTACTGTTGTCCCTAGTCCAAAAACATACTTGCTTTTTAATACCAAATCCCTATATATATATGTGGATTTCTGGCAACAAAACAAAACAAAACAAACAAAAAACAACAAAATTTAGCATTCTAAGACATATTATTCATATGCAGACAATACATACTAGCATTTACAGCGGAAGATGGACAATTTAATAACCTCTGATTAATTTTTATTTTAGTTTTATCTTTACATTGTTTTGAGATTAATGCTCTATTCTATTAGTCATTTTTTTTTCATTTTAAAGTGATAAAAAGGGAAATAAAACCACTAGTATCATTATTTAACAGAACTGAAATTGAAAAATAAAATCTGTTCTGGGTGGGGTGATTGCCGCAGATAATTCATTCTGGAAAAAAAGCACTATACGCCTAATGGCTAATACCAGCAGTACATTAGTACCAGTAATTTTGCCTTTCCTAGGTTATGGAGGAGCAAGAAACACTGCAATGGTAGTGTTGAGACAATGTGTGTGAAGGGAAACAGGGGTGCAGAGTCAACCATGCTAGAATCATGTCAGGCACTTCCATACATGCAAGTTTACTACTAGACCAGTATCAAACGCTTGGTCTTCTTTAAACTCCTTTGAGCTTTTAGGATATGATGTCCTAATTATGTGAACACTCAATATACACAGGAATATTATTTGTTCACAAATATTGTGCATGAAGATTTTATGCATCACTTTGAATGTTTACCCCTAGGTGTTTTATTACAGCATGACATGGGAGAACAAGATACAGGGCCCAATTCTGTAGTCAGTCTCAGAGCTAATGGGAGTTCGCCTTAGTAAAGACACCAAAATTGTGCTCATAGGCCCCGATTCCACCACTTGTTACATGCAAGCAGACTGCTATGCAATGAGACACCCCCTGAAGTCAATGGAGCTTTGCAGTCAGTTGAAACATCAGGGCCTTAATTGTAACAGCTGCCTACAGATATAATTGAAGCCACTGCATATTTACTTTAATAATTTACATATCATAATTACTAAAAGCTAAGTATTGGGAGATTTGTGAAGTCTGAATCATCACTACTTGACCAAAATAGCTCCCCCATCTGCCCCGCCTCTCATGTTTTATTCCAAGCTAAACAAGTGTTTAAAATAATGTTTAATAAATCAAAATATGCAATAATTGTAGCAGTAAGAAAGGTCTATTTAACTTTAGTTACTAAAAGCAAAAATCTAGTTGGTAAGACTATATCAGTTACTGCAAATAGTTTATATTTCTTAATAGTATTCAATTGTCTACTGTAATTATACAATAAAACAACCATTTGCAAATGACTTTACTTAGAGAGGAAATATTTACTGTGTTTGTTTCCCAGAGAATAAATATTTGCTATACAAGATTTTAAACTAGTCCCAGGACTTTGAAATATTGATTTAGAATACTGGTAAAATTGCTCCTATGACTGGATTTTTTTTAACCATCAGAAAAAAAGTGATTGCAATTTTAAGTAATCCCACTAAAAATTCTTTCAAATTAATGTTAATAAAATGCCTTAATTATCGTAAAAAAAAAATCAAGCTTTTAGTGTCTTCCCAAAATAAGCTGAAATTACTAAAATGTATATCTCTTACTTTGAAATGTAATATAAGACAGTCTATTTTTCCAGCAGTATTAGTGGTAGGCATGTTTAATTGTTTCACGCCCCTTTGCTGCAATTTGTGGCAAAGACCAGTGTTTAGGGTATTCTCAAAACAAGATTTACAAGATACACAAGGGAGTCTTGCTTTGTAAAGTCCTTTGATGAATGGATTCAGATGACCCTTGAGGGTCAACTGGCAAGCAGAATCTGAGATTTGTATGTTAGGTACAAAAAAAATTGAATGGTTGTAAATATCCTCTCCATGGCTTCCCCTGGTTTAAATTGATTGGTGACAGCAGTATTCATAGGTCCAGCTCCACAAAAGGACTTAGGCGTTTAAAGTGGGAGTTGAGAGCCTAAGTCTAAAACCCCTCCTTAGCTTCTGCCTAATGCTAGAAGCCCCTAAACTCCCTAGTTGCCTCACTATTCACTGTAAAAGTCCCCTAGGAGTCTAAGTTTCTGTCTTTCAGTACAGAATCCTAGAATATCAGGATTGGAAGGGACCTCAGGAGGTCATCTAGTCCAACCCCCTGCTCAAAGCAGGACCAATCCCCAACTAAATCATCCCAGCCAAGGCTTTGTCAAGCCTGATCTTAAAAACCTGTAAGGAAGGAGATTCCACCACCTTCCTAGGTAACCCATTCCAGTGCTTCACCACTGCTGCCTTAATCTAGGCACCTAGAGACCTATCTCACATCTAAACTCCAATATGGTCCTTAAACCTGGTACAAATAGGTGTTTGCCCAGCCATCTCAGCTGAGGAGCCCAATAAGATAGGCATGCTGAGAGCCTCAGAGGGGATGCAGAGCAGAGAAGGAGCCTTGCAACGCCTAAATCCTTTCATGAATTTGGGCCATAATCACCCTGAAAACATTTGTAGAAAGATCTTCAACATTTCCCACTTTTCACTTGTCTCTCCTTTCATCCCTGCAACTGTCCTGTCTTCATCGTGCCTACATTATACCTCACAGGTTTCTATAGCACTTTATATCCTGTCTAGGACTTTTATAAAGTTGACTATCACTGTGGTATATGAGCACCCTCCCACAACTTCTGCTTCAGTCCTATCTCTATGTTACATGAATTCCTGGAACTCCACTCCCATGATGCCTCAAATACCTTAGTTAGACCAGAGTCAGCTAATATCTGGTTCACTTCTGGCTCTTCTAGCTGAAGTGCATGGTTTGCCGTTTCTCTTCGTTGTGTGTGTCCAAAACTAATAGATTGAGTGTTCGAAGTTTCTCTGCCTTTGTCCCAGAGTTTTTTTCCCAAGGTTTGTTTAGTTTCTAATGGAGTTGACCTGCTGTGCCCTGTTATGAAGCTGTCTTAGCTCCTCTATACTCAGCACTTTCTCTTCAGCCCACACTAGGATTCCTTCTCTTTTTGTTTATAAAAACACAGCAACTGTTCCACTCAGCCAAATACCTTGATATTTCAAATCACTGCCAATCAAATACCTTAGTGAAGTGTCCAACAGAGGTTGTCACTGAATTTTATTCCATTCTACATCTTGTCATCACTTAAAGGGACAAAGGAAAGTTTGCTCCTAATTTTCTTCAGTAGCCACTGTCCCTTCTTTCTTAACCTTTACATGCAGCCCAGGCCACCACAAACTGAGAATTTCACAAATAGTATTTATAATCATAATTTGGATAAAGTACACTTTTTAGCCAGAAGAACAGATCTGTGAGTAAACTATTCCTTAGCAATATATAGTGCAAGACTATCTACATATATAAATGAAGGCAGACTCAGCTATGATGACTTTTAAGTGACATTCACTGACCTAACTACTCGCTCAGTTATCTGCATTTGTAATTTTGCTGGAGCCCAGGTTAAGAGGATCTTCAATATTTGGCCCATCCTGATTATCTCTTAGTGACAGCTAGTTTTGTTAAAGATGTACTACTTTGGGTTGGTTTCTTTTGCTGTCCTGTAAAACAAATGGGTTTGATCTGCACAAAAATGATAACAATGTTTTTTGCTCATCCAGTAAATGCCCAAACAATTGACCTGTCCCCTTATTTTTTTACCACAATATCTTTTTACACTCCATTTCCTACGAATTGTCACTATTCAACGGTGACGTTAATTACACTAGAGGTACGTACTGCAAATACATGTATACGTATTGCTACTATTAACATATTTAATTCTCTGCACTCATTTTTTAAACCAAAAGTTAACAGGCATATTTTATACCATGTGCTTCATCAAATGTAATGATGAACCACAATATTGTTAGGAAATCATGCATAAAACAATTTCCAGGAATATATTGACTATTATCATGCACAAGCTATGGCAGATGGCATGAGCATTCATAAATAAGTGGGAAGTTAAGGATGTTACCATGCCTGTGTTACTGTGAATATTCTTTGAAGAGTACATGTGATTCATTCAAAGTATATGAACATCCAAACTCAGAATGAAAAGTTAATGAAAGGATAGCAAAGATAGGAAATGAAGAACAAAGAACAACAAAAAGAGAGGTAAATGTTTTTGTTTTATTTTAAAAAAGGACTACTCTTGTTGTTATACAAATGACTCACATCCTAGCCAAAGCCCCGACCTGGGAAAGTATTATTGTGAGTTGACATGGGTCTTTGTGCATGCACAGTGGGTCTATCCGTATGGAACCCAGAGCAGTAAAAGAAAATAACAGAATTTAGCCACACAACAGATTTGATCCCAATCTGCATGTAGATTCTTTTGTATAATGGAAATACCTAGATTAGACTCCAAAACTCCTCTTGATTTCATTGGAAACAGGACTGGATACAGTATCAAAGAGAGGAAATGGTAAATTAACTACCAAGGAAGATTGCCTGATTTGATCATGAATATGAAATGTCATGTAAACTATTGTTGTTTCTTTGTTTGAAGGGCCTATTTCTGCACCCAGGAAAATTTCCCAACAAATTCGTTCAACAAGAAAGGCTGGTCCACTGCTTGGGGAGCAAGCATGGGACTTGAGAGAGTTGAGTTCTATTCCCTGCTCCACACAAACTTCCTGTGTGACCTTGGACAGCTCAGTCAGTCTCTTTGTACCTCAGGTCCCCATCTGTAACTTGGTGGAATAGCACTTCTGTACCTGATGGGGTGGTGGTGAAGACTGAGGTGCTCACACACCACAGTGATTGAGGGCAAATAAGATAGATAAATTAACAGCTGGAGTCTGATCCTTTTGCTCAGAATGAATAATACCTTACTCCAACAATGAATAAAGTGCTCCTCTACATGAGTAAGGATATCAGAATCTGGCCCTCAGAAAAGCTAAGTGTTTCTTTAAAAAAAAACTGTTACACATTCAATGCAGGAAAAAGTAAGGAGTTTGTCAGTATTATTACTGGATGGTTTAACATATTGGCCAAGCTCAGCCAGTACAAATCAGCATAATGTCATTGACTTTAATGAAGCAATACTGGATTTAAACCAGCTGAGGATCTCTCCTATTATTTTAAAAGGCCTGATGCTCATATTTTACCATTCCACATTGTATATGGAATGATTTTGAAATATAAATTTGGGGAAGGAACAGTGTTGTTGAATTTACACCTTTTCCTTTTATCATTCTGTTGGAGTGGGCCGAGGAGACAATGAAGAACTAAATTACAAAGAAAGTGCTTTATGTAGCATTTAACACCGTGTGGTATTTTATGATTTTTTTCCTTCATCACTTTTTAAAGCTTTATCTCAGGTTTTCATTTTATTTTATTTTTATAGGAAGCAAACTATACATAGTGGCAGTTAAAACAAGCTGAGTCAAAACACTGGAGACTAACTTTGCTTTATTCTAACAACTTGTAGTTTTTGAATAACTTGTTTTCAGTAGGTGTGAACAGCAGCATAAACATTAATAAAAACAATATGATTTAATGAGAGAGAATGGGAACAGTGTAATCTGTAACACGAAATCTGAGAGCGGAACACATTGAGGAGAAGGAGTATTGGTACACAACTCTAGTAATGTATCTCCATTGGCACATGGCAGAACACTTACCTCAAGGTAAATTCTTTTCCAGAAGAAAAGATATTTCCTACTCAAAATCCAATTACTCTTGAACAGGATACTTAGGGACAGTGGTAGCAACTGATTTCCATTCGCACCGATGTACCACTGGCATTGTGTACAAGAGCATAGGCAAATGAAGGAGCTAGATTACTGAGAAATACCAAAGTATATTATATGTGGAGCTGGTTGAACACTTATGCTTAAGGTTGCCTGACCTGTTTCATTATTAGGCCCCGTGTTTTGTTGTTTACAACTTTGCCAAACTTTAAATATTCAGTCCGAAATTTTCCATACTGAGTTTCTGACTCAGCCTGAATTATTTTATGGAAAGATTTAGCAAAAATGATTCTGAGAACAAGGTTAGGGGGAAATACTTTGTTTGGGCCATTTAAAAAAAAATTTCCAACATTTTCACTGAGAAGTTCTAGCACCTCCATGCTTTGGAGCAGGAAATTAAGTTTGCCAGGGAGGCTGCCCTGGTGTCAGAGATGTGCCTTTTGCCATCCCCAAGAGAAACTGCCTAAATCTGGACAAGTTAGAAGCCCCTGAAAAAAAATAATAATGGTTTGTACATGCTCAGTAGTGGCTGGTTAGAATTTAGCAACTAAAATCTCTCAATATTTTGTCTGTACTGAGCATGCGCCAGTCTAGGGATGTAGGGGCTGAGTAGGACTTTCTCAGGCAATTGCTGCTCCCAGCTGCTGCAGGCCACTGTGATGCTGGGCATTAGAACTAAGGCAGGGGTCCTGTGGAAAAAATATTATATGATCACCTAATTAAAGACTGTATCATAATGCATACACACAACATGGAGGGGTGAACTAAGATTGTACAGGCAACATTAATTGTGGCTTTTCCTAACTTTTGACAGCTTTTGACTTTGCAACCATAATATTCTTTTAATGTAGTGTGTGTATGTCGTATAAACAGATTACCATATACTGTAACAAAGAAGCATATCTTAGTGATACAAATATTTCAGTATTTTAATATAGAGAGTCCTTTATGTGTAACACAAGAAAAAAAATTACTAGAGAAAAGAAAGTAAAGTTAATTCATTTATATACAACATGGAAATAAGCCCTTACAAACCTGATCACACTAGTCCTGAAATATAAATGTTTAACTAACACTTGGCAGTTCCAATCAAATGCTGTAAAATACTCACACATCATTAAAATAAGAAGATTATAATGAATCCTGAATAAGGGCCCAGTCCAACTCCTATTACGAATAATGGTAGGGTATGCAGGTGGTGTTCCCATTATGCTCCTAGCATGGTATACACACACTGGATATTATCCAAACTTAGCTCTTCCAGAGGGCTTTCCTTAATTGTTAACTTAAATAACAAACAAATCTCAGCCTGAATGTCCATGTTTTTAGTTTCTGCCTGAAGGACTTCTGACTCTGCCGCTAGTGATCTCGGCCCTAGAGAAACTCTCAACCCTTTTATTTTCTTGAGATTGATATAATACTACTCACCTCTTCTGGCTGCTGGGAGGAGTCAACAAAATGGCTCTGCATCTCCTATATCATCCAAGCTAGCATTTGACAACCTGTCATAAGGAGTACTTCCATTGCCTTTAATAAAAGTTGGACCAGGTCCTAAAGATAGCATACAGGCTATTTTTGGCATACTCCCATGAATCTTTTGTTAGCTCTTCCCAAATGACTAAACCCTATTATACGCTGAATTCTATAAAACACAACATATTCATAATGGGTATAAATATTGAAATCCCATTATTAGATCCCAAGAGAGCCATATTCAGAAAGTTTAAGATGAAGGGAAGAACATTTCATTTTAAAAAGCACCTCAAAATTCAGAAAACTAAATCCCAATACTAAAAGGAAACTACATTTTTCAGACATAATAATGATAATAAATCTAGTCCAAAAAGTCAGAATTTTCATATTTTTAAAAGTTCTTTGCAAACTTTTCTTGTGAAAACTTTTCTTTGCAAACTTTACTTGTGAAAGAAATTTGACCAGATCTATGTTGAACTGGCCAGAGGTACAGACACCCAAGATCAAACATATTTTCTTCATTCGATAAATTAAGAAAACTTTGAGAAAATATCAGTTAGCTAATTTGCCAGAAAAACTAAGAGTGCTACCATTTGCAAAAGCAGTTTGTAAAAACGGGAGTCATGGGGCCTCATATTCTGTTCACTAGCATTTATTGTGTATTACATGGACTGTGTTAGCACCTCTGTTGTACAATGTTGTGACGTTATTGACATGAACTGTGACCGTATAGATCATTGTTGCAAACAAGGTCCCATAATTGCACCAAATCTTGTACAAAGGAGATCCAGTAAGGTGCCTATGGAAAGGTTATGATCTGCTGGTTATGATTATGCTATCTGGATGCATGTATCAATTTTGTAGTTGAAATTATGAATATTGGCTATGTACTTGTATATCAATGTGTTTGATTCCAAGTAGCATTAGTGAAGCATTTGGTCAGCTTCTTGAGAAAGGAATTTGCAGAGTAAGTGCCCAATCAAGAAACACTTAACTGACAATGGACCTTGGGAAACTCCAATCCACATGAGAAGCCTTCCTGGGAATGTTCAAGGTAGCATGGGAGCAATGGCCGCTCTCCCTGTAAAGAACTGAATCATGCATGGACATATGACTTGCCCATGTGACTCCAAACTCCATCTTGCTGCTGTGATTTTCCACAGTAAGAACAAAGGGGTGTCCTTCCACATGGCAGAGGATATAAAAGGCCCTGGAAACCCCTCCATTTTGTCTTCAATCCTGCTTCTGACCTCCGGAGGAACTTTGCTACAAACTGAAGCTCTGAACAAAGGACATCCCCATCCAAGCTGGGGATGTACTCCAGAGACTTGATTTGAACTTGCAGCTTATTCCAACACTGCTACAAGCCTGAACCAAGAACTGTGCCATTACTGTATGTAATTGATTCCATTTACCCAGTTTTAGCTCTCATCTATATTTCTTTCTTTTTATGAACAAACCTTTAGATTTTAGATTCTGAAGGATTGGCAACAGCATGATTTGTGGGTAAAATCTGACTCGTAAATTGACGTGGGATTGGGGATTGGTCCTTTTGGGATCGCGAGAACCTTTCTTCTTTTACTGGGGTATTGGTTTTCATAATCATTCATCCCCATAACAAGTGGCACTGGTGGTGATACTGGGAAACTGGAGTGTCTAAGGGAATTGCTGGTATGACTTCTGGTTAGCCAGTGGCGTGAGACTGAAGTCCTCTCTGTTTGGCTGGTTTGGTGTGCCTTAATAGTAAAGGAAACCCAGCCTTCGGCTATAACTGCCCTATTTTAAGCAATTTGTCCTGAATTGATACCCTCAGTTGTGTCCCATCAGAGCCAGCATTATTACAAATGTATTTTGCAAATGCAGACAAAGATACAGGCCTTCTCCCAAAGAATACACTGTCCAAACGATCTACCCCAGTGCATATATCAAGTACTTTCAATTTTAGGGGGCATAATGCTTAAAAAATTTGGCCTGAGGTATCCAAGTATTTTTTCAATATCAATATTAGTGTCACTAAACATTCACAAATGAAATGCTCTTGGAAAAAAAATAAAGAAAGGACAGAGTAGGGGAAAAAAAGAAGAATCACTTCTGTCTCTGTCACCCAAGTGGCCTATCATGGACTGCCCAAGCCTTGAAAACCAGGTGTTTTTCTTGTGCCACTGTAGTTAAGTTGTTGGTTCTGTATTTATTAGTGTAACCGGCAAGGATGAATATCCCATTAGAAGCTACTTACACTTTATTTACAGTTTTAAGCAACTTGGACCAAGGTTTGCCACTGCTTAACACATGTCTCTACATTAATGTTCCAACTTATCTTGCAGGCAATTAGGTAAAAACAGATCATCCAAAAACAAGCAAGACTCATTTCCAGTCCATGAAGTCAAGTCTTCCCTTATGCAGGAAAAATCTGCATAGAGCAGGAATCTCTGCACATTTCCTGAATGTTTTGATTGGCATAGTTCCAGTTTCACTGTTCCATTTCAGGATGGGGGAGCCTTAGAAAAATGGTTTACAAACCATAAACCTCCTTCTTCCATAGAATAGTCTGGACCTTCAGCACCATACATGTGCTATATGTATACAGGCCTTAGCAATTCTGTATTTCTTCCCTGCCTTGATGGCATCACTATTCCTTGCTGGTGGAAGTCACCTAGGAGATGGGGCTCGCTGTCTAGGATTATGCTCGTGAGGATAGCCTAATTTTAGGAGGGAAATCAGGCCACAATGAGTAACCATCTCCTGATCTCATTCCTGCAGACCCACAGAGCAGTGTGCACAGAGGGAGGCTTAAGTAGGTCAGTAGGATAGGAAAGACCATGCTGCAGAGCTGATACTGCTAATCTTCTTCACTCTCCAGCCCAGTTGTAAAAGTAGAACGAAACCAATCACCATCCCCTCTACTTACATCGAAGCAGAAAGGATACATGGAATTAGCATAGATGGTCCAAGGCATCAATTATGCATGTTGCCACTACATACACAAGCACCATTTAACTATGCCATTAAATAACTGCCATGTTATCTAAGTAATTATATACATCCCATCACTGTAATAAGTGAATGTCAGGGGTGGCCCCCAGAATTGAATCCCAGACACGCTTATTCTCCCTGGTATAGAGTTGAGCTGTGGTGCAGGAGAAAATCTAGTGCACAGAGTCTGAGGAGGGATAGTGCAAAGATCAAATATTTTAGGCTGTACTCAGCACAGATCTAAACTAGAACCTCAAGATTCTTTGGGAATGAATAAAGGCAATGTAGCATCTCTTGTTATGAAAAAGATATTCATTAGTATTGAATGAGCTCTTAGTTGGTCAAAATAGATGTGATTGTTTAGTGGATTTTTCGGTGAGTAATTAAATACACTTCTGGGAAATTCAATAACATTGCAGACTGTAGTCTGAAGCTGTAAATTTTCTGAACTTTTTGGAAGATATAGGGAGGAGATAAGGTACTGCTGATAAATCCTCAGGGCTGCCACAAAACCAGAGTCAGATGTCAGAACCTATAAACTTCCAGAGACGGCGCCTCAGACTAATGTTTTTTGGTGCATCGTCATGAATTATTTCTGCTGTGTAGTTTTGTCTCCTTGTGCACACCATGAGGACTGAACAGATTCTTGTGGTACCAACAGTAGGCTTGCATCTGTGATGAAGCTCTCCAGGGATCCTCTGAAAGTCTGCTGTAAATTCAAACACATGGTGCTAGTCCTGAGGGCAGTAGATGCCTCGCCAAAATAGAAGACTATGATGTTTCTCAAAACATGAAAATGAGTGCTGACTCGG
The DNA here is from genome assembly GCF_965140235.1 of Caretta caretta. Lineage (NCBI taxonomy): Eukaryota > Metazoa > Chordata > Testudines > Cheloniidae > Caretta > Caretta caretta. The sequence continues at coordinate 48,931,650 of NC_134216.1, read as the reverse complement.
TACCTGTAAAATAATGCTACCACTAATTGCCATGCACTAGATAAAATCATTTAACCCTGCGCTTTGCGCTGGTACTGCGTTATAACATTTAATCTTTCACACACATTATCTGGCTTTTAAATTACCTTTTTCTACCCAATTTTATTTGTAAAGAACTAGGAAATTAATTACATATAAATGGTGAAGGCTCCCAAAGGAGACTTAGGCTCAGCATTGCAATGCCTGACTTTAGGCACCCTGCCACCTAGAGGAATGCTCAACCCTGAGTTAGGGGCCCAGGGCATCTATACAAGGAACGGGGAGACTCCAGCCCCTAAAAATGGGATTCACAAAAGCAAGTGAGCTGAGTGGGCACTGCCTAAATTAGCTAGGAGGATGTGCCAAGGAGAGGGGTGTGGCTCAAAGAGACTGAAGTGCCTAACTCTGGGCCAGAGGGAGGCGCCTGTCTCTGCTTGGGATGCTTAGCCATGACTGCTCTCTTGGAGTTAGGCACCTCAGCCCGATCAGCCCTTTTTCACAAACAGTAGTGCTGGTGCAGCTGCTACTCCCCATATCCGTCCCATATCCCAGTGGTTAGAACAGTTATGTAGGATGTGGGGGGCCTGGATTCAAATCCCCACTTTGCCTGATGTGAAGGAGGGCTGTGAACCCAGGTTTCCCACAGTAGTGCCCTAACCACAGGGTGAAGAAGGGGCCTCCATCTTGCCTTTTGAAACTGTTCCACTTTGTATGAAATAATTAAATACTCATTGTTCCAGAGAGAGTGACCGGGACTCTATAGCTTAGTGGTCAGGACACTCCTGGAAGAAGACCCAGGTTCCAGTCCTCCTGCTCCCATGGCTATTCAAGTATTTCTATGTTGGGTTTCATGCTGTCCTCAGATGCGTAAAAGACTCCCATTTACTTCAACAGGACACAGACATGATTCTGAAAGCAAAATTCAGTTGTTACCTCTTAATCTCCCACCCACCCACCCACAAATGATCCACTTCATTCTTTAATTTGTATGATTATCAAAATATTGTTTGATTAACAAAGGGTCTAACAAACATATACATATTTAAATTTAACTCTTAATCTCCTTTAACATATCCCATTGCACCCTGACACACAATAACAGAGCACACAGAAATGCTGATAGCATTCTTTATAGATCATTCCAATGCACAGCCTAAACGTAAAAGGTCAAATTTGTCCCAAGCATAAATTCCAGTAAAGTATCTCAATCCAATACACCAAGAGGAATTTGGCCCAGTATGCTAGACAGGAAGGAGATGAAGTGTCATGTTGAATTATCAGTTTCCTGGATTGCATATATGTACAGAAATACTAATTTTGAACATAGACTGGCTTATTCACTCTTTGTATAGTAATATTAAAAAAACAAACCGTTTACTATGAAATTGTCAGAACATTAAACCTAATGTGCCAAATCCTCCCTTGAGGTGAGATGCCTTGTACCGCACTGCCAGAATAATCCAGATGTAAAGTCAATTAACCATTCCAAGGAGAAGCAGCCCAATATTAGGGTAATTTTTCCAAGCTGTCACATCAGTATAGGATTATCTTTTGCCACTGCCCTCCCTGCTGCTGATATAACAAGGAGACGGTGGTGTGGCTGGATTGCCCCTGTGCTACGCTGAATGCCAGGCAGGTTGTGATCCCTTGTCAGTACACCCTGGCACATGTTGGAGCAGCCCAAGAGATTAGTAATGCATAGAGAAGCACGAGGATCAAGGAAGTGAAAAGGTAAGCTTTTAGCCTCCTTTGCATACCAACCCTGACCTGTTGCAATCTGTGCATTTGACTGTATTAGAGGATCTGACCCAATGGCTGCTTGCAGTCATTGGTTACAATCTATCCTAATCTAGGGATTTTAAAAACACATCCTACTGACGGGGTTGAGAATAATCATCTTGTCAATTACATAAAAGCCACCTGACACAATAGACTGGGGGGCGGGGGGGGTTTGTAATCTGAATTCTGAGTAGCATGGACTAATATATATAGCTCCCTTTATTTTAAAAAGTATACTGAAGAATCCAATGGCACAGATTTGCATTAAAAATAGAAAAGGAATGATGTGGGATTGCACAAGATACACAACTGTGTAAAATATGGCACACTGCATATAAACACAGAGATTAAATACAAAGCAAAACAATTCTGAATAGATTTCTCCCAATAACTTTTGAAACTTTAAGCTTCAAATTTGCCTTTATGATGTTCTTACTGTTATACATGTATAACGTTTATAACATGGATACATGTGCCAAGAATACAATTTATTTTCTTTTATATAAAAGTGATCTTTAATCAGATATATAATGAAATCTGTATATTCAAGGAATTGTGCTATTATTGCAGCTGTTAAATTCAGAGACCAAGTTTTTCAAACTGCGTGTACACATTTGCGTGTACCAAAGCTCTGACTTGTATATACATATTGGGTGAATTGGTGTGCACAAAAAAAGTGCACACATCTGTAAAAATATGAGTTTGATGTTTTTGGACACTAAATATTTGAGAAAGGAGACACACACCAGGGTACCTCACATTATCTGAGAAAGCACAGTAATACATGTTGATCCAATTAGGAATTTGCAAGGTAACATTTACAACTCATTAATTGGAACAACCCCCAAATATTTATTTAATAAAACACCTGCTACAGGCCTGTAACATTTTCCTGAAGCCTTAATATGAATACGCTGCAAGTGTTTACAGTTCCTAGTGAGACTTACAGACTAAGCAGCCTGAAGATGATGGAAATATGAAGGCACATAAGGACACTTTTGGAAGTTTGAAGATTAATGGATTGTTATGGTGCAGAGCAGCTAGCGCACTTGAACTCAAGTAGTGGATAATTTCTTCAGGAGAGAAATGAGTGGACAGAAGACTCATGATTAATACTTATCCTAATCTACTTTTATTTATAAATGAATCATTCCTGCACAGAGGTTTTTAACAGAGTGGGATTTAACAGTAAAGCAAGATAATTTGTGTTTGAATGCAGAGGCTGACAGCAAAGATTTCTCTCACTACATGCACTCAGACAGTCTCTGTCACATCAAAGCTCAGAGTCCCTTTCCATATGTAATCTTCATCTCTCAGCCTGAGAGAGTCCCTGGTTCTCATCAGAGCTGAAAATGCCCAGGCTTTTAAACTAGTTTTCGTATCTCGAGATAATATTTTTCAAATGTTATGCCACACTCACAATACTTTTCAAATATTATATCCTCAGCTAGCCATGCCTAGGGTTACTAGTGTTGGGCTGCTTAAAAGCAGTTTAAGAAGAAGACACATTCTTCATTATAAACAATGAATGATTTGTTTTTCTGTGGACAGCAGAGAAGAATTTTTTTTTTACTTTTCTTTTTTTTTTTTTTTTGAGTGGGGTTGAAAGAAGGCACCGTAGGCTTTAATGAGCTGTGTGCAAGGGGAAGGGAGATGGATGGAGTATCCACTATTATAAAGAACCTTCTATGTCTCTCCCTATTCTGAAAGGGCCCACTAAATAGCTATATAGTTTGTGCTGCCTCCAACAAGCGGCTCTGCTGTAGCTTTTCAATATTGTTTTTACTTCATTTCACAAGAAGTTTTCTTTAGTGGCAGGACTCCTATAAAGTGTTCAGCAGAAAGAGCTAAATGTCTGCCCACTTTGGGGTAGTGACTGACTATAATCTTAAATGTAGATTACAAACATAGACAGAGATTCTGATCAGTGTAATTCCTAATGCAGAGACAACCTTATTGTCACTTCCTGATTTGGAATGCTTTGCTTTGTGTATTGCTTTTTTTTTTAAATGTAGGAGTTTTGCTTGTTTAGTATGGAACAAAAAATTGAATATGACCTTAATGTAATTACTTAGTCCTTTAAAAAACAACATCCATTTAAATGAACCTTCCTGGTGGGCAGATAATTTGGAGATTCTTGGACTCTCTGAAACATTCATTTATAAACATTCACTTTTTTATTTTAATACACAGAAACATCAATTAGTGCAGCTAGGAAATGCCTTATATTCAACACAGATCCTTTCTTCTCCCAGCTGAAAGGTGGGGGCTTGCACTGTCTGGGGAACTGAAATAGGGTAGGGAAATGAACACCTTCATTCTGAGGTGTCCTTTTATGTGACTCAATAAGCAAAATGTGTTTGAACTTCAGTGTTGTTTTAAAATAGAGTTACTGGCAACTACACAAAGACGACTGGTGATTAATTTAAATATGCTACTTGGCATCTACAGCATAAACACAAAGTTTTTGCTGCCATATGGGTGATAACTTAAAATCGTAAGTTTTTGACATTATGCTTGCTTCAGTTTGACATGGTTAGATGATACCAGATGGTTCACTGAAGAGGGCATATTCTTTGTTTCTCAGACTGAGGAACCAAAAACATCTCTACGTTTTATCAGCTAAAGTATCGTGAAGTTGTAAAACAACAAAAAGCTGCACATTATAGTGAATCACCCAAGGGTTCACACCAAATTATAATGCTAACCTTGAGGATACCTTCCCATGTCTACTTAAGATAGGAGGTTGCCTAACAGAGGTGGTATTCATGAAGGTTTCACAATACAGTCGGCTGCATTAATGGGCCTCATTTAATGTGCTTCTGTTCATCAGAAAATGACCTAGTACACTGCTGAGAATAGTTACTCCTGTCTCATTCAGAGATGAGCACTGTAAAGCCATATATATTGTTGAAGCCCAAACTCACCTTCAGAAATATTAAACAAAAAACTGTTTTAGTACTTGAAGGAAAACAAAACCCAAAGAGTTAACAGCCCACATATATTATCAACAGGATAATCCCATGACAGATGTAGAAGCAAGACCGTCAGGAACCAGTACACGGTATCTGTGCAAGAGGTCTGCCAAAAGCTAGATATTGCTGTTGGAAAAACTATCTTTCAGATCTGCTAACAGCTGGGGGAGGAGAGTAGGAACTGGTCCTTTCCTTATCATATTAGGGTCGGGGGAAAGGTAGGAAGGAAAGAAAGAAAGAAAAAGTGACAGAGTGAGCAAATGGCACATTTCTTTCATAAATAATTTAAAATAATATTTTTAAAATAGTCCAAATACAACTATTTCATATTTCATTAAAGGGAAAAAGTAATTTTGAGGAACTAAATCCATTCAAGGATTCTTATTCTGAATGCCCGATACATAAATGTCAGCATTAGTATATATCCCTTTTCCATGGCATAGCTGTGCATGTCATTTGATACATAATCCAGTGAGCTTTTATTCTGCAACCACAATATGCGGGAGATCCAGATGGGCTAGTACTGGAGGAAGTGAAGCAGTGATGAGGGAGCACAGCAAGTGTTATTCATGACACTAATTAGGTTGCATTTTAAAAGATGCTTTTTCTATATTTTTATGTCTTTCTTTGAAACTGTGTAAAAATCATTATGAAAAATTGAGGAATTAATTTTTGGATAGATTCCACATTTCCTTGTTTTCTGTATTTCCTTGCTTTTAGACATATGCACAGGAGGAGTGGTTGGGGAATATGCATATACAAATGGGTTTAATTTTGAAAGCAAGCTACAATTAATTCTTCTCTCTGACCCCAAATTATACTAAAATTCTGTTATTTGTGGAAGCGTCATTCTCTAAATGGAGATGATGAATTTTGGCTTCACATCTAATTTAGATACATTTATCATTAATTTTCCACATTCTCCTTCCTAACCTTTTGTTCTGAGAAAGCCAAACTGTTACTGTAGTGTAATTATTAAGTAAAAGTGTCAGTATTCATTATTTCCTCTGAAAACTATCATTCAGAGTTGTTACCCATTTTAACCCACCAGATTTTAAGCATTGCCTTGGAAAAGATTATTCTGCTGTACAATACTCTGATGAGGATTTATTTTTCAATATTCACATTAAATAAAGGAACACATTCACCGTATACCTATGTTGAATAATCTTACATAAACTACAGAATTCCATCATGTTAAGATGGAAGGGGGGGAGGAAACAGCCCAAATCAAGCACCAATATATACATAAGTAATTGCATGTTTTAAAAGAAGACTCAAACCTCTGAAAGACGCATTTATAAATCTCTCCCTTTTTCCCTTTTATGAGACTTCTTGCCACCATTTCCACCAGCAGTTGGGTCTTAACATTTAACATTCACAGAAGCTGACAAGCTTAGCAAATTCTTTTGGCTCTGGGTACTCATCTGCCATGAAAATCAGCTTGCATTTTTTTTTAATGTAACTGGTAGCTAAAAGGAGCTCCTTATCTCAATACATGAAATTAGGAAGACATAATTAGGGAACATAACTGGTTTTAACTGAGGAACTGGGGAGATTCTAGTAAGGGTCTGCTATTTATGAGAGATAAAAATTCAGATCTAGGGTGTTCCTCAGACTTCGTTTTTGTGGGAAGGAGTTATAAAAGAATTTTAATATACTGGTTGTTTGGGGTTGTGCTATATTCAAGGGAAACCATAAGAGTATGAGTGTGTAAGAATCAGAGATTGAAGGGTGGTTTGTTTGTTTTTTTGTTTTTTGGTAGGGGGGATATAGATTAAGCATCTCTCAGTAGCATAATTTGGAAAAGAAGCAAAGATGGAGGGGAATGGGGGAAGTGGAGTTGGACCATAGTGTTTGTTTTAAGAACAGAGAGATGATCATTCCAGAGAACTTCTTGGCATAGATAGCAGAAAGTATGAGAGGGATCATTCCAAAGCATGTTCTTTACAGAAGGATTAGGGATACTAAGGGAGGTAGGAAGAGGAAACCAGTTGTTGGGGCCCAGAGTATATAAGAATGTTATTACACAGTCTGACAAGATGAGTGAAGTAATATCTTTTCTTGAACCAACTTCTGGTGGTGAGAGAGACAAGCTTTTGAGTTTACACAGAGCTCTTCTTAGCTCTGTATGGCTCAAAAGCTTGTCTCTCTCACCAACAGAAGTTGGTCCAAGAAAAGATATTACCTCACCCACCTTGTCTCTCCAATATCCTGGGACCAACATGTCTACAACTATATTTCATACATTACATAGTCTGGATTTCTACTGCTGTTAATATAAATCAAGATTTTTGGCACCATAATAGTTATTAGGCTGAGGGGAAAGGGCAGGAATCAGGAAATATTTGCAATGGATATCACTTTCAATATACACCATGAGTGAAATTCATCCCTGTGCAGTTAGCAAGGCTGAATGTAGAGTTTAAGTGATGCATAAGACTTGTGCCAGCCCTCTGTGAATTGAGCCCTGTGAGCAAAAACAATACCTCCCCCATCCATAATGATACAGCTGCAACATGACAACATTTTGCAGTGTTGTCCTGGAGAATTCCTTGCGATTTTCATATTATAATGTATTTCAAGGATGAACCTTTTTATTTATTTATTTACATATGTACAACCACATTTCCCACTCCCAATCTGATATAAATTCCCAGAAATACAGAGATATTTACTCTATATTTACACTGAGATCTTCAGAAGTGCTCAGCAATGGTATCATTCCGCTTCTTCTGAAGTCAACAGAGGCCACTGGGAGCAAAGTGAAGCCAATACTGAGCAGTTTTAAAAATCCTAGCCTTACTGCCATAAACTAGAAGGGCTCTGTAGAGCAGCTTTTACAGGATCATTCATGAAGATACTGCTCCTTTCTTAAATTAGGTCTGGTTTTGGAGGAAACAGATGAAAGCACTAAGGGCTCAATCTGGCAAGACATCTTTTCCAAAGCACTGAGTTTGTGGGAGTTGAGGGTGCTTAATACCTTACTAAATGTTCTTGGAATTTCACAGATTCAGGCCCTAAATGTGGAAAGAGAGATGCTCTGAGTGCTATGGAGGCACCTGGTAGTGAGTGACTCAATAGTTAGGGTAGCATTCCAAAATCAGCTTAAAATAGAACATAGGAAAGTGATCAGGAACAGTCAGCATGGATTCACCAAGGGCAAGTCATGCCTGTCTGATCTAATTGCCTTCTATGACGAGATAACTGGCTCTGTGGATAAGGGGAAAGCAATGGGCGTGTTGTTCCTTGACTTTAGCGAAGTTTTTGACATGGTCTCCCACAGTATTCTTGCCAGCAAGTTAAAGAAGTATGGGCTGGATGAATGGACTATAAGGTGGATAGAAAGCTGGCTAGATTGTAGGGCTCAACGGATAGTGATCAATGGCTCCATGTCTAGCTGGCAGCCGGTATCAAATGGAGTGCCCCAAGGGTCGGTCCTCGGGCTGGTTTTGTTCAGTATCTTCATAAATGATCTGAAGGATGGTGTGGATTGCACCCTCAGCAAGTTTGCAGATGACACTAAACTGGGAGGAGAGGTAGATATGCTGGAGGGTAGGGATAGGATACAGAGAGCCCTAGACAAATTAGAGGATTGGGCCAAAAGAAATCTGATGAGGTTCAACAAGGACAAGTGCAGAGTCCTGCACTTAGGACGGAAGAATCCCATGCACCGCTACAGACTAGGGACCGAATGGCTCGGGCAGCAGTTCTGCAGAAAAGGACCTTGGGGTTACAGTGGACGAGAAGCTGGATATGAGTCAACAGTGTGCCCTTGTTGCCAAGAAGGCCAATGGCATTTTGGGATGTATAGGTAGGGGCACTGCCAGCGGATCGAGGGACATGATCGTTCCCCTCTATTCGACATTGCTGAGTCCTCATCTGGCGTACTGTGTCCAGTTTTGGGCCCCAAACTACAAGAAGGATGTGGGAAAATTGAAAGAGTCCAGCAAAGGGCAACAAAAATGATTAGGGGACTGGAACACATGACTTATGAGGAGAGGCTGAGGGAACTGGGATTGTCTAGTCTGCAGAAGAGAAGAATGAGGGGGGATTTGATAGCTGCTTTCAACTACCTGTAAGGGGGTTCCAAAGAGAATGGATCTAGACTGTTCTCAGTGGTAGCAGATGACACAAGAAGGAGAAATAGTCTCAAGTTGCAGTGGGGGAGGTTTAGGTTGGATATTAGGAAAAACTTTTTCACTAGGAGGGTGGTGAAACACTGGAATGCGTTACCTAGGGAGGTGGTGGAATCTCCTTCCTTAGAGGTTTGTAAGGTCAGGCTTGACAAAGCCCTGGCTGGGATGATTTAGTTGGGGATTGGTCCTGCTTTGAGCAGGGGGTTGGACTAGATGACCTCCTGAGGTCCCTTCCAACCCTGATATTCTATGATTCTATGATATATCCCTGTTTTATTTTGTTTCAAATGTGGGTGGCCAACTGGTGTGAAATTTCCTGCAGGATTAGTTTTTAAGCCCTTTGAAATGTATGTGCATTTTTGGTTCCTATCTCAATTTTTTTATAGGAATTCTTGTATTTGGACTCTAGCTGAACTTTTTCCTTGGCAGTCCTGCTTTTCATTGTCGATTGCTATCTCTAGGTAATATGGTCTATCAACACAAAACTTGGTAGACAGGTGTATCCTGTGGAGAACTGGTGCAACAGGGATATTTTTTAAAAAATTGGATTTAGGGTAATTTTTAGCAGTTATTCACATTATAGCTTGATGTTTATGTGCTGTGCACACAAACATGTTTGATGAAAGTTCAGTGCACACAGACCTGATTGGCTGATTGGGACTCGGCGCACACAAGTCTGTTTGGGAGGGCCAGGAATACATAAAGCCTTCCCTGTCAGGAGCTACACTTTTCTGTCAGATTTTATCCTACCTCAGAGAAGGTTCATGTGCAGCTGCTGACTGGTGAGGGGTTCATAAGCTTCTTGCAACAGATAAAATATTCTGTCAGTAGCTGCACCACTCTGTATAAGCTCACATTCTCCCAGTTTATCCAATTTTAGCCCCCAATTAAGGATTAAAAAACCCTAGGAGAGAGTAATGCATACAAAATTCTGTTGTGAAGTGGGTAGGTTTTTTTAAAGTGTGTATGAACCCTAACAAACCTGTAAAAATAAGGAAATGAAATATTAAGTCACTTACGAGTTCAGACCTTCTGCTCCTCCACCCATTAGCATACACCTTAGTATTACCCCACCACTATACATCACAGGACCTGTACCACTACATCCACTCCTATCCCCTAGGGATGTTTGCTTTCCATCACTAACATTAACTGCCATTCTGCACACAACCCTTTACCAAACTACTTTTCCAACACAACACCAAACATGCACAACTAATAATTTTGGCTGGGGGGTGGAGGGAAGAGGAGATATAACTTGGGAAGGGGTGTGGGCAGAAGGGCAAAAAGAAGGGGAAGAATTAAGGTGGTGAAGCTGCAGGGAAACTCTCCATGAGCCAAAAGCCCAAATGCCTTATAGCCCCCACCATAAGGGGAGTATATCAGGGCAGGGAAGGATGGTGCTTGTATGTTGGAGATAAGCTAGACCATGGTGTGTAAAGAAAAAGGCACATTCTCTTTCCTTTCCCAAAACACCTGGCAATAAAAATCTGACAGACACTTATGCATGTGTATGAGCTTTCGTGAGCTACAGCTCACTTCATCAGATGTTTACCGTGGAAACTGCAGCAGACTTTATATACACACAGAAATCATGAATCCTTGCAACAAAGCCCGTTGCCAATTGTGCCCACATATCTATTCAGGGGACACCATCACAGGGCCTAATAACATCAGCCACACTATCAGAGGCTCGTTCACCTGCACATCCACCAATGTGATATATGCCATCATGTGCCAGCAATGCCCCTCTGCCATGTACATTGGTCAAACTGGACAGTCTCTACGTAAAAGAATAAATGGACACAAATCAGATGTCAAGAATTATAACATTCATAAACCAGTCGGAGAACACTTCAATCTCTCTGGTCACGCAATCACAGACATGAAGGTCGCTATCTTAAAACAAAAAAACTTCAAATCCAGACTCCAGCGAGAAACTGCTGAATTGGAATTCATTTGCAAATTGGATACTATTAATTTAGGCTTAAATAGAGACTGGGAGTGGCTAAGTCATTATGCAAGGTAGCCTGTTTCCTCTTGTTTTTTCCTACCCCCCCCCCCCAGATGTTCTGGTTTAACTTGGATTTAAACCTGGAGAATGGTCAGTTTAGATGAGCTATTACCAGCAGGAGAGTGAGTTTGTGTGTGTATGGGGGTGGGGGGGATGTGAGAAAACCTTGATCTATGCAGGAAATAGCCCGACTTGATTATGTAAAGAGTTGTCACTTTGGATGGGCTAGCACCAGCAGGAGAGTGAATTTGTGTGGGGGGGTGGAGGGTGAGAAAACCTGGATTTGTGCTGGAAATGGCCCACCTGTTGATCACTTTAGATAAGCTTCAGAGGAACAGCCGTGTTAGTCTGTATTCGCAAAAAGAAAAGGAGTACTTGTGGCACCTTAGAGACTAACCAATTTATTTGAGCATGAGCTTTCGTGAGCTACAGCTCACTTCATCACAACATCTGATGAAGTGAGCTGTAGCTCACGAAAGCTCATGCTCAAATAAATTGGTTAGTCTCTAAGGTGCCACAAGTACTCCTTTTCTTTTTAGATAAGCTATTACCAGCAGGACAGTGGGGTGGGAGGAGGTATTGTTTCATGATTTCTGTGTGTATATAAAGTCTGCTGCAGTTTCCACGGTAAACATCTGATGAAGTGAGCTGTAGCTCACGAAAGCTCATGCTCAAATAAATTGGTTAGTCTCTAAGGTGCCACAAGTACTCCTTTTCTTTTTGCGAATACAGACTAACACGGCTGTTCCTCTGAAACCTGTCATTATGCATGTGTGTAACTTTTTTCACATTCATAATCCATATAATGACAAAGCCCCAAATTTACAACAGGATACATTTACCTTATGTAGATGCAAAACTATTACAGCTGCATGGAAATTTTTTTTTACAACAAAATCATTTTTGACAACATTTCCTGATGTTTTTGTGGAACCATTTGTGTTTTGTGGAACCATTTGTTTGATTCAAAGTGTTCTCTCTGTGTGTTTTTAAATGAAAAAAAAAAGAAACCAACACATTTGGTTTCAATAAAAAAGTTTGCTTTTCAAAACCAACTTTATTTTTGAAAACAGACTTCATTTTTAAAATCCAGAAATTTGCAAACATTTTCAAAAAAAATTGTGTAAATGGAAATTTTTTATCCGAAGTACTTACCAATTTCTGACCTGTTCCAGTAATTGCCTTCTTGAATTCAATAAAATGAGCCAAGCGGTCTTTCATTTTAAGTTAAATTATTTCACAGAATTGCAAGGAAACTTATTCAACAAAACTTTTTAATTAAAAAAAATCATAAAACAGTCAGTTGACAATCATTATTTTATCAATTTGTTCATAATGCTTTATCCATCATAATGAGTTTCTCCAGAGTACTAAAAAGAAAGTTTATGGCCTGAAGCAAATGAACAATTTTTAAACTCGAGACATTTTGTATTGAAGTAAACATAAATGAGAAAGTAAAACATTAGAAAAAACAAACATAGAACATAAACAAATTACATACAATGGACAAAATATTAATTCAATTTTCAAACCTGGTTAATTGTTAATACTGTGCCAGAAACATATTTAGGGGCCTTGGATGCATCCAGCAGACTCCCCATAAACCCAATGCAGTTGCATGGAGGAAGGGGAGGGCTATACACCCTGTACCTTACTATCCCCCGGCATGAGGGCAAGGAGTAGGCTAAGATGGACAAAGGCCAGTATAACTGAGCTGGGATGGGGCAGTAATGGCTGTTATCTGCTTCTGGTGAGGGCAAGCTGTAGATTATTTCTCCCAGAAACACGGGTGGATTACCTGCCATCCTTTACACAGAGATTGATTACAGGCATAATCTAGTCCTGAATTTTTTTTAGACAGTGTATTAGATCTCTGTGCTACTAAAAGGGAATCAAGTCTTATGGATGGGCACTGTGAAACAGAGAAAATTATATATTATATATATGGATGTGATGGTGTTAACAAAACGTAAAAATGATTGAAGTTTATTAAAATTATTTATGAAAATTCATGACGTCTCAGAGATGGCACATTCACTATGTAATGCAAAACATGCTATTGTTAAATGTGCTTTGCACCATATTTTTATCTAACAACAAAAGAGTTTGAATTCTGAAATCAATGCACAAGAGCTAAACTGTTGGCCATGTGAGCTGTTTTCTTATGTAGCACCCAAAACTACAATAGGCATTTAATTAAGCACTGAAAAAATGAATGTTCTGATTACCTAAGTGTTTACAAACTAAGAGCCTGACCATGTAAACACTTGCACAAGGAAGTAACTTTACCCATGGAAGAAGTTCTATTAAATTTCATGGAATTACTTATGCAAGTAAAACCTGTCAAGTGCTTTCAAGTGACAGCAATCTATATTTAAGGTAAGGTGTGACAAATAACAGCAACAAACAATAAGGTGAAAATAGTGAGTAGGAAGAAATTGATTAGAAAAGTAATGTCATGCTGTTTTCTAGGTTTGTTGAATGCATACCTTAGGGGCACCACCATATTAATACCAACCCACCCGAAAACATACATTAAAAGACCATTAAAGTTGCAAAGTGAAGCAGTCAAAAGTGCACTCCTCTTGAAAATGTGTTTGCTTTCAAGTTAAATAACGATAATAAACTGCTTTCCCTTAATATACAAATAGTAAGTCAATGCAGCTCCTTGTACAATGTGGAGTAGTTCTGAAGTACCACATGGAAAGTGCTTTCTACCACAATGTAACTAGAGAGAACCATGACCCAAAAATTATATAATGAGCAAAATAAACCTGCTATAGGTTTCTGGGCATAATGGGGCATATTGTGCCATTGATCTAGGTGCAGAACTCCTCATGGAAATCAACTGGGAGTTCAGCATTTAAAAAAAAAAGTACTTGACAAGATACAGTTCATACTGCAGTGGGCCTAATGAAATCAAGGACATCACTGTATTGTGGAGGAGGATTTTGGATATTTCCTTGTTTGATTTTCTGAACAAAGGCAGTTTTGAATAAAATCTATAGAAGGTTCACATATTCAGAGATTCCAAGGCCAGAAGGGACACATTGTGATCATCTCGTCTGACCTCCTGTACAAAACACAGGCCACAGAACTTCCCTAAAATAATTCCTAAAGCAGATCTTTTAGAAAAACATCCAATCTTGATTTTAAAATTATCAGTGATGGAGAATCCACCATTACCATTGGTAAATTGCTCCACTGCTTAATTAACTTTCTCTGTTAAAAATTTTATTCCTTATTTCCAGTCTGAATTTGTCTAACTTTAACTTTCAGCCATTGGATCATGGTATACCTTTATCTGCTAGACTGAAAAGCCCATTATTTAATATTTGTTCCCCATCGTAGATACTCAGACTGTAACTAAATCACTCCTTAACCTTCTCTTTGTTAACCAAATAGAGTGAGCTCCTGGAGTCTATCACTATAAGGCATGTTTTCTAATCCTTTTAATCATGCTGGCAGCTCTTCTCTGAGTCCTTTCCAATTTATCAATACCTTTCTTGAATTGTGGGCACCAGAACTGGACATAGTATTCAACCAGCAGTCAAACCGGTGCCATATAATAAGCGCATTAGTGAACTAACCTTGTAGTCTTAAAACATTTAATTATATAACCATCTAGGTTATTCCTAAATATCGTCTCCATTTGGATTGTGTGTGATATTTTGAAAAATGAAGAAAAAATTCCAGCTCTTGAGTCTTCTTGGGTGTCACTGTTTTGTGCAGGGATCTGCTGAATGCAAGTCACTGCTCAGCTGGGTTGCTTCTGAAATCTCAGTCCTAGCAGCAGAGAGTACTCAGTGAGGGCAAATTAAGGGGAGCATGGAGTCCACTTGAAACACACAAGCCTGGGAGCTGGTAAGATGAATGAGAAGGAAGAGACTCATCTGGGGCAGAGATCGAGAACCTGCACTCAAGCGTATCCGCTTGACAAGGCTTCCTTAAAGACTCAGGCTATGGCTACACTAGAGATCTTACAGCGGCACAGCTGCATCAGTGCACCACTGTAAGCTCTCTAGTGTAGCTGCTCTAAGCTGATGGGCAACAGCTCTCCTATCGGCTTAACTACTCTAGCCCCGGCAAGCAGGGGTCGCCATGCTAGTGGGAGAAGCTCTCCTGCCGACATAGCACTGTCTACACTAGTGCTTAAACTGGCATAAATTATGTCTCTCAGAGGGGTGGCTAATTCAGCCACATATATTGATTTAAACTGTAGTGTAGCCATAGCCTCAATTTAAAAGGAATGATAGGGCTGAATGTAGCTGGGGAGAGAACACTTCCAGACTCTCCTCTGGCTGTGACAGGTCTCTGCTACAGCAAACAGTATCTACATGACTGCCAAGTATCTACCTGGAGAACCTGGGGCCTGATTCTTATCTCTCACTGGTTTTACAACTGTGTGTCTTCACTGATTTCACAGAGTTACTCCTGATGTATACAAGCAGAAAGTGGAGGCCAGAATCCAGCCCTGAGACCAAATTGTTGAATTTATTTTTCAGAGCATCATTTACATACACTACAATTTGTGCATAAGAACATGCATATGAGTTTAATTTTTAATGAAGGTATACATACATTCCATACATATAATTAAAATGCTTGAGCTGGAACCACTACCCCGAAAAAATAAGGTCAACTCTCCACTGAATAGCACTATGACATGAACATCTGTCACTTAAACAAATGCCACCAAGTAAATCTACCTAAAGAATTCTATTATCCATACAGAATGGAGAACAGGGTTATATTTGCAGGTTTATGGAGTGACATCTGTTTGAATGACAGATGTCTGTGCCACAAGAGTGCTGTGCACACTTTGTTTTATTGCTGGAGTAATCTCTTCTAAAGGACTCCATACACTACTACAATAAATTAAGAATTCTTACTTTTATGATAGACTCTTTATATATTTTTTTAAAATCTCACTTACCAGGGATTGTAGCTGTAAAATGTAAAAAAATCTCCATACATTAAAGGCAGTCTGATGTATTTAGAGTCCTCATGTTATTTATGCCAAAGCTTAAATCCATGTGTTCAGATTTCATTATCTTGGTTTGAGTATGAGATTGCAAACAATTCATGCAAATCTGTAAAACATTCATTATAATTTGTATTAAAATTAAACCCTGCTTTAGGTATTTCCAATTTGGGAATATTTATTCTTTCTACTGTATGTTATACTAGTCCATAACAATACTTATCATTGTATTGAATTATCTACTGCAGTGGTTCCCAAACTTGCTCCGCTGCTTGTGCAGGGAAAGCCCCTGGTGGGCCAGGCTGAGCTGTTTACCTGCTGCATCCGCAGGTTCAGCCGATCGCAGCTCCCAGTGGTCGTGGTTCGCTGCTCCAGGCCAATGGGAGCTGCTGGAAGTGGCGCGGGCCAAGGGACGTACTGGCCGCCGCTTTCTGCAGCCCCTATTTGGCTGGAGCAGCGATCAGCCGAACCTGCGGACGTGGCAGGTAACAAACTGGCCCGGCCCGCCAGGGGAATTCCCTGCACAAGTGGCGGAACAAGTTTGGGAACCACTGATCTACCGTATGATGGCCATTACACACACAGCACTCCTCTATCCTTAACTGAGCCTGTTGTGTGTCTACTAACTATATAGGTTATACTATACTAACTACTAATTATATTGCTACACTAACTATATAGGATAGGTTTGTAATTTGTGTAGTGTCTTCGTATTATCTTCACACTCAGATGCAATATCCTTGAATTTCTGCCTTAATAAGATCTTTAACACAGAAGGCTGTTATGTTCAATGGCAAAAAATATATTAACACAGAGTTAAGGTTGCTTGGTAGCGTGTCATTCCTTTGCAGAACATTGAGTTGAGCAAAACGCAAACTTCTGAAAACCAGAAAATGCATAGTTTAGGGTTCCCCATTCAACCTTAACTCTGCCCTCTTTCAGCAATGTCCCAATATACGCCTTTAATACATATAATTTATTCTGTCAATCCCACAGTTGCTGAAGTGTATAAGGTCTTCACCTCCTTTTACAATCTATTCACTCCCAGAATTCCTTCTAATATTATTAAAGGACAAAAAAGGGTGAAGGGAGGAGTTGCCCACACCACTTTTTCACTTTCCTCTTTGAGGAATGCCTCAATGTGTACATAGCACATACTCACACTGGGCCCTGGCACTATAGGATTCAGCAGGTTCCAGATGCTAGCATACATACACACTCACACTTAGTCAACCCCCCCCCCCCATAAAGAATGCCCAACATGTACAATTTAAGAAGCATTTAAAAGCCTTTTACAACTCCCTTGCATTTACAGGATGCCATCTCAACCTACATTTTCTCTTAACCAACATTAAAGAATTGGAACCCTTTCACTTCTCTGCTGACAATAGCCTTTGAATAAAAGGCTTGTGCCCTCCTACTGACAAAACCTATACAATTATGCACTGAAATGATGCATACATATCCTGAAGGTACACATGCAGCTCTTCCCTTTGGTCACACACATCAAAGGGCGCAAAACATAGATCTCCTCCTATCATACGCACAACTGTGTCATCCCCCTCACATGGATCCGACGAAGTGGGTAGTCACCCACGAAAGCTTATGCTCCAATACGTCTGTTAGTCTATAAGGTGCCACAGGACTCTTTGCCGCTCTTACAGATTCAGACTAACACGGCTACCCCTCTGATACTTGCCCCCCCCCCCAAAGTAATCCTTAATTGTGCATTTCCTGAGTTTTGCTCAACTCAACATTTTGACAGGGAATGATACACCACCAAGCAACCTTCACTTTGTATTGACATAGCTTTTGCCATTGAATGTCCTAGGTTTTTTTAACAGGAAGAGATATGTGGCTGGTAGGAGTTAATTGTTATTCAGGCAGTTGTACACATCATCATGTCCTGCAATTAACAAGCAATGGACCACATCAGCCTGTAGTCAGCAATCCCAATATCATGGTGTACTCCTTGTTCTCCCACAAAACTCCTGCAACCTCAAGATCCAGGAATCATCCAGAATCTACATGTTTGCAACCCTGGCAGCACACACTTCTTTTCCGTCAGCAGTCAAGTACCTGTGTTGTCTGTACCTCCGCTCTGTTTGTCTTTGGAAACTGTGCATTAATCTACCCTGAGATCAAGAAGTAGCCACTTGCCCCCACACTCCACTTATACCCCCAGGGATGAGTAAAATACAGATTTTCTCAATCAATCAATCCAAGGCTTACCTACAATCAGTGCTCATTGCCTAATCCTTACATAACCAAAACCCCTATCCCTGTCCCAGTACCCCATTCCCTACACCGCACACAAAGTCCCTTGTCTCTGGCTTCTCCCCACCAGTCATAACAAAAAAAAAAATTGGTAGACTGGCTGCTGACCATTCTACTGTATTCAGTAAACCTCCCCATAAAATAAAAACACATTATAACAGAGACAACTTACAACAAGCAACACAAGTTATTAAATCTTTACTGCAGAGGTGTACAAAAGTTTGTACTAAAAATGTCAGTGGCAGGGTGTTCACCAGGGGCAATGCCATTGTCACATTCCCTTAAACTATCCAGACAAGCGTACAGTGGCTGCATACAAACCCCCTCCCATATTTTTTTCTTTATTAGTGCATGCACACTTCCAGACTCTACCTCTCTTCACACAAAGAACTGAAGTGTCCTTAAATACTGTTTACAACTTGCGTCCCCCAGAGACTTAATGGGTGCCAGGCTCTACCATGGATAAATATAGACCAGCTGAGACCATATTTACCTGCAGCACAGCAAAAGTTTGAACTTTAGTTCTGCGCCAAAAACAAACAAATCACCTACCTAGAATTTTTTGGGAAAAAATGGCTATTTATTCTGGGTTTATATCTCCAAACTCCCTGGCTCAAATGATCCCAAACTGGAATAAGTACTGGAGTACTATACACATCCCATAAGGCAATGCAGATTGAACCTCTGATGGAGCTGCAGGGTACATCATGGAAGTCCTGTAACAGTGCATTAAGGGAGATATAATCCAGCCAGGGAGCCTAGCACATAGAGAATAATGGGTACATCAGGTTTATGAACTACACCTCCTATGAAACAACAACAGACAAAGGATGACAGAAACAAAATATTATCATAATCCATTTCACAGATGGTGGAACTGAGGTAGAAAAAGATAAAGGCTAGGACATTCAAATTATCTTAATGGAGTCAGGCCTCCAACTCCTATTAATGTTTTCATCCCAAGGTCACAGAGGAAGTTTGTAGCAAACCTAGGAACTGAACCTGGATCTCCTGAGTTCCAGGCTCATGTCTTAACAAAAAGGAGCAATTTCCTTTCCAGACTGTAGTCCTCTATTAATCCACAAAGCACAGACTAGTTTGAACATTGCCAACATGCTTCCACTCTGATTTGGATGTACAATCTCTATTACAGGAAAGTTATTTCAATAAAAAAGTAAATATTATAACATGCTACCCATGTATGTCTATTATGTGAAACAAATATTTAAATGGATAATATGAGAAATAACCTGTGACCACATAATCCTATATTGTAGTAATAGATCTTATTATGCAAGATATGACAAATATGTTTCTAAAGTTTGGAAAAATAATTGTAGAGTATCATACTGTACGGGTTGAATTATTTGAGAAATAGCATAACAAAGTGATAAAAAACAAAAGGCCAGACTGATTCCCGGACTGATGCTGAGCAGCACCTTACCACAAGTCACCGATACTACTTCTCCTGAGTAAGGTTATGAGAATTTGGCCTTAAATGATAATGCCTATGTTTATAAAATGCTTTCAGATCCTTCAGATTCAAGATGAAATAAACTACATAAATGTAAGATATTACTATTTCAATTTCCTTTTTTTATTTCACGGTCAATATTCATTTTTATAACTATGCTGCTTTAGACTAGTTTAATTATTTTAAATGTGCTGTTATTGGAAGTTATTGAAGGGATAAAAATCAATTTACTGACCTTTCTCTCCCCTCCCCTATTTTTTTCAGATAGTTTCCTTTGAAAGTTTTGCTTGATTTTGTAGGGGGAGAGGAGGTTATTTTATTTTATTCTTTTTCAAGCTCTTCTGTGCCTTTAAAGTGATAGATCTAATACTTCAAAGTATTTTATACCACTAGTATATATTTTTAAAAAGGAAATCAAGCCATTTATTTGTTACAGTACAAAAGAGAATTCTGAAATCATAACAACCTTAGGCTAATTTACATTAGATGAAAGTAATTGAAACTAATTGATTTGAAAAAAGTATTTTACATGGGTGATTTTATTTATTCATAACACCTAGCTACATCTTTAGCTGCTAATACATCTTTTTAATTTACTTACCGTACATGTTTTACTTATTGGTATTAAGAACCATGAACTAATATATACCAATCATACTGAGATAAGTGCGCAAATATAATTTGATTATTTAAAATGTGTTAAAATTATCAAAACGTACCAATGCGACATTAAACTCAGACGACTACAAAGGAATGATCACACATACTGTACATTAGAACTCTGATTATCCAAAAGATAGATTGTATCACTCAAACTTCAGAGCACTGAGGACTGGAATAATGAGGGGAGCTGGCTAGCCAGGGTCCCCTATATGCCAAATGCAAAGACACTTGGTTCCCCTTGTTCTAGGCAGCTGGCTGTCTTGCCCGAGACCTGCTGGCTCAGCAGGACTACAGCACATAAGCCCCAGGATGCGGAAATAGCCCTCCCTGACAGCTGTCTTAGTCCATCTCACATGAATTTTAATGAAATGTCATAATATTATTTTCTTCTCACAAAGTTAGTTTTAATAAAGCCTCTGCTGGCTCCCCACAGGTATTACTTCTCTCTCCCAAGAACCTCCCTTTCTTTCTGTCCTTGATCTTTCAATTCTCTCATTCATTTTGAACTGTATGGAGGGTATCTGTAGAGTATTTTGCATAGTGACCAGCAGAAGTGGAGACAGTGCTTTGTACTGGGCCCAATATTATCCACCTGCAGGAAAACCTCTACAGTGTTTCCTCCTAATCCTTATCTACAAAATGCAACTCCCTTCTCTCCATCAGCTCGTACATATAACTAAATTCCTTGCCAGACAAAATCAGCTCCACTTTGGATGGAGTAATAAATATTTTGCAAGGGATCTGACAATGTACAGGTCTTTGGGCAGCTAACCATACACACACACACTAAAAATATTCCCTTTCATCTTCATGCAGTGCTGGGAGTTTCTGATGCTTTTACACTGACCAAGGATAAATTAAAAAATAAAAGCTTGCAGTGCAAAATTTTCAGTGTCTTTAATTACTGAATGAAAAATACATTGTCAGATGCTTTGCTATTAATTACATATCATCACCTGGAAACGTGTGGCTGGTGAAATTAAGTTCACAATGAGTGATTCAGACCCACTTTGCATAAAAACAGATTCTAAAGAACATTTAAAATGCTCTAAAAGAAAAGCCATTAGTAAAGCTGTTGCCTATTATAAGGTAATTCTTAGCAAAATGATTAACTGTTATTAAATACATAAGCATGTGTCTAAAGAGTGTGTGTTCTATACAGCACACTTCCTACTAAAATTCAGACTGGTGAACTTAACGAAAAATAAACAAAAAATCAAAATAATATCCTGATCCTCCCCCTTCTGAGATCAAAGGCATAACTTCCAAGTCATCATTGGTGTAAGATCAGGGCTTCAGTAAATATTTCTTTGTCAATAGGAAGAGAATACCAGGACACCAACTATGACCTTGAATTGCACAAGTCATAAATTGGCACAGAATTTGCCCAAATAGGAAATAATTTATAATGTAATTACTGGTCCAGAATATATAATAGCTGATATTAAACAGTTCACATTTAATTACAGCATAGTGGCATCTGAGATATTACAGATATTTCCAGTTGTATGTATAGAGAAACTCTGGCATCTAGCATACTGCGTAAAGAAGATGAAGGTGAATATTGGCAACCACTCTAACATCGTGCAAAGGGCATATCTAAAAGCAGAATTTTTTTTTAATTTAAAACAAAAACTTTACAGACAACCTCAGTACACTCCCCTACCCCCTAATTTTGGTTTCCAGGTGTTGTCTGCAAGAGCCAGGACTCGGAAAATTCTGCTTGATTCTTGTTGAGGGTGAGTAATTTATTACGGGGGAGTGAAATGCTGTTATTTTTCTCATTAACAATCACTGAAATAAAGCATTGGTACGTGTATTTTTTGTCTGGGCTGCAATTTTGCATGACAATTTTGCAAGACATATCTATATGGATATTCTTCTCTGTGCGTGTTTGTTACATTTTTGGCAAACATATTGAATTCGCAGTTTTATAATACTATTCAAATATCCCAATCACTAGGACTTCAGTACTATGGTAACAGGAGGAAGCAGAACAGCAAATGCACTGGTATGATCTTAAAGGCAAGCCAAGTAAGTTAGTTTTCAGTTAGTTTACCTATATCGGGATAAATTAGTAACCGCTATGATAAAATACATAATAAAATACCTAAATTTTAAAAAAAAAGTTTTGCTCAATGTATGTGAAATTCAAACTATCTGCACTCTGCAGGGGACTGCCTTTAAAGAGAAAATTCAGTCTTTCCAACTATCTTTGACAGATTTGCCGCTCCAGCAGGAAAACTGGGAATTAACACTTCACTGGGCTAATGGACTGAAACCTTCACTAAGACAATCAAGACAACACAAGTTCACAAGGACCCAGAGATTGATTTATTTCAGTGCCATTTCAAGCATCTTTATGTTTAATACAAATTAATTTACAAGGTTACTGGCCACACTCCTAAGCATGTAGCGGGTGTTGAAGCCACCTCTTCCACAGCTGGTTCAATGATAAGCAGTAATGGCACATGCCTCTTACTTCTGTATTTCTTGCTGTTCCACAAACACAGTCAAGGATTTGACTTTAATCAAATTTAGAAGAGTGAACGCTATAGTACATGCTCACAAAAGCCAGGAAACTCAAAGGAAAAACCTTAATATTGTTTATAAGAGAGCTGTAGTCTGACCAATGCCTTGTGCTGCACATCACTGTAAACCTGAGAAAAATCAGCTATTGTGTATTCATGCCACACATGTGATCCCTTCCTCTTCTTGGGCTTTATTGTATTTCTTTCTGATCTCTTTCTTTTAAACAAATTACACCAAAGGTGGATTGTTATCCAGAAGTGTTATAAACACAATTATGGACTGAGACTGTTCTAGGACATAGTCTGACTGGTCGATTACGTCTCTATAATTCCTGGTAGGGAAATAAAATGAGTTAAAAGCAAAGAAGCCGGTTTGGAGGGAAAAGCAGCTGAAGCACACACGCCCCCACACGCGTGCGTGCACACACACAGACGCGCACTGTTGTTTCTTTGGTTTTCTTACGTTTAATTGGTGTCTATGCCCAGCCATAATTTCTTTGGTTACCTTTTAAGGTTTTAGTTGCTCATAGTTTTAGTTGCTAACAGGAAAATCGGGAGCTGTTTAGCACTATCCGTTCCTCATCCCTCATATAAAACTAGAACTTCAGAAAGGGGCCTGGAAGCGAACAAAATGCCATTAAGTGCACCAGCTGGCGCCATGCTTTTCAAAGGAAGACACATTAGTTTCAGGGCATCTGGCCTTCCCATGGTACTCCACAGCAGCCAAGAAATATGCAAGTTTCCAAAAGCTGTTTCACGCTCCCAATTCAGTTTTATAAACAGACACCAGAACTTAACTCCTCTAGGCTGTTAGGCAGATCCAGCTGAAGAGAAGCAAGGGAGGTAAATGACAGGGATTTTGAAATGACTCTGAAATCAGAAGGGTAAGAGGGTGGGGGGGGGGAAGGAAAATATCCAGAAGTGGAACATCAGCTTGTACAAAAGATCATGAATTGTGTGTTGGAGGAGCATGCTGGGGCAGGAGAAGGGTCATAAGGAGAGGAGACCTGGGGGACTGGTTCAGAGATGGTGATTTACGGGATGGAAGCAGAAGCCCACACGAGTGAGGTCAGTGGGTATTCAGAGAAGTTGGAACCTCAGAGGATTGCTTGGAGTTGTGGGCTTCACCTAAACCCAAAACTCCACACAAACTTCACAGGATGAAGAACACCCTGAAATCACCCAGTTTGGGTTCACTGAAACCCAACTGGCAGGTTTCACACAGCTATAGTTATAGGACTCTTTGTCTAAAATTAAATTTAAAAAAAAATCAAACCTCAGAGACAAACAGCATATTTAATAATGAATGATAAATACCACCACCAACAGCCAGCTGTTATATAGCACTTTTCCTCGGTAGATTTCAAAGTGTTCTACAAAGCAGGTCAGTATCATTTGGGGAAACTGAGGCAGAGACATGAGACATGATTTTCCCACAGTTATTTAAGAAAATAAAAAAGACATTTTAAAGGGTATAATAAAACATATGCAGGCAAGATTTTTTTTAGTAAATGAAGTAATCAATTACCCACTAGAGTAAAAAGAACAAAGGCCTCATCTACATAATATAATGCTCTTGGCCCATTGTTTGGTCAATATTACAACCTAGAGGGCAATTGTTCTAAAGAAAAAAACAATAAATTACATTATTTCAATCAGCCCCTTCCCTCCACAGTTAATTAATATAATAGCTTGATTAAGAAAAAAAAAACACACATCTTGCAGAATTCCTAAACTTCGTTTTCCTTCTTAGCTACATCACAGCTTTTGTGCCATTAGACATTCAAACCACCAGAGTTATACAGTTTACTTGAAAAGGCAATAAGGCTAATAATACTGACAGATATAAATTGCCAAACTCATTCCAAATAAGAAATAGAAATGCTGGGCATATAGGAAGAGAAATGTAAGATCTGTTAAGAAATTATTGGAGTCTATTCATTCTAGAAAGAAAAGGAGTACTTGTGGCACCTTAGAGACTAACCAATTTATTTGAGCATGAGCTTTCGTGAGCTACAGCTCACTTCATCGGATGCATACCGTGGAAACTGCAGCAGACTTTATATACACACAGAGAATATGAAACAATACCTCCTCCCACCCCACTGTCCTGCTGGTAATAGCTGATCTAAAGTGAGCATCAGGTTGGGCCATTTCCAGCACAAATCCAGGTTTTCTCACCCTCCACCCCCCCACACAAATTCACTCTCCTGCTGGTGATAGCCCATCCATTTGCTGGTGATAGCCCATCTGCTGGTGATAGCCCATTCTCTGTGTGTATATAAAGTCTGCTGCAGTTTCCACAGTATGCATCCGATGAAGTGAGCTGTAGCTCATGAAAGCTCATGCTCAAATAAATTGGTTAGTCTCTAAGGTGCCACAAGTACTCCTTCTTTTTGCAAATACAGACTAACACGGCTGTTACTCTGAAACCTATTCATTCTAGGTCATTCTGATTTGGCAAGTAAGAATGGGTAAGACTATAATAATATCCATAGAAGTTTTAGCTGTTCTGACTTGAAAATTATATAATAAAATGACTGTTGTATGATACAGAATTACAATTTTTAGATGAGTTATACTACTATAAAAGAATTTTAATATAATATGTTTAGCACCTTCAAAAGAAAGTCATCTTTGCACATAGTTGCCCAGTAAAATACTTTTTTCAATAAAGTCATTTACCAGGGACCAACTTGTTTTGCTACTATTACAGTTTCCCCTCTTACCTATTTTATTTTGCTTTGACAATGTATTTTAAAGGCAGTAAAGCAGAAAGCAGTAAAAGAAGCAATAATGAAGGAAGAGACACACAAAGTGATCCTTAATGGATTGTCAGCTCATGAAGGCAATTCACAAGCTGTAGCAAAATGAGTTCTATGCAGAAAAGAAATCAATACTCATTGTAGCATCCTTCCTACTACACTGCAATTTATCAGCTAAACAGAATACTGTCACATCTCATAGGCCTTAGAAAACTAGTTGCTCTCAGAAGCAGTATTTATTCTATACCAGTTCCACCACAGCTGAATCTGATTTGTTTATAGCATAGGTCCGCTGCCTTTCAATTTGAAAATCAGGACAGGGCAGCCTGTTTAACAACAAGAGCCAACAATTTTGCTTTATGAAGTGCACTCTGAGGGTCAGATATGATCCAGGGAATCCTGGAATATAGCCCGTGGCTGCCTTCTCCCTGTGATTTCAAGTAGAGGACAAAGATGTCCTACTGCAAATTTTTATTGCTGGTGATCTCAGACAAGTTTATTTCAGCCAAGCAGGCATAATTTAATGCACTTATTTTTAAAAGTAAAATACATGTAAATATGTATTATGCAAATTGTGTGTGGTTCTGGGTCTTCTCATGTGTTGTCAATGCAGCTCTTGATGTAGAAAAGTCTGAGCACCACTGCTTTGAAAAATAGGACAACAGAGGACCTATTTTGGAGAAAGCAAATTAAAGCCTTCCATGACTTAAATTGATCTTTAAAAAGCTGCAAATCTAGAAGTATTTACACAGTAGGAAAAACTCATGATAATGTAGCTTCTGTACTTACTAATACAGGTGACGATGAGGAGAGGAGAGTAAAAGGGAAAAAAATTAAAACCTTATAGAAATTTAGCCTTTCAAAATGCCATCACCGATGCCTGCAATTTAATAACTTTTTTTTAACTGAATTCTTGAATATTTACCATTTCAATCGTATACAGTGCAAACATCAGCTATCCTCAGAGATGCAATATGTTCTGGTACAATGCAAGATATGAAACACTGTATATGAAAACATAAAATTAATCAGTAAATATTGTCTCAGTCATGTAATACTTTTCTGTATTTTCACTGATCAACAATTGAAACTTTTCCCCTTTGATATCAGGCAACCATGTTCATGGACTTAATATATTATTTGGATACTTAATGTAAAATACCAGGCTAATTAACAAATGAAGACAGACTCTTTAGAGATTATTCCTGTTTCAACATTTACAAGTCTACAACTCTACATGCCCTGTAAAGCCAGTCACTATGATACATACATTATTCAAAAGAACAGGATATTTTAACTGTTACCAATATTTCTTCTGGATAAGCAAGCCTCTGAGGGTTTGTCTACTTGGTGAGATCATGTGCTCTATGGGGGTGTGATTTCTAAAGAGCACTAACATGATGTGTATTAATTGGTGTGTGAAGACCCTGCTGGTGTGCTTTAAACTAATGCTATTTGAAACAGTACTATGGTAAAGTGCATTTAGGAACATTTACTGCAGACTAATTAATCCACAACACATTAGCGTTCTTTAGAAATCACACCCCCATAGAGCACACCCCACTACCCCACCACATAGACATGCCTGAGTTTAAGCAATATAGGACTCAAAAGCTCATCACTTGGACAGATTAGCATATTTCTGCATGTCAGATAATACAAACAGCTGTTTAGCAAAACACAATGGGATTAAAGAGAAGATAAATCCAGAGTTACATAAGTAAACATATCAGTGTCTTGCTGAAAGAGCCAACATATGCTATAAACCTTCTAAATATACCAATCAGTTTGAATGCACTATGAAAAATCTATGTTAAATATCAGGGATGTAAAACAGGAATGAATGTATTAGAATGCTTTTTCTGGACAAAACCAATTCGGAGCCACCTGCTCTCTTTTATTGGAGAATGCTTGAAGAACCTTCCTCAGAATCCCTGTAGATGGTGATGCAGTTTCTGTTTCAAAATTCTTCATGGTGAGACTGTGTAAGTTGATGGTTAAAAAGTACAAATCTAGTTAAAATTGCCTGGGGCCAATCTGCCTGTTTATTTTTTTCAAATCAGTGCACAAGGTGTGTGTGTGTGTGTGTGTGTGTTTAGGGGATTTATCACATAACCACTCTGCGTATAACTGCTGATTAAATATGGGATATCCAGCTAAAACAAAGCACCAAAAGTACCATACCCCCACTTTTCTCCTTCAGTTAGGACCAGATTCTGCCACCCTTACTTACAGTGAATAGTACCTTACTCCACAAGTAGCGTCACTAAAATCAGTGGGACTCCTCAGGAATTAAAGTACTATTTAGAATGTGCAAATGTGACTGAATACAATCCTCTGAATTCTGCTCACTGTCTCAAACTGGCTCTGAAGAAAATTACTTGAAGGTAATCACTGAGGACTTCATTCCCCACTCCCATTACACCCCCAACTGCTACTACTGAATACTTAATATGTATCTATATACCCTACAATGTTATATGTCTTTTTTGAGCATTAGAGAGGCAAGGTGGATCTCAAGATGTAATATCTTTTACTGGACCAGTTGCGGTTGCAGAGAAAGACAAACTTTCAAGTTTACACAGAGCTCTCCTACAAGTATGGCATTACTGAGCATTTACAGTGATACCCTGAACTAGTAACCATGCGCGAAGAATATTCTCACGTTTATGTTTTACAAATGTTTTGGTTCCAGGGCAAAAAGAAGTCCTGATTGACACTCAGTAATTTTCCTCTGTTCGTCTTTAGAGGAGCAAACCATTAACACTGACAGGACCAAAACCACAGAAAAGAAACATCACGTTCAAACTGAGATTACAATTTTGTAAACACTCTCTTGATATCAGCTGCATGAACAAATAGCTTTCTTCAAGAACAGCCCAGCTGTTGCTGATATGCTCCCTCCTCCTCTCCAAGCAAAGTAAATATTCAGTCAGAATGCTGAAGGGACAATACAATAAATGGAGCAAAATTCAGGTGGGGTGGGGTCATCTCTTGTCTGGGAAAAAGCTGACTATTATTCTATTATTAAGTCATAGAGAGATTATATGGATTGTCTGTCTATATTAGTAACTTTTGTTTGCATTTTTGTGCTCAAGAGAGTAATATTGTCATCAGCTGCTTCAGTTATCAGGTAAGTATATTTACTTAGTATATTTAAGTATATTTAAGTATATATATGGCTCCCTGCCATATATACAAAGTATATATATATATACATAAAGTTCTGACTTTACAAAGAAACATTGACCTTGCTAGTTGATTCATCTACCAAAGTGATACCCTACCTAAATGCATAAAAGGAAAGTGAAACCCCACAATGCATGTACACCACACCGGCACACATGGTGCCTGTAAAAAAAACCAGTGAAACAGGTTTTTCCCTCCCCTAATATAAAGGATCAGCTTCCAAAAGGGGCTGTTATGGTTAGGGTGAGGTTGTGGGAATGAGCTCCCAACATCTATAAAATGCCTATAAAAGACCAACGTCTCTGATTGGCTATGATAGCCAAACTCCTGATCACATATCTTCATGTGGCAGGGTTGTTTGTTTTAATCCAAAAATGGAGGTGTAAAAGGTGGGTATCTGGTGCCTTTTAAAAATGACTAGACAGCTCATGGCAGATGGGGCTCTCCAGTCCAGGAGGACAGTTTAACTAGGAAAAGGAAAATTCTGGATCTACTAGGGCTGGGGCAACATGGCGGGAAGAGAGTGGTCCTATACTTAGTTTAGCTGGGGAAAGGCCCTCTCACTGTGGTGGATGTCAGGGATGCCAACCAATACAGTATAGTTTTTTTGGTGCAAAAGTGATTAATTCAGTGCAAACAGTTTTTTTTTTTTTGGTGAGTTACCAAAGCATAGTAGGAGATACCAGTTATAAGGAGAGGTGAGACTGGCCTGTATGCCTCTTTGCGAGGGATCACTGCTAACTGTGAAAGTATGTCTCAGCCCTATGCCAGAATTTTTCCCACTTCAAGTCTGGCAGCCACAGGACAGTAGGATTTCTGGTGGTCAGCATCAGACCTTTCTCTAGAGGGTCAAGGGAATTAGTGGCCAGAATGAAGAGTGAGAGAAAAAGCAATGACCTTCACAGCCAAAGAAGACCCATATTGTAAAAGTAGCAACACTGAATGTCTGAATGGTAGAGATGTGGAAATAGCTTACATGATGGTAAGAAAAAAATTCGATGTTCTGTGCTGACAGCAGGAAACATGATGGATGGGGAACGCAGCAAAGGAGTTTGGCTTAGATTGTAAACTCTTCTACATGTGTGATAAAACGGGATGGAGTCGAGGTAGTAGTAGGGTTGCTAAGTTTGGTTGGATGTATTCCTGGGGTTTTTATCACATGACATCTTTAATCCTGGAGACTCAGGACAATCCTGGAGGTTTGGCAACCCTTGGTGGTAGTGAGAAGTGAGTTGAGGAAGACGGCGATTGATAACAATACGAGTCCAAATTAAAGAGTACAAGTTGTTTTATGAACTAGCCTGATATCTAGTGAGACGGTAATGCTGCAGCACAAGACTCTTATGGCAGACTGTGGTAGAGTGTTCGGCAATGAGAAAACTAAGCACAAGAGAAATAAGAAATAAAAATAATATACATACAGTAAGTATGTGGCAGAGAAGTTCCCCTCACTTCCCTATTGGCAGCTTCCCTACTTGAATGGATACATCCCACAGCCCATAAAAAAACATGCTGTCCTGCAACCAGCAGGGCTCTATTCCCAATGGCACATGCACTGCCTGGCCTCTGCTGACTGGGGGAAGCAGATTTGGTCCAACTGCACATGATGGGTTAGGCAATATCTTTTACTGGACCAACTTCAGCTGGTGAGAGAGACAGATCTCTATGCCTTCATGAAGCTACCTTAACAGGCCCACCCACAGCAAAGCAGAGAAGAGGGATTGGAAAATGTAAGCTCTGGGGCCGGGACCATCTCTTTGTTCTCTTTGTACAGTATCTAGCACAATGGGGTCATGGCCCATGACTGGAACACTTAGGCACTACTGTAATAACATTAATTACTATAGGACAGAGGAGAAGGACTTTTACAAAAAGAGGAAAAAAGATTGGAACATCTGTTTGGGGAAGAGCCTGGGAGAACAGCAATACCCATAACAGTGAAACATGTATTAAATATTGCATTTGCTAACAGATTTTTATATTTTCACAATTATAAATAAATCTTGGATTAAACTTTTGTCAGAGTATTTGAAAAAAAATCTATAATATTAATACTATTACCACAGCAAGACCAGATGGCTGTGCTGAGTACACCACACCTCATGAGGTCACTGGAAGCACTTGCAGAAATATACCTCAGGCGTTCTTTAATCAATACTACCACACAATCTGCCATGCCTTATTGCTTAACTCTCCAAAGCAACCCTCCATCACATAGCTCCTTTTAGATTTGATTCAATGTGACAATACTCTGTGAATAAAGTGATTGCTTTATAAAGAAAGACTTTAAATAAAAATGATCCCAATAAAAAAAAAAAAGAAGCAGCAACAGAAACATCTTTCACACATCACTTCCCTAAGTTTGATTTGTTCCTGTTTCAAAGGAAGAAAAATTATTGTATGTGCTCACAGATTTTCATGTACTTGGAAGCAAAACACGTGTAGTTTCACTTAAATAATTGTGAGTCTAATCCTGAGCTTAGAAACTAACTGCCACGTAACCAGGTTCTGCACTGGCCTGATCAATGCCCATCGTTCCTGAGCTCAGTAAGGAAGCAGGGTGAGGAGCAAATCAGGGAGAGGGAAGAGGTAGGAATCTAATCCAAATGGCGTGACCATCAAGAAATTCCACTCCTGTTCTCCCCACGTATATGAGGTGTGTCCCCCTTTTAAAAAATAAAGGATTATTTTAGATGGCTTAGGGGTTGTTTTTGAAAATGGATAGTTTCCGCTGTTCTTACCAGTGGGCCCAAACTGCTCCCTAGCTGCCAACTCAACAGGCCATTTCAATTAATTAAGCTAAAAATATTTGCTTGTAATTGCATCAAAATCTGTAACAAATACTAGCCGCTCTTTCAGACACAAATGCTGTTTTCTGTCAATTAAAGATCCAGGGAAAATGCAGAAAATTTGTTTTCACGGGGTCAAAACCCTTATCCAGTGCTGACAGCCAGATAAGTCTTGGTGCATGGAGGTGAAGCTTCTCGCTCCCCACCTCCCTGTTTCCAGCTGGTTAAAAGAGTGTCAATTCACCCATTCCCTAATATTGGAATTCAGCGTCTGCTCTTCAGGTGTCATTTGGCCTGGGATAGCCTTCCCTCCTCCCTCAGATGGATGCAATGGAGAAGCACTGCAACCTGTCTGCCTTATGCTGAAGTTACCCTCCACACCCCAGCGAGACAGAGGGGCAGCCATCTAAGTGCTGAGCAGCTGACGCAAAGGGTTTCAGTAGGAGCCACAGAGCTCCATTCTGTTTGGCATGGCAGAGCTAGGATTTGTCCCAGTACAAATTATTTGTCTGCATTTTTTCTGGATCCTTAATTAGTGGGAAACAGCAAATGTGCCTTCGGAGTGGGGAGGGAGAAGGCTTTTAAATAAACAATACAGATGAACCTTCAAGGGAACATATTCAATATTTGGATTATTTGTGATCAGCTATATGACATGCACATTCCCCTATATGTGAATGATTAACAGATACTCCCAGGTAAGATGATCGCAATTCCTCTATGGAGTCGCATGTATAAATGTAGCATTTTACTGCTTTAGAATGAAGAGCCACATTGCAAACCCATTGCGCAATGTCACCCTGATTTTCAATAAGGCTAAATAGCTGCAGCCCCACTGAGGGAGGGGGCGTCAGCACCTCTAAAAATCAGGGAATATTGTACATTTTCACTTTAATCACCAGTTTTTGTTTTGGGGGGCTTTTTATTTCCCTCCTCACCTGTATTTTATTTGCTTCTGTTGCACAATCAAGACTACCAGCTGAGAATGTGTTAGGGTAAGGACAAGGACCCTGTGGGGAATTGTCACAAATTATAACAAAGTTGCAACCTTATTTGGATTGGTTATTCATCATCTCAAAATAAACATGTTAGATACTTTGGGGTAGATTTTATAATGCTTACTTTATATTATAATGACCCAATTTCCCAAATGCTACACACATAAGTAATCCTTTTGCCTTTCATGGGACATTTCATGTGTGTATATCTACTCATAGGCCTAAGTATCTGCTGAATTGAGCCATAAAGCCACCACATTTTGAGAAAAATACTTCAACTGAACATTTTCTATTTACTTTTTCACATTTATGTTTATTAAGATTTACAATAAAATTGGAGAAATCTCTACTCTGTAAGAATACATTTGGGTTTGTTTACTTCTCCCTCCCTCCATTACGGAATTCTTATTCCTTTAAAATCAGTTCTACAAAGATAAAAAATAAATCTGACAGATAAATGGGTACTTTAAGGTCAATTAGCAAACCCTTCTTCCCTCTCCACCCCCATAATGCACTGGCCTTTATCTGTTTTCAGTGATGTTTGTGACTTGATGAGTAAAAGAAAGCATGGAACAAGCATCCCAAGGAGCAGAGAATAAGTCTCTAATGCATTAGCATTATACCAGACCCACTGCTCCATCTGTTATCAAATTATAGACCATGGCAAACCCCATTATGTTATTGCTGTCATCATTATAAAATGGATAATTGCATTTTTCTAAGTGATATGGATATTGTAAAAAAAATGCAGTATAATGAGTTGTGTTCAATATTTAAAATTCTTCACATTTTGCAGATACTACAGTTATCAGTAAATTTGGGATTGTGCAAACATTTAGATGAACACATAGTTCCACTGGAGTTAATAGGACTACACACCCCGTAAAGATACGTTTGTGTGTAGTTGTTTTCAGGATCAGAGCACAAAATAGCAACCAAGGAGAGTAACACTGTTTTATTGGAATAAACATCTCTTGCTTTCCAAAGGTATTCTTAATTTTTTTTAAAATGTAGTATTTCTCTCCATGAAAATGAAAAGTCCATACTGCAATATTCTAGTCTTTAACAGAAAAGAAATAACTCATTGTAAAATTAACGGAAGTAAGAAAATGTTATTAAAAAGAAAAGAGTAATTATTCTGTACTGTTTTAATCTGCATTTAGAGAGAGATTACAAAGGGTGCCTTGTAGTCATCAATGCACATGCTGTATAATCCCTTCTCTCTAATTGTAAATTAAAGTGTGCATTATGATTTCAAAATAGCTAAAATAAATATACCTAAATGTGCACTTCACACACACACACAAGGCTTTTAAAAATGTACATATAAAACAATATACAAACACAAACATCAGTATCAGAGAAATCTCTGGATTTCCCTCTCTCAATCCTATTTGCCCATTTTTAGATCAGAGATATCCACCTAAATTACGGCTGCTAAATGCATAACCAACACCAGGATGAGCACAGTTTGCAAAACACAGATACAATTTAGTCTACTTCAGAAGTAACCACAAATACAATAAAATAATTAGCATCCTCTACAAGAAAGGCAAATACAACACCTGTGACATTATACTGGAGCTCAGGCAACCTAGGCTTGCTAACTGCTGCCCCATTGTGGTGTGTATTTTAACAATCATAAGTACTTGGATTACTCAAAACAAAACAAAAACTGATTAATATGTTTGTTTCCCATTTTGTTGTCCCTTAATTTTGTTAAAGAAATTAATAAATCCCTTAAAGATATAAACTGTTGTATATTGAGAGAGGTATTTGCTAAAGCTGAGCAGTTGACACTATCCTGCCTTTACTTACAACCACAATCAGATTACCCACAATATGAATAGAGCGGTTTGGGAGATGAAGTCCATAGTCAGCAGTCTCCCTCACAGAACCTGGTGAAAACCTGCAAGTTACACAGCAGAGGTAAGAAGTGGTTTGGAAAGCTGACTGTTCAAAGGGAATGGATTAACAGTGGAGAGGAAATGGGAACAAATGCCTATGGTAAAAAGCCAAAACAGGATTCCTTTTCAGTATCTAAAACTTGCAGCTATGCATGTGAGCAACTTTATTCCCCCGTGAGTGGGACTACTCAAGTGCATAAGTATTTGCAGGATCATGGTCTATGAATCCTTCTTTAATCAAGAGAAATAACTCACTGCTATGATTTCTACCATGCACAAAAAAAATCACCGGTTCCATGTTCTGGATGCCCTTGTCAATATTGTACAATAGACACAAAAATGAACATCTCTAAGCTGCCCCCAAGTCAGAATATCAATCACAACAAAAATATATATAACTACATTTAATCCCCTCAACTTCTCCTCTGTGAGGAAGAGGGGGGAAGGGAGTCTGATGAGTCCACTGTGGGTTGCATTGATTTAAGTCAGATCATGATTAAATCTCCTCACCCAGCCATTCCTGTGCCTACTTCTTTCATGCTCTCCTCTACACTTGGCATGCTCTCTCCAAATCTAGTCACCAAGCCAACAGCCTCACTCCATTCAAAACCCACCTAAAAACAAACTAACAAACAAAATGCCCTCACTTCTGCCATACAGCCCACAAGAAGGAAGCAATTGAAATTCAGATTAAAAACTGAGAAGGGTACATGAACAAAAATCACAATAATTGTGGATCCTATCTTTAAGATAAAATATTTCTCCTTCTCTCAAACTCTTATTAACTTATCAGCTGTAGTTTAAAAAAATGCACACATTGTACAAATAAATGTTACGGACTATCTTGCTACAATAAATACATGCACAGCCCTACATAAAAAGTCAATTCAATGGTATGTCCGATTTGTTTCACAAATATGCCACAGTCTCAGTGTCCAGCAATCACAAACAACAGGAATAACTGTTTTAGAAGTGAAGGTCATGCTCCATATTTTTTCAGATGATTCAGCCCTCCGCTATCACTTGTCACATCCTGCTGCTTTTCTTGATAGTTTCAGAGTAGCAGCCGTGTTAGTCTGTATTCACAAAAAGAAAAGGAGTACTTTTCTTTTTTCTTTATAGTGATTTTTTTCTTTGTTTCTGATATGAGACAGTTTCTCATAAGACAGATTTTCTTTTTTCTTTCTCTATACCTTTCTCTCTTCATTCCTTGTTGTCTCTGATCTCCTATCCGATCCCATCCCCATTATTTTCTTTGATACTCTCTTCTCATCCCAGCCATTTCCATTCTTCCCCTACTTGTCACAAGCCAACATCTCACTATTTTTTCCCTTTCTCTTTTTGCTTCTCTTCTCCACTTCTTCCCATTTGCACTTTTGAAAATTGGTTATCAGCTATAGTTCTAATGTCTAATACTAACAGATCACTTAGATACCACGTGAGAGGCAGCTTACGGAGACCCCACATGACATAGAAGGATGCACGATTAGCATTGAACAACAGGTTCATTTTCACTGTAAGGCATGTAATGTGAGTAGGTTCTTCTAGTGAATCCTTTTGGGATGGGCTATTTGTGGATGGAAGTTTCTAGAAACTGATGGGGAGGGGGAAAAATGTCAAGAGTGCATATCCAGATGTGAAGATGTCATGCTGATTGCGTGACAACTGATCACAGTGAGGGTCAAAAAGGAAGATACACCTCTGGGTGGGGTGGAGTTGAGGGAAAACAAAAAACCCTCTTGACTCAAAACAACCAAAAAACAATAATGTACCCCTGCCTGAGTTGAGCTTGGTGTACAGTCAGCTCCAGGAAGAGGGACGGGGGTGCGTAGGACAGGGAAGGAAACTAGTTCACATCTAGTCTATGCCTTCCCTTTCCTCAGGGAAACGTGGCCACTCTCCCCCAAGTATGGTAGCCAAATGAATCTTTTCTTAAAGACTCAAACAGAGTTTGTGTTCAGACTGTCCCTTGTCTGGGAGAGTCCTGGTCTATCTCCCTCACTCACCACACGGTGAGTCTGTTTATTTCCAAAGGAATCCCATTGTCTCAGCAGCTGGCCGTTGCCCCAGGTCTGTAAACCAAGCTTCTTCTACGCATCTATGTATGTTAGGGCAGTTGCCACTTAAGTCTACTACCTCCTCTATCTTCTGTTCCTTCCTGATTATTAGCTCAAGGCTTGACGCACCAGATAAACTGGTCATCTAAATTCCTGAATCCAGCCATATCACTAACCCCTTTCTGCCATGGCCCAGTATCAGGTTTGCATATCCCTAACACCAGAGTATCACTTCAGAAACCGAAATGATTCCATATATGTAAAAATGTAGATGTACCTAATATGTAGTGATCCACAAAAATCAGCCCCTTGGAGATTGCTTACATATATTTAGGAGCTAATAGAAAGTATCACCATTGCTGTTTGAAGTAGAAACTTTTCAAAGGGTCTGTTTGAAGACAACGCATCCCTCTTTAGGGCTTAAAGTAATGCTTATTGAAATGTCGAGTTTGTCTTTGCACAGAGATGGAATTGCATTAATTTATAACAGAATTTTAGGGTTTGGACAGCTTGTTTAAAATACATTGATACGGCCCTGTTGCCGGTGCCTGACTTCTGTCGGAGCCATAGGAGCTGCCATACCACATCACACTAATGATCCATCTAATACAGTATTGTGTTTTTGACAACAACTAGTATCAGATACTTCAGAGGAAAGTGCAAATAATCCAGCAGTGGACGACTATGGAATAACTGCCCCTAGGGGAAGTTTCAGCCTAACTCTACTGGTAAGTGTTTGGTTTATGCTATGGTTTCTATTTTTCCTCCATAGGGCTGCAGGCCATTTTCCAGATACATCCTCCCCATGTTCCCACGTCCCCGTCCGTCCGTCCCCCACCCCCGGCCAAAAAACCCCCTGTATTAAAATGAAGGCATGAGTATGCAAGTAAAATATTAACGAAAAGAGCCCTGGATATGTTCTACAACATAAAGGACACTCCTAATTACAGTGAATGTTCATTACTTCATTACTGCATCTGATCTCTTGCTAAAAGTCCTTGGCTTCTACAAGCATTGGACAGGATGTACTGTACACCTAGATAAACTATTTAATACTAATAGATTGTCACTTCAATTTAATAAATATCAGAAATTCTAAATTGTAAAATAATACTCAGTACTATTTTGCAAATAATTAATTTACTACAATTGTCTTTCCTTTGTAAAGGAATGGTCCTACATGAAACTATTCACATTTTATGTGTAGTTTTCTCATTAGGCTAATTCCCAAGGGACTGTACAAGTGGTTTAAAGTAAAAAAAAAAAATGGTATGCATTTAAGTGTAAAGTGCTGGCCCTTCTGACTAAATTATCACCTGAGGAAAAACCCTATGTAAAATAATGCACAGCTTATCTGTTCTTCCTTTAATTTCAGCGGGTTCTGAAAGACGCACCTACCATAGGTGGAAATTAGCCACTAGAATGTCAAACATCCTAAATTCTGAAACTAGATTTTGTTTTAAATCTTTTATGCATTGCAATGAAAGAAAAATGAATGAAACAAACATTTCAGACAACACAGAGATTATACATGGCACATCTCTATTACTATTGTATCAACCAGGCAAGGTACTAACAAGCTGCAACAGGACTTTATTTTCAAAGTGGAAACCTCTTTACCAAGCTGCTGTTGCACCCTCTGTACCTCTCTCCCAGCCTCTCAACTCCTCCCCGCTCCTTCCTGTTTCCTGTTCTTTCAGACTCCCAACAGCCAGTGCTCCCAATTCTAATAAT
Source organism: Caretta caretta (assembly GCF_965140235.1). Classification (NCBI taxonomy): domain Eukaryota; kingdom Metazoa; phylum Chordata; order Testudines; family Cheloniidae; genus Caretta; species Caretta caretta. The sequence goes on along the minus strand of NC_134216.1, from coordinate 48,893,357 downwards.
TACGAGCAACATCTAAACACCACAATTACATAATAAAGTTTTTTAAATAATCCAAACTTCATTGTTATGCACCATTTCCCACAGAAAATTTAATATTAAAAAGGCAATAGCTTAAACTATTTTGGTGATACTTGTATTTACCTGCCTATTGTTTCCAATCACCCAAACTAGAAAATCATCAGTCAACAGAACTGTGCCTGTACATATGCAAAATGGCTTTGTTCTAGTAGCAGCAATTTGAAACAACTTAGAATAGCATGATTAGTCTGTACCAAAATGCTGCTGCCCACTGTGTTGGGGATAGGGAAAAATATATATACACACACACAGATGGTTCTGTCCATTAACTCGTTTCCACTGCAGCTGAGAGAGAAACACAGAAACAAGGGGGTCATGGTATCCAGGCCAAACAAACAAATACCCCTCCCCTTCTCAGTGTGGAGAGTTTGGTCAAACCAGAGAGGGGAGTGCCACATTTTTACGGGGGGAGGGGGGGAGAGCTCTTTCCCAGACGTGCTGGAGCTGACTTGTGCCTCAGGTTTTTTCTGCCTCCCACTGGCCAGCCATGGGGGATTAGGGAACCCAAGTCGCTCTCACAGCCCCTGCTCTCATTTAAAGCCTTCTCAGGTATCTAGGAGCCATCTTGCCATGCAACCCTCACTCCTTCATGAGCTGGGTTTCCAGGATGCTGTGGATCTGACCAAGTACCTGTTTTGGGGATCAGGAAGGAATTTTTTCTGCCATTGGCAGGAGTCTGGAATGGCCTTCATCATCCTTGCAGCATCATGGAGGCAAACTTTAGGTTTAAAAGTAGTAAGAATACTACTAGGAATGCTAGGAGATAATGTTGTAATCTGTAGTTCTTCAAATATTGTGCTCAGTGTCCAGTGCAGACAAAGGCTAAAAGAGCCAGATCCCAGAGGTAAGAGAGATCTTTTGCCTGCAAGGAGAAGGGAAGGTAGATCAGAGTCTTCACAGACAGAAGTCTTCCTTGGTACATCCTACCTTCTTCATGGATGGAAGGTCAGGAATATTCAGAAGTGAGCCCAGCCCTAGGGGTTAGGCTGAAAATAGTCTCCTCCAAGCTACTTGTTATATGGTGGGGTACTGAACCCAGATAAACACCCAATATGAGAGAGGGAGCAGTCAGGTAACGGGGAGAGGTACTAAATTAACTGAGGCCTGCCACTTAAATCCATCCCTGTGTCTGTCTTCCATTCAGCTATATGTCCTGATCCAGAGTGACCTGGGAAAGACACACACACACACAGAGGTGGAGCAGGAGACAGCTACTATGTGCAATTATGTGGCATCTGACATTCTCTGGAGCAAAACTTTTCATAACATTTTGGAAACAATCTGAAATAATGTGTGAGGGGAGGGAGAATATTTTCTCAACATATGGATTGAAAAATACACTTTTCTTCATTCACCAAATAACTGATTATTAAAATATCTTCTACTTAATTAGCAACTCTCTCTGAAAAGTAGTGTCAAAAGGAATTCTTCAGAAAAGTAATCTGAAGTTAATTAATTTCATTTATGGGGCTTTTTTAGTTTAATTGCAAAGATATGCAGTCCAAAATTATTTCCACATGAGTGGCACTTCAGGCACCCCCAACACCCCCAAAGCAGAATATTTTTAACAAACTATTGTCTATGCATTTAGCCAAAGCAAATCAGATCAGTACAAGATTTCTCCGATGTCAGACAACAAACATGTCCCTGTAGTCCACCATCCTGCAAGGCAGTCATGTGTTTTTCACTTATGCCTGCAAGGGTTTTGCTTATGGTCATTTCCAGGCTTTGGCATCCCACTGTTGTACCTAGCTGTGCTGAACTACTCTTGTCCTTATGCTGGGTCTGGGTAGGAGCCAGTTAATCTCGCCTGTATTGATTATATATGGCAAAAGTAAGCCAAGAGTCCTACATATGCAAATCCAATTCCCACCCCCAATGTTCTGCTGCATCAAATGGTTCAGCCAGTTCTTGTTATTTGACTTTGGTTCACTGGCCAACTGCCCTCGGTAGATGGGGCAGATTCTGGTTTGCTTGCAGAACTCCTGACTCCTATCTGATCAAGCCACTCTCTCAATTTGGAGATTAACTTTTTGATATAGACAAAGTGAAAGACAAGCTGTTCATGGGTTTTACAGAGTTTTACTGGCACAGAAGTCAGCATACATGGCAACATCACTGCTCAGTGGTACACACAATCTCAACTGAAACCAAGAGGAATTTCCTGCTTTTATGATGGACAAGACTGACAAGTACACATCAGCTGGCTTTGACTCCTTAGACAAGGAGAATAAGACACAAGTGTGCACAATCAGCTTCCTTGGTTTGTGGCTGAGTGTATCCTTGCTCTTCCATAGGCTAACCTTAAAAACCCACATTATCCGTACTTGCATAGGAAATACATTTTTTATTCAGCAATTAAGGGTGTCCATTAATTATATTTTTCCTGTTTTTAACTATATAGATAATATTATTTGGCCTGTGAATTTCTAATATTAGAGACAAGTCAGGTGGCAGCATCATCATATAGGAAGGAATTTTAGAAATTATCTGTACATGCCTGTACATTTTATTCAAATGTTATTGAACAATTTATAAGTGGGCAATATTCCAGATGCACAGAAGGGCACAATGCAGGCCATTAACAAAAAATCATATCATTTGTGATTATTAAGTCTAGTTGCTGAGGAGAGCTGTCCTCTCAAGGAATAAATCAGTGGTTAAAGAAGAATGTATCACCAATCCTGCTGCTGATTAGAGTAGAAAGTTAAAAGTGTTACATGACAGTGATACAGGATGTAATGCTATACAAGAAGGTGGTATTATAATTAAGTTTTCAATTTCTGTGCAAACACTAATATAATCTGCCAAAACTGTTTTCTTCGCTGGCTGATTTTCTCCAAAAGAATTGGGAGGGTGCAAAAACATTAGCCTTTTGTATCCTCACGTGTATAACATTTCTGCTGCACAGAAGTCTCAGAATGCTTTCAATTATTATAAGGTTCTGCACATATATAAATAATATTCTGTTCCGGCAACACAGAAAAAATACTTACAAAAAAGTTGTACTGCATACTGCATTATTAATTATAGCTTGCAAGTGTTTGAAAAGCATTTTATGGAGCAAACAGAAAGACACAGTCATAGGTTAATAGCAACTACTAAACATAGGAGGAGAAATCCTGGCACGGTTAAATTCAGAGGGAATTTTGCCTCCGACTTCAGTAGGACCAGGATTCCACCAGTGATATATTTCTTAAGGCCTGGCAATGATACCCAGCTCCTAGAAGGACAGAGTGCCTTATAGTATTCAGTCAGTGACCATTTTGGCCAAATAAGGAGCTACATTTACATTGTTCCAAAAGGCATCTTGGCCAGTCCTTTAGGGTGAAAAGAGTGTGACTGCAGCAGAGGGGGCCCTGAAGGATATTTAGGATTAGAGAGGAGAAAGTAAGTAGAATCTCTAGACATCTCTAGAATCTTTTTCCCTCTGTCTGCATACATTGGTAGGTGTGGGAGGAGTCTCTGCTTTAAATTAATTTTTGCCATGTTATTTTGGATGCTTGACTCTCTGACTCTCTCTACAATGCTTTGAACAAAAGTACTAGGTTACTTTGCTACAGTGCTTAATGACTGCTTAATAAAAGCAAGTGACACATTCAGCTCATTCTTAGGAATTTTAGTTATACTTACTAGTACAATATCTAGAAAGTTAGATATTTCTATTACTATATCTCTAAATAGCTTAAATATAATCATTGAACAAAAGAATCAGAACAATGCTGGAAAAATGGAAGATGCAATCAAGTCAAATCCTGTTCATCTCACTTAAACAATTATTCCTATTGAAGTCACAGGAACAGCAGGATTTGGTCCCCAGTTTGTGATGAAGTGGGCATCTGGATAAATGACAGGCACTTATGGGCTAGATTCTGCCTTCAAACATGCATGAACAATTTCCACTGTGTCCAGTTCTGGAGTGCTTACTCCGACACTACTCCCATGGATTTTAGTGGCCGGAGAAAGCTGACTGACTTCAAAAAGGAGTTCCTGGTATATATCTGAGGTCAGAATTGAGCCCGGTGTTACTGAAAATTGATAGAACAGAAACATACTATACTTCCTTAAATTGAAATACTGGGTTTAAATAAAGTTACTTTATTCCACTCTTGCTTTATCAAATACATTACAAACCAAATTAAAATATTATAATAGATATTAATATTAAAGTAAACATAACAACTAACATATGTGCACTTTACCCAGTTTAGCAGTTTTGGGCCCTGATCCCATAATCACTCATGCACATAGTTAACTATGGGAGTAGTTCCTCTGACTTCAGTGTTACTATTTGTGTGAGTAAAGTTAAGCATATGCATAAGAGCTTACAAGATTGGTCCTGAGATTCATTATGCATACATGAGATATATTTTGGTTGCAGTGGGAGGTTTTTAACTCATTCCTGATGAAAGAATATACACTACAGCAGTATAGATATAAATACTGGCCCAGATTTACAGATGTGCTGCAGCTGGCTTGAGCTAGTCCATTGGCACAAAGCAGCCATAACTTGGTAGGCCAGAGGATTCCTCTTACCTAGAGGAATCCTTTGGAGCCACAGCTTCCACGTGAGTGCCAGCTGATCCCCAGCTGCTGGAATTGCCCTCTTGGGGAAATGGGCAGCCTGAAATAAGTGAGAGTAGCTTCAAACCAATCCAGGGATCAGGAGCACATAAAAGTGGCTTAAAGTCATCTTTGCTCCTCCCCACTCTGGTCCTGTGTTGAGCCCTCAACAAACAAGAGAACCATTCATTCAATCATTCAAAATATGAAACACTTCACTCCACAATGTGTCATATGGCAATACAAGCAATAATATAAACATTTTAAAGTACACATTGTATGTAATATAATATCTAATGTGCTATAATACATACACACTTTACTCACTGATTCAGAAACTTATATTTGGCAATTACCCCAATATTGCTAGACAAATACACTTGCAAAGGTTTCAGACTTAGAACGCTTCGCTCTCGTCCCCTAATGCCCCTACTCTACTTGCGCTACATTGATGACATCTTCATCATCTGGACCCATGGAAAAGAAGCCCTTGAGGAATTCCACCATGATTTCAACAATTTCCATCCCACCATCAACCTCAGCCTGGACCAGTCCACACAAGAGATCCACTCTCTGGACACTACGGTGCTAATAAGCGATGGTCACATAAACACCACCCTATACCGGAAACCTACTGACCGCTATTCCTACCTACATGCCTCCAGCTTTCATCCAGATAACACCACACAATCCATTGTCTACAGCCAAACTCTATGATACAACCGCATTTGCTCCAACCCCTTAGACAGAGACAAACACCTACAAGATCTCTATAAAGCATTCTTACAACTACAATACCCACCTGCTGAAGTGAAGAAACAGACTGACAGAGCCAGAAGAGTACCCAGAAGTCACCTACTACATGATAGGCCCAACAAAGAAAATAACAGAATGCCACTAGCCATCATCTTCAGCCCCCAACTAAAACCTCTCCAACGCATCATCAAGGATCTACAACCTATCCTGAAGGATGACCCATCACTCTCACAGATCTTGGGAGACAGACCAGTCCTCGCTTACAGACAGCCCCCCAACCTGAAGCAAATACTCACCAGCAACCACACATCACACAACAGAACCACTAACCCAGGAACCTATCCTTGCAACAAAGCCCGTTGCCAACTGTATCCACATATCTATTCAGGGGACACGATCATAGGGCCTAATCATATCAGCCACACTATCAGAGGCTCATTCACCTGCACATCCACCAATGTGATATATGCCATCATGTGCCAGCAATGCTCCTCTGCCATGTACATTGGCCAAACTGGACAGTCTCTACGTAAAAGAATAAATGGACACAAATCAGATGTCAAGAATTATAACATTCAAAAACCAGTCGGAGAACACTTCAATCTCTTTGGTCACTCGATTACAGACCTAAAAGTGGCAATTCTTCAACAAAAAAACTTCAAAAACAGACTCCAACAAGAGACTACTGAATTGGTATTAATTTGCAAATTGGATACAATTAACTTAGGCTTGAATAAAGACTGGGAGTGGATGGGTCATTACACAAAGTAAAGCTATTTCCCCCTGTTTATCTCCCCTCCCTCCCAACCCCCACTGTTCCTCAGAGGTTCTTGTCAACTGCTGGAAATGGCCCACCTTGATTATGACTATAAAAGATTCCCTCCCCCGCCTCCCCGCTCTCCTGCTGGTAATAGCTCACCTTACCTGATCACTCTCATTACAAGGTGTATGGTAACACCCATTGTTTCATATTCTCTGTGTATATAAATCTCCCCACTGTATTTTCCACTGAATGCATCCGATGAAGTGAGCTGTAGCTCACGAAAGCTTATGCTCAAATGAATTTGTTAGTCTCTAAGGTGCCACAAGTCCTCCTTTTCTATTTGCAAAGGTGGTTTTGTTTCTGATGCACTGCACAGAATGTGGCATTCCTTTAATTATGTGATTACCTAAGAACTGTCTGTGTACACCGTATAAAGGCCCTTGTAGACTTTATATTTGGAAATGTCTACTTTTGAAGAAAATTACCAAATTTAGAACCTTATGAAAATCTCCTATTAGTTGAGGCTTGATCTGCGTTTTGCAATGCCAATGTTTAAAATACAGGGCAGAATCACTCAATTGGCCACACAAACTGTGCTGCAAACTATAGCACATATTAATATGCCATAATGGTTCCTAATACTTGGTGTAACAATCACATACGCACACAAATTGATCAACTATCTCACCCTTTTCATCAAGAAGGATTTCAAAGGGTTTTACAAATTAGGGACCCAATTCTGCAAACAATTACTATGGGAGTTATTCATAATAGTAGGCACTGTGATTAGTAGTAGCTAGTGAATGAAATGTTCTATTTTATATGAAACTATTGCTATCTAAACTACTACTGAGTATATACTTTCACTTCAGGGGAAGTTAAGTGTAAGTTGAGCCAGTGAGCAAATGCAGAATTGGAACCTATGTGCGATAAGCAAGTATTTATAGATTTAGCCCTATATTTATTGCACAAGAACACATCTTACCACTGAAATGTAATCATCTCCACAGGGAAAGACAGCCAAACTATCCAACACATTAGGAAGTGAAATGTAGACACGAAGAATATCTAATTTAATTAAAACCATAAGGGGAGTTGAATTAGGCATAATATAGTTACATCCAAACAAGAATTCTGTCAAAATTCCAGGGCTGACACTCATACCTCTTGTCAAGAGTACTAGAAAGTCAATACTGACCAAAAGTGGTCAACAGTGGGAGAGCTTGTTTTCTTTCTAGCATATAAAAGGGTTTGAATGTTATATATTTTAAACGTTATTCTCACTATTAAGCCATTCTACATGTTTAATGCAATAGAAAGAAAAAGCTTCTTTTCTGACCTCTGAATGCCTTTAAACATTTAACATATTTTATAAGTTGTGCTTCTGAGTGGCTCTAAATATAAAATATTAAGAGTTGCTTTTCTATCATTTGAGTGAATGTAACATTAAATACAGTATATTCCATAAGAAGTTGGTCATCTATCCACTAAGTGATTCTAATCTTTAAATATTTTAAAAATGTGCTTTCTCAGGCTCTGAGCAGCACTAAATATTTTTTAAAGATGTTACCTCAGTTGCTGAATGTCTCATTAAGTGCCTTTTTCTAACACAATAGCTGTTTTCCAGACATTTAGTTCCTCTACACAATCAGGACTTCATTTTGATGAATGGGTATTTAACTGCCTACCTCATTAAAACTGACCATCGTGCAAGCTCATTATCTTTTATACTCACCTACATGTACATACCTATATATGCAGCACAAGTTTCATGTATGTTAGAGTATTTTAATATGAATTTTAATAAAACTAGTTTTATTTTCTGGAGTAGGGATGACTCATTTCTCACTGGTCTTTGCTTTTGATTTCCTTCATGCTTTCCTGAAAAATAATGTATTTCAAAAAGAAAAGGAGTACTTGTGGCACCTTAGAGACTAACAAATTTATTTGAGCATAAGCTTTCGTGAGCTACAGCTCACGTCATCGGATGCATTCAGTGGAAAATACAGTGGGGAGATTTATATACACAGAGAACATGAAACAATGGGTGTTACCATACACACTGTAAGAAGAGTGATCCCTTAAGATGAGCTAAACACCAGCAGGAGAGCGGGGGAGGGGGGGGGGGCGGCAGAAAACCTTTTGTAGTGACAATCAAGGGGGCCATTTCCAGCAGTTGACAAGAATGTCTGAGGAACAGTGTGGGGGGGGGGAATAAACATGGGGAAATAGTTTTACGTCTCTACGTAAAAGAATAAATGGACACAAATCAGATGTCAAGAATTATAACATTCAAAAACCAGTCGGAGAACACTTCAATCTCTCTGGTCACTCGATTAGAGACCTAAAAGTGACAATTCTTCAACAAAAAAACTTCAAAAACAGAATCCAACCAGAGACTGCTGAATTGGAATTAATTTGCAAACTGGATACAATTAACTTAGGCTTGAATAGAGACTGGGAGTGGATGGGTCATTACACAAAGTAAAACTATTTCCCCATGTTTATTTCCCCAAACCACCCCCCACTGTTCCTCAGAGGTTCTTGTCAACTGCTGGAAATGGCCCACCTTGATTATCACTACAAAAGGTTTTCTCCCTCCCCCCCCCCCCCCCAATCCTGCTGGTATTAGCTCATCTTAAGTGATCACTCTCCTTATAGTGTGTATGATAACACCCATTGTTTCATATTCTCTGTGTATATAAATATCCCCACTGTATTTTCCACTGAATGCATCCAATGAAGTAAGCTGTAGCTCACGAAAGCTTATGCTCAAATAAATTTGTTAGTCTCTAAGGTGCCACACGTACTCCTTTTCTTTTTGCGAATACAGACTAACACGGCTGCTACTATGAAACCTGTCAATGTATTTCAAGCAACTTTAATTTTCTCAGCGTACTCTTTTGAATTGTCTACTTGATTTTTTCAGTTTGCTCCTCCTCGGGGATACTAGTGGGCTATATGATCTGATCTTTAAGTTCCAGCAATATAGACAATCCCTGAACTTCTAACTCTTGTTGCTCACTATACTATTTAAATGTTTTCTTCTATTATCATATTAAATCACAAATGAGAGGCCAAAGAGGCATAGACTTCTCTTAAATGTTCATCCTTTTCCTGGTGTAAGAGTCCTCCTTCTTCCATGAGGGTCATCTAATTCTCTGACAGCTTCAGTGCTTGCAAGCAATTAAATCTTCCCCGGCTAATACACCTCAGAGATTTTGGAAGTTAAACACTGAAGGTACTCAGCTATGTCCCCGGGTCACTTGTTTCTAATCCCCATTATCTTTTGTGTCTCTGTTATGAGAAAGAAAAAAAGAAGAAGAAAAAAACCTCTCTTTTTGCAAAATCACTTTCCTGTTTGCATTACCTTCTGGCAGCTTTTCTTGGAACAATCTCAGCAACTTCAGTGGTAGGTTTCTTTTCCAAAAGAGCTTTGATCGTTGAAGTTCAACCTGTTGGGGTTGACTCACCAAACATTACATTCCTTTACAGAGGACAGTTTAAAACAGGAACATTTATTAAGGGTGGGTTTTTTTTGTTTTGTTTTGGATGAGTTTTTGTTTCTTTGTTTTAAATGGCAAAAGTCCCACGTTCTGGTCTGATCACACGCTGCTCACCTAAGCCTTATCCCCAAACCTTGTCAGCAGAGTTCCAGTCCTTTAAATGGGCAGGGCACAGGAAAATAACCCTGTTCTTGAATAAGAAATTCCCATTCCCATTAACATACTCTAGCAAACATACATATTAACTTACATACGTATTTTGGAAGATTTTTCCCATTTAAAGGGTACATTAGGGAGTCACAAGAACAAAATGCAAAACTTTTTAAAAACAACAATTAAAGAGAACTTTAATCTAGTTTTCCCATTCTCTCCACTGCAAGAACTAAAATATTAAAATACTTAAGTTTTTTAATCAGCTGAGTACCAGCTGCAATATCATTAAGTCTATATCAGATCTAACAAATTAATGAGCAATGCAATTAAGACACTATTAGAGACCTTTATTCCCACTGAATAATCAAAAATGCTTCTTTTCCTATTATTTTTAAGAAAAAATACCATAACAAAAACCCAGAGCTTGAATTTCTCATTAACTGATTGACCTAAAGCAGATAATCTATTTTTAAAAAGGCACCTGTTTTTGAAAAGAAACCCAAAGTACAGTGTGAGTAGGATGGAAAGGAAAGGAAGGAAAATGAAAAAAAAAAAATTCAAGGGAAGCAGAAGGAGAGGCCATGAAAAGAACTGAAAGGGAAAGAGAAGAGGCAAGGAAGAGATAGAAAAAGGGAAGACACAAAGAAAGACTACCAGAGAGGACAATGGGAGAGGGAATATAAGGAGATGTGCTGTAGAAAAAAAATAATAATAAACAAAGTTCCTTTTCAATAAGAGGAAAGAAATGCAGCATGAACAAATAAAAAGAAGCAGAAGGCATACCATGAACAAAACACTACAATGGAAACTGAGAAAAAGGCAAAGAGAAGATGAAATGAATAGAATCCTGATATATACAGTGAAGTCAAAGAAAAATGTCTTTAGAAGTTTATTTTCTTTAAGAGGCATTCCACCTTTCTGGCCAAAGAGCTTTGGCCACATCAAAACCAGAGAAGTTCTGCTACCTAGCAGAGAAGAGTTTAGCAGCTCCCTTTCCTTTAGGACCTTCCCCCACTCCCAGTACACCATGTCTGCACTATGCATGTCTGCATATGTCTTGGGGAAGTGGATGTCAGGGTCAGAGGACAGGCTGATGATTCAACATGAGATAAATCTGCAGGCTATTCATCCTCATTTAAGGTTGGTGAGGCTACTGCAGCTCTTAGGCAGCAGTCGTGACAGCAGTAACAGGCGTTGTTGCTAATCTCCATTCCTCATGGAATAAAAAACCAGAGAGATGGGAATTAGCATCTGTTGGGAAGAATTGCCCTCTTTCGTAACAAAACAGATTGCATCCCACCTGGCAACTACTGAAATAGTCTTCAGAACTACCAGTCATGAAAATTCCCTGTGCTCCCTTTCCAGACATATACTTCCAAAGCAGTATACACTAGATGACTCTCAAACTGGGAACATTTAAGGTGAAAGATGTAAACTCCACATGTGGAGCACCTAAAACAGTACTCATCACAAGCACGGAAGGTATCTGAGAACACCTTACACAAAAGAGTGATATCCAGACTTCCTGAGAGGAAAGATATTCATAGGCAAAGAAATTTCTCTCCAGAAATGATATGTATGGCAAGCTTTATAGCAGAGAAGTGGCAAGTGGGGAAATCCAAAGACAGGGGGCATAGAAGTAGGGATATACCCAGTACAGAAGGAAAAAATCCATTCAGCTAAAATATTTCACTAACAGATTTTGGAGTATTCTGAAGAAGAGATTATGTGCAGTTTCCATCATTTGGTTGTGAGAGCAGATGGCAGCGTTATAGATTTCGTTTGACTGCCCCTGATCATTCAGTCCAGAATAATGAGGCTATCTGGTTGTACGTGCTTTGATTACTGATAAACATTGTTCACACCCGTATGCCAGGCATTACATAGCAGCTCTCTCACTGGGCTAGTGCCACCAGCAGTTGATAGCTGCAGTGTTATAGCAGTTTCTCTGTCAGTAACTCAGCACTGCTGGGGTCAAATTTGTCTAAACATAAAAGTCACAAAATGTCTTTAAACGCAAACAAAATCCTTCTGCCTTTTCTGGGGCTATTCCTTAGCCTTAAGCCTCCCTGATGGGCACAACAATCCTTGTGAGGGGTTTATATGCCCCCTTCTTGGGGCCAGTAGGGGAACTCCGTCCCATCCTCTTCTCTGGGTTCTAGCCCAGGGCCCTCCACTGAACAGTTAGGTCTGTTCCAGTACCTTTGCTGCAATTTTCCCAGGGTTACTTCTTACCCAGCCTTCTAAGTTCTCCTCTGAGAACCGAGTCTCTCCATCTGAGTCTCTCATCTCTTCCCTACTTTTGTCAGGGTCTCTGCCTGCCTGCCTGGAGCTTACTCCAGCTTTTTCCCCTGCTAGACTTTATCATCACTTAAATTTAGCTCTCCCGCTTTGCTACAGACTCCTCCTGCTCTTTATGGGGAACTGCCTGATTCCCTTCAGTTGGGGTTTATTCGGTAATCAGATTAGCTCAGCCTCACGTTCTCCAGCACATAGGACAAACTGTCCTTTTACATAGTGTAACTAGGCTTTTTGCCTTGCACACTATTGAGGGTTCAACTCTTCTTACTGATAGACATCAGATAATTCAGCTCACTCAGTTTATTAAAGATTGGTAAAATATGAACTTCTCTCTTCACAGTTACCTATCTGGAGAACAGGCTTGCAGCAATTACATTATTAGGTCAATTTGGCTCATATTTATACTCCACTTGTTTACAGCAACTAGAAGATTCCACAAATATCACTATATTATTGCACACTTTACTCCCCTTCTCTTATCTAGTTTCATACATATTTTACAAGGTACAAAGACATCTGTCCCAACCATCCCTAGCACCAGCTGTACCTAGCACACTATTCATTTTTGGCAAGTGTTAACAAAACATACATCTTGTTTCTTACAGAAGAACAAAGGTTACAACAATTTAACTTTTAGTAGATTTCCTCAACAAAGATTACCATGAGTACAAGGTACTCTGGGAATACAGTTTATAGTTATACAATGTACCCTAAATACAAAACGGTCTGGGAATATATTGTATTTGTCAATAACACTTTTGAAATGCAGTTTCTTATGATCTCTGAGGCTTTCTTTCCTCTGCATCTAGGCTAGAAGGTGACAAAAAAGGCAGTGAAGTTGACCCAAAACAAAAATAATGAAGAACAGGAAGCTGACATTATTTATTATTCTGTGGCACCCCATAGTGTGAAAGGTGCTACATATGGGACACAGAAAGACACAAACTCTGTCCCAAGGACTTTACAATCTAAATATCAGCGGTGGCACAAGTAAGTGTGCCAATCTGTAGTGAGAGGATTGGGCAGGGAAGGTCGAGTGTTAAAGCAATATGATTACTCAGATTAAGCATGTGCACATCTTGGTAGTTCTAAGTTTTTGTTTTAGATAAAAAAATAAGGAAGATATAAGATAAAAAATATAGACTTAGAGACTGTGCATATTAGAAGAAGAGTATTTTTGTATAGTTTTAATAGATCTGTTCTAATCATGGGAAAAATGCTAGAAAAAGAAGAAGCAATAGTAAATAAGTGATGAAGGTTATGATATATTGGGCCCAGTGGAATTTAGTAAAATAATTCTTGCAGTCAGAATATCAATAGAGAGGGTTCAAATCTATACAGAAGAGATGTTTCAAAAGTTACAGTGCTGAAGAGCTAACATTTCACTTACACCTAACACACTATATCTGGTTCTCTAAACAGGAGAATGCACGAAACAAGAATCAGTTCTGGCCTACACTGGGGTGGGGGATTGATCTAAATTATGCAACTTCAGCTTCGTAAATAACGTATCTGAAGTCGACATACTTAGATCTACTCACCGTGGTGTCTTCACCGTGGTGAGTCGACAGCTGATGCTCCCCCATCGACTCCGCCTGTGCCTCTCACTCTGGTGGAACAAGGGAGTCAATGGGAGAGCGCTCGGCGGTCAATTTATCGCATCTAGACTAGACGCAATAAATTGACCCCCGCTGGATCGATCGCTGCCCGTCGATCCTGCGGGTAATGTAGACAGTTAATGTGGACTGAGGAACTAATCAAAGATCTAAGGATAAAGAAAATCTCTTCTAAAAATAGGAAAGAGAAGAGCTAATTAAACAGGAATATTCAGAGTCAGCTAAGGCTTGCAGGGGAAAAATAAAAAGACTGCAAAATTAGCTAATGCTAGCCAAGCTGTTAAGGGAAATAAAAAGGGCTTTTGAAAGTAGAGCAAGGGGAAAGAAATACGAGACAGTATGTTCACTAATAAATGAAGAGGGGGATGAAACTGATGACTCACAAATGGTAGTTAATATTTGGTTTGTTTGTTTTTAATTGGTCTTCCACACAAAAAAATATGGAAAGGAAATCTGAGCATTTAATATGGAAAAAGACCCTATACAATAATTCTTGCTAAAAATCACATCAAACAATGCCTTAAACATACAGTATAACCTCAGAGTTATGAACACCAGAGTTACGAACTGACCAGTCAACCACACACCTCATTTGGAACCAAAAGTACGCAATAAGGCAGCAGCAGAGACTCAAAAAAAAAAAAAAAAAAGCAGCAAATACAGTACAGTTCTGTGTTAAACGTAAACTACTAAAAAATAAAAGGGAAAGCAGCATTTTTCTTCTGCATAGTTTCAAAGCTGTATAAAGTCAATGTTCAGTTGTAAACTTTTGAAAGAACAACCATAACATTTTGTTCAGTTACGAACATTTCAGAGTAATCACAAATTAGCCAGTCTGAATGACACATATTCTAGGATAGTAAGGAGACTATCTAATACCTTTACTGAGCTAGTGAAAAACTATTCATTTTCAAAGTATCAGCCTGGGAGCTTAAGGAAAAACTAGTCTTACATCTATTCCTAATGAAATAATGGAAGAAATACTAGAGAACCACCACCAAGACACATACTAAAACCTGGATTGTGAAACCCTTACTCATGTTGGTGGGCACTTATTCACCTAAGTAGTCCCACTGATGTCAGTGAAACTACTTACATGAATAAGTGCTTACCAATATAAGTAAACATAAGTGCTTACCAACATAAGTAAAGGTTATACAATCTAGGCCAAAAACATCTAGATGGTAATAAGGAGTCCAGTGGCACCTTAAAGACTAACAGATTTATTTGGGCATAAACTTTTGTGGGTAAAAAACCAACAAGTGGGTTTTTTACCCACAAAAGCTTAAGCCCAAATAAATCTGTTAGTCTTTAAGGTGCCACTGGACTCCTTGTTGTTTTTGTGGATACAGACTAACACGGCTACCCCCTGACACTTGACACCTACATGGAAATGCAATCATTAGCAGTACATACAGAATTCTAGGGTTACATACTGGAAATACTGGAGCAAGTTCAAGGAACAGTAATAAATATAATTAGAGTTAGAGGGATTGACGTATAAAGAAAAACTGAAATAGCTAAATAAACCTAGCTCAGCAAAGATGTCAGTAAGTGTTGGGGATACAAACAGCTTAAACAGAGGACACAGAAGTGGGCATAACTAGGAGTAACAGAGTGGAACTAAAAATGGAGAAATCTGGGATGAGTATCAGGAAATGCTTACTAATAGTGGGATGGAACATCTTGTGGACTATTCCACTTTCTTCATGGAAGGGAACATTTAAAAGTAGACTGGACAAAATAGTAGACAATGTACTACAGGAAACAATCCTGCTTTGGCCAGGAGATGGACTGGTTAACCTAAGAGGTTGTTTCTATTTCTAACTTTGTAGCCAATAAATATAAGTGATTGGTGAGTAGTTAAACAGTAAATACAGTTCCTGCTCCTTTCTGTTGGATCCTGATAAAGCATGCTCTACGTTCTGAATGTGAACAACAATTAAGACAGACCTTTTAGACATCAGGACTGTAATTCACAATTTACCAAGGTCATAGTAGCCAAAGTTCCAAGGAAAGTAAATTGGCTAATCCCAACATTGCTACTTATGAATGAGTCAGTGGGAGAAGATGCTACTGCACCTAAAGAGCCTGCATGTTACCAGAGCCAGGTTTATGGACACTCAGCAGTGCAGCATGTAGGGGGAAACACTGTCAGGATATCAATCTCAAATCTATGATAACAAGTGCAACACTTCAGCTCTATTATAATTTTATAGATATGCAGCACATAATACATATTCAAGTATCAGTATTTATTTCATGGTGAACTATGCTTTCCTCCCTTATTTCTTATCCCTCTCCTTACTTTAAGGGAAACCTTGAATGAATAGGAAGGTGTTTATGGCCTTTCCAAAACATATTTTTCCTATGCAGATATCACAGGTTAGAAGACGCAGCATTTGTAAGTAATGATCAGAGTAGAACTCTGCTAACACAAAGGAGCCGACTCAAGAGCCTTTACAATGTTTAATTTTTAATCACCCTGTCTTGTTTCTGAACTGCACTGCAAAGCAGTGACAAGCTTTGCATGGAACTCCAAACCATACTTAGCACTTATGGCTATTCATCTGCATGAAAATTTCAAAGTAATTATAGCTAATAAACATGTTATTTCTAAACCACTGAGGTGATATTACAAGTATGCTAGACCATATGGCTTCAATGTACTTATAAAGCATTGTGCTCCAGTGGGCCTTTTTATGTTGGATGTACCCAGGAACTGATACTATTCCAGAGGTGAATTTTTCATTTACTAAAAATCTGTTAGTTTGCAAAAAGGAGGAGAGGAAGCATGGTCTCACAGTTCAGGTACATGACTGGGAATCAGGAAACCTTGGTTCTATTTCCATCTCTACCACCAGACTTCTTCTGTGACCTTGGTAAAGTCACAATTTGTCTCAGATTCCCCACATGTAAAATAGTGTGTAGTGCAAAACCACACCACCTTAAAGGCACAATGTACCTCTACCTCAGAAGACAAAATCTCTCTCAGATCTCCTGAGTGCACAGTGGAAGCATGCTCATGCACCATCCCTTGCCAGGAGACATGCTCTCCTTTCCATGGCAGGCAAGGTCTGAGGGCCAAAGCAGAGCAGATAGGGCTATGGACTTCCACCTCTTTCTGGTAATTTGCACCCCCAGTGATATTCAAAGGGAGCAGTTTTGAGCACCCCCAAATATGAGGACTACAATTGCCCCTGGTTCTTGCACCAGTTCAGTAAAGGAACGGCCTAGTTAGGGGAGGAACAAGATAAATAGATAAACAAAAAGAATTAGAACATTCTCTTTTCTTTATGTTCCTTATTCCTAACACAGCATAGAGAATCCTTCTTTCAAAGCAACCTTTCAAGAGGACAGATCTTTGTAGTAGGGTATGGAAAACATATCAGAGTTAGACCAGGGCTCTTTACACATATCTTTCTGCTGATACCCTGAGTCCCTCTGCACAGGATGAAGTAATTGATCTAGTTGAATGAAATCAAATTCCCTCATCTTTGAAGGTTTCTGAAATGCAGAATCAGATCCATCTAGACATTTTCCAGCTGTGCCAGCTGCCCCTCACACTTGTATAAGGGCAGGGAGGTAATGTTCTTGGGACAGGAAGAACATCGAGGGGACAGTTTAATCAGCAGCTATAGTTTTAATACTCTATGTCAATACTATGCAACTCTGAGTTCTTTACAAAGTATTTTTAAATGCTTCCTTTCACCACCCTGTGTCTGTTTCTTATCAGTTATGAGTTCATCATAAATTGTTTTGTGCATATACTTCTAATCTGTTCATAGAGCAGGTCCAGTCTACCTGCACTGTACCTTCATCAGCAATTGCCAGCATAACAATAGAATCAGCACACTTCAGAGGACTATTCCTACTTATTTTGTCTTGATACTTTATACCCCAGAGAAAACATAGGTGTTTTCATAGGATTTCAAAATGCTAAACAGTTACCCTGTTGGTGGCAAGTCCTTATCTCTGCACCATTCAATAAGCTACAAAACACTACTATGCCAGTGAAACTTGAGATAACCTTGGCAGAGTCTCTTTAAATTAAACTTGCTGCAATACCTTTGTCATTCCCTTTAAGTCTGTTTGCTGACTCTCTGAAACTGTCATTTGTTTATCTGGCAATATGTGTTTGCTAATGTTTTCCTCATCCCTCCACACACCCCAACACCAGACATTCACCAGAAGCCTTGTTAAGTGCTCTGCAGAGTCCATGTGTGTGGGGGAGAGAGAAGGAGCAATATAACTTTTGGCTGCCCCACAGCTAAATGGCTGTCAAATTATTTAGTGTGCCAATTCTGCAGCAAAAGAACAGCCAAATATTCTCTGCATTTTTCTTCCTTCTGGGGAGAACTGTTCCCAAAATTACAGCTGCTGTTGACAGATCAATATGAAAAAGGCAGAATCCTGAACTACTGAGCAATATTAGAGAACTAACATCACTAACTTGGTAGCATATTAAGCCCACCATGACAGCTACCATAATCCTGAACTACTGAGCAATATTAGAGAACTAACATCACTAACTTGGTAGCATATTAAGCCCACCATGACAGCTACCATAATTTGTTTAAAAGAACTAATAATTTAAATTACATATGCAGTATAATGAATTGCTGCTTTTTAATAGTTATTGGATTGTGTCAGAACTATTTTCTGCTAAATGGTTACAGTTCATTGTTCAAACAAAAATAGAAGCTTCCTTAGTTTTGTAAATTATTTTGAATAATTCTTATGAAATATTTATTTGCATTGTTAATTTCCACAGCAGATTTAATAAGTGAAGTTACAAAATTCATTATTTCAATCAACTTATCACTGTAAAAGCATTAAAAAGCACATTTGAAAAAGTTTCTCCAGATCACAGTAACAAATATATTGAATTATTGGTCTGTGGCACAATATGAAGTTATTTACAATAGCATTTAAAATATGTTCTTTGCTTTACATTTTTTGGCCCAGGAAGCAAGCCACAGTATTTGTAATGTCACATTCTGTACATATCATTCTCTCAATTAATACCTTTACATGCTATAATTTTAAGACTAAAAAAATATATAAAAACTTTGCATTAATCATTCAGGGTGTTATAATTTACTATGTCCAAAGGTTTTATTTTAAGTCTTCTCTGATTTAATTAATTAAAAGATGTTTTTAATGAATTCTGTCAGTTTCGCTTTCCCCCCTCTGTATTAATACTGTGTTAAGAGCAAATTATGTAAGAGCATATGTAGTCCAAATATTAAATTCCTAGATACAAAATGATAACTTTTAAGTTGAGGCTATGAGACATCTGAATTGATTAACTCAAGTGACTGACAAGTCTGCTGGTCTAAAGAAGTTTGTTATCAAAGCTGGTAACTACCTTTACAGAATCTCTGCCTTTGCAGATGATGATAAATTTACTCCTGGACTACATTAAATGAAAAGGAGGAATGTTCCTTTGCAGCTGCTACCAATGTGCTGTTCAGACTTCTTCCTGATCATTCCCTGTTCACACATCATAAGGTGCTCTTCATTTTCACCCTTCCACTCCTCTGCAGCACAGCCAGCAATTAGTGGAGAATAAATTTAGAAGCAACTGAATCTAACCAGACATGATATTTAAAAACTGCAGATCATTTAATTTTCTTTTACCACTGAAAAGCAGTTTTATGAAGACGGATGGAAGGTAAACCTGCAAATTATGAACTGCCTAACATTAAGACTTTGAAAGACAGAGCTGGACAGTCATAAGATTGGAAAATGAACATCTTTACCCATTTTTCTCTTTTATGACAAATCCTATACTGTATAATGGACATGGCTAACAAAATATTTTATCCAAATAATTATCTTATTTAGGGAATATTATTTAATTTCAGGCTGATGAATTATGAGGTAAAATGATTGTGAATGTTTAAATGACCAGATTAATTAGTGTTCATAGATTTTTCAGTATCTAGCACTCTTGTTGGAACCTCAGCAAATAAAAGCCAAGGATCAGCTAGGTATGCATAGAGAACTACCTTTCCAACCCTTAGAAGTAGTCCCTCCAGATCAGGTGGAGGCACACAGATGAATCATTTTATAGAAACACTATCCTTGCTGTACTGGTTCTGTAGATAAAAGACAGGTCTCCAGAGCTGTCAGTCTGGTACTTGTCATGACCACTAAATCACTTAGAAACAAGCAAGCAAACAAAAAATAATTAGTTTAAAATAATTCTTCATAAGAGAAGATCTGACTATGTAGGCATTTTGACTGCAGTTATTAAACTACAGAAGATCTAATTTAGCCACAAGAGCAAGAATATCCCGAGTTAGAAAGATATTCATTGACAGTGGACTTGATTGTACACTGTGTTGCAACACACAGAGCCAACTGTACCTGTGTAAAATTACTTTTAAACCTTACCACTGGCAACCTTACTCCTTACCCCTTCTATAAGTCTGAACCTTACCCCTTCTATATGTCTGAAGATATTCTCCTCTTCTGCCCAATAGGTTTAAGTTGCAGTTTCACAAACTGGCTCTGTGAGTTCATGTGTAAACTCTCTAAGTGACGTGGCTGATCCAGAAAGGGATATGGTTAGCAAAAATTACACTGCACTTATTTGCCAGCTAGTGCCTAAATAAAGTTGGTATAAGTGATCTGCATAAATACAACAGCCAGGAGGCTAAACCTAAATGCCAATGCACTGGCACCCAGCTCAGTAACTGCATCTAATAATGCCATGCTCCATGACTGTCCCTCTGCTGATGTCCTCTAATGAGACACATCTCCTTTATTCTGCCTTCTTTTTGATGCCTTTTAATGTTAGACCATGGAAATTGCAATCTATTTGCCTTTGTATAACAGAGGATCACCTCACAGAACATATTTGCATGGGAATAGACTTGTGCAAACAGGAGATACAGGAGAAAAAAACAGCAGAGCACCTGAAAAGATTATAGGCTTGTAAAGTGGAGACACTGTCTGAAGCCAGTGGTTGTGAGGAGAGTGCCAGGGTCACTTTGTAGGCAATTATGTGGGAATTCCACTGCTGTGGGCTTTGAGAATTTTACAGTGCCTATGGCATAGAAGTCAGTTTTTTTCAGAGATCCATTTTCCTTTATAGATTTAGACCCCGACAGTGTAATGAGCTTTGCTCAATAAGCCCCCGCCCCAGGAAACGCAATAGCTCACCTTACCTGATCACTCTCGTTACAGTGTGTAGGGTAACACCCATTGTTTCACGTTCTCTGTGTATATAAAATCTCCCCACTGATTTTCCACGGCATGAATCCGATGAAGTGAGCTGTAGCTCACGAAAGCTTACGCTCAAATAAATTTGTTAGTCTCTAAGGTGCCACAAGTACTCCTTTTCTTTTTGCGGATACAGACTAACACGGCTGCTATTCTGAAACTAAAATCAATGGGCCTCCATTTGGATATAGGAGCTAACTGCAGCATTGAGGCCTTGTTCAGCATGTGTCTTAAGCACTCTTCTTGACTATTTTCACATATAGCCAATTGAGAGCTTTTTTTACCCTTCTTGTACTCTTCAAATTCTCCAAGCACTAGTGAAAGGACAATCATTTCAGGAATAACAATGCATCTGTGTGTCACCATTGGGGCAGAGACAAGGGAACTGACTAATGTGGGTGTGGCTACAAGGAACCTTTGGTTCCTATTATAACCCACAGGAGCTTCAGAAAGGTATTGGTTTCACAGTAAAACAGCCTCCTATGAAGTCAATATACTATAACCTTCCTGTGGATAGAACAGTTTCAAAATGTCCTTTTTTCAATAAAACTTAGGAACATCACTAAAACATATTACACAACTAAAATTCTTATCAAAGATTTTAGTCAGCATTCTAAAAATAGACAAGAACAGATTTTAGATCTTAACTTATTTTCATTTTATAAAAACATTCTGTTTATTTAATGACTGACTAGTTTTCTACAATTATTGTACATGTAAGTGTGATTGGCTATTAGAGCTGAACTGAGTAGGATAATTATCTTTTTGCATCGTTTTAATACTTTATTGAATTAGGACATTCACATGAACTGTCATATAGATGAGATTTGAACTTTTTTAAACCCAGATTATCTAAACATATTAAAATACTAAATGGCATTAAAAATTCCAGATGATGGATTAGAAACAACAGAAGAATGCAGGTTAAAACATCCAATTTGATGTTGTGCAACTTGAAAATCATATGGTATATCAAATTCTGTAAAATTCTGGTTAAGCCATTGTAAAATACACTCATGCTACAGATCAAAGACCCAATTCTTCAAATGTGCACTACAGATCTAGTATTTACTACCATGAAGTGTCTCATAGAAGACAATGGTAAATATAACAAAGAGTATGGTCTGGTTCAAAAAAGCACTTAAGTGAGTGGGTAACTTTAAGCATCCAAATAGTCTCATTGAAGTCACTGGGACTTAAGCTTATGCTTAAGTACTTTGCCAAATTGAGGCTTTAGCTGGTCAGTATCCATGATTCTCCAACCAGAAGCACGTGTCTTATTTTGAAAACAATGGGGCTACTCACAGTAGTAAACACTACATGCAGCAGTAAATGTTTGAAGGATTCAGTCTATAGGTAGCCAATTTTACTCTAATAATTGAAATGGGGTATTAGAATAAATAATATCAAAATGTAGGATATGAAATGTAGATTATAATACATTTAGTTATAGCAGAGAATGACAGAGAACACAAGTTTAGTGAACTTTTTAATTATTTTATTTTCAACAACGGAATCTACACTGTATGGCAAGCAGTCTATTGAGATTTTTTTCTTTAATAATTAACACATTTATGACAGATTTAGTTACTTGTTTGTATTATACATGTATTTCCAACGAATTTGTCACTTACATGGCTATTTGTTGAACTATGCTAACTCCATTACTTTACTACAGGAAAGTGATTTTAAAAATTACTTTTTAAATGTACTGAACTGAAAATATTTGTAATGAAATTGATCATAAAATATGTTGTGGTGGACATGAAAACCTATTTACTTTAGCTGAGCTGTGAATACAGCAGTATTCTAAAAATGTAGAAGAGACAAAGACAACAAACAGCCTGAGCAACAGATGGCATTTTCAGAATGCACTAGTATATCATTATTTTCAACCCCATGGAGTTTTTATAAAAACATCAATAGACCCTGGGAATTGGAGACTTACAATTTATTTTATTTATTTTTTTAAATTCATAAAAGACTTGTTCAGTAAACAGACAGACATTTAAAGATATGCAAGATACTTATTTTGATCTCTCATACCAATAATCACAGAAGCTGTAGTCAACACTTAAGCCAAAATTTTCATGAGTGACTAAACATTAGGCACTCAAATACATATTAAAGTATTTAAATAAGTTGTCCATCCTTAATGAAAGCTGCATGTGTTATGTATCTTTGAAAATATGACCACTTATTTAGATGCCTAAGCCATGAAACTTTTGACTTTAGGACTCAATCCACTTCCTACTGAAGTCAATGAGCCAGATTCTCAAATGGCATAAATTTGAGTAGCAATTTATACCAGCTGAAGATCGGGGCTAGTGACTTCTGCCATTGACTTCACTGGAATTAGGAGCAGGTCCTTAAAGATAGTCATTAGAAATTTAGAAAATAATGCAAAATGTCACATAACAGTAAAAATAAAACAAAAGACTAACAAACTCTTAGAAAAAAGAAAAGGAGTACTTGTGGCACCTTAGAGACTAACAAATTCATTTGAGCATAAGCTTTCGTGAGCTACAGCTCACTTAATCTGATGCATTCAGTGGTGAACTGTAGCTCATGAAAGCTTATGCTCAAATAAATTTGTTAGTCTCTAAGGTACCACAAGTACTCCTTTTCTTTTTGCAGATACAGACTAACACGGCTGCTACTCTGAACTCTTAGAATGGTGCTATAAATCATCTTAGCTTTACTGTAATGAACTGAGCTCCAATGACTGATACCAGCTGAGGATCTAGCCCTCCAATTGAAAATTAGCAGACTAGCTACTTAGAGGACCACTTTTAAAGGTCAATTCTCCCTCTGATCTAGTAGGGAATTGCATGTGTAACTAGAATAAATCCCTTAAAATATTGTTTGCAATTCTGAAGGACATTTCTGAGGGGGCTTAACAAATCAGCCTGTGCTTAACTCCAAACAACTGATTTATTTGTCCAGATAGGTATCCCTTCACACAACTTGTCAACCCCTGATGAGATTAAAAAGTTGCAAGAGAGCAGCCACAGTTTGGGAATATGAATTGTGAAGACAGATTAGTTAGACCTGACCTCTAGAGCATACAAAGAGGTTACTAAATGGTGATTGTATGTAAGTTTAGAAGATCCAAAAAGAAAGTGAACAGCTTGTTGCAAATTTTTTATTAGGCCCCAATCCAAATATCATTTAAGTCAATGCGAAGACTTGTACTGGACTTCCGTAATGTTACAATGAGTTCTAAATTCAGACCCTATCCTGCAAACAATAATTACTGAGGAAAATTCCACCAAAGTCATTGATGGTGGCAAGTGGTTGCAGCCCACAGCTAGCTAATACTTAAACAAAAAGATCATGAATTAAAATTGAATCGAGGGCAGCAGAAAGTTTCTTTGGATTTATTTAAAATAAATATTATTATATACATAATGAATGGTAATATATGGAACAGATGACCAAACAAAAGATGTCTGCTTTAATTATCACTTATATATAAAATTGTTGACATTAAAATGAATTACATCAAAGTTAGATCTATTGCTTTGACTGTTAAAGTTGGATTGATATTCTGGAGCCATCTCGAGAGGAAGGGAAAGAAGCTTGTATTTTTCTGTTTTCTCTTTTGTATTTGTGTTTTAATATGAGCTTTCATAACCCAGCTTCTCCTTTCCTTGAATGAAATCAAACTCTTGTGATTATTAATGATCTGGATGATGGCATGGACTGAACCCTCAGCAAGTTCATAGATGACACTAAACTGGGGGAAGAGGTAGATATGCTGGAGCATAGGGATAGGGTTCAGAGTGACCTAGACAAACTGGAGGATTGGGCCAAAAGATATCTGATGAGGTTCAGCAAAGACACGTGCAAAGTCCTGCACTTAGGATGGAAGAATCTTGTGCACTGCTACAGGCTGGGCACTGACTGGCTAAGCAGCAGTTCTGTAGAAGAGGACCTCGGGATTACAGTGGACGAGAAGCTGGATATGAGTCAATAGCGTGCCCTTGTTGCCAAGAAGGCTAACTGCATATTGGGCTGCATTAGTAGGAGCATTGCCAGCAGATCGAGGGAAATGATTATTCCCCTCTATTTGGCACTGGTGAGGCCACAACTGGAGTACTGAGTCCAGTTTTTGCCCCTCCCACGACAGAAAGGATGTGGACATATTGGAGAGAGTCCTGCGGAGGGCAACAAAAATTATTAGGGGGCTGGGGCACATGACTTATGAGGAGAGGCTGAGGAAACTGGTCTTATTTAGTCTACAGAAGAGAAGAGTGAGGGGGGATTTGATAGCAGCCTTCAACTACCTGAAGGGGGGTTCCAAAGAGGATGGAGCTAGGCTGTTCTCAGTGGTGGCAGATGACAGAACAAGGAGCAATGGTCTCTAGCCGCAGTTGGGGAGGTCTAGGTTGGATATTAGGAAAAAACTGTTTTACTGGTGGGGAGAGGAGCATGAAGTACTGGAATGGGTTACTTAGTGAGGTGGTGGAATCTCCATCCTTAGGCCTTTAAGGCCAGCTTGACAAAGCTCTGGATGGGATGATTTAGTTGGTGTTGGTCCTGCTTTGAGCAGGGGGTTGGACTAGATGACCTCCTGAGGTCTCTTCCAACCCTAATATTCTATGATTAGTACATTAGTCTATTTTAGTAATATAATTGTGATTTAACATTAGGACTTCAATCAAAGATTAAAAAGAGGAAAAATGGGAATAAAATATTAAGCCCTTGTTTTAAACAAATAATTTGGGTAATGAGTAAATATAGGAAGACAAATTTGGAAAACCATCAGAAAGATTAATTCATATATTTTGAGATGCATCTGAAATGTTTTCCTTGTATAAATGTGTCATGTTTCTGTGTTTTGTATAGCACACTTTTCTCAAGTGGAATGGTTTACAAAGCAAGCTCATTAGGACAAAAGTTTTGGTTCTTGCAAAACACAACTAAATGTGTTTTATAACAAGAAACTTCGGTGGCCCAAAACAGACATTTTTTTCCTTGATTAATTACATTTACATGTATGGTTTTCTTCATTTTTAAGTTTGTCTCTTCAAACAGCTCCTGTGCCCCAAAACAGCAAAGAGCAATCAATTAATTCTCCTTTTCACCTCAAAACGAACTACTGTTTCAGTCCTTTGAACAGGTTTATAATATAATAGATTGTAGAATCTCTTTTTATATTTATTCTACTTAGTCCGAAAACAAATGCTTCAGATGGTAGGATGTATGGTGTGGAAGGATAAACTCCAACGAAGAGTCCAGAGACTCTATCCCCAACCTTTTTCAATGAACTTGCTATATTAACAATCTGAGGCAATTTTAGGATTTTAGAGGCTATGCTCCAAAGAATGACCACCCTGCCCCTTTAAGCGGTGGAGGAGAGGTAATTCGGCTGGATGGCCAAATGAAGGGAACTGTGCTTTATGACGTGGGTGGGGGGAAGTGATAACTGCTGCAAAAAGGACAGCGTGGTCACTGACACATTCTTGGGAATGAGGGGCTTGAAAGGGGCAGCCCTGTGCCTTAACCCTCCCTTTTTCACGGAACAGGCTGAGGCGAGCCAGTCAGCGGCCACCAGATATAATTGTGGTACACCTTGGGGAAAACTATTTGGGAATGCTTAAAGGGGTAGAACTAATGCTTAGAGCAAGGAGGGACTTGAGGCTGATCCCTGAAATTTTTCCAGGAGTTAACATTGTATGGTCAGACATGCTTCAGCACAGGATCTGGCGGGGAGCAATGAGTCCCCCCCCCCCCCAGGGTGGACAAGGCAAGGAGGTATGTGAACAGGGAGGTGGCCAAAATTCCTTGGGACCCTAGGAGGGGCAGTAATTTCACATCCTGGCATAGTATATGGGGCACCAGAATTGTTTTGGGAGAATGGGGTTCATCTTTCAGACTTAGAGACTCATGTTTTTGACTGAGAGCAGCAGGAGATGTCTGGGAACCTGACTGCGTTTGGGGAGGCAAGTGGCACAGATGAAGAGGCTAAGATTCACCAAAACTAGATTGCTCCAAATATGTTAATATATTACTCAGGCACTCATAGTGGTGTTAATATACAAAGATGCCTACGCATATATATCATATACACATAACATAAAACCTACAGTAATGTGTGGGTAACATATTTGCATCTAAAAATCAACCTATTAGGTCTCTTTTGGTTATGTTCTTCATTTCACTATCCCTTCTTCACTTTCCCCTGGCTCACTTTTCCCTGTACACATTCTCTTGGAGCTTCCTTTTCTATTTCATTTTTTATAATAGTTTCTGGTTTGATTAAATCTATTCTTCTTTCACTCCCACTTGTCTTAGTTCCTTCTTACCATCCCCTTTCTCCATGTCTGACTTTCCTTGCATCCCTTCTCAGTGTTTACTCCATCACACCCTCTTTTCTGCAGCCTTTCTTTCTTTCTCCCCCTTTACATGTGCTCCTTCTCTCTTTCTCTTCCACTTCCACATCATTCTCTCCTAAAATTCCAATATAAGTGTCATAGTTCAGGGCAATTCCATCTGCATCTCCCGGCTCCTCAACCATCACCCTCTTAGGCAGAGACTCTCTTTCTAATAACCAAGGTTTTTTCAGGCTGTACAGTTCCTTGCCTACACTGTGAGTTCCCCAGCAAGTCAGACAGCTAAACAGGCCTGTCAGAGGCTATAAACACCATAATTGCCCACAGTTAGAAGTTACCACAAAGCTCTATCTAAGCAAGCACATTTATTCTTAAGATGAAAGCTTTACAGAGAAAACATATTAAAAAAAGTAAAGAACACATGCTAATAAGCTTACCAGAGATGACCCTAACTCCAAGAAAGATGCTGACAGATGATCAGTATTTCAAGCCTCACCAAGGGGTCTTCTGTGATTACATGTTTATAATAGCTGTTCGCTCAGAACAAGCACACCCATGAGTCTGAGAGTCCTTCCTTTATACAGTTTGGTCTTTGATATTGCGACTTTGGGAACAAGTAATCAGCAGACAAAATTCCCCTCCTCAGGACAAAACTTCTTAAGTCTGAGTTCTTGCAGTCTGGGTACACTGGTATACATTTCCCCCTAGAGATTTCCTGGGAAACCCATCTATGTTTATTTGTCCCATAAGTTCATTCTTATCTGGCACAATTGTTTCAAATAGTCCTTTGAAGATCATAACACTTCCCAGGGTTTACGCTGGTCACGTCTCCCCCTATAGAAGTTGCATACAATTCCACAATAACACATAAACTTTGCATTTTTAATACAATCGACTCCAGAGTTACTTAAACTTAATTCAGTATGATTTTTCACTGATATTGGGGAAATTGCCATATCTATCAAAAAGAATTACTGATGTCCTGGGGCCTGGGGAAAGGTTATCCTCCAGAGGTGTCAGTGGAAGCAACTGGTTTTCTTCTCTTCCCCATCTGTGGGCACAGAAGGAACTTGTTCTTCCTCCATCTCACTGAGGAAAGTGGGGACTATACTTTCCCCCTTTCCCCACCAAAAGTCTCAAAGGGGTGTGTCTCTGCCTCTTCTCCACACCAGAGGAGACGTGGGAGGGTGAGGTTTTCCTCCCCTACTATCAGAGGGGAGAGGAACTCTTAGCCTCATCACTCCTCACCATCTAACTCTTATAGGAAGCCCTGGAGGGCCCCTCTGCTTCTCCCTAACCAAGAAGCAGAGAGAAGCTCTGAGGCTCTGCCTTGCTTTTCCATCCTGTCCTACCAGAAGACCAGGGGAAGCCCTGGGGAGATTTTCTGCCTGTGCTCCACACAAAGTGGAAGTCCACAGAGTAGTCTCTCTGCCTCTCCCTTTCATCCAAGGGAGCAGGGGGGACGCTCACTAGTGAACACAGCTCTCTGGGCAGCCTTCTCACTGTGCCATGCAGTCCAGCAGAGTACAGAAGGAAATAGATGAACCTGCAAGGGGCAGCTAGAGCAGTGGGCAGGCAGGAAGTGCTCAGCAGTGACCCCTATTGGCCAGTGGTACAAATTACTCCAAAATAAAAACAGCTTCCAGCAGCAGTTCTGGGGCCCTTCCACTCCTGCCGCCAGAGTGCTACTGTAGTTTGGTAGGTGGGCTAAAATCAGTAAGTTGTTTCCATCCAACTCAGACTGTTTATTTCAATGTCACAAAAATATGGATAAAAAGCCATTCCCACTCCCTCTTTTGTGTATGTGCTTCCCTTTCCTGCTTTTTGGGAGATGTCTTTGATAACTTTAGCAAATATAGTCTCCTGTTTCCTTGCAGAATATTATAATTAATCCCTTCAGGGCATAGGCAAAGTAAGTCTTAATATATGCTAACTTTTTCACAGAAATGATTCAACACTATATAGACAGTTGCTTTAGTGTTCTCCCCAACTCACAAGAAAACCGTCACTTTGACAATCTGCTTTTGGTAGGGTTGCCAATTTTGGTTGGATGTATTCCTAGAGGTTTCATTACATGACATAATCTTTAATTTAAAAGATTAATCTTTAATTCCTGGAGACTCCAGGACAATCCTGGAGGGTTGGCAACCTTAGCTTTTGGGTTAGAGGTATAAATGACAATGAACTGAATGACTTAGAGCAAAAGAGAAAGGCACATGCTTCAGCTCTTCTCACACTTTTTGTATCCTTTATATTTTAAGAATGGACTATGTCCATCCTATCTCATTTCAGGAGGATGGACAAGGAGTCGGGTGAGGGAGGACATCAGACTACAAGAGAAGACAGTGTATTCTTAAGAAAACTCCCAAGGCCATAATATAGATTTTGCCTTAAAACAAACATTTACATCTTTAAAACATGTTAATGAAGTCTATTTATATTCAAAGTGATTGATTCTCTGTGAAATGATTTAATGTTTGATTTACAAACAGAAACTGAGTAAAATGTGAATTATTGTTTAGAGCATGAGGTAGAGTTATTGCAGCTTTTCCTTATTATTTATAGTGATTTAACTCCTTCATAATATAAATGAACTTTAAAAATCCTTCTTATATAGACAAACCAGATTAGATCACAGCTAAATATTATTTTAATTTGAAATTACTCATAGAGAAAATATTATTCCTGGTATCTCTACTTTATGTCATTTGTTTTGTACGTTAAGGAATTTATTATGAAGAATATAGAAGCTGAAATCAAGAATTTAATTTCCCTTTTTAAAAAAACTAGGAACCTTTTTACTGGATAATTATTTTACAGTTATATTCCAAGTTGAGTATGACAAAGGGGATATATTAGGTTTAAAGTTTTACATTAAACTCTTCAGTAGCAATTCATTTAATAAATAGCATATTTATTACTTAGTTCTCTTGTGTGTGAATATCTTGCCAAATATCAGTGTAACTTTACATTTACTTTCAGAATGAAAATAACTAAATGTTTGAAACCCTGTGCAATTCATTTGAAATTACTAAATTAAACACATATGCTTTCTTTCCAATATTATTTTAGCTACTAATTACTTGAATTTAAGATAAACAGAATTGTTAATTTTATAAGCTATTTTATTACATAAGCATTAAAAAGAAGATTGTCAGATATTTAAGAGAAGAGACAATAGTACAGCTGAGGTTGTATAAATTATAGGTATTACTTCATAAACACACAGTTCAAAAGTTGTATCAGACTTTTTATCAATTAATCTTGCCTGACTCATCTTTCCTCCAGTAGTTCAATAGTCAGTTTAATATAGGCACTATTTTGTACCAAATTTTCAATTTGTCAAACATTTCTATACTGGATTTTTGATTTTGCAGCCTAGCCACTAAATACATGTATTGACTGCAATCACAAGAATTCTACCATTATCTGTTTAATTTCAGGGAATAGGATACTTCCCTAATAAGAAGACTGTAAAGTATATGCCACTGAAATACCTCTTGCATCAATTTTCCAACATCAGTAGCCCTTCAGTTTGGGACAAACCAAAGACGGTTTCAGATACTCTTGTAGTAGTTACTATTTTTATGACTTGGCTCAAAAGCTTGCCTTAATCTCTTTATTTAGGGAGAAGCTGCAAGCTTGCCAACTTTAGCAAATGTTAATACAGGTCATGCATTCCAGGGAAATATACAGTGAACAAGTGCTGTTCCATTTTAACAAAAGGAAATTTAGAATAAGGTGATGAAGGAGAGTGATAAACGATATTGTTTAAGTCCTACTTCCAGTTCTGTGGTATCCTGCAGATATCTGCTTATACTTTGCTTCATTTTCATTGAGCTGTTACATGAAGTAACTCACTCAGTTTGTAGTGTTCCTGCATTATCTATATTTTCATGGGCAGTGTGGCACTTGTAAGCATGGACGTCATCCTTCCAGTCTCCTCACACTATAAGACTTCATATCCAGTAAGTCCAGAAACCAAAATGCTCTGAGCACAAACAAGTAAACAAAACTACTGGAACCTGAAGAGATGCCGAACCAATACATGAAGTACTGCACATTTTATACAAATATAATCTTAATGTGCAGGCTATGAACCAAGCCTTTGCAGTGTATCTAACCAAGACTCCTAAGCAATTCTGTGTTAAAACTGTCTATACTACCAATGAGATGGATTCTGAAGTCATTCCTGAACAACTGTCTCTCCCTGCTCAGGAAGTTTAGGCCTCAAACAACTGATTCTTTCTGTCTCTTCCCTTACTTTCTAGAAACCAAAGACTTTCTAATTGGCATAGACATCTTGGATAGATGAAATCACCCATCATACTCGATTCCAAACTGGAGATCCACACCATTTTCCTGAGTTGTGTGTTGGGAGCATCACCAGGTAAGTTTCCAGCTTGTTAAAGACTCTGCAATCCTAGGTTAAAGGACTGAAAGTGACACCTCACCCAGCCATGCAGCCTGCATGCCCTTTCCAAGCTGGGTTTCTGGGATCCCCATTCACAGAGCCCCAAATCGGAGAAAGCTAAAAGAACATGCAGGGAACTCTTTGGGGTGGCTAAAGTCCTGTCCCCGGGGAGTCCGAGTGACTATGTAAAATTAGTGGGAACTCCTATCCCAAGAAGGGAGTCTCAGTGCTCTAGAAAGAGAGTCATTCAACCAACCGTGCCACTGGAGATGGGACCAGGTCCCCGTTACACCATCGGCACCAGCGACACCCTACCCAGAACCGTCCAGCACTACAGCGGGCTGCATCAATGGCAGTGCCCCCCCCCCCAGCGACCTGCACGTCGAGCCGCTGCTGGGGAGGGATGCGAGGGGGGAGGGCGGGAGGTAGAAAAGGAGACATTACCAGAGTTTTGTTCCCGTTCTTGCTGAGAGGCCCTCGGAAAACTCCCTTGATGTTGCGGAAGTGCCCATTGCTGAGGTGCGTGGAGCTGATGACAATGTAGTAACACTCCATGGGGCAGCCGCCGCCTCCCCTGCCGCCGCTTCCATGCACCCCCGTGCCGGCAGCTCAGGCGGACCCCGGCCGGGCGGAGGGACGGTGCTGCGCTGAGGGGACCGGAGGAAACAGAGCCCCGCCGGCATGTACACCGACCAGCTCCGGCTAATCTCGACAATTAACCCAGCCGCCCAACTGCTCCGCCTGGCAGAGCTCGGTGCCCCTCCCCTCGCGGGGAGACACGCACGGGAATTGCAGGCGCCCGGGGGCACGGGCCAGAGTCTCCCGCGGTCTCAGGGCAGCGCTGGCGGGAGGAGGCGGCGGCGCAGCGGCGGGAGCGGCAGCAGCATCTCCGTGGCTTTGCTGGAGGAGTCTGAGCTGCTGCCTCTCACAGGCACAGTGTTGTTATACCGCGCAGCGTTGCCGGTCCATTGCACTGAGCCAATGGCAGAGAGCCACTGGGCTGATCCCGGGAGCTGTCAGAGGAG
Source organism: Caretta caretta (assembly GCF_965140235.1). Classification (NCBI taxonomy): domain Eukaryota; kingdom Metazoa; phylum Chordata; order Testudines; family Cheloniidae; genus Caretta; species Caretta caretta. The sequence continues at coordinate 48,860,611 of NC_134216.1, read as the reverse complement.
TACAGCTGTCACACGCCGCCTTCCCGCCCCCTCCCCGCCAGCTCCCCCCCCCCCCCCCAGCTTCCCCTCCCCGGGCGCGGGCTATTGTCTCGGCCCCAGCCACTTCGCCAGCCGCAGCGGGAGGCGGGCAGCGGACCCGAGCCGCCGCCGCCGCGCAGGTAAAGGAGAAGGAGCGAAGGAAACCAGGCCGGGGGCAACGGGAAAGTGGAAGCAGGAGAGGCGGCCCCCGGCCCTGGCTGGCTGGGAGCCCTTCGCTTCGACTGCAGCAAATTCCTAGAGCCCAACAGCAGCCCAGCCCGAGACAGCGTCCCCGGCCGCCGCTCGCCGCGGGCAGGGCTCGCAACCTGGGGGGCGGGGGGGCGCTTTCGAGTTTAGCCTCGGGTTACTCCGGGATTTGTGGACCGGGACAGCCAGCCAGAGGAGGGAGCAGGGATCAGCCCCCCCCCCCCCCCCGCCACTCTAGGAGGGGTCTGGCACTGGCAGGCCAGCTGCTGGTGACAAGGGAGCTCGCCGCCGCTGCCCCGTCCTCTTCCCTGGGCTGCTCCCCCCCCCCAGCACCGTGCAGCTCGAGCCCCGCGGCCGAGGGGCAGGGCTCCCCGAGCCCAGCGAGCCCTGGAGCAGTGCCGGCCTTTGCTGCGGCCGCGACCGCTGGTCCTGGGCAGCGGATCAGGGCGCAACGCCCGGCACTTCCCCGGCTCTGGCTCTGCGCGGGGCGGGGGCGGTCCGCGTGCTGCTCTTCTCCCCTCTAGCTCCTCTGAGCGTGGCTCCTTGGGAGTGCATACGGGATTCATTAGCAGGCACTTAAAGGGATCAATAGCAGCTAGCGGGCAGCCTGGGGACCGGTCCTTTAGTGGATGGACTGAGAGTTTTATTCCCCTCTCTCTCCGGGCAGTCTTAATTGGTTAATGAGGATTTCAGAACCCTGGACTGTGCCTAGGCATAGGGCAAATGTCACTCTGGGTTCTCCTGTGCCCTCCAGTGGGGTAGAACTGGGGAAATCCCTGTACACTTCAAGTCACTCACGGCATTACTGAAGTTGGACGAAACCTGGGTCCATGCTCCTACTACTCCCATGCCAATCACTTCCTAAAGACACAATAGGTACCAGGCATCTCGCTTCATAAAACTGAGACCATGCTACCTACTAGCAAAGTGTTACCTTTTATCCGGCTACAAACGGATCCAGGCTTCGTCGACCGATCAGCCGCCCCCGTGTTAAGGGGAAACTGAATAAGGGCAGGGCCATAAAATACGTTGGGTGAGGAAAACAATGTTGCTTTCTTGAAAAGAACACTCGTTACAGCGCAGGTAATGGGAAAACTTGTCATAGATCGGAGTTCAGCTTTTTTGGAGGGGGTATTGCTTGTTTATTACTACCGATAAGGGACAGGAGTCTTTCCGTACACTCAGCTGATGTATTTTCTAATGTATCCGCTTGGGGGAGTCTGGGAATCTTTAAAATAAAGACCATGTTTACAAAACTTCCACATCACAGACTGTTTAGTTAGGGTTGGACATGGGTGATGCAGTGTTTTATAAAAAAAAATCTAGTAAAACTACATCACGTTGTTGATTACAGTTTCCTTGAACACTTCAAATTACATTGAAACACTCTTCTAGCACTTCACAGTGTTGTTTTTATTTTTCTAACTGCAGATATTATTATACCCCACTGAGCTGTGAACCTAATTATGTGGTTTTCTCTGACTTTGAGGCACTGTGGTCCCCTTGCTACGGAATGAGGATGGAAATGAAGACACCTGTGTTCTGTTCCTAGTTTGTGGCAGATCTGTGTCATCACCATCAAGTCACCTTCCTCAACTTTAAAATGTGTACGATTCTTACCCTCCCCTTATAAAGTACTTGGAAAAAATCTATGGATGAAAAACACTAAATAAGAGACACTATTATTTACTTTCCCCAAATCTAGCCAATATTTAAAACCTACCAACAGTTAATAAATGGTAAGAACTAGTGCTTTGTTCCTTTCAATACCAATAAAACAGATCTTGCATGCAAACAAATCAACATTGTCACAAAACAAAACCTTGTTTTTTCCTGTGGATTCAGCCACCTGCACTTTTATTACACATAACATTAAGATGTTCCTAGGTGCCCCTTTCCCCCCTCCAGCCCACTTTACATTCATTGTTTAGTGCTAGGAGTCAGGTTTTGTGGCATAAGATTAATTCCATTGCTAAAAATGGGAATTACAGCAAAAAGAATTAACTCAGAACCATGATGTAACATCATAAAATGCGTCTCAGCCAGCATTTGCTCCTGGCAAGCAAAATATGATGATCCTATCAGTTTGTGTTAGGAAATAAGGAAGCTGCTTCTAGGAAATTCTGATGGGTGTCACTTTCCTGTCAGAATTTCCTATCTTTACCATTTGTATCCTTGATACAGAAGGCAACAATTTATGATAGGAGCCTTCCTCCTATTAGAATTTGCTATCTTCTCTAGTTCTCATCTTGCAGTAGGTAGTAAATTTTGGCAGGTGTCAGTCATCCATCAGAATTTGCTAGCTGTTGCACCAATGAATCAAATGATGAAGGTAGGACATTGTGACAGGTGAGACATTTGTCAGAATTTGCTACTAACTGTTACAGGAATGTTTCAGAAAATAGAGAGTAAAATCTATCTATGTGTGTGCATGCACTGCTCCCCCCCCCCCAAAGCAAGTAGCAAGATTATTACAAAATAATATGGGTTTTGAGCCACCTCACCATCATCAATGGTTGGTAGATTTAGTATCACAACACACTGGCCCAAACCTAGTCTTTGGTAGGACTACTGATGTGAATAAGGTGTGCAGGATTGGTCCCTTAATGCAAACAATCTACTGTGGCAAGATACATTTATTTCCTTGTTATGAAGACAGAATGCCAATTGTGAAGTTTAGACTGCAAGTTTTTTAAGGCAAGGGCCATGTCTTCTTATCTATTTATACAGAGCATAGCACAATAGGGCTCTGACCATGACTGAGGCCTATGGGAACTACTACAAAATAAAAAATAAATATTAATAAATCATAGGAAGTGGCAGGAGGCAGGAAAAGAGAACATCGCAGGAGAAGAGATGAAGTTAGAAGATTGTGTGTGAATCCTTACAGGGGTATTTCCTATGTGGTATGGGAATTCTGTATCATGTCCAGGCATCCGAAAGATGTGTAGTTTTGTTTTAGTTACTTTTACCGAGTGCACTGACTCTAATATACAATATTGATGTGCTAATATCAATTGTCTATTGAAAACTACTGAAAGCAATAGTTTACAACAGTAAAGTATGTCAGTTGTATGGCAATAAGCACAACACTTAAAATAATTTTGTTACCACTGTGACTCTACCTTCCCAAATTGTCATGATCTTCATAGCTTTTCTCTCTGGCTGCCATGCTGGCTATCATGTTCCATGGAATCTGTGTGTTCTTCATGCTTTATCCTGTGTGTCAACTAATATGTTATTGATACATTATTGATAGGATACAGAAGGACCTAGACAAATTGGAGGATTGGGCCAAAAGAAATCTGATGAGGTTCAATAAGGATAAGTGCAGGGTCCTGCACTTAGGACGGAAGAACCCAATGCACAGCTACAGACTAGGGACCGAATGGCTAGGCAGCAGTTCTGCGGAAAAGGACCTAGGGGTGACAGTGGACGAGAAGCTGGATATGAGTCAGCAGTGTGCCCTTGTTGCCAAGAAGGCCAATGGCATTTTGGGATGTATAAGTAGGGGCATAGCGAGCAGATCGAGGGACGTGATCGTTCCCCTCTATTCGACATTGGTGAGGCCTCATCTGGAGTACTGTGTCCAGTTTTGGGCCCCACACTTCAAGAAGGATGTGGATAAATTGGAGAGAGTCCAGCGAAGGGCAACAAAAATGATTAGGGGTCTGGAACACATGAGTTATGAGGAGAGGCTGAGGGAGCTGGGATTGTTTAGCCTGCAGAAGAGAAGAATGAGGGGGGATTTGATAGCTGCTTTCAACTACCTGAAAGGGGGTTCCAAAGAGGATGGCTCTAGACTGTTCTCAATGGTAGCAGATGACAGAACGAGAAGTAATGGTCTCAAGTTACAGTGGGGGAGGTTTAGATTGGATATTAGGAAAAACTTTTTCACTAAGAGGGTGGTGAAACACTGGAATGCGTTACCTAGGGAGGTGGTAGAATCTCCTTCCTTAGAGGTTTTTAAGGTCAGGCTTGACAAAGCCCTGGCTGGGATGATTTAACTGGGAATTGGTCCTGCTTCGAGCAGGGGGTTGGACTAGATGACCTTCTGGGGTCCCTTCCAACCCTGATATTCTATGATTCTATGATGGTAGAAATTATGATCCTGGGCCTTTGTCACACTGCTGCTAAGTTCTTGACCCAAGCACATTAATAGCAGCTGTCAGCAATAGCTTTTTCAGTTTCTTTCCCATAATCATCAGACTGCTTGGGAACCAAATAAATGAAACCAGCTGACAATGCACATGGACAGTACATAGGGCAAATGTCAAGTACTCTAACAGACAAATCAATACAGTTGGATTGGGACTAGTTTAGGGGGATGACAAAATATTAAGCAGGTAAAACAAGTCCAGGAAGAAAATAAATGCCTGGCTTTCTGTGATTTCATTGCTCCTAGCAATTGTTAATAAATTTAGAATGCACATATTATAGTAATATTTATGTGATCACAATGTTGATTGTGGGATCAAATAATAATAAAGTACTGTCTATTTCCTTTTTTTGAAAAAAGCAGTAAAATGATTAAGAACTGGCCATTTAGAATAGGCAGTGAGCAAACATTTATTGATTTATAAAAATCCATCCATAATAAAACCAGATACTCCACTGAAGTAAAAATCCAAGGACAAAGTAATATTCAAAAGCCACCTGACCTGTGATTCAAAGTGCATACTATGTACAGATACAATATCATATAATACTTTGCACTCATATAGTGCCTTTTATGAGTAGATGTTAGAATATCTTGAAAATATCAATTAATCGGACCACACAACAGCTCTATGGAAGGAAGGAATTACAGGATTCCCATAGAACTGCTGGGTATACTGACACTGAAAAGTCAAGCGTTATGCTCACAGAGCAAGTCAATGGCAGAGCTGGGAACCAAATTATTCTGACCCCAAGCCTCTGCTCTTACCATTTGGTAATACTTCTCTCCAGTGCATGCAAAAGTGAATTAAAGTTTCCAGGTGTGAAACGTTTTTTGTTTTTTTTGCGAGGGAATTAAAACTAGACATAATGTACAAAATGGACAGTCTGGGGAGGGAACCCCGGATATAAAACATACACAATCACAGCATTAATATTATATTTCTCTGGTTCCCAAATAAATAGTCTTGAGGTTTTGTGCAAACTCTTAAAAACGTAGTTATCCTAGTATAACGACTGGATAAAAGATTAGATCTAATTATATCTTGAATTGTGGAGCATGTAAGTAAAATAGGAATCACTGAGACAAAACTGATTTCCCTTAAGCCAATTTCAACTTGTTCATTTAATGGTTCTACAGTATCTTAACATTTTAAGCCAAACTCTGCTGTCTTCAGCAGTGACTGGGGAAGGTTGTTTTGTAGCCACAGTGAACACACCTTAGGGTTATATAATTATCTATCATATGATTACAACATTCTTTTATTATTCCTTTCATAGAAATTTTAACTTTCAGTAGTACTTTCTATCAATTCATATCAACAACTCCTACATAATTGTTTTTTAAAAAGTTCCATAAATTTAAGAAGATAACAATGAATAGACAGAGAGAGGAGAACAACAAAAATGAAAAGAACTAGAAATCACCTTCCTTGAAATAAGACAAAGAAAAATATTTGCAGGGACTGAGCAGAACAAAAATTGTTTTGGACTTCTAAATACAATGTTAATAGTGGGCCAACCAACTTCTGGGGTTATGAAGAAAATTTCCTTATGGACAAGTTATTCCATAATTGCCCACTTCAGGGAATCTTATACCTTCCTCTGAAGTATCTGACACTGTCCACTGTTGGATGCAGGGTACCGGATTAGACAGACCACTGTTTGATCAGGTATAGTAATTCTTATGTTCCTACTACATATCCATTTTCAGTAGCATGTAATGTTTTCAGATTTTTGGCAGACATACCCATGTTCCTTGTGTACAAGAGTTAGTTCCAGAAAGTATTGTAAACTTTTCATCATGGTTGTGAATAACTGGCCTACTCCATACACCCAAGTCTGTGAACAATTTATATTGTGATCTGTAACAAAGAAGAATATCTGGAAGGCTATGACACTTCTTGCTGGTGATGAAGGTAAGGTTGCCACCTTGTCTCAGACAAAATTTTATTCAATTCCACAGTCGCCTCTCTTGTCAAACTCTGCTCCTCCCCAGACTGAACTACGCATTGTAATAATTGACTCAGTAGTCAGACTCTCCTTCTTGATGGCTGCTTCCTCATGTTCTCTTGCCCAATTTATCTCTTTTCCCCTCCCCCACATATCTGTCTTCCCACCCCTGGTTTCACTCATCTTCCTAAGCATCTGCCACCTCCTCAATTATTGACCATACACTTTTTAGCTCTTTCCCTCCCCTTTCTTCTGCCCTTAACCTTCTATCAGTCTATGATTCCTACAGACCATAAAGCTTCTCCCTTTCTGTCCTCTTCCCCACTCTCATTGTTCTACTCTTCCTCTAAAATTTATGGTCTTGGATACTCTAGTTCATTCTGCCTTGTTCAATCTGCAGTCCTTCACCTCTTCATGAGAGTATCAAACCTGATACTAGCCATCCAATGCCCCATTATATTCTCCCTATTCCTCATTTGAATAGCCTGCAAGGAGTTGTGGGACTATATATATTCTTAAAAAGCAAAACTGCAAATGTAAACCCTAGCACCCAGATACAGGAGATGGATTTGTGACAATCGCTGGAAGGCTTTGGGACTATAACACAATGAATGAGTTGTATTAATCAACACACAGTGGGTAGTTTTTCTATCTGTGACAGATATAGTGCTCAATATTCTGCCATTTAATATTTAACAACATTCTTCATTTAATAAATAATCCAAGCATAATTTAGTACAATTTGTTCTTCAGTAAAAACATATTCTTCATTTTGCTTAATAGTTCTCAAAGCATATTACAAACTACAGAATACAAAATAGCTTTATGTGAAGAAATCATTTCACCCACCACTGAAATGCACCCAATGGTGGTAGAAATTAGCAACTGTTCAACACTCACAAGAATCCCAATCCAGCTCCCATTAAAGCTCTTACTGATTTCAGTGGGAGTTGAACCAGCCCAAGGATACAGCAAAGTCTTTCTAGGGATCTGTTTGTCTCATTCACAACTTTATGCCTTTTTTAAGCCACCCCATATATTTAAAATACCCTCTTTCCATTGGACTATCCTAAGTCCCTTCTGACAACGAACTTCTTCCATTAGGCCTTCCATTTTTTTTTTTAGTTCATTTCATGTCCCTTTTCCTTGTGCTAAGGGAAAGGTTAAAGAGGCATGTTCAGTTTACCCTTTCTACACTATTATCTATACTATTCATTATTTTATACCTCTCACTTCTCCCGTTAGTTATTTTCTCTCTAAAAAAATCAATCCCAATCAAACACAAAAGCTTTTTTTCCTGAGTTGACACAGTGAGATTTAGAACCCACTATATGTAAGATCCATTCAAATTACTGCTTCATCACCTGGCATTCATCAGCAATGAATTTTGCCTTGCATGCTCTGCATTTATGTAGCTTTATTAGCTGTTCTTCAAAGTCTTCCCTAGACTTGGCTAATTTAAACAGTTTTGTGTAATCTATGAAATTTGCCATATCACTGCTCACTGTGTTTTCCAGATCATTAAGAAATATATTCAACTATACCAGCTCAAGAACAGATTCTTGGGGCACCCTATTGATGATGTTTTGCCATGTAAAATATTGATAATTTCCTATTGCTTTTTTGGGCCCAGTCCTGCAAAGATTTATCCATGTGAGTAATTCTACTTGACTTCAATGTGACTGCTCATATAAGTAGTTACATGGATAAATCTTTGCAGGATTTGGCTCTTTGTTTTCTGTCTCCTAGCCAGTTTCGTGTAGCCCACAAAAGCTTATGCTCAAATAAATTTGTTAGTCTCTAAGGTGCCACAAGTACTCCTGTTCTTTTAGCCAGTTTAATATTTTACCTCTTATCCTGAGACTAGTTCAGGCTTGTCTGCACAGTAAGTGGAAGTAAATGGAACTGCAATAATTACATTTGTTGAAATTCATACCTTTAGTTATTTTGTTCCAACTCTTCCTTTTTTGATAGCTCAAATCTCGGACAGTGCTTGAACTTCATTATTTAAGAAGAATATGGGGCAGGTAGCTTTCTAACATCCTCTACGATAAAGACTTATTCACAGAAATCATTTAGCTTCTCTGTATAGTCTTTATCCTCCTTCATTGCCTCTTTAATCCCTTAATAGTCCAGCTTATTCAACAATTCTCCCTCGGTCTTTCTGTAGTAAGTAGATACTATTACTCAGACGTTCAATTATAGTTACCTCTTGAACTGGCTCTGGTTTGTTTGTTCAAGACTAAGCTGAGAAGAGCCTAACCTCTCACATGCTTTAGAACTAACTGCTCCAATGAGCAGTCATTTAAATGTCAATAAATTGCTTCTTTAAACCTTGTCCCCATGTGACATATATTATGACCAGATTACACGCAGTGACGATTTATAAATTCTGTATGAGATTTTGAACTTTCTGTATGTGACTTTACCAAACTGTAAACTCCATTTTAAATGTGGGGGCTACTTGTCTCCTCTGTTGTGCTTTTGCATCCAGCTTGGACTGAAAGTCCAAAGGTGGGTGGCAAGGGCTAACAAAAGATGGTTGTTGATTTACGTGCTTAACCACTGAAACATAATTGCTCTAGATAAAAGGCATCTGCCCTGATGAACCAGTTTCTATTGTGAAAACTGACCATTTATTCCTATCTTTTCTTTCCTCCCTTTTAACCATTACCGATCCATGAGAGGACCTTCTCTCTTGTCCCAGGCATGCTTAGTTTGATTAAAAGACTTTGGTGAGGGACCTTGCCAAAGAAAGACTTTCTGAAAGTATATTGATTAGATTATCCTTGTCCACATGCTTGCTGATACCCTCAAAGAATTTTAATAGATTGGTGAGGTATGATTTCCTTTTACAAAAGCTATGTTTACTCTTCCCCAACACATTGTGATCATCTTTGTGTCTGATAATTCTGTTCTTTACTATGGTTTCAACCAATTCGGCTGGTATTGAAGTTAGACTTACCATCATGCAATTCCTCTGGAGCTTTTTTTAAAAAAAGTCAGCATTACATTAGCTACCGTCCAACCATCTGGTACAGAGGTTGATTTAAGTGATAGGTTACATACCACAGTTAGTAGTTCTGCAATTTAATATTTGAGTTCCTTTAGAACCCTTGAGTGAATACAATGTTGGGTTGGTGACTTATTACTGTTTAATTTTACAATATGCCATTAATTATTGTCAGGCTGACATATTTCAGAAATGCCTACTATGTATTCCCAGGTAAATGACTAAATTCTCCCTGATCTCCATAATGAACTGGATACAGTGATGACAGTGTGTGATCCCAGCTGTGTTTCATAAAACTCAGCACAAGGTGTGTCCTGCCACAATGACTTTACAGGCAAAATGCAATAAAGCCAGAGAACTTCTGAAAGACCTGACTCACAAGCTAGCACAATACCCATGTCAGGACCTTCAGTCTTTCCAGAAGCAGTGGGTCATTGAGCCTGTAAACCATGAACTAGCAGGCACCAAGCAGCCCTTTCAATGCTTTGCACCTCTATGAAAGGGAGTTAACTAAATAATGAGCCAATGAGGCCACTGCCATTTCTAAGATTACAATTTATTCTGGAATGGCGCTGACTATCTCAAAGGCAGCACAGGCACAGAGTGCCCTTAGGGGAAGCCCATTATAAATGTAGGAGTCAGCCACAAAACCCAGATCAGGACCTGGATCTGGGTACAAACTTTCTCCAGTTGCACGGTATTCAGATCAGAGGGGTTCAGCTCTCAACTCAAATCTCAATATTAACAGAATTATATATTAGCGCAAGAGTAGTGAAAGGATGTGTAAAAATCACTTCTATCTTCACTGAACTTCTATTTACACTTATAAAAAAGACAAATGAAAACCTTGAAATCATTCTTGCAAGGACAGAGTAATAATTATAACCTCTCCCAAACCACTATTTCACGTCATCATTTTCAGTTCAATAATATAATTCTCAGTGGAAATAGCTGAATTTAACCAGAAATGACAGTGTTAACAGGTCAGAAAGTAGGGATACATTACTCTTGAATGTTTCAGTAAAAATAGGAGATCAAATGGAGGAAAATAAATTATATTTGATTAAAATTCATAGTATCTAATATGAGACTCAACTACACATTATAAGAACTCATTTCTTGTTGTTTGTAAAGATCATAGAAAAGAAGGGGAAAGGAAATACAAGGACCATTGGTTTTCGGTGCCCAATGTGAGACACTTTAAAAGGGGCCTTATTTTCAGAGACTGGATGCTCAGCCAGGGCCATTTGAGGTGCTGATAGTTGGGCCCCAAAAAACTGAGACACCAAACATCACTAGTCACTTTTGAAAATCTTGGCCATTTCCCCATCACATTGGTCAATTTCAGAATGTAATTTTTTTGTACTATTGATATGAACACAGTATATTAGATATATGCTGCATAAGGATATTGTTAAATATCATGCCACATTGCCAAGTACAATTAAATTGTACCCTTAACACGGTAGCCTACACAAAGAACAGCTAATATAGTTTTGTACAGATATTAAGAGTTTGATTTAAACCTTCAAAAGCCAGGACATTCACATATTAGACTATCACAGTCATAATTTACCCGGTTATACCTAAGCATTAGAGCATGTCACATATTTACATCAATTACTTCTGGGTTGTTTTTTTTTTTTTTTGTGTGGAAACTGAAGTGCCTTCCAGCTGCAGTTTGAGCCCTAAATCTATATTTGTTTTCAGTTCTGGATTTAAATTAGTCTCTTGACTTTATTTGAACATATTTTTATAGTTAATTTACCCTTTTTATTACCGTACAACTTTTAGAAGGCAGTAAAACTCCTTACATGAAAATATACCAGTTACATTATAAACCAGAAGCAAAGGAGCTGACATGGCCTGTGATTTAAATACATGTAGACATGTGCTGTATTTCAAATAGTTTTTAAAGTATTCATTGTGGTCATAATCCTGAGTGGTGGTCAGTACCTGTAACATATTTGGGGAGACGCCCTATTTACTGATTAGAACAGTTACTTAAATCTTTCCCTTAATACCTCACAATGTACTATATTTGTCTACCATAAAGAAGGAATATTCATTACAAATAGGCATATTTAAAATACTGTAAAAATAATTTATTGGGAACAGAAGCCAATTTTCAAAACATTAATAACTTAAGTGTTTAATTTAAAATAGCCATCTCAAAGTGGCCTTGAGCACATTATGGATTTCTGGCCTGTAGAATATCATTATAAGAAACAAAGTCAATTTCTGTTCTAAAAATAAAGATAGTTTCTAAAAGCCAGTATTTCCTTTTTAGCAGTTTAAGTAAAAAATATATTTATATGGACAACTTTGAATTGTCAAAATAATCTCTCCCTGGCTGAAACCTTGTAGAATATTTTAATTTTTATCCAAAAGTATATTTGTATGGGTATATCTGAAACCCATGTAACCAGGAGCTTGAAACAGATAGTGTTTTAAAATGTTAATACCAAAGCCAGTTGTTTTGGTATTACATAGACCCATATTAAAGGGTCCACATACAGAAATTTGACTCAAGTAGAAATATGATGCTCTCAAATAGCTTTTACCTCATACAATAGCATGTAATCTTTGCTCTTGAGCTATTTTGCTTTTATTGCACTGCTGATCTCTGAATTGAGATCAGTCCCTCATGTCCCAAGCTGGCAGAGGAGGATGTTCTTATGTCACACACACCTCCAGGGATGAGGCATTCATTTCTTGAATGATAGCTTTGTTATTATGGGAGTTCTGAACTGTGTATTTTGTGGGGGATGGGGGAGCCTTCCTGCAAGTCTTCCTTGCTCTCCAGTTTTATCCTCACACTAACTGTTTTGCACTCTTGTTTAGCATCCTGAATTTGTCACCATTTTTGGAAGCTGATCCTCAAAGCAAATGCACACAAGATGGTTCCCAAGAGGGAACCCTGGCTCTACAGGTTCTTCAAATACTTGTAGATTGTTATGCCCCTTTGTTGTCTTTCAGAAAGACTACACACTTGTTTAGCTCTTTTAATACTGGGTCATAAATTAATCCCTTCAGCCCACTGATTATTTTTGTTGCTCTTTTCTGAACTCCTTCCCAATATGTCAATATTTTGTTGATAATTTGGTGCCAAGAACTGAATGCCATATTCCAAGCACAGTTGCACCTGAGCTAGAGAGTCCTACTCTCTGTCTGCACTTCTAGTTTTTGTGGTTCGGTTAAGCATGTTTGGTGGGGTTGTGTACACTGCTGGAAGAGTATTCAAAAATACATGAGAAATCAATGACTTTTCACCGCTGAAGCCAATAGATCCTACAAGTTAGCTTCTGGGTTTGTAACCTGAAATCCTGCTTATGAGCTATTACAAAAATCTCTAGCAATTTAATTTAAACAGGAAAATGTGAGATGCCCTGATTCTTGAAATGAAACATCCAGTCCTTAGGGGCCAGATAGCTTCCTAGCAGGGTTGTACATCATTATAATGGACAGACTTTCTTTACATGACATATACCAGGATTACATTAGAGAGACAAGGTGGAGGAGATAATATTTTTTATTGGACCAACTTCTGTTTGAGAAAGACATGATTTCAGGCTTACACAGAGCTCTTATTCAGCATTAACTTGATGCCCATTTCACAACAGCTCTTAGTAACTAGAGGAAAAGCCAGTGAGGTAATGAAGTCAGACTTTTATGGAATGTAAGGAATAAACCAGAAAAATGGACAGGGGCTTGTTATTTAGTTAATGTTTATTCGATCTTTAGTCAAGATTAATGTACTTTGAGGTGGTTACTTGACAACTCATACAAGCCTATGTTTAAGGTTAAGAGAATGTTACCACTACACACTGGGATACAACATTATTTTGCTAATGTTTCTTTTATTTTCTGTTGTATATGACTTTGTCATGTTGTGTTGTAAATATCATTTGAAGAAGAAATATTTTAGTCTTTTACATAATATACTAATTTGAAGTGTCAGAAATGTTGATATAATTAATATTAATATTTTGGGGATAAACAGGACTTCAATCTCCAGTGCTGTCAGTCCAGAACTTTTCAAGACCACAACATTTACTTATTAATGTACTTATTAATCCAGTTGTTTACGAGTGAGTATGTTATATTGGTAGGCAGACTGTATTTAATGTCTTCTAATCAAGTATTAGAGTTTTGTTCTTCTAATAAACTATTAGAGTTTGTTTTAAGATTTTTTGGCATGAATGTTTTCATTTTCTCCTCTACATTCTTTTCAGAGAAAGGACTAATACAAGGATTTTATTTTTTACAATAAAAACTGAATGTCACAGTTCCCAAAGTAACTGCACCTCTAACACTTTCAGGGCCATAATTTTGTCAGTGCAAGATCCCGCAAGCCAATCTCTCCAAACCAGGAACTTAGCTGCAGACTCCTATAGTTCATGGTGATTATCTCAGCAGGTCTTACTTCACTTCAACACCTGTAATCCTGTCATCTCAGGGGCAATGACTGGGTTAACCAGTGACCAGCCAGCTGTCACAAAGCAAAGTACTACTTATACAGGTATACAGGCTAAAAGCATTAGAGAAAACATATCTTTAAAAAGAACACAAAAATCAGTAAACAGCTTACATGCAGGTCTTTGCTTACTAGCCAGTCACCCATTTTCCACATGGAGACCCTGATAGGAATAAAATACTTCAGGACCATTCCACACAGCTTGTCCCTCTTGCTCACAGTTTCGCTTAGTTCTTGGATCAAGTGACCACGACCTTTCTCCCAGATCAGATGCTTCTAAAGCATCATATCTGTATCACTGATGAAAGCAGAACTGTGAGGGTTCAGAGAAATTCATTGCAATATCAAGTCTGCTGGACTAAGCTGAGAATGAGACATAGCCTCACGCACTTCTAAATCACCCAGGTTAAAATCCATAATAGTAGCACATGATGCTTTCCTTCACAATTTCAGAGGAATGTCTCATCTTTGGTCTAGTAGGTTTCAGGCTGTAATTGGCATTGGATCCTGCAAAATTTGTTCTCACTTCTCATCCCTAGTTTACTCACCAGTCATAATTTGTTGTAACAGGGATGAGAACCAATGAGTAAGACAATTTGTGAGGGAAGGGCAAATACCAACACCCTAATTTTAAGTTATGGCAAGGAACCAATTGGGCCCCATGTAACAACCATGCAACCCATCTAACTCCATGCACTTTGGGTCCGATCCAAAGCCCACTGAAGTCAATAGAAAGATTGCATCTGACTTCGGTGAACTTTGGATCAGGCCCTGTATCATTTCAGTTAATCACTTCAATTGCAAGGGTGCGATTTAGGGTAAAATTTGGACCATAAAGGTCAAAGACTCTTTCATTTCATATCTCTTAAACCATCCATTCTGGAGGGGGATAAGAGTGTAATGAAAGAATCTTATCTAGAAGATTTCCTTTTGTAGCAGAAAGAAAAAAGGAATGTATAAACCATTCTTAAGTGATCTACTAATACTGTATATGCTATATGTGTTAAGACACTATCAACCATCGTAAGTCTAAGGAAGATAAATTCAATGCAGTGTTTCTGAGGCTGCCTTTTGTATAAACTTTTTTTTATTACTGTATTTTCCTGTGCCCGGCAGCACACGATTTACCTTCTACAGGAAGGAACATGTTTGGCTAAGTATGCTGACAATATCCCTGGTAACTTTTCAGTGCTTCAATTAGTGCCATCTCATAAAAACGTATACCAGATTTATGAATGAAAACCATCAGTAGACGCATAGTATAAAAATGAGCCATTGATAAATTTCTTGGTAGTATAATTACTTAATATATTCTATGAGCAACACAAAGGGGCTGTAGAGGGAGAAGTGCATATCTAGCTACAATTCAGATTAGTATGTGCATCTTTTTTCCTCTCTCCTATGTCATTCCATATGTTGCTACTGACTGTAACATCCTAGAATAGAAAAGATTTCTCTTTCACTTTTCTAGGAGCAATATGTTTCAGAATGAACCAAAACCTCTGAAAGCCTATGTTAGCATAAGCAAAACTCTACTTACCAAAAGGCCAAATTCTGGAGTGTCTTTGTAGATGTAGCACAGTTGGCCACCTCCCATGCACCCCCTCACAGCCAGGGGAGGCCTCTGCAGTTCTTTGTTAATAATTTCTCCCTCAAAGGGCTTCTTACAGACTCCACATACTTTTTCTAAGGTCAAAACGCCCCTCTTTGGGATCTGGGTTGATTCACAGAAAATAACTCAACATAAAATTCAAAGTCCCACAAGCAGACATTATTCTTCTTACTCCCAGGCTTCCCTGCCTGGAAGCTTGTGCAATCTTTCCGTGGCCTGATCAGAGTCTCTCCTGCATTAGCAGGCTGCTCCCAGCACCTTCCTGGCTGGAGTCTTACCTCCCAAATCCCAGGACTCTTCTGCAGCCTGCTCACTCCTAGCAATTTCTGTTCTCCCCCACCAACCCCGTCCCCACCACTCAACTTCCTATCCTTTTGATCCTACGAATACTTGATTCATACCAGATATGACTCACCCTCTTAATCAGGGTTGGCTTAGCCACAGGTTGTCCATGCCATGGACCAAGCCACCCTGTTACAGTACCCAAGGGAGGCACCAAAAACAGTTTAGTGGGTGCAAATGGGGCAGCAGTGACAGTGAAGACAAAGAACACAGTCTAAACAATGCAGACAAATAGTCAGGTGCAGTTGTCTCCATCTTTCAAATGCTTCCCATGGCCTGTATTGCTGGCCTCTTTCCAGATTTGCAGGAAGGTTTGATTGTTGGGACTGAGGGCCCTATTCCTCTATTTCACTTTTTTTTTCTTGTGAAACAAAGCCCTTTTAAGTAGGCATTACAGCTGTTTCATGCTTTGTATTTAAAATATGATGGGGGAAAAGGTAGAGATTATTACAACAACAATAATGGGCAGTAGCAACTACCCCAATATTCCTTTGGCATTCTTAATTTAAACCCCCATGAGGCATCTTAAGGGGAATAGTTATCCATACTTTTATTCTTTTTTGTTCCTTCTTCCCCCCCGGGCAAGGGAGACTAGAGAGAGTTAAATTGCTAATACAAGTAGAACTTGGTTGTAGTCAGTTATCTCTTTGATGCAGTCTTGCTATTTACAAGGAATGTACAAAGTCCTGTGTCTCTGAGAAGGACCCAAGAACAAAAAGGAGCAGTCTCTTAGTTTACCAGCACATTAAGCCCTTTAGCCAACACCAGACCCAAAAAACCCCCACTCCTCTCTAGCTTTTTCCAGGGTCACCCTGTGCTTACAGGTTGCTGGTTGCCCTTTTCTTGCCTTTGCCTCTCTGTTCTTGTCTTGTCAGTATGTGTGTGTTCTCTCACATTCCCCCACATACTTACCGAAAACAATACTCAGCCCCAAAAGCTCCTCAGCAAGTACACACACCTTTTGTCTTTGTTGGGGCTTTCATACTTATCAAACTCAACAGGGTTTTAACCCAGCACATAACAAGGTTTTACCCAGCTCATAATAATAATTAACATAGTATACACTTATAAGATGGAAGTTTCTATCATTTTTTTCCTTTTTAAAAATACCTAACACACATTGAGTATATGAGTCTCAAATAGGTTCCTAAAAATGGCTCAGATTGATATAGTGCAAGTACAGAGTTTCTTATTTATTGGATGGTGATGGGGTTAGGATTCCCCACATTTATCTATGGTATGTCGTCTGCATCAGTCTCTTATGTGAATGTGTAAAGCACACTAGATATCTTGGTTGTGTGGTGCCAAGTCTATTTCTGAATCAGGAGCTAAACCAGCTCTCTGCAGCACAATGAAAATTTGCAGTCTTTATGAGATTATGTATCACTTCCTGCAGTTCAATACTTTTTCTAGACTTAAAAGTCTCAATTAAGGGAATATTCAAAAAGAATGCACTAAAAATAGTCTCCCTTGCTCCTTTTCACTCTAGAATTTACTATGTTACTGTGTTCCTACTATGGAAATTCACAATGAATAAACAAATATTTAGTTTTACAGTTTTCACCCTCAGCAAAATTTTTTGTTTAATTTAAATGATGTGGTATCCTAATGAGTATAATCTGAATGTTAGGAAAGCAGAGTGTTTGACTAAATCGACTACCATTAATTTTTAATTTAACATTTTTTCTTAAATGAAAATATTCTTCTGGAGATCATGCTTACTGAACATACTCGTGGTTCCAGTCCCACACAGTATTTGAATTCCATAAGGTGTGTGGGAGGCTTTTTTAAATCCACATAATTTTGTGTTATTTTTTTACATGTTAAATTATTATCATCAGATGGAGGGGAAATTAAACATTCTGAATGTGTTAAAAATCTCTCTTCTTGACTCCTATTACCAACTGCTAACTACTGCTAAAACTCATCCAATTTTGGAACACGAACAACCTTGATAACATCAAACTTAAGACAAAATAAAAATAGAGCTTGATAAACTACGTGAATTGAATTCCAGTATTTCAGAACACAGTATAAAGCTTTTATTGCCTTAACAAATGTAACTCAATGTATTAATACTTCAAAGACTTCAGTTAGCTAGCTAGACTTTGCCTAACTATGCTTTTATTAAGAATATCCAGAGCTACAGTCATCATGGAAAAGAGGTGAGCAAAATCAAGTCTGATTTTTACAAAGCATTTGGAATTTTTTTTTTTTTTTTTTTTTGCCGGAGGGATGGGGTGTGGGAGAGGAAGAGCAAGAAGGATACTGTGGAAATTTTTCACAAACTTTTACCTTTGTACCGTTTTCCCCTGCCCTATATGATGCATATATAATGTACAATTAGAATTCATCTAAGTCTGGGTGGGAGGAATGTTAGGATGGAAGACAAAATGATGGTTAGGGTTTCTCTTTCTTTTTTGTGGGAGGAAAAGAGAAGAGCAAATATGGATATCACATTGCTCATTTGGCTCCTTGAAGGTAAACAGTAAACAGTGCCTCTTTCATTATCTGTATTATTTGTTCTGCTATAAAAACTATATCATGACATATGGCCCCTTATAATTGTTGGGTTTTATCAATATTCAGTTTTTTAGTTTATTGTTATTTGATTCTTAACTGCCAGCATGCTCTCGTTTTTATTGTATTTATTTGTATTATATTTATGTTATCATTATGTTAGCTATAGTCAGAACACTATCTTTTACATTGAAGGGACTTTCCTAGAGCACAGCTCTACACAGTAGGTGAAATTCACCTAAGTGTGGAAGGCTTTTCGCTTAGGGGCTGTTCAAGGGTGATCTGGCCATGAATCCTCTAACATTGATCTGAATCAGTGTTTATTCAGAATAAAAAAAGTCAACAATATGGTATTCTTTGCTCACCTTCAGTATTACAGGGATAAAGACTGCTGGATCTTTATAACACTTTCAAAATAGGGTTATTTAAGATGTGAAATATGGAATAATCCCCTTGATCGTTAATGCTGGGGAACTGACATGTGGACCCAGGAGGTCTTATGCAGGAAGCCCTATATGGTTCCAGTTCTTCGCCCCAACTCTGGATTGGAGGTGGGTTTCAACACTGGAGAATAAAAGAAGGAGCTGACGACTGTAAACATGCACTTGTTCAAAACTCCAATGAAGTCAATGGTTATATATATATTATATATAAAATATATAATATATAAAAAAAAATACACACACACACACACACACACGCATACATAGCATTATGTGATGTAGTCGCTAGTCTCTACTGACTATTAAATTTTCTAAGGATCAGGTGCTTACCCTTAAGTGATGTGGAATAGTGCCTTTCGCCATTAAAGTAAATGAGACTGTTTGAAGGGTATATTGCCACTAAGCTTGAATAAGGGTATCATAAACCAGTCCTAGTTTTGAACTGAAAATTAAAAGTAAACAAACTAAAATAGCCTATACCTATGCCTGTCAGCTGGCCTGACAGCTACAAATACTTGAACTAGAGATCTCTTGTGGATAGCTAACTAGCAAGATAGATAGATAATATATTAGAGAGAAAATGAATGCTGCCTTTTTGACTACAAGAAGAAAAGAGATCATATATATTAGAAACATAGGATGTTTTAAACACCAAGAGTCACAGTCAGCCCTGGATTAATGAAGCGTCAGATTAAAAAAAACAGTAGGTTCTTAATGTCAGAAGGTCTCACTGCAGGTCATAAATATCTGGGGTCTATGTGACTATTTAACGTCATTCTGTTTGTAAGCTTCTTATAATAACAGTGGTTTCCTCAAGAGATCATTAGCTTATTGTGTACCTAACTTAAGTCTGCTACACTTAAGCTACAGTAAATATATTTCATTTCCCCAAGGAACAGCCAGGTGAAAGCGGTTAAGTAAAGTTCAAATGGCTGTTAAATTAAAAATAATAAGAAGTAAAAAAGTTATTTATGCCCTAACATGTCCAGTGAGACCTTCATCTTACACAGCCTCACAAGCATATCTTAATATTCAGAACAACAAGCAGAGGGTAGAATATATTATTTACTTTTTTATTACTATTATTAGTTGCATTGCCATTGTCAAATTCTACCTTGTAACAACATTCTTTCAAAAGGATGGCCATGGAGCTTTTCGGTGCCAAATGGGAGACTAAATTACGATACAAAGAGTTAAAATAAAAAGGTTTGCATGCATAATTTTCTAAAGGCCAGATTGTGATATCCTTACTCACATTGGCAAGTACTCCCCAAACAGTCCCACTAATGGGAGTGGTCACTATGTCCACTCAAGGGTTAAAGTACTATTAAACAATAGCAGAAATATCACAATCTGACCCTAGGTAACGTGTTCCTCTTGTTCCAATCCTCGTTCTCCCTTCCTCACTGCTCTTCCACCATGTTTTTCTTGTATTCCCTTACCATGCTTCATGTTTCTTTGTAGACCAATATGCTCTTTGGGACAGGGACTGTGTCTTCTACAGGTCTCAAAGCACATTTTGGGTGCATAGCGGTTGTTGCTTTGCTACTGCTGTTTTTGTCTTCACTGGACTGTATTTTTAATGGTCTGCGAAGGGTATTTAGGCCCTGGTCCTGCACACACTTTTGCACGTGCTTATATTTACACGAGTGAGTACTCTTATTGAAGTCAAAGGAACTACTGATGTGTGTAAAGTTGAGCATGTGCCAAAGTCAGGGCTTTAGAGACAGAGATAAGCATTCTCTTTAGGTTTATATGCTGAAATTCTAATTCAAAGGCAGTCTGTCAATAAGAGCATATATTTTATTTGCCACACTGGTAAGAAACCAAATAAATACGTAAGATTTTGCTTTAGTTTAACATACAGATACTACAGTCACTGGGAAATGTTAAGTTTGAGTTTAAAGTGCATAGTGCAATTAAAATGAACAGCATCTTTGCATGTGAATAGCCTTTCAAGTCGTGCTTTAGGCACCAGTAAAAAAGATATCTCCTGTAATTTACTCAGAAATAAATTGTATTGCAAAAACACACAAGATTGAATGTTATTAAGATTTTTCAAGTTAAGTTTTGTAACTCTGCCCCTACATCTCCTTCTCAGCCTTTACCTGTAGACCAGAAACTTCCTTATCTCACCTAACCTACGTAACAGAAGACTGTTCTTTAACACTATAACATGGAGTCTGGAGCCCCACTCTCTCCTCCCACCTCCACATACAGACCTGGGAACCACCATCCCACCCAAAGACAATGTTACTCACCTTGTGCAGTAATTAAAAGTTCTTTGAGACGTCTCTCTCTCTATGGGTGCTCCACTTCCAGGTGCACATAAGCCTCTTGAGCCTTCAGTCAGAGAGTTTTCCACTAGCAGTGAGTGTTTGGCCCTCACATGAACCCTATATTTCCTCGTGATGAATACCAAGGCAATATAGAGATGTACAAGTGAAACACCCTCAGTTCCTTCTCCACCCAAACAACATCTCCACAGAGAACAGTCTGAAGCAGAGGGGAAGGAAGCGTGGCTAGTAGAGCACCCATAGGGACTCACATCTCAAAGACTGCAGTTACTGCACAGGATGAGTAAACTTCTTCTTCTAGCAGTGTCTTAGACACTGGTATGTTCTTAAACAATGCTGTGGGTGTTGCTTGTGACCTGGTAGAATGTGCTATCACCCTTTGAGAAGGATGAATGCCTGAGGTCTCAATACATTCAATGCCTGAGGTCTCAATAGGTCACAATACATCCAGATATCCATATCAGTAGTCTCTGGGCAGAAATCATGGATCCCCAGGATCTGTCTGCAAAGGAGATGAATAGCCTGGGTGAGCTTCAAAATTACTTGGTCCTATCAAAGTAGAAGGCCAGCGCCATTCTAAGATCAAAGGTATGAAAATGGGACTCCTGCAGAGAGTTGTGGCTTTGGGAAAAACACTGGTAGTTGAATAGTTTGATTAAGGTGGAACTTCGAAAGAGTCTTAAATAAGAAGTTAGGGTATAGACCTAAAGAAACCTGATCCTTGAATAATCTTCTAAAGGGGGGTGGATCTGCCATCAAAGCACCAATCTCCCCAACTCTACAGGCTGACATGATGGCTACTAAAAAGGCCATCTTCATAGATAAATGGAGAAGAGAACAGGTTGCCATAGATTTGACTGGATGTTTCATAAACTAATTATGAGGTCTCAGACTCTAGTCTGGCAGAGATTCCACAAACCCTTAATAAACTTAGATGATACAGGCTGGGAAAATATGGAAACCCCTCTATAGCTGGATGAAAGGTTGATATTGTGGCCACATGGACCTTAACTGAGCTAATGGATAATCCCGATTTCTTCAGATCCATCAGATAATCCAAGATGACTGAAAGAGGCACAGATCCAGGCAGTAAGCAGCAATGACAGCACCACTGGCAGAATCCCTTCATTTCTGCAGGTAAGTAGTACGGCTTAATCTCTTCCTGCTATTCAATAACTCAAATTCTCTTCCTCAGAGCAGGAGGAGTCTAACTCCATGAACCATTGAGGAACCACACAGAGATGGAGAATTTCTATTTTGGGGTGAAGCACATGACACCCATCCTATGAGATGAGATAAGGAGTATACAGCAACTTGAGCAGCCGATAGATGCCTAGATGAAGCAGGTAAGGGTACCCAGCTTGTCTAAGCCATGTTGATATTATAAGGATACCCCTGTCCCATCTGATTTTGTTCGTCATCCTCTGTATCAGTAGAGTTGGAGGAAATGCATAGAGCAGACCCTTCTTCCAGGACAGAAGAAAGGCATTGCCCAAAGAGTGCTACCCAGACCCCCTCTTGAGCAGAAAAAAAGGGCAGTTCTTGTTCCTGGAGATGGAGACGATATCCACCTCCAGAAGACCCCATCTTTGGAGTATGATGTGGAGGACTTGAGAGTCTAGCTCCCACTTGTAGTCCTATGAGAAGTGTCTTATGGACACCGGGTGTGGTGTTCTGAATGTGTAGGAGGTACACAGCTGAAATTTGGATCGGACAGGCTATGCATTAGTTCCATAGCTTCATGGCTTCAGCTCCTCTCTACTTGTTGATATACAACATACAGGACAACTGTCCATCATGACCCTGATTGATTTGCCCCGATGAGGGGCAAAAAATGGAAGTAGTCAATTCTGGCAGCCCTGAACACCAACATGTTGATGAGATTGGTTTCCTGAATTGTCCATCTGCCCTGAGTCATGAGAGCATTGAGATAAGCTCCTTATCCCAACAGTAATTAGTCTATTCTTAAAGATAGTGATGGAGCTGGATGACAGAAGGGAATGCCTGCTCACACACTGAGTTGATCTTTCCACCAATTCAGGAAGCTCAAGTTCAATCTGTGTGTTCAAAGTGTCTCTGATTGGAAAATAGGTCATTCTTAGCCAAATTGACAGCAGTGGAGGCATAGTCTTGTGTGATTGGTCACAAAACTACATGTTCCCATGTGTGCCAGGAGCTGAAGACAGTTCCTTATAGTGGTCTGAGGATTCCTCTGAATTATCCATGCCAAACCTGACAAGGTTATGAATCTGTCAAAGGGAAGGCAGGCTGTACTTGTCAACAAGTCCAAAGAAGCTGTATCCTGTTACAGGGTTAACATGGATTTCCTTACATTTAGCTGAAGGCCTAACTCCTGGAACAGAGCACGGGCCACCTGCGGGAAAGGTAGAACTGCTTCTTAAGAATGGCCCTTGAGTAGCCAGTCATCAAGGTATGGGAAGACCATGATTGCCTCCTGTTGGAGGTATGCAGCCACTACCGCCAGGACCTTGGAGAACACTCTTGGGGCAGAGGAGAGACCAAAGAGAAGCACTCAGTATTAGAAATATTCCTGGTCTATAGTGAATCTTAGGTATTTCCTGTGAAAAGGGTGAATCAGTATATGGAAATAGGCATCTTGTAGGTTGAGGGACCAAAAACAATGCCCCTCCCCCGTGAAGGAATTATAGCTGCCAAAATCACCATTCTGAACTCCTAAAGAAGTTGGTAAAGCATCAGAAGTCTTAGATCTAAAATCTGTCTCCACCATCCATACTTCTTTGGTACAAGGAAATACTTTAAGTAAAACAGTTGCGATCTTCCCTGTGACTATCAAAGAAGCCATGGACTGAAACAGATAAGACTAACTGGAAGTCCGTTTCATCCTCCTCATCATCATCCAGTGGAGGAGCCCACATAGAAAAGGGTGGAGAGTTCTGTGGTACTGGGGAAAGACAGCAGTCTGGAGACCAAGGTCTCAGTACAAAAAGATGCTCGGTACCCATGAGCACTGGGATTCCAGCTCATCCATTGTGGACAGGTCCCTCACATATCCAAACTCTTGCAGTACCGAGTTGGGAATCGGTACTGATATGGTAGCTGAGAATATGGTGGCTGAAGCTGACAGTACCACTGATGTGTACCAATGTAGGTGGTGATGGACTCTGGAACAGTTACTTGCTCGGTTCCAAATGGGTAAGTGCCGACAGCGGGAATGAGCTTGATGGTACAAGACTTATCCTTGCTTTCCTTGTCCCTTATAAAGGGTACTGAAGCACTGTAATAGACATGTCTCTCCCTCAAGCTCTGGGGCTTTCCAGCTCTGCTGGTACTGCACGAGAAGTCCTTCAACTCAGTGGTATGGAACCAAGAAGTTGAGTCTACAGAGAACATAGATCTTGCAGGGGAGCAGGGCTTTTTATTTATGTATTTTTAAACAGGCTCCTTCAGATGAGAGTCCGTACTCTTTTTAGGAGCCCTCTCAGAAGCCTACAATGACCTCCCCTTCTTAGGGGAAGCTTGTGCCAAGGTGGAAGGGGTGTTGGATCTGTCTGGAGACAGATGTATAAGGGGGCAGTCTCCTGACCTGACTCAGACTCTGGTCGAAGTGAGGACTTCATCATTAACAGTCTGAGCTTCATCTCTATTTTTTCTTGCACTTGACTTGAGGGCTAGGCAGAAACTTCACTTCTGGGAGACGTGGGACTCCCCCAAACAATGGACACACTTAGAGTGGCCGTTGCTAAGAGGTAAAGCCTCTCAGCAGGAAAGGCAATGTTTTAAGCCTAACAAGCCAGGTGTGCTTTGCCAGAAAGACAAGGCTCCCCAAGGAGAAAACATACTATCCTCTCACTAATTAATTATAACTACTACTAACAACTAACGATACTAACTAACTATAAGAATACAAAACAGCTGAGACATGCTCAAGGTGGACACTCTAGAGCTCCATCTCAGGCTGAAGCAGTAGAGAAAAAACTGAGGGCGGTTCGCCAGCACATCCCTTATGGCCTCACTGTCCAGCACGAGGAAGCATAGGGAGCATGGGCAGGTCAAACAGGCACGGTTAGTGGAAAAAATCTCCGATCAGGAGCTCGAGAGACTCACATGCCTCTGAAGTGGAGTACCCTTAGGGACACTACTCAAAGAACGCAGCAGCTACTCAACGCCCCCACCAGTTCATATGCCCATGAGGGACACAGATAGCTACCTTTTATTTCTTAGTATCTATACAGAAATGAAAAAGGCCAGTTAAATGTCTGATTTGTGTTTCCCAAACATAGGTCGCATGTCCTGCTGTTCCTGGAATTAATCAAGTATTCAGTGTGTAGATTTGCATCAGGTTGGAACCTCAATTTCTCAGCTGATATTCTGGTCTCCTGTTTAGTCTACTACAATTATTCTAGGATTTTTGCCCTCAGGAGAGTGCATAAAATAACAACAATTTTTACAAGGTATCTTACTGCGATTATCATATGGAAAAAAAGTCACCAACAAGAAACTCTGAGACAAATAAAAAGCAAGGAAAAGACTGTTGGGCTTGTATGGAGCAGTTATTAGGACTATGTTACAGGTTGGAACTCCTTTCAAGTACAGTAGAAGTCATTAAGAAATCACACTCCTAGTCAAAGTATATGTAAAAAAAGTAACTGTTGGCAAATGTTGATTTTTTTAATGGCAATCATTGTGGGCTGGAATCAGATGGTGCAAGTTGGTGTATCTCCATAGACTTTGTGGTAAGATGAGGCCCTGAAACATAAACCCTTATATCAGAGGCCCGGTATGAGGCCTAAGGCCTGAACTAAAGTAATGGTCAAGTAAAGTAATGGCTTTGTTAACATAAATCGAAGTTAAGCTGTGAGCCAGAGGCAGGCTCTGCTCACAGAAGCTGGCAAAGAAAGAGCTGATGTTGCAAAAATACACATACTTAAAAGGAACTGGACACAAGAGATATAAACATATGCCAGGATGATAGCAAAACACTCCGATACTTGTACATTACACAAAGATAACAAAGAACAGGTCGACCCATCCTAAAGACAGGGGCAAATGGGTAATATGATGGATAGAGTTGTTTTGTTCAAACCAACATGTGCAAGGTGAGAGGCAGCACCTTACTACATAGAGGGGTTGTACCTCAATACATCAGGAGTGATGTGTAACTTGTTTGTACCTGTGTATAAGAATGCACCCCTGAGGAGCTGTCTTTGTCTGGCCTGGGGGCAGTGGAGAATCCCGCCACTGACTGAGCTGGTCCATTGTCAGAGAGCACATATGTACTAGCAGAACTGTAGACATCTGATCCAGGCAGCTAGAGACTGTGTTTCATTTGGCAATAAACCTGGCCAGGTGCCTTCATACTTTATCGGAGTCTGTGGTCATTGGGGGTTTTCTCGGGGTCTACTGTGTCGGCGACCTGCAGAGCTGGGGCAGCACACAGAGGAAACACACATGCACGCAGCCGACTGTTATCAACATTGAACAGAGCAGAGCACCACATCGGTGACGTCTGACAACAGCTACATCAATTTACACCAATTGATGATGTGGCACTGTAGATATAAGGGAAGGAGACAACTCCATTGCATACTGTGGGAATCAAATGGAAACAAAAGTACAGAGAAATGTAAGTTGATTACAAACGTGTTTATTTGAATGCCTAATCTGAGTCCAGCATGTGCACCTCTCCACTCCTCTTGATTGCGTATGTTACCTTTCCCTTGCCTTCCCTTTGGTGGTCCAGGTTCCAAATGTAGCTCAGGGCTATCTTCCTCTTGCCTAGATAGGACCCTGAGTCCTTCACTTCCATTCAGGACCTCCTTCCACCATGCTATAAGCATTTAATTGTGTATTTATTCAAGACATCTAGGATTTAGTTATCCTGCCTGAGACTTTCCATATAAAATTAAATTGACTAGTTAGTCAATCATCAGAAGTACTGAAGTGTGTGTCTTTTTGGGGGTGCAGGGTAAGAAAGGGGTAATTGTGATTTCATATTTGGGCCAGTGTTGATACCGTTGATTAATGTCAGCTTGCACTGCTCCCCCCACCCCCAGGTGGATATTAAATCAGCAATACTGCACAGTATCATCGCCTATTGCTTAGATATAGCTGGTTTCCTGATATTAAATGGTCTGGACATGATGGAGGATCTAGCCGATGATAACAGTCCACTGGGATATTATTCCAACACACTGTGCACCCATTTTTCCAGTTGCTGCAATTATAGGATTACCAATTTGTTTACAAATGAGAATGTTCCCACAAGGCACGTTGGTGATGAAAGGTACTATTTGGGGTAATATAACAAAAACAAACTGCTATAAAATGAAAACTATTTTTTTCACATAACAAAGCAGTCATGGTTGATTAGAACTGATTCTAATGCAGACACAGCTTCGCAACCTTTATTCTTTTTATATGAACAGAGTGTAACATAATAGCTCACTCTGCTTCTTCTAATACAGAAATCTATTTTCTGGGCACAGAATTTAAAGAGTCTTGCATAGAGTCTTGGCCTAATTCAGTTCAAGAGGAAGTAGACTGATAACAAATGCAAAGGAGATGCTGCATATGCAAACCAGCTTGCATCCTGAATATGTTTCCACACTATTGACACACCCACTTTGTTCCAAGTTTGTATCATGCTTAGGAGAAGAAAGATTTGTACGTGCAGAGTAGAGATAACAACAATTACATCTGCTTACATCTAATCCTGGCCCCCAAACTCAAATGCACAGCAACTATTTTGGGAAAAAATAATTAATCTTGGCATTGCTTGCTGCAAATGTGGTCTGCTATAGAGATTGCGACACAATGAATTTCTTCATACCTATGCCAGTTCTTTGAAAAGACAGAGAGCCTACTCCTCCACTATAATAGTGGAAGAAAAGACACTCCACAGAACTTGTCCTGACCATAAATTCCTTTGTAAACCCAGACTGCCTTGATTCAACAACAGGACCTCTCCTTGGAATTTCACATGCATCCAGGATAGTCTATTGGAGCCCCAAGAATGATAACTGGACCATGGAACCAGGCACACCATCTTTCCCCCCCCCCCCAAGAATTAAGTCCTCACAAAGTACTTATGGAAGTATTCACAATCAAAGCCACCACTTGTGACACTGAGCCTGCTCCTTCCTGGAGGATAAAAGAAACTAGTGAACATGTGGAGATTCTGACAGATTGCCATCTCCTTCCGTGAGGAGGAAAATCTGACCAGCACCAAAGAAACCATTACTCAGCATTGTACTAAAGGTTTAACACAAGAAGAGCTGGACAAATCCTGCTCTTTAGTTCCTGGCCCCCATCACCTGATCTAGGTCAGGGTTACAAATGTGACTCTGTTACATGGCAGAGTGAGGATTCACAACCTCGACCCAACCCAGCCTACAACAGCAGCTAAGGTCTACTGGAACCATGAGACTGTTAACATAGGGCAGGAGGTTTGTGAACGCAGTTTAATGGCAGATGAACATGTGTGAAAATCTGTTCTCTCCTTGATGGCTTATGTCTCCTGTGTCTTAACTTCCCAGTCACTATTCCTCATCTTGCTCAGGGCTGTCTTTTGTTAAGAGAGATTGTCTTTTGAATTTTTAACAAAATAATATTCTACACTGTGGTGTAGCAATGCACTAGCAGTTATAGCAAAAAGAGTCACTTTAATTGTAAACACCCATTTTCAGGCGTTTATAACTTTCTAAAGAAGATCACCTTTTGAAGTACAATTTCTCATGTATGATCTCAGCCAAATAGTAAATTAACTGAAAATTTGGAGAAATTCCATATTTACAGTTTTCTTTTATAGATGGTTACAACATGCTCTACTACCACTGGAGAGCCTTATGGTTAAAGCAGTAGATGGGGTCTCTGGAGATTTGGGTTCAGTTCTTGGTACTGCTACAGATTTCCTGTATGAACTCGGGCAAGTCACTTTATCTTTCTGTGCCTCAGTTCCCAGTGTAAAATGGAAATAATACTTTCTTTCTCCCACGCTTTGTCTGTCTTGTAATATTTAGAATACAAGGGACTTTCATTTACTGTATGTATGCACAGTGCCTAGCACAATGCCCAGATCTTTTTTGGGAGAATTGCCCCTTTGCAAAGCACTTCAAGACTAATCACTGAAAGGAAAATACTATTATTCATAATTATCAATAGCTCCATGCACTTAGCTGCTTTTTATTTGCATCGAAAGCACAGACAGTGCAAATGAACTTGAATATAAGATTTTTTCCTACTGTTCAGTGAGTAGTTCACAGCAAATCAGCTGTAAACCTTTATAAGCAGCAGAAGTAAATGTGCTTCCTCTCCAATTGAACTGTAGCCAAGTGTTGTTAAAGTACAGCCTATTCTCCTCCTGCTTCCCACGAATGTTGAAAATACGAAAGCAATATCATCTCCCCTTTTAAACTCACAGTAATGCTATTAATTTGGAAAAAAGAAAAGGAGTACTTACGGCACCTTAGAGACTAACAAATTTGTCTGAGCATAAGCTTTCGTGAGCTACAGCTCACTTCATCTGATGCATTCAGTTGATTAATTTGAGAAACACAAATATAACTTGTACACAGCTAATACTACCTTCCGCTTGAAGTTACACTGTTGGAGGGTCTTCAGTGCAATGCTCTGAAAATGCTTTATAAATGTTAATCAGTTTAGGCTCAGTCTACTTCCCCCGCCCCTTGAGACAGATACATTCCTTGTACAGATTGATAAACCATGACAGATAGATTGAGTGACTTGCCAAAAGTTATATATCAAATTATACACACCTACAGGAACAGAATTTCAAGTATTAGCTCCCACTCTCTGCTCTAAACCAACTTCCCCTCAGCCCCCCTGAGGCCTCAAAGAATTTTCTGCCACGTATATGTCTGTTCACTATCTCATAAGCCAAAAGACTGTTGGACACTTCAGGTTTTTCAGTGCTTTGTTTTCTGTCTCCACTTGGTGGATCAAAATAAGCAACACCATAAATACTCCCAGTAGCTTGTTTGAATTCAGAGCACGCAGCATTCAGCATTTTACATCACATCCTGCAGTGGTTAGAACATCCAGAGAATAAAAGTAGAGAATTAAATCAGCTATTTTTATGGTTGTTTTATATCTCATTCACTGAAGGAGAAAAACCATGGAAGATAAATGGGATCTTCCTCCTCTTCTCTCCATGATTTGTTTTTCAAGCCTTTGTTTTTAAGCATGGCATATTTGATTGCATTTCCTCCTTCCCATTACACCATTCCAATTTTAAAAAGACACTTTCTATATCTTCTGATTCCCTCAATATCAACAGTTTTTGAAGATCAAATTTACTGCTCTGCTAAGGAAAGAGAGGATGATTAAATCATAGAATGTCAGGGCTGGAAGGGACCTCAGGAGGTCATCTAATCCAACCCCCTGCTCAAAGCAGGACCAATCCCCAATTTTTGCCCCAGATCCCTAAATGGCCCCCTCAAGGATTGAATTCACAACCCTGGGTTTAGCAGACCAATGCTCAAACCACTGAGCTATAAATGTTCAAATTGCAATAATAGTAACTGTGATCAAACACCATTCTTACCATGAACCTAGCAGTGCTTCCCTAACCGGTAAGGGCAGTTCTGAGATCCATGCCATGTTTTAAAGTTGAACTGTAGATTTTGGGGGAGATTAAGGAAGGGAAAATAAAGGTTTGCCTTTTGCACAGTTGGCTAGTTTAAATCTCAGAAAAAATAAATATTCTTGTTCATAGTGGGTCAGTCAGGGAAATTGTGCTAGAGATCAGCTAGCAATGACAATCCTTAAAAACTGTCTGTTAGCTCAGTCTCCACTATGGAATGGAAAAGTCCTACAACACTGGTTTGCCCCTCCAACCTGGTCACTTGGGACCGGAACTTCGTTACATACTGCGGCAAAACATGCTGCTTTTCTTCTCACTGAGGTAAATGAGGTTATCTCAAACTTTCTTTGGAATAATCAGTGGCCAGATGGAGGTTTCTAAGGTTTAGAGGGGAGCAATAGATCTGGGGGCAAGAATCACAGGGTGCATTGAGCTTCCATATCTCAAATTATATCACTAGGATGACTCATGCCGAGAAAGAATTGTAGTGGTTCTCTGATGACTCATATGATGGGTTGCTTGCAGTTGAAGCTCTATGTTCAGTCCCTGTCCTAGGCCCTCTGCATAATCATTTAGTTATGAAGTTTAGTTCATATGTAGGGGCAGGCAAGTTCCTTCACTGAAATTAACTGAAGATGGTTGGTGAAAAGCCTCCCCCATTAAGCATTATGAATGACAGAAAAAAATACACTTGGTGTTCTGTTTCTTTTTATAAAGCACAGCAGGTCAGCTGATCCAAATCAGAGTGATAGAAAGCGTATAAATAAACGAGATTCTTATAGGCAAGCACCAGGTTTGTAAAGCAATATCCTGATTTGGATTTAAGCTATACGCTACCAAAAAATCCAAATGATTTTGGTGTATGATATACAAGTTGTAGTACAGATCACCTGGAATTAAATGCTAGTGGTCTCTGTAAGGAAAGGGAAAGCCAATAGAATTATAAACTTGATTCTGCTCTCATAAATTCTCAGATGCCAGGGTACAGAGCACCATATTAAAAATTTAGATAAACAGACACTGCAGTCAATTACAATAGTCCTGCTGGCTTTGTGGGGAATGGGAATCAAACCTGTTGACACTGGAGTCTCCATACTCTACTACACCACACAGCATGTCCAAGGAAGAACTTATTTTACTTTCTAATAAAGGCCAGGTCTAAGTCTGGCATCTGCTTACTCTTTATAGCACCACATTAACAAATTATTTTAGCAGGTGCCTAACTAAGAACATAAGTAGTTCCATGCTCTTCAGCGGGACCACACACATGCTTAAAGCTAGACATATGTTTCAGTATCTTGCTTAATCAGAGCCTCTGAGCTCAATCAAACTCCCATAGATTTCTGTGGGAGCTGGTTCTAGCTCTGTCAAAGATGAGAAATAGTCTCAAGTGATCAGAAGAAAAGAAAAAAAAAAGAAGCAGTCACCAAAATGTATTGAATGCCCATGTAAACTCTTTGGAGTTCTCTGTGCACACCCCTGATTTTAGATGCAATAATATGCCATGCACGCCTCTGAGGTGCCATATAGACAAAATATAAATAAAAATGCAATCCTGACCTACAATATCCAGCCTCCAAATTTATGGACTTTTGATCAAATTATGTAGTTTATCTTAACCTGAACCATAAATGTTTGGTACACTAGTAGTGAAGGATTCTCTTGAAGTTGTCATGCTTACTATAGACGCTGAATCTTTTCAGTTCTGAAGTGGTCTCAGCCTAGAGAACTAACTTTAATCTTGCACTAATGAATACCATTGCCCACCTACTCTAGACTTGCCCTTAATTAAAGCAATTACGCTCAGTATTGGTCACAACTGAGTAAGGTTCTGCCCTTGAGAACCTTTAGTTCAAGTCTTAGAGCCATGTAAGTGAACAGAAATTGCATCTCCAGAGCGAAGTGCCTAATTGTTACCAAAGACTTGACTGTTCCTTCGAGACATATCTTATTATAAGAGGTGATAAAATTGAAGGGCCACATTGAATCTCTGGGTAGCACTGACACCGCTTTCACCCTTCGGGGCATCCCCTCTGAAAATAATGCTTATGCAATCAGTTTGTCTCAGATTGTTTGGGCCAACACAGATCATATTCTCCTTTCCATAAGTGGGACTTGGACTATAGCAGGCAAAGAGCCATACTGTCCTACGGACAAAGACATGTTTGGGGAGGCAGTATAGGGGCACAGAGGTCTCTGTTTTATAAAGAGTCCTTGAAATCCTCACAAACCTTGGGGGAATTATGGGATAAGGTGGGGGACTGGGAGAAGTTAACCCTCTAGTAGTTCAGTCAGAGGCAACCACCTGTATTCTAACAGGACAATTTGATGAAGGCTCAAGAAGTAAAAACTCATGGAGTTTTCTGTACCCTACACAAGGGCTTTATACATAGAGGACTGTCACAGATGGCTGGCCCCTGTGAGTGAAGTAGGTGCAGTCCCCCCAGTGTCAGAGCAAGTGCTGCCAGCCAATTAAGAGGGCAGGCAAGAGTATAAAGGATCGGGAGGGAGGGACAGGGTATCAGACAGCCCCTGGGACTCCAAATCAGTCAAGAAAGGGCAGGTAAGAGCTTCCAGAGACTTTCCACCTGCAAAAAGGCTGAAGGTAGAATAGCAAAAGGGGTTTTCTGGCTGGTGTCCCCAAGCCAGGGCCAGAGGACTGAAGGCAGAAGGAGCAGCAGCAGCAGCAGGAGATACCTGCTGGCTTTTAGCCAGAGAGTAGGACCCCAAGGATTGGAGAGGGCTGAAGGCAGGGGAGCTGCAGAGGGACTTACCCACTGACATCTCCAGGGCTGAAGAGCTGGAGCCTAAAGAACTGTGAGAGGGTCTGGGAGAGCGTAGGATGCTTCCAGCAGATAGGCTGTGCGGGGCTCCTGATGGGAGGAGCAGGGTTTCACTCCAGCTGGAAGGGCTGGGGTTGCTGCCCTAGTACAAGGACAGGAGAGGATTGACAGAACATCAGTGTGTGGCCAAAAGGCATCAGCATGTGGCATGTGAGGCACTGAGGTATGAGATGTCTTGAGTTTTAATGACTGCTTGCACTGGGATGAGATGTGGACTGTGTTTGGGACTGTTATGGACTATTTGAACTATGTAAGAAACCAGCCCAAGGAGGGTATTATAAATTATAGAAATTAAGCCTGAAGCGGAGTTACTAGGGACTTTGAATGGGGAAACTGAGGTACACATGGCCATCTGTGACATGACAGGCATAGGCGGGAGCGCCAGGCAAGGCCACCCTCTGATAGGGGCATTCTGACTCCTTGTCTTTCTTTGTGAGTCTTTTCACCGTCTGTTGCTCAATTGATTCACAGTGGATTTATTTTTGCATTCTGTGTGACTTAATTTTAAAAATCCATAATAAATATTAAATTTAAAAAAGAAGCCTGGGATCCAGATTGCCGTGGTGGCCTGGGCAGTCATCAGCAGCCTAAACAAACGACTGCTCTAAGGCAAGTCAAATGCTGCCAGCACAAATGCTCAAAGAGTCTGGAAGAAGCCGGATGCTGCCATTTTATTAATACCGTCTATAAATGAGTCTTGTCTTTCAAATGCAGGAAGAAAAACAAGGATTAAAAAACACAAAAAATGAAATGGCTTAAAACTAATATTATGGTGAAAATGATGTATATCACATTTGATGCAATTGTAAATGAGTCTCAAACTAAGTTAGAACAAGAGCAACTGGGTTTAACTGAACATATTGTGGAGAGACTACTACATCCTTTGACCATAGGCCTCAGACCTAAATTTTCCAGGAGTCCATTAAGTGACAAAATATTCAGTCAATGAGCTACTCAGTTACCTCACCGGCGCAAATTAAGTGGTTAATTTGCCACTACAAAGAACTATTCCTGGAAGCTTGTAAAAGGTACTGATTTTTTTTAAATTAAATGCCAAATTAGGAATTAAAATTTATTTCTAAAAATGGTTATTTTTTTCCATAGTATTTCTATTCCAGTGGTAAGGGTAGTAGCCTCTACAGGCCAAATCTTGGTCTCACTGCAGTCAATACCAAAATTTCATTCAAGTTTTTTCTTTGGCAGCTTTGCCAGGAGCTACAAGAGAAGTAACGTTCTGGGCTATATTTGCAAAGTTATAGGTCTCTAGAATTGAAAGGTGGTAACGAAAGGTTAATTGTTAGTTCATGTGGACTAAAAAAGTAACAGACATATAGCACTTTGGAAAAAATGTTAGAAATTTTTACTTACTTACTCTTTTGGTACTCAAAACAGATAGGCACTGCAATAGGTTTCTCAGCGAGGTTATGGAATTGCTTTGATTAGAAGCTTTTACAACTACAGACGACATCCATCTATTGAGGAATAATGTAGTCACACACAATGAAAGAATATGGGCTAGATGACCCATTACAGATCTCTTCCAGTTCTAGAATTTTATTGCCCTCTTGGTATTTTCATTCAGTCCTGTCTGTACCTAGATTTTTACCAAATACCTTTCGGAGTTCAATAAATCGCTAAAATCCCATTACTCTTTTTTCTTAAGGGGTATTTCTCCAGGATGCTCAAGAGTAACTGCTTGTTCCTTTAAGAATCAGAGCAAGAAATAGTATGATTCCACTACAAATAAATAAGACTCACAATTTAAATCTAGAGTGAGCTAAATAGGCATAGCAGGGTCTAAGGGTATCATGGGAGTCAGAGCCAAGAACTCCAGAATTCTAATCTCAGCTCTAACATCAACTCACTGTTAGCCTTGGAGATGTCACTAAATCGGTTTCTCAACTTCCCATCTGTGAAATTAAGATATTTACCTGGCTTCTCTCACAGAGGTGTTGTGAGGATTAATTTGTTAATGTTTGTATACCATTTAGAATATACAAAAGAGTTATTATATTATTTCAGTCATTCCCTTAGGGGTTAAAACAGATTTTACAAAACATGCAAAAAGGCAAGTATTAAAAATGAAAAGACTTATTTTCCATGTTCTCATTAACTGCACTATTAAATCTGTATGGATATTGTTTATAAGAGCAGAAGACTCGGAAAAAATCCTACAAAAATAATATTATCTGTTTCATTATTTAACACCCAGTTTTAGAATTCCTAGCATCTGCTCTGGAATTCCTGCTTCTCTCAGCTTTATAATTCTAAGCCCTACCCAACCAGCCTGTGACTTTTTTCTGTGATAGTAAAGGAGCCTTTTGATCGCCTTGATAATCAAGTTAACTTTCTCTGTCCCACATTACTATAAATCCATTTCTCTGGAGACTGAAATGTAATTACCTCATGCTATAAACTCAAGACATTTCAACAACAAAATCGTTAAGACAACTCATTGTCTGGGGAAGAACGTGTGTACCTACTTCAAAAGTTTTACTATCTTAGCAAATATTCATATTGGGAGGATCATAAAAGGTACAGCATTTCCTTTTTGTCTTTGGGTTTCTGGATATGACCCCTCCATACAAAAGGCAACCCTTTCTTCCAGTGAAATTTATCTTTATATCTCATTAAGGCAAAACAACAAGCTAAAAGTAGAGAAAATGCAGCTAAGTCCTTGCAGGGACTTACTAGGTAATAAGAAGGCCTTGTTGCCTTTTGAACTAATTTACATGCAACATGGAAATAGCAACCCAGGGACTGCAGACAGGCTAAGGAGACTACTTTCCACCTGAGACTGAAGTAGTTCGGCAGAAGCACTAACGCCCAGATTGTGCCCCTCTTTGATCTTTGCCCAGATGGATCCTCTACATGTATGATCACCCTTCTCCACATGTAAGTGTGGCTCAGGTGGCTGACCACTGAGCTCTCCATGTGATGTGGGCTCCCTGTGGTGGGACAGGGTAGAGTCAGGGAGGTCTGGAGAAGGGGTGGGGGGAAAATATAGATAGTGATCCCCCTCTGGCCCACAGAACTTACACAGAAAAGTTAACACAGTCTTAGGCTTTTCCATGAATTTTCTTCCCCTCACCACCCCAAGAGATGCCACAGAAAGTTCCTAGTAAACTTGTCCCTGTTCTCTGGCAGCACAACTCCATTGGATGGTGGGGGTTTGTCAATAGAGACCAGAACTACTGCAGGTCTCAGGCCCTGGGGATGCATCAGGTTTAGGGATGTCTTTTCTGCAAGGGAAGGGAAAGGACAATTTAAAGTAATATCTGCAAGATTTAAAGAGTCCTTTTAAGTTTTTCCACATGGGAAGGTTACAAACTGGCCCAGTGTATGCTTACAGTTACATGCTAACTGGAGAAAAAAATACTTAATTCTCAGATAACCTCAAACTTGGCAATTGTATGTAAAACAGGGTTGGTGTGATTAAGGCTCATACAAACTCAATGGCTTTCAGTTCTTGCCTGATCTGATGGTTCTAATTGCTCATATCCTCTACTAGCAAATTTCTACAAGGATTTAGATAATGTAATAAGTGTCTCATATCTTTAGCACCAACAGACTCAAATTAAGAATGAATTCTTTACAGAATATATTATTCATAGATCCCTGGAGCAGCACTATCCAGTGTCAATGGTCATAGAGCTTCTCTGCAGTTTAGTAGCATTTCACTAGAGTGTTTGGACAGTC
This sequence comes from Caretta caretta, assembly GCF_965140235.1. Taxonomy (NCBI): domain Eukaryota; kingdom Metazoa; phylum Chordata; order Testudines; family Cheloniidae; genus Caretta; species Caretta caretta. The sequence goes on along the minus strand of NC_134216.1, from coordinate 48,823,446 downwards.
ATTGTTCATACACGATAAAGGCTCTCCTCATGTGTGCTGACTCTTTCAAGGATGAGAGTATTGCTTTAGTCGCTCTCTGATAACTGTTCATGTTAACCCTAGTGAAGTTATTTACAAATAGATAGTTTTGTTTCTTCTAAACAATTAGAGAACTAAATTTGTCCAGAAATGTTTATAGAAACTGCAAATATCTTTTAGGTGAAAATGCGTTTTGGAGGCTATACATTCCTGGAATGTTTTGAGGGTTTCTTCCCTTTAATAGGAAACAGTTTCCAATAGGAAGTTAATATTTTATTCATTCATATAACATTTATTATAATGCCATTAATCACAATGCACTCATTTAGATGTAATGTGGATGTAATTACAGTTACATCTGGGGGAGGAGGAGGGACAGCAGAAGAGGTATTTTTCTTCTGATATCAATTTGCACCTAAAACGTCATAAATTATTTATTTTCCAATACAGTAAGCAAAGTGGTTTCATGATGAATAATATTCAGGCATTTTCGTAATTAATACACTTGTTTTTAGTTTAACATTACAATTTGTTTGGTACATTTTGTAATGAGTCTGCTGGCTCAACAGTTGGTCCCTTCCTTAAGATGATCTGGAACACATGTGTTGGCTCATATCCGCTAAGAATTGCGGCAGACTAACAGAAAACTTGCCCCCAGTTACACACTTGGAAATTCTAAACTTAGTGTCCATGTGCAAAAGTTCCTTCACTACTTTATTCCCTGTGGCACTCTGAGACTCATCTCCTTAAGTATTCATCAGCCTGTACCAGACAGGAACTTGAACTGTTTTATCAGACATTGAGAAGGTAGGACCTGAAGGTAGGACAATGTCTTCTAAAGATGATCCCCAGCACAGACAGGAGAGAAGAACTAGGATCAAACTACAGGCTCTGAGGCACCCCAGGGTGTAACTTCTCAGAACCTCATACCAAGCAACAGTGAATGAAATATCCAAAGGATAACTGGACAGGATGAGAGTGAAACCATTGTAGCCTAATTGCCATTCACACAGAGACAGAGAGGTTAACAAGCAGAGGACAAGGACCACTGAAGCAGAAAGACAGCAGTGTAGAAAAGATAGAGCCATCCCCCACACAACTACCAGGCAACACCCAAGCCTCTGAAAGTGCAGTCAAGCCCAGGCCTATGAAACCAACTACCTAAATGGACTCCCTCCAAAAGACAGGTGGCTTTAAGGAGCCCTAAAGGCATAGGTGATGGACCTGGGGTGCTGCTGCAGCCCCTGGCTTGAAGTTGTTTCTATTATACACAGGCTTTACAGTTTGGTTCAATAGCTCTCAGCATCTCTTCTATATAAATTGTTCCAGCACCCCTGCCTGAGGGACAAGAAGAGAATTATACCCTTTCTTTTTGGAATGCCACCAAGGAATTCACTTACGGAGTATTTTCTATCTATCGCTGATGTATAGACCTCAAATATCGACATGCTCTCATTTTGCTGGTCCGAGTAAATACATTATTAGTGTTTTCCCCAAAAATGCTCATACACCCTAAGGGCTACTGCATCATGGTTTAATGTTTGCAGCACGTACAACAATTCTGTCTGAACTCATTGTTAGAACTGGTTGAAGAGGAAAGCAAGACCCCAGAATAGCCAAATGCTTAGGGTACTCCCCTAGAACGGGCGAGCCCCAGGTTTGAGTCCCTGTTCTGAATGGCCCTCTTCCCTTTTTTAGAGTAACATTTTGACAGGTCTTGGTTTTGTCCCAGTAAGGAATGGGGGGTGAGGGGGACGGGTGGAAATAATCACCAAAAATGTCCTGGGACTGGTAAACCATTTCCTGCCCAGCTCTACTCACGGTATATCTACCACAGACCCAATACCGGAAATGTTGTGGTGTATAACAGTAGCATGGCCCTTGCGTTGCTACAGTCACAATATTTAGGCCTGAGTTTAAATACAGTTTTGTCTATTATTGTTACTGTTTTCCTCAGTCCATAGCTTTATTTGATTTAGCTAGTTATAGAGGCAGAGTGGACCAATGACCGGTGCAGGACATACTGGCTTTAGACCGTGCTTGGTTCTACAGTGGTAGTACTGAAAATCTGATCATTTTACTTTATATCCTCCCTTATCTCTACTTAAGGAATTGAATGCTGAGCTTAGGTAACTAAGATTGGAAGCTACTGTGGCTAAGGTAATGTGCAAATTTTATACCCAGTTATGTATACCTCAGCCACTGATTTGCCATGTAACCTTGGGCAAGTTACTTAACGCCTCTACCTCAGTGTCTTCCTATGTGAAATGAGGATAATAATATATATTACTGCTGTATCTGGACCCCACTTCCACTATAGTAATGACAATGAGTGTTTTCTCCTCAAATTCACTGGGAGAAAGATTTTGGTCACCTAAAGAACTAGTGCTGGTCAGCAATTTGACTAATTTTTTGTTGGCTGAAAAATACTGATTTCTTGATTACCCCTTCTTGAAAAAAAATTAAAAAAGCAATTTCAACAAGTTTCATGACGCAAATTTTTGAAAACTTTCAAAATTGAAACATTCTGTTTAGACATTTTCAAAATGAAACAGTCTGGTTTTCTAATTTAAAATGAATTTTCAAAATTTAAGCTAGAATTTTTTTTTAAAGTCAGAATTGAAACAAAACATTTTGATTGGCCCAAACAGATCTCCCCCCCCCCCCCCCTCCAGATTTTCAGTGAGTGAAAAATTTTTAAGAATGAGTTTTCCCCCAAATTTGGGATGGGATAATTTTCTATATCTCAGAATTTTTTGCTGTACATAAAAACCATTTCCCACTCAGCTCTACACAGGAGTAGTTTTGAGGTTACTTTCTCAGTGTTTATATCATGCTTTGAAATCCTGAAATAAATGAAAAGTATCATTATATAGCATTACTATGGTTGTAATTTGGGTAGTTCAAACATTTAATAGTCTATCCTATTTAGTTTCACCACACAGATGCATGTTGTACATTGAAGAAAGCAAATCTCCTAATACAAAATATTCCCTTCAGAGACCTTATAAACTTTCACACTTTCTTGATCAAAATCTAAAACAAGTTTTCTCATGAAAAAAACCTACCTGAATATAAATTACCACCCATCTACAAAAAACAAAAACAAAAAAACCCAACAACTTTAAAAAGAGGAAAGAAAAGCGCTAAATGTCTCTGCTCAGCCACATGGGAGAGCGGTGGTCCAGCATGTTATGGAAAAGAAATCTGGTTTGAAAATGCTTGCCAAGAAAACAGCTGAATATTTATATATAATATAATACTGTGAACTACTGAATATTTAAACATTTTGAATTTCAAGGTTTGGCATGATATGCCAAAGTGTTGTTTGTTGACCCTGTTGTTTCCAAAGTTTGATATAAAATTCTCACAGACTGTATCTAGATTACAGCTATTCTTCACTGCTGAAGTGACATGGAGTTACGTTTTCCACACTTCGGAACATCCCTAGCTGTTTCTATAGCCATTCTCTCTCACACACATGCCAACTTAAAAAGGACATGGTTCCAATTCACAAATTGAAAGTGAGGAGTAATTGCTATTGGGCATTATAACTAGAAAGAACACTTAGGTGCCGACTTCTGCTGGTGCCGGTGGATGCTCAACCCCTCTGCCCCCGGCCCTGCTCTGCTCCCATTCCAACCCCTTCCCCAAAGGCCCCGCCCCAACTCTGCCCCCTCCCTGCCCCATTCCAACCCCTTTCCGAAATCTCCACCCCAGCCCTGCCTCTTCCCCACCTCCTCCCCTGAGCGTGTCGCGTTCCCGCTCCTCCCTTCTCCCTCCCGGAGCTTGTTACACCGCAAAACAGCTGTTTTGATGCAGCAAGGGCTAGGACGTAGGCAGAGAAGCAGGGACGCAGCATGCTCAGGGAAGGAGGTGGGGATGAGGTGAAGTGAGATGGGGCAGGGAGGAGAGCTTGGCTGCTGGTGGGTGCAGAGCACCCACTAATTTTTCCCCATGGGTGCTCCAGCCCCAGAGCACCCACAGAGTCGGCGCCTATGGAAAAAAGTATGCTCTGGATCCACTCTCTGTCCTTTCAAATGGAGTGTATTTTTAATGGACTGGAAAAATTGCAATATGTACAGAGAAGTAAAATCTTTTGCAGTTTTTACATCCAATGCCTTTGATGGAGTTAGCCAAAATGGTATAGCTCTAATAATTTCATGGTGGACCTTTAACGGTCAGAAGAAGTTAGGAAAATGTGGGAGGAATTAGGTAAACACTTATGGAGTCAACAATTTGAAATTTTATGGGACAGATCTTCTACTGGTGGATATCAGTGTAGCACTACTGACATCAATGAAGTGATACTGATTTACCCATATCTGTGTGGATGGACCTGACGAGGAGCTCTGTGTAGCTCAAAAGTTTATCTTTCACCATCAGAAGTGGTCCAATAAGAAATATTACATCACACACCTTGTGGCTGGATGGAATTCGTAATTCTTTCAGAGTTCTATTGTAATTCTAAAGAACACTGCTTATTATACTGTATCAAATACACCCTGCAGCTTTAGATATGAACGTAAGATGGTGTCTATCCTCTTTGCATTGTAGAAACAGTAGGTGAGCATCCTAATTGCCATATTTCTTTGTGCTCTTGTGTTCGGAAGAGGGATAAGTTTTAAAAAGGCCAATGTACACTATAGGCAGAAAAGCTCCGTCTAGCTTGCACTGTATTAGATTTTTTTTAAATGTAAGACTTAAGAAGTAGGTCAGATCAGTATTAAAATACCTTATTTGCAGCTTTGACTCTACTAATAACTTCCAATGATTCCTTTAATCACTTTGACATGTTCAGTATTAGTCAGACTTCTTGCACGGATATATTTCTTTTTTGCACTTAAAGAAAACTTCATTTTGATTTTCTCTGCATTTCTACTTCGTATGAATGATGGACTTTTTCCTTTACCATAAATTTAAAAAAAAAAAATCAGACTATTGTCACTAGTTCTAATGGGATCACATCCTTTAAACTCACTGAAAGGCTAAGTCCCTAATGCTTAGTCAATGAAAGTTTAAATTAGAAACATTAAAATAAAAAAAACTAAAATGCAGCTGGGCAGTAATAACATTCTGGAAGAAACAAGGATTTTTCTTAAGAAAATATAAAATTTAGGGTAGGATTTTCCAAAAGTATTCAGCATTGGACTAACTGCTCCCATTGAAGTTAATGGAAATTTCCCCATTGGCTTCGTTAGCAGAGAGTAAGCTCAACACTGAGTACTTCTGAAACTCTCACCTTTAATATCACTATGCCACATTATGTCAACTCTGCTTGAGGCTGAGGAGAGCTGGAAGAGGCCAAGTGATGTGGAAAGAGGGGCCTCCAGCTAAAACAACAACTCTAAATGACTCAGCCAGGTGGAGATGCTCCCTGTAGGCTGACCTGTAGAGGTGCTGAGTTTGAACACAAGAAAACTAATTTAAGGTTCAGCTTTGTTAATGTGCAGAATATACACACTGTGTCCAGCTGCTTGAGGGGCTTCTGATCCAGCTTCCAACCAGGAACTGGTATACACAATAGTAGTTCATGGACTATGGCAGCATCACTATTCCTGTGTCAATCAGAAAGATCGTGAACTATTCTGTCCCCACACCATTTCTAAAGTCTTTGGCATTGCTCCCCAATATCAATCAGCCAGGAACCAAAGAACTGAACTTGAAATTCTACTTTTGATCACTACATGGAGTTAGTGTCCTACAATTTTTTTTAAAATGATTTACATGGTACTGAATTGTAGTACGGAAACTACTCCCCAGCAAACAGTAGTGTACTATGGCTCAGTGTTTTATTTTCCCATATCCCACATTAAGATGACTTAGCTTACCTTGTGTACAGTCAAATATATAAGAAATATACACTATGGGGATGAAGATCAAGAGTGAACAGCTACGAACAGCAGTCACTGTGAAAGGAAATGAAATAAGCGTGACATATGCCTACACTATATGTTCTAAAAATATATATCCTGTAGTATAAAAACAAACTATAAAAGCACCAAAGCCTTGATAGAAGGGGGGGGGGGAGAAGAATCAGGTCCAACAGAAGAAATAAATATGATCTAATCCCTCTCTAAATATGGTCAAATTTTCTTTCCCAAGTCACCTAATGATTCATTACACACACACACACACACACAATTAATGCGTTATTCAATTTAATAGTTTGATAATGCATACTTCCTACAGTTCTTTCAAAGAAGAACGATCACGTTATTTCACCTCAGTCAATATAATTTAAAGCTTTTTTAATATCTTGTCAGGAGATAAATATATTTTATTTTTCCTCTCAGCGGAGTCTGATAACATGAAAAATATTCCAAGACGACTGTTTGATTTTTGCAAACTTTGAAAAATAAATGATTAAATTGAAATTGCTCTTAAATTAGAGAGGAGAGATATGCAGATAGTACAGAGTGCACTTTCAAACTCCAGTACTCAACAAAATGCCAAATTATTATTCCTTGGAAAAAGTATTTCATGTTTGCCTCATGTCATAATCATTCTGGGTTATTTTAAGTTGAAGTATATTTTACCAGTTATACACCATGGTGATGCATTGAAAATGAGTATCCCAATTTGAATTTTCACAGATAGAATTGTCCTTTTTTCTTTTCATAGCATATTTATTTAATCTTCAGGATGCTGGCAATATCAGACCAACAGAAAACAAATGCTTAGAATGGCATGTGTACATGTATACAATATACACTGTACAGACAATTCATGGACTACATTGAGCCTCTCGCATATACTAGAGGCTCATATGCAATAGTGTTCAGAGTAGCAGCCGTGTTAGTCTGTATTCGCAAAAAGAAAAGGAGTACTTGTGGCACCTTAGAGACTAACAAATTTATCTGAGCATAAGCTTTCGTGAGCTACAGCTCACTTCATCAGATGCATTCAGTGGAAAATACAGTGGGGAGATTTATATACATAGAGAACATGAAACAATGGGTGTTACCATACACACTGTAACCAGAGTGATCACTTAAGGTGAGCTATTACCAGCAGGAGAGCGGGGGGAAGAGGGCAGAACCTTTTGTAGTGAAAATAGTGTGCAATAGTGTGTTGCTTAGGTATCCTCACTTCATATATTGGTAGAGCTGAATGAATAGTTAAAAGTTCTCTATGAATATTGTTTTCAAATTTGAAAACAAATTTTGACTTGACAACTTTCATTTTCCACAAACATTTGAATAGTCACATTTTACTTAACTCACAAAAAGTAAATGTTAAGTTTGAGTACACGAATATTAGCTTAAAGTAAACTTAAAACTTTATATTTGCTCATACTATTTGAACACCCAAACTATCAAGTAAACCAACTCACCAACAGCAGGTCTTGGCGAAGCCTTGAACTTAACTGAATAGGTCTCAATTTTAACCAGTGGCTGATGGTGGGGTAGTTGAACTCTTCTGGCTTTACACATATGCAGGAATAGCTGTGTGTCTCTACCACCAGGACTTAAAAACTGAACTATTATTTAGTCAACTTTCTAAAAAAATGTGGGGTTAAGAAAAAATGAGCCCCAGATTGAAACTATTACTTTTTTGTAATTACTTTGCAAAATCAAAAGTAAGCCAGTTTTCCATCTCTATTTTATCTCTTCCCATTTTTATTCTCTTGGGCTGAACACTGTTGTGGGTTCCAAACCATGAGTTTTCATGTACTGTGGAGCACACAAACAAGGAAGGTTGAGCTGTAGAGACCAAGGGTCCTCTAAGCAGCATAATTATATCCCTGGATTGTGTCAAGACTAATCCATGTGGACACACATCTTCTCATTTATCAGTTGCCATGATTGTTTCAGAAATTAATGAGTTTAATAGAATGAATATTCTACCTCTCCTAAACCAGAGAGTTTATTGCTATGCCAGCATCCATGTCTCACAACCACACTCCCTTCTGTGAGCATCAGATAATTAGATATTTACTATTTTTAGTGCTCCCTCAGCTGAGCTGAGGCCCAAGCTCTCTTCTGTGCAGACAAATTGTGTATATTGTAGTTGTGCTGTAAAAAAAAAAAAATACGTCGTGGCTGAATATTTGCACCTTATCTCTAATGTACCTGTTGCCATGCAAATTGTGTCTGCAAAAGTGAGGGAAAGACTTCAAAGCACTTTGTTTTCCACGTGAAAACAAAACTGAAATTCAGTGGACCCATTTCTCGGTTTTAGCTGAGCTGTGCTTGGCACTCCCAAAAGGGGAGAGAAAGCTTACTCTCCCCATCTTTGCAGCTCTGCACTCGTGGAACAGACTAGGAGTTAGTTCAGCATCCAGAATAAGTGATCCAGTCTGATCTCCTTTAGCACGAATAGACCACTTCAACAGCTAAGAATAGCCAGAGCACAGGCACACACTGACCACGCCTCCTACACCAGGAAAATTGCCAGATACAGTCTGTTAAGGTCACTTTCTTCCACTAATACAAAGAGAAGGAGCTATAACAGACCCATAAGGCTCAGTGGGTTTACAAAAACAGCCCAGTAAAAACTTTACTTGACATGCATAAAACTTCCAGAGGTCCGCTTGTACAGCTTGTTGTTCAATAGTCATATTAAATAAGAATAATTCTTTTATTTCTGGAGCTATGATGTCATTCTGCTATAGGAATTATTTTTTACAGTGACAAAGACTGAGTTTTTCCTTGCCAATTAGAAATGTAATTTAGTCTGAATTAACTGCTACAGAAGTATTTAAACAAACCTTCTTGATTTGTCACCTTATATATCTACAGAAACGTTATAGTCAAAGTGGAATATAACTAGCACCCTAAACAGTAAGTTATCCAATTCATTCTAAAAAACAGTTTACTGGTTATTTCACTCAAAACTCACCTGAACTTTGCTCAGACTGAATCCAGGTTTTCCAGAATATTGTAAACCATTTGGTGCACAAATTTTGAGTCTAGGAAAGACACAAAAAGCAGGAAGATTCATGCAACTTTTAGGTTCAGATGTTACGTACTACATATTCAATAAATATCAGATATTCACAGCTTGGAGCTAAACTGCAGATATTTTTTAATTTGATTCCAAGTCAGTGGGACTACCTGCATGAGTAAAGCAAGCAGTACTGGGCAGTACTACATTTTTGATTTTACATGGAAATCCTGAAATGATTTCCCTGCAAAACCTATCAGCCTCAAACAACCACATCATGATACAAGAAATTAGGAAGCTATGGTAATGGGTTTATTTTATCCCACCAGTGTACATGTAAGAACCACCCCCAACCACAAAAGGGTTTCTCGACTAACATATCTTTTAACTTAGAAATGTGTTGAAACTACATTTTGGACTACATTTCTCAAACAGCAAGATCCACATTTTCTTATGTTAGAAGATAGCAGAATATTATTGTGACATTTGGTGCACTAATATTACACACAGATATTTTAATAATTATTTTGTCTTATGTAAGGTGTTCAGCTGAAAGCATAAAGTCTGAAATCACCTGCATAACACACATGCTGGTATGGTACAAATGTCTCAGAAGTAAAGATGTATAAAAACTTCCATAACTCTACCCCAAAGATCAGGGTCAGGTTTTGGTTAGAAAACTAGAACTTTGGCCTTCTCTGGAAGGTTTGCAAACCTCTTAGCAAACCTAGGTTAAGTTTTGGGCAAACAAATGGTAATTTAGGGTTTGTGGTGAAAAAAAACTTAAACAATAAAATAACTAAAGATGATTTTGGCCCTAAAGCCAGGCACAATGTACTGGTTTTAAATGAGTTTCATTTTGAGAGGTTGCTTAAATGCAAAAAGCCAAGAACAAATAAAAAGGTACAAATCTTTATGAACAAAAGTGAGTGGGTGGAGACACTGTGCAGGTTTCCATGAACCTGTGTGACTCAAAATTTCTGAGTTCACGACAGCTCTTTTTTTTTTTTTTCCCCCTGGTCAGATAATAAAATAAACAACAGATAGATGTGGCTGCTGTGATTTCACATCCTTCCACTCTCAAACTGAATTATGGTCTAATAACATAGGCACACTATTTTCAGAAGAGCTTTTATAGACATATGCTATTTTTGACTCAGGTACAAACTGCATACAGGAATTGTGGTAGATGTAACAAACACAATGATGTTTTCTTTGATTTCTAAATGTACTGGATACATGTGTCACATTACTCTCTCAATAGACAGTAAAAATAAATCAGATACAATAGCATCAGGAAAGAAAGTTAACAGTAAGCACCTGAAATATGAAAGAATAAAAGGAACTAGAGCAGAAGTCCTCCAGATGATGCAGTAGGTTTAAGACTGCAATCGCAGATGGCTAAGAATGTTGGCTAGCTGGCCTTTGATTTGTGTGGAATAGCAGTTATCACCTAAGGTGCAAGAAAATGTGACATTAATGTGATAATCAAGAATTCCACTTTATAAATTATTCTTATTGTTAAGCAGATTGAAAGAAAATATTTAGAGTTTTCTATACAACTTTATAAATTACATTTGTATTCATTTCATTATATTTACAATTGTGTATTATTAGTATAGTTTTGTTTTTAAAAGCTTGAAAAAAGTGACTGACTCACTGATCTAACAAATTAGGTTGCTTGTGTTTACATTTGAGGTATACTTCTTCCCATATAAAGACAAGGAGTACTTGTGGCACCTTAGAGACTAACCAATTTATTTGAGCGTGAGCTTTCGTGAGCTACAGCTCACTTCATCAGATGTTTACCGTGGAAACTGCAGCAGACTTTATATACACACAGAGAATATGAAACAATACCTCCTCCCACCCCACTGTCCTGCTGGTAATAGCTTATCTAAAGTGATCAACAGGTGGGCCATTTCCAGCACAAATCCAGGTTTTCTCACCCTCCACCCCCCCACACAAATTCACTCTCCTGCTGAGAGTGGATTTGTGCTGGAAATGGCCCACCTGTTGATCACTTTAGATAAGCTATTACCAGCAGGACAGTGGGGTGGGAGGAGGTATTGTTTCATATTCTCTGTGTGTATATAAAGTCTGATGCAGTTTCCACGGTAAACATCTGATGAAGTGAGCTGTAGCTCACGAAAGCTCATGCTCAAATAAATTGGTTAGTCTCTAAGGTGCCACAAGTACTCCTTTTCTTTTTGCGAATACAGACTAACACGGCTGTTCCTCTGAAACCTGTCATCTTCTTCCCATATATAAGTAGTGGTGACAGACTTCCTACACCAGCATTCATCATTTGCTTTAGGCACTTGAACTTTTGATCCCAGAAGCTGATATGGTAGATTTAACTGGGATATGACAGGCTAAAAAATAAACAACCCCCAAAACAAACAGGGTGTGTGATACACCTGATAAAATTTAAACATCAGGATAATAAGATATTGATCCCAGACTTCCTAAAAAAAATAGAGAGACTAGGGAATAAGTGTCAATTGAAAATCCTTTGGTAGCGTTGAGGCCATTCTTCCAAAGTTTGCAATTAGAATTAATTATGATTGTAACTTTCTCTAAATCCAGCAGTGAGTTGGAAAACTTTCTGAAATTCATGTTTGGTTTCAGTTTGTTTCTAAGAATAGGCCATGCTTTTGAGGGATTGGGGGAGGAGGGTTTTTTTACCAGCCTAATTTGTCTCTCTCACTTGAGCATGTGACTAAAAGCCATGAAAACACAAATTGGAATAACCACAAGAAATCTTTGGAGACATACATAAGAACATAGGCTCTAATCTACCTTCCACTTAAATCATTTCAAAGTCTTTCATTTATTTAAATGGTGCAGGATCTGGCCTTAAGTGGTAAGGAAGTGTTTGGGACACAGCTTAACTGGTCACACTACTGTGGCTGGTCAGAGCAGATTTTCACTTACTCTTCCCCACCCCATCCCATTCCCCAAAGGGCCACAGAGAAAATCTCCCAGGCAGGTATACAAATGGCAGCCCAGAGGCTGGTGTTGGTAGAGGGCTGGGACACACAATCCATGATTATCAGGATCAAGTGGTTGTAACACATTATGCTATTGGTACAGTCGGAATATAGCTGGTATTATAGCCAATAGGCAGGACCATCAACTGCACTGGGGCTTCACCCTAGCCCTAGAGCAGAGATTTGTACAAATCTTAATTGTAATACTTCACCAAAAAGCTTCATTAGAGCCTGATTACTAGGAATTTATGCAAGTGAAATGAATTCTGGGGGGAAAAAAAAGTTTGGCACAAAATTATTATTCGATTGCCAGTGTAGCAGCTTTAAAACATGAGTTATTCCATAAAATCCTTTTGCATGGATCATATCTGCTAAGTTTGTTTGCTTTTTTGAGGGGTGGGGGGTTGTTTTTTAGATTATTTTCCTAACAAGTCTGCAGACATGGGACAGTGTCTACTGCAGCATTGACAGATTAGGACCAGCTGGTGTTTTTCCCAGTTGATTTGCATTTTCTTCCTCAAGGTGATCTCTGTGTTACTAGTATAGATGACTCAAAGGTCTGACATGTTGTATACACTGAGTTTCTGTGAGGTCAAGAACAATCTCAGCAGTAAACATAAATATAAAATAAATAGCCTGCCATTTCTGTTCATGCTAAATTTTCAGATATTTTGTCCTCAACATTTCTTTTATTTCTATTTGTCTTCTTATTGATGAAATACAACTATGAACACAGGTCAATTAAGGATGCTGGAACTGAACACTGTCAGCCCAGGAGCAGTCTCTAAACACTGTACATGTGCAATTTATTTTATGATTTTTTATTTCATAATTTTAAACTATCTCCAATATAGTAAAAGTTCTCTATGCTAGCATGCTGACTGTTTATCATTATTCATAGGCTCAGACTTTAAGGTGAGATGGGACCATCATGTTCATCTAGTCTGACTTCCTGCATAGTGCTTTTGACGGCTGTAATTTGTTACCACAGAATATAAAACTCGGAAATAGAATACAACGGTTTCCAACAAGCTTTTCAAAAGAATTGAGTCCTATTTAAAAGATGTTTCTACATATAACATATATCAAATTATAATATAATAGGTAACTTCAGGATTTCTAGTGGCCACAGCCGTAACCCTAGCCCAGAAAGGCCTACCTTTAGTAACCATAATCCTAAACTGGGAAGCCTATTGGCCCCAGGTCTAAAGCTAGCATGGGGAGTCCTTCCCTTCATGACCCTAATCATAGCCTGGGGACTCCTACCCTTAGTAATCCTAACTCTAGCCCAGGGAGCCACTAGCTCCAGAATCCCCTACCCATGGTAACTAATCCTAGCCAGGGGACCCCTACCCTTAGTAACACTAACTTTAGCCCAAGCCCAGGCAGCCCTATCTGTTCCAGGTCTCACCATAGCCTTGGGATTCATACCCTTGGTAATGTTAACACTATCTTGGTGAACACTACCCTTGGTAACCCTAATCCTAGTCCAGAGAGCCCTAATGACACACCAGGTGTTACCCTAGCTCCGAGAAGACCATCTTTAGTCACTCTAACCTTAGCTTGATATCCCTACTGGCCACAAGCCTAATCATAGCTGGAGAATCCCTATTCTTATTGACCCTAACCTTAACCTGGGAAGCCATACTGTCCCCAGGCCTAAACCTAGCCCAAAGAGCCCTAACCATCAATATGCATTGCCCACTGAACCCCTTAAAATGGGCCCCTCAAACTGAATTTTTTTTGCTGCCATGATTTCTTAATTTGTTATTGGCTGGCTTACTTGATTAATTTCTAGTTGAGGTTTTCCAAGTCACCGTGCAGACTCCCAGGGGAGGGCATCAGGAAGCCAGAGATACCCACTGCCTGCTTCTTACCTATTTGCTTCCAGGGGAAGTAAGTAAAAACACAGCACCACATATTCCTACGTGCTGACCAGCAAAGCTGGCTGGACATATGGGGGCAGTATGCTGCCCTATTAAAGGGTATCCAAAATTATACTCCACCCCTTCTCAACCTTTGGGTGGAAGAAGGGAGCCTTCTGAGGCACTTTACCCCCAAATTACCTTGGGCTGGTGAATGTGTGCACTCCCCCTTAATTTAGGGAATGGTTTTAAGTGCACAATTCAACTCTGAGATTTCAATTAAGGTTAACAAATCTGGGCTTGGAGAGGATTAAAGGGGTTGTAATAAATTCCAAAGTCAGCGGACTATTACAGAGCTTGCCAAGAGCTCTCTCCTACTTTTAGTGAGGTTAATCCAGTCATGTACAACATGACTGCATGAAGAGAGAGGCAGAACCTCAGGAAATCAGAGCCTAAACCATTTAAGCCTTCATCAGCCATGCTTTGAACTTTGAAGCATTGGTTTAATGTGCTTCCTGTGTGCCATAGCCTTTCATAAGCAAGCAGTCACATTCTTCACTAGTTTCTGGGCTGTAGCCCACATTACAATAATTTCATTTCAAGGTGACAAAGACATGTATAATTGTGACATGTGCAGAGTTGGAAAAAATGTATTCTTCTCACCAAGTGCAAATGGAAACATACTTCTGGCTACTGCTCTACCGGAGCACCAATAAGTAACACAGATGCTGCCCACATGCCAGATTATAGTTGCAAATAAGATATGCACTCCTTCAGTCCAGGGTGCCAGGAATCACCAGTATTGCCTGCTGCTTCTCCCAATCTCACATTACTGCCATCTTATCCAGAGTGAGCCTCATCTGAGCCTAAAACTCATGGAGGCACTTGCAATTCACTCTATTGCACTACCTGGACCAGACATTATGGAGCTACAGGTGTGTCTCATCAGATGTACCACACCTCATTTCCATATAACTCTCCTAATAGGCTCATATATTTTGAGCAGGAAGATCTACCAAACAGACTCTTTCAACCCACAGGACAGGACCATTGCAATGGAGGTTCAGTTGCCCAATATAACCCATTAGGATGTCTAAGGAAAAAAAAAAAAGCAGGACCATTCAAGAGCAGCACCATCTACCTCTACTCTAGACTGCACACATGTCATTAAATATTTATGGTCAACTGTATCAAAAGGCAGCTGATAGATCGAGGAAAATCAGCAGAGACATTTGACCATTGCTTGCCACACAGAGGTTGACTAAACATAGAATCATAGGACTGGAAGGCACCTCGAGAGGTCATCTAGACCAGTCCCCTGCACTCAAGGCAGGATTAAGTATTATCTAGGCCATCCCTGACAGGTGTTTGTCTAAGGTGCTCTTAAAAATCTCCAATGATGGAGATTCCACAACCTCACTAGGCAATTTATTCTAGTGCTTAACCATCCTGACAGTTAGGAAGGTTTTCCTAATGTCCATCCTAAACCTCAATTGCTGCAATTTAAGCCCATTGCTTCTTGTCCTATCCTCAGAGGTTAAGGAGAACCTCCTTGTAACTATCTTTTATGTACTTGAAAACTGTACAGTCTCCTCTCAGTCTTCTCTTCTCCAGACAAAACAAACCTATTTTTTTCCAGTCTTCCCTCATAGGTCATGTTCTCTAGACCTTTAATGATTTTTTTGGCTCTTCTCTGGACTTTCTCCAATTTGTTCACTTCTTTCCTGAAACATGGTGCCCAGAACTGGACACAATACACCAGTTTTGGCCTAATCAGAGCAAAGTACAGCAGACAAATTACTTCTCGTGTCTTGCTTACAATACTCCTGCTATTACATCCCAGAATGATATTTGCTTTTTTTTTGCAACAATGTTACACTGTTGACTCATATTTAGCTTGTGGTCTACTATGACTCCCAGACCCCTTTCCGCAGTACTCCTTCCTAGACAGTCATTTCCCATTTTGTTTGTGTGCAACGAATAGTTCCTTCCTAAGTGGAACACTTTGCATTTGTCCTTATTGAATTTCATCTTATTCACTTCAGATCATTTCTCCAGTTTGTCCAGATCATTTTAAATAATGCTATCCTCAAAAGCACTTGCGTTCCCTCCCAGCTTGGTATTGTGCACAATGCAATCACTGCAGTTTGTGTCTCATTCCTAGGTCTGTAACCATTTTTACTAAGATAAAGGACATCTGAGGACTCTCAAAAACTGACAGAACTATCATTTTCTTTATGGCCTTTCCCAAAATGGGAGTTTAGAAATGCAATGATGAGCAAGAAACACCATCAAGAGAGGTTTTCTTCAGCTGAGAACTCACCATAGCTTCTAGAAGAGTAATTGACATGGTGTTCTCCTCTTTTAGGGATAGATGCATCATTTTTACCAATAATGGACACAGTACCTTACCTTCTCCGGCTTTTATCAACCAGGAGGGACTTCAGACCATAACTTATGAGGTGGATTGAAGCACCTCACCATGTAACATTAGCCAAAATTCAAACAGAGAAGACTGGGTGCTTGTTTTGGCAAGACATCAATCTATCTCAATGGCAATAAATAGTTCAGTCTAGATCCAAGTTACACATTGACAAGATAATTTTTGTATCAAGAAAAAAAATGACTCTGTAAATGATTGGGAGCAATGTATATTAAGTAAGAGATCAGCCACCTAGAACAGTTCCGCTCAACAAGACTTTTGATATGCTATGGTGCTTCATCTCTTGCACAACTATGATAGAAGACTTCAAAAAGTCTGTCAATCAGTCCGATTCTAAGTAAGACTGGTCTCTAGCCATCTTTCCTCTTGCTTTGCTTCATTTGTCATCTCTAAATCAATGTGACCCATGAGAATGAAGCAATTAGAGAAGACACTGAGGGGCCCTCTCTAGATAAGCTATTATCTTTTAGCCCGGGGTGGGCAAACTTTTTGGCCTGAGGGCCACATCGGGTTTCCAAAATTGTATAGATGGCCAGTTAGGGGAGGCTGTTCTCCCCAAACAGCCAGGCATGGCCCAGCTCCTGCCTCCTATCTGACCCTACCCTGCTTCTCGCCCTGACGGCTCCCCCAGGACTCCTGCCTCATCCAACCACCCCTGTTCCCTGTCGGCCCCCCCAGGACTCCTGCCCCACCCACCATCCCCTGCTCCCTGTCCCCTGACCACCCCTGGACCCTCCCCCACTGCCCCCTGCTGCCCCATCCAACACCCCCCCTTATTCCTGACTGCCCCCCGGGACCCCTGCCCATCCAACCCCCCTGTTCCCCGCCCTCTGACTGCCCCAACCCCTATCCACACCCCCACCCCCTGACCACCACCCCAAATTCCCCTGCCCTCTATCCAACCCTCCTGCCCCCTTACCGCGCTGCCTGGCGCACCAGTGGCTGGTGGCACTACAGCTGCGCCGCCCACAGCACCGGGTCAGGCCGCGGCTCTGTAACGGCGCTGCCCGGCCGCCCAGAGTGCTGCGCCGGCGCTGCAGTAAACTGAGGCTGCGGGGGGGGCAGCAGGGGAGGGGCCGGGGACTAGTCTCCTGAGCCAGGAGCTCAGGGGCCGGGCAGGAGGGTCCTGCGGGCCGGATGTGGCTGTAGTTTGCCCACCTCTGTTTTAGCATAACAAATCTTTAACAGAACAGCCAGCTAGTTGAACAGTGCTCTCACTCAAGGCTGCTTCAAAACTTACCAGTTCCATCAGCTTTTAAGAAGGGGCTATTACGGTAGGTAGCTTGCTCCAGTCCTAGCTCAAATTAAACATAATGGTGTTCCTCCGCCCCCGCCCAAAGCTGCTACACCCTTACCTCCCTGACATCTCAAATCTCATAAAATCTTGTTTCTTTTTGTTTGTAACAGATTTTTTAAATAAAAAAATATTTATACCTTATAAACGTGAGGCAGTTCCCCCCAAAGAGAACAGCAGTGCTGGGGTTTTTTTTCAAAAGAAAATGCAGCAACATTCTGCATTTTTGCTTTTATTTTCTGTCTCCTGGGTCAGCTTACTGATTTGGCAACTGCTTTAATTTAACAAGCTCTTCTTTCTCTAAAGAGAAGCTCAATTTTCCCTACTGAGTCTACATGATTTCACTATCCAATCTTGTGGCGGCATTCCAACTTTGAGAGGCGTAAAGCTGTTAGTCCCCTAAAGCCAACCATATGGTCCTGGCAGAGTAAGCACTCCCTGTTGTATCTGTCTTCAGATAGATTGCTGCCCTGGATAAAAACATCTTCTTGGAGAAGTTTATTTTTCCCGTTAGCATATTCATTTCCCATGTATGTCAGTGAATGCAAAAACTCTATTTTTAACTAACATTAAGAACTCAAGACAAACTGAAAGAAGCAAAGCAATGCAAAGTAAAGGGGACAGTCCATTTCCTAATTGTCCCATTGAACTTATCATTGCACCATATATAGTCAGTGAGTCTGAAAAGACTTCACCCAAAGCACTATATATAAGTTTGCTTTTGTCAATCTTTAGCACAAACTTGGGCCCTGATCTTGCAACCACACCTACCTGGGCAGACCCTTGCATCCATGCAATGCTGCGTTGAGTTCAGTGGGGTTCCACAAGGCCAGATCCTTACGAGCACATGGTGTGTCATTGAAATTAGTGTGCAGGGGGAGGGTTCTCGGTGCAACAGTCCATCTGCACTGATCTGATGACAAGACTGGCACCATACTATTGAAAGTAGGGATATGTTTTTTGTTTGTTTTGTTTTTCAAACAGCAGCTTGTAAGAAAACAAAAAAAAGTTAAAAATCCTATAAAATTGAATGGAAATTGACATGCTGCAGGATAACAAGCTACTCCTTGTAAAGATTCATTTATGTTTTTTCTCTAAACACATTACATGGCAGTAGACAATATGTGGTGCACTTAGGTATTTTTAAAATGTGTATAGTTGATCAATAGCCCCTTACAGCTCTGAAGAACCCATTAGAGTTTACTGGGTAAATACATAGATTTTTAAAAACAAGGATCATAATGTGATGAAATAATATTTATGAAAAATGAGCCCTATACCTTATTAAACAGGCTATTCCACTCTTTTCCACCCCACCCTTAGCACATATTTTGAACTAGATATGCATTTTAATTTGTAACTGAAAGCTGATCTGAGTCATTAAAAGCCATAATAATAATAATAATAATAAATCTCCAGGTAAAACTTTAATATATAACAATAAAATGGTGAAATCAAATTTTTGTTTAAAAAACCCTCCAATCCTTTACATGCTGAATATTAGTCCACAGTGCCTATTGTACATTATAACTTCCTGAAACATGGAATCTAAATGGAAATGCTGACACAAACATTACAGAGATGCTTGCAGGCTTTGCTGTAATACAGTTTTATTTATGCGAGTTGCTAGATCTTGGGAAGAGAGATTTCAAGGTGACCTTGGAAAACTGGATCCAGCTGTCCAGGAGCTCAAGATGGATAGTGTTTTAGAGACTACAAACCCAGGGACAGCATGAAGGGCTATATTTTGTTGTTGTTTTTAAATTCTTTTACAGTATTTAACAAATAATCTGGTTAAGCCGCTAAGAAAGGGTTAAAAGAAACTTCCTGAAAACTTCTATTTATATTTACATGTGGGCACACTGACTATGTGCTAAGGGTCTATCTTTACAGCACAGTTAGCTCAAGTTATAACTCAAGTGCAACCCCCAAATCCACTCCCATCCACACACAAGGCTCTCTGGCTCAAGTTAAGTGGTGCTTTAAACTCAAGCTAGCTAACCTGTGGGGTTGAGGCGTGGATTGAAGCTTGAGCGATGCTGATGCTTGAGCTAGTAATACAGTGGGGCTGCAACAGACTGAGTTATAACAACTGATCAGCTAATCTAAACACTGTGTAACCTGCAGTGTTGTTTTGAAGCATAGTCCCTCTGACCCAAGCAAGGCTTGCGCAAAAACAACAACAAGTGTGCTAACATGTAATGGGACACTTACCTCTGGAGTGTCTCCATGTGGCAGGGTGTAGTGTTGTAGCCCTTTTTTGACCCTTGGTGCCCCCAGCAGGCTGCTAGCCAATCTTGGTTGGGGTCTTCAGTGGTTTGGCCTTTCAATTACATCAAAGTCCAAACAAACCCTTTCTGGGATTTACCTGTGGCTGGTAGGGGAACCCACCTGCCAACTACTCCAGCTTCCAACTCAGGGACTATGTAAACAGCAGCCACATACTTCTTGATTCAATTTGTTGCTGCTTTTTCCTGGGCCTCTTGCCACCAGGCTTCTTTAGCTTCACCCTTATCTCAGGGTTAGCAAACCCAGCTATGCAAAATGCAGCCAGAAAACCAGCTGTGGCTCTCCGTCAAGCTCCTGTAGCCAGAGAGAAGCCTTGTTCTAGACCCAGCAAGGAGCCGATCTGTCAGCCTACTGGACTCTGATTGGCTGCCCCTAGCTCTTCTAGCACCATGTCTCTGTACCTTCCAAGATGGCGGCTCAATGAGGCCTCTCTAGGCAGACCTGGAGGACTCACCTTTGCTGCTCCCTGCAGTGGAGTGTAGTAGGATTGAAGGGCCTCCTGTAGGGCCTTGAAAAAGCCAGATATAGCCTGTCACAAGGACCAAACCCAGAAACAAACCACACCCATCTCTGTCGGTAGTTGGCCATAAGATTGAGCACCATCCTATTAGAAACACACCTAGCCATGGTGCCACACTGGGGAACTTTTGGCTTAATTAGGGTATTATATTTGTAGCCCATAGGGCTGGCTTGCCTTCATTATATTCAGCTGTAATGCAAGGGATCTGCAGGCCTGTATTCTGTAAGACATTAGTTTAAGCAAGATAGTATAAGTATAGTAGAATAGGCCTATGACCCTTGGCATAGATAAATGGCCTGACAGTTACCATTTAACTTTTCAGGGAACTACAAATGGTTTGCTTAATAGTGGGAGTTAGAATTTAACCATAAAGGGCAACCACAGGAACAAGGAAGTGATAACCACAAATCTACTTGAGCAAGAGGTGATGGATATGATAAGTTAAATGACATGAATATGTATTATTCTGTAAACCTATGGGATAAGTGCAACCCAATATGCTGAAGATAAGGAAGTTAGATTTGGGTATGGCAGGCTAAGCATTCGAATGAATATGCATGATAGGCTCAAGCCCTATAAAAGGGCAAACCACCATATTGAGCATGTTAGATTTCTATCATTTGACCCTTCAGCTCTACTGTTATCTATGACCAATCTTGGGCATTGAGGAACCTAGAGCATTGGACTCATTGGCATACCAGAGACAGGGCTGGTCCTTTGGCTCTTACCACCAGGTCCTCAAAGGAGTGTGTAAGTATTCAAAAGCATATGCAAAGAATGATACTATAGATATCCCCAATAGTGTATTATTCCTACCTGTTTATATAGCTTGGAGATTTATTGATTCTAATAAAAATCTCTAAGGCTTTACTTTGCCTCAGTGTGAGTGTCCTTGCCACATACCCCAGGGTTCCCTACAAAATATCGAACTTGGTTTTAGTTCTGTGTAGCCTGATTCTGGGAAAAGGACCTTATTACCCTCAGCTCATTAATCAGATCAATTGGTGATCAATACAAGTATTAACCATTAAAAAGGCAACATACTCTCTAAGAATGCAGTCCTTAAAAAAGCTATAATTGGTGCAGAACACAATTGCCCATCTGTTTAACAACTCAGGTTTCTGTGAACGTATCACCATAGAGTGCCTCTACACTGGTTTCCTGTTGAATAGAGAATCCAGTTCACAGACTCTGTCCTGATACTTAAAACTCCCCAGAAATTTGTTCCTAGCTACCCGAGAGATCTCCATGCCCATGGCTTCCCTATACTGTTTAAATTTCAGTGTTTTGGTAGAACATAACTGAGATGGCAAGGCTTGTGAGTGCAAAAGATGGGGATTGAATGGAAGCTGGATCTAGACTATGGAATTGACTCCCAAAAAAGAGAGACTGAGCACAGATTTAGACACTTCAAGAACATAATGCAGAACTTGTGGCTTTCTCTCAATAATTTACACACACCCACCCACCCCCTAAAACAACCAAAGCTGGAAACAACTTGTAAACTAATCAAAGGATTACTTCTACAAGCTGAGAAGAGAAAGAGCGCGAGAGACTGCTTAACCTTTATTAAAAGACCAACTTCATTAAGGAAATTAGTTTCACAAGTCCTTTGAGCAGTTATTTGATATAAGTATCACTGTCCCTGATAGCTAAATGACATAGTCCACCTCAAATTCCATACTCAAGCTATATGCATTCACAAGCTGTCATAATAATCATATTTCCGTTTGACACTGAAGAAATGTGCCATGAGTGCATTCAGTAAGTTTATCATTTAGAAAGACACTACTGTTTCCAGTGATAGGAAGAACCATGCATGACAGATGCTGGCCACATCATTTAACACACTTTTAGAAGGCACTCAGATACCTCAGTGTAGTATAAACCTAAATAAAATAAAATAAAATAGAATAGAATAGCAATAGTCCCTAACTATTTATGGGGAATTCTGCTCGATATGGTAGAATATTTCAAAACAGTTAGAAACAAAAATGTAAGGGTCCTCACTAAAGGAGCCAAAAAGAAAATGGGCTTTTTGATAGAAAATATCTAACCAACACACACACAAGCATACATTGTTTTTAAACTTTGAATCCAGATCTGCAGTTCTATATATTTGTCGTAATAAAGGAAAATGAAATTGCTATTCAGTGCAGAAATTATATTCTGGAGTAACTGAATGGGATCATTTTTCAGGGGAAAAAATAATATCCATTATTAACGTATCAACTTTCAGTATAGTATATTGCTAAACAAAGCTAAAGTATATAAAAATCAACAGTATACAGATACAAGGACAAAGCCTGCCTCCATTCACACTGTTTGACCTCACTGAGGGAAAGAATTGACTCAATCTACAACAGGAGATGTTAACATTTTTTTTATATACATTGGAGAATACTGGGACATTTTTATAATGTTACCTCATTTAGGGTCTGATCAAACACTTATATTTTTCCTAATTGAATATCAGACAGTATGTAGATAAAAGTCAGTTGGTACTGTTCTGCAGTTCATTCTCACATAGATAAATCAGGATCAACAGTTTTGCAGAAAACAATAGTGTATAGAAACTTAGAAAAGGAAATGTCACCCTACAGAGAGGAATGTTTATTACTGCACCAGTCACAGTTTAATGAAGAGTTTTCTGGAGACACAAAACAGACAAGACAACTAGATATGCTTCAGTGGAATTACTGTAGAGATTTACGCCAATGTAAACAAAACCAGAATATGATCCAATAGTTCTAACTATGGCTAATTTAGCCAAATCTTCTTGTTTTATCCACACAAATAGTTGACTTCAATAGGACAATTTACATAAGTAAAGTAAGCAAGGTTTTTTGCCCCCCATGTATCTGTCCTGCATACTTCTCTTCTAATAGAGAACTGTTATTCTTTCACATTAAGAGCAGTTGGAGTGATCAACAATTCCAGAGGAATCACTGATGTCACTTTGTGGATTATGTAATGCGTTGGAGGATTAATAATTTTACTTGTATGTAGGTTACAAAAAAAAAATACTGTCCCAATCACCTCTCCTTGTTATGCATGGTTTTAAATGTTAAAGAAACACAGTATTTTAACAGAAAATGGCTGATTGGACCAAAAAAATGTGCAAGGTGTTTTCAAATTTTCTGCATTTAATTAGAAATTATTTCTTTCCTCTGCTTATTCCTTGTTTCAACCTTAGAAAACAGAGTCCAGTATTATCTTCCCATTAATGATTCTGAAAAACCTCAAAACTAGTGCAATAATAGTCGTGGCAAACACAATGCAGGAATGCTGTGATTTATTTTCTGTAGAGAAGATCAATCCTGTAATTAGTAATCAGTTTTTAGAATACAGGATCCAGCCATTATTATTCAGGCAAAATATCCTGTTAATTTCATTGGGACCTTTTGCCTGAGTAAGGATGTCAGGATATTTTATTTATTTATTTTCAAACCTTTCAACTCTCTTTGGGACTGAACTACAAGATCTAAAATACAGCAAAGGAGGACAGCTTGAAGTATTTACCCTGGGTCCTGAATTTGTTGGAGCCCAGGTACCATGGGCCCATACAACTCACCGCCCCTGTTTATGGCCCAGCTGGAAGCAGGAAGTGCTGGAAATCTCATTCAAAACCTGTTTCTTGCGAGTTTTCCAATCAAATTGTGCAGAACAAAGAGATTCAGATACTCTGGATTATCACTGCCTTCCAAAACAAGTGACACATCTATGTCTGCAAAAGTCACTGCATTACTTTGCTGAAGGCATTATTCATGATGCTGGATGGCAAATGAAGCAAGTGTTTTTGCCATATTTGAAGGAACTCTGCTTTCTCAGCAATAAGCTTATTGCAGGCACGATCCTTTATTAGCACAGAACGCTGCTAGGTCTACACTTGGAGCTATGGGAGTGTTCCCCAGCTCACATAGACTTACTTGTGCTAGCTCTCATAGAACTAGCATGCTAAAAATAGTAATATAGCTACAGTGGTCTGGGCAGCAGTGAGTTGCGTCACGGGCTAGTGCCCCTAGTATCTACCAACGGGAGTCCAGTAGAAGCTGGCTGGCTTAAACAAGAAATGGGGGTCTCCTTACAGTGTCTTCACTTGGCAGGGCATGGTCCTCTTCTGGCTCCCTTGTCTAGTGTACGCAGGGGGTTTCAGATGACTCCCAGTAGCCAGCACCAGGGTGGAGTTCTGCCACTCTGGACGCTGGTCTCTGCAGGGCTGGAACAGTCTGACTCAAGCACTAGATCCCACAGCAGTCCAAAAACTCCATTTGTGGAGAGGGAAAGTTAATCAGAGACTCCCTGAACTGTTCTGCAGCTCTTTCAGCTTCAAAGCTCAAAACTGAAACTAGAACTAGTTTCTTTGTTTCTGAGTCAGGCTGTCCCTTCCAATGAAGGGTTGAGAAGCCCTGGCTCACCACAAGCCCAGCAAAGTGCTTGTCACAATACCCAATGCAAAAAGATTCCTATTAGCCTCAGAAATAGGCTTCTGTCCCATCCTCTACTCCAAGCATACTGGAAATGGTGTCAGAGGGCTGTGGTAGCCATTATTGGTGTAGTCCTTTGGGTAGGATCCCCCACACCAGAGGCTCAGCCCAGAGTTCCAGGACCTGGCAAACTCAAGGTGGCAGTTGTGTGTATATACATAAAATTAGGATATCAGGTCTTTCATTATGTGATCAATTAATGCAGAAGAATGATATATTGTTGGGCAAATTGGTTTTACAACTATGGTCAATCATATAGTTGACCATAGTTGTAAAACCAATTCACCCAACAGTGCATCACTTAGAGTTTAAAATATATTATACTGTAATAACAGCAGATTTTCAGATTATACATGTAAAATTATATATGTCAATTTCCCCAACAAGCTGTTTATCTTAATGCATACAATAAGAGAAAAATGAAGAGTGCCTGAAAGAACATTCAAATTTCCTCACCTTGATGTTTTTAAACCAGAAAATTAATATTCCATTACAAGCTTTTGCCTTTGTTTCTTTTAGGGAGGAAAAGCCAACAACAGCATAGCTGTTCATAAACACGCCAAAGGAAGGATTAGCATAAAATCATATTTTACAATCATTACAATCTGTAATAACTGAAAATACAGAATTTATCTTTCACTTGATGTTTTTAAAGGGAATAAGGGTTTCTGAACATGTCAAAGAAGGTTTATCCTAAAACATCCGCTGATGGATTATAAAAGTATTTGATGTCTTCACAAAAGAAAAACAAAATTATTGTTTAGGACTGCATAGAGATTTATGTAATGGAACAGGCTAGTGGTCTATGTATTGGTCTACTTGGTGCAAGACTAAGCAATGCTGGATGCACTAGGATAATACCTAAGTCCATTATAAACAATACTGTTCCAAGGGACATAGGTGTAGGAGTGAGCTTCCTCAAAGGATTGTGAAATGGCTGATAAGGTTCTGTTACTGCCTGTCATTGACGACTAGCTGTAGGCTGAAAAAGGAAGCCAAGCATATACATATACTCCTGTAAATGTACAGTATAACCACTGTCAAGACTCTAGATTGTGCCTTTTCAGGACCATACTCATACCAAAAAGGAAGTAGGAGAATATGGAGATCTCAGAGTAGTATGGGGCCCTGAAGATTTAGTGTGCTGACACATTGGGTTGTGACCATCTATTGGCACCTAATAACAATATTTCAGTTATTACTTAAATAACAGATAGTTTCTGAATTTCCTTTGGGTGAATGAGATCATTTGGGATCCAAAAGCCTCAAGAAATGCCTCTGTCCAAAATCTTGCAAAGCTTTCATATTGGTGGTAGGATGTTTAAATGTTAGGATTTTTGTTGACAACATGGGAATAGTAATTTGTATTTGTTACCTAGACTAGTGGTTCTGAACTTTTTTGGGTTCAGGATCCATGTGTAAATGTTTATGGCTGGTCACAACCCTGTAAATAGTCTGGGTGGTGGAGGCCCTGGGGTGGTTTCAGTCAGGTTCTGTCCCCCAGCCCACCCCAGGGTGGGGGATTGAGTCCTGCCCAGCACTCACCCCACAGTGGCATCTCCTGCAGCTCCTGTAATGTGGGATTGGCTAGGCTTGGCTCTCGTCTCTGGGTGTTTCAGTCTCTGGGGTGGCAGTGTTGCTCACAAACCTGACTGATGCTGGGACCCCAGAGGTTGCAGTGCCTGGAATAGGGAGGCAAGCCCAGCCAGCCCTGATGGACAGGAGCCACAGCAGTTGCCACATGATTCTATGAAACATTCTGGTGACCCAATTTTGGGTCCCAACCCTTGGATTGAGAAATCCTGACCTAGACAACATCAGTTTGTATTTGCTGGTCATTTTTGCAATTTAATATAACTTTATTCTCACTTTTCTTTTTAAAGAAATTTTATTCACTTGAATTTTGGTGTTAAATTGAAATCTAGACATGAGTGTGAACAGACTTCTGACTCTCAACATCTTCACCCTGTGTTCAGTTCTGGATACAAGTTCAGATTTGCAAATCCGCAGTTTGCCACCACCTCTGTAGTGGGGCCACACTAAATCTCCACCTCAAAATGCCCCCCACCCCCCCCCCACTGTTCCTCAGACGTTCTTGTCAACTGCTGGAAATGGCCCACCTTGATTATCACTACAAAAGGTTCCCCCCGCCCCGCCCCCAGTCTCTTGCTGGTAATAGCTCACCTTAGGTGATCACTCTCATTACAGTGTGTATGGTAACACCCATTGTTTCATGTTCTCTATGTATATAAATCTCCCCACTGTATTTTCCACTGAATGCATCCCATGAAGTGAGCTGTAGCTCACGAAAGCTTATGCTCAAATACATTTGTTAGTCTCTAAGGTGTCACAAGTCCTCCTTTTCTTTTTGCTGAATTTCTAGAACATTCAATCTGGATTTGGTGACTCGGGCCTTTGCCACTGCTTATTTATACTGCACCATGCACATAGTTTTAAATTACTCACTACTAGCTATTAGTTATACCAGTGGAAGAAGAGGGCATCTCTTTGTTCAGCCATAGCAGTTTTTATACATCTGAACATGGGGCAAATGCTTGAACTTCTCTATTGAAAAAAAGACCATTAATCAAAAATGTGCATCAGTTTGGCCTTTTGGCCCATATTTTTTTCCTAAACAAACTGCTTTTTTTGCTTTTATTTTATATTGGTCTCTTCCCCCCCTTACTTCTGTTTGTAGTGACTCATGTGTGATACTGTAATGAATATATGGAACACTTTGTGTTGTTATTAATAACAATATTATAAAATTACAATGAGTTGTGCCAGATATGCAGTGTAAGATGTCAGCGAAAATGTTATGTTTTGCCAAGTATGATCATCTCATTTATATGTTAGTATCACCTTTGTATTATGGGTTATAGATATGTATGATATCTGTTTCAAAACATCTGCTATTTCGGGATGACACCCACAGACAGATTGGCATTCGTAGTGCCTAGCCTATTTGATGGCCTATCAAGGGTCATTACCTATACAATGAACCACTGAAAGGGGGTAGAGGATACACCTTATGACTCAGTAAGGCATGTAGGGGCATGCCAATGGATAGAGAACTCTAAGGCTTTTCCATACCATGTGCTGTGAAGCTTGAGTTTGGGACACAGGAAGTACAAGCCACATGTCAAAAGGGTATTAAAAGGCAGCTGCATCTTTTCCATTTGATCTTCATTTCTGTTTCTTATCTCTGGAGTAATTTTTCTACAAACAAAGCTCTGAACAAAGGATGAATGACCCATCCAAGCTTTGGATGTGTTCCAGAGGGACTTTTAAGCCAGCAAACTCACCAGTACTGCTAAAAGCCTAATATATGGACTTTGAAGTCTCTGTATGTATTCGATTGCTTTGCCATTTAACAACTCTCTTCTTGTTCTTTTCTTTTATAATAAGGCTTTAGTTGTAGACACTAAAGGATTGACTGGCAGCGTGGTATTCTGGGTCAGATCCAAACTAATATTGACCTGGTAATGTGGCTGGCCCTGGGGTCAGAAGAACATTTTGTATAGTGAACAGAGTTTTTAAATAACTCTACTGGACCTATGTGCTGATTGGGAGCCAGGGAACTGGAATGCAATAAAGGGTGTTGTGAGATTTCTTTTTTAGCTTCTTGATAACCATTGTGGGGGACCAGAAGCAGTTTGTGACTGGTTGGGGAGTTTAACTTCAGTGTTAACCACCGGTTTTGGGAGAATCTGTTCTCCTTTTTGACCTTGGCATTTTATGTGAGGGTCTACCCTCGGCACACCAGGTCATATCATGTTAACTTTTTTCTCCAGGCAACTGGAACATGGTTGTGGTCCGTTTTACTTCTTCCCTTTTTTGCTAATGGGGTGGGGTACTCTAGAAGTAATTCTCAATAACACTGGACTGAATATGGATGTTCATCAGTTGTCTTACTCATACTTGCAGTTTGGCCCTGCAGAAAAGGGAAAGATGGTGGAAATGAATCACCACACACAAGGCACAGTAAGTCCAAGCCTATGTTGCTAGATTTTTACACCTAGTTTAAGTGTAGTGGCAATAGCAAAACAGGTGGGAAGAGCTGGTTGTTACAGATGCAAATGTACATTCAGGTTACTTATTGGGTCTATCTATATGACAAAAGGAGGTTATTTTGTTGTTGTTTTAACTGATTTAGCTAATATGATTTGAAACATCCCTCAATCTTGTTGTAAACGAGATTTTTTTAAAGATTCTGAACTGTGTCTACACTATGTTGTTAAGGGCTATTTAAATCACATGCACTAACTCACTTACTAAAAAGCCCCTCTTTTGGTGTTGTCAAGGTTCCTTCCCCACTCTGAACGCTAGGGTACAGATATGGGGACCTGCATGAAAAACCTCCTAAGCTTATCTTTACCAGCTTAGGTCAAAACTTCCCCAAGGTACAAAATATTCCACCCTTTGTCCTTGGATTGGCCACTACCACCACCAAACAAATGCTGGTTACTGGGGAAGAGCTGTTTGGAAACGTCTTTCCCCCAAAATACTTCCCAAAACCTTGCACCCCACTTCCTGGACAAGGTTTGGTAAAAAGCCTCACCAATTTGCCTAGGTGACTACAGACCCAGACCCTTGGATCTTAAGAACAATGAACAATCCTCCCAACACTTGCACCCCCCCTTTCCTGGGAAATGTTGGATAAAAAGCCTCACCAATTTGCATAGGTGACTACAGACCCAAACCCTTGGATCTGAGAACAATGAAAAAGCATTCAGTTTTCTTAAAAGAAGACTTTTAATAGAAATAGAAGTAAATAGAAGTAAAGAAATCACCTCTGTAAAATCAGGATGGTAGATACCTTACAGGGTAATTAGATTCAAAACACAGAGAACCCCTCTAGGCAAAACCTTAAGTTACAAAAAAGATACACAGACAGAAATAGTTATTCTATTCAGCACAGTTCTTTTCTCAGCCATTTAAAGAAATCATAATCTAACGCATACCTAGCTAGATTACTTACTAAAAGTTCTAAGACTCCATTCCTGGTCTATCCCCGGCAGAAACAGCATATCGACAGACAGAGACCCTTTGTTTCTCTCCCTCCTCCTAGCTTTTGAAAGTATCTTGTCTCCTCATTGGTCATTTTGGTCAGGTGCCAGCGAGGTTACCTTTAGCTTCTTAACCCTTTACAGGTGAGAGGAGTTTTTCCTCTGGCCAGGAGGGATTTCAAAGGGGTTTACCCTTCCCTTTATATTTATGACAGGTGTCTAGATATAGACTCACCAATGGTGAAGAGCAGGAGAGGGAACAGGTGAAGAGTAAGAGGGAACCCTGTTTCCAGGTAAAGGACAAAGAACTGGTCTAAAAATCTATATTTCTTTGCTGGGGGTTGAGTTGATGTACTTTATTGTTTCTTGTGTAGTGGTTTTATACTCCTTGCCAACAGTCATAGCATTATTAATTTTCCAAGGGGACAGCACCCTTCTGTGTTGAAGACAGTGAGGAGTCACCTTGGGTGAAGGCAGCAGGTGTCACGAAAAAGAACCCAGGACTCAACCCATGCAAGGAGAAGGGAGAAGCTATTCCAAATACCAAGCATCAGGGAGGAGCCATATCTCAGGGGAAAGGGAAGAGTTAAGTTCCCAGTGGAAGCCTTAACTTTGACTCATCTGATTTTTGTAATGTTTATGGAGGAGTGGTGTTGACCATTAATATTTAGAGGTTTAAATATTCAAAACATTTCCACTCTATCCTGTACTTTGGTGCAGGATGTGGATGGTGTATAGTAAATTCAGTAAATAAAGTATGGGGCACATATTGGAAAAAAAAGGATTAAAAAGAATTATTGAACAGTTGTCTCATTCCCTGAGCAATGTCCATCCTGTGAAATGAATGATATTGGACTCCTGTGGAGAACAGTGTTCGATCATAATATTGAAGACAGTCACAGTGCATACACACAAGGAACAGAGTTAAGGTTGCATGGGTAGCCGTAGTTCTGGCATTTTCTAACTTTTGACAGCTTGACGTTGTAGCCTTAATAGCTTTCTTTTAATGCACTTTGTTTATGAAATCTATGTTTTCTGTCTCTCACTCTCTGGATTTTTTTTTTACTACAGTGTGTCCCATCATCATACATCAGAGAGAGAAGAATGTTTTATCTTATACTTAATTTGGATCTGTGCCTTAATCACAATGGAAAGGGAAAAGGTCTACACTTTAAAATACAAAGTGCTTTAACATTAGTAATGTAAATCACAATATCAAGAAAATGGTATTTTTTATTATTTGTATTAGTGTAGCACCTCATCCCATGAAGGAATTATTTAGCCTTGTATTTATCTTAGGGACTTATTTGTTCCTTATTACCATAATAGCTGAGCAGTTCACAGCTATTGATCTTCACAATATTCCTATCGGATATGGAAGTCATTTTATCCCCATTTTACAGATGGGGAACTGAGGTGCAGAAACAGTGAGTGGCCCAACATCACAAAGGAAGTCCCAGGCTAGTGTCCTAACCACTGGTCAATCCTTTCTCTCTACACCACTGGAATGTATGCTGATATTTTTCTTTAACTAAAACACCAATGACAGAATACAAGTGATAAATGGGTGACTTCCATTACAATCTCTTCTGTGTCTCTCTCGGTGCAGAGCTTTAACAGGAGCCTTTCCCTGTGACTGGGAAAGGCTCTAGGAGTGGGGAGGCAGTGGGACACGACATTGCTAAAAACAGTAGTGTAGACAGGGAGGCACTGCTTGGATGAGTTGAGAGCCCTGTATTATACATACCTGGGTATGTCCCAAGAGGGTTCAGGAGTGTCTCTACTCACCTATGCAGTGTCTCACCATCCACACTGCTATTTATACCTGTGCTAGGGGTGTGTGAAGTGTTTGTACTCTACACACTTCTGAAAGAGTGTGCAGTGTAGACCTGCCCTTACTGAATATTGAGCTATGGCTTCAAGAATGCTATAGTTAGAATACTTGGAAATATAACATATATTTAGTTAGTTATGATACAAAGTGTTAAAAACTAGTCAAACAAATTCCACAAGTTTTCTGCTTCCATCTCCCAGGGACAAGCAAAATCAAGACAGACAGACCATGTAAGCCATTCATGTTTTAAGTAGAGGCCTAATTGTAAAAAAGAATGTAGGTTGTATTATCAGAGCCATAGATCTAGGTTACAAAGTGGGCCTGTCCTATACTCCCTCTTTTCTTTTCAAAGAATAACCTGAGTTTAAACCCAGACAAAGAATTCAAGAAATATCTTTATTGAAATTGATTTTATAAACACACTAAAGTCTTCATTTTTTAAACCTGGAGAACATTTATGCTGAGAAAAGTTTTACAGCAGGTACTGGTTATTTATTAATAGCCAAAAAATCCACCTGCCTTGAAACAAAATTTGTTTGTCCGTCCACCTATAAATATTCTTAGCTATCTAAGGATATACTAAAGAAAGGATTCAATAATTTTGGAAAATAATATACTTTGGTAGAAGTGGTTCTCTCTCTAGTGTGTAATCCAGTCACAGAGAAAGGGTCCTGCAGCAGGAAGCTGCTGCTCTGCTGACTGGCAGCTCCCTGCCGCAGGAGCCTTTCCCTGCAGAGAAAAAGACTCCAGCAGTGAGAAAAGGCTCTGGCAGGGAGGAGGCAGCAGGGAAAGGCTCTAGGAGCTCCCTGCTGGAAGCGTAGCTACATTCTGCACTGTGGATGCCACCTGCTTTTTTGTTGAGGCACGCAGCTAAATTACCCTACATGCCACCTCAAGAGGTGTGCAGTGTAGCTGTAGCCTAAAGGTGCAGACAAGTTTTGAAATAACTTAAAACGATAAGTTATAATAATTGTATTATCTTTTTTGCATCAGTTTTGAAGTATCTCCCCAACATGCTACTCAAGAATGAGGTGCCAGTGTGCACTTCGGCACTGGGCTGTCCATGTGCCATTCTGGTCTGTGGTGTAAATTAGAGCAGCCACAAGGCAGCTCCAATTTATATAAACTGCCAATGACTACAAGGGGCTCTTTTGGTTGTTGAGGACAGAGGAGTGTAAGGGATCCAACAGCCACTATGCTGGTGGCCAGGAGAGGTCTGTTTTATGGAGTCAGTATTTATGTTCAGCTGAGGATTCCCATGCACTGAGAGATTCTTTACTTGGCTGATATACTGACTCCAGGGCAGCTTTTCACTGCTGGGGGCACACAGAAGTTTGCAATCGTGGATTGGCAAGAGTTGACTCAAAGCTGACTGTTTTGATGCAGTGTGTCTCGGACTTATTACTATTTAGTTTATTTTGCATTATGCTCAGTGCCATTTTATATCCTCCTTAAGCATCTTATTTAATCTATCCTGCATGGATTCAATATTCAGAATATACATAAAATATATATAAAATGCTTTATGCATCTTTTTTCTTACAAAAGGGTATCATAAAAAAGGATGACTTTTATTTGTCAGAAATAGTGTCTGCTGCATGTCCCTTTGTTTTTCACCAAAACAGCTGAATATGTACTGAGATGAGGGTCATGTGACCCTTTTTTCCCTCATTGGCTATTTTTAGCTTTTGCCATTTGCAGAATGGTCAAAGATGGGATACAGTGGCCATCTAAAGTGAAATAATACGAGGTGCAGGAATATCTCAGGAACCACCATCTTCACAATATTATACTAGTCATTTATTTATATATCATTTCTTTTTACAGCTTGATTTCTGTTTGGAAAGAATATTTGGAAATGCTTCCTGAATTCAGTAATTGCTTTTAGATTTGCTGTATTTCTAAGAGCTGCAGAACCATATTATGCTGTTGCCAAGTAATGCCAATACCCTGCTTATTTCTTTTTGAAGCTAAGGGGAGGAAGTTCAGAGAATTGATGGGAATCACTCCCCAAAACAGAATATAAAATTCCCTAGCAACAGGTCAGTAGGTCTGATTGAAGAGATTTCAGCAATTATTACTTCCTGCTCAGCTTCTCAGAAGCATTATTTTTAAACTATTACAACTTAATCATTTCAATACAAATTATTGATATATACGTAAACCCTTAACTGTGAGTGAGTAACTAACAACAACAACATATGACAAACCCTTGGTAAATCTTTGGTTAATTTTCAGAATATCAAAGTTCACAACACATCCCTCATCTAACACATCCTAGGCCAAATCCTCCTTGTCATACTCAGGTGAGTAGTCTTACTGAAGCCCTGCTCACAGATGAGTACAGGATTCGGCTATTAATCCTATCATCCATAATGGGGCTGCTTTCAGTTTCTGAATTTTTTTCATCCAAACTGTATTCCAATAGGTAACTTGGTTTTAGACTAAATTATGCTTTTGTGGAAAAAAATTCTGCTTTCCACTGAAAATGCCCTCACACTGAAATATTTCCATTTGTAACTGGTGCCTCCTGGAGCTATAGTTCAGTTGCCTTAGGTCCTCGTTCTCTGCTCTGGGCCCGGCCCCTGGCCAAACTACATCTCCCAAGGTGCACTACCAGTAATGACTCGTATGATGCACCACTTCCCTTCTACAAGACGGAAGGCAATGGGACAGGCAGTCCAACCAAGGAGCCTGGCTTATACCGGAGAATAGGAGCAAGCAGGACCTGAACTACAACTCTCATGAGGTATCATGGCAACCTTTCCAAATTGAAACATTTCTGGATTTGGCCAAAATATTTTGAGATATGAATTTCTACCAAAACAGTTGAAATTTTACCTGGGGAAAAAAATTAACATTTTGCAACCACCTGTAGTTGAAATATAACAAGAATACAGCATGAACATGAAAAACCTTCTGAGGCCAATTCTTCACATAAGAACATTCTGCAATGTTGGTCAACATGGCATATATTAAAACAGACAAACATTTCCATTTAAAAGGAAAACTGAAGAATATGTTCTCAAAATGGCCAGGTTAATATTACAGGAGCAACCTTAACTTTTGGAACTTTTTGATCTTTGAGGCTGCTCTTTTAACTTTAGATTTTTGTGTTTAGTTAAGAGCTTCATATGTCAACTTTAGCACTGTTCTGATTGAAGGGTTCCTTGCATTTAAACCCCTCCCTTTCAGGGAATAGTGGAAAAAGGGAAAGGAAAGGGGTGGAGAAGCCTCAAGGAAACCCACACCTATTTCGCTTGGAGATCTTACTTAAAGCATTGTCAAATTCATCAGTGAAGTTCTTTGATCCAGATACGTTTTAAATGCCCTCCACTGTAGGCCCTCCAGCTATGCAAATTCTAAGCCATCTTGCAATGCCACATCATTTCCTCACCTTTTAAATTCCTTAATATAGAATTATTCAGCTAGCAGAGATATCAAACCTCATCTGCCATGCCCACTGAATGGGAAATTCTTAGCAAATGGGTCATAAAATATACATTGGTCTCAATTCTGCCATGTGTCCAGCTATTTCAGAGGGCTAACACAGTGGGTGGGAAGATAGTTTGGGTATGGCCAAACCTTGATAGGTCTGGTCTCATACTCAACCCAGGATGACACCAGGAAGCTTTTATCTAGAATTTGAAAATCCTTTTAAGAAATAGACCCTTGTAACTATGTGTGTACAATCTAGAAGTTGTTTAGTCTGAGTTTACTTTTCTAGAGTATGTTTTTATATCAACCCAGTATAGTTCTCATGTGTACACAAAAACCTAATTTATATCTGTGCACTAATAGGAGGAATATAATAGTTATCAGTGCATCCAATCACTTGTCTACTTTTATAAGTGAGGTTTTTCATTAATGACGCCACACACACACACACACACAACTTTGTTCAAGTTAAAAGGAAACATCCCTCCTTATCCACAAAGGCAGTACATTTAAACCACAAATGGGGACTTGTAGTGACTAGTGCCCAAAACAAATGGTGGGGCTTCAGGTAGCACAGTATTTCTCCCCCAGCTCCTCCAACTATCACATGCAGGTTAATCATATTTTCAAAGTGAAAAACACTGCAGTCAGGGATGTCACACAGAAATCTTCAGTTGGTGGATAAGAGGATGGTGACCACCTCTCTCTTGTTCTGAAATCCCACCCTTCCCTTCCACATACACACTTTGTCCCACGGCTGAGAGCCCCTTCTTTTCCTACCTAACCTCTCCACAGATCAGAGCCAATCCCCACTTCAGCTCTGAGCCCACTTCAGCAGGATACTCCTCCCTCCACCCAAATGTACATCACCTCTGACCCAGAAAATCCAGCCACAGGCTCAGAACCCTTCTTCTGCCTGACACGTCCTACTGGCTGCAGCAGCCCCATTCCCCTCCAGCTCAGAAAACATCTTGCCTTGAAGCTGGGTATGGTGAAGTTGGAGCAAAGGCAGCAGGGAGGAACTGTGGCATCAGGAAGTATAAACAGAAAACATCTGCTTTTGTGGGGCTGATCTGAGTGATGCTGTTCCTGCATAAATCACTATTGGAGTCAATTGTCATCATCTTCATTTGTTCCACTCCCCCCGCCCCAAAGAGGAAAATACTGCCAATAATACAGTAATTACATTATAAATTATATAAAATCTCTTGAGAAATAGATCCTCAAATCTCAGAACTTTTTGAAATCGGACTAACTTTCAC
This sequence comes from Caretta caretta, assembly GCF_965140235.1. Classification (NCBI taxonomy): domain Eukaryota; kingdom Metazoa; phylum Chordata; order Testudines; family Cheloniidae; genus Caretta; species Caretta caretta. The sequence continues at coordinate 48,787,105 of NC_134216.1, read as the reverse complement.
TGACTGCTCTGAGTCCCTTTGGAGACTGTCAAGACAAATGTACAACCATAAAATTCTGGTTAAGAAGTACAAGGTGAATCTTGGTCCCATTCAATGGCATTGAAAACTTCCATTGCCTTTCATGGCACCAGAATTTTCCCCATAAAATCTTATTCTGAACTTAGTCTCCTAAATTTTAAAGGCAGTTTAGCTACTCCATTTGCATTTTATAGAGTAAACAAAGTCCTAAAAACAAACAATCTCTAATTTAATTCTACCAGAATGAGAGCAGATTAAGCTCAGTAACTGTTAGTGTGGAGTATAAGAGTATGGACTAAATCTGAACTTTCCTTAACAATTCAAAAATATGTTTTATTTGCCACAGAAACCCCAGTGGTTATATACAGATAGCTAGTTTAATGGTCATGCTTTTTTTTATATACCAGTTATATTAAAAAGATAAATAGTTTTTATGTCATGTTTTTAAAAATGGATGAACATTTTTAGTCATTTTCTGCTGAGACAAGCACAAGTATGTGTACTTAGCTATTTATAAAGCAAAGGTGATGTGTTTAATGCAAAGGTATATTACCCAGGTTGTTAGAACATCTGATTATATTTATGAGAGGTGTTTGGACCAGAAAAATTATGAGAGATGTACTCTTGAAATTTCTGGGTTGGATAGAAATACAGTACTGGAAACCCTGATCTCTTGAGATGTACAGCTCTATTTCCAAACCAAATTGGTTCGGATAAGCCTCCAAACTTCGGTAGCAGTAACTCTTTGGAACTACTGTTCTCTTTCTGAAATTTTCTTATGACTTGTTCCCTGTTAGATATAGTAAATCAGAAATATCTTTCTTAGCAACAGTTTTCAAGTAGAAAACTGGCTAGTTGAGAGGTAGTCAGTACTTAGGAGTTATGAAGCCTTCACAGCAAGCCCCTTATATCAACACAGCATTGGGAGAAAAGCCTCGTTTTTCACAGCTCCTTCTCCTGACCCTTTTTGTTTTCAAATAATAGTGACCCAAACTGTGTGAATGAACAACTTCCTAAAATACTGTACCAATGTCAAGAAAAATAAGGAAAATAGAAAGATGAGAAGTATAAATATGAAGAGAGAAAAGGAAGTAAAGGATGTGGAAAGTGGGAAGAGAGGGAAATGGGGGGAGAGAGTACAAAATGTAGGATGAAAAAAAAAACATTGTGTAGCCAATGTGATTAACTTTATCCTCCTCCTCTGAAAAAAAATCAAATTTAGTTGTATATGAAAATATTTTTAGTGATTTGTATCTGAAGGAAAAGAAGATAAACTGCTTGCTAGAGAGATGAGTTTCAGGTTCCAAAGACAGCCTGCGGAGCAACAAACGTGCACAGACAGTGTGAAAGATGCCAGTTCTCGGTGTGGGCATCTGATCCATGCAAAATAATCATGTTGCATGTGATCCAATCCAATTCACATTGACGTTAACTATACTCTTCCCACTGACATCATAGGGAGCTGGATCAGATCCAGGGTGCAAAGGAAGCAAGGGAAGAGGAATATAAAGAGGGCTTGAAAAAGTTTTGACAAATGAAAAGGGTAAATGTTGTATCTTTTGCTATGTACACAAACAAGCATAGCATGAAGGAACCATACTGGCATTTCATGGTCCAAATAATTGTCTTTACTGAACATAAACATGCAAGCTCTAGCTACATGTTTACATTGCTGCTGTGGTAAGGTTCTGACAACATATAAAAGATAGAACATGGTTGGTGTTAAATTCTATACATAGAATATCAGGGTTGGAAGGAACCTCAGAAGGTCATCTAGTCCAACCCCCTGCTAAAGCAGGACCAATCCCCAATTTTTGCCCCACATCCTTAAATGGCCCCCTCAAGGATTGAGCTCATAACCCTGGGTTTAGCAGGCCAATGCTCAAACCACTGAGCTATTCCTCCCTCCCTGATGATATAGGCTTTATAGGATCACACTACAATGTTAAATATGTAACTAGTTTATGGTATTCATGTGTACTTTTGCTCTCTCAGATAAAGGGGGTGTTACAACTAGAGCTGTAGAAACAGACTTTTCACTTGCTGGCAGTTAAAAAAAATAGTTTTAGGTCAACCCAAAATCAAAATTGGCAGTTGAAAAGTCAGAAAAAATGGGTTTGGGTTGAATAAAATGTTCTAATTTGGAAATGAAGGGCAAGAGTCACATGGGAACTTAGGTGTCACTGGCATTCACAAAACGGAGGAGGAAATGGTCCCCCTATAGCCTGATGGTCAGGGCACTCACTTGAGAAGTGGAAGACCCACGTTTGCATTTCTGCTGCGGAGCAGAAACTTATACCCAGCTTTCCCTCTACCTGTGGGTGCCCTACACACCAGACTATAGGGTATTTAGGTGTAGGTCTCAATCTCTCTTGGTTAACTTGTTCAAGCTGCATAAAATAAATATTAATTGGAGCAGGGACTGGAACCTAGGTATTCCTCCTTCCCTGGTGAGTGCCCTAACCACCAGGCTATAGAATCATTTTCATTCTTTCTAATTCAATAAATATTTAAGTTTTTTTATTAAAAAGTTTAACAGCTTCAACAGGAGAGACTTACTCCAGAATCCACTGGTTATTAGGGCACTGGCATGCGAGTGGGGAAAACCTCAGTGTAGTCCCTGATGACTTATTCCAAGAAATCTTGGAATCATGTCTACTGTGTAAGACTTTATTTGCTTGTTACCATGCAGTCTCTGTGCACAGTAAAGTATGCTTTAACTTGGATACATGCAAAGGCATGTGTACACATAGGGACTGAATATCAGACCCTTCATACCCATCCCACAGTGAGTTTAAGCAGTGTTTTTGGTTGTCTTTGACACAAGCAAATTTCTCCTCCTGGGTCTAAGTCACCTCATCTGTACCATGTAAATACATTTACCTTAATTTCACATAAATGTTTCTTCTCAACACTCATATTACAAAGTATGTGAATTGCTCAGCCACTATGGTGCTGAACATCACAGAACAGCATATAAATAAAACAATTATGTCCTCCAACCAGTCTTACAAAGTATTATTTTGAAGTGTGAATCTTCCCATCTTTTTAAGTGACCTGCAAAGGTTTTGTTGAAAATGAAAAGCTTGTTTTAAAGATCCCCAAAGCTTGTTTTCAAGGTCCCCAAAGTGGGCATGAGTAAATAGCTGTTGCTTAAAAATATAATGAACACTATTTTAACGTGTGAGACAGTCATTAAATGCAAGCTTCCTATTTTCTTTTGCCAGATACACAGTTGAAGTTGAAGTTAAAGTTGAAGAAGCCATTCTATTCTAAGGCTCCATTTTTCTCCCTTAGTTTTCTCACAAACAAACCTTTTTGGCTGAAATTACTCACTTCTTTTTTTGGCTATACATGTGCGGCTCCCAATGATTGGAGGTTTTTTGTGAGCTATTAGGAGCCATTCAAAGAAAGAATTTAGACCCTGATTTAACAAGGTTCTTAATCACATGCTTAAATGTAGGCATGTAAAATAGTCTCATTGACTTCAGTGGGACTACTCCCATGATTAAAGTTAGGCACATGCTTAAGATGACTTGGCCTTGATTTCCAGAGACAAAAAAAATGTAAAATTATTTTTATTAATATAAATGTGGGGGTCTAAATTAGCTATTATCACCCTAGAAAGAGATCTTTGAGTCATTGTGAATAGTTCTCTGAAGACATCCACTCAACGTGCAGCTGCAAACAAAAAGGCCAACAGAATGATAGGAACCATTAGAAAAGGTATAGTTAATAAGAAAGTAAATATTATAATGCCACTATATAAATCCATGGTATGCCCACACCTTGAATACTGCATGCAGTGCTGGTCACCCCATCTCAAAAAAGATATATTAGATTTGGAAAAGGTACAGAGAAGGGCAACAAAATTAGGGGTGTGTAACAGTTTCCATATGAGGGGAGATTAAAAAGATTGGGACTGTTCCACTTGGAAAAGAGACAACCAACGGCGGGAGTGGACTATAATAGAGGTCTATAAAATCATGAATGGTGTGGAGAAAGTGAATGAGGAAGTATTATGTACCGCTTCACGTAACACAAGAACCAGGGGTCATCCAATGAAATTAACAGGCAGAGTGTTTAAAACAAACAAAAGGTAGTACCTCTTCACACAATGCACAGTCAACCTGCAGAACTCATTGTGAAGGCCAAAAGTATGAATGGTTTAAAAAAGAATGAGATAGGCCCATCAATGGCTATTAGCCAGGATGGTTAGGGATGCAACCCCATGCTCTGGGTGTCCCTAAGCCTCTGACTGCTAGATGCTGGGACTGGATGACAGGATGGATCATTCAGTGTTTGCCTGTTCTGTTCATTTCCTCTGAAGCACCTGGCATTGGCCATTGTCAGAAGACAGGATACTGGGCTATATGGACCATTGGTCTGACCTAGTGTGGATGTTCTTAAAGTATTATATCTGATAGAAATCTGTTATAATGAAGTTTTCTTAAACACAGAAAACTTTAAAGCACCAACATCAGTCCCGTCCTACAATCCCTATACAGGAGGAAGTTACTACAGACTTCAGTGGGCATTTTGCATGAGAAAAAACTGCAGGACCAGATCATGTAAACAGATTGTCATATGGCAGCAAAGTATTTAATTAAGCATATGCTTAATTTTCAGATAGTCTCACTGAGTTCAATGGGACTACTTATACTCTTACAAGCTAAGCATATACTTTTGCTGGATAAGGGACTATAACCAGAACATAGCTGACATCCTATAATGCACTGGTACCATTTAGAGCTTTCATTCTATTTCACTATAAGTGGAGTTTGACAGTTAGAGTTCGTTTTAAGCACTTTCCATTGTAATTGGAAGACATTGCAAAAGAATTAAAATAGTTTTACCTTTGATTGTTACAAAACCACTAACTATGGCCCCAATCCTGCAGTCTTTACTCAGGTAAAACACAATGGGAATTTTGCCCAAGTATGAACTAGCTCCTGCAATTTCCTGCGCTGCAATCCACACTAAGAAGCATTTATATTCTTTGAAAGGCCATCCTCCTTACCCTCAATTATGGAGCCATCTAGTATTCACAATGAGGAAACTCTAAGCTAGTATTCTCAGCTATTACTTTACTGCTAGGTACTGTACTCCTGCTGAAGAGATTCCATTTCTCTGTAAAACCCCTTTGACCTTTATTACTGCTTCAGGGAGCATCCAGACAAGATGGGAAGAAAAAGGTCAATAAAGTAGACTGTTATATATTTTTATTGCTTTCTGAAGCAACAGGGGAAATAATAGCCACGAAGTTTAAAGATGGATTTTGAATGAAAGGCTTACAGGCAAATAGATATGATAATTACATCACAGAATAGTAGAGGGCATACTGCTTGTTTTCAGTGACTATGCTCCAGGAGAAGGAGCTCTGAATTTTATATTTAAATCAGTTTCCAAATTACACTGTGTTATCATTACTCTATGCAAAGAGACAGTTTGCGAATAATTAAAGCAGTGATTGTTTACAACTATGTGATATGTTTAGTTTATATACTACAGGAAAGTAGATGAAGCATTAAAACAATTCTCCTATGCTGTACATTTGCAGACAAAATATTAACATGTAAATATCAGGTGTCTACATATTGTATAGGATTTCATTACTACTTAGGTAAAGACTACTCTTTTTTAAATAGTAATAAAGTAACTTTAGGCATTTTCTTATGGAGTCTTAATTTTTGAGCAATTTTATCCTGGCAAAATATACTTTTTGTATATGGGTGGCATTGCTCATCTGGAATAGCTGATTTCCAGTCCTCTCTGACTAGAGGAATACTGCTACTGTCAGACACTATGGGCCACATTCTGACACTCATACTGTATATGAGTAGCACCTGAACATGAAGTCAATGGGATAAAGATATGAGAATTTGGCCCCAGATTTGAATGATTCTTGTGCAGATCTACAAATCCATTTTTTCTTATCTCCCCACAAAGAGAGAGAAACAAACTAATTTGAAAAATAAATAAATAGAAAAAGACCTATTACTTTAGGTCTTGATCCTGCAAATTACTCAGTTACTCCCTACAGGTGGAACCTGAGCTTCCATGGAATAACTTGTAGATTCCAAGACATAGTCAACAAATTATTGTCTGTACAAATAGCCTGTGAAGATATGAATTTGAGATTTTATGGAGTTCTTCTGTAAAATTTACAATTGATAAGTGTTTGTATCAGAGAAACTCACCACAGTTCATACATACAATTTTTTAATAAGGGTAATCATTCTCAGCCTATACCCTCTCCTGCACTGATTTTTTGTGGCCACAGTCCAGCTCCCACTGAAGTAAATGGAAAAATTCACATTGACTTTAATGGTGCAGAATCATCCCCAAAAAGAATATCCTGCACTGGATATTCTGGATTCCTGAAAATTAAAACATATAACAAATTGCTAGTGCTGCAAGTCAGTCCAAAATGGCTCTCATCTTTTCAGCCCTTAACTGCTATTTTTAAATAGGATTACAAATTGTATTATAGCAATGCTTTTACTACATTACAGTTTGGCTTGTGTCAGCATCCCATTATACATTTCCACTTCAAGAGTAATAGCTAATCTGTAGAAATTCAGTCTTGACAGAGTTTTGGAACCAAAAGTTTCAGACCAAGCAACATTTTTGATCTTTGAAATAAATATCTATCCAATTATTATAATGTTATGTGGAAAAAACCATAAAAATAGATGTTTACTAGATTTACTCATTTGAATCATAAGTAAAATGCTATTTAAAAAAAAACAAATTTGATAAGCTTATTTAATGTAGTATTTTTATATTACGATGGCCAAGTTCTTAATGTTTGGAAGCTGGCGAGAGCTCATGTACAGTAATTTTTTCATGGTTTTATCTAATATGTGTATCCATTTTGATTTGAGAGTCTGTACAGTTTGATAAACTGCAATGGCTCTTTTGGAATTGTTACAAACTGAGTTAACAATATTCACTAAAGCTTTTTGTTTATGACAGTGCAGTATTCACCATAAGATTCAAAATGCTAAGTATGTATTTCTGTGATGGGGTTCACTCACCATTGCGGTGCCTCCTTCTGGCTGTCCCAGAGATTAGCTCTGCTAGCCAGTGTGCCCCTTTTCTGGTGGTGTCTCGCTGCCATCACTTCTGTTCCAGGCCTACTCACTCCCAGGACCGCAGCATCCTCTTCATGTCTCAGCCTTCCAGCCATGTCATGCTCTGTTCTCCCCACTTCTGGGGGAACTGCAGTTTGCTGTCCAGCCACTTCCATCAGTGGCAACTGCAGCCAATTGTCTGGCCACTTCCTCAGTGGAGGGGAAAGACCAGGGACCCTGTGTAGATGGCTGCCACTTGCTGCTTCCCCTCCAATTCCTCAATTCATTTCCTTGGTTCACTTCCCCATGGCCCCAGCACCCTCTTCACCTTGCCTCAGGGCCTCAACCTGCAAATCCCTGCAGCCAACCGGAGCCATCTTTAGCTCCCCCAAGTCAGTGCTAGCAGCACTCCCCTGTCCAGAGTGCTGGCACTCCTTCCTCCTGCTAGGAGCCCAATTTTCCCTCCTTGAGCTCCAGACAGCTACTGAAACTACTCTGCCTTGCAGCTCTTCTTATATGGCCTGTCTGGCCCTGATTGGCTGCTCCTAGTAGCCCCTCTCTAATTGGCTGCCTGCTGTACAGCCTCCCTAGGGTTCTATTAACACCTTATGGGCCAACGTGGGGCAGATGGCCCATCACAATTTCCTTCTCAGGCTCTTTAGGTCTATGTGGGTTTTTTTTGTTTTGAGTTTTTTTGGGTGGCGGGGAGGTAGGTTCTGGTTTTAAAAGATGTTAAAAATTACCACCTACATTTAAACATTTATGCTGTGATAAAAGCTGGCAAGACTAACCGCATAACTTATACTTTACTTATCCTTTAATTACCTTTTCCATTCAATTTACATCAATAAATAACCTGAATAAACAAGATGGGCTTTATACCAAGTCTAGAAGATCAAGGAAATAACTCTGGTGAACGAAAGAATGCAAATTTCAGGGGCAAGGATCATCCACCAAGAACAACTTGTGTCTCCCTCTTTGGCTTCCCTTCTGCTCCTGCTGCTTCCAACCTTCCTCTAAATATTTTTTCCCTCCTTTAGATAGAGTCTATTACATTTTTCTCCTTTTGCCCTCATGGAGTTATCTACTTACCATCCCTGTGAGTCTTCCCCTTTCACCTTCCTCACTGACTTCAAAACTTGATTCTCCTTATTGTCCCTCTCGCCTTCTGCAATTCCCATGTTGTTGTCTGATCCCAAGTCCTCACCCATACCCTCTCAAGTCTGACCTTCAACCTTGTATTAACTCTCCAACTCACTGAAATACCATTCCATTGTCTCAACCTCTGCCCTCAGCCCATGAAATGCATCTGTAGAAAGTTATTGGCCTTGGAAAATTCCTTTTTACCAGTCCATTCCCTGCTCCTTCCCTTTTACATTGTTAATGATATCATCTACTCACATGATTTCAAATATCTCTTTGCCAAAACAACTTGGGTGCCAGACACTTTGAAGATCTGCCGTGAGAACTATGTGAATGCATAAACAAGAGAATACTTCAGTCTTTGGGGGGGTGGGGTTGTGGGAAGGGAGATGTTTTGTTGTAACATTTCTACATAGCACTATAGGTGTGTATTTTATGTAGTTTCTTACTCTGCCTCAGGAAGATGGAAAATAAGAATCAAAGTCAATTTTTGAAAAAAAAAACTGCAGAAACCGAGTTAAATACTGAGATTTGTCTAGGTATTTTTTTCAGTTCAACTTTTTAAACAAAATTTAGAAGAATGGGACTAGATGTGATCTCACTTGCACGTACAAGGACTGAAAGTGTAACAGAAGTTGGCCCTTTATTTTTCTATAAATCTAATTTTAAGGGCCATATACTATGAATTATCATGCAAAACTCCTAGTGATAGCAGGATGTGTCTTCAATGATAAATAAACTTCATTTTTTCTGATTATAGGTTCTATTAGTGAGTTTATGAATACTTGTGTACAATGTCATAAAATCACCATGAAAACATTCAGTCAAACTGTGTGCTGATTGTGACACAACAGAGAGTATATAAATCAGAACAGAATTTGCCCATAATCCTCAATAAATGTTTATAATAATATAACTTTCCCAGGTTTAATTAAGCAAGTCCAGGGAATAGAAATTGGAATTATGGGGCTCACTGCATAAGGACAAATTTAAGGAGTTTCCCTCCATTTTCAAGCTTTTCTGGTTTACTACCATGGGAAGATGGGTTTATTTGGAACAAGGGAAAAAGCAGAATTTTTTTAAAATTCTATAATTAAGCCATACAGTATAGCACTGGACAATTTGGAACCTAGCTTTGTCTTTGGATAGGAAAATAAAAAGAGATCACTAATTTGCCCCACTCTGTACTCTTCCATTTCCACCCTGCCTCTTTCAATCTTTGCATTAGTTCCATGGAATTTTCCTTGCAGTATTTTAATTGAGGGGCAAAAACTGAGAAAAAGAGTCATTTAAATAACAATGGACACTCACTGTCTCTCAGATATATGCAAACAGTACATATGCATATATGTAGCAACATAGAACTATAGAAAGGCAGGTCTCGAAGTTATCTCAGGAGATCATCTAGTCCAACTCTCTGTGCTGAGGCAGGACCAATTAAACCTAGAGCATCCCTGACAGGTGTTTGTCTAACCAGTTCTTACATATCTCCAATGACAGAGATTCAACAACCTCCATTGGTAAGCTAGTCTAGTGCTTAATTCTCCTTTCGTTAGAAAGATTTTTTCCTAATGTTAACCTAGGTCTCCTTTGCTGCAGATTAAGCCCATTACTTCTTGTCTGACCTTCAGTGAACATGAAGAACCATTGATCACAGTCCTTTTTATAACAGGCCTTAATATATTGGAAGACTGTTACCAGGTCCCCACTCAGACTTCTTTTCTCAACACTACAAGTTGAGGGATTTTTTAACCTTTCTCGTAAATCAGGTTTTCTAAATCTTTTATTATTTGTGTTGCTCTCCTCTGGAATCTTTCCCATTTGTCCACATCTCTCCAAAAGTTGGCACCCAGAACTGAAAACTACATGTGAATGCCAAGTACAGTGGGACAGTTACTTCCAATGTCTACATACAACATGCGTTTATGCACTCCAGAATTATATTAGCCTTTTTCACAACTGTATCACATTGGTGACTCATATTTGTTTGTGATCCACTATAACGCAACATTCTTTTCAGCAGTACTACCTCCTACCCGTTTATTCCTCATTTAGTAATTGTGCATGGGATTTGTCCTTCCTAAGTTAAATACTTTGTACTTCTCTTTATTGAATTTCATCTTCTTGATTTGAGACCAAGTCTCCAATTTATCAAGCTTGGTTTGAATTGGAACCCTGTCCTCCAATGTGCTCGCAACCCCTCCCAGCTTGGGGTTATCTGCAAATTATTACGCATACTCCCCAATCCTTTTTCCCACGTCATTAATGAAAATGTTGAATGACATTAGACCCAGGACAGTCTCTTGCAGCCTAGATACCTCCTCAGAGCTTGACAGTTAACCACTGACAAGTACAAACCACTGATGATGACAAACATGATATAAATCATAATGACGCAGTCTGGGCGCAGAAGAGACCCCCCCAAAGTATCTCATGCCAAGGGTGTAGATTTCAAAACTACGTTGCACATAAAGCAGTACATTTTTTTAATGTTAGTACCCTGGAAGCTAGCACAAGGTTAGCAACTATATTTCCATGAAAAGTGCAATTGTGTGGCACGCACCAAAATCTGTGTTTAATTTATTTATACAAAACAGTTTTGATGCTATCAAACTTTAATTTAAAAAAAAACACAACAAGTTTTTAGACTCTTACACTGGTGAAAACATGTTGTTTTGTGAACTAGAATTGTCAGACGCATTTTGTTCTTATTTTATGTAGGATGCTTTGATGTTGTGATCTGTCATGTCATGTCAACTTACCAAACCCTGGGTGATGCAGAGCAGCCCCAAGTGATGTGTCACACTATGAAACATGTTCCTTGGGAAACTAAAGGATGGGGACCAGGAGATGTTATTTACAGCATCACTGCCACTTCTTTTTTACTAGGTCTCAGTACACATTAGAAGATTCAGATTGCTTAAGCAAGTTGAAGATTTGTATTGACTTATTTCTAGAATTGTGTTTAATATAGTTTTTCCATAATTGGTGTTATTTTTTAAAAAAAGACTGAGATTAGATATTGTTCTTTTCTCTTTAGCAGGAGAGATTTAAACTCAGTTATAATATAGTATAATGGATATACTAGTATGGTATAGAAGATCAAATACTGCCATCCGTTACATCCCTGCAAGTCCAGTGATATTTTGGATTGCATCCATGTAACATTATTATTAAATATTTTTATGAAAATAGTGCTTACCAACCAGCACTACCAATCAGAACAGGGCCCATTATGCTAGACGTAGTGAAACACAGAGTAGCAGATAGTCTCTTCAGGGCACACACAGTAATCTGCATAGACAAGCTAAGCAAAGAGTAGGGGAAAGGGATACAACATAAAAGCAGAGGGAAAGAGTGGTGGTGGCAAATGCTGTTAATTTCACAATTTTGCTTTTAAAGTTTCTTTGGATGGAGGGAGACAAAGGTAGGGAGAGAAGACACTGAAGGGAGGAGGAAGGTGGTCAGGGAAAGGAAGAAGAAGAAAGGTGTGAGTGGCACGTGTGGAGTGAGATTGAGGTAAAGAGACTGCGAGCAGAGGTTGGGACGAGTTTGGAGCATGCAGTCGATCAGCACAGATGAGAGATGGCCGTCAAAAAAATAAAAGAGAGGAGAATATAAATGAAAGCCCTCAGTATTATTGAGTTTGAGAGTGATGATCTCATATATTTGCTAATTTGAGCATATATTATCTCACTGTTTGCTGTCCCAAAAGTAAGTTGTTCCATGTGTACTCTATATGTCACTTCATTAATACATTTCAGAATACATTTCAATATATGCTTAGGTTTTTTTCTTCTAGAAGTCCTAACAGACAGATTTGGGATATCTGAGAGATTCTTCTTGACAGATTTTTTCATGTTGATACAGGTATCAGCTGAATAAGACATATCTCTAATAGCCCAACTAGCCTGGGGTGTAGGGACTGTTTCTCTGTTATTTATCTGAGGAAAATCAGGCTTCAGTCTGGCCTGTTTCCAAGTCAAATGAGTGAAAAGAGACCCATGTTTTAAGCAAAGATGTCTTTCACATTCAGAACGCACAGACATTTTCACGTTTAAAAGATTTCAGTTCAAAAAGAGACATTTTGTTGATATTGAGAATGGGGGCATGTCATAAATATAAAGGGAAGGCTAACCACCTTTAAATCACTCCTGGCCAGAGGAAAAAACCCTTTCACCTGTAAAGGGTTAAGAAGCTAAAGATAACCTCGCTGGCACCTGACCAAAATGACCAATGAGGAGACAGGATACTTTCAAAACTGGAGGTGCGGGGGGAACAAAGGGTTCTCTCTGTCTGTGTCTTTTGCCGGGGCCAGAGCAGGAATGCAGGTCAGAACTCCTGTAAAGAGTTGATAAGCAATCTAGTTAGATATGCGTTAGATTCTGTTTTGTTTAAATGGCTGATGAAATAAGTTGTGCTGGATGGAATGTGATATTCCTGTTTTTGTGTCTTTTTGTAACTTAAGGTTTTGCCTAGAGGGATTCTCTATGTTTTGAATCTCTTTACCCTGTAATGTATTTACCATCCTGATTTTACAGAGGTGATTCTTTTCCTTTTTTTTTCCAATTAAAATTCTTCTTTTAAGAACCTGATTGCTTTTTCATTGTTCTTAAGATCCAAGGGTTTGGGTCTGTGTTCACCTATGCAAATTGGTGAGGATTTTTATCAAGCCTTCCCCAGGATAGGGGGTGTAGGGTTTGGGAGGATTTTTTGGGGGGAAAGACATTTCCAAGTGGGCTCTTTCCCTGTTATATATTTGTTAGCCGCTTGGTGGTGGCAGCAATAAAGTCCAGGGGCAAAAGGTAAAATAGTTTGTACCTTGGGGAAGTTTTAACCTAAGCTGGTAAAAATAAGCTTAGGGGGTTTTTCATGCAGGTCCCCAAATCTGTACCCTAGAGTTCAGAGTGGGGAAGGAACTTTGACAGGGCATGTTGCAATATTGTGTAAGAATAAACTGCAAAAACTGTCACTAGTAGTTCCATGGAATGAAAGTTGAGGTTTAAGTCATTAATCTTTGTAAAGTGATGAGAGATCTTAGGCAATACCATGTAAATACAAGATGTTATTATAAATTTAATATAGAAGAAAATATGAAGAAACCATAGTAATGGTAACAGGAATTTTCCAGCCATCTTCTGAAAATCCATCAGTTTCAACATTTTTGTTTCCAATCCCCACTCCCATCTTTGTAAAACAGTATAATTTATGGTATTTGGTTACCCATATCTTTATGTTAGAGTGTCATCATATGACTATCAATGTATAATTGTACAAAAGACTGTCTGTTATGGGGTTTAGGGTGCAATCCAGACTAGTGAGGGGTTGTGTCACCACTTGCCCTGTAACCCCACAATGCTTTGCTACTGCAGCTCCCAGCCTGGGATGCTCCTAGCCCACCTACCAGCAGCACGCAGGTCACACCCTGAGCGTGTGTGTGCTAGACAGCCTGGTTCAGCAGCTCTGACTCCAAAAGCACATCTACTGCTTCCACCAGCCTGGGTTACTACTTGCAGGGTGACTCCAACACACTCCCAGTCCTGAATTTTCTCAAAACCATGTGTTCTGCAATGTCCAGCCCTCTACTGGACAGTCCAGACAAATAGTAAGGTCCATTTGTTCCTCTAAAGGCACAAAAGCTTAACTGGGGTAAATACGCCCTCCCCTATAAACACTGCACTGAGTTAGTTTATAGTGAAAATGAAACAATTTATTTTCAATAGGACATAGGTTAAGTGATGCCAAATAAAAGGAATAATGATAGAAAGCATTACAGGCAATAATGCAGAAGAAAACACAGATCTAAAAGTCTAAAACTTAATCTATCAAGGTAAAAGCTTTGTACAAGTTGGTTACTCTCACCAATCTTCCTTCTGCCCAGATATGGCTGACTCTTCCTCAGTCAGGCACTTCCACAGAAATACAAGAGGCTGGTTTCCCTTGTCTTCCGAGGTGAAAGATCTTTGCCTAAGAAGGTTTCTCATCTTTATTCAGTTTCCAGAGGCTTTTACCCCTACTTGGTTGAAGGACCCATCTTTCTCAGCTTGCAAGACCTCTGGTCTCTTGTGTCATCTTGTGATGGATGCCAAAGATGGCTTCTGTCTTTGCTTATAATTTTCCAAAGTTCACTGACTTTGTATCAAAAGACAGGATGACCTCATTCTGTTTTTCCCTCCTGTGGTCTTTTCACCCCCGGAATGATTTTTATGTAAATGGGGCCTCCATTGTTTTTGGTCACACCTTGCTTAATCTCATTGGAGACAGGTAGATAGCTGCCTTCTCTCTGGTCAGGGAGGGAACATCTTCCTCCCTGTCCAGCCACATACTTTAAAGCGTAATATCATAAAGCATCCATATTTCCTCACATAGTGTTAATACATACATTTCACTGTGATATTAATCACCACTGTTTCATTAGCTTTCAGAAAACACCTCACTCTATACGCTTTTATAGTATAGTAATATTGTATACCATTTTGATGATTCGATTGCTTAACACTTGAGGTTCAGACCCCCGTCTTAATAGACCAGTAAATCTTTCAAATGGTAAAATAAAGTTTATTCACTCTGTGAGGAAGGAGACACGAAGTCTGGCAGTGAAGGTAGCACCATGCTGTTTCTTCCCCTCACTTGTTTGCTAAATAGTGTTGTGTACCTAACATGTAAAAATGGACCTTCATTGTCTTTGCCTGAAGATCAGGCTTGTTAGAGAATCAAATACAGATTTCTTTGTCTAAGGCAGACCTATTTACCAACTCCCCTTGGCAAGCCTGGTTTAAATACACTTTAATCCCAATTCCAGCATATATCCATAACTCTTACTATATACCACATACATACATCATATAAGAATACTAATGATCAGTGAGTTATTAGTTTTCAAATGATACCTCAGAAGGCATATTTTGTATAAAGATTATTACAATACTGTGTAGGGTGTGAATACAGGAGTGCTTAGGGTCACATTGTCAATATCCATTATTATTATTATTATTCCTTACAAGGCATTGATGAAATACTTGAAATGTAGGAAGCAAAATCTTATTTGGAAGTTTGGCTTGTAGTGTGACAGAGAGGTTGACACGTATTTTGTACTCAAAATGGAAAATTCTTGTTAAATTGTGAAAAAAACACATCATATAATGGTTTAAAAAGAAAAGCAAGATGGAATAAATGTAACTATCAATCTCACAATAACATACAGTTATGATCTTTTTAGTAAGCCCTCCGCAATTTGTGGCTGTTTCCTTTCCTATAAAAAGGCCCATTACTGTTATTTTTTTCTTTTGAAAATAATCAGAGGTGCTACCCCTTACGTAGTAAATATACATATCTTGGAGGGTTGTACATTCTCATCATTTCAATTCTGCCCTACAAAGGATATTATTGTCATTTATTCATTCCTCAGAATCTCTTTATTGCTAGAGTCATAATTTACATAATAAGTGTCTCCTGATCTGCTTACAATTTCACTGCATATCTTAAAGGGAAAATATGAAGAGGACATCTGGCATTTTAGAGATGTCAGTGACATTTAATTTCATCCTCTTAAAACTTTCATCTGGACCAATGACCAAAATAATCTGTTCATTCCAGTGGTAGCAGTAAGAAGCTCAAAGGATTTTTGATTAATAATAGACATCAGCTTATATGTTAAGTTTATAATTATCTTTCCATATTTACTGCCCCTCAGTCTGTTTGCATTTAAAATAAATACTGCTAATGGTTATATCAAAAAGTTAGAAAAAGAGGAGAGAGAGTACTTCTATCATTTACCTTGGCTCAAATGGAGGAATTATTAACATTAAGTTCACTACAGCAAGTGGGGAATTGCAGTTTAAAGAATCTCATTAGATTTATCCCGAATTCTAATATTCCTCTGATAAACATAATATAGATAATTCCCGTTCTTCCCTGTCATATGCCCTCTTTGAAACTATGAGTGTTAGCATTCAAGAGGTGGAATAATGCTGTGAGTGAACTTGCTGTATATATAATAAACTTTCCAATATTGGGCCTGATCCTGCACTCTCCCTTCTGCTCTGAATTCATGAAGGTTCAGGTTTAATGCTCATCTTCTAACCACAGTTTATCATTGTGACTCAGGAGAAATGTGATATTGATCAAGCTATTAGCTACCGTTCAGTAAAATTTTCATATTCCACATTTGAGGAGAGAGTTTGTGTTTTACACAGTCCAGTTTTTGATTCACCTTTTTAAAAGCGTGGAACACTTTACTTTTAGGGCACCAGTTTAAATCCAAGTCAGATCATTTGTATGTTGGCCCTAATTAACAACCACCTGAGAGGCCAACCATTTAATAGGCATGCAGGCTGAATTAACCCCTCACCACTAAAACAATAGTATCTGGTCCCTACAAATCAGGGTGTTGGTACAATGGTGGAACTGTGAGGAAAACTTGTGTATGTCAGGTGTACTACACAGGAGGGCTGGTAAGAGACTGAACTTTGTTTTCAGGCCCTAGTGACCTGACATGGATCAGAATTACCCCCTTGACACATGGCAGAGGTCAGTAGTCATTGATTTCCCTAGCTGTCGTTGCGCCCATCTGGATTCTTCTAGCCACACCCTTATTTTCCCAGCATATAACACTCTACAGCTCCTTCATGCCACCCAGGTCTCTGAAAATGTATCTCCATTTCCCATTCAAAGGCCATTCAAATGACTAACACACTTTCTCCTTGACACCTTTACCTCCCTGTCCCCTACACCTGAAATCAGAGAAAGAAATGAAGGAAGCCCCTCCCGTCCCCTCATTAGAGGCTTGCATGATGATATTTTAATGACTTAATCAATACTCTGAAGTACTTGCTGATATGTCCTTGCCATTGCCCTCTATCACATGAAAGCATACATATGTCGTGAGCCCCATGTTGCTAGCAATAGAGAGTCTCCTTTTGCTCAAGTTGTAGCAGCCTGTTCTTTTTGAACTGGGGGATCAGAATTTCATTGCTGTTGGTACCATGCTGTGTAACTCAGTTACAATCATGAACCCCTAAATGGCCACAGATTTACAATAAATACAGCATAATTAGTATACAGTCTTTGATAGATATGAAAATATTGGAGCTTTTCCTTTAAAAACAAACAAAGCTAACAATATTGCATGCTGAACAATCTACAAGCTAGAACACTGCCAAGGTAAAGGTTGGGCATCATAAATCAAGAGTAAAATGCCTATCTTCTCTGCTGCAATTGAAATCATACTTTCTGAATCCTGGGTGAAAGCTTTGTTCTATTGAGTACAATGGCAAAACTCCCATTGACTTCAGGGTGGCCAGGATTTCACTCTAGAGCTGGGAAAATAATTTATTTTTTTGGTTGGCTGGCAGTTCTGAAGTGCTGAAGAAAAAAGTTCAGTTCAACCCAAACCAAATCTGAAAATTTTGAAAAATGTCCATGAATTAAAAAGTCAAGAAATTTAGTTCAGAGTTGAAGAAGAATTTTTGTTTGACCTGATATGAATCATTTCATTTTGTTTCCATTTCATTATGTTTCAACATAAAAGCAAAGGCAATGAAGGGACATATTAGCAAAGTGGCCAGGGGAGGAGAAACCTCTCTTATAATCTTTACCCTGGTGGTTGGGGCACTCACATGGGACATGAGAGACCAGAGCTCAATTCCCCATTCCGCTTGATGCGGAGCAGAGATTCCAAGTTGGCTCTCGCATGCTGCAGGACAGTGCCCTAGCCATTGACCTATGGGATATTTGGGTGTGGGTCTCTCATTTTCCCCTGCTGAAGCCACTCCACTTTGTATAAATAATAAAATAGTCATTGGAGAAGGACATGAACTTGGGGACTACCAGGCTATAGAATTAGGCTATGTCTACACTAGAGAGCTTACAGTGGCACAGCTGTACTGATGCAGCTGCGCCGCTATAAGATCTCTTGTGTAGCCGCTCTATGCTGACAAGAGAGAGCACTCCCTTTGATACAATTAATCTACCTCCAACGAGCGGCAGTATCTATGTCACCGGGAGAAGCTCTCCCGTCAACATAGCACTGTGCACACCACCACTTATGCCAGTGTAACTTATGTCACTCGGGCACAGGTGTGTGGAATATTCACGCTCCTGCGTGACATAAGTTTTGCCAACATAAGTGGTAGTGTAGACATAGCCTTAGTTTCACTCATTCTATGTCTGGTCCAGTGGTTATTCATGTATTCTACAGGGGAACAGCTTCAATAGGCCCAGAATACCCATAGCCTACTGCTTAGCACCCTCTTCTGCAATAAGGGAGAGTTCAAATCCCTTCTCCACATCAAGCAGAGGAGAGAACTGAACTGTTGTCTCCCACATCCCAGGGCTGAAGATTATACGGTAGGTGCGCCTCCTCCACTCCACCAGGCTTTTCGTGAATGGGGCCTAAATCCTTTCCTCCCCTCCCCCCACCCCTTTTTTTGCTAAAACTATTTAGCGAATTTGTGTCAGATTCATTATTGGTGTTTAGTTGACTGACCCAGTATTTTTTGGCTCATGAACTATTTATCTGAATAGTTGTGTCTTTCTCTGTTTCATTCCGTGTCTAGAATTTTTTTGTTTTTAAACAGTATTTTTGTCATGCAAAGAAAAACTAAGAGTTACTTTGACCTGTATCAGAGTAAGTCTGGTCACACTTACAATATATTCATTCAGGATAGATGGTATGGTCCTTTCTACTTCCCTTAACTATTGACATTATATGATAAATACAATATTTTAGGTAATATATAAAATCTCATGCTTGCATTATTGACAATGTGCTAAGTTATGTACTTGTTAGGCAGTTTTCCAGTTCTAAAGACCAGCATTTAACCAAGCCAGCATCAAGCATACTATAAGTTATCAATTTGAATGCAACTGTACATATTAATCAAGCAATTGCTAATCTCTACAAACCCTAAAAGCAATATTGGCAGATTCTTAAACAACTTATTTTCCAGCTTCTATGCCTGTACTTTCATTTACTTAAAGCACCATTTGTCACATAAAAGGTTCGTAAAATTAACTAATTAGTTAAATAAATCTCAAGAACACAAGTCTATTGAAATTTTATCATCTATTCCAAACTCAGTCATACAGGGAGACCAAAAGGGCTTATGTTTGGGAAGTATTGTTATAATTGAAAAGTACTTTCAAGTGGTTGAAATGCTTAAAATTCAATCCATTTTCTTTTAAAAACAGACTGAACAATGCTCTCATTTTTGGTGTTAAAACGTATGTGATGCATTGTAAATAACAGGCCAGTTAACAAAATCTTCAAGTGATGGGTTCCCCTCCTCCTTACTTTCTATTCCGAACACTTAGTTTGACCTTTAAGATCATTTTTGTGCCTTAGTGAGTTTTGTGAACTATTCATTGTGCATGCCTTTGGACTACTTTTGTTAATTTGCTATTGATCTGGACCTGTGGGACATATGGCTCTTTGGACATTTGTTTAATTTCTATCGATATCTGTTCTAACTCTTCTATAATATCTAATTGGTTTAAGTCTCCAGTGGTATATTTGTTAATAGATCTTGTAATTTTAACTTGTAGTGGTTTTTTAGCACTTTAGGATAGCTTCACCCTTTTGTTTTCAGCTGAAAATTAGACTGTGATTGCTTCTATTTCCTCTTCACTTGGTAAATAGCCCAGTTCTTGTGATAAAGGGAGCAAGAGGAAGATGGACAGTTTGCAGGATAGCTACATAATAATAATACCACATAGTTTTTGCATAGTCTTTTCATCTCTAGATATCAGATCCCCTTACAAACATATCATGATCTCATTTTAAAAATGGGAAAGCTGAGAGTGAGAGAAGGGAAGTGATTTGGACAAGGTCACCCAGTAGGCCAGTGGAAGAACTGGGACTAGAACCCACTTCTTTGGAGTCCTAATCTAATGCTCTGTCCGCAAGGCCATACTGCAGAAAACGAGCTGTTCTCTGCCCACAAGTTATTAACTTTGATAACCTTCACTCCCCAGATTGTGTGGGAATTTCTCCAAGCAGAATAGATGCTAGATGAAGTTTCCTCCCCACACCTACAGGGGATTGTCTGGACTTGACTAACTGGTCTGTATTGACACCTAGCCCTCATGATTCATCAACGAGCACAATTCTGATTTATTGACTGCAAGACATGTCTTCAGGAGTTAGAGGTATAACACTATCAAAGGGATAACCTAATTGCTCCTTTATCATGCAATCACTATCTGATAGTGTAGCTATTCTATAACATTCATTGTCCATTTTTTCCTGACATCTTTATCCTTCATTGATCCATTTTTACGAACCATTTTTTAAAATATTGTTATATCACTCCTCGGATATTTCGTGTGACATTGTTGGCTTGACATTTCGACTTCTCACTTTAAGTAACTTCTAATATCACCTTTCTGATATACTCATACTAATCAGAGTCTTCTGGAAGTTTTGGGCTCCTACAGTCCTGGAATGGGTTTGATTCTTTTTTATTTTTACAAGTAAACACAGTTGCATAGCGACATTACAAGTAATAGTTCTTGTTATTTAATGCTTAGAAAGTTCCATTTTAGCTCTTTTTTTCTTTTGTGGGCTTAATATCTGTGTCATTTTGAGTGAATAAGGATTCCGATACCACATTTGTGTTCATGATATACAAATGTTGTTTGCTTCCTCCATTTCTACTAGTGTACAGTTGTGCTTCTCTTTCATAATCATGACTTTTTAAAAATACTCACATTCAAGAGGAATAAAACTGACATATTGGGTCCTTTGATTCAATTTCCCTGTCTCTAATTTGCTTAGGTGACTTTCAACTCACCTTAACTACTACAGATATCATCCTTAAATAAAAAAACAAACAAAAAAAACTCAATGCCTGATTATACCCTCTCTTATACGGATGTAAATCAGGAGTAAATCCACTGAAGTCAATAGAGTTCTCCTTGTGTAAAACCATTGTGAGATAAGAATCAGACCTCCAATAGTTATCTCAGTAATTGAATTTCTGCTGTATAGGAAATAATTGAGGTATCTCAGATACCACTTTGTGATAATTATTAGCAAGTGTTTTCTTTCTGATGACAACAAACTCAGACACTACCCAATCAAGAGTCAAGAATATACCACCTAGCTCCCACACCACCAGTGTTTGCTCTAGGGAATATCCCAGGCACTCCCAGCTGCTGGAATGGAACATAAAGACAAAGGCAGAGTATAAATCAGCCAGAACCCAAACTCTGAAAGGAAATCAACACTTTGCATTACAATAAGAACAAACTGGAAGTGACCCATGAAACAAGCACCACAAAATAGACAGGCAGCTGTATCCTGTTTTAGATGATTATACCAAGTAGTCTTCAAGGAAAATCCGGTGCAAAGTGATGCAATAATCCACTAACCATTAGACATGATGTCCACATCTCAGTCACTGATATTTTGAGCAGCCCAAAACACAAACATTAAGGGAACTAGAGTTGATACAGTGAGTGTGGATTCTACAAAGGCCAACATCTCTCTGACAGAAACAGTGGGATCTCTACAAACCTTGCAGACTCAGGTTGCAGCTCTGCAGGTGCAGGCCCAGAGAGCAAGCTCAAGCTTCAGCTCCAACCCCTGCTCTCCAGGAGCCCAAGCTCCCCATCTGACAGGTTCAATGGTGATAGCAAAAAATTTTGTGGGTTCCTAAATCAGAATTGTCTCCTATTTCTACTGTGTCCCCAGTCATACCCCACTGACCAAGCCCAAGTTGAATTGATTATCAGCTTACTTACTGAGCAGGCCCTGGTTTGGGCATCTCTACTTCTGGAAGAACAAAGCCTGCTGCTGGGACAATTTGAGGACTTAGTTCTAGCTATGGCGATGATTTTTGATGACCCAAGTCATGAGTGTACAGATGAAGCCATGGGACAGGCCAGGAAAACTGGCCAGTTGCAAAATATGTGGCGGAGTACCAATGCTTGGTAGTAGACACAAAGTGGAATGAGGTCACCCAGCATTATAATTTCTGGCTCAGCCTCAATTATGCCATTAAAGGTGAACTGGATGGGTGGAATCCCCATCCAGAGTGGATACCTTAGTCAACCTATGTATCAAGACTGACAACTGCTGACTGAATGCCACCAGGAAAAAAAAGATGGTCCTTTCAGCTCCTTATAGCTCTGCCATCTCCAGCCCCTGGTCACTGGTCTTTTCTCTGTTGCCTGAACCCATGCAAGTCAATCAGGTCTGGCCCCCATCTCTCTGACATGGAGAAGAATCTATGCTGGGTACGCCAAGCCCAACTCCTGATAGAGGGGTCTGGGCTGGGTTGGCACCTGTCCCGTCTCGCCTGCAGGCCACTCCAATGCTTGTCTACTGATACCCCAATAATATCTGTTCAGCATCCCTTCAACACATCTCCAACGCCCTTTCTGGCTCTGGCACCATGCGATGACTGACACCAACCTAGAGGTGCTGGTGGATTTGGATGCCTCAGGCAATTTCATGGATCTGAAGTTTGCCTGAGCACACAATATCCCCACCTAGTGCAAGGACTCCCCTTGAGTTAGTGGAGTGCATAGGTGGCAACTCCTTTAGTCAGGAACGGTCACCCACAGACCCCTTAGAGGTAACTACCCTTTGAGACTGCTGAAAAGTCTTTTAGTTTGAGCTAATCCATGCACTACATTTACCAGTTGTCCTTGGCATCCCCTCACTCATGACCCACACATGTGCTGGGGGTCAGGCATGGTACCCCATCTAGCTGCCAGTTCTGTTTTCGAAGAGGTCTGACCCAGCACTGGCTACTGAGAACCAGCCAAGACCTCCACAGGATTCTAGATCTGGGAGCCAGGAGAGGACTCTACCCCATCCAGGGACAAAGACACCATAAGATGATTTTTTTCTCTGTTTGTTTTAAAAAGCCCAATGTTCACAGGACTGCAGCACTCCTCTCTGGCCTCTTCCTCAGCCTATCATCTGGCTGGGAAGATGTCAAGGAGGAAGTTGGAGGCTGGAAAGAATCCTGAGTGTTGGGAGATGTTTGGGAGGCATTTATTGATTTATTAATGTCTATAACTTATTTGTTAACCCTAAGTGTTTCCTTTCCCAGATTCAGTTTTCCTGCTCCCACTAACGTTCTCCTTTGTTGTTTTGGGGGGTGTCATTTCTTTGCTGGGGTTTGTGTTGATATACTTTATTGCTTCTTATGTACTGGGTTTTATACCATTTGCCAGCAGTGGTAGCATTATTCATTTTCCCAAGGGATAGCAGCCCTCATACAGTGAGGAGTCTTGGGCAAAGGCACCAGGCATCATAATAAAGAACCTAGACCCAACCTATGTGGGGAGAGGAAAGAAGCCACTTCTTGTACCAAGCACCAGTGAGGAAGCTTGAGCCACATACCTTAGGGGACAGGCTACAAGAATATTTGGCATTGGATGACTCTGCTCTTGCAGAACAATGAAGCCAGAGACTGTTTCCAAATGCTGCTCACACTCAGTGGACTTAAGCATGCAGGATCCATGGTTCAGACCCAAACACAGAAGCCTGGTGAGTGTCCTCCAGGGAGAGCTTGACCAGGTGCTGTGACACTGGTATAACTTGGTTTCAGTAGCATACTGACTAAACACTATAGGAGAAAGGTTTCAGAGTAACAGCCGTGTTAGTCTGTATTCGCAAAAAGAAAAGGAGTACTTGTGGCACCTTAGAGACTAACCAATTTATTTGAGCATAAGCTTTCGTGAGCTACAGCTCACTTCATCGGATGCATACTGTGGAAACTGCAGAACTCTGCATCAAATGGAAAAGAACAATCATCCTCGAGGTGAGGCAGACATTATTCTAAGACTGGGCTAAGAGAACCAAGATATTTTCTCATTTATTCTAGTGTAAATCCAAAACAGCACCACTCAATTCTATATATTAAAATGTATTTTTAACCTCTCCAACATACAACTGCATGATTTCAGTCCATTAGTAAGGCCATGATAATGGTTTCTCTCAGAGACTACAGAAAGCGTTCTTTCTGTACTTATGGCAGCTGCATCTTTCCCTTGAGCATTTTTTAAACACTATTATTTTAACAATTGGTGTCAATTTGCATTTTATCCAGTAGTGTTGTAAACAGTAAATGTGAGTAAGGTTCCATTAAAGCTTCAGACAGGAGCTTGTCAATTCTTATACTCTACTAATTCTTTAATGTCTGTTTCACATACACTTTCTTACTTCTGCCAGAAACCACTGTGGGGAAAAGACATGAAGTTCAAAGGAAGCAAATTAAAGCACATTTTATTAGTTTCATTGAATTCAGCCCTCTTTTAAATGAACCCTAATAGAAAGAAATCCATTCTGCTGATATCTGTCATGTACAGTCTAATTTGTTATGGTCATTGCTATTAGTCATTTCCCCATTTGTAGTGCAGAGTGCCAAATGCTGAAAAGTGCAGGGCTGGTGTAACTTTCATATAGGCTTCCCACTTAATTAAACAGGAAACTTACACCCAGCTTTGTGGACATGCCGCACTTTCCAACTGGTCAGTATTGTAGCTTCCTGTAGGTAAGTATGTCAACAGCGGTTTCTCTTGATATTTGTGTCCATGTAAAATGTCCTTTTAATGCTGCAACTCCAGTCCAAATACATAAATGCTATTATGAGTCCAATGTATTCAACATGCTCCACCCCTCACTTTTCTAAGTAAATTTAGTGCTCATGAAAGGTGCCAGATTGACTGTGCTTGAGACCAGCATTTACTATTTATTCCCAAAATAGTTACTGCATGGGTAGCAGCACTGCAAACATATGCCAAAGTGTGTCAGCTCTCCCGTTCCTCTCCCTGGAGGGAGCTACTCTAAAGAAAAATTAGTTTAGTTGCCATGAATCATTAGACTTTCTCCTGACGCTGCCCCTACCCATGGAGAGCTCTGTTTAAGCTCGAAAGCTTGTCTCTCTCGCCACCAGAAGTTGGCCCAATAAAAGATATCACCTCACCCACCTTGTCTCCCGAATATCCTGGGACCAACATGACTACAACAATACTGCATACTCCAGAAAGTGTCAGTTGTGACTGCAGACAGGGGTGAGATTATATATATCACATAGGCCAGACAGACAAAAAATGGCCTCTCATTTCTAAGAGAGGTGGATTCCAATTGTCTACCTAAGGGTGGACGGCTGTGTATTCCATTACTAATCCTGTGAACTATGTTGAATTCACCTGACAGCATTTTTTTTTTGTTAGATTTTTCTGAATTGTGTGAGAGTCAAGAAATGGAGCAACTGGGTCTCTTTTTAGATGGATTTCTGACATGTAAAATGTTACTGGCCACAGCTTTGCCCAGGAGATTTGTGGTTACCCTACTGAATGAAGATTTCATAGCAGGCATCTTCCTATGAAAACACAGAAGGGAATGAAGACATTATGATTTGTAGTACAAATCTGTGATGTGGTACATAGCTGCCAAATTCTATGCATTTCTCACGGACATTTTCTGCAGCTATGAGTGAGCAAAACAAGCTTTTTCTGATTCAGCTTGCCTCAGCATCTAACAGAAATAATCATGCTAATAGCCCATAGTAAACCTTTTATCACAGGTTATATATCTTCTACATATGGGAAAAATGAAACACAGAGAGGGGACATGAATTGCTTGTGATTGCAGTGAGTCTGTGACAACCATGAACAGAAGCCAGGTGGCCTGACTCCCAGTCCCAGGCATTTGCCACAAGATTCATAGACTAAGGCCAGAAGGGACCATCATGACCCTCTAGTGTGACTCCCTGCACGTCGTAGGCCACAGAACCTCACCACTCACTCCTGTAATAGGCTCATAACCTCTAGCTGAGTTACTGAATTCCTCAAATCTTGGTTTAAAGACTTCATGTTACAGAGAATTCATCATTTACTCTAATTTGAACCAGCAAGTGACACATGTCCCACACTGCAGAGGAAGGCAAATAACTCCCAGAGTCTCTGACAATCTGACAAATTCCTTCCCAACCCCAAATATGGCAACAGTTAGATCCTGAACACACGGGCAAGACCAATCTGCCAGACACCTAGGAAAGCATTCTGTGTAGTAACTTGGAGCCCACCCCATCTAGTATCTCTTTTCCGGCTGTTGGAGATATTTTCCAATAGCAGTCATGGATGGGCCACATGCCATTGTTGGCAATCTCACAATACCATCCCCTCCATACACATATCAAGCTCAGGCTTGAAACAAGTTAGGTTTTTTTGCTCCCACTACTTCCCTTGGAAAGCTGTTCCAGAATTTCACTCCTCTGATGGTTAGAAGCCTTTGTCTAATTTCAAGCCTAAACTTATTGATGGCCAGTTTATATCCATTTGCTCTTGTGCCAGCATCGGCCCCTTAACTTAAATAACTCCTCTTCCTCCCTAATGTTCATCCCTCTGATGTATTTACAGAGCAAAATCATATCTCCCCTCAGTCTTTGTTTTGTTAGGCTAAACTCCTTAAACTCCTCTCATAAGGTAGGTTCTCCAGTCCTCTGATCATCCTAGTAGCCCTTCTCTGCACCTGTTCTAGTTTGAATGAATCTTTCTGAAATATGGGAGAACAGAATTGCACACAGTATTCCAGATCAGGTCACACCAGCACCCTGAATAATGATAATAACACTTCCCTACCTCTACTGGAAATACCTCATCTGATGCATCCTACAATTGCATTAGCCTTTTTCATTGCTGCATCACATTGGTGGCTCACAGTCATCCGACAATTGACCAATACACTCAGATAGTTCTTCTCAGTTGCTTCCAACTGAAATGTCCCATGTCGTAGCAAAAATTCTTGTTGCTAGTCCCTAAGTGAAAGACCTTGCACTCTTAAATTTCATCCCATTTCTATTACTCCAGTTTTCATGCATAATATGCCAGTCCTCTTCTGTATTGGCACTATCTCCCACCTTTCCATCATCTGCAAATTGTATTGGCATACTTTCACCTTTTGTGCCAAGGTCATTCATGAAAATGTTAAATAAGATTGGTCCCAAGACTGATCCCTGAGGAACTCCATTAGTAACCTCCCTCCAGCCTGAAAGTCCACATTTCAGCGTGTCCTGTTGTAGTCTTCCCTTTAACCACTTTCTTACCCATCTTTTGATTCTCGCATTAATCCCCCATCTTCTCCAATTTAACTAATAATTTCCCATGTGGAACTGTATCAAATGCCTTACTGAACTCCAGATAGATTAGATCTGCTGAATTCCCTTTGTCTAGAAAATCGATTATCTTCTCAAAGAAAGATCAGTTTGGTCTAGCACAATCTACCTTTTATAAAACCATGTTGTATTTTATCCCAGTTATTGTTTACCTCCATGTCCTTAACTATTCGGTTTCAAAATTTGTTCTAAATTGCATACCATTGCAGTCAAACGAATGGGCTTGTACTTTCCCAGGTCACTTCCTCCCCCACTTTCTTAAATATAGGTATTACATTTGTAATTCTCCAGTCCTAGGGCCTGAAACCCCAAGTTTACAGATTCATTAAAATCCTTGCTATTGGGCTTACAATTTCATGTGCCAGTTCTTTTAATATTCTTGGATGGAGATTATCAGGGCTTCTCAATTTGATTGCATGAAGCTGTTTGAGTTTGGCTTCCACCTTGAACGTGGTAATTTCTACTTCCATATCCTCATTCCCACTAGCCAAGTTGCCACTGTCCCCAAGCTCCTCATTACTCTTATTAAAAACTGAGACAAAGCATTCGTTTAGGTGTAGGGCCATACTTAGATGATTATCTCTAATCTCCACCCCATTCTCAGTGCTTAGCCATTCCACTTCTTCTTTCCTTTTTATCTATATAGCAAAAAACCTTTCATTATTGGTTTGTATTTACTTTGCAAGGTACAACTCTACTTGGCTTTTGGCAATTCTCATTTTTCCCCCTACACTTTCTGATCGCCAAGAGGTAGCTTTCCTTGCTGATCCATCCCAGTTTTCCATTCCCGGTAAACTTTCTCTTAATAACTTTTTTGAGACATTTGTTCATCTAGCTTGCTATGCAACCCTTCTCTACAATTTTTTCCCTTTGCTTGGGAAGCAAGCATCAGATACTTTAAGTCAAAGCTGCAGAAACTAATTCCAAGCCTCCTCCATATTCAGATTTTTGAGTTCTTCAGTCCACTTCCCTAACTAATTTCCTTAATTTTTTTCAAGTTTGCCTTTTTTAAATCAAGGACCATAGTTGCAGACCTATTTTTGTTCATTTATCCTTCCATTTAGTTTAAACTGAACTAAGTCATGATCACTTGAACCAAGTGTGTCCTCTACAATCAGTTCTTCCATGAGGTCCTCTCTACTTATCGACACTAAATCTGAAAAGATATTACCTCTTACTGGTTTGGTGACTATTTGATGAAGAAATCAGTTGCATATCACATGCAGGAATATCTGGGCTCTACCATTATTAGTAGCACTTTTCCTCCATTCTGTATCTGGGAAATTAAAGTCTCCCATAATCACACAATTCCCAGTAGTATTTATTTCATTAAAAACATTAAAGAGATCTCTATCCATATCCAAATCAGATCCCGGGGATCTGTAGCAGACCCCATGTGCTATTCCAGTGGAGCTTCTGTTAACCTTTCTTCCCCAAAGTAATTTTGACCCAAATGAATTCTGTTTTATCCATTCCATTACTTCTTGTTTCTAGTCTACCTCGTCATTACCATACATTGCTATTCAGCCATGTTTACCTTTATTTCTGTCTCTTCTGACCAGCACATACTCTGAAACCAGGAATTGAAGAGTAACAGCCATGTTTGTCTGTATTCGCAAAAAGAAAAGGAGTACTTGTGGCACCTTAGAGACTAACCAATTTATTTGAACATAAGCTTTCATGAGCTACAGCTCACTTCATCGGATGCATACTGTGGAAATTGCAGAAGACATTATATACACAGAGACCATGAAACAATACCTCCTCCCACCCCACTCTCCTGCTGGTAATAGCTTATCTAAAGTGATCACTTTCCTTACAATGTGTATGATAATCAAGGTGGGCCATTTCCAGCATAAATCCAAGTTTAACCAGAACGTCTGGGGGGGCAGGGGGGGTTTAGGAAAAAACAAGGGGAAATAGGCTACCTTGCATAATGACTTAGCCACTCCCAGTTTCTATTTAAGCCTAAATTAATAGTATCCAATTTGCAAATGAATTCCAATTCAGCAGTTTCTCGCTGGAGTCTGGATTTGAAGTTTTTTTGTTGTAAGATAGCGACCTTCATGTCTGTGATTGTGTGACCAGACAGATTGAAGTGTTCTCCGACTGGTTTATGAATGTTATAATTCTTGACATCTGATTTGTGTCCATTTATTCTTTTACGTAGACACTGTCCAGTTTGACCAATGTACATGGCAGAGGGACCATATTTCTAATTTCCATATTTCTAGAAACTATAATATCTGGTTTCACTTCCTGCACCAGTAATTCTAACTTCTCCATGTTGTTACCAAGGTTCCTTGCATTGATGAACAGACATCTTTGTTGTTTCTGCTTGACTTCATCCAGATTCCTCATCTGATTCAGTAGTCATTTTACTGCCAGTATCGCCTACTTGGCTATTACTGTCATTGGTATTGACACTATCTTTCCTCTTGTTGTCCATTCTCCTACCCTCTGTTGTTCCTTCCTCCATTGCTGTATCCTTTTACTTGATTTTCCTCCCAGTCAATTTTAAAATCAAGTGTGGATACCTGTATTTTTAACTTCAGCATTATCCTCTGCTTTTCCTTTACTTGATCCCAAAACTGTATCCCATCTTTTTTTCTTCCAGCACTGTCTCTCTTTCTGCCCATCACCTGATGGTTTCATTCGTTCTATTTGAAACAGACCATCTCCCCCACACTCAGGTTTTTTCCTCTCCCATGCATTTTTTGTGATCCTTGTGCCTAGCTTTTTTTGGCCTCCCTAAAAAAATACTCTCTCCCCCACCTATAGCTGTGACTTGCTTCTGCTATTTACCACCAGGAGACAGGCATGCAAATGAATGTGATGCAACTAGTGCTCAATGCCTTTTCCTCCCTGCCCCATTGTGCTTTATGAAAGACATCTAGGCCCAAATACTCTGCTGGTGTCAATATTGCCGGGTGCCCAGTTTTCGACCAGAAAGTCTGGTTGAAAAGGGGACCTGACAGTGTCCAGTCATCTACTGACTGGACACTCAAAGTCTGGTTACTGTGGGCGGGGAAGGTGCTGGATCATAACCCACACCAGCCCCTACTCAGCCAAGGCTGCCTCCTACCTGTGTCAGGTAGCTGCAGTTCCCAACCCCGGCTTGGCAGGTGAGTCCCTCCCAACCTGGGCAGAGAGGAGTGGGGGAAAAACAGTGAGTGACGGGGAGAAGGGGAAAGAGGAGTGAATGGGGCTGAGGACTTGGGGGGAAGAGGCGGGGCAGTGGCGGGGCCTTGGGGATGAAGAGGGAGGGTTGGGGGAGGTTCCAGCACTCCTTGCTGGTATCTGGTTTTTAAATATTACAAAGTTGGCAACCCTAGGTGTAAATCATCATAATTCCAGTGACTTACATGAAAATACTCCATTTACACTAGCTGAAGATCTGGCATTTAAACTTTTATACATAAAAAAAGCTGCAACCACTTTTAAAGTGTATTATTTGTAGCTATGTAGCAAAATGTGTGCACAAGGTGGGAGCAGCTCTATGAGGAATTCATCTTTTTTAGTTCTCTCAATATCAAATGCATCACTACGTTTTCAAGATTGTTATAATTCAGAAATGCCTTGCATTTAATAATATTTGAACAACTTGGCTTATTCAAGAAGCCAGATATATACACTGCACTTAAGTCTAATTTTCATGAAATTTTTCCTTCATGTAGATCTTGGTATACATCAGGGAATAATCTTTCTTTGAACTCTGTATCTCTTATATTCAAAATTTTAATTAGTGTTTCGCTTTTAATTCTCACTATGATTCTATTCCTTTCAGGGAACAATAGGAGGGCCCTCCTGTAGCTAATTTACCACCTGTGAATTCCCTTGGACTGGTAATAAAAATTGTGCAACCTAATTTATAAAAATCTCTGGAAAAGATTGGGAACACTTCAACAGATACTACCTTACCTGGATATAAATTTATAATGTTTCCATCAATGTAATCATGGATTAATTCATATAACTGTTCTTATCTAAAGCAAATACAGAGGAGGAGAATCTCATTCAAAACATTCCATCTATGTGACTATCATAGGCAGGACTGTTTGTGCCACCTATTAAGTTTGCCCCAAGTTTTCTATTATAAGGCCTCGTTTTCAGTTGCTTAGAACGTTGTCAACCTTTAACCATCTGGGATGAAATTTTACACGTGATTTAGGATGAATTTTGAGGAAAATTCTGGATTCTGAGAACATGGCTAGGGAACAGTTCATCGCTTTATGCATATTAAAAAATTCTGGCAACTTTTTCTTTTAGAAGTTCTAGTTCCCACCTACTTTTTGAGAAGGGGCTGAAGTTTGGCGGGGGAGGGGATGGCTTTTGTTTCAGGAATGCACCATTTGGTGTCCCTGGAAATCTGCCCGAGTTTGGCCAAGTTATAAAAAAATCTCAGTTCACACTTGCTTAACAGAGACTCCTTCAGATTTAGCAGATAACATCTCTGAAGATTTCACACTCATACATCATGTTCGAGCCTCTCAAAGCGCTGACCAGACTGCTCATGCATCACCCCCGCAAAGTGCGCATGTTTCCTTCAACTCAGGGCTATAGGGACAGAGCCAAACTACCCCTGTAATGGCTGCTCCAGGCCAGGCACTAGAACTCAGAGCAGGGAGTGTGGCGGAAAAAGCCATCAGACTGAAATACAGCAGGGACAAAACCTGGACCACGGGGAGGAAAGGACTGGCAAGACTGGGACTAGAGTGCCTAGGAGGGGAGAGAAACTGGGACTAGCTGGGAAAAAGACTGAGAGCAGTGCAGGTGGGAGAGGATGCTGGAATTGGGAGATGATGCTGTGATTGGGAGCCAGGGAGACACGAATTGTTTGGGCAAAGAGACTGGGAGCCAGTAAGGCACTTGCGTGGGGAGGAACTGGGAGCCATTTGGATGAGGGTGGGGAAAACAATGAAATTGGATATGGAGCTGGGGGGAGGGGAGGAGACTGGGGTTGGCTGAACAAGGAAACTGGGACTAGGAATCCGTGTGGGAGAGAACAGAAGTTGGGGAGAGGGGAGACAGATTTGATAAGGAAATGGGATGCATGAGGAGAACTGGGACTGGCTAGGCAAAGAGACTCTGACAAGGAGCCAGAGAGGGCTGGCAGAGGGAAGACTAAGATTGGTTGAAGAAGAACCAGAGAAGAGACTAGGGGATAGTCTACACTAGAAGTGCTACATCAAGGCGGGGCAGAGCAAGAAGCAGTCTTTAGCCCAAGCTTCCTGTCTGGGCAGACAGCAATTTACAGTCTAGGGCCTCTGACCCTGTGGGTGGGGCAGAGCAACAAGCAGTCTTAAGCTTCAGCCTTGGGGCTAGAGCAGACAGCAAACACAGTCCAGGGGCTCAACGCCTCCTGGCTGGGGCAAGCCACAAATAGGGCACAGGCCACCACCCGAGGGGGAGGGGGTTGGGGAAGAGAGAGTTGGTGGCAGGGGGTAGGGGAACCTGGTCCTGCCACTGGGTCAGCAGAGAAGTCACTGAAAACACACTGTCTTGTTTCCTGGACACACAACTGGACTAATGTCTGGTTTACATGGGCTACTTCCCACCACCCTTCCTTGGCATGGCTCCGTAGTCCATGGGTCCTCAGTCTCCTCAGGGTAAATGGCGGACAGCAGTCCCAGCAACTCCTCTGCCCAGTCAGTCTCCTCTGGGGGCAAGTCCTTGTGTAGCTTGGTTCCCAGTCTAGAGTTCTGCAGTGAGACAGGGACATCTGCCTCCTTCCCTGGCTCTGGCCCAACTGAGCTGGAGGGCCACCTTCTTATACCTCCTGTTCCACCCCTCTGCTTCCAGCGTGCGGGGCAAGGCTACTTGGATCTGCCCACCAGGGGATTTGGGGCAGTCTTTCCCTGTCAAGCTCGGAGGGAGGCCACTCTGCCTCACTACAGGGCTGAAGAGCACATTCAGGAAAGTTGGCTTGGTCCAGTGTTAGCTTTACTAAATATCCACAATTAGCATTATGTTTAATCACAAAAGTACCAATCCATATGAATGTTGTGTCAGCATTGGATGCACAGTCTATCACAATATCGACTTCACTTTTCAAAGCAGAGTTCTACAGATATGCAAGAGGCCCTGTATTTAGTTATCTTCTGACACACATAAATAAGGTGAAAGGAACAGTGAAAAACTATGAAGGATGAGAACACTGAACTCCTTCTGTAGGATAGTAATCTGCCCTGTCTAGCAGGTTACCCACATTTTTTCTTGTTAACAGTTCTGGCATTTCGTAAATCTATGATCTTCATCCCATATCTGCAGCTGCGTAAAGCTGGAGTGGATTTCTTGGAATGGAGTAGATTTTAGACTTCACAATTCAGTGTATGGCTGCAGATGGGGTTTTAAAAAAAATTCTGCTGAGTCGGACTAAATTTGAAAACGAAACTCATTTGCATGAGCTTTCCACCTACTGATTGGCTTAGCTACCTTCCACATCTTGGCACTGTATAAGAGATTTTTTTAATGCAGTCTAGTTGTAACCATGTCGGTCCCAGGATATTAGAGAGATTTTATTAAAGTGGTTTTAGCTTGCTGGCTGATTTCTTAATAAATTATCCAGCTAGGCATAAAGTCCATTTTCATGACTTCTTTACTGTGGAAGCTGATTTTATTTATATCTATCTATCTAGATAGATAGATGTAAAATGTATTGTTTCAAAAACCCCAGGTTAGGCTCTTTAAAAATATCCCTCTGATTTTTAAGATCTGATCGTACTACAGGAGAAATACAACCAAGATTATTGTTCAAAGAATAAACAGTCAGATATCTTCCGAATAAATGCCCATTGTTTTTTCAGTAGTTAGTGTTAGTTAAGCTTTACAAAACCCAACAGATTTTAATGCAATTATATATGTTGCCTACATCATAACCTCCAGTACTACAGGGTGCACAGAGTAAAAAGACATTTAGAAGAATGACCCCAGGAGGTGCAAGATCTGTATTTGGTTTCATACAGTACCAATTAATGTCACCTTTGATACATTCTTATTAAAAAAGAAGTCTCAGGTGCATTAACTCAGTTAGAAAAGAATATTTATAATATCAGAGAGAAGCTCCTAGTTTCATGGGACCACATAGCTGTTTACAAAGTTTCTGAATTAGCAGCGTGGTCTTATTACTGTTATGCTTGTCCTACCTCCGACATAGTTCCTCCACTGTGTGTGTTTGCTTATGACTCAGTTGCTGTGTCATGGCTGATTTCAGAACCTGGTCCTGAAAACACTTATGCTCTGAGTAGTTCATTGACACGGACCACACCTTCAAGCAGGGTGGGCTTTGTCTGGTGAACTGAAGGGAATGGCGCTTTACTGCTGGGGTGTGGGAGAGAGAGATCAGAAACTGCTGCAAAAAGGGAGGAGGGGTCAGCATGATCGCAGACTCATCTCCTGGGAACTGGAAGGACAGAAGGGTTTAAAAGGGGCAGCCTCGGGTGGTGAAGTTCCTTTTACATGGAGCAGGCTGAGGCAGCCCCCACCCTTCCTGCCCTTTAGGTGGTGAAATGCCAGATTTGGTTAAGACCTGCTGTGGGCAGTGTGCTAGCTGCCCCTTTTCAGGGGGGCTGGAAAGGAATTTTTTCCTCACCATCAGGTTGGCCTAGGTATATTGGGGGGCAGGGGTCGCCTTCACCACAGTGGGTTCATGGAGGGCTTTCTTGATTTGTGTCATGAAGGGGTCAGACTATACATTGCAACTCATTATGTAAGTGTGGGGTGGGGGGTGGATGTCCAGTGCAGGTACTCCATAGGGAAGGGATACAGTGACTGGATAAATGACTTGGAAAAAGGACTTTAAAAGGAGATGTTGGTTAAAGGAACGCAACAGGGGAGGTTCAGTGCTCCTAGGAATGATATAGCAGGGAGCCAACCCTCACAATTTCTTATAACCCACCTTAACTCTCCTACGTGGGGTGGGAGGGGTGGAAGGTAAGGTCCCAACAATGGTTGGCTAGGGGACCTGGATGGAAAAAGAGGGGGAATTGGTGGCAGCCCCTGGGTAATTATTGAATGAACACAAGGTTACCTGCACTGTACGCTTTTATCTGCTGGGTAGTCCCAGACATCTAATAATAAAGTTGCGGCCTGACTAAAACCATATCAGTGTCTCTTGTCCTTTCATTATAGTCGGACAATCAAATTCAGTAAGATTACTTGTGTGGTTAAGGTGTTCACAGGATGCGTTTTTCAGGCAGGGACTGCATCTTTACCTGTTTCTGTGAAGCACTGCCACTTTTGGGCACTCAAAAATTAAAATAATCATTTTGTTTATTCATTTCCAGAATGCATACTAAATTAAATGTAAGAGCATTTAATTAATATAATGCATCCCATGTGTTTTTGAAAACTAAACCACCATTATTCATATTCATTTTAACTATCAATAGTAATAAGTCCAAAAGTTCATAAACCCATTTTGCTAAACTCTTGCAATAAGTTAGTTTCAAGCCATCTACCTTCAAATGTGAGTAAAAGAGGGAAATGTTTTAGTGAAAATGAAACCATCATAATCTAATTCAGTAAAAATAATTTCATACTAGAAGGATTTTTGTTTAAAAGGTCACCTAGACAATGAGGGAAATATAATTAGATTGGAAAGAGCTAATTCAGTGAAGTATTGATGCAAAAGTAATAATTAGAGAAAATTTTAGTGAAACACTTATCAGCAGAAAGGATTCTTATTATGGAAAGATAATATACACCCCCCTGCTCTCCTGCTGGTAATAGCTCACCTTAAGTGATCACTCTGGTTACAGTGTGTATGGTAACACCCATTGTTTCATGTTCTCTATGTATATAAATCTCCCCACAGTATTTTCCACTGAATGCGTCCCATGAAGTGAGCTGTAGCTCACGAAAGCTTATGCTCAAATACATTTGTTAGTCTCTAAGGTGACACAAATCCTCCTTTTCTTTTTAAGTATGGGTAAAGAAATTTAAAATATCAAATGGCTGACAATGTACGCAATATTTTAAAATAATTGAGTAATTACAAAAATACAGTCTTATTTGAATGCATAGATTACACTGCAGGAGTTAAAATCAGAGTACACTGGAATCATTAAAATGACACTACTTGTTTGGAGGTAATAAACAAAGGATATTGAATTTGACAAAGCTGTAAATGACAAAAATATTCTTCCTGACAAGCACAGTTTAAAGCTGTAAAGTACGATTACATTTTACTCATCTCAAGCAGTAACTATGATGCTCGTGTTCAATTCATATTGCATTTTCAACAAAAAGGCTCTGCTGTTCTGTGTAGAGATGGACTGCAATGTAAATAGGTTGGGTTCTGTGAAATGTTGAGCACGCTCATCTCCCATTGAAGTCAAGACCTGAGGGAAACCTCAGAGTAGTACAGTGAATAACTTTAGCAACAGAGACTACTGTGAGCACATCAGACCTGTCCTCCATTCTCTACACTGGTTTCTCATAGAATATTGAGTGAAGTTCAAGGTCACTGTCCTTATCTCCAATGTGCTCAATGTCCTGGTCCTGTCGTATCTAAGAGTTTCCCCTAAAGCTCCAGGATTAACACCATGGAAAACAACTACATTCCTCAGGACAATGCAACTTTCTACCGTAAGAGATAAAGGTCATCCGTGCAGGAGACAGAGCTTTCTCGAGGGCTGGTTCGAGAGCTTGGAACAATCTCCCACAGGAACTAAGGACAATCACAAACATCACCACCTTCCATCCCAAGTTCAAGATGCACTTCTTTGACCTTACTTTCTCTTACAAACATAGAGGAGCCCATACATTTAAAAAAACAGAAAAAAAAACCCTACTGAAAAATCACCTCACTGAACACACAATTCTTCCCCTGGGGAAGAGGATGAGAGTCATATCACTTAACACTGTATGGAAAGGTGCTCAGACTGTATGACAACGAGAGTAGTATAAGATTCTGAATAGAAGCATCAGCACTGCACTGTTTTTGGCACTGAATGCCAGACCTATTACACTTGTTGACTCACTCAGGTACTGTAATAGTGTACTACAATGGAAATATCACAGCTAACTGTAATGCTGCAACAAATATTTCCAGAGACATCTCTTTCAGAGACAGTAGTAGGAGTATCAATGCCACGCTTTAGAATGATATCACACTGGAATATTGTCTGGTTAATAAACCGACAGAGGCATCTAGATCCCCCTTTACTTACCTTGAATTACCCCTCTGTGTTCCATAGGCTGCCTTGCTTTTACTGTATTAATGTTAGTGACCCTTGGCCCTCCTCCTCCATGCACTGCATCCAGCTCCACTCCCAGTCACTTGGCATTCCCCCCACTGGAGATTCCCTTCATTCTAATTTTCAAGAGTCTTCCTTTTTCTCTCTCTTCTCACTCTCTCACCCTCATTCTAAGTGATTTCAGCTTCCATGGTTACGACCCATCTGATCCATTAACCCTCTACCTCCTTCCCTCAACCCTTTGTTTGACCTTCAACCATGAATCAGCCTTCCACAGCTCAGCCAGTCCCTGGAGCTTTACCAAACACTGCTCCTTCCCCCTGGCTTGAAGTGGTTTCCATCATATACATGGTTTACAGTTTGGTTCAGTGGCTTTCAGCATCCCCACTATACAAATTGTTCCAGCACCCTGGCTCCCTCTCTAACCAATTTCCTCTTTCTGATTACCCTATTATTTCCCTTAACACTGTTCATACTTCCTTGTCTACCATCTTTTCAGATGACTCTTCTGTGATTTCAAGTCCACCAATATCTCAGATTCCTCTACAGTTCTCAGTTGCCTACTCTCTACCATCTCTCTTTCATCCACTGAATCTATTCTGGCTGAATTCTTCAACTTGATTCTTTTCTTCACCTTTGACTTCTTTCCCCCTCCCTCTCACTGCATCACCCATTTCAGGTTCCTCTGAATCTAACCGTGTTCCACTCCTTTTCCCACATATCTGAATATTATTAAAGAAAATATTCATGGACCACAATGCCTCTTACAGTACAAACTCATCTTCTCTTTCTTCAATAGTGCCATCTTCCTTGCTAAGTAGTTTTACTTCTTTGCTGCCTAGTTAAGTTCGATACCTAAATCCTGTGCCACCTTGAATTCCCTCCTCAAGCCCTCATCTCCTTCTCTTTCTCCAGGATCTACCCATCATCAGGGAAAAAACGGACAAGATCTGACACTACCTCCCTTCACCATCCTTTCCCTTCTTGTTTTGTTCATCCATCCCACTCACAGATTGGAAGTCTTTATTCTACTTTCTTCTTTCAGTTATTCCACCCACATCATATTACCTCTCTCTTTCACCTTCTCCCTTTTCTCTATCTCCTTCTCCTCAACATGCAAAAAATTTGCTGGTATCCCCTCATATTCAAGCCCTGTATCTTACATCTCTCTGCCAACTACCATCACACCTGCATTCTCCACATCAAGAGATCAGGGCATATACCCACAGAAAAGAAAAAGAAAGAACAAAGTATGTAGAGGCAGTTAAAATATTTGTTGAGGAAAGTTTGTTGTTTTTAAACACACAACATTTGCTCATTTTCAAAATTTGATATTTCTATAGAATTATAAACATTTTGCTGGAAATGAAAGAGGCATGCAAGGTTTCAATCAAGGAGCAGAAGTACAAATTGGGAAAGAGAAAGCATTGTTACCTAGCTGTAAGCGATGAGCACAGGTGCCAGAGTTTCTCAGTTCAATTCCCACCTCTTCCATTTGACTGGCCTTAGGAGAAAGACCCCTTTACAAGTAGTTAGGCCCCACAAACAAGGAAATATAATTCCCCTGTTTAACATATGGGGAAACCAAGGCCCAGAGAGGATAAGTGACTTTCCCAATGATACACAGCAAGTCAGTGCCAAAAAACAAGGTTTTGAGACCAGGCCTTCTGACATCCAGACTACTAATCCATTCTGTGAGCAATGCAGAGCTATGAAAGAGGGACCTGAATTCTGTTTTGCCTCATGCATCATGAGTAATAGCGTCATCTAAGTTTTGATTACTGGCAATGAAATAAGAGTAAGAAAGAATCACAGCTTGATTTTCAGCTTGCATAGTGAGATTGTAAGGTTGGAAATTAGAAAAATCATCTACTGACTTGTCAACTGAGAAAATTTGATCTGGAAATCACTAAGAAAGAAAAATATGGAACCCCTCAATATCCTTTTAACAGTTATTTTTCTGACTATAACCACACTTGAATTCGTCAGTCAGAGTTGCTCAGTCTCACATTGATTTCGTTTCCCTGGAGACAAGTCTTTTAAATCACAGTTGAAAACACCAACCAGACTGGAAGTGGTATTCAATTAAAGAAAAAAAATCATGTTTCTTTTAGGGCTTCATTCTAGTAAAAGCTCCCAAAACAGATTTTTCTGGTGTCCCTTGCTCTTTATCTGTTATTCTCTTTTGTAGGTGCTCACTGCCATTACTGAATGTATGGCAAAGCTAAACAAATTACAAGGCTAACAACTAGAGTTGGTCAAATTATTCATATGTTTGTTACTCCCAAATATTTTCCCAAATAGTTTGGATGAATAATTTTTCAACTTGTGGGTTTGTTCATAAACTGTGTCACAAATATAAAGGGAAGGGTAAACACCTTTAAAATCCCTCCTGGCCAGAGGAAAAACCCCTTTCACCAGTAAAGGGTTAAGAAGCTAGGATAACCTCGCTGGCACCTGACCAAAATGACCAATGAGGAGACAAGATACTTTCAAAGCTGGAGGGGGGAGAAACAAAGGTTCTCTCTGTCTGTGTGTTGTTTTTTTGCCAGGAACAGAAAAGGAATGGAGTCTTAGAACTTGTTAGTAAGTAATCTAGATAGATATGCGTTAGATTCTGTTTTGTTTGAATGGTTGATAAAATAAGTTGTGCTGAATGGAATGTATATTCCTGTTTTTGTGTCTTTTTGTAACTTAAGGTTTTGCCTAGAAGGATTCTCTATGTTTTGAATCTCTTTACCCTGTAAGGTATTTACCATCCTGATTTTACAGAGGTGATTCTTTTCCTTTTTCTTCAATTAAAATTCTTCTTTTAAGAACCTGGTTGCTTTTTCATTGTTCTTAAGATCCAAGGGTTTGGGTCTGTGTTCACCTATGCAAACTGGTGAGGATTTTTATCAAGCCTTCCCCAGGAAAGGGGGTGTAGGGTTTGGGGAGGATTTGGGGGGGAAAGACGTTTCCAAGTGGGCTCTTTCCCAGTTATATATCTGCTAGACGCTTGGTGGTGGCAGCAATAAAGTCCAAGGGCAAAAGGTAAAATAGTTTGTACCTTGGGGAAGTTTTAACCTAAGCTGGTAAAAATAAGCTTAGGGGGGTTTTCATGCAGGTCCCCAGATCTGTACCCTAGAGTTCAGAGTGGGGAAGGAACCTTGACAAACTGTTACATTAATTATTTGTTATTCATTATTTGTGTTACTGGTTCTGCCCCCCTGACTGGATGACACACTTTTAGAAGTGGAGGATCATGTTTAGTGAAGATGCATGTTTACATGCAAATAAAAGTCAACACAGTTTAGAGTCTGTTACTGGTAGGTAAGATATTCCTGGTCCTAGCAATATTCTCTAGTAGAAGTATAAAGAACACTGATTCAAAGTGGTAATATTTCTTAAGTCCTGGCAAAAAGAAAACTTTTGAATTGAACAAATACTTTTGTCTGCATTACATATCTGAATATTTGTATGGAGAACTGCCATTTCTGGTCATTCATGTGAACAAAACCTGTTGATGAATAAGGAAGGATATGAACATGATCAAACTAAAGAGCTGCTTGGAGTTTGAACCAACATTCAGAAACAGTATTTGTGTAGCATTCAGTCACTTTCAGAGAGAGCAATGCTGACCAAGTTCTGCACAGTTACTAAATTTATAAACAGGTTTCAGAGTAGCAGCAGTGTTAGTCTGTATTTGCAAAAAGAAAAGGAGGACTTGTGGCACCTTAGAGACTAACAAATTTATTTGAGCATAAGCTTTTGTGAGCTACAGCTCACCGATGAAATGAGCTGTAGCTCATGAAAGCTTATGCTGAAATAAATTTGTTAGTCTCTAAGGTGCCACAAGTACTCCTTTTCTTTTTGTAAATTTATAAAGCCTTTACTTGAACTACTGCTTAGTGGAGGAAGGGGTACTGAATACAGCATTGGTATCACTGAACCTTGAAGACCACTGAGACAGATTTAAATGAAAGGGAATGTGGAAGAATCTTCTTTTTCTCCTCTATTTCCTAAACACTCCACTACCACTTTCCCATTTATTTGCATAGATAATGAGCTAGATTCTTTGGTGCAGTCTGGCCACTTTGAACTGCATCAAACTGCTATCATAAATTGGCACAGAAATCAGTTTAACTGAGCCAAGAAGTAAAGTGGTGAAGAGTAGCTATAGAGGGTTTTATCACTCTCCTTTCCTATTATGGCTGTAGCAGTGGAAAGGAGGTGCGGCCAGGATGTCCAGCATCTCACTGATCCTGCAATTTCAACCTTTTGTGGATGTTTACAGCATGGCATAAATTAAGTCCTGAAGCTGCTCTAACCCTGGCTTTGCACAGAGCTGCACCAGGATCAGTGCAACCAGGACTGCAAAGATGAGTTTTTCATGTCACCCTTTTGACCTGGTCTCTCTGCAGTTCAGCCGTACTTCAGTATGCATAATTGTCTAGAAAATCTCTGCAAACCTACTGTTTATCAAAGTGGTGCAGAAACACTTTGGGAAACTGTAATCAGTGACATTTCTGCAGCATGTTCAGAGGTGAACATTTAGGACCCGATTCTCCACTGCTTTGTGTAGTCATTTACTCCTATCTCTATCACACTTTGCTCTATCAAGCAAAGGCAAAGTTTTATAAAAAGTGTTACCATGCTGATTTAGCAGCCTTGTGCACTCACTTTGCACAATTCTAAATGTTTATACAAGGAACAAGGGAGGGAAGAAGCAGGCCATTGAACTGGCAGCCACAGTGACCAACATGAAATTGATCTTTAAAACTAAGACTTAGCCTGCCATTAAATTGGCAGTTAAACAGCACAACCAGTTCTGGCCCACAGCACCACAGCATGCCGTGTAATGTGAAGACATGAACAAGCTTATAGCTTTGAAACATCCGTGGGAAATAGTTTTAGAAGTTTTCATTCACGCCAGCATCTGTGGATAGACTAAATGCAATTTGATGAGCCAGGTACAAAGTGGTGGGGTTCTTTTAAAAGCCATATTACAGACAGTAGACATTTTTTTAACTTGGACCCTGATCTTATAAAGAGTGACATGTTAACTCATCTGTTTGCACTGTAAGTAGTCCCATCAATTGCAGGATTGGTATCTTGTGTTTCAAAGAAAAAAATTATACCAGCTGAAAGTTAGACCTGCATAGTTTGTTTTTTTGTTCTTTACACAGTTTCCCCCAACCCCTAAATTTAAAAACAATATTATTCTTTTAATCATGT
This sequence comes from Caretta caretta, assembly GCF_965140235.1. NCBI lineage: Eukaryota > Metazoa > Chordata > Testudines > Cheloniidae > Caretta > Caretta caretta. The sequence continues at coordinate 48,744,319 of NC_134216.1, read as the reverse complement.
CCTACACCTGGAGATATTGTAAACATTACACACAATGGATACAGTAACTATGTGGCTGTTTTAAAACACTACAGCACAAATTCTGCCTAATCATGTATCAGGACCCCACTGTGCTAGGCTCTGTAAAAACAGGGAACGGACAGATGGTCTCTACTCCAAAAAGCTTACGATCTGGTCAATATGAGTTACGCATCTGAATGCAGGATTTGGCCTCCCACACATAAAGTACATTTGCTATTACTGAAAGACCACACTAAAAAGAGGAGACAATTTTTTCTAGGATAAGTTTACTAAATAACCATTTAGTATAAATGATTAAAAGTATAAAAGAACCATATGTGACTGATCTACATCATGTTATTGGTTTCTTTAAAAGAACTCCTGAACAACATATATAGAGCTAAGATATAACACAGACTGGGTAATTTCACATAGTATTTTTGGTTTAGAAATTAAACTCCAAGTTTGTTTGTTTAGTAAGAAAGGAACAAATTATTATAATCCAATATTCCTAGTCTCTACCAGATGTACACATCCTTGTTACTGATTTTAAAACTCCCTAATTATCCTTCATATGAATGTTGATCTTCAAAGACAGGGCAATTTCTATGAAGAAAATAATTCTACTATTTTTATCATGCAAAAGGATGTTAATTTATTCTTGAAAATTTCACCTGTGTCAAATTAGCTTCAGAGTGTGCAGAAGATTATGATGATTCCATACCCCCCCCCACCTCCTCTCCCCACACATACCTTTTGTTAAATTGAACCTCAGGGACTGAATGTATTTCTGACTCATCTAGCACACTCAGCTGGGGCCAAGGTGGGCTACATAATGAAATTATTGTAAAGGCAACTATATCTAATAGGACCTGATTCCACATTAGCAGAGAAATGGATATTGTAACAAATAACTGCAAATTAATGTAACAATGAAGCCTTTCTGAAAGCTCTCAGAAAAACACCAGCTTGAATTCTAGCAAGACAAGTACAATTCACTAGCGAGGGTGATAACTCATATTGCTTTTAAAAATAAATGCATAAGAGAATGTCAAAGCCCTAGCAGAGAGCCCCAAACATGAACAGAGAATCAATTCAATACCTTTAAAAAAAACCCCTTCCTCCAAGATCCACATGGATATTGTGATATACTATGTTCTCTCATGGCCACTGCCTCCAAAACCCTCTGGAAGAGGGGTGAGCTTATATTGTGTCTCCCACCAAAATGTAACTCCCAAATACCTGCAGAATTGAGGTGGCACAATGACACTGACTGCATCTTTCTGGCCACTCACTATTTATAAAAAGAAAAGGAGTACTTGTGGCACCTTAGAGCCTACCCAATTTATTTGAGCATAAGCTTTCGTGAGCTACAGCTCACTTCATCGGATGCATCGAAAGCTTATGCTCAAATAAATTGGGTAGGCTCTAAGGTGCCACAAGTACTCCTTTTCTTTTTGTGAATACAGACTAACACGGCTGTTACTCTGAAACCTGTCACTATTTATAGATTCTGATCACTGGGGAGCATCCACAGATTGGCTTTCACTGGCAATGGATATGCTGAACTTCCAGTTTCAGACATGCTGGAATTCCCTCATTCATAATTCCAGCTGAATTGACTCAGTTTTGCTACCCTTCACCTGATTTATATTTTTAACTATAGCAGATGAAAAGCAGAAATGGGGTTAATTATTATTTGTTTGCATTCTCATCTACAGTGCTAGGAGCCCCAGTCTGGGACTGGAGCTCTATTGCACTACCTGCAAACATATAAACATAGAACAAGAAGATGGTAACCGCCATAAAGAGCTTACAATATCAGTATAAATCAAGAGACAACATATGGATATAAACAGACGGAAGTTTAAGCGGCAATGTTTAGATCTGGGGATCCAAGTTCATCTCTAACATTTACATACATAGGTAAATAAAACGCCAACTTTAAACTGTCCTTGGTTGAGTACCAGACATCACTGAGAAGAACTGAGATTTCATAAGCAACTAGTTCATCTTAATTCATCTTAGTTCATCTTACAGTTTGTATGGCAACTTCCACCTTCTGTGTGTGTGTGTATGTGTGCATATATATATCTTCTTACTACATGTTCCATTTGATGCATCCGATGAAGTGGGCTGTAGCCCACGAAAGCTTATGCGCTAATAAATTTGTTAGTCTCTAAGGTGCCACAAGTACTCCTTTTCTTTTTATGAAATGTTTTGGTCTGACCCAAGTCCTTGGGTTTAACAGAGAGGTATATGTGTGAAATGTAATGCCCTGTGATATACAAGAGAAACTAGATGATCTGATTGTCTCTCTGGCCTTAGACTCTATGAAAAGAAAACAAGTTCACAAATTTCCAGTACATTTCTGGACTCAGCATATTCTGTGCTATTCTAATATGTCTGCTTCCTGATGGAGGGGTTTATTTCACTGAGTAAGGTGTATGAAAACTCTGATTGACCGCTTTGAAACAGCGCTGTCAGCCAGAGCTGGGACAGGGGTTTTGGGCCAAAAACCTACTCCCTGGTAATTGGTACAAGAGAGATTGCCATTCTCTCCCACCAACATAACAGTGTAGCTTCTCCCAGAACTGGATGGCAAGTGCATGGTCAGTTTGTACAGCCATATGGAGCTACCTTGTCTGTAAATCTGTAATAACTAGGGTCAGGATTTTCCCTTTAAATGAGTTTTACATCCACATTGCCTATATTAAACAAGATAGTCTGTCTTTCATGGATGAATCTAACCTTGCACAGGGTCAAGAAAAACAAATGTCCACCCACCATCAAAATAGTGTTTCAGGGTGTTTTTGTATGAGACACATGCAACATACTACATCTCTGAAACAATAGATGAGTTGTTCTGCACCTGTTAGATCTTGTCTTATGAGTAAAGTTAGCAGAACTAAGAGGTGTGTGTTTTGTTTTGTTTTGTTGTCAGCCCATCATCACACTGAGCATTAGCTTTCAAGTTATCCTCTACTTGCCCAGTGTTTTTCTCCACAAACGAACGCGTCACACTAGTTTCTTCTGTTTACTGCATCCTATCATTTGCCTCATGTGTGATCTGTAAAATAACTAGATATATTTTACATTGTTATTATCAAATACAGAATTGGAAACCTAATAACTTGTTGTTCTTCAAAAAGATCAGGGTTGTGCTGTGAAACAGACAAGAGTAATAACTGTCTTATCCACTTCTTACTGTAATGTATCATGGCTGTGTGTGAAGCTAAATAGTTTATCCTCATTTTCTCCCAAAGGTGTTGTAGCATTATGTCACCAACAAAATTAAACTTGTGCCGTTCTAAACCTCCTCTTTGGTATTTCTGTAGCCAAACTACCTGTAACATCACCCACCTTAATCTAAGTTTCCCATTTTACAAACAGTCACCTGAACATTACTCCAGAAATCAAATCAAATGCAGAAACAGACTTGAGATATTCAGTATCCATTAATATCGTAACAAATCCACAGTCAGTTCAAACTTCCTGGTTGTCATTCTCCACACCATGGTCATTCATCACAGCTGCACAATGGAACTCAGGTCTTCTTCCAAAGGCATGGGCCCTTACCACATGAGCTAAAATATCTTTAGCTTTTAGTAGTTGTCAAGAGAGTACCATGAGGGTCCGCCCGCTCTATGTCAGTTGTGACATCTAATGGCAAGTGTCCACCAGGCCACCCTTTCTCTCAGGGCAGTAGCACCTAGTATCCACAGTCCCAAGCAGTAGTGCCTATTGCTGGTGGCTGCAACACCCAAAAGCAAGGGCAGGGAAGGTCAGGGAACCCAGGCTCACCCTATTCCACCAGGTTCTGACCCAGAACCGGATAAAAAAAAAAATCATCCCCAAAGGAATGTTCATGTTTCCCAATGCATCTCCTGGGTTGCTTCCTATCCTTAGGCCCGCCTCGGGCATCTTCTCAGCTGGCTGCATCTCAGCATCCCCTTGGGTCCCCATGGTCAGCTGGTTCTCTGCAGCAGAGTCAGGGTCCTCAGCCTCCGCAGCCTGTAATATCAACGGTTCTTCTGCAGGAGTCTGCAGCACATGCCCGCTCTACTCCTCAGCTAGACCAGACAGAGCTGCTTCCTTTTATATGCTACCTCCACAGGGAGCATGCCCAGCAAGGGTGAGGGGGCATGCATGGCCTTTTGGGCCCAAAATGAGTGGTTAACCCCTGCCTGACCAGTGCAAGGCTGGTACATCCCATCACAATAGTATAGGGCCTATGACTTGAGTATCAGATCTCATATTGTTATAATGATTTGCATTGCAGTAGTTCTACAAGATCATTCCCATTGTGCCAGACACTGTATAAACTACACAAAAAGCTTCAGTCTCACTAATCTAAAACCATGCTGTTGAAAGTAGAGCTGATCAGGAATTTTCCATTGGAGTGATTTTCTGATGGAACATGCAGTTTCTGCAAAATCAAAATTTTCCATGAAAATATTGATTTAACCAACAATTTTTGACTTTCCATTGAGAAAATCAAGATGAACTATTTAATTATACCAGTTTAACCCAAATAGGAATATTTCATTTTTGTGACCAAACCAAAACTTTTATTTTCAAATCAGTGGGAAAAAAACAACAAACTGCTTTTATCGATGGTGTATTGCCTTATGAGCATGGCCCATTCTCTATTATAGGCCAGGCTTTCCAGAGGACTACATTTCATATTGTGCATTTCCTCTGTGTGGTGCATCATGGCAGTCTGGGTATAATATTAGAGATGTAGTCTGGCCCTGGAGCTTTGCACAAAGGAGAAAAAGGGGGCAGAACTACAACTCCTGTAAGGCAATAGAGAAAGGCAGTTCAATTTCAGACCCAAAAGTCACAATCCTCCAACAAAAAAAAACTTCAAAAACAGACTCCCATGAGAAACTGCAGAATTGGAATTAATTTGCAAACTGGACACCATTAAATTAGGCTTGAATAAAGACTGGGTGTGGATGGGTCATTACACACAGTAAAAACTATTTCCCCATGCTAATTTCCCTCACACCTTCTTGTCAACTGTTTGAAATGGGCCATCCTGATTACCACTACAAAAGGTTTTTTTTTCCTCCTGCTGATAATAGCCCACCTTAATTAATTGGTCTCGTTATGGTTGGTATGGCAACACCCATTTTTTCATGTTCTCTCTGTGTGTATATATATATCTTTCTACTGTATTTTCCACTGCATGCACCTGATGAAGTGGGTTTTGGCCCACAAATGCCTATGCTCAAATAAATTGGTTAGTCTCTAAGGTGCCACAAGTACCCCTTGTTTTTTTTCCTTAATTTTTTGAAGTGCAATGGTCAAAATGACTTCATAAAATGAACTCACATTCTGCTATTACGATACCCACAATTACATAGCAATAATGAGTTGTAACACAAAACACCTGCTTTTTCCTGCCTCAGGTAGTTATTGGCATCTACCCATTTGAAAGGAAAGCCTTAGCCAATTTTTCTTCCTAGCTCGTATGTTAACAGTTTAAACTTAAACTGGCCTTTTATGACTAGGTGTGTTACATAACCGACAGACAGAGATATATTCTTTCTGTAAGCAAATCAAACTGTCTATTTTGAATAGTAATTAAGTACGTACCTGCCCTGCCAATGTACTAGTAACCACTGATTTTAACTTCTAAAGTCACTTATAGGTCATCAACATCCCAGGATAAAATGGATCTCCCTCTGTGAAAATAAACATCTTTGCTTTGGCTCATTGTTTATTTTTTGATAAATGTTTCATCTTTGCATTTGTATATCTCAACCTAAGGGGAGGAGACCATTATCCAGCAACAGCATTTGATTCCATTGACATTATCATCACTTACATTTCCTTCTGTCTTACACCTCTTGACTCTTTCACCATTTTCATGTGTGGAGTGGTATTTATCAAAGGAAGTTGGAAATTACCAGCATCTCAATTTTGTTTTTCATCTGATTCATGATGCACTTCTCATAATGTGAAAAGCAGTTCATGAATTGCTTGAGAGCCAGCAAAAGAATAGTAGTGCATCTATTTCCATATAAATGGACTCATTACTATGCAGGCTGGTGATAATTTATGAGACTGGATTCCTGTCTGCAAACAGGGGTCCTGCTAGCAGTGTCCTTCTGTTTATAGGCAGGAAAATGTGATTTCAAAGCTATTTAAAGATATATCTTTTAGATTGGTAAGGTGCACCTAACTTTGGCCCACAACAAAAACACTGATTAGACTTGGAGTTCTCTGAAGGTATCCAGAGGCATTTTAATATTAACATACAATATTGTTCACCATCTCAAAAGCAGTAAAACAATATAATCTTGGAAGAGGTAAAATGCTACTTCATGGAACACTGAGACTCACATGAAGCTATAAAATAAAAAACTATAGAGAGGGTGAATAGGGAAAAATCTTTTGGAATGATACAAATCTTTTAAAGAATGGGATCCAAAAATTAAAAGAAATTTTCCCTTCTACAGAGTTGTAAAAAAATAAAACAAATACCCTTTGCCTGATCCCGGTTAAAATAGACACATTTATGAATCAAGATATGATCATCATTTTCCTCTCTCAGCCTCTTCATGTATGGTAAGCTTTTTTGTTTCACCATCTATATTTCAAGTCATTATTATCCCCACCCTGCCAAGATGATTGAACCTCAAAATGTTTGGAGTTTGGGTCTGGTTTGGATAACCATTCAAGGACTCAAATACTCACCTTTATCGGAGGTCTTTAAACTTGGATCTTGAAAAACTAGGCCAGAAATTTCAGAGAAACAAAGTGTCTCATTAGATTTCTGATATTTCCCAGTTCTGGTTAGGACAAAACCACAAAAGTCATGCTCAAGTATTTTGGCACTTCTAGCCAGAATCTGGAAATGCAGAGATTTTTAGCCGGTCAAAGTAGGTATGGAACCAATGAAGTTGATGGAGCTTCAACAATTTACAGAGCTGAGATTCCTACCCGCTTTAGACAAATTGGCCAATTAATCAAAACCCCACCATTAGAAATAATTTGTAAAGGGACTCCGTGTTCAATTCTGGAAATTAACAATGATTCAGGGAAGGCGAGGTTTATTTTGTTTCAGTTTTTTAAATGTATTAATTTGATCCCAGCCTCTTACAAACAATGAAAAAGATTCTTCTCCAAATTCTACACCATAATTGCAGATCCCTTCAGGCTGGTCTTTAAATGGGAAAAGAGAACTCCTTAGACGTCAGTGGAAATATTCTTTATTTTATCAACTTCTCCATGCACAACTATTTATCAATGTAATTGCTGTGAGAGGCTCGAGTATGATAAAGCTGCTAGTATTTAGATAGTTCATTGTGTGAGTGCATGTGTTTTATAATTCTGAATTTAATTCTAATTTAAATTAGGTTCCAAGCAGATGGAGAAAATCTGAGTTATGTGGGATGAGTAAAACATTAAGAGACAACTAAGAACACTAAAAGCATTGGCATTATTGGGCACAGAACGTAGGAAGGTGGATACCCCCACCTTATCATTTTTATAGCCTCGTGTAAATAGGATGAAAGGGATTTATATAGCTGAAATGAAATCACTAATTGGTGTAGACAACTAATTCCAGTTCTCTTTATTACTACATCTCTCTAGTGTGAAATATTCTCTGTTAATGATCAACATAAACATAATTATCAGCATAAATTCTTTAGGATAACTAAAATACCCATTGGTTTTACAGCTGAATTTGGAGGTAATTATTAAACCATTGAATTTATGTCAACTATTTAGGGATCCTCAGATTTAGGTGCTGGAGAAGAGAAAGATATTTTATTACAGAAATGCAATCTTGAACTAACTGAGGGTTGTTCCAGAATGATTTTGCTTCTACCTCCTCGGCTGCTAACAGGAAAAAAAAAACCTGCTTATTCATCATTTCTCATTTAGTTTTGTCACGTGAACCTGCATTGGGCCTTCCACTTTGTCTCAGTAGAATTTTACACTCCTGTTAGTTCACAGTGAAGCTTTAAAGAAACCACGGATGTTTCAGGGTGGTAGGGAAGGTTGACAGTGGGTGTCACCATCCTTATCTCTCACCGCATATTCTAGAGGGGCTGATCCGGTTCCCAGTGAAGTAAGTAGGAAGACATGCATTGATTTCAATTGACATGCATTGGATCAAGCCACGTGTACACTACGTAAAGGCATATCTGTAATGCAATCCCAGTTCTTTGGACTCCAGTTAACCAAAACTCAGGCTAACTAAAGGTCAGTTACATCCTCTTGGGGTTACATTGACTGAAGCATCACTTCTGAGAGGCACTAACCTCTGCAGGGACTGAAACTCCTGATTATTCAACCCCCGAAGTTTATGAAGGCATTGGCCAACCCCATAATCATACTAAAAATCAGGATTCTACCAAGCATAAAACTGTAACTTATGCTTATGGTGTAACTTAAAACTGAGCCTCTTTTTCAGTGTTACACTGACTCTATCCTTTCTATTCACTATCAATTTCCTCTCTATTAATCCTTAGTGTTTAACATTATTCATTTTCCCACTTAAAAAATGGTTGGCTCAAATGTTATTGCCAAGCAAATTTATATGATTATGTATTCAATTATAAATAGCCTATTGTAGCAGCTAAAGGCTAAGATTGGCTGTAAGCTTCCCTGTTCATAGTATGACTCCTTACCGTGCACTGAAAAGAAAACTGCATTCTGTTTTCACAGTTCAGCCGTCTGAAATTTCAAAAGGTAAGAGCACCTTCTCTCCATAGTATAAGCTATGAAATATTTGAACCACCTCGCTGAAAAGCATTATTATGATATGGGTATAATGAGAGATGAATGTAAGCCAGTTTTAAATTCTGCTTTGTTACTAGCTTCAATAATAATAATCAATAGGAAGAAAACCTTAATGTTTAAAATACTGAACTTTTTTGCAATTAACAACACTTATTTGTTGAGAGTTAAAATCTGGTATTAAAGTAGGACACAGATGTTAGGGGGCTTATTCCTTCACCCACTTACTTCCCTGGTCCTTCTCACATGAACAGAGAGCAACAATACTCAAAGTCCAAAGGTGCAAACAATTCAATGTTTATTGGGGTGAACTTCCAGCAAGCATGATTCCAGTTTCCTTCCTTAGTGTCCCCCTTCCCAGCTCTGACACCACAGAGCCTTACCTGTGTCCCTGTTCCCATTCCTGCCCTTAGCTAAACATGATTCCAATTTCCCCACCCCCATTCCCATTTCCCCCACCACCCACCCACACACTTCCTGATTGACTGCAGACTATATAGTAAAACTTGAGTTCTGCTTCGCTATACCTTAATTATTTTACTGAAATTTAAGTAACCAATCCTAACATATTGTAACATGATTATTTAACCAATTATATCCCACCATCTTAATTAGTTTACACCCATCAAAATTAATTATACAGCAGACAGAAACAATCACAGAACCAGACAGAGATTATACAGACAAACAATAGGGAAATGGGGACTACAGTGATAGAACAAACACAGAAATGAGGATTTCACATCCCAGCTATTGATAAGTGAGTTCTTATGCATCCGATGAAGTGAGCTGTAGCTCACGAAAGCTCATGCTCAAATAAATTTGTTAGTCTCCAAGGTGCCACAAGTACTCCTTTTCTTCTTGTCAGACAGGATGCTATCAAACTAAGTTTCCTTTTACATCTTCTAGGCACTTCCCTTTCTCTGGAGGCGATAGGCATTATCAGGACAGGATTGTATTCCTAACAGCCCAATAGCACCTTATTTCAATGTGACTAAGTTGGAATGTGAGGATGTGACCGTACACTTCCCAGCTTATGGCTGCCTCTGCTACTTAGCCAAAGATCTTAGCCTAAGCACAGGGCCTCAGACTGTCACAGTAAGAGAAGGACCTTACACCGGCAGACAATGATTTTGATTCTTTATACCTCTATAACTAGCTAAGTGATAAGAATACACCTAAATTCTTAGAGTACAGGCCTTTACAGACAGGCCTGAATATCTATATCCTAACAACAAATATTTTAGATTCCTTAATTTTTTTTCCCACAGGGCCACTGTCTCTAGTGATGTCACTTTTCACTGAGAGAGGCACAGTAAGAAATGGCAGTTGCAGCTAAACATTTTGTTTTAGACTATGTCCTCATGAAGGATTTTTACTTTGTGAACTTTCAGTCTTCAGCGCACAGAAAACAAAGCAAACTCTTCTTTTTAGGGTGAGTGTGTGTTTTCTTATCAACGTAGATAGCCTCCATCACCACAGTATCTGTGCATCTGCAATCTTTAATGTATTTATCCTCACAACTGCCCTGTGAGGTTAAGGCAAGAGCATTATCCCATTGTACAAATGGGGGAACTGAGGCACAGAGAGAGATTTTGACTGTGATGGAGCAGGGAACTGCACCTGAGTCTCCAAAGTCCCCAGCTAGCACCCAGCCACTAAGCCACCCTTCCCTATCACACTTCGTGAGAGAAATGTGCTTTACATTTGATTAAGTCGTTTTAGTACAATGAAAAACAAATCCTTTGTACTTAGTATAACATCACGTTCTTGCATTCTGACCTTTCTGCTAGTTTGAAATGAACACACACAGCAATTGTACCAGAGTTAGATGGTTGGTGGAAAAAGGCCCGCTGAAACCCCTGCACAATCAATAATGGGGGGAGAGAATACGATTAAGAAATGACACAAGGAGATGGATTTTTTTCTTTTAAAAGAGCTATGGGAAGAGAGAAACTCATTCAGAAAGCCAGTGGTAAATTGCATAAATCACATACAGTATGTGCCACTCAAGGTTTTCTCAAAGTCAGTACCTGGCAAACAAAAAACAAAAAAAAGAGAAAAGAAAAGAAAAGGCAGGTTGTCTCTACGCATCAGTTGGTGATACCAAGCATAATAATAAGAAAATACAACTCAGCAGCATATGAGATTGTTGACTTGGAGTTAAACAAGACCTGCCAAGACATTTGCATTATCTGCTGCTCAAGTGTCAGAAGAGAAAGAGAAGATTGAAGTCTGAAGGGCTTTGGTCTTAAAAAGAACACTAGAGTGGGGGGAAAAAGAGTCATATGAAAACAAATAAAAGAAGAATGTAAGTGGATAGAGGAGGATGAATATCTAAACTGAATACCACGGTGGCCAAAGAATTTATAGTAATAAGGCATTTAAAGTATATATTTTAATAGGGATGGGATTCAGGTATGAAGAGATACATGGAGAATCTTTTAAAAATTATTGGTTTCAGAGTAACAGCCGTGTTAGTCTGTATTCGCAAAAAGAAAAGAAGTACTTGTGGCACCTTAGAGACTAACCAATTTATTTGAGCATAAGCTTTCGTGAGATTGGTTAGTCTCTAAGGTGCCACAAGTACTCCTTTTCTTTTTTTTTTAAATTATTGAGTTTTCTCTTTAGATACTTATGACCTCCCATCATATCTGAAAGTCTCACCATCCGTAATGAATGTACCCTCAACAACACCCCTAGGAGTATTATTAATATTTTACAGATAGAGAACTTAGGTACAGAGAGACTAAATTACTTGCCCAAGGTCACACAGAAAGTCTGTGGCAGAGCCAGGAACTACATCCACATCAGGACCCAGGAAGAATCTCACCCACTAGACCATTCTTCTTCTCCGTTCTTATCCTGCAATGAGCTCCATATGGGCAGACCGCAGGTGCAGTGATTGTATTTTAAAAGTTAATTCCATTTTGAGAGAGATCCACAGTTCCAGGAGTATTCAAGCCTGGGGTACATCTCACAGGAAAGTGGAGGCTTTTCCAACAAAACATAATTTTAAGTGCATAAATTTGCATTAAAAAACCTGGCTAGATTGTCGGGCTCAATGGGTAGTGATCAACAGCTTGATGTCTAGTTGGCAGCCAGTATCAAGCGGAGTACCCCAGGGGTCGGTCCTGGGGCCGGTTTTGTTCAACATCTTTATTAATGATCTGGATGATGGAATGGATTGCACACTCAGCAAGTTCACAGATGACAAAAGTTGGGGGGAGAGGAAGATACATGGAGGGTAGGGATAGGGTCCAGAGTGACGTAGACAAATTGGAGGATTGGGCCAAAAGAAATCTGATGAGGTTCAACAAGGACAAGTGCAGAGTCCTGCACTTAGGATGAAAGAATCCCAGGCACTGCTACAGGCTGGGGACTGACTGGCTAAGCAGCAGTTCTGCAGAAAAGGACCTGGAGATTACAGTGGATGAGAAGCTGGATATGAGTCAACAGCGTGCCCTTGTTGCCAAGAAGACTAACAGCATATTGGGCTGTATTAGTAGGAGCATTGCCAGCAGATCGAGGGAAATTATTATTCCCATCTATTTGGCATTCGTGAGGCCACATCTGGAGTACTGCATCCAGTTTTGGGCCCCCCACTACAGAAAGGATGTGGACAAATAGGAGAGAGTCCAGTGGAGGGCAATGAAAATGATCCGAGGGCTGGGGCACATGACTTACAAGGAGAGGCTGAGGGAACTGGGCTTGTGTATTCTGCAGAAGAGAAGAGTGAGGGGGATTTGATAGTAGCCTTCAACTACCTGAAGGGGGGGTTCCAAAGAGGATGGCGCTCAGTTGTTCTCAGTGGTGGCAGATGACAGACATGGAGCAATGGTCTTAAGTTGCAGTGAGGGAGGTCTAGGTTGGATATTAGGAAACACTATTTCACTAGAAGGGTGGTGAAGCACTGGAATTGGTTACCTAGGGATGTGGTGGAATCTCCATCCATAGAGGTTTTTAAGGCCCGACTTGACAAAGCCGTGGCTGGGATGCTTTCGTTGGTGTTGGTCCTACTTTGAGCAGGGGGTTGGACTAGATGTCCTCCTGAGGTCCCTTCCAAACCTAATCTTCTCTGATTCTATGATTTAAGTGGAAATTCCTAGAGTTACATGATCAGCTCTGAGCTGATCAGTTAGCATGTTCCACAGTTTTATCCAGCTAACTAGACCATTTTGAGGAAGATGGATTAGTATATGTGTGAAGAGGTGCAGTATGTATGTAACTACGGGAGTTCTTTACCAGGAGCTTTTAATATAAAGACTCAATATTTTCTTAACACATTTACTTGATTTTATAAATTAAAAGGGACTTTATTTACATCAAGATCATATTACAGTTATTTTAAAGTACTAATAATTAATTGTAATAATTATTGCATTAATAACCTTTCCTAAACATAATTAAAGCTGAAAGTGTAATTTACTAGAGTTCTAACACACCACACAAATTACATTGGGTGAAATCCTGGCTCCACTGAAGTCGGTAGGAATTTTGGCATTGACTTGGGTGGTGCCAGGATTTCACTTTTTTTTTTTTAATTCTACAGCTGTTAATAAGCCATGAAGTGTTTTATCCTTGCTAATGGAATACTAATGTTTTGCATTTAGATGGCACTTTTCATTGAATAAGAGTGAGGTGCCTTACTAATATTAAGCAGTTAATCTCCAGTAGCTCAATACTATTAGTCTTATTTTACAGGTGAGTAAGATGAGGCACTGAAGATAAGTGATTTCACAAAGGCCACATACCCAGTAAGCAGCAGGAACCAGTCAGTGCTGAGACCCAATATGCTGTATGCACTAGACAATATTATTTCAAACAATTAAGGGATATAGACAATTCCCCCTTCTGTATAATCCTCCATCACTTGCTGTCATCTTACTTGATATACACTATCCACCTAACCTTAATTTTGCTGACTTTGTTCTTTAATGGAAATAAGCAGTTTGTTTTACTAAATACTTATATAACTCTACCCCTCATTATTGCAATGTCTGAACACCTCCGAAGTACTTATGTCACCTTTTACTAAATGTGTAGTAAAGATTTCCAAAGGAATGTAATCCCAGGTTACACTGATTCATGCCAATTCTATACATTTTCCTGTAATGTGATGTTTTGGTGGAGCAAAATAGTAATTTTGTATTAATAGAACTGGAATTATAGATTGGTGATATGAAGTGTGTTGATTATATGATATTCTGATAATATAAGCATATGTAAGCTGTGCAAGTTTGTACTTTCAACTATGTTAACAATACTGTGCAGCACCTAACATACTACTCACTGTACAAAAACATATATGTTAGTGTCATACTACAGCATATTGGTAATGGATCCCTTGAATAGGGAATTGCATTTTATAATCTCTTGGTTACTTGTTATTTTAATATTTGCATGTTTTATTCAATTTTCAGGGCAAAGCTAATATAGGTAGCATAACTCATGTAGAGAAAAAGTGATGAAAGGGATATGGCTAAGGCCATAGAATCATAGAAGATAAGAGTTGGAAGGGACCTCAGAAGGTCATCTAGTCCCCTGCTTAAAGAAGGACCAACCCCAACTAAATCATCCCAGCCAGGGCTTTGTCAAGCTGGACCTTAAAAACCTCTATGGATGGAGATTCTACCAACTCCCAAGGTAACCCATTCCAGTGCTTCACCACCCTCCTAGTGAAATAGTGTTTCCTAATATCCAACCTAGACCTCCCCCACTGCAACTTGAGACCACTGAATCACAGAATATCAGGGTTGGAAGGGACCCCTGAAGGTCATCTAGTCCAACCCCCTGCTCGAAGCAGGACCAATTCCCAGTTAAATCATCCCAGCCAGGGCTTTGTCAAGCCTGACCTTAAAAACCTAAACCACTGCTTCTTGTTCTGTCATCTGCCACCACTGAGAACAGCCTAACTCTTTGGAACCCCCCTTCAGGTAGTTGAAGGCTGCTATCAAATCCCCCCTCACTCTTCTCTTCTGCAGACTAAATAATCCCAGTTCCCTCAGCCTCTCCTTGTAAGACATGAGCCCCAGCCCTCTAATCATTTTCGTTGCCCTCTGCTGGACTCTCTCCAATTTGTCCACATCTTTTCTATATTGGGGGGTGGGGGGGAACAGAGAAACTGGAGGCAATACTCCAGATGTGGCCTCACGAGTGCTGAATACTGGGAAATAATCACTTCCCTCCGTCTTCTGGCAATGCTCCTACACTAATTCAGCCCAATATGCTGTTAGTCTTCTTGGCAACAAGGGCACACTGTTGACTCATATCCAGCTTCTCATCCACTGTAATCCCCAGGTCCTTTTCTGCAGAAGTGCCATTTAGTCAGTCAGTCCTCAGCCTGTAGCAGTGCATGGGATTCTTCCATCCTAAGTGCAGGACTCTGCACTTGTCCTTGTTGAATGTCATCAGATTTCTTTTGGCCCAATCCTCCAATATGTCTAGGTCACTCTGGATGCTACCCCTACCCTCCAGCAGATCTACCTCTCCCCCTAGCTTAATGTCATCCGTGGACTTGCTGAGGATGCACTCCATCCCATCATCCAGATCATTAATGAAGATATTGAACAAAACTGGCCCCAGGACCAACTGCTGGGGCACTCCGCTTGATACTGGCTACCAACTAGATATCGAGCCATTGTTCACTACCTGTTGAGTCTGACAATCTAGCCAGCTTTCTATCCACCTTATAGTCCATTCATCCAATCCATACTTTTTAAACTTGCTGGCAAGAATACTGTGGGAGACCGTATCAAAAGCTTTGCTAAAGTCAAGATATATCATGTCCACCACTTTCCCCATATCCACAGAGCCAGTTAACTCATCATAGAATGCAATCAGGGCATGTACTATTCAGTTCCAGACATTTTGATATGGAAGTGGTGGGATCTAAACAGGCAGAAAATATTTGTAAAGGAACTATTAATTTTGAGGTGGTTGCTCTGTCATGGAGACACATTTTCAGTTGGAGCTGACTGAGATTTTTGTCATCAAAAATGTTTTGATGAAAAATGGCTTTTTGAACAAAATGAAATTTTGATGAAATGTTTTGTTTTAGTTGAAGTTTTCTGGTTTTTCAATTAAAAAACCAAAAGACAAGAAATTTTATTTTTCATTTTTGAATACCAGATTATTTTGGTCTGCCGTTTTTTAGGACTCCCCCCCCCACACGCACACCCCTTTCCAGTGGGGGTTGGGAGGAGATGAGGAGGGAAGAAAAAGTCTATAAATCAAAACCTGAACCTTTTTCATTAGAAAACAAAAGTCTAGGAAAAGGTTGAAATGAATTCATGGAAAACAGAGCTTTTTTGACTAGCTCTACTTTCACCTGTAACTTTTGAATGAAGTTTTTTGTTTCAGAGTTATGCTTTGTCAGCACCTAGCAGAGTGCAGCCCTGTCTTCAAGGCACTACTGTAATAGAAGTAGTAATAATACTGTACCTCCCTTCCATGTCTCCTTCCCTCTTGCACTCCCCTTCTCAAATGGCGCTGGCCCCATGCATTTGCCTTCCTCTCCAGATCCACCTCTATGTTCTATAGAACTGTCATGGCCCAATTCATGCACCACACTTCCTTGTCCTGATTCTTTACACACCTACTCCTCTTTCTGAGACCAGAGTTCATGGCTCTGTACCATCTTTCCAGGAGCACCCAAGTTCGCTAGCCCCAGCTCATCTCTCTCCCTTTACCCTGACCCTGGTAGTTTAATCCTGAGCCTAATTTCTGATTGGGCTGAGACAGAGAGAATTTCCTCTTTTCCTTAGAGGTACTGTCTTCTTTTTCTACCCCTGCTCTAATGGGCACCTAGTTAGTTTCTTCCCCATGGCAAGTTCTTTAGACAGTCTGTCTTTGGACTCCCCCAACAACACCTCACCACTCCCTAAGAGGAAAAAAAAACACACTACTTGTCAATTGCCCTCAGCAAGACTAAAAAACAAAATAAAGATAAAGTTTATCAGCAAATCATTTTGGAGGTCTGAGCCAAAGTTAGTAAAATGCTGAAAAAGTCAACAAAAAGGACACTTTTAAATAACCATATTTTTAAAGTTAAATCTTCTGATTTTTCTCAAGACTTCTCAGAAAAATTCCAGGACGGAGGAGATGTGTCATGTGTAAGTGCAGTGAGATTAGTTTGTTTCTGAGGAAATTGGACATGGTGAGGGCAAGCAGGAACAGGAGGAGGGAAATTAAAAAAAAAAAAAGTCAGGGTTGCAACAGGAAAACTGGTTTCTCGCTTCATCTTTAAGCATAGAAAAGCTACTTCAACTCTGCAGTACTTTGTGCTTTTATTTTAAAGCTCTAAACATTACTCACTTAACGTTAACAACGTCCCTATTTGATATGTACCAATAATGGTAAATAGTTGAAGTAACTGCCACATCGCCAGTCAGTAGTCATACTAAATAGAATCCAGGAGTCCTGATGCCAAGGCCTATGCTCTAACCATGAGACCCACTCTCTCTCTCTCTCCTTTTGCTTACTATATTTAAAGTTCACCAGTAATGTTCCTTCCTTTATTCTAAAGTTATAGTACACCAGCGCTAAGGGAGCTTTTACACACAAGGGTGACTCACAAACCTAGAAGTTTGTGAGGGAGAGAACAAACAGCTAACCTGTCTATCCATGAAACATTAATTTTGAACACACACATTCTAATATAGACAAGTGTCATTGCTGGGTTTCAGTAAACCAGGCTATTTTCTAAAGAAAAATGGGTCATCTTTCTGTAACGTTTAGCATGGATCTAAACTACATCTCACTGGTCAGTCTGTCGATAATGCTGTTCAATGGAGGAGCAACGAAGTATTTAGCAATTTGTTTTGCTGCTCAATTAAGAGATGCTGGGAAATACAAAACCCTAAACCTCTGCCATACCATCTGTAGTTAAACACTTTAGTATAGATAAATACCAGAGATAACAGGGCTTGCAGAATTATTGTAGCTGGGCACATGCTGTTAAGAAGTAAAAGGAGAAAAGAATATATTTGTGAGGCATGACAGCCTCTGGCTACCTATCTTGAAATTATTTGTTTGTGATCTAGATGTCTGCTACAAATATTGTGATTCAATTGTGCCACAATAGGGGGTAGTCATGCATGCGATAGGAAAAGTCAAATCCCCACTAGTGCGGCTGGAGAGGATATGTGAATGGTGGCATTTATTTGTTTGTTCATGTTTTTACAGCAGGCAGTCTCCCGTTTTTCTGGGTGCTCTGAAGTCATCCTCAAACACATAAGTATCTTGCACAGTATCTTGGCAAGCTTTCAGAGTAACAGCCGTGTTAGTCTGTATTCACAAAAAGAAAAGGAGTACTTGTGGCACCTTAGAGACTAACCAATTTATTCGAGCATAAGCTTTCCTTTTCTTTTGGCAAGCTTTGAAGCAGCATGTACCTTTAAAGGGAAGTATTAGTTCAGGAGAATGGATTTTTTTGTTGTGGTTTCTCTGAAGAAAACTAACTGGCATTTCATTATAAATTGTTATATTATTTCACCCAGAAAAGGCTGGCGTTGACTTACGGATTTATGTATCACTTAAGCACCTTCTTACTGTTTGGGAACCTGGCTGTTTGATCATTCAGTATCAGGGGCAGTAAGAGCTAAAAAGCTGCTACTTACCCTCAGTGACCTTCCTGCAGTTTGAAGCTACAAATAATGGAGGCTCAATCACATGATGGAGATCTTTATACTTGAGAGGGTTGTGTAAACTTTGACCTTAAGTGCCCATGGGTTTCTGGGAAAGCCTCCTGCTTTCAAATGTGCAGGGTTAAGTCTCAGTAGCAACTAGAATGTTTTTGGAACATTTTGATTAATCTGAATCTGTATAAGATTAAAAGACAGATGGCTTTTGAAACATTTGCAGGTTCCAGTGTCTCCCCTTACCTCTAACAAAGGTAGGCAATAGAGTGACATTTGAAACATAGGGAGATATTAACATTGATTCAGCAAGAAGCATTTCTTATCAGAAATAAAAAAAACGAAAAGAAAGGGCATTATTTGAAAATTACACCTAATTCTCTGACAATGAAGCCAGAAGAGGATGAAAATATATCCTATTGCTGTATTTTCCCCACTGACCTCTGAATTGGCCTGACCTCACATTTCAAAAGTGAAGGGATATTCTAGGACCTGGAAAAAATGGCTACCTCTGCTTCCTCTTCCAGAAATGGGGGGGGGGGGGGGGGGAAGGCGGAGAGGGAGAATTCTTATGTCTGTTTACATAGGCAGTGACCAAAGAACTATGTTAGCAAAAGAGAATTTCTTGCAGAACTGGGAATAGCACCATGTTCGTAAAGATGAGACACCAATGGCAGATGAAAAAGCATGCTTTAATAAGGGCCTAAAGACCAAGGAAGTCACTGGGAATTTTTACAATGATTTCATTTGGCTTCAGAACAGGGTCTAAGAGCAAAGCATTATTAGCTACCTGTTTTCAGATAAGGCACAGAGGACCTGATTTTCCTCTCACTTACACTCATGTCAATTAGGATAACCTGCATTGCCAATAAGTTAATAGAATCACACAGGGTCATGAAAGCAGAGGCAGGCTCAGAATAGGAGACATTTCTGTGGCGGTGGTGGGGAATCTGTGGCTAACATGTCAGTCATTTATCTTGACAATGAAAGACATAGGTCTAACCGGATATCTGACACCATATTTGCTATGATATTTAAGCACTAGTTACCAACATTCAGATTAAATGCAAATTGTGCTGTGCATGGTCCAGAAGTTAGGGCATTCGCCTAGGATTTGGGACACTCAGGTTCTATTCCCTGTTCTATGATAGATTTCCTTTGTGATTGTGGACAAATCACTTAGGCTCAGACCTACAAAGGGAGCTTTAGGCACTGCTGCAATCCACAAAACCTCTGCTTGGCTGGTTCCTATGTTTCTGCCTCTGGGCATAAATGTTGCTTCCTCACCCTAGTTATCCAGCTGCCTATCTCATGCCTAAATTCCATGTGATCTTCAAACTAGGGGAAGACAGGTATGTCTATCTTCCCCATAGCGTCCAGTCCAGTAGGCATGTTTAGAGATACCCTAAATGCCACATAAAACAGCCAGGAGTGGGGATGCCTCCCTTATGAGCTTTAGGCCAGTGGTTAAGAAACTCACTCAGGACACTGGAGACCTGTAAAGGTTCAGACTCACCCCTGCAGCACCTCCTGCTGGTAGTCATCTGACATTAGCTCATCCAGCCATCAGAGCACCCTCTGCAGGCCGGTGATCTGCCTTAACACCAGCCCCCCTGTCCCTCCCAGGACCCGGTGCCCCTTTCTCTGGGGTGCTGCCCCCCTGACAGTACCCCCCACACATTCAGGTTCTGGGTCTCCACACCCAGGGGAACCCCCACCCTCTAACCCCACCTCACCTCAGTCTGGGCTACAGCCAGTCCCCACTTAGTCCCTTGTATTGGGGGCAGACTGCAGTATATATGCCACTCATCACAGGCAAAGGGGTTTTGGACCTGCTGCCTCTGCCTACCCATGGGCTGCCCCTCTGCAACCCTGCACCTATTCAGCCTGTAGTCAGGCCGGCAGCCTGGGGCTTTCCAGGCCGAGCTCCCAGGCCTTCTGGCCCTTCCCCAGCCCTGCTCCAATCTAGGTGTCCTACTCTGCAGACAAAGGGAGAGTGTCTGGGCTCCTGGCTCGAAGCCTCTTATAGGGGCCAGCTGGGCCTTATTGGGGCATGCCCACAGCTGAGCCTACCTTCCCCAATCAGCCCAGGCTTCTCGCCCCAGCCACAGCCCTCTCCCAGGGCTGGTCTCAGCCCTTTCAGGGCCAAAGCAGGTAACCAAGACCCCATTCAATTTCCCTCTCTGTCTGACAAGAAGGAGCTTTCCACCTTTCAAATGAATACCCCAACCATTGGACTATGGAATTTTCACAAGAAACAACGTAGGTGCCTAAGCCTTCTGAATCCAGAAGAGGGGATCACAAGCGGCTATAGGTGCCTCCCTGGGGTTTAGAACACAGCTCTCTCCTCAGAATCTCCTAGTGGATAGCTTCGGCAGCTCCCTACCTATCATGCTGGCTTTTGTGGATCCCACTCTTAGGCTCCTATCTTGCCCCATGAATTCTATAAGGAGCCTAACAACTAAGTCAGGCTTTGTGGATCCCATCGTTGTTCCAGTGATTTTCTAGGTGCCTAAAAAAGTTAGGCACTCAGATACTAGGAGGATTAGCAACATGTCTACTGGGGACAGACAGACATTGGTGGCCAAGTTAACTGTTTAGGGCCATCTTTTGAAGCCTGAATTGTAATTTACTCCAATACTGTACCATTATTAAGGAAATGGTTATTCAAAAGTGTGTGTGTGTGTCCAAAGGACAACAAAAGTGTCCATATATTATCTAAGAGTGCAGAGTAATAGCTTAAAAAATTAAACAAGTAAGAAGATAGTTTTATGAATGTTTAAGGCTTGATGCATCTCACAGGGAGAATTCTACTCACCTCAGCTTTATACTCTTTACAGCATTTCTTTGATGTCTTATTCTTCTAACACATTTTTCTGTTGCCTTGATGACACTGAAGTAAATCGTGAATGAGACAGTTGCTAATTTTGACAATTTCCTTTCTTCAAAGAACAACTTAGGTTGAAGTCAGTTTTCCCTGTCTTTTTTACTGTGCCATTCCACTCAGAGCGAACCTCTGTTGATGAATTCCTTCTTGTCTCATCTTGTTGTAGACTTGATGCTAAACATCTTTATATTCAGATTTTTGATGTCTCCTCAATGTAAATACTCATATTCTTTCCTTTAGGTTTAATGTCTTATCCATTATCCAATTTTGTTGATGATTGTTTTATGGTGATGGCTGTGTTAGTTTACAGATAATCTGAGGTAAAGCAGAGAGAGTTTGGAAAAAATAGAGATAATTGAGTACTTGCTGTTGTCACACTTTAAAAAAAGAGATGGGAATGCAATTAGTGCTTGTGAAAGTGCCATATTGAAAACCATTAACCAAGTCCTCTTTGTACAGAGCAAATACAGTAATGGCTGCTGTGGATTAGACCTCCACCAATGTGCCTCACCTGTAACCAATAGGACCTGTGATGCCAGTTGCACTAATTGTCATGTGAACATCTGCCCACTGGAAAACATATACATCACTGACTCATTTAATATATAATGCTAATGTTGCTTTGGGGTGAATTTGAGCCTTCACCATATGTTAATTATTGTATCCAAAACCCACCAGCCATCACCAATCTCTTGAATCAAGCCCCTTTGAGGCCAATTTCTTTCAAAGAAGTTCACCAATCTTTTCATGTTTTGAGTGTATACTAAATAAATATTTGTGCTTGGCCTTCCACAGTCCTGACACTACTCAAGCAACTTTCTCTGAATTAACTTTTCTTCTGAAGCAGCAGCATTGTGGTGTATATTTAGAAGACACCAGTACACTTGTGGGAGTTAATAAAGGAGTTAATTTGAATTACCAGGCATTTTAGTCATGGGGTACTGTTGCTTTGCTCCAGTTTTTACACAATAATTCAGTATTAGAACTTGAACTAGAGATAGCTGAAAAAGAAAAAAATTAGTTTTGAAAAGAATGTCAAAAACCCAAAGTAGTTTTTGTTTTCAAGAGTTCAAATCAGACCCCTTTTTTCAAAGATGTTCACAGTTAAAAAAATAAAAACTTCTCAAAAAGTTATTGAATTTCAACAACTAGTTGATAACATTTTAAAATAAGTCATACAAATAAGAATTTAATGAAAATGGAACTTAGATGATGTCACCAATTTTTTGACAAAATTTCACCCCCCCTCAAAAAAATTAAACAAGAAAAAAATTGCATTTAAAAAAAATTTGACTAGTTCCAACAAGATCCCAATTCTCCAACCTCCGTAGTTCATAGAACACACTGTTTCTGATATATGCTCTGGAGCTGGTCAGAAAATAGTTTTGATTTACATGTATAGTTTTGAGGAAAAATGAATTCTCTTCGTGAGGAAAGGAGATTTATCATAGGGGTCCTTACCACACTGTGTCATAGGAGATGTAGTCCAGCCAGAGAACCCAGGCCTTAGATGAGAATGGGAGCATAAGGCACCCAAACCACAACTCCCATGATAAACCTTGGTGCCATTTTCAATTTAAATAGTTTGGTTTTGGGAAAAATATTTCCGTTTTTGAGCATTCAGTACTTTGACAAAATGTTAAACATTTCCATAAAAAAACACTTCACACAAAAATTAATTTAGTTGAAAACCTGATTTTCCATTGAAACGGGTTTGATGGAAAATTTTTGACCAATCTATACTTAATCTGTCTATGTATATAAGATCTTCTGAATAGATGCCAAATATTGTTCTAGCTGAATCCTCCTTACTAAAATAAGGCACTTTTAATGTAACTTGAAGAAAGTTGGCAGCAGGATTACATGGAATAGCATCTCCAAATATGTGGAGTTCTGTATCACACAACTGTTGAAAAAACTATGGTGTGGGAAATAAACCTCATTTTATTAATATTTCTGTTGGATGAGCATTTGTTTACAGATGTCCCCAAAGAGAAGAGAACACAATATCTAAGATGTCCTAAAGCGTAAATAGTTTCTGTAACTTACCTACCAGGAGGTGTCCACTCCCAGGAAATTGCATTGCCATCAGGCCTCTGTGCGCAAACACAAGGGGAGAAGCCAAAAGACATGGAGGAGATGAGATTTGGAGGTGGTATACATCACAATCATGTTTTTTTAATGTTACTGTTGGTGTATGACAGGGTTTGGGGTGTAATCTAGATCAGTATGGGGTTATATCACCACTTGTCCTGCAACCCTATGTGCCTGACAATGCTTTGCTGCTGTAGATCCCAACATGGGAAGCTCACAACCAGCCTACCAGCATGCAGGTCACACCCTTCGTATCTGTGTGCTAGACAGACAGCCCTGGTTCAGCAGCTCTGACCACATCAGCCAGTCTACCTACAGCCCCACTCTGGTTCCCCACTCTGGCTTCCATCAACCTTGATGACAACCAGCCAAGTGCCCCCAAAACACTCACAATTTAGAATTTTACTCAAACCTTGTGCTTTGCAGCCTCCAGGCCTCTACTGGTCAGTTCAGAGAAACAAGGTAATTTGTTTGTTTCTATAAAGACACAAAAGCACATTGCAGGTTATTACCTGGGGTGAAATGTGTATTCATTTTAAACACAGCACAAAGTTGATGTATAGTAAAAGTAAAACAGACTTATTAACAAAATATACATAGGATTAAGTGATGCCAAATGAAAGAAATAAAAGTTAGAAAGGATTAAGAGCAATCAGTGAAAACATGCATCTAAAAGTCTAAAACTTAATCTAGCAAGATACAGGCTTTGTTCAAGACGGTTTCTCTCACCTATATTCTGTTTCCAGAGACTTCAACTCCCCAGCCTCTTGGTTCAAGGACCCATCTTTGTCAGCTTGTAAGAGCTTTGTTCCCTTGTGTCTTTCTAGTGATTGATGCCAAAGATGGTTTCCTTCCTTGCTTACATCTTCCATAGTTCAATGACTTTATTTCAAGAGGCAGGTTGATTGCATGTTTTTCTCCCTCCAGTGAGCTTCCCATCTCCCTTTTGATTTCTGTGTAAATGGGGCTTCCATTGTTTCTTGTAACACTTTGCTTAGTTTCATTGGAGACAAGTAGATAGATAGTTGTCTTCTCTTCTATCTGGGAAGGAACCTGTTTCTCCACATTTGGTCACAGACTTTAAAACATAATACCACTAAGAATCCCTATTACGTCACATAGTGTTAATACATACTTTTCACAATGATTTGATCAGCAATGTCTCATTAGTGTTCAGAAAAGACCTCATTTTCTACACTTTTATAATACAGTAACATTATATACAATTCCTTGACGTTCAGCCCCCTATCTTTATATACCAGTAAAACTTTGAAATGTCTTCCTCTGAGAGTTATCCCTCAAAGTAAAATTTATTCAAGATGTGTGGAAGTGACATGGAGTCTGGTGGTGAAGGAAGCTCCCTGCTCTTTCTTCCTCCATTTGCGTTTGCTGAAATGCAAATTGGTCTATTTCCTGCCATCCCTTCCCTCTGCTGTCTTGATGAGTCTGTTTATATGTAATTTGAGGTAAAGCCACATTCCTTTGTTTAGGATAGATGGATTTAACATACCTGACATACCTGGTTTACACACACTTTAGTCATATTTCAGCATATATTCCTAATTCTTTATACACATCACATTAGACACTATTAGTGATCAGTGAGTTATTAGTTTTCACTTATTACCTCACAAGACACATTATGTACAAAGATTATTACAATCGTGTGTAGGGTGTGAATACAGGGTGCTTAGTGTCCTATGGGATATAACATATAGACTTACATAAAAATACTTACCGAGTAACCATCAAGCACACAGCAATGGACTAAAAGTCTATTAATATGCTAAGATGCAAGAAGTTTTACTCAGCTATTTTCTCAATAATTAAGTCTCTAGCTACAAGGCAGGGGAAATTATGTGTATACTATCAATAACGTAATCAATTACAATGAGCAGTTGCACTGCAGCAGATTAGAATTTATTTTATGATCTACTGCTAATTAACATCCAAAACCATTATCAGTCAGTCTAGCTCAGTAGAAATCATTGCATTTATGTTGGGGGCAGAGGTGAACTACCACATGGGTTTAGATGTGTCCATGGAAATAATCAGAAATACAAATTAATTCAGTCATTCATTTCTCTGTCTAAGCCAATTGTTCTCTTGTTTGTGTTCTACCTGTTTTTTATCACTTATCAGCTGTTTTTAACAAACACTTCCATTTTATAAACTAATGAATCTTTTTTCTTGTTTTCTTTATTCCGATTGCTATTTTTCCTCTACCATCATATAAACCTTTTTAAAAGTACTTAAGCAATAAAGAAAATTTTGTTTCCAGTGTGACCCTGAGTAGCATCAGGCCATTCATTAAACCTAGTTCTTTCTTTAAAATGGTATTCATTTATGTTGCTCTCAAAAGACAAGCTCTCTCTTGTCTTGCTTCTATGGTTCAGTCATAGTCTGTTACTAGACACTGGGTTATCTTCAATATGTCCCCACTCAAGATGCCTTGTAAAAATCAACAACATTGTGCTACAGCTGTGTAAATTGTCTGTGACATTTTATATCGCATTTGCTAAATTTTCTGGACAAACGCAACCTTTTGCTATTTTGTCCTGACAGTTTATTTTCTCTTATTAAAATAAGGTGTGTTATCTTGAGCCATAGATGAATACCAACTTCAATTCCAAAGGTAATTTTTTTCCTGCCATGAAAAAGGAAAAGAGTTTTAAAATTCTTGCATGCCTCTTTATGTCTTTATCAATCTAAATGCTAGAACAAACTGAAGGATTTTATGTTTTCAAAGTAATCCTTATCTCTGAACTCTAAGAAGACGGTCTTTCTTGCCCCAATCAGAGAAAATGCAATGAACATTTCTGTGATAGTGCTAGAGACACAAAGTCATGTGTTATTATAATGGAAAATAAGAAATGCAGTATAATTAAGTGAAACATGGTATGTGTTGCAGTTATTGAGATAAACAGAAAAGAAAAAGATTAATATTGTCACCCTTCTGCTGAGTGGGAACAGATGTCTGTTTTTTTCCAGGTTGGCTTCCCAGGTTTTATTTGCATATATATATCAGTCCTGGAACAAAGGTTGTCAAGCAGCATGGAGACCTTCCCTTCTTTCAGGAATCTCAGCCCAACACCAATGCCTAGATCCTAGGGTGCTATTCTGCCGCAAGAATTTACTCCAAATCATACACCAAGGCAGAGATCAAACTCCTGCTTCTTGCACAAAAAACTAACAATGCAGGACAGCATGTCCTCTCAAGACTAAACATTTATTCACGTGCTAAGACAAAGAACTTTGAAGACACATAGTAGTGCCATCTGGTGATACCTGGCATAGTCTTTTCCTGTCAACAGTACAATATTTAACTTCAATAAGCCAGTTTCTGATGTTAAATTATTCTGGATCAAACAAACATGATATGAAGCGATACTGCAGTGACTTAAACTAGTCATCAGTGATCAGTTCACTTTAGATAGCATTTTAGATCCCTGTTAATGAACAACACACAGCTTCAATTCCAACAAGGAATTAAATAAATACCATGATGAACAAGAGTAATCTGTAGTAGTCAGCAAAGCCAAACTTTCATTGCACTCCTGCATGTGTAATTTTTACATGTTTTTTCTCCTCTATATGGGAACCAATAGAGATGGTGGAATAAGAAAACAAAAAAAAATTGTGAATAATCGTTTTATTAAAATCATAGAACCACAGAAATGTAGGACTGGAAGGGATCAGGAAATCATCAAGTAAGGCTCCCTGTGCTGAGGCAGGACCAAGTAACCCTGAACCATCTGTGACAGGTGTTTCTCCAACCAGTTCTTAAAAACATCCAATGATGGGGATTCCACAACCTCCCTTGGTAAGCTACTCCAGAGCTTAACTACCCTTATAATTGGAAAGTTTTCCCTAATATCTAACTTAAATCTGCCTTGCTGCAGATTAGGCCCATTACTTCTTGTTCTACCTTCAGTGGACATGGAGAACAATTGAACACCATCCTCTTCATAGCAGCCTTTAACTTATTTGAGGATTGTTATCAGGTTCCCCCCTCAGTTTTCTTTTTTCAAGACTACACTTGCCCTTTTTCTTAACTTTCCCCCATAGCACAGGTTTATCATTTTTGTTTCTCTCTTCTGGTCTCCCTGCAATTTGTCCACATCTTTCCTGAAGTGTGATTCCCAGAACTGGACACAGCACTCCAGCTGAAATCTCAAAATTGTGGAATAGAGTGGGACAGATACCTCCCATGTCTTACATACCACACTGCTGTTAATGACTGCACCACAACTAAAGGAAGGCAGAATTTGTCTGGGCTTACCCAAAGAAAGATAGCTCTGCTCTGTGGTTGGGGTTGGGGGCGGGGAGAGGAAGAAGGTCAGAAACTGCTGTAAAAGGTGCTCGGTGGTCAGCTTTGCAGAAATGACTCACCCCCACCCCTAGAAATGTGCATAAAGGTATGAAACCTGGGTGGGGCAAGTCTCTATGTCGAAGCATGGTGACAGCTTGTGCCACACGCTCTCAAAGAAACTGCGGAACCATCTGATCAACATCCTCTACAGCAAACAGGGAAAGATTAAGAATGAGCTCTCAAAAATGGATACTCTCATAAAAAAACAACCTTCCACACAAACTTCCTCGTGGCTGGACTTTACTAAAACTAGACAAGCCATTTACAACACACACTTTGCTTCTCAACAAAAGAAAAAGCACACTAAACTTTCTAAACTACTACATGCCACAAGGGGCCACAGCAATGGTTCCCTCAACCCACCCAGCAATATTGTTAACCTATCCAACTATACTCTTAGCCCAGCAGAAGCAGCTGTCCTATCTCGGGGCCTCTCCTTCTGCCCCTCCACCCCCACGAACATGATACAGTTCTGTGGTGACCTAGAATCCTATTTTCAACGTCTCCGACTCAAGGAATATTTCCAACACACCTCTGAACAACATACTAATCCACAGAGACCTCCCTACCAACACTACAAAAAGAAGGATTCTAGGTGGACTCCTCTAGAAGGTCGAGACAGCAGACTGGACTGCTACATAGAGTTCTTCTGCCGACGTGCACGGGCTGAAATTGTGGAAAAGCAGCATCACTTGCCCCACAACCTCAGCTGTGCAGAACACAATGCCATCCACAGCCTCAGAAACAACTCTAACATCTTAATCAAAAAGGCTGACAAAGGAGGGGCTGTTGTCATCATGAATAGGTCAGAATATGAACAAAAGGCTGCTCAGCAGCTCTCCAACACCGCTTTCTACAAGCCATTACCCTCTGATCCCACTGAGAGTTACCAAAAGAAACTACAGCATTTGCTCAAGAAACTCCCTGAAAAAGCACAAGATCAAATCCGCACAGACACACCCCTGGAACCCCGACCTGGGATATTCTATCTACTACCCAAGATCCATAAACCTGGAAATCCTGGGTGCCCCATCATCTCAGGCATTGGTACCCTGACAGCAGGATTGTCTGGCTATGTAGACTCCCTCCTCAGGCCCTACGCTACCAGCACTCCCAGCTACCTTCGAGACACCGCATATTCCCAGTATTCACACTCAATGATTCATCAACTGGGTTTTATAAATAAACTTCATACTTTCTTTTACAGTCCTGTCCTTTTACATTTCCTCCTCTCCTGTGGTGGCATTTGCTGAACTGTAGGGTGAATTCCACTGAATAACGCAAAGTTTATATTGGTAGAGCTATTGGCAGTGAAGAACAGATGGAACGTGATGTATTCTCGCCATGCCCCCTATCTCTGTGTTCCAATGACTGACCCCTCTTACCTGTCTCTAGAGTGCCACTATACCGGAGGCTGCCATACCAGAACATAAAGCTGCCTTACCAGCTTTATACAAAGTGAGAAATTTCCAGGGTGGGTGGGATGGTTCTATCTGGTGTAGAGCTCCTGGAAGAGCACAAAGGGGTCACAGTGGAGAGGAGAAACAGGCCTTCCATTCCTACAGGCCAGGAGGAATTTTTAAAAGGCCAAACTTTCCATAATGGAGAGTCCTTGCAACATCAAGCACACTTTTGTGCACAGTTTTAAAACTAGACCTAAATGTTTGTCTTCTGAAAATTTAGCCCCAACTGTCTAGAAGACCATGTGGTGAACAGGGGTGATTTTACTATACTATGTGAATACCACGATGTGATGTGATTTTTCTCTTACTTTTCATGTCAGTTCAGCTTGGCGGAGTGTGTGGAGGCCGAGAGTTTTTAGTTCACCTTGCCAATAAACCTTGAATCCAAATCTTAGCTTTGATGTATGCAAACAGCATTAGCCATATATATTGTGCATAATGTACACTATTCTAGTCTGTGTGCTCTAATGGATTAAGCATGGAGCCAAGAGCAGTTGGGTTTCTAATCCGTCTCTGACTTCATTATACAGTGCAGGTTTGGGAAAGTAACTTCATATCTTTGTGTTTCAGTTTCCTCATCTGTAAAATGGCGGTAGTAATAAATAATAATAATAGTGCTATTTTCCTACCTACTTCACAAGGGCATAATGACAATTAAGGTCTGTGTAATTTCTTGAAAATTTGAAGGTGTAAATTGACACTAATATTAGTTTCTATTGAACAGAGTAGAAAAAAATATGACAGCTACTAAAAAGAATTGATTGCCGTATTGTAGGGCAGTAGGATTTCTTAGTGCGTGTTCAATATTTGGCATTGTGACTGCCAGGGCCCCAGACCAATCTTAGCAATCTCAAACTTGTAGTATGAATAACCAAATAGTGCTCTTTGGTGATGAACAGCATAGAAAAGTTTTTTGCCTTGCTATTTTATTACATACGCACACCTTTAGCTATTTGGTGTTTACAGCAGTCTATTCTCCTCAAGATACAAATGTGAATTTAAAAGAAAAATCTTTCCTTTTTTAATTCTGCAGGCATTGAAAATGAATAATAATTAATAATCACAAAGACAAAGATTCCTTTCAGAGTAAATAATAGGCCAGGTGTAAATCAGGTAAAGCAGGTGTAAATCAGCTTAATTTCAGTGGAGCATCATCAGTTTGCACTACTTGAGGAT
The DNA here is from genome assembly GCF_965140235.1 of Caretta caretta. NCBI lineage: Eukaryota > Metazoa > Chordata > Testudines > Cheloniidae > Caretta > Caretta caretta. The sequence goes on along the minus strand of NC_134216.1, from coordinate 48,713,929 downwards.
CTGTTCAGTGTCACTACAGATATGTTGAATTTAGATTTCAAGGAGTAGCTGAAATATTTTTGGCTAATTAGAACCCACATAGAAATGCCATGTGGAAATTATGTATACAATCTGCACCAAGAAGCCTCCCTGTTTACTTCAGGCTTGTCAGGTAGTTTAGGCACAAAAGTTAATGCTTTTTCATTACTACAACCTAATATTGTCATTACTTTTTTATTAAAATAAAACAGGTTGTACAGTGACTAAGCATTTCTTTTCACCATTTGCAATACAAAGACTGTATCATTGTGTTAATTCATGAGAACCCCAGATAGTGAATTGACTAAAAATAGACCAGTCTATGGTAGTTTCATTTTCCAAACTGAATGAATTGAAACAAGTGAAGATAATCTTACCTCTTCCCCCATTTGCCAGTAATCCTAATCCCACCAAGGGAAATCTTGCCAGGATAAGCCACTTCAGATCCCACTCAGACTTGAGTTATTCTGGTACTACCTGTCAGCAAACCATATAATCTGATTAATCCAGGAGATCATATCCAAGTTGGAAATATCAGTGAAAAGCACACACCACCTAGATGAAAGAGTCCAGGAAAGTCATAGGTAACTCTTGTGACTCAATGTCTGGCCAGCAGCAGAACACACAAAGCTTGTTGAGGTATCATTAGAACCAATCAGACCCAGTGGAACTTTTTCAGAACAGTCACTGTAGCTCCTCCCCTTGTCAACCAGCAATCAACCAAAAGAGTAAGAACTCTTCCCCCTCTCCCTCAATTTCCCCCATACTTTGGCTGCCTTTAGGTCCAGCTCACCAATATTGAATGGCAAGCGTCTGGCTCAAAGGTATCGATATACTATTGGCTGTCTGAAGACATGCCATTGCCCCAAAAGTTAGACCAAAAGTGTAATTCCTGACTCACGTGTCAAAGCCAGCACAAGCAGAATAGTGTGATTATATGGCCATATCATAGTAAGAACCATTATCCAAGGTAAAACACAGTAAATAAAAAGGTGAAAGACAGATTCAATATCACTTTTCACTAACAGGGCACCATTCCTATGGGTTTCACCAGGTGCGCAGCCCAGTCTCAGGGTCAATAGTATCACTGAGTTCTGAGGAAAGAAAAATGGCACATTCTACTCAGGAGATTTTGGGGACCACAATCCAATGGGAAATCCTAAAGGGAGGAAACAGGAGTGATAGAAAGCAGTCGGCATTATGACCAGCAATCAGTTCTTGCTGAACTTATGCGACAACAGCAGGACATGGCCAGTATTATTCATTATATAAACTCTGAGGGCCTTATATGATATCCTGCGTCCTTCCTGAAAACCTTTTCAAAGATACAATTAGCAGCTTCTGTCTAGCCCCAGTAAACAATGAATCCCAAACTATATTATGTTGGGGGGGGGGAGAAGGAGAAATAAGCAGGAGGAGGCATTTGCTCAGGTGAAGCCATACGATTTCTTTCTTTCTGAAATACTGGTCACCCTTATCTCTTCCTAAGGACTCTCTCCTCACCTTCTCAGCACACCTTGTGCTGACCAGCACAACTGATAAATGTATGTCCAACTATGCAGGAAATAGACTAAGTGCATGTACCAATATGAAGGACCCAGCAAGCCTGTTTGACCTTGGAATCATGTGCAAAGTCATTAGAACATTCATTGGGACATCACTGTGGCTACTAGTGTGAGTGACTGTTAGGGGTTCAGGGATGATTTGGCACACTTGGAAGTTAGCAACTGCCCTAATCACCCACCCTAAGGCTGGCACATGGGGGATCCATAATCTGAAAGTAAGTAAAGTATTATTTTTAAGCAGTTGACATTTGTCTCCAGATATCTCACAGTGGTTTAGGTAATTGCTTCAGTCAGGATTCACTGTACACACCTCTCCACCCACTCCATTTCAGCCTACAATTTTTTGATTAAAATAATTGTCATCTTGTCTTACTCATAATTTACCATTTTCAATAAGAAATAATGTTCTATAGTGTCACGCCAAAAAGTGATGCAACCTTATGTGACCTACAATAGAAGCTATTAGGTCTTCAGAAAACCAATATAAATCTGATAGGCTAAAAATCAGCTTTTAATAATTTTCTTTGCTACTCAAATATCTGGCAAACACTTGCCTTTAAATTCTAAAGGTTCAGCTTGAAAGGATGTTGTAGGCTCATGGCTATAAAAAGCAGTTTAACATTTATTTTGGAGATGAGAAGTAGAGTAGGCTTCTTATCTACTGTGTTTAGACACAGTAAGAAACGTAATAAAAAGTTAGCTGGAACAATGTACTGTCCTCAGATTTGAGTTTAAATCTGAAAATGGAAAGCTGGCCAAAGCTTGGATTAGTGCTCCGACTGAAGCCTAATTGGGCTCTAATCCTCTGTCATCATGGGAGACAGGAAAATTACAGATCACAAACTACAGTGTTCCTGAACCCAAATGACTTTAGAGGCTTCTCAAAAGTCATGCAATATCCAGTAATTCAACATAATTCCATCAATGTTATCAATAATTTGCCTATAAAAACCAGTTTTGTAAAACCTTGATATAATGACAAAGAGAAAAAAAATAAATGTTAAGGATTTTAAGGGCAGAACTTTTCATTGTTCCAGCTTTGTTATAAACTTCCATTTATTTCTACATGCTCCTCTTGAACATATCCAGTAATTTTGCCAGAGTATTTAAGACAAATTCTGCTCTCAGTTACACCTTCAGTGGAGTTTGTCTGGATGAACACTGTGCCTCTCCTTAATGAAGGATCCCCTGCTCTCTCTCCTTTTACTTCCTTCAGTGTCACTGCATTTCTAGCTGAGAAGGGCTTGGGCATGCTATTTTCAAAGCCACTCTTGAATTCATCAGAATGGTCACAAGACAGTGACACAAAGCATTTATTTCCCCTGCAAGGGCAGAGTGAATTTTCTCGATAGGCGTCTCACAAGGCCTTTGGCAGTCTAGACATGAATGGTCAAACTCGAACCCAAGTCTGGGTCCTTCACATAGAACAATACACTAGGACTGCTAAACACACTTATTTATGAAAATGGTAATAGTGGAAACTTGAACTTTTCTTGCATGTTGGAGACGAAATGTTAGTGGTCTAAATATCAAATTTTAAATACGTTGATACACTTGGATCACATACTTAAATCCCAGCAAAGTCAACCCACCACTTCATTCTTCAAAAGCAGATAAAAATCAGGTGGGTCTGTCTTTCTGTCTTTCAGGTGAAAACCTAGAAACTGAAGTTTTAACTGGTTTCTGTGGATAAGAGATCCCACAGCATTTTTTTTATAAGGGGAAGGATTTGCCCTGGTGTCTTTGTCCAATGTCAACATTCCCTATCTCTACGGTCTCCTGCACCAGATGTTATACACTGTATATAGCACTTCTAGAGGGGGTGGGAAACCCCAAATCAGCACTGAGGCAGCTACCACCTTGGGGAACAAAGCAACACTCTAAACTCTTCCTAGAAACCACATGTGGAAGGACTAGGTCTCAAGATCACACCCAAAGATTTGGGGGTAAGAAGGGGCGTGGGAGAGCTCAGCTCCAGAGGTTCTAAGAGAGAAATTATACACCTCTTATATTATATACCTCTTTAAATACTTTAACATTCCATTTGTGAAACATATTGTGCTTATGCATTGTCCACAGGAAAAAGTTGCACCAGTTTAACTAAGAGTTTTTAAACAAATTTAGTTAAACCATTGCAAAAAATCTGTTTAAATTATCTTCTTCTGATTATGAGTGATATATTTCAGTTAATCACAAACTGATTCCAAATCAGTTTATACTAATCCTAAAAATGATTTTCTTAAATGAGACTAGGAGTGTGCAACACAGCTTTTTGCACCACGTTAACAGCAAATTGTTGTTTTTAAATCACTCTTTAAATGAAACCAGTCCAAACTATCTCATGTATCTCAGCCCTTACATTCCCTGATTTAGGACAATGGACTCTATCTAAAGAGAAGGTTCAAAGGATTAGAGTTCCTTTCCCAGGAGCCCATCTCAGCAATTCCAGAGCAAGTTAAACACAAACAAAACATAAATTGACACAAACAAATTGGCAGGACATGTAATCTTTTAGCCACACTATAATTTTCTGTTGAACATTACAACTACCGAGATATAAAAAAAACCTGAACCCATTTTATAAGTTTATCTGGTTTAATACTTAACTATTGGTCCTTCTCCCCCTCCATGTTGGTAGGAAATTACTTTCTTTTCTACTCCCAGCTCCTCTCTGTAGAACTTTTGATTAGGTAGGAAAATATCTGAACTGCTATTTTCCATCATTCAAATGAACAGAATGTCAGGTGTCTGAAAATCTTTGTTGAGTGTCAGCTAATTCTTTATCATTTATAATCATATATCTCTTTTATATTGCTAAAGCTAGGCCACATCATCATCACTACACACAAAGAAAAGGCTAACGACAGTATTCTGTGAATGTCTGCCCACAAAGAAAAGAAAGTGCTGAAATCCTTACTATAGTAGTTTGAATTCATGACAATGTCCTCCTATGTCAATGCTCTTATGACAGTGCATTGTTAGATGGAGGTCAAAAGAATATTTAGATCATTGACATGAGATAGAAAAAATTGTGCTTGTGACAAAGCAATCTTCATCACAGAACGAATGCTATTTTTTTAAATGGGAAAAATGTTTTCATATCCACCCAATATATTTATAGTTCAGCCTTTGTTATTCCAGAAATTATTGGGCTATCTCCTCAGATGATGTAAATTGACATTGATCTATTTCCTTCAAGGATCTATGGAACTTTGCACAAGCTGAGTATCTGGCCCATTGATGGTGCAAGTAAGATACGTCAAATGATAATGCTGGTACTTAAAACCAGCAGCATTTTCCACCTTGATTGGAATGGGAATGAGATTAGATATCTCCCCCTTAGTCTTATCACTGGGTATTGTAGCTAAAGATCTGGTAATTTATTTGCATTTATCACAGCTGTCAAATACAACTTTTAAAATGGTTTTAAAATCCCATTGGACTGCATTTTCCCAACTTGCTTTTTAAAATCTGAAGTTTGAATGTCATCAATGCCATGACAAGAAGTAACATCACTTCTTAAATGACGTGGACCAGTTAGCCCTAATTAGATCAGTAACATCGGTGGTGTGGGCTCTAAGATCAATATAATCAGATACTGGTAACAGGTTAATGATATCTCAAAAAGTTGACACCAATGATCAAAAATTGATAAGATTGCAGATTACCAAGGTTACACATTTTATGTAAACTAGAGGGTTGTGTTTAGAACTTAACCAAATTTAGGCTGAGAGATATATGAGCGAGACGATTCAAAAGAAGGAATATAATCTTATGAAATGTGATCTTAACGCCTCTATATTGACACCCTAATGTGTCATGTGGCAAGTATGAGATGAACAGTAGGAGGCTCAGTACTGCAGTTAGAGTTTAATGGATGTCATTCAGCTTTTACTCTTGGTCTTTTCACAGTTTGCTTAGTGGATGACAAGGAAGGGAATATGGGCTGAACAAAAATCTTTGGTTTTCCCATGTTGATGATAAGCAGTGTGTCAGAATGGAAACACTGCTTATTTGATGCTACTTAAATATAGCTAACATACTGTGAGTTCAGTCTTGCCAGAGTTTACTGTTATATTGCAAAGATAGCAAATAATTTAGGTCCAGATTCAAGAAATCACTAAAGTATGTACTTAAAGCTAAACATGCACTTAAGTGCAATTCCTACACAGGGCTTTTCTCCTGAATCAGAGTATTAGTCTGCATGTGCCTTGGTTAGCTATAATAAGTTGAATACCATAGATAACGATTATGATTTTTGGATATTTTTACCATTAGCAGTTAATAGGGGTCTATCCAATGGATGAAATTACATGCTTCTTTTAGCACAGTATGTTGACATGAAAATATCTTGCTGGAGTTTATAGCTTCAGGGTGCTATTTTCCAAAGTTGAGCAACAGAATCTCCCTGAGAAAAAACAGAACTTATTTCTCATGGTTTTGCTCTATATTTTGGAATGGCTTCTAAGAAAACATGCTGAGGACATAAGTCCTTGCCTTTCCAGATAATAACAGAGAGCAAGAGACAGGCTGTCATTAGTGTGGTCACATTTATATGTAGATTCCTCCATGTTTTTCAAGAGTATATGTACTGGTGTGAATATTGTGGCTGTGGCAGAATTTTAGCAAGGGGGAATGTAAGGGGACTGTTGCCCCTTACTAACATTCAGTGGGGGTGTTTTAGTTGCTAGCTCCCAGTACAGTAAAAGGGGAAGAGTCTATGGGAAATCAGGACCCTGAGACTGACAGTCCCCAGGAACAATGTGGAGAGGCCAATGCTCCAGGTCAGCCTGAATGTCAGGGTGGGCAGGCTAATCAGGGAGTCAGGAGGCCAGGGAGGTGCCGTCCTCTGTGTGAGCTGGACTTGCCTGGGTCAGACAGAGTGGGGCCGAGCTAAGGAGAAAGCAGGAGCCCAAGCTAAGCTGGAGAGTAGAGCTGTGTCAGATCCAGAGGGACCAGAAAAGCAGCCCAGAGAGAGGAGACCCTGTCCTGGGAGCAGAGCTGCAGCCCCAAAGCCAGAGGCACAGCCCAGAGAGAGCAGACCCCGTCCTGGGAGGAGAGATGCAGCAACCAGAGCCAGAGGGGCCAGAAAAGCAGCCCAGGAAGCAGGTCAGTGCTGGGAGCAGAGTCACAGAAGCAGCCTGCAGAGCAGACCTGTCCTGGGAGCAGAGCTGTAGCAACCAGAGCCAGAGGGGCCAGAGAAGCAGCCGAGGGAGCTGGAGGCAGAGCAGCAGCCATGCTAAGGTAGAGTGGAGCTGGAGCTAAGACAGAGTGGAGCTGGACCTGGACCTGGGGCTGGAGCACTCCGGAGCCGGGTGTCGTGAGCAGCTGGGGAGAGCGAGGGGGGACCCTGGGCAGTAGGCCCAACACAGGGAGACACCTCAGCCAGAAGGCTCTGCAGGCCAGATTCGAAGGGGGATTGGTAACCTTGACAGGGCAGGAGCAACGCTGGGAAGAAGGGCCCTGCCACCTAGAGCCTGTGGCCACCACCAGAGCAAGTGTCCAACCCACAGCATCCCTGCAGCACAGCCAGGCCTGAGAAGAAGGCCTGGGACTTACAAGGAACAGACTCTGAACTGCCCTGACATTCCAGAGACACTGATGTTCCCTGCCTCAGAGCGGGTTGATGTGTTTTCTTTAACCTTTCCCATTTTCCTTTATTCTTTTTAAAATTAATTGTTGATTAAATAACTTGCATTTGCTTTAAATTGTATGTTATAGTCAGTGGGTCAGAGAAGTGCCCAGTGCAGAGAGAGTACCCCGGAGTGGGGACACCCTAGTCCCTGTCCTAGGTGACCACAGCAGGGTTGGGGGTCGAACCCCGCAAGAATCCTGGGCCCAGCCTTGTTGGGGTTACAAGGACTCTTCCAGGCAGGAGAGTGGAAGGGGAGTCTTCAAGGGCAGGGAGGCCACTCTGTAAAGGAAGTGGGAGCGAGGACTCAGATCCTTTTGCTAGCCCACTTCACCGGCGTAGTGCAGAAGCCAGGAAAGTTCCCCACAATAGCGGGACTATTCCCCTGCTTACATATATATGATTTTTGTATGTACCTGTTGGTAGTAAATTTTGCAGCTGCTGAGAGCAGGCATGCTGTAAATGATTTACACTGAATTAAAATAACTATTTAAAAAGCTGATCATTTTATTTCTCATTAAAATGAAGGAACATTGAATTCAAGATGGCTGTGTCAGAGCCTGAATGTGAAGGAAGGTTGGGACTGGGAATACTGAGGACCAGAAACTCTTACCTGAGAATCTGAATACAACTATATTACAATAAAACTAGAACAGTCAAATACAGTAACTTCTCCTGATGCAGCCTGAACTGCCACGAGCAGAGCTTTCCTTTCTGACCAGAGCTCAGCTTTGCCCATTGGGCTTTTCCTGACTCTAACAGTTTATCCAATAAAGACCCAGTTGCCTCCTCTCACCTTCACTAATCTCTCCATCTCACTTTCCCACCTGATGATTAAACTGCAGGAGGGTGACTTTCAAAACCACAAATGGAAGTTAAACACTTAACTGCCAAGGACTTTCAAAAATGGCAGCTAAGCATTGCCTTTCAATGGAAGGTGGCTGCCCAGCTGTATTTGTGCCTTTGAAAATCTCCTCCAAGTAAAGTTACATGTACCTCTGTATGTGGCTGTACTACCAAATTACTACTTTGTTAGTTCCACAACTGAAAAGTACTATTGCACACCTAATGTTCTTGCACATTTGAATAATCATGTATGTCACTAGTCTCTTCGCAGTTTCTGTATATATTTAACTCCGAAAACCCAATAAGCAAGAAAATGACCATCACAGAAACACCTAAATTAACTTTGTTTTCCAATTACTACATTTAACTTTACTTTCTATTTTCTCCTTAGGGTCCTATATTCAAGTTCATTTCAGGGTAGGATTGGAATACTTTGGTTGTTGCTGTTGTTGTCGTCAAAATTAAATTACCTTCTAATCCCAGCTGAGTCGGAGTCCAAGATTAGATCTGATGTTTTTTAAGAAGCCTCATTATAAAGGCTGTATCAGTGTAGGAAAAAGAAACAAAACACAACAAAACAGAAGTGTGATCAGGATTCATATACCATTCACTAAGTAGGGGAAATTAAGCTAGGTAAAATTCTACCGCATTTCAAAGGGGGGGCAGAGGGGAAAGTGGCTTTGTTGTGATTCAACCTTCCTAATCTCTGTCTGAACAATTATAAAATGCAAATATTTATACATTTGTGCATATTGCAATCATCTCCCTTATTATCCAAACAAATGTTACAATTCAGAAGGCAGGTTTAGCAATAGTTCCTGTCTTGGACTAGGCGGTGCTTTTTTTTCCTGGTGCACAGAAGCAGATTGTGCACAAACAGCATCAAAAAAACTTTTTGTGAAGTGTGCTTCCAATGAAGAAATAGTTTCCACAATATTCTGATCCTATTTCTACTAAACTGTCTTGCACTGAAAGAATTGTGTGATTTTTAGGTGTAGTCTCATACTTGAAATGTGTAACATAGGGAAACTCCGGGCAGACTACATATTGTGTAGCGAGATGTTTGTAGAAGACTATAATTTTGAGATGCTCCCTCATAAGGGATAGTATTATCAACATAGGAATATGGGGATGTGCCCTGGAGGCGAGGGGTTGGGAACACCTCATGGCTGTTTGTAACAGTTCACCAGAGATGCTCTCCAGTTTGTTTTATTAAAGATTTATTCCTTTCTCATTCACTCGTTTGTTATTTAATGAACCCCAAGATCATTACATGGCGTCAGATGTGCTGAATGAGAAGGAAACTATAGCCATTTTTGAAGTTAACTCCTATGTTTGCACCTGAAAGCAGAGACAAAGGGAGGCACCAGAGAAGCACGTGGAGGACGAGGCAAAGAGGCTTTTGCATATATTTAGTGAGCACAATAGTATCTTGACTAGCTTCAGAAGGGGAAAAAAATTGAAGGAGGGAAGGGAGGAATCTTCTTGAAACTGTGATGTTCAATGAGACCAAAAAAGGGAGAACATAACAGTGAACTAATATCTGACTATAAGCATCAAAGAAGAGGAATTTGTTCATTTCAGGGGTATACTACTACAGGAGTAATGAGAGTAAAGAAAGAGAAAACTGAGGCTGCACATCAAGAAAATTTCTTAATGAGATTTACCTGTCTATTCGAATAATTTCTTACAGAAAGTTCAAATATCCTATTAAGTTGAGATGTTTAGAATTAGAATAAGCAAAATACTGGCACCCCACTACAATTGGGACACAAACACTGGAAACTGTACTTATGGACTAGTCCAGAACTGGCCTGAAAGTGATCTGGATGATAGGTCTGTTTCTTTTCTAACTTCTGTTATCTAATGAAAGAAGTGATTGAAACTTCTAATAATTTATTTTGTACTTCTCAAACTTTAATATTTCAGGTGATATTTTTGTCAACATTTTCTATCATATGGTAGGTTGGGTTTTTTTAAATTTCAAATTACCCTATGCAGTGTCTAAATTTATAAAAATATGGGAAATTCTAATAAATCCTTAATTATAACAGTGTACATTCCCCTGCTATAATTAAAAGTTCTGTCCTCTTTTGCAAAAATGCTTCCTTTATACCAGTCTCATCAAAATAGGCATCTTGGTTGCATCTGGCTCTGAGAAAGAAAGCATCATGTTGTGGCTTCTATAGAAAAAGTGGTATTAAAAGCATTCTTTAAAAGAATTCCCACCGTTCTTTTCTCTTTATATTTTACTTCTGATATTTTTATTGTGGCTTCCAGCTATACTTAAGGGCCATGGGCTGAACAGAAAGCACAAAGATTTAAAAGCATTTAAAATCTTAAATAGATTAGATTTTAAAAAGCTTGTGAATAAGGGCTATTATTATAGGAGTTGTCTGTAGGGTACCTATTACTGTAGGTAGAGCAGAAGGCCCTGCTACATGAAGAGAGAGGGGTGTATAAATCTGTCCTCCCAAGTAACCTGCCCATCAGTATAACAAAACATATATTTGATGAACAAGTGGCACTGTGGAATAATGGAAATGGGCGGTGGAAGCTACCCTGGGAATTGTTGTTTTTAATGGAGTCTGTAAGGCATTATGAACAAAATTTTATTTAGGAAAATAGCTGCATACAGTACACAAAGCACAGTTCTGCTCTTTCATCACGGCAAATTCAGACTAACACCCTTGATCTCAGTGGAGATAAATTGGATTTACACCAGTGTCATCTGAGAGCAGAATTCTGCCCACAGACTAACAGTTTTCTGTGTGTAGGTGCTTTCTTCCTCTCTTCTGATTCATGTAAAGCAAAAAAAAAAAAAGTATATGTATCATTACCTTTTTGTTATTGGCTGTATGGATAAGAACCTGCTATTATTGTTGTAGGTGTAATGTGGGTGATACATTTTGGGTCCCTTTGTTTTGGCTCAATGCAGCATATAAATCAAAAATTGTTATGTACAGTATGCAAGTTGCCTACCCTCGGGAGTTTACTGTGCCTGCATTTTTACAAGTTTAACCTCAAAACTGATGTTCAGAGATTTAACTATTCCAGGCCTATCATTTCCATTAACGAGGGCTACAAGTCTCTCAAGACCTGTGCATTCAGGTTTCTATATAGGAGATAACCTGCCTTAAGAGACCTAATAGAATAAAGGTTGTGGGAGATAAGGACTTTATACCCTCTCCCCAGACAGCAAGTGAATTACATTCATTTGTAGCCTAAAATGTTTTGATAAGTTCAGCCTGCTCTTGTAATAAAGCTACAGTAGCAGCCTCTTGCCCAACTGTCCCCGGGGCTGAGGATCACTGAAGAATACAATCAACAGAAAACCCTTGTATGATATGGTTCAATTGTTTGGAGTCACTGTATTTCACTGTTTTCCATCCAACATACACACATCAGACCTCACCTTCACATGACTACTAGGATAGTGGTTTCAGTAACATTTTCAATAAATGTTTCAGTTAAAATTCTTTAAAAATTGGAAATAAATGAAAAATGGGTCCAAGCCTTGTGAAGCAAACAGCTTTGAAATTGAATTTTTTGCAATCAAAAAAAGTTATAACCAACTGTCTCAGGTCATCGGTGATAGTTCGTGGCAAGGAGGAACTCACACCCAATCTGGCCCTTCTTTCTCCCAAGTGGCTACTCTTATGGGGTTTTCTGTTTTTCCTCATGTGGAACTTGATTGGGCTGCAACCTTAGTACAGTCATATCAAGCTCTCCTTGCCTAAGTACTCTTTCTGTTAAGTAGTTTATTCCAACTGGGGATTTTTTTCTTTTGATTTTGTTTCCCCATCTTCAATTCTCAGCTCCCCTCTTGCTTTTTTCTTTATTCCTGATCTCTGACTTTTTCCCTTTATTGCTTTATATACGTCATCACTGTAGCTACTAGGTGTCAAAACTGCTCACACCAATGCCACATTACCATTCCCTGAACAAAAGAAAGACAGCAGAAGCCAGCCTAGCTGACCTGCTAACTAGCTAGCCCCATGTAACACACTAGCTTTTTACCTGAAATATATTACATGTCATTTGGTGATGGAGGCATAACACTATGCTTTCCTGCTCCCAATTCAGAAACTTCCTTTTTAAAAGAAACTATAGAGCCAGTAGTTAGTGGTACAGATGTGAAATGTGGCAGGAAATCACAGTGGGCCTAAGTGAGTAATAAGAGTTGTGATCCATTGAAAAACCACAGAATACCCACATGCAGTAGCTAGAGTTCAGTTTTAGAGAAGATTTTACAAATATTCTGTAGTGTATAAGAATAGGACAATATCCTTTTAAATAATTTGCAAGCTCTCTAGTAGCTGTGACCCTGTTCTGTGTGTTAGACACAGAACTGCAGGATGTATACAGCTAGACCTTACATGTCTGCGTATATTTAGGAAACACAGTTATTTGTGACCCAGGTGTACCCATGTGGTTTCTTCACATTGTTTCTTTTTGTGTAAAGAGCAAAAAGACACAATACATTCCAAGCAAAGAGATGCTGAACTACATATGTGCAACTAGGTACCTGTGCCATGGGTAGCAATCCTCCTCAGTCCCTGTGGAGATTAGAATTCTAGACTCATCATCCTGGAATGCTCCCTCATGGCAATACCCAGCACTGCAGCACCTCTGCCTCAGCTTTCCCACAACAAGCACCAACTTTAGAAGTGACTCGGCTGAAGAAAGCATTCAACCCCTTGCAGGGTAAGAGAGTCCCTTAGTCCAAGTCCAAAAATACCGATAGAGCTCACTGACTTTATCCTTCAACCACTGTGTTACAGGCAGTCTCCTAGCAACAACAGCCTGTTTCATTGTCTATCCACCAGCTCCTGGGTGCCAATCAACCCAACCACTTGGATCAGATCAGTCCTCTTAGCAAGGGCCTCTGGAAGGCCACTGCCTTGAGTTAGTGCATTGCTCCAGTCAATTTCTCGTCTCACATTACAGCAGCCAACTCATTCTGCTTCCCAGGCATCCCTCAACTGCTGGGCTTTCTGCCGTTTAAATTACATCCCCCTAAACTGTTAATACTTAGGTCTTTTTCTCCTCTCTGGATGCCCTCCTGCATCAGGAGTAGCCACAGAAGACTCCGCTCCTCCTACACTCCTTTCCTCAGCTGCTCTAGTCTCTTCCTGCCCCTCTAGGGGATATGGGAGCCTTGCCTCCCAGGACTACCCTGCCTGCTTCCTCATTCTTCTTGTAAGTCCCACACCCTGCACAGGTGTAGCAGGGCAAGGCTAATGGAACAGGGCCTCCTGACCCTGAAAGAGGCTGTACTGGTACCCTTAGCACTGTGAAGCTACTGACATGAGTTGGGGCATCTAGGGGTATCCCATAGCAGTCCTGTCTCATTCAGTGAACATCAGTTTGTACTGTTGAACATGTTATGCATACTGCATATACCCAGGAAATAAAGTTTTCACTGAAGCAAAGTGCACTTCAAAGAACCCCTGACTCAGGCTCCGATTCCTGTAAAGACAAACATATGTCTAACTCTGTGCATGTGAGTAGTCCCATAGGCTTATCTTTACACGTGTGAAGTCAATGTGTAAGGGCTTTGCCAAATCAGGTGCTCCAGAGTAGTATCTAGCCAGACAGTTTTAAATTGTGGATATTCATCTTCTTTGAAAGGAAGGGGCGGGAAGAAAATTCAAACAAGAAATGACATTAAGAGAAAGTTAAGGTTACACAATTAGACATGCAGAAGCCAGGAAAAGCTAAGAGATAAAGACTGGATTTATTTTTATGAAGTAATGAAATCTACAAAACAGATCAAATTTAAGAAAATCCTTACAGTGCTTTTAAAGTTATGAGCAGTTGAAATTGCCAGATCAAAAATTTTCCTTTCTGTATTTAATCCATACTGAAAGCTAAATCACATTAGACTGTTGGGACTGTGAAGTGCTTTAACTTTGAATCAGAGAACATGAAAGATAGATGGAAATGGTGGTAGTGTTGAAATAATCCAATAAATGTGGGCTCAGTCATATACTACACAGAAACTAAAATCAGACTGCTTAATATTTATAGATCAGCAACCATCTATTGTGACAGTTGGCGTACTTTAGAGAGGGGATAGGGAATTACTGTTTTGCAATCAAGCTCATGAACTCAATCTGCTTCAGTATTTTTAATTAGTGTTATTTCCTTTCCTTTCCATCCCTTACAAAAGTTTTTTTTTTAATTCAATAGTTAACAGACCTGAACAATTTATTCTTAGACATCTCAGCTATTGGACCCTCCATTAAATGTCATGTAATTTATTTCTGAAGGTTAACTATTATATGGTTTAACCAAAACATCCTCCTTCATTAAAGAATAACCAGAAAAAGAGGTACAACCTCTCAATAAGAAGAGAATTCAAAGACAGCAACATTTTCTTTCATGTTAGATTTATTGTTTTGTAGATAAAATATTGCAAAATATAATGCAGACCATGGGGTTTGTGGGTGAAGACAGGATGGGGAGGGGGGAAGTTTGGGAAAACATGTTATATAGTTGCTATTACTATCCACGGGAAATCATTATAGATTACCTACCTGTTAACATTAAAATTTAAACAACAAAACCCACAATATCTGAACAAAAAAATGAAGACGTTTGTCTTGCTCCATAGCTGAAGAGGCTATGAAGAAAGAGAGAGAGAGAGAAAAATAATTTATGGCAATTCCACTTTCTCTTCTATTTCACTTTTATATATTTTGTGAAATCCAGTTTCCTTCACAAACTCTGCCAGAGGAGATCTCATTACAAACAGAAGGACAGAGCAGATCCAGGACATAGTGCAGAAGGATCTTGCACAGCCCTATATCTTTCATTTGTCTTTTATTTTTTTGTCAAAAAAATTTAGTCTGTCCTTTGCCTCTTTGTCATTTCCTTGGCAGCTTACATCAGTTTGAATTTATTTCACGGCTTTTTCTTGGTTGTACATTATATTTTGGGTTCTGCTATTAGTTTTATACTGTACTCTACAGTAGCCAATGGGGAAATTCCAAAAGGTTTGGTTTGAATAATATCCAAAAATTCAAATACATTTCTAAACTGAGCCAAATCTCTGGAAATACAGCTGAAAATCTTAGGAGAACAGGCTAGCTTGTGAGCTTACTTGAGCTGTAGCTCACGAAAGCTCATGCTCAAATAAATTGGTTAGTCTCTAAGGTGCTACAAGTACTCCTTTTCTTTTTGCGAATACAGACTAACACGGCTGTTACTCTGAAACCTACTTATACTCTCTGATTCGAACTGATCCAAAAAGTAAATAGAGAGAGAATAGCATGTTGACCTATATGCTTCAGTATTGGGTGCCTCATATGAGGCAACTTAACATTATCTGATTTTCAGTCTTTTCAGCATTTTCTGAAAATCAGGCCCTTTTATGACAGTTCAGGTTAGACACTCAACAGATAAGGCACTCAAAAATTGCGAGTCACTTTTGAAAGTTCACACCATTATATCTACTATAATATGTAGTTGAGAAAATTGAAGGAAGTGCAAGAAAGAAAGAAGGAAAAGATAGTGGAGAACTGCCTAACTTGGGAGAAGAAATTTGTATTTTAAAAGAAATTCTTTCTATAACAATAGTTCTTTTCATACTATAGTATCCCTTCTCCTATTTAGCATCATTGCTAGATTTTCAATTCAGCAGGGCAGGATACATGTCTTAATCTATAGCTTGCAAATCACCTGTACAGGCAATTGAACTGCTCATAATGGCAGAAGCTACATAAATTGTATGTATATTTTATGTTGCTCAGAAGCAGGGCGAACCATTTCAACGAATTAGTGTGGGAGAGGTGGCAGAAGTCATGTGTATCAACTAGATACTTGGTTACCCAGCCTTCTTTCAAATCTTTAAGATGCATTCTTCTTGCTATATTCATGCACAGCAACTCTAACTCAAAGTGGTACTGATGGGAAATACACAGAATAATCCAAACCGTGACAATTGTGGACTATTCCCTTTCCCCTTCCCTTTTCAAGGAGACCTACTGCATGTAGGCAGCCCTCTCTCCTTCCATTTTTGATTTTTGCAGCCAATGTCATTCCGGGAAATACCCCCATATACTGGTGAAGAGTTTGAATTTGGCCAGTGCATAGTGGTATGGCATACTTACATGTTATGGTTATGAGAGACACCTTGAAAATGTGAATTTAGTATAACTGATACAGCAATGCCTGTCTGCATCTACAGAGAGCCTGAAACAATAATTCTGAGGGATCTGATTGGGCCATTCATTTCAATGGATGTTAGCTCAGATGCCAGCTTATTTTAAATGTCAACTATTTCACTACTGACCATGAAAGAAAAGAAAGAAAGTACCATATTAGAAGATCTACACTGTACACCGTGAGTGACAGCTCATTTTGGCACCACAAGATTTAGAATAATATTACCAATTACTTATTTTTTTTCCCCAGTGAAGAAAGAGCCAAGGTCAAGGAACTCAGCAAGGCATCTGAGCCCCAGTGAGAGGCAGGCAAGTCCAAGAATCCCAGTGTTGGGTCGCCCTCAAAGTTATATAAGTATGATAGAATTATAATTATGTAGTAGTAGAAATAAAGGTAGACAAAAGAGTATATAGGTATTGTAAAAAGGTATGAACATCATTTCCATGCTGTTGAATGTCACTCTGTAACAAATGCAAGGCCAAAGTGCTAATTATTTCAGGCCAGTACAGGACAAAGAGTCTGTGCTGGAAAGTGATAAGAACTTTGAGGAAACAATGCTGTTCTTTAAAACAACACCCTGATGATCTTCCCCTGCGGGGGCCCCTTGTCATGCCTATGTAAATCTTGGTATCCAAAGAGGGAAAAATAGGTAGTGGGATAAAACTTGTTAAATGAATCAAGAGTCATAGATTGTGTTGTTTAGTAAAAGAATGAATGATGAGTGCATGGAATTGAGAGCCTGAAGCAGGGAAATAATTGGTTAGTAAATGGTGCCAGCCTAATCCTAAGAATTTCAACCTTGATATCGATGGCCCGAAGAATATGCAACGTGGAGATAACCGGATGACTCCCGGAGGGCGAACCGGAATCCACCCAAAACGCATCAAGGAAGAACAAGAAGGTAACACCTACCCATCATGGAGCTGTCATGGATGTACCACCTGCTGATTGAGCTGATTGATGGTCATCTCAATTGTAAATTCAGTATGATGAAGCAACTTCCATAGACTTGTATTGAACCAGAGACCTATAAAAATTGAGTCCAGGGACTGTGTTCTTTGAGTCTGGTTCTACGACCACCTTCCAGGAGCATCGGATGCACATCTGACAATGACTCAGCTCCTCTCTCGTGTCTAGGCCACTTGGCCAGTGACTTGGCACGAGCAACATCTAGGCTGGTAACTATAACAACCTTTATGTAGAACCTCTGTGTGAATGTCTGTGTCTGTGAACGGATCTATATAGAAATTGCATATAGGAATATTTTGTTGTATTTACAATAAACGTGGCAATTTGCCTTGTCCCTCTTACAAGATCCTGTTGGTATAATTTTTATTAATGTAACACCAGCAGAGACCAGAGATCATGTGTAATCTCTACTGAGAGCTGGGTCTCATTTTGTTATCTCAAATGGTTGGAGCTAATGTTGTGGGTGGAGATTAGAAAGGTACCACTACCTTTTGTTTCCCCAGTTCAGGGGATAATCAATACAGTCAAATATCCTGCATTCATGAAGTTATCTCCACAGATTTTAGGATGACCTAGGTGAGACTTAAAGGGAAAAAAAAACATTTGCAAAGGTTAATACAAGGCTTCATGCTAGCAAAGCAGAACAAGTGAAAAGAGACAGTTTTGGAGATCAGCGGTTTGAGTGCACCAAAGGCCTGAAATCGACTTAGGCACATTGCTTGTAAGATTAAAAAAAATACTTATGAACAAAGGAAAATAATGAAACAAGAATATTACAACTTCCCAAAGGATTGAAGTCACTAACTTGTGCCCAAGGCTTTTTTGCTCAAAACTCTCATCACAGAATTCTCTATTTCTCTGTTCAAGATTGTATAAGCAAATGAATTAACATGATCCAGGTTTCCTGAAAGCTGTTGCCTCTTCACCTGAGTCAGTTAATTTCCCGTGTCTATATCAGATTGTGAACCATCTGCAAACAAGAAAGAGGACTCACTATGTTTAAAAAACACCCATCCCCACCCCTAATGAATACTATGACCAGCCCTATTCAGGAATGTAAAAAGCTTTGTAAGCACTTTGTGGTAGACAACATAAGAATATTATCCAGTCAAATTAAGTTCCTTAAGCTAAAAATAAGCCTTGCAGCTTTGATGTATTCCAACTTCTTCTCATGCAAATCTACTGTACTGTATGAGGCATCAAATGGAAGCTAAAACAGGAGAAATCTTCACAAGGAAGCCAAATTTTAGGCAGAGGGAACTGTATAATAAAGTTAAATATAGACCTATGAAATGAAAACATTACCTTTAAATTTTAATCCTGAAGTGCTGAGTATCACAATTTTGTGACACAATGCACTAATGTACTTTGCATTAGTGCTAACAGTAGGACTTCCTTACCTGCCATCTTTAAGGGTTAAACTCTTTACTTCTGGCAGGAGGAAGCCCCAAGCATTACAGTGCCCTCTCTTTTCCTAATTTGAGCATAAGTATTGAAGATTTTATTCTCCTCAGTATTCTTTTCCTCAATTGTGTGTCCACCCCCATTACATCACATGGTGGGTGCTATCACTGTGCATTATTTGTGGCCAGTAAAGAAAGCAAAATACTTTATTCACATCTAACACCAATATCATTGCACACAAGGGCTGATAGAAAAATGTGGCTTCTTTCCTCTCTTACACAGAGGAATTGTGTCACATCATAAAACCATAGAAATGTAGAACTGGAAGGGACCTTAACAGGTCACCTAGTCCGATCCACTGTACTGAGGTAGGACTAAGTATTATCTAGACCATCCCAGACAGATCAGGACAGATGTTTATATAACCCGTTCTAAAAAGCCTCCAGTGACAGAGATTCCACAACCTCCCTAAATAATTTGTTTTAGTGCAGATACTCAGACTGAGGCTTGTGAGCAGCAAGTGGCTCTTTAATGTGTCTCCTGTTTTGCAGCACATGATATTAAAATACTGTGTGATTTAATTATTAACCAATCTAAGTTATTAACCAATCAAGATGCTTTTACTATGTTATGAGCCAACTGTAGTTGATAAAACAACAACACTTAGATTCATAGATACTAAGGTCAGAAGGGACCATTATGATCATCTAGTCCGACCTCCCGCACAATGCAGGCCACAGAATCTCACTCACCCACTCCTGAGAAAAACCTCTCACCTATGTCTGAGCTATTGAAGTCCTCAAATCGTGGTTTAAAGACTTCAAGGAGCAGAGAATCCTCCAGCAAGTGACCCGGGCCCCATGCTACAGAGGAAGGCGAAAAACCTCCAGGGCCTCTTCCAATCTGCCCTGGAGGAAAATTCCTTCCCGACCCCAAATATGGTGATCAGCTAAACCCTGAGCATATGGGCAAGATTCACCAGCCAGATACTACAGAAAATTCTTTCCTGGGTAACTCAGATCCCACCCCATCTAACATCCCATCATAGGCCATTAGGCCTACTTACCATGAATATTTAAAGATCAATTAATTACCAAAATAATGTTATCCCATCATACCATCTCCTCCATAAACTTATAAAGTTTAATCTTAAAGCCAGATAGGTCTTTTTCCCCCACTGCTTCCCTTGGAAGGCTATTCCAAAACGTCAGTCCTCTGATGGTTGGAAACCTTAGTCTAATTTCAAGTCTAAAACTTCCCAATGACCAGTTTATATCCATTTGTTCTTGTGTCCACATTGGTACTGAGCTTAAATAATTCCTCTCCCTCTCCGGTATTTATCCCTCTGATATATTTATAGAGAGCAATCATATCTCCCCTCAACCTTCTTTTATTTAGGCTAAACAAGCCAAGCTCCTTGAGTCTCCTTTCATAAGACAAGTTTTCCATTCCTCGGCTCATCCTAGTAGCCCTTCTCTGTACCTGTTCCAGTTTGAGTTCATCCTTCTTAAACATGGGAGACCAGAACTGCACACAGTATTCCAAGTGAGGTCTCACCAGTGCCTTGTATAACGGTACTAAAACCTCCTTATCTCTACTGGAAATACCTCGCCTGATGCATCCCAAGACCGCATTAGCTTTCTTCACGGCCATATCACATTGGCGGCTCACAGTCATCCTATGATCAACCAATACTCCAAGGTCCTTCTCCTCCTCCGTTACTTCTAATTGATGCATCATTTTGCTGTGAGAATCAGATTTATAAGTATTTCCCCGTCATACCGTTTAAATATGAATATATAGTACTATAGTAAGTGAAACAATGAATTCATACTACTGTGGCTCTTTTGAGTAATGCTGATCACTAATTTGGCTCCTGAACCACTGAGGTCTGAGAATCACTGTTCTAATGCTTAACTACCCTTACAGTTAGCAAGTTTTCCCTAATGTCTAACCTAAATCTCCCTTTCTGCAATTTAAGCCCATTACTTCTTGTCCTATCCTCAGTGGATAAGGAGAACAATCTATCACCCTCCTCTTTATAACTACCTTTCACATACTTGAAGAATGTTATCAGATCCCCCTCAAGTCTTCTCTTCTCCAGACTCAATCTTTCCTATAAGGTCATGTTTACTAGGCCTTTAATCATTTGTGTTGCTCTTCTCTGGACTTTCTACAATTTGTTCACATCTTTCCCAAAGTGTGGTGTCCAGAACTGGACACAATATTCCAGTTGAGACCTTACCAGTGCTGAATAGAGTGGAAGAATTACTTCTTGTGTCTTACATGCAATACTCCTGCTGATACATCACAGAATGATGTTTGCTTTTGCTCCCAACAGTATTACATTATTGACTCATATTTAGTTTGTGATTCACTGTAACCCCTGGAGACTAGGTGGGTGAGGTAATATCTTTTATTGGACCAATTTCTGCTGGTGAAAGAGACAAGCTTTCAAGTCACATCAAGCTCTGCTTTGGTCCCAGGAAAGGTACAGAGAGGGTGACAGTTAAATACAACCTGAAACAAAATGTTTAGCATGAGTAGTTGACACATATTCTAAGGACCATTCAAGGTGAAGTGGCCTGTTAGTACCCAGTCATAGGACAAAAAAAGGCAGTTAGTGGGTTACCGATTCTTGTAATAATAAAGACATTGGACTTAAGACCATGATTTTTAGTGTCTAGCAAAGTTATGAACTTAAGCTCCAGGCTTAACTTTTGAAGGTGTTAGGCAGATTTCCTTTGAGGATGAGGACTAAGAGGTCAGAGAGGGAGTGATTGTTCTGTGAAAAGTGTTCACCCACAGGGGACATGGTGTTTTTGTCGTATCATTTTTCTGTGTGAGTTCATTCAAGAGCCTAGTGATTTCATCCACATAGTTGTTATTGTGGCATTTAGTGCACTGGATGAGGTACACCATATTGTGACAGGCATGTGATGGACCTTGACTGGTGTGCTGTGGGCGGGGGGTGTTGAGCATAGTAGCAGTGGAAATATGTTGGCAGGTTTTGCATCTCTTCTTATGGCAGGTCTGGTGCTGTTTTGAGTGGGTGGGTCCTGGTTTGTGAGGAGTTTGCTTTTGTTGATGAGCTTAGAGAGGCTGGGGAGTTGTTTGAAAGCCAAAAGAAGGGGTCTGGGAAAGATTAATTTCAGGATGTGATCCCATTGAGTATGTGTTGTAATCGTTTAATGAAATCCCATATGGGTTCCAGTGGGGGGTGATAGGTGACAACTAGGAATATGTGGTCCAATGGATTGTTTTTCTATATTGAAGCAGGTTTTCTTGGGGTATTTGGGTGGCCAATTCCATGATGTGATCTACTTCTGTGGTGGAGTGTCCTTGTTCAGTGAAGGCATTTTTGAGTGTGTACCGCAGACTTTCTCCCTGGAGCATATTTTATGGTATCTGTGGGCCTGGCGGTAGATAACAGATTTCTTAGTGTCTTTGGATTGGTTACTTGATCTGTAAAGGTAAGAGTGGTGGTCCACTGGTTACTTATGTATAGTTGACTGTAGGGTTCCATTGTTGAAACTGATCACGGCATTCAGGAAGTTGATCCTGGTCTGGGAGTGTTCTAAAGAGTGTTTGATGGATGGGTGATGGTTGAAGTTGTGGTGGAAATCTATAAGGGACATTAGGTCATCTGTCCAGGGGATGAAAAAATAATCAAGTGTATCTGAGATATATCATTGGTTTTGTGGTACATTTGTCCAAGGTGGCCCATGAAGAGGTTGGCTTATTGGGAAGCCATCCTACTACCCATAGCTATTCCCATAGTTTCAGCAAGTTATTTGTTGTTGAATGTAAAATTGTTATGGGTGAGGATGAAATGGATAAGTTTAGGACAAATGACCTAAAGTCTCTCATAGATTTTCAACACATCTTCAACCACCACCACCCATTCATCAAACTTTCCCTAGAACTCAAAGGGAACATTCACAATGCTTTCAAAAGATAAGCTTGGAAGCTTACATTCATAACTTTGCTAGATACTAAAAATCATGGTTTTAATAAAGACATTGGATTTATGTCATATTATGAGAATCTGTAACCCACTAACTCCCCTTTTTTTGTCTGATGGCTGCAAGAGTGTTATCAGGCCACTTCACCTTGAATGGTCCCTTAGAGTATGTGTTAATTACTTATGCTAAACATTCTGTTCCACCTTAGCTGTGACCCACTGAGTATCTTTCCCAGACCTGAAGAAGAGCTCTGTGCAAGCTTGAAAGCTTGTCTTTGCCACCAACAGAAGTTGGTCCAATAAAAAATATTACCTCATCCAACTTGTGTCTCTAATATCCTGGGACCAACACAGCTACCACAATACTTCTTCCTAGACTGTCATTTCCCATTTCATATGTGTACAATTGATTATTCCACCCTAAGTGTAGTACTTTGCATTTGTCCTTCTTGAATTTCATCCTGTTGATTTCAGATAATTTCTCCAGCCTGTCAAGATCATTTTGAATTCTAATCCTGTTCTCTAAAGCACTTGCAACTCCTCACAGGTTGGTATCATCCACAAACTTTAAAAGTATACTCTCTATGGCATTATCATTTATGAAGATATTGAATAGAACCAGACCCAAGACAAATCCCTGCAGGACCCCACTCGACATGCCCTTCAAACTTGATGGTGAACCTTTGATAACTACTCTGAGTGCAGTTTTCCAGCCAGTTGTGCATGCAACTTAGAGTAGGTTCATCTATGCTATATTTCCCTACTTGATTTATGAGAAGGTCATGTGAGACAGTATCAAAAGCCTTATTAAAGGCAAGATATATTACCTCTACTGCTTCCGCCCCTCCACAAGATTTGTTACCCTGGCAAAGAAGGATATTAGATTGTTTTCACATTATTTGTTCTTCACAAATCCATGTTGACTATTACTTACCCCTTATTGTATCTTCTAGGTGCTTACAATTTGATTGATTATTTGCTCCATTGTCTTTCCAGGAGCCAAAGTTGAGGTGACTAGTCTATAATTTCCTGGGATGTCCTTATTCTCCATTTTATAGATAGGTACTATATTTGCCCTTTTCCAGTACTCTGGGATCTCTCCTGTCTCTCCTGTCCTCCACAAGTTATCAAAGATAAACACTAATGACTCAGAGAGCTCATGAACCAGTTCCTTAACTATTCTAGGATTTATTTAATCAGGCCCTGACAATTTAAGACATCTAACTTATCTAAGAATTTTTAACTTGTTATTTCCCTATTTTAGACTCAGACCATACACCATTTACACTGAAGTTCATTATGTTAGTCATCTGATCACTGCTAACCTTTTTGGTGGAAAAAAAAAGGCATTTAAGACTTCAGCCTTTGCTGCATTTTCTGTTGTTGGCTTTCCCTTCTCACTGAATAATGGGGCTATCCTGTCCTTGGTCTTCCTCTTGCTCCTAATATATTTGTAAAATGTTTTCTTGTTACTCTTTATGTCCCTAGCTAATTTAATCTGGTTTTGTGCCTCAGCCTTTCTAATTTTGTTTCTATATGCTTGTGGGGTTTTTTATATTCATACTTTCTAATTTGATGCAGTTCCTACTTTTCATATGACTCTTTTCTGAGTTTCAGATCATTGAAGATCTCCTGGTTAAATCAGGGTCTCTTACCATACTTCTTATGCTTTGCTCTTTTGCCTGTAATGTCTCTTTAAAAACTGCAGTCAAGTTTCCTTCCCCACTCTGAACTCTAGGGTACAGATGTGGGGACCTGCATGAAAGACCCCCTAAGCTTATTCTTACCAGTTTCGGTTAAAAGCTTCCTCAAGGTACAAACTTTGCCTTGTCCTTGAACCCTATGCTGCCACCAGCAAGCATGTTAAACAAAGAACAGGGAAAGAGCCCACTTGGAGATGTCTTCCCCCCCCCCCAAATATCCCCCAAATCCTACACCCCCTTTCCTGGGGAAGGCTTGATAAAAATCCTCACCAATTTGCACAGGTGAACACAGACCCAAACCCTTGGATCTTAAGAACAATGAAAAAGCAATCAGGATCTTAAAAGAAGAATTTTAATTAAAGAAAAAGGAAAAGAATCACCTCAGTAAAATCAGGATGGTAAATACCTTACAGGGTAATCAGATTCAAAACATAGAGAATCCCTCTAGGCAAAACCTTAAGTTACAAAAAGACACAAAAACGGGAATATACATTCAATTCAGCACAGCTTATTTACCAGCCATTTAAACAAAAGGAAATCTAACGCATTTCTAGCTAGACTACTTACTAACAAGTTCTAATACTCCATTCCTGTTCAGTTCCCGGCGAAAGCATCACAAAGACAGACAGACAGATCCTTTGTTCCCCCTCCTGCTTTGAAAGTATCTTGTCTCCTTATTGGTCATTTTGGTCAGGTGCCAGCGAGGTTATCTTAGCTTCTTAACCCTTTACAGGTGAAGGGGTTTTGCCTCTGGCCAGGAGGGATTTTATAGCTCTGTATACAGAAAGGTGGTTACCCTTCCCTTTATATTTATGACAACTGCCAACTGTCTAGATTTTTTCCCCTTAGATTTGTTTCCCATGGGATCCTACCCACCAATTGTCTGTGTTTGCTGAAGTCTGCCTTCTTGAAGTCCATTGTTTTTATTCTGCTGTTTTCCCTCCTACTATTCCTTAGAATCATGAACTCTCATTTCATGATCACTTTAATCCAAGCTGCCTTCCACCTTCATATTCTCAAACATTTCCTCCTTATTTGTTAGAATCAAATTTAGAACAGCCTTGTGCCTAGTTGCTTTCTCTACATTCTGTAATCAAAAGTTGTCTCTAATGCATTCCAAGAACTTGTTGGATAATCTGTAACCTGCTGTATTATTTTCCCAGTAGATGTTAGTTGGTCTAAGTCCCTCATCAGCAGGTTGTGCTGTGCTTTGGATGATTTCATAGATTCATAGATATTAAGGTCAGAAGGGACCATTATGATCATCTAGTCTGACCTCCTGCACAACGCAGGCCACAGAATTTCACCCACCCACTCCTGGGAAAAACCTCTCACCTATGTCTGAGCTATTGAAGTCCTCAAATCATGGTTTAAAGACGTCAAGAAGCAGAGAATCCTCCAGCAAGTGACACGTGCCCCATGCTCTTCTTCCTGGTTAGGTGGTCTATAGTAGAACCCTGCCATGACATCACCCTTGTTTTTACCCCTTTTATCCTTACCCAGAGACTGTCAACAGGTCTGCCTCCCACTTCTGTCTCAACCTCAATGCAAGTGTATACATCTTTGATATATACAAGCCAACAGCTCCTCCCTTTTTCTCCTGCCTGTCTCTCCTGAACAAGTTGTACCTTTCTATATAAATATCTCTCTGATCCTCCAGTTCCATGGTAGGGGCCAAGGCAATGAGATCACCACCTGTATCCCCAACTGCTTTCACCATCATTCCCAGGGCCCTCAAGTTACTTCTTATCTGCTCAGGATCGTATCATTGCAGTATCATTCATGCCCACAAAGATGAGCAGCATGGGATAGTAGTCTGAGGGCTGGATGATCCTCTTGAATACATCCGACTCTATATTATCATAATTCACTGTTTGCATTATCACAGCACTTTGGAGTTCTAGTCATGGACCAGAACACTGTAATGCTAGGTGCTGTACAAAGGAGCTCACAGTCTATTATAGGTTGTTCATGAACAGTTAATGGGAAGCAACTGATATTCAAAATTCGGAGAGGTCTGAAGGAAGTCACAGGTCACAGTTCTGTTCCCTGACTGGATGAACAGAACTCTAGAAACTTAAATACACTTGGTGTGACCATTTGGTAATATTTGTTGAAAAATCCCCTTTGGTGGACGTTCTTGGCAGGAAAATCTACTAGAAAGATTGCCAAAAGCCAGTTCGAAAGGGATAGAAATACAACCAAAGAACATTTGCTTAAAAATTCCTAATGACAGATTACATAGTGATTGTGTTGTGATGGTTTATGGATGGTTGAGCTGTTACTTTAGTACTAGCACCTGGAGTGGCCTAAGCTTCCTGCAAGCTCAAGGGAGGTGCCACCTTGCTTCATTTAACAATAGCAAAACACCCACCTACTTCTGACTGTAACAAAACTTCCATCCTCACCTCCTCTTTCCCTCTTCTTTTGTCTTCTCTCTCTCTCTCTGTTTTTTTATCTGTCCTGCCATTTGTTAATTTTCCCAACCAATATCACAGCTTTGGAAATAAGCTGAACATGTTTTGGTTTCAACCTTGCTAATCTGTCTACCATTTAAGAAAATGTGTAAGAAACATCTGGTTGTGTAACTTGAATTGTCCCATATCCTTAAGATCATAAACATAGAAGGGTTTTATATCATGGGGTAGTTATTAAAAACCTAAGCTTTGGACCATAAAGAGGACCCTATATTAGGAACCAGCAACAAAATAACACCCATGAACCATGGCACTTCACTCATCATCTAATCTCTTTCTCTAATCCAGCTCAGCATTTATTCTATGCAAGAACAGTTCATTGTAAAGTAAAAGCTGTTTCTAAATACACTATCAGAAATAATACGAAGTACATTAAAAGTTTCTTATATAAATTTTTCCTTCTATTACTTAACATCAGGCCTTTTCTTTTATAAATTTAAGACAAATAGCTATTACAATACTTTCAATATTTGCTGATAAAAAATAAATGTAAAAAATCCAAAGTGCCTGAACTTGTGTCAAAAAATGTTAGTGTAACCTTTATGACAGAGCTACAAAAGTAAAGAAAGAAAAGAAGACTAGGTGGGGGGATGGTGAGTGAGCTCTTGTAGGGCTGGAGTATTCAGTGGGTGTGCAGCTGCTGCAAGCTGAGGCTGGCCTGTAGTTAGTCACTGGGAATGTCCTGCAAGAAGCTCCTATAGAATAAATTTTGGATTCCAAGAGAAAACAAAGTTCTCCTTAAAAAGCGGAGTCTTGTGATTAAGATGTAACACAGCCTCACAATTTCTTATTATAGATGAAAATTTACTACCTCAAAAAATGTTGCATTGATCATGTGGGAATTCTGTATTAATCATCATCTTGACAGAGAAAGAGGACTTGATCACAGAACTAAATAATAGTGGTAGTTTAGGTACATCCATTTAATGTGTGCCATGTTAATTTTGTACTGTTCTAGTTTTGTAATCAAAATGTTATGTGCTATCAAGTCAAATGACTTACAAAATTTTCAGTATATTACATCTACAATATTAGCTTTATCAGCCAAATTGGTAATCTCATCATAAAAAGATATCAAGTTAGTCTGACAAGGTCTATCTCCCATACGCCCATGTAGACTGGCATTAATTAATTATTACCTTCCTTCAATTCTTTACTAATTGAGTCCCATATCAGCCCCTCCATTATCTTGACCAGGATAGATGTATATGGTTTACCCTTTTAAAATAATGACATTACTTTAACTTTGTTCCGTTCTACTGGAACTTCTCTGGTGTTACAAGACTTACTGAAAGTCAACGTTAATGTCCCAGGGAGCTCCTCAGCCAGTTCTTTAACACTTGTGGATGTAAGTTATTTGGGCTAGCCTGTTTAAAAAATGTCTAGCTTCAGGAGCTGCTGTGTAACATCCTTCTGAGATACTAATGGAATGGATAGAGTGTTACCATATGATATAACTACATCATCTGTTTTTCCCCAAATACAGAACAGAAATATTCATTGCACACTTTTGCTTTTTCTGCATTATTCTTGGTAATTTTATTTCCATTTAGTAATGGAAACAATATTTTGTTAGGATTTTTTTTTGTTCTTAATATACTTAAACTTCTCCTTAGTGTTTTTAATTCTGCTGGCCATATATGTCTATTTGTGTCCATTTGCCAAATTTCTGAGGCTTGTGGTGTATTCTCCAACACTGGCAATTTTTAAATCAATATTGGAGACAAGCTCTATTTCAGACAGGAATTAATTCAGGGAAGCTCTATGGCCTACGTTATACAGGAGGTCAGATTGGATGATCAGGGATTCTTTCTGGTCCTATATTCTGTGAATGACCTGTGGACAATATTTGAATATGGGCACTCCGTTTAGTGCTGCCAGGCGTCCAGTTTTCGACTGGAAAGCCCAGTCGAAGAGGGACCCTGATTTCGTTGGAAATTTTCTATTTTTCACCAGAAAACCAACAGTTTCAGGCAAGACTCAAACATTGTTTGTGTTTTGGCTGCTTTTGGGTGACAAATTTTTGGTTCCCAAAATCTGAATAATTTTGCTTTCTGGTTTTTTAACCAATGTCCTCCCGCACCAAAAAATAAATTAGTTGGAAATCATTTTCCAACCAGCTCTAATTACCCCATTCACGTGAGTGAAAATGTATAAGATCATAGCCCAGTTTTCAAGCACTGACCTGAATTCTTAGGACATCTAAATCCTGACACATCTGCGTGCCATTTTTCTGAAGGAGGAAGTAGTCACTTTGCAGATGGATTAAGTTTGAATGTAGTGGTGTAGTGTTTCCCTGTATGTCTGGTATTCTGATAAAGTGTGTATCGAAGGATCTATTTCCATCTTCAGAAAACACTCAGTTCCCAAATACTGCTGTCAATACTGGAATCCTCAAGCATCCTATAGATATATGCCTTCTGGATCCCTGTGTCCAAGGGATTTACATGTTTCCTGAGGTTATCCCACTATACATGGTAGAAAAGGTACAGTAGATGTCTCCCAGTCTCTCTCCCCCTCCCCCAACACACACACACACTCCTAGCCAAGGCCCGGTTCAGGTTCTGTACCTTTATCAAACACGGTATACAGACCCTGGATTTGGCAGTCTGATGCATGAGAGATTAATCTGATAGAAGGAAGGAGATATTCTGCTTAATATTTAGCTTGGGGATCCAACTTCTTTCATTTTCTTCGTGTATTACCTTCATGTATTACAGAAACAGTAAAAGATTTTCCTTTGATGTCAAGCTCAGAGGATATAGCCTTCTTTCTGTCTATTCAGTAAACGCCTTGATTTCTGCAGCCAAGTTTTTATCAAGGTTTAGCAATAAGCACTTGAAAGGTGCAACGCTTTATTTCTAGAGCTGGATTTCTTTTCCCCCCTGAAACTAATTCCCCCATCTTCTCACCATCCCTATTATTTTCAAGCATGTCCATTAGTAGTCTCTCACCTATTCACTCGCTGTCAGAATCACAGAGTTTAAGGCCAGAAGGGGCCACCATTTCATTTAGTTTAACCTTGTATATCACAGGCCACCAACAGCACCCACCACCCTTTATCCCAACAACCAAATTAAGCCAAAGTATTACAGCCCACGAAAGACTAGACTATTTTCACAAGCAGAGAATAGGAGGTTTCAGAGTAACAGCCGTGTTCGTCTGTATTCGCAAAAAGGAGTACTTGTGGCACCTTAGAGACTAACCAATTTATTTGAGCATGAGCTTTCGTGAGCTACAGCTCACTTCATCGGATGCATACTGTGGAAGCATGAGCTTTCGTGAGCTACAGCTCACTTCATCGGATGCATACTGTGGAAGCAGTTTCCACAGTATGCATCCGATGAAGTGAGCTGTAGCTCACGAAAGCTCATGCTCAAATAAATTGGTTTGTCTCTAAGGTGCCACAAGTACTCCTTTTCTTTTTTAGAGAATAGTAGGTGCACCAATGCCCAAGGACTCCACAGTGGCCGAGAAATGATTAAGCGAGATATACCCAGATAATCCTGGCAAGTGACCCACACCCACAAGCTGCAGAGGAAGGTGAAAATCCCTGAAGGTCACTGCCAATCTGATTTGGGGAAAAATTCCCTCCTGACTCCACAAATGGTGATCAGTTAGACCCAGAACATGTAAGCAAGAACCAGCCAGCAAAGCACCTGAAAGACAGAATTCTAGGCACCACCTCAGAGCCCTGACCCTGCCTCCAATGTCCCACCTTCAGCTGTGACCATCCCTGATGCGTCAGAAGAAGGAAATAAAAACTCAGAATAGTCTGTGGAGGGATACTTCTTGAACCCTAAAATCCCTTCCTGATCCCTGTCCTTTGCCTCTGCTCATTCCCACCAGAAGATTGCTTCCTTTTACCCCACAATCAGGTGTTCACTTCTGGTGCTAAGGAGATACAAGTGACATATTTCAGGCCTTAAGTACAAACTGTGTTTCTATTTCCCCTCACTAAATCTTACACTGGCAGAGTATCCCATTCCTTTTCTTCATTTCCCACCCCTATACTCTTCTCCTGCTGCATTCTCTTTTTCTCTCGTTATTCCCCTTGTCCCTCTTTTTTTTTCTTTCACCCCACAGAATTGGGACCATGATTACCACAAGAAATGTCTTGTTTCCCCGTAAGTTCAGGACTGAGATTGACCTGAAGAGAGCATCCTTGGCACACTCTGAGCACAGGGCTGCTGTGATGGGTTCTCAGCTTCTGTTTTAACTGTTCTTAGCCCTCAGTGAATATCATTTCACCTCCCAGAGGTGAAGTGCTGGTAGACATAAGGAAAAGAGGAGCACCTGGTTGGCATCATGTTTTTGTTTTTATTAAACTCAGGATGGAAAGCTCACTAGAGAGGTATTAATTTTCCCTGGAAATATGGTTTTTAAGGATCTAGAGAAGTGCTGAGAAATACTTAAAAAAATATAAAATGGCAAAGGTATAAGTCTTAATTAGTGCCTAAAGCAGCAAACATCTGTTACCAGAAAACTGGCATAACAAATGACACTTAAAACTGTGTGAATCCTCTATGCATTACCTCTTCCAATCTACCTGCACTCATTATGCAGAAAAGCTATTAGACTCTTCAATGGGCCATCTATGTGCTTTTCCATTCGTGAAGTACTTTTGTATTGTTCAGTCAGTGCAGCTTTATGGGCATCTAAGTAAATATTCATCTTCTTTATTTAAATATTCACTTCAGAAATCACTTCTCTCCTCAAGGGATGTAGCAGCAGCAATGATCAGCTGAAGTGCTTAAGGTAACAGCCTTCATAGTTAAACATGAAGAGGCTGGAGGCAAGGCATTCTTAGTGAGAAGCCCTTGAACTCAGTTGATCCAGCTCTCCAACACAGCCTGAATGTGTTCATTTCCAGAGCATGCTGCAAGGTGTAGCAATTTCTCCAGGCTTTTGGCAAGGAGGTAAGGTGAGTGTTGGTAGCTAGATTGACAAGTGTTTTAGAACACGCATGCCTTTAAAGGATGCAGTGGTTGTGGGGTGGTCCTAGGAGGCAATCTCCAGCAGAGACTTCCAGCTGGGTTTGTAAGCTCAGTGGCAGAGCCTTGTGGACTTTCAGGCCTCATTCTGAAGAATGAGTTTTTGGAATGGGGCAGGATTGCTGCTGGAGGTAGAAGCAGAAACAGTGGCCAGTTTGCAGTGATTTGTTTATTCAGCTTCTCACATAAGACCCATTATGGGAGCCTGCTCTGAAAGATTAAGAAATAGAATTAAAGGAGTAATAAATACATAAAGTATTATACTAAGTATGTTGTTCACATAATTCTCAAAATATTGCTAATGAGAAAAAAATGTTCTATTCTTTAACGTATTACACAACATTAGCTCTCATCTTGAGTCTTTAAACGTATCCTGAATTATGTAAGGCATATGGCCAGCTACAGAGTTTTAATGCTTGCTGACAATACACAGAGTTAGAATTCTAGACAACTATATGATTTCAGAGCCAAAACTGGACCAGACTGCAGTGGATATATTATTATTCAAAGGACAGGTAGCTGCAGTTTAGGAAGCTGGTTTCTATCATATGCAAATAGTAATTTTTTTAAAACATCTGATCATCATGCTCAATGTGAGCCTTTGTCCAATAGATTGGCTTCAGTTTTAATATACTAATCAAAAGACTAAATCCAACCTGTAGTACCTGCCAATCTGAAAAGAGAAAAAGAAAAGATTCCCAAAGTACATTATATTTTACAGCACATTTCCATTGTACGTGGGTCTGTGTTGAAAAATCCACATATGAATTCAGATTTCAGTTGGAACTGGAGTTTAGTTCAAGCCTCTCTAATTTCTAGAGTGTTTGTGAGAGAAGATCCATTCATGTTATCTAGTATTTCCTAAACCGGTGGTTCTCAACCTTTCCAGACTCCTGTACCCCTTTCAGGAGTTTGATTTCAGCGTCAGGTGGCGAGGCTCTGGTTTCGGCTTGGGCCCTGGGTGGCGGGATCAGGCTCAGGGTCGAGCCCTAGGGCTGACACATGTAATTTATCTTTACAGGTCCCCTTGTGGCATGGGGCCTCAGGCAGTTGCCTTGCTTGCCACCCCTTAATGCCAGCCCTGCACTTGCAACCCCCCTAAACCCATCCCATGACCCCCTGGGTTGAGAAATACTGATACAAGTATGAACAAGTCATTGTCAGTATGAAATTTTAGTTTGTACTGACCTAGCTAGTGCTTTTTATTTAGCCTGTTCTAATAGTAGACAACTATCTAGATGAGTGGATGTACCCCCAGGAAGACCTCTGTGTACCCTGGCTTGAGAACCACTGTCCTAAACCTTTCACACAGACTATTTTTAAGGACCTGCAATTCAGGAAGTCAGTCTTGGAAGTACTGAATGAACATATCACTGTCTCAAATTCTGTATCCTCTGCATGCGTCTTTCTCTTTGTACATTTAGCCTCCAAATCTATAGACGTGTTTAATCTCGTATAACCTAATTACTGGCTTTCCTGCTTCATGGGTCTGTGATAGAAATATTCACCAATGACTATTCAAAACTTTCTTTGGTCTAGTTCTATCAAATGTGCGCCTCTAATTTAGAGTATTCTAATCAGCAATGGCATAACTAGGCGCAACTACTTGAAACTAAAAGAGTATTAAAAAAACGCTGAGACATTGGGCCAAACTGTACCCTAGATTGCGCACACAACAATTTCCACTCCAGGGGAAATGATGGATCTGAGGGAGGAATTTGAACCTACGGATTTGTACATGCAGGTTTGCTTCTTATGGGTATTACTATTCTTACAAGTTCAGACAATTTATCCTGCTTTGTTCCCACTGCATACTAAATATAGTACTTTATATCTGTTCTCAGGTTATACATTACAGTCTTTCAGATCAGAGTAGATTTATAAGGCTTATTTAAAAGGATTGTTCTTTGGCACCATGTGTTGTACATTTGCAGGTATATTTTCAGACAAAAGTCCACAGGGCCAATTTTTAATCTTATACAGATCCCACTACAGATTTCTTTTATACTTTATATTTGGCCCCACACAAGATACCTGAAGGCAGTCAATTCTTTTTACATATATACTGATATCCAAGTGGATTCCATAGGTTTGTCAGGATCCTTTGACAACCTTTATGACAAAACTGAATTATTTATTTTTTCTACTGTTAAATTTTGGCACACACGTGTTAACCATTGATATAAAAAGTCATTGGCACAGTCTGGTGCCAATGAAACAATATGGACATAGAGAAAAGAGACTGATATTTTATTATTAATCTTTATTGCAGTAGTGCATAAGAACCTCAGTCATCAATCCGATCGCCATTACACTAGGCACTGCATGTACACAGAACAAAAAGATGGTCCCTGCCCCCAAAAGCCCCATATGTCATAAGGTGTAAGCATACTGTGGTATTCCAGGGGAACATCTAAATAAGTCTTTACCTACCACTATATCTGTGAAAGCAGTGAACGTTTTTCTGCAAAATATTGCTAGAAATTTCTCACCATGTCATTCTGCACCGCTGCAATTTCACTTGACATTGTGGGGTAATGGCCATTTTGCACTTGAAAACAAGCAGAATCATGGAGAAAAAAAATAAAATCTATATGGCTAGAAATTTTATGCTTATACATTTTTAGTGCAGCCAGGAAGTGAGATAGCAGCCATCTCTGAAGTATTTATTTTGTGTGTGGTAGGCAAATGGAGGGGATAGTAGAGACAGAAAGGGACTTGAAGCAGAGACATGCCTACTAAGCCCTTATGAGCAGTTCTGAGGAAAATCCCAGTTTTCAGGTTAGGAAAATAAGACATTTCTCCCCATCCCCAACAGGCTGAAGGAGAGAAAGCAGAAAAAACGCAACTGTCCCAGAAAAGGTGAGTCTAAATAGTTTGTGTTGACCATCCTGAGCACTTGGGACAGGCTCAGCTAGCAAGAGAGCCAAAGAAAATTATAATTTGGTTTCAACCATTTGACTTCCATTATGTGGAAAAAAATTTTAGCTAAAAATATAATACACTTCAAAAACAGCCAAAACAGTTGTAATAATTTTGAGGCTATCTACATAATGAAAAAAAATGCTTTCAGCACTGATGAAAGAACAATGTTCATGACAGGTTTCAGAGTAGCAGCCGTGTTAGCCTATGTTCACAAAAAGAACAGGAGTACTTGTGGCACCTTAGAGACTAACAAATTTATTAGAGCATAAGCTTTCGTGAGCTACAGCCCACTTCATCGGATGCATAGAATGGAACATATAGTCAGATACACACACACACACACACACAGATAAGTTGGAAGTTACCATACAAACTGTGAGAGGCTAATTAGTTAAGATGAGCAATTATCAGCAGGAGAAAAAAAAACTTTTGTAGTGATAGACAGCTGACAAGAAGATGTGAGGATACTTAACTTAATGAAATAGATTCAATATGTGTAATGACCCAGCCATTCCCAGTCTCTATTCAAACCCAAGTTAATGGTACCTAGTTTACATATTAATTCAAGCTCAGCAGTTTCTCCTTGGAGTCTGCTTTTGAAGCTTTTCTGTTGCAAAATTGCCACTCTTAAATCTTTTACTGAGTGGCCAGAGAGGTTGAAGTGTTCTCCTACCGGTTTTTGAATGTTATGATTCCTGATGTCAGATTTGTGTCCATTTATTCTTTTGCATAGAGACTGTCTGGTTTGGCAATGTACATGGCAGAGGGGCATGACAATGTTCATGACAGGTGATTGTTAATGGCAGGAATACGATCCATAAATCTGAAAGTGG
Organism: Caretta caretta; assembly: GCF_965140235.1. Classification (NCBI taxonomy): domain Eukaryota; kingdom Metazoa; phylum Chordata; order Testudines; family Cheloniidae; genus Caretta; species Caretta caretta. The sequence goes on along the minus strand of NC_134216.1, from coordinate 48,678,427 downwards.
GTTATCTGTTCCAGGTTTCTGTGTAAACAGTAACGAAGATATGCGGTTTTCAATCCAGCTCTGAACTACTTTAATTTTCAAAAATAGAAAAAAAAAAAAAAAAAAAGACAACCACCCCATACACAGGGTGGTATTTTTATGGCAAGGGAGCATTAAATAGTATTTGCCTCCTTGTACCCTTTGCAAGTATTTACATGGAATGTATCAAAAATGGTTCTTACTGTTGTTAACATCACCAAAATGGCTAGTAAGGTGAGGAACTCTGTTTAAAGGAATACAAGGGTAAAGGGAGCAGAGGGGATTAAAAAGCCCTTTTCATATAAAGATTGATTTTATATCGTGGCTCAAGGAACAACCTGGGACAGTAGAGCCTGTTTTCTTGTGTATGAGGCACAAATAGTTAGGTGCAAAGCAATGGTTTCTTGTCTACGCACATTCCTTACTAGTCAGTCACTGATGAAGAATTGCAGAAGGCCAAAGTGAGAGTGCTGCTAGGAATGGAGATGATGGACCTTTGCAGTGGGTAAGTTAGTAATCGACAGACTAACGACAATGGCTTCCACTGCATTACAATACTTGGAACATTCATTGGGAAAATAATATTTTCTGAATTATTTTGAATAAATTGTTTGTCTTCCAGGTACAAATTTTGAACTCTGAATTCTTTAAATATGTCTCTATCTTCATTGAGAGTCTGATTCAAAGGCCCATTGAAGTCAATGCAAAGGCTTTGGATCAAACTCTAAGTGTTTATCATTAAACTAAAAGTAATCTTACTCATTCTACTTACATTGTTCTCTGGAATAAAGGAGCAGAAAGGTGAGCTCTTTCAAAGTAATTTATGCTTCCCCATTGAGTTACCATATTTTCCACAGGAATTTTTGATGCGATTTCTGTTTTAGTTCTACTATTTTCTTTGCCACCTTGATTCAGAGCATTAAAGTGATCAGGACTTGCAATATAGTATTTTTTTTTAATCTTTACTATGCATTCTTGTGCCACCTTATATGTTTTAAAACCCCTTGAATCTTACCAGATTATGCTTTGAAACAAAGATCTTAATTTGGGGGAAATGTTAGTCAGGAACTCATTTATGGAAAAAAAAAAAAAAAAGCAACTTCAATAAAAATCTGTATTAGGACCATTATCTTTAGTGCATACACAGCTCACTTCAGTAAACTAAACAGTAGTATTTGTAGCAGTACCTTATAAACTACTGTCTAACAAACATAGATTTCAAATAAACTATATTTGTCCACACAAAAAATGGCCTATCTTCATATATACCAAAATATTTTAAACTATTTTATATTTTAATTTGAAACTTAAATATATTAAAATTATAGCTAGCTTCATACCATTTCAGGGAAAATTTAGGCCAATTTTATAATAGCTTTTACATCTGTAGTTATATTATGTATAAAGAAAAGGAGTACTTGTGGCACCTTAGAGACTAACCAATTTATTTGAGCATAAGCTTTCGTGAGCTACAGCTCACTTCATCGGTGAGCTGTAGCTCACAAAAGCTTATGCTCAAATAAATTGGTTAGTCTCTAAGGTGCCACAAATACTCCTTTTCTTTTTGCGAATACAGACTAACACGGTTGTTACTCTGAAACCTATATTATGTATAGTCATTTTATATACCTATGTTAAATAGAACTGTAGAGAAAAAGGGAGTAGGAAGAAGGAAGACAGAAATGAGAGAGGGAGTAAGGGCACTGAGAATGAGAGTCAGAAATACACAGACAGACAAAAATAGTTAATTCTGGGTTGCTGATCTACCCATTGCAAATGTCCACCCACAGAAGAGGGGACTGGGGAATCACAGATGGCCTCTAGATCTTACTCTCCAAAATGACAGCTATAGCACTACAACAGATTAGCTGAACAGAAGGTTGGAAAGCCCCAAACAAGGATAAACATATCTGATGTGAGATACATCTTTCACACTGCAGATGCTCTCAAACATTTGTATTCTAATACTTGGCGTATCTTCAACACCACCCCAGTAATCCTCTTTGGGTAAAAGATGTTTTTCTGTTGTTTGTGTCATTTTTTGATCTGCTTATTTCATGCTTTCCAGTGAAGTCATCTGTGTGAGAGAGAGAGGACAGAAGTCTTCTCAGGCAAGGGCAAACCTTCACATGAGCTCAGGACTGATTTGAAAATAATTGTACCTGAGAGCTTTCCATCTCTGAGAAGTTGCTAGATAGGTAAAGTCCTTCCATTCCAACAGGAATGATTCTACCACAATATTCATTGGAATCAAATCCTTTATTAAGCCAGCCTAGATCACCACAATGAGTAGTGTAAATGAGGCAAGGGGGTGAGGGGAATAAAGATTTAGATATTTGGCCAGTGTAATTTACTTTTCATCTTGCATTAAAACAGAATGTATTGTGTTGACAGAAAAGATCAGGATACTTAACAAGAATCATTTTATATATAAATTGATTTGGCTGTGTGACAGCAGGCTTCTTAAAGTGCCCAAGGTACATTTCTTATTCTTCTTTTCCTTTGTTAAAAAAAAACATAACTAAATCCCTTCAGTTCATACAAAAGGTAAGATAACTTTACAAGGGTAAGGTAACTTTACACATATGAGTCTACATGGCTGGAGACTGTGATGGTCTGTACCCATGTATGTTCACCCCTTTTACAAGGCTATGAAATTTCACACACCAAGTATGCCTTGTCAGGCAACACTGTGTGTAAAGTTATAGGATTCTAAGGTTAGCAGATGCTTCAGCCAGGTGTCAATAAAATCAAATGGACTATCACTTGGTTAAGTGGCCATTCTTTGGCAGGAAAGAGGATGTGGGCAAAAAATCTACACCCTGACAAAGAAACAGCTGGGGATCCCCATCCACACAGACTTTGTCTTCTGAGCCTCAACTGGAGATGATTCTCAAAGAAGAGAAAGGACTATAAAAGGAAAGAGGAGATCCCCCAAATTACTCCTCCTTTCTCTCCACCCAGAGCAGCCACAACACCTGAAGAACAAAGAAAACGGCTTCGGACTGGGGAGGGATCCTGACAGAGATTCAGCCAGTAAGACTGTTAAAACATGTGGTGAGAGAGACCTTTGCTTTGAATTCACTTAGCTTGCTAAGTTACATAGTAGTTGTGATTTACTTTTATTGTCTTGTAACCAATTCTGAATTTTATGCTCCATTACTTGTAATCACTTAAAATCTGTCTTTCTGTACTTAATAAACTTGTTTTATCTAGACCAGTATGTTTGGATGGAAGTGTTTGGGAGGCTCCATTTGGGATAACAAGATTTGTGCATATCATTTTCTATTAATAAAATGATAGACTTCATATGAGTTTGTATTGTCCAGGAAAGTACTGGGCAGTACAAGATGCATATTTCTTGGGGAAAGTCTGGGACTGGGAATTTGCTGGTATCACTCTGCAGTGTAATTCAAGGGTGGCTGGCTGTACGAACCTTGAGGTATAGCTGGGAGTAATTTACATGCTGTACCAGGAGTGGTACTCTGAGTGTTTAAGCAACATGTCTCTATGACCTTACTGTGGGAGCACACTTAGAAGTCGAGCTGACCAGAAGATGACTATTCTGTTGTGGCAACTTTTAAGGTTTCAAAATTTCATTTCACACCACACAAATATTGTTGCAAATATGGAATGGTGTCAAAATGAGAAACTCAGGTTCAAGTGCCTGTTCTGCCTGGAAAAAAAAAAGATCTTAGGGTGAAAAACTGCTCTACATCAGACAGAGGAGGGCTTTGAACATGAACTTGGTCTTCACATACCAGGACAGGCGCTTAACTCCCCTACACACACACACAGACACAGACACACACACACTTTTTTCCCTAAAAATAATACCAAAAAACAAACAAACAAAAAAAAAACCTACCACCCTGTCGGAACCAATATGCCTCCACAAAATTTTGGTTTTGATGAAACAGCCTATTTCAACAAAAATTCCTTTAGTTAAAAATGATCCATCCAGCTACAGAGCAGGTAGGTCAAGTGGTTGACTAGCTATTCCTCTGAGGAAATGGAGTACAACCAGGTGCTGGGGTGCTCAGCCTACTATTTTGAGAAGAACTTGACACATACTGGAGCCAGCCTTTCTACGTGTGGATTGGAGTTGTGGGAGGGCCCTAAATTTGATCCTACAGACAGAAGTGTACCTGCCTTCTTCTTTATAGTATGGTATTTGGAACTGATTCAAACAGTAGTAGCAGGACAGAATGACATATCAAATGTTATCAACCACAGACTCATACTTATTACACAGAACATATGGCTTGGAACACTGATAGAGATTACTTAATATTTACAGTGTATTTAAAAAAATTAGGTACTAAATCACTTTGCAGAAGGTACAATATGCAGAATAAAATGACTGAATAGAGTACAGGATACAGTATAGGTTCTGCGGCAGCAGCAGTTGGGGAAGCCTAGAGAAGCAGCAGGGCTCCTCTGAAATCATGCTGTGTAAATATGCGATTCACTGCTTGATGTGCCCCCCTCATGGGTAGATGTAGTGTAGCAGGCTGTCCTCGTTTAGTGTCCCTGCCAACAGCCATTCCAGCCCTGCAGCAGTCTGCTTCTTCTTTCAACTTAGCCCTCTGCCGGGTCGCACCAATAGTCCATGAAGCTTCATGTTGGACCCTGAGTCCGAGTCCAGACTCACTAGTCCTTGCCCCTGACTTCAGGGCGTTTCAGTAGTCTTTAAAGACTCCTTGTCAGGGGATCCCACTCCACTTTCCTGGGTGGGGTGGTAGGGGAACCCAGGCTCTCCCTTCCTAGTGGGTTCTGCACCAAGGACCCTTGAGTATGTAGTCAGGGCCTGACTGCATAATCTCTTTCTGAGGCCCTGGCCACTTCCTACCTTGCTGTCTTAGGCCTTTGCCTCAGCCTGGGCTCAGTTTATCAACTCTGCTCTCTTAGCTTCTTCCTCATTGCAACCCTTTCTGCCACTCATGACTCAACCCTTTCTGCTAGCCAGGTGGTTCTGCTGCAGCTTTCTCCATCCCCTGCCTCAGCAGGAGTCTTCCTGATCCCCGTGCAGAATCCTGGGCAGGCTCAATTTCTGCTTCTTCTTCCCAACTGCCTTACACTCCCCATTGCAAGCCTACCTTCCATCAGGGAGGCTGTCTCTGCCAGCAGTCCCACTCAGCACCCTGAGTCCTGCCAGGCTTCTCTCACTTAGTGAGAGCCAGTGATCTGGAGAGGCTGGTAAGTTCCTAAATAAGCTGGATTTATCCCTTTTAACTCCTGCCTCCTAGTTTGACACCTACTGCAGGTGTAGCCATTACATAAGGAGGCAATGCAAACCTTGGCTTGATAGAAGAATTCAGAAGAAACTCAGTCAGTACACATTTAGGCATTTTTCGAAATGTTCCTGCATTATCCGTGAACACAAATCTTTACTTGATTTTCTAGGACATTCAGAATCTAAAATGTTATTCTTAAAAAAAAAAAAAAAAAAAAAGACAAAAAAGCACAATATCAAGTTCCCTCAATAAATAATTCCAAAGCACTATTTAATTTTGATGATCCAGTAGGATAGCTGGGACCAGAGGGAAATGTTACATTCCAGAAGACAAAATATTAATAGCTTTTTTTTTAAACGCATTTTCCAAAGGCTTTTTTGTTAGACTAATATTTTCTCAAAAGCCCCTGCCTCATTAGTTGGCTGGTGGGTAAAGAATGAGACAACAATCCACCAGACCAGTGATGTTAATAAGAAATGTTGAACAGCTGCCACATTCAGCGCTCACCTTCCAATCTTGCACTGAATGAGGTGCAAGACCTGAGGAAAAAGTAATAGGTGACTATGTACTGAAATACATTATCTATTGTATGGATTATAATACAGTAACACATACAGGGTCAAAGTTAAATTCACATAGGGTGTAAATTAGCACAGGATTGGGTCTTGTATACACAGACAAAAAGTAGGTTTGCCACACTAGATGGGAACAAAAAGAAAAAGGAGTACTTGTGGCACCTTAGAGACTAACCAATTTATTTGAGTATAAGCTTTCGTGAGCTACAGCTCACTTCATCGGATTCATACTGTGGAAAGTGTAGAAGATCTTTTTATATACACACAAAGCATGAAAAAATACTTCCTCCCACCCCACTCTCCTGCTGATAATAGCTTATCTAAAGTGATCACTCTCCTTACAATGTGTATGATAATCAAGGTGGGCCATTTCCAGCACAAATCCAGGGTTTAACAAGAATGTCTGGGGCGGGGGTCTGTTGTGTGGTATGTGGTTGCTGGTGAGTATTTGCTTCAGGTTGGGGGGGTGTCTGTAGGCAAGGACTGGCCTGTCTCCCAAGATTTGTGAGAGTGTTGGGTCATCCTTCAGGATAGGTTGTAGATCCTTAATAATGCGTTGGAGGGATTTTAGTTGGGGGCTGAAGGTGACGGCTAGTGGCGTTCTGTTATTTTCTTTGTTAGGCCTGTCCTGTAGTAGGTGACTTCTGGGAACTCTTCTGGCTCTATCAATCTGTTTCTTCACTTCCGCAGGTGGGTATTGTAGTTGTAAGAATGCTTGATAGAGATCTTGTAGGTGTTTGTGTCTGTCTGAGGGGTTGGAGCAAATGCGGTTGTATCGCAGAGCTTGGCTGTAGACGATGGATCGTGTGGTGTCATCGGGGGAAAGCTGGAGGCATGTAGGTAGGAATAGCAGTCAGTAGGTTTTCGGTATAGGGTGGTGTTTATATGACCATGGTTTATTAGCACTGTAGTGCCCAGGAAGTGGATCTCTTGTATGGACTGGACCAGGCTGAGGTTGATGGTGGGATGGAAATTGTTGAAATCATGGTGGAATTCCTCAAGGGCTTCTTTTCCATGGGTCCAGATGATGAAGATGTCATCAATATAGCGCAAGTAGAGTAGGGGCTTTAGGGGACGAGAGCTGAGGAAGCGTTGTTCTAAGTCAGCCATAAAAATGTTGGCATACTGTGGGGCCATGCAGGTACCCATAGCAGTGCCGCTATTCTGAAGGTATACATTGTCCCCAAATGTAAAATAGTTATGGGTAAGGACAAAGTCAAAGTTCAGCCACCAGGTTAGCTATTACCAGCAGGAGAGTGGGTTGGGGGGGGGGGGGGGGCGGGGAGAGTGAGAAAACCTGGATTTGTGCTGGAAATGGCCCAACTTGATTATCATACACATTGTAAGGAGAGTGATCACTTTAGATAAGCTATTACCAGCAGGAGAGTGGGGTGGGGGGAGGTATTTTTTCATGCTTTGTGTGTATATAAAAAGATCTTCTATACTTTCCACAGTATGCATGCGATGAAGTGAGCTGTAGCTCACGAAAGCTTATGCTCAAATAAATTGGTTAGTCTCTAAGGTGCCACAAGTACTCTTTTTCTTTTTGCGAATACAGACTAACACAGCTGTTACTCTGAAACCTGTCATTATAGATGGGAACAATGATCTATCCAGCCAGTCTTTTGCCTCAAGAAAGAGCATATGGCTAATACTTCAGAGGAAGGGGAAAATGCATTGTATACCTGGTTTAAATTGCAAGGTACACACAGATGAAGAAATTATATCTAGCCCTGAGTAACTGCAGATTAGCATCTCGATTGTCAGTTTGAACCCCAGGAACTACAGATAATATACCTTGAGCTTGAAATTTAATTTGACTGGATGTGTAATGAAGTTGTGATATATATACACATACAATGTAAACACAGGTTTATAAAATAATGGATGGAAAAGGTTTCCGAGTGGTAGCTGTATTAGTCTGTATCAGCAAAAAGAACGAGAAGTATTTGTGGCACCTCAGAGACTAACAACTTTATTTGGGCATAAGCTTTCATGGACTAAAGCCCACTTCATCGGATGCATGCAGTGGAAAATACAGTAGGAAGATTGTGTGTGTACATATGTACACACACACAGAACAAAACACAAAAAGGGTGTTGCCATACCAACTCTAACAAGACTCGTCAATTAAGGTGGGCTATTATCAGCAGGAGAAGAAAAAAAAACCTTTTGTAGTGATAATCAGGACAGCCCATTTCAAACAGCTGACAAGGTGTGAGTAACAGTAGGGGAAAAATTAGCATGGGGAAATAGTTTTTAGTTTGTGTAATGACTCATCCACTCCCAGTCTTTATTCAAGCCTAATTTAATGGTGTCCAGTTTGCAAATTAATTCCAGTTCTGCAGTTTCTCGTTGGAGTCTGTTTTTGAAGTTTTTTTGTTGAAGGAGTGCGACTTTTAGGTCTGTAACTGAGTGAGCAGGGAGGTTGAAGTGTTCGCCGACTGGTTTTTGAATGTTATAATTCTTGACGTCTGATTTGTGTCCATTTATTCTTTTGCATAGAGACTGTCTGGTTCGGCCAATGTACATGGCAGACGGGCATTGCTGGCACATGACATCTCTCATTGGTAGATGTGCAGGTGAACGAGCCTCTGATGGTGTGGCTGATGTGATTAGGTCCTATGATGGTGTCCCTTGAATAGATATGTGAACAGAGTTGGCAACGGGCTTTGTTGCAAGGATAGGTTCCTCGGTTAGTGTTTTTGTTCGTTGGTTGCGGGTGAGATTTTGCTTCAGGTTGGGGAGCTGTCTGTTAGCGAGAACTGGCCTGTCTCCCAATATCTGTGAGAGTGAGGGATCATCCTTCAGGATAGGTTGTAGATCCTTGATGATGCGCTGGAGAGGTTTTAGTTGGGGGCTGAAGCTGACGGCTAGTGGCATTCTGTTACTTTCTTTGTTGGGCCTGTCCTGTGGTAGGTGACTTCTGGGTACTCTTCTGGCTCTGTGCGTCTGTTTCTTCACTTCAGCAGGTGCGTATTGTAGTTGTAAGAATGCTTTATAGAGATCTTGTAGGTGGTTGTCTCTGTCTGAGGGGTTGGAGCAAATGTGTTTGTATTGTAGAGCTTGGCTGTAGACAATGTATCATGTGGAGTGGTCTGGATGAAAGCTGGAGGCATGTAGGTAAGTATAGCGGTCAGCAGGTTTCCGGTATAGGGTGGTGTTTATGTGATCATCGCTTATTAGCACTGTAGTGTTCAGGAAGTGGATCTCTTGTGTGGACTGGTTCAGGCTGAGGTTGGTGGTGGGATGGAAATTGTTGAAATCATGGAGGAATTCCTCAAGGGCTTTTTTTCCCATGGGTCCAGATGATGAAGATGTCATCAATGTAGCACAAATAGAGTAGAGTAGGGGCATTAGGGGACAAGAGCTGAGGAAGCGTTGTTCTAAGTCAACCATAAAAATGTTGGCATACTGTGGGGCCATGCAGGTAACCCATAGCAGTGCTGCTGACTTGTAGGTTTCATTGTCCCAAAATGTGAAATTAGTTGTGGGTGAGGACAAAGTCAAAGTTCAGCCACCAGGTTTGCTGTGACATTGAGGATACTGTTCTTGACAGCCTGTAGTCCATCTTTGTGTGGAATGTTGGTGTAGAGGGTTTCTACATCCATAGTGGCCAAGATGGTGTTTTCTGGAAGATCACTGATGGATTGTAGTTTCCTCAGGAGGTCAGTAGTGTCTCGAAGATAGCTAGCAGTGCTGGTAGGGTAGGGCCTGAGGAGAGAGTCTACATAGCCAGACAATCCTGCTGTCAGGGTGCCAATGCCTGAGATGATTGGGCATCCAGGATTTCCAGGTTTATGGATCTTGGGTAGCAGATAGAATACCCCTGGTCGGGTTCCACGGGTGTGTCTGTGCAGATTTGTTCCTGTGCTTTTTCAGGAATTTTTTGAGCAAATGGTGTAGTTTCTTTTGGTAACCCTCAGTGGGATCAGAGGGTAATGGCCTGAAGAATGTGGTGTTAGAGAGCTGCCTAGCAGCCTCTTGTTCATATTTCGACCTATTCATGATGATGACAGCCCCTCCTTTGTCAACCTTTTTGATCATCATGTCAGAGTTGCTTCTGAGGCGGTGGATGGTGTTATGATCTGCACGGTTGAGGTTATGGGACAAGTATTGTGAAAAAGCAGCATCTTCAGCCCATGCACGTCAGCGGAAGCACTCTATGTAGAAGTCAGCCTGTTGTTTCGACCTTCAGGAGAGGTCCATGCAGAATCCTTTTTTGTAGTGTTGGTAGGCAGGTTTCTGTGGGTTAGTGTGCTGTTCGGAGGCGTATTGGAAATATTCCTTGAGTTGGAGGCGTCGAAAGTAGGATTCAGGTCACTGCAGAACTGTATCATGTTCATGGGAGTGGAGGGGCAGAAGGAGAGGCCCTGAGATAGGACAGACTTTTCTGCCGGGCGAAGAGTACCGCTGGATTAGATTAACAATATTGTTGGGGGAGTTAAGGCAATCACTGTTGTGGCATGTAGTAGTTTAGTGTCCTTTTTCTTTTGTAGAGAAGCAAAGTATGTGTTGTAAATGGCTTATCTAGTTTTTGTAAAGTCCAACCACGAGGAAGTTTGTGTGGAAGTTTGGTTTTTTATGCGAGTATCCAGTTTTGAGAGCTCATTCTTAATCTTTCCCTGTTTGCTGTATAGGATGTTGATCAGGCGGTTCCGCAGTTTATGCTGAGAGATTGTGCCACACACTCTCAAAAAGTCTGTGTGGTATGTAGATTGTAATGGATTTTTTACCTTCAGTCCTTTTGGTATGATGTCCATTTGGCAGAATGGATGGAAAAGGGTTGAGCCCATAGTATTTCACTGATGTCCGATGTGTGTTTTATTATAATATATGTGCTTAAACAAGAAACATATAAAGTGAACATGGTACTGATGCTGCTATAATCTGGCCTGATTTTATTCTGAGGGTATGTCTATGCTGCAGTCATGGGGTTTAACTGCATCTTGAGTACATATATCTGAGCTAGGTTTAATCTAGCTAGCTTGGGTACTGGAGCAGCGAAGCCAGGGCAGTATGGGCTTCAGGGCAAGCTAGCTGCCCGCACAATTACGTACGGTTCTAGACAGGTTTGTACAGCCCACCCTGAAGCCCTTGCTGCTGCTGCTGCTTCACTCACTCACTCACGTACCAGAGATGCTGCTGCTGCACTAACTCACATACCAGAGATGTTAGATTAAAGCTTGGGGATGTCTATGTGAGCTGCAATCACACCTTGTGACTGCAGCGAAGACATAACCTGACTTTCCAACTCTGCCATCATCTTTCTCAGTGAGCAAATATGTGACAGGCAGCAGTGTCATAAAATTGTGACAGAGGAAGACTGAATTTCTTGGCTCCGATACCTTGACATGCGTCAAAGATACAAAAAAGCAAAACAAAAATAAGAACAAAAACCCCACATCACCGGACAAGAGTCCTCAAGATGTACTGTAAAGCAAAACATTTTTAGACAGGTCCATATCTTTAAAGTTCTTTTCTATCTCTATCAATCACTTGAGTTTTTGTTCTTCCAGTGTATCTGTTTTCACTGAGAAAATGAGTAGCCAGTGATAGAGTTTTCTGTCATATCTTCAAGAACCTTTAGCACCTGATTAAGATTCCACTTTCTGTGATGAAGGATTATGAACCAGGTGACATTTCTTCTCTGGCCAGTGATCACGTTGCCAAATTCTACGAGAGAGAGTGTTTATTTTTGCATTTGCATTTTCTTTCAGTTCTTACAATGTGGTGGTGCCCGCCTCTCACGAGCGCCCCCTGGTTGATAGCCTGCTGGCTGAGTCACACACACTGTCCCCCATTCTAGTGTATACAGTCTCTAGTTCTTGCTTATGGCCTTGGTGTGGGGCTGTAGCACCAAGGCTTCCTCCCCAGAAGCACTGCCTTCTTTAACAGCCCAAGGGGGGCCCATTTCAGTACCTTTAGTTGGTGTCCTTTCTGCAGCCCTTGCCTAGGCTTAGTCTTCAACCAGACCAGCAGGGCCTATCGCAGTACCCTCACCCAGTCTGTCTAGGTTCAGTCCCCTGGGCTCAGCCTGCTTGCATTGACCTGTCCACAGTCCTGCTACTCTTCCAGCCAGCCAGGCACCCGGCCTTTGGCAGCCTTCCCTGGGCTCAGTCCTGTCTGCAGTGACCTGTCCACTATCTTGCTGCTATTCCAGACAGCCAGTTCTCCCTCTTCAAGTTCCAGGCAGCAACTTACTGCTCTGCCTCTACTGCTTCTTTTTATATGGACCTTCTGACCCCTGATTGGCTGCTCCCCTGCAGTCACTCTAGGCTGCCTGTTCCTCCCTTCAAAAGTTGCATACTGCTATGTTGCTTCTTCACTCCAGTTGCATCAGAAAAAGGAAGTAAAATAAAGATGTTTTAGATAAGGATGCCTTCAAACACAAGTGGAGAGGAAAAGCCTGACAGAAGCAAGACTTTTGGGACACTAAAATACCTTTTTAACATCTGTATTATTCTGCATACATCTGAGCCACTGCATTAACTAACATCAGTACTTGCAAGGAAAGTTCAACTTAGAGCGCCGGGGGGAGGGGATGGGGGGTCAAGAAATACTGTGAAGAACAAGAGGCAACAAAAAGTAAAATGAAGGGGAAAATTGCACTAGATAATGAAAAATCATTAGGAAAAGTATCTTTCTAACCTAGAGGTTAAGGGGGAGTATGGGGTGGGGAGAAATCTCTGGTAGTTCCCTTTTCCGAACTTGGAAGTGAAAAATCTTTTCACAGAAGTTTGTGAAAACCAGGCAGCACTCTATACGATAAGCACTCTTGATATATTATTGGAACGTATCTTTAGGACAAAGGATGACAGGAATGTGAGTCCTGGATAGTCTTATCTATGGGGTTTATTTATTTATTTTTTAAAAGGTTGACATAGGTAATGGGAGGAAAGCAGAGGAAGAGAAAAAGAAAAATTATGCAATAAGTCTGGGAATTTGCATTAGCACTGAGCGTACTGAATAATCAGTGTGTAGAACATCACACAAATATGGCATTATATATGCATTAAACAGCATATTCATGGCCGTGATGGAAGCCATGAATTACAAAATTATGTCTATAGGGGTTTTATTGGGTTGCACTTGCCAAACAGAGCTCTGCTATTACAAGATGTTATTTTAACTGTGATGGGGTTTACACGCCCCACACTAAAGCAGGGCAAGGCACAGAGCATTATTGGGCTAGGGATGCCCTGCCCTTCAGCAGCTACTGGGCAAACTCCAGATGGAGGGGTTTTTTTGTTTTGTTTTTTAAGTACCCTGGTAGTCCAGAAGCAGTGTTGAAGGGTACCAGATTGCATCAGCTGTAAGAGGAGTGGCTACAGCAGTCCTAAAACTACACTGGAAACAGTGATCCATATTATTCCCCCAGCACCGTGGTGGGAGGTGAAAACTCACAAGAGACTGCACAGAATAGGACACTGTTCCATGACAGATTAAAACAGACTCCAAAGCCTGTGACTATGCCCCAAACAGAGGGGCCATAGCCTGGTAGGAAAGCTACCCTGTGGGGAGTATTATAACTTAGGGTGACCTGTGAGTGGTCCAGATATTGTAATTTCCTAGGGCCCTAGGTTGGGACCAGATGGAATGGGATGGCCCGGTCCCCCTAACTCACTCCCCTATACCTCTGCCATGACAGACTCCTAAGAGGCATGGAAGAGACACTCAGAAGGGATTGAGGCCTGCCATGTACAACTTGGCTAGGGGTCCCTCTAGAATGATCAGGCCAGAAAGAACTGTGAAGCCACTGTCTGGCCACCAGGCCAGCTAGCTATCAGACTGACCTGCTATGCCAATTTAGAGCCTGATCCTGAATCCTCAACAAACTCATTGACTTCAGTGGTAGTTCTGGATGCCCAACATCTCTCAGGATCATCCACAGGGAGGTGGAAGCTCTTTTTGAATAGGGGGTGCAGAGAGACAGGAAGCGGAGGGAGGGAGTTACTGAGGGCTAGTCTACACTAGAGGTGCTACAGCAGCACAGCTGTACCAATGCAACTGCACTGCTGTAGCGTGTCTGGTGAAGACACTATGCTGCTGGGAGAGAGTTCCTTTGTCAGCATAATAAAACCACCTCTGCTAGAGGTGGTAGCTATGTTGGCAGGAAAAGCTCTCCTGCTGACATTGAGTTGTCCACACTGGTGATTAGGTCACTGTAACTTAATGTTGCTCTGGGGGTTAGCTCATTCACACCTCTGTGCGATGAGACTCAGGGCAGGCAGCCATCACCAGGCTAGGAAGGGGTTCCCCAGTAGTTCCTACTGCTGTTCCTTTGGCAGCTCCTCAGTGCCTGGAGCACTGTACCTCTCCCTGCCCCCCTCTCCCTCCCGCAGCAGCTGGCACCAGTATACCACCCAGTTGCTCATGCTATTTCCCCCAGCCTGGCAGCTAACACCTGTGCTTCTGCTCCTCCTCTGAGCCAGGTATCTCCATGGTGACTGGAAGGCAGGACTGGTCTGGTCCTACCTGCTCCCCAGCAGCTTCCCTCTGATGCACTGTGGTGGCCATTCCTGCCCCTTCTCTTGGTCCCACTCTTGTCTCTGCCCACTGTACATATGCAGACGTGGAACATAGCTGGATCCCACTCTTGTTTCCACAAAACAGATCCATCCCCCCCAATATTTACATTGTAGGGACCACCCTTGGACCACCTTGCTGCTCTCAACATGCGGTATTTTTCTCTGAGGCTTTGCTTAGAAAAGTCCCAAGATATTTGTCTAAGAAACTCAGCATCTAGACTGAGTCATGGTTAAGTTTTTTTAAGTCTTTGTAATCCTATAGAAATTGATGCTTTGCCCTGAGCAAATAATAGTAAAATAACCACCAGCCTTTTTCTAGAGCCTGGTGTATCAGCAATAGGGCATAGATGCCTAGTGTACCAACCCCAACCCAAATAAAAACTGTATGGCACAATGGCAAGCAAGTTCAGCATGAATAGGGGAGAGGCCATGAACAGTGAGCTTCTCACAAAGTGCTTAGTATCTCAGTTATCTGATTTATTGGACAGTGGACATAGTGTCTCTGTAGCAGGGGTAGAGTTACTTATGGATGTAATTAAATTTTGGCAGGCTCACTTTCAAAAATTCTAAATGCTCTGCATTTTCTGGTATCAATCTGGATCTGTGTCGAAAGCCTTTAACGAATCTCAAATGGCTAACAATCTGTTACAGGAATTTGAGGCCTAAATTAGAGAGTGGATTTCTTCACAAGACTGGAGAATAGAGTGGTGGGTTTTTTTTTTTTTTTTTTTACCATTAAGACTGAACACATCTTTGTTAGAACACTCAGTGCTGGCAACTGTATACGTGCAGCACATTTCACACATTGAGATACATTGGCAAGAGATCCCAATGGAAAAGTTTTCTGAGGGGGGAGTTACAGAAGCAGAGTTTTTGGTGAACTTCATAGGGATTTGTATTGGAAACAATAAAATTTAACTCCTGTTTTGTGAGGAACTAATCTGTGAATAGAATCTTTCCTAGAGATGGCTAAGTTTCAGAAAGAGGCCAGAGAGATTTCCCTCAAGAAAACAAATATGATGAGGGAGTATGGAAAAACATAAAAATGGAGGGCCAAGAAGGATTGCAATGGGAGTTGTGTGAGAGCAGGATTTGATCCATGATCTATAAACTGATCCACACAGATGGAAAATACAAGCAAGTGTCTTACGTTTATAAGTACCTTATTGTCCTATATCTAAATTTTCAAACTGAGATTAAATGCACAATTTGTGTTGGCCCTCTTCACCAGGATAAAACTGACTGTCAATGATCAGACATATATTAAGTGTTAAATCTTTCAGTATGCACCAGTGCATTTGGGGTGGGGGGAGGGAATGGGGAGAGAACGGGAACCAATCTCTCCTTTCTTGTACACCCAAAACTGCCATTCATTTTAGTGGGAGTTTTGGAGTATCCAAAGGTTGCAAGAGAGGGCTCATAAATGTTGACTTTTCAATTTGCATCCTCCATCACTGTAAGTACTGTGGAGGATTTTATTTCCTAAGAGATGAAAGAAATTCAGAATATTAGATCATTCCTAGAAATGTGACAACTGAAATGACAAGGCAGTGTAAATATCCCATCTGTAGCTTAAATCACAAACATCTTTAAAACCACCAGGAGAACTGTATGAGGAATCCACTGAGAAGCCAGCTGCCACAATTAGGACACTTGTTCAGTTTGCCATCTAAACTCTGTGCCTCACCCCTCCCCCCCCCAAAAAAGGGGGAGGGGAAGGAAGAATTTGATTATACTAGAGAGGAGTGAAACCACCATATATCA
The DNA here is from genome assembly GCF_965140235.1 of Caretta caretta. NCBI lineage: Eukaryota > Metazoa > Chordata > Testudines > Cheloniidae > Caretta > Caretta caretta. The sequence goes on along the minus strand of NC_134216.1, from coordinate 48,662,302 downwards.
ATGTTTTAAAATCAAAATCTACAATGGTTGAAGAAGATCTGTTGAGAAATATAAGATGGGATGCTTGTTTGAGCATTTAAAGTACAACTGGTAACCAAAGCAACTGAAGTAAAATGCATAACCTCTGATTCCATTTGCATGTGTATTTTGATCATTACATGCATTTCCACGAGTGGTAGTCACTGATAAGCTTAGACATTGCCAAGTGCACAGCAAAATGCAGTACTATGACCTAATTTGGGATTGTTTGAAAGACTTATAATGAACAGAAGTTCCTTGAGGGATCTTTTACCAATTTGTTTGCAGCCAATAAGAAAGTAGAGCTGAATAAAGGTGACAGAAAACATCAAATTAAAAAAACAAAAAAAAAACCCCACACACACACCCTTTGAAATTTCTGAAGGAAAAAAATCAATTGTTGAAAACCATTTTTGATAGAAATTTTTGGTATTCAGTAAAGATTTTCTGCTTTCTGTAACAAATTTGTATTGAAAGCTAAACATTTTACAGACAAGTTTTTGAACTCCATCAAAAAACTGAAAAATGTACTGAAAATTATTTCTTCCTCCACACACAAAATTTAGTTTTTGACAAAAAGGCAACTTTGCTTGAAATTTGTCTATTACAAATTTTTAATCCCCTCTAAAGTTAAAGTTTGGAGAGGAATATGAACTATTCATATTTAATTTTTCCTCACATAAGATTTTTACAAATAGGTTTCACCTACAAAGCTGGCATAACACTTCACAGTCCTTAGGGAAATCAATTAACTGAAGTTAGTAGTATAGCATATATGCTTCTGAATTGAAACAGACTTAGTGTTTTTCATTTTTAATGACTCCCACTGATTTCAGGATCTTAATAAATGGGTGAGGAGGAAGGGGGGGGGTTCGGTCTTCCCAAAGGCCTGTTCCTTCTCTGTCAAAGTTACTCCTTTTCCCCTGAGAACCTGATTGGTTTTTTGGTCCCCAGTTCTGTCTTTTAACTATTTTCTCTCTCTCTGTGATGTCTAAGCAGGGTGTTAAGTCTGTCAAAGTTACTTCACAAGCAGACACCAAATGTTCTTGAAATTTATCAACAGCAGAATATAAACTATGTTGCTTCTACACCTCGTTTTAGAGGATGTGGGTTTTTTTGGTTTGTTTTTTTTAAAAATGCATCTGTGGTAACAGCTCATTAGAAAGAGCTGAGCCTGTGCTTTCCATGAATGGCAGTCAATAGAAGATGCTTACTAAAAATGATAGATGAAGTAATTTGGGTTATTGCTTGCACAACAGAGCAGCCAGATAAGGACAATGATTATGTCACTTTCGAAGATCTAATCAACCTGAAAGGGAAAAAATGCCTAATGCAGCTAAAAATTGAAATAAGATTCAATCCATTGAAAAATTTTAAGGGTAAATTAGTATAGCTTCACTGACTTCAAAGGAATTTACACCAGGTGAGGATTTGGTCCTAAGCCAAAACTTGTACTTTTATATGTTTACATAGAAAAAAAATAAATTTCTATACAATGCACACACACGTCATTGTGCAGCATACAGTAGTTAACCTATAAAACAGACAATATCTTTACCAAAGTATTTGATTGCTATGGCCCAAATCCCCAGTGAGTGTGAAGCAACACTCTTCATTGAAATTCTGTATAATTTCCTGATAAATGAAAAATATATCAAATGAACAGATTAAAATATGAGAAATTAAAGTAAAAAAGAATTACACTAGACGATATACAATAAACTCTGCTGAATTGATGATGGGCCACACCATTAATTGTTCCAATAAGTCAAATTCTTGGCATCAGCATTCAGAATGTTGAGCTACATAGGATTTTGGGAGCCAATATATTAAGTGGATATCTTTCCTCCTCTTGTATTCAATTGTGTGCTTAAATGGATGGTCTTACTGTGTTCCAGAAAAGCCATAGGCACACGATTCATTCCTTGTTAGAACATCTTTATTAACAAGTTGCCTTTGAGTTTTTGCAGCAAGTTGGAAAGAAACATATTTTCATTTGTGTTTCATTAAGTTGTTCTGCAACCACTATGAAGTGTCTTGATGCAATCTGAAAGGTGAACAGATGGGAATTTTTAGCTCATATTAGCACAGCCCATCAAACACTCATTTGCCCGATATACCATCATATTATAGCTTACTACTGAGTCTTTAAAGTATAGCTTTGCCTGCATTGCTGCATTCAAATGACAAAAGGCAACTCTGTGATAAATATTTAATTACAATCATGATGGGTGGTTATTTCACTGAAAACTAGTTATTGTAAGTGAATGGAAGAACTGTGGTTATAAAGAGGTATATTAGTAGACCATAGTACTGAAATGACAGCAGATTCTTCAATTAGAATCTTTTAAATAAGAGTTATGTTCAAGTTTGGAAAAACATTTGTGCTGAACAATTGAGTATAAATTCCTACACTTCTGCACCTACAGCAGCTATGTAAAGATTAAGTACCTTTTAATAAACTAAACACAATATCAGTTCTATTTTACGTACCAACTTTAATAGATTTCAGAGTAGGAGCCGTGTTAGTCTCTAAGGTGCCACAAGTACTCCTTTTCTTTTTACGGATAAAGACTAACAAGGCTGCTACTCTGAAACCTGTCATTATGCAAGGCACTGAATTTAGCTGTATTGAGTGTCTCTAAATTTTAAAAGAGAGTATCATAAAATAATGCACAGGAAGGAAATGTAAGCTAGAAATAAAAGAAAGATTTTAATTTTAAGATGAAGTTTGCAATATCATTTAACTAATTGTCAATATACAAATTAAAATCTGAAGTATTAGAAGAAAACTACTCCTTATATGGTTTCTTTCACAGAAAGATTTTGCCATTGAGGATAATAGGAAAGAAGTTATGAATAGATTTTAAAATATAGCCTCTTAGATCAAACAAATTCTGTTCACTTGGGAGTAGACATTAGTTCAAAGCATTTTGAATCTGTTATTGAGTTCATGTGCTAACAAACAACCTGTCATGTGCATTCAGTTTCCTTTCTCCCACCCTCTCTCCTCAGTGCAATGACTTACAGCCATGGGAGGCACAAATGCTTACATGAGACTGACAAGCAATAACTGACCACTTTTCCATAAGTGATTTTGAACTCTTAAAATCTGGCTCTTACACACAAATCCATCAGCAAGACTAGTCACAAAAATTAAGAAAAACCAGTTATCTACCTGTAACTGTTGTTCTTTGGGATGTGATGCAGACATGTATTCCATATGCGGGTTTGCATGCCCGGTGCATCAAAGCCAGAGAAATTTGCCCAGAAATACCCATAAGGATGGCACTCATGCCTTGTGGTGATAGACCCTCCCCAGGCCATATAAGGGCAGCACTCCACGGAGCCCATCAATTTCTTCACCTTTACCCTGAGAAGTAAAAGACTCCAGAGCAGAGGGAATGGAGGGTGGGTTGTGGAATACATGAGGAGACCTAGATGATTGAGTAGGCACAGCGTGAAGGGAACAGGATTTAGGACTATGAATTCCCTTCTTCCTGAGGGTATGTGGTTACCCCCCATCACACACACTCGGTAAAAACCCAGGAAGCGGAGAACAAGTTGAAAGGCAGCATGGTGTGCTGGCAGGGCTGGCCAGCCATGACAAATCTGAGCAACCTCCTGTTGTTTGGGAGGATTGCGATGTGAAAATAAGCATGCTGAAGGTTCAGAGCAGCAAACCAGTCACTGTGATTCAAGACAGGGAGGAAAGTTGCTAGGGTGACCATACAGAATCTCATGTATCTGATGCATTTGTTGAGATCATGGAGGTCAAGGATAGGTCTCATCTCTTCCTTGGGCTTGGGGACCAGGGAATACCAGGAGTAGAACCTCTGCCCTGATGCTTCAGGGGATCTCTTCTGTGGCCCCCAAAGCCAGTAAAGACTGAACCTGCTGAAGGAGCAGTGTCTTGTGAGAGGGGTCCCTGAAAGAGACGGGGCGGGGGGGGGGCGGAAAGGATGGAAAGGAACTGTATGGCATAACCTGATCTGATAGTGCTTAAGTCATAAGATCCTCCCCATTCGTCCTCCCCACCTCCTACATCATTCCTTTTCAGACCCAGCTGTCTGTTGTAATGGAGTCCCAAACACTGTGAAAGTAGGGCAGCCAGTCCTTGAATGAGAGGATGGAAAAGGAGAGGTTATCACTGCATTGGTTAAAAATTAGCGCTTGCTCGGCACCCAGGGATGGGGGTGAGGGGAGAGGAGCTGGTTAAACCCAGAATCAGAGGACCTTCTCCTTTAGTACCTTTAGGACTTGTGACTCTTGTCCTGATGCAGCACAGGAAGAGTGAATTCTCTGGGGAAAAAAAAAAAGAAAAAGAAATGCTGCAAGCTGTATTCTTGTTGCAATTGCTGACCACTATAGTGGCCTCTCTTTATAGCCAGACTATATATACTCAGAGCATTCAGAGCTGCTCGGTAGTCTTTTTTCCTGCAAGGTTGTGTTGGTCTTTTCTGAAAGTAAAACAGAAACCGTAGTAAGTCCTCAAATGGTCTGCTCTGCACCCGATGTGGCGCAATGCCTAAATTCTGCAGCCATGAGGCCCTCCTCAGGGTCACAGCTGTTGCCATAAATTCTGGCCACAGCATCCTCCATATCAAGAGCAGACTGCAATGAGGTCTTGGCCACCATATGGGTTCCTCAATGAAGGCCATAAACTCTCCCCTGGAGGGCTCTGGCAACTTGTCTGTGAACTTAGACATGGTCACCCGTTTGACCAAGTCATATTTAGAGAGCAACGCCTGCTTGTTTGCGATATGCATTTGCAGGGACGCGGTACAAATATTCCTCCTCATTAAGTCCATCATTTTGGACTCTTTGCCCTGTTGGATGTTGCAGCCACCACCAGGGAGGTGAGGGGCTAAATGGCAGTAGAAGCTGTTGCATGGGAATTAAGTACTGTTTTGCTGAATGTTTTGCTGTTGGGGGCAATAAAGCTGAGAGAGAGATAAATTTCAGAGAGTCTTTGCAAACTCCAGGACAGCCTCATGAATGCTACTCACTGGAGCTGATGGTTGGAGAATATCCAGCAGCTTATGTGTATTCTCCTGCAGGAACTCCACCTGGATACCCGCGGTAGTGGTAATACACCTTAAAGTCCTCATGCACCAAGGGAGAGGAAGATTCTGGCATGGTAGAGTCATCCAGGTTAGACTAGGAGGTGGTTTGCTGCACAAGTGATGGATCCCGTTCTTGTACCACAGGGTCTGGTTGGAAGAGCCCTGTAGGTCCTAGGAAAACAGACTTGTTTGTGGCAGAGATGGTATGTAGGAGGAGCCACTGTTGGGTCTGGTGATCTCACTCTGGAACAGATGGAGGAGCAGGATCTCAGGGACCGAAGAGAGTGTCCCAGGGTTCCAAGGAGGCCACTGGGCATGTGGATTAGGTTTTAGTAGCCAACAGGCACTGGGCCAAGAGCCCCTGTCTCAGCTGCAGGAGAAATGCTGATCTTGGTACCAGTAATGATCCAACTGTGATATCTGAAGCCAGTCTAATAAGGGGGGGGGGGTGACCCCAACTTGGATCTTGAGGAAACCTGGAAGTTCTGTGATGACAACGGGTGAGGAAACTGATCAGACCCTTCTGGAGCCCAGTAAGGAGCTGGCATTTGTGCCAAAAAGATGAGTGGAGAATCAGCATGGTTAGCACCAAATGGGAGACCCTTCCACCTGGTACTGAAAGAGGCATCAGCACTGAGACTGGTACCAAACTCCATGAATGGATCTGACGCCAAAACAATGATGATGCTGAAGGATGCAACAGTGTTGAGGAGACCTTCGATGCCACACCTGGCTGTGACTCCATAGTCTCCATGGACCTGGCAGCTCTGCAACATGGCCAGAAGGTGGCAAGGGCACAATACAGGATGAGCCAGTAGAAGACATAGCACCAGTGGAGAGTTTGGGATGGAGAGGCAATAAAAATCTGATACCACCTGGTATGCCATCGGCATGGTGCTAGTGCCAATTTCATTGGTATGGTACTGGACTCAGAGGAAGTCCCATGGCCAGAACTGGAGGTGACAGTACGGGCCCTTGCTGCTCACAGTGCAATACTAGGGAGTGACTAGATGGACCTACTCTACACTGCGTGCCAGAGGGAGTATGGTGCTGGTCAGCAATCCTCCTACAAGAAGAGGATGAGTACCCCCCATCCCTATAACGGTCACAACTCATTTTATGGGACTCTTCCTCACCACTCCAAAGGAGAGCGAGCCATCCCCTTTCCTCTTGCAGGAAAGGCCAGAGCCCAGAGCATGGAGCGGCACCCCTTGCCAGATCCGAAGGCAATCACCAATCAGACAACGGCCTCTGGGCCAGAGCAGGCCTCATAGCATGCTGCAGAAGATGCTGCTTCAACAACAAGTCTCTTACCACCTGAGTTCTCTCTGTGAAAGACTTGCAGATAGAGCACCTCTCTTTACTGTGTCCCTTGCTGGGAGACAACGATCACCTCATGTAGGGGTTACTGTTGGGGATGGCCCACTACATGACAGACAACGCTTGACCCCCTGATGAGGGCATCACACAGGGCAGCCACCACTCTACTAACACTAAACTAAACAGTGGAGATACTCCTACCACTGTGTACAAGAAAAGTTCTCAGAAAACTGAAAGCATGACTCAAGACCTGGGAAATCAGAAAAAAAACAAACAAAAACACACACCTGGGCATGTCAGGGCAGCACTGCCCTTATACAGCTAGGGGAAGAGCTACAGCAGCAGGGTATGAGCGCTGCACCTACAGGTACTGCTAGGCAAAGGTCTCCAGCTCCAGTGTGCAGAGCATGTACACATCCACATGGATTACCCAGTTGCATCGACTCGAACAAGAAACATGGCATATCAGTGCAGGGCTGTAACAGTGTTGGCAGACTATTTTATTTTCAGACACGTTTAGCCTTTCACTTAATCTGTAATCTCCTAAATGCAAATGAGCAAAAGTGCTGAAATAAGATGTTCATGAATGAAGCCTGAGAGTGAAGTTGCATGCAGGGTTTTATCAGCTACTGAGGAAGAACAGAGACTACACGGCATATCTCTGGCAAACCACTTCAGACCCAATGGAAATGTCCCTCAGTTCTTGTGACAAGGAACATACTTATAGGAATACTTTTAAACACACGTTCTTCCAACATTTACTAGAATTACTGAAGAGGTTTGTGGTCTATAAATGATATTTTCCTCAAACATCTCAGACCAAAATATCCCTGCACTAAAACACTCATATTGTAACTCCAAAATATCCTATACTGTACTCTACATTTCCAGTATTGCCCACCCAAGCATTCAAAATGCATGTGTTTGGTCCCCAGAACCATTAGATTGTCTTAAAATGAAGAGATAAGGACAATGTTGGAGTTCATTTTATCTGTCTTCTAGTGTTGGAACATTTAGGGTTTGTGCTTTCAAGCTTTTCTCTGTAGGCTGAAAGGAAACAAACTTAAAAAATGAAAATAGAGATTCTCATGTAAGCACATCGCTCTAGGAACTGGGACTCTAAAGAAAAAAAAACACACCAAAAAAAAATCAGAAGACTCACAATAAAATAGCTGGCAATCGCGCCATTTCCATTTAAAGTGAAACGCTCCACTCCTAGTGAGGGTGGGTGAAGTGTTTACATTGATGCTGTTGTGACTGGAGCAAATCCTGACAAGTGCTATGGTTCCTCAGCTCCCAATGAAGCCAGGATTTGAGCCATGCCTCTAGCTTTGATGTTTCTATGCCAGGGCTATGTCCTTCACTCCCTGCAATTTTACTAAAAGAGCCTTATCATTTGATGAGAGCACTACTGTGGATGAAAGTGTACTCTTCTCTCACTTGTTAGAACCAATACAGCAGCTTCTCAGCCAAGAGGACAGCAGCCTATGGCTATCTGTGGCAAGCGCAGCAATTTCAATATGATAAATGAACAGCTATACAATTTTCATAAGTGCCTATGTGAAAAAAGGGACTAAATCCCATTTTCAAAGTGACTTAGGGCTTGTCTACATGGGGAGTTATTTTGCTCTAAGTTAGGGTGTGAATTTAAAAAACATACTAGTTACTCCGCACTAACTCCTTGTCTGGATGCTCTTACTGAGCATTAGAAGTGCCTTAGAAGTGCATTAAGCTAAACTACCCAAGAGCACTTCTAGTGCAGAGTAAGGTTACATCTACACTCCTGCACTAACAGCGGCGCAGCTGCACTGATGCAGGTGCACCCTGTAGCTCTTGTCGTGGAGACACTAAGCCAATGGGAGAGAGCTCTCCCATCAGCTTAGTAACTCCTGTCTCCTCAAAAGGTGGTAGCTATATCAGCAAGAGAAGCTCTCCCAACAATATAGCACTGTCTACACCAGCACCTAGATCGGTATAATTTATGTCACTCAAGGCTGTGGATTATTCACACCACTGAACAATCTAAGTGATAAAGTAACCTGTAATGTAGACAAGAGCTAAGTGTCTTCACAGGGAGTTAACATGGAGTAACGAGTACTCTTTATATTCACATCCTGGCTTACTCCACACAAACCATTGTGTACTTAGAAGCTTAAGTCCTACTGACTTGCAATAAAATTTAAGGGCCAGGTTTTTAAAGATATTTAGGAGCCTAAAAATACAGATTGGTGCCTAGTATCCCTAAGTGCCTAATTCTGATGGGCACCTATCTTTGAGCACCTAAATACCTATAAAAATCTGGCCCTAAATTACTTAGGAGCCTAAGTCCATTTGACTTTCAATGAGACCAGCTAAGTGCCTAAATGCGATTTTGGCTCTTAAGTCTCTTTGGAGAATTTGAAAGTGTTACTCCATGGTTTGGATGCCTGCCCTGTTCATAATAAAATCCATATCAGACAGAATGTCTGATCCTACACAACTCCTTTTCAAGTAAAGGATTGCTTTGTGGTCACACAGTGGTTTTGTAGCCAGGTTGGTCCCAGCATATTAGAGAGACATGGTGGGTGAGGTAAAATATTTTATTAGACCAACTCAAAAGCTTTCCCCTTTCACCAACAGAAGTTGGTCCAACAAAAGATATTACCTCACCTACCTTGTTTTGAGTTCTGCAAAGCTGGGCTCTTATTCAGGGAGAGAGGTCTAATATTAAAGTCTGAGCCTAAAAGTGTCAGTGAAATCATTTTAAAAGAAGAATGTCACATTGATCAATTTGAAAGGAGGAAAGAAAAAGAGGAATGTTAGCTGTATATCATCTATCAAAATTACAAAGTTTAAGACACAGGACTAGGATAATGAGAGGTAACAATAGTCTTCAAAAGGTCTCAAGTAAAAAGGATAAGTTGAATAAGCCAAGTCAGCCAGATATGAAACCCTACATTTTTCCATCTGTTCAAACATCCAGCGCATCCATCAAAGCATTTTACTAATGAGTGTAAATACCAATCAGCAATGTTGTATTTCTTTTCTTCTCTCTCAGATGACTCAATTCCTAGGTTCCAGCCTTTAACTGTTTATTTAGGCGGCAGAAACACAAGACTAATTAGTGAGGCACACAACCACCATATTAAAGAAACAGATGGCTGAGAGAGCAAGACTGAAGGACAGTGGAGAATGGTATGGATGAAGGTAGTATATAGGCGGATATTGCTTTGCTTGAATTCTGCAGATACCAAATACATATGTAAACCAACTCTCAGGTACTCGTACCCAAACAGTAGCAATGTACTTCTTACTTGACAAGTTTTATTTGAGATATAGTATTGTATTGTAAGTGGAAAGATCAAATAAATCTACAAGTCAAGTCGGCAATCAACCTTTTAATATATTGGATGGTATTATTTCAACTCGTTTTAAGTCAGGGGTTGGAAGAAATAACTTAAGGATGCCAGTCATTATAGTGTCCTAACCCCTTGGAGGCGGAGTATTTTTTGATGGGGGTCTCTGTCAATTTCTCCTGCTGAAGCTGTACCACAGTTTATAATTAAAGTCATTGGGCCAGAGTGAGTGTGAGAATGACTATGCGGCACCCACTTGGGAGATGGGAGACTCAGGGACCCGTGTGCCTGCTCCAGTGACTAATTATTTATCCAAACTGGAACAGGTCCAACAGGATGGTTTGAGGGATTCCCCCACCTCCATCAGACTAGCACTCTCCTGAGAGATTGGAGATCCCTCTTCAAATTCTGTCCCCCCTCTCCCACAGGGCTAAAAGTTATAAGGTGAGCTCCTCCTCCCCCTGACCCGTTTGTGTGGAGTGAGATGCCTGCCTCACTCATTCTCACAAGAAATGACTTAGACACATAAATCACCTCACTCCAGGAGAGGAGCTTCTGGTTGTGAATCACAGGCAGCAATAGGCGCCTTCCTGAAGTCTGGATTTAGGCACCTAACTCTGAGAAAGGGGTGGGACTTAGGACACAGCCCTCTCATCAACTAATTTAGGTAAATCCCCACCTAGCACACTGGCTTTTGTGGATCATAGTCTAAGGCACCTATCTTTCCCCATGCATCATTTAGGGAGTCTAAGCACCGAGCTCAGGCTCTGTGAATCATGATGGTATTCCAGTGATTTTTTTAGGTGCCTAAAAGTTAAGCGTTGCAATGCTCACATTGCAACACTTAAGTCCCTTTGTTGATCTGGGCCAAAATATCAAAGCCAGAAAGTCACTGATATAAACAGTGCTCTGTCCTTTTAACCACTGCTGCTCTCACAGACACTACTGAACCAGATCTCCTTGCAATGTTGCTATCGTTGCAACTGAGGGATATTTCAAAATAATTCCTTTGAACAGCAATGACGCCATATTGACTACCTAGCCATGCCCATTCCACGTGTTTACACTGGGCACAGCTCAGTGCAAAATACAGTGGTCCTTTCACAGTGACCACAGGTAATGAAGGAGATCTGAATTCTTCAGTGTGTCATTCTTAAGGCTAAGTTTTTGTTAGATATTTTTAGTAAAGAGTCATGGCCAGGTCACAGGCAATAAACAAAAATTCGCAGACGCCCCTAACTGGTCTCTGACTTTCACTAAAAATATCCCTGACAAAAGTGGTACGTGGGTTCAGCACTTACTGCTGCTGGGGCTCCTGGGTCCCCCACCAATGCAGTGCATCCCCTTGCTCCAGGTAGCTGCAGGGTCCCCCAGCTGCTGGTCAGGGCTGGGCAGCTGCAGAGGTCCCCCACGGCCCACCGCAGCTAGGCAGTTGCAGGGGGTTGCCCCACCAGGGCAGGGGCTGGGAGCTGCGGGGCAAAAATATCACAGAGGTCAATGGAAGTCATGGATTCTATGACTTCCGTGATATAATCGTAGCCTTAGTCATTCTGCAGATGCCAAGAATGAGCTTTAAGCACAAATGAATCTATCTTGGACTACACATCTGTAGTGGTCTCTTTAGATATCTCAATGAGGATCTGTAGTTTAGCAGTCCATTTTCTGAAGCACAGTCCATTATTTAGTAAACATTGGAGAAAATAAAGAACAGTGATTTATTTTTCTGAAAAACGTGCAGCAACCAGCTAAAACTCAGCAAAAATCAATACATCTCATGAAATTATATGCAGCCTTGCATCTCATGAAATTATATGCAGCCTTCGCTGTGACATCAAAGCCTTTTCTAAAGCTCTGAAATGCAGCAGTCTCTCTCAATGGAACAAATTGGAAAAAAATTCATTTGAATTTTAAGTGATACATACTTGTCTTTCAACTGGGACAGCCTGCCACCAATTGATACTGCTGCTTCTGAACTGACATGAAGTGATGAACTGGCGCAGCAGGAATGCGATAAATGTATGTTACTCATGGACTTGTGGTTTGGCTGGATTACCGGTATCTAAATTACCAGAAAATTGAATCTTTGGGCATTAAAACTGATGGTGACATTTATTTAGCTACATCATCCATTTTTCCTCATAATTTTTCTATTTTCTATTAAGCAATTTAAAATGTTACCAAGTGTGTATTTACAAATATGGTGTGACATCAATATTTAGAGAAGCCAATATGTTATGACAATATCACAGCATATTTTAATGTAATCTATTATTAAATATCAGTATACTATCACAATCATAGCATATAATGTCAATAAAGACATTAAACATGAACACATTTATGCTAAATGTAAATGACAAGTTGATAAACAAACAAACAAACAAACAAACAAACAAGAGATAGAACACATTTCTTACACAATCACAATATGCTGATCAAACCACTGTCTGCTTTTATTACTTGAAAAGAAATTATTCTGAATTTTCTCATTAGATTGTCATAGATATGATTTCTGCATATTACAACTTTCTGGACATTCTTATATTTTTACGTCCTATATCTTCCAACAGTACTTAGACTCTGATTCAGCAAAGCATTAAGCATGTCCACTTAAACTTAAGTCCATCCCTATTCAGCAAAACACTTAAGTACACACTTAAGTGCCATTCTTAAAGTTAAGCATGTAATAAAGTTGAATAAGGATGAAAATGATGAAGAAGGATGGTTTGATGAATTGGTGCCTAAGAAATACCTACTCAGGTCACAGCTGAGGAGAAGCTACAATTTCCCCCTTTGAGTTCTAGAAGTCAGGCATTCCCCAAGCTGCATCCACCCACCCCATCTCCCAGTTGGCTGAAATGTTTACTTTTGCTCTGAAACACACATCTGGGAGCTGTTTGGTATTTCTTTTTATGAAACACAAGCTTTCTAGGCCTCCAACTGGGGATTTACTGGAAGTGACAAGCCAAAATTTCCAAGCTTGGTTGCCTAAAATTATGAAAGTAAACCCATATTTAGGCTCCTATATAAGTACCCTGATTTTCAGAGGTCTTGAGCACCCACAACTTCTACTGCAATCAGCAGCATCTGTGGGTGTCTGCCATCTCTGAAAATCATGCCACATACTTAGATGCGTAAATCTGGATTACGGTGCCTGGAAGTTTTGAAACAGCCTCGCTGTCTTGGAAAAAGCAAGTAGAGAAAAATCCTGACTAACCAAAGAAGAGGGGCAGGATCTTGATCAGTAAGAAATTGTAACTCCCCCCCATTTGGGGGAAGAAAAAAAAAAGACACCCAGGAAAAAAAGCCCACTACATAAAAGTAATGAAAACATTCATTCAAGATTTAAAAAAGGAAAAATACAACACACATTCTATAGGTACTTGCACTGTCTCCCTGAGGAGCTCCTTGTTGAGTAAAATGCATGTTACATTTTGATCCAAGACCATTGATACTCAATGCAAATTTCAACATAGCACGAGATCAATGGCAGTTGCAGAAACACTTTTGAACTTCCATAGTGTGTTTTATAACTACATTAGATAGCACAACTTTCTCATTGAGGTTTAAATAGCAAACAGAACACTCATACTGCAGAAGTTTATTTAAGAAGCTTTTATCTTTTTCTTTACTCCACATATGACAAAAATCTCCTTGTCAGATTTTTGTCTATAATCTTATGCAACATCTTCAGCAACTTGGACACAACATCCTATGATTTTCTTCTCAGGGTAGTATAACCGTGCACAGGCTCACCAGCGGCGGCTCCTGCTGGTCGTCCCTGGGAATTAGCGTTCCAGCCTCCAGAGCACCTTCTTCAAGCCAGTGTCTCGCCTTGCTGCTGGCTCCCGTGTCCCTCCCAGGACCCCGGTGCCCCTTTCACTGGGTGCTGCCCCCCGGCAGTACCCCACAGTTCTGGGTCTCCCCCTCCAGGGGAACCCCCCACCCACTATCCCTACCTCGCCTCAGTCATAGGCTCCTGCCAGTCACCAGCTAGCCCCCGCTCCCTGGGGCAGACTGCAGTATGAGCCACTCATCACAGGCAAGGTTAGGTTTGGACCTGCTGCCTCTGCCTACCCCTGGCTGCCCCTGCAACCTCCGTACCTAATAGGCCTTCCCAGGCCTGCAGCCGGGGCTTTCCTAGGCCAGAGCTCCCCAGGCCTTTCCCCATTCCTGCTCCAAACTAGGTCCTCTACTCAGGTCTCTGCAGCCAGGTCCCTCTCAGAGCTAAAGAGAAAGTGTGTGCTCTTCGGCTCCTGGCTTCCCTGGCTTTTATAAGGCCTGTGGGGTCTTTTGGGGGCATGGCCCTCAGCTGCAGCTGCTCTGCCAATCAGCCCACCTCTTCCCCTGCCCCAGCCCTCTCCCAGGGCTATCTTAAACCCCTCTGGGCCCAAGAGGGTGTCCACCCCACTACAGTAGAAACAAACATTCAGCAGAAACACATTTTTCCCTGAATGGATGTTTGTAGCTATTGTCATACTCATGTTTGGTCAACCATCTTGCACGAATATCAGTGTTAATTCTTTTAGGAACACCTAAAGGATTAATTGTCTTTCTTCACTTCCCGCATCTAGTAGTGGACCTGTGAGTTGAAATCTGTCCGGAAGAATGTATCTAGGCAAAGTGCTTAAATCATAATTTCTCATTTGTGCTACATTCTCAAGTTCACATCTTTATCATATTGTGAGTCTATGCCAGGATAAGCAATTGACGTTTTTACATATTTTCAGTGCTTAAAACCAGCAGAGACTGTTTCTAATAAAGAGCTGAAGAGCAACTGGGAGCTATGTTTCAAAGAGAATAAGGACATTAAAAAATAATCACATTTAGAGGAACCATGCTATCAGTTACCCTGCCCACATTCCAGAAATTTCTAGATTCAACCAAACCAAACCTCTTAACCAGTTTTTAGAGAAGATGGGGTGAAAAAAAAAGGTCTCAACGCACCAGCTACAGAGGCAGGAGAGTTGGGAGAGAACACTGGTTCTCAAATCAAGAAAAAGAGGGGAAGCTCTCCTTCTTTTAGCTGCGAAGGGAGAGCTGTGCTCCTAACCCATCCCATCCCACATACTTTGACCCGTGTCGCTAACTATTCATAACTCTGCTCGCTCATTTTTTCAACAATCAAGGACAGTTAAATCAATCCACAAGCCCCACCAGTAACCCTCTTTCTCTAGATTTCATAATAAGCATAACAAAACCATGATGTTCTCATCATTTCAGTTTTAATGCACTGAAATCAGAATCTGACATTTCTAGTACTGAATATCTTTCAAATTCATTTACTTCAAAGTCACAGATCTGTGATTTTTCCCATCAGTTTGAAATCAAATGCATTTAAAAATCCATTAACGGTAGTTTCAGGTACATTATTGTCCAATTGCCAGCTTTGTGGTTTTACAGTCATATTGTCTCTATTTTTTTAAAGCTACTATTAACTCATTTTTTTGAAATCACACACATTGTAAGCTGTTTGGGGAAGGGACTGTGTCTATTATATGTTTACACAGCATCTAGCACAATAGGTCCAGATCTGTAGGTGCTAACATCATGTACATAATTCTAATAAATAATTGTTAGTTGATGATGCCTCTGATTCATTAATGGCCATAGCACTTTTGAAATCCTCAGATGAACTTTATTATTAGAAATAAAACCATTATACAGATGCATTTTAAAACATTCTATGTGGGATTTAGCCTCTAAAAGATGTCCATTATGGCTCCTTCTCCCAAAATGTTACTTTATCCTTTCACTTTTTCGTCTCAAACTGTAGCATTAAGAATTACTGACATTGGCACAATAGTGGTATAAAACTGGTCCCAATACTAAATAAAAAATGGGAAAAAGAGTAAAAATATTTACTGAGTAGAATACATTTGGCCATGAAAATGTAAAAATAATAGTTGGCAAATAGTTGGCAAAGAGAGTTCTGTATTTCACCAATTTCAGAGTAGCAGCCGTGTTAGTCTGTATTCTCAAAAAGAAAAGGAGGGCTTGTGGCACCTTAGAGACTAACAGATTTATTTGAGTATAAGCTTTCGTGAGCTACAGCTCACTTCATCGGATGCTGTAGCTCACAAAAGCTTATGCTCAAATAAATTGGTTAGTCTCTAAGGTGCCACAAGTACTCCTTTTCTTATTTCACCAACGACACCCATATAATGTACACCAAGAATTACTATGGTAACAAAAAGACTTTATATCAAAAAGATCCATACCAAAAGAAAAAAAATCTTTGTATCTTCCTCATGGTGCTGTTGATATGCTGATATTGTAAGGTGGTTTGTACCACAACCAGTCGAATACTTCTGGAATGTCCCTGAAGGACACTGTTTTGGGAGGGGGCCAGAAACAATTCAAAATCTATAAACACAAGAGACAAGTTTTATAAAGCTGCTGAAAAACTGCTGAAAAAACTGCTGAAAAACCCACATGGATAGAGAGCAACATCAACAAAAAACACCACCAACCTCTGCACATCAAAAAGTTCCAGAGTTTAAAAAAAGCAAGTCTGTTCTGAAATGCTTTCTGAAGAAGACAGACTAGAGAAAGCTCTTATAGATCTCCAGTCAATGATATAAAAAAATCATTTAGGGCTGTTCTCCAGCAGGCAGAACTCCTTCTCTTAAAGCTAGTGTGCTAGCTTCAAAGCAGCATTTGACAGCATCATAATTCAAAAGCAAACAAAAAATAAGTATGCTTTACCCATCTCAGTTTTGTTGTTTATATCTCTGCAATCCTCACTTGTCTGTCACAATGGTTGGTCTCAGAGTAACAGCCGTGTTAGTCTGTATTCGCAGACTAACGTTTAGTCTAACGTTTTAGTCTAACGGTTGGTCTAACGTTTAGATAGCACTCTTCATCTGTAGAGTTAAAGGTATTTTATAAGAGTGAGAAAGTACTGTTACCCCCCATTTTACAGATGAGGAAATGGGAGGTACATCAACATAGCAAAATAAATAAATAAACCCAGCAGCAAGTCTCAGACCCTGGGTCAATTGACTCGGGCTTGTGGGGCTCGGTTGCAGGGCTAAAAATAGCAGTGTAGATGTTGTCATTCAGGTGGAGACAGTGCTCTGAGACTCTCCTCCCTTGCCGGGTTTCAGAGCCACAGCTCCAACTTGAGTTTGAACATTTACATGGCTATTTTTAGCCCCCTAGTGCGAGCCCTGTGAATCTGAGTCAGTTGATCCAGGCTCTGAGACTCACTGCCAAGGGTGTTTGTTTGCTGCGTAGACATACACAGAGGCACAAAGAGGTTAAGTGCCTTTCTCGCTGTCCTCTCTAAATATAACAGAGGTGGGCAAAAATAATAAAAAAAAATTGATATGAATTCAGATCCAGATCTGGCTGAGGATTCTTCTAAGAGTTTAGGGTTGTATGGACCCAGCATTTTGTTTAAGGCCCATCTTTAAGTTATACATGATAGAAAGACTTAGAACTGAAGTATTAACTGTTGCTGAATGTACATATGTAAATTCCTTATGGGAGAAATCTGTTATAGCAATGAGCCTTAAAAAAACTGCAGGAGCCACAGGAAAAGAAATTAATCACTGCAAAGACAGTAAACAAGATCTTTTGCTGAAGATCTGGGATGAGTTCTTTTTTCCAGATAAAGTAATAAATCAAAATTGAGCTGTGTCTTAAATTAATCTCCCTTGACTTGCTTTTGTTTTCCAGTCCATAGTTAATCTGAACCAATACATAACATGTTTTCAAAAACAGCAGTTATCTCCTTCAGCAATTTCCACCAAAAATCTTTCCTTTAAAATATTTTAAGTTTGTGTATGTGTAAACCAGCAACAACAAACAATAACTGAACAAAAAAGCCAATTAATTTTGGAGTGAGATAGGGAGTTGGGGATGTCCTGGGTGGGAAGTTAGTGATTAATATATTCAACACATATGGACTGAGGTGATAGGTGAATTAGCTATACCTACAATAAATAGATAAAGACTAGACAGAAGCTGCAAGGTTTCAAGCAGCAAAAGAAGTACTTGTCATCTCATATTTATCTTTGGGTTTTGTACTGGCTCCGGTCACCACAGTGTCTGACCATGGTGTACTAATTATAGACCTAGCAGTCATTTTGAGAAAAATCCTTGTGCCAATACCCAATCAGAGCAACTGGGTTGGTCACTAGTCAGTGCATCCTTCTTTGTGCAGATGCACAAGTGGCTCTGTAACCATTCTGAAGAGGGAACTTCAGCCTTTGTGCGTTCAGTTTCTTAGCATTCAAATGCTCCAATGTGGCCTGGCCCAGTTTTCCCCTGTCTACTGCCTTTCAGGGACTCCTCATGGAGCAGAGCTCCAGCAATTCAGTGTGCACGTATCTCATCTGACACCCCCAAAACATGCCTCTCCTCTTTACACAACAGAACTATACAAGTTCTGCTCTCTGGGTACCTTCCATGGGTGAGTAGGTGAGGGCAGGACTTACCGCAGTGGCCGTTTAGGAGTTGGACTGGTAATATTATATTGTTAGTGATCCATATGCACTGATGTCCATGCTTTACCTCCTTTGTATATTTGAAAACTCCAATTTAAAATCAGAAATTAAACTATTTAAAAATTAAGGGCTCTGTCTCCCTAGAAAGAAAATAGTTCTACAAGTAGCAGCTGAAATCAGGGCACAAATAAATGAGAGCACTCAGAGTGAGGAGAATAGGGAGAACTGGGCCCTTTTTCATAATCCTTTCTCGCACTCACACACTTCTCTTTCTCTGGCCATTGTCATTCGCAGTCTCCTCACTCCCTGTCCTACAGCAGTGAGAATGTGGGGAGCACCAAAAGCCCTCCAGAGCTGGATGGAGCATTGCCACTAAAGAATCTTGCCCCGCCTTCCCGGCTGGGGAATAAGCATGGCCGTGGGAGGTTACAGTCCAGTTCTCGGCACAACAGCAGCGCTGGCAAAGACAGAGTTCTGTCTCCTTTTCTGGCCTGGGTGCGGAGCAGGAGAGATCAGGAAGAAAAGGAAGGGAAGTGGGAGGGTAGCCAATAGGCAGGGAAGGAGCTGCTGAGTGGCATCTGGGTTCCTCTAACGCTTGACAATGTAGGGGAGGGGCCCAGTCAGTAAATACTGCTAATTGTGTTGCTCCTTAGATCTGATCTTGGAGATAGCCACCCAAGTGTTGAGCTGCACTAAATCCCCACACACACCCAGACGTGGGAGACACACTGGGACCATTTTCTACTGTTGCCATCCCATAGGACTGTCTGCTCCTGGGGTCCATCCTAGAGGCTACAAGGGTACCTTAGCATCTGCAATGAACCTGCCTCATATCTCGTACAAGGAATGACATGAATACTTGAAAGAACAGGGCTGTAATACAGTGTACTTATGATCCATTCTGTCCCTTATTCTGACTGTAAATGTCAAATAATCATAACTGTCTAGCTAATTGACCTGTGCTCAAGTACTGAGTTTGGGGGACGCTGACAAACTCCACGCTGAGAGTGCTATATGATTGTCAAGATTCCCAGTACTCCTGTAAACTTGGTCAGCAATGGCAACAACAGAAGACTACAGTTCTTCTGGGGCATTAATATGTAAAAAAAGAAAAAAGAAAGAAAAAGACCATTCCAAAGAGCAAATGAAGGACGGTATTGATGCTATAGCATTAAACTGTAAATTCCTTTTGCAGTGGCTGGAAGTTAAAATGTAAATAAACTGTATTTTCAGTCATCATTAACACAGTGTATTCAGACTGTGTTGCTCATGTGAAATATGTCTAGCAACTTCTCAGTAGTGTTTCAAGAGATAATGTTTTCCAAAATGAAACAACTGAATAACACAGAAGATAGCACTTAATAGCCAGAATTCCAGTCTGTGTGTGAAATGGATGAGAACAAGTGAGTTTATTTTTTTTTTAAAAAGAGCTATTGCTCTCTCTCCATCAGTCTAGTTATATAGTCTAATAAAGAGCCATTGCGTGCCCTCCCATTCTCTTCATCTCCCCCCCCCCCCGCAACAAGCTTGAGGGGGACAAAAAAGGGGAAATGAGATCACAGGGGCCTGTGACACTAGAAGTGAAATGTTTTTAGAAAAGTGAGTACTGTGCCTGCTTGAATTTTATTGGTTTAATCTGCAATTTGGGGAACTTCTATGAATCCACAGAGATGGTCAGTTACTGGAGGCAGAAAATGTCTCTGTTCCCAGGAGACAATATAAACAGAGATGGGAGCCATGGGCACGTGGAGCTCTGAGAATGAAGTTGTGTGGTCTGTGTGTGTGGGAGCAAGCAGTGTGACCTGTAAGAAATAGAAGTTGCTATTACGTAGAACTGCTGCAGATGGACCAACCAGAAGGCCAGATGCTGCACAGCCTTGGCTTTAGAACAAAGTGACGCTGTTAATAGCACTTGAGATCAAGTTATGTTGGAGCTGCACTTTAGACTAAGAATAGTCAGAGGCTGAACTCCACTGAATTTTTGTGACTTAGATAAAATGGAATTTAGAGCCCCACCACACCTGATTTTGCAAAAAACAAAACCTGACTGAAAGTTTCACAAAACCCTGTTTGCCCTTTTTAGAGATGAGGAGGAAAAAAATCCCAAATCTTCCACCAAAATCCCTTGAATTTTGAAAACACAGACATACGCAATCTTGATCTGAACCACTCTTATGAGGAAACTTGAAGGCTTAGAGACTGTATTTTGGTTGTTCAAAGAACCATCTCTGTTCAATAATCATTCCATTTGTCATTGTTTGACTTCTACCTTATAAAAGGTATATTTAACCTTTCCTCTTCGGGCAGGACATAGATGAATGTATGTGAACTATGTTTTGAGTGACCTCTGTGTGCCTCCAGCAAAGCTCTAGAACATTCACCACTTAATAGTTTAAATTTTTGCTTCAGAAAAGGTCAAAAAGGAGAGAGAGAAAAAATGAAATCCTTCAAGGCCATAAATATGCTTGCAGAGAAGAAACAGTTTCCCCATAATACAAATCTATTTGTCTGCTGAAGGTAAGAAGCTACATTCTAATTAAAATGCTGGCAATGTGGAATTTTCATGTTGCAGATAACTTGACATGGCTGAAAGAAAAGAATGTGTAATGTTCAGAGTATAGGTGATCAAAGATTTTTGATTAAACCTTATTACAATGAAAAAATTACTTTTCTACACTCAAAGCTTTCATTAAAAGCTTTTTTTTAAGAAGTCTTTTTTGTCAAAACTGAAAATTTCAAAATTTGAAATTTCAGAATTTGGGGGTTTAATTTTTTGTTTTCGCTCTTTTTCCTCTTTATTCCTTGCCCCACCCCCACCCCTTGTTACCACTGAATGCAAAGGAATGAATGATATTGGGGAGGTCTTTCACCTTTTCATTGTTCTTTTTCACATGGCCTAACTTATCAAAAACTTCAACTTTTGAAGACTTCCAGAGTGGCAAAAAGGTGGGCAGGAGGGAGAAGAGGAAAAAAAAACCCAAAACCCCATATACCATTGACCAGAAGAAAGGAGAAAAAAATTAAATGAACACTCCAAAATAAGTTAAAAAATGTGCAAACATTTTAAAAAGTTATTCCATTTTCAACCCTGCAAAACAGAAATAATTTCAAAATTTTCAAGTTTGTGAAGTTTTCTTTGTTTTCCCCTTTGGACTGGCTCTAGTTCAGAGTAGATAGATAAACTAAGGGCTTGTCTACAGTGGGGGAATTGACTGGTGCAGCTCTTCCAGAGTAATTCCTCTGTGTGGATACACTATTCCAAAATAAAAGTGAATTTCTGTAATAATTACTCCAATTCATAAATTATGTACAGTAATTATTCTGGAATAAAGTAATTTATTTCAGAATACAGAAGTCTATTCAGGAGAGTTATTCTGCAGGAACTATGCCAGTCAATTTTCACATGTAGACAAGCTCTTAGTGGTCCTCCCTAACTGGGTTGCACCAGGATGTGATTTGAAATGGAGGCTGGGGAATGGAAAGTAAAACGAAGTGTCCCCATGTTGGATAGAGCTGCCTATTATAAGCTGTACTTATGACTGGCACTGCCATGTGGAGACTCTGGTTGAATTAAAGGATTTTTGACATAGAAATTTGCAATGATTTTCTCAAGAGTCTTCCTATAGTGTTCAGCTAACCCCAGCTGCTGAAGTCAAATGATTTTGTGAACATCTCAGCTCTTAATAAAAAAAAACAACAAGATTCTGGGGTAAGTAATATCTTTTATTAGACCAACTTCTTCAGCTCTGGAGGTAGCTCCAAAGCTTGTCTCTCTCAGTAATAGCCATTGGTCCACTAGAAGATATCTCATTCACCTTGTCTCGCTAATATCCTGGGACCAACAGGGCTACAACATTGCAAAACATGTTTTAAGTACTACGTATCTGGTTGGGAAGAAAAGGCTTAAAAGGTCAGCCAAGTATAACCCAAAGGCTCAGAAATTCCCCACAGCATTTTTTTTCTAAACAACACCACCACCACACACCTCATTTTTAAAGATAATCTAATAAATGTTGGGGTCTGAGTCATGATTCTGAATGGGGGAGGGTGGCAGTACTGCATTTATTAGGAAACTTCTGATGTCACAGTATATTAGATCATCAATTTTCCATGACCTGCAGTGTTGTTGGAAAGTCTTTTCCATGGGGAGGATAGCACAACAATATGTTGATCATACCCTGCCCTATTTTTGTTCAAATAGTGGCAGATTTAAGACTATGCTATGCATGTAGCTTTACTGGTCACAATCATCCCAGGGGCCTTGTTAATATGCACTTAACTTGCTACCCACATCCTAGTTACAGGTAGGGAGAGCATAGCATGGTATCTCCCACAGTTTTTAAATTTACATGGGACTTTACAAAACCTAAAACCAATTCAACTGGGCAGAGACACAAAATGGCAGAGGTGAGAGGTGAAGCAGCCCACATTCTCCTCCCTCCTTCCCCCCGCCAAGGCCTAGGATGGGAC
This sequence comes from Caretta caretta, assembly GCF_965140235.1. NCBI lineage: Eukaryota > Metazoa > Chordata > Testudines > Cheloniidae > Caretta > Caretta caretta. Next base: position 48,639,640 of record NC_134216.1, on the reverse strand, counting down.
AGATACTATTTTTTTAAGTAGTGAAAGAGGACATCTGGGGATAAATAAAGTGGAGGGTACCCTATCCGGGAGAATATGGCAGTAGGATTCAACACTAGGACCAGTCAACCAGTTCACATAAAAGAAGAAGCTTTCCCCTAAACAGACTAATCACACCATTACTTTGAGGTTTGGAAAAAAAAATTAACTCTACATCAAGGAAACAAGCATCACTGAGGGATTAAAGTATGGGTCCGAAATAGAAATGGCTGAATGATTCATTGCCAGTCTGACAAATTTAGCCTCTTTTCTGCTTTTGAATGATCGATGGACAGCATAGCAGTGCTAGTGAAAACACGCTAAGCTGGGCTGGAGGCTAAGTCAGTTTATGGCCAGCTCTAGGATCAGGGAACCACAAGGGTGGTATAAAACAACTTCTGCCCGCACACTCAGATGCTACTTAAACAGAGCTCAACCAAACCTCAGAATTAGGCCCCAGAGAAGAAGAATTTTGAAAATTGCTTAACTATTAGAAATAGAGCTACTGACTGGTATTAAATATCTTCTGAAAGAATGTGTCTAAAGATGTTATATGCTCTAGCTCAGTGAGAAATGTTCATACAAATATAGTTTTATAATGCCTAAACTCATGTGATACACTTTCCAACTGATTTTTATCACTGAAAAGGAAGCTATAGGATGTCTAATAGTACAGGCTCATTCATGCATAACTTTACATTCCTTTAAAAAAAATATCATGTACAGAAGCTGATTGAACAATATGAAACTGTGCTGCTCTATTAATTTCTTTGCTCATTTTTTAACTCTGCTATGTATTTCCATTGCTAATTTGCTTCAGTTAAAATATTATAATTTCAGAATTCATTAGGACACTGGCATCTCTGATCACTTTGGCATTTAGGGTTGAAAATTCCCATCTTGCATTATCAGTAAAAACACAAGGGCCTGATCTTGCAAACTCTGCTACATGTGGGTACCTACTCATACAACCCGTGTCTGTTGAAACACCTATGGGAAACCACTGATTAATAAGGTCAATTTTGAGTAATTTGGGAATCATTTCTATCATGTATAAAATTCTTAAAATGTTAAAGCCAGTGGAGCTATGCCAGTTTACAGCTGGGGGGTGGGGATTTGGCTCAACATGAGTTGGTCAAGGCCAATGTTGGGTACTAGGAGAAGGTACTTCAGATCGACAGGCTTCAACATATTCCATTTCAGCTTTGTCTAGTTACCTGAAAGGACTGAGTGGTAATGTGTATACACCTTTATGTTATTCATTTAAAGTGAACATAATCCTGTGAAAGGCACCTTCTCTTCATTCCCTCTCAGTTTTGTAGAAGCAACTAGAGCCAGAAGACAGCTGTCAGAAATCCTCATCCCGGTTTGTAGCTTTTGACTCCTCCAGGCTCCAATGTATTTTTGCCTTCCCCATAAGTCCCAGGTAGCATAAAACTCTATTTCTCCCCTCCTGCAGTCCCCGCTGAAGACCAAGGAGAGAGGCAGAGGACGAGAAGTTCCTCCTCTCTGTAGTCAGTCTTTGCAGCAGCACTGATAAAAGCTGCCTCTGTTATCACAACAGCTGAACCAGCAAAAAGATAGATAAGAGAGGGACTGAGATATCAGAACTGAAACTAATCTAATTTAAAAACAAAAACAAAAGCGCACAACAACTTTTCTTTAAAAAATGGGTGTTTAGTGAATTTCATATTATTTATGGGGACCTTTGGATGAGACCATCTTTTAAACACCTCTCACCAGCAGCCTCGCTTGGTTTTTTGTACATCATTATGCTTAGGATTTATTATAGTATTTTCCTAGTTCTATACATAAATGTGTTGGATATTATGTGACATGAAGGTACAGGTTAAGCTCAACTCTATCTGGACTAATAATGACCTCGGTATGGAACGATTCCTATTTGTAGGTTGTAATAAATGTACGCTGCTTTAAAAATGCCTTTGTTGTTAATAGGAATAATGAGCCATAACAATGAATTAATAGACTTCCTAATACAAAAGATGTAATATAATGTTCAGTAGTACAGGAAGGAGGCCATTGGTTAAACAACTGAAAGGTAGTGTTTGAATTTAGAGACAGGAGGAATATCTGAGACTGCTAATATTCTTTGTAGAATGGAATAACCTGTAGTAGCAGGGTTTGGGGGATCACCACCAACAGCCAAAAAACTTCATCCCAAAATATACTTGGACTGAGGAGCAGAAGAACATCTTGTGCCCAAAAGCTCAGCTGCATCCCCAGGCACTGTCATGATCTGTATATGAATGGAAAATCAGAAAGTGAACATGAAAACCTGTGCTTAACAAAATACAGATGGAAAAGTCATGCACTGTAGCCAAATTCTTAGCTAAAAGGTGTCCCTTTAGCTGTTCCTGATAGCATACATTTCAATGAAAATCTCTTTGGTGCTTTCTGCCCCATGCTATAGTCCAAGCTGAGGGATCCATCAGAGCTGCACCCAAGAGGATTCCTTGTTGTGATCTATAAGGTGTGAGGCCAGGGAATAGAACAGAGAAGTGCCCTTTCCCTCTATACAAAATGTGCATCATCTGTGGGGTTTCCATTGTCCATACAATGGTTCTGAAAGCTTACACCCCCTGTGTACTCCACAAAGGGATGGACAATGACTCTCTCCAGCAGTGTGATACAGCAGTCCAAGAAATTCTGCAATTTTACACTTCTAGGTCCCAGCTCTGACCTCATTCCAGTTTTAGGCCAGAACAGCTCCAGTCACTTCACTGGAGTTACTCTTGACTCACACCAATGTGAGAGACGTGTGGCATTTGGAACTGTACCTTTAAGTGATTTAGCTTCCCAGACAGGAAAGGTAGGGAAGAGGCAGGGCAGAAGCTTATGCGGTGTTATGCAGAGGTGGTTGGAAACGGTCGCTGAAGAAAAAGGATCTCTTTCAAGCACTTTGGGCCCAGAGTGATTACTGACCACCATAAGAAGAATCAAGACCAGGTTGTTTTGCAAGTACATTTTGCCTTGCACATTCTTTCCCACGGCAGAACATGTTCTGATCCTTCAATACCAAAGACTGCAACTCTACCTGCTGGTCACAGAAAACTGCTCTTCTTTGGATATGGACCCTGCCTGAAATGCCAGATCTGTCTGGTCCCCACAGACAGGGCTGGCTCCAGGCACCAGCTTTGCAAGCAGGTGCTTGGGGCGGCATTCAGAATGGGGCGGCAGTCCATGTCCTGTGGTAGCAATTCGGCGGCAGCTCTGCCGCCCTTCCCACCATGGCGGCTTTTGGGCAGTAGCTCCGCTGCTAATGCGGCGGTAGCAATTTGGCGGCAACTGCTTGGGGCAGCAAAATTGGTAGAGCCGTCCCTGCCCAAAGGAGACAGCAAAAGCCTTCATAATCTATACAAAAGGTGACAGGGTTGGCAGTTACAACATTAAATATTTTCGGTCATGATGAGCACAGCTTACTTGATTGCCTTTTATTGACTTTCCTTCTTTCAAGGTGACTGCAGCATAACATTCCTCATACAGGTTTCAGAGTAGTAGCCGTGTTAGTCTGCCACAAGAGCTCCTATTCCTCATATAGTTACCTACAGTATGATGCAAGCATCATGAATGCTATGTACTTAATTCTTTCAGGATACTAGAAGGATAAGATCTAATTTGTCTTTACTAGTAGATTGCATGGAGTTCATCAAGTTATCTGCTGACCTTGTAAACCAACAGTCACAGAAGTGACTGAAAACACATGCTACGCTAAACTTAGAAAGTGAGTAAGCTGCTATCATCTTCTCTAACAACTCAGAGTCCCCATGAACTGCTCTACACTGTTATTAAAGACAGTGATCTTAAAATTAATCTTATATAAAGTCTGGGTTTTTAAGAACATACATTATGCATAAAAAAAATGATGACCGCTTCATACTGCATCAAGAGTTGGTTTTCTTCTTCTGCCTTCCATTAAGAAAAGAATTTAAATTCTTACCTTTCTTCTAATAGTGATGGCTAATGGAAATTATGCGCAGTTAAAGTAGGTCAAAATGGGAGGGAAGCTTACCCATGTAGCTGGTTCTTGTCAGATATCTTAACCAAGCCTTTAACCATCTACAACATCTTCTACTGGTGTTCTTGTAACCATTTATAACATACTGTGTAGCATGCTTCTAACAATCATTGGTTAACTCTTTTATAAACTATAACTGAATTCTTAACAGGTGTTCTAATCTATGCGAAGGGCCATCCTGGTCTCCAGCTAGCTCCAGGATTGGTGAACGTAAAGATGGCCTCAAACTTCCTTTAATCTCCCACATCCAGTCCTCTGCTGAATTCAGCTCAGCTGGACCACAGAGTCTAGTCCATTGTATGTAGTATAACTGGAGGCAATACATTAGATAGCAACAGAACAGTATGATCGGAGGAGGACTCATTTGCCTTTATGACTAGAGAACAGTGTTAAAGCTGAATGGGAGCTTTGTAAAATATTGCAGTCGGTATTTTTCTGACAGTGTGTATATGAATGGCAGTTATGTGATTGTCACAGTTCAGCCATAAGTCAAGAAAATGTCATAAAACATCAATGACATTTTCCTGAAGTCATTTGAAGAGAGACTTCCATGGCAGCTTTCAGATGTTGAGTGATTTAACTGTTACACAACTGTGTGCTCTGATCAGCAAAAATGGGAGGTGAATTTCTACATCTTTAGAAGACAAATTACTAATGTAAGTGGCCTCCAACATTTTTCTATGGTTCTAATTATGATGTTTAACTATAATCAAGCAACTGCACATCTTAGGTGGATGGAAGTTATTGAATATAGGTTTAAACCTTATGTACAGGATATGTGTTTTTATTAAATAACCACAACCCCTCAAGTATCTTGTTATAATTGTAACTTTAAAAAAACAAATATCCTTCAATAATGGCATGTTTAATATATTGGGTCAAATTCAAATAGTGACTTGAAAAAACCAACCTTTTATTAATGTAATGAATGTTTAGACAGTGTGTGTTTGCAGTCAAGTGCAGCCCATTAGGTCCAGAAAATAAATTCTACTGTTATAAAAGAAAATGTTTTAAGTTACTATTTCATTAATTAAATTAAAATCAGCTTTCAAAACTTCAGCAAAGCCACGTACAGAAAATATCCCGCTTTAACAAAGCAAGAAGTGGACAAAACAGTACTAAATGCAAAACAGAAACGGGAGTGACATCTGACAACAGAATAAACTTCTTTAGCCAGTAAGTGCTTCTAAATAGATTACAGAATAGTAAAGAATACACATTAAAACCAGTATTGTTTGTTCATGTTTGCAGCTGTCATGAAGATGGGCACACAATGGTTGTCAACCTACCTCCTAAAATAGTTTCATGGTGTCCTGAGAATTCAAGGAACCAGAATGCAAGTGATAGTATGGTAAGGATTATTACTATCACCTCTCTTAGCTAGTAGCAGAAACTCTAATATGGTAGAGGCTTGTTCGGCTGTCTGAATGACCAGGGCTCTAATCCTGTCCATACAGGTAGGTGTGGGTAATTTGTCTGCAGCACATGAATTTATTACAGATTAATGCCCAACTGTTAAAGCTCCTGTAAACTTTGAGTGCACAAGACAAGCTTTATAAACTAACTAGGAGCAGCAGTATATAATGTACCAGGGCATATGTTCATGTTGCCCACAGATCATGAGACCTACTACTATTGTTTAGTTATTATTGAGAATTTGACCTGTTGCTTTACACACATGTTGTGTAGCATTTAACTGAAAAGTAATTTGTATTATAGAATTCCATAAGACATTACAAAAAATAATTCTCTATTATATTTTATAGGGTTTGGGGTTTATCTCTGTAGAATGCTATTACATTTCTATATTCTCCTATAGTAAAAACACTGTTACATTGACTAAATCAGTGTTTCTCAATGACCAGTCCATGGGCTGGTACTGGTCCCTGAGAACTCCCCGATACAGTTTAGGAAGGCAGCAAGCCAGTCCCTGGAATCAAAAAGGTTGATGCACACTGGTCTAATTCAAAGATCAATGGTAGAGACTTGTGTCTTGTGAGGAAGAGACAGGGTTCTAATTCAAGCTCTACAAAGGAATACATTTGACATATCTTGTTACTGTGTCAGTTGTCTACATCACATGGATTTGTGAAAACTAAGAAAATTGGACGGACTTCAAGGATTTAGCCCACTGAGACTAATATGTTCCTACAGCATCAATTCTATCACTCTCTTCTTGCATTGACTTTTTACTTTCCCTCAAAAAGCTCAATCCCCTCATCAAAAGCCATTTACTTCAATAGGCATATGATCAACCCCTACTATTAGGGCACACTGAACAACAATGAAGTCTATTTACTTCAAAGAGGTAAAAAGAAATGATTTCACACACACACACACACACACCCTATGTCCTGAAGCTCCAGAGGGGAAAGAGCGTTCTGTTCCCTCCTCGGTTGGAAAAAAAAAGCAGGGGGGTGGGGGGAAATGGTACCATAGAGCACCTCATTTCTGCAGCCTACTTACACACACACAAAATCTTCCAGGGGCATTTGGAGTCACCATAATTTTACATGAACTTGAATTTCGGGAGGTAGGGGGCTACCAGGAAGCTCAAGGAAGGGAAAGAGCTCTTTGCCAAGCAGACAAGATTCTGCTCAAGGGCCTTAAGTGCTCTTGCCTCCCATTCCATGAGCACTTTAGTGTACAAGCTGAGTGGACTCTCGTGAGGCCCTGCCTACCCAGAACCATAATAAAGCTGAATCAGTGACCTAATTTAGGGTAGTGCTTGCAGATAGGATAATGCAAGCAGATCCCTGGGGACTAGAGACAGACCTCCACAGACACACTTGGACTACTGCTACAGACTGATCCAAACTGTGAGTGAGCCTTGGTAGATGAGTATGGTTGTGCAATCAAGGGACTACCACCTGTGGGATTTCTCACCAGCAGGTGGAAATGGAATTAGGAGCACTACTGCCAAAGTTAGGGGTTGATGGGGTGGGAGGCATTTTACTTTTTATTTGCTATAACAGGGCTCACACACTGCAAGAGCACCTCCACCTGGCCAGGCATGGCATAGGAGATTTCTTCCCATATGGCACCCCTTACCAATTGTCATGTCATCATTGCAGTGGTTCCCTCTTCCTGTAATTCATAATGCTCTCTCTTCATGACTTGGCCTTCCAGCTAGGTCATTCTGTAGTCCCCCATCTCCTGAGGCATCCAAGTCTTGCTGGACCAGCTGTCCAGATGGCACCTCCAGAGTCCTACACCACTTCCCAGTGCCTGGTGGCCCAGGCCCTCCCTCTACACTGGGATCCAGTCCAGGGACCCTGTAACCAGCAGCCAAAGTCTATACAACCCCTACTATTCCTTGCTACTTTTCCCCTGGGCTTCTTCCTACCCTTTCTTCTCAGGCTCTCTTCCCCTCTCCCCCCGCCAGTTGACCCTTCTTCCAGGACTTTTATTCTCTTGCCCTGGTTTCCTCAATCCCACTGCATTGTACATAGAGAGTGGTTGTAGGCTCTCTCCCTATAGCCCCTTGCTACTAAAACTTCCTCTTTCTATAAATCTAGCCCAGTTTCTTCCCCAGCTGAGCTTGAGAGGCAATTAGAGTTTATTAATCCCTGGATCACCTGCCAGGTGCAACTGTGAAGGTTAATTGGCCCCATCTGAGCCACCTTAACCCCTACAGAGCTAGTGTGGGGTGAACACCCATCACATTTGCAAATATGCGTTGTTGCTTTTTCCCCTCAAGTTTATGACTGTGTTCTCTTTCCCCTAATAAAGGTGTCCTTTCTATAGACAATAGTGGAGTACTTGTGAGTGGGGAAGTTCTGCCTGTGAAGGCACCCAGAGAGAGGGTATTTAGTTTTCCCAGGTTTCTGAGTGAGAGCTCAAGCCAATTTAGTTTTTTGCCTAGAGGAACCCTAGATATACTGAACCAGGCCCTTTATGCTGCTATTAACCAGTTGGCAGAAGGGTTACACAGTTTATATATATGCCAACTTGTTCTACATTTATTAACCAACGTTCACAACACATGTCAAACTGCTTGGGGGTTTTATGTCTTGCTATATACAATTTAATGCAATTTACAATGGGGGTGAAAAGAAATGGGCAAATTCAAGATGCAACTGACTAGCTTTAAAAACATTAGATCTCTTCTACAGGGAGCTTGGGTCCTATCAGTACTGAGATGATACAATTTTATATTAATTCTCCAAGTAACAGATGTTGTTTGGATTATACAGTGGCTTGATGTACCAGATTGCAATGGCTTATCCAAGAATCCAGAGTACAGTATGTCTTTGAATACTTGGCACTGCATTATAGTTGGAACTATAAAATCTCACATAGAAATCAATGTACTTTATCATTTTTGGATTATAAATTGCTTTATAGAAAGCTGTGTTTTTTATTTAGATTTTTGTACTTCTTGGAGTATCTGATCATTAGCTTACAATAACTTAAATTCACATTCAATACAAATTTCTATGTGGAGAGTATTATTCTCAGCATTTTAGCACAGAGGAAACCCTCTGCAGGCAGATCTCCCCTCCACTCAGAGCCGGTGCCAGGCATAAGAAGACTAAGCAATTGCTTAGGCTAACTCAAGGGGGTCCCCTATTCTCTATAGTATGTACGGGGGGGGGGGGGGGGGAAAATATTCCTGCTTAAGGCCTTCTATGGGCTAGCATCACCTCTGCCCCCACTTCTCATCCTCCCAGCCAGAAGGCCGCTCAAGGGCCACTGAGGCACTATACCTGCTTTACTAGAGTCACACATGGAAAGAGAACAGGAATCAGGGAAGTTCAGGGTCAACAGTGGGTGTGTAACAAACATTGGTACCCCTGTCAACCTATGAATCATCCTGGGAAGTGCAGGCTCCAAGGGCAGCTCAAATCTGGGGGACTGAGCGGAGAAGCCAGGATCCCCTGGAGCTGTTGTAGAGACACAGGTCTCTGCATAGATCTACAGATTTCCAAAGATCTGCTAGGTTTGAGAATTACCTGCTTCTTCTACAGGAGGCAAGCCCATCCCCCTCATGGGAGAATTTTGAGTGTGCTCCACAGAGGTTCTCTCACCCCTTCACATTTTTCCCCACAGATGTTTCCTGCAGAAGAGGGTAATCAGGGCCCTAATTAGCTACTACCCAGAAACAAAAGGTACAGGGGATGAGGATTATTTTCCTTATACCTGCTGTGTTGTAACTCAGTCAGTGTAATAAGGCCTTGTACTTGGGCTTTTCTGACTTGCTCAGGACCGGTATACCATTTACTTGTTTTTGCAGCATCTGAAAGACAATATTGATGTGGGTCTTCATTCTCCCCCATCCCTCCACACACACACACACACCAGCCACTTTGATTCATACCAATTAGTTAGTATTTCACGATTTTACTAAAGTTACTGTATTTGGGAAAAGTTAGACGCGCTCAGGTTTTTAATCCAAATATTATTTATCCCTGGAAAACAAACAATATTTTGTGTCTTTAATTGTATTCCAAATATGATAATTTATCTTAATACAAATATAGGGCCAAATTCAGCCACTGACCCCTTTTCGTTAGCATTTCAATTTCAAAAGTTAAAAATATACCATCGGTTCTACTGCAGTGTTAACCCAGCCTAACTCATTCTGTATATTTTAAATCATACAGTTAAAACAACATAAATACATGAAAGATTGTGTAGGAATACAGGAACAGAAATAACTTGTGCAGTGGGTGGAAGGTGCTAACTGTGGGCAAGATTGTCATTCACACTCCATGCCTACATGGGGATTCCCTGCTTACACCATTGCACAGGCTACTTATATGACAGGTAGCAATGCAGAGAGGAGGAGGAGGTAGGAGGGGAGAGCAGTCTCTGGAGGGCAGTTACTCATGCTTGGATGTAGGGGGTCGGGGTGGGGCTTGGAAGGGCAGCAGTGAGTAGGCAGAGCCTTGGCTCCACCCCCAGAATACACCCTGCAGCACAGTTGAAACAACCTAGCGGGGGAAGTAATCTGGTACCAGATCTAGCTCTGTCACAGAAAAATTCCCCTTTGGATCCCTTACTCTTGGCATTTATGAGAAAGCCATAATTTAGCCTTATTATTTAGCAAATTATTATTTCTTTAAAAAAAAATTATACCAAGGAAGCTAAACTGAAGTTTCTAGCTTTAGGTATTTGCACTATGTGGGCACACTTTTTTTTTTAAATCTGGACACATGAGGAAGGTGTTGTATTTTCATAATCTCAACACACTAAAAAATGGTTGAACCTGTTTTTCACCCATGTTCCAAAACAGCAGGATATTCTACCTGCCATTTGAAATCGCTCTTCAATACTGTATCTCTAGTTCTCTTTGTAACCAGGTCCAGATTCAATTAGTTTGGGGCCCAAGGAATACCAGAGCACCCCAACATCCATTGCTCCACCACATTGCCAGAGCCCCATCTCACACCTGGAGTGGCCACAGCAGCGGATGCCCCATTTTCCCCTTCCAAAAAGAGACAGTAGGATATGGCCCCACTCTTTCCCTCTCCAGAGATGGCATCAGAGGTTTCCACTTCCATATAGAGAGGCAGAAGTGGCAGGAGGGGGAATCCAGTTTTACCCAGCAGCTGGGCCATATCTGTTTGGGTGATGAGTCAGGCCTGCTGCACTCTTCTCATACAGGGTCATTTGCTGGGGTGGTGTTGGCACAGCATCTCAAAGCCATAGCTCTTGAAATGAATATCCCATTGAGACACATGAGGTCGCTCATCCCACTAAGAGTTATTGTTTCAGGCTGTCTGCAGACTCAAGCATACTTCGCTACACTGATCACATATTTGGCTCACATTTTCAAACTTTTCTTCACAAGCATTAGGACTAGAAACTTCCTTTGTCCATTAGTAAAGATTTTAAAATAGAGAGATTAAAAACCTGAGAGCAAGAAAAACAGTCAAAAAATAGTGTCCTGCAGTTAACATATGTTTAAGGGAAGGTACTGTAGGAAAATGTCTAGGATGCTGTTTGGACTCCCTCAGCTTTAAACAGCCGAAGTATCCATGTGTTGTTAAGAGATTTATTAAACTATGGAATATTGTCAGAATGCATCATTAGTTCCAAAGCAGAAGAGAAGATGCAAATTGCATAAGTGATTTTAAATATTTGCATTTTATAATTGTTTCTACAAAAGACTGAGGATGTTGAATGAAATGACATCCCTTTATTCTGTGAGAAGCAGCAGAATTTTAACTAGCTTCACTGCCTTTGCTCAGCAGTCAGCAGATAATATGGGATTCTCTCAAAGTTCTCTTAGTTTGTCCAGAATCAATTTTATCATAAAGATAAGGAAATGAGGTTTTTTAGTTGTAGCTATGATTTAAAAAACTTCTCTAAAGAAAGATTTCTTAGTACTGTAATATAAATTGGCCTTATATCCCCTAATGACAGGCCAATTTGACTAATTCCATTTTCATTGTTAAAACTAACCATCAGAGACCAATTTGTTTAAAGGTAACATTTTAAAAGTTTTTTTTTATAAACATATTTGCAAATATGCAAATTCTGTATTGGGCTATGAAGGATGGGGGCGGGAGGAGAGAGAGAGGAGAAAATGAACCTCTTCTAGGCTACAGTCCAACCTTTGAAGACATAGCAAAGGTGATTTCCTTCACAAAAACTAAAACAGAGTTTCACTACAATAGGAGAGAGCCTAATAGGGAGAAATCATCCTTTCTTCCTCTTCCAAGCAGTGGTAAGATATCTATTCAGGCCCTACAGGGCATTAGGTACTGCCTCTGTGATGAAATGGGCCTTTAAGACCTTCACCACCAGTGGGGAGCAGCTAAGATTGACTTCCCTGAATATCTCCCTGAATGAGAAAACATCCAGCAAGATGAATTGGAAAAATTGGAAAACGCCCAGTGGAGGGCAACAAAAATGATTAGGGGACTGGAACACATGACTTATGAGGAGAGGCTGAGGGAACTGGGATTGTTTAGTCTGCAGAAGAGAAGAATGAGGGGGGATTTGATAGCTGCTTTCAACTACCTGAAAGGGGGTTCCAAAGAGGATGGCTCTAGACTGTTCTCAGTGGTAGCAGATGACAGAACAAGGAGTAATGGTCTCAAGTTGCAGTGGGGGAGGTTTAGGTTGGATATTAGGAAAAACTTTTTCACTAGGAGGGTGGTGAAACACTGGAATGCGTTACCTAGGGAGGTGGTGGAATCTCCTTCCTTGGATATTTTTAAGGTCAGGCTTGACAAAGCCCTGGCTGGGATGATTTAGTTGGGGATTGGTCCTGCTTTGGGCAGGGGGTTGGACTAGATGACCTCCTGAGGTCCCTTCCAACCCTGATATTCTATGAGGAACAACGGACTCCTCATCACACTTATGCTAACACAAGGACTGATGTACCCCACTGCCTTTGATTTCATTACCTCAGCCTCTGCTTGAAAAAAGTAAAGGATCCAGGCACTTCCTGTGTGTAGCTGGTATACTTTTTTCCCTCCATGCAGTTGCGTAGGCTTATTTCTTCAAGATACATGAGTGACAGACTTTAGTGTGTGACACAGCAACACCACCAAGTGATGATGCCTAAATGTGATAGACAGACATGTACCTGAATAAAACCCTGGATCCAAAGGCCCCTAGCTGAGCCTGGCTCCAAAATCTGAATTTTGTACCTGGCGACTACTACTACAATGGACTGAACCACAACCAGCTTGAAAAACCCCTTGATTTTGCAACATTACAAATCTGAATGTTGCAGCCTGGTATAGAGCTAAAACAGGAAAGGAAGCATGGTGTGATGTGAAGTTTTAAACACGTATAATATGTAATCAAAGTTGAAATGTTGCTTTGCTCAAGCCACTAATTAGATAGGAATCAACAATGAAGCAACACAAATATTATGTGGGAGAGAGGCACATTTAGGTCTAAAATGAGTGATGGGTCTTCTAACGATGTGAAGATAAGAAATACTACTATTATTGCTACTACTGATGACCAATATCACACTGTGTGTAGTACACAGTCATGCTTTTCATATACTCTAAGGCACTGTTATAATAGTGCTTCTTCCCTATCGGATGACAAAAATAAATTACGATTAGAAAACTGATAATACATTTTACATTATATGATTAGACTTATACACCTTGGTAGCTAGTGTACCCTTTAAACAGTCATTATTAAGATACACGATTAAAATATAATGTGTAAGATATTTTTAACAATAATTGGTTGGCTGTAATAGCAGGTATATTAAAAATTGATTGCAATGTGATACAATGGAATGAGTAAACCTTGAGCAGTCATGATTAATATAGTACCAATGACCTCTTGAAAAGCAGCTGTTATTTTGGAGAACCACAAACTATCTATTGGGACCATTTCTGGAAATGTTTTCTACATAATAACGCCAAAATGACTCTTTGTAGATAGCAATAAATTTGGATCCTTGATCTCGCTACATTTTTTTTAAAGCTTCTGAAGTCCTCACAGCCACATTATGAGCAGATTCAATATTCAGAAAGGAAAAGTTTTTCCTGAAAAGGCATACTTAGCCAGGACTTTACTGGCCAAATAGTGCCAACTCTATTACATTAATGAAAATGATGATTATTTGGAGCTAAGGCTTTAACAGAGAGAATTGGTACAAAGACTTCTGTGATCCTTTGTCCTTGCACCTGCTCCCCGACCCCACCCACACTAAAAAGGAATCTCTCTATCTATTTAAGTTTTTCTGAGATGCTGTAATAAAGTGACGGAGAGGCTGCGTAGCATAGTAGAGCACTGCAGTGGAGCTCAGGATGCCTCTGCTTTATTTCTCTCCCTGTCACTGGCCTTCTGGGCAAGTCTCTTCACCTCTCACTGCCTCAGCTTTCCCCATGTGTAAAATGGGGATAATGATCCTGACCTCCTTCATAAAATGCTTTTAGATCTCCTGAGGAGAAGCACTATATGAGAGCTAGGCGTTATTATTATTAAGCCCTTCTAACAGGAATAAGCTGAAAAGATGCCCATGCTTACAATGTGTCATCTATACAGTAACACAATTTTCTTGCCACCCCGGCCCCTGCAGCCCCACTCTGTTCACCCTCTGCTAAGTTTTAAAATACCTCCTCTCCCTGTCCCAGCACTGGTGCCAAGCCCAACAGGGAGGGGGACGCCACATTCCCCTCCACTCTTCCCTTCCTACAGCTACAAGCAAAGCCTGAAACCTGATCCTTCTCTCCTATTCCCACAACCCACCTGCTAGAGGGAGGCTCCCTCTCCCCCTCCTCCCTATACCTGGTGACAGGATCTGGTGCCAAGCTCTCTTGCTAACTAACTCCTCTGCCCCTGTCTTACACTCCTGCAGTGGGTTGGCTGGGGACCAAGATGGAAAAGGGTGGTGCTGATGGAAGCCCTCAGGTAGATATTGAAATGATCCTGGAATTACCTCATGGGACACTTTTATCTGCTGGGGAATCCCAGACATCTAATAATAAAGTTGAAGCCTAATTAAACCATTTCCATGTCATCTTTCTGGTATAGCTGGACAATGAGGCAGATAAAACATCCACTAAGGAGTCTATTTGTCTTCTTTTAGACTATATAATATATTGTATACCTAATTAAGGCTTTAAGTATTTTTACTTTTGCAAGCTGTGAAGAAAGTGAAATATGCATCACTTTTCATAGTGATATACCAAAATTATGGACCAGGTCCAAGTGTACAGTTTTACTGCGTACTGTACACTGAACTTCCAAGACCAAACACAAAATATTTTCTGCTTATTCTAAAAAGTCTATTGAAAAGGTTGCGTGTAGTTAGTTCACTGTTCCACATTGACATTCAGAGTCTTAAAATATTTGTTTCCATGCAAGTAAAAATAGCTTCATTTTTTTTCCTGTAGGATTGTAAAAATGTAAATTACATAAGAAAAGTACAATTCCGTCATCTGGCTTTATTTCCATTTTCAGACTCATTTAGTCTTGCAGAAGTGTCTGAGAATCACATTCATTTTAAACAGGGGCAATTTTAATATGGAGTTAGTATAATGGGACTTTAGATGCAACATTACTTTACAAACTCCATAGAGGAACTAATCAAGCAAGAAGTACCACTTCTATTATTTTTCAATGTTTTTGTTATCCTGATATGCTTAAAACTTTACTAGGTAAGATATTGTAACTGAAATGTTTTCTCTTGGGTCTTGATACTAATGGTAATTTTGGTTAAGAGTAAGTTTCTGTACACTTCTAGTGAGGATATTCTTTTGAGGCTAAACGGTGGAAGTGGATGAAATTATCTGCATTTTAACATACTTCGGCTTTACCATGCTGGATATTTCTCTTCAAAAGGTTTGTCATCATCCCTGGAAAGATTTAATCTTCCATTGCTCTCCTTTCATTCAAATCTACTTGGACCACGAAACAGCAGGGTTGATGAAATTGGGCGAGTCAAAAGTGTAACTATACCAATGTAATATAATTCCATGGAACCATTTGTTAGATGCCCAAAACTAAAAGGTCATTTCAGCGAAATCAGAACTAATGTAAGCGGCATTCATCTTTATATTCTGCACACTTTGTTAATCATTGCCTGAACAACA
Source organism: Caretta caretta (assembly GCF_965140235.1). NCBI lineage: Eukaryota > Metazoa > Chordata > Testudines > Cheloniidae > Caretta > Caretta caretta. The sequence goes on along the minus strand of NC_134216.1, from coordinate 48,624,064 downwards.
CTGTGCCTAGAGCCAACTGACAGGAATTTTAACCTGATTAAATGTTCCAGTGTGCTTTAATACCTTTAAATGGAATTTTTATGGCCTGTTCTGCACGCATATTATTAATATAGTATCATCAAGAAAACCAGAGACATGCATAATAGCTCATCAATTTGTAGCTAAGCACTTTTGACCTTGAAAAATCAGCTGTCTTTCAGATTAATGTAGCTACATTTTGGGCAGAAAAATAAGCTATAAGATTGTCATGCTTATTTTTGTCACATGTCTGCACTGGAGTATGGAATAAAGGCCGTGCTGTTGGCTTTTTATTGATATTCCTGTCAACCTCTGACATCTGAATTAGAGTCTCTGGGACCTATTCCTAATAAAAATCCACTCAAACATAAATGTTTCAGCTACTGGAGATCATAAGATGCATTGCTAGTGGGAAGATGCATTTAGCCTGAGTTTGACACCCCAGCTAGCCAATTTTCACATTCCGAAAGCACACAAAGATCCTAAAGCACTTAAGAAACAACTCTAATAGGAACCAGGGCATCCACCTACAGAATGATCAAAACTTATGCTGAAAGAAAAGACAAATAAGAAACTGTTGCAGCATGGATGAGAAATTAAAGTGATGAAAAGATTATTTTTTCTGGAATGATGAGACAACATATATAGAGAAGTACCTTAGTGTATCAACTATTCTAGCATCCAGGGGACTAGACTGCTGATGAGACTAGTAATGGGACATAAGGCCTTTCATCTATAGGTTGTGGTAATGACAGAAAGTTATACCTCCTATCTGATGGCTATTCAAAGGCCTTTGTGACAGGATTAGGATTTCAGTACTCTCCTGCCAGAGAGGTGTTCTCTTTATGCAAAATATCACAACACTTAGCACTTGTCTTAGGTATAGTATGCAAGCATTTTTACTATTTATCCTCAAAACACCCTTAGGAGGTAGGATAGCATCCCCAATTTACAGACAGGGAAACTGAGTCCAGAGAAATTTGCCCAAGCTTGCGTAGTATGTCCATGGTGGAACAGGGAATTGAACCTAGCTCTCTCCCTGGTCCTGGGCTAGCATCTGAACCATCAGACATTACTCCCACCTTTGTAGGATGCCTCAACAGAGGTTTAACTGAATTAACCTCCCATCCATAGATATGGCCTCTCCAAACCAGATTTAACAATTGTTGGCAGGGCAGCATGGGGAAGCTTGTATTGTCCGTACAGCTGTTGCTGAGCTTTATTCTGTAGATAAAGGACTTTAGTCTCCAAGCCTCTGAGCCTGGAGTTTTTTACTAGCACTTAAGTCACTAAAAATAAAATAAAGATAAAAGCATTTTATTAAATAAAATTACTGCCCTGATCATGCAACACTGAAGTCTTGACTTCATTGGGAGAAAGTACACATCCTCTGAAAAGCAGTCAATTTCTATGGTCTGATCCAATTTGATAAAATCAGAAAGGAACACTGGAACCTGCAACACACAGTCCCAGACCATATTACTACAACTATAACCAGGGCTGCTGGAACAATTCTTATAGCGGGGGTGCCAACAGCCCTTGAACCAAACTGTAAACCCTGTATATGGTGGAAACCACTTCAAGCCAGGGGTGCTACAGAACCCCCAGTTCCAGCACCTATTATTATAACAAAGGAGGAGGGAATCAACTACATGGAAGAAGTGAAGAAGTAAAACTACCTTACTAATGACATAACTATAATGTATCTGTGCAACACATCTGACAAACTTAGCAAATAGGTACGAGAGTAAATTACAGCTGCTACTGATGGACCTTTTAATGTATGTAGATATAAAAAAGAAGCTTATGGAAACATTTGCAGCGGTACTTCTCCAACAGGCTGTTAATGTTGTATGTGCATAGATATTCCGATCCTGATTTTTAAACATGTTACAGAGACAGTTGTGTGGAAAGTTTCACCATGTTTGCACAAGAATTTTGAGTAACTACACACACACACAAATGGCTAATTATGGTCATTTGAGCATACATTTACCCAATTTATGTTAGACTGAAAATCGTGCAAGCAATCACACTCATGTTTCATGCAAGTAATTGCATACTTAACTTATTTAAAAATCAAACACTGACTGGTCAAATTTTCAAAAATTTAAATCCCCATTAGGAAAAAAGTGAAATACTTATTCTTTCAAATTGTTTTTTCAAGACCCCCTTTCAAATGCATGTAACACAGAACACTTATCAGTGTAAAACCCAAATAAGGAAATGTCGGAGGATAATTGCTCTCTTCTTTATTTATACCTTAAAAACCCCTTCAAACCTGCAAAGTGTGTACATTCTATTCTATGTAACTACACCTTCTAATCACTGCTTCCTAACCTAGTTTGCCTCTACTCTGTTGAAACTGTGAAACCATATTCCACCAAAAAGCTACTGTAAAACAGTCCCATTATAGAGCCTGGTGCAATGCCCATTGAAGTCAGCAGGACTCTTTTCACTGATTTTAGCGGGTGTCAGTTCAGCTCATGGTCTGTGTTTGTATTCAATACGGGGGGGGGAATCATTTTTTTAAGAAAAATGATGAATGATTTAAAAGTTGAACGTTTGGGAATGCAGGAAGAAAGGGAGGCAATTAGGTAAGGAAATAGCTGTTATTAGCAATTGTCTTAGTGGAGGGAAGGTGCATAAGAGAACATAACTTTCACGCCGTGTGTATCCTCCACACCAAGTGGTAATTTCCTGTCTTGATTTTCCTTTGATTTATTGTTATTCTAGCACTGGCTATAGTATGTCTTGTTTAAAGTTATTATTTGCTGTTTTCTCTAAGAAGCCATTAAGTCCTACCCTGGCTGCAAGTTGACAGATAAGTGTTCAAATTGAGAAGCAGGAAGTGATATTCTACTCCTTTCCCCAATGTTCCCCTTTTCCCACTCAGCCCCAGAAGTGGGGGAATGGGACACCCAATTATGTATCCCCAAATTCAAGCATTGTCTCTGAGTTCATAAGCTCTGGCACCTGTAGCCTTAGTAAGAACTAGATCTCATAGGAAGAGATGGTTGAGGAAACTACATACTTGATATTAACAGACTTCCTGATCAACGGGTAGTGATCAATGGCTCCATATCTAGTTGGCAGCCGGTATCAAGTGGAGTACCCCAAGGGTCGGTCCTGGGGCCGGTTTTGTTCAATATCTTCATAAATGATCTGGAGGATGGTGTGGATTGCACTCTCAGCAAATTTGCGGATGATACTAAACTGGGAGGAGTGGTAGATACGCTGGAGGGGAGGGATAGGATACAGAAAGACCTAGACAAATTGGAGGATTGGGCCAAAAGAAATCTGATGAGGTTCAATAAGGATAAGTGCAGGGTCCTGCACTTAGGACGGAAGAACCCAATGCACAGCTACAGACTAGGGACCGAATGGCTAGGCAGCAGTTCTGCAGAAAAGGACCTAGGGGTGACAGTGGACGAGAAGCTGGATATGAGTCAGCAGTGTGCCCTTGTTGCCAAGAAGGCCAATGGCATTTTGGGATGTATAGGTAGGGGCATAGCGAGCAGATCGAGGGACGTGATCGTTCCCCTCTATTCGACATTGGTGAGGCCTCATCTGGAGTACTGTGTCCAGTTTTGGGCCCCACACTTCAAGAAGGATGTGGATAAATTGGAGAGAGTCCAGCGAAGGGCAACAAAAATGATTAGGGGTCTGGAACACATGAGTTATGAGGAGAGGCTGAGGGAGCTGGGATTGTTTAGCCTGCAGAAGAGAAGAATGAGGGGGGATTTGATAGCTGCTTTCAACTACCTGAAAGGGGGTTCCAAAGAGGATGGCTCTAGACTGTTCTCAATGGTAGCAGATGACAGAACGAGGAGTAATGGTCTCAAGTTGCAGTGGGGGAGGTTTAGATTGGATATTAGGAAAAACTTTTTCACTAAGAGGGTGGTGAAACACTGGAATGCGTTACCTAGGGAGGTGGTAGAATCTCCTTCCTTAGAGGTTTTTAAGGTCAGGCTTGACAAAGCCCTGGCTGGGATGATTTAACTGGGAATTGGTCCTGCTTTGAGCAGGGGGTTGGACTAGATGACCTTCTGGGGTCCCTTCCAACCCTGATATTCTATGATTCTATGATTCTATTCCTTCCCTGCCACCCAGGACTTTCTAAAGTCAGGTTTGTTTTGTTTTTATGGTTATGTATCTTCTTGTACTGTAGTTGTAAGTGTCAAAGTTATGCTTGTACTTGATCAACTAAATAAAAATCCTTACCTAGAAAACAAACTTATATAGTTTATTGTACACCAAAGTTTACAACCACAACAATAAACTGCAACAGAAAGATAGAAAAGTGTGCAGATTCCATCCTGTTATTGCTGGATGAACTGTGGTCATTAAAAAACCACAAGTATTGCAGCAATACTTATAAAGGTTTCAGAACAAGAGTATTCTTGACATATTTTTTTAGTCTTAGATATAATTTGCTAACAACTTCTATTTTATTAAATAGCACTGAACATTACTTTTGTCTTGGAAAGCTGTGATGTCCTGCTCCTCAATATACAACATTTTTTTCAATTAAAAAGGATTTTAGGTAAGATTACAATCGCGGCCCCCTGCCCCCGCCCCGTCCCCGCCCTGACTCCGCCCCCTCCCTGCCCCTATTGGACCCCTCCCCAAATCTCTGCCTCAGCCCCGCCTCTTCCCTGAGCGCACTGCATTCCTCCTCTTCCTCCCCCCTCCCAGCGCTTGCCACGCAAAACAGCTGTTTCATGGCACAAGCGCTGGGAAGGAGGGGGGAGGAGCGGGACGTGGTGGCGTGTGCAGGGGAGGAGGTGGAGGTGAGCTGGGGTGGGTTGGGGAGCTGCTGGTGGGTGCAGAGCACCCACCAATTTTTCCCTGTGGGTGCTCCAGCCCCGGAGCACCCACGGAGTCAGTGCCTATGATTACAATTATACAATCAATCCAATCCAAGGGAAGGCAGCTTCATAGAAAGGAGGAAAAGAATGAACAGTAAAAAAACCAAGAAGAAAGGAAGAAGTAAAGGAGAGGGGGTCTACGGGGTGTCCAACAAATGAAGAGCTTATAATCACAGATGTGTACAACTTCTAGTCGAGTCCCCTGCACTGAAGGCAGGATTAAGTATTATCTAGACCATCCCTGACAGGTATTTGTCTAACCTGCTCTTAAAGACCTCCAATGATGGAGATTCCACAACCTCTGTAGGCAATGTATTCCAGTGCTTAACCACCCTGAGAATTAGGAAGTTTTTTCCTAATGTCCAACCTAAACCTCCCTTGTTGCAATATAAGCCCATTACTTCTTGTCCTATCCTCAGAGGTAAGGAGAACATTTTTCTCCCTCCTTGTAATAACCTTTTATGTATTTAAAAACTGTTACCGTGTCCCCTCTCAGTCTTCTGTTCTCCAAACTAAACAAACCCACTTTTTTTTTTCAATCTTTCCTCATAAGTCATGTTTTCTAGACCTTTGATCATTTTTCTTGCTGTTCTTTGGACTTTCTCCAATTGGTCCACATCCTTCCTGAAATGTGGCACACAGAACTGGACACAATTCTCCAGCTGAGGCCTTATCAGCATGGAGTAGAGCAGAAGAATTTTTTCTTGTGTCTTGCTTACAACATTCCTGCTAATGCTTTCCAAAATGAGGTTTGCCTTTTTTTTTTTGCACAACAGTGTTTCACTGTTGAATCATATTTAGCTTGTGATCCACTAGGACCCCCAGATCCCTTTCTGCAATACTCCTTCCAAGACAGTCATTTCGCATTTTGTATGTGTGCAATTGATTGTTTCTTCCTAAGTGGAGCATTTTGCATTTGTCCTTATAGAATTTCATCTTATTTACTTCAGGCCATTTATCCAGTTTGTTTAGATCATTCTGAATTTTGATCCTATCCTCCAAAACACTTGCAACCCCTCCCACCTTGGTATCATCCATAAACTTTATTAGTGTACTCTCTATGGCATTATCCAAATCATTGGTGAAAGCTACTGAACAGAACTGGACCCAGGCCCAATCCCTGCAGAATGAGTAATACAACGGCCTACCATGTGCAACAGTGGATCTTGATCAGACATACAGAGCATAAAGACCCTAGGCTACATCCTGTCCCTTATTCCATTACCTTTGTGCTGCTCTGATTGAAGAGCCATTTGAAATTTTCTTTGTGTACAGGAAGACCCAGACAGCATAAAACTAGCATAGACAGATTACAGCATCTGCTCCTTTGCCCCCAATGGTGGGATGGGGGCAGTCACAATATAATATTAGGCAGGTGGCAGAACATCTCCTAGTGCTCTCCTCCCTTCTCCCCAGTGAGCCAGTCACACATCCCACCCATAGCAAAGCTGTGACTGAAGTCTACAACCGAGTGCTTTGGCCAGGATTTTCAAAAATAGGAGCCTAAATCCCTATTTAGAAACTTGCCTAATTTTTAGAAGTGCTGAGCACTCAAAAGGCCCTATTGACCTGAATGAGAACTGTTGGGTACTTGGCCGTTTTGAGAATTTGGCAGGCACCTAAGTATCGATTTAGGAGACTGACTTTAGGCTCTTTTATTTTACTGTATTGAAATTAAATCTTGGCCTTTGTAAATAACTTCAAAATGTATAGTCTCCTTTGGGGTTATTGTTATATCATACTTATGTGATTGCTCTACCAGACTCTTAGGGCTATATGACTCATCAGTCAGAATGCTCAATTTCCTTTGGATATTTTATAATAGCCTGCAAGCATCATAATGAAAATTATAATGACACGCAACTGCAAAGGCCCATCATTATAATGCAGGCCAACATGGGGTCCTTAAAAGTGACCTGCAAAGGAGAAAAAAAAAAGGGCCCCATGCCCATTTTTACTTCTTTGTGATGTGTGATATAAAGAAGGACTGAAAGAATTTCAAAGGAAAGCTTTTTATCACACTTTTTTGTAATATAGAAATTTGAGTCCTGTGTAGTCTGTAAGATTCTGTACCAACCGGAGAACTTGTGAAATGATGACATACAAGAGCCTGAGGCCCCAATTCAGCAAAGTACTTCAGCATGTGCTTCCCTTTAAGAATGTGCTCAGTTCACACTAACTTCAGGGAGACTTAAGCATTTGCTTAACCTTAAGCACTTTAAGCATTTGCTCAAGTGCTTTGCTGAATAGGGGTGATCTTAAAAAGGAGTTTTAAAAAGCACCAGAAGAGTTTAGAAGCATTAGTTCCAGTGACATCAATGTGACTGTGGTCCTCCTAATTCCCCTAGTTTCAGCTTTTGAAATCTCTCCCTGCTTAAATTTATGCAAGTGCTTTGCTGAACTCTTGCCTAAAGGCTGAGCAACTGAGAGGGGAAGGGATTGTTAAACATAGAATCATAGAATATCAGGGTTGGAAGGGACCTCAGGAGGTGATCTAGTCCAACCCCCTGCTCAAAGTAGGACCAATCCCCAACTAAATCATCCCAGCCAGGGCTTTGTCAAGCCTGACCTTAAAAATATCTAAGGAAGGAGATTCCACCATCTCCCTAGGTAACGCATTTCAGTGTTTCACCACCCTCCTAGTGAAAAAGTTTTTCCTAATATCCAACCTAAACCTCCCCCACTGCAACTTGAGACCATTACTCTTTGTTCTTTCATCAGCTACCACTGAGAACAGCCTAGATCCATCCTCTTTGGAACCCCCTTTCAGGTAGTTGAAAGCAGCTATCAAATCTCCCCTCATTCTTCTCTTCCACAGACTAAACAATCCTAGTTCCCTCAGCCTCTCCTCATAAGTCATGTGTTCCAGTCCCCTAATCATTTTGTTGCCCTCTGCTGGACTCTTTCCAATTTTTCCACATCCTTTTTGTAGTGTGTGGCCCAAAACTGGATACAGTACTCCAGATGAGGCCTCACCAATGTCGAATAGAGGGGAACGATCACGTCCCTCTATCTGCTGGCAATGCCCCTACATATACATCCCAAAATGCCATTGGCCTTCTTGGCAACAAGGGCATACTGTTGACTCCTATCCAGCTTCTCGTCCACTGTAACCCTGAGGTCATTTTCTGCAGAACTGCTGCCTGAGCCATTCGGTCCCTAGTCTGTAGCGGTGCATGGGATTCTTCTGTCCTAAGTGCAGGACTCTGCACTTGTCCTTGAACCTCATCAGATTTATTTTGGCCCAATCCTCTAATTTGTCTAGGGTCCTCTGTATCCTATCCCTACCCTCCAGTGTATCTACCTCTCCTCCCAGTTTAGTGTCATCTGCAAACTTGCTGAGGGTGCAATCCATACCATCTCCAGATCATTTATGAAGATATTGAACAAAACCGGCCCCAGGACAGACCCTTGGGGCCTCACTTGATTCCGGCTGCGAACTAGACATGGAGCCATTGATCACGACCTGTTGAGCCCGACAATCTAGCCAACTTTCTATCCACCTTATAGTCCATTCATCCAGCCCATACTTCTTTAACTTGCTGGTAAGAATACTGTGGGAGACCATGTCAAAAGCTTTGCTAAAGTCAAGGAACAACACGTCCACTGCTTTCCCCTCATCCACAGAGCCAGTTATCTCGTCATAGAAGGCAATTAGATTAGTCAGGCATGACTTGCCCTTGGTGAATCCATGCTGACTGTTCCTGATCACTTTCCCCTCCTCTAAGTGCCTCAGAATTGATTCCTTGAGGACCTGCTCCATGATTTTTCCAGGGACTGAGGTGAGGCTGACTGCCCTGTAGTTCCCAGGATCCTCCTTCTTCCCTTTTTTAAAGATGAGCACTACATTAGCCTTTTTCCAGTCATCCAGGACTTCCCCGGATCGCCATGAGTTTTCAAAGATAATGGCCAATGGCTCTACAATCACATCCGCCAACTCCTTTAGCACTCTCGGATGCAGCGCATCCGGCCCCATGGACTTGTGCTCGTCCAGCTTTTCTAAATAGTCCCGAACCACTTCTTTCTTCACAGAGGGCTGGTCACCTCCTTCCCATGCTGTGCTGCCCAGTGCAGTAGTCTGGGAGCTGACTTTGTTCGTCAAGACAGAGGCAAAAAAAGCATTGAGTACATTAGCTTTTTCCACATCCTCTGTCACTAGGTTGCCCCCCTCATTCAGTAAGGGGCCCACACTTTCCTTGACTTTCTTCTTGTTGTTAACATACCTGAAGAAACCCTTCTTGTTACTCTTAACATGTCTTGCTAGCTGCAACTCCAGGTGTGATTTAGCCTTCCTGATTTCACTCCTGCATGCCCGAGCAATATTTTTATACTCTTCCCTGGTCATTTGTCCAATCTTCCACTTCTTGTAAGCTTCTTTTTTGTGTTTAAGATCAGCAAGGATTTCACTGTGAAGCCAAGCTGGTTGCCTGCCATATTTACTATTCTTTAAAATACAGCCAGCTCTCCTGGATGCCTTTCCCCCTCATGTTATTCTCGCAGGGGATCCTGCCCATCAGTTCCCTGAGGGAGTCAATGTCTGCTTTTCTGAAGTCCAGGGTCCGTATTCTGCTGCTCTCCTTTCTTCCCTGTGTCAGGATCCTGAACTCTACCATCTCATGGTCACTGCCTCCCAGGTTCCCATCCACTTTTGCTTCCCCTACTAATTCTTCCCGGTTTGTGAGCAGCAGGTCAAGAAGAGCTCTGCCCCTAGTTGGTTCCTCCAGCACTTGCACCAGGAAATTGTCCCCTACACTTTCCAAAAACTTCCTGGATTGTCTGTGCACCGCTATATTGCTCTCCCAGGGTGATTGAAGTCTCCCATGAGAACCAGGGCCTGCGATCTAGTAACTTCCGTGAGTTGACGGAAGAAAGCCTCGTCCACCTCATCCCCCTGATCCGGTGGTCTATAGCAGACTCCCACCATGACATCACCCTTGTTGCTCACGCTTCTAAACTTAATCCAGAGACTCTCAGGTTTTTCTGCAGTTTCATACTTGAGCTCTGAGCAGTCATACTGCTCCCTTACATACAATGCAACTCCCCCACCTTTTCTGTCTATTCAAATAACACAGGGATTTCTATAGTCTGGTTGTGTTAATACTAATTTAACTTAATTGACAAATAAGCATTTTGACTTAATTGACTAATAAAGTCTCTCTTAAAGTTTCAGATCCCACACTTAATTACAGTGTGTGTAGTTGCAATTTAAATGCTCGGAGACCTTACGAGATTCTCCAGGAAAATTAGGGAAGCCCAGATGATGTTTCTGATACTCTGTGGGGCAAAAACCAAATGGGGGGGAAATGCTTTAAAAAAAAAAGAGTCAGACCTTCTTTCTACATCATCAAGAAACAAAGAGGAACCCAGTTTTTAAAAACCTCCATTGCAGGTCACCTATTAACTCCCAGCTACTGGGATAAGACTTGTTTGGGAAATTAAATAGTAGATACAAACTCACAACGTTTGTTCTTGTTTTTCAGATGATCTTTTCTCTCTTCAGCAGGACTCCCTTTTCCTTTACCTGATTTTTTAGGAAACAGTGCACCTGAGCAAAGAGTCTCCTTCTCTCTTTATGGGCTTTTAGCCTTCAGTCTGTGAGAAATTCATTACAAAAATCAATAATCCCAAAATTGGAAACAGTATAAGAATTACTCTCACACACAATTTTTAATGCTTTCTTTGGCTTGATTAACAGTCTTGCACATCTAGTCAATTAAAAACCCAACAGATAGATTTCTTCCATTCATTTGTATAATTATGATGCAGCAATCTGTTGGAACCATTACCAGAAGAGTTGACAGGGTTCTTCCAGTACATATTGACCATTACTTTACCCACAATTTTACAATGCAATTATTACACTAGGACCTTCTAAAAAGTGTTGAAAAAGAGCATGCAGGAATTATTCATTATTACTGTTAATGTCTAATATCTGAAGGACTGAAAATAGCCAGAGCTATTCTGTATCACTAAGAAATGGCTAGCTTAAAAAAGGCAAAAGACCACTCAAAATGGCACCAAGTATGTACTGGAAAATGAAATAAAGGTCCAAGAAGCCATTTTGAAACACAGTCATGTGCAAGATTTTCTGTGGGATCTGGAAGGGAGTTAGAGTGGAGTGGCAGCTCTTCTATAAAGATCCTTACTGTTTAAAATATAATTATTCTAAGTACTCTAAAATCCAAATGTTGACCTGGACTGTCCTGAAATTTGCTGTGCCTGAGTAGAATAAATCTTCCAAATTGAGTCATTTGAGCAAGGGGCTCCTGAGGTACTTCTCTCCTTTAAAAAAAAAATCAGCTACTTGTAAAATCACCTGGTTCTTCTAACTTTTTTTTGTACACACCTGATGCTCAAACTGTTGCTCCAATCCTCCCCCAAACTAGTCTCAGCCACTCAGGATTATCTCAGCTAGGGAAGCAGTGTTGAAAAAGGTACCAAAGGTAAAGTTTGGAACTCCAGGTTGGCACAAGCTCAACTGAGACACTTAAAAAAAATGAAACACACACCTGCAGAAGAATTGGACTATGTTACAGCTAGAGGGCTTGCAGTTGTTGTAGCAACTGGGAACTCAGAAGTGCTGATAGCAGAACAAGGGGGGAGAACTGGTCATCTTCCTCTGCAGTGACACACCTGGTGGGGGGTGGGGGGAGGAAAGGGGAGTCATCTGTGCCATCTGGCCCAACAAATGTTTCCATCCCCCACAATTCTTTCCCACAGCTGCTCTCTCAGGCCAAGGGAAGGAGTACCTAGGGCTCCCTTGCCTTCACCACTCCCTGATCAAGGGAAGAAACCCAGAACACCCCTCCTTTGCCACCCTGCTTCCAGTGGTGGCAAAGGAGCTGTAGGCTCACTCTTTTGTCTCGCCTCTCCCCCAGAATGTTGCTGCTGCTTTGAAGGGACCGTTGGAAGAGTTGGAGTAGTGGTGGCATGTCTGAGCAGTGAGGGGAGTTGTAGAGCAGTGCAAAGAAGAGTGGGGTGGGAAGGAGGGGGTCAGCTGTGTTGTGAAGGGTTGGGGGGGGCTTCAGCTCTGTCCCCACCAAAATCCCATATCCATGTCCCCCCATATTTGTCTTCAAAAAATGTCACCACTGACTCCATGTTAGTGCCTGCACTGTTCCTGCATCCTCTCCTCAGCTCCTCAACCTGTGGGTCCCATTCCAACACCTGCCTCTCTCTGAGAAGGTGGGCTAAGGAGGGAGAATTGGACTGTATTGGACAAGCAGAGAGACAGGAGATGGTGCAGGAGCAATAAAGGAACTAACATGCAGCCAGTGCATTCTGTGGCTGGGATAATCATTAGTTAGGAGAAAGGGGCAGTGAAAAGGGAAAACTGGTCTGTGGTACCTTGGATGTTGAGTAATTATTAAAAAAACAAAAAAAAAACCAAAACACACACCAAGAAAGTTACATGCCCAAAACTTCGTTAACACAGACTTTAGGCTGTCCACTGGTGCCTTGTGCCTACCCAGAATGTTGAGTTCAGCTACACTCAAAACATCTGTTAATCAGGAAATACAAACTTAAGGTACATGCTGCCCCCGCAATGTAACCTTAACTCTGACCAATTTGAGCAATGTCCCAGCATGCCAATAACACATGTTCCCACTAGCCACACAAATGCTACAGAACACTGAAAACAGAGTACAAGAGGACGGTAGGACTGATGCACCCCAGAATAACAAGCCAAATCCACACACACGAAACAAGCAAGACATGCAAGTAGGTTGTCAATCAAAACATTTAATAACTTTGAACCAACTAGGTCAGCAACGGTCTGAACAAAACATAACAGTCTGAACGGCAGATAGGTAGCAGCAGACCCTGAGCAGCTACACACACCCAATGCTACGCACGCACACAGAGCCTTCAACAGAAACAGGAATGCTGAGTTCAGAAAGCAGGAATCAAGAAACAAACTGGAACAGGGAGCAGGAAGGTGACACACACACCTGTCATTAAATAGGACAAAGTCTAACACCTTCTCTTTGCTAAGGCAAAACTTGGGTGTAGGTCAGGCCTAGAAACTAGGAGGTCTTACACTTGGCCTACACTTAGTATTGCCAGACACCCGGTTTTCGACCGGAATGCCTGGTCAAAAAGGGACCCTGGCAGCTTCGGTCAGCACCACTGCCCTGGCTCCAAGCAGCTTTGGGAAGTGGCTGGCATGTCACTTCCCAAAGCTCCTAGACGCTGGGGCAATCAGGGAAGCTCTGCATGCTGCCCCCACCCCCCGTGCCAGATCCGCAGTTCACATTGGCTGGGAGCCACGGCCAATGGGTGCTGTGGGGGTGGCACCTGTGGGCACAGGCAGCATGCACTGTGCAGAACCACCTGGCTGCACCTCCACCTAGGGGCCGGACATGCCAGCCACTTCTGGGAGCTGTGCGGAGCCAGGGCAGGCAGAGAGCCCGCCTTAGCCCCACTGCACCACTAACCAGAAACCACCTCAGGTAAGCGCCAATCGGCTGGAACCCAAACCCCCTCCTGCATCCCACCCCCCTGCCCCAGAATGGAAGCCCCCCACACCTTAACTCCCTCCCAATCCCTCTGGACCCCAATCCCCTGCCCCAGCCCTGAGCCCCCTCCTGCACCCCAAACCCCTCATCCCCTGCCCGCACCCACAGCTGGAGCACTCTCCCGCTCCCACACTCCAACCCCTTGCCCCATCCCAGTGAAAGTGAGTGAAGGTGGGGGAGAGAGTGAGCGACTGAGGGAGGGGGACTGGAGTGAGTGGAGGAGGGACCTCAGAGAAGAGACAGGGCAGGGACAAGGCCTCAGGGAAGGGGCGGGGCAAAGGTGTTCAGTTTTGTGCAATTAGAAAGCTGGCAACCCTACCTACACTCAAACAGTAAGCATACTCCACATAAACCACTCCAGACTTGCTAAATGTCACCATTGCTTCACCCTTGCCTTCTGAAATAATTTCCTCAATTACCCCTTACTAAGTTCCAGAGATCACAGATGGAAGCACCGAACTGCTGACAATCCCCATGGCAAGAGTCATTTCCATTGAAACTGACACAACCTACAAATCTCAATGCTGAATTGAGGCATTCCTGATCCTTCAAAGTATACATGCACCTCTTGTCATATCACAGTGACAGCTCTGCCACCCTGCTCCAACTTCCATTGTTCAATAGAATTACACCTAACAAAGTGAAGGCGGTTGGAGAGCAAACAGATGAATGCTGGAATTCAAATCTGTGGAACACAAATACAATACAAACAAACAGTGGTACATTATCTTTGAATTCCTCATGGTTACTAGTAGGCACTTCCGCTCTTACTGAACCAGTGCCAGTGGCTATTGCCAGTACCAGGGGCAGAATTAAGGTTGCGTTGCAGGAGTAGTGTGTATCTTAAGTTTGTATTTCCTGGTTTTCAGAGGTCTGAGTCCAGCTAAACTTGACATTTTGGAAGGGCCCCAAGGCACCACTGGGCAATCTTAACTCTGTGTTAAAGTAGTTTTGGGGCATTTAATTTAAATTAAAGCAAATACCTGTCCTCCATGCAACATATGGCACAGACACCCACAAATTAACATATGGAGAACTCTCATTAAAGAGGAAAAGAGCAATTAGATACATGTGTAAGAAAGAAAATCTCAGATTTCACGTTAAATAAAATTATTTAAATAAATGGCCATGTGTTACAATTCTGCACTATTGTGCGTGAGAACTAGGGCTAATTCTCTTTATGTACATCTTGTAGCAGTTCAAACACATTGTATTGTTAAAAAGCACATCATTGGAGCTTGTAAACAAACTGGAGTTTGTAAACAAAGCTACCTGCTTTGGGTATTTATTTAAGCCTGATCAGTAAAACAAAGCTTATAAAATAAAACAAAACACAAAAAGTTGGTTTTCTTGCCCTACTCCTTCCAACATAGACCAGGAATACAGACTGCCTTTTTCCAGGTCCCTCCCTAGTTGTGTAAAGGGCAGAGTTATATAGTCTTCATTTTTCCAGCATGCCTTCTCACAGATGAGGACTAGAAGACGGTTGACAGGAGAGACACTATTTCCCAGTATTCCTGTTTTCACAGATCTCAGAGACTGATCAGCTGGGATCTAGCCTGAGCCATCTTTGTCCCTGATTACTTTGGGGAGAGATGAGTTCCAGTTCATGAAACTCTAACCTGGGCCTCAAAAGCAGAGGCCAAAGACATAGTATCTGTTGAAATCTAGAAAGTGCCTCGCCAAGGTGACTTCCAAATTCTCAGTGACTACGTCCTCTGTCCCAACGTTATTATTAAGAGGAAAACCTGGAACAAGGTAGTACTGGCCCAACAGGGTAGCCTCACAGACCCTAAAGAGACTGTACTCCCTGTTATATGTCCCATGTGGGCAGGGGCTGAAACTATTATGGAGGCTGTGCTTGCAGCCCCTAACATGGGAAAGTGTACCTCCCTGGGCTCAACATCCCTCTCTCTGGCCGATTAAGTTTAGGTGTTGACGGGCTCAGAACGGAACCCTGCCCAGTTCCCCTCCATAGGTGAGATGAAGAGTTTGGGTGAGGCAGGTGTATACATTGAAAATAAAATAAAGGGATGCTCTGGGTGATAAGGGCTCTTAGGTGCCTGGGGAAGAATTGACCTTCTCTTCCCAGTCTCTTGGTCACTGCCACACAGAAGCACTCTAGACCCATTGTGCTCTGTCATTGGGAGAGAGAGTGTGACTCATCTGCCCTGTGCCTGTCACCTCGCTTGTCTTTCTTCTTTATATGGAAAAATTTCTATAATAAGCTCAAAAGGTTACACTAACGCCATTAGTACGTCAATAAATGCAGGCTGGCTTGTCAGCAACCTAAGGGAGAAATAAGGACATCTTAATCTTAGCAAACATACTGCTATACCCACAGAGTGATTTCCAGAACAGATATAGACCATATAGATGCCCTGAGAGAGAGAAAGGAAGAGAGGGTGTGCTGTGGAAATCTTCACCAGTGTGTGAATTGTTCTGTGTCTGACTGAGCTCTCTAAGAAAGACATTAAACTGCTTTAGTTAGTATATGTTGAGAATTACCTGCATACTGCAAACCCCACCACCCCCACCTCCTTATGACCCTGTTGGCTTAAAAATGCAACAAACAAATCAATATCTTCAAGTTTGTTGAAATATTAATGGTCCAAAAAAAGGATTTTAATTTTAATTTTTTTAAGCCTGCCAAAAAGAACAAATCTAAATATGGCGAGAGCTTAACTGTTGCCCTCAATGACATCTTGTGCTTTGGCCAAATTTGCAGTTTATTTTCTCTTTCCAATAGGTGGATATATTTCAATATATATATATTCCAATATATTTCAACTGCCACTGCTGGGGAACCACAAGATGTCTCAAAGTTCCATTTTAATCATTCAAATTAAAAATACCACAAACTTTTATTGGCACAAGTACTGCTTTAGAGAAATGTTGGCCTCCATTCATTAAAAAAAGTAATTAGACAAGCATTTTTATGGAGTGGTTCCCTTTTACAGGGTGAATAAAGGCGAGTCTCCAATTATATGGAAAGTGAAGGGTATATTTCACTTTTGAACGATACAGAGAGCTCTGTTCCCATTAGTGACTGAATAGTATTCTGGCACAATTCTAATACTGTGCAATTTTATACACAAGCTTCAAGAATCAGCTTATGTGATGGCTTTGCTGAAACCATTCTAGCTAAAATAAGTATATATGCCTAACAGTTAGCATACATTGCCTGCCATTTCAAATGTGCAGCTTCCTCTTGAGATGCCACTGATGTGAACTGCACATGAATTATAATAAGAACTACTGTTAAGCTTGGAAGTTGTTAACCACAAGTGGAATTCATAGGGTACAATAATATGTTATATGAACTGATGAGAGCTTCTTTTAGTAGTTACAGTGCCTTATTCTCTTCTTAGTTGCACCAGTTTTACATCAGGATAACCCCATTGCCTTCACTGGAGATACTCTTGATCAGAGCATAAAATGAAAAGAATCTTTCAGCCTTTGTCCATGGACATACCCACAAAGAGAACTAACTGCAACAACTATCCAATGGGGAAAATGTTCTGTGTCTGATTTATCAGAATGATGCTATTCTTTTTATTCAGTCTAGTTTCTTGAATTTCCTGCAGGTATATGTTAAGTGTTTTTTGCAATAAATGAAAAACTGGTTGAAAGTCTGAATTCTTCCCACTGAGATTTTCAATTTTTCATGGCAAATGGCCAACTTTATATTTTTCACAAAATTCATGATCACTATGAATTAGATACAGTTTTACTAATGTATCAGCTGGGATTTTTATTTGCCTAAATTTGTTTTGGAATAAATTTGATAATTTGGGGCTTCTTTAGTCCTGTCCTACTAAATGAGGAGGAATTCAGTTACTCTAAGATTAACTAGTGTGCAATCTTTTGTGTGTATGTCTCCACAACATAAAAAAAAAAACCCTCAGTGGCAAGTCTCAGAGCCTGGATCAACTGGCTTGGGCTTACGGGGGTCACATGGCAGGGCTAAAAATAATAGGGATGCCAACTTTCTAATGGCACAAAACCAAACGCCCTTGCCCTGCCCCTGACCCAAACCCTTCCCCAAGACCCCACCCCTTCTCCAAGGCCCCATCCCCACTCACTCCATACCCCCTCCCCCACCCTAACTCACTTTCACTGGGCTGGGACAGGTGGTTGGAGTGTGGGAGGGGGTGAGGGCTGTGGCTGAGGGGTGCACAGGATGAGGAGTTTGGGGTGCAGAATGGGTTTAGGGCTGGGGCACGTGGTTGGGGTGTGGGAGGGGATTCTAACCTGAGTCGGGTGGGTCAGGGTGCGGGCTCTGGGCAGGCAGTGCCTACCTCAGGCAGCTCCCAGTCGGCAGCGCAGTGGGGCTAAGGCAGGCTCCCTGCCTGCCCTGGCTCCGTGTGGCTCCCAGAAGCAACTGGCATGCTCCTCTGGCTCCTACGCGGAGGGATCAGGGGGCTCTGTGCACTGCTTGTGCCCGCAGGTGCCTACCCCACAGTTCCCGGCCAATGGGAGCTGCTGAGTCAGCATTCAGGGCAGGGTCAGCGCACAGAGGCCCCTCCGCCTAGGAACCAAGCGGGGAGGGTCTCGAAGCCTGGGCTCCAGCCTGAGCCCGAACTGCTACACTGCTATTTTTAGCCCTGCAGCCTCACTGCTGGGTCTCTGCTGTGATATACCTTGAGTATTTCTACCCATTGATCACGTAAAGGACATACTTAAAGCTAAGGCTACAGAATAAGTAACTGTGATGATATCATGGACAATGCTGACTGGGGCAGTGGGCCTCCGTATACATGGAAATGCAGAATTGTAAAACTGGGGCCTGTATTAGCTACCAAGAGGCTGGCTCATCCTATGTTGAGGCAGACAGAGAAAAATAAATTGCATTCCCCACACTGGGGAAAGGGACAAAAAAAAACAAACAAAAAAAACCCACCACCCCACCCAGATACCCTGCATAACTCAGGTTACTATTGATACAGATCTAAACACATCACCATATAGCCCTGACAGATGGTAATTCCTCTGTGGCCTGCGAAAGGAAATAGAAAATTTATAAAACAAATATATTTGTAATTCCTCTCTGTGCTATTCTTCCCGTTGTTAAGCTGGAAACTGAATTAGAGCTGTATCTCTGCCAGAGCTAGCTCTTCCTCTTACAGCCTGACAGGAAGTGCTGAATGCATTGGAGACTCAGTCCTGTAAGCACTAGGACCATCTGATGAATTCCAGTAATAGTAGCACAGTGATGAAGACAGAAAGCATTGTTTTATTAAATCAGCCTCTTTGGCCACAATCAAAGCAAGGATGGAGTTAAAGCAGTCTCTAGTAGGTGAGGGGAAGATGGCAGGAGGCAACAATAGAGAAGCCGAAAAGACTGTTTAGCTGTCAAAAGCACTTCTATAATATTTATAGAGAAATTTTATTCAATGGGGCCCTGCATAATTCAGATCTGAGTCTAGATTTTGGGGATAGTCAAAAGTCATGGGTGTTTGGATTGGAGTTTTGGTTCCACTTATTCTAGAGAGAGGGGGAATGCTGAGAAGTTCAGTTCCAGATGTAGGTTTTAATTCTGAACATACTAAAGTTCAGGTGTGTTTGGATCTGGGGTTTTAGTTCTAATCACTAATTTTCCTGTGCACATCTACTATAGAGATTTGTAAATTACACACACACTCACACACTAAACAATGGAAAATGGACCATACTAGTACCAAAGCACAATTTTAAGTCTTGGAAAAGGAATGTGGGAATTTTACTGTTCGTAAATCAGTGTCCCAGAACACATTTATCAATGCTCAAGGAAGATAACTCAGCTCTAGCTGACAACACTAAAAAGATCAGCATTAAAGGGAAGCACATATGATTCTGTTTATGCCCACCCAAACTTTGCCAATAGAAAGAACAAGAATAGGATTACAAATTTGGCACCTGTTGGGAATCATTTTTTTGTTGGCAGGACAGCTTTGTTGCTTGGCATCTATACCATGTGACAGTAGGATGACTAAGGTCCACCACAAACAGGTAGCTTAATTAAATAATCTTGTAAGGGTTCATATGACCCATTGGAATCAACGTATCAGATATCTGCCCTCAGTTCCTGTGCCTGTTAATTTGAACAAATATGGCAGTCATTTATTTATTTGTTGGCTTGGAACAATAAAGCACTGGTTTTATCTGTATAGAGAGCCATTCAGATGACATCAGATTCCTCACGTCTTGGGGAATCTCTATAGAATATGCCTATAAAAAGAGACCGAGCACTCATTCAGGCACCATAAAAAAGGAATAGGGCATTTTGGTCAGAAGGCTGTTGCAGAGAAGACTGTGGAACATTAGATAATACTGGATTGTCAGGAAGAGTTACATGTATCAGAGAGATCTTGTTGCCCCAGAGTAGTGGGAGAGGCAGACTAATTCTTATGGGAGTGGCACAGCATAAAGACATTTGATAGATTTTCAGAAGTGCTGAGACCCTCAGCTTCTATTAGTTCAGTGGAATTACGGGTGCTGAATCTGATCCTACAGAGTTCTGAGGCGAGTACTTCTGACGTGGTTAGTTCTGACATGGGCCCGTAGCTCCATTACTGTAAGGACTGCTCGCAAAAATGTTTGCAGAATCAAGGCCATAGTTTGTGTAGCTCTTCTTTCATCCATGACAAAGTAAGGATCATGCAATGGGCGCAGGGGGAGACTGCATAAATTTTTGTCAGGAACTCATAGTCTCCGCTCAGAAAGGTGTGAGGCTAAATATATTGTGATGATGCAAGTGAGGACTTCTCTGTACAGCACTGCCAGTCACTGAAGTTTATTTACACTAGACCATTTTTTTGTACAAATTGTAACATTCAGCAAAATTCACTTGGATTTGAGAAGGAAGAGGTATTTACCTAGTACTGGATGATGCATAAAGTCTTTTGTTTCCACATTTAAGTTTTCACACAAAACAGAATATTGGATTAAATCTTAAATGGAGATTTAATTTTGGATTTTCTCTTTTATTGAAGATAAAAGCTGAGATTCAAAGATGTAGGAAAAGGGGAAATCATCAAAATTATATATGCAGAGATACTGATATGCTTGGATTTTTTGACTAGTCAAAAAAGAGAGTGATATGGATGGATGTCTCATTAAAAGTTCAACAAAATCTTTTATAACTAGTGAATGTATGAGTGAAAGTGAGCCATGCCACCTCAAGAGTCTCCCCATAATAGGACTTAAATTGAAAGAAATTCTACCTAAGGCTCTGATAGAATACCCACTGAAGGAAGTAGGGAGTTTCCACTGGCTTCAGTTAGTATTGGATCAGACCCTAAAACTTAATGTTCTCATGACAGGAACTCAATCTACAACTTTACAACAGAAGTGGGGGATCTCGACTTCTGCAGAGTGCCAGAGAATTTACTAGTTATGATTTAGGTTCTAAGATGTCATGGTGCCTAATGATTACTTATTTTCTGTAGTGACGAATTTTTATTTAATATGTGCAGGAAGGGTTTAGGCAGAAGCAAAACTTTTATTACCACACATTTTTCTCTAGGACTGGCTTCCAACATGACTTTATTATTACACTCTGCACTGTGGATGTGTGTGTTCCCATCTCTAACTTACACCTCTAGCAATGGCTGATTTTAATATTTCTGCAACCATTTTAGCAGTATCCACATGCAGATTTTTTCTGAATTAATTATAACCCCAAAGTTGTTGTTGTGAGTTGATCCTATTTAATTGTCTGTTGTTGCATCATCTGTGTGTGCAGATTTGAATTCTGATGATTTTGTTATTGTGACAGATCACACTCCAGTTGGCTCGGAATAAAACTATACATTTTTAGCAGTTATTTCTTTTTAATTTAACTTTTACACATTAATAAACTGTCATGTAGGTGGCAATACGAACAAAGAGAATTGCTGTTGCTGGAAAAGGATGGGGAGATCTAGCATCATGATGATTAAGCTGTGTTTGCATGGTGGGAGCAATGTTTAGACCCAATGTTGCAGGTATGTACACACCTGCTTAACTTTACAACCATGACAAGCCCAATTGATTTCAATGGCCAATGGGGAAGTTAAGTATGTGCATAAGGACTGGCAGAATCAGGGCCTAAGAGTGAATGTTGAGATGAGGGACACCATTTATCCTACCCTTTTCTGATGTTTTCTGATGTCAACTAGCGTAGCAGCCAGTGTCTATTGTATGTTGGACAGCTACTAACTATAGCTTAACCATTATTATGGGGTTCAGTTATGAATGGCCTCCAGATGCTACCAACCTGACTCCAACCAATGTCTCAGAAGCTAAAGACTCTCTACCCCTTTCCCCATCCTCAGAACCACTGGATCCTCAATGTATGTTCTCTCGTTATGGAAGACAAGATGTGAGGTACAGGCAGGAGATACAAAAGCTTTAAAATTGTATTTTAAATATAATATAGTACAGGAGGGAAATAAAAATCTGAGATGTAGGAGAAAGGGGAAAGAAAGTACTCAAAATAGCAACATATAAAACCCAGTCATACTGACTGAGGGAAACAGCAAAATCTGTGTGTCTGCTTTCTGGACATTTCAATTACATAACACAGGCGAATGAAGAAATAAAAGAATTGCTGTCTAACAGGGTAAAAAGAGAGGAGATCAATCATGTCACTGTCATACACCAAAATGCAGATGTAGCTTGCCTTGCATCTCAGTAGATGAAAAACAAAACAAAGGATATATAAGTTTATATAAGAACTTGGTCAGTTTCTAGATATTCAGGTGTTCTTAAAACTGGCAAGTAGGGCAACTACTGAACGTTTCTCAAGAAGTAGTAAGTATAGCATTTGATTATGTTTTAATCATTAAATCACCCATCTACTATATATCAGCTGCATCATCAGCAAATTCTGTTGTTCAAGCTTTTTATTCACAATTACAGTAGAGAAACTACAAGATTGTTACCCTAGCATCTTGGGGCGGGGGTTGGGGGGGAGGGGAGGGAAGAGTTCAGTAAAACATTCAGAGAAGAAATCAGGGAAAATACAATGAAAAGCCAAAACTGTCACTAAATCTGAGGGTTCCATGACCACTGAAATGATCCAGGCTTCTTTTGAAGTCTTACTAAACACAACCTTGACTCTACCCCAAGAACTTGAAAAATATTTACTAGACTCCACACCAAAATCTGGGTGTCTTAGAGACTGAAATCTCTATCCAGAGAAATGTTGTACTGCCACGCTAGGCTTTGCCTCCATTTTTAATAGAGATTGATGTGGACTTCAATTGTGGTACACTGGTGTGGCTCTACCGATGCACATCAACTGAGTGTCTGGCCCTTACTGGCTTTTAAAATGTCATTGGAAAATGAATCTACATCCTAGAAAAACAGGTACATAAATACATCTTGTTTCTCAGGTAACCAAACTATGATGCATGAGGTACTCGTTATACATTAAACCACCTTAATGCACATGGTCCAATATTCTACAGCAGTGGTTCAGCATATTGTAATTTACAACAGTATTGCGGCCTTGTTTTGGCCTGGTCTATGATTGCACAATAATGTAGTGTTTGTTTTATTAAATAAGGGATAGGCATAATTCATCTACATTGATGCAGAAATTAAAATACTCTTTCAACTCAGTTCTGTGTAGTTCTAGGAGCTATTAAAAATGTCTCCTGATTTCAATGATGCCAAAAAATTCTTGGATTTGAAACTGGCAACCTCCCAGGAAGAGGAAGAGGAAACAGGTGATTTATGGGAAAAGGCAGCTATAAAAAGCTCTTATTTGCCTGAGTTTTAATTAACTGCAAAGCCATTGGCCTTTTGGATTTACTTCTCCTCAGTTAACGTACAGGATGGCCTTCCATGACTTCAGATTAATAACCTAAATATACTTGTTTTATCATTTTTCTTCTAAATGAAAATCTGAAGAATACAAATTTTAAGACTAGGGAAAGCATAGAGTAGCATCTGAATCTGCCTTTAAGTGAGTATGTTTGATATTAACAGATTCTTGAGTAGAGAAAGAGCAGATCTTACATTCAGACACTGAATGTATCTAAATAGTGGGAAACTGGACCCAGTCCAGTAATTCTTGTCACCAAGCATAGGGCTTACAGTTGAGAGTAGCCTCAATGAAACACCACGTTTTTTGGGAAGATGGGAGGGGAGCAGAAGATTGTCTCTCATCTTTTCAGCGGTGCTCAGGTCACAGAAAGTAAGCAGAAGGATGGAGAGGAGACACGATCATTCCCACCCTTCGCCCCCAGCACATATACACTCTGTACTGCCCAGGCTTGCTGCACTCTGAGAGCCATCCAATACACAACCAAACCAGATTCCGGCATTCTCATTTCACCTGCTTGTGCTGCTCTGAGAGTTCAAAACAGGAAAGAAAGACATGTTAATTAGCTGTAACGATTAATTAGCTGAACAATCTCCAGGTGGCATAAAGTCGAGAAGGTTTGTGAGGTGAACCCTCCTTGTGGGCACCATTGCAACTAGATATTTGTTAAAGCAACCCTCAGGCTGATCTAAACTGTGCCACTTTCGTGTTTTCCTCTAGAACTCAATTAGAGATGTTGGCTTTAAGACAGTTTTGGATTTATTCATTCTTCTGCCAGAAGCAGCAGCACTTGCCCTCGGTATCTTGAGGCTAATTAGGGTACTGGCACCACTTTAAGCAAACAGACAAAACTCCTGGTATGTGTGATAATGCCTTGGGTACAATATACAAGTGATCAGAGGGTCATCTGGTGAACCATAAGAAAATGAATAATTCAGATCAGAAGGAAAAAAAAATATGTATGGAAAGTGACCTAAGTATCTACCCTCTCACAACTGCTGGGTATTTCTCCATGCTTACGTGAGCCAGTAAATAAGTGTATCACTGGTCAGAAGATGGGAGGGGGAAAAAAAACAAAAAACACACATCGCAAATGTGCGTATAGAAGCAGAAGGAGATTCATTCCTGTGATGCCTGCTCCTTCCTACTGCACTATTCTTACTACAGTAGAAATTATGGGGGATTGAAATGTGCTAATTTGTTTGGTACTACTTGTTCTTGATTTCTTGTTACTTCTATTTTCTTCCTATTTTTGCCTGCTTTTTGTCAATTTTTTTTCAATGTTTTAAAAACCCTTTTTCTCGCTTGTTGGACAAAATGTTCATAACCAATTACTCTTCAGCAGTCTCCACCCACTTCACTCCCACAGAAAGATCAGAGAATAGCTGTGGGGTTTTTTTAATACACAGTTGCTTTGCTGTACTGCAAAACTCACAAAATGTAACCTAAAATAGTACAAATTGGAGCTTGCAAGCCACAAAGAAACTATGTAACTTTTAATTTAAATTTAAATATGTAGTGATAGACAGTTATGTGTTCAGTAGTTAGGCTTATGACATCACTGTCGTGTATACTGAAATCAATGGATAGAGGCCCAGAATAAATTTGGCCCAAAATGCATAAGTTTTGCTCTTGAAGAAAAATTAATACTCAATAAGAGAATTCATTATTCCAAATATTGAGTTAAAGGATTAGGTAAATATTGTGACTTATCACAACTATTTCTATATCATTACTTAAATATTTCCTTTCTAATGGCAACCATTCGAGACACATGTATATGCAGCCATATTTTTATTGTATTATTGAATCTAGATTCCTGATGTAATTGTACCGGAGAGTGAGATGTTCCTGAAGAGCCTCGTGAGGGTGGGAGATTCTGCAGCAAGAGAGGCCTCTTGAGAAAAGCAAAGGTCATCTATGGAGCCAGCTTCTTATCTATTCCTCTAAACCCAACATACAAGCAACCGTGATTCTCCACTAACGATGCCTAGAATATTTTTGGTTTGCTTCGTAGAATAATAGGAGTTTCCCCATCCTTGCTAAAATGTAGATTTGCCTTAGGTTTGCAACACTACTGGGTTGGTGTTTTTTAAAATTGTGTACTTTAATATCAGATTTCCAGAAAACAGGAACAAAGCAAAGCAATGTGATAATGAGACAAATGGAAAATACATTGTTGTGCTTGTCGCTTAGAATCCAGAGGTCTGAAATTTATTATCCTAGTCAAGGACTCTTACTCAAATCTAGTGTAAGACAGCTGCACATTAAGACACTAACAGCATTCTGGAGTTGCCTGGAAAGATACATGTCGCCACAGAAAGATGTTATAGGTGAAAGTGTATTTTGAGTGTAAAATGTCCTGTTACAACAAAGGTAGTTATAATGGTGTTTAAAGAATTTTTCAGCTAATGTATAATAAACTTATATCAGAAAGAGTGTTTATAGTTCCCAAAGAAACTTCACATAGGGCATGAGATGTATTTATTATAAACTTAAAAGGGAGTATTTGTCATGCAGCAGCAGAGCCTGGGCGGGACATTTGCACTCTCATGGGGAAAGTATATCCCACTTTTCCTTATTAGCAATGGAATTTAAATGCATTAAGCCCCCACTTATTTTTAGTAATGTCAGGGGAAAAAAAAGATCAATATACAAATCAATCTTCCCTTCCTCAATAGCGTCAGATGAAAGCATACAGCAGATTTGGGCCACTATCAGAAAAGCAGGCAGCAACAGGAACCATAGTTCATGGAGTTGGAGGACAAAAGCACAACAGCTAATGAGGAAAGGGGACAAAAAAGAATGAGATAAACATGGAAAATTGGGTAAAGAATTGGAGGAAAACATGTGATCAAGGAGAACTTTGAAGAAAATAGGGAGAGTGCCTAGCAATTAAATACATTAACCTCTTATCTCTTGGGGTAACTTCAGTCTTAAGTCATGTATTTTGACTATTTCCTTTTGTGGCTTTACATGTATGATGGCTTTCTTCTGGTCTCTGCTCTAGGTATATACTTTCTAACAGAAAACAGCCGCCAAATTTGGTCAATTCTTTGTTCTTCACACAGTTATGACTTAATTCCAGAAAGATATAGGGTTATTAAAGATCAGGATTCAAGCAGATCAGAAGAACATTATGTCAGCCTCTGGCTTTTGCTGATAGTTTTGTATTTTGATTACAAACAAAAATCTCAACATGCCAGCCAAATAATGGAAGGGGAAAAAAAGTAAAAAAGAATTCTCTGTGAAAGAAAAGTGAAGGAAATCATCATTGATATACAAACATTTAGTCATGTTCAAATAGATTAAGAGGGCAATAAGGAAACAGAACATAAAAGTCTCTGCAAAGAAACACAGTGGCACTTGTTATCATGCTCTCCTAAAATAAAATGATGTTAGAAGAAAAGTAGCAGAACTGTGCTTAAAGTTATGAAAACACAGCCCCAAAAAGCCTACACCCCCAAGCAATGGCACAGACAAAAGGCATAGAATAACCTGGCAAAATTGCTACAAATGAACATGGGGCGTTAGGTGCTTTGGAAAATTCCTCTGGAGCCTCAATCCTCAAAGATATTTAGGCATCTTTTTCCCATTAGGCATCTAAATACTTTTGAGGATCTAGGCCTAGGTGCTTATATGAATCTTTAGGTGATAAACACCTTTAAAAATTAGGGCTTTGATACATTACCAGGGACACTTGGTGCTCCTGTAATATAAATAAATAATTAAGGAGGATTTTTACGGCTATTGATTCTCTGAAGAAAAAAAAGTGTCAACTGATATAAATATTTGCACTAAAACCAAACTGAACACAGCCAATTTTTAAATGACTAACAAAAGTCCATATACTGCCTTCAGTCCACATGCACAGCAGTGGTGAGCTGGAGCCAGTTCGCACCGGTTCGCTGCCCTTTTAGAACCTCGTGGGACAACCGGTTCTAAAAGGGCTTCTAACTTTAACAACCGGTCAAAAGTGGTGCCTTAGGCGCCGACTCTGTGGGTGCTCCGGGGCTGGAGCACCCACGGTGAAAATTTGGTGGGTGCAGAGCACCCACCGGCAGCTCCCTGCCCGGCCCCGCTCCACCTCCTCCCCTGAACGCACTGCCTCGCTCTGCTTCGCTGACCCCCGACTTCCCGTGAATCAGCTGTTCGCGTGGGAAGCCGGGGAGGGCTGAGAAGCAGGCGGTGGCTTCGTGCTCAGGCCCAAGGAGGCGGAGGTGAGCTAGGGTGGGGGGGCACGAGGAGGGCCGCCTGCGCCACAGCAGGTAACCTGGGGGCAGGGGTGCAGGGGAACTGCTCCCCACCCCAGCTCACCTCTGCCTCCCCGGGCCTGAGTGCAAAGCTGCTGCCTGCTTCTCAGTCCTCCCAGGCTTCCTGCACAAACAGCTGATTTGCAGAAAGCCGGGGGGCAGGGACGTAGAGAAGCAGAGAGGGGCGGCGTGTTCAGGAGAGGAGGCGGAGCAGAGGTGAGGTGAGCTGGGGCCGGGTGCAGGGCAGGGAGCTGCCGGTGGGGGCTCTGCACCCACCAAATTTTCCCTGTGGGTGCTCCAGCCCCAGAGCACCCACAGAGTCGGTGCCTAAGGCACCACTTTTGATGTGATCAGTGTGGGGAGCGGCCGCTCCCCCTACTCCTCCCCAGCTATGCTACCCCGACCCTAGAGCCAGAGGGACCTGCCAGATGCTTCCTGGGAGCCGCCCCAGGTAAGCACTGCAGGGACTCCCCACCTTGTCCCCTGGCAGGTCCCTCTGGCTCTTAGGGGCAGGGTGAGAACCCACTACAGTGACCCACAAGACCCTCCTGCCCGGTTCTGGGAGCAGTCAGGGGAAGCGGGTGGATGGGGCAGGGATTCCTTGGGGCATCAAGTAATGCAGGGGGTTGGATGGGGCAAGAGTCCCCGGGGCTGGGGGTGGGCCACAACCCCCTCATGGGGTGAGGAGGGAACCAGTTAAGATTTTGGCAGCTCATCACTGATGCAGAATAATGATAATGGGAGTTCTAAGTGCCAAATAAGGGCTTGGGTTAAGGTAGCATGGTGAATGTCAGAGGTGAGGCAGGTGTTTTTTTAAGTTATTTTATTTTAATTTTCTTTTATTAACTCCAATGCATTTGGTATACTTTATTCTTTAGGGGCACATTAAAAATACAGCAGTAAGGGATGCCTATCAACTTCACTATTAAGGGATAATGCTATTTTAAGGTTACTGAGTAGAGATCTGCATTTATACCACACAATTTATAGCACTCATTGATCTTTGTCTGTGGAAGGAATAGGTTGTTTTGCCATCGAAGCTGGGAGAAAATGTCTGGATTTCATTTTATGAAGTGTACAAAGTGAAACTGAAAAAGGGCTAGGACTTTCAGATTTATACAGATGAGACACTTTAGTAGAGTATTTTCAATGCTGTGTAACTGATATGCAGACTGTCACTCGCTGATGGACACTGGTTAGTGGATGAGCTGTCTAGCTCATCCTTGCCTAGACTAGTTCAAAATAAAAAGATATCCCAGTGGGTGACTATCACTGTAACCTGTGATCTGTTTCACTGGCCCATTTCCTGTGTCAATGGACAATGGAGATCTTAGAAGTTGCATGCTTTCAGATCTTTGGACATGCTTTGTGTTTTGTACATAACGTTAAAAACTTGTACAGTGGTTGACTACAAAAATCAACATTTACTAAAGAATATTCTACACCAGTGGTTCTCAACCAGGGGTATGTATACCGCTGGGGGTACTCAGCTCTTCCAGGGGTACATCAACTCATCTAGACATTTGCCTAGTTTTACAACAGGCTACATAAAAAGCGAAGTCAGTACAAACTAAAATTTCATGCAGACAATGATTTGTTTATACTGCTCTGTCAAGGTTCCTCCCCCACTCTGAACTCTAGGGTACAGATGTGGGGACCTGCATGAAAAAACCTCCTAAGCTTATCTTTACCAGCTTAGGTCAAAACTTCCCCAAGGTACAAAATATTCCCCCCATTGTCCTTGGACTGGCCGCTACCACCACCAAACTAATACTGGTTACTGGGGAAGAGCTGTTTGGACGCATCTTTCCCCCCAAAATACTTCCCAAAACCCTGCACCCCACTTCCTGGACAAGGTTTGGTAAAAAGCCTCACCAATTTGCCTAGGTGACTACAGAC
The DNA here is from genome assembly GCF_965140235.1 of Caretta caretta. NCBI lineage: Eukaryota > Metazoa > Chordata > Testudines > Cheloniidae > Caretta > Caretta caretta. The sequence continues at coordinate 48,594,711 of NC_134216.1, read as the reverse complement.
CCAGACCCTTGGATCTTAAGAACAATGAACAATCCTCCCAACACTTGCACCCCCCCTTTCCTGGGAAATGTTGGATAAAAAGCCTCACCAATTTGCATAGGTGACCACAGACCCAAACCCTTGGATCTGAGAACAATGAAAAAGCATTCAGTTTTTACAAGAAGACTTTTAATAAAAAATAGAAGTAAATAGAAATAAAGAAATCCCCCCTGTAAAATCAGGATGGTAGATATCTTACAGGGTAATTAGATTCAAAAACATAGAGAACCCCTCTAGGCAAAACCTTAAGTTACAAAAAAGATACACAGACAGAAATAGTTATTCTATTGAGCACAATGCTTTTCTCAGCCATTTAAAGAAATCATAATCTAACACATACCTAGCTAGATTACTTACTAAAAGTTCTAAGACTCCATTCCTGGTCTATCCCCGGCCAAGACGACTACAGACAGACACAGAGACCCTTTGTTTCTCTCCCTCCTCCCAGCTTTTGAAAGTATCTTGTCTCCTCATTGGTCATTTTGGTCAGGTGCCAGCGAGGTTACCTTTAGCTTCTTAACCCTTTACAGGTGAGAGGAGCTTTCCCCTGGCCAGGAGGGATTTCAAAGGGGTTTACCCTTCCCTTTATATTTATGACATGCTCTGTATAATATACATTGAAACACAAGTACAATATTCATATCCAAATTCATTTATTTCATTATATGGTAAAAATGAGAATGTAAGCAATGTCAGTAACAGTGTGCTATGACCCTTTTGTGTTTATGTCTGATTTTATAGCAAGTAGTTTTTAAGTGAGGGGAAACTTGGGTTATGCAAGAAAAATCAGACTCCTGTAAGAGGTACAGTAGTCTGGAAAGGTTGAGAATCACTGTTCTACACTATGGGCTGGTACTAAGGTAATGCATTACTAGAACAAAGACAGATCCAGCATCTGAGATACTTCAAATAGGAACGAAATGTGGTGTTATGACAAATTATTGTGGTATCAGAGATATCATGGTAAAGTATTTTTTTTTAATTTTTCCCTTTTTAAAATTTATATATATGTGTGTGTGTGTGTGTGTGTGTATCTTTGATGAAGTGACAGAACTCACACCATCAAGCCTGACTTTGCATAGGAGACTGCTGACACTCAGATGGATCATACTAAAAGCTGGAAGTATAACTCGGTCACTCAACGGGGTAATATCACTAATCCCCATTTCTACAAATCTTTTATTTACAGGGAAAACTAGTAAAATGGGCAGAAAGCCAACCTTAAATGTCAAGCTCTACCACCTGTGTTGGAAATTCCATAAACTATAGCCACTGATCTGAGCTTAGCAGCCGTTCAGGCATTACATAGGCCCTTAACAAGAAGTTCAGGTATAGCCAATCCCTTACAAAACCTGCCGGCACAGCCTTGTAAGAGTCAAGGGTTGGTAACTGAGCACACAGCATGTGAAATGTGTAAATTCTATGGTGGTAAGTATGACATCCACAGTCTGCAAATAGGATAGGCTGCACTTGTCTACCTTTTAAGTTTGACTGCTGGTGGACCCTGGAAGTTTCACAGTAGTAAGCTTCTACGTTTCCTGAACCAGAGATATTTGGCTTTCAGCATTTAGTAATATATCTCAGGCTGGTGCATCTGAGGAGTTTCTCAATTCTTGACAGGAACCGTTGAGCTCTGGGCGCTCCACAGTTTGTGTTAGTGAAGCTTTCTATCTTCCTTTAATCAGACACTTCATTTTAACAGAGCTTAAAAAGAGAAATCAGCAGAAACAAGCCTACTCAACTTCCAGAGATTAGAAAATATCCCAGACACCACTGTCTGTAAAGCTTCTAAATTCTCAAAACCTATCTATGTGGCTCACAGATCTTACAAACTCGAGGCTATGCTGTAAAGTGTGATGTATTCAGTTAGAGCTTAGAAACCAAACCAGGTTAGTCTACATGCCATCTAATTTATTCAAGCCAGAGTATTGTCTTGCAGTGCCAAAGTTCAAATTTGGTTTAGATGATAACTTCAAAGTTATGATGCTCATCAAAATCTGCTAAAAATAGCTAACGATGAGTAGGAAAATCAAAGTCTGAGAACTGGCTTTCTTGTGAGATTTTGATGTTTTGGGCTTCTGGTCAGGCTATTTCTGTTGATGGTTTTGCCTTTCTTGAAGTGTTTCATCTCTTTTGCTTCCAGTTCTGGAAGGAACCTACATGTACACTGGAAAAAAAAATCCCTTTAACTCAACATGTTGGAGACTGGGAAAAAGTTGAGGCTAGGGAAAACAGCTAGATGTTGATTAGAGAGGCATGGGGGGTGTGGTCCATTTTGGTATGTGATATTTTTAATAATTTAGAAAACAAACTGTCAAGTTATAGGATTTCTGACATCAAACATTAAAAAGCTATAGCTACTTTTCACACAGACAGACACTTTCCACGAGCTATGTGCAAATCCTTAGTTGGTAGTCCTTTCAAATGGTCATTCAGGCTATTTTATATTGAACTTGGACGTAAGTTAAGCTTTCTTGTTTTGTGAAGCACATACACCAATAAAATATATCTACTGTGAATCGGTGACCAGTATTTTAACCTGTAACTGCCTGACAGCTAAATATGGTCGATAATCTTTGCTGTCAGAGTCAAAGAAAAATGCCCAGTTTGGGGTTTGAGACTCTCAGTTTTTAAATACTTAGGAATCAAATACCTTTTCCTTTGATGCCCTTGGGAAATATTAGCTCTCAAATGGCCTCTAAATGACTGCACTGCAGGTTACACTTTAGAAGCACAACAAGGAGGAGAGTCTCTGTAGTTTGTCATCCCCTGTCACCAACCAGTGTTTTGATATTTTTCTTTGCCAAACATGAAAAATGTCTGATATTTCAGTGAGTAAGAGAAGGCTAATGCTTGTGATTACAACTACAAATAAGGGAGTCATAGACAACTTTCAGAATAGATGAAAGACTCCCTCCACCCCCGTTTTTTGTTTGTGTTTTTTTTTTAAATAAAAAGTGGTCCAGATTCCCAGCTGGTATAAATTGGAATAGCTCTGTTGTAGTCAATGGAGTAACACTGATTTAAACCAGCTGAGGATCTGGCCCTTTGGTGTCTGAATTTTCCTTTGGATTTCACTTAAAATCTAGTTCCAAGGTGGCAAATTGCAGATCCTCCCAGGAGAAGTGTGGCTCCCTAATAACTCCCACTTCAGGACTTTGTCTCCCCATCTGAAACTGATCAGTCAGTGAGTGTTAGTGAAGTAGAAGAGCTGTAGTAACCCCTCCTTAGCTGAAGAGGAAGCCAGTACTAGAATTGCACAAGAGTTGTACAATCAAACCTAAAGATAAAGCTGCCTGGTTTTGGGGTTTCATTGGAAACTTAAAATTCAGAGCAGCAGGGTCAAAAAGATTTGGCAACGACTTTTCTAAACAAGGAAACTAACCCTTTGACAAATGTCAGCTAAGTGTCTCACGGATCTGGAAAGAGTTTAACTGCTAGTTTAAAATGGGACAAAAGCATAGTCAGCTTTATTTCTGTTTTACACTGCTGTAAATTCACCAGTATGACCCAGCAGGATTTGGGTGCCAGTTCAATAGCCCATCCCTATTCAGCAAAAAAAAAAAAAAAAGCTTCGCTTTATCTTAAAAAGAAAATACACATTTCATCCCTATTCCGCATTCTGATGGACCTAAACTGAACTAAATCCTTTGTCAAGATCTAATCTATTCCCTGCCAAAGAATAATCCAGTAGTAAGAGAATACTTATAAACAAGTAACAAAAATAAAGTATAGTTTGCCATTTATTTGTGATTAGGCGAATAAGTTAACTGGATATTGTAATCTATTTAGACTAAGACTGGTGAGTGTTGTTTGAAAAATATATTTGTCACAAACATGCTTTTGATTCAGTTCTCTTTCTATCTCCTTCAAAGAAAATTAAGGTTGAAAGTGTACATATTTTACTCTTTACTTATTAAATTTCAATAATATGATATATGTGTGGAATACTTGCCATACAATGATTCACCTGGTTGGTTATGTCAAAAGTATTACTGTCATGTCACAAAACATGCTGCATCCCAAAGTGAATTATTGTTGAATATTTGGTTAGAGATGAGAAAACATCATGACACTTATTTCAGAATGAAAGATCAGTGCAGAATTAATAATGTAATCTACATGTGCAGGGCAGAAATTTACTTTGCACAGCATTAAAGTTAAATTATTGTATCTCTTGGCTGACCCACCAAAAAGGTTAATTGATAACAGAAACTTTTTTTTTCAGTCAACCAGACCCTAACAATTAAAGATCTTTTATTTTATCGAGTCAGGGGAACTTCTTGATTATAAATCAAACTTCAGATGTACACAGAAATTTATTGCTCTAAATGGAGATATTTTGCAGTGCTTTACGTTTTGAAATTAATGGAAGTTGGGAAAATGTATTAAACATGCCAAATGCAAAAAGCCAATGATGTACCGAATCCTGAAATCCCTGAAATTCAGTGCCATGACATGCCATCAGTTTTTATGCTGAACTTCCTATTGAAATGGATTAGTATTCTCCTCAAATTTTCACTTTTACTAATTCCCTTCAAAAGGTCCTGCCTTCCAGGCCACTTTATCCTTTTAGCAAAGGAGAACTGAACATAAAAGCAACATTGAATGGCATTGAAAGGAACTACCTGCTCCTTTAAATAATTTTACACTAATAAAATAAATTTAAAAATATTCCTGGATGAAAACATCTTTTTTCAGGGAACAATGTTCTAAAGAAGGGGAATTAGACATATATATATTTAACACACATACAGTATAGCTATTGCTGTGAAGATCTGTAATAGAAAGACAATTAATAAACTTTAATATACTTATTGCCAGACTGCATGCTACAATTTATTTTTGTCCAGCTAGAATAGGATATAAATGTGATTAACTCAGCTGAAGCAAAATGGAATTTTCACAGTGTCTTTAAATTAAGAAGCACCGTGTTCAAGCAAACCCGTTTCCTTTTTGAATTTCATGACTTGACTTGTCCACATCGTGTTTTAAATGTGCTGGTCCTTTGGGTGAATGTCAAATCCACTCCCAAACCTGATTCTTAATGGGAGTGCGACATTCAATGGTCTGGCTGCAATGTGCTTATCTTAATTTGACATTATGAAATGGAAATTCTTGGCAGGCAGAGGAAGAAAATATTTTTCTAGACACTAAACTTAAACAAATACCTAGAAAGGATGTTGATGGGGGGAGGGGGGAGAAATCACATGGACTCATTGGCCATTATCTTTGAAAACTCGTGGCGAACCGGGGAAGTCCCGGATGACTGGAAAAAGGCTAATGTAGTGCCAATCTTTAAAAAAGGGAAGAAGGAGGATCCTGGGAACTACAGGCCAGTCAGCCTCACCTCAGTCCCTGGAAAAATCATGGAGCAGGTCCTCAAAGAATCAATCCTGATGCACTTGCATGAGAGGAAAGTGATCAGGAACAGCCAGCATGGATTCACCAAGGGAAGGTCATGCCTGACTAATCTAATCGCCTTTTACTGGTTCTGTGGATGAAGGGAAAGCAGTGGATGTATTGTTTCTTGACTTTAGCAAAGCTTTTGACATGGTCTCCCACAGTATTCTTGTCAGCAAGTTAAGGAAGTATGGGCTGGATGAATGCACTATAAGGTGGGTAGAAAGCTGGCTAGATTGTCGGGCTCAACGGGTAGTGATCAATGGCTCCATGTCTAGTTGGCAGCCGGTATCAAGTGGAGTGCCCCAAGGGTCGGTCCTGGGGCCGGTTTTGTTCAATATCTTCATAAATGATCTGGAGGATGGTGTGGATTGCACTCTCAGCAAATTTGCGGATGATACTAAACTGGGAGGAGTGGTAGATACGCTGGAGGGGAGGGATAAGATACAGAAGGACCTAGACAAATTGGAGGATTGGGCCAAAAGAAATCTGATGAGGTTCAATAAGGATAAGTGCAGGGTCCTGCACTTAGGATGGAAGAATCCAGTGCACCGCTACAGACTAGGGGCCGAATGGCTAGGCAGCAGTTCTGCGGAAAAGGACCTAGGGGTTACAGTGGACGAGAAGCTGGATATGAGTCAGCAGTGTGCCCTTGTTGCCAAGAAGGCCAATGGCATTTTGGGATGTATAAGTAGGGGCATAGCGAGCAGATCGAGGGACGTGATCGTTCCTCTCTATTCGACATTGGTGAGGCCTCATCTGGAGTACTGTGTCCAGTTTTGGGCCCCACACTACAAGAAGGATGTGGATAAAATGGAGAGAGTCCAGCGAAGGGCAACAAAAATGATTAGGGGTCTAGAACACATGACTTATGAGGAGAGGCTGAGGGAGCTGGGATTGTTTAGCCTGCAGAAGAGAAGAAGGAGGGGGGATTTGATAGCTGCTTTCAACTACCTGAAAGGGGGTTCCAAAGAGGATGGCTCTAGACTGTTCTCAATGGTAGCAGATGACAGAACGAGGAGTAATGGTCTCAAGTTGCAGTGGGGGAGGATTAGATTGGATATTAGGAAAAACTTTTTCACTAAGAGGGTGGTGAAACACTGGAATGCGTTACCTAGGGAGGTGGTGGAATCTCCTTCCTTAGAGGTTTTTAAGGTCAGGCTTGACAAAGCCCTGGCTGGGATGATTTAACTGGGAATTGGTCCTGTTTCGAGCAGGGGGTTGGACTAGATGACCTTCAGGGGTCCCTTCCAACTCTGATATTCTATGATTCTATGATTCAAGGCAAATGTTCATTTTGGTAAATTTTACCTTAAGGTCAAGAAACAATATCCAGAGTTAAGGTTTTTAATTTTGCTTAATATTCTTCTAATTACTGTTTTCATACAGAAAGAACAATGGAATACAGCATCCATACACAATACTTTCATAAGAAGTTTTACTACATCATAAATTCACTTGTCTAATTCCTCAAAGAGCTTGTTTTTTCCCCCTTCCACTGTGCCAGCTCACAGGAAGGAGGGGACATAAGGCATCCCTTTACTCCCTTGCACTTGGGCTCTGTACCACTAATCCCTGCATGCAAGGGATTGTAGATTCTGAAAGGTTTAAGCCCTCTCGCCTATCCGTGTGAAGAAGCAGAACTGTGTAAGGACAGAGCCTTGATTACACCCCATGCACCTGGTGGTATAGTTACGCCAGCACCTTGGGGAGTGTAAGCTGTGATAAGTACAGACCTCTTGAAGTGTACTCCCTCTCCTGTGCAGTGGGGTAACTAAAAAGGGAGATTTTGACTCCTGCTACGAATTGTCAGTCTCATCTAGGGTGACCAGATGTCCCGATTTTATAGGGACAGTCCTGATTTTTGGGTCTTTCTTATATAGGCTCCTAATACCCACCCCCCCACACCCCGTCCTGATTTTTCACACTTGCTGTCTGGTCACCCTTGTCTCATTCTTTAGGCCTATAACAAAAGGGTAGGAAGAATACAAAATGCAAAGCAACACAAACAAACAAGTAAAAACATTAAACACTCAGAGGTGTGCTTGACTTCCTAAAACACCTATCTTAAATAAATCCAACGCTTTTACACCTATGGCTGTGCGGAATACAACTTAAGGAGATCTTTCTATTCTAGGGATTGGGGAGCATTCTATCATTTACCTTGTAAGAGCCCTTCTTGTGTGCTGCTGAGTTAGACAAAGAAAGCCTATTCTGCATCAAAAGGATTTATTTTTTTCAGTGGCTCAATAGGATAGCTTAAGCTGTTACTAATGTTACATTAAACCATATTTTGGGACCAATTCTGACCTCACTGAAATCAATTAAAAATGGTTTATGGATTTAAGTAGGAAGAGGTTTGGGTCTTTTAATTGCAGAGGGAGAATCATCATCATTTTCTATAGTTAAAAAAAAGGATTAAAGTCTTTCTCCCCCAAACATTGTAAACAGCATATACAACTGCCATAAATCATTACTCACATGTGACATACATACTAAGGGGTGTTTATGCAAGATGTACAGCCAAATAGTGAAGCCACCACTCACCTAATGCATTTTAATAAATATCGTTATAGTCACACACAAAAATTCTACCCATTCACATGGAAATGTCTTGTGTTATTTACTAATACTGTCACTCCTCATTCAGACAATTTCATCTGCTCTTTTGAGATCTGTCAAAAAAAAAAATCTGTGACTGAATCTTTAAGTGCCTACTGAAAAGCTGTGAACAAGCCACTACCTTGATCAAGTGTTATTTCACCCTCTGAAATCCCAGCACACAAGGGACCCAAGTTGTACAACATAAGTAGAGTCAAGAAACTAATGTCCAATCCACATCATCTTTGTAAATAATGGCAAGATGTTTTTAATATTTTTGGCACAAAATAAATAAAGACAGAAAATTAGGAAATGAGCCTCTGTCAGTAAGCAGGTGCTACAGAGTAGTTTGTAAAAACATAGCAGCTCCACTGTTCTTAAAGACCAACTGACACCTCATAGGAATCGCAGAGGAAATTTCTTCCTATACAATATGTCTCATAGTTTTCTTCTATTTTATCTTAGCTCAGGGACAAATCAAACAACCACGTAAGTTGCTGAGAAAAATAGAATCTAGTTTAAGAGCGGATCCAATTTTTCTTATTATTCCTCACAAAGCCACTGTGGTTTCTTCAGAATTTCTTGTGGGATAGCCTTAGAGTGAGAGACAAAGAGGCAGTATTGAATTAACTTTGGGCTATAGTGGGGTTCACATTATAGGCCTGGGCTCAGAAATAAGAGGCAGTAAGAACTCTGTACACAGGCTACCTGGATCTTGGGTCTAGGTATGTAGGCCCTGGTCTATGAGTTTAGGTCAGATTTAGCAGCATTAGATCGGTTTAGCCCTGCACCCGTCCACACTATGAAGCCATTTTTTCTGACTTTAAGGGCTCTTAAAACTGGTTTCTATACTCCTCCCCGATGAGTGGATTAGCACTGAAATCGCCCTCACTGGGTCAAATGTGGGGTAGCGTGGACGCAATTAGACAGTATTGGCCTCCGGGAGCTATCCCAGAGTGCTCCATTGTGGCCGCTCTGGACAGCACTCTCAACTCAGGTGCACTGGCCAGGTAGACAGGAAAAGCCCCGCGAACTTTTGAATTTCGTTTCCTGTTTGGCCAGTGTGGTGAGCTCATCAGCAGAGGTGACCATGCAGAGCTGTTCAGCACGGGTGTCCATGGAGTCCCAGAATCACAAAAGAGCTCCAGCATGGACCCAACGGGAGGTACTGGATCTAATCGCTGTATGGGGAGATGAATCAGAACTCCGTTCCAAAAGATGAAATGTCAAAATATTTGAAAAAAAAATGTCCAAGGACATGAAGGACAGAGGCTATCAAAGGGACCCGCAGCAGTGCCGAGTGAAACTTAAGGAGCTTAGGCAAGCCTACCAAAAAGCCCCAAGAGGCAAATGCCCAAGAGGCAAATGTGGTCAGACCCCCAGACATGCTGCTTCTGTGATGATCTGCATGCAATTCTAGGGGGTGTCCCTACGACTGCCCCACCCCTGTATGTGGACTCCTGCGGGGGGGGGGGGAAGGAGGAAGGAAGTCTCATGCAACAGGGAGGAGGATTTTGGGGATGAGGAAGATGAGGAGGAGGGGTAGGTTGAAGATCACTTGCCTGGTGTGTGCTGAGAAACCATGGTCCCCGACAGCCAGGAACTGTTTATCACCTTGGATCCAATACCCTCCCAACCCTGGCTTCCAGACGATGAAGGTGGAGAAGGCAGCTCTGGTGAGTGTACCTTTGTAAATGAAATACACAGTGTATGTGTGTGGGTGGGTGGGTGTTTAGTTGGGTTTGTGCTGCACGTTAATTCGAAAACTGCAGCCCCTCCTTTTAAATGGCCAACCCATTTTAAAGGGCCAACCCAATGGTTGCTTGGTATGTGAAATGAGGGTGCTGCTGTTTGAAACAATTCCCACATGTTAGGAAGGTTAAAGAAGCCAAAAGACTATGCCTTACCATGTCTGCCTGCAAGCCAAATTCTGTTGCCCACCGGCCCTCAATGTAAGAGGCAAAATGTGACCTTGTAAAGAAACCACACGTGCTATGTAATTTTAACAGCTTGGTTCACCATGAAAGTCTACCCACTGTTCTATAAAATGTCTCTTTTTAAAGACTAATCTCCCTTTTTTCCCCTCCCACAGCTGCAAATGTTTCAACGTTCCCCCTATCATCTCCGTCCCAGAGGCTATCAAAGACTAGAAGCTGAAAAAATGCACTCGCGAGAAAATGTTCTGAGCTCATCCAGGCCTCCAGTGCTGAAAGAACCCAGCACAATACGTTGAGGGAGACAATGTCAGAGTCCAGGAAAGCACAAAATGAACACGAGGACAGGAGGGACAAGTGAGAAGAGAGGTGGCATCGGCGTGATGAAAGGAGGCAGGATGCAATGCTGAGATTACTGGAGGATCAAACTGATATGCTCCAGCATATGGTTGCGGTGCAGGAAAGGCAGCAGGAGCACAGACTGCCACTGCAGCCCCTGTGTAACCAACTGCCCTCCTCCCCAAGTTCCATAGCCTCCTCACCCAGATGCCCAAGAATGCAGTGGGGGGGCCTCCGAGTACCCAACCACTCCACCCCAGAGGACTATCCAAGCAACAGAAAGCTGGCATTCAATAAGTTTTGAAGTGCAGTGTGGCCTTGGGTCCCCAAGGATAACTATAGGCATTTCAACATCCCCAACGGTTATTTTCTGGTCTGGAAAGTAAGTCCCTTGCTGCAGCTGTTCCCACAGACCATAGTTCCTGAAGATGCAAGCATCATGTACCTTTCCTGGACATCCCACGTTGATGATGGTGAAATGTTCCTTGTGATCCACCAGTGCTTGCAGCACCATTGAAAATTACCCCTTTCAGTTTATGTACTGGCTGCCTTGGTGGTCCGGTCCCAAGATGTGTTCCGTCTATCACAACCACCACAGTTAGGGAATCCCATTGCAGCAAAGCCATCCCACTCTGACCTGCACATTTCCCAGAGTCACTACCCTTGACAGCAGCAGCTCAGTGATCACATTGGCTACTTGCATCACAGCAGCCCCCACAGTAGATTTGCCCACTCCAAATTGATTCCCTACTGACCAGTAGCTGTCTGGCATTGCAAGCTTCCAGAGGGCTATCGCCACTCACTCATGAGCTGTGAGGGCTGCTCTCATCTTGGTATTCTGGCGCTTCAGGGCAGGGGAAAGCAAGTCACGAAGTTCCAGGAAAGTGCCCTTATGCATATGAAAGTTTTGCAGCCATTGGGAATCATCCCAGACCTGCAACACGATGTGGTCCCACCAGTCTGTGCTTGTTTCCCAGGCCCAGCATCAGCATTCCACGGCATAAGCCTGCCCCATTGCCACCAGAATGGCCAAATTTCTGGGGCCCGTACTTTGAGAGAAGTCTGTGTCCATGTCCTCATCACTCTCCTCTCCGTGCTGCCATCACAACTGCCACGGTGATCTGAGCAGGCTCCAGGCTTGCCGTGGTATGGTGTGAGCAGGAGAGCAGAGTGGCAGTGGAAGCAGCGGGTGGATGATGATGCTGACAGCAATATGTCGCCCGCACGGAAGAAAAAAGCACAAAATGATTGTCAGCTGTTGCTTTCATGGGGGGCGGGTAGGCTAACAGCAGATGGGGCTGCTAGCTGGGAGAGCAGCCTGACACAGAATGGCCCCCTCAAGGATTGAACTCACAAGACTGGGTTTAGCAGGCCAATGCTCAAACCACTGAGCTATCCCTCTGCCAATAGGTCAGGAAGGACTGAATCTCCATTAGACAAAACTTAAGGAGGAGAATGACCTGAGTCACTCCCATTTATGTGCAGGCGCCCTTGACAGACTTTACCGAGATCTGCCAGGAGCACTCATGTCTGCCCAGGCACCCCGACTGACCAGACCAAGAGCACCCAGGAGATGAGGATGGCTACTAGTCATACTGCACTATCTGCTGCCACAGGCAATGAGCTGTTGCTGTGTCATAATGCAGTCCCACGTCTGCCAGCACCCAGGAGACGTATGGTGACAGTGAGCTGAGCGGGCTCCATGCTTGCCATGGTATGGTTTCGTAGTGTAGACATACCCTAGGAGAACAGTCTCCTCACCTGCTTACTCCCTTCCATCCCTGGAACAAGCAGGTTGGGATGAGCAGGGAATGGTGGAGCCAAAGCTTCATCCCCTCTTACTGTCTGGTCACAACTGCTGAAGCAGCACCGGGTAGGTATTAATCTACTGCTAGCCTATACCAGCAATTAATTACTATCTCCCAGGAACAAGGAGGAAACGGGAGAAGCTTTGTGATGCAGAGGTGTGTTTCAACTTCTTATCATTACTGATAATGCCACCCCCCTTCACTCAGAGCTAAGCCTAAAGTTACAATCTAGCCCTCTACTGACAAACAAGACGACCACACAAGACCATCCTGTAAATTGCTAGATTTTACAGAAACATTAGGTTTTAGGCCCTATTACATATTCCAATGCTTTCCAGAGTCCTCTCTCCAAAAACATTAACATTAGGTATCATGAGAAAATTGTGAATAATGTTACAGATATTACATCAGAGCTGTATAGATTCAACACTGAATTAATATAGGCAGCACTATGGGACATTGGTCCGATCTGATGTTGGAATTCTTGGGTTCCCTTGTTTCTAAGCAGAAAACAAAATTACAACATCTACATAGCTGCATACACCACTGTGGATAAAAATCAGCGAGGCAGGTCCTCTGCTGGTATAACTCAGCATAGATTCATTTACTTCAGTGGAGCTACACAGATTTACACCAGTTTAGAATAAAGCCTAGTCTGAGGTAGTCCCCATTTTAAAAGGAAGAGGCACACATTCTGCTCTCTTATTGTCCAATGACAGTAGGCTTGTGAGACTTCAGATTTGAAGTTTCAGATGGGATGGATTGAAAAAAGGTCTGCTTAGAGAACTGCCAATCAAATAAACAGAAACTAGCACTTACTAGTCCTTAAAATCCTTAGTGAAAATACAGTTTTCTGACTAAGTCTAACTTTGAACTTAAAATGCAATAAGGGGAAACCCATGCAAATGTACCTGTTTCCCCTTCTTTTCTTATTCCAATTAGCTAAACTATTTACAGCTATTTTATAAGTGTCTTTAAAAGTATGGAGAGAAAGATTTACTAATGAAATCTGAGAACAGGAAGGTAATTCAATCAATATACAAGAGATTAGATGAGAAAGTAGTCCATAGTAAACTGAACTCCCTAGGAAGCAGCTAACCTACATCAGTGGTTTTCAAACTGTGGTCTGCAAACCCTATGTCTAAGATTTCCAAAGGGTTCCGCATCTCCATTTTTTTTTTTAAATCAAGAGTCCTCAAATGAAACAAGTTTGAAAACCATTGTTCTACATCTTTTCTTCGCTGCATCTTACAGACCGAAAAAAAGAAGAAAGTGGAAACAATGCTATGCTCTAAAAAAATAAAAGTGAGTTAGTTATCCCAAAAGAAATCTGTTGGCAACGCTTACTTGACCTAAAATGGAAACTTTACTGTTTCACAGAAGCTGTACATACCCAAGAGGAGCTCAACATTTATTTTCCTTTCTTTTTCTGTGGGGTTTAGGTCAAATCCCAAGGTGGAGTCTAAGTGGTATGAATACCCAGCCGAAAAGGTCAAATTGTGTTGTGCAATATATCATGCCAATATAGCCAGATAACACGGGCACTGTCTTGTTGCAATTTTTTTCCCCAGAGTAAGACTATCGCAAATATTTGCATTTAATTTGTCTTGAGACCTATTTCCCACAAAAGACGAACAGGGAGGCTTTGGTGATGTAGGGTGAAATGCTGGCTTCATTTAAGTCGATGAAGTGTGGCCACAGACTTCAATGGAGTCAGGATTTCACCTACTCTTTCTGCAGACAAAAAGGAGGGTTCAGTAACTTAATAACTGTGCTAATACTGGTAGTCACACATGCACAGAATGGAATCAGGGAATTCTTCACCTAAAATATTTTCTTTGCTGGACTGTCAGTATAGATTAAAGGAGCATGATGAGCAGCTCCTTTTTGTGCACGGGCGCACACACACACACACACTTTTAAATTGTGATCACTGGGAAACTGCTTCCACAGGACTGCAATGCCAGTAGGTGCCAGAAAGAAATGTGATGGGCAGATAAAGGGCTCTTAACTCCACCTTTAAAATAGAACAAATAGGATTTATTAACTCTTCCAAGCTGCTATTTACATTTTTGCCTTCAAACATTTTCTGTGGCATCAGGAAGAGAAGCCCGCTAACTTTCCTGATTGTATTCTACTGACAGTTTTGCTAGCTGCTATCAGCAGTGTTACACCTGTGTAATTACTGTGAACATTTACAATTCTTGGGATGCTTTTTCCTTTTTTTATAATCCTTGGTGATTTTCATTATGATATGTACCTGCTGGCAGACTTAACATCACAGAATCCACCAACCTCCATTTTCATCATTTGCATTCCTTATTGTGTTCTCTTGCTATCCCATGATATAACAATGTGTCCCGTATCAAATCTCAAACTTTTTTCCAGACGGGAAAGCAAACAAAAACCCAGCAACAGCAAAACAGATCTATTAGTTCAAAAAGCGTCAAACGCCATTCTCCTGTTCTTATTCAAATATTAATAAAACTGTACTGTCATTGGACTCAAACGATCTGTTCCTATTAAAAGTTTCAGTCAAGACCTGTGGACACAAGTTGTTTTAAAATCATTCCCATACTTTGAAACTGCTTTGTTAGTTGGCTTGTGCAGATATGAATTTCTTTCAATTATATAAAACATAGGGCAAGTAGATAAAAATATGGAAAGGAAAAAGATCAAAGGCTTCAACTCAAACCCTCAGAATAATTATTTTTTCAATGAAGATAAGTAAAAAGACTATTCATATTAAGATTTTTCTGGATCTATCTAGATTAAGAAACATATCAAGAATACTTGATAATATTCAGGATGAGTTTTGCATGTAGAAATTATTATTTTAAAACAAACAGCATTCTCTGTGAGACAACTGTTGTGTTGCATTTTCACATACTGTGCCCATGCCATAAAAAAACAAACAAACAAAAAAACACCCTTATTCTTCCAGGTATTGTATTACTGCTTTTAATACTCTCAGAGTAGAGTCGCACCAAGGAGAGTGATGGAAATGTAACTAAACTATGCCCAGATATCATACTTTATGATAAACAGCTTTGGGTTACTTTAGCTAAAGCATCAAGTACGGTCAATAAGTTATCATATTCTCTATATCACTGTAAAGGAAAAAGACCACATGAAGGAGTTTGCTTTGTTTTGATCCAGGAAGGATCCCCGGATGGCACAGTTGAGTGAAAACTGGAGCAACAACAAAAAAAGCCTATGTATTTTCTTTTGAATTTTTGACTGTTTTCACTTCATGCAACTAGTCCAGAAAATGAATTTACTGACAAGAATGTTAATCAAAAAACAGCAAATTTTAAGTAAGACTTGTGCAATAGTTATAGAAACTGATTTTAAAAGATTGTATTCCACAGACTTTTGATCAGGGAACAAAAAATACTATCAGGAAAGTTAGCGGACTTCTATTTCTGATGTCACAGATAATGTTTGAATGCAAAAATGTAAATAGCAGCTTGGAAGAGTTAATAAATCCTATTTGTTTGTTCTATTTTTTGTTCCCATCAAAAGTCTATGTGACGTTTGTGTCCAATAAAAACAGCTTCAATTTCAAATATCAAGCCTTTGCAATTAGCTCTGCACAAGAAATCTGTGCACCAAGAATTATTCACAGAAACAGCTTGACAAATATATTCAAACAACAAATACATTTGAGGAAATCACAATGCAATCATGAATTTTGAGAAGAAAAAGAATCCACTAGCTACATTTTAGTGACTAGATTATTCACTATAAATTATTCATTCAACTCTCAAGCACACGGAGCATGTTTGATATATGGTATCTGGGATACAAAAAGTAGTAAAATAAGTGATCCAAGAATAATCATATCTCCATTAATAGAAGAAGACAGAAACCTGTGGTGATGACTAAAATAAAGGGTATGGCCCCAGTATATATGGCCCCCAGTATATGCAAGAGTTCATTTAAATTAAAAGATTCCTGCAGACCCATGAACTGCTGAAAAATTTAATAGTAGTATTAGTCACATGTGTGTTCAAGTCCCCAATTAAAAATTATTTTTGAATATATAGATAAAATATCCAACAGAAGCTCTGAGGAATCACACAGTAAGCCTGTAGAGAGCTTTCAGTAGGGAGTAGGTAAATTACAGCAATCATAAATGCTGAAAGATACTGAGCAAATAAATGTACGAAGCTTGTGTGTATCAAATTTCCTGGAGAAACTTGGAATACCATCCAAAACAGATGTAAGAAAAATATTGCTACATCCCAATCCAACCTTTGCTCTGAGGACAATTTAAAAAAATGAACAACCAGGAAAGCATGAGCAGAACACAATGATCACTTGATCTCCAACCAAATACTGGTTAGATTCAATAGGCCTGGTTATTCTCTCACTGGTAAATCAGGAGTAACTTATTTGAAATCAGTGTTGCCCTTGTTTAAAACTAGTATAAAAGTCAGAGAAGAATCAGGTCCAATATGTCAAAAACAATAGCATTCAAGTTGATCTTTTGTTAACAACAAAAGGTTTTTTTGGCAGATGGATTATTCAACCTTGTGTCCTGGCAAAATTCCAGAATGGTTACACAATCTGCTTGCCTAAAGAGTCAGGGTATCTGAAACTTCCCATTTAGTGTCCTACACTACTCAACATCTCCCATGGAGTTGCTCAGACTTTCCCACAAATAGAGAAAACTTGAGTGGAGGCTTTTCAGGGAAGAAAGCTCCATGAGGACCCCCACATCATTCCATTAGCGGGAGGCAAAGTTTGCCCTTCTGTTCCCACTGACTTACTTGCAGGGACTAATAGGACTAAATATATTTTTAAAAATTAAAAGACAAATGCAAAGGATAAAAGTAGAATATGTAACTGCTATTTATAAGCCAAAATAGAAGCAAAATATATAGAAAACCCATTTTAAGAAAGTTAGACAAGAAAAAACAAACAATATTAGAACTAACAAGACATGTGCCTTTCATCAGCCTAGCTCTTTTGTTTGGATGTTGTATCCCATTATTCTGCCCTTCCTCTGTTTTGTGTCTTTTCAGACAGTAAGCTCTTCAAAAACAGTTTCTTCCTGTATGTTAGTACAGCAGTTCCTGTGACAGTGCGCACTCACCTCTCATGAGCGCCTGCTCTTGGCCAGGTACAAACCTCCACACTCTCTGCTTGTGGTGCCCCCGGCGGGCTGTTGCCCTCATCAGATGGTCCACACACAGTCTAAACACATGAAGGACCCCTTCTGGGGCAAAAGGTCCAACGGGCATGTCCCTGTGCTCTTGTTACCATCTTTAGCCCTGTCTCTGGGCTCAGTCCTCAGCCCCTTTGGGGATAGCTTTAAGTCCATGTCTGCCCTGGTATAGAGTAGTGCCCCCCAGAACTTTCTCCCTGGAGATTCTTTAAGTTCTGCCCTTCACTGGGGCCTCTAAACAAGCCTTATACCAATCTCAAGGCTTAGGCCACCCTGCCAGTAGCAGGGACCCGGACCCAGGCCCAACCCAATAAATAGCAGCCACTTTATGATCACTTTAGATAAGCTATTACCAGCAGGACAGTGGGGTGGGAGGAGGTATTGTTTCATGATCTCTGTGTGTATATAAAGTCTGCTGCAGTTTCCACGGTATGCATCCGATGAAGTGAGCTGTAGCTCACGAAAGCTCATGCTCAAATAAATTGGTTAGTCTCTAAGGTGCCACAAGTACTCCTTTTCTTTTTGCGAATACAGACTAACACGGCTGTTACTCTGAAATGCTGCTTTCTGTAATAGTTGCTGCTATCCCATGGGCCACTTTCCACATGTTCCTTGCACACCACCCTTATGTCAAGGCTGAAGATTTCACCTCCTGTGCTTCCTCACCCTTCTAGTCCTAACCAGCAGCAGAGCTCTTTAGCTCCTGCAGCTCCTTTTTAACTGGGCCTGCTGCACTCTGATTGGCTGCTTCTCTGCAGCCTTTCTAGGCAGCCCTGGAGGACCCACCTTCGCTGCTCCTTTTCTGGGGTGGGGTGTGGTAAGATCATGAGGCCTCCAGTAGGGGGCCTCAAAGGGCCCAGTACACTCCATCGCAGGTCCCTAATCCTGAGTGTTACTGCAGTACAAATTACATCAAACTCTCATAATTAGTAATAGTGAAATACAGACATAATTGAAGAAGAGAATGACTACTGATAGATTTAAAGTTATGGGGCTTATATCATCCCACAACAAAGGAAAGAGCATTTATCTGCCCTTAGAAGAAATCCACCTGTCTCAAAGGATTTATGAGAAAATATGCAGGGAATGGGTTGGTAATATTTTTATGTCTGATGTTGTGGCAAATAGAGTGGGGCCTACATGTTAATATACACAAAGCTAAAATGGGAGAATATTGAAACCCCATTGAATTACAAGCAGAAGGTGTCTTAGAGCTGGATCCATTTCCCAGTGAAGTCATTGAAAAGACTGTTTATTTTACAGGGAATTGTACTGGTCCCTAAAAAGCATAAGGAAACATTGTGTCTCTGTGTACGTCCCCAATGAGATTTTTATGAACTTTTACCATAATATACTGACAAAAATGGAAAATGGAGGAGGGTTATATCTGTGTTCTGCATAATCTCAAAAAAGATCAGACAGATTTGATAAGTTTTCCTCAGAGGCAAGAGATATGATAGTCTACAGCTGAGAAACTGGGATGGATTAAAATATGGAGGCATTTGCACACACTAAGGCCAGTGCATCTCTTATTACAAAACTAAATGTTTGTTCATTCTATTAAAAAAAGAATAGAAGATTTAATGAAAGGGAAAACACAGGTAACTTTCAGTTTCTATTATGGAAAACCTCAAAACCAATGATAATGTCATACGTAATCTCTTACTCATCCCATTTAAAAGAAATTTCATGGAGTAATCAGACAGAATAAGAAAGACAATTATGCAACACAGAGGAGTGACAACAGACTCCAAGTTCAGAGATGAGATGAAATACACAGTGTTGTAACTGGGCACACTTCTGACCCTACCGCACAAATCAGTGTTATGAACAAAACAATAATCCTGGCAAACTGCTTAATGAGGAATGGAAATATGAATGTCCCAAGGTTCGGCACCAGGAGCTGGATTCAACTCCCCTTGAAGTCAGTGGAAAGACTCATTGACTCCAAGAGACTCCTAAAACAGCAGACAATCAAATTTCAACTAAAAAGGAAGGGAAGAAAATACTATACATTTCACACAACCTTTATACCACTTTATACCATTCTCCACCATGTTAAATTACTCAATGTCCCCTATTGCTATAATCATTTTAAATGATGTTTTAACATTAAAGGAATTGGAGGCGGTCAAATTTCTCTTCCTGTTAATAAATCACCATGGTCCAATAGGTCCTCCATAGATTGTTAAAAATGTCTTAAATCAGAGCAGACTGGGCAAGACGTGTTTTGTGATTCAGGAAAAAGAGAATTGTACTCTCTACACTGCAGGAGACAAAAATTGTTCTGCTTCATGAAGATCCATTGCAATGTGCCTCTTACAGGCCAATCTGCTTAATTAACTCTGACAGTAAAGTATTAGTTGAAGTTCTGAAAGGATGCCTAACTAAAAGTCTTCCTTCATATAACTGACCCAGATTGGGCAGGTTTTGTACCAGCCAGGTGTGTGTGAGCTAATTTAAATAGTCTATTTAGTCTCATAGTTTGCAAAGAAAATTAATATAGATAATTTTATTTCAATGGGCACAGCTGAAGCATTTGGGTCATATTGAATGGCCTTTATATTTAGGATCCTAGAACAATTTGGTTATGATTAAGATTTTTGTAAGTAGAGCTGACTGCTTTACAGAGTCTTGGAAGCCTCAGTGATAGAGAATGATATTGTCACCTTGCAGTTTCATCCACCTTGTGAGATCAGGAAGAATTTGTGCTCATGAAATCCACATGCAAGAGTATCCACTCCATGAGTGAATCTAGGGAGTATAATCTGGCCTAGACTAAATCCATTTCTCTCAGTGGTGTTAATTTAGATTTACTATGGTATAATCAAGAGTAGACTTGGCCCATGGCATGCAAAAAATAGTCTAATGAATAATAATACAATATAGAACAATTTTAATTTTATTTTTTCTTCTGTAGTACAGGTTTATTTTTTTAAAATATGCCAGTCAGCTACAAATTCAGTATGTCAATTTGCAGTTTACTGTTTTCACTCTCTGCAATCTATTATTGAAATGTTCTTTCCATGTTAAAAGATATAGCTGATGGGAGTTACAACAGAGTCTCAAGTATTGCTCCCACAAACAGTCTCTTGTTATTTTTGTTTTCAATAAAAGTTCTATTATTTGAAGTGAATTCTACTCAAAGTAATGATGATATTGTCTTGAAATCCAGAGAAAAGCGTATTTCAATGACTACACAGATTTAAAGATATTTTAAGGGAACAAGAATTAAAATCGAATTAACTGAAAATTAATCCAGAACCATAAGGAGAAGATTGTACCATTCTTAAATACACTGAACTCTCTAACAAATAAATATTATATGCCAGTTTTTCCAAAACATAAGATTAGGCTATTAAACTGTAGGTAACAGATCAAACTAAATCCAAATCCCAATAGCTAAGAATGGACTGCTGATTGCTGAATTAAATAAAGTGGTTTCTTAGGTTAACAAAAACAGCTGTAAGTCCATACAAGATGCTATTTAAACAAAGCAGAGGAACCAGGCAGAGGAAATGTGCCATAGTAAAAACCTTGAGAACAGGGGAGATACATGTAGAAAGAATATTTTGTTGTCAGTGCCACATCTCTTGTGCTGCTTTAGATCACAAACAGAGGTACGCTCAGATGAGGTATTTTATTATCCATATATTTCTAATCTATTCTTCTTGTGCGTGTGTGAGAGACTTCCTTTAACCTATCTCTCTGGCAACATGATGTTCAAGAAACTCTTGCCAGAGCCTCTTATCTTTATCTTGAAACAGCTCAAAGTTATTTGGCAGATCACCACATGAGCATCCTGAGGCATTGTTGGGCCCTGTCTCTTGCTGACATTCAACATTTAGTCCTCCTTTTTTTTCTCCCAGTAAATTTCCTCAGTTTCACTTTCTGCTTTGCAATTGCAAATAAATGGAAACTAGCAAGTTAATTTTTTGATGGCCCATGACATCTTGCAATGATGTGGTGCAGGCAGATGTTTCAGTGCTGTCATGATTTATTGCCTGAATTATCATGAGATCTGCCATTAGTTATGTTGCATGAAAATATCATAATAGATTGGCACATTAAAATTTGCTAAGGGATCAACTAGTTTAGATGCCAACATTTGACCTTCCTTAAACTATTAAAAATATGGTGAAAATGCCCTTTAGACTCCCCGAGCCCAAATAAAAACTCAATAATTCAGTGAAATTGAAACCAGTAGAGATACTCCCAAGTGATAATCGTGTAACTGACATCAGAATCTGACCCTAAGTATATATTTATTTATAAACAATTCTATAAAGCACTGAGGAGCAGCTAGACTATTGAAAAGAAAATATAAAAGGAAAATACCTAGGGAGTAGGTTACACAATATGGTCCTGGAAAGGAGGCTGCTAATAGGATCTGGTTTCATATAAAGTAGGTGATGATGATGCATGGGAACAGGTTACCTAAGGAAGTTGCGGAAGTCCCATCCTTGGAGGTTTTAAAGAACAGATGAGACAATCTGTTGTCAAGATAGACTAAGCATACTTAACTCCTGCCTTACTGGGAGTGATGGGGGTGGGATGTATTAGATGAGTTCTTGGGGTCTGTTCTAGCCCCAAATGTCTATGATTATGGCAGAATGAAGGCTGGCTAATAGTATGGAAGAATATTCTACTGGAAAGCTGTAAGGTCTGACATACAAATGTAGCATTCCTACTACAAATTACTATTCTGCCCCCACCCCAATATTGTTTGCAGTGTTGTTGCAGCCATGTTGTTTCATGATAGACGCAGAAGGTGGATGAGGTCATATCTTCCATTGGACCAACTTCTGTGGGTGAAAGAGACAAGCTTTTGAACTACACAGAGCTCTTCTTCAGGTCCAGGAAAGGTGTTCAGAGTGTCACAGCTAAATATAACGTGGAACAGATTGTTTGGCATAAGTAATTAATACATTTTGTAATAGACCAGTCAAGGTGAAGTTACCAGTTAACACCTCTGAAGTCATCAGAAGTCAAAAACAGAGAGTTGGCAGGTCAAAGAGTGTTGTAACAAGTTGTAAATCCTTTGTCTTTATTAACTGAATGCCTACACTTCAACCGCTATAGGAGCTCCACTTCAGCTGCCCTGCTGTAGCTCTTCAGCATAGACACTATCTGCACCAAAAGGAGGAGTTCCCCCATTGGTGTAGGTAATCCACCTCCCTGAGAGGCAGTAGGTAGGCCAACAGAAGAATTCTTCCATTGACCTAGCACTATCTACATCGGGGGTTAGGTTGGCATAGCTACATCCCTCAGGAGTGTGAATTTTTCTCACCTCTGAGAGATGTAGCCATGCTCATGTAAGTTCTTAGTGTAGACCAGCCCTAAGACTAGGATTTTTAGTATTGAGTAAAGTTTTGAATCTAAGCTCTCAGGCTTATCTTTGAAGGTGTTATGCAGGGGTTTTTTTTTTGTTTTTTTGTTTTTTTTTTTGAGGACCATGGTTAAGATGTCAGCTATGGTGTGATTGTTCTGTGAAATCACAGGAGTTACTGGATGAGGTACACCACGTATTGTGATATGGATGTGTAGGGCTCATGGATCTTGAAAGGGGTGTTGTGAAGGATATCTATCACCATGCCAGTGGAGATATATCTGCAGGTTTTGCATCAGTTGTTATGGAAGGGTCATGATGAGCTTGGTGAGGTTTGGCAATTGTTTGAAGGCCAGAAAAGGAAGTTTGGGAAAGATTTCTTTCAAGAGGTGATCCCCACTGAGTCTGGGTTGTAATTTTTCTCTCCCCTAATACAATGGCTCAAAATGTCCAGAGCTTGGAGATGTCTAAATCCAAGATCTAAAGTAATCAGACTGGTATAAATTGTTAGTTCTATCTCTTGTCCCAGCCTTTGTACTTCAGTGCAGTGAGTGGGGAAAAGGAAGAAGACAGAAAGAGCAGAGCTGATCCATATTTAGGGTTGCCAGGCATCTGCTTTTCTACTGGAAAGTCAGATGGAAAATGGCACCTGAAAGTGTCTGGTCAGTGTACTGACCAGAAACCAAAAGTCTGGATACTGTGGGTGAGAGAAGAGGTGCCAGGTCATCAACCTGCACCAGCCCCTGCTCAGTTGGGGTCACCTCCTACCTGCATCTCATGGGCTGGAAGGCAACAGCCTCCCAGCTGGATGGGGAGGGAGGTGGAGAGGATCTAGCAATGAGAAAAGGGAAGAGGAGCGAGCAGGGGGCAGAGCCTTGGGGGAAAAGGCGAAGCATGAAGCGGGACCTCAGGGGGAAGAGGCAGAGCATGAGGCGGGGCTCAGGGGGAAGAGGCAAGGGGGCTTAGTTTTCAAACATCAGAAAGTTGGTAACCCTATTTACACGACCAGTAGAGGTGGTGACAAACAAAGAAGTAAACAAGACAGTGAAAGCTTGGTGTCTGCTTCACAGGAAACTCACATTAAAAAAGTACAAAGACGTGAAGGAAGGAAAGGGGCTTTCCAAAATATTACAACCAATGGAGATATTGTAAAAATTGAACTTGCACCATGATTGAACACTTTATGCAGTAAGACTCTGGCTGCTACTGCAGCACCTACAACCACAATCTACCAGATGGTGCAAAAAAACAACCAACAAATAAAAAAGCCAAACAAAAATAGTAGCTGTTAACTCTGCCTCGTGTAATGAGTCTGAGTGAGCACATGTCAATCTGTTTTCTCCTCCTCATAAATCAAAAATAGCTTTTTCAGACTTTCCCTGTTGTGGACACCATTCCATACGAGCCACAAAACTGTTTCATTTTTCATCTGTGTGGTCTAGGTCACCCTTGGTCTTTTCAGTGAAGTAAAACAAAAACTCCAAACAGAAAATCTCTATAGACTTTTAACGATTTGTTAAAATTGTATTTAACCCCACATAATGCAGATCTGCCAAATACTTAAAGTGCATGAGGCCAAAGCCATCATGCCAACTTGGAGTTCTTCCATTGATTTCAGTGGGACTACTCCAGATTTACACCAATGCCATTGAAAGCAGGTGTAAGCCTTTGTACAGTACTATACTGCTTTATCATTGTGGGCATCATATTGCACATCTTAGGTACAGCAGAAGGATCAGACCCTATGTGTTTTTCCCCACATTTGTAGAATCCTAGAGTTTAATCTCTAAATACATTAAAGACATGATTTTACCTCCCTTACTCCTGCTGTTGTTACAGGACCCCTTGATAAAAGTGTGGGAGGAGAGGTGCAGTATAAGGGCCGTAGGGAATATAGATGCTATAAGTATTTCACTTAACACTTCATTCAGGGTTATAGGCTGTCCTTCAGTGAAATCTTAAACTGTTGATTATTGCAACGTTATGCTTGGCTGTGGGGGCTGGCGAAGTACAGAATTGGGAAAGCAGTCTCTCCTCACGTTGTTTTAAAAAATTGCCTTTCGGGTCAGTAAGCCTAAATAAATTTGGGGTCTGGTACAGAGCTCAACTTTCTGGGAGTAAATATAGACTACAGTAGAAAAAGCTAGAAAGGCATTTTACTATAGAGTATCTTATACCCCTATGCATATGGGTAGCTACTTATCCAATGAGTGAGAGGAGGGGCAGGCCCAGAGCTCCTCCCACTCCCCACTCATGTACACACAGGAAGTCATTTTGGGTAAGCAGTCCTCACTTTCTCTGGTGGGGTGGGCATCACAATCTGAGTGGGGCCAAAGTCATGGGGCAGCTAAGGTTTATTCGGTTTATAAGGTTTATTACTCCCCTGCCAGGGGCAAATAAGGACCAGGACAGTCCAGCCCTACATAAATAAAACAGAATTAGCAATTTTTTAGATAAACATATATGTGAAAAAGGTCAAATTCCAAATTTCAAACTTAGCTTTGTGCTTCTTTGCGTCACACACTGGGTATGTTCACTGGAGTTGAATTAAAAGAATAGGGATACCAACATAAAGGTAATGAAAATGTTGTATCGAAAATGTCATTTTGCAGCAATGCTCCCTCAGAAAGCATTTTTCTGTTTACTGTTCAGGGACTTAGACTACTCTGAAATCTAGCTGAAATTGTTTCTTAGGCTGGATGCTGTATTTATTACCAAAATGTCAGCATATTAGGAAAAAAGACTTTTATATCTTTATAGATTTAATGAGACTCCAGGGATTTCTAAGTTGCAGTATAAGTAACAGTAACAAACATCCTTATTTTTCCCACAGATACAAAGGCTGTTTATCAAAGAGGTTTACACACACTAAGTTGAAAGCCTTAAAAAAAAACCACACACACACAAAAAAATCAATCATTTTTCTTCATTAGTCATTTAAATATACATTTAATCAATACTGTGTGTTATAAGTATTCATCACAATTAGTGGTAGAAGAATTTAGATGTGATACTGGTTCTGATCTCAGTTAGAACAAAGGCGCTGGTAAAAGTAAAAAGTTTGAGAAACATCAATAACAAATCCATACTAGTAAACCAGTGTGGTAATAACACAGAAGAATAAGAACGGCCATACTGGGTCATACCAAAGATCCATCTAGCCCAGTATCCTGTCTTCCGACAGTGGCCAATATCAGGTGCTTCTGAGGGAATGAATAGAACCGGTAATCCTCAAGTGATCCATCCCCTGTTGCCCTTCCCATCTTCTGACAAAGAGAGGCTAAGAACACCATCCCTGCCCATCCTGGCTAATAGTCATTGATGGACCTATCCTCCAGGAATGAAAAATTGAACTAATAAATGCCAGGTTCCAATACCTTTACTCACCTTTGGCTAGATCATCAGGGGATGTATATTGTCATTGCTCCATTGACCTCAAATCTATGACATTCTGGTCATCCAGCCCCTGGAATGGCATCTTACACCACTGACAATCAGATTGCTAATGGATCAACACAGTACTCAGCATGAGTATCAGTGTCAGAGGCTGGCTGTATGCTAACAACTTGCTTTCTAGGGCCAAATTCTTAAGTCTTTACTCTAGA
The DNA here is from genome assembly GCF_965140235.1 of Caretta caretta. Classification (NCBI taxonomy): domain Eukaryota; kingdom Metazoa; phylum Chordata; order Testudines; family Cheloniidae; genus Caretta; species Caretta caretta. The sequence goes on along the minus strand of NC_134216.1, from coordinate 48,568,480 downwards.
GCACCTCCCCTTGACTGGTCCTTGGTGTAAGAGATCATTAGAACAATAGAGTAAGCACTTGACTAGTAAACTACTGTATTAAAATTTCAAAGTACAATTTTATATACATTCTGGACTTGGCTGCAATACAAAATTGCTAATGTGAAAATATATGTTTAGACTTGAAACTAATTGCATTAAAGAGATAGGAGAATGTAAACCAATTTAAAAGATGTAATAGACTGTCTCATAGCAAAATTGTCAGGTACTTCCTTCTTTAGTTTTAAATCTGCACTTCAGTTCTTGTTCTTCCTTTAACTGTTTCTTTTATGCAGACTCCCCTGTTTTAAAAGTCTCCAGTTTTCTCTTGCCTTTGTCCTCCTGTTTGTTTTGCTTTCTTCATTCTTAAGTTCCCTCTTTTGCACTTTGCTTTGCTTTCCTCTTATGAAATGGCTATAATCTAGTTTTGTTCCATGTTCTGATCTACCACTGACTTCAATAGGAGTTTTCAGAACATAACATGGGGTACAATATGAATGTAGTTTCATTAAAACAAATTGTGGTGAGTGCATTTAGTGAAAAACTAACAGACCAAGCCATAGCCCTGGTCTACACTAGGACTTTAGGTCGAATTTAGCAGCGTTAAATCGATTTAAACCTGCACCCGTCCGCACAATGAAGCCCTTTATTTCGACTTAAAGGGCTCTTAAAATCGATTTCCTTACTCCACCCCTGACAAGTGGATTAGCGCTTAAATCGACGTTGCCGGCTCGAATTTGGGGTACTGTGGACACAATTCGATGGTATTGGCCTCCGGGAGCTATCCCAGAGTGCTCCATTCTGACCGCTCTGGACAGCGCTCTCAACTCAGATGCACTGGCCAGGTAGACAGGAAAAGAACCGCGAACTTTTGAATCTCATTTCCTGTTTGGCCAGCGTGGCAAGCTGCAGGTGACCATGCAGAGCTCATCAGCAGAGGTGACCATGATGGAGTCCCAGAATCGCAAAAGAGCTCCAGCATGGACCGAACGGGAGGTACGGGATCTGATCGCTGTTTGGGGAGAGGAATCCGTGCTATCAGAATTCCATTCCAGTTTTCGAAATGCCAAAACCTTTCTGAAAATCTCCCAGGGCATGAAGGACAGAGGCCATAACAGGGACCCGAAGCAGTGCCGCGTGAAACTGAAGGAGCTGAGGCAAGCCTACCAGAAAACCAGAGAGGCGAACAGCCGCTCTGGGTCAGAGCCCCAAACATGCCGCTTCTATGATGAGCTGCATGCCATTTTAGGGGGTTCAGCCACCACTACCCCAGCCGTGTTGTTTGACTCCTTCAATGGAGATGGAGGCAATACGGAAGTAGGTTTTGGTGACGAAGAAGATGATGATGAGGAGGTTGTAGATAGCTCACAGCAAGCAAGCGGAGAAACCGGTTTTCCCGACAGCCAGGAACTGTTTCTCACCCTAGACCTGGAGCCAGTACCCCCCGAACCCACCCAAGGCTGCCTCCTGGACTCAGCAGGCGGAGAAGGGACCTCTGGTGAGTGTACCTTTTAAAATGCTATACATGGTTTAAAAGCAAGCATGTGAAAGGATTACTTTGCCCTGGCATTTGCGGTTCTGCCTTTGCAAAAGGTTTCTGGGGAGGGCAGCCTTATTTCGTCCTTCATGGTAGGACACTTTACCACTCCAGGCCAGCAACACGTACTGGGGAATCACTGTAGAACAAAGCATTGCAGTGTATGTTTGCTGGCATTCAACCAAAATCCGTTCACGCGGTGGGAGGAGGCAAAATGCGACCTTGTAACGAAAGCACATGTGCTATGTATGTAATGTTAACAGCAAGGTTTACCCTGAAAGAGTGTAGCGACTGTTTTATAAAATGTGTCTTTTTAAATACCGCTGTCCCTTTTTTTTTCTCCACCAGCTGCATGTGTTTCAATGATCACAGGATCTTCTCCTTCCCAGAGGCTAGTGAAGCTTAGAAAGAAAAAAAAACACACTCGCGATGAAATGTTCTCCGAGCTCATGCTGTCCTCCCACACTGACAGAGCACAGACGAATGCGTGGAGGCAAATAATGTCAGAGTGCAGGAAAGCACAAAATGACCGGGAGGAGAGGTGGAGGGCTGAAGAGAGTAAGTGGCGGGCTGAAGACAGGGCTGAAGCTCAAAGGTGGCGGCAGCGTGATGAGAGGAGGCAGGATTCAATGCTGAGGCTGCTGCAGGACCAAACCAGTATGCTGCAGTGTATGGTTGAGCTGCAGCAAAGGCAGCTGGAGCACAGACTGCCACTGCAGCCCCTCTGTAACCAACCGCCCTCCTCCCCAAGTTCCATAGCCTCCACACCCAGACGCCCAAGAACGCGGTGGGGGGGCCTCCGGCCAACCAGCCACTCCACCACAGAGGATTGCCCAAAAAAAAGAAGGCTGTCATTCAATAAATTTTAAAGTTGTAAACTTTTAAAGTGCTGTGCTTAAAGTGCTGTGTGGCATTTTCCTTCCCTCCTCCACCACCCCTCCTGGGATACCTTGGCAGTCATCCCCCTATTTGTGTGATGAATGAATAACGAATGCATGAATGTGAAGCAACAATGACTTTATTGGCTCTGCAAGCAATGATTAAAGGGAGGAGGGGAGGGTGGTTAGCTTACAGGGAAGTAGAGTGAACCAAGGGGCGGGGGGGTTAATCAAGGAGAAACAAACAGAACTTTCACACCGTAGCCTGGCCAGTCATGAAACTGTTTTTCAAAGCTTCTCTGATGCGTACCGCGCCCTCCTGTGCTCTTCTAACCGCCCTGGTGTCTGGCTGCGCGTAACCAGCAGCCAGGTGATTTGCCTCAACCTCCCACCCCGCCATAAACGTCTCCCCCTTACTCTCACAGATATTGTGGAGCACACAGCAAGCAGTAATAACAGTGGGAATATTGGTTTCGCTGAGGTCTAAGCGAGTCAGTAAACTGCGCCAGCGCGCCTTTAAACGTCCAAATGCACATTCTACCACCATTCTGCACTTGCTCAGCCTGTAGTTGAACAGCTCCTGACCACTGTCCAGGCTGCCGGTGTATGGCTTCATGAGCCATGGCATTAAGGGGTAGGCTGGGTCCCCAAGGATACATATAGGCATTTCAACATCCCCAACAGTTATTTTCTGGTCTGGGAATAAAGTCCCTTCCTGCAGCTTTTGAAACAGACCAGAGTTCCTGAAGATGCGAGCATCATGCACCTTTCCCGGCCATCCCACGTTGATGTTGGTGAAACGTCCCTTGTGATCCACCAGAGCTTGCAGCACTATCGAAAAGTACCCCTTGCGGTTTATGTACTCGGCGGCTTGGTGCTCCGGTGCCAAGATAGGGATATGGGTTCCGTCTATAGCCCCACCACAGTTAGGGAATCCCATTGCAGCAAAGCCATCCACTATGACCTGCACATTTCCCAGGGTCACTACCCTTGATATCAGCAGATCTTTGATTGCGTGGGCTACTTGCATCACAGCAGCCCCCACAGTAGATTTGCCCACTCCAAATTGATTCCCAACTGACCGGTAGCTGTCTGGCGTTGCAAGCTTCCACAGGGCTATCGCCACTCGCTTCTCAACTGTGAGGGCTGCTCTCATCTTGGTATTCATGCGCTTCAGGGCAGGGGAAAGCAAGTCACAAAGTTCCATGAAAGTGCCCTTACGCATGCGAAAGTTTCGTAGCCACTGGGAATCGTCCCAGACCTGCAACACTATGCGGTCCCACCAGTCTGTGCTTGTTTCCCGAGCCCAGAATCGGCGTTCCACAGCATGAACCTGCCCCATTAGCACCATGATGCATGCATTGTCAGGGCCCATGCTTTCAGAGAAATCTGTGTCCATGTCCTGATCACTCACGTGACCGCGCTGACGTCGCCTCCTTGCCCGGTATCGCGTTGCCATGTTCTGGTGCTGCATATACTGCTGAATAATGCGTGTGGTGGTTAATGTGCTCCTAATTGCCAAAGTGAGCTGAGCGGGCTCCATGCTTGCTGTGGTATGGCGTCCGCACAGAAAAAAGGCGCGGAACGATTGTCTGCCATTGCTCTGACGGAGGGAGGGGCGACTGACGACACGGCTTACAGGGTTGGCTTCAGGGAGCTAAAATCAACAAAGGGGGTGCCTGTACATCAAGGAGTATTTCAGGCAGGACTGCACGGAGGGTTCCAATAAGAAATGGTGCACCTAAGTTATTGTTGTTATTGGAACAAGGAGGTTAGCCTGGCCTCTGATTGATACATGGCTAGATTTACCTCGCTGCACCTTCTCTGTGAGTGACTGCAGTGTGACCTAGAGGAATGAGTCCCCTAGACAGGGGAGGAGGCAAATGAGTACAAAACAAATCTGGTCTATTTCTTGTTTTGACCCACTCCATCTATCTTTTACATCTTTGGCTGGCAGCAGACGGTGCAGAAGGACTGCATGCCATCCACATCTCATGGCTGCTCGGCAGAAGATGGTACAGTACGACTGCTAGCCATCCCCATCTCTTGCCTGCCTGGCAGAAGATGGTGCAATACGACTGCTAGCAATCCTCATCTCTTGCCTGCCTGGCAGAAGATGGTACAGTACGACTGCTAGCAGTCCGTATCGCCTGCCCGCTCACCATAAGACGGTTCGATAGGACTGACTGCAGGACTAAAGAGAATGACCTGGTCAAGTCACTCCAAATTTAGTCCCTGCGCCCATGTCTGCCCAGGCGCTCCCAGCCACGCGGCCAGGAGCACCTCGGACACGATGAGGACGACTACCAGTTGTATTGCACCGTCTGCTGCCAGAAGGCAAGGGGTTGCTGCTACTGTGCAGCAAAGCCGTACCGCGTCTGCCAGCACCCAGGAGACATAGGGTGACGGTTACCTGAGCGGGCTCCATGCTTGCTGTGGTATGGCGTCTGCCCAGGTAACTCAGGAAAAAAGGCGCGAAATGATTGTCTGCCCTTGCTTTCACGGAGGGAGGGAGGGAACGGGGGCCTGACGACACGTACCCAGAACCACCCGCGACAATGTTTTAGCCCCATCAGGCATTGGGATCTCAACCCAGAATTCCAATGGGCAGCGGAGACTGCGGGAACTGTGGGATAGCTACCCACAGTGCAACGCTCCGGAAGTCGACGCTTGCCTCGGTACTGTGGAAGCGCTCCGCCGAGTTAATGCACTTAATGCACTTAGAGCATTTTCTGTGGGGACACACACACTCGAATTTATAAAACCGATTTCTAAAAAACCGACTTCTATAAATTCGACCTTATTCCGTAGTGTAGACATACCCATAGACAGGCAAAATAAAGGCAGGTGTAGTGCAGAATTTATAACATACTGTTGACCTCAATCCTGACCTGCAACTCATCCTGCATTATCAGTCCTGAGCTCCTATCAAGACAGAATAATCCAGTCTGCAAGATTATTTTCTCATGTGGGCAAAGGTCCCACATTGACCCAAAATGAGACCACCAAGTTCATTTTCTTTTGCTAGTTAAGACAAAAGACATTTCCAGAGATGAGCAGCTAGTTATTACTCTAGTACTGGGGCTGCTAGGGCATGATAATTTCTATGGGTAAGACAACAAGGTCTACATATTGAACAGCCAGTCTCATTTTGCACCTGTGGTCAACTATAGGAACAATATTAATATTTGGACAGCTAACTACATAATTTGGACCATCGTTTGGGCCACTGAAAATTTAGCCCTCAACAGCGTATTCCGTATTAGAACTCACTGAAAAAAATCTCTCTCCACAAGAGGTAGTTTTAAAAACTACAAGTAACCTGATGGCTCTCAGGATACAATACATTCCACTTTAAAAAGAATCTTGGCTCAGGTTTTTCTCAAAGGAACCCAAAATTAAGCTCCTGTTATCCATATTCGGCATGGAAATAAGTGACGTGATTTTCAAAAAAAAGCTTTCAGTGTGAGCAGCTGAGTGTTCAGACCTCTTGATAATCAGGATGTTTATTTAGGTGCCTATGGATTTAGGAACTTGACTTTAGACTCCTATATTTGAAAACATAGGAAAATAGCAAGTATGTAGGAAACATCTCCATGTTCATATTGGTGGGCTGAACTCATTCTTTCATCTTTATCAGTAAGACCTTTACTGCTGCTGCTGCAGTAATCATGTATGTATCCATTTACATGCTCGGAGATACGTTTACACTGCAACCCCTGTTGCGGCGAGTCTCAGAGCATGGGTGAACTGACTCAGGTTTGTGGGACTCACGCAGTTTTTTTTTTACCCCATAGTGTAGATGTGTCTACTTGGCTCAGACCCCCCTGCCTTGCTGGGTTTCCGAGCCTGGGCTTGAGCTCCAGAGGGAACATCCACACTGCTATTTTTAGTCCCGTAACGCAAGCCAACATCAGTTGACCTGGGCTCCGAGGCTTGCTGCTGAGGGTTTTGTTTTGTTTTTGCAGTGTAGACATATCCCACATTGCTCTCGTCGTTGTATTATCTGAGCACCATCCAAACGAAAAGAAACAACAATCAAATTGGCTTTTGTTCTTTTCACAAATAACTACTTCCGTTACATATTTTATACTATTAGTAGAGAGTTATTGTAATTGTGAATTTAGTGCAAATAATGGCATTAGTCAAAAATGTCGATGTCGGAAGTTTATGACTTAAAACGTAGCAAAAATCTCACCTCAAGCCATTTTTGTAGGATAACTAAGCCAATAAATTTAACAATTTTAAAAAGAGTTGAACAAAACATCAGGCCAGCCAAATTCCCATGTATATGAAATTTGACTTGTATGCTAACAGCTAAAGTTCCATGCTTGATGCTGCGTCTTGAATCTAGCTGTCTCAGCACCTTGTAGCTTAACTATCCAAGCCTGCCAAGATACTTATTTCAAGAAAGACAGCTAAACGTTTTAGGGATTGAATTGGATCTGTAAAATAGCTGCAACACATTTTCATTTGAATTATGTAGCCTTATAAAAAGAAGTCATCTTAAGCAAGTTGCTAAATTAGAGACACTTAGTATTGTTACATCATTGGGTAATCCAGTCCAAAGCATTATATATCATCAGTTAATAACTGCAGGATTTCAGCACAGAGACTGTAGCAACAGCAGCGGCAACTAAAACAACAACATTTTTGTTGCAGTTGAGTGAAGTTGGCTATAAAAGTGTGTCTGAAACAGAAGGGAAAGGGGATGAGTAATGAAGCATCATTTCATCCATTCAACAGTCACTAACCACTTAGACTCATTACTAGTAAATGGATTTTTTCATAGTGCATAAAATTAAAATTGTAATTTCAAGGAAAAGAACAGCTGCCACATAAAAGTTAGAATTTGAAACATATTTACAAGAAGATGACCAGATTAGCAGTTTATAAAAAGAAGATGGCATATGGGGAAAGGAGAAGATGAAAGAGCCACTATCAGAGGATATTTGAGAAGGCAGGTCACCAGCCACTCTGATCACATTGTGAAAATTATATTTAAAATGGTTCACAGCCATTTTAGTTATCATCTGGAAAAGCAATATGTCAACGTCCTTATGAGGTAGATAGGATGTATAATAGAATGCTGAAAATGCAGCAAAGCAAATGCCTTGATTCAATCAATAGCCTTAAAATAACTTAAATAAAGAAAATCCATTAGACAGAGTTTATACATGAAGAAAAGAATGCTTTTTTGTGTGTATTTTTTCAGTATTTGTTACTACATTGGGCTGAACAAGAAGCAGTCCATTTCCTAATACATAATATTGAACTTAATCAGGATGCACTTATCCTCCCAGATAATCAGTTACTCCACTGACAGAGAATATTAATGACTGCTTCTTGTTCAGGACACAGTCAAAATAAATTCCATGTATAGAGATGTACTTGGCCAATACATTTTGTTACATGGGGTTTAATTCTAAGCTTTGGGGCCAAATTCTGCTCAGTTATACCAGAGTGAAGCTAAAGGAACTTCTTGGACTTCATTGGCGTTTCTCTGGATTTATAACGTAACCAAGTGCAGAATCCAGTCCCTGTTTTCATAATATAGAAGACGGTGCTGTTGCAACAGCCTTTTTATATGCTTCACATAATAAGCACTGGACAGACAACAAAAAAATTAACCCTGATTGCAGCCCCTAAGTGCCACTGTAATAGAAATAATGAACAATAATAAAATTACAAGTAATAAAGATCAAATACAGACGAAAGAAGAAATCTAAATTGACAAGCATATTTCTTCGAAAACATTTATTCAGTGCAGTATCTTCTCATTTAAAGACTCAGATTTTTTTTAAAAAAAAGTTGCATAGTTCAACTTAGTTTACCCATTAAAGAGTAAGGCAGTACTATTTTTACTGACATCACTGAAAGAAACACTCTATCCTCTGTGTCAGCCTGTGGGTAACCAAATACTCTGTTGGTTCTGCTGATATAGCTTGGAGTAAGGAACCACATTCTGATCACAGTTACACTGGTATAAAACCACAGTGACTCTCTCAAAATCAGTGAAGTTGCTCTGGATTTATAACATAGTTAACTGAGATCAGAAATGGTCCCAGATATGTTTATGTACCCCTTTAGATATAAATAGGGCCCTACCAAAGTCAGGGTCCATTTTTGGTCAAATGGGGGGAGGGAGGGCGACCAGATTTCACGGTCCATGACACATTTTTCATGGCCGTGAATTTGGTAGGGCCCGAGGTATAAATAATGTCGTTCTGACTAAAGTCAGATAGGTTTTGGACCAGATTCTGCCACCACTACTCATGTTGGATAAAAAGCTTTTCTGCGCAAGAAGTTCTATTGAATTGAAATTATTGGAGCTACTCAGGAAGCAGAATTTGCCCTTTTATAATGGGCCAGATCCTAAAGTCCTAACTCAGACAGACTCAGTTTAAAAAAAAATCTAGTTTATTAAAATATTTCATCTTGTTACTATGAGGGATGCCAAGAATAGAAGACACTTATAAAATATTCATCAAGATTGATTCGTCTGAATTTTATCCTGATACAAATATGATGCATATACATCAATGCATGTTTTTTAAAAATCTATGAAGTAATCTCTTATGAACAAATCACCATTTCAAATGTCATGTAGAGTGATGCCATTATGTCAGCTGCTATCAGCAGAGAATGAAACAATATGCCTCTAGCACAGGATTAAAACAATTCTCCCACATGAACAGACATGTGATAACACTAAAAATAATTTAATATTCTCTTCCCCATAAAGCCTTAAATAAAATAATCATAAAATATTAAATCAATAAACACTAGAAGGATGGATAGATAGAGATCCTCAGCGGGAATCTAAGCACCTTAGAAACATTAATTAATTAATCTTAGCAGCCTTGTAAGATAAGGACATATTAGCAGCACCATTTTACAGAGGTGCAAAGTGATGTCCAGAGAGGTTAGTATGGACCCTTGCACAGAGTCCTACTTAAGTCTATAAAGGATCAAGGTGTAAACGGCTTGGTATTGATGCAAGCTAAATTTGGGTTCGTAAGAAAGTGATATTCACTGTCCACCTGTATTTTATCTTGATGTGAAAATATTTTGCCTGGATAGAGATTACATACCTACTTTTTCAATCTTTCACAATTTTAATTAGAATAAACCTGCATTCATTCAAATCATTTACCACAGTTATGGAAGATAATTTGGGGGTATAGAGAAAAACAAAACAAAAAAAATCAAAGAACAAAGGATGCAAAAACAGATTAATTTCTGTCTCTTTCCCTCTATCAACCACACTCCTGCTCTTCCTCTTCTGCTTCTCCTTCTGGACATTTACCTAGGCAGCAGCTCTCACAGGCTGGCAGAGTCCTGTTAATACTTCAAGTCCACAGACATCCATCCATTCTTTAAGCAAAGATACCCATCAATCAGTTATAAACAAAGTTAAAAAACTGCAGTTCATAAAAAGATCCAAGCTTCAATATTAGTATTAATTCAATATTCAGTATTAGCTTCAATACAGTTGTTCCGTTTAAATGTAGAAACTTGCCATTTTGTGGACTTCAACAGAACTACACCAATTCACAATAGTTGAGGATCTGGCTACTACAGTGATGCTCAAATGTTCTGCGCTTCAGAAGGGTATCAAGTCTCCAGGCCATAAGTCTGCTGTCATTGTCATGTGGCAAAGAAGAAAGACGTTCCCAAATAGTGCTAATGTAGATGTTTTTTCTAGTTCAGTTTATCTGAATGTATAAGAGTTAGATCTTGAGGAAATACTTATTGTAACCAGTAGTGCTGTAAGATGTGGCTCTCATCACTCAAAGTCTGTTCTGACTGGATCTCTTGAAGAATTACTGCTTAGGTATAGCTGCTACTTACTGGATATACCCCTACATGCAAATAACACTATACAGGTTGTCAAAACATTACACTACACATGTACACAGAAAATTAATGGAGAGAGCTATGCTTGCTGTTGAATTCATTTTAAGTTTTAATATATTCCAGAACTAAAAAGAGAAAAAACAAACAAAAAATAGACCTCTTGATCCCCGAAGTAATTCACATCAAGAGAAAATATTTTTGTGCCCATTAGAGCTATAAACCAATTAAAATTATGCCAGACAGACATATGGGTTAAATCTCCTGACACTAAAACTGTGCAATACCAGAGGCAGATGAAAGCCTCTCAAAGCTCCTGATATTTTCAAGTAATCTAACAAGAAGTACATTCCCTATGTAGCTTTCCAACAGGCAGAATTCGTGATAGTAAATACATTTAACAACTAATATCACAACAACCCTGAAATTCAATAAAATAAATAAGCCACTGCAAATACCTTAATATGACTGGAAATACAGAACTTCAAGGCCTCAAGTCAGCCACCATACTAGTTGCTGGCAGTGTCCCTGGGGAGATACGGAGATATTAAACAAGACCCCTGGGGAGTTTTAACTGTTGGCGTATATTAATGCTGCACAGTATAAATGAAAACAGAAGCTGTAGCAAATGGAACTACACGTTCACTATGCTATAGCTCACATTTTATATAGTAATCAGAAAAAAAAATAAAGCCACCCAGAAGAAAGTGTCTACTATTAAATAGTTTAGCAATTGAAAATAAAACAATGGGTTTTAGAGCAAAATCCAGCCTGGCAAGTTTGTGCACAAAAGAAATCATGCCAATGTGGTGCACCAGCATGCCTGGGTGTCTGAGGCATGAACTGGGCGGGTGTGTGGGGAGGCGAGGGGAGTGAAAGAGAATAGAAGGAAACAGAAGAGAGGGATTTTCCAATAACCACATTCAAGGCTGCCTCTGCACTGCTTCACTGTCATCTCTCCAGCTATAAAACATATTAGAAAGCAGTATTATTGCTAGGGGAGTTTGTAAACAAACAACCCTAGTATTTAGCCCTGATGGGACGCTGGTGGTCCGACAGCCCCTGGAGGTGGAAGAGGGACAGATCTCCAATGCTCAGCTTTGCAAGGATTAAAGTGATTTAGACCGCTAAATTCCATTTTCAGAAACGACTTAGGCACTTGGGAAATTAAGGCCTTTTCTAAACAGCCCGAAAGTTTGGATACAGGAATGTAAATTGCAGCACACTATTGGTCTGAGCTGTAACTGTCTGTTTAGATCCTGTGAATGTGAACTCAAAAGGTACCTAACTGGCTTTAATGTAGTCCTGTTTGAAACTAGGTACCTTTTAGTTCGCATCTGCAGGGTCTATGTGGGGCAGTTATGGTGCAGTGTGTTAATACATGCTGCAATTCATACCTCCGTAGTCCAGACTCCAGGGCCATATAGACAAACCCTATGTCTCACTGCAAATTTACATCTATCAGCCAGGGAGAATGATCAGTTCAGGAACAGCATGCACGCTTTTCATAGGGTCTGAATGTGGAAACCTAAAGCGATGGTGCTTTGGGGAACAAAGTAATATACACCCTGAATTAACAGCAAACCTGAACTGTGCCAAATAAAGTGGACAAAACGCAGCTGGCATACCGCATGGAGGCACACATATTCCCAGTCAGTCCATTTCTACAGTATATTCAGACTTTCCAAGAGCCTTCTGACTCCTGCTGCCAAGGAGGACTAACAATGACTGACCTATACAGCTGAAAATTTCAAATTAGCACTAAGAATGATTTTTGAAAAGAAATTCCACACAGTGAAAACTACATTAAAAGAACATGAAGATTATCAGCAAACCAGAGAAAAAAGGAAATTCTTTCAGTAAAAGATACTCTTACACAGTTGGGTTCAACGGGATAACTTACTGCTGTGTTTTATAGCTGGACTGGGCATTCTGAGAAGGGTGTGGGACTTTACCATAAGCAAACATGTGATATACTTCTGCTATATTTCAAGCTTTTTGCTTTCTCAAATCTTTTTTTTTAGGAGCTTAAAGGCTTTGGACTTTTGGCTTCTTCTGACCCAATTCCTGGATGCTGTTGAGAATATTTTGTTGGTAGACACCAAAGGAAAGATCCAATTTATAAATATGAAGGAGGCATTACTGCAATGAATTAGTCTATTCCTGATGTAGCCATATGGCTCGATCAACTTCAAGTGAAATTGTCATTGCTGCTCTGCACCAACCATATGAAAGAAGAAGAATAGGAAAGATAACTATTCTTAAAACATCAGAGATCTGGGTCAAAAGTCAGGGTCCAAAACATTTAAAAAATGGCCAAGAGGCCACAAAATTGGAATATGTTATCTTTATTTATTTGTATCACCACAGCATCCAGATAATTCTGATTTCATTGTACTAGTAATATACAGGCCCTGGCCTGGAAAGCTTACAGTCTAAATTTAGCTGAACTACAATGTTTTTGATTAGTGTAGTGCCACACCGTCTCCAAGATACATTGCAGTGTCTCTTGCAAAGACAAATAAATTAATGGACACTATACAACATAAGCAACAAGGTGAACATCCGTGGGTATTCCTTAGTCTCCTCACCACTACCGTTCAATGAGAAATTATATTGACTAACCATTGACACTGGTAATCAATCTTATTGTCAGCTGCCAACATTACTCAACTATCCTTTTCTTGGAAATCTCCTCCTCCTGTTTTGATTACTTGAATATTGAAAATGGGTTGACCTTGTTGATCAATGATTTTACATGCTCATCTGGGATCAAAGTTATCTACAGGCTCTTATCACACTAACAAAATCGCTGTTTTGAATTACTGTCAGTACAACAGTAACTGTCCAAATCATAAAATAAGTAATAAAATAAAAAGAAAAAAGAGTGAAGCTTGCTTTCTCCATCCTGCTTGGCCAGTTCTGTCCCTTCTGACTCACCTGGAGTGAAATTCTGAGCCAACTGAAATCAATGGGAGTTTTTCAATCAACTTCAGTGGTACCAGGTTTTCACCCTTGATCACTAGGAGGAGGGTATTGTGCATGTAATCCCACTTTGTCCTCTAGTTCCTTGTGTTCAAGCCACAATTTAAGCAACATTAACACTTCATGACTACATTAGTAGTGGTCAAAAATCTAGCCTCAAATGTTCACTAATATGTGTTTAAAATAGTTTTAGTATCCTCCATACATTAGTACTATAACCACTGTGGTTTCAATTCAATAATACTTATACACGAACCTCCTTAACATTTTTTCAATATTTTTGAAGAAATTGTTCTAACAAAAAAAACGAAGTGAAAAGTTTTCAGTTTTTCATTGAAAACTGGAAAAAGATTTAAATGAATCAAAAATTCTGTAAAAATTTTTATTTTGAAAAAAATTGTACAAAAATTTAAGTCCTAAAGCACGTAAATCCCTTTTAAAAATGATATTCAGGTTCCTAAATCAGTCAGTCATTGCAATGCTGAGCAACACAACGCCTAAAAATCTGGACCTTTTTGCCTTGCTTCTACTGGGCTTAGCAGCCTGTCCATTACAAGTGCTACCATGAGTGGTCAATGAAGAGCTTTAATCTGGGTTTCTGGAATTGAGTTGTACAACATTTCTAAAGATAGGGTGGTCTGGAACAATGTGCCTGGGACCTGCATCTGTCTTATTTTGCATGTTATACATACTACTGAATTCCAACTTGGATTAATACTCATGAAAAAAAAATCACATGAATTTAATAGACATCTTTTTTGCATCCCCACTGAATTTAATCTTCACTGTCAAAATATACCACCTATTAAAAAAAAAATCAAATACTGAAAATAGTTACAATTTTTGAAGATTTGCATGAAATACAAAATTAATTATTGAAAACTTTCTACCGACAAAAGAAACACAATTTAAGTCATCCTTCATTATCAGCTACAGATTCATCAACAATGACTTTTCTAGCTCAAAAAAAAACCAACCAACCAACATACATTAACAGGACTATAAGATCAGTTGTACTTTTACTAGAGCTGGAAGACATGTTGGAACAAGTGACATGGAAAGACTTTAAACAAGTGAAGCAATTTAGCCCAAAGGCGATGAAGAATTTGAAAGTAACAAAAACTATTAAGCAGAATATATTAAAAAATCCAAGAGCCATTGAAAATTATCTGTAAAATACAAAGTGCCCAATCCAATGGCTTGAAAACAATCATGGGATGAATAGGTCAAGGATAGGAAGTGGAAAATGCATTGAAGCAACATTCTAAACTAGCCAGTTCCCATGGGAAATAATCTTAAGTGGACATGAATAAAAGAGGTAAGGAGACTGCTCACATATAAATAGGAGTTAAGAATAAAGAAAGTAAAGCTTTAGATTGTTAGTACTCAAATACATTCCATAAACAATAAAGAACATAGAATGCAATGGGGGAAGCTAATGAAACTTAAAGGGTAGAACTGATTTTATTGTATTGGCCTGTTACATGCACTTGTAGATGAAACCAAACTATGTCCATAAAGTTAAGAGGAAAAAAGATCTCAAGAGTAAGAAATAATTCAGGCATGAGCTATTGAACAGAAATGATCAGAAACACTTCTAACAGACAGGAGATAGAGCACACTGAAAGCAGTAAAGTCACTTGCAGGAACAATATGAGGGCAACAAGTTGTTAGAAATAGAAAAGGAATGAAGACACACTAAAGAACAACAGATCATACACTGGATGAGCACACAGCCGTACAAAAAATTCTGGGTGGGGAAAAAAAGACTTGCAATATACTAAACAAGTTCAAGATCCAGGATATTCTCAAAGAAAACCATTTCTACAAGGTTCAGAAAAAGAAATGGTAATGAGATAGCATCAACTGTCTGGAGTCGTTCACAGACAATGCCAACCTCAGGGCAGACTGTCAAAAAGCAGGACAGACGCCCCAAACTGGTGGTATGTTCTATAATTAGATTTCACCAACCCAGTAACAAATGTGAACTCCTTAAGTACTACAATAGTCTCATAATGGAGTCACAGACAGTCTTTCTTACTACCCGAGCAAGCTTGACTATGTGATAAATTGCCACTTACAGCAAAGATCACAAAATATTTAGGTTACTCTCAGTCCCAAGAGACTAGTCACTTAGTTCAATTTGTACCTAAGATCTCACACAAAAGACAACACTTGTAGCCAATCCTGTAATAAACAAACTGAAGATTTATTAACTAAGAAAAAGTTATTTACAGGTTAAAACAAGCAACATAAACAACCACCACAAATGAGTCTTGTCTACTGATTTAAAGGTGACAGAGTTGTAGCAATCTGTAAATTCAAAAAGTCATGCCACACAGCATGGGAATCTCTTTGCTTATGTTTAGGAATCTTTGCCCCTCAGATTCCAGGCAGCATGAAAGATTCACTTTCTGCTTGTCAGGGATCTTTATCCACTCCACAGTCCAAACTGATGGGATGCTTTTATGCATAGATTTATGCATGCACTCTGGACGGAGTTAGGAATACAGTCAACTGGGCCTCTATCCTTTGCTGCTACACAACATCTCATTTGCTTCAATGGGCCGTCTTGTATGCGGGACAAGCACTTTATCTTAATTAATGCTTCTTTTCTACTTGGTAAGCTACACAATTACAAAAGTTTACAATGCAAACACTCAGTATAACTTTGCATTATGGGCTATAGAGGTTATAAAAGAGATCAATACATGCAGCATCCTAGAAGCATTTTATAAAGTCTAAACACATTCTTATCAATTTAATATCTAATCTCTATTTTGAAAATGCTAACACACAGGTAACCAAGATTGGTTTCAAGCTATGCATTTGTAAGGGTTCAATGAGGCCTGGGGCCTTGATGTGAGTTAGCACCTGGTCTGCCAGCACAACAGATAGCTATTGTTATTTTCTGTCTAGCATAATGGAAACAGTAATTAATGACAGAAATGACATCTAGGAGAAAAAATGTATTGGCAACATTTCAAAAATACACGTCAAACATGAGAAATATCAATATGATGTGAAAACTAATCATTTTCCCAGTTAACTAGGAGATAGATTCATGCAAAAAAATGTTTAAATAAACTTAAAACAGTAAGAACAATGAAAGTCAAAGTCATGGATAGAAAAAGCTTGGCAAAGTGAATAAGGAAGAAACGCTAGTCCCACATTTGAGTTTCGTAGCTTTGCAACCTTAACATTCCTGAAACACAGAGCCTGATTTTTAAGTCTACCTCTCTTATTGCACGTGTAATTTTGCAACCATAAGGAATATGTTGTAAGCATCAGATTACCTGATTTGTGGCTGCCGGGGTCGGTCCTGGGGCCGGTTTTGTTCAATATCTTCATAAATGATCTGGAGGATGGTGTAGATTGCACTCTCAGCAAATTTGCGGATGATACTAAACTGGGAGGAGTGGTAGATACGCTGGAGGGGAGGGATAGGATACAGAAGGACCTAGACAAATTGGAGGATTGGGCCAAAAGAAATCTGATGAGGTTCAATAAGGATAAGTGCAGGGTCCTGCACTTAGGACGGAAGAATCCAATGCACCGCTACAGACTAGGGGCCGAATGCCTAGGCAGCAGTTCTGCGGAAAAGGACCTAGGGGTGATAGTGGATGAGAAGCTGGATATGAGTCAGCAGTGTGCCCTTGTTGCCAAGAAGGCCAATGGCATTTTGGGATGTATAAGTAGGGGCATAGCGAGCAGATCAAGGGACGTGATCATTCCCCTCTATTCGACATTGGTGAGGCCTCATCTGGAGTACTGTGTCCAGTTTTGGGCCCCACACTACAAGAAGGATGTGGATAAATTGGAGAGAGTCCAGCGAAGGGCAACAAAAATGATTAGGGGTCTAGAACACATGACTTATGAGGAGAGGCTGAGGGAGCTGGGATTGTTTAGCCTGCAGAAGAGAAGAATGAGGGGGGATTTGATAGCTGCTTTCAACTACCTGAAAGGGGGTTCCAAAGAGGATGGCTCTAGACTGTTCTCAATGGTAGCAGATGACAGAACGAGGAGTAATGGTCTCAAGTTGCAGTGGGGGAGGTTTAGATTGGATATTAGGAAAAACTTTTTCACTATGAGGGTGGTGAAACACTGGAATGCGTTACCTAGGGAGGTGGTAGAATCTCCTTCCTTAGAGGTTTTTAAGGTCAGGCTTGACAAAGCCCTGGCTGGGATGATTTAACTGGGAATTGGTCCTGCTTCGAGCAGGAGGTTGGACTAGATGACCTTCTGGGGTCCCTTCCAACCCTGATATTCTATGATTCTATGCCATGGTGTGTGCAGAAATGGAGGCTGGGTTTTATAAACCAGGATTCAAATTTTCTTCTTTTGAACAGTGGGGGGTCAATGGGGTGAATTTATTATGGGATTAACCAGATGTGCCTTCAAAGCAATAAAGTCTATTAGTAGGTTAGAAGTCGAGCTACGAAAAAAAAATCTGCTATATAGAGTTGTGTGTAGAAACTTCAGCCATTCTATTTCATTCAATTTTACATACCCCAAATTTTGCTTTAAGTGAAACTTTTTAGATAAGTTCCTTTCGTATCAAAACCATGTATGTTTTTTGTATGCACACATGTTTTCAACTCAAATACAACTTTACTCAAAGATGAGCCTAATTTGGCTTGGAAATAGCCAACTTTGAGCAAAAATGGTCATAGATCTATTAAGGCTGACTGCCCCATCAAACTTTTAGGTCTCTTCTCCAAAGTTTTGCTGGCTACTGGACAAACAATTCTTCCCAGCCCATTTCCTCTGGTCACCCAGTCTATTACCAAACCTATGTACTTGCCCAGATGGGAAAAGATTAATCATAACAGATTTACAGACCATAATATATGTGGCTTAGATAATTTCAGGGAAATGCTGTCCAAGAGCTATTCACTGATCTTGCACATGAATTCCAGAGTAATGTATATGCAAAAGAAAGTTAAAAAAGCATAAATAGAACTATTGTATATACAAACATGCATAAACCTTAGCTTCTCATTTCAGTTAGAATTTATAGAGAATAAATCAAGAGAATTGGGGTAGAATAAATAGCAGCTCGTGTAGAGAGATGGAAGGCATTGTTCAAAGCAATCTCCAACTTTAACAAAAATGAGCTGTCATAAATATAAAGGGAAGGGTAAACCCCTTTGAAATCCTTCCTGGCCAGGGGAAAGCTCCTCTCACCTGTAAAGGGTTAAGAAGCTAAAGGTAACCTCGCTGGCACCTGACCAAAATGACCAATGAGGAGACAAGATACTTTCAAAAGCTGGGAGGAGGGAGAGAAACAAAGGGTCTGTGTCTGTCTGTATGCTGCTCTTTGCCAGGGACAGAACAGGAATGGAGTCTTAGAACTTTTAGTAAGTAATCTAGCTAGGTATGTGTTAGATTATGATTTCTTTAAATGGCTGAGAAAAGAATTGTGCTGAATAGAATAACTATTTCTGTCTGTGTATCTTTTTTGTAACTTAAGGTTTTGCCTAGAGGGGTTCTCTATGTTTTGGAATCTAATTACCCTGTAAGATATCTACCATCCTGATTTTACAGGGGGGATTTCTTTATTTCTATTTACTTCTATTTTTTATTAAAAGTCTTCTTGTAAAAACTGAATGCTTTTTCATTGTTCTCAGATCCAAGGGTTTGGGTCTGTGGTCACCTATGCAAATTGGTGAGGCTTTTTATCCAACATTTCCCAGGAAAGGGGGGGTGCAAGTGTTGGGAGGATTGTTCATTGTTCTTAAGATCTAAGGGTCTGGGTCTGTAGTCACCTAGGCAAATTGGTGAGGCTTTTTACCAAACCTTGTCCAGGAAGTGAGGTGCAAGGTTTTGGGAAGTATTTTGGGGGGAAGGACGCGTCCAAACAGCTCTTCCCCAGTAACCAGTATTAGTTTGGTGGTGGTAGCGGCCAGTCCAAGGACAACGGGTGGAATATTTTGTACCTTGGGGAAGTTTTGACCTAAGCTGGTAAAGATAAGCTTAGGAGGTTTTTCATGCAGGTCCCCACATCTGTACCCTAGAGTTCAGAGTGGGGGAGGAACCTTGACATGAGCTATCATTGAATCATTACACTACTGCTACATGGCTCAGAGGTGTTTCATACTTGTCAGAATTAAGAGATATATGGAGATGATGATGACAGAAAGTAAGAAATAAAATAAAACTGAATTAATAGAATTTGATGACAAAGTAAATTACTAGAATATTTTGAGAACAGCAAGGAGAAACAAATGATAAACTAAAGTAGAGATAACACATGGGGTATCAATGACTGTCAGAGTGACAGAAGAAAAAATAACAGTGGAGAAATTAAATATTATATTAAATATTATTGAGGGCTCAGCACAGATGCATAGCAGAGCGAGTAGGATTTATTTCAGCCAACTTTGGACTCTCTGGGAATAATGATTATGATTGAGGTGGTGATTTGAATGGTACAGCCAACTTGATTAGGCATGTCTAGGAGTTCAGCTATACAAAAGCAGAAGTGATAGAGACTTGGTCTACAGTGGGCTACATGTGATTGCTTTTCAGTAAACTGGTGATAAAACTTAATACTTGTCCCTGGGGTCTGCTCTCAAGGGACACAATCTAATGCAAGGTGTATGTCGACTGCCGAGCCAGACGGAGTGTGCAAGTTGATGGAGTCAATTTATTCAAGAAAAACATAATCCAGGAATAAAAATTTCCCCATGGAGAGTAGTAGAGTTACCCAGGGAAAGGGGAATTCATAAGAATAAACTATTTACTTCCCATATTCTGGCATGCTGTATTCTTGATCAGTCCATTGTCTTCCGATTGAGACCATGGAGACTGTAGGAGGGCTCCATTTCAGAGCTGCCACCCAGAGAAAAACATGACTTCCAGGCTGCATCCCTTTTAAAAGTTCTTCCTTAACTGACTAATATTCAGTCAGTCATTTCTAGTCATTCCAATTAGACATTGTTATATAAGGTGACGGGGCTACTGAGCACATCTATAGGCATGGCATCTCCAGGATGCAGCACAGCAGCTCAGCAACAGGGAGAGACTACGGGGCACCATGGAAGATGCGGTGCAGCAGGAAACAGGAGGATCAATATGGAAAAAGGAAAGCATGAGGACCCCAGAACAGCCTCCAAGGGGCTTCATGGGGCAGATGTAGCAATTAATGTAAAAAATGAAACAAAATATTTCACTTTAATTTTTTCAGTGGAAAATCCTACCAAAAAAACCAATCTTTTCCCATGGAAAATTTCAATTTTGATGATACCCCATTTTCCAGTGGGAAAATGCTTTATTCAAAAAATGTTGACCAGATTTAATATTGAGCTTTTGGTCTCCAGTTTTGTTAAAGAATGAATCCACTTTGAGCACTGGATAAGAGGTGTCTAGACATTTTTGAAGAACTTTCAGATTTACATATCCCTGATATCTTGAAAGAGGGTCCCAAGGCTGTCACACTTTCTGAACAAGCAAAACCTATATATGAAAATTGTACCTATGCAAAAGAGGTGACAATTAATCAGTAGGACATTAAATGAACACAAACACCTTTAATGTGCATGATCAGCTCATGTATAAACCCATGACATAACAGAAAAATAGCCTTTATTTATAAACAATTAAAATATCTTCATTAAAATTTTAGAGAAATTAGTTGTTGCTTGTGATTAGTATGCTTGCAAAGGAAGTGACCCACAAACATCAGAAGAAATTACAGAGACAACTGTGAAACACACACAGTTTAAGTCTATATTAGTTATTTCACTAACACTTCATTAGTCAACTTCATTAGTGAACTTGTATGAAATATTTGCCCCTTCCTTGGCAGCTGCTAATAAAACAGTGTTATTTCCTAGGCATAGTTTGATGTTTTCAGCCATCTTGTATAAACTGTTAGCACTGATGTTTTTCTGATTCTTCTTAACCTTTCTAATAAAAAGAAATAACCTTGTGTGTCAATTTTAATGTATTTATTTGCCAAGCTTTTGCATTTTAGGGGTATGTATGTAATTCCCATACCCCAACTTGGCTCCTATTAAATTATTACAACTTAATATGGTGAGCATCAATATCTAGTTTTTCCTTTTGCTTTCACCCCTGGTTCAACTCCTACATCCCATTAGTATATGTATTCCTCATGGATTCTTCTTGGACGTATACACCAAAGTCATATAGTTGCCCAATTCAGAAGTAATAGTCTGAATCTATTATGCAGCAGTATAAGACACTGTATATGAATGCAAAATTAGGAGAGGTTCAGGTATTAGAAAGGTTTCAGAGTAGCAGCCGTGTTAATCTGTATTCTCAAAACGAAAAGTGGCACCTTAGAGACTAACCAATTTATTTGAGCATAAGCTTTCGTGAGCTACAGCTCACTTCATCAGATGCATTCAGTGGAAAATGAATAGAGACTGGGAGTGGATGTGTCATTACACAAAGTAAAACTATTTCCCCATGTTTATTTCCTTCCCTCCCCCCCCCCCCCCCCCCACTGTTCCTCAGACGTTCCTGTTAACTGCTGGAAATAGCCCACCTTGATTATCACTACAAAAGGTTTTCTTCCCCCCCCTGCCCGCCGCTCTCCAGCTGGTAATAGCTCATCTTAAGTGATCACTCTCCTTACAGTGTGTATGATAACACCCATTGTTTCATGTGCTGTGTGTATATAAATCTCCTCACTGTATTTTCCACTGAATGCATCCGATGAAGTGAGCTGTAGCTCACGAAAGCTTATGCTCAAATAAATTGGTTAGTCTCTAAGGTGCCACTAGTACTCCTTTTCTTTTAGGTATTAGAAAAATGCTGTTTGATTCCACCTACCACTAGGACTAACAAATCCACAGGGTAAAAAGTTTTCCATGGCTGTGTGAGAAGGAAAAAGGTTTGCAGTGTTTCTAGACATTTTCAAAAATTTCACAAACGTTTTAAGACTCGTGGAAAAATAGGAAGAAAAATCTCTGCCAAAAATCACCCCTCCCCTGCAGAGCAAGAGCAAGGCTATTTTAGTTTTCTATAGCTCCCGTCATCATAGTGTTGGAGGATATGCCTACATAGCAAAGAAAAACCCATGCCTGGCCCACTCAGGCTTGTGGGGCTGTTTCATTGCTGGGCTCGGGCTGGAACCCAAGCTCTGGGACTTTCCCATCCTGCATGGTCCAAAAGCCTGGATGTCTACACAGCAATGAAACGGCCCCACAGCCCAAGTTGCATGTGCCCCAGTTGGCTAGCACAGGCCAGCTGCGGATATTTCTTTGCTGTGTAGACATACCCCCAGCACTTCCTGTGTAAGGCTCCAACTCAGCAAAAGCACTTATGCCCAAGCTTCAGTAGGAATATTCATGTCCTCAAATTGCTTTGCTTGATTGAGGCCTAAATTAAGTGCCCATGAGACAGTCCCTAGTGAACTTTCAGGAATCTTCTGCTTCTCTCCCTTCCTGGGAGGCTCTATGTAAGATATACGTGTATATTTTCTTCTTTTCTATCCCTTCTTCTGGTGGCACAGCTTTGTCAAAGAAGGCCTTTGCTTTCTTGCAGTGCATCCTGGAAGTATCTGTACTGTATTATTCTAGTTTCCTCTGATTCTCAAAAAAGTTTGATTTGAATATTAGTAACAATTATACTAACTACTGCATATTGCTTTGCACAGGGTTGAAGATAAAGCAAAAATGTACAATGGACGGGACTGATGTATTTAAAGAAACAGAAGCTGGCATGAGACCCATGTACTGTGCAGTATGAGGAAGGGGATAAAGAATGAACCATATGTTGCCCCCAGGATCTTTCTCCAACAAAAGCTGGACACTGTTGTGGCTGTTGAGAGGATGGACACACAGCAACCTGCTAGGGAGCCTCATAAAAGAGTTGTACAAAGGTCTTAGAAATCAGCATATTTGGTGTTATCTTAAGGTGTGTGTTAAGAATATCAACTATGTATAATAGAACTCTGCTCTTTGTCAGGTGTCAAACCTCCTGAGAATTCATTTCTTCCTCAAGACCCACAAACACTGGCTCACATCAGCAAAAGCTGTCACCACACCATTTAAAAAAAAAATCCCTGATCTTCCATTTAGTTAGACTCCAACCCTGTAAACACTGATGAATGTGAGCAGTCCCACTGAATTGATGAATGTAAACAGTACCACAGTACTTTTTGCAACAAAGTTACTCACTTGCATAAGTTTTTGCAGGATCCAGACTTCAGATGGTAAGTGCCTCAAGGCAGGACCATGTTTTCATTTATGACTTGCACAAAACCATACAATTAAATAAAATTATAGTGTATTGCTTGTTAAGTGCAGAATGTATTATCAATTAGCACTTAGACGGCAGAGGTGATTTACCTTTGAGTACCAAACCAGCCCTGTGGGAAATCAGCAACAGAAAAATAGAAAAGTATGTTCAGCAATATTGCAATTGCTACCCAAAGGAAAAATACAGCACAGTTATTACTGAAAGCACCTCTTGAATAATTTTTTTTCCATCTGTACCTTATTGTTCTTTGCTCTTCTGCATCAGTGCTGTAGATTCTTCTGGGTATATACATTCCCTGTCTTTCATATTCATTGCTGGATTTTCCATCCCTGGAAAGGCATCTGTGTTTACCATACCACCCTACAGATAATGTGTTTCAGGCCTCACCAGTCATCCAAAACATGTCTTTGCTCCCTCTCCTGTAACAAAATGATAGTGAGAAATGTCATGCAGGATTTCAGTTCCAGCAGCGTAAACTATGGTGGGAATATACAACTAAATGCTTTTGTCTTTTTATGCATGATCCCTAACATTGGTACACTCCCTCGCTGAACTCCTCCACCATCTTTCTACCCTCTCATCTTTTCATTGCTTTAGCAAAACCCATCAGACTACACTTTCATATACAGTAAAAACAAACAACCCACAAACCAGACTCTCCATGTAACTGTCAAAACAAGCGCACTCTTCACTCAAGAGACTACATGATGTATGTGTTCATCATTCTCATATTTTCTTCCACACCTCCACCCCAATCCTTATGTTCATCATCTTTTCCTGATTTCTGAATTTCTACACGGATACTTCAACGACTTCCATGTGGGTGGACTGCTGCACCTATTCAGGGCCTTACTGACTTCAGTAGAGCTTTGTGCAGGTCCAGGGTCTGCTCACATGTATGGGCTTGTAGGCTCAGGGCATTAGGGGTAGGCAAGCTCATTGGGGTAGGGACTATGGGCCTGATTCTCTTTTCAGTTATGCTGGTATGAGTCAGTGGAATTACGTAGATATACATGAAAGGAGAATCAAGGCCACACTTTGTTTTGTAAAGTACTATGCAGAGCTGGTCAAAAAATGGAGGGGAGGGGAGTAGTTTCCTGCAGAAATTTTCCGTTTTTCAGAAATTTGAATACCAAAAACTTTTGGTTCGGGGTGTTCATTCTTTGTCAAATAAACCACACACATACCACATCACACACAACCAACTCCCTGAAATTTTACATGGAAAGCAGACACTACTTTTTGAAAATTTTCATTTTGTCCTAAACCAAAATTTCCCATCCAGAGTCAGTTTTAGTGGAAAGCTTTTGACCAGCCCTAGTGCTACGTACATATATAGTAATTTGTATTTAATTACTCATAGGAAAATAAATTAAATAATTACCATAGTCTCCTCCTCCTCCTCCGTTTATTTTTGTACATGTAGATTCCTTGCAAATATGGAACTTTTAGTAAAGTATTTTGCTATGGTGGCTCATTTACTCTATTTGAGCATTCCATTCTAATGTGGCGTGCTGCTTGATTTGTTAGAGGAGTTGGTCAAATTAAATTATTACATAGGCTTATTTAACAAACTGTCACAGCAGAGCTTACTGACTGACATTATGAAAGAATGGCTGATTGGATTGCAGAACTGAATTATATATATATATACACAACTTTAGTGCAGTCACACTGATTTACAGTAGGCAAAGATCTGGCCACTGCCTTGAAAAAAAATCTGTTTATTACCTTGTGTAGGGTTCATAATTCTTTCTGGGATGAATTTTAATTTCAAATACATTTTCCATTAATATGAGTGGATTTTGTCATATGGTCACAATCAAGTCAATAGGGTAAGTAAGAGGAGAATGTGGCACTGTTCCTCCCCTGATGATTTAGTTGTGTATTAACTAATATGAAAACCTGATCTGGAATATATTTAAATAGACAGTGTGAGGGACAAAGCATGTGTAAGGGGAGCAAGAGCAATTTCCAGTATCTACAACATTTCCATTTACAAAATTGTCAAACATAACATACATAAAGACGAAAATTCTATACACTCTTTATTTAAAAAAAAAATCTTTAGAAATATTTATAATGAACTTTTTCTATATGACACTTATGGAACTGTTTAAACAGCTTTTACAAGATTTTCTAAAGACTTCCAATAAACCCTTACAAAAAAATTCTGTGGAATTCTGTAACAAACAAAATGTTTAGAAACTGTTTTAAGAAAATTAGCTAATTTTCTGTTGAGATTTCTTTAGAATATCTTTTACAACTAGCGCTGAGCAAACTATTTGCAGTGAGCAATTTATTCATCAGATTTAGCGTGGATTTGCCCCTAAATGAATGTGAACTAAAGAATTATATTACACAAAAATGGTTTTAACTAATCCTTTATAATGCACATGGGATATATGCAAATTAATTTGCTATTCAGGGCTTAAAACACTGCACTGGGTAAAACCATAAAATAATTGTCTGGCAAGTAGTTGTAATGTTTACGTCTGATAGTTCGTATTACATAAAATAAGAGAATTTAACTACTAAGGGGACTTATAAAAATGTAATTTGTTCAATGTGAAATAATCAAATCATGTTAAGTCATGTAAAGAATAGTTATTATAGAAAAGCATTCTGAAATACTTTTTGGCATATTTATGCAGAATATATCTACAGGGAAACTTTAGATAGATTCTCTAAAGACTTTATATTAAAGTCAGGAGTTCATGCAGAAGCTGCAGAACAGTGTAGACATCTCAGAGTATTTTCCTTTGGGGACTGTTTGCAGTAAGTACTCCAGACAGGGACTAGCAAATGCTTTGTACAACAGTGATAACATCTTTTTTATAGATATATCCCTCTGATATGCAAGAGGCTACCTTGAATGCCATTTTCACTGTAGCTACAACGGTCATCCTTACAAACTTTCTAGCTTTGCTTTAGACATGTAGATTACATATATATTGCATGTTGAATGTTAAAGTTTTATGTATGCCTCCTTTCAATTCACTGTCCTAACTTCTTGGTAAATAAGGCAAAAAATAAAAATAAAAAAGAACATGTGACTTGGTGTCACCTAGTGCATAAGGAGCTGGCAGATATTTTTAAAAAAAATCTATAGTTGTATTAGTGGTACATGTCTGAGCAACAAGATTATTACGATTGTCCACATCAAGACATAAAAGTCACAGCTCAATGCTAAATCGGTATTTCAAATGTAGGCAAAATTACCTTTCAAGTAGTGTATGACTTGAGCCAGATTAAGGTAACCTGGTGCTCTACACATCTGACATGGTCCTGCACCTGTGTCATGGCAACACCCTCCTTATGGAGTGGTAGGGGCTACCTACATAGAAGCCATGTGCCACCACTCCTCTTCAGAGAGACTGGAGCTCCCCTCCTCCTCAGACTAGGGTGACCAGACAGCAAATGTGAAAAACTGGGACAGTGGGTGGAGGGTAATAGGACCCTATATAAGAAAAATACCCCAAAATCAGGACCGTCCCTATAAAATCGGGACATCTGGTCACCCTACCTCATACAGAAGTGCTCCTTCTCCCCTCCAAGAGATGCAGCTAAGGTCCCGCTTAGGAGCGGAAAGGACAGCAACAGAAGTTCCCTCTCTCCACAAGAGACAGGAGTGGCAGTAGAGTGGACCCCCAGTAGATGCCCAAGAGGCTGAGGTGAGCAGGCTGGGCCCATTGCACTATTTTCCTTCTGACACACAATGGGTTGGTATTATTTGACTTCCTTTACGCCATAAAGCAACTAGTACATCATAGGCACCACTGGGACCAAATAGGTAATCCTCATAACAAACAGCTTGTAATAAAAACTATTATATATGCACTCACTTTCTGGATAAAAAACAACACAAATAAAGATGACGCACTGGAGTTCTCATTGTTCCGACAGCTTCTTCTTGCATTTATAGCAAGGCTTGCTTAACTAAACTAACAGATTAAAAAGTCTAATGAATTAAATGAAAGAAATTCACATGCATGTATGGAACTGTCTTGGGATTCTGATACAAATCCAAGACTTCACTTACATCCCCTTGTTTAGAAATATGCCAGACAAAGGGATTCACAACTGCATTACTCTGGTTTTAGGACAGTACAACTCCATTGATTTCAATGGAGTTATTGAAAGCTGGAGTAACACAATGGTAAATCAAGTCCATTTACCACAAAGTAATTTTATAGGACTAGAAAATAGTTTATTCCTGACATAGACTGGTCATCTGAAGCGGTCAGACCTTAGTGGCAAATGGGATAGTGGCAGATTCTCATTCTGTCCAACTGGTTGTGTTTATTATGCCCAAGATTTCAAAGCTGACTGTACATAGGTTACAAAAATGAACCAGACAGTAAATAAAACATTTCTTAATGGTTTTTAATTTTGCAATTTATAGCTAAAGTTTGAAATGGCATAAAAGCTTTTAAATGTCAAAATCTGATTGGGCATCTTTTCTTCCCAAGTCAATTTGAGTTGATGCAACAATTTATTCTACATCGTATTTTCTTCCTTGCAAAAGTGTCACCCAGTGATTATGATGAAAGCAAAGACTGAATGTGTACTTATATTAATTAGCAATTACTAGAAGACAGGTCCAAGTGATTACTGCTTCACAGACATGAAAATGAATTCATTACTAAAAGGCCGATGCCGCCAAGTGAATATCAGACCAGTGTTGGCAGACTCAAAAAGCATATTAAATAAATGAGTAATCAAATGATAAAGTGTACCATTTGTATAAATTATTGAAAGACAGCCTCTCCTTCTGATTGAGACACTCAGCTCAAAGGATTATACATGTGATTTCATGCAATGTGCAACGCCTTTGTTAGAGTGAATCACACTTTTCAGAGAAGTGATTGTAAAGACAGAAAAAGACACTTACCTGACTGGTGTGATTTCTAATTGTTTTGTGGTGGCCATTCTGCATGGTCACTGAGCAACCTACAACAAAGTTGTTGAGAGTAACATTATGATTGACTTCATACTGTTCTGAACCACCCCGTCATTTTGGGTAGGTGACACATTGGGCTAGATCTTCAGTTGACGAGAGTACAAATGAAAAAAGGTAGTTTAAAACCACCTTTACGTCCTGATGATCCTGCAGCTGATCTGCACTGGCCCCTGGCATAACTGAGTAGACTCAGGGCTGTTCTGTATTATGGGCAGCTGTCCAAAGTGCCAAGGTGTTCCAGCATAAATAGTGGTCAATTTATGAATTTGCCAGGGTGCCAGTTAGATTTTTAAAGCTGAAATCTAACCAACTAGGTTTGCTAAAAAAAAATCCAATACGATAACCCCTTTTTTTTATAGGGAGTCAATGGAACATTAGCATTTTAGTTTTAATGCCGTGTTCTTTTCTGGTCAACATTTAACTTGAATAGTATTTTTCAAATCAGGACACTTGCCTATTCTTAACCAACCAATAATTTAATAATTCATTCAGAACCACAATAGTGTACAATCAACAGTTCAGCACTCAAGTGTAGATACAACCAATGCTCTAGATGTGTAGTGTGTACACACACACACTAGAGTCTTGCAAGAAATCACAGACTAGAGTTGAGGCTCAGCAATTACAAAGAACAATGTAAATTACCAAGATTTCTTATTGCATTTACTTATAATCACAAATTCTCAATTTCTAACACTTCCAATGATGCACTTGCCTTTAAGACACCTCCTAAGAGAGTGGTTTCTACTTTTTGACTGGTCCAAAAAGGATGAGTTTAGAATTTTAAAAGTAATTATTTAAAACAAATTATTTTCATCTTCTCTTAGGGCAATTGAATTTTTACAAAAGGAATTAAAATTTAAAATATGGTTACTTGAGGTCTCACTAGAGAGCATAGACTCAGAAAGATAACCCATAGTTATTTATATTAAAGAATAAAAGGGGAAATACAATCTTTTAAATGGAATCTCACTACTTCTTATCCTCTTAACCCCAGAATGCAGGGGAAGAGTCCTTGTCACACGGCTGGTCTGGTGTCAGTCACACTTAGGATTCTGCAGCTTCTTGTGTTGGGTTCCATCAACACTCTTGAGCACATGGTGACTTCAGTTAATACACCCTAGTTTCAGGGCTCAAAACAGGAGGCCACCCTCTTATTCTTGTTGGACACATATCAAGTGAGTACTAAGGTTTTAGCTCTTTTGGTCTCTTTGCTGCTTCTATTGGTATCCAGTTGATGGTGTTAGTGTAAAACAAATTTCTTCAATCCTTTTCTTATTGGAATCTTTTTAAGTTGGATTCATTTTGAGGATTGTATTTCATTATTTGCCCCTACAATCAATTAGGATCCCCCTTAAGCAATTTTTCTTAATATCCTTAAGTTATACCCTGGTTTTAGCATTTATTCTTCCTTGTGCCAGGCAACTCCTGCTACTTCTAGAATGAAACAATTATTTAGAAATTAGAAACCAAAAAAATCCCTATACTCTGCTAAATTTGGAGGACATACTCTATACATTCTGACAGGTTTCAGAGGAACAGCCGTGTTAGTCTGTATTCGCAAAAAGAAAAGGAGTACTTGTGGCACCTTAGAGACTAACCAATTTATTTGAGCATGAGCTTTCGTCTATACATTCTGTGATTGTACATAAGCATTTCACGTTATTTAGGACTTACAATAGAACAAGAGACTTTTTCACATATAGAAGGATGTAGATCTGACTGATGAGGCAAACAAATGTGCAGATTCTAATTTGGGGTGAAAGATTATTCATGGGATATCTGATTTACAAGGGACACAATGTATAGTTAATACTTTGGGGTGAAATCACTTTGCATAGGAAAGCAGGATGTGACCTTCACTTAGTAACTTGGAGTTCTCTCTAGCTAGGATGGCAGACAAAAAGAGTTTCATGCAATAGGCAAATTATGAGAGCATCTTGCCTACGTTCTTAACAATACTTTCATTTAGCCGTTTTGGTTTCTATATTTTCTATTCTTGGAGACTGGAACTCCCAACCTTTGCTGATCTGTGGGTTCTTAGACAAAGTGTCTAATATGATGTGAACCATTTTCTTATTGTCTACTTCCTTGTTGGATCCTATTTTGGAATAAACAGAAGTGGATAGCTTTTCTAATTTTATTGAGGGCCAGAAGGAATCAGTAGTTATAATTCAAGGCATCTCTTCCATGTATCCCTTACGGGCTTTCCTATCAGCCAAGTCACAGGGATATCCTGGTCCCATCTGCTTTTTCCTAACTATGCACCCTTCTTTACTGGACGATTTCATAGAGGGAGAATCCTCCAGCTGACATTTACATCAGGTTTAAGACTGCCTCCCACTGCTAGATCAGCACAAATTACCCTTAACAGGGCTGAGGATATGGCCCTATATTTCAGAAGTTGCTGATAGGCAATAAAGCATTTTTACTTCAATGTATACATAAATAATAATTAAAAGACAGAGTCCAAATGCTTACCATATAATAAAGGCTGACATAGAACTCTGAATGAGAAGAGGCTGGTATTGGCTAATTCAAAAAAGCCTAATAAATGAACATTCAGGGTCTTCACACACACAAAAATCAAAAGAGGCTAGATTTTCACATGCATTTAAAATGACTATGGGACTCAATAAGCCATTATTTCAGAAGTAGATTGCTTCATCAACATGGGGCATAATAATTAACAGCTCTATTATGGAAGTTAATTGCAAAAACTATCGGAAGGCCATTATAGGCTGGTAATATTCAGATTTAACTGAATCATATACAATGAAACATGAGCATATGTAACAAATGCTTAAAATCAGTTTTCCATGGGACTCCATAACATTGTACATTTTTCCGTAAGCAGCAAAATCAAATTTTAAGATAAGCTTTCTTCTCTGCTGATGTTTTGGTCAAGCTGTGTGGAATGGCTCTCAAACATGGGTGCCAACCTCAGGACAGACTGTTACAAACCAGGGCACAAACTCCAAATTGGTTGCATGTTCTATAACTAGACTTCACTGACCAAGTATCAAGTGTGAACTCCTCAAGCATTATAACAGCCTTAACATGGAGTCACAGTCAGGCTCCTTGTGCACTCTGGTCTATCTTTTCACCCAGGCAAGGCTGCTTTTAGAGGCAGCCAGCCAGGCGCGGCAGCATCTGGGGGGGCGGACGGACCGAGCTGCAGGGGGAGCAACTTATTACACCAAATATCACAATAATATTCAGGTTACTCCCAGTACCAAAGGACCAATCACTTAAACAAGATCAATTGCACTTCAGATCACACAGCAAAAACATCACTTGTAGCCAATCCTATAATAAATTAACTAAGAAAAGGAAACAGAAGACTTTATGAGGTTAAAGCAGGTAAACATACACACATAAATTAGTCAGTCTTAGCTTCTAAAGAGTAATAGGAGCTGCTGTAATGTGCAAGTTCTGTGTGTGTTTTGGAGCTAACGCAAGCTAAGCAGTTTGGGGATTGCTTAGTTAGAAATATTGCCCTCTCCAAATGCCAAGCAGCATAGTGATGACAATTTCTTCTTGAGAGGGATTTTTATTCCCTTCCCGAGTTCAAGCTGTGATGAGACCAGTGTTTGTGCACGTCTTGTGTTTGTAGGGAAAACAAAGTCTTTTGTCCACTGATGTTCCAATGGTTTGTCTGGCATCTATGGTCTAGGCCTTCTTTGGTTGGGAAGATGACACCTCTTTTGGTAAACTAGTATTTCACGCTTGGTAATGCTTCTCTCCTGATTGTCAGGTTTTCAGTTTCATAGCAAATGTTTAAATATTACCTTATAATATAGAATAGAAATATAAGTAAAATTAATTCATGCAACAACTCACCAGCATTTCATAAAGTTCATAAACACTAAAAATAAAATCTCTAAAAATCTGATACCTTTAACAAATATTAACACAAAGATGAGCCAGACTGGTTTCCAGCTATGCATTTGTCATGTTCAGTGAGACCTAGGGGTCTTGGCATGAGCTGGCACCTATAATGCTGGCTGACCAGTTTCCTCTTCCTAAAGCTGGTAAATCAATAAATAATGCCATTTCTAATATTTTCATGTTTGCTTGGTTAAGTAGATTCAAAGTGATTTGGGTAAAAATGCTACTTTATTTTGTTCATCTGGTGATGTACCCATACAGGATATCTATCCACATCAATATTACAGATATATTTAAATGTATTTAGAAATGACACTCATATGCACATGCACAAAATATCCTGAATATACCTTAACTGAATCAGATGAATGTTTCCTCTACCGCCCATTCAAGTTCATGAAAAACAAAAAAAGCAACTTGTTCTATTCCCCTCAAACATGCTAAATGCAAAATACTTATTGAAAGTGGGGGGGGAAGAAGATTAAAATTATAATCAGAAAAGTGCACAAAGAAAGATTCTAGGGAAGCAATGCATGAGGTTTTAAGTATTAATATCTCACCACAGTATATATACTATTACCATTGCTTGTGATTGAAGTAGAGGACCATGAAATAGAAGATTTGAGATCTGTCCCCAGCTCTGCCAGCACTCTTGCTATATGACCTTGAGAAACTCACAACTTCTCTGCACCTCAATTATAAATAATAGTTCCCTGCTTCACAGAAGAGTTGGGTGGCTTAATTCATTAATTTTATTATTTAAAAAAAAACACTGACATTTGCAGATGGAAGGTGCTATAAATGTTATATAAAGTCATTTCCAGTAGATAGATTATGCAAAAAAATGAAGTGATAGGTGAGAAGACCTAAGCAAAATTCATATTTGATTTGGTTTAAGTTGATAATTATACAGTCTAATAACCATCATTTTCATTACTATTGAATATATTCACTGGAGAGTGCACATTATCCACCAGAAACATATCAATTAATAAAAAGGCTAGAAGGTATAATTGCAGTCAGAAGAGAGACAACCTCTTATACATATAGAGAGAAAGTCTGATCCCATTGAAGCCAATGGGAGCTTTACCATTGACTTTCAATAGGATCAACCCATAATGTCTACCAGTTTTAGGATCAGATTCTTCCTGCCTTACTCCCTTTGAGTAATACCTTACTTAGGGTGACCAGACAGCAAATGTGAAAAATCAGGATAGAAGGTGTGTGTGGGGGGGGGGGGGTAATAGGAGCCTATATAAGAAGATGACCCAAAAATTGGGACTGTCCCTATAAAATCGGGACATCTGGTCACCCTAACCTTACTCCTCAACTAATCTGTTTAAAATGAATAAAAAGCCACTCAACATGAGCAAAGGCTTGAACCAGCACCCCCCTGAAGTTAACAGGTGTCTTTCCAAAGACTTGAATGGGCATTAAATTGGGATCTAAGGGTAGCAGAATTTGGGCTTTACTGAATAATTTCCAATAAAAGCAATACTTACATTAACTGCTCTTTGGCAGAGAGATCATTTAGTTTATTTAACAGTGTTTGGAATAATTTCTTAAGTATTTATTACACTAATTCCTGGAACACTCACAACTATGATATATCCCCTGGGAGTTCACCACAATGTCATACAAGGAAGGAGTAGTATTCATTTGTGGCAGGAATTATAGATATCATTGCATAGAGTGACAGCAATTCATGACATCACCAATATAAAGTTTTAGAAGAACTGAAAGACAGAGGCACAGTGGCTCTACATAGAAGTTGTGTTTGCAAGATAAACAAAGTGAATTTCAGCAGATACAAGCCTAGCTCAGTTCTTTCTGAGTTAGCTACCAAGGTTTACACCTGGTACAACAGCTGCCCATGGACTTCAAGAATCTCATGTGTCAGGTGTGATTATGCACAGAATACACAATTGACAAGCCCACCCACTGGATAAGGGAATGGCATTAATTGATTACATGTGTTCTATGTCTGATCACCAGCTGGCAGACATCATCTTCCATGCTAGACTCCGAGCGAAGCAAGCGAACAACAGAAATAAGAGGACACAATAAGAAAGACTTGATTTACAGCTGTGACTTAAATTGTTCAAGGATAAAGACTAATTGGCCTTTTATTCTATGATTCCTTCCCCACAGTGTGCGTTATTTCTTTGTGAGACACAGGTGACTTGTACAAAGGAGTAACTTTTAGTAGTTTAGAAGCTCCCTAGGGCAGATCACCTCTTCTGCATGCAAAGTGCCAAACTACCAGTGCACAATAAACAAAATAACAATATTATCACCAAACACTATTTTCATTGACAGAAAAACGAGTGAATTATCTTATTTAGTAAGAACTGTCTCCGGCTCATAAATTTCCTCTGATAAATATGCACATTATTCTCTTTACTCCAGTCCTTTGGCTTAAGGATTATTTATAAAGCTCAGAGAAACCAGTTAGGGATTGCCTTGAAAGAGTGAAAATTTTGCAAGTGTTATAATTTGAATGCAACACTATTATATCTTAGTTCATTATATCGATATTTCTTCTCAATATTCCATACTATTTGAGATTGCCATAATTGCTTCTGAAATATTGTATGCCAATATATAGACTCTAAAGCTTTAAATGCTTTAAATCATTTTTTTAAAGAATTCTTAGTTTAGCAAGTGTAAGACCTGGCACAACCCCCATGTCCTCAGTTTTGATTAACTATTTTTCTTCCCATGGTTCTGATGAACTATTTTGTTGCTTCCCCCACACCCCACCCACGCGCACACACACACACACACACAATAGGTATGTGAGATTAATTTTTCTACTCATTTTCTTAAACAAAAATACAAAAAGGTAAATGGACTTACAGCTCATATACATCACCGACCATCACACATTTCATAGGAAAGCCAATACAATTATTCGGTTATGCAACTTAGCTTGTGAAAGTTGCGGGACCAGACAACACAAAATCAGAATATTACACAGACATTACTTGTTCGAGTGGGATAACAAAAATAAAAAAAGACAGACACAAACAGGCAAAAAGGAAAGAGAGGATGGAGATAGGGGAGAGGGATAGGAAAAAGCAGAGAAGTCAGGTGGAATGGAAGTCTGGTATTATTTGAGCTATCACAGCATTCTTTACCGAAATGTAACAAGAAACAGGGTCTAAGTTTCTTCACATTCTTTTAATTGCTCTTTACATTGATAAACTAGTCTTTTGCTGCTCCCTCGGAGAAATCCAAATACCACCTATTATAATGAAATTTAGTTATTTCCTCTATCCTACTTATGGGCACAGAGGTGGCCTTCCCCTTTCATATACAATCTGTCCATTACAACAAAAAATAGTCAAGAGGGGCTTGAACTTCTTTAGGTGGCCATCCATCTCTTATTTTTAATTTCAAGTAGTTATTTTATTCCCATCCTTTTTCCAGTCTCTGGCCACCATAGCATAATTTATTGGTTTTCTAAAAGACTGATATAAATTGAGATAGATGTGCCGAACAACTAGTTAGCAGACAACTGGTTTCCTTAGCAACAATAACCACGTGAAAGCTCTCAATATTTCTCCACACACACGTTCATTTGATACTAAATATCTGATTATAAATGTATTGCAGTAGATAGAAAAGGAGTACACAATAAAAGTATTCAAGCCATCCACAAAGCATGGATCGCTGAATGTCTGAATTATTTTTGTAGCACTGCACCAAAGAGCTGAAAAAAGGAGTTTTTTCCTTTTCTCTGGTAGCAAAAGAAAGATAGCTTTTACAGCCCTTGAGACTCATTACTATGAAGCATTAGCCAGTTCTTTGACTTTGTTTCCATAGAGTGAGCTGAGATTCACAGACTTTAGGCATACAAAATAACAATTAGGTCATCTAATTCCTGCAGGATTGTTCCTGGTAATTTTATAGTGCTTTGTCCCATCCACTTTTAAATGTCCCAAGTAATAGGTTTCCAGCACTTTCCTTGGAAGACAGTGAAATTAGTATCATTAGGAGGAGAAGATTCCAGATATTCAATCTCAATATTTCTTTTCTTAATTTCATCCCATAACAACTGTGCCTAACAATAAAAACCTAACAATACCCAGCCTCCTTGATCTATACCCATTTCAACCTTTTCGTAGTCTTCCTTAAGTCTTCCTCTATATATACTTAGGTTTCAGAGTAGCAGTCATGTTAGTCTGTATTCGCAAAAAGAAAAGGAGTACTTGTGGCACCTTAGAGACTAACAAATTTGAGCATAAGCTTTCGTGAGCTACAGCTCACTTCATCGGATGTCTCACGAAAGCTTATGCTCAAATAAATTTGTTAGTCTCTAAGGTGCCACAAGTACTCCTTTTCTTTATATATACTTAGTTCATTTAATTTCTCTTAATTCAAATTCTCCAGGTTTTTCTATCATTTGTTCCCTTCTCTGGACTTCCTCTACTTTGTCTAGATCCCTCTAGTTCTTAAACAGGATACCCTGATTAAAATCACCTGCAACCTGGCTTCTTGCTGCATGATACTGGCAGAGTGTTGGTCATAGTTCTGTTCATATCTACATTGCCAAACCATCCCAACTTGCCCTCCCATACACCTTTTCTACATTATTTAGAGAGTTTACCAACCCTCTGTGCTGGATAGCGTAGGGCTAGCTTAGCAGTCAAGAGCAGGCCCATTTTAACACACGACATATCTGAACAAAACTGCTGAACAAGCCCAAAGAAGTAATTGCTGAAACTACTAACTATTGTGAATGTTTAGAGTAAATAAGGGAGGCAGAAACTAACTACTTTAAAAATACCCACAGTAATTAGTTTAAACAAAGTAGGCAGAAACATCCTGAATGGATAAACTTGCCTTAATCTGCAAAACAATTGGTCTTGATATGCAAGAAATAGATGTTAGTAACTAGGAAAGATGTATATAAATTGTGTGGTGAGAGACATGAATTGGAATTGGGTTATCACCCTGTACCTAAACCCCCTGCCTCTGGGCCTGACCAGTGTGGACAAAGAGCTGTCATGTGCCCAATAAAGTAACCTGAGTGACAAACAGGAATTGAATGGAGTTTTTGGATCCCACGGAACTGGAAGAAATGTTTTGTCCTAAAAAACACAGTAGCTCCTGGACTGCAGTGACTCCCGAAGAGCTGCTGAACAGGGAAAAGAAAATGGGACCAAGACTAGAGATGATATATTATATAACAATCTGCAGGGGAAGCGAAAATTCACTAACCACTCAATGCCAAAATGTCATTCTTTCATTTAAATAAAACTAATTAAAACAGAACTTGTACCACTCAACCTCAGACCAAGGCTAACCAAGGAATATTTTAACGGATTCTCAATCACGAACTATTATTGGCATGTTGTGCACAGAGCAACCTGTTTTAACCATGAATGTGACAAATTAGCAAGTTTATTTTTAAATATATTTCAACCTATCTGAAACTTCTTATGGCTAGAGACTATGTATTAACCTCTAGGGTTTGGGTTTTTTTTTCCTGAGTATAGTCCCTTTCCAAAATCTTTTATATATATATATATATGCGCGCCTTATAGGTATAGGTGCTGGGGCTAGCGGTGCTCCCTGGCTTGAAGTGATTTCCATCATATACAGGGCTTACAGTTTGGTTCAATGGTTCTCGGCACCCCCACTATACAAATTGTTTCGGCACCCCTACTTACAGGCATAGATCTGGATTAAGTCCAGGAGAAATCCCACTAAATCACCATATGATTTTGTTTGCTGAAAGTCTACACAGATTATAAAGTTTCCAGTAAACATGCAACAAGATTTTTTCCCATTTCTTTTATATTTTTACACCAAATTGCAAAACAAAAAATACTCCAAACCTAACAAAAAGTAGGAAAACAAAAAGTAACTGCCACCACTGAAATCAATAGGAACATTAAATTGTCTCTGTACAGAGGGACAGATTCCAGCCATAAGTGGCCAGAGCAGAAGGGGAAATCTCCACCACTGTGAAGCCAGCAGAGATGGCTCTAGCATCTACCACTAAGACCCTAGGGTAAGGGGTGTGTCAAGGAACTCCCATATCTTCGTAGAGATCATATGACAACAGAATAAATTAAAGCAGCCTAGTGGCTTACTCCAAAGCTGGCATAAAGCCAGAAGTTTTAGTGCCAGAACAAGGGCCAGCATAGACTGGCTTTACAGAATGAGGGAAGGAAAACATTTGAACATGTTGAGAAAAATCACCTTCAAATGTATAAATCTGTCACTGTTTAATATTCTGATTCCAAATATACTTGCGGATTTGAGTTTAAACACACTCAAATATAATTCACAACTGAATTATTAGTACCTGATCCAAAGTCTAATGAAGTCAATGGGAGAATGTCCATTGACTTCAAAGGGCTTTGGATCAGGCCCTTATCCCTTTCACATACATCACTATTTGGTTTGTGTGTCCACACATATGCCATCAAAAAAAGACCTTGCCAGATCATCCTACTTCAAACTGAACTAACTATAGACAGTAAATGATCATAGAGCAGGGTTCTGAACTCTCATAATCTGTTTTAATTGATTGTACATTTCATTCTCCCCTCCAACCCATGACCAGGCCAGCAAAGAGTCCTCATTAAAGTGTGAAATGGATATTGAGTGTCAAACAATCAATCCAAACACGGCCTCCCACATCAGTGGCACCCAGTGAGATGGATGTGAATACTGAACAGTTAAGCTGATTTTAGCATTATGATATTAGATGGCATTACTGTGCAATTTTTTTAATGTATTGGCTTTCTAATACTCTGAAATATTTCCTAAAGGAAAAAGGTTTCTAGAATAAATCAGCTACCCTGTCAACAGTTTCCTAGTTTTTGATACAGCTAGAAGTGAAAGACAGAAGAAACACCAACTCAAACTTCAATAAGAAATGTGACTATTCTGCAACATAGCAACCTGAGTTAAAGATCTGAATGGCTTTTGCCAAAAATGAGAAGTGTGAGGCTTTGCATAATGATACCTTTCAGCTGATTCTGATCACTTACATTTCTGAACATAATAAAATGTTTTTAAAAGATAATCAATGTCAAAAAGTAAGTTTAATAATGTTCTGAGTACTACTGTACATTTAAATACAAGGTATAATAGTCCAGTAATAGTCATCAGATCATAGTGGTGCTTGGAAAACACAAAACTGACTTGCAAACAAAAACAGAAGTACTTATCTGCTATAACAGTGGCTCCAATAATTTCTAATGAGTGATTCATAGGAAGCGGGATGACTGGTATGGTTTAGGCATCTGGGAAATGCTGAACTTTCATTAACAATGCTGTTATTTATAGGAATTTTAATAGATGTCACCAAAATAAAAGCAGTGGATAAAGCTAGAAAAATGTGTTTGCAAACTACAGAGAATGGCATATGGTCCTCATAAACCTTGCTTTGAAATGTCAAGAGTATTTTATGAAATGAGCATAAAGAATTTATGACTCCGTGAAATAGGTAATGGAAACAAACTTGGAAATATGCTTGCATACCTGAAGGTATTAGCATAATTCATAGGAGACATCAAGATCTACACGTCCAGTGTTAACCAGTTGACAGTACTTCTTAATCTGGTGGTTTTCTTTTCAATTGAGATCCTGGTAAAATGTTTAAAGGCAATCAGTAAGAGATGAATTAGTTAGTAAATAGACCAACCATTTTATGAGGATGGAATTTACACTACTTCTAAGCAACTGTGCAGGTGATTCTGAGTGTGCAAAACACCACTACACCTCCTTGCATGACTATGTAAAGGTAACCGGAATTGTGGCTCTGGGTCCTCTGTAGAGAGCAACCATAGTTACTGATCTTCCAAAAAGAAAGTATCCAGAGAGGGAGAAAGAGGTTGGATATAAAACAGCCTTCACAGCTGGCTGGGAGCAAGGAGAGAATTAAGATGCACTGCCTCCAGGCCTGTAGTAAAGTACTTCCCCCTTGGAGCAAGAAGGGCAGTGAGGAGTTGTGCCACCCCTGACTCCAGGGGTGGCACTGTGAGATGCTGCCTCTCATATCAGGGATGAGTCTAATGTCTTAATCCAGTCCTGGAATTAGCAATTAGAAGAAATATAACTAAGGACACAGTATCTTAACTGAAGGAAACTGCTATTCATAGATGTCTGATTTCTAGGCAAAAGTGACAAATTTGTTGAGTCCTGAAAGTTCAGTTGAAGGAAAACCTTTTTTCCACCCACAAGAAGAAAAGAGAAGAAGCTTCTTTGTGAACTGTTCATCAACACTAGAATCCATCCTATAAATTTGACTATAGTCTTGATTTACAGTATGTTCATGTTTATGAAACTGTACAAAGTAGTGCACATCCTGTGGGAGTGATAGCCAGTGAATGACTTTTGAGAGTTCAGTACATGTGTTGGCTTGATTTAGTTATAGATTGGGACCTGATCCAATAATCTTTATACTTGGGTATGGGGATATTCTAATGGAATATTCAGCCATTATAAAAATGTGCTCTTCCTAGTACAAGGAACGACAAAACTCCCACTGATTTCAACGGTGTATGACCAGGCCTCAAAGAGAGTTCTCCTCCAAAAATGGAAAAATAATTACACATAGAGGCATAGATTATAAAGCCATAAGGGCCTACTGTGATCATACAGTTGGAGCTCCTATATACACACCACAGGCCATAGGAATTATTTGAATTAATTATAATTTGAACGAGAGCATATCTATTAGAAAACACATCCAATCTTGATCTAAAAATTGCTTGTGGAGGAGAATCCACCACAACCCTTGGTAAATTGTTCCAAAGGTAAATTATGCTCACTGTTAAAAATGCATGCTGTATTTTCAGTCTGAATTTGTCTAGCTTAAACTTCCAGCTATTGGATCGTGTTGTAACTTTCTCTGCTATACAGAAGAGTAACTATCAAATTTCTGTTTCCCATGTAGGTACTTAAAAATTGATCAAATAACTGTTTTTGTCAAACTAAATAGATTGAGTGCCAGGAGTTTACAACTATAAGGTATGTTTTCCAATCCTTTTAATCTTTCTTGTTGTTCTGTTCTAAACTCTCTTCAATTTATCAACATCCTTTGTGAGTTGTGGATGCCAGAACTGGCCACAGTATTCCAACAGCAGTTGCACCAGTGTCAAATACTGAAGTAAAATAACCTCTCTACTCCTACTCAATATCCTCCTGTGTATGTATGCAAGAATGTAAACCCTGGTGGCCATAGTGTTGCACTAGGAGCACATGTTCAGCAGATTGTCCACCACAACCTACAAAATTTCAAAGTCACTGCTTCCCAGGATAGCATCCCCCAACCTGTAAGGCTACATTCTTTATTCACAGATGCATACATTTACATTTAGTCATATTAAACACACACATTGTTTGCATGCGCCCAGCATACCATGTAATCCCAATTGCTCTGCATCGGTGACCTGTCCTCTTCATCATTTACCACTCCCTCAATCTTTGGATCATCTCAAAACTTCATCAGTAATGATTTTATGTTTCTTCCAGGTCATCATGAAAATTTTTTAAATAGCATAGGGCCAAGAAAACCAGGACCCCACTAAGAAACACATCCTCTCAATGATGACTCCCCATTGAAAATTACATTAAGACCTATCTGTTAGCCAATTTTTAATTTATTTAATGTGTATCTTGTTGGTTTTGAATCATTCTAGTTTCATAATCAAAATGTCGTGGAGTACCAAGTCAAATGCCTTACAAATGGCTAAATATATTCATCAACACCATCATCAACTGGTAATCCCATCAAAAATGCATCACGTTAATTTGACAGTACCTATTTTCCATAAACCCATGCTTAGTGGCATTAATTATATTACCCCCCCCTTTAATTCACAAATGAGCCATTTATTATTTTATCTGGAATCGATGACAGGCTGCCTATAATTACCTGGTTCGTCCTAGTTAAATATCAGCACAACATTAGTTTTATCCAGTCTTCTGAAACTTCCCCCGTGTTCCATCACATCTGCCTTTTCTACATTATTATTGACAACTCTATCATTTCCATTTACTAATGGACCAATGCCATTGGTAGGTTTCTTTTTGTTTCTAATATACTTTAAAATCTCCTTCTTATTGTCCTTAACTATATGGCCAAAGATTTCTCCTTGTGTCCCCCAGATATATCAGTCAGGCACAGACATAAGCTGTTTGGGAAAAAAAGTCTTATCAACCAAATGGACAGCTTCCAATATGCAGTCAGCATTTCTAGAACTCCATAAGTAATACTGTAGGGGCAAGGTTGTGGAAGATTGGTGAGGAGCTAAGTGGTGGACTGAGTATGTGACTGGATGTAAGCAGAGGATACAGGCAGTTTCAATGAACTTTGTCCGACAGACCCTGCCAAAAGACATTGTAGCATAGCTCAGCATATTTTTGCCTGTAAACAAGTCAGTTTATGTAATAAGCGTAAATCGTACATATAAGAATGTAGCCAGCTGTTGACCCCATGTAATCCCGAGATAAGCACAGAGAATATAGCGCTGCAGAGGCCCCCGCCCCCCCGCCCCCCGTCAGAGTCCTGCCTGGTCAGCTGTCCCGAACTGCCAGAATCCCCTGCAGCCCCTCCGTGCTTCCTAGGGGCTCCCCGCACAGATTGGAGTGTAAGTTCTTCCTTCCTTCAATAAAGCATAGTTTACTATTCTTAGGCCTGAGTGTCCTGCTTTTGCTGGTATCTCCCCCCCCCCCCCCCCCCAGCCCTTGTGGGCACAAATACACTAACATTAATTTGCTTTCAGATAATCAGTCTATGAGGATACCAACAAATACATATAAAATGCAGTTATACTGGACGTCATCTCCCTTTTTTTCTATTTTATTTACCATGTACCTTGTTTTTTCCCCTTAGTTCTTGTTTATTTTTATTATTTTAATGATCTTTGATAACTTCTTAATATGCTAGATTTAATGTTTGTGTTAGTGTATATTAAAATATAGAGATTTCTATATTTATTTATGTGTTAACAGTTTTATGCAGAAGGAATCATTCATTCACTGAACTAATGCACTTTTACTAAGCACTGCCCTGGATGTGCACTGGGGAATTTGGTGAGACACCACCAAATTCCATGAGATTGTAGTATCCATAGATACTGCCCAAACTCAGTGTCATCTCTATCAGAACCGCAATGAGAGTAGTCATACCTACTGGTCAGAGCAGGAGTCAGGTATCAGGAGGCCAGAGTCCAAGATAGGCCAGAGGGCAAAATGAGAGTCAGGTGTCACTTGGCAAACAGGGTCAGATTACAGAAGAACAGGGTCAGGTGCCATGTTACAGACAGCAATCAAGGGGCAACTTCCAAGGACAAACCATGGTCTGAAGCCAGAGTCTAGGGTCTATCATGAGCAGGGTCTGGAGGAGAGACAGGCAGGCAGTCTGCATTGTTGCTCAGACAGCTTCCCATCATGGCTTTCCGGTTTGAGTGCTGTTACCAGCCAATCCGTTGGCTTCAAGGGGCTGCCATGCAGGTCCTGCTGGGCGGCACTTCCTGCTACACTCAGCCTCTTATAGGAATCCAGCCTCACAGGTTCCTTCTGTAGGAGTCCAGCCTAAGCCTACAGTGGTGATGCGGCAGCATCAGCAGCACAGAATCCCCATGGTCCCAAGTTCTAGCCTTTCAGGTTCTTACAATCCCTGTGATGAATCAGAGTAGATCTCAAAAAAAAAAAGGAGGACTTGTGGCACCTTAGAGACTAACCAATTTATTTGAGCATAAGCTTTCGTGAGCTACAGCTCACTTCATCAGATGTTAAAATTACTATGGCAGCTGCTGAGAATA
Source organism: Caretta caretta (assembly GCF_965140235.1). NCBI lineage: Eukaryota > Metazoa > Chordata > Testudines > Cheloniidae > Caretta > Caretta caretta. The sequence goes on along the minus strand of NC_134216.1, from coordinate 48,524,326 downwards.
TCAACTGTTCCACTGGTTAAGAGGCCAGCAGCAAGTATGAACCCTGAGTTGGACTTCAGGCTCATGTCCACGGTGGTAAATCATTGTGATTCATCTAGGTCACTCAGAATCCAAGCAGCAGAAAGTTGGATATATCTCAGATTCCTGTAATTCCAGTACGCAACATAATAGGAAGACAAATGTAGGAGAAGAACATGGCAGTTTGATTGGTTCTTGGTAACATTTAATAATTTTTGTATGTCAGTGGACTTTTCCTTTCAGTGTTAACTGCCATTTTCCTGAGTGGACTCTTCAGGAAAGTATAGAAGATCTATTGTACTAACAGAGAGCAATATAAGGGGAGCAAAAGTGACCGTCTACATTTAGATTGCATTATACTCTCCATTATACAAATTATCCTGGTATTTTTAAAAGCTCTAGCTCCATGATATACAGAAAGAAATTGAAATCTGACAGGAAGACAGACCTGGGGTCAAATATACAGAGAGAGAGAAAAAACATTGGTGTAGCTTATGAAAAATTTTAAAAACAAAAATATTTTTGAAAAGTACATCTTAACATAAACATACAACAAATCAAAATCCTCTATTATGTCTCCTGCCTTCCTCCGCTCTTGTATTAACTACTATGTTTAGGGTTTGATACTAAAAGGTCATATTCACATGACTTCAACTGTATATTGGGATCAGGCCCTTAGCCCTGATCCGATCCTGTGCATAACTTTACTCACATGAGTAACCCCACTGAAATAAGTTATGCAAGTGTTTATGCTTTTACAGAATCAGACCCTCAGGCCCTATCTACTTCATGGACGGGGAGGAGGTGGTTTTTTTTCCCCCCAACCAAGTTACCTCAATTGGGTTAGCTGAACATAACTTGAAATCTCCCTTAATATCCATGTAGACACATTTTCATTCATGTGAGCTAGTTCTTTTGTTGTCTAGCCACCTGTCTGGACAACAGTAAGTTCCTTGGGATAAAGATTTTCCATATTATACGTTATGTGCCTAGGGCACCTTTCGGTATTATAATAAACAGCATAAAGAAGCATGGCATGCATACGATTTACAAACCCCTGAATTTTCAAATGATGTAACTAAAATAATTCAGCACTGGAGAAAACAACATTTAGTTTTGATTCAGCAATTTGAATTAAGTGTCCTGACTGGAAATAATAAGGGGAGATATTTGTCTTTTAAACAAATTACTCTCAATCTCATTTTCAGCTCTTGCTATGAATGCCCAGCACATCTCTTTCGCGTGTGTAGCGTAGTGTGAATTGTTATTAATAAGTTCTAAAACAAAAATAAATTGAAGTATAACAATCTACCTGACATACATCATTTATCAGAAATTAAGAAAGTGCTACAGTACTTAACTAGAAATGCTAGATCATCCTGGCGCGAGCATAAGTTTAAAGCTTTAAAGCCAGTTTGAAACAGCCTTTAATTACATGTGGTTCAGAACAGAAATATGTTCAATGTTCACAATTACATCTTAATCTAGGACTTCATGCATATACCCTCAGGTCATTCACATGGACTTACTGAAGTATAACTTTACTCCTCTGAAGTTGGCCCCCAATGTTTCCCCAGAGTAGGTTCTTCACTTAAAAGTAATAGAGTATACTATAATTCCCAGTCACATTACTTTCCAATGATTTGCAATGCCTGATTTTTAGGGGTGCTGATCATGTGCAACTCCCACTGGTTTCAGCTAGAATTCTGGGTGCTTGGCCCTTCTGAAAATCATCCCTTAAATGAAAAAAATACAGGTCCAACTTGTTATCGGGGGGAGGGGGGGTGTGGTGAGAGCATGGGCAAGAGAAGGACAGTTTGTACCCAAAATACACAACTGTAATCCCTTTTCATTTCAGAACACACAGCACCCTTAAATGCTTCTTCTCAGCCTTTAGATCCATCTATTGGAATTGACTTAAACCCCATTTTTATTATCTTCTACAAGATTTTATTTGACACAGCAGTGCCTGCAAAGCTGTATGGTTGTAAGCTTCACAAGATGTATAGACATTGCTTCCTTTCTCCCTTCCTCGCTTGAGACTGGTATTTTATGAAGATTATCTAAATCACTAATTAAAAAATAAAGCTAAATTTAGTGACAAAGGGAATGAAATTGGTAAAATAACTCCAGTGAGCAAATAAACCTGACCATATGTACAATAGTAAGGTAAGAAACTAATTTTCATGGCCCTCTGCTCAATTATTGTGAGCTAGCACACTGTTGTCAGTTCTAAAGGTTAATGCAGTAATGAAAGATGACAATCTCTCCTAAGTGATTACTGAATGTCCAAACAGGTATTCACAGATTAAATTAAAGGTGCTCAGACAGCCTGCAGGTGTAGAAGATTTCACCAAAAGATCTGCCATGGCCTGTGCAAAGTGTTAACTGAGCCTCAGCTGCCCTCAAGCATAATGTCAGATACCATCAAGATATAGAAGATTCTGGTGGTGCTCTTAATGCAAAATCTCACAAAGATAGAGCAGAAATATCCAGAGTACATCACCTTAGCCAAGGCTACTTGAATGAAATATTTCATTTTTATTTGATGTTTCAGAAAGAAGAAAGTTATTTTAGGAAAGATGTTTATGCCTGTGTATTGCTTTGGTCAGAGGTAAGGGCGTTCCTAGCATTACCTTTAAGTTATAGTTCTGTTCAATTAGATGTACTAGGTAGACAGATAAATAAACTCTAATTAAAGATATTACAGTGCAAGATGTTGATACATGTGACATTTCTCTCTGTGGACACCCAACTCTACACTTTACCATTCTTAAATGGGAGAGTAGGTAATCTGAATGAGCTAATAAAATAAACTATTTAGTGTTTAGCTCATATTCATATCCATAATTAGCCTTCAACTCTGCTAGTAATTACATCATAAGTTCTAAACCATACCTGTTTGAACAAAGCATTGAACGTCACATTCTTAGATGTCAGATACAACTGCAAGATTTTCCTTAATCTGCACTAGAGACAAGAGCTTATTCAGATGATGCCAATAAAAGTGATAGTTATGATAATGACTACTTCTTTCAAAAGTGAAAGAGGTGTATGTATTTAATATAATAATCCATCTGAGACTGTGTTAATAAATAGTTCAAAGTCCTGGGTCACATTTTCAAGTCACTTGCTGCTAAAACCTTAGAAAGCATTTCCAAAAGAATAATTTTAGCTTCCTGATCATTTGTTTCAATTTTAAATAACAAGAAGGAAAATGTTTAAGGGAAAGAGGATATGTAAAATGTAGTCCCATTAGTTTCAGAAACAAACAAAAAGAGGCATAAATCTTTCAGACATTGTCATATTATCAGAAATTCAGAGATAATCAAACAGAAGGGTGCTGATGAAGCCAGTACCCTGCTTTATTAGATTGGCTTGTGGCTTTTTCTACTGTCAGAAATAATGAAAATAGTAAATTCTAGGCAGAGAACCACAGAGATAGTGTATATTGCTTGCTCAAGAAAGAGATATTATAGGACTCAAGCATACTATGCCCTAGATGTTTTCACTTTCTAACTTTAGCCTTTGTTATCACTACGTTTTGTCATTCAAATGGTATTAGCTGTAGACCTACTAATTCAATTCAGTCTCACTGAGGGTGTGGTAGTATGAAAATGTCACAGGTAGTGTTTTGGTTTTGTTTTCTTTAAACATTTTGAAGAATTTTGCCTGGGCACAGCCAGCAGCCATTTGGTTCTCATACTTGCGGCAGCATATTATAGAGGAAGCATATGTATGCTATGCTCTCCAAATGAAATTTTACTTTTGTAAAGATTTTTCTTCGAGTGTTTCCAAATTGGCCAAAACAAATGAGTAAGTGAAATCTCATGAGGGTGCCTGTTTTTACAAGATTTTCAGACCAAAAATTCAGGTAATACTCAGAAGAACACATGATTTGGGAGGTGGGGGGGAAGAAGTCAAGGGGCAGGGATTGTTTCTTAAGCTATGTGGTTCATGCTACTCGCCCTCTTGCCCTTTTTTCCCCTTCAGGATCAACGTTCATAGGCTCAGAAATAGTTTTATTATGTTTAGTACATGTTAACAAACATTTACTTCCAACACCACAAGAGTCTGAATACCACTGTGACAGAAAATATATTAAGGCTGGAGTTAAACATAATGTGAATTCCTTTCACCTGTCAGTCAAGGGAATGGACCAGATTTGATGAAGAAAATAGAACACTGTTTTCAATATATATAACTCAAAGTCATTATTGCTCTTTGTTGTAATTTTTAAAAAAAAAGTCAGAGTAGCTACAAGTATGTTACACAATGTTTTCAGAAGCTGTACTGTAATATATTTCTAATCACTGTGGCTTTGCTGTACATGGATTACGGACAATGAAATAATCAGCCCCCAGGAAGCCTATAAAAATATCTCATCTTTTTACTCCTAAATCAAGGTCACCAAAAGATAAGTGTCAAACACTTCTACCCTTTTAGTCCCAATGGTCTCCCTAATGGAGCCATTAGTGTCGGCTGAGCCCAACCACAACTCTACCCCATGAATGGATTTCTTTGCAGTTCCAGCTAGCCCTGTGGGTAGATATCTGGCGGCTGTTCTCCTTTGATAGAGCAGGGGTTTTTTTTAACCATATCCTTGCCAAATACTGGCTAGGGCCTATACAACCCAATAGAGAATATATACATGGAAAACAGAAGCACAGCAAATCATCTGGAATAGCATGGTGCACTGAAACTGAGGTTATTTGAAGGATTTATGAGTAAATGCTATTTTTTTCTAAAACAGCACGTTACTCTGCATAGCTCAGTTAATATCATAAAGCAATTAAAGGTTTTGAGCCAATGACAGCACTAGACTGACTGAACATTAAAAGGCCTTTACTTCTACAAACAGGTTCCCTTTTGCGAACATACAGCATATTGTATCAAACCTCTCTACTCCCATGAATAAGCAATAGCTACTCAGAACTTCAGAGTGACAGCAGGTGTGGAACTCAGATGCAACTACCCCAGAAGCACAGACATTTATTAGCTGAGCTAAAGGGAAAGCTGTGTTTGCAATATTGGAGCTAAGAAATAAAGGTATTTAGTTGCCTAAATCTGGGGTTTAGGTGCCTAAGTCCCAGTTTTAGGTGCCATTTTTATTCACAAAACTCCCCCTCAGCTGCTGCCTAATGCAGTAAGCACCTCAACTCCCTCAGGACCTAAATGTTTTGAGTTAAAATTGTCCTAGTCACCTACGTTTCTGCTTGTGCCCTGTTGCCTCCCTCTAGGCATCTGGATGACTATCCCCCAGTGTGATCCACAAACCAGGTGAAGAGAGGTGGAAGAGCACCTAACTCATCCATGGGACCTGATCCAGTAGGGTACTCAAAGGCCACCCTGCTGGATTAGGTCCCATTCAAAATCGGGCCGGAGGAGACAGTGACCAATTCAATGGTTAGAGCACTTGCCTGGGATGTGGGAGACACACATTCAGTCCCCCTCTCTGCCAGACAAGGAGAAAACATTTGAGTGGGGACTTCCACACCTCTCAGAAGAAGTGTCCTAATCCCATTGAGTTGTGGGATATTCTGATGTAGATCTCACCTGATTCTCTCCTGATGAAGCTATTCCAGTTTGGATTAATAAATAAACAGTCATTGGAGCAAGACAACTGGACCCCAAGTCATTTGTCTCCCATGAGGGTACACTAACAACCAGGATATGGAGTTAATTTCTCTCTCTAGCCCAATGACTGTTGAATATTTATTTGTGGATTGCACAAGTATTACCTGAATATTACCTGAATTTTTGGTCTGAAAATCTTAGGTACCTATCTCTCGCTATTCATTGTGTGGGAGGTTAGGTGCCTAAATGAGACTTTGTGGATCACAAAATTGTTCCATTGATTTTCTAGGCTCCTATATTAGATGTTGCAAAGCCTAATTAATAGTTCTCAGACTGTGGATCGGGATCCCAAAGTGGGTCATGACCAGTGGTGAGCTGGAGCCAGTTCCCACCTGTTCGCTAGAACCAGTTGTTAAATTTAGAAGCCCTTTCAGAACCAGTTGTTCCACGAGGGACAACCAGTTCTAAAAGCGCTTCTAAATTTAATCAGCCAAAAGTGGCACCTTAGGCACCGACTCCATGGGTGCTCCAGGGCTGGATCACTCAAGGGGAAAATTTGGTGGGTGCAGAGCACCCACTGGCAGCTCCCCACCCTACCCCCGGCCCCAGCTCACCTCTGCTCCGCCTCCTCCCCTGAACGCACTGCCCCGCTCTGCTTCTCCGCCCCACACCCAGCTTCCCGCAAATCAGCTGTTCACGCAGGAAGCCGGGGCAGGCTGAGAAGCAGGCGGCGGCTTTGCACTCAGGCCCAGGGAGGTAGAGGTGAGCTGTGGCTGGGGGGGAGGCACGAGGAGGGCTGCCCATGCCACAGCAGGTAACCCTGGGGGGGGCACACAGGGGAACCTCTCCCCACCCCAGCTCACCTCTGCCACCCTCGGCCTGAGTGTGAAGCTGCCGCCTGCTTCTCAGCCCTCTCAGGCTTCCCGCCGAATAGCTGATTTGCAGGAAGCCGGGGACGCGGAGAAGCAGAGTGGGGCAGCGCGTTCGGGGAGGTGGTGGAGGCGGAGGGGAGGAGAGGTGAGCTGGGGCTGGGCGCAGGGTGGGGAGCTGCCAGTGGGAGCTGCCAGCCCCGGAGCACCCACGGAGTCAGCGCTAAGGTGCCACTTTTGATGTGATCAGTGGGGGGAGTGGCTGCTCCCCTTGCTCCTCCCCCTAGCTATGCTCCCCCACCTCTAGGAGTCAGAGGGACCTGCCGGATGCTTCCTGGGAGCTGCCCCAGGTAAGCACCGCTGGGACTCCCCACCTCGCCCCCCAGCAGGTCCCTCTGGCTCTTAAGGGTGGGGTGGGCACCCACTACGGTGGCCCAAGAGACCCTTCTGCCCGGTTCTGGGGACAGTCAGGGGACAGGAGAGGGGGGTCAGTGGGGCAGGGGTCCTGAACGGGGGGCATCAAGGAATGCAGGGGGTTGGATGGGGCAGGAGTCCTGGGAGGTGGGGGTGGGCAACCAGTTGTTAAGATTTTGGCAGCTCATCACTGGTCATGACCCCATTTCAATGGTCGTGGCAGGGCTGGTGTTAGACTTGCCAGAGGTGGGGCCAAAGCCTGAGCCCCACTGCCCATACCCAAAGCCCAAGGGCATCAGCCCTGGGCAGTGGAGCTCAGGCTTCAGCCCTGAGTGGCAGGGCTCAGGATACAGGCCTCCCGCCCAGGGCTGAAACCCTTGGGCTTCGGCTTTGCCCCCCAGCCTGGGGCAGTGGGGCTCAGGTTTCGGCTCCCCGATCCGGGGTCATGTAGTAATTTTTGTTGTCAGAAGGGGGTTGGTGTGTAATGAAAAGCCCAGCCTAAAAGCCCTTTGTGTATTTGGGCCACAGAATACAGCATTTCTCATATCATACAGTAGAGGGCAGTGGTACACAAAATAATTATAGCATGAGACACAAAAAACACCAACCACTACATCAGTCAAACTGCTCCATTTTATAGTCATTATAGGGGATGACTAAAGACTTTTTAAACTACATTAAAATTTCAAATAATTATGAAAATGGTAAAACTAATTTGTAATATAATTATGTTCCCTACAGGGTAACATTTAATTTAATTATTAGACACTGGTATCAAGGAATCACTCAGTTTCACTTTATGGCTCTCTCGCTACCCAGAAACCTCTGAGATACTGCAATTAATTCATATGCATCCTGCAGGAACAATATTATCTATTGTATTAACAGTGCACTGATTATAAGGGAGTCTGGAAAACAAAACTTTTAAAAAATTAGATACATTGTTATGGTTGAGGCCTTACCTTCATGTCCATCTGTAGAGTGTCTAGCACACTGCTCATGATGTAGAAATAAAATAATAAGTTATCAATTCACATCTTCAATGTGATGTGTTAAATAATCTCAAAATAAATACTAGTTCTAAACAATAGCCTTGTCCCCTGCCCCTCTTCCATTATCATTTTGCAAATCCTTCAAGGAAACTTTAGTTTCTCCATTTTTAAAGGTAACATTCCTCCGAAATAATGCCATCCTGTTATTCTTAGACCTCTTTCTGCCAGTTGCAGATTATACCACACACAATTTTAAACAATATTTAAAGGTCAAACCAATAAGCCACAGATATTGTTGAGCATCTTGTAAAATTCAAACAAACCTAGATAGAAGCCACAAGGGGGTACTTAGTAAAGCGATCAAGTACTTCTCAGTTTCACATATTTATTCAATGATTACCAGGGGCACAAAATAATCCACTTGTGCAGGAAACCGATGGGAAAGGAAAACTCTGCTGGAAATGCAATAAAATTGTCCTTGCAGAATTTCTTCTTTATCTCTTTTTCAGCCTCATGGAACGGAGAGATGTTACGTGGCTGCAAAACTTATTGTCCCTGAGGATATATAGTACAATCAAATGGACCACGGGTCATCACCGTGGAGGAACTTTCCCTCCTCGCTTATTTTAAAATCTTCTTTTCTTACTGGCCTAGCCACAGCATGCATGTCCATTTGGTTTGTATGCTACCACCACATCCTTGGCGTTTAGCAGCTATGGAGGGGAGCGAATGTTGCTCTCACCATTCCTGATTCCCACTGAATTTACGTAGGGGAGGATCCAGTAGAGTGTGGCTACCCTTCAGGTATATATGAAAAGCAGATCCTAGATTCTGGCTCTGTGTCCATCGAGTTTGAGGTTTCAAGCTTGGTTGTTTATTTTCCTTCATTTATTGTGTGATAAAGCTACATTGAAAAGGAAGCAGGTTATAATTTGTTTAGTTTATGGCATAATCTGTGATAATTCCCAGCTGTTTGAAAAAGAGTTGTAGAACTGCAGTTTGGCTGCCAGGAACACACCATCCCCTACATTTACAAGCTTCACCTTTTTATTGGATAATTCCATTGTTCCTGATGAACACAAATTAAACATTAAACCAGGGTCTCAAACTCAATTTACCTTAGGGCCAGTGCCAGTCCTCAAATCCTCCCAGCAGGCCAATAATGTCACTCATGCCGCCCAGAACCCACCTCCCAAAACTCTGCCCCCCACCAGCCTAAGGCTCTGGGAGGGAGTTTGGGTGAGGGAGGAGATCTGGGGTAGGGGATTGGTCTGCTGGCTCTGGGCTAGGGTAGGGAGTGCAGGAGGTGGGGGTGCAGGCTCTGGGAGGGTGCCCGGGGATGTGGTGCTTACCTGGGGCTCCAAGGCGGGGCAGTGCCCCTATGGCCAATGGGAAGCTGCAGGGGGGGTGCCTCAGGGCAGCATGGGAGGCACAGCCCCATCCCTCCCTGGGGCTGGCAGACACGCTCAGCGCGCAGGCAGACACGCTCAGCTCCACTGCACTGCGGGGGCCCCAGGCCATTGTAAATCGGCTGGGGGGGAAGGGGATAGTGCCCGGGGGCGGCAGGTGGTGCCAACGGAGAGACCCGGCCCCAAAACTGCTGGAGCCCCACAGGCCACATTGGGGAGGTTTGTGAGCCGCAAGTTTGAGACCCCTGCATTAGACCATTTTGGAGAGCATATGGCTGATTAATAATCTTTTTACAGTCAATGTCTCCTAAAGAGGATAGCATTCTAGATGCAATTTGTGAAATAGTGGCTGCACCACAATATAATCTAATCTTTGCTTTCAAGTTTTTTATGGAGCTAAAACCTTCCCTGAATTCAGTTCTGGAGCAATACAGAATTTCTTCTACTGCCTTATTCTGTGTTTATTCTATTTTGTTCACATGAAAGTTATTGGACTGGTTAGGTGAATATAGTTGAGCCAATATCTCCTCCCACCAATTTATTGCTACAAACTATTTACCTGACCATCATATTTAATTGGAAATTTTGTTGAGCCAGTACAGCTGTTTTCTTTTCCTGAATAGACTTTTTCCAATATATGATGCTTTCCTGTGGGAAATGTATGGATGTGGTTCCTCTCCACACACACAGGAGTTTCTGAACCACACAAACACCTTTATTTTCCACACTGTATAGGCTGTAAACATTACCAAACAGTTATTTTTAGTGGAAATGAAGGTCTCAGAATGTTGAGCCACTCCCAGTTATATTCTACTAAATTAGTGCTTGATGCCTCCTCAGAGCTAGTGAACACCCTCAACTCTCATTGACTGCTTAATTCCCCTATAGGGAAGTTTTTGTTACTCAAGGTCATGTAAATTCAGGGCCCACTGGGATATATACAAATCAAACGGTCCAGATTATATACTCAGGCTAAAATTTTCAGTACACGAGCACCCTGAGCTGGGCATCTAACCCCATATTTGTAAGGAGATGGTTGAAATTGTTTGACAAAGTATTTATGTTGAAAAATGGGGTTTTGTGGAGAGTGTTTTTGTGAAGATTGACTTTCAATTAAATTTATACTTTGAAAATATTTCTAAACAAAAAGTTGGAGGGGAATCAAAAAAGTCACTTAAAAATTGTGGAAAATGCCCACATTCTCTATTTTCCAACTTCTTCACACACACGCCACCCTGAAAAGTGCAGAGGGTGTTTTATTATTGTCATAGGTCTTCAGTATTCAGAGTTCAGTAGAGAAACAGGGAAGCTACATTAAACTGAAATGTGCAAATAAAAGCAGATCACTCATTCATTTGGTGTTGACCAAGAAAATGTTTTTGTAAAGTGTTTTCCAACTCAGGATATGTATTTAAGAGTCACATGTAATGTATTATAGATGTTAGCCATATTACTATACTTTAATTAGAAATAGCCCCTGCAATATCAAACAGTTGTCTTTTGTATAGTGGGTACGCACTGAGTAGCCAGAGAGACTATTAAAAAAATACAGGCTTTTTCCAAGTGCTAGCAACTAATACGAGCTCTGTCAACAACCATTGTAATTTTCCTGTTAGAAGTTAAAATCATGTAGATTGGCTGAACTGGCAGGAGGAAGATTTGGAAGAATGTTGACAGTTGATTGTTTTTGCTGGATTGGCCTTGGTACACTGGCATGTTGCAGTGAATGAGCACCACCTTTAAAGAAGAACATGGTATTTCCTTATTGCTGTGCTCTTTAATAGTGATTGTGATCTATTTAGATTGTAAGCTGTTAGGGGGCTTATTCCTTCACCCACTTACTTCCCTGGTCCTTCTCGCATGAACAGAGAGCAACAATACCCGAAGTCCAAAGGTGCAAACAATTCAATGTTTATTGGAGTGAACTTCCAGCAAGCATGATTCCAGTTTCCTTCCTTAGTATCCTCCTTCCCAGCTCTGACACCACAGAGCCTTACACCTGTGTCCCTGTTCCCATTCCTGCCCTTAGCAAAACATTATTCCAATTTCCTTACCCGCATTCCCTGTTCCCATCTCCCCCACCCACACACCCACCCCCTCCCACCCACACCCACTCACTCCCTCATTGACTACAGATTATATAGTAAAACTTGAGTTCTGCTTAGCTATACCTTAACCAATCATTTTCCTGAAATTTAACTAACCAATCCTAACATATTGTAACACGATTATGTAACCAATTATATCCCACCACCTTAATTAGTTTACACCCAGCAAAATTAATTATACAGCAGACAGGAACAATCACAGAACCAGACAGAGATTACACAGACAAACAATAGCAAAGTGGGAACTATAATGACAAGACAATACAGAAATGAGGATTTCACATCCCAGCTATTGATAAGTGAGTTCTTGCCAGACAGGATGCTACCAAACTAAGTTTCCTTTTACATTTTCTAGGCACTTCCCTTTCTCTGGAGGTGATAAGAATACAATCCTGTCCTGATAATTCCTAACAGCCCAATAGCACCTGATTTCAATGTGAGGATGTGACTGTTCGCTTCCTAGCTTATGGCTGCCTCTGCTGCTTAGCCAAAGGCCTTAGCCTAAGCACAGGGCCTCAGACTGTCACAGTAAGAGAAGGCCCTTACACCAGTAGACAGCGATTTTGATTCTTTCTTTTATACCTCTATAACTAGCCAAGTGATAAGAATACACCTAAATTCTTAGAGTATAGGCCTTTACAGACAGGCCTGAATATCTATATCCTAACATAAGCTCGTCAGGGAAGGGACTGTTTGCTGCTCTGTTGCAGGGGTACCTCACACAATGGGACCCCATTCTTCATTGGCTTAGGCCCTACTGTAATAAACATGATTAATAAATGAGTGATATTCTACTTTTAAACGATGAACAATACTAAGAGTATCCCAAAATAGGGTAAACATTCTGGGCTTACTCATACTGGCACAGGGAGAGAGCAAGCAAGAAGATGGGAAACATCTTTCTAAAAAGGGGTTGGTGAAATGCAGGTAGTAGGTGGGGACGTGGTGCATTTAGTAGAATTAGGGCAAGCTGGGGTTGGTTTACTTTGCACTGCCATTTGAAAATATAGTTGAGTCAGCTATAGTACAGTGACATTTCCCCCTCTGATTCCATGCACTGGTTCTATGCGCAAGCTCCCTTTCTACCTGTCGCTGGCATGTCTCAGGCAGACATTACTGCCTGCCATGTTGAGTATTTGGGGGCATACTGATCACATGCTTTGTTCCAAAGTTGATGTTTCTGTACATATATTCTCATTTTCATAAACTATACTCTGCTCAGCTGGGGTGGGGGTAACAGGACCAAACTGTTTGTTATACGAAACATGAAATACATGAGTTACAGAAGCAGAGAGTTGAGGGAGGGGAGGATGGAGGGATGCAGCACAATTAATCCAACCTTTCTAGCTATATTAAAGTTACTAGTAAATACATATTTTCTAATGCAGGAATTAATTAGCAAAGGTAAAAGATTAGTTCTTAAGGAGCCACTTTTAAATGAAAATGTGCTGAAGAATCACAGAATATCAGGGTTGGAAGGGACCTCAGGAGGTCATCTAGTCCAACCCCCTGCTCAAAGCAGGACCAATCCCCAATTTTTGCCCCAGATCCCTAAATGGCCCCCTCAAGGATTGAACTCACAACCTTGGGTTTAGCAGGCCAATGCTCAAACCACTGAAATTCAGTTCACAAGGGCAAAACAAACAGGATCTGGATAACTGGGATCTTTCTAATTTTTCCACAATGAAAAGCAAGCTTATAAAGCATAGAAATTACACATTTGTAGTACAGTGATTTCATATTTCAAAAAAAACACATTTTCTAGGCAGGCTGTTTTCTTTGCTACAGTGTATCTGTGGCCATAATAAAATAAGTCTTGTGAAGATCTATGTTTACAGGAAAGCTAAGTATCTGTGAAATATTTAACACCTCTTTCCCATTTACACTGAAATTTTTCCATGGCTTTTTCTTCATCCTTTATTGCCCATTATAGATGACTATTTATTAGCATAAAAGTCATTTTGTTTTAGACTGAAGGAAAGTCACATTCAAATTGCACATACCTGTTGAGGACCTCTTTTTCTTTCTATTTGCCTTTAAAACAAGTCCCCAGATGACCTCCTCCTACATGTACTGCTTTTCAGCAGGATCCCTCTTCCAAAGTACTAGCAGTTTTTCAAGCTTGATTACTGTAGTTAGCTTCTCAGATATCATGGTCACAAGCACTGTGTAAGGACCTAAATAGAACGGAGTGGTGGTTGCCAATGATTCATTCTTCTGAGAATTAAAATTGGATCTCTTTCACTACTTGGCCTAGGAGGAAGAATACCAAAGCTGACTGAGAATCTGTTGGTTTCCCCTGTGTCACAAGATGTACAAATAACTGAATTATATCCGCACTAGATCAGCAGCAAATATCCTTGTGCTTTTGGAAGATATTCTAGCTCTTGCAGGAACAGAGATAGTAGGATATATGGATCCAGCTCCTCAGCTGGTATAAGTCAACTGCTTAGTGCCATGGGCTTGAATGGAGCTACACTGATATACACCAACTGAGAATCTGGTTCTGTATCTTTAAGTTGCTGAATGAGGATTGAAGAGTAGACGTTTTTAGACATTAGCATGTCTATTATTCACTGATAAATATGATCTTTCGCAGCGCCTCCTGAATGGATTAGCTAGATGAATGTTCAAAGTTGTCATGAACCATATGTTGAAGTCCTTACTCCATTTCTCTCAGAGAGAGTTCCCAATGAAGACTGGTTGGATTATGATTTGCAGTAAAAACTGAACAGATGGTTCCCACCTTGTACAGAGAAAGGTGGTTAGGAACGCCTATCCTTTGTTCTGGATCCCACAGAGCAGTCTCCATTAGGTGGTGAAGGACAGGAGTAGGGAGGCAATGCACAGGTGAGTTGTATAGTGTTGACAGGAAATGCTTAGAGCAAGGACAATAAGATGGTGTAAACAGGAAAAAGTCAGTCTTGCATTCAGTGCCACCATCATGTGCTGGGTCTCTAATCTCTATATGGTGTCAGATTTGGAGCAAATAAAGACCCAACAGACCACAGAACATCCCTGCCCACCTATCAGTCCACCCAGAACAGCCAAAAAGCTGCACAAGACTAACTGCAGAACGGGTAAAAAAGAGGCCTTAAAGGAGAAAAACAAAACAAAGAACCCAGGGTCCAGCTATGGTGAATCCAGGCTGCAACAGGGAACTAGGATGGGAAATTAAGACACTGTAATAAAGGCTAGGCCCATAGCCACACCAGTTTGTTTTCCTCAACAGCCACACCTACACGTGGTGGCAACAAAGACAAAAAGGGGGAGGGGAAATCTATAGTCTGATCAATATAACAGCAGAGATTGCTACATCTGACACAGCCTTTGTCCAAGTACAACCCCGCATCAGAATTTGATTTCCATTGCCCTGAGGGATGGCCACTCCCAGTAAGCAGATTCCGGAGGCTACATCAGGCTTCTGATTTAGATCAGCAGAGGAGAAACAAGTTAACAGCCTGCTCTATACAATGGGACCTTTAGCAAAGATTATTATCCTTCCAGAAGACTCAGCTGCTCAGGTAAAACAGATCAATACAGCTAAAGGAAAACTGGATAAGCATTTCATGCTATGCTGCAATGTGATTTTTGAACAGGAATGGTTTTACTTACACAAGCAAGAGAACAGTGAGTCAGTGAAGGATTTCATAACAGCTCTATACACCTTAATCTGACATGGTATCAAGTATCAGAGGGGTAACTGTGTTAGTCTGTATCCACAAAAACAATGAGGAGTCTGGTGGCACCTTAAAGACTAACAGATTTATTTGGGCATAAGCTTTTGGTAGGTAGAGAAGTGGGCTTTTTACCCACCAAAAGCTTATGCCCAAATAAATCTGTTAGTCTTTAAGGTGCCACCAGACTCCTCATCGTTTTCTTAATCTGACACTGTACCTAGGGGGAGATGAATAAAGTACTTGCCATAGAGACTCATTGGGCGGAAGAACAGCCAGCTATCAGTGTGATGTCACATCTACTGTACCTCCCCCTCTTCCACAAACATCAACCGCTCTGAGACTTTCTTGCTGTAAATAAAGTACATGCTGATGTTTAGTGTCTCCCTCCCTCCAGCAATACATATCCACGCTATTCTGGGGCCCTACACAGCCCCCAGACTCTAGGCCTCCGGGGGTGGGGGGGGAGGGGGGCTGGCTTGGGGGGCAGGGGTTGAGTGCAGGCCTGGCCCTGCTGCAGAGCTCAGGGAAGTGGGGGCAGGAAGAGGCGGGGCTGGGGCTGGAGCAACATGCAGCTGTGCAGGGCACCAGGAAATTTGGGGCACCAAATTTCCTGGTGCCCTATGCAGCTGCATACTTTGCGTATGAGTAAGGATGGCCCTGCATGCATCCACACTTTTGCACTCTTTTCAAGCTATCTGACCCCTTCTCCTGAGGGGTGAGTGTACACTGATGTGTATCTACTCAGAGCTTCCCTGTCATGCACTCTTAGCCTTCTCTCACCTGCTTCACTCTCCCCCACCACCCAGCATTTTCAGCCAATGCTCTTTTTAAATACCTTGCCTGGTTAATGGGCTAATGAGCTCATTAACTGCCTAACCCCACTCTGTCCTGGTAATAAGGCACACCCAGTGGCGGATTAAAGATTTTGTTGCCCCTAGGCCCTGAAATAATTGCCGCCCCCACTGCCCCAGCTTGCCTCCGCCTCCTCCCCTGAGCACACCGCCAAATCCTGCTTCTCCCCGCTCCCTGCCCGTGCTTGCATGGGAAACAGCTTCGCGAAGGAGGGGGGAAGAGGGAGAAAACGCAGCATGCTCAGGAGAGGAGGCGGGGCCCGGGCGGGGATTTGGGGAAGGGGACCAATAGGGACAGGGAGGGGGCAGGGAATGGGTGGAGTTGGGGCGGGGCCAGGGGCGGAGGGCGGGAACCGGCACCAGGGGAAGCAACTTCTGGCTGCTACTATAAATTTGCGGCCCCTGCAAATTTGCCACCCTCAGCCTAGGCGTTAATACGCTGCTGGGCACACCCCTGACCAATTAGGCCTTTTATGGGGAATCTAATTAATGCTAATAGCAACTAGAGTGCTGGTACAAGTTCCATCTCTCACCACTGTTACAATCAGATTCCAAAATGATCCTAACCTCAGACTAGAGACAGTGAACAACATAGTTCCCTGAAGTCAATACATGAACAACAATCTTCTCAGGAATAACTTTGATGAGGAACCCACTGTAGAAGCCAAGGATATCAGGAGGGAAAACACCTCTGTCTGCACAGAAACAATAGCCATCCAGACCAGAATAATCACAAAGGGATCCGGAGAGGGCTATGCTTATGCTGAATAAAGAAACAGAATGCCACAAGAGCATGGCAGACCATTTCTCTGTGAATGCCACTGTCCAGCAAGGGACACTACATGCAGAAAAAAAATTTAAAAAGGGATTATGCAGCGGTCTGCCAGTCTAAATGAATGATAGCCATTGCCTTTCAAGAAAAAGATCCAAAAAGACACAGATTGCATAACCTGAGGTTTTAGGAGATGATAAAAAGAACCACCATGGATCACCACAATCACACTGGGAAAGTATAAAATAGACTTTAAAATAGACAGGTGCTGATGTAACAGTTATTCCAGAATCACTTTAGAGATGCCAAGCAGCGTATGCCTCATGAGCACTCCCCAATACAGAGCAGCACGATGCCCAAATAGAAAAAGAAGCCATACCCACTACACAGACATTTCAGAGGCTTTCCAGTGGGCATAAGATTTCATGTGGAAACTGACCACAAACTGCTAGTTGCTCTTCTAGGTTCAAAAATCTTGATGAGTTACCACTTAGGATACAACATTTTCAGATAAGACTCATAAGGTTTCAGTTTTTGATTCTCCCAGGTACACAAGCAATGTCACCACAGGTGATACACCAGTGTAAACAGGAGGAGCTTCTCTTAGAAGGTATCATATATGCAGTACTTCCTACTTGACCAACAGGGTGATATGAGTATCTGTGACTGGTAAACACCTCTAGCAAATAGATTCAGCTCTCTAGAACACTTGATGAGAAGGAAGTTGAGGTCCACTATTCCAACCATCCTTTCCCACCCCTGCTGGCCTGACTCCCTTAGACTTCAGAAATTCAATAACAAACCCATGAGAAGAAGGACTTTGTCAGTGACAAAGGGTCAAATCCTTGGCAATACTGACTCCAGGAGATCATGTTTGGGTGAAAGATTCTCAAAAAGAAGGGAGAGTGTAAGGATGTGCCAGGACATCTCAATTCTATTTTGTAAGGGTGTCAGCAGGAGTCATTTATCAGAATCAGTGTCATTTTGTGCTGTCACCAGGTGGACCTCCAATACACCCTAAGACTGAACCTGTGAACAACACCCCATCTACCCATACAGAATTACCAGCATGTCCTTCAAATCTTCTCCCTCAAAGGAGATATCCCACTAGAGAAAGAGTCTACAGCATTACTGGAGGATTACATAAGACATTGAGAATTAAAGAAAGTCAAAGGACTAGTCGCCAAATGTCTTAAAGGGGCAGAATAAATCCCTGACACAAGACTGAAGGTTCAGGTAGCATACCCTGTCTTTCATAGGACTGTTTACTCTTGTTTTGTGTAGATAATTTATTCCTACTATATGTTCGATATAATATTTGAATAAAGATTTTAATTGTCCTTTCGTTTTCTAAAAGGAAGGTGTGGTGTTTGTTGTGAATGGTTAGAGTGGCCAATAGGGGACATAGACAAGGACGTAAGACCATGTAAACAGGAAATAAAGTCAGTCAGTCTTGACTTCACTCCAACCACAGTGTGTTAGGTCTCTAATTTCCTTGAGGATGGCAGATTGAGAAAAGGTAGATTTTTCTCTAGGATGCTAGGAGGAACAATTTAATATATCACTCTGGCCCAATATACAAATGTATGCAGATGAAACAATGTCTGCTGAGAGACTTATTACATTTTATCATTACAAATAAGAGATCCAGGCTATAGTGTATTTGTATTACCTGGTCTGCACACATTTACACATCCTTGGTCCACAGTGATTGTTCAGTAGTAGTACGACCACCTTACTAATCAATGTACGATCTTCATTATTAGTCTGTTTTTTCCTTCCTCTCCACAGTTTAGACATTATCTTCCACCATCCCCTATAGCTTCACTATGCTTTCCTCAAAAATATTTGAGGACAACAATCCATTCAGAGACCATATACTGTAAAATGTTGGTGGTATTTGCCTGAAATACACCACCCTGATAACAGGTATGAACTGGGAAAGGGTTAAATAGGTTAAGTCAACTTACTGAAGTAGATGACTTTTACATCAGCTGGTGTGAATGGGTTTCCCATTCTTGCTCCCACAAACACTGGCTGATAGGCCCCTTTTTATGAAAGGGCACCTCTAGCAAATGTTTTTATTGTAGTTTATGCTCCAGGAACATCACATTACAACACTCACACAAAGTCCACCTTCCTGTTTTCTGGTAAGGTCTTTTATATTGCTTGCTTTCTTCTCAGCGCTATCCAGCTGGTGAACTAATTAGCACATCAGGCTCCCTACAGGTGAAAGTGATCCCTCCTAAACCCAATCAAGCTACTTAACTCCCTCCTATGTCAGCCATATCTAGTTTCCTGGGTGATCTAACTGGCCCATATATTTGTCTTTAAAGGGCTTTGTTTGTAGCTGCTAATGGCACCCTAACACATCTGAAGATAAGAGAAGAAGGATTAGCTCCCTTGGAACAGAGGATTTAAGGTATCCTCAGAGAAGAGTACAGGATACCAACAACCATAGCAAGAAAATTTAGGTTGAATTTTATTGTAACATTGTTTCTTTGTTAATACCCAAACCCCTCAAAAGAAGGGTGATGAGTTTGGACTCCAGGTAGTATGGGTGCTTTGTTTGGAGTAATTCTGTATGTATAAATTTCATTCCTCCCATGTGAAAAGCACCTGCTCACAACTACTTTAGAACACTCATGTTCATACAAAACATGCCCTTTATTGTCCCGTGATTCACTTTATTCCTTGCTACTAGAGAAATTCTTATGTATTGGTTCAAAAAACCTCAACCCTAAATTGAAGCATTGGCTTCACAAGCCTTTCTTAAGGGTACAGTTCTTCAAATTAGAGAACAAATTTAACAGTAAGTTAGACTTTCTATTCCAGACTCAACCTAGTACTGTTTCATAAGATCCATTTTAATGACTTTTTTCTGTATTGTTTCACTAAACAGCATTTCACGAATGCTGGTATGAGTGAGTGTATTTTAGATTGTTGATATACTGACTGGTTGGGTTGGTAATAGTTTAAAACTTTTCTTGCATTTCATTCAAGCTTCCACTTCCTGTTGAGTAAATCCCTTCACGCTGTTGAAATGACTGATTAGCAGACTTTTAAGAGATACTTTATTGTTGCGTTCAAATCTACTGTGTCTTCAAACATTATTAGTTCGCTACCTGTTTTCATGGATCTTTATAATGAAACAGGTTTCAGAGTAACAGCCGTGTTAGTCTGTATTCGCAAAAAGAAAAGGAGTACTTGTGGCACCTTAGAGACTAACCAATTTATTTGAGCATGAGCTTTCGTGAGCTACAGCTCACTTCATCAGATGCATACCGTGGAAACTGCAGCAGACTTTATATATACACAGAGAATATGAAACAATACCTCCTCCCACCCCATTGTCCTTATGCTGGATGACTTTGTGTTCAGACCCAATATGCATATTATGTAGCTTACTCCAGTTCTCATATGACCTTTGTTTAGTAAAACCACAATATCGCAAAGAAATTGTATCCTCTGCAGGTATATTATTATTTTACAAATCTGTATTGTTACCTACTTTTTCACTTTGCAAAAGATTGAAAGGTTATTGGATAGCCATATTCTGTCTTTCATACCCTATCACATCTTTCTTGTCTCAGATGATGAATTCTTTGCAGTCAAACAATCCTTTCAGTTTTTTCACAGGATTTCAAAGTAGTCTCAGGGAAGAAATTTATTTTCACCGAGGTTTTCATTAATAATAGACTCAAGTAAGGTCAACATTCTGAAATAAACAAGACTGTGGAGCTATAAGTCTACACTGTGCCAAGGTGTAAGCTACTCCCCTGGTAATAGAGTAACAGCCGTGTTAGTCTGTATTCGCAAAAAGAAAAGGAGTACTTGTGGCACCTTAGAGACTAACCAATTTATTTGATCATAAGCTTTCGTGAGCTACAGCTCACTTCATTGGATGCATACTGTGGAAAGTGTAGAAGATCTTTTTATACACACAAAGCATGAAAAATTACCTCCCCTCACTCCACTCTCCTGCTGGTAATAGCTTATCTAAAGTGATCACTCTCCTTACAATGTGTATGATAATCAAGTTGAGCCATTTCCAGCACAAATCCAGGTTTTCTCACACCCCCCACCCCCCCACACACACACACAAACCCACTCTCCTGCTGGTAATAGCTTATCTAAAGTGACCACTCTCCTTACAATGTGTATGATAATCAAGGTGGGCCATTTCCAGCACAAATCCAGGGTTTAACAAGAACGTCTGAGGAGGGGGGGGTAGGAAAAAACAAGGGGAAATAGGTTACCTTGCATAATGACTTAGCCACCCACAGTCTCTATTCAAGCCTAAGTTAATTGTATCCAATTTGCAAATGAATTCCAATTCAACAGTTTCTCGCTGGAGTCTGGATTTGAAGTTTTTTTGTTGTAATATCGCAACTTTCATGTCTGTAATCGCGTGACCAGAGAGATTGAAGTGTTCTCCGACTGGTTTATGAATGTTATAATTCTTGACATCTGATTTGTGTGCATTTATTCTTTTACGTAGAGACTGTCCAGTTTGACCAATGTACATGGCAGAGGGGCATTGCTGGCACATGATGGCATATATCACATTGGTGGATGTGCAGGTGAACGAACCTCTGATAGTGTGGCTGATGTTATTAGGCCCTGTGATGGTGTCCCCTGAATAGATATGTGGGCACAGTTGGCAACGGGTTTTGTTGCAAGGATAGGTTCCTGGGTTAGTGGTTCTGTTGTGTGGTATGTGGTTGCGGGTGAGCATTTGCTTCAGGTTGGGGGGCTGTCTGTAGGCAAGGACTGGCCTGTCTCCCAAGATTTGTGAGAATGTTGGGTCATCCTTCAGGATAGGTTGTAGATCCTTAATAATGCGTTGGAGGGGTTTTAGTTGGCGGCTGAAGGTGACGGCTAGTGGCGTTCTGTTATTTTCTTTGTTAGGCCTGTCCTGTAGTAGGTGACTTCTGGAACTCTTCTGGCTCTATCAATCTGTTTCTTCACTTCCGCAGGTGGGTATTGTAGTTGTAAGAATGCTTGATAGAGATCTTGTAGGTGTTTGTCTCTGTCTGAGGGGTTGGAGCAAATGCGGTTGTATCATAGAATCATAGAATCATAGAATATCAGGATTGGAAGGGACCTCAGGAGGTCATCTAGTCCAACCCCCTGCTCAAAGCAGGGCCAATCCCCAATTTTTGCCCCAGGTCCCTAAATGGCCCCCTCCAGGATTGAACTCACAACCCTGGGTTTAGCAGGCCAATGCTCAAACCACTGAGCTATCCCTCCCCCCATCGCAGAGCTTGGCTATAGACGATGGATCGTGTGGTGTGGTCAGGGTGAAAGCTGGAGGCATGTAGGTAGGAATAGTGGTCAGTAGGTTTCCGGTATAGGGTGGTGTTTATGTGACCATCGTTTATTAGCACTGTAGTGTCCAGGAAGTGGATCTCTTGTGTGGACTGGACCAGGCTGAGGTTGATGGTGGGATGGAAATTGTTGAAATCATGGTGGAATTCCTCAAGGGCTTCTTTTCCATGGGTCCAGATGATGAAGATGTCATCAATATAGCGCAAGTAGAGTAGGGGCGTTAGGGGACAAGAGCTGAGGAAGCGTTGTTCTAAGTCAGCCATAAAAATGTTGGCATACTGTGGGGCCATGCGGGTACCCATAGCAGTGCCGCTATTCTGAAGGTATACATTGTCCCCAAATGTAAAATAGTTATGGGTAAGGACAAAGTCACAAAGTTCAGCCACCAGGTTAGCCGTGACATTATCGGGGATAGTGTTCTTGACGGCTCGTAGTCCATCTTTGTGTGGAATGTTGGTGTAGAGGGCTTCTACATCCATAGTGGCCAGGATGGTGTTATCAGGAAGATCACCGATGGATTGTAGTTTCCTCAGGAAGTCAGTGGTGTCTCGAAGGTAGCTGGGAGTGCTGGTAGCGTAGGGCCTGAGGAGGGAGTCTACATAGCCAGACAATCCTGCTGTCAGGGTGCCAATGCCTGAGATGATGGGGCACCCAGGATTTCCAGGTTTATGGATCTTGGGTAGTAGATAGAATATCCCAGGTTGGGGTTCCAGGGGTGTGTCCGTGCGGATTTGATCTTCTGCTTTTTCAGGGAGTTTCTTGAGCAAATGCTGTAGTTTCTTTTGGTAACTCTCAGTGGGATCAGAGGGTAATGGCTTGTAGAAAGTGGTGTTGGAGAGCTGCTGAGCAGCCTTTTGTTCATATTCCGACCTATTCATGATGACAACAGCACCTCCTTTGTCAGCCTTTTTGATTATGATGTCAGAGTTGTTTCTGAGGCTGTGGATGGCATTGTGTTCCACACGGCTGAGGTTATGGGGCAAGTGGTGCTGCTTTTCCACAATTTCAGCCCGTGCACGTCGGCGGAAGCACTCTATGTAGAAGTCCAGTCTGCTGTTTCAACCTTCAGGAGGAGTCCACCTAGAATCCTTCTTTCTGTAGTGTTGGTAGGGAGTCTCTGTGGATTAGTATGTTGTTCAGAAGTATGTTGGAAATATTCCTTGAGTCAGAGACGTTGAAAATAGGATTCTAGGTCACCACAGAACTGTATCATGTTCGTGGGGGTGGAGGGGCAGAAGGAGAGGCCCCGAGATAGGACAGCTGCTTCTGCTGGGCTGAGAGTATAGTTGGATAGGTTAACAATATTGCTGGGTGGGTTGAGGGAACCATTGCTGTGGCCCCTTGTGGCTTGTAGTAGTTTAGAAAGTTTAGTGTCCTTTTTCTTTTGTAGAGAAGCAAAGTATGTGTTGTAAATAGCTTGTCTAGTTTTAGTAAAGTCCAGCCACGAGGAAGTTTGTGTGGAAGGTTGGTTTTTTATGAGAGTATCCATTTTTGAGAGCTCATTCTTAATCTTTCCCTGTTTGCTGTAGAGGATGTTGATCAGGTGGTTCCGCAGTTTCTTTGAGAGCGTGTGGCACAAGCTGTCAGCATAGTCTGTGTGGTATGTAGATTGTAATGGATTTTTTACCTTCAGTCCTTTTGGTACGATTCCATCTGTTTGCATTTGGAAAGGAAGATGATGTCTGTCTGTATCTGTACAACATAACATTCATAAACCAGTCGGAGAACACTTCAATCTCTCTGGTCACGCGATTACAGACATGAAAGTTGCGATATTACAACAAAAAAACTTCAAATCCAGACTCCAGCGAGAAACTGTTGAATTGGAATTCATTTGCAAATTGGATACAATTAACTTAGGCTTGAATATAGACTGTGGGTGGCTAAGTCATTATGCAAGGTAACCTATTTCCCCTTGTTTTTTCCTACACCCCCCCCCCCCCCAGACGTTCTTGTTAAACCCTGGATTTGTGCTGGAAATGGCCCACCTTGATTATCATACACATTGTAAGGAGAGTGGTCACTTTAGATAAGCTATTACTAGCAGGAGAGTGGGTTTGTGTGTGTGTGGGCGGGGGTGTGTGAGTGAGAAAACCTGGATTTGTGCTGGAAATGGCTCAACTTGATTATCATACACATTGTAAGGAGAGTGATCACTTTAGATAAGCTATTACCAGCAGGAGAGTGGGGTGAGGGGAGGTAATTTTTCATGCTTTGTGTGTATAAAAAGATCTTCTACACTTTCCACAGTATGCATCCGATGAAGTGAGCTGTAGCTCACGAAAGCTTATGCTCAAATAAATTGGTTAGTCTCTAAGGTGCCACAAGTACTCCTTTTCTTTTTCCCCTGGTAATGTCCCTCAGGCATGTTTAATACTAACATATAGATTCTTCCTATATTCAAGCACAACTTGTCTCTTGTTACAATCAAACCTTATATTATAACATGCAAAATACAGGAAGAAATAAAGTGTTGAAAAAGTAGTGTTAAATAGCTAATTTGTAAAAGTAGAAAAGTGACAAATTGTAAAGTCACATATACAAACTACAGGCCAGATTCTGTAACTCTTTTTCACATGGAATAAAACCTTACTCTTCAAATAGATCCCTGAAGTCAATAACTGTACTCAGGGAGTAAGGTACTATTCAACATGAATGCGTGTGTCTGAATCTAACCAGCTAATAATAATCCAATGAAATAAAAAAAATCACATATTTACAGATGTACTCTTTTAAACTATAATTATTTTTCTCCGTCATGCCATAGTTAGGAATATGCAGCTGAGCAACAATTATATTCATTTTTTTTCATGATTACTGAGGTGCCTGATTGACAGCTTTAACAAGTGGAGTTCTCTAAGCAAAGAATAGGAACAGCTCAGACAATGAGTGCAAGCTGCCCTGCACTGCTCCTGCCCTGACATAGTTCAGCTCACACAACTCATTCATTCTTTGACTTCTCTGCTGAGATACCAACCAGGAGGACAAATTAGTTCCAACTGTGCTGTGTCTTGATACTTACCCACAGCTGTTTGGACTGAGACCACTGGAAAGAGCTATTGGAAGATAACAGCTTTTAGTCCCTACCAGCCAGGATTGGATTGCTACTTGTAATCCAGAAACATCTAGTCCCTGCTTCTATTTTCTGACCAGTTGGCGGCATTAATAGATTCCACATTCATCACTGTAGAAGCTTCTTGCATTTATTCACTTTCTGCAGTGGAGTGGCATTGATCCATTGAGCATAATTTTAGAGACACTGGATATGCTTTCTGCTCTCATAATAAAACTGATGCAGTGGCATCATTGCATGAAAGTGTAGGGTTAGAGAACCCTGTGCTACAGGATGAGCTGCCAGGTGCCAGAATCAGTGCTGACTGAAGTTGAGGGTATGGAAAATAATACCTTTCTAGTACAGGTTGCTTTCTATATCTCCTGGAAATCATGGAACATACCTCACTGTCCTCTGCACTGCCCATCTTGCTCTGATACCAACTCATCTGTGGCCAGGATCCTGCTCTCTCACCCTTCCATGGCTATATATGACTTAAAAAGGCACCAAAGCGAGGACAGGATGGGGAGAGGTCAAACAGAGTACTGTACAACACATCTTGTGGACTATAGAACTGTTCTCCTTACCAGCCCTATCTACAGATGCTTAGAGGGGCATTACTGGTGCTGGATGTGTTAAGATTGAGCTGGGAGTAGTGCTGGAAAGTAACCAATAGATCTCTTACTATTAGTATCCACTGGCCAAAACTCCAGGAGTTGCTGTGCTTAGACACACAAACACAGCCGCTGGACCGTAATAGCAGGTCCAACACCACTCTTCCCCCAGCCCTGCAGAACTCTCCTGCACAGAACCCATTTCCTAGGTCTTTTTGCAACAGAGAGGATTTCAACTGAACGGGGCGGGGGGTGACATTTTAGTGATGAATTCGAATGGAGAAATGTTCAGGTTTGCCCTTTCTAGACGATAATCCTCTTGGAAATTTGACCAGTATTCATCCTTGCCGTGGGCAGGTGACAGTGTCAATAATGACATATGGCATCATGTCATCAAAGTCAAACAAACTTCACTCCGCACTTGTCGGCAATCTTCAGGCTTTAATCAGTATAATTTCAGCCTGTGTACATTCCAGCTGTTTCATATTGTAAAGGTTTATCCTTTATTAACTACAGTGGGAGAAACGTTCCCTTTTCAGGCAATCTGCCAGGTATAGCTATGTCATGTAATAAATATAGTGTAGTCTCTGAGAACCATTCATTTACAATGCAGAGCAGATGTGTAAAAATACACCAAAAGGACGGTGACAAAACAGTAAAAACAAAAGACATTTGCAATTAAGGGTGAATTACACTGAAATTGCTGCTCCCTACACGATGCTTCTCTGAGCTCCCCACACTGCGTGACACTTTTCTTCAAAATAACTGCAACCAGCCGGATGATATCCCTTTCTTCCTTTCCCTCACCTATTTAACATTTTGCTCGGGGATGCTCTGTCCCCAACACCACATTCTTAGAGCTAACCTTTAATACATAAGGTTCTGTGAATATAGGACTTGATATACTTCTCACTTACAGCAGTGTAAATCCAAATGAACTACACTGAGAAGCCAAAAGAAAAGAAGTACTTTTGGCACCTTAGAGACTAACCAATTTACCTGAGCATAAGCTTCCGTGAGCTACAGCTCACTTCATCGGATGCATACTGTGGAAAGTTTAGAAGATCTTATTATATACACACAAAGCATGAAAAAATACTTCCTCCCATCCCACTCTCCTGCTGGTAATAGCTTATCTAAAGTGATCACTCTCCTTACAACGTGTATGATAATCAAGGTGGGCCATTTCCAGCACAAATCCAGGGTTTAACAAGAACGTCGGGGGGGAGGGTAGGAAAAAACAAGGGAAAATAGGCTACCTTGCACAATGACTAAGCCACTCCCAGTCTCTATTCAAGCCTAAGTTAATTGTATCCAATTTGCAAATGAATTCCAATTCAGCAGTTTCTCGCTGGAGTCTGGATTTGAAGTTTTTTTGTTGTAAAATAGCGACTTTCATGTCTGTAATCGCGTGACCAGAGAGATTGAAGTGTTCTCCGACTGGTTTATGAATGTTATAATTCTTGACATCTGATTTGTGTCCATTTACTCTTTTACGTAGAGACTGTCCAGTTTGACCAATGTACATGGCAGAGGGGCATTGCTGGCACATGATGGCATATATCACATTGGTGGATGTGCAGGTGAACGAGCCTCTGATAGTGTGGCTGATGTTATTAGGCCCTGTGATGGTGTCCCCTGAATAGATATGTGGGCACAGTTGGCAACGGGTTTTGTTGCAAGGATAGGTTCCTGGGTTAGTGGTTCCGTTGTGTGGTATGTGGTTGCTGGTGAGTATTTGCTTCAGGTTGGGGGGCTGTCTGTAGGCAAGGACTGGCCTGTCTCCCAAGATTTGGGAAGCCAATGAAGTAACTGCACTGAGGCCAAGGGTGAAAAAAACAGTGTAACAGGTGAATCAGGGTGAATAAGTACTGTTTGCAGTACATAAGTAAATAAGCCTGATTGCAGTGATAACTGAGAGCAGAAGGTGGGTCAGAAGGCAGCTAGACAGATATAACTGGGGATAGCTAGATTGGAAAACCTAGATGGAAAGATTGAACGGGGGGGTTGGACTTGTCTGTGAGAAGCTGTGGTTACAGAAAAGCTGCACTCTACCCCTTTTGGTCTCTCTCCAAAGTGACAGGCATGGCTTCCTCTCTCACGGTTCAACCACTCTTGTATTGGATCTCTGGGCTGCAGCCTGCCCCTTCTCCCCCATTTATCAACCATGTTAACATGACAGGCCCAAATGCATTTGGCCCCTGTAAGCACTTTACCCCCAGAGACGTGGAGCTGATTAAAGTGCCTTTCCCCAAGGACGCTTGGTATTCCTTCTGATAAAACGATGGCAACAATAAGGTGTTGTTTCCTGTTGGTTTCCATCTTACAGCCCCCTTTGGTTTAATCCCATGCATTCAGGCAGGATAATAGCACAGGTAACTAGAAAGGCATATAATAGTTATAAAAACCACACAACTCCCTTACTCTCCACAGAAGCATTCATTGATAATCATTGATTTAGGATTAAAAAGGAGTTAGGATCCAATTCTGCAACATTTTAGAACTACTGAACATGAAAATGAAGCCACTACTGTACCTAAGAATGATTAAAATACAATATCATCACTGGTTCAGTTTGTATAAAACTACATTGTAGCTTTACTTCTGTATTATTGTCTTTTTTTTTTTTTAAATACACCTATCAGGTAGGAACTATGTACAGTGTCTAGCACAATGGGCCCCCTGGATCCTAACCGAGGCAACTAGACACTATCAAAATGCACATCATGATAGCGTTCCAGCCTTTAGACTTGGTTAGCAACCTTGGAGGGGCTTCGCTACTATTCTGCAGCCTTGGAGAAGGAAACTTTCTCCTCCAGTTTCACCCAAAGAGTTCCCAGAGGGCAGAATTTAAGTCTCAGTGTCTTTTATTAGCATAGCTTTCAGTATAAGACACATTCTTATCTGAACACTGACGCCTTTGCTGTTTGAGGGTACTTGACATCCTAGTAGTTAGCTGTTTCTATCGTTAGCTGAATTATATTCACTTAAAAATAAAGTGCAAGTTCAATACAAATTTGCATTGTATTTTGTGTACAGCACAGAGATTCCATTGTTTGTGCTCGTGGGAATGTATTGATATTTTAGGTTCTATTTCTCTTTAAAGACTGGTTGTGAATACTTGATATTTGGGGGGGAGTTAAGTTTGCATTTTGAATAATTTGCAATATTTTGAAATCAAAATAACTGCATTAACATATCAAGTTGATTTTAAACAAACAATGATACAGAAAATGTCATGGAAAATAGTGGAAGAAATATAAATGAGGGTACTTGTAACACCTATGATATACAAATTCTATTTGACTAAGAACCCTCTGCTACAAAATGCACTCAAAAATGTATCCTAGATTCTTGTCTGGTAATGGCATGCTTCTAGACAATGTTGATCTGATGGGGCAGGATAGATACATTCAGGTTCATCCTCTCATTCCCCATCCAGCCCTAATAGCCAATTTTCTGCCTTAAGAGACTGTCTCACAGTGTCTTCGAACTTCTTGCTTCACATCTTAATCTCAGAATAATTCAGAATAACTCCATTGAATTCAACTAAATTACTCCACTGGAAGTGAGACTGGAATTTTGCCTAATGAGTATAATTTTGCTTCACTTTTATTAGGTCACTTGAGTTCATGTGATTTTTGTTGGTCCTTTATGATAGGTTTCACTGGATTCTCAAATATAATACAGGCATAAATGAGAATGGAATCAAGCACACTGTATTTAACTGTATGCAAATTCCAGTTTAACATTTCAAATACTTTCCTAGCCTTTTTATATTTCATGTATGTCATTGTCAAAATGTAACAAAAGTTCAATCCCTGCAATGATCTAAATTTTCCATAGGGATAATTACCTTTTGCTATTTCAAGTTGTTATCAGCCAAGGAGATGGGAAAAAAAAGGTTATGCATATCCTGGGGGTTACATTCTTAAAAGGAGCAGAAAACTGAAGGGGAGATTTCTAAAGATACATTCATTTGTGCTCTGCTATCGGCAAAAGTGCAGGGTAGCTTCTAACAAATCAATGCAACCTAAAGCAAAATTCACACGTTGTCTGATATGACAAAAGTAAGCTGAACACCAGCCTTCAGGACCAGAGAGCTGGCAAAGCTAATAACACAATTTAGTCTTCTATTAACAATTGGTTGTGGCATAATATAGATGGTTCATTTTGAAGAAAAAAAATATTAAAACTCAAAATGCTTTGTAAAAAGAATTTACAATTGTTTTGTTCCTTATAGTTCACTCCTCTTAATCCTACCACTGGCCTCCTAACCTTGCCAACATCTCCTATTGTTACTTACCAGTTTGAACTACATAGACTACTAGTCATGTAGGTAGATAAAAGGCCATCAGTAGCTTCAGGTTAGGTTCCCTCTAGAAGGGAAGTGGAAACCTCAAATAGAGAGGTTTCAGAGTAGCAGCGGTGTTAGTCTGTATTCACAAAAAGAAAAGGAGAACTTGTGGCACCTTAGAGACTAACAAATTTATTTGAGCATAAGCTTTCGTGACCTACAGCTCACTTCATTGGATGCATCGGATGAAGTAAGCTGTAGCTCACGAAAGCTTATGCTCAAATAAATTTGTTAGTCAAATAGAGAGGCCATTTGGAGATGATACTGTTGGCTTGTCTCTTTTGCCAATATCAGAGCACAAATTAACAAATCAGTGCTAGCCAGACCATTAATAATGTTCAAAGGTCAGAGCCCAGCTACAAGCCTTCAGGAACAATGACATTATTACTCTCTCACACTTCCTTTTCTCATTCCAAACAGGCTGTGACATAACTACAATGCAAAGACAACAAAATCAGCAAAGTCAGTGTCTCTCACAGGAATTTTCATTCTTCACCCTTCTCGGCTCAGTCAAGTTGAATGTGAGAAGCGTGCTCTTTACAGCTAATTTAGATTCTTGCCTACTGCTGTTACTCCTACCGCATCTTGTCTGTAAGTATTCTTAGGTCAGTATTCTAATGTCCTACTGGAAAAAGTGACTGGTTTGCAAACATCTGTTCCTGGAAAAGCTTTTTCAGAGAACTGAATTTGGTGAAATGCCACCTTTAGGGAAGATATTTAATTTAATATATTGTTGATATAAATTTCACTGCAAAAATATTTTCTAAGACCTTTTTCGTCCTCATAAAAAACACTGTTAGTTAGCAGTATAGTTTTAGTGATGACAAAGGGGCCAGATTCTCAACAGATGACTTCAATGGCGCTATATCAGTTTATACCAGCTGATAATCTGGTTTTGGGGACTTTTGTTCCAGATCACAAGTATTTGGCAGGTTAGCCCAACCAGCTGTATCTTAAGGGCCAGTTAATTGGCTGGTGCAAATGGGCACTGATCCAGGAAATTCACCCACTTACATGAATTGTGGATCTGCCCCTAAATCTATTCCATAAAACATCTGCCTTCCTGCATCTAAAATTAACATTCTTCCCGCAAACACTATTAGACATCTTTTCTTATCCAAAATTAAAACTTGATTACATAAGTTTTATATTTACAGTGAGACACTATTTATACAGCATATGGCTATCGTAATGAAAAATATAAAAGTCATTGTAGTGGCACTAGTCACCTTTGGGCCAACCCGGCAGGTCCAAAGTAGCCCAGCAATATGATTTGGTGAGCCCACAGCATAATGACACTCATCCTAGACTCTCTTCATACCATCTTAATTCAGCAGCCCCCACTTCCTCCACAATTCCAACCAACCACCCTCTCCTCTTTCCTCACACCAGTCTTCCATCTTATCTGATACCCATTCCTTTCACACCCACATGAGTTGCTGGAATTGGCCCCAGGCAGTATTTTTTATGCAGCTCACAAATTCTGCATTAACTCCTCTCAATTTCCACAACTGTATATGTCTGTGAAATATAAACAAATGGATCATGTAAACTGGAGAGTCATGGTAGAATTTTATGGGAGGACCCTGATTGTGTCTGTGTATATCATTTTTTAGAAAGTATTGTAATATCTTGGCACTAAAAGCTATTCAAAATTCTAAAGTAACATTCTGCCTCGCTTTACTCCTCCTCCATCTCCTCTCCCTTTGTTTCTTCACTTGAGGTTTTCTTTCCTTCAACTGTATGTAGTACCTCTTTCCCTCCATCTATGTCAGTATCCATTTTCCTGCAATCTAACTATTCTCCCTTTTCAACTTTCTCTTCTCCTTCTTCCCCACACCCCACCCTTTTTGCTCTCTTCTTCTTTTTGGATTATTCTTTCATTCTCTCCCTCCCTCTTCCCTAACTCCACTTTCGTCCACTTTCTGCCCCTTACATGTTCTCTCTCTTTCATATTCACTGATGCTCACCACAAAACTAGTGTCCTCAGTCATTCCCTATGTGACTA
Organism: Caretta caretta; assembly: GCF_965140235.1. NCBI lineage: Eukaryota > Metazoa > Chordata > Testudines > Cheloniidae > Caretta > Caretta caretta. The sequence continues at coordinate 48,492,274 of NC_134216.1, read as the reverse complement.
CTGCCACTGGTTCCCCTGCATCACTCAAACAAACACATTTCCACTTGCCCTGATGCCCTTAGAGATTGTCATTGGGCAACTCCTTGCCCTTGCTCCCTCCCCCAGTCCTAGAAGGAGAACCACAGAGAGGATCCTTCACCCACTCTCCCTGAAGACATTATTCTCAGCAAATGGTATTGAGGAGGCGAACTGAACTGGGATCCCCTTGTTCTTGTTAGGAAATGGAGCATAGATCAGTCCTCCTATTCTACACCCGCAGACCGGCTTTGTGGTCCAATAATGGGATTATCAATTATGCATTTGTCCACTCTTCTAACAGCCCAATCTGGACCTGGTGTTTTGGCTAAAACATAATAAAGCTATCTATCAAATACAGAAGGCATTTCCCTTGGATACCTGAGTGCCACAGCAGCACACCAAGTAGAAATACAACTACAAAATGGAAATGCAGATTTTATTTCCTCCGTGATACAAATAACAATTTTATAGGGGGCTATGGATTGAATTAGTGACCTTCGGTGGGCAATGTTGCATCCTGGTATCAATACAGCTGAGCAAAATTTTTCAGATGAAACTTTTTGTTGCTGAAAAATACATATTCATGTTGGCTGAAACATTAAATTTGTCTCACTTAATTTTTGCAGTCAAAAAACTCCCACAATTTAAAAAGAAATGTTGTTTTGACATTTTGAAGAAACATTTTAATTTTTCAATTTGAAATGACATTTCATTTTGAATTTTATTTCAGTTTTATTAAAAAAACAAACCAGTTTTATTAAAAAAGGTTTAAAAACTCAAAAAGAAAAGATGATATTTTGTTTTGGGTTGAATTAAATGTTTCATTTGATCTACAATTAATTTTTTCAACTTCTGTGTCTAGAAGAAAGCTTCAAAAAAAAAAAAAACAGTTTTGTTTCCGGTTGACCCATTTTAGTATTCATGTCAATCTTTAGGTGCATTTTTCCTTCTGCTTTGAATTATAACTAAATCACCAGGGTGTTTACAAATCTAAAGTGAATAATTTCTGTATACGTCATCCTTCTGCACTCCAACCCCCACCGCTGTTTGTCACTTCTACTTGTAGTGTCACACCTTATGCCTTATACTGTAAGCTCTTTTGGACAGAGACTGTCTTTTTGTCAAGAATTATAACATTATTATTATTATTATTATAACATTCAAAAACCAGTCGGAGAACACTTCAATCTCTCTGGTCACTCGATTACAGACTTAAAAGTGGCAATTCTTCAACAAAAAAACTTCAAAAATCAAAAACAGACTCCAACGAGAGACTGCTGAAGTGGAATTAATTTGCAAACTGAATACAATTAACTTAGGCTTGAATAAAGGCTGGGAGTGGATGGGTCATTACACAAAGTAAAACTATTTCCCCATGTTGCTGGAAATGGCCCACCTTGATTATCACTACAAAAGGCTTTTTTCCCCCAGCTCTCCTGCTGGTAATAGCTCATCTTAAGTGATCTCTCTCCTTACAGTAAGAAAAGGAGTACTTGTGGCACCTTAGAGACTAACCAATTTATTTGAGCATGAGCTTTCGTGAGCTACAGCTCACTTGATGAAGTGAGCTGTAGCTCACGAAAGCTCATGCTCAAATAAATTGGTTAGTCTCTAAGGTGCCACAAGTACTCCTTTTCTTTTTGCGAATGCAGACTAACACGGCTGTTCCTCTGAAACCTCTCCTTACAGTGTGTATGATAACACCCATTTTTTCATGTTCTGCGAGTATATAAATCTCCTCACTGTATTTTCCACTGCATGCATCCGATGAAGTGAGCTGTAGCTCACGAAAGCTTATGCTCAAATAAATTTGTTAGTCTCTAAGGTGCCACAAGTCCTCTTTTTCTTTTTGCGGATATAGACTAACACAGCTGCTACTCTGAAACTTGTCTTCTTGTGAAATTCCTAGCATGTTTTGAGTGCTATAAGATTATGAAAAATAATGATTTTAATCATAATTCCTGAAAACACTGATTAAAACTACAGCAATGAAGAATACAGACGCAACTGGAGGACAACAAAGAGACGTGGATGTCTGCTATCTAACAGCGGAAGAGCGAATCAGATGACAAAAATAAGGCTGGAAAACAATGTGTTCCCTCAGATTTCACTAAGTGAAATTACAGTTAAGATTAATGCTGTAGAGTGTTTTGAATATGAAAGTTCTAAATAAGTATTAATTATCATTAATAAAAGGGATAAATACAGCATAAAGACACAATATCCTTAGCCCTGTGCAATGCCCACGTAACTGGGCTCTGCACTGGATAGCCTATAGGGAGAAAGGAGTGAGAAATTGCTCAAACACAGACTCTTCCTGCCAGGCTATTCCAGAGCTGTGACTTCATGTTTAGGGCTGCAGCAAACCCCATAGGTGGGAGGGAAAATTGCTGGTGGATCCCTGTAATCAATTAGCTACTAGCCCCTCTTCTCTCTCTCTAGTGCACCACCATGACTTGCCTGAAAGATCAGTATTGCCATTAGTTTATTGCCCCGTGGTTGGACAGTGATGTCATTAATGTAGGTTCACTTCTGCTTGAAGCAGCATTAATACCCATTAAGCTATCCTCTGCCCATAAACTTAAAGAACAATGGGAAGAGAAGCTACACTCCTCCTGCTCCCAAAAAACAGCTACAGCCCATGGAGTTCCAGAGAAAGTGCCTCTGTGGAGTCTCACAAAGGGAGTAGCATGCTGAAACCTCCCCCTCTACCCTCGCAAATTTTGCTTTCTTTTGCTGCATGCCAATTGCAGAAGCAGAGGAGAAAATATTGCTCTGTCAACTCAGAAATAACATAGTCCAGACTGCCTTGTTATAAAGATGTTATATCACAGATAACAGCCATCAGTTTTTGTTCTGATGGTGTACAGTGTGTCCAAAGATGTTGTATGTCTTAATTACCACACAACCTGTCATGTTTGTTATGCCCACATATATATGGTATGTATATATAGTATGCTATATTACATATGCCATGTGATTTTTTTTAAAGAATGCACTGCACATTAGTTTGCACCTAGTTACAAGCCTTTTCTTTTGCAAGTGTGAAACCTGAAGGATTTGTCCATATTTCAGATATAATACAGATGCTGTCGCAAATATTTTATATAGAATGTGGGCACACTATCTTCCCAGCGAGCAGGCTGGGTGATTGTTTCACGACAAACAGTGAGTAGTATACATATTTGTGCCAGGCTGATCTATTGATCTGTTTAAAAAAACTCCTTACTATCAGGGCTTTTCCCCTTCCCTCTCTTGAACTTCTCCAGCTGAGCTGTAGCAGATTTGAATGGTGGTTGTGTTTTTTTTCTCTTTACCTACTTTTTTTTAATTCAAGATCTACTTTGTTTTTGCTACTTTATGTAGCAGACAGCTTGCTGTAAATAGATTTCACGTAATACCCATAGTAACTTGAAGCGTGTCTCAGGTAGAGTACTAAGAAGCACATTATTAAAATCCCAAATGAATTGAGACCCAACATCTAGCAAGTCAGCAACGGCAATCCAACACAGAGTTCAAAAAAAAAATCTAAAATTACTCTTGGCATCCCCCACCAATACTTGTAATACAGGAAGAAGTACCATGAAGAGAAAGTACATTATCAGTTCTATTCAGCATAAGATTGAGATGGATGTACTGTACTTCCCAATACAAAACTGAATGGCAGTTTCATAAAACAAATCAGCCTAAATATAAATAGCAGCTGTCTATCTTTTCACTTAGTTCACAACATGGCAAATGAAAACCGTGTTCCCATCTGTCACAGTCCTGGATAAGTGCCCCTACTGGACACTCACCGGTTGTAATAGTAATAATTGTGTTGCATCTTTAAGTCAGAGAACTGGATTGTGTTTGACGAACTGGGCCAGGACTGCAGCCTATAGGTATAAGTATTTGCTGAGTGAGGCACAGGCAGAAATTAAGGGTATAAAACAATCAGCCTACCTCCTGTAAAACAATAGCTTAAGCAGTTGGCACAAAGTTTTGAGGCCTGTGAACTTTGGCACGGATAAACGGCCCAACAGTCACCCTGAGGTTTGGGGAACTGGGAGAGGTGTGTTTAAGGGTGAAGTTTATACCAGGTAATCACAAGAACTTTGAACTGATACTACGCTTGGATATTTTAGGATAAAATTTTGGCAAATGCTCAAACGGGATCTTGTGTTAGCATCAAATTGACATATATGGCAATCGGTTGAGATCTTTAACATATTAACCTATAGGATAAGGGAACCCCAACATTAGTAGGGTGAGGAAATACAAATAAGGACGAGGGGAGAAACCCCTGCTGAGTATGCATTAGGTATAGTATCATCAGTGTTATGAAAGTTGTATCCCAGCCTGCATACTTGAGGAGGGAGAGATGTAGCCCCTGGACGGTGCCACAATGATGGCCACTGACGATGACTAGTGACTAACCTTTCAGGCTGTTCTGCAAGGGAGGGTGTGTGTATTTTGGTGTTCAGACGTATGCCCTGTATTATCTCTATCTACATTGCTGGGTTAGAGTGTTGGTAACTTTGTGAATTGTATCAATAAAACTATTACAAATACAGAAGTGTTCCTAAGTGTGAGTGTTGCACACCAGGGTTTCCAGCTGAACAGTAATTTTAAGAATACTGGGCCCAATCTTGGGACAAGAACCTATCGGAGTAACTGGGAATTCTTAAGTAATCTATATAATTAATGCACAAGCCATAGAATAGGCAACAGGACTATGCACTCAAAAGACTCCATAGGGAAAAACTGCAGTAGTAGAGTGTTAAGATGGCCATAGTATATTTTTCCATCTCTAATATTCTTTGAGTTTATTGTTCTAAATGTGTTTAATAGTGACACCAATAATCTTAGAAGCACAATACAATTAGGACTAAATGATTATCACTAAAGAAGTGATAGGTCAAAATATCAGGTCCAGCAGTGCTTTAGATAACAGTACATAATATTCCTTTTAAATACAGATATGTTTCCTTATTAGAATGGAATTTTCCTATTCATTTTCTGATAGCTTTGGTATGAGTGGGCCAGTACTGTTTTCTAAGTTACCAGACATGGAGAGCGTTTTCTTTTATTTTACAATGATTTCATTATGATTGTTATAGACCATCACTTACAAGAAAGCATATCTGGCCATTTGAGTTGCTAGCTCACAAATTACATAAATAGGCATAGTCTGTTAAGGAGGTGAGGAGGATGGAGACCTAAATGAAACATAACATACATTACTAAAAATGGATTTTGTGTGTGTGTGTGTTTGTGCTTCCATTTCATCATAGGGAAAAACATTCTCTCTCACAATGACTTTATGAAAGTTAAAAGGAAGTGTAACAAATAGCAATTTATCTATTGTGCCGTAAGGTAGTAGCAGCTGCTACATAAATTGGCCATTTCAGGAAATATTTTCATTTTTTAGAAGTGCCTTTTGTTCGTCTAAATAGGAAAACTCTGCCTTCCAACTCTGCCTTCTAGCCCTTTTGGCTTTTATATCTGTGGCTTTTCCCTTTAATCTCATCTGTATTGTAACCAGGACGTTGCTGGTCACTGGAGTAGAGCAAGTGTGATGAGAGGCAGAGGGTGTTAGCTGCTGCATCTCTGCTAATAAAACAGTATTAACCTTGTACCTGCATTTTCCAGGATTTCCATTCTCTCCATCATAATATCAAAGTAGCTATTTAAGTTGAGCGAGGCCCTGATCCTCAGCTGTGCTATGGCTGCTTTGTGCCATGCTGCCACTGCAAAGCAGCCCTCTCCTCTCCCAGCTTCCTCCAATGGCAAGCCTCAGAGCCACTCCACAGTGGGCAGGGGCTGGAGAGCCCTCCACCACCATTGCATGGCCGCTCTGCTCTTCCCCATCTATGCAGGCTCACTGCAGAGCTTAAATGGTGTAGAGGACCTTCAGTGAGCCCTCTGCACTGGGTGAATTCCACCGTATGGGCTGATTTCTCCTTTTACTTACTTTAGTTTTACAGGGAATAACTCTCCTGACTTCAGTGGAGTCACCCTTTATTTATACTAGTGTAAGTCAGAAAGAATTAGATCCTTTATATTTTAAATCTATTGCTAATACCAGTAAGTAACAATGTTGTGTAAGACATGTTGTAAATATATTACGATCACATGTTGTCCCATAAAGAATGCTAATGAGTTCTGAGAGCATTTCTATTATTAAAACTGTTAGAAACCATAATATAATGGCATAATTTTTTAATGTGCTACAGACAAACTCTCACACTGACCAAGAAGTTCTTGGCAGACAAGTCTCCAGAGGAGAGCATGTAATGTATTACTCCTACTCAGAATTCATAGGTCATATGTCTAAATTACAGATATATCCAGAATTCCTCTGAGTTCTGTCTAGCATGTCAAGCATAAATTAGCCCACACATGCTAGGTCTGCAAGAGAAGTTTCTCAGCATGCCAGCACTCCTTTTAAAATCTTTGTTAGGTATTGCTTAGCAAGGTTCTGTCAAACTCCACTGATGAAATTCAGTGAGGATATAGATACACAAGTACAACCAGGTGAACAACCCGCCAAAATCCAAATATTTGACATAAGGTGGGCCAAATATCCAGAACACAGGAAGCAAGAAAATTAGTTGGGGGGGGACTGATCCTAATCCCAGTAAGTAAATTGAAAAACTCATATTAATTTCAATAGGTTTTGGCTCAGGCCTTTTGTGCAGAAAGTCTAATGTGTGGTATTAGTTTCCTAAGGAAAAAATAATTTTTTCATTACTTAATTCTGCTTCCACAAATTAAATATTGCCCTTTACCCTTTTCCAAGGCTTTCTGGCATTGAGTGTAGTCCTGTCACTTCAACTCAAACAAGCATTTCTTTTATCTCTTCACAGTTCACATGTTCTTTTCTGTGTGTTCAGCAGTAATGCTCTCATTTTTCATATACTCTCACTGCAATTAATAATAATTATGTCATCAAAGAATTGTCAGAATATATCATTACTTGGGCCAATTTTTGTAAGAATTATAGTAAGGACAAAAACCTAATTTTGTAGGCTGCTCTCTACCATCATTATAAGGCTTTCTGTTACAGTATATAAAACCTTTTATTGAATGACACCGCACGCAGATCTTGCCTCCTAGCTATATGTATCTAGTAATAGTATTAATAATGCGGGTCCATTCGCCTTCCAGAGTGATGATACTAAAGGCTCAACCCTGCACTCCTAACTCTGGTAAGCTTTAATGGGAGTTTTTCCCCCTCTACAATGGAAATGAGCAGAAGGAGTGTGTTTTAATAGTTTCTCCCCTTTTTCACCACTTTACTCACTTAATGTTTAAAAAATTTTCTCCCAGGTTCTCTCCTTTCTTTGCACACTATAAACATCTCCTCCTCTGCCCTAAGCAACCAAAAGAAAAGCCCAAAAAGCAACCAAAAGAATTTTATTAGTTCTGCTTTTATGACTTCAAGAATTTGCTGAAACCATCTCACTCTGAGACATATAAAAACACAAAGTACTGTGATTTATGGAGCAGAGAGGGAATTTTCATTGTGATTGTAGTTAGTTTGTGACTTGCAATTCAAACCATGCAGGGCTTTGTACCTTTGTATGTGCTGTCTGTAATTTCATGTCCACTTATTTTTCCCTGTCGCCTTCCCCACTCCCTGAGCAGTGGGTGGAAAGTTGACAAGGAGCAGTGAGGAATGAATAGAAACAAAATGCTCCCACCCACAATGTACCAAACAGCACAGCTAAGACAGTCATAATTTGAGGTAGGCAGGAAACTGTTTTCCTGTACTGCAAAAGTTTGAGACTTTGAAACATTTTCCCTTCCCAAATTGGGATGAAAAGTCAAAATCTCAACCATGAACCAAAAATCCTAAAAACAACGCAGTTGGGGTCAAAAATTTTCATTTTGATCAAACTGAAGACATTGTTTCAATTTCAACCATTTTTAATTAAGTATAACTATCTTAAATTTCAAAATAAAGTCATGTCAAATCAGAAAACAGGAATTTTTCATTTAAAAAAGTGTCAAAATGAAACATTTCTATCGTTTAAAAAAATACCAATATTTGTTTTCAATTTAAGAAATTCATCAAAACTGACCCTATCCTGCAAAAAGTTTTGTTGTCAAGGAATTAACATTTCTGACAAACATTTTGTTAAAAAAAATCCCAACTAGCTCAAGGCATAATTTGCTGTGGGTACAGATCAGCAGCAGATTTCTACCACTTGAAATAAGGGGAAGGTAAGGAGAGGATTGTCCTTTTGGCTGGGTGTCTTTGCAATATAATGCCTCCCAGGCCTGTTTCGCCGGTGGTGCAATTTACACAGTCTTTACTCAAGGATGTGCATAGAGGCCCAAACAAGTGTCTAGAGTTCATTTGTAGGGTTTTTCTGTGTTTGTTTGTTTGTTGGGGGGGAACAAATGCATGCTCTTGCTTCGTCCTTTTCAAGGTGTTCTTGCCTCAAAAAGAGAAATTAGTCATTTGCCATTTGAGATGCAGTCCAAGCAGCAAACCCTGTGAATGTTTAGCTCCAGAGATTTCGCTTGACCCATTGTAAAGAGAGTGACAGTTGCAAAACTCAGATGTAGATCTGAATTTTTCCAGAGTTCAAGGTATTTGGCTTCTGAGTTATGGTTAAGATCCACCTGTACTATTCATATCTGTGCTGGATGACACCTTACCAGGGCTATAAATAGATATTTCCCTTCTAATACAGAGGCTAGAGGAACATATGGTAGGGTAGTGCTGATGTTATAATAATTGAAGGAGTGTTCCAGATTCCACAGTTGCAGTAGAATATTATTTTTGGATGAAAATACCTGCCCACAGTTTAAAGCAGTGTCTTCTGCTGGATTTTGGTGGGTTTGGGGACATCTATCCCTACAGAAAACAATGTACTGTGATGCAGATTTCCTGCAAAATATCTCAGTGCAAGACAACAGCAAATCAATCTCCACTCGTATACTACGCATTGTGTTTTGGCGCAATATCCATGAATGCTGATTGCTTGTTCACCTGACTTTGCGTGACAGCATTGGAGAGCTAGATCCTAGCATCCTTTCACAGCAGAAACTCTGCTAGAATTCAGTGGGATTTCAAATGTATTGGAATTTTGCCTGAACAAGGATGCCAGGGCCTTGCAGTTTTTATTGCCCTTCTTTAATTGTGTGATATTGAGTTGGTGTGAATGTAGAGAAAGGGGATGGGGATGAGGAAAAATGGAATATATTAATTCCAGTTCCTTCAAGGCAAACAGATTTAAGCCATTTCCTATTTTAAAACTACGTTATGAATGAAAAGATGGTGGTAAATTCGACAACACCAACAGCATTGCTTGAGGGTAGAGTAAATTGATCCTTTATGCTTTCTTATATTTTAATTTCATTAGTAACTCAAATTGCTTGCAAAATGGAAAAAGCAATAAATGGATGATGTTGCAGCTTTAAATAAATATTCTACCTAAATCTTAAATGTGTCCTCCAATGTCAGTTGAAATCATGAGTTCCAAATTTGGGCCTATTTTTGCCTACCAGATGAACTACCATAAATTTCAGTGGAATTGTGGGCAATATCTGGGGGCAGAAATGAGTCAGTTAAAAGAAAAGCTAATTTTGTTGGAGTTAATTCATCAATGACTGGGATTGTATTAGTAAAATTCACTACTTATTAATTCATCACCAAAAAGGAGGAGGGCAAGAAGTTAATCCTGATCTATATATGCAGCACTCCCTCCCACCCCCAAGTCCCACTCATTCAATGTCAAAAGCCTTTTCTTTACTGAGACAATATCACAAATGCAATTCGATTCTGTAAAAACAAGGTGTTCAATGAAAGAGGTAAGCCACTAAAAACTAACACAGTTTGGGAGAAAATACAGTATACAGTCAATGGAACTACTTAGGTCAGCCCGGGCTAAAGACCTTTGTTGAATTGGGACCTTAGACAAATTCAGTCTAAAATAACATAAGTTAGACTTTCAACCAGAGCCATCAGTGTGTACATTACACAGACTTAGTCTCACCCTTCTTTAGAATCAAACAGACTCTGTTAGACTCCCCTAACTCAAGCCCATTTATGAATGTGTTATTTACATGCCCTTATGCACCATGTCTGGGCACAGTGAATCATTACAAGAAACAGAGCTTTGAATCCCTTTCAACATATCATTAGGTTACTGTAGGCTGGTTTTAGTACCTTAAAGCCTTGTGTTGTAGCCTACTGCAGTACATCTTACTATGTATTCACCCATAGGACCAAGTCTTGGCTTGTGATAGGAACCCTTTTAGATGCAGTGCCATTACATAAAGCATAAATTACAGCAACCTCAGATATATTTTGCTAAAATGTAATTTAGAGCATATGTGGTGTTTATGACACTCCGGTCTAAAATGGTTGCCTCTGTTGTTAGTTATGCTATAACCAAATACTCCTGAAATCACTGGTCTCTCACTTCCTCTTCATTGAGAATATGCGCATCCTTTTCATATTGGTCATAAAACCACATGCTGCATTCGAGCTCAATATTCTTGGTTACCTAACTTACCAGAAGAAAATTCACATTCAAATTTCTGAAATCCCCAAATTGGTGTGGCTTGATCAGGTCTTCAGGAACAGGAGAAATGTGAACACTGAACTAAAACAAAAGTTATCATATTTTATGAAAAAGTAGGGGGGTGGAATTTTTCATTTAGAACAAAAGCTTTGGGAGTTTATGTTTTATTTCTTTAATGGGGAGGGTGAAAGATGAGTAATATGTAGCTGCTATAAATTGGTGTAGCCCCACTGAGCTCTATGAGAGCTACATCATTTCACACCAACTGTGGATATGGCTCGCAGACCCTTCCAAGTTAGCTTGGGAAATGGAAGTTGGAGTAAATGTCACTCAAAGTTTAAGTTGGCCAAGAAAGTAAACGCAGATGCAGCATCTGGCTTTCAGTGATGGTCTGCTTTTAATTTTAACCCAGTTTTCTATCTGGTTTGACTGATACACACAGGGATCAAGTAACTTGCTGGAGGTCACGGAGCGAATGTTCTCAGATTGTTAGACTGCAATGTTTTCCAATCTCTTTCTTTGTCTTATGAGAACAGATGAGCCCTAATGCGATCTAGACTGCACTTCAATCCCATCATTTAAGATTCATCTAGTGAAGGAATTAAATAGTGCACTGCTCCAGCTACAACGCAGCTTCAGGCCTCCACATGAGGGACACCATTCCTGACCCTGTCACTGCAATTTGTCAGTTGCTCCTGGTATTCATTATCTTAGACACCCACAGGGGACAGTCCTAAAGAGGTCTCATGATGTACTACAGAGTGGCAACATCATTCTGTCAATTGCTGGTTATAATGGACCTGTGAGTCCTTCATATAAGATTACAATTGACGCATGAACAAGAACATTCTTTCTAAGTGGGAACTGGTTCAAGCCAGGATGCTTTTCTTAAAAAAAAAACAAAAAAAAAAAACACCTCACCAGAAAAGCCTGCTGGGCCTGTACTAAACCTGGAGAAAAATTATGCTTTGCTGGAGTAAAGAATGGTTATTAGAACCAGATGGGTTTATGAGGAGTTTGAGATTCCATATAGTGAAGTTTTGAATCCCCAGCATGATCTACAATCCTCAGAGGTTTTGTTAATTGCTCTTTAAATAATTTTAGCAACGTTTCTGTGAAAATTTGAGTTATTTTTTTTAATTGCATCAACAGTCTTGTTTCTGTGTTAAAGCAATGTTACTCTATCTCACACACACACTGGTTCCAATAATAGAACACTTAGCATTGGGGGGAAAATATCAGAAAATAATTGCAAAATCATAATAAATTTATAACTGAATAAAAGTTTGATGTTGCTTACAATCAAATTTTTTAAAAAGCAACCAAAAAGTTAATACTGCATAAATATTCCTCAAATCATCTTCACCATATATTTGTAAGGAATGAGTCTATTTTGATTGCTGTAATTTGTATTTTAAGTGCATTTTGCATAATTACTTATGCCTTTATGGAAAACCTAATGAGGAAAATTATAGACAAAACAGAAAATGCACTAACTATGTAAATGAAATTAATTCCAGCTAATTAATCAATCATTTCTAGGCAATAAATTTACATAAATAAATCAGACTAGGATTTCCCCTTGACTAATATTTCCTGTTGAGTTTTTAGGAGTAATAAGAAAACTGTTAAAATGTAAAATAAGAGTTTTAAAAAATATATTCTGTAATGCTCATGAGGTTGAAAAATCATTATTGGCTACAACATAGCTAGGCAAATAAGAAAGATACAGCTTATCTTTATTTGTGGACAGAGATATAAAAATCTATTACAACATCCTTTGCAAGACACTGTATAGAATGCTGTAAGTGCAAAAATATTCTTTTTGTTCTTGTTAAATTTAAAAAACTAAAACTTAGGCCCTGATTCAAGAAAGCGCTTACACACATATTGGTGTGGCTATGTAGAATAACACGTAAGCATATGCCAAAAGTTAGACCTGTTCATAACTGCTTTTGTGACTCAGAAAGCTTTCTTAAATCAAAGCCTATGTCAATATTAGTGGGAGAAATTACAATCTGAAATACTGGGTATTTCTAGATATTAAAGTTGCTCCGACAAAGATTAAAAAACTGCCACTGCATTTCCTGGAGGCCAAATTCTTACCCAGTCACACTCATTGATGCAGAGAGAGTCAGACTTCTGTCTTGTACCCACAGAGCTCCACTTTTGATTTTTGAAAGAGAATGGTGGGAAAGCACCTTTATGATTGCCAAACCTTTCCTCCTCCATATCCATTGCTCTACTCCCTAAAGCTAAGGAATGATGTCAGAGAGGTATTGGGCATGAATAGAGGCACTAAAGTAATTGCAAGAAGACAATGTCTCATGTAAGTTTTATTCTTGTATTCTACTTGATCTTCTTTTACAGGATATATATGTACTAGTTCTTAAAAATTAATTAGTAGTTAGCACATGGCAATAAGAAGAAAAGTAGAGGAAAAGTTTGAAGCAATAGTTCCTACAACTTCAAGACAACTGAATTTTTTAGGGAATTAGAGTCACTCATTGCATTACAAAGAGGCATTTCATGCCTGCCAGATTATGGTAAAAGGTATCTTTTGCTACCTTTTCCTAATTATAGCTCTGAAAATGCTTTGTAAAAATGCTTTAAAAAAAAATCCCTGACTGCAAAGAGAGTTTCTGGGCCTGATCCATCTCCCAGTGGAGCCACAGAAAAACTGGAGTTTTTTTAATTGGAAGCAGAAGCTGGCCCACTCCTATTTGCCTTATAAAACTGAACAAAAGCAATTACAGAAATTCATTCCATTTTTATTTATGAAGCATCTTTGACTGAAAGATCATAAATTGCTTTGCAATAATTTAATGCACAACATAAAATCGAAGTTAAACATACACCAACAATCATTTATTAAAAGCACACTTTAAAGGAAGATATTCAGACTGGTAATGGGTGAAAATAAAAAGGTTCAGAAGTTAAGCATCCAAAATTCTGCAGGCTCAAATTTCAGGTGCTGTATATCGATATGGAGCTACACTGAATTACTGGGCCACAGGAAGAAGGGGGCACTAGTACCCCTGCAATGGAAATATTGGGTGGGCTCTACTCCAGTGTAAACTCCTGCACACTGGCACTCATTTGCTTTTCTCTTCTATCATACAATACTTCCATGTATTTTCACTGGAATGATTTAAAACGGTACAAGCATAAAATTTCTGGTTTCTGATTCGCATGCCTCAAATTTTTTGTGATTGGTTTACCATTTGTTGTTGTTTTTCTACTAACTGCATTTTTGCTTAGAAAAATGAACTTTGGCCTATAAAGCCAAAGCTCGTAAATGCAGGTGTTTTCTTCCACACTTCAACACCTCCACTATAACTTACCAATGCTCTGAGCAGCAGTTTTGGTGAGAGTAAGGCCAGCAATCTGAATTTAGAATCTTTTTACCTGCTTCTCTTCTTCCTCCAATAGATACTTTTCTTATTTTGTAGATGTAACTAAAATCTCCATCAAAATGTACCTCCACAGGTTTACTGCTCAGAGTCTCATTCATGCCATCCTGTCTCTGAACTTGTTTTGGATCAGTATGCCGCAGTTCCATATGCACTTTCTCTCCATATGAAGAATCTAGACTGGTTGTCATGAGATGAAGGCCAGGATAGATGCTCCCTGTTATCTATATATTGAGGGGGTGACGGGTAAGGTACCCCTGCCCCCAATCTCAGAAAAAACAGAAGCCTGCAAGGTTGCATCTCATTCCCTTTATTGGTGGAAACACGTCTCATTGAAATCATTGAGATTGCAAGTTGTGTTTATATTCATGTTATTCAGAACTCAAAAGACACCAATAGCAAGCCTTCTAGGAGGACGAAGATTGATTATTATAATTTGTGAACGGTCATCGATGTGTTTGATGACTGGAGAAGACATGAATCCTTCCCTCCGTGTCTTACAAGCTAAAATACCCAATCCGGTGAGGTGCTGATCACCCCGCGCGATGCTCAGATCCTCCAATTTCCATTTATTTCCATATTAGCATCTTAGATGGGATTGGAAGCTGAATATTTCTAAATATGTAACATTTGGTATTTGAACAAATGTAAAAAAGTGGAGTTGTCATTTTGCTAATCAAATGCAGGGCACCACAGTGGCCACTTACTGCCTTCCAAGCACCCCATCTGAGCTAGGGTTGCCTCTGTGGTTGTCCTGCCTCTATTTCCCCTTCAATTACTCACTGAAGTCTCCAGTGACTTTCTAAGCTCAATCTTTTAATTTCCTCTTCACCAGTTCTCCTCAGGCTGGTAACAGCATTTGTCAAAAAATAGAACTCAAAAGTCTAAAACAAATACAAAGTTCAGAACTCATCTTCCCTTCTTTAACTCCCACTCAAAGGCTGTAGCTGGCAGGGCTCTGCAGGAACTTGCTTCTTGTGAATGCTTTTCCCACAAGTCCCAGATCCATACTGTCTCCCAAACTTCCTGCCTCTGGAAGTTTCACTCTCTCTGTCCCCTACAGCCTCCTGCTACCTTTTATAATAGAGTCCCTGATTCCTATCAGGTAATGCCCATCTTGTAATCATGGCTGGCATATAGCTCCAGGCCAAACCACCCTGTCACATACAGTACTAATAAGGTGCAAAATGGAAATAAATGTTTATGTTAAGTATTCTAATCTGTATTTCTTCTTACAAGTGCCAATCAACCTACTGAATACATTCTGCTGGCCACATAGCGTATGGGACTAGGAAACATCAAGGGATAAACTGTTAAGAATTTTGAAAGATCTTTCAGTTTGTTAGATCTGCAGCATACATACAATAACCATCTTCCAAGATAATATTCATATGACAAAATGCAAAGAAATGATCTGCTGCAGCACTTGGGTGTTTAATAATGATGGTCTGTACCCAGTAATGATGATATATCACTGCTTGCTGAATTCCAGCAGTTCAGTGAATCTTTCCACTAAATGTCTTTGGTGATGTTGAAACAAACATTATTCATTTTATTTTATTTTGGAGAGAGAGAATAGACTAAAATAGATGAGGTGATTAGAATATTTGAATGCAATGGCCAGTTACTTGACATTCATTTGAAAAGTAGTAGATTATCATTCCAAGGAGCCTACTGCTATGCTAATCTCTCCTTGTTACAGCAATTTTATATTTCATACTTCTTTAGAATCTTGAATTTCTGATGGCAAGACAACGAGTAACAAAAAGAAACACTATTGAATCAGAGGCAGACATTGTTCAAGTGAATTTCAAACACAAAGCAATTCTTTCATGAACATTATTGGCAAAATAATAGAGAAAAGATAGGCAAGTAAATAGATGAATAGAGTAAAAGAGTGACTTTTAAAAAATAAATTACTCACTTTCATAGTAGTGTTAATTGAACTCAAAATAAGAGAGAGATGGATAAGAGGAAATCTTTAAACTCCTCAATGTCTCAATTTCATCATCTATGGGGATAATATTAAAACCAGACTTTGTGAAACTTAGTTCATTCAAGTATGTAAATAATTTGAGGTCCTAGGATGGAAGGTACTGTGGAAACATACTGAATATAATATGCAGTAAGTAATATCCAGAACACACAAGTACTAATGCCATCAAAATAGCTATACATAATCTTAGCAAACACTCTAAAATATTGACAGGTTTCAGAGTAGCTGCCGTGTTAGTCTGTATTCGCAAAAAGAAAAGGAGTACTTGTGGCACCTTAGAGACTAACAAATTTATCTGAGCATAAAATTTCGTGAATATTAAATCAAGTCACCAACCAGTAGGCCAAACAGCTCTTTTGTGGGTTTTAATAAGATTTAACTATTAAGTTGTGTTGATTATACTGCCCTCAAATAAGCAGAATTACCTGTTCTTAAAATCAGGTCAAATCTGATTTTATACACTGTGGAAAAGCTCGGTTATTTTTTTCTATCTTTGGGAGATAACTGCTGCTAATTCCTGAGACTTGCAGATCCCAAGTTCTAGTTCACTACATCTGGTTAATGAAAATTCTCCTTCTGACAAAGTGCTAAGATGATGTCATATCCTTATACTGCTGACAATACTCCTCTGACTAAATGTGCACCAGGCTTATACACTAAGACTGCATTTTTAATCCAAAATGATGTTGGATTTTATCCAACACTGTTACTGTATTTGATCTAACAGGTTTGCAGGGACTGTTTGTACATACACCAACCCTCTAGTCTGAAGTAATCTCAGCATATTTTTCCCAACAGAAAAGAACACAGACTCATGGGTTTTACTTGTATGTGATAACACAGAGCATTGCAGTAATACAGGCTAACTGAGTTTTAGCTCTCCATCATGCAGAAGACATTTGTGTTTTCATGGATCTTTTCTCATTTAAGTGCAAATCATTTTTAAGAGACTCTGAAATTCTGTAAAATTGGTGGACTTGCATACGCTAGGAGACACTGTCAGTTTGTGAGAAGAAAAGGAGTACTTGTGGCACCTTAGAGACTAACAGATTTGTTCGGCTCCAAGGTGCCACAAGTACTCCTTTTCTTTTCGCGAATACAGACTAACATGGCTGCTGCTCTGAAACCTGTCAGTTTGTGGTGTTCTCTGATGTGAGAGGTGGAGTCAGTAAAAATGAAGGAGCAGATTCTCACCTGGTGTAAATCTATTGACTTCAATTAAGCTGCACCCATTTACACCAGCAGAAGTTCTGGCCCAGAAGAATTATTTGAAAATAGATCAACAGCCTTAATAGAGTCATGTTTCACAAAGGACGCAATTCCATTTAATATTTCAAATTCCCTGGTTCTGGTTACACCTAAGAAGTACAGGCTAAAGCAGGTGTGTGGGTGACAGTAAGTTCACCCTCCTGTGTTACTGGCTAGACGGTCATTGATTAGGGGCTTGTTTCCTGAAATGGAATATTTACTGTTTGGGTTGGATTTTGCCAACAGAACAAAGTCTCTATATAAATTCTCATCTATTACATGGGTAGTATTTTTATAATCCGAAAACAGTCTTGCTAAAGTTGTGGAAATTCTGCATTTTGGAAGATTCCTTGTTAAGCACATAGTCAGAGAGCCTTTGACTACAGACCCTCTGTTCATCCTACATTTGGAACACTTTTTCCCTGCCATTTTCCCCTGGGATTGAATCCCTGACCAGATGGCCACTGGGACAGGATTGGAAGACACTTCTCTTCTAGATTGTCCTTCATTAACTTCAAGCATATCCTAGAGCAGGGGTTCTCAAACTTTTTCTTCCTGAGGCCCCCCCAACATACTGTAAAAACGCCACAACAACTGGTTTTCTGCATATAAAAGGCAGGGCCGGTGTTAGGGCGTAGCAAGTAGGGCAGTTGCCTGAGGCCCCATGCCACAGGGGCCCCCGCAAAGCTATGTTGCTCAGACTTCAGCCCCAGGTGGTGAGGCACAGAGTCCCAGGCTTCAGCCCCATGCCAGGGGGCTTCAGCTTTCTGCCCTAGGCCCCAGGAAGTCTAATGTCAGCCCTGCTTGTCAGACCCCCTGAAACCTGCTCAGGGTCCCCAGGCGGCCCCAGACCCCTGGTTGAGAACCACTGTCCTACAGCATAGGTCAGAGGGTGGAATGGCACTCTAATCATTATACACCAGCATGAGAACCTGGTTAGGAATACAGAATTTTGGGATTCAATGTAATGGTCCTCACTCAGGGTCTGGTTAGGGAGCATGGCCTAGTGGTCATGGCTACAACCCCTGACTGCCAAGGGGGTGTGGGGAGTGAAGCCCAGACCCTCCCACTCGACCAGGCTCTGCCCCAGGGCCCTTTGTTCTACCAGTAGTCTGGCAACTAAGCCTGTCCTCCCAGGGCCTCTCACCCTCCTCCCCATAAGGTCAGCTTAGTCCAAGGCTTTCCCCTGGTGGGAAATCAAAACCAAAATAAGTAGGAGCGGGTTACCAATGTCCAAGGTCCCTCTCTGGTTGTTTCCAAGGTGGTCCCTCTCTGGTTGCCTCCATAATATTTTATCTTGTGTATTTTTATCTACATAAAACATCTTTAATGTTATGGCCAATGTTGCTTGCTCTATTCCTATTTATTGAGCTTAAACATGATTAAAGAGCATTACAAAGCACAAAAAGGCTGACACAAATACATTATAGAGAAATAATTATTAAAAGTATGTCACAGCAAGATGACACATCTCATTGGGATCAAGGGGCTCTGAGATTGGTGAGTACAGCCATGAGTGGTAGGGTTCACATCTTTGCTGCTGCTATTGTTTTACTGAAGACAGTTTTCTCTGAAGCTGGGTTGCCAGGAAAACAGTGCATTAAATACCCAGCAAAGGGCTGGCACAATACAAATAATTAATAACAATAAAGAGTTTGCCATGTGAAGGCTATCGTGGCACAGGGAAAATAGACTCTGTGGAAAACAGCAAAAATTGTAGAAAGGCCTAAAATTACAGAATCCAAAATTTCCAGGCACCAGTGACTTTCTAAGAAAGACAATTCTATTTTGAGTTGAAAGCTGAATAATTTATCTATTGGTTCCATGCCTTATACTGAAAAATCCATCAGGATGTTTCCATTTCTTCACTAAGGCACTAGTGAACATTTCATTTCTTCATTAAGGCACTAGTGAAGATTCAATTCACTAGATTGAATCATTTTATATTGTAGGATTATAATCAACATTTTGTTCTTAAAAAGTAAAATTATAGCTTCCTCTCTATCATATAAAAAAAGAAACTCAAGATGAGAGCTGTTATTTTTTCTTTGTGGGAAGCTTGCAAAATGTGGCAAGTCAAGGAAATTATTCAAAATGATAATATAAAATCAGTGGGAAACCTAATCACGTCATTAAATGTCCCCACCAGAAATCTCAGAATCATATGAAAATTAAATTGGTTTACTATAATCTGTAATATTTACTGGAGTATGCAGTCTCCTGGTTTTCAGTATTAAATCCGAAAACACAATAATAAACCATTCATCATCTCTCTTTTAAGCGCTAGCTCCTACACCGTTTTTATCAGTCATTACAAGGATTGAGGTATTTTACCTTGGTTTCTACAAGCTATCATGCCACTTTTGTTTGTAATGCCCCCTCATGTCTTTTATTTTTTATCTCTACCCAGGGCTAAAAAATCCCAAATACACATTGACAGCACAAACCACCTAATAATCTAAAGGTCAAGCTTTCTCCATAACCTGCTTCTTTCACACCAATTGTCCATTGCAAAGTATTAGCAAATGCCATAATAGCTAATATCATACTAGTCTGTTCTTCCCTGGGGCTTGAAGCATTGAGGGCTGAAGACAACATACAGAAAAATAGAGGCAGTTTTCTTTTTTGGAGATGAAAACATTCTAATAAAGAAATGTGCCAAGAATATACAAATAGAAACTGCTGAGATTTGAAGTAAACAGTTTGTATTTAAAAAATTGCCCCTCTCTAGGAATGTTTAGGAAGTTTTCTGCAGATATATGAAGAAAAAAACATAAGAACGGCCATATTGGGTAAGACCAATGGTCCATCTAGCCCAGTATCCTGTCTTCTGCTAGTGGCCAGTGTCAGATGCTTCAGAAGGAGTGAACAGAATAGGATAATTTATTCAGTGAGAGATCCTGCTGTCATCCAGTCCCAGCTTCTAGCAGTCAGAGGTTTAGAGACCCAGAGCATTGGGTTGTGCCCTGACCATCTTGGCCAATAGCCATCGATGGACCTATCCTTCATGAACTTATCTAATTCTTTTTTAAACCCAGTTATACTTTTGGCTTTCACAACATCCCCTGGCAATGAGTTTCACAGATTGACTGCCCGTTGTGTGAAGAAGTACTTCCCTATGTTTTGTTTTAAACCTGTTGCTTATTAATTTCATTGGATCACCTCTTTTTCTAGTGTTACGTGTAGGGGTAAATAACACTTCCTTATTCACTTTCTCCAAGCCATTCAGGATTTTTTAGACCTCTATTGTATCCCCCCCACCCCTTTGTCATCTTTTTTCCAAGATGAACATTCCGAGTCTTTTTAAGCTCTCCTCATATAGAAGCTGTTCCATACCCCTAAACATTTGCTTCTCTTCTCTGTACCTTGTCCAATTCTAATATATCTTTTTTGACATGGAAAGACCAGAACTGCACATAGCATTCCAGGTGTGGGTGTAGCATGGATTTATATAGTGGCATTATGATGTTTTTTGCCTTGTTATGTTTCCTTTTCCTAATGGTTCCTAACATTCTGATCGCTTTTTGGACTGCTGCTGCCCACTGAGCAGATGTTTTCAGAGAACTATCCATGATGACCCCAACATCTCTTTCTTGAGTGGTAACACCTAATTTTGACTGCATCATTTTGTAAGTAGAGTTGAGATTATGTTTTCCAATATGCATTACTTTGCATTTATCATCATTGAATTTTATGTGCCATTTTCTTGTCCATTTCCCCAGTTTCATGAGATCCCTTTGTAATTATTTATCCCTACCCTTTGTTTCCTATCTTTTCACCAAGTACTGATCCATCAGAGGACCTTACCTCTTATCCCATGATTGCTTACCTCACTTAAGAGCCTATGGTGAGGGATCTTGTCAAAGGATTTCTGGAAGTCCAAGTACACTGTATCCACTAGATCACCCTCGTCCATATGTTTGTTGACACCGTCAAAGAATTCTATTATTGTTGAGCCATGATTTCCCTTTACGAAAGCCCATGTTGAGTCTTTCCCAACATATTGTGTTTCTCTATGTGCCTGATAATTCTGTTCTTTACTATAGTATCAACCAATTTGCCTGGTGACTCATCCACTTTAAATTATTCATAGAGAAGAATCACATTTTTATTTAAGTGAATCTCTTTATTTTTGCCTTTATTTCTTAAAAATGTACATTTAACATTTCCATAGGCCATCCTGGCACCAACGACAGAGTTTCAAGTTCAGCAAAAAACCATGCCAGCAAAGTTTAGCATCAGGTATACATTGCACTGTTCTTCATCAAGGGGCTGATATTCAGCAACAGTGCCATCATTCTGAATAGATTCATAGATGCCAAAAGCACGAAGGAGCCATTGTAATCATCTAGTCTGACCTCCTTATAATACAGACCATAGAACTTCCCCAAAATAGTTCCTAGAGCATATCATTTAGAAAAAAAAATCTACTCTTGATTTAAAAGTTGCCAGTGATAGAGAATCCACCACAACCCTTGGTAAATTGTTCCAGCAGTTAATTACACTCCCTGTTAAAAATTTACCCCTTGTTTCCAATCTGAATTTGGCTAGCTTCAACTTCCAGCCATTGGATCTTTTTATATATTTCTCTTCTAGGCTGAAGAGCACATTACCAGATATTGGTTCCCCATGTAGGTACTTATAGACTGTTAAGTGAGGTCAGAAGACAGTTGTGAAGGACTTAAAGGAGAGAAGGGGGTCGGAAGATCATGATAGCAGAGGGAATAGCATGTGACCAGGTCTGATAAAAGGAAGAGAGAAAATTGGAGGTGGAAGCCCTATGGAATCCCTGAAAAGAAAATGGAATGGGGAAATAAGGGAAAGAGACAGTCTCTCAAGCAAAGAAAAAGGAATTGTTCAATGCAAGTGTTTTTAGTTTCTCTGTTTTTTGTGGCAGCTCCAAAATATCTGATTGTATAAATGAAATATGAGCAAAATGTAGCAGTACAAATTAAAAAGCATTGATTTTTGAAAAAATAAATATTTGTTCTAGTGAAAATCTATTGTAATTACTTAAAGTATCCTATTTAAAAGAAAATTAATTAATCTAAGAATACACAGACTAGTTGCAGCGGCAGAACAATTACAGTGCTCTTCAGTATGAACTGATAGATCTCTTGCTATGTGATGCCCTTGAATTTTGTCCTTTACACTTCGTTCATAAAGAAGCAATATATGGATATATGGGGGGGTCTCCCCATTATTTTTCACAGCTAAATCTCACCCCTTTCTAGTGCCTAGTAGGACACAACTTTCACCATCAAAGCTAGTTCAAAATGTAGCATGTCATCCCCAATTTTATACAAAGATATTCAGATTATTACATTTTTGTGAGGAACCATTTGAATCACCAGTTGCCATTCCATGCTTAGAGATGCCTAAAGGTGGTAGTCTTGATAAGATTTATAAATAAGGATCAAAGCAGTATCAATTCAAAGCTTATTATTATTATTAATTATTAATATCTTTCACAACCCAGCTGAATAAAATTTGCTGTTTGACAAAAGGTGCATCCTAAATCAAGCAGGAATAATAATGCATGATTAAATGTGATTCTTTCAAAGAACTGTGTAAAAGAAACATGAAATATCTGAGTACTAATTATGGTATGTGGTAATAAATGCTAAAAATGAGGTAATTCCAGCTTGCCCATAAATAATGTAAATGATTTACAACTCCTAAGAATGTAAAGATTATGAATGACAATCAATATGTTAATAGCACTTCATAGCTGCCTTTCTTTCCTTCTTTAAACAAGCAGTCATCTTGCATACAGACTGATTATAGTCAGTCTTTTTTTATGCATCTCAAATTCTGCTCTGTTTCATATTATCTCATAGACTTTAAGATCCGAAGGAACCATTGTGATCGTCTAGGCTGACCTTCTGCACATTGCAGGCCACAGAACCTCACCCATCCACTCCTGTAATAGACCCATAACCTCTGGCTGAGTTACTAAAGTACTCAAATAATGATTTAAGGACTTCAAGTTACTGAGAGTCCACCATTTACTCCAGTTTAAACCTGCAAGTGACCCATGCCCCAGGCTGCAGAGGAAGGTGAAAAAAACCCCAGGATCTTTGCCAATCTTACCTGGGTGAAAATTCCTTCCTGACCTCAAATATAATGTTCATTAAGACCATGAGCATGTTGGCAAGACCCAACACCTAGGAAAGAATTCTCTGAGTAACTCAGAGCCCTCCTCATCTAGTGTCCCATCTCCAGCCATTGGGGATATTTGCTACTAGCAGTTGCAGATGTGCCCTATGCCATTGTAGGTGGTCTCATCATAAACTTATCAAGATCAGTCTTGAAGCCAGTTAGTGTTTTGCCCCTGCTACTTCCCTGGGAAGGCTGTTCCAGAACTTTATTACTCTGATGTTTAGAAACCTTCATCTAATTTCAAGCGTCAACTTGTTGATTACTAGTTTATAGCCATTTGTACTTGTGTCAGCATTGGTGCTTAATTTAAATAACTCCCATCCCACCCTGGTATTTATCCCTCTGATGTATTTATAGAAATATATCTCTTGAAATATTTTTTCCTTCAAATAACCAAGAAGATGCTCTGGCTGAAATTTTTTAATATATAAAAGTGTCTTCATTACTACAAATTATTAATCAGAAAATAATCCTCTTTTGTTTTTCACCTGCACATTTAAACTGGCCTCAGCTGAAGTCAAGATCCTTTACAGCCAAAGGTTTGATCTCTTCCTTGCCCTTTTTCTAAATGGTCCCACAACTAAATGTGGCTTTTTCAACAAATGCCTGAACTTCTGGCAATACAGAAGTGCTCCTAATTCTGGATGAAGTTTCACAGTGCCATCACCACCTAGATCCACGTGTGTCATTGTTTGTTAGTGGCATGGAAAGTTTACCCATTCTCACTGGTTATGTACCTTTGATCTCAGCTCTGAGTCAGTCAGACAATGGATGAGCAATGAAGGAGCTGGGGAATGTGTAGGAGGAAGAGGCCGCCTCCATGTTTCTAGACTTGTGTCCACTTGAGTCTCCCTTCAAAAATCACTTTTTGGTGCCAGACAATAGAAACAAACATTTTTCAGATTCTCTGAGCTACTTTCCCAGAAAGAATATTTTCTATGGCATAAGGATTTAATGACCAAAGCTGCCTCCATGAATTGGCTAGAGGTGAATACCCACCCCACCCAATCCTTCGAATGTCATTCCACCTAAGCAGTATTCTGCTCCACCATCTCAGATCATCATACCTAAATCGTCCCATGGAAAACATGAAGTGTGTTCCACTCCATTGACTAAATGAGATACCAGAGCTCCTGATGTAGCCAAAGGCAGTGAATGGCCAAGACCATACATACCCTAAAGCTCTTGGATTGCAATGTTCTCAGCAAACAACTGGGGACTCCATAAATAGGGAAAATTATTAAAAATCACAATTTTCCTTCCCCACACCACCATTTCTGGCCAATTCTACTAAATTTCTATGTCTGTGTGAAGTCCAGGTCTCCAGGCATAGTGAAGGGGAGATCTGCAGAAGGAATCCTCCATTCAGCCACTCTACAGCAAACCTCCCACACCAAACTGGTGGCACACCCCCAGGGCCGGCTCCAGCTTTTTTGCCGCCCCAAGCGACGAAGAAAAAAAGAAAAGAAAAGAAAAATCTGATTGAGCTGCTGCCAAATTGCCACCAAAGAGGAAGAGAGGGAATGAGGACTCGCCGCTGAATTGCTGCTGAAGACCCAGACGTGCCGCCCCAATAACACACGGAGTGCCGCCCCTTTCTATTGGCCGCCCCAGGCACCTGCTTCCTTCGCTGGTGCCTGGAACCGACCCTGCACACCCCTCTGCAGGATCCTTCCTGAGATTAGGTCTTCCCAGAGGCTCCAAAGTGGATCCAGGAGGGCTTTCCCTCACCCCCAGCAAACCCCAGACTTCTAATACCTTAGACCCCTTCTTAGATTCTTGGAACTCTTGGGGGCATCTGCTAATTGTTTTAATTCTCTCATGTTTTCACCCTCTCATATCAGTTCAAGATCTGTGGTGGAAAAGGGGGTGGAGGAGAGAGAGAGATGTAAGGTAGGAAGAAAGGGCCCTGCTTCAGAGAGGACAGCTGAATCAGGAACAGTTGGTAAGTAGGAAAAGATAAAGGAGAAGGAAGGAAGGAGAAAAGGAAGAAAAAAATTAGCATGGAACTAATAGGATGGGTGCCAAACTTTGCCTCATTCATTTTGCTTTTATGTTATATCCATTGCCCCCAGCCTATTTAGATTGCAAGCTCTGCAGGGCAGGGATCTGCTGTTCGTCTAAAATGGTGGGGTTCCTTCCTAGCGTAGTTCTTGGCACCATATAAATAATAAATCATCATCATAAAGCAGCTAAACCTTCCCAGCCCTTTGGGGGCAGCCCCTCTACAGTCTTTGTCAGAGTTATTTCACTTGTCACTGCACAGTCAGACTGGCAGTAGCAAGCAGATTAGATTTCTCTCTTCAGATTAATCTTCCACAGTGACCAGTGGGATGCTAGGTGAACGCTAATGTGGTGAGAGGAAATGTAATGCTGTAAGAGCCCCACTGTTTTCCAAACTACCCACAGCAGAAGAGACATTTCCCTGAAGATAAGCTGTGAACATGTTTCACTTATGAAAGTGTAAGTGGCCTATGGGACTTTTTAGAAGTGTGTTAAAGTTTAAAAAACTAGAGTTGCTTTGGCTCCAGGAAACGTTCAGCAGATTACGGAGTCCTGTTTGCCATCCCCCAAACTCTGAAATTCTCCTTTAATTTAATGGATGTCATGTTGTCCTCCAGCACTCTCATTTTTTCATTCTTGGGCCTAACCTTACCAATAAAACTGTCTGTGATTCTCAACTAAACATTCATTTAACAAATCACAAAGCCAACAGACCTTGACTACCTTCAGAGTAAGGCAAATAAATATAATGAGGCACTCATGATTTCCTGGTTTTGTAGTCAAGAGGCATCCAATTCAATAAGAGTCCATTTAATCACACTAAAATGCAAGTGCCCCCAGGAGTTACATGGCACCTGAAAGCATGAACACTATTCTGTATAGCCTCAATGACTTTTGAGAATCAGTTTATATCAGACTTTTTTCTTCTTTTCCATATTTAGGTTCATCTTTTTATTATTCTACTGATGATCCCAGATCTCTCAAAAAACAAATGTTCTAACTTCTCAGAGCCTGATTAGGCTCTGAGATGATTAGGACCCATTTCTGCAACTTTACACTGATTTGACTGGGACTATTAACAAAATATGAGAATGTAGAGACCTTATCCACACTGAACAACATTTACTCATGAGAGTGGTTTCATGGAAGATTATTGGACTATTTGTGAAATGAAGTGCTATTCAATATTAAGAGTATCAGAATCAGGCCCTTATAGTTTATTGGCAAACTCCGCACTCCAGATGCTACACTTTCCCCTCTCTTTCTCACTCACCCAATTCAATTCCATCCTAATATTGTGGCTTGAACTGTTCATCGCTTTTATGGGACTATTCACTGAAGTGCAGCACTAGCCACATAATTTAAAATTAACCAAATTGAAACAATGACTGGAATATGAAGTGTGACTCTTTTGTGGTGTTCATAAGTAATGTGCTTTAATTCTCTGGTAATAAAGCGAAATGAGTAGAAGTATGTAAATTTACTGAAAATCCATTTGTAGTTACCTATGCAACATGCTCGCTCTCTTTTTTTTTTTTTTTTTTGTTCAATTCGGAAATGGGCCCAAGCTGCAAAATTCAGATCCTGACCTGAATTTTTCCAAAGGAAGGAGACAGTCTTGTTTGAGATTTACTTTGGGCCCATCCAATTCTTTTCAGAACCACTTTCATATGTTCAGAATTCTTGTAAGCAAATAAACAAACTGAAGGGACTTCTATAGCATTAGGACCAGAACCAGCCAAAATTAGCCTCTATACCTGTCTGTTGGAATTTTTCCCACAAGAGGGTTACACAACTGCCCCACTACATGTGACAAAGTTCTTGGGGATGATGAGGGATTTCACTGAGCTACTCATACTTGAATATATAATGTGGAAGCAAGCTCTTCATTAAGGGCCTGATTCTGTCTTTATTCACACAGAGAAGTGCTATTCCAAGCCTGATTGTGATCCCTTACTCTTATTGATGAGGTCAAGAGGTCCCAATGAAAGTAAAAGGGCTACCATCTGGCCTAGCTTGAGCAGTTCCATTTATTTCAATGGGACTAGTTGCAAAGTACAGTACTCCTCAGCATGAGTAAGGGTGGCAGAACCTGGCCTAAAGTGAGTATCAGTGAGCCAGGGGAGAAATTTAAAAGGCCTATGACCGAAGGGGTCTTGAGCTCTTCTGTCCCATGTATCAGCAAGAAAAGAAAAGGACCAAGAAGCTCAAAGATTGAGAATCATCCCCTCTACTTCTCCGCCCCCCCAAAATTTGAGGGGGACATGAAGCCTCCTTACTTTGAAGCTCTTTAGCAGTTTGGGGAGGGGGAAGGAAATGAAGATTTCTCTTTATCACTCTAAAGTAATTTTTATCAATTGTCTATCAGAGACAGAGAGCTTATCTACACTTAAAATGCTACAGTTGTACCACTGTAGTACTTCAGCATAGACACGACCAATCCAACAGGAGGGATTCTCCCATCGGTATAATTTGAAGGTTCTAAGACACAGGAGTAATGGCATGTTGAAGTGGGAAATTCTACACCTCTCTCAGCTGTGGACCTGGACTTTGTTTGTCCTGAACTAGACTTTCACGTCCAGCCAAATTTTATTCTAAATAAGTCAACCTCCTATTGGTTCCATAGCCTTCTGAAACTTGCCCTGCAAAGAAAGCTATAGATACTCTGGGCTATATCAGACCCTATTTATTTGATCTCACTAATAACAGCCATCAAATTAAAAAGTTATTTTGTTAACATTTTAAACTTCATGGCCTTAATATGCTTGGTAGCAATTTACTGTAATTGTATAGTCATTGTAAGTAAATAAATGTTAATGTATAAATAACAGAATATTTATTGAAGTTTAACAGCTACATCAATAACACACACAGTAATAAATCATACACATAAACACGCATTTGACTGCTATCTAATTGTTTAAAGTCAGAACATAGTTTTAATTAATTTGTATGTTATTAATATAATTCCCTCTACAGGATGGAATTAAAAAAATGTTAATCTTTGGGTCATAGGCCCTAACCAGCTAGGATCTAAAAGATATTTTCCTTTAGCTTATGGGCTAAGTGTCTGTGATTTGGGGGGTTGGAGAATATGAGCTCTTCATTGTTTCCACTGGCAGCATTCCCCTTTAAGTGACACAGACTCTGTATCATCCCTTTGCACCAGAGTGAATTCCACCCAGTAAAAGGTCCAAGTGTCTGACTGTAAAGCAGAGACAATTGTGACACTGGACCACACAATTGTTCCAATATTGTATTCAATTTAAATGCCAATACACATTTTACAATGTATTTGAGGTTTGCAGATGTAAACCCTGAAATGTTTTTTAAACTCAGGAAATCTCTTTGATAATGGGCTTGAGATTCTAATTGATATTACAGATAGTGAATATTGAACTTATTAAAATAAATCCAAAACCCTTATGAAGCAAGTACATTAAAACATAATCACTTTGTTAAAGCCACCATGTTCACCTCACCTGATGTTTTTATTCCTATAGTTTTATTTTTATGATAATTAACAAGATGATGATGTACCTGTCAGAAAACAGCACTAATTAAAGTATAAGAAACAAGGTAAGTGGTAAATGGCGCCCAGAGAAAGGGCAATTAACAGTAATTTGGGGAAGGTGGGGAGACCTTCTAAACTGTGCAGTTGCTTTTGTATTTTTCATCAGTGACATTGTCATTGTCATCATTAATCTGTCTTCTTACATTACTGGTACTTTATTGCAGTTAACAATCCATTTCTTATGCACCCTCACTCTAAATCTCTGTCTTTTTTTATTAAAGGAGTATTAAGTTAGCAAAAGCAGTAATGGTTGTATTGTCACTCTATGAGCCTTCCATACTACTACCCTATTCTCCCTCTTCATTTTAGCAGTAACTAGCTCTAGCAATTACTGTTACCTTTCTCCATGAGACAGGTAGAGAGTGTATTTATTTGTCCACACACTACGCATATAATTTTATCTCCATTAGAATTGGGTAGTTAGGAAGAAATTTCTTTTATGGCGATTACAAGAGGCCTATTATACTCCCAATGATGAGATTTCCCATTGACTTCAATGGGAGCAGCTTTGGGCCCTAAATATGTACATAGAGTCATAGAATCCTAGAATATCAGGGTTGGAAGGGACCTCAGCAGGTCATCTAATCCAACCCCCTGCTCAAAGCAGGACCAATCCCCAGCTAAATCATACATGAGGATTGAGAGCCTTGTGCTTTGAATGTAAGTATGCATAACTGCAGTAGCTTTTCTTGTACTGCAGTGACAATTTTCAGATGCTGGCACCTACAACGAATCTGCAAAATGTGCACAACCACCAATTTAAATGACACAAAAAATTGCATGGGCATATTATCTGATTTTCATGCACAAAGGTTCACAGAATGACAATACAACCAGTATCATTTTTGCTCACTTATACTAGTTTAATAGCGACAGATGTAGAGTGAGGTGGTTTATTTATGTTATATAAATAAATAAACATGCTAACCAGATAAAATACCAGGAGTTGTTTTTCTACAAAGAGAATAATAAACATTACCCAGGGAGAGGAAAAAAAAACAATCTCCAAAATGGACTAGAAAAACATTTTCAAACAAAGAAATGAGCTAAGATACTTCAAAATAATCCAATATGCCTATTTCAAATCTGCTTAGTGGTACTGACATTCTAAATCACCAATAGAGTGACATATAAGATCTCTAATAACTGCCTGTGTCACTCTGGCCATCAATATCGTTGTGAAATGTACGTACAGCTACTTTGCAAGGAGTTTGTGGGGGAGGGGTGCCCATGCATTCATACACACACACACACACACACACACAGAGTATGTTCTTAAAGTCTATCTAGGGACTGATGACAAGACTTCTTCACACTAATGGCAAAGGTGGTGGTGAGGTGCTTCCCAACCCTGGGTACCACTGGGGAGTGTCACAACATCAGGGTTGTGGAAGCAAAAAGGAAGCAGGAAAAAAAAAGTGATAAAACCATCTTAATTTGTTAAATTCTCTTTATCCTAGGAAAAGAGACAGCATGCTTGGCTCTTGTCAGAATGATCTAATTTTGTGTCCCTGGTTTTCCATCACCACTCCATTGAGGATGCAATGAATTGAAGGTGTAAATGAAAATATTCACTTCTAACTGAACCCAGGAAATTAAGTAGTTAAATGTCTAAATGTTGGAATTTGCTCCCACAATAAAAAATGAAATATCTCCCCTACCAAAATAAGATACTTGGCTGCACATGCTTCTCCCCCTGGGGCAAAGACAAAAGAACAAGCATGTGACAGATGTTAGTCATATTGGTTAATGCATTACTGGAAGGTAATAAGATTCTACAGTGATGAGCTTAGTATAAGAACTTCTAAAGAATAGAAACATTTTGCACCCACAATTCACTATAGGCACAAACTGACGGACTATATTGAGGCCTTTAAAAATTGGCCCAGTGTATCTTCCACACTATTGATTATACTGATGTGGGAAAATTACTATAACTATCTGCCTTTTTCTTCTCATTGCTGAATCATAAAACAAACAAACAAACAAACCCCACTTTATCATTTTATCATTAAAAAATGTAACTACCTTCAGGATGAATGCAAAACTTTGATGAAGCAACACTGGCATTACAAAAATTGTGCTGGCAGAAATAAGTGAAAAGGCCTACTAATACTTGTGCTCACAAAAGTTATGTTTTCTCTGGTAACAATTAATCTTGCCGGTGTTATCCATAACGGAAAGGTACATGGAGCCAATTTTATTCAGTCCTGACTCACCGTAAATACATTATATTTTCCATACAGCACTGCAAATGACATTAGGTACTGCTAAGCAAACTGGAACATATTTCTAGTTTACTCCACTAACAGTGATAATCTTTGACTACATTTCAAAACAAAAGGATTTTGACTAGTGAGATATTTTTAACACAGGCTGGAATTTTTCTCCCAGTGTCAGCTGTAGCACCTACTAAAAAAGAAAAAGGGAATTCAGGATTTATGCCTGGTGCATTCTCCTGGAGGGGAGGTAATCATCTGAACATTTATCCATAACAAAAAAACTGACTACCTTATCAGTTTCTTTGAGACTGCCAACTGTGATACATCATTTCACATTGCTACTCTGAGCCAAGTCATCCATCAAGGTTTTTAAAGCTTAGCTCACCACCTGTGGATGGAGAGAAGTAATTGAGAAAATAAAGTCGAAATTATGCTTGGTCATCATGTTAAGGGCAAAAATGTAACCTTTGAAGAGGATCTGAGAGGTGACAGCATTCACCATTCATTTAAAGCAGTTTTGGTAATAAAGGCACATTTCACCCACCTGGATACTTCCCTGGAAACAATACAGTTGCAAACATTGCCACTCATTACAAACAATTCACACTGAATTTGGCCACTTTAGTAATTTGTCCAACCCCAACCCCAATTCATGAAATGATTTAAGGCCTCACTTTTTAGCATATCTGTTTTTCACCAACTATATATGTATGGGGCCCTATCCCTTATTCTTTACTCAGGCAAAACTACTAATAGCAATGGGATTTTACTCTGAATAAGCCAGGATTCCTTATAGCCTAGTAATGCTTTGTATTGCATACTGTATTGTAATATATACCATATATAACCAAGGCTGATAAAGGCTTTTCCAGTCTGTACCAGTCCATGTTCTACTCCATTTCTCTTTTTAGATTGATAGTTTCCATTCTGTTTTTCTTCTTCATCTCTGTCTCCCATATCCGCCTGTATTTTGATTGCTGAAATTCTAATTATGGATTAATTGTTCAGATAACTGTTACCCTGAGGGGGTTGGAAATAAAACAGGAAGTGCTTTCCATATGCTTGATTGCTCTTGTGAATGCAACAACAATGTATTCCCAGCAACTACAAATGTTCTCTTTCGGTTACCTTTCCACCCCCTACATAGTATATTTGCACAAATTCTGACTGCAAGATATTTTTGTCCTGAGATGTACTGTAGTTAGTGTAAATATTAAAGTTTGGAGAAAAAGATGAAGACAGCATGGTGTTTGACACAGTATTTATAGAATAGCAGTTTTCCCCCAAAGATATCTGTGTAAAAGAGTCACAAATATTCCTCTAAAAAGAAAAGGAGTACTTGTGGCACCTTAGAGACTAACCAATTTATTTGAGCATGAGCTTTCGTGAGCTACAGCTTACTTCATCAGATGTATACCGTGGAAACTGCAGCAGACTTTATATACACACAGAGAATATGAAAAAATACCTCCTCCCACCCCACTGTCCTGCTGGTAATATTCCTCTGTTTTGCTTCTTGATTAAGGGATGTGAAGATAGCTAAGTCTCCATTTATCACAGTAGTAATTTTGTTCAATCCTCTGACACAAATGAAAGATGACCCTGGCATTTACTTGGAAGACAAATCTCTCTGATTTGATGGTCCACCTACAAATTTGTGTTCATGGTATGTAATAATACGGTTGGTGAAGGAGTAACTGATCATGGAACATTTTTAACTACTAAAAAGGTAAAACATCCCAGTTCCATCAATATCAAGCACCATAGTTTTCAATATATGTGTGGTATAAAAGAAAAAGAAAACTAGATTTAGTTGAGCATATATATCATAACTAGTAGTTTATTCCACAAATTTTGCTTTCTTTTCTTTTATGAATTGTTTATGAAAAACTTGGAGACTTCTGGAATGTAGATTCCTAGATACTAAGGTCAGAAGGGACCATTATAACCATCTAGTCTGATCTCCTGCACAACGCAGGCCACAGAATCTCACCCACCCACTCCTGCAAAAAAACCTCTCACCTATGTCTGAGCTATTGAAGTCCTCAAATCGTGGTTTAAAGACTTCAAGGAGCAGAGAATCCTCCAGCAAGTGACCCGTGCCCCATGCTACAGAGGAAGGCGAAAAACCTCCAGGGGCCTCTTCCAATCTGCCCTGGAGGAAAATTTCTTCCCGACCCCAAATATGGTGATCAGCTAAACCCTGAGCATATGGGCAAGATTCACCAGCCAGATACTACAGAAAATTCTTTCCTGGGTAACTCAGATCCTACCCCATTTGTTATTTGAAATTATTCACACATTGCTAGTAAATAATTATTGGTCTTTAGATCATTTGCAAACAGATTTGTTACGTATATATATATATATATATATATATATATATACACACACACACATACATACACATACACACACACACGATTTGTGTTGTATTGGTTAGTTATACCAGTCATGTAATATTGCTTCTATTCCCCAATTTTATCACTAACTGAATTAATCAATACAACATGAACTATGAATTTAGCAATTGCAACTACAATTCTAAATTCACTTTCAGCTAATATGCAAGCATTTGAGCTTAAAATTCACTTTTGGTGAGAATTAATATTAGTAAAAGTTGAGCACTCAAATATCTGTGGAAAGTGAACATGCAACAGTCATCATTATGACTGAATTAAAATCCATTTTCAGATTCAAATGAATATTTGCATCATTTTGTCTGCTATTCCGTAACTTCTATACCAAGGCATCATATGTTTGTAGGATAATTATCACCTACGTTCTATTCTGCAGCTATTTTTTTTTTTCAGATTATTTGTAGAGCTACGTAAAGAGGAGATGGGAAACAGAACATCTATAATTTATAATTATACATGTGAGTTGTTGTTGACTAAACTTTCTGGGATACTGTCCAGGCTTCCATGTGGTCAAGAAGAGTAGGTTAATTCTGAGCAAGTAAATTCTTAAATTAATTTATTCCTGTTTGGGAGTCAAATGAGCAAACACAAACTGACGATACTACCTCCTAGATTAAATATCTGTGAATGAAATACACACTTGAATCAGAGTTTTGTTGGCAAAACCATCAGCAATGTTTAAAATGCACAGATGCAGCTCCACTGTTAGAACTTCGGGTACAACACAGCTCTGGGTTCAAGTTCCCAAACCCAAAACAATGATTCACTCTCCTCTCCCAAAACAACGCAGATCTCATTCAGCCCATCTGATCCATCCTATTGATGTCAATGGGTGGGTAAGGGCTGAACCATCAATCTTTTCATTCCCAGTGCTGTTTTGTGCGACTGTACTTATTAACCCAACTTCTGAAATACAGTGGACAATTTTGTCTATGGTAAATCAATTGGGAATAATTTAACCCAATCCAGCATGATTCCAAAACCACTGGGGTCACTTATCCTAGGCCAAAGGAAGCCCATTTGGAATCCCAAACAAACCCTATTGGACTAATTACCTGTGAGCAGTTCTTACTTATCTGTTCCAAAAATATCTAAATTCTCAACTACTGACCACTGAGAAGGTCCCCTTTAACAATTTTCATATCTAATCATTTTGCTAGTAGTTTCATCCCAAGCATTTATTTCAATGCTATTATAATGTATTTAAAGACAAATTTGAAAATTTACTTCTAAATAAGTAAATGTAACACCCCTAATCCACCCGATTGCTTCCTTTAATGCCAATCTCCTTATGGGTTTTGATGGACAGGCCTCAGTTCTTCTTGATCCCGCCTCCCACTCAGCAGGCTGTAACTTCTTTATTTTCTTCCCATATGAAAGTATTGGGCGGTGCCTCCATCCCCTTTGCTCCTTCCTGGCAGGGTCACCACGGCAGCTGGGTAAGAAAATTCTAACCACAGGGTAACCGCCACTTACTTGTCAGATAGTTGAAGACTCCCAAGAAATAACAAACACATACAACGTATTCAGCACAGTAATTATACTAAACAGGAGATAAATATAATATAGCAGGGTAAAACACTATTCTCAGGCTCCCCACTCTGATAATACTCGTGAATTCACCCAGTCACGTGTCCTGATATAGCAAATTTTAAAAATTAATATCCTATTGGTATGCATACTTTGTAGGGGCCTTTGATGACCTGTGACCACGATATCACAAGTGGGATAAGGTGGCAAGTCCCCCCACAGGTTCAATAGGTAATAAAATCCCCAAACCCTTACCCCCTGGCTTGAGGACACAGTTCAGGGAGTAGGGGGTCTCCCAGACAATTTCCATGACTAGCTAACAGATGGTGACTCACAACTCTGCAACGGATCCTCAGGTTCAGAGAGGATACTGGACTCCTCATTCACTGCAGAAAGGCTGATGACCGCTATTGGCAGTTGTCCTCTTCATACAGGGATCAGGCTGCTTCTGGCCCCTAGATTTCTCCTGTCCACAAAGGGGTGCCGGGCTCAAGGTGCAGGTTACAAAACTATACTAAAAATCCTAAATTTAGTCTCCTACCTTAGT
Organism: Caretta caretta; assembly: GCF_965140235.1. NCBI lineage: Eukaryota > Metazoa > Chordata > Testudines > Cheloniidae > Caretta > Caretta caretta. The sequence goes on along the minus strand of NC_134216.1, from coordinate 48,456,617 downwards.
GATCAGACACACTCACAGCAGGCAGGCAGCCCTGACCAACACCCAGAGCAGAGCTTGCCATGTGGTGACTGATTTCACCTAGAGAACTGGAGGGCTAACTCAGCTTGACTTGGGGAAGGGGAAGTTTTCCCAACAGAGCTCTCTAAGATGGGAGTCACCTTGAAGAGACAAAGAAGCCAAGCTGAGGGATCTTTCTTCCAGGTCCCCAGAGACTGGTTCTCAAGGGGAACCCTGCATGCAGGCCTGGGACTCACCAGCTCCCCATACAGCCAGTCCTGCCCTTTCCTTGACTGGCTCCAGACTACTCCAAAATGGCTCTTCCCCCACTCCCCAGGGCTCCCCCAGGAGGGCATCTCACTTTTGATTGGTCAGGCTAGCCCTTCTTCCCATCGGAAAGTGAATAAGGGAATGTTATTTACTCCTTCACATAACACAAGGAACAGGGGTCATCCAATTACATTAATAAGCAGCAGGTTTAAAACAAACAAAAGGAAGTACTTCTGCACACAACGTACAGTCAACTAGGGGAACTCTTTGCCAGGGGATGTTGTGAAGGCCAAAACTATAATAGGGTTAAAAAAAGTACTAGAAAAATTCACGGAGGATAGGTCCATCAATGGCTATTAGTCAGGATGGGCAGGGATGCAACACCATGCTCTGAATGTCCTATCCTCTGTTTGCCAAAAGCGAGGAGTGGATGACAGGGGATTTCGCTTGATAACTGCCCTGTTCTGTTCATTCCTTCTGAAGCACCTGACACTGGCCACTGTCAGAAGACAGGATACTGGATTAGATGGACTATTGGTCTGACCCAGTATGGCCATTCTCATGTTTTTATGTCCTAATCATTTGACTCTGCCCCCTCCTCGGAGCAGGCATGCCTGCAGTCCTCCCACAAGCCAAATAGCGGCTCTCCTCTCTCCCACTGGGTTGCCTAACACACTCTGAGTTTGCCCTTGGCTCCCCCTCCCTACCAGGGACAGTGTGCCTCTCCCTGATTTACCTGCACACAGAGCCCCAGGGATCCAGGTAAGTTCCTTGGGTGTTACATAAAAATGAATTTAACCTAACATGTGAAGATAGAGCAAAATCCAGACCCTGCCATGCAGACCAAGACTAGATGGGAAAGACCTTCCGGTTGCTACCATATGGAAGGTCTCAGAACCACCCTGCTAGCTCATGGCCGGCTTGAAAAAGGCTGGGGTAGAGGCATTGAAGTGCATCACACCTTACACTAAAAGGGAACAGGATGCACCATTCCCTCATAAGCATTTGTTTTGCCCTTCAGAATACAGGAAATATACAAGACTGTCGGGGACTTGATAAACTATGTGATACGAGTAACCATAAAGAAATTTCAAACTGATTAATACCACACTGCAGAAAACTACTTTTCCCCTATTAAAGACTCTGCTTGATTGCAAACATGACAGGTCCTATTTACATCACACTTCAATTTTACTGCAATTTAGGTGTGAAACTGTAAACAGAACAGCACCACAGAAGACAAATGCGAAGTTAAATGCAACATACTGTTCTTGTTTCTGAGGATCACTAAATAATACAAGACATAAAATCAAACACAATGCTGAAAATGGACAGGAGGCAATGAGATTCTCACAGGCTTTTTCTCTGTAATGTGTTCACCTGGTATTTTGAAAAAATCATTTTGGCCCTGTTTAACTGGTATTTTTAAAAAGACACATTGTAATCTAATGTCCCTTTAAGATGAAATCATATGTTTCTGCCATAGCCTACTGGGTTTTAGGAAGTACACACACTACCAAATTCAGAAGTTAAACTAAATAAATCTAGGAAAAGTTTAAAGTTAGTATAATTTACACCTCCTTCCAGTCTCATCCCCCTCAACATATACAATATGTTACTCCAACTTAGACTGTATGGTCAATTAGACTCCCTTAGATCTATACCAATTTATCAACATGCAGCTTATGCTCAGCCCTCACCCCTTTCCACATCTCCTCTGACTTTGGTTCAGAGTCTAAAGATGGCAGCCTGTGTGTGCTACACCTTGTCAAGGTTCCTCCCCCACTCTGAACTCTAGGGTACAGATGTGGGGACCTGCATGAAAAAACTCCTAAGCTTATCTTTACCAGCTTAGGTCAAAACTTCCCCAAGGTACAAAATATTCCCCCCGTCGTCCTTGGATTGGCCGCTACCACCACCAAACTAATACTGGTTACTGGGGAAGAGCTGTTTGGACGCGTCCTTCCCCCCAAAATACTTCCCAAAACCTTGCACCCCACTTCCTGGACAAGGTTTGGTAAAAAGCCTCACCAATTTGCCTAGGTGACTACAGACCCAGACCCTTGGATCTTAAGAACAATGAACAATCCTCCCAACACTTGCACCCCCCCTTTCCTGGGAAATGTTGGATAAAAAGCCTCACCAATTTGCATAGGTGACCACAGACCCAAACCCTTGGATCTGAGAACAATGAAAAAGCATTCAGTTTCTTACAAGAAGACTTTTAATAAAAAATAGAAATAAAGAAATCCCCCCTGTAAAATCAGGATGGTAGATATCTTACAGGGTAATTAGATTCAAAAACATAGAGAACCCCTCTAGGCAAAACCTTAAGTTACAAAAAAGATACACAGACAGAAATTGTTATTCTATTCAGCACAATTCTTTTCTCAGCCACTTAAAGAAATCATAATCTAACACATACCTAGCTAGATTACTTACTAAAAGTTCTAAGACTCCATTCCTGGTCTATCCCCTGCAGAAAACCAGCATATAGACAGACACACAGACCCTTTGTTTCTCTCCCTCCTCCCAGCTTTTGAAAATATCTTGTCTCCTCATTGGTCATTTTGGTCAGGTGCCAGCGAGGTTACCTTTAGCTTCTTAACCCTTTACAGGTGAGAGGAGCTTTCCCCTGGCCAGGAGGGATTTCAAAGGGGTTTACCCTTCCCTTTATATTTATGACACACCTATATTAAGCTTTTTGTCTGCTGGAAACCCAAAGGCTCTATGAAGTATGAAAACACACTAAGATGTCTTGACACTGAGGGTAATTATCTTTGAATGCCTCAACTTGGAGGAGTGCAAATAAGATAGTCCAAGGAAACCAGTAAATCTGCAACTAAACTACCTGCATGTGTCTGTGTTATCTAGGCATATGTATTCATCACAACTCTAAGGGAAAAAAAATCTAAAAAAATTTTAATGTAAAGCTTCTACTAGCAGAACTTTTGTAGATCATGAGGTTTTTAAAACTATGTGAGTAACTTCTGAGTATTTCATCCTCACAGCTTTACAAAGGAATACATTCTAAACTTCTCCCGGACTGTGGCTCAGGATGCTAAATACCAGGATGATAAATACCAGGAAAACCTGGAGAAAAGTTTCTAACATTCCTCTAGTCATTCACTTGCTTGACTACCTTCTTTTTGGGGCTGGGGAGAGTGCTCATTATGAATACTGCATGTTCACTGTCTTCTTCACATTGTGTGAGAGCAACTTTCTTTGTACTGTTAAATGTTAAAATGTCCAACATTTTTTCATCACAGGGAGCTCAGACATTCATACTGAACATCTGGTTTTGCATTACATACAAGCTGACAAGTTGTCATATTCAATATTTTTAACTGTTCTTTTCCTTTCTCGACATAGGCAATCGCTCACTAGGCCTCCTATTATCATATCTGACTAGGTGAAAAGGGTAACAGTCAAGAGAATCATATGTCATGCATGATCTCCCTTTAAAGGACCATTCTGCTGAAGGAATCATGTGGCAAGACCAAAGAAATGGAGGATTCAGTTGTACAACCCGTACTCATATTGGTGGGAAATTTGCCCTGTTTAGAGTTCCATATAGAAAGCTTAATAGAGGAAGCAATTTGAAGTGCACAAGTTTTATTGGTCCTACAAATCCATGAACAATGCTAAGTATTCTTCAGTGTTATCTCCTGACATTATCTATTAACATATATAGACATACAGACATCTGATTTATAAAGCATTTCTCTTCCTTTTGAGGAAATAGAATTTAAATTAACTATATAGTCTTTGAAATGGGTATGTAACTTTATGGCTCCTCCACTTCATGTGATTTTATTTTCAGTTCCTTCCACCTCTTCTCATTTGCCCCCAGGAAATTTCTGTGCTGCTAAGATTTTCTGTCATTACCTTTGTCAGCTCCTGGGGGGACTCCTTTCACAGTCTGCATGTGAGCAGACATCTCTCTTCTATACAGAAGAACTCCTCTAACAGGCCTGGCAAAAAGCCTATGCACAATTAAATTCAAATTAAGCTCCATTTTCAGGGTTTAAAGGGAACTTTAGTGGTAGGTAGGCGTCCTGGGCTAGCTTCATTGTGGCAAATTTTGCCCACGGTTGAGCTCTTACCACTCTTATGCATGAAAGTAGTCCCATCAAAATTAGTTACTCACCAATATGAGTAAGACTTGCACAATCAAGCCCTGAGTGCTCCAGTGGTAAGGAAGTAGGGTCAAGTACGAAGAGATAATATGCTACAAATTGATTGATTTTCAGAAGCAGATTCTCCTTTTAACTGTACATGTGATCTCCTATTAGACATGTTGATGTGTTCATGGTTTGGAAAAGATAAACAAACATTTATATTAAGTAACCTACATTATGCGAGTCTAGAAAATCTGTGCTTAATTTCTAAAATAAGGACAATTGGCAGTGATTTGTTGTGAAACAATGTAATATTACAAATCATAGTATTATGAAGGGCTGCTTATAACTGATACTTTATATCCTGTCTTGAATCTCTGCTCCTGCATGGCCAGTAACAAATCCTCACTGCTCTTAAGAAAGTTTTCATTCCCTATGTGACTAACGCAAAAACTTGACCCTGGATAAGTTCAAAAGTGTAGGGTAGGAACAAAGAATACCTGTGACAATGAATGTTATCTGATTGACTTCCTGGTTCGGAATATCTTTTTACAAAGTGGATCTGGATAAATAGATATATTCAGAAAATCCAACCACAGTTCGTGCAGTAATGGTTGGGAATGCAGCAGTTTCCACTCTGATGGTCTGTGCAGAGCAGCTTCCAGCCTTTTAAAGTTTGTTGAAGTATTGGATTGGCAAGCAGAGATAATGCAAGACCACTTCCAAATGATGGTATAGTCAAAGCATGAGAGGGCAATTACTTCTCCAGCACTTCTGCAGAAAAAGCTAAACTAGCTATTAGTGAAGTGCTTTCTACTTCTCAAACAACTGAGATCGTACAATACCCCAAACTGAATACCATGTCTGACTACAAGTAAAAAGTTCTCATCATCGACAACTAACATTTTTAACCTTCAGATGGGAATCATAACTGGGCAACAGGCTGAGTGCTTTGAGGGTGGGAAATAAATTCAGAGTGAGCATATTCAGTGCCTCTGTTTTCTTTTCTCTCAGAGTTTGGGATTTCTAGTTTCTAAAACAGTAACTAAAATAATATTTTAAGAGAGACTGATTTTTGGATACTGCTTATAGTGGATTATGGACTATATACTTTTTATTACTATTTTTTATTTATACAGCACCAGTAAACTTGTGTGACACTTTAAGACATAAGCACATTTTCAAATTAATACAATTTAAGAGAATTTTAGTTTTCTTCTGTGCTAGAAGGAGTTTACAATCTACAGTAAATTATAGTAACAGCAAGCAGTTCTGTGTTACTGGGAAGACTAGTGAATCTGAGTATTTGACTGGCTGGCATGATTGTTTTCTCAATATTATTCTGGATTTGACAATATCCTCTCTAACAGTACTGTATAATGTATCTTCTCTAACAAACTGTATCACGAGAGGCCTAAATCAGAATAGTCTACTTCAAGAACTCTACCTAACTCACAGGGATATTGACATTCGTTTTCTGTAAAGCACCGTGAAGGAAAACAATAGATATGTAAAAGTGTATTATGAATTTTTCTTGTAAAATGAGTGTCCTGAAATTAATCATTTGGGACCAGATCCTGCTAAGGTCCCTTTGAGCTGCTGCAGCAACTCCTGATAAAGAGGACATGTCTGAGCTGTCTGGAAGAGGGGCAGTCCAAGGCACAATGGCAGGCCGGAGGGACAGAGCTGGAGCATGATGTGCTTTCTCTGTTGATCCCCAGCCAGCTGAATGGTTTGATGAGGATCATTCTCATCAGTGCAAGTTAGAATAACCCTTTGGTTGCTCTAGCTTGTGCTTGGAGCAGATTCACCCTGTTGGCTGGCCCAGAACAGGGGAGGGATTAAGATGGTTTAGAGTCACCTTTAGTCTCCCATCTCAAGCTGGACCATTGAAATTCTAATTGAACGTCTATTTCTGTCAGAATACACAGTAGCTGAACAGTAACATTTGAAATACTTTTAGCTATAAGAGCCTAAAATGGGAAACACTGAGATGTTGACATCATGGCAAAGTTTTCTTTTTTAAAGTTTGACAATTTCTGTACTTGGCATCAAGAATAATTGAATGTTAAAGAAATGGAAACACCACAAAATCTCTATCCATGTGTGGATTTAGAATTTGCAAGATGCACTCTATCAGGCAACACCTCCGTTATTTCCTATGGAATCTAACAGAAATTAGCATATTGGCGTATATACACTTCTCTACATTTCTCTGTGATTTTTCCTTGGGTATAGCAATACCTTGGCCATGTCCCTTACAATGGAAACCAAGGGAGGTAGGAGCCTAGGAACTGCTGTAAAGGCCCTGCAGCAACTGAGGATTGCCCTCTGCCCAGTTCAGTTTTATGTCTAAGTTAAACTCACCAGTTAATGAAGAAAAATCACTTCCATGTTGTATGAACTGTTGTTATAGCCACTTCACCTTGAATGGTCCCTTGAACTATGTGTTAACTACTTACGCTAAACAATCTGTTCCACCTTGTATTCAGCTGTGACACTGAGTACATTTCCCAGACCTGGAGAAGAAGAAGAAGAGCTCTGAGTAAACTCAGAAGCTTGTCTCTCTCACCATCAGAAGTTGGTCCAATAAAAGGTATTACCTTACCCACCCTGTCTCTCTTCCATGTTGTTTATTTGACTAATCACAGCTATTGTAAGCAACACAGCTCAAATTTTGAATATCAAATAAGAAGCAAAGAATAAAATGAAGTTCACAACAAATTTTGCTGAATCATTTTACATAATGAATCTGTTTAAGGCCTGATATTCGATACCTAACAAATCCGAATGTAGATTTGTCACATGTCCATTAGTTACTACTGTGTCAGCTATCTTCACTTCCTTGTACGGCTGCATTGGCTCTCCTTGTATGTGTACCATCTCTTCCTACATTTCTTTAACTAGTTTAAATGTTTGTAGACATGTAATTTAAACAAAGCAATCACAGAGACAAAGACCTTGCCACTTCCACTAGCCCTGCCACTCCCAAATATACCCTTTTAAGAGATTTGGAGACACATTCATCCTAGGTGTAACTCCCCTGAAGGCAATGGAACTACACTTAAGATGAATTTGCATTGATCCAAAGGTGTCCAAATGGAGGTATGAGAAAAACTGTCAGTCCCTCTAAATTTTCCTCTGCTCTGGAAACTATATCACAGTAGCACCAATCAGAGGGCCTGATGGCTGTCTCACCATTGACTTCCAAGGGCACTGGGGCTCAGGCCCAGCGGTACTAAGTTTCAATAAAGTTTTGTACATCCATATGTTTTTCTTCATCCTCCCACACCCTACCAATAACACTCCAGCTTCATTGTTAATGTAAAGGGGGAAATGACTGAGTAGTCACCTGTTGTGACACTTAGTAAATTAATGTTTTTGCAAAGAGAAATGAAATCTGTAGCTGAAAAGCACTTAGAGAAGGGCCAGGTACTAATGGCTTGATTCTGTTCCCAGTGAAATTAATGTCAAAACTCCCAAGGATTTCAGTGGGAATAGGAACAGGCCCTAGTACTGTTGCCTTTGGTAGGTTCTTATTATTTCACTAATACATAATTCACCTCTACATTCTCTGCCATACATATCCTGACTATAGTTGCCAGATTTGAGCACTTTGAGATAAATAAAAAGGTAAAACAAAAAATACAAACCATACTTTGCAAGACAGAGTTTAAAAAAGTATTGTAATGGTTCTGGACTACTGGTTCCATCTGTCCTGTACACAAACCTCGTATTAAGCAAGATCATCTCACTATGAGTGAGAAATGAGGGATTTGTGAAGGCTATTGAACATGCCACTAGCTTTCAGTGTGGAGTAGCACAGTTATTTAGCACAGGTGTTTCTCTAATTGTGATACACTGGAGAATAATTGTGTTTAATGGCCCTGAAACTTACACTTTCACCTGCACAGTGTTATAATCTAGTGTTAGTGCAGCAATATAACACGCAGGTATATTAGCTGATCAAAGACTAGCTGAGGCTTCCCCCCTCCACTATGCCTGTGCTTATTCACATTGCCCTAATTGTTTCTTTCTGTATTTATAGTCATTTAAATTCATTCATTCATTATATTCATTTAAACAACATCAAGTCCTTTTGCTACCTAGGTAGTACACTTACCGACAATATTGACAAAGAAACTTCAGCACACTTAAAGTCAGCTTTCAGTCGTCTACAAAAAAGACTAAGAACAAGACGGGGATGGGGGGAAGGGGGTTAAAATGTCCACAAAATGCCAAGTTTACAGAGCTGTTGTGCTTCCTTGTCTTCTATACTTATTAGAGACCTGCCCCCTTTATCGTCGCCATAGCCAAAAATTTTACTGTCTGCAACAATGCCACCTATGTGGCATAATGGGAGTCAAGTGGTCGGACAAAATCACCAACCATGAAGTACTATGGCTGGCAGCCCTGCAAAGCATGGAAGCCATGCTAGCGTGGAGGCAAATGACTTGGGTAGGTCATGTTATAAATATGGATAGCAATTGTCTACCTAAGAGAGTTCTGTACAGTGAACTTGAAAAAGGCAGTAGGAAGGTTGGCTGACCCAAACTCAGCTACAAGGATTGCATCAAGCAGCACATATAGTCTGCTGGTTTGGACTTGATGACCTGGGAGGATATGGTCACGAGAGGTGAGCTTGGCACTCCACTACAAAGAAGCAGAATGAACAACAGAACATCATTGTGCCACCTTGGCCAACAGTAGGAGGGAATGTAGACACCAACTTGCCCTGGGGCACATCTCCTGAACCCTCCTGTGGAAACTGATTTCCAGTTGCAGTCATACTCCAATAATTCTTTCTTTCTGTATTTATACTCATTTAGCATGCTTGCAAAGAGAAATATATGTTTCAGAAATTATAATAAGCTTTTCAGACATATAAAAAACTGAAGGGAAAAATTGAAAAACTTGACTGGGGATATAGAAGGATAGTTTCAAACTAAGCTCTACAACTCATTTCAAAAGGCTACAGAATAGAATGATACAGAAGAAGCAAGAAAAGGAAGGCATTGAAGAGAAGGGTGATCTACAGCAAGTTCTTTAGCAGGATGATCTACAGAGCATTTCAAAAAATGGAGAAAGTTGTTCACAAAAAATTATTTCTATTAACATAAACAGGCTTGGCAGTAACACAGACAGCATATAATGGTCACCAATTCTTACAAATAAGGAAAAATATTTTCTTTTCCAGTCATGTTTCCAGTCACAATCTTCCAGGTGCTCGTACACAATGGTCTTTCCCTTCATTCCCTTTTCCTGATATTGGAAAAGGTGTTTATAATTGAGAGTCTTTTGCTGAATTCCTGAAGACTTCTGATAAAAATCTTGCTCTCGGTGAGATTCTATTTCTATCTGTAATTACTGTTCCATAGTTGTTCCAAAGAAGAAACATCTGTTGTTGCTCATTACCGTTTCTTCTCATCACCTTATAGCTTTTATGCACTTTGAAAGCATGTTGGATTACATTGTTATGTTTTTCTGATGTTTTCTGCAAAGTGAGCCAAGCCAGTTAAAAATAATTCTGAAAAGCCTGAATATAAAGATGTTTTGTAGAGCTGGAGAACAAATGGGAATGTTTTGCACTGTTGTTCCAATTGGTTATAATACTGCCGTGTTTTCCACACTCAGCCCAGAAGTACCAACTTCAAGAGTAGCAATATTGGAATAATGGGACAGCAACAGATTAGCTGACTGGCTGGCATGTCTATGTCATTCATTAAATCATTGCCTTCTACAGGAAGCATTCCCAAGATTAGCCCTACAACATAGTGGATCAGAATTTTCAAAATATGCCAGTATTCTGAGCATAGCCACAATACTGGATGCATCCAAATGCATCCGATGAAGTGAGCTGTAGCTCATGAAAGCTTATGCTCAAATAAATTTGTTAGTCTCTAAGGTGCCACAAGTACTCCTGTTCTTTTTGCGAATACAGACTAGCACGGCTGCTACTCTGAATACTGGATAGAGCTCGTTAGTACTAACTCACGAGACTACTCAAATAATTAAGTGGGCAGGATTTATTCTATTCTATTCTTACATGGCATCTGTCAAACTGTCACCATTCAATCCTTGTGTTAACTTCTGGTTAGTTCTTTAGGCAGAAATTTGCCTGTTACCATGCAGCATTTCCAATTTTCTTCCCTTATTTCTGTCTCTAAAAATCCCATAATCCTTTGCTTGTTTTACTAGGCATTTTGTGCTGCTGATTTTCTATACAAAGCTGAAGTTTATTCTTGGGCAGATTGCTTAACTGGGGTTTATTAGGTTAACTTTTGTTATCTTCCTGTTAATTAGTTTAATTTCAGTCAATAAATATTTAATTTCTAAATAGCAGCAGCCTTATTTTACCTAAGTCAGTGCTGACTGAAGACCTTATTAAAAATAAAGGGACAATATCTCCAGCATAGAGGTTATGCTGATATCATTTGCTTTCAATTTTCTTTGTTTTAGCAAAATATTTAAGTTTGTGGAGACCTTAAGTTTTCTGTGATTCTCTAGTGAAAAGTTGTTGTTTTTTTATTAATGGAGGGGGTAATTAGTTGTAGTTTTGCTCCTTGCTTTGTCAACTATGTCACACGTTCCACTTTGAGATTTTTGACTCATTCATATTCATGCAAATGTCACATTTAAAAATTTTACTTAAGGGAATAGTTGAAATAGCAGGTCTGTAAATTATCTGAGAATCAAAATGGAATAAAACCAAAGATATGGGGAAGAAATTATAAAAATAACAAAAAGTTAAAAACCCTGTATGGTGTTTTCTTAGACATAGTAATGACAGTAGACATTGCTTTCTCTCAACCTAAAGATCAAAAATACTGCAACCACTAGCAAAAACTCATGTTTTATTATCGTTTTAGGTCACGACCAATACAATATAATAGATAAAGTATTGAGACATGTATGTTGAATAACTAAAATACCAGTTTCAGTCACACCTGAATTAGGGCAAAAAATCCCCATAATCTGTAGGATAGAGCTATTTTTGTGCATATATACATACATCCAGTTTTCCTATGAAATGGCGCCATGTAGTTGTTACTCAGCATCAAGAAACAAGTGTTGATCTATTATACACTGATATAAACTGTTCTAGTCTTTAAGGTGATTATCCCATCTGTGTTTCATAGCTGTTGAGAAAGTTTACACAGAGATAACTTAACTTAGGGGATAGTCTTCCACTTTTACTGGTCTAAAATATTGACAAAGCCAGCTGCTATGCACGTCTGTGAAACGATGGGGAACAGATGCAGTCAGTACATCCTCTGCCACATGGATTTTTCTAGCCAGATCAGGATTCCACAGGAAAGCTTGCTGCACTGTACTGTGCACACAATTTGGTGCTCCTAGTAGGAATAATGTACAAACCCATCATCTGCCAGCAGGGGTTGGATGGGTTGGATGGGTTGTTGTGAGGGAAAGTAACAATCCCCAAATGGTAGATCAGACCTCTTGAAGATGCTGTGAAATTCACTGAAGTATCCAGGATCTCTGCAACCTCTTCTCCCACTGGTACTTAACCCCACTTTAACATAATGCATTAAAGGTGCAGAGGGCCTGGGCACTGGGGTGAACTTTCACTTGGACCCAATCCTGCATGGTGCTGATCATTCTAGCCACTGAAGTGAAAAGGACTGCTCAGGTGTTTGAAGTAAAGCACGTGCTTAAGTGCTAAATGATAGACTGGAGCTAGAGTGCTCAGCACCTTGCAGGATCAAGCCAGTAGTTCAAAGATTAACACATTAGCCATGCTCATTTTTTAGCAGACTCTTCCATACTATGGAGAGTTTTCTCCTGCTGAGTGTGTGTGTGCGCATGTGTGTTTGTGTAAGAAAAGGTTCTCTGTGCTCTCTTCCCTTACTCTCTTTGCAGACGGATGAATTCAAGACCTCATTATAAATCAAGGTGTGGTACAAGAGGTAGCACTTAGATCGGAACTGTGTCTTCGTATGTATTTGCACAGCACTTAGCACCATGGCCCCGGATTCAAACTAAAGTCTTTGGGCACTACTGTAATATACAGATTAGATAACAACACTGCTGCATAATAAATAAAACGTTGTTAAGGAATCAGAACTGTCAGCAAAACTGCTAGCTTTGTAACACAGCTTTCAACAGTAGCATATATTTTCCCTATAATATTTGAATAGAAATTTTTCATTTGTACTTACAATGCTTTACAGCATATCTGATCAAAATCCTGTTTTCAGTTAGCACATTTCGTTTTCCACTATCTATGGGAGCTAAGATATTTAGATACATGTATTTATATTCATTTCTCTAGGAATTATTTTAGTATAATTGTCTAATTTATCTTTCTAATAGTAGCAGGGTATTTATTTGTAGTTATTACGCTTAAAAGATTTTTTCCCTTTTAATTATTTTTGATATTGGTATAGTATAAATGCATAGGTCTACATGGGTTGGATTCTTTTTGAAAAGATGTCTGCAGCCACCATTAATTTCTCTTCTTTTCAATACTTTTTCACAGTAAAATGATCACACTGTAGGATAGCTATTAACAAAATAATTCTGATTCCACAGCTAATATTTTGACATGTTGCCTAGTGGCAACAAGTCACTGATCCAGTTATTTTAAATAGATAACTTATGAAAAAGCCTCTATGATTTCCTTAACATGCTGTTTTCCCATTGATTGCTAAAGAAAATCTGTACATTCTGCATGAGCAGAATACTGTGCTGTATGTGAATATTTTATGTTCAATATAATCGATTAATAACGTATTGAAGAGTTGCATCTTTAACCTATCTGGACTGAAAAGTAAATGTAACTACAATTAGGAAATGAGTTTAAGTTAATTTCACTAACTTTTGCATGCAGTCTTAGATTCTTCCTTCAAAGCTTAGAAGTTTGTATATTCTGTCAGTGTGTTTCAAGATATGTGTTCCAATGTAATTTAATAAGAATGACAGCCAAAAGGAGCCCTTTCCTATTGATAATCTTATTAAAACAGACCTTTTATAGTCATGCTTTAATACATTTTTATTATTTTTAAATGGTGCTCTATAAAACCCAAATGACAAGTCATCTTGTTCCTTGGAAGTTCTAGTGACAACATAAATACTAAATATTATTCAGGCACAGAATATCAAAAATCTTTAGTCAGACATTATAAAACAATATTCATATGAATTTTAGATCATTTTAAAATAAATCCAAATCTAGTTTAACTACTGTACATCTTTTCAGTCCACCATTACGTCAACAGTCTTTTCTTAAACAATCCATTTCCCCTTTTGTATAGCTACAGTAGATGACAAATACTGCTATATAAATAATTCAAAGCAAGCCATGGCCTGAAGGAATGCACTAGAATAAGAATTTATTCAAATCTTCTACTTTATTCATCTCCCAGGAGTGCTCAATTGAGCATGATTTAGAGTCATACATGATACATTGTTTAGAAGTACTGAGACAAGAGAACCTTTGTATTCATAGACTAGAGACATAAGGACCTCCTGGTCTTAGGTACGCCACTCTAAATCAAATCATATTAGATAATAGCATATGAAGAGTGACTTTGCAAGTGCAACATTTTGTCCCAGTCACATCATATTACCACACACTAAGCAGAACAGTGATATTCAGAATCACATTTTCAAAGTTAAGTTTGTGCAACTGCATACATACATTGGCATATGTACATTACACATGCAAATACCCAAGGGTTTGGAGGGGGAGTGATCTTTGCTCCTTCTCTAGTTATGTTCATGCACAACCTTATAAAATGTGACCCACATGGTTCAAAGTATCTTTCCTCATCCCAGGACTTGGTTTCAAAGATGTAACCATTGGAATCAGTAAGTTAAATGCAGAGTTGGGGACCCTACTGCCACCAGTTGCCTCTGTAATAGCTGGGGTGTGGAGAACCTCATCTGGTTGAAGTGATCTGGGGAACTGATCTATTAGGCTACAGCAAGAAACATGTAGGGTAAACTGATGAATTCTCCTATACTTTTCCATTTTTGCATCTAACCTTCTGATTCAGTATTTATTCACTCAGGTCTAATAGTTGACACAACATCTGCCTAGATGGCCATCCTGAAGTCTTTCTGTTGTCAAAACACTGAGTTCAGGAAGGAAATCGATTGTGAATAAAGTAGAGCAAACCTGGTATTTACCCTAATGTATTCATGCACTGGGGAATATGGGCCAGCCTAGCTAGCAAGCCCCTTTTTGGGGCGTGGAGGAATTTCTTCAAGATGTTTTGTAGAAATAGGCAAATGATGCTACACAACATATGCTGAGAATTAAAAATGCTGTACAATAAAAGATGTGGAAGAGGTAAGATTAGGGATATGTTATATATAAAAAAAGAAATCCCCAAATCCTACTATCAATTACAATATTATCATACCTTGATATCTCATTATTGCATTCAAGGGCCAATTAGTATGACCACAGCAATCAAACTGTGAAACCTTGGCCTGGCGACTAACGAAAGAGCACAAAGGCACTCTGAGAGAGGGAAATGCCTCTGTCATCCCAGGCAATGACTGCAGAATGAAGTGATATCAAGAAATGTTGTCAGGGACTGAATCCGTTCCCAGTACGCTTCAGAGGGAAAGGGGGTTCCAAAAGTGGTTCTATAGTCTTTCCCCGAGAAATGTTGCCTACAAAGAGCATGGAACCAGAGAGACAGGACAGGGTGAGATTCCGGAGTTAAATAAGAGAAGAATGTTGAGTCTAGGTAAAAGTCCTCCGCTGGAATAACAACAGGGTCCTTTTCGCAAGCCATTTAACACCATGGTTAGGCAGGAATTGAAGATCCTCAGCCAAATCCTTAGCTGGTGTAAATCAACACTGTTATATTAACTTGAGTGGTGCACTGCTGATTTACACCAGCTGAGGATCTACCAGGACATCCCAAGAAGAGGTGTTACATGTATTTGTTGAGTGCCAACCATCTGAGTAGCAATATAGAGCAAACATAGATTGCATACTTTGATACTAAAGGCTAAACCTCTAATCTGTTTTTTTTTAAACTATGCTACATAATTAATGGTTGATGAGAACATGGTCAATAAAATATCTGGATCTTAGTAAAGGAGCTGGCAGTGTGCCTCACAAAATCAACTCTCAGAATTCATTCAAATTGACCTAGATGTGAACACTGTCATATGGAATGGAAACTGGCTGAAATATTATAAAGAAAGGTTAACAATACAGGGTATAGTATTATGTTAAGGGAAATGTGTCTAGTGGGTGCATTTTGATAACGGATCCCCACAGATGACATAAACCAGGGAAGTGTTGGAAAAGCAGTGCGGAGATAAACTCCATAAAAAAGCTCGAGAGGTTGAAAATAGGGACAATAAACAGCAAAATGATATTCAGATCCTTCCTCTCTAATAGCTCCTTCAGCAGTTCATTCAGAGGCTCTTCGTCATTCCCCTTCTCCAGCTTCCTATTAGGGGGAAGAAGCGTGTTAGGGGGGTGTTCACAGTTCACTCACTGCTGTGGCATCTCCTGGTGTCAGGGTGGGGCATGCAGGAGTTCTTTTATTCTGGTGCCTCCTCTCATCAGCTAATCTGCTTCTGTCACTTCTTCTGGGTGACTCAGCCCTCTGGCCATGTCACACTGAAGTTCAGTCCTCTTCCTGGGTTACAAAAGTCCAACTAAAAGTTCATAGGTCCCAACATGTAATCCTTCTGGCCTCTTGGGCTTCTCCATCCCTTGCTCTTGAACCCCAGCCCGAGTTTAATAATCCTTGTGTCATGCTTTTATGGTCCTTCCTCAGGGCTGATAGGGGAACCCTGTCCCACTCTCTGCTGTGGGTTCTGGCCCAGGGTCCCTGTCTTAAGCAGCTACATCTGCTCCTTTACACATACTGCTGTTTCCCTGGGCGACTTCTTACTTCTAGTCCTCTTGCCTTGTTTTCCATTATCCTTAGTTACTTCAAGCCCCTTCTCTAGGCTTCTGGAAGTTACTCTCAGGAGACTCCCTAGATTTTCTCAATTTCTTGCTCCTTCTTTGGGACACCAACCTACAGGACTCTCTCATTGGGTTTTGCCTTTCACCAAAGCCCAGAACAAGGCTAACTCCACTCCTTAGCTTCTCCATGTTCTTTTCCCAGAATCAGGAGTTGAGAGTTTCACTTTCAAAGGCTCTATGTTATCACTTGTAGAACAGAGTTCAGTTTTAAGCTCCTCAGTATCAGAAATGTATTGATAAAGTAGAGGGATCACAGACAAGAATAATATGGTTAGGGGGCAGCAATACTGCCTGACAATGAGATGGGTTGACCGATTCTCCCGTGGGATGTAGAAGAATTCCTACTGTTATTGATTTTTAATGATGGACTTAATAAAGCACTGTCAACTATATTGCAAGGAACAATCCAGCACTGGAAGAGAAATAGAGCAGGTTTAATCTGTCTGTATTTTCTGATGATTACCACCTTAACCACTGAGATAAAAGGGAACACTTCTGAAAACTACATAAAATTAAGGTCATATGCTAATAGAATTGTTTGGAATGATTTTCCAGTGGAAAATGCAGTGCTGGAAAATCACAATTTTGCCAAAAACTTTCAATTTTCTGAAATGAAAAGCATATATTCATTTTGGGTCAGGCTTCCCAACTGCAATTCTCATGAGACAATGTGCCACAATGGGAAAATGCAGTTTAGTGTTGAACTGACTCAAAATGAAACATTTTTGGGTCAGTTCACCAAATCAAAATGAAACACGTCAGTTTCAGGACTGTTGAAATGCTTTGATATTTCCAAGTTATTTGGAGTGGGTGGGTGGGGGTGAAAAATGTCAAAATTTCAACCTGTCATCATTAAGGAACAGTTTAGCACATGTATTACAGAACACTGGGTCCAAACCAAACTGCTGGGGGAATTTTTGCTTTGTAGAATGTATTAACTATCTTCCCCACCCTCCCAAAATTGTCCAGGACACTAGATTAACATCCCCTATTCTTGAAAAAAGTGCTGTGGGACTGTTAATGACAACAAAAAGTAAAAAGAAAAGGAGTACTTGTGGCACCTTAGAGACTAACCAATTTATCTGAGCGTAAGCTTTCATGAGCTACAGCTCACTTCATCGGATGCATACTGTGGAAAATACAGAAGATGTTTGTTTTTATACACACAAATCATGAAAAAATGGGTGTTAATCACTACAAAAGGTTTTCTCTCCCCCCATCCCACTCTCCTGTTGGTAATAGCTTATCTAAAGTGATCACTCTCCTTACAATGTGTATGATAATCAAGGTGGGCCATTTCCAGCACAAATCCAGGGTTTAACAAGAACGTCTGAGGAAGGGGGCGGGGGAGAGTTAGGAAAACAAGGGGAAATAGGTTACCTTGCAAAATGACTTAGCCACTCCCAGTCTCTATTCAAGCCTAAGTTAATTGTATCCAATTTGCAAATGAATTCCAATCCAGCAGTCTCTCTCTGGAGTCTGGATTTGAAGTTTTTCTGTTGTAATATAGCAACTTTCATGTCTGTAATCACATGACCAGAGAGATTGAAGTGTTCTCCGACTGGTTTATGAATGTTATAATTCTTGACATCTGATTTGTGTCCAGTTTGACCAATGTACATGGCAGAGGGGCATTCCTGGTACATGATGGCATATATCACATTGGTAGATGTGCAGGTGAACCCAGAGTGGGTTTGTTTGGGTGGGGGGGAGAAAACCTGGATTTGTGCTGGAAATGGCCCACCTTGATCATCATACACATTGTAAGGAGTGTGATCACTTTACATAAGCTATTACCAGCAGGAGAGTGGGTGAGGGGTGAGAAAACCTTCTGTAGTGATAAACACCCATTTTTTCATGATTTGTGTGTATAAAAACAAACATCTTCTGTATTTTCCACAATATGCATCCGATGAAGTGAGCTGTAGCTCAAGAAAGCTTATGCTCAAATAAATTGGTTAGTCTCTAAGGTGCCACAAGTACTCCTTTTCTTTTTGAGAATACAGACTAACACGGCTGTTACTCTGAAACAAAAAGTAAGAATCATGCTTTTAGGAATCATCCTAAAGATTGTACCCTTGAATACAGTGCCCCATCATGTCTGTAATGCAGACTCAGTGGGAAGAATGTCACCTACTGAATTTCCAAGCAACCAAGTTGTTTTCCACTGTCCATGAAATATGGTTGCTTGGAAATTCAGTACAGTACAAGTTTTTGCCATATGACTCCCAGCTGAGTTAATAAAATTGTAGCCTAATTAAACTCATCTGGGAGTCATATGGCAAAAACTTGTGCAGTACAGGCCATCATTCCTTCTTTAATGGTTTCCACTGGGTGGAGACTTGCATCAGTCCCCCAGCCCTCCATAGCTGGTCCCAGCTCATTGTTGGGATGTCACCACCCTCCCCTTGTATGATGGTTAAGAGGCTGAGGAAAGGGAGTCAGCTCCTCACTGTACCAGACATCAGAAACCCCAACCCCATCCCCATCCCCCAGCTTCTTTAGGGGATGCCTTTCCCCTAACTCCACTTCCAGTTCTGGGTATCAGGAACCAGATCCCACTAGGGAATAAGTACCTGCACTGGACACTACCATAAGAAGGGGCTCCAGCCACAGTGACAGGGCTTATATACACTCCACTGGGTGCACCAAGGTCAGACAATGCATCCCATCAGACACTTCCTGCTCTCCCAACCTCAAAGGAAGGGTAATGACCCTTAAAGGAGCCATTATCCCTTTTTCCTATTAGTCTAGAAGACAAAGATTATGCCTCTGAAGTTGTGGAGGATGGATTCTTGCAGCATCATGAGTTTTTCCATAGAGGTATCCCATTCAGGTTCTATGCCAGCACAACTCTTCCTAGTTTATGGCCCTGTCTACACTACCGGGATAAGTCGACCTAAGTTACACTACTCCAGCTATGTGAATAACATAGTTGAAGTCAACACAGCTTAGGTCGACTTACTGTGGTGTCTTCACTGCACTCCGTCGACAGGAGATGTTCTCTGATTAACTTACCTTACTCTTCTTGGAGAGCTGGAGTACCGAGGTCGACTGGAGAGTGTTCTGCTGTTGATTTAGTGGGTCTTCAGCAGCAGCATCAATCTCCCGATACTGAAGATAAGCCCTATGATATCTGATAATAGCACAGCACAAGTACAGTTGCAGAGCATGCTATGCTGAACTAATATACTTTGCCAACAAGTGGGAATGTTGAATCATGTTGAAGTTATTTGTTTCACTGACAAAGAATGGAATTTTAAGTTTGATTTGCAGTGCTAAGAGACAAATATGTTTTCTGTACCGCTGACATATTGCTGCAGACCCCACTTCAGGCCATAAACTATATGGGTTTCTAGATGACAAAAGCAACCCTATTATTATTACACATTTGCCATTGAGGTTTGTGTTACTTTTTCTCTTGTGCATACTACAGCTGTCTGTTCCTTTCTCACCTTCATTTGTCCTTGAAAAGACCTCGTTTCATTGCAAACAATTCCTTGATATCATAAATGAATATGATTCCTGCATCAGGAAATTTAGAAATGCATGCTGTTGGTGCTCCAACTAATAGAATCATAAGGATCTTTACCATTCAGTGGATTCAATATGAAAAAATATCCTTCAGTCCCAATGGGATTTTTAAATAATGATTACCTTTTGGCAGATGAAAGGTGTTGCACAGAGTGCATTCTATTTCACACATACTGTACTGCACAGCTATACAATGCCAGGAACAAATGCATGCAGTGCAGTATGACAATGCCATTAAGCATAGATTCTGATAGAGGTGAAAAACCTGCTACATCTGACCGGACTGCTTAACTGAATTCCCTAATCTTACCTGCTTACCTCACTGCCCCCGACCAGTCAGCTAGTCCCCAGGAGCCCTCCACAGAATATTCATTGATTTTTAATGTATTGGATCTGCTTCTCCCCTGCCTCAGTTGCATCTTGGGGGCCTGATTCTAGACTCTCTTGCAGCTTGTGCAGCCACCTACTCCTATGCAAAGTGGGTGTAAAAGGCTACCAAATCAGAATGGCAGTGTTTTACATGCACTTTGCCCAGTTTAAATGTCTCCACAAGCTGCTAGAAAGTGAAGAATCAGGCCTTTGGAGTGCAAGGCCTTGCTGTTCACCCTCTCCCATAACACAGCACAGGAACAAAGGGACATTCAGTGAAACTGAAAGGCAGCAAATTTTTAAAAGATCAAAGGAAATACTTTCCCACACAATGCATAACTAGCTCTTGGAAATCTGCCACAAGATTTCATTGGGACCAAGGGTTTAACAAAAGAAAAAAAAGACTGGACATTTATACAGAAAACAAGAATGTACAATAATAAAAATGAAAAACAAACAAGAATTTTGAGCCAGCTATAAACCCTTATGTTTCATGAAATAAGTCAGCCTTTAAGTATTGGGGCTCAGGAGGAAGCTTTCCCCAGGAGCAGGGTATTCTACAACTGCCATCCAGGTTCCTTGCACTTTCCTTCTGCAGCAGCTGGCTCTGGTCACAGCCAGACAAAATACTGGTCTAGTCTGATCCAGCATGGCAATGGCTCTGTTTCCAGGCAGTGGAGAAACAGGGCCATTATCTGTCCCTTTAAAAACAGCAACGAACTTTAGTTGCTTCTAAGTCCTACCTCTGACTTTTCCTTCACTTTCTCCTCATTCTCTGCTCCCATCTGGCTGAAAACACATCATATGGGGCTGGCATCTCCTTTGTCAAATCAATTATCTTTGCTCTTTGGCTGCTATGTATTCTCTCTGATTAGACGTGTCATCCACACCGGGGGGGGGGGGGGTCTCCTGCGCTTAGATATAATCAGACTTTTCCATAATAAATCAGGTGTTACTGTGGATTTCTCATGTGCTGGTGGCTATCCTTCTGTCTAATATGGCTATATTATTCTAGAAATATTCAGAAAATGCTGTCTATGGATTTTGTCCTTTTAGTTTTCAGTATCAAACCCTTTTCTTAAAATGGCTAATAAATCTGTGTTGGTGAGCATGAATTCCACTGTTTGGCTAGTACAGTATTTTTTAACTAAGCAAACTTTTTTACTAGACTCCCATAATTTTCTATATAACCAGATACACATTTCTTGTCTTGAATAAAACAGTATGTGTGTACCTTTAAAATACTATAAAGCCCATCACCTTTTATATCTCAGGAGCTTTGTTTACTCATATTCTTTCCTTCCTTGCGTTTGCATGGCAGATGGTTCTCTATAGACATAGGGATTTCACATTTCCTTAGAGCTGATTTCTAAAATTCCATGTAGTCTTTCAAAGGATAGGTCTGACCCTCTATTGTGCCATAGCACTGCTCAAGGGGTGGTACTAAGTCCCAGAGCATCACAAGGAGCATCTGAAGTCCCCAGATACTGCTCCATGCACACGGGGTGAACACCGTCATCAGAACAGGGAGTAGGGGGCCATGCCCCCCCACACTTTTAAAAGTGGGAGGGCCATAACCTCACTTTTTAACAAAAGAAACATAATCACAGAATTCATGTCCTCTGCAGATTTCCCCCCCCACCCCACCCCACCCCAAATAATAGTCTGCGGGGGAGCTGCTGCAATTACACATTTTGCCCACCAAGGGCTGCTGTGGTGCCAGAAGAAAGGGAAACGGGCTCACTGCCAGAGCAGCCAGCGGCAGGGAGGGAGGGGGCACTTTTGCCTTGGCTCTCTGCACTTCTACAAAGGTTCCAGCATCCTTGGGGGTGAACACTTTGCACCATCCATTAGGCTGAAACAGAATACTCTTGAGGGAATAAGCGCTGACTCATCCTAGGAAATCAGAAAGGATCCACCCCCAAGGGAAGAAGAGAAAAAGTGGAGTTACCAACCTAGTGCAGCTCACCTCAGAGGACTGGATTTGTGAGGACTCAGAGACAGCACAGGGCAATCAGCTAAAAGGAGGCCTGAGACCCAGGGCATATTAACTCAGCACCTCTCTCTGTGAAGGAGACTGCATCTTGCCCAAGGACTCAGGACAACACCCAGAGAAGAGGACTAGGTCCTACTCTATGTAAAGGAAGGCCTGTGATGGGAGAAGGCAGCAGGCCTACCACAAGACTCCAGGGCCCTTATGATACTAGAGCTGCAAGAGATAGATAAATAAGGGAGCTATCCCTCCTGCCAGAATCTGCACATGCAGGGTTAAGGAAGGAGCTGGACTGAGCTTAGAACATGCTTCCTCTCCCACATCACACACCCCGCTTTACCCAACTACAATCTGCTTCAGGTCTGTGCATCATCTCCAACACTACCCAGGCTGGATGGGCCACCTACCCAGGGTCTGCCTCAAGAGAGGAGGGGACACACTTTTTAGGGTCTTCTCTCTCTCTGTGAGCAGCCTGGAGAGAGCGACTCTACTGCCGCTGGCTCCAGATCCACAGATGCTTCAGTGGCTGGCACACCTCTTGGACAGGGCTGCTACCACTACAGCAAATCTCCGCTTCACTCAGGTGCTTCCCGACCAGCTTCGAGGTGGAAGTGCACTAGGTATAAGAGGTAAGAGGTTGTAGTGAAGAGTGACTGTACTAGATCACAACTGGGAGACATAGAAACAACTGGGAGATAGAGCTACTACACCATAACCTGAGCTAAGAGGACAATAAGAGTCCAGGCTCAGCCTAGGTTTGCTCCAGCCTAGGTTTGCTTCTTATGACTTGACTATAACAATCATATCGGTTTCATCTTTCTTCTTACCCTGCATGCCTGACCAGGCCACGGTACACATGACTGTCATCCTTTGCTTTACAGTCACAATAGAACTTCTATAAAAGATTTAAAGATATGAAGTATTTTAAACTCAGTGGTGTGCAGACTTTTAAGGGCCTGAGTCTAATTGACTAGATCAAAGAGAGCTCAGCTGCCAGTCAAACTTTCCCTGGTAGCCTTACTTACATTAGCCACATCCAGGTAATTGGCTTAAATGTAGATCTATTAAAATAGTTTCATTCTATATTTGTCTAATATAAGATAGCTAAAGAACTTGACAAAAATAGACAACAGAAATATGTTACTCATCTTCAGTAGATTACGGGTGATTGAGAAATCCTTATTAGTCGCCAGAGCAGATATCTGAAGAGTTAAGTCTCTCTAGCTCACTAGTTTGGAATAAAGAAAGCCCCCTAGGACAGTCATACCAATTAAATTCTGCCATTCTGTACCAAGCCATGGGGAAAATCACTTGCAATGAAGCAATTCAAATACCGCTTAAAATGAAACTCTACCTGCTAGAACAAAACTTTTATTATATTATGTTTTCACAGAATGGTGCAGTGTTACCAACTGTCTCCTGTCTCTGTAAGATCTTCAACCAGATGGCATGTATTTTATTTTAAAGGACTCTATGCAAACCAGATATAAAAAGGAATTTCTCCAGACATTTACCAGAAGTATACATTTGGTTCTGCACACAGGCAGAACACAATTTATTGATGTTCTTTACTTTACCAAAAAGATCATTATGGCACTTTTTGTTCTGCCCTGCACATTTTTGGCTTACAGTGGTGTTGTTAACGTTTGGATTTCAATGTAGGTCTCTATCAAAGGCTCTCTCTCCCTGCTGTGTACATATGTTCATTCTCTTCTTCAGATTTAAACCAACTTGCACAGCCAGTGGAAGGAAGTTGTCATCATACTTCAGCAACTTCTATACTTGAGGGAAAGCCATTGCACACCTAATGGAAATAGGCAAACCAGTTCATTCCTCCCCTCTGCATCCCTGCTTCCTCCCAGTCTATACCCATCTCACAACCTGAACCTCTTTCTTATGTTCAGGATCATAGAATCATAGAATCATAGAATATAAGGGTTGGAAGGGACCCCAGAAGGTCATCTAGTCCAACCCCCTGCTCGAAGCAGGACCAATTCCCAGTTAAATCATCCCAGCCAGGGCTTTGTCAAGCCTGACCTTAAAAACCTCTAAGGAAGGAGATTCTACCACCTCCCTAGGTAATGCATTCCAGTGTTTCACCACCCTCTTAGTGAAAAAGTTTTTCCTAATATCCAATCTAAACCTCCCCCACTGCAGCTTGAGACCATTACTCCTCGTTCTGTCATCTGCTACCATTGAGAACAGTCTAGAGCCATCCTCTTTGGAACCCCCTTTCAGGTAGTTGAAAGCAGCTATCAAATCCCCCCTCATTCTTCTCTTCTGCAGGCTAAACAATCCCAGCTCCCTCAGCCTCTCCTCATAACTCATGTGTTCCAGACCCCTAATCATTTTTGTTGCCCTTCGCTGGACTCTCTCCAATTTATCCACATCCTTCTTGAAGTGTGGGGCCCAAAACTGGACACAGTACTCCAGATGAGGCCTCACCAATGTCGAATAGAGGGGAACGATCACGTCCCTCGATCTGCTCGCTATGCCCCTACTTATGCATCCCAAAATGCCATTGGCCTTCTTGGCAACAAGGGCACACTGCTGACTCATATCCAGCTTCTCGTCCACTGTCACCCCTAGGTCCTTTTCCGCAGAACTGCTGCCTAGCCATTCGGTCCCTAGTCTGTAGCTGTGCATTGGGTTCTTCCGTCCTAAGTGCAGGACCCTGCACTTATCCTTATTGAACCTCATCAGATTTCTTTTGGCCCAATCCTCCAATTTGTCTAGGTCCTTCTGTATCCTATCCCTCCCCTCCAGCGTATCTACCACTCCTCCCAGTTTAGTATCATCCGCAAATTTGCTGAGAGTGCAATCCACACCATCCTCCAGATCATTTATGAAGATATTCAACAAAACCGGCCCCAGGACCGACCCTTGGGGCACTCCACTTGATACCGGCTGCCAACTAGACATGGAGCCATTGATAACTACCCGTTGAGCCCGACAATCTAGCCAGCTTTCTACCCACCTTGTAGTGCATTCATCCAGCCCATACTTCCTTAACTTGCTGACAAGAATACTGTGGGAGACCGTGTCAAAAGCTTTGCTAAAGTCAAGAAACAATACATCCACTGCTTTCCCTTCATCCACAGAACCAGTAATCTCATCATAGAAGGCGATTAGATTAGTCAGGCATGACCTTCCCTTGGTGAATCCATGCTGGCTGTTCCTGATCACTTTCCTCTCATACAAGTGCTTCAGGATTGATTCTTTGAGGACCTGCTCCATGATTTTTCCAGGGACTGAAGTGAGGCTGACTGGCCTGTAGTTCCCAGGATCCTCCTTCTTCCCTTTTTTAAAGATTGGCACTACATTAGCCTTTTTCCAGTCATCCGGGACTTCCCCGGTTCGCCACGAGTTTTCAAAGATAATGGCCAATGGCTCTGCAATCACAGCCGCCAGTTCCTTCAGCACTCTCGGATGCAACTCGTCCGGCCCCATGGACTTGTGCACGTCCAGCTTTTCTAAATAGTCCCTAACCACCTCTATCTCCACAGAGGGCTGTCCATCTCTTCCCCATTTTGTGATGCCCAGCGTAGCAGTCTGGGAGCTAACCTTGTTAGTGAAAACAGAGGCAAAAAAAGCATTGAGTACATTAGCTTTTTCCACATCCTCTGTCACTAGTTTGCCTCCCTCATTCAGTAAGGGGCCCACACATTCCTTGGCTTTCTTCTTGTTGCCAACATACCTGAAGAAACCCTTCTTGTTACTCTTGACATCTCTGGCTAGCTGCAGCTCCAGGTGCGATTTGGCCCTCCTGATAACATTCCTACATGCCCGAGCAATATTTTTGCTCACACCTCTCTCTCCCTCACATGCAAAGGAAGATGAGAAAGACCCATCTGCCACTACTATCTGAATGGCAAGTCTTCTTGGAGAGAAGGAGAAAACTCATCAGTTTGCTTTCCTTCTCTAAAACACATACAGAAGATCCACTATTTTCTCCAAACACAAAGAATAACCAGCTCGCCAGCTGCACTCCTGTTCGTGTTTGGGGCTACCTGAGAGTCTGGGATCCTTCATCTATTCCACCCCAATCCCAAATCCACATGACAGAATCTTGTGGGGAGTGGACAGTGTCATCCTTCTTCTCAAAAAGAAAAGGAGTACTAGTGGCACCCTAGAGACTAACCAATTTATTTGAGCATAAGCTTTCGTGAGCTACAGCTCACTTCATCGGATGCATTCAGTGGAAAATACAGTGAGGAGATTTATATACACACAGAACATGAAAAAATGGGTGTTATCATACACACTGTAAGGAGAGCGATCACTTAAGATGAGCTATTACTAGCGGGGAAAGGGGCGGGGGGGGGGAGAAAACCTTTTGTAGTGATAATCAAGGTGGGCCATTTCCAGCAGTTAACAGGAACGTCTGAGGAGCAGTGCGGGGCGTGGAAATAAACATGGGGAAATAGTTTTACTTTGTGTAATGACACATCCATTCCCAGTCCCTATTCAAGCCTAAGTTAATTGTATCCAGTTTGCAAATTAATTCCAATTCAGCAGTCTCTTGTTGCGGTCTGTTTTTGAAGTCTTTTTGTTGTAATATTGTGACCTTTAGGTCTATAATCGAGTGACCAGAGAGATTGAAGTGTTCTCCGACTGGTTTATGAATGTTATAACCTCCCCCTTTGCCCCCCCCCCCCCGTTCTCCTGCTGGTAATACCTCATCTTAAGTGATCACTCTCCTTACAGTGTGTATGGCAACACCCATTGTTTCATGTTCTGTGTGTATATAAATCTCCTCACTGTATTTTCCACTGAATGCATCCGATGAAGTGAGCTGTAGCTCAAGAAAGCTTATGCTCAAATAAATTGGTTAGTCTCTAAGGTGCCACTGGTACTCCTTTTCTTTTTGCGAACACAGACTAGCACGGCTGCTACTCTGAATCCTTCTTCTCCTTTCCCATTCTACATCAGTTAGAGCAAGGTACACTCCCAGAGACTCAGGGCAGGTCATGGACATTGACTTTTGTAACTCAACAGGTCTGCTCACACTTATGCCAGCCACTGGAGGGAATTGGTTTCATAGGTCTCTCTGAGATCCTAAGCTGAAGACAAGAGGATGTTCATTGGTGTCATTGAGGGCATAACCTGCAGAATCTGTATTACTGGTGATCGTGCATGAGAAGAATACCCAGTGTGGCTCTCAGATCTCATGCTGAGTATTCGATCAAATGTCTGCCTTACAAACTATTGAAAGAAAGCATACAGTGCAAGTATAGAGTCACTTCTCAGAGTCCAACCAAGCTTTAAAGCTTTTTGGAAAAGCAGTCTGGGGCTCAGGCACACCACAAAACACTAGAGTATCTGAAATTCCAGCAAAAGCTTTTATAAAATTATTCAACTTAAAGTTAGTAAAACTACTTTAAACAGATGCATGATTATGGACTGCTAACAAAACTAGTTAGATTCATTAACTAGAGTTCTAAATCTCTTTAATGAAACAGGACCAGTGTATTCTTCCAGCAATCATAATACATGTGATTTATTAATCTTTCTGTAATTCTGGTATGAGTGCACTTTAGTGTAGACTTGCACAGTAAGCGAGATGGGAGGAATCTGTATTTACAATTTATGTTGTGGGTAGGGTGGAAGGGGGGTTGAAGTTACAATTAAAGTTATTTTGTAATGCTGTAGAGTTTGAACAATGCAATGTTTTTTTTTCTGCTAGAAGGAAAGTTTCAGATGGAACCCAAGATTTACAGTACTAAGCCCTATGAAAATTAGAGAAAAATTAAAATAATTTGGAGGGGAGCAAGGCATTGTCCATTAAAGTTTTCATATGACTTCATTCTCCTCTCAGTACAGTGTACATTAAAATACATGGAGTCACCTCAGTAAATGATAAGAGAATCAGATTTTCCAAATGGGTATATTTACAGTTTATGTAAAGTGTAGAGAAATTTCACACAATAATGACAAGAGATAGCCTGGCTCTCAGCAACATGAGTGTAAACGCCACAAGGGATTGATCTGTCCCCCAGGCATTTTGCATCCATTCTATGTGCAAGGGAAGCTACACCTGAGGGGCAATCATCACAATGGAGAGCTAGAAATCCCCACTACAGTTGGGCAAAAACTGCAACATCTTACACAAATTTTCATGTTTATTAATAAATTTGATTCAGTTGTGCTCAATGATCTGTGAATATTCTAGCAAACACATTTAATGGCAGGAATATTTAAAGGAATGGTGAATTTTAAGTGAAAAATAGAAATCACCACCAAAAGCAAATTTTGGATTCATAAACATAAGTATTCACACTAGAAACGTACTTCTGTTAATCAAATTTATCCTTTATTAGGGGACAGGAACAGCACCATGTAACCTATGTGTCTCATCAAAACAGCTTGAATTTCAAAACTATTCATGAACAAGCTACAGACCAAGAATTATTTATAGAAATTATCTGGTGAATAATTTTTAGAAACTTTTTTAGATATAACTTTAGAATAATTTTTAAAAACCTATACCCTGTTGACAGATAATCTGTGAACAGAAAATGAGATGAAATTCATTTAAAGTGTTTATTATGAATTATCAGCTCAGGTCTAAACACCATGTATAAGCATACAAACCTATCTATAGCTCTAATACCAATGGTATTCAATACCACATGGTAGGATTTTTGTTTGTTTGTTTTTCCTTTGAATGCCAGTAAGGTAGTTTCTGCCAATTATTCCTGGGGCAGAGAATTGGAAATTCAGCACAGAGTGCCAATTAAAATGACCACCAGTCATTTTTTTATCTGAAAACAGTTTGGCACCACAGTGATAACTCATGTCAGAACATATCAAAAGCATATCCCAATTCCGTAAGCATGTCTCACACCTACACTAATGCAGGGAAATCAGCTAAATCTCTTAACACTTAGTTATTCCCAAAATAAGGATTAGTGGTGGAACATTAAACTCTTTATGCTAATTAATTCATGAATATTACAATTGGAGTGGGAAGACATAGATTCATGAAATGGTCTTTTTTAATGTGTTGTAATGTATTAAAGTTCTAACAAGGTGCTCAGTGCTGTATGTACAGGACACATAAAAACAGCCGCTGCCCTGAACACCCTGCTATTTTACAGACAGGAACACTGGGAGACCCAGAGGCCTTTGCCATTGAATATATACAGCTTCTATTTCCTTTATTTAATGTTATTTATTCTTCTCTTTGAATCTAGTACTGAAGCAGAGAAAATATTTGATGTGTGTTAGAGAATGGCAGATGATCTAAGCCCTGGTAGGGGGTAGATTTGAATGATAGGAGCTTACTGTACCCAGAATGGGAGCTAATTCTATATTTGGAGACAACAATGAAGAAGGTGTGAAGCCAGGAATGGGATAAGAAAATTAAGTGGGTACAAAGGCTGCTATCCTTGGTGGAATGAGGGAGAATACAGCTGGTAAGAGAACTCAGGTTTCCTGATTCCCACAGCTGTATTTTAAACACAAAATCTTACTTTTTTCCTTAAACAAGACATCTCAGAAGAAGTTGACTGAAGCAGCAATGGGATCCATCAGGGAACCCACTAGAACCAAAGGTATACAATGAGATATGGAAAGTGTACCCGCATGGATCCCAAACTTCATAAAAAGATTCTTACATTATCCAAACAGGTATGTCTCCTATATGATGATATTGTAGCCATGCTTCTGCACGCCAGTGCTAGAAAGCTTACCCACAGCACTTCTTTGCACTACACATAACTGCAGTAGTAATGGACAATTTAGGGTATATGTTTACAGAGTTGTGCAAGTGCTGGAATTCTTCTCTGGACGTCCATCACATATCTCAGAGGCACTGGAGTATTTCAGGTAACTGTTTTTTAAACAGTGGAGCATATGTTAGTCACTCATCATTAGGGCCACTCCCTGAATCTCATTCTTCTAAAGCATGGTTTCTTTTCACTCGGCATAACCAGTTCCATCTCTTGACCACCAGCTTGGTTCCTTTAATATTTATCAGGCTCCTCTGCCCCCACCTTCCTCATTGTGATCTGAATGCCTTCAACATCCCAAATAATCTTCAGGAACAACTGCCTTCCAATAGTGCAACTGTTTTAAGTCCAATAGCCACACGTTTTATTTTTAAAAAGCTATTCAATGTAGAAGCAGCTAAGCAGAAAGCCCATCATACAGCTAAGATGGAGAAAATGTTGCTATCATTTACACTTAAAAGAGTCCTGCTGACTTCAGTGCATGCCCATTTCAATGACTGGGTTACACAAATGTTAGTGAGCTGATCCATGACTAAGGCACAAAGGTAACATAAATAATAATCGGATATACTATTGCTATCAATCTGTCCCTTGCTGCACGGTTATCAGTTATCACTTTTTAGACATATTCAAAAATAATTTGCTTGGTCATTCTATTGCAATGATTTCATGTCTTCAAGTCTTAGTTTTTAGTCTACAGTAATATAATTGTTTGTCTGAATAGTTTTTGTAAGAGAACATGACCAGAATGCACCACAATAATGAAAATATATCGGAACAATTGAACTCAAAACTCTGTGCAATGTCCTCAAAGAGTTAGTATATTAATCTTCATGAAGGTCTGTTCATGAAGGTCTGTTTATTCTCTCTGTTTAACATTTTTACAAGTTTATGTAGATCTTTGTTACTTTAAGGATTGCCTTTTAATAAGTTATGACATGTTAATATATTTATAGACATTGTATAGATAGGATAGATGGAAATGCCTTGGAAATCATTTACTATTTACTTTATAAAAGTTATAAAATTTTTCCAGAGAGCCCTGTGGGTCTATTTCCTTTATTTTAAGGGTAGTACATTTCATTGTATATGGCTTACCTATGTTCTGTAAACCATCTATAATGAAATGATCAGCCTTGAAAATAAAATTAATGCATTTGTAGCTATGGTCAACTAGTGCATAAATAGTATGGTAACGGATGCCTTAGAAATGTTTTCGACAAATAAATTGCTAATAAACATTAATAAGCTAACTGTTTAAAAGTTCTGCAAATGTTGAATGTTTCTACTATGCTTAAAATAAAGAAAAGCACTTTTTATGCATGTAGTATATCTTATAAACTATTAAGGTATTTATTTATAGATGTATTACCATTAGCATGGTTGTAAAAATGTTATTAATTCTAAATAGAGGAAAATTGAATGGTCTTGGAGTGCAGGGATGCTATACAGTTAATGAGACTCAACTGTATGGTATCTTTCAGTAAGTGCTTAGTATAGCTCTACATAGCATAGCATATGCTTAGCATAGCTCTACATTCTGATTTTCTACTTTTCTACTTCTGGAAGAACCTGCCAGCCATATGCCCATAGCAATCATGGCCTCTTCAATTTTTTGTTTCTTTCAGCTAACAAGAATAGATCTTCTACTCTAAATAAAAAGCCTATTTTGAGATATTTTTCTCTATTAAAATCATCAGACATTTCAAAGTATAACTTTGTGCTTCCTGTGTAACACTATCCGAAACTGAACACCTAGGCCTCGGTTTTAGAATTTATTGAATCTATGATTAGCTTATATTCCAGAAGCATCCTCAAGTTAATATGTAAAACAATGACTGGTACGCCTTGGTAAAGCTTTCCTAAATGGTCACTGTCAAAAGGACAGGTGCCATTCTTTCTGTCCTGTGAAAATGAGTCCTTCTACTCACTTTCTGGGCACCTGAGCCAAGAGTATTTATATCTTGATGTCTTTGAAGATGTCTCTTTACTTACAGTTGAACTAGCCATGTTCACTGGATGAAATCTGTCTTAATACTCTCTACCAAACAATAACCTTCATGAAGGTCTGTTCATGAAGGTCTGTTCATGTTCTGTAAAAATATTAAACAGAAAGAATGTTTATAACATGTCATAACTTATTAAAAGGCAATCCTTAAAGTGTAACAAAGATCTACATGAACTTGTAAAAATATTAAACTGAGAGAAACAGAGGGATAGATGATTGTGTTGATCATTTTGCTGTTTCAGAGAAGACAGCACAGAGATATTAATAAAATTGTAAGCAGATGAGTAGTCATCAGCATACTTAAAAATTTGGATTTCCTCCATCCACGTTGTGCAGAATGTCATTAATGATACTGGATAGCAAGGATCTAACAGTGACCCCTAAGGCTCTCTAAGAAATGATGAAAGAATGTGTACAACAAAAATATATATGATGATACAAACTAGCAATCATATGCCTAGAGATTTTGAAGAGTAAAACTAAGTGGTTCTTTCATAGATAAAAATATACTATGTAGACCAAGAAAAAAATCCTATTTTTCATGTGTCTTAGACACAATGAGGAACATGGAGTTATTTTGCTGATTTCACCTCTGTAGAATCTTTTAGAATCTTTCTAACCACTCCTGCCTATTTCCTGTTACTCTTTTAAAATAATTGTATTATTAACTATCGGTTATTAACCAATCAATTTGTAAGCACCTAGAGTATAAGCTTATAATGTATTACCAGCATGGATTTGTCAAGAACAAAATCATGCTAAACCAACCTAATTTCCTTTTTTAAGAGGATTACTGACCTGGATGGGGAGGAAACCAGTAGAAATAATATATCTTGATTTTACTAAGACTTTTGACACAGCCCCACAAGACAATCTCATAAGCAAACTAGGGAAATGCAATCTAGATGAAATTACTATAAAATGGGTGCACAACTGGTTGAAAGACTGCACGCAGAGAGTAGTTATCAATGGTTTGCTGTCAAATTGGGAGGATGCATCTAGTGGGGTTCCAGAGGGGTCAGTTCTGGGTCCATTCCTGTTCAGTATTTTCATTAATGATTTAGATAATGGAGTGGAGAGTATGCTTATACAATTTGTGGATCACACCAAGCTGGGAGGGGTTGCAAGCACATTGGAGGACAAGATTAGAATTTATAACAATCTTGACAAATTGGAGAATTGGTCTGAATTCAACAAGATGAAATTAAATAAAGATAAGCAAAAAGCACTTAAGGAAAAATCAAATGCACAGCTAGAAAATGAAGAAATAACTGGCTAGGTGGTAGTACTGCTCAAAAGGATATGGGAGTAACAGTGGATCACAACTGAATATGAGTCAACGATGTGATGCAGTTACAAAAAAGGCTAATAGTCTGGAGTGTATTAACAAAAGTGTTATATGTAAAACCTGGGAGGTAACTGTCCCTGCTCTACTCAGCACTCATGAGGCCTCATCTGGAGTACTGTATCCAGTTCTCGGTGCCCCACTTTAGGAAAGACATGGACAAACTGGAGAGTCCAGAACAGAGCAACAAAAAATGATTAAAGGTTTAGAAATCCTGACATATGACGAAAGGATACAAGAACTGTGCATGTGTAGTCTTGAGAAAAGAAGATTGAGGGCGACCTGGTAATAGTCCTCAAATATGTTAAGGGCTGTTTTAAAGAGGACTGTAATCAATTGTTTTCCATCTCCACTGAAGGTAGGACAAGAAGTTATGGACTTAATCTTCAGTAAGGGGGACTTAGATTAGATGTAACTTTCTAGCTATAAGAAGGGCAGCTAAGCTCTGGAACAGACTTCCAAAAGTGACTGTGGAATCCTCATCAGTGGAGGTTTTGGGGAAGAGGTTAGACAAACACTTGTCAGAGCTGGTCTAAGTTTATTTGATCCCATCTCAGCAAAAAGGGCAGGTCTTGATGACTTCTTGAGGTCCCTTACAGACCTACATTTCTGTGATTTTATAGCTCATCACAGAAAGAAAATGAAGAGACTTCCCAGCAACATTTCTTCCTTTGCTATGAAGAGCAAATTAGTAAAAGCATCATGATTTTGCCTTTGCAAGTAAATATTATTACTATTTTTCAATAACATTAATTACTTGCAAAGACTTTTGTAAAGATTTCAGTGGGATCAGTGGTTTGCTGATTTTCTCACATCTGCTTATTTATTTCTCTTTACATCTAGTTTACATTCGGAGTAAAAGAACTGCAATTTAAAACTCAGTTAAGGAACAAACAAGCAAATATATTTACAGACAAAAGGCATCATCCACTGCCACACCATCTGCCAGCATCCTAGCACCACCGCCAGCACCAGGCTGACCCCATCCATTGCCCTTCCGCCCCAGATCCCTCCCTTTTCTTGGACCCCTCAGCACAGGGGGCCCCCTCGCCCCTAGCACAGGTGCCACCCTTTGACTCTCCACTGTCCCTCGCCTCGCAGCACTGGTGTCCCCTCTCCACACCAGATTTCACCTGTATAAAAAATGTTAAGAGGGGCCATACAGGCTGATTTTTCCCAGGCCTCGCACCCCCCTAGGGACGGCCCTGCCTGGGGTATTAGCAAAAAGGCATGGAGGTATATTTATGTTGCTTTAATAATGCAAATTCTTACCTACAATCCTTGTTGGTTAGAAATTCCTGGGAAGACGAAACTATTATTTCAGGGTTTTTTTAATCTTTCTTAATCAGTGTACAACAGGTACCCTCTAGGAAATAGTTGAGTCTTTGTAGCATCAAAGTAACAACATTGCAATTGCCATAGATGAGTACAGATTGAAACAATGTCATCATTTCTCTACTGATGGCTAGAATAGAGGGTTAACAGGATTAAATTCTTATTTGTCCTTTCTGTTGGATAATTGCAAAAGAACAGGATTAACTCAGGAACTGAATTAATTATCTTGTGTTGTTAAACAGAATAACTGAGGTCATTGTGTGATTTTTAATTAAATTGTTGATTGATTTCCTTTAATTATTTTGAATATTTTATACAGCTGTGACTTGATATCTTATCTACAATAGTCCTTGTAGAACATCAGAAAATGAATTCAGACAATAGTCCACAGAAAGATAGATCCATGTTCCGGTATTTCCATACACTATATGTCTATAAAAGATCAGACACTGCTTCATACTTTACATGGTGCAGAGAGGGTAGGAAAGGTGGAGACTTGTGTAGGTCTAGAGGGTGTGGGGATGTCTGCTGCCCTGGCCATGCATTTCAAGTCTGATGTAGCCTAAGCAGTTTTTTGTTGTTTTGTGAGATGGTTGAAATAGTTTAAAACTGAAACTTCAATGGAAAAAAAATTGAGATAGCATTTTTTTACTGCCCCAGTTTTCCACCAGCTCTAGTTGAGGAGAAGGGGGTTGCTTGCTTGTTTTCCTTTTCTTCTGAAGTCATTATCTTTACAAAATAACAACATTGTTTATCGTTTTCTTACACTGGTTGTTCATTTACCCATTCCAACTCCTTCAAGATGATTTCTGTATCTTTGAACAATCTCTGTTCTGCTCATTTCTCACTACAAAATATCCAGTATTCTGGGGTTCAATCCCAACTCCCAACCTAATTTATAATGAAGTTATTCACCTTTTTCATCCTTGGAGTATCAATATCACATTTGACATTGCAATTTAAAAAAGCACACTAGCACAGAAACTGATTGTCTAACTGATACGTGCAAGAAATGCAAAAGCAAACAAGAACACTTTGCACAAGCATCCTCAAGACTGCATAGGAATTTGAATACTTATCTCTGTAGCTACCTGTCTCCAATAACAAAGGGCCACAAATTACCACTTCTCATGGAAAACCTCCATCCACAGGCAACAGGAAGGAGGAATCTGAGATGTTCCCCTCATGGATTTTTCCATAGATCAAAACATCAGTGGCAAAGTTTATGACCCCAGGACTCACAAAGTCCCTGGGATCTCCTGAAAGCACAGGATCAATTACATGTCTCCACCTTGTCTCTCAGATATCTTCCTTCAACACCCAGCATTCAAGATTATATTAATCTTGAATTCCTCCACTGGATTAGTGGAAGGATCAACCCTGCCCTTCACCTCCTTCTATAAGGAAATTATGAGAATCCTCCCACACACAGCTCTGGTTGAGGGATACAGTCTGGCATAATGCTCTTTAAGCCCCAATCCTACAAAGAGAACTGCAAAGGCAGAGCAGTGTTCCTGGGCGGAGTCCCACTGAAGTTAAAGTTGTCACTTTGGATGGGCTATCACCAGCAGGAGAGTGAATTTGTGTGGGGGGGTGGAGGGTGAGAAAACCTGGATTTGTGCTGGAAATGGCCCAACCTGATGATCACTTTAGATAAGCTATTACCAGCAGGACAGTGGGGTGGGAGGAGGTATTGTTTCATATTCTCTGTGTATATATAAAGTCTGCTGCAGTTTCCACGGTATGCATCCGATGAAGTGAGCTGTAGCTCACGAAAGCTCATGCTCAAATAAATTAGTCTCTAAGGTGCCACAAGTACTCCTTTTCTTTTTGCGAATACAGACTAACACGGCTGTTACTCTGAAACCTGAAGTTAAAGGGTTCACCTATGTGATTCTCTTTGCAGGCTCAGGCCATTGTTTTGTCAAGTAATCCAAATGCACATGTCCTGTTATGTTAGGTTCAAAAAGTAACATCGTGCAGGAACCTACTCAGCTCACACAGGTAAAACCTGATTAGGAATGATTCTTTATTAGCATGGCTCTGAGAATAAATAGTTCAAGGCATGCATTTCTTATGTCATCAGAAATTATAAGCAAAATAACAGTTAAAACAGAACAATTTATGTCCCTTATTTTAATGAGTTATCAGATACATTTTTTCCACCAAAGCAGCAGCTTTACTGCCTGTCAAGTTGTGCTGATTAAGAAAGAGAAACCTTGTAACAGGAGGTTCCATTGTTATAGGACAGAGCTGATAAAATCCTGAGCCTTGTCCTCCCCTTCTCCCTCAGCCATGATCCATTCTAAATTTGTTTTAATGTAATTTTCAAATGGCAACAATGCAACAGCTCGTTATGCCCAAACATAAGCCTAAGCAAGAACATTTCTGAAGAGCAGGGCATACACAAACTCCAGCTCTTAACCTGACTTTGGGAATACACCAAAGTGATTTGTCAAGCTTTAGAATGAATGTAAGCATCCAACTGTGATCCTAAATAACGAGCTTCTATTGAACAATGAAGTTAAGTGTGAATTGGTTGTAGTAACTGTCTGCCTCTTTTGTCAGTCTGATAATAGAAGCATTTGGCAATGAAATAACATCTTCAAGAATTTTTACATTTCATTAAAAATAGAATTAAAGGAAGAATGTCAACACTTAGCTGGATGGGTACCGCAGTTCAATGTTAATGACTTTTTATAGTACATCTGTTGATTTTACTTCATTAAATTATCTGAATGGCAGGACACATCTTAATATCCTTCTTGAAATGGGAAGCAGTAGGTCAAGATACTGTCCAGAACATTAAAGAATATTAACTCAACATCCCTATATTTTGTGTCTGCTTTCCTTCATTTCCAGCCTAGCAATTTTGTTTGTCTCTTTCATGCCCAAATTACAAATGTATTTAGGTGAAAATGTACAGTAACATACCACTCTGCATCTGATTTATTGTACTGTCTGAGCCTTATACCTACTCTTTGCAAAACTAAAATTGCATCTATATTATCGCTCACCTCAACTATTTTTTTTAAAAAATGTGGTTTGACGTAAGAAATATAATTATCTAACCTTCAGAACACATCTAGTGAAACATGTAACAGAGAGGAATACAAGAGTATACTAAAGGATTGAATTCTCTGAGCCAAATCAGCTGAGAGAAAGATTTTAAATAAAAAGATGTATATGATAATTGGTAACAGCTTAAGAACATTTTACTAGATGCCCCAAAATCTACAATCCCAAAGTTCAGAAAGAACTCCCCACAGATTGAAAAAAAATGATTTAGCAGGAAGTAAAAGTTGGTATAAAAATTAAATATATAACAAATGGAAATAGGAGACATTGATAACAATGAATATATATTAGAAGCAAAGAATTGCAGAAAATTAATAAAGGGAAGCCAATAGTCACAGGAGAAGTCTATGGTCTACAGACAGAAGGAGAGAGAAGCTTGGTCTGTGTTTTACTTTTCAGAAGAATCTATTTCAAAGATTTATTGGTCTATAAAGACAGAGCTGAACCTCAAGTGATAAGCAACTGAATCAACTGATTGCATACAATATCATTGTATTATAAAAGTGTTAGAGTGAGGTCTTTTCTAAAAGCTAATGGCACACTGGTGATTAATATCATAGTGAAATGTATGTATTAACACTATAGGAGGAATTATGATACTCATTGTTGTTATGTTTTAAACTGTGTAACGGAAGGAACAGTTCCCACCCAGACAGGAGTGGGGTCAGCTATTTACTTGTCTTCTATGTAAATTAAGTGGGCAGGATCAAAACAATGGAAGATTCATT
The DNA here is from genome assembly GCF_965140235.1 of Caretta caretta. Classification (NCBI taxonomy): domain Eukaryota; kingdom Metazoa; phylum Chordata; order Testudines; family Cheloniidae; genus Caretta; species Caretta caretta. The sequence continues at coordinate 48,418,141 of NC_134216.1, read as the reverse complement.
TACATACAGGGGATGGGAAAGCCCAAGGGAAGGGAAGAATAGCCTGAGGTTATCCTGCTTCTTGAAACAAGGTCATTGAATTTTGGAAAATATAAACAAGGCAGAAGCCATCTTTGGCATCCATCACTAGATGGTCAAAAGGGAACAGAGCACTTGCAAGCTGAAAAAGATGGGTCCTTCAACCAAAATCAAGGGAGGGGTGGACTGAAATCTCTGGAACTGAATATAGGTGAGAAAGTTTTTTTTGCCTAAGAGAACAAGGGAAGCCAGCAACTTATACTTTTGTAGAAAGGCCTGGCTGAGGAAAAGACAGCCATGACTTGGAAGAAGAATGACTGGTGAGAGAAACCATCCTGAACAAAGCCTCTATCTTGCTAAGAGTACATTTTAGAACCATATTTTGTTTTGTTTTACTTGTAAATCTTTCTATCTTCGGTCTTTATACTTGAGCTCACTTAATCCTATGTATATTTTGTTAATAAGTTTATTTCATTTTTACTATAAAACCAACTCAGTGCTGTGTTTAAAGGGAAGGGTTTATTTACCCCCCAGTTAAGTTCTGTCTCTTTAAAGGAGCAAAGAACCTTATTATTTCTTTGAGCTACCCAGGAGAGGGCTGGACACTTCAGGGCACACAGTTCTGGGAAAATTTGGGATTGAGAGGGTGTTGAGGTCAACATGCTGGCTGTTACCAAGGCTGGTGGAAGGCAGAGTGGGGCTGTCGACAGGCTGTTGGGGTCAGAGCTGCTGAACCAGGGATATCTAGCACACAAACACTCAGGATGTGACCTGTATGCTGGTAGGCTGGTTGTGAGCAGTCCAGGTTTGGAATTACAACAACAAAGCATTTTGAGGCACCTGTGTTTACAGGGCAGATGGTGACAATCCCTCACTGGTCAGGATTGGCACCCCAGAACACCACAGAGGGTAAAACAGTTCATGCCAATCAACATGGGTTTCTGGAAAATACATCCTAATAAAAAAGATACTAAGGATATCAAACTAGCTTTTTATGAGATTACAAGTTTCATTGATGTAATATACTTTGACTTCTGCGAGGCATTTGATTTGTTACTGTGTAACATTTTGATTAGGAAACTAGCACTATACAAAATATCCACATGGCACACGCTGAGCTGTGTGGGAGAGTGGAGTGTGGTTCCATTTTTATTGTTTGACATGTAACGCTTTTAAAAAGAGGGGGGATTCAATTATCTCTTGCATTTACTATGTGTGGGAGGTATCTTTCGAGGTGTCAGAGGAAATGATATTTAATCAACATGATGTCAGTGAAGTGCTTGTTGTAGACCTGCTACGTTTTTTTAAAATCCAAAATGCAACACGTTTTACACAAGGCATTCTCCTGCAATATCCTGGACAAACTTTACTGAATTAAGTTAAACCTTACTGAATTAAATGTAATATCATTGTGGGTAAGGGACTATATGTCATTTCATGGGGGAACTAAGAAGAGTGGGTGTGGTTGGGCAAATTCACTCACATTGTAACATCTCCACAGCACTGTAGCCAGGGAGCTATACAGCATGGAAATACCTGGGTCAGGAGGGAGAGAGATGTGTGCCTCCTGCCCAAGAGAGGTGATGGCAAAGGAGCTAGGAGGCAAAGAGTGCGTGCCCTTGCTGGAACATAAGGGGAAAATATAGGGGCTGCTTCCCTGAACTGTGACACCAATAACTGATGAAAATGTACATGGAGAGCTCTGGCCATTTAAAAAAAAATTAAAGCATGCAAACCTTTCACCAGAGCTCTCTGGCAGGAGGCATTCTTACTTTGCTCTTGCGACAAGGTTACTTTGAATCACAATGTTTTATTTTAAAAGCATCCATTTTTGTGAAATGGAAGGAAAGTTTAATATCACTCTATTTTTCCCCCAAAAGAAAATGATCAGGACTATCTGCTGGAACATTTTAATTGCTTATCTGTAAAGTTCTAGAAGACAGAATTGTAGTTTAATATGTTCTGTTTTCGATTCAAATTACACTAAAAGATTTCCACTGAGTAATAACTAAGGCATAGACAGGTCATTTAGCAATAGTAGGGATGATTGTTCTGGAAGCTATACCACCACAGAAGCAGTTCAGGGAAGAAATTGTGCTTCAGAGAGGGTCAGTAATTTGCTCCTGAAGAGTAGAAATCTGCTGTTGTCTTTGAGCAGTGTCAGATTACTAACTACCTCCCCAACACGCCAGTATAGGTGTGCTGGCCAGCCCACTGCAGGATGGAGCAAAGGTTTCATGCATTCCCCAACTCTTGGCACCCATTCACTAGATCTAGGCAGCCCCAGATTCCCTCACCATGGGCCTGCACCAGAGATGTGAAAAGACCCCAAAAGGGCATTAGCAATTTGGTCTTCTTTCCTGTTATAACCCTGGGTGTGGCCACATAGGGTGGGCTGAGTACCGCCCAAAGGGCCAAAATCTGCCCTTGATGAGACTTTTGCTAAATACTTCAACAACTCCATCGAGAACTGCTTCAGGTCCAAAGTTAACTTTAGGTTGCGAGCAGTGATTTGATTGTGGACCAAATTCTCCCCTGATTAGCACTCCAAGGTGGTCATGAAAGCAAAATTTGACCTGTAATGTTTTCATCATATTCTTCAATGTCAAAGTTTGATATTTAGTACATTTTCTCCTAACTGCTGTATTCTTTAATGCTACTTTACAAAAATTAAAATGTCTGAATTTTCTCTGTTTGCAGTGTTGTAGCAGTCTTGGTCCCAAGATATGAGAGAGAAAAGGCGGGTGAAGTAGTATCTTTTATTGGACCAACTTTTGTTGGTGGAAGACACAAGCTTTTGAGCTCCACAGAGCTCTTCTTCAGGTCTGTTCTGTGGAGCTTGAAAGCTTGTCTCTTACACCAACAGAAGTTGGTCCAATAAAAGACATTACCTCCCCCACCTTGAAATTTTTCTGCTAAGTTCTGCACACCTTATTAATGATTAAATGAAATTTCTTTTTCTCTGCTTTTGCACACAACTTTAGGTCCTATCTCTAAAGCACGATGGTTGCAAAACTTGTTTTTGGACCAGCTGGATTCTAAATGATTTAATTGACCAGCATAGCAGAGACAAACATTTTACAATTTTTTTCCTTATTTTTAAATCAAAATTTAAAAATTCAAAAACTTTTGACTAGCTCCAGTATGCAAATGAATATTCCCACTAGCAAACATCAGACACTTGGATGTTCATGCTAAGTAAACCAAAAAGGATAGCAGACATACTCCAGTGGAAATTTACTTTCTAATTTGAATGAATATGTAAGGAAAATTGTTAGAATTTCATCCAATTACATGGTCTATATTAATGGACCCTTCTGGGGCTAAAATCTACTAATTAATCTATTATCTCAAATCTTTTTATAGTTGGGTTCAAAATAAACCGTACAAGGACTAAAGAGCAGTTTGGTTTTTAATCTGTTTATAACCCAGTTTGACCTTGTCCATGCCCCTGACAACCATGCTATAGCCCAGTAGGCCTACAAAAAAACTCTTGCATTTTGCTGTATCAATGAATCCTTACACGAGTGGGCAAAATTCATAATCTTATTACTGATAACACCAACCACTAATGAAATGGAAAAAAACCACAAAATATTTCAGGACTGGGTCGAGAGTAAGAAGACAATGTGAAACCTTGCGCAAATTGTCACTTTTTAAAAAATTTACTCTGTGACAATCCACCTTAGCAATCCATTTGCACTCTTTAGGTAATCTCCACAAGGATAAGGAATAGATTATTATGGAATTTTAGGCATCCAGAAGTATTTTGGTCCCTTTTATAGTCTGTCAGAGTCCAACTGTCCATTGGGACATGACTAATTTGCCCATGAATAATTTCCCAAATAACTTCCCAGTCTCAGAACTGAACCTGTGCACTAGATCTTGCTTTCAAATGAATTTCATTTGAAATTTCTCAGATAAATTATTTCTGAGACAAGATATGGAAAACAAAGACTTTTCAAACCAAACAACAGGCTTGCCCAAATCACATCAAATATGAAACACATGCTACTTTCAGATCTAGAGTAAGAGGTTGCTTGTTGGAACAAAGTATGGAGAGTTCTTCCTTTGGTTGACTTCAGGAGAATGAACCCCTGAGTGGTGATCTGTCACAATATATCATTTCAGAGAACCACAGTTACAGCTAAGTAGTTTCGCCTTCTAGTACAATTGTGTTGCATTAGAGGTTCGAAGATTAAACACTATGGGCTCTCCACAGAAATTATGACAAAGTATTTGTGTGATAAAATTAGGATTCAAAACATCTGTGAGATGCACAATTCTTTTTTTACTAGTGCCTCACCTTGAATCTCCAGGCACTGAGATGTACACATGGATTTAAATAAATATTTCAATGAACTTCCTTAACATGATGGTAGAAAATATTGTTTCCTTCCTACAGACAAGTGATACAGATATATTGAATAACTGCCCCATCCATGGGTTAGCAAGTCCTCCTGCCTGATGGATGGAAAGACTGAATGTTCCAATTAGTCATCACTCCAGATGTGCTTTTGTTTCTTTGTGATTGTTTACTACAGTGTTTGAAATAAACTATAATGCGATTTTCACAATTTAATATGACATATTTTTAGCAATGCTGAAGGTCTGATTTTTTCATTTTTTCATTTTACTGTTCAACATAAGATGGGCATTCACGTTTAATCATATCCACAGATTGCCTCAATGAATACAAATGTGTTACATTATCTTTAAATAAATGAATGTCAATATGTTCCACTGTAACAGAAGTAATTGCATATTGATAACAGTCATTATCGTAAGTCATGTTTGCTGGCAGAAAATGCACTTGTATTTTTTAATGAGGTGCAATATTATGGTCTATTTTGAGATGATAGCTTTCTATTTTCCAATACATGATATAATATCACTTTAATATAACTGACAGACCTTGGGAATAGATAAAATGTAAACCTGTGAATTGCAAGATTTTATAGTCTTTTTGAAACTGGGGTGGATGTTATGAGTATCTTAGCAAAGCTAATACGAAGAAGTCATTAGCTGTGCTAAGCTGATGTAATTTCCATTCCACTCTCCCACCGAAGCAGATAACAGTGACTATCCCGTTCCCCTGAACTTGTACAACCAGATATTTCAGATTTGGAGCTGTAGTTTATTTCAGTTGGCAAAGAAATCTGAAAGACACTTCATGAAAAAATCTTCCTTTCTTTTTAGAAAATGCAATCCAGATATGTGCCAAATTCTAAAACCGAGTTAGGAAAACTGTATTTATTTGCTAGTGGGTAACAAGGGAATAGTAGCACTAAAAGATTAAGGGCATGATTCTCTAGCTATTCGGTACCAATAGGAGTGCCGCATACTGTGCTCTGCAGTATCAGGACCTAAGTGCAAATCTACAGATTGAGGGAAAACTTTCCTCTGTGATACACACCAGGGAATCTCTTATCTGCAACACAACTATTGCGTATTCAGCTCTTATTCCATGTGTGGAATTTTCATTAATATTAGTAGGGGTTCCATGCAATGAATGACTGCACAATATACAATGAAAAGCTGCACTATAAAATTACTGGTAAAGCAAAATTCTCCATATGTAATGGCTATAAAACTACAAAAATAGTATTTCATTCCGTTTTTTTTCTAAATTAATACATTTTGCAAACTTTCCCATTCCAAACATTGCTGTTTTTTTCGTGAATTGTAGTTTGAGATTTAGTCTGAGTGTCTAATTATTATTTACTAGTTCCAAGGCGTAACAAGAATACAAAGTTGCTTATATATCTGTCTATTTAGGGTGAAAGGTGAGAATATTGTTTGGGCAGACTGGGCCCGGCTCTATCCCAACATGATAGGAGAGGAGGCCCTGGCAGTTGAACATGAGCCTGCCCCATGCTCACCCCAGGCAGTGATGACTCTTGTCCCTCAGGGATTGCAAAACGAGCTTGTCTGGCCCCCCACTTACCCTCGGCCCACGCTGCTTCCAGAAACTCCCATTGGCCTGGAGCAGCGAACCGCGGTCACTGGGAGCCACGATCAGCCGAACTTGCTGATGTGGTAGGTACACAAACCAGCCCGGCCCGCCAGGGGCTTTCCCTGCATAAGCGGCAGAACAAGTTTGGGAACCACTGCAGTATAGGCATACTCAATGTGGAGTGAGGGGTTGGACCAAGTCCCTATTTCCCCTTCACCATTTCCCATCTCCTTTGAGGGAGTGTGGATGAAGCTCTCATCAGAGTTCAGGGCCTGCAATTCTCCTTGGCCCTTTGTTGTGTCTTTTCATTATTACAAAACAAATATAAATATGAAGGAACTGTAAAAGCATGGTAGGAGTAAGAGTTAAAATGAAGCTTGATACAGGGTCTGCTGTTTCTTTCATTTTGCAGCAGGATTATCAGAGACTACATAAACGAGGTGAACTTGCAGAAAGCCTCAGCACTTACAAAAGCATACACAAGGTAAATCGTCACTCCCCCAGGTGTTATTACGATGAAGGTGAAGTAACTGTAAACAGCATCTGTTCAATCTCTATGTTATGAAGCAAAGGGGTCCTGCTTCATTTGGCAGAAAATGGCTAAGAGAGATTCATCTGGACTGGCAAAGCATAGAACATCTGTAGGCTTCAAAACAAATTATGAATTCCAGCCCAAAAAAGAAATGACTTGAACTTTAGGACAAGACTGCTGTTTGTCTTTCAGGATGGTAGCAGCACCTGAAAATATATGAAAGCAAAAATTGTGCTTGAAGAGGGAGCAATTCCTAAATTTTGCAAAGCTCATACAGTATCTTCCGCACTTACAGGACACTGGAATTATATCCAAGGTTAGCTGGAGCGAATGGAGGAGCATCACTCTATTGCCAGTAATGAAAAACAATGGGGTTGTCTCTGTCTATGGTGATTTCAAGGTTACCATTAACATAATATTGCATGTTGATTTACCTAGTGTAGAGAATACACTTTTTTTCCCCATTAGCCAGTGGTAAGCAAGACCAGCCTAGCCCATGCTTGCAAATGGAAACTGAAAACAATGAGAAGCACCACCTCATGATTAACATATATAAGGATGTATTCAGTATAATAGGCTAGTGGCCATAATAGCATCAATATCTATTACTTGGCAGCAAGCCATGAACTATGTGTTACAGGGTATTTCTGACAATCAGTGTTACTTGAATGATATTGGTCACAGGAGCTAGTGATGAAGAGCACCGTAAGAACCTCCTAAATTGCTTACAAGGCTGTCTGAATATGGTCTTTGAGTATTTAAAGGGGTACTACCTTGTAGCAATACACTCAATCCATGTAAGGGGAGGGAAGGCTTTGTACCCTCCTCCCACCACTAATGGAAACCAGAATAAGGGTCACGCACAATCTGGTCCCAAACTGGCCAAGAGTCTATAAGCAGAGAGTTTGTTGTCCTGACAAATAGAACCGCAGACAGTCCTTTGAACGACATATTCTTGCATTCATTTCTGTGGACCAGTTTCTGCCTACCTGGCCTTTAAGTAGGTGCCCAGTGATGGAGGGCATAAGGAGATTCTCACTGCCTTTGTACAGCCCTATGCAAGGGCCAGGCTGAAGTTCAGTCATTTTGTCCATGGCAGTGCAAGGGCTGCTACCTCCCTATTCCCCTGAGGGTGCATGGCTCCCCGAAGAGGACAGGGAGGAAGCAGGACCATAGCTCTTAGCTCCCTACACATTTGCCAGAGGAGCAGCAGCTCACAAAGGGATGTAGCAGCTGTCTCGTAGCCTCTGTGCTCCTGCAAGGTCAGAAAAAAAAATGTCTCCCAGTGGAAGATGGCCACCGGTTGTCACCCTGAATGATGCAGCTCCACTCCATTCTTTACTGTGGGCTGTGCCTAAATGACACAGCCTAGCTCTATGAGGTTCTGAAATGTAAAGGATAAGGTTAAAGGATTTTATGGGGTTAGAATACCATCCATGCAAACTGGTCATTTCAACATTATTAAAAGGTGCAGCAAAACAAGAGTAAATATAATTAGATATTTTAATAACTTTATGAGCCAAGGCTATTACTGAGAGACGTTTGGCTCCCCATAACTAAGGTTGAAGCGAGCTTTCCTTTAAAAGCCTGATTTCTGTTCTCACACATGCACACACATCCTCAACTTTACCAAAGCTTAACTGATCCAAGTGAATTTCCACGTGGTACTCTGAGGATCAATTAACAAATGTCTGAGCATATAAGCATTATCATTATGTTTCCCCTGCAGCTTGGAGGAGCAAACATTCCTCCCTTTATTCTAGCCTTACTGCCTTACCCAGAGCGGGAGACTCTCAGGGTTTATCAAAAGAAAAGGTAGGAGATGAAGAAAGAGAAGGGTAATGTCCAGCAGAAGCAATGCTTTATGCAAAGGGATAAGCAGATTTTTAAAAGGAAAGAGAAGTTACACAGAAGAGCAATGGCAATTTTAGGTTTAGCAGGAGAATATTGCTTAGTGGTGTCAATATCAGGCTGATTCATTTTGTGCTACAGCCCCCTTTATGTCAACAGTGGTGGTGCAAAGGGCCCACAACGCAGGCAGCCTGCGGTGTAGGAAGCTCTTACACCAGGCACAAGCCAGCTCCACCAGTTCTGTGTCATCTCCACAGCAGCCCTAGACGCAGCGGGACAGTTCAGGGGTGGAGCAGGCATGCCTAGGGTGAACCTGCACCCCTGATTTACTTAGCTCCCACAAAGTCCTTATGGATTAAAGTAGGTCTTTCAAGCTCCTGAACAGGAGAAACACAAACTGCCTCTCCTCTATCCCTGATGTTAATGGCAGCTGGCATAAGCCATAGACTGGTGCAAAGCAGCCCAAAGATTTGCAAAAGGGATGGGATACAAAAAATGGTGTTCGTCAGCTCTGTGTTGTACTTCACTGTTTGGAATTTTCATGGAGTTCAGAGTTGTTGATAGCACATTTTGTAAGAACAGGGCTTTTCCGGGGTAGAGAATGTATTATATGTAGTATATTACACTAACGTGTGCATGTTTTATATTATATATATGTGTGTGTGTGTTCACTAAGAATTTCAATACACAAAACTTACCATAGATAGAAAGATGCTTTTATGGAAAGTTGCATTTTTTTTTTAGCTGCAAATACTGTCAGTTTTCAGTGCAACAATGTAGTTCTTGCTATCTGGTATCATTTTCTGGAGTGCACTTTCTCTTAGCCTTGCAGTAAGTATAAAGGCCATTCTTTGAAGATAATGGCCTTTCTGCTAGGAATTAATCTTTTTGAAATGTTCTCTATTTTCTGTCTTCTGCTGTTCCACTACAGTCAATATTCTCCTATTCAAGGTGACTCAGTCAGTTTCATTTTTAATAATAAGGAATCTACAGTGATAATTAGCTGTTCATGCTTCTGTGTGTTTTCTGGGAAGGTGATTTTTCTTCTATATGATTAATCTCCTCCAATTTTATTAAATGTTTGCAAATATTCCAGTTACAATTAGCTTCATACTTACATTATTTTCTATATCAGTAAAAAGAAAAGGAGTACTTGTGGCACCTGAGAGACTAACAAATTTATTTGAGCATAAGCTTTCGTGAGCTACAGCATCCGATTAAGTGAGCTTATGCTCAAATAAATTTGTTAGTCTCTCAGGTGCCACAAGTACTCCTGTTCTTTTTGCAAATACAGAATAACACGGCTGCCACTCTGAAACCTTCTAAATCAGTGTTTTCTAACATCTGCTTAATCAATTGTTTGGGAACTAAATGCAGTTATGCATACAAACAGGAAGAGCAGGTATGTTAAAAAGATCCAATTATGAACTGAACAAGCCAATTCCTATGACCAGCATGTCCAATTTTTCTAGGCTATTTCTTACAATTTATAGGATTCTGTACATTTTACAGGGGTCTAAATTAACTGTAATAACTCAAGAAAGGGACCTAGGCATCATAGACAATTCAGTGAAGATCTCACTGTGCAGCTGCAGTCAAAAAAGTGAATGGAATATTAGGTTGTGTGAAGGGGTGTTCACTGCATACCAGCCCTGAAGTGTTTAAAGTGCCAATTAACCTTATGGGCCACACCTAGTGGAGAGGCTGGCTTGACTGAAGATGACTAGTGGCTGATAAAGCCCAGCTGGGGAGGAAGCTGGCTAAGGTATAAAGCCAGGACGCTTGCAGCAGAAAGGAGCTACAGTGTGAAAGCTAGCGGTCATCCTCTGGGCTTGAGAAGGGAAGGGAATCTGAGAAAGAAGCCCTGGGATCCTGGCCTTGAGGGAAGTGTCTATCCAAGAGGGTGGAGAAGACAGCCTATGGAAGTCAGAGTTGGAAGCAGCCCAGGGAAAGAGCAGTAAGGCAGAAGATAGAGACTGTGCACAGCTTGGCGGATGAGTGTTGGGTCTCCGTGCTGCAACTCAGAGCAGTGGGTGGGCCCAGGTTTCCTTACTAGCCACTAGGAAACTGCAAAGGGCTGTTGGAAATGCTAACAGATTATCTGGTTGGGAGGGACTTTGACACCTCAAAAGAGGATACTATATCATGACCTAGCCAGAGGACTCAGTCACAAAGAGAGGAAGGACCCTGAGTTGCAGAGAAAAAGGCCGTAAGGCAAACAAATTACAGAAGGAGGTGCCAGACAAGACCTGATTTCCCCAGTCATAGCCACAAGGATGTGTCCTAACAATGAGTGAACTCCATGACAGGTTGAATAAGGAATGAGATGGAGAATATTGTAATCCTTTTTATATAAATCAATGGTGTGGCCTCATCTGTCATACACTGTGCTGGACGGCTCACCCGTCCTCAAAATGTATACTGTGGAACGAGAGGGGATTCAGGCAAGAGCAAAAAAAAAAAAAAATGATCAAGGTGCTAGAAAACCTCATTTGAAGAGATGTTGGAAAATATTGGGATTGTTTACCTAACAGATCTGACTAAGATGAGACATGATAAAAGTATATAAAATAATGAATGGTATACAAAACTCTTCTCCCTGTCTCATAACACAAGAACAAGGAGACAATAAATATAAAAGTTGGGAAATTCAAAGCTGATAAATGGACATGCTTTTTCACACAATGTATTATTAGGTTCAGAAACTCATTAATACAAGAAATGGCTGAACTACCAGAGGAAGGATGGTCTGTTGATTAGGGTGCTAGACTGAGATTTGGGGGATCTAGGTTCTATTCTCTATTCCACCACAGACTTCCTGTGTAACCTTGGGCAAGTCACCCAGGGCTTTTCTATAGAGTGATTTAGTGCATGGGGAGCTGTGCTGTGAATCTGCAGCATGCTAAATGGTTGTGTGGACCTAGTGTTCTTTGAACTAGCAGGAGAAAAAGTATCCTATAGTGTGTGCATTTTAAAATGTTTAAAATGCCAGTGAAATTACAGAGTATTTCAATTTCAGATACTTCCTTACATTCTGTAATTCTAGAGGGTTTGGTTTTATTTTTATTAATTTATTTATTTGCTTTTTTAACATAGAAGCTAGTTTGTAATGTGTTTGAGATGTTGACAAATGAAGTTTTATTTCTAAGACTCATTAAGAAATTTTTCTTAAGGCTTTTCAGCATGCAAACATAGAAGTCCTGATTCTGATATCATTTAACTGACTTCAGTGGTGTTAGTCCTGTTTTACCTGGGTGTAAATGAGGTCAAAATCAGGCCTGAGTATCTGTTCTCTCCCAAACTGTGTAACTGCCACAATGGCAGATGTGCATGAATAAGGGATGGAGAACAGGACAGATTCACTTAGTTTGCATGTATCATATAGTATGTACAGTATATTGCTGTATTATCTCTGACCATGAAGCAGAATGACATTCTTCCCATGAAATGCAGGCATAGAGATATGTTATGTATGATTATTTTTACATTTTTCAATAAACATTTAATTTTTAAAATTATGGTAAAGTTGTAGTACACAGTAATAAAATCAAAACTAAAATAGTCACTTCTTCCATAAATCAGCACAATCTGCTGTTTTTTTTTATTTTCACAGGCAGCTTAAAGACAGAATGTTAGCTTTAAACTGATTCTTAGTTGGATTTTGGCCTCCATGTCTAATCTGACTGGAAGTGTTTTTTTATTAGCTCGTGAACTGAACTGGCAGTACTCTCACATGTTTAAAGTTAAACACATGGATTTTTCAAGGATCAAGGCCACAGAGAGGGAAAAAAACAAAATATCTTTGACATTTATCTTTCTCTCTTGCTTCTTCTGTGCCCCCTCCCCTCATCCTTAATATATATTTCTTACCACTGGCACATGTTCTTAATGAAATCACTTTCCAAGAGAGGAGGCTGCATCCAGAAAAGTGGTGATTTATTATCCTGGGTTTTTGGAGACACTCACATATTAAACAGCTGTATTTATAACTTCTTCTTTTAAACCCAACCAACAGGCAATAGCTCAAGGAGTACCTTCCAGGACCTACCTACAGTTTAGGGTCTTGTAAATGTAGGGATGTACTGTCTGAAAAGTGAGAGGTAGGAAGCAACAGAGAGTAGGATGGGGGAGGGAAGTTGCCAGGGGATGTGTAGGATGCATCCTTGCCCAGTTTAGGGCACCTGCCAAAAAGCAGTTCTTGAAATATTTTTAAAATGTAGAGATAACTAAAGGCAAAAACTCTGTTATGCTGAACTTAAGGGTGTGAATGTCTATCAGTTACATAGGGGAAAACCCTACATAAGAGTTTCTAAAAAAAACCAAACCCCAAAGCAGTAGAAATATTACAAATTCATAGTTAACATTACAATTAATTATACAGATACATACTCATTAACTAGAGACGAGCAGCTGCTGAGCAGTATGGAGAGCAGAAGTTACTAAAGCTAGGTAGGAGGATCCACACAAGAGAGATGGTGGAAGAAAACAGTGGTTGACTGATACTCTTCTAAAGCACCCAACCCCTTTTCTAGTGGTATCAGGCATCAGTGATGCAGCTGGGGGTGGTTCTGGAGTCTGGGCAGGGAGCAGAACAGGACATTTTTGAGTTAGAAGGAGCTGTGTGCTATGATCAGGGTACCCATCTGGCGAATGGGAACTTCAGAGAGCCTAAGCCCTGTAAATGAAGGGGGAAGTCTCTTCTTTTGCCCTAGAATGTAAGTTTTACCATCAATGCCATAGTGGCACTTACTCCATGTTTTTTTCCTTTTCAGGCACATCCCAGAGCAATAGTATGCTGAGGGTTAGTGGGATCTGCCTTTTTATTAGCGGCAGTCATACATTTTTGCTGATCTGAAGTGAGCCACTAAAGAGGAGCTGACACTGCCATGAATACACAGAAGCATTGTAAAAAGGCTAATCACATTGTGGGGAACACTCACTATCCATGTGTTCAGGTGCTTCTACCTGGTGAAAATATTCAGGAGCATTTACCTCTCAGTTTTGCGAAGTCTTTCATACCGCTGTCCCACCCAGGTATAAACAACAAAGAGGCAGACTTCCAATTTCTCCATATATTCTGTTTTGCTATAAGAGATGTGAAGGAAAAATTGCTCCTGCTATCAAAAAGGAGTTGTTCTAATAACCAGCAGTATGAAACGTGTGACATCAGAACCAAGTGCTATCTGTGCTACTGCATACTCTTTAGAAACTGTCCACCCTCGGAGTCATAACACCTGCGGAGCTCCTTAGCATGCACCAGAAATGTGATGATTATTGATACTACTGTAGTACCTAGGAGACCCAGTCTGGAGCAGGACCCTATTGTGCTAAACCCTGTAGAAAAACAGAACAAACAGAGAGCTCCTGCCCCAGACAGTTAAACAAACAGTTTGTTTCAGCATTATAATTCTCATGGCCTTTGTGTGGAACACTGAATCATAGACTAAGGCCAGAAGGGACCATCCTGATCATTTAGTCTGACCCCCGGCACATTGAAGGCCACAGTACTTCACCCACTTGCTCCTGTAATAGGCCCATAAACTCTAGCTGAGTCACTGAAATCCTCATATCTTGATTTAAAGACTTCAAGTTACAGAGAATCTACCAAGTCAAACCAGTGAGTGATCTGTGCTCCATGCTGCAAAAGAAAGCCAAAAAACCCCCAGGGTCTCTGTCAGTCTGACCTGGGGGGAAATTCCTTCTAGACTCCAAATTTGGTAATCTGTTAGACCCTGACCATGTCGGTGAGACCCACCAGCCAGACACCTGTGAAAGAATTCTCTGTAGTAACTCAGAGCCCTCCCCTTCTAGTGTCCCATCTCCTGCCACTGGAGATATTTGCTAACAGCAGTCACAGATGGGCCCTACGCTGTTGTAAGCAACCTCAGCATACCATCCCCTCTGTACACTTATCAAGCTCAGTCTTGAAACAAGTTAGGGTTTTTTTGTCCCCACTAGTCACCTTTGAAGGCTGTTCCAGTACGTCACTCCTCTGATGGTTATAAATCTTCATCTGATTTCAAGCCTAAACGTATTGATGGCCAGTTTATGTCCATTTGTTCTTGTGGAACATTGATCCTTAACTTAAAATAATTCCTCTCCTGCCCTGGTGTTTATCCCTCTGACGTATTTATGAGAGAGCAATCATATCTCCCCTCACCCTTCATTTTATTAGGCTAAACAAGCCAAGCTCTTTAAGTCTCCTCACCTAAGGTAGGTGCTCCATTCTTCTGATCATCCTAGTAGCCCTTCTCCGCACCTATTCCTGTTTGAATTCATTTTTCTGAAACATGGGAAACCATGTGGAGCATATATAAAATCTGCTAATTGACATAGTTTCCTGTGACCTAGTTGTCCATTGCTCCAAAGTTGCAAGAATATGCTGTTCATTTTAGTTTTCTAAGTCACACCACTACCCCTGCTGCAGATCAGCTAAGACGCAACAATTAGAAAGACTGCAGCAGCTGGTCACAGAAAAATCAGCAGATCAGAGTGAAAGGAAAGAAAAAGAAAGGACTTCAGCTACATAGAAGGTTAAAGAATATTTGAGGATGTCCTTCACAAATTCTTCATTATCTTTAGAAGTGTAGTGGATGTTTCCCCTGTGGTGATGGTTGTCTGAATCTGCTAAATAGAACTTTTTATTTAAAAGTTGGCATGTGTAGAACTCTGCTCTCATATGCCATCACCTCTGTGATCCATTATTGAGAGACTTAAGCCTTTTACCACACATTTCTGTAAAAAAAGAAGGAAAAAAAGAAAATGTGCACATGGGCTGACCACTGGGCAGCTTATGGGGCTCCTTAGTTTAAAAGAAAGACCTCTGAAAATGACCTAAAGGACCTAGAGAAGGTTTTATAATTCATCAAAATATCTTGATAACCAACTACTATAGTGTGACTCAGAAAAAAAAAAAGACTGAAAAAGAAAGGTCAACTAGCTTTAGTCCATTTCAATTCTTTGGAAGAAAGCTATATTCGCTAGGCCTGATTCTGATTTCATATGCTCATATGTACAGGCGTAACCCTGAAGTTACCAGAAACCAGAAAGGGCTGGATACAATTATTTTTTCTGGCCAAGTCCTCTCTTAAAAAGATCTGTTTCAGATTTCTTAACGTTATTCCCAAATTAGTAATTACAGATCAAACCCTGCTGACTTTATTCAGGAGAGTAGTTTATTGACTCCAGTTGGACTACTCCTCTACCAAGCCAGCAGAATTTGGCATTCATTTAGCAGTTCTACATATTGACAAATTTCCCTTTTTGTAATTCTTGAAATGACATGAGAAATTAATTGTAGACATATAGTAATGTTGCACTGTTTGATATCAGCAGATATTTATTTGTTGTTTATCTGTAATTGTCTTTGATATAGATATATTTCCACAAAGCTCTCATTTAGTCAGCAGGCCAGTACTACTTTATGTAAGTAAAAGTGGGAGAAGTAGGCCCTTAATGATTAGTCAAATCTAAGAGAAAAAGTACATGAACTGGAGAAAAAATGGAGTCAGGGTTCCTTCTTTTCTGTCCACTTAATTATAACCAATTTTTCCATCAAAAGTGAACTTTTAGTTTTTCTTCATCTGGCCTCTTAGGAGTAGTTAATATGGAATCAAAATTTCATTTTTTATACTCTCAACAAAAAAATGTTTATTTCCTACCTAAACAAGTATCTGTATGTTAAAATAGAAGGCAGCAGTTGTAGCTGCAATACATGCATCTACTTTGAAGATGCCCAGTTCATGCCTTCTTAACTGGATCTGCCTGGAGAGGTCCAGAATTGTGTAGGCTTGCTAGTCCAATAAAACATTTAGTTGTTGTTTTCTCATCATTCTGAAGTCCCATAAAGTAACTCAGCCAAGTCTTAAATCCATTTGACTGTCTGGTTCCACAGAGCCCTCTTGCAAGACATACATTTTTACATTATTGTATTTAACGTGGTTATCTAGATTCCCACTTTCTACATAAAGCTGCCTTTCCTTTAATGAGTGTGACAAACACTATGGAAGATGGAGTTGAATTCATATTAGAAAATAGACACAGATTGAAGGTTATTTAGCTATTGGAATAAACTACAAAGATAAGTGGTGGAGTCCCCATGTTCTGAGGTCTTCAAATCAAAACGATATTTCTTTCCTGAAGATACACTTTAGCCCAGAGGTGGGCAAACTATGGCCCGCGGGCCACATCCGGCCCACGGGACCCTCCTACCTGTCCCCTGAGCTCCTAGCCCAGGAGGCTCGCCCCTGGCTCCTCCCCCGCTGTTCCCCCTCCCCCGCAGCCTCAGCGCAACGCGCCGCCGACGCAACACTGTGGGCAGCTGAGCAACGCAGTTGCAGAGCCATGGCCTGACCTGGTGCTCTGGGTGGCGCAGCTTGAGCGCCATCAAACGCCGGTGCTCCAGGCAGTGCGGCCGGGGGGGGGGGGGAGTGGATAGAGGGCAGGGGAGTTCGGGGGTGTGGTCGGGGTCGGGGATGTGGATAGGGGTCAGGGCAGTCAGAGGGCAGGGAACAGGAGGGTTGGATGGAGCAGGGGTCCCGGGGGGGGGAGTTAGTAATGAGGGGGGGTTGGATGGGACGGCAGGGGGCGGTTGGGGGTCTGAGGGTGGTCAGGGGACAGGAAGCAGGGGGTAGTGGATGGGGCAGGAGTCCTGGGGGAGCCGTCAGGGGGCGAGAAGCGGGGGGGTCGGATAGGAGGCGGGGGCCGGGCCACGCTTGTCTGTTTGGGGAGACACAGCCTCCCCTAACTGGCCCTCCATACAATTTTGGAAACCTGATGTGGCCCTCAGGCCAAAAAGTTTCCTGCCCCTGTTTTAGCCAATCACAAATTATAGGGCTGGGTGAAATTTAATGGCCTGTGATATACAGGAGGCCAGACTAGATGATCTTATGGTCCCTTCTGGCCTTAAACTCTATGACTCTATGAGTTTTAAGACATCAAGCATGTTTTTTCAGTCATTGTATTGGCCTCTAAGATTTCACATTTACCATATCAACAATCCATGAAACAAAGACTTCAAGTTTTTGTCCAAAATGATGTTTCATAGATCTAACTGCTTATTAGTGAAGGAAAGAGTAAGATGCTGCCATAGGGCACATTCTGGCAGCTTCCTCCACTACTTGCCAATAACACACTATGCAAAATTCTCTAAAGGTCAGAACTGTTTACATCCTTCAGGATTTTACTGAGGTTTAAACAGAAGAGTAAGGCAATGGACCAGGTCCTCAACTTGTACAAATCGGCACAGTTTCACTGATTAACCCCAGCTAAGAATCTGACTCTGCTAGACCACATCACTCCAACAAGCAGAAAAAAGGGAGGGGAAAAAATCCACAGAGATTAAACACTAAACTAATCCTACCACCCATCCTGCCAACCAATAGCAATACACTATGGTAGATAAAAGTGACATGAAAAAAGATACCTTCAAATTAACTGAGCAACCCACTAAGCCTCCTTTATCAAGCCATAAAGTAGCATCCCCAAACAGTTAAATACCTCAAGCCATAGATGCTGGAACTAGGCGTGCTACCCCACCCCCGGACTTGAAGTGGATTCCATGATACACAGGGTTTACAATTTTGTTCAACGGCTCTCAGTACTGCCACTATAAAAATTCTTCCACGACCCCTGCACTCAAGCTGAAGTAGAGGAATAGTCCTGGAAATGGGAATTTAACCTCTTGATAGATCAACCTCAGTTTAGCTGAATAAATGATAGTTTTTTCAGATTTTAACTAACATTCAGTTTTCAATAGAATAATTTTTTTTTAAATTTTGTTGTGTGACATGTGATAAGCCCAGAAAAAAATCAGTGTTTTACTCTTGAAAAATTCTCCTCTTAGCTCTTGCAACTCTTAAGAACCCTTCACTCAGTACGACCAGCAGAAGTATGACGATTACCAACGTATTGTACTTGTTGAAGTTGTACTGGAACCCAAAGAGGCCTCTTTCAAAGCAGAACTTAATATACTTATCTTTTATCTTTTAATATACTTTCAGTGAAGAACTACTAATGGAAGTGTCAATTTTTAAATTTTCTGTGAGCCACTTACTGTGCCTCATTTATGATAGAAAACAAAGAAAGAATAAGATGGAATGTGGAAAGAAAACAATAAAGGTGATAGTCAAGAGAAAGGGATTCCAGCCATATTTGGCTAACAATGTAAGAACCAATAAAGGTTAGCTGCCCTGTGTGCACAGCAGCAATGCCCTGCCAGTATTTTAACTAGGGTCTCTTCCAGAAATGTTCCCCATTAGCCTGGGATGATAAACCATAGGTACCATGGGGTGTGGGTTTAAAGAAAGGGAGAGTGAAGGACTAAGCAAGATCTTTGTGCCATGAATAGTCCACCCATGCAAAATATGAGTAAAGGAGGTTCTGAGTCCAAGATGCACCAG
Organism: Caretta caretta; assembly: GCF_965140235.1. Taxonomy (NCBI): domain Eukaryota; kingdom Metazoa; phylum Chordata; order Testudines; family Cheloniidae; genus Caretta; species Caretta caretta. The sequence goes on along the minus strand of NC_134216.1, from coordinate 48,399,384 downwards.
CGATTTTATTTACCATGTATGGAAACCTTATCCAAGGGAAATCACGCTGTAAAACTGGAGGGCAGGGCTCTGCTTAAGCTGCAAAGTAGTCATGTCTGGGTCAAAAAAATCAACTACCCTGATTCTTAGCTGCAGTATCTAGGTAAAGTTGTCATAGTATGTGTAAACTAGTTATGTCAAAATTGCTCTGTAAATGTAATGTGTAATGTTTCCCTGGCAAAAAGGAGTTTTTAACATGTCAACCATCATAGCATCCCAATCTGAATCGTTAGTCTCTAAGGTGCCACAAGTACTCATGTTCTTTTTATGAGAGGAACAGATTTCCTCCTCTGTTTTTCCAAGCTGCATAGCATTCCAGAATGCCTTTTTAATACTTCTCCTTGCCACTGGGATCCTTAACCTGTCAAGTCATCAGCATTAGGATAAACCCTGTCTGGACAATAACAAGTCCAGTAGGACTTCCTCAAGATCAAGCACAGCCAAGAGATTTCCTTATGGCTGATTCACTACCCTCCTGCTCAGGTAAACTTATACTCTGCTCATTATTGGGAGTGGCTAAAATGCCACAATAATTGTCATTTCCTTACTACTCGTTTTCCCTGCTCAATTATATCATGCTAGTGAACAGAATTTAATACAAAGAGACTGGGGGGTTCATATGCCGCTGAGCTTGTATTTGCATTTTTCACTCCACAAAATGTCTGACTATATTCTTACCGCTTGTTGTTTGATCAAGGATTGGAAATGGAAAGTTTCTCTTTACACACAGACCTTAGCAATGTTGTAAATTGGGGAAAATGTGCACAATTGTTGAATGGGAGCATGATGAAGGATCATTTCTTTCAAATCATTTCTTTCTTTAGTGATCAATGGCTCCATGTCTAGTTGGCAGCCAGTATCTAGCGGAGTGCCCCAAGGGTCGGTCCTGGGGCCGGTTTTGTTGAATATCTTCATTAATGATCTGGAGGATGGTGTGGATTGCACCCTCAGCAAGTTTGCGGATGACACTAAACTGGGAGGAGTGGTAGATACGCTGGAGGGTAGGGATAGGATACAGAGGGACCTAGACAAATTAGAGGATTGGGCCAAAAGAAATCTGATGAGATTCAACAAGGACAAGTGCAGAGTCCTGCACTTATTACGGAAGAATCCAATGCACCGCTACAGACTAGGGACCAAGTGGCTAGGCAGCAGTTCTGCAGAGAAGGACCTAGGGGTGACAGTGGACAAGAAGCTGGATATGAGTCAACAGTGTGCCCTTGTTGCCAAGAAGGTCAATGGCATTTTGGGGTGTATAAGTAGGGGCATTGCCAGCAGATCGAGGGACGTGATCATTCCCCTCTATTCGACATTGGTGAGGCCTCATCTGGAGTACTGTGTCCAGTTTTGGGCCCCACACTACAAGAAGGATGTGAAGAAATTGGAGAGAGTCCAGCGAAGGGCAACAAAAATGATTAGGAGACTGGAACACATGAGTTATGAGGAGAGGCTGAGGGAACTGGGATTGTTTAGTCTACAGAAGAGAAGAATGAGGGGGGATTTGATAGCTGCTTTTAACTACCTGAAAGGTGGATCCAAAGAGGATGGATCTAGACTATTCTCAGTGATAGCAGATGACAGGACAAGGAGTAATGGTCTCAAGTTGCAGTGGGGGAGGTTTAGGTTGGATATTAGGAAAAACTTTTTCACTAGGAGGGTGGTGAAACACTGGAATGCGTTATCTAGGGAGGTGGTGGAATCCCCTTCCTTAGAAGTTTTTAAGGTCAGGCTTGACAAAGCCCTGGCTGGGATGATTTAGTTGGAATTGGTCCTGCTCTGGGCAGGGGGTTGGACTAGATGGCCTCCAGAGGTCCCTTCCAACTCTGTTATTCTATGATTCTATGAAATTGCCTGAGTATAGTAGTAGCTTTCTAATGAAGGGAACGTCATCGCACAATTGCAGTGTGTGATTAACACAACTTGGGACAAATTTCCATACCAGTTCAATGTTATGCCTTTCCTAAGCAGTGCCTACCACTGTGCTAAATTATGTGCTATAGACAAAAGTAATTAGTGATATAATAACTGATTTTATTGGAATTTACAGGCTAAACTTAAACTGTGGACTCAGAAGAAAAAAGACAATGCTATATTAATCCGTCAAAACAATCTAGTTCCCAGTAAGCACAAAAAAAATTATTTTCTCATTAAATAGATTGTTCCCCCGTGTCATCTGCAAGATATATACGAATTTCATTTGTGATACAGCATGGCCAGAGGGCAGTGGCCAGAGCGTGTTAGAAGGGAACTTTATTCCCTGTAGAGGGAACAAAGTTTGCTATAGATTAATTAAAGCACCTGAAGCCAATTAGAGCACCTGAAGATAGTCACCTGATAAACCCCCCCTGCTCCAATCAGACAAGGGGAGGAGTTGAAGCAGAGAGCAGTTTGGAGAAGTGCTGCGGTGGGCTAAGAAGACCAAGACCCTAGGTAAAGGGACACCTGGTTTATGCAGAGGGAGGGTAGGAAGCCCCACAAGCTGCAGGGCAGGAGAGGGAAGTAGCCCAGGGGAAGGAACTGCTAGTTCAAGAGGTTTACCGCTATCCCTAGGGCCCCTGGGCTAGGACCCAGTGTAGAGGGTGGGGCCGGGTTCCTCCATCTCCACTCCCCTCCTCTAGGACACTAGTGGGGCAATTAATACTCCAGTTCAGGGGTGAGAAACGGTGCCCTGAACCCTCCCCAAGAAGAGAAAGTGCGAGACCCATCAAAGTAGTGCCGGCAACTTGCCACATGTTTTAAAAAAATAATTCTAACACACAGTATAAATGGACTGCCCAATATTATATCAATTCAATAAAGTAATATACCACTGAAAGCAAAATGAAGGAAGAGATAAAACATGTTGAACCTGTAATCTCTTATCTTAAGAAACACTGTCAGTGTAAAATGAACTGAAAATTGAGACTGCTCAATATTGTTGCCTGCTATTTTAGACTGGGTGTCCTATGTTACATTGTTTGTACTATACTGGCATATACTGAACAACATTATGGGGTTCTTTGCACCACCAAGAAAAGGAGGTATGCATATTGTGATGCTAGCCCATGAGGGAAATTTCAAAATAAAACTACATGAGTGTTTATAAAAGGGCATGGTAGACAGACTAATGTTTCTTCAGGCTTTAGGGCTTGATTCACCACTCTTTCACACTTATATTTGACTCCAGTAACAGACAAATTTCTTTGTACACCTCTACTCTGATATAACGCTGTCCTCGGGAGCCAAAAAATCTCACTGCGTTACAGGTGAAACTGTATTATATCCAACTTGCTTTGATCCACCGGAGTATGCAGCCCCACCCTCACCCCGCCATCCCCCGGAGCGCTGCTTTACTGCGTTATATCCGAATTTGTGTTATATCGGGGTAGAGGTGTATAATATACATTGATTAATATCAATGTCAATCTACCATTTTATTGTATTGTAAACAGATCTATAGTTTCCTGACTAGCCGGGTATGGTACATAACTCTACTGACCAAGTAAAGGCCTAGATCCAGTGAACACAGTTGAAATCCTTGCTGCACTGAAGTCAGTGGCAAAAGTTCTGTTGACTTCAGTGGAGGTAGGATTTCACCCCATGTGTCCAAATCACAATACCATTTGCAAGACTGAACCCCAAAAGCAACTTTGTTGGCAGCCTCAACAGAGATGCTAAAGACAATGGGCATGGAAACCAATCCCTCTTCTCATTCCTAGAGATGGTCCTTCTGTATATGGGTTGAGGTACATCTGTATGGAAATTTATTTTGCCTAAGTGCTACAGCTGTTGTACAGAGCTTCAGTTTTCAGGGCTATCATTTCAACACTTTTCACAATAATTTCATTCGGGGAAAAAAGAAGTTTAAAAGCAAAAGAAGGATACAAAAAATGCTCTGCACACGGTTTGTCTTGAACACAACCAACAACATTTGACGTGTTAATTTTCAGAACTTTTCCATTTATTCCATAACAACAAGGGTATAATTTCTCATCTAAAAGCTGCTAAACCTCTGTAATCAGCAAACGATAGATTTTTAAAGATAGGTCTTAGGTCCATATTGGAAGTAACTTTATGTACCATAACTTTATCTGCTTCTCAGGACTCTACTGCTGTGCTCATCTCTCAGATTTGAAAAAAAAGAACCATTCTCTTCACATCATCTCTGTCACCAAAATATAACTGTTAATTATTTATACAACTTTTTTTGCAAGTGACACATGCAATCTGTGAACCAGTTTAATCTATCATTTAGGAAAATTAAATAATTATTTTATGAAAATTACTAAAACAGTTGGTTTGTTTTTCAGATTTCCCTGAGTATGGTTTGGCTCTTTAATTAAGTGAAGGTTGTTATATAGTTCCACTATGTGATTTCTTATTAACATAACTTAAGGCAAATTTCCAGTTAAATTCAGTGCTAAGCCTCTCTTAAACCGTGTCTGCCAATTGTGATAAGCCACATATGCAGATTTTGTGACAGTAAAGAAAGTCAGTTGGCTGAACTGGTTTTACTGAAGATTTCTTAATCTGTAGGGTCAGAAGTGAAGACATAATGTTAGTTTAAACAGTCCACAAACAGTGAACACTGAATGGCTGAAATTCACCTCCACCTACTCTCGGATAAACCCAACAGATCATTCAACAGATGGTTTGGTAACATTTTACAATGAATTTTTGTTCCCAACCAACAACACAGTGTCCCTTAGACATACTCTCCCACAGTTTTCGTTTAACAGATGACCTAAACAGATACAACAAGAAACGAGATAGCTAGTGCTGGTGGCAGAAGAAGCGTCATGCTGAGTCAGACTGATTGCAACACAGAGCATTTTTAAAGTCTTATGCTGCAGCTGTGAGGGATGTGAAAAATGTTTCTTCACTTCCACCATAGTATCCACAAAATCTTGGACTATGGAATTATTCTAGGTGGTTAACAGCCTTCATATGCTGAGCTATCTCCACTATGCTTCATGTACTGTGAAGAAATTTCACACCACTCTGCAGGTAAACCCCCCAATTATATACATTCATGGTGATGATGCAGACCTTTGAATGGACAAATGCTATGACCTTTCTGCTTGTATTTTAGCTTATGTTTACTGAGGGGAGTCACTGGAGGTGTTTTGGACTACAACAATCTATGAATGGGATCTGTGGCCTGCCTTCTTGGTGCAAGCCAGAAGGGAAGTACTGGTCCTGTTATTTGAGTTTGTCAGTGTTTACCTTCAGGGAGTGTAAGAAGGAATAGGCTGACAGCTATCCCTAAGAAAGCAATGTTAAATAATGTAACATTGGAACAGACACTAAAAAAAAATCAAAATAGCCTTAATATGAGGAACTAGTTGGATTTCATACATTATAGTACAACCCCTCCAGGACTGCTCTTATAGCCTATTGGCTAAAACAGACACAAACGTCCTTCACAAATACCTTTATCAGGGAATCCCAGTGACTAGATCCATATAAATGCAACTCCAGTAGCTCCTTCTCCAGACAAACTACAATGCTCCCCTTCCTAGAGCATAGAGTTCCTACACCTACTCCACACCCATGTATGCCTGCTGGTACCCAACCCTCCCAAGATTCATCAGCATAAAGGACCTTGGATGGGTTCTCTGCCAATGGGTGAATTTCATCCAAGGTGAACAACTTTTTCATGAAATAAGCACTGTTCCCCAAATACAGCTTTCAAATAGTATAAAGAAGGAAACATTTTATTATGTAACATACAAGCACCACTTGAGGACTGAAGTCTCAGAATTTTCCAGCAATATGGTGGGATAGTTCGTCTTTATATAAAATGATCTTTGAGGAGCTGTCTTCCAGCTTCCAAAATCTTAGTTTCAGAGGAACAGCCGTGTTAGTCTGTATTCGCAAAAAGAAAAGGAGTACTTGTGGCATCTTAGAGACTAACCAATTTATTTGAGCATGAGCTTTCGTGAGCTACAGCTCACTTCATCAGATGTATGAAGTGAGCTGTAGCTCACGAAAGCTCATGCTCAAATAAATTGGTTAGTCTCTAAGGTGCCACAAGTACTCCTTTTCTTTTTGCAAAATCTTAGTGATGCCCTTAAAAGATCCAAATGTTCCTGCAAATTACTCTGGCAGCAAATTCAGGGCCATGCTGATGTACAGGGGACATAGGGAGTTTGAGATTTCTGCTTCTTGAGTTTCAGCTCAAAGGTAAAAGGTTAGACAATGGCAAGTTGATTAATAATGTTTGCTATGTTAAGAAAAAGTTATCACCGTGATTGTAATAGTGGGTACTAATAGCCACTGGAGTGAAGAGAGTCTGAATGCGACAGGGATATTTGCCTTCAGAACCCTCACGCAGGTCATGTAATTAGGGCCAGGCACCCCACAACACTCTTTTGTTTCAAACCCTAGTGACAGTGTCATCAAATACATCCCAGAAGCTAGCAATTTTTATCTAGCATTCTTCCTAGAGACTTCCCTTTAGAATGAAAATGATCAAAAGCAATGTCATATGCATATCACCAGCTTGTAAAGAGCTTGAGGAGGTTGTCTGGAGGTGGAAGAGTTGAATTTTAAAAATGTCAGAGAAAGTGAGATTGCTTAATGGCTCAGTAGCCCAGGGGGTGGGTAATGACAACTAGGGAAGGCTACATGTCCTGGCAATGATTTTTGTAGCAAAAAATTGCTGGAGTCCTTTTTTTAGAATCCAGAAACATTGATTTATGAGGTTCAATATTGTCCTTTTATTAAAATAACCCCTAACTAAATGTTGTTAAAGAATAAAACAATAATAAGCAGAAACAGTGGGGGGAAATCTGATTTGAAACTGGCATTGTATCAAGAGATTAAAAAATCCAGGACTGATTTTAGTGACTTAAAATCATTTATGTAATATTTTAAAGTGTCCTAAGTAAAATACATTACACAGTTTCAGATGAGCTGATGGTGATCGACAAATAGTTTACATTGCATTGCAGACATTCTGAACAGGGAGTCTTTGAAGGAGGTCATGGTCCGAGGGTAGCAAAAGTCTCACAAACCCCAGAAGAGCTCATACCCCAACTCACAGTGGGAATGAGAAGCCTGGAGATGCTGTCTTATATCTGAACACAACTTTACTTTAAAGAACTTCATCCTGTCTCCTTATGAACTAGCACTAAATCTACTGCTTAGGCACCAAAAGGGGAGAAAAAGAACGTTTTCTCTTTTTAAGTTGTATAACTTTTTAACTTTTAACTTAGATGTGGTTAATCCTGCTCATAATTTAAACCTAGGGCTAAAATCTGAGATTGTCCCATATTGCACAATGGTAGTATTCTGAATACATCCATATGTAATTAGGCAGGTGGATAGACCAACAGTTGTTTTTCTGGTTTACCACATCATTAACAAGAAATTAGCTGTGATTTGAAAGAAGAACTTAAACATTAATACTATTTTCAATCATTTAAGTCACATAGTTCTGACTCCAAAAGCTTTGATCATGTATAATTCTGTTGAAAGGCTGAATTGTAATCAGCGTGAGATACGTTGTGTTGCGATGCTGTGGCACCAGTGCGTGACAGAATGTTATTTTCCATTAGTTCATTCTTTTGCTGGAAATATAAACACTCTATATGCTTAATAGTCCAAAAAATGAATGTTATTGCATTGTAAGATTGTCCATTAATGAGAATTTTGCTTGTTATTAAAAAAATGGAGTGCCTCAAGGACCATCTTTCGAATGCTGACATACCTATTTGCAACATCAACAATGCAGAACAATCAAAACAACATCATTCCAAATTGTGTCTTTTCAGTAAAAGCAGCCATGTGTCCTGACTGATTAAAATAGAACTTTACAGGGTCTTTTGAACTGGGATTGATTTTTCTAATGGTTTTTCATTGAGCTATGAAAAATTTCACATCTACTACAGTGATAGTGATGGCTGAGCAACGTGCATATGGAGCAGAAGCTATGGATATTGTAAAAAGGAAAAAAAAGGAGAAATAGTTTTCATAGATCTAAATCATGTAGCGTTCACAGATTTCCAGAGAAAGATGAATTTCCCAGACTTCCAGAACATAATGGTCTAGTTTCTTTTCCATACACATACAGGGCCTGATTTTTCTGAGATGTGACCTGCAGCTCCCACTGACATCAGCTGGAAATGAGGATCCTCATTATTTCATGAAAATAAGGCCCATACAGTAAAACCCATCATAAACCTATTGGAGGGTGATTTTCATTGACTAACAGCCCGAATCTGACAGGGAGGAGACCACTAGTGTTGTACACAAAACAAAACGCTGATTTTAAAACAGTCAGTGAAACAAGTGAATTTAAATGACGTGTGTGTACACTGACAGGCTTGATATAGCAGTCTTTCATCTTTTCAATAATGACTAGTACAGATAGGTAAGGGTCTGATTCTGAAAGGTGCCACCAAGTCCCATTGACTTGAATGAAAGTTGAGTGCTCAGCATCTTGCAGGAAAGGGCCCTAAGGATCCAAAGCAAACTTAGCTATCCCGACCAGTACATATTGGATAGAGAAGTGTGACAGAATACACCCCTGTATTCATGCCCTACACACTATTGTTGTAATCTTTGTACAAAGTGTGCCTTGTAAGGTGTCACTTGAAAACTCATAATTTGCTGGTCAGTATTGTCCTGATAAAATATGTGCAGTAACATGGTATGTAAAGTGATAAGATTTCCCTGTGGCATGTTATTAACACATGTTGCAAACCTCACAGCCCTGCCCCAACTGAGGTTGGCAATAAATAAACGAATGTGTGTTCTACTTAATTTGGATTCAAGCACTAAACAGTCATCAAGCAGTAAGGGAAACAAAGAAAGCTCAAAAGAGGTGAGAAAAAGCCAGCCAACCACATAGACTCTTTGTCTCCTAGTGCACAGCTGGAAATGTTTTTCAAGAGGGGGACTGAAACTATAAAAAGGAGGGACAAACACCGCAAGATACCCCTCTCTCTCCCTGCCCCTCACATTGACTGCACCTAAAGCAATAAAAGAAGCAGTTTCTATCCTTGGGTCAGGGGGTCCTGACCTACAGGGTTTGGTCAGTAAGGCTGCTGAAAGCATGTGATAAACTTTGCTTGAATCTGATATAGTTTAAGTTAGGTATTAGTAAATGTCTTATCTTTATTTTTCTTGTAACCATCTCTGATTTTTATGCATCATTACTTGTACTCACTTAAAATCTATCTTTCTGTAGTTAATAAACTTGTTTTACTCTTATCTAATCCAGTAGGTTTAAATTGAAGTGTCTGAATAACTATTTGAGATAATAAACTGGCATATTATCCCCTTTAAGAAATAACAGACTTAAATTATTTTGAACTGCCAGGAGAGGGTTGGGCACTCCAGGACATACATTTCTGAGGTGCATTGGAGTCCCCCTGCAGTATAACCAAGGCTGGGGAAGGCCAGAGCGTAACTCAACTATGGCTGGCAGGCTGCAGTTACAGAAAAACACTCAGGGCTTGGCTTGCATGCTGAAAGGCTGCTTGTGAGCAGCCCAGGTGGGAACTCCTTCAGCAAGGCATTGTAAGGCACCCAAGGTTGCAGGGCAAGGGTAACACAGTTGCTCATTAGTCTGAATTGTACCTTGGTACATCACGAAGAGGACTGTTGTATTCTGACATATCACTTTAATTAACATCAATGGGAGTTGTAACTGTATATCTCAAGGAAGGGCTAGAACCCAAAGGGCCAGATCATAAGCTGGTGTATATCATCATTGTTCCATAGAATATAACACACCTAACTTGTATTATCCCTTCTGCAGCTTCTTATATCATAGAAGAGTTTATTAGAAAAATGGTCTTATTTTTCATTATATTTGGGAGAGAAGAATGTCCCTGTAGTGAAGTTAGATATAATCCCATGATTAAAAGTTTTCATGTGCTGCAAAGGGTCTTTCTATCAATATCTTGATATTTTATCCTTGCCTGTATTTCATTTTAATGTTTGGTGACCAGAAGTACTTTTCTATTGTAGAGCAGATATTTTGTAATTATTATAATTTTTAAAAAACATTTAGAAATTGAAAAAAAAAAGAAATATTAGAGCAATGAGTTTGATCTTAACAGTTCAGTTCTCAGTGGACATGTGTTCACATCACAAAAACTGCCCTATCATTGACATACTGGTTGTCAGTCTCAGAAAAGAAGTCCAGGATTGGTTGGTTATGGTCAGTGAAAGAAATGGTCACTCCTTGGAAGCGGTCACTCCAGTTCATAGATGGGGCACATCAGTGGGGGCAAGTAGTTTGCGCTGTTGCTGTTCATGCAATGTGTTTTGTTTCCAAGGCTGTCAATCTGGCATCTTTCACAAGTATTTAATTCCAGTGGAGGGGGAAAATGGATAAATAAAGTAATCTTGGGAGTTTGTAACTAGGAAAAGAGTTTTTGTTCCTTGACAGCACATTTGAAATATAGTTTATTTTATACGATTATTTGCAATCATTGTACAAAAGCATTTTCTTTGCCAAATAACAAACTATAACTAAAACCTTGTTTAAATCCATTCAATCCTACTCAGTATGAAAACAAAATAAATTAATTTCTGCAGACAAGCATATCCACTAAATGCCTCTTTCCAAACACTTACGAGGAACTGCATACAGCTGACAAGTGTGTCTGCAGAAATGAGTATTCTTAGTTTATTTATTCCTTTTCCTATTAAGCCAGCTTGATTATAGTCTGTAGGAAGGAGCCAGGAGAAGGACAGCTACGCTGAAGAAGCAGTCTTTATAATTGTTTTATGTTGAAATTTGAAAATATATTTGAGTGAAATTTTTCAATTTTTAAGTTACATTGTGTTGCATTTTAAAGAAACAGTTAAACTGTATTTATTATATATTTTTGGTACTTTGTCTACATAGCCAGTTAAGACCTTTATTATTGGGAGCACACCATTTACTGTACGTGTGTGGTAATATCTGGCCATGTTTTAATACAATTTATATTATTTCTTGGATGCCAAGGGTAGTGGTGTAAGCAATGTTTTGTCTCACTATCTAATTATTAGCATATCTCCAGATATTAAATGTACACTCATAAAAGCAGCCATACTGGGTCAGACCAAAGATCCATCTTGCCCAGTACCCTGTCTTCCAATAGTGGCTAATGCCAGGAGCCCCTTAGGGAATGAACAGAACAGGTAATCATCAAGTTGCCCATTCCCAGCTTCTGGCAAACAGAGGCTAGAGACACCATCCCTGCCCAGCCTGGCTAAGAGCCATTGATGGACCTATTCTCCATGAATTTATCTAGTTCTTTTTTGAACCCTGTTATAGTCTTGGCCTTCACAACATCCTCTGGCAAAGAGTTCCACAGGTTGACTGTGTGTTGTGTGAAGAAATACTTTGTTTTGTTTGTTTGCTGCCTATTAATTTCATTGGGTGACCCCTAGTTCTTGTGTTACGAGGAGTAAATAACACTTCCTTATTTACTTTCTCCACACCCGTCACGATTTTATAGACGTCTATCCTATCCCCCCGCCCCCACCCGTCATCTCTTTTCCAAGCTGAAAAGTCTCAGTCTTATTAATCTCTCCTCATAGGAAGCCGTTCCATACCTTTAACCATTTTTGTTGCCCTTTTCTGAACCTTTTCCAATTCCAATATATTTTTTCTGAGATTTGGTGACCACATCTGCACACAATATTCAAAATATAGGCGTACCATAGATTTATATAGAGGCAATATGATGTTTCTGTATTATCTATCCCTTTCTTAATGATTTCCAACATTGTTTTTGTTTTCTTGACTGCCACTGCACTTTGCATGGATATTTTCAGAGAACGATTCACAATGACTCCACTCTTACCCTATGCATCAGAATATAAATATCCTCTATCAGCAATCACTAAGTAGCAGGTAGGAAGGTATGGGCATCATGATATTGTATAAGTAAAAAAGGTCCTAAATAATCTGCTGATGGGGTTATAACTTCTGCTGTTCAAAAATAAGTTCTTATCACCCTTTGCTATTAGTTAGGTCTCTAGTTTCATTATGCACATAAAAATATTGAACAGAGAGCCCCTCCTGAACTTCACAAGTTAGGGAACTGTATTGTAAATTCATTTTACAGCAGCTGCAATTAATGAATCAGATCACCAAGAAGGTTCCCCAGACACTGACACTTCATCTATAGTACTAGTACTTGATGAAGGATCATGCATATTAGACATGGATGTAGATCGCTCTGTTGCTGCCTTTGAAACTGTAGCACCCAACCACCCTCACTCAAAACGTGGGCAGTTCCCACAAAAACACTGAGAAGATGAGGATGAGCCCCTAAGAGACTTACTAGAAAGTAAGTCAAACAGTGGAGGAAGTTAAAAAGTTTTTCTGTTTTGATAGGCACTAATGGTTTGGAAGAGACTGTCTCAACATATAATGAAGGAAGATACTACTAGAACTGCTAGGGGTTCTCCAACTTTTAATATGGTGACCCCTTTCACACAGCAAGCCTCTGAGTGCAAACCCTCTTATAAATTAAAAACACTTTTTTATATTTAACACTATTTCAAATGCTGGAGGCGAAGCAGGGTTTGGGGATGGAGGCTGACAGTTCAAGACCACCCAGGTAATAACCTCATGATGCCCTGGAGGATCAGGACCCTCAGTTTGAGAACCCCTGTGCTAGGAACTGTCAAAACATAACAAGAATTTTTTATCCACTCTGTGAAGTATTGTTCAAATACAAGGAATTGGCATTAGCATAATTTTCATATTATCTCCTACTAGCTACCTACAGATTCAGCCTCTGTCCTGCAAATAAAACAAAACCAACTCAGACTACACATGAAAACTGGTCATTCTTTTAAAAAACAAAAAACATATTTTGGTTTGGTTTGGTTGTGTTTGTATGTGTTTGGGAAAGTTGTTTTGGTTTTTATTCAGAGAATCAGAAGCATTTCAGTTTCTGGTTTTTCAAAGGAAAGCCAGAAAAATTCTACAAAAAAAAATTAAAATGGTTTTGTTCTGATAAAATACATAACATTTTCCAAACAGCTCCACTACACACAAAGATTAACAGTACTCTGTACTTTTTCAGTATTTTTCCATTAGTGGTGATTACTGGGGTAAAAACAAGGCTTTCCATAAAACAGTACATTTCCAAAGACTCTCAAAGGCCTGTTTATATTGTCAATTTGATCTGATGCAAGGAATCAGGAGCCAGACACTGCATGTAACTGCACCTTTACTAACCACAAGTGTAAATAAGGAAAGCTGAAGCTTGCGTTGGGGGATCTTACTGCAGCTTTCCTTGTTTACACTTGGAGTTTGCACCAATGCTGCTATAGGAACACGTTTCCTATGTAGAAATGGCTTAGGAGTCTGAGGGAATGAAAAAAACATCACATATGGGAGTCTACAGAATGCTTGGAGACCTATTACCAAGTGTATGGAAACTGCACTTACTGAACTCTGTTCTCATAATCTCATTATAAAACAAGATGTTGCAGCACTTAAAAAGATACAGAAGGTTTACAACTTGGATCCTCAGATTAAATATATATAAACTAGGAGGAGAGGCTGTAAGAGTTGAAGCTACATTATCTAGAAAACAACATGATGACAGAAAGGGATGTAATTAAAGTGTTTAAAATGTCGAATAGTGCAGATGAGGTCAGCTCAAGTTGTTATTTTCAGCCTGACAAAAAAAACATTTAATTTTAATTAAACAAAACCAAATCCAGAGCAGATGTCACCGAGCACCTTTTCATGCAGAGAATTAAAATTAAATGGAATAGCCTTGCCAAATAAGGTTGCTGAGGTACAAAAAAATAATTGCTGGATCATTTAAGAAAGAATTCAAAATCAGCCATAGAATAATAGGACATAGCAAGGGACAGGAAAATTAATTATTTATATTTTGAAGCGTGCAATATGTTCACTCAAAAATACCTATCTAGATCTCAAACTGCTCCTGTCATAGATCAAAAATACAAATTCTAGTACAAGCAAAATAAAACCATCAACTCCTCCCCCATCCCCAAATAGGACTGACAGTACAAGCCTCCATCATCTCAAAAACCCCTGCTCTCTTTGCATCCTTTCCTCCCAAGAAGACTGGCTGAAGAGATGGGTTTTGCAGTGTGTCTGGCTGGAAGAATGATGTTTTTCTGTGTATTGTTTCTTCCTTAAATATCAGCTTCTAAAACAGGTGCCAAGACAAAACTCCATTCTATGTACAAACATAAGCCTCAGCCCATTTCCTGTGCCAAATCCCACAGCAATTCTCCATTTATTTTCCATTAATGGAACGAGTAGGGCTTTTATGGTTAGGGAAACTACATATATTCCTACATACACACTTACATGAAATTATTGCACTTTCTGGTGAAAAAGATGCTTGCTTTTTTTTTTTTTTTTTTTTAACAGAGCATGTATGGGAGGGCCCCACTGGCCGTGCTCCACCCTGTCTCCTCCTTCCCCATTTAAGCATAACCAACCCCGACAGAGAGTTCCCTGCAGGGCTGAAGCCAGTCTGGAATGGCATAATGCGGGGGGGGGGGGATTATCCAGAGGGGCAGGGTTCTCTCAATCCTCTTGAGGGGTTCACTACATGTTTCTCCAATTGGTGGCCTAATTGCAGTTGAAGTAATTATTCTGAACAGAGACTATTCCCCGCGGGATTCTTTGTTTCCACCTTTCCTTTTAGTTTTTCACCCTTGTATATACATTTCATTAAAGGCTAACAACAGCAGCAAGTCAGACAGGACAAAAGTGGGTTATCTGCCTCTTAGAACTGCATGAATATGATTGTATGGGATATGACTATTTCTAACACATGATCCTTGCTTCATGTTTCAAAGATGTAAGGAAAACCTTTGAAATCCCTAGCAAAATGATCTGGTGGACAATGGCTTCCCAAGACCAAATCTTTCACTTAAAGGGGAAAAAAAACAGTCTACCATAGTTCACATGACCCGTAACAACAAAGTTCCAACCTGATCTCTAACTCAAAGTACCTATTCATTAAAGATGTTAGGAATTAAAGGCAAATACCTAAATAATCACTGCTACTTATGGGTGTAGGAAAGGAGCATTTCTTCACTGGTACCAATATCCCCACCAATTCTTTTGGTGATGACATACATTTCCTTATCAATTCTTTCTTTTAAACTTTGTAAAGGCTAGACCTAATTTGGAAAAATACAATAGCCATATTTCTTAATTTATTTGACTGATGCATCATATGTATGATGTCCTCATGCTTGATTACCTTATTTATGTCATGTTTCCAGAATGTAATGCATTGTGCCATAGCTGATGCAACCAGATATGATGTGCCTAAGCAATGACCAGTTCAGTGTCTCTCTCTATTGCGAATCTTTTTTCCCTACCATGTTTCCTGTTATGTGTGCTCAATAAAATGGATTAATAATGGAAGAGAAGGAGTTCAGGGCAAAAGAAACCCATAAATTGTAAAAAGAAAAGAAGTACTTGTGGCACCTTAGAAACTACAAGAAACACCTACAAGATCTCTATCAAGCATTCTTACAACTACAATACCCACCTGCGGAAGTGAAGAAACAGATTGATAGAGCCAGAAGAGTTCCCAGAAGTCACCTACTACAGGACAGGCCTAACAAAGAAAATAACAGAACGCCACTAGCCGTCACCTTCAGCCCCCAACTAAAACCCCTCCAACGCATTATTAAGGATCTACAACCTATCCTGAAGGATGACCCAACACTCTCACAAATCTTGGGAGACAGGCCAGTCCTTGCCTACAGACAGTCCCCCAACCTGAAGCAAATACTCCCCAACAACCACATACCACACAACAGAACCACTAACCCAGGAACCTATCCTTGCAACAAAGCCCGTTGCCAACTGTGCCCACATATCTATTCAGGGGACACCATCACAGGGCCTAATAACATCAGCCACACTATCAGAGGCTCGTTCGCCTGCACATCCACCAATGTGATATATGCCATCATGTGCCAGCAATGCCCCTCTGCCATGTACATTGGTCAAACTGGACAGTCTCTACGTAAAAGAATAAATGGACACAAATCAGATGTCAAGAATTATAAACTTCATAAACCAGTCGGAGAACACTTCAATCTCTCTGGTCACGCAATTATAGACATGAAGGTCGCTATCTTACAACAAAAACACTTCAAATCCACACTCCAGCGAGAAACTGCTGAATTGGAATTCATTTGCAAATTGGATACTATTAATTTAGGCTTAAATAGAGACTGGGAGCGGCTAAGTCATTATGCAAGGTAGCCTATTTCCCCTTGTTTTTTCCTACCCCCCCCCCCCCGACATTCTGGTTAAACTTGGATTTATGCTGGAAATGGCCCACCTTGATTATCATACACATTGTAAGGAGAGTGGTCAGTTTGGATGAGCTATTACCAGCAGGAGAGTGAGTTTGTGGGGAGGGGGGGGTGAGAAAACCTGGATTTGTGCTGGAAATGGCCCACCTTGATTATCATGCACATTGTAGGGAGAGTGGTCACTTTGGATAAGCTATTACCAGCAGGAGAGTGAGTTTGTGTGTGTGGTTTTTGGAAAAGGGGGGGGGGGGTGAGAAAACCTGGATTTGTGCTGGAAATGGCCCAATTTGATTATCATACACATTGTAAGGAGAGTGATCACTTTAGATAAGCTATTACCAGCAGGAGAGTGGGGTGGGAGGAGGTATTGTTTCATGGTCTCTGTATATATAATGTCTTCTGCAGTTTCCACAGTATGCATCCGATGAAGTGAGCTGTAGCTCACGAAAGCTTATGCTCAAATAAATTGGTTGGTCTCTAAGGTGCCACAAGTCCTCCTTTTCTTTTTGCGAATACAGACTAACACGGCTGTTACTCTGAAACCATAAACTGTAAGTGACTCTTTCTCAGGACTAGAAATGTTTCTGTTCAGATGAAAGCTGAACACTGATGGTATTTTCTTGTCCGTGTAACCCTTCTGCCCATCAGAGGTGGCAGCAACAAGGGACAGGTTCAGTATCTAGGGGTTCCATTCCAATAACACAATGCAAAACCGGCTTGAGCCCCCACCCAGTGACCTGGGACAAAAATACACCACCCCCGCTAGGCACCTCTAAGAGGCAATACTTCCCCTCTCGCAAGTACCGAGTCTGAGTGTAGCAAAAGCCTTTTAATAACAGAGAGAAAGAATGTGGCATTATGTTGGGGAAACACCACCAACAGGATTCATAACACAACCCATGAGCAAAAAACCCACCCCAAGCAAATTGGGGCGTGTCCTTTCCCTTTGGTTCTTGAGTCCAGCAACCCAAAATCATCCAAAGTCCCAAAAGTCCAACAACCCAAAAGCCTCTGTCCCTGGTCAGTGCAGCCCCAGAGTTCGAAAGTTTATCTGCAGAGTTTTACCTCCCAACCTGGGTTGGGATTGGCGGTGGGGGGGGGGTTAAAGGGCACCTTACGTGGTCCAAAGCCAATTGCCCCACCTCTCCACAGGGCTCCACTCCGTTCCACCAGACGTTCCACGAATCGCTCTGCTCTGCTAGCCACCCCATGAGCTGCTCCAGCTGTCCCACAAACTGCTCCGCTCCACCAACCGCTCTGCTCTGCCAGCCATCCCCCGCAAACTGCTCTGCTCACCATCCCATGAGCTACTCCAGTCGTCCCGCAACTGCTCTGCAATATATCTGCACGGTCCCCACTACTTAACACAACACTCAATGATTTCAGCTCTTAGTAAGCTTAGCTCTTTTGTGATTTCAGCTTGTAGTAGGGGAGTCTCAGTGCTGGTATACCATTGGCCCAAAATAAATTCAGCTCAGCAGCCTGTAACTAGACTCCTAATGGAATCAAAATTAGCTCTGATATTCTACAGTGGAGAGAGGAGGAAGTGCAATTACCATGTAAGGTTCTCACCAGTAAGCCCATACCACTGAGTATTAATATCTGTCCCCAACCTCTTTCAATTCACTGAGTTTTGGAACCCATGTCCCTTGCCTAGAGAGTGCTGCTTAGTTGATGGTGAGTCCCTCCAGCATAACACAAGGCCAAGTACAGTTCCACTGTCCTTGATTCACATAATCAGGATAATAACAATTTATTCTTCCTGCCCCAATAACAGAGAAACTGGGGATCCTACAGCAGCCAAAGTGACCATTTGGGTAGCTATGGGCTCATGCTAGGCGGGGGGGTTTGCCTATGCAAATGAGATCAGCCCCTGAAGTTCTTTTCCACAACTTGCCACAACTCACCACCGGATGTCAGGGTGGAGCTCATCCTGACTCTGCTTACATCTGTAAGTGACTGATTTCATGTATTCCACATCACACAATACCTGCAGGACTTGGAGAGGGTAATTTCCAAAGTAAATAAAGCCATTTTAGGAGTAGGGTATATTTCACCGTTTCATATTCATGTTAACACTTATCACCCATATAGCTAAATCTGTTTCTTTAAAGTACTTTACATCTTTAATTAATCCCCGCATTGCTTCTGTGAGACCTGCAAGTATTATGTGCAAAGACTTTCAAGGCTTGCCAAAGGCAGAGCAACTCTTAGAACTCAGGAATTCCCGGCTCCCAATCAATTCACTCAATCCTCTGAACAAGACTGCCATTCTGTGTTAAATTCCTTAAATCAAAACTCCAATTAATCCATATAAATCCCTTGGGAATCATGAAGGAAGATGCTTCGGGGTACATCTACATTTGAACTGGAAGGTATGATTTCCAGCTCACGTAGATGTACCTGTGCTAGCTCAAGCAGAGCTCCCATGCTATAAATAGCAGTGTAGCTGGGGTAGCATGGGTAGCAGTTTGGGTAGCCAGCCAAGCACATACCACTCAGACCCTGGCCTCCTGCTCCTCATGCCCACCCTGTCTACACTGCTATTTTTAGTGCATTAGCTCAAGCAGAGTTAATGCAGGTATGTCTACATGAGCTGGGACCTCCAAGATCAAATGTAGAAGTATGCTGAGGGTGAAATTGACTTCAACAGGAATTTTGCATTTCTTCAGTGGGGCTAGGATTTCACCCCCAGTCTCTGTTACTGCTGTTATGACACCAGAGGCATTGTTGTATGGTTTCAAACATTCTAAGCTTTGACATACCCTTGTACATTTTCATTGTTGCTCCCTATTGTGCTTTATCTGATATTCCCTGCTCCATACTCCCTATTCCACTGAGGAGAAACACCATTTTCATTGTGAGCTGTTCTTAAGATTCAGTGCCATCTCAGCATTCTCTCTATTTTTCACCCAGAACCCGAAGTTTTGCTCTGGCAAAAGTAAGCTTTCCAGTCACATAACATAATAAATGTAGGTGGCCTTATTACACAAGGAAATCTATTGGATTTTCCTCAGTTAAAGGAAAGACAACAATTGTAAAACTCTCGGCAGTCCTATACCCTTATGGAAAAGTCCTATCATATTTCATGCGGATAAAACCAAAAAATTCTCTAAAAATGTAATAGAGTCCTATAGGAACTAGACTAAACATCAATCAGATTAAACACAAAATTGTTTTCTTTCTGTAGGTTGTTTGAACCATCTCATAGAATTCTTAAGTAGGGATATAATAATCTACTATATTCTTTAGAATGTTTCAGGAAGCCTATATAATTGTTGACCAAGGCTGGATGCCTAAAGTTAGGAGCCTCAGTCCGCACTTAAATAAGAAGCCAGATTTAGTGCTGAGCACCCAGCAGCTCCTACTTCCTTCAGAGAGAACTGATCGGTGCTAAGAATCTTGAAAAAGCAGACCAATTAATTCTGAAGTGGTCACAACAACTCTGCAAGGTAGGGCATTTTTTTTCAGGTTTTCATTGAAGAAATAGTTAACAAAAATGTTCTGGCCAGCTGAAGGTCTGGCTAGCTCAGCAATGAGAAGGGGACATGATTTAAGGCAATGAATGATAATCAGTTAAGGATGTTAAGATTAAAGAATTTTGAATCCCCTGAGTTGGAAGAGGAAGGATGACATGTGGTTAAGGCAGTGGTCTGGAGTTCAGGAAAACTTGGTTTAGTTCTTGATTCTCGTGTTTCCTGTATGACCACTTAATCTGTCTGTGATTCAGAGCCCCATCTGTAAAATGGTAATAATAATACCACCTCTGTCTGTCTTGCCTGCTTAACCTGTAAGCTCTTGTGTGCACAAAAAGACCTTTACAATGAGTTTGTATAGCATACAAACCCTCTAGGCATGACTGTAATAGATATAGCAATAATGTTAGCATTGCATATATTGATGACAGAACAGAGGGGGGGAAATTTCATATTGTCTGAAAATTCATGGGGAAAATCAAGACTGGCTGTCTAAAAAATGTCCATTTTAAACCACCATTTCACTCATTCCTCCCCGCCCCAGATCTATGCTTGTTCCATACCATGGCTTCTTCTCAGTCTTGAGTTCCTCTGGGGAGCACACACAAAATTGCTTTGCTCCATGTATGTAAGCAAGGAGCAGACTGTTGTGGCACTGAGACCCCAGGTGTAGCGTGGATATGAGTGGGATAGTTTCACCTTAGACCCAAGCAGACACTTTTCAAGTACCATAGTACTAAATAAGGCACTCTCTCTCAGTCAATGGGGATCAGTATTCCTGTTTTACAGTTAATAGATTTGAAAGTGATGAGATTTTTAGGCTTCCTGACCACATTGCAATTAAAGTCCATATTCATGGGAAACTTGATGAGCAGCAAATTCCTTCCCCTAGTTTTTCTTTGCTTGTATCACCTCATTTGTGCTCCTGTTCTATTCAAGATCAAGGTGAGTATTGAATGGCTTTATTACCGGACATCTTGCAAGCAAAGTGCATGAGCCAACTCATGTTGTGGACATCCTTAAGGGTTTGCACTTACTTCTTGCAAGCACCATTTTTGCTAGAGCTGGAACCTTGTTTTTTAAATTTCCAGCAGCAGTTTTCTGTAGTTGACCCTCGCTGAATGTAACAAGTAGCTTTTTGTTTCAACAGCAACTCACCCAATCTCACACTTGTATGAAATTGTTGTTGACGAGGTGAGACCCTTTGTAGAGGAGCTGACTGCTGCTGAGGAACTTAATTCTAAATGAAAATGACAGCACTTCAACTAGACCTAATGTAAATTCTTTGACAGAATATAGATTCACATAGAGAAATAATTCTTGCGGCTGTCATAAAACATCACTTTTTCAAATGTCAGCGCCATACGGTATCGAAGTGAATACAGCAATTGCTGGCACCATCTATTGGCTAAGATGTTGAACTTAAAATGTATTGGTGATCTCCATCTCCCCAAAGAAGGGTAAGATGGGAAAAGTAATACTCTTTGTTCTAATGTGGGATACTGGCATTAAATCACAGCCTGTTGTAAAGGGTAGTAGTATAGCATATTCCTTCCTATGAGCCCCATGAGACTGGCCAGCTCTACTGCTGGCTCATGGTGGGGTCAGAAGAGCCATGAATCATCTACTCTCCACACCTCCTTGCTCCTTTTGAGCAAATTGTTCCAGGATGGGGAACAAGCTGCTGGCAAGCCACATATTCCGTCATAGCACTAGACAAAGGTGGTGGATTGTACGAGGGCTTAAGCATCCAAAGAAGATATATACTGAATAGATTTCTGTCAATATGTGTAATATTCCTGAAAGAGTGGGGAATATAAATATAATATGGGTTTATGTAATCACAACATTGTACACTTTAAGTCTGATCAAAAGGCTACCCAATGGAAAGTTGATCTATTGGCCATAATTTTTTTTATGGATGCAAATTTGGCTTACAAGAGGAGTCTATTTTCCATTAAATCTGACAGACTGCAGCATGTTTGGTCTGATGTTTCACTAAGGCAAAAATAAAAGGAACGACAGGAATTGTATTAAGTAGCTTATCTACAAATAAAGAGTCTAAGTACTTGCCCAACTCTTCCCTTGTATTGAAACTGCTTGGTGCCATCCTAACAGCACAAAGTAGCACTAATGCTATTGTAAACTAGTAGGGGAGGATTCCTCCAGAAGAAATACTTTTAGGTAGAGCTGACACTCCAGATCCTATGCCACCCTCACCTCAATGGCCACCACAAGGGGCTTCCTCTGCACAACAGAGAGCCTCAGCGGCCATATTGGTCCCCTCGATCTGTTGGTATCATTCTAGACCCACAGCCCAAGATTTTTGCATTCACACCTCTCCTGAGCTAAGCTGTGCATTTCTTGGTTACAGCCAAAGATCACAGTCACACATTGGGTACTTGGACATGCAAACACCAGTCTGCATACACAGTGACTGACTTTGCACTTTTAACTCTAGATTCTGATTGTACAGTTTGTATGTAAGTGCAAGATATATTTGCGGGTACAACTTAGGACCTGTGCTTTGAAAACATGGACTCACATTTACTTCACTAAATATATTAGTACATGTAACACCTGATTATTTTATTTGTAGCAGTAGTCCGCTGAAATCTTTTCTTAATTCTTCCTTCTGTGCTGTGTTTGAAGCATTTAAAAAGAGATTAGTAATCTCTTGTCCTCATACATAGGCGCTGACTCCAGCCCCGAAGCATCCATGGGGAAAAAATGGTGGGAGCTGAGCACCCACCAGCAGCCCCCCTATCAGAACCTCCCCCTCCCCACAGCATCTCTTGCCAACTGGTGGGAGGCTCAGCGGGGGGGGTAGGGAGGAGGAGCAAGGATGCAACGCGCTCAGGGTGGGGGCGAAACGGGATGGGGAAGAGGCAGGGTGGGGGTGGAACAGGGGCAGGAGGAGGGGGGGGAAGCAGGGTGGGAAGAGGCAGGCAGGCAGGGGTGGGGCCTGGGAGAAAGGGTGGAATGAGGGCAGGACCTGGGGCAGAGCTGGGGGTTGAGCACCACACTGCACATTGGAAAGTCGGTATCTGTGTCTTCTTGTTTGTTTCTCCCTTCAAACAGAGCATGACCCTTCCTGGCATACATTTCTCTCTCCATTTTTGTTTCTCTTTTTTGGCCAACTTTGCTGCTCAGAGGCATTAACACTCTAAATATAAAGCCTCTTCAAAAGTTTGGATTTCATTGCTCTGTGATGGAAGGAGAATAATCTTGTGCATAAGGCACAGGCCTGGGCTTCAAAAGGCCTCGGTTCTATTCTTGGCTGTGACCTTGACTTGCCATGTCACCTTAGACAAGTAACATCTCTAAGCCTGATTCTGATCTCACACAAGTGAAAATTAGCACTAAAGGGCCCGATCCTGAAAATTGCTGGAGATACAAAGTGCCTTCAACTCCCATTGAACGTAATAGGAGTTGAGAGTACTAAGCACCTCCCACATTTGGGTTTTATGTCTATTGAAGTTAATGGCATTATGCTGGTGTGAGATCAGAATCAATCCTTCTCTGTAAGGTGCCACAAGTACTCCTCCTCTGTATATATCTTCCTCTATAAAATAGGGATGATGGGCAAAATTCTCAAAAGCACCCAATCTGATTTAGGAGCCTTTTTCTAAATTAACTTAGGACCTTAACTTTTATGGCAAATCAGTGGAAAATTTTACCCCATTATAGATATTTGCCTCACAGTAGTGTTACAGGGCTAAATACTGCTATGTTTGTAAAGCACTTTGAGATCCTTTAAGGCCCTTTTCATGTGGAAAGTATTATTATGTTTCTGATTAATTCATGTAAACTACCTTTCTGTGTGACCTTCTCTTGATGCCCTTCCTATATTTCTGCTTTAATTGGAACTAAATTGCTACTTATAGTTCGGGGATTAGCAGTAGATTGAGATGTGCACTGAGCTTTTCTTAGTTCAAGGGGGGAAATGTTCCCATAATGCAAATCCCACTTGTCCATTTTCAATCTGAATAGCCTAGTTGTGAAGAGAAAAAGAGAGGCTGCTTACAGTATTTTTATCAGTATTACTATGCATTTTGTCTTTTGTATATCCTGTAAACATGAACAAACAAACGTTGACTATCCCTCTAACCTACCTTCTTGCAGGTTAGTGAATGTATGTAACTCATTTTAAGCTACTGTGTTTTCAGTTTTTCTTCAAAGACAGCTGTCTGAGTCATCCATAAATATTCCAGTTTAAACTGTTCTTCAATCAGCTCTTTTGCTTATTACAGTTTTGCTATGAAGCATCAAAAGACCACTAGACTAATCCAGAAAAATGGCATTTATGCCATATGCATAAAACACCCTTAATCATGAGAAAGTGCGGCCATCTCAAAATTCACTAAACTTGTAGAACAATATTCTTTTGGACATAACCAGCTGAAGTAAATCTTAAATCTCTGGTCATTGTAACTACCATCTGTTTTAAAAACACATCTCCTTTCTAATCCCTTCAAACAGGAAACAAAATATAGAGAATAAGGTTATAGCTGATTTTGATGTTTAAAAATATAGTTTGATGCAATTATTTTTCTTCATCTCACTAATGAATTAATCAAATTCATTTTGGGATGGATTAGAGTCTCCCCCATAATGCATCATACCTGGAAATATTATTAATGTTTTAGACTGTACTATAGGGTTAGCTCTGAACTTATAAAGTTCCAGCACTTTAAATAATTACATGTGAGAATGGTAGGTAATCATTTAAAATGCTGGGAACACACTATGAATAGCTAATATGAGAACAGGTTTTGCCTCCTGATTGCTTACGTCTCTGATTAATTGTTTGGATAGAAATATAACAAGAGCTATGATAAAAAAAATAAAAGCCCTAATTAGGAAAAAAGCAAGCCTCCTGAAGAAGGCTGACACTATGTATGACTAACAACTGTGTTGGTTTTAGTCATGTGCAGAGCTCAGCACCCTTTTTTTTAAGGAATTTTTTTTCAAATATTCGTTAATTTCACATAATAACATTTGAACCTATATAGTACCTTTTTGTCTGAGGGTCAAAAGGTGCTTTACAAACATTAACACATTCTTATTACAACTCTCCATCTAATGTATGCACTAGATGCCTCTTACATATGAGTAAAATGAGACCAGTGAAGTTAGGAGAGGTGCCCAAAGCTCGAGGAATTACTCTGGGGAAGTTCTATGTCCTGTGTTATCCAGGAGGTCAGATTAAATGATCGAAATGGTCCCTTTTGGCCTTGGAATCTCTGAATCATAGAGAAAATCAGTGAAAAGCCCTGGAATGAAGTCTTGAAGTCCTGGATCCTAGACCCTTGTTCTAACCACTTGTCTACAATCCTCAAAGCGAGTAAAATATGAAATCACTAGAACACTTAATCAGAGAGTAGAGTTATCAGGAAGCTGCAGAAGACTAATTGGCTCATCGTGTTCATCCCCCTACTGGTGCAGGATTATTCCTTAAAATCTTTCTAGTGTTCTATTGCAATCTATTAGTAAATGTCCCAAACAATTGGACTTCCTCCAGTTCCTTTTTGAGATAGTTCCACATCTAACAGATCTTACTCCTGACATTCCTCTTAAATTTACCTTTTCTTAGGATGATCAGATTTTCAAAATATAGAAGGAAAATCTGTCCTGGTGGAGGTGGGGTGCAGGACATGCACAAGGCTTTGGTTTGGTAGGGGTATAGGAGGGTTTTGTTAAATTGTGGAGAGAAAAGGATATCCACTCCTCCTTCTCTGCCTAAACAGAAGCAAATAGTGTCCCTTCTTGTTTACCTTCCTTTCTTTATAAATAAAGTACCAGACATTAGGCACCAAAATTTGTAAAATGTTGGGCTAAATGATTTGCCCAGGGTTATGGGCAAGTCAGTGCCAGAACTGGCAAAGAACCTAAACCTTTGTCTTGCAATTTATCCATTGAACCACTTTATTGTCTATCTGATCTGTGTAAGGATTTGTACCAACTTCCCTGCCATGGCATTTCAGTGTCTGAGCTTTAGTCTTCTTTTCCCTTTTACTCATTTCTCTCTCTCGCTCTCTCTCTCTCTCTCTCTCTGTGGCCCTTGTTAATCTAGTTTCCTCGTGCCTCCATTGCTCTATCCCCCCCATCACTCTCTCTGCCACACTTATTTACTCTATTGTATTCACTCTTAGAACTTGGTATTTCCTCTATCCCCCCCCCCCAACCCCTTTTGCTCACCACAGCCATGCAACAATCCACTGTCAGGATCTGGTGCTGAGGAGATGAGACATTTCCAGGAAATGTAATATCACTGAGCTGCCTATAGGCCAGCTACAGTGTTGCCAAGAGCTAAAATGATTTTCTGGCTTCAAATATAAGACTTGAGAGAGAAGGGAGGTGAAGTAATATCTTTAATTGGACCAACTTCTGTTGGTGGATGGGACAAGCTTTCGAGCTTCACAGAAGTTGGTCCAGTAAAAGATATTACTTCACCTATCTCGTCTCTCTCATATCCTGGGAACAACACAAATACACCACTGCAAACATATCTAACATGATATGGGAGAGGCTACCTCACCAGTGTGGGAGTATGACATTCTGGGGTACAATCCAGGCCAGCGAGGGGTTGTGTCACTCCTGCCCTGGGTGCTTCACAATTCCTTGCTGCTGTAGCTCCCACCTGGGTCACTCAAACAGCCTTGGTGCATGCAGGTCACACCGTGCGTGTCCGTTCATAGCTGCAGCCTGCCAGCCTACTCCAGTCACACTCTGCCTTCCAGACGCCTTGGTTATCACATACAAGGTGACCCCAACACAATCCCAGTCCCAAATTTTGTCCCTGTAGTGAGGCGGTGTGCTGCTCTGCCACCCCGCCGAGGGATGAACCCCTCCAGACCCCGAAGTGGGCGGAGCCAATGGATCCTGCGCCCGGCCCCCAGAGGTCAAGGCGCAAGACAGGAAGTAGAAAAGCCCAATCCTGGAGCTCAGTTGGGCAACAGCAGCCGGAGAGGCTCGACGCCCGTGGCCTGGCTCCGGCTTGGGAGACCCCAGCAAGCCGCGGCCGACTCGAGGACTAGCCGGACTGGCCGAGCCTGCCCCTCGCCAGCTACCCAGAGGAGCTGCCGAGTCTACCCCTTGCCGGCAACCCAGAGGAGCCCATGGTGCTGGAACCCTCCGAGGACACCACCCTGACCCAGGTACCCTAAGAGGGGGAGTCTGGAAGTAGCCCGGGGGCAGCCGACCCCAGTCTGGCTGCAGCACTGCCAGAGCCCGTGTCAGTGTGTTGCGGCCAGGATCCCCACTGACCCAGCAGCGGGTCTTCGACCCCTGCTAGGGCCCCGGGCTGGGACGCAGTGGAGTGGGTGGGCCTGCATCCCCCCCGCCACCCACCTCGCGGGTGGCAGTCTCCCCCTCCCCCTGGTTGCTAAAGCCCGGGCCTGGGCCTATACTGAGTTATTTGCTCAGCCCCTGCCTAAGGTCCTGACCCCCCTGACTGTTTCCTTGCTGCCCCGCCCTGACCCAGGGCCTGGTCTTATACCGAACTGCTTGCAGGATCCACCCTGAAGGTCTGGGCCATAGACTGGGTATTCCCCAACCCAGCCGAGAGTGTAGCGAGGCGGTGTGGTGCCCCACCACCCTGCCGAGGGACGAGCCCCACCTGAGTTCCCTTACACGCCCCAAAAAGGTGTGTTCTGTACTATCCAGCCCTCTCCTGCACAGTTCAGATAACAAAGATTTGTTAAAAAGAAAAGGAGTACTTGTGGCACCTTAGAGACTAACCAATTTATTTGAGCATGAGCTTTCGTGAGCTACAGCTCACTTCATCGGATGCATTACTTGGAAACTGCAGCAGACTTTATATACACACAGAGATCATGAAACAATACCTCCTCCCACCCCACTGTCCTGCTGGTAATAGCTTATCTAAAGTGATCATCAAGTTGGGCCATTTCCAGCACAAATCCAGGTTTTCTCACCCTCCACCCCCCCACACACAAACTCACTCTCCTGCGGGTAATAGCCCATCCAAAGTGACAACTCTCTACACAATGTGCATGATAATCAAGGTTAGTGATTATCCAGCAGGATAGTGAGTTTGTGTGTGTGTTTTTTGGAGGTGGGTGAGGGGGTGAGAGAACCTGGATTTGTGCAGGAAATGGCCCACCTTGATTATCATGCACATTGTGTAGAGAGTTGTCACTTTGGATGGGCTATTACCAGCAGGAAGTGAGTTTGTGGGGGGGAGGGTGAGAAAACCTGGATTTGTGCTGGAAATGGCCCAACTTGATGATCACTTTAGATAAGCTATTATCAGCAGGACAGTGGGGTGGGAGGAGGTATTGTTTCATGATCTCTGTGTGTATATAAAGTCTGCTGCAGTTTCCACGGTATGCATCCGATGAAGTGAGCTGTAGCTCATGAAAGCTCATGCTCAAATAAATTGGTTAGTCTCTAAGGTGCCACATGTACTCCTTTTCTTTTTGCGAATACAGACTAACATGGCTGTTACCCTGAAACCAAAGATTTGTTGTCTCTGTAAGGAACAACAACTTGCTCCTTTTAAACGGTGTTATTACACAACCCAGTATATCACAACACTGGATTAGTTTTGATTAAAGAATAACACAGGTGTATTGAACTATAACAAGATAGGTTTTAAGTGAGTACAAGTATTAAGGCATTAAAGTCAGATATGGTTGCAAGGAAAAATGCTTCCTAAGCATTAAACTTAAACTAGATTTGGTTCAAGCTGAAGTCACTTAACACGTTTTCAGTACATTGCTGACCAAACCCTCAGTCCAGGCTCTGCTCCCAAAGTCCAACAGCTGTTTCTTTTGTCTTCTTGGATGAAAAGAGAGATGGACAGAGAGCAATAACTTGGGGGGTTCTTGACCATCAGTTTTATAGTCCAGTCACCCTTTGAAATGCATTTTCTTGAGAATGACCGCTAGATAAAGGGGGGTTGTCAGCTGAGAGCAAGGAGACATGGAGTCTCATGGGGAAAAGGTATTATGCTGTTTCTTTTGCCCTGTGTATGCTGAAATTCAGGTTTTCTTTGTCATCTTTCTTCCCCCTCTCACTGTCCGTCTGTTTACAGCTTATATGCACATTAAGGTAAACACATCCCTTTGTTTAAAGCAGGCTTGCCTGACCACTTTTACCTAATTGGGACTACATGAGTTTGAACATGTGCTTTTATCATACATTTCATAACTTTACACACAATGTTGCTACATACATTTCACCATGATATTGAGCAGTGAGTTATTAGTTTTCAAATGATACCTCTGTGACAGTCTGTACTCCTTTGTTCACCCTTTTTACAAGACTAAAATAAATTTTGTACAAAGTATGCCTTGTGAGATAACATTTGAACACACTTAATTTGCTGATCATTATTGTCCTGGTAAAATATGTGTGACAACATTGTATGTAAAGTTATAAGATTTTACTGTATAAAATTACTGAGCCATATTCCAAGTTTAGAAAAGCAGGCACAAACCAGTTCCTCAGTGACAAAAGGCAAATTGACACCTCAGCCACAATATCAAATGAACTATCACCTGGTTAAGCAGCCATTCTTGGCAGGAAAAAGGGTGTGAGCAAGAACTTTACATCTTGGCAAAGAAGCAGCTGGAAGTTCCCGTCTCCCCAGACTTTGTCTCCTGAATCCCAGCTGGAGATGATTCTCAAGGAAAAGGAAAAGCTTAAAAATGAGGAACAGAGGCCTATATTATATTTAATAATTTTATTAAGATAATGTTGAAGTAAAAAGAAAACGGTACAGAGTTTAAGCATAGAAGTTTCTGGTTATCAGGGAGTAAGGTACAGATTATCAAGGGGTGCGAAATTCGGTTTAGGAACGGGTGGCGTAAGGAACACATAATCTGCAATCTACCTGATTGGGGATAAAAATTTAATGGGTCAAAGTACAGACATTGAGATATGGAGGTATGTTGTCGGCATCAACACCTGAAGGACAAGTAAATTAACACTGAACTGGGGGAGGGGTCCTGGCTGAAAGGACTCCAGCCAGTTAGACTGCAAAAGCATGTGGTAAGAGAAACCTTTGCTTTGAATTCACTTAACTTGTTAAGTGAGGTATTAGTTTGCCTTTTATTACCTTTTATTTCTTATAATCTATTCTGACTTTTAGGCCTCATTACATTTAATCACTTAAAATCTATCTTTCTGTATTTAATAAACTCGTTGGGTTTTTTTTTTTTATTGTTTTATCTAAACCAGTGTGTGTTTGGACTGAAGTGTTTGGAAAACCTCATTTCGGATAACAAGATTTCTGCATTTCATTTTCTATTAATGAAATGGCTGACTTTATATGAGCTTGTATTGTCCAGGAGGGGCTGGTGAGAAAGTCATTAGGTTTTGAAGAGATAACAGGAGTAAAGCGGGTGGACATAGCAGACAAATTACAAGTATTTAAGCCTCATGTGTACAAATTCAAGTCAAGTGAGGAGATCTGCTTTCTAATTAAACAGGTCTCACTATCTCATATGGTCTCCTAATGCTCTCTAAGGTAGCATGGTCATCTGCTCTGAATGCCTATCAACTTCTCTGCAACAATAGTCTTCAACTTTGACCCACTGAAAGCAGGATAGAAAACACACACACAGAGACACGTAAAACACAATGGCAGGACAGGGTCATAGACACCTCCCCCTCACAGGCATTCTACCCTGTAAAGTGCCACATTTGGGTCAGGACAGAACATCATGGAGACACATAACACAGTCAATGGCCTCTGTGCTGTCTAAGCAACACCATGAAAACTAACCAACCTAACCATGTACACAAAAGAGTAGGGGGGATTTATGCCAATAGCTAAAATACATTAGACTAGAGGAAAATGCAACAGAGAAAGGATTTGGTGTGATATCATAAGAGGTCTGATAAAGGAATCAAAATCAGACAGAGGCAGATTAGGGGTTTGTGGGACCCTGGGCCAGAGCAAGTGCCCCCCCATCCCTTCCACCTGCAGTCCCCCCACCCTTCTTCTGGGGAGCTGGGTCTGGGCATGGGAGCTTCCCCCGTCCACCCAGCACTCCTGCCAGGGAGTGGAGTCGGGGCGCAGGGGCTTCCCCCGCTCCCTGGCAGGAGTGCTGTGTGGGCGGAACGGGGCAAACCCCCACACCCTAACCCAGCTCCCCGCAGGAGCTCAGGCAGGCAGAGTGGGTCAGGGGGTGGGGGCACCCATTTTTCCATGGGCCCCCAAATTGTCTGGGGCTCCTGAGCATAGGCCCCATTGGCCCAGTGGCTAATCTGCTACTGATTTCAGAAGAAACTCATGTTACAGAGATTTATGATGAATGATCAAGGAAAGATCCAGAAATCTTCCTATCTAAATGGGATCCCCAGCCTTCCATCCCTATCGCTTCCTTTGTCCATCACGCAGAACTTGCTGAAATAGCAGGACATAATGTAGTACTTTTCAAACAAGAATTTAATAGCTGCACATAGCCTTCCTTTCTTTTTAACTTGAAGCTACATACTGTGGAGAAGCCTTAATGTCAATGTAGTTTTCATACCCTTTTGTTCTCACTGCTACTCAAAGGTTTCATGTTGAGTGACCGAATAGTCTTCTCTCTCTAGTTATAGAGCACATCTTTTTTTTTTCCTACTGCAAAAGCATCCTAGTCATTGGACTTCAAATATTATTCTTTATACTGCTTTGTAATCCCAAATGAATACATATACCAATTATCATAGTTTACACCAAATTACATCCACTATAGCTCTTATGTTTTAGAATTAAACACTTATTGTAGCTTACTCAAATCCTCTGAGTTTTTATCATCCTCATCTGTCCTACATGGATGACTGCAATGTGCTCCTCACGGTGACTCTAGTAATGCAATAACTTCCATCTTCTACACCCATGCGCCTTAAGAGAACCATTTATGCTTCATATTCTTAATCCTGTACAAAACAACCATTTATCTACTGCACTTATCTTTATTATGAAATCTCTTACTGTTACAAATTGGCTCTTCCTCTTTTCAAACTATCTCAACCTCGCTATCTTCTGCACTGAGCAGTACGGTGTATAGTGTATTGTATATCCCTGAACTTTAAAAGCTGTAAGCTTTATATGTACTAGCCACTATTCTACATTAAACACTAATTCTTATATAGTATCATAACACTGCATGATGCTTTAGAGATTTTTGTTTAAAATATAGGGTCCATGATTCAAAGATGATATAAAGAACTAAAGTTAATGTAGAAGTAGAATGGAAAATGAAGATTAGTTATTTATATTTGCTTCCAAATAAAATGGATCTAAACTACAACATTCAGATCTGGATCCAGATCCAAATTTTATATTCCTGAAATTTCAGGTATAATCCTAGACTTTGGTTCAGCTGACTATAGAGACAGTGGCCAGCCTGAACATTTGAACCTGGATCTTGGTTCAGATTCCATGATACACAAATCTGGTGGGGTAAGTGTGTGGCTATGATTTTCCCCAACCCAAAAAATGGAAATATTCCACAAAGGTTTTATAAATTTAAACACAAAATATACTCTATTTGATTCATGCAGCCTATTTATTCCTCAAACACTAAAAGGCATTTACATGATTAATTAAATACATTTAAACAATAAATACATTTTAGGAAATCACAATCACTCTCAGATAATCTTATGATGAGAAAGGCTTAAGTCC
Organism: Caretta caretta; assembly: GCF_965140235.1. Taxonomy (NCBI): domain Eukaryota; kingdom Metazoa; phylum Chordata; order Testudines; family Cheloniidae; genus Caretta; species Caretta caretta. The sequence goes on along the minus strand of NC_134216.1, from coordinate 48,366,948 downwards.
CAGTCCTGCAAACATACATGTGCTTAACATTAAGCACACAAGCAGTTACACTGACGTTAAAGGGACTACTCACATACTTAAAGTTAAGCATATGCAGACTGGAAATAAGGCATAATTTTTTTTAAATAGTGAAGGTAATTAATCACTGGAATAATTTAGTAAATGTTGTGGTAGGTTCTCCATCCCTGCCAATTTTTAAATCAAGATTGGATGTTTTTCAGAAAAAAAAATGCTCTAATACAAACTAGAATTATTTAGGGAAGTTCTAAGGCCTGTGTTATGCAAGTCAGACTCAGTGATCACAGTGAACCTATAAGTGTTTGCAAGACCAGGAACTAACATTTGTAAATTCTATTATTCTTCACTAATGACCATGCCAAATTGCATACTGTGATTTTATGCTACAAATAAATGAGAATACACATCAGACAACCAAATCCATTTTTGACCAGTGTCTTAAGTCAGGGTTTGAACCCTGACCTCCAGAGGTGAAAAACTAATGTAACCTAATCTGTTACCCCAGCTATATACCTCTTCCCTCATTATTTTGATTTGCATGAAAGAAATCTTGACTAAATAAGCATTCTCCTCTTCAACTGATGTCAATAATGAAAGCATTGTTCCAGTGGCTATGACATATTATAGTTCTGTATTGGTTGCTGGCTTGCCTAAATCAAGATTTTTGGTCAAAATCTGTCTTGATCAGGTTCAGATTACTTTTATTTCAATGGTTATTTACAATTTAAAAAGAATAATTGCAACACTTCCATTTTAAGGTATGAAACATAAATCTGACTTTCAGTGAAACAATGAGTCTGTTTCATTTACCCATGGACCCAAGCTACAAGTCAAGTTATCCAAAATTTATAGGAATTACGTTTTTTTAACAATGCTTTAAACTTCAGACTTTTTTTCTTTCTTCCATTTGAACTATCATCCATCTTCTTTCCTTTCAGTTCTCTAGAGCTATGTAGCCTTCACCAGTTCTGAAAACATTTTCTAAAAATACTTAAATATTCCTGACTGCCTTTTCACATTCACATTTTTTAAGTTTATAATGATTTCACCTTTTGATTAAATTTGTTAAATAATTTCCACCAAATATTCATGCCTAGCGCACATCAGTTCACTGACATTGTTCAGTTCATTGGATACCTGCAGCAGCATGTCAATCAACAACAGACTGGTATTCTTTATCGGGCAAAAACACCTCCCATAAAAGCAGAGACCAAAGTCTGATACACACAAATTAAGCAAAGGGAAACCACCTAATGCATTTGAAATTGAAACAGCAGTGATTTTTTTCCAGCTTTCTTTTCTTACTCTCTTTGGTCCCACTTCTTTCCCCACCACAGAAAGGATCCCATATTCTAATAGTACTTTTCTAGTGCTGATTTAAATTAAAAATAGAAACCAAATTTCCACCCCATAAGCAAGCCTAAAACCTAAAACAAATAAAAGGAAGTTCTTCTCCACTTATTGCACAGGCAACCTGTGGAACTCCTTGCCTGAGGAGATTGTGAAGGCTAGGACTGTAACAGGGTTTAAAAGAGAACTGGATAAATTCATGGAGGTTAAGTCCATTAATGGGTAAGGAATGGTGTCGCTAGCCTCTGTTTGTCAGAGGGTGGAGATGGATGACAGGAGAGAGATCATTTGATCATTACCTGTTAGGTTCACTCTCTCTGGGGCACCTGGCATTGGCCATTTTTGGTAGGCTGGATGGACCTTTGGTCTGACCCAGTGTGGCCATTCTTATGTTCTTAAGCCGGAAAAGCATATACTCATTGTCAGGTAAATACTATAATGGACCTGCTGGCTCTTTAAATATAACAAAGTGTGCCTAGAGTGTTTGCACCTTTAGTTTCTGGCAGCCCTAATAAAATAATCCTATTATTTAAAATGTGTAGGTGTTTAGAGGGACCCATCAGGGACTAGAATCTGTAGAGCACACTGCCAAACAAATGTACCACCCTTGCTTCTGAGCTCATGACACACAACCAGGCATCGAGGGAGGACTGGTGTAGCATACCACTCTCAGTTCTGCACGGCACTGGGGTCAGTTATGATGACAACTGGGGATCAGATTTACATTTTGGGGGAAAAAATAAGGGCTAGTCCAGATCTTGAATGTACAAATGAAGTATGAAACCTTAATGAAACCTAAAGCCCTTTAGTCATGAGGATGGACTTGTCAGTGGTTGAGCAATGGACATCTTGAACATTCTATGGCTAGTTGTCAGTAAAAGATTCTATATCCTTCACAGGATGACAGCAATGGGAGTTTTAGTAGGGTAAAAACAGCAAACTTTGGCCCTAAATGATCAATCATTCTACTGTTAATCAGGATTTTCCATTTGTAAACCTTTGTTTATTATTTTTTTCATTAGCAACAACTAACACAAGGTGAGCATTTTGATAAAATAATAAAACTTGACTGAAGTGTAAAGATTATGCTGACTGACTAGAAATAAAGGAGTTACGGTAAAAATACCATCTTTGCTCAGCAGACAAAATATAATGTACCATAGAATTAAGAAACTATCTAATAAAGCTCCCCTATTATTCCAAAGATACTGTACCTATAAACTCAGTACTTTATGGAGGAAGACAGATGCAACAAATGAAGCTCACTAACATTTCCAATAGGTAATATAGACCAGTTCTGCTTCCAGATCTCATTAAAGTTGATAACAAAACTCCCACTGATTTAAATATGATCAGGACTGGGTCCCAACTGTACATTTAATGTGACAGTTTATTTAAGGTTTTTTCTTTTGAAGTTTTAATTATTTCTAGAGCTGACTGAATTGCTCGTAGTGAACAACTTGTCCTTTGAATGGAGCTTGCTTTTCTGTTCACAAATTGTGTTCAATAAGGTTATGATCTCTACAAATTCAAGACATGATTCTGCAATCACTGGATTCCTGTACCCATGCAGAGCCTCACTGACAACATGGGTCAAAGGGTGCTGATGCAACTGCAAGATGGGGGGCCTCATTTGTTGTTCAAAATTATTCAATGGATAGATATACAAATATATTGTAGGCTCTGTATTCTTCAAGGTACCTTTACTCCAATCAATATCTGTGTATTCAGTATTTGGAATTATCTGTTTAGACTGTGTGATTGGCTACTCATGTCACAGGTACTGTATGTGTTTTTTTTATTGAATGCCTTCATCTTGATAAATCAGAGTGCTGGAAGAAATCACTGAGGTCTTGACTGAGGGAGTCACAAGGATGGAATATATAGGGAGACAGCAGGAAATAAACTTATTTATTTAAAACCTTTTCCTGTCCTCTTTTACACAGTAAAGAGCATTGTAGTTAGCTATAAACTCAGACATCAGATTTAAATAACTGTGTTCATTCTTTCCCGACAGAGGGAAAGAGAGACACGCAAGCCATATTCATTGACTGTTAGAAGACTTCACATTTAGCTCTCATCACATTCACATGAATTAATTGGCTTTGCCTCTGTTGCTTGGTTCATTATTTTAGTGGCAGGACTCTAACCTTGGGTCTTGAGAGAGCTGCTGTGTATCCCCCCATCCCAGGGTCATATGCAACGCTCTGTTTCATATGTCTGCCATATGCCTGGTTTGAATCCACTGATCTCCATTTTATGTCACACTTTCACCAATCATTCCATCACTGCAGCTGTTAATCACATGCACATGCTCCGTGTTGATTTCACAGGGCATCATCACCTCTTTAATTTGCTTAACTGCCAGGCCTTTGCCCTGGAGAACATGGAAAAAACTATTGTGGTAAGCATCCCATAGAACAATACTATGAATATCTGCTGAGATTATTTATTGACTTTACCAGCCTTCCATTTTGTCACCATTCACCTTAATCAGTGCAAGTCTCAATTTAATAGTTTTACACTATTTTCTCAGCTGTAATTATTTTTAAGCCTGCACTTTGTACAAATAAAAATGTTTACTTACTATGGCTTCTGCTGTCGTGTCCAGTCTTCATCTCTTCTTATCCAGACTACAGCTCCTCATGGCTTCTTTCACTCACTTCTTGTGCCCCTAATAGTTTCCTGAAGTTTTTCATAGAAAAAGAAATATATTTAAGTGACCTAGCTTTTTACTCCTACATGTACATATCTTATTCTCCAACATTGCTGATCTTTTCCACTTCTCTATGATATTTGCATTTTCTGAAGCAATGTTAAGATTTATCACAGATTTAAAAAAAAAAATCTGTAGTAAAAATGTCAGATATGAACTTTGGAATCAACACAATTTTAACAGCTTTGAAAATCTAGTTTCTAAGGGTTTTTTCTTTATTTACAATGAGTAATGAGAGACAGAAGGGAAGAGAGATGGACAGTTACAGCTCACAGGTCCAGGTTTAGAGCTAGTGTAAGCAGGTGTACCACCATGCATACCAAAGGGCACTTGCTTGTAATTAGTGTGAATTTGAATCTCAGAATCCAGTGCTCTGGTCTTTTGTTTTTGCCATTACTGAACTGATGATTTCTTTTAGCCAACCATGAAGGGTGGGATTTTGCTTTACAGTTCCCGGTGAAGCTTATTTCCGCCTCTCTCATCAGTAATTGCCTGGGCTTTCCCTCACACGCCAACACTGACTCATGTGCAAAAGTCACAAAATGCGAAAAGTCATGGATTGTTTTTCGAAAACATGAGAATTATGGAATTGACAAGAGCTGGGGAAAAGTCCAACCTTCTTTGTTATGTGTTTTTCCTTTTGTTGGGTCTGTCGAGTACATTCCACAACTATAGCACATGAGATTTAGCTGTTATTTGGCACTCAGGTTAAGGCAAAAGGAAATGTATCTACAATAAAGCCAATGACATACTGCTTACAGAGCCACATCTAGAAAATCACAAAGAATGAGGGTATAGGGACTGCAAAAAGAATATCTGAATTTCATTGGCAGGGTTACCAAACTGTTTTCATTGGCCACACCCTATTTATTGGTTTATATTAAACTGGTAACAATAGTAATATTAAAAAATCACCTTACAAGAGGTGGAAAAGAATGGAAGGGGGTCATCTCTGACTAGGAGAAGCATTATTGAGGAGAGGATACTGGACCCAATTCTCCACTCAGCTACACTGTTGTAAGCTGGTATACACATCATAAGTGAGAAGCAAATCAGGCCCATTGAATTTAAGGCAAGCTTTGGATTTATCTCTATGTAATCAGACAGAGGTTTTTAGATATGAGTGACAGGAATATTTGTTAGATGGAATAAAACATGTGACTCTATCTGGAGACCTTCAGAAGTACCTGCTATGTGGCACCATCATCTAGAGCTAGACTATTTGGGCTAAATTCTACCCACACTTGCCCCCATGAATATTCAATGAGTTCAGTGGGGTTGCATGGATGTTCTTGGGGACAGAACAGACCTTTGTATTTATTTTACAATCCCCTACCTTTTCCTTATGGTTTCACTCCCAGAAATGGAGATCCCACTTATTGGATAAGACGTGTCATTTTGTCTGTACAATCAGAATTATGGTGGGCCCAATGCCACAGTTTCTACTTACAAGATATTAACATAGGTCAGCTCCAAACAACCTCAAAAGGCTAAAAATTAGCAAGAGCTTGGAGAGGCATATCCATGCCCCCTTCTCTCTGCTACACTACCAGCAAAAAGCAGAGTGGTGTAAGAGTCCTTTGGTGTCTCTTTGCCATTGGACATACATTCTCACACGAGGATGATCTCTTCGGGGCTGGTGTGAGGGCAGAAACCTCTTGGGCCAACTGGCAGAGGGCACAGAAGGTGCCTAGAGTTTTACAGGGATCCCCCAGGTCAGATATATACATAATAATTCACTAAAAGTTGGCATGTGAGGTCTCTACCAAGAGCCAGTAGCCTACTGATCATCATAATGACTGTGAAATGTGCATACAGATAATAGTTGTGTCTCTACTGAAAGTTACGTTCTTCAGGCAGGTAACCAGGAGTTGACATGCCTCGCACAGATTCCTTTCCAGCAGAAGGTAACAGATGCTTATCTGTCTGGTTGTGTGTATTGGGCACTGTATGTCTCACAATGGATGTCTGTTTGCATATTGAGCCAAACGCTAATCAAGAGATTGAGAAAGGAATCCTCAAGAGAGGAAAATTACAGGAAGAAACAAACAGCAGGAGGGGGGATCCTGTTTAGATGTAAAGACAATGGATTGTTGGAGTATAGCTGTGGGTGCAGAGGTATGCCCTGGATCCTTCACTGAGAAGTCAAGCTAACAACATGTTTCTTGTAAAACACAGAGGATCACAGCCACGCATGGCTATAAAATGCTGGAAGGATTTTGTGTGAGCATTGCTCTATACAACATGAAAGTATCTGGTATCTAGTTAAGTAAGTCTAGGTTCTAGAATGCATATTATGATTCTATTTTGTATGTAACCCTTTGTTTCTAACACTTCTGCTTGATATCAGTTGAATCTCTGCTTGCTCTTTGTTGAATAAACTTTTGCTTGTTTTCATTATAGACATATCTAAGTGCTGTGTATCAAGCAGAGCAGTGATCTGAGTGAGGTGTGACTGGTAAGCTGGAGTGTACTGTTTCTTTGGAAGCAGTGTATCTGTGAATACTCTGAGTGTCCAGTGGAATAGGGGCTGGACACTCCAGGGGGATGCTTAGAGGATTTGACGGTTGGTGCTAAACTGTAGAGAGAGAAAGCGGGGCCTGTGTAGGCCTAGAGGGAAGTGTTTGTGTTGCCTGAGGCTAGTGGTTTCAGGGAACTGATCCACAGCAGGCACAGACAAGGCTTTCTCACACTGAGGACAGGTAGGTAGTGAGGTGTTGCACAACCCTGGGTATCCCTGGGAAGTGGCACAGCAGGTTACACTGGGTTTAGGACCAACTTACGCTTGCAGTGCAGGAAACAGAAGCTGCACTGCATCAGAGAATCTAGTCCAAAGCATTTAAAAACCCCAAACAAATCTTTATGGCAATATAATTTGCCTAGTATCAACACAGTGCTAGATAAAGTTTGGATGGAGCTTATGAAAAGGTAAAATTATCTACTAGCAAGTAGCTATTTGTTTTCTTGTTTTATCATTTTTTTCTACAGATAGGATTTTTTAAATGAGCCTGAAGGAACTCAACATGCCTTCTGGATATATTTTCTCAATTTTTTTTCAAATAGCACCTCTGTATGACTGTATACTCTTGAAATCAACTACCATGCTGTACAGAATAGAACTGTCTATTACTCACAAAGTGAAACTCAGTAGTATTAGCATTTTGAGCTGTATATATGGAAAGAAAATTATAATGACTTACTCTTTTCAGTGGCTTTTAGATATTTCTACAAGAAGATAAACTGGGACTAGCTTTCTTTTGCCATGCTGGCACTTGTAAATGCCACAAATCTTTTTAGTGATTGAAAATATAATGATAGTAAAAAGTTTCCTTTACAAATTGCCTCACTATTTTTCTATGGGAAAATATTTATCAGAGTGAACTGCTGAAATGTTATGACACTGTGTTTATTTTAAAAGATCCACCACTCTACTATGTCATCACTTAGAACCTATCATCACAGCCATCTATGTTCACCAAAAGTAAGTGGATGAGTAAAAGTCAAGAGATGAAAATGATAGTGTGGACTTTTTTACTCCCTGAGATATACTGCCAAAATTGCTGAGTGACTAAGGGTTATTGCTTTTTTTGCAGTTTGAACAATTCACAAAGTGCAGATGCTTCTTAGCACCCAGCTTTGGATCACTTTCTGGGTAGAACTCCCTGGAAGCATGGAGGAAATGTTAACTTGAGTCTTGTGGACCTCGTTAATGAAGCTTTAATGGCGTTTTCCTTGGTGGTTGCTATACTCATTGACAGTTTAATAGTATTGTTGATGAATCAGAATCAATTTTTTCATGAAGTCCATGACTTCCTCGTACAAATAATGAAGCAATTAATGCCTAAGGTAGTACAGGCAGATGTTGTACATCATGACTATTCTATATCCCACAATGCTACTGGCAAGTGTAACCTGATGACGGAAAGCTCTGGATTGTTTACTAGCCTCCCACCCCCTGCACACACACCAGAGCTTGCATATATATGTAAACAATTTCTTGCATAAAGATGACCTCCTAGTTTGTGAGCACGTAATTTATTATTCAAAAAGACAGGAGTTAAACACTGATGATTTCATAAGTGAAATAATTTGTTCTGGAGAGGTCTGTGCAATTCTCATCACATATTGCTCTGGGCTGCTCAGAGGCAGCTCCCTAGGGGCTTTCAGGCAGCTCTCAGAAGCAATGAAACCTCATCAAAAATTATCCGAATTCACTGTTTCAACTCCAGTGTAAAAAAAAGAAGTTCACAGTTGAACATACCCGTACCCAAATGTAACACACTGAATTTCTGGGTAAGGAGATCTTCCATAGTGACCTAATATTTTCACACTAAAGTGTCTCAGAGTAGAGATTACTTTTTAACATGATGAGCATACCAAGAACTCTATATCTAAGAGCTGGCTCAGTGCTGCCAAAGCTGCCTTGCTCACAACTACACAACTTGCCTCAAGTTGGAAGGACAAACCCTTTGCCACGAGAAGTATTTTTGCAGCTAAGCAAAAGCCTGACCTTGCTATCTGCTCGAGCAATTCTGCATCTGCAAACTGAGCTGAGACCACAAATCTCAGCAGCTGTATCTTTAGCTTCCTGATTCAAATCCACTGTCTGGTCATTAGAGTTGCTACTATTCAGATGTGTACATGTAAATGAAGTGTAGGTGCGAAAATGAGGATTAAAATGTTTGCTCGTAAAAAGAAGCCCATCAAGCTAATGAATGTTTATCACCCATAATTCCAGAAGGTGCCAGGGCTCGAACCAGAAGAATTTTGTACTAAATCCATGCCACTCTCCCTGTAACTGCTTACATCTGAGGATTTCTGTGGTTCATAGCTAAGGGATTTCATGTTATGACAGAGATGTGGTGTTAGACTCATCGCTTTTGGATTCAACATTAAAGTACATCAGCATGTTGGAGCCTGACATTTGTCATTTTCAGCAAAATGCAAAGGTGTAAAATGTTTACTGCTATGTGCAGTGAATTAAAATGCAAATCCCTTAAATACAATATTGGAGTTGCACAACTAATCCACAGCACATAGTGCTGAAAATTCACCCCAGTGAATAAAAATTAGTTAATAAAGGCCACTCTCTCAGCCAATTCACTTTATTTTTTTAAGACTTTTCTTTATTATTATTCTAAGGTAGTCCTGTTGTTGCTAGGGATGTGAATTATTTCAAACTGATTTTTGGGACTGGGGCTCAAACTATTAGGAATGGAAGAGCTTCATTGTCCTTATATATTTGCTAGACTATTGATAAAATGACATGAATATGTCATATATGGCCCGAATTCCAAGACACTTATTTTGCTACTTCAAATGGAATGAGGTGAAGCTCTTTTGATACTCACTATCCGCTAACATCTCAGCAGTTAATCACAACCTGTCATGATTATGGGATGGGACATCTGTGCTTTCTGTTGTGCTTGCTATCAAATACATCACTCAGCTGTTGCACAGAAATTAGATTCACTGGCCCATTGTTCTGTAGCATCAGATTATCCTGTGGTGGGAATAACAAAAACACAACATCTTGTAGCCCAGCCCACAGATTGTGGAACATGGTATAAAATCATCACTGACCCTGTCAAGGTTCCTCCCCCACTCTGAACTCTAGGGTACAGATGTGGGGACCTGCATGAAAAACCTCCTAAGCTTATCTTTACCAGCTTAGGTCAAAACTTCCCCAAGGTACAAAATATTACACCCGTTATCCTTGGACTGGCCGCTACCACCACCAAACTAATACTGGTTACTGGGGAAGAGCTGTTTGGACGCGTCCTTCCCCCCAAAATACTTCCCAAAACCTTGCACCCCACTTCCTGGACAAGGTTTGGTAAAAAGCCTCACCAATTTGCCTAGGTGACTACAGACCCAGACCCTTGGATCTTAAGGGCAATGAACAATCCTCCCAACACTTGCACCCCCCCTTTCCTGGGAAATGTTGGATAAAAAGCCTCACCAATTTGCATAGGTGACCACAGACCCAAACCCTTGGATCTGAGAACAATGAAAAAGCATTCAGTTTTTACAAGAAGACTTTTAATAAAAAATAGAAGTAAATAGAAATAAAGAAATCCCCCCTGTAAAATCAGGATGGTAGATATCTTACAGGGTAATTAGATTCCAAAACATAGAGAACCCCTCTAGGCAAAACCTTAAGTTACAAAAAAGATACACAGACAGAAATAGTTATTCTATTCAGCACAATTCTTTTCTCAGCCATTTAAAGAAATCATAATCTAACACATACCTAGCTAGATTACTTACTAAAAGTTCTAAGACTCCATTCCTGTTCTGTCCCTGGCAAAGAGCAGCATACAGACAGACACAGACCCTTTGTTTCTCTCCCTCCTCCCAGCTTTTGAAAGTATCTTGTCTCCTCATTGGTCATTTTGGTCAGGTGCCAGCGAGGTTACCTTTAGCTTCTTAACCCTTTACAGGTGAGAGGAGCTTTCCCCTGGCCAGGAGGGATTTCAAAGGGGTTTACCCTTCCCTTTATATTTATGACAGACCCATTCTAATGAGGCAGAGTGGCAGCCTACAGCCAGCCATGATTAATGTTGGATACTGTAAAGAAACTTTTCGATAGAAGTCATGGCATATTTTAGAGTCATGGCATATTATCTTTCCTGTTATGGGGACCTAGTTATCATATACAAGCATATTAATGTGTCGCTTTTGATTTACATCATGTCCTATGGAAACTTTGTTTTCCATTTATTTTCAGTGCAGTTCACTCTGAAAAGTGACTATGTAAAAATGGCTCCTTACTCAACAGATTTGTTTCTCTGTATTCAGTCAGATCTGCTAACTTTACAGTCTATGCTTTTTTTTCATTTTTTGTTTCCTTGTTTTGTTTGTCAGCAGAGCTGAGAGAGTGAGCTGGATTCTATTCCTTCTTGACATAATGAAATAATCACATTTGTTTACTAAACCTGAAACTATTACAGCTGTCCGACCCCTTCAAAAGTAATGGGTTTACTGAGGGAAGACCCTTTGTTACTGGTGAAGATGCAAAAGAAGGAAAAAATCCAGCTTGACTCTCAGATCACAGGCCAGTTTGCACTGCTGACATTTAGCAAAAACATCTCACTTGAAAACGGAGCACATATCATATGAAAATCATTGCGACACTATCTCAAGGCACTAACTTCACTATCAGGCAACATAATGCAAAAAATCACCACCAAAAATTGCTGCTGCTCGTCAGAAAACATTTTTAGAGGTTCCTTTTCTGTAGGCCTTGAAGGAATGTGGGGTCATTTTGCAGGTTCTGAACCAACAGACAAAGCAAGAAAATTGGAAACACACAACTCTAGCAATACGGGCACATGCTGTGACAGGAGCTGAATTAAGGAATAAAGATTTTAAATTCCAGTGATGGAACAACAAGTAAATCACTTTGGAGGTAAGATGTTGTATTTTCATAGCTTTGGATGCAGAGGCCAATTATGGTTTTGCGGGGCCCTGGGCCAGAGCAAGTGGCGGCCCCGCCCCAGCCCATCTGCCTGCAGTCCCTTCCTGCTTCTCCCCTTCCCCCCTACCCCAGCGTGCCTGCCGAGGAGTGGGCTCAGCGCGCAGGGGCTTCCCTGCGTCCCAGCAGGAGCACCAGGTGGATGGAGTGGGGCAAATCCCAGCGCCCTGACCCCACTCCCCAGCAGGAGCACAGAATGGGTGGAGCAGGAAAAGCCACCAGACCCTGAGCCTGCTCCCCAGCAGGAGCACCAGGTGGCCAGAGTGGGTCAGGGCGCAGGGCCCCTGGGCACAGCCCCATTTGCCCAGTGGCTAATCTGCCACTGCTTTTATGTCTTATATATTCAGTGCTGCACTAAAATGAAAGCTACCCATAAAGCAGTCATACATTGCAATATTTTTACAAGAATCTTGTATAAATCAAACAAATATCATGTCTGGGAATTCTGAGGAGGCACACTGAACTAATAAAAAGAATGACAGAACTGTGGCCAAGTTCTACCTTCTAGGGCATAAATCCTACAGTTCTGATACAGCTTTCAGAAATCTTTCCATTTTTATTTTACAATAGAAAGAAAACTTCATAGTGTTCAGACTGCAACAGAACCATTGTCTTTCTAAAGAAATGGAGCCTATTCTTTTAGTAGAGCATATTTTTGGCTTTTTCTGGGGGATTAGGCCCCTTGTTGCCCAAGCATGGTAACACTTGTTCTAATTTCATTGAGAGCTACAAGATAAATCCTGGACTGCACTGGAAGTTATCAGAACAGAGGCAGCTCAGTAACACCAAAGATATGACCAAAAACGGACCGGCTGTTTGGATTCTCAGTGCAAGCTTACTATTCAAAGAGGCCAGGATGTTCCTTCCAAATCTCATTACGCACCTGGTAAGAGACAAATTTTACTAGAAAGTTGAAGATCCATGGCTGGAACTGTACTTTTGATATTTAAAAAAATAAAATGTGATTTTTAAGGCCTTTATTATGATTCCTTAGGGACTTTCCTCAACATTTGTACTCCTGAACCCCTCCTCAGAGCATTGCACTGAAATAATAGCCATTTCGGTCTCTGAAATATGTGAATATTAATTCTTCAGAAAACAGCTGTATAATTTGTGACGTCTAATGAAAGCTGACTTCGGCTTTCTCATATCTCAGACCACCATTAGCCCACCCAAATCACAACTTCCTCATGGTTTTACAGTGTTTCAATAGCAAGATGGTTTGCTGCAGTATTTTTTTGTTTTTAACTCAACTTTGTTTAGGCTACAGGAGCATGAAACATTTATAATAAAATTCAGAACCAACTTGAAATTCAAAAGTTTTCACATTTTAAAATGCAAAAACTAGGAAAACAATTCAGTTATTTCAATGAGACTACTCCCCCATTTAAAACTAAGCACATGCATATGTTTTTACCCCAAACATAACAATATCCAATCCCATCAACCATTCAGAGAAGCAGAGGAGGAGATAGTAAATGTTCAGCAGCTCAACAATGAAACTGCAGGACAATCGTCAAAAACCTGGTGTCCTGGTGATGCTTTCATGTCTCAATAATTCACAACCTCAGTCAATTTGTCCTAGGTTTTTTTGAGTTGATTTGCATAATATTAACACAAAACACTCTTCTGGGCTCTCCCAACCCCAACAACCCAGACTGCTTCAAAATATTTATTTCTCAAGATACCTGTGAAAATAAGAACTCTTGTCTTCCGTCACGACACAAAAGGTCCTCTAGATTCTGACAACATGATACCAGCTTTTGCTAAAGATTTCATTTCCAGCAATGTGTTGCCACTGTTGGCAGAAAAGATTTTGTGCAGTGAAGGATTTACTCTGATTATGTGGATGCAATTTCCCACCTGATTTTCTCTGAAATCCTACTGTTGCCTCCTTAAATAGCATGACAAAACCTTTAAGAGAAATCTTCCAATATTTTGGTTGACAGTGTAATTAGTTTTATGATTTTTAACAAAAATGAACTTATTTTCAAATGAGTATGTACAGAATATGGGAATGAGTTTGTGTGGCTTTTTATATATAAAAATACACATGCTTATGACAGGGTGACTGAAACAACTAGGTATCTATGATCCCACTGAGCTAGAGTATTGAAATTTGATATAACCATTCATTTTTAGTCTTCCAAGTAGGGGAAAAGCCTCACATGCAAACACTGACTTTTGACCTTTTCCGTTAAAGGTTATCAAAAGGGCATCAGTCTCTCTTATTAGAGTTAAATTGATTAAGTAGTAGAATCTTGAAATTTAATACACTCGTTTATCACTGAATGGTGAATACAGGAAAATTCCCAATTTTGACATTTTAGAGGTCCATCTAACAATATAATAAAATTCTGCGGACTCAGATCTGCCTCCTACACTCACATTAAGTAGTACCTGGCTCCACAAGTAGTTCCATTGAAACCATGAATTGAAATTTCTGATGTAAATAATTTATAAAAGGATCTCAGATTTGGGTGGAATTTAAGTGCATTTGGGTCTAAAAATTCACTACGGTAAAAAGGTTGCATTCAGTGTAACCTTCTGAACAACAGAAATTCAGGGTAGATGGGTTCCAATATAAGATATTGTAGAGAGCTGAATATGAGCAGCAAGCACCCAGCTGGCAAACAAGTAGTGGACACAGTCTTCATTTCTAATTAACAACATTGTCTGTATCATGTCTCCAGGACGAAACCTCCCACCCCTACCCCCCTAGAGTCCTTTAGTTCTTCAAGTTCATACTTAAACGACATGGCAGACATGTCTAATCAGTTCTTACATTCTGCTGCCACATTTCAATGAAATAGGGTCTCTTTTTAAATTCCCATAAAAATAAATGTCTTTTCAAATACATCTTAGCAGTTTAAACTGTAATAAATGTCATAAATTAATAGAAAAATTATGAATTTATCCAAACTCTAAATTTGGTGCTCGGCTGCGATAATAAACCGGAACAGATTTTGAAAGTTCTGAATGTTAATCCAACATTTGACTGAATGCTCTGGAATGAACAAGATGCTCAGCATATTGGGAGGGAAGAACAACTCTGAGCTTCCTTTTTTTCCAAAATCTCATATGACAGCTCTAGTGCCTCCAATAGCAATAGTAATATTGAGACTTTTGTGACACTTTTTTTAAGTAGGCATGCCGTGCAAAAAATGCATACAGTTGTACACTTGCATTTGTGCTGTTATTAGGACTATCTGCAGGCCGGAAATTAGCATACATCTGGCTATTTATATTCCTCATCAGCCATTTGTAGAATATATTAACTATATACGTAAATGCACATTTTGGCTGAACAGCTCCAAGCTTCCCTTTTTCAGAGATTTGGCTCAAAAGCCATAATATTACTCGAGCTAAGAGAGTTGTTTGCAGTGTTGTTGTAGCAATGCTCATCCCAGGGTATTAGAGGGACAAGATGGGTGAGCTAATATCTTTTACTGGACCTATCTTCTGTTGGTGAAAGAGACTAGCTTTTGAGCTTACCCAATGAGAACTTACTTCAATATGGAAAAAAAACCCTGTGACCATACACCCCTTCTTGTCACCTCCTACACCACATTGGAGCCCATATAGGGCATCATTAAACAATTACAACCCATACTTGGTGGGGGACAACATCCTGAAAGAAATCTTTCCTGAATCCCCCCCTTATGACCTTCAAACAACTCTCCAACCTCCCCACAGACCAAGACACTCCAACTCAAAGCAGCACCAGACCCTACCAGAACAGATGCAAAACCTGCACACATATCTCTATTACTACAATGATCAATATGTCCCCAACACACCTTTCAGGATCCCTGAATCCTATGCGTGACTTTCACAACATGTGGTATACCTCATCAGTGCACTAAATGCCACAACAATTATTTGGGCAGGGGTGCTAGAACAATTTTTATAGTGGGGGTGCTGAAAGCAGGAACTATGTATTTGGTTGTTATTACTACTTCAAGCCAGGATATGCTGCAGCACCCCCAGCGTCCCTAGTTCCCGCACCCCAATTTGGGTGAAACCAGATATTCACGGCACTCTCGAATGAACTCGCACAGAAAAATGATAAAAGACAAAAACACCATAACACTCCATGTCTGATCTCTCAGTCCTGATCCTCAAAGGAAACCTACACAACACCTTCAAAAGATGAGCCTGAGAGCTTAATTTCATAACTTTGCTAGACACTAAAAAAAAAAGATTTAATAAAGACACCAGATTTATGGCTTATTTCAACAACCATTAACTTCTAGGGTGACCAGATATCCCACTTTTACAGGGACAGTCCCGATATTTGGGGCTTTGTCCTATATAAGCACCTATTACTCCCTCCCCCCCCCATCCTGATTTTTCACACTTGCTATCTAGTCACCCTATTAACCTCCACCCCACTTTGTTGTTCTATGAGTGCAGAGGAGTTAGTTGGCAACTTCCCTTTGAATGGTCTCTTACAATATCTGTTAACTACTCACGATAAGTGATCTGTTCCACCTTGTATTGAGCAAGTTTGGAAAGTGACACTTTAAGTAACTTTCCCAGACTTGAAGAAGCGCTCTGTGTAACTTCAAAAGTGTGTCTCCCTCACCACCAGAATTTTATCTAAGAAAAATATTGCCTCACCCAACTTGACTCTCACTAACAGAGACTTTTCAGCTGAAGTGAGAAAGGCTTATATTTTTTTTTAAGTGGAAGGTCCCAAGTTCTATTTCTGATGCTGCATGTGTGCGCTAGAGTTGATCTTGACTGCCATAAGTGTGGAGCCACTGATTTTCTTACGAAGTATTTGGTGTTTTCCTTTTCAGAATATAGGCCTGCCCCCACTGAAGTCCATTGGAGTCTAAACGTTGCTTCAGTAGACTTTGGATCAGGCCCATCATGCTCATTTCTACAGCTATCAAAATGGCAAGGGGAAAGTGTGGGGAAAGGGGAACAGGTTATGGAAATATTCAGATCGTTAACTCTGAATGGATTAACATGAGAATGACACCACTTTCTACAGGAAATTAGTATTTAGAGAACATATGTTACTTTTGGTAGATTCCATTTTCATAAGGCCAGGAACATGTATGTCAGCTCAGGTTGAGACACATATTTTGGCTTTATTTGTAAGATATTCGTGTTTGCTTCCAGAGAGATGGTATGGGATCTGAGAATTAGCATAATGCAGAGATTGTCAGAGTAATTCTGGGCTTTGTACTGAATACTGAGTAAAACAGGAAAATCAAATCACTCTAATCCATATTTGTAGTATTGCCCAAAGGCTACGATGATTTAACACCCTTCCCTTTTGAACATTTGTTCAGTGCTCCTTTAAATTTTGTATATATTCATTCTTAGGAGTGGAGTTATGGAGCCCAAGTGGTTCTAGGGCTCTTGTCTTAAGGAATGGTCTCTCTGACAATGCTTCTCAGGAGCTAGTGGCCTTGGAGGTCATTTTCACCTAATCTTCAATTACACAATTTAAGTCCAGATTCAGTGAAATCTCCAACCCGTTTTGACACCCCAGAAGCCTCTGAAGACCCTTCAATTTTGTGATACCAAACACTAAGACTTGTGTAAAGCAGTTGTGTCTGAACATCTAGACTTGAAGATGTAGGACCAGATCCCTGACCCCCGTTAGATCCTGTCCTCTACAAGACAGTGCGGGATTCCCCTTGCATAAATGAATTCCTGCCTTTTGTAAAGCCAGCATAGGAGTCATGTCAGAAGTGGGAGGGAAAGTATCAAATTCCTTTTGCTCCCACTATCCCTGGATTGCATAACAGCCCCCTATGGAGCCTTTATGGGTCCTAAGGCTACTATAACTTAAATCAAGGGCTGAACTGGCCCCCAGCTGCCTCCAGGTTTGGAGAAGTGCAAAACTTGCTTTAAGCCACCTTTTCCCAGTCCCTTTAGATCTTGCACTAAAGATGGGCTGTAATTTTTCATGATTCAAACAAGAAAATGCATCTGAAAAGGTTGCAGATTCTGGTGCTGCTCCAGTTTCTGGTCTGCTTTTTGGCCATATTACACAGTGTTCCATTCACTTTTCTTTTGATAACAGTCACTGTTTTTTAGGGACAATTCTATCACTTTATTCATCCTGAGCAGCACTTACTCTGGACTAGATCACATCCCCTGCTGTACGCTTATTCAGGGGAAAGAAGGGGCATGAGAAGCCCTTTATTTCACTGTATTTGCTGGGGGTAAGGCAGATAGCAGCGTACATAGACCAGCTGCCACTTGAACTTTGACTCCACTTCCCTTCGCAGATGCACAGGCCAGTGAATCTGAGCTGGCATAGAAGAAGGGGAAGTAAGCTGCATCCGCTTACTTTTGCCATAGAACCAGGGAGTGAATTGTGACTCAGCTTTGCAACTATGTGTTGCCCCTTAGAGTACTCTGATTGTACTTTTACTATCTAGATGTTTGGGAGTAATCACACTGAAATTGTCAGGACTGCAGTAAAGCATCATGCAGAATAAGAAAGGCAGAATTAGACCCTTTTAATGTTATGTAATGTATACCAGCAAAGCTTTGTATCACCACATTGTACTCACTGTTGGACGAAGACAGAAGCAAACTCTTAGACAGATTATTTAGGAAGGCACTGGTGCATTGTTTTCTTACTAGATTACAAGGTAGACTAAAAGTTGTGTTTTCTACCTCTATGGGCAGATAAAATTGTATCCACATACAGTACCAAAGGCATAGCTAATACTGAGTCAGTTCATCTTCAGGTCTTTGCTGAGTAAGGACTGAGTAACAATTACATACATATTTTATGATAGTGTTGCATGTATAACTTAGCTCTGTTTTATCTATACAAATATGCAGCTATGCATAGATATATATGCATATACATTTAGTGGCAGAATTGCAACCCTCAGTAATCAACTAGATTTCGTATAAGTCTTTAGAAGTGAGCATCGTAACTGTCACGCAGAAAATAAACCCTAGAATGGAAACGATATAATGGGGCAACTATGTGTTGCCTAAATTAATTCCATTTGCTATTTTAAATAACTAAGTAACAAATATCTAATAGTCTAAGTAGAATTAAAAATGCAAACCAATAGAAATGGCTGTTCAGGATGCACTGCCGGCCGGTTCATGTACTGCAATTCCTTTTATGGCTCTTTACTCAGACCACTTCACTTCTCCAAGCCAATTAATTTGTACTGAAGCCGTGTCATGCTTACTGCATTAAATTCTATGTACACGTTGTTTGTCTGTTAGCCAAATATGTTTTTTCCTCCAGAAATATGTTTATGCATTAAACTTGTTTTAACGTTTTTTTTCCCATTAGCATGTTTGACAGACACTGAGTTTCATCTCATAAATATCTACAGCATGAAGAGCTCTTTGATACCCTATGTTTCCAAACACAGATTAAAGACAGAGGCGGAATAGATGCCGCAATGTCAAACACAAGGAGAAAATAAAGAAAAGGTTGTGGTGTTATGAAATGTTTTAAATGCTCCCAAATATGGGACTGTAGAAATGAATTGCCTGGTGTTGTGTGGGGGTTAAGTTAACCAGCAAAAATCACTTAGAGATTGTAAGATTTAGAGCTATGTGTGACCCACATTGGGAAGGAGCAAAATATTATCTTTTAAAAAAAAGAGGATTAGAATTAAGTACAAAATAAAAAAAAATGTGTAGTTCTTTTTTGTCAGGATAAGGCAAATACTTTTTGAGCCACTGTCTAACATATATAGTAAGAGAACTGGCCTGCCAACACAGTCAGTACCAGCAGAATCAGTTTAGCCGGAATATTAGCACTGTTTGTACCAATGCACGCTGAGAGTCAGTATCAGCTAAAACAATTTTGAGATTAGTATAGCGGACAATCTTGCACGGTACTGCAAGTAGATGGACTAAATAACCCAGGATGTCCTTTTCAGTGCATTCAGTGCATTCAGTGCATGCATCCGATGAAGTGAGCTGTAGCTCACAAAAGCTTATGCTCAAATAAATTTGTTAGTCTCTAAGGTGCCACAAGTACTCCTTTTCTTTTTGCGAATACAGACTAACACGGCTGCTACTCTGAAACTTTTCTACCCTGTAAACTAGGATTCCATGAGCTTTATCTGGAGTTCATCCTTCTTTCTACATTAATTTCTTATAGCTCCATCTCATATAATAGGTATGAAAAGTTTTGGGACAAGGGCAAAATTGAGCTCAGTGATGGCTAAGCTTTGAAAGATTTAGAAAACTGAATACCATCTTGCCCCAATGGCAAAAATCCCATTGTCTTCAGTAGGGTTAGGATTTCACCCCTTATGCTACATTTAAGAACTCCAGAGCTCAGAAGTTTATCTGAACCCAAATCCAATGAAACTCAAGAAAGGAAATTATTTTCTTTAAATGTGAACCAAACCTAAATCTAAAATTATTAGAGTTTTGGGCAACGGTCATTTATATTTTATCCAAATCAGTTTGTCCATCCCTGTGGTACATGTAACTCATTTCTTGTCATTTATTTTCTGAGGCCTTCATCTCTAAATGGAGCAGAATCTGCCTGCTGCACAAGCAGCTGCCATTTTGTGTTCAGATGCAATCTGGCTCTAGAGCAGGGATCTGCAACCTTTGGCATGCAGCCCGTCAGGGTAAGCCCCCTGGTGGGCCGCGCCAATTTGTTTACATGCTGTGTCCGCAGGTTCAGTCGCTCGCAGCTCCCACTGGCCACGGTTCGCCGCTCCAGGCCAATGGGGACTGCGGGAAGTGGTGGCCAGCATATCCCTCGGCCCGCACTGCTTCCCGCAGCCCCCATTGGCCTGGAGTGGCGAACCGCAGGCCCTGGCGGGCCACGTGCCAAAGGTTGCAGATCCCTGCTTTAGAGGATGCACTGTGTGGCCTCTCCTGAAGGCCTTACTTTCATTCTTTTTTGTTTTGTTGGTCTCTTATATAAAATCAAGATAATTCTGACTGAAAGTATATGGTTGCTCTTTGTTTGTGGGGAAAACATAAGATCTTAACTGAGAGACATGTATGAAACTGTAAAGCTTTTCAGTGTAAGAGCCTGGTTTTCCTAGTAGCACATACTAACTCTAATGCAAGTTACATCTGCCCTCCTCTCTCTCTGAAGTCAAAACAGAGAACCTTACTGTAATTATGAACCTTGCTAAGTGCATGAAGAACCAAACATGACCTCACAATATAGTAGATACAAGGCAGTACTCCCTGAATTGCCAGCACTCAGGAATAAACGGTAGCTTTACAGTTGTATAAAACTTGTGTTGACAGCTATTGCAATTACTTAAAATACAATCATCATATAAAGCTGGTATATTCACTCATGCATATTTCCCTCCCTTCTCTCCTGCCACTCTTTAAGCTTGTTCCCTGATAGCTTGACACTCTATAAAAAAGAACATTTACAATAGGATAAAACTGTACAATTATAGAAAACTGCAGAATCAGGAAAGGGAAATTATCATATAAAGTTACAGATATCAGTGGGGCTAAACATCAAAAACTCACTAATGGAATACATCTTCACTGGCTTCCAATAGACTCAAAGATTAAGTCTAAAATTATATTATTACTATTTGAAGTTCTCCATTTGCCACTGGCTACATTAGTTGACTCAGGTGTCTAATCCATGAAGTTCACTAATGGTTTGTTATTGCAGTAGTCCTCAACCATAAAAGGGTAGAAGGGCATTTCACCATCCAATGGAGTTTTAGAGACCCACAAAAAGAATTCCCTGACCTGACTTTGTGCTGTCATTATTGATGGGCCCCAAGACACAAAGTTTGACTCTGCTCCAAAAAGTCTGCTGGTGTTTGGATTCAATGTTGCATTTCATAAAGAAATAGGCACAAGCCAGGTCACTCAGTTCTGAATCCAGAACTGCTCCAGTCCTAGATCTGAAAATGTCTCCCTCTGCAGCCATGAGCAACTCAGCTTTTCTGCTTCATTTTCCCCACTGAAAATGATACCACACTCACCTAATAGAAGTTAATTTGTTAATATCTGTCCAGAACTTTATAGCATGAAAAGCATGCTATAAATGCTTAGTAGAAATTCTGATATGTTGGATCCTGAAGGGTTCATTCAGCCAGAGCTAAAACCCTCCCCTTGATACAACTACAACATGCTTCCCCTTGCGATCTCAACAACTGCTAATGCTGTCTTGTATGCACTATCACCTCC
The DNA here is from genome assembly GCF_965140235.1 of Caretta caretta. Classification (NCBI taxonomy): domain Eukaryota; kingdom Metazoa; phylum Chordata; order Testudines; family Cheloniidae; genus Caretta; species Caretta caretta. Next base: position 48,345,244 of record NC_134216.1, on the reverse strand, counting down.
TGCAAAATTAAGAAAGATGACCCACTTTTCTTTTCCATTATTATGGCCACCTTCCTCCTGTGGCAACCTTCCTTCACCTCAAAGGACTCCTTAGAGGAGAGGGGTTGTATCAGAGTAAGATGAGGTGGTTCTTCTATCATGCCTTTGCCAACCTAGAGAACCAAAAAGTGGCACTCCAGCCATTGTCACTCATGTGTCTGTACAACACAATAACACAGGGTCCCTGGCTGACCACTATTCAGACAATTGAGACACCGGTTTATCTGCCTTTCCGAGTATTGATAAGAAGTGTCACCTATTGGCATGGACTGCAGAAAGCTCTATGTTGGGGGATTAATTCCGTTTATTGTTCATACTGTGTCTGAATGGAAGGGAATAGAACTAGTTTTGGCAATCAGAATGATGGGTTGAATAGCCTGTCTTTTTCTGTATTTTGTGTATTCTTTTCTAAGTGGAGAGCTGAGATATCTCTTTAGTGAATAATAGGAAATATATGACAGTGTTTTGGCAGGGTTCTGCTTTGTTACATTCTTTACTGAGCACAGGAAACTATATTCAGATCTTCCAATAATAAGACATACTGTGGACTTTCATCAGAAGGCCATCTCTGATACAAGGTGCCTATACCTTGGCTTTCAATTCTATTAAAGTTTACAATAAACAACCCTGTATAACATCCCCTTCACTGTGGGAAGAAAATTACTAGCCTCCAAAGAACAGTTTTTCAGAGATGGTATGGGTACTTAAACCAGCTGTGCTGAGCAGAATGTCTAATAAGTTTGGAGTTCTTGACCATTTCAAGGGTACTCATAAGCTACAGAAGCACTGGTTTCCATTTTCACTACAGTAATTGACACAAGAATAGAATCATGTTGTGCCACTTGCTGTTCACAGCCTTTGTCGGCAAAATAAACCATCAGGATTGCAGTCCCTCATTTATCAAGGGATTCTCTGTAACGTGATGTGCTGCTAAGCCTTTCCAATAGTCTATAGTTTGACTGAAATGAGTCTTCCTAACTTAGAAATCAAAACCATAAGGAGGAAAGAAATGGTATTGGCAGCAAATAGATTTCAAACTGCTAAGTGTCTCGTATACAAATGCATTCTGGTAGCCACTGTTACAGAGACCTTCCTGGTGGAATGTGGGGGAACTAGCAGAAATATAGCTCCCCCAACTCTAACAGTGTTCTCTTTAAATAGTTTCCGTATGAGAAGCCCCTTCTCAAAAATATAAAAGGCATTCTGCTCTCAGTGCAGCTCATTTCTAATAACATTTTTAATGTTTAACGTGCTCGTTCTTTATCTGCTGTGAAACCAAGGTGAAGATGTACTCCATCAACTTTATGAAGATCAGTCATTAAATGTAATAGAAGTCAGGTATGTTTAGATACAATTAAAAACTAATCAGTATGTTTCATATTTAAAGCTATTACTCGGGTATACGAATACAAGAAAAAAATAATATTTGCAAAAGCTTATTTGTGTTTCCTATGGTAAACTACCCAAATGGATTTTGTAGGTGGGGGTAGGGAGACTGTTCACCACATCGTCTAGCGTCAGCTCAAAATGAACTCTAGGGATTTAGCCATGGCCTTAGAATATTTCTGTTGCAAAGATAGCACACTACAACACTTAGGAGCTAAATTATTACATTGTAATTTGACATTTGCTAAAATAAAAGCTATGTGATAAAGTCTGAGTGACCACCTGTTCGTGTATTTTTCAGACTAAGGGCATGTCTACACTACAAACTTAAGTCAACCTATGTTAGACCGACTCCTAGCCGCTGCAGTAATTATTGCGGTGGTTCAGGTCGACACTACCCTCCTTCTGTCAGTGGTGCATGTGCTAATCAGGAGTGCTTCCACTGACTTACGGGGGTGGCGTGGGGGGCTAAGAGCCCAGGCTCTCAGCTCTGCTTGTAGCTCCCCACCAGGAGCCTGGCTGTCCCTCCGTGGCTTCCAGCTCCCTGCTTCCCACTGAGATATTGAGCCTAAGTGCAGTGGAGCTCCCAGAAGGGAGAGGAGAGCCAAGAGGGCAGTTGGCTGGGAGCCCGGGGGAAGGGGCAGCCCAGCTCCCAGCAAGGACTCTGGGCAGCAGCTTAGCAGGAAGCCAGGACCCCAGGGGCAGCCCAGCTCTAAGCAAGGAGCTGGGAGTCCAGGGGCAGCTGGGCTCCAGCTGGAGACTCCCACCCACCCCTGGGTGGCAGCCTGAACTGCAAGTGCTTTCTTGTCAATTTCACGGCTCCATGGCTACACCAACATAAGCCCAACGCCTCCCTTGGAGGTGGAGTTATTATGTCGGTGTAGTAGGGCATTTACATCAACGGGAGCAAGGCTGCAGATGGACACTGGCATAATTAGATTGACGTAAGCTGCCCTATGTCAGCCTAACTCTGTAGTTTAGACCAAGCCTTAGGGTCTGTTGTCCATGCAGTTCAAGCCACGATTTCCTAAAATCACACAACCTTTAATCTTGTTTCATGCTAGTGGGATGAAGGGGCATATTGGACAGACTCAGCTACTGCTTCCACTCTTTTCCCAATGGCACTTCAAGGTGCCTATGTCACAGGAAGAAAAGTGCCCAGAGGTCCTTACCTGCAGAGAGAGCATCAGAAGGTCTGAGCCTGGGTGGCCAGTTTCCAGTGGCAATAAAACTGACCCCAGTGCTCTCTCCTTCCTCTTTTTCCAATCTTTTCCCCTGCCCCTTCCTGTAGCAACAGAGGCACTTGTGTAGGGAGAGGAATACTTGTCCCAGCTGTCTCTCTAGACCTCTACCTACTGCCTATCGCAGGGTGGTTATCACCAGCATTTGCCTTATCCCCTCTACACATTAATCCGGAGCATTGGATTGCTTGATTCCCCCCACACATACATCCTAGCTCTAAAGAAGCCCATGATATGCCCCACCCTCAATTGCTGCCATACAGCTGAAGAATTTAACTTTTCCTGCTTTCTCTCTCTCTTTCTTCTCTCAGATGCCAGGGAGGACATTCTTTCTAGACCAAGCTAGCTTCCTCTACAGAGACAGTTTAGCTTTAAGATATTCCGGACTCTATGTAAGTCTCCTCCTAATAGATATTTTAGCTTTGCCTTCACCCACCTTTACCGAGTACACCATTATATAGGTTAGCTAGCGATCATGCTATGGGAGCGTATAAGGGTGGACAAATTATTCTTCCTTGGTACCTGTCACAATCATTATTTCTGTGTGTTTAAAACATTGCTATGATTTATTTATTGTTGAATGTTGTACAGTGTCCCGGGCACCTGAAAATGTAGAGCTTTCTAAATACAATTACTACTATTGTACATTGTTTGCATTTATGTCTGTCATCCAGCTCTACTATTAAAATCTCTCTGTCATAGGCGGGCACTTAGAATTGATATTTAAAATAGACTACTGATATTCCTCAACTAAGTTTAGAAAGGAGTTTTGACTTTTATTAGCTTTAGACAACATTACAAGAGTTGTCATGTTTCTGTTCATTTACAATAGTGAGGAGAAGAATTAAGGACTATTAGTTTCTGCTCAATTTGATTTCCAAGCTTAATGACTCGATAAAACTGGTGAGGCTGGTTGAACACTGTGGATTTACAATTACACTCAGATTGTCTTGGCTGTACTTCCTCTTCCAAGACAATGTCTACACTAGAAAAAAAGGTTTATTTTAATGTGTGTTGGCCAACATATTAAAGTCATCGCATAGACGAGGGAAGTTGTAATTTTAATAGATGATAGCTGTTGAGATAAACATAGGGCAAACTTAACACATGTGAAAGATCATTCGCTCATTTTAATATTCATTAGCTACCACGTGTTTCAAAACATACCTTTCTTCCTATTGAATACAAAGCCAAGGAATGAGGTAAAGCACATCCACAATACTTAAAGAAGTGTGGGTGAAATGTGCAGACTCATGCTCTGACCACTACAGGGAAGGTACTCGAGATATGTGGTATGCATATAAAATGTTTCCTTCTTTACAAGATTAATGGTTCATAAGTTTATGCAACCAGTACTGATTTAATGTACACTACACTAGAGTGCTGCTATTTCTGAACAGAACCAGCAGGTACACAAGTCAATAAAAAAAAATTATTCCCACCCATTGTTCCCATTCCTTAGAGATCACACAGTAGAGCATTGTTAAGAGAATAATTAAACACCAGCTGAGAAATTACTATAAACCAAAGCACACGTTATGTATGAGTTGCATTTTGCCCTTTGAGGAAGGTTATTCCAGAAAGGTAAACTTTTGCTTTCAAATTGATCCTAATAATTTATTTATCCAAAGTAAGCAAAAACCACTGACATTGTACTGCAATGAAACTTTAAACTTTCTGTAATAATTTGTATTGAACTTGCTAAATCCTTTGTCTCTCGCATTGGCTCATTTGTTTCCCATCAATCCTGAGGGTTCTGAAAATGATTTCCAATACACTCAGAAATACCAGTGTTGGTAAAGCACAATCAAACACAAGGGCTGAATTGCACTTGCACAGTTATTTTGTCCGATTCTAAAGACACAGGAATATCAATTAGATTAAACAACCAAAATCCTTAAAGAAAAGAAATTGAAAAAAAGTGAGTCTCCCCAGTTTAAGTCAGGAACTTTGGCAACAAACAAAAAAAATCAGAATCAGATCTAAGGAAACTGGACCCCATATTCTACCTTCAGTTATTCAGGTATAATTTCTGTTAGGTCTGATCTTGCAACCTCTACTCAACCTCTGAGTTAAGACTTCTCATGGCAATAAGGTTTGTGCATTGGGCCCAATGACTGCAGAGAGGATAGGGAAAACAGGAACAACAAATCAGGTGACCAGGTGATCATTGGGCATGTCCATTTCACGCAAAGTTTTAATGATAACACACACTTTATATACATGATGTATACACAATCCCAAATTACCCTACAGCCACACCACTCTAGTTTCTTATGGGCCTCACAGAGTTCAGTCTTCAAAGGAGATTTGAGTTAGGGGAATGTAGTGTCTTTGCTAACCAGCTCACCATACATAGGACAGTCAGGAAGAAGGCACAAAGGTCTTTGCTGAAGACGTGGACAAATTACATGTCAAGGCTGGCATCACTGGTGGAGTAGCAAATATGTGTGGGGAAAGGGTAGGGGAAGATAAAGAAACACAGAGGCATAAATGAGGGAGGGCAGGTCAGGAGCAACATGGGTCTCAGGAAGACCTGTATGTGCTCCAATAAACAAGAACATTATAGATCAGATGATAGTAACATGGAAACCTTCGTTCACTGAAGATCTTATTTTAGTCAGAATCTATTCTTCTGTGGTTGTTTCCTTTGTTTTTTATCATGGTATAGCTTTGCACTGATACTGTGATGCAGGCTCTGTAGCTTTCCAGTTAAATTGCTTTCCCTTGTAAACAACCTACAATATCATAATAGCATCAAATGGTCAGTCCATTGCCTTGGATTGAAAACAAATCCATAATGGCATCAAAATAGCATTGTCAAATGGATCTCAGACAAGCACTGAAATTGTTTTCCTATGTAGCCAACATTATAATGGCATCATAGGACCTCCTTGGGCATGTACTGAAATCCTTATGAGACAGTTTTGACAATACACAGTTCCCATTCTTAAAATACTCAAATGGAATGTGTTCACTCAATACCAGGTTCTGTAGCAATCTTTTCCCTAATCAGCCCATATTATTTCACACATTTTAGTCATGACCAAATTCTTATGAACTGGTAATAATGGGCATGGGCAGAGTGTGAACCGCCAGGTGGGGGAGCCTAGCCCCCAACCCCCCCTTTCCACCCGAGGCCCCTCCCCTTCTGCGCCCACCCCACCCCCTGTCAGAGCCCAGAGACCTCCCACCGCAGCCGCCAGCCCTTGCCCCAAGCTAGCAGCCCCAGCCCCAGAGCTCCAGAAAGGCAGGCTGAGGGGCCTGAGGGCTCCCCTAGCCCTGGAGTACGGGGAGGGTGGGTGGCACGGCCCCAGCTCGAGCCAGGGCCACCACACAGGGGGAGCTGCAGAGGGGACCTGGGGGCGGAATGTGGGCGGGGCCACACCAGGCTGTTTGGGGAGGCACAGCCTTCCCCAGCCTATGATACCCACCATCCATGACAATGGGCATTTCTCCAAAGGCTTTTCACCTCTAAATCACTTGCTTGAACTATAGCATGTACAAAAAATGGACAAACAACAACACTTGCTCTTTTCATCCACAGATCTCAAAGTGCTTTGCAAAGAAAAGCAAGTATCTTTAGGCCTAAATGGCTCTGCTGTTGCTTTGCAGCCTGAGGGATGATTCGATGCATTGTTCCCCTTAGGGAATATCTGCATAAAAACCTTTTTTTACTCTGGCTTTGTGGAGGAAAGGAGTAGGGGAAAGAGACAGACGTTATGCAGTTTCATATGAATGCAGTAATATAATGATGACAATCTCACAGCTAAAGAAATCGTATGAATATTATTTAGAATTACACTAGTTCAACTGTACAATTTCCCACCTTAAATCATATTCCCAGTCATCTTCGGGCCTGCTGTGGTGGGTTTATTATGATTATTAAATAATTTTTAGATATAATTTATTTATTTTCAACAAAGTCAAAAATTAAATTTTTGTTTACATTTTCCATGGGAAAAAATGCATTATCTGACCCAACTCTATTAAAAAGATCCCTAATGTAACTGACATCTAAATTTTTGAGAATCTGAATTTTTGATTTCCCCTAAACCAAGAAATATAGGATCCTGCCATCTTCATTTGAGCAAGCATTGCTATTATCATCAGTGGGATTACTCGTGTGAACAGTTACAGGATTTGGCCCATTGTTGACTATGGCTTATAATAAATAAACCAGTGTTCATCAAACAGAGGCCAGGCTGAAGTAAGTGCTCAGAGTTGCTAATAAATATTCAGAACTGGAAAATGAATCTGTATGAACTATGATTCTGAGCTAGCCAAATTAAAGGATTATGCTTCCCATTGCGGTTCATATTATGGGGATGCTGAAATATCAAAGATAATAGAACTGACTGTAGATGCTCTTAAAACTTAAATAAAAACATTGTTGTTTTAAAATGAAAATGAAAATTTACAAAACATATTAAGCAGAAAGTTGAAGGAAATGGGCCCTGAGAAGAAATGAATAATTTAAAAATGAAAGTCATAAAAAGGTCCCATTTGATATTATTCTAAATGAAATAATTTCCACCCCAGATATGTGTGACATAGTCAATTGCCATATTTTTTGCACTTTATATTGCTTTGAATAGCATTCACGCAAGCCCAAGAAGGATTGAAGTTTGTCCTTGTTGGTCAGCTCCAGTGCTTCATGAATAGCTTTCACTAGGTCTGGGGAGGGTGGATTGTTCTGAGAGATAGAATGTCCTATGTACATCACTGAGTTAGTAAAGAACTGACATTTCTTTTTGTTTACTTAAGTCCCTGTTATCAAAGCTTTTCTAGAACCTTTTGTTAGGATGACATCATGTTTGGAATCATCTTTGCCATACACTAGAATGTCATCTTGAAAGTAACACCAATTGTGTCTATAAAGATCATATACGTCATTCTCTGGAATATGGACACTGCAGAGGCTAACCGAAACAGCATCCATTTGAATTGGAACAAACCTTCAGGAGTGATGAAAGCTGTGTGCTTGTGGGATTCTTCCACTCAGGGGATCTGGTGATAAACTAAGGATAAGTCAAGGGTCATGAAGACTCTTGTCTCTTTCAAGGTGAGCATTTTACTGATGTTGGGTAGAAGATGACAATTCACCACAATGCTAGAGACCAGATCTCCTAAATCCACACACATGCAGATAGCACCATTAGGCTTCCTGGCAATAACAATAGGAGAAACCCAACCAGTTCAAGGATATCTGCTTTGCATAGTTTCAGAACCCCCTCTTTGAGAAGCTGTGCAAGTGTGATTGCTGCATTTTGCACTTTATACTGTACAGGTACTGTAGTTTATTTTTTTAAGCTGGCTCTTGTGTTTGAACTTTTTTTAAAACAGCTGTGATACCAGCAAAAACTTCTGGAGACTCAGCAATGATTCCTGGTTGTACCCTATCCTCTGTTTGCAGGACAGGCTACATCCTATTTGAATCTAATATCATCTGAAAATCCTTTTGATGATTCCATCCTAAATCAGAAACTCCTTTTTGGGCTACATAGTTTCTCCCTTGAGTAAACTGCCTTTGTACTAGAGGGTACCTGTAAAATAGCCGTTGATGGGGATGGGCAATCCACCATAACTTCCAGGGTGTATCTCTTGAGGATGCAATGCAGGATGGGAGCTGGCAAATATCACAGTGTAGAGCTGATTGGGAATTATCATGTAAGGTGAACCAGAATCCACTAAAATCCTCATGTCGTGGCTGTTGACTTGCACTTGGCAGTGTGAAGTGGTCATCTCCTGTCACATTCAGGACACTGCTGGGATTCAATTCATCATCATCATCAGTCAGAACTCCTGATACAACATTGATGACAGACTTCACCAAAATGTACTTTTTTGCTGCATTTCTTGCATGCTGATTTCTTGGCAGGAAACCCTTGAAAGTCTAACTTGTGACCAAGGTCACCACATGTGTAACATTGGTAGCAATCTGGTGTATAGTACCATGGATAAAGAAAAGGAGTACTTGTGGCACCTTAGAGACTAACCAATTTATTTGAGCATGAGCTTTCGTGAGCTACAGCTCACTTCATCGGCTGTTACTCTAAAGTACCATGGATGTTGACTTAGGGGTTCTCAAGTTGCAGTCTTTTGTCAGTCTGCATTAATCTCTGAAGAATCTGGTGTTGCAGAGAGTGACTTAGCACAGTGGTGCCACTTTCCACTTGTCAGGGAGTTTCCATGGCTTTTTCCAAGGTAAGGCCTTTTATCATGTAGAGTCATTCAAAAACCTTTGAACAGTTTGTTTTCATGACAATTTGATCCCTGATCATTTCATCTGTGAAACTGGCAAATTCACAGGTTAAACTCAGCACATATAGTGCAGAAATGTAGTGGTTGATGGGCTTGTGAGCCATCTGTACATAGGAATAGAAGCATTCAGCAACAATATCTAGTAGAGGATTAAAATCATCATCCAGTGCTTGGAGGTCATCATCATATGGAGCCGCATCTTGAAGAAAATCAGTAACAGGAGGGAGATGTTTGAAGATTCATTGCCCTGCAGAACCAAGGTAATGAAGCAGTAATTCTGTTTTTCTGGAATGTAAGTAGAAGTTTCTATAGCAAGCATATAGTTGCTGAAGTCAGACTTCCACTTTTCCCTTGGGAGCAGAGAATCTCCTGGGGTAGGCCTGAAGAATGGATGAAGAAGAACTTTCGTCATGGTTATAAGCTTGGAAGCAAGCAGGAGACATCCAGTGAGTTGAAGAAGAAAAGTGGAGAACAAATCAGCTAGTAAGATTTACTGATCACAGAAATGGCTGACTGGCCCTGTAAAACTATATTCATGGTGCAGCTGGGTACTCTGAACTGCAGAGGAACAAGCTGACTAGGAAAAAAAGGAGCACTTTGAAAAATTAGTCATTGTCCCTTTAAATTTCTCTTCTTAGCAAGCTGCAGTTGCTGACAGCTTGTAGAGTTTCCCCAGGAGCAGCAACAGCAGATCTCAACAGCAGGAATTATGAAGCACCCGGATAACCATGAAACAGTTAGATTTCTGGTTCTTTTATGCTCATTGCCAGGTTGTTTTGTCCCTTAATCCTTGTGAGGAAGGCTCAGAAAGGTAGGTAACAGCAAAGGTAAGGTTCTTTCTCCTCGCTCCTTCACAGCACTCACATTCTAATTTCTCCTTTCTTCCTTTCTCAAACTCTCTCTTCTGCCACCCCCACGGTGCATCCTGGGAAATGTAGTTTATGCCTGCAAGGCTACAGGAGCACTTAGGAACAAAATTACAAATACCACCTGGTGTAGCTATCTGCACCTAGCTAGATACAACAAACTTCTACAAAACTTGGAGCCACTATAGGCCCAGTGCTGCAAATTTTTCCATTCTGGTCCCATTTTAATTTCTCTTAACCCTTTAATTTTCTCTGCCCCAGACAGTCTCTTTCTTTAAAGGTCTCCCTAACCCTTCCACTTCCTTCTCTTCCTCTATACATGTCTCTTTCTTTCTCTTCTTTCTCTCCTTCTGGTTGCCTGATTAACACGCTGCCTCCCAACGGTCCATTAAATTTCTGCCTTGCCTGTCAGGTCCCCTCATCTAAGATTCCCCCAACCAACTAAATCCTCTATTTTCAGGCCTGGTTACAGGGCCTCTACGGGAGCTGCGAGTGCTCCAGGGTAGACCATAAACCAAAGTGCAGATTCTTCATCTTCTCTGCAGATGTTTGTGTCAGAAGACCAGGTTAAACATATAGACTCTGCATGCTGGTCATTTTTGCTAGGGAGCATCCAATGTCTCTTATTGGCTGGAGCTCAACCCCACACTGATGCAGTCTGTGGAGTTAAATCTATAGAGCCATTTTAAACGTTATATTCCCAGTAAGGCATACAAGTATTGGCTCATTTTGAGTCCCAAGCAACATTGATTTATACATTTGTCAAGCCAGAGAACATGATGTTGTTTGTTTCATCTCAAGAGGATCACAATAGTAAGGCTTTCTGCTCTTTTCCTTGTGGCTAGTCCTGTTAGACTATATTTATTTTTTTATTATGGCAAGAGATATAGTCTATAACAGAGACCTGCGTTATCCCTTTGATGGGCAACTAAATAATTAAATATTCAAATTGTCTATTAGTTATTGCTCAATTCTTCTTGAGATTATTATTCACAGTGGCTTTCACTGGTTATTAAGAATGTTGTTATAAGAAAGGCTAGAATGATGGACAGCAAAATTCTGTAAATGCATCACTTCTACAAATGCATCCACCATACAGGAATGAATGATAACTTTATATCAACATTTACTACACCAACAAAGCAGCCTAGGTACGATGGTCATTTTGAAAATATGAGGGAAAAGCCAAATAAGTGACATCTCCAGGTTAAAAAGACATTTTATACCTAGGTAGGCTAAAAAACCTCTCTAGTCCAAAATGGTGGGATTTGGCTTTGCACTTGAATGTAAATTATGTTCCAGAACTTAAATGTTAGTTATCCCTAAAATAGCTTTCTACTAACTGCCATTCTTGGAAGAGGCCCTGGGGGTTTTTTGCCTTCATCTCTAGCATGGGGCACGGGTCACTTGCTGGAGGATTCTCTGCATCTTGAAGTCTTTAAACCATGATTTGAGGACTTCAATATCTCAGACATAGGTGAGAGGTTTATTGCAGGAGTGGGTGGGTGAGATTCTGTGGCCTCCATTATGCAGGAGGTCAGACTAGATGATCATAATGGTCCCTTCTGACCTTAATATCTATGAGTCTAGTAATGACCATTTATATATGATTGTTCTCAACAGAGTTTATGGGGATAGAATGTTTTTTGGTTGGGGTTTATGTGGTTTTAAAACAAATGTAAATAATGACGACAACTCTGTCTCAATTATTACTCTAACCTAAAGTAATGTACAATCCAGTACGATCATTTATGTTTTTACTATACCTTGAGAATACCAAATCTAGGTTGGATGCTATATATACCAATATAATCCGCAAGATTCTAGACTCATTGTTTTATTTCAAATATCAGGGGGTAGCCGTGTTAGTCTGTATCCACAAAAACAACAGGGAGTCCGGTGGCACCTTAAAGAATAACAGATTTATTTGGCCACATGCTTTCGTGGGTAAAACACGATGCATCTGAAGAAGTGGGTTTTTTACCCACAAAAGCTTATGGATTCCCTGTTGTTTTATCTCAGAGATCCAACCATTTCCCTTATACTTCTGATACAAATAGCTTGCGTGTTGGACTCATCTTTCTCTCCAGTTGTCAGTGGATCTCATACAAAAGCTGGCCTTTTGGATGTGATACCAGACTTGTCTCTTAGTTTGTTAAATCTCATCATTTATTAATTCCACAGTAGTATTTGTTTCATACATTCATGGCACCTGCACACATGTGTAATAAAAAACAAAGTAGTCTTTTTCTGTATTTTCCTTCTTAACATCTTTCTGTCATCTGTTACGCTTTTAATGGCCTCACTAACATCTCTTGCTGTTTTCCCATATTATTTACTATTCCTCCCATTGAATTGTTACCAGACTATTATCCATTTATGAGTGTTCTTAATTCCGTGTACTGTCACAAAACACAAAGTTCTGTTTCACCAGGACCTTTCCTTTTATATGTGGGCAATAGGTAACACTGCTCGTCCATATCTAATGTTTTAAACAGCTTGTTCCTTTACTCCCCTATCTAATGACCCAGCCACGGGAACTCAAATGTAACTGTTTACTCCTGATACTGCTCAGTGATTTATTTTTCATTTTAGAAAGGGTTCCCATTTTTCTTCTGCTTTAAAGACACACTCTAAATAGGTGGAGTTCCCACCCTGTTTACAATAGAACAGACACGCCATATGTAGTCCAAACCTATCCCCTTTCCTGATAACTCAGATTATAAAAATCAAACATAAAACTAAACTAAACATATTCTTCCCCAAACTTGGCTTCTCCTAGACTTTCTCCTGTAGCGCTTCCTCTATCCAAAGCTCTATTCCCTCTGTTAAGCAACAGCATCTAACCCCTCTTTTATCTTGGTTGAAATCAACAAGATCACCCTCTAGTATACCTCAGCAATAATTACGCTGCACCCATATGTAGGATACCAAGCACCTAATATCAGGATGACTCAGACTCTAGGGCTTTTCCTATGCAAGATCCTAGAATCTACCACTCTGTTACCCACACGTCACATTTTCTCTTGAGATGCAATCTATTCACATGCAGCTCTCATGGAGATCTTGGGCTAGATTCACAAAGGAATTTAGGTATAGTGACGCTCAGCACCTCCACGCTGAACTTTTAGGCACCTAGAAAAAAAATCACTGGAATTCACAAAACCTGAATTAGACATTTCAGCCCCCTGTACAATGACTGGGGGAGAAAGATGCCTGAGAATGGGATTCACAAAAAACAGCATGCTTGACAGCTCCCTGCCTAAGCTAGCCAATAAGGGATGCTGAGGAGAGAGGTGACTCCTAAGCCCCACCCCTCTCAGGGAGTTCAGTGCATAAATACTGGCTGGAGGGAATCCCTCTGCTTGAGATTCTCATTTGCAAATCCACCTGGAGTTAGGCATCTATGCTGTTTTTGCAAGAAGTGGCAGCAAGTTTTAGCCCAATAGTTAGAGTACTCACCAGGGATGTGGGAGGCGAACCTCTAGTTCAAGTCCCTCCATCTGAGGGGCAGAAAGGATTCAAAGAGGATTGGCCACTTCTCAGGTGCATGCACTAACCACTGAGCTATGGGGACTTCATCCATCTCTCCTGTTGAAGTGGTTCCATTGTGGATAAATAATGAAAGTCACTGGGCTAGAGAGAGAGCGTGGATGTGTAAGAAAAAGCATGAAAGCAGGAGAAAGACTGAATAGTCAGGTAGTTAGAGCACTCACCCAGGTTGTGGGAGACCCAGGATCCTGTGCTCCAGCAACTCTTCCAGTCATGCAGTGCAGGTGCTCAGAGGCAGAATACAGTTGCCTGGAGAACTTTTTACTGAAAAAACTTAGGTCCTGAGTCCATTTGGGAACCTAGAGGATTTGGTGGTAGCTGAGCCAAGGTTTTGGGAATACCAGTGGGCCCTGATTCTGGGATTTAGGCACCAAAAGTGACAGTTAGGTACCCAAGTCTCTTTGTGAATCTAGCCCTCACTCTGTAAGAATGTACATAAGTCAGAGTCTTCCCATCAAACATAGTAAAATGTTGAGCTTTGTTCTGGGCATGTCTGCCAGGAGAGCAAGTCAGGGAAGCAAGGAGTTGTTCCGACAAACCACCGATCCCTAACATATCCCCTCCATGGGGATTAGCACGGGAGGATCTGCAAAGGAGGGGGTCTCTCACCTCCGCCTGGTCCACATCTTAGAAGCTGGTGCACACAGAGCTGCTGGAGAGCAGAGCTACGTGTCCCACTGGGAGCATACATCCCTGTGTCTCTCCCCTGCACCAGTTACACTTCCAGGGAGATTTCTGCATCCACAGAAGAGAAAGAAGGATTTCCTCCTTAAAATGCACAATAACATGCAAAAATGTGTCCAAAAGGAAATAAAATTATTTTGAGAAGCACAACCAAAGTGCCGGATGCACCTGAAAGTAAGCGATTTCTGCTGCCTAACTGCATGTCTAACTTAGTGTCCCCCTGTGACCCTAAAAGCTAACAACACATTGATCATTAATATTATTGGTTTCAGAGGAACAGCCGTGTTAGTCTGTATTCGCAAAAAGAAAAGGAGTACTTGTGGCACCTTAGAGACTAACCAATTTATTTGAGCATGAGCTTTCGTGAGCTACAGCTCACTTCATCAGATGCATACCGTGGAAACTGCAGCAGACTTTATATATACACAGAGAATATGAAACAATACCTCCTCCCACCCCACGGCCCCACAGTATGCCAACATTTTTATGGCTGATTTAGAACAACGCTTCCTCAGCTCTCGTCCCCTAAAGCCCCTACTCTACTTGCGCTATATTGATGACATCTTCATCATCTGGACCCATGGAAAAGAAGCCCTTGAGGAATTCCACCATGATTTCAACAATTTCCATCCCACCACCAACCTCAGCCTGGTCCAGTCCACACAAGAGATCCACTTCCTGGACACTACAGTGCTAATAAACAATGGCCACATAAACACCACCCTATACCGGAAACCTACTGACCGCTATTCCTACCTGCATGCCTCCAGCTTTCACCCTGACCACACCACACGATCCATCGTCTACAGCCAAGCTCTGCGATACAACCGCATTTGCTCCAACCCCTCAGACAGAGACAAACACCTACAAGATCTCTGTCAAGCTTTCTTACAACTACAATACCCACCTGCAGAAGTAAAGAAACAGATTGATAGAGCCAGAAGAGTTCCCAGAAGTTACCTACTACAGGACAGGCCTAACAAAGAAAATAACAGAACGCCACTAGCGGTCACCTTCAGCCCCCAACTAAAACCCCTCCTACGCATTATTAAGGATCTACAACCTATCCTAAAGGATGACCCAACACTCTCACAAGTCTTGGGAGACAGGCCAGTCCTTGCCTACAGACAGCCCCGCAACCTGAAGCAAATACTCACCAACAACCACATACCACACAACAGAACCACTAACCCAGGAACTTATCCTTGCAACAAAGCCCGTTGCCAATTGTGCCCACATATCTATTCAGGGGACACCATCACAGGGCCTAATAACATCAGCCACACTATCAGAGGCTCGTTCACCTGCACATCCACCAATGTGATATATGCCATCATGTGCCAGCAATGCCCCTCTGCCATGTACATTGGTCAAACTGGACAGTCTCTACGTAAAAGAATAAATGGACACAAATCAGATGTCAAGAATTATAACATTCATAAACCAGTCGGAGAACACTTCAATCTCTCTGGTCACGCAATCACAGACATGAAGGTCGCTATCTTAAAACAAAAAAACTTCAAATCCAGACTCCAGCGAGAAACTGCTGAATTGGAATTCATTTGCAAATTGGATACTATTAATTTAGGCTTAAATAGAGACTGGGAGTGGCTAAGTCATTATGCAAGGTAGCCTGTTTCCTCTTGTTTTTTCCTACCCCCCCCCCCCCCCAGATGTTCTGGTTTAACTTGGATTTAAACTTGGAGAGTAGTCAGTTTGGATGAGCTATTACCAGCAGGAGAGTGAGTTTGTGTGTGTATGGGGGTGAGGGGGATGTGAGAAAACCTGGATTTATGCAGGAAATAGCCCGACTTGATTATGTAAAGAGTTGTCACTTTGGATGGGCTAGCACCAGCAAGAGAGTGAATTTGTGTGGGGGGTGGAGGGTGAGAAAACCTGGATTTGTGCTGGAAATGGCCCACCTGTTGATCACTTTAGATAAGCTATTACCAGCAGGACAGTGGGGTGGGAGGAGGTATTGTTTCATATTCTCTGTGTATATATAAAGTCTGCTGCAGTTTCCACGGTATGCATCTGATGAAGTGAGCTGTAGCTCACGAAAGCTCATGCTCAAATAAATTGGTTAGTCTCTAAGGTGCCACAAGTACTCCTTTTCTTTTTATTAATATTATTGTGTGGCATACATATGGAGGACAAATTCAACATTACAAACATATTGGAAATTATGTTAACAAAGTGTGTCTGCCAGTCAGGGTTAAAGTAACCCCACCCTCAACAAAGGAATTGTTGTTCTGCTACCTGGAAGGTATTTCCAATGTACATTAAGAGACAATGGGAATGCAATTTACAATGAAGGTAAACAGGACCATCAAGCCTGCTGTGAGGCTGAGTGGTTGACATTGCAGGAAACAATCAATTTGCATTTTAACAAACACCAATGTGGGAAGAAACCAGCATGTAAGTTCCCACCAGACTCCATGTTGCCTTTCTCACAGCTTGAAACAACTTTACTTTGGAGATTAATTTTCAAAAGTTCATTGGACTATAAAAGGGGCAAAGAACCCCAAGTTACTTTTCACCTAAGATGACAAAGGAACTGAGCACTTTGCAGGAGATCCTGACCAGAGGGGTTGATCAGCCATCTTGCTGGAAGGTAGTATGATAAGAACATTACCTTGAACCAAGGCTGTAGTCAACAAACAAACTTTAATATCTCCCTTACTGGTCCAGAAGAGGACTAGACATTGCAAAGCACATGGTGTGGGGAAAATACAGCGGTTTGGGGGTGTTGGAGCCATCTTGCCAGGTGTAACCAAAGCTGGTGGGGACCGGAGTATGGCATTGATGTAACAAGCAGGCTGCTCGAATCAGAATTGCTGAGTCAAAGCTGCTTAACACAGAGACACTCAGCGCATGCTTGCACACAGGCTGGAAGTGTACAGACAAGAGAACCACAGCAGCAGAGCATTTTGAAGGTTTCAGGGTTAAAGGGCAGGGGGTGAAAAACCCTCACTGGTCTGGATTGCACCCCGGAGCATGAAACCCCTAAATACATGTGCAACCAGATTTTCAAACAAACAAAAGAAGATTGTGCTCACTGATGAATTCTTCCTCACTCATTAGCCTAAATGCTGCCTCCATTTGGGCAATTCATTTGCACACTGTAAACAGCCTTATTCCTCAAAGCTTTAAAAAAAAAAGCTGCCACGAATGCTAGTCTGTCATCATGCATACACCTTTTAAAACACTGCTGCCTCTAGCCCAGCAGTTCTCAAACTGTGGGTCGGGACCACAGCGTGGGTCACGAACCCGTTTTAACAGGGTCGCCAGGGCTAGCATTAGACTTGCTGTGGTCCAGGCCAAAGCTTGAGCCCCACCACCTGGGGCCACAGCCAGACCTCGAGGGCTTCAGCCCTGGGTGGTAGGGCTCAGGTTATAGCCGCTGCCCCTCCTTCCCCTGCTGGGGCTGAAGCCCTTGGACTTTGGCTTTGGCCCCCAGCCCGGGGTGGCTGGACTCAGGAGGGCTCAGGCTTCAGTCCCCGCCTCCTGGGGTCATGTAGTAATTTTTGTTGTCAGAAGGGGGCCACGGCACAATGAAGTTTAAGAACCCCTGACCTAGCCAAAGGGCAAAAACTAAACTTTTGCCTTCCTACCTTTTAGCAGAGATTAGCAAAATGGAAAAAGATTGTTCTCTTTCAAAGCACATGAAGGAAAAATATGAGATCAGTGGGATTTATATAGGCAGATTTGGCAGCCTTTTCATAGTAACTGGAACCTGGAAATGTACATGAATTACATTTGGGACTCTCTCCAAAAATATTCTTTAAATCTATATTAGTGGATCAGACAATTGCATTATAACTGTGTTTGTCAGCTATGGTTTTATATTGTTTTACACTGTTTTCTTCATTTATGTTTTTATTACATTTGTTCTTTATATTAGTATTTTGTCACAGTTGTGTTGGGTCTCTCTAAGGTACCCATCCCTTACAATAAAACAGAATGTTGGGCTCTGTGTTCCAGGTGTGACAGTTCAAACTACCCTGCAGGCTGGACAATTTTATCTCTTAACTTCTTTTGATTAAATCAGTTATTTTTGTTCAACGATGACAGAGGCTTGACCTGTCTTTGTGACAGACACAACAAATTGTTTTGGGCTTCACACAGTTACAGAGGGAAGAAGTTTCCCCTCTTTTTCCAGGGTGTGGCACAACTGAAGATGTTGCAACGAGGATCTCTACTGGTGTTAATACAAAACCATTAGATATTGTAGTTATTATTGGCCCAACCCTGCAGTCCTTAATCAAGCAAAATTCCTATTGGCTTCAATGGGATTTTTGCTCAATCAATCAACTGTAGAATTTAGCTCTATGTATTTTATTATGGGTGTTAGTTAAGGCCCCCAATCTACAAACACCTACATGCATGCTTAATTTTATGCACATGGGCCCTGATTTAGCAAGATATTTATGCACATGCCTGTCCTCACTGAAATCAATGGGATTATTAACACACATTTGCTTAACTTCATGTATTAGTGTAATAAGTAGTATAGCAGAAGTAGGTTTTTAGGAGGGATATGCCAGGTTTCCACTGATTGCGTACACACACTGTATCTCTCAGAGGTTGTCATAAATATAAAGGGAAGGGTAAACCCCTTTGAAATCCCTCCTGGCCAGGGGAAAGCTCCTCTCACCTGTAAAGGGTTAAGAAGCTAAAGGTAACCTCGCTGGCACCTGACCAAAATGACCAATGAGGAGACAAGATACTTTCAAAAGCTGGGAGGAGGGAGACAAACAAAGGGTTTGTGTCTGTCTTGGCCGGGGACAGAACAGGAATGGAGTCTTAGAACTTTTAGTAAGTAATCTAGCTAGGTATGTGTTAGATTATGATTCCTTTAAATGGCTGAGAAAAGCATTGTGCTGAATAGAATAACTATTTCTGTCTGTGTATCTTTTTTGTAACTTAAGGTTTTGCCTAGAGGGGTTCTCTATGTTTTTGAATCTAATTACCCTGTAAGATATCTACCATCCTGATTTTACAGGGGGGATTTCTTTATTTCTATTTACTGCTATTTTTATTAAAAGTCTTCTTGTAAAACACTGAATGCTTTTTCATTGTTCTCAGATCCAAGGGTTTGGGTCTGTGGTCACCTATGCAAATTGGTGAGGCTTTTTATCCAACATTTCCCAGGAAAGGGGGGGTGCAAGTGTTGGGAGGATTGTTCATTGTTCTTAAGATCCAAGGGTCTGGGTCTGTAGTCACCTAGGCAAATTGGTGAGGCTTTTTACCAAACCTTGTCCAGGAAGTGGGGTGCAAGGTTTTGGGAAGTATTTTGGGGGGACAGACGCGTCCAAACAGCTCTTCCCCAGTAACCAGTAATTGTTTGGTGGTGGTAGCGGCCATTCCAAGGATAACGGGTGTAATATTTTGTACCTTGGGGAAGTTTTGACCTAAGCTGGTAAAGATAAGCTTAGGAGGTTTTTCATGCAGGTCCCCACATCTGTACCCTAGAGTTCAGAGTGGGGGAGGAACCTTGACATGGTGGCACAGTGGTGGGATTAACCTGAAATCATTTGAGATCCAGTTGAGATTTTTTGAACTAGAAATACAGATTTTAAAAAGGAAATTTTTTTTTCTTTGGAAAGAAAGTCCAGAAAGCAGCTTGGTTTCTCTCTGCTTTGTGGCCAAGCAGAGACAAGGGGATTATCTTGTGAATTGCAGGTTTTTTTGCCTGGAGGCAGGGTACTTAACTCCTGCAGGGAAATTCACAGTCTTCCAACCCATTGTTTTTTTTTTTCTTTTCTTCCTAAAAGTAAATAGGGGGTGTGTGTTCTACCCATTTGCTTTTTCTTTGGGCTGGGTAAGCAGGTTTCCAAGCAGTTGGAGGTTTTTTGCTTTAATTTGGGCCCAGAGCAGAGACAAGGGAATTGTCTTTTTCTGTAGGCTGACAATCACTATCAGAGAATAGGTATTCTATTGCAGCACAGCAAAATTTTACAGCCAAGTTTTGTTTGTTTATTTCTAAACCTCAGGTGTAAAGTTAGTTAAAAACAGAGAGGTTAGAATGACCAAATCCTCAGCCCAACTACAGCTGGAATTAGCCAAATTTCAGGCTGAGGAAAGACAAAGGGAACATGAAAGACAGATAGAACTCATGCGGCTGGAGAAGGAGGTACAGGAGGCTGCCCACAAGAGGGAAATGGAGGCAAGGAAGCATGTGGAGGAGGAGAAGGAAAAAGAGAGGAAGCATGTGGAGGAGGAGAAGGAAAAAGAGAGGAAGCATGTGGAGGAGGTGGAGAGGATAAAGGCCCAGCAGAATATACCAACAAACCCTAGCAATCCTTCTCCAGGTACCACTTCCCATCCCAGAAAGTTCCCCACATACAAGGCAGGTGATGATACTGAGGCCTTCTTAGAAAACTTCGAAAGGGCCTGCCTTGGGTACAACATCTCTACTGACCAATACATGGTAGAGCTGAGGCCGCAGCTCAGTGGACCCTTAGCTGAGGTGGCAGCTGAAATGCCTAAAGAACACATGAACAAGTATGAACTGTTTAAATCCAAGGCGAGAGTCAGAATGGGGATAACACCCGAGCAGTCTCGTCGGAGGTTCAGAGCCCTAAGGTGGAAACCAGACATGTCATTTACCCGACATGCCTACCACCTTGTGAAACATTGGGATGCCTGGATATCAGGAGCAAGTGTTGAATCTCCAGTAAATTTGCCCTTCCTAATGCAAATGGAACAATTCTTAGAGGGTGTTCCTGAGGAAATAGAAAGATACATCCTAGACGGGAAGCCCAAAACTGTAATCGAGGCAGGAGAGATTGGAGCCAGATGGGTGGAGGTGGCAGAGAAGAAGAAAACTGGTCGCAGTTGGAGTGGAGACCAGAAGGGACCACCCCAGACCACACCCTATTACCGGGGGCCGCCCAAAGCCCCACCTACCTCCCAAAGAACCCTCCAGACCCCTTATCGTCCCACCACCCCGTTCTCCAGCAACCCTCCTCGCCCCAGTGACCCGTCAGCTGGACGATGTTTTAAGTGTAACGAGCTGGGGCATGTAAAGGCCAACTGCCCCAAGAACCCCAACCGATTACAGTTCATTGCACCGGAATCACACCAGAGGTCCACAGGCCCAGATACCTCCCAGATACCCTTGGAGCGGAGGGAAACTGTGAGTGTGGGCGGGAAGAAGGTCACCGTGTGGAGGGACACCGGAGCACAAGTGTCAGCTATCCATGCTTCCTTAGTGGACCCCAATTTAATCAACCCAGAGATCCAAGTGACGATTCAACCCTTCAAGTCCAACTCTTTCAATTTGCCTACAGCCAAGTTGCCTGTCCAGTACAAGGGCTGGTCAGGAATGTGGACTTTTGCAGTCTATGATGATTATCCCATCCCCATGCTGTTGGGGGAAGACTTGGCCAATCATGTGAAGCAGGCCAAGAGGGTGGGAATGGTCACCCGCAGCCAGGCTAAACAAGCCGTGAGGCCTAGCTCTGTTCCGGAAACTTCTATCAGGACCCAGTCAGAGGTGATGGACCTGGACCCCAGGCCAATGTCTGCAACAGCAGTAGTGGATCCAGTCCCAGAGACCCAGACGGAACCAGTCCCAGAACCGGAACCAGCCGAACAACCAACCCCAGACCCCGTGTCAGCACTGAATCCAGTACTTGCAACCTCAACAACAGAGGGCCCCACCGAACCTGAACTGGCAGCAGCCGATAACCCGACCCAAGAGGCTCAGCCGGAGCCTGAATCCCAACATAGTGCACCAGCGGAGAGCAGTTCACAGTCAACAGAAACAGCTCCATCCCCTATATCGCTTCCAGAGGGACCAAGCCTAGGTCCACAATCCCATGAGGAACTGATGTCTCCAGCATCAAGGGAACAGTTCCAGACCGAACAGGAAGCAGATGAAAGCCTCCAGAGAGCTTGGACGGCGGCACGGAGCAACCCACCGCCTCTCAGCTCTTCTAATCGATCCAGGTTTGTTGTAGAAAGAGGACTTTTATACAAGGAAACTCTTTCTGGTGGACACCAGGAAGACTGGCATCCTCAGAGACAGTTGGTAGTTCCAACTAAATACCGGGCCAAGCTCTTGAGCTTAGCCCATGATCACCCTAGTGGCCATGCTGGGGTGAACAGGACCAAAGACCGTTTGGGGGGGTCATTCCACTGGGAAGGAATGGGCAAGGATGTTTCTACCTATGTCCAGTCTTGTGAGGTGTGCCAAAGAGTGGGAAAACCCCAAGACCAGGTCAAAGCCCCTCTACAACCCCTCCCCATCATTGAAGTTCCATTTCAGCGAGCAGCTGTGGATATTCTGGGTCCTTTTCCGAAAAAGACACCCAGAGGAAAGCAGTACATACTGACTTTCATGGATTTTGCCACCCGATGGCCAGAAGCAGTAGCTCTAAGCAACACCAGGGCTAAAAGTGTGTGCCAGGCACTAGCAGACATTTTTGCCAGGGTAGGTTGGCCCTCCGACATCCTCACAGATGCAGGGACTAATTTCCTGGCAGGAACTATGAAAAACCTTTGGGAAGCTCATGGGGTAAATCACTTGGTTGCCACTCCTTACCACCATCAAACAAATGGCATGGTGGAGAAGTTTAATGGAACTTTGGGGGCCATGATACGTAAATTCATAAATGAGCACTCCAATGATTGGGACCTAGTATTGCAGCAGTTGCTCTTTGCCTACAGAGCTGTACCACATCCCAGTTTAGGGTTTTCCCCATTTGAACTTGTATATGGCCGTGAGGTTAAGGGGCCATTGCAGTTGGTGAAGCAGCAATGGGAGGGATTTACACCTTCTCCAGGAACTAACATTCTGGACTTTGTAACCAACCTACAAAACACCCTCCGAACCTCTTTAGCCCTTGCTAGAGAAAACTTACAGGATGCTCAAAAAGAACAAAAAGCCTGGTATGATAAACATGCCAGAGAGCGTTCCTTCAAAGTAGGAGACCAGGTCATGGTCTTAAGGGCGCTCCAGGCCCATAAAATGGAAGCATCGTGGGAAGGGCCATTCACGGTCCAGGAGCGCCTGGGAGCTGTTAATTATCTCATAGCATTCCCCACCTCCAACCGAAAGCCTAAGGTGTACCATATTAATTCTCTAAAGCCCTTTTATTCCAGAGAATTAAAGGTTTGTCAGTTTACAGCCCAGGGAGGAGACGACGCTGAGTGGCCTGAAGGTGTTTACTACGAAGGGAAATGTGCTGGTGGTGTGGAAGAGGTGAACCTCTCCATGACCCTTGGGCGTATGCAGCGACAGCAGATCCAGGAGCTGTGCACTAGCTACGCGCCAACGTTCTCAGCCACCCCAGGACTGACTGAACGGGCATACCACTCCATTGACACAGGTAATGCTCACCCAATTAGGGTCCAACCTTACCGGGTGTCTCCTCAAGCTAAAACTGCTATAGAACGGGAGATCCAGGATATGTTACAGATGGGTGTAATCCACCCCTCTGAAAGTGCATGGGCATCTCCAGTGGTTCTAGTTCCCAAACCAGATGGGGAAATACGTTTTTGCGTGGACTACCGTAAGCTAAATGCTGTAACTCGCCCAGACAACTATCCCATGCCACGCACAGATGAACTATTAGAGAAACTGGGACGGGCCCAGTTCATCTCTACCTTGGACTTAACCAAGGGGTACTGGCAGGTACCGCTAGATGAATCTGCCAAGGAAAGGTCAGCCTTCATCACACATCTCGGGCTGTATGAATTTAATGTACTCCCTTTCGGGCTGCGAAATGCACCCGCCACTTTCCAAAGACTTGTAGATGGTCTCCTAGCGGGATTAGGAGAATATGCAGTCGCCTACCTTGACGATGTGGCCATATTTTCGGATTCCTGGGCAGACCACCTGGAACATCTACAAAAAGTCCTTGAGCGCATAAGGGAGGCAGGACTAACTGTTAAGGCTAAGAAGTGTCAAATAAGCCTAAACAGAGTGACTTACCTTGGACACCAGGTGGGTCAAGGAACTATCAGCCCCCTACAGGCCAAAGTGGATGCTATCCAAAAGTGGCCTGTCCCAAAGTCAAAGAAACAGGTTCAATCCTTCTTAGGCTTGGCCGGTTATTACAGACGCTTTGTACCGCACTACAGCCAAATCGCTGCCCCACTGACAGACCTAACCAAAAAGAAACAGCCAAATGCTGTTCAGTGGACCGGAAAGTGTCAGAAGGCCTTTAACAAGCTTAAAGCGACACTCATGTCTGACCCTGTACTAAGGGCCCCAGACTTTGACAAACCGTTCCTAGTAACCACAGATGCGTCCGAGCGTGGTGTGGGAGCAGTTTTAATGCAGAAAGGACCTGATCAAGAATTCCACCCTGTAGTGTTTCTCAGCAAAAAACTGTCTGAGAGGGAAAGCAACTGGTCAGTCACTGAAAAAGAATGTTACGCCATTGTCTACGCTCTGGAAAAGCTACGCCCATATGTTTGGGGACGGCGTTTCCACCTGCAAACCGACCATGCTGCACTGAAGTGGCTTCACACCGTCAAAGAAACTAACAAAAAACTTCTTCGGTGGAGTTTAGCTCTCCAAGATTTTGATTTCGACGTCCAACACATCTCAGGAGCTTCTAACAAAGTGGCTGATGCACTCTCCCGTGAAAGTTTCCCAGAATCAACTGGTTAAAATCGTCCTTGAGATGTGGAAAATATTGTTAGTCTTTATGTACTTGGTAGTATATTTAGAGATGCATGTGTCTTATTAACTCTGTTTTCCTAGAGCTCCAGGAAGAAATCCCAGCCAGTGTTTCACCCTAGCTGAGATTTGGGGGGCGTGTCATAAATATAAAGGGAAGGGTAAACCCCTTTGAAATCCCTCCTGGCCAGGGGAAAGCTCCTCTCACCTGTAAAGGGTTAAGAAGCTAAAGGTAACCTCGCTGGCACCTGACCAAAATGACCAATGAGGAGACAAGATACTTTCAAAAGCTGGGAGGAGGGAGACAAACAAAGGGTTTGTGTCTGTCTTGGCCGGGGACAGAACAGGAATGGAGTCTTAGAACTTTTAGTAAGTAATCTAGCTAGGTATGTGTTAGATTATGATTCCTTTAAATGGCTGAGAAAAGCATTGTGCTGAATAGAATAACTATTTCTGTCTGTGTATCTTTTTTGTAACTTAAGGTTTTGCCTAGAGGGGTTCTCTATGTTTTTGAATCTAATTACCCTGTAAGATATCTACCATCCTGATTTTACAGGGGGGATTTCTTTATTTCTATTTACTGCTATTTTTATTAAAAGTCTTCTTGTAAAACACTGAATGCTTTTTCATTGTTCTCAGATCCAAGGGTTTGGGTCTGTGGTCACCTATGCAAATTGGTGAGGCTTTTTATCCAACATTTCCCAGGAAAGGGGGGGTGCAAGTGTTGGGAGGATTGTTCATTGTTCTTAAGATCCAAGGGTCTGGGTCTGTAGTCACCTAGGCAAATTGGTGAGGCTTTTTACCAAACCTTGTCCAGGAAGTGGGGTGCAAGGTTTTGGGAAGTATTTTGGGGGGACAGACGCGTCCAAACAGCTCTTCCCCAGTAACCAGTAATTGTTTGGTGGTGGTAGCGGCCATTCCAAGGATAACGGGTGTAATATTTTGTACCTTGGGGAAGTTTTGACCTAAGCTGGTAAAGATAAGCTTAGGAGGTTTTTCATGCAGGTCCCCACATCTGTACCCTAGAGTTCAGAGTGGGGGAGGAACCTTGACAGAGGTAAAAAAGTGACCTGGGGGTTATAGATGGTAAAGACATAAAATGACTTAACTGCACCATTTGAAGGCATTTAGTGATACAAGGGAAACCTACACACTTAAATCTAGTCCTAAACATTGTTAATGAGCTATATCATCAGACCACGTGATCATGTATAAATGTGACCAGGATAAGAGTAAGTTATCTGTCCATGGTGATACCAGCAATTACAGGCCAGTAAGCCTAATTTCAGAACCAGGCAAATTAGTTGAAACTACAGTAAAGCACAGAATTCTCAGACACATAGGTGAACATGGTTTGTTGGGGAAGAGTCAACATACTTTTTGTAAAGGGAAATCATGCCTCACCAATCTATTAGAATTCTTTGAAGGGGTCAACAAACATGTGGACAAGGGTGAGCCAATGGACATAGTGTACTTAGACTTTCAGAAAATCTTTGACAAGGTCCCTCACCAAAGGCTCTTAAGTAAAGTAAGCAGTCAGAGGATAAGAGGGAAGGTCCTCTCATGGCTCAGTAACTGGATAAAAGATAGGAAACAAAAATGATCAGTTTTCAGGATGGAGAGAGGTAAATAGTAGTGTCCCCCAGGGGTCTGTCCTGGGAGCAGTTCTGTTCAACATATTCATAAATGATCTGGAAAAAAAGGGATAAACACTGAGGTGGCAAATTTTGCAAATGATACAAAATTATTCAAGATAGTTAAGTCCAAAGCAGACTGCTAAGAGTTACAAAGGGATCTCACAAAATTGGGTGACTGGGCAACAAAATGGCAGCTGAAATTCAATGTTAATAAATGCAAAGTAATGCACATAATCCCAACTATACATACAAAATGATGGGGTCTAAATTAGTTGTTACCACTCAAGAAAGAGATCTTGGAGTCATTGTGGATAGTTCTCTGAAAACATCTGCTTCATATGCATCAGCAGTCAAAAAAGCTACAAGAATGTTAGAAACCATTAGGAAAGGGATAGATAACAAGACAGAAAATATCATAATGCCACTATATAAATACATGGGATGCCCACACCTGGAATTCTGTGTGCAGATCTGGATGGCCTATCTCAAAAAAGATATATTGGAATTGGAAAAGGTACAGAGAAGGGCAACTAAAATGATTTGGGTACGTAACAACTTCTGTAGAAGGAGAGATTAAAAAGACTGGGACTTTTCAGCTTGGAAAAGAGACAGCTATGGGGGGATTTGATAGAGGTCTATAAAATCTTGACTGGTGTGGAGAAAGTGAATAAGGAAATGTCATTTACTCCTTCACGTAACAAGAATTAGGGGTCACCCAATGATATTAATAGGTAGCAGGTTTAAAACCAACAAAAGGAAGTACTTCTTCATACAATACACAGTCAGCCTGTGGAACTCTTTGCTGGGGGATATTGTGAAGGCCAAAACTATAACGGGGTTCCAAAAAGAACTAGATAAGTTCAGGGAGGACAGGTCCATCAATGGCTATTAGCCAGGATGGGCAGGGATCATAGAATCATAGAATATCAGGGTTGGAAGGGACCTCAGGAGGTCATCTAGTCCAACCCCCTGATCAAAGCAGGACCGATCCCCGACTAAATCATCCCAGCCAGGGCTTTGTCAAGCCTGACCTTAAAAACTTCTAGGGAAGGAGATTCCACCACCTCCCTAAGTAACGCATTCCAGTGTTTCACCACCCTCCTAGTGAAAAAGTTTTTCCTAATATCCAATCTAAATCTCCCCCACTGCAACTTGAGACCATTACTCCTTGTTCTGTTATCTGCTGCCACTGAGAACAGTCTAGAGCCATCCTCTTTGGAACCCCTTTTCAGGTAGTTGAAAGCAGCTATCAAATCCCCCCTCATTCTTCTCTTCTGAAGACTAAACATCCCCAGTTCCCTCAGCCTCTCCTCATAAGTCATGTGTTCCAGTCCCCTAATCATTTTTGTTTCCCTCCGCTGGACTCTTTCCAGTTTTTCCACATCCTTCTTGTAGTGTGGGGCCCAAAACTGGACACAGTACTCCAGATGAGGCCTCACCAATGTCGAATAGAGGGGAACGATCACGTCCCTCGATCTGCTGGCAATGCCCCTACTTATACCATGCCATTGGCCTTCTTGGCAACAAGGGTACACTGTTGGCTCATATCCAACTTCTCGTCCACTGTAACCCCTAGGTCCTTTTCTGCAGAACTGCTGCCGAGCCATTCGGTCCCTAGTCTGTAGCGGTGCATTGGATTCTTCCGTCCTAAGTGCAGGACTCTGCACTTGTCCTTGTTGAACCTCATCAGATTTCTTTTGGCCCAATCCTCCAATTTGTCTAGGTCCCTCTGTATCCTATCCCTACCCTCCAGCGTATCTACCACTCCTCCCAGTTTAGTGTCATCTGCAAACTTGCTGAGGGGGCAATCCACACCATCCTCCAGATCATTTATGAAGACATTGAACAAAACCGGCCCAGGGACCAACCCCTGGGGCACTCCACTTGATATCGGCTGCCAACTAGACATGAAGCCATTGATCACTACCCATTGAGCCGACAATCTAGCTAGCTTTCTATCCACCTTATAGTCCATTCATCCAGCCCATACTTCTTTAACTTGCTGGCAAGAATACTGTGGGAGACCGTGTCAAAAGCTTTGCTAAAGTCAAGGAACAACACGTCCACTGCTTTCCCTTCATCCACAGAGCCAGTTATTTCATCATAGAAGGCAATTAGATTAGTCAGGCATGACTTGCCCTTGGTGAATCCATGCTGACTGTTCCTGATCACTTTCCTCTCCTCTAAGTGCTTCAGAATTGATTCTGAAGAGACGAGGGATGCAACTCGTCTCTGTTGGCCAGAAGCTGTGTAGACAACAGGGGATGGATCACTTGATGATTGCCTGTTCTGTTCATTCCCTCTGAAGCAGCTGGCAGAGGCCACTGTCAGAAGACAGGATATTGGGCTAGATGGACCATTGGGTCTGACACAGTATGGCCATTCTTATGTTCTTATGTAGGTAGAGGGAGCTGAATCATAGTGGCAAGTGGAAGGTTTCTGCCTACAGCAGCAAACTCAGCAGTTCTCCTTAATACTTTTCCAAAAGAGAGGCAGTGTGCAACTCCCACACCATTTACATCAGATGGCAGCAGGGACCCAAGGGCCCCGTGGACCAGGCCAGGCCCCTAAACTAGCAGACCCCACTGCCTTGACCAGTAATACTAGGCACATTAGTAAAAACTCCAGCCTAGTGCTCAAGGAAGCATGAGGACTGTCTCCTGCCTTGTTCTTGTGTGGGTGCATGGTGCTGTCTGGGAAGAGGTTGCCTGTGCCTTCTTTACACAGAACAAGACAGAATTTTGCCTTATATGTTAAATACAGTCTTTGAGATGCACCAGAAATATGTTTTTGAATACACACTCCAGAAGGAATAGACAGATTCAGATCCTTCTAAAAGGTCATTCTTTCTTGCTTTTGCTCTCTCCCTCTGAGCGCAGGTTTTGCTTGTAATTAGAGTGAATTACAAACACCCTTGAATGAATTGTTGAGAGCCAGGTAATCTGAGGGTATTTTTGTATGTCCACTGATACAAACTAAATGTTTACAGGTATTTTACACAGATTTCTCCCTGCCTTTCCCCTGGAGACAACATTCTGCCACGGTTTCCCGGTGGAATCACTTTTATGGTCAGAATATAAACATATCTTTACATTCCTCATCTGAAAGGATTCTAGCTAGAAAATCTTTCAATCAAAATGACTTATTTTGCCAGCATGATGTCATCTGAAAAACTTGTATTTTCAAAGAGTCATATAGTCAGAGGTTATTAGGGATACTGGGCCAGATTCTCCCCTGTGCTGAGGCAGCTTTGTGCTACACATCTTTTCAAAGAGCCCTAAAATGGGTGTACATAAGAACATAAGAATGGCCATACTGGGTCAGACCAAAGGTCCATCCAGCCCAGCATCCTGCCTACCGATAGTGGCCAATGCCAGGTGCCCCAGAGGGAGTGAACCTAACAGGTAATGATCAAGTGATCTCTCTCCTGCCATCCATCTCCACCCTCTGACAAACAGAGGCTAGGGACACCATTCCTTACCCATCCTGGCTCATAGCCATTAATGGACTTAACCTCCATGAACTTGGAGATCACACTGTTAGGATATAGATATTCAGGCCTGTCTATAAAGGCCTATACTCTATGAATTTAGGTGTATTCTTATCACTTAGTTATAGAGGTATAAAAGAAAGAATCAAAATCACTGTCTGACTGTATAAGGCCTTTTCTCACTGTGACAGTCTGAGGCCCTGTTCTTAGGCTGAGATCTCTGGCTAAGCAACAGAAGCAGCCATAAACTGGGAAGTGTACGGTCACATCCTGACATTCCAACCTAGTCACATTGAAATAAGGTGCTATTGGGCTGTTAGGAATACAATCCTGTCCTGATAATGCCTATCGCCTCCAGAGAAAGGGAAGTGCCTAGAAGATGTAAAAGGAAACTTAGTTTGATAGCATCCTGTCTGGCAAGAACTCACTTATCAATAGCTGGGATGTGAAATCCTCACTTCTGTATTGTCTTGTCATTATAGTTCCCACTTTGCTATTGTTTGTCTGTATAATCTCTGTCTGGTTCTGTGATTGTTCCTATCTGCTGTATAATTAATTTTGCTGGGTGTAAACTAATTAAGGTGGTGGGATATAATTGGTTACATAATCATGTTACAATATGTTAGGATTGGTTAGTAAAATTTCAGGAAAATGATTGGTTAAGGTATAGCTAAGCAGAACTCAAGTTGTACTATATAGTCTGCAGTCAGTCAAGAAGTGGGTGGGTGTGGGGGGGGAAATGGGAACAGGGAATGGGGGTGGGGAAATTAGAATCATGTTTGGCTAAGGGCAGGAATGGGAACAGGGACACAGGTGTAAGGCTCTGTGGTGACAGAGCTGGGAAGGGGGACACTAAGGAAGGAAACGGGAATCATGCTTGCTGGCAGTTCACCCCAATAAACATTGAATTGTTTGCACCTTTGGACTTCGGGTATTGTTGCTCTCTGTCCATGCGAGAAGGACCAGGGACGTAAGTGGGTGAAGGAAGAAGCCCCCTAACACAAACCAGTGGAGGAAGGCTCGCCAGTGGTATAGAGCTAGTATAGTGCCTTTTACACCATCCGCCATCCCTATAGCTGGCATAGTTGGGGCAATGGGGGCATGACTAGGTCCTGTCTGAACTCTGTGACCCCCAATTGCCTTAATAGCCCCTTGGAGCATTGGCAACTGGTGTAATTTAGAGCAGTATCCAGACTGCTCTGACACTCGGGGACCAGACTGGCAAACAGTGACCACAGGATTTGGGAACACATGAAACATACATACATCCTTAAGTACTACAGTATGTCCTTGGCTGCAGCCTGAATAAGGGCCACCATCTGTTTGCTTCCCTTATTGTTTTCCCTTTTGAGGCTGTAAACAAATACACAGAAATCTTCTGATCAGCACTCAGTCACAGTTGTTCCCTTCTTCATACCATGTGGCTCTAGGAAGCCTATTCAGGATGTCTGGAGACTAAACTATTTCTCTTTTCCTTTCTGTTCTCAGATCTTTGACATAATCTGAAATCTAACAACCCTGCACACACACTGGAAGCAAGGGAGTTCAGCAAAGAATTAAGTCAAAAACAACCTGATTCTTATCCCACGTCAGGATAATTCCATTGACTTAGTAAAGTTACTCATTACTGACACTGATGTAAGGGAGAGCAGAACCAAACCTAACGTAACTTTACTGAAGTCATTGGAATTACACTGGTATAAAAGAAGACTCAGACACAGGAACAGAGCTACCTGTAAGAATCATAGGACTTGAAGGGACCTCGAGAGGTCATTTAATCCAGTCCTCTGCACTCATGTCAGCACTAAGTATTATCTAAACCACCCCTGAGAGGTGTTTGTCTAACCTGCTCTTAAAAATCTCCAATGATGGTGATTCCACAACCTCTCTAGGCAATTTATTCCAGTGCTTAACCACCCTGACAGTTAAGAAGTTTTTCCTAATGTCCAACCTAAACCTCCCTTGCTGCCATTTAAGCTCATTGCTTCTTGTCCTATCCTCAGAGGTTAAGAACAGTTCTTCTCCCTCTTACTTGTTACAACCTTTTATGTACTTGAAAACTGTTATCATGTCCTCTCTCAGTCTTCTCTTTTCCAGACTAAACAAACCCAATTTTTTCAATCTTCCCTCATAGGTCTTGTTTTCTAGACCTTTAATCATTTTTGTTGCTCTTCTCTGGACTTTCTCCAACTTGTCCACATCTTTCCTGAAATGTGATGCCCAGAACTGGACACAGTACTCCAGTACAATCAGCGCAGAGTAAAGCGGAACAATTACTTCTCGTGTCTTGCTTACAGCACTCCTGCTAATACATCCCAGAATGATGTTTGCTTTCTTTTTAACAGTGTTACACTGTTAACTCATATTTAACTTGTGGTCCACTATGATCCCCAGGTTCCTTTCTGCAGTACTCCTTCCTAGGCAGTCATTTCCCATTTTGTATGTGTGCAACTGATTGTTCCTTCCTAAAATGGAGTGATTTGCATTTGTCCTTATTGAATTTCATCCTATTTACTTCAGATCATTTCTCCAGTTTGTCCAGATCATTTTGAATTTTAATCCTATCCTCCAAAGGACTTGCAACCCCTCCTCGCCTGGTATCGTCCGCAAACTTTATAAGTGTACTCTGTATGCCATTATCTAAATCACTGATGAAGATATTGAACAGAACCAGACCCAGAACAGATCCCTACGGGACCCCACTCATTATGCCCTTCCAGCATGACTGTGAACCACTATATACTCTCTGGAAATGGTTTTTCACCCAACCAGTTTTTCATCCAACCAGTTTTTCACCCACCTTATAGTAGCTCCATCCAGGTTGTATTTTCCTAGTTTGTTTATGAGAAGGTCGTGCGAGACAGTATCGAAATCTTTACTAAAGTCTAGATATACCACATCTACTGCTTCCCCCTTATCCACAAGGCTTGCTACCCTGTCAAAGAAAGCTACCAGGTTGGTATGATAGGATTTGTTCTTGACAAATCCATGCTGACTGTTACTTATCACCTTATTATCTTCTAGATGTTTGCAAATTGATAGCTTAATTATTTGCTCCATTATCTTTCCAGGTACAGAAGTTAAGATGATTGGTCTGTAATCTCCCGGGTTGTCCTTATTTCTCTTTTTGTAGATGGGCACTATATTTGCCCTTTTCCAGACTTCTGGAATCTCTCCCACCTTCCATGACTTTTCAAAGATAATTGCTAATGGCTCAGATCTCCTCAGTCAGCTCCTTGATTATTCTAGGCTGCATTTCATCAGGCCTGGTAACTTGAACACTTTTAATTTGTCTAAGTAATTTTTAACTTGTTCTTTCCCTATTTTAGCCTCTGATCCTACCTCATTTTCACTGGCATTCACTATGTTAGACGTCCAATCTACACCAACCTTGGTGAAAATCGAAACAAAGAAGTCATTAAGCACCTCTGCCATTTCCACATTTTCTGTTATTGTTTTTCCCCCCTCATTGAGACTCCTGAAAGATGTAAAAGTATAGGATTTAAACGATTTCCATAGAATTCATATTAGTTTGATCAATGCTTAGTTACATTTTTCATCTTCAAATATGATGAACGTACAAAACTATAGATAGAAACTAAAGAAAAAACAAACTCAGGAGAGAGTACCAAGAGTACCTATTCATGCAGTTAATCATCAATCTGTAGAACCTCTTACAAGGCAAGACTGTTGGAGCAAGGCCATTGGAATCATTCAAGAAACAATTAGATGACACTATGGGGAATGATACATTACAAAGGTACTGAGCCAGAGAGAAGAAATATTTTTTAGAAAAATAAGAACTGTTTTTTAAATTAATGCTTTTTGGGACTGGAGCATCTAGTGAGCACACTGAAATTTAAATCTTGTTCTACAGGTACCTGACACTTTCATATCATACCAAAGGCCTCTATTCAAGAAAGGAGACCACCCACATTCAGTTCCATTTACTTCAGTGGGACTTACGTACATGCTTAAGGTTAAGCACACACTTCTATATAGTTACTGAGTTGTCTGTCACCCAAGAACTCAAAGAGGATTTGGATATTTATATAGATAGCAAGAATATCCAGTTATAATAGTTAATACTTAAAGAAATGGAAGGAATCTAAAGCTCCGTGTTTTAGGGCTTCAACCAATTTCTAATTATTAGGAGTCATGAGACCTTTGCAGGTGCACATTATCCACCATAAAAAGAAAAGGAGTACTTTTGGCACCTTAGAGACTAGCCAATTTATTTGAGCATAAGCTTTCATGAGCTACAGCGATGAAGTGAGCTGTAGCTCACGAAAGCTTATGCTCAAATAAATTGGTTAGTCTCTAAGGTGCCACAAGTACTCCTTTTCTTTTTGCGAATACAGACTAACACGGCTGTTACTCTGAAACCTGTCATTATCCACCATAGTTGTCTAATGTCAGGTTGCTTGCTATGTAATTTATGGCTATAATGGGCTGGTTAGGAAGTCTGTGCTGGGTATTGAAGTCTATGATATAAACTTAGGATGGGAAGACAGCACCATACCAATGCTGATGAAACCAGATGAAAGTGACAAGTAGCCATTAAGAACCCAGTCCTCCAAACACTTATGCTCATGTGCAATTTTATCCATGTGAATTCCCAATGAATTTAATGAGGCTTGTCATGTGTATAAAATCATGTACATGCAGAAGTGTTTGAAGGACTGGAGCCTGACTCTGTAGCTATGTATTTGGTCCACATGATTTTTGTTTATAGGCAAGAAAACTTAGCATTTCTTCTTATCTATCTGCACTGACTGGATGATAGTTTAAGAGAATGCAAAGGAAGAACTATTTTGAAAAGCATAAGAAGTGGGTTTTTTTTACCCACGAAAGCTTATGCCCAAATAAATCCGTTAGTCTTTAAGGTGCCATCGGGCTCCTCGTTGTTTTTTTGGAAAGCATAAGACCAACTTTAGGAGAGAATGAAATTTGATTCAACCAGTTAAAAATTTCTTTGGGCGCTGATTCAGGAAAGAAAAAAACAAAACACAAATATACAGTCCCATTGACTTCAGCTTTACATAACTTTACACACGAGTAGTCTAAGAGTTCGCAGGATCCAGAACTGAGAATTGGTTGATTTAATGCAAAATAGATCCTTCTCGGTGAGATAAACTGACTTGAAAATGCATGGAAGTGACCTAGCTCGAAAAAGCACTGAGACAGATTTGTTCATTATTTAGATGTGGCTTTAAAAGCATTTCTATTGTTTGTGATAGATGATTAGCCATTAGAAAAAGCAGAACCCATTCGCATAAAAAGCAATTTTGTACACTATTTTGTAAATCTTTGGTATATTAGAGACTGCCTGAAGACATTAAATGTTGAAATAAGCAGCCAACCATTATAAACCAACAGGGAGCCAAGACTCTCATTTGCATTTTTATCAAATGCAATGGGGGGGAAAAACAGTTTCTTGGTAGAGGGTTGTGCCAGTCCCCCAATTCCCACACATTGGCTCAAGCAACCATTTCGTCTGCCCTGCCAAAAGTACGTTTGAAATGGCACGGAAGAATGGATGTAAAAGTGAAAGCTTAATTGTTCTGAATACGTCATCTGTATCTCTAACTGCTGGCAAACCACATAAAGGTGTAAAGAAGCATGAACCCCCCAGACTGTCTCATTGATTCTCTGGCCAGGAAAGATAATGTCTCACTTTAGGGAATTCATTTTTTATTAACTGAAATTGGCAAATCCTGAATTAATTCTCTTGGTGAACATGAAACAGTGTTGGGAAAAAGGGGTCTTGTGTACCAAATAGAGAAGAAATAAATACAATATGGTTAGTGGTATTCCCCACTGAACTCAACTCCTGTGATGGAAGGGCACAATGATTTTTAGAGCAATTAGATAATGCTGTCCATAACTGTTTGTAAAGAGCTAAAGTAGCACTGATGAAAGTTTGTCAAATGAAAAGTTATTTTTTAAACAGAATATGAAAATAAAAAATGTTATTGAAAGCATTTCTGGAAATATTTCCTTTAATGAAAAGCAGGTTCCAGAAAACTCAGTTTTTATCACCTTTTCAATAAACGTTTTGATAATGGTTGTGATAAAAAATATACCTAAGAAATAGGTCATGAAAAATGTTTGGGTAAAAAACATGGACAGCTCTGAGCCCCGTAAAATAGAAAGAACTCTGAATCTTTTTAAATTGTGCTTTATGTTTTAATTTTTCAACCAGCTCTAAGCTACAGATGTTAGCAGTTATTCTAACTGGCTTGAAATGTCTAAACGTTAACAGAAAAACAGCAAAGAAAAATAAAGGTGGGTTGGTTTGTGCCCATTACTGCTTCTCTGTGGTGTGTAAAGCTCACCTAATAAAAAGATTCCCAAACACTGCCATTTTTTCTGCATGCTTTTGCACATTAGGTATGGGGTCTTTATGTCCCAGTTTTGCTGGAAGACCTTAAAGGGAAGCACATGTTGTATCGTTCACAGATTTTTCTCCCAACTATTTATTGTCCAGAGTATGAATTAAACTGTTTTTTTATAAACACCAACCAAGGGATTTTCATAGAATCATAGAATCATAGAATATCAGGGTTGGAAGGGACCCCAGAAGGTCATCTAGTCCAACCCCCTGCTCGAAGCAGGACCAATTCCCAGTTAAATCATCCCAGCCAGGGCTTTGTCAAGCCTGACCTTAAAAACCTCTAAGGAAGGAGATTCTACCACCTCCCTAGGTAACGCATTCCAGTGTTTCACCACCCTCTTAGTGAAAAAGTTTTTCCTAATATCCAATCTAAACCTCCCCCACTGCAACTTGAGACCATTACTCCTCGTTCTGTCATCTGCTACAATTGAGAACAGTCTAGAGCCATCCTCTTTGGAACCCCCTTTTAGGTAGTTGAAAGCAGCTATCAAATCCCCCCTCATTCTTCTCTTCTGCAGGCTAAACAATCCCAGCTCCCTCAGCCTCTCCTCATAACTCATGTGTTCCAGTCCCCTAATCATTTTTGTTGCCCTTCGCTGGACTCTCTCCAATTTATCCACATCCTTCTTGAAGTGTGGGGCCCAAAACTGGACACAGTACTCCAGATGAGGCCTCACCAATGTCGAATAGAGGGGAACGATCACGTCCCTCGATCTGCTCGCTATGCCCCTACTTATGCATCCCAAAATGCCATTGGCCTTCTTGGCAACAAGGGCACACTGCTGACTCATATCCAGCTTCTCGTCCACTGTCACCCCTAGGTCCTTTTCCGCAGAACTGCTGCCTAGCCATTCGGTCCCTAGTCTGTAGCTGTGCATTGGGTTCTTCCGTCCTAAGTGCAGGACCCTGCACTTATCCTTATTGAACCTCATCAGATTTCTTTTGGCCCAATCCTCCAATTTGTCTAGGTCTTTCTGTATCCTATCCCTCCCCTCCAGCGTATCTACCACTCCTCCCAGTTTAGTATCATCCGCAAATTTGCTGAGAGTGCAATCCACACCATCCTCCAGATCATTTATGAAGATATTGAACAAAACCGGCCCCAGGACCGACCCTTGGGGTACTCCACTTGATACCGGCTGCCAACTAGATATGGAGCCATTGATCACTACCCGTTGAGCCCGACAATCTAGCCAGCTTTCTACCCACCTTGTAGTGCATTCATCCAGCCCATACTTCCTTAACTTGCTGACAAGAGAGACTTTAAGAGATTTTAAGAGAGACTGAGAACCTGGTTCTGATCTCACTTACCCAGGTTTAAACACTAGTGTAATTTCGCTGACTTCAATTGACTTATTCCTGATTTTAACCATTATAAGGGAGAGGATCATCCTTTTCCCCACTCAGAGGACTGGGAAAGCTGCAGCTCAAGTTTCTGCCTATTGTGAAGTCACACTCTCATTCAATTTCTCACTGCATGGTCCAGTGGATAGGACAGAGTCTGGAGATCTGAATTCCATTCCTGGCTCTGCCACTTAGCAACTGTGTGACCTTGGGAAAGTCATTTCAGCTCTTCTCCACCTCCACTCTTTGTTTGTCTTGGCTCCTTAGATTGTAAACTCTTTGAGGCACAACTGTCTCTTACAATGTGTTTGTATACTATCTAGCTTAACAAGGCCAGTTGGGGGTCTCTAGGCACTATTGTAACAAATGAATATTAATTACTAATAAATAATTAATAGTTAATAATTCTAGCATTTGCTTTGCTCTGCATCCAACTAAATGCAAGGTACAAAAGAATTATGTAAATTTGTTCTTGTAGTTAAGTTATTCTAAAATCATCAAAACTCTGCTCTAAATCTACATTATACCAATATACAGAGCACCTGCTGAATTCACTAGTAAATTATTTTAATTAGCAATGAACACAGTTTCTAAGAAGTTAGCCCTAAAATCATTATTATTGTCCTTGTCAGTTACTTTTAAAACAATGTGTTGACAGCATTCCGTGAAACCAAAGAAGAAGCTGACTTTGATATGCCAAAAACTGGCCTCAGTTATCTAGACTGCTGTTGACTTTTATGGTGTTGTCTAGGACTCTTCCTGTGTATAAAATTTTGCAGCTCAATTGACAGTAAAAATTAGGCAGCATAAGGAGATACAATGATGCTTCAGGGCAAACCAAGTTTAGACATTAATTTCTAGTCCAGTCTAACTGCAAGTGGGAAAAAAACAGTGCATGAGAATTGTTTTAACTTGGGAAAGCCATGAAATTATAGTAAACCGACTACATGCCTTATTCAGTTCTACATAGAATATCAGGGTTGGAAGGGACTGCAGGAGGTCATCTGGTCCAACCCCCTGCTCAAAGCAGGACCAATCCCCAATTTTTGCCCCAGATCCCTAAATGGCCCCGTCAAGGATTCAACTCACAACCCTGGGTTTAGCAGGCCAATGCTCAAACCACTGAGCTATCCCTCCCCCCACATGCATTGATCAGGATATGAAAGTGAATAAAGACAGACACAGGGATGGATTTTAAGTGGCAGGGTGCTACTTTGCTAAAATTTAACATCAGAAAGGGGCACTATCTGCCCATCTCCCCATACCACACATCTAGGTGGATTCAGTCGGGTTTACAGGGCATCTATTGTATAGCCCATAACTCAGGGTAGACTCTTCACTGCCTATCCCAAGCATTCAGCTTGCTCTGCTGAATCCTCTCGCCTTCCCCTTGCAAAGGGGACACATGGTACCAAAGAGAGAGCCAGTCTTCTAGAACTTCAAGTCTCCCATTTGCCATAGACCTGGGGTCCACCAGCAAAACTCCACGTCTTTTATTTTCTGGTCACTGGCCCTTTAAATCACACTGTACACCTGCCACAAGTTGTGATTATCTAACACTCATACAATTCTTAACATTAAATTCCGAAATCTTACACTTCTTTAATCTAACTGACTCCATGATGCTATGAGGAAAGCAAAATCCTGACTAGGCCACAGCCAATTTGCCCCCAATGGAAAAAATATCTTCCTGGCCCCATGAACCCAAAACAACCTGAAAACACAGTTCCCATGCTATATAACTATAAGGAGGAAGGGTTACACAGTTACACTAGTACAAGTGTAGACTTCACTGGAGGAACTCTAGATTTGATAACTGAGATCATAATCTAGCCTAGCGTGAGTGATTTACTTTGGAATTTCACTGGTTTGACCGAGTCTGACCCATAGCAGACAATAATACAAAAAGAAAGACTGAATACATGAACTTGACAGTGGCCATTACCCCACTCCTTTATTATACACTTCAGGGGCCTCATATTTTGATCATCCTCATCTTTACAATGTAGACAATATGTAACTCTCTAAGTTAGCTAGTTCACCGGGTGCAAGGTACCACTCTGCCTCATTTAAGTGTCCTGGCTGTTACCCAATACTTACCACTTAGTCTTTTGGCAAGTGTGTTGAGTTCCAATTAAAATAGCTCATTCAATTTACTACTGCAGGAAAGGTTTCCTATTCATTTGCAATGAAAGCCTCATGGGATCTGCAGGTGAGGAATCTACATTAAAAATTATGAAGCATTGCTACAGTGGAATCCTCCCTGCAGCATGCTGTCATGCATGGCAAGCAGTGGGGAGAAAGAAAAGGAGTACTTGTGGCACCTTAGAGACTAACCAATTTATTTGAGCATGAGCTTTCGTGAGCTGTAGCTCACGAAAGCTCATGCTCAAATAAATTGGTTAGTCTCTAAGGTGCCACAAGTACTCCTTTTCTTTTTGCGAATACAGACTAACACGGCTGTTCCTCTGAAGCAGTGGGGAGGTTACTGTTTTGAAATCAGGTTTTGAAATCTTCACTAGGCAGCATTATATGAAGTATAATTGTAAATCAGAGTAATTTTAACTGTCAGTGAAAACACTTCCTCCCCTCACCTCCTACAGCCAATAAATTTTATTTCCCCACTCCCAAAGAAATAATATCCGTGTTTTCACAACCAGCACAAACATTTTAGGATTACGGCCTCAATCCTGCAACATAGCGGACATCCTGGAAACATCCTGGATTCACATTCCATTTTTCCTGGATCAGGGCTCGGTGTCTCAGTTTAAAGGTAGCTAAGATTTGGGCTGTATTCCAAGGATTAAAGAAGTCCTGACACACATTTGGCACCTCTTCATTTCCCCTCATTTTAATCAGAGCCATTTAAGACAAAGATTTACTCTGAAGTTGGTGGCATTGTTCTAATCTGTCGGCCTGTAAGCAGCTATCTGCTCAAGACAGTTTATTCTATGTATTTATTTATTTTTAAATTTGTACATCATCATTTAGTCGTGATTAAAATTAAAAATAGCAACATGCTTATTCTGGAGATTGATGTAGGAAGTTGTTCTATTCGCTACTATGGAGTGTTTCTCCAGAGATCTGCTGCACTCTTTACCAGTCAATTTCTGTATGGGTTTCCTTGAAATTCTACCATATTCCAAAAGCTTGGCATTCAGAGCTAGTATGCTGCAGTCCGCTGTCAGTGGTATTTCTTCCAGAATACCAAAGAGAAGATATCTTTTAATTTTCTACGAACTGTTGACTTGTGAATCTAGTAAGAAGCAAACTTTCAACAAATGTATAAAAGTAGGCTGAAGCTACCAGTTAATCGATGGCTACTTTTCTTTACACTGACTTAATCTGTTCTTTCCAAGGCCTACCAAGTAACAACATGAGTAAGAGAGGTACTTTCAATTATTTCTCTATAATCATTGACAAGACTTGCATGATTCCAAAGTGAATTTTATGAGGCCCATCTTAGTACTTAGGGGTCTCTCTGGGAGGTTATTTTCAAAGGTCACATAATGTCAAGGTAATCAAACATGTACCTCAGCACTGTAGTTAGTACCTGCTTTGAACTGACTCAGGTGACTTATGTCACCGTAGGCTATTAGATTTCTTCATTTTAGATCTAGGGCTCAGTTCCTTAAAGTCACTTAGTCACTTCTGCCTTGACTCCCCTGATTTTAAATTTGACAACAGTACTGATAAGCTGGAGATTACAAATCAGATTCTTATCTCTATCCAAGTCCTGCCCAGTAGCAGTGGGAGGCCCAGCCTCACTCAAAGCTAAAGGAGAAACTCTAACCTACTTCCCACATCTGACTATTGGGATGAGATGGTGACTGGCATAGGAGGCATCTACACTGCATCTGACAGTTTTTTCACCAACTGATATTTTGTTGGTGCATGGGAATTCTCTTCTGGCTATTATGGTGATTGGTCATCCACTGCACAAAGTAGAGGCAGTGGACTGAAGAATCCAGCCCTACCAGTCTATGCTAGTTCATTAACTCCATCTTGAAAACAGATTCCAAGAAACAGATGTCACTCACTTTAGGGCTTGTCTACATGGTGACTTAGGGTGTGGCTCAGTAGCCTGGCATGCACTAAATCATCATGTGGACCATTTATGCTGTCTCCTTGCTTCTTTTCCTTCAACAACCACTGCTCCCAATCTCCTTTTGCTCTTACGTGTCCAGTATGTGCTCCCACTGGCTATGCAGACTTTCTCTCTTCCGTTTTCTCCCTTGCCACATCTATCACATTTCTGTCCTGAAAACCCAAAGAAAAATCTCCCATGGGGAAAAAAGGAAGCACCATTACAAATGCCTCTGTGTTCCCAACTTTTTTTGCAGAGTGACTTGCCTTTTCATAGCTCAGTGTTTTCTGAAAGTTCCTCAGTTCAAAGATGATCTTGCATGTATCCTTCCCTAATGACAACAAAGACACAGTGCTTTGCCTGTTCATCTAGGGCCCTTGAAAGGCTCCCACACTTTCTCTGTGCTGCTGCACTGCCATTGACATATTACATTCTATTTTGGAATTAAACCGTCAATTTTTTTTTAAAAAATATTGCATAGATTAATGGGCTGACTTGGCCTTCACTGCTCTTGCAATTAAGCCTTATTCACTTGCAGAGGTGTGAACTTTGGCCTTTCCTTTCCCCACAAAATGAGTCAGTTTCTTACAGTTGTAAAGAATCAGAGAAAGTGTCACTTTTTTCTAACACTGAACAAAGTTTACTAGGATAAGAAAAACAGTATTAACCCAAGAGTTTCTGCTTAGCTCCTTCCTCAGCCCCTCCTGCCTGGCTTCCTGCTACAGATTTAAAGAGACAATATATATCCTCACATAAGAAAGGGGGGAAATGAACCAGATTTGCTACCTTTCCCCCCAATACATTTTTTGCCAAGAAAAATTTCATAAGTAAAGCATTTACTGTGCAGAAATTTCTCAACTTCCTTAGTGAATTTAATTAAACTTGCCCTCATCCTGTAAACTCGCTACACAAAGACATCTCCCTAAACATCCCAGGTGGATGGGGAGACCCCAAGGAGCTCCTCTCAATCTCCCCAAACAGCTAGAAACCAGCTCTAGGGACTCTTATTTAAATTTTAATTTCATGGAGGTCTGTGAAAAACAAACAAAATTATTATTTGGTACAATATCTGCAAACATGCTGTCAAATGCTGCTGCATTTCAGATTTCAAAGCACATATGTTCTTGTGCTGCTTGTCACATAATCTAGTCTCAAATAAAGGCATCAGTAATTTTGACTTGATTACACTATAATTATTCAAATATCTTTAATTTTATGCTCTGGACTAATTTCCATAGCTGCTGTTATCATTAAAAGAGATTGTTATAGATAATGTACCTAAAGTATTTCCCCTAATTGAAAAATGTAATTCTTGAACAATAGCTGTTGTAACAACAACAATCCAGTTTAAAGGCTACTTTGGTAATATAACCGTAATTATTACAAACAAACTATGGCAAGCCACAATAATAGCAGAACAGAAAGATGAGCTGCAGACAGCTAACTTTGTCCTTTTCTTTCCTCCCTCCCCCCACTATTTCCTCACTATGAGCCAACAGGCAGTGCTGGAACTTTGCCAGGGTAGCTCATGCAGGAGACTTGGTGTTTTATAAAAACTGTATCGCCAAGGCTATAGCACAAGACGCCTTGGTCTAATTGTCTATTGTGCTGCTGCACTTCATTGAAGATGGACTCCCAGCTGGACCTCCCATCACTCAGTGACAGGGAGCACTGCCCTGCATCCTGATGCAACATTTCCTCCTCTGTTTAAAGAGGTGCTGTGTGCAGGTAGGCTATTTCAGGGACACACTACAGCAGTACAGACAGATGGAAAACATAGAGAGAGGTGGAGCAACTCACAAGAGAAAGTACGAACAGGTTAAGCGGGAGGAGGGTGGAAAAAAACACAATGAGGATTTAAGAGAAAAGACAGACAACCTGGGGAGGGTCAGAGAAGACTGAATGTGAGATAAGAAGAGAAAACAGAGAATGGGAAGGGTAAAGATAACTTAGTAGAGGAGGGCTGAGACAATAGAAGAGAAAGGGCAAGAGAGAGGAGATAGGAGAAGAGGAGAAACAAAGATGGGAAAGGGAAGCAGATAAATTGAGAAGAGAAAAATTTTAAAAGAGGCAGAACTACAAGAAAAGAGCAAACCCATCCCAGCCAAAATACCACATCACCGTCTCTAAGAAGGAGATTCAGGCACCTGGTGCCAGACTGCAGGAGAGGATGGACACACTTGAACCAAGTGATGAAAGGCAAGAGAATAAAATACAATGGAAGTAAAAGGGGGCAGGTTATTGTACTTCCTTGATATTTAGACTGAGCTTTTTAGGGGAGGGACCATCTTTTTATTGTATGCTTATATAGGGTTCAGCACAAAGGGACACAAACCTGACTGTGGTCTCTAAGCACTACTGAATACAAATACAAGTAAAGGGATTTCATATTACATCTGTTTTACAAACAACTCGCTTGGGGAACTACTCCATTCCCTTAACTTCCTATACAAAGCCTCCAGCAAACCTAGCTGCTTCCCTTAACAGTTTTTCATCTTATCTCACTTCCCCCCTCCCATGTTTCTGTCTGAATTATGGACCAATATGTACACTTTCCCAGGTGGGCTGCAGAAACTCTACGAGCTGAAACTGTGTGGTGCTGAACTTGTAATGAAAACCCTTCCACTGGCACTTAGCGTTCCCTTTT
Source organism: Caretta caretta (assembly GCF_965140235.1). Classification (NCBI taxonomy): domain Eukaryota; kingdom Metazoa; phylum Chordata; order Testudines; family Cheloniidae; genus Caretta; species Caretta caretta. The sequence goes on along the minus strand of NC_134216.1, from coordinate 48,300,974 downwards.
CGATAACAAGTATTCTGGATAGGTAACGTTTTTGACTCATCATCACGACAAAGGAATGTTGGCAGGAACCATAATCTGCCATAAAGACTGTAGCTTCTGATTCCTGTGCAATGACATAAAGATCTCTGATTTATATTTTACTTTTAGATTCCGTCAGAAAAAAATGAGCGGTTCCTCCAGTCATATTTTATCCTTAGCTTACACTTTAGAAAAAATGGATCCAGTCCAGAAGGGCCTGATCAGTCCTCCTTCATTTATTTGACAAAGCACATTAGCCATAGCCAAGGATTGGCCCAAACTACATAGATCACAAGTCAAGCGGGCATTATACAAAAGTGACTTAAAGTTCACCTTTGCCCTTTGCTGACAGGGGTTTTTCTCTGAGTGGCCCAGCTCCCCACCATTATGTTGTGCCTGTTCTAACTTATGCTGTCCTGCAATGGCCTTGGGGACGAAAATGCAGCCAAGGATCAGCATAGTGCAGGACCATCTTGGCCACTTCCCTTTTCCTCTGGCCACATCTCATTGCCCTGATATGCCAGGAACAAGGAGGGTGTATGTTTTAAGAGCCCAGAAGATGGCCAGATCCCCTGGAGGATCCCCTTTTATTAGAGTGAAACTTGACTTCAGGAAGGATTATGCAGATTATGTGGCACAAAGCAGCCACACTGCACTGGAGGATCCAGCCAATTGACATTCACTCTTATTTATTCAATTAGTTTGCCTAAGAAAGGACTTAATAGGGACTGCAGGGTTTGGTCCTATATACTTAAACTCTAAGAAATAATGCATATCACACTAACATTGATAACTTAGGGGCTTTCTGTTCAAAAGTTCCAGGCAAGACTAGTTACATTGACTTGTCCATGGTTTCCCCTTAAGTACAAACAATTCTCAAATCTCTAGTTCTTAATCATTTTCACCGCTTTTTGGATGGGCCAAACCTGAGTGGTGCTGCACCCCCTATGCCAGGTTGAAATGCCATTCACTCCCATTTAGCCTGACCACCCCGTGTCATGACAGAGGGGTGCACACAGGGTCGCAGCACCACTCAGGTCTGGAGGGGGTGAGTATATGGGCTGTGACAGGGCCGGGCCAGATGGCTATAGGAGAGTAATTTTTTTTTTTTGAAGCAAAAGATGTTTTTATTTGTATAACACACTTACAAAGTAAAAACAGCAGCATATGCAATGTGTAACACAGCAACCAATCACAATTGTTTTCTCATTAGCTTCAGGGGAGGGAAGTGTTCAAGCTTGCCTGGGCCCAGAGCGGGGGGCTTCCTCGACTCTCATGGTCTTCCACCCTTCCGAGTTACCTGGTGGCCCAGAGCGAGGGGGCTTCATCAACTCTCGTGGTCTTCTACCCCCTCGAGTTACCTGGTGCCATGCCCGAGTGTCACCAACAATTACCTCCTCTGAAAGCATCCAACAAGAGGGGCAGGCTGTGGGGTGGACAATCCGGGGGGAGGGGGGGGCACGTGCACCCACATGTGAAAGGACCCCTCTAAGGTGGTGGTGTCCGCAGCAGCAATGGCTGGGGCCGGGGTCCCTTACTCTCTCCCCCAATCAAAGGGTCAGACAAAGGGACCCGGACGGGGACACGGAGCAGAGAACTCGGACAGCGCCCACCGCTCCTCAAAAGCATCAAGGGAGTCGGTGGACGCTGCCCAGAGGAACTCCGCCCAAATACGTGAACGGACAGAGGATCGGAAAATGGCCCCACAGTCACAGGAAACTCCATCGGCCAACCTCCTCTCTCTGGTTTTATAGATGGCCATTTTAGCCAGGGCCAGGAGGAGGTTAACTAGGAGATCCTGGGACTTTGTGAGACCATGGATGGGGAGTGCGTAAATAAAAAGGTGAGGAGAAAAATGCAACCAAAAACGTAATAGGAGATTTGTGAGGAGCTGGAACAGGGGCTGCAGCCTGGTGCACTCCAAATATACGTGCGCCAGGGTTTCCCTCACACCACAAAAGGGACAAGTATCCGAAGGGTGTGGAGCACGAGCGTGTATAGATGTTTCCTCAGCACGGTTTGGAAGCATACCAGCTGCAGTTAATGCAGCCAGCTCGCCGTAAAAGGGTGAGGGGGTCGATTGGGTCTATGGGGCAGGGGTCCAATTAAAAGGTCCGGCGGGCCTGGGGTAGAGGATGGGTGGGGTGCACTCTCGCGCAAGGCTCGGTTGACATAAGCCCGAGCAGCGGGGGTCAAAGCGGCCTTCACCTCCTGAAGTACGCGCCGGGGGGTACGGGGTCTGGAGAGCCCCATGCGCCGAGTGAGCATCAGGGGATCCAGCCAGTCTCTCCGGTCATAGTCCAGGAGGCCTCCGACCCTCGTGACTTCCGCCAGGACCAACCTCCGGAGCACTGAGCGGGACTCCGCCACCTGCACACGGAGCTGGGGGTTGTGTAGCAGGGGCTCCGTGAGGAGATCTGCTCCCACGGTGGCCACCACGGACCTGGTCGTTAGAAACAGTTTCCAGGTCCGGAGGAGGTCCTGGTAGAAGACCGGCAGCCTGGAGAGGTCTCGCGGAAAACCCCTTGGACAAAGATAAAAGAGCTGCCGGTCGTATTGGAGCCCTTGGAAGCGGTGCAGGAAGGCGTGCGCCAGTATGCTCCACGCCGAACAACTTGCACTATAAAAGAGCCTCTGCAGGGCCTGGAGGCGGAAAACGCGGACCTGAGTGTACAGACACTTCAGGCCCTGCCCTCCTTCCTTCGGGGGTAGATGAAGAACTCCAACAGGGGCCCAGGGCATTCCTGACCAGAAGAACTCTAGAATCAATCTCCGGAGGTGGGTCAGGAAACCCGGGGCCGGGGCCAGGGTGTTGAGCCGGTACCAGAGCGTGGACTGGACTAGTTGGTTAAGCACCAGTGCTCTCCCTCGGAGGGAGAGACATCGGAGTAGCCTCGTCCATTTCCGGATCCGTTCTATCACCCCGCCCTCTAAATTTTGCCAGTTCTCCGGCGGGGAAGGGTGCGTGGCAGAAAGGTAAACGCCGAGATAGAGCAGTGGACCCGCACTCCACCGGATGGTCTGAAGCGCGGGTGGGAGGGAGCTCACCTGCCGCCAGTCCCCCACCGCCAAGCCAGAGCTCTTGACCCAGTTGACTCGGGCGGAGGAGGCTGCCGAATAGATAGCCTCGCGCCAAGTCGCCCGGGTCCTGGACCACGAGGAGTACGTCATCGGCGTATGCCGACAGGACCAGACGCAGCTCCGGCTCCCGCAGCACCAACCCTGTCATCCTCCTGCGGAGGAGACAGAGGAAAGGCTCGATCGCCAGAGCGTACAACTGGCCCGAGATGGGGCACCCCTGCCGCACTTCTTGCCCGAAGCTGACCGGTTCAGTCAGGGTCCAGTTGAGCCTAACCAAACACTCCGCGGAGGCACACAGCACCCGGAGAAAACTCACAAACTGAGGTCCGAATCCAAATGCCCGCAGAGTGCTCAGGAGGTACCCATGGTCTACTCTATCGAACGCCTTCTCCTGATCAAGAGACAGGAGGGCGAACGACAGACCATCTCTCCGCCCGAGTTCCAAAAGGTCTCGGACTAGAAAGAGGTTGTCGAAAATGCTGCGACCCGGGACAGTATAGGTCTGGTCTGGGTGGATCACGTCCACCATCACGGACCCTAGCCGCAGCGAGATTGCTTTCGCTACGATTTTGTAATCCGTGCTAAGGAGTGAGACGGGACGCCAGTTTCGTAAATCGCGGCGGTCCCCCTTCTTCGGCAGCAAGGTGAGCACCGCTTGCCTGCACGACAGAGGGAGGACCCCGCTCTGCAAGGACTCAGCCCAGACGGTGACTAGGTCTGGGCCGAGGATGTCCCAGAACGTGCGGTAAAACTCCACGGTCAGCCCGTCCATGCCCGGAGATTTATTGCTGGGCATGCGACGGAGGGCTTCCGAGAACTCGGCCAGGGTGAGAGGCAGCTCGAGTCGGTCTCAGTCGCCCACACTGACCGTGGGGAGTTCCTCCCAGAGCACCCTGCAAGTGCCAGGATCGGTCGGATCCGGGGAGAAAAGTCACGGGCCCTCCCACACATCTCCTCCGGATCCGTGAGGGGGGTGCCGTCTTCGGCAAGAAGGCAGGTGACGTGTTTCTTGGCCCCCCTCGTTTTCTCCAGGGCATAGAAGAAGCGGGAGCCGCGGTCCATCTCCCGAAGGAGACGGATGCGGGACCGAACGAAAGCACCTCGGGCCCGGTGGTCCTCGAGGGCCCGGAGCTCCTCCCGCTTCTCCCGGCTCCGCAGAGGGACGGGTCCTCGGGGTTGGCGGCCAGGCACCTCTCCATCTCTAAGACCTCCCGTTCCAGCTGCTCTATCGCCGCATTTCGCCGTCGGCTGGTGCCCCGAGTGTAGCCACGACAGAAGAGCTTGGCGCGCACCTTCCCGAGATCCCACCATCGCCGCACCGAGGGAAAGGCACGCCACTGCTCTCGCCAGGCCAGCCAAAACTCCCGGAAGGACGTCACGAAGCTCTCGTCCTCCAACAGGCTGTTGTTAAAGTGCCAATAGGCCGGCCCCGGTCTCTTTGCATGGAGGGAGACCGTTATGGTGACTAAATGATGATCGGAGAATGGGGCCGGCCAAATGGCGGAGGAGTGGACCTGTGAAAGATGGAAACAGGATAAGTAAATACGGTCCAACCGAGAGTGGTGTGACCGATGGGCCTCCACCCGGACAAAAGTGAATGTGGAAGTGTCATCTGGGTGATGGTCACGCCAGACGTCCACTAGGGAGTGATGTTCAACTATCCCTCGGAGAATATTCGCGGCGGCCGGGCTCGGCTTGGCCCCTGAGCGGTCCCGTTCCTCGAGGGTGGTGTTAAAGTCCCCTCCCAGGACCAGGCACTCGTGCGAATCTAGGGTGCCAAGAAAGTCGGACACCTGCTGATAGAATTGTGGCCGCCTTGAGCTGATTTGCGGGGCATAGATGTTAACAAGATTGACCACAAGCCCCTCCATACGGACTCGAAGGTGCAGCAGGTGGCCGGCACGGCCTCAGTGACCCCTAGCACCTCAGGCCGTAGGTTGGGGGAGAACAGGGTCGCCACTCCAGCTTGCCAAGTCATGAAGTGGCTAAAGTATGCCCCGTCCCCCCACTCCAGCCGCCACCTGTCCTCGGCGGTCGGGTCCGTATGGGTCTCCTGCAGGAAAACTACAGAGTACCCCCGTTCCCGAAGGTAAGAGAGCACCTGGGACCTGCGGAGAGCCATCCTACAGCCCCTGGTATTCAGGGTCGCAATAATAAGAGGCGTCATGCGGAGGGCTGGGGGGGTGGGAGTTTCTTGTTGGCGGGGGTGTTCAGGGCCCCCGGCGGGTTGCGAAGCAACCCGTGACCCATCCTGTGGATGAGTAGATCGTGTCGGAAGCCGCGGGCTCACTCGTAGGCCGCAGCACCGCACCTTCCTTGCCCCCTGCCCTCCTGTATAAGGGCCCTTGTGGCCTGGAGGATTTGGTCAAAGTCCCCCCATAGCTGAAGAGCCAGCTGTACCCTATTGCGGGCGCCACGGGTGTGTTCTAGGAACTTCCGTAGTACATGCCGCAGCTCATGGGGGGGTGGGGTTACGATTTCCGGGGTATTCCCTGGTGGGACTCTTAATACAGCCTTGTGGTCCGCTAAGGCGGGTAGACAGGGTGCGGACCACCGACGGGGCATCTGACAGGCTGGGGTTATTAAGTTCATTTCATGCCTTGGGGTGGAAGGGGATGGCAGGGAAAAAATTGCAACGCCTAATGGGTCGCAACTAGAAAGTGCAAAGACTGCTCCCTGGGGGGGATCTGCGAAAGGTGGAAAGGAAATAACCCCAGGGGCGGCATTAGCATTGCAAGAGGAGGGGACTTGGGCAGGGACAGGGGTGGGGGCAGGGGCAGGGGTAAGGCTCTGGGGTTCAAGAGGCAAGCAGCTGAAGGAAAGTGCCTCCTGAGCAGAGTCAAGGGTTAAGGGGTAAGGGAGAGGGCTCCCATTAATGCTAGGCGCTGGCTCCATGGTGGTCTTAGCGGCCATGGCATCAGGTGGTGGACCACCTTCTGCAGGGTGCTCACCCGGGAAGGCAATTAGGGGGAGGGAGCATGGGGAAAGGGAGGCTGGGGTAAGGTTGCCCAGGTCGAGGCTAGCCGGCAGCAGATCATCCCCTTCAAATCTAGGGCCTCAATCTCCGCGTACACGGGGGAGAGGCCAGCTCCTGCCACCCCGGGAGCCTCTCCTCTAGGGCCCGCCTCAACGGTCGCCTTGGGGTCCGCGGGGGTTCAGGTGGTATCCAGGCAGAAGGGGCGTCCTCAGGAGTCTCGGAGGGGAGGGTCTCCCATGGAGGGGGGATTCTGCCCTCCAATGCCAGTCCGTCTTCCCCTCCCGACACCAGCGGATGGATCTCACTCGTGGCCGTAGCGGGAGGCTCAATATCAGTGCCTCCTTTTCTGGTCTTCCGGGGGGCTTCCGCGTCGGATGGATGCAGCGGAGCTCGAGCCTTCCGCTTGCCTCGCTTCCCCTGGACTAGGGTCCAGCCCTCCATAGCATCATCTGGGGGTTGGTTATCAGGGGTCGTGTCGGGGGGGGCGGAGGCGATGGTTCAGGGGTTCAGGGGGGTAGCGGTGAGGCAGCATGAGGGGTGGGGGTTTCTCCTTGGGGCGGGCCCTCTCCTATACGCAGTAATATCCTTGCCACACCCTCCTCCATAGGCTCTGCTGGATTGGTAATAGCAAGGGTGGAACTCCCTTGCTTGCCCAGGCATTGTAGGGAAGGTATCTCTTGGGCCCGTACGGGAGCAGCGATGGATCGAGTAGGAGGAGGGTTGGTTTCAGGTGCCGGGCAGCCAGGGGCGTCAGCAGCGACGGGGCCGATGTCCTGCCGGGTCTCGGGGGTTTCGGGTGCCCCTCCGCCCCGGGCCAAAGGGCAGTCTCTGCGGACATGCCCTGCTGAGCGGCAGAGGTAGCACCGGGCCTCTCCGGTGGAGTAAAAGACCCGATAGCGGGCTCCTTGGTAGGGGACTAGGAAAGACCCCTCGAGCGCCTCTCCGTCACACGCCCCTGCCGGCGGAACGAAAGGACGTGACGGAGGGTGGGGTCCCTGCAGCCCAACGGGAGAGGGCTGATGACAGAGACAAGTTTCCCCAGAGTGGACAGAGCGGGCAACAGGGCAACATTGGGTAAGAAGGGAGGAACAGAGGTGAGGACGAGGCGAACGCCCAGATCTTCTAGCGGCTCTAGGGGGACAAACCCCCCCCCCACCGCCAGGCCCCTCTCCACCGCCTCCTGGGTGGCAGCCTCCGAGGCTAAGAAAAAAACTACCTTCCCATACATCTTGGAGGCCGCCACAATAGCCGTGGGTCCTACCACCTTCGCCAACACCTGCACATATGTCTCCACGTGGGGCGAGGCGGGCACCAGGAGGCAACGGACACCGTGCCTCCTGGTCAAGGCGGGGAAAGGGCCCCGGCCGCTGGTGATGGTGGCGGAGGCGGGGGGGGGCGAGATGATGAGGCGGCAGGCAGGGGGGAGCCCGTCACCGCTCGGGCCTACGTCCTGGGGGCTGGGGGAGGGACAATCGCAGAGCTGGTGGAGGGAAACTCAGGGAGGGGCGCCACGGTTGATGACGAGGCCACAGCGGTGCGGGCAGCCCCTGCCATGGAGGGCCTAGTGGTTTTAGCGGGGCCCTTTCCTTTCTTCCCGTCCTGGCCCTTCCGGCCAGCTGGGGGGGGGTTCCTAGAATCTGGGGGGGCGGTGGGTGCAGCAGCAGCAGTGATCACCCCGGTGCCTCCTGCCGCCGGTGCCCCAGCGGGGGGGGGGGTGGCAAGTATCTTAACAATAGTGGGGGGGGGACCTGGGGGTCGGGCAGGGGGGGAGGTGGGGGAGGGACAACTGATGTTGTTGGAGGGGCCTCGCCCCTCTCATTCCCCGCCATTGTGAGCAGGGAGAGACGGGGAGACACCGGAAGGAGGAGAGGGAGGGGGAAACAGAGTTACCGCTCCTCCCTGCTGGGCTGCAGGGGGGGGGGGGGAATGCCGAAGGGGTTGGACTGGGAGGGGGGGGAAAACAAATCAGGGTCCGGTAATAGGGGCAAGCTGTGGGATAAGCAATCCGGGGGGAGGTGCAGACCCACGCACGTTTGTCCAAAGAGTCTCGTTTGGTCGGCTGTTATATCCGGTCCGAAAGGCAAAGTTCAAAGCGAACAGCTGGATCCGAAGGGAGATGGCAGGTTGCCAGCAGGGACAGACGGCGGGGGGGCCGTGACAGTTGTAGTAATGGTGGGGGGGTGGGCACCGATGCATCGGGGGGGAGGCTCCGCGCCACACCCCCTGTGCCGCCACAAATGCAAGTAAACCACAGTCAAACTCCCCCCCACGAGAGTATAATTCAGAAAATTACTCTGTCTTACGGCCCCCTTCATGATGATTTGTAGCTTCCCCGGATTATTTCTCCTGTCTTCTGAAATCTTCTTCTCCAGCTGTGTTGGCTGTGTTCCAAGGCTTCCAGCCGGCCGAAAAAAATTACAAAAATAAGCTGACAGCAAAACGGCTGGGTCTGGGGGCTTCCACTCCCCTCTCCGGATGGCAGGTCGGCAATCTTCCCCCCCTCCGGGGATTTCAGCTGAGGCAAATAGCTGCGCCCGGGAACAGGCGTGGGGGGGGGGGGTGCTGGCGGCAATTTGGCAGCTAACCAGCACTCAGCAGCAACAGAGAAACGGCAGAAAAACAAAACGAAAACAAAAAAGCATCTGGCCCAGTCGGAGGGGAAAACTAAGGCAGGTTCAAAAAGTAAGAAAAATCCAGACCAGGGGGCTTTAGGAAAGAATAGAAAGCAGATAGCTGAGGAGCAAGCAAAGGACGTTCTGTTTCCCAACGGGGAAGGTTTCAGAAGAATCAGGAACCTTCTGGAGACAATTAAGACAGGCTGATTAGAACACCTGCAGCCAATCAAGAAGCTGTTAGAATCAATTAAGGCAGGCTAATCAGGGCACCTGGGTTTTAAAAAGGCGCTCACTTCAGTTTGTGGTGTGCATGTAAGGAGCTGGGAGCAAGAGGTGCTAGGAGCTGAGAGTGAGAACGCGGACTGTTGGAGGCCTGAGGAGTACAAGCATTATCAGACACCAGGAGGAAGGTCCTATGGTGAGGATAAAGAAGGTGTTGGGAGGAGGCCATGGGGAAGTAGCCCAGGGAGTTGTAGCTGTCTCACAGCTGTTCCAGGAGGCACTCTAGACAGCTGCATTCCACAGGGCCCTGGGCTGGAACCCGGAGTAGAGGGCGGGCCCGGGTTCCCCCCAAATCCTCCCGACTCCTGGTCAGACACAGGAGGAGTCGACCTGGACTGTGAATTCAGAAAAACGGCCAAGCTGAGGGCTGCCGTGAAGCTCCAAGGCGAGCAAATCCGCCAATAAGTGCAAGACCCACCAAGGTAGTGCAGGAACTTTGTCACAGGGCTTATTGGCAAATCTGTGCCCCCCCCACTCACACAAACACACATTAACTTGCACTCTGGAGACCCTGCATATTGAACACACACTTCTTGTCCCCAGAGATCCCTTTTTGTTCTTAAAAAGAAAAGGAGGACTTGTGGCACCTTAGAGACTAACCAATTTATTTCAGCATGAGCTTTCGTGAGCTACAGCTGTGGCTCACGAAAGCTCATGCTCTAAGGTGCCACAAGTCCTCCTTTTCTTTTTGCGAATACAGACTAGCACGGCTGTTCCTCTGAAACCTTTTTGTTCTTTGAGATCTGATGCATTTTCAGCGAAATGTAATTTCAGATTCTTGCACTGAAATAACTTCTTTAGCACATAATAATAAGCTCATTTCTTCCCTTTGAAGTTTTGCTCCCAAAATCACTAGTGCCCTTTTTGTTTCCCAGCAGAATTTTATTCACCATTATGAATTTTCCCAGCAATGTAACATTTCTAAATAATTCAACATGCTTTGCTGCAACACACTGTTGGGTTATCAGAAATACCTAACACCAGAATATCTTTTCTGACCCAGACACCTATACATTTGTCTTCCTATAGCACCTAGCACAATGAGTATGTCTTCACTGCCACTAAACACCCACAGCTGTTCCATGTAAGCTGACTCAGGCTCGGGCTATTTAATTGTGGTGCAGATCTTTGGGCTTTCTTCATAGGTCTCTACAAATGCAAATACCTAGGAGCGAACTAACAGAGAGAGATCCCTCCAGCCTCCTAACCATTTTGGTTGCTCTTCTCTGACCATTTTGGTTGCTTCTCCCTCTGTTTTGTTAATATCTTTCTAGTAATGAAATGCCCAGAAGTTAACATATATTCCAGGTGCAACTTCATCAAAAATGTAGAGAGGATATCCTTTATCTTTTACATAAAGGGCCTGATCTAAATGGAATGGAACTACTCCCACTGACTGCAATGGGTTTTGGATCAAAAACACTTCATGTCTATACATATGAATGTGTCCCTACATCTTGGTTTCTTGGTAAAGTTGTTCATTTTTACCTATGAAAAGTCTTAAATGGTTGGGATCTGACCCACCTTACTCTCCATGCAGTTCTACTGCAGTTGACATTAGTGAAGATGCTTGAGCTGGAGTCCCCTTCTCTTAAAAGAGAGGGAGGCTGCTGGCAGGATGTTCTTTATAAGGGGTCTATGACTTTAGTTTGAAATAGACAAAACATTTTACCTGGAGAGCATGCTGCAAAGCCATCTATTTTCATGGGCTCTGTGGGAGGGAGAAGGCACCCAAGGTTTGTATTTAAAGGAGGATGAATACTTTTGTTTGCTTAACTTATGGGATGAGAGGGGACTGCTGCTTTATGTCCAGCTTCTGCAGGAACTGTATGTTTAATGTATATAAATGGCACTGGGCATAGGATAGGCACTTTTAAATGTTTTATTATAAATCCAAACAAATAAATAGGCAGCATAAAATTGCATTGGACTTTTATGCTACCATATCACATGGCAGACTCATAGAATAGTTCACCCACTCTCAAACCAAAGGCCTTTTGCAGCATCCTGTTTTCCAGCATCTGCCTCTGAGTTTGATTACTAGTCCCCTAATGCAGTAGGTTTTCCAAGCTGAATCTCTTATTTCCTGCCTATACTTTAACTTACCAAGGTCCCTTTATATTATTCTGTCCTCTCTGCTGTTCACCACAATTCTTATTGTAGCATCTTTTGGAAATTAATGAAATGGGCTCTGTATTCCCCTTCTAGCCCATTAATCAAGAAGTGAAATAAAACCAGACATAAAATTAATCCCTGGACACCCTACTAGATGCATCTCATCAACTCCACCCATTGTCATTTACCATTTGTTACCTTTTGTATGTGGTTAGCTGATTTTCAAGCCATACAATAATATCTGGAAGCAGAATGTATATGAAATGAGGAAGGAAAAGCCAGTGAGAGTTCTACCCACCTATGCAAAGGGCTAAATTTGATATCCAATTTCTATTCTTGGAGTAGTCAGTGGGTCACAGTGTTGCCTTGGATGAATCATTCAACCTCTCCATTCTTCAGTTTACCCATCTGTAATATGGGGATGGGGGGGCATGGATCAGCATTCACATCACACTCCCTATCAGTACCCAGCCCGGGCCAGGGAAGCTAATGATCCAACCGACGGACCAAATTCAGTAATGAATCCTGGTCACATGCCACCTGAGTCACATTGTGCATATGCTAAGAAGAAGAATATGGCAATAATAATTCTTAATTACCATGAGGCTTAATTGGTTAATGTTCAAAAAGTACTTTGAGATTCTTGGGTAAAAGGTGCTATATAAATGCAAAGTGGTACTACAACACTCATAACAATTCTTGTTTATTTTTAATCTGAATCTCTCCTTGCTCAAGTTCATGGTATGCCTTTATCTTTAGCCTGAACAGAATTATTCCAAACTCACTATATGCTTTGCTAAATTTTGTGTGTATCATAATTTGGTCTCTATCGTCTCAGTTTTTTAGGAGTAAATGTATTCCATTCTCAATAACTATGGCTTCTGGACTCTTTCCAACACTAAAATGTCCTTTCTTCAACCTGGTGACCAAAACTGTACACGTTGGTACAAAAGAATCCTAACAAGAGCCTTATGTAATGGGATCAGTAATCAATAGTTTCTTTCCTTGTGACTAATTCCTCTGCTTACATAATTTGACAAGCTTGTAGTCCATAGAAGGATGGCTGCATTGCTTTTACTGGCCAGATACTGAGCTGATGTAAATAAGCACAATTCCTCTGAAGGCAACAGAGACGTGTCCATTAACGTCAACTGAGGATTCATACATTCACAGAGTCTCAGGCCAGAAGGACCATTAGATCATCTAGTCTGACTTCCTGTATATCACAGGTCACCAGCACCACCCAGCTACCAAACCCAACAATCGAAAGTAGACCAAAGTATTACAATCTTCAGGAGACTAAGGGAATGACTTTTAGCTAGAAAAATAAATTAGTTGTCCTTGGGATACACCATAATGCAGAGAAGCATTTGCACAGGGCAGAAGGTAACTGAAACACACCACTTTCTTTAATTCTTTAATCTGTGACTGCCTGGTGAAACAGACAAGTATAACTAGCCTATGTGATATTACTCCACAACTAGAAACAGTGGGGTTGAGCAGAATGTGACAAAAAATCTCAGAGATCACAATTCAGAGTTCAGAGTGCTATCTTGATTTGGGTGACAATGAAAGTGCTATCAAGAAAATATTTACAAGGACGTTGTAATATGTTAGCAACACAAACCCTGGACCATGTCCTGGCTTTACCTGTCTTAGTAGTCACACATCATTAATCAGATCCCCTTAGCAATGGCTACGTAGTACTAACACATTTGCCAAACACTGCCCTCTGCCATTGTTAGAGTCCAAGTCTCCACCTCACCCGATCATCAGTGATGATCATGAGGAAGCACTTCACCAGCACAGTGCCACCCTGGTTCCTGGTGGGTGGGACTGGTCTTCCTGGGAGAGACAGTGATCTTCATATCTTTACTCACACAAATCCCTATTCAGCAAACTACATAAGCATTAACCTCTTAAGCTTATGCATAAACATTAACCTCTTAAGCATATGCTTAAGCTTTGCCTACACTTCCATCTTCCTGGAAAATATTGATATTATGATGTCTATGGGCAGGCATGGATACCAGATATTGCCATAACTACACCATCAAGTATTGAATCTGTATGCTGAAGCCTTAAAGAACCAGTAATGTCTTAGAGAATTTTGAAAAAAGATTTCATTGGGGACAATTTGCTTATCCATCATGCATTTTCTAAATTCTGCTTTGTTATTACTATAAACTTTGTATGAAAACATTTTTTTTTTAATTCTGTATGCAATGTTGCATTTGATTGATTTGAATGAGCCATGAGCCTGAGACTGTACACAGAACTCTCCCTGCAGTCAACTGGAGTTCTGAGTATGGACCGATCGGAGAAGCTAGCCCTAGAAAGCATGATGCCACAAATACAACATTAGGCAAATTAATTTCTAAATCTAGTGAACACAAACAAAATTAACTCTCAGAAACAAAGATTCTGTTTCAAAGTAAATATCACCTTTTGTTTTGTTTTTTTAATTAGAAAGTAGAAATAGTGACATTTTGCATCCCTCCTGCAGAGTAAAATAATACCCAAGAGCCAGGACAGAAGGAAATATTGAAAGAAAAAAACATCCTTCCCTGAAAAACCTCAGACCCCTGTTTAAGAAAACATTACTGAGGTTACTGACAGCCCTAGTGACTGCTTAGTTACAGTGCATTTGGTCTACAGTTCTTTCAGAAACAAGCCACAAGCTAGAAAAATATTTTAAGATATTGCACTAGCAGACCAGGGAGTCAGATCTACCAAACAAGCAAATAAAGACTTTCTGCAAGGTCCCCTTTTCTTTAAAGAGCTTGATCTCATTTGGAGTCAGATTCAACAATGCTTACTCATGCTGAATAGTCCTGATTGCGATGAACAGCCACACTAGCATTTCTGTTCAATCTGGGCTTTCATGAGACTACTCATGTGAGTAAAGGCTACTCAATAATTATAGTTTTCTGATGAGTACAGGAACAGGGGAGGATTCACAGATACAAACCCATCACCAGTTTTGATTGGAATGTAGATATAGTGCACAGGTCTCTACAGTGAAAAACAGTTTTTGCCTGAGAAAATCTGCTCATTACGCAAGAGACAAAACACACTAACACATACACAAAAAAATGAGCTGGGGACAACAAACTAGTATAACCCCTTCCCTAAACAGCAGCAGCCACACAATAGTCAGCAGTTTCAAGCCCAGGAACAACAATTCTCTACTGAAGTGAGCAGAACAAAGGAGAGAGAAAAGCAGATCAGCATCCTTAAAAAAAAAATCCTCACATCCATGCTAAATTCCTTCACATGGAGCCTACAATGATGAGCACATTCAAAATTCTTAAGACAGAAATAAGTTTCCTATTTTTCCTAAATTGAGGGAAACGTGATTTGTGGCTGCTTTTAACAAAATTGTAAGCATGAACTAATACAGCTTTATTCAGCTAAGAATTTAGCTAAACTGGAACAACAGTTCAGAAAACACTTTTCAAAGACAAGGAAGAATTCATCAGTTTGAGGAATGTTCTTGTAACTAGGCCCACTTTTTCACTTCATTGTTTTAAAGCCAACTTCTGAGGTAAAATTCACATATACAATATGGTCTGAAGTGAAGACCAGCAATCCTTAGCAAGATCCCCTGTCCCTCCCAGCTGGCCCAAGAGTATTCCACATTAAGCAGGTCACTGTCAGCTCTTTAGAGGTGTAGCAATTAATAATAAATTTTACTATGCAATATTTACAGCTGTAATAATAAAGCCAACCAAAAAAACAACAATATAAATAAGAAACACATTCATGAAACATAAAGGAACAACTAGTTTCTGAAAAGGAACATAAAGGAAGTTAATAAGTGAAGAGTATAATACAATAGAGTCTACTATGAGACAAGACACGGTGAGATTGCAGGAGAAACAGGGAAGGACAATGCTTTAATTGCCTGCTCCTCATAGGAAATCGAGTGCAGGACTAAGTAGGTTGCTATGCTGCTTTGAAACCAAAGAGATTACTTGTGACACCTTAAGAGACTAACAAATTTATTTGGTCATAAGCTTTCGTGGGCTAAAACCCACTTCATCAGATTCATGGCGCAGGCCAAGGGACGTACTGGCTGCTGCTTCCAACAGCTCCCATTAGCCTGGAGCAGTGAACCGCGGCCAGTGGAAGCAGCGATCAGCCGAACCTGCTGATGCAGCAGGTAAACAAACTGGCCTGGCCCTCCAGCAGCTTTCCCTGCACAAGCAGAGGAACAAGCTTGGGAACCACTGTATTACTCTAATCTTTGTAGTCACAAGGGTAAGCTTTATCTACAAGTACGTTCTGCTCTGTTTTATTCAGGTTCTCATAACATGCCCATCAGCCTGGTATCTGAACACCTAGGAGAAGACAGAGTCTTGAGTCTGAACCCCCATGACCACTTGCCCATCCTAACACTGGAAAAGGGGTTGCCTGTGCCCAGGAGCCTCTCTCAGTGCAATGCTGTGAGTTAGATAAAGGAAAGGCCTCTGTCCCGAAGGGTTTACAAATGTCTCTGAAACCCACACAAAGTGAATTCATGACTTAATAATATAAGGAAAATACTAGTTTCCCCTACTCTTGCCTTCCCATATCTTGTCTACTCTCTCTCTCTCTCTCTATTGTGAACTATTCATGGTAAATGATGTTTTACAGAAGTGAGTACACTGTCAGTACTTTAAAAATGTATTATTAACAATCATTACTCATTAATCTAATAGACAACTAATTTGCAAGCAATGTGGAGAAGGTTTCTTTGTTACATCCCAAGATGTAAAATAGATGAGAGTGTTGAAATTTGGCATCTATCTTGTCAGTTGCACAATTTGTATTGAGAGATTTTAGTAAAATATTCATTACTACTTCATTATTTAGATTTGCTACCTTATAATCTATTATGCTCATATTTCATTGGCGAAATAATAGGGTTTATAGGCCTTTCTGAGTAAGTTTTAAGGAAGGACTCAAAGGAGAATAGGGTGGAGGTATGGTATACTCTGTCAGGGCATAAATGATGTGGAAGATGGCAGTGACATGTAAGTAAGAGTGAAAGGAGAACACAGAGGGGGGAGAGGATGGGGTTAGTCATGCAAATTGGGCAGAGTGAAAGGGGGAAAGGAAGAAGGAGAAAATGTGAGAGCAAAAGAATGCACAGGAACTAAGTTTTGCAGGGCCTTGGAGGCAAAGACAAGAGGCCAGCTTCTGACCTGGTGTAAATCCACTGAATGGAGCTACATCCATTTACATCAGCTCAGAATCTGGCCCAAAGAACTTACATTTTATATGGACAGTGATGCCACAGTAGTGAAGGAATTTGAGGAGTTTGTCCCTCTTTCTCTGTTAGAACTGTCTGGCATGTGAACCGTGTAAAATCTTTTGAGTTTTTTAAGGCCTGGGGAAGGATCAAGATATAGTTCAGACCTTTGCTGTTGCTATTATTTAGCTGGGGACATTGGGTTTACAGTGTAGCAGTGTATTAATGTAGAGACATAAAGGTTACCTTTGCAACAGTGATATATTGCAGTTTCCTTTGCAGCAGAAAGGGTGAGATACCTCTTGTTGTTTGTTGGGGGCTTTTAAGGAAAGTTTTGACTTTACAGAAAAAAAAATCCTATGGAAAGATCCTCAAAACTACAACAAACATGGGTTTCAATTGCTGGGAATTCTCTAGTCCCCTGGCAGTTACTAATGTTCACCAAAGTGTGTGACAATGGGAACAAACTGGGCAATTATATAGAGGAAATTTGGCATGTACCGTAATAAAATATTTTTACGTCAACAGTCGTGTGTACCTTTTTTCTATTAATATAAGCCTCAACAAGAGCCTTTCTAGAAGGAGACAGACAATGTCCAAATGTTATCCAGCAGATTAGAATCCAGCTATAACTCTATTTTCCCCCACCCAAAAAAAATATTAACTTTGTCTTCAAGGTGCTGAATTGCATAAGCTGCCAATGCACTCTGTAAAAAAAAAAAAAAAAAAAAAATAAGGCAAGGAAATGAGCCATTACATCATTCAACAGCCTAACACTCTACTCATCAGTTCCCCTTCTCAATCTCAGCTACCTGCCTTCTACCCCACATATGTCCACCTGCATTCTGAACAAGGAGTGGCACCTGTTGGCCTCCAATCATCTTTACTGCCAGTGGATGAATTCTTCCATTTGGATGATTAATAGAGGGCTTGTGCGGCTTTTGTAAATTCCACTCCTGAGGCATGTTTAGCAGCAAGTCTCCCCCTGTTATGGTGGGAGGGGACAGGGATAGGGAGACTTACAGCTGAAGGGCTCTCAGGAAAAGCGTTTCCAGCTCCACACCTAAGGTAGCCTCTCCCTCCTGTTTCCCTAGAGGGGAGTTCTGGCCTAACACATGCCAACTGAGCAGGTCTGTCACATTGGAACTACAGCTGTGAAGGGTAAAAACCTCCCTGGGAGGTAGTGGGAATGTAGATGATGCATAATACAGCACCGTTGTGGGGAGCCCATGCTATCTGTGCTGAGGCAGCAACGTATACAGACTGGGCTCCTCCCTTGCTCTGCTGGTCTCCCCTCTAAATCCCCTTATTCCTCTACTCTCACAACTCCTCTCAAGACTCTCATTTTCCCCAGACAGCCCATCTCTCCTTCATGCCTCTCCAAGCTCCCAGCTTCATACCTCCTGCTGGCCAGCCTGCGTCTCTGGCTCACCAGGGTCTCTGAGGTGAGCAGATCTAGTGAGTCAGGAAGGAAGATTGAAGCAAAAGTAGCTGCTGGAGCCAGACAGCTCTGTCAGCTAATCTTGGCAAATCTCATTTCAGTTTTGGCTAGTAAGGGGAATAACACTAAGTGCACTGTGGCTGCTTTGAGCCATTCCAGTGATACAAGAGAGCTGTAAACCCAGGTTACGTGGTCAGTACAGCCAGGCTGATGGCGGCTTTGTGTTGCCAGAATGGCCCAAAGCAGTGGAAGGGAGGAGTTTGTAAGGACTGTGGATGTTTAGCTAGAAGTACTCAAAGAAATATAAGGAAACATGGCAAAACTTCACAATGAACATTTTAAAGCATTCCCTGTATAAAAAGCTAGTTAATATTCACTTTAAAAATTATAATGCCAATTCAATTGTCCTCTGAAGAGTTATTATGCCAAATTTGAAGACAAAATCCGATCACTGAAGTATGAAACACAGGGATTTTATTCCTGTTTGAGGAGTAAATTTCAACGCACCCCTGACTATGGAGTCATTGCTGATGCCTCCATAATTAAAACTAAATCATGAAATACAAAAGGGCAAATATATAGTAATGCTAATTTTTGGCATGCACAGTTTTCTAGCGTAATAAGTCCATTGTTTCAGGCTCACAACTATAACCAAATTTTAAATAAATTCTCTCTCATCTCAGTAAGAATTCAGTCACATCTGAGCTGCTGTTCTCTTATCCGTTATACTGGAGTGGGGACGGGGGGAAGAGGGCAGGGGGAAGGACCATCTGCCAGGCTTGGCAAGGTAAACTTAAAATGTTCCACACACACCAAGCCTATGAGAAAATAATGGGGCTTGTGCACATACTTCCTATTCACTTGATACACACAACAGCAACGTTATTTTGTAAACCTTTAAATCAAACTGGCAAATAATCTGATTATATTTATGAAAATAACAGGGGCATTAATGTGAGCGATTAAAAGATACTGACTATTTATTTAAGACCATTAGATTTTCATCTAAAGCAATGGGTAAGTAGCTCAGCTCACTAAGCCTCTGACTTGTTTCAGTCTCCCTGACCATTAGGGTGACCAGACAGCAAGTGTGAAAAATGGGGGTGGGGGTGGGGCGTAATAGGCGCCCATATAAGACAAAGCCCCAAATATCGGGACTGTCCCTATAAAACTGGGACATCTGGTCACCCTACTGACCATCCCAAATCAATTGCTGATGTTCCTGGCTGGGATTCTTTGCACTGGTTGTAAAAGGGCAAGTTTCTTTTGTCTCCCTGCACTGTGTAGGAAGAGGAAAACAGCCTGCATAATAAAGTAGTCCCTAAACTTCCATTTGGCTTAAAAAGCAGGAAGATCAGCTGTAATCGTGTCCAGTGAGTTGAAAAAAGAGGAACCTCGTAACTGATTGACTAGCTCTGCCTTTACAAGGGAATGTTCCATGCCCAAATTCCAGAATTGGTCCAATGAAAATGGTATGAATTCTCAGTCACAAAAGAAGAATTGGTACTAACTACAATGGCCTTAGTACCACAATGTTGCAAGCATGACATTTGCTCAAAAGAGAAATATGGTAACTGCCAATGTAGGGGCAAGAAACACAAGGATATAGCTCCAAAACCATGATTGATAGATGAAAGAGGGAGAGGAAGGAAGATAATTTTACACATTATATGGTCCATTACTCCACTATATCACTGTTTTTACTATTTACTTGTTTAAATATCTCTAGAGCTGCTGCTACAATACAAAACTGCCTGCTGAGCCACTCAAGGAACAAGAGGCCATGTGGGTAAAAAGATATTCCCAGATTTTCACAAGTACTGCATTGATCAGCCATATGCCATACAGTTTGACATAAGTTACGACTTTGCTTCTAGCATAAGCAGATGAAGAAGAGGAGGAAATCATGACTTGACAGTTTGTTTTTTGTAGACCAAATTCTGAAGGGCCTTGTGGTGGGACAGAGCCCCACCCCCTGAGAAAAAGGGCTGAACCAGGCCAGAGAGGTTGCGCAGACCAGCAGCCAATCAGTGAAGGCCTGGGGAGAGCCAATCAGGGCAGGGGAAGGGGCAGCTAATCAGGACCGGGCTAGGTCCTATATAAAGGCTTCCCAGCTAGGGAGAAGGGCAGTTGCTCCCTGGCCAGCAAGGGAAGAGGACTGGCTCCTGATGAAAGGAGCAGCACCTTGGACAGAGTAGTGCTGGGCAGGCTTTAGGGAGTAGATAGAGGCTCCAGCTCATTACCTGTCAGGCTGTGGCCCTGCTGCAAAGGGTCAGGAGGGTGCATAGGGCCAAAGGGGAAGTGGCCTAGGGAAACTGAGTAGGCAAGAGGGGAAGGAAGAAGGGCAGAGAGAGGCTGCCGCTAGAGGGTCCCTGGGTCAGGGCCCTGAGTACCGGCTGGGCTTGGGTCCCTCCCCTTTGCCCTGCAGCTGGCCATTGAGGAGAGGGGCTGAGGCAGACCGCAACTGGCCCCTGAAATAAGGGGCTAGACTACAAGGTTGCAGTTGGCCACCAAGGCAGGTGCAGACAGAAGGACTGCTCTTAACATCCCACCCACCCCCCTGGAAGGGGGTGAGACAAGGGCAGTGTCCTGAAGAGGATACTGCTGAGCAGGGAGCAATGCAGGTTCCAGGGCAGCAGATCAAATGTGGGCCTGACACCACATGCGGCAGATGCTCTGCAGCGGTCAAGAGCTAATGCCCGGAGCGACCAGCAGGAGGCGCCAGCAGTGGTGAGTTGAACCCTGTCACAAGCTCACACTCACAAAAGTCAGTGGGACCTTCTGCTGAGTAAGGATTGAGTGAACATGGTATAAGGGCTTTAGAATGTGGCCCAACAACAGTAACTTTACAAATGGAAAAGTGTATCCTTTGTTTATAGAAGAAATGTTAATTGGTTTCAGAAGAATTCCAGCTCTAATCAGTTTGTCAAAGATGCTACGTATGTAAGAATATCATACATGTCAGAGTGGAGACCGACAATATCTAGAGAGCACATGACTTCTTCTAACTAAAATGCATGAAAGAGAGAAGGACCACAAAGAGCTCTGAAAAATGCATCCATTCCCAAGCCTTTCATAGTAGAAACTTCAGCCACCCTATAAAAGACTCCCCCCTACATTTTTCTCCCCGATGTGGGAGTCCCTGGCAACACCGAGTTATCTACACCAGGTGGCTCATGTTCAGGCCCCAGTTTCTTAGTCCTTGCAAGAGGAGCCTGCCCTGTGACAGCCTTTTTATGTCTCTTCTGATGGGGAGGGTCAAAGGAAGATAAAGGTTCCAATACCCAAAAAAAAATTTCCCAGAGCCAACTAAAAGTTGAGAAGGCCAGCAGTACCTTCTTGCTTTGAGGCTCTCTGCATAATGGTTTTTCTATGAATCCTTCTCTAAGGGTAACTGAACTGGGCTCAGTCTGGCAGTTCACTGCACTCCCTGTAAGACTGGGGTTGAGATTCCCTGGATGGGCATTCCTCCTTCAGCTTCAGGAGTCACTCTAGTCGTTTTGTCCTCAGGGTAATTTCTCCTCCACCCACCAACTGACTGCAGCTTCTTCCTTTAAGGTCTCTACCCTACCACCCATGATTGACAGGACTGGAGAAGCAGCTTCCTTATCAGTGTGGGGTATATACAACCTGTCACAAACACAGTAAAAGGTCAGTCAATGATCTGTCCCGAAATGAATGGGAGGATGACCTAAGAAATCCAAGAGTTTTCTGTATGACTCTCAAACCTGTCAGGAATGATACAATCCAGTACTATTGACTAGTGTGATGGGGTTTACAAACACTAGCCTAAAGCTGAGGCAGGGGCTAGGCTGAGGTGATATTGGGCCAAGAAAGTGCTGCCCCTCAGGCACTGCTGAGCATACTCCTGGTGAAGAAGCAGTATAAAGAGGGCTCCAGCAGCCCAGGCAGGGGATGGAAAGAAGTTCTTTCCAGGAGGAGCACTGCCCTGAGACAGTATGAGAAGAAGCTCTTACCAAGAAGGTATGGCTATGAGTCTTTCCACCCCTCCTTTGAGACCTCAATCGAGGGGTAAGGGAAAACCATGTACAGGGGCACCAAATAATTGCCTGCACTAGCCCCAAGACTCTGGGGGTTGGAGCAAAGGACTATAATTAAACAGCAGCCATGCCCCAGACTGAGTCATTGTGTGGATAGGAAGTGGCCCAGAGAAAGAAGAGCAAAGAGTTGGGCTGAGCATAGGCCATCCCGTGATGTCTCTCACTCAGGCTGGGACCCAGTGGAATGAGAAGGCCCAGGTCCACCAGCCCACCCCAGGTTCCCCTATGCCTAGTCCTGGCATGGGCAGGACTAGGGGGTTACTGACAAATGAGACAACCCAGCTGAACCTCATTCAGCAGGATCTGGACACAGTGAACTAAAAGACTGGAGCCGCAGGCCTTAACCACTAGGACTACTACTGAATAGACAACCTCAAACACTGGCTAAAAATTAAATACTGTAACATTCTCTTTTTTTTTTTTTTTTTTTTTTTTTGCCACAAGAAAAGTGGCAGGTCTATTAGGATTCCCCCATCCTCACCCACACAAGGCCTATGGCATGGTCAGAATGCTTCCAGTGAGGATACCTCTCTCTGAGTAGCTTATCGGCTGTAGCAAAGGGAGCTGGATTGGGCCCCTATTCAGCAACAAGAAGTTTCTGAATGACAAAATGACTGTAAGCTATATTTGATTCTAGAAGCACTAAGCACCCTGACTCTACAGTCTTCGTCTTGGGAAGTTAGTTTTTGATTTCAGGACTTGGTATTGGATACTTGCATTCATATTTTACCATAAGAAGCCAGTCCATGATGCACTACTGAAAACCAAAAGATACAGGCAAGCAGTGCAGGTATTAAATTGAATCTGATTGCATTTTTCTGGGTTTCCCAGAAGCATTTCATCCCCATTAGTGCTGTGTTTGGGAGCTCACAATGAGGAGTTAGAAAACATAACATTTTAAAAGGATTTAATAAAATATTTATAGACTTGTTTCAGGATTACAATAAAATGTATTGCCCTTTAGATTGCACAATTGATCTCCATTGCCCAATCCTTTGGTTCTATTAGGAATTTTCTGTATTCTCAAGGGATGGGCTGGATGATCTAATGGGTCTTTTAAATGTACTGGGTAAAATTCAGCGGTGTAGCAAGGAGTGTTGTTTGCACTAACTTAGACTCACACCCACCAACCAATATATAATGTACATTCCCATCTTTTTCCATATCGCCTCTGATTTGCCCCACTGAGTTCAAAGAAATCTAAGGGCTTCTCTAAACTTACAGCGTTGCAACAGAGCAGCTGCCCCAGCGCAGCTGTAGCGCTTAGTGAAGGTTCTTCTTATGCCAACAAGAGAGCTTCTCCTGTCAGTGGAGATACTCCACCACCCTGAGAGGCAGTAACTATGTCAACAGGAGAAGGCCTGCCATAGATATAGCACTGTCTGCACTGGGGGTTACGTCGGTATAACGACATAGCTCAGGGGTGTGGATTTGATGTACATAGATTTAAGGGAGTCAAAGTAAGGTAGTCTAAGATGCAAGGGAGTCTCATGTATCTGATCTGTCCCTAAAATTTCATGTTTCTGCTATAAAACTTAGCTACAATATATACATGGGTGTACAGGGCAGGGATAGGGAGAATAGACCAGCAGGCAGGGGTTTGCATCAAGAGCAATCTTGCATTCTTGTATGACTAATCCTTATTCCCCAGCTCAGAAAGCTCTTGGTGGGAACTGATGTTTATAGTAGGACACGATTGCCCTGTGGGTTGAAAGAGTGGCCAGTACTAAACTCCCATTGTATTCTGTTAGGAACCAGTTCATTCCATGGATTCAGTGCATTCCCTGGACAGTCTCTTCAGATTGGTGCCCACACAGAGAATAAAGCCACTTTCCCCAGCAGAGCCCTGGAGGGACAGCGGATTCCCTGGAGGGAAAGCACTTCTGTGGGTGCAGCCCAGAGGTATAGGTGATTACAAATTGCACTCCCTACACCCACAGTGGTGAATCCAACCCATGGCCTTTCCAGGGCTTCAGATGCCATGATTTCAGAAATATTCATAATACTAAGGCATTTTTAAAATATATCCAAATGGAACTAAATTTGCCTGCAAAAAAGCACACATTGTATACATTTATATTCACTAATATGATTACAAAAAATTCAAATGAAATTCTTTAGAATGGTACACTTAGAGCTGATCATGTAAGATAACTGCAATAGAAAGGAAATCTCCTCAAGACTTCTGTGGAGGGGGTGGTCAGAGAGGTTGAAGAGAATGATAAAGTAAATTGCACCATCTGCTGGACACTTCTTCAGCTAGGATATAGAAACTAACTCGTACCCAGAAATATACTCAGCCCTCTTCTCTGTACCCAGAAGTCAGACACCTGCACTGTGCTGAAATGCAGTATTTGCAATCTAAAGCAATCTGAGAGGAAAACTGTCCCTTTTGCTTTGGGATTCATGTATTTAGCACTGCCACTAGTAGACTTAAAGCTGGAGTTCATCCAAGCAGTCATGCATGGGTATTACTCCTCTCAAGACTCAGTCTGGTATAGCCTGCTGTAGGTAAGGATAGGCAAATGGTACAACCCTTGCTCACTGGTAACCTCTTGGTACAGCAGGAGTCGATGAGGCCCATGATCAGCGGGTCCGTTAACCTTTCTGTTCAGCAGTTGTACTCTATAGTGGTTCCGTTCTCCCCCCCCCCCATCCGCCACAGTGCTTCTATAGTTCGTTCTTTAACACGTTCATGGCTGCTACTCTTACTGCTGCCTTTGGGTGTCCTTATAACAATGGTTATAACCAAAACTTTGGTTATGAAACCTGAAACCATTCAAACCCTTCCTCTGGCTTTATAACAGACTCAAAACTTTGCTCAAGTTCACCAAAAGTTTTGCTAGAGTTTGCAGACACTGAGTAGAGATGGGCTCCAAACACAGACCTGATAAAGCTTTAAATGGCTTGTCTCTCAGCTGCCCCAAAAACACTTCTTTTCCAGTACAGTCATCAAGTTCATCTGAAGTACTCAATCACCAATTTTAAATAAGGCAAAATGGAAACAGATTGTTTTCAACTTGTTTGCCTGTTACATCAGCTGTAGGTCTGGCCCCAGTACACAAACTTTTAACAGAAATGTAAGTCGCCATAGCTCCTCTGACTCTGAAAAATGTATCTATGCGTTTTGTCACCTCCCCATTACCACAGCTTACGTGCTTTCTCGTCATGTCTGAAAAGAACTTGCTTTTCCCAATATTGGGATGCCAGCTTGACATGAACAAGCTACTCATACTGTGGTTTCCTTTTTTATATTGCCACATGCTTTTAGGAAGCAGATTTAAAAATTTTATTAAAGTTAATGTGTAAAATCAGATTTACACAAGTTAAGAGGGAAGGTACTGTACATCTGGAGGTCGGGCGTAGGTTATGGGGAATTACAAGTATCAGTTACAAGGTTAACAAGGTAGATACATATCACAGAACCAGCATAGATCCAGATTGGTTGTGGGAGTTTTTAAAGCATCAGTGGATAAGTGGGCTCGGGTACGGCATCCATGGAATGTATTAAGAGTCCAAGTCAGTATTGGTGTGGAGAATAAATACATGGGTTGGATGCATCCCTCGGTTCGTCAGGGAAGGAAGTGGGTTATTTCCCTGGTCGGCGTTCTTGGTTACTCGACCTGGTACTGGCGGTGTCCTGTGATGTGTTCTGTGTAGATGTCTCAGGACCACCTGATGGTATCGGACACCATAAGCTGTCTCATGAGCCAGGCATAGCATTGACTGACTCCACATGCTCTCAGTACCGGCTCCTTGTACTACAGGAAACTTTTAACCAAGGAAGCAGAGACGACTGGCGCAGGCTAATAGTGCGGGGTTGGGGGGAACGAGTGAGGGCAGCCGGCTTCAGTAGTGTTACTGAACATGGGCAGTCTGTGTGAGCATGCTCAGTACAAACCAAGCAGCAAATGCGGGCATGTGACCCCCGCATGCCTCCCACCCCCTCACGCATTGTTTCTGCAAGAAGGAAACAGCAGGGTCTCCTTTTAACCAAGGATGGTAAGAGGAGCAGAAAACTCCATGAAATCCACCAAAGACATCACCATGTAGATTTAGTTTACCTGGAAAGTGCTTCAGCACTACAGTGACAAGTGCTATAAAAATCTAAGGCAGATTATAGATTGTTGAGAGGTTAGGGGTTTTCTGTAATTTTTTTTTCCCCATTTACTTTTCTTGTTCCAAGCCAGAATCATTTTTCTTGTCCTATTACAGAGTATTAAAGTAGTTTGTATCTTGTTAAGGAAAATAAACTCATCTTTCAAAATATTCCAACTTTAATGCTGGCTGTAAAATCCCATGGCGGTGACTTAACTGCGAGTGACAATCCTGGACAAATGCATTTGTCAATGAATGTTGGCAAACCTGCTTAATCTCTCAGGAACCAAAGCACTTTAAGATGCCTGACTTGTTATCTGCAGAGTGAAATTTTTATTTTAGTTTTCTAGTTCCTTTTACCTGAGAATGTCTCAAATCCTTTATTTTCCTTGTCCCAGTGTCTCTGCTTGTGGTTACTCATTAATGTCCCCGACTAAAATGCCAAACTGTCAAGTGAACATACAGACTGCAGCAGGGAAGTCAGAGCCAGCCCACAGCCAAAACTCCATAAAGTATTCATCCAGCCTCTGCACTCTGCAAAATGCAAGCTTTCCATTTAAAGACATTTCTAGTTCTCTTTCCAAAGAAAACCTTCCAAATATATACAGATGCACTGGTGACTTAGAGCCTGAAACACCAGCTCTAAGGGAGGCATGAATGTTCCCATTTTATATTAATGAAGTGTTAACTCTGATGACCAATAGCGATATTTCAAACCAACCTGATACCCTGTCAAAGAAAGCTAACAATCCTTGTGGTTGGGTGGAAATGGTGGACATGGTATAGCTTGATTTTAGTAAAGCTTTTCATACTGTTTCCCATGACCTTCTCATAAACAAACTAGGGAAATACAAGCTAGATGGAGCTACTGTAAGGTGGGTGTATAACTGATTGGAAAACCATTCCCAGAGAGTAGTAATCAGTAGTTCAGTCATGCTGGAAGGGCATAACAAGTGGGGTCCTGCAGGGATCAGTTCTGTGTCTGGTTCTGTTCAAAATCTTCATCAATGATTTAGATAACAGCATAGAGAGTAAACTTATAAAGTTTGCGGATGATACCTAGCTGGGAGGGGTTGCAAGTCCTTTAGAGGATGGGATTAAATTCAAAATGATCTGGACAAACTGGAGAAATGGTCTGAAGTAAATAGGATTAAATTCAATAAGGACAAATGCAAAGTACTCCACTTAGGAAGGAACAATCAGTTGCATACATACAAAATGGGAAATGACTGCCTACAAAGAAGTACAACGGAAAGGAATCTAGGGATCATAGTGGACCACAAGCTAAATATGAGTCAACAGCGTAACTCTGTTGCAAAAAAAGCAAACAGCATTCTGGGATGTATTAGCAGGAGTGTTGTAAGCAAGACACGAGAAGTAATTCTTCCGCTCTATACCGTGCTGATTAGGCCTCAGCTGGAGTACTGTGTCCAGTTCTGGGCACCACATTTCAGGAAAGATGTGGACAAATTGGAGAAATCCAGAGAAGAGCAACAAAAATGATTAAAGGTCTAGAAAACAAGACTGCTGAGGGAAGATTGAAAAAATTGGGTTTGTTTAGTCTGGAAAAGAGAAGACTAAGAGGGGACATAATAGTTTTCAAGTACATAAAAGGTTGTTACAAGGAGGAGGGAGAAAAAGGAGGTAGGCCAAGAAGCAATGAGCTTAAATTGCAGCAAGGGAGGTCTACGTTTGACATTAGGAAAAGCTTCCTGTCAGGGTGGTAAACACTGGAATAAATTGCCTAGGGAGGTTGTACAATCTCCATCAATGGAGATTTTTAAGAGCAGGTAGACAAACACCTCTCAGGGATGGTCTTAGACATGCCATGAGTGCAGAGGACTGGACTAGATGACCTCACGAGGTCCCTTCCAGTCCTATGATTCTACATCTCCATGTGCACTGCCTGGGTACTGGAGACATTGAGGAACAGAGAACTAAAAGGGTATATACTTTAGTTTAGGAATATTGGGGGAGCATGTAACCTAGTATGCTTGCTGGTATAGCCTTTAGTAATTAAACGGCATTGTTAATATCTCTAATCATTTTAATTGTTTAATATTTTTACAGATCTTACTTAAACTTTATAGTTATTTTAATTTATTTGCTTTTGAGAATCTGCCAAAGCAACAATTTGGGTTGATCATCAAAGCATTCTGCTGGGAAACGGGAGAATTGGGCTCCAGTCTTTCCAATGACTTCATTTCCTAAAATAAATGTATTAGGTGTATAGTGTTCTTTATGAGAAAAGACACTATTGTGTGTCTGAGAGTACAGAAAGCGTCACCTGATTCTCAGCTTGTGGCATGGTGTGCTGGAAGGCAAATTTAAGTTTAAGGATGATGGGAAGTGCACTGAACTGTATGTAAAATTCTACTGGATCTAAAGCCATTTTTAATTACCCAGAAGACATTGGCGTATCAACTCTGGGAAAGATTTGCATTATTCTTTATAAGTGTAATGACGCTTAGAGTACCTGTGTGATATCACCCTGTCTGAATGCGCAGGTAGATCAAAAGCGGGGTTGTTAAAGAACTGCGGAAAGACAAAACAATGTCACAGCTAAGACACCCTCTCAGCTACCCAGCTTCAAGGTAGCTGAGAAAACAATGGGGCTATTACTGGGAGAAGGCACTTCCAAGCACCTGCAAAGCTCCCAGAGCTCAGACTCCAGCCCGAGCCTGAACATCTACACTCCAAGACTAAGTCATGTCTACATAGGGGCTTCAGGGGAAATGCGAAGCATAAGTAAGACAATATGCATATAGATCTGTTGTTTTTAAATCTATTTGTTTTATTTGGTCAAAATAAATCATTGGTTTTGGAGAAACTGCTCCTGTGTCATTTCATACTATTCCTGACCACAGGTTTCTGAAGGAGAACTCCGGCAGGGTCCAAGCCCAGTCAGACCTGATGGGTAACACGATTGGCAAGCAGGGAGGTATGACCCAGTTGGAGAGTGGTTGAAGTGTGGGATCCAACCCAAAAACAAGGGGAGGCAAGGGCCTGCAACTTGAAAAGGGTTCACTCAAGTGACTGGGAAAGGGTCTCAGAAGGGACAGCCTGCCCAGCAACTGTGACACCAGCCAATGCCAAGCAATACCTGGTAACCTCGGTTTGCATATATATTTCCATACTTTAAAAAAATGCACCCAACCAAAATATTTCTTTGTTCTTATACCTGCCTTAGAGAACAAGAAATTGCTTTTGTTGGCTGAGTTCTCCTTCAAAAGAAAAAACAATCATGTTTTCCAAGGGACTCAACACCCACTGAAATCATAGAACCTCAAACTCACTTCAACTGGTGCTGGATCAGGTGCTGGATCTGCAGGGATTAATAGACTTGGACTGTGTTCTGTTACTATCTACACTCCTTGGAACATACCTCTATTTCTGAGTTACAGACAAATGGTCTACAGCCAAAGGCCATATTTAGGACCCTTTCAGTCACAGTTTGGTTGTCTCTGGGGTAAGATAAAATATTATACAATATTATTTTATTGTGATAAATCTGGTGTTCCCACAAGAGAAAACTCTGTATATCAATACGCTAATGTAAAAGACGTGGACTCAGATTCTGCTCTAAATTACACCAGTATAACCCTGTAGTACCTCTAGCTCACCAACTGCTAGCTAATTCTTGCAAACCAGAATAAAAACGGCATAAACTGTCACTCTATCTCATAACATTGCACCAGTTCTAACCATTTACCCATAAAAATGTGGTTAAATAGTTGAGGTGACAAGATTCATTATCCTGTTATGATGAATGTTGTAGAATTTTGGTTTTAGCTTAAGAGCACTGAAGACAAGCTAATCGAGAATCATATCTGGATGGTAAAGACTTCCTCCCAGTCAAGAGCCTGGTAAGGGGAGAAAAGGTAATAAACCGGCTGACATTTTTTAAAATGTATTCCCAAACGTCTATATTTAATATTCAGTGTGACCTAGTTTTGGCTGAGAGTGCCTACAGATTACCGGCAGGTAAGAATAAAAATAACTTGGATATGGGACATGCTGTTATCCTGAGACTCATGGACATTAAGGACAAGGACAGACTTTTCTGGCAGATCAAGCGAAAGGAAACAAAACAAAAAGGTAAATGAATCCAATCTCACTACCCTCCCAGAGACTGCTGCGCACAAAGTAATTTCCCTCTCTTCCCTTAGTAGAAAGAGTTTCTCACTGTGTTAGAAACACCCTATTGTTTCCAGCTAAACTACAGATTAAAGAATGTGATAACGCCTATGATTTTTGTGGAGAGTGGGCTGGGGATGATAAATCAGTTCAGAAATTCCTGGAGCAGATTAATTAACTATCATGTCCAAACGTTTCATATCCAGAAGTAGATCAAGGTAACAAATAAAAAAAACCCTCAGTCTCACTTGCTGGGGTTATTTTTAAAATATAGTGTAGTTATATTTTAGAGGAACCAACACAATCTCTTCACATACTATAGGTCTGTATTCTCTAGCTCCTTTCTTTAGTGTTTTAAATGACCCCATGAAAACTATCCTAGCTGCTGAACATTTCTGAAGCTGTGTGAGTTGATTTGGGCTTATTTGCACCTGCCAAACAGTGTTTAAAATTCTCAGTTTTCAAATGGAGTTGTTGATGCAATTGACAGGCAATGATTTTGTAACTATAGTTAACACTTTGTTTGTTACAACATTTGGAAGACTGCCCTTCCTGTGGGAACACAAGATGGGAAAGGGAATACCAGAAGCCCTGTGCAGACAATTGGAAGTGTTGTGTTTGTGTTCCTTGTATAGAGTCAGTCATACAGTTTAAGGCCAGAAGGGACTGCTAGATCACCTAATTTGACCTCCTGTATATCATAGGTTACCAACATCTGCACACTAAACCCAACAATCAAAATGAGACCGAAGTATCACAGCCCACAGGAGACTAGACTATGTGCCACAGGCAAAGAATAAGAGGGACCAAGATGCACCAGTGCTCAAGGCCCCTGCAATGGCAGGGAAATGACTAAGTGAGAGAGAACCACATACTGCAGAGGTACTAAGCAGCCAGAGAGGCATGACTTGGCCTAGAGAGTATGGCTAAGGCCCAGCCTTCTAGTCCCTCACCCTTGCATCAGCTGAAGGTCAACAGCATAGGAGTGCACAATGAACCACAAATCTCAAAAAGGAGCTAATGGAGTTGCTGTATGTTTACAGTAGTAACCTTGAAATTGGAGTTTGACCCTTGGCACGCTAGATTAGTTACCAGCCAGAACTTCCCTTTGGGGCCCAGTACTGCTCCCACTGACATCAACAGGAACTTCTCATTGACTTCAGTGGAATCACCATCAGCTCCACTGTGAATCCATGCACTTGCTCGGCAGTTCTATTATTGTCAATGAGAATTATCTGGAAATATTTTAGGGAAGTGAGCTTAGATATCTAAGGCCTTCATGTAAGCAAGTGCAGCTCCACTGATTCTGGGTTGCACTCACTCACGCAGGAGTTGCATTTGACCCTTCATCTTTAAACAGCAGGATGGGGCTCTTTCACATGTAGAAGGAATGCTGGAGGCTGGCTTCTCTCCAGGACATTGCCTTGTTGATCACCATTCTGAGTGAACAAAAACAGAGATTCAATATTGTCTTACAACAGAGGGTTTGTTTGATTGGTGGTGACAATGGTTCCAATATAAAGAAGGCATTGACAGATGGGAACTTGTTGAGCACATACATTGCTCTGCCTACTGCTTGAACTTGATTATATTGTTCCCTCATTGAGGAAGATAAAAGAATATGCACTCTAACTTTAGTTATTGCAGCAAAGTACGGCAGACTCATACAAAATGTAGAAGGAACATCTTTCTGTACATATCCACAGAGTTGTCTTGAAGTGAAACTACCCTTTACGCATTAGAGGTTATTAGCATTTTATATAGTTAGTGTGTATAGCAGCACTTGCTAGCTCTTTAATCATGGGAATATCTTTCCTCCTTTCAGCAGTATTTTAACATAAATAAAATAAATCATATGGTCTCTGATGGGGCAGATGACACTCGCACCAGCCAGGCAAGGGTGAAGGAATTCCTATGGTTACAATCAGCACCAATAAGCCACACCTGGGAGGCTTGTCAGGCATGGAGGCAGGCCCCTAAAAAGGAGGAGCTCTGTGCCAATGGATATAGCCCTCAGAAACAGTCAAGGCTCTCAGGCTTGGGGGATCTGTGGCACTGATTGACCTACGGCTTGTAAACGCCGCCTGCCCCTAAACCCCGTGAGGAAGAAGACAGGCTGGGCTGATTTGTTTTTTGTCGAAGTTCACCTAGGATTAAGCCCTAACCTTTACTTGCATTAAGGAGAGGGAATGGAGACTGCCTATAGAGCCTGAGA
This sequence comes from Caretta caretta, assembly GCF_965140235.1. NCBI lineage: Eukaryota > Metazoa > Chordata > Testudines > Cheloniidae > Caretta > Caretta caretta. The sequence goes on along the minus strand of NC_134216.1, from coordinate 48,268,698 downwards.
GACTGCTCCCCTCTCCTTAGCCCAAGGAAAGGGAGGTGAAGTATTTTTGTTTTGTTTAGGTTGCTTTATATTCCCCCAAAGGAGGTGGACTCGCTAAAAGGTACAGCCAGAGGGTTCTACTCTGTATTTCAGAACCAGACCACAGAGTTGTGGCTGCCTAGAAGATGACATAAGATGTAAGTGAGGTACCTACTCACCCCAAGGACATCATCTTGAATTGCTAACCTTTGACAGTCTTTTGAGTAAGTACTGTATCTAGAAACTAAGCACAGACATGGACACCCTAAGGATCCAATCTGTCTTCACATATGTACACACTGCTCCTACTGACTTGATATTTATGCACATATCTATAGGCAGAAATTGGCCCCTAGCAGCAGTTTGAGATCACAGAAAAGCCAGTTTTGAGGTATGCTTTATTCTGCAGATAACAGGACTGATTCTGTTCTAATTTACAACTGTGTAAACAGAGAGCAACTGCACTAAACTCAATCAGGTGCACTGAGTTGTGAAACAATCAAGAGACTTCTCATTTAGCTGGGTGTAAATCCAGTGGAACTCTAGTGATTTATAGTGGAATAACGAAGGGCAGAATTTGTCCCTTAATTACAAGAATGATAGCAAAGTCAAAGTGCCTGAGAGTTTTGTGCTATGAAGAAACAGACATTTACATTAACCTGTTGATTTGTGCATGGAACTTTGCAGGTGAATAAAACCCAGACTGTCGTACTTCAGCCAAGCATGCACAAGGAGTAGAAAGGACGCAGCCTGAAGGATTAAATTCAGAGTAGGGTCCCCTAGAGCGAGACCTTTTTCCACTCTACTGGCTTAAATGTTCAAGGTTAGAAAAAAGGATTGTCTTATTTGGCTTACCGCTTGCTCCTCCTTCTCTGAGCCAGTCCTGAGGCTTAGAATAAAATGGAACCCTGATCTAAACTGCCATCCAAAACCTGACCAACAAGCATTTGAAATACCCCATAACAGCTTCTTTAATCGCTTCCTTTCTGGTTCCTATCATGTCTGCCTCATATAACCATCAGAACCATGCTGGGTGGAAAGTGCCTTCATCACATTCACAATAGTCTCCATTGGGGGGCCCTTAAAGGGGAAATGTGGCCTAGTGAATAAGGCCCTGGCCTGGGACTTAGGAGACATGGGTACTATTCCTGGCTTTGACACTGATCTATTGTATAACCTTGGGCAAGTCACTTCATCTCAATGCCTTTGTTTCCTGTTCCTGTCGTCCCTTTTGACTCTAAGCTCTCTGAGGAGGGACATCTCTCATTACTTGTTTGTACAGTTCTTACCATAATGGGCACTCACTCCCAACTGGAGCCTTTAGGCACTACTGTCATACATAAACTATCAATAATAAAAACAACTATGCCAACACCAAAAAAGAATTACTAGCCCAGGAAGGAAAGGAGGACATCTGTATATAAAATATTGTTATCACAAAAACAGACTACAGACTATTTGTCCCCATATCAAACCCTCTCTTTTAAGGGCTCTTGTTCTGAGTCCTTAGCAGTGACAATTTTTTTTTTTTTAACTGGGAGGCTTTCCCTTCATGGAACAGTATTACATTCACAGCACAACACAGAGCGGTATCCCCAAAGATATCCCTGTGGGTGTTCCAGATTTCAAAATCGGAATGGGGGGAAAAACCTCATTCTGACCCAGGCAAGGGCTAGTGTGTCTTTTTCCTTACATATACATAGAAACAAAAAGAAATGGGTTACTGGCTGGTAATTGTCTTCCTCTAAAATTCACAGCTACTACTATGTCACTTTCAAAAGAAAGAGACTGAAGCTTCAGGCTCTTTAAATACACAGTAAATGACCCAGTTTCTTCTGGGATTTTGCTAAGAAGCCAATGTGACTCTCTCTGCCTCTCTTCTTGTTTTTTAACACTTACAAATAATTATGATTATCCATCCTGTCCTGAAGGGGCAAGAGACTTAATATAAACCATCCCAAGATCTCCTTTAAACACAAAACGGGGGAGGGGGGAAGGGGGGAATATTCCAGTTTGCCAATGATTGTTCTCTCCTGCAGCCTCTCAGTAGCCAGTGCCCCTTTTCCCCCCCTAAATAGGTGCAGAAACACATGGTCCCATTGGCAACTAAGGCCTTGTCTACACTATAAAACTTTTGTCGGCAAAAGCTGCCTTTTGCGGACAAAACAGGGGAGGTGTCCACACTACAGAGCTACTTTGGGCCGCAAAACAAAACCGCCTCAAAGAGAGGCATAGAGCTTATTGCGGCAAAGTTAAAGCAACAAAGTGTACGTGCTGTTTGTTCTGTCAACACAACTGGTTCCACCAGTATCCCACAATGCCTGCCATGACCGCTCTGCTCACTGTTTTGATCTCTGCTGCCGTGCAAGCATGTGCCTCTCCCCTTTCAAAGCTCCCTGAAGTATCTGACAGCTGAGAGCGTGCTGCTCCGTTAGGGGAACAAAGAGCAAATCATTACCGTGGAATGCTCCTGTTCTGCCCAGCACTAGGAACACAGCAGCAGGCAGACTGCTGCAGTGGGGAGTGAGGCAGGGAGGGTGTCTGCTGTGCTGCTTTGACATGCCTCAGCACAGAGAGCTCACAGAGCTGCTCAGGATGATGCTCCCGGCACCTGAGGAGGCTGTGGGAGAACTCGGAGGGAATCACAGGACCACACTCAGGCAGGCAGAGCGGGCTGCTTCAGGAGAGACTGCTGTGCCAAGCAGAGCCAGGGGCTGATCCCCCTGCCCCAGGATAAGTCAGTCAGCCTGCTGTCTCACCCACCTCGGACACACCACTCTCCTCTCCCTCCTCCCCCCACACACACACTGCAGTCGACAATCCGCTGACAATCTACTAGGATGCCCCTGGAACTCATCCAAAGAACAAGGAGGACTTGTGGCACCTTAGAGACGAACAAATTTATTAGGGCATAAGCTTTCGTGGGCTAAAATCTACTTCATCGGATGCATGCAGTGGAAAATACAGTAGGAAGATATAGATATGCAGAGAACATGGAAAAATGGGTGTTGCCATACCAACTCTAACGAGACTCATCAATTAAGAAGAGGAGTACTTATGGCACCTTAGTGGCACCTTGTTAGTCTCTAAGGTGCCACAAGTACTCCTTTTTGCAGATGCAGACTAACACAGGTGCTACTCTGAAACCTGTCATCAATTAAGCTGGGCTATTATCAGCAGGAGAAAAAAAACTTTTGTCCAGATAATCAGGATGGCCCATTTCAAACAGTTGACAAGAAGGTGTGAGTAACAGTAGGGGAAAAATTAGCATGGGGAAATAGTTTTTAGTTTGTGTGATGACTCATCCACTCCCAGTCTTTATTCAAGCCTAATTTAAGGGTGTCCAGTATGCAAATTAATTCCAGTTCTGCAGTTTCTCATTGGAGTCTGGTTTTGAAGTTTTTTTGTTGAACGAGTGCAACTTTTAGGTCTGTAATTGAGTGACCAGGGAGGTTGAAGTTTTCTCCGACTGGTTTTTGAATGTTATAATTCTTGACGTCTGATTTGTGTCCATTTATTCTTTTGTGTAGAGACTGTCCAGTTTGGCCAATGTACATGGCAGAGGGGCATTGCTGGCACATGACAACATATATCACATTGGTAGATGTGCAGGTGAACGAGCCCCTGATGATGTGGCTGATGTGATTAGGTCCTATGATGATGTTCCTTGAATAGGTATGTGGACAGAGTTGGCAACAGGCTTTATTGCAAGGATAGGTTCCTGGGTTAGTGTTTTTGTTGAGTGGTGTGTGGTTGCTGGGGCTGTCTGTAAGCGAGGACTGGCCTGTCTCCCAAGATCTGTGAGAGTGAGGGATCATCCTTCAGGATAGGTTGTAGATCCTTGATGATGCGCTGGAGAGGTTTTAGTTGGGGGCTGAAGGTGATGTCTAGTGGCATTCTGTTACTTTCTTTGTTGGGCCTGTCCTGTAGTAGGTGACTTCTGGCTCTGTTAGTCTGTTTCTTCACTTCAGTAGGTGGGTACTGTAGTTTTAAGAACGCTTGATAGAGATCCTGTAGGTGTTTGTCACTGTCTGAGGGATTGGAGCAAATGTGGTTGTATATTAGAGCTTGGCTGTAGACAATGGATCGTGTGACGTGGTTTGGATGAAAGCTGGAGGCATGTAGGTAAGTATAGCGGTCAGTAGGTTTCCAGTATAGGGTGGTGTTTATGTGACCCTTGCTAGCACTGTAGTGTCCAGGAAGTGGATCTCTTGTGTGGACTGGTCCAGGCTGAGGTTGATAGTGCATTGGTAATTGTTGAAATCATGGTGGAATTCCTCAAGGGCTTCTTTTCCGTGGGTCCAGATGCTATACCTGCCCCCTGGGGCATTGCAAACCCTGCCCAAAGCACCCTGTGGCCAGTTGCACAGTGGGATAGCTACCACAGTGCACTGCTTTCTGTGTTCTTGCAAGAGCTGTTAGTGTGAATGCACTCTGCCAACACAAGGAGCTAGTGTGGACACGCAACAGCGGTTTTAATTAAAGCGCTTTAATTAAGCGGCATAACTTTTGCTGACAAAACTTTGTAATGTACACAAGGCCCTAGTGCAGTGGTGGGCAACCTGCGGCCCGCAGCCACATGCAGCCCATCAGGGTAAGCTGATTGCAGGCCGCAGGACATTTTGCAGATGTTAACCGTTCGCAGGCACAGCCCTCCCACAGCTCCCAGTGGCTGCAGTTCACCATTCCCAGCCAATGGGAGCTGCGGGAAGCGGTGGGCCTGGGATGGACAGCAGCATTCAAGCAGCACGCAGCACATCGCACAGCAGTGAGGAGAGGGATAATCCCTTGCCAAGGTCATTGGGACAGATCCTCCATCTTACAGAAGTGCCATAGGGGATGTTCAATCTCTAAAAAGACCAGACAGAACCTAGGTTCTCCTTTAACCTATGTTTGCATGGAAGAGGAGCTGAGCCAATGCTGCTCGGATTTCAACATGTGGTTCTAGGAAGTCTAGCGACAAAAAATAAACCACCCAGGGGGAAAGCAGCCATCACTCTACTGGCTTCAGTGAAGTGACACCCCCTACTCCAGGGGGTTAATTTATCCTTAGGTATTTAAAACCATACATTTAGACTACTAAGCCACCCTGTAGATTATTACAGTGTAATATTGGGGGGGGGGGGCTGCAAAGCTCTTTTCTCCCCTCCACCTGCCTCTCACATTTCTCAAACTGCTGCCCCTGCTGCTGAGTTTATTAACAAGGCCATATATAGCCCATGGTAAACAGGAGACAGTTCTGCAGCATGGGGAATGCAGAATACATGGGGCCCTGCTCAGTAAGCAAAGTAGTGTCCCATACTGTTTGACTAATTGTTAAGCGCATGGGAATGGTGCAGCTGGAGTTATGAGCAGAAGAAAAAGATGGAGGCTAGTGCATCTGTTTGGTGACAGGTCACAGCACTTTCAATTGAAGCATGGCAATAGTTCTTCCAGGCACAGATTAACGGAAACATTAGCAGCCTATATATTTCCCAGACTATACAGGGTGAATCAACTAGTCTTCTTCAAACATCAAATGATCCAAGAGGCAAGGGAGCACAGGGCCCCAATTTTTAAATGGATTGTTCCCCTTGGCCTAATAATTATAAACTAATCACTTTAGTTATTTTGCCTCAGACAAGTACAGTACACAGTTATTTAGTTATTAATCACTCTGTTATTTTGCCTCAGACAAATACAGTACACTTTTGTCAGAAAATAACTTTTTACAGAGACTTATTTGTCCAATAAGAGAGACCCTCCCCCAGCCCTGAATAGGCCACAGCCTGATAGTTAAGGTACTTGCCTCAGATGTGGGAGACCCAACTTCAAGTCCACTAAGCTGCTGGCTGTTCTGGGGTGGGACTCTTGTTTTTTCCTCAAAAGCTCTCATTTTCATTCCAGTTCAGAACAAAAAACAAATTTCAAAACTGCAACATTTTTCACCCCATTTTTTGCAACATTTTCCACTTTTTTGAAATGGAAACTTTATTTTCCAGCAGCCCTAATGGGGTGCAGGAGGGGGTGAGAGCTCTGGCTGGGGGTGCAGGTTCTGGCATGGGGCCAGAGATGAAGGTTTTGGGGTGCAGGAAGGGGCTCCAGGCTGGGGTGTTCAGAGTGCAGGAGGGGACTCAGGCCTGGGGCAGAGGGTTGGGGTGCAGGAGCAGGTATGGGTGCAAGCTCTGGGAGGGAGTTTGGGTAGGGGAGGGGGCTCAGGGCTGGGGCAGGGGATTGGGGTGCAGGAGGGGTTTTGGGGAGTGGGCTCTGGGTGGTGCTTACCTCAGGCAGCTCCTGGGAAGCTGCCGGCATCTCCCCCTAGCTCCTAACCTAGGCATAGCAATGGCCAGGTGGCTCCATGTGCTGCCCCTGCAGTTTCCATTGGCCTAAAACCGGATGCCTGGCAACCCTAAACCCTATCCTCACATGTGTTTAATGGTGCAGGAATATTCCTGACACCTCCCAAAATTTCTCAGCATCTTGCCGGACCAGACCCTGAAAGACTAAACAAGAGAAAGAGTGAGGTTATTTGGTTTGGGGTGAGGTGTTTATTTTTTCCCTTTCTATCTCTTGCCCCCCTGCCACCCATATCAAGGTTTTTGTTTCTCATGAGCATCTTCAGAGAAATACTGTGATCAGTCCTGTTTGTCTTCTGTTTCTATTTTGTGTTTCCATAACATTCTAAAAAGTTTGCTCTGTTATTTAAAACAAAAAGAGGGTTTTCCCCCATCTCATCCCTCATTTACAACAGAAATCTTTGGGCCAGATTCTCAGCTGGTGTATATCAGCATAATTCCAGTCAATTCAATGAGCCTACCCTGATTCCCACCAGCTGAGGATCTGGCCATTAATCTCCAATAATGAACAACATGCCTGATCTCCCTTTGTTATGATCTATTTTAACTTCTCTTCATTTTGCCAAGAATATACGTGCCAATGGGGGGTCTTCCACATGGATGTGAGGAGGAAAGTGATCTTAACTCTTGTAAGTTTTACAATACAAATTCAACTTTCTTTTTCTTTCTTTCACAGCCCAAAGAAAAGAAATGATGCTCCTGGATTTTTGTGTTTCCAATTTAGCCTATTGTTGAATCTATTCAAAATACTGACACATCCTCCAGTTTGATAATGGGACTTCCATTTATTCTGAGTTCTTCGATAAAGTAAACACTGCCAACCAAAGACCACATGAGCGTGGAGACAATAATCTATTCATCCCATTGGCTTGAAGGAGACACCATTTCTAAATCAAAGTGTGTTAGATCACGGGGAAGGAATAGTTACTGAAATGATTTAACAGTGAAATGTTGGATGTTTATAATCACTCGGTCATGAATATTTTTCTCTATTGACATAAGCTTTTGAGGCATAAATCTGATAATATATAATCAAATTATTTGTAGTCAGCTGGCAACAGAAATTAAATGTGGAGTTTTCATGGTAATTTTTTTGAGCCCCTATGAAATGTTCCTCTGCTGACGGCCAACAGAGTATGCTCTTAAATTATGCACGAGCACAAAGGAAAGAAGCAAAACAGAACCTTATGAGCTTCTGCTTCATTAGAAATAAAAGACATTAATAATTGTTAGCCAAAAAGCTGAGTTCACTGATTAACTTTTAATCATCTTCAAAAATTCCAATGACATCCAGGATCCAATTTTTAAAATGTAGGTGCTAAGCCATACCCACAGGTTTCTTCGTTATCTGTTGTGGCAGATCCACAACAGCAGAAACTCGTGCATTGTTTTCTTGCACTGTATTTTTATTATAACTAAACTAGCAACTTTTCATTCTCAGTGTCCCTTTAAAACATAACAAACGGGAACACTCCATGCTGCTGAGTATGACATTTTAAATCAAATCTGCTTGAGAGTAAAATGGCACAATGAAACACTTGTCAGCATGTAGAAGATATTTATCATAATTTAGGCCCTGATGCAGGAAAGGCACTGAAGCATATGAATAATCCAAGGATTTAAAGATACGCTTGTGTTTGAGTGTTTTGCTAGATCCAGGTATTGATTGTGAAGTGTGGCCTCTCACTGTTTGCTTACATTAATACCAATTTTGGGTTGTTTGAAAGACCATGAAAATTGTAATAAATTTGTATTTGTTAAAAAACTACAGAAGTGCTTATAAAGACATACTGCACCAGGCCTTGGGTACTAGTATAGCCTCAAGCAGCAACAGAAGGCATCACTCCAATACAATTAAAAAATAAACATACTGACAATTCATCTGCAGCTTTCTTTCACGTTGATCAATGCAGTCTATTCGTTATTCATGAAGTAGGCCACACAGTTTTTCAGTGTGACAGAGCTTAGTAGACAGTTAATTTATTACTGCCATGAAGGCTTATTTATCAATAATGTGTCTGGTTATGAAGGTCACAGGACAGGAATATTCTTGCAGAAGTTGTAATAAAGCTATTTTATTCCATGGACGTCTTTTTTTTCTTTCACTGTTGTTATTATTAATTATTTGTTTTGTGGCAGAGGTCAGGCCCCACTGTGCTAGGAAGACATGGGCAATGATTTTTCCTTGTAATATAGCGTTTAAATAGCTAATCATTAGATACTACATGGGACCCATAACTTTTGTTCAGAGTTGAAATGCACTCTGAAATGCTCTTCCTTGACACAGTCCATTGTGCTTCTATTTTATCCTTCCAGGTCCTCCTCAAAACACAGTTCTTCACATAAAAGTTGTGTCCATAAATTAACAACAATTAAAGTAGTAATAAAGGTGGAACTCACAAAAGGCGATGCATTTTGCAACTAGTTCTTGTGTTCTTTAGTGCATCCCATCCTTCTCTTCTTTTTATATATGTGATCTGTTTAGATAACTAAATCTTCAAAGCAGGCATTTTTTTTTCTTTTATTTGTCTGTAAAACATCTAGTATCATTTGGCACTACATACATCATAATAATAAAAATAATACAAATTCTTGGAAATGCTAAACCTGAATCCAAAAGATGGAGATGCCACTAAGTGTGGGAAGCACCACCCTACTTGCATGTAGGGCAAGTATTTGTTACCAGACCCAAAAAATAGCTACAGAAAGCTTCGAATTAGGTGACTTGTAACAGAGGGAGGATTGAGGGAGAGAAAGAAATTTAGTAGGCCTGATCCTGATTTAATTTACACCAGAGTAACTCTAGATTTACAGGGGTGTGGGTGAGTGCAAAATCTGGCCTAATACCTTTAATTTTCCATATCAAATTATGGGGCAAATTCTGTCTTCATTTCATTTCCACCTTTGTGAGCCTGAGTTCATTGGAATTACACGGATTTGAGAGAGCAAAATTTCCTGTGAGGTAGTTCACTAAGGTCACTGTTACAGAGTGAGACACCATCTGTTCTCTCAATGGAGACTTTATGTTCGTTCTTTCTTTGTTTGGTGGTTTCTTTAATCAATAATAAAAGTTATCCAGGCTGAAATTAATTGTTGGTATTTGTATGTGGAAATACAAAATAATCACCACTCATGGAGCATTTTGGGCTCAGTTTAGATAGCCCTACTCAGAGAGTAAGTGGAAGACTTGCTTGTGTAAAGCCCTGCAGGATCATGTAATAGCACCTTGATAATTGACTTTGTGCTCTTTGTTACCACGTTTAGGACCAGAGTTATCTGTCTCCCATGCCTACAAATATCAGAATGTCATGACTGAATATACAATTGTCTTTAGATGTATTTCCCAAATAATAACTTCATCCAGCTCCTATACCTATTAAACATTTGGGAATTATATCATTTTACTAGTCTGTCTATGTCTGTTTTACTGAATAACTTGCCATCTTGAATCCATTGTATATTTCGAGTTTCCATGGACTTTTAGAGATATTGAAGGTGAAACTCTACACCTAGTTTGGGGGTCTGAGGACAGGTCTCACTTAAAACACTGCATTAGCACAGCTGCACTGATATAGCTACACCGCTGTAGCACTAAGTGAAGACGCTCCTACGCTGACGGGTAAGCTTCTCCCTTAGGCATAGTAAATCCCCCTCTGCAAGAGGCAGTAGCTATGTTGATGCGAGATGGTTTCTGCCGACTTAGTGCTGTCTACACCAGAGGTTATGTCGTTATAAGGGGTAGATTTTTGGCACCCCTGAGCGGCATGGTTACACCACTATAAGTCTGTAGTGTAGACCTGGCCTGCGTCTCCACTCTGTAACACAGATGTAGAAGAGCAGTGTAACAGAGTGGAGGCTCAGTCCAAAGGGTTCTGAAAATGAAAATTATCAAGTCCATTAAAGTCATATCAAACTTCCCATTGATTTCAGTGGGGACAGGATTTTAAGAAGGGCTGAGAAGTAGTTTGAGAACCGCCACATTCTGAGAGATAAATATGTTGAAACCCTTTGATTATGTTCAGAAGTCTCTCTCTCTTTCTCCTTCTCCTTTCTGTGGATTACATCTGCCCCCCGCCCCCATGACATCAGTACACTTGCGAGGAAACTATCGCTAAAACCGGTCGAATTCATCTGAGGCCACATTATCCATAACTTAGCAGGTGAAAACAGAAAAACTTAGTCTGAAGAGATACATTGAGAAACATCTTAACATTGTATTCCATATTGACCTGTTATACAGCACAAATTATTCTTTGAGTGATTGTCAACTTCCTACATAATACACAGTAGAGCCATTGCTTTGTATTTTGAAAAACACAAGAGACTTTTCTTTGGAGATCAGTTTTCATTATAGCATCATAAATGAAGCCTGCCACATTTCTAAATGGGTAATTGTTGACAAGAGCCATTTAAGCTGTCACACAGTCTAATAAATAGCCATGCACTCTGCATGCTCTTGAAAAAAGAAAAAAACCCAACAACAAAGACAAGAAAGCTTTTAAGCTATGGAGGAAGCCGAGCTGTCTAACTGGGAATAGTTTGTTTCATGGAACAGGCCCCTGCTTTAAATAAGAGTAATGCCAGCCCACAAACACAGTGGGACAATTATGTGCTGCAGTGAAAAAGAGATAAGTTCAAAGTGTGTATCAAGCTCACAAGGACAACTGGAACTCTGCTGATACAACTCTCTTAGCTATAAAGCACATTCTACAAAACTGACCTACAAGAGTTCTTTGAACAGCTAGCAGGACTGAACATTTTCTATCCACTTTATTGTCTGCTGCTGCCAAGGAGTGCATCAACTCAAAATAAAAATATCACACAATATGTCCTTCAACATCAGATCACCAAACTGTTCTGTGATACTAGCAACAAGCACCCTTATTATTCACAGAGATCTTTGTTTCAGTGCTTTCAAACTGAAGAGGGTTTACTCATTCAACAGTGGCCTCAGCTTATTATTTAACTTTAAAGCTCAGGACATTTCCAAGTGAAGAATACAGTAATAGCTTTCATTTTCAGAACCAACATTAGTTTACTGCACCATTGGGTGAAATCCAAGCATTTAGTCAGGCTTGTTTCCCTTGCTGCCTGGCTTAGCACATGTAATGAGAATTATGTCTTTCACGTCCATGCCAACTGGAATACGTTAGATGCAAGAATAACAGAGTCAGCACTATATCAAAAGAGACAGCACTGCAGAAAATAATCTAATGCATTCTTACCCAGGTGGCATTCAACTTCCAAATGTTAGGACTAATGAACCATAAAGAGCTAATGATAGACTAGATTTTTACAGTCATAAAGCTTGTTTGGTGTAAACTGTCACCCAACACATTTTAAAAATGTTCCTTGAGAATGAACTCTATGCTGGGTTTTGTCATCACATCACTTTGATAACACAATTATATCATAGCTTCTCTCTGTTACAGTATGTTCAGTTTGCAAAAGGAGACAAGTGAAGTGCTACATGAAATACATTTATGCTCAGATTGATTTTCAGTGAGCTTTCAACCCAGCCTCCATCTCTGCATATGTAGTTTTGCACACACACATCATCCCGCACTTACATAGCACTAACACCTCTATGTACGGGAGATAACATTTTCACAAGTGGGTTTGGCACATAAAACTTCTATTACCTGCACATACATATAGGTGTTGGAATCTATCCTCTGCACCTGGATGTGTTATTGCAGGAAAAACACACATGTAGGTTCCTGCACATGTAAGGATGCATGCACTCAGGAAGCTAACATCTGACGATCAAGCCCCCTTTTTTTTTTATGGCTGGCAATAGGAAACAAAAACGGAAACAGAAAAAAAGGTTTTATTTTATTTATATTCTATGTTGCAAAAAAATCTTTGTTTCAATTTTTAGGAAACCTCAAGCTCCAGCCTTGATTTTAAAAACAGCACTCGTTTCATGTTTTCATTATTCTTACGTGGTCTGATCAAGCCTCCCATTGATTTCAAGGGTAGCTGAGTCAGGCACAAAGTCATCAGTTCAGAAAAAGGCAAGGTCTCGTGGTCTTAGCATAGGACCGGTGTCAGGAATTTATGCATTCCAATAATGGCTGTGAAATGGACTTGCTTTGTGACCTTGCACAAGTCACTTAACTTCTGCTTTAATGGCCAATCTTCAGCCACTGAGGAATACCTTATGACCTTTATGCTGTTTTAGATTACATGGTGACCATTTTGGCCCCTGATCAGGACCAAGAGAATGGAAAGATATCTCAGAGCCACCTTTTCCCAGCTCCTACCTCAGCTATCCTAAATATAAACTCAACACAGATGAACATCTAGTCCTATGTGTAAAACCAGTTCAGCCAACAAGATCGAAGCTCTGATTCAGCAAAGTGTCGCCATGCAGCAAAGTCAATGGGACTGAATCACATGGCTGAAGTGAAGCATGTACTTAAATGTTTTGCTGAACAGGGATGGATTTAACCATGTATTTATTTGCTTCCCTGAAATTAGGGCCCTTGTCCCCAAAGTGGCTGATTATAGCTGAACACAAATCCCAACTGGTTATAATACCGGCAGTCACCAAGATAACACAAGAGACAGCATTGTTTAATGACTCTGTGAGTACCGGGTTCACAGCCGGTGTGACACAAGCCTTCCATATCACTGACACATGCTACAGAATTGGGCAATCCCACATTCAGCCTACGCCCACCCCATATACTGCAAAAGAAAGAAAAACCTCCCTGTTTACAAAATTTCTTCTTGCAGACAGTGCCACAGAACTGAAGTGCTTGTTGAAGCTATGTAATAGCCAATGAAAACTAGTACTTATTTCAGTTATACTAATGTAAGCAACATTAGAATAAGGCTTGTTGAGAATTGAATATGTACTTAGGATTCCAAACAAACACCCGGTATAGGAAGCAACCTTTTTTTTAACTGACATGCAAGACAAGGAACTGTAACAACTGTATGAATTAAGAAAGACAATGGGTCAGATTCCGATCTTCAGTACCCCAGTAGAAATCTAAAGTAAGTTTCTACTTTGATGTAACTGAGATGAGAATCTGTCCCATCATGTCAACACTTTGAAAATTCTGCTTCTCCTGGGACCCAGCACAGTGGAAAGCAAAATGTTTTTCTAATGCTTACAGGAGGTTTCCTTGAAGAAATAGCTTTGACTTGTTCAATATTTTGTATAGCTCAATGAGCCATAGGGCCAGGCCTTGCAAGCAATGATGCACAGAGTCCTATTAAAGTCAATGGGATTATACATCCAGAGAAAGCATATGCATAGGAGTAAATATTTGCAGGATCTGGCTCATAATGGTGAAGGATATATATCTAGGAACCATAATTAGCACAACAATTGATAATAAATTCACCATGGATGGCTAGACTGGCTAGACTCTGATTTGGACCAATATACTTTATAAACAATAATGGATTTTCTGTTTCCAAAGAGACACCATCTATTTTGTACTTCAGTTTCCAATAATACTGTAACTGTTTTACTATGACAATATGCCTGGACTTTGCTAAGAATGCAGCAAAATAGTGAATGTCATTGTCAGTTGCTGAAGACTAAAGCAAATTGAATATTGGTTTTGTTACAAGCCTCAAATGTTAGAGTTTAGTGAAGACAGTTTTGTGACTTAATTTCATAGATATTTGTTCCCTATGAGATCCTGACTGGGAGATTTATATTTGCTTTTGCACCCTTCCTCGGGGCCTGATCCTGTGAAATGCTCAGTGTCTTGAAGAATTAGGTCCTGAGTCCCCCTCATGGCTCTGGATAGGCAAAGGAAGAATACACACTGCTAAAATCTAATGAAAGGAAATATAAAGCTGAGTTTCATAATCATACTGGATTACATTACAGAGTGTTATGTGTATACACAGTGTATGATTAATGCATTCTGTGAGTAAATAAGAACTATTAAAGGCTCTATTGGAACAATACCAGGCGTACTAATTATGTTCACCTATATCCTTCCTTCACTATCCAAACTTTTTACCACCAAATCCTGACCTGTTTGTTTCAATCTTTTTATTCCTGCCTAAACAGTGGATGATCAGACAATTGAATATCAATTTAATACTACTGCTGTAAATGAGGAGTAACTACTAAAGTCAGTGGAGGAAGCCTGGAGTTAGTGAGATAAGTAGGATCAGTCAGAAAGTGACTGGTCTTCCACATTCTTAACACAGAGAGGTTAGATTGGGTCATATAGTGACAGAAAAGGCCGAGGGCAAATGCCCAGATTTAAGCAACCACTTTATAAAGAACCTATTCCAGTCACTGTTGGAATTCCATGCTTTCACCTTTCATTTACCTTTGACAATGCCCATTTTGCTTCTGAGAATCTCATTTTCATTTTCTTAGGTCTGTGATCAAAACCAAATTGCCACCAAGCATAATTCGAAACCTGGCAAATTTCTCATCTGCAGTAGACACCTGAGATATAAAATACTACAGATTTTTTATCAATAACCTAGACAGTCTCCTATCAAAACCTTGGGTCATGAGCCCATTACTCTTTGCAATCATCTTTGCCAACTTTTCAAAGTGCAAGTCCCCTCCAGCGATCAAGTCTTGCAAAGTCTTTGATGTGATAAACTTTCCTCAGGTACAGATGGTACAAAAGAGAAGATTTGCTCTTGTCAGCTGCTGCTGCTTTACTTTAAGCATCGTCCCAGGGAGAAGGATGATAAGTATATAAAATGATCCCTAGATATTGTTGTAAAAGGGTGAGAGGAATACAAAAATGTTCATGGAATTTCATTTCTGCTTTTCATTGAAATTTCAGGTCATCAAAATATTCTGACCATGTTTACAAATATGGAGTGGGTATCTTAGACATTTAAGTCTCAGACTGGGAATACCTGGATTCTCTGGAACAATAGACTCCCCTCAGACATTTTATGATAAACTGTAGATAACAGAGTATCATGCAGTTTACTGGGGGTTGGGTAAGACCTTAACCACTGAGATTCTTTCTCTATTTTGTGAACTTTAAAAAACCCTCTGGCACTTTTCATAAGAGTGGGCATTTGCCCCTGTGTCCTGGCTACTATTCTCCTGCATTTTCAGTGGTGTTGTATGTATATAGCTCAGGATTTCTCTAAGCTAAAAGGTGCTATATCAACGTAAGACTACGGGGCTAGACCTGTGTACAGAACCCCCCACCCCACACAGAAGGGACTTAAGTCCCACTCCCCACATGCCACAAACCCTGTGGAGGGCATTCAGTGACTGCTGTTAGCTGCAAACAGGGTGTGAGTAGAAGTGCAATGGGGGTACATGCATCCCACCTTCCTCCCTACATACAGCAGCTAAGGGATAAATAAGACTGTTACTACACCCATATGCCACATTAACTTTCCAGAAGAGAAATTTCCACTCAGAAATTCCTTAAGACAGGGATATGCCAATTGGAGAGATGCACTAGCAAGGAGCTGGGACAGAACCAGGGAAGAGGAAGGATAGTCGTGTAATTACTGGACTGTGACTCAGGAGCGGGATGTAATTCTGAGCTCTACCACAGATTCCCTGTGTGCCCTTGCACAAATCATTTAAGCTGTCTGTGTCTTATTTCCCCATCTGTAAAATGGGGATAATAATATAACCTTTCTCTCATCCTCTGTCTTGTGTAATTAGATTGCAAGCTTTTCAGGGCAGAATCTGCCTCTTGCTATGTGTTTGTACAGTGCCTTGTACAATGGAGTCCTGATCTTGGTGAGGTCTTCTAGGTTCTCCCATAATATTAATAATAATAGGGACCTAGAGGCAATCTGGAAGCACTGAGCCTTTACACAGATAGCCATGAGCCCCAGTAGAGCACTGAGATCCATGCAGTTCAGAGATTCACAAATTCCAAGGCCAGAAGGGACCTCTGTGATCCTCTAGTCTGACCTCCTGCATAAACACACCCCATAGAACTTCTCCAGAATAATTTCTGGAGCATGGCTTTTACAAAAAATATCCAATCTTGATTTAAAAATTGCCAGTAATGGAGACACCACCATGGCCATTGGTAAATTGCTCCAATGACCAATCAACTGTCCAACTCTGCCAGACACACAGTAGTCTGCCAGGGCGGGACTGGAATATATGCCAAGTCATCGGTTTATGTGATGCTTAGCATCCATGCAATTAGCAATAAGAGTATGTAAATGGTTTCAGCTGGATTGAGAGATGCAGCTGGACTATGCAGAAGAGTCATTCAAAACATTTTAGTCAAAACAGTTTTCCTTTGGAAAATGCCATTCTGATTAAACTGAAATCTTATTAATTTTAATAACCTTTCATCTCGAAACAAAATGGAGAAAAGTTTCAAAAATATCAAAATGGGATGTTTGGACATTTTCAGAGTGGAAAGTTTTGATTTTTTTATTTCTGTGGTGTATTGAGGAGTGTTCTAGAGAGATCTGCATGGGCTGTGGAATGCATCCCTGGTTTCTTTTGTTGGGAGGGAGAACCTTGAGACCACAAAAGATTTCACAGGAAACTCCACAAGAAGAGTTTTCTGGTCCCTACATAGATATTTCCATGTAGAGATAAGGTCTGACCTATTATTATTTAAAATGATAAGTCCTCATGATATAATGAAACCCACCAGAAATGTATCTGCACTCCTTATTGGCCAGACAGATTCCCCAAATCATCATGTTTGTATACGATGTGCTGCTTATGTACACTCTTTTCTTTACATATGTTGTAAAGGTCATGTAGCATCTTCTTACCTTTACTGGCCCCTTATTGGCTTGATCATATATCTACCGTAAGTCAGTGATATAGGATGAAAATAGTCTGACATTCCATTTATAGGTACTGGTCCCTTTAAATAGCGAGGTAGGCTTTGCTTACTATTCCCAGGTCAGCCTGAGACATAACGGAAGTGGATGTGATCAGTGAAGGTTTCTGAATACCTTCAGACAAAGGGGAAAGCTTTACATGCACGTTGAAACACCCTTGTGAAAGGCCATGAAAAGGCTAGTAAAAGTCAGTGCCTTGGTGGTCTGCTTCTTCTTTTCTGATGACTATAAATAAACACATGTTCCAGTAAGTAAAACTGTTTCTTTCCAACTTTATTCGAGACCAGGCTGTGAAAGAACTCACTAGGTACAGTGGAGAATTCATAAGGCATCCAAAGTTGCAAGCCAGGGGTGACACAGCTGCTCAATAGTCTGGATTGTACCCTGGTATATCACAAAAAGATTAAAAAATTAAAAGAGAGGCATCTGCTGCCAACTCATGTACGATTACTATGAGGGTATTTTGAGGGGGCTTTTGATTATGAATCCAAAGCACAGTCTCCGCTGTACCTAGTGAGACAAACCTGTTTGCCAACCTCAGTTGAGAATGTGTTCATAACACCATGCAGTGGAATCTTACAACTTCACATACAATGTTGCCACACATATTTTATCAGTATACCAATCAGCAAATTATGAATTTTCAGATGATGCATTTCAAGGCATATTTTGTACGAAGATTATTACAATAGCGTATAAGATGTGAATACAGGGGTACATTCTGTCACACCTTTGCCTTATTACAGCTCTTTTCAGTTCTAAGATTTCATAGCTCTGTATGTGTCAAAGACTGAGACCTAACTGGTTGAAGCAAATTCTGATCTGACTTAATGTGCAAGAATGTGCTGCTGCAGAATTATCAACGCTTTAGCTGAGTCACTCCTTTGTCGGGTTTTGCTTTTAAATAGCTACTGATTTGTACTCTTCTTTCTTTGTTTCCAATAATATAAGGAAAGTTTGCTATATTAGGTTCAATGGTGCCAGACTCCTTTTGCAGCTGTTGAAATTATGTGTCAGTGTTAAAGCTAAAATTAAGCTCCTAAACGTACAACCAAAAATGCTGTGCCTTTTTTTTCCATTAGATTGTGAACTGCAATAAAAGCCTATGCTTTACTTATTGAATTTTTCCTTTGAAAGCATTTAAACATTTGTTTATTAGCTGGTTACTGAACTAACACCTTTCCTCAGTTATATACATCCCCAATTCATTTTAAATGTCCTGCAAAGTTCACAAACACTAGCTATTTTGGGCCCTGATCCAATGCCATTGAAGTCAAAGAAAGTCTTTCCATTCACTTCTCCAATGGGATTTAGATCAGGCCTATGGTGAGTGGACAAAAACAATTTAGCCTTTTTGGAGACCGGCCTTTAAAGGAAAGCCAGTCCCCTAATTAAATGCATGATAGGTGAGTAATCAATCCATAACAATATATGTTATTAAACATCTGAAAATTATTTCATTACTTGAAAGCAGGAATTAATTTGGTTTATATATTGAAATCAAATGCTTTTTTCATCACAAAGAAATTTTCTGGTTCTTAAAAGCTTCAAAGTATAATCACAAATATTATTAGTAGGTATAGTTTCTATTGCAATTAAAATGTAATGACTCCAGTCAGGGATCAGGGCCCCATTTTATAGGCACTGCACAAACAAACGATACAAAGATACAGTATATCTATAAACAAAATGATCTGCATGCTCTGCATTCGCAAAAATTAAAGAAGAGTCACCATGGTTGCCCTCTCCCAAGAGTGGAACAGTTCCCTGCCACATGTACTAAACATCCGATGTCTGTTCCTTCAAATCCTTCCTTAAAACCCTTAACTTCAAGAACACCTTCCTCTCATCAGCAATATAACTGCCACTCCTGATGTCTTGTCCTCGGTCTTGTCTATCTTAGAGTGTAAGTTCCTCAAGACAGAGAACATCTCTTAATCCATGTCTGTAAATTGCTGTATACACTTAAGGCCAGTGATGAGCTTCCAGAAGCTGAAGAACCGGTTCCTTCAGTCGCTCCGGGTCTTAGGCAGCACTGAAGGGCCAGCCACCAAAGTGCCGCTGAAGACCCGGGGCGACTGAAGGACCCACCACCAAAGGGCCACAGGGCCACTAGGTGAGTAGAAATTCTTAGGGGAGCCTCCCCAGCCAAGAGCTCAGGCGGGATAGACAGGACAGTCCCGTGGGTCATGTGTGGCCTGCAGGCCGAAGTTTACCAAACCCCTTTAACAACCAGTTCTCAACCGGCTTCAAAATTTAACAACCGGTTCGCACGAACCGGTGCAAACCAGCTCCAGCTCACCACTGCTTATGGTACTATATAAGTGTTTCCTAATAGCAATATTTTATTCAAGAAAAAATTGTGCTTCATTACATGATTATTAGCTCCTAGGAACTGAACCTCAGCAGTGGCATCTGAAGATAAGACATAGCTAACAATAGATATTAAGCAGACATATATCTCAACTTTTGGTGGCTAAAATACTGCTCACAGGAAGCGCTGTTACCTAGAGACTTTGTAGAGAAGTCTAAGGCTGTTCTCCATGGGAAAATGTGGTGCTTCTTTCCCAAACAACTGAAAACCCAGCGCTAGCTTGTTCTTTTCAAATCCTTCCTACCATTACAAAGTGGACACAACAATGATGTGGCACTCATTGGAGCCAACCCCTTATGACTCATGGTGCTGAATTTTAGGGCATGAGACTGAGAGATTGAAGAGCAGTTTAACAGAGCCCACTGTAGAGAATGTGAGGTCAAATCCCCGAGAATCAAGCTTCTTCCAGCCAAGAAAAATGTCTGGCCACTGGTTCCCAATTCACCCAACTGAGACCTTGATGTCAATTCCTCCAGATGGTCTGGGAACAACACCCTCAAAGCCATTTCCAATAGTTTATGGGAACTCACCCAAAGTCTACAGGTGCAGTTGGTAAAAGCCTGGCACACAGCGCAACGGTCAGAAATGTGTCTCTTTGTGGTAAAGTACTGAGTGTGCTCACCTATTATGGACATGGTACCTTTGCCAGTACATTTGGTCTCGGACAAGGATCAAAAGACCTGTCATGGAACAGGGACAGCTTAATGGAGTGTTGAAAAAACAAAACCACCAATGCGGCCAAAAGGTTGGCAAAAGCCTAACACTGACTAACACCAGCAATCCTAGAGCTCTGGGTAACACTTGAAAGAATAAATGCCAATTTATTCCACAATGGATGGATGCTGGCAATGACAGACACTGCTGAGTTCTTGCTTATTACCTATGCCAGTCAGAAGAAGCTAAGTAGGAACTTCACATGGGAAGCACAAGGACATAGGAAGGGAGTGGCAGGTGGGTCATCTGCAGCCTCTGAGGTAGAACTCCCATATGGTGCAGCAGCTGCTTCACCCTGGCTTCTTTCCTCTAGAAACCTAAGTAGTTGGTAGGGTGGAGGGCTACAGGGATATACTGCCACTTTAATAGAGCGCGCATAAAGGCATTCCCCATGCAGTAGCTGCCATGGAAATGGCTGGCACACCCACAGCTGGCTCAGTCCCAGTTTCAGAATGAGCCAAAAAACATAACTAGCAAGACTGGCCTTACCATTTTGGAGTGGGCCTGTGAAATCACATGGTAAATGAGAAGGTAAATGAGGTGATTCTTTAGGATACACTGTTCACTGAATGAACTTGTCTTATGTATGTGTATCATTGGATTTCCCTCCCTCAGCCTCCTGGTTCACAGGTGGAGCCAGGTGCTTGTTCTTTCAACCTAACAGTATGTCTGCCCAGAAGCCGGGCAGTGTAATTCCCAGCATGGATAGATATACACATGCTAGCTCGCCTCAAGCTAGCACCTAAAAATAGCATCGTGGCCACAGCAGCATGGGCAGTGGCTTGGGCTAGTCACCCAAGTTCAATCTCACCTGGCCCCCAAGTCTGTACTCAGGCAGCTAGCCTGAAACCCCTCCCAAGGCCATCAGGGCCGCACTGCTATTTTTAGGCACTAACTTGAGCAGAGCTAGCATATGCATGTCTACCAGTGCTGGGAATTACACCTCCCACCTGCTATGTAGCCATACCTTTAGCGTCAGTTTGCTTTGATCGTTTACATCATCTTACATTTCATGGCTGTTGTGATAAATGAAGGTGGGGGGAGGGGAACTCCCTTTTATAGACACCCAGCCAGCCAGTTAGCTACAAAATTCCTGTTAGTAGCTGTTCTCTACTTGCTTTACCTGTAAAGGGTTAAAAAAGCCCCTAGGTAATAGGAAGGGAGTGGGCACCTGACCAAAAGAATCATAGAATCTCAGGGTTGGAAGGGACCTCAGGAGATCATCTAGTCCAACCCCCTGCTCAAAGCAGGACCAATCCCCAATTTTTGTCCCAGATCCCAAATGGCCCCCTCAAGGATTGGGCTCACAACCCTGGGTTTAGCAGGCCAATGCTCAAACCACTAAGCTATCCCTCCCCCCGAGCAGCTTGGAGAATGCGGGTATCGATCCTGCTACTTCTTACATGCTAAGTGAGCGCTCTACCATTTGAGCTAATTCCCCCTCTACCGCCAGTAGAGCCAGTGGGAAGGCTAGAACTTTTTTAAATTGGGAAAAAACTTTGCCTTTATCTGTCTGTTGTCGTTCTCCAGAGAGAGGAGACACAGAACAGCAATTCTGTAAGAAGCTTTAAACCAGGTATGAAAAATCATCAAATCATACCTCGAAACTACTTATCTAAAACCTCAGATATGTAAGTAGATCAGGGAATGTCTAGGAAGACGCAATCAGGTTTCTCTTTTATTTCTTTATGGCTTGTGGACTCCTCTATGCTAACCCCAGGTGCTTTTGTTTTGCTTGTAACCTTTCAGCTGAACCTCAAGAGAGTTATCTTGATGCTTAATTTTTGTAATTTTTTTTTTAAGATCTAGCAAAAAGCCTAATTTCCAGATTTATTTTCTTCCTTTTGTTTTTTTAATAAAATTTACCTTTTTAAGAACAGGACTGGGTTTTTTTGTGTCCTGAGAGGTTTGTGCACATGTTGTTTAATTAGCTGGTGGCAACAGCTGATTTCCTTTGTTTTCTTTCTCAGCTCTTGGGTGGGGGTGAAAGGGCTTGAGGGTACCCTGCAGGAATGAATTCCCAAGTGCGCCTTCCTGGATTCAATGGGTTTTTTTGCATTTGGGTGGTGACAACATCTACCCATCCAAGGTCAGAGAGAAGGTGTAACCTTGGGAGTTTAATACCAGCCTGGAGTGGCCAGTATTAATTTTTAGAATCCTGCGGGCCGCCACCTTCTGCACTCGAAGTGCCAGAGTGGGGAAATCAGCCTTGACAGCTATCTTCAAAAGGAAAAGGACTAGATGTTGTTTGTTTTTGTTATATGAAAGCTGAAACTCTCTTTTCTGGATGGCAAAGACTGGGTGTGCTGCTATTCCCCTCCAGTTCATCATTAGGCAGTACGGGGATTTTTCTCCTATCAGAGAGAAAATTGGGGAGGAAAGCAGTGGTACCATTCCAGGCAATATAATTTGTAACACTCAGATTGCCAACAGTTCCCATTTGGCACAACACAGACAGTGCTTCAGTGATTGAATCATGTTGCGGTTCTGATTGCACATGGAGCAGAGAAATGAGGATAGAGAGAAAGTTGGGGGGAGTACAGTTATGTCATGTTTGTCCACTTAGAACACTACTCTCTTTCAGCCGATGGCAGGTCTGAAAGCAGACACAATTTTGTCCAACCCCATTCATTATATGTATTATGGTATAATGGTAGCTGTATCCTAGTTAAAGTTTCATTACAAAGTTAAATTTTAACAGAAGCATTAAACCTTTATTTGTAAAAATCTTACTGAAATGCCAAAAAACCAAAATGAAATATAAACTCAGAGCGCTCTTTGAATTTTTCATGGCGGTTTGATGATAAATTAATTGATTCAGAGAGAATAAGAGAGAGAACAGAACCTGTCCTTTGGCCATATTCTTGCAGCTCATGTGCTGATTCCTAGAATATCACACCAATATACAAGGGTAGTCTTTGTCTGTAGAGAATTTTATAACTTTTCATCATAATGGAAAATACGCCCACCAAGCTTATCCTGCTGTATGTTAATGTGACAACAAATCTGCCATAGTGCAAACTCCCTCAATAGCTTCCAGGGACCTAAAAAACCAAGAGAGGCACTTTCATCAAATATTTCTGTAAGTTTGGGGAAAGTTCCTTGACCTAGAAAAGAGGAGACTAAAAACTCAAATATCACCTCTTCTTAATGGGGTTTAAATTCTCATTCAATCCATTACTAACACTCCTTCCTCTATATTATGAGAAACCCCAGGCTTATTCACTACTACACCACACTGCCTTTCAGAACAACAAAGCAGGTTAGATTATCAATCTTTAAAGCCGATGCAGCTGATTCTTCTCCCAAAGCCGGGATAGAATCCAGATTCCTGATCACTTATAGTCTACTGCTAACTAGTAAATAGTTGTGTGATGCACAGAAAAAGCATCTCTCAAGACTTCCTGCGGGAGCTGGTGTACAGCAGGGCTAGCAATTACTCCAGCAGCTCAACTAGTACAGAATTGTCTAAAGTGGAAGAGGGTCAAACCCTGCTGATGATGTTTGTGCAGGGAATGATATGGCGTACGTGAGTTGCATAGTGAGAAGGCCTCTTCAAAAGAGGTTCTGTTACTGAAAAACAATGATAATCTGTAAATTCTGATATAAATCACCAAAATGACAATATGAAGGTGGAAAGGCATGCCTAAATCTTTCCCCTTAATTCTTATTTCATTTCTGGCAAGCTTTGGGGTGGGTGGAGTGTGTCTGCCACTAGCCCTTGTTTTTTGTTTTTGACTTTTCCCTGCCTTGATGATATTTGGACAGGGACTGTCCTCTTCTGTGGTTGAAAAGGGTGTGGCACATTTTGGGTTCATTGCCATATGGCCACATTTTGGCACATCAGTCTAAATAAATAAATTGTACTATTACTAATAATAATTGCATAGCTATTAAAACAAACTAGTTGCTTCATAGTTAAACTTCCTGCATAATTTTATCTATACATTATCATGATAGTGTATATGGATTTAATCAACATACAAAAATCTAGGTTTCTAGATTTGTGCCTGCCTTCCCCTAGATTCACCTTTAGAAAGATGCTGTAGGCCTAGATGTGTTGGGTTGTTTGTTGGTTTTGTTGTTGTTGTGTCACATGCCCCGCCCCCGCCCACAGTACACCTTGAATATAACAATTTCAATAAGAAAAATAATTTCAAACCTCAGGGTTTGATATTTCTTCCTAGCCTAAATGAGAATTGCACTTGCTGGAATAAGGCACAAGGCTTGACAGAAATGTGAATTTGCTGTATATGAATAACATAAAAATGAATGTGTGGATTTGAATAAGTGAAAGAAGTATTAGTAAGCGTGAAGTAATGTCCCATTCGATATGCATAGAAATTCCATTTTTAATAATGTAGTCATTTGAAAACAATAGGGCAATTAATGTTTATTTGACTGTTCTCTAGTCTGTGCATAATGAAGCTGACCCTATGTGCAATTTTCACTTCACTATCTTCAACCTGCAAATGAACATGTTCTTATGTTCATGAGCACAATTCAATTACAAAGAAATAGGCTATTGATTTTAGGGACCATTTTCTATTACAGTACCACTATGATGGATAATTTCAGCTCCCTTTAATGTACTGAAATATGAGACTACATGCTGTTATACGATGTGCTTGGAAATTCCTATGGGCTTCAGCCTGCTCCTTTTGAAATCTATGACAATACTCTTGTCCATTGCAAAGGGAGCAGGATAAAACTGCAGGGGACTAATCCAGTGAGAGACTGATCATCCCAAATTCTCCTTGCCCTTAAATTTAGTTTAGGATGTTTAGTTTGGATCCTAAGTATGGAGGACATGTATTTAGCATGCACAGGCTTAGAATATATAGAGGCAGATGGTTAGAATGTAGAGGAAGGAGATAAAATCATGTAAAACTCAAAAAAAGTGAAGGAGACAATATAAAAATCAGAGAGTTAGAAATATTAAAGATATGTTTAAATATAATTGTAGGATGCGCTATAATCATAATCAAAACACTCTTGGAGGAAAATGTCCAGTTAGACTTCAAACATTATTTCTATTTTATTCAAAATGACAAAGAGAGGAATATGCACATTCATGTAATCTCATCATTTAATTCAAAACAGATGTACATTTCCAATCATTTTTTCATAACTCAGTTTGCTGATCAATTTTGATGTTTTACATACCTAGTTAGTAGATTTAGTGCCAAAAAGATTTTTGAGTCTGGGTTTCTTGAAGACTTTTAGAGTTCCAGTAGAAAATGATAGGATGGTCTTATGAAAATCAATTTTGATCAGATACAGTGAGCAATATTTAAGACTTCTGGCAAAAAGATTCCTCATTTAATATGAACATTCTTCTTTAAGTCAAGACTGGAGGCCACAGGGCTTTTTTTAAAATAGGTATATCGAGCTTGGGGAAAACTGAATAACTTACTGAAACTGAAAGAGAAGTGCAATAAGGGAGTACTGAAAAGAGGAGGTTGCCTAGTGGTCAGAGCAAGCCCACTGTCATTGAAGTCTGTGGCACAACTTCCACTGATTTCTGTGGGAGCAGGAGGAGGCTCCAAGTTTATTCTACCTAGATTCTTAAAAGCCAGGATTTTCAATTCTACCAAGTTTAACTTAACCCTTCATCTTTCAGTGGAAAATACAATTTAAGGCAGTTTGCTGTGTGGGGGTCTTCAAGATGTCACTAAAATCCAAGTTCCTTTCTTCCCTGCAATGACAAAGATCAGATGGCACTTTTCATACAAGTAAGAAAGGAAGAAAACAATAGGCCAACATGTTTCCTCTCCAACTAGCATATTGTGGACCAAAAAACCAAAAGAATACATTTCATTACTCATAGTTTGTCAAAAAAGTTTTTGAAAAACTGGGAAAAAATGAAAATACCCAATTGGTTTTGTGAAAATGAATTTTCCAAACAGGCCATTTTGCAACCATAATGTCAACCAACTGTAATCATAGTGAGATGCCACGCATTCCACAGTAAACTGGACCTAAACTCTACAGCAGTCTTTGGATTGCATGGAGCAGACTAGAAATTCTGTGGTACTGTTATTTATTTTTAAAAATGCAGCTTTATAATAAACTACAAATGAAAATGAGAGGTAGGATTCTGAAGAGTAGCTGTGTTGTTTGCATATTAAATTCAATTTATTATACCTTGTCCAACATTATTGACGTTCGGTGGACTACAGATTTTGTAGGGACAGTCCATAGTTGCACTCTAGAAGTTGTAAGGAAGAAACTGATAGGATTGGCATTTGTGCAGGGGACTGGCATCTGAAGAGGAAGTTTGGGATTGTGAGAAGTGCATTAGTGGAATGTTTGTACTAAAATGATCAGCAGTGAAATAGTTAATATTGACCAATATAGTGTCACCATTAGGTTTCAGGGTGAATAACCACCCCATTAATTGAAATTGGTTCACACATCCGAGCTATTGTTTTAGGCCTTTTACTGGCTCAGACAAATATCAGTGCATCAGTTTATCCTGGGTTCGTGTTTGCTTGATTATGTTTGCAACCATATGGGCTGGAAAGATCTTTTTTTAAAATTTAAAAAGGAAGTTGAGATTCTGGAAAACAATTCTGCAGCAAGGGATTGATTTTGACAGACTATACGAGGCTGTGGTGGTTGTTAACAAGATGTTAATTAAATGGCAGACGCACAGGAAAAAGACAATGTCCTTGCAAAGGAGGATTTTTCCTACTGAGGATAAAATTCACCCCTACTATGAGCAAAGCCTGAGTAAATGGGTTTCTGTGGAGAACTACCCTGGAGTTGTTGGGAAGTGAAAACAACCCTAAGCCTGAATGTAAGAAAAGACAGCAGGATGAAACTAAAATCTGCTCAAAGTGGCAGTCCCCATAGAGTAAAGTCAAAACTATTGCTTGACTGCTGTGGAGACAGCATAATTGCAATAGGGTGTTTTCCCTAAAAAAAGATATCTGAAGATTTAAAGAAAAAAGGTCTTTCTTTGCTATAAAAAAAAAAAAAATGTGCGCTTCATCTACAAAAAGCCAAATTTGCAATTCCACTTACTTCATTGTCTTTGTATCATTAGGCCAGGAATGAATTTGGCCTATTTAAGGTACAAGTCCATTTATATATTTATGAAACAATGACAAAATCCCTCTCTAGTGGCTCTCAAATAATATCAGGATATCGTCTGCTGAGAGTATTTTAGAAGGTCGGATTCTGATGTCCTTTCCCAGGCAAAACTGCCACTGGCTTCAGTAGGAGTTTTGCCTCGGGCAAGGTGGCAGATTTAGTTTTATCTGAGGAAGCACAGTACATAGGCATCAGGCGATGATATACTTTAGTTGTGTTTAGCAGGAGATGGAAAATGTTTTACAAACTGATTATGTTGATATTATTTATGCATTCATTTTTAAAGGTCATTTCACTAAACTAAAGACTTTCTATCAAACTGTTGTTGCCAGTACTTGGCTCATCATTGTTGAGCTTGTAACAACTTGTTTTCCTCCTGGGAGGCAAAAACCTCATTCATAAACATTAATACATACAAGCCTGACAGCCAGTGCTGTTAGTACTTCAATGCTTATTAATAGTTATGTACTACGGTCAAAGGCAGGCCTTTTTTTCTTGTCCGATCATCTAAAAATACAGCTTTACCAAAGATGCACAAATTTGCCTGCGGGCTAACATTTCTACTTTATGGATGAAGAATGCTTATTCCATTGACTGTTCCCATTCAGTTCAAGGTTTATAACCTGGTTCATTAATCTTGTAGTAAAGTTTGTGAAGTAGTTCAATTCATTTTACTTAAATATGAACAAGATGGTAAGGAATCCTGGGATTTTTTCCTGTTAACTGTAAATATGTCTCACTGCTATATGTTGTGATGGCAATAACAATTACTTTGTACACATTCAGTTTTGTCTTGAGGGAGATGTTTTTGAGTTGCCAGAAGTTTCTGAGTCTTCCAAACGCAGTGTTTGCCTTCCCGATTCTTCTTATTTCCTCAGAACTAGTACCATCTTGGCTGATGGTACTTCCAAGATATGCAAAATTGTTCACCTTCTCCAGTTTCTCGTCTTCAATTTTGATTTTTGTCCCTGTAGTTCCCCATTAACATGACTTTACATTTCTTTGCATTGTATCTCAAAACTATACATGGCAACTTACCAAGAAAGGTATACAAAAGCAGGATGCATTTCATCACAAACTTCTGAGAAGAATATTGGGAATAACATATAGAGAGAGGAAGACAAATGAAGAAGTGAGAAAAATTACTGGACAAGGCACCTCCAAACAAAACAATCTACAAAAGATGACATCAGTGGCTGAGACATGTACTGAGAATAGAAAAAGAACACTCACCCAATACCGCCCTTGAATGGAAGACAGAAAACACAAGAAGAAAGAGAGGAAGACCACAGATAACATGGAAACTAACAGTTCTGAACGACATCAAGCACCTCAACATGAAATGGGAAGATTAGGAGAGAAGGGCAGTTGACAGGCAAGGATGGCAAATGTGGGTATCCCAATATGAAGCAAAGCATGGGATGGAGTAAGGTCTAAGGTAAGGTCTAACTGTAAATATATTTGGATGCTAAGTAACTCAGCATGTCTACAAACTTGTCTTTCTCCTCTGGACATCTGGTACCAAAAATCAGTCTTTGTTTATGATGCAATTGGTCTGAAGTCCAATCCTTTGTGGCTACTTTAAATAAATAATTATGACTTAAGTTTATAGAGCATTATTCATCCAGAAGGATCACAAAGCATTTTACAAATTGATTTACAAAGCACTGCATAGGCCAAATCTAACCTTGGTCTTTATGCAAAACTTACACTGTTAGCAATGGAAGTTCTGCAGGAAAAACAATGGAAGAATATGGTGACCTGTGCATGTGCGTAAACATTAATTTATCTACTGCTGAAACACAGTTTCCACTTGTAGGAATGATTGCAAACTAAGAGTGCACAGAAACACTTCACAACTATTTAGGAGAGGATATGAAGAATATTTTATATAACCGAAACTACAAGGAGAACATTTGGAAGATATGGACTACCCGCACTGGAATACTGAGGGTAACACACTCCTAAAGCTTTAAAAAACAAAACAAAAACACACACTAAAAAACCTTCAATTCCAAAAGTGCTCAGGCACTTGGTTTTAGGGCTTACCCAAAAAACAGCACCAGCTGCACAGGGCTCCCTAGGACATTAATTTGATACTGCCAGGAGAGAAAACTGCCACCTGCTTAATCACCAACACTACTTCCTGCAGAAACTAGGTGATTTTTGGAGGTCTCCTATCCACTTATTAACCAAGTTTTGGCCCTGTTTAACATATGAGATCTGGAGAGATCACATTCCAAGATAGAACAACTGCTGCCTATTAAAAAAAAACAAAAAACAAACAAACAGTGGAATAGCAAGGGTGTTACAGGTCATGTCCAAGGTGCTTTCAAAGAACTAATCGGAGAGGCCTACCTTGCCCAGCTAACGCCATTTACTTTCTCAAGCCGGAGCTATCAGTCCCTTGCATCAGAGGCATAGAAAATCCAACTTTTTTTGGAGAGCACATAATCTATGGCCTAATGGTGGCCTGTATGGAAAAATAAACATCCTGATGGCATGTCCTGTTTCTTCTTCCATTACTAATCTTGTAGTGTAGCACAGGTGCCATCTATGTTTTAATGTAGTTTTCCGACACACAAACGTTGTACTGCTTGAACTGTTACAGGAGGGCCAACACCCCCCACACCAGTATGCATGCAATTATATTGGGATAAATGTGCTTATACTGGTATAGCCATTCCTATACAGACATTCCTGGTATAACAGCATCACTGTGTCCACATTAGGGGTTGTACTGGCATAACTATATCAGTAAAAATATAAATCACACCCCTAACTGGAATAGTTACAGATTACAAAAACTGTGTAGATCATAGAATATCAGGGTTGGCAGGGACCTCAGGAGGTCATCTAGTCCAACTCCCTGCTCAAAGCAGGACCAATCCCGAATTTTTTGCCCCAGATCCCTAAATGGCCCCCTCCAGGATTGAACTCATAACCACCCTGGGTTTAGCAGGCCAGTGCTCAAACCACTGAGCTATCCCTCCCCCTCAAGGATCAGACCTTACTTTGAAACTTGGTATATAAATTCTCAGACTAGGAGTAGTAGTTTAAATCTTTTTCTTCAAATAAGTTTGGCCTATTTTTACCCACTCCTAGGTAGATAGCATATAAAATCCCTCCTAGTAAAAAGTTTTACTTCATTTTAATAGTGAACATTTGCATTCTGCTAGTCAATAATGGGTGCACAAAGGCATACATTTGAACAGCACTTAGCCACATTTGGGCAGCACTAACTGCTAATGCACAGCAGTACTTTTCAGCACATACTATATTGCGAGGCAGTCATAAAATTATAATGGATCCCCAACATTCATTGCAGGTTATTATTATGTAGGTTGTCAATGCTTAACAGCTGTGCAAAACTGCAAAAGTGCTACATCAAATGGGTGACAGAAGAATCACCAGAGTGGTCCTACTCACTTATCAAGTCTAAAAGTTCTAGAGATATTTGGAAAGGTATTGGGGGCGGGGGAGGGGTTGGAGGTTGTTACATTTGTTTAGTGCTGTTAACAATATTTTTAAAAGTAAAATAAATGTCAAAAATATATTAAGATTTTATTTTAAACCCACAAAATTCCAAACTTCAACCTTATCTTGGAATTTCCTCATTCTTCATTGTCAGTTCTTTAACAGTGGTTTTTAAATTGTATTTTCGTACGTAACAAACAAAACAGTACGGGATAAGCTATCCAGACCTATAACCATATCATCAATGATATTCAACAGCCTCCCCGACACACAAACTAGCAATTTCAGTATCATATTCAGACAGTCTCTCTTCTCCCCACATTTCTAGGCTCTTACCTGACCCCCGTCACTTCATCCTATATGTCATCTCTAAAATTTGTTCTTTACTTTCCAACTCTATCATTAAAATATAAGACCTTGCCTTTGTCACCTCTAATCTACTGAAACTTTGTCTTCACATCTCATAGTGCCGTACTCCACATCATACAAAATGCTCCTGTTAAATTATCTTCCTCTCCTGCTGTTCTGACTTTCCCATTGCTGTTAGAGGGCTTTCCCTCCCACTTCCCTGGTTCATGTCACGCAAACAGCAAAAGACCAGAAGTCCTTGCATGATGTTTACTGGGGTTAATTTCCAGCAAGTATGATTCCAATTTTTTTTCTACCCACTTCCTGTTTGCCCCCAATTTATATAGTAATATTCTCAGCTATACCTTAACCAATCATTTTACTGAAATTTAACGAACCAATCCTAACATAGTGGAACAATTATCTAACCAGTTATATCCCACTACCCTAAAAAGAACAGGAGTACTTGTGGCACCTTAGAGATTAACAAATTTATTAGAGCATAAGCTTTCGTGGGCTACAGCCCACTTCATCGGATGCATAGAATGGCATCCGATGAAGTGGGCTGTAACCCACAAAAGCTTATGCTCTAATAAATTTGTTAATCTCTAAGGTGCCACAAGTACTCCTGTTCTTTTTGCGGATACAGACTAACACGGCTGCTACTCTGAAACAACTACCCTAAATTAACTTACATCTCGCAAAATTAATTATACAGCAGACAAACAATTAGAGAACCAGACAGATTAATGACAACAAAGTGGGGGCCATAAAGATAAAATACAAAAATGAGGGTTTCACAACCACAACCATTGATAAGTGATTTCTTGCCAGACAGGATATTATCAAACTAAGTTTTCTTTAGCCATCTGAAGATCTCTTTCTTTATCTGGTTGTGATGGGCACTATCAGGACAGGATCATCTTCCTAACAGCCCAATACCACCTTATTTCAATGTGACAGGTTTGGAATGTGAGTGTGACCATATGCTTCCCAGTTTATGGCTTCCCCTGCTGCTTAGCCAAAGGCTTTAGCCTAAGAACAAGGCCTCAAACTATCCTAGTGAGACAAGGCCCATACACAGGCGGACTGTGATTTTGATTCTTTCTTTTTATACCCCTGTAACTAGCTAAGTGAGAAAAAATACACCTAAGTTCTTAATACACACCTAAGTTCTTAAAGTATAGGCCTTTACAGGCAGGCCTGAATATCAATATTGTAACAATTGCCCCTCTGAATCCTTTCACTGAGGTCCACTCACTATAGGTATTTACATTTCCCATCCTCACCTTCAAGGCTCTGCTAGATCTGCCCTCCCTGTATTTCTGCTTAGATGGAATTCCTTCTCCTCTTGTTGCCTATGCATGTCTCATGCCCCCTTCTGAGTATGCTTTTGTATTCGTTCCCCACTCATTTTCATGCCTGCTCCCATGCATCTCCCTCCCTTGGGCACCAAACAGCTTCCCTCTCATCATTCAAATCACTGCATGCACACTTCTTGCGTGAGGCCATCCGTTATAATTTGCGGGACACTGTTAGTGTCTTTCTTACTTGGTTGCAGCTACATTGAGGGCAGGTAAAAGCACTCAAGGTGCATTTGAACACCTAATGAATGTTATTTCTCTCTTGGCACCTGGCTAAATCTGTATTAATGGCCTTTCTAGTACTTAAAACACGATTTTATAGAACTAAAAGGCGTTTTACCAAGTACTGTGCTTATACTATTTTACATTTATATAAAAAGTCTTCGCCCAAGGCACTTTACAAGCCACACATATACACTACCACAAATGCAGTCTATTTTATTGAGGTAGAGAAGTACTGAGGAGGGAAAAGAATGGGCTAGAAGTGGACAACTCCTTACCCTTACAAAAAGGAATCATGGGAAAGTTGATGGGTTTGAACAGTGCCTATCACAATGGGGCCCTGGTTGGTAGTTGTAGGCACTCCTGCAATACAAATAAATAATGTTCAATAGACAGAAACAGCATCTGAGCATAAGAATCTCTCCAGAAATCTCTCTTCCATCTCACTGATGGAACTTAAGTGAGGTTCCAGACACAAGTTAGTTCAAGCCTAATATTTAGACACACAAGCCATCCCCTTTGTAATTTCTTTGCTACACTGGGTAAGAACATTTCTGCTATATATACTGGCTCTGTATTTTCCTTCTCTTTTGCCTACACCTCTGCTGGTCTAGAGGAAATCTTATTGCATTTTTTTTAAAAGGTGCGCTTTTTTCTCATGGTATTGTTTATGCACATAGGTTTAATAGAGCATCTGTACTGGTAAATCAAGATAAACTTCATACAACAGCAGTTAAACCTCCAATTCAATTATAAAGCTAGCACACCGGACAGTTCTAAAAAGCTGCCACAAGGTGGAGATAGTCTGCAACATGAAGTAGAAACTGTATTTTCGGTTAGAGAAATGAACACATACCACAGTTAAAATAACTTTTGATCATTCATGTTGTGTTCTATAGTTGTCCATCTGGGCAAAAAGTTACCACATTGAAAGTTATCTAAAAGCAGGCTGTAAATTTTGGGATGAGAGGTGGTTATGTTCTCATCTATTATCCAGCAACGAACAACTTGCCAGCAAAAAGGACACTGCCAACTAAATTGTTCATGAAATGGATATGAAATAGCAGAGGCTACAGGACCCTACTAATGAAGAATTTAAAACTGTATAGAATTAGGACATAGGAGTAGATATGACAATCAAGCCTTTGACTAAACTGACTCAGTTGTAGCAGCAGGAAAGATTAAACAATATGTTGAATATTTATGAAAAAAATTGTTTAAAATTATAGCCTTGATCACATGTGGGTAGAGCTCCCAGTCAGCACAAAGGCCCATTGAAGTCAATGGCGCTGAATACATTTCAGTTTGCAGGATTGGGGCCTAGGGGGAAACTGACACTGAATATCGATAAGAACAGATTTTAAAAAATTTATTAAAGATAATGTTAACATTATGTAATACATAGGTTAAGACGAGAGTGTCTGAACATCTGGGCATAATGCTTAAATTATCCAAAAGTACAAAGTGTTGTTTGAAAATCATAAAATACCTATAGTACATAATCCGCAATATCCCAGATTAAAGTTAATAAATTCAGTGGTTACATTAAAGTATTAGCATCCAACTGTTTGGGTACATCACTCATAAAAAGGTCATACTAAGAGTAGCTTGTAGTAATTTTACAAAATGGCCCCTTAATTACAGGCAAGTCAGCTATCACTGTAACTATACTTTTCCATTTTAAAGCAGCAGTACTAAGTAAGTGCACAGGACAGGAACAACTCCTAAATTTCTAATGCCAGTTCTCCCTGTAACTCACCATCTGACCTTGACAAAATAAGGCTGGAGATATTCCAAAGCACCTGTGGGATTTAGGAGCATAAGTCCCTGGAAGTCTCTTGAGAGAGACAAGGTAGGTGAGGTAATATCTTTTATTGGACCAACTTCTGTTGGTGAAAGACACAAGCTTTTGAGTTTACACAGAGCTCTTCTGCAGGTCTGGAAAAGTACTCAGAATGTCACAGCTAAATACAAGATGGAACAGAATGTTTAGTATAAGTAGTTAACACACATACCATTCAAGGTAAAGCAGCCCATTAACATCGCTGCAGGACAAAAATAGGACCAAAAAAAAAAAAAAAAGAGCTAGTGGGTTAAAGATTCTTATAATAAGCCATAACTCCTGTGTTTTATTCAGACCATGATTTTTAGAATCTAGCAGAGTTACCAATTTAAGCTCCCAGGCTCATGTTTCGAAGGTGTTGAGCAGATTTCCTTTGAGGAAGAGGACTGAGAGGTCAGATATCAGATATGGAGTAACTGTTTTGGGAAAAGTGTTCACCCACAGGTAATATAGTGGTTTAGTCTTTTATTTTTCTGAATTAATTCAAGAATGTGGGGATTGTCTGGTTTCACCCACATAACTGTTGGGCATTTAGTGCACTGGGTGAGACACACATGTGGTAACAGGCATGTACAGGACCCATGGATATCAAAAGCTTGTATCTTTCACCAACAGAAGCTGGTCCAGAAAAAGATTCTCTCACCCCCTGTCTCTCTAACATCCTGGAACCAACAGGGCTACAACACTCTAAATGCACTTTTGAAAATCCTCCCCTTAGCACTCAGGTTCTTTATTTGTAAACTAGAGATGCTTTCTTTTGCCAACAACATATTTTGAAAATGAGCATTTTGTGTAATGTTTTGGGTGTATAAGACATTAGATAATTCTTACTACATTCATAGTGAGCTAGTCTACAAACAAAATGACTACAGCTACTCAGCACACTATGAGACACGATTTGGAAACACTTATTGTAACAAGCGTGTGATACAAATCCAAGTCACTCCAGGAAGAACCTAGATCAGCAACACAACAGCCAAAGTTAGACAGTAGAAGCAAAGTATATTGATTCTTTGATCCTGAGCATGTTTTCTCCCTGCCTACAGAGAGAAGTGAACCAATATCCAACATTCCTAGGCAGTTTTAATGTACAGACAGCATCAATAAGAAAAAAAAAAAAAGTGTGTGAAGGTGCCAGTCTGGGCAGGAAAAGTCATCCTAAACTTCATGAGAAGCAAGACAACAGAACAGCAGCAGTCAAGAAATTTAAATCTGGTATTTGGAATGGTGTGAGCCATCAAACTGTTCAGCAGTTTATTTAGTGAACAAATGATCTTGAGGTCTAAGTTCAGTGAAGGTAGGGAGAGTGAGCAAGAAAGGAGATGGATCCAAGTGGAACTCAGGAGATCAGAAGTGAGCAGCTAAATACAAGTAATACACCAAGAATCCTGTGGAAGTCATTTCGGCTTATAGGAGGAAAGATTGTAATTTGCTAGTTGTCAGAAAATAGTTTCATTACCTGTTTTCTGTATGGGCTCATCTGTTTAACAGGCTGTTTGGAAGCACAGGCCAGAGAGAGGGTACTGCATTTTGAGCAGGTGTATTGGGGACTGCAATTAAGGAGCAACTGGAACCCAACATACCGATTAACAGTCAACAGGTGATTGCTTGTCCTGTTTAGATTCCAACAAAAGGGCAGCTCTTTACTAAGCACCAGCTATTATACACAATATAATAGTTTCCAAAGGAGCACAGGGCTGGTCTAGTTAAGCAGATGAAACTACTTGTATAAAGGTTATTTAAAACTGATACAGTTAAACTAGTGAACAAAGCTATGTGGGCACTTCATATCAAATTAGCCTGAAGTCAATTAAGAACAAGCTGAAGCTAAACCACCATTAGCTACTCTTAAACCAATAGTGTCTGTGCTGGATTTTGCACTGGTTTAAGTCAGTTTAAAAGCCAATTTATCTTAAACTGGTGCAATACATATTTAGACAACGCTTAAGGCTGCACATGTTCCACGCTGTTTTATGTTCCCCACATTGCATAAGATCTAGGATGTACCATGTACAGTTGGTTTCTATTTGGGAGTAAAGACTCATGCACCTTCTTTGATATACTCTGGAACCAAGTACAAACTGCTGGGATACGAATATCAGTGGTGCACTGAGCCACATGCTGCCCCAAGCTACGGAAATGTCCCTCTTGAATCATGTGAGCAAAGGGGTTGCCATCAGCTGTAGAACTGAATTCTGAGGAGTTATTACTAGAGCCCAACACTAATTGAAATACATTAAGCTTATTGAGGGGAGAGAAGTTTCCTCTCAGGTACCTTGAGAAAGGGAAATTTACAGAGTCAGGATGAAGTTTGTAACTGTGTGTGTCAAAATGTGATATTGTCAAATAGCTTGAGTTGGAGGAAGATACTAGAAACAAGGATGTAGGGATAGTAGTGTACGGAGGCAAGATTTTTCCCTTTGAGTATACGTGGGGAAAAAAATCAGCTGTATTTAGCCATCTCTCAATCTATGATCATGGATCTCACATAATATAGGATGAAGCCTCCTCAGTCCCGGATAGGCCACCTCTCCGGAAAGTTCTGGGTACTGAAGGAGAGTATGTTGGTAATTCAAAAGACGACACTCTACCCTTTGATTTACTATTCTGCCAACACAGCAGAAATAGCTTCTTCATTAGAAAGTCTTATGATGTAAAAGGCTCTGGCCCCTTGCAGCAATTAGCTTAGTCTTTGTTCTGGCCAAGTTACAGTTTAGCCATTTTTTTCCACTTGCAATTGCAATTAGATATTTTTAACTGCTTGTTTCAAACTGTAGTGTGCTGAACATGCTTAAAAGCAGGCATGTCCTGTGCACTTAAGTGGAGGATGTATTTTAGTCCCAGTGAAACATACACGTTTGTGTCGCATATTTTTGACCTTTTCTAAATAAAGCATAAGGTATTGATAAGTGGCACAGTGCACTACTATGTTAATTTCTTAGTAAGTCCAAATTTAAATCTTAATATGTTACCAATTCCAATTTATGCAAATTAAATCCACCCATTTTGTTTGACTGGCTACCTGAACCCGACACAGTGCTGTGTAAGTTCAGGTGGTACATGCAATACGCCTGTGAGACAAATGGGAAGTTCATGAACACATGGGTCACTCAAGCTTTTAAAAAGAACTCAACTTTGCAAACTCTTAACTTTTATTAAGAAACTTTAAGTTAAAAAGTTTAAAAGGCTGTTATGAAAATTTAGAATGGGACTCCAAGATGAACTTTATATAAACAGAGAAGTATTAAACAGCATCCAAATTAAAATTTAAAACATTCATTTTAAAATTGGTAGCCCAAGAAAAATCCCTTATATTACTAGAATACATAGTGTTCATCCTGCAGAAAAAACTTACCATCTTTCCAGAAAAGATTAAGAAACATTGTTACATTATTGGGAAACAGTAAACTGAGTTATCATTTATACATTCTCACTTTACTGGAAAGTATAATTAACACAATTCCATAACTTATAGCAAATCAGTACTGACTTTTTTCCTGAAGTCATGCAATCACTAGAGCACAAACAGCACAAGACCACTTGTATTTACACTGATTAGTTTAAGATTAACATCTTAAAATGCTGTGTACATTGTCATCATTTAAAGTGCAAACAATGTCTGCTGAATTCTCCTCTCAGAAGGCATAACTGGTGTGAAGGGAAGCTGAAATACTGCCATGAGTGGTTATACAACTAACCAGGAAGCTGGCAGTTTATTTGTAGCCCTAACTGTGTTTTAGTGTAATACTTTCCATTGCTTGCTACCAGCCAAACATGTATTCCATAGCTTTAGATACAATACTTTCATCTTTCCTTGGGGTTTGTCTGTCAGAAACCACCTAGAAGAAACAAAAACACTTGGTCAGCCAGCATGCATTCATTCTATTTACACACCCCAGCTCTTAGAATTACTATGACTGTAAAAATGGGCATCTAAGGGCATCTCAACACAAATTCAACTTCTTGGAATGGACAGATGAGGTAAGAAACTGGCTTTCTAAAAAGGTCACTCTGAAAGCTTTTTGACAGATGGATAGGCTATGTTGGCAAGTTTGAAAAAACTGCCTTGACAAGTGGGAAAGGAGCAAACTACAGGTAGAGATGAAAAATGAGTTAAGTCTAGAACAATGTGCTGATGTCCCCACTACTCAGCACAGAAAGTACAAATATGCATTCAGCGTGTCTTTTTTGGCTTAGTTGTTTCTTTTGCAGTTTACTTTGAGAAAGTCAAGAAGAATACAAATTCCTTTTTTGGAAATCTGCTTAAGTATTTGGTAACCTCTCTCGCTCTCTACCTTCTCAAAATACCTGATAGTCACTAGTGGAAGCTTTATATGCTGTTGCAAGAGGTCTCATTGTAGAAATCCTTGGAGTACTTGCAGGCTGCATCGGTGTGCCTAAGTTTTTTGTCGGTGGCGTGAAGACTGAAGACATGGAGGATGCAGAGCCTCTGTCAAAACTTTCCATCACACTCTTGAAAGAGGGGGGAAAATAGGCTATTTTAATAAATTGGAAGCAAATACTAGGTGCATATCAGTTTAATTCCAGTTACTGCAGTAACTGGATTTGATTTGACAAAAAGTAATACCCCAATAGCTCAAGATGCACCATGACTCTAAAAGTTTCCACTATGTATTCAATGAAGAGTATGTAAGATATTTACACAGTATAGCAGACACTGAACTACCAGTACATGTTCTATGATGAACATTAGCGCACAGAGCAGCAGTAAGAAAAAAGCTTATGTAAAAGAACTGTATGATGCTAGTATAAGCTAGTGGTGAACTAAAGATAATGTCATGACCAAATTTGAAAACAGTACAGACAACATGATTTTAGTGATTTATAAATAAACTAAAAGCAAGTCTCAACAAGCTTGCAGTGGTCCAACCTTGGGCGTTAAATACCTAAATTTTTGGATTCAAACCTGGGTAGCGTTACCTCAACCCTTCATCCTTCCATAAGTCTACTGCCAAACAATCCCGGGGTTATCTGTAGAGTTAGTGATCCGATGGCTTTTTCCAGAACAAAGATTTATATTTTGGCTTTCAAAAGATTCCCCCCCCCCCATTTTTTGATTCTGCAACACAAGACAAGCTTCTTGACAGCCAGCCCATTAGAGCTGGGGCAAGAATAGGTCTCAGTCCTGTTTACAGGATTTTCCGAGCTGAATCGTTTGTTTGCTTACTCCCATTCAATTGTATTTCCCCAGTCCTATTTTATTCCTGCTCATCCCTCACCCCCTTTAGTCTGGTACGTAGCTTAACCTCTTCCCTTTAGATGTTTTACAGCCACGCTTGAATCGCATTACAGCTGACAGCATAGTCAGCTCAAGCAAGTATATAGATGAGACTGCCAAGATGACCAGAGTGCTGCAGGAATTGGTGTTTTAAACGAACAGGTAGGCATGCTTTCCTCTTAGTGTAGAGGAGACAATTACCAAGTGTTGTGACTGTACTGACTTGGATGGGGAGCTATATACTTGCCGAAGTCTATAAGCTAGCCAAAGACTCAAAGTAATAGCAAAAAAATTTCTATATACACATCAGAAGCAGGAAGCCTGATAAACAACCAGTGGAGCCACTGGATGATCGAGATTCTAAAGGAGCACTTAAGGATAAGGCCATCGCAGAGAAACAAAATGAATTCTTTGCATCAGTCTTCGCGGCTGAGGATATAAGGGAGATTCCCAAACCTGAGCCATTCTCTTTAGGTGACAAATCTGAGGAACTGTCCCAGATTGAGGTATCATTAGAGGAGGTTTTGGAACAAACTGATAAACTAAACAGTAATCAGTCACCAGGACCAGATGGTATTCACCCAAGAGTTCTGAAGGAACTCAAATGTGAAATTGCAGAACTACTAACTGTAGTAGCTAGTAACCAGCAAAGTGTTAATCTTAGTGAATCAAATTCCAACTCAGGTAAATGCATTCTACCCAGCTACATTTCCCTTACAGTTTTAGATGAACCAGCATACTCCCTTCACAGCCCTAAGTGTGGTGCAGCACTGCTGTACACCGTTATAGTTTCCATGTTAAGTCCTCAGATAACAAAGGACTACTACTGATGTATGCCACCTGATTTAACATATGAACCCTTCCCCACCCCCCACTCCCCATCCCCATCCATGTACATGCTTCTGGAAGAGGAAAAGCAAGGGACAGACCAAAACAAAGATACCTTATAAATTAATTTGTTACTCCATACAGAATGGATGGCTAACTTACTTTATCTATACAAGGCTTGACTCCGATCATGATAGATTCGCCAAAAATCCTTCCGTCTTTGCTTAAGGCTTTCCGGGCTTGCAGTTTGGACTGATACCGAATATGCATCCAGTTTCCTGTATTGGACATCTGTCTCGGTTTTGGTTGGAAGTAGTGAAATTTAGTATTTGAAGAATGAACAACTTAGCATATGTTTTAGAAGATAAGTCAACATAAGACTTACCACATGCTTTAAAATGTTTCCATACTGTGCAAACTGTAGTAGAATATATGAAGCAGATGCTTGAGGAAACCTGAAAGCAAAAGACAACATACTCAAAATGCTGATCAGTGAGAGACTATTATAGAACACACTAAATATTCTATAATGTTTTGCTGAAACTCCTTGGCAGAGTTCCCAAAAGTGCAAGATCAGCTGAACTGTTCATTAAGCACTGATTCTGAAACAGTATTTAAGATACCAGAATGTCCTAGATCTTATTGGCTCACCATCATCTACACTCTTGCATGAAGATAATGATATGCAGATTCCCCACGGAAGCCACTTTACTATTTAGCAGATGTATTCACTTGCTGTCTCCTGGCTTTGAGAATCGAGTCCTATGATTGCTAGTACCCCAACACAATGTTCTATTGCTGCTTCTTGCACTCCCCACTCTCACCCACTTCCTAAGAAGCAAGTTAAATTTCAGTGTACTGTAGTCTAGAAAATTAAAGTAATTAAAACTCATGCATTTTTTCAGTGATGTATAGATTGTACATCT
The DNA here is from genome assembly GCF_965140235.1 of Caretta caretta. NCBI lineage: Eukaryota > Metazoa > Chordata > Testudines > Cheloniidae > Caretta > Caretta caretta. Next base: position 48,227,121 of record NC_134216.1, on the reverse strand, counting down.
CCATGTACAGGTACTCAAACAGAATAGCCAAGTATAAGGACTTTGCCATCAGATTTTAGAAAAATGCTGCAGATCACGCACCCAAATACAGTTACCCAGGTGTCATCAAGATGATCTTCTGAGGTTAAAGAATCCCCTTGAGTGTAGAAAGGATCCAGCTGAGCAGGAGACAGTGTAGTCTTTCTGGGCTGTCCAATACTTGCAGGACTAAATACACCTGTGGCTGTTAAATTGAAATAGGATTGATTTCAATGAATTGCTACTGTAACTAAGCTAGTCAGAGTAGTGTAGAAAGCTAGGCACCTAAGAGTATAAATTTGATATGAAGATTATTTTAGTAGGAAAAATTAGCCGATTTATTTTCATAAACACAGTAAAACAACATTAATTCACACTTCAGACTAGTGAAATTTGCAAACATGTTGCTAAGCTCTGTGACTGAGCTACTTACCACACCTTTGTCTGCTGCTACTAAAAATGGGGCCAAATTCTGATCCTACAACTACTCTGCAGAGCCTATTATGGGAACAAAGAACCCAACAGAAAGCTTTACAAGAAGCTGCTGGGTTCATACAAGGAAATGAGGAGGCTTTAGAATGGTGGCACCATCTGTCATCCTCCATAGCATTCCTTAAGAACAGCCACCTCTGCCTCTGTGTTCAATACAGCATGGAGAAGTTCTACTGCAAGGAACAGATGAATAACTACATAGAATCATAGAATATCAGGGTTGGAAGGGACCCCTGAAGGTCATCTAGTCCAACCCCCTGCTCAAAGCAGGACCAATTCCCAGTTAAATCATCCCAGCCAGGGCTTTGTCAAGCCTGACCTTAAAAACCTCTAAGGAAGGAGATTCTACCACCTCCCTAGGTAACGCATTCTAGTGTTTCACCACCCTCTTAGTGAAAAAGTTTTTCCTAATATCCAATCTAAACCTCCCCCACTGCAACTTGAGACCATTACTCCTCGTTCTGTCATCTGCTACCATTGAGAACAGTCTAGAGCCATCCTCTTTGGAACCCCCTTTCAGGTAGTTGAAAGCAGCTATCAAATCCCCCCTCATTCTTCTCTTCTGCAGGCTAAACAATCCCAGCTCCCTCAGCCTCTCCTCATAACTCATGTGTTCCAGTCCCCTAATCATTTTTGTTGCCCTTCGCTGGACTCTCTCCAATTTATCCACATCCTTCTTGAAGTGTGGGGCCCAAAACTGGACACAGTACTCCAGATGAGGCCTCACCAATGTCGAATAGAGGGGAACGATCACGTCCCTCGATCTGCTCGCTATGCCCCTACTTATACATCCCAAAATGCCATTGGCCTTCTTGGCAACAAGGGCACACTGCTGACTCATATCCAGCTTCTCGTCCACTGTCACCCCCAGGTCCTTTTCCGCAGAACTGCTGCCTAGCCATTCGGTCCCTAGTCTGTAGCTGTGCATTGGGTTCTTCCGTCCTAAGTGCAGGACCCTGCACTTATCCTTATTGAACCTCATCAGATTTCTTTTAGCCCAATCCTCCAATTTGTCTAGGTCTTTCTGTATCCTATCCCTCCCCTCCAGCGTATCTACCACTCCTCCCAGTTTAGTATCATCCGCAAATTTGCTGAGAGTGCAATCCACACCATCCTCCAGATCATTTATGAAGATATTGAACAAAACCGGCCCCAGGACCGACCCTTGGGGTACTCCACTTGATACCGGCTGCCAACTAGATATGGAGCCATTTATCACTACCCGTTGAGCCCGACAATCTAGCCAGCTTTCTACCCACCTTATAGTGCATTCATCCAGCCCATACTTCCTTAACTTGCTGACAAGAATACTGTGGGAGACCGTGTCAAAAGCTTTGCTAAAGTCAAGAAACAATACATCCACTGCTTTCCCTTCATCCACAGAACCAGTAATCTCATCATAAAAGGCGATTAGATTAGTCAGGCATGACCTTCCCTTGGTGAATCCATGCTGGCTGTTCCTGATCACTTTCCTCTCATGCAAGTGCTTCAGGATTGATTCTTTGAGGACCTGCTCCATGATTTTTCCAGGGACTGAAGTGAGGCTGACTGGCCTGTAGTTCCCAGGATCAGCTCCTTGTTCTTGTTCTATCTGCAGTACTCTAACAAACAAGGCAGTACTTTCCTGCTCACATTTGTCACTTGCAAGCGGAAAGAATGCTACTTATTTGCAAGGCAATTTACAAAAAAAGTGAAAGCTCAGACAGAGTTGGCCCTCTACCATGCTAACAAAAGTATAGCAAGCAGTTTGACAGAATGTCTACCTGTTCCAGGGGTTGCTGGCATAGCTCCAACCAATGGACTCTGCGTTACAGAAAAGCTGGGCTGCATTAAAATACAGAAAAGTAACAAGTCATAGTTGCAGGTACAGTCTTTTCATAGTCAGGAAAGACCAGTTTTAGCCCACTTGATAAAAATCAGGAGAAAAGGTTAAATTTTTGCCCCAGTATCAATTTAAAGCAAACAAACATTCTTCTGCTTGCAGTTAGTGAAATAACTGTGCATACCCAGTAAGTGGATCCTGATATGCAATAAAGTTACTGAACATTTTGCTTCGGCATTTGTTTAAATTCATATAACCTAGTAATTCCTTGTATATCCAAATAACCCTCAATTGGTAGATGATGAAGAGCTTACTTCACTGTTTATCCTTGTGGAATAAAGTGCAATTGCCTATGGGTCTTCTGACTAAAAGTATCTAACTCCTATTCTTTTACACAGTGAACTCCTCTAGTAACTATTTCACATTGGGGAAACATTATGAACAACATACTGCTTATAAATTTGTTCAGAAGGCTGTTGCCATTTAGACAGCAACTGATCATCATACAATAGGGACATCTACCCACACCACAGATTTAGGGACCTCTGAACTACTGAAGTAGTCAGCTTTCCTATAAAGTCAGTAATGTTTTGCCAAAAATGAATAAGTATTTTGCATTTATACCCAAAGACCTTTCATTATTTTGAAGAGTAAACATAACTTACCACAACGGCTTAATAAATATTCACAAAGAACATATCAAATGAGAAGCCTCCCTTGTGTCTATCAGTGTTTTAAGTTAGTTATGTCCCCTTCCCCTCACTCAGTTGTAAACTTCGGCAACAGCTGCGGTATACCAACACTACTCAGTTGCATTACCTACCCTTGACCGACTTTTACCCTATGCTAGCTATTCTCTTCTTTCCCCCTTCCAAACTGAAACAGAGTATTTAGAAGGTTAGGTCTCTTAAAAGGAACTTTCAGTGTTTTAAGTAAGGGCTTCAACAATGTCCTTTCAACATTAAAGCAGCATGTTTTTTCTTAAATATAAAATACGATTAAGAAAACAGAAGTACTTTTAAATTTAACAGGAGCTATTAACTATAGTGACAGAACTAGTATGCATTCTATGAAGTCTCCAGCCCTTCAGTCTACATTAGTGGCTTCTCCCCTTCATAAAATAACTAAGTTTTCAGTTTATAAGACCCTTATGCCAGAAAACATGCCTATGTTCTATGCAGGACCAAGTACACAATCCACAGAGTAAGTCAGTTCTCTTTAGCAATAGAAGAGAATTTTCTAGTGAAAGTATTTGCTCTCTTATCATTATGGATTAAGAGGCTGACTGACAGGTTACTGAATTGACCCTGAAATCTTACTCTGGCCTGTTAGTATCAGAAACTGAAAGTTTAACCAGGCATTTCACTCAACAGAATTTAATTGAAAAGCATGAAGATGACTTGCTATTGCTGGCAGTGCCCCCAATGCTTTGACAGAATACTGCCATCTCATTTACGCTAACTTTTTGTTGCATTATTGATACCCCCTCCCCCCCAAAAAAACAAACCTTAAAATATTTTGTCTTCCTGTATTTTAAGTCTTAATTAAGCTGTGACAAACATATAAAGATATGTAACTTCTGGTCTGACTTGACTGTGTTTTGTTTCAAGAGAAATTCCTTGTTTTTATATTTTACCCTCCAAAGTCATATGGAGGAAGAGGGAAAAAATGAAAGGAGATACATGCTAATATTGCAGTGCTTGTTTGTCAGACTAACCAGCTGTCAACCAGACTAAAGTGAAAATTGAGGTAAGTTAAGATTCAGGAGCTGAAGCCCCTCACTAACCAGAGCATGAGAGGCATTCAACACTGAAATAAAAATTGTATGAATCAAATGCCTGCACCCAACCTGGGAAGTAAAGACATTCACTACCTAGATTAACTGAAATTTTAGTTTAGCTTTGCAACTAACCTTTAAGATTACCACTTACTGGTTTTCTTGAGGTTAGAGGTGTAGATCCAAGTCCTGGACTAGATAATTCATCATATATACTTCTAACAGGGGGAGCACCACTTTTATCCTTATGTGTAGGAACTACTGGTTGTGGAGGAGATCCACCTGCAATGGAAAGGAGCAAGCAGAAAGCCTATCATTTCCATGTACTCCACCAGATTAATTTTGAAACTCTAGCCTTTTGACATTCAAACAGTTAGCAATCATCTGATCATAGACTGCCTAGTTAGTTTTCTAATTGTCCCCCCAAGAACACCTAATATCTATAAACTAAGAACAGACTGTTTAACCACTTTGTTGGACAGTTTTCAGTGCACTTGTTTCAGAATCGGATATATCAAAGGGCCAGATTTTGATACCATCACTCACTCCGAGTAGCACTTTAACTCCTTCAGTTGTCCCTATTGAAGTAAATGGGACATTTTACAGAGGAAAGTACTACTCAACATGAGGAAGGATATCAGAACCCAGTCCCTAATAATTACACAATGGTCTTCCAGTGAAGTAGTAGTGAAGATTTGCTGCTTATAACATTTAAAGTTATACAGAACACAGCATGAAAAAATACTGTATGGCACAACACTATAGCAATAGGGGAATAGATCCGGTATCTTCAAAGATTATATGATGCGAGTTTTGATTACAATCCACTCGATGGAAAATTTAGCATTTTGGTTTGCCTTTCTGTGGATGCTGTCAGAGTGTGGTCCGTGTAGTTTGTCAGAAAAATAGTATTAATATACAAGTTTTAGTATTAAGCTCGTAATACAAACATCCCAACCCTAATTTGTCACATGGTTTCACTGTTGATGCTTGGACAACATATGAAATGCTAGATGCCTAATGTATCTGGACATAGTACAATAGCAGGATTTGAGGACTGTTTGCACTTAGATTACCATAGTATGAGTGTACAACAGGATAATCACACATTTCTTAAAAAAAAGTGTCATAAAAAAGGTAGGTAGTGAACTACACTACCTAAAGACACAAGACTACTTTCTAGGATCAGTTTACAACAATTGCACTGATTTTTGCAATGTCAAAATTAGAAGGACTTCTAAACCCATCTAACCTAAATCAATGTAGATGTTCCTTTTCATTTTCTTCTGATTTCTAATGTTATTTAACAATTGTTTTTCCACAGTTACCTCTTGCTTTTTTATGGCAGAGTAACAATGTAGTATTCACAACAGTCATTTTATGTTAACCAACTTCACTACAGCATGAAACAGATTTCATGAAAGCTTAACCAACAACAATAAAGGGCCACTGGAGATTAAGACATCTATATGAGTAATCATCAAGGATTTTGAAACATTAAGGTGTGCATGCAGTTAAACTCTCTCTTCTCTCCAATTTGTAATATTTGTGTCATGTCATAAATTAGATTGTACGCTCTTTGGGGCAAAGACTAACTGCCTATGAATTTATACAGCATTAACCAAAACAGGGCCACAAATCTGACTGGAACCTCTGGGTTCCACCATAACACAAGGATATTTAGTAGGAGTAGCTCAAGAAATTAAACTGATTTAAAGAACCTTGATGCACCCAAGAGAGCACTTACATGGGCGTGCTCGAGTCAATAATGTCTAAATTAAAAGTTCTCTGGCTATCCAATTCAAATGTATTTCTCAATCCTGCACTACAAGACTCCCTATAAACAAATGAATTATTTGTGAGCCGCAGAAAGCAGGGGTATATCTACATGGCAATTGAGAGTTTTGATGGGGATACATCCCTCAAAATTTAGGCAGAAGCCCTACTTTCACGGTCTAGCGGGGTGTCAAATCTGTGGTAATTTATTCTCTGTTGCAGTAACTCCTAATTTCAGAGGATTAAGTCAAACCTATCTTGTTATTCTAAATTTGTGTTGGTAGAGTTTGTATTTTTAAAAAAATCAGGAGCCCCGAGTCCTTAATGGACAATGCAGATTAAACCTCTGCAATTTCTATTTATGAACACTTAAAAAAAGCTAATCAATTAGTTTAATAGCTGAAAGTAACAGCACATTTCAGTCCAAAGTGATATTTAGACAAGTTATACTGAAATATTGACACAATAGCTCAAAGGGGACAGAACATGTCAGTACTGCATTCTGCACTTTTAACCCCCTCCTCCATAATGGAACCTTTGCCCAGTGGCACTAGTGTACTACTCACACTATACCCACAGTTGATTCAGTGAAACAAATACTTCCTACTTCATCTGGGACATTGAATACATTGATTTAGAGATTAGAAGCTGGTAAATGTGTCTAAGGAAGGGAGAAAAGCCGACATAGTATTGCATTCTTCTGGGTAATGCAACTACCCACCCAGTTATCAGGATGGAGAACAGAATCACACAATTTTCCCAGTAGCCAGGAAAAGTAGATATATATTACTACAGGCCTATGTAATCAAACATTTTCCCATATAGGCCCAATTTAACTTGACAGCCTTCACCTAATGTAGCTGATAGGCACCTCACAAAACAAACATTCAGAGAGACCTCTGACATATCCTGAAAAGGATTTTTAGTTCTTCCCCAACGACAGTTATATCTACGTACAATTTCTCAGGCAGATTTAATAGTACTGTCTTCCTTAAAAATACTGTATTTTAAATCAAGAGTTTCCAAAAGCTTCATTTTATTCACAACAGACCACTGCTTTCATCGAACAATTTCCCAACAAGCAGAGCAGTTACTTTTACCAGCAATCTACCTGTGGGGAAACCAAACTCCCTTTAGTATAGATTGAATTAGGGATGTAAATATCATTTAAAACATTAACAATTATATTGTTTAACCAAGGCCACTCCAGACGGCCCAGAGCAGGGTGCTGTTCAGTCCAGCCTGATGTAGGCAGCAGAACTACCTTTTTGACTCAATGATGGTGCCATCTGTAAGTAAGCCTGCTTAAGGTCTTGATCACACATGCCTGGTCTACAATTAAAATTTAGGTTAACATAGCTATGGTGCTTGGTGTTGTGAAAAATCCACCTCCAATGCTGACCATCATAGTTACCTAACCTCTAGTGATGGAGATACTTCCATCGGCCTAGCTCAGGGGTCTCAAACTCAAATGACCACAAGGGCCACATGAGGACTAGTGCATTGGCCCAAGGGCCGCAACACTGACACCCACCCCTTGCTGCCCCCGGCCCCGCCCCCACTCTACCCCTTCCATGAGGCCCCACCCCACCTCTTCCAATCCCTTCCCCGCCCCCATTCTAACCCCTTCCCCAAAGTCCCCACCCCAACTCTGCCCCCTCCCTGCCCCCAGGGGGTGCAGGGTGCGGCAGGGGCTCAGGGCAGGGAGTTGAGGTGCAGGAGGTGTGCAGGGTGCGGCAGGGGGCTCGGGCAGGGAGTTAAGCCAATTCCATTTCTTCATCCTCTTATAAGATTTTTGCTACTCTACCTAGTTCAGTATTGAAAACTCCTACGCCTAGAAAGTCTTCAGATGTTCATCAAATCAGTTATTGGAGGTACCCTATGACCAGGAAAGCGAATTTGGTCACACTTTGCTAGAGCTGTTTATGCCAGCACTATACTATTTCATATAGAAGTTTTTTTCTCAAGTTACTTCCACTTTACCAATTACATTAATTAGTACTTTAAAATGTTTGACCATTTATGACCAGTCAACTGACCAATTATTTTTGACAAGTCAAATGCCCGACCTTAGACTGATCTTATACCAGCAGAGACTCACATTGTACCTCTGGAGGAAATTTTGTTAGATTGAAACAGTCATACTTAAATCACCATGAAACTTGTTTAAGACTTATTTGCAATAATTGGTTATTTAAACTCAACTGAATATGTTTGAGGCCATCTTTAGCAACTACAGTTTGGAAAACGACAGACTCAAATTTGTAACAAAAATCACTGGATTGGTAAATCAAAGCTAGCCTTTTTTTAAATAAAAAAAAAGACACAGCTGCTTCTACAAAAGGCTTCATAGTAAAATTATTCACCTGCAAGTAAAGGAGACCTCATTTCCATCACACCAACAGAAGGGCCACTTAAAGAGCGAGGTTGTGGAGTCATTGGAGCTGGTAAATCGCCCATTAAAAATCCAGGTAGGAACTGAGCACCAGCTCCTGGCTTTGGAGAGGTCGGGGAACCAAGAGTCATTGGTTCAGCTCCTGCATTAGTAAAAGAAAGTTGAAGAATTCAGAAAAGTTAGTGATTCAGCATACCGCAGTTCCTAAGGATAAAGGAGCTGTCTGAAGGAAAGCTACAAGGAAGTTCAAATTAGTGCTGTGAAACTGATATGAAAGAACTTTTCTCATTACGGATTTACTTTTATAATCAGAAACAATACCAGCTAAACCCGCATTTTCTGTGACCACAGCAGCTGTGCTATTTCTTATCACTTTAAAGAAACAAGCACCAACTTTACTTTTCCTCCTCGTTTCATTCTGCAGCACAGAGCGCTCCCACCGCAGGGATGGAACCAGGAACTTCCAGGTCCTCATGCCAGCTCCCTCACTGGCTGCCCCGCTGCGTCTCCCGGCGCGGTCACGCCCCCGCCCGAGTCCCCCAGCTGCCCGAGCGACAGTCGCTGAGGGCCGGATGTTTCAAAGTAACGAAGCCCCTAACTCCCACGGACCGTTAACGGTCGGGCCCCGCGCTGCTGTAGCTTTTGTGCGTCGCTTTCATGACACGACGTGCTGAGCGCGGTTACTGGCACCGTCAGGACAGGAGGGAAGCGCCCCTCAGCGCTGGGATCCCGCAGCCCTGGCGGGACCTGCCCCAGGCCCGCCACGCAGCAGCAGCTCTCCCACCGGCAGCGCTAAAAGCCGGGACACGGGAGAGCCAGCGCGGCCATGCGATACGGTCACGGGCCAGGTGGAGAGCGCGGCCGGAGCCGCATACGGCGGACAGCCAAGGCCGCTGACACGCTGGTCCCGTCCGCCCTGACCAGGCCTCCCCCACGAGCTCCGAGGGCTGGCAGCGGAGGCCCCCCCGGCCGCGACTTGCCCCGCACCACTGGCCCCGGCAACAGCCGGAGCCACCCCCAAGCCTTGCGTACCGGCCGGCGGCAGCTCCATGGCGAAGGCGGCCATCACGCTGGGGGCGCGGAACTGTGGGAAACAACAGCAGCAGCCCCCCGCGGCGATCACTTTCAAATGGAGCGGAAATTCGGCCCGCCGCGGGGCGCGCTGGGGTACGTCACTTCCTGCCTTGCCCAGCAGCTATCTCTTGGGAGCGTGACTTCGGGGCAGGAAGAGGCGTGGTTACGCTGACGGTAGCGCGCTCAGTCAGCGACTCGTCCCTGACCACGCCCCCATCCCCACCTCAGGCTTCTCCCCAGCACGGATCAGGTTCCCTCGTCCGCGTTACCCCAGCAAGATGACCCCTTCCCCCGAGATGGTCACACCCAGCTCGCCCCCATCACCCCTCTGACGCTGTGACACACCCAGCAACCACCACATGGCCACCCTGAGACTGTAACACACCCCGCAACCTACCCTCACCTCCTTGACATTGTAACACACCCAGCAACCCTCATCACCTGTCAGACTGTAACACACCCAGTAACATCCCCATTGCCCGTGTGAGACTGAAATACACCCAGCACCCCTGTGAGACAAACACACACAGCAACACCCCAATCATCACCTGTGAGACTGACCCATCAACCTCCTCTCACCCCCATGAGTATGTAACACACCCAGCTACCCCCATCACCCTCTGTGACACTGTAACACACCCAACAACCCCCCATCACTCCTGTGAGACTAACACACCTGACTACACCCATCATCCTCTGACTGTAACACACCCAGCAAACCCCAGTAACCTCTGTGACACTGTAACACACCGAGCAACTGCTGTCCCCTCCCCTGAGATGGTAACCTCCAGCAAACCACAGAAGACTAACACACACACACAGGAACCCCCATCACCCCACACTCAATGAGACTGTAACACACACAGCAATCTCCTGCATCCTCTGTGAGACTGTAACAGAGGCACAGAAACCCGTATGACCTCATACCCCTGTGAGACTAACACACACACACAGAGCAATCCCCACCCCCTTGTAACACACACAGCAAACTCGACTGTGAGACTCTAACACACATACAGCAACCTCTCTCCCTAATACGCTGGGAGACTGTAACACACACAATCCCATCCCATGAGCCTGTAACGCACACACAGCAACATACTCCAGATCCCAAGAAACTGTAACACACAACCACTCCAGGCCTAGGGCTTGACTGGCTTGGCCATTTTTTTTCTTTTTCTGGATTTGCCAGTGCTCTAGAAAAATACTTTAATCTGCCAGGTTGTTTTTGTATGGGGATCTAAAGATTTCCATTAGTATCACAATACACTAGGATAGCTAATGTTAAAAGTTTCTGTGTCCAGCTAAAGATGCTGCATTGTTCCCAATTCCACAGTTTAAGCGGTAACATATCAAAACTGTTGAAAATACAGCAGCTGTCTGCCCACCAACACGCAAGTACACCGCACATGTGTGCAAGAGAGGGTTTGAGTTATGCAAGAGGGAGGAGATGTGTGAGGCATATTAAATAATGGAAGATCAGGGCGACGGTGCCAGTGATCCTACTACATCCCCGGAAAAAAAAACAGCTTGCATCAGAAACTGCACATTCAATGAAAACTGGCTAAACAAAACAGACTACAAAGACTGGCTCGTAAAACGTGCTGATAAAGCAAATGCCTGTTTGTTATCAATGATGTTCTCAATCTTATCTATATGTGTTACTATATGTGATACTGTAAATGACTTGAAGGGGGAGTTGCAAAGTTGCATTGTGGTTGGAATTACATCTAGGTTTACCCTTCTGTCCCCACACAAGGTAACTCTACCTACACCCTCTCTCCCAGGAGACTAACATCCACAACAGCCTCTCCCACACCCAAGACTAACATGCACAGCAAACTGCCACCCCCAGAAACTGTAACACACACAGCACCACATACACCGCGAGTAAGGGGGCCAACCCTCCAGGATTGTCCTGGAGTCTCCAGGAATTAACAGATATAGACCTAGATCTTGCAAGTGAGTCCACTCTTGAACCCATGTGAAGCGTCACTGACTTCAATGGAACTCCACAGGGGCCCAGGATTCCACTCATGTAGATCTGCTTGCAGAATCAGGACCATGGACTTTTAGGACAAAATAAATCCTACTGAGCCTTGAGAACATTGCTGACATTACTGATAATATGCTTGAGATACGCTTTCTGGTTTAGCTTTTGATAAAAGCTCCTACTTAGATTAGTTTGCCAAAAACATACATATATGAGACACTAATACAATGGTCACCATTTAAAAATATCAATACCTACTGCTTAATATAATTAAATATACTGTGACATTTCCTAAACCCTTTGTAGGAAATACTGCAAGTCAAGTTACTGGTGCCCAAAGGCAGGCATGTTATATACTTATAACAAACCTCTTAGCTCTCCCTCATTTTTAAATACACATTTATACTTGACCCACCCAAATCCTGTGTTATTTCATTTCTACTGCAAATTAAGAAAATCAGAAATGTTGAATCATGAAACCAACAATAGTGCCTGTGGTAAAGAAATTAATCTTTTAATGCTTTTCACACCTATTTATTCTTGAATTTCTCCCTTTGAGTTGTTTGTCAATTATGAGAGCTGGCAGGATAATGATGAGATGAAGAACTTTAAAGAAAAGATTACTAATTGTTTGACCATCCTGCCTCTTTTAGGTATCTCAGCTTCAACCTTCTGTTTTTGGTACTGCTTCTTTATGTCATCTCCATCTTCAGTTTTAAACCAGTTTATATTACTGGTTTGAATGGGTGTAAATGAGGGCAATATTTTGTCCTTGTTCTGTAAGGAAGTATACACAACATTGTGGGTTTTAAGTCTGTAACCATATTCTGGGGCTTACAGAGAGTGGACAGCTTCAGGGTAGTGCACATTGGAACAGCACCCTTTGAAAAAGTAAACTCTTTTTTGAGCAGGCCTAACTATACTGTGTGTTGCAGGAGATAAAGAGGAAGAGGTAAGTTTCCCCCTCCTGTTTTGGAGACTAGTATCACTGAAAGCTCCAGCAGGAAGCACTTTCTTTATTCTTAAGGAGGCTTGTGGCTGGCCCCTGAACAGGATGCAAGGGAAGAGAAGGCTCCTTACTGTCTGGCTAACCCACAGAATTCAGTAAAAATCTGTTTGCCTTGCAAGATCAACTTAAGAACAAAACAGAGGCATTTTGTTATAAGAACAGTTTATTATCTAGATTTTACAACCAGCTAGAATGGATAAAGATTGGACGTGGTATTAAAGTAGATGGGGGAAACTATTATCTGAGCCTGCATTTTATTTTATTTTTCTATTGCTACTTTCACAGACAGTTCAATGAAAACCTACCATTCTCTTCTATCTGATATTTCAAACAAACCAGAACTTGTTTGATCGTTTTCTCACCACTCTGGGGGAAAAAAATGTGTCCTTGGGCCAAATTATCTCTGAAGTCAGTGGAAGAATATCAGGGGAAAAGCTGGTCTCTTAGCAACTTGATGTCTGGACCAACAAGTGTAACAGTCCATTGAGACTAAAAAGCTGAAGAATTAACTGTGCGGGAAATGTATTTACCCTCCCCTCATACATAGATCTTTAAATTCAGAAACGACAGTTTAAGGTATGCTATGTCAGCACATTTGTTACAGTATAACCACACAGATAGTTGCATGCAGTTCTCTCATTTTCTCATTTGTGATCATTTATGCTTTCATTTGCCTTTTTACTGCACTCTTGGTACTTGCGAAGCTGCTCCATGAAGCCAGGATTCGGACAGATAGCAGGTCTTGCATTTTTCACCCAAGAAAATGCTCTAGCAAAATTGAGTCCTTCTGAATTAATTAGAAAACCAATGATGATTGCGGCAGCACGAGAAACTCCTGCATTACAGTGAACCAGCACCACTCTATCCTTCAAGAGAAAACGAAACACATTAGTCATTTGAGATACCGTATTACTATCTATTATACAGGCCGTGACAGATTTCATATAATATTTCCTACTGTTTATTTTGGTTTATTAAAAGCACCTTGTCTAGCTCTAAGCATTGTATAAATATCAATAGCTACAAACAAGGATAAAGTGCCCTAAACAAAAAACTTTACGGACCAAAGCTGCTTCACAACTGCCAAGTAATAACATAAGTAGCCTCTTTTGAAGGTAAGAATCTCCCATTCTATACAAAGATCCTGAAATCAATTTCACTTAAATCCCTCAAGCCATTCCTCTTCACTCCCTAAAATAGATTCCTTGCAGCTTGCCCTGAAAGTTAAGAAATCCAGGCTCTGTCAGACTAATGGTGTTGGGGAGAGCAAGTCCCAGAGTCAAGGCTCCCACAGGGAGAATGCCCTGCCACCAGCCCCATCCCTTTTAAACTAAGGAGCTGCCAATTTCAACATGGGTCTGATCTGTAGTGTGGAGAGGAACTTATCTATGTTTTGTAATCAGGCTAAAGACAAGGAAATGTGGCAAATTGTGATTGCAAAAACAGAGGCAAGTGTTTGAAAATCCTGCAGGTCCAGTCCCACATTCCTTGCACACTCAACACTCATTCATCATTATTATTTAATTGTATTATTGTCGTGTCTCGGAGCCCCAGTTTTGGACCAGGACACGGTTGTGCTAAGTACTGTACAAACTGTGAGGACTCTGGGTAGGCAGGATCAGGCTCATGAATAGCTCTGTCAAACCAGACCTTAAAGAAACATATGTAATGAATAGAAACAAATTTGCTATCTACTCTATTTTGTACTTTGATTAGGCATACATGACTAGAGATAGACCTGAGGTGCAAAATTCTGACCCTGATCCAGATCTGAACTTCCCTCAAGTTCACAGGGGTTCATTCTGGGAGTTATGTTCAGGCTTGTCTCTAATTAAATAATACTTCTTTTAAAACAGCCTGAACCTTGTCTGAACAACATTTTTGAACGTCCTGAACAACTTTTTAAAGATGTTGCTGTTCTGATAAAAATAATGGAGATTACTTAATTAAAAAGGAAGCCACCATCTAGAAAAATCACAGGAAATACTTTTTATCTTTGGAACTGATGGGAAACCTAAAGACTATCAAAGTTGTTGTAAAGCAAAAAAAGTTAGTATTTACCTTACACAAACTTTGTGATGCCTGCAGCTTAGTCTGTGACCTGGCAAGAGGTCCAGTCATATGAAATATCTCATTTCCATTGAGAAAAATCACTAGCACCATTTGCTGAATGAAGACACTGAAACTGTGACAGACCTCTTAAAAGTATACATATATTCTTAATCTATATTCTAAATACCCGAAGGCCTGGTTTGACAGCCCCTAATGTGTAATAAGTCAATGGAAGTTTCACTGGGGAAATAAGACCTTGTAAATGGCAAGGTTCCCATCCAGAAATTATTATATTAATTATTATTATAGTATCACCTAAGGGTCCCAATCAAGATTAGGACCTTATTGTGCTAGATGCTGTACACACAGAGTAAAATTATGTTTCAAAGAGCATACAAAACAGATCAAATGTGGGAGAAAGGAATAATTATCCCCTCTGTACAGGTGGTGAACTGAGACCAGAGAGATTAAGTGACTTGCCGAAGCTTACACAGCAAGCCTATGGAACATCTGGGAATGTAATCTGAATCTCCTGAGTCCCAGTCTACTGCCTTAACTCCAAGACCATTCTTCCTCCCAACAAAATGCACATCCTCTTTACATTGTTTACAGTCTTGATTAACTTTTTCATATTCAGAGGAGTTCACTTCCTGGTCATGCACTGTAACGAGCAGCTATTTTTAAAAGATATACATTTAAACGCACTGTGAGAATGTCAATGGCAAAACATATATAAGATTGCTCTTTAAGAAAGATTTTATGAGATTTTAAAACCTACATTTATTTTATTGCTAATAAAACAGTTGTTTTCTGTTCCAGTGTGCCCAGTCACAATTCAAATTAAACACTAAAAACCAATAGGCCACATTCTGGTCTCAGTTACACCACTGTAAATTAGGAGTAATTTTATTGATTTAGTGGAGTTATTCCAGATCTACACCAGTGTAACTGAGATCACTATCTAACACAAGGCTTTGAGGAAGTTATCAGGAATTAAGTTGGTAAAAATAAACAATGAAAAGGGGTAAAAATATAAACCAAAAATAGAAACAAAAAATCAGATTAATTTTTGCTAAATCACTGTAATTTCTTTAGAGTCTGCATTTAACTGATGCATCATTGAAGGGATTCAGTTTCTTCTTTTTTGTGCTAATACTCTAGTGTTGCTATGCAGTTTCCTTTTCATGAGAGCTATGCTGCATACTGCAACAAATCAGATGGCTACATGCCTAGACTAGAACCAAGAACTATTAAATATGAACAAACCTATGCAAAATCAATAACCCACATTTCATGATGGGCCACCTTATTCTTCCTTGCTATAACTCTACAGCTTGTTTGAACTTGGCACATTAGTCTTATTAATTTTGCATTCCACGGGAATGCAGCATAAATGTGAAAAACAGAACAATTCATATCTGCAATCTGAACTGGTTTATAAGGGTACAATCCCATGTTCCTTTCAGCCCAGTTCTCTCCTAACCCAGAATAACCTATGTAAGAGACTGCAAACACCGCAATTTTCACTGCTGAATTTCCTTGGAATTTTTCAACTAGGAAAGCACGGATTGCTCCTTTCAGCTATGGTTCCACATGTATCTTCGGGCCAGGCAGCTGGAGGTGGTGGCTTTACTGGGGATGAGAAGCTGGGACAAAGGCATAGGGACTCTACATGGCTTATGATAGATCCCTGGAGAACTACCATGTCTGGGGGTGGGTCCTCTCATATGACAGATAAGGCAATTTTCTGAAATATCTTTGGGAGATCTTACTCAATTAAGTTTGCATAGCTTTGGAGTCCATTGTATTATAAATACAAAGTTTATGTACTATTGTGGGATTGTATGTAACTTCTCTAGGGGGAGACATGGTCAGGGTAAACCCTGGAAGTACAATTGTAAATATGTGGCAGACAAGAACAAAACTTTTGGGACAAAGAAAGTTAAAAGGGGTTTCCTAGGTGACCTCTAAGGGGAGGTTTATGCAAATGTATCCACTCCAGTTATACATGAACACAGCCCTTTGAAGCTTCTCCCTGAAGTGCTTTGTCCTGAAACTGTGACAGACCTGATCACCTGTTACATGAGGACAAGATCAAGGCCCAAACGTATGAAGGAGAGAATCAATGATTTATTGGTGTGCTTGTTCTGAGCTAAGAGTTGCTATGAACTGCAACAACAGAAAAATCCCTTGGTAAGATTTGAAGGATTACATGGATGGTACCTGCCAGAGCCCTTGTTACAGCTGGGATTTTATCTGGTGTGTTTATTGGCATTCATATAGGTTCTTTTCCTGTTTTTAATATATTTTCTCAGTAATGCTTTCACCTTTAGAATAAACATGCTTACCTAGAAAGGGCCATGTGGTAACTTCTAACTGTGAGCAATTACACTGTTTATAGCCTCTGAGGAGAAAGCAAAGCAGACCTGTTTAGGCAAACTGGCTTGCTGGGGAACTCACCACGTAGGCAGGAAACTGTGCTGTCTGGAAAAACTCTGGTCAGGAGGGAGAGAAAAATGGATTCCTACCCAAGAGAAGTAACAGCTAAGGAGCCAGGAGCCTTTACTAGATGCCCTTGCTGGATTGCAAAGGGGAAATACAGGTACAGTTGCATTGAATTATGACTCACTACCTTTTTCTTGCAGGGAATGTACCTCCCCAATGCAACAATGTGGAGAGATCTTCACGAGGAAACCATGGCTGAAATCTCCTCCCCAAGACCCCTGCAGGACAGGACTGATCTGGGCTAATAAATTTAAAGTTATACATAGTAGTTATTAAATAAAAATAATCACACAAAGACATTTCAATTAAGTCCTATCACCATTTAATCAAAGGATGGACTTTACATGGGTCACCTAATGTGCTTTTGAAAGTCTGCTCACTTACTTCAGTACCTAGTTGGGAGTTGAGCTCTTGAAAAATCTACCCCAGCTATGGATGCTGAAGTCTCTTGATAATCTGATCCCATTTGAACCAAGAACACAATAGACCTCAGTGGTTGTTAGTTTGGGACACTCAGTCCTTTCTTACTAGCTGTCAGTGAATTTATGAACAGTGCAGTGTTTGTTTATATTCTCTAATCCAGAAATTCTTAACCTTTTCCCAGTGTCTACTGAATTTTAACACAGAGTTCCTCATGGTCCACATTCCCCTTCATTAAGGCTCCCATTAATCTCCCCTCCCGCAGGTGACCAAACAATAATTCCTTAGCAATTACAGCAATTGCTTATTTAGAAAAGTAATAATATGAGAGTTTCTAACATATTTTAGCTATCTCTCAGTGCTGTTTTGCTGCTAAAAATAGGAGGATCCAGCACCATGTGACCAGCCAGCTCTCTGCAGACTACCAGCAAGTGCTCCATGGACCACAGTTTATTCTAATCCAGTGGTCTCCAACCTTTTTACACCCAAGATCACTTTTTGAATCTAAGGGCAACTCATGATCTACCCCGCCCCATCCCCAAAACCCTGCCCTGCTCACTCCATCTGCCCATCTCTCTGTCGGTCGCTCTCCCCCACCCTCATTCACTTTCATCAGGCCTGGGCAGGGGGTTGGTGTTTGGGGGAGCAGTGCTGGGGCTGAGGGGTTCACAGTGTGAGAAGGGGATCTGAGCTGAGCCTGGGGAAGGGGGTTGGGGTGCAGGAGGAGGTTTGGGGTGCAGAAGGGGGCACGGGGTGCTGGCTCCGGAAGGGGTCTCAGGAATGGGGGTTAGGGTACAGCCTCCCACTGGGCAGCACTTATCTCCGGTGGCTCCCGGTCAGTGGCGGACACAGCAAGGTTAAGACAGGCTCCCTGCCTACCCCGGCCACACACCGCTCCTGGAAGGGGCCAACAAGCCCCTGCGGCCCCTGGGGTGGGGAGGGCGGGGGGCACATGGCTCCACACGCCGCCCCTCTCCGCAAGCACGGCCAATGGGAGCTGCGGGGGCAGTGCTTGCAGGCAGGAGCAGCGCATCGAGGGAAACCCCTGCCACCCTCCCCGCCCCCCGGGGCCACAGAGCCGCAGTGGCCACTTCTGGGAGCAGTGCGGGGCTGGGGTAGCCTAAGCACTTGCCACACTGAGCTACCACCGGAGATCACAATCAACTGGGAGATCCTCTAGGATCATCCAGTCGATCGCGATTGACCGGTTGGTGACCACTGTTCTAATCTAATCAAAACCTAATCTCCTGGCAGTCTAGCACACAAACATCTTGCAGTATAGAAATATTAGTATGGCCATGAAAGGCTTTATAAGAATACCGCTGACTATAGAGAAGTAACCGGAAAATTAACTTCTGAAGTGGAGCAGTGACACTAAGCTGGCAAGTCTCATTTAAGAATGAAATGGAAATCGTAACTGGAAACCTGAAGGAGGTCATTAAGTGAAACCCTGTTTCAGGTAACTTGTAAAGGATATGTCAGAAAGAAAGAACACTATGTGACACAAAAGTGGATGGGGCAATGTTACCTTCCTTTATCCTAAGCTATGTAAATAATGAACATGATAGATCTGGTGGAATAATCCAGAACCAGGTTTGACTGGCAAGGCATTTTCTCTTCTTGCACTGTTAAAGTCAATGGCCTGTATGAAATATAGTAATTCAACATGTAACAGACAGAGAGGACTTTGATTATCTGTAGAGCCTACCACGCTTTTTAATAGTTCTGGCATGAGATGCAAAATCTTTTTTTTTCCCCCCTCTCTACCCTGACATTGCCTGAATTCTTGTAGAAAAAGGAATCAACCTAAAACAGAGCAAAATTCTGTTCCCAGACTTGCTTCGTAGATCTCATTTCTACAGAATGTGAGACCAGGAAATCAGAACTGAGATCAGTTTAGTGCATGTACACAGAACAGAATATCAGAAATGAAAGCTGCCGTGCAGCCCTGAGAGTTTTGTCCCATTTCCTACTTTTGTTCTTTTACAGGAATTTTGACATGCAGTTAGACACTGATTCAGTAAAGCAGTTAAACACAAGCTTATGTCTATCCCTGTTCAGTAAATATTTGCTGAACAGGGATGGTTTGCAGTTACTAACGTGTGCTCTAACTATTTTTATCTTGAATTCATAGTTTAGTGTGTTTCACCTTTAAGGGAGGGTTCAAGGGACAGTAACAGGCTGAAGTATCCCTGACAACTGGAAGAAGCCAGCAAAACCCTACTGATTTCCAGGGGCACTGCCAAACTCCCTGCTTCTTCTCTGGTATGTCAAAACACTGCCTCCCTAGTGGATGAATTCTGGAAACTCTACAATGGGAAGCTTATAGAGCTTTATTTTTTCCCCTGCAGGTTTTACTCCTAGAAGAGGGATCTGGACCTATGTTAAGACTTGCTTATCAAAAAGTCACTTATTCCTCTAGATCAAATTAAGAAATACTGCACCAAAAAAAAAAAAAAAGTAGATAACAGTAAATAATATTTGATCACTCTAAGAAAAGCATGATTGATGGTTGTTGGGTTTTTTTTTAACCAAAGGAAACTGTATTAAGTTATTGCCACATACCCAGGATAACTAATACTATGAAATATTGATTTACCAGCATCTTGGCTTGCTCAATAAACTCAAAACATTCTGGGAAATACGATGTGATGTCAGTCTCAGGGAGATCCAGTATAGAAATGTTCTTGTATATAAAGTCATTGGGGAAGGCATTTTCAACTCCATATGCCACATTTAGGACATGAGTAACCTAAGCCAAAAAAAGGTAGTTTATGAAGACAACAAGCAAAATGGACAAGAACAAAAATAGCATTATCCATTAAGCGGACATCAGTTGGAACATCAAATAGTAGTACTCAATTTTATTCAGACATTCTGTCTGTGTTTCTGACTTGATAAAATCTTAAGTGGATTCAAAAAGATAGTCAAGTGTTAAAATGTATAAAGTGGCATTTCAATTTTCTTCAGTCCATCTTAACAAAAGAAGAATTACGCATTAAGGTAATGATGATGTTTCAAGTAGAAAACTTCTGAAAATGAACCTTTGAGAAGTTGTTGTTGCTACAGGTTAAAGTCTGCATCTTAGGTTATCTATTTCCTTTCATAAAGAAGGCACCCAAAATCCTTTGCAAACTACTTATAGGAATCCCCTCACTTATCACATAGCCACCTCTGGGGTGGAACGAGCCTACTATTTAATAGTGCATAGCCACAGTATGTAACAGATAATGAAATAATATGAAGAATTCCATATCCAATAAACTACTAAGGGAATTTTTAGGCTAGTAGAATCTGAATAACCAAACTGAATTTGGCAAGACTGACACCTTGTAGAAAGGAGCCATGGGATCTTGAATGACTATGATTAGGCAAAAACATCCCAGCTGAATGTGGAGAGGGGCCCAAATTAAATTAAGGCTGTGAGGGTCTTCTGCTCCCTGGGTGCGCTGACTGGTGCTCTACCAGACCTTTGCCTGCTAGCAGTATTAGGCACTCTGGGGAAAGATCTGGCCAATAGGCCTTCACCCTCATGCTGAATCATATAATGGAAGAGCTACTGCTTCCCCACACAGGGATGAAGAGAGAATATCTGTTCGGCAGGGGATGGAGAGAGAATATCTGTTGCCCTCACCCTAACTACACCAGCTAGCGTAAGGGTTTTAAACAAAAGAGGGGGATAGCAGAGCACAGGAGAAGAATAGAAAAAAAATTAGAGGGATAAGAGTATAAATGTATTGGGTGCTCCAAATAGATTAGCCAGCCCTACAGCTGAGGAGGCAACACCTCCATCAGCAAACTATCTCCTAGATTTATGCTGGGACATTGGAGAACTGGTTAACAGTGCACTTATTGACTCACCAGCATTGCTTACTGGAGCATGGAGCCTCATGGTGCAGCAGGTACAGACTAGGCAGGACAGGGAAAAGGTGGCCTTATGCCATTTTTGCACTGTCTGAATTCTGGCCTGGCTGGAGACTACTCTAAGTTATGGCAAGGTGGCAGAAGGTTATCCATACAGTCCCTATACTGCCAGGGTATTGCCCTGCAGCAGGGGAATGCCCCCTGGAGTACATTCACTCTCATTAGACCACCAGAGACCTAGAAAGGGACCAAAGTTGGGGAAAGATTCAGGACCATATGTGTCCCATCCCCCCCTTTCCCCCCCCACTTGAATATCTCCCATATGAACACTGAGCCGGCTCATTGACCCTGCTTAGTATCTGAGGACTGATGAAAACACAGTTTGAGATGCATATAATCTGTTCTATAATAAATCAAACTTTAAACAACAGCTAACCTTGACATTTCATGTTTCTTGTGAAACCCACAAACACCCATCACGACTGTATGCATGGATCAGATGCAAGCTTTTGAGTAGCAACCTCATTAAACTAGATATAACATTTTTAAAGGGAAAAGTCAGAAAACTAACATTCTCTAATGATTAAAAAAGCATTCTCACTAGCAAGTGTTAAATAGAAGACAGTCTATAGTCATTATTAGGCAGTTCGTTACCCCATATTTTTTCATTGTCTCCAGATCCTGAGCAGCATCTTGTGAGCCTGTAAAGAGAAGGGACTCATTATCACACTATTTTCATAGAGCTGTCAAAATATAAACAGACAAAGCAAATATCCTACTTAATTTTAAAACAAGTTAGTTATTTGTTTCCCCCTGGGGAAAATGAGTTATTTTAATAATGCAATCTAAATATGTTTAGACTGTGAATAGTGACTTCTCATCCGAGTTTAATAAATCCAACTTTCCATCTGCTTAACCGGATAAAACAACCTGAGCAGAAACACAAGAGGGCAAGCATAAAGAAAGTCATATTTCAGTGTGAATGCAAAGATAGTACTCTCTTGGAACCTGATCCTGAATGGTCCTGAGCACTCTATGGAACATGTGCATCGGCGTCAACTCCAACTGACTTTCGTGGGAGCTAAGCACCCCTGGCTGGTGCTCAGGACCGTGCAGGAGCAGGCATTTAACAGGGATGCAAATTTAAATTCAAACGGTCACTCACCTAGCAGCAACCAGGGCTTAATAACGCCAACCTGCAGGTCCAAGCTAAGGTCCTGAACGTAACCACAACCGAACCCATCACTTGGCTCTGCTTCTTCCACCACCTGCATTCGGGCATCTTTCCATGTCTCTGTAATCCTCTTCCCCGTTAAAGTTGTTACCCTTGTGCATTGCTTCTTAAGATTTTTCCTGGAGAAGTTTCTAATTTCCTGAGTCAGTGAGTGCATTACATCAGCAGGCAACTTCCAGCTAGCAAGTAACGCAGGCAAACCTAGCAGCCTGTAATTCTTCTTAGTGACGCCGATCTCCTTCTCGCTAGCCTATGGCACGGTCTGCACCGAACGCACAGGCTCCGTGCGGCTTGGAGTAGTAGGCAGGCAGACGAGAAGGCTACCATCTCAAGCCTCAGTTTTCTAAAAAGGCTGTGCAAGACAGCTTTTGATTGGTCATACAAAAGCGTTCCCCTATTGGTTTACAATCTCTTCTTCCTGTTAGTTAGCACTGTCAATCCGTGGCACTCAGGGCACCAATGAAAAATAGCTCTGTGCAATCTGGTTACTTGTCTGCATTCTAGTTGCTTTTGGTTAGTTGACTGTGTCCACTGCTACAGAAGTGTTATTTGTAAAATAGTTGGGGAAGCTGTCAAATTGGATTGTGATTTATAATGTTTTAATTTAAAATATTTTCAGATGAAGTCAGGGCTTGTCAACATTCCAAGTCCACAGGCCTGGAGACTGAACTCCGCTATTTTCCTGTGTTACAGAAAGGTGGGCAACAGAGCTGGTTGGGAAGTGATTTCTTTCTCCATGAAAAATGTTGACAAGTGTAGGGAAGAAAATCATTGGATTGAAACTTTTCTACAAAATTGTTCAGGTTTTCACTGCAAAACTTTTTTCCCTGGGTTTTGGTTTTTAACAGATCAGTTTTCAGCAACATAAAGCCAAAAACTTTGGGGCAGTCGAGCAACATTTTTTTATTTTAGTGGAAACTAGTCTGACTAACTGAAATGTTTTAGGTTTTGGTTGCTGGAGTTTGCAGTTCTTTGCTTTCCAAGAGAAACTCAACCAATTTCTTCAAAAATAGCCATTTCATGTGGAAATTTGCTTTTAGACAAAAGCCCCATTTTTTGTCCAATGAAAATTTTTGACCAGGTATGTATGTGAGCTTCCCCATACTGCCTCACCAGTCTGTAATCTGCCTGCTTTTAGAGTACCATTTTGGTTTGGGGAGTGAACTACATCCACCCTGATTGTATTGGCTCTGTCAACACTGGTTCTCCACTTGTGAGGTAACTCCCGTCTCTTCATGTGTCAGCATAACAATGCCTGCATCTGTAATTTTCACTCCATGCATCTGAAGAAATGGGTTTTCCACCCATAAAAGTTTATGCCCAAATAAATCTGTTAGTCATTAAGGTGCCACCGGACTCTTTGTTGTTTTTGTGGATACAGACTAACACAGCTGCCCCCTGATACTTGACATTTTGTTTAAGTTGCTGTTGCTGTCAATGGTTGGCTGGAGATATATTTTTTGCTTGTATGCCCTGACTGCTAAGATGTGCATCCAGGTAATTTGTATAATTTAGGAGAGAAGTTCTTTGACAGTGTGTGGCCAAGGATGGTTCCAAAAAAAGAAAAAAGCTTGCAGAAACAACTGGTGTTAATTTGCAGTGTAACCTGGTGTCTGAACCATAATAATTTAAACAGAGTCCTCACTGCAACTCCAACTATAGTAATTGGAAAAATCCCATGACTGCAGGAAAGAAACCCCTAAGAACCAAAATCGAATAGTTATGAAGACTGATTTTATATTTCAGTATTTCTCTCCAGAATCTTATGGAGCCGACACCAAAAACATGAGCAGGGTGAGACTCTTTTGCTTACAACACTGATGTAATCATAGCGAGAGATAGAAATGGGAGGGGTAAGGATGTTCTCATCTCTGATCTCCCCCTTACTCACTCTCATACACTCACACAAATACACATACATTTTCAGGCATTCTGATTGGAGGGTATATTTGTGGGGCTGTTCTGCCCCCGGACAAGATTCCACACCATAGTTTTACCATTTATTTTAGTTGGGCCAGGGTAGCATTTCAAATTCCAAACTAATTCAGGAAATAAGGACCTAATTTTGCAATGCATACTTAAGCAGGCCCTTTGAAATTAATGGAAACCTAGGAGTAGGGCTGGAGCTGGACATCTGCCTATCCTAGGAACCCCTATCCCCAAAAGCTGTCCTAGGGAGGTGACTGGGCTGGAGCTGCATTGGTGTTTTGGCTCCTGGTCCCAGCTTATGATGTGGGGTGCCTTTAAAGGGGTAGAAAAAAACCTTTGGTGAGAGGGGTTGGGCCAGAAGTGCCCCTAAAAAAATCAGCCCATGTGACCTATGACATCTGCCTTGTGTGCGTGAAAGGCCTATTTATGTGAGTAAGAGTCTGCAACATTGGGCCCTAAACCTTTTAACCCTCCATCTTTCTGACTGAATGAAACCAAAACAAAAACCCTGCAAGTGTTTACCATCCAGGCTTAACATCTGATTCAGAGTCTCCATTTTGAGTAAAGGTATTTTGGGGAGGGGGGGTTAACATAAACTCAGCCAATGTGTAGCTGACTAATTGAAGGCATGTCTACTGTTAGGAATGTGTATAATTGTTGCAGTTGCAATTAGCCACCAGATGTCAGCAGTACTCATGAAATTGCTGTTTTTAGTTTATGGAAAGGGATGAATGTGCTGCAAAGTGTGTGTATATGAACAATATAGTTGTCATGCTCTGGGATCTGCATCATGAGCACTGGAGTCATACAAGATGTGGTTGTCCCTATGGTAACTATTTCAGCATTGAATGCGTCTGTGAACAAAAGTCCATAAATAATCCAATAATCCATACCCAGTTTTTGCAGACAGATGATCTAATCCTTTGAGGTGCAGAGCACTTTCTGCAAGCTGATAAAATGCCTTCAACTCCCATTGAAGTCAGTGGGTGTTGCAAGCATTTTGCAAGATTAGTCAGTTACTGTGGCAGAGAGAAAAATAGATTTTTAAAAAGCCATCTTGATGCCCTGGCTGATCCACAGCATTGATAATGGACTTGTGTGAACCTGCAAGAGAAACATATCAACAATGAGTATTGTTAGCGATTGTGTAATTCATATTTGTTTCATTTTCACATGGGTGGCTCAGTTTCACTCTTACATTTTCTAATGGTGGATTTCCTCTCTCTGTGTTTACAATGACATTAACTTGATTCTATCTACATGGTTCAGTAGATCAGTGAAGCAGTAGTTTACAGAATTGTATAGAGTAATTGCATATCTAATGCTAGGGCAAGATGGAGGGCAATTCAGAGCATAAAGAATTAGAAGGCATTAATCCCCTTCTAATTTTTTGAAGTGCTGAACTGTGGCTTGCCCAATATGCTGTTTGATCCAAGACGAACTATTAAAACAGAAATGTTAAAGCACAATCAAAACAATCAAAATATATTAAAACATCATGTTACCTCAAATTCAATGTATATTTTTGCAATATTAGATGGCCTTGTACTTTGTCTAAAAATAAATGAACCATGTAACTACTCCTTTCACTGCAGAAATACTATTTGAGTTTTCAACTCCATGAATGTTTCTGATTCATGCAGGCTAAAGATTAATGACTGTGTTTGAATATTTTCACCTAGTGGTAGGTTTTTATGTTCATAGGTACAAGCTTTACTTCCCTGTGCATGATGGCACATATTTTTTATGGAGCTGATGAATGTGTAAGATTTTGTAACAGCTGAAAAATTTGTGAAGTTTTATAAATTGGACTAAATTTACATAATAAAAAGAAACCCCTTAACATTGTTATCATCTGCTATTTAAATGGCAGTGTTTCTAGCCCATCATTTACTGGCCAGAGTATGAAGAGTGTTGGAGCAGGTTGTTTTTTAAAGCCCACGGTAGTCCAAAACTTTCAAAGAAATTATTGTCTACTTCAAGAGATCTCTCCCTGGAAGGAAAACAATCTACAATTTTTAAGGCCCAGTAGCCAGCCCCTGCTCCTGATGGCAGATTAAGATACACACTGCAGAAAACACATTTTCAGAGATCAAATTTAAAAGGAGTTCTCAAATTTAGTAAAATGGAGTGCTGAAATCCATGAGTCTTCCCTCTGGTAAGCCATCATGGGTCTGCCTGTCTCAGTGCTGAATGCACCAGTTGGCATTCAGCTCTCTTTTCCTGAGAGCAGAAACAGTTAATTAACATCAGTAATGTGGATTTTTGGAGTATTTGGGCCTTGCTACCTAAGTGGAAAATCACAAGGACAGTACAGTCTCCTTCATTGTTAGTAAGTTCAATGAGTAAAAAAGGACGTGTACAAACAGAGGGGCATATGTTAGATATTAGTCTCTATTTAAAAAAAAAAAGTTAACAAGCAAATAAAACTTCTCTAAATCACCACATGATCTTATTGTTATCACGCTAGTATTTCCTCCCTCAGCTCTTCCCTTTGGTTTTTGTGAAAGTAGAATGAATTATATTGAAATTATAATTCATTAAAGAAATGCTGCTTGAAGAGTTTGTTGAAATATAGTTGTCAGGAAGAGAAACATTGAGGAGTGTGAGACAATGGGACCTCAAACTAATTAACTTCGAGCTCCTACTGAGCTAGGAGATTGGTAAACGTTAGTATGCAAATAAGATATGTATGTATATTTGTCAGTTTCTGCTTCCTTTTGTCTCCTATGTTAAATTGGCCTTGGCTTATCTGTATAAATAAGTTAGCTTGAGCTTTTGCAGAAGGCTCACATATATCTGGGTGCATTGGCAAAGCGCTTTGCTAATAAACAGACTGGTCTGACAAATTCAGTGAGTCTTGAATCTGACTTTGACATTTTCATCTCCTCCTGTGATCCAGGTCTTCATTTAGGTCCAGATTCTCCTGCCTTTACTCATTATAAATAGTATCCCATCAGTGTGAATAAAGGGGGCAGAATCTGACCCTTCGATTGTAAATTCTTCTAGGCAGAGACTCTGCACATGATTCTTATCTCACGCTGGTGTAAATCAGAAGTAACTCCCCTGAAGTTAATAGAGCTATACTGATGTAAAACGAGCATAAGGGAGATCATCATGAGACTTTCCAAGTAGCTGACTTGGAAAAACCAGCAGTGCAGTCTGAAGAATCAATATGGTAGATGATTAAAGTTTGCTGTACACACAGAATTAAAGAGCAGATTCTCCTCTCACTTATAACATTGAAGACAAGGGGAGAATCAAAGCCTAACTGATGGTTTACCTATTTGAAATCTTAGCTCTTGTGGTAGGATGATTTAAACTACATTCCCTGTGGATGGACCATTCCCCATGGAAAATCCTTTTATGTGTTTTTAGGGAAGTGGAAGGAGTGGATTAAGACTAAATAGGTCCTACCACCACATGTATGGTATGGTATGTTTAGTCTTGAGAAAAGAGGACCTGATAATCCTCTTCAAATATGTTAAGTGCTGTTATAAGGGATGGTGATCAGGTGTTCTCCATATCCACGGAAGGTAGGACAAGAAGTAATCAGCCTACTCTGCAGCAAAGGTGATTTAGGTTAGATATTGGAAACTTGCTAACTATAAGGATAGATAAGTACCAGAATATGCTTCAAAGGGAGCTTGTTGAATCCTGGTTGTTGGAGGTTTTTAAGAACAGGTTACACCAACACCTTTCAGGGACAATCTAGGGTTACTTGATCTTACCTCAGCACAAAGGGCTGGACTTGATGACTTTTTGAGGTCCCTTCCAGCCCTACATTTTGCCCATCAAAGTCTATGAAAAGGCTCCTATCAACTTCAATGTGCTTTGGATCCAGGCCCTTACTGGGTGCTGACAACATGTTCAGTGCTGCACAGGCCACCCATTAGACAGAGCCCTGTCCAGAAAAAATTACAATCTAATTATTTTGGTCTTCTTTCACCACTACCCACAATACACCAGTTTACTTCTAAACACTCCAATGACACTGTCTCTGTGTTGTGCTAGACACTTTCATCTCACCACAGGTAACTGAGTACCAGTACATCCTCTTGGGACTGGGGAACAGTTCCTGTATCTGTCTCTCCCTGATTCAATGCCTCTTACAAAAGTTCAGATGAAACTGGCTTCATGCTATCTTCAGCATAATTCTTTGGTTCATACATTTGGTTGTTGTTGGACTAGATAGTCCTTGCATTAAGTCCCTGCTGGAAACTCCTTCATCTGTATCTCCTCATGAAAGGTCCCAATCTCTTCACCAGTCTTTCACATCAGTGTGATAGCTTGAAAGGTGATACCCCTAGTTTGTGAATGAAGACTTTCTTCCCTGATCTTCTGGAGGTGGAAAGACTTATTGATGTCAATGGAATTTACGTGCCTAACTCCCTTAAGCACTTTTTAACACCCCACTGGGCTCCTATCTGCATCCTTAGATTCCTAAAATACCTTTGGAAATCTGGCCCTAAATTCCTCTGCCTTTTTCCAATTATATGTTAGCAACCGTATTTATAGAGTATTTATGCTCTAGCATGTAATAAATTTATGATGCACAGCAGCAAAACCTGATAGTAGTATATGTAAACCATTTATATATAAGACCTATAACCATAATAAATCATTCTCAGTCCTTATTATGACATTACAGCAATTCTCCATTTTCCAGTCAAGTGATTAACACAGATGGAAGAAACCAGCATTCTAAAAGCTAAAATTTCCATAGGATCACTTTCCATTTTAATTACAAAAATATTTTTTCGCTCTACAGCTCTGCCTGTGTGTTCCAGCAGAATACATTCTGCAAAAGACCAGAGTAAACTCACAACTAGTCAGTAGTATTTATGGGTCAAAAACCACCATGATAAGTTAGCCTTTGACGATGATGATAACGTATCAGCAAAGGCACGGTTGGATTTTTTGTTTTAAGTCTTTTGGAATTGCTGGGGGGAGTGAGACGTCACAGAGGCTTGGCCCAGCCTCCCCTTTGGTGTGATGGAGGGACCGCTGGGTCAAATTTCAGTGAATGGCATTGCCACCTAGAGCACAAGGTCGCAGAACCAGTCCCCCCTGCCAATGTGCATACATTAGATGTGCGCCATGTGTAATATGTGCGCAGTTGCGGGCACCATTGTATGCAGAAACATTTCAAGTGCAATTGAAAGTGTTTGGAAAGCAAAATTTCCATAAAGTTAATAATGTTGTCGAAGCACATGGGACATTTCAAGAAAATCAGGTGATGTGGCAGATGGTGATCAGAACACCTACATCCACCATAACAGAGATCAGCGTACAATGACGTATCCGGCGAGTCAAATTGCGAAGTACTGGCTCTCACAAAAGTCACAGTGATTTCAATGAGAGTTTTGCCTAGGGCCTGAGAAAGGATTTTAGAATGTGGTCTTTTATTTTTGCTAACACTGTAAAAGTTTATGCATCATAATAAATACTTACAAAGTTCTGTGAAGTGAGGAGGCACAGCCTTTCAACAGCTACAGTCCTGGGTTCAGTTCATGACATGGGTCAAAGATGAAGTAAAATATTTTAGCCTTACACTAGTATTTTTGTGAACACTATACACAGAACCGTCTGATGACTTGGTACTAGACTTCCATATCAGACTATCTATATCTAATGAATGGAAAAGCTAAGATCTTGCAGGTCGGGTCTGTTAGGTATGATGCCATCCTCCCTGTACAGGAATAACCCATATTAGAGAGTGGAGACACCATGTGATTCAACTCACAGAATTTTTTTACCTTTTTCCATTGGGGGAAGGAGCAGGTGTACAGATGCTCTTGGTCACCAGCTGATCCTGAGGTGTAAGGTTCCATTAGCCTAATGGGACAGCACCCCCAGCAACTCCTTCACAGACGGTATTCTCACTCATTAGAAGGTTGTTCTGCAAGATGAAGCTCAAGAATAATCCATTCCCTATGTAAAAATAGTCTACATAAAGGAGGAATCTTTGCCCTAAATTAGGAATTTGTTCATGTGAGTTAAATATGCTATGAGATCCAGGGTTCCATCATTTAACACACAATATATTATAAATAACACCCACTATGTTTTTCATAGTGTTACACCTGCAGGCTATCAATTTTGTAAAATGTAAAACCCGATTCAGTTGTCTTTCCAAATAAAAAGTGAATTTTACAAAGTGTAAGGCCAAAGATGAAAGGTTTCTGAAAACTCTAGATCCAGCAGAAATAATCAGTGTCAGAAGATCATCCACTGGTAACAGTTAAAAACAGAACTGGTATAAATCTCAGAATTAATTATTTTCATTTCTTTAAAAAACATAATAAAATATGTATTACCATTTCACACATTGCTTTTTATCCAACTGTGAATTTTGTTTAAATTGAAAAAAATATTTAAGATGCACAAAAATCAGCCCTTTAATTTAATTTATGAAAACAGTATTAAATTTAGTTCTTCAGTATCTAGTGCTCTACTTAATATGCCCGTGTATGCAATCATATAACGTTCCTCCAGGGAATAAACCACTAGAATATCAGCACTTTTTAAAATTAGAAACTCAGTCTCTCTGCAGTACAATTACAGTAGTTAGATTACCAATAGCAGTACTTTCTGCAGCTTACCGGAGAGAACAGTTATCTAAGATGCTTGACGAACAAAGATGATGGATCAGAAAAATACCCAAAAACTGTTCATGGTGAACGAGCTTTTTTCTTTTTACACAAAATATTGGGTTTAAAAGTAAATAATAAAGCATGTAAAAATGAGCAAAAATTATGTTAAAATAATTAAGAAGTAAATCTTAGCAAAATAGACACTTAGAGTAGGATATAATTGTTTAAAGTTTCCTCATAACCAAGCTCACATTTGTCTTCGTTCACAGTACTGATCAGCTCTAGGTTGAGGAGTCGAGGATCAGCGAGTAATAGGGCTGAACGTATTAAGGGCGTGACCCTGTCATCAGCTCTACTACCACAATCCTCTGTGCTGTGTGGAGCACATCAGCCTCAAAGAGGCTGTAGTAGGGTTGACTCTGGCAGCACTTGAATGGGATGCTGCAGGAGGCAGCGTTGGAGACTTAGTAGATGTCCTCTCCAACACGTTGCTGAGGAAGAAGGTGGAAAACTGTGCTGCTGTAGGTGCTTTCTTACCAATGAGATATAAAGTGACCTAAACTGGAGGTCCTGAACACTTAAGGCCATTACTTGTGGGTAGGTTTCCCAACCCTCCCAGTTTTGCCGGAAGTCTCCCAGAATCGGGCTCTGTCTCCCAGAGGCTACTGAAGCCAATCCGGGAGATTTCAGGCTGCTAAAAATCTGGTGGTGCAGCGGGGTTAAGGCAGGCTCCCTGCCTGCCCTGGCCCTGTGCCGCTCCCAGAAGCAGGCAGCATGTCCCTGCAGCCCCTGGGGGGCGGGAGGGCAGGGGTCTTCATGCGCTGCCCGCACCCCGAGCGCCAACTCTGCAGCTCTCATTAGCTGGGAAATACGGCCAAAGGGAGTTGTGGGGACAGGGCCTGCAGGCAGGGGCAGCGCGCAGAGCCCCCTAGCCCTCTCCGCCCCCCAGGGGCCACAGAGACATGCTGGCCGCTTCCAGGAGTGGTGCACGGAGGGGGCAGTGTGTGTAGCCCCCTGGCTCCGCTTACCTTGGGCAGCTCCCAATTGGCGGGGCTAAGGCAGGCTTTGCCCCCGCAGCTCCCATGGGCCACAGTTCCTTTTAAATTTGGGGTAAGTTGGACAATAAGGGCCTGTTCACTGGCTTTGGCTAAGACTCCTTTGGACCATTCCAGTGGTGCAATGGGACTTAAAGCTATCTTAGAGAGACAACTGAGGATTCCCCAGAAGTAGGGGAATTCCTTGGTTGTCCAAAGTGTGGCGGTTCAATAACAAGACAGCACAGAGCTTTTAGCAAGCAAGCGGCTGGTCTGCTAACAGGCTTCCCTTTATTCTTTCTCTCCCCCCGCGCATTACATTCTCCAACAGATAAAAGGAATACACTGGCTTTGTTTAACATTCTTATTTACCAGTTTCTATCTACTGCATTCCTTGCTCTCGGGCCTTGAGCCCAGTCCTGGGAGGCTTCCCACGGTTCATGTCATCTGGGCGAGATTCCAAGGTTGATGCCCTTGAAAGGAGCTGTGTGTGCACAGGTCCAGCACAACACTCCGGGTGTGCCCTGAATGTTGCCAAGCGCATAAACCTTGTATGAATCCTACACCAAAGCATGTGTAGTTAGTTCTATGTGACCCATTTCTCCCCGCTTTCACCACATCCATGTACAAGACATTCCGGCATGGGAAGAGGGCTATTACAGAGGTTGAAGGGATTGGGTTGGAGCATTCTGTACTCTGGTGATCCTGTGCTAGCAGAATGGTCTCTAGGAAGTTCGATCCAGCTACTGTAGGTTAGAATGGTTCTGTGGCATCTCTAACTAGTGCCAGCCAACCATGAGACTAGGAGAGGTGGAAAGGTGACTTCAAATCACGTCTGCTTCCCCCACGCAGGCTTTGCCAAGTGTTAGCTTGGTGCAGCTGAGGATCCAGCCCTGGATGTCTAAGAATAAATGGACAGTAATTTTGTATATGCAGGTCCCAAATTGAAACAACAAGCAAACCAACACACACAACCATAACCGTGTGGATTTTGTGGTTGTGAAAGGTGCTAGCTTGATCGTTATGAAACTTGAAATCCTCCATAGAACCACAAAACAGGTACAGCATAGTTAGCTGCAGTTAGATTGTAAGCTCTTCAAGGTC
This sequence comes from Caretta caretta, assembly GCF_965140235.1. Lineage (NCBI taxonomy): Eukaryota > Metazoa > Chordata > Testudines > Cheloniidae > Caretta > Caretta caretta. Next base: position 48,194,027 of record NC_134216.1, on the reverse strand, counting down.
AGGATCCTGTCTTTGTACACATATCTACATTTATGGAGCTATGTTAATAATAATATAATAGTAAATGCTTGCCTATGCTGACTTACCATGGAGGGACCAGCTCTGTTGGTGAGAGGATAGAACACTCTCCATGCTCATCCTTAGCTTCTCTGCCAATCCTGCCAACATAGTGGCCATTGTTGGTGGTGCTTTTGTGCAGTGGTCACTTGTCCTCTAGAAACTTAACAGAGACTAACAAGAGGCCACCAAGCAGCTTTCAGATGGTAATAACTTTCAGTCACCACCAACTTGGCCTAGATACACTAAGGCTACCAGCATGGGCAGAAGTGGCTGGAATGTTTTTGTAAAATCCCTAGTGTAGTCATGACTTTAAAGGGTCCTACCCTTACAATAGCAGGGGCTTAACAAAATAGAGAGTGTGTATTTGAATACTATGATCTGCCTTTTTGGAAAAGGATAAAAATAATATGGCATGCTGCCATTTTGGGGGGTGTTTCTTTATGCTTGCAGTTTTGTATTTGGGACTGCATGTACCTGGCCTCTGTCATTCCCTAGAGGAGGCCCAATGTTTCTACTACATCTGACCCTAGGAATCAGCAGTGTGGGACAAAAGGAGCAGCAAAAGTGAGTCCTCCAAGCCTGCCTAGGGAGGCCTTTCTGGAGTAGCCATCCAGGAAACTAAACAGACCTGGTACTCCAAGGGCTAGAAGGGCTAGCAACACCCAATCAGAGCCCAGAAGGCCCTGATAAAGGGAGTTGCAGGGTCTTAGCAGGGCAGTCCCTGGCTGGGATCAGAAGAGTCTGGATGGGTCTCCCTCTTTAGCCAAAGGAGTGTGAGGCTTAGCCATAGTTTATCTCTGGCCGCACTTGCATAACTAAATTAGTAGGAAGAGAGGTACCTGAGACTGTTGACCCAGGGATAAGGATGAAGATAAAGGAGCCCAGGAAAGTGGCAGCAAGAAACTGAATTGAACAGTACATGGCTGCTGTTTATAGGATCCATGGGATGGACCACGGAGTAAGAGGTGGGCTCAGGCTCTTCTCAGGCCACAGGTAAAGTAGTATAAACCCAAAGAAGGACACAGGGCTTGTCTGGAAGTCCAAGTGAAGGACTGAATTTAAAGAACACAGAACCAGGGATGAAGATCTTAGTGAGGGCAGGTAAACTGTTCATTTGTTAGACTCTTTGCTACTCCGGAAGGGGTTGATTTTGACTGTGTGGCAGCTGAGCCACTGAAGACCAAGCAAGATCAACAACTTATAGAAGTTCCAAAAGCAGGAAAAGGACTGCAGCAGCATACCCAGCTGCAAGGAGGCACTCATCAGGTGAGCATCCCCTTCACAGTATTTATAACAGACATTTAGTTTTGAAAAGTACTTTTAGCTGAACCATGTCATTGATGTAACACATTTGTAGACTGTGACAAAGTGGGAATTGAATACTGTGTGTGCCTCGGTTTCCCCTGTGTATTGCACAAGTATCTAGCTGGTGGGTGTGACGAGTTCCCCCCAGGGTGCCACCTGGAACTGGGGTACCACTGAGCCCCCTCGCCCACCAGCCTGGGCTCCCTCTCACACTGTACTGTTGTGACAAGCTGCAAAGCCCTCCAGCCTGCACTTTCACCAGCATACATACAGATAGGGACACACCCAGCTGCAGTTACATGCAGGCTTTCTGACCAGCCCCTGTATAGGAAGGCTACAGCTAAGGCAACTCACAGCTCCTCAGGCATGCACCCCTCTGGAGTGTAAACCCAAAATTATACTGTCTTGCAGTGCACAGGGAACTGTACAGCGTAAGCTCATAAAATTCGCCCCCTTCCTCAATGTGGAGAGGAATATGCAACAGCCTTTGCTCCTGAGTCATGATTCCCACACACTTCACTCCAACTCACTGGTTTAGATAAAGCAAAAACAAGTTTATTATCTACAAAAGATAGATTTTGAGTGACTATAAGTGACAGCAAACAGATCAGAGCAGATTACCTAACAAATAAAAAATGCAAACTAAGCTTAATATACTAAATAGATTGGATATGAATAGCACCCTAAGAGATGATACAAGCAGGCTGCAGATCCTTAAGGGGTAAGCTGCACTTGCTTTACAGCTTGGAATCCCCAGGTGTTTCATTCACAGGCTAATAATCTCTTTAGCCTGGGTCCAGCACTTCCCCCAGTTCAGTCTTTGTTCCTCGGGTGTTTCCAGGAGCCTCCCTGTGTGGGTAGAGAAGAGCCCCAGATGAAGTTACTCCCTGCCTCATGTAGCTTTTGCATATGGCAGAGACCCTTTGTTCCCAGCACTTGGTTCCCGGACCAGACTGTGGAAAAATACTGACATCCCAAGATGGAATCTAGAGACATGTGGTCGCATCACATGTCCTTGTGGAGTCATAGCAGCCACTACTTGGAGGCTGTCTGGAGTAATGTCAGGAAGGCTCACCAGGTGGGAGATAAGCTCCTCCTAAGGCCTATTGTTTTCTTCCTAATGGCCCATTGCCCTGAATAGGCCCTTCCCCACCCACTATCTAGAATGAAAGCATCTTGTCTAGTGGGTGTTACCCAGCTGTAACTACATTTGAAATACAGTTACATAGTCAACATTCATAACTTCAGACACAAAAATGATACATGTATACAAATAGGATAATCATATTCAGCAAATCATAACTTTTCCAATGACACCTCACATGACTCATCTTGCATAAAATATATATAATTATGCCATACTCATATCATATCATAATAATATCACTGTGAAGAATATGTGGTACAGTGGGACAAGGGTGTGTGATCATTACAGAGACCCTAGAGGGAAGGTCTGACTGCCTCTAGCTGCCTGCGCACAGACAATAACTTGTCACTCTGTATCCTGGCAACTGACGGCCGGGGCTCCTCTGCAAAAGCCAGCCAGCTGAGAGTTGGAGAAAAGAAAGAGGTGGAGACCAGGTCACCTCTTTGTCTGGGAAAGAGACAAAGGACGGAGGAAGGGCAACTGGGCATGACTGAGGGTGGGCTGCTGAAGGCTAGTCAGTCTCCTGGTTTGGGACTCAAGGGAGAGGCCCCAGGGCTCTGGGCTCTGGATCCCCCTTCAAGATGGACTTTGCTGAATGTTCCTACTTTCTGTGCTAACAAGAACTGGTCTAGCTATGTTCCAGATGACTAATACATCCTTCTGTTTTACAACGCTGGCTCACTGCTGACTGTGAAATTGGGGGTTTATGGTCCCTATGTGGGGCACGTAAGGCTTCTCCGGGTGTCCTATTCATGTAGACTCACTGCGAGGAGCTCATGGCATGAAAAAAGGGTGCTGAATGCTCAAAGGTCAGACCCTGGAGGCACTGAAGCCAAGGAGGCTTGCTGTAATGAGAGTGTGCCCTGAGGGGAGACACACTACAAGAGAGTCCTGTCTGAACTTCATTCAGAGCACTTCCAGAGCACCGAGCCTGTGCACCTGTGACATAGACACACACTGGTAACTGACCATCCAGCTATAATAAGGACAGCAGTCTAAATGCCAGGAAGTTTTTCTTATTATATTTCAAATCAGTTCTTGGCTACATAATACAATTAGATCATAATTACCATTTCCTATATGGAAGAGTGAAACTGGTGTTTTTCCTCTTGCTGCATTAAAATGTCATCATATTATGTGAAAGTGCTCTGTCAAAACACTAGGAGAATCGGTTTGAAAACCTGTTATTTCTGCAAAACTGATTAAGATACAATGGTTTTTGTTCTTGCTGCTGATATCCTGCCCCTCCCCTGATGTTATGACTTTCCTACAAACAGGAAAACAGATAAAAATGATAAAGCATATGTCTTATATGCTTTATTTATATATATTTAAAAGGAAGCTTCACCTTACCATTGATCACGCACAGCTTCTGTAGCATTAAAGGTGTTAAGATTTAGCCATTGTAAGCATTTTTTAAATGTTTATTAAGAAAACATGAGAAGCAGCAAATGCCCCTTTCCAAGATTCCTGAAAATAAGAAACTATCTAACATTTAAATTAGGTCTTTAGTTACAAGCAGAATAGAATCTATTGGCAGAAAAAATATCTGGATGGTAAGAAGAACTTTCCAAAGACTTGATATAATTATTAATATACACAAAATACTGATTTGCAGTTTATCATGGATATAACTGTAACTGTGAGCAACTGGTACTGACTGAAGAATTACTTTATGAAGGTGCCTAGACAAAGTGGGAAACTGGAGAGACTGTGGAGGAGAACTGAGACACACACAGAATAACCAAAGAGGAGACTGGAGACTCAAATAAAAGTCAATGAGGAGAGGCCCAGATTAGCTGATGAATAAAATAAATGAGAAGAGTGGAGGTGGGCAGCTAGATAACTCCCACAATATCATTGCAGAAAAAAAAGAGGAGATGACCACAGCATCTAATAACTTATCTGTACTGGAATGTTACATTGAATTAACTTTAGTTTCTTCACATTAAAGTTCCTTGTGTTCACACACAGTTTTTAAAAAATAGAATTATTTGGCATTGAGTCATGGTAATTAATCCTCGGAAGAGAAGTAATTCTACTTTGCAGTGAGTTTGTATGGATGCATTCCTAACTATTCTAATTCTAGTAGTCCTCCCACTGCTACTCCTTACTGCATTGCTTCACACCTGAATTGTCACCAGCTGAAGTACCTGAAGGCAAGGAACAAGAACCGGACATCCAGTAATGCTCTCACTACCTGTCCATACGATGAGTATCTGGACTGCATTTTTGCAAATGATACCACCACACTGAGGACATTTTTCTACAAAGCATCCCAGGCACCATGACAAGTACATTAGAACCCATGTATGAGATCTGACCAGGAGGAGATTTTTCTGGGTAGCCATGAACTGTAGATTTGAGCTTTCCCAAAAACCCCCTACATACAGCCGTATTGGAAATGATGTGAAGGAAAGGTCTACCAACAGCCAGCCTGAAAATGCCACAGTAGGGAACTCTACTAGTAAGTCTTGCACTGTGCACTGTGTTATAATACAGCTGTAAATCTCCTTATTTAAACAACTTTTTTCTGGGTACTAGCTCTCTTCTGACACCTGCTCAGTTTTTAACACTCCCCACCCAGTGTATTAAAACTGGTGTCTATGCTGGAGCCTTAGCATGGTTTTATTTTTCTAAAGTATCAAATCCCACAACCATCAGCCAGCCACATATGCAGCCCCAGTCCACTGTGGCTGCCCCTCACCCACTTCCCACTCAACACGTTGGCACAATGTGGGTTAAAATCAATCACATTCTATAGCAGGCATATTTATTGTTGCAGCAGAGACCGAAACAGAAAAAGCAGTAGAAAAAATGTACTTTAGGTTATAGCTGTAGCAATGCACTAAGATTTTAGATACAATTAAATTTTGTGATAAATTGCCAAAATCAGGAGACAGAGGCATTCCAGAATTCATAGAGATTGCAAATCATTTTTAGTTATTTCCTCAGCATTGTTAATTCTTTTTCTTCAAACCAATTACTGTAAACTTTTTTTGATTTCTGTAGCGCACTTTGTGCTAATCTAGAGGTGTTATAAAAGAGAAACGAAGGCAAAGACAGTGCTCTATTTTGGCACCCACATTGCCTGGCAATGCAGCTTTCTTGGGGCCACTCATAGAGCTAGTGATTTCTTTCCACACCTGCAAAAGCTGCAAGAGGATACCATCCTGGTAAATAGCAATATTGTATATCTTCAGGTTTTGCCCATTAACTTTGGTCTCCCTGGAAATGGAGGAGAACAGACTAGAAAGATTTCCAGTGCACCATGTACTGAGAAGTCTCTTGACAAGCAGCCTGTGTGGCACTGTCATCACTACTGGAATTGGAGCCTCCTAAATGCAAGGACTTCCCAAAGATCACGGACTCCTCAAAGAAGTTGTCATAAACATACAGCTAAGGGTAGCATAAAATCCCTCCTTTACCTGTAAAGGGTTAATCAGTTTCATTAGCCTAGTTGGCACCTGATCAGAAGGATCAATGAGGAAAGAAAATACTTTCAAATTGGGGGGGGGGAGGGGGGAGTTTTTGTGTGGGCTTTTGTTGTTCCCTCCAGAGACAAAGAGAGAGACCAAGCAAGTAATCCAGCTCCTACTGAATGATACATCTAAAATTACAGAAATAGGAAGTAATAGCAAGGAAATGCGTTAGATTATCTTTTGTTTTAGCTTGTGAATTTTCCCTATGCTAAGAGTAAGGTTTATTCCTGTTTATTTGTAACTTTAAAGTTTTGCCTAGAGGGGAAATCCTCTGTGTTTTAAATCTTATTACCATGTAAAATTATCTTCCATCCATTTTACAGAGGTGTTTCTTTTACTTTTTTTTTCTTTATAATAAAAGTTCTGCTTTTAAGAATCTGATTGGGGTTTTTAGTGTCCTAAAAACCCAAGGATCTGGTCTGTGCTCACCTTGTTTACTCTCAAGCCTCCCCAGGAAAGGGGAAACAGGAACTCCAAGTGGTCCTTTTCCTAAATCTTTGTCTAACTCACTTGGTGGAGGCAGCGATACCGTTCCAAGGACAAGGAAGAATTCGTGCCTTGGAGAAGTTTTTAACCTAAGCTGATAGAAATAAGCTTACAGGGTCTTTCATGCGGGTCCCCATATCTGTACCCTAGAGTTCAGAGTGGGGAGGGAACCCTGACAGAAGTCATCTTTGGTACCGTTTTCTTTAGGATGGTAACCGTGGCAACAATAATTCTATTAATAGATTTTGGGAACTGGTTCATCTCCCTCAACCTCCAGGATGCATACTTTCATGTAACTATGCACCCTTCCCACAGACGTTTCCTATGATTCTTCATTGGCAAGAACCACTCTCAGTACCATGGAAATGAACAGGAAGAGGTAAACAGCAGTGCGGGGACTCCTAGTTTGAGGTGAATGTCAAAGTTCTGTTCTGCTGTACTTGGGAGTGCAGAGACACCCTGGCATCCTTCAGCCTTTCAGCCATCCTGAGCATCTTTACAAAGGTCCTCTCAGCCCATCTTCGTCAGATGGGAAAACCCTGACTCCTCAAGGGTTGCTCCTTTGTTGAGATTCAATGTGAGCCAAGCATGTCTTGATGACATCTAGCAGAAGACACAGAGGTATATAGAAGTACAGGAACCCCATAGGTTCACCAAAAGAGGTCATATAAGATCCTTACTGAAAGCCTATGTTATATTGGTCATCATAATTGTTGCAATAGATTAGGTTAGACAGCTTTCTGTCTTGATGATCAGTGTAAAATATATATAAACGCCTCACATATTTCCCATGTATTAGGTATATAAAATGCTAACCAATTAACCGATAAGCATCAGTCTTACCGGTAATGTATTCAGTTACTGTTTAAATGCCTAATGTGCACACTAAAAATGCCGCAGCAATACCATTTCATAGTGTATATGTGTCAAGGTTCCTTCCCCACTCTGAACTCCAGGATACAGATGTGGGGACCAGCATGAAAGACCCCCTCAGATTATTCTTACCAGCTTAGGTTAAAAACTTCCCCAAGGTACAAACTTTGCCTTGTCCTTGAATCTTATGCTGCCACCACCATGTGTGTTAAACAAAGAACTGGGAAAGCGCCCACTTGGAGACGTCTTCCCCCCAAGCCCTACACCCCCTTTCCTGGGGAAGGCTTGATAAAAATCCTCACCAATTTGCATAAGTGAACACAGACCCAAACCCTTGGATCTTAAGAACAATGAAAAATTAATCAGGTTCTTAGAAGAATTTTAATTGAAGAAAAAGGAAAAGAATCACCTGTAAAATCAGGATGGCAAATACCTTACAGGGTAATCAGATTCAAAACATAGAGAATCCCTCTAGGCAAAACCTTAAGTTACAAAAAGACACAAAAACAGGAATATACATTCCATTCAGTGCAGCTATTTTACCAGCCATTAAACAAAAGGAAATCTAACGCATTTTTAGCTAGATTACTTACTAACTTAAGGAGTTATGAAGAGCATTCCTGATCTGTTCCCGGCAAATGCATCACACAGACAGACAGACCCTTGGTTACCGCCCCCCCCGCCTCCAGCTTTGAAAGTATCTTGTCTCCTCGTTGGTCATTTTGGTCAGGTGCCAGCGAGGTTATCTTAGCTTCTTAACCCTTTACAGGTGAAAGTGTTTTGCCTCTGGCCAGGAGGGATTTTATAGTTCTGTATACAGAAAGTTGGTTACCCACCCCTTTATATTTATGACAGTATGGAACTAGGTTCCACATTGTTAGGAGTTGGGAACTGACATCACACTTTGGGAGCAATAAACAACATCATGTAGGTGATCGTGATTTTTGGTAACTACTGTTCAATAGTGAAGATGGAGCGATCGAAAAAGAGTAATGCCTGGAATCATTTCACAAAAATAACAGAAGACACCATTAAATGTAAACTGTGTAATACAGAGCTGAGGTATACAAACAGCAGTGGAGCAATGCTGAACCATTTGAAGCTGAAACATCCCTGTTTCATGTGAAAAAGAAGGCAAAAATCAAACAACGCTGACAGCGTTTGTTTCTGGCAATTCAAGAAAATTCAACACATAACGTGATGAAAAACTAGTGGAGTTGTTGTGCACCTTGATCACTACAGATATGCTGCCTGTAAGTATCATTGAGGGTACAGGTTTTCGTGCATTGATGAGTTTTGTAGAATCTGAATACCGTGTGCCTGTGAGACAGACTATAACCTCGTGACTAGAGAAGTGCTATGAAGACTGTGTGAAGTCTGTCCAGGAAAAATTGGAAAATGCCATTAAAGTAGCTTTCACCACTGGCTGCTGGACATCATTGTTACCCAGGGTTCTTTCAACCCAAAGCTCTCGGTAACTTTTACTCTGTGCGAGGTGGTGTCAGAAAATAAATCAAGGTTGACAAGACTGTCCGACCGATAGATGGCTGGCACAAACAGGACAACACAAGAGTGCTTTCACTTAAAGCTAAGCTTTACTTAGTCTCAAGAACTTACACACGTCCACAACAGGTTAGTAAAACACCCCCAACCCTCGATAATTAACAAAGCTGAGTGTGGCTCTTGAGTGGCACAGCGACAGTCTTCCATTGGCCAAACTTCCATCTGCCGGTGGGGACCACAAGATGTGTCCACAGGTAGAGTCCAACTACCTCAAACTTTTTCCCCTTATTTATACATTAGTAATACAATACATATCACTTAAAGAAAACTTGTTGAACAAGCAATTTTAAAGGTCAAGCAAGAGGTTTCCTTCTGATCATCAATGAACCAGATGTGTTTTTTTCAGTGTGCATGCTTTGAGGCCCTGACAGACACATTCCAGGGGGCACACATAGACAAGCTTCCTGTTTTTCTAAAATACATGTATCAGCAATTTCAACATTCTTATCAGGAAGGACTTGGGGTCAAGCTGCCCTTTCTGTGGCACCCAAAACCCCCTCCCCTCCTGCCTTGGTTAAGGTAAGGCCACTGCATGGCCAATTTACACCCTGCTGACTTGGCTACTATTAGCAATAAGCAATAGTGGTTTCAGGCATTTTACAGGTTTGCCGAAATCTCCCCGTACAGCATTAACTACAAAAAGCTACATGACTGTCACTTGCCATTATATTGAAAATTGGGAGCGTCTATCCGCAGTTCTAAAATCCAAAAGTATGGTAGAATGACATACAGTAGAAAACCTTGCTGAAAAATTAAACACTACAGTGGAAAGATGGGGTCTGGCAAGCCGTGTCTTTGCATGCATACACGATAATGCAAACAACATTGTGCTCACCAACACAACACAAGTTATGTTATATAGGAATCTGTCAATTGTTTTGGCTATACTTTGCAGCTAACTACAAATGATGGGTTTTTCTTCAAATAGTGTGGATCGTACTGTTGCAGCTGCAAGTAGACTAGCTGATACAATTTTAATAGTTTAAGTGGTTACTTTTTTAAACGCTATTTACATCTCTACCGTGTGTGATACACACACACTAAAATATTTTCTCTAGATCTGTAGTTAAAAACAGGTCACCCAAAGATAGCATTTCTTGCGACAAACTCCTCCACGCACCTACCTCTATAGTGGATCATTGTGCATTTACTCCTGGAGGAATTCTGAATGAAAAAATTAAAAATTCTGCACACAATATTTTAAAATTCTGCAGAGACACCCTGGCATCCTTTACCTAGGAAGTAAACTGACAGTGGGCTTCCTTCATGAAAACAGGATCTCAGCCAGACTTGGTTGAAAGAACTTTGTGTGAGATAGAATTCTTTGAATTGGAGGAGAACTTGTTAGTTAAGTTCAAACTCGAGAATGTGTGTTATGATTTTGTTTTATATATGACCATTTGTTCCCCTCTCTCACACTGGTTTTTGTTTGAATCTTTATTCTTTCTTAAACACAGTTCCTTTTGTTTTATAATTGAACTTAAGAGCTGAGCATAATACAGGAGTAGGGTTATAATGTTAAACTGGTAAACTGTTCCTCTGGGGGGAACAGCGGATCTAGGATTTCTGTGGGTACCCAGTAATCAGGGACTGGATAGCACAGGGGACATTTTAAAGAGACTCGGGCTGGGGTGCATCTATTGTCAACATGCAAAGCAAAGACAAGACTGGGGTAGACCAGAGGAGAATGAATGGCTACAGGCTGGTTGTGTTAAGGAGCTAACACTCAGCTAGCACAGGCAAGACTCCCTCACACTGGAGGTTGGTGACAATCAAGTGACTCACAGCCCTGAGAAGCATCACATACAGTCAGCAATCAGCAAGGCTCTATGCCTCCTCCACTTATTGGGCCTCCGCCTCAGTGTGGAAAAGTCCACTCTGACACCCTGTACAATATGTAGACTTCATCAGAGCCATTCTAGACTCCACAATCACCAGAACATGTCTGTTTGTGGCGGGTCTTACTGCTGCCATGTCCATCATGGCTTTGGTAGATGGCATTGGCAAGGGCCCCTCTCTCAGTGTCACTAACTCTCATGCATTTGATGCTTTTCTTAAAGCCCAAGCTCTTGGGTTCATGTGATTAGGTAAGAATCTCCGCTTTCGTTTTGAAAAAAAGTTTCTAACCCTCATCTTGGTAGAATAAAGCATAAAACTGGTACCCAAGTACACTCTAAAAGCTCAGAAACCATAAGGCAAATAAAGTGAACCCCAAATTTATGATTTTTAAGCCAATCTCATGATTTTTGAGCACTTGGAGTTGACAATACTGCAGCATCCTCTGCTCAAGTGGACAGAGGCTGAGTCCTTCCCCTGCCCGGATAGACCTTAGTCCACCTGAAGACAGGAAATAGAGATCCAAGGAGAACAGGAGTTGTGTACCAAGGAAGAGCTGTGGTGGACATTCTGACACCAGCCCAGCAGTTGGCTGTCAGGTGGGCTCCTTATGACCCACATACCAAGACCCACATTCCTGTACCCATTTGAAAGCCGCTTGTAGCAGCCTGTACCATCAGTGGCAGCCAGGTGGTACTTCCCTGCTATGTAAGGGTATTTCTCATGTTTCTGTTATGGTATGTTAATGCTGTTGTGAATGTCACCATTATTATAATTAATGTTATTACAGTTAATGTGTACTGTGATATACATATACAAGGGAAGAAGGAGGATCCTGGGAACTACAGGCCAGTCAGCCTCACCTCAATCCCCAGAAAAATCATGGAGCAGGTCCTCAAGGAATCAATCCTGAAGCACTTACATGAGAGGAAAGTGATCAGGAACAGTCAGCATGGATTCACCAAGGGAAGGTCATGCCTGACTAATCTAATCACCTTCTATGATGAGATTACTGGTTCTGTGGATGAAGGGAAAGCAGTGGATGTATTGTTTCTTGACTTTAGCAAAGCTTTTGACACGATCTCCCACAGTATTCTTGTCAGCAAGTTAAAGAAGTACGGGCTGGATGAATGCACTATAAGGTGGGTAGAAAGTTGGCGAGATTGTCAGGCTCAACGGGTAGTGATCAATGGCTCCATGTCTAGTTGGCAGCCGGTGTCAAGTGGAGTGCCCCAGGGGTCGGTCCTGGGGCCGGTTTTGTTCAATATCTTCATAAATGATCTGGAGGATGGTGTGGATTGCACTCTCAGCAAATTTGCAGATGATACTAAACTGGAAGGAGTGGTTGATACGCTGGAGGGCAGGGATAGGATACAGAGGGACCTAGACAAATTGGAGGATTGGGCCAAAAGAAATCTGATGAGGTTCAATAAGGATAAGTGCAGGGTCCTGCACTTAGGACGGAAGAACCCAATGCACAGCTACAGACTAGGGACCGAATGGCTAGGCAGCAGTTCTGCGGAAAAGGACCTAGGGGTGATAGTGGACGAGAAGCTGGATATGAGTCAGCAGTGTGCCCTTGTTGCCAAGAAGACCAATGGCATTTTGGGATGTATAAGTAGGGGCATAGCAAGCAGATCGAGGGACGTGATCGTTCCCCTCTATTTGACATCGGTGAGGCCTCATCTGGAGTACTGTGTCCAGTTTTGGGCCCCACACTACAAGAAGGATGTGGATAAATTGGAGAGAGTCCAGCGAAGGGCAACAAAAATGATTAGGGGTCTGGAACACATGACTTATGAGGGAACTGGGATTGTTTAGTCTGCAGAAGAGAAGAATGAGAGGGGATTTGATAGCTGCTTTCAACTTCCTGAGAGGTGGTTCCAGAGAGGATGGTTCTAGACTATTCTCAGTGGTAGAAGAGGACAGGACAAGGAGTAATGGTCTCAAGTTGCAGTGGGGGAGGTTTAGGTTGGATATTAGGAAAAACTTCTTCACTAGGAGGGTGGTGAAACACTGGAATGCATTACCTAGGGAGGTGGTAGAATCTCCTTCCTTAGAAGTTTTTAAGGTCAGGCTTGACAAAGCCCTGGCTGGGATGATTTAATTGGGGATTGGTCCTGCTTTGAGCAGGGGGTTGGACTAGATGACGTCCTGAGGTCCCTTCCAACCCTGATATTCTATGATTTATGGCTTGGACTCCATATTGGCCGCCCTTCGCTATGGACTCTGGCGCTCTTTTCCCTAAAAGGCGGGAAAAGGGGAGAAGGCTCCGGAAGAATCCAGAGCCTTAGAATTTTTGCACAACCGCCGCTGTCCATCACAGAGGCAGCCAGTGAACAGTTACTTTGCGCAGGAGTCGAGGATCATCAACACCAGCACCACTTACCTGAAGAAGATTGAGGAGTGATCCTGAGCCATAACACCTGTTCTGTTCTTCCTGTACAAGATACATTGGGACAGTAGTAGGTCCAAAGCCCATTGATTGCCTGGTGATTGGTTCCAGAGGACATCAGCTGCTGTCCATCCTCTGCTTGCCTCTACCATCAGGATCTGCAAGTATAAAAGGATTTAGAAAACCCATAGTGTTGCCAATGATAGTTGGGAGCCAGGCGTCATCCCTGCATGGTTGAACCACTGAGGTGTTTGTTATTTGTTTATTTTTCCCTCCGGTTTTCCCCACTTTCTATATACTTTCCTCAATAAATTGTGGTTTGTTTTGCACCTTATCCTGGGTTAAGTTTTTACTTACCCGAGGGAGTGGGGTGAGGGTCTAACTTATCAGGTGACTAGATACCGGAAGCTGGGGCCGAACCAACAACCTTCTAGGTACCTGTTGCCATACCATTTTCAGTGCAACAGCTACCCCGCACCTCATGAATTATGTTGGGGGACTCTTCAAGTGGGGAATTCATGGTTCTGAGTTTCACTGACCCCAGGAGGCCAGCACCATGGGGCTGGACTAGGAAAGGGAAAGACTGCAGTGTTGCTAATTCTCATAGCTGTTTAGTGAAGCTTGCAATGGTTGGTGTGTTGGCTCTAGGCCCCAGCTCCTGGAGTACTAGGATTATGTGACAATCTCATCTTTTCTTCTTAAAAAAAGGTTCAGTTGCTAGCTTGGGGGAACATGGAGCCAACAGCTCTAACCTCCCCCCCTCCAACTCATGATTTTAATCCAGTCTCATACTATAGGGGGGAAGAGGGATGATTTATACTTTGTGGCTACTGGGGACTTGGGCTGCTGCTGGAAGAGAAGATGAGGGTTTATAAAGGCGCCAGTGGCTCCATGGCACTGGACTCACACTTGGGAAGGGGTCCATCATCTAGGGTTGCCAGGCATCCAGTTTTCAACTGGAATGCCCAGTTGAAAAGGGACCCTGGTGGCCCTGGTCAGCAACCCCCCTGCCCCAGCCTGGAGCCCTCTTCTGTACCCCAAACCCCTCATCTCGCCTCACCCTGCCCCAGAGCCCTCACCCCCTCCCACACCCCAACCCCCTGCCCCAGCCTGGTGAAAATGAGCGAGTGAGTGAGGGTGGGAGAGAGCGAGCGACAAAGGGAGGGGGATGGAGTGAATGGGGGCAGGGCCTTGGAGAAGGGGTTGGGCAGGGGCGGGGCAAGGGTGTTTGGTTTTCAGCAAATAGAAAGTTGGCAACCCTACCATAATCCCAGGTCAGGTGTGTGGGGTAAGGGCAGCAGGTGTCTGCCCTGAGCAGAGCAGGTAGAGGCAGTGTGGCATGTCTCACCCCTTCTCCTCCCACGCGGCTCATACCACTTGGGGTGGCTGTGTGTGGGGGGTGGCTGCGGGGGGGCTTCACAGGCCTGGGTCTGGCATTTCTGGCAGACAGCTGGGCTGCACAGACAGCTGGGCTCCCCTGTGGCACCTGCATGCAGATCTTGCAGCCCTCACCCCCTCCCTGTGCTCTTGGGCCCTTGCCAGGCCTGGGGCACTGTTAGTGGGAGGAGTCCCCCACCCCGTGCAGCCACCCTGGCCCCGCCATCATTTGGATGTGGAGGCTGGGGACCGTGGGGGTCCTGGACCATGCTAGACAGGAGCCAGTCACCCCGACTAGTGGGTGCTCCTTGGTCCATGTAAGCCTCCTCAGCCCAGGCCCTGCGGAGCAGCTGGAGTCCCATCACCCCATCCCCCCACCAGCACCCCTGGGGGAGATTTGAGCCTCCTGCCCCTCTGAGCTCCCCTGGCCCACCTATGCTCCAGGCCCAGTGGGGAGCTGCATCTGGCCAAGCTGCAGCCAGGTGTGGGCCGTCCTGTTTCAGTTTGGTTCGGAGGAGAACGGGGCAAATCAGCAGGGGGTGGCTTTGCAGTTGGGGGCCTGAGAGTGGTCTGCCTGGGGATTCGGGGGGGGGTGCGGGGTCTGGTTCAGGAACAGAGATTTTGGAGGAGCCCTGTTCTGGTAGGCAGTGGGGAGATTCAGGTTGAGAGGCATCAGTTCATAGAGGGGTCTGATCTGGTTCTGGCTGGAAGGTGGTCCAGTTTGGTGGGTTCAGTCTGGAGAGGGATATGCATCTGTTCCACTTTGGGGTGTTCCGTCTGGAGTGGGATGCGGGTCTGGTTCTATTTGGAGGGTTGGCCCGGTCTTTTGGGGGCATAGCTGGTCCTGGTCCTGTGCCTCTCTGCCTGGAGCAGGGATTTCCCTATACCGCTGAATTTCCCCACCACCACCCAAGTGATCAGCTAGTTACATGCAGTGTTACCAATTTAGTTATTGGTTGGCAATCTGAATTGAAACTGAAACATTAGTACACACTTTAAAAGCATATACAGTGTATGATAAAAACTTTTATCTGAAAAAGTATAATAGGTTTTAAAAGTATGAACAAAGGCTAGCTTCTTCACACAGCTGTTGCTTTTTCTGACAATGTTGGCACATTCATTTCGTCAATGTTGACCAACCTTATAATTTCAAATTCTGATTTGTAAGCAAGGTCTGAATGAGCTGTCCCCTGACAACTAGTGAGGAGCTGGGGCGGGGAGGGGGAAGGCTTCAGGACCAGACTGTATTTACATAAATTCCCTACTTTGCTTAGGTATCCAGCAGACAGAGCTGTGCTGCCTAAGTGATCAATTTTGGCTGGTGATGGGTTACAAATCACTTTAGTATTGAATGAGAGGGTCATGAAATGTTGTTATCCTTATTGTATGAGCAAAGGGCAGAAGAACTATACTTAGCCTCTCCTAATTGAAGGGGTCACCCTCAATGCTTAATTTTTGCCAGCACTGAGTCTCGCACCTCTATTTTTGGCAGTTCATAGCCCCAGTTCATCAGTTAAGAAAGTAAAAAACTTGCTTGAACCCTGGCACCTCTTTCGTTACAAATTAAGCACTGGTCACCCTCAACTGAACTGCACTCGCTAAGCAAGGGGTTTCCATAGCAGATCCTGGGGGATGGGTCGGGGGGAAAGATGGGGTTTTGCCTGGTGGTATGGGCTATGCCTAAGAGTCACAAGCACTATTTGACTTGCCCCTCTCCTCTATTTAAAGATAGAGCTTATTAGACTCCATAGAGAGTCTTTTGTTTTGTTAATTGACCACTAGAGCTGTCACTATTAAACAGGTCTAAGTGCTTAGACCTGTTGCAAGACAGCATTTCTGTGGAAAAGACAGCTCAGCCTGCATTTGCTGTGAGGTTCCCGCACTGAGAGCTGAAATCACTGAGATCTGGGTGGAACCTCAAGAGACCAAATTGCAGAGGTCACAGTGGCAGGTGGCAGCAAAAGGTGATGGCGCAGGGCAATCGGTGATGGAGTGGTGGAGTGAACGGTGGCACAACAAACAACAGTGGCCAGAGTGAGCAGCTGCAGTGAGTGGCGAGCAGCTGGAGGAATGAGCAAGCTGCCTTCTCCCCCGGAGCCCTCCCCAGTCCCCACCAGGGTGGGAGGTAAACTCATGCAAAAGCAGCTCTGAACTCTGGGTCTTCACTGACCAAGAACAACAACTATGAGTGGGGTGCAGTAGAGAGAGAAGGGAGGAGCATTAAAGGAACATTTGTTTATTGGACTACGTTTTAGTGACTTTGCTCCAGAATGCTAGATTTGTGACTGAGAAACTTATATAAATATACATTTCCTAATAGGCCAAGATTTTTAAAACGCATTATATGCCAAGGTCATTATCTCACATTGTTCCTATCTTGAGAGGTTGTTATCATGGGGAATTTCTGTACTAAACATTTTTATTATATTATCATTAATTTTTCCATAAGAATGGCCATATTGGGTCAGACCAATGCTCCATCTAGACCAGTACCCTGTCTTCTGACAGTGGCCAATGCCAGGTGGTTCAAAGGGAATTAACAGAACAGGGCAATTATCGAGTGATCCATCCCCTGTCATTCACTCCCAGCTTCTGGCAAGCAGAGGCTCTCAGAGCATGGTGTTGCATTCCTGCCCATCCTGGCTAATAGCCATTGATGGACATATCCTCCATGAATTTATCTAGTTCTTTTTTGAACCCTGTTATAGTTTTGGCCTTCACAACATCCCCTGTCAAAGAGTTCCACAGGTTGAGTGTGTGCTGTGTGAAGTACTTCCTTTTGTTTGTTTTAAACCTGCTGCCTATTAATTTTATTGGGTGACCCCTAGTTCTTGTGTTATGTGAAGAAGCTTATTCACTTTCTCCATACCAGTTAAGATTTTATAGACCTCTATCATATCCCATCTTAGTCCTCTCTTTTCCAAGCTGAAAAGTCCAAGTTTTTTTAATCTTTCCTCATATGGAAGCTGTTCCGTATCCCTAATCATTTTAGTTGCCCTTCTCTGTACCTTTTCCAACTCCAATATATCTTTTTTGAGATAGGGCGACCCGAACTGCATGCAGTATTCAAGATGTTAGCATACCATGGATTTATATAGTAAAACTGGATGAGCTTGGTTTGCCACACTGATCAGCAAAGCCAATGCTGACGAACTATATAAAACACCAGTCCTCCGGACTGCACTGACATGCAGAAAGCCATATAAGCCAGTCATTGTCAAAGCCAACTTTAGAAGTACTTAACAAGGCTGTTAAAAATGCTGGAGACACAAGACAGTTTATTCAAACAAACATGGCTGTCACATTATACTTTCTCTTTAAACAAGAGATACCACACGCTACAAGCTGGAGGCCAACGTGAAGTGCATTGTCATTTGCAACAGTGAAAGACTTAGCAGTTGAAAAAGTGAAGAACTCTCTCACCGCATTCGGAAAATGTGCACACATAGCTGATGAATGAATGATGCAAATGGGTGTCTAGTATTAAGTCACTGCATACGTTATCTTGATGTCAGTGGTAGGCCAGTAGATGAATTTCTAGATGTTCAGTTTATAAAAGACACATTGGCTGCATCTCTGACAACCCACATCTTAGAAGAGTTTAATGCTTGCAAATTGAACCTGAAAGAGATGGCTGCTTGTGCATTTGAAGGAGCTGCAAACTTCTCTGGAAGATATAGTGGAGTACACGCTTTGCTCAGAGAAAAGTGTAACTCTGATCTCTTCTATACACACTGCAAGGCCATCTATGCCAACTAGCACTAGTACGAGCTGCAGAATCTTCAAAAGGCATTTAAAAAGCTATAAATGTATTGTCTTCATTATACTCTCTTTTCAGCAAGAGTCCAAAAGGACTGAACTTCTTGTAAAATATAGAAGATACACTGGGACTGAAGTTCAAATTAGTCCAACCTGGGAAAACCCTATGGCTTTCTCATGAGTGATCCTTGGCTGTTGTCTTAAAATTACTGCAACCATTATTATTGGCTTTAGAAAGTATCTACTGAGATTGGATGGATCTAAGTAGTGAGGCTGTTGGACTACTTTTGTTACTAAGTTCAGAGAAGACAATCACCATTTTCTCTTGTAAATCTAGTGTTGAAACCACTTGGGTCACTAAACAATGCTATCCAGGCATCAGCTACAACAGTAGTAGATCTCTGTCCAGCAATGGAAGCTACACTTGTATCAATCAGAGAGATATCCACTGAAAAGATACTGGAAGAAGCAAAGACTTCAGTTCAGAAGTTGATTAATTAAGGCAGTGGTTCTCAAACTAGGGCAGCTGCTTGTTCAGGGAGAGCTCCTGGTGGGCCGGGCTGGTTTGTTTACCTGCCACATTCGCAGGTTCCGCGGATCGCAGCTCCCACTGGCCGCGGTTCACCGCTCCAGGTCAATGGGGGCTGCAGGAAGGGCGGCCAGCACATCCCTTGGCCCGTGCCGCTTCCCACAGCCCCCATTGAGAATTGAGAAATTAATTAACAGCAAAATTACAACAAGAGACCAAGAAGGGTGTAGATATAGTGCTTTTTAGTAGGCTCCTGTAGCCAATTTTAATTTGTGTGATGATTTAAAAACATGAGTTAAAGCTAATACAATAGTTGTGAAACATTTTTCAGTTTTTACTATGGTGTCATACAGCCCACCTTCACCCTAGTGGTCTCACCCCTCATTGGTCCTCCCTCCTCCTCCTCCCAGTATTTTTGAACCCCCCACCCCCCCCAATTTCAATCCCTGGGGGCAGCACTGGCGTGGAGGGAACCTTTAGCAATTTATTTTATGTGCACTTGAGAGTATTCTTTTTGCCCTAAGGCAACCATTGCTGGTACCCTAATGGCAGCCACCTCCATCTGCAATTTAAACCTGTAAATAAAACCTGTGCAGCTGTGTGCCATGTACAGCCCATGTCTTTTACAACCATTCCCCATGAGGGCCCACAAAAAGTTAATCCGGCCCTGGAGGCGATTCAATAGACGCCCTGAAGCGGCGTGTCACCGCCTGGCCCCTGATCCCGAGCCCGTGGAGCGCCCGGCCGGACCGGGACGGCGGGGCCGGACTCCGGCCAAGCGAGACCAGCCAATCCCGCCCTGCCCAGGCGGCCGCGTCTCTCAGCGGCGGCCACAGGGGGCGGCAGAGAGAGGCGCGTCATGTGATGCGGGGGCAGAGCCCGGCCTGGCTGTGGGCAGCGGGCAGAACCGCCGCCGCCACCACGCCTAGCGGAGCCCGCGAGCGAGGCCGGGCGGAGGAGCGGCGCGGGGGCCGGCGGGCGATGGAGGCGCTGTGAGCGGGGCCGGGAGCGCGGGGCGGCGGCGGCAGCATGTCGCGCTCGGTGCTGCAGCCCAGTCAGCAGAAGCTGGCGGAGAAGCTGACCATCCTCAACGACCGGGGCATCGGCATGCTCACCCGGCTCTACAACATCAAGAAGGTGCGGGGGCCCCGCGGCGGGGGGAGCCGGGCGGGACGGCGGGGGGAATCGCCGCCGCCGCCGCCGCGATCATTCCTGGGCCCTGGCGGCCTCCCTCCTGCGCCGGATCCGGCCGCCGCCGCTCCTGCGGCGGGACCCTGGCGGCTCCGCCGCGGCCGGACCCTGGCGGCTCCGCCGCGGCCTAGCTGCGGGGCCCTGGGCGCAGCCGCTCCCCAGTGGAGCTCTCCTGAGCGGCGAGAGCTCCGGTCCCCGCACAGGCTCGGCCCGCGGCGCTGGGCGGGGGCTGCGGGGTCCGGGCTTCCCGCGAAGGAAGCGGAGCCGCGATGGGAAAACTTCCCGTCTGGCGTCGGCCTCGGCATTGGGGTGAGATCGCCGCGGGGAGGCATCCCCGGGGCCGCCGCCTGGATGGAGGCCGATGGGACAGAACGGCGGGGTTCTGGAGTCCAGGGGTGGGTGTTTCTCTCCCGGGAGGTGCAAAGGGGGGAAAGGCTTGCGAGACCACCCACAATCCCCAGGGAAGCGGGCAGCAAGCCGCCCGCTCCATGAAATGAAATGACTGTCTCCCGTCTGACCACGGCACTTCTTGGGAGGAGCCCAACAGGGTGTAAAGCAGGCATTTCCTATCAGGGTTTTTTTGTTTGTGAGTCACGACACCAGGGAGAGTATGGGTCAGCTTCCCAGCCCAACCTGCCAAAGGTTCCCTGCTACCTAAGAGAAAAGGTCTCATTAAAAGTAATATACTTTAATCTCAACAAGTTTGAGGCAGATCAGGTGGTTGCTTAGAAAGATTGCTGCTGGTTTCAGTGGTAACAGATGTTTTGAGTTCTCCTTGGTGCTAAAAGACTAGTAACAGCTAGTCTCCACTTTGGCTTTACTTTTATTAGAAAAATAAAGGAAGGAAGATTGTGTTTTTTATAAAGGAAAATGGTTCAGAGGTGCATGAAGTTAACATACGTTATGATTATTTATGTAGAGAAAAATGGCCACTCCCTTTTCGGAAAGGTTTCTCAAGTTTAGTTTACCTTGTTTTGAAGCAAGATTTTTTGTTTATAGACTGTTTAGTGACCATTTTTAGTCAGCTATTAGATACCTTGAGTTCTTGTTGACTTATTCTAAACTTTTTGTTATCTTAATTTCTTCAACAATGACATACTGACACTAGGTATCAGAGTAACAGCCGTGTTAGTCTGTATTCGCAAAAAGAAAAGGAGTACTTGTGGCACCTTAGAGACTAACCAATTTATTTGAGCTGAGCTTTCGTGAGCTACAGCTCACTTCATCGGATGCATACCGTGGAAACTGCAGCAGACTTTATATACATACAGAGAATATGAAACAATACCTCCTCCCACCCCACTGTCCTGCTGGTAATAGCTTATCTAAAGTGATCATCAGGTTGGGCCATTTCCAGCACAAATCCAGGTTTTCTCACCCTCCACCCCCCCACACAAATTCACTCTCCTGCTGGTGATAGCCCACCCAAAGTGACAACTCTTTGCACAATGTGCATGATAATCAAGTTGGGCCATTTCCTGCACAAATCCAGGTTCTCTCACCCCCCTCCCAAAAACCACACACACAAACTCACTATCCTGCTGGTAATAGCTCATCCAAAGTGACCACTCTCCCTACAATGTGCATGATAATCAAGGTGGGCCATTTCCAGCACAAATCCAGGTTTTCTCACACACACCCCACCCCCATACACACACAAACTCACTCTCCTGCTGGTAATAGCTCATCCAAACTGACCACTCTCCAAGTTTAAATCCAAGTTAAACCAGAACATCTGGGGGGGGGGGGTAGGAAAAAACAAGGGGAAATAGGCTACCTTGCATAATGACTTAGCCACTCCCAGTCTCTATTTAAGCCTAAATTAATAGTATCCAATTTGCAAATGAATTCCAATTCAGCAGTTTCTCGCTGGAGTCTGGATTTGAAGTTTTTTTGTTGTAAGATCGCGACCTTCATGTCTGTGATTGCGTGACCAGAGAGATTGAAGTGTTCTCCGACTGGTTTATGAATGTTATAATTCTTGACATCTGATTTGTGTCCATTTATTCTTTTACGTAGAGACTGTCCAGTTTGACCAATGTAAATGGCAGAGGGGCATTGCTGGCACATGATGGCATATATCACATTGGTGGATGTGCAGGTGAACGAGCCTCTGATAGTGTGGCTGTGATAGTGGGGGGGTGGGGTGAGAAAACCTGGATTTGTGCTGGAAATGGCCCACCTTGATTATCATGCACATTGTAGGGAGAGTGGTCACTTTGGATGAGCAATTACCAGCAGGATAGTGAGTTTGTGTGTGTGGTTTTTGGGAGGGGGGTGAGGGGGTGAGAGAACCTGGATTTGTGCAGGAAATGGCCCAACTTGATTATCATGCACATTGTGTAAAGAGTTGTCACTTTGGATGGGCTATCACCAGCAGGAGAGTGAATTTGTGTGGGGAGGTGGAGGGTGAGAAAACCTGGATTTGTGCTGGAAATGGCCCAACCTGATGATCACTTTAGATAAGCTATTACCAGCAGGACAGTGGGGTGGGAGGAGGTATTGTTTCATATTCTCTGTGTGTATATAAAGTCTGCTGCAGTTTCCACGGTATGCATCCGATGAAGTGAGCTGTAGCTCACGAAAGCTCAGCTCAAATAAATTGGTTAGTCTCTAAGGTGCCACAAGTACTCCTTTTCTTTTTGACACTAGGTAGAACTTCAGGTTTCGAATGAATCCAATTGAAAGGGTGAATTTTGGTTAATTAAGATTTTACTATGACTTCTGTTTATTCTGCTTTATCTAATTAGTGTATTCTAGAAGGCATAGTTTGATTGCATTTCATTTGATGTAGTTTTTATGTTCTGAGGATGTGCAGATGTGTGCAGGATTGAGGCCTTAAATTCCCCAAGCTATTCTTTGAGTTTGTAATTCTGCACACTCCGATTTTGCACTCATTGTTTTAAAAATACTTCTGATTTGATACATGAAAAAAGAACCACAGATCACCCTGAAGGATGTAACCGGTATTGAGTGACTGAACTGAGTGATTCCTGGTTAAACTATGAGCTGCAACACACTTCTTGTCAGATAGCTTCTACATTATAGGAAGCATTTTTACTTCAGAAGTTATATTGAGTACATTAAAACTTAACAGTGGGCCACAGTGGCTTTCTAATAGTTTTGTAATGTGAGAATTTAAGGGCATGTCTAAATGCAGACATATCAGTTTTGCTGAAGCTGTTTTTTTGGTTTTGTTTTTTTAATTGATTTAGTTAAACTGGTGCAAAAAGGCTGTGTTGGACATGCTTATTTAGGATTTATTTACCTTGTCAATTTAGGAGTAGGTTTACACTGTGTTAACTAAGTCAGTCTAAACAGGTGCAAATTTCTTGTGCAGACAAGGCCTAAATATATATATTAGGTGCTCTTAGCTTGCAGTTTCGTGTATTGGGAAGTGACCG
This sequence comes from Caretta caretta, assembly GCF_965140235.1. Classification (NCBI taxonomy): domain Eukaryota; kingdom Metazoa; phylum Chordata; order Testudines; family Cheloniidae; genus Caretta; species Caretta caretta. The sequence continues at coordinate 48,170,620 of NC_134216.1, read as the reverse complement.
GATATGTTCTCTGTTGTTTCAGTTTAATAGCAGTATAAATATAACAATATAAAGTTATCGTAAAATAGCGAAACCTTGTGTTCAGGGAAAATAACTTCAAGATACTTATTAAATCTATCTTATATACTCTTCTGTGAAGTCTAAGAGCTTATAGGTATACTGGCAAAAAAAACCCTCCTAGTGTAGACACAATTATACTGGCAGTAATTTTTTGACAGTATATCTTATGCTGGTTTGGGAGTGAAATACATTAGACAGGTAAAAGCACTCTTTGCTACTATAACTGTCTGCGTTAAGTCAAGGCTTTTGCCCATATACATATGTTGTCTTAAAAAAAAAAATTAACCTGAAACTGACACATCTGTGCAGACAAAAGTGTTAAGGGTAGATCTGGCTTTAGTCACCAAAAGTGACTCACTGTAACTGGGTCTGCTTGGCTCTTTTGGGGTTATGGTATTCGCCCTTCAAGGCTCTAAAGTTGTATCTGTTCCAGATGGCATGATGGTAGAAGTGCTTAACTGTCCATTGTGTCCAAAATTCCAAGGGTTGATGCACCTTTAGGGAGGAGAGGACTCCAGTCATGCCTGCAGATAGCCCAAGTTCAAATATTAGATGGTTTAGGAGGTGTATGTAGGTAGTTCAGCTCTATGTTGCGTATTCCACTGCAAAGCTGGTAGAGTCCCAGATAGAAATCTGTGTGGGAGTTCATGTAGCTGCTTGTTTTTCTACTTACATTTTTTTTTTTAATTTATATTTTAAACAGGATTCATCATTGTGGTAACTGAGTGGCAATGGCAACATGGTGTCTGAGTGAACTGTAGTGGGGAAGGGGTTCCGGCACAGAGCTGAAGAGTTGGGCTTCCGTAAGGTTGAACCTAGAGTTTCCCATGAATCTTGGGCTTGAAGTGTGCGTGCCCTGAGCTCTTTGTGACTGCAGACCTCTCCCCAAAGATGAGGCTGTGTCTGAAACCAAGCTCAAACTTGCTGAATTTTCAGACAACTCTTCAGGAGGAAAGAATCTTAGTGTTTTTAGTTTTGAAACTCCCTTTAAATATTCAAGAGGAGAATTGGGAACTCAAATAACTACAAGTTACTAATCATTATGTGGTACTGCGGTTAAAGGAAATGGTTAAGATGGTTTTTATAAGAGGAAGTGATAGTAGATCAAGTGATAAGACTGAAAATTGCTGTAATCATTGGTTAGAGAATAAGGATGTTCAAAGGATGGTTAAGAAGTTTCTTGCCTGTTTAAGTGCGTGCACTAAACAAAATATTTGCTCCAAAGTAATTTTAGAAGTTATCAGGAATGGTTAAAGACTGAGTTTGTACTTCATCTTTGCTTGTAAACATCTCAGTTTTTATGTCATTGAACTCCTCCTTTTTTTTTTCCTCTGCCTAAAATTGTTGATTGCTCTTCAGTTCCTGTCTGCAGAAACTTCCTGACGTTACATTGTTTTTTGAAATAGTAGTTTGGAATTCATTGAATTTAACTTTAGCTGATATTGTCTATCTTGAATAGCACAAACTTTAATAAATGAAGGAAGTCACAGGTTCTTCAGTGTTTTTAGATGTAACCTACAGTATATGCTTTACGCAAAACTTGATTATCATTCATCTTTCATGCTAATGTTCTTATTTTTTTTGGAATACTGTGCATGAGTGAAAAGTTTAATTGATGACTTATCTTGAAATCTTAATGCTCTTAAATGAGTTTGCACAGAAGCACTGGTTGTGGGATCCACTACCCTATTTTTCTTCCCCTTCTCTGCTGCCAAGACGCTGTGTCTGCTACTCTACTCCCTCCAATCTTGTGGCACTGAAAGGATCTATCTTCCTCTGTTCATAGTTCTCTCCAGCACCAGAGCTAAACTAATGTGGTTCTCATTGGTTTCACTACTGCCCACAGGATTCTGATTCGCAACAGTGATTTGGGGACAAGAATGAAATGAAGTAAGGAAGAGTACCCGGTGAATGGTTCACTTCCCCCCTATGGTGAGAGCACAGGGTATGGGCAGTATGAAGAGTGGTTAGTAAAGTGGTGTATGTTGGAGTAAGATGCTGCTAGTGTGTTGCTAGTGGACCATCTGTTTTATGTCTGATCTGTACCAGGAGTGGATTTCTGCAGGGTCGCAAATGTCTGCACAGTGGTCCCAACCCTTCTCGATATTGGGACCAATCTTAGTTCTGAATTTGGATGTGCTGCCTCTACACTTTCTCTCTTCGCTTGTTCCTTCCCGTCATTTGAGCCTGGCTCTTTCCTCAGCTCCTCAAAGGATTATACTGGTGCTGCAGCTTTTCACACAGAACTTCCTTAGCTATTGTGCTTGTAGGTGAGTAACTTTTCTGTAGTACCAAACACAGTTTAGTGCTCTCCCACAACCTCTGTTCTACTGAAAAAGCACAAGTAAACTTCTCAAGCAAACACTTTTCTGCTTGTGACTTTGCCTCTGGTAAGAGCAGCAAAGATAAACTGATTAGACTGTAAATTTCTCTGTCAATGCTCCTACATTTCTAGGTAGCAGTGACACGGGAACAATTCTTTTCAGTGGGGATATTTCTTTTTAGAGACTTAGGTTGTTGTTGTTTTTTTTTTTTAAAGTGTGTGGTTGCCAGGTCATATTTGCTACAAGATTTTATGGTGAATTTAAACACTTGGAATAGCTAACTGAACCAAGACCGGAATCTATGATGGAATCCAGTGTTGGTGTTAAAGTTCTTGTGGTTTTAGAATAAATGATTTTAATGAGTGTCAGAGCAACATACTATCAATAGAACAGTTTAAGATAATAAAGTTAAGGTCGCAGAATAATGCTCCAAAAATAAGGAATCAGAAATCAGTGTTTTTAATATTTTAATTGAGTTTGTTGTCATTGTGCTGTTAATATCCAATTCCAAAGTACAACTTCTATGTCTGTGCACAGGATTTGCAAAATTCTTCTTAAGATGTCAGAAGATGTTGTATTTAATTAGAAGGAAAAAATGGGCACAGCGTTAAAGGTCTTAACGTGACCTTGTAACTTTTCAAAATTAAACAGTTTTAAACAAGGCTTGGCATTTGGTATACAGAGACCTTATCCTGTTTGGTAACATGGCAAACACACCATTTAGAATCTCTTAAACCTTTTATTAAAAATACAGGAAAAGAAGAAAAAAGTTAAAGCATTTAAAATGTAAAGTATTAAACAGGGTTCTCATTTTAATGACATCCTTTGTTCCCTTTACCTTAAGAGAGTTTTCAAGAAAGAAATCCCACTTGTTTGACAACTACATGGTATTGAAGATGGTAGTAGCTGTCCTTTTTGGGGAAAAGAGAAGTTAGTTGAGATGAAATGGAGATGTGATTGCTGAAGTCTGAAATGACAGACCCACACAGAAGGGGAAAGAAAAAACAGCAAAGACATAAAATGAAATTTCTGTCCCTGGTGTTACTTTCACTTGCAGCCTCGCTGCTGGAAAAACACAGGCACAGCACATGGTCTTCACCACCACTCTGAGACCTGGCAAAGTTTTACTAACATGGTCTGGTTAAGGCATTGCCTTTAGCTGCCTTTCTGGTCACAGGCTTACATTAATTTTGCAAAATATAGTCTTGGCTGGTGTAACCAGACTCTCTATTAGATTGAAGAAAAAAGGAGAGAGATAGGAAAGAAATGAAATAAGGTAGGAAAGGAGGAGGACACATGGTGGGGTATATGTGACACAGACTCCCATTCCAGGTGGTGGTTGGGAATGAGCTGATGGAAGTAGCAATGGGGAGACGTCATCATGGTCCCTCTCTCTGGCCTCCTCTGGTCGGGACATCTCTCGGGAGTAGGGCAAAAAAGGTTTGGGGTTCCAGGAGATGATGGGAATGGCAGCCATGATGGTGAACCTTTCCTCCTTCCCCTTCTTTTGTCTTTGTCAGCCAGCGTTGCTGTAGCCAATTTTTCTCCAAAGTCTTTTATTTTAAGGACTCCAAAAGGGAGTGGTAGGTGAAATAGCCCAGGGGCTCTTTACCGTTACAGACTACTGTACCCCTTTCAGGAATCTGATTTGTTTTGCGTACCCCAAGTGTCACCTCACTTAAAAACTTCTTGCTTACAAAATCAGACACAAATATGCATAAGTGTCACAACACACTATTACTGAAAAATTGTTCACTTTCTGATTACCATATTCTAAAATAAATCAACTGGAATATAAATATTGTAATTACATTTCAATGTATAGTATATAGAGCCGTATAAACAAGAAATTATATGAACTTTCAGTTTGCACTGACTTCGCTAGTGCTTTTTATGTAGCCTGATGTAAAACTAGGCAAATATCTAGATGAGTTGATGTACCTCCTGGAAGACGTCTGCATACCCTCAGGGGTATGCATACCACTGGTTGAGAACCACTGGAATAGCCCATTCCCTCCTTGTTTTGTTCACCAATTACACCTAATTTCCAAAACACCAATTTTGGTTCATTGAGTTCTGGTCCCACACTTCTCCTATGTACCAGACATGATCTTAACTCAGTCCTCGAGTTAGATCAGTAGGCCTTCTTTTTTTAAGACTAATTTAGTCTTTGTCTTCGCTTTGCCCCTTTTCCCATCAACATTTGTTGTAGGTTACTGTGACACTTTATAAACTTTAACCACTTTCCCAGTTAGGCTCACAAGTGGAGTAAACTTGTAGGCGTAATTATTACAACTGATCAGTCATAGGAGTTAAAATATTGGTATCGGCTTAACTTCTGTTAAATTTCCTTGTAGGCTGGTAGGGGCCATCTTGGAAGATAAAGTTAGATATGTAGTTTAGTGTACGAAACTAGCAGAACGGGATTGCATTAAAATTTATTTACCTAATGGGAGTATTGAATGTGAAAAGCATAACCAAACTAAGCCTTAGGATCACCAAAGAACAAAGTGTTTTACATATTAGTTCTGACTTAAGACTACTTTTAGCTTTCTAAATTGACAGCTTGGCTCCTGATCCCACAGTGAGCAGCATGCAGGAAAAGGGACATCCCATATAGAGCTTACTGTGAAATCAGAGCTTAAAGCCTTGTGTAGTAAATGACATCCTCCATTTTGAAATCTCAAAATCAGAGTTGTTAAAGCTTTGTTTTTTAATTATATGAGCAGATTTATTACCACTTGTCAAATTTCCAACACTTACTCATAAGTCAAGTGAGTGCTTTTTCACTTATTTAACTTTTGCCATAATTACAGGTACATATTCTTTCAGATGAGTAATATATGGCATATAAATGGTGCTGAAGGAAGAATAGTCTCTAAGAAGGAACACCATAGGGACAGTGGGTGAGGTTCTCATTTCTGCTCCAGCCCCTTTACACTTGATATAAGGCCAGAGTCCCTGAAATCCCCAGTTCTGGCTGGGGAAGGGTTTCAGTCAACACAGATACTACAGAAGATAGCTGTAATACTGCCTTCAGAAAATTCCTTCCCAACCCTTGGGCAGTGACTACCTTGCCTACAGTAAAGGGAAAAGTCTACCTAAGCTGCACAGTTTGAGATACGTGAGTAGCGTAACTCAAATGGACGTAGCTTAGATCTACTTACCACAGGGTCCACGCTACGCAACGTTGACGGGAGACGCTCTCCCATTGACTTCTGTTACTCTTCTTGATCAGGTGGAGTTCAGCAGTCAAAGGGAGAGTGATCGGTGGTTGATTTAGCGGGTCTAAAGACCCGCTAAATCGACCACCGGTGCATTGATCATCGCAGTGTCGATCCTCCATAAGTGTAGACAAACCCTCAGGCTGGGGGCAGGAGTGGCTTACTTGGGGTAGGGCCACAGCAAGCAGTGCTTCAGGATTCATTTGAGTATTCTGCATCAACTATGGGTTTTAGAAATATTGAGGAGAACTTTGAGATCCTGTTACAAAACTACAGATTGTTTGTTCATTTCCACACCCAGTTCGTTATTCAGCCTGTCATGTGATACTACAAAAGTGACTAATTTAAGTCACAGTAAAGATAAGGTTATTTTAAAAGAATGTTCAGAAGATGATCAGGTGCAGCTGAAGAAGCTAGTGCGCCTTTTTTGATTTACACGTTAAATTGAAAATCATCCCAAAAGAGCTGGTCCGTGGTTGCGAACAAAAGAGAAAGTTTTAACAACCTTTTTGCTTCTCAGGCAGATCACAAGTCACTTAAATGAAGATGTTGAAATTTTGTGGCAATTTAAGCCCACTATTTTTTCTTCTCATTACCTGTCACACTGCCCTCATACTTAATTAGTAGAATCAACCTTTTCTATTTGATCAGTTCTGATATTTACTAACATTACAACTTTTCAGAGCTAACCATATAAAATGTATTAGGTTTTTGTGTTGTGCTGTATTAGATTCAGAATTAAGTGTAAAGTGTCTGATTCTGTAGCCATTCTTGACACAAAAGTGCCATTGATGTCAGTAGTTTTGCTTGGGAAACAAATGCTCTGTCTTGGTCTAGTCCTAGAAGACATTAGGTTGGACTTCAGTTCCTGCATCAGAAATGACAGGTAGTAGATTTAATTTGTATTCAGGAAATATTTTGAACAGTTGAACCTGTCTGCACTACAAATATGGCTGTCTGAGACTGTTAAAACATTAAAATTTGTCACATGGATGACACCTATCCTCGTTGCAAGGTCTTCAGTGACTTAAGGAAGACTAAAGCTTTATCTTATGTACCTGATTCAGTTACAGAATGGAGGGGTTTGGTCCATGCTAAAAATTTTAACTAGATGAAGGGGATAAAATGTGTAACAGAGTCCGTTGGCATGGTTGTATTTGTAGGTTAGGTGGAACTTTTGATTGTACACAATACAAATAACTCATGGAACTTCTGTGATACAGAATTAAGCATGTGCTATTGTAGGAGAAAGTTTGTCAAAACTCTTAAGAAGCATCAAAGCATTCAAAGCTTTACTGTGAGAAATAATTTGTCCATATCCTACAGATGACTTTTCACAGCAACTTGTTTAGTTCTTGTATGAAAGCCCTCCTTCACATCGACTTTTCAGTAAACAAGCCTGTTGATTAATAAACTGTAGACTTCCACACAGTATGGGAAATTTAACAGAATGAGTCAGCTGTGGCAGCCTTCACCAGAGATGTTAAGGCAATCACTTTTTAATCTTAATCTATTCATTTATAGTGTAAAGAGTTTCTTTATATGTTGAACTTCCAGTATAGCTTTTCAATGGAATTGCTGTTTTTTCTCTCCTTTCTCCCCCACTCCAGGGTTTTTTCAAAATTAGACATTAATAACTGATAATTAGCTTCAAATAAATGACAAACAAAGGTTAAGTAACTGACAAACCTAGGGAAATTCAGAGGTGATGATGTAACTCTCTCTGAATTACCTTTTTGCCTAACTATTAAATGAGTCCCTTTCAGGCCACTCATACATAAAGTGCAACTTACTGTTCCTAAAAAAGTTTTAGACTGAACCTTTTTTGCATATTTTAAGCCCCACACTGTAAGAACACTTGCCCATGATTTTCTTGTGTGGCATATGAATTTGCCATCCAGCAGAATGCAATGGCTCAGGAGTTTCTACATCTCTTATTAGGGTATCTTGTAATTAGCATTGTGTAGATTAGTTGTACATTTTGGGGATTGTCAAAGAAATCTAATGCAAATTACTAAAAACATACCCTAAATTTTGGAAAGCCATATGGATGTTTTGCAATACTGTACCACCTTTGCAGAACCAGACCTTAATGTAATTTTTCTGTGTTGGATCATTTTATGTTTTCCTGTATTTTTCCATATGATCTTAGTATTTTCCTATTTCCAGCCTGCCCTTTCTCATATAAATCCATGGTACATCCACATCTTAAATACTGCGGGCAGATGTTGTTGCCCCATCTCAAAAAAGATATGTTGGAATTGGAAAAGGTAACAAAAATTATTAGGGGTATGGAACAGCTTCTTTATGAGGAGAGATTAATAAGACTGGGAATTTTCAGCTTGGAAAAGAGACGACGGGGGGGATATGATAGGTCTGTAAAATCATGATTGGTGTGGAGAAAGTAAATAAGGAAGTGTTATTTCCTCTTCCTCATAACAAGAACTAGGGGTCACCAAATGAAATTAATAGGCAGCAAGTTTAAAACAAAAAGGAAGTATTTCTTCACACAACTCAGTCAACTTGTGGAACTCCTTGCCAGAGGATGTTATGAAGGCCAAGACTATAACAGGGTTCAAAAAAGAACTAGATAAATTCATGGAGGATAGGTCCATCAATGGCTATTAGTCAGGATGGGCATGAATGGTGTCTCTAGCCTCTGTTTGCCAGAAGCTGGGGATGATCACTTGATGATTCCCTGTTCTGTTCATTCCCTCTGGGGCACCTGGCATTGACCACTGTTGGAAGACAGGATGCTGGGCCAAATGGACCTTTGGTCTGACCCAGTATGGCCCTTCTTATATTCTTATAAATGCTGGAGAAACTAACTCCTCTGGTCATGTCTCTCACTAATTGTTTCGATGAATTCCCAGTCTGGCTTTCACTACAGTGACAAACTGCAGTTGTCCATCTGATGAGTCTTCCTTTCTGCTCATTGCTCATTCTTTGTCAGTGTAGCTGTTGACTCTGTGGACAGTTCTATCTTCCTAGATAGAGTCCATAGGTATTTAGTAATCTGCATGTCAGCTGTTATAGAACCACTTTTTCCAAAGGTTGTTCATTTACACCAGGACACCTCCATGAAGTTTCATAGAGCCTAAGTCTTGTTTATCACCTACTTCCCTCTTTCTTACCATATTTATTTAATCATAGCTATCATTTATCCCAATTATCCAAATTTCCAAAGCCTTAGGCTATCCCAGAATTTTGAATAATCTGGATTTACCAGTATATTTTTTATTTGAATTTGGATGTTATACTTGCTCTGTGAAGAAGGCTGCTTTCCACTTTTAATTGTTGTCCATGGGCCAGATGAATAATTATCCTCACTTCACAGCACATATCCTACTGATAATGAGCATGAACCTGAGAGGTATTGATGAACTGCAGCTCCCATTGAAGTAATTTAAACCAGTTTTATAATAGAGAAGATTGATTCCACAAAGATCAAGGGTAGAATATGTCCACTGTGTAGTAACTAACTTTCTAGAGCAAAATTTTTCTATGCTTAGTCATATGCTCTTACTCCCATTGGGTTCAGTGATGTAACTGAGCACAGCCGTTGCCCCTTGAAGAAGTTACTGATTTATTCAGCCTCTCTCTCCAGGGTGGGGTGGAGAATTTTGCAGGGCAATTTTAAGATTATCGCTTTTTCAGCCCTCAGTTTGTTTGGCATTTGGCATATGCATTTAAATGATATTTTTGTATAAAGTTGATTTACCTGGATACTTGGCCTCAACATATTTATTTAAAGGAAAACTATAAGACTGGTAGTCAAGAAATATGACCATCTGGCTGTGTTTTGGATTGTGAGCATCCTTGTGTACGGAGCAGTCAGTAGAGGAAGAATACTAAGAGCTAGATCCACTTAAGTGCTAAAGTCCAATATTTAGGTGGCACTGAGGTCCTGAAAACCACTTCTCAGCTGCTGCCTAACCGTGGACACCAAGAGTCCCTATGCACCTACATTTCCACCATTAAAGTTCCCTAGGTACCTGAGCTTTGCCATTGAGCGTGCACACAGTTGCCTTGGTCTAGGTGCTTGAGTACATAGCTCATGCCTAAACCCTAGCGGGATCCTCAAACAAGACATTCTCGGCATCTGCCTCACCTGTGTGTCCTGATCTGGTACATGTGATCTGAACACTCCTAAACCCACCCAAAACAGGAGAAGGGTGTGTTAGTCAGGTCCCCCAAAACTTTTACTCCAGTGGTTAAAGCAGTCACTCTGCTTCTGTTCCCCTCTGCCTAATGTGGAGAAGGAATTTAAAGGATAGTGCCCTGACCAGTAGCCTATCTGGTATTCTGGAGCAGCAGGTCGGTCTTAAGCTCTCCCGTTAAAGCCATTCCACTGTATAAATAAATTTAATATGCATTGGAGCAGGTGGACTGGATCCTGTCACTGACTTTCCAGCTGAATGCCCTAACCACTGGGCTTTCAGAGTCATCACATTCTCTGATCCAGTGAATATTTATATGAAGTGGAACAGCTTCAACAGGAGAGATTGAAACCGGCCCCAGAATACCCAATAGCCCAGTGGGTAGAGCTTCCTGAGAGGGGTGAGACGCAAGTTCAAATATGTTCTTTCTATCAGGCCGAAGGGGGAATTGAACCTGTTTTTCTCATAATGGGTGAGTGCTCTAGTAGTTACCATGGGGATAAAAGTTACAAAGGGGATTCCATGACCATCTCCTTCTCTGGCATTTCTTACTAAAAATGTCTTTGGAGCCTAACTCCAGGAGAGAATTCATGGCTGAGAATCCCAAGACGAGACAGGTGCTTCCCTCTGACCCAGCCTTCAGCTCCTAACTCCCTTTGAGTAATGGGGCTTAGCCATACCCCTCTCCTTGGCATTTCCTATTGACTAGCTTAGGTGGCTTCCTGCTCAGCATGTTTGCTTTTGTGGATTTCTTTCTTAGGCACCTGTCTCTTCCCCTGATGTTGTATTGGGAGCTTAGGAGTCTAGCTCAGGGCTGCAGATTTCACTGGGTGACAAGGTTCCTTTAAGTTAGGTATTGCAACACTGAATGATGCAGCATCTAAATCTCTCTGTGGTTCTAGCCCTAGATGTCTATGAGCAATCCGTATAAATGTTCAGAAGTCCTGCTTTGAATGCTGTGTTTTTTAAATGTTCATTTTAAGATATGCACGGTTTTAGGTGCAACAGTCTGACACTCTGTGTTCTGTATTTTTTTAATAGAAGGTAGTGGAGCCCTTCTGTAATTCTCTCAACAATTAGTAGATTAAAGGTTAAATCAACATGTGGTTAATCTACTGGTTCTGGCACAGACTACAGATCCTAAGTGCAGAGTGATACTGTGTCAGTCCAATTGTTTACTTTCACATATTAACCATTTCTCTTGTTTTATGCCATTTTTACATACTTTTAAACATAGGGCTTAGTTCCTGTTTATCTTACACGAGTGATTTCTTTAGCAATTGAAGCTATGTTAAAGTTCTTAAACTATTTTTTTTTAATAAAGGCAGCCTCAGTGGATGGCAAGTATTCTGCTATTGCTAAAAATACAATCACGTATGTATAGTTCATTATTTTGGAGTGCAGATTATTTCATGCATTGTTGTGATTTCTTTATATAGATGAGATAATTACCTAACTGATCAAAAGATAATTTTAGTTTTTTGGGTCTCAGTGTAGCTACATTCAATAACAATATTTTCCTTTAAAATTGCATTCAGAAAGTAAAGCAAGAATGTTTTTTTGATGGCTTAATGTAGGAGTGAGAACATGCTGTGCTCCCAAGCATGACCCTTTAGTTCAGGAACATTCACAGATGTGTAGTTTCTGTTGGAGAATAGAAGTATAATGAACATGAGTGTATACTGATGTAATTGCCAACTATCTTCTGGCCAACTGAAATATGCACCTTCATTACTAATACAAAGATCCTGTTTTGGGGATATTTCCCTTCTACATCATTTGGAGCAAGGGGAATGGGCTGGACTAAGGTATCCAAAAAGAGGAGAAGGGGGTAGTAGGGAAAAAAAGTGTTTCTAACTTGTAGAAACAACATAATATTAATTTGCTATACCTTTGCTCCAATGTATCCTCGATGCATTTATCTCCTTGTTCACAATTATGCATTTTCTCAAATTGCACTGGAATATTTCAAAACTGAGTATTTTTAATTGTAAAATGTTATTTGTTAGGGTGTCCCCAGAGCAGGGGTGGGCAAACTACAGCCTGGGGGCCACATCCAGCCCTTCAGATGTTTTCATCCGGCCTTCAAGCTCCTGCCAGGGAGCAGGGTCTGGGGCTTGCCCCACTCTGGAGCTCTAGCCGGGCAGTGGGGTTGGGGGTTGGCCCCACTCCGCAGTGGCTTCGCCCAGCTCCCAGAAGTAGCAGCATGTCCCCCTTCTGGCTCCTACGTTTAGGGGCTGCCAGGGGTCTCTGCACGCTGCCCACGGCCCAAGCACAGCCCCCACAGCTCCTGTTGGCCAGGAACCTCTGCCAATGGGAACTGCAGGGGCAGCGCCTGTGGAGGGGGCAACGTGCAGAACAGCCTGGCCACGCTTCCGCGTAGGAGCCAGAGGGGGACATGCTGCTGTTTCCAGGAGCTGCTTGAGGTAAGCACTGCCTGGAGCCTGCCCCCCTCCTGGGCCCCAACTCCCTGCCCCAGCCATGATCACTCTCCCACCCTCCAAACCCCTCAGTTCCAGCCTGGAGCACCATCCTACATCCCTAACTCCTCATCCCCAGCCCCACCCCACACCCCCAGCTGGAGCCCACACCCCCCTCCAACCCTCTGCCCCAGCCCAGAGCCCCCTCCTGCACTCTGAACTCCTCATTTCTGGCCCCACTCCAGAGCCCGCCTTCCCTCCCACACCCCGGCCCCCAATTTGTGATCATTCGTGGCCTGCCGTACAATTTCCATACCCAGATGTGGCCCTTGGGCCAAAAAGTTTGCCCACCCCTGCCCTAAAGGCTCCAACCTAGATTGAAACTCTGTGCTAGAGACTGAACAAACATATATTAAGAATTGGGCTGTGCCCTGAGAAGCTTACATTTACAATCTAAATTAGCAAGGCGGGGAAGAGGGGGAGACAGATTCAGAGAAGGCAAATGGCCTGCTCAGGGTCATGCAGCAGATCCAGAGATGCCAAGGGTTGGCTGTCTTTAAGAGTGAGATTTAAAGCCCCAAAGAGTGAGATTCAAGGCCAAAGGGTGAGACTTTCCAGGTCATGTGTTAGATGATTGCTTAAGACATGGACTCTCATCTTTGGTCATTGGCGGCATCCAGTAGTCCAGGTTTTCAGTCCAACCAGTATTTAATAGTTTGTTTAAAATGTACGCTGTTTAATATTGCATATGAAACACTTAAATGTCCTGATTAGTATTAAATTAGGTCGGACTGTGCGATGCGCCCACCTAGGGGGTGGGCCCTGGAGGAACACTGTGGGTGTGTGGCTGGGGCTTAGGTTAGCCCCCATTGCGGGGTTGGGAGGGAGCGCCACGGAGCACCGCCCAGCTCCACTCCTGGCCCTGGAGCCCTGGCTGCCAAACCAAGGCCCCAGCCTCAGCCCCCTTACCCTTGTCCGCGTCCCCCTGCCTCCTGGAGCCGTGGCCCTGCTCCCAGCCTCGTCTCAGGAAGGGGTGTGTGGACACAGGCAAGGAGGGCGTGAGGTAAAAAGTTTGGGGACCACTTGTCTAGGGCATGTGAAGATTCTATAAGCAGTGCAAACCAGCGGATTTTTCATAAAAACAATTATTTGTTGAATGGAATAAAAACCTGGATGGTTGGAGATTCCTGGGGACCAGAGTTGTTAACCCTTGGTTTAGACGGAGTCAGTGGACAGAACAAGAGAAATATTCAAAAATAAACTGTTTTTATATAAACCTAACAAAAAAAGAAAACTTTTATCAATACAACAATATGTTTATTTTGCCTATCGCCTTGTCATAATCATTCATTTGAAAAACACTCCACAGTACAAATATTTGGTTTGTATATGATTGCTCATATCACATTTACAGCAAAACTTAAATAATCAGAATCCAAAATAAACTAATTAAATTAATTAAAATTAAATGACTATAAAAATAAAGTAATTAAATGGAATTTTTTTTTTTAAAATCATTGATTTTTATCCACCCTGGGACAAATTCAAGGCCATTGTCCCAGCAGCAGGCAAGGCTTTTTTTTCCCCTCAAGTTCCTATTTCTGTTCAGGGTTGTATAGTATATGTATAGTATAGTGTGTATCTTCTAAAAATGAAATCTACATCTATCTCTGAGTTGTGATGAATATGTATTAAGGTTATAACAACCAACAAGAATTCACTTTTATGTAGAAATCCATGACTAAATCGAGTTTGCTTGACTCGTGATTTAAATCAATTTGATTTAAATCAAATCCACCCTGATTTGTCCACTGTGATTTAAAGTTTGAACTGTATTTTGCAGAACCTGTAAACTTTCAATCAAGTCCTGCTTGGTTTTTGGATGAACTCATATTTTTTTGACCATCAGGTAAAAAAAAATACACACACACACTTCGTAGCCTCCTGTCTCCTCTTGCGGCATATAGAACACAGGCTGGTAGTCTCCATGCTTACCGCAGTACACAAGCTGCTTTCCAAGCTCTAAGCCCCATGTCTGAGGCCCCAGATGTATTATCTCTTTCAGCACCTGAGTAAAAATATTTTTTATCTTTATATATTTACTCAAAATGAGTGAGATAGTCTTAAGAAGGTGTGTGTGAGAGTTAACATGCTAATGAGTGAGTCTCCCACCCAGTGAGTGAGACTTGACATGTGTGCAGGTCAGCAACATAAAACAGGAATAGACCATGTTTCCAATTCAGTACTCGATCCACTAGACTATGTTGCCATGTCTTAAAGACTGATGGTGTCTTGTATATGTGAGCTGCTTTGATCCTGTCTGATGATGACCTGATTGTGTGACCTGTATGGCCCCACACAGTAATTTGGTTGATCTTTTCAGTAGAGTAAAATATGTTAGGTTTTGTTTTTTGCTGTAACTAAATTAACTCTTACTGTAATGGTGTAATTATTCCAGACAAAAGAGCCTGTCCCTGGATATCGTGCGCTCTCTCTCCAAATTATTGGAGTATTTTGCTTCAAAATCAATCACGTTGGATTTTATTTCACCCTCTAGAAAGTACTACTTTTTAAAAATATAGCAGTTTCCACAACTTAAGAGTTTTAACAGACATTTCCTTGCAAATGTTGCTACCCAAATATTGCAGTATTGTCTAGTGCATGTGAACCAGGAAGTGAAACTGCCTTGTTTGTTTTCCTTATCCAGACTAAGATATAGTAATAAAAAGGAATCAAGTAGCATGGAGTAAAGTAAGTTCTTTGTTCAAAACTGTCTAAGCTTTTCTTAACAAATAAGGAAACACATTTTAAAAATACTTGACTTGATGGTGTCTCTTTATTCACCAAATTCAACTCCATTTGACAATTTGTGCTTATATAGCACTTGTTCAGACTGTCTGACATCAAACTAAAATTATCTGCTTTTGCTTTTAAAAGCACACATTAACTAGGAATGAAAATGTAGCAACTGAAATCCTATGGTTCTTTGATATAATTTTTGACTCTGTTCCAGAGTTGGTTGCGATGTTATTTGATCATGGGGAAAAATCTTCATCTTAAGTGAGAACACGAAGTGTGGCAAACTACCATCCTAGTATCGATTGCTGAGGAAACAAATGTGCTGTAACGATGGATAAAAATCAATGATTTTTTTAAAAAAAACCCACTTTTTTTATAAAATGCTTTTTAAGGAAAAAACCTATCTAAAGATAGTTCTAATTAAGATACATTATAGCTCAAAGATATCTCATCATGGAATAGGGATTATAAATTTTAATTCTGTAGTATGAGACAATATATTCATGTAATATTTAAGAAAAGTGTTGTAAATGAGTTGCAGTCGTTCATGGATTAGGGACCAATCTTACGGGTTTCCAGGGGCTTCTGTATAGATTATTTAGGTTAATATTTCTATCTACCCAATAGGACTCAGTGCTCAGTCTAGAAGATACCATCAGAGATGCTTAGTTTTGCAGTTCTCAAACTGGATTTGTCTTCAGAGATAACATGCTTGTTAACAGTAAAAATGTTTTTAAATAAATAATATATAGAGGTGAGAAATAACAGACCTCAACCCTATTGTCCCTCTGCAAATTTGTGTCCGAGTCAATCCCTTACCTCTCTAAAAGTGCAAAATTTCAAAAAATTCTCCTCCTAATAAGCCATGGCAAGTAAATCCTCCAAATATTAATGATTAGCCTGTTGAATTGGAGATAGTTTACCTCCCAATGACTTCGTAAATATCTGCTTCAATTACCTTTGGTAAATGAAATAACCAAACAATCATTCATTTTCTGATATAGCTGTAAAACTAACCTGAAAATTTTTCTAAATAAATCACTTCAAAAATGTATAGTATGTACCTTCTAAAAATGAAACTTACATCTATCTCGGAGTTGTGAAGAATATGTATTATAACAACCAACAAGAATGCACTTTTATGTAGAAATCCATGATTAGTTCAAGTCGTCTTGGCTTAAATCAATTTGATTTAAATCAAATCCACCCTTCTCTGAAACTTAATAGGAATCTAGTATCTGTTATTTTAATGAGACTTTATTTCTAAAATAGCAATTCTATGTATTGACCTTGATGCTTGTGTTGCATCATCTTTCCCAGCATAGTTATGTTACAGCAAGTAGCATAAAAGAGAATTTGGAAATGACTTGCTGAAGATTCCTTGAGCATAGTATTCCAGCTCTGAAGCAGCTGGAAGCCCATAGTTTCTGAATGATGTATTCCAGGAATGCTGCTTTAGTCGTAATATATATTTTTTTAAGGTCTTGATTTGATTTTTTGGAAGTGCTGAAAAGTCACCATTGCATTGCACTTAGTTAAGAATGGGGCATCTGCATCTAACCAGGTATCAAGCCTGAGGAGCAGTGGTTCTCAAACTTTTGTACTGGTGATCCCTTTCACATAGCAAGCCTCTGAGTGCGATCCCCCCCTTCATAAATTAAAAACACTTTTGAATCTATTTAACACCATTATAAATGCAGGCTGCAAAGCGGGGTTTGGGGTGGAGGCTGACAGCTCGCAACCCCCTCCCCCCCCATTGAATAACCTGACGACCCCCTGAGGGCTTCTGACCCCCAGCTTGCTGAAGAGCATCTAAAGACACTGAATCTTTAAAAAGATCAAGTGCTTTTGATTTAAGAGCAAAATGTTTAATTTTTATTGGAGTCTACTCTCAGCACCATACAGTCAAATGGGTGATTGAAAAATTTTACATCCAACTTTGATTTGACTGGTATCTAAAAAATCTTCCTCTTCCTCTAAAATTGGTATTCACTTTTTTTCACTTCTCCTTTACTCCAGTTGTTTTTCTCCCTCTCATAACCTTTCTTCTCTTGCTTTTGGTTTCCCTCTTTTGAGGTGTTAAGGGGAGAATAGATGGCTGTGTGGTGTTTGTGTTTGTGGTTACCTTTAGGCAGACTAAACCTTACTCCTACTGAAATCTATTAATGTTGCTTCTTTAGTTCACCTAAGGTGATTGCTAGAGTGCAAAGTGTCCTCAGACTGGGCATACGCTGCACCATAGTGTCCCTGGTTGCTGCAGTGGGGAAAAGAGGTGTTAAGTTTGTTTGGGTTGGACTAGATGACCTTCTGGGGTCCCTTCCAACCCTGATATTCTATGATATTCTATGATTCTTAACACTGCACTTGTATTAGCCAACAAACAATACCCACCATTTACTTGGACTTTTATTCTGAATGCTGCTTTCATCATCCCTGCCTTTGCTCTTTTTACTACCCCATCCAGTTAATATTCTACTGTTACTTCTGCTACTGACAGTAGCACCAGCCGGGGACACTAGCATAGGACTGCTCAGTTTCACTCTTTTTTTCCGGGGTAGTGGAGTGAATGTTCTGGGCATGAGCTGCATGGGTGCAGAACTTTGACAATTCTGGGAGTGTGACAAGAGGTCTAGTGTGGGAAGGGTACAGAAATGAAGTTGCATGTGGTGTCACACAAATGGATGAAAGATGTGTTCGTGCAGTAGTGGCTGGCCTGGTAACCAAGCTTGGTTCCTTGCTCCATCTGCCAACAGGGGGTCTGGGAATTGTGCAGATACTTTGCTTTCACCCAGGGGAAGAGTGGTGGTCATTGTGTTGTCCTGTGTAAAACATTTCTGAATGAAAGAAGGAAGCGGCATTAGTAGATCAGTTACTGAGCAATGACCATGATGCATGGGAGAAAGGAAGGAAAAGTATATGATAAAGGGAGAAGGATCCCTGATGCTTTAAGCATTGACACACTCCTTTAGTCTGGTGCATTGTATTTCCTTGAACGGGTGAACATTAGTCTTTGATTCGGTCTAAATAAAAGCTTCAGTTTTAGAAATATATGAATCCGAGATATTACAATATTGGTTACTTTTTATATCTTCTGGTTGTATTGTTAAACAAAACTTGGCTTAATTGGGCATCTGTATCTCCATATCTTGCAGATCTTATCAATGACAGTACTGGTCACCTAATCATATGGGTTAACATAGGTAAACATAAGTTCTGGAATGTTGAATTGGTGCTCTAATCTTGAAGACATTTCAGTTTTATGATGATTTGGGAAAAGTAGTCAGAAGTTTTGTGTTTTCAGGCCTCTTTCCCTGCAGGTTGAGGTCTCACTGTAATGCTTCGCATAGAACTCAGTTTTCAGTATGAAAGCTTAATGACTCAAACCTGTCTCATATTAGAAGAAAATGGTACCTGTTTTTCTCACTATAAGAGTAAGAAATAGTATATGTGAAAGTAGTGTTTAAATTAAAACTGACAGTAGTGAACTTGATGCTAGTGGACGGTATTTAGCTTAAAGTGACACACAGGATACCATCAATCTAGATGCATTGTGGAAGCCTGCTTAAAGATTCCATATTTTTGTCTGCTTTCATATGATCTTCTAAAATGTGGCTACTCTCCAAAAATCACTTGCTAAATCTGTGTAGTCCAACACTCTGCTAGTACAATTTTTTTTTTAATTGAAGCTTTGTATCTCTGTTTTCTTTCAAGAAACTAAACTTGTTTCCTGTTCCTCCTGATTGAAACCAGGTCTTTGGGGAAGCCTCAGTGAGTGGTGAGGACTTCGGAGCAAGAATCTGTGAAATGTAGAACAAGCCCTGAGTAACTTAAAGATAGCTTTACATCTTACATTACTGCTTGCTGGAACAGTGCTGGGAGTAATAAGAGATTCACCATGCTACCTCATCCGAGGACTCTAGCTCAGGGAGGCTGGTGAACCTGGGAATGCCCTGGTTAAGGACAGTTTGTTCTTGTGGACAGGAAAAGTCGGCTCTCCCTATAAGCTTCCTGAAAGCCCTAACTCTGTGGGGAAGGAGGCACTAGTAAAGAAGCTAGTGCATCTTCTGACTCAATACACAGTCCCCACAACTTGTGTGTGAGCTGCAGTATCAGTGGAGTTTACACACATGCTAATTTCACTGATATGTCTAGGCTGAACTGTTGGCTGGTATTGATCCCTTCTTAGCCCATATTTCTGGCCAATGCATCTGCTGTTACTTTTCACCAAAAATAAGAGCTGCTTCCCCACCAGCTGGCCTAGAAATCTTCTCTGATACCTCCCCTTTCCTTCCGGTGGGCTTCTGAGGAAGTGCTGCTGGTACAGACACTAGATGGGCCCTCAGCCAGCTAAGTGTTGATGGACCTGCTGTTAGGCTGCTATGCAGCTGCCAAAGGAGTAGTCACATCAGCCAGTCTCCTACCTCCAAATCAACTGCTGGGGCTCTTAGGTGGACTTTCAGGCGGATCCCTGGAATATTGGAAAAGGTAGGTAAGGAATAAAATATCTTGTTACCCATTGAAGTGTTCAGCAAGCAAGTGATGTAGTTGAAATGCTCTCAAAGCTGCTATGTTCTACCCTCTTCTGAACAGCACAGATTGTGTGTCTCATCCTCACCAAAGCACCCCATGTACCTCTCTTCAGAAAGTGAAGGCAAGCTTCTGGAAAGAAAATGTGGAAAACTTTGAAATTGAAGCCCTTTAAAAAAGTTGTTGTTAGTCTTCAAAGGAATCACTCAGGTTTGAAAAGTTTTTTTGAGTATCTAACCACAGATTAAATATTGAAAATTCTAAACGAAATTTTTTCAAAAAAGCTTACAATTCATATATTTTGATGATGAATCAACAAATAAATACTTGCTAGCAGGATTACAAAATGGTATTTACCCTCCTCTGCCCCAAGGTTTCAACAAGAATTTTTTAAAGGCTAATGGTAAGATCCAAAGCCCATTGGTGTAAATGGGAGTTTTGAAATTGGCTTTAGGTGGGCTTTGGTTCAGGCACTAAATTATGTGATTAAGCTGTGTATGCATAGGGAGAAATTTTGAGGTTACTTTCAGGTTACAGCACTGAGTAAAAGGACTACACTTTTTTCTACAGAATCTATTAAATTTAAAATTGATATTAGTATTGTGTATTTTGTAACTTTGGATTGGAGATCTCGGTCGCTAGCTGAAGAAAAGGCTCTTAGCCCTGGTCTATGCTGGGGGGCGTGGGTTGACTTAAGATATGCAACTTCAGCTATGCGAATAACGTAATTGAAGTTGTGTATCTTAGGTCGACTTACCTGGCCGTGAGGATGGCTGCGAGTCGACCGCTGCCGCTCCCCTGTTGACTCCACTTCCGTCTCTCGGGAGCTGGAGTTCCAGAGTCGACGGGGAGTGCGTTCAGGGATCGATCACTACGCACCGATCTGGCAGGTAGTGAAAACCTGCCCCTTAGTCTCTGGCCCTCTCTTCAGACAAAAAAAGAATATGTATGTGAAATGATTGAAAGTAGAACTCATAAATTAAACTGAGATGCAGATGAACCCATGACAACCTCTCAGGTTTTGAATCCTAAATTTGAAAGCTTGGATTTTTTACTTTCTTGACTCTCTTGCCTACAGTAATACAATAGCTTTCATTCTTGCAAATGGAAAAATAACTTTAAAACTAAAGGATGTGTACAGTATGGACTGCTTCTCTACATGCTTAAATAAATTTCTACTTGTAGTGCTTGCTTCTGAGACTATTGAAGCAAAAAGTATTGTTCCTAATTAAAAATATAGGCATTCAATTTTTTAGTTTTATTGTAACTACTTTTTGAAGTATTGTAGAGAGTTCGAGGTGACAGTTCAAGAAAGGTTAGTATTGTATTTGTTCTCCACAGGACAACTAGCAGCTGTGGTGCTCAGGTGTAGATATATTGGCATAGTCTGTTGTTTTCCAGAAAGTCTGTTTGTAATATGAGCAGGAGTTTTAGAATTATACTATAATGACTTTTTTTTTTATTCTTGGCTACCGTTTCTTTTTCAGGTATGTTAAATTAACTGACAGTCTTTCTCCTGTTTTTATAGTTGCATGTGCTGTCTCTTGTTAACCCCACTCCCTTCCCAAACTCGGTTTGGAAAGAATATGTGGGAACTAAGGTGATGCAACATGTATTGCACTCAGAATAATGTAATAGTTTGTGTGTATTTAGAATGGTAATCTAGTAGAAAGTATGTTAAATATAGCCATAACCTTAATTTGTTGAATATAGATAAGTGCATTAATTCATTTAAAAGTAATGATGCCAGAGTTTGAGAATATTTTGTTTATGTGTAATTTTTTCTCTCTTTGTTACAATGCTTTCCCAGCAAGGACAAGTTTGGAAGGTTTGCAAAGCTTTTCACCTTCCCTCTGCCCGCTTGCCCGCTTTCAGATCAGTCTCATACTTCATGACTTCTGTCTCTATAACCCACGACAGCCATAGAAATCAATATGGAAACGTATTAAAATGAGCTATCATCCTAGGTCACTATCTTGTGTAGAAGCACATAGCATGTGATTTAGTTTGCATGAGACACAGATGTGGTATAAATCCCTATGGATTAATTAATATTAATATTAAACTGTTAATATTTGAATGGAAGTACAGTTTGAGCACAATATTTTGTCTTGTAGATAACACTCCTTTAATTACACTTCTCGCACACTTAAACAGTACAGAATTACTCAGTGGTCTCTATCCAGTTTTTGTCACTGAAGTTTATAGTAGTAAGTTTCTAAAGAAACATTCATTTAGGTTTACAAGGATCACCATCATCTGATGAAGGTGGTTGATTAGTTGGTTGCCCAGAGAACTTTGTACTGCTGATGTGGCCAAATCAGTTACTTTAGAGTTCACATTTTCACTTAAGAACCATGTATTATATTTCGTATAATTGTTTGAAGTGCTGTTTTTAAAGTACAGCTGACAGCAGTACTGTAATTTTGCTTAGGGTCAAGGGAACAATTAAAATTTAATTTACAATCCGAGTAGATTTAACATGCTCCTAACTATTGGAAATAGTCCTTTTCTTTAGATGAGGCAAATATTGGTAGCTTAATTGTAGGAGGGAGAACTATCTTGCAGAATACAATGAAAGAGAAACTTAAATACAGGTTGTTTCCTATTTTTCTTTACATAGGTTACACTAATCATTTAATATGCCCAGCACTCTCCTCTACAGATGATGATATGATTGTATTTTCCAACAGTTTATTAGCTTCAGATGAATACAACCCTACCTCAAACCATGAATAGAAGTAAAATATCTTTTTCTTCTTTTAGGATTGAGCTTTTTCCCCTCACTGCTGTTCTGCACTAACTGCTTTGAAACTTCCATGCATTTTTTTCAGTAGAAGAGCATCTCTGTACTGTCTCCCATTGCATATTCCAGCTGTGACAATCCCTGCACTTTGCCTACTCATTTTATCACCTGCTCACTAAAACCCAATAAGTCTTTCTAGTTTCTGACTGCAGACTTGCTACAAATACTTAATTTTAGCAAGATGAATGAATGTATTTTTAGTTCACTTCTCTCCCCCTTTTTTTTTTTTGAAGGCATGTGGGGACCCCAAAGCAAAACCATCATATCTCATCGACAAAAACCTGGAATCTGCTGTCAAATTCATAGTCAGAAAGTTTCCAGCTGTAGAAACACGCAACAACAATGTAAGTAACCCAAATGATTATGTAAATATGCAGTTTGCTTAAACCTTTTGCATTTGATGCATAACTCTGCTTTGTAGGGGTTTTACACATTCTTCTAAAGGACTTGTTGCTGACAACTATTGGAGACAGATTACCTGTCTAGATGGACTGTTGTTCCAACTAGTGTGACAATGCCTTTGTTTGTCTAAACAGGGAAAGACAAGAATATATTAACCTATATTTCTAGGTTTATTTTTTACTGCAATAGACTTGCTCTCCCTGCTTTAACTAGTGCGGCTGGCCCCAGGGACTTCCTGAGCAGTGGCCACCCCTCCCCCTGCCAGGGGGAAAAAAAAAAGATTTAGTCATGGGTACTTTTAGTAAAAATCATGGACAAGTCAATGGCCATGAATTTTTGTTTATTGCTTGTGAGCTGTCCGTGACTTTTACTAAAAGTACCCAGCTTTTAATAATCGAGCTTTACTTATGAGAGAGGACTGGCCAACACAACTGAGACAACCAAGACAGAAGGGAGTTTTAACAATTTAGTTGCTCCGCACGGATACTCATGCTAGTAGAATGTGTATGGTCAGTCCCTGTGTGAATTAAAGATGCTTCGACATACACAGTAGAAATCCCTATTGAGTGCAATAGTAGGAACCCCAGCTTTCTTCCAAAGGAAGGGTTCTTCCCCCTCCAAGCTTACATATAGTGAGCTTGCTGATACAAGGAAGTATATTTTAGATCCTGTACCAGTGTTGCTGAATTTAGCTTCTAACATTTTAGAGAGACTTATATATGATTGCTGTGATTTCTGTTAGGAGTGGAAAGATCTACACACATTGGTTGCTCTGTGACTGTTTAGAATTGTAAAGTCATGGGGAAGATTTCTTTATATGCTTTTTTTCTTTCCAGAAGTGGAAAGGGAGGTAGGTAATGGGTTTGCATGTTTCATGCATGCAACTATTTGCACGGCTGCTTGAGAACTCCCATTTTCAAGACAATTATTTAGGGTCACTTTGAGCGTTCTCCTATTTCTGCAGTTTCCATTTTGGCAGCCTTAAGCTGCATCTAGTTCTTATTTTTTATTGTTTGTACTAACAGTAGCTAGTGGTCCCAAGTAATATCTCCAGCAAAGCCAATAACAACCGATAAAAGTGCATTTTCTTTTTAAATAAGGGAACTTTTATTTAAGCACAACAATGCATTCTTTTGTATTCTTGAATATGTTTGCATTATTTACAATTCTTAAGATTGTTTATCTTCATGTATTGAATTTTTGTCTTTCAGTAACATAAAAACATCTCTTAGACTTATGTAAAAAGTAAAAATATACCTACGCTTTTCTTAAACCAGGTCCAGTGAAACCTCTATAATTGTCAACTTTTTATTACAGCTCATCTCCTACTAAAAATAAAATGGCACATTGCTAGGTATTGAGCACAAGAAATGAACTTCAGTTAAAACACTCTTGCAAATAGCCTCTGTGGATTGTCATACCTGGGTATATTTGGATTAGATTTTAGATAGTGTTACATACTTAAGAAGTTGATTCTCTGAAGATCAAATATGTAGACTAGAGCAGGTTGAAATATTTTAACAAGCACAGTTTTGTAAAAAATCTGAACTTGTCGACTTTCCATTTTGTGACAATCTCTAATGATTTTAGGGTGAGGTCATTATATCATCATGGCTGTATATGGAGAAAATAAATTATGCATCCTTTTCTCAATATCCGTGAAAGAAAATTACATTATTTATACTATACACTCCGCACGTCTTCTAAAGATGAATCTGAAGTCGAGAGCTTAAGGACATTTAATTGTTGCTCTAGTAATAGTTTGTACTTTTTCTCACCTTCAGAAGTTCTGCCTCTATGGCAGAACACCGGGCAGTTACCGATCTACAATTAATTTTGGAGGATATGAAGTGAGTTTTTAATTGATATTTTCACATCTGTGTGATACAGAAACTTCAGAGGCGCAGAAAGGCAGTTTTTACCATAAAGACACGGACCTAAGGAGGCCAAAATCAAGTCTCCATGATGGATGCAATGCATCCCTTATTTTGAAGAAGCTATTTTTGGTTCACAAATGAAACCTCTTCAAAATTTAAGAATGTCTGACTCAGTGAGAAGCAGGAAGGGGCCAGATTTCCCTCCTTCCTCATCCTCTCTCCCACTCCTCCCAACTCAAGGGCCAGTGGACATTACAGTCGCAGAGCACACTGACGAGCTTCTCTGCTAAGGAAGCAGATGTTCAGAGACCCGCAAGGGACAAGGAGTTCACTGGCACAGAAACACCATTAAGTAAAACACTATTGAGCATTACTAGAGGGACAACAGTTACATGATCTTAACATGTAATAAGAGTTCCTACCAGTTTTTCATAGAGACTTGAATTTTTCCAGTTTCAAGTGTAGCAATTACCACTGCTCAGAGCAGTGCATCCAGACCTTTGAATTTGATACAGCTATTGTCTGTCAGCAGATGAAATTGCCAGCTGAGCAGGTTTGAGTGCTCAGAAAATCATGAGCATTCAGTTCATGTTGGTGGTTTTGTTTTCACAATCTGAGAAAAAACCCACTTTTAGACTCCTAGACTTTAAGACCAGAACAGACCACCATGACCATCTAGTGTGACCTCTTACGCATTGCAGGGCAAAGAACCTCACCCACCCATTCCTGTAATTCAGATTAAAGACAAAATGAGAAATTGAAAAACCCACATATTTCATTAAACAAATACAATATGAATCTTGAATCATACAATTTGATTCACTGTGCAATATGTTTATTCACACAATTCAAAATAAATAGCATATATTTCTCAGTAAAACTTAAGAATTTGATACTCAGTCCAGTAACTAGTAAGGCCTACCACTTTTTCTGTCTGTCCTTAGATATTAATCGCTTACCAACTTGTTCTCATTTTCAGTACCTACCACAATATATGTAAAGTTTTAATCAAGTCAGTTGAAGTGTACTAAAATACACAATTGATGCTGAACTAGATGAACAGCAGTATGGGGTCTTAAAACTCATGATTCTGAATTCCATTTTTTTCCACCATCTTGATGCAGTAAACTGTGATACAGCCTCCTTTAGAAACATGCTTTAGGTATAGACATCTAGATCTTCACTTTGAAATGCTTGAAATATAGGAACCTGTGCTCACCTTTTGGCATTTTCTTACACAATGAAAAAAATAATCTCTCTTCTTCGCATGTGTCTCTCTGGCATCTTCAGCTATTTGGACACAATATTCTATGCCTTTCTTTTTAGACACAGAATTAATAGCAGTAAGTGGAAACACTCTTTTCTTTGTCATTTTTCATGTTCAGCCAGTCACCTCACTTCAGTGTTATTACTTCTTTTAATTCATCCTTTAGTTGTTGCTCTTTCTTCATTTGCAGCATCAAGTGGATATGAGAGTTAGTCTTTCTTGATTAGTGGATCTAAGGTGAAAGGCTGCAGTGAATTCCTCACTGTGTGCTGTAAGGAAGGCAAGGATAGAATAAGAAGGTTGCAATTCAAGTTTGTCTGCTTTTCAGTTGTTTTAATGGCATAGTCTCTGAATTATCTTTGCCATTTTTTGGTGTCAAAGACGAACAGACAGGGTTTCTGAAGAGCTGCTGAAAGGCCTGGAATCTGACTTAAATTGTTGTCATTTCAAAGTTTTGATAAAGTTAGCAGCGTCGAGAATGTCTCACTCAGTGTTCTGCTCTTCTATCTCACTAGATAGAATTTTATTTGATGGGAATGTCTTGAATATAAGACTGACAGTTTTTGAAGCTGCTGAGATGGTTGTGAATCTTTATTTTTTAACTTGACTACTGACAACGTTTACATTTTTGTTCAGAAACTTCTTTATTCATTTGCTGGTTCCCTACCACTTACTTCAACTTTTGGCATGCTGCGTTAAATAGTTCATACACTGTCAGGTATCACTAAGTGCTAATCACCCATGTCAGTATAGGTTAACAACTTTATATTTACTACAGTTAGAATGAGAAAAAAACACCTAATTAATCCAGTACTATGAAGGTCAAAGATACGAGTCAAAATCCTTGGACAGACTTGGGCAATATTTGGAAGCTATTGTTAGTTTGCTGAAAAATTAATGCTTATTGGGCATGCTTTTTAAAAGGATACACCAATTATAAAATTGTTCTTCTGCCTGAACATTTTTCATCTTTTTTTCTATATAACAGACTATAATAAAGATTAGTGAGAATTATTTTTTTATTCCCACATTTTGTGGGAATTTGACAGCATCTTCAAGTAGTCTAACAGTTTTGCCTTTATGGTCAGAATCCTGTTGGAATTTTACACAGCAGCAGATAAAAGAAATACGATTAAAAAACCTTAACTGGCATGAAGAAAAGGAGTACTTGTGGCACCTTAGAGACTAACCAATTTATTTGAGCATGAGCTTTCGTGAGCCACAGCTCACTTCATCAGCTGTGATAGATAGACCTTCAGGTGAAATCCTGGCTGCATTGAATTCAATAGCAAAATTCCACTGTAGTGGGGTGAGGTCTTTTTGGGCCAGATTTTCGAAAGAGCTCAGCACTCGGCAACTTGGGTGTTTAAATGCGGGAACTATTTTTTTTTTAAAGTTAGCCCTGTATATTTTTACAACCACCCCCCACCCCCACAAAAGCATGGCAGTTTATGGCTTTATTTTTACTTGTCCTCTTTACTCCCTTAGTGCAGGTTGAAGACCTGCCACCAAACTGATGACATTGGAAAACGAACCTACTGAAGCTTAGCTTCCTTTTGATAGCTTCTCCCCAAGTTCCTGTGGAGTCAAGGTGGGATCTGAATGATCCTCCAAGGATATCCCTTTAATTCTGTATCTGGTTGTGTGTAATGGATCCAGTCTCCATGCTGTTCTGCTAAACTGCATAAGGGAAATCCTTATAAGTACTGACATCTTTCACATTGTTTCTCAAATTGAGGAAACTGAAGGGATCTCGAAGTGGGTAACAGTACTCACTGGAAAGCAGTTTCCTATTGATTATATTGGAAAGTCTTTTATAGAGAGTGTGTCCTTATTTCAATATGCATTGAGACTTTATCCAGTAACTAATGAAGTGAGCAGCTTAGTAAACTATTACACAACTTTTATTTAATTGATATATTAGAAATGCCAAGGATAGAAATACCTGTGTAATTTTCAATGGTTCCTATGACTTTAAATAGCTGTGAGCATATGTCTTTGCAGCCATCTTGTATGAGTGGAAAATGAAGTTAATATCTGTCCCACCGCTTTTGGCGTCGTTCTTGGCACACACCTAACTTCCTAGAAGGCAATTTCACAGCTTGCTTCTGCTGTTTCTCTGCCTTTACCCTTCTTACATAACACAGTAGAGGGGGCGGGGCTTACCAGAACCACAGGGTAGAGTTATTTTAGATTCAAGGACAAGCAAGAAAAGATTTATAGTCTGATTGGGATGGGGCCACTTTCTTGCAATTTGTGGAATAAAACCTGATGGGATTGTGTGTGTGTGTGTATATATATATATATTATTTCGGGGCAAAGAGTGTGTGAGTGGGTGCTAAAAATGTTGCTATAGTTTCTCTTCTTCAAAATGGTAGTTGCCATGTGTTTAGGTAAGCTTTAAATTTAACTTTTTAATCATTTTAATCATTTAAATGGATTCAGTAATTTAAGACAGTTGAGATGTAGTGTTCCTGAAACCAGTTAAAAATATTGGTCTGAATAAGTAAGCAGGATTTCAATATGCCAACTATTACTGATGTATATCATTCATATTCTTGTTACACTATAGTAGTGGAATAATGACCCCATCCCTTGAACAGACCCATTTCTGACAACAGATGCAAAATATTGAAAGATGTCACACTTCCTTTGTCACCACTACTGATTTTTCTTCCAGTTTTAGATCTCAGTGCACATGCTGTTGTTTGGGCAGCTAGGTTAGTGGTTCTCAACCTTTCCACACTACTATACCTCTTTCAGGAGTCTGATTTGTCTTGCGTACCCCCAAGTTTCACCTCACTTAAAAACTACTTGCTTACACAATCAGATATAAAAATACAAAAGTGTCACAGCTTACTACTACTGAAAAATGGCTTAGGTTCTCATTTTTACCACATAATTATAAAATAAATCAATTAGAATATAAATATTGTGCTTACATTTCAGTGAATAGTATATAGAACAGTATAAACAAGTCAATGTATGAAATTTTAGTTCGTACTGACTTTGCTAGTGCTTTTTATGTAGCTTGCAAATATCTAGGTGAGTTGATGTCCCCCCGAAGAACTCTATGTACCCCTGATTGAGAACCGCTGAGCTAGGTGATTCTCTTTTCTTCTGTTCCACTTCATGACATACTGGTTTGATAACAATGATCAGTCCGAGACAGAAGGCCAAGTCCCTAGCATAAGACATCCAGAGATGTAGCTTCTGTTCCACTTCATGATCTACTGTTTGAATAACAGTGATCATCAGTCTGAGATAGGAGGTCAAAGCCGTAGCGTAAGGCATCCAGAGATCTAACTTAGTTGAAGACTTTATCACACTGTACTGACTAGCCACTTACATGCTTTTATGTTCAATGCAATACTTAAAACAACATTGTATAGTTGCCAAGTAGCCATTATGTTAACTGAACTTCTTGAGGTATAGATACTTTTAAAAAACACATCTTTTCTTGTACAAAGCACTTACCTGAATAATATGTATCCCTTCAGCCAACCATTTGCTTTTCAGATTTACCACTAAGATACCCTGAAGGGGACACAATGCATAAAGGGAAATTTTGAAATTAGTGAAATTTTTCCAGTACTTTAGCATATATAGCGGTAATTCAAATATCATTTAAAAAAATTGGGTTATGGGTGAGAGGCTCAGAGTGTAACTTACCTAGCTACCTCACATACTGGCAAATTCCAAGAAGTGTTTTTTTTGTTTGTTTGTTTTTTGTTTTTAAGAAAAGTTTCCTGCTCACGAGGAAACAATACAATAATCAATATGCACGTATAACATAAAGGCTGGGACAGGCTGCTCTCTAGGAAAGAAGCAATTGCAGTTTAAAATGTCAAAAGGATTAACATTGAGTTTACCAAAAACTTGCTTCTCTTTACCCATTTTCTGTGAAGTGTTGTATCTCTCACAGCTATGAGAAACCCTCTTTCCCAGACTGATCATTGCAGCCTTATAACTGCAAAGAGCTTGGCATTGTACTACATAAATTGCAACTACATCAGGAATGGTCATGGGATAAAACTCCTTTTCTAGGATGAAGCCCTGTCCCGGGGCATATCATTTCTTCCTCAGACATGTAACTAAATAGTCTCTGTTTCTTATGTTTGGATAAACTTGTGTAGATTGAAGTGCCAAATTAGTATTGACTTGGAATTGATATTCCAAAGTCTATTGATGTAGCACTTCGAATTTGCTGCAGATTAAAGTGACATGATTGTTATCCTACCCCCACCCATGATTTGTAATGCTTTTTCTCTGCAGTACTAAGAAGACGCATCAGTCTTGGATAGCTGAACTAATTTCTACTTAGGTGCCAGCTATCTAGATTGCCTGTCACTGTTGGGATTAGAATGTGCTTATAATGTTCATTATGCCATTGCAGTTGAATAGCAAAGTTCTTGCAGCTGAAATTTATTTCAGTGTAGTTAGTAAATACATTTCTTATTGTACTTAAATGTTACACTAAATCATCAAAGTTTTATATTCTGTTTAACTATTTGCTCAGTTAATGGTGTTATGTTCCCATCTATCTTGACTTCACTTGCAATTGTGTTTAGCACCTGATTTACATATTGTCTGCTTTGTTTACACAAGGGTATTTAAAAAGAGATTTCATCAACTTCTGAAATTTAGTCAGTTTTTAAAAAAGTGACCTACATCTAATTTCAGTTTTTCCTTGTCTTGGAGGGTCCCCTCTTCCAATTTTTGTGGTTTTAGCATAACATTTTACCTTTCTCTCATCTGTTGTTGTGTGGTAGACCAGCATAAATAGGGGAGAGAAGTATGAAGTGGGGAAAGGGGAGGATGACTACCAAAGATAGTTATGAAAATATTTTGGACTTGTGTTTTAAAAATCAATTCCTGATTTCATATGTACTGTATAGAAATGTCTATTTTGTTTATTTCATAGTCCAACCCTAGAGAGACAAGGTGCATGAGAGATCTTTTATTGGACCAACTTCCGTTGGCAAGAGAGACAATTGAATGTTTTGTGATTTTTGGTGTAAGTGGCCATTTATCACTAAGTCCAGCTTGCTGGGGTAGCAAGATAGAGAAGAATTTAAAGGGACTGTGATTCCATGGTATTAGTGATCCAAGAGTTCACATTTGTCACCGGCTAGGTGAAATCTTACTATGGAACATAGCACCAGGGGTTGGGGTGTCTGCCCAGAGGTAAGCACTCATGGACGTGAGCCACTCCACACACTGTGGTCCAATAAAAGATACTACCTAACCTACCTTCTCTCTGATATCCTGGGACCTACATGGCTGTGGCTACACTGCATAGTCAACACTGTAATTCTAACTGTTCAGGTATCCAGAAACATATGTCTAAAACATGAGCATACCACCTTACCCCAAATAATTTGACAGTTACTAAACAGGTTTGGTTGAATAGATGTTTTGCATCAACTGGGGAGAACTTGGGTGGTATGGGGCCTTCCACTGAAAATGTCTTCTGCGTACTTCCGGTATGTCCTTTACTTCATTAAATGTCTTTTGTATTTTCGACTTGAGAGCCTTTAGAAAGCTCTTGGATAAACTAAAAAGATTGCAGCGGTTAAGAGGTAACTTGAATTGTGGTGTCTAAGTCCTACTGTCACAGTTTTGGGGTAACTGCACGTTTGACTCCATGGTGGTCTCCTCAAGGGTTGCCTCCTTTAGGTCTCAAGTATCAAGGCATTGCTTTTATAAGCAAAGTCCCATGACTCTCTCCCTCCAGACTGGGGATTTAGCCTGCTCCTTCTCTTGCCATGCACTCTGTATTTCCCAACAGATCTGACCTAGCTCGGCACCTGCATTTTTGCTGTTTCTCCAGGGACAATGATAGTGGCTTACCAACAGCTTTCAAAAAACAGAGCAAATTTATTTAAGGACCAAATCGTTACAGAAATCATATAATAAAACAAAGTCAAAACACATATTAAACTTACAAGAGGTCACCCATCTTCCATGTTGGGGATCTGGTAGGTGTCAAAGTCCTTCAGACCCTTCAGCAGTGTGCACTCTTGGTTAAAGGTTCATGTCAGTTTTCTGATCAAAAGCCTATGCAGTCAGTTTGGGCTGGCCCTTTGTACCAGAAGCCTTTCTTACTCCCCTCAGGCTTGGTCTTACCTAATACATGCACAGATCTCCTAATGGTACCTCATTAGACTTTTATATTGGTCCCAGGGTTTGCAGTAATTGCCTCTCACTGATTATAGTTCAGCAAACCTCCTCCATGGAGTTACAATTCCGTCTAACTCACAAAGGTGCAGATAACATTTATAAAGTCGATGCAATAGTCTTAAGTATATGCCTGTGTTGGTCATATCTGTCACACCTATGTGGGAAGGATTTCTGATAGTAGATGGCTGCTTATTCTAGCAGAAAGAGGCATAGCAAGTTCCAATAGTTGGAAGCTAAAGCTAGACAAATTCAAACTAGAAAAGGCACAAACTTTTAACGTGAGGGTAATTTAAACATTGGAGCAACTTAGAATCATAAAATATCAGGGTTGGAAGGGACCTCAGGAGGTCATCTAGTCCAACCCCCTGCTCAAAGCAGGACCAATCCCCAATTTTTGCCCCAGATCCCTAAATGGCCCCCTCAAGGATTGAACTCTCAACCCTGATTTAGCAGGCCAATGCTCAAACCACTGAGCTGTTCAAGGTGTGGTGGATTCTTCATCACTTGAAGTCTTTGACTCAAGACTGATCTTTGTAAAAGATGCCTTCCTGGTGCTTCGACCTTGTCACCCTGTTCTTTGCATCCCTTCACTGGCTTCCCTTTCTCTTTCAAACCAAACATAAGCTGCTTTTATTCATTTTTCAAGGCCGTTCCTGGCCTTTCAAGCACAACGTTAGCCGTCATTTCTGGATCACTATCAGAATATTGGCTCCTGTCTCAAATTGGCTCATGATGTCAGCCTCAACTGCCCACATGTTAAATCTTCAGACAAGTACCTTAATGCTTTTCCGCCATGCTTGGAGCTCTCTGTAAACATCCACTAAGTTACTGTATTGTCATCTTTGAAATTCCTCCTTAAAACTCTCCTTTACCGTGATGCCACTAAAAAACTGGAAAATATTTCCCTTGTTGGTGTCATTAGACCGCTGTCTGTCATGCTGACCAATATAGTCTCATTGGTTCCTTGTACTCTCTCGTCTTTGTCTGTATCAGTCTGTTGTCTTTTGTCTTATACTCAGATTGTAAGTTCTTTGGGACAGGAACAGTCTCTTCTGTGTTTTTACAGCACGTTGTGGACCTGGTCTGTGATGAGGATTTCTGGGTGCTGCGGAAATGCAGATAATAAACAGAAGTTACGGTCTTCCTGCAGAAATTACTGGGAGAGGTTCTGTGGCCTGTTAAGCAGGAGGTCAGAGTAGATAATCATAATGTTCCCTTCTGGATTTTAAATCTGTTAATTTGACCACAGAGACTTAGTAGGAGCAGTCCAGCTGATCTAGTGCCCTAAGAAAGCATTTTGGAGAGGAAGAGTGTGATTTTTGTGTCCTTAGTTAGTCACTTGCTTGAAGTAGGAGGGGAAAAAAGAGAGGTCAGGAAAATGTTTTCCTATGACTAGCTAGTCATTTAGCATAGGAAGATGAATCACACTATCACGAAAAGAAGTTCCTAGTGTAGAACAAAGTTCCATAATCATGGAGCACAAATGTTCCATCAGACTTCTAAGTGGACAATCAAAACATGAATGGCTACTAAAGAATAAGGGGTTCAGTTCCCAAAAACTTTCAGCATTGACCTTACTTTGATAGCATTAAAATCCGTGCCAGTAGCTAACTACTTCAAAGCTCTTCGTCCAACATGATTGTAGATCAGATAGATGAAAACTTTAGGTAATAGATGCAGGTGACTTTTTCTTAATTTTTTGTGTTAAAACTTCTGTACTAAAATCCTTGCATTTTTCTTCTTACTATTGAACCCTAGTATAGTCTATTACTTTATATGCTCTGTTCCTCAAAAATACTCTCTCCTTGTTTATATATTTTGAACTATTTTAAAATATTTTGAAATATCTTTTGTAGTGTTTCAGTCAAGAAGCCATTATGATTATCTGTGGTTGAAATTGTTCTTTCTGAAATTTTGAACTTACTCTGTTTCTGCTCTCCAAAATGTATACAACTATACTATTTATTGGAAAGCAGAAATATTCAAAGCTTCCTAAATGAGCATTATAGGTTTATGCAAATCAACTACATTTGCAAAATACAAAACTGACACTGAAGATGGCATTAAATATGGCTCTTCAGCAGCTGCTTAGAAATTAGTAGTGGAAAAACTTTGTTGCACGGGTGTGGAAAGAACTACACCCACATTTCTGAGTGCTGAAAACCCAAGTAAATGACTAAGATGCTGCATAATATCAGCTGTGCTTTTTTAGCTGTTTTCAAGCTTCTGTTTTGAAAATTAAAGTTATTACCATTGTATTCTAAGCTATTTAGAGTACATATTTCTTGTCATCTTGTGCTTTTTAATATCTTGCTTTAAGTATAGCCTAGAGCATCCCAAAGGGTCCTAGGGCATATTAGTCATCTTTATTTGTTGCTGAAATGAAACAAATGCTTCCATGACGATTTAGAGCTGTTCTGAAGAAAGAATTTTGTATGCTGAATGTAACAGCCATCTGCTTCTCTTCTTATGCAAAAAAGCACTATGGGATTTCCAATAACTCCGGAGGTTCCCAGGACCATAGTTTGTCTCATCCCCATAGCACCTCCAGCTGTACTTAATCTTATCTTCTTTACGCAGTATTGGGATACTGGTTCAGTAGAGTTAGAGGGAAAAGTAATTTGCTGAATCACCAATGCCACTTGCAGTGATACCTACTGTATACCTTGGTAACTTCAAACCCTGGTTAGTTTGAGATCGGATGGAATTGCAGCAAAACATGTCTGTCTGTCTGTCTCTCTCCCCCCCCACACACACACCCAGAAATGCTGTAATATAGGTGAACAGAGCATCTGCTAAGTAACTGACAACAAATTTTCTGTTATACTTGTGAGCTACAGTTATTTAGTAGTTATGATCATTGCTAGAGTTAATTTGGAAAAGCCTGGAAATCAGTGAAAAATATTCTTTGAAAATACAACTAGCTGTCATTGTCTCAATTTAAAAAAAGTTAATGCGAATTACTTTTATGCCTTTGTATTCACATTTGCCTCTTCCATTTATCCACCAGTGTCTAACGCTAGTGTTTTGCTTCTTTTTCATTTCTTTGTTGTTGTTTTTGTTGCTTTCGTTTTAATGTATTGTGTTTTATATAGAACTGGTCAAAGAACCGTTACTGTATTTTATGTTTGTATCTACATTTTATTTTGCATGCTTAACGTGGCTTTGCCTGGATATTCTTTTTGGTAAGTTCAGAATTTAAAAGCATATTGTTTTTTCTGTAGTAAAACTTGTAAATTCTGCCACCTTTTCTCCCACCTCAAGTAATCTGTCATTATTTTTGTCATACTGACTTGTGCTCATTTACTGTTGTTCCTTTGCTAATTACACATATGATAACACTTCTTTCTTAACATTTTCCCAATTTTGTCTCTAGCTGCACTAAACAATGACTTCAATACTAATGTGTACTAATTTGGCTTTAATCTTAAAACTAATAATAGCCAGTGGCTATTAAAGTGGTCAGTCTTCGGTGTTTTCTATTACTGTATGTCTACAAAAAACCCAAATGAATGCAAAAGAACCTCAGTCTTAGAAAAACGTATATTTTCTTGCATAGCAAGCTTAGTGGTTCATCTGTGCCTCACAGGTATTTTATTGCTGTCATTTTTTTCTAGCTAGTTTTTTTAATGATCTGGTGAGAACAGCATACATGCATTTGTGTTTCTTTTACAGCAACAGCTTGCTCAGCTACAGAAGGAAAAATCAGAGATTCTGAAGAATCTGGCTTTGTATTACTTCACATTTGTTGATGTTATGGAATTTAAGGTAAGGCATGGCAAATACAACTCAGATGACTATGAGAATTGATGTTGCAGTAATTCATGTGTCATCAGATAAGTCTCCTATCAAATCTATTTTTGCAGTAGTATATCGTATATAATGAAATAGCTGCTTTTCTAGTTTTGTATTTTATAGACTCAGTGTGTTCTATTTCTTTGGCAGTATATATTAACATAATTGTTTAAGATCTCTAAACTAAAATAAAGAATTTTTCTTTTGTAAGGACCATGTTTGTGAGCTGCTGAATACTATTGATGTTTGCCAAGTCTTCTTTGATATTGTAAGTTTCTCATTTTTACAAAATATTTTAAATAAGCTTTCAAATACCATTAGAAACTAAAAATGGTAACTACATGTAGGAAAAGAGAAATATTTTTTGCGTTTACTCAGTTTCTGCAAAATCCTTCACCATTTTCATACATTTACAAGTATAACTAACTTTTCAGAGTAGCAGCCGTGTTAGTCTGTATTCGCAAAAAGAAAAGGAGTACTTATAGCACCTTAGAGACTAACAAATTTATTTGAGCATAAGCTTTCACGTCAAGGTTCCTTCCCCACTCTGAACTCTAGGGTACAGATGTGGGGACCTGCATGAAAAGTTCCTCAGCTTACTTTTACCAGCTTAGGTTAAAACTTCCCCAAGGTACAAACTATTTTACCCTTTGACCTTGGACTTTCGGTGCCACCACCAAACATCTAACCGGGTTTCTGGGAAAGAGTTGTTTGGAAACGTCTTTCCACCCAAAATCCTCCCAACCCTTGCACCCCACTTCCTGGGGAAGGTTTGGTAAAAATCCTCACCAGTTTGCATAGGTGACCACAGACCCATACTCTTGGATCTTAAGAACAACGAAAAAGCATTCGGTTTCTGAAAAGAAGAATTTTAATAGAAGTAAAAAGAATCACCTCTGTAAAATCAGGACGGTAAATACCTTACAAAGTAATTAGATTCAAAACATAGAGAATCCCTCTAGGCAAAACCTTAAGTTACAAAAAGACACAAAGACAAGAAATTCCATTCCTTTCAGCATAGCTAATTTCCTCAGCATTTAAAGAAATCATAATCTAAGACATATCTAGCTAGATTACTTACTAAGTTCTAAGACTTCATTCCTGTTCTGTCCCCGGCAAAAGCATTACCCAGACAGACCCTTTGTTTTTCCCCCCCTCCAGCTTTGAAAGTATCTTGTCTCCTCATTGGTCATTATGAAGTGAGCTGTAGCTCACGAAAGCTTATGTTCGAATAAATTTTTAGTCTCTAAGGTGCCACAAGTATTCCTTTTCTTTTTATAACTTTTCAGAATTTTAATATGCTTTAGAATAGTCACAAGCTAGAAAATTGATATACTAACAAAAAATTTGTTAACATATTTATAGCATGGTTTTATGACTGTAGGCTTGTGTATGACCTAGTCAGGCTAATTTTATTTTAAATTGTGGATCTTTATTATGCCCACAACTTAACTACCAAGGCATTAAAGACCAGCTTACTTTTTAACAAAACCACTTTTGATCAATGGCTACAGCATTGTCAGCCACTAATGATACACAGCTACATATCTCTTGTCGCACTGATTCTACAAGTTCATTGTCTGCTTGATTAATTATTGTCAGGTGAATGCTTGGAGCTGCTTGATCCTCAGACAACAGAAATATTTCTGGTGTCACATGGTGTTTCATTTTTCTTTTTCTCTTTCCTTTATATACACCAGTGCAGCTACACTAGTGGCTAAAATTCCAGTGTAGAAAAAGCTAAAAAAGAAAATCCATTTCCCTTACAACTTTTCCTTTTGGCTTCTGCCTCATCAATCAATTAGAATTATTTGAGGTTGTCAACCAGCATGAGAACAAGGGTGATCCAGTGAGTATAGTCTACTTGGACTTTCAGAAAGCCTTTGACAAAGTCCCTCACCAAAGGCTCTTAAGCAAAGTAAGCAGTCATGGAATAAGCTGGAGCGTCCTCTCATGGATCAGTAAATTATTAAAAGATAGGAAGCAAAGGGTAGGAATATACATGATCAGTTTTCACGGTGGTGAGCAGAAATAGCTTGGTCTCTCAAGGGTCTGCAGTGGTACCTGCTCTGATCAACATATTCTTAAAAGATATGGAAGAGAGGGTGAATAGTGAGATGGCAAAATTTCCAGACGATACAACATTACTCAAGATAAGATAATTAAATCCAAAGTTGACTGTGAAGAGTTACCAAGGGATCTCACAAAACTGGATGGATGGGGAACAAAATGGGAGATGATACTCAGTGTTGATAAGTGCAAAGTAATGCACACTGGAAAAAAGAATGCCAACTATACATAGAAAATGATGGCACTAAATTAGCCGTTACCACTCAATAAAGAAATCTTGACATCATTGTGGATAGTTTTCTGTAAATGTCTGCTCAATGTGCAGCAGCGGTCAAAAAAGCTAACAATATTAGGAACCATTAAGGTAGGTAATAAGTCAAAAATATCATGTCACTATATCAATCTATGGTACGCCCACACCTTGAATACTGCATGCTGTTCTGGTTGCCTCATCTCAAAAAAGATATATTACAATTAGAAAAGGTACAGAAAAGGTCAGCAAAATTATTAGCATTATGGACAAATTAAAAAGAGTGGGACTGTTCAGCTTGGAATGTAGACTGTTGGGGGGGGGGGGGCATGATAGAGGCCTATAAAATAATGAATGTTATGGAGAAAGTGAATAGGGGAGTATATTTACCCCTTCACATAACACAAGACCTAGGGGTCACTTGATTAAAGTTAAGAGGCAGCAGGTTTAAAACAAACTTAAAGAGGTTCTTCACACAACACACATTCAGCCTGTGGAACTCATTGCCACGATGTGTTGTGAATGCCCGAAGTATAACTGGATTAAAAAAAGAATGAGAGAAGTTAATGGAGGATAGGTCCATTGATGGCTGTTAGGTCAGGGACACAAACCCATATTCTGGGTGTCCCTAAACGGCCAGCTGTCAGAAGCTGGGACTAGACAACAGGGGATGTCTCAGGTAAAATTGCATGTTCTGTTCATTCCCTCTGAAGCATTGGGCACTGATTGCTGTCAGAAGGCAGGACACTGGGCTAGATGGACCATTGGTCTGACCCAGTATGGCTGTCCTTAATTTTGGCTTTCATTCTTGACACTTATAATGTTGTCATTTCACTGGTTCAGTAGTCATTAGTCTTTTAGGACTGGCAAACTTGGATTTATAATGTAACAAAAAAGCACAGATGAACCCTTTCAGGGGATCTTTATATGTCATTAGGATTCAAAATGGTGGTAGAAGCCAAATTTTTGTCCTTTGCAGGCCAACTTTTAAAATACAATAAAGTTTATAGAATGTAAGACAAAACACATTCACATTTTGATTGATTGTTTTGTAATTTCAGAGCAAAATTATTTTCCAGGTTTTTTTCATTCCTTACACAGAATATAACAGGTACTCACTAACACCCTGATGCTGCAAAGATGTATATGCTTATCTTCAAGCATTTTGAGTTGTCCCACTGATTTAAGTGCTTGAATTAAGCTTGTTCATAAGCGTTGAAGAAAAATAAGACCTACACTTTTGGCATAAAAAAACACTAGAATTAAGTGCTAATAATACTTGAGTATGATTTAGGTTTTTTCACTGGAGCATGTATGTGTATAATAATATTTTTGCTACTGAAGGTCTTCAGAATGGAAAAAAACCTGTACCCATTTGTACTTTATCTCTAGACTGTAAACTTTGATTTAACAAAGAACTACCTAGATTTGATTATAACCTACACAACACTAATGATACTGCTGTCTCGAATTGAGGAAAGGAAGGCAATCATTGGATTGTACAATTATGCTCATGAAATGACGCATGGAGCAAGGTAAAAATCCATTGTGTATTTTTTAAAAAATTGTATTTTTTTACATGATTTTGTCTACAGCGGGGTAAATTATTTGTTGTGCTTTTCAGTGATAGAGAATATCCACGTCTTGGCCAGATGATTGTGGATTATGAGAATCCTTTAAAGAAGATGATGGAGGAATTTGTACCTCACAGCAAGGTATGTTTGAATACTTTTCACAGGTTCATAATCATTGCTGGTTGAAAGAAGCATGTGTGTGAAAGCAAATTTACAGGTTGTAAGACTACTATTTTTTAAAAAAAAAATCTCTAGGGAATTAAATTGTTGATTTAGTAGATATATGAATAGAGTGAGACAATTTATAAACTTCACCAAACCACCCCTCTGCCTTCCAGGAAAAAAACTAAACCAAAACTGGTTAAGCTTTTTGACTGTGTAACAGATATACAACTTACTGTTCATTTGTAGTATGGTAGCCTAGAGACCCCATTCAGGTTGAGTACTCCAGTGTGCTGCCTTCATACATCAACACAGTAAGACCCAGCCCTATAGAATTTATAGTTAATTTTTAGATGAGATGGAAAAAGTGAGCTTAATCTGTAGGGGAGAATTGGCTGGCAGGACCAGAGTAACTGGCTGCTTAGGTGAACTAATGAAAAACTTGATAAATCCAATTTTATTTTTGTTCACTCATGTATGTAAAATAAAAATCCTCTGCCCTTGTCTTTTCATTTTATTTTAATGTCATCTACCCAAATTCCTTGTATTTTTAAAACAGTTTTCTAGTTTTCCATTATTAAAAAACCAGTACCTCATTTCTTCTGTGTGAGCAGAAACTGGCTTTAGGGTTTAGTGTAGTGTTTAGCCTCAAATATTTTAGTAGACAATTGTGATTATTGCAAGAATGGATGTAAAATACCAAGTGGTTAGTGATTAGTTAGTTATTATGCAAGGTTACATCCAGGCCAGCATCAGACATTAGCTGTTCAAGCTGCTCAAAATAGCAATTATTTCATGGTGGTTGCCATTGTCATTAGCTGTTCAAGCTGCTGAAAATAGCAAGTATTTGGCTGGTTGCTATTAAAAGAGAATACTGTACTAATAAAGTAGAATAGTTTCTAACAATGTCTAGATATTATTACTGTACAAGAAGACATACAATGAAGTACATATCTTAGATATTTGCTAAATTAAACAAAGCATTTGGTCTTGCAGAATTCTTCTAACTAAATATTGTTTTTCTTACTTCCTAGTCCCTTTCAGATGCTCTAATTTCACTCCAGATGGTCTATCCCCGAAGAAATCTGTCAGCTGACCAGTGGCGGAATGCACAACTATTGAGCCTCATCAGTGCCCCGAGTACAATGCTTAATCCTGCACAGTCGGACACAGTATGACATTTTACCTTGAGTAATACAGTAGTATTAAATGAGTTTTTCTGTGAAATAATTTAATTGTATATATATTTAATATAGGATTACGTATTATTGGATTAAACTGTTTAATTCGCTGTCTAGAATTTAGCTTTTCTAGGCCATTTTTGAGCTAATAATCACTTTGGTTACACTTGAGTATTTACACCTGCAGTGCAGAATGGAATTAATTACCTATTTAATTGTAAGACATCCTTTGTCGTAACGTTACCTCTGTCCCCAGTTCTTGGTAATTTTTCTCTGAAGGAAAATATTGTGCATTTTATTGGGTGGGGAGGGCAGGGGATAGAATTTTTATATCGTGTCTAGGGTGTTGATAGGGAAACAGACGGAACATCAGACTCAAGATTTTTTCAAAAGTGAGCCGTGACTTCGGATGCCTCTGTTTTCGGGTGCACATTTAGCACTTTGTAAAAAAATCAGCCCCCTTCTAGGTGTCAAGTTGGGCACTCAGAAATAGTCACCCAAAGTTACTAGTCACTTTTGAAAATCTTAACTAAGAAATATTAGTTAGATATCCTTATAAAAGGTTCTGCATTGGTTTGTTTAATTTTCCATGTTACCTTGTGCTCTGGAAATTTAATTTCCTAAATTGTAATGTGGGGTTGGGTTTTTTTGAGATTATAAAAAACGGACAATTGTTTATCATTTTGCTCAAGAGACTTGAGACAAAAGTGTATGTCACACTTACCAGGAATTAGAAACTGATTTTAAACTCAGTAGGCTTTTTTGTATCTGAAAAGAGTTCAGTCTCTGTAAAATATGTAAGACTTTATTGATGCTTAAGCATCAGCTAAGTTAAAAGCAATTTAGTAAACATAAGCAATCTTCTTTGTTCTTGATATTAGGGTAATATGTCCTGACAGGCTTTGTGAGGACAAACCTTATTAAGTTGTTGCTTTTGTGTAAAAAGCTATATTCTGTAAAAATGTATTCATTAGAAATTTTTTTTTACTATGTATTATTAGTTTATTACAAATTATTCTTTCCAATAGATGCCATGTGAATACCTCTCTCTAGATGCAATGGAAAAATGGATTATTTGTAAGTACAACTTTAAGAGAGTGTGCTTTTTTAAGTTGTTTTACTTCTATAAAGTGCCTGTTTTCAGAATGCTGTACTAAAGCAATTATATTCTGTAGAATGTGGCTTGACTAGACCCTATAGATCCTTTAATTTATACAGTAACAGTATATCATGCTTTTGTATGTTTTTAAAAATTAGTTTATAGCATATATTTTGTGACTGTACATTTGTTTTTGAGTTATTTTTATTAGTGATAATTTAAGCAGTGCCATTAACTAACATACCGATGACATTTTGGTCATTCGTTGCTATACTAGAAAATAAGGTGCGTATACTGTTATGCTATCTAGAGTGGCTCGCAACTGAGAGTGCCAATTTCAGGTCAGACTGTCAGAAAACAGGGCCGACACCCCAAACTGGTGGTATATTCTATAATTAGATTTCACCAAACCAGTAACAAATGTAAACTCCTTGAGCACTATATCAGTCTTACCATGGAGACACAGACAGTCCCCGTAAGCTCTCCTACCCATCTTGCCACCCAGACAAACTGGATTTAGTGACAGGTTTCAGAGGAACAGCCGTGTTAGTCTGTATTCGCAAAAAGAAAAGGAGTACTTGTGGCACCTTAGAGACTAACCAATTTATTTGAGCATGAGCTTTCGTGAGCTACAGCTCACTTCATCACTTCATCATGATGAAGTGAGCTGTAGCTCACGAAAGCTCATGCTCAAATAAATTGGTTAGTCTCTAAGGTGCCACAAGTACTCCTTTTCTTTTTGGATTTAGTGAATAATGGTCACATAAACCACAAATCACATCACATTAGGTTACTCCAATCCCAGAGGATCAATCGCTTACCCCAGATCAGTTTGGTACTCTGGATGTCACATCAAAGACAATGCTGGCAGCCAGTTCTCTAGTAAACTAATTCAAGATTTATTAGCTAAGAAAAGAAATGAGTTACTGATAGTTTAAAGCAGGCAAAATACATTAAAAGGTGAGACCAAGTTTGTAAATCCAAAATGATATCAGAGATATAGTGATCTGTTAGTTTTCCAAAAGTCTTTCAGGGTTACCCAGAATAACTCTGGGGATCTCTTCTTGTCCAGATATTCTACTCTGTTGGAATCCAAGCAGTCCAGAGATGAAGAATCATTCCTCTGAATCAGTAATTGTATTTTCTTTCCTCAGATAACACTTTCTGACAAGTGTTTCTACTCACTGCCTGGCTCCTTGCTTTGAAATTAGCATTTCCTGTTACAGCCATTAAGTCCTTCATTAACATTTCACAAGGTTTCTTTGAGCAGTAACTTCAGTTACAGGGTTATACATAAATGGAAATATTAGTAATAGCAAACAACAATCCTTCATTAGTTTAGTACATTTTCATCTTAACACTAATATACACTTTTGATCTAGGGTTAATTAGTTACATGAGTATACATAATGTAATACAATAGAAATCAACAGGTTATAGATAAGTGAAGACAATACTGTTAACATTTCTTTTGAACTAAACTATTTACACAAGTTAATTGACCTGATTACACTACAATACCTTTTGACACTCCTCCTTTGATTTCTTTCAGCATATCTGTGA
The DNA here is from genome assembly GCF_965140235.1 of Caretta caretta. Taxonomy (NCBI): domain Eukaryota; kingdom Metazoa; phylum Chordata; order Testudines; family Cheloniidae; genus Caretta; species Caretta caretta. The sequence goes on along the minus strand of NC_134216.1, from coordinate 48,126,877 downwards.
ATTAGCCTGCAGCCCAGTCCTGAGCTGACACCTGGGTAGACCGTGTCACATATACAACTATACATAAAATCAGAACAGGAGTACTTGTCGCACCTTAGTAAGAAGATATAGATAGATAGGTATACATACACATACACACAGACATACAGAGAACACGAAAAGGTGGAGTAAGAGGTTAATCAATTAAGATGAGCTATTATCAGCAGGAGAAAAAAATGAGCTCATTTTTTTTCTCCTGCTGATAATTGCTCATCTTAATTAATTAGCCTTTTCCTCCACCTTTTCGTGTTCTCTGTATGTATATGTATATATACAATCTTCTTACTGTATGTTGCATTCTGTGCAGCCGATGAAGTGGGCTGTAGCCCGTGAAAGCTTATGCTCAAATAAATTTGTTAGTCTCTAAGATGCCACAAGTACTCCTGTTCTGTTTGCGGATACAGACTAACGCGGCTACTACTCTGAAACCTATACATGAAATCAATATATTAAAAACTATTGGTTTGGCAGTTGGCCACAGTAGTCCATTCAGTAGTTCAGGTTCTCATGTTGTCTTTGTATTTCTGCTCTGTGATATTTTACATCCATCTTGAATTTTCTTTTGAAGTTGGGTTTATTTTGTGCCATGGAATCCTGAATAGTGATGTTACAGCATTGAACCTTTGGAAACTCGCTCTTCAAAGCAGTTCTTGCCTGTCTCTATTTCGAGATGAAGTTTTCCATATTCACAAAGCTGCAGAAGACTTGTTTGTGAACATAAGAGGGTATGGTATTTTCATGAATGTATTGTGTTAGCAAACTGTCTTCATTGCTGATAATGGAGTTAGCACAGGGCTAGAATAACAATTTGTCTGTCAGTATGAGAATTATATAACAGCTTTGATTAATAGTTTTAGAATATGGAAATACTGTTGGAGGGGAAGTAGGAGGATAAATTCTCATGGCTGTTTCATTATCACCATTATGGAAAAAGATTAACAAATTTTATGTCCGGAGCTTGTAAGTTTTCATGACAGTTTTGCAAAGGTGAGCTGTTCCATGGTTGGAAGGTCTGAAATAGAAACTTTTTCCTTTTTTTCTGAATGTATTTTTCTAATCCCTCACTGTTTAGAATGTTACATGTATCTTAAGATCATGTTAAGTAGTACTGAAAATACAATGAAATGTAGAGATTTTATCTAAAAAATTGGCACTTACTGAAAACCTATTTTATATACACACACACACACACACACAGATTTTTGTATATATTATTTGATAATTTGTTAGATAAGTTTTTTGCCATAGGTACTCATCTTTCAGAGATACTAGAAATGCAAAAACAAAACAAGCCCCCCCATCCCAAACTGGGCTTTAGTTCCTAAATTGAGCACTTGTTTTTGGAATGCTTTTAGTCCTTGTACATACATCTGTAGAGGGCTGGATCAAAATTGCATAGTGTGTTCCAGGGATTTTGTTTAAATGTACCATTGCTTGAACAGTTGATTAGAAAATTATGCATCTGCCTGCTGGATGAAAGTTCTGCATGCAGATTTTCAGTATTTACAACATTTAGGCTACGTACACATTATAGCTCAGGTCGGTATAAGCTATGTTGCTCAGAAGTGTGAATATGCCACCCCATTAGCGACCTCCATTAGCAACCTACATTACACTGACCTAGGTGCTGGTGTAGACAGTACTATGTCGGTGGTGGGAAAGCTTCCGCCGATGTAGCTACTGCTGCTCATAGGAGTAATTAAGTCAACAGGAGATCTCTCTCTCATTGGAAGCGTCTGCAATAGCATTGGTGCTGCTGTAAGCTCTGTAGTATAGCCATAGCCTTAGCTTAAACCATAGACTGCTTCTTCTCCGTGCATGAACTGACGGATTCTTATTCTGAGTATTGCCTTCTTTATTTCATGTCAGTTCAGACATGATTTGGCAGCTGATCTGTCAAGCAGCAAGAGTTAATGTAACTGTATTCTGTGGGTTTTCAAAAGGTGTCAGAGGGTCATGATCACTGTGCCCTATCCATGCTGATAAACAGGAGGGATTCTGGTGGTGTGGGGGGAAGGTATAGAGGATGAGGAATCTTAGTTATTTGCAAGCTACAGCTGTCTGCAACAGGTTTTGCAATATCAGCCATTAAAATATTGAAATTCAGTATTTCACAGTGAGGAAGGAAGCATCACAATACATTTTAATGATTTTTAAAGGTCTGTCAAATAAGGCTAAAAAATACATATAAAATATGTAAAAACACAGAAAACTGAGATCTCGATTAAGGATGGGTGTTTCCTGTTACTGTCCAGTGGCTCATCTCATTAACCAGAGCAAGGTAGTCCTTGGGCAACATGGGCTGTTTGCTAAAGGCAAATTCCCTTTGCTGTGGAACTACAGAAAGTATAGGGCCCTAGCTATTGCTAAGGCTGTTACCAATACTTGTTGACATTTCACTACTGTTTTTCTTGCAGCTACAACAAACGGATTAATGACATAAGAGAGTGCAAAGAAGCCGCTGTATCACATGCGTAAGTATCTTGTAGAAAACCACAGCATACTGTGATTTTTCAGATTTGAGTACTGCTTACTTTTGTAAAAAGCTTAAAACCAACAATGTTAACTGGAATTTTTTTTATATCATGAGTGCATTTAAATGGAACTTTATACTGAGCTATCCTTGTCTTACTAAGCTTATTGTTCTTAGCTTTGTTTTCTTTTTCCTGCTTGAGAGAGGTATGTTCTTGTTTACTGCTGTTTTAAAAACAAACAAACCAACCCCTTACTTGAACAAAGTCTTTGAATTGACATTTTTGTGCATGAAGTTTTCCTAAATTCAAAATCAGTTATGGGAATTGAGTTTTTCTCCTTCATATTATATCAGATCAAAATATCTTTGCATTCACTATTCCATCAAGCTTCTTCAAGAGTAAAACTATTGTAAATAAAACATGGAATGTGAAACTTTAATTTTTGAATAGTTGTAGCTGTGTAAACACTTAACAGTGGCACAGGAGCACCACTACAGTTAAGGTTGCGTCATGACCGTGTTCGGAGATGGACCTTTCTAAGTCCTTTAAAACTGACATGTTTAGTTGGATTTCTTTGAAATTTCGTGCATCTCAGGAGGTGCAAGGTAAAGTTTGTGATCCAAATTTGGAGTCATTTGAGCCAGGAGTTCTGAAGATATAATCCCTGGAAAATACTAGCCATTTAAATTTTTATTTATTTATTTGATTTATTTATTTTTTGCCTCGTGCTAGAGATGTGATGTGGGTCAAAATAGTCTCAATCTGTAATGTTTTACCCAAGGTAGTGCATGACACCCATTCTATATTTGAGGGATCCAAATGGAAAACTGATTTAAGAAAATGTATATTTTTTTGCAATACACATACTCAATACCAAAAAATAGCTAGATGGTTTCCATTCCCACGATTTTATATGTTTTAAACTACACTTTTGTAAGTGCTCTAAAATCCAAATGGCTACTCAGATTGCTGTGAAATTTGATGTGCCTCGTGGTGGCTCATGATCGCATTAGTGATTCAAATTTGGGTTCCAGAGTTGCAGCTCCCCTCCCTCCCTCTCATCCCAAAAGCATCACAGACCTCTTGGTTGCTGTGAAGTCACCCTTTAGTTAACACATCTAAAGATAAATTAATCACAAGCCCTCACCTAAAACAAAAGGATTTGCCTTGGAGTTACTGTAATTTGAGTCGTGGGTGGCAGTTTTGTTTTGGGGGAATATAAGCAAAGTATTTGGGGGAAAATGTTATATGTGAATGCTTTCTGAGAAAGGAGAGGTGTTGGGGGATAGAGGTGTGGGGGAATATAGGGAGGGGGGTGTTGAGGTCATATGGGGAGGCGAATAAATGTGGATGGATGGTAGTGGAGGTGAGAGAGGTGGGGGTGTCTGGAGACAGGTACAGCACCCCCTAGCTTGGCCAGGGTACCCCAATCTTCCTGCACCCTCCAACTGTCATTGCACCCCTACCTTCCTGCACTCCACAGCTCTGCTAGTGCACTCCTACCTTTTGCACCCCCAGTGCACCTCAACCCTCTGCTCCCCACCTGTGCCAGTGCACCCCAGCCTCCCAGTCAGCTAGTGCATCATAACCTTCTGGCATCCCAATCATCCTTCATCTCCCAACTCTCCAGTGCACCCCAACCTGTTTGCACTGCATAGCTCTGCCTGAAGGAATTAGGTATTTTTAAGAACACTTTCGTAGATACCCAAAAAGCCAGAATTCAGGAGGAAAGCCATATTGGTTAAAAAATGTGGTTTAGAGCAGAAATGAAGGCAGCTATAAAACAAACGTGTGTGTGTGTGTGTGTGTGTGAGAGAGAGAGACACACGCACACGGAAGAAAGGTGAAGTTGATAGTAATGAATATAAATCAGAAGGTAGGAACTGTAGAAAACTGATCAGAGAAGCAAAGCAATTATAGTTCTCTGAAATCATCCACTCAATGTGCAGTGGCAGTCAAAAAAGCGAACAGAATGTTGGGAATCATCAAGAAAGGGATAGATAATAAGACAGAAAATATCATATTGCCTTTATATAAATCCATGGTACGCTCACACCTTGAATACAGCATGCAGATGTGGTCGCCCCATCTCTAAAAAGGTATATTGGAATTGGAAAAGGTTCAGAAAAGGGCAACCAAAATTATTAGGGGTATAGAATGGCTTCCGTCTGAGGAGAGATTAGTAAAACTGGGACTTTTCAGATTAGAAAAGAGGCGACTAAGGTGGGATATGGTAGAGGTCTATAAAATTATGGGTGGTACGGAGAAAGTAAATAAGGAAGTGTTATTTACTCCTTCTCGCAATATAAGAACAAGGGGCCACCAAATGAAATTAATAGGTAGCAGGTTTAAAACAAACACAAGAAAGTATTTTTTCATGCATCGCACTGTCAACCTCTGGAACTCCTTGCCAGAGGGTGTTGTGAAGGCCAATACTATAGCGGGGTTCAAAAGGGAGCTAGATAGGTTCATGGAAGATAGGTCATCAATGGCTATTAGCCAGGATTGGCAGGAATGGTGTCCCTAGCCTCTGTTTGCCAGAAGCTGGGATTGGGTGACAGGGCATGGATCACTTGATGATAACCTCTCTGTTCTTTCCCTTTGGGTCACTTGCCATTGGCAACTGTCAGAGGACAGGATACTGGGCTTGGTGGACCTTTGGTCTGACCCAGTGTGGCCGTTCTTATGAACAAGGAGCAATCTGTGGCCAGTAGAGTTAAGGACAAAAAGTAGTTAAAGTATATTAAGAACAAAAATAATCCTAGCAATAGTATTAGTCCATTACTCGATAGAAATGGTAAAATTATTACTAATGCTACAAAAAACACAGATGTTAAATATTTCTGTCCTGTATTTGTGGGGTGGGGAAGATGAGGTAGTCTCATCATAACACTCTTTCCATTTCACTAGTATCTTAGGAGAAGGTTAAACAACAGCTACTAAAGTAGCATCAGCTCTAGGCAACTTGCATCCAAGAGCTTTTTTTAAAAAGCTGGCTGAGAAGTTCACTGGACCGTTAATGTTGGTTTTCATTAAGCCTTGGAGAACTGGGGATGTTTCAGAAGACTAGAAGAAAGCAATGTTGTGCCAATATTTAAAAAGAGTAAACAGGATGACCTCTGTAATTGTCAGCCTGACATTGATCCCAAGCAAGATAATGGAGTGGTTGATACAGGACCTGATTAATAAAAAAAATTAAAAGGGTAATATAATAAATGCCAATCAGCTTGGACATAAACTAACTAGATGATTTTTTTAAAGAGATTTAAAGAGATTTAGTTTGGTTGATAAGGTAATAGTGTTCCTGTAATATACTTAGACTTCTGTAAGGCAGTTGCCCTGGTACTGCTGTGACATTTCCCAGAGTATAATCTGGACTGTTGAACCACTGTCCCCTCTACTCTGTAGCCCCGGGTGCCTTTTACACTGCTCTGCTAGTGACGAGCAGCCTCTCCAGGCTCTGCTCACACACAGCCATTAGCATGGAAAGTCACTCCTAGCAGAGTTGCATCAATGTTCTCCTAGCTAGTCAAGAACAAGGCAACACCCGCAAATGCCCCAGCCTTGTACACCAGGAATGTGCATCTTGCACTGCTCAGGACCCCTTTAGCCCCGAACAGAGTAAGCTGATTAAAAGTCCATCATTTCATCAAAGGGAGTGAATATGCACCAGCCTTTTTAACCTGAGTAGAGATTCTCCAAACTCTTAAATCAAAACATACTGGTTTAGATAAACGAATAAAAGAAGTTTATTAACTAGAGAAAGATTTTAATTGAGAAGTGGTAAAGGAATAAAAGTCAGAATTGGTTACAAAAGATAAAACACGCAGGCTATTTCCTAAATGTTACTAATCTAAATAATATTTGAAAGCAAAAGAATTTTTCTCACCCAAAACTTTCAGCAGTCCATACTACCTGGAAAGACCATTCCCCTCTAGTTCAGTGATGGTTCTTTGTCTTTGAAACAGTCTTGCTGCTGTGAGTAGACAGAGGAGAAGAGATAATGTATAGGTCTTATTTTATACCCTCCTCCTCTCTTTGAGGAATGCTCCATGAAACCCTACGAAAACAACCAGGGACACCCCTCCTAAGAACAGAGTGGATGGGGTCTCTGTGGGTCCATGTCCAGCCACAGATGGTCAGAGGCAGCCTGAGGACCCAGACAGTCACAGAGCAGGTGGGGTACATGGGGGGGAAGGACAGAGTGCTGCCATTGTCTCATAGCCCGGAAGGGCAACAACAGAAGCCAATTGAGTGAAGCAGTGTTGTACCAATAAAATAAAAACCAGCAGGATCTTATTAAAGGGAAAAAGGCAAAATACCACATTTACTGTGAATACAGAAAGAATCATAGTAAGCAGTTAGTTATAGTTATAACATTCCATTCAATCTCAAATTTATTCTCACATTCATTCATACAAACATACACACACACACACACACACACACACAGGTTCTGCAAGGTTGTTATTATAGTTACCAGCCTTAGAGTTGCTCATGCCAGCCACTGGCCAGGTGGCCTGGACATGAGGAGGGAGCAGGGCCTTGTCAGATGCTCATCTGATGCTCCTGGAAGTTGGTTTGCAGAATCAGACCCCAAAGTTCTCACTTTTTAGAGTCTATTTTTATAGGAATTTCTTCCTATGGCAGTCTATGAGAATTGCTTCATCATGCTGTTGCTGAATCAATCAGCAGATAGCACATTCCTGACGGCTCCAAGATGTTATCTTGTTCTTTGGTTCTCCCATTCTTGAGGCTGTTGGGTGGATTCCAGTCTGCCCTCCGGGGGTCCTCTGGTTATTACCACTTGATGCCTTCTTCAGCCGATGGACACTGGATTCTTAGGCTGGCACCTCCCTGATCATTCAGTTATTATCCACACCAAGCATCCATCCACATACATGCTCTATCTCTATTTTAATCACAATTGTTAATACAACAAAAGGGCGGGGAGTCTCTGGGTGCTGTTTCTGTTGTTAGAGTATTGCTTTGAGTCTCTCTCTCTGTGAATTGCTTTGAGAACAGACTCTGTCTTAGAATGTACTAACACAATTAGCAGCTTGAAAGTTTCACACACAGAGGGAGAGAAACAGTACCAAAAACCAAGAGACCTCTTAATTAGTAATACCCTGGAATTTAAACTATGGGGAATCAAACTCATTTGTGATTTTAATACAGAACTTCTTTAATATGATCCAACAGCAGCGCCCCAAATGATTCTTTGAGCCTTCCACTCCTAGCTGTGCTTTGACCTTTTCTGCAGTCTGCAGCTAAAATCTACCTCAAAATAACACTTCCATTTATCTGAACCCTGGGTTAGCCAAAAATTCAGTGTTCCCCATGGCATTCAGATACATGGGAGCGTATCATACTTAAGACCCGTACACTGGTTACCCTAATAGCCATCTACAGGTTTGGCTTTTAAAGGCAAATTAGACTTCTAAAAACTCAACTCTTTTTTTTTTTTTCATTTTAAGACACAAAATACCTGAAAATAATTTCCTGCTACTTTTCTGTTAAGGATAAAATTCAGTGGGGATGTAAAGCTTTATAAATGATACATCATCAAGGAAACCAGGTAGTTTATGCCCCAGATTTAGGTTTATTTAACAAAATAAATGTTCAAATTTCCAAGGGACAATTTTTTTAATTTACGCGTTCCCCCAGCATTTTTTGAAATCTCCACGCTATAGCATTGTTATGCTAATGCGTGAAAACTCAAAGTAACTGGCTAGAAACCTGAGTGAAATACAAATTGAAAAGTGAGTTGTGAAGGATAGATTATTAAACTTCTTAGTGGTTTAAAGTATTAGTAATGGAGGTGACATTTTTAGTCTGACCCTTGTTCTTTCAGTTACTGAATTTTCTTTGACGTTGGTGAAATATGAACTGTAAATATTAAGACCAAAACATTTAATTTAAAAATAAAAATCTTCCCCCAACCCATTTTTATAGTGACTCAGAGTAGATATTGATGATTGATGAATTTCAATCTTTGTTTTTTTAATACAGTGGATCAATGCATAGAGAAAGACGCAAGTTTTTACGGTCTGCACTGAAAGAACTAGCTACTGTCCTGTCCGATCAGCCAGGCTTGTTAGGTCCCAAGGTAATTGCAGTAGTTATCTTTGATGGGTATGTAGCCTATTACATTTTCTTTCAAACTTCTTACAATAAGCTAATTTTTAACATGTCTTGGAAAAAATTCTACTTTAAAAAAGGTAAAATCTATACATATAAGGTGTTTGTTTTAGGAACTAATTGATATTTTTCCTTTTCCAGGCACTTTTTGTATTTATGGCATTATCCTTTGCTCGTGATGAAATTATTTGGCTTCTTCGTCATGCAGATAACATGCCTAAAAAGAGTGCAGATGACTTCATAGATAAGTAGGTTAACAATATTTAGTGTGGTACTTTAAATCTTTATGCAGAATTAACAGGGAAAATATATTTGAATGTAAGATGATCTGTGCAGGAATCATTGTGGATGTATGTGTGAATTAGGGCTGTTCAGAAAAGTGGAAATTTCAACTTTTCATTGAACTACTAAACCCTGAAATTTTAGCCAAAAACTGGAACTTTTTGATGAAAACTTAAAACTTGGGGCAGACAGCTGATGCTTTTCATTAAAAATTTAGTCAAAACCCCAAATGATCTTGGAAGCAGTTCAGATGGAAAAATTTTGACTAGCCTTGGTTTGTGTAAACCAGCTGCTTATACTTTTTGTTGAAGCAATGTAACAGAAAATTATATAGATAGAAATTAGTTCTAAATTTATCTTGCATTGTAAAATTACTAATACCCCAATCCTATGGAGAAGTTCAAGTGACTAGTGTTAAATCAGATAGCCCTAATCCAGTTGTACAAAGTGCCATACATAAACAAGCAAGGTGGCAGCAGGAGACCTGAATAAAGAAATGATTCTGATGGACTTCGGGGGGAACAGCACCAGCTCTCTTTAGTAGCCAATCCAGGAACTTCTTTGTCTTCAAGTGGACTAGCTAATCTCTGTGAATCTCTTCTCCCATGAGAGTAAAAACTGACTGGAAAATTCCTTGAAGGTTTGCTATCAGTAGAGCAAGCTAACCATGAATCTCTTCACAACAGTGAAGATCGAGCTTTCTGTGTTTTACAATTAGAATAGGAAACCCTGTGATTCAACCAGTGATCTATTCTCCATCCACTGGGGAGAGTCAGCTGATACATCCCATTCACTTGGTTCCATAGGTTTTGAGAGAGAGAAAACTAGATAAAATCTGATCCTAATAACACCATGCTGGCACCCATTAGCTGTTAATCCTAATATTTTTCCTTCAACAAATCTTATATGCTGAGTCTGTGGAATACTAGAAAAACTACATGTAAAGGCTTGGTTTATGAAAAGAAAACTCCTAACAATATTGGCTGTCAGATCTCTTCAATACTAATACCAAGAAGGATATTCACCTTAAACTTATTAGCTTACCTAGGAGAAATTACCCTAGTGTGTACAACTTAACCCTGTGCCATCTGTGGTATGCAAAAACCCTTTGCGCTCAGTGTTTGAGGAGCCATCAGAGGCCCTTCTGTGAATGTTGTCCACTGTGTGTGTCACCCTTCACTATGCAGGTCTGAGGGGAGTGGAGAACCTGTCATAAATCCCTTGCTGGGTAGCTCTTAGATGGAGATTAAATACAGTGCTGCATGGGCTCACGTTCCTTTTCTCAAATCTTTGTGTTATTTACTTGTTTTAGGTAACCGTTCATAGTGATTGTTTCCTTGGACAGGAGTGGGGAGTTTCCTAATGTTCCCTCAATAAGGTGGCCGTTAGATAATCCCTACCATCATTTATTTACAGGCTGGACAGTAGTTCTCCTAGAACCAGAAAAATTACCATTAACATATGTTGCGCTTATCTTATTCACATATGCCATAACCTAGGTTTAGTCTAGTTAAAATTCTAGACTAGGACCTTAAAATTCTAGTACTTCGCCATCTGGCTTTTGCAGGTCAGAGTTTTTGTTCTGTTCAGTAGCTCCAAGTGTGAGGAGAGGCCTTCATATCCTATCGGAGTGACTCTTCATATGTATTAAAGAAGTATACTGAGCTCGTGTAGGGTGTTCAGAAAAATCACTACCTTTTGGGTAGAACAGAAGATCTCTGGATTAAATCTATCAAGTAACTACCTGGCAATCAGTTCACAGCTTCATTTGAAATTAAGTGGATGTTTAGCACATTAACAGGTATGGTTTTCAGACAATGCTGGGAGCCATAGTCTAAGGCCAGGTCTAAGGCTAAAAAATTAAGTCTACCCAGGTCCATCACTTGTGGGAGTCGGACTGAGTGTTGGATAGGATGATCTAATTTCCCCAGGGTAGACAGTGCTAGGTTGACAGAAGAATTTTCCCATTGACTTACCTACTGCCTTTTGGGGAGGTGAATTAACTACGCTCATCAGAGAACCCCTCCCATTGTTGTAATGAGTCTCTAAACTGAAGTGCTCCGGTAGTGCATCTGCAGCGCTGCAACTGTGCCGATGTAGTGTTTCAAGTGTAGACAAGCCCTAAGATAGTGCTGCTCCTTAGTTCTTCGTATAGTATCACTCGTGGGTACTGCTAGGCATAGCCTGTTTCCAGACTAGTGAGCATCCAGCAGATAAAGAGACTTTGATCTTGTAAACTGATTTATTTTTAGTAGGTAGAACTTCCAGTATGAAAGCCTCTCCATTATAATTATTATTTAAGTCATATTTCACAGAATCAATTTGATTAGTAGATGATACAGACATTTCAATTGGGGTGCTAGTGGGAGAGGGAGGATTTCTTTAGAGAATAGAGTTGGATCTAAAAACGTTCCTTTGGGGCTAGAGCCTTGTGTTTTTTACCCTTTGTCTTCTTGGTGTCCCTCCTTACAGAAACTCAGATCTACAAGGCGAGACCAATATTTTCTTGGTTTTCGCTTCTCACTGAAAGACTCTAGTAAATAATTTTTTTTAAAAGAAAACTGTGAAAGCTTAAGGCCAATATACTGTTCTAAATCCTTTGTAAACAAGTGTTTCTAGTGGAAAGGGCTCTATCTTGACTTCTTTCAAGAGGGGTATGTTTTTGTATTTGTAAACTTTTCCTTTTTTTTTTGCTTCCTAAGGCACATAGCTGAACTGATATTCTACATGGAAGAGCTCAGAGCTCATGTGCGAAAATATGGACCAGTGATGCAGAGATATTATGTGCAGTATCTCTCAGGTTTTGATGCTGTGGTCTTAAACGAACTTGTGCAGGTGAGGGGCTGTTTGTTCATTTGTTTTTATAAACACATCTGCACGTTTGCCAAAGAGCTTGTTTAGTTGTTGTCTGATGTGGCATCTAGAAATGCATCTCACTTTGTATAAAACTTTGCTGCATTTGTGCTGCTTAAATAATAACTTCTGCAAAATAAAACAAACCAAATAGTTCATGGTTCTGCTTTGTGCTATAGAGGTTGAGCTTTTGGTGAAAAAAAATCTATATTCACCTAAAGGTACAAACTGAAATAGATTAAGATTCCTGGCTGTGTTCTTTCATCAAGTGACTGGCAAGAACTCCTGTAGCTTCAGAGTTGTAAAACTATTGAACCACCTCACCAGTGCATGGTACATTCCTGCTTCCATCAGTGTGAAAAAGGAACGGACAGGATCTAGACTACACAAATACCTCTAGTAGCAGTAAGTTGCTTTTGATAAGATTTTGATAGTCTTTTTTTTTCTTTTGTGCTATTTCTTCTTTATGAGATCTCTGGGAAGCAGCACAGTGCCCTCAGTTGCTGCTCTGAGAGTAGTCATAAGATGTAGTTTATCAGCATAATGGAGACACCTTAGCCCATACTACTTCACAAACATCCTGAATAGGAGGGAGAGACTGACTGACTGGAGCCCTCTGGCTCCCCTTATAAGCCTGCTGTTGGGATAGATGAACCCATTACTCAACATTAACTTCAGGATCCACTCCAGAAATACTCCATCCATCCACCGATAGGTACCATAACCATGCCAGCAACATTTCATGATCAGCAGTATCAAAGACAGTTGAGAGATCTGATAAAATCTTTGTGGACTCGTGGTTCTTTCCATTGTCAGCAAGAAGCTGGCAAATTGTGCCGGTGGAATCTCTCACTCACACTCCTACCACTAGATTGGCCAATGTGAAGGAAATCTGAGTACTCTAGGTATTGTCAGAAGTTGCTTTGCCACAATCTTCTCTATTCGGCTTCTGCTCCCAAAAGAGATGAGGTGATAATGATTAGTGAGAGGTGTGTGTGTGGTGGTTTTGGGTTTTTTTGAGCAAGGGCCTAATGTTATGTTTTTGTATTAGCTTGAGAGTAATTTACAGCAGGGGGAACGGGCTTCACAGTTGTGGCAAACGTGGAAGCACTCACTATGGAGTGGAAAGCACATGCAGAGGGATTCAGCACTTATGTCATTTGGTTTCTCTAGGAATCCCTCTTCACAAAACTGTTTCCCAAAAGGATTGTGTATGTTCTTAAGACTCTCACACACCTGATATTCTAAAATGTGGTTCCAGTTCAAGTAGAGTGAAATCCTGGCCCCATCAATATCAACAGCAAAACTCCGATTGACTTCAGTGGATTCTGAGTGTCAGACCAATGTTCTACTTCAGAGAGCAAGGAGAGACATTTTGTCTTCTGTGCTGGGAAATTTTAGGTGTGGAACTGCAAATGTCTCAAAAGAAATTTCTGACCGCAAAGGAGAACATGCTCACAAAGTTCACTGATTTCTCTCCATCACAGAGGGGTGGTTGGGGCTACCTTCAATATATGGACCTCTTTGCAATACCTCTACCTACTAAGTTACTGTTTTTTTACACAAGAGACAGCCCCTGTACCATGGAGATGAACATTGATATCCATGAATACCTTTGCTATTTCATAGGGAAGGACTTTTACATACACCTTGCATGGTTTCATAGATAAGAAGCCTGGCCAATCTGAGGAGATATGTGTGTTCCAAGATGCTGATAATGACTTACTATCTGAGAGAGATCTGTTTCTCATCCCTACTGGATATGATAGTGCTCAGCCCGTTAAGTTGAAGGTTTCTCCACATTTGATATCCTAGCACCTGGGCACATCATCTCCCAAGTAAAGTCCCTGTCTTCACTAGCTCCTGAAAGGGTAGAAATAGAGAGGTTCAGTGCTTCAAGGTAGCTGCTTCAAGTTCTCCCGTCTGCTCAACAGGAGTTTGTTGAAATATATGTAACTGACTGGTGATGAGGTTCTTCACTAGTGTCATATCTCTTGCCTGTAAGGCACCTTTTCCTGCTTGGGACAGGCCAGTAGGGCAGAGAATGCAGAGATATCACAAGAAAATTCCATTTATTTTGTCAGAGTAGCTATACCTAAAATACCAGCGGCCATGGCTGCAAACCAGAGTGGTAGAGCATGGATGGCTCAAAACTCTCAGATCAAGAAAGCCACTAACTAATATTTATTTATTTATTTATTTGGAAAGTGACTTTTAACTCATCATTGCCTGGGGCATGGGCAGGCTAAGCAACAGAGCTCTCAATCAGACTTCACTATGTGATTCTTGAAGGCCAGGACCTTTTGGATAGTATTAAATATGCTGATATTCAGCAAATGATATTTCCATAGCAGCAGGCAAAGCAGACAAGTTTTGAGTTTATGTAAAATAACTTGCCAGGAATAGAATTGGTATCTTGTGAAAACTGTTTTGTTTTTAAAGCTCAAAGCAACTGGAAATTAGTATGATTAACACAATATTAGCCAAATTATTTTCTGCACCTAGAGGATGACCAAGGTATGGAATGGTGATCTATAGTGTATTTAGACTTTACTCTTGTGTGACCAGTAGAGGGAGCTCACATTTTGCTAATCTGTACTTCTGTCCACATGAGTGCATTCATTTCTTATTTAATTAGATTGTAGATATTCAACCTAATTATTATAAGTGGTGTAAATTCTGTTTTAATTATTGAACTTAATACTGTAAAACAATAACAACTGTCCACAGTTGTTTACATTTTAATTCTTTTTAAATTGTTATTTAAAACTAAGTGAATACTTGGAGTTACACTGATTTGGAATGATTTAAATCCTTCTAGCAATTAAATACTTGCTTTTTGCTGCTTATATATGTTTCACCTGTCATCAAATCATCCTTATCTATTATCTGGAAAAGTTATAACTATAAAAGTTGTACTCTTATTTCTTCATAATTACATGCTCCGAAGTGATGGTATAAATTACATTTTTTCTGAATTTGACATCAGTGAACCCTGAGAGATGATTTCCTAGACACAGTAAATGACCTCTGAGCTCTTTGTACAAATGTACATTAAGATGAACCATGAAATGAGGAAATGATCATAATACCGGGTTGAGTCCTGGAGCTAACTGCTTTTAGTCCTTGACCAATACCAAAAACACAGTGATAGGTTGAAGTGATTAAGTGGTGAGATCCAGTATCTTTTGAAACTCCATGTCTGAAAATCCAAGAATATTGATCATAATCAGAATTAACCAAAACAGTAATTTTTATATACGTAGTCTTCCATTGCAATATGGTCTGTGTTTACAACAACTGCTATCTCTGTGAAACAGTACTTTTTATATTTTCTGAAATCTTCATATCTCATCTTCCAAATGGTATAAATTAGTGGTTTTTGACCTTTTTTGTTTGAGGACCCCTACAAAATTTCAAATGGAGGTGTGGACCCCTTTGGAAATGTTAGATGTCTGTGGACCCCCAGGTTGAAAACAAATGGTATAAATCATATCTAACTGTCGGTTCATGAACTGTTAGATATGGAAATCATAGTTGAAGTAGGATTTAATGGGAAGCAAGGTGGTGAGCTAGTGTGGTCATGTGTTTAATAGTCTGTCTTGCAGCTTGCCTGGTCTAACTTTTGCATGCAGAGAGGTCAGGTGTCCATCTAGATCAGCAAAATACTAGGAACAGAAAAGTGTGTAGTGACTATTGCCTGAATGACTAGGCTGTAGAGAGTGGAGGCTTTACCTAGAATGCTCATAACAGTGCACTGTTTACTAAAGTATTGCTTAAATTCATTTGCAGCTACATAGGGATTGTAATATTTTTTTCTCATCACTGGCTGAGGACAGTTTGGAAAAGTTTATTCGTTCCAGAACCACTTGCGCCAGTCTTCTAAACTAAGGCTTCCTCTAGAGATACTGTTTTCTTGTTCTTAAAGTTAACTTTTTAAGAAGAAGTTTTTAAAAAAAGCCACTCTGGTGTGTATTTATTAAATTTGTGGACTTGATTATTCTTGGTATTGTTTCTGTGAAGCCATTAATGTGTTTCCATTGTTTTAGAATCTTTCAGTGTGCCCTGAAGATGAATCAATCATCATGTCCTCCTTTGTAAACACTATGACTTCCCTGAGTGTGAAACAAGGTAAGTCTGTTCAGATGAAGAGCTCAAGCAAAAGTGGACTAGAGCTTAGTCTCTATTACTTTGAAGCTCAGGCTTTCTGGTGTTTTAGGATCAGAGATCTTTTCTCTTAATCCCATTCTGTATGGTGGCTGCTACTCTCCATTCTTCTTCCTCCTGTTTGCTTCCTGTTGTCTTGTGCAGCCCCATCTGCTTGATGCATCAGTGCGCATTCAGCAAAGGGAAATTTATTGGAAGGAATCCTGATCTCTGATTTTCAGAAATTAGTATTCAAGTAAGTTTCACATTGCTGTTGCTGGCCCAGCTATAAATGGGAAAGAGTGTACCTGGAATCTTAAGCAGGAGTGAAACACTTAAATCAGGCAAAATGCACTTTCATTGCTGCTGCACATACATTGTCATGGTGTTCCACTGATTTCAGTTCACAGAATTTGGAATGCCGCAACACAGCATCAGTGATTAAGTGAAAGAGGAGGAAGAAAAACAGTGGGATAATAGAGCGTTGAAAGTATTCAAAATTACTTGGTCTTCTCTGTAAAATGCACAGTGGGCAGAACATCTTTATTACGCAGTGGGCATATTAGAGCAATGTCATGTAGTGGTATGTCAAATTAGACTACTATAAATTCAATTTCTGATAGGCATGTTAACCTAAGGGACTCCTTATGTTTAATCTTTAGTTACCATTGTCGGTGCGCACAATCTAGGGTAACAGTGTATTGTATTATTGCTTTTCTTACTCTGAGGGGACCAGAGTCCATTCCTTGAGAGGCAACTTCACCTGTTAGGCTGTGAGGAAGAGGTCTGCAAAGCAGCTATGTGGTCCTTATCATACATTTACCAGGCTTAGGATAGACACACAAGCCTTTGTAGCTGCGACTTTGACAAAACTGTTAGTTTTTCTGGTAGTAGTCCCACTTTTTCATTTAAAGTAAGTGTTATTCATAACTCATACATATAAATGCTTATCCACTCAAAGTCAGTTTTATTCGCATGATCATATACGCTGGGTTGGAATAATTTTAAGTAAATTATCAGACCAAATCTAACCTTATTCTCCTAAAGCAGGCGTGGGCAAACTTTTTGGCCCGAGGGCCACATCGGGGTTGCTAAACTGTATGGAGGGCCAGGTAGGGAAGGCTGTGCCTCCCCAAACAGCCTGGCCCCCGTCCCCTATCCGACCCCTCCCACTGCCTGCTCCGTGACTGCCCCCCTCAGAACCCCTGACCCATCCAATGCCCCCCTCCTCTCCTTGTCCCATGACTGCCCCCTCCTGGGACCACCTCCCTCTAACCACCGCCCCCCTCCCGGACCTTCACCTCCTATCCAACCCTCCCTGTCCCCTGACTGCCCCGACCCCTATCCACACCCCCACCCCTTGACAGGCCCCCTGGGACTCCCACGCCTATCCAACTGCCCCTGTTCCCAGTCCCCTGACCGTCGGTCCCTAGCCACCCCCTGCTCGCTATCCCCTGACTGCCCCCTGAGACTCCCTGCCCCTTGTTCAACCCCCCCGCTCCCTTACCGTGCTACTCAGAGCAGCAGGAGCTTGCAGCCCTGCCACCTGGCTGGAGTCTGCCGCACTGTCTGGCAGGAGTGGCAGGCCAGCTGGCGGCGTGACGAGCTGAGGCTGCAGGGGAGGGGCCGAGGCTAACCTTCCCTGCCGGGAGCTCAGGGGCTGGGCAGGACAGTCCCGCGGACCGTAGTTTCCCCACCTCTGTCCTAAAGGAAGTGTACATTAAGAACCTTGGTATTAAAATTGTCCTTAGAAAAATTATTGAATTTTTGTGTTCATATTTACTTTTTAAAGATTTTATTTTAGTCTGTGTTTTTTTCTGATGCAGTTGAAGATGGAGAGGTGTTTGACTTCAGAGGAATGAGATTAGATTGGTTTAGATTGCAGGTAAGTTTTAAATGTATGTACTTCTGCATGTATGTTGTAAGGAATTACTTGTTTTTAAATTATCTATTATTGCCTGTTTAACTGTGTTTAACTTGCAAGTGAGTGACGGATATTGAAAGGAGGGACAACTTAATATACTGCTACAAAATAAAATTTATTACAGATCAGAAAGAAAATCATAAGGTTTTTAACTGAGAATTAAAAAATTAAATGCTCAAGTGTCTAAATACTTCATGCTATTGCATGGCCAGCTATATTAACAAGGTGTCGTTGTATATAACTGTATTATATTCCATTAGATTGATCATTGATTGCATTTGAGATAATCAATATAAATAGCATATCTAGTATTGTCTTAGTGGTTTTCACGTCAGTAAAATATAAGGGAAGCTTAGAGTGTGATTGTTCTCTGAAAAGTGGCTCTAAACATGTCATTGTCTTCTGTGTTTGTTTCAAAGGTTCCTTAGTTCCAAACTCCTTCCCTCCTCCCCCCCCCCCCCCCCCCCCCCCCCGAGCCAAATAAATGTCAGTACTGGAAATTCAACCCTGGATCTGAAAGTTGTTTTTTCTGGCTCTTGCATTATCACCAGTAATACAGATTCCTCAAGTTACCTTCTGATCTTATTTACACTTGTACAACTTTTCTCTTATGAGTCTGCACAGATGTAACTAATGGCAGAATTTAGCCCTACCATTAGAACTTAGTTAACAAATCTGGTGCTTGAACCAAAATAGAATACAGCGCGCTCAGTCCCAGTAATATTGGCCCTGCAGTGCTAACAGGATTAAAAAATAATTAAAACTTATTTATGTTTGTAGAGTAAGTAGATGCAATTCTGACTACACACAGTGAAACAAATCTGTTGAATGACTGCTGTTTATACATAGTCACTTGCCAATGTATGGCCGTACTTTTCATTGTCTTTTATTACACCCTTAATTGTAGTAGACCCCAAATTACTTTTACAAATGTAAATTGAAATACAAATTTTGCATAGGTAGAGCTTTCCTTTGCCTGAAATGTGACATCTGTTTAAGCATCACATTGCCATACCACGCAACCAATTAAGGAAGAAAGCGAAAAATACTGTGCATTGTTGACATGGAAGAATATTGAGATAGGTAGAATGAAATTTGGCATAAACATGGGTTTTGGGCTGCTACTCTGAAACAAAATCACTGTAGACTTCCAAATATTAAGAGAATAATATTCAAAATAATATTCCTGTTCTTGAGTGTTTTATTGGAAAGAAAAGCAAAATTCCAGATTGTCAAGTGGCAGGCCAGTCATCTTTCTGGGAAAGTATTTTTAAGATAGCATAAAGTGCCTGGTTTTCCTCAGCTGTGCAAAGAAGCTGTAAAGACAGGATTGGAAAAACCTGATCTCCCTTTTAATGTAACTGTTTTTCACAAATAAAACACATTCTCAAAGATCTTTTTGGATTTGGGCCCAGGAAATCTTTGGCTACAGATGTAATGTGTCTGAAATTCTTAAATTAACTTCCTCGCATGTAACATCTGCAACAGTAGCAGAGTAACACATTCTGATTGTAATTGCAGGGAGCTGCAGCAATATTTGTTTTAAAAAGAACTGGAAGGTCTCTTCAACAGAACATTAGTAGCCAAATCTGAGGTATTAGATCCTCAAATGAACTCTTTGTTGTGATAGAAATAAGAAAACTCCTATTTAAAAAAATATTTCACTTTCAACAAAAATTGGTTATTAGCGGGGGAAAAAACCCTAGATTTTGTTATTAGTTAAAATTAAGCATAAATCTGAATACCATTACATATCAGACTCTTCTCCTGTAGTGCATTAAATGGAAGGGTACCATCTATTTTTAAATATAAATGGAAGCTAATATAAGTAATAATAACTTGTCAGCCATTGATGACAGATAATTCTTGCCTTGCATTTTTTCAGCACTTTTCTGTAAAACATGAATTTCATACAGGCATACTGTAAATCCTGCTTTGTAACTCACCCTTTGCTGATATGAAGAAAGAGAGTAACTATAATATTGTCTGCTAAAGGGGGCACTGACAACTTGAAATCTAATCATTTTTTTAAAAGTTAGATTGTTATTACACCTGTTCCTGAATTTCCTTGCCAATTTTTATTTAATCATTTTTCTACGTTTTACAGTGTCTCTCCAATTGCTGCAAGAAAATACACACAAACACACGGCTTATGATTCAAAAAGTGCTGTGGGCTGCGCAAACTGAAAAATAAAGAAAGTTAATGTTTCTCATATCTTACTTATAGTAATCATTGTGTACTTTATAACAATAGCAAAAACAAAGCAGAATTTACCATTTCTTATTTTACTGTGCTGAGATTAGACTATATTTATAGAGTTAAAATGGAAAGCAGAAAAGAGTGATTAGAGATTTTATTGGGTATGGTGATTAAATAGGCAGATTTTCCTAAAGCCTAATATCCTAATATCAAATTTTCCATAAAACATCTAAGTTGAAATCCTGTCCCCACTGAACTTCATGGGAGTTCTGCCATTGTCTTCAACAGAGTTGGACTATCACTACTAGCATGTTAAAAAGGAAAGTACATGACATTTGTCAGAGCTTTTAGACCTTTTTTTTAAAACTCTGATTATAGCTACCATTTAGAAGCACAAAACTGAAATCTTTTTTGCTACTCATTTGTTTTCCATCCATCAGTCACTGATATGTTGTTAGAAGACTGTTCATGAGTACTATCCTGCTGATGTCTTTTTGTTTTTAAGGAGTGAATTTAAGCATTTATTTAAATGCTATACATCAAGAATTACATACACAACAAATGCAGGAAAAATTATCAGGTTAAATTTGGAGTGAACTAGCCTTGTCTTGGGTCCCTTTTGGCCCACCTATGCTTTTTTAAAATGGGAAACTTATAGTAGAATCCTAATTGGGATTTAAAACTGTAAAATTCATTTAATAGCTGGAGATGCAGGAGAGGATGATTGTCTCCCATCCTCTTCAGTCTTTGCAGAGTCAAGCTGCTTTTTTGCTTCTTCAAAGCTGTTCAGGCCTCCACCCATTTCTTACATTTCTGCTTCCATCTCTTCCTATATGCCTGTTCAAGCTTCTTTTCTGATTTCACATTGTCTCCTCACCTCACAGTACCACATGCACCTGGAGTGACCTTGCAATAAAATGTATGGCTGGATTCTTCCTTCTGCTCTTTCAGAAACTTTGGAAAGTGTTACGCCATGAAGCATTCTGTGTTGTGTTTTGTTGTCATATTCACTCCTGCCTTCAGATTGTAATTTCTTCAGGACTGCTATTCAGCACAAACCAATCTTGGTATTAATGCTTTGATCCACTGTTCCATTTCTAGCTCCTATCTCCACTTCTTGACTGAAGGCAGGATCTACAGGTGATATGCTAATAACATCGGGAAAGAGCAGCATTCCTAGAATTAACCAAGCACTGTCCAAAGACTAAGCTGAGATACTGTTTTGGCTGAGATGTTCCCTCTTCTACTAATAAGCAGGCTTTCAAATGGACGTTGTTCAGATTCTTATCACATGCAAGAGATTGGTTTTGCAGAGCCTACTAGCCCAGGAACCTGCTGGCTTATGCCCATGCATTGAGAGCAGGGAGTGAGGTTGAGCCTCTCTGATTTTTTGAACATCTTCAGTCAGGGACTGCTGGCAGAATTGGGTCCAGCTCTTCCTCATATCTACTCTTTCCCTACATCTGCAAAAGAACATGTATAGTTAGTAGGAGAGAGAGGTTCTTGATGTGTGCGAAGTGGGCTTTTTTGAATTGCAGCGTCCATCAGGGCTGTGCATGCAACCTGTGTCTTTTAGTGCTAAGACATAAAGGGCAATTTGACTGCAACTCCTCCCTGAGGAGGAGTTGGGATTTACCACCTGTAGCAACGAGACAAAACCCAGCAAGCATCTGACCTGCTACTCCTATGGAGCTTCAGACTTATAGACTTTAAGGTCATAAGGGACCATTATGATCTTCTAGTCCGACCTTCTGCACAAAGCAGGCCACAGAATCCCACCCACCCACTCCTGCAACAAACCCCTAACCTATGTCTGAGCTATTGAAGTCCCCAAATCGTGGTTTAAAGACTTCAAGGTGCAGAGAATCCTCCAGCAAGTGACCCGTGCCCCACACTGCAGAGGAAGGCGAAAACCCGCCCAGGGCCACTTCCAATCAGCCCTGGAGGAAAATTCCTTCCCGACCCCAAATATGGCAATCAGCTGAACCCTGAGCATGTGGGCAAGACTCACCAGTCAGATACCCAGGAAAGAATTCTCTGTAATAACTCAGATCCCATCCCATCATAGGCCATTGGACATATTTACCGCTAATAGTCAAAGATCAATTAATTGCCAAAATTAGGCTATCCCATCATACCATAACCTCCACAAACTTATCAAGCTTAGTCTTGAAGCCAGATATGACTTTTTTGCCTCCACTTCTCCCGTTGGAAGACTGTTCCAGAAATTCACTCCTCTGATGGTTAGAAACCTTCGTCTAATTTCAGGTCTAAACTTCCTGATGGCCAGCTTATAACCAGTTTCCAAACTGTTTGGTGAAGCAAATTTGTCTTCACCCTCCTTATTTTTGATTTGTAAATTTCCCCATTTTCTCCTCTTCTCCCCCCCCCCCCCCCAAAAAAAAAACCTCCCACCCCCTTCATTCAGTTTCCAGTATTTATAGCAGGGGTAGATGCCTTGGGCCTCCCACCATGGCAGACTGCAAACTATCAGGGTTTAAACCCTGCCCAACTCGGGCCAGACTCATCCCCATTGTTAATGGCCATAGTTCGCAATTTTTCTGATTCAGGGCGAATACAAATCGATAATGTTTAAAAAATTAAATTTAATGTTTTTAAATTTTAAATTACATACAGATATATTTTTAAAAATAAACCTGTATAAAATTAAATTTGAAATTGACAACCTGTGTGAAGGTTTAGTAAGAGATTTACTATAATCTATTAAAATTATTTGAATTGAGAAAAAAATAACTATCAGGATTGTTTGCCGGATATAACCCTTTAGGAGCCACCTTGCCTCATTCAATCAGGCTAGGTCCAGTATCACCTCAGACAAGTGGATATTGGATGTCATCACCTGTAGTTATCCCATTCATTTGTACACCCTCCTGACTACTCACCTCCCTTTCCGATCCCTCTTCAGGGACCCCCTCACAAGCCTTTAAAAAAAAAAAAATGCAATACTTTGCAAACTTCTCTACAGCTCCTGTGTAGAGTAATACAGAAGGAGAGGGTTTTATTCCCAGTAATTCCTTATTCCGAAGAGAAAGGGGAATCTTTGTCCTATCCTAGACTCAGAAGACTGAACAGATATATGCCTCCTCAGATTCAGGATAGTAACACTTGCCTTCATCATTTCATCCATGTCTGCCCATACTTAGATGCCTGGCTGATCAGAGGCAGATTACTGCAGGAGGCAGCAACGAGCCTTGAATATGCTGTATCCCTGTACATCTAGCTGGGCTGCCTAATAAGCTAGGAAAAAATCACTTATGCAAATTGCAGATGATAGTTAACAGGAGCCCGGATCAACTCCAAATCAGAAAAAAAATAATCTGCCCAAGGATAGGTTCCAGTCATTACAAGACTCAAATTCACATCGGAATGAACTACCATCAGTGTCTTATGTCCACTAGGAATTTACTGTGAGATAGCTAATGTACGTTAGTTATGCTATATAACACACACCCTTTTTTTGCAGTAAAGACAAAGCCTATCTTGAACCAATTGCCCATACTATAGTCTCACCTACCCATGGGTGGAGATTGTGGGGACATAGAGGGGCACCCCTCCCCCATCCTAGATACATCTCAGAGCTGATGAGTGGGTGGGGTCAGGGGGATGCTCAGATTTCTCCCTTAGTCCTGCTTCCTCCCCATGGAGGAATGTTGAGGAGGCAGGGCGACACAGTGACATTCTGTGCCTCCCGGTCACTGTGCCCACGTGGGCTGTATAAGGGGAGGGCAGGGAGCAGCTCCTGTTGACTCACCACACAGCCCATGTGGGGAAACTGACCAGGCACAGAGCACCTGGAGTTGCTGCTCGTCCCGCACCTCCTCAGCCTAATGGGAGGCACAGAGGAATGTGGAGGGGGTCAGCCAGGTGTCGTTTGGTAGCAGGTCAGTTTCTCCCTCATGGGCTGTGTTGGGAAGGGCAGGAAAGCTGCGACCTAGGAGAGGCAGGCGGCTGAACTGCTGCCCAAGCGTCTGTGCAGTGTACAGCCCAGGTGAGTGACAGAGTGAATGACTCCTGTGGGAATTGGAATTCTGCGTCTGGCTCAGCTGCTGGGGCATGGTTGGGAGGACGGGACTTCCTCTTCCCTTGGAACAGCTGGGGCCGGGTCAGACCCACCCCCAGGAGCCTCCCTGGCTGCATGAAGCACCGCATCCCTCCCCTGCTTCATGCCCCCATCACTCCTCAGCTGCAGCGGGAAGGTCACTGTATGGGGAGCTTACCCCCCCCATCCACCCAACACCCTTGCATCCAGACCCCCCCCCTGAGCCCCCTGCACCCAGACCCCCCACATCAACCCACGCACCCAGACTCCCCTGTTGAGCCCCCTGCACTTGAATCTCTACCCTGCTGAACCTTACCTCCCCCCTTGCCCCTCCAAACATAGAAGTCAAACTACACCTATGCACTTAACCTCCAATTCATTCTTGGTTTCCATCCACACACCGCTTCCGGACTTCTTGGCCCATGCTCTTTTTCCTGTACAACTTGATATCTTCTCTCAGTCTACACTTTCCTCTCCAAAAAGTCTGATTTGTTTAAGGGAAGAGGCAGAGAAGCGGAAGGATACTTTTGGCTCTGAGATGGTAGCTTAGCAGTAGCTCTGCGGGAACATTCTGTGCTCTGCTGTGACAGTACTGCTTGGTCCAGAAACTTTACCCCCTGTGTTGCTGTCATACCATGCCTTCAAACAGGAGATGATGGCAACCCCTTCATATGGAAATTTGATTGTAAAGTGGTGTGGGTTCTAAATTTAAAAAAAAAAAGAAAAGGGATGTGGGATGAAGACAGGGATTTACTCCAAGCTTTGATATTTTTAAAAAGCATGGGTAATATACGTGCTTCAGCCACTCTTTAAAATTGCGTTGGGCTGAAGAGATGTTTAATAACTTATATACAACTACATATCCACATTATTTGACTGAGTTAATTATAGATATAAAAATCTTAATGTTATTAAACTATTGTCCTTACTCTGTTATGTCCTTACAGGCCTACACCAGTGTGTCTAAGGCTTCACTTAGTCTTGCAGACCACAGAGAACTTGGAAAGATGATGAACACAATTATTTTCCACACAAAAATGGTAGATTCCTTGGTGGAGATGCTGGTGGAAACATCAGACCTTTCTATATTTTGGTATGTCATTAATTTGACTCTAGAAGCTTTGTCTTTATAACTTTGGTTATGTTAAGCCTCTTACACATGCAGTTTTTAAACAGCATATCATCTAGGAAGATCCAGCAATGGGAGAGTAGATGATAGTTCCTGGTTTTCTGTTTACAGTGACTTTAGCCAGCAGTGATTTTTGTTGTGTTCCTCATTGAAAATCCGTATAGCAGACGTATGCTTTGATTCATTAAAGGGCAACAGCAGTCCCCATGGTTATCCATCATTTGCCTAGCTGATATGGAGTTTGCCCTTCAACATGTACATTTCTCATACAAAGCTGATAAGCAGGCGATAACTCTGCTTTTTATTTACTTATTAATAGATTTGCAATACATTTATCGTAAGGATCCTGGCTAATAAATATATTATACTATATAAAATTCATCAATCAGTGTCAACTAAAAAATACCCTCCCCTCCCAAAGTAAGCTGTATTTAACACCACAATACTTTATAGTATTTAAAAACAAAATCCCTTGCTCAGAACAGTAGTATGGAAGTTGGAAAAAGACTTTTCACCAGCTACAGATTGTAAATTATATTTCACCCTATTTTAATTGAGAAATAGCACTTGCTTCTGGATTGTGGGAGCCAAATAGAAGACTAAATTTGTTAGTCTCTAAGGTGCCACAAGTACTCCTTTTCTTTTTGCGAATACAGACTAACACGGCTGCTACTCTGAAATAGAAGACTGTAAACCACTTTCATTTTCAACTTCAGGACTCAATTTTACCCTCCAGGGAAAAGGGGAGCTAACTGGAGCAAATCTGGGGTGTGGTGTACAAGAGAAGGGGAAAACAAGGCATGTTTTCTCTCTGCTATAAAATCAGTCTGGCGTCAAGTGCCTGGTAAAGGATACATTTTATCAGGAGTCCAAAACTTGGACTTGAACTGGTGCTTCAAACCCTACATTTCCTTCAGAAATGCTTTTATTCACAGAGTGTTAATTAGAAATAGCTAAGTTCAGTATTTATTTTTGTATCTCCCATCCCCCCACCACCCCAAAAATCCAAAGTGACTAGAATTAGCACTGAAGTTGAAGCAAAACCTTGGTTCAAGAGCAAAAGTTACATTAGAAATGCTTTATAGATTTTAGGGCTAGAAGAACCATAAGTCATTTTCTAGTCTGACCTGCATGACACAAGCCATAGAACTTCTGTGAATTAATCTCTGTTTCAAGACCAGTAGTTGTGCTTGAACTAGAGCACGTTTGAGAAAGTCTACTCCAGATTTTAAAATATCCAGCAATGGAGAATCCAATACAACCAGTGGTAAGTTGTTCCATTGGTTAACTACCTTCACTATTAAAAATGTGTCTTATTTCTAGTTTGAATTTGTCCAGCTTCAACTTTCAGCCACTGGATCTTGTACCTTTGTCTGCTAGATTGAAAAACCCTGTAATCAAATTTCTGTTCCCTATTTAAGTGCTTATAGACTTTGATCAAGTCATCCTTTAATATTATCTTTGATAAACTAAATAGAGTGAGCTCCTTGAGAGTATGTCTTCACTGCAAGTGGAGGTGTGATTGTAACATGAGTAGGCATAGCTGTCTTAGCTTAAATCTAGCTAGCATCGGTAACAGTAGTAGTGTAGGTGTAGCAGTACAGGTTAGCAACCAGCGTATGTAATCTCAGGCTCCCCAGCAGGCTTGTACTTGGGAAGCTAGTCCATGCTGCCGTATGTACGCTACTGTTGTTGCCCCTTAACTTGCAGTGTAGACAGACCCTGAATGTATCGCTATCAGACATGTTTTTCAATCCTTTAATCATTCTCATGGCTCTTCTCTGAATCCTCTCCAATTTTTCAACATACTTCTTAAATTGTGGACATTGGAACTGGATTTAATATTGTATTAGAAGTTGCACCAGTGCCAAATACAGAGGTAATATCACCTCTTTTGTCCAACTCAGTATTACCCTGTTTATACATCTGAGGGTCATAGTACACAGTAGTCCTTCAGGCCATAGGATTGCACTGGGAACTCTTGTTCAGCTGATTATCCTCCATGATGCCCAAGTCTTTTTCAGAGTCGTTTCCCAGGATAGCGTCCTCCATCCTGTAGATACGGCCTACATTCTTTTTTCCTAGATACATGACCTTACATTTGGCCATATTAAGGTCATATTGCTTGTTTATCCCCAGCTTACCAAGTGAGCCAGAGCTCTCCGTATCTGTGAAGAATCATCTTCATTTTTACCAGTCCCCCAGCCTTTGTCATCTGCAAACTTTCAGTTATGATTGCTATCTAGATCAGCGGTCTCCAAACTTTTTGGCTCGCGCACCCTCAGGGTGACCTGCCGCAGGTGCACCGCCAACGGAAGAAGATCGGAAGACCTGCCGCAGGAGGAAGAAGAACGGAAGACTTACTGCAGGCGGGCCGCCGGAGGGGAACGCCAGCCGTGGACGTGCAGAACTGCTGCCGAAGAAAAAAACGTCGGAGTGCCGTCCGGTCGCGCTACTGCCGCGCCGCGCACCCCTTGGGATCGTCTCGCGCGCCCCCGTTGGGAGACCACTGATCTAGATCATAGATAAAAATGTTAAATGGCATCAGGCCAAGAACTGATCCCTGGGAACCCCACTTGAAACATTTGCCATTTAAAATTACATTTTGAGACCGATCAGTTAGCCAGGCTTTAATCTATTTAACTTGTCCTGTTGATTTGGTGTCCATCTGTTGTTGTTCTAAATGTTATAGCAAGTCAAATACCTTGCAGAAGTCTAAGTAAATTACGTCAGCCCTTTTACCTTTTATCAACCAAATTTGTAATCTCATAAAAAAATCCAGTTTTGACAAGATTTGTTTTCCATAAACCCGTGTTGATTGGGGGGGGGCGCACACACACACATATGTGTGTGTGTGTGTTGTGTGTGTGTGTGTATGTATGTCTAAATACATTTAATTCTTAATCCGAACCCATATTGGCTGTTCTGTTATTTTGTGTTGTGTTAACACTTTAATCTAGATAGCATTGGTAACAGTAGCAGGATAGGTCCAGTGTCATGTTGGAACATGGGCTAGCAACCAGAGTAGGTATCCAGAATCTCTTGAGGGCTTGTCTGGTTGCTAGCCTGAGCTGAAGCCCATGCCACCATGTCTACACCGCTGGTATCGCCAGGCCTAGCCAGATTTCACCTTTCACTTGCAGTGTAGACATGACTATGGAATCCTCCCATGTTGGATGCAACACTTTTTGAGTTCTAAATTTATCATCTATAACTTTAAGGAGCCAGTCATCCTGTTCTCTGTGATTTCGTAGTCTGTAGCAGACACCAACTATTACCCGATCTTGTGCTTTATCTATTAGTGCATTGATCCATAAGTATTCAAGATCTTTTGCTTCTGAGTTGTCAGCGACTCAGAAATAGGTAATGCTATTCCCCTCCTCTTTTGCCCGCTCAGTCCTTCCTAAATAGGTTATAACAATTGATTTTTAACATTCTGTCTTGCAAATCTTTCTGCTAGTGTTCAGTAATGTTAATTAGATTGACTTTATGCTCATAGGTGAACAATTCCTCTAGTTTATTACCAAAACTCCTAGCATTAGTGTATAGAAGTTCTTCTTTTCATGTGCCTTGCTTAATTTTGTTCTTGACATCTAGCAATTTTGTGCTAAACTCTCTTTTCACCATTCCCTTTTGTTAGTTTAATGCCTTGAGGACCAAATTAAGTTGGTATTATGCACTTCTGAATCACTTTGTTAACAAGGACATTTTATTTGATGGAACATGCCTACATTAATGGGACAATAAAAACTAAAGAATCTCTCTGGTGGAAATAAAATAATTTTTAGTCGATTCTGCGGACAGTGGGGAAAATTATAGTAATTTTGATGGATATCATGTAAGAGGGTACTATGGTTGATCACAAAATCAACATGGCACATTTAATTGGATTAAAAACTGGCTAGCTGATCTCAAAATGGAATTAAAAAAGGGAATCCTTGAACAGGGGTATCTCAGGAATCACTTCTTGGCCCCAGCACTATTTAATATTTTTATCTATGACCTGGAAGAAAATATAAAATCACTACAGATAAAGTTTTCAGATGACACGTTGGGGAATGGTAAATGAAGAAAAGAGGTCACTGATAGAGTGAGCTAGATTGCTTGGTAAACTGGGCATAAGCAAGCAATATGTGTTTCAGTATTTCCAAATATAGGGTTGTACATCTAAAAACAAAAAAAAGCTGTTTGGCGCATTAAAAATCATACGGTATTTCATAGCTGAGAAATACAGACTGAATACATAGCTGTAAAGCCTTGCAGTGACATTTCTGGTGTCTAAATGTGTGCACACACACTTTCACTCTTACCTGTCAGATGAACTATGTTTTGTTAGAAATCCAACCGTAATCATTAGAGTTAATCTGAGTACATGAAGACAGCATTACAGCCTCTGGCAGTGTTTACAATATTTGTTTGCCAAAAGGTAGCCATCAGATTACATTAATACTAAATTTTAACTTCTGTTTCTGAACAGTTTTTATAGTCGTGCTTTTGAGAAGATGTTTCAGCAGTGTTTGGAGCTGCCCTCTCAGTCGAGGTATTCAATTGCATTCCCGCTGCTTTGCACCCACTTTATGAGCTGCACCCATGAGCTGTGTCCAGAAGAGGTAATTTCAAAATACTTCATGTAGATGTTCTTGTGTGAAATTAATTATCTGTACTGCCTCGTTTAAAAAATTTTCAGCTAATTAGCACTTAAAAAGCACATCGTACTGATGCATCACTGAAATGATGCGTCCGTAATACCATTACGTTAGTTTACAGAAATTCAGACTGAGTGGGAATAAAGCAAAATATTGTTGATGTTGATCACATGTTGGTTTATTAATAATTAGCAGTTATGTTAGCCCTTCATTACCACGGTATATGAGCATTATTCTTACCATTTCAAAGAAAAGGAAACTAAGGTGCAGGGGTTAAATGACTTTCCTTGGGTTACTCAGTGGGTTAATGGTGGAGTGTAGAGTAATACCGAGGTCTCTTCCCTACTAGTCCATTGTCCTATCAGCTTCTGTAAAGTTCTCTTAAATAACTTAAGTTTTGGCAAAATAAAATATTGAAAATTAAGTATTCATCTAAAAATATTTTGGTTTGTGGCAAGGGGAATGAACTGAAGTGAGTAGGTTAATCTGTTTGGTTCCTGCATTGTATATCGTTAGTATCTGGTTATGGATGCTAATTGCTGCCATATGTCCATTTAAAATGTAAAGACTGGTTTTATAAATAGTTTGTAAACATTTAAAAACTTGTATCCATATAATGAAAAAGGAAACAAGCAGCTGATATCTCTGTGCCTTATGTTATAAATTATAACAATTTATCTGAACAATATTTGTACGGCACTGACTGTGAACTATAGTATTATGCAAGCATTCATTACGCTGTGACCTACCTTTGGATAGAATGATAAAGAAAAGCAAGGATGATTCTCACGGAATTCTTTACATTTTCATGCTATAATGAAATATATCTTTCAATACACTTCGTAAAATTTCATTGACTTTGGAATTACACCAGGGATGAATCTGTCCCTCCTTGTTTGGTG
Source organism: Caretta caretta (assembly GCF_965140235.1). Taxonomy (NCBI): domain Eukaryota; kingdom Metazoa; phylum Chordata; order Testudines; family Cheloniidae; genus Caretta; species Caretta caretta. The sequence continues at coordinate 48,096,081 of NC_134216.1, read as the reverse complement.
CCAGTAGAAGTATTCCTTAGTACAGCTCAGAACTAATCTGAAAACACTTAAATGAATAAAAGAGATTTATTGAAATATGCATAGTTTGGATTTCCCTTATTTAAACGTTAAACTCCTTCTCCCACTATATCTATACCACTCTTTCCTCTTTCCACTCAGCTTTAAACAGCTGCAAACTTTATTTACATTGGAGAACCACAAAAAAGTTTCCAGGAAAATTTCCATTCAAGACAAAGAAGCGTCTTTCAGAACAATTTATAGGAACAGTAAAGAGATTCAGTTGCTGTCTACTCTATAGTAGTTACTGTAAATTTAGCAATAGCCAGAAAATGTCACTACAGCTAACACACAGCTTGAATTTAGTGCATTAATTGTGTAATTTGGTCACAATTACCAATTTGAAAAATTAATCTATATTGTACTGTGTAATGGTACTGTAAGTGTTACAAAGTAAACATGACTAGTGAAAGAAGGGTTTTCATTGAGGCATAATACTAGAGCTGTGGTGAGCAAAAACCAAATATGCTAAATCCCACAAGCTGCGTACAGCAGAGCTGCATGGCGAATCTTTTCGGTGGCTTAAGTGAACTAAGCGTACGCCTGCACAGCAAGCAGGATCCCATGGCAGTGAGGCTGAGACCCTGGGTCTACAGACTTGGAGTTTCGCTGCAGTGCTAAGAATAGTTGTGTAGCTGTTGTGGCTTGGGCTATGAAGCCTAGGGAGAGGTGTGAATTGGTTCACTAGTTTCAAAGTCGTGAATATTGTAAGTTTCTTTAGATATGCAGTAAGATTTTGTTTGATCTGTGGTTTAAAATGTGTGTTTGGGATGTACAAGCACAGTAGGTCTATCGTTCTGTTTCAAATGTTGAAGCCACTATGCAGTACTTCTTTGTACTCCAAACTTGTGTGGACTTCAGAAGTTCGCTAGGCCTAACAAATGCTGTGGTGGTGGTTGTTCACTCCCTACTTCCCCAACATCCCAACAGGCCCCATGACCTAACGTAACAAGCACAGGTCTGGGAACCCAGAACACTTGAGTTCTACTCATATCTCTTCTGGCTGGCATTGTTAACTTTTTACAAATATTTAGTTAGGCCTCTGAACACCACTAAAAGGAGATTAATATCATTATCCACATATTACAGATGAGGGAAACAGAGTGACTTTCCCAAGCATACCCAGCTAATCTGTGCCAGAACTATAAGGACTAAGGACCTCTGATGTGCATATCCTTGACTAATCCACTAGACTGCAGTGCTTTTGAGGCTAATCACTTAAAGGTGATCTGCAAAAACTAGTGAGAGAAGGGGGCATATGTGCTGCTTTGATGTATGAAGAAGGGGCAGGAGCGTTTAAATTAAAGTTTACTCTGCACTTAGGGAATTTTGACAAAAAATACCCATTGTAAGTAGTGCGGGTCCACTGGCATTGGCAACGTTGGTAGCCCCTGACTCACTCACTGGCTTTGACAGTTTTCAGCAACTATTGAGGAATGGTGTATGTAACTGAAGAAATGTCAAAGTGGCTTACATGTGTTTCTACATGCCTAAATGTTGACAGTAACTTTAAGCTCTGAACATGTGATATCTCAGATACGTGTTGGATCCGTCATTGCCCATGCTGGAATTTCATTTGTTTTTAACAAATATCGGGCATTAGACAGTTTGTTTAAATACATTTTATAATGTTCCCTAGCCATCAGTTGACCTACTTCAGCAGTATGTTATTGCGGATGTTTGTCTGTAAACATGTGTGACCTAGCCCACTTTAAACTATGGCTATATTTTAAATAAATAGTCACAGAGCATTTTAATTGGGTGTCTTCTCTCCTGGCTTCAATAGCATTGATAATTCAGAGAGAATAATCTGTTTACCAGAGGAAGTATCGGAATAAAGCTTGTCACATTCTGTTTTCTTCCAGTATATTTTGTCAGCTACTCCTGGTTTATTTTTCAGCTCTAGCGACCAGACATGGGTTGTTTCCCACCAGTCAGTGATTATTCTAGTGATTTGCACAGTACTCAAAATGCTTAAAATAAAATAAATAAATAAAATCAAAAACCTCTTTGCTGTTGGATATGAACAAAAGGTAACCCAATGGAAAAGAAGAGTTGACAATTCCAGGAAGTTACTCAGTTTTTTCATGTTTTTCCATGCCCTTTGAAAATGTTTTTTGGGGATTTTTGTTTTTTGACTTGTAATAGCCAACCTTTTGGTTAAGGAGGTGCTAAAATTTAAATTAGCTGCTTAAAAACACTTTCTTTAACTTTGTGGGTTTTTTTGTGGTGGACGAGGGAAAGAAGATACGGAGAATCTTTCTTTGACCAGTCTCCTTTATTAACCACACTCAAAATAACTGTTTAGTAGTGCAGCCGTATGTAATATACTGGTAGTATGTGCACGTACATTCATGCGTAGCACGTACCGGGGAGTCACTGCCCTCTAGTGGCTAGCCGGTCGAGGAGAAGATAAGGGTTGTGTTACTATTGCAGCAGCTAGGGAATATCTCCCTTAGCTCAAGTGATGGAAGTTTTATTTTTGGAGCTAAAAGACCAGGAATTTAGTCCTAACTCCTCTATTTGCAGTACATAGATCTGTTGCAGGTATATTATAGGATTGGCAGAAATTTGGAAAACAATTTTTTTTTCTTTTTCTTTTTTTTTGATAGCGACATCATATTGGAGATCGCAGTCTTTCCTTGTGTAACATGTTCTTGGATGAAATGGCTAAGCAGGCTCGAAATCTTATCACAGATATTTGCACAGAACAGTGTACGCTGAGTGACCAGGTGAGAATTAATTTTGTGTTATAAATAGGTTTTATTCATTTGAGGCAGTTCTGAGAAGCTTGTAGTTCAGTTCCACATACACTGTAAATGTTGGATTTAAAATAAATATTATCCATCATTATTTTTCAGCTGTGATTATGCTTAAGTATTGAATTAAACCCTACCAAATTCATGGTCCATTTTTGTCAGTTTCGCAGCCATAGGATTTTAAAAAGTGTAAATTTTATGATTTCAAATAATGATATCTGAAATTTCCCAGGGTTGTAACTGTAGGGGTCCTGCCCCAAAAGAGGGGTGGTCGTGGTGGGGTGTTGCAGGGTTATTCGGGCCGGGGGGAGGGTGTCACGGTATTGCCACGCTTATTTCTGCACTGCTGGTGGCGGCGGCGGCGCTGCCTTCAGAGCTGGGCATCCAGAGAGCAGCAGCTGCTGGCCGGGAGCCTAGCTCTGAGGGCAGCGATACCGCCAGCAGCAGCACAGAAGTAAGGATGGTATTGTTACCCTTGCTTCTGCACCGCTGCTTTCAGAGACGGGCCCTTGACCAGAAGCCGGCACTGTCCGGCTGCCCAGCTCTGAAGGTAGCAATGCAGAAGCAAGGGTGTCATCGCAGGGTATTGCCACCGTTACTTCTGCGCTGTTGCTGGCAAGGTGCTGCCTTCAGAGCTGGGTGCCTGGCCAGCAGCCACCGCTCTCCGGCCACCCAGCTCTGAAGGCAGTGCAGAAGTAAGGGTGGCAATACCACAACCCCCTTATAATAACGTGCGACCCTCTTTTGGGTCTGGACCCCCCGTTTGAGAAATGCTGGTCTCTCCCCAGGAAGTCTTTATAGAATAGGATAAAAATATGCAAAAGACCAGATTTCACAGTCTGGGACACGTTTTTCACGGCCACGAATTTGGTAGGGCTCTATTTATAAACTGATTTATGCAAAAAGAGGACTTATGCTGCCACAATAGGATTGGTGTTGCTTAAAAGGCTGTTGTGTGGTCTTTGTTCATTGTGGTGGTGGAGAGAAAGTGTTAATAGTAAAAGTTGCAGAGAGGCTTTCCAAAGGTGGGGATCGATGGTGGAGGTTTGGGAGGCAATGAGTAATGAGAAGGAAGGGAATTTTTAAAAATCACCATTAAGAACAGGAAGTAATGGCATAATTGACACTCAAACCATGTCACACCTTTATTTCCAAAAACTTGACTGACAACACATCTTTACATGGATAGCAGTTTAAGTTTTGAGTAATTCACCAAACTTGAGACCAGTATTGCAAATTGTGTATAATATAGACTTAGGGGTGTCAAGATCAGGGACAGGTTTAGATATGGAAGGGTTGTCGGGCTGTTGCTTTGTTGATTGGGGAAGGAAGGTGCTCTAAGATTGGGAGGATCTGAATTTGGCAAGTAATTTTGATGGACTATATTTAGGAAGTATAGGAAGAGAGAAGAGATTATTTGGTCAAAGATTTGATTAGGAAGAGGTGCCTAATGTGGGAAAGGTAAGGCCAGCGCTTTGGTGAAGAGGGTTTTGGTGGTGATGGGGAAATAAATAACATGAAAAGCAAATATCTAATCTTTGGTCAAAAAAACAGACCTGAAAGAAAGGGGAACCAGAGAGGGAGAAACCGGGAGTAGAAAGCATGAGAAAAAACAGATTGAAATCTACTAGGAATAAGATTATGCTATGTTACAGGTTGGTTGCAACCTAAAATTTTCCACAGCCCTCTGCTAAGTGTCTTGAAAATTTACTTTATTTTTTAGTGTGTACACTAGCTGCTGTTTATTTAGCATTGGTTAATAGTTCATGATACATCTGGGAAATCTACAGAGCCCATCAAGAAACTTGCGGTTGTGTGCACATCTATATACAAATAGAGCTGGGTGAAATTTTTTGACTAATAATAATTTATTCACTGAAAAGCACCGCTTAGGTCAACCCAAAACTATTCATGAATTTGATAGCCAAAACGTACTTTTTCTGGGACTTAAACTCACTCTCCTGAGAGGTGGGAGACCCAACTTCAGAGCCCTTCTCTACGTCAGGCAGAAGGGGTGAATTAATGTGGTATCTCCCACACCCTTGTGGGTGCCCTAAGCACTGGGCTGTACATTGCTGTACATTATAAGGGAGGTGGCACCATCATCACCACTTCCTCTTTTGGCTGTTTTGTGACTCTAGCCCAGGTCAAACAAAATATTTTCTTCACCAGAAATGAATTTTTTGTTGACTTTCTGATTCAATTATTTTTTTAATTTTCATTTTGCTTGACCCTTGATTTTTTTAAATTTTTTTTCAGAAATGCTAGCGAACCAAAACAAGTTATTTTCCCATCTCTTTATATAAATACACACATTTTTTTTTCATATATATCAAATTACTCTATGGCAATTATCCTCTTCTGTTTATTTCTCTAAGTGTTTAATCACTCTGAGATCATTTTCATAGCTGTATTCCTAATCAGTTTTTCCTTTTGGGCATATCTTGAAAGTGAATGAGGATGGGGTGGAGAACTTTGCTAAGCTGGAATTGTATACTCAACTAAACAATATGTAAAGTGTGCATTTCTTTGTGATTGAAAACTCCACCTGAACCATAGCTTTATTTTTAATCTAATAGTGTCTAAGATTTTTTTTCATCCTCTTTTAGCTGCTGCCAAAGCATTGTGCCAAAACAATCAGTCAAGCAGTGAACAAAAAGTCAAAAAAACAGACCGGAAAGAAAGGGGAACCAGAGAGGGAGAAACCGGGAGTAGAAAGCATGAGGAAAAACAGATTGGTGGTGACCAAGTAAGCACGTTCTCATGCCATTACTTTCTCCTCCTGCATTCTCCCCAATCATTTTGTGTAAACATTGATATTTTCTTTGTGTTGATTTACATGGTTAATTTTAGGACTAGTAATTCAATTTTCATTTTTTTGAGTAAATTTACAGCCATGTAAATAAAGGGAAGGGAGTCTGTGTCTGTCTGTCTGTCGTCTTTCCCCCCGCCCCCCATTGGCTGTGTGGAGAAGGTGGGGCTTACACATCCTTTAATCTGCCCCTTCAGCATTCTCTCTCCTGGGCAGCACAATCCCACCTGGTAGTTCTGCCCCACTCAGAATTTTGGCTAGTCTGTGGGGCAGGAGAGCAGTGTCAGTTGCACATTGCCACCAAACTACCATCTGATTTCCTGAAGAGCTAAATAAAGTGAGCTTGAGACACTTACCAAGCGTGTTGGTCTCCTTCCATCCTTTGAACCCCCGACTTGTCAGGTAAACTTCTCTGAATAGCAGCTGCCATGAGGGGTTTAAAACTATTAGAAAAGCAATGAGATAGGAACACAGCAAGAGAGGAGTGCATATGGTAAAGGGGACAAAAATACCAGGATGAGGGGAAACGATGGAAAGTAAGTAATAGTGCTTACCATTACAGTTGGAAGTCCTGAGTATGTGTGCACTTTGTGAAGGAAAGCTTGCTGCCACAGTCAACAATGGGGCATCAGGTGGCTGGCATAGAATCATAGAATATCAGGGTTTGAAGGGAACTCAGGAGGTCATCTAGTCCAACCCCCTGCTCAAAAGCAGGACCCATCCCCAATTAAATCATCCCAGCCAGGGCTTTGTCAAGCCTGACCTTAAATGAGTGGAGGGGTTGAGGGAGAAGGCTTACTTAGAATTTGTCTAATTAGTTAGTTTTAATCTTAAGAATTTTTTAATAACTTTGTTATTAAAAGACATATAGTCTCTTGACGTGATTGTTGGGTTACAAAACGTAAGTTAAGAAACCTCCTAAAGAAATTTTTCATTTTGGTGAACTGTGCAACAGTCTTTCTCTTCTGCACAGTATAGAGCAACACACAACCGTAGCCTCCTGCATTAGCCAGTTTTCTCCCAAAATCTGATTTTAAATTAACTAGGTGTGAAAAGCCTCCTCATATGATTAGTGCACACTGGTAACTTGTTTTTAAAGGGCAGAACTAGTTGATCTTACTTACAGAAAAATTGTCAGCAACACTCCCCAATAATAATGTATGCTTGTGTTTTTTTGAAAAACTTTTGTAATTTCTTATGTAATTTGTGTCAATTTTTTTTAAGCCTGGACAAACTGCACACTGCACTCTCTGAGCTCTGCTTCTCAATCAATTACGTACCAAACATGGTTGTCTGGGAACATACATTTACCCCAAGGGAGTACTTAACATCTCACCTGGAAATCCGTTTTACCAAGTAAGTGACGGCCAAATTAAATTTTTACTTCTCCAAGGAAAATGAATTATTTTTAATGTTAGAACAAAAAATATTGTATCTATTTCACAAGACTGCTTTTAACAAAGAACTGCAAAGCTTTAAAATAGCAAATTCTGAGAACCAAGATTCCAAATCAATTGGAATACATATGTAGGCATACAACATTTTTGAAATTTAAATTATATTTAAAACAAAATATTTGAAAATAAATTTCCTCCACTTACCTCCCAGATTCTGAGTTCTTAGTTCCATATTCTTCATAGGAGTCCATGACTACAAATACTAATAGTACAGAGATTCTCTTCACACTGGCACATCCCTGCAGTGCTGAACCTTGTTTCTGGTGTTTGTTTGGAGGGGGGACTTAGAAATATGAACTCAGGACCTGGCAAGGAGCCTAAAAGGAAACTTCCTTACATTTCCTTTTTAAAATAAGTGCTGTGTGCTGGTGTAATGGTTGCTTGATGCGCAACTAGGTGGGTTCTTGGCTTGGCTTTTCCCTGTAGTAAGTGGGTGCAGTAAAAGGAAAATTTCAACCTCTTGTGAGAATTTCTCATTGTAAGAGCCATCCCTGTTAATCAGGCTGGCGGTAAGCTTTGGTAGAGATTCTAACTATATCTTCTGTATTTCACATAAGGTTTTAGGGGGTCTCTATTGATCAGGACATGGTTTGAGGACACTTTTGTCTAGAACATTCTTTTGATACACTGGGAAGTGCTGGTGACATAAAGGGTAAAAATTGTTGACTTTTCATGAAGTCCTGGGTTTAAGACCCTAAATCACAGTGCTCTCTGTAATTTTATTTTTTGCCTGTGGGTGGGTAGTAAGTCCACAAAAATGCTGACTGATGGTTTTGAGGGGGTACTCAGGGCAGCCCCAAGCTAGAAATGGGACTGCAGAGTCTTCATTTTTTTCTATTTTTGATGTTAAGTGGTATTTCTTCCAGAGGCCTGCAGTTTCTTTATTCCAAGGGTTGATTTCCTATCCTATATAAACATGTTAGTTTTTACTACTTTAAGCTTGTATATTTCTTTTTGTGATTGAACTATTGCTTATATTGCTATGCCAGCTTTATTTTGTAATGTAAAACTTCCTGAAATAAGAAAGAATGCATCAGAGGCAAACTTGTTAAAAATATATAGTAAAACATTTCAACAATAAATGTCACTTGCTTCAAAACAAAAAAATTGCATTTGGTTTTAAATAAACTTCAATTCTGCTAAAATAGTCATTTCATGTCCAGCTCTTCTTGTCTTGCCTTCATAACGTGTATCACTATGAACACAAACTTGAGTGAGTAATTATAATCTTTAAGTCTACAATGACTACCAAAATACTGAATTACTTTTCAAGCTCTCTGACTCTATTTACTATATAAAAGCCTAATCCTTTGAGGTACTGAGCTCATTTTATGCCCATTAAAGTCAATGGGAGTGGAGAAGGATCAGGGTCTAAGCAGACAGCTGCCCTCTAGAGGGTTCAGCATGGGACTGTGAATCAGTCTGATATATGGTTCATGACTAGTATTGTTGACTTAATGTGTAAATTTGGGCAAATCAAGTTTTACCGCAGTTTCCCTGTCTGTAAATTAGGGATAATGATTAAGGTTACATTTCTGTCATGGGTATTTTCAGTAAAAATCAGGGTCAGGTTGAAGGCAATAAACAAAAATTCACAAAAGCCCGTGAATTTACAGTCAGCAGTTCTGGTGTGCTGCCTTCCCCCCACCCCCTGGCGGCTGCTCTTCTGGCAGCCCTGGGATGATAGCTGCTGCAGACCTGCCCCAGAAGAAGTCACAGAGGTCCCGGAAAGTCATGGAATCTGAGACAGAATAGTTCCTTATATAAAGCATTCTGAGATCTACGGACAGAAGGCACTATTTAAGTGTTGTGTGTTTTTTCAGACAATTTAGTAGGACATAAAAATCACTTTTGTGGCTAAAATCCTATAACCAAGAAATGCTTATGCAGAATCCATTGAGAAGTCCTGAGAACTAAAATAGTGAATGCTAACACAGTTGAAGGGAGCCCAGTAGGCTAACACTTCCTTATGTAGAAGTGGTATCTTTTAATCAGTTTTAAAAAATGAATATCAGGAAAAACTTCCTAACAGTGAGCTGTGGTAATAGTTTTCCAAGAGAAGTAGTAGAAGATCCATTAAATGAGACAATTAAAATTAGATTTGACAGACTAATTATAGATATGTTCTAGTCTTGAAAACAATACTGCACTTTACTAGGACTCCATTTCTAACATAATACATTATGTTTTGATTCAGGAAATTAAATTGTCCATTCTTAATATGCTAGGTTGTCTTTGTTTTGCAGTGCATGTAAATTAGATCAAAAGCTGATCTGAGGCCCCAGCATGAGTTAATTCTTTTACTTTGAATTTTATTGTTACTTAAATTTCCTTTTGTGCTTATTTTAATGATAACTTTTATTTTAAACCCTTTAAAAATATATAGAAATGGACATAAACTATAACAGCACCTTTGTACAAAGAATTTGTCCTAAATGGTGCTCCTGAGAATGGTTATAGATTAACTGGCTGGTGCTTCCTTTTAAGCCCAAGTATGTGTTTATGTGGTAGATAATTACAGCTAGTTTCTCTTGTGCAGATGTATTTTGGGAGCCTTTTAAAGTGTTTTCTTTACCAAATTGCTTGTGGTTTAAATCTTCTAGTTCATGGGTCATTCACTTGATGATAGACCATACTTCCCTGGGTGTCTTCATAGTGTTCACTAAGTGTTTGTGTTAAGAATTCCCATGCAATTGTATCTGAGAACATGTATTACGAGTACAGTATTCCTGCTGATTTCTCTTTTTGAAAAGTGCTGCTATCATGTTTTAGATCTCATTGAGATATTCAGCTAAAAGTTTGAATCCCAATCCTTTATACAGGCAGGAAGAATTAACTATTGCTTAATTTCATTAAAGTACAAAGGTAACTCTTTTCTCTTTAAAAGGTCAATTGTTGGAATGACTATGTATAATCAAGCAACACAAGAGATTGCAAAACCTTCAGAGCTGTTAACGAGTGTAAGAGCCTACATGACAGTACTCCAATCAATAGAAAATTATGTGCAGATTGACATAACAAGAGTATTTAACAATGTTCTTCTTCAGCAAACCCAGCATTTGGATAGTCATGGGGAGCCAACTATTACCAGTCTGTACACAAATTGGTAAGAATGTATTAACATCTATTGTGAGCTCTTTTTTTTACGTTTAAATACACTTAAAATCTAATTAAACTGAATAGCCTGCATTAGGAAATTGGGATTATGTATAGCATGAACACTTGCAAATTTGCAAGTTTCAAACAAGACAGATTTACTGTTTCTCCCAATAGCTGTCTAAAAACTCACTGAAGGCAGGACAAGGTCTAGGCACAGTTAAGCCATTGAAATAGGACTTCTGCACAAGGATGAATTTCACCCTTGCAGAACAATGAAACTTTGTAAATATTATGTGTAGCATGGTATCATTCTCATTGAACTAATATTTTTACGTGACTTTTTTTTTTTCTGTTAAGGTATTTGGAAACCTTACTAAGGCAAGTCAGCAATGGACATATAGCATATTTCCCAGCAATGAAGGCATTTGTGAACTTGCCCACAGAAAATGAGTTGACGTTTAATGCTGAAGAATACTCCGACATATCAGGTAAACGTTTTATGACATGGTTCTAGATGTTGCTTGTGAGGGCTGTTTTTCATGTGCTGGAGACTAAGATTTTTAGAGAGATTGTGGAATACCAGTACTGTTTTTAGAGAAATATTCTATTATACAGAAGAATTTTGCCGTTCTCATATTTTCTCTCCTAGCTACCCAGGGGGAAAAGTACCAAATTTTTTCTTGTTCTTGCTGAAACAATTACTGGCTATGTGATTTGACAAACGTGATTTGTTTTAAGTAAATGTAGTAAGTGAACTTACTACCCCAGTGTTGTTATAACTTAAGCTTTACCCTGTATCCAGTTTTGAGATTGCTCTGATAGAATGGTATTGCGACATGCATTATGGTTGTTAAATCATGACAAAATAAATGTCAACATAAAGACAATTGTTTTTTCTTCCTTAGAAATGAGGGCCCTCTCAGAACTACTAGGACCATATGGCATGAAGTTCTTAAGTGAAAGTCTTATGTGGCACATTTCCTCACAGGTTGCTGAACTTAAGGTAATGATATTTTGATTTTTTTCCCCTAGGCACATTTTATTTATAGTGCCCAAGAGCTATGCTTTGCATGTTATTCACTGAGTATTACCATACCGCACTAAAACTGAAAACAGATGGGATTTTTTTTCTCATTCGTATCCATCATCTGTGAACACATAGTACACTTGAGCATGTCTCTGTATCATATTCTCTCAGTGGTTGGACTACTCCAAAACACCCACATTTCTAAGAGCCTTTTCCTTTCAATTAACATTATGAATTTGCTACTACATTAGCATATCTTGCTCACTTTGATTGCACTTAATTTCAAGTAGGCTTTATTTTCTGCTTTGCTATTTTTAGGTCTTTAATTTTTTGACAGAATTATCCTTTCCAGTTTGAATGGTTTTCCTTTAAAATAGATGCTGAGTTTTGTTCAAGTCGATGAAATACCTGCTCAAATGCAAGTTGTCCTCAGAGATTTGCATAGTTTGAGTGCTTTGGGACTGCATTATTACGGTGTTTTCCAACTGAATGTTAAGACCCAGTAGTACAGTGTTCTCAAGTACAACTTGAAAGATTCTATTTAAAAAAAATAAGACCTCTTGTTACCATTTTACTATACAAGCCAGGTCACCTTTAGTCAGGATTCATGGGAGTAATTACATCCACAGAAACCCTTGCAGTGGTAGCACCTGTCCCATGGGTCTGGGCCTGGCTCCACGCTCCTGGCATTGTGATCTGGCACACAGGCTGCCAGGCCAAACCTGAACAGCACTGCAACCCTTTGCGCCTTGTTGTTATGCCTAGAGCAGGAGCCAGGTACAACCCTTTGGGACAGGAGCCAGTACTGCAGGAGTGAATGCATGGTGGGCTTTGTTCTCCGGCCCTCCCTTCCACAGCTAGTGTTAGTATTGTGTTGCCAGGGCAGAGGTGCTGCTGCAGGTGGTCAGTGCTCCCACCCCACAGCAAGGCAAAGAGGAGAGAGAGGAGTATACCTATTAAAAGGGGAGGGTGCATCTGCTGCTGAAGCAAAGGCAATAAATCTAGTGTGGTGCTCTGCAAAAGTTGAATGGAAATTAACACTATAAGTGAGTATTCAAGGAGTTTCTTACATATGCAATCAAATTCACAAAAATTAACACTGATAGTGGAAAGGTACATTTAATACATATTTATACTAACTCTTGTTAGGTGAACATTTAAAAATATCTAATAAGATTATTCTGATATTTTTGCCAGACAGTAGCTGGTTTATGCAAATAGGCTGTGGGCTATAAAATCTGTGCTATTCATGTTGTTAAACCCTCTAATATTGTAATGTATGGACTTAGTAGCAAGTTAGTAACCATATTGAGTCCCACTCAGGTTTTTTTTCCCACTTTAGTGATGGGTTTGCATTTATTTGGAACATATTGCCTGATGATGGATGCTGACTTACTGTTTTTAAAAACAAACAGCTTAAACTCTTTGAGAATTTTTGATTTCCCATTACATTTGTCCTTGAAAAAATCCTTTCAGAATACCATAACCCTTTTAAAGTGTGTGCACATCTATATATATTCTCATTCATTCTCTCTCCTCTCTCATATGCATTTTCCTTCATTATTGTGAATTTCATAATTTCAGTGACATTGAATTGCTACGATGTATGATATCCTTGAAAATATGAAGTTAGGAAGAGATATTGCAAGCTTTCCCATTTCCCTAAACTGTGTGTGTGTGTGTGACTGGTTGAACCCCCCTGGGGGTGTCACCTGGAGTGCTGGGATGCCACTGATTCAGACTGTTCTTTGGCATGTGTGTGGGGTACTTCTCTCCTTTTCACCTCTTCATGATGCATGGCTTGGGGAGAAGGATAGGGTATCTCATGCTGGTTCAGGGCATTGGAGCCATTGCTGTTACTAATGGTTAGTGAAGTTGGCAACATATTAGTTCCTATCTGAGGAACTGAAGTGGCTACTGCTTGTTGCCTAGCTGAGTAGCCATTTGAGGCTCCGTTTCAGACTTTCCCATCCTTGAACTGGTATACTAGATCTTTTATGATGCCTAGAGGTAGGCTGATCGCCAATTATGGGATTTTACCCAGATGGCAGAATTGGAAAAGGACCTGTATGGGTTTTCACCTTCCATCTGGAAGACTTCCAGGGTGGTTTCGGTGTTTACCTTCCCATTGTCGCAACTTCGGCAGTTACAATGCAGTTGGTAGATTATAAGGGATCCATTTGAGGTCCCTGTAACCCATTGGCTATTTGAACATTGGTCCTGGGCACAGTATTGCATGGTTAAGGAGTATACAAGCTGCGAGACACTGAGGCAGGTTCCCTTCTGTTATTTTTCCTGCCTCCAGTATGGAGGAGGGGAGCCCAGAGTCCCTAGGCAGGCCTGAGGGCATGGGGGCATGGCCTTCACAAACACCTTTAAGTTTGTAGTACCCAGTTGTTGGTGCTAGTTGAAGTCCGCAGTGGAACAACATTGCCAGGTAGTTTGGGATGGGTAACAATTTTGTCAAGTTGCATATAGTAATACTCTGGTATTTGTGTCTCATTGTTTCAGTGTTCACATTATTATTTTAATCTGTTGTTGAATTTCCATGCTTACCAATTAATGTTTCACCCTGTTTACTACATCATTTGAAGACTTATAAGGCCTCTTTTAAGATGTTTGGGAAAAGTCACTACTTGAGCCTTACATCTCCCTTCCCCAAATGTGCTTGGATACAACTTGCAGTCTCTTCATGAGCCTGCTTTGGTTGTAGAATCATGGAGTTCATCTTCTCTTTAGAGTACAGATGAAAAGTCAAAAGTTTTTATAGTTCTGTGTACTCCTGTTAATGAGGTATCATTTTCCCCCTCATGTTTTAGGCTGTGGCTTACTGCTACTCAGTAGCTGATCTGTACTGGCAGAAGTTTGCACCAATAGGACACTTGTTTTCCATGTTCGCTATTCTGAGACTGCTTATTATCTTCTAATCCAGTGTGTTCCCTTCTTCTGTGTTCCTGTTTTCTTCTCCCATTTTCTTTATGTATGTTCCAGCTTTGGCCATATTTTCAGGGGCATAAAGCACCAAATGGACTCTTAAAAAGTTAGTGTGGTGTCTAGGGAGAAGTAGGCATAATCTTTCCTCCACTTAGCAGTGTGCAGAGCTACATGGAGGTTGGCCTCTCCGTAAGAAGCTCAATTAACGTGTAAGACAATATTCTGTCTCTAAAGATAAACATCCGAATGGATTATCATTCATTTATTGTAGCTTCCCTTTTTATAAGAATAAAATAACCACTTCTTGCTTGTGGTGGAGGACTTGAGGTAGCATAAGTGTCTTACCAGGTGGTACCAAAAATGCCTTGTTGGATCCAACAGGTTCAGATTTGTAGCTATGGTTATGCAGCTTCATAGTCCTTCAGCTCCCTTATAATTTATATATTTGGAGAATAATTATTACACTTACTTGCTACAGAGATCTCTAGCTCATATGTGTTTATTTAAGGATCAAAGAAAAACACTTCCTTTACGTATTGTTTTAGCCAAAATGTGTTTGACATGCAGAAGAATTCTGGCTTTCTTTTAAAGTTGACTTACTGCTTGAGACTAAATTGCATGGATTTAAATAAACAATTTCATATTCCTTTTTCTTTAATACTCTGTTTTGTGATCGGAGTCAAAGAAAATAATCTTCGGAAAGCTGCACTGTTACTTAACGTTTGAATAATTTATGAGGACCAGATTATTTTAAAAAAATAAACTCTCTTGTTTTATACTAAAATGTGAAGCAGTCAAAATTTGTGAGAAACATTTCTTTCCAGTTAAGGAGGCTTCCTAAATTGACTGCAGTCCAACTGTCACCAAAGCATACATCTTGTGAAAAGAGCAAGGGAGTGGGCGGCTCTAAGAAAAAAGCTATTGAGATGTGAATAATTAGAATATTATTGACGTTAAATATAATTAGTAGCGTGCGTCTTTATACAAGGTTTATTTTGTGAAGTTTTACTCTAAGATCATTAAACTCACGTTGTGAAAGTGCACATTCTTCTGAAATATTCCTATCGGCAGTTTTTCTTCCTCTCTTGGTCATTCTGAGCTCTGTTTGGTGTACAATCAGGATTTACCAGAATAACCCTGTAGTTCCTTCAGAAGAAAGATAGTGGGAACATCTGGATTTCATGAGCTTGATTTCCTGCTTGCCAGATTGAAATGTCCTAAAGCATGCACCTATCTTTTTAACGAACAGCTGACCTGAGGTCTTGCTTCTCTTTAGAAACTTGTGGTGGAGAATGTTGAAGTACTAACACAAATGAGGACGAGCTTTGACAAACCAGACCAGATGGCAGCACTCTTTAAAAGATTATCATGTGGGTAACTAGCAATATTCTTTTCCTTTTTCTTTTTGTCCCTGCACTTGTCTGCATAAATAAAACAACATTGTGAAAAATATCCTCTCTGATTTTAATGTACATGAACGTTAAAATGTACATTTCATTCACTAGAGTTTCCTCATAATGTATGTGAACTGATTAAATTTTAAAAATTATCTGGCTTGTTCATGTGTAAACAAAATGAGATTTCAGTGTAAATTAGTGCATAAACACTTGGATATGACCATGAAAAGCTGGGGTGTCGGGGGGTGCAAAAATATGATTCCTTTCTGTCAAGGATGGGGACCTGTCATGCATTGGGATGAAACAGATCTTGTCATCCAAGTGTCACATCTAATAGCCATAAATATAATTCTTCAGAGTACAGGCATGTAGAAGTACATGCATACAGAGTAGAACTTGAAAAGAGTTTTGTGGATGCACCTGGTTCAAATAGGATTCCATCATGGTATATTGCTGCATCCTTAAGAACATAAGAATGGCCATACTGGGTCAGACCAAAGGTCCATCCAGCCCAGCATCCTGTCTACCGACAGTGGCCAATGCCCGGTGCCCCGGAGGGAGTGAACCTAACAGGTAATGATCAAGTGATCTCTCTCCTGCCATCCATCTCCACCCTTTAACAAACAGAGGCTAGGGACAACTTTCCCTAACCATGCTGGCTAATAGCCATTAATGGACTTAACCTCCAGGAATTTATCCAGTTCTCTTTTAAATCCTGTTATAGTCTTAGCCTTCACAATCTCCTCAGGCAAGGAGTTCCACAGGTTGACTGTGCGCTGAGTGAAGAAGAACTTCCTTTTATTTGTTTTAAACCTGCTACCCATTAATTTCATTTGGTGGCCCCTAGTTCTTATATTATGGGAACAAGTAAATAACTTTTCCTTATTCACTTTCTCCACACCACTCCTTTAGAAAAACAGGGGTGTTTAGGGCATTTTAAACTATGCAGAGAAGAGTGTTTACATCCAGACATTGACATCTGTGTGTAAACAAGCTCATTCTTTTGAAGTAGTCAATAGGAGTTTATACATTTATTGCCAGATACAAATATCAGCTACATACGAAAAACAATTGTCAGGTGTATTTTAGTTCTTGTGATTTATGCCTTTGTTAGAATGTCACCTACTTTCCAGTTGTTTCTATATTTTCCTACTGATATTAATTTGGGGTAAGATGTTTGAAAAGGCTTGTTTTGTAAATCTTGGGATATATTCTAGTTCAGGGGGTTCTTAAATATTTTTTTGCTGGGCCGCCCTTTGAAAATATTTCAGAATGTGACGATCCCCTTTCCTTTTTGGTACTAGACATAGCTTTCACGGCATCAGTGCGGATCCCGACAGAGCTAAGCAACTATACTATGCCACCCTTACTTCTGTGCTGCTGCTGGTGGTAGCTCTGCCTTCAGAGCTAGGTACCCAGCCAGCAGCCTCAACTCGCCAGCCACCCAGCTCTGAAGGCAGTGTCACTGCCAGCAGCAGTGCAGAAGTCAGGGTCACGTGGTAGGGTTTTGCCACCCTTACTTTTGCGCAGCCTTCAGAGCTGAGTGCCCGGCCAACAGCCACCGCTCTCCAGCTGCCCAGCTCTGAAAGCAAGGAAATAGCTGATCTCACAATCCCCTTGCAATAGCCTTGTGACCTCCATTTTGGGTTAGAACTCCAAGTTTGGGAAATGCTGTTCTAGTTCACTATTTTTCTTCTAATTCAGCTGTTGACAGTGTTCTGAAGAGGATGACCATTATTGGCGTAATCTTGTCTTTTCGGTCATTGGCACAAGAAGCACTTAGAGATGTAAGAAATAACTAAATTTATTCTGCATGACGTTAAGATGAATGAATATTATATTTAAATGTCTCAGCATTCAGGTGTCTTGTGTTTTTAAAAATAAAACTAAACTTAAAATAAATTGCCTTGTGGGTAAAATGCGTATGTGCAGAAACATACTGAACCCAAGATTCCCAGTTCTGCAAGATGAAATAGGCATTTTCAGAGAATTCATTGGGTACTGTTCAAAACCATTTTGCTGCTGCTGTTAGAATCTGTACGATAGTTTTGACAGTGTGTCAGCATGTGTTTTTCAACTTTAATAAGGTCTAAAAGCGCTTGTCCGCTTGGTAAATGCTAGGCTCAATTTTGAATATATTATGCCTTCAACTCTCTCATAGATTAATAAACTATCTGATACGCATAAAATAACTCATGACAAAGTAAAGTAAATCCATAATAAGTTAGTGTCTAAGATTATTTTTATTGAAAGAATTTTCTAGTTGCATATTTGTTTGTCTCTTAGGTCTTATCCTACCACATTCCTTTCCTTGTAAGTTCAATTGAAGACTTTAAGGATCACATTCCAAGGGAGACTGACATGAAGGTAATGTTTTTGGTTGAGAGAGTCATTTTTATGGCTTAAAAATATTGGGCAAAATCATTAACACTTGATATGAAAAATCCAGAAACAAAGAATATACTGTGAATTTATGCTATTGTGTTTATGTAACCTCTTAGTGTTCCAAGTTTTTGATAATAAGGGTCACATATAAGACTTTATGGAAGCATATAACAAAGGGTTAAAAAGCGAAGTTTCATTAAGGATTTAAATTGGTTAAGCAGCAGAAAAAGGACCATTCCTGTTTTAGTAATGATTTGTTGATGCAACTTGTTGATGACACGAAGTTCTTTTGGCTAGTAAAAGGCGGAAACTTCTTTTGGTTTAAACACATTAGGGGATAGAAGCCAAAGGGCAAATGAATAAATACATTAGTAAAATAGTCTGAATTTCGAGTTGACAGGAAGCTGTGAAGTTGTCAACAGTTTGAAGATTGCTGCCACAAACTGGGGGAATGTCAAAGCAAGGAGGATGTTTGATCTATTTAAAAGGATAAAAAAGTACAAAGCCTATTGTGCTATTTGGCAAATGATATGGCATCATTTGGGGAACTACATTTAGCTTGGTTTCCTCACTTCAAAAATGTAGCTGTAATTGAAAAGCCCCAGAGAAGGGCTAAAAAATGGCGTGAATTTATGGGATTATGTGTACGAGAGAGAAGTGCAAAAATGAGGATTATTTAGCCCTGAGAAGGGAAGAGTTAGACAGAAGGTTAATTGAAGTATGAGCTTATGTAGGGTATAGTGAAAACTGATAAATCCCTGCTTTTTATGCTAATTTATTGGACAAGGGGATAAGTCCGGTACTATAGCTAGATATAAAAAGGAGCTGGATAATATTGACCAAAGATACTTGTTTATTTTTCTATAACAGGCATAATTAACTCTCATACTTCAAGGCATGAGCAGGGTCAGAGTACCTCAAATTTACCACATTGCACAATTGACTGCTCATTATAGGGGATATTCTCCCCTTAAGGACCTGATAGGGGCTATTGTGAGAGGCCGCATACCAGACTTGAAGTACATATGGACTGCTCTGGTATAAGAGATGCCTGTCCTTTGAGTGATTGCACATGTCCATTCCACTGTAGGTGTGTGAGTGCTCCAGCACACAATTGTGAGAGTTTTTCCCTTAGCTGTACCATTGGAGTGGCACGAAGCCTCTGCTGTCTCACGCACTGCACACAGGCATAAAAGGCAAAGCCACTCCACCCCCCCTCAGTCCTTCCTGTTCCCTGTGATGGTTTTTGGAGGTGCCATTCATGCCTGTGCAAGTCCTGACTTCAGCTCGTCGTAGATATTGTACTAAGAATTTGTTATAGAGTAAATTGTGTGGTTTAACTTATTTTAGTATTTATTTTAAAAGAAGAAAAATGATTGTTTGACACCAGCTCCCACCTGGGCACCAATGTCAGTGTTATGTCAGAGAACCAGAGTTACGCCTCGTTCTCTGAGCTTCGAGTCCTAATACTCTTGTGGTACACCAATGCCAGTTAGTATCCTGCACCCTGGCTGTCTTATGTGCTTGGGGAAGGCTCACATTAGTGACAGGTGCAGTATCTGTAAGGGGTTTAAGCCCTTATCCAAAAAGGATAGGGCAGCTAAACTTAAGTACTTTCCATCGGAACCTTCTTCTTCAGTTTGGGTATCGAGCTCTTCTGCATCAGTCAACAGTGCTCCTCCAGCTTTGACAGAATTGAGAGATGGATCAATTTCACCAATGCCAAGAAGAGGGTACTGCAAGTCATCTAAGCACTCTGTACTGGGCACCTCAAGATTGGAGGCGAAGAGATTCGAGCTCTACCAAGTACTCGGAGATGCACTCAAAAAGAAGACACTTCGTGGAGCAAGCCTCAAAATGGGAGTTTGTTGACTCCAAAGCCTAGTTCAGGCCCAGTGAGACTGACTCCCGGTATGCCAGGTTCATCATTGTCGCATCAGATTCCGGTGCCATAAAATCAGAATGTTTTCCTGGTACCATTTACAGCTGAGGAGTTTGTGGCTGAGAGAGAGTTGTTGAATCTCTTGGTACTATCTTCCCTGGCACTTCAAGATTCTCTTAGCATCAGCACCAACGGTCACAGCTTCAGAGCCACACCATTGTGGGACCGTCAGATTCAACAATTAGGATACAGGTTAAAAATGGTACCATCTAGGGAAAGCTGCAGATGATTTCACAGGTATCCTCTTCTCCAGAATCTGACTCTACCTCACCGGTACTGATGGGGGGCAGACCTGCATGGTCTGAAGAATCAGATTCTTCTTTGGATTCTGAAGTGCGTTTTATGTGTGTCTCAGCCTGGACATGTCCAGTAACCTCTGTGTGTGCCTACCCACCCTGTTTTCAGCTTCAATTCCAGCAGGGTGCATACTTCAAGGAACCCTGGTCTGTGCACAGTTGGGGGCTAAAGCCATATCGGCAGCCTTTATGGAACTTGTGGGGATTCCCCCTCAATCAGGAGCATCCCCATCTCCTTCCCAACCTGCTTCCTCGGCTGGTTGAGAAGAATATTGATGTTATAAGCAGTCCACCCTATGTACTGGCCCCAGCACCAGGCAGGGACAGGACCCTTCTCAGGAGCTACCCCAAGAAGAGTTGGAAAAGGATCAACCCCAAGAGCCATTGGTATCTTCTTCCTTATCCCCTGATGAGGCTGTTTTGGTGGAACCAATTTCCCCACCACTGGATGACCACAAAGTCCAGCAGGAGTTGTTGAGAATGATAGCTTTGGCTTTGGCCATCCATCCAGAGGAAAAGTCCCTTGGGCTTGTGGACATTTTAATACCAGTGGTTCTATTAAGGATAGCTCTGCCTGTTAACAAGGCTGTTCTAGATCCTACTAAGGTTCTTTGGGAGACCCCATTGTCCCTGCCACCTATTGCAAAAGGAGTGGAGAGAATGTACTGTGTATCCTCTTAAGGATTTAAACATTTTTACAGTCATCCCCCTTCCTGGCTTCTTGGTAGTATCTTCCCTGGCACTTGCAGCAAATGGGTCACCAGGCACTGTTGGCCCCCCCTCCCCCGCCCGCCAACCCCAGGAGGCTTCTAAGAAACTAGACTTGTTCAGAAGGAAACTTTATTCCACAGGAGGTTATGGCTTCGTACTGCGAACCATCAAGCTCTGTTGGGGCGCTACAATTTTACCCTGTGGGATACATTTGTGATGTTTTAAGGGCAAGCTCCCAGATTATATTAAACAATAATTTCAGGCTGTAGTGGAAGAGAGTTGTTTCTAGAACAGCTGTGCAGGCTGGACTCTGTGGCTCGCTACATAGCCTGACCATCACTGTGTAACAGTCTTCATGGTTGCAATCCTCTGGTCTCTCCCCAGACTATTTCCGTAGGTTCAGTATCCTGTTCCCCCATGACTATCTTGAATCTAGTCTTAGCAAAGTTGATGACTCCCCCGCCTTTGAGCCTCTAGTGACCTTCTCCCCATTGCTCTAGGAGGTGGCATTTTTGATGGCTGTTACGTTAGCCAGGAGATTGGGGGAACTGAGGGCATTAATATCAGATCCTCCATATACAGTTTTCCACACAAAGTTTACCTTCATCCTCACCCAAAGTTTCTTACTAAGGTGGCTTCTAGTTTTCATATTAACCAAGAGATCATCTTACTAGCCTTTTTCTCCAAAACTTGGTCATAAAGGTGAGGAGAGGCTCCATGCTCTAGAGGTTAGAAGAACTCCATCTTTTTATCTGAACCAGACTAAACATTTTAGGTCTTCGACACAGCTGTTCATCACGTTTGTGGACAGAATGAAAGGCTGCCAAGTATTCTGAGTCAAAGGAGCTCATCTTGGATATCCAGTTGAATTTGGTTATGTTACCAGTTGACTAATGTGATGCTTCCAGATACTGTTGGGTCATTCAACTAGGTCCAAAGCAGCTTCTCCAGCCTTTCTGGCACACGCCCCGTATTAGACATTTGCAAAGTGGCAACCTGGTCGTCATGTCATATGTTTGCCTCTCACTACTCAATCTCCCGCCAGTCTAAAGACGATGCCAGATTTGGACGACTGATCTTTCGATCCATATTCAGATAGACTCCAAGCCCACCTCCAGTTTGGATTGCTTGTGAATCACCTACAGTGGCATGAACGTGCAATCACTTAAAGAATAAGAAACGCTTACTAACCTTTCCGTAACTTTTGTTCTTAGAGATGTGGTGCACATATCCATTCCATGACCTGCCCTCTGTCCCCTCTCTGTCAGTCTTTCCGGTGGGAAGGAACTGAGGAGGATCAGGGGCAGCTCCGCTCTATGCCTGTGCACAGTGTGAGGCAGCAGAGGGCACTCCTGCCGCCCCAACAAATACTGCTAAGTATAAAACTCGGAAACTATGCATTGGAGCTCACATACACCTTTGCAACACATCCTGAAGAACAACAGTTATGGAAAGGTTAGTAACTGTTTCTTCCATTTGACCCTTCAAAAAAGGGTATGTACAACGTATGCTTTTCTTGAATGTAGCAAGGGGAAATCATAGAAATGGAGGACTGGAAAGAACTCGAGGTCAAGTCCCAGCCTCCTCTGCTGAGGCAGGACCTCGTAAACCTAGACTGTCCCTGACAGGTGTTGGTCTGACCTGCTTTTAAAAACCTCCATTTATGGCAGAGGTGCCCAAATTGTGAGGTGTGCCACCTAAAGGGGGTGCGGAAGACCATTTGCGGGGTTGGGAGGGGGCACTGCTGGGTCCTGGGCCAGCCCCCATGGAGGGCGGGGAGGGAGCACCACCCAGCTCCGTTCCTGGCCCTGCCCCGGATGCCAGCCCTGACCCCAGTTGTGGCCCAAGCCTCGGCTGCCTTACCTCGTCCATGTCCCTCCTTCAACCCTGGAGCTGTGTCCCTGGCTGGGTGGGGGTGCGGACAGATATGGGATGGGGGCACGATCCTGAAAAGTTTGGGGACCACTGAGTTATGGGGATTCCATAGTCTGCCTTGGAAGCCTATTCCAGAGCTTAACTATCCTTTATAATTAGCAAGTTTTTCCTACTGTCTAACATAAATCTCCCTTGCTGCAGATTAAGCCCATTTCTTCTTGTCCTACCTTCAGTGGACATGGAGAACAATTGATTGCCATTCTCTTTATGACAACCCTTAACATACTTGAAGACTCTTATCAGATTTCCTGTCAGTCGTCTTTTCTCAATATTAAACATGTCCAGTTGTAACCTTTCCTCATAGGTCAGTTTTTCTAAACCTGCTCTCCTCCAGGCTCTGTCAAGTTTGTCCACATCTTTCCTAAAGTGTGGCACCCAGAGTTGGACGTAGTATTTCAGCTGAGGCCTCACCAGTGCCAAGTAGAGCAGGACAGTTGCCTCCTGTGTCTTACATATGCCCTAGAATATTAGCCTTTTTTTTAAACTGTCTCATACTGTTGACTCATTCAATTTGTGATAACCCCCAGATCCTTTTCAGCAGTTACCACTAACCAGTTACTTCACATTGTGTGGTTGTGCACTTGATTTTTTCCTTAAGTGAAGTATTTTGCACTTACTTGTATTGACTTTCATCTTGCTAATTTAAGACCAGTTATCCAGTTTGTCAAAATTGTTTTGAATTCTAATTCTGCCCTCCAAAAGCTTGCAACTCCTCCCAGCTTGGGGTCATCTGCCCATTTTAGAAACATACTCTCCATGCCATTACCCAAGTCATTAATGAAAATGTAATTGAATAATGCTGGACCCAGGACCAACACCTGTGGAACTCCACTAGATGTGCCATCCCGGTTTGAAAGTAGATCATTGATAACTACTCTGAGTTTGGTCTTTCCACCAGTTGTGCACCCACCTTATAGCGATTTCATCTAGACTGCATTTCGCTAGTTTACTTAGGGAGTATCATGTGGGACTGTATCAAAAGCCTCACTAAAAATCAAATGTTATCGGCCCCCTTCCATCCAATCTGTTAGGCCAGTAACCCTGTCAAAGAAGGAAATTTAGGTTGGTTTGGCAAGATTTGTTTTTGAGAAATCAAAGTTCGCTATTCCTTATTAACCCTGTTATCCTCTAGGTGTTTATAAATGATGTACTCTGTTAACTGAATGTTCAGCCATAGACATTTCATCATTAGAAGAATAAACTGGGTGTGGTTTTCTCACACATGTTATTCCTATATGAATGTGAGAAAAGGAAAGTATGATTTATAGGAGTTCGCTGTAGCAGGAAACTTCACTGCAGAACCCTGTGTCTGTTAGCTGAAGAAGCACAAAGTATTGTTTATCTAACCAAACTAGTATCAATTAAGGGTAAAGATAAACACTTGTGGTCAGTGAGAAGAAGCTTTACAGCTTAAGTGTGTTTAAGATTTAAGGAGCACTGAAAAGGTGGCCACTTTATAGGGTAACTTTGCCAAATCTGTGTACTTTATTAATACACCTGCTTGTAATGAAAGGTATTTGTGCCACTTTATCGCCTTCCTTCAAACTGTACAAATCCAGTAAACCATAAGTAAATCCTGTGATGTCAAACCTTACAGCACCAGATGTTTTTTTTTAAAAAGTGGCTTACAGCAGAAATGTCAAAAGGTATGTATACCAATAAACAACAACAAAAAGGAAGGCAAGGAAAAAATAACATGGTTTTATGGCAAGGTTCAAAAGGTTATTCAAACCAGAGGTAGGTCTCAGAAAATAGAGATCCAGCCCTCCTCGTGAAGCCAATAAAAGGAGCATAAACTACTTATGGCAAGTAATATGTAAGGTTAAAAATGAGGAAGGCTAGAAGATAATTAGAAGAGCAAATACTGAATGACACAAAAACAATATGAAATTCATTAAACAGATATTAAAAGCAGGAAGCTCCTGAGAAAAATGTTTGGCCTACTCAACCACCAGCGTAGACGGGCAATTAAAAAGATAAGGGACATTGCAATGAAGCTAAATGATTTCTTTGTATCAACCTTCACAGCAGAGCATGTTAGGAAGATGCTTTCTCGTTTTAGGAAATAAAGATGAGGTGTACTTCCAGACGTTGAAATATCAAAAGAGGTGGTGCTGGAACAGGTAGATAAATGAGAGGGGAACAAACTAATAAGAGCAGGATTGTTTACTTGCAGAAGTTCTGAAAGTACCTGAAAATGAAGTGGTTGAGCTTCTAAGAAAAATATGCAATCTCTCCTGGGAGACTGGATACTTTCACACTGGATCAGACCAGAAGCCCATCTGGTCCAGTGGCCTCTATAACTAGTACCAGATGCTTCAGAGCAGGGTGCCAGGAACTCTGTAGTGGGCATTTATGGAGTAGCCAGCCCAAAGGGGGAGTTTCTTCCCACATTGGCTATTGTTTGGCTTAAGCCAGAAGAATGAAAATGTGTCTTTCTGAGGAAAAAAATACTTTTATTTTTTTTAAAGTTTAATTGTGAATAGTCTCATTCAGCATATAAAAATCTAATTCTTTTTTAATCTTGTTAGGTTCTTGGCCTCCATGATTAAAAATTAGCTATTGTACAAGAGTTGTGAAGGGTAATAAATATATTTTTAAAGGGGTTTTAAAGAATGAGAGAGAGAGAATGAACAGGAAAAAAGGCAAATGTTTCAGAATATGATGTAAAAGAGTATGGAACCTGGGTGTTTATCTTTCAATCTGTCCCACAGGGGTGTTCAACAAAAACAAAGTTGTGAATCACTCATTTAAATATAAAATATATAGGATGTACAGCATTCTAAGACTAAGATTTTTCAAAAGTAACTATTGAATTTTGGGTTCCTAACTTGAGACACCTTATGTGGACCTAATTTTTCAGAAAGTTCTGAATACTCATCCTCTGAAAATAAGGACCCTTATAAGATGTCGTAGGTTGGGTACCCAAAATCCCTTGTCACTTTGAAAATGTTCACCTAATTTAACATTATTATAGGACCATTAACTTTTTCCTCACTCTTGTGCATTTAATTGGTAACACTGCATCAACATATGGTCTTAATTGGCTGTGTTTTTGTTAAAATACTTTTAAAACATTGTTTGACACGTCTGATCTGATTGCTTACATCTTTGTTAGCTTTACTTTCTGCATCTTTCCTTTCAGTTAGAAGAGCTAACTGGATGCTAAGATGTTTGTGCTGGAGGCAGTTGAGGAAAGTTACAAAAACCTTGTTTGCCTTGACAGCAAGAAATGATAACCTCCTAGCAAACCAAGTGCTGAACCAGCTGTTCATTGTAGGTTAGACATAATACAAATCCAAAGGTTCTTTATCATATTTCAGAGACTGAAATCCCTAGTGTTCTCAAACTCTGCAGTTTAAACATTTCAGTACAGCTGTGTTCAGAAATGAGATTTTTAGAGAACATTTGGTGTTTTTCACCTTGTAATAATTACTGTTCTGTGTCTCAGGTGGCAATGAATGTATATGAGCTGTCATCTGCTGCTGGATTGCCATGTGAGATTGATCCTGCCTTGGTTGTAGCACTCTCTTCCCAAAAATCAGGTAACAAGTCATATAATCTTTCAAAAGTATATTTAGCAATGCACTCTGACTCTTTTTGATGTTAAAAAAATCCAGAAACGCGTGCAGATATTTGCAGTAGTAAGCAAAGAGCTGTTGGTGGATTAATGGCTCTTCTGTATTGCCTCAGATGAGCCACGTATATTGCCAGGTGAATTTTCATTTGGAACTTAAGCATTTGCTATGCATGCTTCATAAAATGCACTGATATGTAGCCTGGAGTTTTGTGAGCCAGCTGCATTGGGGAAACTGCTCTAGAAATGGATAATAGGTGAAAGGTGGGTGAATGTAATGCCTTTGGGAAAAACTGGATTCATTTAAGGAGAGGAAGATATTGGGTTGTGTGTTGAGGATAACAGAAGGCAAATAGTCTATTTTCTGATGCACAGTAACTATTAAATCCTTTCCTCTCTACTATGAATGTTTAAAAATGTCAGATTTTAAGAAGCAGTTAACAAACCAATATTATGAAATATATGAAGGTTGTGTTTTATGCAAAACATTAACATGAAAGCAGACAAAGGAAAGCATTTTAAATTATGCCTGTGAAAGCATCCAAGACAAGTTGCCATAGAATCTGAAATTGTTACATTTGTTTTAAAGGGCCATTGCAAATCCTTCCAGTTTTCCCATTTTTTTAACTCACAATAAATATCCTTTTAGAGGCATAAAAATAAATGAAATTCTTAAAGCTGTTCGGCAGATATTCATTTTGTTCCCTATGTTTCTTATTAAACATTTTGATTATTCCCTTCAAAAGAAAAAGTAGATGACCGTGGTAACACAAATCTATGAATACATCTTATTTGCTTTGTTCTTGCTATTGGCTGGATGTCTATAGAGCATGGACCGTTAGAGATCATACCGAAAGTTACTTTTTTCCATTTTCTTAGTAGGGGTAGCTTTGAGGTGGGCAAAAATACATTTAAGTTCCTGAAGACATTTATCACTATTATTTTAATATTAAATCACATATTGGGTTCAAACAGCCTGAATGGCTTTTTAAAATGTCATTAGTAAATATTATTTAAAGTTTGTGTGATTCTGATCTCTCTTCCCTGGGTAGTTCTAGTACAACCTACCCCAGTAACTATGAAGGAGTTAAATTGTGTGAACAGGACATAGCATTTTATTTTAGCTCATTCCTTTTGGTGTTGGGGTCTTGTATTTTAATTCCCATCTGTTTCTGCAGTTGGATGGAGTGACTTACTATCATCAGGTTTCAGAGTAGCAGCCGTGTTAGTCTGTATTCGCAAAAAGAAAAGGAGGACTTGTGGCACCTTAGAGACTAACAATGCATCGAGTGCATCCAGTGAAGTGAGCTGTAGCTTATGCTCAAATAAATAGGTTAGTCTCTGAGGTGCCACAGGTCCTCCTTTTTCTTTTTACTATCATCACTTAGTCAATACATGCTGGCCTTTAATAGTGTGCTAGATACTGCAATTCACTACTTGACTTTTTTAACTTTATAGTCTCATTAAAGGTGGTGGCAATAATATTTCAGAAAATGTGACATGAATTACGACAGACCAAAAAGGCAACTTTCTGCTCCGTTGTCATGGGATAAATCTCAGAGTAGCTTTTAAATTGAAGAATTTTCTTCTTATTTTCAGAAAATATTAGTCCAGAAGAAGAATATAAAATTGCCTGCCTTCTCATGGTCTTTGTGGCAGTGTCGTTGCCAACTTTGGCCAGTAACGTGATGTCTCAATATAGCCCTGCCATTGAAGGTATTATTTATTTGGTGGTGGTACATTTTTGGTCTGAATATGTTCTTGTTGAAATACCTTGATTATTAATCTTTTAAGCGTTTTTTTCTCAAATGCTTGCTCTTTGGAATAGCAAAATGTATTTATTTTATTATCATATGCTTTATGGTGGATGGCTCTAACAGTCAGGTTGAACTGAATCTAAATCACAACAGAAACATGATTAGAAATCTTTAAAATCATTTACCTTAATCTTGTTTTGAAACATGATGTATTAAAAATGAATATAATCCACTTGAAATTTTGAAGACTAGATGCAGTTCTAAAATATGCACTTTAGGAGTTAATGTTTAACTCGCACACAAAGCAGATGACCTAAAACATATTTTCCATTTTGATTAGTCTAAGAATTTATATTGATTAGCATATGTGTTGTTTTAGTAACTGTTAATTTATTACTGCTACATTGGATTTGTGCCTATTCATATGCCTTAATGGTTTAATATCTCAGCTACTAAAAAAAAATTTTTTTTTAAATCTAGAAGGAATGAATTGTAAGTAGAATCATCGTCTAAGGAATTTTTGCTACTTTCCTTTCTTATTAAAAGATAAAGATCTTTGCCTCAAGGAAATTCTTTGTTTATAATCCACAAAAAAAATGTTTAACTCTTTCAAACTAAGTTTAATAGAAAAAATTGTCAAAACTGCTCCAAAACACACACAAATCACTTTTCAATAGGAATATGTGGAGTCTGTGTCCATTCACTTGACCCACTAAGTTTTCTTTCTTTGTCTTTACCAGAATCTGCTCTATATCCTGCACAGGACAAAGCTTAATTAACATAGGACATCTAGCTTGTCAATCATTTCCTTCCCCAGCTTTCCCAGAATTAGTAGAAGCAGCAGGAGAAAGCCCCAAATTTCTAAAGCTTTGAATTTCAAATTAAAGAAAATATATTATGTAATAATTTAGATGCACAAGATCCCATGTTTCAGATCTTTGTGGGCATAGCTGGTCACTTGTGCAGTACAACGATTAAGTGTGCAGACTAAGATTGCAATTGCCTTGTATTACTGTGTGTACACACATTTTTGTAGAAATTTATATTTCAAGCTTCTGTTTAATTCAACAATGTTAACTTCCTTGATAGGGACATATTTTCTTTCATCGTCAAGGTGTATAGGTATGTACACTGTAACTTTTAGATAGTAAGCCTAGAGTAATAGTCTGAGCTCTGCACATAAATCCATCTTTTCTGGGATTATCTGTAATGAACAGAAATTAAGTGTAGCCTAATGACAAACTTAAATATGAACATTTTATTTAGATGAATAGGGGGAACAATTCATAGCCTGAAGCAATAGCTCTGAGGGTTATCTGCAGATTTGGAAAGACAAAAGTGCATTGCTTTCCATTTTGGGAGGCTTTTTTCAAAACCACTAAGGGCTAGAAACTTTCCCCAGATTAAATGTTCAGAGCACAGGCAGGAGGGAGGACCAGAAAATGTCCTAAAAGAGAAGAGACAGATCAAGAACCAAAGAAGGGAACTGAGTCATGGTGACAGGCCTGTCTGTCTTAGCTGCAGTCTCTGTAAGTGGAGTGGCTTGTATGTAGTTTTGATCACTTCTCCAAGATGAACAGGACTTGTGTACATTTTGATAAATAAATTGCACTAGAAAATACCCTCTGTCACCAATTTTTCTTCCAGTGGCAGTCTGACTCCTCCATTTTGTAGCTCTGACAAGGAATCAGGCGAAGCTGATGGCCCGAAGAGGAACCCTTTAAAGTGGGGAAAGCTAGAAGTGCATGAACTTTCCCAGACCCTTTAAGTGATCCTACCCAGCGCACAAAAAAGTCTATATCGGGACTTGCCACTGACTGTACAAGATCAGAAGGATAAATGCATCGAATTTGCTATAGGCTCAGGTGGATGCCTCAGTCTCGAGGCTGAACAAAAAAGAGAGTTATTTTTGTCAGGGGGACAAATCTCCTTTACCTGGTGGACAAGCAGTCCTTGAAGAGAGGGACTCTGCCTCCATGGCCTGCCTTGGATATAAGGGCTTCCTTTTCTTGGGTGACTACGTCTGAGTTAGTCAAAGCTAAAAGCAGGACACAACGCTTTTTAGATGGCTTTTGTCCCTTCTTTTATCACTTTTTCCCCTTCTGTGTTCTACAGTCCGGAAGTGTAGCATCTGGCTTTGGATGTAAGCTATATATTCAATCTCATTCGTGCTGTGCTCCTTTTAGTGTCATTAAACTCTGGCAAGATCCTGGATATGGCCATCTAAAAAGTTGAACTAGCTTCAGTTCCCAAGCCAAGGAAAAGAGAGGGAAAATGTTATCTCAAAAGTACAGACTTCAAGATATTCTGGCCATATCTGAGTGCCTGCCATTTGTTTATCCAAGACCAAGGGCTCCTTCTATGTCTCCTGGCAGAGAGTCAGACCCCAAGTAACCTTCATATTTGCTCCTGCTAACAGAAGACTGAGATCTTGACAGTTAGCCAAATCTCAAGCTAATTGCCAGAGATTAGTTTTTCCTTAAAACTTGGACCAGTCACCCACTGACAGATGAGCAGAGATCATTCATGCCAGTTTCACAGTCAGATTCTCCTTCCCTGTCTACCATACAGCCTCTTCACTTATTTCACTCAAGTCAGAGAAGAGGCAATCTCTCTTGGGTATGACATGCAAACTGTTCACTCCAAAAGCTGTTACTAGTGTTCACCCATCAGAGAATTACTGACAAAGTTTTAGAGGACAGTCTGTTTTACACCCTATCCTGGACCGGTCTCCTCTCCAGATGAGTGTAAAATCCAGATTTAGAATGGAGGTCCTTCCCCTGCTTTATTCAAGAGATCTCTTTTGCCCCACAACCACCACATGGAAAATGAATAAATCCTGTGCTCATTGAACCTGAAAGACACCTGTGTGTACATGTCCATATACCCAGCTAATTACAAAATCTTTCATTTTTACAGAATTGAAAGTATTTTTCCAAAACATAGCTGTTCCCTTCATTCCAAGAGTCTCTGGGATCTTTCCCAATCATAGCCCTTAGGAGGGAGGGGATTTGAATTTTTGATTATGTATATGATCTCCTGTTCAATCCATATACTATTTTAAACACCTGAAATCATCTCACCTTGTGATTTTTAATGACCCTTGCAATGGCTGCATAAGATGGGCCTCTGTTGTGATAAACCTCTGTTATTTTTAGTATGTTACATGCGACTTACCTGCAATATGGGAGTAAAATATAATAGTGCATTTCATTGTATTAATTCTAAACATGTTTCCTTTGTAAGCTTTTTACTGAATGTGGCCTGGAGATCCAAAGCACTCACCACAATTGCTAGCACATTTCAAGTTAGTTCACTGCAAAACCTTGACCCTGTTGCAGTTACGAATTATGTTCCTGTCAGCTAAAACATTCAAAGAATCATTTGGTTTTGAGAAGTGTTGCTGAAATAATAACATGTCTGTGTTTTTGTTTAGGGCACTGCAACAACATACATTGCCTGGCAAAAGCTATCAACCAGATTGCTGCAGCCCTATTTACCATCCACAAGGGAAGCATTGAAGACCGTCTTAAAGAATTTTTGGCTGTATGTACAATTTGATAACCAGGGTTGACTGCTACAAAAATCAGCCTAAAAAACCAAAGCAAAACCCTAAACCTCTGTTGCAACTCAGACTTAGCTTTTAGATGTACAGTGGTCACCATTAAAATCCTCAACATTTTGCCTTTGCAAACTGATATTACTGTGGTATTCCCCATGCATAGTATAGAGTGCTACATTAATCTTCGTTGCCATAACATTTATAAAGAATTTAATAGAAATGACTTCAATTGATCTGCAATATCCGTTTGCTTCTGAAATAACAATATATGTGTACTTTGTCTAGTATTGGTAGTTATTTTCCCTTTGGTCTTAAGCTAAAGAGAAGAAGGCTAAATTATCCGCAGTAGTGTTTTCACAGTTTTCATTTTCATTTGGAGAAAATCAGATATGGGGACACAATCAGTTGGTTAATCGTTAGAGCTAGGTGACATTTTTTGGGTGAATGGTTTACTCACCAAAAAATACCATTTCGGTGGATCTGAAACCATTTGCTAATTCAACTCAATAGTTCTGGTTGGAAAAAGGTTTTTCAGAGTCAGCAGAGTGAGTGTGTGCGTGCGCCCTGCCCCCCTTTATTAACTTTAGTCAAGTGCATAGGGCACTGGGATGCAGGAGACCCAGGTTTGAATCTCCACTCTGGAGCAGCGGCTTTAAATCAGATTTCCCGCCTCCCAGGTGAGCATCCTAACCACCAGGCTATAAGCTAATCTTTTTGCCTGATTCAGAGGAGGGATTTGAATCTACATCTCTTACCTCCCAGGTGGGTGCCTTAATAACTAGGCTATAGACTCATCGTCATCACTCTCTTTGGCCAGTGACTATTTAAAAATTTGTACAAAGTGGAGCAGTTTCAACAGGAGAGATTGAGAGCAACCTGCTCTAGAATAGCCTATAGCTTGAGGGAAAGACCTGACTTCAAGTCCCTGCTCTAGAGTGGGGATTCAAACCTGGGAGTTCCACATCCTGGGCAAAGCCTGTAACCTCTGGGCCAAAGGTTATAAAGGTACTCAGACGTATATGGGTGTATGTTTGCTGACCCTGAAATGGACTTTTCCAATTTGCTGACGTTTTTAGAACTAAACCTAATTATCTTCCTGACTTTTTCAGTTTGCTGGCCAAACCAAAAAATCAGTTATTTGCCCAGCTTTGTTAGTCCATAAGGATTTCTTGAAGATCTATCCTTTTTCTTAAACTTTGTGTCAAGAGTGGATAGTTGTACTTTATTCTTAAGAAGTTAATCTCTGATTTAGTGGTCTGCAGATACTTTCAAAATTCAGATTGAAAATGTAATTTTAAGGAACTAACTATTTTACTCTCATTTATATTTAAACTGGTTATAAATTGTCTTAATTTTGATACACAGAATGCAAATGAATAGTACAAAGACTTAGATGTGTATAGATTAAATGTGTGATATTACAAGAGGTGGTTAAACATCAGTCAGTTGATATGCTATTACATGAAAGTTAAACTTGAGCCTGAAACGCATGTAGCATTTTTGTAGTGTGTGTGTATATATACTGTAATTACGTGTGTGTGTGTATATATATATTAAAAATAGAGTACATGATCTTCTAGATTGTAATGCAAGATCGGAAACAGTTAAGTATAGTGTATGTGAAATCAATGTTTATATCCTTATGAAGCTCCAAGAGATTTTCCACAAGATATATTGTACTTTTAGTTTATTATATGTTAGTCTGTCATAACAAGTAACCTTAGCTGACTTGGTGTATCTCTTGGATTGTACTTTTGACATTGAAGTTCTGTTTGTGCAGTAGCCATTAGGTGGAGTATAGGGCTCTAGACAGCCAAGAAAACTTGTGTAAGAGAATTAGTGGTGCCTTCAGTGTGAACTGGAGATCCAGGTCATATCTGTGATATGTAATGTTTTGGCTTAGTATATCTAGATTAATCCGGAATGACCTGACTCGCCATCATGCTCAAAAATCTGTCTCCAACACTTATCTGCTTTAGGATCAGATCTTTGTAACTTGTCAAATACATAAATCTGTGGTTTATGGTTTTGGGTTTTAGCATACTTCATTGTGTTTTTAAAATAGAAATTTAACTTAAAAATTGGCTCTCAGTACTTCAGGGGTACATACGGTTAAAATAACAGACGGCCAAGTAGATAGTCTGGTCTAAATTTTCAAAAATAGCCAGTGATTTTGAGTGCCTTTGTTTTTGGGTGGCCAACTTTAAGAAATGTGGACAGAAATGACAACCTTACTTAGGCATATTAAACATATTTTTGTGTGAATGTGGGGAGGCGGGAATCTGTCTTTATCTTTAATAGTTAGAGAGGTATAGTAGGCAGTACTTTTTGCAAAATTCTCACTTCTGGTAATGCATTGTTACTTTATGGAAGGAAAAAAAGCATCTTAACCCATTGACCTCATGAGCGGATATTGTCTGCCGCAGCTGCTTGTAGCAAAACATGAAAAATGGTCATGTCAAATTGTATGTGCTTGACAAGCAAAGGAAAACAGTGCAGTTTCATGTGATATAAAAACATTTTTGCTGCAAGAATTTCATTTTTGATCATGTGATCTAGATGGTACATGTGTTTTCTTTGACTGCTCAGACTGTAATTAAAGTACTGTAGTCACTGACTTTACTTTATTCAACTTGGTGTCTTCCAATTTCTTATCTTTAAAGAATTTTTTTTTTCACCGTTAGCTTGAGAAGGCCTGGAGCTCAAGAAAATAAACTGTGGGAAATAATTATCTTCTGATAAAGGAATGTACTAGATAACCTAATTGCTCCTGCCCATTGAAATTAAATATGGGAATGTTCTAAAAGATTTTTTGAAATGTGAATACTATCACCTTAGATTAAAAATAGACTTCTTTTTTTTTTCTTTTGGCAAATTATTAAACTCTTTTTTTGTAAGGGACAGTGATTCAGTCTTCAGGAATATTTTAAAGTGAAAATTTCCAAATCAGAAATTTAGATTTGTGAGCAGATATTTAGGCATGGGGCTGTTGCTTCATTGGCATGTACTAATCTTGAAAATTCTGCTTCTGGAAGTTGAACAAATTTATTTCTTATTTGTGTATTCTACAGTTCATGACAATAAAGTTAACAGTTCATTTCTGATCAAAATATTTTGTTGAAGTCTGTGACCCTGATCCTGCAAAGACTTAAGCGGGGGCTTTGATTCTTGCTGTATCTGGGCCTTTATCGCAGAAACAAGTAGTTTGGTTTGCCTACACTTTAACCTGCCATTGTCATAAAATAATAATGTATGCATTTCTTTAATTATATGTAGTATTAGAATTTGAGCATTTGATACTTTTTTTTCTCTCTCCACCACATCAGGACCAGGATATGGAATGATAAATTTTAAAAAAATTATTTGTATTGATCATGCAAGAAGAGTAAGTAAACGTGCATACATATTGGAAGGAAAAAATTGGTCAGTGACAAAACTGCTGACTTCATGAAAGCGAGGATTTCACCTGGAAATTCTGTGCAATAATCTTGTTTTTTCTCCCCTCAAATACGCATGTCAAGCACTGCTAATCAGATTTGATTTCTACAAAAAAGGCACATGCCTAGCAGAGCAAAACACAATATGCAGAAAGCATGCTTGTAATGTAGTCATGGTACTTCCTTTCCATTATGTATTCTGTTGTACTAATAACTACACTGGTTAGGGAGATTAGTTAAAAGAAACTTAACAAAAGTAGCAAAAATTGATCAACTTAAAGTAGAGCACAAAAATGATATGATATATATTTTAAAATGTTTATCGTTTTTTAATAATTTTTTGTAGCTTGCATCATCTAGTCTACTGAAAATTGGTCAGGAGACGGACAAAACTACTACAAGGAACAGAGAATCTGTTTATTTACTGCTAGACATGGTAAGTTCTCATGCTCGTTGTTATTCCTAACAACAAAGGCCTTTTTGACAGACACCCTTGCTGTTGTAACTCATCAACCAATAGAAATACTTTTTGACATCATGACAATAGAATGACATGAAGAACTGAAGTCCTTTTGATTTTTTTTCTCCCGTCCCTCTGCACAATTCTTTTACTATTGAGTATTATCTTTCTCTGTGTTGTCAACAAATGCCAGAAAAAGTTATAGTAGTATTCAAGTAATTTTCACAATTGATTAACGGATACAGCTCTATATTGATGTCACATTAAATTAGTGCAAATTAAACTGTGAGGATAACCCATGAGACATCTGCTCTGAGCATTTATTTTAGTGTCACAAGCCTGTTTGAAATATTTGCAACTAGCTTTAAAAAGCTTTGTACGTTTGCTTAAACGTTGTACTTGAAAGGACTGTGGGATGAACACGCTGCAGTATTTCCCTTTTCAGCCGAAGAAATATAAATGCTGTTGTGGCGCAGGCTGGTATTAATCAAATGATGTAGATGATTCTCATCATTGAACATTAGAGAATCTTGATACATCTTTGGTGTTTTTCAGATTGTGCAGGAGTCTCCGTTCCTGACCATGGATCTTTTGGAGTCTTGTTTCCCTTATGTCTTGCTGAGAAATGCATACCATGCTGTCTACAAACAAAGTGTCACAGCCTCTACATAAATATCGACTGACTGAAGACTTAGCACGCATCTATGTTGCCTCAGTTTTACCTGTAAACTGTGGAGCTATTTTACTTTATGGCCTGGCCAACAGTTTTGTGGATTATAAACTTTCTTCCATAAGGTTGTATTTCTGATCCGTGGTTTCTTAATATGGTTGTACTACAATATGAGCTTGGTTGATTTTAGGTTGCACACTCATGGAAAATACTCCTTTTTTTATTTTTAGAGTATCGGTTATCTTTAAAAGAAAAACACTACTTCTGCTATGTTTTTGATATTTGATCATGCAAAACCATAATTGCTTGTTTATTTCCAAGAAGAAAAATGTATTTAGTGATTATTTTAGATAGTGTTCTAGTTTTCCTCTGTGTGTAAATTATTTCATATAGGGAAAGTTATAATCTGTACCTATTGTTCTTATTGAAAACAAGAATTGGATGTGCATTTCTGTGAAGTAATTACAACATTTCTACTTTCCTTTATTTTGAAACATTCACTAATCTAAGTACTAGGACACTAAATAACATTAAAAATGTTCTAGGACTGCTTATCCTTAGACAGCAATCCTCTCCCGATCTTCTTAAACAGAGGCAAAGTGATGTTTGTATAAAGCAAAGTGGGAAAAAATTTTAGACTAACTTCCATGGTGCCCTGTTGGCATTAACACTACCATTGTACCCTGCTGTATAATAAACGTTCTTACACATTTATCAGGTGTTGATAAAAAAACGTTAGCCCTTAACCACTTTTTATATGTTTTAAATTTTTGAAATTCCAGTGTACCTTCCATAACATACAATAAACACTAGACTGTATTACATGTTGGTGAATTATTTTTAATGTAAAATTACAATTAAAATCTTAATTTATCCTAGCACAGCAAGTTTTAACACGGATCTTGTGCATTGCTCTGCCATTCTCAATTGATTAAATATCATCCCTTCGCTTGGAAGGATTAAGACTTCTTAATATTCAGCTCTGTGTAGAGCTCTACGGTAGAGTAGATAACCTATAAAAACTTCAGAGGAAGGAATTTTTAAAAACACCCGGAACCTCAGTTGAATGCCACTGACCTTCAACTTTTCATTTTACACGGTACAACAAGAAAAGTGTATCTCTGGTGCATACCAACACCAGTTGCATCTATAGAGGGAAAGAAAGAGTAAAAATTAAAATAATTGTAGAATTTAAGAGAATGCTGCTAAAACCATGACATCAAACATTACTGAACAAGACAGATATATAATAGATCTGTTTTTGTCAGTCATGCAAATTGGCATGCAGGATAGAGTTGGCTCATTTAGTCTGAAAGCTGACCAGATGGTTTGCTCTTTGATCAGCACCATAAAGGTTGTGGTTCTCAACAGCTCTGACTCTGGACATTGTATAGGGCCCCTGTTCTTGGACACAACTTATGAACACACTGATAACTTTTGCTGTGATCAAAGAGCTGTTGTGTGCTCATCGGTTACAATGGTTTCTTCTGTCTAAAGGAAAACAAGCCAATGGGGTGAAATAGAAATAATGAGGAGGTCGCTCATTACATCCATATTGATTACTTATTCAATCTATTTTTAAAAGTAGGGAAATAAAAATGTTGCTTTTTATATTGCTTATATAGTATCATAATGTTAGATAAATTAATTGGTTTATGAAGAAGTTAGATGGGAGATCTGATGCAACTTATTGGTTAAATACCCTAGTTTTAAGACATCAAAATTCTGTGTTCTAATATTAATTTAAATAGCTCTTGGTTGAAGTACAGTATGTTTGTGGTAAAAGGGCTCCCATCTTTCAATTGACAACAGGTCCTGCATGTCTCAAGCTTTGCTGTCAAAATCTGCTAAGGAAGTAGCCTAGCTGTGTATGGGGTGGTGGGGGAGGGGAATTTTGCATGTTTAATGGTTGCTTTGATAATTAGTCAATTCTCTACTGGTCTTTTGGCAACTTATCTGTGTTGATGGTATTTTAAATCCTAACATTCACTAGTCCTAACTACTGCACATGTCCCTTCTCCAGTGTAAACAGAGGTAGCTGAATTTTCCTGCCAAGAAGTCATACCTGGTTTGGCCACACCCTTTCTAGCGGCTCTCCTACACACCTGCCAGCTGCAAATGCTCAGACATAAAATTACTGAAAATTTTAATTTTTTTTGGCAGGTAACAAGCTTGCATTCTGTGCTAGACTTGCCAACGTCTGACCCTCGGGGCAGTATTCTGGTGTTTACAGCTTGACTGTGACTCTTGATGGAGCACTCTCTATGAGCACACCTCCCTCACCACACTGCCTCAGTACCTCACAAACCCAGCAAGGCAGCATTATTAGTCCAAGACTGGAAGGCTCGCCACATGTAAGACCACTTTCCCAACCACTGCTGAGAATAAGTAAACACTGAAAGCATGCTCCCCTGCCCACTGAACTTCGCAATGTGAAGGAAAGGGGACTTGGGCATGAAGGAGCATCATCCCATCACTGCACCCTGAATACTTCAACAGAATGCAAGGAATGTGCTGAACAGACATCAAGTGGGACAGAGTACCACAAAGGAACAAAGCAAAAACCTCTTCCTACCAAAGAAAATATGTTCAAAAGACCTTCCCATATTATTAGTTAGACCAACATTAGGGAGGATGATCCTGAAAATAAGGAAGGAAACGTAATCAATTGTCGTCATTACATCACAATGGCCCAACCACCAAAGAAATTCTAGATAGCAATGGCAATAAAAACGCCATTATTTCCGCCACTCAGACATGAACATAGCCAAGGATGACTCCTGCTTCAAGAAATAGAATGGTTCAGCTGGATAGTTTGGAAATTGAAAGGAAAGTGTTGGCTGAAAGAGATGATTTAAGCAGTGGCAGTAAATGTGATTTCATCTAAATGCCCTTCATCTAAAAAAATATTTTTGCCACAAGTTAGGCCTTTGATGTAAGGAAAGAGGCTTCAATTGCAGGAGACCAAGTATTCAACACTACTAGAATTACTCTAGGATGGTCTAGCACTCTAGTCCTTGGGCCAACCAGATGTGTGTCCTACAACAAATACTCTCTGCAAGAACTGCATAAATTCTAATCAATTATTCCCCCGGCCAGATTTCTAAAAACAGAATAGGCACATCGAAGGTTGATAAATGAGTTCTGGTGCTTCAAGCTGTTACAATCACATTTGAGTCCATGACTGCAACTTCTTTGTTTCAAAGCATGTGTGACAATCGTGTGTGCAACATAAGCTGTCTATACACAAACTGTCGTGGATGGCTCCAAACTCCACGGCCTTTTATAAACAAGGTAAATTGCTCTTTCAATGCAAACAACCTTCTTTGACAAATCGTGGCACAAAGTCAGCAATGTTAATGCAGCTGAATTGCACAGCGGCTATGAGATTTTCTGTTCATGTTTTTATTCAGTGCAAAGGGACTAAACCTCCAAAGTATTCTCTGGCAAGGGGGATTAAATGCTGCATCAGAGACTCTTACATGGCCTGTAGCCAGACTGTTCCAGAAGGCACACTCAAGAACCGCAGGTGCATCCTGGGTGAAAACGTTACTGGCTATGTCTAAGGAGAGAGGTCTGTAAAGCCCCAACAATGGTTTTTTGCTATAATTCATGTCTATTACACTTAATAAATGATCTGCCATGGTGATTCCTTTGGCAGGCTTTTTAAAGCAGTAAGACTGTTTTATTTTAATTACCCTTGTGCTTCATCCCTCCCTATGGGTCTTTACATGCTTGT
The DNA here is from genome assembly GCF_965140235.1 of Caretta caretta. Lineage (NCBI taxonomy): Eukaryota > Metazoa > Chordata > Testudines > Cheloniidae > Caretta > Caretta caretta. The sequence continues at coordinate 48,056,068 of NC_134216.1, read as the reverse complement.
TATTTCTGAATAGGCAGGACTAAGGGAGCAGTTATGATTTTGAATAGAAAATATATTCCCCAGTCACTCCTCTATAAAATCTATTGTCACTCTTCTATCCCAACCACCTGGCTTTTGCTTACTGAACCACATTTAAGGAAGTGGAGGATGGTGTGACTCATACAGGTACATGAATCATGGCCAATGCTGAAACTGTTTTAGCCTAGTCTATGGCCTAGTATACTGCACTTGAACGCAGGAGACTTGGATTCCATTTCCTGCTCTGCCACTGGTTTGCTAGGTGACCTTGGGTGAGTCTCTTTCTTTCCTGTGCCTCAGATTCCCCAATTGTAAAAGGGGGATCATTTTATTCCCTCTGAGATCTATGGCTGAAAAGTGCTCCAGAAGTTAGGTATTACACAAGTTCTTATACTGCCCTCAACCTTATAGTATCTAAGTGCTTTCCAGTAATTTTTAAGCAATTTTAGGAGCATCTGCCTCATGTGGTTAGTTCGTTCTTTCTTCTCCCCAAGGGAGAGAATTGTGCGTGCAATGTAGTGTTTTGCTTTGGTGGGGTATTTTTTATATGTACATGTACATGTTGCTACGTGTTTGTTAGAGAAGGCAGTTCAGAGTACCACAGGCTAGCTTTACCCTTGTGTTAGTCTACATCTACTCTGTACACCACTTTTGGCAGCATGTAGGGTATGTGTAGCTGCATGCCACACTGAAAAGCAGGCTTCGTCCATGCTTCAGTGTGTAGCTACATGGATCAGTGAAAGGCACTGGCAGGAGGCGAGGCAGTGGGGAAAGGCTTCACAGCAATTCCCTGCTGTTGGAGCCTTTCACTGTGGCAAGGAAAGGCTAAGACTTTCCCCCTGCCAGGATTGTTACCTGCAGTGGGGAATGGCTCCAGCGGTGGAGAGCTGCTGGAGTCTTTTCCTCACTGAGGAAAGGCTCTAGCTTCAGGGAGCCTTTCCACACTGCCAGGGCTGGAACCATCCCCTGATGCTAGTCTTTTCCTGCAGAGGGGAAAGGGTCCAGCAGCTAGGAAGCAGCAGGACACCACACTGCTAAAAATAGTGCAGACTTGAAGGCATGGCTTGGGCAAGTGGAGAACCTTGCAGATATGTACTCAGGTACTGAGACCTTGAACTTGAGCCAATAATCCATGGGAAGCCAGTGTAGAGAGCAGAGAACCGGGTAGTCTGTTTAGCTCTGCTGGGGTATAGCAATGTTACTTTAAAATATAAATTTACTTTACTTCTGTTGAAGAAATTAACACATAATGTGTTTACAAAACCATGGAAAAGCGAGAAGAGGAAAGACAGGAATGTCTGTATTTCAAAGGCGTGCCTGCCATCTTGCAGTGTGTACTGTAAATACACCTTATGCTAGCTTGACATGAGAATTAAGAGAAACATAAGAACTTTTTTGTGAGGAGTAGTGTGTGTTTGAAAGGTGAGATCATGGAAGGCTTAGTGGTGGAAGAGAGGAGTAGCTAGGAGGGATCCAGATCTCCACAAGGTTTGGACCCATCTCATTATGGTGCTCCCTAGGTAGGCACCACTTTGGTGTGAAGATGTCTTACAACACTTTGGAGAATTAGTCTAGATTGCCGCCTCTTGACCTTAGCAATCGCATCTGCAGTCCTAATGGAGAATATTTATAGTTTTCATGCCATAGTGGGAAAGAGGTTTTTTTCCAGTGTTTTTAGGTTTATATATGAGAAAAAAGCTGAGAACACACATTTCTGAAGTATAATGGTTGGGAGCTGTGCTTGTCAAGACCAAGTAGGCAACTCTGTGGGATGTTAATATGGATCTAGTATGGTCATTACCCAGAAACATGAAGATGGCTTATCCTGTTTGGAACACAATTCCATTTCTCTCCTTGAAATGCAAGTTGCTGTCAGCCATGTTTAGTGATACCCTCCACACAACCATCTGCCCTTTTTAATCAGGATTAATTAAAGGGTATTTGGCATCATGTCAAATGTGTTTAACTTAATTCATCGTTTCCACAAATTCATCCTCCCAGAGTTCTTAAGTACGAGACACTCCGACTGTTCCTCTCTGGTTGACATGAAACCAACCCCCCGATTATCAGTTCACTTTTCAGGGGACAGACCACAGTTTGCACACCAGAGACCTGCTTGGGAAAAGTATAGGCAAAACGTTTATTTAATAGAAAAGCCAGAGATTCAAAGATGAAACAGGGAAAGCAAATGTATAAGTTACATAGTAAATACACATAAAGACGCAATTTCAGGTGTTACGTTTCTATAATAGATAAAATTCCTTTTCTAACACAAGTTATTGCCTTAAAACAGTTTCTCAGTGCACCCCCTGGCTATTGGAGGGATCCAGGATTCACAGACGGCCTCCTGCCTCAAGACTGTCTGTCAAGTACTGGATTAAAAACCTTCATCTCAAGCCTGTTTTTAAAAGACTCCACCCCCCACCCCACCCCCGGTCTCATTGTGATGGATGTTTATTAAAAGTGGGGGAAATTCCCTCTTGACTAGATAGCTGGGATGTCTCAATGTCTTTCTGTTAACTGTAATGGTCCATTGGCGGAGTGATAGCTCAGTGGTTTGAGCATTGGCCTGCTAAACCCAGGGTTGTGAGTTCAATCCTTGAGGGAGCCAGTTAGGAATCTGCAGCAAAAATTGGGGATTGGTCCTGCTTTGAGCAGGGGGTTGGACTAGATGATCTCCTGAGGTCCCTTCCAACTCTGATATTCTATGATCATGGTCTTTTCCTGGGCTGGACAATCAGTATTTACTTGAAGCTCCTTTCATTGAACAGCTGACTTGGGAGGTGCCACTCCCTGCTTAACTGCTCACCATCCTGCTATGAGATGTAGTTGAAGTTGTGGTACAGGTTATGAGTCCAGTTTTCTATATACACAAATACATAGATTCATAATCATAGTTTGTATACCAGTGACACTCAGGCTGAAGCGTGTGAGCTGTAAGTGGTTCTTTAATGTATCTGCGGCTCTTTGCAGCACATATTAAAACATTGTGTGATTTAACTATTAACTAATCTTCATTATTATCCAATTAGGATGCCTTTGCTAGGTTGTTAACCAATTGTTGACTACTTGGTCAGTCATTTTGCGGTGAGAAATTTTATAAATATAAATGAAACAATGAATTCACATTACAGTGGCTATTTTGGGTAATGTTGATTACTAATTTGTCTCCTGAACCACTGATTATCGCTGCTGTATACATTGCTCATAATGACCATCAAGTGGAGAACATTATAAACCTTCATATAAGAGCTTAGACAATACACTTCTATCATACAGTATTGTAATCAGTTAGTTTAACTGCTCATTCTTGAGGTTTGAACCTTCTGCTTGCTCTTTGGGGTATCTGGACCTGCATTGTCACAGCAGTATACTAGTTTGCCTTCCAGTACAAAGATTATAGCAGCAGAAGTTTGCATAATAGCCATTTGAAGCTCATCTCATATTTTTTGTAGTATAGTATAACGTTGTCAGAATCCATTTGATGCTGAAAGCCATGTCTTACACTCACTTGCACCAGCTGATCTCCTTTGACTTCAGTGAAGCATTTGATCCACATGAGCTGAGGATCAGGCCCAGAGTTTGGTAAGATGGTCACCAGATCTTTCTGAGTTCCTTGAACACTCCAATTAAGCACCAGGTTAGAATCATCCAAAACTGTAAATTTATGCAGAAGGATTAATCATGACTGGTGTGTAGAAAGTAATAAGGAAGTGTTATTTACTCCTCATAACACACAAACTAGGGGTCACCACATGAAATTAATAGGCAGCAGGTTTTAAACAAACAAAAGGAAATATTTCTTCACACAACGCACAGTTAATCTGTGGAACTCTTCGTCAGAGGATGTTGTGAAGGCCAAACCATTAATGGGGTTTAAAAAAGAACTAGATAAATTTATGGAGGATCGGTCCATCAATGGCTATAAGCCAGGATGAGCAGGGATGGTGACCCTAGCCTCTGCCAGAAGCTGGGAATGGGTGACAGAGGATGATCACTTGATTACCTGTTCTGTTCATTCCCTCTGGGGCACCTGACACTGGCCACTGTCAAAAGACAGGATACTGGGCTAGATGGACCTTTGAGCTGACCCAGTATGGGTGTTCTTATATTATGTTTAAGGAAGAAAAGAGAAATCACCTACCAGTATCCTTAAGGTATCATTCTTTAACAGTCTACGGCACAAGTTTCTCCATTCTGACCATTTGCTATAAAACTCATCTTGGACAGGTGGGATTGGAACTGAGAATAGTGACTCCAAGCATCAACCTTTAGATCAGGGGTTCTCAAACTGGGGGTCGGGACCCCTGAGGGGGTTGTGAGGTTATTACGGGGGGGGGGGTCACAAGCTGTCAGCCTCCACCCCAACCCTGCTTTGCCTCCAGTATTTATAATGGTGTTTATAAATTAAAAACACTTTTTTTATATATTTAGGTGGGTCGCACGCAGAGGCTTGCTATGTGAAACGGGTCACCGGTAGAAAAGTTTGAGAATTATTGCTTTAGATCATAATTTTATGGTTAGGTGTTTGTACCTCAGTTTTAATTTAACTGAAATGAACTACTCCTGCATCTGTAGGCTGCTGATGTATCAAATCCTAAACTAGGAGGCAAAGTAAAATTAAAAATGACTATCACTGCCAAGTAACTGTTATATTACAGTCTAAATTATTTGAACCCAGTAGAATCGGGGGCATTGAGAGCACTGGCAGTTACCAGAAGCACTGGAGCTGAGGTGGGAAGCAGACAAACCCACAGGGAGAAGGCAGTCAAGGAAAAGTAGTAATCAAAAATCCTGTGGTGGAATTTTACAGCTTGAGGAAAATTATATTTTTATAAAGCTTTATCCTAATGACTCCAGCACAATGATGATTGACAGTATTGAGGACAGAGGCCTGGATCGTTGTATGTTAGGTTAGGTTTTAAGGTGTAGATTAATTATATAGATAAGTAGTTTTAAGTCATGAACCTTGATCAGGTTTATTCCCATCCATTAGATTTGCAAATATTTGTATGTATGCTTGCTGGCTCTTCTGCAAAGAATGGTTTGTTTCCAATTTTCGTAAACAAGCCCGTGGTTGCAGGGAGCAAAATAAACAAGCAAGCAATGTTCTATATACAGTATAAAACTGTGGAAAAAATTAGGCAAGGGGAGAAAAATTGTCTGGAGGTTAGATTTATAGATCTTGTAACAGAAATGTCAGGAATGATCAGAAAATTATCTAAGTTTGTAATTATTGGAAATAGATGGTAGAAAAACATGCCAACTGAATTTTGCATTTTTTGTTTTTAATTGAACCAAGAAGATTTGTTTATAAATCAGGGAAGTAAGGTTGCTGCCAAGCACACTGTCAGCAAACTCCTCATCAAATTATGATTGCATTATAGTTTTAGATATAAAATAATTATTACATTGTGAGAAAATTAGGTAAAAGGTAAACATGATTTTAAATAATTCCCTGGGACTGATTTTTATTCTGCAAGCTTTTAAGTGTGTGGGGGATCAGGACCCAAGACCTTAAAGTCCTTAATGTCTTAAATTACCCTTAGAAATCCACTGCTGTAGCCCAAAGAGTAACTGAGTAATTATAAATCACCAGATATACTGAACATTGTAGACTCATGCAATAACCTGGGAGAGCCAATGAACAGGGACAAAACTCTACAGGAATGAGGAATTTAAAGAGACCAGGACCGTATTTTTAGATTTATGTTAAAAATATGTTCTGGAATAGTCCCAACTGTGTATAGATAGTAGTTTTTTAATTGTGTAATAGTATTTATCATCAGTTGTTACAGTACACAATCACTGTGTGCCTCTAAATTTTGTGACTCTTCCTGAATTTACATCCCTCCCCACTATTTTCTCTATCAATAAATAAACTGGAAAAGGAAGGCCTTTGTTAATTCACATGAATGAGTGGAAACACATCAATAATTGCATATTCAGTGCAAGTTCAGAGAGCAACATCCATCCAGTGCACTGAATGGAACCGGGGCCATGTGGAAAAAATGGTATGTGACCATGTAATTCAGACCTGTGTCATAATGCACAATATGCACAATGGGGACACATTAAGATTGCACAGGCCATCTTAATTCTGGCATTTCCTAACTTTGGAGAGCTTGACTCTCCAAACTTATTGTTCTTTTAATTAGTTATTTTTATATAATTCTAATTATTTTAACAAACTGTAGTCTGGTGTATAGTTTATAAACTTCGTAATACTTCCATAAAATGTGATGGAGTCTTGGTAATAAGAAACCTTACTAGAGGATTCTGCTACTAAGCGTTTACTGATCAAAAGGGAGGGACTGTGTGTGTGTGTGTCGGAGAGAGTGAGAGACGGAGAGATTGAGAAAATTATAAGATGTGTAGTGCACTTAAGTGAGGCCCTTTGTAGAGACTGAAAAGAGCAAGGTATATGAACAAATACTTATCGAACATATGTGAACGTTGCGTGCTCGTATTTAGACAAACACAGTGCTTGAGCCTGTGAGTGCTGAGCTATCAGCTCCCATTAAAGTCGATGGGACCTGAAGGTGCATAGATCATGCCCCTACAGTAAAACTTAACTGTACCCTGAACTCTGATTTTTAGAAATTGGTTTGATCTGGCATAAAATGCTGCTCTGCTCTGATAATGGGGCAGTGCTGGTGCAAATGAGGGCAGAATTTGGCCCTGCCATTGGGTAGGGAATAAGTCTTAATTAGTAATGGCCTGGAGGTGTTTTGGTTTGGGTTTAATCTGAAATTATTTCTACAGAGGGCACATGTGGAAATGTTGCACAAGACATAACCATACAAGCTGGCCATCTTTGCCTTAAAATCCCTGTCCTGTTAGCAAGCAGGGGTTGGTAATGCTGACAAAGGGTAAAGTAGGTTCTGCTGGACTCTCTGACCTTACTTACACTTGGGGGAAAGGTGTATTTTTACATGTGCTAGTTAACATGTTGAAATCCTAGTGCAGACTAGGCAAGTTTTAGTTTTAATATGTGTTAGCTAGTTGAGGTAAACCTAGTGGGAAGCTTAGAATTTACCTTGACCAGTTCATTCATACTCACATTACATCTTGCCTTGTCTACCATAGGATTTTAACCTATGTTAGTTATCATGTGTTAGCTAAAATGCACCTTTTTCCTGCTAAAGATGTGACTACTGAGGCAGATGGCTCAGTACCCCGCCCAGATGCAAAGGAGATGGGAGTAGCTCTCTGCAGGGAAAGAACCTAGAGTGTGAGCTGAGTAGCAATCCTTTGGTCAGGAACTCCAGGAGAGGCCAAGCACAGGAGAAAGCTTCCGCAGAACTTTGTTGCCTTTTAGGGTGGCATTTTCAAAAGCATGTAAGTAATTTGACTTTCATGGTGATTTCTGGATGTAAATCATGTAGGTGCTTTTGAAAATCCCCTCCTTAGCGTTCAGAGTCAGAGGCTCTATGAGGTGTGTGAACTCTGTTTTAGAACAGTTTGGGAAAGGCACCTGCTCTAGCTCTTGGTAAACATAACTCTCAGTTCCTTAAGAAAGGTCATTTGAGATGACTGAACTTTGTTTACTTTAAAACATGCAGCCAATTTACTGTTGCTCTCAGGAAGACTGCCCTCAGCTAGCCGGTATGGGTCCCAACTCAGAACAACAATAAACATTAGTTATACAACTGAAAATGTTTCAACTAATTGAATGCTACCTCATTAATGTGACTCTTTGATGTGCTGCAGATCTGTGTGAATTCCAATCTGCTGGTTGGCTTTTATCTGTCTGGGTTTGTTGGAATGACATAAAAGCTGATTTTTTGTAACATTGTTAATTAACTCTGTATTTTAAGCTTTGGTTACATTGTTAAAGGAAATTGTTTCATCATGTGTTAATCACTGAGGCAACTGTCTTCTCCAAACCCTCCCCCCCCCCCCCACTCCCCTCCAAGGAAAAAGCTTGGGAAACCCTGAACTTTGTCCCCCTTTGTCTCTACCCCTTCAATGGAGATGCAGATCCTAAAGTATTTAAATTGTAAATGTGAATCAGATTCCAACAGAGTCCTTAGGGGTTTATGTATCTCAGTCAAATTATCAGAACAAGAACTGTGTTGATGACACTAATTAGACTGTAGTAAATACAGTTAGGGATTGTGGATTGTCAGTCTCTGATTTTGCACTGAAGAATTGCCATATTAGAACAGACCAATGATCTATTGGAGAGTAACAGTAGGAACTGAAAAATGGGAAAATTTAGAACATCAGGAAAATCTTCCAGTCTCTCGAATCCGTTGGCTTCCCATGGTACCCAACCTTGCAGTCAGGACCCAAAGTTACATGCAAAGCTGTTTTTGGTTCGGCTCAAAATTTTCCATAAACTGAAGTCCTGATTCAGCAAATGTTTAAACACGTTACTTTACTCACGTTAGCAGTCCTACTGAACTAAGTGGTGCTACTCATATAAAGTAAGTTACACACATGCTTGTGTTTTCAGAATCAGGGTCTAGGCATTCATATAAAGACTTCATTGCAGGTACTCAACACCTCTGACAATCAGGCCTGTTTTTTAGGCATCTAATTTTAGGCACCAAGATTCAAAAAATTTTCATTCACATTTCTAGACCTTGTGGTTGCAAAGATAATGATCCAAATGTAAACTGAATATAACTACTGTTCTGTTCATATTACATTTTCAGCATGAACATATAAATAAGTTCTGATACACTTTTAAAATTGATGTGAAATTGTGAAATTAAAAATGTCTGCCCTGAATGTAAATACATCTTTTGGTCAATTAACTTTGCTTAATCCTACCTCCCCCTCCAAATTACCATTTACAATAATATATAGGGAATTATATAACTTTTTTTTAAACCTAAAATAATGCAAAGCTTCTGAGCTATAAACTAGTAGGAGAAAAATGTGACAGGTTTAGGGTCACGGCTGAAAATTTGAATGATGTCGGAATCACAGACAGAGTTTAACAACTTCTCTGTCAATTTATGGAATACTTTCCCAGGTGAAATGGTCAAAGTACCACCAGTTGCCACACTGAACAAGACACGGACATGGCCTGGGATTTAGCAGAGTTTGGAGACTAAAACCCAGATTCCATTATCAGTTAATGGGATTTAGGCTCCTAAGTTATTAGGCATTGCAGCACTGAGCACTGTAATGCCTAAATACCTTTAAAAATCTGGGCCTTAATAAAATTCCAGTTACACTGTAAAATGGAGCAATTCTTTAACAATGTTGAGACACAGTAATGAAGTTACTGGGTCCCTGGCAGCTGTGTTTGGGATAAAGGCAAAGGAGTCAAAGGAGTTCTACCGTCCATTTGTCAAGCTTCTTATTCTCTGATGGAAGTTTCTTCTGTGTGGCCAAATGCCACAAAAAGCATACATACCACACAAAGACTCTTGCTGTCAATTTATACAGGCGAACCAAAGCAGACCCCTGTGTCCATGCTGAAAATCTGCATTACAGCTGGCAAACCCTACCAAGAAGCTAAAAATCCATATGTGGCTGCAAAATCTGGGAGAGCCACAGGCACTTCACAAGCTCATCCTGCCAAACTAGACATCCATGGAATGTGTGTGTATGTATGCCACGTATCCAGCATAGGCTAGAGTAGACTCTTTTCCAGAATGTTCTACGCTCTTTTGGTGCACAGAACTGTTGTCGATGTCAATGAGCCTTTTCAATGTTTGTTAATTATGTGTAGAGCTAAATGTAACTGGGCATGTTTCCAAACCCATAATATTAATTTCACTAGTAACAAAGGATATGGAGTTGTGGGGCAAATCACGTTCTTCCTGACTTTTCAAGGAGGTAGATGTGAGCAAAAATTAATATGAAAAATCTGAATCTGTGTTGCATAAAGACCCAGAAGGCACAGGATGGTTAATAATGAACAGTATGAAAAATTGCAGGTCTGAAGAAGGTTGTATGAAAAGAATCTTTTCTTTTTCCTTTTTATTTGTAAGTTGTCCAAGGAGAAACTTGAAAGATTATTAAAGTAAGTTAATAGTCTCCTGTGCTTTGTCTACCTGAGGGAGCTGTAACAAAACCTTGGCTGGAACAGGAAATGTACAATAAATCCCCTTTTTATGACTCTCTAAGTCAATGATTTTATGGTTTTAGTAACAGCTATATAAAATATTTTGTTTTTTCTGGATACATAAGTAAATTAAATTGTAAGTAACACTAAGATCATTACAGAAAGGCTCAGGAAAGTGAAAACCTGTTCTGAATATGTGGTGTTGATCTCAACATGACCTTTTCTTATTAACAGTCTGGATCTTTGTGTACACATGGATATAGAAAATACTACACAGAGTAAAACAAAAATGGTTGGAATGGACAACTGGTTGTAGCAGACAGATTTCTAAAAGCAAAAATATTGTATTGGATGTTTCCTTAGCTAGCTTTTCACACAAAATGTGTTTAGCTCTTTAGAAATAGTAGCCAAGGTACCTGGGTCTCGTATTACTAAAATAATCACAAATCAACAAAATATAACAGAAAACCGTGCTTGCTATCAAAACACCTCCATTAGCTATTGTTTACAAGATTGATCATAGAAGCTGAATCTAAAGGTAGAAAACACCTGGTATTGTCATGTTAGCACCTCGTCATGCTACTGTAGGTTGTTCCTAGGGAATGTTAACAGGGTGGGTGTTTTGATCAATTTAAATATAAACGTGCTAAGTAACTGGATCTTCATCCCTTGCCTTGGATAAGTATTCCACTGGCTAAAAGATTTCACTGTTGCATGTTTTTTCCCGCTATCCAGTCTAAATTTTTCCTTTCTTCATTTCATCCCATTGCTCCTAGTTGTATTCCAGTTAATTATGAAAAAGAACTCCATTCCCTCTTCAGCGTTCACTTTCAGATATTTATAAACTATTATTACCTCCAAACCTCAGTCAGTTCCAAGACAAGCTATACCTATATAGTACATTTTTGTAGCTATGTAGTATTTTTACAAGGCATTTCTCACTTTCTAATTGTCTAAACTTTTTTACTGTTGAAGAGAAAGTATAAAGATCTATTAGGCAAACATCTGGCCAAAAGAACGTCTTGCACTGAGCTTTTGGATTGTGATTGACTACCAGATAGAGCAGGTTTCAGAGACATGCTCCTTTACATCAACTCCAATCATATGTGCTCCAGTCTCTTCCTAGCCAGATGTAATAAGCCCCATATATGAAAAATTTGGTGCCTACACTTTGCCCACTTGATATTATTTAACTGCTTTGTTTTTGTCTGTTTCACATGTAGAGCCAGATCCTCTGGTCCAGTTGAACAGTGCTCTGCTATCAAGTGGTCCCTAACTTCCGTCCCAAACCCCACTCTGGTTTCAGAGCAGCTATACGGTTGCTCTAATTTATACTTGACTGCCCACAACCGCAAGACAAGTTCTGATTGCCAGGGCCAAGAGAGACACTGGCTACACTCCTTTTTTCCTTAGCTAGACCCCTAAACTGGGAGGGGAAATCAGAGGTGGTGGTGTAGGAACTGCTATTGTGGATGTATACCACCCGAGGACTCCCATAAGGAAAGGACACCTCACTGTGCCTGAATCCACCATGTAAAACTCCATCTTGCCTCCGTTGATGAGAGCAGGGAGTAACGAGTCCATATTTATGTGATAAAATTCTGATTTTGCATTAACACGTCAAAACATTTTAGTGCATTTGATGCACTATAAACAGTTACACTAAGGCACAAGTAAACACACCAATAATTCCTACTGTCCCACTAATTTCAGAGGAACAGCCGTGTTAGTCTGTATTCGCAAAAAGAAAAGGAGTACTTGTGGCACCTTAGAGACTAACCAATACTAATAGTTTGCATCATAACTTTCTGTGTCTGATCACATATTACTCATCCTCTTACCATTTATTGTATTCAGTGAAGTCTTTATGTGAAAGGGGGACAGTCTAAACTACTTTAAAAAATCTATTTTAAAAGCATGAGATTTTGCTAATTTACAGTTCTAATAACTAAGCTAAACCCTATGCCTCTGACATTGTTTTTTAATGCAGTTACTGACTTATGGACTACTGAGAGAGAGAGAAGTAGAAGAGGGGTGGGGGACAGAAAGGGGAAAAAGTTAAACAAGTTAATTCCAGTCATCTCAAGGCAGCTTCTTTCCTACCCTCACTTTGGTATGGCTATGAGAATAAGAATGAAGAAATCAATCCCTTTTCACATTCTTGTGAAATCTGCACTATTGAGGTTACATCTGTATGCCCTAATCAACTTATTCAGACATCCACACAGCTCTGAACATAATCAGACAACTTACAGCTGAATTCTGTCCTCATAGCAGTGTGAGCCACTGATTTCAATGAGGTTGCACTAGTATAACTGGGGGCAGTTTGGTCTACAAGATATATTTTGCATCAAAGCTGTAATTACCCAAAGTTTTGCAGGCTATAATAATCCAACTTTTCCGTTAATTTCTATATAAACCACTCAAAGAACAATCCTTCTACTTTGGCCTCAGCCCCACTAAGGGCTTGTGTATTCTAGGAAATGACTTTGTGTGATGTCAGGTGTTATATTATTCTTTAGATTTATGGGTCCATACCAACTCCATAAACCCCACCTGGAAACTCATAGGCAGCCAATGCAGATCAAGGACCACTAACTGAACACGCTCCTATTGAAGCACTCATGTCAAAATGGGAAATGACTGCCTAGGAAAGAGAACTGCAAAACGGGATATGGGGTTGGTCATAGCGGATCACAAGCGAAATATCTGTCAACAATGATCTGCAGTTGCAAACAAAGCAAAGATGATTCTAGGATGTATTAGCAGGAGTGTTGTAAGCAAAACACAAGACGTAATTCTTCTGCTCTTTACTCCGCACTGATTAGGCCTGAACTGGAGTATTGTGTCCATTTCTGGGTGCCACATTTCAGGAAAGATGTGGACAAATTGGAGAAAGCCCAGGGAACAGCAACAAAAATGATTAAAGGTCTAGAAAACAAGACCTATGAGGGAAGAAAAAAATGGGGTGGTTTGGTCTGGAGAAGATCAGACTGAGGGGAGAAATAACATTTTTCATGTACATAAAAGGTGGTTTGAGGAGGAGGGAGAAAAAATGTTCTTGTTAACCTCTGAGGATAGAACAAGAAGCAATTATCTTAAATTTCAGCAAGGGCAGTTTAGGTTGGACATGAGGAAAAACTGTCACGGTGGCTAAGCGCTGGAATAAATTGCCTATGGAAATTGTGGAATCTCCATCATTGGAGATTTTTAAGAGCAGATTAGACAAAAACCTGTCAGGGATGATCTAGATCAGTGGTGGGCAATCTGCAGCCCATCAGGGTAATCTGATTGCAGGCCATGAGACATTTTGCTGACGTTGACTGTCCACAGACACAGCCTCCCTGCAGCTCCCAGTGGCTGGGAACCACTGATCTAGACAAAAGGTAAGTCCTGCCTTCAATGCAGGAGATTGGACTAGAAGGTCTCTTAAGGTTCCTTCCAGACTAGTTTTACGATTCTATGCCAGCTCATCATGTTTAACCCTATGATCCACCCTAGGGTTAACCAAGATGTTAAACATGGCTACTCTTGTCTCCTCTCAGTACCAACATGTTTAACACTTTGTTCACTACTATGTGTTGTAACGGGGAGGGGAGGGGTGGGCAGAATGTGAAAATAAATGTAACTGCAGATCTTCAGGACCTGACCTACCTAGTCCCCTGCAACTGTGTAGGGCATTCATATGAAAGTATGCACTCTGCAGAGAGGATGTGCATCTTCTGTGTGGGCTCCTTGAATCCATGCTGCTGTAAGTGGCATCCTGCACACTGAGGGAGATGGAGGGGGGATTTGCCCCTGACATTGTTCAGATATTGAATAAAAGACATGGAAAAATACTCATTTTTCTGTTGCTGCTAAAGACAGATTTTCCCCACTATTTTACTACCTGCAAGACATTTTTTCGTTCAATTAACAGAATTAAATATACACTAAAATTCCTCCAAGATTTATCTCTTCTGCAACAATAGTGCACAATGGTGGGAAATAATTTATTTTTGATTTCCATTTTCTTGCCTTGCTTGTTATTTTCCTGAGAATACAAGAATAAACTTATCCACACAAAGGACAAGCCACCAGCAACAATAACTTTTCTAGCATGAAACCCTGGACATGTTTATACAGGCCTAGTACAATGGGGTCCTGATCCACAGTTAGGGCATCTAAGTGCTAGGGTACTATGAATAATAATAATACATAGGGCCAGACTGTAGGTGGTAAGTCCCATGGAGTGGCATTAAATTCCCCAAAGTTTTCCTTATTAGTTTTCTCAGCAATAAGGGGTTTGTAACCCCTTCTCTTGTGGAGCCACATGAGGGTCTGAGTGTCTTTGATTTTCCTCTTGGGCATCAAGTAGTCACATCTTCCATGGTTTGTTTGGATGTGGTTCAGTGTGGTTCAATGTCCGCATGGCAAGTCGAAACCAGAAGGGCTGCTTGTTGGGTCAGTAATAAATGTGCTTGTTTAGAATAGTAGATAAGGTTGACACTTTGCCATTCCCTGGCTGGAACTAGAGATATGAGATGGTCATGTGTGGTCCACAGTGGTTTTTGCAGTTTCAGGTGTTGCTGGGGTATGTTATCCATGACCGGCAGGGTGGGAAGTTCTGAGCAGTCTTCAGACCAGTTAAGTTCTCAAACTGTGGCTATATCTCAACGGATAGCTGGAAGTTCAATGTTTGCTAATCCAGAAAGCCACAGTTTGTTGATTTTAAAGTCCCCATGATGATTCACATGGTCTGATTTTAGCTGCTTTTTCACAAGTTGGATATGGCAACTTCTTGTCTACACTGATGCACAGTACTCTGCATCATCCATTTCTGAGCTAATGGACTGGGTTATATAGGAACTCAGGATAGATACTATCTCTTCCCGCTGCTTTTCCCAGGTTTGTGGCTGTTTCAGTCTCCTTACTTGTGAATGGGTCCAGACCATTGGGGCGATGGAGTGCACGTGGACATTGCCTTCCAGAGTTGATGTTGGACTTGTCTGCGATACTGTTTGTCACTGGCTGTTGGGATGTCCACAAAGGTTTAGCAGTGATGGCATTGGCTAGTGGCATGTGTGGGATTTGCAGCCTCCAGGTTCCAGGCATATTTACTTGAGTGTGTGAAGTTTGGATCTTCTTCACAATCAAGCCACCATTTTGGCCTTACTGCATTCAGTGACAGGAGGGCTTTCTACACTCTAGTGTTTCGGTCTCTACACTCTGCATATTTGTGGACTCTTGGCTCTCTACAGCCCAGCAAGGAGCATACGGTGACCTGTGTGCCTAGGGGATGGTCCTCTTTGAAGCAGAGATTAGAAGAGCAGTAAAATAGTCAAATTTTTTCAGCACTGGGGGAATGCGGGAGATTGTATTGTCCACTGCCATGGTAAGTGGCCCAGTCTGCTTTTTTGAAGTTCCAGCACAGCACTGGTTTTGAGTAGAGAACTGGAATTTGACTGCCAATATGGGTCAGGACTGGTCTGTGCTGGCCATTCGGGAAGTCATCAAAAATGGTCTGTGACGAGGGTATTGGTGTGCCTCCATCATCTTTAGAGATGAACATTGGGTTAGGGCAGTATCATCTGCTCCATCTTGCAGTGCGGACAGTGCTGCACTGTTTTGCATTAGAAAGGAGGAGCATATCATTTGTCAACCCTGACCATGTCCTTTCTTCACCTGAAATGTTGTTTGCTGCATAACCCCACTGTGTGTGGTGACTATTAAAGTTGCCCATAAATACAGGAGGGTGCAGAGCTGGTTGAGGCCACTGTGCACCAGGTGGTTTATATACATTAATGATAGCTTGCTGACATGCACGGAGATTGTAGTTTGTTTCTGTAGGAAGTAGGACCACATATTGGTTGATCTCCCACTTTATGTAAATTGCCAGCCCTTATTTTGGGTGGTCATTGCTGGCTCTGAGTTTATAGCTATTGATTTTGTAACAACAAGCTTTTTCTTTGTTTGTAATGTGGGTTTTTTGAAGGGTGAGGACTTTGATGTTGATTATCTGGAGAAAATACTGAAGGCAGTCACTCTTGGACCATGAGTCTTCAACATTCAACTGGCAGATCTTTAACCCAGGTTTGATCTGCCTAGTACATTGGCCTTGAAAAGGCAGGCTTTTTTGTTGCTCTTTTGACCAGGAGGTCAAGAGTTGCTGGTTTGATGATGATAGTCATGGTTTCCCACTTAACAGTGTAGGCTGTGTGAAGGTTGTCATCTTCCATCTCAAAACAGTACTGCTAATAAGAGTCCCAAAGGCATTCTAGCTTGAATATAGCTATCTCCACATTTACTATTCAGAAGAGGGGTATTTATCTCAGCATGGCTCTATTTTCTTTTTTCCAAATAATTTAGTGCTAATATTTCTCATGCCTAATTTATTTGTTGTTAAAGATACTAAACAGTTACACCAAAATAAACCACCCTGTGTTTCAACTAAATTAATCCAAGTTTAGCGTCTGTTATTCTTTGTTCTCCAATTAACAATCTTTTCCTTGGGGGAAAAATGTTTATGGCACCATTGTCCAGAATTATTTCAGCAATAACGTAGCCATATAAACAGCAAGTGAATGTTACATTTTTAAACCTCTTGCCTTCAAGTCAAATCCAGGGCCAGAAACAGATAGCCCACTGTGTGTGCTGGGGGAGGGGGTGGAAGCCAAGGGGATAGGTTTGGCTAAAAATGATCAGCTGTGAGAAATGGCTGCGTTGAAACAAAGGCACATTTTAATGGCGCAGAGCAAAGGTGATTTCCTGTTTTGTTTGGGGCTTTGTTGCCCCTCTGAGGGAGTCCTCTCTCTCCCCCCGATGCAGAGGGGAAGATGCCTCTGTAGGTCACTTCATTTTAGACTGTGCTCTGAACAGGAGGTTACTTTAGCTGCAGGGAGCAAGCTGCTTTCTATTTTCTCCTCTAGATTAAATGCATCTGGACTGAAGGAGAGAAAAAACCACTTTCTGCCACTGTGGGGAAAGTTTCCCGCAGGACTCTGGCTGTGGAGGGGGTGGGCAGTGTCAGAATGAATGCAGCCCTCTTGGCAAGGGCTGCGATTCAAAGGCATCGGATCCCGTGCAGCAAGGCAGATCAGAAACTCTACCCCTTATGTTTGAAAAGAAAGCCCCAGAGGTGATTGTTTACACCAGAACAGAGAGACTCGGGAAGGAAAAACCCGCCTCCTTGTGTCCTGTGGAGTGTCTGAAAGAGACTCCTTTTCTTTACCTCCATGCTTGGGTGGGGAGGAGGGATGTGTTTCCAAAGTGTAGACCTGGAGCTTGCAATCTTTAACCCATGATCTGTGGTCTTCAGTAACTCAGCCAGAGACTAGGGGTCTGGGTGTGTGAGGTCTGTGGCCTGCGATGTGCCGGTCAGACGATCATGCTGCTCCCTTCTGGCTTAAGAGTTGGTGGGTCTCTGAGCTCTGCCAGATCTGGTCTAAGAGGTTCTGTCAGGGTTGGCTGGGCGCTTCTGCTGCCCGGCACTTTCCAGTCGCTTGACAAGGCCTAGCTTGATTTGGCTTCCCCCGCTCTGCCTTGCTGCAGCGCCCGCGAAAACTGAGAGCTCGCAGCTTTCCCGAGGGATAGGCGGGGGGTGGGGTACGGGACAAGCGGTGTCTTATACTGATGGAAGTTAATGCAGCCGCAGGTCATCTCGTCCCCCCTCCTCCCCGCCGCCGCACAGGGTTAAGGAGGGCTGGGAGGAGGAGCTGGGGAAGGGGAAAAGGAGCTGGGCTGCAGACAGAGCCCTCATTGCAAAGCCGGCCCGTCCCTCAGCCTGCGGAGCGGGGCCCGGCGAGTCCCAAGCGCTTCTCCGCGCTGGCCAAACTTTGCCGGGGCGCCCGCGGGCCCGTCCTCGTGCTCGGCGCCAGCAGGAGCGGGGCGCCCCCAGGTGCAGCACCCCCCGATCTCCCCCCTTCTGGCTGCGCCTTGCTCCGATCCCGCCGCGACCCCTAGCGCCGCAGGGGGCGGGCCCCGCTGCCCGGGGCAGGTGGCAGCCGGAGCCGCTGTGGCGAGGGGCAGGGGGAGAAGAGGCGGCTCCGCCAGGTCCGGGGAGCGCGTGTGTGTGAGGTCCCGAGCCCAGAGCCCGGCGGGACCATGCTGGGCTGCGGCTCCGCCGCGCTCCTCCTGGCCCTGGCCCTGGCCGGGCTCTTCCTGAGCAGGGTGCCCGGGGCCCAGGGCGCCGCCTGCGAGCCGGTCCGCATCCCGCTGTGCAAGTCCCTGCCCTGGAACATGACCAAGATGCCCAACCACCTGCACCACAGCACCCAGGCCAACGCCATCCTGGCCATCGAGCAGTTCGAGGGGCTGCTGGGCACCCACTGCAGCCCCGACCTGCTCTTCTTCCTCTGCGCTATGTACGCGCCCATCTGCACCATCGACTTCCAGCACGAGCCCATCAAGCCCTGCAAGTCGGTGTGCGAGCGGGCCCGGGCCGGCTGCGAGCCCGTCCTCATCAAGTACCGCCACACCTGGCCCGAGAGCCTGGCCTGCGAGGAGCTGCCCCTCTACGACCGCGGCGTCTGCATCTCCCCAGAGGCCATCGTGACCGCCGAGGGAGCCGGTAAGTGCCGCACCCCCGGGAGCCCAGCCCGCTCCCCTCCTTGCCCTTCTCCCTGCCGTCGCCCCCGGGAGCCCAGCCCGCTCCCCTCCCTGCCATCGCACCCGGGAGCCCAGCCCGCTCCCCTCCCTGCCATCGGTCCCTTCCTTGCCCCTCTCCCTGCCATCGCCCCCGGGAGCCCAGCCCGCTCCTCTCCCTGCCATCAGCCCCGGGAGCCCAACCCACTCTTTGCCCTGCTCTCTGTCTGCTATTGACCCCGGGAGCCCAACCTGCTCCCCTCCTTGCCCCTCTCCCTGCCATCGCCCCAAGGAGCCCAGCCCAGTCCCCTCCCTGGCATCGCCCCCGTGAACTCAGCCTGCTCCCCTCCCTGCCATTGGTCCCTTCCTTGCCCCTCTCCCTGCCATCGCCCCCGGGAGCCCAGCCCTGTCCCCTCCCTGCCATCGCCCCCGGGGAGCCCAGCCCGCTCCCCTCCCTGCCATCGCTCCCCCCCTTGCCCCTCTCCCTGCCATCGCCCCAGGGAGCCCAGCCCTGTCCCCTCCCTGCCATCGCCTCCGGGAGCCCAGCCTGCTTCCCTCCCTGCCATTGGCCCCGGGAGCCCAACCCGCTCCCTGCCCTGCTCCCTGTCTGCCATCGCCCCCGGGAGCCCAACCCGCTCCCCTCCCTGCCATCGCCCCTGGGAGCCCAGCCCGCCCCCCTCCTTGCCCCTCTCCCTGCCATCGCCCCCGGGAGCCCAACCCGCTCCCCTCCCTGCCATCGCCCCTGGGAGCCCAGCCCGCCCCCCTCCTTGCCCCTCTCCCTGCCATCGCCCCAAGGAGCCCAGCCCGGTCCCCTCCCTGCCATCGCCCCCGGGAACTCAGCCTGCTCCCCTCCCTGCCATCGCCCCCAGGAGCCCGACCCGCACCCCTCCCAGCTCCCCTCCATGCCATCGCCACCAGGAGCCCAGCCTGTTCCCCTCCCTGCCATCGCACCCGGGAGCCCAGCCCACTCCTCTCCCTGTCCCCCTCTGCCATCGCCCCAGGAGCCCAGCCCGCTCCTCTTCCTGCCATCGCTCCAGGAGCCCAGCCCACACCCCTTCCTGCCATTGCCCCCGGGAGCCCAGCCCGCACCCCTTCCTGCCATCATTCCTGGGAGCCCAGCCTGCTCCCCTCCCTGCCATTGCCCCCGGGAGCCCTCACCCCACCCCTCCTGGCTCCCTCTCTGCCATCACCCCAGGAGTCCAGCCCACTCCCCTCCCTGCTCCCCTCCCTGCCATCGCCCCCGGGAGCCCAGCCCGCTCCCCTCCCTGCCATCGCTCCCGGGAGCCCAGCCTGCACCCCTCCCTGCCTGTGCCCCTGGGAGCCCAGCCTGCACTCCTCTCTATGCTCCCCTTTCAGCCCACACCCCTCTGAGCCCAGCCCACGCTCCTCTCTGCCAGCACCCATGTGCCCAGCACGCTGTGAATCCAGTCCCCATTTCTCATCCTTTCTGATCCCAGTCAACTCCAGCCTACCCCACTTGTGATCCCCCTCTGGCTCCAACTCCCAGCCCTCATGCCTTGCTGACCCGTAGGGAGATCACCTCGGATCTCAGTCAACCACAGGTACATGGGCCCCCCGCCAGCTCCATCTGCCATCCCTCTTCTTCTCCCTCTGACCTTCTTCCTACGCCTGAATCTCTCTCTCATCCCTTTCTCTTCTTCCCTTTGTAGCATCTTGCTCTCTCTCTTCCAGAACCTCTCTATCCCTCCTTCCCCTATCTAGTGCCCACTCTCCTCTCCTTGCCTTCCCATCTCACTCTATGGATACTGGTGACATCTGAGAGTGAGTAGTTGATGCTTGCATATAAAGGTGCAGAGACAATGGACAAAAGTGCCCTTCAGTAATGTCATTCCAAACAGGGTGGACACTGCATCCATGTGTGGTTGAACATAACCCTCCCCGCCACCCCTTCCTCCAATTCTAAACTTGTCCCTCTGATCCTGTCTCCCATTTCCAAACCCAGCTCTTGCCCTCACTCCTGTTGCCTCCTACCATAGGCGAAACGTAGCACTCACCTAACCCTCAGCCCCAAACCAATCTTACACCGTTCTGATAATATCTTTATGCTCTTTGGTGTGAATAAGTTTTGTGACCTGTAACTTTTTACTCTTATTTAGCATTTGTGTGCAGCTGATGAGATTTTTGAGTGAAATTTGTTGTTGTTGAAAATGGCCTTTTTCCAAAACTGAAACATTCCATAAGAAATTCTTTCTTTTTTGAAATTTTTAACTTCTTATAATATTTTTTAATCAACATTTTTCAGTCAAAATTTTTATCAACACCATTACTGGGTAATCAACATTTCTAATTTATTCAAAAAATGGGTCTTTGGTATATGAAAACTTTCAACAACAGATTCAGAAACATTCTCTATTCAAAAAGTAGCTTACATTTTTTGTAAAGTCCATTTTGTTGAAAAAATGAAAATGGGTCTCTTTCAAAGCTTGTGAAATGGAAACCATTTCACATTCTTTTTAGCTCAGTTTTAGTATTTTGTAAACATAATTGTACTATAGTAGGGCAGTAGTCACACCATTAATGTACCCAGTACTGTGTATACAATTCGCCATGCCCTCTACTCCCCTTTACGATGTCACTCAGACCCACTAAAACCATGCTTCCTTCCAGAATTGGCTGCACTCGCTTTATTTTGCATAGACGAGCAGCTGCACATTTGTGCTTGTTGAACTTCATGCTGCAAGCTAGCTTGTGCTGATGGGAGCAAGGGGGTGGTACTCCTATTTTCATGGCGGTGACAACTGAGAGAGACTGTGGTGGCCAGAGGAGGAGTGAGGCTTGAGTTAGGAGAAGCAATTGCCCCTACCTGTTCCCATGCCAGCAGTAGCACAAAGACATGCGAAATGGCAGCTGGGGGAAGAGCGGCAGAAAGTAATTGTTGCATATATATTTTAAGATAAACTTATAACAAATATTACTAGTTTTATGGCATGCATAGATACTGGGTCAGATCCTCAGTTGTATTCGGGTTGCAGGCAGTGTAGCTGAAGGATGAGTGTGGTAAAGATGGCTACATGGTAACGTGTACGTCTCCTGGTCCTGGGGTTAGATGAGGGTCAGTTTGGGCCCCAGTTCAAATTAGAGTAGCCTCAGAGCTGCTCTAAGTTGTATCTGGCTGCAGTGGCCTCCAGGAGGTCTTTCTGGAGATCATTAGAGAATTCTAGAGCACATCAGCTCTCTGGCCACATTCCCTTTCATTGGCCGTGCTCCCTATGCTTGGAGCTGTAAAGGTGGTGTTGATGGGTGTCTCCGTGCCATCTAGCTGTTCCTCTTACCATAGGAGAATCCCCACATAACTGGTTAAGATGGCTTTCCAACTGCTTTGTGCTGCCAGAACACTGCAAAGCTGTCAGGCTGGGGGCTGGCTTTTTTAATCCAAAAAGGTATAACTTTACCCATCCCTGAGCAGCTACCTCTGGGATGGAACATAGAACCTGTTTAACAGGGCACAGCAACACAATGTACTAGGACAAGCAATGGAGAAATAAACCCATTTATTTCCAATTGAAAGAGCTGAGATAAGCTAAATTAGGCAATATGTAATTTGGGGATTTGGCTAGGACTGGAATTTGGTCAAGGCTCTGGCTCTAGAACCCTAGATGTTTACAAAATGATCAATATCTCAGAGTTTATCTCATCAGAGAGAAATACATATCTCTGGTCACACTGGGAGATACCATAGGTGATACCATGGTGTAAGTTAACTATTGCTAAGTGGTTTGACTTACATGCCAAAGTTGGCAGAAGAGGATGGTGTAGTGAGAAAAGGAAGTTATAAGACAGAGCAGGTTTGCACCTGTGCTTTATCTTACACCTACTTACACTCTACTGTTAGTTGTACATTCTGTGGCAGCCCCATCTTTCAGCCCCTTTGATGTTTAAGTTACACCAGCTTACACCAATTTGTTGATTCATTTATATTAACGTTGATGTCACCTCTGATTCTGACCCATGGCAAAGTGCTTTGGTTGACAGGTGCTGTATGTAACTAATTACTGTTGCCATCATTCTGTTGACCCTTACCTTTCATTCCACTCCATATAAATAAACCCCATCATTCCTCTTCCAATGCTTTCTCCACTTCCAATCACATCTTATACCCTATTCCATTACACTCTTCTCTTCATGTGCTCATTTAACCTTTCCCATCCATCACCTCTTTCCCCTATCTGTATATTTTTTTATTTCCATACCAATCTAACTCCACTCCTACCTTTCAAACTACCATTTCCACCCTTTCTAACTCTCAGATCTCCTTCTACAACCCATAACTCAAGCTAACTCTGCTCCTTATACTTCCATAACTAACCCTTCCCCTCATTCGTCTCTAACCTTTCCTTCCTCTGTAATTGTACCCCACCTCTAATGCCGCGTGTCTGTCTATAGATCTGTTGCTGCTTCTTTGGGCTGCAGACCTGCTGGGAGGATTTCAGTGAGGTTGGTTTTGAATTCCAAAATTAGGACTAGTTTGTGAATGTCTCATTTTGAAACACATTTACAGACTCTTTCCTGAACAGCACTGAGATACTTTCAAAACTGCCTTAAAAATGGATCCAAACTGAGTGAGGCTTGGCAAGTCAACAGATATTTGAAAGCAGTGGCATTCAAAACTGAAGGGAGGAAGTTTCTCTAAAATTGCCCCTGAGTTACCTATTGCTGAGGACCACAGCAGCACAATAACCTCTTTGAATGATTCCAGTGTGAAATCCATGAATACTTCACTGACTGGAAACCTGATGACATTCTTATTTCTGGGATTTAAAAATTAAACTAGCATACTATCCCCTGGACTGAAGACATTCTTCTGGGGAGGGGGAATAAATCCTCCCCTTTAAAATATAATGAAATATTCCTTATCTAGGAAAAGGTCAGAAGAAAACTGGTATCATCTTATTAGAGGATTGTACCCTAGTAGAAAACATCACTAAAACAAATAACAGAATAGTTAATGATTCGTATACAAGGCATTTCTCCTAAGTTTTTTCCTCTTAAGAATGCACTTTCTGCACCTAATATTGTTGGTGAAATGCACAGTCAATGGAAATGTAAATTCACATTTATTATTGAAAAGGTTTTCATCATTCAAAATGAAAATATTACCCACAAAGTAATAGGTCTTTGCACTTCTATCATACCTTTTGTCCAGGGATCACAGATTTCTTTCTAAACTTTGACTGGTTAAGGTAAGTATTATTCAATCCATTGTGTAAAAGGGCAAATTAAGGATGGGATGGTTAAATGATGTAATCAAGCTCGTTGTCAGTGGCAGAGTCAGGAATAGAGCCCCGGAGCCCTGAGTCCAATTCCTTTTCTCTGCTCACCAGACCATACCTCAGGGGTGGGCAAACTTTTAGGCCCGAGGGCCGCATCTGGGTGGGGGAAATTGCATGCAGGGCCAGGGCAGGGAGTTGGGGTGCGGGAGGGAGGGAGTGTGTGCTGTGGGAGGTGGTGTGGTGTGCAGGAACGGGCTCAGGGCAAGGGGTTGGGGCAGAGGAGGGGTGCGGGGTGTATGAGGGGGCTTAGGGCAGGGGTGCAGGAGGGGTGCGGAGGGAGGGAGGGGGCTCAGGGCAGGCAGTTGGGTGGCAGGAGGAGTGTGAGGTGCGGCAGGGGGTTGGGGTGCAGGAGGGGTATGGCACGGGGTTGGGGGGTGGGGTGCAGGAGGGGTTCGGGCTCCCGCCTGGCACCACTTACCTGGAGCGGCTTCGGGGTGACAGCAGCGTGCACCGGGGCCAGGGCAGGCTCCCTGCCTGCCTGCCCTGGCTCCTCGCTGTGCTGCTCCCTGAAGTGGCCAGCACCACGTCCGTGTGCTCCCTGGGGATGGGGGCAGAGGGCTCCATGCGCTGCCCTTTTCTGTGGGTACCTCCCCAAAGCTCCCATTGGCAACAGTTCCCCATTCCCGCCAATGGGAGCTGCGGTGGGTGGTGCCTGGAGGTGAGGGCAGTGCATGGAACCCTCTGTCCCCCTTGCCCCCCACCAGCGGCCTCAGGGATGTGGTGCTGGCTGCTTCTGGGAGTGGCACAGGGCCCGCGGCGCCACATGGGTGGCAATCCCACAGGCCGGATCCAAAGCCCTGAGGGGCCGGATCCGGCCTGTGAGCAGTAGTTTGCCCACCCCTACCATACCTCCTCCCAAGTGAACAATTTACAGTATACAGATTCACAGTGTGAAATAACTTTATATTCTATCGCATTGTAGAAAATCTCAGTTTGCAGAGTTTCTTCCAGTTAATCCACAATATAGCAAATAGTATTTTTAATTAAAATAAAATTTTGTTTCTTTACTCATTTTTGTGCATGTGGATTGGCAGTCAGATCAAGTTGTTAGACTGCGAGGGTGAGATCTTCATTCTGACTCTGGCTGGGTAAAAGGACTGGACTGGTTTTCGGTTTAACTTCAGAAAAGATTTCTTTTTGTTCGCTTTCATGAGACGGATGTTCATGCATCAGTTTTATAATTATAACAGGACAAAGGGATGAAAAAGTGCATAATACAAAGCAGTTTACATATAGGGAAATTGTGCACACTAATTAGCATTCAGCATTCTCACCAGAATGAGAATGGGCTCCATTGGGCTCCATTCTATCAGACCTGCACTTTTGCATAATTTGAACTACAATTGATGAAGTGCAGCATCTTGAAGCAAATTCTGAAAAATGCACATTCTTCCTCACAGAGTTTATGTTGCACATGATGTCAGTTGTCAAGTATGTAAAACAGTGAGTGTATGGGCCCTAAAAGGTCAGGGGAGTGGCCCTAATTAACAAGTTAGATAAATCAGCTCTAATTGACCACAACATTAATGGGCACAGCAGCTTTGGCTTGTGCCAGTATTATTTATGTAGTATATCACTGGGGACCTTTCTAAGCTTGTCACCCTATTAGAGCCCAAATATTTCCATGTGTGAACTGTTATTTGATCATTTCTCCACTCTGTGAAGAACAGAGAGGCTTTTCTTTAACACTGGTCTGGCAGGTCTGTCTTTCCCACCTATTTTTTCATTCCAGTAAACACATTGCTAGCAGCCATTTTAAGGAGAACTGTACAGTTGTTAAAATTAAAGACTGAAAGAGCCCCATTAAATCATCTTTTCTAGCTCCCTGCTCAGTACAGGGTTCTCCCATAAGGCAGAGTCCAACTCCTTTTGTCCATTTGAGTTCCCATAAGCCTGTGTTACCAGAGCTTGAAATAGTACCGAACTCCCAACTACTAAATCTACTGGACGGTGACTGGTACAAAAGATGATGAGTCCATCTTGGGTGAGGGCGGGGCAACACCCTAGCCAAAAGCCCATCCTCAGTTGCTGCAATGGGAGAAGCTGTTGTGATCCCTACCGTGACCCTGCTTAGGGCTTCTGCCTTTCATATCTAGGCTATGATGTAAGGCAGATTTAAAGGCCACTTCCCTCGAAGGAGCTGTCTGTGTCTTTTCACTACTGTTACTCCAGAGCCTCCTACTTGTGGAAGGGATGATATGGCCACTGCTGTACCATTCACTCAGCCTAATGACTGCTGTGAAAGGGCATCTCAGTTACTCTGTGCCCCTCCCGTCCTCTGCCATTAACAACTATTGTCTCCTTTTCTGAAGGGAGAGAGAGGAATCAAGGGTTCGAGAGACCAGTCAGAGCAGAGCACCCCTGTAGAAATGGAGTTAGGAGGCTGAAAGGGGATCACTGAGCCCCCTCACTGTTTCCTCAGCAGTCACCCATCTGCGGAGATCTCACCCTTAAATGGGGATATTGGGGGGCAGCACTACCTCCTCTGACATTACTCCCTGAAAACCTCATATGAGTTGGACAGGGATGGTGTCCCTAGCCTTTGTTTGCCAGAAGCTAGGATTAGGACACAGGGGATGGATCACTTGATGATTACGTGTTCTATTCATTCCATCTGAAGCACCTGGCATTGGCCACTGTCAGAAAACAGGATACTGGGCTAGATGGACCTTTGTCTGACCCAGTAGGGCTGTTCTTATGAGTCAGTGGAGTCCAATCTCCATACAGAAGGATCTAGTTGGTCAACCACAGAGCAGAGGGTCTCTGGGTAAGCTCTGTGCTCACTAAGCAGATGAGCCAAGATTTGGCCCTTAGATTTGTGCTGTTCCTTTATACTGTTGTAAAAGAGAGAATCTCCAGGTCTGTATTTAGAAGATACTGTAACTTTAAACACACCAATGGTTATAGCTGACTCTGGAGGCCAGTGTGAAATTGTATATCTTTGATTAGTCTTCAGGATCAACCTAATTAAGACAATCCTTGAAGGAGAAGAAAACGATATTTACAACATGTTTACATTCCAATTGTCAGAGCAGAGAGTGCTAAGGTCCAAATTTATGTCTCTAGCCTTTGATTTTTGTCACCAGCTTTTGCACATGTAAGCGATTCTACCTACAGATGTGGGGGTACACCATTTTGTATATGCTAAATTGCTATTGTGTGCACAAGTGGCTCTGCCATTCATGCCAGTCTTGTTACCCCATTTGATTCCTCCACCCATTGTTGTCTCTGTGTTGTTCCATGTTGACTTCTTGCTAGTTGAATGCTCTTCTCACCTGAGTTTACCAAGCAGTCACCCTCTCTTCATTTAGGTCCCTCTTAAAACTCACTTATTCTGCAAAGCCTGCAAGAAGTGAGTTTACAATTTAAAAACTAACAAACAAACGACCAGATCCTCCCATTCACTGGATTACTCCGTATGACCTGCCACCTGTGTGTCATGCTTTTAGATTCCAAGGGCTTGAGGGCAGGAATTGTTTTTGTTTTTCTATACAGTGCAGTATCAAATATGTTGTCAGTGCTAAAGACTTCACTAAGGAAAACACCTAAGCATGTGCTTATGTCTATCCCTATTTATGACAGTGCTGAAGTCCTGAAGAGGGATGTTTTCCTGAACAAATAGTAACAATAAAACAAGAGCAGATAGAAAGGGGCACTTGCAAAATAAGAGAGATGGTTTAGGCTACCTGAACATTTATCTCTGGAAATGTTTAACATATAAAATTGGAGAAGTTTATGTCAAATGGCAGGAACATAGCTGTTAAAAAAGAAAACTTCTGTGTCATATTGCACCTTCAGAATATGGAAGTGTAACTTCATAGATCTGGATATTTTCTTTGCCGAGTCTTGAATTATGCTTCAGTCAAAACAGTTGCCTTGATTATATGTGATTAGAGTAGGTTGATTGCTATGCTGTTTTTGAATATTTCAGAGAAATAATATATTTAATTTTTGGCTTTACTTGCATCCATCATGAAGGGTCCAGGTCCTTAAATTATTTTGGTGCATGCTTGTAGCATCCATAACATATTCTCCAGAGATACTCTACTTCGTTTCCATATGGAAGCTGAAACCATCTGGTGGTCCATGTATTGCCTATCACATCCGTGGACTCTTGAGCAGTGTCAAGGTACATGTGAATTTCTGCATTTGGAGAGGAGAGGAAGGGCTTCCCCAGGCTGATTATACTTTGTCCATTTAGCCCGGAAGAGGAGCATTGTAGAATGAACATACAATATTACAAGGAAATAAAAACATGGCTTGAAGGTGTGTGGTGCTCTTGGTGAGATGGGGGGGGGGAGGGAAGGAAACACCACCACAGAATGTAAAGCAAGTAAAACAAATGCTAGGAACACTTTACTGAGGGGCACCTAATTGGAAGTCTGAGACACTTTGCACCCCCCTCCTTTTTTTTTTTTTTAAGGGATTCTGTGGTCAGAGTGAAACATATTTTGGGGATCATTGGCTAGGTGGAGAAACACTAGCTTAAGTTAAGTCTTCCTTCTCTGCCTCCTTATGTCCCTCTAGGTGTGTAAACACACACAAAGATGTGCATCTGGTATCAGTGGTGCTGTCACATCCCCCTTGCTTGAAGTAGTAATAACAAACACCAAATCCATCCATCAGCAGCACCCCCACTACGAAAATTGTTCCATCACCCCGGTACTAGCAGTACTTAAAACATAGGTAAAAGCATTAACTGTTCATGCTCATTATAACTATTTGCAAATGCTATTAGCTCTGTTATTTCCAATCCAGTTGTTTTCAGACTTAAGGTCAAATTCAGCTCAGAACATACTTTGCAGACCTCCATGGACTTCAGTGAAATTGTACAAGTGTATAAGTTAGGGCAGTATTTTGCATGTAACGAACCACACATTCCTCAGGGAAGACTGTACATGTCAGATTTGTCATTTTTAAGTTGTCATTTTTCAGTCCTCTACATAAAAAATGCAAGTACACCATTTTCTTAGTTTCAGAAAAAATAAACACTTATAAGCTGAAAATGTATATTTCTAGCCTTACAAGAGACATTTTGAGAAAGTTATGAACTAAAGAAGAGAGAATTCTAAACCTTACTAACAGTGTTGCTGCTGGTGACCGTACGCTGCCTCTCTCTAATATATCTATAGCATGAACTGTAGGAAAAAATGGCTTTTGTGGTATATGTATTGATAATCTATGTGCAAAGTCAAGATTTGTGGAGTTAAATGCCACCTAAGGCTGTGATCATTTTAAGTGAATAAAGCTAGAATTTTTTAATTTTCATATGAAATGCAAAATTCTGCTGGTGGATCTTAATGCACAGAGCTGCTGTTGACTCAATGGAAGATCTCACCAGAATACTGGAGTCAGGATTCACTATGTGAATCAAAGGACAGATCTCCTGTTACCTTGAAAGTTGTTCTGTCATTTTTAGTTCAGAGATGACATAATGCCCTATTCTCAAATACTTCTACAATGCAAATATTTTGCAGTTAAAGAAGATACATTAAAGAACAAATAAATATCTGAAGTAGATAATTAAAACTAAATTAATTCACGTTGAGGGATTTCTTAGTCAGCAATACTGTTCCCATCTCATCAAATGAACTGAAGAAAGTCCCCAGACGACAACCCCTCAGTTTGACTTTGCTGTTTCCAGCAGAGTTCCTGAAATGGCTTCTGTAATGCTGCGCAATGTCATTTTAATTGCAATAATAATCAGGATCACATTATGCTTGGATTTCCTCTAGCCATAACAGGTTGTTTATTCACAACAAAGTTTTCTACCAAATCACCTCGGTCTGTCTCTCCTTTTCAAACCTTTCCTCCCACTCTGGCCCTTGAATTGTTGTCTTTTGTTATACTCTTTTTCAGTTATTTTTACAGTTTTCCACTGAAAATAGATTTGGTAAAATGGGCTATAGGAAAGGTCAGGGATCCTTATAACAAGGCCATTGTTTTTTAAAAGCATAGAGTTGTCGGTTTCTGGCAGTGATAAGGGTCTGCATTTATTCAGAGGAGATTTGTGATTTGTGCTTTGCATCGTCTTGAACATAAATGAAAGTACGCTTTTCCTTTGGAACTCATATAGTCTTCATTTACTATCAAATGTTGTTTCAAGACATGGTTCTGTTTATTGATATATTGTCTTATGGAGGTGCCTACTGGCTTGTGTTTTAAAATGGCCTTAAAATGGGGCATAAATTCCTGTTTTTCTCTAAAAGTTGTTAGCTGATTGGTGTGAAATTTCACACAAGGTTAATTTTTAGGCCTTTTGAATTTTTGATGCAGTTTTTGTTTGGTGTTTCTTAACAAATTTGTAATAGAAAGCCTTTGAATTTGAGCTTGTGCGGAATTTTTCCCTTGGCAGGCCTGCTGTTTATCGTTATCAGAAAGTTCTGTACACAATTGTCTGGACAAAACTTGGTAGAGAGGTAGATCCGGGGGACACAGAGAGAGTGTTTTTATTTGTTTTCGTTCTTTTTAACAAATGTGTTTAGCCATTATTTGCATTATGAATAAAAGTTTGTGCATGGTGCATGTAAACTTGATGGATGGAGGCTAGGTGCAAAATAAATAGATTGGGTCAGGATACACAGAAACCTGATTATTGGGACTAGGTGCACTAAAGATTGAATGACGGGGAATGCTGGGTTCAGAGAAGCTGGACTATTGGGGTATGGGGAAGAGCGGGGCATCTCCAAGTGTGACTGGTTGAGGGAGAGGTGGGAGAGCTGCATGCAAACCTATTGGATGAGGACCAGGAGCACATAAAGCCTTCTTTATGAGAAGCTAGACTGTTGTGTCAGAATGTATTCGACAACAGAGAAGGGATCAAATGCTCTCCCACTGTACTTTAAGCACCACATGTCGTGCCCCCCCACTTATCCAATGCCTACCCCTAAATAAGTATTAAATAAATTAAGAGATAAATACACAAAAATCTTCCTTGTGAAGCAGTTAGGGTTGCTACACACAGGACATGCCTCTCACAAACTCATCAAAACAAGGAAATGAAAAGCTAAGCCACCTAATAATATATATCCTCTTCTCCTCCTCCCATAGACACACATCTTACTATTGCCACAACTACCACACACCATACACTACAATTTTAATTCTGCCCATTAGGGTCGCCAGAGTTTTACATCACCCCCTATAATTGCCCTTCTACACATAACCCTTTCCCAAATTAACCTCTGCCAGCACAACAAACTACTGCATCAAACATCCATAACTACTAGCGCCAGGGGAGGAGGAAAATAAATTGGTAAATGAGAACATGCCAAAGGTTGAAAATGGAGCTGAGTTAAGATGGCAGTGTATGTATGATAGGTGGGGTCATACTCAGGTGTACTGTGGGTGAAGGTGTTAGGTGGCTTAGTTTTTCATTTCCGTGTGTTTGTGGGGTTGCGTTAGGGTTGCTATGCACAACATGCATAACCATTTCTCAACCCCAAAGATAACAGAGCCAGATCCTCAGCTTGTGTAGACTGGTGTATCTCTACGGACTACAGTGGATCTAAACTGCTATACCCCAGCTGTGCATCTGGTCCACTGTTCCTAAAGCTATTGAAAAATGTTCCTATTATGAAATGTATTCTTGCTTATAACACCACTGATGTCAATGTCACTTTGCTCAGCTGCAGGGGGATGCACAGGGCAGGATCTAAACTAGTGTTGTAAAGCGTCATATGAATTTACTGTGTTGTGTAAATCATTAGTAATAAAATTCTCTGGAATCTGTTTTTAGTGTGGGATTTAAATTTTAAGAGGGGTTCTTCCACTTCCATTTAAAAAGACTGAAGGAAGTGGAAGTGTGTGTAATGCGGGGGTGTCGCTGCATATAAGCCTTTCTGATGATCACTATACTAAAAAATAAAAAATGTTTTTAATGTGGAGATGGGCTCAAGCTAAAATTAAGATCCAGATCTCAATGTGCAGTGCAAGCACCCCGAATGTTCAGGCAACGTTGGATCTGGGGCTTTGATTGGTTCAAGGAAATCTACATTTCTTTACTTTGGAGAGAGTATTTTAGTGCTTCGTATTTTTCCTTCCACACCCCCTACTTGGGAACGAAGATATGAAAAATACTGCCCATGATGTTTCTTTTTTACCTTCTTTGCTGGCCAGATTCTCTTTTTCCTTCCCTCTGTCCCTGTTTTTGATTCTGTTTCTATTCCCTTGTTACCCATTATGAAACAGACAAGTCTGCAGGACAGGGAAAGCGAACAGAGGTTACAGGGGTAAGTGCTGTGAAAGTGTAAGGAAGATCCAGTTTATGGGCGTTTTGTAGATTTCTTTAAGAGGTCACAAGACTTCTAGTAATGGGAATTGCTGAGGGGGTAGTATCAGACTGGTAGTAACAATAGGAGAGTCAGAATCAGGTCCAAAGAGAGGCCACGATTCAGAGTACTGAATAAGGAAACACAGCTAGGTCCCAGACTATGTATTGGAGTTTGGAAAGGTGAGAAATAAGAGGAAATATGTAAGAAAATAACAGGCTTGAAGAAGGCCATATGGATTATACCTTTTATCCTGTCCTATAATAAAAGGTTAAGAAAATACTTGATAAAATTAAAAGGAAACATTTAAATTGGATAATAGGAAACACTTTTTAAAAAGCCATGTATAATTGATCTGTAGAGTTCACAACCTCTCGATGCTATTTGACGTGAACAGCTTATCAAGATTCAAGAAAAGTCTCTGATAACACATGAATAAGAATAGTAGCTGAAATTTTACTGGTTAGGATAAAAATGACAAGTATTATGCTTCTCAGCATAAATTGTAGTTGAAGAATAAGCTAACGTCAGGAAGAAATTTCTTCCATACTGCAATGTGGTACAGTTAAATGCATTATGGGGGTTCAGTACTTCTGTATGTGGCAAACTGTTTTTGGCTATTGTCAAGGAGAGGATTCTGGGCTAAATAGACAACTGCCCTGGAATGCGAAGACATTTCCTGTACCCTTATGCTTACTACATTGATACAGATGTTTAATGCTGAAGTCTCAGGTTTGCCAGAGGTTATTGACTATTTTAATGAAATAAACTAGATATATGTCAAAATCTACATTCACCCTACATATCTTTCAGCCACCTATGTAAAGTATGTTGCCTGCTGTACAAGGTATAAATATGCGTGAAGGAAATAAGAGATATATCCAGCCCAGATGTTTTTAAAAATGGGTGCCTAAAGTTAGGCTCCTCAATCCATATTTAGGCACATGCGCGCGCGCACATACATACTCACATATGTCATTTGTAAATACAACTTATGGCCCTGACATTGCAGTTGAATTCATGTAATGGGACCCTTGCCTCATACTGAGCCTCAGCAACTTCCATGGGGCTGCGTGCAAGCAAAACCACATTAATCCCATTGCAAGGTTGGGTGACTGTCTATGTTGCTACGTATATATTCATTCCTTCAGTTTTTCTTCTTTCTAGAGAATAATATGCAACAGCTAATATATTTTTTATTAACAAGACATGCATATAAATCAGGTAAACTTTGGTGTTATTTAAAAATAATAGATTTGAAAATAAGAATATGAATTTAGCACATATTCCCAATTTAGAATGTCCCCAAATGCAGTTCTTTGGAAATTGGGCATTATACCCTCCCTCCTCCCCCTATTCCTGATCTCTCTCACAAAATAATCAGAAAATTTTTAAGGGGGGAAAACTGAAACGCTTATTTTGGCTTTCCCTTCAGTGACATGATTGTGGTTGGTTTGTTTTTTGTTACTGAGGAAATCAAAGCTGAATTTCCCTCCAGCATCTAACTGAGTAGAAAAGCAGGATATGCATTTCACAGTTGCCCCAAACTCATGTCTGAATTGACACACATTTCCATTCTTGTATAGATCCTGCTACTCTGTGCACATCACCAATGGAAATGCAACAGTTTCCGTTGTGAACTATAAATAATCTAGAGTCTGCTTCAGCATGTAACATTAGGTGCTTGCTAAAAGACAGAATTCAGACTGACTTCAGTAGGAACAGGAGAGGACTCTAAAACATTGTAACCTCTTTTTCATTAAGAGGGTCTTACATTTTAATACACTAAATATTAGAGAAAAATTAAGCAATTTTAATGTGGCTGTATTGAAATAATCCAATATTAAAAATACTAACATATTTTACGAATCCATACCAGATTTCCCTATGGATTCTAATAATGGCAACTGTAGAGGCTCCGGCAATGGTGAGTACATTTTTATATATATAACTGTTTAATAAGTTATCTTCTTTCAGATTCTTTTAACATTTAAATAAGACCAGTACTTAATGATGTATAGACTCCGCTGTTTCAATTTTTTGTACACTGTGTATTTGCTATGAGAGTTACATGTTCAATAAGACATTCAGGGAGGTTGAAAGTTGGATTTAGGTGGTGGGTAAGCCTCTCTGCACAGGTGTGAATTTCACTTTTAGTACTTTTCTAGGGCCTGATTCTGCTGTTTTTATCCAGGCAAAACTTCCTTCAAGTCAAAAGGACTTTACTGATTTCAGGGGAGCTCTTGTCTGTTAGGATTCATCCCCTATTGTGCTTTCCACTTTCATTTTGTTATTCCATACTATAGAAATATGATTTGGTTTGCTGCTCTGGAAGTCATCTTCCTTCTAATTATTTTTTCACACAAGCTGGAAATTCATTGTGCAGAAGAACGTTTGTTCAGCCCAGTAATTCAAAGTAACAGGTGAATCACATATTACATTACAGCATGCTAACGCAATGGACAACACTTCTCTTTACATTTTAGCATTCGAAAGAAAAATCAACAGTGCCACATATGTTAGTGTGCATTGTTCAGCATGCAAATCCCTCATGAATCAGATTCCTTACAAGTTACTCTGATACTTCTTTGTATAATGTAGGGTCCATTTACTACTGTGACCATTTTTATGTTGGCGGACCTCTATTAATTTACTGGAGTGAAACAGTGGTGAATCAGGCCCGTGTATATAGCACTCTCTTGAAATGGCAGCAGTCTCTCTTTTCAGACCTTTAAACTGTAAAGCAAAATGATAGAATTTTTTTGTAGAGTATATAAAGCATGTACCTGAGTAAACTGTTGTTTGCATTAGTCATGGGTACATGGAGGTCAGACTAGATGATCATGATGGTCCCTTCTGACATTAGAATCCATGAGTCTATGTTAGTTGTAAGGAAAACAGGAAATGAAGCTGTAAAAATAGTGTAGCCTTTAATTTTTTCCTTTGCTTCAGAAATTTCTAGAGTTGTAGCAAAGATCTAAAAATAAGTTGTTCTTGTTGTTTTAATGTATCTTATATTATTAAGTGATTTATTCATTTCAGTCAAATGGAGTTAATCTTAAGTAGCCTGTTTGGGCTTTGTTAAGAAAGGAAAGGAAAATTTGTTTTGTTTTACTTTACAGCAAAATACATTACAAATTGCTGCAAATAATATTCCTGTGTAATTTTCTTCTATTAAGTTTAATTAAATCTACCAGCAACCACCATTTCTGACATCACTCTGGAGGTCAAATGAGCTGATCGTAACGGTCCCTTTTGGCCTTAAAACCTCTTGGTGAAATATTGACCCCACTGAAGTCAAGAGAAAACCTCCCATTGATTTCAATAAGATCAGGATTTCACACTATGAATCCATGAATTTTCACTCCGCTGAGCCTCTCATTGTCTTGTTTGTGTGTCAGAACTGATCCCTTCGAGTTGACCGCTATTCTTAGGTAATAAAAGAAAAAAGAAAATTGAATTGCCCCATATGGATAGATATGATATCTAAGTATTGCCTGAGAATTAGAGCTGGGAAATGGCAATCAGAGCTCCTGGATTCTATTACCATTTGTGCCAATAACTTGTTATTGGCTGCTGGTCAAATCACATGGGTCAAAAGGTTCAGACTTGGGTACCTAAAGTTAGGCATCTAAATCCACATTTAAGTTACTAACTGCATTTTTGTAAGAGGTGCTATATAACCACAATTCTCAGTGATAATCAGGCTGCTTTAAGCACCTAAATCTGGATTTAAGTGAATAACTGTAGGTGCCCAAATGTAAAAATTTTTTCACTTAACTCTAAACCAAGCAAAAATGATCTTTGCATAGTCTAAATGAAGTTCTGCGCTTAACAATTACTGTTAAAAGAACATAATAGGATGCATGTTTGTTGTCTTTCACTGATTTTCATACCAGCTTATCAGTTTATAAGTAAAAAGATTGTTTTAAAATAATGAGTCTTGCAAACTTGTGGGATCTGAAGGTCAAGCTGTCTACTTTCCTTGTCATGTTGCACCATCAGTAATGAAATATTTTGCTGGCCAAAAATTGCTTCAGTGCCAATCCCATTGTCTTCATTGTGGTCACCCAGACTTAACTGCTTGGAATTTAAACAGTTTATTTTTTCTTGCCACATCACAACAAGAGTCCAGCTTAAATTATTTTAGCTGTGTTGGCTCTGTTAGACTAATAGGAGTGAAAAGCAGTAAAAATATATATTACTAAAGAAAGCAGATACGATTGTGAAAACACCCAGGGAGCAGCTCTGAAGAATAAGCTGAATATTTTTACAGACACTTTTTTAGTGTAGAATCACATTTTGAGTCTCAATATAGCACATTTTTTTCAATTGACAAACACAATTTAATCCCACCAGAAAGGAGCATTATTTTTTAATATATGTTTTGTTTATATGTTCAGTAAAACAGCCTTTGTCCTTTCTCCATTGTAAATAGACCCTTTGTAAGTAGTATTACAATGAAGTGTGTTAAAAAAATCAGGGCTGGACATGCTGTATGATTTCTAAAGGATACTGCAAATAGTTGTGTGTATTGTTGCCTGTAAGTAATGTCAGTGTGTTAAATCTACTCAAAGCAGCTCTTATCCCTGGCAAAGTCAATTGGCAAAGTCTTGCCTCCAACTCTGCATATAAATAATTTTTTTCCTTCCTTGGCGAGAAACTACATTCTTGTCTATTTCATAAGATGCTCTTAAAGTTGCTTAGAAGTTTCTCCAGATTTTATTATTATTTCAGTGAAACATTTGCCAGCTTTGAGTACTTATATTGATCAGTAACACAACCAGGTTTTATGGGAGCAACATATTTTATATATTTTTAAGAGCCCCTATATATTTGTAGAGGAACATTTTCAAAGGCGCACATGGCACATAGGCCCCTAACTCCCACTGACTTCTTTCTTAAAAATTGAATGTTTCATTGCATTCCCAGTGGAGTTAGGGGTCTAGCTGCCATTTGGTTCCCAGTGCTCTAGATGTTAGAAGGAAGGTAGGCAGCGGCCCCGTCAGTAGCTCTAGCAGCTCCAGAGTAGAATGGCTAGGTAGTGTGTGGGCAGGGTCATGTCCCATATTCCTGCACAACAAGATGGCTGGGCCAGGGGGATAATTATCTACATTGGCCAAACTGGACAGTCTCTACATAAAAGAATAAATGGACACAAATCAGACGTCAAGAATTATAACATTCAGAAACCAGTCAGAGAAGACTTCAATCTCTCTGGTCACTTGATTACAGACCTAAAAGTGGCAATTCTTCAACAAAAAATCTTCAAAACCAGACTCCAACGAGAGACTGCTGAATTGGAATTAATTTGCAAACTGGACACCATTAACTTAAGCTTGAATAAAGACTGAGAGTGGATGTGTCATTACACAAAGTAAAACTGTTTCCCCATGTTTATTTCCCCCCCTACTGTTCCTCACACGTTCTTGTCAACTGCTGGAAATGGCCCACCTTGATTATCACTACAAAAGGTTTTGGGTTCTTTTTCCCCCCTCTCTCCTGCTGGTAATAGCTCCTCACCTTACCTGATCCTTCTCATTACAGTGTGTATGGTAACATCCATTGTTTCATGTTCTCTGTGTATATAAAATCTCCCTACGGTATTTTCCACTGCATGCATCCGATGAAGTGAGCTGTAGCTCACGAAAGCTTATGCTCAGATAAATTGGTTACTCTCTGAGGTGCCACAAGTCCTCCTTTTCTTTTTGCGGATACAGACTAACCCGGCTGCTACTCTGAAACCTATCTTTTCCAGTTACACATGTGTAGAAAGGGGTGTTTCCCTCCGTGATCTCCTAGAATCTAAGAGACATTATGCCTTTCAATAGCATCATTCTATTAAGTTCTCCTCCGGGGTTTGTGCGTGTATGTATATGCATGCCTTTGACTGTTCCTCACATAGGTTCATCCCTGCAAGAGACATCCAATCAATCAATCAAGTCTTTTTGTGTATACACACACACACACACAGAGAAAGTGCTGATAAGTGTTATTAGATAGTATCATTCAGTGGGATCAGGGAGAAGCCCATTGATTATATTCTAGGACAATTACAGTAAAATATTTTCCTTGGATTAAAGCAGTTTCTGAGATTTATTGTTTTAGGAGTGTTAACCCATAGGTAACATTGCTGTCAATTTCAATCATTTTGTGTTTTGCTAGTGTGGTGGAATAAAGTTCTGCAGAGAAGGGGAATTTTAAGGGATTGACATTGTGTGTTGTTAAGGTAACTCTCCTGGATACAGGTCTGACTCTGTTTGAATTTGAAATGTGAAACTAACATGAGTAAGGGTTACAGAACTGGCCCCTTTATGAGCACCTGTTTTGAGGCAGTTTACAAAATGAGCCGTAATTTGGCCTAAATGTACATGAATTCATATAGGCTTAATGAAAGACAAAAATTACTTCCCTTTTCTGCCTTATTATTTTAAAACAGTCACATAGAAAAGCTCAACTCTGTAGCATATTTTTCTCTCTTTCTCTCCATATAGATAGATAGATAGATAGATAGATAGATTTCTGAGAATGTATTTTGAAATTCAAGAGAAACATTATTCTCTTCCTTTGAAATGTACTTTTTTCCTGTATACACTGTTTTCTCTTTTTAACTATAAGGATACATTGAAGCCAAAGTAAATGATAAACTGAGAACCCCAATAAATAACACAATAACTTCCTAATTTTTTCAAAGCACAAAAATACAAGTTTATTTTTTTGAACTGTTCTTTTCAGATTATACTGAAATATCTGAAATGGGCACTGTTTTAGATCTTCAGTTTATATAAATCAGCTGTATTGGGTTTTACTGTTTTTAATATTGAAGCATGCATACCTGACTTGGGAGGCAGTGTCAGATGTTTAAAGCATGAGTGTGAGAGTCAAGGCACCTGGGTTCTGTTCCTAATTTGACCACTAATCTGTTCTGAATTATATGCTGCTTCAGCTAGAACAGCAAAACAGATCACTAACAGGATATGCCTATTTCTGGAACATGATGTTTCTAGTAAGAGTACTGATGCAATTGTTACTTTGTAGGATGTTCTTTATGTATTTCTGAATAGAAGTAGAATGCTGTGTGCTTAGCAAACATAATGGGGGAAATGCTCTATTGGGCACAGCAGAGAAGAGGCTGGATGGGGGGTCCCAGCAGGGAGCTGGCTCTGAGTATGGCTCTAGACAGTACTGTAATTTGTGGGGAAGGGTTAAATTTCTCTCACTTACCCCAGCAAATGCCAACTGTAATCAGCTGTTCCACTCTACCAAGTCTCAATAACTTCCATTACATCCAAAATAATGAAGTAGCTTGATTTTTTTCTGTTAAAATGATCAGTAGTTACCTCTTCGGATAGCAACATTATGAGTAAAGGCTCCAGACTGAGTTAGCAACTTATTTGACATGAATGAAGTGTACCCACTTGTATTATTGTTTCCAGCTGTCTGCAACCTCATGCAGACACCGCTACATGGGTTTATATTTTGAATTATCTTTGCAACTGGAAGGGCTAGTAACCTCACTGTGTTAATGAAAGCTTAGATTCTAGAGCACAGTTGTGTAGAAAATTCAGATAGAAGGGCAATTATGTGGCCACATATTCATTATTGTTTACAGGGTTCTGCATATTCTCTATGAGCTGAATGATACCGTCTTCTATGCTGGTTATCTAGAGAGGGGAGTGATTACAAAGAGCCCTTCCCCAGGGTTCTTGCCAAAAAAAATGTCTCCTCACATCTCCCATCCCAAGCCCATGAACAGTTATTTCAGTTATAGTTAGCACTCCACGATTATTTATTATAATTC
Organism: Caretta caretta; assembly: GCF_965140235.1. Taxonomy (NCBI): domain Eukaryota; kingdom Metazoa; phylum Chordata; order Testudines; family Cheloniidae; genus Caretta; species Caretta caretta. The sequence goes on along the minus strand of NC_134216.1, from coordinate 48,016,099 downwards.
ATGCAATTTTCAAGTGTTAATTTACTTACAAGAGTCTTTGTTTATTCTTTCCCTGAATGAAGTAGAAACATAGGACTCTCACAAAAGTCAGTGTCAAAAACTCATATTAGGTATCATGACCATATTGAGACAATTAAAATACAGATTATAAATGGAAGAGTATCCAAACAAAGCTGATTACCTTGTTCATACCAATATTTATAGTATATACATACAAAATGTTATGTCTGTCTGATCCATATGAGTAAGATTTGCTGGATCAGCACCTTAATTTGCTCTTTGTTTTGCCTTTCTGGCGTGGGATGGCCAGGGAGATTGATTATATTTTAGCCATATATTTCTTTAGGGCACCTATTGAGAGGATTCTTTTTAGTACATGTTAGAATAAAAAGATCAAATGCAAAAATTTCAGTGATTAGAATTGTCTGAGCACTAGTCAAAATCTCCGGCTGGATCCTAGTTCAGTCCTTTGTAGAGTGTGTAGGCCAGTGAGTGGGCAGACGTGTCAACTAAGGAAGGTAAAATAAAGCCCAATTGATAGTTCAGTCCAAGGTCATTTCTTCAGTGCTGGCTTTATTAATTTAAAGGAGATTCCAAACCAGGATTAACATAATACAAGACACTTGCAACATCCAGACAAGACCTTTCAGCAAGATGGTAGGTGAGAAGACTGACTATTCCCCTGGGTAGCCTTCCTGGATATCTTCTAGGCCTCATCTCATATGGCCACAGAACCAACCTTCACAAGACGGTGCCAGAAGCATTCCTTTACACAGTAGCCACTAGAAAGTCACATGACACTAAGTCACCTGACATTTCTTAATCATGTGCCTGGTCTGGAGATTACAAATCCCATCAGCCCCTGGGTTTAAAGCTGTAATGTCCCTGTAACAAATGTGCTTGTGTTTTCACGCTGTAGAGCTGCCATAGGGAGTCTACAGCCTGCCCTCAGTTTTGCTGGTGCAGTTATTCTGGGTTTGATGTAGTATAACTGAAAACAGAATTTATTCTGTGATTGATAGCTGGTTGGGAATTTTCCATCAAAATGATTTCTTGAGGGGAAATGCAGTTTCTGCAAAAGTTTTCAGTTTTCTGTTGAGAAAATCAAAATGAAATATCTTATTTGAGTTGGTTTGTTGAACTGGCTGAAATGTATAGTTTCAAGTCAGTTCAACATTAAATTGCATTTCCCTAGTGTGGTGCATTCCCTAGTGTAGTTCCAGCCCCCATTCTCTTCTATGGGCTAGGCTCCCTCACTAGACATCATCTCCCATGATGCAATACAGTCTTCTCTCTGACTGGCGCATCATGGAAGTCCCATGATTGCAGATGCATCATGGGAGATGTAGTTTGGCCAGGGAGTCTGGCCCATAGGGGAGAATGTGGTCATCTGACTCCTGAACTACAGTTTCCATGAGGCAATGTGCCACAATAGGAAAATACTGTTTAACATTGAACAGGCTCAGAACAAAACATTTTGCCATTTCCAATTTTTTAGATATTTTCTTTCCTAAGAGTGTTGCTATTTCAACTATTTGTTCAGATTTGGGATGAAAACAAACATTAAAACATCAGAATTTCCTGCAGGACACACTGACCTTTTTATAAATATCCTCAAATCAGCAATGGGATGCTCAGTTTCACTATGTTTTTGTGCAGAGGAGTTTAATAATACCCCCTATGTTTTTAACAGAACCTGAATATATAAATAAATTATTTTTTGCCATCTGATTGCTATCAATCTCTGTTTCAGTGTTTTTAAAGGCAATTTTGGGGGGATGGGAGAGTTTGTCTTTGAGTCAATGCCTTGTTCTTCTAAAGCAAAGGTTTTCTGTTTTGCAGAGCGTTGCAAATGCAAGCCTATTAAAGCTACCCAGAAGACCTATCTTCGGAACAATTATAACTATGGTAAGGACAGCTGCATGGCTAGATATCAAACCTTTAAAGGAATACATTAAGTTTTTCCAGGAACTCTAAATTTAGTAATGTGACAGGAAAAAAATTCCACAATAATGGGCTATGGCCTAAGCATGTAATCAGTTCATGCTCATTTGCACTAGGAAAGCTGGTCAGATTGATTGATTGTTTTGAGTTCATTCATTAGCAGTAACTACAAAAAGACAACATGAAGTAAAAAAAATTTCTAAGTTCAAAACTTGATTCACTCATGGAAGGATGAGGCAAGGGTGGGTTAGTATTTTAATAGGACATCATAATATTTGTAGCTTTTGAGATTAAAATGTTCTGTGAACAGTTTTTTTTAAACAATATTTAAACATTAACATGCAAGCCCAGTGTGTTTCATTGTATAATGTTGCTGTTTTTCACTCTAAATCCCAGTTGGTATGAGATGTGCCACTTCATTGGCTCCAGGAGAATACTCGGTGTTTATGCATTGAAAAGTGTTTTTAGTCTTAAAAGTGATGGGATAAAAATGACATTGTGGGATTCTATCTTTGATCTATCTCTGATTTCTAGCTCAAACTTGCTCAGTTTACAAACAAAAAGATGTTTTTACTATCAACCCCGCAAACTCATCCTGGGATCTGACACTGAAGTTAGATTCTTTCCTTCCCCTGCATCATTGCCAGTAATGAGGCTCCGTCAGGCCAAGTTATGCTGTCAGTAACACCTGTGCGACCCCCCTGATGTCCAAACTATGTCCTGAGCTGTCCAGATTTCCCTATTCTTCAGGCATCCCCTGGGTCCAGTTCTGCAGCCTTTATTCAGACAAATCTTTCTTACACAAATAAACCTGATGAAGTCAACAAGATTTCTTGCATAAGTAAGGATTACATATAGGAGTCAGAAATGCAGAATTGGGCCCTTGAGGTCTTAACATGTTGACCTGCAACCCCTTACTCATGGGAGTAGCTACTATTAGTTTCACTGAATTCATGAAAAAGGGTTTACATGACCAGGACATAGTGAAGACAATTTTATTGTTAAACCAAGCTTTTTAAGTACATATGTATACAAATGGTATCCACTAAGTCTGTAATAAAATAAATCCTACTAAATGATATTAATAACTCTCATATTCAGTGAAAAGCAGCAAGGTTATGATTTTCTGACTCATTTAGCTGTTTTATATGTAGGGGTGGTTGTGGTGTGAGTATTCTCCAGTGGATTATGGCAGAGATTCACTGCTCGTGCTACAGCCATAAACTCATAGATATTAAGGTCAGAAGGGACCATTATGGTCATCTAGTCCGACCTTCTGCACAACGCAGGCCACAGAATCTCACCCACCCACTCCTGCGATAAACTTCTCACCTATGTCTGAGCTATTGAAGTCCCCAAATCATGGTTTAAAGACTTCAAGGTGCAGACAATCCTCCAGCAAGTGACCCGTGCCCCATGCTGCAGAGGAAGGCGAAACCCCCCCAGGGCCTCTTCCAATCTGCCCTGGAGGAAAATTCCTTCCCGACCCCAAATATGGCAATCAGCTGAACCCTGAGCATGTGGGCAAGATCAAGATTCACCAGCCAGATACCCAGGAAAGAATTCTCTGTAGTAACTCAGATCCCACCCCATGTAACATCCCATCACAGGCCATTGGACCTATTTACCGTGAATAGTTAAAGATCAATTAATTGCCAAAAGCATGTTATCTCATCATACCATCTCCTCCATAAACTTATCGAGTTTAATCTTGAAGCCAGATAGGTCTTTTGCCCCCACTGCTTCCCTTGGAAGGCTATTCCAGAACTTCACTCCTCTGATAGTTAAAAATCTTCGTCTAATTTCAAGTCTAAACTTCCTGATGGTCAGTTTATATCCATTTGTTCTTGTGTCCACATTGGTACTGAGCTGCAATAATTCCTCTCTCCCCCTGGTATTTATCCCTCTGATATATTTATAGAGAGCAATCCTATCTCCCCTCTTCTTTTGGTTAGGCTAAACAAGCTTGGGGGAATTTTGGAGAGAATTAAGATGACTTACCACAGGCTCTCTTTATATTCTGTTATACCATTCCTCTCTTTCTTTAGAACGTAAAGACCTCTGGGAACACATTAGAAAGAGTGCCAAAGCAAAGTAGGTTTTTGTGGGAAAGTCTTAAGAGGTTTTAAGAAAGTGGATTAGTTTGGGTAAAATTTTTATTCTGTATAAAACCTGTGAGCTGTTGAACAGTTGTGTTTAACTTAGCTGAGACAATGCTGAGCATGGCTGTGGGTGGAAAAGTGTGTGTGTGTGGGGGGGGGAGTGGGGATGGATTAATGGATTTTCTCTTTTTCATTACATCTCTTCCATTTTTCCTTTTTTTTCTTTGCACTAGTTATAAGAGATTAAGAATCTGAGGAATTTGGATGTAAAATGGAGGAAGAATCTATGATTTGAAAACAGTGCAAGATGTAGTACTCCCTTGAATATGACCTCTGGATTTGCATGCGGTGTCAGCTCATTGGTCACCATGAGAGACCTGAAAAAATTGCTGCCCTTGGAAGGCAACTTTCCCTAGTATGCAGTTCATGGGAGAATAATAGGATCAGAGAAGAAACAATTAGACAGGTCATCAGGTCAAGATCAGGAGCATTGGAGTTCATGGAAAACAGAGCAGATTGGTGCTGGGTCACTGGAGGAAGAAGAGAAAAGGGAAGGCCCTGTCATCCAATAGGGATAATGATACAATAAAGCTTTCAAGTATATTTTCCATTTTGTGAAAGGCTGTGGATGACAAATTAAGAGTCTGTACTGGACCTAAATAAGATGTATGAGCGAGGAGGAAATAATAGGAAATATGAACTACATGTTTAAAACACAGAGGGAATAAAAGAAAAAAACTAAAAAAAAATATATCCCAGAGAAAGTAAGGTGAAAGGCCCATTGATAAATTATTCCCTGCACAGAGCACCTACATTGCTATTATATATCTTGCCTACTTGAAATGTACATGTTACTCTTGGTAGAAGAGAAAGTGAAGAAATAGGGGGAAGAAGGGAATCTCTGGGCAAAATCTAGATGGAGTTCAGTTGAGCTTTTGATAAAGGAGCACACAAAAGACTAATCCCCCAGCTCACAAAGGATGGCATGGGGGTGACCTACATTATTTGCTGCTGTTAACTATACTCTGTACTTTTCCCCCAGTCATTCGGGCTAAAGTGAAGGAGGTGAAGACTAAATGTCATGATGTCACCGCAGTAGTTGAAGTAAAGGAGATACTAAAGTCTTCCTTGGTGAATATTCCTAAGGACACTGTTAACCTTTACACAAACTCTGGCTGTCTATGCCCACCGCTCAATGCCAATGAAGAATACATTATAATGGGCTATGAAGATGAGGAACGCTCCAGGTAATTTATTCTTTAGTGTCCTTTAGAGAATTACTTTCCCTGCTCTATTCGCCCACCACCTCATTTTGAAGCCACCATTGTTCCCTCTGAAGAAAATTGGGCAGAATTTTCTTCAGAACTCGTGAGCAATGCTTTTGACTTTTGGACTTGTCACTACTGAATGCCATGAGGTTCTCTCTCTCTCTCTCTTCTCCCCTTGAGCAGATCCCATTAGCGTTGTGTATATTGCTACGTACAGCATACACATTCCTTGATAATAAAATAACTGGCTTATCTGAAATGTGTAGGTTACTCTTGGTAGAAGGCTCCATAGCTGAGAAATGGAAGGATCGTCTTGGTAAAAAAGTAAAGGTAAGACAATGTTTCACAATCTTAGTAACAATTAACATTGAAAACTGTTTGTATCTCACCTTTAAGAAAAAAAGAGAGGAAATCATAGAATATCAGGGTTGGAAGGGACCTCAGGAGGTCATCTAGTCCAACCCACTGCTCAAAGCAGGACCAATCCCCAATTAAATCATCCCAGCCAGGGCTTTGTCAAGCCTGACCTTAAAAACTTCTAAGAAAGGAGATTCTACCACCTCCCTAGGTAACGCATTCCAGGGTTTCACCACCCTACTAGTGAAAAAGTTTTTCCTAATATCCAACCTAAACCTCCCCCACTGCAACTTGAGACCATTACTCCTTGTCCTGTCCTCTTCTACCACTGAGAATAGTCTAGAACCATCCTCTCTGGAACCACCTCTCAGGTAATTGAAAGCAGCTATCAAATCCCCCCTCATTCTTCTCTTCTGCAGACTAAACAATCCCAGTTCCCTCAGCCTCTCCTCATAAGTCATGTGTTCCAGACCCCTAATCATTTTTGTTGCCCTTCGCTGGACTCTCTCCAATTTATCCACATCCTTGTAGTGCGGGGCCCAAAACTGGACACAGTACTCCAGATGAGGCCTCACCAATGTCGAATAGAGGGAGATGATCACGTCCCTCGATCTGCTCGCTATGCCCCTACTTATACATCCCAAAATGCCATTGGCCTTCTTGGCAACAAGGGCACACTGCTGACTCATATCAAGCTTCTCGTCCACTGTCACCCCTAGGTCCTTTTCCGCAGAACTGCTGCCTAGCCATTCGGTCCCTAGTCTGTAGCTGTGCATTGGGTTCTTCCATCCTAAGTGCAGGACCCTGCACTTATCCTTATTGAACCTCATCAGATTTCTTTTGGCCCAATCCTCCAATTTGTCTAGGTCCCTCTGTATCCTATCCCTGCCCTCCAGCATATCTACCACTCCTCCCAGTTTAGTGTCATCCGCAAATTTGCTGAGAGTGCAATCCACACCATCCTCCAGATCATTTATGAAGATATTGAACAAAACCGGCCCCAGGACCGACCCCTGGGGCACTCCACTTGACACCGGCTGCCAACTAGACATGGAGCCATTGATCACTACCCGTTGAGCCTGGCAATCTAGCCAACTTTCTACCCACCTTATAGCGCATTCATCCAGCCCATACTTCTTTAACTTGCTGACAAGAATACTGTGGGAGACCGTGTCAAAAGCTTTGCTAAAGTCAAGAAACAACACATCCACTGCTTTCCCTTCATCCACAGAACCAGTAATCTCATCATAGAAGGCGATTAGATTAGTCAGGCATGACCTTCCCTTGGTGAATCCATGCTGACTGTTCCTGATCACTTTCCTCTCATGTAAGTGCTTCAGGATTGATTCTTTGAGGACCTGCTGCATGATTTTTCCGGGGACTAAGGTGAGGCTGACTGGCCTGTAGTTCCCAGGATCCTCCTCCTTCCCTTTTTTAAAGATTGGCACTACATTAGCCTTTTTCCAGTCATCCGGGACTTCCCCCATTCACCACGAGTTTTCAAAGATAATGGCCAATGGCTCTGCAATCACAGCCACCAATTCCTTTAGCACTCTCGGATGCAACTTGTCCGGCCCCATGGACTTGTGCACGTCCAGCTTTTCTAAATAGTCCCTAACCACCTCTTTCTCCACAGAGAGCTGGCAATCTATTCCCATATAAATATATGAGGCCCAATTCTCACCCATGAAAGTTAACGTGTCAGATTCTGATTCCATTACACAAGGGTAAATCTGGAGTAACATAACTGAAATCAGTGGAGTTAATCCAGATTTATACAAGTTTAGCAGCGATTAAAACCTGAATCATTTATTTCAATCAGCAGGAGCTGGATTAAGCTCTACAGCCAAATTCTGCATTTAGGTGCATACATGCAGCTTTTATTCAGTTTAGTGGGAACCGTCTACACACAGTCAAGGGCAGAACGTGGTTTCACAAGCCTTATTATCTCATTTACAAACTTGTGCATCTCAAATTTTAAATGTTTAAATACAGTTCTCATCTAAGTTGTGCAGACTTGGTCTCGCTCTGAGACTTAGCTCTTCATCTAAAGGAAACATTTGACATATGCGAGGGAGGAATACAAGTACAGGAGTTCCTATCTGAAAGAAAATAGAGAAGTAGGGAGGAAGTGGAGCAGACACAAAAAGGATATATGTTCCACCCTAATATCTTGTAATTCCTGGAATGATTGATTGGGTAAGCTAGACAGCCACACAGCCTTTGGCACCTAAGCTTTATTTTACGTATCTGACACCCTCAAATGGTTTTAGTGACCTTGGCAGCATTACAAAGAACATCATTTTACATGGAAAGCATTTATTTTAAAAACAATTTCTCCAATGTGTTGATTTGACATAAATAAGGTTCCCCACATCTTTTTGCATGTGTTGTCCGTCTCTTTCCCCTCATTTTCTTCAAGTTTTAGTGATCACTGCAGAGAAAATCCTTTTTTTTTTTATACAAATTGAAATTCTTCTATGTCTAGTTGTTATCCATATTCTTTTATTAGACTGGGTGACCTATCTTATCTGGTAGAACCTCCTCAATGCCAGTGCCATGGAACATGTGATAATTCATGTTGTTCTCTGGTACCACTTTAGTTCTGGTTTCCTGCTACTAGTGTAACTTCAGTTACCGGCAACTGTTACAGCCCTGGTATTTCACTACCATTTATTACACCATCTATTACACACAGTTCCTTCGTGCCAGCTCTGCTCTATGAATCACTTGACTGTTTTTCTATCCTGGTTTTCTAAAAAGGACCACAGGTGCCTTTACTTACATTTAAAATAAATAAATGAATTAAATTAAATAAAGCGTAAGCCACGTTTCTGCTTGTCATTGTAGCATGGTGTCTGATCATTCATTTTCATGGTGTTAATATGATCTCTTAGGCAGCCAACAGTTCTTGCTTAAAAGGGCACTGTCAAGTTGTTAAAAACAAAACAACCAAAAACGTACTAGTTCAATAAACCCTTAAGAACTGAAAAAGATCCTTACTTATGTTTCTAGTAACACCTGAGGACAATAACCACGCAAATAAATTACATGCATAATTTTGTTCTTGGCAGGGCTTTGAGTTTGATGAAGCTGGTTGCATAAGTAAAGATAGGCTATTAAAATCTAATGTGCTTTTCACAGTGGTGTTTGATTACTACTTGTATTTCTTTCAGCTTTGACATGGACACAGTTTTAGTATTGTCTATAGTCACTTTCTGATTCTCAGCACTGCAGTGGTTGGGTTGCAAGCATGCGGAGGGGAACGTTTAGTTCTAATCTTGCGGAGAGGGCGCAACCAAGCCTGTTTTCATTGAAAGAAAAATGCATTAACATTTTAAATAATTCATTTTGGTAAAATAACTTTTTTCAAAGTCTGTGTTTTGACCATCATCTACCCTGGCATTCATAACTTAGGTCTGTGTGTGTAATGTCACTCATCCCCTGACTGTGTAAATAACATGCTATGCATTTGAAGGCATGATCCTGTGAGGTGCTGAGTGCCCTCAACTTCCAACTATTTCACTGAGAGTTGAGAGGGCTCAACACCTCTTAGGATTGGATCCTCATCCTCCAGGCTTAGTCATGTAGGTTGACTACTGCCTCCACACAGAGCCCTGCTGAAGCAAACAGGGTTTGTGCAAATCTTGCAGAATCATGGCCTTAGTAAGTAGCTAGTGTTTGAGCCTCATACGGGCACATCCCTACCAAAAAACAGTTAAAGAAATAAAGGTTTAAGAAATATGGTCACTAGACCATGAGAACAAGGACCTGCTTTACCCTGTGATTTGTTACTGTAATATTTAGTTACACATTTAGATAGCCACATTCCTGTCACTATGCTCTGCACTCTGGGGCAGAACTCTTACTTCTGCTCATAATCTGTAAGTCACACATTCACGATTATTTTATAAAGTCTCTGGCATTTTCTCTTCTGGTGGGAGTAACAGCATCTTTTAGAAATATTGCTTTGCAGCATTTGAGTGTAATTTGCGAACTAGTTTTGTAAAAATATCTGCGTTTGAGGTATTTTGAAACACATGCAGTTGTAGCTTTGTTAATTTTTTTCTTCCATTTATTAGTTTTGTTTGCTTACATTGTACAGCGCTGGGATCAGAAACTCCGTCACCCTGGAAAGGGCAGAAATGAGCCTGGACAAAGTGATTCTGCTCAAAAGCCTGGCAAGAACAGTAACCCCCGACAAACACGCAACTAAATGTGAAAAGCTATGTACAAATCAATGGACTCTATATTAAGACTTGCATTGTTGAAGCAGCAAGGGAGAAATTGCACTATTGCACGTTATATTATATTGTTTACTAAAAAAATCATGTTGTAGCTAATTAGTTATTTTCCCTCATTTTCTGCCTTTTAAGGGGGGGTGTAAACCCTAAAAAATTATATTTCATCTCAGTAATAACTGCAGAAAACTGCCCTTATGAGATAAAAATAGGAGGACATTTACTGAAGTTAAGAGATATTGGTGGTTTTATCAGTGGGGCCATGTTGCTTAGAGAAAGACTTCAACATAGGAATGGGATCTGGCCAGACCAGGACCTTTTAAAAAAAAAAAAAAAAAAAAAAAAAAAAAGTAGGGGTGGGACTTTAACCCAGCTTCTCTGCTCCTGTCCCTTTTTCTCACATGCTTGATCATGGCTGCAGTAACTGGGTTTTTTTAATGTAGAAGTTTTAGTCTGAAATATAATGGCCATATCTATACATAAGTTAAGAATTATATGGCACTTCTGGAAAGACACTGACTGAAGAGCAAAATAAATTGTTCGCAGTGTTAGCGTCAGCAACGTGATAAGGGAAAATTTTGACTGATTGAAAACCAGTTTAAATATTTAGCTCTGCAATTATCTAACAAAAAATACCTAATCAGCATGAAGGAAGAAACTCATGTTAAAAGTTGTGTTCTAATCAGCACAACCCTTCAATTTGCTTACTCTTAAGTAAGCCACTGTATAAGTTTAAGTCTAACTTACATCTATCACAACAAAAACACATGGGATTTAAATGCTTTAATCCTTGTGGGAAACATTGTATAGTTCTGTTAACTCACAACATAATTTACGGTATACTTGCTCTCGTAATGGCAGTTCCTTCCCACCCTCCCCCACATCACGTAGGAGTAGACTGACTTACCAGGCCTGCTTCTCAGTATAGGTCTGCACTTTATCATTTTGATTTTGTGGTGTTATTCTTATTTCTGTGCCTACATAAACAGCAGTGTTTAATGCTCAGTAAAATATGTTTAATAAAAGAATGATAGTTGTCAGAGACCTTATCCTGACTTTTGCACCAAATGAACGTTTAAAATCCGTGATTTGTTATTGTCCACAGTGTATGCCAGCGCAAAAAACAAACACCCACCCTTCATTTTCTTCCTTCAATAGAATTTTTCAGTCAGTGCCAACAATTTGAAATTATCATTTTTTTTAAAAGTATAATGATGTAAGTAGAATACCAAGCTTCTGAGCTCTGGTGTACAGAAAATAAAACACTTATGATGCAAACTGTTACTGCATTTTTAGTTGGAAGTACTGAATTTCTTTTCCCAGGACACCCATATACAGTATCTCGTGGTTGCTGTTCATCCACAGGAAACAACACCAGAGTTTACATAGTTAAACATTACTGAATTTAGATGCAAATAAAGCAGTGAAGATAGAAAATATTTCGAAAGTGTTCATAATAATTTAATGTTTTCATTAATAACCAAAGGTCAAGCTCAGAGCGCCATTGTGCTAGATACCGTGCAAACATAGATTTTGTATCTTTTAAATGAAATGCAACAGTGCAGATGGGGACTGGATGTCACAGGAGATTAGCAATGGCATGCAAATAGAGCTGGGCAGGAAACAGTTGTGTCATCCCTTGAATATTTGGCTAAAATTAGGACAAAGTGGAAATCTCAAAATATCTAGGAGATGGGGGGGGAAAGCTTCCCTTTGGGTCTATATGTTGATTTCAATCTTTATCTTCCTTTTTTAGGTTAATTAGCATATATTTCAAAGTGAAAAATCCATTTGAATTGGAAAACTAGAATTTTCCATTTTGAAATTGTCAAAATGAAATGTTTACATAACTTCAAAGCTCCCCCCCAATTTATTTATTTTTTTGATGAGTTGAGATTAGTTAAGTCTGAAGCGGAGCAGTTTTGGTTTTAACCAGTTAGCATTTTTCAATGGCAACATTGTCAAAAACGTCCTGACTACAATTCTAGATATAGAGCCTTATGTGTCAAGATAGCAGATTTCAGTACTAGTAGAGTTGGTTTAAAAATGCCTCCCCTCCCTCCAGAGTTTGTGTTTGGGTGGAAATTTGAATACCAAAACATTTCTGCTGAAAATCAGAATATTTCAATTTTTCACTAGCCACGCTAGTGCCTCTTGGGAGTTGTGGTTTAGTTGATGCTCCCTTCCTCCTTTATAGCTTGGTCTCTCTTGCTGGTGCAATATAGGAGAATTAAATCCAGCCCATAGAAGAATAGGGGGACATGAGACAACCGACTACAGCTCTCATGAGGCACTGTGGCAGTATTTCCAAATCAAAATATTTTGGTTTTCAGGAAAAATGTAAATATTCCTTGGAAAGCAGACACTTTTAATGAAAAAATTGTTTAGTCAAAGTTTAGAAGGAAAATGTTCAACCAGCCCTACTATTATGCAATGGCTGTTCAGTGGACTTCATGGAATGAGCATAGAGGTGTGGGGTGACTTCTCACATATGGCATGGAAATCCCTGCACTCTGCCTCTGTATCCTCAGAACTCCATTGCCACAATAAAAGTGGCATTTTGATTTGCTTGGTTTCTTCCCTTTACATACCCCTTCTTGCCCTCCCCATTCCTTCATTCTGAAGGAGGCCAAAGCCACCTCTTTCAAGAGTAATCATGGGGTTGTAGGACTGGAAGGGACCTTGATAGGTCATCTAGTTTAGTCCCATGCACTGAGGCAGGACTAAGTATTATCTAGACTCTCATGAGTGCCTCCTGTCAGCTTGATGAGATGCTGCAGTCTTTTCTTGTGGCACCCCCTACAGGTTGTCAACCTCATTAGGCAGGTCTTCAGTGGCTCAGCTCTTTGGCCAAGTCACTCAGTTCTGTGGTTCTCAACCATGTGTAGCCTAGGGGTATGCAGAGTTCTTCCGGGGGTACATCAACACATCTAGATATTTGCCTAGTTTTACAACAGGCTACATAAAAAGCACTAGCAAAGTCAGTACAAACTGAAATTTCATAGACAAGGACTTGTTTATACTGCTCACACTGAAATGTAAGTACAATATTTATATTTCAATTGATATTTTATAATTATATGGTAAAAATGAAAGTAAGCAAGTGATGGGTAATACTGTGTTGTGACATTTTTGTATTTTTAGGTTGGATTTTGTCAGTTTAAGTTAGGTGAAACTTGGGGGTACACAAGACAAATCAAATTCTTGAAAGGGGTATAGTAGCTAGAGAGGTTGAGAACCACTGACTCAGTCAATATGGATGAACCCCTTCCAGGATATTCAAATCCAAAACCAAACAAGAGTAAGAGTCTTCCAATCCCTGGCTCAAGCTGACTCATCCCCTCATTCCTGAGGGTACTTTCTCTCTTCAGCCCCGCTTTGGCTCCTTTAAATAAAGCCCTCTGCTCTAGCTTCTAAAGGAAACTTACCTTATCTCAGGGCATAGAAAACAGTCTTACCAGAACAGGCAGTCTGCACTCACCAGGGCCTTCAGCCCTGTCTCTGGGCCCCTGTCATGGGGTCACTCATCACACTGGCATCTCCTGCTGGGCGTTTTGGGAATTGGCTCCACCCCAGCAGGTGAGCTCTTGGGTGGTGGCTGCTCTCCCATCCTCGCCTCTGCCTGCAGACCTATTACGACTCTTTCCTCTTGGCATCTGCTTTGTGGCACAGCCCTCCCGCTGTGTCACCATCCGGTTCCCCCCTTCCGGTGGACTCCTCCAACAAGAGTCCGGCCACTCCTCTCAGTGGCTTGGCAGTCCCCAGCTGGGCTGCACCTTCAGTGGCTAGTGGGGGGGCCCCAGGCTGGCCCACCCACTACTCCGGGCCCCTGCAAACGGCAGCTGCCTGCTCGCTCACTATTGTTATTCCCTAAGCAACTTCCCCACAGCCTCAGTTCCTTCTGCTCCTGCCTCTGGCTCCAGCTCCTTTGCTCTCTTCCCAGGGCCTCAAGCCTGTATGTCCTGGCAGCCCGCCAGCAGCCCTCTAGGAAGCCAGTCTTCTCTGTAGCAGACTAATTCACGCTGGTCTGCAGTTTCCTTTTATATGGGCCAGCTGGACCCAAATTGGCTGTTTCCCCTGCAGCCACTCCTTTAGCTGCCTGCAGTTCAGCCTCCCTAGGCTGGTTTTAACGCTCTCAGGGCCAGTGCGGGGCAGGCACCCCGTCACAGCCCCTTTAAATGTAACCCATTTTCTTGGGGTTTTAAAACTAGCCATATCCCCTTTTCAGGGCTTAGGCCACTCCAGCAGTGGCTGGTGGGGGGACCCAAGCCCGCCCACCCACTATTCTGGGTCCCAACCTAGAGACCCTGTACACAGCAGCCACGTGCTACTTTCTTTACTTGACAGGTTTCAGAGTAACAGCCGTGTTAGTCTGTATTCGCAAAAAGAAAAGGAGTACTTGTGGCACCTTAGAGACTAACCAATTTATTTGAGCTTGAGCTAGTGAGCTGTAGCTCACGAAAGCTCATGCTCAAATAAATTGGTTAGTCTCTAAGGTGCCACAAGTACTCCTTTTCTTTTTTCTTTACTTGGTTGCTGCTGCATTCCCTGGGCCTCTTCACGTCTGCCCATTACTGGCTTAGGGCTAGAGGGCTCAGGTCCTTTTGCCTCCAGGTTTAGCAAACAGAGCCCATCACACTCCCTTTGGCCAATACAGTGAACTCCTCAGCCCCTACAGCGCCTTTTTTCTGAGCCTGCTGAGCTCTGATTGGCTGCTTCTGTGCAGCCTCGGCTTGCCAACTGTCTAATCACACAAACCCAAACACCCCTGCCCTGTCTCTTCCCTGAGGCCCCAGCCCTGCCCTGCCCTTTCTCCGAGGCTCCGCCCCGCTCACTCCCTCCCCACCCCCTGGTCGCTTGCTCTCCCTCACCCACTTTCACCAACCAGGGGGTTGGGGTGTAGGAGGGGGTGGGGCTCTGGGGTGGGGCTGAGGGGTTCTGAGTGTGGGAGGGGGCTCTGGTCTGAGCCTGGGACAAGGGGGTTGGGGTGCAGGAGGGAGTGCAGGGTGCAAGCTCTGGGAGGGAGTTTGAGTGCAGGAGGGGGATCAGGGCTGGGGAATGGATTGGGGTACAGGAGGGGTGGGTTCTGGGAGGGGACTCAGGGCTGTGGCAGGGGATTGGGGAATGGGAGGGGTACAAGGAGCAGGCTCTGAGAGGGAGTTTGGGTGAAGGAGGGGGCGAGGGTCGTGGGCTTCAGCCGGGTGGCCCTTACTTTGGGTGGCTCCCGGTCGATGGCGCAGCAGGCCTGCCCTGGCCCTGCACTGCTCCCAGAAGGCCAGGGGTCTCCATGCACTGCTGCCACCTGCAGGCACCACCCCCATAACTCCCATTGGCTGCAGTTCCCGGCCAGTGGAAGCTGTGGAGTCAGTGCTTGGGGCGGGGACAGCACACGGAGACTGCCTCCCCATGGGCTGCAGGGATGTGCTGGCCACTTCTGGAAGCAACGCGGAGCAAGGACAGGCAGGGAACCTGCCTTAGACCCACTGTGCCACCAGATTTTTAGTGGACTAAAATCTCCCAGTTTGGCTTCAGTAGCTTCCAGGAGGTAGAGCCCGATTCTGGGAGACTCCTGGCGAAACCGGGAGGGTTGGCAACCCTAACAGCCTCTTGAGGCAGGCCTGGCTTCTTCCTGGGGAGAGGTGTGATAGAACCATGGGGCCTCAAAGGGCCTGGTATACCCCGTCACACCATCCCTGACAGGTGTTTGTCTAAACTGTTCTTAAAAAACCTCCAATGATGGAGATTCCATAACTCCCCCTCCCCCCATATGATTTGTTCCAGTGCTTAAGTTCATAACTGTAAGGGTAGTTTTTCCTAATGTCTAACCTAAATACCCTTTGCTGCAATTTAAACCCACGAAGTCTTGTCCTGTCCTCAGTGGATGAGGAGAACAGTATATCACTCCTCTTTTATAAGAGCCTTTTATGTACTTAAAGACTATTATGTCCCCACTCAGTTGTCTCTTCTTCAGACTAAACAAACCTAATTTTTTCCATTTTTCCTTGTAGGTCATATTTTCTAGACCTTTAATTATTTTTGTGTTGCTCGCCTCTGGATTTTCTCCAATTTATCCCCATCTTTCCTAAAGCATGGTGCTCAGAACTGGACACAGTATTCCAGTTGAGGCCCTGTCATGCTGAGTAGTCAGCCAAATTTGTTGTCAGTCAAATTATAATTGTTTGAAAATCTTCTCCCGCTATTCCAGCTGTGGTATGGTAGCTATGGTAGCTCTGTGGTAGAGGATAGAGACCCAGATTCAGCTTTTAAGTAATTTTAAATAGAGTAAAAATGTCTATGAAGAGGGGAAGAGCGAAGCGAAGGGGGTAGCTACTAAGAGTTCCATTTTGGGCAGGACTGGATCCAGGTTTTACCACCCAGCTTGTTGTATTCAATCCCTGCTTCTGGCCTGGGTCCCAGCATTTTGTTTGTAAAGGCTTGAAACATCAGCCTTCATTCCGCTACTGGTAGGCATTGTGATGAGCAGGTGGGAGACCATGTTGAGGCTGGGATTGCCTCTAATCGCCTCAGCTGTTCCTTAGAAGTTACTAAAGAGAGCAAGAAGGATCTCTCTCTTCCCCTGGACAGAGCAGGCCTGCTCTTTTTCTCTGGAGCATGCTAGAAGGGGGAAGCAGGCCCCACGGTCCACCTCTCCATCAAAGAGAACATCCAGGTAAGAGGGAGCCTTTTAGGGGTGTGTGGCTATGTGAGAGAAACGATTGTGATGGGGGTCTCAGTAATGATAACTTGAGGATGCTCCCTATTAATTGAGCTGTAATATCTTGGGCTGATGAGCACCTTGGCCGGTGAGTTTATTTAACCCAGGACATGGTTAAGAGTTCCAAAACAGACAGTGTGCACGAGTTTTCTAATTGAATGGAAGTTCTGGTTAGCTAGCAAATCTGAACTAATTAATAGTTCTAACATGGTTTATTTACCTCCCAGGACCCAAGTTCTATGTTGTACCTGTACCAATTGAGAATATATAATCAACAGCTGAAAGAGAGCAGGGCCTGCGGTGAAATGTGTGGGTGATATAACATGAAAACCTGAACTTGGGTCTTGCCAGATAGGAAAGTAGCAGTTGATGTTCAGATCTTCTGTTGCAAAGTTTATTAATCTGTGACATTTAAGTCTGCACGTGTGTTCCCTATGGGCCATTCACATCTCTGTGCACAGCCTGAGGAAACAGGCTGTGTGTAGGTGTACTCTCTGGAGACTGCAAGGAGAAGGAATTGTCTCTCTGAGGCTATGGTGCAGCAGTGCAGCCGCTCTGAGGCCCTCACTGTAGCCTCAGAATGGAATTAAATCCCCTTGTGTGCTGTGATTCCCTCCGCTAAGGGGGACTGGCCATCTACATGCTGGGAAGAAGGGATGTGTGATGCAGTCTTTCCTCTTCTCCCTAGACCCTTCCGTAGGGGGTGCAGAAGGAACCCATGCTCAGAAAATGAGCACAGCCTGTGTCAGCTGCCAGCATCCTGCGTCCCCTGCAGTGGAATCACTGAGGGTCAGGCATGGCTGTTAGGCCCCTCCTTGGGGCCACGGAGTGGAAATGGGATTTTTCCATAATGATTGGGGGTTTTATTTTAAACTGCTCATTTAAAAATATTACAGTTTTCTGATTACCTTTCAAACTTGAATTTGTTTGGAGGAAATATCTAGATCATCGTACACAAGCACAAACAAGTACAGATGGGCTGAATACGCTGACAAAAATGCATGTGACAGCCAACTTGGACCATATGTTAATTGTGGAGACTGGGGGTATTTCACTGTGTGACACACGTAATTCGGTGCATGGGATGTATCGGATGATTGATTAAAAACCAGGCCTTTCCCACATCTGGCTTTGGTTATTTCAGAAAGCAAATATGCAACTCGAATCTCTGTGGATAATTAGTAGGACATGTTGCTGACCATAAGGGAGCATTTCCTATTACAATTCCACAGATGAGAAGGCAGGAAGAGTAAACACTTTAGCATTGCCATTCACAAGCATGTCATGGTTTCTGGTTTTGACTCATGGTTTTAATAATTCTGTACAGCAAGCACAGCTGTTCAGTGCTGTATACATGAGCAATAAGGTGAAAATAATAGCAGAGCTTCAGTTTAGTCTACGTAATGCTACTCAGATTTAACCCTACTCCCGAGGAAGTCAATAGCAGCGGGGCCAAGTGCCATACATTGAAACACAAGATCCTTTCATAATGCCTGCCTTAACATTAATGGAAATAGCAAATCTCATTAAACTGTTACTGCTCTTTCTCAGAGACATTGGCAGTACAAATTGAAAGACCCAGGGCCTCAGGTTTTCAAACATGTCTCCATTTTGAGTAGGAGAAATATCACTAGGCTGCCAAAAATTAGCCCCACAATATGGGGAAGGTTCTATCACCATTTTAAAAGACAGAGTAAGATTCCAAAGGGAAAGAACATAAAGTTTACTTAGTGAGGTGACCAGGGGCCAGGCTTTTAAAGGATTCTAGTGAGTCAAGCCTGAGGAAATGTCAGCTGAGTAGAAGACTGATGGCAGGGAAGGAAGCCTCCCTACTTTGAGTTATAGCCAGGGCAGATCCAGTGTCCTCTCTGAGGAACCAAGCTGCTAAAGCTCCAACCTTTGGGGAGATGTCATTATGATTATTGACTTACATAACAGCTGTGGTGTGCATGGCACCTTCCAGACCTCTAAGATGCTAAGGCCCCTATCCTGAAGTTTAAATTAGGCAGATAAGGCATAGATGGTAGGAAAGAGGTAGAGAGAGAGAACAGTAAACACAGGGAAAGTAACACAGCTATGTTACTCATAAGCCACAGGAGAGATTTACCAGGCACTCCTGCTTCCCTTCACTCAGAAGATATAATGTAAAAAACACTGATACACAGTTGCCTCGTAACCTTCAGTCATACAGCCGTCCTGATGGCCTACGAAAATAGGGAGAGAGTTGGAACTTCGGGGATCTACCAGTTCCCTTGAAAACTTGCTGTGTAACTTTGGGAAAGATGCTATGCCTGTCTGTGTCCTAGTTATCCACCTGTAAAATGGATATAACCATACTGATCTACCTCCTGAGGGAATTCCATGTCTCTGTAAAGCATTTTACAGTCCTTGGATGTAAGGAATTTATATTCAATGATCATCATTGAAAGGTCACAGTTATTTCTAATTCAAAGTATTAGGGAAAACGAATATTTCAAACACAACTTTGTGCTCACTGTTGGCAAATGTTGACTCTTTAAATGGCAACCACGGTATTATTAAGTGCAAGACATTGCTATTATTCCTCTCCCTGTAGCTGTGTAATAAATCTATGTGAGAGACACAAAGTAGAAAAATGCAAACACGCCTGAAGTACAGCTCCCCTTATTGATAATGAGCACCTGGTCCATACAATTATGCTAGATTCCAGGATGTTCTGAATGTTCACTTGGCCACAGCAATAATGGGGGAAACCAGGAGGTAGTAATGCAAAGAGAAAGTTCATTTTCTGACGATGTTACCCATGATGTCCCTAGCGCAATTTCTACTCTCACTGAAGCCAATGGCAAAAGCCCCTTTGACTTCTGATGGAATAGGATCAGGCCCTGATTCTCAATCTGCTCTTGGCTTGTCTGCCTTTCTCTGAACAAATCCTTTGTCCCGTTCAGGATTCCTGAAGAGAAATGCATTTGTCCTCCCCAGCTGAATTGTAACCTTGCTGGATTTCAGTCCCATTCCTCTGAGCATTGCATTGACTAGTTCATAATTCTTCCCACGCTTCCTAACTGCTGGAGAGCATTCAAGCTATATTCCAGCTATCGAGCCATCTGATATGATGCTTTCCAGATATGTAGTAAATCTCAATTTTCAGCTCACAGTGTAGAATTTAGTACAGATGACAATGTGGATGAACCACGGAAGAAGTGGTTGCTTTCTTCCATGGAAGCATCTATTCTACTATGAAACATGAGAGAGGGAAATTAGAGAGGTGTCCTTTCCCCCCCCCTCCCCCCCCAAGAAGTCCTGACTTCTAATCCTGGTTCTTCCAGTGACTCCCTGTCTAGAGTTGGGTAACTTCCTTAAGCGTTCTGCCTCAGTTTCCCCATCTATAAAATTGTTAATACCTACCATACTGGGGCACTGTGTAGATTAATGTTTGTACAGACTTTGTAGTTAAAGCACTAAAGTTTCTACAGCACTTTGACCCTATAAAGGGAGATATACGAGCTAAATATTTTCATCTGCTCAGATTGGAATCTTCCTGAAAAGCCTTTAATTAAAAAACAAAAACAAACAAAAAAAACCCCCACCTCATTTACATTAAGAAGGTCTCGGGTAATGTCCAATCTTTCATTAATTCAGTGTACACTATTGCTTGTGGAACCTTGAAAATCCTAGAAATCGGGAACTGACTATATAATCAGCAGGCCCCTGAGAAGGTAACAGTGAGATCTAGCCATCATCTTTTATCCCAGGTCCCCAAAACTTAAAAGGGTGCCTTTAGCTTATACTGGCTTTGACCTGACTATTTTATGTCCCTTAGATACCCAACTGCCATAGAATAAATGGGCCAGATCCTCCGTTACACCAATTTTACACCAGTGAAACTGCTGAAATCAACAGTTACACCAGCATAAAAATAGTGTAACAGAGTGGAGACTCAGGCCTCACAACATTAATTCCACTCAATGGAAAACCAAACCTCTGAGTTTAAAAATAAATAAATAAATAAAGTCAAAATAATTGTCATATCTTTGAAATTATCAGCAACATTTGTGTCCAAAGGTTTCTGAGGTATACAATATATTGTACAAATGTGTGTATATGTAATATACATAAATAATGACACACACACAAACAAAAGCCCCCCTACATTAAAAGAATGTTAAGGTTGCAAAGTCAAGGACTCCGAAGTTAGGAAATGCCAGAACTAAGTTTGCCTCTGCAAATTTAATGTGCTCCCTTGTGCATATGTATTGTGATGTAGTGTTCATATATACTTTTTCCATAGGACCTCTGCCTCATTCAGTGCACAGTGAATGAAAAGTCCTCCCACTCCCATTACCTTTCCCAACTGGCTCCCAGTCTCCTTGTCCAGCCAGTCCCAGTCTTCTCCCTAACCAGCTCCTCATCCAGTCTCAGCCTTCTCCACATCCCATTGTCTTCCAATCCTTTCAATCCCCCACCCCCCAGCTTCCAGTCTCCTTGCCCAGCCAGTCCCAGTCTTCTCCCTAACCAGCACCTCATCCAATCTCCGCCTTCTCCACATCCCATTGTCTTCCAATCCTTTCAATCCCCCACCCCACAGCTTCCAGTCTCCTTGCCCAGCCAGCCCTAGTCTTCTCCTCCTGCCAGCTCCCAATCCCAGTCTTTTCCCCACAACCCCAAACTCCTTGTCTTGCCTTGTCATCCACCACCAGGTCAGGTTTTTGTCTTATCTGCATTTGAGCCAGGCCATGTCCCTTTCTACGTTGCCTGGGCACCAGCAGCAGGAACAGTTAGAGCCTAGAGGAGACTGTTTCCCTGCCCTCAGTGGGCCACAGCAGCTGGGAGCAGCAATTGCTGTGGGCAAGAGCAGGCTCAGTGCAGACAGAATCCTCGGGGAATTACCAGCCACATTCTAACATTTCAACTGGGCATGTGTGAAGTGAGAATTTTTTCAAAGGCTTGTAAATTGGCCAAATTTGGGTTTTAATTCACAGGTATAGGAAAAGGCACATTCCATACACTATGGCAACCCCCTGCCAAAGATCAAGTCCCTGCTCAACGCATGGAGAGGCTAGAGTTTCTCAGTGAAAAACCTGTAGACATTTTTTAACGTGATTGACCAATTTCCCCCCTCCCTCCCTTAATCTTGTTCTTGGAAATAGCTGAAATATATTTGATGAAACTTTCCAAATATTCCAGCCTATGGTACATGCCCAGCATAGAAAATTTCAGCCCAAATGGTTAAAATCTGGCAAAGTCATAAGCAAGTGAAAGCAGGGCATTATAATAAGAAATGTTGGGGAATCTTAAGTATAGGCGCCTTTGCCAGCTCCTCCTCTAATAAGTAAACATTGGCTGTCATGGTGCCCAGGGTAGTCAATTTCCCTTTGTATGAAAGAAACAGCACAAAATATTTCCATAATACTTGGGAAAAATCAAGGCTTCTAATATATGTGAGATCTTTGAGTTTGCCGGTTGATTTTGAACCCATTATTATTTTAGCACATTAGCTTTCGTTTATAGTTTTACTGTGTGTCACTGGAAGTAGGAACAACAACCTGACTGATCTTTAAGGGTAAAATACACTACTCTGCTTTCAGATAAACTCCTAGTAATATTACTGTAGATGCTGTAAAAATTGTTCCTTATTAACAGGCTTTCAGAATATGCTCATGCATTCCAAATATTTCTGAAATTACCTGGAAAGCAGAGTAAAATATTTTACCCAAAATGCCCCCAAGATCAATCAGATCCTTTCTCCACTTAGATGAACACAGTAAAACTATAAACAAAAGTAAATATCTACATTTCCCTCATCATATGGAGAAAAGCCAATGGACAGACTCAAAGGCTTTTTAATCCTTGAATTTTCATGTTGAATCCACTGTAACCCTCTCTTGTCCATTGTTGGGGGTCTGTTATTTCCTGTAAGAAATTTTGACTCCAGCTAGCTAAAATTCTTTAATCCTTTTTGGCTTTTGATGTCACTTTTTAATGGTTTGCATTTTGCAGTTTTGTAATTAGTAATTTGAGATGCCACTGAAACTTGGCTCACATATATGATTAGTGCTGCATGAGCCCTGCTGGTTCCCCTCATGTGGATTATGCAAAATAAACCCAGTAGCAGACAGGGTTTGCAGAGATTTTCCAGCAAATCCACTCCTGCTGATTGCTTGGTGGTACAGGTTCTTGAGGGGCCTGTATCACTGACAAGGGACAGGTTCTTCAGTGCTCCAGAGTCTTGTGTAGGATTGCTACAAATTATGGGACCTTGCTCAGAGCATGCAATTGCACAAGGAACAATAGGGTCCTACCTGCCCCCATAGCAAATATCAGAAAAGCAGGCTAGGCTTTCCTGCTTCCCCTAAAGACCCTTATTTATAGTAGTGGGCAAGCTAGTGGCCGTATGGTGATCCCCACAAATTATACAGCAAACATTTCCTCCCTTAATTTTTAAAACATTGTACAAAATACGTACAGTGCCTAGTTTTGATAGAAAGCATTCTAGGTAGCGATCAATGAATGTTAAAGAATGTCTCCATATAAAATAACTTCCCCCAAACCCTCTTACTGTTGGCATGTATTTGTTTCTGCCTTTTAAGAGTGCTGAAATTTTGTAAGTATATTACAGAAGTGAGATTAATGACACAAGATGTTGCCTTTGAGTTTTTTCACACCTGTTCTTTGGTCTTCCATTATTTTAATTCAATTTAATGTAAACAACAGCAGGGGTGCAATCCTGGTGTTGGTAAGAAAGGGGTTACCCCTCCCCATCTGACTGGAAGGACCAAAGTTGCTAGCCTTAGTGCAGAGATTTTTGCAGGGTGGGAGGACTGAACCAGCTATGGGGAAATCATAAATTCCCTCCACATACTATAAGAGACATAGTTGTCAACATGAAGAGTTTTGCCTGGGAAAATTCTCCTAATGCTCCAGGAAACAGCTGGACAGATGGATGTGAATTCAGGTGGATTTTAGGTTGCTTTAATCTTGGAAGAGTGAGAGGAAAAGGCAAAGAAAAATTACCTGAAATTCACCAGCAGGTTTACAAAACACTAGCTTATTTAACAAACTGCCCTCCTGTCAGTGGGGCCTATGCCCCTTCACCCCACCAAGGCTCCATCTCTCCCCTAATGGCTTCTTCCTTCATTCTGCCTATGTCGCCTCCACTTTTCTTGCCCCCCAAGCCTCCCTTGAAGTACTTTTAATACAGCATCTCTTTAGCTCCCCCTTTTTCCTGCTCTCCACATGACTCTGCCTGCCCCTTGTGTCCCCCCACCACTTTGTGTCTTCTGTCTGCCACATCTGTCCCCTTCTTTCTTCCGTTTCCCCCAAAGTTCTGCCCCTTCTATGTTTGCAGCCCATCTTTTTCTATCCCCAGTGCCTTCTGCCTGCTCTGCCATGCCCATCATTCCTGGGTCAGGGCAGATCTCCTTTTTGCTCTCCTGGTGCTGTGACCAGCTGCTGCATCTCAACTCCAGCCCTCCTGCTGAGTCCAGTTGAGAGGACACAGGCAGGGGGCAAGATTGAGAGCTGTTGCTGGGAAAGGAAGACTTCCTGCCCTGATCAGAGCGCAGCTGCGCTACAGCTGTCAAGAGCTCTCGGAGTAACACTGTCCAGAACAGCAGTTCCCTTGGAATGGGTTTGCAATCTCTAAGGAGCAGTTCCTCAGTTAATGTAAAAGGTCGTAGATCCACTGAAGTCAAAGGACCTGTGAGAGTTTATACCACATGAGGATCTGGCAGGAGTCTGTCTTGCTCAAGTAGGACTATTGACAGTGGCCAGAGTACTGTAGACAGTTGGAGCTAAGTTTGGTAGTGCAGGTCAGGAAGGAAGGCTTCTCTAGGTTGGAAAAACATTGTAGACTACAATTTGTAGCTTACAGAAAAAACCGTGGCAGGTTTCCTTTCTTTCTCCCTAGAACTTGATTACAGTGAGCCACCCTTGCACTGAAACTGGCATGCTTTATATCAGTACTCTAGATGAGAGAGAGGCGCTTTATTGTGTGTGCTGGCAGAATGGTCTTTACATCTACTTTTCTGTTTTTGAAAAATAAAAAAAAAATCACACCACAAAGACATACACCTAAGCATGGAGCATGCTTTCTTCTCTGAAAAGTCAGTCACAGATACTTTAAGTGCATGCCCACACCCACCACCACCAAAAAAATCCATTAGAGTAGTATAATTTTATCACAAACATTTTTATCTTTTGGGTACTTTGAAGGCACTTGTCATGTTGTGATCTTAGCACCATACAACAAAAAAGCATTGTGAAGGCTGTAATCTTATTTTGTGATAATTTTATCACTAATCAGGGATCTTTTTAAAAGTTTTATATAATTATTTATGCAAAATTAATACTTTGTTGTCTGCAAAAGATAGTTTAACACACTTCAGTACATGACATAGTTCTTAAGCACCTGAGCAGTCCCATTGACTTTAAAGCTAAATCTGTTTTTAAACGCTTTGTTGAATCAGGTCTGTATTTTATACTGAACCAAGAAATCCTCTATTAATTGCCTGATAGAAATGCTGTAATTGATTTTTAATTACTCTCTGATTTTTAGAGCAGACATACTGGCAACTATTAAAATGATGGGGACACTTTAAAGCTACTTTTAAAAATCCTTATTAATGTACAGTATATTACATTTTTTAAACATTCTGCTAAAACCCTTGATAACAGGAAAAAGCTCTGGAAAACTGCTGATCCTGCACAAAAAACTATGGTGTGTTTAACCCTTTCAGAAAAGAAGCCTGATTTTACATTTAACGTCAGTATTTGATGACTCCCATATGTGCCATAATTTAAACAACTTGATCTGTTCATACCTCAGGGGTGTTTATTTGGACTCTGATCCTGAAATTGGTTCATATCAGGAGTTCCATTGTACAATATACTGCAACTCTGTGTTGAAGATGGTTATGCTAAGCTTCCATCTACAGATCCAGGTGATGTAGGCTTATTTCTGGTCACCATAAATTACACGGTTGTGTTAATTTCCCCATAAAGTCCACACCCGTAGTATTGGAATTTAACTTTCAAAAATATATTTTGTGCAACGACATTTAGAGGCCCATCTCCTGCAATAGATTCTTATCCACTCAATAATGGGAATGTGGTTTTGCGCCCTAAATATTTAAATTATAATGCTTTGAGACTTCAGCATTAAATGCCTCATAATTTCCAGATCACTATTCTTTGAAAGTCTGCACAAAAATTTTTGAGGGTGGGTAGCAGAACTTGATGTACTTTTAAACACTGTCCTCAAGTTAAAAACTGGAATATCAAACCTATAAGAATGTGTTTTCAAACCAACAAACTGGAATAAACATTCTGGAGTATACTGCTAGCATGAAGGATTCAGTAATGATATGGTAAATAATGACAAGGTTATAGGGTATCCAGTGAAATTAGTAACTAAAGATATACTTTCAGTTTTTATGCCAGACAGATAGGTTCCTGTTATATTGTGGTGTTTACTATATTACATGGGAATTACATTTTCTAGCATTTAATCTACTACTATCTCATTTTCATGTGCTTTGCATTTTATATCTTTTGCTAACTCAGCTGTTTCAAGGTACAAATTTAAGCCAAAGTTTTGAAATACACATGTAATAGAATATTACCTGTATATTTATATATCTCAACTTTGTGTTAAACTATGTACAAGAATTAGCACGTGTAAATGGCATACTAATTGTTTTTCTTAGAAATATATTTTATAATAATCAGTTGATTTAATCCACTATAGCTTTCTCCTAAAATAGCTTAGCTTTATATATTAAATACCAATGATGTTTCCAACTGTTGATCTGTTCCACAAATTGCTAAACTTGAATTGGTTTGAGTAACAGTAACTCAACATTCAGTGATAATCATATTAATTCTGTAAGTGTAACCTGTTTACTTTTTATAACCAAAAATTGTGTGTTCTTATTTTCAAAGTTTTCAAAGTTGTGTCTGAGTATTGATCTATCATGGTGTTCAAATCAAGTTCAGAGTGTGGTAATGAAAATTATTACTTCTGGTGGCTGTTTGACAGCCTATATGTGAAATTAGTTGTTTGGTCTCAGCCTAATGTCTAGTGAATAGGTGTCCACATCACAAAAACTCCACTACTCTCACAGTTGGTATCCTCACAGTGGAGGCCATAGCAGAGAGGCCAAAGGATTTGACATCTACATTCATGTATCACTCAAGCTTGAAGAATGAAATAAGTTTCATTTCATTCATACACCTCCATTATTTGAACTGTGGTGGGACTTCTGGCTTTTGTGAGCTGTCTCAAATTCCCACTGTTTCCTCCACATGCCTTGATTTGGTTTACTTTGAGGAGACAGGTGTTTACCCAAGAATAACTACAAAATAAAAATATATTCCAGCACCTTTATCTGTCCTCTAGTGGCATGGCAGTTTTAAAAAAGGAATAACTGAGTCATAAATAGAAAAGGAGTACCTGTGGCACCTTAGAGACTAACAAATTTGTTAGTCTCTAAGGTGCCACAAGTCCTCCTTTTCTTTTTGCGGTTACAGACTAACACGGCTGCTACTCTGAAATGAGTCATAAATGTGGTGAATTAACTGCAGCAACAATACACTGAGAGTACATATATGTCAGGGTTCTGGAGGTTTGCGGGGGGAGGGAGGTAGAGAAGCAAACTCCCCCTGCCTGTCATCCTTCTAACCAATCAGGGCCCAAGGGGCAGAACCAACCACTTCACAGTATTGCTGCCTCCATGTGACAGAGGGTCTCATAGATACTTTTATTATTTAGGAGTGTGGGTGTTGAATAAGTTACACCTAGTATGGTATGCCTAAGCTATTTGGAACACATTGAACCAGATTCTGCTTTCAGTTACACTAGTGTAAATCTGAAGTAAAACCACTTGAGATATTGGAGCAATTCTGGATTTAAACTGGTGTAAACGAGAGAAGTCTTTTGTTCATTCATTATTTACTGTATGATAGTTTAATTATTTATAGTGCATCTTTTAAAAATCTGATTATATTTTTTCCTAGTCACATGTCACAAAAATGTGTATGTGTGTGGAAATATATGTAAAATGAACATATGGTGTTGTCATGAATTCAATGCTTTTTTATAGTGGCATTCAAATATGCTCAAACCTTGCTTTGTTTTCTGATATGCCTAGGTAAAGATGTTAACACAGTGTTTTCTTTCTGTATCTTAAGCAGTGAACAAACTACATTTGTAATAGTTGAGGAACTAGGGTGACCAGATGTCCTGATTTTAAAAGGACAGTCCCAATTTTTGGGTCTTTTTCTTATATAGGCTCCTATTACCCCCTCACCCCTTGTCCCAATTTTTCACATTTGCTGCCTGGTCACCCTAGGAGGAACTAACAACTAGGGAAGGGATAAAATCACTAAAGGTGAATTACACACCACGTAGGCAACTCAAAGATAAATGACAGCCAATTCTGAGTAGTCTGAAAGTTCAATCTTAAAGAACAGTAGATAGCAAATTGTTACACCAGTCTTACAATATTTCTTGTTCATTTCTACAAGAACAAAACATAGGGTAGCATAATGAGAGACTGCAAATGCAGCCAAACCCCACAGGGCTAGAAGATAGGCTATATAACTAGTCTTTGATTCTCACAGAGATTATACAAGTATTAAGACAGGTTTCAGAGTAGCAGCCATGTTAGTCTGTATTCACATAAAGAAAAGGAGTACTTGTGGCACCTTAGACTAACAAATTTATTTGAGTATAAGCTTTCGTGAGCTACAGCTCACTTCATCTAAGGTGCCACAAGTACTCCTTTTCTTTTTACAAGTATTAAGTAACTTTTAGCAGCTCAACATTGACCTGTTAAAAGGTTTGGGCACTTCATCTGTTACAATCCTTTCTCATTTCTGTTGTCTCAAAGGAATATCTTTGTGGCTACCGTACATGTTTAGAAATCATGCAGCTTTGCTATTAAAGTTAGCATGGTCATGAAAAGATGAGGGAGGAAGAATGGTGAGAGAGAGAGAGAGAGAGAGAGAGGAGAGAGAGCAGGAGAGGGAAAAGGCAGTGCAAAGAAAGAGAAGACAAAAACGTGAAAGAAGTACAAAGAGAACCTGATAAGTTTTTTTGGATGAAGGATGAAACAAATACAGTGAGAGCTTAGTCCAAGAGACAATGTAGGCCAAAACCAACATAGAATAATAAATTGTTGGATCTTCTGCTATTTATTGTTTAACATGGCTCATGGAGGAGGACCGCCCCAGCTCCTGGCTCTGTGCAGACACAGAAAAGGGCTGTGTGTGGCTGCAGAATGGGGGTCTTGTTTCTTATTTTGATTAGTTATTTTTGCAGTACCACCCAAATGTTGTACTTATCATTCGAGATCTATTCTGTTGGGTGCTCTGCAAAAACATGAGAAGACACAGTCACTTCCTCAAACAGGCTGAAATCTAAAAATACAAGATAAACAAAATGCATACAAGCAAAATCTCAGTCTACTGAAGGTGCTCTTTTTTTAAAATTTGTTTTCCCTTCCCCAGTGACAAATTGCCCCAGTCAATCTGCGTTATGATTGCTCCGAATGTTCCCTCCTACACCCATCTCACAGTAGGTTCAGGTACAGGGTCAGACACTGTATACACCCAATTAAAAAAGAATCTCTGCACACTCTATACCTACCAAAAAAATAAAAATAAAAAAAATCCTTTTGCTGGCAGAGGTATGATGGCAAAAATCATGTCCCCAACCAACATAGCTATGCTGGCAAAACTTTGAAGTGTGGATCAAGCCTAAGTATATGACAAGATACCACAGCATTTCTTCTTCTAACTATAGAGAAGTAACTGGTATATGAGATATTGTGTTTTAGTAACTAACTTTGCAATGACCACTCTATTTGGTGCTTAAAAGGTTACTATTTCTCTGTTTGACAAAGTGTGCTGGTAGCACTTTGAGCAGTCCCGTTAGTTTGGAAGTTGGGCCTACCAACCCAGTTTACTGAAATCAAGATGTACAAACCAGAGGAACAGTGTAAAAGATGTCTATGATGATGTCTATATATATATATATATCCATATATCATATCCATATATCCTTTGGAGTGGATTGAAGTAATATTTGCATTCTGTATATAGGTAAATTAATGTGTATGAAATGCATTTAGAAGTGGAGCATCTGTCTGACAGGGCTTCATTTAGCAGGGCCAACTCCAAGGGATGTATTCACTTGTCGAGTCATCTGTCTCCATTAAGACAAATAGGAGCTGCACCTGTGCTTTTGGGGGAGGTTGTGCTCATGTTAAATATATACAGGTCAAATACTTAATTTTAAAGTAGCGAAAAATGCAAGGTTAAACCTTGTAATTCTGATTAAGACAAGGAATGCTTTCCCCCCCCCCATTAATCTATTTTAATAAACGTAACCAGTAAAGGGCTTTCCTGTTTTTCCACTCCTAGTGGTTTTTATATGCTAATAAAGTTATTCTTATCTATATGGCACAGTTGACCCTTCCTTCTAAGTCATTTCAATCTGCACAGCCTGCTTTTGCATGCTAATTGAACTGTCAACAATAAACAAAGGAAGGCAGACACTTTAAGCTACTACTTTAAATTACAGAAACTTAGTTGGAGGCTACCTGCTGTTTCTTCCAAGTAAGCATGAGAAGCAATTAGGAAAAGTCCTGCATAACCCTGCAGTCTGATACATCAAGAATAATCTGTATGTCATGAACTGACAAAAGACGCACAAAACCCCTGCAAATCTTCTCAGGACAAAACTGTGTGGGATTGTGTTTGTAACAATGTGTGGCCCAATTAATGGGAAAGCATTTAACTGAAAAGTTATATTGTCCTGTTGCCTTTTGCCCTATAAACTGGTGTCTTGCCTTAAGCATGAGAACCCTTGCTGAATATTTGTTTTACCAAGACAAGAACACAATGAAGTGGATATGAACCAGCCTGATAACTTTACCAATCCTGGGCCATGTATTAATGCTAAGAATTTATACTGAATGAATACATACCTCTTTGTCATATCTCTGGCTGTGGTTGTGAAAAGGTTACTAGATTCCCACATGATGGCACAAAAGGCCTAGTAACGCTTCTTGGGAGAATGTATTACCCACCCACACAACAGCTTCCTTTTATAGCAAGAAAGTGTAGATAAAATAAAAATCTAGAGCAAATCTAAGAGGACTCTATTCCCCAGTGTAATTGCTGCTCCTACACTATACAATGATTTCACTTATCCTTCTTCACCATGTTAAGTTTTCTGAGTGCTAAACTGCAGAATGAAGACAAATGCAACATAAGAAAATATGGACCACCCTGTAAAAGACTAACACACATAAGCCAGATGAGGGGATCCAGGTTAGAAAAGGGACAGTAAAACATATAAGGACAAAAGCACCTTGGAAGGGGGATTGAGAGAAGGAGCTTTAAGGTGATCTTTGAAAGTGAAAAGAGATGGATTTTAGGGGAGAGTGTATGCAGGCAGGATGTATGTGAAGGAAGATGCCCATCACAACAAGGCTAGAAGAGCAAGTCTCTAATGTACTGCATTACGCTAGGGGTTCAACTGTTAAATGTCTGATATAGCTTATTGAATGCCCACTTGGTAGATTGCTTGGCCCAGTTGTCCCTGCTTCCTAAGGCTTTGTGTTGCACGGTCACTTTGGGCATCAGTACTTGAAATGTTCACTCTGGCAGTTCACTACTGCCTTGGCTTCATTGTGTTCTGAGGCAGCACTGCCCGGGGAACTGAGACAGGAACACAAGGGGAGCCAGACTTCCTCTTTGTACAGCACTCAGCTGCCTCTGCCTTGTCATGAAGCCATAAGGGGGGGGAAAGTCTTTATAAATCTGTTTAATGTTCTCTAGGACCGTGAACAAGGAAATCATAACTGTGTAGTTACTGCCTGTTGTCACTGCAGGGCAGAGCTGAAGTTGTCTGGGTTCCCTAATTATGCATTCCCACACTTGACTGTATTGGGGATTCTTTTAAGTTTACCCGTAACTCTGCAGTTCCTCGTGCTCGTTTTTGTAATTTATTTTACCCTTAAGTTTTGGACTCTCAACTTTAACTTCATCTTAACAAAGCTTTTTGTCTGGGAATTATAATAGGCTTGAATATACTACAAATAAACCTGAAATGTAAAAGGCCCAATTCTATATACATTCAGGACAGCATTTCAGTGGGACTGTTAGGCTCTGATTTCAGAAAAGTATCTCGATTCAGGAAAACACCTATCAGCTGACTTCAGTGAGATTATTCATATTCTTTGCCCAGAGGTATCTGAAAGATTGGACCCTTATATAGTGATGGCCTATGAAACAGATGCTTTAATAAACACTGCTGAGAACAGAACCCATTTATTCTGAATTTGAAAGTGAATTTCATAATGCTTCCTTTGCTAAGGAAACAGTTTGCTAATTTAATCCAAATATATTCAAAATACAAAGAAACCAGTTTAGTAAAATTTATAAATGTTTATGAAAAGTTAACTGGACATTGGATGCAACAGGAATCTGGGTTTTATAAGGTATAAGCACTTTTGGTAATATTACACTGCTAGCTCCTGGTTTACCTTTTCAGTAAAGTACAAAATGGCTAATTCATGTTAAAGAGCATTATTTATGCCATTCCAAGGGCAAACCTTGGTAACTTCATTGTAGACAGCAGCATTCTTTGTTCCATCCACCCAAAAAGCAACTGTAGCAAGACTGGACTTCTTCCTGCATGCCCCTATTTTTAGTAACTCAAGGATATATCCTCAGAAATGCCAGCTACAGTCAGCATCTGTCTCTCTTAAAGTAACCAGTTAGATCAAAATGTCTTTGGGGTAGTTAAAGTCTTGGTCAAACAACATGTTGATTCAAATGGTAAGAATGACTCAGGGTTGGAAGTATTTTGCATGGCACTGTTATAATGATAAAGGCACCATTGCAACAGTATTTTTTTAAAAAATGTCCAGAATGTGTTAGTAATTATAAGCAGGATCTTTAGAAACAGGTTTTATTTTGTGGGTTTAAGCTGGCTGGTATCGAGCATAAGTATTTTACCACTTCGCAAACGTGAAACAGAAAACGGTGGAAAGATACAATTCTTGATTTACATTTTGAACATCAAGGTCCCAATCCTGCAAACTCTTATTCATCCTTACTCATGCCTGTAGTTCCCATTTGACTTCATTGAGGATACTTGCAAGAATAACATTACTGTTATACTGACCCTCATATTTGGTTAACTTATGGAGTCTCCCATTAAGATGATTTTATCAGTGTGATGTGCCATGCCATTTGTTACAGATCTGAACAGCAGCAGTATCAATCTTCCAGAAACATAGGATTTGTTTTATGTTACACGGGTTATCTTCTTTAGTTTGTCTGATTTTAGAATCCACGTTTCTTTTTTAAATGAAGCAGAGAGGACCACTCAGTAATTCTAAAAATATTCAAATAAAAAATCAGGGACGGAAGGGTGGGAAATCAGCAGTAAGCAGAAATTATACCTAAAATATTGCAGCTAATTAAAGTCTTGTCCAAGAATGAGCCAGTGCTCCGGCTGCTAGGTTCAGTGTAACATTAAATACTACCAGCTGTGACCAATTACTGGGCCTCCCAATGGTAATTTTAAAAAAGTAGTAATCACAGTAATTTGGGAAAATATATTTAGTATGGCATGAATATGTTGCACTGACTGCAATAACATTTTAAGGTATTATCTGACATTATAATGGCATATACCTATTAGTTTCTGCATGCTCTGTTCTTTATGTTATGTTGGGTCACATATTTTAATAGTTTTAATGTGTGTTAAAGCTCTGTACAAAAATAGGAATTGTTTGGCATAGGAATTGTAAACATTTTACTGAGCTTGCTTGAATGAATACTCAGGAATAAATGCCAGTATAAATGTCCAGTCTCCTCAAAAGTGATCATCTAGTCTGACCTCCTGCACAACGCAGGCCACAGAATCTCACCCACCCACTCCTGCGAAAAACCTCTCACCTATGTCTGAGCTATTGAAGTCCTCAAATCGTGGTTTAAAGACTTCAAGGAGCAGAGAATCCTTTAGCAAGTGAAACCGTGCTCCATGCTACAGAGGAAGGCAAAAAACCTCCAGGGTTTCAAAAATCATTAACTTGGTTCTAACAGGAAAACTCCAAAATAAATTGAAATAGCTATTGGAAGAACACAATTCAAAGTAACAAAAAATTTACCATGGATTTTTTCCCCCCCAATAACATCCCAACAAACTCATGGATTTGTTTCTTCTGAATTCTGTAGTAGAAGCTAGAAATACCCAATATTTTTAAAATAGCTTATTTCTCTGAGAATGTACTAGCAAGATGTTTCTCTTAGTCTGCAAATGAAGTCTATCTTGATGAGTGCAATAGTCTTTTCATGGGGATTCTGAAAGTTCAGAAGATACCTCCAAAGATCATTAGATATGTAGTAGGGTCAGATTTGCCCAGCAGTAGGCTCTTGTTAAGATCATGATAATTTGGGCATTCTTAACGCAACCATTAGTTAGACAAGTTTCCAGTAGTTCTAGGATAATAACTAAGCCTCTCAACAACTCTGTTTATGTGGGTGGAGTATTTAATATTTCAGCTTTCCATTTGAAGTTCTTCTGTTCCTCCCAGCTCCCTGTCAGCTTAGCTGGGGCAGGAGCAGACAGTAAATTCAGGGAAAGGGAGTGGGAGAAAAGAGCCATCTACTCTCAGAAATCTCTTTCCCATGCAGGTACTCATAGATAGTAGTTGAGTCACTTCTTATTCTTCTTAGAAAGGATATGAGCTACACTGCATTCTCCATCACTTAAAGTCAAGACTTTCTTTCTTAAACATATGCTGTAGACATAAGGTTCTAGGGTAAATGTGATGCAGAAGGTCAAACTAGACAATTGTAATGTTCTCTTTTTGACTTTAAAAATCTGTGAAGGGAGAAGAGAGGGAGGTGAAGATCTTGTTTTGCCTTTGCCTTGAACTTAAGAAAAGCAGGAACAAACAACCCTACAGATGAGAACGTAGGACTGACCATAGTGGATCAAATTCAGTCTATCCTGTTTCGGTTAGTAGTCAGTACTAGAAACTTACAGCATGAACAATAAGTGAACAATAAAAGTATCTCATCTTATCATTCAAAAGTGGAGATGTAAGATGATACAGGAAAGCCAGGCTTTTGCTTTTTAGATATAACCTGATTTATTTCCCCAAAGTGGGCTGAAATACTATGTTCAGAATCATTTTAAGGACACAGGACCAGATCCTTCACTGTTTTGAGTCGGTATAGCTCCACTGAAATTAGAAGAGCTACACCTATTTACATTAGCTGAGGATGGATTTATATTTTGTGCTTCTCACCCTTGATGGCTGGGTTTGAGGGGAACCACCAAATTCTCAAGAAATGAATATGCATTTTTTAAAAAAAAATTAGGTCATATTTTAAAAAGGGTTTAGATGACGCTATTTACGTTGCTTCTCTTGTGTACTGTCAAACTTTTCAAAGAACTTGATGCAAAGTCCACTGAAATAAATGCAAAGACTTTTTATGACTTCACTGGGATTTAGATTAAACCCAGAGTCCAATTGCTTGTAAGAAGCCAAACTGATAGCTGAGTTGTTTTCATGCCAAGCGTTTTGGTATCTATTGTATAGGTTAAAATGGCCAGTATGAATTCCAATTGCATTCATTACATTATAAATTGGGTTGGCTGGAAAATAATTCCCCTTTTCAATAATTTCGAGGTTTTGAAATTTTTGTTCCACATCAAAACAAAACCAAGACCTTTCAAAAATTGTCATGGAAAAAATGAAAGAGAGAGAGCATACGCCAGACCACCAACCAATAATTCGGTGCCTAGGGTGTAAGTCAAGACATACATGAACTTTCTTCATCCAGTTACACTTAAATAAGCAGTTCTATAGTGTTTGTTAGTGGTACTAAGAACAAATAGTCTCTTTTTGTATAGGTATATAGCACTAGTCCAGGTTTTCTTGTTTAACAGAGAGAGGTCTGCAATGTATTCGTTCTGATACAAACCCAATCAGCCCAGCAGTATTTCTAACTATTCTGAGCAGAGAAGATGATTAGGACGTAGCATTATGTTGATATGCTCATTACTATTTTTGAATAAAGGGGCGTTTAAAAACTTTAAATCTGACCTTCTGCTTGGTTATTACATTTAAAGATGTTGAGGTTTTTTTTGGCATCACTTAACCACTGTTTCAATTTGTGCTTAAAGCCACGAAAGTCAGGAAATACATAGACCAAAAAATTCTCAGCTCTGTAAGTTTATGGACTGATTCAAGTTTCTCTCTATGGGAGTGGGGGAAAGATGTATAGAAATGTCTGAATAGAGCAGGGTTCTCACAACAAATTTCTGGTGGCCTCAGAGTGTTGCCACCAACTCTTGCTGGTGGCCGCTCTGACAATTTTTCCTAAAATACTTAATTGACTTTTGGAAAAACAAATAAATATGCACATATGCACGTCCAAATCATTGTAGTTTATGTAAGAGGGTTTTTGTTTGTTTGTTTTTAAACTCAATAATACAAACAATGTACAGTTGTCTCTGTTCTTTACTGGACCTAAACAGAGTAGAAACAAAAATAAGGTGCTTTGTATGTTCTTGTCTTTTGTTGTTGTTGTGTCTTTTGCTTTTTTGGTTGCTCTGTTAAAGACTTGCTAGCTAGTAAGTCTGCTGCTATGAAAAGTGATACTTTTATGTTTGTTAATATCATTTTTCACAGCAGCAGACTTGCTAGCTAGCTGGGAGGTAGTGAAAAGTGATATTAACAAACATACAAATATCACTTTTCACAGCAAATTTACAAAACCCCAGCAATCTGGGGGGACAAATTAAGCCTGGATGGGGAGGTGGGTAGTGAGACAGTGGGGGGCCAGGGCAATGGATGGGGGGCTGGAGGAGGCAGCGGGGCCAGGGGCGATGGGCTAGGGGAGGCAGTGGGGGGCCAGCGGATCCGTGCCGAAGCCCTGTGGCTGGGGACCAGAGCCCACCACCCCATGGCTGGAGCCTGCCACCTGCTATCTCATGGCTGAAGCCAGAAGCCTGAGCTCCACTGGTCCCAGGAAGGTGGGGAACTCATACCAGCTGCCTGCTCCTCCAGTGTTTCTGGCTCCAGAGGGGAGCAAGGTCCAACCCCTGCTGGTGGCTCTGGGGGAGGGGCCGATGCTTCCCTCCCTCCTGTCCCCTGCAATCACCCCCCAGGAGCCTGTGGCCACAAGCAAAGCCCCTGGTGGCCTTATGTGGCCACAGTGGCCGCATTTGAGAAATGCTGGGCTAGAGGATCATAAACCTAGTTTCCAAAATATGAATAAATCGCCCTATAATCCCTGCAAATGGACATTTGGGAGGTATGGGCGTCTTTTCACTGCACAGATACAGCTAGAAATGTTCAGACAATCAAGGGATCCATGTGAATGTTGTTAACTCACACTGTTGTGCCTGGGATTGCAGCACATATTGTAGTGCAGAAGCTAAATGGGACAGTATCAACTGAGAACAAAGGGTTAAATCCTCATGCCCTCTTCATAGCTTTGGGAGGGCCAAAGCATGGCAGAACCACTGCAGCATGAAAAGGTGAAGGAGTAGAGAGGCCACTCAGAGGGACTCCGCAACCTTCTGCGTGCATGTGGAGTGAAACTATGGCATGTTTCTCTCCACAGTGGTGGTAAGGATATGGGATTGTGAGTGAGTCAGTGTTATGCTGAAGGTAGAGCCAGTGGGTCCACAAGGTGCACAGGATTTCTGACTGTAACCTCCCTGTACCTAATGGCTGTTGTAATGAGTCTGTGGCCAAGCACAATGGTTCCCCGCACACTACATACAATTCTTTGCTGGTGTAAATGAGTGAAAATCCACTGACATCAATGGAGCTGCATGCATTTGCAACAGAATTTGATGTTCCAAGTGAAATACTGGCCCTACTGAAGTTAAATCTCCCATTGACTTCAACCGGACCAGAATTTCACTCTCTATCTCTCGATAGGTTTGAGGTGGGGGTGGGAGGAGAAGGGAGGAGAGGAAACTTCTCATTTTGCCGGTCCTTTGCATCAAGACCTCTGAATTTTGCCCAAAGCTTCTTGACTAGGGGATGGAGAGTTGAGGTGAAAGGGATATTTAAAGTTTTCACAAAATCATGCATTTAACTTCCCCTTTTTATTTATTTTTAACCCCCCCGCCCCCCCGCGGAAATCACTGGGATTACGTGTCAGAGTCTGTGAAAGCAACATTGGCTGCTTGATCTGCAACAGTCCCATTGGAATCATCCTGGTTCTTCTATTAAGGTTGTGGTAACTGCTTTGGAGCTGCTGTGATCTCAGTGGTCCTTAATCTGTGGCTCACTGACCTGACAGACCCTAACAACTACCATCTATGCACTCTATTAGGGACTTTTAATCGGCAGGCAATTGACACAATGGGCAGGCTCCCCTAGAGCTGTAGCATTCTATTAAGAAAAGGAGTACTTGTGGCACCTTAGAGACTAACCAATTTATTTGAGCATGAGCTTTCGTGAGCTACAGCTCACTTCATCGGATGCATACCGTGGAAACTGCCATGTATGCATCCGATGAAGTGAGCTGTAGCTCACGAAAGCTCATGCTCAAATAAATTGGTTAGTCTCTAAGGTGCCACAAGTACTCCTTTTCTTTTTGCGAATACAGACTAACACGGCTGTTACTCTGAAACCTAGCATTCTATTGTGCCACTTGTATTATTCAAAAAATATGCTGTCTTGTTGGCATACTGTACTGTGTATTGAAAGGAAGTGTGAATACACAACCTCCTCTGAAAAAGGAGTTAATACACATGTACAGCCTTCCCCTTTAAAAAATCTGAATAGCAAAGATGGTTTAGGATTTCAGGTTTCTTTTGTTCTTATACAAAGGTATGATTCTATGTTCTGGAATAATCATCTGCAAAACTATTTTTTCAAATTTTGGGAACTCCACAAATGCCTGAAACCATAAAAATTACATTCTCTGTGGTCTCCTATTACTATAATCTATCAAACTGATTTTAACTCTGCAGTGTAGACTTTCCAGGCAACGAGCGCCAGATGCTGGCATAAAAGAATAAATCAAAATAAATTTGAGAATCACTTGTTGTCAGGCTTATATGCCAAGTTTCTTCCTGAAGTGACTGAAGTTACATCTGAATGTCAAAGGACAGAAGAACAGGATAAATAATGGTAAAATCTGACAGATCTTTTAAAGCAGCATGACCAAGCATTCCTATCATATGACTTAAGTGATACTGATTACCTTAAATATGTAAAAATCACACACATTCCTCCCCATGCTTTATCCTAAAAGACACACTGAGATAATATTCGGACAGCTCGAGGGCAACAGTGATCAATCAAGCTTTCTTGTCAGTCACACTTGATGATGAGACATAACATGCTACAGAAGGAGTTTTTGTTACAGTCTTTGAAGATCTACAGCTTTCACTGTTTATCCAGAAAAGAAGTGGCCTATTGCTTTTTTGATGTGACCATTCTGTGGAATTTCAGCTATTTATAATAGAGATAGAAGATAAAATGGGTCTCGGTAGTATTTCTGAGATAATGTAATTAAACCACTACCATACAGATACCTGGCAGAAAATAACAGAATTGTGGAAGCAAGTTTCTCTTATTTTATTAAGCTTCTCCCCTAACATTTCTAAGATTACATCAATTCCATACCAGGATGCTGGAACACTTCCCCCTCACAACAGGATGCGGATGCACTGGCAAGGAAACCTACTAAGCAGACACTGCATTCAGAAATTCACTTGAAAGCATTTACTTATAAAAACATGGAACCAAGCGTTTCGTGCTGTTATCTACCCTTATGGACATTTGGGAGGTATGGGCGTCTTTTCACTGCACAGATACAGCTAGAAATGTTCAGACAATCAAGGGATCCATGTGAATGTTGTTAACTCACACTGTTGTGCCTGGGATTGCAGCACATATTGTAGTGCAGGGTCATAGATGCCTTTGAAGTGTTTGGGAGAGATATGGTATCGAAACATGCAGAAAATATTTAACCCTAAATCCATCGTTTTAGACACCTCTGTTAACATATCAGAAGATATTCGTGCTTTCATGTCTGCTCTTGTGCCAACTACCGTAACTTCCTTCTTAATGGTCTTCCTAAGTATGGAGAACCAGAACTCTCAACTCTTCACTGGTATCCAAAACCAGAGCATCAATTCTTTGCCAGCTTCTTATCCATTTCAAAGTCTAGACCAAAATCTACCTTGTCTGTCTTCTCCCTCCCTCCCTTCCTCCCTGTCTTTCCCTCCCTACTTCCTTTTCCTTTGTAGTCAACACTAGTGGATGATGGATCTGTGCTTCTCCCAGGTTGCTCCCAAAATCTGGATCAACCTCCCTATTTCTTTGTATTTAATGCCCTTACTTTTTCCGAATTGAATCTCTTCTTTCTGTCTTGTTTCAGAGTAGCAGCCGTGTTAGTCTGTATTCGCAAAAAGAAAAGGAGTACTTGTGGCACCTTAGAGACTAACCAATTTATTTGAGCATAAGCTTTCGTGAGCTACAGCTCACTTCATCGGATGCATACTGTGGAAAGTGTAGAAGATCTTTTTATATACACACAAAGCATGAAAAAATACCTCTTCTCACCCCACTCTCCTGCTGGTAATAGCTTATCTAAAGTGATCACCCTCCTTACAATGTGTATGATAATCAAGTTGGGCCATTTCCAGCACAAATCCAGGTAGATTCAGGGTATAGCAAGTTAGAAGAATTTTTTTCAACACAAAGGAAACTTTAAAAGTCTTAGCATCCCTTTCTCCAACCTTTCATCTGTCTTATCTATTAAAACTGCTGAACCTGCAGTTTCTTGTGTGGGAGCAGATTGCTGCGTTTAGACAGAGCCCCAAAATCAATGGGTCTCCACGGGGGCACAGCTGTCCACCTGCACACAAGATCTTGCAGGATTAGAGCCAGAGATGGTACTCTTTGGGAAAAGGACCATTCCTTAGATTGTATGTACAAAGTCTGGCACAGTGGGGCCTTGATCTGGGTTGGGACCGCTAGATGACAAATATTAAATAATGCACCACTGAATATCAATAGTCTTTTGCTACATATTCTGTAAACTTCAATTGAGAGTGGTGGTCAGAGGTTCAATTCAGATAACGCCCCTAAAATTCACAGGCCTTTTCACTGTTCTTTTGATCTGAGAATTGAGCTGAACATTATACATAAATAGGCTTTTTTCGCATGTGAAACCAGAAGGGCTGGGTCACATGACTAACTACACTTATCAGACATAAAAAAGGGGGAGGAGGGGTTGATTTAAGTTTTAGGAGCAGTTTTTACTTTGTCCAAACTGGTTCACCCAGTTCTAATGTAATGGGATATATATATATATATACACACACACACTCTGTTTGACTTGGTGCCATGCAAGGAGTCCAATATATTGCAGGAAACCCAGAAAGGAAGATTCTAAATTATTAGGTGCAATTAATTTCAGAGCATGGTTTTGTTTGTTCATAAAGTAGCATTCGTGTGACCTTTGTAAAAATCCTAATGTTTCAATCACATAGAATCTTACTTCTGGAATTGTAGGCTAGCATTAAACTGCACCTTAGAATTATTTTGCTATAATCTAATTGCTTACTTGTTTTAAATAATTCAATTTATAGAATTTGTACTACCAAGAGAAAATTTCCATAAAACAAAGAGTCAAATTGTCCCTTGAATGATTACAAAAAGAGTTATTTGAGACATACAAAACAGAATATAGCCCTACATTATTTATGAATAATCATAACAGTTAAAAAGCTGAGGGAAGGAGGAGTCTGAGCAACTTTACAATTGACAAAAACATTGGGAGAGCAAATCAAGGGTATAAATAAAGCAGAAAAGTCAGGAATATTCATTGTGAGGAAGTGGGGAAAAATAGCTTTTTGTTGGAGGTTCTGTGACTTTAACAACAAAGTAATATGCTGTTGTGAAGTGACTGTTGTAAAATGGCAGTTTAGTGCAGTGAAATTAAGTAGTCCATTAAGACTAGCTTTTTGGCTTCTGATGGCCGTCTCTCTTCTGGTGTTATATGCAGTGTAGTAGTAGCGGTGTTGGTCCCAGGATATTGGAAAGACAAGGTGGCTTGTGTCTCACCAACAGACGCTGGTCCAATAAAAGGTATTACCTCACCCCCCTTATCGCTCTTCTGAATCGTGTTTAGAAGCCATCACTTTACATGTAGGCCCAATTCTATGATGTTCTGAGCACTCTCAACATCCCTTGATGGCACTGGGAGTCAAAGGTGCACAGCACCTTACAGGATGAGGCCCATAATGAAGGCAAAGAGACAGGAAGTGAGGGTAATAATTGTAAAAATTCCTACCTTTTGCTTTTCCAGTGGGACTCATCCTGCAAATTCTTACTTCCAGAAACAGCCCCAGTGACTCAGCTAGGACTGTTCATGTAACAATTTGCAGATCCAGGTCCAATAAGAACTGACAGTTTCTCTCAATTTGTTGTGGTTAATGCTTTTGTTGATTTATGTCCATATGTAAAGGGATTTAGAGAATAGGATTTTTTTTTTTTTTTGCTGGGGGCATGGGAGTGGCAAGGGTGGAAGGATGAAATCAAATGGGCAATGGAGAACTGTTATTTCACTTAGCTTTTATTGGATGTTCTCAAATTGATCCTGGGAGCACTTGTTATGGGTTTATAGAAAACTGGATGATCACATGGTGTTTTCTTCTCCTCTTTTATAAAATCAAGTTGATTATTTAGGTAGCTTGAGATTTGAGTCAATACTCATGAATTTTTCATTATCTTCAAACTACAAAAATATAAATTTCAGTTTATCTCAGAACAGTATGAGAAGTAGCTGAGAATAAACTATCAGAAACCAACATCATTTGCATTCAGCATATGGACTGAGGACGAGAAGTACTGTGTAGACATGAGGCTGCTCTTTGGCTCTAAAGGTACATTTGAGCGTGAAGGCAGGAGAAAATGATTTTTTTTTATTAAGAACAACTAAATGTTATACACTTTGTCTTTTTGTCCTGAGACTGCAAGCATGTCTTCAAGTGACTCACATGAGGACCATATCCCAAATCTTTACCGCCACCTGCTGACAACCACTTTATCTGTCATGTTTCAGAGGAACAGCCGTGTTAGTCTGTATTCGCAAAAAGAAAAGGAGTACTTGTGGCACCTTAGAGACTAACCAATTTATTTGAGCATGAGCTTTCGTGAGCTACAGCTCACTTCATCAGATGTTTACCGTGGAAACTTCCACGGTAAACATCTGATGAAGTGAGCTGTAGCTCACGAAAGCTCATGCTCAAATAAATTGGTTAGTCTCTAAGGTGCCACAAGTACTCCTTTTCTTTATCTGTCATGTCTTTCTAACTGTAGTACCTACTCTAACTGTATTTGTTACCTCCCACACCAGGACTGAAAAACAGAGAAGGAAAATATGGTATTAGTACGGGATTTGCACTGGCTGCCAGTTGGTCTCTTGGTGTGTGATTCATAAAGCCCTAACTAGCTGGGTATCTACCTACTTGCAAGATCTCCTCTCTCCTGTTGATGCTGGAGCTGGATTTCCTTCACTGTAAAGAGAGGGCAGTTCCAGCAGGGCATTCTCAGGGCCCTGGAACTCGCTCCCCATCTTAGGTTTAAAATAGCTGAATATGATCCTGAGCGTGTTTGCAGAAACCATTTGTTTGAAAGGGTGAGGAGGAGTATGTTCCTGGGTATGAATTGGGGCTGGGGAGCTTTTCTATTTTGTCTTCTGGCTGAGGTAAGTTACCTCCACTTGATTATTGAAAGCTGTTGGCCAAAGGAGTTTATTTGTATACTGTGTTAGTATTAATGCTTCTGGGTGGCTACTATTGTCAGGAGGCTCAGAGGCCCAAATTTCAAAGCTATTCCCAGTGGGAGGTAGTTGCCTAAATACTTTTGAGGATCTGGGCCACAAACACACACAAAAACAACAACTGTGATTGATTTTTATCCGGCTTAGTTCTTAGAAAGTTTATCTGCTTCAGGTTTCCTTCTACAGCTCTTGGCTAAAGCTTTCTTGTATAATGTAATTTTAGTGAGTCATGAAAATGTGCCTCTCCTCCATCCAGTGCCAGGGAGTGCCTCTCCTCCGTCCGGTAGAGGGAGTCTACTGTCCCATGATCCTCTTGAGGTGATGAGTTTTACCTCCTCTAAAATGGCAGCACTGGGCGTGGTGCCTTAAAAATGAACAAATCCATTCATATTTTATAACCCACACATGACAGGCTTTTATTCTGTGGTTTCAGTGCATCTATGGCTAGCAACAGAATGTGCAACAAGCCAGGGCATTTTAAAGTGAAAATGGCCGAAGTGGTGTCAGCCATCAGAGTTTTGGCAAAAGGAGCTGTTTCCACAGCACTGTGACACCTGAGGGCAAGTGTGGTACTTTGGGATAATTTTAAGCTGTGTTTACACTGTGAAGACAATTCACTTGGGGTGTTTTTAAAGACATTCCACATCCGATCAAAACACCAGATGTCTCGACTGAGTTCTAAAATTGGTCTTGAAAACAAGTTGGCACTGACTACACCAGCAGCCAAAGTGTTTTCCACCCTGGTCAGGAATGAGATCAGGATGGATCTGTTAGCAACGTGCACTATCTACAAAAGCATCCAATGAAGTGAGCGGTAGCTCGTGAAAGCTTATGCTCAAATAAATTTATTAGTCTCTAAGGTGCCAAAAATACTCCTTTTCTATCTACAGATGTGTCACTTTCCTATCCTACACAGGGACTTAGTGGCTTCTGATTCATCTAGTTTTGTCCCAGTCTCTTTGTCAGATGTTTTATGGACACTCTCCACATTTAAAAAGGTTGGGGAAACAAGGCACTCCATCATCTGTTCTGTTTACTGCTGTCCATTGAAGCATCCAGAGTTTGTTCCAGTTTTAAATCGACAGCAAATGAGAATTTGGCTTATGAAGGTGTCAGTGAATGTGCAAAGAGTTCCATTCTTTTTTCCTCCAGAGCCTGTATACTTCCTTTCGTTCTGTCAGGATTTTATCTCAGGGTTTTCCCTTGTCAGAGACATACAAAGGAAATCCATTTAAAAAACCAAACACAACAAATTAACTTTAGCAGCAAGGCATGAGACTACCCTGCCAGAAAGGAAGAGTCAATAAGATTGTTTGTGAGCCTAGTGTTGATGAGACACATTTTAATTAACTTAAATTCATTCACACTCTTCCATTAGCTCCAGTTTTTTTTGTAA
Organism: Caretta caretta; assembly: GCF_965140235.1. Lineage (NCBI taxonomy): Eukaryota > Metazoa > Chordata > Testudines > Cheloniidae > Caretta > Caretta caretta. The sequence goes on along the minus strand of NC_134216.1, from coordinate 47,971,244 downwards.
ACTGGGTGTGGTCAAATGATATCTACAGAGATTTACAAAAGCACTGACAGCCACCCATGTGGTATTTCAGGTGGAGGTATAGATGCCGATCCTTGCCTCTGGCTGAGGAGCACTCTGTGAAAGTCCAGAGGTGTTGAGATGATGTAAAACCACTTTTGCACTTCCCCAATCCTGAGGCTGCCCTGCACTGGCCCAGTTCATTGGTGTGTTAGGACAATTTGAGGACTGCTCTAATGTGTGCCAACTGCCCATAGCAGTTGGCAGTCTCCAAGGCATAAGGACAATGGGGCTATACCCTCTTACCCAACTCAAGCCCCCTATGCCAGCTAAAGGGATATATGCCACCCAAAAATAATTTTTTATTTGGGTGATCCTCCTATGATTTGCGAATCTGGCATTAGCCTTGCACCAGTAGAGCAGTTCACAGCTGCTGTGGTATGAGGAGAATCTGGCCCACAGTATGCTGATAAAGCAGGTCCCAGCATATGATACTCTCTTCTATGCATCAACCCAGATCACTAACCCTCAGTGGGGCAAAGTCTGGATGTCTCTACCTTAAAGTTATCCAGCCCAACGGTGGTGGTGGGGAACCTTTTCCCATGCACTCAGCTATCATGGTGTTGGGGGCTGGATTAGAATATAGATAGAACCTGATTGGGGTTATATTTATATTCACATGCATAACCCCTAACTCCATTTTCTCAAAAAAGAACAACAAAGAATACCTATCACCCTTCCAAGTAATATTTTTTTTTCCATTAGAGTGAACTTGTTCCGCAAGCTCAATGACATTGTTGGCGCTGTCTTGTTTTTACTGGAAAAAAACCTCAGATTCCTGACTTCAGAGGCAAAACTGAATCTAACATCTGCCCAAAATATTTGGTGTCCAAGAGCGTTTGCACTAACACAGAAGGCAAGAACTGTATTTATCTGTAAAATCGATTAGAAGGGATTGTGTTTGTTCCTGTATTTTCACTGCAGCTGATCTAAATGCATACAGAACAATCACCCAGCCAGGGGCACATTCTTTAGTTTTAACGAGTTTGGGCTCCTGCGCTCTACTAATGGCTGTGTATGAAGAAAACATTTGAAAGTCAGGCATACAAATGGGAAGAACCATTATGCACACATATGGCTACATCTAATATATAAAAAGAAGAGGAGTACTTGTGGCACCTTATAGACTAACCAATTTATTTGAGCATAAGCTTTCGTGAGCTACAGCTCACTTCATCAGATGCATTCAGTCGAAAATACAGTGGGGAGATTTATATACATAGAGAACATGAAACAATGGGTGTTACCATACACCTTGTAAGGAGAGTGATCAGGTAAGGTGAGCTATTACCAGCAGGAGAGCGGGGGTGGGGGAGGGGAACCTTTTGTAGTGATAATCAAGGTGGGCCATTTCCAGCAGTTGACAAGAACATCTGAGGAACAGTGGGGAGTTGTGGGGGGGGGGAGATGAGATAAACATGGGGAAATAGTTTTATGCCCCCACCCTGCTCTCTTGCTGGTAATAGCTCACCTTACCTGATCACTCTCGTTACAGTGTGTATGGTACCACCCATTATTTCATGTTCTCTGTGTATATAAATCTCCCCACAGTATTTTCCACTGAATGCATCCAATGAAGTGAGCTGTAGCTCACGAAAGCTTATGCTCAAATAAATTGGTTAGTCTCTAAGGTGCCACAAGTTCTCCTTTTCTTTTTGCGAATACAGACTAACACGGCTGCTACTCTGAAATCTAATATATATGTTCTAAACCAAGTCTTGCCTCACTTACTTCTGTGGGATCACAATTTGAATCAGTATGTGAATGTAAACAGAAGTAAGGTTCTCATCAACTTTCTCACCCACACTGCAGCTATATAATACTTTCTTTTACTAATGATGAGTAAAAACATGTGTAATCATAATGGTTGGGGCACCTTTATTATAGTGTATGCAATCCAGAATACTATAATCAACACATTGTCAGCTGGATATTTCATTTTCTTCCTCCACATTCTTTTGAAATCTCCCAGCCAACGATATATGGGCGATTAGCATTAATAGTAGTCCTTCAAATGAATCTATTGTCCATAGAAAAGTATTGCAATACTGTGTACCTATAATCTGTGCTTCAGTACAGCTCCCCCTATGTGGGAAAACGTTCTCATCACTTTTCCATGTTCAAGTTAAAAACACTTAATTGTGTCAAATTATTCAAGGAAAAGAAGTAACTTTGCATGCTATCCTACCAGTATGTTCAGGCTGCCAAATTCTCAGTTTCATGATATTAATTGAACAAGCTTTTACTTTGTTTCATATGCTTTTCAAGTAACATTTTAAGACCTATTTGTTTCAGCAATGAATATTTATGTATCAGTTTAATTATGAAGACTTACTGATGCTCTTATGTATACTTAAAAGACTTGGTATCTGGGAATTGGCGAGTATGTACAAGGTGTAATGGACTTGACTCAGATATGTAAGGTTTTCAAGTAAAGAATCTGTAAATAGAATTGATGTATAAACTCCTTTCTGGGAGCAAGTAGGGATTGGGGAAGAAAATTTAAAAGGGAAGTGAATGGTATAAAGGGCCAGATTTACAAAGGCATTTAGGTGCCTAAAGACTGATAAATGTGTGGTGGGATTCACAAAAGCACTTAACTGGGTTAGGTGCCTAATTCCCCTTGAAAAATACCTAATACCTTTCTACATCTGGACTTCAATCTTAGCATCATAAACCCATCTTGATTAAAGCAAACATAGTTCAAAGAGCCAAAGGCCCATTTCCAAAACCTCCAAATCTGTCAGGACAACTCACGCACATCTTACATATGTCTCACCCTTACACTACATGCTGGACAACCTTTGTTTCACATCCAATTCCATGATGTGGGGCAGGGGAGGGAAGAAGCCCAGCTGTATTAGTTTGCTCTGTGTAACATGAGACATTTGACAGGCTTGACCTCATTGACAGGGGGAGTGATAGCTCAGTGTTTGAGCATTGGCCTGCTAAACCCAGGGTTGTGAGTTCAATCCTTGAAGGGGCCATTTAGGGATCTGGGGCAAAAATTGGGGGATTGGTCCTGCTTTGAGCAGGGGGTTGGACTAGATGACCTCCTGAGGTCCCTTCCAATCCTGATATTCTATGACTTAATACCCTGAGTGTCTTCAGCAGCTGAAGCCCTGGAGAGTGCTGGTTGTGCTCTGGCTTGACTGAAAGACATTCCATGGTCTCCAGCCAAAGAAATCCTTTGCACCTCAGGTATTTCTCCATCCTGTGGAGCATGAGTGGTGGATTGAGAGTGAGACAAGGGGCACTGAATGTTATTTAAAAAGGAAACAGTTGAAGAATCATCAGGGCTGGGTATCCTAACATTTCCACAGAGGGAGAAAGCTATGGTGTTGGTGGAGTAATGTTGCTGGTGGGGATGGGTAGGATTCAAGCTTTATTGTATCTGTTTCTTCAGAGGAGAGGAAATAAGGAACCATTGAACATCACTTCATAAATCAGAGCATCCAGTTTATAGACGAATCATGATTCATCTTCCAGTTTATTGCATATACAAAAAGGCTATTAGGTGTGTTCTTTTGAAGAATTTTTTAATGTAAACACTACACTTTAAAATATCAAAACAGCAGTTACACAGTTTATTTTGAAATGCCTGCTTCTTCTGTATTAGAGACCATGTGGTATTTTAAATTGTCAGTTTAATTCTCTATGCAAAATTTTTCCATTTTCTCATTTTGTTAGCAGAGTTCTTCAGCATCTCCATTTGTTTTCACTCTAACAGCAGAGCGACTGGTTCTGACTCTTCCCAATGCTTCTTTGAGGGCCAATATCCTGCAATTTATCCTACAGCTTGCAGAATCAGGATCTTCTTCTTTAGTGATCTTGCTATTGTAGGTGTCCTGGACAGTGCATTTAAACTTGATTAAATTATAGATTACTAGCATAAAATTATAGCTGTGATATTAGCAATTGAAAGTAAATGTGCCTTAAAAAAAGCAAGCTAAATAATGTAAGAATAGTATTTTGCACAGATAGAAATTAAGTCTAGGCTTTGACAGTAAGAATTGGCAGACAAATCAGTTGCCAAATAAAACCTTACAAAAGTCTTTGAAAACATACAGCATCCTATAGTAATTTTTCTAAACCATAAGCATAAAGAGATCTATTGGAGGGTAGAAGAAAAACCTTCAAGACCAAATCCCTAAAAATGTAAAATACAGTTTATACAATATTTTTTTTTTCATTTCATGTCTTGAAATTATGCTATTTCAGAGGTGTGGCAAGAATCTTTCCAGACTACAGACTTCTACACAAGCTCCTTCACATCAAATTAAATCTTAAACCATTTTTTTCACTTTACTTAGACAAATTACCTCCTCATAGCCCATTTTGTATTTCTTCTCTTATACAAGGTGAGGTCTCATATCTGTAGACTTCTTGGGCTACCAAATACTGATATTCTGTGGACTGGACACTTCTGATGGGCACAACAGTATTCTATTTCCATACTATCAATACAAGTTTGGAAGGACTAACATGGGAGGGAATATTATTGAATCTGTATGTTCATTTAAGAAAAGCCTAAGTGTTAAAAGGGCTACAGTCCAACTAAGCCAGTTGGTTCTTATGGTCCTATTACTTTAATCAAGAAGAATGCTGTGAATTCTTCATACTTATTGTCCTAAAATTTCTATAACTATTAATTGCAAGTCAAGGAAGACTGTCCAAACATCTCTGTTACTGTTTGTAGTTCTGCTGGAATGAATTTCGAAAAATATTATCCAAGAACGTATAACTATGACATCCATTGCTTTCTGCCTTTCCTCCAGGGGATGAACGTGAGAAATGAGGTTGCAGTTAAACAGGCACTGACCAAGACAAAAGAGCTTGACTGTTTTGAAGTCACATAAATTTTGACACTTTCCTGAGTGTGGAAGGGTCCTTGATAAAAGAAAGAGATGTACTACTTTTTTTGGGGGGGGTCTATGGCTGGTAATATGTATTAAATATCCTGCAAGCAATATAAGTAACTGTAAACATGGGGTAAAAAGTATTTGAGTTTGGGTACCTCAGACTGACGAGAGTCACTTTTTGTTTTCATGTGTGTCACGCTCTAATTTATTATATAAATTACTCAGTGAGGACAGGACCTCTTAGGAATTTCTGATGTACTAATCATTATGGTACCTACAGTAGGTTCAATCATGCCAAAGCTGGGTGGGTGGAAACGGGGAGAAAACCTCATATGGCAGTGGCTAATATATATTTTAGAAAAGAATAAATCATTTCAAAGATCACTATCTTTTCAAAGAAATTTAACTTACAGGAGACAGTTTTTGTGGACTCCAGTAAAACTGAAATGTAAAACTATTTAAACATTGCTAAGTGCAAATGGTGCATATAGAATCCTTTGTCGCATACACAATTTTAAAAAATAACTCAAAGAATTACCTCAGTGTCTACATGAACAATGTTAAATGTCCATTATGAAATAGTCAAAATTCAGAAGGCACTTGTACAAAAAAGGGAAATATGCACTGTGGGTCAGGACCATATTTCATGATGAAGATTTTCAAAGGTGTCTGGGGGCGTAGGGTTTGACAGTGGTTATACCAAAACAAGTTAAAAAGATGTGTCCCACGTATTCATCTGAGTTAAAGATAAACTGGAACAACTTTACTATGAAACAAGCTGAGAATTCTGTACAGGATACTTCAGTGGTATAACACATTTGTATTTGAGTTAAACATTGAGTTTTGAAATCCTAATGTGGTAAGATGAATTTAGGAAAAAAAAGAGACAAAGCTCTTCAAAACTTTTGTCACCTCAGCTGGTAAAATATAGCAATATTCTACTAGAAAGGTGATTTGTTGATTCTATAAACTTATCCAACTACGGGTTGCTTGGTGAATTACTACAAAATTAAAAACCCAAAACTAAACTTCTATCATGAGATAAGATTATTTTTCCTTCACATTGATGGCAGACGATTCCTCAGTGTTCAGGAAGGGACAATGCACTCTGCTGTGTGAAAATGAAAGTTTGGCTGGCTTGATTACATGCTCGTCCACAGGTTGAATGCAACATTTGTGTGGAGTGTGAGGGAAGAGATGTAATACAAGAGGGTAGATGAAAACCAAATAGCCTCCACTATTGTCTAAGCCCTTGATTAAGAGACACAAACTTCAGCAAGTGGGGCAGACACAGACTATTCCCAAATTCTTGTAATCCCTACACAACAAATAGAACAACTCCCGCCACAAAGTTTTATAGAATTCATGTGGACAAGCCTTGGTGTCCATGAATTCAAACTAAGGTTCATTTCTGTTTTTCCTATCATGAAATTAGTCTAACTTATATTTTCATCATGGTGCCTTCTATTTGTCACAGCTTCAGTATACTCTGACTTTTATCCTCTTCAATATCAGAGTTCATCCTGGTAATAATAATAATAAACAAAATTACAATCCAAAAGTACTGATACTCCGGTTTTTTTTCTTCTTCACACCAGTAATTTTACATTTTTTTGCACTAGCTCTTTAACACCGTAACTTGGCTGGACAAACATTTAGCAAACTCCAATTTTGACATTTAATAATTTAATATTTCCTTCCTGCTGAAACACAGAAATATTAGTCTTGGGCTAATATCCCTCTGTACCTATGTCCCCTTGCCTGCCAGGCTCAGGGTAAGTCTACCCTCCAGTGCAAGACCAGGATTCAAACTCTAGCTCAAGACTAATTTCCCACCCTCTACAAACAAATCACATTGACTTATGGTCCCAGAACCCTATGGGGTGGAGGGTCTTATTCCGAGTCAAGCTGGAATCCAGTGTTCAAGCCCTATTGCTCTGCAGTGTAGACACAGCCCCACTGGACTTGTGCTCTGGGAGCCTGCCCAAAATATCCCAGAATACCATGGGCTGACCTTCCTTGTCCTCTGGACTGTCAAGTCTGGTGGACAATCAAGTTTTCTCTCACTGCACCACTAGCAAAGGGCTAGAGAGGACACATTTTGGGAAGGCGCTATGAAGTCTGGGATATGGGTGGCTGGACTCAGGCCCACAAAATGCAGTGGACACTGGAGCCCCAGGTTGGGACCCAGGATTCAACAATTTCTAATCTAGGGTTACAAATAAATGTAGATGCTCAAGCCCTAGGTTAACAAACCCAGGGTCTGCTAACTCTAGTTCTACTAAACTAGGGATTACATTGCAGAGTAGGTATACCCAGTATAAGGGGCTTGGCTAAAGCACACTTTTCCAACTAACCCCAGCTAATGAATGGCCCCTTGGGATGGTCCTTTTTACATTGCATTCAACTTTGGCAGGAATAGTGCAAAAATAGCCTCAGGGAGGATGTAGTAACTGGTTCTGTGACAGTACCACTGAACTGTGCTGTGACCATCAAAACAAGCAGAAAAGCTGACTCAGTAAATACTGTAACTAGACCAAGACTGCATATAAAAATACAACATTTTATGGACATAAAGATGAAAGGCTATCAAGATTCTTTAAATAGCTATTCTTTACATTAATACATGTCTTCACAAAGGCCACAAGTTTCCTACCTTGTTTCTAGAAGATTTTTTTCTCTTTCCTTTATTTTTAATGACGGCTAATCTTTCAGTCAGAAGATCAGCTATGCCCTTTGCATCTCTGCTGTCTATATGTTCTCCAAGAACATTTCTCTTTAAAAAGAGGGAGAAGAGTAAATTATTATCACTTCATGCCTTCTCTACTGAAGAGAAATGGATCTGGTGACTGCTGGATGAAATTCACACCCATTCTGGAGACAACTGCAAGGCCCTATGCAGTACTCAAACTCCCAAATGAGGTGACTATCACCCTTCGGAGAGAGAAAGAGGCATCTGTAAAGTTTGTGCTTTATAAAATGTCAACTCCCTCAGTAATAATTACTACGGAGTTCCAGTGTGTGTAAAACATGCACATTAAGGAAAACTCCAATGCTTAACTAGAATATGTTTGATATGCATATTAAAATATTTACTCAAAATATGAATACATATTTTAGAAATCTATCACTTTGTTACCTACATTCAATAAATCTCTTACTGCAGGTTTGATCTGACAAACTCTCATTCAGAGAGAAATCCCGTAGAAGTGAATGGAATTACTATGTGAGTACAGACTAGTTTCAGGCGTAAGGATTTGCAGAATCATGCTCTTAATATTGCCCAATAGAGGCTGTTTGTAAATGCAAAGTAAAATTGAAAGAATCAGCTTTGTCATTAGAAAGTATTGAAAACTGAACACTTTTTCTTAAACAAAACAAATAATTACAGATCTTGCCATACAGTAGCTTGGAAGTTTAACAACAACCAATGATTTCTAATGAAAAAGGCGACTTTCTAGAGATGGAAAGCTTTTTTTTCTGGCTGAAAAATGCTGATTTGTCAAAAGCATGATATTTAGTAGAAATGTCACTTTTGACTGAAGTTCATTTGGAAAGAAAACTTGAAAAAATATTTCAATCATCTCAAAACAAATTTTCTGTTTTGACACAACTTTGTTTCACTTTTTATATAATACAAAATAAAAATCAAACTCTGAATGAAATGTTCTGTTTTATTGAAGCAAAGCATTTTCAACTGGATCAAAAATGTTTTAAATTTTGTTTTGCAGGAAATTTTGAAATGTGATGCTTTTGTTCCATTTAGGAGTGAAAACTTGTGACATTTCTCACTAAATGAGAAATCTAGTGCCCACTTAGCTCTACAATTTTTCCTTACTTTGCACTATCAATTTGTCTAAATAGCAGCTTCCTTTCCCATCAGACACAATGACTATTATCTCTCATTACACTAGTGTTTTCCTGCTACAGAAATTCCAAGTATCATTAAAAAAGCATCTATTTTTAGTGTTTCATTTCCTTTAGAAAGATTAGTTTCGGGAATAAATGTTAATACAATCTGAAATAAGAACTATAATACACTTCAACATTTAATTTCCAGTACAAAATTAAGCACAATACAATCTTAAATAGTAGTGGGGCTAGACCAGTTAAGCAGCAGTACTTCCCCTCATTGGTTCACACAATGGGGACACTATTTAAACTAATATTTACCTTTGCTCCTTGGTAGGGATAAAATTTAACAGTAGGGTAGGCTCTGATGCCAGCCGTCTGACAAGTATGAGCATAAGCTTGACAGTCAATTTTTCCAGCTTTTACTTTTCCTTTTACAGTCTAAAAAAGAAAATTGTTTACTAGAAACCCCATTAGAATAAGCAAAGTTCAAAATTTCCATGCGACTCAGATAACTTGTTATAAATTGGAATTGTACGAAAAACACAACATAAAAATATGGTATAGAATATGTCCATTTATTTTACCAAGTGAAGATAAAGGGTAAAATTAAAAAAAAAATACTTTAAGTCCCAGTTTTAAAATTAATGTAGGCACTTGGAAGCCTAAATCCCCTTGATTTTCAGTGAGACTTAGGTTATATCTATAAATGTAGAGTAGGGGTGTAATTTGCAGTTTGTGTAAATGTACCAGTGCAAGCTTTAATTTACTTAGAATGCTAAAAATATGAATGAGAATGCGGTGGTGTAGGCTTCTGCATGGCTGTACAAAGAGCTGAGGTGCGATTTAAAAGTTTTGAAAACTCTGCTACACAGAGTGAAAATAAAAAGCAAAATCTTTATTCAGACTGAAAGAAGAAAAACCGTAAACAAAGAGGCCTGAATAACACTTTTCAAATAGAAAGACCAAGGATGAGAGCTGCAGACACATAAAAACATCCATAAAGGCTGCCTTCTGAGTACCCCCTAATAAGCCCCGAAGCAGGAGCATGTGTGCCAGGGATATGGGAGAGGTGTGTCCATAGTGGCACCACAGTCAGTGCTGCGGCCCATGGGGCAGCCCCAGGAGATTACTGTAAATTAGTCAGACCCCCAGAACTGCTGGAGTTGCTGCATTTCCTACAGCAGTCCTGAATCTGGAGGGCGCAAAGGTAGTTTAAAACCACTTTAGCCTCCCCTTAGCCTTGGTCTGCAAGTTCTGTGCTGCTCATTTTGAAAGGTGTAGCACAGAATCTCATCCCTACAACTTTCAAATTTGTGTTTGTCTTTTGGAGCTCAGTTAGGCATGGCTGTCACCAATTTGTCTCCCTATGAAGACATGAACTACTGGGACGCCTTTCTTATATACCAAAGGAAGGCAAAAGCACTGAACAGAGACTTGGGTTTTGTTCTTTTTTCTGCCACCACTGGTTCTGACCTTAGACAAGTCCCTGAATCTGCCTGTGCCACAGATTCTGATCTGTAAAATAAGGTACTTGCCTACTTCACAGAGGTAATGAGGATAAACTCATTAATGTACATGAAACACTGACATACTGCGGTGACAAACACAAGTGGACTGGCAAGACCTATTTAAAAATCACATGTCCCTCTTCCCTGTAATGGAAGGGGACCATAATTTCTCTGATTTCTAAGTATTTAAAGTAAGTAAAGTAAGTAAATAAAAAATTAGAAATTATCGTCCCCTTCTATTACATGGAAGAGGGACATGTGATTTTTCTAAGTTTAGAGAAGAACTTCTCTCCAGTCACATATGCAAGTACCTAATGGTGCTGAGGAAATAAACTGAGAGGGGAATAAAAGACTTGTCCACATAACGAATTACCGTGCGGCAAGTTGGTGCACTGCAGATTCACACCATGGCTTGCTGCCTGGTAACTCACTGTGTAGACATGTCCTACAATTTATAGTTTTGAAATAAATATTTTACTTCATGGCAGTGGCATATAGAACTACTACTCAGTCTACTGATGAAAAGCTATATAAGAAGTAGGTATTATTATTACTTATCAGAAGCAAACTAACTGCTGGTGTCAATAGGTTAAAAACTTACCCTAGCTAGCACCTCAAATTCTGGAGCAAAATTTTGGCAAGGGCCACACCAAGGAGCATAAAAATCAATGACCCAATGATCTTTCCCATGCAAAACTTTTTCTGTGAAGCTCTGAGGTGTCAGATCTACGGATACTTGAGGTAAATATCTGGGGAGAGAGGAAAAACATTTATAATAAAATTAAAAACCTTAAATATATTTAAAATTGCAGTTACACTACAGAAAGCTTCCAGAAATTAGAGAACAGCTATAATGAAATGTAAATAAACACAGTAATACTATTATGTTGAAAGGCCCTTTAGTTTACATGAGGTATTGGCATCTAAGCATTATCTCATCCCTCCTTGAACCAAAAACTAAGGATGTTGTCTAATTTGAGTGTGGGGAGGGCAGACCTGTGTCCATTCAATATGAATGGTCTTTTCTCATCAATAGAAATATCTTCTTCCTTTCTTCAGAAGACCTGAACTTGGTGCTTAGTCTGAATCTGGGAAGTCAAAGAGCTGTGTTCCGAGACTACAATAATGCTTTATATTTACTGTGGGTTTAGGAACGTGACGCTAATGTGACGTGTTGTAGGAAGCTAAGAATACCTTCTCTAAACAATGCTTTTAAGGCTTGAGCCAACAGAGTACAGAAATTCCTGCATCTGTTTTACGAAGCAACATATCCATCTATCTAGGCATTTCTAATGCTTTGTTTCCATGGCATCTGGGTGCCAGCTTCTCCTAGACACAACCATTAGGCTAGCTTGTGAACAAATTTTAATGTAACAACTCACCCAAGTGCCCAGCTCCTTAACGAATACGAATCCCTGTGCCAACCATTGTAACTACTATTAGAGAACACACAAGAAAATACTAATTATACAATAGCTTGAATAGGTTTGAAAGACTTTGTAGAGGTGTTAAATCTGAACCCAGAACAACCTATTCACAAAGGTTGATATAAAATTAAGTTGAATGCATACATTTTAGAATATATTTCTACTATAGTTCAGATATTGAAAAAGCTATTTTAATTTCAAATCTGAATAATACAAGTCAATAATACACATTGTAAAGTACTGGAACATGAAGAGAAGGAAGGATCGGTCCTATGTTATGTTAAATTAAAGGAGAGTAAGGTAAATTTAGTACGTCAGTCAAATTGACTTTTTGTCAGCTAAAAAGGCTTGTGAGCATTGTGTCTTTGGTAATATTTCCAGATAAAGTTTCTAAATCTAATATAGGTGGGACAAAAAAATAGCACATGATCAAGTGGAAAACACAATTAAGTAAAAAAACCAATTTTAACCTATTTTACAGAGAACATTTTATTATTACAATGGAAATATTTTCAATTAATTTTACTTTTCATTCTATCAACTTCTGCATTTATCTCAGCTTGGTAACCCAAAGGTTTATTATTTGAACTGTAAATACTGTAGGGGATTGTTTGTTTAAAAACATCTTTCACTGGAATTTTCACACAAATTAGTGAAACTAATAAATCATAGGCTGTGAGAGTTTATTTCACAAAAATATAAATTCACAGTCAAATCTAACCAAACAGTTCTTAGTGGCATTTCTTTCCAGGGGCACTCTTTATCCCCAGAGTATATTTTAACATATTTCTTAATTACAAAATCTGCATTATTAAAGATTGAATTTTTTTTCCCAAAAAAGGAAAATAAAACACCTCTTCTGGGGAATTTTAGTGCTTTGGGAGAGATTTATATAAAAGAAGAATAAAATCAACTTTCATCATAGGCGGTCCAACAGTCAAAGCTTCAACAGCCTATTAGGCACCCCTCAATACAGTCTATATAATTTACTATCAATGAGCATTTGATGGAACCCTTCAATTGTATAAATAATCATTAGTCTTTCCCAATTCAGTTTAATCTCTTACTTCAGTATTCCATTTGCCTCTGAGGTGCCAGGGTCAGAAATGTAAAGTGTTAGATGTTACAAAGCTATCATGTATCATAAAGAATCGGAGCACTGTTACAAATTTTTTTTTTAAATGGTCAGATTTCACTTTCCGTAGCAGTAGTATTTTTCACTATTTAGCATTTTTCTGTCAGTGTCCCAAAGAAATGGTATGGTGAATGTGCTCACTGAACACGTAAGGTCAAAAGTTCTATAATGTTGATATCAGACACATGCTAAAGAAGGTTATTTATATATAATATCTACACGCATACTGATCTGTTTTAAAGGTCAGGTTGCACTGAACTATGCACCGTGAGTTAGAGCTATTGATATTTGCTGCAGAAGACAAAGGACTGGAAAATTTAAGAGTCTATGGCACTGTTCTGTCTGAACTACGTATTTTGGCCATTGACATGGCAAAGGACTAATTGTTTAAAGTTATGTAATTCGTTTTTATGTTACTAATGAATACGCTGCTCATGAAAACCTCTGGCAAACTTAATAATAAAACACAGGAACCCCAAACAATTATTTAGATAAACTAAATTAATTTCTTGCATTATTTTAGTATTACAAAACTGAAAAATCTCAGAATGTGTGAGAATAAAATCATTCATACTATACTTGTAAACACTTATGAGTTTCCAGTGGCTTTGACTTACCATCTGAAAGATACTATTTTCCCTCCCAGGCCCTCCTTAATACATTTTGAAGATAGCATAACTCTTGAAATACAAATCATGACGTATTTTCCAAATGTAAGCAGTTATTCACTTACTAGTAATGATGACCTGTATTTGATTTTTGAGGAAAGAGTCTTATTTCAGGATATCCCTGTACATTTTCTTGGTGACAGAAAGAAAAATATTTTTGACAATCCATACTGCCAACAGTGATTAATCCATTTAACAACTGAAAGAAAAAATATTGCATTTTCTAGTTAGTAAAATCACTCTGGGATCACATTGAGGTTAGTTCATGGCATATGAATCTTTGTCAGAGATGAATACTTCAAAATTCAGACATCAGCGTTTATTGCAGTCCTCACCTCTGGAGTACTCGGCAGGTAAAAAGCAAAAAGGCTGATTTTTTTTTTTTTATGATAACTGTGTGTGTACAATCACATACATGCTTTGCACATGAAATACTATGCATGTAGTAGAACCCCTATTTTATAAACAAACTGGAGACAGACATTCATAATAATCAAAACATTCATAAAACTGGACATCTCAAAATTATAGTAGGTACAGTACATAAGCTGCAGGATGGTGCTCTGAATTGCTTTTTTTTGTCCCTCTAAGCTCTGTAAAGCGACTTCCAATGCACTGACGGCACTGGCCTGTGAAGGGATGTCAACTTGTTCTTAATTGACATCACTTTTGTTATGGGGTCCCTCATACCCTGGTTGGGGAAAAAGCGTTCATATAACTGACTGTTAGTACGACTCGTGTTTATGAAAATCAGTATTATACTGTACATGTCCAGAGCCATGATTAGTCTATACACACTGCTAACTGGCACCAAATGGTCTCATGACTGCACAAAAATCAAAGATTTGCAATACTATTACACAAATGATTACATCGAGCAATGGCCATGCAAAGTAAGCACAGACCTGAATACTGAAGTGTGTATAGTTCAGATCACTGAAAAGCAGACTTAAAACATCCTGGAAATACTATTTAATAACATGAATTGAAAAAGCCCTCAAAGAATATTTTCAGGTTTTTAAAAAAATATAAATAATGTTTAATTAATGTTTTATACCTCGATTTGAAATCAGAACCAGATCCCGATTCGTTCCTCTAGGTGCTACTTAAATACAAATAATTATAATAAGCTATCCATTAATAAAGTTAGAGGGGAAAAACGGCTATGGTTACTTAAAGCCATTTATGATCCAATGTACATAAATGTCTTTTTTTACCTTTTTTATTTTAAACACAAATACCTAGTCACCTTATAATTCACAATATATAATGAATTAATCAAACTTCAAGGAAAGTTATTCTAAAACTTGTGGGATTATGGGTATTATAGGACGACAGTAGCAATGTTCAGGAACTTAAAAAGTTGGGACAACATAAAACTGCCAAGCAGGAACTTATTATTTTGTCCATTATATTAATCACTCATTTTTTTCCACTTATGGTAACTTCTCTAGGCCAATTTATTGAACAGTCTCAATACTTCTATTAAATAGGACATTTTAAAACTTGGAATGTGATTTCCATTTTACCCTGGCCATCCTTTTCCATTCTGGCATTAAAGCCTGGCAAGGCCCACACCATGGAGCATAGAAATCAACCATCCAGACTTCATCCCGCTTTCTTTGTTTAACTAGTGTACTGAAAGTGTCTGGTGTTAAGGAGACCACCGAAGGGTTCATGAGATCCTGAAATACACAAATAATGAGACTTACATTTCACATACAATTAAATTATCCTGAATGCGGCACTATCAAATACAAACTGACTACATAATACTACCATGCTCATCTCACTAATGAAGCTTGTTTGTCTTTAAGTATCAATAACTCAAAAATCCTATAAATTAACAGCCTTTGAAGAATGGATTGAGAGGGTAGAGATCTGCACCTTATTTCACAAAAGTGATAAAACTACTCACAATTTTAGGTACATATATTGGGAACCACAGTCTCTGAGCACTCTCAATAATGAATGTATTTCTCCTCCCTATAAAGTTAGGAAGTGTTATTAACACCATTTTACAGGCCGGGAACTGAGGCATAGAGACATAAAGGACGTGCTCAAGGTCACAGAGAAAGTGTGTAGCATAGCAGGGAACTGAACCCAGGTCTCTGAATTTCCAGACTACCACTCAGAAGACCATCCTTCCTCTCCCTCCACTCTTTCTGATTTTAAGAACATCAGGATAGCTGGTTAGAAAAGATACCTTGGAATGTTTTACACCAAAACAGCATGTATAATGTGAATTCAGGGACTGACGGTGTCATAATGTGAGAGTCGCATACCTCTATAAACGCCAAGATCTGTTCAGCTGAGTGATGCCCTTCATATTCATGAACATTGGACTGGTTGAACACCACTGTTGTTGGGTAAGCTCTAATGTTATGCTATTGAAAAACACAACAACAAAACAAATTGCAAAGAATGTTCCTGGTTGCTGCCAATCCATTAAGGACCATTGGTACTAATGATCCATATTCTTGCTAGCCAATTTGCTTTGCACAATACAACTCTTCAAACTTTTAGATAATATACTTAATCTTGCCTTAGCGGGGGGGGAGGGGGATAGACTAGATGACCTACTGAGATCCCTTCCAGCCCTACATTTCTATCATTTGTTGGATTTTGATAAATGGGAGTTTGGAAGGCCTAGAAAAGAGTGGGGTCTCCAAACCCTAATTCACAGTGAAAAGGATGCTGGCTTGTTGAAGAGGCTGTACTGTTGGAGTTTAAAAGCTATCCCACACTCCTTTCGCTGTGCTCATGGTTAAGGGAACAAAATTACAGCCTTTTCTAAGTCTTCTGACCTGTCCCTCCTAATTTTCTAAACAAACCAACCAAAAACCTTTATTTGAAGTTTTCAGCTGTACCGCTCCCCAACCTTCAGGTAAAACAGCGTGTACTCTACTACTAACTGTACATTAATTTTGCTATCTGTAAACCTAGATTCTTCAACGATTTAAGTCCTTCAGTATCAGAGGAGTTGCCAATGTACACAATCTTTAAGGCTTTCAATTATATGCCGATTTCCCCATGTATCTTACGACTTTAAATTTTTCACTATAAAACCAGAAATATCCTGGTTAATTGTGCATATGTTAGGAGATTACACCAGTTTGACTATATATATATATATATAATACACACACACACACACACTTTTTTTTTTTAACATCTGTTGTTTAATTCAAGCAGTGCACATATATAGAAAAGGCCTAAGCAAGTAAAAAGGCAAAAATGCTTAGGAAAGCGCCTTCTTAAATATGTTGACTGGTCCTGCATTTCTTGTGAACTCCAAAATTCCTGATTTGTACTGCAGACAAAAGCAATGCACATTACAAAGCAGCTGTAGGCTGGCTGGGAACTTGAACTCTCTGTGGCATTCTGAAAATGGTGCTCCATCAGCGTAAACTGCTCTGTTGTTTTTATCTCTCCATGTTCAAAGCAATAATAGGACTAGTGTATATTTTGTAAATAGATTAGGAACGAGTAACTGGGTCTGTGCTCAATCATTTCTCTCTCAAAAGGGAATAATCCAACACTGGAATTCAAATCTTTCCTGACCACTAAGGAGGCCGGACAAGACTTTAATCTTTTACAGAACACATTTTAAGTTTACAGATTTTAAGAGACCTGTATAGTTTATTCCCTTGAAAAAAGCCTTGATAATGGAGCACCCTCTTTGGATGTGTTTTGAAATTTTAACTACAAGAAAACAGAATTTATTGAATAAGACCTTTTAATACTTGCAGCTTACCATGTTGCAAAGCCCTTCATGGATTGTGCAGTCTAGTGTGCCAAATTTAAGCTGCCCAATAAGGTGCTTTGATGCTTTTCTCAACTCTGGCAACAAAGCTCGACATGGAGGACACCACTAAAAAAAATGCAAATCATAATACTACTGTTAAAATAAAGCAAATAACATATAACTCTCCTGTAAGCAGTTCTCTGCAGAAATATGAATACATATATTGTCTCTCAGTATGCCAAGCAATTTGTGTGTGGTCTTGACAAACAAGACTCCAATAAAGGATAAAAACATTCAATGTAGGAATGGTGCAACCTTGGATTAATGAATTATTAGGGTGCTCCATGCTATAGAATATCATCTTCAAAATGCTGGTATTTTAATAAAATATTTACATATTTTAGCTAAAAAGGGAAAAGAAATATAGCAATCTAATACTTACAGGTGCAAAGAAGTCAACAAGCCATGGTTCCTTCTCCTTGCCAGGAAAATTCTGAGGCCCAAGTGTGATAACATTAGAGTTTACACTCTCCTTGGCGAATGCAACTATGTCATATAGGATCATCTTCCCTAAAAATACCCACCGCAAAACAACCCACTGTTATTCTTAATATCTATATTCTTATGATTACTCAATATTCATTTACCAAAAAACAGGAGCATGTTTCATTAACAGTGTATGATTTGTCTTATTACAAATGTTATACCAGAGATCAGGCTGAAGAGCTGGTAAATGCAAACTTTGTCACTGGCCACACTGGTCCTGATTCAAAGCCCACTGAAGTCAATGGGACTTATTCAATTAACTTAAATGGGCTTTGAACAAGGCCTTATTAAATAAACTGTAAAGCTATCATCTTACCTCAACTTATGTAAGCATCATTTCACTAGTCTGCTCAGTGTAGGTACCAAGTAGGACAATGCATGTTGGATATTTGGATAAGAAAATGCTTAAGGCATAAAATGTCTAGCCAGGATAAAATATAAAATTAGTGTTCTTTGTGGAAAATGCTTTTTGTTTTGAAAATGATTGAGTTGAAGAAACTCAAAGTAGCAATGTCTCAGGTCACAGCACAGTGATGATGCAATTTAATATAGCTCTCACTCAGTTTAGATAGATGAGACCCTCAACATTACCCTCTCATAACCAAAATAATAACTAGGAGACGTACAAGTTGTGGCAAAGGTTGCAGATGCCACCTATTCTGTACAAATTAAAAGGAGCCATTCTGAAGAGACGATACAGATATCTTTAAAAACTTGCAAGGAAAACGTTAGATGAACTGGCACCGACTGCAGTCATACCAGCATTAAAAATAAGATAAATTCTCTTTATGCTGTTTGCATCTTATATAGAATTTGGCTACAAAAATGTCATACCTATTTGACAGGAGCTCTAATGGTCCCTTCTAAAGCAATGACTTTAGCTCAGTAGGAGGTTTTATCAGACTAAGTTTCTGGTTGAGATCTTTTGTGTGCTATAAGAAAAGGAGTACTTGTGGCACCTTAGAGACTAACCAATTTATTTGAGCATGAGCTTTCGTGAGCTACAGCTCACTTCATCGGATGCATACTGTGGAAACTACAGAAGACATTATATACACAGAGACCATGAAACAATACCTCCTCCCACCCCACTCTCCTGCTGGTAATAGCTTATCTAAAGTGATCATCAAGTTGGGCCATTTCCAGCACAAATCCAGGTTTTCTCACCCCCCACCAAAAACCACACACACAAACTCACTCTCCTGCTGGCAATAGCTCATCCAAACTGACCACTCTCCTTACAATGTGCATGATAATCAAGGTGGGCCATTTCCAGCATAAATCCAAGTTTATCCAGAACGTCGGGGAGGGGGGGGGGTTAGAAAAAAACAAGGGGAAATAGGCTACCTTGCATAATGACTTAGCCACTCCCAGTCTCTATTTAAGCCTAAATTAATAGTATCCAATTTGCAAATGAATTCCAATTCAGCAGTTTCTCGCTGGAGTCTGGATTTGAAGTTTTTTTGTTGTAAGATAGCGACCTTCATGTCTGTGATTGCGTGACCAGAGCTTTGGATGAGCTATTACCAGCAGGAGAGTGAGTTTGTGTGTGTGGTTTTTGGAGGGGGGTGGGGGGGTGAGAAAACCTGGATTTGTGTTGGAAATGGCCCACCTTGATTATCATACACATTTTAAAGAGAGTGGTCACTTTGGATGGGCTATCACCAGCAGGAGAGTGAGTTTGTGTGTGGGGGGGCGGAGGGTGAGAAAACCTGGATTTGTGCTGGAAATGGCCCAACTTGATGATCACTTTAGATAAGCTATTACCAGCAGGAGAGTGGGGTGGGAGGAGGTATTGTTTCATGGTCTCTGTGTATATAATGTCTTCTGTAGTTTCCACGGTATGCATCCGATGAAGTGAGCTGTAGCTCACGAAAGCTCATGCTCAAATAAATTGGTTAGTCTCTAAGGTGCCACAAGTACTCCTTTTCTTTTTGCGAATACAGACTAACACGGCTGTTACTCTGAAATTTGTGTGCTATGCTCTTCATGCTTCAGAGCCTGAAAGCCAGATCTTCAGCTGGTGTAACCCTACATAACCTGTCAATTGAATTTGATGACGCTACACTGATTTACATGAACTGCAATTCCAGCCCTGAGTCTATACCTAAATTTTTACAGCATTTCAGAATTCTTTAAAGGGGACACTTCAATATTATAGGTTTGGAATTATTTACTGGTGGGCTTTGGAGGAACTAAGCATATATGGCAAAAGTGACTGTGACTGAAAGCACCCCTGTATTCACACTCTGCACACTAATGCAGTAAAACTAATAACTCACTCGTCAATAATATCACGGTGAAATGTATGTAGCATTATTATATGTAAAGTTATGACTTCCCGCTGTATGTTGTTAGCACATATTCAAAACCACACAGCCCTGCCTAGACAAACGTTGTTAAACAGGTCTATCCTAAACAAAGGAATGTGTGTTTACCTCAATTTACATATTAGTAGTAAACAGCATCGTCAAGACACTAGGGGGAGAAGATGGCAGGAAACAGAACAATTTGCATTTTAGCAAACGCAAATGGAGGAAGAAAGAGCATGGAGCCTCCTTTATCACGAGACACCATGTCGCCTTCCGCCTGCTGCTTTGGATAAAGTTTACTTTTTGGGGGGCAAGAGGATATCCTTAGAAGAATACATTTCAAAGATTCAATGGCCTATAAAAGAAAGGGACAGGTACCCCCAAATTCTCTCTTTTACCTAAGACAAAAGCACCAGAACCTTTTGGGCCTCTGGGACAGATCCTGATCAAGGAGAGAGTCAGCCACTATCTTGCTGGAAGACTGTAGGTGAGAAAGGCCATCTTACACAAAGCCTTGAACCAAAAGTTGCTAGATTTAGTTTTAAATGCGTATTTTCACTTTTATTTGCTGGTAACCATTTCTAATTTTATCTCTTATACTTGAATTAACTTAAAATCCTATTTTTTTTAAATCTAAACCAACCCAGTGGTATGAACTGTTTGATAATTCCAGTTAAGGTAGCAAAGTATTGCTGTTGATGATTCCAGTTAAGGTAGCAAAATATGACTCCTTAAAAGGGTAACAAACCTTAATATCCCTCTGATAGTTCCAGGACAGGGTTAGACATTTCAGAAGATGTGTTTTTGGGAAAATTCAGGGCCGGGGACTGTGTGGACTCATCATCCCAGTAGTTAACCAAGGCTAGGTGAAGCCAGTGGAAATCTGTGGCATTGCAGGCATTGGTCCAAGGCTGCCCAATACACAGACAGAATGCATGCTTGTTGCTAACTGTGGGACCTCCAGGCAGAGAGCCCGTGACAAGGCATTATGAGGCATTTGGGGTTACAGGGAAAGAGGTGATACAACTCTTCACTGGTGTGGATTTCACCCCATAATGTGACAACAGTGGGTGGAAGTGAAATTAGCAAATGAACACATGTAAAATAAGAGATCAAGTCCCAAGATTCTGAAGCCAAAAGAGTTGTGCAAGCAGCGTGATCAGCATATGGGGAAGGGTGTGTCTTATGTCATTTTTCAGCTACCTTTGCCAAAGCAAAGAGCTGCACTGATCAGCTTCAGAAATTCCCATTCTTATTCCAAGGCTGTAACGATGTCTTTGAAATAGAGGGAGTACTAAAAAGTGAATAAGTAGGAGGACAACCTTTTGGGGTTTGAGGATTGCTTACAGAAGAAAAAAGTATACAGAATAATATAACTCAAGACAATAGGCAATGTTAAAGCAAAATTATGATGTAATATCATTAGAATTGTGAAAACAACTGTTCTGAAAAACAAATTCAGTTTGCAAAAGACTTCACCTAAAAAAATTACACATTATCTTAAAACTTCTGTCAGTTTGCCTTACCATGATGAATTTCATAATCTTCAGTTCCCTTTCCTTTAAAGACTGCTAGACATGGCTGATAGACATACAGATTACTGCAGACACTTGGTGAAGAAAGGCAGTCAATCTTTCCAACCTATTATTAAACAAACAATAACATTTGGGTTTTTTAAATAAGGGAATCTAATTTATTTATATTAGTATATTTGGAAAGTTGACATAAATTAAGATGCTTTTCCAAAATAGTACTTCCTGTCCGTTATAAATGCAATATTCTTTTATAAGTGCTAGTGGTCTTTGATCCTAAAGACTGATACGATGTTTAAGGTGTAATACAATTCATACAGATGTATTATGTACCGCAAGCACAATTAGGTAGAGAAAAACTTCTAAAAACAAAACAATTTAATATTGCGACACAGCTAATCACTGCTAATTCTTACCTCAAAGACAGGTTTAGGGAATAGAAACTAAAACAATCTAATTTCTTCCAAATAAAATATCAAGAGAGAACATAGCATCTGAGATAAATACTAGGGGACCAAATTCTGCTCTTAGCAGAGTAACTACTGAAGTCCATGGAAATTACTATGAACTTGCATTAGAGAACTGTATGATCTATGGTGTTTAAATATACAAGCTTCCCCTGGTTACACAGGAGCTATTTTGAATTACTTTTAAGAATGAAAGTTAATTTAGTTCCAGCTTCAAGCACACACAAATATAATTATAAAATCTTTGTGGGGTAAATATTTAAAATACTGTTCAAGATTTGCAAGGCTTTTTTTGTTTAAAGTAGGTCTTCATCTTCTGTGAAGAAAAAACTGCACTAGGTTTATCACAGACATATCTAATGTAACTGTTGAAATGAGACAAATACAGACTACAACCAGTTTTCAAACACAAGTGCCTAACCCATACGTAGGTACCTAAGTCCACTCAGGTTTAGTTAATGTGCAGCACATTTGATATTAAATTCAGTGGAAGCTGCAAGTGCCCAGGACTGTGAAAATCCCTTTGATTTAGACATCTAAGTCAGGACTTGGGTGCCTAACTTTGCACACCCGAGTTTAAAAATTTGTGGCCTACAGCAGGAATCACCTATCCAATGCAACAGTCGGATACAATAAGGAAGGTTAAGGAGAATTTGTGTTGTAATTATTTTCAGTTTTTATGTTTTAACATACTCAAGTTCTACTTAATGGGCCAGATTTTGTTCTGAAATCAGTGGTGTTACCCCAGATGTACACAGGTGTGAGAGCAATATCTGACTCAGTACTTACAACTGATAGGTGATAATAAAGAAGATAACATGAAACAGCTTGTTAATGGGAAGCTAGGGTGCATAATGCTAAATAAATGAGTATTCTTACCTGAATATGTTCATCTTTAAGTAGAAAATTCAGTTTTTTAAACTCATGCACATTTGACTTGTCACTCTCACCGAACTGAAAGAAAAGCAGCCATCGGTGATGAGCCACATGGTCCTTAAAATGGGAAGCAAATGAGAGAGAAATGCTTATCTTCCAGTTTCTACCAGTTATGTAAGTTAAATCTATGTTTTCAGTCATGTTACTGTAAATCAAATGCTAAGCAATTCACCAGAACCTAAATCCTTATCCAATACACATTGCATTGCCCTTCGAAACGATATAAATTTAACAGCTTTTCAATAGAGCACCGCCCTAAGAGAGAAAATCTAAAAACTACTTTATATATCTTTTAAATCTTGCTTCCAACTTGCCTCCCTCATACTAGATCAAAATAGCTAAACTTTGCATTCTCTCTTGAAAGCAGTGATACTCAGACCTCAGTTGTTCAAGAGCCAAAGTAGCGATCAACATTACCCAAAGGAGCCACAGAAGTGTGAATTCATTGTTTCATTTACTGTACTACAATTAATATTTAACAGTATGACGGGAATATTTATTTTATATATACTCATTCTCACAGCAAATAAGTTGTTAACTTAGTGCAAGATGATAACTTATCGGGTTAATAACACAGTAAAAGCATCCTGATTGGTTAATAATTAAATCAGTGTTTTAACATCATGTGCTGCAAAGAGCCGCAGGCGACACATTAGAGAACCACTTGCAGCAAACATTATTATTAGCCTAGTGAAAGGAGACTGAGGCTTAGGGCTTGTCTTCACTACCAGCCAAATCGGTGCTGCTGCGATCAATGCAGCAGGCATCGATTTAGCAGTCCTGGTGAAGACAAGATAAGTTGATGGGAGAGGCTGCTTACCTCTAATGAGGCTGCAGAGAGCATTTCAAAATCTGGAAGATGCTGCATTACTTCCAAATATATCTCTTTGGCATCCAAGGAGTTAAGAAACTAGAAGAGAAAAAAGTCACTCTAATTGTATAAAATGTATAAACATTAACCTGATTGTCGTTGATTAGCAATCCTCAACAGAATTAACCTGATTAGTTCTCATTCATCAACTGAAAAATGCTGTTAATCAACATATGTTACTTGATTCGAACCTCCCTTTAATTGCTGGTTTCAGAGTAATTGCTATTACAAGAACACTATACTCTAAGCAGTCTGCTGTTTTAGGCCCAGATTTTAAAATGTATTTAGGCACACTGTGCTCAGTGTTGCGACGCCAGAGTCTCATTTTTAAAAAGTGATTTAGGCACATAGGAGACTAAATCCCATTGTCTTACACACTGCTTTTCTCCCCATCCCCCGCACTAAAAACACAAAATACCGTGCTTTGTCAAAATGAGTGCTAAAACAAAGTCATGGCCTCAACTCACAAAACACTTTCTTTGGCAACATGTCTCTATTTTACTGTACTATTTGTATAGTTCAGATCACTGTATTTCTGTAATTTTGCAAACATCAGGAAGTGCATAAGAAGTAGTAACTCAATGCTGGTGGATTTAATGTAGCTCCAGTGATTGTTACTTTCTCTTCAGGTTCACTTTTGAAGAAGGGCTTTGGTGGCCGTAGCATGAGAGAGAGGGAGAGTCATGTTTCAGATTGGTGATTTTCTTGCATAAATTAAGAATATTAACCTCAAGACAACTGAAACAAGAGTTTAAGGTGATATGGTAATAGGAGAATAGCACAACACAGCATATATCCATAGTGACATGCAGTGCAAGTCCATTTTCACTGCATGTAGGCCACATTTTGAGATTTTAAGAAGGGTATCTAGCTCATTATATATCAAATTTACCAGTAGCACATAAGTTAAATGTAAAACTGGGAACAAGCATTTCTCAGTGTAATAAATTCAATTTTGTTTGATTAGTGAATGTTTATAATCCACTTTCTCATCACCACCACCACCACATTGTATGTAGACCCAAACTGTTTAAAAGTAACTCATACCAAAACACCTCCTTTCTCTTTATTAGTTAAGGTGGCTCCAGGTGGAAAGTATGCTGTAGTACTAGATGAGATATCCAAATTATCACAAAGCTCACCCTGGGTGGCACAATCCATCCAGCCTACATTAACAAGGCCTTCCTAAAATAAAAAAGCAACAATTTGATAGTGTTATTTTGAAACTCAAGGTCAGAAGAATTTCTGCAAATACAATAGAGGCAACTAGCTACTGTTTTTAGGAGATGTGGGGGGGGGGAGGGAGGAAGACTTACAGGGAAGCACAACAATACTTTGATAGTCATGTACTCTAATTTAGGAAATCCTTTAAACATTTAGTTCCATTATATCATGTCCAATAATGAGATGGCTCTCAAACATAAAGCTGATTTGAAAACAAACTGTTTGAAAGTTATTGGGTGAAATCTTGGCCCCACTGAAGTCAGTGAGAGTTTGCCATTGACTTTTATGGCATCAGGATTTCACCTTTTGGAATTCTGATTTAAATATAATGGGTAACATCTCCAAATGAAATACTGCTTACCAACATGCCGGCTAGTTTAAGGCGTGTCTGGGAAGTCAAACAATCTGGAAAATGAAAATAATGATTTACCATTAAACACAAGGCTTTAAATGATCAAGTAATTAAACTTACTCTAGTTTAGAATTTTTCTTCTCATCACCAAGAATCCCAGGAGGAGCAGGCTACAGTTTTCCCATGCATGTTTGCTAGCTTTTTAAAAACAAAATTTTTTTTTGTAGCTTTTCAAGTGAAAATCTTGAGAAGCTACTTCCTATGCGATGACAATTGTGAATGAAAATATTCTATAGTGGCTTAATCGGTAGAGAATCCCCTCATTTTGAAATATGAGCAGTTGTTTCACATGGCTTATGATTCCTGTCCTTGAAAACTGATTCTCACCTGAGCAGTGTTTTAAAAATATCTACCTATGTATCAAATTTTGTCATAGAAAGAGATTTCATTGGAATTATTAGAAACCCCACAAACATTTCTGAAAAGTACTAACTTGAGAAGATAACTGAGTTTTTGAAAAGGAAATGCAGTAGATTTAGTCTACCTGGTTTTCAGTGCTTGATACAGTTCCACAAGGGAAATTATTAGTTAAATTGGAGAAGATGGGGATTGATATAAGTATTAAAAGATAGATAAGGAACAGGTTAAAGAGGAGACTACAATGTGTCATGCTGAAAGATGAACTTTCAGGCTAGAGGGAGATTACTAGTGGAGTTTCTCAGGGATCAATCCTGAGACTAATCTTATTTAACATTTTCGTTACTGACCTTGGCCCAAAAAGCAGGAGTGTGCTAATAACATTTGCAGATGACACAAAGTTGGAAAGTAAGGCCAAAATGGAGGAGGACCGGAATATCATACAAGATCTAGATGACCTTGAAAACTGGAGTAATAGAAATGAGATGAAATTTAACAGTGCAAAGTGCAAGGTGATGCACTTAGGGACTAACAACAAGAATTTTTGCTATCAACTGGGGACTTTTGAGTTGGAAGTAACAGAGGAGGAGGCAGACCTGGGTGTACTGGTTAATAACAGGATGACTATGAGCTGCTAATGTGATGCGGCTATGAAAAAGGCTAATGCACTCCTAGGATGCATTAGGTGAGGTATTTCCAGTAGAGACAGGGAAGTGTTATTGCCTTTATACAAGGCACTAATGAGACTTCATCTGGAATACTATGTGCAATTCTAGTCTCCCATGTTTAAGAAAGATTAATTCAAACTGGAACAGGTGCAGAGAAGGGCTAGTAGGAGGATCAGAGGAATGGAAAACCTACCTTCCTTATGAGAAGAGCCTCAAAGATCTTGGTTTGTTTAGACTAACCAAATGAAGGCTGAGGAGAGATGTGATTGCTCTCTATACATACATCAGAGGGATAAATACAAGGGAGGGAGAAGGGAGTTTATTTATTTAAAAAGTTCACCCGCCCCGTTTTTTATTATTTGATCATCAGATCCGTAGTTTGCGATATGCAAACTTAGGCTGTGCAAGGGCTACATAATGCCTAAAATATTTAATCATTATTCAATCTTTTTTGCATTATGATTGGAGAGGGAAAGTCCACCACTCCCACCAATCCAGGGCCAATGAGCATGGATGCTGCATACTTTTCTCGTATCTGATGTTGCAGCTTATGAGCTGTAACAGCAGCCAAAACCTGTCTGTGTCAGTTGCATGGGATGTGGGGGCTACTGCAAAAGTATGGATCCTATGGCAAGGCCTCACTCTGGGCCCAGGACAGAGGCCAATCCTGTCACACATTTAGGGTGTGGAAGCACCACTGTATAGTTCCTCCATTAATGTTCCCTTTCCCTAGTAGCCCTATAATGGGGCTTAAGTGGTCCATATGGCCGTGTGCTGGCCTTCCACACTGTGTGAATTTTACCCCACTAAAATATTCATTAGAAGCAGCAGCAAATATGTCACTGTCAGCAAAAAACAAAAGAGAATTGTATTCTCTTCAATCAGTTTGCCTTATTTAATAAATTTACCTTCACCCTCAGCACAGAAAGTGATCAGCCAGCCAACACCAGAGGCAAATGAAGCTTGAATAGCATTCACAAAATTTCCTATTAAAAAAAAGCACAAAATCCATATCAATTTCTGTTTGATGTTTTGTTTTAAATATGAAAAATTATGGTATGTAAACTATGAAACGAACATGCTTATTAGCACAATTACAATTAAACTATTTTTTAATTTCAAGTATTGTGTGTGTGCACATGCACAAATTTCAACCTTGAGTAAGAAATACTGGGTACACACACTCAATTAAATGTATATATAATCCTGGCAACACCTCCTTATCTTAAAAAACAAAATAAAAAGATCAATAGCCCAAACAAGTTACATTACCTGCCCATAACTCTGTCACTGTGCTTGTGACATACTGCATGGCAAAACTCATTAAACTTTCCTTTGATCTGTCTCCATAATATTTTACTGGATTCTATAAAAAAAAAAAGTGTTAATGCAAAATTTAACTTATAGAAATCATTACACAGTAATTGATAATTGAAATTATTATTTACACTGTAGATGGACCTTGACCAAAATCCTAGAACCACATGCTTTCACCCTCCATCCCAAACTTTGGAGTTCAACCTTAAATTTGAATTTTGTGACTCAGGCCTTTGTCTAGTTTATATATGGCTTCCATTTAGTCCAGCAATACCAGGGTCATAAGGCCTCAGAAATATCAGTTCCCATAGTCATGTCTATTTGTTTAAAAGAAGTGAGTATTGTGCCAGTCTTCTGTGAATAAACATCTCCTCTACTTTAACCTCCTCAAAAGTTTACACATTCTCTCCACTGTAGCATTATGTGCTGAATGCTCAATAACCAGACTAAGTAGCATGCAGTACAGCACATTGCTACAGTGGAAGAAATTTTGTAAAAATAACATGCAGGTGTCTTTTAAAGGAATATTCTTAAAGTTTCTTAAGATTGAAGCAGAGTATTGCATATATTTAAACATTATCCTACATTGTTGGAAACTCCAATACAGAACTGTGATAGAGGGCAGTGTGGCTCAGTGGATAGGGCACTGGTCTGGGTGTTCAAAGCCTTGTATTCAATTCCCGGATCTATCACTTACTCATTGTATAGCCTTGAACAAATCATTTAACCTCAGTGTCTCAATTTCCCCAAAATGGAAGAAGTGATACTTACCCTCTATTGCTAAATGATTTGAAGAGAACTGTTTGAGAGGTATTTATTTGTTTCCTCACTTAGTTATAATATAACATGATCAAAAGTGAAATTGGCTAGAGTAACTGGGCTGTTCACAGTGAATGAAAGTCCAAATTTTTTTTTTATAAAAGAAGAATAAATTAGACTATTATAAAGAAAAATTCTTTACCAGTATAGCATCAATGATAAAATGTATTTTAGTTTAGTATTCTTCCTTGGAATTCTTTAATTTATTTTAATTATTTTTATATAATATAAACACATAACAAAACACAAATACATGCACGAAATGGAAAGAGCATATAAACGTCCATTATTTACAAAACCTGGAAAAAAACAAAAGAGTGTAATTACTCACCATTCCAGTTTTGAAAACATAGAGACTTGGATAACTATTAATTCCTTTGATCCGACAAAGCATTCTGTTATCACCACAATTTACAGCTCCAATGCGTATTAGTCCATCCATTTCTTTAGCAAATTCTCTCCACTAAAAAGGAGGGGGCAAAAAAGAAAACTTGGGATATTTTCCTTTGAAAACAATTTTCAAAATTCTTCTGCTGTTGGCTTCTTGAATCAATGCTGTTTTAGGCTTTGGCTTCAGCATTCAAATCAAACTTGACAAAGTTTTACTCAAATTAAAAAGTGTCTACCTGAAATACATTTTCAGAATTAAGATGTTGACTGTAAATACATACCGTAGGTGCTAAATCATGGCAGTGTGAACATCGAGGGGAATAGAAATTTATGAACCAGAGTTCTCCAGAGTTAACAGCAGCATCTGGTTAACAAGACAAGACAAAAATATACTTAAGAATTGATAAAAGCTTCCTTTTAAATTTTGCATCTACGAGTAGTGTGAGTGTGAGAGAGAGAGAATAAATACACACCCATTTTAAGACCTGAGTTCAAGTGATTAGAATTCCCTGATTCAGTGGATATCAGTAATACCTAGTATAGTGTAATGACTGCAACTCCATTTACACTCTCACTGGCATATGCAGGACACATGAAAGGCATAACTGAAGTGAAACCACCTGCTTAACTATGAAATTTTGTTTACATGTAACTGAGCTAGTAAACACACTATAATAATTTAAACCCGCTAACAAATTAAACATATCACTTTAAATATTAAAAGGATTATAGAAAGTTAGTTACATTAACAAAATACAGACACTACCTCTACTCATCAGATACACGTTATCTCCTGCCAATCACTTGCACTCTTGCCATATGGTAAGTAATGATCAAACCTGAACCAAATAAAAATTCTGTTTCAAATAAGAGAGGTTTATTTTTACATCTGAAAATGCAATTTAAATTGCAGGCTGTAATTAATTTAATGTGCTTTGGTAAGGGGCCAACTACCTAATGACTAGTCTGAAAGGGGAGCACAGAATCACAGAAGCGTAGGACTGGAAGGGACCTTGAGAGTCATCTCGTCCAGCCTCAAGGCAGGACTATGTAATAACTAGACCATTCCCGACAGGTGTTTGTCTAACCTGTTCTTAAAAATTGCCAGTGACGGAGCTTCCACAGCCTCCCTAAGCAATTTGTTCCAGTGCTTAACCACCCTGACAGTTAAGAAGTTTTTCCTAATGTCCAACCTAAAACTCCCTTTCTCAATTTATGGCCATTACTTCTTGTCCTGTCCTCAGAAGTTAATGTGAACAATTTACTTCCCTCCTCCTTGTAACAACCTTTTAAGTACCTGAAAACTGTTAAGTCTCCTTTCAGTCTTCTCTTCTCCAGACTAAATAAACCCAATTTTTTTCAATCTTCCTTCATAGGTCATGTTTTCTAGACCTTTAATAATTTTTGTTGCTTTTCTCTGGACTCCCTCCAATTTGTCCACAACTTTCCTGAAATGTGGCACCCGGAACTGGACACAATACTCCAGCTGAGGCCTTATCAGCATGGAAAAGAGGGGAAAAATTACTTCTTGTGTCTTGCTTACAACGCACCCCCTAATGTATCCCAGAACGATGTTTGCTTTTTTTTGCAACAGTGTTACACTGTTGACTCATATTTAGCTTGCAATCCACTATAACCACCAGATCCCTTTCTGCAGTACTCCTTCCTAGGCAGTCATTTCCCATTTTGTATGTGTGCAATTGATTATTCCTTCCTAAGTGGAGTACTTTACATTTGTCCTTATTGAATTTCATCACCTATACTTCAGACCATTTCTACAGTTTGTCCAGATCATTTTGAATTTTAATTCTATCCTCCAAAGCACTTGCAACCCTTCCCAGCTTGGTATGGTCTGCAGACTTTATAAGTGTACTCTCTATGCCATTATCTAAATCATTGATGAAGATATTGAATAGAACCATACCCAGGACTGATCCCTGCAGGACCCCATATGCCCTTCCAGTTTGACTGTGAAACACTGATGATAACTACTCTCTGGGAAGCTTTTTCAACCAGTTATGTACCTACCTTATAGTAGCTCCATATAACCTGTATTTCCCTAGTTTGTTTAAGAGGAGGTTATGCCGGACAGTATCAAAAGCCTCACTAAAGTCAAGATATACCACATCTACTACTTCCCCTATCCACAAGGCTTGTTACCCTGTCAAAGCATGTAAGTATATTAGAATACTCATTACTAAAGGGGTACGACTGACTTCAAATCATGTGGCTCAGAGTCCACTTTTAGTGGGGTTTTTCAGTCATGTTTTCCTATGTTAAAAATCTCTCTGCTGTTGCTGTGTGAAACACCTAAATGAACAGGGGAAATTGACTACAGTTCTGCTTCTGTAGGTGGCCAATGTCTCATGTGGAACTTTTTTGTCTTTGTGAGGTGCTATGTGGGTATAATGGTGTACCTCAGTGGTTCAAAGCCTAGCTGACTAAATAAGGAAAACGATACACAAAATGCTGTCAAACATATACAAGTGGAAAAACAAGGACTTTTCCCCAACATTCTATATTAGTTAGTTTATCTTTAGGTGTTACTTCTAACAAGAGAAGAGAAAAAGACTGCCATAGAAGTGAAATTAAGTTGGCTATATCCCTTTAATTTTTTTTAAACATAACTTTGTTTAAATTCATATATCCAGAATTTTAAAATGGAAGCTGTGATACATAGAAAATTATATTGTTTTGTTATAAAATAAATGTGTCATTAGTTTATCATTAACCATAGGTTAATTCACCACCTATCATAGAAGAGGGTGCAGGTCCTGGGCTGTTTTCCCAGTGACCGTGAATGGGGAACACCTGATGGGAGGGTTGGCTCCCGTCTTCATCTGGTGGACATCCAGGCTAGTGAGCCCAGGCCAGTTGGAGAACAGCTGCCAGTATGAATGCAGCACCTCTCTGATCTCTGCCTGCTGGGCAGCGGTTAGCTGGTCTGAGAGGGGAATTGATTCTGGCGAGGGGTCAGCTCCAACCTCAGGGTGCAAAAGGTTCTCAGAACAGTAGAAACACAGTGGTTCAATGGCATGGGGAAGGGGCAATACGGTGGTGGCAAAACAGGCGCACAAGAAGGCTCTCAGTACTGGTTCTGCAAAGCCCATCATAGCAGGGATTTGGGGGATTGGTTGGGTTCTGAACCACTGGTAACTGCATGAATCCAGTGATCACAAACACCTGAATATGAGGTGTACAAGAGTGATGCTGTGAAAGTGAATGCTGAGGGGGCATAGGGCTGTCCTGTATCTTGGTTGGAGGATGGATTTAATTCCCCTTTAATTTAAGTAATTAATCCTCATATAGTTCCGGTACTAACTCATACTTTTTTGGCATATATGCGTGTTTCATCCTAGATATAAGTTCTACTATATCTATTACACATTTGTTTAACAAAGAGTAGCAGCAGTAAACTTCATGCACATTTAAAGAATCTGAGCCAAAGTGTATCTAAGAAAAACAAGCTGTCCTCCTTCAGGTATCTGTATAAAAAGTCACTATCACATCCTGGCTCTAATTCATTTGTGTTTTGTCTTTTCTATTTCGTCTGAGAATTATTGCTTGTGCTATAAGATGTCAGCATGTTTGACTGAAAACTGCTGTCTTACTATAATGCTGAAGTATATTAAAAAAGATAGTAAAGATTTACTAATTTCTAGAAACTAATAGTAGATGATTGTGCGATGATTTAACTGGGAATTGATGATTTAACTGGGAATTGGTCCTGCTTCGAGCAGGGGGTTGGACTAGATGACCTTCTGGGGTCCCTTCCAACCCTTATATTCTATGATTCTATGAACACTGTCAATTGTCTGTGAGTACACACAGCATCTTATTTTGAAAACACATCAACTGTCTGTAAACACTAACAATAAATATGAGAGGGGAAAAACAAAAGCCGCCACCCACATCATTGATCAGTATGAGCTGTTTCCTGGTGTCTGGATTAAGACTTTTTATTTTTTACCTCAGGGAACTAAGACTTAAGAATGTCAGAATAGGAATCCTGTCAAATGGTATCTTCAAACAAGCAGAACTGCAGGTAAGTAGAACTGACTGAATTGCTAATTTTGAAGATCAGCTGCCTCTTTGGGATTGTGTCTTGAGCACACATCTCCCAAGAGTGAGAATTCTGCAGGATAATAAATCCAGAGAAACAAAATTACAAGGTAAATAATTTTCTCTTCCTTGAGATATTACACACTTTCTTTCAAATTTAATCTAAAAAGCTGACTGGCATTGATCTGCATAGCATTTGTTAATTGACCCAAGATGCTCAAAAACATTTTTCTCTTTGGATATAATATGCACGTTTTCTCTAGTGGTATTCTGACAATTTATAATCTATGTATACCATGAAAAAATTCAGTCTGAAAATAATATTTACACAATGTTAAAATATTAGAGAACCCATATGATTTGACGAACATACCAAATTCTCCTCTATCCAGTGTTATGATTTCAGGATCATCATCATAAATACCTAGTAAGAAAAAATACTAAGTCAGCAACTATTTTTCTTTTGCAATCTTTACATAAAAGAATCCAGAAATACTCCTATGCTTCTTGCTCAAAATGAAATTTGTAGAAAACAAATGATGGTGCATATTAGCAAGGTGAAAGATTTTACCATGTGATATATAGTTCAGTGGTTCATATAAGATTAATTTGGTCTCAGTTCAATTCCCAGGAGATAAATGTCCACAACACAATAGCCACCATCACAGCTGGGAACCTTTTGGCATCCTCAGCAGACAAACCAGTCATTGAGTAGGCATAGGAGACTGAACTGGCTGTTCACACAAAGACGTGGTGCATCTTTGTCACAGATGAGACACAATACGGAGTGCCTGATGAGGGTTTGAGAGGCCGCATGATTCAGTTGATAGAGCACAGCAATGAGACTTTCGAAACCTAAGTTCTAGTCCCAGGTCTGTCACTGGCCTGCTGTTTGACTTTTGTCACTTTCCCTCTTGGTACCCCAAACCTCTCTAACCCTTTGTCTGTCTTATCTATTTAGAGTGTCAGCTCTTTGGGGCAGGAATTGTCTCGGCATGGTTTGTACAGTGCCTAACACAAAAAGCCCAAATGTCAGTTGAGGCCTCTAGGTACTACTATAATACAAATAAATAAGACAGAACTTCAGTATCCTCCAGAGTTATCAAGCCAGCACCATACAGAAGCAATAAATTCACAATAAAATCAAATAAAAATCCAGAAGAAAAAGTAAACAATACGCATAACTGTACATAAACTTAAAATGAATGTTCGATAAAAGTTAAAAATCTGACATTTTAAATCAACCACTTTTGTCAAGAAGTGCAGACTCAAACACGTGAAATTTTTAAATTATTGCAACCTCTAAAGAAAATTGAAATTACTCTCAATTTCATGTAATGTGCATGTCTCTGGTTTATTTAATTTAGGTGTACACAAACATTAAAGTAGTTCTTGCGGGGTTTTTGTTTTATAAAATGTTCCCTTTGTACTCTGAGTTTTTTCAGGGTTAGACTGCTTCAGCAAAATACAAGCGTAGGAATTCTCTCCTTCACTTGTGATGTTTTTATCCAATTCACCAAAATAGGGGCTCACTTCAGCTTCCATGTTTATGGCATGGTGGAAATCATCATTGCAGTCTCTCAGTTGCCTATTTTCCAAGTTAGCTACCTGTGTCACATTAGCTCTGAAAAGACATCCTGGCTGTCTAATTGCCAGCAAATATCTGGACAATTTTTGTTTGAAGAACTGATTTCAAAATCATATTTGGCATAACCCTATTGATCTGGTGTGTATGCTTACTTCCTGGTATAGTTACATTTATCTCCAATAAGACTCCATGGGAATTAACTGTTTTGCAGGATTGGACTCTTTATGTATAAAGTGTAATAAATAAATAAATGTAAGTTAGGGAGAATACTTGTTATGGGTTTCCAATATAAAAAAATCTGAAGGAATTAAAAAGATAAACACTCCCCTTGTATTAAGAAAATCTATTAGTATTTGATTACAAATGAACAAAGATAACTTATCACATATAATACACACATATATATACACACACTATAACTGAACAGTAAAATAAAGTGAATACTTAGTATAATGAGTGAATTTAATACTAAGCTGACTGTACTATTACTGCTGTTTGGTGGATTATTTTAACAAGATACCTTAATGCTAACACAGTCAGTAGGGAGAAAGGAGAAAAAAAAGACAGCTGTGGAGGCTAGAAAGAAGAAGAGAGGGTCTAAGAGGAAAGTATGTACATAGAGTTGGCATAGCCAACAATTTTGCATTTACTCAGGACTGTAAGAGAAGCAAACTACAAACACATATCTTACCAAAATCATAGCGATAAAAGTTCCAACTCTCATATCGACCTCCTTGTTGGTGATCTTCAAGACCTTTCTCTCCATATTTATCATACTTCTTCCGTAGCTCGTCATCTTTTAATACTTCATATGCTCTATTTATTTTCAAGAAGTTTTCATGAGCATCTGGATCATTCTATCAAAGGAAAACCACATTTACTAAATATTTGTCTAATGTAGAACTAAAAATATTAAATGAACTTTCAGCAATACATCTGTTTCAATGTCTCCATAACTATGAATGTTGTAAATTGTTTCTCAATGGAAGTTGCCATCAGATGGAAGCCTCCAAGCAAGACAACCAGTACTGATAATAAGGTAGAGTAGCAGAGAGAGAGTTCAACTCACATTTGAAGATCATCTAACAGTAACTTTGAAAGCCTCCTGCTTTTCTAATCACTCAAATGTGAGTTGAATTCTACACCAGACTGTCAAGCTAGCAAGTTTTCTGTTTGGTTTTTATTCTGTTTATTTTATACTTCAATATATTTGTGACTTATTTCCTTAGAATTAGATGTAGTGATTGCAATATGTTATTACAGTGTAATTTTCCCTTAAGAAAACATTACATGCCCTCTGAGGATTTACCATTTTCCTAAAGAAATAAAACTTGGGCACACGCTGGCCTTTGGCTCTACATTATTTGCATCTGTCTGGGGGCACAAAACAACTGCAGCTA
Organism: Caretta caretta; assembly: GCF_965140235.1. Lineage (NCBI taxonomy): Eukaryota > Metazoa > Chordata > Testudines > Cheloniidae > Caretta > Caretta caretta. Next base: position 47,935,083 of record NC_134216.1, on the reverse strand, counting down.
GGAACTCCTGTGACACAGAAGCAATATCTGCCTCCCACTATACCTCCCACTCCTCTTTCCCATCCCCACTCAGGTGTAGGGGAAGTGATGGAGACAAGGTGGGCAGCCAGGGGTAGAGATGGAATATAACAGGGGTGACCAACCTGTGGCTCCAGAGCCACACGCAGCTCTTCAGAGGTTAATATGTGGCTCCTTGTATAGGCACCGACTCCGGGGCTGGAGCTACAGATGCCAACTTTCCAATTTGCCAGGGGGTGCTCATTGCTCAACCTCTGGCTCTGCCACAGGCCCTGCCCCTACTCCACGCCTTCCCCTGAGCCTGTGGTGCCCTCGCTCCTCCCCCAGAGCCTCCTGCATGCCATGAAACAGCTGATCAGGAGGTTCAGGGAGGGAGGGGGAGGCACTGATCGGTGGGGCTGCTGGTGGGCGGGAAGCGCTGGGAGTGGCGGGGGGAGATGATGGGGGAATGCTGATGTATTACTGTGGCTCTTTGGCAATGTACATTGGTAAATTCTGGCTCCTTCTCAGGCTCAGGTTGGCCACCCCTGGAATATAATGTTCTCCAGTGGTCCTTGGCTAGAGACGAGCGATCCTTTAGGGACAGAACAAATGATGTAGCTGGCACAATTAAGAACAATCCTTAGGCTTCCTTTAATTACATCAAGGACCATTTTGGCTTCTAGTATGCTCCAGAATCAGGGGAGTGGAAAGGTGGCTTACAACTACCTTTATATCCCTTCTCTTGGTCCTGTGCTGACTGAGAGCTCTAGCTCACCAGTATTATATTAATTCTCTCACCTTTCCCATTATTACTTAAAAACTTGCCTTAAATAACTACATTAATGTACAGCAATACTAAAAAATAAGTTATAAAGAGACTATTTCCCGCCTGATGCACCTGTACACCTGCTATTAACATTACAGGGCGTTACATGCATGAATCGATAGTGTCATCTAAGAGTCTACACAAAATGTATGTTTAATTCTGCAGAAGGTAGTCTGTTGAGAAATCTTTCTTACATAGTAATATTTCAATATTTTATGGAAATTATAGATACCACTTTGGAATCTTAATACTTTTGAAAGTATAAGTAGAGAGTCCAGTTAAAACCTATAAAGCAGCGGAGAGAGCATTTTAAACACTGTTAATAAGCTATTCTATTTCAAGTGACATATCAGTTATTGCTGAATTGCTCTTTGAGATAGCAAGAAACAACCACATATAATAGGTTACAGCTGATCCGTTTTTATCTTTATTGTGGGTGGAAAGGCAAAATAAAATTAAGTCTTCCTAATTAGAGGCTATATACTATAACATATTCCTCAACAGTTAATCCATGTTCAGTCACTCCTCTCTTCCCCATTGAAATGATAGTATATAGTCAAATACATATTTGCTTCCTTGACCCATGTCATAAATGTTTGGTGAAAGTCCTTCTCCTTGTTGTCAAGTTCAACAATATAGTATCAACTTTGGCATTTTAGGCCCCACTCCTGCAGCTTGCTCTGTGCAGGCAGATCACTGTGCCCACATGGACCCTCATTGACATCATTGGGGCTCTCTGAGGGTGCAGGGCTCCACATACATGGAACAAGTAGCAGGATCAGGGCCTTTGTATTGTCCTACTCCAAGACTTTGTCTAATTATTCCAGTAAATTTTGAGTATCGTATAGGAGAATACAAATAAAAAATGTTTCCTTACAGGGGTCTCTCCATTTCCCCTTCTCATCCACAGGCCATCCCAGAATTTTTGCTTTCTCCTTCTCAGTTTCCAAACAGGACTGACATGACACGGCCCAGCAATATTTATTACACTGATACAATTTTATAGTAAGAACAATAAGTAATAGTTAAAACTGACAGACGCAGTGTAATTCTAAATAAGAGAAAATGTATAAACTATCAAGCCTTTTGGCTTCAATGGCTCAGTATGACTTCAGTTCAACTTTGCCACAATTTACTAACATATCCACTTTTATTTTTGCTTTTCTTTGGAGGACAGTCAGCTAGTCTAAACTAAGTATTATGTTATTACATCACTTCAAAAATCTAAGACACAAAGATGTAAAGTTTCAAATTTGTTAAAAAGCAAATTAGTCCATTTTAAAGTTAACACTGGACGAATTAGCTCAAACAGTGCTAACTTTATCACAGGAACTCAAAGATTTTACTTACCTGATTTTTATCAGGATGTAACTTTAATGCCAGTTTTTTGAAAGCCTGTCTTATTTCTCTATTACTTGCTTCTTTGGATATTCCAAGTAAACTGTAATAGTCCTGATCAGTGCAAACAAGAGCTATCAGACATGTTAAAACTAAAAATAATAACAAAGTTCTTTTCAAATCTCTAATGCAGTCTCCTTTGAATAATAAGAACTCCATTATGAAGCTTTTAAAAAGTTATACAAGTTACAATTCAGACAGACTTCAAAGAGTGTATCCAATAAGTTCCAAGATGTTCAAAAGATACAGATGTTTAATTTAAGGACTTTTCTTTAAGTTTTTGGTTGTCATAATCCACAGTCACATGATAATTGCCTTGCAAAAGTTACAACCTGTAAAGGGGAGGGGGGAGGAAAAAGCCATTTAGTAAAGGTTTCACTATATTATATTGATAAGTTATTAAGAAACATTAACAGCTTTAGCAGAATGCACCCTAACATTAGTAACAGGAAAAATCAATCAACTCCTTTTGATAGTTCTATATAATGTAAGTGTTCGTGGTCATTAACTTTTATCACTCCTTCTCTGGTATGGGCTAATTCCGCAAAGCTTGACTCATGTGACTAGCCCCCACTGAGAGACATTAAAGCCTAGACCTGTTTATCATTTAGGAATATATTTATCTTCTGCTTGCTTTTCCTGACTCATATTTTTTCCCCTGTAGTCTCAGTCACTTCGGGACAGGAGGAGGAGATATTTCTGCATGTGGGCGCAAGTAGTTTAAAAGTAGTTATTTCAACACTGCACAATCCTTCATCCCAGGAGTGAAATGTGTTTCAATTCGACATTTAAAACCTCTTAAAAATCAAAACGAACCTAAAAACCTCCCTCATTCAAAGGGCTTCAGCTGGCCGCAGAGTCATGCAGCCTGTCGCGTACCTAGGTGCACGCAGCCTTGGGTGATGTCTATCTGTGCATAGTATATGTGGGCTATGCGGGTTGTGTGAAACAGGCTAGGACCAAAGATAGCTCCTTTAGCACCTTAACCTGGGGGGAGATTATACAACACTGGGGAGGAAGAGAGCAGAAGATGAGCGTGTAACAGACTGGGGAAGGAAAGAGGGAGGAGACAAAGGAGGGAAAGTAGAGGGCAGAACATGGGTGCAACAGGGCTAGGGACGGGCGGGTGGAAACGAGGAGAGGCTGTTGTGGAGGAGGCAGGCTCGGGATGAGGAGAAGATCTGGGACCGAGGGGAGGAGGACGGGGATGGGGAGAGGGAGGCGCAGGGCTGGCGGGTTTGGGGGAAGCAGCCTAGGCGGGGTAGGGGGTGGTTGAGGGCAGGAGGGGCGGCCCAGGGAGGATGCTGGTGACACAAGAGGAGCAGTGCGGGGACGAGGCAGGTTCACCCGGCTGCTCCTTCCCCGGGCGGGCCAGGCAGGCCGCGCTTACCGGTCTGTGTGGCGCTAGGCTCCCCGGCGGGATGCGCAGGAGCCGGCTGCGGGCAGGCGGCGGAGGAGGGGCCGGGCGCGAAGCAGCATGGGCCCGGGGAGGAGCAAGGCGGTGACCCGAGGCGGATCCGGCTCTGAGCCGGAGGCAGGTGGGGCCGGGAAGGCTGACGTGGCCGCGGCTCCTGCGTTGGGGCGGGGGCCGGGCTCGGAGCGCCGGGGGCGGGGCTGGCCCTGGGCGAGAGCCGTAGCCCTGCGGGCGCTAGCCCCGGGGCCTGGCCCGGCCGCGGGGAGCTGACCCGGCCCCAGTGTTGCGGTGTAACAGTGGGAGAGGCCCAGGCCCGCGTGTGCCGGGCTGCTGAACCCGGGGCTGGAGCGAGGATCACACAGGGGGTCGCCACCTTTTCCTTTCGGAGCCTCCCCCCCGCCCCCCAAAATCTCCAGGGCCCAGCGCGGGGGGGCGTCCTAGGTGCAGTTTGACTTCTACAGGGCCGCGGAGGGAGCGGCGCTCCCCTCAGCAGGTCACCCAGCCTGTCTCGGTTCGGAGAGTTGCCGCCAAAAATCATAAAGGGGGGAAGGGGCTCAGCTCAGTGGGGGTAGCTCAGGGTGCAGGCAGCGGGGTAACTGGGGCTGTGCGGGCGGGGGGTAGCTCAGGGTGCAGGCAGCGGGGTAACTGGGGCTGTGCGGGCGGGGGGGGGGGTAGCTCAGGGTGCAGGCAGCGGGGTAACTGGGGCTGTGCGGGCGGGGGGTAGCTCAGGGTGCAGGCAGCGGGGTAACTGGGGCTGTGCGGGCGGGGGGTAGCTCAGGGTGCAGGCAGCGGGGTAACTGGGCCTGTGCGGGTGGGGGGGTAACGGGCTGTGCGGGTGGGGGGTAGCTCAGGGTGCAGGCAGTGGGGTAACTGGGGCTATGCGGGTGGGGGGGTAGCTCAGGGTGCAGGCAGCAGGGTAACTGGGGCTGTGCGGGCGGGGGGTAGCTCAGGGTGCAGGCAGCGGGGTAACTGGGCCTGTGCGGGTGGGGGGTAGCTCAGGGTACAGGCAGTGGGGTAACTGGGGCTATGCGGGTGGGGGGGTAGCTCAGGGTGTTGGCAGGGCAGGTAGCTGGAGCTGCCTGCACTTGGGGATAGCTCAGAGTGCAGGGAGAAGGGGAACGGGCTGCTGCAGGAACGGGGCGTAACTCTGTAAGTGCTGTAGCATGGGTAAGTATAGTGAGGGAGATGTGGGTTCCCAGGGAGAGGAAAGGTGGGAGCCTATTGGCCAAGCCATCTTTCTTTGCATGGCACTTGTCTCACTAGTGTTTGTTTCTTTTGGACAGTTTCTTCTAAGGTGAATAAGAGTTGTATAGATTCCTGAGAGTCATCACGAGAAACTTGCTCTTTAGTTTTTGAATGGGCCATGGAAAACTGAGCTTCCCAGTACCAAAGTGTTGCCAAAAATCTTTGGAATAGGGTTTGTGTAATTTAATAATTGCATATTGTCTCTGCAGAGACTTTGTTTTAAACAGCATCAGATAGGCTTATGTGTCCCTATCTGTATGAAAATTACTTAATTACTACTGTATTTTTCATAGACAAAGCTAAGGTTAAGTGAATCAAATATTTACACCAACAGAAGTCAAGTTGACAAAGAAATACAGAAGGGCAGTGGTTGCAAATGGTCTGTTAGCATGAACTTTGTGCGTCCTGATTCTTGTTGCTTGTGTCACAATCTTAGTTATTTTAACATGTTTTTCCTGTGAAGTATCTGGAAAAGAAAATCAGTAAGTCAGACCAAAAAACTCTGTGTGGCAGGGGGGCGGAAAGAAATTTGTTGTCAGATGTTAAAATGTGTGTTGTTTATCTGACAAATTTTGTTTTTTTGTAAATATAAACTTATCAGAGCCAAACTTGTTTCCAGCTTGGCTATTTTCACTTATAGGAAAAGATTAGCTTAACATGTTACATTGTCCTCTCAATTAAATGTTAACAAAGTAGCAGTAGTAAATACACTTTTAAAATCCTCCAAACTATAATAAGGGAAATGACAGATGTACTGACTTCATGGTCTAGTTACATGTATGCTGTTGAGTTCATCACTGGTCTATGTGTATACTGTCTATGGGTTTTTTGGACTGGAATAGGGACTTTGTCTTCATTCTTGGTACTAATTCACCTAGCACACTGATGATGCTGTATGAATAAAAATATATAATACATATTAAGAGAGAAAGCCCCTCTAAAATGACTTGACCATTTAAATGGTCAAATTAAGCAAGATTAAATTACAGCTAACCTTTTCCTTCCCTTTCTTTTGTAACTGAGGCCTCACTTATCAGAACATCATAATCACCATATGGAATAAATCTGTAGTCCATCTAGTATACTACCTTTCATCCCGTGCGTCACTGGGAGCATGGATCAGCGTTCACGTCATGCTCCCCGTCAGTACCTGACCCAGGCCAGGGGAAGCTAATGATCCAATCAGCAGACCAAATTCGCTGATAAATCCTGGTCACATGCCAGCTGAGGCATGTTGTACATACACTAAGAAGAATGCCTCTTAGGAAAAGTTAAAGGTTCTCATGATTCACCTAACTGCAGTACCGTACTTTGGAAGTGGAGTAGGAATTTCTTTTGTTATCATCACCAGTGGTCATCAGTTTGTCTTGAAATATGACAGTTGAGGTCTTTCAACTTTATTGTAGTTCATGTAACAGCCAGTGCTTGCGTTATTCATGTAAATACCTATTCCTTTTGGGTTTTTATTAAAAGCATCTAACTAATATCCATGTAGTAGTTAATTATACAGGTTAATTATACTATATTTATGTTTTTTTAAAAAAGCTTTTTGTGTGTGTGTGTGTGTAGATTTTGAATGCCTGCATGGGGGAGTGAGCGTGGGGAGAGGCAATACTAAGTTAGCTCCAAAAGGAGTTTAACTTGACCATTTAAACAGCTAATTAATGGGATCATATATCCCAATTTTATCAGGATAGTCCCAATTTTTCATTTCATATATTGGTGTCCTGAAACTTTTTTCAAAATGCCTGAAATATCCTGATTTTTCATTTAATCAGTCAAAACATTCAGAATTTTTATGAACTTCAAAATATTTGTTCAAGATTTATTGTGATATTGACAAAAAGGAGCCGATTCTGGCAGCTTATAAGGGGAAAGGAAGATGCCACAATTCCCCTGGTGAAGGAGCAGCATAGCACTGCTATGTCTGGTGCTATGTTGTGCCTCTCACAACTCTGGCCATAGGGAGTGTGTTGTGGCAGAGGGGAAGTGCCAGAGACAGAAGTGGGAGTTTCTTTAGTGCTAATTGGTATAGGGATTCTGGGCTGCAGCCCAGCAGCCCATAGTTAGCCTAAGTAAAAATGCCATTAATAGAGCAGTCCCTATCTAGGGCTTCTCTGATTTACACTGCGGTGTGGGGGTAGGGGGCACATTGGCCCACAGCTGGTTTAGAATCCAGGCATTGATACTTGTACATTTTACATGTATTAAACAGTAGGTTTAGCTACAAGATAGTGGACACAAGTATTTTTATGTATTCCTTAGAAAGTTTTAAGTAGTATAATAAACACACAACTATGTAGTAATATAATTTAAAAAAAACAAAGCAGACAAATTACCAGCAGGGATTATTTTATAGTTAGAATAGATTATATAAAATGTGTAATTAAGCACTGACACCGTATAAAACTGCTTCTGTTTAGATATCCAAGTTGTTATAAAGTTACTTATTTAAAATATCCATGCAGTTTCTTTAACATTTAACCTTTTAAAGGAATTATATTTTTTTATTATTTACAGTCAACCATGATTATTATTAAAGAGCACTCTGTAGAAGAAGACTATCAGTGTTGAATGTTGACACATTTTATTTCCTGTCTTAAAATATTTTTTTCTTACTAATGGTTTAGAAAAGATAAATATATGAAGTGTTAATATTTGTTGAATTGCTCCTGTGGAGAGTGAAGGATTTTTAACATACATATACTATAGGTTGGAGGGAGTTGAACTTTTTCACTAAGAACTAAATTCATTCAGGTCTTTCCCTGTGTAAACCATATTTTTGGTAGTCAGTAGCTGAACATCTGACATGGGGCAAGGTTTTGGCAGTGCAAAGCATCTGTAAACTCATTTTGGCTGGGGGAACCAACATGACCCAGAATTGGATGGAGAGGGGTATGGCCAGAGCTACCCATCTCCTCAGTGACTCTCAGAATTCATGCAGAGCCCCTGCACAACTTAAAGCTTCAGTGGAGCCCAGCAGACCTTTCATAATCCTGTTTTGAACATTATCTCCTAGAAGTGGTGTCTTCCTTTGGTGTCTCAAGGGGGTAGAGTTTGGTTTGTGGTTGAAGAGTACCACTACTTTTCCTCCCCCTCTTCTAATTGAGGAGTTGGAGCTTCTTTGATACAAAGGAGAGGGAGCTGCTGCCAAGGTGTTCTTCATGAAGGATCTGGAACATTGGAATGTGCTTTTCTTCAACCTTGGTCTGTCAAAACTCAATTTCTTAGGTTTTGCAACATGCACAGAGGTTATTTCCCCCTCGGTGCTTTTGGGAAATAATTGAGGCTAGAGGAGGGCTTTGAGTTTATTTTGATTTATATTTGAACGTGTTATCAAGGAAGGATGAGCAGTCCTTGCATTGTATCATTATTTTTTTTAGTGTATTTTAATGTATACAAAGGTTGCCATGAGCATAGGATAGACACCTACAGAGGTTTTTTATAAGTCTACATAAATTCTAAAAATTAATTTGAACATGTTTCAAGATGAGCCCCATACTACAAAATGTGAATTTCAAACACCCCAGTTTCAGAGAGATTCATTTCTGAGCTTTTATTTTGATCCATTAAAAAGATAGGGGTCATCTGCAAAATTTGGATCCCTATCCAGGTGTAGATTTTGAAAACTCAATGAATTTGTACATGCTCATATTGGGGATTTTGGACTGGATACATATTTCATTATTTTTAAAAACATGATTAATTGACTACAAGGATCCATGTCAGCCCTATATAGGCTCTCACTCTCTCCCTATGTCAATACCTTCCCTGCTTCCATAAAGATATTCTCTGCATACCATTACAGGCATCCATGGGACACTGAACACAGGAAGTCTTCAGCTGCTGATACTTTCCCTCCTAATCTTTAATCATTGCCTGAGCAGTTTTTCTAATGCAATAATAAACTATTGGCAGAAATTGATAATTTGCAGATGTCATTACACCCATAAACTTGATTGGTTAATCTTTAAAAATTCATGTCTAATAAAGTGAGATTGGTCATAAGGGCTGGTGTGTGTAATCCATGTATTTTATACGTTAGAAGTATTCAGATTTGTAGTGATGCAGATGATATAAGTGTTTCAGCATCCTGTCTTTAAAATGTGAATGATTAGAGCTGATATTTTGAAGGAGCACTTTTATTAGAGAGAGTGGAAGAATAAGTGCAAAGTAATGCAACATTTAAAAAAAGGCATAAAATATAAGTAGTACTTCTAAGAGCATGACAATGGTAATTGTCTGCCTTTGTTCAGCAGTCAATAATATCAAAAACATGGGGCAAGTAAGCCACACAGCCCCTCCAGACTTAAGAGCATTTAATCAAAACCACATGGGCTCATTTTCTTTCAGCTTATTTTAAATTTCCCCTTGATGTTTCTGATTTTTAGTTTTCCTACTTGATCAGTGCTGCTACACTGCATACAATACTAACAATTTCCCAGGGATTCCTTGCTTTTTGGAGACTTCTCAAAACAAATGAAAACCATTCCTACTGCAAAACTAGGACTGACCCACTCTCTAGCCACATTCAGAATGGCATGCTTTTTAAGAGCAGTGCTGCTACATGAGATGTGACCAGCAGGGCCAGAGGATGAGATGGAATTTAGTTATTAAAAAATCGGTATTATCGAGGGACTAGATTATAAACCTCTTACTCTCATTGATGAATTGTTATTTTCACAAGTATTTCCAGTGACTTCATTGGAATTGTTAATATGACTAACTATTCAGCAATAGAAGGGGTTTACAATCTGTCCCAATAGACTGTTTTTTCAGAGCTAAATCCACTTCTTGTTATAGAGGTCAGATAAATAAGTTGTGCTGTTAATATAGTTTTAGGGCTTCAGAAGTGCATCAGGATTGCTGTGTGGGTATTTGGTCAGAGCAGCCATAATTCAAGAGCCAGTGGCACCACCCATCCCACCCAATTCTTCATTTATGCTGGCGTATGGGGAGGCCAAGTGAAATACAGCTCTGTACCACATAGCATGCAGAATTCCTGTATCAGAGATCTTCTGTATGCTGTCCAACCTCATGCAGTAGAAATGCACCTTTTCTGCTGCAGTCAGGGCTTAATGTATGTAGCACTTACTTGGGCCACATACAGTTTGATCTTCTTGACTTATCTAGTACCTTACTATTGAAGAAGTAGGAGTAGTGATTTGACATCCCATTACAACTTATGATTTCAAAAGGCAATATTACCTTCTTCTGACATGCAAGCAGATATACTAGAATTACACACTAGAAATCATTTTACTTCACTCAGTTATTCCCTGTCTGAAGATAACCTCAGTACAGCTATATTGTAATCTGCTAAAATTTGATGAGTTTCTGTTACATAGAGGAAGTGCTTTTAAATTAGCATTGTGGGGGAAAAATACTTATTTTTACTGATGTGACACGTTGTGATGGGATGCCCACCCCATGCTCACCCTGAAGGAGTTAATGGAGACCAGATGGGCCAATTAACCTAGTAGGCTGGAAGGAACGCCCTGATTAGGGGAAGTTCACCTGTGTGGGAACAGGTGGGGTTTCTATAAAGCCAGGGAGCTGATAGCAGGGAAGGGGCTGCAGGGTTGTAGTGTGTAGTTGCACCATGGGAGAGGGGAGGTGCATTTGGGGGATATAGAGGTAAGTAGTCCATGATTGCTCCTTGGGACGAGGGAGTAAAGAGGCTGGCAAACCCCAGAGAGGGGGGCATGCTGGGGTAGGAAGCAGTCCAGGGAGTAAGCAGCAAGGTTGGGGACAGAACAGACGGCTGCATGTTATAGGGTCCCTACGTTGGAACCTAGAGTAGAGGGTGGTCCTGAGTTCCCCTACCTGCTACTGGGAAAGGGGCATTGGCAGGATAGGGAATTGGATGAACGCTTGGGTCACAGTGGGAGTGACTGAGAATTTAGAGGACTGTACCCCAAAAGGGGGAAACGCTGAGTGACCTAGCTGGAGGGTTTCAGAGTAGCAGCCGTGTTAGTCTGTATTTGGGTGAGTCATGAAGAGGATGCTGTGGTCAATGGGATGAGAGAAGAGCTGTAGACTGAAAATGAGAGACTGTGTAATGGCATGCAACCACAGGAAGGGGTATTGACCTTGCGATGTAATTCCCAGACTGACCAGGAGGAGGTGTGAGACAAGCAGTGAGTAGTGCACCCTGTGACACACATGTATTAGCCTGGTTTATTGTTGTACCTTGTGCTGAAATAGTTGAATGCTGCTGTTCAAGTATTTACAGCCTTAGTAAGGAGAGAATTTTAAAATTGACTTACTTACATCACTTTTTTTATTTCCTTGTTTATCTGCCAAAAGGAAATCGCTGAAAGAGTCTGACTGCAAAAGATTGGAATGCTATTTTACATATGAATCATGTTCACATATTTTTAATGAGCAGAAAAAAATATAGCCAGCTGAAGTAGCTCATTAATTTAAAAAACTGATGCTAACAATTTTTTTCAAGAAAGGTCAAAACTATTTTCTTTCAAAAGTTTTCCATTTTTCTCCTGTTAAAATGATCCATAGTCTCCTAACATGTGCTCTGAGTCATCAAATAGGCTTAACCTTTATAATGCTGAAATTGTAAAACAACTATTTTACTACCTGTGAAGACTTTTATTAAATAGACTAACTTTTTATAAGCATCTTGCAAACTAAAACTATTGACTATTCTAGAAATTTAGTGTGCACTTGCACTCAATGTGTGTCATAACATGTAAAAATAAGCATTCTGAATGTCCATTCAAAGCATCTTAATATGTTTCATTTTTAATATGTGACTAATATTGGCAAAGAGGTTGTCCCATGAGACCTGTTGATGTTGAATGTCACTGATTTGAAGCATACTTTCAAATGTCATGTATTGTACATAAGTGTGCAGTTTTCAGCTGGCTGGCATTGTTCCATAATGCCATAAGAACTTCCCAATTGCTTTAAGATTAAGCAACTTTAATTTCAATATTCATTTTTATGAATAGTAAAGCATTAGAAGTGAATACAATGATTACATCTTTTGGATCAGGGAGAACTAACATAAGAATAGCTTATTCATGTTAAAATCTATTCCCCCCAAAATGTTAGTACATAAGGAGCACATTTTTAGCATGGCACAACTCCCATTATAGTTAATGGGGGCTGTGTGTCTGCTTTTAAGTGCACTTAGTATTGAAAACTAACAGTAAAATACCATCACATTGTGAACTTGACTGTGGTCTTTGACCTCCTATTTGGCTACTGTGTCTAAATGTTTCACAGGGGAGTCAATGTTGCACATGAATGGTGCTTTGGACTGCTTAATTCTCTCTCGCGTGCTTCAATATGTGTTTTTTGTAGGATGACATCATATAATGGTTTCATGTCAGATCAAGGCTTACTTTGCTTTTTAAGGCCTGTCTGTGTTACACTAATAAAATAATACCAATAGGATCTTATAAGAGGGATAAGGCAAAATGCCATGTTTATTGTAATACAACAGTTAGCATATGCTTTTCAGTCACACAACATACACACACACACGTCCTGCAGATGGTCTTTATAGTTACCAGTCTGTTGTAGCTCAAGTCAATCCAATGGCCAGTTAGACTGAGCACGAGTGAGGAGCGGGGCTCTGTTGGTCACAATCCGATGCTCCGAGGCTTTGCAGGACTGAACCCCGAGTTCCATAGCAAAACAGCCCATCTTTATAGTTGTAAATTCCCATTTGAGTCCATGCATTTTGCAATGTCATCCTATGATCATTAGTCCTTAAGTGGTGTTAATCTTGGGGTTTTCTGCTGTTATCATTTATTTGTTATCTTGCTTTCGGGGGTGCCTGCCTCACCTCTGAGGTCGTCAATGCTGCTAACATGTTTAGCATGGACACAATGGATATTTTCTGATTGTCTCCTGCTGTTTCCAAGTCTCTCACTTTTTCTTGACCATCTGGACATTTGTGATGGCTTTTACACCTTATCTTTTCCTGGTGCATGCATTCCTCATTCACACAAACAGTCTCTCACAGAAACCTTCAAAAGTATACAGAATACAGGTATACATTGTAAATTAAGCCTTGCTAAATCTTATAACTAAAACAATTCACCTTGGGGCTTCAGGCCCTCAACATTTCTCTAATCTATTTATCATAGACACAATACAAAATCCTGTCTTTTACTAACTAAACTTTATAACAGGTCCTAATTTTAATGCATATGGGAAACAGGGTCCCAGTCTCAGACAGTCATTCCTTTCTGTTATTCAAAAAGGGTGGCAGGCAGAATGAAATCAAGGTTTACACCAATTCTTATAGTACAATTATAAAATTTAGCCCTACATCTGCACTACAAACTTTGAGCAACACAAGTTATGTCAGCATAAAGGCACTGCAGTTAGTGTATTTATTGCTCGTGTGTTGGCCCCTTCTGTCAGCGCTGCACGTACTCACCAGGAGTGCTTATATCAGCATAAAATGCCGTGTACGTTGGGTAGGTATACCAGTGTGCCATGGGTCACCCTCTGGCACAATGCCCTTTGGGAAATTCTCACAGCGCATTGTAGGTCACACCTGAGTCACACCAGGAGGACTGGGAGCAAGGGGTCAAGTTCCCATCATGCTGCGTTCTCCATCCCATAATGCCATTCCAATCCCATAATTTCCTCACCTTTCAAACAAACAAAAAACCCCATAAACCCATGCAGCACTTGCCACTGACAGAAGCATGTAGCTCATACAATTCTGCACTAGTATCATGAACACTGCAAATACAGGACAAATGATCCTCTCCTCTGGTCACAGGAAGTACCACAACAGGGGACGTGACAACATTTTTGAGGACAAATTGCTAAAGCAAAAAATAATTCAGAGGAGTTGGTGGCTTTCATGGAGCAGCTGCAGATGGTGGAGAGCTGCTTCTGGGCCTAAGAAGCAAGAACTTACTGGTGGGATCACATCAAAATGTAGGTATGGAAATACAAGCACTGGTTACAGAACTTTCCGATGCAAAAGACCATGTTCCTGGATCTGTTTGAGGAGCTTGACCCTTCCCCTCCACCGCATGGACACCAGAATGAGAGCTGCTTTGCAACTCAGAAGTGAGTGGCAATAGCGGTGTGGAAGCTTGCAATACCATACGGACTGCTACCAGTCAGGGGGAAATCATTTTGGAGCTGGAAAATCTACAGAGGGATTATTGTCATGCAAGTGTGTAAGGCTGTTAGTTGTATCCTGCTACGCAGGACTGACTCTGCAAATCTATCCATGATGTCGTGCATATTGTTAGCTATGGGGTTCCTGAAGTGTAGAGGAGCATTAGATGGCTACATATCCTTATTTTAACCCGAACTCACCCTGCCACAGGCTACAGTAACAGAAAGGGCCGCTCTTCCATCATTTGAATAACCATAGTGGATCACTGGGGATGCTTCAGTGATATCAATGTGGGCTGGTCAGGGAGGTGCATGATGTGTATTTCTTTAAGAATACAAGTCTGTTCAGGAAGGTGCAAGTAGGAACACTTTTCCCAACTGACAAATTACCACTGGCAATTTTGAAATGCCAGTTGTGATCTTGAGGACTCCAGCTTACCCCTGGCTGACACAGCTGTGCACCAGCCACCTTGACACTACTCTGGTAAGAATCGGTTGCTCAGCAGGTGCCAAATGACAGTTGGATGGGCTTTTGGTAGATTGAAGCAATGCTTAGATCTCTGTGAGAAAAATACCCAGTGGTTTTAGCTTCCTGTTGTGTCCCGCATAATATCTGTGAAGCAAAGGGGGAGAAAAAGTTGCTGCCAGGGTGGAGGTGGAATGGCTGGCTGCTGAATTTGAACAGCCAGACAACAGGCCATTGGGAGCACTCAGCGCAGAGCCAGTGGCTGAAGAAGGCCTTGGAAGAGCACTGTTATGGTCAACCACAGTTGTGCTCTATCTGGCTCTGATGTTTTGAGGGGGGGGGGGTTGTTAGGAACTGTCATGCTTGGTGTACATTTCTGAGTATCACGCTCTTTTAATGAACCTATGAATTATACAGGGATTATGATACATTTAGAATTACACTGCTTTTCATTGAACCTATGAGTTCTGTCATCCTGTTCTAGTGCAATTAATGTGTGCTCTGAGTAGCACTAGGTGTTCTGCCATATGTTATGAAGTAATGAAGCTATTTTTATTTCCAAAAAATAAAAATGTATTGCGTTCCAAAAACAGGGCAAAACATTAATGTGCCATTAAAGACCAATACAGTGCAAATTTATAACATTTACGGAACAAAACTTTAAAGTTAGAAAGGTAGAAAACATTTGTGTCCATTTCAGTCCAGTTCTGCCAAACATATACCAACCATGGCCCTTACGGGTCAGTGCACCCTCAAAGCTGCAGCTGCAGCAGCTACAGATAAAACAGATGGCTGTATCATTGTGTTTAGGGTCAGAATGGAAAGCAAAAGGTAGGCTTCAGAATTCCCTTCCCTTTTTCCAATCAGAGTTTTAAATAAAACATGTTTATTGACACTTCAGCTTTGGAGTGCCTCTTTATAGCACCCTTCTCCAGTTGCAGCTGTGGTGAGTGTGGCCTGCTGTTGGCAAGGGGAAGGGGGAAATGAAGAGGGAATTGCTTAGTTGCATAAAAATATAAAATTTCAGCCCTGTTTCTGTGGATCTGAATACAGGGAAACAGCACTGAGTAAGGGTGCTATTTTCCACAGGCAGTGGTGATTTTAGCTGATATCTCACTACGGAGGATCACAAAAACAGAACATAACTGCTGCTGGCATCCCAAAGCTGCCTGGGGTTGTATGCCATTAGCCTGTTTACTGCAATGGTGCCTGCCAAAGTCACTGTAGAGTAGCATGGGAAAGTCCTCTACCACTGAGGATGAAATAAGGCAACCCATACGTAGGAACCTTTGGGAGAAGATTGCAGGGTGCCTTGATGAAAGTTTAATCAAGATCTCTCAGGAGGATACAAAGGACATACCTATGTAATATGTAAACAAACTGCTCCGTACCTTTCCCCACACCTTTCCCTTCCAGGAAAATGAAAAGTAGATAACAACTCTACCTCTGTTTGTTGTAGCTCTACCTTTTCTTGTAGGAGTAAAACCATGAAAGTAGATGCCTGTGTCCTGCTAACCTGGGGTTGGGCCATCTTCACACAGAAACACTTTAAGGGAGAATGAATGCACACACTTAACCACAGTTCCTTCCTTGAGTTGGGCTCATCTGTGCTCAGCTGGTGGGACTGGCTAAATTAGGGGTGGGTGAACTTTTTGGCCCTAGGGCCACATCAGGATTGCGAAACTGTATGGAAGGCCAGGTAGGGAAGGCAGTGCCTCCCCAAACAGCCTGCCCCCTCCCACTTCCCGCCCTATGACTGCTCTCCTCAGAACCCCCGACCCATCCAACCCCCCTGCTCCTTGTCCCCTGAGTGCGCCGATCCCTATCCATGCCCCTGCCCTCTGACAGCACTCCCGGGACTCCCACGCCTATCCAACCTGTCCTCTAACTGCCCCAACCCCTATCCACACCTCTGCCCCTAACCGCTCCCCGGGACCCCACCCCCTATCCAACCCGCCCATCCCCTGACTTCCCTGACCCCTATCCACACCCCGCCCCCTGACAGGCTCCCCGGGACTCTCACGCCTATCCAACCCTCCCCATTCCCTGACCGCCCTACCCAGAACCTCCACCCCATCCAACCGAGAATTGTTAGGGTTGACCTAGGTCGCACAGTGTCTATACTCGCATTGTGTCAGCCAAGGCTCAATGCCGTTTGGGGAGGTGGTGTTACTGAATCACCATAACAGGGTGCTTAAGTTGGTGGGAGACAAATTTGAGTGTAGACACTTGTGCAAGTAATTGACACAAGGTGACTTATGTCAACCTAACTTTGTAGTGTAGACCAGGCCTCACTGTGTATTAAAGTAGTAAATTCTGTTCATGGTATTCACACTGGCTTTATGTGAAAGAAAGGGAGCTGCTGGCAGGGCTTTTCCACTTTGGAATTCCTTCCCTTCCTTGGTACCTCAGAGCCTAGATTTGTTAACCTTTCAGGAATGCTAAGAAGTCCATCTCTTCCCAGTATTTGGGGAGCAGAGTTGGAAGGTAGGGCCTGAGTCCAAGGAAAGCTGAAGACATTGGGGATTCTATGCACAGCAGGGCTTGCAGAAGCAGCACTTGAGTTATGCATGTGTAAATATTTGTGGTAACTTAGCTTTTTGTGCACTAGAAATATTGCTGGCATGTGATGTCTACAATAGCTGATCATTCTTTCCTACAAATAGTAATGTATTTTATAAATATACTTTCCTGTATGGTAGCAGGCTTCCATAGGGAGTAAAAGTAGAAGGAAGGCTTCTAAGGATTATTTATTTGTATTACTGTTGTGTCTATGATCCCTAGTCATGGACCAGGACCCCATTGTTCTAGATGCTGTACAAACAACA
Organism: Caretta caretta; assembly: GCF_965140235.1. Lineage (NCBI taxonomy): Eukaryota > Metazoa > Chordata > Testudines > Cheloniidae > Caretta > Caretta caretta. The sequence continues at coordinate 47,917,792 of NC_134216.1, read as the reverse complement.
AAAATATGACCCCTGCTCCAAGTAGTTTATAATCAAAGTATAAAACAAGGGAGTACAAGGAGACCATGAGAAGGTCCACATGATAGGCAGCCTAGATGCTAAGTATTTTTAGGCATCATTGAAAAGGAGGGTTTTGAAGAAGAAAAATGTTGGATTTGTGGATGTTTATGGGGAACTCTCCTAAACATGAACAACATGGGAGAAAGCCTAAAGGTGCTAGTTTGAAAATTTAACAAGTGGGGGCTGGTATCATGGGCCAATCTAAAGCAAGCATCAACAGCTCAATAGTGAATGAAAGATGTTAGGGAAGAGGATAAACTGTAAAGAGCCTTAAAGTGAAAATCAGTAGCATGTTTGTTGTGAGAGAGCCAGTTGAGGATAACGACAACAGTATGTACAGCAGTATGGAATAAATTTATTTTCACTAGTTTCAATAATAACTTGAATAAAATAAAATGCTTTTCACAAACAAGAAGCTTTTAAAGAATAATATTTTTAATTTGTCTGAGACTCTGCTTACACCAGCCGACTTTGAAATTTGGCATATACATTGGAAGTGCACTGGCCTGATTGATGCCAGCCAATCTATTGTGCTTTTAAGAATGAGGTCTTTGTCATTTTATTTCAGAGGTTGAAGATGTTATCTGCACAAATCACTCACTTCCCAGCATGTAGGAATGACTGAGATCCATCATGCTCCAAACTTTTGTTCCATTGTCATGTTATTTCCATGCCACCCCTTGTAGAGAGTGAACAGAATATCTGGAAAAAGTAATGGATCTAGCATGTTGCAATGGGAAAATGAAATTAATCTCCAGTGGGGTGGGGGAATCTTCAGGAAAATTGTTGTTAAACTCTGCTGAAGAAAATTCTTAGTGGTTCCTAATCCTGCAATATGCAACTGTGTTGATAAAGTAGGAATGATGTTTTAAAGGTGCAATTACTTTAAAAGAAAATAGGCATATCACTATTCTAGGTCTAGTTAAGCATTGTAAGAAATATTTGATTGTATTCCATCCATTTGTGATGGGGTGTTAACCCACATGTCCATTTCTAGTTGTAACTGAAGTATGTAGAGCTATGTTTTAATTACATACTTAAAATTGTGAATGTCAAGTTTATGAAGAACTTTGACTCCTCTTTCTGGAAGAGACTGACACACCTGGAACATAATCTATTTCTGTTAATACAGAAGAGTCTTGCTCTATGAACAGGGGTACAAAATAACACACAAACAAAAGATTGGGAAAACTTTAGATTCGCTCTGCTCCCTGGAAGTTGATTTCTTCAAGAGGTTTGTTGTATAGTTTTAAAAAAAACCCAACACCTATGCTTAAGTAGAAAAAAGCAATTCATTGTTAAAACCCTTCTTTCTTTTGCTTTGTCTTGTTCCCTGAATGAATCAGTGATGGCTGGGTTAGGACCTTACAGTCTAACCTGGGTAAGAGGCAGCAAATAGCTGTGCCCCTACCTCCCCCAAGGTGCAGGTCAGGGACCAAATTTTGAGTCACAGTCTACTTCTCCACTTGCTCTATGGGCGAGATAAGATTTGCCTGATATCTTACTGGCATAGAATATTCCCCTATCTGTACTGGCTGGCACGCTGGGTGGAATGGAGGGGCAGAGGCAACGATCCACTTTCTCCTCACCCATACTCATTCTCTCCGCACTCACCTGCAAGGAAGGCGCATGAAGTCCCGTGATGCAAGATGCCACTGCAGGGGAGAAAGGAAGATTTTTACCCAGTGGTTTGTTAATAATCAAAGGCTTTATCTTGCTCCCACTGAAATGCTTCCATTGACTGCAAAGGTGCAGGATCAAGCCCCAAATGAGTACAGGTCCTGTTTTACTTAATGATGCAGCCTGTAGTAGGGGGCAGAGGAGATGAGACTGTAAGAAGGCGTATTGTCACATTTTTATAAAATGTGAGCAATTTATGTTGTAGAAAGAGCAATCCACTACTAAGTTTAGATTCAAGTTGTGTACACTGTAAAATATCACTGATTTCATTTGGTCTGTGAAAGTAGAATTGGCTCACAGTGCTAAGAATTCCTTTATACAATCCACTCACAACTATACATATTTCTTGTAACTTCTGGGTTGCCATAATTTCAGACTGAGTTGTGTGAGATGAGATGTAAGATGGCAAGGAAAATAAGTGACCTGTGCAACTGTTTTCCATTTTTTGCCATAAGTAGCAGAGAAAAGACTCTAGAGGGAGCTCTTATCACATAATTTCTCAGTGAAGGGAAAAGTTTTCATGAAGAAAATTAATCTAGCTGCAAAATCTAGCTACATTAGAGAATGAACGTAATGTCAAATCTATTATGAATACATCTGTGCTATAGGAGATGTTAGGATACCACAGGACAGTTATTTGCAAACATAACCTGATACGTTTCTTCATTTGTACAAGCTAACTTCGCTCACCATTACTTGTAGGATGTGAATATGAAAGAAAGTGAACTCAGTGAAGGAAATTTCAATGCTATGATCACAATGTAAAAGTCACATTGTGACCTTGCTCCTGTGGGGAGCTGTCAGGGCACAGCAGGTTTGGGGTTGGGGGATGCCACACTGCAGTAGGTGAGGGTAATCAGGCACTCTACCTGATCAGAATAGTTGCAGACAGAACACCTCAGAGCTTTGAGGGAAGCCTCTGTGTAATGCTCTTACACATGCTTGAGAAAGGTACAACATATGTCATCTGAGGATCTGCTGTCGTGCCGGCAGGCACATCAAGTAACAGTGGTGTAGTGACAGGAATCTGAGTGTGCTTCTTCACTAGCTGGTCAGATGTCTATCTGAGCTGTGGAATGCAGACTTCAAATTATGCGATAGCAGTCTACAGCAGTGATCAGGCAATGGCAGTAGTGCTTGATTATTTTTACTCCTTTTACCTCTTGGTTGTGGAGAGTTCTTTCTTGGAGTTTGGGTCCTTTTCTGGGGCAGATAGATTGAGTGACTCGTCCAGAGTTGTTGTTGAGAGTTGGTGTTGGACAATAGTGGAACCCAAGCTTCTAGACTCTGGTCCCCTGTGCTCAGTTCCCTAGACCCACTGCCTTTCAAGGCACTGGGGTAAGAAATGGCTTCAGACTGCAGTGCAGACAAGTGGAGATTAGTACAAAAATATGTTTTGACGTATTATTAAAATGCAATATTTGTTCTGGGTGGACTGATGGTTTCCATATTTAATGTAGTAATTCACAAGAGATTTAGTGCTGAAGGAATTAGTCTCCTAACTGTGTTGTATGTTTAGTCTCCAGATTGATGAACTGTAGAGCTAAATCCATCAAAAACTTGTTTACAAAGTCAGTATTCAGTAACTGCTTTCCTCTATCATAGATCCATTTTAATGTCTCTTCTACACCTACGGAAGTGTCTCCTATTGGCAAAAATTAGTGTTAGCTTAATTAGAAGAGAGCAACAGTACCAAATATTTCAAGTTTGATTAGAATTTCTTGGAATAAAGAATCTCAAGGATTTTACTCCAGGGTCCCATTAGTTGAGCTAAATTTAGGTTTGTTCTGATGCCATCTAGTTAACTTACAAGGAAATTCACATTAAAATTGATTTCCCTTTTATGAAATTGTTTACAGGTGTGAATGACCAGAACTAATAGTTTCTAATATTAGTACATTATCGTCCAGAAAAGATGAGGAGGAAAAAAAAATCAAAGCCAAATCCCTGTCATGGAAGTCTCTTGTCACTTAATATAATCTCTGTTCCAGACAGAAAAGGAGTACTTGTGGCACCTTAGAGACTAACAAATTTATTTGAGCATAAGCTTTCGTGAGCATCCGATGAAGTGAGCTGTAGCTCACGAAAGCTTATGCTCAAATAAATTTGTTAGTCTCTAAGGTGCCACAAGTACTCCTTTTCTTTTTGTGAATACAGACTAACACGGCTGCTACTCTGAAACTTGTTCCAGACAGGTACTCTTTGTGCTTCTTAGCCTCTACAAAAGCATCTGCAAAAAATCTCTTATCAGATTTGTTTTGGATGATGGATAGCCTGGTTAATGCAGATTCTCTACTCCATGGCTGATGCTGACCCCTCCCATTGTAAGGAAATTTGGTGTAACTCTGGAACCAAAATTAGTCAGAATGTAGAGATGGCAATATCTGGAGGGAACAAATGCTCACTCTTCTCTGCTTGAGTTTGCCATTGTCCCTCACTGATGTCCCCTGTGTGTTTGATATTTTAGCAGACTTGCAAAGTCAAGAGGCACTCAAAAGTTAAGAAACACCAGAAAGGACGTAAGAGCAATGTTTCTTTTAACATAGTATTTTGTATGTAATTCCCTAGGTTTTTTAAAAAAAGAAAAAAGAAACTGTGAAAAAAAATTCTACCATGTGGTTACGCATGGATACCCACATGGTTCATCAGCAGGGCTGGAATCTTTAGATGCACAACACAGACCTCTGTCACTTGAGCTAATTGAATAACTGACAGCAGTAGTTGGCTGCCATCCTCCGTGTGGACCAGTACTAGAGGAGACAGAACACTTTGTCAGTGGGTTTTATTGAAATTTGTTGAAAGCGGAGGAATGGTCAGACGCAGGAATCTTGGGTTCCATTCCAGGCACTGGAGGGGAATGTAGTCTTCTGCCTGTTCCTCCAAGCTTGATCCCTTCAGCTATATCTACTCCAACCTGTACCTATCCAAATCCTGTCTGTCCCCCATCTTTAATTTCTTGTTCTAGTCCCATTCTCTTTGCCTTCCCAGTCTCCACTCCTCAGGCATCTCATCCCATTTCCAGACTCGTTGCCCAGCCAATCCTAGTCTCCGCCTCCAAGCTCACTATCTGAGTCCCCAACTCTCCCTGACTCCCAGTCTCACTTTCCTTATACCCAGTTCCAGTCTTCTTGCCCAGGAAGTCCCAGTTACTCCTCTTCCTGTCCCAGCTCCTTGTCCCCAGTTTTCTTTCCCAGCTACTCCCAGATCCCCCTTCCAGGTCTTTATCCAATCTCGGTCTCAGCCCAGTGCCTCTGGCTCCTTTACCCAGTCTCTTTGCCCAGCTAGTCCCAGTTCTTCCTCAAGCAGCATCCCTATGGGTACTCCACTTTGAGTGTACTCCCACCCATTGGGTCTTTAATCAGAGACTTTTGGCAGTAATGCCTGTTCAGTTGGCATATGTGTCCTACACTTCCCTTGTGCCTCCCTCCAAGCCTTCATAGGGCTGTGCAGGCTAAGTGCCCTCTTTTCCTTCTCAACTGCCTTAGCCTGAGACAGAGCATTCACATGCCTGACTTTCGAAGTCTCTTAGACTGTTTCTCTGCTTTAGTTTATTGTCTCTACTATAGTTATTTTATTTACTTTCTCTCAATCCCTTCCTCCTCGGATCGGGGACCTTTTCCTGCTACATACTGTTGCCCTGCAGTATGCCAGGCTCTCTGGACTTGATGCAGTGTGTTTTCTTGCCAGGAGGCCATCCTGGACAGCAACAGGCATTCCCTTTTTAGCTGCTGCTTGGGAGAATCTCATTCCACACAAGTGCTCCATTTGTACCACTCTTGAGGGCAGGGAAAGAAAAGATGGTGACCTGAAACTCTTAATGATGGAGTGTTCCCTCCAACTAGCCTGAAATCCAAGCCAGGAGACCCCAGATGCTGGTCACTGAGGGAACACCTGTGCCCTATCAGCTTCAACACATTCACCTGGGGCTACCTGAGGTAAATCCAGGGAGAAGACCCATAGAAAATGGATTCATTCTCCACAGATAGTTTCAGTACTGAGACTTGCTTGCTGCTCTCTTTCTCTGCTGAGCCTGGAGCACCAGGCATGGAATCATTACCAATAGTGTCTGGAGCCCCAGCCATGCCCAGATTGGGATGCAAGGACTCCATATCTGTCTTGATCCACAGGAGCAGGACACTGCATCATCAAAGCATTCTGCCTCAAGAGAAGGGTACCCACAACTCCTTCAGTACAATCTACATCAAAGTTTGCCACTAAAACTGCCTCAGTATGGGGAAGATGCCATGCCTCTCATATAGACTCATAGACATTAAGGTCAGAAGGGACCATTATGATCATCTAGTCTGACCTCCTGCACAATGCAGGCCACAGAATCTCACCCACCCACTCCTGTAATAAACTTCTCACCTATTTCTGAGCTAATGAAATTCCCAAATCATGGTTTAAAGATTTCAAGGCGCAAAGAATCCTCCAGCAAGTGACCTGTGCCCCATGCTGCAGAGGAAGGCGAAACCCTCCCAGGGCCTCTTCCAATCTGCCCTGGAGGAAAATTCCTTCCCGACCCCAAATATGGCAATCAGCTGAACCCTGAGCATGTGGGCAAGATTCACCAGCCAGATACCCAGGAAAGAATTCTCTGTAGTAACTCAGATCCCACCCCATCTAACATCCCATCACAGGCCATTGGGCCTATTTACCATGAATAGTTAAAGATCAATTAATTGCCAAAATCATGTTATCCCATCGCACCATCTCCTCCATAAACTTATCAAGCTTAATCTTGAAGCCAGATAGGTCTTTTGCCCCCACTGCTTCCCTTGGAAGGCTGTTCCAGAACTTCACTTCTCTGATGGTTAGAAACCTTTGTCTAATTTCAAGTCTAAATTTCCTGATGGTCAGTTTATATCCATTTGTTCTTGTGTCCACATTGGCACTGAACTTAAATAATTCCTCTCCCTCCCTGGTATTTATCCCTCTGATATATTTATAGAGAGCAATCATATCTCCCCTCAACCTTCTTTTGGTTAGGCTAAATAAGCCAAGCTCCTTGAGTCTCCTTTCATAAGACAGGCTTTCCATTCCTCGGATCATCCTAGTAACCCTTCTCTGTACCTGTTCCAGTTTGATTTCATCCTTCTTAAACATGGGAGACCAGAACTGCACACAGTATTCCAGATGAGGTCTCACCAGTGCCTTGTATAATGGTACTAATACCTCACCTGATGCATCCCAAGACCACATTAGCTTTTTTCATGGCCATATCAAATTGGTGGCTCATAGTCATCCTGTGGTCAACCAATACTCCAAGGTCCTCCTCCTCCATTACTTCCAATTGATGTGTCCCCAGCTTATAACTAAAATTCTTGTTGTTAATCCCTAAATGCATGACCTTACACTTCTCACTATTAAATTTCATGCTATTACTATTACTCCAGTTTACAGGGTCATCCAGATCTTCCTGTATGATATCCCAGTCCTTCTCTGAATTGGCAATACCTCCCAGCTTCATGTCATCCACAAACTTTATTAGCACACTCCCACTTTTTGTGCCGAGGTCAGTAATAAAAAGATTAAATACGATTGGTCCCAAAACCGATCCCTGAGGAACTCCACTGGTAACCTCCCTCCAGCCTGACAGTTCACCTTTCAGCATGACTCGCTGTAGTCTCCCCTTTAACCAGTTCCTTATCTATCTTTCAATTTTCATATTGATCCTCATCTTTTCCAGTTTAGCTAATAATTTCCCATGTGGCACCCTATCAAACGCCGTACTGAAATCGAGGTAAATTAGATCCACTGTGTTTCCTTTATCTAAAAAATCTGTTACTTTCTCAAAGAAGGAGATCAGGTTGGTTTGGCATGATCTACCTTTTGTAAAACCATGTTGTATTTTGTCCCATTTACCATTGACCTCAATGTCCTTAACTACTTTTTCCTTCAACATTTTTCCCAAGACCTTGCATACTACAGACGTCAAACTAACAGGCCTGTAGTTACCCGGGTCACTTTTTTTCCCCTTCCTTAAAAATAGGAACTATTGCCTGGTCTACACTCAGAGTTGAGGTCGAATTTAGCAGCGTTAAGTCGATTTAACCCTGCACCTGCCCACACGACGAAGCCCTTTTTTTCAACTTAAAGGGCACTTAAAATTGATTTCTTTACTCCACACTTGACAAGGGGATTAGCGCTGAAATCGGCCTTGCCGGGTCAAATTTGGGGTAGTGTGGATGCAATTCGACGGTATTGGCCTCCGGGAGCTATCCCAGCGTGCTCCATTGTGACCACTCTGGACAACACTCTCAACTCAGATGCACTGGCCAGGTAGACAGGAAAGGGCCCGCGAACTTTTGAATCTCATTTCCTGTTTGGCCAGCATGGCAAGCTGCAGGTGAGTACAGAGCTCATCAGCAGAGGTGACCATGATGGAGTCCCAGAATCACAAAAGAGCATGGACTGAACAGGAGGTATGGGATCGGATCGCTGTATGGGGAGATGAATCTGTGCTATCAGAACTATTTCCAGTTTTCGAAATGCCAAAACATTTGTAAAAATCTCCCAGGGCATGAAGGACAGAGGCCATAACAGGGACCTGAAGCAGTGCCGCGTGAAACTTAAGGAGCTGAGGCAAGCCTACCAGAAAACCAGAGAGGCAAACGGCTTCTCCACGTCAGATCCCCAAACATGCCGCTTCTATGATGAGCTGCATGCCATTTTAGGGGATTCAGCCACCACTATCCCAACCCTATGCTTTGACTCCATCAATGGAGTGGGTGGCAACATGGAAGTAGGTTTTGGGGACGAGGAAGATGATAGCTCACAGCAAGCAAGTGGAGAAACTGGTTTTCCTGACAGCCAGGAACTGTTTCTCACGCTGGACCTGGAGCCAGTGCCCCCCGAACCCACCCAAGGCTGCCTTCCGGACCCGCCAGGTGGAGAAGGGACCTCTGGTGAGTGTACCTTTTTAAATCGTATACATGGTTTAAAAGCAAGCCTGTTTAATGATTGATTTTGCCCTGGCATTCGCGGCCAGTACAGCTACTGGAAAAGTCTGTTAACAACATGTCTGGGGATGGAGCGGAAATCCTCCAGGGACATCTCCAAAAAGCTCTCCTGGATGTACTCCCAAAGCCTTTGCAAAAGGTTTCTGGGGAGGGCAGCCTTATTCCGTCCACCATGGTAGGACACTTTACCACGCCAGGCCAGTAGCATATAGAATCATTGCAGAACAAAGCATTACAGCATATGTTTTCTGGTGTTCAAACAACATCCATTCTTTATCTCTCTGTGTTATCCTCAGGAGAGTGATATCATTCATAGTCACCTGGTTGAAATAGGGTGCTTTTCTTAAGGGGACATTCAGAGGTGCCCATTCCTGCTGGGCTGTTTGCCTGTGGCTGAACAGAAATGTTCCCTGCTGTTAGCCACGTGGTGGGGGGAGCGGTTAGCCACGCGGTGGGGGGAGGCAAAATGCGACCTTGGAACGAAAGCACATGTGCTGTGTATGTAATTTAACAACAAGGTTTACCGTGAAAGAGTGTACTCGTTCTATAAAAAGGGGCCTTTTTAAATACCACTGTCCCTTTTTTTCTCCACCAGCTGCATGTGTTTCAAGGATCACAGTATCTTCTCCTTTCCAGAGGCTAGCAAAGATTTGAAAGTGAAAAAAACACAGTCGCGATGAAATGTTCTCTGACCTCATGCTGTCCTCCCACACTGAGAGAGCACAGATGAATGTGTGGAGGCAGACAATGTCAGAGTGCAGGAAAGCACAACATGAATGCTAGGAGAGGTGGTGGGCTGAAGAGAGGGCTGAAGATGATAGGTGGCGGCAGCATGATGACAGAAGGCAGCATTCAATGCTGAGGCTGCTGGAGGATCAAACTAATATGCTCCAGCATATGGTTGAGCTGCAGGAAAGGCAGCTGGAGCACAGACCGCCACTAAAGCCCCTGTGTAACAAACCACCCTCCTCCCCAAGTTCCATAGCCTGCTCACGCAGATGCCCGAGAACGTGGTGGGGGGGGGGCCTCCGGCCTCCCAGCCACTCCACCCAGAGGATTTCCCAAGCAACAGAAGGCTGGCATTCAATAAGGTTTAATTTTTTAAAGTTTTTAAGCTCTAAAGTGGAGTGTGGCCTTGTCCTTTCCTCCTCCCCCACCCCTCCTGGGCTACCTTGGCAGTTATCCCCCTATTTGTGTGGTGAATTAATAAAGAATGCATGAATGTGAAGCAAAAATGACTTTATTGCCTCCTCAAGTAGTGATCAAAGGGAGGAGGGGAGGGTGGTTAGCTTACAGGGAAGTAGAGTGAACCAAGGTGTGGGGGGGTTCATCAAGGAGAAACAAACAGAACTTTCACACCATAGCTTGGCCAGTCATGAAACTGGTTTTCAAAGCTTCTCTGATGCGCAGCATGCCCTCCTGTGCTCTTCTAACTGCCCTGGTGTCTGGCTGTGCGTAACCAGCGACCAGATGTTTTGCCTTAACCTCCCACCCTGCCATAAACATCTCCCTCTTACTCTCACAGATATTGTGGAGCGCACAGCAAGCAGTAATAATTGGTTTTGCTGAGGTCTAACGGAGTCAGTAAACTGCGCCAGCGTGCTTTTAAACATCCAAATGCACATTCTACCACCATTCTGCACTTGTTCAGCCTGCAGTTGAACAACTCCTGACTACTGTCCAGGCTGCCTGTGTATGGCTTCATGAGCCAGGGCATTAAGAGGGAGGCTGGGTCCCCAAGGATAACTATAGGCATTTCAACATCCACAATGGTTATTTTCTGGTCTGGGAAGAAAGTCCCTTCCTGCAGCTTTTGAAACAGACCAGAGTTCCTGAAGATGCAAGTGTCATGTACCTTTCTCGGCCATCCCACGTTGATGTTGGTGAAACGTCCCTTGTGATCCACCAGCTTGCAGCACTATTGAAAAGTACCCCTTGCGGTTTATGTACTCACCGGCTTGGTGCTCTGGTGCCAAGATAGGGATATGGGTTCTATCTATCGCCCCACCACAGTTAGGGAATCCCATTGCAGCAAAGCCATCCACTATGACCTGCACATTTCCCAGGGTCACTACCCTTGATATTAGCAGATCTTTGATTGCGTTGTCTACTTGCATCACAGCAGCCCCCACAGTAGATTTGCCCACTCCAAATTGATTCCCGACTGATGGGTAGCTGTCTGACGTTGCAAACTTCCACAGGGCTATTGCCACTCGCTTCTCAACTGTGAGGGCTGCTCTCATCTTGGTATTCATGCGCTTCAGGGCAGGGGAAAGCAAGTCACAAAGTTCCATGAAAGTGCCCTTATGCATGCGAAAGTTTCGCAGCCACTGGGAATCGTCCCAGACCCGCAACACTAAGCGGTCCCACCAGTCTGTGCTTGTTTCCCGAGCCCAGAATCGGTGTTCCACAGCATGAACCTGCCCCATTAGTACCGTGATGCCCACATTGCCAGGGCCCGTACTTTGAGAGAAGTCTGTGTCCATGTCCTCATCATTCTTGTCACCGTGCTGACGTCGCCAACTCACCCGGTTTCGCTTTGGCAGGTTCTGGTGCTGCATATACTGCTGAATAATGCGTGTGGTGGTTAATGTGCTCCTAATTGCCAAAGTGAGCTGAGCGGGCTCCATGCTTGCCGTGGTATGGTGTCTGCATGGAAAAAAGGCGCGGAACGATTGTCTGCCGTTGCTCTGATGGAGGGAGGGGCAACTGATGACATGGCTTACAGGGAATTAAAATCAACAAAGGGGGTGGCTTTACATCAAGGAGAAACAAAAAGAACTGTCACGCAGAAGGGCCCCCTCAAGGATTGAACTCAAAATCCTGGGTTTAGCAGGCCAATGCTCAACCCACTGAGCTATCCCTCCCCCCAGTATTCCAGGTAGGACTGAATCTCCATTAAACTTTTCAAGGTGCCCCTGACAGACCTCACCAAAACGATTGTTGGCCCTTGATTTCACAGAGGGAGGGAGGGGGGAGCAAATTAATACAAAACAAATCTGGTCTATTTCTTGTTTTGATCCACTCCATCTATCTTTTACATCTTAGGCTGGCAGCAGATGGTGCAGTAGGACTGCTAGCCATCCTCATCTCCTGGCTGCTCGGCAGAAAACGGTGCAATACGACTGCTGGCAGGACTAAAGAGAATGACCTGGTCGAGTCACTCCTATTTATGTCCCTGCGCCCATGTCTGCCCAGGTGCTCCTGACCGACCTCACCGACGCGGCCAAGAGCACCTAGGACATGATGACGATGGTTATCAGGCCTATTGCACCATCTGCTGCCACAAGGCAATGAGCTGTTGCTGTGTAGCAATGCAGTACCGAGTCTGCCAGCACCCAGGAGACGTACCGTGACAGTCAGCTGAGTGGGCTCCATGCTTGCCATGGTATGATGTCTGCACAGGTAACCCAGGAAAAAAGGCGTGAAATGATTGTCTGCCATTGCTTTCACAGAGGGAGGGCCTGATGACATGTACCCAGAACCACCTGCAACAACGTTTTTGCCCCATTAGGCATTGGGATCTCAACCCAGAATTCCAATGGGCGGCGGAGACTGCGGGAACTGTGGGATAGCTACCCACAGTGCAACATTCTGGAAGTTGACGCTAGCCTCGGTACTGTGGAAGCACTCCGCCGAGTTAATGCACTTAGAGCATTTTGTGTGGGGACACACACAATCGATTATATTAAAACGATTTCTAAAAAAACGACTTCTATAAATTCGACCTAATTTCGTAGTGTAGACATATGTTAGCAATTCTCCAGTTCATACGGTTCAATCCCTGAGTTTAGAGATTCATTAAAAAATCTTGCTAATGGGCTTGCAATTTCATGTGCCAATTCCTTTAATATTCTTGGATGAAGATTATCTGGGCCCCCCGATTTAGTCCCATTAAGCTGTTCGACTTTCGCTTCTACCTCGGATATGGTAATATCTACCTCCATGTCCTCATTCCCATTTGTCATGCTACCATTATCCCTAAGATCCTCATTAGCCTCTTTAAAGGCTGAGGCAAAGTATTTGTTTAGATATTGGGCCATGCCTACGTTATCCTTAACCTCCACTCCATCCTCAGTGTTTAGCAGTCCCACTTCTTCTTTCTTTGTTTTCTTCTTATTTATGTGGTCTTGGTGCACCCCACCCCCAACAACGCATCCTCACTGGTAACATCTATTTTGATTAGAGTAAATTGCCGGAGCAGCATATACTCTCGATACCAACAATGCAATGGGTCCCTGCTCTTCAAACCCACCTGGTACCACAGGAGTTCAGGTTCTCAGTGGATCTACTTGTTGCGGAGGAGGCGGTGTCTCCCTTGTTCAGTACCAAGAGGTTATCAGGAGCAAGAGCAGCATGGTCCCAAAGGTGGGACCTCTCCCTGGTACCATTTAACTCACCAGCGTGTTCAGAGAATGTTGGTGCTCCCTCTATTGAGAAGGAGAAATTTTCCTCCAATTTGAATATTTTGATTCAGTGTTCCCCAACACTTCAGACAAGGGATCTCCATCCTGACATTTTTGACAAGAAGGGAGAGTTGCACCAAAAACAGGCCCCTGTTCCTCCAGCCTGGTTTGAGCATCAGTGATTGCCTTTAGTACCTCCCCAGTGGCCATACTGCAATCCTTGGGCTGCATGTTGTCAGCAGTTTGCCCACGCCTGTAGTCTCTCTCTCATGGGGAATATAGGGGGAGATGCTTCCCTACTCCAAATGCTCCTCCTCCATTACCTCCGGCACCAGAATCCTTTGAGGAGCAGGACATCAGGGCAGATAGAGGTTACTTCCCAAACAAATGTCTTCTTCCACTTCCCTGTCAGCTGGTGTGATGATGCGACAGTGCCCCTTTTGGTCAGAATGAGTGTTGTGCAGAGTTTGCTTGATCTGGCAGGGCGGTCAGTCAGCTCCTCTTTCCTGAGTGCCTCTGGCAGTCCTGTTCTTGGCTATGAAAGGGGGTTTGTTCTAGTCCCGCCAGGGTTTGTGGCATTTCCCCTTATACTTGGTGGGGTAAGCTGGTCCTGGTATTCAGGGGGTTGGAAAACTCTTCAGTTCTTAAGTCTCTGAGTGGTCAGTAGGGAACCCAGGACAATCCACTCCACTGGGTTCCAGCTCAGGGTCCTTAAACCAGGCAGGTAGAATCAGACCTCAACAACTCTTCCTGCTGTGCCCTGATCTCCTTCATACCTCCCTTTTGTTTCTGTGAGCTCCTCTAGCCTGTAGATCAGTCATCCTCTTTCTGGATGGCTTCTCAGCAGCTTGTTGGCAGGAGGTTTTTCCCTCCAGTCCGCTCTTCTGACAGCCACCCTTCTCCTCTGCTTCTCAGCTCTTATATTCTCCCAGGTGCTGTGAGGCTGGTCCTCCCCAACTGATTCCTAGTCCCAGTCTTCTTGTCCAGCTTGTCCCAGTTCTCCGCCCCACCCCTCGCCAGGTCCACATCTGATTGCAGTGTTTCTGCTCCCCACAAGTCAAAACAGACTTGCAGTCCTCACCCATTTCCTTTGCTGCCTTACCAGTCCCAGTTCACCCCTTTCCCGCAACAGCTCCCAGTCTCCTTGGCCTACCAGTCCCAGTCTCTACCCCTTCTATTCCCAGTCACAGTTTATTGCCCCTCCTCCAGTCCCAGTTTCACCATACTCTATGTCCCAGTCTATAACTTTCCCTTCCCCCCTGTACTGGCTTTTGTTCCTTCTGCATTCAAATCAATGCTCTGTGCTGCTTAGGTGCCAGCAGTGGGCATCATTGACAGCACAGGAGAGACAGGCTCCTTGCTCTCAGTTCTGGTGTTTGGCTCTAGAACTGCAGGAAGTAGCAATTGCAGAGCAAGTCTTTCTGATTTCCTCCCCACCCCCATCCCAGGATTGGCACATGCTCAGTCTCTCAGTGAGGATGGCATATGCACAGCCTGGTCAGTACTAGGAGCTGTGATAAGCTGAAGCATGCTTCGTTGATCTGTGGGGATAGTGCATACTCAGTCTGTTCAGCATTAGGATTTGAGAGGCAAAAGCATGTTCAATAAGGATGGAATCTGAGATTTTAGTTTCTATAAAAGTAAAGTTGTGTCTCTTGAGCATGCGTGAATTGCAATTTTCCAAAGGCTTGTAACTTAGCCATTTGGGACAGCAAGAGGCAGTGATAGACAGGTCCTTACCAACTTTCAAGTCCCTGCTCCAAAGCCAGGGCTTGAGCACGTCAAAGAAAAAGTGTCAAGAATTTTTTAACATGGGCAAAACAATGTCTTCCCTAGTCTTGTCCACAGGAATGGCTGAACCGTTTTGACTGAAAGGTTTCAAAAAAACGGTAATGATGAGGGGCGCTATCAGTGCTGCCTGTTGTAATCACAATGGCTTTCAGTTTTCTTGCTATTTCAAGTAGAAGGCCTCTACTGGTTGAGTTTGAAGAATTTTTTGTTTCCTACCATACAGATGTACAATGTTGTTTCGTTGCACTCCTTCAGAAAATGTACTTTTAGAAATATTCTTTGATATTTTGAATGACTGACAAGCCCACCATTAACACCCTGCACAGCATAACTGCTGACTTCCATTTGACATAACCAAGATGAGTGAATTATAGCCTTGGACTGAATCGATGCCTTTGCAAAAGAAATGCCAGCCACACTAGTATTTTTGCTTAGGTAGAAAAATGTGTGAAAGGAAATAAATTAGCTGTGATGAATGAATGAAACCTCTTGAAACTGCAGGAATAAGATATTAGAGACTGAATTTTAAAAAACACATTTAAACTAAAAAAAAGTTTTAAATGTTTTAGGCTAAAAGCAATTGTTAGAAAACTTGAAGTGAGTACAAGATTTTAAATTTATCACTAAAAAAGTCTAAATATATGCATGTTTGTTTACACGGCCTATTCTATAAACTTTGCACTGTATGAATTTGTAGTCCATTTATGTATTTTAAAGAGAACCGTTTCTAATACTGCACATGGAAGGCTGGTGTTGCCTGTTACTTGCCTAACCCTAGTGTAAATGTCCTGACTAATGTGTGCATGAAACAAAGGAATGGGATCTGGGGGTCATAGAGGACCACAAGCTAAATGAGTCAACAGTGTAACACTGTTGTAAAGAAAGCGAACATCCTCCTGGGATGTATTAGCAGGAATGTTGTAAGCAAGACACGAGAAGTAATTCTTCCTCTATACTTTGTGCTGATTAGGCCTCAACTGCAGTATTGCGTCCTGTTCTGGGCGTCAAATTTCAGGAAAGATGTGGACAAATTGGAGAAAGTCTGGAGAAGAGCAACAAAAATGATTAAATGTCCAGAAAACATGAGCTATGAGGGAAGATTGAAAAAATTGGGTTTGTTTAGTGTGAAGAAAAGAAAAGACTGAGGGGGGCATGATGACAGTTTTCAAGTACATAAAAGGTTGTTACAAGGAGGAGGGAGAAAAATTGTTGTTCTTAATCTCTGAGGATAGGACAAGAAGCAGTGGGCTTAAATTTCAGCAAGGAAAGTTTAGGTTGGACATTAGGGAAAAACTTCCGAACTGTCAGGGTGGTTAAGCATTGGAATACATTTCCCAGGGAGGTTGTGGAATCTCCATCATTGGAGATTTTTTTAAGAGCAGGTTAGACCAGGGGTCGGCAACCTTTGAGAAGTGGCGTGCCAAGTCTTCATTAATTTAAGGTTTTGTGTGCCAGTAATAAATTTTACATTTACAGGAGCCCCTCGATGGAACCCCAGATTGGCAGCAGGCTGAGTGGTGCCAGCGGCCGGGACCCTGGCTGGCAGGGGCCAGCATCCGGGACCCCAGACTTGCAGCGGGATGTGCGGCTCAGTCTGCTGCCAGTCTGGGGTCCTGGATGCCGGCCCCACTCATCCAACTGCCGGCTTCGATGGATGGAACCCCGGGCCAGCAGCAGGCTGAGCGGGGTCGGCGGCCGGGACCCCAGGCTGAGTGGGGCCAGCGGCGCACTGAGCCTCTCAGCCCGCTGCCAGTCTGGGGTTCTGTCCGCCAGCCCCTGCCCGCTGGGGTCCTGGCTGCCAGCTCCACTCAGCCCGCTGCCGGCCCAGGGTTCCGTCCATTCAGGCCAGCAGCGGGATGAGTGGGGCTGGTGGCCAGGACCCTGGCTGGCATCAGAGTGCCACTAAAAATCAGCTCGCTTGCTACCTTTGGCATGCGTGCCGTAGGTTGCCAACCCCTGGGTTAGACAAACACCTGTCAGGGATGGTCTAGATAATACTTAGTCCTGCCATGAGTCCAGGGGACTGGACTAGATGACCTCTCAAGGTCTCTTCCAGTCCTATGATTCTGTGTGTATCTGTTGGGGGCGTGTCTCGGGTCCCAGGATGGCAGTACTCTGGACTGTCACCCAACAGCGAGAGTCAATGGCCACTCCCAGCAGTGTCTTCCACCGGCAAGAGCCAGTAGCCTAGGGTAGGAGAACCTGGGCCCTCCCTTCTCCACCAGGTTCCAACCCAGGGCTCGATGAGATAACAATTCGAAGTATACAGACCATGGACACTGGTGCCACTATCCCCCTTCCCAGGGCCACTTCCTATGGTGGCTTCAGTTCCTCTGCTGGTGCTACTAGGTCATTTCTGAGCTCCCCTTGGCATCCTCCCAGGGTGTGGTCTGGAGGGCCTTCCTCCCTCAGTCAGGGCTCATTGGTGCAGTCTTCTGTGGTCGAGGGGCCCGTGCTGGGACCTGGTTCCAGCCACCTGGGGTCTCTGCCTCTTCTTAGCAGGAACTTATACCACACACTGCTCTCCTGCTTCATCCACCCAGACTGAGCTAAGCTGCTCCCTTTTGAGCTCCTCGTGAACTTGCCCACCGGGGCAGCTGGGTGGGGCTCTCTGGGCCCAGAGATGCTCCTTAACTCTTCCTTCCACAGATTCGGGGTGGGGGGGGCTTGTACACCCAGCTCAGTATTGCCTTTATCTACTGAACAATCGGTCATAAGCATGATTGTATTATCCAGGAGAGGTGGCTTGCAGAAATGATAAGCTGATGGAAAATTGCTTCTAGCTCTAGTGGCAGAGGTCTGCGTTTTGGAAATGGAAGATCCTGGGTCTATTCTGTGCAGCCAAATAATATGGCAACCATGAAGTCTACACAGGCTTATGTTTGTTACAGTTGGAACTCAGTTGCTGGATTTAAATTCCTCTGAATAAACAGCAAATTCCTCTGAATGAGCTCCGCCTCAATGGGGGGCGGGGGTGGAGGTAGCCTACTAGTTAGTACATAGTACCCCTGCTATCTGTTGAATGGATTGTCAGAGCTGCTCTAGGTTTTTGTGACCACAATATCCTATTCAAGCTGATTCAAACAGAATATAAACCAGGATTTCATCACAGTTTCATCCAGCTTCATCCAATGTCATATATGTCCAGTTTAACTGGCGACTTTGGTGGCCTTACTGTACATTTGTAGCCAAGTATCCATTTCAGATCAATAATATTAATTATTTTATTCAGCTATACATCTACATTGTTTAATTAACGTTATTTAATGTCACTTCTGTTTCATTCATTTTTAAAATGACAAATGGGTTTTTAGGAGACTATTGTGAGTAGCTTTATTTAATATAAAGTTTGATACGTGTAGCTTTACTAGTATTGAAGTGAATTGGGGTAATAAAATTCAATATAACTATAATATAATATAATATAACTATAATAGCAGCATGTGAAAAAAATTTCAATTAAAAGCATCATAGGTATTTGAATGTTTTAAGAATAAATTGCACTTGCCTAACTAAGAAGAGAAAAGCAAACCCACTCTGCTATTAATTTGGATGTTACATCTCCAGAAAGAATAAGTTGATATCAACACAGCAGTGATAGAGCCAGAAAACCAAATGAAACTGATTTGCCTTTTTAATAGGGAAGTGCAATTATAGAGACCATAGGCCAGAATGAACAATGATTCCACTCATCATACAGTGGTGAAACTCTTAAGGACTAAACTTAATAAGAAAGCGATCATATGAATTTATTTGCAGGTAGAATGCTTCACCCAGGGTACCTTATTGCTGCATTTGATTTAGAGCAGCAGTGTCACTGGCAATTTTTAAGAACTGTGTTAAGAAAATTGTCTGAAGTGGAAAGTACTTTTCTGGCCCATATTCCGCTTGTAAGTTCCCTTATGTCTCTTGAAAACTTGATGGTGTTGTGTTTGTTCTATAACCATCTGGCTTAGATTCAAGAAGGAAAACCTGAGAGGTCACAAGCACCCACAGCTCCCACTGCTTCATGATTTCTTAGGATCAGTTCCATAAAGAAAACCTAAGTGCATATGCTCTATGGCAGTTTTAACTTCTTCTGAAGCATCAGGCACTGGCTGTCCTGTT
The DNA here is from genome assembly GCF_965140235.1 of Caretta caretta. Lineage (NCBI taxonomy): Eukaryota > Metazoa > Chordata > Testudines > Cheloniidae > Caretta > Caretta caretta. The sequence continues at coordinate 47,898,786 of NC_134216.1, read as the reverse complement.
TGATGCCTCTCCAGTAATCTGAAATAGCAGTCTGATTCTATATGGAGATCTATATAACGAAGATTTTCAAAAGTGACTCATGATTTTTGGATACCTCCATTTTTGGGTGCCCAACTTGAGACCTCTTCAAGGAACCTAGAGTAAAATCCTGGTCCCATTGAAGTCAATTGGAGTTTTGCCATTGACTTTAGTGGGGGTTGGATTCCACCTCAGATTTACAGAAAGTACTGAACTTTATGAAAGCACATCCCTTTTAAGGCCTCTCAAGTTATCCATTCTAAAATGATGACCCAGAATCATTAGTTTCTGAAAATCTTGGCCCCTGTTCCTAAAACAAATGAATTCAAAATCTGCTGCCAATGAATAAAAATATGGTAATAATAACTGTACCATATGTTGGATTATTAGGCTTTTTTCTTATGATGATCAAGTATAAAGAGATTAAACCTTAACATACTTCATAAATGGGCTATCATATCTCATACCCCTTTAATGCTGATAAATAGTTCTTGCAGTAGGGTTTGTAGTACATTTGCCAATGTTACTCATTATAAAATCTATCTAAACTTCCCACACCCTCGTTAGACAGTTCCATACTATGCAGCCATCCATTTTCTGGAGTATCATTAAAAATTATTTTAATTTATACAGTGTTAAGGAAAAACTTTTATAAAATTGAACATCTTCATCTAGTTGTTGAATCAGTGGTTCCCTAATATAAGATTGTGGTTTTGAGTCTGACCTTAAAATAATTGTTGGAAATGTTGCGTATCCCAAGGTGGTTAGGAGAAATATCAAATAATTATCTTTGACAGTTAATGCTGTGATTTCTTCTTCACATAATTTTGTCAGACTACAAATCTATCAATTATATTGCAAAAGAAGTTGGAGTCCTGTACTTATAGAATATTATAATACTGATTAGTATAATGATCTATAATTACTTGATTAAATGTATTATGCATTTTTTTAGAAAGGACAAATACAATGACACTTGTACCATAGTTAAATTTGCCACGCCTTCCACTGAGACCTAGGATATGGTAGCTTTGATTTCTCAGTTAATGGTATGTGTTTTAGTGGTATATCCTTCAAACACCTCTCTTGCAAATGAGATTAAGGCTGGTGCATTTACACAGAAATCACTTTCTATAGAGATCTAAGAGGTGGCTCCACATTATCGGGCAGCGTTGAGATGAGAGAAATGCAAAGTCTATCAGCGTTGCCTGAACCAGAATATACATTTCTGTCTTATTGTTTGACTTGAGCCAAGTAATTTCTCTGCTTCATTTCTGTTCATCTTTAAAATGGAGTTTATATGCACAAATATTACAAGTAAAGTGCTACATGAATGAAAACCATTATGGGTCAAATTCTGATAGTCCTAAAATAAGTCCCATTAAAATATATGGGACCACCCAAGGTGAATAAACATGTCAGAATCTGGAGTATTAAGAGTACAGTACTTAAGTAGGTTGGAAAGCACAGGCTGCCACGTATCCTGCATTTTCTATGATCATCCTGATTTTTACAAGGAGATCCTGTGTCCTGTAGTCACTGATAGCATTTTGTGTCATGACAAAGTAGCATATAGTAATGTTGCTACCAAACATCATTTTGGTTGCATCAGGTATGCCAATGCACGGGTGAAAATTTTTCTACCAAAACTTTTTTCCCCCACTGAAAAATGCAGATCCATGTCAAACAAACACTTTTCAAATTTGTGTCAAATGTACCAAATTAATTTTGGTTTAAATTTTTTTCCAAAAAAATTAGTTTTCTTTTAGTATTTTTGAAATGAAATATTTTAGTTTTTTGATTCAAAATGATTGTTTTGAAATTTACTTCAGTTTTACTTAACTTTTTTAAAAGTTAGAGCTCAAACTAAGCAAAATATTTTGTTTTGAGTTGAATGAAATGTTTAGAGAGACTGGAAAGTAATTTTTTCCCCCCAACTTTTTTGGATCTCTTAAAACGTTTTCAAATTTTTATTTTTAGCTCAACGACCCCCCCCCCCAAAAGTTCAGTACAGCCAGTGAGCCAAAAAATCAATTATCAGCACAGCTGTAAATGCACCACAAAATGGAAATACATCATGACCTTAAAACAAACTTGCACATCACAGTAGCCATGCTCCAAAAAAAAAAGCAACACTGGGATTTTCCCCATATGTATAGTTCTACTGAAGTGTTAGGATTCCAGTGTGCTGCATTCTCGAACAGCTGAGTGACAGTTGTGGTGAACAGCAGCAAAGTGCTTAATTTGACTAGGATACGTGTTTGAGTATTCAGCAGACAAGTATGACAGAAGCATATTTAAGAATTTTTTTACAACCATAAAATGTACTGTGATAGTAAATTACCAGCTATTATCACCTCATTAGGTCATCTCTTCAGAGTTTAAAAAAAAATTATCTGTGATATGAAGCCATTGCACTTATCTAGATTTATAAGTTTTAATGATTTGCCATTTAATTTAATAGAAAAAAGCATTGCTGTCTCTCTTATGGAAGTCCTTTGTTTACGAAGTAAAGCAGTGTAACTTAAAGGGTAAAAGAGGCAACTGGCATCACTGAAATATTCAGTAAACGCTTGTTGGAGTCATTCCTTTCCGTTAGTGTATATGGCATGTAAAACATTCTGTAGACTGTTATGTTCTTATGATTCAGGTGGAATGATTGGGAGAAAAGAAATACTACATTACTTTGCTATTTTCAGCTTTCATTTTATCATCCAAAAAGGCAGACTGGGCATGAGGTTAGGAATGGTGATTTGAACCTTGAATTGGGGAATACTACAAATCAGTCAAACCAAGGCTGAATAAGGGAAAGTTACATCAGCTCTTTGATTTCTAAAGAAACTACGTCTGTGTAAGTGCTCCTGTATTAATCTCATTTGCACAAACAAAGTTTTATTTGAAAAATTTGCCATTAATATTGAGTGTGTTGTCTCAGGTGGGGAGGGAAGTGATGGACTATTGTCCCCTGAGTCTGGATGGATAGAGGAAAAGAAAGAGGCAGGGAGTGTCTGGGTGCAGTGGCTGAAGGGAGAAGGTAGAAGGGGCTTTCTGCACTGAGGGATAAAGGAAGCAGGTGAGGTTCTGTACTGCTGGGAGAATATGAAGGAGCTGGAGAGTGTTTTAGCCCCACCAATTGTTTTGGACACCAGCTAACTTTAACTGTAAGAGTGAAAATAAATGTGTGAAACACTGCATGAGGTTTTTCTGACCATTTGTGGTCATTCTAGGTCCCACGGAAATTTGGGTATTTGCATTCTGCCTACCTAAAATCTCCCTACAGTTTCAAATGGATGAGGAAATCTTGATTTCCTGTTTTAAAAGACTACAAAGTAACACAGTGTGATACTTGAGAGCTGTCATGTTCCACTACAAAGGTAACTGAATCACAGTTATATCTTTTTGTGTGTTTATGCTGTAGAGGTACTGCGTGTGTGTGTGTGTGTGTGTGTGAGAGATTTGGACTTCTTTCAAAGGGAGGATGTTATATAAATGTAAGATTATTTATGCTATTAACTGTGCTTCTGGCTTTCATGTCTAATAGTATACATGTAACTAAACCTCCATACAAAGGCAAAATGGAAAAATAATAAATTCTGGGATCAAATGCACTGTTATGAATATCTATAATGTTATGCATTGGAAAGATTTAATTAAACCCTCAAACACAGTTGAATACCTCTGAAATTTCATTTCACTTGCTATCTAGCATCTGCATTTGGGAGTAGTATAATCACAAGTTTTGTGACATTTGATAAAAGATTTTTATTTGCACAAATGGGAACCTACCTCAATTAAAAGATTAGTGAATACTTATTCATTCTGGTTTATGCAGTACAAGTTGTGCAGCAATAAAAGATCATTTAAACTTTTTGCATGCTATGAAATTCACCTTATATCGAAGCACTGGAAGGGAGGGTAACGTTACCATTCAACAGAAGTAAAAATAAGAATAAGGAATAAAATACTTCTGCATGATTCTTTTGTGGGTTTTTTTTTTTTTAGTAAAACTTCCAGAAATCAGACACACATTTAAATTTTGTAGGGGATCTGACATGTTCTCTTTCAAACAATCCACATATCTCCAAAAAAGGCAAAAAGTCATAGGATGCACATTTTAAAGTAAACTATTTTTTCCACATTCAAGTTCGTGTTGACAGGTATAAGCTCCCTTTCCCCCCACCATCTGCCTATAATGGTACATGGATATATTTCAGCTTAACCTTTTCTGCATGATGAATTACATACTAGTCTTGGATATGTACAAGTTATGTGAAAAATGTGACTATTGAAGAAATAAAGAAACTAAATTGTTCCTACGAGAACAATGAACTAAAAAAAATCCTTATTGTAGTCATGTGCAAATGATTTAAAATTAAAGAATATCAAATGCAATAATCTCTTACAGATAAATCCTCAGCCACAGTAGTGCTCTGGAGAGAGAGATTCAAGATTGGTTCCAGTTTGGAAATGTGATGCCAAAAAGGCAACGTAATTAAAATAGGCAAACTGCAGACCTTTTAGTTTCTGTACTTTATATTCTGAGTGGAGGTATTAATCAGTGTAAAATTAATCTGTGTAATACCTGTGATTCATTCCACAGTATATTCACCAATTGCTTTCACATTTTCAATATGTTGAGGCAGATGTTGCTTATGTACAAGTCTACAAGGAGATTTCTGTTTTTGCCCTGTAGCTCTGTTCAGTCTTCATTTATATTGCTATCATCCATCTTATCTGCTTAAGAACTGACTAACTTCCCCAAGATATCGGCAAGGAAGGGGAAACTTAGATGAGGGTCTCAAAACTTCAACTTTGATTAGCATTATGTAGGGGAGGTAGTAACAGGAACATCTACAGCAGTAAATGTGCTGAGAGGGTAGATGTGCAGTAGCCACCCGTTTAGATGATCAAATAGAAATGTGTGCAGTCTTCATTTTATGCAAGCATCAGTTGTCAATTCACAAATTATCCCACTGCTCTTCTTCTCTATCAGTTAGGCCACTCTCTAGTCTTGTGCATTCTGTTGCTGTCTCTTTGTTGCTCTTTGCTATATTTTTGCAGACCTGTTTTGAAATGTGAGTCAGCATATTACCTTTTCAAGCACGCCTAGTACAGAGCTTCCAGGCTCTCTCCTACAGAGCCAGGAGTCAAGCCCTAGTAAGAGCTGAGACTCCCAGTTCCATGTCGGGGCCTGGAAGCCCTGGGGTCTTCAGCAGACCACGAGGTGAGCTAGCGGGAAACCAGGCAGGTTTCTTGTCCTTTGGAACTGTGGCTGAGGTTCATCAAAAGTTTGTCGAACCTGATATGTTTCTGCAAAACGTTTTGTGTTCAGTGAATCAGCATTTTCCAGCAAAAGCCTGTTGAGCTGGTTAAGAATTTTCCAGTTACACTACAAAAACCTCTTAACCTTGTCTAGAGAATAACCAATCACGGCAAATTGTTTAGTAAACTCTTGGGTCAAATCCCACAGTTCTTCATCAGTGGGACAGTAAAATCAGTGAAAGCTTTAGATAGACCTCTGCAGAATGAAGGATTTGTCCCAAAGTCAGCAGGATGAAATGTAATTTCCCACACACCAGGTATACAGTTAGCTTACATTCATGGTCTGCAGAGTTGAAGGCTAATAGTAGTAGTCTGCTGCTCTATCTAGCCTCTTGGCTTGGCTGTTTTTAGTGCTAATGCAATGATGACCTATTGGGGTAAAAGTCTCACAGCCTGTAATAGAAAAAGAAATTCAGTTCTGCACCCAATCCATTGACCAAAAACCCCCAAAACCTTAATAGTATGTGTGTAGGAGACACAGCTATGAAAGTGTATTGTGGGTTTTTGTATTTGAACAATCCTATTTCAGGCTGTTCAAGGCTAAGTCAGTTTCTTGGATTGATCTTTAGTACAGTAAACCAGAAATTTACCCATCTTCCAGGAAAACAGACAATACAAGAAGTGTTTTAAATGGATACAGAACTATATATTTGCTCATTTATGCTTTCTGGTCACAAATCCGACAAAGATACTAGAAAACATTTAAGTAGTATTAGTTTTAAATGTACCAGAAAACTAATCCTACGTGAACTTGTCAAGGCTGGTGGAAAGTAAAACCTTGAGGGACTATATAATGATGGCATTAGGGAATTTGACTAGATGTCACTGCTTGCATTAGAATAATTTAACGTCGGTCCTCTGGTATTGCATCAAATTGGCGTTGATCAATAATGGTCCCAAGTGACTGTGACAATAATCCTTCTAAACACGTGTCCCCTTGAAAATACAGGCTGAATCACATGTGCAGCAGGGTTTTATTTTGATACTAACTTTTATGCTTACTGGGCAAGTCATGCCTAGGTGCCTTTTTTTTTTTTGGTCCCTCTCAAGTGCACCCTTTGGCGACAGGTTTTGTTAAAAATACCAGAAGGCCAACAGGCACGGATCTTACTTACGCCTTAATCTTTTCTAATCCGCCTCTGTCAGTTCTTCTCTGCCCAGGTAACCCTCATCTGTGACTGGGAGAAACAGATTGTCTTGTTTGCAGCAGGCGCTCTCTGTAACTGTGCATCAGTCTGTTTGTTTGGGTGGAAGCCTCTGACTGCTGACAACACACCCCTCCTCTTTTCCAACACCAACATTTTTAATGTTTAGGATCTTCCTTGATCCTAGGCTGTCAGCTTAGGGAAGAGTAAACCATACCAACCTGGAGGGAGCCAGATAGGTAGCTACTCCCCAATTGATGGCCCAACCGTTGTTATCTAAACTCCTTTGAGGATTACCCCACGTTTCTTATCTTTGCCATTGGTTCATTTCCCGTTGGTTTCTCTCCTAACAGAACTGCTTGGATTTACTGCCTGGCAGTTAGGCAGTGTAATGTCAAACAGACAACTGTTTCTTTTGTTTATAATTTTTTACAGTGCAAATAGTTGCAATAAAAATAATATAAAGTGAGAAGTGTACCCTTTGTATTCTGTGTTGTAGTTGATATCAATATATTTGAAAATGTAGAAAACATCCAAAAATATTTAATACATTTCAGTTGGTATTCTATTGTTTAACGGTGTGATTAATTGCGATTAATTTTATTGAGTTAATCGTGTGAATTAACTGCGGTTAATCAATAGCCGTATTAGATGCTACACATAACTCCCTCATTCCTCACAAATGTTGAGGCTTTTTATCCAGGATGGCTATCTGTTATTTACTGCTCAAATTGAGAGAGAAACTGATGACTTGGTCTTTAGTTTAGATGGGGTGGAAACTAGCGGAAGGTGACTGTAATCTACGCTTTTATTTAGTGTTTGTTTTTTGTAGTTAAAAAAGAAATCAAAACCAGATTATAAATTAATTAAATACAAGTACAAATGCTAAATAAGGGCCTGATGCTGAGGAATTGAGTATAGGGTGATATGTGAGAGAGAGAGAGGAAAAAAAAGAAAAAAGCAGGGTGGTCAGGTGCCCAGTTTTCTACCGGAAAGTGTCAAGTCATCTTTTTGACCAGAGTGTCCGGTCAGATCTAGTGACCGGTCACCCAAAGTCCGGTTACTGTGGGCAGGGAAGGCGCCGAGTCATCACCCACACCAGCCCCTACTGAGCCAGGGCTGCCTTCTACCTGTGTTGGGCGGCTGTAGCTCCCAGTCCTGGCTCCGCAGGCAACTCCCTCCTGACCTGGGCAGAGGTGGGGGGGAGAGAGGGGAATTGGGGGGGAGACGTGATGGGAAGGGGAAAAGAAGAGTGAACAGGGGCAGGGCGTCAGGGGCAAATGGAGGGAGCAGGGCAGTGGTGGATCCTCTGGGGGAAGGGGTGGGGAAGGAGCATTACAAAGTTGGAAATCCTATGCGTGAGGGACAACAGTCTCTGGAGAGCTGCTTCCTTGTCTTTGAAGAAGTCCCTCTGTAGGTTTGCCATAGGGTCAGGAACATTTATGTATGACAGTCATCATACCATGTAATAGTTTGGGGTGGGTGTTTGTGATGTCTCCATCAAGTGGCTGGCCCATAGGGAGAAAAAGGGACCTATTACTGACTCTATATAAGGAAGATTTACTTTATCTCAAGCATAGAAGCCTGTATTTTTGGAACTGAAGGACAAGATTTCTTACCTGGCTTCTCCAGGTGCATGTGTGACTTGAACTATAATCTGACACCTGGATTTGGTACAAGTTTTCTCTACTGGATGTGCGACTGGGGTTATGCTATTAGCTCATCAACAGGAAGCTGTATTTTTGCAGCAGGAAAGATTGTATTTTGATTCTCCTTGTGCCATCTATGCAGCTGGTGTACATCCATGGCTTCTATATGTATAAGGCCAGAGATTATGATGCCATGTCAAATATCTCAAGTAAATTATCACTTCATCTAAACAGATTTTTTTTTTTAGAGAGTAAAGTCAAACATCTCTGGAAGCAGAATTACTTAGTTTGCACACTACCTATCCCATGTTTCATAGTTGTCTGAGAATGATTTAAAAAGATCGAGTACAGTCAATAGATATGTAATTAGTGTCCACATGAAAAGAAATTTCTACATGGATAAGCTGAATGCTAATGAAGCGTGACAAACCATTTAATATGAGTTGTTCAAGCTCATACTCTCATGGGCACAAATAAATATATCCCAGTAAAAATGTTGAATACCCTAGGAGGTATGTGTTTTGGGTTAGGACACCTTTACAATGATCTTTTCTTACGCAAATAAATATACATTAAAATACCCCTTAAACATTGAAACAAAAATTGATCCAACTGAGGCCAATAAACTGAAAAAAGGAATGAAAAGTGAAGATAATCCGATTTATATCATAAATCAGATGAAATGGATATTCCTACCACATTAGAAGGGAAAGGCTCACCTGACCACTGAGATGGTTCTTCTAGTCCAAGTGATTCTCTGCTAATCCAGCCCCTCTGTGTCTGAAATAAAGGTGGTCATAGTCCTCTTTCTTCCAGGACAGTGCATACAACCAAGAATGGTAAGAAGCAATAATTTTGAAACCAGAAATTAATATGTTTGTGAGATTTAATGCATTCCTATTTTGAGGTGCTCTGGCACTATAGAAATGGCCCCGAATGCTATAGATTTGCCAAGAATCGTAGGACTGGAAGGGACCTCGAGAGGTCTTCTAGTCCAGTCCCCTTCACGCATGACAGGACTAAGGTTAGACAAACACTTATCTAAACTATGTCTGACAAGTGTTTGTCTAACCTGCTCTTAAAAATCTCCAGTGACTGAGATTCCATATCATCCCTAGGCAATTTATTTCAGTCCCTGACAGTTAGGAAGTTTTTCCTAATGTCCATCCTAAACCATGCTTGGCAGTTGGACCATGGACCTCACGGTTTAATGAGAACAATTTACCTCTCTCCTCCTTTTAACAATCTTTTATGTACTTGAAAACTGGTATGTCCCCTCTCAGTCTTCTTTTCTTCCGACTAAACAAACCCAATTTTTTCAATCTTCTCTCATGGGTCATGTTTTTCTAGATGTTTAATCATTTTTTTGCTCTTCTCTGGACTCTTTCCAGTTTGTCCACATACTTCCTGAAATGTGGCACCCAGAACTAGACACAATACTCCAGCAGAGGCCTTATCAGCATGGAGTAGAGCAAAATAATTTCTTCTCGTGTGTTGCTTACAACACTCCTGCTAATACATCCCAGAATGATGTTTGCAGTTTTTGTTGTTGTTTTTTTGGCAACATTGTTATTGTTGACTCATATTTGGCTTGCAATCCACTCTAACCTCCTGGATCCCTTTCTACAGTCCTCCTTCCTAGGCAGTCATTTCCCATTTTGTAAGTGTGCAACTGATTTGCTCCTTTCTAACTGAAGTACTTTGCATTTGTCCTTATTGAATTTCATCTTATTTATTTCAGACCATTTCTCCGGTTTGTCCAGATCATTTTTAATTTTATCCAATACTCCAAAGCACATGCAACCCTGCCCAGCTTGGTATTGTCTGCAAACTTTATAAATGTATTCTCTATGCCATTATTTAAATCACTGATGAAGATATTGAACAGAACAGGCCCCAGAACTGATCCCTGCAGGGCTCCACTTGTTATGCCCTTCCAGCTTGACTGTGAACTACTGATAACTACCCTATGGGAACAATTTTCCAACCAGTTATGCACCCACCTTATAGTAGCTCCATCTAGGTCGGGGTGGGCAAACTTTTTGGCCTGAGGGCCACATCAGGTTTCCAAAATTGTATGGAGGGCCGGTTAGGGGAGGCTGTCTCTCCCCAAACAGCCAGGTGTGGCCCGGCCCCCGCCTCCTATCCGACCCCACCCCGCTTCTCACCCCAACAGCCCAACCCGCGATTCCTGCCCCATCCACCACCCCCTGCTTCTTGTCCCCGACCACCTCCAGACTCCCCATCCCTGACTACCCCCTGCCGCCCCATCCAACCCCCCGTCTCATTCCTGACTGCCCCCCCCGGACCCTTGCCCCATCCAACCCCCCTGTTCCCCGCCCTTTGACTGTCCCGACCCCTATCCACACCCCCGCCCCCTGACCACCACCTTGAACTCCCCTGCCCTCTATCCAAGCCCCCCTGCCCCCTTACCACGCTGTCTGGAGCACCGGTGGCTGGTGGCACTACAGCTGCGCCGCCCACAGCACCGGGTCAGGCCGCGGCTCTGCAATGGCGCTGCCCGGCCGCCCAGAGTGCTGTGCTGGTGGTGTAGTGCGCTGAGGCTGTCGGGAGGGGGGACAGCAGGGGAGGGGCCAGGAGCTAGCCTCATGGGCCAGGAGCTCAGGGGCCGGGCAGGAGAGTCCTGCGGGCTGGATGTGGCCCGCGGGCTGTAGTTTGCCCATCTCTGATCTAGGTTGTATTTCCCTAGTTTGTTTGAGACAGTCATGCAAGACAGTATCAAAAGCCCTACTGAAGTCAAGATATATCGCATCTGCTGCTTCCCCCATGGACAAGGCTTGTTACCCTGACAAAGAATGCTACTAGGTTGATTTGACACTATTTGTTCTTGACAAATCCATGCTGACTGTTACTTATTCCCTTATTATCTTCTGGGTGTCTGCAAATTGATTGCTTAGTTATTTGCTCCATTATCTTTCCAGGTACTGAAGAAATAAAGAAAATCTCAAGTATTTCCAAGTATCTAGGCAGTTATTGTTCCAGACCCCATTAAATTGGTTTAAAAATCTCAATGATGATTAGGCAGTTAATTTTGTGGTTTACTGTTTTTCATGTTGACCAGTATTCTCATCTTTTCCTTGTGCACCCCACATCTGTTTTTTCTACCTGTTCTCTATAGTCTTTGTCACAGTTTGAGGGGCTCTATGGTCTGCTCCAGGAATGCCCCTGAGGTCTCAGGCCTCTAGCCTTCACATTTCTCTGGGCAGGGACCTGAGTTTCCCTCACTCACCCATGTTAACTGTTATTGTTTAGAAGTCCTCCCAGATTTTCTGATTCTTTGCCCAATCATAATTCACTTAATCTATGTAAGATCCCTTCTCATAACACAATTGGCATTGCCCATGCATGTAAATCAGCACTTTTTAGAGGGTGAGAATGGCTTTTGCCACTTAGACAGTGAAAGCAGGCACAATGTAAAGGGGACTTAGGGCAAATGAGAACAGGCCTGATATTTATAGGCCAATAGTTAGTATAACTTGTGATGTTGTTTAAAAAGCAGAAATCCTTAATTCTGTATATAAAATGCCATGTGTATTAATGGTCTAATTTATCCTCCGTCTATATGAAATGTGCATTATCCATTAACACAGCTATCTTTACAAAAAGAGGGTATTTTTCTGTCTTTGAAATGTATTATAGATTAGACAGACACAATCAAGATGCCCTGATTCCAGCAGATATCCTGACTACACTTGGGATTAAATTTTAGATTGTATTTTATATCAGGATGCATTACTCCATATTTTTGTCTTTATAGGCTGCAAACCTTCAGATATTATCAGCTTTTTCAGTGTTTAGGTTTTATGTAAAGTTCAGATATTTCTGGGGGAAAACAGACATTAAAAGATTAAGCTCTGAGTAATTCTTATGAGAACTGCAGAATTGCTGTAACAGACAGGAACAACGAACAGTGAAATAATAGACGTATATAACAAAAGAAAATGTCCAAAGCATCGTATTAATGGTTAACAGCCACTTAATAGACTCATAACATCGATAAACTACAAATATTTCCTAGAAAATCCTTTATTATTATCAGTGTTTGTTTAAAAAATGCCATTTGCATTGCCATGCACTAGATATATGCCATATGTTTTAGCTCTTCATAAATAATCATAATCACTCATTTCCTATTAAAAGGGAACTCCAAAGTGCTCAAAAAAGGGGTTTCTATCCTTGAATGCTCATTTATAAAGATGGAATTGTAACATCCTCTAAAAGAAAATTTGTACTTTATTTTTCACTTGGAAATATGAGGTGGTATTTTTACTCGGGGATCCTTTGGAAGACCGGAGAACTGAAGGGGTTAGTGACATTGCAATATTTTTATTAGATTTGTTCCACTTTCATTAGTGGAGAATTTAGGTGCCTAACTTTTTATATTAAAAAAAAAATAAAAAAAAAGAAAGAAAAGTCAGTGAGCGCTAACTACATGAACCCTCCTCTTAATGTTGTTTTACATTATTACAGCATCTTTCACTTCAAAGATCCCAGCATGTTTCACAAACCCACTACATAGCAAGACAGTTGACAGAAAACATTGCTAGACAATGGTGAAGGAAGATTTACTATAATGGCCACAAGGAGAGGCATGCCTAGCCCATGGCAGATGCAGTGTAATCTGGTACTAACTACAGTCTCCTTCACCAGTGTGCCTGTAGCAAGGAGACTGTGTGGCGTATAAGCTCCTACATTGGTTGTATACAGCGGAGGATCATCCTTGGATGAGGGTGTTCCTCTCTGGGCTATTTGTTCAGCTTTTGTAGCTGAAACAATGCAGCACAAGTAGGTGCAATGTACCCTAGGATCTGACCTTATTGCACTTATTATGAGCTAAGCCTTATATGAGACAGAAAAGGAAGTCATTTCAGAGCTAATTACATTCCAGTATATTTGAGAGTACAAATTGCCCAAAATATACATGGAGAAAATTTAGGATAACACCAAATGAATGACCGATAACAGATGTTACTAAATCACCTACTGCTGTCTGAATAGAACCCTACAGTGCTAATGACTTGTTTGAGGATTCATCAGCACAAATACATTGTTTCAGTTTGATTGTGTAGCTGGTTCAAAAGAGGGAATCACAAAATATTCCGTGATTTATTATGTGTGCATGCCACTAGCATAAATATAGAGTGCAGTAATGGAGGGAGCTACTACATGTTAAAACATTACACATTAGTTTCTTTTCTGTACATAAGAAATTGGCTGTCTTAATTTAAAAACAGACTTTTTTTTTTCTTTTTAAAGATTGTGGCCTAAATTTGGGCAAAGAATAGAGTGATTACTCACGTGAGTAAAGCAAGCAAATATGGCCCAGTGTATTCAATAAAGAAAACAGATATTCAATCAAGAAGAAATAAAATAGAGTTGTTGATAAAAAGCAAGACCAGATGATATGCATCTCAGAGAATTAGCTAGCAAATTTAGTGGACCCACCAGCCTGGGGAATCGGGAACAATGGAGAAAAAGTCAATGTGATACTGATATTCTAAGAAGGAAAAAACAAATCCTAGGAATTACTATCTGGTAAATTTTACTTTAATCCCTAGAAAAAGGATAGAACAAATATGGGGGTGGGCGGGGCGGGAGGGGAGAGTCTGCAAACATCTAGATAAGACAATAGAATCAGGAGCAAACCCAGTAAAAGTACACAGTATAAAGAACAAATTAGAATATATAAATGTGAATGTTTCTTTGGATCGTATTACACTGTCTGAATTCCTTTCCTCCACTAATTTTGTAATGTGCAGTTGGACTTCAGTAAAACGTTTCCTACTCAAAAAATTTATATTAATTCCAATTGGTTAGGTTATGAACATTCATATGAAATGAACATTGCTAAAGGGCTATGGATAATGTCCTGTACCTGCAGGCATGGTTGTCTCAGCTACTGGCCAGAGGACAGCTCAGTCACATCCCTGCTTCTCTGCCCCATGTGGAGGGCCTGGTTGGGGAAAAGAGACATGACTGGAGCACTGCTGTGCTCTGGCAGTCCCTGGCTGCTGGAATGGCCCCTTTGGGCCATTGGCAACTGGGAGCAAGTTATTTCAGCCATGATACTGTTCTAAGGGCTTGTCTACATGGGACATGCTGAAAAACTAAGGCAACTCGCCTAGAGGTGTGATGTCAATGTATATAAATTAAGCAGTGTTAAATTACGAAAGTGGAAGCTCTCCAAGGACAATTAAGGCCATGTCTACACTACAAACTTTGACTGACACAAGTTACATCAGCATAAAACTGCCGCAGTTAGTATATTGCTTGTGTGTGTGAATACTTAGTTCCTTGAGTAGGCACTGCACATGCTCACCAGGAGTGCCTGTGTCGATGCGTAGTGTGGTGCACAATGGGTTGGTATCCCAGTATGCAACTCGCCACCATCCAATGTGCTGTATTTTGGGAAGTTTTGACACATAGGCAGAAACGAGTTGCACAGGTGACTGGAGCAAAGGGTCAAGTTACTAGCATGCAACTTTGTCCATTTCATAATCTCATCCATATCCCACAATGTTCACACCTTTTAAAAAAAATCCCACAAATCTGCATGGACCTCGTCAGCTCTGCCAGAAGCATAGAACCTGTGCAGTTCTGCCCCGTTGTCATGAGTGTTACAGCACAGGACATACAATCCTCCACTATTTGCAAACTGCAAAAGCCACCACATCTACAGGGAATGTGATGATTTTGTGGAGGACAGGTTGCTGTGAGACATAGCGAAAACCCGTTCAAGGTTGTTGGCATTCTTGGAGCAGCTGCAGATGGTAGAGCACCACTTCTTGGTCTGAGAAACGGGTATTGACTGGTTGAATCACATCATAATGGAGGCTTGGGAATATGAGCAGTGGCTGCAGAAATTGTGGATGCCAAAAGCCACATTTTTGAACCTGTGTGCTGAGCTGGTCCCAGACTGACAGCTGCTCTGACAGTGGAGATGCGAGTGGCAGTTGCACCGTGGAAACTTGCAGTGCTGGATTGCTACTTGTCGGTGAGAAATCATTCTGAAGTTGGAAAAATCCATTGTGGGGACTGTTATCATGCAAATGTGCAAGCCCATTAATTGTTTCCTGGTATGCAGGATTGTGACTCATGGCAAGTTGCAGGACATAATGGATGGATTTGCAGCTAAGGAGTTCCTGAACTGAGGTGAACAATAAATGGCATGCTTTCCCTATTTTGGCACCAGCCCACCTTGCTCCAGCATATATCAACAGACAGGCTATTTTAGTATGGTTAAGGAAGTGTTGGTGGATCATCGGGGATGTTTCACCGACATCAGTGTTGGTTGGTCAGGGAAGGTGCATGAGGCGCAAGTATCTTTAAGAACACAGGTCTGTTCAGAAAGCTGCAAGCAGAGACTTCCTTTCCCAACTGGGGATTACCATTGGTGACATTGAAATGCCAATAACGATGCTGGGGGGGGGACCCAGCCTACCCCTTGCTATTCTGGCTATTCCAGTTTTTGATCCCTTAGACACCGGAGTTCACAAATGTGACCAGAGCTGTCAGTGTCTGGCATCGTAGGACAGCTGCAGGAAGACTGTTAGGGTCAACCTAGGTAACGCAGTGTCTACATATTCCATGGCTTTATGCCATCGAGGGAGGTGGTGTTACTTTGTCACTGTAATGGGGTGCTTACATCAGTGGAAGACAAACTTAAGCGTAGACAGATGCACAACTGGGTTGACACAAGGTGGCTTATGTCGACCTAACTCTGTAATGTAGCCCAGGCCTCAGTTACAGTGAACCTAGACCAGTGGTTCTCAAAGCCGATCCACTGCTTGTTCAGGGAAAGCCCCTGGCGCGACGGACCAGTTTGTTTACCTGCTGTGTCCGCAGGTTCGGCCGATCGCGGCTCCCACTGGCTGCGGTTCGCCGCTCCAGGCCAATGGGGGCGGCGGGGAGCGGCACGAGCCAAGGGACGTCCCTTGTCATGGCCTTTGGCTCGTGCTGCTTCCCACCGCCCCCATTGGCCTGGAGCGGAGAACCGCAGCCAGTGGGAGCCGCGATCGGCCGAACCTGCGGACACGGCAGGTAAACAAACTGGTCCGTCATGCCAGAGGCTTTCCCTGAACAAGCGGCGGATAGGCTTTGAGAACCACTGACCTAGACCACTTTACTCCTGAATCAGAGCACCCATACAGAGGGTTAAAACACTAACTTATGTCCATGAAGGTATGAAGTAAATTTTCCTTAACTTTCCTGCATGTCCCCATGTCCTGACTCTCATGTAGGGCTGTTTTTAGGGTCCGAGAGCTGTAAAGGTGAAGTAGAAGGACTTGAGTCCTTTCCTTACCCCCTCCCCCGCCAGGCTCCAGTGCAAAGTGCAGCTTGGCCAGCCCAAGTATTGGAACCCATTCCCTTCAGAGGAACTACTCTTGAGTTCTATCAATGTAGCAGAGGAGAATCCGGCCCATGGCATCACTGCAGGCCAGCATGTACAGAGGCCATTTGGGGCAGAAGAAAGTCTTAAATTGTTAGGCCTCTAATCTGCTTTATTGAATTAGTAAAGTTTCTTCATCACTGTACTGGAGGACTGAATTTCTTAAAGGTGCAGAACTAGTATTTCAAATACAAACCATACACTTAAAATAAACATATCACAAATAAACAGAAATTTATTTAGATTAACCAGGCAACATTGTCCCCTAGTTGCATTTTTGTAGCCCGATTCCAAGGAGTATCAGAAGAATTCAAAGATGAGCTTCATACACTCAGTGAGAACTGAGCTCCCTGGAGACCTCAGTCCTGATTGTTGACACAGTCTCCTCCATTTATACTAGTTCAACACTGGGCCAGAGAGCAGATTCATTCCTAAAACTTGCCCTTCCTGTACCAACATGGCCAACTGCACCCCAAGGACTACATATAGGGAAGGACAGCTTTAGTCTTCACAGCTGGGAGCTGCAGCTAGGATGTGCTGAATTAACCTCAGTATGGCATAGCCTCCCCTCCCTTGGGGTTTTGCTGTCTGTCTGGGGCCTCCTGCTGAAGGAGAGGTAGCAGGTGCCTTGTGCTATAGAATCCTGTCTTCCGGCAGCCTTTCCATCATAGGGAATCCTGCAGTGTGTTGAAACAGAAACCAGAAACAACAGAAACCAAGCATGAATTTGGCCCTTAGGGATTGCATTAGTGTAACTGAGAACAGATTTTTGTCCAGATTCTCTCTTTAAGAGATAATGGGAAACATTTGTTCCGCTATGTACAAAACCTAATTACTCAACAAAATATTTTGACCGTTCATGGCCATTGTTGCTGTAGTTGATCATTTCAAACCAATGTTAGGAAAAATAGAGTCCTGGCTACACTGTGACCCACTCTCACTAGGGTCTCTTATTGGGCCAGAACTCTAATGGTTATTTTGGTGGATCAAGCAAAGGCACATGCCAGAGATCAATGGCCACCTTCTTTGATAGGTTCATCATGCCCAGTCATACCCTATCTCCTCCATATGTCCAACTTCTAAGGGTAAACAAATAAGCAGAAAATAATAATGGAAATAGACTACATATGGTCAGATGCCCCATTAATTACACATCATTCCAAATCTTAGTAATGGACTAAAACGGGTTCTCAAACGGGTTCTCAGGACCCCTCAGGGGGGTTATTACATGGGGTTATTACATGGGGGGGGGCGCGGAGTGGCGTGCACGAGAGCTGTCAGCCTCCACCCCAAATCCCGCTTTGCTTCCAGCATTTATAATGGTGTTAAATATATAAACAAGTGTTTTTAATTTATAAGGGGGGGGTGTCACACTCAGAGGCTTGCTTTGTGAAAGGGATCACCAGTACAATAGTTTGAGAACCACAGGACTAAAATGTTTGGGTTTTTAATGAAATATTAAGATATCTACAAGGTCAAAAAGAATGTGAAATAAGTTCCCTCATTCAAACCATATGGAGAGACAGTTTATACTGTGAGTGTATAGTTATCCTCTGTGAAGGGTATTTTCTCCTATTTCCTTCCATTTTAGTGCTATTTATATGATCCCCTCCCAAAAGTATGAAGCTTAAGTTACTGCTTCTGTTGTGAAAGGTGTCTTGTAATAGGATAATTACAGTTCCCATACTGGATTGTATTTATGTTGTCCATATCCTGACTTTGAGTGATCTCAGTATTTCTCCCATACATACATTTGCCACCAGGGTACTTAATCACACCATCCTGCCATTGATTTTATTCAAACTTCCGGTTGACTGCACATGGAATGACAGCAGGATATGAGTCGGCATAGATCAGTCAGTACTACATGTGATTTTCTGAATACCAAATTTCCTACATGACTGCAGCTCAACACTTGTAAAGTGTACTGCTTGCTGATTTCGTTAAAGGGCCATTGTGCTTCTATAAACCATTCCTGTGTAGCTGGGGGTCAAGTCTGAAATTAATTCAATTGTGCATTTGGGAGCTCTGTCATACATGTAGTGAAGTATGAACAGGTCTGAACATGTGGATACAATGAAAAAACTGAACTGATTTAAAAATTATTCTCCCACTTGCACTGAAAACGTTGCAGCACTTATCCCCAGAAAATTGGTTTGTTCTCTTTCTTAATATCCTGCTAGCTGAGCCAGTTCACAATCTGAATTCAACAGCAGCAGTTAGAATTTCATTGTTAAGCTTTTAAACTTTAGTATTTTTGTAGTTTATACTTTTTATATTATATAAATGCTACCTGCTAATAGTCCCAAGATAAAAATCTCTGTATGGGATTTTGAAAAAGCAAATGATAGTCTATGTAATTTTATATATATATATATATATATATATATATATATATATAAAAACTCATTTTTTTTATTTTATATACATTAATTAACAGTGCTCCCAAATGCACAGACATCCATATAATACAGCACAGACTGTCACTTGCTTTTTCAAAACACTATATATATATTTTTGTGTGTACAGCCATTGGTAAATCTGAATTTAATTAAATCTTCTGTTTTTTTTTAACCTCTTCCCTGTATGAACTCTTTAAACTGGTTTCCTAATGGCTTGAGTTGCAAAATCTATTACCTTGTAGTAAAAGATAATTTAATTGACCGTGTCTGGAGGAGCAGGACTGTTAGATGCATTAATGTAACAAAGTATTTTTAAAGAGGGTATTCTGCACAACGGTTATTGCAGGGCTGCTTTCCAGGTCCGGCTGAAAACTTCCAAAAATGAACTTTAAACTCTCAACATTGTGGCTATTGATTCTCTTTTGCTATGCTATCTTCCTTTTTAAGTGTGGTTCCTAATCTGAAAAGTGACTATGTACAAACAGCATCTTACTGAACAGATCATTGTTCATATTCTGACTTTAGTCACAAAAGTAAGTTTTTGACCTTGTTAGCACTTCAACATCAGTACAGTAAGAAGAGAATGACCTAGAGTCCATTCCTTTTTATAGGTCTGTCCAGAAAACAAGAATTCTGTTTTGTGAAAAAATTGAGCCTTCAAAATTTGGTTTTGTCCCGCATTGGAATGAAAACTAGATCTTTTTTTTTTTTCTTTTTTTATGAAAAAACACAAGAGAGACTTGCTCCAAATCAGGTAGCAGAGTTAAACCTAGGTCTCCCACCTCTTAGATCAGAGCCCTATCTTTTAGGCTATTGGTTATTCTAAGCTAGTGACTTCTCTTAGTTTCTCAGGTTTGTCCTGAACCTATCTCGACAAATCAGCATTTTCTGAGAAGAGAACATTTAGTCAAAAAATTGCTGATCATCTCTATTTTTTGATGCACAATCGAAGCTGAATTACAAAATTGTTTACTATGTTCCAATTTTAGTGACCATAAACTGCACTTGACAACCCCACTGAAGACACTTGGTCACATTCTGCTGTCTATTTACACAGGGCAAAATCAGAGGAGTTACTTTACTCTTTCACTGCTGTAAAAGAGATTAGAATCTGGTGCAATTATTTTTTTAATTTTGTCACTGAGAGGTTTCAAAGTATGTTTTCTTTAGATGACATTGAAGAAAAGGGGTCCTTTTATGCTGTTCCAGTGGCACTGGAACAAGGGTGAAATGGGTAACTTGCGGCATTTTCCCAACACAGAGGTGGCATAGTGTCAACAAAGACAACAATACACCATAGGGGAATGTCTGGGGTGGGAAGAAGAGTGGCCAAAATGGTCTGTAGTTCAGCTATTCCAGGCTGCAGAGCACACCATGTGAAATGTGGGTAGAAAGCTGGCTAGATTGTCGGGCTCAACTGGTAGTTATCAATGGCTCCATGTCTAGTTGGCAGCCGGTATCAAGTGGAGTGCCCCAAGGGTCGGACCTGGGGCCGGTTTTGTATCTTCATAAATGATCTGGAGGATGGTGTGGATTGCACTCTCAGCAAATTTGCGGATGATACTAAACTGGGAGGAGTGGTAGATACGCTGGAGGGGAGGGATAGGATACAGAAGGACCTAGACAAATTGGAGGATTGGGCCAAAAGAAATCTGATGAGGTTCAATAAGGGTAAGTGCAGGGTCCTGCACTTAGGACGGAAGAACCCAATGCACAGCTACAGACTAAGGACCGAATGGCTAGGCAGCAGTTCTGCGGAAAAGGACCTAGGGGTGACAGTGGACGAGAAGCTGGATATGAGTCAGCAGTGTGCCCTTGTTGCCAAGAAGGCCAATGGCATTTTGGGATGTATAAGTAGGGGCATAGCGAGCAGATCGAGGGACGTGATCGTTCCCCTCTATTCGACATTGGTGAGGCCTCATCTGGAGTACTGTGTCCAGTTTTGGGCCCCACACTTCAAGAAGGATGTGGATAAATTGGAGAGAGTCCAGCGAAGGGCAACAAAAATGATTAGGGGTCTGGAACACATGAGTTATGAGGAGAGGCTGAGGGAGCTGGGATTGTTTAGCCTGCAGAAGAGAAGAATGAGGGGGGATTTGATAGCTGCTTTCAACTACCTGAAAGGGGGTTCCAAAGAGGATGGCTCTAGACTGTTCTCAATGGTAGCAGATGACAGAACGAGGAGTAATGGTCTCAAGTTGCAGTGGGGGAGGTTTAGATTGGATATTAGGAAAAACTTTTTCACTATGAGGGTGGTGAAACACTGGAATGCGTTACCTAGGGAGGTGGTAGAATCTCCTTCCTTAGAGGTTTTTAAGGTCAGGCTTGACAAAGCCCTGGCTGGGATGATTTAACTGGGAATTGGTCCTGCTTCGAGCAGGGGGTTGGACTAGATGACCTTCTGGGGTCCCTTCCAACCCTTATATTCTATGATTCTATGATTCTATGAAATAATGCGAGGCTGTCAGAGTTAGAGCAACCCCAGGGAGCAGAATCAGTACCTAGCAGTTCCAGAATCCCAATTCAAAGGTGACGTAAAGCCACCTCCTCCTTGGGCAGTGCCTCCTGAGACTCATAGCTCAAAACTGGGGCCAACATTTCTGAGTGGCAATTAGAAGTAGCTTGAGACCATTTGGACTGTTGAGAGTCTACACGCTATTTGTGCTATTCTTTGTGCTGGAGTGAGCTGTCAGAAACGGGGGAAGTTCCCACTCCTGACTACTTGTCTGCTCTCTCAGAGATGGCTCACAAGGGAGTGTTCAGCTATTTTGTGATTATAGTATTTTTCTCTGGTAATTTCTATGGCATGTTAGCCTGCCTCCTACATCAGCTCCTGAATGACAACTGACATTTTTTCTTCATGAAAGGAATTTTTAATGGGCTCTACCATAGCTGGAACTAGCCATCTTGTGTGGAAAATTCAGGATGTGAGTCCTCAACAGTAGGAGAGCTTAGGACCTCAGTAGCTCTCCATATCTTCTAGGGCCACATCAAGAGTCATTTAATCGGAGCAGGACGTGTTCATCCCAGATAGCTACAGAAGGGTAAAATTTTCCAAAAAACAACTACCATAGTCTGTATCCTTCAGTCAAATCCATGCCCTGTTGTTAATGAAACTCCTGTTTCATTTTCACTCATTTAGTTCCTGCTACCTTAAAGTGAAAGGGAAAAAAGAGTAGTCGCCAAAGGTGATAACTACTTCTCTCTCTTGGAAGGAATAAAGAGGAAAAAGAACTCACAGATCCAGATTTCAGTTGCTTCAGGAGTTGCTTTTCCAAAGACAACACCTTTGTGACTTAGGTAATACCTTTAAAATGACATGGGGGAACTTAAAAACCTGAAAAGTGTTAATATCAAAGAGAAACTAATCATCACTGGGATAGCAGGGAATCTTTAAACTACTATTCCTCACATTCCTTTTGATAGAAAATAGTTCTTGAAAGTCTTCACTAGTTTTAAAAATGTATTTAGCATTTTTTGTTATGGAGAATAATGTATGAATATTCAACTTTTATGCAGTAGCACTTTTATCCAAGGATATCAAAGTGCTTTAAAAACATTCAGTTCTCACAACATCTCTGTGAAAAAGAGAGAGGGAAACCAAGGCAGAGAAAGGGTAGCTGGTGGTGTTCAAAGTCACACAGAAAGCTTTTGAAAAAGCCAGCAATAAAACCAGGTCTCTTGACTCCTTATGACTAAAGCACAGGACTAGACCAGCCTTACTTGGTGTTCTTCCTGAAGGCTACCAGGCATGTGAAATACCTAGGACACTATGTTGCTTGAAAAGAGAACTGAACAAATACCTTGTCTTTTAAAGGCTCATATCTGGGACCATCATCCCTGCTCTATCATTTAAAAAATGAAAGTTAATATGTATTTGATGCAATTTGGCGCTATGACATTTTGAGCAGAATGGCAATGACAGGAAAACTAGTCCTCTGCAGTGAGCAGCAGCTACCTGAACCATCCTACAGTGAATCAAACTCTTCCCAACTCTCCAAATCCACCTCCTCCTAGAGGGATGGCTGAAAGGGAACCTAAGTCAGAAGGTTATTTACAGGTGGGCACTGGAGACACTTGAAGAAAGTGACACTCAGGATCAGTTTTTACCTTATTGCACCAAGTGCAGTTCTGTTATGGAGAGTGGGGGAATTGCCTTTGATGTGCCAGTTCTTACTACCGGCTATTAGTGACAGCAAGAGCCAATTCCTTTTGCCCTGGTGGTGTGAGCAGGCATATCTTTTCTTCACCCATTCCCTTCTCTTGCAGATGGCTCAGAGTCAGATTGGCTACCTGGATACTAGACGAATTGCTGCTGAATGATGTAAGGCTGTCTTCTACATAGAGTTTAGCATGCTCTCTTCTTTGGCTTAAAGGCTCTGCACTGCAGATTAGGAATTGAGCACCAGATCTCCTGCATGCCATCAGAGCCACTGCACCATCCCTTCTGGATTAGTTTTGAAAGTTTTGCTGAGCAATTTCAAAGCAGGCTTTATTTTAAGTGTCCTTCCAAACAAGAGAGAATCCTGATGTTTTCTATTTTAAAAATCCAACCCAACAGTGTCATCCTTGTTGTGGGTCAGAAGGTCTTGTAAAAGGCCATGGACCAGCTTCCACACTGACTTCCATCCTCTGTAACCCCACTGGCATCAGTAGGGCTCCATGGGTGTAAATCAGTGCAGAATGTGACCCCAGAATCTTAAAAACGCTATTGATTTGGGTATTAAACTACACATCCATTTTCTTCAGCAGGACTTAAGTTCCCATCTGCCAATTAAACATCTTGAGATAGTTTTAGCTCTCTGCTGTAATCAGAGAGCTGCCAGTGTTGGTATTCTGGTGTGTCTATTGGTACCTGATCTGAATGCCAGTAACTATGCAAAGCTGTGTTTAAAAGAACCAGGTTTCTTTCCACCTCCACCCAGAAATGTCGGGATTGAGTTCGACAGACTGCTTGGGTCTCACTGAATTAGTTCCAAGCTTCAGTTCCCCACAAGGTAGTGTCTCTTGTTGCTAAGCAATTTTGTAGCCACAGCCAATGAGACTTTAAGATAGTCTTTCTTTTTGACAGAGATCATGTTCCCCTGGTGAGCCTTTTCATAGCAATGCTGAATAACAGCCAATGGGCTGTGTAGTCAGTGGAATTACTCCAGAATTGAATTTGGCCCAAAGAGTCATATCCTATAAGGTGCTAAGCACCCTTGATTTCACCACCTCAGATGTCACTTGGTGTCTTGCAGAAATAGTCTCACAGGAGGGTCAGCTTAGTCCCCTCCTACGTTTCATTCACTCTCAAGTGGGAGATCTGAATTGGAGAGTGGAGCCAAGACAGCCTTAATTTTGTCTTTTAGCATAACTAAGCTGTATAGAGGAAGAAAATCACATTAACCATGTTTTACAGATGGGGAAACTGAGGCACAGAGTCACGTGGCCCGCTTTTCAGAAGCACTCGGAACCCATAACTGGGGCTAGATTTTCAAGCAAGCTCAGCTCCCAAATAAGTGGTCAGATTTCAGAAGGACAAATAGCTCAATGTGCTGAGCTTTTCAGAAAAAGCTGGCCATAAGTGACATGTTGGCTAGGTGCGGAGCTCTTCAGAAATCCCGCCCTGCTTCTGGATGCTGAGCACTTGAAAAACTGGCCACAAGTGATATGAGGTGAGCCAGTGGCAGAGAGATGGGAATAGAATTTATACCTCCTGTCTCCCAGGCTCATACTCAACCGGTGAACCATGCTACTTCCCTCCCCGGCCCCCTACGTTACAAAACCTGCGTCTTAGAGAGAAGACTTCATCATCATTAAAAATATCAACACGCACTGCACACTGTAACAAGTGTAAAGACTAAAAGCATTATAAGTGGGTTATGGCAATCTTTGTCTCTTAGCACCACCCCTGCAGATGCTCATTTCCTAAACCCACTCCAGTCCAATGCTTGTAGTTAGCCTTCTCCATGAAACAAGGGGCTTGCTTAATTGCAGTATAGACTCAACTGACTTTTGCTTTAATCTCTTTTTGGCTGCCTGTGCACCACCTTCTAACCCGACTGCATGGTCTGTGCCTGCACAGTACATTTAATTTCTTTTCAAAGCAATCATTGCACAGAGTCATTTATTAGTAAGTCAATTATCTAAGCGTGGACAGTATGCTTGGTGCAGTGCAAAAAACCAGAAAGGAAGATGTGTTCTGACTTGAGAAGCCTATAGTCTAAATGGACAGACAATGCACTGGGAAAACCAGAGGCTTTTTAGGTTGTCTGGCATTTTGATAATTTAAATCTTTCTCTTTCAGTGAAACGGGTTGTCTTGGTTTGTCTCACAAGAGAGGAGAGGCCTCAGGAGGGATCTGAATGAGGATGGGATGAATGTTTAAGCACACAGGAGGGTATTCTCCGTGTAGAACTTTGCCAAGGCTAGAAAGAAACTAATCCATGCTCAAGTCAGACTAATCCTGCTCCCATTAAAGAGTGTTGTTATTGTCTTTAATAGGAGGAGGATCTGTCCCCAAAAGTAAAATCCGGAATTCCTGGCTCCTTGTCCTCTGCTCGGATCACTGAAACAGCCCTTGTTACCTAGTAAATAGTGAACTGCCTCTGGCCAACAAAACTAAGGTTACACAGTTCACCCAAATGTTTTCATTTAATAGTTATTGTGTACAAACAATTAATTGTGAAATATTGAAAATACATGCATATAAATTCCAACAAAATTGGAGCTAGGAATAATACTATCTCAGAATTCAGTGTCTTTCCTCCACCCATTTCTTTCAAAGTGCTTTCCTCCCCACCTGATACAACAAAAGTGGATGAGTCACATGTGATTCCGTTTATTGTTTCCTAAGAGTTATCAAGAGAACAGCCCCACTGTATTTTTCAAACATTTTTATCAACAGTCGTCAGAGGTGACCATACAAAAAAGAAAGCGCGTTGACCCATATGGAAGCATGTATTAGTACACTTCCAATATATTTAGTATGGAAATCTTTAGCTTGGGTTCTTCCCTGTGAAATAAATCAAGAGAAGGTTCTAGAAATGTAAGCTGGACTTCTGATTAATATCTGGATGTGTTTTTAGTCACTGAACATTTGTTAAATGTAAAGTACTAGTAAGATTTATACTTTAAATATTGATACCCAGGGTCTTTTCCAAGTGAAAGAATTTTATGGCTGGCAGTGGTTAATTTCTCATTTTAAATTCTCAGACAAATTTCCTGTTAGATGTTGATTTTAGAGTGTTAGATGACAGCATGATGCCACTTGGGGATTGTTTGAGCTTGAGCCACAAATTTTTGTTGCAGATCTGAGATTTCCCAAAGTTTAGGGATGCTCAGTTCTGGAGTTTGAGTTCAGCCTATTAGGAGAACAGGGTTCCTTCACAAAGTTTGAATCTAAATCTGGAATCAGACTTTCTTTTGATTTGGAGATTTCTGGATTCTAGGATTAATTTGGAGCCGTCTCGAGTCAAAGCAATATTATGCATCTGATTTAAATAGAGAAAAGTCAGTAAATGTCAATGAACGTTCAGGTTTATCTCATTGAATTGTTCCTGGGTATTCCATGATAACACTCATAAGACCACCAATGTAAAGCACTGGCATCCAGAAGTCAGTTATGATTCAACTTTCAGCCTCATCATCAGATTTTCTTGCTGCTTATCAGCGCACTTGAGAACTTTAACTTCATTGATACCTAAATGCACTTGGTAAGTACAGCAAAATACACCTAGCTGCTTGCAAGTGACATGCCATTTTTTACCTAACTAATTGAGGTTTTCCTGCAGTGCTCATGGCTGTAGAATCTGAGAATCTTTGATCCTGAGAGTTCAAAAAAATGATCGTATTCTTCTGCTCCACAGAGGCTGCAGCAGGAAACTGTGCCAAAAGGATTAATATTCATTTACATGGAGTTTGAGTGTGCCCGAACCATATAGTTTTAAAAATTAAAGGTGTTTTGTCTAGAACTTGTCAACAAAAACATCTGACTAACGCTGCTTGTAGAATAAACCAAGTAAATAAATACGCCTGGGCTAAAAGGCCCTGGAGACTAACCTTGAGCTCTCAGATGTCAGGTCTGTACGAACAGGCTTGACGGTGTGCATCACACTTTTAGACATCACCTTGAAGCTGATTTATACCAACTTTGCAGTTTCAGAGCCAATTCCCTCAGTGCTTTAAGGCTGGATTGGATGCTGTGCTCCTTTTGGTATATACACAGACAACAGGGAGAGGTCTTCAATGCAGAAAATGGTACGACAAACTGAATAGGGTGATGGAAGTCCATACGTATTTTGTTTTCACATCATGTTCAAGCCTTTGCATTGAGGAGATGAGAACGTCAAATGCTGTGCTCAGGCTACTGTTGGGTAAGGTGAGTAAACAGGGGCCCTTATCCCTGTTTGGGTTTCCTACTTCAGTTAAAACAAAAACTGTCTGAAGCCTGATTATTTAACTTCCAGCATTTAGCTGCTACTTTAACAGCCCCAACAGGCCTTTCACTAATCTCTTTGTTTTGGTAGCAAAATATCTAACATCTACCAGGATGAGAGGATAGAATGCACAAAGCTTTGGAAACAAGCAGGGAGAACTGGAGGTCCTGGTGGTGTCAAGGAATTATGACGTGATTGGAATAACAGAGACTTGGTGGGATAACTCACATGACTGGAGTACTGTCATGGATGGTTATAAACTGTTCAGGAAGGACAGGCAGGGCAGAAAAGGTGGGGGAGTAGCACTGTATGTAAGGGAGCAGTATGACTGCTCAGAGCTCCGGTACGAAACTACAGAAAAACCTGAGTGTCTCTGGATTAAGTTTAGAAGTGTGAGCAACAAGAGTGATATAGTGGTGGGAGTCTGCTATAGACCACCGGACCAAGGGGATGAGGTGGATGAGGCTTTCTTCCGGCAGCTCACAGAAGCTACTAGATCACACGCCCTGGTTCTCATGGGTGACTTTAATTTTCCTGATATCTGCTGGGAGAGCAATACAGCGGTGCATAGATAATCCAGGAAGTTTTTGGAAAGCGTAGGGGACAATTTCAAGTGCTAGAGGAGCCAAGTAGGGGGGGGAGCTTTTCTTGACCTGCTGCTCACAAACTGGGAAGAATTCGTGGGGGAAGCAAAAGTGGATGGCAATCTGGGAGGCAGTGACCATGAGTTGGTTGAGTTCAGGATCCTGACACAGGGAAGAAAGGTAAGCAGCAGGATACGGACCCTGGACTTCAGGAAAGCAGACTTCGACTCCCTCAGGGAACAGATGGGTAAGATCCCCTGGGGGACTAACATGAAGGGGAAAGGAGTCCAGGAGAGCTGGCTGTATTTCAAGGAATCCCTGTTGAGGTTACAGGGACAAACCATCCCGATGTGTCAAAAGAATAGTAAATATGGCAGGCGACCAGCTTGGCTTAATGGTGAAATCCTAGCAGATCTTAAACATAAAAAAGAAGCTTACAAGAAGTGGAAGGTTGGACATATGACCAGGGAAGAGTATAAAAATATTGCTCGGGCATGTAGGAATGAAATCAGGAGGGCCAAATCGCACCTGGAGCTGCAGCTAGCAAGAGATGTCAAGAGTAACAAGAAGGGTTTCTTCAGGTATGTTGGCAACAAGAAGAAAGCCAAGGAAAGTGTGGGCCCCTTAATGAATGAGGGAGGCAACCTAGTGACAGAGGATGTGGAAAAAGCTGATGTACTCAATACTTTTTTTGCCTCTGTCTTCACGAACAAGGTCAGCTCCCAGACTGCTGCGCTGGGCATCACAACATGGGGAATAGATGGCCAGCCCTCAGTGGAGAAAGAGGTGGTTAGGACTATTTAGAAAAGCTGGACGTGCACAAGTCCATGGGGCCAGACGAGTTGCATCCGAGAGTGCTAAAGGAATTGGCGGCTGTGATTGCAGAGCCATTGGCCATTATCTTTGAAAACTCGTGGCGAACGGGGGAAGTCCCAGATGACTGGAAAAAGGCTAATGTAGTGCCCATCTTTAAAAAAGGGAAGAAGGAGTATCCTGGGAACTACAGGCCAGTCAGCCTCACCTCAGTCCCCGGAAAAATCATGGAGCAGGTCCTCAAAGAATCAATCCTGAAGCACTTACATGAGAGGAAAGTGATCAGGAACAGTCAGCATGGATTCACCAAGGGAAGGTCATGCCTGACTAATCTAATCGCCTTCTATGATGAGATTACTGGTTCTGTGGATGAAGGGAAAGCAGTGGATGTATCGTTTCTTGACTTTAGCAAAGCTTTTGACACGGTCTCCCACAGTATTCTTGTCAGCAAGTTAAAGAAGTGTGGGCTGGATGAATGCACTATAAGGTGGGTAGAAAGTTGGCTAGATTGTCGGCCTCAACAGGTAGTGATCAAAGGCTCCATGTCTAGTTGGCAGCCGGTGTCAAGTGGAGTGCCCCAGGGGTCGGTCCTGGGGCCGGTTTTGTTCAATATCTTCATAAATGATCTGGAGGATGGTGTGGATTGCACTCTCAGCAAATTTGCAGATGATACTTAACTGGGAGGAGTGGTAGATATGCTGGAGGGCAGGGATAGGATACAGAGGGACCTAGACAAATTGGA
Source organism: Caretta caretta (assembly GCF_965140235.1). Taxonomy (NCBI): domain Eukaryota; kingdom Metazoa; phylum Chordata; order Testudines; family Cheloniidae; genus Caretta; species Caretta caretta. The sequence goes on along the minus strand of NC_134216.1, from coordinate 47,869,281 downwards.
GGATTGGGCCAAAAGAAATCTGATGAGGTTCAATAAGGATAAGTGCAGGGTCCTGCACTTAGGACGGAAGAACCCAATGCACAGCTACAGACTAGGGACCGAATGGCTAGGCAGCAGTTCTGCGGAAAAGGACCCAGGGGTGACAGTGGATGAGAAGCTGGATATGAGTCAGCAGTGTGCCCTTGTTGCCAAGAAGGCCAATGGCATTTTGGGATGTATAAGTAGGGGCATAGCGAGCAGATCGAGAGACGTGATCGTTCCCCTCTATTCGACATTGGTGAGGCCTCATCTGGAGTACTGTGTCCAGTTTTGGGCCCCACACTACAAGAAGGATGTGGATAAATTGGAGAGAGTCCAGCGAAGGGCAACAAAAATGATTAGGGGTCTGGAACACATGACTTATGAGGAGATGCTGACGGAGCTGGGATTGTTTAGTCTGCAGAAGAGAAGAATGAGGGGGGATTTGATAGCTGCTTTCAACTACCTGAAAGGGGGTTCCAAAGAGGATGGCTCTAGACTGTTCTCAATGGTAGCAGATGACACAACGAGGAGTAATGGTCTCAAGTTGTAGTGGGGGAGGTTTAGGCTGGATATTAGGAAAAACTTTTTCACTAGGAGGGTGGTGAAACACTGGAATGCATTACCTAGGGAGGTGGTAGAATCTCCTTCCTTAGAAGTTTTTAAGGTCAGGCTTGACAAAGCCCTGGCTGGGATGACTTAATTGGGGATTGGTCCTGCTTTGAGCAGGGGGTTGGACTAGATGACCTCCTGAGGTCCCTTCCAACCCTGATATTCTATGATTCTATGATAGAAGCAATGTTGCAGAAACTCAGAGAACTAACTTTTCTTTCTTTCTTTCTTTCTTTCTTTCTTTCTTTCTTTCTTTCTTTCTCCCTCCCTTGTATTTTTATTGAAGACACCCTGGCTAGCATTTGAGATGGCCAAATGGCTAAAACCCAGAGATTCAGATGTGTGACTCAGGTTAGGGCCAGGTGGTGTCTGTCCCTGGATGGCAGAGAAATGGGAGCGGGAGCAAGAACCTTCCCCCCTGCTTTACACTCCTACAATAGGGTTAGTAACAGTGCTAGATTTTCTGCAAGGCATGCAAGCTTAGAGCCTGGGGTGGTTCTATACGCCTCAGAGGTCACTAGACAAGAGTGATCCCACCTAGTTCTATACCAAACTCAGCTCTACTGACAGTGCAGGGGTTGGAGGCTCATGCCACACTGCTCATGGAGTTGCGGTGTCCATTCTCACACATGCTACATCAGTGCCTTGGAGGAATTCTTGGTGAGTCAGACAGAGGCCCAGATCCACAAAGTGACCCTCCTGTTGCAGCACCTAACTTGAGAATCACTGTGATCCACAAAGCTTGAGTTAGGCACTAGAGGCCCTATATAATGAATGGAGAGAGATAGGTGCCTTCAAATGCAATCCACAAAACCAGCACACTTAGCGGGGAGCTGCCTAAGCTCACCCTTGGGAGATCTCAATGAGAGGGATGTGTCCTAAGCACCGTCCCTCTCACGGAGTTCGGTGCTCGAGTCTGGGCTGGAAGGATGTGCCTCTCTGCTTGCAATCCACAGCTGTGAAGCCCACTCCTGCAGTCAGGCAGCTTAGGTGCCTATGCCATTTCTTGCAAGAAACAGGTTAGGCACCTGCCTACTTCCACATAAAATGGCCGAGAAGACAGGAGGTGGAGGGCTCCCTCTAATCTTTAGTCCACTGGCTGGGGGTACTCACTAGGAAGTGAGAGAACCTGATTCAGTTCCCCCTCAGCAGGGTGAGGAGAAGGCATTGAAACAGGGGTCCCCCGCCTCATCACTGGACTATGCAATATTCTGACATGGGGCTCCCTCAATCTCTCCTCTTGAAGCTCTTCCATTTTATTAACTAATTACATTTTATTTGGGACAGAGTGAGAATCAATCTATAGTCCATTGGCAAGGGCACTCAAAGAGGTGAGGAATTCCTCTCTTCATCATGCTGGGGGAAAATTGAAGCAGGTTTTCTCATATTTTGGGAGAGTCCAAAATATTTATCCACTGGGCTAAATATTATAAGGGAGGCCACTGCCACTTCCTCTCCATGGCCATTTTGTATGGAGTTAGGCATGCTCTGAGCACACCTGCTGGATCAGGACCTGTGGGGAAGATGGCTGGAGAACACGGTCTTTTCCTGGTTTGAAGATCGTGCTGGGGCTCAAGCATGAGAGAGATGTCTGGATGCCCTCCTGAGGTATCAGTGCACATGCTCAGAGGCAGAAATTTAGGCACTGAGTGAGTTCAGAAACCTACAGGGTTAGGCTGCAGTTGAGAGGAAAATATGTGAATTGTAGTGGTACCTAAAATGGGGATTTAGGCACCTAAATCCCTTTGTGGATTTGGCTCAGAATGTATCAAGGAACTTCTGCTGCTGCAGAGCACTTCCCTATCTCTCGTCTGCTCTCGTCACCTGTCCCACAATATGGACTGTGATTTAACTGCCACAGTAGACTCCTTAATCCTACTACAGCAGTGCTAAAAGCACTGCTTTAAAATCAACTGTTTCTCTGACTGAGTCTGATTTCCTTCTTTGTCTAACGGTCATGTCACATGGTGAGCTGGTCCTTTAAGAGAGTTAGGGCTCAACGTTACCTGCGCGGGGGGAGGGGTTGTGGTGTTACATGATGGGATTCTATTCCCATTGGGATTATAAAGGTAGCCTGTGTTCAGTCCAAGAGTTTGTTGTGGGAGCTTGTTGGAAAGTGGATATGTAATATGTGCGAGTCTGCCCTGTGAGATGTGGGAACCTGTTAAGGGCTAAGCCTCACCTTAACAACCTGTCCAGAGTAGGGTTCTGCTGGGTGAGAAGCTACAGGTTGGAGGGCTGCACAGGACTGTGACCCTGGAGAGAAGGATATAAGGAGGAGAAAGACTTTTGAGCCTAGAGGGAAGACTTGATGGATACTGAAACCTATTGTAAACCTAAAAGACTAACTGCACTTGTGGAAGAGGGCTGGAAAGTTTGAGTGTTTTATGATAGTGAACCACACCCAGAAAGAGAGCTGTATTGTGAAAACAGTTGAGGGTGGCTTGTCTGATGGGAGCTGTAAGGTAAACTGAGACAGGGTCCTGGCCTGAAACCAGACTGGGTAAGTCCTGCTACAGGTATCATAACTGGGCTAAGAATTATATCTGTCTTCATCATCTTAGCTCCTGTCTCTTCCATTTTTTTAGAAAAATCTTTGTTTTGATCACGGCTACAAATGATAGCAACCAACATAGTCCTTTAAGGAAAGGACTGCCTGCATTTCATACCTTTCTTTTTTTTTTTTTTTTTACAAACCCATTAATTAAAGATAAAAATCCATTGCTACTTGGATAAAAATCTCACTGAACTTGCAACTAAATTGACCTGGGACATTTTTGTTGCAGCATAAAGAGATTTAACCACACTCACGTAATGAGTGTCTTGGCTAAATCTCCATGCAGCAGTGTATCTTGAATCATATGAATATACACGGGACACTGTGTACTCAATAAGGAAAAGAAACATCACCTTGAAAGATGTTCATTCTGTTGCTATATTCAACAAGCAAACACACAAACAAAAGAGTTGTCAATGAAAGGATGGAGTATAGAAGGGATTATACATTCATTTGCTTTTTAATGACTGCTGGTTTATTTCTTGCATCCAATACTGGAAGGGTAGGGAAGTCAGTCCTTTGTATGAAAGAGCCAGTCTCTTATGCACTGACTGGGGATAAATATGGTTGAAATTTAAATCAATTTTTCAACAGCTTAATGAAAGTAGCCTTCAAAAGAGGTTTTCTGAAATATTTCAGTGACATTTTTTTTTTACAGACTTTACAAAGCTCTTGTGTTGGATGTAGAGTTTTTGAAGGTTTAAGTGTAGGAATAGACTGAGGAGGATGGCTATTTACTGTTCATTTTCAACATCACGTTTTCCTGTAAACTCGATGGAATGTATGCAGCCTGCACCACTTGGCATGTTATCAAGCCTGCTATTGATTCCTGGAATCTAAACTTCCTCAGTGTTGATCCTGGCCAGGGAAGCATGGACATGTTGGAGGTTTTATCTGATTTGCTGCAGATGGGACTGCAATTTCTTGGAGTTTGCACAATGTAGGGTGAACTGCATTGTTTACTTTCATTCCTGTGCCTGGTATTTCCAAGAAGTTTGATTCACTAAGGTCCTTCACATTAATTTAAAATTGTACTTAATCTTCTTTAGAGAAGATTATATCTGTTTCATGCATGTTGGTTTCTCTGGACATGATCCAGCAAAGCACTTAAGCATATGTGTAACTAATCCCACTTACTTCAATGGGATTACTAATATACTTAAGCACTCTCTTGGATCAAGGCATATGAAAGTAAGTTGAGACCAGTGGGCACGAAAAAAGTCACAGGGGTGACAGGCGTAAGCATTTGACTCTGCTTTATTTTCCAAATGTTTCCATCTTTGTCAGACCATTATTAGAAATGGAACTAGACAAAAAGCAATAAACAGAAAGCTACAGGCAACACAGCGAAAAGCAATGCAGCTGCTTCTATTGTTGTGCAAAGAACTTTATAATGTGGGTGAAGAGCTCAGGAGGTAATGTAGTTGGGAAGATTTTTATATATATAATTATATGTTTTTTTGGTCAGTTCATGTTGATTATACTTTATTACAACTTTTAAAAAATACAGCCTGTAAACTGACAAAACAGCAGATGAAGAAAGCAGCACAACCGATACTTCACTTTGTAAGCTCTTTTTAAAGAGAAAATGAGTGGAGTTTCTGGTGCTTTCAACCACTCCAGTATATCAGCTCTCCTTTACCTGCCCTGGAGAATGGGTGTCTAGAACACACAGCTCTTCTGGCTGGCAGGTTTTTTTCCTGCATTGGAATTCCACTAGAGTGGTGGCTCTCAACCTTTCCAGACTACTGTACCCCTTTCAGGAGTCTCACTTGTTTTGCGTACCCCCAAGTTTCACCTCACTTAAAAACTACTTGCTTATAAAATCAGACATAAAAATACAAAAGTATCACAGCACACCATTACTGAAAAATTGCTCACTTTCTCATTTTTAGCATATAATTATAAAATTAACTGGAATATAAATATTGTGCTTACGTTTCAGTATATCGCATATGGAACAGTCGTATGAAATTTTAGTTTGTACTGACTTTGCTAGTGCTTTTTATGTAGCCTGTTGTAAAACTAGGCAAATATCTAGATGAGTTGATGTAACCCCTGGAAGACCTCTGCGTACCTCCAGGGGTACACAAACCCCTGGCTGAAAACCACTGCACTAGAGCATAGCGCCCCGACTAAAATGTGGCACTGCAAGCAATTGCTGATTCAGTCTGTGCCTACAGCTGTCCTAATGACAAACTAGTCTCCCTTTCTTCTTCTCAATAATTGTGTATATGACAGTTCAATGCTTCTAACACCCAGCAGCTCAGAAAGGAGTAAACCTTCTAACTTTCCTAAACTGAGGTGTCTTATGTAACAAGTGCAAAGTGCTACATACTGAACTCTCTGAGTTAATTTCTTTTCATAATTGAGCTATTAAATAATTTGAGGTTACAAATATAAAACACACTCTTGCAGTCGTAATGAAGAATGCAGTTCTGATCTATAAGAGGAAACAATTCTAGCCTTGCAGTGGAGTGTAAATCAGTCTATAGGGTCCCCGCAAGAGAATGTCTGCTCTAGATATTAACAGAGTGGAATAGAAACATTCCAAGGCTGACTTAATCAATAAAACAATGTGCACGTAGATGCAACCATAGCAACATCCAGTTGATAGATGAGATGCAAACAGGACAAAACGGCACAATCAAGGGTTACAGTTAAGTCAGGGAAGATTACAAGTATTGCTTTCACCTACAAAGAACAGGTAGGAAAGGCAGCATTAAAGCATTGATCCCCCCACTATTGGTGTCTGCAGCAAAGAAACAAGGAAAAGGCTCCAAAGCTTTAATTGCATTTTTGTAAGGGACTATGCCAAACAGTAGGTGTTAGTCCACAAAATCTCAGCAAAAGAGAAGATCATTTCTGGGCACCTTTTATGTTTCCTCATGTTTTCAGCTCAGCTTCCAGTGTAAATTAGAGGAGCCTTAGGACATCTCTAACTCATGGACTGGCTGCCAATTGCCCTAAGAGTCATTCTATTGACTGAAAGTAGCTAGAGACCAACAGCAGTTTAGAAGTTTCTTCTCCCCCAACTCCATGCCTTTCCCCAGGGCTTCATGCTGACAGCATGGCATAAAAGGTCTTGGCATAAAATAGAATGAGCTGCATGGAATCTAAGTCCCCAGATGAAAGAGTCTCCCATTTTGCTGTTTTCAGATTTGCACATATGGTACCAAAAGCATCACTTTTGCATGTTGTGGTCAACTGTGTTCAGTAATCAGCTAGTGCCTCAAAGAATTATGGCCATGAAGTCAAAGCAAAGCTTAATATCTGTTCACAAAATACACACTGCCTAATGCCAAAGCTCTTTGCTATAAATCTGCTGTAGTTCAGATCTCATATAAGATACAACTCCTCTTCTTCCAAAATTTGCACACCACACCAAAGTCTTGCTTGCCAAAGATTAAATTAAATATAAAATAGTTATAACTTTTGTCAAGGTTCCTTCCCCACTCTGAACTCTAGGGTACAGATGTTGGGACCTGCATGAAAACCTCCTAAGCTTACTTTTACCAGCTTAGGTTAAAACTTCCCCAAGGTACAAACTATTTTACCCTTGGACTTCCACTGCCACCACCAAACTTTATCTGGGTTCCTGAAAAAACGTAGTTTGGAAACGTCTTTCCCCCCAAAATCGTCCCAACCCTTGCACCCCACTTCCTGGGGAAGGTTTGGTAAAAATCCTCACCAATTTGCATAGGTGACCACAGACCCAAACCCTTGGATCTTAGAACAATGAAAAAGCATTCAGTTTCCTTACAAGAAGACTTTTAATAGAAGAAAAAAAAGAATCACCTCTGTAAAATCAGGATGGTGAATACCGTACAGGGTAATTAGATTCAAAACATAGAGAATCCCTCTAGGCAAAACCTTAAGTTACAAAAAAGACACACAGACAGGAATATTCATTCTATTCAGCACAGCTATTTTCTCAGCCATTTAAAGAAATCATAATCTAACACATACCTAGCTAGATTACTTACTAAGTTCTAAGACTCCATTCCTATTCTGTCTCCGGCAAAAGCATCACACAGACAGACACAGACCCTTTGCTTTTCTCCCTCCTCTCAGCTTTTGAAAGTATCTTGTCTCCTCATTGGTCATTTTGGTCAGGTGCCAGCGAGGTTACCTTTAGCTTCTTAACCCTTTACAGGTGAGAGGATTTTTCCTCTGGCCAGGAGGGATTTTAAAGGGGTTTACCCTTCCCTTTATATTTATGACAACTTTAAAATTTCATATGCCAAAACCCACTTGAGTTGTGTTCCACTATTGTCACCACTAAAGGACTGATCTGGGTTGTAGCATACCCTGACATGCTACCAGTCCTGGAGATTACATCTGCAAGCATGACACATGTTTGTATTTTTCTGGCAGTAATAGTTCCATACAATTCAACAACACAGAAATAATAATTAAATACGCTGATGCAGCTGCCCCTGAACTCAAGGGGAGATTTTCTATTGACTTTAGTGGGTGAGAAATGGGCACATTGTCTTGGAGTCCTTTGTAGTGGTCTGCAGAATAAAAAAGATATGAAAACCAAATGCCATATATGCTGCTGGGAAAGGTAGGATAAGGGAGTTTAATGAGAATAGCTCTCTTCCTCTTATGAAAAAGTCTGCAAATGGGAAAAAGTCTGAGAACCTATGAACTTGAATCATTCATACTTCATTTCAGTGGGGGGGAAAACTCCAGGAGAAGCTGGTGAACTTCATCTCTCTCTCACACACACACTGTATACCATCCTTCATTCATCACCTAGATTTTCTACAGCACCAGCTGCCAAGTTCAAATATACATGTAAAAAGACAGTTTGGAGATTCTTCAGAAACAAGCTACACAAGTGGATCTTCCTGAACTCTCTTTGAACACCAAACGAAATGCAACACAGTTATCTAGCCTAAACATTGTTTTAGTTTGAGAAGATTAATTGACACAGTTTTTTCTTGGTCTCATTTGTGGTATTAGAAGAAATCATATAAAGGAATGCAAGCAGAATCTTCCCAGTTTTTGGCTTCCTGTGCATTGATAACCAAGATAACTTCTTCATGACTTAGTTATTGTTAGTGAGCATGCATGTATTAACATCTAATAGAGAGCAATAAATACTATATCTAGAAGGAACTCTGATGCTAAAGGTTGAGATTTATACACTGCAAGCCCTTGTCTAGCTCAGCATGATTTGTCAATGCTGTTTATTTTTTTGATTAAGTGGAGAGGTATCTGAAGTCTTTTTCCAGGTCTTTGGGACACTTTCACTTTTCAGAATAGAACACAAGCTCAAAAATAGAGGGAAATGTTGGCCTTTATTTGTGCTTTATATGCAATTTTATAAAGAAGTGTGATGGGGTGAATGAGCCTACTTAGGGATATTGCAGTAATGTCACTGAACCCCCATTCTGAATAGCCACATCTGAATTTTCTAACAAAGGAGGGTGGGATGAATGCTGATGAACTTAACTGTATGCAGTGCTGTTGTAGCTGTGTCAGTCCCAAGATAATAGAAAGACAAGGTGGATGAGGTCACTGGCAGCAGACAACTTCTAAGAAAGCAATGGTGGGGTGACCATACATCCCATTTTGGCCAGGACAGTCCCTTTTTAAAACCCTGTCCTGGCTGTCCTGACTTTTTTGGCAAAAGTGGGCATTTGTCCTGTTGGCTCTTGCCAACTGATCAAGGGGACAAATCATAGAATCATAGAATATCAGGGTTGGAAGGGACCCCAGAAGGTCATCTAGTCCAACCCCCTGCTCGAAGCAGGACCAATTCCCAGTTAAATCATCCCAGCCAGGGCTTTGTCAAGCCTGACCTTAAAAACCTCTAAGGAAGGAGATTCTACCACCTCCCTAGGTAACGCATTCCAGTGTTTCACCACCCTCATAGTGAAAAAGTTTTTCCTAATATCCAATCTAAACCTCCCCCACTGCAACTTGAGACCGTTACTCCTCGTTCTGTCATCTGCTACCATTGAGAACAGTCTAGAGCCATCCTCTTTGGAACCCCCTTTCAGGTAGTTGAAAGCAGCTATCAAATCCCCCCTCATTCTTCTCTTCTGCAGACTAAACAATCCCAGCTCCCTCAGCCTCTCCTCATAAGTCATGTGTTCTAGACCCCTAATCATTTTTGTTGCCCTTCGCTGGACTCTCTCCAATTTATCCACATCCTTCTTGTAGTGTGGGGCCCAAAACTGGACACAGTACTCCAGACGAGGCCTCACCAATGTCGAATAGAGGGGAACGATCACGTCCCTCGATCTGCTCGCTATGCCCCTACTTATACATCCCAAAATGCCATTGGCCTTCTTGGCAACAAGGGCACACTGCTGACTCATATCCAGCTTCTCATCCACTGTCACCCCTAGGTCCTTTTCCGCAGAACTGCTGCCTAGCCATTCGGCCCCTAGTCTGTAGCGGTGCATTGGATTCTTCCGTCCTAAGTGCAGGACCCTGCACTTATCCTTATTGAACCTCATCAGATTTCTTTTGGCCCAATCCTCCAATTTGTCTAGGTCCTTCTGTATCCTATCCCTCCCCTCCAGCGTATCTACCACTCCTCCCAGTTTAGTATCATCCGCAAATTTGCTGAGAGTGCAATCTACACCATCCTCCAGATCATTTATGAAGATATTGAACAAAACCGGTCCCAGGACCGACCCCTGGGGCATTCCACTTGACACCGGCTGCCAACTAGACATGGAGACATTGATCACTACCAGTTGAGCCCGACAATCTAGCCAGATTTCTACCCACCTTATAGTGCATTCATCCAGCCCATACTTCCTTAACTTGCTGACAAGAATACTGTGGGAGACCGTGTCAAAAGCTTTGCTAAAGTCAAGAAACGATACATCCACTGCTTTCCCTTCATCCACAGAACCAGTAATCTCATCATAAAAGGTGATTAGATTAGTCAGGCATGACCTTCCCTTGGTGAATCCATGCTGGCTGTTCCTGATCACTTTCCTCTCATGCAAGTGCTTCAGGATTGATTCTTTGAGGACCTGCTCCATGATTTTTCCAGGGACTGAGGTGAGGCTGACTGGCCTGTAGTTCCCAGGATCCTCCTCCTTCCCTTTTTTAAAGATTGGCACTACATTAGCCTTTTTCCAGTCATCCGGGACTTCCCCCGTTCGCCACGAGTTTTCAAAGATAATGGCCAATGGCTCTGCAATCACAGCCGCCAATTCCTTCAGCACTCTCGGATGCAACTCGTCCGGCCCCATGGACTTGTGCACGTCCAGCTTTTCTAAATAGTCCCTAACCACCTCTATCTCCACTGAGGGCTGGCCATCTCTTCCCCATTTTGTGATGCCCAGCGCAGCAGTCTGGGAGCTGACCTTGTTCGTGAAGACAGAGGCAAAAAAAGCATTGAGTACATCAGCTTTTTCCACATCCTCTGTCACTAGGTTGCCTCCCTCATTCAGTAAGGGGCCCACACTTTCCTTGGCTTTCTTCTTGTTGCCAACATACCTGAAGAAACCCTTCTTGTTACTCTTGACATCTCTTGCTAGCTGCAGCTCCAGGTGCGATTTGGCCCTCCTGATATCATTCCTACATGCCCGAGCAATATTTTTATACTCTTCCCTGGTCATATGTCCAACCTTCCACTTCTTGTAAGCTTCTTTTTTATGTTTAAGATCCGCTAGGATTTCACCATTAAGCCAAGCTGGTCGCCTGCCATATTTACTATTCTTTCGACTCATCAGGATGGTTTGTCCCTGTAACCTCAACAGGGATTCCTTGAAATACAGCCAGCTCTCCTGGACTCCTTTCCCCTTCATGTTAGTCCCCCAGGGGATCCTGGCCATCCGTTCCCTGAGGGAGTCGAAGTCTGCTTTCCTGAAGTCCAGGGTCCGTATCCTGCTGCTTACCTTTCTTCCCTGCGTCAGGATCCTGAACTCAACCAACTCATGGTCACTGCCTCCCAGATTCCCATCCACTTTTGCTTCCCCTACTAATTCTACCCGGTTTGTGAGCAGTCATAATTTTGGCAAAGTGGAGTGTAGAGGAACATGTGGGGGGCGAGTGGTGATGCCAGCCCTGCATAGGGGGGTCGGCAGGGCTCGGGCAAACGGAGCCCAGCCTTATGCAGGGGGGTGAGCAGTGATGCCAGCCTTGTGTGGGGAGAGAGGGCAGGGCTCGGACAAGCAGCTCAGGCAAACCCTGAGCAAGGGAATGATCTTAGGCTAGCCTCATGTGTCCCATTTTTCCTTGGGGAAATATGGTCACCCTGAGCAGTAGATATTAAGCAATAGCTGGATGACTGTCAGTCATGTGGCCCAGATCAATGTGCTTTGACCCCCCAAGGAAGAATACCTGCCCACTTATCACCTGCAGGGCTACATCTGTCAGTGAAGAGAAGGAGATGCTTCTGAAAAGTAGTGCAGATTCAGAGGTTATCACTGTTTTGAGCTCAATCAGTAGGCTTGTCAGGGGAAGGGAGATTTAAAAAGGAAACTAGGGAGTCCAGACAATGCAAACAGTACATCAGAATTTTAACTTTGTGTGGACAGAGGGCAGTCAGTCATAATTGATAAAGAGACTAAGACCATGCCTACACAACCTGCAGTTTGGACTACAGAGGTATGAATTGCAGCATGCACTAGCTTGTTACACTTTAACTCCCCTGTGTGGATGCAGCTGGCACAAACCTAAAGATACCTGTTTTGCATTAACTAGTCTTGTTTGAAAGCAGACTACATTAATGCAAACTAGGTACTTTTTTCATTTGTCTGCACAGAAGAGTTACGGAGCACTATGCTAGTGCACACTATGCAAACTGTGGGGCTGTGTAGACAAGCCCTAAGTCTAGGACAAAAATTTCAGAACTGTCCTAACTGAACTAATTTCCACTCCTCAGTTTTTGAGTACAACATGGAGAAGCTGCAACTTCCATTGTCTTCACTTGGTTTAAGATACCCATCAGGCTTAAGATGTCTGAATTGGTGCATCTCAAGAAAAAAGGCGTTCAAAATTAGAGGTGACCTCTGGAAAATTTTAGCCACAGTAGGCTTGGAGACATCCTTGGCTGTGGCGCACACCATGACATTTGTAGACATTTTAGTTTTGGAACCCAATGTTCCAGATGGGTCACATGTGTAAGATGAGAACAGCTGGAGGACCAGTGATATAAGGAACCTGCATTTTCTTCCTCATTTCAGATCAGATTCTTAGAGCTGGGACTATTCCAACAATCAGTGTTGTGTTGGCTTCCAGCCATTTCCTCTTGACAACAGCCAATTATTTCTCATTTTCATAGTCCCGCTCAAGGAACAGTGAATCCCCTTTGTGTGCTGAATGAATACTATTGATGTTGAAGACTATAAACCAAATGCTTCTTAAAAGGTGTTCTTACTGTCTCTCTCTTTCCTCCACCAATACCCACAACCATAGAGTAGGTTCATAATGTGAAGGACAGATGCCAGGATACCGTATTAACTCATAGCTGATTGACGACTGACTAGTTCTTGCTTTAAAACATTGGTTTGAGTTTAATGCTCATAGTGTCAAAATTACAGGCTGGGGAAGCGCGGGATTTTTCCTTAGAACAAGCACAGCACAGACAGCAGCAGTGCAAGCTTATCCATGCTGCTCTGACACCATGCTTTAGATCCCTGCCTGCAGGGACCACACCTAGGGAGCATATCATGAAATGCTAGTCTACACCGCCATTAAGTTCTTGGTTTAAGTTCTGAGGCCACCAGATTTGTCAAGGTTAAAACTATTAGGCTGACCTGGATCAAACAGGTGAATATGGCAGCTGAATCCTTCTTAATTATACATCCAGACACAGCTAAAGATTCTGTAATGTGATCTTCTGTTCATTTAGATAGAGCATTACCTTTTGATTTTCCTCACACCTGGCACTTTAGAAACTGTCTTACTAAAATATTGTTTTTATTATCAACTTTTTAAAGGAAAAAAAGCCACGCATCTGTTTTATTCCATCTTGTTCGTTCTTTGTCATTCTTCTTAAATTTCTTTCCCCCCTCAAAGACAGCCTGTCTCCAGCATAGTTTTTCCAATCAAGTGCTTTCATTTTTGTCTAATTAAATGACTCCAGCTAGCATGAACTATACAATAGGCTTGAACAACATCAGCAGCTGATAGCATAGTGTTGCCTAACAACTTGCAGAACAGTTCCTCCATTTGTGCTTAGTTACCATAGTAATATCTGCCCACTGGTGGTGGACCCATTTAGAGAGAAATTTAAATGAAAACAACTGTCAGTATAACATGGTTGAGATTTTCACCACACAAATATTAGGAAACTCAGTTATTCCCAAAGCAACCGTAGTGCGGCTCACTTTTGCATATGACGTATCTGGGTTTTGGATACATGTTTGTTTTCTGTGGGTCCAATTATCTGTTGCCCTGTTCCTGCATTGGGTGCAGAGATGGATGGGAAGGGCCACGGTGTCTCTGTCACTTTTGTGTTCCAAAGCCACCTTTCAACCACCTGCAGTTCGGGGCTGTTCAGGAGCCTCCGGCTCCCAGTGTAAGTTAGGGCAGCTTATAGTTTGCTTCCCAAGACCCCGATGAGTAATGGGAAGCAGCACCGAGCCAAGCGGGGGCGGTGCTAGCACCAGCTGTAAGCCAGCAGAATAGTCCCTGACAGTACATATGGGGTGTTCCCTGAGGGATGCTTGTTTCTTTATGGTGTTGGAGCACAGTTGGGTGGAGAATGAGGTAAAGTAGCAGTGAGGGATTTCTCCTAAATTTAAGGCTTAACACAGATAGAAACAATTAAAAATTGGCAGTGCCTTCTTCAGGTATTTTACATTATGAAAGAATGGGGAGGGGACTCTTCCAAAGTAAACTATACCTGATGGAAAGGTATGTCACGTGACCAAACTCTGCTATGAAACATGGGGTCTGAGACAGAGCTAGGCTTGTGATTCTCTCAGCTATTCCTAATAACTGGGAGTGCTCCAGAGAGATCCACCCTCCTTTGGTGCTGTGTGTTTGTTTGCAGAGGGAAGAGTGTCTGCCATCTCCATTAAAGGTATTTATGCCCCCATAGAACTGTCACTCTCCACAGAATTTGACTGGTCCCAAAGTAGTGTTCTGTCCAGTTCTTGCTGTAACAATGGAGGGGTCTGCACCTGCCGTCTGGCCATCTAGGCCCTGAATCAATATTTTATGACAACATTCGTGAATCAAAATAGTTTAATAGCCTAGGTAATGGAAGCTTGAATTTTCAAAAAGGGCCTACATTCAGTAGGAGTTGGGCACCTAGCTTTTATGTGCCTTTCAAAATTTGAGGCAATGTCTATGCTACAAAGAGCAGTTGACACAAATTACATCATTGTGCAGCCGCTAACTTTTGTATATCGCTCGGGCGCATGGATGCTTATGTCAGCACTCTAGAGACTGAGCAATTTATTTGAGCATAAGCTTTCGTGAGCTACAGCTGTACTTTCTCCCCATGAGTGCTAGCATCCCTGCGAAATGTGGTGGTGCCGCTGTCTGGCTCAATGCCTTGTGGGACATTTTCTCAGCGCTCTGTGGGACACCAGAGATTTCTGGGAACTAGGGGTCAAGTTCCAACCATAATTTTCATGCCGTTAACAAAAAAAAATTTCCCCAGTCTCATGCTTTTGAGAAGCACAGACCTTGCGCAGTTCAGTGCAAGTCTCATGAGCACTGACAATGCAGGATGAACCGTTCTCCTGTATTTGCGGGACGTGAATGAGTACTACTACAACTGGGACTGCAACGACAAAGATGGGGAGATGTTCAAGTGCAATAACAGGATGATGGACACAGCAGAAAAAAACGCCAGGTTGCTGCTGGCATTCGCAGAGCAGCTCCACACAGTGGACCAATGCTTCTGGGCCCAAGAAATGAGCACTGGCTGATGGGACCATATTATAATGCAGGATTGGAATTCACTAGCCGTGGCTAAAGAACTTCTGGATGTTAAAGGCCACATTCCAGGATCTTGTGCTGAGCACACCCAGATCTCCAGCACAGGGACACCAAAATGAGAGAAGTAAGTGAGTGATCATGCTCTAGAAGCTTACAGTACTGGATTGCTATTGGTCAATGGGCAATCAGTTTGGAGTTGGAAAATCCACAGTATCATCCAAGTGTGTAAGGCCATTAAGTGTCTCCTGCTACATAGAACTTAGAGTCTTGGTAATATACAGGAAATTTTGGATCGGTTTGCAGCAGTGGGGTGACAGATGGTGCACACATCCCTATTCTGGCATCAGCCCACCGTGGTACATCAACAGAAAGGGCTACTTTTCTATGGTTATGCAAGTGCTAGTGGATGCCCAGGGACACTTCACTGATATCTGAGTGGGCTGGTCAGGGAACGTGCATGGTGCTCACATCTTTAAGAACACAGCAGTTTTCAAAAAGCTGCAAGCAGAGACATTCTTCTCCAACCAGCGGATTACTGTTGGCGATACTGAAATGCGAGTCGTGATTCCGGGGGACCCAGCCAACCATTTATTCCCCTGGCTTGTAAAGCCATACACTAGCAACCTCAACATCACTAAAGAAGGATTCAGCTACAGGCTCAGCAGGTGCAGAATGACTGTTGAATGTGCTTTTGGTAGATTGAAGGGACTCTGGAGCTGTTTACTCACTAGATTGCCTTGCTAAGATCCAAATGTTGCCATGGTTATAGATGCATGTTGTGTATTGCATTATATCTAGGAGGCAAAAGGGGAAGAGCTACCACCATGGTGGGGGAGCCTGGGGGACTGTGTGTCGATGGAATTTGATCAGCCAGACACAAGGACTATTAGAAGAGCCAACGGTTGAGCTATACAGCTGAGGGAGGCCTTAAAAACATTTTAACAATATGGTACAGTAGGGTTGTCTGTTTTTATGAAAACCGCATCTCTCGTGTATGAAGATTAAATAGGGATGGGTAATTGCCTCCTGCTATGAATAGTGTAATGCTTGGTATAAACTAATAAAGACACTGAGTTTCCAAAAATAGAACGTTATTGTGTGCAAAGAAACAGGCAACAAAATTTAAATGCAACGAAACACATCCGGTTAAAAATCTTTTACCAGCAGGTAACAGGGTGAGCCATACTCAAAAACCACAAGTAAAAATGGAAGTGAACATTTAGGGTCATGTATTTAAAACCTATTGCAATGTAGTAGGTTGTAGCTACACATACACCAACGGATACATGTAGCTGCTGTTCTCCTTATTGTCCCCCAGCATGGAGTGGAAGAGTTATGGATGTACACTATGCTGCCACCTGGTATGTTGGGGCCATAGGGAGCACCAGCCATGGTGTTCTTCAAGGATTGGAAAGGCTGCTGAATACAGGGTCTTTGGTCATGTAGGTCAATAATGATCTGCAACATATGAGTTTATTGCGCGAGCAAACCTACAATGTCCTGGTGCATTTTCCAGTGTGCCTCTTAGTCCTTTCCCCTCTCCTGCAGCAACTGCTCTTTCCATTATTGGTCCTTCTCCTTGGTCATGGTCATATTGTCTTTCTAAACTCTGTGTTCATGTTCAAAGGCCCTAGTCCTCTTCTTTTTCCTCCTGAGCAGGGTTAGACATTTAGAAGGCATGGAGGGGGAACCTCTCAAGGCCACTACGGCAGAGACTGCCGATTAAAACAGAGATACAGCATTCTATTTACAGTCACAGTGAAAAAGGAAAAGATAAGTGTACAAATTCCCTTACATCATACTTGTAAATACGTTAAATAAAACGTGCTCATTGTGACTTTAGCTTTGGAATGCCTCAGTACTGCACTGCTCTATAGTGCAAACCAAACCAGGCTAGCCTCATGGGGAAGCACAGGTGTTCTGTTGCATGGCACCTGTAAATGCTGGGCACCCTTCTCCAGGTATGAGTATAAGGAAAGTGCAATGAATATTGGCAGTATTTGGACAGAGGTGAAGATTTTGGGTGATCTCTCACTCCTGAGGGTGACAAAGGCACAGAGAACCCAGCTGCCACTGGCATCCTGAAGCCACCCAGGCCTGTATGCTGCTAGATTATTTACTACAATGGTGCCAGCCAAACTCCTCCCAGACTGGCATAGGAAAGTCTCCTATCAGGGTGGAAGAAAGAAGACTGCTATTCCTAGAAATATTCAGGAGAGGATTGCAGAGTATGTTCCTGAAGGTTTCATTAAAATATCTTAAGAAGACAAAAGGGACATTCTTATCAAGATTAAAAAAAGGCACACCTCATGGTCCCCCCTGCCTTGCTGAACAAACCAAAGAATGGAAAACTGGATGCCGTCTCTGTTTGATCTACAGCCATCCAAGCACAGCACACTAATGTGGATTACGTAATCAGACTGCCATACTGCTATTTTTGAATTTTTTCCTGAACCAGTAAAGTAAGCATTGAAAAGTCTATGCCTTTGTTCTCTAAACTTGCAGATGGGATGGGCACCATTTTTTTAATTGGAGAAGAAAGCCAGAGGGAGGGAGATGGGGTTTTGGGCAACAATTCTTTTTAAAAAAGAATTTAGGACTAAACCATGTACGTGTTTACCTGAGCTCCCTTACCCTTCATCAGCAGGCTCATCTGCACTCTCCTGGTAGGCCTGGCAGGACTCTGGTGGAATTTCATGCTGCTCCTGGCTCTCAGCATGGTTTGTGTCTCCCCACTTCTCCTCCTTGCTGTTCACCCAAGGGGTCTCTGCTTGAGGTTCCTGCAAAAGTCCACAGTTGTATGCCAGTGTTGGTGAGGTCACTGACATGTATGGCATGCAGTCTGTTGTAAAAGGGGCAGATGTGTAGGGCAGCACCAGATTTCTTGTTGCCCTGCCTCAAAGCTCTGGTATCTCTGAAGCTCCTTTGCTTTCACATGGCAGTGCTGCTCATCCCTGTTGTGTCCCTGTTTCAGCATCACTAGCTTTTACATAACTGTGCTTGTTCAGCTTCTTTTCCTGACAGGTGGGGATAGCCAAGATGTTTTGCCTGCTCTAGGCAGGAGTGCATCTAGTAGCTCTCTGTGTGTATAGAGCCAGCATGGATGGATCCACCCGCATCAGTGGGTGGGGGAACTTGATGAGGCCAGCAGTTAAAGGGGAACAGTCCCAGTAGGGGAGCAAGGGATGGAGTCACTCACCAAGGGGCAAATAGGTAGCTCCTCCCCAAGGGAGTCTCTGGCACCCATTGGTCAGCTGTGGGAGAGAGGTGCTGATTGGCCAGCATTCCCCAGGTCCCAGGATTTAGCCCATCGCAGGGGCCATGAGGAACCTCTTTAGAAGCCCACCCTAACCCACCTGAATTAGGAATGGGAACCCAGCCAGACAGATGCTGTAGATCTAGCTGATCGCTTGTTTAGAGGGTCAGGAAGGAATTTTTTCTCCCATGAGCCAAATGGCAGAGAACCAGGGAGGGTTTTTTTTGCCTTCCTTGCAACACCTTCAATCCACAGTGGATTGAGTAGGAATGTGCCCAGTATGTAACAGAGGTACTGGGGTACTGTTAGTTGTTCATCACAACTTGTGGCTGGCTTCCAGTGCGGTTAAGAGAATAAAATAGTTCCCAGAGGTAAAAGACTTGGGATTTTCGTGTGGGGCCTTGGGCTCATGTGATGGAGTGAGACCTTGTGGCCTTCGTGGGCTGAGGTCAGACCTTGTGGCCCTTTCAGGTTGAGGACCCCAGTCTGCTGCACCCTTTGTCCCCTTCCTGGGGGGAGGGTGCTAGGACTCAGACTGAGCTGAGTCCTGGGGGTAGGCTGAGTTGACCCAATCCCATGTTATTGGTTATATGGTAAGGAGCCCTTAAGCCCCGCAACACAACCGTTAAATGCCTGGTATAGGGGAATATGGATGATGGGCAGGTAGCACCTCTCCCCTGTGTTAAAGATTAATAAAATTGCACACTGCTGCTTAATTCCATGTGTTTGTCTGTCCTCATTTTGCTGCTGTGTCATCATCAAGTTGCGCTGCTAGGTGTGCTCACTAAGATGGGCAATCGGGAAAAGAAATTTAAAAAACACAGGAGAGTTTAAGTGTGTGTGTGGGGGGGGCGCTTCAGGTCTTTGTTACTCCCTGGGCAGTGGAGTTCAAAATTGTGAATGGAGTTGCTGTTGTCTCAGAGGCAGGGGCAGTGTGGGACAGCTGCTGAAGACTGTTACGGTCCACATAGGTCATGCAGTGAACCTAAGTAGGTCGGTCTTTGTGAACCTAAGTAGGTCAACCATGGCTCTGTGTCATTTTGGGAGGTGTTATTACACCATTGTAACTGGGTACGTACATCAGTGTGAGACAAATTTTGGTGTCAACACATGCACAGCTAGCTTGACAAGTTGACTTATGTCAACTAACTTTGTAGTTTAGACTAGGCCTCAGTCTAAATGTTTGTGGATGAGGTTAAAAAAGCTCTATGCCACAACTGCAGAAGTATTCAAATCCTTTAATGTATGTGAAAACAGTTAAACAGGGTCTGAGTTATTCATAGCCTAGGATGCTGGTGATGGGCCCATAAATTTTAAACCAGTGACAGTTATTAGCTCATCTATTTTGCTCTTAAGAGCCATGGGGATTCTTTAGTCTTTTAATTTGGATGCATGGTTCCAAAGATGGTTCACTTAATTTGAGGATGGAATAATGGGCTCTTCTTTCCTGAAATGTGGACTGTTTGGTTGATTAGGTTTTCTGGATTAAAATTCAATTTAGTTAAATGCTCAGATAAAATGATGCTTTCATTCGGTCTCCATACAAGCATTTTTCCCTATAAGCAGTAATTGTTTGCTTTGCTCAGGGCATTAATCAGTAGTAATATTATTTGATATCTGACCTTCTAGGCTTTTGTCTTTTAAACCACAGTGTGAAAATCTCTGTTTAGAAAGCAGTGTTTATTGACAATGCCTTAATTGCTTCATCCCCAACCATCCATTGTTAAATAGAATGAAAGTGGTACTATTATGTAAACAGGAATAGGATGGAATATTAATTGAGTACTGGTGATGTATTTTCTTTGTAATTTACAGGCTATCACTCTGGTTAATATCAAGACTTACCGTATCTATGGAGACCGTAGGGGGGAAAACAGCTTCTGCATCTAAGGAATGTTCAAGGAAAGAAAATGCTTTGGTTGTCTTAAAAAAAAAATCAGTGCTGATGTCTTGATTGACCTTGTGGAGCTCTTGGTGTTACAAAGAGGAAAGCAAGGAAATGCAAGTAGAATTTGAACAAATTAAGGGGAAAAAGTGACCCCCAGCATTCGATGTATTTTACATAAGCACTGCTGATAATAAAGTGGATTTTAATTGCCAAATCAAATACAAGTGAGTGAGGTACCAGGGTTTTTGCTAGACACTCAACTCAGAGCCAGTTTCAGCAAGTTGAGTTTACCCAATTTCCTTGTGTCTTGCATCCATGAGTTGCTACTTTTTTGTCCTTTAGTGGGCCTTAAATGAAGATGCGCTATAAAGCCACCACATTTAGATCTTAGTTCAGAATTTGGGGATTTGGGAATCAAGGGTTTTTCTGTGGGTTGATCTTTATTCTTAGTGAGCTTCATGCAATGATCCTGTTGTGAGCTGAGTGAAACCTTGTAATGGGTTGAGTTCAAACCTCCATTGAGCTTGGTGGATGTGAATACATCCCTCAACTAACATAACTGTAAGGATATGCCAGTCACAATCCCTCACCTAAAACAAATCCACCCAGGAGTTTTGGACTATGTGGATGGAGGGGTATTTGCTGAGTAGTGTAAGCAAGGTATCACCCTAGAGAGTTCTAGGTTTGGGGTACTGACTGAAAAGATGCTTGGGCATGAAAGTTAAGAAACTACCCCTTTGCCTTTGGTTCCTCCTGCATCCAGAGAAACAGAATTTTATACATTTCTTGTAAATAAACAAAATTGCATCAAAGAAAATACCTGACTCCATTGTCAATTTCTACTCCCAACTGGAACATCCCATAGCCCTGAACTTTGACTAGCTACTTGGGTCAAAAAGGAGTCAATTCATTCTAAATAAGTAACTAAAACTGTCATAAGCCAATGGTAAAGACCTCCCCCCACCCAAACAAGAGTTGCTTTATTTTAACACTAAACAAGACCCTTTAAGGAAAACCGTATTGGTCCTAAAACCCATCTCTCTGCTTCACTGTAAAGTCACTGTCTAGAACCTTACCTACCTCCTTCTGTGTAGGTTCCTGATGTAGACTGAAAGGGAACAGTACACACATCCTCACCTTTCCCCTGTCTTGTCTTTATTTTCTGTGTAAACCAACTTTGACCAGAAAATATATATAACAGATGATAGATTTTAGGCATGTCATCAACCTTGCCACTTATCCATATCAATTCAAATTCTAATCTTCAAGAGAGTTTTGTCTTTGTGATTTACCTGGATAATCAAATCCCAAAGGTGTAGACGCCTGTTCAATAGGCTTAGAAGGACTATTTCTTTTTCAAGTGATCCCTATTGTATTCCACTGAGGATTATACGCATGTGCCATGCATCTGGAGCCAGAGCTTATGGAAGTAGTACTTCTTGACAGTCCATTCATGTGTCCTATGCTGCCTCATGGTTTTGCCCAAGGTGATAAAGGACGTGGCAGGCTGCCAGCATCTCCAGTTCCTTTTCACCGCCGTATGGACTGAGTTGGAGCTTCTACAATCCTATCATCCTTGTGACACAGTTCCAAAAACTTTACAAAAATATCCTTAATAAATCTAAGCTACGAATAGTACTATTTTTGTTTGATTTTCCTTCTTCATAGCAGATTCAAGACTTGGGACGCTGCTTTGGTGGTGGTTCCTGCTGCCTGTGTTTCCTGCTGAACTCCCCTGCCTGTGTGACCTTGAGCAAAACCTCTGCTTCCTGCCCCTGCTCTTTTTCCATCAGTGATGAGCATCAGCACTATTTGTACTGCTTGGGGGAAGCCCACATTGCATCCAGTGCAGTATCTGCCTCTTTTCCTGCCCGTACTCGAGAGAACCAGACTCTCCACTGCAGGAAACATCTTATGGAGAGGGCCATAGGAATGACATTGGATCCTAGCTGAGGAACCCCACCTTGTACATCAGCCTTGGAGTGCATACCATTATCATCAGTGTTATGTGGCTTCGGAACCAGATAAAGATGCTGACTGTTTCTTCTTGACTGAGTACCTTGATCAGTCTCAACTATGTAGGGTATCAGGGTGCAATTATTACCAATGACAATAACTACTATGTAATATTTTACCTCATTCAGTTTTATCAGGATGGGGTGGGGGTCTCCTAGTTTAAACTTGAGGGAGCTTTGGGTTGCATTTTAATGGTGAACAAAGAAAATCTGAGATGTCTTTTGCACCCCAGAGTCTGGATGCTTATCTAATATTCTGGAAACCTCAAGTTTGGTCTATTCTGGCCTGCCTAGATCTATACTGAGATGATTGGTGGGAAGAGGCGGTGATACAGAAATAGAGGGGAAAGGGCCATCTGGGACTAATGCAGAAAACAAGAATAAATGTGTAAGTAGAGAACAATACTAAGAAAGATACCACATCCAAAACAATCCAAATTGGACTTGCCAAGATTTTTGCCTCAGATTTTGATCTTGTTAGGACTTTTTGAAGGCCCATGTAAGGCATAAAACAAAGATACTTTAAAACTACTCACAAAAGCTGTTGTCATCATTGCATTGATAGAGTATGAATAATGCATTTATTTGGTTAAAAAGAAACCAAACATACCATAACAACTCCAGCCAAACTTACACCTTTTCACTAGATAACATAACAGTTCAATGTTTAGATGAAGACGACTTGGCACTTAAGTTTTCCATTGGTATTTACAGGTGACGGGTTTAGAGAAATGTTTTGCTGCAGCAGTCCACAGTACAGGATGATATACGGTTATCTTACAGAATTATCCATGAGTGACTAAATCCCTCCTGCAAATGTTTTATCAGGTGTGAGTAGTGAAATGCTCCAGCCTTATTTTTCTGTGAGGAAGAAGGGAAATAATTTTTTAAAATATTTCCAGGAACAGCCAGTGTTTATATGAGTCTCAGATGGAAGATTTCCAGATCCTCTCTGTAAACCTTTATATGAAACCATGCATAATGTATAGTTTACAATTTGGAGTCATCAAAAATATGTGAACATTTGGATGTTCCAGAAAATGTTGGATCTGTGTCACAGAAGAAGTCCCTTGGAGAAATGCAGACAGTGTAAAAAAGACATAGATAGGCGCCTGGAAAAGCATGGTGAGTAATCTGAAGGTGAATTATCTTTAATTGATATCGGATGTGCTTTCATTGTCATAAGTCTTCAGGGCAAATTAATCATTAAACTTGCTTGCTTTTAAACCCTGTATTATATTTACAAAGGTACACTCACAAGAGGTGCCTTCTCCGGCTTCATGGTCCGGGAGCCCTCCTTGGGAGCGTTGGGAGGGTATTGGCTCCAGGGTGATGAACAGTTCCTGGCTGCCGGGGAGAAGGGATTCTCCGCTTGCCTGCTGTGTGCTATCCTCAACCTCCTCCTCCTCATCATCTTCCTCATCCACAAAATCCTCATCCCTGTTGTGTGAGACTCCTCCCTTGCAGGTGTCCATGGACAGTGGGGGGGTAGTGGTAGGGGCGTTCCCTAGAATTGCATGCAGCTCATCATAGAAGCGACATGTATGGCGCTTTGACCTGGCGTGACCATTTGCATCCTTTGTTTTTTGGTAGGCTTGCCTCAGCTCCTTAACTTTCACGTGGCACTGCTGTGTGTCCCTGTTGCAGCCTCTGTCCATCATGCCCTTGGAGATTTTGGCAAATATATTGGCATTTCGTCTTTTGGAACGGAGGTCTGTCTGCACGGATTCTTCTCGCCATACAGCAATCGGATCCAGTACCTCCCGTTCGGTCCCATTCTGGAGCTCTTTTGCAATTCTGGGACTCCATAGTCACCTGTGCTGATGAGCTCTGCATGGTCACTTGTGCTGATCAGCTCGCCATGCTGGCCAAACAGGAAATGAAATTCAAATGTTCCCGGGGCTTTTCCTGTCTACCTGGCCAGTGCATCTAAGTTGAGAGTGCTGTCCAGAGCAGTCACAATGGAGCACTCTGGGATAGCTCCCGGAGGCCACTACCGTCGAATTGCGTCCAGGTCCTCATCACTATCATGATTGTGCTGTCATCGCCTCCTCGCCTGCTTTTGCAGGTTCTGCACATACTGCAGGATAATGCGTGAGGTGTTTGCAATGCTCACAACAGCAGCAGTGAGCTGAGCGGGCTCCATGCTTGCCGTGGTATGGCATCTGCAGGAGAGCAGAGTTGCAGCGGAAGCAGTGGATGACGACAGATGCCATGAGAATAGATATTTATAGAGAATGACGAGAGGACCTGCGAGGTGGATTCATGGCACCAGGAGAGCAGAGTTGCAGTGGAAGCGGTGGAGGACGACTGTTAGTACCGCACACGTTTCCCGAGGAAGAACACAAGTACCCGGGAGCACATGACAGACAACATGGAGAAATTCGTTATCGAGATTAGAGTAGCAGAGCAGAGTTGCCGCAGAAGCGGTAGATGACGACGATGGTTAGCAGTCCTACTGTACCATCTGCTACCAGCAGTATGGCGTCTGCACGGAAAAAAGGCACGAAACGATTGTCTGCCATTGCTTTCACGGAGGGAGGGGCGACTGACGACATGTACCCAAAACCACCCGTGACAATGTTTTTGCCCCATCAGGCATTGGGAGCTCAACCCAGAATTCCAATGGGCACCAGAGACTGCAGGAACTGTGGGACAGCTACCCACAGTGCAATGCTTCAAAAGTTGACACTAGCCATGGTACTGTGGATGCACTCCACTGACTTAATGTGCTTAGTGTGGACATATGCAATCGACTGTGTAAAATCGATATCTAAAAATCGACTTCTATAAGATCGACCTAATTTCGTAGTGTAGATATACCCTAAGTTCATTTCTTTACATGAGCTTGCAGCTAAGGAAGCAAGCAAGGAAGGGAGACTAACAAATCTGCATTTGAAAGAAATATTAACACCAATGCCTTATCCTTGTGCAATAGTGCATTAAAATTCAATACTTTGGAATTCTAAAGGGCCACTGTCAAGATAAAAATCATATAAAAATTCTTTACTTGTATGATTCAGACCTTTTAGAGTTGAGGACTTTTCAGTGGGAACATGCTGTCAGGAATGAGGACTCACAGCTGACCTTGGGACCAGTTAACTGCCCTGCAGCTGAACACCCTGATTGACCATACCACCCGATTGGCTGAAAGGTACCTCCAGATCTGTTCTGAAGCCCAGCAGCAGCACTAGGCTAGTGGTTACTCAATGCTTATGCCTGCAGCAGTGTTTGTTCTTGAGCTAGCCTTCCTATACTGTTTGGTTCATGACTTTGGCTCTGACTCCAGCTTTGACCTTTGGTGCTGTTTCTGCTCTCTGACCACCACTGTTCTAACCATTAGGCTTGACTGCTCACACCTTGTTTTGTGACATCTGCAGTCTGCCATGTTTTAAATCTATGACCTGTCAACAGGAGGACCTCGGCTAATCTCAATTGTTTGGGACAGCCAATAGAAAGAAAGGCAGTTGCACAAGGCCGGCTCCTGCAAGGTGCTGAATATTTCTTGTTGGGTGCTGTACACCCTTAATGATCGCTGAAATCAGTGGAGTTAAGGGAGTTTAGCACCTTGTATCATTGGGTCCTTAGCCAGCATACAGACTGTTTAGGACTTTATCTTAAAAACAGCATATTAAATTACTCTGAGAGCAAACAGGAATTCAGCAAAGCATGTAGAATGTGGGTGTAACGTGCTCAGGGCCAGTATCAATGAGAGAGTCTGCTACCTTCTATGCTAGCTGAAGGAACTTCCAAGTGATCTTCAAGGTAACCCCATCCCCCTACCCCCTCTGAACAGTGTTGCAGAAATCCCACCTGATGTGTATTTATGCCAAATTATTTGCCTACTTGAGTGTTTCTAAACCCTTACACAAGTTTCTTTTGGAATGAATGTTTAATGATCAAAGGAGAACAAGCTATCTATCCACAAGTAACGGTTATGAGGCTGACTTCAGATTTATTGAATTTATAATGTTTTCAAACTGACATGGCAAATGCACAAACAAACCAACCCAAATAATTCCTATACATTTTTGTCTTGTTTTTGTGGTTCTCTGGCAAATTAGTACAATTACTATTATGCTCAATCCTAATTACTGAAATACCAATGGTCTGATTTTCAGAGGTGCCTAGCCCTCACAACTTTCAACAAAAACAGTGTGTTGGCACTTCTGAAAACCTGGCAATATAAAAATATCCATAGTTATTTAGGCCCGAATTCAGCAAGATATTTAAAGATGGTGTGACGCACTCTATATATAGAGTGTGAATATAATGTAACCAAAATATGCTTCATGCAAAAGGTCTCTTGTAAGGTATCATTATAAAGCTTATAATCTACTGAGTGTGGTCATCCTATTTGTATAAACGTATTACTCTTGTATCTGAAACTAGAAATATGAAATATAACTCTGAAGGCCTATTGTAGTTATGCAAAGTGTGGGCCATTAATGGTGGTTTGGAATCTTGATGGCTCCCATCAACCAGGACAATTGACTGTGGATGGCTCTGTTTGCAGGCAGGCCTTTCTGTGAGTCAGGCTGGGAGAAATGAAGTCTTGGGGTCTCACAGGACATGTGATCATGTAACCTGAACTGGAATCCATCTTTAACCTGGTGCTTTTCCCCTGAGAAGGTGTGGTGGGAACCCAGAGGGACAAAGGATTCCATCCTTATGCAAAAGATATATAAGTGGGTAGAACAGAACAAGGGAGGCAGCCATCATGAGAAATCCCCCAGCTACCACCTGAGCTGGAACAAGAGCTGTACCAGGGGAAAGGATTGTGCCCAGACTAGGAAGGTATCCAGTCTGTGAAAAAAACTTATTGAAACATCTCTAAGAGTGAGATTTTATCTGTATTCAGCTGCTTACTGTATTAGCATAGATTTGCGGGTTTTATTATATTTTGCTTGGTAATTCACTTTGTTCTGTCTGTTACTACTTGGAACCACTTAAATCCTACTTTCTGTATTTAATAAAATCACTTTTTACTTATTAATTAACCCAAAGTATGTATTAATACTGGGGGGGAAGAGAGGACAAACAGCTGTGCATATCTCTCTATCAGTGTTATAGAGAGTGAACAATTTATGAGTTTACACAGTATAAACTTTATACAGGGTAAAATGGATTTATTTGGGGTTTGGACCCCGTTGGGAGTTGGGCATCTGTGTGTTAAAGACGGGAACACTTCTGTAAGCTGCTTTCAGTTAAGCCTACACCTGTCAAGGGACGTGGTTCGGACCTGGGTCTGCGTTTGCAGCAGGCTAGCGGGTCTGGCTCAGACTAGGCAGGGTGCTGGAGTCCTAAGCTGGCAGGGCAGGAAAGCAGGAGCAGAAGTAGTCTTGGCACATCAGGGGGTTTCTGTGATCCAAACCATCACACATGGGTCTAACCTGAGGAATGCAAGCATGCTCATTGACTTCAATAGGCTGTTCATGTGCTTCAGATTATGCACATGCTTAAGTACCGTGAAGAATTGGGGCCTTAGTTGTAGTTTTCAGCACGTATTTCTGAAATTCAGTGTTTAACATGCGGATTTTCAGGATGTTTGTCTGGTTTAGCAGTTAAGAAAAAATATTTCCAAAATATCTTTGGTAATATTATTCTCTCATTTACATTTTCTTTTTATTCAGAGGGGACACTCTTTGCAGTGTGAGGACATGAACACAAACAGCCAAGGTGTAAGCAGCAACTAGAGAACGCTTGAGGAAGTTTCAATGTTTATCAAGCTTCCTGCTGCATGATTGCCTGAATCTCTCCTTTAACTGTAGAGCACCAGGAACTCTAAAACCACTGCACACTCTCCCTGAATACAAGTAAAATTATAAGCAACAAAACTGCACTACTCTTTCTCTGGACTGAGCATTTAACTTCTCACAAATAAATTCATGTGCTTAAGTGCTTTGCTGGATCAGGGCCAGAGAGATCATCTTCCTGCAGGATCAAACACTATATGTAGTCATATGCAGTTCACTAAAAATTAAAGGGTAATAAGGAGAGAGTTGAATAGATTTAATTTCTCTTATGTAACCAGCAGTCATGTACGTCTGTCATTATTATTCATACCTGACATCTGTCTGGGGCAGTTGTTGACTGAAATGCACAGCTTGATAAGGAACTCTGCTCATTTCAAGAGCACAAATTGCTTTGTCTGGCTCTTTCTCTTCAGACTGAAATATTAGACGCTGTGGTAGTTCTTCTATTTTGAATAATAGATATTGGGGATTCACTGATAGTGAGAATAATATTGTGAAGAATTACCTAAGCATTATCGCTCTCAGAAAAAGTGTTTTGTTTCTCTGTTTTATTGATATATTTCCTGTTGTTTTCATATGAGCTCTTCAGCATGTCTAGGAAGATTTTGTTTCATATAGTTTGGGTTGGCCTGGATGGATATTTTCTTTTGATTAGGGCTTTCTTGTTTGCACTTTATTTATTTAACATATTCTTGTTGCACAAACATTACAAGAGCTGCGCTTTTCATCATGTTGTCAGACATTTTGTTGATCACACATGGTGAAACTAGAGCTGTTTGAAAACTGCCAATTGCTTTTTTGTGTAGGAAATCTTGAAAAAATATTGTTTGTTTCCTGTGAGAAATCTCTGTTTAAATGACATAAATATTTTGGTTTTAAAAACCCTGAAAATTAAAAATGTGTCGGGACTTCAATGAAAAAACAGAAAATTCTGACCAAATTTAAAAGTTTTCATGAAAAAACCATCACTTTTGGTTGACAAGACATTTTTTATTTAAAAAAAATTTTTTTTTGATTAAATGCTTTCCACCATTTCTAGATGAAAGTCGCCCTGTGCAGCTTTTGGTTTAGGATTGAAGTGGAATGTAAGTGGTGCATAGGCCTTGTTTCACCCATGGCAGCATACCAAAGGAACAAAGAAGATGGTTAGTCATTAGTTCTGTCTTCCACAATTCCCAAACCGTATCTTCATCTGTTATACGGTATACTATAACCAACCATATTGGCTTATATTTGTATGCATATCAAGGGTAGTCAATAGGCAGACCATGGGCCAAATCCAGACCACCAGACACTTTTGAATGGACCCCAAAATCTTTTTATTTAATTATGAGTATTATTATTATTTATTATATCTATCATTATTGTTGCTCATTTTTTATTATTTCCTTTGGATTCTGGACCTTGACCAAGAAATGTGGACCTTGACAAAAAATAATTGACTATTCCTGGTATAGACTATCTGATCCGAAACACACCACGTTTATGAAGAGTCAAGTTAGGAAAAAGAATTTCTCCTCCAGAGAGACAGGATGATAATAAAAATAGCCACATTGTGGAAAGTGTTAAATAAGACAGTTTCCTAACTAATGCCCGGAACTAGGATTAACAGATGTACCAGCATGATCTAAATTACAAATGGAAGTGAAGTTAACTATAGCCGCCTTGTTTAACTTATGCATTTATGGCCTACTATTCTGTCCCTTTGGCTCTGCCCCGGCTTTCATTATGTAACAGGACACACTTAAAAATCTTGAATCTGCCAGAAAAACAAGGTTTGGCAAACTTTTTAAAAAGGAGGGTATTTTGTCATTTTAAAATCCATGAAAGAATAACTTATTAAAACAAATTAAATCAGTTGTTTCACATCTGACATGGCTGGGATCTACTAGCTGAAAAAATAGTTTAGAAGAAGGCTTTCTTGTGTTTATTTGCCTTCAGCAAAGACTATAACCCAGTTAAAACAATTCTGAACAGGAAGATCAGGATTGCTTTTGAAGTTCAATCTGAGTTGGAAAGTTATTGGTGTTAACTTTCCCAATCTCTTTATGAGGAAATATAAAACATATATTTAAAAAAGCTCATTAGTGTTGCTGGCAGAGGGCATGACTGAAGAGAAGTCCTTCCCACCACCCCTTTGGTTTATTAAGAAGTGGCAGAGGGAGGCTGTGAAGAAATGTACTGGAGCATAAAAATAGATTCTGGAGTCTCCCTGAGAAACAGCTGCAGTATGGATGGCTGGATTGCTGACGATGTTTTCATCTGATAAGTTTCTGAGGCAGCACGCATGACAGAGGATGTTTATTTTGCTGCAACAAGTAACAGTTCCTGTTTGCTGTCTCAGAGTTATATTTTTTCAAAACAAAAGCCTAGAAGCTTGGAGAGTAAAATAGTTTTCAAGTTTATTCATCTCCTATGGTGGGTGGGAGGCAGGTGGGGAATGCTACTGTTTCTATTTTATATCCTTTTGCAGATTTTCTATATTATCCATTTGTGATTGTAAGCATATTTTACAAAAAGAAAAGGAGTACTTGTGGCACCTTAGAGACTAACCAATTTATTTGAGCTGTAGCTCACAAAAGCTTATGCTCAAATAAATTGGTTAGTCTCCTTTTCTTTTTGCGAATACAGACTACCACGGCTGCTACTCTGAAACCAAGCATATTTTAACTACTCAGATGTGTTTGCAAGGAGCAATATAAATAATACATGTGAGATATTACAGCCTTGAGTAACTGAATGGAATTGTTCTCTTCTTATCTCAACTACTTGACCTGAGGGCCCTGGCCAGTTTTGCTCCTGGTGGCTGCCTGAGTGATATTGCTGCAGTTGCAATCAGCTTAGGTGCTTGGGCCCAGCTCCACAAATGTACTGAGGCATCTAAGTACACCGGTTTTAGGCACCATTGGGATCTTCAAAGCCCCCACTTGGCTGTTGTCTAACCCTGTGGGTGCCTAAACTCACTGAGCAGCTACATTTTCATTCTAAAAGTTCCTAGGTGCCAAAATTTTTGCCTCTAGGCATGCACAGTGAACATGTGCCTTCTCGTCTCCTGGCCATCCATTTCTCACATATGCCCCTGTACAATCCACAAACGGGAGAAATGCACCTTCCCCTGCATATCTTGCCTGCAGGGCCCGATCCAGTAGGCATGCACAGAGGCTGCCTGCTGGCTTGCGTCCTATTGAAAATCTGGACCAAGGAGGAAGAGATGGTGCCCACCTAATAACTTCTAGCCCAATGATTAGAGAACTCACCTGGGATGGGGATGGCCTGAACTCAGTTCTCCCCTTTGCCTCATGTGGGGGTGGGGAATGTGAGCGGGGGCTGTCCAGTATCTCAGAAGAGTGCTGTAACCACTGATATATGGGATATTCTGATATGGAGCTCTGATGTTCTGATGGGAGGGTCAAAGGAAAGGTTAGGCAGACTGGGATATGGGCTGGGATGCAGGGAAGATTTTTATGTTTATATGCTTTGGGGAATTCCTTCATTTTTCTTTTATTGGAGTTATTTTTTATATTTATCTATGGTATGATTGATTGAAAGTCACCTACAGTCTTGGGTGCTTTTTTTTAATAGATGGAAATAAAAGTAAATAGAAAAAACTTGCATTCATCAGAATAAATGGGCCCCTTGCATTCAGGCACACATTTAAAAGTGTCTGAATGCCTGAGCAAATACAAATTTGGCCTTGCAAATAATGGATTTTGCAAATGGGTGTGCTTGCAATTTTGGAGGCACCTTTCAAAATCTTCACTAAAGTCAAATCAAATCTCTTTTGAAATCGTAAAATGCTCAGCTAAGTGTGCTTTAATTTCATCTTTCTGGACAGAACTGAAAGTGCCAGAAATCTTACAAGAAAGCCTGCACTCATAATGCTTCCAGCCAAGTGTAGCAAATTCCGGAGCTCTGGATAAGCTGTATACTGTTTATATCTTCCAGTTTCTATTGCTATATAACCAACTTCCATCTAATACTCCTGGTATCTTTGTTACAAATTTAAAAACTTGCCTAAGGTCACAGCATCTGTGGCAGAGGCCAAAATATAACTCAGATCTCCAGTTTCCCATGTCTGTGCTTTACCCACTAGATCAATGGTGGACAACGCATGAGACCCATGGGCCGCAGGGCCTGCCAGGGTAATCTGCTGGCGGGCCACAAGACTGTTTGTTTGTTTACATCGACCATCCACAGACACGGCCACGGTTTGCCAGCCAATGGGAGCTGCAGGAAGGGGTCTAGTGCAGGTGTCTACCATTGCACTAGATCATGCCTACCTCTTAAAATAAAAGAAAAATGTTCCTTCATAATTTCTATATATCAGAAATTGCCAATGGTGCATATGGCATTCATATATCTTGTGTTACAAAGGAATCTCAAGTCTATTCTTTTTAAGAACATAGAGTACCTTAATATTAAATTACATGAAGTGTCCTGGAATGTTATAGCAAGCCTCTTAACATGCATATTCACATACCTTAAACTTGAAGAAATGTTCACAGAAACCTTGTTTAGTTAAGTTACTTTTTATAGTCTTCAGTAGATAATGTGAGTCAAATGGCTTTGAATCCAGGGAAGGCATTACTTTGATTATGGCTTTATTGAAATTAAATTTAGAGTTTGAATCAATGCTCAGGAATTTCGTCAGACATAACAGATTCAATTTGTTTTTTAGTCTCTTCACTTTAAATGTGTTTTTAAAAACAAAGCAGATAATTCTTCCAAGCCTTCAGATTTCTAATGCTTTCAGCCTCTGCTCAGGCTAAATCAACTGTTACACTTTGGGTTATTGTACATTAAATATACCTGTTGTGTCTGTCATATATATATATATATATATATAAAATATAGTTACACATGAATATTATCCATAATCTGGATATAATTTGTAGATCTTTATCTATGTCCTTTGTTACTATCATAGCTGTCTTTTTTTAATATATTTAGGAGGGGTGATGGTAAAGGCAGGGGTGCTGGAATAATTTTTATAGTGGGGGTGCGGAGAGCCATTGAACCAAACTTTAAACCCTGTATATGATGGAAACCACTTCAAGCCTGGGGATGTGGCAGCACCCTTAGTTCCAGGACCGGGGGTAAAGGGAAGGACAGTGAGCATAGTTGCTACTGCACTTCAATAAATACTGTGATTCTTCAAAAAAGCCAAAGACAGCACATGATTCTCTAAATGCTGAAATATGAAGATATTGTTCCCCATCGCACACTGGACAAGGGATCATCTAGTACAGTCTCCTGTCTCCTGTAGTGGCCCATATCAGACGTACCTGGCTAGTTCCATTTTGCTATAACAAGGGATTTTTTTCCTCACTCCATCTGGTGATCAGTTTAAGCTCTAAAGCATGAGACTTACTCATTCTTTTTACTTTTGCCCTATCTAATGTAATAGCAGATGCCATTATTATTTATAATATCTTTTAAAGCGCTTACTAAGCTAATTACCTCAATTCTATATTGCAGCAAAGAGTTCCACAGTTAATGAGTTATTTATAAACCCTGATGATGCAACTGGAGATTACATGATTTCAAGGACCAGGTGATTTTTTTAAGAACCTTAAGTAGGTGATGTTTGTACATATGAAGTTTCAACACATCATGGATTTTTTTTGCTTGCTTTAGACTTAATGGTTTTAGAGAGCGTGAAGGAAATAATAATGGGCCATATCCTTTAGTGTGGTGCAGCAGCCTTGCACCAGTGTTCGAGGCATAAAGGCTGCCATACCCCTCCCTGCTGGTGCAGTGGGTGTGGACAGAGGAAAGGAATCAGGATGTTTTTGCACTGTATTTATCTCTTTGTTGTCACCTTAGGGACATTAGCTCACAAGGGGCCAATGGCGCAAAAGGCCTCAAATCAGGAAGTGCAAAGGCCACCTTTACCTCACTTGTGCATCCTTCTCCCCCTGCTCTCCTGTGCTCAAACCCCATGATCTGACCCATTGTCTCTTGACCATCTGGACCCCTGTGCTACCTAGTGGTGCTAAAAAAGATATTAAGAAAAAGGTTCCTGCTGAGATTAATCTTTTCTCATCTCTGAAGTGACTCATAAAGACTGCTTTGCTTTCTTATTATTTAGAAAAATGAAAGTTGTGTTGATCTTGTTTTTGAAGCCAGCTATAATATGCCTCCTTTCTGTTATGTTCCGCGTGTTCTTATAGTCTCCTGTTTCTCAATCTTGTGACGTTGTTTAGCACTAGCCAGTGCACTGGGGAAAATGTTTTTTCTCCATGTTTTTTTTTAATTCTGTTTTCCTCCAACTTTGGTTTCTGTTTTCTGGGCTCTGGCAAAAGCCACTTGCCAACTCCCAGAAAAGCAAGTCAGGCACCAAATCCTTTCTATAA
The DNA here is from genome assembly GCF_965140235.1 of Caretta caretta. Taxonomy (NCBI): domain Eukaryota; kingdom Metazoa; phylum Chordata; order Testudines; family Cheloniidae; genus Caretta; species Caretta caretta. The sequence goes on along the minus strand of NC_134216.1, from coordinate 47,834,949 downwards.
CATAAAGCATCTTTCTGCATTTTTACACTAATTGGGTGCAGCCTAAAATGCAATAGAAGTTTTAAAGTACCAGCCATTTATTCCTATCCCCTCTACTCCTCTTTGAGACTCCCTCCAGAAGAAAAAGAGAATACATGTTACCTTTGCTAATTTTAAGAACTTTCTTTTGCAGTCATCCCGTCTTGCTTTAAAAGCTCCATCCCTCTTCAAAGCACTCTGATGGCAGTATGAAAGGAAAGCTGCAGATGATAGGGGAGTAGGCTGCATTCACAGAGATGCTATTACAAGTTATCAACACCTTGGGCGAAACTCATCTCGTATAGTGTGCCTGTTGGAGGCCTGTGCACTACCAAGCTACTTAACATAGAAGTGAAGTGCTGCAAAGGCCTTCTGCTAGTCACCTGCACAGGGATGATTTTCTCCTTTTTTATTTCTTTTCTTCTGCATCCCAAGTTTTGCTTCAAATATTGGCCTGGTTTGCACAATGGAGTAAGGTGAAGCAGGGTCCGTAAAGTATTGTTTTCTTCACTGGACAGGCAAGAAGAGAGTAGGATGAAACTTCACCCCCTCTTCAATGTGTGGCCAGTATAACTACATGGCCACACTAATGGAAGGACGCAGTACTGAGTATAGACTTGGCTCAGGTACTTCCTTCCTGGAGCAGCTGGGAGACTGGAAGGCAACTTGTGATTTTCTGAGTCAGTCTCTCTCCTGCTCTGCTCCAGGGACAATGCAGTAAGGTGCTAACCCATATGCTGGGTAGATTGTAAAGTAATGATCTAGCTGGAGAAAGGAGAAGTTTGCACTTGCCAATGGTAACCTTTTAGATTTCTCAAATTTAAAAAATCGCCAAATTCACCAGTTTTGTTTCACATGGGAAACTGAGTATGTAGCGTTTTTGAATTACTTTCACTGAGACACTGATATTTTCATCAGGTGCTGTTTAAATATTTTCCTGAATTTCAAATAATAAATGCATATTTCTCCATTAAGCAAAAACATCTTTTGATAACTCCTGTTTTGTTTGAATAAAACAAGAAAAGTATATTGTTTTCTGAATTTCTCCACAGCATATGTCAGTAATTCAGAAAAACCTGATTCTTTAAGCTCCATAATGACCCATTAGAAGTTCAGCTACAATACTGTATCCTGAAGTTGAAATCATAATTGATTTTTGTACTGCTAATTTCATAGCCTTCTATATGCCTTTGAGATAAGAATATGGGAGGAATGGGAACTGGATTTGACAATACAATTTGACTCACACAGTTTAGTTTCCCTAAAGATTTGTTGGAATGCAAAGTGAACTTGTGTGCAAAGATGTGTGGTGTATTTATATAGAAACCTGGAAAAGACTGAATTCTAACAACATGTTGAGCAGTGCGTATCAATTTGTCTAGCTAAAAAATAAGGCAAGTGTTATTACTATAGATGTAAGCAGAGTCAGGATGAGCTCCACCCTGACATCTGGTGGTGAGGTGTGGCAAGTAGTGGAAAAGAACTTCAGGGGCCGATCTCAATTGCAAAGGCACACCTCCCCTGCCTAGAATGAGGCCATAGCTGCCCAAATGGTCACTTTGGCTGCTGTGGGATCCCCAGTGTCTCTGTTATTGGGGCAAGAAGAATAAATTATTACCCTGATTATGGGAATCAAGGACAGTGGAACTGTACCTGGCCTTTTGTTATGATGGAGGGACTCGCCATCAACTAAGTAGCACTCACTAGGCAAGGGACATGGGTTCCAAAATTCTGTGAATTGAGAGAGGTTGGAGACAGGTATTAATACTTGGTGGCATGGGCCCCTGGTGAGGGCCTTATATGCTAATTGCACTTCCTCCTCTCTCCACTGTGGAATATCAGAACTAATTTTGATTCCATTAGGAGTCTAATTACAGGCTGCTGAGCTGAATTCACTTTGGGCTAATGGTGCACCAGCAGTGAGGCTCCCCTACTACAAGCTGAAATCACAAAAGAGCTTAGTTTCTAAGGTGCCACAAGTGCTCCTTTTCTTTTTGTGAATACAGACTAACATGGCTGCTACTCTGAAAAGAGCTAAACTTACTAAGAGCTGAAATCACTGAGTGTTGTGTTAAGTAGTGGGGGAGCCTGAAGATATATGATGGAGCAGTTTGCGGAACGGCGAGCAGAGAAGAACGGCTTGTGGAGCAGAGCATTGCAGTTTGCGGGACGGCGAGCAGAGCAGCTGGCAGAGCAGAGCAGTTTGTCGGATGCCTAGAGCAGCTCATGGGGCGGCTGGCAGAGCGGAGCCCCATGGAGCAGTGGGGCCATCAGCTTTGGACCACGTAAGGTGCCCCTTAGCCCCCCCCCATCTCCACCCAGGTTGGGAGGTAAAACTTGGCAGATAAACTTTCGAACTCTGGGGCTGCCCTGACCAGGGACAGAGACTTTTTGAGTTGTTGGACTTTTGGGACTTTGGGTGATTTTGGGTTGCTGGACTCAAGAACCAAAGGGAAAGGACACGCCCCATTTTGCTTGGGTTGGGTTTTTTGCTCATGGGTTGTGTTATGAATCCTGTTGGTGGTGTTTCCCCAACGTAATGCCACATTGTTTCTCTCTGTTATTAAAAGGCTTTTTGCTACACTCAGACTATGTGCTTGTGAGAGGGGAAGTATTGCCTCTTGGAGGCGCCCAGCGGGGGTGGTATACATTTGTCCCAGGTCACTGGGTGGGGGCTCGAGCCGGTTTTGCATTGTGTTATTGGAATGGAACCCCTAGATACTGAACCCGGCCCTTGTTGTTGCCAACTCTGACAGGCAAAAGGGTTACATAGACAAAGTTTACATAGTCGTTAAAAAATGTGTACACATCAGAGTGGTTTGCAAATGGTGGACTATTCCATAAATGGCTTTATTTAGTGAACAAAAGGGAATCTCAACTACAGTATCTTAGTAGTTATAGTAATTCTTTGTCAGGTGTCTTTACTAAAATAGTAGGAACCATGATCATTTAAAGCATAGATGACTTGGGAACCATAGAAAGTCTTGTAGCTCAGTTAATAAATGTATCACAAAGACTGACAGCAGTTGGAAAGGACCAGTCGTTGTTTGTTGATATCTTCTGGTTAATATTTATAAAAAGTGAGGATAAAGGAGACGTATTTCCTTGGGGTGATATCCTAACCACTCTGAAGTCAATATGAGTTTTGCCAGGGACTTCAGTGGAGCCAGGATTTCACCCCTGGAATAATTGCTGTATTTTTTTTAAACAAACTGTTTGCTTTCTATGCAGTTTATAGATGTTAACTTTTCCCTCACATACAGATTAACAGGTTGGATAATATATGTAGAAAAAGTAATTGTGACCATTTTCCCATAAACATTTACTAGGTCTTTTGTAGTCACCATGGATCTGATTGTTTCTGTTCTTATGCTGATTAAAATAATCTATACACTTTTTTGTACACAAAAAGTATGAATGGTAATGGCAACAATTTGGGAATCTCTGTACAATTTATGTATTCTGTGTGAGCTTATGAATTCTGTATCTTTACCAAGATGCAAACACCATTTTGAATGTGCAGCGTTTTGCCTTCTCTGTGGTCTGTTTACCTCCATGTTGTCCTGAAATTCCAAAGGCTGGTGGCAAAAGAATAACAAAAGAGGGCTGTTGACATAAAATGCTCAACTACTGAAATGTAACACTCTAAACTGGCTCCCAACTACAAAATTGATTTAGCAGAGGAGAGGTCACCTTAGCAACAAAATCACCTGGCAGGGATTTCTGATCATGTGAGGAGGCTGGAAGGACAATACCTGACAAAGGGAACTAAAGGTATAAATAGGGAGGAATAGACCTATCTGGGATCTTTGACCATTTTGTCTCCAGCTGTGGAGGAGAGAGAAGCAACTCAGTATGTACTGGCTGCACGAGGCAGGAAGCCCTGCTTGCCTTCTGGAGCCCAGATGATCCCCAAGGGAGGGTGATCTAGAAAGTGGCACTGCTTTTAGGATGTTTGTTGTTTTCTAATTGATCTGTACTTTCTTGTACTTTAGATACAAGATTAAGTAAAAGAGCAGTGATTCTTCTGCAAACTGTCTCCGTATGTTAAATGGTTCACAATCTACTGTTTGCCTCTGGAGAGAGTTAAATAGTGAACCAGAAGCGTCACACCTTTGGGATGGAGTGCTGGGAAAGGGTATGTGTAAGTGTGGGGAAATCTAAAGTGTTGAGCCTAGAAGGGGTAGGCACCTGGACAGCAAGTTCCAGTTCTCAGAAGGCAGTGTTAGATCCTAGGTCCGCACTCAGAGAGTGTGCCTAGGGACCCTGCCACTGGGTAGCTGGTCCCCATTAGTAGACTGGGCCCAGCTCCCCTGTATCACAGCAGGTGAACTGAATCCAGCCAATTAAAAGGGACTGGGCTACACCTGCACCTATTCAAGGCTCTAGAGGCAAGGCAAAGAGGAGCGTGGTTGGGACGGGCTGCGCCTGGGAAAGAGAAGCTATTGTGGAGAGGAGCTAACTCCTGTGGTGAGTCCTTCGAGCAAGTGGTCAGGTGCTCAGGGAGGCAACTCTGGGGCTATTGCTCCAGGAAGGGAGTCAAGTGACTAGAACTGGGAAGCTGCCAGGAACAGACTCCTGGGAGGGGTGGCCTTGAAGCCTGCAATCAAAGAGTGAGCTAAAAGATTTGTCTTCTGTTTCTTTACTCTCTTGTATTAAGAGAAAAAAGCAGCTTGAAGGAGACTTGGTGTGGCAGCACATACTTGGCTAACTGTTGTGGGAAGTCGGGGAGGACACTTGCATGATCACAGAGCCTAAAACATGGGGCAGTGGCTGGGCCTTGTTCAGGCTCCGGGAGGCTTAAAACATCTAGGGATAAAACATCCAGGCGTAGAATTGCACCCATAGTAGTACTGTGGGTAGCCACTAGGGGGTGCACAACTGGATCTATGACAGTAACATCATCCTGAATGGTGTCCAGTGCATACACATTCTTGTACCATGCATTTTGTGATGAATTTTTTACAATAAATAGATCTTCTTTGTTAGCCTGCTCTTAATTAATAATATATAAGATGGGCTTTCCTATTTGGACTTAAGGCTAAGGTTTTATAGTTAGGCTTCTAAATCTATGCTTAGGCACTTGAACAAGTGCCTTGATTTTCATTTCTACTAATCAAGCAGCACTTCCTATTGAAGTTAATGAGAATTGTGGGTGCTTGGCATGTTTGAAAAGCAGATCGTTTATTTAGGTAATTCAGAGCTCAATTTCTAGATTTTCAGAGTTCAGATAACTATCTAAACTTCTGGAAACTTATTCGGACTAAACATTGGGAGGTTTATGCATCACCATAAGCAATGGAATAACTAGATATAATCAAGGCCTAATGAAAAGATGTTTTGTTCTTTTATATAAATCAGTAAGTTCAAATAAATACACTGGTCCAAATCCTCCAGTGCAGTTCAACCACTGTGTGACTCTTCACTTTGTGTCCTAAACCCATACAACCAGCAATGAGAGGACCACCCCAATGATTCCTTAGTGGCATAGGCTCACATAACAATTCCTATGTCACTCTCCTCATGGCTGCTAGTGTAAGAAGCATCATACAATTACATACTAAAAGGAAAAATACCTTTTCCTGAAGAACTATCATGAGCAAAGGTGTAGGGCTTAAATGTCTTGATTTTTGAGACTGCTCTGGTTCTATGTGAACAGACTATGGCATGTCTATCTATATGCTATGAGCCAGTGATGATGGTGAGGTCCTCCCTGGACAAAGGTGACCAAACTCTTCAACAGTGGAGGCAAACACCTTCTTTCCTTAGCTTAAAGATGCTTTCCCCAACCTACGGCATTTAACTAAATTTGGCTTCAGCCAGCTTCCTCCCATCCATGTTCCTATCTTGGCTAGCAGCGCGCTGCACAATCTGGATTTGATGAAGGAGTGTGTGCTCTCTCATTTCACTGTCTACCCCAACACTGTCATATACATTTTCAACAGCAGGGCATACAGTATATATCCTTGTGGATCTTCACATGAGGGAAATCCCTCAAGGAAGAAACTATCCTCTGTGTTGCCAGTCCTATTCCTTTGACCTCAGTGGGAACAGGATAACACCCTTAGAAAGAAAAGAATAGAACCACCTGAGTAACATTGTCTATTCTAGGCAGGATCCAGAGACACAGATCAACCAAACCTTTTGGTTGACAGATCCAATCGAATCAACATGAACACGTGACTTTTGCCATCTTATGCATGTATATACATGCATATTTCTAATTTATTAAATTAATTTAGCTAATTTATAAGTATTTTAAATAATTTGGGCCATATTAATAACATATAATTTAGGTTTAGGGAAGCAGAAAAATTTTAAACTGGATAAAATAGATTTTTTTTCCTGAATAGTTGATGGATGTTCTCTTAATTTGAGGGTAAAAGTTAGTCTTGAATAGAAACTTGATTAATGCTCATATGGACTGAACTGAGTCTTAGTGGAAAATTTTGTAGCTCAAAATAAAGCCTAAGCAAATTTAAATAACGAATCTAAATTTTGCATCATCTCAAAAGCTTCAATAGAACTGCAAAGCGGTTTAATCAAGTTTGTTGGAATCTACAGTAAATGCCGATCTAGTAAAAATGTGACACTTATGAAATGTCATATTTTCCTCCAGGCATCTTTCCATCCCAGTATAGTAAATAATTTTCTGTCAGTGTTATAAAGCACAGTTCCCTAAAGGACAGGTTACATGACAATTTGAGGTCCTGACAACTCTCTGCCATTATTATTAATAAAGATGTTGCAATTCTGTTGCTACATAAATTGGCAATAATTTGATTGGCTCAAAAATATGCTCCTAAAATCTTGTCGATATGATCAAAGGAGCATGCCAGTGTTGTATATGCAAACTTGATTCCTTTATCTGAAAGAAAACCAAATGACTAAAAATGAGATCCATGTACAGTTTCACTTTTTCTAATTTAGTATTTAGACATCTATTGTAGTGGTTGAACCATTTCAGCATCAAACATTATGCTGAAATGGGTTTGGCTGTATGAAAAAATTATGGTAGTTCTGAACATAAGGCAAGTCACCGGTTACTCACCACCTAATTACTTCTTGCAATATAGTTCAGAATATTAGTTTGACACACCTCTTGATTGTCTAAGGTAGACATTTGTTAGCATTTATACAAGTAGTTTCCTTGAATATTATTATATGCTTACCACTATGAGTAAGAGTTGCCCAGTTGAACCCAACAGATGTGATAATTTTGGTAAGCATAAGTAACTTTTTGAAATAAATTCCTTTTGTGTGAATTTAGGATTTTGTAAAAGGTGATGAATTCATCTCCCTGGAGAAAGAAGTTCTCTCTCTGCAGAACAGTTACAGCATAAAAAGCAGCATTGTAAGCTTTCCTACTTTGTCACAGAAATCTGCCTAAATTCTGTTCTGGAAAGACCATCCCTAAATAATCTACATTCTAGCTAATGTCAATGGTGACGATGAGTTTTTTTGGTGATATTTAGGCTTGTCCACTGGGAACTCAAATAAGACAAACTAGTTTCACAGTCAACTTACTTTTTTGAATTTAGAAAATCATTTTTGGTCTGAGTTTCACAGTCAACTTACTTTTTTGAATTTAGAAAATCATTTTTGGTCTGAGTGAAAGATTGGAAAACATGCCTTATTGTTAGAAACTCCAGGAGCTCCTATCTATTTAGCTTATCAAACAGTGACTTGATCACAGTCTAGAAGTACCTATATGGGGAACAGAAATTGGATAATAGAGGACAAAGGTTTAACAACATCCAATGGCTGGAAGCTGAGGCTAGACAAATTCAGATTAGAAACAAGAAGCAAACTTTTAGGTGCGGGTCATTAACCTTTGGTATAGTTTATCATGTGGTGTGGTGGATTCTCCATCAATGGGAACTTTTAAATTGAGCTGAATATTCTTCTAAAATTATATGCTGTAGTTCAACCAAAGGTATTGGATTTGAAGCAGGAATTTAACTCAAGGAAGTCCTATTCCCATGTTATACAGGAGGTCAGACTAGATCACAATGGTCCCATCTTGCTTTAAAATCTATTGATTATTGTTCTTTACAAACCCTCTTTGCAGACTTGGAACTGAAAGTCATTCAGTTATTTCAGTGCTGGGTTACTGGCATTTTTGAGAAATATTCGGAACTCATAAAAATAATTACATAGACTTTACGAAGAAAAGTGAAAAATTGGCCATACCAACCTTGGGATTGCTCCTTTGAGGTACTGAGCATCCTCATATTTGTTATGTGTTGTCCTACATTGCCCTGTTACTTTTGCTTCTCTATCTGATCCTCCTGCCATCCTCTTCTTCAAGAGACACGTTTGACCAACCCAAACTAAAGCTAATTAAGACAGCTATTTTCTAATCTGAGGTGACTGAGCACATCTTCACTTTTTTCTCAACATCATTTGTATTTTGCGACCAAGAATTCATTTCTCATGTCATCAGACATCATACTAACTGACATAGCTCCTCTCTGAATTCATCTCCAGCTATTCCTTAGTCATTAAAGGCAGGTTTTCATCCACATAATTTTGACAACTGTAGCCTGAGATCACATTGATGAAGATTAATACGGGCAGGAATTATTTACCAAGAGATGGATACCTGATTGTAGTGTCTAAAACCATACCTATAGAATACAAAAATAGATAGGCCAAGAGTGGTGCCCTACTGATGTAGGAAGAATAGGCTTTGTCTACAGTAGGCCCTTTTCCTTAAAATGTCATCCCCAGTGCAGCTTCACTAAATGTAATAATGGTGGGTGTGCTAGTGACTGCTGACTTCAATCGCTGTAACCATTGTGTCATTTAACCCTGTTCAAAGCAGAGCAAGATCACACAAGGGTTAAAATGCTGGCAGATGCCAGTGCCTGGTTTCCCTTGCACTCCAATCATTCCTATTATCAGTGGAACAGCACCCAGTGATAGAAACTTTCCAAGTACACAGTTAAGTGTAGAGGAGAAGCCCAAAAGTGCTTAAGGGAGGGACCAAGTTCAGGGTGCTGGGAAAAGAGAATGGAAGTAGTCTACATTTCTCCTCTTATCCTGTATATCCTCAGTCCTATTGGCATTTTCCCTTCAGTCATCAAACCCGTCCTCCAAGATCTGACTTCATTGCTAATGCACTGCTTTACCAATAACATGCATTATTTGCTGTCTGTTTTTCTGCCTGTCAATGGGAATAGTTATAATTACCACCACAGAAAGTCAGTCTGTGATGTACACGTATGCTATGCATTTCCTGAATAGTTAATATACTACTAATTAATTAAGCATGCCAATTAAATTAAGTTTCCAAAATCCCTTATTCCAAGAGCTTTTGAATATTTTAAAATAAAATTTGCTTTTCTTAGGTTTACCTTTTTAATCAAATTCACATGTTTCCTTTAAGGAAGTCTGTTAGTACCCTTGTATTCAAATCATAAACTGTGGTAAAGAATCTTTGACCTGGGTTACATTGGATCAGTTTCTCTCTAAAACTTGCCTAAGTTTCACCCTTACACTTTAGGTGAACTTACAACATGGTCCAATGATATTAAATATCTATCCAGGTCAGCTGAATTTTGCTCTCTTGTCTTTAATCTTTATGCACTATAGCCTGTTGGACTCATTTTTCAATGTGCTGCCAGTTTTAAGTATCAGTTTTAATACTCTAGTCATCTTTTAAGATGTTTAAAAACCAGATGCTGGAGTTTGTGTGAGAGGAATTAAGATTATAATACAGAATGTATTATGGGAAGGGTCTCTTAAATCTCAGGATACACAGCAGGTCCCTACATTTCCATGGTACATAGACTGATTTTGAGTCAGATTATGTTTTGCATACTCCAGTCACACAATGTACTATATCAGTATTCTATAAAATCCCCCTTATCCCTTTACCATAACATTTGGGGAACATTAATGTAGCACAGTTAAGAAATGAAAAGTCAGCAGATGCAAAAAGTTAAAGTTACACATTCAGGATTTGTGGCCATTATCCCTGCCTCCTTGTATGTACATAACATATGCATTTTATTATACATTACATGATATATAATTGTACTTCTCAATGCAGTAAAATAGTCTCTATATATTTTTCTACCGCCTAAGAAGCTCAGTTTTATTATCTTCTGTTCTGCACTGTGTATGGTGAGCAATGGCCCTGGAAGTCATTTTTATCAAACATAGAGAATAAATCAGACAATATACTATAGATTAATTATAACCAAAAGGGGTCACAGTAAAAATGTGGTGGTTTACACAGGCCACCTAAATTCACTGCTGAGTCTGCAGTATTTATCTAAGTAGAATATAACGTTCTTACAGTGGTACCTGTCACCCCAGTGTCTTGGGTGCTGCCAAGATAGAAGCCTCTATTAAATCACAGAAGGTCAGTTGTCTTTCTTCCTTCTTCTCTTCATTTCTTTTTTTCTCCTCCTCTTTGATTTCCTGAGTTGTCTGTGGAACACAAGTCCAGGAAGTGACTTTGTTCCAAAGGCCGAGAGATTTGTGTCCATTCTTATCTCATCCTGTGAAGGCTGAATTCCAAACTCTTGGCGCTGTTGCCAAAAATGACCTGTCTCCCCCACGCTTACAAGCTTCGCCTTTGAAGCTGACCGCATCATAGTTCTTGAGGAAGTAGCTTTCGGGGGAGATGGTGGTTGTGGAAAGAGGTGCTCTGACATCTTGGGCTGATTCCATGGAGGGCCTTGAAGGTTAACAGTGAGCCTTTGAATTACTTGGTCTATGGAGAACCATTGTAGGGAGCAGAGCACAGGGGTAATGTGCAGGGCTTAATTGGCTTGTACGTACATCTCCAGTCTGGGAAATTGTTGTTTCATGATATCCCTGTGATGTCAAAACATACATTCTGGAAAAGCAGATGGCCTTCAGGAGGCTATCGGCTCCAGAAGAGGGAGGATGTTTTGAAGAAAGCAGCAGCTGCTGCTCACCCCACCCACTAAAACCACAGAGGAGGAAGAGAAGGAGAATAGACCTCTGCCCCCCAAGTTGCCCAGACCAGGCCCCTCCCCTTAGTAATGATACACCCATCATGAGGGAATTGCCTCAGGCTAAGGGCTAGGTAACCACCACAGCTGCCTGGAGTGGAGGAAGACTACAGCTAATGCTGCAGTTACTCCTCTGATGGGCCAGGGTTTCCCTCTTTAGTGCCCGCTGCTCCTGCTGCTGGGGGATGAGAGGATCATCCAGCTGCCACTGCACTTCTGGCACCTGGGGAAGGGTGGGGTCCCAGCCGCTATTGCCACCGCTGCTACTTCCCCTGTGGAGTGGTGGTTCCCTTGCTGGCTGGCCTTACCTCTTCCTCTGGCATCCAAGAGAGATGTAGTGGTCTTCTAGCTGCTGCTGGTCCCCTAGCAGATGGGTACGGAGGAACGGTACAGTCCATGGCTGCGTCTCCTAGCCTGGAACTTCTCTTCTACCCACCCTGCCACATCTACAACTCTCCAGCCAGATAAGGAGTAGAGGGATGTCTGGTCTGCTGTCACAGCCACGTCTCCTCTTCTGGTGAGCTGGGACAGGAAGGGCGTGACCATTCTTCTCTGGCCGGAGAGGAAAAAAGGTCCGTGTCTCCACCAAGCCCCGCCTCCATTGCATGGAGCAGTGGTTCTTTTGGGCCCTTCCTGCAAACCTTAGACTGCAGAGTGCTTTGGAAGTTTGCTTCCTGAGCACCTTATGAAGTGTACAAGAGCCATCGCTCAGTACTCCCCTTTGACAATAACTATATAGTGTGCCAACTGAAGTCAGTAGAGAAACTCTGGGTTTATATCTGTCTGAGAGCAGAATTTGGCCCATAGGGAACCACACCTTTGAAAATGAGTTGGTATAAAGCACATTCAGCGCGATGTGTACGGTGTTTTTTCTGACAGGAGGCTCTGACTTGTTTGCATATAAAATGTCCTATAAAGATTTAGGCAAGACAAGATTACCAGTGACTCTAGAACAGTGGTTTTAAAACTTTTTTTCTGGCAACCCAGTAGGAGAAAATTCTAGATGCTCATGAGCCAATGGAGCTGGGAATGAGGGGTCAGGGTGTGGGAGGGGGTTCTGGGCTGGGGCAGAGGGTTGGGGTGTGGGAGGGGGTCAGGGCTCTGAGCTGAGGGCGAAGACTGGGGTGGGGATAAGGGGTTTGGGGTGCAGGAGGGGGCTCCAGGTTTGGGGGGGACCTCAGGGCTGGGACAGGGGGTTGAGGGGTGGGATGGGGTCAGGGCTCTGGGCTGGGGGGGAGGTGCAGGCTCAGGGGTGGGGCTGGGGATGAGGGGTTTGGGGTACAGGAGGGGGCTCCTGGTTTGAGGGGGCAGCAGGGGATTGGGCTGGGGTAGGGGATTGGGATGCGGGGTTGGGGCACAGGCTTACCTTTGGCGGCTCCCAGTCAGTGCAGCCAGGGTGCAGAGGCAGGCTTCCTGCCTGTCCCAGCACTGCGGAACACACTGTGCCCTGGAAGCAGCCAGCAGCAGGTCCAGTTCCCAGGTGGAGGTGCGGAGCCCTGTGGCTCCCCAACCTATGAGCCGGACCTGCTGCCGGCCGCTTCGGGGGCGCAGCATGGTGTCAGAACAGGTAGGCATTAGCCTGCCTTAGCCAGGCAGCATTGCCAACAGGACTTCTAACGGCCTGGTCGGAGGTGCTGACCAGAGCCACCATGACCCAGTGCCTTACATTCCGTGACCCAGTACTGGGTCGCAACCTGCAGTTTGAAAACCACTGCTTTAGAAAACTGCATTGGCTAGATCCATCAAGTTACCAATGATACAGAGCTCCTGTGGAAAGAAACTCTAAAGTCTGTGGCAATGTTAATTCTGTTACTCTGTTCATTTGTTCTAGTGTCATGCAATAACTTTTATCTTTAATTAAATAGTTGTCAAATGAAAAAACCCACAAAGTGAAAATACAAGTTTTATAACCGAACTCATTTATCTTATTTATTGGCTCTTACACTCCTGGCATCCCTGATGGCTTTCCAGCCAGTAACTGCTGAATAAACCTCCATTCCCCATGTTCCAAGTAGAGAGAGAGTGACATTTGGGCTGGCATACATAGGGAACCCACCTATACCTTGGCATTGGTAGGAGGGAGGTCAGGCACTCAGCCAGAACTGAAGGCTTCAAGAGAAGCTGCTGAAGGCAGCTACCAGTTTGCTCTCTCCCTGTGGCACATATGTGGAGGTGGGGGAGGAAGAAGAGGACTAAGCTGGGCTCAGCTTGGTATCACTGGGGGTAGAGTCAAATTTAGCTGATCTAAAATTCAGATCCAGGAATTGTGGTTCAGCTCAGCTGCTCAGGATTTACCTACATATACTTTCTGGTCTTTGTCAGATTATGCAAATACACATTACAACTTTGATGGCAAAATACTAGAATTTGGAGTTTACAGGCTCCAAGGTACATGGTTATATAAATCTGATAGGATTGCAGATGTAATCATGATTAACTGTTTCCACATTAAGTTGAAAGAATATTTAGGGTCAGATTCGTAGTTGGGTCCACTAAATATGTGCAAGCCAGCCGTTGTGCATGTAACTACATTTTTACATACATAATCATCCATTTGATGTTAATTACTGTAATTGTTTCCTCCCACAAGTGCATATCTTGCAGATACAATATTTTGTTCCTAATTGTAAATTTTGCCTCTAATGTTTTTAATTATTGGGTTAAGGAGGTCATGACCACTTTGTTCTCCTTAAAAACAAACAAACAAAAATTTGGGCTGTTGATTAATCACCATTAATGCACGCAATTAACTACAAAAAATTATTCACAATTAAAAATTTATTTAAATTTTAAAAAATATCCGTGATTAATCGCAATTTTAATCACATTGTTAAACAATAGAATACCAGCTGAAATCTATTAAATATTTTTGGATGTTTTTCTACATTTTCAAATATACTGATTTCAAATACAACACAGAATACAAAGTGTACACTGCTCACTTTATATTATTATATTTGAATACTAATATTTGCACTGTAAAAATGATAAAAAAACCAGTATTTTTCAGTTCACTTCATACAAGTACTGTAGTGAAATCCCTTAATTGTGAAAGTGCAACTTACAAATGTAGATTGTTTTTGTTACATAACTGTTTTATTTTTTAGTTCAAGGTAAAACTTTAGAGCCTAGAAGTCCACTAAGTCCTACTTCTCGTTCAGCCAATCGCTAAGACAAATAAGTTTGTTTACATTTGCGGGTGATAATGCTGCCCACTTCTTTTTTACAATGCCACCAGAAAGTGAGACCAGGCATTCGCATGGGACTTTTGTAGCCAGCATTGCAAAGTATTTACGTGCCAGTTATGCTAAACATTCAAATGCCCCTTCTTGCTTTGGCCACCATTCCAGAGGACGTGCTTCCATACTGATGACGTTCATTAAAAAAATAATGCATTAATTACATTTGTGACTGAACTCCTTGGGGGAGAATTGTAGGTCTCCGGATCTATTTTACCCGCATTCTGTCATACATTTCATGTTATAGTAGTCTTGGATGATGACTCAGCACATGTTGTTAATTTTAAGAACATTTTTGCTGCGAGATTTGACAAAATGCGAAGTTGGTACCAATGTGAGATTTCTAAAGATAGCTACAGCACTCTACCCAAGGTTTAAGAACATGAAGTGCCTTCCAAAATCTGAGAGGACGAGGTGTGGAGCATGCTTTCAGAAATCTTAAAAGAGCAAAACTATGATGTGGAAACTACAGAACTCGAACCACCAAAAAAGAAAATCAACCTTCTGCTGGCATCATCTGACTCAGATGATGATAAAGAATATGCATCAGTCCGCACTGCTTTGGGTGGTTATCGAGCAGAACCCATCATCAGCATGGACACAAGCCCTCTGGAATGGTGGTTGAAGCATGAAGGGACATATGAATCTTTAGTACATCTGGCATGTAAATATCTTGTGACACCAGCTACAACAGTGCCATGAGAACGCCTGTTCTCACTTTCAGGTGACATTATGAACAAGAAGTGGGCAGCATTATCTCCTGCAAATGTAAACAAACTTGTTTGTCTGAGCTATTGGCTGAACAAGAAGTAGGGCTGAGTGGACTTGTAGACTCTAAAGCAGTGGTCACCAGCCAATCGGTCAATCCTAAAGGATCTCCCAGTCGATCGCGATCTCCCTGGACGGAGTGTGGCTGCTGCTAAGGCAGACTCCCTGCCTACCCTGGCCCCACGCTGCTCCCGGAAGTGGTCAGCACAGCCCCATGGCTCTGGGGGTTTCCCTCTGCAGGCTGCTCCTGCCTGCAAGCATTGCCCCTGCAGCTCCCATTGGCCAGGAGAACTGCAGGGGCAGTGCTTGCAGAGAGGGGCACTGTGTAGAGCCACGTGCCCCGCCACCCTCAGGGGATGCAGGGGCACGTTGGCCCCTTCTGGGAGCGGTGTGGGGCCGGGGTAGGCAGGGAGCCTGCCTTAGCCTCGCTGCACCCGCCACCAACTGGGAGCCGCCGGAGGTAAGTGCTGCTCAGCGGGAGGCTGCACCCCAACCCTCATCCCTGAGCCCCTTGCTGGAGCCAGCACCCCACACCCCTCTGGCACCCCAACCCCCAGCCCTTACCCCCTTCCTGGAGCCATCACCTCACACCCGCTTCTGCACCCCAACACTCTGTTCCAGCCTGGAGCTCCCTCCTGTACCCAAACTCCCTCCCAGAGCCCTCATCCTGCACCCCCTCCCGACCCCAACCCCCTGCCCCAGCCCGGTGAAAGTGAGTGAGGGTGTGGGAGAGTAAGCAACCGGGGGTGGGGGGGAATGGGATGGAGTGAACAGGCGGGGCTTTGGGGATGGGGCAGGGCCTTGGGGCAGGGGTGGGGTAGATCCTGGATTGCCCTTAGATTAAAAAAGTTATCTTGGATGTGAAAAGGTTGGAGAGCACTGCTCTAAAGTTTTACATTGTTTTATTTTTGAATGCAGTTTTTTTTTGCACATAATTCTACATTTGTAAGTTCAACTTTCATGATAGAGATTGCACTACAGTACCTGTATTAGGTGAATTGAAAAATACTATTTCTTTTGTTTTTTACAGTGCAAATATTTGTAATAAAAATATCAAGTGAACACTGTACACTTTGTGTTTTGTTATAGTTGAAATCAATCAATTTAAAAATGTAGAAAACATCCAAATATATTTAAATAAATGGTATTCTATTATTGTTTAACAGCATGATTAATTGTGATTAATTTTTTTGAATCACTTGACAGCCCTAAAAAAGCCCACCTCCTCCCCAGACCCACAACACAGGGGTGAAGACCTTGGTCGGGTATGGAAAGCACTATTTGATGTACATCATTCTCAAGGTACACATGTGATACTGTACGTCA
The DNA here is from genome assembly GCF_965140235.1 of Caretta caretta. NCBI lineage: Eukaryota > Metazoa > Chordata > Testudines > Cheloniidae > Caretta > Caretta caretta. The sequence continues at coordinate 47,818,607 of NC_134216.1, read as the reverse complement.
TTCACAGCTATACAGAACATGCTTGAAATGCCTGGAGGTATGATAGGGAAGTCCCTGTTAGTTTGTTCCTTATTTGTGCTTGCTTCTTTGCTGTGTGCCTTCTTGTAGTTTATATTGTGGTCACTTTTGGGGTGCTGTGTGCTGAGCCTAGCGGCCTATTAGGCGATGCTGAGGGCTTCCTAACGAGGCTTTAGCCTGCCATGCTTTGATCCCTAATACCTTTAGGATCCCTTGCTACATAGGAGATTGAAATCCAGGACCTCCAAGGTAGCAGTCTCTGAAATGCTTCCAGTTCCATGTGCAGGGCCAGTGAGACAAGCAGAACTGCAGGGTTACATTGTGTGGAGGAGACAATAGTATCCAGAAGAGGGATTTAGGTTTATTAGGAACTGGGCGATGTGTTTGTAAAGGAGGAGCCTAGACAGGAAGGATGGTTTCCACCAAAACCAAAACAGAAACAGATTGCTGGCATGCAAAATTCAAAACGGTCAAAGAGGGGTTTTAAAACTAAGTGCTGGTGGAAAGCCAACAGGTGCAGAGGAGCACAATGTTCAGACAGATCCATCCCTTAGGGGAGGTTTTATTAAAGGGGATGTTCTATATCTTAGTAAAGAGTAGAGGATAGAAGTTGAAAATGTACATACAGGGGCTGAAGAGGAAAAAGTTCAAATGAAAGAGTCCCATACAATTACATCACATGAAGGCAGACAACTGAATACTGATGAATTTTATAAGTGCTTGTATAGAAATGCATGAAGTCTAGATATTATGGTGGGTGCCTGGTATTAAATGAGAATATTAATATAATAGGCATCACAAAGTTGGTGGAATGATGATAATCAATGGAACACAGTAATAGCAGGGTCCAAAATACATAGGAATGACAGAGTAGGTCATGTTGGTGGGCACTATATGTGAAAGAAAGTATAGACTCAAATATAGTAAAAGTCTTAAAAGCATCAAACTGTACCATAAAATCTCTATGGATAGAAATTTCATGCTTGAATAATAAGAGTATAGTGGTAAGAATATACCATCGACCACCAGGATGGTGATTGTGAAATGCTCAGGGAGATCAGAGAGGCTACAACAGAAAAAACAATAACAACAATGGGGGATTTATTTTCAACTATCGCTATAATGACTAGTTACATGACACCTCAGGACGGGATGTAGAGATAAAATTTCTAGACACCATTAATGACGGCTTCTTGGAACAGCTAGTCCTGGAACCCACAAAGGGAGAGGCATTTCTTCATTTAGTCATAAGTGGAGCACAGGATATTGTCCAAGAGAGGAACATAGCTGAACTGTTCGGTAATAGCAACCATAATGTAATTAAATTTAATATCCTTGTAGGAGCGGAATATACCAAGGAAACCCACTACAGTAGCCTGTAACTCCAAAAAGGGGAACAATTAAAAACTGGGGAGACTTGTTAAATGGAAATTAAAAGGAACAGTCACAAAAGTGAAATTCCTGGAAGCAAATTTTTTTAAAAAAACCACTGTAATAGAGGCTCAAACTAAATATATACTCCTAATAATAATAATAAAAAACAGTAAAAGGACAAAAAAAATGCCACCGTGGCTAAACAACAGAGTAAAAGAGACAGTTAGAGACAGACATCCTTTTATAAATTGGACGTCAAATCCTACTGAGGAAAATAGAAAGGAGAATAAACTCCAGCAATTAAAGTATACAGTTATAATTAGGCAGGCCAAAAAAGAGTTTGAAGAGCAACAAGCAAAACACACACAGACTAACAGCAATTTTTTGTAAAGTGCCTCAGAAGCAAGAAGCCTGCCAAACCACCAGAGGGTTCCACTGGACGATAAAGTTGCTAAAGGAATACTCAAGGAAAACAAGGCCACTGCAGACAAGTTAAATGAATTCTTTGCATCGGTCTTCACTGCAGGGGATGTGAGGGAGATTCCCACACCCAAGCCATTAGGTGACAAATCGGAGCGACTGTCCAAGATTGAGGTGTCAACAGAGGAGGTTTTGGAATGAACTGATAAATTAAACTGTAATAAGTCACCAAGACCAGATGGTATTTACTTGAGATCTGAAGAAACTCAAATATGAAATTGCAGAACTACTAACTTTGGTATGTAACCTATTGCTTAAATCAGCCTCTGTGCCAGATGACTGATAGATAGGTAATGTAGTGCCAATTTTTATAAAAAGGATCCAGAGGTGATCTGGCAATTACAGGCCAGTAAGCCTAACTTCAGTACCAGGCAAACTGGTTGAAACGATAGAAAAGAACAGAATTACAAGACACACAGATGTTGGGGGAAGAGTCGACGTGGCTTCATAAGGGGAAATCATGCCTCACTAATCAATGAGAATTCTCTGAGGGGGTCAACAAACATGTGGACAAGGGTAATAGAGTGTATATAGTGTGCTTGGACTTTCAGAAAGCTCTTAACGAGGTCTCTCACAAAGGCTCAGTGGATCAGTAACTGATTAAAAGATAGGAAACAAAGGGCAGGAATAAATGGTCAGTGTTTTACAGTGGTGGTGTGGGGTAGGTGGGGAAAGCTATGTTAAGGCTGCATTGGTGGACACATTTTCTAATTCAAATCCCTTGTGTGATGGTGAAGAGATTTCCCCCCGCTCCAATGGCATCTGTTCCATTGTAGCCTTTTATAAATACCAAGGAGCTTTTTCTTGTTGCCATGGTCCTGTGGAAATACTGTTCAGCTAGAGGGAACGTTTTCTTGTTTCCTTTGAGTGGTTCAAAGTGAATGTTTGAAATGGCTTCATTAGACAATTGTTAGCTAGAACAACATTTCATTCTACTTCCTTTGTCCGTGTCTCACCACAGTCAACTAGTTATCTCCTTAATCTTTCCTTGGTTTAGTGGGAGAAGCTGGAGTCACTTTGTCAAACCCAGATTTCTTAATGCCTTTTGCATATTCCTTCCTTGCATTTCCCCTATGCAGTTATAGGCTGAGAACGATAATTTGTCAATTAGTTTTTTCACAGGTCCCATTGAAATGTCAGTCATGGCTCTGGAATGTTTAGATTGACGTGTTTTAAGGTACTTTATTAGTCAGAAGGGGTCAGGTAAGAGTATCATTTACTCCACAGTGGCTGTATGAAAAAACCTAAGGAGGTTGATGGAAGAGACTTTTATCAATTGATACAGCTGGTTTGTAGAAATTAAAAAGAGACACCGTGAAACCCAGAACATTTGTTTTATTCCTGTGTATCCTGTCACTGAATAGTAAATTGTGTATTTGTACAGTACAAAGTAATACCTTTGATCCTCTCTCTCTCTCTGGTGATTTTGAAGTTGTGTAATACATTTCACGTCCAGTGCAGTGCCGGCAGAGTTTCTAAAACTCAGAGTATTAATTTTGTTGCAAACCATTTTACTAATGATGTTCCCCAAAAGTAGTATTTGCTTCTTGAGTCCTTCCTCCTGTATTTCCACAGCTACTGTACTAAGCACAAGTGCTTTTTAAATAAAGATGTTAACCCCAAAATCTTTCAGATGCGTGACCTTTCTCATTCCTTCATGTCCGGCCTGTTTTTCTTGAAGAACTCCTTGTGTGCTACTTGTTGTCTCTGAATTTCTTGGGCCAGTGATCCATGTATCTGCTCCAAATACCTTAATGATTCTGCCTAGCCATCTTCTGCTTGTTCTGACCAAAAATGTATTGTTTCCTTCTAATTTATTTCAGTTAAATGTCTCAAAGGCATAGAGGGGATTTATTTTTGGAGGGGGGGAAGGGATGAAGAATGTCGCCAAGCATTATTCTACCCTCTCTCTTTCTCCTTCATTCAATTTAAATTTATCTCGTCTATCTGAAATCTTCAGTTATCCCTTACCTTGAACTCATGTCTTTCCACATCTTCTACATGTATAAATCTGCTTATTACCACTCCCACAATACTGCCAGCATTTCATCTAGAGTTGGCTATTGTAACCTATCCCTACACCCTTCCCAAATGGTCTGTAAAGTGCCTAAATCACATAAGCACCTAACTCCCATTGATTTCAATGAGTTAAGTGCCTAACCTGCTTAGAAGCTTTTGTTAATCCCAATAGGCTGTTATCTGCATCCTTAGATTCCTAAATACCTTTGTAAATCTGGCTCCAAGTCCTTAATACCTATGAGACTAGTGAACCCTCAACACAAGTAGTGTATGAATAGGAGGTTCTTTTTCAATACTGTATTTAAACCTCTGGGGATGTAATGCACGTGGTTACTAGCAGGAACTATATCAAACTGCTGTGGAGGAAAAAGTTTTTTTTTTTAAAAAGACCAAAAGTATATTCCCTTTCAATTCCCTTTATCTGGGTCATCTGGTCTGTGCCAGTTTGCTTGGGAGTCTATATCAGTCCAAACTCTTTTAGCTAGTTAGTTTAATCAGTGCCAGTTTACTGAGTGGGCTGTCTGTGTAAATCCATCAAGCTGCTGTACCTTAGTTCTATTGCCAGTGGCAAAATCTATTCTGTGGGCAGTCTGCACAAATCACAAATTATTGTAACATGGCTAGTTTGCCAGTGCCAGTTTTGCAATTTACATTAGATCTGTGCATTTTAAGACTAGATGCTCTTCTTATCTCAACCATCCCTTTACATCAGTTCAGAGGAAGCACATGTGGACAAAGCAGGTGAATCATGGATTTTGTTTATGATGAAAGGCATTGTATGCCATTACAAAACCAGGATATAGGCAGAAGGAGAAAGAAGAATATGTGGAGAAGACCGCCTGACAAAAATTCCCTGGAAGCCTCACATGCAGGGAGGCTTAGGTCAGTTTAATTACATTCCGCAGGGTGTGAAATTTTTCACAGCCGTGAGTGATGTAGTTAGGTCAGCTTAACTTTGTAGTGTAGACCAGCCCGAAGTTTAGGCATTGCCCTAGGTTACATCTGTACTGCCACTGGTGATGGCATGTAGGGTATGTGCAGCTACATGCAGTGGTGAAAAGCTGGCTGCATGCCCACTGCAATGTGTGTAGTTACGTACGTTGTTGAAAGACTCTGGTGGAGGGAGGCAGCTCTCCTCGCCAGAGCCTTTCCTCGCTGCCGTGAAAGCCTTGCTTACTGCAGTGACTCCAAATTCCTCAATTAGTTCCTGGCTCTCCTGCAGTTCTCCTGATTAGGGAAAGTTGCATTGTAAGGTTTGAAAAGATGAGCGATAATGAGAGTATGAGAAATCAGTTCTTCAGGTCTCTTGTTACTTTCTCTTTCTGTGCTAGTTTTGATCTACAGGTATTGAACAGAATAGTGAATAATGTGGCATGTTTTGTTTCCTTTCAGGAGTAAAGGATTTATCTAAAATAAATCTCTAATCCTCCTCATCAAAACCTGTGTTAGCCCTTGTCCTATTCCAGTGGCCAACTCTCTAATCTGTCTAGTTGCAGGCTTTTCCCTTGTTTTTAAAAGTGGATTTTTCTGTGTAATTTTTAACTTTTATTCTTATTCAATGTTAATAGTACAAGGAAGGACGGCGCCTTTTTAACTGTATATTAAGACACTGTCTCTTCCTTTCCTAATGCCAAAATTCCATTTATCCTTAGGAAAGGATGCACTTTGAATCATGAGCGGGGGAAGGGCATACCATGTTATATTTCAACATCGAATTTAAGTACTTGTTTGAAGATTAAGTGGCACAGTGACAATTTTATCAGGCTTTAGGTAGGGGGATAGAGCAGGGTGCTAAAGAAATTTTAAAATCTCCAAACTGAATCACCAGAGCTTTGCCTAATACCCAGAGACTTGACTTGAATGACTCATGAATATAAAGCTAAACTTTAAAAAGATGCAGACAAAGGATGAAAAGATTGTTGTTGTTTAAAAAAAAAGAAAAGAAAACAAAGAGCGAGGGAGAGGAGAATGGCTCTAAAACCTAGCAAGCTGAGAGAATGACACAAGTAATCCAGAACAAGAACAAGGCGAGGCCAGAGAAAAACATTTATTACTTTACATTAAAAACCCACGCTCATCAGTTCAGCTGCCATCCCCTTGGGTAAATGCTGATTCCTAAAATAATTGCCCACTGGTTAGTATTTGGAACTAGTTGAGGCTAGATTTTGCCTAGAACAGCCCACAGTAAGGGAGCAGCCCTGGCAGCCATAATTTCTCACCTGATCAGGGAGGGACGTTGTAATTTTATTGCTGTCCTCCTGATCGGCATGTTGATGGGGGCAGAGCTAAGGTTCTGTCTGTTCTCCATCCTTCCTACCCATCTTCCTGAAAGTGGAAATAGTGGGTGCAGAATACCTGTTTACCCCTATGTGCCTGGCTCCAAGTTTTGGTAATGGAGTCAGATATCTGTGATGCAATGCTGTTTATTTAGAAAGAATGTATACGTGCTGTTTCCCTGAACACTGTAGGAATCAAACAAGTAAGTCGTTTGTTTTGCTCACAGTTCTAAGCCTCTTTCAGCATCACTTTGCCCCAAAAGCTGTTTCTCTAGCTTTTCTCTGGACCCTACACTCAGTGCTTGGGCTGGCTGTCTCCTTGGCTTTCTACTATCTTCTTTGTGTCTGCTTCTGTGTGTTTCCTGATGCCTCTCTCTCTCACACAAATATTCACAACTCCACCAATCAATCTTCTAGCCCCTGTGTTTGCTATATCAGTCCTCAGAGAAACCCCTTTGGGTCACATGGTTCAAATTTCTGCTCAAGCCTTGCCATGTGTCTGTGCTCTGTGAGGTGCTCCTATTGCTTCAGCCATCTGGTTTCACAAAGGAACTCAATTGCTTTTCACACTTATACTGAATGGAAGGCAGCTGTTACACCCGCCAGCTTCAGTGCAGTTTCCCAATGTATAACAGTATTGTCTTGGTTGCTCATAACCTCAGCCCTACCTGAGGGGAGCAACCAGAGCATAATACCTGAAGAACAAGCAACATTTCCTCCTCTTCAGAATATCAAAAGTGATATTCTCAAACACTCCTTCTGTTCCCTTAGGGGGAAAGAACCGATTAAACATGGTGCTATTGCCACTAGAAACTGGCACTATTTCCCATCACAGAATCGTACTACAGGGGGAGTGAATGCCTTATGAGAAAAATAGGGGCTTAAAATTTCCCTCTGTCCCTGGAGGATTGTATCAACACATAATTATTTTGTTTGCATTGCTTCAGATGTGGGGGAGTGAGAGGTAGGGGGCAGGGAAGAATTCGCGTTAGTGCTAGTGATTCATATCTGTTACTCCCTGTGAGAATATGTATACTATTTCTTTAAAACTGTATCAAGCTGCCATGCAGAACAGGACTGGGAGGTTTCTAGGCAGAAGTTCCTCAGCGCAGCCACAAAAGAAGGACAGCGTTACAGCTCCTTCTGTCTTCCTTAATCTAATAAAGTACTTTGTACAGTGTGTCAAGGTTCCTTCCCCACTCTGAACTCGAGGATACAGATGTGGGAACTTGCATGAAAAACCCCCTAAGCTTATTTTTACAAGCTTAGGATAAAACTTCCCCAAGGTACAAACTATTTTACCTTTTGCCCTTGGACTTTATTGCTGCCACCACCAAGTGTCTAATAAATATATAACAAGGAAAGAGCCCACTTGGAAACATCTTCCCCCCAAAAAAATCCTCCCAAACCCTACACCCCCTTTCCTGGGGAAGGCTTGATAGAAATCCTCACCAATTTGCATAGGTGAACACAGACCCAAACCCTTGGATCTTAAGAACAATGAAAAAGCAATCAGGTTCTTAAAAGAAGAATTTTAATTGAAGTAAAAGAATCACCTCTGTAAAATCAGGATGGTAAATACCTTACAGGGTAATCAGATTCAAAATATAGAGAATCCCTCTAGGCAAAACCTTAAGTTACAAAAAGGCACACAAACAGGAATATACATTCCATTCAGCACAACTTATTTTATCAGCCATTTAAACAAAACAGAATCTAACGCATATCTAACTAGAATGCTTATTAGCCCTTTACAGGAGTTCTAACCTGCATTCCTGCTCTGGTCCGGGCAAAAACAAACAAACAAAAAAAACAGACAGAGTGAACCCTTTGTTTCTTGCCCCCCTCCAGCTCTGAAAGTATCTTGTCTCCTCATTGGTCATTTTGGTCAGGTGCCAGCGAGGTTATCCTAGTTTCTTAACCCTTTACAGGTGAAAGGGTTTTTCCTCTGGCCAGGAGGGATTTAAAGGTGTTTACCCTTCCCTTTATATTTATGACATGCCCCCCAAATCACAGATAGGGTGAAACACTGGCTGTGATTTCTTCCTGGAGCTCTAGGAGAAAACTGAGTTAATAAGACACATGCACCTCTAAATATACTACCAAGTATATAAAGACTAACAACATTATCCACATCTCAAGGATGATTTTAACCAGTTGATTCTGGGAAACTTTCACGGGAGAGTGCATCAGTCACTTTGTTAGAAGCTCCTGAGATGTGTTGGATGTCGAAATCAAATTTTGGAGAGCTAAACTCCACCGAATAAGTTTTTTGTTATTTCCCGTGGCAGTATGAAGCCACTGTAGTGCAGCATGGTTGGTTTGCAGGTGGAAACGCCGTCCCCAAACATATGGGCGTAGCTTTTCCAGAGTGTAGACAATGGCGTAACATTCTTTTTCACTGACTGACCAGTTGCTTTCCCTCTCAGACAGCTTGTTGCTGAGAAACACTACAGGGTGGAATTCTTGATCTGGACCTTCCTGCATTAAAACTGCTCCCACACCACGCTCGGATGCATCTGTGATTTGGCAAAGTCTGGGGCCCTTAGTACAGGGTCAGACATGAGTGTCGCTCTAAGCTGGTTAAAGGCCTTCTGACACTCTTTGGTCCACTGAACGGCATTTGGCTGTTTCTTTTCAGTTAGGTCTGTCAGTGGGGTGGCGATTTGGCTGTATTGCGGTACAAATTGCCTATAATAACCGGCCAAGCCTAAGAAGGATTGAACCTGTTTCTTTGACTTTGGGACAGGCCACTTTTGGATAGCATCCACTTTGGCCTGTAGGGTGTTGATAGTTCTTTGACCCACCTGGTGTCCAAGGTAAGTCACTCTGTTTAGGCCGATTTGACACTTCTTAGACTTAACAGTTAGTCCTGCCTCCCTTATGCGCTCGAAGACTTTTTGTAGATTTTCCAGGTGTTCTTCCCAGGAATCCGAAAATATGGCCACATTGTCAAGGTAGGCAAATCCCACTAGGAGACCATCTACAAGTCTTTGGAAGGTGGCGGGTGCATTCCACAGCCCGAAAGGGAGTACATTAAATTCATACAGCCCGACATCTTTCCTTGGCGGATTCATCTAGTGGTACTTTCCAGTACCCCTTGGTTAAGTCCAAGGTAGAGATGAACTGGGCCCATCCCAGTTTCTCTAATAGTTCATCTGTGTGTGGCATTGGATAGCTGTCTGGGCAAGTTACACCATTTAGCTTACGGTAGTCCACGCAAGAACGTATTTCCCCATCTGGTTTGGGAACTAGAACCACCAGAGATGCCCATGCACTTCCAGAGGAGCAGATTACCCCCATCTGTAACATATCTTGGATCTCCCATTCTATAGCAGTTTTAGCTTGAGGAGACACCCGGTAAGGTTGGACTTTAATTGGGTGAGCATTACCTGTGTCAATGGAGTGGTATGCCCGTTCAGTCAGTCCTGGGGTGGCTGAGAATGTCGGCGCATAGCTAGTGCACAGCTCCTTGATCTGCTGTCGCTGCATACGCCCAAGGGTCATGGAGAGGTTCACCTCTTCCACGCCACCAGCACTTTTCCCTTCGTAGTAGACACCTTCAGGCCACTTAGCGTCATCTCCTCCCTGTAAACTGGGAAACCTTTAATTCTCTGGAATAAAAGGGCTTTAGAGAATGAATATGGTACACCTTAGGCTTTCGGTTGGAGGTGGGGAAGGCTATGAGATAATTAACAGCTCCCAGGAGCTCCTGGACCATGAATGACCCTTCCTATGACGCTTCCATTTTATGGGCCTGGAGCGCCTTTAAGACCATGACCTGGTCCCCTACTTTGAAGGAACGCTCTCTGGCATGTTTATCATACCAGGCTTTTTGCTCTTTTTGAGCATCCTTTAGGTTTTCTTTAGCAAGGGCTAAAGAGGTTCTGAGGGTGTTTTGTAGGTTGGTTACAAAGTCCAGAATGTTAGTTCCTGGAGAAGGTGTAAACCCCTCCCATTGCTGCTTCACCAACTGTAATGGCCCCTTAACCTCACGGCCATATACAAGTTCAAATGGTGAAAACCCTAAACTGGGATGTGGTACAGCTCTGTAGGCAAAGAGCAACTGCTACAACACTAGGTCCCAATCATTGGAGTGCTCATTTATGAATTTACGTATCATGGCCCCCAAAGTCCCATTAAATTTTTCCACCAGGCCATTTGTTTGATGATGGTAAGGGGTGCAACCAAGTGATTCACCCCATGAGCTTCCCAAAGGCTTTCCATAGTTCCTGCCAGGAAATTAGTTCCTGCATCTGTGAGGATGTCGGAGGGCCAACCTACCCTGGCAAAAATGTCTGCTAGTGCCTGGCACACACTTTTAGCCCTGGTGTTGCTTAGAGCTACTGCTTCCGGCCATCGGGTGGCAAAATACATGAAAGACAGTATGTGCTGCTTTCCTCTGGGTGTCTTTTTTGGAAAAGGACCCAGAATATCCACAGCTACTCACTGAAATGGAACTTCAATGATGGGGAGTGGCTGGAGAGGGGCTTTGACCTGGTCTTGGGGTTTTCCCACTCTTTGGCATACCTCACAAGACCGGACATAGGTAGAAATATCCTTGCCCATTCCCTCCCAGTGGAATGACCTCCGCAAATGGTCTTTGGTCCTGTTCACCCCAGCATGGCCACTAGGATGATCGTGGGCCAAGCTCAAGAGCTTTACCTTGTACTTAGTTGGAACTACCAACTGTCTCTGAGGATGCCAGTCTTCCTGGTGTCCACCAGAAGGAGTTTCCTTGTATAAAAGTCCTCTTTCTACAACAAACCTGGATCGATTAGAAGAGCTGAGAGGCGGTGAGTTGCTCCATGCCGCCATCCAAGCTCTCTGGAGGCTTTCATCTGCTTCCTGTTCAGTCTGGAACTATTCCTTTGATGCTGGAGAATCAGTTCCTCATTGGATTGTGAACCTAGGCTTGGTCCCTCTGGAAGTGATGTAGGGGATGGGGCTGTTTCCATTGACTGTGAACCGCTCTCCGCTGGTGCACTATGTTGGGATTCAGGCTCCAGCTGAGCCTCTTGTGTAGGGTTATCGGCTGCTGCCGGTTCCGGTTCTGGGACTGGCTCTGTCTGGGTCTCTGGGACTGGATCCACTACTGCCGTTGCAGACGTTGGCATGGGGTCCAGATCCATCACCTCTGACCGGGTCCTGGTGGAATTTTCCAGAACAGAGCTAGGCGGGACGGCTTGCTTAGCCTGGCTGCGGGTGACCATTCCCACCCTCTTGGCTAGCTTCACATGATTGGCCAAGTCTTCCTCCCACAGCATGGGGATGGGATAATCATCATAGACTGCAAAAGTCCACGTTCCTGACCAGCCCTTGTACTGGACAGGCAACTTGGCTGTAGGCAAATTGAAAGAGTTGGACTTGAAGGGTTGAACTGTTACTTGGATCTCTGGGTCGACTAAATTGGGGTCCACTAAGGAAGCACGGATAGCCGACACTTGTGCTTTGGTGTCCCTCCACACGGTGACCTTCTTCCCACCCACACTCACAGTTTCCCTCCGCTCTGAGGGTATCTGGGAGGTATCTGGGCCTGAGGACTTCTGGTGTGATTCCGGTGCAATGAACTGTAATCTGTTGGGGTTCTTGGGGCAGTTGGCCTTCACATGTCCCGTCTCGTTACATTTAAAACATCATCCAGCTGACGGGTCACTGGGGGCGAGGTGGGTTGCTGGAGAACGGTGTGGCAGGATGATAAGGGGTCTGGAGTATTCCTTGGTGTGTAGTTGGGGACTTGGGCTGTAGTAGGGTGTAGTCTGAGGCTTTCCCTTCTGGTATCTGCTCCAACTGTGACCAGGGTTGTTTCTCTCTCCTCCCTCCACCCGTTTTGTTCCAGCTTGCCCCGCCTCTCTGGTGGTCTGGGACTGTTTGTATTGATCATCATAAGAAGCAAGACTTTCTGCTGAGTCCATTTCCTTGTCCCATAAACACTGTTTTATTTCCTCCTTGGACATATTCAGGAATTGCTCCTGAGCTATCAAATCACACATTCTGTCAAAGCTAGTGACACCCCTGCCTTGGACCCATTTATCTAACAGATTCTTCATCTGGTTTAGATAAAGCCACATTACTTAGTCCAGGCCCTCTCTTAAGGGTTCGAAATTTTACTCTGTATGTTTCAGATATGATTTGAAATTGCTTTAAAACCAAATCCTTGAACTTATTATAGTCAGAAGCCTCATCAATAGGCATCTTATTGAATATGTCCAGAGCTCTTCCAGTTAGTTTTGCGACCAATGTGGTCATCTTGTGAGCTTCAGGAATTTTATGGAGAGTGCTCAGTGTCTCAAAGGTGAGAAAATATTCAGCAATATCACTGGATTCATCATACTGTGGACATAGTCGCTCCCATTTGTGGATTGTTGGGGAAGGATTGTTAGGGTTATCCAGTAGATTCTGCTCAGCCCTTACCTTCTCCAACTCCAGTTCATGCTTCCTCTCTTTTTCACTCTCCTCCATTTCTTTTTCCCTTGCCTCCATAGCTCTCTTGTGAGCAGCTCCTTGGTGTTTTTCTGCCTCTTTCGCTGCCTCCATAGCTCTCCTGTGGACAGCCTCTTTGGCTGTTTCTGTCTTGGGCTCTGTCATGTTTGCTTCTCTGTTTTTAACTAACTTTACACCCGAGAGTTAAAAAAAACAAATAACTTGGCTTGTAAAATTTTGCTGTGCTGTAACCAGATACTTATGTTCTCTGATAGTGATTGTCAGCCTACAGAAAAATCCTAAAAAAACCAAACAAACTAACACATTTGTCTCCAGGCAAATAGACAGAAAACCCCTCTAGTTGCTCTTAGGTAAAAAACAACTTCAGGTCTGTGAAGACTTGTGAATTTCCCTGCAGAAGGTTAACTACCCTGCCTTTAGGTAGAGAAAACTCCAGCTCACAAAAGACAATTCCCTTTTGTCTCTGCTCTGGCCCCCAAGCAGAGACAAAAGAAACTCTAACTACTTTCAGCTTAAAACCTGCTTTCCAGCAGCCCAAAGGGAAAAAAATATTTCCTTTTAAAAAAATTTATGCTTCTGGTTCAAAAAATCTCAAATTGATATCAAAATGATTTCAAATTAATCCCACCGCTCCACCACCATGTCAAGGTTACTTCCCCACTCTGAACTCGAGAATACAGATGTGGGGACTTGCATGAAAAACCCCCTAAGCTTATTTTTACAAGCTTAGGATAAAACTTCCCCAAGGTACAAACTATTTTACCTTTTGCCCTTGGACTTTATTGCTGCCACCACCAAGTGTCTAATAAATATATAACAAGGAAAGAGCCCACTTGGAAACATCTTCCCCCCCAAAAAATCCTCCCAAACCCTACACCCCCTTTCCTGGGGAAGGCTTGATAGAAATCCTCACCAATTTGCATAGGTGAACACAGACCCAAACCCTTGGATCTTAAGAACAATGAAAAAGCAATCAGGTTCTTAAAAGAAGAATTTTAATTGAAGTAAAAGAATCACCTCTGTAAAATCAGGATGGTAAATACCTTACAGGGTAATCAGATTCAAAATATAGAGAATCCCTCTAGGCAAAACCTTAAGTTACAAAAAGGCACACAAACAGGAATATACATTCCATTCAGCACAACTTATTTTATCAGCCATTTAAACAAAACAGAATCTAACGCATATCTAACTAGAATGCTTATTAGCCCTTTACAGGAGTTCTAACCTGCATTCCTGCTCTGGTCCGGGCAAAAACAAACAAACAAAAAAAACAGACAGAGTGAACCCTTTGTTTCTTGCCCCCCTCCAGCTCTGAAAGTATCTTGTCTCCTCATTGGTCATTTTGGTCAGGTGCCAGCAAGGTTATCCTAGCTTCTTAACCCTTTACAGGTGAAAGGGTTTTTCCTCTGGCCAGGAGGGATTTAAAGGTGTTTACCCTTCCCTTTATATTTATGACACAGTGTTTAAAGAAAGTGATTGTTTCTGTGGTTCTTCAGTTTTGTCACATGACACTCTTCATTGCAAGCAAAAGTTAGGGGAGGTGTAGATCACACACTGACTTTTTAAAAAAAAACCCTTTGAAATCTATGGGCCTGATTTCTCTTTCTCTCTTGTGCCTGTGAGAATCAGGAATACTTCTAGTGAAGTCAATGTAACAACACCAATTTAAAACCAGTGCAAGTGAGAGGTGAAACCTGGGAAAGAGATGAAATGCATCAGCTAATGATCTCTCTGATAGAAATCAGTGAGGAAAAAGCAGGGGCCAGTACAGAATAGAGATTAATAGGACATAAAGGGGATATTTTTAAAAAATGTATTTTAATGGAGAGGAAATCATCCATTCGGAAACTTATGAGAAAATGAAGGGAAATGGATAGGGGAACTTCAGTGACAGTGAATTATTGTGATTGTTCTTTTTCTTTTTCCTTGGCATTTTCACCCATCTCTGCCAGCCACTTCAGATGGAGATCACGCATAACCTCACATCTTTGTTACTTTTAAACATACACAATGCTGTATGGTTGAAACCGATGCACAGACAAGCTAGTGGTATCTGGGACTAGTTGGATCTTTCTCCAGAGTTGCAGATCCTTGTCTATTCACAAAACAAGAAGGAAGATGTTTATAAAATAAAGATCGAATTTTGAAAAGCTCTGCAAACACAGTTGAGCAAGCAATAAAATATAGTGATGCAGAGCTAACCCGAGTTCTAGTCAAACAGCAGCTTTGGCTGTGCAACTAAATGCATGGGTTTGCGCTGTAGAGACAGAGCTGGCAATCTGCTGCATGGCTGGCAGACCACTTAGTTCTCATTCCTTTTGCTCTTTACATGCACTTAATTTTTTCTCTGGCATGCACAAACAGTTCAACATCGGATTTTGACACACGCAAGCTATTGTCCCAAAGGATTCATTCAGCAGGCTGTCTTGCAGCTGCTGCATTTTCCACCAGTTAAATTGACAGTTGCCTACTGTGTGGAGTTGCTAGGAGAAGGTGAATAGTCATGATTACAGCATATTCCTTCAATAACAACCTGTAGAGCTCTCTAATTACTCTTCTGAAGGGATTTATACATGTCTTAGAGTCCCAACTTAACGTTTGTTCAGTTATGTTGTTAAGAGGCTGGTAGATATTTATTCCTTGAAGACCAATTCAGGATCACCTAAAGAGACAAAAGCTCTGGCATTTAAGCAGGCGTTCATTTCTTACGGTGGTGCAGCTGATATTGGCTTCTACCGTCTGCTTTCCTATTGCAGCCTGCTTTTCCGACCTGCACAGCAGCAGCAGCAAAAAAAATAATAATAATAATAATTTTTTTCTGGACTGCTAAAGTCATTCACATTTCTCCTGCATGGCAATGAATTCTAATACATTTTAAGGAAGCTTTTGTGCTTACGTGCATATACCTACAAGTGAAGTGCATGGGGATAGAGCTTGAGCAGTCAGTCAGTGAGTAGTGTAGTAGCTGGCTCACATGTATGGAGTAGACTTGTGAGGTCAGAGAAGCTGTTTATAGTGCTGTGTGCTTAGGGGGAGAAAGAGAGTGGATTTGTCTATCAAAGTAAATAGCAATTCAGCCAGAAGCTTTCCTTAGCTTTGTAATTCTGAAATGTTTGGATAGATGAGAGCTGCTACTGTATAACGTGTGGATCCTCTGACGTTTGTAGTGGACTAAGGAATGCTTTTACTTGCTGCTGAGCCTGATTGTAACTGTATTGCTGTAGGACAATTACCATGGGGTCTAGAGCTACTGAAACGGCCCGGGAACTGGAAGGCACCTCTTTAAAGTACCAAATAGGAGGACACGCTGAGAAAATGTGGCAACGGCTCAAAGGAATGTGAGTAGATCCTCTCCTTGTTTTTGTGCTGTTTCCCGGGACGGATCTGTTGCTTTTGAATGTGACTAATCATTACAGGGAGAATTATTTTATAAGCTGATACTAGTATTTAATATCAGAATGAGATGTCTTTTTAAAATATATGGTAGTTATTAGATTCAGTCACCTTGTTTAAGAGACACATGAGCAGTAAAATAACTGTTGCCCAAATCCAAACGCAGGTAACCTCTTGTGTCAGTTTACCCACTGCGCTGTGACGTTATTTTGCATGTACTATCTTCAGAATCAGCATTTCTAGAGATATATCATTGTTAGAAATGGTTCCCTTTGAAGCTGGTACTTGTTCCCCTGGAAATGGTGGTACATTTAGGTAAGTATATAGCTGTCTGAGGTACTCAAATTAGCTGTAATTCACACTGCTTGGGCGTGCAGGTGGATTAGCCTATATTGAGAGGGTCTTCGATATTCATAGGGATGCTGTATGATTCCTGTCTTGCATGGATTTCTTTTTTTAAACACTCAGAGGCTTATACAGTCACTAACATAACATCTACAGCATGCAGGCAATTTAAATGCTGAAGACTAAATCCGTTAGTCAGTGTGTTCTGAAAGCCACAAAACTTTAATAGTTTATTTAGAATGGCTGTTGCTCTAAAGGCCAATGTCAGAGATGTACGTTACTTAAACAACTGTTCCCTTCTTCAGTGTTTTGGGAGCAAGGGAACAGCGTTAGCCTTTGGATGGGGAGGTTTGAAATGCTAAGTTTGAAAGGCTATGCAACAGATGTTATCTAGTGTGTAAATAGCAGAAGGAACATTATTGATTTTAATTTAAAACCTTTGCTACATTACACCATTTAGCGGATTAGATGCACTAGAGTCAGTACAGGAAGGTATAAATTACCAGGCTTCCTATGCCAGCCTGGTTCTTCTGTGTCCAGGGTGGGGATTCATTCTGAGTGTGGGAGGGAGTGTTTTTACCACCTGCTTGCCTGCAGTCTTCCTTCAGTGGAAGACAGCTTTAAGTTGTGGTCAGGGTGCTTTAGGAAACCAGCTGGCAAAGACCGTTGGTTACATGCACTGAATTCTTTGGTCACTCTGTCTAACTCTGCGTGCTTTTGGGACAGTGCAGGCTCCTGTGAACTCCAGCGAGTGCCCTGGTGGTAGAGCTGTTTCAGCCATTTTTTGTGCCACACCTCACCTGATGGAGTTTCTATCACTGGAGACCACTACCAAGCTTTATAGGGACTTCTGTTGGTGTAGACTCTCAGTTGACTTAGTATTTGTAAGGTTCTCTGCAATTACTAGCCTCCTAGAATAAAACTTTTTCTTTCAACTGTCTCTAATTAGTAAATTGAGTCAGTTTTATTATGATAACTAATTAATGTAATAAAAACATCCTCACTCTATACTGCATATCGAAGGAATAAGGTTAATTCCTTTGAGAGTATGTAAAGCAGTGCAAGGAGTTTGAGGCTTATCAAACCCAAAAGAATCTGAAAATCACAATATGCCCATATTGTAAGTAGGAGCCAACCCCATGAACATTGTTCCTCCTATAGGACTTGTTAAAGCTAAAACATTTATTCTAAAACAAAAAAATATTATTTTGTTAGATAGGTGAGCACTTTCCTCAGCCTTTCCTATGATTTCGTTGTGAGATTGTGAATATTACAAAGAATATTGGATGAAGTGAGTCTAAAATGTTAATTGTTTTAGGGGAGCTCTTTAAAACCATATTTATTCAAAGCGGGAAATAGTGAGGAAAAGGACTGATTTCAATGTGCACACAGTGGTATTAAAACAAGTGTGTGTTTTCCAGGAATGGGGTGAGTGGGGCAGGACTGCAACATGTATTGTGTTTCTGAAGAAGAATCTCTATTTATAAATTAATTACTACTCAGCTAAGGGAATTGACTTCTCATAGGTGAAGTACGAGATGGTGTCTGTTTAGAGTTATGTTCATTTCCCTTAAGTCAAATTCCAGCATTAGTTGTCCATGAAGGGTTCTCATTGAAGGCGATGGGAGCTATGCTTGTGAGTCCAGAACAGAATTTTACCCCTGGGAGTTCAAGGAAGCCCATGACTCTATCTCAGGTTCATCAGTTTAAAACTGTGGTTTCAATAAGGCTTTCATTGTCACTTGTGAGGAGACAATGAGGATTTCTCTGGCCTGCAAACTGGCTCAAATTGATCTTGGAGTTTCATCTGAGGTTTTTTTTTTTGTATTTAATTTCAATACTAATGAGCTAGGTTGTGTTTAATAGCTGCATGCTGCATCCGTATGCATAGCTGGCTTGTTTTTCTTTTCTGTCAACATTTCAAATATAAGCATTATATATGTAGTTCTGCAGATTATTCCAAGATGAAACACCTTAGTTCAGTCTGAAACCATTTGCCTTTTGATTATCAGTGGAGGGTCCTCTGCAAAACAATATTTTGGAAGTATCGGCAAACGTTATTGTTTGACTAAGTATTAACATGTAAGTCATCAGTCCAGAATCCAACCAGAATAATTGGTTTGGGCATTATGGATGTGGCGGGACAAAAGAGTTTTTTTCCTTACAGGGAATGGAATGGCTTTGCAGACTCTACCAACCCTGTTGCCCTAATACACTTCTTCTGTGGTGGAGCCCTGGAGATTTAACAACAGTGAAACCTTTGGCCATGCCCCATCTCCATATGATCCATGTGGCCCTGGAGTGACCAGGGACCTGATCTGCAGGCTGTGCAGCGGGTGTGCACCCCTGCCTGGCAACCCCAAATCCATCTGCATTGCTTGTGCATGGAAACTGCTGGCAAGGGGCTGGCCTTTTGTGGCCATGGAGAAGAGGACCAGATTTGCACCAAATGAATGACTGCATAATACTCAATTCCGAGTTCATGGGGTGACGGAGGATTCACAATACCACCTTCCTGGAATAGGAGTGTCTTGACCTGAGTTGCTGTTCCTTGAATTAAGACGCTTTTAGTATTCAAAGTGTGAACTCCAAATGTGTTGGTACTTCAGGGAGAAGACAAAACAAGCTGGTATCTCAACTAATAAAACAAATAATAAATGACAGCCTAATTATTCACTCCTTACACAAACTTAACTTAAAGGAATAGTAGCAGAAGTCTCTGACGCTGCTGGTAGAGCTCATACAGCCCTGAACCGCATACAGTCTGAACTGCAGTTTTATACAAGCATCATTTAATCCCCCATATTTTAGTGTTAGGAGCAAGTTCCATTCAAAGAACTGGAAGCTCATACATGAGAAAAGAATTGACCTTTCATATTGGTATATTTTGCCTCTCTTCATTGTGCTAGAACTGTGGAATCTAAAAGTTTGGGTGGGATTGGATTCAGGGGTATGGTTAGGGTTCATATCTAACTAGAATTATTTATATTATGCAACCTGTAATTGTTTTAGAAGGAGGAAGTGGGCCATGTTCATCACTGCCCAAAGGCCCTCTTGTGCTAGCTTAGCTGGCACACAGGGGCCATTGGACAGGCATAAGCCCTGGCGGGAAATACCTCTGTTATAGGAATGCCCTTTTCATCTTAGTGCCAACTGTGCAATAGGGGTGGGCTTGGTTGTGTTGGGAGTAGGAGGAGGTGTGGTCAGGTTAGTCCTGCAATCTAGAGATTCTGTACTCCTGCAGGGGTTCATACAAACTGTTACAGCATGGACACAAAGTGAAAGCAAGGGCTTGCCTTAGTTTGTACCAAAGGCCAAACTGGCCCCTATAGCCCCTAAATAGGGGATGCTCAAGTGGTCTTCCCTCTGCTAGTGCTGGCATCAGTGCAGGGGTGAATCTTCAGTCATTAGTTGATGGAAACATTTAAAAGAATATAGACAGTTGCCTTCCTCAGTTTTTGGTTAATTACCAGGGGAGAACATTTTAAAGGAGAATACATTAGTCATACATTTTTAAGGCTAGAAGGGACCAGTGTTTTCACCTTGTCTGACCTCCTTTAACGGCTATAGAACTTCACCCAATGATTCTAGCATCAAACCCATAACTTCTGGTTGAAAAACTATAGGAAACTTTCTCGTATCATACCTAATAAATAAACCCAGTCATCTCTCCTTTGTTTTTCTTAGTTTTCTGTACACATTTTTACTTTATACTGCATTTGGTGCTTAAATTTGTTGGCTTCCTTTTCTCCTTCTGCTCCACATGTTTGGTCGAAGAAAGTTCAGGAAAGTCTAAACAACTGCTACTGCAATTATTACTGTAGCAAACAATGTAATGTCATAAACAGAAGAAAGATGATGGTCTGGAAGGTGGATGGACATGATAAAAATACCTAGCTATAGAAAAATCTCATTTAATGTGTAACTATCTACAGTATTGGTAAATGGGATACAACTTTAGTAGCAATCTAAGTTGCTGCTTCTTTTTTAATGTAAAAAAACCCCTTTAAAGGAAAATCAAAAACATAATTAAGTAGTCTCTAGTCTTCATTTGAACTAAAGCTAAATGGAATTGAAGTAAAATTAAACCTGTTACATGTCAAATATAATGTTTGACCTGAACAGAAAAATTGAGGAAATTTTATAATAATGTACCTAGAATGATATACATCCCATTAAGTCTGTAGTTACAATGAGAGATTTTCCCATTATCAATCATGAACTTGTTCTTTTGATTTCTGAAGGTTAAAATAAAATGTTGCTGTGTCTGTTGGTTAAGCAAGACTTTTTATGTGCATAGCTTTGTAACCTACAAACATGATTTTTTTGATTATTGTTCAGTCACCGTAGATGTTTTAGTACTTCAGTTGCATAACCATGTTAGCACTGTAGAGGGACCGGAGTCCTGGCTTAGTCATATTATGACAATAATATTCTTTTGCCATTAGAAAAACAATTCACCTATTGTAATGTACAGGAGGCATAGTTACGTGTTCCAGTTCACATTCAGTCTTGCCACAAGTCAAGACTGGTTTTGATGGATAGGTTAAGATGGAGTCCTACAGTCTACAACGGGTGGATGGATTGTGTGGAGAACTCTATTGAAATAGGTTGTAAAACTGCAGAGTTAGGGCCCTACTTTCTAACTTTCCTATGCTATGCCTAGGAATGCCAGTTGCAGGGCTATATATATAGGTCACATCATTCCAATTTTTATGTATTACTGGACCATAGAGCGTAAGCAAAGTGAGATATTGTAAGGGATACTTTCTTGAAGATATATGGAGGGATTGTATTTAAAGTTGTCTTTTTATTTCAAAATTATTAAAAAGAACAAATGTCTAAAATATTACTTTAATGTAAAGAGTTGACAACTAATTTATAATACAAACAAGCAATAAAATCAATGACCTACAGTTTTCTGCTAAGCTCAGACTTCTACTTTCTTCCACATTAGATTTAGCAGTTTCTAAACTCTACTAAAAGATGTTTCCTTGTCTGTGTAACTCTGCCCTTTATGTAGGAAGGGATTACACATAATCCATCACCTAAATAATTATATTCTCCCTCTTCATATGACCACTTCCCCCTCAACGTAACTTGCAGGTGCTGCAGACTGTTTAATACAAACCCTTTAATATACAATTCCTTTGGTAAACCCACATTCTTTACTTTAGTCAATAAAATGTCTACAACAAAATGGTCACTTAATTATTAAACTGCATTTCCCCAAAAGCCATCGTCTAGAGTTCACATTAACCTTCCTTGTATAAGAAGCCTCTGTTTCTGGTGGTAACTCTACTACACAGAGCTGTAGAATGCAATTTACATACTTGGGTTGTGGGGCCCCTGTATACAAGTCTTTTTCCTAATTTAAAACAAAATGATCACAATTATGGCATCAAGGCTATTAACGCAATACTAAACTTGCCTTTTAATTAACAGAAATCTATTCCGTGGTTACATTTCAGGCTTAAAACATGTAGAAAATAGTTAAGTTAATTCAAAATAACCTACTTCTTACCTTAGAACAGCTGTTACATTAGTTTCTTTCTGGGAGGGAGTTTGGGTGCAGGAGGGGGCTCCAGGCTGGGGCCGAGTGTTGGGGTGCGGGCTCTGGGAGGCAGTTTGGTGCAGGAGGGGATTCTGACTTGGGGCAGAGAGTGGGGGTGCGAGGTGCAGGCTCCGGCCAGGAGGTGCTTACCACAGGTGGCTTCCGGCCGGCGGCACAGCAGGGCTCAGGCAGGCTGCCTGACTGCCATAGCATCCCGGAAGCGGCCGGCTGCTTGCACATCTCTGCGTGCCCCTTGGGGGAGGGGGACAGTATGTCTCTGTGCACTGCCCACGCCGGCCGGCAAGCGCCACCCCTGCATACTCGCTGCCTGATACTCTACCACCGGAAGCCAGACAATACTGAGGCTTAATCTAGATTCTGACGCTGAGTCACTAGAGGTATGTGTATACAGCCTATGGCGGTGAGCCTCCCCACCCGGGTGGACAGACTTGGGTGAGCAGGTCTTGCGGTCGTGCTGTAGAAATAACTGTGTAGACATGGAGCAGGTCCTCTCATGGAGCAGGTCCTCAAAGAATCAATCCTGAAGCACTTGCATGAGAGGAAAGTGATCAGGAATAGCCAGCATGGATTCACCAAGGGAAGGTCATGCCTGACTAATCTAATCACCTTTTATGATGAGATTACTGGTTCTGTGGATGAAGGGAAAGCAGTGGATGTATTGTTTCTTGATTTTAGTAAAGCTTTTGACATGGTCTCCCACAGTATTCTTGTCAGCAAGTTAAGGAAGTATGGGCTGGATGAATGCACTATAAGGTGGGTAGAAAGCTGGCTAGATTGTCGGGCTCAACGGGTAGTGATCAATGGCTCCATGTCTAGTTGGCAGCCGGTGTCAAGTGGAGTGCCCCAAGGGTCGGTCCTGGGGCCGGTTTTGTTCAATATCTTCATAAATGATCTGGAGGATGGTGTGGATTGCACTCTCAGCAAATTTGCGGATGATACTAAACTGGGAGGAGTGGTAGATACGCTGGAGGGGAGGGATAGGATACAGAAGGACCTAGACAAATTGGAGGATTGGGCCAAAAGAAATCTGATGAGGTTCAATAAGGATAAGTGCAGGGTCCTGCACTTAGGACGGAAGAATCCAATGCACTGCTACAGACTAGGGGCCGAATGGCTAGGCAGCAGTTCTGCGGAAAAGGACCTAGGGGTGACAGTGGACGAGAAGCTGGATATGAGTCAGCAGTGTGCCCTTGTTGCCAAGAAGGCCAATGGCATTTTGGGATGTATAAGTAGGGGCATAGCGAGCAGATCGAGGGACGTGATCGTTCCCCTCTATTCGACATTGGTGAGGCCTCGTCTGGAGTACTGTGTCCAGTTTTGGGCCCCACACTAGAAGAAGGATGTGGATAAATTGGAGAGAGTCCAGCGAAGGGCAACAAAAATGATTAGGGGTCTAGAACACATGAGTTATGAGGAGAGGCTGAGGGAGCTGGGATTGTTTAGTCTGCAGAAGAGAAGAATGAGGGGGGATTTGATAGCTGCTTTCAACTACCTGAAAGGGGGTTCCAAAGAGGATGGCTCTAGACTGTTCTCAATGGTAGCAGATGACAGAACGAGGAGTAATGGTCTCAAGTTGCAGTGAGGGAGGTTTAGATTGGATATTAGGAAAAACTTTTTCACTATGAGGGTGGTGAAACACTGGAATGCGTTACCTAGGGAGGTGGTAGAATCTCCTTCCTTAGAGGTTTTTAAGGTCAGGCTTGACAAAGCCCTGGCTGGGATGATTTAACTGGGAATTGGTCCTGCTCTGGGCAGGGGGTTGGACTAGATGACCTCCTGAGGGTCCCTTCCAACCCTGATATTCTATGATTCTATGATTCTAGACAGTGCTTTGAAGTTGTGGCTCAGGCTCTGAAGCCCACCCAACTCCCTAGGCATCAGAGTCTGAGCTGCAACTTCAAATCTCTGTCTACACAGCTATTTTTAAAGGGTGAGGTCTGTTGACCCAGGCTGGGACGTGTGTTCCCACAGTGTAGACATACCCTGCATGGCCTCAGGGAAGGCATTTGATGCATCTGATTCTGTTTCCACATTTGTGAAACAGATAGAATAATACTTGGGTTTAGAGTCATAGTGTAAACCAGTCAGATGTGGTGTAATTCCTGAAAACACTGCACAACTTCCAGGAATATTTGTTGCATTAGCTGTTACAAAAGAAAGGGCAACCCTGACTTCACCTACAGGACTGCAAATATCACTGAGTTCAGAACAACCCAGGGTCAGGATAGCTAGTGGAAAAAGAAAGTAGCTGGGTTGTTCTTGTTGTTTGGACTCTAAACTAATAAATGCTTGAGGGGGCATTTCCATCTCCAGTCTTTAAAGGCTTTTTTTTTAAAAAGCCCAATGATATAAGATTGGGCAAGTTGGTCTAATTTCAGACCTCTCAACTTTGCCAGTATATCTTTAAATATTGCTTATTGGAGAATGGAAAATTAAGCATCAGGCTACTGTTTTTGAATTAACTTTCTGGACTAATGGATCTGTATAAACAACCTCTCAAAACACACACCTGCCCCGCGACAATTTCACAGCATATGACCATCTCTCCTCCGCCAGGAAGCAATATAAATAAAAGAACCAAAGACGTGAATGGGCTGTAGCTCAGGCCTTATGTATAGAGTTGATTACACCCTCTGTATAGAAGTGTTCATAATCACAATACGCAGCAATTGGCTGGACTCTTCGCAGTATGTTGTCAGTGCTATCCGTGAAAAGAGAACAGCAGTAGTGCTGGTTGAATATAATCCATCCAATACATTTTGGGGCCAATTTTGTTGTTTGTTGAATGACTCCTTTCAGCAGTGGAAGCTTGCTTATTTCTAGTGAGACCTGTTGAGACATGGTAGAGTTTCAGGTCTAGCGCAATAGTGACCATCCAAGCATAATGCATGTGTTCTTTGGTGCAGTGTTCTTTAACAGGCAGAGATCTAAAGAAGGATTTTCTCCTATGTAAGTCCTCCTGCTCCATTTGACATTGGCTGCAGTTTATTTGACCCAACCTATTTGCAGACTTTTGGCGCCCCCAGGAAAACAAGTAGCCTCTATAAATATTATTTGGACATTTCATTGGTATGAATTTTCCTGATATAGTGTGTTTGGAGGCAGTTACATTGGAACGGTTCACTGCTGGAGTGATTTATGCCAGAAGACACTAAGAAATAGACTGCAATGCAGTATTTACTTTTCTTTTCTTGTTCATACACTGTATTGAAATACTTCACGGCGTGTGAGAATTCAAAGGAGGCGAAGCCATTGTAGGTCTTACTGTTGTTTCACTCTGCGGAGCTAATTAAGGAATCCGTATCAAACATTACTTTTCCTGCACAGTTGTGTATTGTGTTTCATCTCTTTGTTTTGAATGGTTTGTTTCCTTAGTGAAATGTTCTCTGACCTCTCTATTTTTAAATTGTTTTTATAAAAAGGACTGATGACTGTATGACTCTTCTTCCTTCTTACTGTAGCAGTATGTGAATATGCTCTGTGTTTCCTAACCCAGACTATTCTACATTGAGACAGCTGAGGGGCAACCACCCTGATCTCTGTCATTGATCTCGGATGGAGTTGGGAGTTGCAAGTGTTCACCCCTTTAAAGAGTCTTGGAATCTTTCACCTGCTAGTGGCATCTGTTCAGATCTTAGTGCACAGATAACCAAATCGCAATATGCGCCACTCCACTGAACTCCACTAGACCTGTGTGGAAACTGAAATTCCCATTCCACAGGCAATTCTGAAATTTGAGACATGAAAATCCTTCTGAAATGAGACAAATAATCCAAATTCTGAAATTTCCAGCGGAATCCCAAAATCTTTCTTTGAAAAAATTAAAATGACAAATTGTTTTGAGCTGTTCAACATGTTTTTGAGGCTCCACAAGGTGTCTAGGGCTGTGGCAGCCTGCTGTGTGGGGAGCCTGGGGCTTGAGAGCCAGGGCTTCCAGACTTTCTGAGGGACTATGAGCTCTGGCTCCAGGGCAGTCCACCTTCTGAGCTGCCCAAAAGCCAAGAAGCCTTGTAGCCCTAGCTCTGAGGCATCCCAGTAGGCAGGTTGTTGAGGAGTAGGGGAGCTGCAGAGATGGGAATTATTTTCCTACACAACATTTTCCCATGGAAAGTGAGTTTTCTGTTGGAAAGTAATTAACAGCAGCTCTAACTATCACCCTGGTCAGTCTCCGCAGATAGACCAAGGATTGGATAGGCCACTGAGATTTGAATGCCCCTCTCTACCCCTGGAGGTGCTTCATCATTTGTTGAGGCATTATGTAAAGTTTCCTCTGCCACCATTCCTGTTCTCTAGTAAAATGGGAGACCAGACTCCAGAGCTATCGAGCTGACCCATGTCTTAACTCAAAAATAGTTCAAATTCAGGGAGACGTTGGATGAGGAGACTAAGGGCTTGATCCTACACATTGTGAGCTTTGTCATTGACTTCACTGTCAGTGGGTGCAGGACCTATTAGCAGTGCTTGGAATCAAGCATAACAAAGTGCCTTTCCCAACACAGTGCTGCAAATAGACACCTCTGTCATAACTAGCAGCCCCCTTTTTATTTCATTCCTCAGCCTATTGAGCAAACACTATTAATTTGTTTATTTTGAGAAAATAGGGACTAGAATGAGACTACTAAGCTTACATACATAAGACACAATATACTGATTATTTTGGGGGGCTGTGCCCTAAGAACTAATGTTCTTTTTCTGTGGAGTTCCTGATTTGGATACAAGCACAGTTAAGAGGCAGGTGCTGGACATACAGTGCTGAGCAAGAGCACTTACTTTTGGGGTATATGCTTGCTTCTTTAGACTGTCCCCTATCATATTGTTTGTGTTGCACTGAAATATGCTGTAATAAGACTCTATAACTTCTGTCATCTGAGACCTTCATGAAAACAAGCTAGTCATCTCCTGAGGCCATCTCAGGAAGTAAAACTGTAAATAAAGTATATGGTAGAAAATAAGTGGGAACTGTAACTTAGAAGTGGCTACTGCTGTTTTCTGACTTAGGTGCATTTTAAAATGTTTGGAATGTTTCATACTTAACCTTTTGTGCAATCTAAGTACCTACTTTATGGGTAGATGGATTGCACTATTTGTGAGAAACAGCATGCCTTTGAATTCCATCTCCTTCCTAATGAATTCTAAACAGACTGATTTTAATATTAATTGCTCTTTTGAAAACATCAGTTGGTTACATGCCACAATGAGACTTTTTATAAAGTATGTATTTAAACAGATCAGTGATAGGTGCAATTGTTTCCCCTAATAAACTGGAAGTTATTAGATAGTATGAGTTAAAATAATTTGTTTTGAATCATTGTGTAGTTAATATGAATTGCACATTGGAAAGTGATTGTGTTCATTTAAATCCTGGAACTTCTCTACGCTGCCAACAACACAAATGAATATAATGCATATGAATTCTTGCATGAAAGGGTTAATATGTTTGGGCTCCATATGCTTCTGAACTTGCATAATTAGCTTCCTGGCTTTGTAACAAATAAAACTGTGAGCAACTCATACAATTAATTTGTTGGGTGAGTTATGTCAGACAAACTTTAGCATAGTAGGTAGGAAAAGATTGGTAATAAACGTGAAGCCAATAAATCAGAAATTACATTTCAATAGATGCCAGACAGAGAGGGCGCAGGACCAGTGACACCTGATTCTGAGTTTGTAACCCTCCCCTCCCACCAATACACGCACTTTCCTTGGCTACAAATATGTTACTTCTAGCTTTGGTTATATCCTTTGGCATGCCATGGGTCATGGATAGGGACCCCTCTCCTCACTACTGTGCATGGCGGGTGGCTCACATATTGTGTAAAGATGTAAATGGCACATGGGTTGATGGGAACAGTGATATGCCCACATGGCAGATGAGGGGAAAAGGAGGGTGGTGTTTGGAGGCTAACAGAGAAACAGCTGCTTGTCTGCTCTGTAGATGGGGCCCTAGCCTAGCCAAAATCTTAGAACACCGTTAGGGAAGTTTGTAGCTAAATCCAAACTTTCTGACTAGCTCTTATCTCTGTAATGTCCTACTTCAAAACCTGTGTCCAAACCCCTCTAAACTTTTTGGGAAAACTGAGATCAGTGTCATCTCAAGTCAATTCATGCTTTTTAAGCATTAAGAATAAAGATTTCTAAGTCTAGCTGAAATACTTCAGTGCTTGCTATGATGGCATTTATAGAAGATATGAGATTAAGTTTTGCATATAAAAGACAGATACCAAACCTTGGCCTGCCTTGATTTTTTTTTTTTTTGAGGGGAGGGGACAGGCACCTGACTGAAAGTGTGTGTATATAATTTAAGTGGAGACCTGCCTGTACCCATGCTATTAGAGACTGCTTAAATTAGATAACAACAAACACGTTTAAGGGTTTTTATGTTGCCTCCTTCTAGAAAACTTGGGTTTAGAGTCATAGGTTATAGTTTGTTAGGCTCCAGTGGATACATCCTGTATGATCAATCTGAGCCTTTCCTGTCACCTGTTTCTATATTTTCTTACTCACTTGGGTCATACTCAGGTTTTCCTAGCTCTAGTTAAGACATACATGACACAGGCTATCTTTTCCTATTGTACTCCTGTTTAGTTCTACCGCAAGTCTATATTTTACCTTCTAACATTGCATAGAACTTCCTTTCATGTTAATTCATTCTTCATGGAGCATATATCTCACAGAATATGATTGTTTACTCATTCACAACAAACAGCAACAAACTTTTGGGATATATGTGTGTGTGTGTATGTATGTGTATATTTATACACACTAAGTTAGTCAGGATCATGCATGTGTATCATGCTTAGAATGAGTTGCTCATGAAGAAGGGATCATATCCACACTCATAGCTTCTCATTCTCACTGTTACTACCTGGACATAATTAGACAAGGTGCAAAGTATGGGAAAATAAAACATTACTCTGTGTGTGTTCTAATATTCTGCTACAGAAGATCTTCACTTCAGAAAGCCAAGGAATTGCAAATTTCATTCTCTGTTGTTCTTTATCATACTGTGGCATTGTATTGTTTGTATGTATCCTGTTTAAGCTAGTGCACAATCAATATTACATGAGTGCAGGAACCACATCCCCTAGCACATGATGAAAGTAGTAGTGTCAAAGAATCTCTTTGACAGCTTCAATCTCTGTTAGTATGTACTTGGCATCCTGTATTTGATAAATATTGCAGCCAAAGACCAAAGCAACAAGTATTAGTTGGATGACTGGCTAATGATTGCATGCCATCTCCTACAAATCTCTGCAAAGACCTTCTGGCATGGAATGTTAACTCAGAATGTCATCTTCAGCATAAAAAGAGCACCTTCCCGTTTCCTTGTAAGACGAGGACTCAAGAAGTTGCAGTCCTTAAATCATGCTGTTATCCGGCCAACATCTTGGGACCAGTGTTGCTTATGGAATTTGATACTTTATGCATAGTTTCCTATGTTTTCACCAAGAGATGAACTGTATTCTCAAAATTCATAGGTTTGCTTTACCAAGGAAAGGTTAAAAAAACCAAACAAACTAAACTTCTTCATTTTATGGCTTCAGCTTCAATGAAGGAGACCTTGAAGGAAAAAGTGAAGTTTTAAAGCCTTGGCATAATACAATCATGCCTCCTAATGAGATACAACTTTCCATCTTCACATGCGACATCTTCGCTGCTGAAATAGACTGGAAAAATACAGCATTAAAGGTTTATGACAATGGTGTAATGCCCACAAGTGACAACAGATGAGATCTCTCATAATGAAGCATGTTTCCATTATTTGATGATGTTCACCATCAAGAGGATCCTCTTGGCAAAGAAGTGTAATTTTTCTACATTATGCAGGCTACATTAAATCCATCTTTAGGGGGTACCTATGCCCTGCTGAAATTGGCAGACTACCATGTGTGGGGCTGCTGCCAGCTTTCTAAGTGGGCATGAGCACAGAAACAGCCACATGATGCATCACTTTTGAGTATTAGTTAATGAATCCCTCAAGATGCTGCCTATGTAAAGCAATTATGTGTATCAGCAAAAATGTTTCATGGCCTGGCTGTGTGCTCTACTCAGAGATTTAGTCAACTTGCATTAATTTAATCCGTTAGGTTAACCCATCTACATGCACTCTAATAGCTTTGCTCTTCTAGGATCTTATGACACAGTCTAGTGAAGCTGATGATGTCCAACTTCATGAGACTGCACTTGAGAGATCTGATAGATTACCACAATCCGGTGTTCTATTTATTGCTTCAGTAAACCATCACCTTTGAGCAACACCCTTGCTGACATGAGTAAAAAGCTGTTTTAAATGAGAGAAACTATCATTTTAAGGCCTAAAGGTACCACTAGCATTATCTAGTTTTGCATAACCTAGGCTATAGAACCACATCTACTAATGTCTGCATCAAGTACATAATTTAATTAAATCTTAATGTTAAAAGCACTGATTACGTGGTTCTGGTCTCCCTTAGGCCATTGTAGGCTGTCAAGTTATATCTGGGTAAAAGTAAGATCAGAACCAGATTTTAAAAACAAGTTTATTGTATGATGATATTCTGGATGCACTAGAATTTGGTTTGGTTTTATCGGTCACTTCCTGTTGTGATTATTTGGCCATATGGATTACATTTTAATTTTCCAATTTCTGTTGGGACTGATGTTGGTTCCATTCTTATTTATCATTAGGCTGCTCAGCTGGTAGGAGGAGATTTCAACTGATTTCTTGGAGTCTCTTTTCAAAGAAAGGAAATAATTTTGCGCCTTTCTGAGCTCCATTTGGCTGCAGGTAGAAACAACATGGGAGCACTAACTGGCACCCATCAGAATTTGCTTCTGAGCACGTGTGTGACTTGGGATTATTGCCATTCACTGGATCTACCTTTTAGACCCTAGTCCTGCCACTAGATGAGTTAATGGGGAACCAGGCCCACATGGGAGTGATGTTATCCCAGTTTGCCATTCATTTATTTTTAGTAATAATTTCTATTTACATGACATTTTTCATCTGTATCTCTCAAAGCACTTTACAAAAGTGAGAAAATATAATTACCCCCCCACTTTATAGATGGGGAGGTGAAGCACAGAAATGAAATAACTTGCACAAGATCACACAGGAGAACTACTATTAGAAATTAGGTCTCCTTACTCTAAGTCTTACGCTTTAGCTGCTGGATCACACTGCTGTCCTATTCTTTCCTGCAGCCCTTTTTGGCATCACTGTAGTCTTCATAATGCCTCCTGATTTTTAGTCAAAAACACAAAAATGTTTTTCTTTGAGCTCTGCTAGATATCTGTAACTAAAAAAACAGAAATGTGAGGAAACCTTATTTTCAATCACTTGTGTCTTAAATGAGCTTGGATAGGCTCTCCTGATAAGACAAAGGGTTTTAAAAACTATGTTGCCTTGATAAAGGGAAATTTATTTTTGGGCAAAGTGTTATTTTGAATTTTCAATTATTACCGTCTGATTGTTCCATCATATTTCCTACCCTTAGGACCAAATTCTGCCCTCATTTTCATGATACAACCTCATTGCACTTGTTAAGGGGCTTATTCCTTCACCTGCTCACTTCCCTGGTCCTTCTCGCATGAACAGAGAGCAACAATACCCGAAGTCCAAAAGTGCAAACAATTCAATGTTTATTGAGGTGAACTTCCAGCAAGCAATGATTCCAATTTCCTTCCTTAGTGTCCCCCTTCCCAGCTCTGAAACCTCAGAACCTTGCCTGTGTCCCTGTTCCCATTTCCCCCCCGTTAGCAAAACATGATTCCAATTATCCCACCCCCATTCCCATTCCCCCCCCTTTCTTCCTGATCGACTGCAGCCTTTATAGTAAAACTTGAGTTTGGCTTAGCTATACCTTAACCAATCATTTTACTGAAATTTAACTAACCAATCCTAACATATTGTAACATGATTATTTAACCAATTATATCCCACCACCTTAATTAGTTTACATCCAGCAAAATTAATTATACAGCAGACAGAAACAATCACAGAACCAGACAGAGATTATACAGACAAACAATAGGAAAATGGGGACTACAGTGATAGAACAACAAAGAAATGAGGATTTCACATCCCAGCATTCTTGCCAGACAGGATGCTATCAAACTAAGTTTCCTTTTACATCGTCTAGGCACTTCCCTTTCTCTGGAGGCAATAGGCATTATCAGGACAGGATTGTATTCCTAACAGCCCAATAGCATTTTATTTCAGTGTGACCAGTTTGGAATATAAGGATGTGACCATTCACTTCCCAGCTTATGGCTGCCTCTGCTGCTTAGCCGTAGGCCTTAGCCTAAGAACAGGGCCTCAGACTGTCATAGTGAAAAAAGGCCTTATGCATGCAGACAGTGATTTTGATTCTTTCTTTCTTTTATACCTCTATAACTAGCTAAATGATAAGCATATACCTAAATTCTTAAAGTATAAGCCTTTGCAGACAGGCCTGAATATCTATATCCTATCAGCACTCAGTAAGACACATCCTACACGTTGTCTTTTCATGTCCACGTACTATGTCAGGGAAAATGTAAGGTAGTTCTAAAGCCCTGAAATGGTGTAATTATACTGATATGGTAAGCATAGAAATGTAGGGTCAAAGATACCTTAAAGTCATCAGGTCTAGCCCCCTCTGCTGAGGCATGACCAAGTGAACCTGGTGTTTGTCTAACCTGTTTGTAAAAAAATCTCCTGC
This sequence comes from Caretta caretta, assembly GCF_965140235.1. Lineage (NCBI taxonomy): Eukaryota > Metazoa > Chordata > Testudines > Cheloniidae > Caretta > Caretta caretta. The sequence continues at coordinate 47,785,998 of NC_134216.1, read as the reverse complement.
GATGGGTATTCCACAATCTCCCTTGGAAGCCAAATCCATAGTTTAACTGCCCTTCTTAAATTAGAAAGTGTTTTCTAATATCTAAACTAAATCTCCCCTGCTGCAGTTTATGCCCATTACTTCTTTGCCCTACCTTCAGTGGACATGGAGAACAATTGATCTCAGTCTTCTTTATAACAGCCGTTAATATATTTGAAGACCGAGGAGGGACCCAATAGCAGTCTTCTTTTCTCCATACTAAATATACCCAGTTATTGTAATCTCTCCTCATAGGTCAGGTTTTCTAAACTGTTTATCATTCTTGTTGCTCTGTTCTGGATGCTCTCCAGTTTGTCCACTTCTTTCCTAAAGAATGGTGCCCAGATTTGGACACAATACTCCACCTGCGGCGTTGCCAGTGCCGAATACAGCAGGACAATTACCTCTTCTGTCTTACATTTTATACCTCTGTTAATACACACTTCTTTTTTTAGCCTTTTTTGCAACTGCATCATATTGTTGACTCATATCAATTTGTGATCACTATAACCTCCAGGTCTTTTTCAGTAGTACTACCACCTAGCCAGCTGTTTCCTATTTTGTAGTTGTTCATTTGACTTTTTTCCCTTTCTAAGTGTTGTACTTTGTACTTGCCTGTACTGAATTTCATCTTGTTGATTTCAGACCAATCCTCCAATTTGTCAAGGTCATTTTGAATTCTAATCCTGTCCTCCAAAGTGCTTGAAACTCCTCCTAGCTCAGTGTCAACTGCAGATCTTACAAGCATAGTTTCCACCCCATTATCATGAAAATATTGAATAGTAGCAAGACTGACCCCTGCAAGACTTCACTAGATATGTCCTACCAGGTTGACAGCAAACCATTGATACTTACTCTGAGTACTGTCCTAGTTGTGGTCTAGATGAATTTACTATAAGGTGGGCACATTTCCCTAGCTTGCTTATGAGAATGTCACATGGGACTGTGTCAAAAGCCTTCCTAAAATCAAGATACATCATATCTACTGCTTCCTACTCATCCACTCGGACAGTAACCCTGTCAAAAAAGGGAATTAGGAGGGTTTGGCATGATTTGTTCTTGACAAATCTATACTGGCTATTATTTATAATCTTATTATCCTCTACATGCTTATAACTTGATTGTTTAATAATTTGTTCCAGCATCTTTCCAGGTACTAAAGGTAGGCTGACCAATCTATACTTCCAGGGTTCTCTTTCGTTCCCCTTTTAAAGGTTAGGTACTATGTTTGTTTGTCCTTCTCAGTCTTCCATGAGTTCTTGAAGATAATTGCTAATGGTTCTGAGATTACTTCAGCTACTCCCTTAAATACCCTAGGATGAATATCATTAGGATCTTCCAACTTGAAATACAGCTGACTTATCTAAATATTCTTTAACTTGTTTTCCTATTTTGGCTTTCGTTCCTTCCCCCTTGCTACTGCTGCTGTTAATAGTGTTGAGTATCTGGTCACTGTTACCCTTTTAGTGAAGACTGAAGCAAAATAGGCATTAAACACCTCAGCCTTTTTGATGTTAGTTATTAGTACTCAATCCCTGCTAAGTAGAGGACCTATGATTTCCTTTGTCTTTCTCTTGCTCCTAATATATTTAAAGAACCTCGTATATAACTCTCTGTGTGGACATTTTGGCATAAGACTGGCTTTATTTATTTTTTGATTTAGCAAAACTCCTTCCTAAAGAAAATAAGCTAAACCAAAGAAGCACTTGTATTGGAATAATATTGTATACACAAGGAGCTTTATATAGGTAGAACTATATACATTTTAAATTTGCACCTTAGAATATACTGAAAAAAAGTTTCCCATATAGACAAGACCTAACAAACAAAAGGAAATTGTATCAGAAATAACAACAAGCCCATTGCCAATGCTGAGGTTTTGTTAGGAAAACATTCGATTTTTCTCCTGGCCCCTCAATGCAGTTGAAATAATTAAAGACTCTGATTCAAAGTCCAGTGTCTTTCCATTTGCTCAGCACCCTGCTAACAATGCAGAACTGTCTCACCAGAGGTTTTTTTCCATATAAATAGAACAAGAGATTCTGGTTCCACTCCCAGAATATGACTCTCAAGCAGAAAGCATCAGATAAACTGTTTTCCTCTTCTGCTTCTTTCATAAAAGCATTTACTTCATGTAAAGGTTGTGAACTATGGGTTTTTTGGTTTAATATTAAAAGAATTAAGTCACACATTTAATGTCTGGGGAAAAAATCCTCAAAGGTAAAAGATCCCCAAAATGTAGTGTAATGACTCAGTCTTCCTCCTCCTCCTTTTTTCTGTAATAAGCATGTTACATCCACTGTGTGTTTAGTCACTTCAGCATGGAGAAATGAGTTCTTTGTACGATTACAAGCACCCTTGACTTATATAGCAGTACACTGCTATGCTGAAACCACACATACTGATATCAATCACCAATCTTCACTATCCATTCATTAACGTAAGGATTTGGGAATATCTTGACTGGAGAATCTTTGGTAGGTAAGGTACTTCTCACTTAACAGAAATCTAACATACTGTATTGTCACTGCCTAATTTTTCCCTAAAAAGCTCTTAATATTCAGTTCACATTACTATACTTTGTATTCTAAGTGATGGATCTTGCTCTTTCTCAGACAGAATATTCATTAAAAATGCTGGCCAGTGGTAGCTGTCCTGCTCTTTATAAAGCCACAAATACAACAATCATCTCTATACTACGGTGCAGGGTACTAGACCCACTCTGTGCTGCAATCCTTCTATTTTGGTATAACTTTGGCCACCATCCTGTTCTCTTTAGTCTGGGCTCCTGCTCCAGTGTGGTTCACTATGGCAACATTGCTGTGCTATCTATGTTTGTAGAAGATCAAGCTGCTTCTGAAACATTTAAATAGCTCTTCCTGCTCAAGAAGCATGAACACTGCAGTATTTCTGCACTAATATCCATTGTCCAGAGAGAGAGAGAGAGCATGCACGTGTGAAAGAATCTGTCCGGGGATAAGTGCTTAATTTTCAGAGTTTGCATTGATTTACATGGCTTTTGTCATGTTATTGTGTTGGCAAAGCTGTTTCTCCAAAGCGGTGACTCCTCCAGGAAAGGGACTGAGGGAATAAGAATGACCTTGTGCAGCTGAATCAGTACTTCCACATCACATCATTGTGGGTAAACGTCATCAGGGCTCAGGGAAACTTGCAGTTTTTCCTGGTTTACAGTAATTCCTATATGTTACCATAGGTACCTCTATGCAATGGGAAAAATAGGGTTTGTAGGAATTTAGAACGCCACATTAATTTTTTTTATAGAAATAAGGCTAGTCTTTGAGATGTGGAACACATGCTAAAACGAAAATGTTGGGATTTGTTTTAAACAAATATAGGTCAGCTAATCGGGAAAGAAAGCAACAGGTTGACTGAATTGTCACTAAAGGTTGTTACCAGTAGACATATGCCTCGTGATTCATAGCTTGATGCCATCTATAGTGTTAGAAAATGTTTCCGAGCTGATCTTTGGGGTCTGTGAAGATTTTTGGAAACTAGAAATGTCAGGATTAATCTCAGTATTCATTTTTTAAAAGCTAGTTCCTAGCCTCTGAGTTTAAGCTTGAACATTTAACTTAGTCACTGGAGTGTAAAGTTTCACAGATGTCTTCTTCCAGATGCCACGGTTATTTACAGTTTCCTCCCAACACATCTACCAAGTCACCCATGCCTACATACTCTTCAATTTTTAGGAAGAACCCCAGAAACATCTGATTATGAAGGGTCATGTTACCCAGGACATCCGGTGTTGCTTGCATGTATTACAGGCAAATCAAGCTCCGAATCGGCAGACTCTGTGCAGCTGAGCTGGCTGACCACAGAGGAGGAGTAACTTTATCATGAGATGTTTTGTGGTCATAGTAGACTAAGAACAAAGTTGACAGAATGGGATTCATGTGTTCAAATTTTCACTCTTACTCTGTTGGTAAAATAGAAATTATAAGGCTCACCTTCTGCACTTCAGAGGGCTGTTGTCAATTTAAAATGCAAAGTACGCAAACTTACCATTATGCGCAACCCCAGCATATTTGCATACATTTTTCTTGAAAAAGTTTTCTAAGCATTGACAATTGTGAATGAAGCCTAGTATAAGCAGCTGGACTCTGAGGGTCTGATCCTATTTCCATTGTATTCAGTGGGAATCTTTCTACTGACTGACATAGGCATTGGATCAGGCGTCAAGTGAAAGCTGGATGGAACATCAGATCTGCTCAAGTCAAGTGCATCATGTCTCCATCTAGTGGTTGATACATAGATGGTATAGAACAACTTTTACTACTGATGGTATAGGAACTGTTATTTCGGAGCAGAGGGTCCAAGTTCTATAGCTGACACAACATACGTGAGTCTACTTTAATTGATGATTGGCTATTTGAATGCGTGCAGCCACAGATTGTGTTACAGTATGGTATGAGTAACTCGCAATAGTGACTTCAGGTACTGGACCTCTTGAGTATTGAGATTTATTCAGTAAAGCACCTAGCAGAATAACAAATAACAAGTAAAAGATTGGTCCTTGCCCTAAAGAGGTTACAATCTCGACTTGAGATAAAAAGTGAGTCTACCAAAACAGTTAGGAAGTGGGCGGGTGTAGCAGTACAGGGGTTATAATAACATAACCATATGGTTATCCAGGGACATGTGCATATTTTGATGGTTTCATATGGATTTGTATGTGACAGTATGCCTAGTTAGACAGGAAACCTAAAAAGATGATCTTGATAGGAGCAATTAATAATTTGCTGGATTGCTTCTGATCTGCATAATAATAGAATTATTATTCCTTTATATTAGTAGGCACCAAAGGCAGGAAAAAAGAGACTAGATTAAGCTATGCTAAATGCCTTTGTCTCAATAAGCTTTGTAAATCTCGATACTCAACAGGAATCTATGCAATTGAAATTTAAGCCTTAAAATCCTATCTTCTGTAAAATAGTTTAAAAAGAATCTGTAGTATGGATTGAGCATAAATGAGCTGCAATATACAATTTATGTTAATGCTTATGCAGGGTATTAACCTTGATGCCATGCTGAGCACTTGTTACAATTCCCTCACTTGTTCTGTGTATCAAAATCCAATCAACCAGGTTTTTAATTTAACTACAATGACGTTAAGTAGATCCAAATTAGAAAAAAAAAAACAAGCTAGAGTAAAAGGGTTCCTTGGGCCCAAGCTGTGTAGACTCTTTGTGGCAGGAATCATCTTTTTGTTGTGTTTTGTAGAGCATCCAACTGGTCCATGACTGGGGCTCCTGGGTGCTACAGCAGTACCAAGAATGATTAATAATAATAACCCAGTATCACTTTATTTGTGAGTTTAGTGTCTAACTGTCTCCACCTGCTACAGCTTCCAAATGACAAGACTCTGCAGGACCAAATCTGCCCTCAATTGCCAACCCCCAGTCTAAGAGGTGGAAGATTTTTATCTGGATCCTCAAGGTGCTGGACAGCTGTAGATTAAAGTGGGACTGTACATGTGGGTAGGTTCCTTCCCCTGACTTGCTATGGGTGCTCAGCTGCCTATTGGCCAGCCAGAGGGAAATGGGAGCAGATTTACCTTTTCCCCCTGGTGCTCCATTTTAGCTGAAACCACACTCCCTTCCCTATATGCTAAAAGGAACTGTAGTATTAGCATGCTGTGGGTCTGCCCAGTAGCCTGTTTTAGGATAAGGTGGACTTTTTTTCTTCTTTTTCTTCTCATTGGGGCCAAATTGGCTGAGGCCCATTAGGGTTTTTTGCCTACCCCACAGTATCATGGACCCACAGGTTAAAAAGGAATAGGACTTACAAATGTAATATTAGAGAGACAAGGTGGGTGAGGTGACATCAGCTATTGAATCAACTTCTGCTGGTGAGTGAGACCAGCTTTGGAGCTTATGCAGAGCTCTCCTTCAGGTCTGGGAAATGTCCTCAGGGTGTCGCAGCTAAATACAAGGTGGAACATATTGTTTAGCATAAGTAGGTAATGCATATTTCAAGGGATCATTGACGGTGAACTGGGCCATTAACACATGTCCAGTCATGGGGAGAGGGAAGGAGAGGGTTAGAGCGTTACAGATTTGTTGTAATAAGGCATAAATCCAGTGTGCCTATTCGGTCCATGATTTTTTAGTAACTAGCAAAGTTATGAATTTAAGCTCCCAGGTTCATCTTCTAAAAGTGTTGTGCAGGTTTCCTTTTGAGGACAAAGACTGAGAGGTCAGGAATAGGGTGATGGTTTCTACTCCACCTTGTATTTAGCTGTGACACTGAGTACCTTGCCCAGACCTGAGGAAGAGCTCTGTGTAAGCTTCTTTCTCTCCAACAGAAGCTGGTCCAATAAAAGATATTACCTCATCCACCTTGCCTCTCGTATCCTGGGACCAGCATGGCTACAACAGTACTGCAAACAAATTTCATATTAGGAATTTGTATAAATGTTTAGTTTGTTGCAACTTGTGTCCAGTATGGATAAAAGGCCAACAGGGCCAGAACCCAGAAATCAGACATAAGATTTCACTAATGGATCTTGAGCTAGAGGTAAAGGAGAAGCCATCACAGACTGTGATGTGAGACCCCCTGTGAAGGAGACAGAAGATACGAAAGAGGGAAGGATGAAGGAATTCAGCCAAGCAAGCTGAATCCTAGGGGTAGGTCAGGGAGAGTCTACCATGAGTTGTGAGCTATGTGATAGCCCTGGAAATCCCTCACTGGACCCACTTAACAGTTTAGTGGGTAGAGACGGGGAAAATTGCACCCCTTCTCTGATAAGTTTAATAAAGTTGCGGTCTGCCCCTTAAATCTGCCACCGTGTCTGCCCTTGTTCATTTGCCCTTGATCACTTGTGCAAGACTACTGAAGATAAGATTGCACAAGTGTAACGGAGGCAGAATTCCTACTTTTCCAACAGTCCATCACTGTAGTACCAAAGCACTTTTGCCACGCTGTCTGTGACTGGACTATAGATCCTATTGTTCAGGAAGGAAATAACACTTTTCAAGAGCCCACACTTTAATGAGTCATTTGGCAGAATTTGGGCATATGTGAAATTCTAACACACAAGAAAGTTGGAGATGCAGAAGACTGAGCTGGCTAGTGCATTGCTATGGTGCAGTACAGGGAGATGTTTTTTTATAAGCAGAGCAGGAAATGGTAAGTTAAATATGTTAGGGAGCAGGAGATATCTGTTCTTTGTGATCAGTGTCCAAGAGGATAAAGTTCCATCGTTCAAGCTACCTGGTGCAGTACCATGCAGGTCTTTCTTCAAGCCAAGGGGTAGATGCAGTGTGTTTGATGATAAATTACCAAGCTGCTAGGTTCGGTAGAGGGGTTATTTCTTGAGAGTGAGTGGGATTAGAGGCCGACCCCCAAGGAGCTCATGGGAAGAGTGAGATTGGAGGAGTGTTAATTGTTCCTTTGGGAAATTCTGTGGGTGGCTGTTGGAGGCAGATGAAAAATAATTTTACTGCAATCAACATTTTCTCTAAAGAAGATAGTAGGAGGGATGAGAGTCTTGATGAACTTTTGAGTTACAGGATTTAGAAGGCATCTTCAGAAGCGATGTTGCAAAGTATTTGGGAGGAGGTTCTCCTACATCAGGCAAGAGGAAATGAGTCCATTTTCTTATATTAGTTTAGGGAGAAAAAATTAAGAGATGAGAACCAGGTGAGGGAAGAAAAGTTATGTTTAAAGTTTAGGGAACGTGAAGCTTCAAAAGATAAAATTAGATTGTACTCTAGCAGTAGTATTGGATGCAAGGGAGCCAGTTTGGCAGGACGAGGTGAGCTGAGAGAAGTATTAGCTAACAGCAGCTAAACCCAGGAGTGTGAAACAGAATCAACTACACATGACTTTTTTTTTAAAATTGCTTAACTGCAAACTATTGTAAATCAGACTTTTGCTCTCCTTGACCGCTGTAGAAACTCATGAGCCAGGCAACTGCCAAAACCTTCATGGGTGGAAATCTCGCTCCACTGCAGTTAATGGGAGATCTTATAATTTCTACTGCTAGGTAGTGTCAGGGTTCCCTCCCCACTCTGAACTCTGGGGTACAGATGCGGGGACCTGCATGAAAGACCCCCTCAGCTTATTTCTACCAGCTTAGGTTAAAAACTTCCCCAAGGCACAAATTCTTCCTTGTCCTTGGACAGTATTGCTGCCACCACCAAGTGAGTTGGACAAAGATTCAGGAAAAGGACCACTTGGAGTTCCTGTTCCCCAAAATATCCCCCCAAGCCTCTTCACCCCCCTTTTTGGGGAGGCTTGAGAATAATATACCAACCAAACAGGCAAACAAGGTGAGCACAGACCAGACCCTTGGGTTTTTATGACACTAAAAGCCAATCAGGTTCTTAAAAGCAGAACTTTATTATAAAGAAAAAATAAAAGAAGCATCTCTGTAAAATCAGGATGGAAGGTAATTTTACAGGGTAATAAGATTTAAAACACAGAGGATTCCCCTCTAGGCAAAACTTTAAAGTTACAAAACACAGGAATAAACCTCCCTCTTAGCATAGGGAAAATTCACAAGCTAAAACAAAAGATAATCTAACACATTTCCTTGCTTATCATTTTTATACTCTTAGATGCTTATTTTGGGTACAGTTTTAGGAGAGGTTTTTTTCCTGCCTGGTCCCTCTCTCTGTCCCGAGAGAGCACAACAAAGAGAGAACAAAAAATCCCTCCCCCCACAGATTTGAAAGGATCTTCTTCCCTTATTGGTCCTTTTGGTCAGGTGCCCAACCAGGTTATTTGAACTTTTTAACCCCTTACAGGTAAAGGAGAGATTTTATGCTACCCTCAGCTGTATGTTTATGACAGGTAGTCATGTAATAAGTTGTACAGAACTATTTTTAAATTGCATGGAGAGGTGGTATTGTAGCAGGCAATACTTTTCCAGCCAGGTATCGATGAAACTGAAATGAAGTTGCGAGCACCACATCAGCGGATGTCATTACAGGCACAGCATGAGGACTCTAATGACTGAGCCATTCTCACACTGCTGAACGAGGGAGCAACATCCAAACAGCGTACTGAACTGAATAACCAGAGGAAACTTGTAATTTACAGTAATAAAGTTTAAAGGGATGTAATAAAACAATTACAGGCTAAGACATCTTAATGGTAATGTATGTAAATAGACTGCATTAGAGGCACAAGTGATTCCTGACAGTGAATAAGAAGATTAGAGTGTGTTTTGTGAAATAAAGATTGGATCCCTGTTCGCATCTGTACTTTCTTTTAATCAAGTTCATCTTGCCTCTGCTAAAACTGGATCCACATTCTTACCCTACCATTGTGCATGCTGTGGGAGCAGGCATCCTGCTTATCACTCCACAGTACATGATATTGGATCCAATACTGACTAACAAGTTTAGCTCTTATTTTCCTCATGTTTATGGTGCATGTTAGAGCTTTTGGGTACAAACTGTCTCTCCTCAACCACTACCTGCAGCTGTGCATTTAGGGAGGTGTGGAGGAGCACTGTGATATTGCGTGACCAGCAAGCATCCTCTTTAAAGGAGAAGAAACTGACATGACATTTTAATAGGCACAGTCTCTCAAACAAACATTCGTAAAACAATTCAGGAATGTTCTAAATAAGAAAGGTTTCAGAGCAACAGCCGTGTTAGTCTGTCTTCGCAAAAAGAAAAGGAGTACTTGTGGTACCTTAGAGACTAACCAATTTATTTGAGCATGAGCTTTCGTGAGCTACAGCTCACTTCATCGATGAAGTGAGCTGTAGCTCACGAAAGCTCATGCTCAAATAAATTAGTTAGTCTCTAACGTGCCACAAGTACTCCTTTTCTTTTTGCTAAATAAGAAAGAGAAGCTCTCTGAGCACACACAGCCTGAAAGTGGTTCAGAAGAACTTTCTCAGAGATCTTAAAAGCACACCACCTGTATAAAGACACATTCATTACAATGCCACCCCCCAATGGGAGTGCCTGAAAGATTTGGGAATGCTGAGGAGTTGGAAAGATTATGCATACATGCTCTCTGGGTCAGTAAGCTCAAGTGAGGCAAGTGTCGCTGTTGGTACTAACTTTGCACAGTATTTGTGGTCTGGATTTGGACAGGGATTGTCACTAGCCCTGTGAAGTGTGAAGCAGGAGGAGTTTTTTGTCTTTTCTTCTCCTCATACCTTGCTCAGTTAACAGGATCTTCCAAGGTTCCATGCAAGGAGCTGCATGTAAATTACTGTTGATTCATTGTGACAATTGTGGCTTATTAAACTCCATCACATAGGAAGATGGGAGTAGCTCCCTGGGCAAGGAAACAAAGGTCTAGTCCTGAAAAAAAAGAAATCCTGGCAGCAACCAGACCTCAGAGCAGGCTTATGTTGGTGTTCATACAGTGCTGGCTGTTTTTTGTTTTGGCATAATTTATCTTATTTTTTCAATAAAACTGGACCTCAGAATGGGGGGCATTTTGTGTGGGAGCTCAACAAGCTTGCACCCCCGCTCTTTGCATACCCATGTAGATGTGGAGATCATTACAATCTAGCTCTTAATATTAACTTTTGTGTTCTGAACAGTGACGGTTGCATGTGATAAACTGTCAGTATGACTCTCTCCCAGATGAACATTCAAGTAGGCGTAAATGCCATGATAAGCATGCTGTTTTCATGTATCTGCCGAAAGTTATCTCCTCTTTTGAGTCTTATATAACTACACTTTACTTTTGGCTGATGAAATAAGAGTGTTTAGTTTTAAAATATTTGTTGTGTATCCAGCTGTATTCAACATATGTTCAAGATTGGAAAAGGTTTTCCCTTAGCATAGTAAGATGAGTGTTTTTTGTCCTTGAAATTATCTACTAAATTTAATGACAGGTTTCAGAGTAGCAGCCGTGTTATTCTGTATTCGCAAAAAGAAAAGGAGTACTTGTGGCACGTTAGAGACTAACAAATTTATTTGAGCATAAGCTTTCGTGAGCTACAGCTCACTTCATCGGCTGTAGCTCACGAAAGCTTATGCTCAAATAAATTTGTTAGTCTCTAAGGTGCCACAAGTACTCCTTTTCTTCTTTCTACTAAACTTGAGGCTGCTACCATTTTTCCAAATTACCAGTCAAGTGAATTCAGATGCTGTTAAACTGAGGTTAAATACATCAGCAACAATTGAATCTGTGATACTCTGGAGGAAAAGCAATATAGGGGTCCCTTCTTGTTATTAGAAGAATCATCCATCAGATGCTGTGGCATTGCTTGCTCAGTCTACCCATAGTGCATCTAGACGGCTGAACACATCCAGATTCATATACCTGTAAGGCAGATAATGCTTTAAAATACGTATTATTTATGTCCACTTTGGCCTTTCTTCACATCAGTTCACACAAGCTAAGCAGCATTGTTGGCTTCTAGCAATAAATAGCAAGAAAACAGAGAATACAGTATAGAAGCTGAAACATATCTCAAAAGTTAATATGCATTTAACATTTTGTCTATGGCAACTTTTATGCACAGTAATGGCAACTGGGAGTTGCCTGATTAACTCGAGGGACTGCATGTGACTTAGTTTCCAGTACTTTAAGAAAACAGTAAGTTAAAACTCAATGTCAAAAATTACTTTAGAAACATGCCATTGTGTGCATGTTAATTATATAATCACTACACTTGATATGTAGTTAATGAGCCAACCATATCCTCTAAACTTTGTGTTTAAATACTTCTATAAATGGTTAGTCTACTAGATGTTGCTATTTCCCAGTGTCTTGATGGGCAACTTTTTTTGTTTTGCTTGTTTTTTTGGGGGGGATACTCATGCATGTTATGCTTTATGCTTCTCTGCTTTAGTGCCAGGTTTGTTTTCTTCTTATGAAGCTTTTTCTGCTGTGTACTGGCATGGATCCAGACCTGTTGGATGTTTGGTGCAGCAAGATGTGCACGTGCTTAGGAATTTTAGTATTTCCTGGCTCTGGAGTGCTTAAACTTGAAACTTTTCACTTGATTGTTTTATTGGGTGTGTGGGTATGCACAGTAGAATTAGCTTTAAGGAGCACGATACCTATAAACACTTCCTCTTCCATTTTCTGTTTTTAACCTCAGCTGGTGGGGGAAGGGAAACCTATTATTGTGTTTTATGTACCTATGTGTGTGGATTTGTACTGAGAAAAGCTATGGAGTATTTCACTCACGACTGAACTCTGTCCCTCTTTGTGGTGAAATACAATCAGTATTTAACAACACTGTGACAGTTTAGGACACAAACAGAACAATATGGTAAGTTTTTAAACTATAGGGTGATATTAAGTCAGGAGCGTATAATTAAGTAGCGTTGTACAGTAATCTTGTAAGTATTGATATATTCATTCAGGAAATGTTTGTATTCTAAATAAAGCCTACAGTACAGTCATAGAACTGATTAGGTATCCAAAAACACTGAAGAAATGTAGTTACCAATGTTGGATTAAATTAAAGAAAAGGTTGCTGTTAGCCTGCTGGATAGAAAATCTGTTCCATGAAATGCAGTAAACATACTAATGTAAGCACTCTGGACCAAAACAAAACCCCACCAAACCAAAAAACCCATTGTGTTCATTCTCAGGAGGTGTAATAGCTGCAGAAGGAAAACCAATCTGGTATCTTCATGTTTCAGATACACATCAGATTTTATATAGTGTTTATAAGAAGCTTAGGAAACTTTCTTTGCAGAGAAAAGAGAGAATCGAACAACTAAATAATTGTTGTGTCCACAACCCAGGAGCTCATACCTTGTAGGGACTTTTATTTACATTAAAATAACTAAAGAGATATTGAGAGCTCTGACCGCTTATTCACCAGCTGTGCCGCATATTTAGTTGCTAGCATGTTAGTTAAATTTTTAGATTTCACCATTAATAGTGTTGATTTGTCTGATCATGATTCACTGACAAAAATGAGAAATTCGAAATGATCTGAATTTGAATTTGATATGTTCCAAGCAATTTACATGAAAACCTAGCGGCATTAAATACTCACTTTATTTAGCCCTGACTGACAATCCAAGTAATCATTAAATGGAAAGATTTGTACTGTAATTTTCTATCCTTCCTTGTTAGGGTCAGTAACAGCTGCTTGAACTTCAGTCTATTCATGTCAGATCAGTGTATGGAAAACTCAAAACAAGACTATATGCTAGTTTGAAACCTCTAAGAGCTTCTTTTTCAGTGCCTACTGCAAAACATGAAAGGCAAAATAGTCAAAGCAAAAGTTATCCAAACTTCTTATGGTGCCCATGTGATCATCAGTGCTGAAAGGCCACAAGGAGAGAGCTTGAAAAGGCAAAGAATTCTTAGGGGAGTTAGGAGAGAGATGTTCAATACTTGGATGGGTGTGCCCATGAGTACATAAATTACAATCTCCTTTCTTGGATTTAATTATTTTAAATCAAAGTTTCTAAATGTGGTGTTATTGGTTCACTTAGCAGCAGCAAAGCAGAATGATTGTATGCGAATCTGTACTCAGAAGGGACAGGATGTGTCTGTCTAGGCTTTAAGCAAAGCTCTATGTGAAACTCAAACATAAATGCTGGGATTTTTTGATGGGATTTTAATGCTGTGTAGGCACTACCTTCCAATGTCTTTTAGTAGGACTTAAGTAAATAACTCTTAAGCACTTCAGAAAATCCCACCCAAAACCACTCATGTAGATGAGAGGTAGATTCTCTGGGAAAAGTGACCTCACACTTGGTAAGGCAAATCACATCTTTTCATGTACTTATACCTGCTCCTGTATGTTCCACTCCATGCATCTGATGAAGTGGGTTCCAGCCCATGAAAGCTTATGCCCAAATAAATTTGTTAATCTCTAAGGTCCTCACTGTGTTCCCAGAGAGTAGTTATCAGTGGTTCACAGTCATGCTGGAAGGGCATAACAAGTGGAGTCCCGCAGGGATCAGTTTGGGGTCTGGTTCTTTTCAATATCTTCATCAGTGATTTAGATAATGGTATAGAGAGTACACTTATAAAGTTTGCAGATGATACCAATCTGGGAAGGGTTGCAAGTGCTTTGGAGGATAGGATTAAAATTCAAAATGATCTGGACATATTGGAGAAATGGTCTGAAGTAAGTAGGATGAAATTCAATGAGGACGTACGCAAACTACTCCATTTAGAAAGGAGCAATCAGTTGCACACGTACAAAATGGGAAATGACTGTCTAGAAATGATACAGCAGAAAGGGATGTGGGGGTCACAGTGGACCATAAGCTAAATATAGTCAACAGTGTAACACTGTTGCAAAAAAAAGTGAACATTCTGGGATGTATTATCAGGAGTTTTGTAAGCAAGACACGAGAAGTAATTCTTCAGCTCTACTCTGAGCTGATTAGGCCTCAACTGCAGTATTATGTCCAGTTCTGGGCGTCACATTTCAGGAAAGATGTGGACAAATTGGAGAAAGTCCAGAGAAGAGCAACAAAAATGATTAAACATGAAATGTCCAGAAAACATGAGCTATGAGGGAAGATTGAAAATATTGGGTTTGTTTAGTCTGGAAAAGAGAAGACTGAGAGGGGACATAACAGTTTTCAAGTACATAAAAGATTGTTACAAGGAGAAGGGAGAAAAATTGTTGTTCTTAACATCTGAGGATAGGACAAGAAGCAGTGGACTTATATTACAGTAAGGGAGGTTTAGGTTGGACATTAGGAAAAACTTCCTGTCAGGGTGGTTAAGCACTAGAATAAATTGCATAGGGAGGTAGTGGAATCTCCATCATTGGAGATTTTTAAGAGCAGGTTTGACAAACATCTGTCAGGAATGGTCTAGGTAATACTTAGACCTGCCATGAGTGCAGAGGACTGAACAAGATGACCTCTTGAGGTCCCTTCCAGTCCTATGATTCCCATGATTACAAATAAAAATTAAATTATGGGGCAACTCTTCAATTTGTGTAAACTGGAATACCGCAGTTGACTTCAATGAAGCCTGCATCTCAAAGAATAAACCCAGGTTGTTGCTCTCCATTTCCTCCTGTAACACAGTGATACAGGAGTTCTTTCTTCTTCCTTGATTCCTGAAGTCTTCAATGAGTTCCTACAGTTCCTTTGGTTTATGCAGCTGGGTGGTTCTCTGGATCTCTTCCCAGTTCTTATCTCCATTGGACAAGTATTTAACTTCTTTTCCTGAGTTGTCTTCCACTTCTTGTTCACTACCACTGATGTCATTTTCTATGCTGGAGAGTTAATATCCACCTTTGCTAGCACTGTTAAACGAAGCTTGTATCATCATTGGCTGCTCCTCTTGTTGTTCTTAGCCATTGGCCTGATAAAATATGCTACAAGGGGTTGGGAAATGTCCGAATAAGTTACGGATAGACTCCAGCCTTTTAATTTTAAAATAAGCCCTGCAAGAGAGTATAGAATGACTCATCACTTTCTAGCAAGCATAATTATCAGTGCAATCATCATTCATTATCTATGTGCGCCTCAAAATGTGCTAAATATTACTGTAAATGCAGGAAAATACACACTGAAAAATTAACAAGCACAGGTGTGCAATTAAAACAGGAAGCAGTCATGATTTCCAAGTCTGAGTACTGCCTGTCTAAGAACCACCAGCAAGAAAAAAGTCACTATTCTTTAGAAGCTATGTATTGTAAGGGTTAGGAGACTTTCAAGGAGATGGAAAGTAAGCTAGTCTCCTCAGCCGCTTGGACTTTATTGCAAGCTGATGACCAATTTTCTTTTGACATTTCCAGTCTCCGTCTGCTGGTAGATCTTTTTACCATCTGCTTGGAATGGCATCTCTGGATTCTGGTGAAACAATGATTACACCTTATAAACCAAGTTGCTGGGTTTCTTACCGTGTTTTAGTCAATTAATTAGTAATTGACTATAAATAAATGAGAACAGTGTGCTTTTTAAACCAACTATGTCTACATCTTCTCTATATTGTGACCCTGGTTTAAAAAAAAAGTTAACAGATTCTGGTTATAAGTGAACAATTACACAAGTAATTCAATGTTTAGGGTCAAATTCAGACTTGGTGAAACATAAATAATATTCATTCTTCAAATGGTAACTTACTTATATTTGAAGCTCTTTGGGGGCAGGGACTAGCTCTTTGTTCTGTATTTATACAGCATTTATCACTATGGGGTTCTGAGTCATGACTGGGGTTCTTAGGTGCTACTGCAATACACTTAATAAATGGGCAGCTTTACTACCCTACTCTGCTCATACGCACTGGGGTGGGGCACAGGGAGTCAGTTTTAGGTCCCTGGTCCATGCTGCCTGGCCAGGTAAAAATCTCTGTGTGACATTAGGTCAGTGGAGGATGAGGTGTGATGTAACTCTGCTCTGCCACACACCACCACAGCAACCCTTCGTAGTGGGAGACTGGTACAGGTGCGATAGTCTATACCATTATGTTCAACACTTTTACAAAACTATGATAACTCTTGTACAAGTATGCCTTGTGAGGTATCATTTGAAAGCTCATAATTCACTGATCATTATTGTCCTAGTAAAATGTGTGGCAACATTGTATATAAAGTTATAAGAGTCTACTGTATGTCATTACTCCAAGTTTAGAAAAGCAGGCACAGACTAGTTCCTCAGAGACAAAAGGAACACGGCCAGTTGTTAACAAAATCAAATGGACTATCACTTGATTAAGCAGCCATTCTTTTTCAGGAAGAAGGGTGTGAGCACAACATTTACATCTTGGCCCTGGAACAGCTGGGGGTTCCCATGTAAACAGAATGGCTGTTGCCTCAACCCCAGCTGGAGATGATTCTCAAAGAGGAGGAAAATAAAAATGAGGAACAGAGACCCCAAATCATCCCTCTCCCCTTATCTCTACTCATGGCATCATCAGTGTTTGAAAGACAAAAGGAGCATCATTGAACTGGTAAAGGGATCCTGGCTGAAAATCGTTTTGCTTTAAGTACACGTAGCTTGTTACGTTAGGTATTAGTTTGCATTTTACCTTTTATTTCTTTTTAACCAATTCTGACTTTTACGCCTCATTACTTGTAATCACTTAAAATCTCTTTGTAATTAATAATTTGTTTTGTTGTTTTATCTAAACCAGAGTGTGTTTGGATTGAAGTGTTTGAGGAACTTCACTTGAGGTTAACAGGATTTGTGAAACCCGATGATATAGAGATAACAGAAACATGGTGGAATAGTAGTCCTGACTGGAGTACAGATATTGAAGGACATGTGCTGTTCAGGAGAGACAGAAATAAAGGCAAAGGTGGTGGAATAGCATTTGTATGTTAATGATGAGGTAGACTGTAAAGAAATTAGAAGTGATGGAATGGATAAGACAGTCTGAAGTAAAATCACTTTGGGAAAGAAAGTTACTAGAGTTTCCTCTCATATAGTTTCAGAGTAGCAGCCGTGTTAGTCTGTATTCACAAAAAGAAAAGGAGTACTTGTGGCACCTTAGAGACTAACCAATTTATCTGAGCATAAGCTTTCGTGAGCTACAGCTCACTTCATCGGATGCATAAAGTGGAAAATACAGTGAGGAGATTTATATACACATAGATCATGGAAAAAATGGGTGTTTATCATACACATACTCCTTACAGTGTGTATGATAAACACCTATTTTTTCATGGTCTGTGTGTACATAAATCTCCTCACTGTATTTTCCACTTTATGCATCCGATGAAGTGAGCTGTAGTTCACAAAAGCTTATGCTCAAATAAATTGGTTAGTCTCTAAGGTGCCACAAGTACTCCTTTTCTCTCATGTAGTGTTTGGGGTGTGCTACAGACCACCTGGAACTGATTTGGGTATGGTTAGAGATCTCTTTAATATTTTTAATGAAATATATATTGCTGTGAATTGCATGATTATGAGAGACTTGAACTTCCCAGATGTAGATTGGAGGACAAATGCTACTAATAGTAGGGCCCAGATTTTCCTGCATGTGATAGCTGACAGATTTTTTTTTCACCAAACAGTTGCTGAACCAACAAGAGGTGATGCCAATTCAGATTGGTATTGGTGAGTAGTGAGGACCTTATAGAAGGACTGGTTGTAAAGGACAACCTTGGTTTGAGTGATCATGAGCTATTGTAAATGGAAGAATAAACAAACAGATCTGCAACAAGGATCCTTGATTTCAAAAGAGCTAACTTTAAAAAATTAAGAGAATTAGTTAGGGAAGTGGACTGCACTGAAGAACTCAAGAATCTGAATGTGGAGGAGGCTTTGAATTACTTTGTCAAAGCTGCAGAAGGTATCTGAAGCCTGCATCCCAAGCAAGAGGAAAAATCCTAAGGAAGGATTGCAAACCAAGCTGGATGAGGAATCATCTCAAACAGGTGATTAAGAGAAATCAGCCTACAAGGAATGGAAGATGGAAGGAATCAGCAAGGAAAGCTGCCTCTTGAAGGTCCGAAAGTGTAGGAATAAAGTGAGAACTTCCAAAAGCCTAGCAAAGTTAAACCTTGCAAAGGGAATTAAAACCAATGGTTAAAGGTTCTATAGCCATATAATTCAGAAAAACAGGAAAGAAGTGGGACCGTTAAACACCGAGGAGGGGGGTGGAGACTGAAGATGATTTAGGCATGACCCAACACCAAAACAAATACTTTGCCTCAGTTTTTAATAAGGCTAATGAAGAGTTTAGGGGTAGTGGCAGAGTGGCTGATGGCAACAAGGATATGGAGGTAGAAATTACTACATCCAAGGTGGAAGTCCAACTCAAACAGTTTAATGGACTAAATTGGGGGACCCAGATAATCCCCATCCAAGGATGTGGCACATGAAATTGCAAGTCCAATAGCAAAGATTTTTAATGAATCTGTAAACTCTGGGGTCATACCCTCTGACTGGAGAATTGCTAATATACTTTCTGTTTTTGAAGAAAGGGGAAAAAGTGATTCAGGAAACTACAGGCCTGTTAGTTTGATGTCAATTGCATGCAAGATCTTGGAACACATTTTGAAAGAGAAAGTAATTAGGAACATAGATGTGAATGGTAATTTGGATAAAATACAACATGATTTTTACAAAAGGTAGATTGTGTCAGACCAACCTGATCTTCCTTGAGAATATAACTGATTTTGTAGACAAAGGAAATGCAGTAGATCTAATCTACCTGCATTTCATTAAAGCATTTAATATAGTTCTATATGGGAAAGTATTCATTAAATTGGAGAAGATGGGGATTAGTATGAGAACAGAAATGGTTAAAGGGGCAACTACAACGGGTCATACTGAAAGGTGAACTGTCAAACTGGGCGGGGGGGGGGGGCGGGGGGAGGTTACTAGCGGAGTTAGGGATTGGTCTTGGGACCAATCTTATTTAACATTTTTATTACAGACTTGGCACAAAAAGTGTGTGTGCTAATAAAATTTGCAGATGACACAAAGTTGGGAGTTATTGCCAATATGGAGGAGGGCTGGAATATCATACAAGAAGATCTGAATAACCTTGTAAACGAGAGTAATAGAAATTGGATACAATTTAATAGTGCAAGGTTAGGGACTAACAGCAAGAATTTTTGCTGTAAGCTGTGGACTTATTAGTTGGAAGTGACAGAGGAGGAGAGAGACCTGGGTATATTGGTTGATCACAGGAGGACTATGAGCCATCCATGTGATGTGGCCTTGAAAAAGGCTAATATGCTCCTACGATGCATCAGTGAGATATTTCCAGTAGAGACAGGGAAGTGTTAGTATCCTTACACAAGGCACTGATGAGACCTCACCTGGAATACTGTGTGCAATTCTGGTCTCCCATGTTTAAGAAAGATAAATTTTTAAACTAGAAAGGGTGCAGAGAAGGGCTACTAGGATGATCCAAGGAATGGAAAACCTACATTGAGAGGAGATTCAGAGCTTGGCTTGTTTAGCCTAATCAAAAGAATACCGAGGGGAGATATGATTGCTCTCTGTAAATACATCCAGGGGATAAACACCAAGGAGGGAGAGGTGTTATTTAAGTTAAGCGCCAATGTGGACACAAGAACAAATGGATATAAACCAGCCTTCAGGTTTTAGGCTTGAAATTAGACATAGCTTTCTAACTATCAGAGGAGTAAAGTTCTGAAACAGCCTTCCAAGGGGAGCAGTGGAGGCAAAAAACCTAACTGGCTTCAAGATTGAGCTTGTTAAGTTTATAGAAGGGATGGTGTGATGGGACTGCCTATAATGGCGTGTGGCCCATCGGCGACTGCCAGTAGCAAAAATCCACAATGGCTGTGACGGGACACTACATGGGGAGAGCTCTGAGTTACCAGTATCAATGTAGTATCTGCCTAGTGGGTCTTGCCCATATGCTTAGAGTCTAATTGATCACCATATTGGGGGTTGGAAAGGAATTTTCTCCCTGATCAGATTGGCAGAGACCGTGGGTTTTATTTTCACCTTCCTCTGTAGCATGGGGCATAGGTCATTTGCAGATTTAGTGTAAATGGTGGCTTCTTTGTCTCTAAAGCATGATTTGAGGACTTCAGTAGCTGAGCCAGAGGTGAGAGGTCATTACAGGAGTGGGTGGGTGAGGTTCTGTGTCCTGCGATGTGCAGGTCAGACTAGATGATCATGATGCTCCCTTCTGACCTTAAAGTCTATGAGACTTTCTATGAGCTTGTATTTTCCAGAAGGAAAGAGATGGCAAGTACAAGACACACATTTCTGGGGAAAGTCTGGGACTAGGAATTTGCTGATGTTGCTCTGCAGTGTAATTCAAGGAGTGGGGAACTGGCTAAAGTACTCTTGCAGTATAGCTGGGAGTAATTTTCATGCTGGAGGCTGAGTGCGAGCAGGCCAGAAGTGGATGCTCTCACAGCGAAGCAGTGTTAAAGGCACCCCAGGTTGGAGAACTGAGGGGACACAGCTGTTCATTGGCCCAGATTATATCCTGGGGAATGTCACAACAGGGAAATCTTCAACTCATAAGTGTGGGGGAGGCAGGCAGTAGGGAGGGATAGACGGGGGGGGGGGAAGGGGTGAGCAAGTGGGCACAGAATCAGCATTCCTTCGGATTGGGGGGCTGACTGGTGGACTAACCTTGTTAATCCCCTCCATCTAACTTGTGCTATGCTGCAGCTTTTGTTTATTTTGGATAAAACAAAACAGCATTCTAACACAGGTTGACACAGCTTTAGAATGAATATTCTATTGTCTCTACTGGCCAGGATGATTCTGAGCTTAGGAAAAGCTTTTCTTTGACTTGCAATAGTTTTACATAGGGAAATTAAATAAGTGGATATTCTGTACATATGCGTTTTACTTTAGACTCTTGTGTGTTTGTCCTTTGTAAACTTCAAAATAGCCCAAAATTATAAAGAAAATAACCTTTCTAAAATGCATTTATTCTGCATTAGAGTAAGTATATGAGTGGGAAGACTTCTGAATAGTTGCTGTGTTCCTACATAATTTTACAGAATGAAAGACTAGTTATGTCCTTGACTACTACTTGTGGCAACTTGTGAGAGGCTGGCTTTGGAAATTATAGTGCTATTTCCCTTCTCACGCTCCATGCTTTATTTTCCTGCATAAGCAGCTGAAACAAAAAATGTTTTTATTGTATTGATTTATGTTATAATGCTGCTTATCTTGAAAGATTGCACTATGCTAACTAGAGAGGCCAACCTGTTTTGCCCATGTTCAAATGTTTGAACATTTTGATTCTAACTCACATTTATTGGGTTCACATGCTAATTAAACAAGAATGCTGGAAAGGAGCAGAGAGGGGGAGAGAGGAGAGTTCATTGCCAAAGTAGGATAAAACATGAGTAGAGAGTGAGCAGAGCATTTTTTTTAAAAATACAGACACACACATGGGCCCAAATCTAGCATCTGCCCCGGAATCAGTCCTGGGGTGAAATCTTGTTTGTCTGACCACAATTGCAAAACTCCCATTGACTTCAGTGGGATTGGATTTCACCCTGGTGTAAGTAGGTGCAGCTTCACAGAAGCTGATGAGTCACTCCGGGGCTGGATTTGTTCTTCTGAGTTTTAGGAAAACATTTTTATTTTCTGTAAGAACTCAAGTTTGGAAATTGTGGCCTTGATTGAGTCCAATTCTCAATAGAGAGAAAAATAACACACATTCTTTCACATTAAAATATAATACCCCCCCCCAAAGCCTAAAAAATGTCATGGATTGTTTTCACTAAACTGATGCAACACTGCTCGCCAATGACCTCTGTGGATGTTGAGTTGCTTATTTAGGGCCTGATTTCAAGTCCACTGAAATCCATAGGTTGACTCCAGTTTGCACTGGATCAAGTCTCTCTAGACTTCGCTGTAACTTCATCTGAGCATGAATCTGAGCAGTAAGCATGCATCTTTACCCTCCAGTATTCGGTGTGACATAATGTAAAACCAGCAGGATATTATCTGAAGTCAGCAAAACTGTCTTAGTAGTAATCAGACGTTTGCATTACGAGCATTTACCAACATGTGGTGTCACACCATCTAAAGGCAGCACTACCTCAGCCATTCACAAGGCACTTTTCTATTTGAGAAGCTTGAAATGAAATACTCTGAAACCATAGCTCAGTAAGCCAGCATGGTTAAGTACAGTGGCCATCTGCTGGAGCAAGGTCCTTCAGTTTCTCTTGGTGTAATCTGCAGATCTGTGTTTCCATTACAGACTCAGAATAAATGGCTCTGGTATCAGCGGTGGGGGGTTGCCAGCATACTGGCAGAACCTAAACTTTCCTTTGCCTGCCTAGATCACATAATAAAATTCATCAAGCAATCTTATGCAGACTCAAAATCTGTCAAGAATCTGAGTGATGGAGTATCTATCATGATGTTCTAGGATCAAAATACCAGTAGGATGGTGCTGCAGCATGCCAAAAGGTGTGGGTTTGGGAGCAAAGCAAAAACCTTGAGGATAATTTGATGTCCATCTAGTGCCTATTGTCACTTGAAAAGCAGTTCCCAAAGTTTATGTTGAGGGACATTGCCATATTTATTAAAGTGGCTACAGAAAAATAAGAAGGCATATATCCACAAGATGACAAAATCAATATGAAGCAAGTGAAACTGATAGCTAAACAGGAGGGAAAAGAGGAGTTCTAGAAGAATTTTACTGCAGAAGCAAAAGGCAAACTCATAATTAAAGCAAAGGGTCACTGTTTGGGTTGTCAGCACTGAAATGAAAGGGAGAATATAGTCTCCTGGAACAAAAGATGCAGTGAAAAATAAGACTACCTAGTTCGTCTTAAGCACTTTTAATCAGTAGATCTCAAAACACCTTACAAAGGGGGTCAGTAGCATTATCCCCATTTTAAGAGATGTGGAAACTGAGGGACAGAGGGGAAGTGACTTGCCCAGGATCACCCAACAGGCTAGTGGAAGAGACAAGAATAGACCCCAGTCTCCTGTGTCCCAGTCCAGTGCTATGTCCAGTTGACGCTATTTCAAGTTTGGGGAGAGAAAAGTCAGGATACCAATGCTGTTAGCCTATTGGAAAAGCCACTTGCATTTGGTAGCAAAAGTGTGGGGAGCACTTTTTGAGAAGTGTGTAACTTTCGCCATTGGCCCAGCACTTGCATCCAAGGTTATGTGCAGTATTAACAGTAAAAGGTGGACTCTTGTGAAGCTAAACTCCAAGCGTGCTCACATTCAGGTGCCACCAATGAGAGGTACGTGTATTAGTTATTGGTCAAAGAAGAACAGTGATGATATCCTGAGTGTATTTCCAGCTTGTGAAGCAGATGGTTTCAAACACAATTTCTGTAATTGTGGTGAAAATGACTTTGTCTCATCTACTCTAGCAATCAAATAATATTTAACACCAATTTAGCTGAAACTGAAGTACGACTCACTGCTGACTATTGCCTGTAATAATACTTACCTCCAATAAAGAGCTTTTCATCTTCTAATCTCAAAGATCTTTACCAAGGAGGGTCAGTATCATTCTCCCCATTTTTGCAGGTGGGGAAATTGAGGCACAGGGGAGACATGACTTGCCCTATGTCACCTAGTAGGCTAATTGCAGTCCAGTTGTTTGTTCTAGACCGACCCTTAGATGTGAAGGTTTTCTTCTTTTCTGCCAAATGGATTGCAATGAGAGGATGAGGTGGCTATGTTTGTGGGGATACTGCACGTCCAGAGTTCTGAGGATAGTGACACATCCTGCTTCACAGTTACTGGAAACCATTGTATAATTCTGAGTCAGTAACGGTACAGCATGCCTGTGCTGTGATTGGCTGAGGCTATTCCATTTCAATGCAGTTGACAAACCGTCATTCTCTCTGTCAGTGCTACATGAAGACCCAGACCAATACGCTTTTTTTCCATGAGAGCCAGAACATTGCTAGGGGTGATATTTGTCCCCCCCACACCCACTTTTTTTTAAATAAAGTTTTTTAGAAAGAAAAATAGAGTTTCTAAGGACAGATCAGTTATGATTCCTGTTGTGTTTAACTCTCTGCCTTATTAGCATAAGCAAAGTGATTTGTGCTAGAATGTTTTTTATTCCTAATTTTCTATTTTTCACAATGTATCCTTATTATATTTCTCAAAAAGAACAGGAGTACTTGTGGCACCTTAGAAACTAACAAATTTATTTGAGCATAAGCTTTCGTGAGCTACAGCTCACTTCATCAGATGCATGTTGGTTTTACGCCTTTCTCCATGGCCACCCTCTTATTTTTTTTTCTAAAAATTACCGTTCTAAAACAGCCCTAGCCGAGACTAGCTCTCACCTCTTTCACTTCTCCTTAAGCTACACATTTGTGTGGAATGCCTTGGTGAATCAAGCAGTTTTTCAGTGTTTCATACAATCTCATTCTTCAAAACACTTTCTGGGAGATAAAATCTAACACGTGAATTGACATAACTAATCTGGGTTTTAATTATCCATTTCTCCACTGCATTGCTCCAAGTGCGAAGAATTCTGTAGTTAAATGACACTTTACAGACAAGCAGTGTGGGCACAGGCACTTGCTTATACAGAGTTCTCACAAGTTAGCGAGAAACCCAGTTCCATAAATGTCCCAACTGATTTGTGAGAGAGGCTGATAAGTGAGCAATTATATTTTTAGTACCTGTCATGTAGTCATTAATTATAAAATGATCATTTCATTTTACCCACTATTTAAATGCTTAAAGTTCTTTCTTCATTACGTGAACTTGCAGAAGAAAATCTCACATTCTAGACCAAATCAAAATCAATGTACTCTTAATTTCCTGAGATGGTCTTTAACATCTTGCAAATTTAATCTTAGATAGATATTGTGGTGTTAGCTGTGAATGTTTAGAGCTGCCACTAGGGGGTATAGGGCAAGGTTGGAAGAGTCTGTGTAAACAGGAAATTTAGCTAGTCTTGCATTTACCCTAGCCACGGTGTGCTGGATCTCTGTAATCACTACAATATTAAGGGTTTCTTCAAATATTATAACTTGCATCCAAGAGTTTTAAACATGCTGGCTGAGAATCTCTTTGGGCTGTTAATGGTGCCCCTCTCACCCCAAGAAGTCTTGGAACACTAGGGCAGTTTCAAAGACTGAAAGAAAGCTGATTTTGTGCCAATTTTTAAAAAGAGTAAATGGGATGATCCAGGTAATTACAGGCCTGTCAGTCTGACGTCAGTCCCAGGCAAGATAATGGAGTGGCTGATACAGGACTCGATTTATAAAGAATTAAAGGATAATTAATGCCAATCAACATAATTTCATGGAAAATAGATCGTGTCATTCTAGATATTTTTTATTTTTTAAAATTCTATCAAGTTTGGTTGTTAAAGGTAATGGTGTTGCTGGAATATACTTTGACTTCCTTAAAGTATTTGACTTGGTACTGTATTATATTTTGATTAAAAAAATTAGAAACATTAACATCTTAAATGGATTAAAAACTGGCTAACTGCTAGGTCAAAAATATAGTTGTAAACACATAATCATTATTGAGTGCATATGCTCCTAGTGGAGTCCCGCAGGGATCAGTTCTTGGCCCTACACTACTTAATATTTTTGTTAATGACCTGGAAGAAAATCCGATGAAGTGAGCTGTAGCTCACGAAAGCTTATGCTCAAATAAATTGGTTAGTCTCTAAGGTGCCACAAGTCCTCCTTTTCTTTTTGCGAATACAGACTAACACGGCTGTTACTCTGAAACCAAACATAAAATTATCACTGATAAAATTTGCAGATGACCACAAAAATCAGGGGAGTTGTTGATCCTGAAGAAGACAGGTGACTGATAGAGTTATCTGGACCTCTTAGTAAGTTGGGCTCCAGAAAACAATATGCATTTTAATATGGCTAAATGTATATATCTGGGAACAAAGAATATAGGCCATATTTATGAGATGGGGGACTCTATCTCGGGAAGCAGTTACTCTGAAAAAGTCTGGGGTTCCTGGTGGATAATCAGCTGATCATGAGCTCCCAATGTGACACTGTGGCCAAAAGGGCGAATGCAATGCTTGGACGGATAAACAGGAATCTCAAGTAGGAGTAGAGAAGTTATTGTACCTCTGTATTTGGCACTTAGAACAGCTGCTGGAATATTAGATCCAGTTCTGATGTCAACAGCTCAAGAAGGATGCTGATAAATTGGAGATGGTTCAGAGAAGAGCCATGAGAATGATTAAAGGATTAGAAAACATGCCTTAAAGGGATAGATTCAAGGAGCTTAATCTATTTAGCTTAACAAAGAGAAGGTTAAGGGGTGACTTGATTACAGTCTGCAAATGCCTACACAAGGAACAAAGATTTAATAATGGTCTCTTCAATTTAGCAGAGAAAGGTATAACACGATCCAATGGCTAGAAGTTGAAGCTAGACCAATTCAGACTGGAAATATGGTGTATGGTTTTTAATGGTGAGAGGAATTAACTATTGAAACAATTTACCAAGGATTGTGGTGGATTCACAATCACTGATAATCTTTAAATCAAGATCAGATGCTTTTCAGAAAGCTCGGGATGCGTGGCTGTGCATTATAGGCACTATCAAGCTCATTATTTGTAGACCAAACCAGAGGACTGCTAGTGTCTTGGATGTTGTGACTGATGTACTGTTGACACTTACTATCATCTTCCTGAAATGAGAGCAAGCAAAAAGCACATTATTTAGGTTTTTGAATGTCTTCTAGCTTAGTTATATTTCTTTTGGAAAATGCAATATCTTATGTCTCCCAGCTTTAGATTTATTTTTTCATGCAGATATGTTAACTTAATGCCACTCTAATTGGTACTTATAATTGCCAAAGCAAAGTTTTATGGAAAGTCTTGGATTTATTATTTTAGATCCAACATACTAAAACACACCACACACATACAATGCCATTAAAATGAATCAGTCATATTTGCTCTTAACCAGTTCTTAATCTGATCTAACTGCAGGAGATTTTCATTTCCCCAGTAATATGGTTTATTTTATTTTAAAAATTTTTCCTGTGTGAGCTGCCATATTATTTCATGCCATGAGCCAAGAATGCACATTCATGTGGGTACATTCTTGCCTTTTGGCCCCTAGGCTAACAGATGCTGGATGTGATGCAGCAGTAAAATGTTCAACCCTTGTTTCCACTCATGGAAAATTCTCCAGCTTGTTCCCATTCATGGATCCTCTGGTTAATTTTTTGCATCTTTGGCTCCAAATGGTCCCCAAGTGCTTCCACCTCTACTCTATCTATTTGACTCCAAATTCAAGCTCATTCAGTTCTATCACACGGTAACAAATAGTTGAAATCATTGCTAAACAAAAACATTGTTCCTCTTACAGATGGACCTGAACCAAAGCTCTGGATCTGAACACCCATAGATTCTGGATATGAAATTCCTCAAAATTTTCAGCTGAGCCCCAAACTCCAGACTCAAATATCCCTGGAAATTCAGATGTGAATAAAAAGTTTACAATTTGGACCATCTCTAACTGGAACCTTATTTGTAAGGGAATATGGGGGGAGGAGTGACACAGGTGAATGAGATAAGATCATACGAGTCCTCTGACATGCAGTAAGTTTTGAAACTAATCAGTTTAGGTCAGTCTCCCACCATTTCGTGGCAAGCTAGAAACAAGTCTTTGGTTCAAACTAATATTCAGAGCAGGAGCTGCTATCATGGTGTCTGTCTACGTTTACAGTTTTGGGGAAATCTCCGACTGTAGCACTAGGACCAATGTGGTGATGGAAGCTCTAATGTAGAAAGCACTAATGTGTCTTAACCATTGAATCATCTAACCCATGCTTTAGAGGTGTTGTCTAACTGTGAGGCTTAGAGTAGATACCATGCTAAATAGTGTGCTAGATCACATTGTGATGACAATGGGGGCTGGCCTATACTAGCATTCTGATCCTTGAGCTACGCTGGTGCTAATGGCTGGCTATATGGTCCTCAACAAGTCATCTAATTTCTCTCTGCCTCTTACGTTTTCTATCTGTGAAAGGGCATAATACCTGCCTCATGAAATCTTTAGAGGCTTATTTAATTGATATTTGCAAAAGCTCGTTAGCTAAAAGGTGCTATACAAGTGCATATTGTATTTTGGTATCTCTAAATAAAAGCAAAGAAAGCAATACACTAAAAGCTCTATTGGGTGATCACAGAATATGCATCTTCCAGTAGCTTCATTGCAAGACTCATTAAAACCTTTTTTTTTAAAAGAATGGAGAATGGCTCATTCATTACGCAAACCCATGTATGTTCTTCTCCATAAAGATGTTCTGATTAGTTAAGGATAACAACAAATAGTTGGTTGTCATTAAAGCGGAGTGAATAATTTGCTACAAATAACTTATAATTTTAGCTGCTTCATTTCTGTCTGTCTGTCTGTCTCTGTAAGGGCCAGACTGTCAACCCTTTAATCACAAAATTATTCCCACTGACTTCAATGGAACTGGTTAGATGAGTAAGGGGCTTGCACTCTGGCCTTAAATATCCATGAGCAGTCTGTGATTTCCTCAACATTATTGGTAATTTTGAATTTATTCAGTAAATTGCTTTGTGAATTAGTGTGTGCTCAAGGTGGTGGTGGAGAGGAGATTAAATGCAACAGCTGACTGCAAGTATCTGATGCTCAGTATTCCAAATTGGAGCTGTATTGTCTGGTTGCAACCAGGCACGTAAATCAGACAGTATTGTTTCTCTTGCCGTAATGCACAAGCATAACTTGTACCAAGCACTCTGCTCCAAATGCTCATGCATATAAGTAAGAAGGGATAAGTTCAGGCCAACAGAGATTCCTTTTCATATCCCAGGTAATGCTTCTGTAAATGTGCTTGTGATCACCCAGCTTTAGTTGTCATAGAACAGTTTAGACATGGTGATGTATCTGATAGGTAATGTGCTCATTTATTTCACTAACAGTTTTATTAAATGCTGTCTTGGCAAAAGTAAAAATAGAACAAGCCAACTTGTTTCTTCCTGACAATCACCTGGTAATACCAGAGCCACAAAATGCTTGACATTTTCCAAGGAACAACCTCGAGGCTTGAGCAAAAAGTATCAGTTTATCATATATTCATTAGTATTATTGGTTGTTTGACTGGACTGGATATTATCTTGGACGTGTGTTAATTTCATTTGTGATTTGTATTGCCAGGATGATGGCAGAGTAGCATTAATGAATATACATATTTCTGTGTTTAATGATTTCAGCCTCAAGATCATGAAAAATCCACAAGTTGGTTATTTACATCATTAATTGCAAAATAGTTTCATCGTGTCCTACCTGTTTGATGACAATTTGAATAACAAGAAGCTTACATGCATTGTACATGGCAGTGGGTCGTAGAAGATACTTGGGCTTCTCTC
Source organism: Caretta caretta (assembly GCF_965140235.1). Lineage (NCBI taxonomy): Eukaryota > Metazoa > Chordata > Testudines > Cheloniidae > Caretta > Caretta caretta. The sequence goes on along the minus strand of NC_134216.1, from coordinate 47,756,316 downwards.
TTTAATATTACATACTTTCTATCTTAAAACATTTTTGGAGGGATGAATCTGGTGCCTGTGAAAGTGAGATTTGTAATGGACTAATTGCTAGTGCCAAGTGTATTATGGATAGGAGCGGGAAAGAAAACTAGTAAATAAAATACATCCATCAAAGCTGCAGCTGATGCCAAAGTAACTGATGTAGGGGCAAAAATTCAATGGCAATTTTTGGTTTTGTTACAATTTTTTTAAAAAAAACATAAATCTGTCTAACAAGGAGGATTTAGGAAACTCATGAGATTGGTAATTCTTTCATCTCCAGGCTAATGGTTCACATCTGACATCACAACGAAGTGAGTTCAGTGGTTTATATTTGGATTGTCAATTCTGATCCATAATCCAAAAGTGTCCACATCTCATAATCCAGTACCATCACAACTGATGCTATTTGGCATGTTTGTCAGTTTCAGCAGAGAGAGAGAGAGAGAGAGAGAGAGAGAGAGAGAGATTGAATAGGCAGGTAGCCTGACCTACCATCTCATCCCCAGAAGGTGATTCCTTCCTAATTGGGTATGAGTAGAGTTGGCTGGAAAATGGGGAAAATTATTTGAATAAAACTTTTCAAAATTGGTTCCTGTGGAGTGAGGACATAAGCACAAAGAACATAGCAGTATCTAATGAACTCCTGGACTGGGAAGTTCCTCAATTTTATTAAGCTTTCCCTGCAACACATACCCTGGTCCTCTCTAGTAACTGTGGAGGATCAGCAATTCTATAACCATCCCACATCTCCCTTTTTTATTATAAAGATTAAAACTTTTATGTATATACATTATTTCAAATTGTTAAATGATAAACAAAACTTCAAATTCCTTATACATTTTTATACTAGTATGTTCCCATATCAGTTCTATTTAAATAGTCCTAAGAAGTATTCTAAAAATCAAGTCTTTGAAAGGGTCCGATCAATCTTCCAGACAGCGTTCTTGCTTCTATTGAATTTGTGCATGGAGTTTCCTGGGGGCGGGGCTTGTATTGTGACAGAGTACCTGCAGTGTTGGGAAATATTGAAGACGAACCTGATTTCTCCAGAGAACTCTTTTTGAAGTCTCCACTGGTTAGGATTTGGGAGTTTCTGACAAGTTCTATTCAGCTCTGAATGTCTGGGGGCTTTTGAGTCAAACTTTATTCCTTGGTCTCAGTTCAGACAGCGCTTTTGTTCTGTGCTGAACATTGAAGTTTGGTTATACAGAATTTTTATTTCAGTATCCTGTTTTCAAAACTCCATTATCAGATATGGGGACTTCAGGAACTCCAAGTCTTGCAAATATTTACTTTTTAGTTTCTGGATGACCTGTGCTGATGAGTATAGACATGTCAATATATCTGAAGAAGTGATTGGCTACAATAACACACATGTCCTTTCCAGGAAAACAAATCTGTAGCTACCATGTGCCAAGTCTGTCAGGTAGCTTTGCTGAGAGAGTGGTTTTGGTGACTCTTTTATTGTATTTATTTATTTTTGTTACATAACTTGCAGCTCTCTATTAAGGTCTGAATTTGCTTACTGAAACTGGGCCACCATACAGATAGTTGTTGTGCTCATGCCCTGCACTTGTTTATACCTTGGTGTCCCTTGTAGATTTTAGAAAGCATCTCTTTCTGAAGTACCTTCGGTATAAAAATGTTCTGTCCTTTCGGAAGCAGGGCATCGGCTATGTGAAGGTCATTTTGGTTGGCCCTGCTAGTATGGTAATAGGTCTGTTGGAAATTGACCCTGCCTTTTTTGGCAGAGTTGAGTTAGTTTCTTGGCAAGTCTCATCCTTTAGTTGTTTGCCTTTAATTTGCAGCAATCATCCGGCAGATGCCAGATTTGCTGCCAAGACATGGTCAGTGTGAACTTAGACATCTTTCTTTAAAGTTGCCACTTCTTCTGTTGGTGGCTGCTTAATCAGGGCTATAGATAGCACTCATAGCAGCAAATATTTTCTCTGTTCAGTCTCAAAAGTAAATTGCATCAGCTGTTGTTGAAATCTTTGAACCCTAGTTTGAAGCTCAGCCAATGGTTTTAAACCCAGTGATGACACTAAGGGCTTGTGGTTTTTCTGTGTTAAAATCGAAGCTTAACGGATAGGCACTGAGCTGTTCATGTGCCCCAATGACTGCTAATGCTTCCTTTTCCAGTTGAGCGTACCGCAGCTCGGTTTCTATGAGGCTTCTCGATATGAATGCAACTGGTCTCTTTCTGGCTGCTTTTGTGAGCACTGCTCCTAAACCATTTGAAGATGCATCAGCTGCTACTGTTGTTGGATAGTTTACTAGCTATTGTGTCGAAACAGGTGGAGCTGTCAGTAGTTTTTATTTTATTAAATGTGGTTGTCGTCTCCCGCATGGGAGATCCACATGTTTTGACCCTCATGGGTTTTTTAGATGAGCTAAATTTTGGTAGGAATTTCCCAAAATGAGCTTTCATGTCCAGGAGTCATCTTACCTAAGAAATGTCTTGGGGGTTCAGGTAAGGTGAGTCATTAATGGCACCAATTTCTAATTTTTACTCTCCCGAAAGCATTCATAGATCAAGGTGTATCTTCTTTAGTTTGCTTTTTGCCACTTATGAATTCCAGTTTCTCTCTTAGGTATAATCCTTTTATTGTTGCCAGCCTTTGTAGGGGTGGTGTTAGCCGTTGTATTTCATATTTTTTGAAGAACTTTCCATCATTTCGCCAGTTTCCAAAAAAACTGGCCACAAACATCAAAAGCAGTATTGCTAGCTCCACGTACAATTATATGTGGTCTTGGGATGGAGATCTGCCATGATATTTTTTTGGAATTGCAGTGATTGCTACCCCAATATCAGTTTTAAATTTAAGGTTTCAACTGTTGAGATTCATGCATATGTATCAAGGTGTTGTCTGTTCTATTGAGGAAATAGTCCCTAAAACTATGGACTCATTGTCATCTGATATCACTCCCTCTTGTATTGTTTCCACTAATCTTAGCGATCTGCATGCTATTGCAAAATGTCTAATTTTGTGGCATTTGATAACTTCTGCCACTTTTGACATTGTTGCCAGCTGTGGCGTCTTGCCATATCTTCTGCACCTTTCCCTTCTTCCCTCACGTTAAGGTTCTTGGGCATCCCATGCTTTAATTCACTATTCTTATGTATATAAATTTAAGACTGCTCTTCTCACAATTCTTTTCTGTTTATTATGTCAGTGCTGTCTGATGCAGTCTCCCCTGTGTTGCTGTCATGTAAGTCACGTTGCTGTTTCTTTCTTTTTCTTTCTTTTGCTATAGCTTTCGCTAGTGTGAGATTTGGATCTATCTGAAGCTGTGCTAATACTGGTGTGTCTTATGCCAACAACTATCTTGTCTCCTATTAATTTGTCTTTTAATTTGCAACATACAGCAAGACTATGAACTGCAGTAATAAAGGCCTCGGTTGTTTTTTCCCCTTCTTCCTGGCACCTTCTATGAAATTTGACCCTTTGATATATAATGTTTTGTCTGCCTATGAAATGGGCATCAAAATCTTTTTTCACTCTGGTATATTATTTTCCCTCATCAGTGAGAGGTACAGCACACAGGATGTCATGATCAGCATCGCTCATGGCAAATATCAGGACATTTACCTGGTTTCTGGCGCTTTTTGTATTAAGCCAGAAGCCATCCAGAATTGTTGAAATCTCTCAGTCCACCAAGGCCAGCTGCCTGAGTTGTCAAAATCAAACTTCTTTAACAGAGTCACTTGCACTATGGGCTCCAATGCTGCATTGAGACATGGCTCTGCCTACTTCCTGCTGCCATTTTCACTGGTCGTCTCCCTGATGTTTCCATTTTCTCACTCACCACCAGGCAGTCTGGAGGTCTCTCTTCCTTATCCTTTCTTTAGAAGAAGGGATTCACTCACTTCTGACACTATGTAGTGTGAGGACATAAACACACAGAGCCATGCATTAAGCAGTATGAAGAGAACTCCCTGATTGGGAAATGCTTCCATTTATTAAGCTCTCTTTGTAAGATGTATCCTGGTTCTCTCTGGTAACTGTGGAGGACCAGGAACTCATTCCACAGTTCACTTTTGTAGGGTTTGAAATGAACCCATTTGTCACTGGACATTTATCACTCAGATTTTAAGAAATTGGATAAAAATAAATGTATTAAAATTGATTTTAAAATCATCATAATCATTTTTCATATATAGAAACTTGTTTTCTTACTGAAAAATGGGGTTTTGGTAAATGAAGAATTTCCACAGTGATTTTGATAAAAATGTCAAAGTTTTGATTAAATTTTTTTGTGAATAAAGTTCTTAATTTTTCATGAAAACTATAATTTTTTAAAAAAGTATGTTTATTGATGGAAAAACTGTCAGAAAAACCTCCACTAGGGATGAGCATGTTGATGGGCCATGTAGAGAAGTTTACACTGTTACTGTTTGTGGTATACCTGTTTCCTGGATAAGCAGAAGACTCCCTTCTCTGAGACTGTCAGTCTCACAATTTATATGAGCACTAAATTGACATGAAAAATAAAAGTATGAGTAATAAAGGCAATTATATTGTACCCACATTAAAAGCTGCAGGAAAAGAGAACAGCATAATTAGCCTGCATCATAAAGGGGTGCTGGTACAGCATGCTCTCTTCCAGAAGCTATGAAATCTGCTCATTTAAGTAATCCCATTGCAGTGTGTGGTTAAAACAATGCAGACATTGATTTTCTGAAATGTGATTCTGAAAATATGAATGAACAAAGATTTCCAAGAGGGGAAAAACAAGAGCAAGAAATCCAAGTGGAGAGCATGAAGGAAACAATGACTCATTCATTGTTTATAAACTGAAACATGTTTGGTATGTTTAACTTTCTCTGGTCAGGTCCTTTTTTATTTTTCATTGCTTGCAAATGTTCAAACCGTCTCAAAAAGGTGAGAGTTCTGGCCTGTTTTTTGTGCACTGGATGCACTAAAAATGATTGATTAGACCAGGGAAGTACTGATCCTGGACAGAGTTTAGGCATTTGTCCTAAGGAACTCATTGGTGATGAACATAAGCATGGTCAGCTGGAACCCTTTCATAAGAGAGCTTCCCTGGGGTCTCCATGAAGGACAAATATCAGTCTTCATTTCAAGGAAGGTATTAGGCCTTTTCCTTGTGAAGTTAGCCTGAAAATATAATTCTTTTGGGAGGACTGAAGATAAGAAGCATCTAGGCTCCATTTCTGCAGCAGGAGGCTGGGGAATCCTGAAGATTTCCCCTCCCCCTTCAGTCATGCCCATATTTTTATGTTAGTCAGTTAAGTTTGAGGTATATTCCAGACAGTTGTCTTGCACCTTCACCCTAATCCTCAAGATAGCTCTGTGCATGGTCTGATCATGGTGGAGAGCAGTTAATTATGTTGCGGGAGGAGATGCAAGCCATTGGGACACAGCTCACCCCAAAATGCTACCGTCTCCCCTGCTTTTTAAAATTATGGTTCCTCTCTGAGGCTGGAGCTGAGCTGGTTGCTGCTTACTCAGGCAGCTGCTGCATTGTAGGCACTCCCACCATTGATGTAGACATGGCAGCTACTACCAGGGGAACTTTTCTTCTGTCTTTAGTAGCACTTTTAGGAGTGCACCATGTAGTCGCCCCTCATCCAGCAGCTGCTCCAGCATATTGAAGATATAGGGCTGAGGTTTATTGCACTGAGTGGGAGTTCTAAAGAGATTGCAGCCTGCCTTTTCCCACATCTAGTGACTGCCTGTCCCTCTCCATCCCAGCTTGGAATCTGAAGAAATGGGAGGGAGCCTAGAAACGCATTACCCACCATAGAACTTCCACACCATCCAGGTGAAACCATCTCATCCTAGCCTCCCTTTTCCTATGTGCCAAGGGATGCTTGCTCCTCCACAAAAGCAGATAGGGAGACTTGTGCACTTCAGGAATAAAAGGGGAGCCATTCCTAAGGGATCCCCAAACCCACACCAGAGGAGCCTGCAACCCAGCCAACCACCCTACAGCAGGAGGAGTCACCTGGCAACACCACTGTCATCAGAGGTTGCGTGGTGCCCACCTCTCACCAGTGCTGCTACTGTAAAGAACAACTGCTAGATAGGGAAGCGCTGAGGAGCAGAAAACACTGTGTCATAAAGGAGGGGGCTGGAAAGACTGTTGAATTTGGGGAGGAGTATAGAGCTGCTAGACGAATTATTTTTGTGGGGGTAAGGAGAAGTTCAGAATGTGAATAGTATTAGTTGATGGTTTTGGAAGGTAGAAGGTTTGTTTTACACAGGTGTGTCACCAAATTAGGTGGAAAACATTTGAGGGAGCCCCTTTTTAAAATGTTGGCAACTTACCGCTGTGCATGCACTGTTTTAGAGATTGCAAGTTTGGGAAAAGAGATCTGGAAGGGTAAGTGTTAAGAGAGAATTACCACCATTAATTTCCTGCATGAATCTTGGTATTTAAAAGTAATTTTTGGAGTATGAGTAGCTTTACAACCATTGTTACCATCCACCTACCCTGAACAAGACAAGAATAAGAATTTCTCCCAGTGGTTTTTTGCCAGTCTATATTATGAGACATTATAGATTCTTTCAAGTGAGCGAAAATCACTAAAAATCTTTTAAAAAGAAAAGGAGGACTTGTGGCACCTTAGAGACTAACCAATTTATTTGAGCATAAGCTTTCGTGAGCTACAGCTCACATCCGATGAAGTGAGCTGTAGCTCATGAAAGCTTATGCTCAAATAAATTGGTTAGTCTCTAAGGTGCCACAAGTACTCCTTTTCTTTTTGCGAATACAGACTAACACGGCTGTTACTCTGAAATCCATAAAAATCTATTGATATCTTGAACCAGAACAGCATTTTTTTCCAATCAATATTTGTCGTCAAACTAACTACATACCACTGTACTCAATAATGGATAATGATAGTCTATTCATTTCCTTGCAACCCAACTGCAACTTGCTCTAGGACCCGATCTTGTTCCTGTCTAATCACAAGGTAGCAGAAGACTGGAGCTGAGTCAGGGCCATTGAAAGGTGGTGTATGCTGAGTGCCAAAAGCCTGTTACAGTTAGCTGCAATTATGTGGTAATGAGGAGCGGTGGCCCAGATTCCAGGGCAATACACTGTAAAATATGCACCGTTTATGCTCCTGCTGATGCCAGTGAAGATGGACTATTGAAGTTAGTCACTTGTCAGTGTGAATAACTTTTCTGGAAAACATTTTCATTACTTTATTTTTATTTATTAGGATTTTATCAGTTTTCATTAGCATTTTATACTTGGCATTTTTAGTGATGAGGAAAAGCAAGGGGAAGGTGGGTTGGGGGGAAGAAAGTGGGAAGGAGCAAATTTCTTTGGGATTTAGGATGCTAAAATAGTTCTGGGATACACAAGTCAAAACTTGGCATTCCTGGCTCTGAGCCAGTGCAATATTATTATTGGCTATGGTGGACAAAATTTCAGTCTTTACTGAATACATTATAATTGTTTTGCCATATGCTTTCTAAATGCATACATATAATGATGTCTGTATACTGAACATTATAACTTCGGAGTAAAGATGACATCATCTTGTTAAGGTGTCAGAAAATATCCTTTATTTAGTACAGACAGGCTACAGAAGATGAAGTTAAAATAATGCTAATAATAAAGATACTGATTACAACATAAAATGACAGTATCACTATGTAATACCATTTTTGAAAGAACAAATCTCATTTTAATCTTTTCAATTTGAGACATGGGCTTTTTTAAAAAATGAGTGTAGAAATCCATTGCTATTTTTAATTATTCAAAAAAATAGATGTTAAAAAAATCTAAGTCCAATTATAGCTGTTGGACTTAGTGAACAATATGGGGAAGTTTTTAACACCTGTAAATTCCTGTGGATGCTAAACAAAGCCAATGCACTCAATGGTTTAAAGTCCAACATGTCAAATGCAGACGCTTATAGCTAAGTAGCTAAATCCAAATTTTTGCGTCTAATTATATAGAAGCAGGTAGGTGAGGGAGTGTAAAACCTAATGGACAGAGCTGGTCAGAAAATATTTGGGTTTTTTCCCCCTATGGAAAATTTAGATTTTTCAGTGAAAAATAAAAAACTGAACATCTTTGTCAAAAGCTTTGAAATGAAAACTGAAATATACAATTTGGAAATGTTACCAAGGTGCCTCATGTCCCCATTATTCCCTATGGGTTTGGTTTTCTAGTAGGACTACATGATACACCACGATCTCCTCTCTTGGTAAAGCATTGGATTGCACAAAGGGAGCCCCTGTCTGTGATGAATCATGGGAGATGAGGTCCAGTTGCATAGAGGAGAATGGTGACATGAGGCAGTTGAACTACAACTTCCATGAGGCATCAGAGTGGCATTTCCAAATTGAAACTTGCTGGGTTTTGGATGTTCCTCTCATTTTTATTTTTATTGTATTTATTAATAATAATATTTATTATTTAATCCAAACCACCCACAGAGTTTAAATTTTCCATGGAAAGCAGACAGTTCTTATGAAAGATGTTTTTAAATCAAAACCTAATTTTTTCTGTCAAATATTTTTGACAAATAATTTGGCCAACCTTAACTGATGAAAGCAGGTGGGAATTGGTGAGCTTGGAAAGTGGTCCTGTCGCTCTTGTGACAATCTGTCCCTTCTCTGATCTCATTGGAGTCCCTCCACACATGTTGTTGGGGCTGTGGAAGGAACTCTTTTTGCCATTATTCCTTTCTAAACCACTCAGGCATTTCACAAGTAAATTATACACGTTCCATCTGAAATGAATCCCCCTCCACAATGTGACCCTGTCTCTGACAGGGTGGTCCAGGGCTATAGCTGTTGGGGGAGCTATCTGAGGATTTTAGGGAGCTGGATTTTAATACAAAGTTACAGGGTGTCTAGTTGATCTCAGAGGATTCCATACTCCTCTCTACCTCTGGGTCTAACTGTAGTGTAGGAGAAAATACTGGATTATGGTGACTGACTGGAGAGGGCCCTCTGTCTGTACCTTTTTAGATGGCTGCAAGACTGACCAAGATTTCAGCAGATACTCTTAGATTTTCTCCATGTAAGAAAAATTTGTGGCTTACATTATTCAGCTAATGCAGAAACAGAATCTTTCATAGTGAGGGGATCAGTTTCTGTGTGTTCCCTGACCAACCCACCTCACACTACTGATCTGCTTTATAAACAAGAAATATCCAATCTAGGAGGGGATTTTCAAAGACACTAATTGTAGCTAAGTCCCATGAAAAGTCAATGGGAAATAAGCGCCATGTGTGTCTCTGAAAATTGCCCTGCAAGAGGCCAAGGAAGAAATGATTGCCAGTGAGCGATAGATGAGATTTCAAGGGAATGTCTTTCAAGAAAATGTTTGAGATTTTACTAGAAGGCCTGCACAATGAGAGAGTGAGCACTAAATTGCTCAGATACCACTGTGATGGGAGCAGTATAAAAACCTAAATAGTATTTCTTAATGATTATATGTATTGTTCTTTTATGGACATTTTGCAGAATTCATAATTTTTAACATGGAATGTGGTATTTTTTTTAACCTAAACACTTTAAAAAAATCTAGGACACCTCTTGGCATGACTTATCCTGCCGTTTGCTTCTGCTGCTGTATTTATGGCACCTTCCAGATTTAATTTGGTGTTTACATTGTATAATTTAATCATGTGTGATATCAATCTTAAGTTCACAAAAAAATAAATTACAATGGCTTTTTTTGTGGCCTCTTTACCATATCACTTACCCCAAATTAATTGCATTACCACCATTTGAGTTCCTCCTGATTTATGCTAGTTTGATGTCAGTCAGCTCCTAGCATCTTGTTTCATCTGTTTGAATTCTCTGAAGTCTTTTGGTACATACAACGGTGGTGCATTAGTGTTGTCAACTGAACTCAGCTGTCTTTCTTTTCCTCGCTCCCGCAGGGAAGGTCTGCTTTTGTGTCGTAATGGTTCCAGCTGCAAACACCATTCTCTGCATCAGCCAACTGTAGGTTATTAGGTCACGAGTGCCAAAAATTATGAGTAGTGCTTCAATTTGCATAGTTATTATCCACACATCATTCAGAGTGAATAAAAGCCAGATTGTAAAATAATTACGATCTCTTGAAGTGGAGCCAGCCCCAGAAACCAGATCCATCAGTCTTCATTAATTTGTATACAGTTCTTTTAACAGAACAAACTTTCTGAAGGTACTCGCATAGGAATGTTGAGGCAGCTGCACAACTTTTATTTTGAAGAAAAAGTTGAGCTTCAGAACAGCGTGTTTGTGAGAGAGAGAGAGAGAGAGAGAGACTGCATTTAAGACTTTGACCAGCATGTGTAAGAAGTGTTCTCATGGCTGGACTAATCTAACACATTTTTACCTGGGTAAAACTTGGCAAAGTTTCACATTTTCTTTCCACAGTTGAAAGGAATCCAGTACAATTCCCTCCTTCGATCAACTTGACTCCAGTGTTTTTGGATAGCCTGCACGGTTTGGTAGTGCACAGACGTGCCTGTCTTATGTGGCCTCTATGGCCCTTTTTTGCTCTTCTGTCAGAGAGAGGGAGGGAGGCTTCCCCCAGCACCAAAATTTCATTCTGTGTGCTCTCTGCAGCACAGTAGCTAAGAACAAGTTTCCAGATTACTCCCTGGGTTTTTTGGCGTTATTTGCAGGAAGAAGTCATTCCCCCCCCTTTAAATGGATGATTGTGTTACAATCAAGAAAAAGCATCTCCAAAGACCTATTTTTAGGTAAGTGATGCTCTTGTTACTTTGAACTGAAATGTTCCAGACTTTTCCCCTACATGCTTATTTATTAACTTAAGTTAATAAATATACAGAAACAAAGAAAATATTTCAGTGGATTAAGCCTCAAGTTTAACTTGGTGTGTCCCACTAAAACATTAGATGCTTTAGTAACTTGGAATTGTTCTTTCAGCTTGTACTGAAACTTTGTGGAAGTTGGGGTGTTTTTTTTTGTTTTTGTTTTTAACATCATCAACTTTTTCAAGTTTTTTGTGAGAGATTTTCCTTGTGAAAGAGGCATGGCACTTGAAAAACTTTTTTTATTTACTAAAGCTCTGCAGTCTCCGAATGTTTTCTGAATTATTAAGCCCTTTAAATGCAGAACATTGTTCTTGCTTGGTTTGGCTGATTATGTCTGAATGGCAGAATTTTCATGCTGGAAATGAGACACCTTTCAGAGTGAAGTAGCTTGCTCACAGGGACTTAAAGCCAAGTTCTACATGTGATTAAACAATGCATTTTATAGCTAGCTCATAGGAATAATTATGGAGGAAGATTAATGAATCAGAATTAGTTTTGTGTTTTGTGTGATCTTTTCTACGTATATTTTATCTGTGAAATATCCTGGTAATTTATGAGATTGTTTTTATTTGATCTCTTTGCTTTCTGATTTCTAGTATATTTAATCAGTTGTAAAAGTCCTTTGGTGTAGATCTGGCTAACATAATCAAATACTCCAAAAATCCTCTCTCTTCCCTCTTGACTCAACTAGCTTGAAAGCTAGTGAACCTGCATGGAAATAGCATTGTTCTACTGCTATGAACAGGGATTGATGGCTGTAAAAAGAAAATAAAGCTACAATAGTTCACACTTTTGTTTATTACTAGTGACATCCTAAACACAGCTCTCAATCCTACTGGATAGAACATGATGACATTGATAGGGTATTGTAGTCACAGTGCTGATATGATAGATAAATATAAGATTATAGATGGCACTATGGCATGTACAGGGTTGTAATTTAATGGATGATGTCATAAACTATGCAAATGCAGTAATAATTGGTGTCTGAGCTTCAGAGGAAATTCAGACAAGTACTTGTACCAGGATTTTCTGTTGTTGTTGTTTAAATATTGGGGGAGAAGGAAGGGGATGGAATCTTTAGAATACGATACCAGCAGAAAATCAGAAATTCTAAGGCATTGTGTAAATTAAGTAGCTGGAATATCAGCCGTAAACTTGAATAACTTGGATTTTGTGGATTTGCCACACAATATTCAGGATGACTAAAACTGAATATGTTGCATTTCTTTTATCAAAGACAAATATTTTTAATGTAAAAAGGTTTTGACTGAAGATTAAACAATGTGTAATATTTTCTTAACATGACACCTTTTCCATTCAAATTAATAGTTTCAGGCAAATATATATCTGTTCACACATCTATAATTATTTTTAAGATGCTCAGTAATTATCCAATAAGCTTTGACAAATGTTGTCTAAAACACACATTCTTCACCCTCTTTTGAAGCAATTATAGTCATGGGTGAATGAGTATATACTTCCTGGTATGTTCAGAGAACTTCTGTGATGACTTTAATTGCTGCCAGAGCTCAAAGATGTAGCTAAGTCAGAGACAAATAGTTTACTGAAGCTATTTTATGGAATTTTTCCCAAAGCGTATTCTGGGAGTAAATGTTAAATGAACAGAGTATTTCTATTTATTACTTTTTACTTTTATTATTCAGCATTTCTACTCAAACCCATTTCCCACAAATCTGTTCTAAATGATGAACAGCTAACTGCTGCTGCTGGCAACTGCAGGGCCGTAGAACTAAAAAACCCTAACATGGACGGCACCCTAAGATTTCACTGAGTAGCTATTACTGCTCAGTCACAGGAACTGTGTATATACTACAGAATTTTTTTAAGAAGTATTTCCTCAGTCAAGACCAAACAGGAACAAAATCTCCTTGCGACATAAAAATTGTCACATGCAGTAAATAAAGATGTTATCATATGAAATATTGTAGCTGTGTTGGTCCCAGGATATTAGTGAGACAGGGTGGGTGAAGTAATATCTTTTATTGGACCAATTTCTGTTGGTGAGAGAGACAAGCTTTCAAGCTACACAGAGCTCTTCTTCAGATCTGGGAAAGGTACTAAGGGTGTCACAGCCAAATTCAAGATTGAACAGATAGTTTAGTGTAAGGTTTCAGAGTATTCAGAGGGTTTAGTATAAGTAGTTAGCACATATTCTAAGGGACCATTCAAGCTGAAGTGGCCCACTAACACCCCTGTAGTCATAGTGCAAAAAGGCAGGGTTAGTGGGTTACTGTTTGTTGTAATAAGCCATAAATTCGGTGTCTTTATTGAGACGATTTTTAGTGTCTAGCAAAATTATAAATTTATTAAACTGTGGGTTTTTTTTGTTGTATTGCAGAGTAGCCTCCCAATTAGATGACGTCTGCTGCTGACCTTAAATTTCTTGTGCTCTGGAGACTACCTAGTGGTCAGGGGACTTAAATTCAGTAGGTGGTCAGGACCCAGCAGACAAGCTGTTTAGCAGGCAATGCAATTGTACATTCAAAGGGGTGAGCAGTCTGTTAGAAAGCATTTCTCTCTCCAATACACCACTTTCAGATACAGACGAGCTTCAAACTTTCCAAAATTCTGTATGTTAATTCTATTTCAGGGGCAGATAGCTTCCTTAACCATTGATGTATAAGCTCAGGAAAGACAGTTATTTCTGTGTAAAACACTTATATGGCTGTAATATCAGAGCACTTGACAATCTTTAATGTAGTTATCCTCAAACACCCTTCTGAGGTGTGGAAGTGCTCTTATCCTCATTTTACAGATAGTCTCTATGTGCCTCAGTTCCCTAGGTGACTGACTCAAGGTCACACAAGAAGTCTGCATTGGAGCAGGACTTGAACCCAGATCTCCCAAGTCCCAGGCTAGTGCCCAAATTACTGGGCCATGCTTCAATCCTGTAATCTTGACTTTGGCCTCCATACTTGAGACACGAGCTGAACTTAATCCTTTAGTCACCTATTCTTATTTATCATGGTCAGAGATAGGCCAACACCAAAACCGTTTATCTCTTTTCCACACCTCACAAAAAAAAGATCCCTCTCTCCAAATTTGGTATTTTGGATAAGAGCTAGCTTGATCCAAACAAATTCTGGCTTTGCAAAGAGAGAATATCCCACCTGATATTTTTAAACTGAAGAATAAAATATGTTTTGCGCATTAGACCCTTTCATACCAGGATCTCAGAGCATCTTGCGAGTATTAATTCTCATGGTATATTTGTGAAATAGGTAAATACATGCGAGGAAACTGAGGCAGAGGGGCTAATGGACTTGCCCAAGATAACACAAAGAATCAGTGGTAGAATATAGAACTCCAGAGTGCCATGCTTTGCTAAACCATGCTCTCCCCCGAAATTCAAATCACCCTGTTTGCTTTCTTTTATTACAATGGTCTTGTGTCCACTCACAAGACTTTTCCTCAGTCTCATGTATAAGACAGGGATGGTCATTGAATTGAATGGAATGCCATTAATGAACTGTTGACACACACGCTATTTTATACATAACCACACATGCTGGTAACTTACTTCTGTGTTAGAGTTTGAAAGGAAGTCAGATCAATAATTTACCAGAGATAAGAAAATACTTCCCACTGACTTTTCTTTCCATGAAAAGACAAAACTTGCACTGAAAATGGCACTGAGGGACAAATGAAACAACAAAATAATTGATGCAGCTGGTTTGCTAGCATAAATTTCGTAATTGCATGAGATTGGACAAAATCTCAACAAGGTAGATTAAGAGCATGCAGTATGTCCTTTTTGTGGGACACTGAGAAAAAAAAGATATTCTGCACATTTGGTTCTGCTTCAATAATCCTAATAGTGCAGGGAAAGCTCAAAGATAAGAATGGAGCAGCTAGGTTACCTATCCCTAGCTTCTAGCAGCTTTTTAGATGTTAGTTGTGATATAGATGTAGATTATGTTCATGTGTGTACCAATAGCTTTGGATGTATGTCACTCTGTGTCTTGCGCATGGAATTTGCAGGCACAGATTAGGCATGTATTTTATACTTAGAGTGTAATTTAGAAGTTTAAGGTGGTAATATTCCAAAATAAATGGAAGAGTCTTAAAAATGAAAAATTATTTTTCACTTGTAAACAGTGATTTCTTGTTAGAGATACTAAATGGGTTGGCATGAAGTTAATTAATGGCACAGCCACATGAGGTAGACTTTAAAAAGGCCAGCCTTTTGAAATTTACCTGTGGAAAAAATTTCATATAGTAGAGGCAATAAAGCATTTCTTGAACAAGAAAAGACCCTTATGATTATTCTTGTCAAAGCCAATTTTCTAAAGTGCTTACCTTTTAAAATCTGATTATATACAGTTTTTGCCCTGGATTACCTGCTCTGCCAGACAGACAACTCCATTCTATTCTATAAGGCAACATCACATAATGCAATTTGACTGGACAGATCTCAACTCCACCCATCAGCTATCGTTTTCAAAAACACAGCATGTTTCCTCAACCAATCTAACAATATATGAACAACAAAACTGTTTTTTAAACAAAATGATTTACTGCTATTGGTAATAATAATAATAAACAGTTGTGTTATAGGAAAGGTGGCAATTACATGTGTTACAAATAATTTTATATAACTACTTGATATGAAATTCTCCATAGATGGGGCTAAACATAGGTAGCCTCAACATAGTTTGTCAACTGGTGTAAACTGTGTAGCTCCATTGAATTCCATCTGACTCAGAGACCCTTGCCCAAAGGATTCCACTAGGGCTGGCTAGAGCCCCATTGTCAGTAAGAGGAGATTTTCAAACCCACAGATGGGAATTAGGTGCCTAACTTGGGGGTTGGGCACCTAGCTGCCCTTTGTGTGTGCCTTTCAAAATCTCCCTGTATGGCTATCATGTTGGTCAAGCATGCACTCTTTTTTTCTGGATGGAAACTCGCACAGAAGCCAACTCAAGCCCTTTGTCATATTTGTTACTTGTATCACGGTGATGCCTTTAGGGCCTCATCTCTAAGCAGGAGCCCTGTTGTGCTCGTCATCTGGCTTTGGACTGAGGGATTTTTTCCAGAGAGTACCAGGGACAGACAGAAATGGGGACATTGTTCTGAAAGTGGGAGAAAATCAAAGAGGGTTAGAAGGAGAGCTGATTTTTCCTGCTACAGGGTTAGGCCCAGTGATGTCTTGTCTGTGGCTTCTGCAAGTGGAATTACCTGCTTGTAGTCTGGCTGTTTCTGTCACCTCTGCTCTGTGTAAATAGGAATTGTGTACATAGTATAAACAAATTAATTAGATTAGGAAACAGCTGGAGTCTCTAACTTCTACTGAAAAAATACCCAGTCCAAATCCCCCAAAGCTGCTGTATCTTGCCAAAAGAACAAGAGAACTCTGAGTTTAGCAGGTTCGTTATTTTGCAGAATCCTGCCTTGGTATTTTTATGGGTAGCTAAAATCAGCTTCAAAAATTGGGTACCAAACCTCTCTGCTGTTCCAGGGTGGAAGCTCATCAATGGGGATTTTTACACCAGCCATGTGCAGGTAGGGAGTTCCACTAATGCTGTACACTGAGGTGACAACTCAGTCATATCTTCTAGATTTCTGTACAGTGTTTGGTTTTTAGAAAATGTTTATAGTGTTGCAATTTATAAGCTAATAAAGTAGCTTTTGATTTGTTTCACTTAAGTGCAATGTAATAAACTACAGAGACTGCATGCTTTCTTTCAGACCTTATTTGTTGGCAAAATCTTTCCTTTTCCCCCTTAAACAATATACTAAAATTTATTTTCTAGCAAAAAATAACTCTCCTTTAAGCCAGCGATGTAATGCCCTTACATGGCTCTTTGCTGTTTCTTGAAGCTCAAAATACTCAAGAGTTTTACTGCAGGCAAGCATACCCACCCATGTGGGAAAGCATGAATGCTCAATCTTATTTATTAAAATTGTTCTATTTGTAGGTCAAGATCTCTAATTCCCTGTGGCTCTAGTTCAGAACAATACTTAAGCATGTGCTAAACAGGGATGCTTTCCTGAATCAGGGCCTATCGGTTTGTTACTATTTGTCAGGAGTATACCAAGAGTCGGCACCTCTTTAATCAAAAGTCCATGGAAAAGATGCCAAATCAGACTCATGAAGTGGTTTACAATAACAAGGAAGCAATTCACTTATGTATAGTGGCTTTATCATGTCCTGTGATATTTTCCCATTATTAGAATATAATACTGAAGTGGGCTGATGTCAAAATACTTTGTGTAAATAACTATCCATCTCACAGAACATCTTTTTAGCTAACTTCCTTCTAACCTAGTTTAAATGCATCAGTACCCCCCTACCCACTTAGGAAGAACATCATTTAAAGGGCAGAGGAAGTCAAAAGGGAATAATTTACTGTTTAAGTAAACAGCATAGAAAAGGAAAAGATTTTAGAGCAATTCAGAGAGTGCTTGGTAAAATGGGATATTTATCCCCTTCACTTAAACAATTGTCTTAAACAAATGTGTCCAAACTGTTATCCTCCTTCTCCTCACAGTATGTCATTAAGAAGCAGATGTGCTACAGATTTAACAAGTTTATATGGAATTATGTACTGTAACTAATACAAATATACATTGTCTTCCATTATTGCTAGTGATCAATTAGTTGTTAATTGTACATGAATGTAGCACATTCACTTAATGAAATGATTATTTATTCCCTGGGTTCCAGAACCACCCTTTGCTTCTAGCCCTGAGCAAAGGGCCACATGTACATGCACTGCTTCAGAAATTACAACTTGTTCTACTTGCTCTAATGGGAAACTATTTTACAGTAACCTTTTACAGGGCACATCTTACTCCTCATCTTGCACCACCTCAGCTCTGCTGACCAGTGTGTTGGGTGAGGTGGAGCTTGAGGCTCAGCCTACTCCCCCCTGAGCATGTTCTACCCACCTGCTTGCTCATGGTGGGCAATAGTGACCCCAAGAAGATTGTGCAGGGGATAAGGTGGGGATTCACATTCCCTTCTGCTCCCGTGTGAGTACAACAGGATACTGATGTCTGAACCCAAAGTTATTGAGCAGGGTATTGTTTAACACTTAATTTTTAAAATGACTTTTCATTAAATGGTTACTTCTGAAGGCAGGAAGGTGAGGAGACTGGCCTGGAAAGTCTTCATGGAAGAAGTGGGTTATGGGAAGAAGTTAAGAGGAGAGAGGGAAACTTCTCCATGCACAGGGGCAGTGTGAAAAGAAAGGTGTGAAGATGAGACTGGGAGAAGAATGTGGCAGGAGCAAAAGGAAAGAGGTCTGTGAGCAGCATAGAGAGCCAAAAGGGGATTGGGGAGTAGAAGGAAAGGAAAGTCGAGATGTAGGTGGCAGCAAGTTGATGATGGGTGTAGAAGGTGAGGCTGAACATGCTGGTTATGTGGGAACAGAGCTTAGTGGAGAGAGATGGAGAAAATGGGTCTGAAAATGGCACTGAGGCTGTGAGCCTGGGAGAAGAAGCAAAGGTTGGAGTCAATGGCCGAGTGAAGCAAGGCCCTGCACTCAACTTGATGGGCATTTCTCTGTTTGTCTTCATGCAGTGTGGACAACTGAAAACTTAATCTGATCAATTTTAAAACCTGAGGGAATGTCCGAGGCATCAATGGACAAAACTCTAGTGATTTTGTTGACCATCAGAAAACCAGAAGGGAGACGTGAAAGACACATGGAGCCTTCTGGCACTCTACCATTTCAACTCTACCCATTGTCCTACTAGAGTTTAAAACGTTAATGCCCCGAATGACACATCTCCCAGTCAGTAAGACCATAAGTACTTTAACAAGTTACAAATTATACAATTTTAACTATTTACATATTTAGATATGTCCCTAAAATAGAAGGAAATAGAAGGGTAGTACACAGGGAACATGTATAACATGCCTTAGCTGTTAAAAAAATATTCCTTGCTCTCCCTCCTGAGAGATGCCTAACAGTTGTGGGGTGGGTTGTCAGCCAGCAGGGGGAACTAGTTGGAGAGGAGAGTGAATGAAACTTTATTCATTCATCTCTACTAGCATCCTGCTTGCTTCCTGAAAACATACATGCTGAAAGGGAGAGAGAAAGAGAGGGCCCCAGCTTTCTGCCCAAGCTTTCCAATCCGGAGCAAGACAGGGGCTTTGAAGGGAGGAGGATAGGGGAGACTGGTATGAGGGAGGTGAGAATGGGGGATACAGAGAGGATGACACACCAGAATCTTGTGGGGGGAATGGAGGAATGCAAGGAGCCCATGGTGAGTGCAACGAGCTTGGGCTACAGAAGCAGTGAAGTGTGTGAGCCTCTAGTGAATAGTGATAGAGAAGGAGGAGAATAGTTTTGTTTCGGATAGACTGAACTTGAAATGCTGATGGGATATGCAGAAGGAGATGTGAGGTTGGTCAAAGGGACAGAGATAAGGAGCTGAGAGGTTGATTTGGCAGTCAGTGGCAGACAAATGATAGGTAAACCCATGAAAGCAGAGGAGGTTACACAAAGAAGGGGGAGGATTAGATAGAGGACAAGGACAAACTATTGAGGTTTACCATAGAATCATAGAATATAAGGGTTGGAAGGGACCCCAGAAGGTCATCTAGTCCAACCCAAATAGAAATGAGGGGGAAGAGAGGATGAGGATTTTCCAAATGAGAGATGGAAGGTGAAGGGGAGTTTTGGAGAGAGCAGCTGCAGATCCTGTGCTGGAGATAAAAGGATTTTGTGAGTTGTGTGTTGCATTTGGTCTGTATGTTTTCGGTGAGTGTCATGTGGCTGGGCTTTTGGGCCCCAGAGCAGGCCAAGAGAGAGGTCTTGTAAGGTTGTGTCTCTTAGGAGACCATATGACTGGGACTCTTAGGCCTGTGATCAGTCCTGTAACTCCATTGATTTCAAGTCCCGATTCTCACAAGTGTGAGATCAGAGTTGTGTTTTATAAGAATAGAAATGTGCTTTGACTCAGTAAGGAGGCCTTAGAAACATAGTCAGGGGCAGTTTTAGTGGAAGGCAGTCAGTTGGAGATCCTGGTGAGAGGAGGCAGAGGAAGTCTGGATAGTGAGGGTAGATGGCATGCTCAAGTATTTTGTAAGAAAGGAAAGGAGGGAGAAAGGGCAGTAATTGAAATAGGTGGGGCCAAGGCGATGCTATTGAGAAGACAGAATATCAGAGGATGTTTGTTCTGTACACAGATTGAAAGGAGATTGCTGCAAGAGCAGTTAAAGACATGTGAGGGAGGGAATATTGTAATTTGCTTTTCTGTCTTAAAACTATTTAGGTATATTGGCACAGTTGTCCAAATGTTCATATACAACTCCTTAATCATGCCAGTGTAAAGTGAAAAAATAGATTTTCAGGTATTTTTGTGAGGAAAAACTGATTTAAATGAAATGGTGTCTAAATTAGATTACTAAGCATTATAGCATAGTGTAATCTCTGCGAACTGTACTCTTTAAAGGCAGTACATTAATAATACATTTATTTGATAGGTGAGCATTCTGTGATGCATGTGTTCAGTTTAACACTATTGTGGACTTTATAAGGGAATGTAATATAAAATATTATATATACACATATCCTCAAGCTTTATATTAGGATTGACCTTTATTCCCTTTTTTACCTTTACCTAAACCCAAGAACTGATCTGATTTCAGTTCAGACAGTAGAGGTGGGAAGAGAAGTTGCTAAGTGAGACTAGAAGGGCATCCAGTGATTCACATTAGATTTGTTCACATTGCTAAAGTTCATTCTTTAGTTCAAATCTGAGTGTCTCCATTAAAAGTTTAAAGACACTTTCGAGGATTATTTTATGCATACCTACAATTCTAAAATTTTCTCATGAGATTGACCTAAAATACGCCATTTCATCAGGAATAATTAATATCTGAATACACACAAAATCAGGTTTTCCCAGACAATTTTGCCTGTCATATTTTATCTGGATCAAATCAAGCTGTCAGTACCCAGTGATGGTAGTTAATTAAAATAGGAACTAGGTTTAGCTTTAGGAGACAGACAGGACTGGTCACACAGGCTGGAAAGGAGCCAGCCCTGATGGAGGGTGGTAGTCCAGACTGGGAGGGTCCCTCACAAGAAGGCCAGGTTATGCCTCAGTTGGAGGGGAAAAAGAAGGCAAAGTACAAGTGCTGCTCCTCATCAAACAAGTGGAGGTAAGATACAGCTGCCCAGGCACCATTAGTTGTTTTTCAGGCGGGAAGGAGCGAGTGAGGGATCAGAGGAGATGGAGCTTGCAAGAGGGACTGTGTTTGGCAGCTGTAGGCTGTCCTACACAATGCCTGCACCATGAGAATTTTCCTCTGGCCTCTTGCGGTGCCATGACAGATGGGAAAGTCCCTTCTCTTTTATATTCGAATGACACTCAGGATTTTAGGTCCCTTAAATCAGAGGGGTCCTGTGACCATAGGCTTCACAGACCCCAAAGTCCATCTTTCTCCCCCGGCTGGTTTCTGTCTCCTTAAATTCCTTTGGCGCACAAGAAGACCCCACAGACCTCCATGCAGTAGAATCACACTAGCTCCATTGTGATTTGGGTACTCTCTCTCTCCTGAGTAGGTTACAGGATTTGCTCTTAATACCTTTGGAAATTCTACAGTATGTATGGCAGCAGTATGCAAGCATGCTGTGTCTAGAATCTAGATGTCAATGGTATGGATATGGTTCAGCCTCAACACTGAATTTCAAATACTTGTTTCAGTATTCTTCCCCAGACTCAATGTTTCAATGTACTTTGTGTATATAAAATGTTTGGCTGAACCTTAAAGAACTCATCAGATAAGGTCATTACGTTCATTTACAAACGAGGAGGGAATAACAAAGAGAGATCCAAGCCAATGTTCTATTTAGCACTGAGTGCTATGGAAATCTTGAGCTCTCAACTTGAAATGCTGTTTAATTTTCCATAAAAGCAGCTTAGGCTCACAAATGTACATTTTTTATTCTCAAATATTTCTCCTTTTATGTACATTATAAATGCTAATAATGGAAAAAATTACCAGCTGACTAGTCACCTAAGAATGGGAACCGTATTAAATTTACTTTTTTAAAGCAAGTAAAGATAGACCTAGAAAACTGCTGTTTAAAAGGAATTTAAATGCTACTAAGCATTTTAATATGAATATGGTGCCTGTGAAGAAATACTGACAGTCACCAAGAAAATTTGCAGAGTCAATAAAGAGACCAGCAAACTGATTGCAGAAAGCTTTGTGACTGTTGTAACAATACAAAAATATTTACTTAGTTCTGCTCTTGAGTATAATTTAGAATTCATCCAAAAGCTGTGAATTTAAATAATTTGATCATTATAGACAACTGTATATCTGAGGCTGACATTGAATACCAGATCTAGTTGGTGTGACCTTTGTTATAGCAGGATTAGCGAATATTAAAGAGGTGTCTTTCTTCTTTTATGTAGTTGGAAATCAGCATAGGCCTGTGATTTTCTAAGCTAAGTTGCTGGTATGCAAAAATAGTATTAAAGGAATAGAATCTCTTTAATGCATAGTTATGCTGTACATTGGAAATATAGGTGCACTTGAAATATCACCATTTGATTTAGTGTCCTGCTGTGGTAATCTTACTGAATTCAGGAGCTGAGAACCTGAATTTCAGCATTTGTAGGAAGAGGTGAAAAACAAGAACAACAACAGCAGCAAAAGGTTTTGAAATTCCAGACACTTAACATTTATTGTTTTAACAAGATTCAAATGTTATACAGAGAAAGAAAAATATTTTCCATTTCTTCATTGTACAGTTTTGAAATGTAGTAGACTATTCTGTGAGTAAGTGAGGAATATTGGGATACCATGAATGCAAAGAGGAGCTGCAGTAATGACAAAATGATTTGTTGATTATGTATTTGTACAAGTGATATTCCTTCGAGAATAAACCATCACAAAATATTGCCATGTGACTTCTGCAGAATGGATACTTATAAATCATTTCAAAAGGCCTTTAGTAAAGTTATTAGCTTTGTAGCTTGTTATACTCTAAAAAACAAGTATCTGACATTTAGTATTATGATTTATTTGTACTATCTAGGATCTAGAGGCCTCAATCAGGATTGAAGCCTTACCAAGCTAAGCGCTGTACAAACACAGAATAAAAGCTACCTGGCCCAAAGAACTTCCAGTTGATGAGGATGACTGGGGAAATCTAGGAGTCAAAATCAGATGAGAAGGCAGTTGGGAAGGATGAGGAGGGTAGTGATGATGGAGGGGAAGAGTTTGGTGCAGTGTTATTCAGCGTAGGAAAGAGCTAGAAGAGGAAAGTGGTATGAGCTGGAGAGGGTAGGTCCACATGTGTGGAAGTGGTGACAAGGAAAAGATGAAAGGGTGGAAAGGATAGATCTGGAGGGAGCTCCAGGCAGATGGAGTTTGGGAAGGTGGGTGGGGGTTTGTGAAACTGAGGATGGGAGGAGCATAGGGATCCAAAGTAGAGATAGTGAGAGTTGACAAAGGAAGGATAAGATGGGATGGGGGAAATAGAGGTGACAGAAGGTGTAAAGGAGAGGAAGGAGGAAGAAATAAAGGAGAAATGAGGCTGTGAGCATGGCGGAAAAGTAAGCCAAGTGTGTGGGTAAACTGACAAATTAATTAGCAAACAGTCAATAATATTTCTATAAGAATCCTGACCTTCACATGAAACTGTATATATATATGAATGTGTTAATTGCTTCATGTTATCTATATGTACAGTAAGTTGCATAGTGACAGTGAAACACTCTTTGTACCTATAGTAATTCTTGTGACCTATTGTATGTGTTGCTGCCATTCTGTCTGACATTACATCGTCAGTGAACTTTACCTCGATGGGCTGTTATGAAAAAGAGTGAGACTGAAACTAGATTAGTAGTTTAGTAACTCTCCCGCTGACCTTTATGGGCTTCGTAATTCATCTGTATGTTTTTTGTCAAGACCCTCTGACTCCTTAAATTTACTCCAAGTTAAATTGTGACCTACACAAAGAACCAGCTTTAACTTTCCATTAGTTCACAAACAATTTAAAAGTAAAGCTTTTCCTTGATCACCTGAGACTTTGGTTCTTGCTCTGCTTCCAAATTTGCAACATTGCCCTAATGAAGACATTAATTCAGTATCATGCTTTCCAGCCTGGGACAGTATTATCCTGCCCTGGTCAAATCTGGCCAGTATATGGGTTTAATACCCAGTTCGCCTCTCCCTCAATGTGAAGAGAACAATGCACACTTGTGGTAACCAACCAGAGATTTTCCCCAAGCACTCCAGTCAAAGCTCACCAGTTTGGATAAAAACATAATATAAATTTAACTACAAAAGATAGATTTTAAGTGATAACAAACAGATCAAAGCAAATTACTTAGTAAATAAACAAAACACAAACTAAGTCTAATACTAGAAAGATAGGATATGAACTAGCAGATTCTCACTCTGAGAGATGATACAAGCAGGCTGAAGATTCTTAAGGGGCAAGCTGCGCTTTCTTTAGAGCTTGCAAACCCTGGGTTTTTCATACACAGGCTACAAATCCCTTTAGCCTGGGTCCAGCACTTCCCCCAGTTCAGTCTTTGTTCCTCAGGTCTTTCCAGAAGTCTTTTTGTGTGGGGAGTGAAGAACCACAGATGTCATTCCCTGCCTTATATAGTTTAAGCATATGGCGGGAACCCTTTGTTTCAAAACTTGGTTCCCAGACCAGATTGTGGAAAAGTACTGACATTCCAAGATGGAGTCCAGAGACCTGTGGTCTGGTCACATGACCTTGCATTGAAGTGTGTTATAGAAGTCATTGTTTACAGGCTGGCCAAAATGCTCACAAGAAGGTTAAACTATTCCACAGTCCATTGTCTCTGCTGATGGGCCATCAGCCCTGTCTGGCTTCTTCATTGTTGTACGGTATCAAGCCGGTATCAAGTGGAGTGCCCCAAGGGTCGGTCCTGGGGCCGGTTTTATTCAATATCTTCATAAATGATCTGGAGGATGGTGTGGATTGCACTCTCAGCAAATTTGCGGATAATACTAAACTGGGAGGAGTGGTAGATACGCTGGAGGGGAGGGATAGGATACAGAAGGACCTAGACAAATTGGAGGATTGGGCCAAAAGAAATCTGATGAGGTTCAATAAGGATAAGTGCAGGGTCCTGCACTTAGGATGGAAGAATCCAATGCACAGCTACAGACTAGGGACCGAATGACTAGGCAGCAGTTCTGCGGAAAAGGACCTAGGGGTGACAGTGGACGAGAAGCTGGATATGAGTCAGCAGTGTGCCCTTGTTGCCAAGAAGGCCAATGGCATTTTGGGATGTATAAGTAGGGGCATAGCGAGCAGATCGAGGGACGTGATCGTTCCCCTCTATTCGACATTGGTGAGGCCTCTTCTGGAGTACTGTGTCCAGTTTTGGGCCCCACACTACAAGAAGGATGTGGATAAATTGGAGAGAGTCCAGCGAAGGGCAACAAAAATGATTAGGGGTCTAGAACACATGACTTATGAGGAGAGGCTGAGGGAGCTGGGATTGTTTAGCCTGCAGAAGAGAAGAATGAGGGGGGATTTGATAGCTGCTTTCAACTACCTGAAAGGCGGTTCCAAAGAGGATGGCTCTAGACTGTTCTCAATGGTAGCAGATGACAGAACGAGGAGTAATGGTCTCAAGTTGCAGTGAGGGAGGTTTAGATTGGATATTAGGAAAAACTTTTTCACTAAGAGGGTGGTGAAACACTGGAATGAGTTACCTAGGGAGGTGGTGGAATCTCCTTCCTTAGAGGTTTTTAAGGTCAGGCTTGACAAAGCCCTGGCTGGGATGATTTAACTGGGAATTGGTCCTGCTCTGGGCAGGGGGTTGGACTAGATGACCTTCAGGGGTCCCTTCCAACCCTGATATTCTGTGATTCTATGATACCTGAAAGGCTGGCTGTGGGTGTTTTCCAGAGTAAGCCTATTTGAAATACAGATCCCTAGTCAATATTCATAACTTCAGATAAAAAATGATACATGCATACAAACAGGATAATCATATTCAGAAAGTCATAACTTTTCCAATGACTCCTCACATGACCTATCTTGTACAAAATACATCATAATTATTCCATAGCCATATTATAATAATATTACTATGACAAATATGGGGTGCAGTGTCACAACAGGTGCATGCAGATTTTAAATAATTTCAACAATGAATAATATAGATGGAATGATTGTCTCTCAAGGGCCTAAAATAAAATGTATCATTGATTTCCTTCCCCCTTCCATGGGGGGAGAGGTAAATACACCTCCAAGTCTCCCCTTCCCCTTTTTAGAATGGCTTTAATGAGTCCATAGCCTAATGTAAAATTAAACCAAATCAACAATTAAAGAATTTCTGAAGGGTCCATGTTTCATACATACACTTAATTGCAGAGCTTGAATCAGAAAATTTTGATTCTGATCCAGATGTCTAACGCTGCAAATTTCCGTAGTGTTTGCGTCGAGGGGTTGATTTGTGCCTATTTCTGTTGAATTGACTGACCTTTTGTTCAGTTTAAATATATTTATTCCCCATGTATATTTGTGTACTGGCTAATACTCAAGGTGGTTGACCAAAACGGTTGACCTACTCCCAGGCAGACTTCTATTTCCTTATCCTTTAGGATAATGTTATCATTTGAAGGCCTGGTGCAATTTCCATTGAAGTAAATGGCAGTTTTCCTACTGACTTCAATAAGAATCTGATTGGGCCCTAAAGTCCAGTATTCTGTTTATTTTAGCCAGGTTTCTGACAAGGTGTTCAGGGGGGACTGTCAAGTAATCCAAGCCCAAAGTTTAGGTTTCGTTTTAACAAAATCACTCAGACTAGGACAAAAGTATTTGTACATATCTTTGTTCAATCTCAATTTGATAGTTTAGTCAATGGCTTGGATTTTCAAGGCTGTTAAAGGAATTTGGACACCCAATTCCCATTAATTTTAAATAGAGATTGGACAACCAATTCTTTAGGCAGCTTTGACAACCTGTGTACATGTACATGCGTCTATCATGTCTGTGTAGAAAAAAAAACCATTAGAATCAAAATCTGCCATGGATATCTTGGAGAATTTTGCCCCTAGTGTTAATAAAAATATTAATGGTAGCTGTTTGCAACTTCAAAGAGAATAGATTTTTGGTGGCATTTAACCATTATCTTGCAAACAGAGAAATGCAGTAATAATGCATGGTGAGAATAAGACATCTTCCAGAAATTGATGCTAACCAAACCAGTCTAGTTTCACTTTGAAGCAGAATGAAATCCAAATGAGTAAATACACAGCATGAACAGTTTAAATAAAAGTTAGATTGTAAAACTCTGTTTAAATAACCTGAGGTGGTGGTAACTCATGCTGAGGAATGTTAAAAATACATTATTTCTATCCTGACAGTGTCCCTATAAAGCACAATTGTTCTTTTCATGAAAATTGCTTTCTTTATTAGCATTCCCTAGTGAATATTCATAGAATAAAGAGTAAGTAGATGAACTGCAACTACTAATTTTCGCTATCCTGAACAGATCCATTAATGTGTACCTACTAAACTGCAGGACAGATGTTCAGAACTGCCACATGAGGTCTCCTTATGAAACTGCCAACTATACATTTGTTTAAGCTTGCAAATTTATTTAGCAAGAAAGACTGATTTCATTATGCCCAAACTACGACTTTCTTTTCCTGGGGAGGTACCAATTTGTTAGACTATGTATGAAGTAAAGCCATGATCCTGCAAAGTCTGATTTCCATGAGTAGTCCATATTCACTGAAGTCTCACTGAAGTGAATGGAACTACTGTGTGAATGTATCAGCAGTTTCATTATTTTGCCTGGGATTGAAGTTAGGCTGATATACCTACAATTACGTAAATCCTCCTGTTTACCGTTTTTATACACTGGGATGCCATTAACTTTCTTCTAGTATTATATGACCTGAATAAGTCATCTGACTTTTTCACAAATACAGAATAGAAATAGTTGAACATTTCTGCCTTTTCTGCATTATTAATGACAATTTTACCATATCAATCTAGTAGTGGACTAATTTCATTGTTAGGATTCTTTTTGTTCCTGGTATACATGAAAAACTCCTTATTGTCTTAACTTCGCTAGCCATGGATTTCTGTGTGTGTCCTACTGCTTCCCTTATAAATTTTCTTCATTTTCTAGCTTATAACTTATATTTATTACAATTGGGTTCCTTTTCCCCTCACTTATGTTACATTGATGTGTTCACTTCCGCTCTAAACCAGACTATTTTTTTTTAAGCAGCTGAGCCATCTTTCTTAATTTGTGAGATTGAAGCTTTTTGGGCATCTAGTAAAATGTTCTTCAACAGCTCCCAATTATCATTTAAATTTTTCTGTTTAATATCTTTCTCCCGTTTGGCTCATAGTTGGCTTCAGCTTTGTGAAACTGGCCCTGTTAAAGCACCAAGAGGAATTGGAATTGCTCATTTTATGCTGCTTTGATTACTTTTATGTCCTAAACCGCAACATAACAGTAATCAAGTAAAATTTACTTGCACCTGAGCAATCTCTAAATTTTAGTTCTATGATCAATTCCTCTTTATTACGATGAGGTCTATATAGAATTTCTCTCATGTTGAATGTAACACTTTTTGAGTTAGGATATTGTTCATAGGTGCCAACTCTCCAAAGTGCCGGGGAGTGCTTGACCCCTGGTTCTGCCCCAGGCCTCCCCCCTCCTCGCTCCACCTCTTCCTGCCCCCTCTCCACCCCTTCGTCTAAGGCCGTGCCCTCCTCCAATCCTGCCCCACCTTTCCCGTCCTCACTCCACCCTCGCCCCCTCCCCTGAGCGCGCCATATCCTCACTCCTCCCCCCTTCCTCCCAGCCTCCTGCATGCCGCAAAACAGCTGATTGCAACGGGCAGGAGGTGCAGGGAGGGAGACGGAGATGCTGATCCGTGGGACCCACAGGCAGGCTGGAGGTGCTGGGGGACCAGCAGGGTGGATAGTGGGTGGATAGTGGGGCTGCCAGTGGGTGCTCAGTACCCACCATTTTTTCCCCCATGGGTGCTCCAGCCCTGGAACACCCATGGAGTTGGCGCCTATGATATTGTCAACTATAATTTTTAGGAATTACAAGGAAGATTTACTACTGGCATCTTGAGGCCTCCAGCATGTGTCACCCAGATTATGCAGTTTTCCCTACACATTATAGTTAGGTATTTAAGGAGCCAGTCATCCTGCTCCCTTGTGTGATCTGGTTATCTGTAGCAGATACCAACTAATACCCCATATGGTACTTTGTTAGAACATTCATATAGAAATATTCACAATCATTTGCTTCTGAGTTTTCAGTGAAACACACAGAAAGAGATAATGCCATTTTTGACCAAGTGCCACTCTTTCCTCTTTTGCCTGCTCAATCTTTCCTTAATAGGTTATAACCAGTTATTTTAACATTCCAAACATGTGACTCTTCCCACCATGTTTCGGTAATACCAACTAAATCAAATTTATGCTCATAAATGAGCAATTCCAATTCCTTCTGGTAATTACCCAGGTTCCTAACATTGATGTGCAGACAATTAAAGATTTTTGTCTTTTCATATGCCTTGATTAATTTTGTTCTTGACATCTTAATGTTTGTGCTGAGTGCTCATTTATTCCCCCTTTTAGCCCTTTTGCTGTTAATGTCCTCCTGACTAGCCTAGTCAGCTTATCCTCTAAAAAGTTCATTCCCTTTCTTCTGAGATGGAGGCAGTCCAAACTGTACAACTCCTTCTCCCTACAGAAATTGGACCAGTGTTCCACAAAATCAAAACCTTACACTGTTTACCTAGATAACGGTTTGCTTCCAGAAACTTCTGCTTTCTGTCTTCCGTTGCTTGCAGGACAGGAAGGATATCCAAGAAGATCACGTGGATGTTTGTCTCCTTCAGCACCCTTCCTAGTTGTTGGAAGTCTGCTATAATCTGTGATGTATCATGTGAAGCAGTTTCCTTAGTGCCAATATGTGCCATCAGTAGTGAATCCTTTCCTGACTATTTAGAAACCCATTCAATTTTGTAGTCACACCTCGTGCCTTGGCTTGGGGAGGACAACACACCATCCTGTAGTCCAGGAGTTCTCAACCTTTTTCTTTCTGAGGCCCCCCTAACATGCTATAAAAACTCCATGGCCCATTTGTGCCAAAACAACCAGCTTTCTGCATATCAAAGCTAGGGCCAGCATTAGGGGATAGCAAGTAGGGCAATTGCCTGGAGCTTCGTGCCACAGGGGGCCCCCGTGAAGCTAAGTTGCTGAGGCTTTAGCTTTAGCCCTGGGTGGTGGGGTTTGGGGCCCTGCGCTTCAGCCCCATTCGGTGGAGTTTTGGCTTTCTGCCTTGGGCACTAGCAAGTCTAATGTTGGCCCTGCTTGATGGACCCCCTGAAATCTGCTTGGGCCCCGGAGCCCTGGTTGAGAACCACTGCTATAGTCAACCTGCCCTGGCAGAATGTCTTTTCCATTCTTCTAACCACAGAATCCCCAACAGGGTTCATGTGTCTTCTTTGGATGGTTAGAGATTTCTTCGTGGGTGCACTTGATGATCTTGTAGGTTGGGCTGAGTAGCCATTCTCAGGAATATTATATGCAGGTCTGTTCCATTTGACCAGCTGGATTTTCAGCAATATTTTCTGTAGTTATCATGCTGAGAACTTCATAATGATTGAATATTTCCAGTGCTGTGGAATTTTTTCTGGTTCTCTTGTCTTTGGTCACAGCCTGCCCATCATCTTCCACCTCTAGCAGCATAGGATGCAACTGGTCCTTTCTTCTGATTGCTACAAACTGCCAGTCCTTCTCGATA
Organism: Caretta caretta; assembly: GCF_965140235.1. NCBI lineage: Eukaryota > Metazoa > Chordata > Testudines > Cheloniidae > Caretta > Caretta caretta. Next base: position 47,725,754 of record NC_134216.1, on the reverse strand, counting down.
GTTTCTACATTCTTTGATTCCTTGGTCACCAATTCTTTTCTTTCTTGAATCAGGGGAGGTGATGCTTCCTGAATTTGGTTGTCCAGGTAATCCTCAACCTCTCTGATGTTTTGCTGTGTCAGTACTTGGTTTTTTGCAAACCATGAATCTTTTTTTCTAGCACAGCCACCAACTTTCAGTTCATACATTGGAAATCCCTCCTGACTCTTGACAGGAAAAAAAACATGTCACAACTACTGTTCCTTTTGCTGGCCATGATGATATTGAATGTAGAACTCTACCTAGAAAGAGAGTGTTGAAATTATTAATGCTTGAAATTATTGATACTGATATGGGAAACCACCGAACACTAGTTTAACTATAAATTCCTTTCTTAAATCCAAAGGCCAAATGGTATTTATAGAATTGTTGTAAAATGCCTAAAAAGCCTAAATAATAAGCAATTTACTGCACCCATTACAGCAATAGAACTTTTTATAAGCATTTGATCAAGATACTTACAAATGGGCTAAACCCAAGGATGCTTAGACCCACATTGGTTGGCTCCAATGTATTCATGCAAGTATTAGCAATAAACTCTTTAAGAGTTTACTTTTTATACCCTTTAACAAACAAGTGCTGTAATTATCAATTATTGACTTTAGCTAAAAAACCAATTTGAGACAGTTCACCCCTATTTCCAGTCTTAATCCAGATAAGATTTACAACAGCCTTTCTTTCCAAGGTCCTTCCTCCCCACCTTCTTGCTGCCCAAAAGTTTTTCCATTGCACCTTAGTTCACATAGCTTTTACACTGGTGTGTGGGCCATGTTGGCTCATTTTAAGATGGAATCTCTTTGTGTTATTTAAAACCATCAGCAGTCACCCTTGCCAGTCAGATGCCTTCTTTTTAGAAACTTGCTCTAATTTATTCCTTTTGGCCTTATAATTTATTATTTTCAAGGTCTTTCTTCTACTTCCTAGTCAGGGCCTTTCTTTACAACACATTTTTCTTAACCAAACTTAAGCTGACTCTAATTCTTTCATTTCATATTTATCCTACAGAGAGCCTCTTCCTCTCTAAACTGCCCCTAAAACTCCCATTTGCCATTGCTGTTCCCCTACTCAAGAGTTCATTTGGTAATGGCCTTCTATATTAAACCTTGCTATTTAGCTCTACCCCCTTGCTAACAAGGAGGGATTAACCACTCAGCCTTCAAAATCTGGGATTGATCACCCACCCAAGGGTTCCAGCCACATAGTCTCCACAGACACAAACTTACAGATCTGTTTCACTTGGCCTGTTCATGGGCCCAAAAGCCCCTCCACCTGCCCTTCATGGAGAACAAACAGACCATACCAAACACACAGCTCACCAAGTCCCTTTATCTCCAGCACAGCATCTTCTGCTGTTCCCACCAAAACTCCCCTCTGCTCCTGTTTACCTGCCCAATTTAAAAGTCCTGTAATTTTCACTTCTGCCATGGCTACCCTGGTATCATTTCTATTTCTCCTCCATTGCACTGCTACCAGTGCAGTTCCATGGGGGGGGGGCATCAATGCTCTGTGCACTAGTGTAGGTGACTGCTGGGACTTTAGCCACTGTATTGCCCAGCTCAGGTGTAGGTGACATGGTGGTTAAAACACCTGCTCCTGGACTATGCAAGCACTGCTGGCTTTTAGGACAAGAAATCCCTGCTACACTCTGACTTTATTCTCCAGCCCTCTGTTCCTGCTGAGCTACACTAGACATAGGACAGGAGTGAGGTGAGGTGAGGGATGACTAGAAGTGTGGGAGAGTGGTGTGCTGCTATGTGCAGTGAATTGTTTAAAAATAGACTATGTCTTATCTGGGTTAGTTAAAACAGCTACTTATTTAGTTATCAGGTACTGAGTCATAAAATCCTCGGAAGAACAGGAGTACTTGTGGCACCTTAGAGACTAACAGATTTATCTGAGCATAAGCTTTCGTGAGCTACAGCTCACTTCCTCAGATGCATGCCGTTAGCGAAAGAGGCCTATTAGATCATCTAGGCCAGCACCCGGCTAATACAGGATTTTTCCCAGTTACACATTTTTCTAGTGGCTTGCCCAATTTAGTTTTAAATAGCCTAAATAATGCAATTGCCATCCATTCCTTCCGGAGACTCAGGAAGCTTCTTGATTTTCAGCCAAAATTTTTCATTTCTTAATTTCATTGTTACTGCTGGTTGGACCCCTTAATAATTCTTCCTCCTTGATGTTTACACTCTTCAGGTACTTGTAGAATGTTATAGTCCCATCCTCTTTTGTCACGATTTAACCAAAGCTGTGCATACTTAATTTGGTTTTTTCCCCCTTGATTCTCCCAATCCCTCTTTTGTTGCTCTTCTGTGAACTCCCTCCATTCAAGCCCCTCACCAGAATTTGGACAGCACAAAAGGTGGTTACAGCCTCCTTTGAGCCATTTCCCCCTGTGCTGCTCATTCTGTGGCACACCTCCCAGGATGAACGGCACAGAATCCAAACCAGTGTTTAGATCTATTGCCTCATATTTTGTCAATTAAGACCTCCTTTTTCTCTCTTCTAATCAGCCTCAGGCCTGATCCTTTTAATATGTGCAAAATGGGTTCATTAGTGCACACTATAACCTCACAAAGGTGCTGAGTCAGACAAACTGAACTCTTGTAAGTATAATTTTTTAAAAATCCTTCAAAAATGCTCTAACATCATGGGGCACGTACATTACTAGAATTACCCAGAGTGTGCTGGATCATTGTACATTTCTACTCTTCAGAACTATATAAGGATCGCTCCTTCTCTTTCTCATACTCCACACTCAGTCATCACAGGAAGATGAGAAAGACACAGGAAAGATGCAACTTAGACTTTCCATAGCTGCTGTATTTAAATCTTAAAAAAACAGCTTTCCCTGTTGTCAGCATCAAGTTTTGGATGCATCCCAACTGGTCTGCTATAAATATTGTAAACAAAATAAGACAGGAAATTCTTTCTCCCCTTTTCCCTGGCCCACATGCACACAGTAGTAGCTGTTTCCACATTGTTTATCAGAGTTCAAAGCTTCCTGTTCACAAATCAGTCACTTCCAGCTCCTGGCTCACAGTCATTTCAACTGTTGGGTTCTGTCATAAAGCTATGTTCTGTTCATATAAAAACTGTATTCATGCAAGTTGTCCACTCTCATTACAACAAAGAATAATTTTTATATAGTACAATGTAAAAAGAGTAGCTTATACTGTCTTCGAAGCTTAGGGTGGGATTTTCAAAATACCTAAGTGGCTTAGGAACAAAAGTCCCATTGATGTTTCCCCCCTTCCCACCCCCGAACTTACATTCTCATGTCACTGATGCTTTTGCAGGTTCCTTCCCTCCCTCCCCCTGTCTTGCTACTTTGTCATACAGAATTCCATTCTGGCAAATACTTTGAGCAGATAACCTTTCCTTATTGTTTGAATGTAGTTTCTACATTCTAGCTCAATGGTAAATTTCCACCTTATTTCTTTGAGTTTTCTAAATGCGGTCTTGAAGGTGTTTTTAATGCCAGTATTTTATGTGACCAATCTTATTCAGTCACATTTAATAGGTTAGCTATGATTTTTATATCTATCTTGCTTCATTTTTAATTTGTCACCAATTACACACATGTAGTGTCAAGAAGGCTCTTTTAATTCTAAATCACTCTGTCACAAGTCATGGCAAAGGATAGTCCCAAACAACAAAATATTAATAATCCTGACTAAGGCCTGCCAATAGGGAGGTTCAGCTGCCCCCCATACCCTCTAAATCTCCAGCCACCCTTCTTCTGCACTCAGTGGCTAGGGTCTGGTTGACAAGCTACCTCTAGGGATAACAGTACCAAAGTTAGAAGATGGGTCCATTTTTCCTTTACGGATACTGGTCTACCAATTTGCATTATGTGGGAGTCCAGGGGTTTCCCCTTCTTGAGGGATAGTGATCTCAGTGAGTGGTATGCAATGGTGTAGAATCTTCGTATATCTTAGGGGCCATGCAGGCAAGCAGCCAAGAGCCACTGGGCCCTAGCTGTTTAACATAACACTAGTGTAGAATTCCAATTGGAGTGTGAAAGATGCTTAGTTCTGTAAGCATACACAGCACTTTACAAAACATGGTTTAAGGACAGCAAGTCAAGGACTTTCAATAGAAAGTGGCATTTAGATATTATGATGACTATATAAGGGCTTGATTCATCAAGGCACTTAAATGCATATTTAAGCATATGAGTAGCTCCACTGATTTCCATTGGATTTGTCACATGCTTAAAGTTAAGCATGTGCTTTCATGCTTTGCTGAGTTAGGGCCTAAGAGACTGGTATGCCTTCTCTCATATTAAGCTATATCTTTATCATGCGTTGCGTGGCCAAAAGGATTGTTCCTCACAGCAACATGGAATACAGTTGTTAGGCAACTGTAGGCTTTTGATTTGTTCATTTTCATAATAAAGGACTTGGCATAAATACAGTATAAGTACTACCAAAGAGGTTTGCATAAAAAGCAGCCCACTTACAAAACTCTGGATGTGTGTCACTCGGTAAGCATTGATAGAAATTCAGTATATTTCCTTTGTGAAACCAGGGTTGGAACATTGTACAGTGAGTCAGTCAATTCTATGGCACCGGAGCTTCAGCTTCAGCTTCATTGTGTTGTGGCTTGAACGTTTTTGTCCCCTTGAAAGTCTCTGAATTGTTGATCAGATGACACTTGAGTTTCTGGCTCTGTTTGACATAATCACTCATATTATTTGAACGTTTGTTGGCAAGTCAATAAACAGAAAAGATTATTCTGCAGAAGCTGTCAATGAAAAACCGTGAGGCAAAGGCCTTCACTCGTGTAATCTATAAACAAAGCTCCCCCCTCAAGTGTAATATTCTTGTATATTTGAAAATAGTTTGACATTTGTTGAAGCCATTTCTTGATTCAATCTCCAAGCCTAGAGCCATCACTTAGCCTTGCACAGAGATACGAATCTTCAAAAGTTATGTGCAGAATAGCCTTCTGTGATCTTCTCTGACACATGGCAAACAACTCCATCCCTTCAGTTTACTGGCACATACAGGACTTTTCTAGTCTCCTTGTCTCGGTAGCCTTCAAAAGTCTCTGGCCATAACTCTGAAGCCTAATGATAACAAAGATTGTCTATTCTGATTGATGATTTTAACAGAAATATCCCAAATGTTTGGTTATTATAAACTCTAGAGAATGCCCTGTGATATACAGCCTGTCAGTCCTTGCTGTACTAGCTTTAATATATCATTGGAGTGGTAAATAACTGCTAGATCATTGTTTACTTGCATACGAAGAATATAATTTTCAGACCCTCAGCCTCTTGCAAGCAGAGGTCAGAATCTGCAGAAATCCTTTTAGAATAGAGGTCAGACTACAGGAACATCAGACTTCATGACATGCTATCAAGTGAGAGAGGAATACCATCATGGAGTATGTGGGATGCACATGAACATTTTCATCTTTTTTCAGAATCAAAGGCATATCCCCATTCCGTGGTCTCAATATTAACAGTATAGATACCATTGGGCAAGGAATGCATCTGGCAAAAAGATTACAATGGCTGTTCCTTGCATGCTAACATTAAGAAAGCAATATTTCTGTGCAGTCTCAAACTCTGAACGAGGTAGACAGATCAAACATTTTTCAAGAAGTACCACCTGTGAAATCAAAACAAAGGAACATCACTATATTTCATGTATTTAAGTGCCAAAATATAAAGAATTCCTAGCCTTGGATCCAGTGCTTTATGGAAAAAAGGACTTTTCATTTTAGGCCTTGATCCTACAATTGACAACAGGCAAGTGGACAGCAGCTCCTGCATAGAGCCTAGTTTATTTTCATATAGCTCAAGATGTGCAAAGCAGTCTTCATGCATACGGTCAATTGGAGGCTGAGGTCCTTGACTAGTGATTTTTTTTAACCCCAGCAACATTCATGATAGAAAAATAGGGTTATGCAAAATTGTGAAAATATTTGCATTAGCTGACACTAAAGTTTTTCCGTTTTAGCTAGGAGAATCTTGTACCTGTGAAATTTTGCAAAATGAGTTTGTATGAACATACGGAAATTAAAAATTTTATAGTTTAAAAGTCTTTTTGAATTAAGTTTTTATGCTATAAGACTTACGTGTTCCTAATTTTTGGCAGAAACCTGAAAAATCATTTGTATCCTGTCAGTTGTGTATGGAATTATTAATTATGTAAGCGAGGATTGTGTAAGCACAATTGACAGGATAATAAGGTCTCTGGTATGTGTTGAGATTCCTGTGCTTTTTACTACTAGTTCCAGAAAAATAAATTAACCTCAACCTGAGATTTAAAACTGGAAGGACGGTTGAAGCAGCTAGAAAATGGTAAGTCAGGCTTAGAAATGTGCACTGAGTTTCACACCAAAAGTAACCAGACATATTTTGTTGTCACTTTCCACTTTAGGTGCTACACTTCAACCAGTAAGCCCCCAAATTCCCACTCTATCCAAAAGCAGAGAGGTCAGTTAGGGTTGGATTTTTTTCAAAGGAGGCTAAGGGAATTCCCTAAACACCTTTGGAAAATTCCACTCTAAAATTAACTGTATTGAGGTTACAGCACCAGTTGTAACCCAGTCTAGGATGCTGAAAAACACCTTATTAGCTGCCAGTGAAGTCACGGATCTACACAAGGCCATATAGCCAGCAGAATGCACACCGGAGGGACACAAGATTCTCAGAGGTGTTTACACATTACTTTATCCTTGAGTTTCCAGGTGGAGGTAGCTGAAGGTATCATAGAATGATAGAATATCAGAGTTGGAAGGGACCTCAGGAGGTCATCTAGTCCAACCCCCTGCTCAAAGCAGGACCAATCCCCAATTAAATCATCCCAGCCAGGGCTTTGTCAAGCCTGACCTTAAAAACTTCTAAGGAAGGAGATTCTACCACCTCCCTAGGTAACGCATTCCAGTGTTTCACCACCCTCCTAGTGAAAAAGTTTTTCCTAATATCCAACCTAAACCTCCCCCACTGCAACTTGAGACCATTACTCCTTGTCCTGTCCTCTTCTACCACTGAGAATAGTCTAGAACCATCCTCTCTGGAACCACCTCTCAGGTAGTTGAAAGCAGCTATCAAATCCCCCCTCATTGTTCTCTTCTGCAGACTAAGTATGTTCATGGGCACAACATTAGTAATACACATTTGATGACCTAAAACACTGAGAAGCAACAGATCAAAGGTCCAGGAAGTTACAGGAGTTGGTATCCTGTTCACCAAGAGTGAAAGCACTGATCCACGTAGGAAATAAATATATACCCAGAAGAATTTAAGATGTTGGTTTTGACCAAACACCCATAAACGGCCTGGGACCTACTTACCTGAAAGACCACCTCTTTCCCTGATCCTGCTTGAGGTCTATAGGGGTGCCAGAGTTGGAGCCCCACTTGTATAAGAAATTGGGCAACTGGCAGAGTATTCCCTGTGAGGGCCAGCCCCTCAGCTGTGGAACTTGCTTCCATACTCCTTTCTGAAATAACTGTAATTTACCACCATTGGGATCTGCTGTAAGATACTGTTTGCCCTAGTTGTGAAGAACCAGGAGGACTCTGGTGGGAGTAGATAGAGCTTGGGTTCTCAGCCTGGGGGTCATGGGCCCCTGGCATGGCCAAAAATAGATCCGATTGGAAATTATTTGCAAAAGTCCACTTTTTTAAATCAAGTTTTTTGAACAATTTCAAACTCACACTCGTTACAAACAGGTCCAGGGGGTGGCAGCCACCCTTCCTTTTTAGAAGGCAGATGGGAAAGGAGTTCCAAAGCATTTTTGTTGTAACAAAGGGTCACTGTGGAAAATTTTGAGACCCAATGGCCAAGAGCAAAGGATGGGGGCTCTCTAATGGACTACGTGTGTAATTCAAAAGGAATAAATAAAATAACTTCATGTCTAAGTCTTTCTCTCCCTACCTTCTTAACTCTGTCCCTGTCCCGTCCTTCTGAGTTTTTAAATGGTCAGTAGATGTTTTAGAGTTTTCTTTTTCACTGTTCATGAAACGTTATGCCAACTATAGTAACTTCTTGCGTGATAGAGAGCGATCAGTGGGGCCAGGAAAGCCTCAGTTCATTTATGGGATGTGCAGACTGCTCTCTCCCTTCTGGTTTAGTGATGACTGCTGTGTCTTCCAGTCAAAACATTTCACCATAAAAACTTCAGCCAAGAGAGCATTTCCAGAAACAAATTGTTAGTCTGAATGTGGGCTGCAATAACATAGGAAAAGTAGTTAGGAGGAAATGATGCTCTAAAACTGAGAGGACAAATACCTTAATTTTGAGCAAGTACATTTCCTGTGGATCATACTTCTTGAATGTGAGGTCAGGGCCCACTGAAATAATGGTGCAAACCTGCTGCCATAGGGGGACCCAACTATAATGAGTGTGTTCCATCTAATGCTAGTGTGATGTTTTCTGCTCATGCTGCATGGTTACATGGTACGGAGAACGAGCTGTTACATGCCCACTGAGCTCCAAGGTGAAAATGTGAGCCAACTGGGAAATCAGGACAGTATCTGAAAACCCCAACCCCCCTGATTTTTGGACACCTACGTAGAAATAAAAAATAGCTAAAAATACCCCTTCCCCAAAAATGAAATTAGTAACCCAGAAGCTCTCTATATATTTATTAGCGATGGTGCAGGTTGCAACACCTTTAGTTAAGGTTACATGAGACTTTTCATTCTAAAGACCCTGTTTTCAGTTGCTTATAACTTTTAAGTTTGGCAAAATGTTTGAGCTGAGATTTTTCAGACGGGGTGTCTGACTCAGGATGAATTTTTTGCGGGAAAGTTTCAGCCAAAACAGTTAAGTCATTTTTGAGAATGAGGCTAGGGGAAAGTGTTGGTTTTTTGCCATGTTTAAAAAAAAAATCTGGTGACCTTTTATTTGAGAAGTGTTAGCATCCGGAGGCTTTGGAGCAGGGGCTTGAAATTTGGGGGGGTGGGGGATGTCACATTTTTGTCAGAGGTTTATTTTACCAGCCTCATGAAGATTCATCCAAATCTGGCAATTATAAACTCTAAAAAATTTCAGTTCACACGTAGTTACTAGAGATTTGTTAAGAGTAGTAGCTAAATTCTCTGAAGAGTCCACCTGCACTGAATGTGCTCCATCCCCTCACTACTCCAGTGTGTTGATTGGGGACTGCACATGTGACCCACAGAGCAGTTGAGCGTGCTCCGTCCTGGGGATGCAGAGGGTGAGCAGTACTTTCCCCATACAGAGGCCCACTGTGTTCTTTATTGGTTTTGCTAGCAATTCTGTTTTGAGATTTCCTATTCCTGCAAACCTGAACTCAATGCTAAATTCAGAGGTATCAAACTAAACTTAAATAGGGCTTGTAAGATTTTTTTCTGCTGAGAATTCTTAACATGTCCTGGGATTTATTTACATAGGCATAAAAAAATTAAGGGCAAAGAAGTCTGTTTTTATATATTTTCTTTTGAGGTCAACACAATTTCATCAACTCTGCAGTTAAACAGGTTTTCTTCTGACAGCTACACATACAATACCCTGTAGTTAGCTAATAGTCCAAAAGGGTTAAAGCTGAGACTGTAGTTGAAATTTTTTCTTGTTACTTCAGAATGAGCTACTGACTTGTACAGCTCTAATCATCTAGCAGTTAAACATGCACCAGTACAAATCTTCTAGGTTTTCTTTGAATAAAAAAATCTATTGAATTACAAGAAGGTGTGAAAGACAAACCAGTACCATTAAATGATTCCACAATCTGTCATGATCATACCTAAAATGGGCACTGTAAAGTTTGCTGTAAAAGCGAGAAAAGGGAAGTATGGAAAATGCATCCTGAGTTAGCTACTGCGGAGCAGAATAAGTAACAGCTAATTCACCGGCAATGAGACAGAAAAGCAGTTTGAAATAGTTAATTTTCCCTGCAGTATTTTTTCCAGAAACATTTGTATTAGCTCCCTTTTTTCTCACTCCCTAAGAGCAGCATAGAGAGCTACTAAAACCTGTGTCAGTGTAAGAGTATAGTACCGTCACCAGGGCAACAAGAATGTATAAACAGTGTCCTTGCTTGGCAAAGCTGCAGACTATCCTACCCCGCCTTTACTGGGTTGCTTTTTCATGTGATGTGACCATCTGAATTTTCTCAGATGCGGAGGTTTATAGAATGTAGGGAAAAAGAAGCTCATGGGAAAATGCCTTTTGTAACCTTTTCCCTGTTACTTTTCTTGACTGTTTGGATTTTTATTCTCAACTGCATAAAGTGTGTCTGTCATAGTGTGATTAATAATTGCTCAGTTACTATCTTAATGTGTAAGTCCAACAAAAAATTACTTCACAAAATGACATCACAGCAGTTTCTGATTGATGGGGTGGGGCCTTTAAAATAAAAAGGCTAATAATAGAAAAGGGATATGAACTTAGGGAACTTATTTCTGTCTGACATAGTGCAGTTTACATAAATCATTGATGATCATCCTAGAGTTTTATTTAAATGTTGTTACTTTTTGTTTCGTAAAAAAAATTACTTAAATGCTTCCTCCTCCCTCCATAAAGCAACCACAAGCCCAAGGTTGGGCTGTTTCATAAAAGGCTTTCATAGACTGGTTTATTAGTTTATAGAGTAACCTGAAATCAGGCCATTTTTAGGAATAGTTTGACCTTTAGAAAACTGGATTATTGTTTAGAACCTATATATCGTACCTGTTAATTGTTTTAAGTTTCCAAGTTTGATGGTGCTAAGATAGTGTAGGAGACTTAGCCTTTGCAGTAACTAAGACCGAGTATAGTTACTGTGACATTTTTTTTAACTTGCATATAGCTCAACAAATCATGTAGTAGCATTAGCGTTTCATTTAATAGAGGCTAATTGCCAGGACAGCCTTGTTGGTATATTCAGCCGAAAGACCTGTGGCTGAATACACCTGGAGGGTGAACTATCCACTAGATGTGGTCGTTCTGGGTCAGGGTTATAGCACATTGGTAGAGCATCACGGATAGAAGCTTGAAGCACTGTATCTGTTCTGTGCTCAAGGTCCGTATCTGGCTCCCATTGACTCTAATGGTGCAGGACAAGGCCCAAACGTTGGATTTCATTTTGGAAGGGCTGTCACTTGGGCACTTCACATGAGCCCTAAAGTCACATTAAAAATAACAATGAGCCTGTTATGGAATACTTTGGCACATAAATTTACATTAAACTATCCTAAACATTGTGATCTACAGAATGTGTGTTCTAGCTTAAAATGTGTCCTACGAATGCCTTCAGAGTGGCATCCGTCCATGCACACTATTAACTTGTAACTGATATTTATCTTTAAACCGCTATTTATTTTAGAAAGTGAGGGTCACATCACAGTTTAAATGACATTCTCAAGCTGCTTGTAGTGCTGTGTAAACCACCTTAAACAAACCCAGGGCAGTGTCTCTGTGTGTGATCACTGGTGCATACCAGGTGAAAAACAGTCACCTGCGGAATGGTATACAGAGAATAGTTTTCCATGCTGGGCCAGTCAGCAGGTTTGAGTCTTTCCCATGATGGAACAGATAAGTTCACAAGTTACCCTCATTGCACCTACCTATACTCCAAAACACCTTTAATGAAGGTCACAATATTGCCACTCAGCCATGCTACTAAATTTAATAGAAAAGTTCTTAGGGAAAAAAAACCCATTACAAACCCAGTTTTTTTAAACAGAAGATAATGAAAAATGCAAATCAAAAGCTGATTTTTTTTTCCTAATGATTTTGTGAGTTATAGTAACTTTGAAAATTCCCCTTTAATCCCACTGAAGTTAATCAATTTTCTGTTTTGTTGTGCTTTATTCCAAACTGCTCCAAATTTAACATCCTAATATTGCAGCTATTTTACATTCTTTTTCTCTAATGCAAGTTTTCTTCTCTTACAATATTTATTTACCAAGTCTTTTTTTGCATTTCCAGTCTTCCTTGTTTGTCCATTCTATTTGTTGTGATGTTCTTATTTTAATTCAGAAATGGTTTATTAGATGGGCAGAGCATAGGAAAACAAACCTCAAATCATAAGTTTTTATTAGTGCTTTTCACTTTTCCAGTGGTTGGTTAAACTACCTACCCATAAATGTGGGTGGGGGGACCCAAAATTAGTATTAACACATTCCTTATCAAGTTGTGCTCTGCCCCTCACTTTGGATTCATTCATACAGATTACTCAAATAACATCAGTATGAGTAAGGTCTTACGAGTGACCTTGAGCAATGGACCCCAAGTATGTGCCAGGGGATCTGTTTAAGTTAGCTATCTGCAGCTAACTTTGTTGGCTTTTTCTCTCTGAACATTTGTGTAAAGAAGAGCAGTGAGTGCTGAATAAAGACTATGGTAATATCAGGGTTTTTGCTGGAAGTAAACGGAAATCTGATCTCTCTGGGAATATAGTGTATATGAGGTGGTTGCTGGAAGGGGGGGGTGTGGAGATGGTAAAGATGCTGGTATTATCAGACCACATGGACTATGAGCCAGAACAATAAAATTGTTACCCCTTGCATGAACTTGAACTGTCCCTGTGAGTTTGCAAGGTACTGAAATCCTGCATGACTCTTACTCTAAATATGTTCAATAATTCCCAGTGTGCTAAGAAATGTGTTTGTCTAGTGCGTTAGCTGGATGCTCATGTGTTGTGGAAAAAATATTGAGTGAAGGCTAGTTGTATGCTACTGTGAATGCATGGATTTGGTAAGAAATAGCCTCTGGTGTTTTGCTGGCTTAGCAGGGACTGCAGCCTTACTAAAGCGGAACAGCCAGTGAAGTGAAAGGAGCTTTGAGTGAGCAAGGACTGCAGAATTTGACCCTGAATTAGTAGATCTACCTTTCTATGCAAGCCTTCACCTAGACACCTGGTAGTCCCAATAGTAGGGGCTACGGTATGTTTATCTCAAGAATAATTTAAACTGTGGGTAGCCCTCCTTTAGAATGCTCTGTGAATATTGTTTCTCATTCCTGAGTGTCACAAATTTAATACTCCTAGTTTATTTAATTATGTATAATTGTATACAGCGCTCAATTAGGGTAAAATTCTCCCATGTAAAGAGAGCTTAATTACCACTTAAACCCAATGTAAACCCACAAAATGATCTTGTACTAGCCCTTTGCGCAGATTTCCCTTACAAAAGACGAGGAAGTTTAATACACTTGAAAATGGATCATTTGTTACATGTCTACTTAAGAACGAAACATTGCAAGGATGTCTTTCAGTTGATGATCATTCATATTCCTTTTTGATTTTGATACCACGTACTACTTTAGCTCAATAAAGTTTTGCATGGTATACTGGAAATATAAGCCACAGAACAGGGAAAACCATGATGCATCCTCAATAGCAGCACTAGCGAAGCTTCCCTTGTACAAATAAGCCTCCTGGGTTCCTTGGATTTATCAGCCCTTTCTCACAGTTACTTTTTCCACAGCACTGTAAAGCTGTCTCTGCACCTCGGCGTTCAGTAGGATGGCTTTAAAGTTATTACAATCAAACTCTGACCTCTGCCTGTCCTCAGAATGAGCAGCTGTTACATATTAGATATCTTTATTATATGAACAAATATTTCTGTTATATGGCTTGTTCTCTATGCTGTGTTGTTTCAAGATGGTTACTAAATTCCTTTTCAAATATTTTGCCAGATCTGATTAGTTTTTCAAGCCAATATGAGGTTTTTGTGCCTAAACCTGAATAAACAACCTAATTTCGGAAAGCACCATTTTCCACATTCGAAAGATTAGTTAGTAAATTATATTAACTTTTCTTTCTTTGTGATGTAAGCAGCAGAAAAAACAACTTTGCTCCAGGCAGTTAAGTTTGGAGGACTTAAGGTAGGTTTTATTTCTTTGCAATTAGTTCAAAGAGCAAATCAGAATGAAGTGTATTCAGCAAGTCTAAATTAGTTAACTTTGTAACTTTTATTAAGCCATTCTGAATTTGTTTAATAAAACTAAGACTAGTACAATAATATATGCTACATTAATATACGAATTTTATGACCAATTAAAGCCAAATGCTAATTTTCAAATTCTGTCTACAGTTACCCCTGTGCACTCTCATTGACGTTGGTGGGGTTTGAATGGTGTTAACCAAAGGCAGAGTTTGGCACTAGACTTAAAATGTTCTGTTTACAAAGAAAACTGTGTTTGCAGAAAGGAATGCGTATCATGATGCTTCTTAAAAGTTCTGGGACATTATTAAGAAGAAATATGTAAAGGGATACTGCCAAATTTAGAATAAGATATTTTCCCATCTACTTTATTACAAACATCTATTTAGATTATAAACACACAGACACACCTATATGAAAACTCTAGATACCATGACAAATATGTAAACTCACAGCCCACATAGGACTTGCCAACATCTTGCAATAAAATTAATTAATTTACCCCCTACTAATTCAAATCAGCAGAGCACAGCACAGCACTGCCTACTTCATCCCCCATATGCTCAGTCCTTCCCTAAAGCAAGAACAAACAATAGTACCTGAGAAACTATGGGTCAAGTTTTGCTGGGATACATTACTCCTGGGGGAATTTTACGCCACTGCACATATGCAGAATTTGTGTCCTGCAGATCTCCCCTCCCCCACCCCAGAATTTGATTTTGCTGGCGAGGTGCTGTAGTTAAACCTTTTGCCCACCAGGGGTTTCTGTGGCACCAGAAGAAAGGGCAGCCAGCTGGTGGAAAGGTTGCATTCCTCACAGTGGGGCCAGGTAAGGAGGCACGGGAGGAACAGAGTGAGACACACAGGGCTGCTGGAGGATTACAGACTGGGGTTCAGAAAGGCTAGTGGGGGGACAGAGCGCAGCGTGGGCTCAGGAGCTAGTAGGGCTGAATGGGAGTGAGGGTGCAGGGGCCACATGGGGACAGGGGACTGGGGGGCTGCAAGGACCCATGGGAACAGGGGGAGGAGAGGTGCAGAGACACAGGGGGACAGGTGCAGATGTGCCTGACTGAATGGGAGAGGCTAGGGGTCAATCAGGGTTTGCGTGGGAGAGGCTCCCCAACTCCCTAACATTCCCTCCTCCCACTCCCCACAAAAAAACCTGTTCCATACTTTTCCCACCCACACCCAACAACCCTCCAGGATCACTTCCAGGCTCCTTCTCAGCAATAACATCTCTTTCTCTGTTACCTTCTCCATTACCCCTGATTCCCCCACTCCTTTGCACTGCTTCTGAGGGGTGTGGGAAATACATTTCTTTATTGTAGTTTAAATGAATTATCATTCAAAGTTCTGTATTAATATGCCTGATAAGGAATCTATTTTATCAAAAAAACATTTCCGGAATCTTTTTCTGTCTGTATTGTTGCAGATATACTTGCTGACAGGTATTTTTAAATAAATTACCAAAAAATTGAAATTGGTGTGATTATATTGTTATTTTGGCAAATAAAATGTGCAGAATTTTGCAGAATTTTAAAATATTATATGCAGACTTTTTAATTATTTGGTGCAGAATTCCCTCTGCAGTAATACATGTATTCACAACCCTTTGGAAGTTCCACGTGAATATCTAAGGGTAAAATATGACCACCTAAGTGAAACCTTTTTTGGAACTTGGATATTCTCCAGTTGCACAACTATTTTTATTTGCTAGCATTTGTGAAAACGGAGACAGACATGTTTATTGGTTTATCTACCCTATCATAGTGTCATGATCATTTTTATATACTGTACAGTCTAGGAGCTATGTATTCCTGTCGTATAACTACAGAAGCTAGAGATGGAAAGGACCAACTGGCATTGGATCAGTCAGCTATTTCCCAGGCCAGTACAGAAGTATTCCCAAAACTACATTTTGAGTATTGTCTAGTCTAGTTTTAAGCCACTTCCGCCACTTCCCCTGGGATATTGTTCTGCAGCCTAATGCATTTCACTGCCAGGAAGTTTGTCCTGATATTCATCTTACATTTTTCCGTTCTTGATTTTATTCCATTGATGTCAGGGTGTCATACTAAAAAACTACAGTATTCTTCATTTGTGTTTAAAGCTTTCAAATATTTGTAGACCTATATCTCCACCAAGCTATACGTACTTAGCTTAATTTTTCTTTCTTATAAATCATTCTTGTTGCTCCTCTTAGACAAAGAAGAGGCTGTTCAATATCAGTATGGCTACATGGTGGCTAGTACTGAATAGAGTATTCCAGGTTTGATTGCGTCAACATCATTAAATGCACTGCTCTCTCTGTGCCCTGAGACATGGTGCCTCTGTGTATTCAGTCCAAAATTGCATTGGCCTTTTTTAGCCATATCACATTGTGAATTCCTGTCTTATTTCGCTCTCTGACCCTCCATCTCAAAATGACTGATTCTATCCCACTGAGTATAGGTATATTGTGAATCATTTTTCTCACAGATGTGTTAACGTGCAACGTTGAAAGATAATTTCATTTTGTTGTTTTACAACCATGTTTCCAATTCCTCTCTAGGCCTCTTTTATTATTTTTCTGTCCTGACTGGCATTTACAGCTCTTTGTAATGTGCAGATTTCATTAATGTGCTGCCTTCCACATTATTAATGAAAATGTTTAATAAGTTTCCCAAAATGTACAGCCAGCATAGAAGACACTTCCCCCCAATCGTGACATAACTTTGATTTTTCAGTCAGTTTTCAGTCTACACAACTATCTTCCTATTAAAATTAAAATTTCAAGTATGATTTGATGGGACAGTATCCAAAGCTTTTCTGAAATCAAATTATGTAACATCTACTGTATTCCCTTCATCCACTAATTGTGCAATTTTGTCAAAAAGGCAATCAAGAGTGTTTAGCAAGATTTATTCTTTATAAAACCAGAAAGCTTGTTGCCCATGGTTCCATTATCCTCTATTAATGTTAATGTTGTTGGTTTCCTTTTAATGCATGTTCTGTTTTAGTAGGGTTAGAAATTAGTGATGTTGTCAGTTATCAACCATTCATTCTATTACTTCCTTTTATTTTAAAAAGTCAGCATTATGTTTGCTTTGCTCAGGTCCTTCATTACCTTCCCAGTTCATGATTTTTAAAAAGATATATATTTGTCAGTAGTATGGCAAGCTTGTTTGCTAATTCTATCCAGACCGGCTGATTTGGAACTGTCATTGGTACATTTGAACTACTTCATATCCTTATTGTAATTACAAAGGGTCTAATCTTTAACAAGCAAGCAAAGCCTGAGGAAAAGGGCCTTGGTTATGTGAAATTCCAAAGGAGCTTGAGAATGGGAACAAAGCCCAGGCACCTGCCCAGCTTCTGAATCTGATGGACATAGGCAAATATCACACTGCTCCTCTCTTACCTGTTTTTGTCCCAGGTAATACAGGCTCCGCATAAATCCCTGCTACACCCCTAACACACCCACATTTATATCACCCCCATGCCTTGTGAAAACCATGCTGAAGTTCTCTTCTGTTGTGTACATGGAGATGTGGAGTCTCCCTGCACTGATGCTCTGCCAGCTTGGCTGCCCATGCTGTGGAAATACATTGTTTCCACAACTTTGGGGCCCACACACATGAACTCAGATTTATGGGACTTTCTGTTTTCATTATTGTAATGCTTCATATTTTTACACACAAACCCAATGCTCTCCTTGCCCATTAACCAATTCTCTTCTGACCCTTTGCTTGATGCTAAAATTCAAGAAGTCCAACTTTTATCCCCACTTCTCTAAACACCCTCTCTCCAATTAAGGTCTGAAACCCACCTACACTTTCTGCCTCCACAGTATATGATTAGTACATGGAAGTATGGAGGAGGCAGGAATAAACACATTTCACTTTTTGGACCCTCAGTGTGTGAAATATATATCCCCTTATAATTTATAAATCCATCCTTACTCCTCTAGACCCCCAGAATGTCCTCATTTCCTTCTGTATGGATAGGATGGGGTTCTGGTTCCCATCTGCATAGCCAGGATGGCTGAAACCTGTTCTGATGCTGACTCTGACCTTTATGAAGAAAGCTTTGGTTTACTTTAACTAAATTAGACATACTAGTCCCTTTGGGGGAAGGAAAACTAGATGCTGGCTAGATCGTGACCTCAATCTTGTTATGAAATGCTTGGAATTGAAGGATTCCATAGGAGGGAAACCTGCTCTAGCAGGCACCATGTGGCAGTGTGCCAAGTACAAGAAGTACCAAGGAGTTTCTGTGAGGCAGGGGCAACAAAGGACAGAATAACAAGGTAAACATTAAGAATAAAGAGACGTGCCAATACTTAACCTGTGGCTGAAGCAAATTGAGATCTCTTAGACTGAGCAGAATAAAAGGCAAACCCTATATCAGCATCCAGGGCCAGACTGGGCCTGGCTAAGCAGCGGAATAAGTGGGGGGAGGGGGTGGGGGAGGGGAGAGAACAACCCACCACATCCTTGTGAAGCTGTGTAAGGGCTCCCAAGCCTTAGGTAAGAGGGGAGACTAGAGGTTGCATGTTCTGTATTCTCCCCTCTATCTCCTATGACACAAGCATGCAGATGGGGGAAGGGTCATTTGAGCAGGGCAGTGAGATCCTCAGCAGTGGGGACTTCCCAGCTAGGTGAGGAGGGTGACTCTGCCCTATCTGTGCTGGGCAGTGAAGATCTGTTGGCCCAGGGGAAGGAATATACTATGCCCAGTAAAGGGTTATAGTGAAGTATTGCCCCCCACCCCCTTGACCTCCCGGAGCAAGCCTGTGACAGAGCAGAGTGCAGGGAGTTAATAGGTGGCCTGCACTCTTATCAATGACATCCATTAGCTCCCCCACACTCCTCCAGAAAGCTGATTATCTAATTACCTTTAATCAGGCTGGCAGGTTGGGAGAGCCGACCAGTAAATTAGCCCATCTGCTCAAGACTGACAAAGAGTCATAGGAAGGAAGTTCTAGAGGAGAGAGAGGAACAGGGCTAGCTGAACCCAGTCTCAGAGACCTCAGGAAGGGAGACATCTGCTCTTCTCAGACCCTGAGGGGAGGGCCAAAATCCAAATGCTTAATATAACTCTCAGTGGCTATTTCTTCTACATGTCACTGACTATGACTTTTTAGCAGAACATGTAATAAATTCAGTCTGTTTATAAGCACCTGAAGGAAAATATTAATCCTAATAATTAATGTGATAAACAGGCATAATGTGATAAATAAGGTGAACTTTAGACCCCAATGATGCAAATGCTTACACATGTGAGTAGTCCCACTGAAGAATCATAGAATCATAGAATATCAGGGTTGGAAGGGACCTCAGGAGGTCATCTAGTCCAACCCCCTGCTCAGAGCAGGACCAATCCCCAACTAAATCATCCCAGCCAGGGCTTTGTCAAGCCTGACCTTAAAAACTTCTAAGGAAGGAGATTCCACCACCTCCCTAGGTAACGCATTCCAGTGTTTCACCACCCTCCTAGTGAAAAAGTTTTTCCTAATATCCAACCTAAACCTCCCCCACTGCAACTTGAGACCATTACTCCTTGTTCTGTCATCTGCTACCACTGAGAACAGTCTAGAGCCATCCTCTTTGGAACCGCCTTTCAGGTAGTTGAAAGCAGCTATCAAATCCCCCCTCATTCTTCTCTTCTGCAGACTAAACAATCCCAGTTCCCTCAGCCTCTCCTCATAAGTGAAAGAAGTAATAGTCAACCATTTAAATACTCTTGTGTATTAGTTAAGAGCTGAAGTGCTTCTAGGTTCAAGGCCTTATTTTCTTTCTTTTTATGATACTTAGCTTGGGCCTCATTTCAGGAAATCACTTAAGAGTTTGTTTAAATCTGTCCTATTCAGGAAGGCATTTAAGTGTGCGCTTAACTTTAACCATATGCTTAAGTTCCATCAATAGGGAGGCTTTCCTGAACTTGAGCCTTGGTGGATAATGGAAAATGCAATGACTTATGTCTCAGCTTTTGGTAAGGCAATTTATACAATTTTGCACAAGTCTCATAGGGAAATTACCGAGATTTGTATTTGATGGATGAAGGATTAGCTAAAAATAAACTGAAAACTGAGTATTAATTGTTCACTGTCTATAATGTGTTCAGTAAGGTTCAACATTCTTCATCCTGTATGATTATGAAAATATTGAGTAGTAGTGAAGTCAAAGGAAAAGTTAATCAAATTCAGATAATACTAAGAATACTTGTGGATTCTTTGAATAGAATAGAATAGAATAGAATTTTGGAGAAATGTCCTGAAATCTTCAAAATCTGATCCAAAACACAGTTATTCACAGGCAAAGGAATAATAAAATTCACCAAATAAAATACAGTGAATATTAACTAGGGCAGCAGAAAAAATATGGTGGCTGCTCATCTTGAAATGAGTGTAATCCTTCTGCTTTCAAATGGTTGGCCTTATATGTTGCAAACAGAATTGCTTTGAAAGTCATCTCAAACCAGCACAATGTCATTATACTGAAATACCACACTGCAAAATGAATATGTTTTGTAAATATTTTTATGTAATAATGAAGTAAAAATAAGATGATGCAAAATTGTGACATTATAAGGCTCTCAGAGACTGGTTTTGAATGATGTAAAAACAGAGCAAGAGGAATTTTGATAGTTACCACATTTTGTAGTTTGTCTTACAGGAAATATTAACCCTCTGAATCACAGCAAAGGTCATATTGGGCTAAACAATTGAATAAAATGAAGCTATCAAAAAGGCTAATGAGTAGTTGTTTTAGGGGCTACTTAAAAAAAAGAAGAAGAAAAGACAAAGCTCAGGAGAGAGCAACAATATAACTTGTTTGAAAAATAGGATATGAGGAGAAAGGTTAAAATAAATGCTCAGCTACAGAAAATAAATTGAAAGGGAGACGTAACTGTCTACAAAGATGTGTGGTTTATCCTCCATCCGGTGAATGCATGCTGCACCATGGATAATTTAAATATGATGAAAATACATTAGAAGTATAAGAAATATTAGGCAATTAAGAGAAGCTGCCAAGGCAGATCATGGACTCCCCATAACTAGAATACAGTAATCAAGTTTATTTATCCCTCTATTAAGATGATTTAAAAGTAACAAGAGCCTTTGAATTTAGGAACAAGTAGTTTTGTGAGTGGAATAAAGGCATGCTATTTCCTATACGTGGATTGTTCACCTTTCCTTTTAAATTACATGATCTACTTAATGAGATTTCAAATATATGAGCAGGAAAACCAATGACCTGAAGAGAAGCTTTGTGGGAGCACAAAAGCTTGTCTTTCTCACCAGCAGAAGTTGGTCCAATAAAAGATATCCCCTCACCCACCTCATCTCTCTAATATCTGGGACCAGCACAACTACAACAACACTGCATACACGAAAACAAGTTATTTTCTTTAGCCGCAGTGGGGTTAAATTAGATAAAACTTAATACCCAGCATTCTATCAATTTGTACAATGCATTACCAGCTAGTTTTTAAAGTGCTAACATTCACCAGGTGTGACCGAAAGCACTCTATAGTCATACCCTGCACACCATTAATAATCTTTGTGAGATCTCATTTGAAAACTAATAATTCACTGGTCAATAGCATCATAGTGAAATGTATGTAGCAACATTATATGTAAAGTTATGAATTCCCCTTTGAGGATGATGTTAGCATATGTTCAAATCCACATAGCCCTGAATAGGCAGAAGTTGTTAAACAGGTCTGTCCTAAACAAACAAATATATTTATTTCAGTTTACATATAAGTAGTAAACAGGGTCCTCAGAACAGCAAGAGGAGGTAAACTGGTTCCTCAAAGTCAAAGGACAAGCTGATGCCTCTAGCCTGGTGTCACAGTTGATTGGCTAGTGGCCATTCTTTGGTAACGAAAGGGGGCAGAAACAGATCAATCTGCATTTTAGTAGACAACATGGAACCTCTTTCACCATGAGACACCATGTCTCCATCCTCACAGCTGGAAGGAACTTTTATCTAGGGATGACCCTGCAGGAAAACACATTTCAAAGAGTCAAAAACACTCCAGGTTATCTTTTTACTCTCACTCTCTCTTGTCACCTAAGAAGACAAACGAATGAGCGTTTTGACTTTGGGTAAAACAACGAGGAGTCCTTGTGGCACTGTAGAGACTAACAAATGTATTTGGAAATAAGCTTTCATGGGCTAAAACCCACTTCATCAGATGCATGGAGTGAAAAATACAGTAAGATGGGAGTTGCCTTACCAAGTGGGGAGTTAGTGCTAATGAGGCCAATTCAATTAAGGTGGAAGTGGCCTATTCTCAGTAGTTGACAAGGAGTGAATATCAACAGAGGGATAATTACTTTTGTAGTGCTAACGAGGCCAATGCAATCAAGGTGGACGTCCCCCATTTCCAACAGTTGACAAGAAGGTGCGAGTATTAGGAGAGGGAAAATTACTTTTTGTAGTACTTTTTGTCAACTGTTGGAAATGGGTGACATTCACCTTAATTGAATTGGCCTCGTTAGCACTGACCCCCAGCTTGGTAAGGCAACTCCCATCTTTTCAGGTGCTATAATATTTATACTGCTTACTGTATTTTTCACTCCATACATCTGATGAAGTGGGTTTTAGCCCACAAAAGCTTATGCCCACATATATTTGTTAGTCTCTAAGGTGCCACAAGGCCTCCTCATTGTTTTTGCTGATACAGACTAACATGGCTACCACTCTGAAACTTGACTTTGGGAGGGATCCTGACATGAACATTTGGTCAGCAATGTTTCTGGGAACCTGTTGTAAGGATTTTACCTTGAACTAAATCTAGCTTTTTAAATTTTAGCTAGTAGAAGGCATTTAATCTTTATTTCTCTTTGTAACTGTTTCTGATTTTAATACTTTATAATCTCTCTATGTAGCTAAATAAACTTTTTAGTTTTAATCCAAACTAATCCAGTGTTGTGTCTAAATTGAGCTGTTTGGTAACTCCATTTAAAGTAGCAGGCTGTTGGGTATTGACCCCTTACGGGAGCAATGGACCTATAATATCTGAACTGTCCAGGAGAAGGCTGGACTCTGGAGAATACACATTTTGGGGAAAAATTGGGACTGGGAATGTGAGGGGGTCACCCTGAAATTAGTAACCAAGGCTGCTGTAAGCTAGTGAGTGGCTGGTGTGTTGCTGAGAGGTTGCTGGGGTCAGAGTTCCTGGACCAGGACTGCAGCTATACAGAGACACTTAGGATGAGACCTTCATGCTGTTTGTGAACTACAGCAACAAAGCATGGTGAGGCACCCAAGGTCACAAGGCTGGTGGTGACACAGCCTGTCACTGGCCTGGATTGCACCCAAGAATGTGACACCAGGTGATGGCAAGTCTATTTGTCAAGGGTTATGTTCACTCATCATAGAGACTTACAGACAGAATAACTTTCGGGTATGAGTCTAGCTCATTACATTATGTTATGAGTTACGTTCCTATTCCTGAAAGCTCAGAACTCAAAGAAATCTCTCCTTAGCACATTGTTCCTGCTTGTATAGTTCTTAATCAGGCAAAAGTCCCATTGAAGAACATTAGTATTATTATTAAGTAAACCCAAGCAATGTCTTTATTTTAAGCTAGCTGAAGTTAAATAAGGACCTGGCACCTCTTCCTACATAATCCTGTATTCAAGTCCAAGGAGTTTTGCCATTGACTTCAGTAGGGCCAAGATTTTACACCAGGAGCAAAAATGAAAACACAAAATGAAGACTGTCCCTGCCTTAAGGAGCTTACAGTCTAACAGACAAACACAGAAGGGACCAGGTGCACTGGAAAGGCCAAAGGAGGAAAACCATGGAGTATTTTTGTTTGTTTTAAGAGGATGACTTATTTCCTGTGGGAAACCTGGAAAAAGGTGATCACTGAGGAGGGATTTGAATGATGAAAAGGGGGTGATTTGGTGAGCCAGTATGGAGACAGATGTCGGGGTATGCAGGCTGACATCAAGGATCTGTCCTTTTGCCGCGTGGAAAGGGAAAGGAAATTCTCTGACATTGTCCCCCAACTGCTTGGGACTGTGCAGAGAGCCTTCCATGGTGTACAGCCAGCAAGAGAATCTTGAGGAATTTTTATTACCCTCAGGTTCTTTCCACTTGTGTTTCCAAGTGAAGGGACAATCTGGACTCGGAGAATGGCCTAAACTGCAAACTTCTGAATCCAATCTTAAAGTTCAGGCTTGTATGGATCTGGGATATTAGTTTAGCCCTTGGATCAGTCCTAAAGTTTGGATCTGGATCCATAATTCAGGATGTTAAATCCAGCCTCAAACCCTGGATCCATCTTTTATGTAGGATGTTGCGTTGCATAACACAAAAATCCCCACTGTACATTCACCAGTTCACTCTAATAAACACTGTGATATCAGTGTTAAAACCCAAGTATTTTGCTTAAGAGTTTTATGATGCTGTGTGGTCTCTGTGTTTTAACAAAAGACTGTGAGCTAGGAGGTTCCTGCTAATGATCCTTGCTCATGTGTCGACCTCCCTAGGCCTCTACCAATTCATCTAGAAAGTTGAAGGAAGTGGGAGATGTTCAGCTGGCTTTGCATCAGCCTTTATAATCTGTTATTCTGCTACAAACCTAACATCAACTCTAGCGCTCTGGTTCCTAACTCCAGTGCCACTATGGGTAAGGTACATACTTTAAATGGTACAAAGCCACTCTACCTGTATGTTTATAAGCACCAAGAACTACCTTGGAGCTACAGAAATAATACAAACATGAGCACAAATACAGCTAAACTGATATGTCAGATTCTAATCAGTGAACACAGTGAAATGCTTAACAATGCAATGCCCTTTATGTCCACAGTGCTATCATTCCTGGGAAGCACAGTACCTCTTCACGTGAAGTTACCAAGATTCTGTAGTATGATGTATGTACATCAGATTTTTTTTTCTCATTCAACACAGGGACTTTAAAAAAAGCTACTAAACATCTTTAACCTTCCGCAACTACATCTTTGAAATCTTTCCACAAAAAACTAAAAATTTTGCAAAGTGACTAGAAGAACTAGACCTCCATTATATACCCTGCAATTTATTCAACAGTGCTGTACAGCATCAGAAATGGCATTGAAAAGTGACACATGGAATAAGCAAGAGCACGGACAAGCTATTACATTATTACAACATTAACTCCAGAGAACGGGTTTCTGTATCTGAGTTTAAGTACTTTATATTCATAAGACTTCACTGCCTGACTTTTTATGGAATATAGAGTAACAGCTTCTAAACTTGCACCCACAAAAGTATACGTGTATGTGAAATGGAAAAGGGAATATTAACATATACAATAGGACAGTTGGATGCTTCACTCCTTCATTTGTGCACACACAATTTGCATTCCAAATTTAGAGTCTGCCTTGATGCTGGCTGATAATTTGAGACCGAGAAACTTCCTTGGGGTAAATTTAAGTCTGGTTAATCATTTCTTCTTTGTTTGCTGGTAAAACATAATGACTTCATTTGCAAAAGGTTGTAGAGAATGGTAAGTGCTAGTCATAAACTTATCAGAGTTGTTGACAAAATCTTTTGAGCATTAAGGTCACATTAGGGCCATAGTCTGCCCTTGGATTCATTCAGGCAGCTGCCATTGACTTTAATGAGAGCAGCCCACATGTGTCCAAGGTTAGAATTTTGCAGTAAATTTGGCATTGCTGTGTTTCTTGAAGAGTAATAAAGCAGTACCTAGAATTCTTGTACTTCTCTTCCATGTAAGAATCAGGAGAATTCTTGTAGATAGGAAGAGAACATTATGTGTTTAATTACTACTTTGCACACAATTGAACCTATAAATGAACTGTTTTTTTCCAATAGATTTTTAATCTTTCTTTTAAATATACATGATCTGAGATAGGGGATCTACTGTAAAACTGCAGTATTTGAATATGGGATTTTTAAAGCAGCTAAGTGATTTAAAAGCTCAGTTACCACTGACTTTTAGTGAGAGACCATCTGCTTTAGAGCACTTCTTTCAGCAATGTACTTAAGCAAGTACATAACCTTAGTTAGGGATGTGGTGAATTCTCCATTCCATGACCTCTTAAGTACATTTTAGATGTCTTTCTGAAAGATATGCTGTAGCTCTGCCAGAAGTTGTTGACTTGATGCAGGAATTGCTGGGTGATATTTATAGTCCTTGCTTGTTATGCAGGCGGTTAGATGAGATGATCATAGCAATCCCTTCTGATATGAAAATCTATGAAGTTTAAGCATATGAGCAGCCATATTGATTTAGATGGGACTGCTCGTGTGCTTAAAGTAATGCACATGCTTAAGTACCTTGCTGAGTCAGGGGCTAAATTAGCCTTTTGACTGTAAGCAGTTGATCTAGTTTTTCCACCAGAAAATCATCACTGCAGATCAGTTGTTCAAGTGGGTAAATGGATGTTGGAAATGGTCACACAGGGTGTTTGCATCTCTTGTGGGGCAGTGGAGCTTGGGTGAACTGAGTTAGGCAGAGTGAGGCCAGAGCACTTGCGAACAGATCCTCCTCTCCTCCTTTGGGAAGTGGGGAACCACATAAGGGCTTTTGGAAGTTGTCGTAGAACCTCAGAGTTACGAACACCAGAGTTACGAACTGACCAGCCAACCACACACCTCATTTGGAAATGGAAGTACATAATCAGGAAGCATCAGAGACCAAAAAATACAGTACAGTGTTAAACGTAAACTACAAAATAAAAAGGGAAAGCAGCATTTTTCTTCTGCATAGTAAAGTTTCAAAGCTGTATTAAGTCAATGTTCAGTTGTAAACTTTTGAAAGAAGAACCATAACGTTTTGTTCAGAGCTATGGACAACCTCCATCCTGGTGGTGTTCATAACTCTGAGGTTCTACTGAAAAAATCAGGAAAGTACTACAAAGGCTGGGGGAGGGGATTAATTCATCTGCTTAGCATTAGCTTAACTACTTGTGACAGGCTGTCCACTCAGGGTTTGTTTCTAATGGAAATGGAAATATTGAAATGTTGTGCTTCAGGTTAATCAACTTTTACAAACTACTTTGTGCTTTAGCAAAATAAAATATATATATCTCTGTTAGAGTCAGAGTTAGAAGGAAGATCAGGCTGCAATGCCTTGGCATAAATTGTTAATTCACAGTCCAAAGAAAAAGGGCAGTTAAATGATCAAACCCTTTTCTTCATCAACCCCTTTGTTACAGTATGGGGTTTCTGTGGCTGATATTCAAAACTCCAAAAGCAAAATGAAAGTTTTAAAAACATGTGTTTGAGGACTAATCTGAAATAGGTAGTAAATGATGATAGGTAACATCATCTGGGGAAACATCATCTGCTAGGAGAGCAATACAGCTGTGCACAGGCAATCCAGGAAGTTTTTGGAAAATGTAGGGGACAATTTCCTGGTGCAAGTGCTGGAGGAACCAACTAGGGGCAGAGCTCTTGTTGACCTGCTGCTCACAAACCTGGAAGAATTAGTAGGGGAAGGAAAAGTGGATGGGAACCTGGGAGGCAGTGACCATGAAATGGTCGAGTTCAGGATCCTAACACAAGGAAGAAAGGAGAGCAGCAGAATACAGACCCTGGACTTCAGAAAAGCAGACTTTGACTCCCTCAGAGAACTGATGGGCAAGATCCCCATGGAGAATAACATGAGGGGGAAAGGAGTCCAGGAGAGCTGGCTGTATTTTAAAGAATCCTTATTGAGGTTACAGGGACAAACCACCCCGATGTGAGAAAGAATAGTAAATATGGCAGGCGACCAGCTTGGCTTAACAGTGAAATCCTTGCTGCTCTTAAATACAAAAAAGAAGCAAGTGGAAGATTGGACAAATGACCAGGGATGAGTATAAAAATATTGCTCAGGCTTGCAGGAGTGAAATCAGGAAGGCCAAATCACACCTGGAGTTGCAGCTAGCAAGAGATGTTAAGAGTAACAAGAAGGGTTTCTTCAGGTATGGTAGCAACAAAAGAAAGTCGAGGAAAGTGTGGGCCCCTTACTGACTGAGGGAGGCAACCTAGTGACAGAGGATGTGGAAAAAGCTAATGTACTCAATGCTTTTTTTGCCTCTGTCTTCACGAATGAGGTCAGCTCCCAGACTACTGCACTGAGCAGCACAGCATGGGGAGAAGGTGACCAGCCCTCTGTGGAGAAAGAAGTAGTTCGGGACTATTTAGAAAAGCTGGACGAGCACAAGTCCATGGGGCCGGATGCGTTGCATCCGAGAGTGCTAAAGGAGTTGGCAGATCTGATTGCAGAGCCATTGGCCATTATCTTTGAAAACTGATGGCGATCGGGGGAGGTCCCAGATGACTGGAAAAAGGCTAATGTAGTGCCCATCTTTAAAAAAGGGAAGAAGGAGGATCCTAGGAACTACAGGCCAGTCAGCCTCACCTCAGTCCCTGGAAAAATCATGGAGCAGGTCCTCAAGGAATCAATTCTGAAGCACTTAGGGGAGAGGAAAGTGATCAGGAACAGTCAGCATGGATTCAGCAAGGGCAAGACTAATCTAATTGCCTTCTATGACGAGATAACTGGCTCTGTGGATGAAGGGAAAGCAGTGGACGTGTTGTTCCTTAACTTTAGCAAAGCTTTTGACATGGTCTCCCACAGTATTCTTGCCAGCAAGTTAAAGAAGTATGGGCTGGATGAATGGACTATAAGGTTGATAGAAAGCTGGCTAGATTGTCAGGCTCAACGGGTAGTGATCAATGGCTCCATGACTAGTTGGCAGCCGGTATCAAGTGGAGTGCCCCAGAGGTCGGTCCTGGGGCCGGTTTTGTTCAGTATCTTCATAAATGATCTGGAGGATGGTGTGGATTGCACCCTCAGCAAGTTTGCAGATGACACTAAACTGGGAGGAGTGGTAGATATGCTGGAGAGTAGGGATGGGATACAGAGGGACCTAGACAAATTGAAGGATTGGGCCAAAAGAAATCTGATGAGGTTCAACAAGGACAAGTGCAGAGTCCTGCACTTAGGACGGAAGAATCCAATGCACTGCTACAGACTAGGGACCGAATGGCTCGGCAGCAATTCTGCAGGAAAGGACCTAGGGGTTACAGTGGACAAGAAGTTGGATATGAGTCAACAGTGTGCCCTTGTTGCCAAGAAGGCCAATGGCATTTTGGGATATATAAGTAGGGGCATTGCCAGCAGATCGAGGGACGTGATCGTTCTCCTCTATTCGACATTGGTGAGGCCTCATCTGGAGTACTGTGTCCAGTTTTGGGCCCCACACTACAAGAAGGATGTGGAAAAATTGGAAAGAGTCCAGTGGAGGGCAACAAAAATGATTAGGGGACTGGAACACATGACTTATGAGGAGAGGCTGAGGGAACTGGGGATGTTTAGTCTTCAGAAGAGAAGAAGGAGGGGGGATTTGATAGCTGCTTTCAACTACCTGAAAGGGGGTTCCAAAGAGGATGGCTCTAGACTGTTCTCAGTGGTAGCAGATGACAGAACAAGGAGTAATGGTCTCAAGTTGCAGTGGGAGAGATTTAGGTTGGATATTAGGAAAAACTTTTTCACTAGGAGGGTGGTGAAACACTGGAATGCGTTACTTCGGGAGGTGGTGGAATCTCCTTCCCTAGAAGTTTTTAAGGTCAGGCTTGACAAAGCCCTGGCTGGGATGATTTAGTCGGGGATCGGTCCTGCTTTGAGCGGGGGGTTGGACTAGATGACCTCCTGAGGTCCCTTCCAACCCTGATATTCTATGATTCTATGATCCATTCATTTTGTGATATTGTGCCACTCATCCTTTGACAGAAAACAGGCATTCCTCTTCCCACAAATTCTGTAGCACTGTATTAAATATGGCCCGTTTCCCAGCAGCTTTCAAAATCATTTTATTTCTACTTAACAAATTTGGTTTGTGCGCTATAGATGCAAATCTTGGCAGTGAAAACGGTTTTGAATGTCTAGAAAGTTGCTCAAAATATGACAACCTATTTATGAGCTTAAAAAAATAAACAGAAAACTAACTATGCCTTAGCACTGTTTATTAGAAAACAGTGGAATTGGCAATGGCAATTGCATCTCTGCACTGTGAAACTGGAGGGGCAGGCAAAACAAAATGGTGCAATCAGGAGTTGGACAATGCTGGGTAAATGGACACAACACGCTGATGAGTTATTCCTTGGGCAACATGAAGAAGTCTCATTCTTTAGAACAGGGGTGGCCAACCTGTGGCTCCGGAGCCGCATGCCGCTCCCTGCATAGGTGCTGACTCTGAGGCTGGAACTACAGATGCTAACTTTCCAGTGTGCTGGTGGGTGCTCACTGCTCAACCCCCTGCTCTGCCTCAAGCACTGCCCCCTTTCCACACCTTCCCCCAAGGCCCCTGAGCCTGCCATGCCCTCGCTCCTCTCTCCTCCCCCCCCATAGCCTCCTCCACAGCTGATTGCAGTGGGCGGGGAGAGTAGGCACTGATTGGTGGGGGCTGCTGGCAGGCAGGAGGTGCTGGGGAGCTGATAGGGGACTGCTGACATATTATTGTGGCTCTTTGGCAATGTACCTTGTTAAATTCTGGCTCCTTCTCAGGCTCAGGTTGGCCACCCTTACTTTAGAATTGTGCCTTTTCTAGACAGGAGAAAAGTGAAACATTTTCCATTATTACTGAAATATTTTGGGTTTTCCACTGGGTAGAAAGGTTTGCAGGTGAAAAACAAGGCCTTTCTTCCTCAGTGTCTTACCAGCATAGAAAGCTGCTTTGGTTGCATAAATGAAAGTGTATCAGAAACTTGCAAGACTTAGTGGTTTTTTTTAAACAAGAATGGATAATTTTTTTAGTGTTCACAGATTTAATTAATTCAGTGATACTTTTGCAAGATTGTAGGAAATTCACAAATTATGTAAATCTGCTGAGATCTGAAATAAAATGTCATGAATATTTCAGAGTTGGCAAAACTAAAATATTTTTTCTCTCAACTCTGCTTTTTAGATATTGGGGTTCAGTTTGTCACTCTCGAACTCTCAACCCCTGACATTAGGGGTAATTGTCTTCTTTAAATGAGATTCCTTGTGAAGTTTTAGTTAATAAATTCCAAGATTTTTAGGGTCAGAAGGGATTGCGATTGACTAATCTGATGTCCTGCATAACACTGGCCATCTGCACAGGACTGCCTTGAATGAATTTCTGTTTCAAGTCCAATAGCTCTTTTTGAGTAGCATATCTTTTAGAAAATTATCCAGTCTTGATTTAACAATTTCCACTGATGGAGAATCCACTACAACCCTGGGGCGGTTGTTCCAATGGTTAATTACCTTCAATGTATTTTAAAAAATTGTGCCAAATTTCTTGTCTGAATTTCTACCTTCAACTTCCAGCCAGAGGATCTTATTGTACTTTTGTCTGCTAGATTGAAGAGCCCTTTATCAAGTTTTTGTTCCCCATACAGGAACGTACAGTTTTGATCAAAACACCCTGTAAACTTTTCCTTACATTGAATTATTTGAGTCCCTCTCTAGGAGCTACGATAAAACAAATTATAAACATTAATGCAAGGCATGTTTTCTAACCCTTTAATCATTCTTCGGGAATTTCTCTGAACCATCCCCAATTTTTAAACTTCCTTCTTGAAGTGTGGACAATAGAACTGGATACAGTATTCCAATAGCATTCGCCAAGTAGCGATAACATAACCTCCCTACCTCTACTTGATCTGTTCCCCTGTTTATACATCCAAAGATCACATTAGCCCATTTAACCACAGCATTGCACTAGGAGCACATGTTCAGCTGATTATCCTCCATGATGGCCCAATACTGTAAGTATGTCCTACATTATTTGTTCCTGGATGTATGAACTTATATTTGGCCACACTGAAATGCATATTTGATTGCATCCAGTTCACTAAGCGATCCAGACCCTTCTCTATTCATGACCTGTCCTCTTCATTTACCACTTGTCCCAATATGTGTTATTTGCAAACAATTAGTAATGATTTTGTTTTCTTCCAGCTCATTCATAAAAATATTAAATAGCATAGGGCCAAGAATTTGTATCAGTAGGATCCAACTAGAAACACACCCACTGAATGACATTTCCCCATTTTAAAAAAATAATGTTTTTGATTTAGTACTTGACCCTCCTTCCCTGTGTGTTAGTACCAAACTAGTGTCCCGGCCTGGCGTGAGGAACACTGTCCTACTGAAAATGTCATTTGTGAAATAAGAGGTAAATCAGATCTTCATTATTTCCTGTTGCACATTTTTGCAAAAATAAGGTGTGTAACACTAGTACCCTGGCCAAATACCAGCTTGATGGTATGTTAAATTATGTTGCCTACCTATTTAATTCTTACCGTTATTTTATCTTACATTTAGATTACAGAGGCTCTAGTGAGGATAAGGGCTCCATCATTCTATGTCCTGTACAAACACACACAAAGACAGTCCCTGGTTGAAAGAGCTTGCATTCTGAGACAGCTTAATCAGTTACAAATGATATTCTTCACTTCTTGTGTTCAGTCATGTAGTATTGCTAAGAGTTCCTTAACAGTTGTTCCTTCAGATAGTACCACTTTAATGGTGAGCAGAAATATTGCTATGAATATGAAGTTTTAGAGCAGAAAAAATTGGCAACTGTCACTTACTTTTGTTTGCCAGTGTTATTCAAATCAGTATAAAAATTCTTAAATGGATTTGGTACTAGAAATAATTTGCAAATTTCTGAATTGAATAATTCTTCATCTGAGCTATAAATATTACAATTAAATATACAATTTGCAATTCACGCTATCTTATGAATTGAGGTATCTTGACTATCTAAGTCATGTGGGTTAATTTACATACATTACTATGTAAATTGTATATTTCATTGCAATATTTATAGCTTGCTCTGTTTTGATCAATTACCTATGCCATCCAACCAGAAAACAGAAAAAAATACCATGTGACTTACCAACCCAGTGCAAACTTTGAATTTTTCAAACAAAAATATAGTTTGAAATTTGCTTTTGACAAATATCAGAACATTTGATAGGTTTACTTTTGACTCTAGCTTTGTATAGTTTAATAAGGGTTTAATGACATGTTGCAAAGCACTTTGGGAGCCATTGGGATGAAAGGCTCTAAACCAAATGTGGAAAAAAATGAGTGCTTTGATACAGGCAGGAGATGATCCAAAAAATGTTCTGAAAACATGTACTTTAAAAAATTGATTCAAGGGAGAGAAACTATCATTAAGTTTCAGTGACATTAATGTAGGATACTCCCACTTAAGCTGTCCTCATCTACCACAGTGAAATCTGGAAACAGGCAAAATTAGGCTTGGTGGTGGCTTGCTCTACAATAAAATTCTGAGCACTGATGATGCTGTTGCCCAGAATGTACTGACTTCTGGGGCACTGATTTAGTTGCTTGCAACCCTCTATTTTGATCCCTCCTGGGACTATTCCTGGAAAGGCTCTTCTCAGGCCAGGTCTTGTGCAGGCATAGCTATGTCAGTAGGGGGTGTAAAGAGGTGTGAACTCTGATCAACAAAGCTAGGCAGACGTCCCTAATATAAGCACAGGTATCTTGGCAGTGCTGCAGATTCACAAGTATCACTTGTTTTGCTTGTGGGGGTGGTTTTACTGTACTGGTGCAAGCTTTGCTGGTGTAGCTGAATCCACACTAGTAGCACTTTGCTGGTATAATATACGAGTATTCCTATATTGGTAAAAGCTCTTCTAGTGTAGGCAGGCACTCCAAAGGAGAGTTTTCCTGCCCCTGCTTACTTACCCCCATATTGCAGTCTCTAGAAGAAGTCAGAATCAAGAAGGTTTAAGTTATTGAGCCAGCTCGCTAGAAGACTGCTTAAGGTTAGAGGTATGTCCTGGGACTTGATGTGTAGGAAAGGTATAGGTGTGTGTGGGGGGGGGGGGGGGGAGGAGGAGGGAGTAAGGGGCTTTAGGTTTGTTGTTTGAAGCAGGGGTAGGAGCTTGCCAACTTATTGGTGCGTTTCAGGGATTTATTCCAGGTTACTTTCCACTATAAATGACCATTCAACAAAAAATTATTATGAAACGCAAGAAATATGTTATTTCATGATACTGTATTTAGTATAGTATTTTTTAGGAGAAAATGTGTATTAGGGCATAATATATGCATTGTCAGATTGATAGAAAATTGTACACATTGCTCCTAAACTATTTTATACATGCATGGTCACAGGTGAATTGCCAAACAAGATGTCCTTTGACTCAAATATTCTTAATGACATTATTTTTGGAAGGTTTCCAACAATACAAAGGGAAATAGCAATATTTAGGTAAACTTTCCTAATCTATGTCGT
The DNA here is from genome assembly GCF_965140235.1 of Caretta caretta. NCBI lineage: Eukaryota > Metazoa > Chordata > Testudines > Cheloniidae > Caretta > Caretta caretta. The sequence continues at coordinate 47,691,622 of NC_134216.1, read as the reverse complement.
GTTTGTAATAACCACTCACAACCCCTTCATCATTACAAATTGAAAAGAACTATTTATTATTGACACTAGCATGTTATTTTTTGGTCAAGATTTAGTTATTAAAACAATGTATATTTCCTACAATGTGTAATTTGCAAATTTCAGAGAGAAGCTAGTAAAGCTTTTTGCATTAACCATGAGTAAGGTTGCGGCTTTGACTTGTTACATTTTGAGGACATTCAAAGATGAGAAGTGACCAGTTTGAAGTGCTTTTGGTTTTTACATTATGATGCCCATGTATCAGGCCTTTCTTAAGTAGCACTGTTTGGCTGATGCAAAGCAAAAGGATATGTAGATTGTGAACCAAGATCAAACATTTTTGTGATATACCAGTATAAAGAGGTTGTTTTGTGTTACTCCATGGCTCTCAATGATAAGTATTAAAGTTGTGCAGAAGGAGACTAACATTTTATAATGAAAACATTCTCATTGTTCCAGGCCATTTCATGATCCAGGAATTTAAATTTTCATGAGATTTCCACAAAATAGCTAAATTCACATAAAATACATGTAAACTTAAACATTAATGTTTTCAAAGCAAACTGATGTTTGTCAGAATTTTTGAAAATGTGTTTTTCTTGTAGAACTGGTACTATTTTTGATCAATCAGCCAGATTTTCAGTAAAATTAGGCTATTTTTGAAAATTCTAAATGACATTTGGATTTTCTCAAGGTTTTCAATTTTCGTTTTGAATTTTTCATACTCAACTAAGTCATTGGCAGCTGCACTAAGATCCAAGCATAAAACCTCTTAGAAACTTGCCATTTGTAACTCATTGTCTTGATTCTGAAAACCTGACTGAGATGGGTGATACTTACCCATGAGAATAAGAGTTTCAGGATCAGGTCCTATATTAAAACTGTAATTCTGTGATCACAAATTCTTACTTGAATTCAGTCTTAAGTAACAAACTATGGTGCTTACTCTATCTCCCAAAGTTGACAGACAGTGGCCTGGGGCGATGTGGAGAGGGAAAAGAGGAAGTATTTTCCAGTCATTCCACAAATGTGTGCAGAGTTATCAGAGAATCTTTGCAATGGTGGATCCTTCCTCTCTTCCCTGGCATCCTCTTTTGCCTCTTCCTTTCCTGTTAAGGAAGTCCTGCACAGTTGGGGGATCAGCACCATGCAAGGCGCGCATCTCCCTGGTCCAGGCTACCCCCTTACACAAAGCACATGCTCTATTTCCACTGTTGGGCATTAGGAAAATTCTGCAGTTGCAGAGGAGATCGCTAGATTTGCTCCATAGAACATCATAACCTTTTCTTGAAAACCTGGCATTTTCTAGTACGTTTTTTTTAATTTAAAAAAAAAACAACCCAAAATCAACGGAACCCCTAATTCTTGTATAATTTCTTTTAGCTCATTTAATTTTATTCCACTATCTCTCTCTCATGCCCAACAACTGTATTATGAGAAAAGAAAAGGAACATAGTAAAAAGTAGTAGAGCACCATTAGTTAAACAGAGGCTGCCACTTGTGTACCAGGCCATAGCAGGATTAATCTGTGACCTTTCCAAGGCTTTTTCTTTACTAAGAACATGTAGACAACATGGGGTCCTTGGAACCTTTCTACTACTTAGCTTATTCTTTGCTTTGACTTTAAGATTGAACACGTGCCAAATGAATAAGCAAAATAACAAAGTTGTAATTAAAGACTGGATGCATTCTGACACAAGAAAGCAAAGCTGTAAACTGTTTCCTATTTAGACCTGCATGAAGTTATGTGGCACTTTGTAAATGAAAAAAGTTCTGTGTTATTTGGCGCAACAGGAATTATTGTTTCAGGGATGATGATTTTCTAATTTCTGAGCTGCAAACGCACTCTGAGAGGGATTGCTACACAAGGATCTTTCCTTCAGAGGTCATCGAATGGCTAGAGAACCACTATGCAATTATTAAGAGTTTAACTTGGGTGCTAAGGCAGGACCGTATTTGAAAGAAATAATAGCCTGGTAACCCCTGGTTCCGCTTTTCTTTTCAACTGGCAGTCTGTGTAAAACAAGTCACAAGCTATACCAAGAAATAGTTTGGTCCTGCATGGTTTTTTGTGTCTATTCAAAGCACACAGTCAATCTTGTTCTAAAGCACTTGGGTAAGACACACTGGTAAATATAGCAATATCCAAGTTTAGATAAAACCACTGGAATCTTGTAAAATTAAGATTACAAGGCTTTTGGATTGATGGGAATGCTTTACTCTTAGTGCAACATCCACTATGCTGTCACGATGGACTATATTTGTAATGATAACATAGCCTGCTTTGTTAGAACAGTACCATATAGTGGTATTTTCCATTGCATCACAGGTTTTGTATCCTGATATAGCTCCCAGTGCTTTTTTCCAGTTGCAGTTGGGAAACTTCTAATAGTGTAATTAGCCTTGCAGTTAAAATATGCTAAGCCAGGAACCCATTTTACCAGCATATTTATCACTCACACGTGAAAAGCTGACTGTGAAGTCTACTCTCAAATAATTAAAAAATAAGCAATCACCACTTCCATGTTTATCTTTCAGGCTCTTTGTTATGAGCCTAATTTTAATTTTACTCCTGATTGACACTGACATGAGAGAGATCAGAATCAGGCCTGATATCTGTTGCTTAAAGTTTGAAATTAATGAGCTATTCAAACTAGTTTCTGTTGTGTCTTCCTGTAGTGTTTGAGCTCAGTGGGTTAATTTGAATGAGGATTTTGGGCACTGGATTTTGAGTGTAGAAGACTTCTTCGTTTTCAGGGTTGAGTCGTAATTCAGATTCCCAACTCCTAAAACTTAGTTGGGCAAGGAATTTGTGTTGAGAAATCTCAGAATGAACCCAAAGTAGCAGAAAGAGAGCACATAAGCGGGTTGACTTCTTATATGGTGTGTCTTTTGATTCTGCTGGTATGAACCACTTACGTGGCCTTGGCATTTGTCTACAGTGCAATCTTTTCTCCATATATGGTACAAAGGTATGTATTATTGCTGATGCTGTGGTCTGCTGTTCTGCCCCACGGATGCTTCATCTATTCTGATGGTGTCCTTGTGAGAAATAACTTTAATATTTCCTAATAGTCTAACTTGATGAAGTTGTACTGTGTACTCATTCTTATGCTCAAATAAATTGGTTAGTCTCTAAGGTGCCACAAGTACTCCTTTTCTTTTTGAGAATACAGACTAACACGGCTGCTACTCTGAAACCAATCATTCTTGGGTAAGTTGGAGACAGATTTGTTTATTTAAATTGCTTTTACTTTTCTTATATAGCAACAATGGTACCCTGAGCCAGAAGAGCAGTCAAGTATTTTCTCACAGCTGAATGTTTGCTACAATGGCAGAAGCTGGTGGGTCTAGTTTTTATACTGTTAGGGGAATGAAAATGGAAGAGTGGAAGTACTGTCATTGTAATGGGGTTCACTGCTCGCTGGGGCACCTCCTTGTGGCCACATCTGGAGATTTTAGGCCTAACACGTCCATCCCTAACCCGACAGTTCATACTGTGTTCCCTCTCACTCTCCAAGACTCACAGTTCTCCCCCTTTGTGACTCAGCCCTCCGGCCAGGTCACTGTATAGTCCTCCCCCTCTAAGGTATCAAAGTCCCACTGGATCAGCCATCCACATGCCATTCCAGTCTTCTGATCCAAGCCCAGGTCCTGTGCCACTTTCCTAGCAGCTGGTAGGGAAACCCGACCCTGCCACTATTTCTGGGTTCTAATTAGGTCAATTAGCCTTATATGTTGCACCTGAAGGAGAGCCCAAGGAACCTGTGTCCAGCAACTATGGTGTGCTTGCTCCCAGACCTTGTCACTATTTCTCTCGACTCCTTCCTACTTCCCTTCTCTATCTTCTCCTCACCCACCTCTGGCTTACCAGCCCAAACTCTCATTTTCCAGGGAGTAACTTCTCTGCCTCCTTGCCAAACTCTGTCACCCCAAACAAACCTCCCTTCTTCCGGCGAGTGACTGCGGGCTACTATTCCTACAGGCAGCTTGGGTTATCAGCTTCATTCATTTATACAGGCCCAACCTGGTCCTTCCCAGCTGATCTTCATCTTTCTTTAGGCGTTATTGATCCCTGGCTCTCCTCCAGGTGCAACATATAAGGTTAATTGACCTAGTTTAATCTGCTCTGCCTTGTGTAAGGTGGACACCTCATGACAGTCACCTACACACACTCAGAATTTGTCAGTATTTCTTGTTGCATGCAGAAAGCCAGAAATACCAATGAAGTTCATGGGCTGGTTTAACATGAATGAAAGGTTTAGTCAACATTTATTTATAAATCTGTTTGATATTTCATTGAAAAGTGTGGTAAGTTAAAGTAACATCAAAACAATATCAAATCATGAATGTACCTAGCTAATAATCTAATTATTCACAGTTTGAATATATTCATTTTCGACCACTGTGTCAACAAATCTCATTCCCTCCAAGTAACAGGAATACTGGAGTGTATATTCAATAGGCATGTGCCCAGGCATGCATGTGTATTGGCACATCCAGATCTCTTAGGACTCTGAAAAGTCAAATGCTCATGGAGTTAGATATTGTGACTCTTTGTTAGGTAAAAATGCCTACCTGGGCATATGAAGAATATAATAGACTCTGGAGAACTTTGTATAACTCCACAAACATGAAATGCCATTTGTATTGTAGTAGCACGAATGACCCCGATCAGGGCCCCATTGTGCTAGGCACAGTATACAATTTATATCCTGTAAAGTATGTAAATGGCAATTTCCAGCTGCATTGAGTTTAGCATAACTCCTCTCAGGCTGGCTAGCGGGAAAATTCCTTTTGCATCATCTGGTAGAGCTACTTCCTATGGTCCTGTTGAATTCTTGGTTGAAAGGTATGTAGGAAGCACGTGCAGTGGACACTGCTAGGGCATTGTGCTAATAATCAGTTAACTCTATTGCTGGGTCCCTAGTTGTGAGCCACAAATGCCACTTCTCTCTCTGAGGGTTAGTTTGACATTAAAGTGTCCTGGTTGCTCTATTTTTCTCTTTCCATTGTAGTCATGTATTTTAAGCTATTTTAAAAATCCTGTGGTTTCTGACTAAAAATACCAATGTCAGATCACAGCCATAATGCATAGAAAGGTCTGACTGGACATTCTACTTTAGAATTAAAGTTGCTCTGGCAGTATAAAGAGGACTTAAAAGGGCCCTACTGCAAATAAGTTCCAGGCCCGCTATGTTGTATGGGCATGGTTCTCCATTCTGTTACTCTGGTTTCATACTGAAGTTCGTGGAGCCAAAGTGATCTAAAACTGGTGTAATAGAGTGGAGTGTCAGGCTCCATTTGTTGAAGCAGGGTTGCAATGTATTATGCAAGAATGGTCAGGCATGTGTCTTATTAAACTAATCTAATGGATATCATTTCAGAAGCATGCAGTATCTTCTCACATGTTTTCCTGCCTCCAGCCAGTGCATTTACCAGCCTCCCCTTTTGTTTTTCAAGCCCTGCTGCAACAGCACCATTGCACAGTCTCTCTTATCTTTAAAGAAATCTGACCCCTTTCCTATTTATCTTGAACGAGGTTTCATTGATGTGGGGATTGACTAGGACCCAGAATGTCTGGCTGCCAAGCAAATATCTGCGTTATCCCTGTTTTGGGATGTAACTGATTTTTATATGGATATTTGAGTGTCTGTAACAATAGCACAGAAATGAAACTCTCTTGGGCTCTATTGTACAACTCTCACTCGCATCTATGAACACGTTTATTCTCTGTGTCTTGAAGCCAGTGGGACTACTCATGTGCGTAATTGCTCACTAATATGGGGAAGGTTTGCACAGCCAAACTCGAGTTTGAGGTGTGCAGCAGCTGTGCTTCTAGGCGAACCTTGCTGAAAGATGTACTGTTGAAACTCTGAGCTGCTTGCAGTCCTAAAGGAAGAGTGATAGCACAACATTTCTGCAGCTATTATCGAACGTTACAAAGAGACTCTCAAGTTTAACCTCCAGTCTTGCAGTGTTGACCTCAACACCTGGGAGCTCTTAGTCCCTGATAAGATTTGATGGCTGCAGAGCTGCCACCTCGGACTGAAAGCTTTTAAGAGCTCACAGATTGCTGAAATCTAAGAGAGATGTGTGAGGCGTAAAGCTAAAAGCCGTGCACATTCATCTACAGTTGTCTTCATCTGTGGCACTTGCGGATAAGCTGCAGGTCCAAAATTGGCTTTTGGCCTCATTTCAGGACCCAAGTGACTGTAGCTCATCAGCTGAGCTGGATGGGAGACTCCATCATCTAGATGTGAACATGTAAATTCATGCAGGCAGAGTTACACTTCAAAAACTGAAAGATCTTCTGCCAAATCGGAAAGTGTACAACTTGTGAAAGGAACAGTAAAGGACTAGACTATATAGCATCTCCCACTGAGGCCAGATTTATGTTTTGTGTGCCAGAATGACATTAAGCAAATCCACTTCTTCCTGCTAAAGAAGCCTGCCAGTTTGCAGCTTGCCAGCATTTTCTTGTTTAAATGATAAACACGACTTTGAAAATATTTCTATGCACCTGGGGACTGACCAAAGACAACAAATAACAGAACAGGAAATTATCATTCAAATGTTCTTCTACATAGCTACAAGCTTTTCCCAGTCACATCTGATTTTTAGCTGAGGATGACCTGACTGGCTTTATCTATATGCGCTGGCTTTTAAAGAGGTCAGTGTGGATTTTTTGGTTGACAAATGGTAAGTGTGCCTCTTTTGATGCATTCTCTGTATATCCAACTTCTTTTCTCTCTTTTTAAAATTCTCTTAGGTCACTTGCTGCCTAAATTGGTTTTGCTTATGAGTTACAGTGAAGTATGTCCCCTTCAGAATGCAAAGGTCTACCAGACCAAACCGGCTGAATCATCTAAATTCTAAGGTCTTTTTCCTTCTCCCTAGAACAAAATCATTGTAATAGTGACTTTTTTGTTAATTATTATTTTTAATTATTATTACTTTAATGTTTTGGTTACTGGAGACAAGCATTAACGGCAGCTTCCATAACATTGCAGTTCTGTTACAACTGGTTTTTATTTTCTAAGGAACAATAAGCCCCTTTCCTAAAAACACCCAGTAAAGCATTTAATCACATACCTAGTTTTAATAATCCCATTTATGACAATGCGGAGGCTACTTACATGCTGGACACTGAGCACGTGTTTAAGTGCTTTGTTGAACGGGGGCCTAAAATCATGTACTTGTAGAGTTGGTTTTAAACAAGAGTTTGAGTTAGGCAAATTCTCCCCTCAGATATACACAATTTCTGAAGTCAGCAGGATTTGGGCAGTTATCTCTGAGAATGGAGTTTGGCTTTTAGGGTTTAAAGTCAATGGAATGACTCCTATTAACTTAAATGAGGTTTGGACCAAGTCCATAGAGCACAAGACAACTGTATGTGGCATTATAGAGGGGTGATAGTTATGGACCTAATTTTGTACTCACTGATGTCAATGGGGGGCTTTTGCTGTTGACTCTAGTAGGAGCAGGAGCAGAAGCAATATGGAGTGTGTGTGTGTGTGTGTGTGTGTGTGTTACCCTTTCTTTAGCTGGCTCCAGCTTATAAAGGACATAAAGATTATAAGCAACCTGTTGGACCCTAACAATTCATTAACATTTATTAAAATCTCTATTAATTGTTTATTAACCCTTTATGAACTGTATATAAATGCAGCCTTAATCGAAGATGGTACCCTCAATGGTATCTTGCTAAGTAGCTTTATTTCTCCGCCATTATAGGCTTTTGTGCATGTAACCCTTATTGCTTCTTTTTCACCTTCAACTATCTCCTACCCACTCTGCCTCCTTCCCTCTGCACCACAGATTTAGCCAATACCTTCAAATAAAGTATCGAAACAAAAACTAGGAAATAACTTGATGCCTACTATCCGAACAAGTAGTCCCACAATGTTGTTCTTTGTATTCCCTTCTCCCTCTCTTTACCTCCTTCACCTAGTGTAATCTGACCCAGTGACCTGGCCTGTCTGGTCAAGATCCAGTTGGATTGTAAGCTCTTCAGAGCAAGGACCTGGGAGCAGATCCTTGGCATAAACAAATGCATTGATGGAGCTGAGCAAAAAGATTTTAAAATTTCCCTGATGTGCTGCTGATGTAGGAGGCATTTTAGAATAAGCCGGGGTCTACCTATGTGGCCCAAACAGAGGAGGGCTGGAGGATACTGTGCTCTAATGATCTAAGCTGTCACAAAAATCTCTATTGGAAACATGGTTTAAGAGCTTGGTGCAGTTGAGGATCAAATTCTTTGGGCCTAATTCTCCATGGCACTGTAGTTGGTGTAGGCACCTAGAAAGTGGTTGTAAAATGCTTCCATTCTAGTAGCATTATGCACCCAATTTGAATTCACCTTCTACTGATGTAAGTCATGGTGAGGTACAAGGCAACAGAGAGTAAGGCCCTGAGCCTTTACTCACTACATATAGGGCCATCCATACCTATGACACTATATGCAAATGTTAATGATGATATTGTATCTCACCTAAGCATAAAAGGGATGATGAGAACAAACTACTGTGACATATTAGTGTAATACAGTTATTGAGACGAGAGTTAAACATATGGGCATTCACATTTTTAGATTTAGAATGGTCATTAAGGTTAGCAGCTAAACCAAAAAATTTATAACCATCATTGTGAACCCAATCCTGCTCTCATTGAAATCTGCAAGAAAATTCCAATCAGTAAGAGGATCAAACCCTCTGATTCTGCAGTACAAAGGCTACATAGAAGTAATTTTATTAATAACAATGGAACTATACTAAAAAAGATAAGTTACAAAGTACAACAGTGTTTATGCTTTAAAAAACGAGCATTTGTTTATATACAATGACTAATATATTAAATAGATTCCATAGGCAGTGTGGATAGGATAATCTTGATATATTTATATGGTTTGTTTTTTTTAAAACTCAAAACTCTGAAAGGTCTGGAAAACCTCTTAAATTACTTTTCTAAAGTTCCTATAATCCTATTTATAACTGAAAAGTTTCCATGTTCACTGACTGATGTAGGTCTGCAAAATACCATTTGAAGATTTTTCTGCTTAAATATGATTTATGAGTCGATATATTTTGGAATAGTGCCAGAGTTTAAAAAACATGGGGTAGAGGAAGTGCTGAGGAGATTCAAAAAGACAAAATCTTGAAAGTGATTATTCACTGCAAGAAACTATGGGAGGGGGCAGGAGGATTGAAAGAAAATATCATGGTAATATTTAAAGAAGAGAGCAGACCTTTCATGTGGAGAATTGAGTATTGTAAAGGATATTATAGAAGAACTCAATATTTTTAAAATGCTATTTATTTCACCCCTTCAATGAAAGGAATATATGGTTTACTTTCATTAAATGTGCCTGGAAGCCTTGCAAGATCAATCAGTCCCTTACTCCTTTTGTGTAAGACAACAATTTTCCTCTTGGCTTCATTTATGGCATTACAATAATTCTGCAGCAAAATCAAGGTAAGGGCTCTATAAATTTAGTTCCCCAGATTTGGGGCCTGATCCTGGAGCATGGAGTGTACAGTATATAATTCCGATCAGCCTATAAGTGTATTTAACCAAGATCTCTCTCCTCTTCAAGGCACCAGTCCACATGGGTCAAGAGTCTGCCTGTGACAGCAGATCTCATTGTAGGTTTAAGGCCTAGAGTTTGTGCCTTTAAATTGAGTAGTTAGAATTTACATTCTTGTACCTTCAGCTGATGGCAGATGCAAAAAGTAGACACTGTTCTTGAAAGGTTAGGCCAACTGGGAGATTAACTTCCAACCTCTGAACTGAGGCTTAACTCACTTATTCTTGGTGATATTATTGCTCTGTTCTAGAGTTCAGAAGACCATGGGTTACTGCAAAAAATAACTACATTGAAACAGGAACTGACCACCCAGAATGACCACCCTGGTTCTGAGGAATAAAGCAGAGGGAAGAGGAATTCATGTATTCTCTTTAAAGATTGGAATTAACTCAATAATTCAGAGACATACATTTTTGAAAAATTATATAACAAAATGTCAATAGTCCAGTCAATTTTTATTTCAGAACACAATTCTTATATTACTACCTCCTAGTCCTTCAGCTCAAGTTTTAGGGTTCAAGCCTGCTGACATGGGGCTTGTACCATAGCTACTTATACAGTTGGTATCTGCTGTACAAAAGAGCTTGTTAAGTAAAAGTGTTACTCACCCTACTAATAATTTGCACTTACAGTTCTTACGAATTTATGGCCATGATTTTTAAAGGGGTTCCATCTTGCCTCAAGGTTTTATGTCTGCAAAATAGCAGGTGCAAATAATTTTGGGGAACAATGTGATGCAGTTGCAAAAAGGCTAATATAATTCTGGGGTGCATTAAGAGAATTGCCATATATAAGACATGGGAGATAGTTGTCCTGTCCTTGACACTGAGACCCTAGCTGTGTCCAGTTATAGGCACCACATTTTAGGAAACTTGTGGACAAGCTGGAGAGAGTCCACAGGAGAACAACAAAAAAGATAAAGTTTAGAAAACCTTACCTATGAGGAAAGTCTGAAAAAAAAAAAACCCAAAACCCAACCCTGGGCATGCTTACTCTTGAGAAAAGAAGACTGAGGGGGGGCCTGATAAGTCTTCAAATATGTTAAGGGCGGTTATAAAGAGGACAGTGATCAGTTGTTCTCCATGTCCACTGAAGGTCGGATGAGAAGTAAAGGGCTTAATCTGCAGCAAGAGAGATTTAGCTTAGATATTAGGAAAACATTTCTAACTACAGGATAGTTTAAGCACTGGAATAGGCTCCCAAGAGCGATTGTGGAGTCCCCATCATTGAAGGTTTTTAAGAAAAGGGTAGATGAACACTTGTCAAGGATGGTCTGGGTATATTTGGTCCTGCCTCGGCAAAGGGGGCTGGATTTGATGACTTCCTGGGCACTACATTTATATGATTTCACTGCCTTTTTATGAAAAGTTTGATTTTTCTGCATGATATTCTTTCAATGAAGTTAAATCATCCAGGCTGTGTTAGAAACTAGGGTTGGCCAGGAAACAAAAATTCTGGTTCACAAGAAGTTTCAAAGTGTGGGAATTTGTTTTCATTCCATTTCAGAATGAAACTGGGACCTTTCAAACATTTTCTAAAAGAAGCAAGAGACCCCACAGAACAGCCAGTAGCCTGGGCACTCACCTGAGATATGGGAACCCTAGGTTCACATCTCTGCTCTAAATCAGTGAATTATTAAATATTCAGGGAGCCAGAGAGATAATCAGGCAAAGCAAGAACGTGAACCTGGGGTCTGTCATATCCCAGGTAAATGCTATAACCACTGGCTATTCTAGAGTCTGTCTCTTTATCTGTCCCTCTCTGTCTCCTGCCCCTCCCTCCCCCCGAACAGGAATTCCATGTTTGACCTGGAAACTTTTATCTAGAAAACTGATACATTCCCACAAAAAGTTTTGGTTTTTTGACAGATCAGCATTTTGGGAAGAAAAGTGATTTCTTTGGAAAATTCCTTACCAGCTGTATTAGAAACCCAATTGTAACTGACCTAACTTCCAATTATCAGACAGCTGCTTCCAGACAAACTTCTGGGTTTTTGTTTACTGTCCTAATGATAAATAATTTAACAGTCAAAACCAAAAACGTTAACCTGGGATCTAACGGGACCTTTTAATCTTTCAATGTCGACTTCACTGGTTCATCATAATCATTAATTCCCAAATTCTGACTCTAGACAACTTAAAACTTTGGGTAGGTGGAAGGTTTCAGAATTTAAATCTGATTCTATATCTGCAATACACAGCAGGCTTCCTTACAACTATGATGGGTTAAATCAAAGTCCCAAATCAAACATTTGCACTTTTAGAGGTTTGAAATCCAGATCTGATTTTGCAGCTGAGACCCATCTCTAATTATAACAATATTATTAACATGCATGTATACCGCTGTATACCGTAGCATTTATAGCTCAGCATGAGCATCATTCATAATCCAGTGGAATATTCTCATACTACATTTAACGAATAGCAAAGATTCTTGTTAATTAGAAGTTTACCCGTAAATTATATAACAAACCGCGTACTGTAAGGTGAAGTGCAGAAGTAGAGGAGGGTAAACAATTGGAACAGAGGAAAACATGTAGCTGTGTGATGTATTCTTATCCGCAAATGTACTGAATGTTGAAGGAAATAGTCTCATAGCATATTGCTAGAACAAAATCAAGGTAGTCCACTGTTGTGTGAATGACTTACACTGTTGACTGTTCCCAGGCCACTCACTCAGATAGTGTGAGACATTGTGCAAATGTGATGTATAGTTAACACCACCAACTAATCCACAGGCTTTAAAAAAATGTCCTTGGTGCAAAGTTGCTTAGTTTTCCTATATGTTCACTTATATATGGCAGAACCCCGTTGGGCAATTGATGATGTAATGCCGTACGATTTTGTTCCTACTGAGACAGTTGTGTGGGCCAGAGTAGAGGCACTGATGTTGAACAAAGATATAACAGAACAATCAGGAGCATTTAGCTTTCTTTTAGGAATGAACTTGATTAAGACTCAAGGAACATAAATAGTTAAGGTGAGATAGACAAGAGTGATCAATGGTCACTGAACCTCGGACATGATAACCTAAGAGAAAGGGGTATACATCAAGGCTTAACTCTGTGGAGAATTCAGGGCTTATAAGTGTTTTCCCCTCCCTTTCCCATTTATCTTCAATTTGTATTGTCTTCCAGAGCTGCTTCATCCTGTAAATGACAAATTTAATCACAATTCAGTGATTAATTTTTTAAAAGTCATTATATAGAAATAACTTGGTCACAACTCATGATGATGATGCTTAACTGTTGCTAATATTTTGTTATTAGATGCAGACTAAAAATATGTTTTCACAAAAGGAAAGCAAAAGTAGTTGAATCAGGATTATATCCTGTAACAAGTCACTTGTTATATCACCTAGATTGGTCTTTTTAAAAAGGCATGCCAATTCCTGCATCTCTTTGACTTTTAAACATTACAGCAGTATCCACAGTGAATCAGATTGTCATCTGAGGTTAACTCATTGAGTAATTTAAAGTAGCTTTGCGTAGAATATCTACTGTTTACACTGGCTTTCAAAATTTACCAGTACATAAACGGTTGCCTCAGCTTTTCATGTACTCTGATTATTATTTTGAAGTCATTGTTTATGCATCCAGTTTAAATCTTAATCCAAAATGGCTAACTTCAGACTGTTAGCTAGAATATACTTTTTCCAAAGTTCAGTGATGATCAACATCAAATTAATAAACAAAAAATAATGGAAAAGAACAATATAACAATACAAAGGTGTCTTGTCTGCTAGATAAATATTAAAAATCAAAGCATTCATTATTATTTTTATTATTTATTATTTATTAAATAAGAAAATATATCTCATGCCACACTTATGGAATGTTATGATAATTTTCTGTTCTGTTAATGGACTGAAGACATCATTTTGTCTGATGGTTACTGTTCCGGTAACATCACAGTTGCTCACATAGCTACATTCTGACAGATGCAGAGAAAAATATTTTGGGGCTTCAGCCATTTTGTTCACAGCTACAGAAATTCCATTAAAAGTTTACTGCATTTCTATACATTTTGAAGATTTTTTTAAGGTTTAGCCTACCAGTAATCTGACTCGGGTTTTAGTTATTTTCCGCTATGGAATAAGCAACAACTGATCTTACTTCAATCTTGGGAAATGCTGAAAATCATGTATCATACCTGTTTGATCATAATTTGAGATGGGGCCCAAAACCCTGATGCCAAACAGCTCTAAACTTTGGATTGTACTAGGGTTTCAGAATGTGAGCCCTTATCTGAATTACACAGCTGACCCCATAGTCCGTGGTGGTGGGCTGGATCAAAACTACAGATCAGACACTCCTGTGCTTTTGGGGATATGAGATCTAAATCTGAACTTTGCAGTTCTCACCCATCTTTAGTTATGATACTGTTAATTTGCATAAATTAATACAATGTGTCACAGCTACAGGGCAAGCTGCATCTTTTAGTCCCTCTCAAATGCATCCCTTTGGGGACAGGTTTGCTACCGTTACCTCTCTCAGAATGGAACAAAAGCAGTCCTCCCACTTGTTCACTGGATTTGTGGGGGTAACTGTGTTTGGTACCTGCAAGCACTTTTCCTCTGGGAGCCTGTGACAGCAGCTGATTAAAATGACTCAAAAACAGCTTCTTCAAAACAAAGCATTATGTATTCATTCAACCCCACAGTACATAGCAATCAGAGACTAGGGTTAAAATAATAAAAGGTTAGACACACAATTCCCCTACCTAATCCTTAATCTTCCCTGGAAAGCTTTGGTAAAATCCATTCAGCCCAGTTACCTCCTTCTCTAGCTGGAGAGAAGCGGAGTTCCCTGCTGAAGTATGTCTCTCTCTCTTTTTGTTTCTTTTATCCCTGTCAGCACTCATTGACACTTCCTGGACAGCCTCCAGCAACTCACTCAGCCCACCTTCCTTTTCCAGTCTGCAGTCCTGTAATGGTTTAGTGTTCCTTTTGATCCTGGGCTCAGGCCTGGGGAAAGTAAGGCTTGCCAGCCTTGCTGGAATCAAGCAGAGGCATTCTCCAATCCATAGCTCCCCATCTTGTTCCTATAAGGACTCTTGGTATTCTTCGGACTGTACCCTTATTTTTGCAATTGTTTCGTTTCCTCTTTGTTCCCTCCCTTCTCCTCCCCCATAGCCTAACTTTATGCATTCAGGCAGGATAAAATCAAACAGGTGAACTGAGGTCCATATAATAATACTCATGAGTTTCTGATTCTCTATATCTATTGCCCACTCAATGCAGATTATTCATTATACATTTCTATAGCCTCAGATTAGGTTTATGGAACAGCAAAAAGTTATCCTTTTTTTTTACATATGTACTTGAAGTGATATGCACATTTGATCCCATGTGATTAGTTGTGCTATTGGAGATGCAGGAGAATCATCCTTGTGAAACAATCTTATATGGAGGTAAATCTTATATGGTGGTAATTTACCAACAAGTTAAAAAAAGTATGGATTGGATGAATGGACTATAAAGTGAATAAAAAGCTGGTTAGATTGTTGGGCTCAACAGGTAGTGATCAATGGCTTAATGTCTAGCTGGCAGCCGGTATCAAGCGGAGTACCCTAGGGGTCGGTCCTGGGTCCGATTTTGTTCAACATCTTTATTAATGATTTGGATGATGGGATGGATTACACCCTCAGCAAGTTTGGAGATGACACTAAACTGGTGGGAGAGGTAGATACACTGGAGGACAGGGATAGGGTCCAGAGTGACCTGGACAAATTGGAGGATTGGGCCAAAAGAAATCTGATGAGGTTCAACAAGGACAAGTGCAGAGTCCTGCACTTAGCATGGAACAGTCCCAGGCACTGCTACAGGCTGGGGACCGACTGGCGAAGCAGCAGTTCTGCAGAAAAGGACCTGAGCATTACAGTGTATGAGAAGCTGGATATGAGTCAGCAGTGTGCCCTTGTTGCCAAGAAGACTAACAGCATATTGGGCTGCATTAGTAGGATCATTGCCAGCAGATCGAGGGAAGTGATTATTCCCCTCTATTCGGCACTGGTGAGGCCACATCTAGAGTACTGTGTCCAGTTTTGGGACCCCCACTAGGGGGATGTGGTTAAATAGGAGAGAGTCCAGCGGAGGGCAATGAAAATGATTAGGGGGCTGGGGCACATGATTTATGAGGAGAGGCTGAGGGAAGTGGGATTATTTAGTCTGCAGAAGAGAAGAGTGAGGGGGGATTTGATATCAGCCTTCAACTACCCGAAGGGGGGTTCCAAAGAGGATGGAGCTTGGCTGTTCTCAGTGGTGGCAGATGGCAGAACAAAGAGCAATGGTCTCAAGTTGTAGTGGGGGAGGTCTAGATTGGATATTAGGAAACACTGTTTCAATAGGAGGGTGATAAAGCACTGGGATGGGTTACCTAGGGAGGTGATAGAATCTCCATCCTTAGAGGTTTTTAAGGCCCGGCTTGACAAAGCCCTGGCTGGGATGATTTAGTTGGTGTTGGTCCTGCTTTGAGCAGGGGTTTGGACTAGATGACCTCCTGAAGTCTCTTCCAACCCTAATCTTCTATGATTCTATGAAATATATACTTGTATGATGCTTTCTTATTCTTAAATGTACTGAACCATCCCTATGGAACTCAAGCCTGGTAGTCAGAAGAATGACCACACAGCTAAATGCAAATGTTGATTTAGCTTTATTATTTTCTTCATGCACGTGTGCACATGCATACTTACACAGCACACATGCAATATGTATCTAGACAGCCATAAAAAACCCAAAACAAACTAGCAAAAACCTACATACTGAACAAGTTATTTCACCCCAAGTCTGAGAAATAGAGTGTGAGACGTCACTGCTGTTATTGCTATTTTGAAATACTTGTGAGACGCTCAAATACTATGGTAGTGGGAGCCATATACCCACCTAGATGGCTAGATAGTGGTGATGGTACAAAGGAGCTGGAATCTCTGTTACACCAAGAATGGGATGTGTAGGGGCCACTGTGGCAGAAAAAGTGGATGCACCACAGTCAGGGTGGCTGGAATTGTGCAGCTGTAGAGGCTCCTGTTGCTGGGGGTCCAATGCAGTTCCAGTGGCAGTTAAAGGTGACTCTTCAGCAGGAACCCAATGGAGGACAGCAGCAGGAATGCACGGTTGAAATCCTAGCTCCATTGAAGTCAATGGTAAAAGTTCCAGGCGTGTAATTAACATTTCCTGATGCCGGCTTAGCTGCCCTGGCCCATGTATACTAACGTAGAGGTCCAGTTCACCCTGTGTTGCACAGCTGCAATTCACATTCATTTAAATAGGAATTGCACCTGTGTAATAGAAGAGACAATAGGACAACCAGTTTGCTTTTGTATAACTTGCACTACCATTTATGCCACACCGAAATTTGACCCAGTTCATACAGTTTGAATCAGAAACACACCGCAATATCTTTAAAGGAATTAAAATACTTTTATAGTCCTACAATATAAATTTTCTGTACAAATAAATTAGGCTAACTCTGTTCCACAAGTACATGCTTATTAAAGTCAGTGCTAAAGACCCAGTTTTGCACTCCTATTCAGGTAATGCTCCCACTGATTTCATGGAGAGTTTTGTCTGTATAAGGATTGAGTAAATGGGACGTCAGTGCTTTATAGGGATTGAAGGCCCAGTTCCTACCTGGGAACAGTAGGTTTAGATTGACTCACAATTGACTTCCGCGGAATTATACCAGTTTACAACTAGTCTAACAGAGCGAAGAATCAGGTTCTTAAAGTACAGTGTACAAATGAAAAGTAACATAACCAAGAGTGACTGGGTTAGTCAATGCAATGATATCTTGAGTCCTGTTCTTATGATAATCCTAACATTTACTTTCAGTGCTGGAAAGCAATTCAATACTGACCTTTCAGCCATAAACAAACTATTTCCCGGTCCTTTCATTTATTTGGGATTTTTCATTACCTCATATTGTAGTATTTCAATGCTGCTAAGGAAACTTAATGGTGATGGGCCAGATCCTTGGTTGGTTTAAATTGGTGATCCTCCCTTAAAGTTAATGGATCTATGAAAGTTTACACTTGCCAAGTGTCTGGCCCAACACTTTCAGTTTCTCCCAGATGTGATGACATGAAGAAACAAAATGCAGTTCTTTCTGGGCCAAGGCTAATGTGCCATTATGTACTCTACCATATATAAAAATGCTTTCATTACAAAGCACGTTGAACAATATTTACTATACAGAGAGTTCTTTAGAAATGCACTGACAATTTTCAGATATAGTACAAAGTTAGGGATTCACAGTTTGCGAGATGTGTTCCATTATTGCCACTGTTGAAGCAACAGTTTCCATAGTACCATTACTGTCTTTCTTCAGCAATCAGAATGAGTCCTGTAGCTGTAAGAGATTATAAATCATATCGGTTTCACATGCAAAAGTCCTATTACAGGCCCTTTTGGTACATCTTTCTGTCAGTGCATAATTGTCCCCTACCATCCAATTTCTAGTGTTTTGTCCAGTCTAGATTTTAAATGTCACAAGTGACAGGCTGTGCAATAATCTCCCACGGAAAATGATGGAAACCCTAACCTGATATTCAGCCTAAATGTCCGCTCTCTTAATTTTATCCCAATACTCCTAGTTTATATCTCCATGTCTTACCCTAAATAATTTGTCACCACCTTTCAAATCCTTGTAGGCTATAACCTATCTTAGCTGTTGCTAACCAAAATTGTACATATTTCATTCTTGTGACCTTTCCCTATGACCTCCTTTCCCTCTAGCCCCTTGATTATTTTACTTGCTTTTCTGTGAACTCTTTCCCACCTGTCAATATATTTCTGATAATGAGCCAGGAAATTAAGGCAATATTTTGGCTTCAGTCACTCCAAAGCTGAGACACATTACTGCCTCTCTTCTTCAGGATGTAATGTCTTTATGCAGTCATACTTTGCATTTTTCTTCCTTCCATTGGCTTAGCTAGGTACTTGCTTGCGTTTTTCACAATTGAATCTGATGTTTTAAAATTTCTGCCCGTGTTTCCAATCTTTCTGTACTATTTCTGCGTTCTTGCTGTTGTTTGCAACTACTTCCAGTTTATTGTTATCTTCATATTTCACTAATATGCTTCTTACTCTTGCTTTCTCTTTCTGATTCACTAGAAGATGAAACAGGTTCCTATCCCCATTCCCTGCAATATACCATGAAATGATACCCCTCTTTCCCCAGACTTGATACATTGCTTTTATTGTTTGCATTTGTTTGCAATCCTTCAGGCAATTACATTTCCAGTAGTACTACTGCTAATGAACAATACCGTTTATTTTTAACTCCAATCCATCTACCACCAACCAGACACTAAGGGCACAGTGGAGCATAAAGAAGAAAAGTGGGCTAAGATCCTTAGCTGGTATATCTCCATTAATTTAAATGGATGCGCATGAGCCTAGATGCACATCAGAGCTGGCCCTATATTTAAAAATATATGGTACAGTATAATGAAAATCTGCTGGTTAAAGTTATTTAGATAAAAATGGAAGGGAAGGGGAAGAGAGAAGGTCTAGCAACAGAAAAAGGTAAATAAAAAACAGAAGGGGGGATAAGTAAGGTATTAAATACTGGCCAACGATCAGATTACAATCTCAAATTTTACAAAGTTAATAATGGACTGAGGTGGATGTAAAGGGGGTGAACAAATAGTATTTGAGCACCCTCGGGTATGCAGTGGTGTTGGGAGTAATATAAACCGATATAATAGCCAGGTGCTCTGATAGCAAAGGATCAATTTTTTGTTGGCCTAGGTCACAATGAGGAAATCCATAAAAGGTGGGTAATGCCTGAGCACGGACACCCATCTGAATCAATGTCATTTTCAGAATCTCATTCCAGAGTATAATCTCACTATAATGTGACTACTTTATATACAATAATATAATATTAAAGGTAGAGTGTTAAGTGAGAACTATTCATCCTGATTGCAATTCAGCAAAGAATTTCAAACAGGTGCCTAACTATAAGAACCTGAATAGTCCCATTAAAGCGAAGTGCATGCTTATGCCCTGTGCTGGAGCAGGACCCACAGGGAAAACCACATTCAACATTTTGCTCAGTTTCTTTCTCAGCCTTACAGTTTATCCAGTGAGGAATGCAATACATATGCAGAGAGAAGAGAAGATTATAATTTAAATATTGGTGTTAAAGATGAAAGTCATGGGCACTGATAATGCAGTACAGAACACTTCCAAAGTGCTTTTTTGGGGGGGGGAGGGTGTTTGAAAAATGCTGATTTGCTGCAAATTTTAAAGTAGCACTGGTTTTTGTATGTTTTTCCTTCATACCTATCTAAGGCCTTGGTTCAGGAAAGGGTTAATTTTAAGCATATCCTTAAGTGCTTTCCTGAATCAAGATTTGGATTACCCCAGTGTTAAAATTGTCCATCATTGGCTTGTTTTTGTCTTAGGTGGACTACCACCCCTCTTCTCTGAGCTGTATTAATCTTTAGTATAAAGTGAACAATGTAGCCGTGATTACAGTACTCAGACAGGATGTCAAAAATGAAGGTCATAATAATAAATGTCTGGATTTTGAAAAGCAAGGGGAAAGAAAAATGTTTATTTGAGCACTGTTTTGCTTGTCACATTTTATCTAGTTATACTATTATAATCCCTCTTGCAAATCCTTTTTACAGATTATTTGGACTGTGTATCTTGTATTTATTAAACGCACAAGGCTCTTTCTAAATCCACATACAATCCAAGATTTTAAAGGAAATATTTAAAAAGCAATTTCTTCATAAGATAGAATCAAGACCTTCACTAGGTTTCCTATTTTGCAATTCAAACCTAACCTAGTTCCTACTTGGAATGAATTTGATGATTTAGCAGAGACTGAAGGATAACAGTTTATTCAGTAAAACTATTATTAAAAAAAAGCATAATTATGCAGCATACCTGTTAGGATCCCAGAAGCTGAGCTTTCCAGGGGGTGAAGTTTCCAGGCAGATTTCAAGTCCTTAGAAGGATGCACTGGGGGAAGTTGAAGATTAGGTTGAATACTTCAGACTCCCAGAGATGCACAGATCTTCAGAATAACATTTAAGCTTAGTAAAAGTTTTTGAAAATGGTTTGTATAGCTCTGAGTACCTAAAGCTTCATTCTGTTTTTTCTATTGAAAACACTTTTTGTGCTTTCATTTATTTTATGGCGAAAATGACTAAAAAGTCAATTACAGACAATTGCACAAGTAATTTAAATATTGCTGGATGCACTTAATTATTTGGTTAATTTGAAATCAGTAGGGGATTCTGCTTAATGTCACAGTATGAGCTGTAGTTTGTAGGTGCATCATTTAGGGACTGAGTGAGACAATCAACCTGTCAGATAAAATGAGAGAATTTTTGCCATAGGAACATAGCCGGGAACAACCAGTAAAACCTTGTTCAGTAACTTACTTTCTACATTCTCTTTTGCCTTAAAAAGAAATTGCTTCTCATTCTGCCTCATGCAATTCAGCAGCAGCTACCTACATGAATAGTGCTATTGAACTGCAGAATTAGTCTTGTTAATAGTAATATAAACTAGTGCAGAACTAGTTTTTTCTTCCCAGTATGTAAACTTGAAATCTAGGACCTTCTGTAAATTAATAACCCTATGAATGTTGCACATGGAGAGTCGGCTGGTGTAAAATCTATGTAACTCCATTGACAGTATGGCATATGGAGCTAAATTGACTCCAGTGGACTTACTCCAGATTTATACCAGTCTGGCTCTTGATGCCTATTAAAAATTGTTAGAAAATTATTATTAACTTTAACGGTCAAGACACAACTAGGTGTTTGCTTTGCCTCTGACCTACTTCTGAATTTCCATGTGTGAGTTTATCAGCCCTAGGAAGATTAAAGTTATTCCTAATTTCTAAATTGCCTTTTTTAACATGCTCTTGTTTTGGATCTTTAAATGCAGTGGAATACACAGTGGTCACTGATCCTAGAGTAAATGATGGCAGATTTCTTGATATGTTGCATGGCCTTTTGATGGTACAGTATTGCCTTAGCTTTCTTCTGGCACAGCCCATATGGAATGTCTTAGCAAGAAATTTGGACTCTGATCCCCCACTTGATTATACCGGTTTTGTGTGGGTGTAACGCCACTGATGTTAGTGGTAATCTAGCTGCATGCATTCAGTGTACTGGGAGGAGAATCAGGCCCTCTGTGAAACATGCTTTCATCTTCTTGGAGAGGCATGGCACATTCCAGAAAACGCTGTAATTACATGATCTCTGGTGTGTAGAAATGAATTCTATTCTGTTGTGTGATCTGAACAAGTTAAGTAAAATGTTATCAGCTGTCACAAATGCAAAAATGACATTTATGAGTCAGTGTAATCTATGCATTGGTTTCTGAGCCTCAAGTCTTCCAGACATTGTCATAAATCAGTTATGATGCCTTTGACTGCTAGGTTCTGAATTCTGATCGCCGATTTAGCTGAAATAGGTGTGAAACCTATGTAGCCAGACAAATTCCAATTGGCTACACATACAAAAAGGATCAAGAGATTAAGGTTATCCTTTTAAATTACAGTTTGTGCTTACTAAATTGGCTCAGTGAAGATCTTCCTGTTTCAGAGAGCAATATAAGACAAAATTACACTTTGGGCTAAAAATGTAAGTTCTGAAACAAACCTCAGCACCTTTTAGAAATCCAGCATAAAAAACACGGAGCACATGCATAATTGGGACCCACAAAAAAATAGCAGCAGCATGTTTTTAATGCGTAAATTGAGAATCATGTTGATTTAACACTGCGTGTGCAGATTAGCCAGGAAGATTTTAGCAGTAATTGCAATTAGCAATTCTCACCAGAGATGTATTTAAAACCTTTTGCAGAAGGCATAGGGAAAGAGACCCAAACTCATGTATGTCCGGAATTTTGTAGACAAATCTAGGCAATCATAAGACATACATTGGGAGGAGTGCCCTCCTTCACAGAATAATAGAAGTGCAGGACTGGAAGGGACCGGGGTAGGTTATCTAGTCCAGTCCCCTGCACTGAGGCAGAACTAAGTATTATCTAGACTATCCCTGATAGGTGTTTCTAACCTAAATCTCTCTTGCTGCAATTTAAGCCCATTGCTTCTTGTCCTGCCCTCTGTGTAGAAGGAGCAACAACAAGCTTTTACAACAAGCTTTTACAACAACAAGCTTTTACCTATTTGAAGGCTGTTATCATGTCCACCCTCAGTCTTCTGTTCTCCAGACCTCTTCGTAGGTCATGTTTTCTAGACCTTTAATCACTTTTGTTGCTCTCCACTGGACTTTTTACAGCTTGTCCATATATTTTCTGAAATACGGTGTCTAGAACTGGACACAGTTGAGACCTTATCAGTGCTGAGTAGAAGTGGAAAAATTACTACTTGTGATTTGCTTACACCACTGCTAATACATCCCAGAATGTTGTTTGCTTTTTTTGCAACAGTGTTACTTTGTTGACTCTCATTTAGTTTGTGATCCACTAACCTCTAGATATAACCTCTAGATCCTTTTCTGCAGTACCTTCATAAGAAATCATTCTGTATTTGTGTAATTGATTGTTCCTTCCTAGGTATAGTACTTTGCATTTGTCCTTATTGAATTTCATTCTGTTGATTTCAGATCATTTCTCCAGTTTGTCAAGATAATTTAGAATTCTAAACTTGTCCTGAAAGTGCTTACAACTCCTCCCAGCTTGGTATCATCCATACTCTTTATAAGTGTACTCTCTATGCCATTGTCCAAATCATTTATGAGGATATTGACTAGAAGTGGACCCAGGACAGATCCCTGCAGGACTCCACTCGATATACCCTTCCAACTTGATTGTGAACTATTGATATCTACTCTCTGGGAATGTTTTTTCCAACCAGTTGTGCACCCAACTTATAGTAGATTCCCTAGTTTGTTTATGAGAAGGTCATATGAGACAGTATCTAAAGGCTTACTAACATCAATATATATCGTATCTACCGCTTTCCCCTCCACAATGTTTATTCCTCTCTCAAAGAAGGATAGTAGGTTGATTAGACATGATTTATTCTTGACAAATCCATGTTGGCTGTTACTTATCCCTTATTATCTTCTTACAAATTGATTTTTTGATTATTTGCTCTATTATCTTTTTGGGTACCAACATTAAGGTCCATCATTTCCTGGGTTGTCCTTTTATAGATAGGTACCATGTTTGCCCTTTCCCACTCCTCTGAGATCTCTCCCATGCTCCATGAGTTCTCAAAGATCATTGCTAATGGCTCAGAGGTCTCTTCAGCCAGTTCGTTAAGTATTTTATCAAGACCTGCTGACTTGAAGACATCTAACTTTTCTGAATAATTCTAAAGTTTGTTGGTTCCTTATTTTAGCCTCAGATCTTTACCCATTTACACTGTTGTTCTTGATTAGTCGTCTGATCACTGCTAATTTTTTTGGAGAACACTGAAACAAGAAAGGCATTTAACACTTTGGTGTGACAGACCAGTGGGGTACCGGAGTCTGGTAGAAGGCAAATATACAGGCCACTGGATGAACAGTTTTCTGTTCCCTGAGTGACCAGAGCAGGGGCTGCCCTAGAGCAATCAGGAACCTACCAGAACCAATTAAGACAGGCAAGCTAATCAAGACACCTGGAGCCAATTAAGAACTTTCTAGAATCAATTATGGCAGGCAGGCTAATCAGGACACCTGGTTAAAAAAGGACCTCCCGTCAGTTAATAGGGGGGAGTGCCAGGAGAAGGGAGTGAGAAGGCATGCTGCTGGAGGAGTGAAGAGTTCAAGCGTGACCAGGCTTCAGGAGGAAGATCCTGCAGTGAGGATAAAGAAGGTGCTGGGGGAAGGCCATGGGGAAGTAGCCCAGGGAGTTGTAGCTGTCATGCAGCTGATAGAGGGAACATTGTAGACGGCTGCTATCTACAGGGCCCTGGGCTGGAACCTGATGTAGAGGGTGGACCCGGGTTCCCCACATCCCCCCAACTCCTGATTGGACACAGGAGGAGTTGACCTGGTCTGTGAGAAACACCAGAAGGGAAGGTCTAAATTGGAAAGGGATCTGACCTGTTCCCGAGCCACTAAGCGGGACTCAGAGACTGCAGGGATTGTTCTCCGTTTCTCCCATGCTGGCCAGTGATGAGGTTAGCTGAGTAGATGGCAGGTTTGAGCCACTAGCAAAAGTGGCCAAACTGAGGACTGCCGTGAATCTCTGAGGCAAGCAAATCCGCCAATACGCCCAGGACCCACCAAGGCAGAGGAAGAACTTTGTCACACTGGCCATTGCTGACTTTTCTGCACTAGTCTTCCATTCATGATAAAAAGAAATTGTCTAGAGTCATGCTCCATTGGCTCCCTTCTGGCCAATGTTCTGAAACTCCTATCCAGTCGGTTTCAGTGTGTGAAGGTGGGACTCTGCTGCAGATAGTGCTGACCGAGTCAGGGGAATCTCCAGTGGCTGCGGAATGGCCATTTCTTGACTTCTACTCTGGCTCACCCTCTCCATGCCAATAGAGCCTGAACCCTGTAGTCTGGGGTTCTGGGAATTCCACAGGACGTGAGAGAAGGCAGGAACATGCCACAGGGCTGCTATGGCCCTCTTCCTGTGCTCCCAACAGGTTTTGCTACCACCACAGTAGCAAGTGTTTTGCAGAATTGGACCCTGTATACATATAGATCATCCCTGAAGTGCAGTTAGCTCTAGTTTGAGAGGCAGCAATTATGTGTAATAATTGAAGAAGGAAAATTATGCCCAATGACACCAAGACAGCTCTCTACTCTTACAAAAGTGGCTATGAGATTTCTAATATCCGTGCAGATCAGTCAAAGCCTAGTCTGTTCTTATGGACTTCTCCAAAAAACTGACACACCTGGTAAAATGCCTGGGTCCCATTTGACTACCCTCACAAGTAAACAATATCACTGATTGCAAACTATGTACAGTAAATGTTAGTATATTAAATCAGTTTTGCATATAATTTATAATGCTCATTTTACATTTTACCATGTTTGATGCTCCATGCAGATCATGGTATGGTGATAGAGGGGAGTCTTAATTTAATTTATTCTTTCTTGCTTTACGCATTTATCCAGCTCCTGAGTGTGTTTTAATCCTTTTAATGATTCTATTCCTCATTACCAAAGCACTGCTTTTAGGTATTTTTGAATTGGCCGTTCTTCAGCGGGACATTTATTTTTAATCATTTGCAATACCAGAAGCTAGATTTACACAAGTAGCCTATTGAATTCTAGCATCTCCTATTTTTTCTTTATTCATTTTAATTTCAGTATTACAATTTTAAATAAAAGCTTATTCATGAGTTTAAGTTGCTATATACATTACATGCCTTATATTCTTCCAACAGTCTCACTCAGATGGCAGTGATTTTACTGAAACTTGTACTGTAATTATTACTGCTGTTGTACTGCTGCATTTGTGTCTTGTTCAGCCTTTTGAAGGAAAAATCTCTTCCTTAGTGAAAATAGCTTTGCTTGATGCTGTTTATTAATTTTTCAAAATAAAAGACACAGCCATGCATTTGGTGTAGCTCACAAAAGCTCATGCTCAAATAAATTGGTTAGTCTCTAAGGTGCCACAAGTACTCCTTTTCTTTTTGCGAATACAGACTAACACGGCTGTTACTCTGAAACCTGTCATTTTTTTCTCGGCCACTTCAGCAAATTCCTGGTTTTAGTACTTTATGCCGCAGAATATGATGGTTCATATTGCAAATGTTTTTATTTCTTTAGTTTTATACACTTCAAAAGGAGTCTGTGCCCACTGGTCCTAATGCTCCTTGACACATAGAATCATAGAATATCAGGGTTGGAAGGGACCTCAGGAGGTCATCTAGTCCAACCCCCTGCTCAAAGCAGGACCAATCCCCAATTTTTGCCCCATACCCGTAAATGGCCCCCTCAAGGATTGAACTTACAACCCTGGTTTTAGCAGGCCAAAGCTCAAACATTTTGAGGAACACAGTTTGAAAAATAATTAACCCATCCTTAGCCAATAGTTAACATCACATAACTTTTACTTTCTGTTACTGTGATGGCTATTTAAAAATCATATGTTTTTGGAAAACTGAGGCTCAATTTTAAAACAACCTTTTCGAAAACCTAAATACAACTCAGGGCTCAGACGGATCGTAATTACTCTTTGCATTAAGTAAGTTAGCCAGCTAGTGAACATGGGAGTATTTGCCTCTTTTATCTATATCTATAAAGGGACTTCCTTTCTACTGTATATTATTTTAACTAGGTTGCTTTTACAGTTTCCATTGAACTTTTACCCTACACCACTGATAGGTATAGGTGTGTGTTTTTGGAGAAGTGGGATGGAGAAATATATCCAGTGGCTATGTTCTTAGACGCTATTGTTTCAAAGTAATAGCACACAATTACTCTGGGAATATTATTTCTATTTCAATAGCACCCAAAGGTCCCAGTCAAGGCCCCAGTTGCGCAAAGACAAGACATGTACAAAAATTTAAGCATGAGAGTCATCCCCCTGAAGTCACTGAAACAATTCATGCGCTACAAGTCCAGCACTTCTGTAAATCTTTGCAAGATGGGGGCTATGTACTATACAGACACATCTGGAGACATGGTCCCTGCTTTGAAGAGCTTCTATTTTACAGTTCAGGACATTCTGCTTCCAAACTGCACTCCGCTACCACTGGAGTAAAGGCAGAATCTTGTTCCAGTAAAAATATTCCTAATAAGGCTTCCAGTTCTGATTGGAGATGTATTTAACAAGATGAACACCAAGTGACTTTTAATGTGATAGCTCTCTCTGAGGGTAGCAAAGAGAACTTGCTACTTTGTAGCATGAAACTGTCAAAGCCTGAGTTTTAGACAAAAATATACCAACTCAAGACTGTCTCACCCCTAGATCTAGGCATGGAATGGACACTGCACATGGAAGGAGGTGGCTCAGTCATCCTTGTAAAAGAACCATCACCCTTGCCTGGGGTTGGGGAAGAGGAGAGGAGAAATAATGGGCCAGGGAGAGGAATGTGTGGGCCATGGATGGGGGAGGGGAACACATCATCTCCTCCCCCTTCCAGTGCTACAGAAATTGATCAAAAAGATAATATTGCCCAAGACTATATTGTCCTTTCCATGAGTTCCAAACGTAGTCATGGCAGGGAGTTTTTTCTGGCAGTGCTGTAGGGGAGACAGGCCATTAGGGACCAGAGCCAGTGAAGAGGTGCACATTTTCTGTATTGTATAGGTAGCTTCACACACTTTCCCATGGATTCACCAGGTTTGGGGGCTCATTCCACAGGCTACCTGGTGCATTCCTTGTGAGAAGGGTAAATCCTGTCCTCTGACAAGGGGATGTGAGGGAATATATTTGGAGCTTTCCATTTCCTGGCTACAGGTTCTTCCATGAGATGAGATGATCATCTAATTGAATTGTTAAGACACAAGAGCTAATAGTAATTGGGCTGTTCAGATGCAAGTGGTAGTCCATACTGAGTATAATTCTGCTTCATCATAGTACTTATTCATGTCATTTAAAAACCATGATTATGGTACATAGAAACATTAACTTCTAAGAGACCCCTTTAGTCCCATTAAGCATTGTTATCTGCCTGGTTTAATGTTGTTTGGCCGTGTCACTGGCCCCTCCTGAAGGAAGGATAGCATTTTATATAAGCTAATGGTATAATGTGTGTCAGCAGCTCACTGGACTATGAATATTCAACAATATATCGACCCATTCATCATTTTACTATGTTGGTGTTCTCAAAAATATGGTGGGTATGCAGGCCCCACAAGATCCATCTTGCAGGAATCCTGAGAGTCAAGACACCATCCCAGATCTTGTCAAGGAGAGGAAGAAATCCAAGTGGCTGTTTTAGAAGATTTAAAGGCTTCACTTTTGCTTCAAACAGCTCTTTTGAACACAGTGATCAAAAACCTGTTTGAAGCTAAAATTGGAGCTTTTAAAGCTGCTAAAGTGGCAATGAGGAATAAGGGAAGCATGCAGTTTGGTGTGTTTGTTAGCTTAACTTCATATGAGTTGAAACCTTCCTGAAAAGTTAGCTAAATTCTAATGAAAACTTTGACATATAAATATTCTGCACATATTTGGCAATTTCCACCCATTTTAAAAATCAATATCTCTGTCTCTATAATGTGAAGTATGCAGAAGGGACTGTTATGGGCCAAATTAAGCACTAGTGTAACTTCAGTGATGTCAGTAGTATTACATCTGGGGTGAATTTGGATTTATATCTCCAGTTAAAAAAACAGTGAAAGCCAATAAAGGGATAATCTGCAATTTACAAGTCAGTATTACAGATTTTTCCTTACCTGTCTTTAATTTGCTCACACAGCTGTTAGGCAGGAGTATGGCAACGGAATGGGAGAAAGGGAATACTCATGGAGGCTTGAATCCGATGGTCCCTCTTATGATGAGCAGGAAGAAACTAGATACATTAAGGAAAAGGGGAAGATGTAAGACACATGTACATTTAATTTCTATCTCATTGGCTATGAATAGGGTGTTTAGAGGGGTATGGGATGATGTCTTTTTAAGAGATCACGCTTTTAGATTAATCTTGTTTAATGCAAGGTAGATAATAAAACTGTTACCATCTGTTAGAGCTAGGCAGGAAATGTGTTTTGTGTCTAGGGTGACCAGATAGCAAGTATGAAAAATCAGGACCGGGGTGGGGGATAATAGGCACCTATATAAGAAAAAGCCCCCAATATTGGGACTATCCCTATAAAATTGGGACATCTGATCACCCTATTTGTATCCCAGGAAAATTTGAGGTATCTCAAAATGTTCCTCTTCCAAGTCGGGATGAGAAATAGAAATCTCAAATTCCTGAAAAATCTGAAGAAAAAAATCAGTTTGGGAATCCGTTAAAAGATTTGTTTTAATAACTTGTGAATGTTTTGTTTTGATTTTGATCATTTTTTATTTTTAAACTGTTTCACTAGACTTCACTTAAATTTTTAAATGAAAAGTTGTTTTGAACCAGAAAATTGGATTATTTTTATTTAGAAAAGGTCAAAACAATATTTTGAGTATTTCAAACTTTTTCATAATTTTTACAAGTTGAAAAATTCCTTGAACCTGACCCTTTCCTGCCAACACTGAAAAATATTTTGTCAAAGAATTCCTGACCAGTTCTACCACCCATAATTTGATTCTGGATGAGGCTCCTGACTTTCCATGTGTCAATGAATATGGGATTGATAATGCTGGAGGGCTCTTATTAACTCAGGTGACCTCAGAGCGCTTCTCTCAACAAGAACTGTGCTGAAAAGCTGATATGGCTGTATTGTTGACTTCTGATTTTAAATTCAGGAGGTCTCCCAGATCCATTTTCATAGTGTCCATTTGATATGTGAGTCCTGTCACAGGGTGAAGATAGAACTAATATTAGTGCATAAATCACCTCACTTGCACCATAGTATGCTTGCTTGAGTTAGTAAAGCTACTCTCTATGGTGCCTTGAGATAATCTAAATTATTCACGGTGCCTTATGTAGCAACCTGCCTGGAACTTGGAGGGAGGAGCACAGAAGGGGAAAGAGTTTTTGGAGGCGGCACCTGGAAGTCAGTCTGTGTGCACATGGCTAGAATGCTGGCTGCATCTCTGTAAATAGCTCTTTTAATAAAGAGGCAATTGAGTTTTACAAGCATGGTGCCCTCTCATGTTGTTATCAAGCACACGGTACATGAAATAACTTAAATGTCCAGAGGGATTGTGCCTCTGTAGTTCACTCCAGGGATTCAAGGCCACTCTGACAATGTGGATCTCTCAGCAATTGTCTGGGTCACCCTGTATAGCTGGACATACTCTGTATTGTGTTCATAGTATGGGATTAGAGAGCAGTAGGATGGGAATTGTGCCCTATCATTTCCCTACCACGTCCCTTTCATTCTGAAGAAGACACACACCTTTGCAGTCAGGGAAAGAGGGCTGTTTTCATAGATTGCTTTCAGTATATAATGAAACCCTTTGTGTTCCAGAGGGCACTTGGCAAAAATCCTGTTATGCCAATAGAGCATTCAACTATTGGTTAAATGGAATATTGTAATAATCTGGTGTTTTCCATCATTAATGCAGAGGGTGTGGGAGACTGGGAAGGTTTTTTTCCTTCGGATGCCTGTTGTTTTTATGGCTAAGTTGAGATGTTTTAACTTTTGTATTATAAATGTTTAATGTACCCGGAGGACTGAATAGATGCAACTGGAAAAAAAGTCTTAATAAATACAAATAAAGTAAACAATCTGATCCGCGGGGTCACTCAACTAGGCGTGGACCTGAAAAGCCTATTTCCATGGAGGAATCAAATTAGCTTCTTGCATCATTGCATCAACAATCATGTGCTGATTGTTCCTTATCGGAGCTGTGGGAAACTTTTCTAACGAAACTTGAAAATTGGCAAAACTCACCTGGTTTTCATTAGAAACATTTGGACCAGGTTAGTTGAGAATTTTGCCAAAGTTCACAAACATTTTGTAGTACTTGGGTCAGTTTATAGTCTCACATGGAAATCATTTAAAATTTTGTGGTTTTGCATGGTTTCAGCCCAATATTAAAGCAATCTCAGAAGTTTTGACTGAGTATTGCTTTAAGTTTTCCTATACGTTTGAAACCCAAATGTTAAGTAAAACCCAAGCGATGCTAAATACATTGGTATTAGATACTATAGAATTAGACTCTGTGGAAACCCATATGATCAATGCATATGAAATGAAGCCACACAAAGAATTTGCACTATCCCTCTGTGAAACAAAACCACTTAATTTTGCTCAAATCTACTCAATCTTCTCACACCCACCTTACTCCCACCACCAAAATAGTCTTCTTTGTCTCTATCAAAATGTAGATTTTGGTGTATAATACATATCTGCAGAAGCCAAAATTTGCACTTTAATCTTCCAGTATGGGGTAGTTTCAGCAAATCAGAACATCAGCTGAATTTACAGCATATTGAATATTTATTTCCTAATGACTGAATCATAATTACAGATCAGAGTGTACTACTGGTGGTGCTTAAAATAACAGTGAAATAGATGTGATTATTGAAACCCTTAGCAACAACAATGTTTCCTGAGCAGATGCTCAGTTACAGGAGAACCTCAAAAATAATATCACAAAACCCATTTGCTGCCCTTAGAATGTGATATTTCTTACATGTTAAGAAATATCCTTCTCACATTTCACAGTATCAAGAGACAGTGGGAGATGCTGCCCAAAAATAGAAAGAAAATGTGAGATAACCTATAAGATAAGAGTGTTTTTTCAAGTTGGGACAGTGGAGTAAGAATCAGGAGACCTTAGTCTGGCTCTGCCATTGACACACAGGCCTTGTCTTGACTGGCAAAATGGATGTTTTTCTGTCCTGGTAGCTTAACATGATTGAAAAGCCCTGTTAAGATGCAGGCTTACATGCCTGAAGCCATGTTATCTGGCCGTGTTGTAGCCTAGGCACTGTTAATGCTATTCTGAGACATTAGTTTAATACTGACTCAGAAGGAAAACACACATCTACTGAATCTATATTAGCATTTCCTTGGTCTTTCTTTGAGGTCTCTCATCCAGGTATGTGATCAGGCCTGACATTGCATAGTTTTATATGATACAGCAGGGATGCTCAAACTTCATTGCACCGCGATCCCCTTCTGACAACAAAAATTACTACACAGCCTCAAGAGGGGTCCCTCAAGGGATTGAAGCCTGAGCCTTCCCAAGCCCTGCTGGTCCAGGGTTGGTGGGGCAAAGCCTAAACGTCGCCATCCTGGGCAGGGGAGCGCAAAGCCAAAGCCCAGGGCCCCAGACAGTCTAACTCCAGCCCTGGCAACCCCATTAAAATAGGGTTGTAACCGACTTTGGGGTCTCAACCCACAGTTTGAGAACTGCTGTGATACAGTATATCTCTGGTCTTCATTGTTCACATGCAATATTTATTTTGCATCCAACATAAACACCCATAAGGCCATTATTTCTTTTGTTAAGATGCAAAAAGATTTCTAGACACAAATAATATTATTTTTAGCAATGATGATTAAAGAAAGTAGGGAATTCAGGTTGTGTGTGGAGGTGCACTATCTGGTTGTTTAGTACTATGTGCTATATGATTTCTGTTTCTCTGATATTTTTCGATTTATGGTATTTTCGTGTTTTTGTCAGAGGCACCCTACTATTCAGATATGTACCTTTTGTTGTTTTAGCAATGCAATTAAATAAATAATAAATATTCCTCCTAGTAAAGTATAAAGTTCAGCGGTTCTTGAGACAGTTATGGGAGGGAGGGGGAGATTATTTTTATAGGGAATTGTGGAAGTCAAAAGAGAAATAGGCTAGTTTGTTTAGCTGGTATGATTGTTCTGATATTGGGTCATTATAGTCCTATTTCTTGGTTTCTCCTCTAAATGCCTGAAGTATTTTGTGCAGCTACCTGAGTTCAGAACTGATATGGGTCCAGCCATCTTGGGTTTGTTTTGCGGGGGGGAAGGGGAATGTTTGAAACAAACAAGCGAATCGTTTTATTTTTAGTGCAGTGGGATGGTTTGTTCTTTTAACTGATGGGTCATTGGCCCCTTGCTCAAGGTGGCAATGTTTTGAATAATGATGTAATTGCTGCCTTTGGAAGTTGGGGAACTATTGGGTGAGTCATGGGTTCTGTCAATTGTGAATATTATTTAACAGGTTATTGCAAGTGTCGCCTACAGGTGGTAAAATTGGTTTCCAATTTGAGTGCTAGGTAATTTGAGGAAAATTACAATCTTACTAAAGTTACTAGAGACTTGTAAAGAACAAATCATCAGTAGCCACATTATTAGAATAGCTACCCTCCTCCCCCGACTTTCAATTCTAAGATACAGATTATTCCCGTTTTAGGTCTTTAAAAGTTCCTTTGAATGGATCAAATACCCATATTTTCATAGTTATGAGTGGTTATTTACTTTTCTAGACAGTAGCTCAATATTAAAATTTCTAAATAAAACATGCAATTATACACTAAAATAAACACTAGCAAGTGCCCTTACTCCACTAATCAAACAAGTATTTACCAATTTTATTTTTCAAAGGATTAATACATTTTGCACACAAGGATTATCTCAACTATTCCTGGGAATTACTGCAGTATAAGTGTTAAATGATGATAATAAACCTCATTTTCCTTTTGTCTAAGTATGCTAAGCTTGGTACCCAGCCATGATACTGGTGCTCAGCAAGCACCCAACTTCAGTCTAACAAAATCTGCTGCAACAGGGGGGTCTCTTCCCATACAATTTACAAATTGCAGATGTTCTCCTCATTCAGATTCATCCTTGCAAACCACAATTGCTGGTTTTGGAAGGAGGTTACCGGTTCTCCTAAGAAGATTAGGCTTTGTTGTCCACAAATCTAGCCAAGAATTTCTTTTGCATGATGCATCAATCACTCTGCCTCCTTTTTTGTCCTAACTTCATAATAGTTGGTTTTTCTTATTTTGTTACTATGGCCCCCTTGAGTTTTTATTATCATTATTGTTTATTATTTATTATTAATAGATAAGCTATTACCAGCAGGACAGTGGAGTGGGAGGAGGTATTGTTTCATGGTCTCTGTGTGTATATAATGTCTTCTGCAGTTTCCACGGTATGCATCCGATGAAGTGAGCTGTAGCTCACGAAAGCTCATGCTCAAATAAATTGGTTAGTCTCTAAGGTGCCACAAGTACTCCTTTTCTTTTTGTTTATTATTTGTTAGCAATGCAGTTTGCAGGCCATAAATCTCCACCTCTGAGAAAGAGGTAACTGCCTTCATGTCTATGTATTTGCCTAATGACTTGTCTCATACTTCCTTTCCATTTCCCACAGTTAATTCAAAGGAAAATGAACACTGTTAACAGAGAAAAAGGTCCAGTACAACTGGAGCAATAATTCAGTTTTGGAACTTTCCTCTTTGTTCCTATAATTTCCTTTGTTTCTTGATGATTTGGGCAAAGTGTGCTGTAGTTACTTGTTACTTTGTCTCATTGATTGGCATATTTACTGTTTCCTTAAAATTTGATCTCTGTACTAAATCTGTCAGCTCTTCTGCCTTAATCTCTATGGATATTTTGCTTTTATGCAACACTGAGTAACTATCTACTGACAGTTCACATGCCATGCTCACCCATTTAATTAGTGTGGCTGCTTGGGGAAGTCATTCTCTAACCTTCGCTATGTTCCAGGTAATTATAAACATACAGATTTTCCCTATGGAGTGTCCTACTCTGCCTGCTCTGGATCTGCTCCACACACTCTACCAGGCTTATTAAAGCAGGAGACACGAAGTGCCATCAGTACCCACTTGTTATCATTTAATTGTACATCCTCTGTCCTTTTGTGATTGCCTGGCCTATTCTGAATCTCTTAGACATTTACTTGTGACACACAGTCAAGAGCCGAAGCTTCTGTCTGGGTCTACCTTCCCTACACAAATATGAGCCGTGATTCTAAATCATAGAAATATCAGGCTGGAAGGGATGTCAAGAGGTCATCTTGTCCAGCCCCATGCACTGTGGCAGGTCTAACTATACCCAGACCATCCCTGTATTTAAAAACCTCCAACAATAGGAATTCTACCTTAGAAGCCCATTCCAGAGCTTTAACTATCTTTATAGTTGGAAAGTCTCCCCTAATATCTAACCTAAATTTTCCTTGCTACAGATTAATCTTATTACTACTTGCCCTACCTTTAGCCTACATGAAGAACAGTTGATCAGCATCCTCTTTGTAACATCCGTTAACATATTTGAAGACTGTTTTCAGGTCCCCCCGCAGTCTTCTTTTCTCAAGACTAAACATCCCCGGTTTCTTTAACCTTTCCTCATAGGTCAGGTTTTTGCATTTTTGTTGCTCTCCTCTGGACTCTCTCCACTTTGTCCACACACATCTTACCGTGGCACCCAATCCTGGACACAGTACTCAGGCTGAGGCCTAACCAGGGCCAAGCAGAGTGGCACAGTTACCTTCCGTGTCTTACATACAACACTCCTGTTAATACACCCCAGAATATTACCCTTTTCTTAGCTGCATTACATTGTTGACTCATAAGCAATTTGTGACCCACTATAACCAATTGATCCTTTTCCAGCAGTATGACTGCCTAGCCAGCTATTCTCCATTTTATATTTGTGCATTTGACTTTCTTCTTCCTAAGTGGAGTACTTTGCACTTGTCTTTATTGAATTTCATCTTCTTGGTTTCAGACCAATTCTCCAATTTGTCAAGTTACTTTAAATTGTAATCCTGTCCTCCGAAGCGCTAGCAACCCCTTATAGCTTGGTGTCATCATTCACAAATTTTATAAGCATACTCTCCACTCCATTCCCAAAGTCATTAATGAAAATATTGAATTGTACTGGACCTAGGAGAAGACCTCTGTGAAATCCCAATAGATACATGCTCCCAGTTTGACAGCAAACTACTCTGAGTGCAGTTTTTCAACCAGTTGTGCACCCACCATATAGTAATTTCATCTAGATCACATTTCCCTAGTTTGCTTATGAGAATGCTATGTGGGACCATGTCAAAGCCTTACTGAAATCAAGATATATCCTGTGCAGTGTGGAGCATATTTTGAAGAGCTCCCATCCACTAGGCTAGTAACCTTGTCAAAGAAGACAACCTGTGCTATCTTTGTAATGTCATATTGTAGGGTCGAAGTGACTGACAGGCAGATTTCCCAGAGGGCCCCAGGATTTATAGGATCCCCATAGAATCCCTCCACTGGGTGGCAATTTAAGCATTAATCCATATCCAATCTCTGCATGCCCCAACAAAATTTAGATTAATCTATGTGGGATTGGATGCATCAGTGGAGAAGAGTGGAGCTAGGAGCTGGGATGGGGATACTAGGAGGGCTTGACCTGGCTCCCCTCTGCTGCCTATTGTATTTTTAATTTAACATTCTATGCTGTGATCTGAGGTTCCCTACAGTACATGCCATGGCAGCATAACAAATTCAAACACCGAGGGATCAGTGCACATGGCAGACCAAGTACTGAGGCAGCCTGGCCTACTGGAAAACCACAACATGAAGTAGTGTCAGTGGTGTGCCAATCTCATCTGAGGGAAGCAAAGAGAATCCCTGCCCCTAGACCTTTTGATATTAGTGTTAGGCAAATTGTCTGAACGTGCAAATGGCAGTGGGTGGGTGGGAGGGATGAGGATGCAGGCATCTCTAAGTTACTGGTTTTCTTTGTGGGGAACAGGCATCTCTTGGAGGGGGAGTGCAGGAAATACGTCTGTGTGGACATCTAGATCCATCTCAGCCTCCATGTGGGAGGCCTCTCTGCATGTCTGTAAGTGAATGATGGAGCAGCAGCATTTGTAAGTGGTGTGCAGGGTAGAGTGTGGTATGGATGAAGGGAGAGATTGAGGTGCAGTGGTTAAGGAGAGACTGAGAAGTTCAAAAGTTAAAATTAGAAGAAAGAAACAGGGATGGTTAGAAAAGAGTAAGACAGAAGAAAAGGAAGAAGAGGGTGGAGAAGAGGAAGAAAATACTAAGGAAGATTAGAAAGAAGGAATGAGAAAATGAAAATAAAGGGGAAGAAGGAATAGAACAATACAGGAAAAGAAAGGAGGTGGAGAAATAGTGGAGACAGTGTCAGGAAAAAAACAATTATTGATGTTTATTTGTTGAACATAGTGAGTTCACCACTATCAGAAACACAGGATGACACAGTCCCTGTCCTAGAACTTACAGTCCAAAGCCCTGATCTTGCAAAGAGCAGTACTGACTTCAGTGGGGCTCCAAGTGAGTGCAGAGATCCACCCACAGGTTTCACTTTTCAGGACTGTGGCCTAAATCAGATTCTGTGCTTTTAAATTCAATTGCCCTGGCTTTACTAGCATTTGTGTGGGGAATGCAAAAGGGGAAATCTTTAAAGTAATTTGAGAGCATATGTAGTGCTGTCAGACTGACTATATTTCCAAAAGGGAGGAAGAGAGCAGAAGAACTGCCTCCTTCCCCTGTTTGCCTCTGTGCAGGGCCCAGAGACATTCCTAGACCTAAGGGGTTAGCCCTAGAGTACAGTCGGCAGTAATGTGGTCATGTGCCCTATACATACGTGCGATAGGAGGGGTGGTTCTTGGTGGTCCTGTGAAACAGCCAGCAGATCTGGGTCTGCACTCTCTAAGAGGATGCAGCAGCATCCAGTTCTCCCAGAGGAACCAGGCCTAGTTCAGACACAATATCTCAGGCAGCTGCCCCTAAACAGGTGCTCCTTGTGTTGGTCTTCACTTCTTCTCTTCCCTCACCCCATGCTTCTCTGTCTTGAAAGGCTTTACTTCTAACGCTTCCATTGCTAGGTTATCTTCTTTGATATGCAGTTCAATGGGTAAATGACCAGTTAATTAAGATGAAACACTATTCCTATCATTTTCTCCGCTAATTTGAATTGAAAGAGGACTTTCCACCTACTGGTCTGATAATTTTCATGTCTACGTTTGACTGTAGCCTCTTTTAGTGATTCAAACAATCAAATCATAGTCATTAATTGTATTTGCCGTCCTATTGAACTCTTCACAGTTATCTCCCCCATCACCTTTGTGACCCTGGGTTGGCTACTATAAATTTTCTGCATTGGAGCCAAAAATACAAAAATAATGCAGGTTCTAAATTAGATGTTTCATCATTCTGCCTGTCAAGGAATTCTTTAAATTATAGACACTCATTTGGATTTTATTTCCTAATCTTTAACTTTCAGAATAGACATTAGGATTTTGTCTTTCAAAAAACCCTTGCCCCGTTTTTATGAGGATGAACTTGGCACCGGACAGCGTTCATTTGAAAATGGAATGCTGATTTCTCATTCCAACACTTCATGTGACTATAGCAGTATGCCACTATAACTGCAGATATGATGGTTTAGTTGTAATAATAATAAAAAGAAATGATGTCCCCTGTTTCTATTTGTCCTATACGGGCTAAGTCCTGCCCTGGTCAGATCAGGAATTGGGAGAGTAGAAGCTGTGCTCAGTGTATTCTCTCAGTCGGGTGACTTTTAGCTAAAATAGATTTCTTGCAGAGAAGGCTAGGGGCTGCAGTGTGGAGCACATTTTGAAGAGCACCTAAACTGTGTCATTCCCTTCCCTTCCCACAGTGAAGGACACACAAACTACCACACCTTCCCTCAGGCTGCATCCCCCCACTTCCCATCCTGGGACACAGTCCCATCCCCCTACCCCCAGATTCTACCCGTGTTTTAAAATTCCTTTTCCAAAAGAAGTTTTAAAGATTTTTCTGTTTCATAAGGGTATTTTTCTACAGGGCGGATCTGAGAGAAATACCACAAAAGGTGCTCAGGCCCCGCCCACTCGCTCTGTGCGTCTTCCTGCTTGTCTCTTCAGCAGGCAGCATCAAGTGTTGAGGTAAAGGCTCTTATCTTTCAAACACCTTCCTGAACTTGTAGAGGAATCCCGTGAAGGAAGAATCATCCCTATCACTGTTCGTATCACCCAGTCCCCATGGGCCTTTGGCCCCTTGCTGAGGTCTGGGGTGGAAACTCTCCAGGTTTCCATTGCTTTCCTGCTCTTTGCAGGGTGCTGAGGAGGAAAGAACTACTCTCCCTTGGTTCTCCAGGTTTTAGTTATTCCGCAGCCTCCGTGTAGGGGATTCCCTACCCCACCAGGCTTCTCCTTCTCTCTAGTGCTATGCAAGATTCTAATGTGTGAAGACAGGGGGCTCATCTAGCAGGCTATTACAGCTCCTCTTATTCCCCAGCTTCTTGTGGAGATTGTAGGAAAAGGAGAGTCTTCTGACCCAAGCTTTTCTGCTGCTCTTATTGAAGAAGACCCTTTTGCAGAACCAGAATGAGCTCCCCAGACCAGCAGTCCATGTCATCATGTTAGTCTAGGAGACAAGTGCACCTTTCCATCAGCAAAACCATGAAACTGACAATATGCAAAGTGCTAACAAGTGCACAAAATAAACAAAGTGTGTGTGTGTGTGGGGGGGGGGAGAGACAGAAGAACATTATTTCTTATTAAGTTTCTACTGGAGTAATTTTAGGGATTTCTTGTAATTACAGTGGTAAAAAAAATCAAACAAATGTGATTTTTCATGTTCCTTTAAGTTCTCTGTCTCAGGGTCTTTAATAAAACCCCATATTTATATCTGCACTGATGCTCTGTGGCCTCTGCACTCATTAAAATACAGCAGGGAACTCTTTAAAATGTTTGAGTAAACACATACTGATGAACTATAAGTGCTTGGTGCTTTGGCATATGATGATTCTCTTTCAGTATTAAGAGCCACTCAGTCACTTCCTGCAGATTACTAAAATCCATTTAACTAGATGAGCTTCTGCTTCTAGATATTTATTCTTTACTTGAACAAATAAGCAAGTCAAACTACATATCAGTTATTTAAATAATACAGCACTATTATTTTGACTCTTCTTTCCCTTCTTTATACATACATACATACATACATACAAATTAATCTCTTGTGTAGTGAGGCACAATTCCATTAGCTTCTGAGGAGTTGCAGCTGCTTACAGCAGGGCAGAATTTGGTCTGTTGTGTGCCCTGATTATTACTAATTTATACAGTCCCTTCATAGCTGTGAAGGTTAAAGTGGGCTCACTGCACATCATTCTGCTTGAAGTAGTTATGACTTCATGTCTTTTGGGAGAGTTTAATGAATCTCCTAGGGGTTTATTGCTTAAGGTTTAATTTTTTGCTTTTTCTACTCTAAATTAGAATCTGTACTTGAGATAAAAAAAAATTAAACCACCCACTCAGCTAATGAAAATGCATGTGTAAAAGAAAGCAGATTTCAGTATTCCAACCAGGAACAGGTGGAAGGCATTGGGGCATTAAAATATGTATGTATTTATATATGGCCCTGGTCTGATCTATCCAGATAGCTGCAGACAGAGCTGAAATAATTTAAACCTAACTGAGTTGTTCATTTTCTTATAATGTTGGTGAAGTCAGAACTGATCACTTTAATTTTCATGGGGATGGGTGTAAAAGGCTAGTTTGGTATTATGTATATATGCTACAGTACATAACATTGGGCCTGATTCTGCTCTTACTTACATAAGTGTAAATCAGGAGTTGAAATCAAGGGGGTTACCCTGGAGTGAAACAGATTCAAAACCCAGATGTGTCATGAGCCTCAGAAATTCTGGTACCCACACATGATGTAAATCACCAGTTTATGAATGTCAGACTGTTTTTGCTGAAAACTCAGCAA
Organism: Caretta caretta; assembly: GCF_965140235.1. Classification (NCBI taxonomy): domain Eukaryota; kingdom Metazoa; phylum Chordata; order Testudines; family Cheloniidae; genus Caretta; species Caretta caretta. The sequence goes on along the minus strand of NC_134216.1, from coordinate 47,650,842 downwards.
TCCCTGAAAGCAATCCTAACCTAACCTCAGAATCCTTGTAAAGCCATTTAAAAAATTCAGGTGGTTAATATCTACTTCCACAAAGAGCTGCAGGCGAACATGTGACTTGCTCCTGCTGTTATTGACATCAGTCGCACAACTGTTGGTGACTTCAGAGGAGCAGTATTGGTCCTTTAAAAACATTGCTTACCAAGAATATCCCCAAGGGCCTGATTTCTGCAAGGAATGCTGAGACTAAGGTTACCAATTTTGGTTGGATGTATTCCTGGAGGTTTCATCACAACATACTTTTAAATTAAAGATTAATCTTTAATTTCTGGAGCCTCCGGCAACCCTAGCTGAGACCAGGACATATCTGTACTCATGTCAGAACAATATAGAGAAAAAATAGCTTGGTTTCTATGGCTGATTACTTAGATTGTAAACTCTTTGGGACAGAGACAGTCTTTTTGTTTTTTGTCTGTAGCGCGCATAGCACAATGCAGTCGTGGTCCATGCCTGAGCCACGATGCTGGTGATGATAATATGGTACCTTTATACTTTAAATGGATTGTAAGAGTTTTGCTGCAAATAGCATTTTAATTTTTTAACTCCATAAATTTTAATCAAGAGTGATCCAATACTGAGTACAGGTCTAATAAAAATCATAATGAATGGACATTGGCTCCACATTACATTTAATTAATTAACCTTTATCTTAGTGTCTCACTGGAACCACAGGGATAGGAAATATAACACTTTTTCACAAAAGGGGCACAAATATGAAATTATTTCTGAAGGGCGATTCAGATTTACTGAAACTGATTCTCAATTTAAATGCACTTCTTCAGCCAAAAGCTTGCACTGCTACATTAGCTTGAAAAAAGTCGAGATAATAGTTTTAATAAAATTATTTTAAAAGGAATGAAGTGGCATATTTCATTTTAAAGATATGCTTTTCTCTTGTCATATAATCCTGTGGTTCACTTCAGCATTGAAAGAAAATAAATTGCCGTCTCTGAAAAAGGAAAATTCATCTTTGAAAAACCTATACGCCTCAGGTCTGGATAGTTTTCAGGGGATTAATTTTTCTCCATTAGCCTCAAAGGACTTGTCTGGTCAAGTAGGAAGAAAAGGGTTATGGCTCCTTTAATAGTTCACCCCCTCTTGTGGGTTGGGGGGGGTTGGGGGCATCATCTGAGCTGCGGGCTGGCAGGAGGAGCTCAGGTAAGCCAGTGGTTCTCTGTGGACCAGGTGGAGGGTATGTATATTCTGTTCTGCCAGACAGAACCCTCTCCCACATCAGTTGCTCCAGCACATGGGATTGCTTTAGGCCAGGTTTTTGTGATCTCCTGTGGCCATTTCACTGATCACCTCTTTTGAGACTGGTAAGGAATTTTTCCCTCACTTCCAGATTGGCTGAAGCAGGATTTTTTTGTTTTATTTTCACCTTCCCCACAACAGCTCCAGGACTTGCCTAGGTACGTTAGGAGGAATGGTTCAAGTTGTGACAACTTGGCAGGTGCCCAGTGCAGGTACTCGTTCCATAGGCGGTCCGGTTCCCTGATAAACTGGAATGGGAAGTGGACTTAGGGGAAGGCATCCCCTAAAGAATCTGGGGAACAGGATTAGGGCTTCTAATATCTGGCACTGTGAGAAGATAAGTCCCTTTACCCTTATATGAGGGGAGAGTGGTGGGATCCCAGTAACAGTCTGGGGACAGCTGGGGGGAGGGGGTGCTGATAGCAGCCTTCCCCCAATAGGTGCAAATGATTAAGGAAGGAATCATGACCTGCGCTGTACAAGTTATTACCAGGTAGCTCTCAGAGGAGTTCAGTTAATAAAGTTGTGGCCTAATTAAACCACATCCCATGTATCTTGCTTTTCTTCCTGTATGTCTGGGACAACAGTGAACTGTCATTGATAAGACTGAAGTTTCATTGCTCTACATGGTTAGCTTAAGCAGGCTCAGAACTGAGTTTCCCCCATCAATGGGAATGGATGGAATCTGATGATCAAATAGCTTAGTAGTATAAATTGATTGCCATGGACACTTAAATGGAAGCATTTAACTTTTGGGTGTATCCACGTTTGTAATGCATAAGCATGTTCTCAAAACCAAAATAAAAAAACATGGGGGAATATGTTTGGATTTTTCTAATGCTATAGTTACCACCTTCTAGCTGGCAAAAACGATGAATCCTCTCTAAACAAATGAAAGCAATAGAGCTTTAGTTTAAAAACAAAAGCAAAATCTGAGGCTAAAATGTATTGGAGGAGAAAATAAAAATGAAAACAGGAATTGAAGCTAGGTATACAGAAGGCTAACATTTCACTGCACCTTGTTGACAGATGATTGTTTTTAAAGGGCAGGCCTTTTAGAACTAAAACAACTTCTTGCTAATATCGTTGGTTATGTATAAATTAGAGACACAACCTTCATAGGTATAATCATAATTTTTTTAAAAAATATTTGTGCTGATAATTATTGAGGTCCTCTGATTTTACTGAAAGTTATCTTAATTATCTCCTCTTAATATGTTACAAATTCATAATGTTGTAAAAATGCACTGCTCATTACTACTATCTGTGTTCTAAAAACAGATGCTTTTTAATAGAAAAGAGACAAGATAAAGGTTTCCTGCTTGCGCTATGGACAACTGTATTATTTCCTAAACTCCAGATAGAATACAGCGACTAAAATAGTTGCTAGATTTTTATGAATCCAAGAACATATAATGATGTGTTTATTTTGGTTTTTTTACAGATTAAGATGCCTGGTCAAGCAACTGGAGAAAGGTGATGTTAATGTGGTGGATTTAAAAAAGAATATTGAATATGCAGCATCTGTGTTGGAAGCAGTTTATATTGATGAAACCAGGTAAGTCTTCAAGGGGGAAAAACAAGACTTTTATGATGGGGGCTTATATTGGACCATTGGTGTTTGCTCTTAATTCCAACTGACATCAGCTGGTGCTTAGCAGAAGACATAAGGACAGAATATGGCTCTTAGGTCTTAAGAGCAAGTGAAGGTATTTAAGATTCAGGGGATCAAATGTCACCTTCTGGAGAGCTTGCTCAGTTCCCATTTACTTTAATGGGAAAATGCGTGAAGCACAATCCTATGTCATGAGAATTTATGGATGGGTATAACTGAAAAATCCAGCAGCCAGATTCTGATACTCTTCATCACTGTGAAGGGTACTTTACAGCACAAACATGCCTGTTGAAGAGACGGAGAGTTGTTGTCAAGTGAAATGCTAATGAAGCTAAGTCTGAGAATCGTATTCTGGCCCACAATAAAGAACTTGAAAAACTAGGATTTGTTTTATTCTATTTTTCACAAATATAAAAACTTGATGATTGTTACTAGAATTATTACTTGCAATTATTTTTTTCAATGGTTTGACTTTAATGAGACTGTAAATTCTAAATATTCCTATATGTGACTTCTTGAAATAATTCTAAGACTTGCCCTGTAAGTGAAGTTAAACTAACTGTAAGGCAACTTTCTGGTGTTTCCCTAGGTCTTATATTTCTTTTAAAGTTTTAAAGTTTAAAAGTTTTCTCCTTTTAAAGTTTTCTCCTGAACTGAATGTGCTTCCAAGAATGCCTGTCAAAGCTTCTCCAATATTATTTGGATGTCCAATGTGTGTCTGGTCCTGTTTCCTTATTCAATTTAAGAATGCCTGACCTTTTAATAATCATTTCAAGGACCTAACTCATCTCAATGTGCTTAATACACGATTGGAAGGCACTCAGATACTATGATAAGCGCAGCATATGCACCTTTATAGAATAGAATAGCTTCTACGTTTAGAAAGATGGATGGAAATTCTCATGTAATATTTCTGTTCCCTTTTCCTTTAATTTCCTTCACATACCAAGAATTGCACATCTATAATTTTGAAGGCTCTCCCATGGGGGGGTTGTGGGGCTTGCTCCGCTTTGAAAAATGAGCAAATGAAATCACTGCAAAATAAATTGACCTTCAGCAGCAGTCTGTGCACCATTCACAGGAGTTCACATCACAGACTAATTCTTGCATCAGAAGGAGCCAGGCAGGATTAGCTGCTGCAGTGTCCTATTCCTGTCGTTAGCATGTGCATATTCCTGTAAGGGGTTGCAAAGCTACAACGCCAGAAGAACTTTACTGAGTAGCCTGTCAGCCATTACACAGCACTGAGAGGCACTTTCAAAAGTTCCCGGAATGTCCCCAGTTGGGCAAGGTACTTAAGCACAGGACCTAATGTAAAGCACCTTAGGAGTCTCGTTGACCTCTGTCCATGTGCTCTAAGGAACATTGTGCTTTTAAGTTAAATATGTGCTTAAATATTTAGCTGACTTGGAGGTGTAATGAGCATATACAAAGCTAAGACAAGTCCCAGAGCCTACCCTGAAATGCTGACCCTAGAGCTACTACTGGCAAACCATCTGCAAAGATGCTGAGGTAGAGGGCTTGAGGCTCAGGCCTTGTCTCCATGAGAAAGCTACACCAGTTTAATTTAATTCATTTTATACTGATTTAGTTAAACTGGTGCAAACCCCTTTGTGGACATTTACTTCAGTTTATCTTAAATCAGTTCCTAATTGACTAAAGCTAAACCAAAATAAACCTGCTTTAAAGTGAACTGAGTGTCCACTCACGGCTTTTGGTTTAACGAAGGCTGTTTAAAAATCACACCCTTTAGCCTGTGTGGGTTCCTCAGGTGAACAAGCCCTCAGAAAAGTATGCTGCACATTTCTTTGGGCTATGCCTTTCCCAATAATAATCGATGCTGTAATATTGCAATGCTGCTCATTTCCCCCAGGACAGAAAATTTTGTTTCTTAAAAAGAACAGGAGTACTTGTGGCACCTTGGAGACTAACCAATTTATTTGAGCATAAGCTTTCGTGAGCTACAGCTCACTTCATCGGATGCATCCAATGCAAGCTTATGCTCAAATAAATTGGTTAGTCTCTAAGGTGCCACAAGTACTCCTTTTCTTTTTGCGAATACAGACTAACATGGCTGCTACTCTGAAACCTTTGTTTTTTAAATCTCTCCAGCATGACGTGCCCACTGCCAGTGATAAACAATTATTTTCTCATGATTGCTTGCGCAGCTCACTTGCCCAGGAATCTTTAGAAAGTTCTTTACCACTTTACTTCAAAGGGGAGCATGCAGTTCATAGTGATTGGTTCTTCTATTGCTACATGGCCAAACAAAGCATGTAATTCCCATTAGCAATAATGGGAGATGTGTTAATGGATTTCAGCATAGTGAGCCGTAGACAAAGGCATAAAGCACTGCAGCTGAGGGGAGAGTATTCTCGCCATCCACTTCTCAAACGCTGTGGTTAGAGGGACATACCATTCCTAACTCAGTTCTCAGTAGGAGTACCATGACTACGTACATAATGTGAGTTTTGCCTCCTCTCAAACATGGGGTACTGTAGGGATATGAACAGAGCTATTATAATGAAGTAGCTAGGCCTTTATGGCTTTGTGTGGAAGAACATCACAGAGCAGGTCTAAGCCCCCATGATGGCTAGCAGGTAGAATTCCATACAAATAGCAGGATAACATGCCACACAAACATATTCTGTGGCTGGAACAGGTGCATTACATTTAGTGTTAGCAAATCCTCAAATGAGTTAGTCACCATTAGGGGGCTAGCAGGCTTATTATGACTGCCCAAATAAGAGCAAATATATGTAATTTCACACTGGTTTGGAAAATTCCCATTCCCTGCAGGCTACTTTTCTAAGGAGACTATTTTATGTCCTGAGACTATTAAAATACTTTCAAGAACTGTAACTAAATCTTTGAATAAAGGACTTTTTGCTCTTCTCTGACTTTATGCAAAGCAACATTTATTCTTAAAACAATTCTCTGTATTGGTAATCTCATATTTCAGAGCACTAAATTAAAAGAAACCTGAGCTATTTTTCTTTCTTTTTTACTCTAGTGATAATTTGTATTCTCAAATGCAATTTCAAAATGAGTACTGACCTCAGTTCCAAACCCATCAAGTTCTGGCAGCATTCCCTTTTATAAATGTATGCCCAGCTGTAAAGCAGCCCTGCCAGTATTTTGTATTATACACAAACACATACATATAACAGCTTTTCTTACCTATGTTTCTAGTGGCTCATTAAATAATAAAAAGAAATTTACTTTTCATCATTTATTATTTGTTTACTTATTGTGTGTGTGTGTGTGAGAGAGAGAGAGACAGTTTGACCCACGATGTGTACACAATCTGCTGCCCAACCCTGAGCCAGTTCACAGCCGTATATTTACAAAATATTCTCTCTGGAGCTCCTTAAAGTCTTGATTCTGCACCACTGAAATCAATTTGGAAATTAAAAGAGCTATTGTTCAGCACAGGGAACTGAAATCTCCATTATAATGTATTCATAATAATACTAGCTCTTTTACATAGCACTCTGCCATGGGTAATGCAGAAAAGGTAACTGCATTTTAATCAGCCTTAGTGGTAAACTCTGTTCCAAATCCTCAGTATAAAGTTTTTAGGCATAATTCATAGACAAATTCTCTCCAATCTTTGGGGAGGAAATCTGCTATATGGCAGGAATGATAAAATATTAAGTCCCCGTGAATGAAATAGGAAGAAACAATTCTGTGTGGTCACAGTTACTACCCATCCAAGCAGGTGCTTTGCCCCACACAAGGTTTCTCCAATGAGAATTTGGAATGGAATTAAATTTATCTATTAGCAGATTAAAAATAATAGCCTAGATCATCAAAGGATGGGTTAATCCCTCCTTCTTGTAGTACTCTGGAAGCGTTTAGTCCCAGATATTTTGAGTCTGAATATGCACTTCTTAATAATGCAAATAGACTTCAACAAGAGATTTGCTTACTTAAGGACTGCAGCAGAGGGTTCTTTAATTAGCACTACTTTACTTAGTAGATATTTGTCAGCAGATACCTTTATCGGCAAATACACGTTGTGTTGAATCCAAACTCAGTCCCTTCCTGGGATTTCATTTATTAACAGAAAAACTTACAATAAAATAATGTAGGCCCTGATCCTGCAAATATGTAACATGTAGCCAACCTGCTGCTCTTACACAGAGCACAACTGAAATCAGTGGGGCTCTGCATGCCCAATATTCCTCCTGTGTGCTACACATTACAAGATGAGCCCCATGAGGTTCAGTTCAAACTTTTTGCCCCAGACTTCACTGCTCGTAGGGTTCCTCCCTCCAGACTGCTCATCCTATATCCTTTGTAAGAGCCACTCTTACCTCTCATATCCAAATGAGGTAATGAGCCAGCAAAACCCACCCAACCCTTCCAAGCAGAATCAACACATGCTAACAGGATGGGGTGTTCTTGGTGAACGCTGCCAGCCTGTTATGCTATGACTTAAGGAGCTATTGCTATCCATATTTGTACATTATACTTCATTCGAGTCAGAGGAGAAGACTGGGTCTCCATAGAAAAGTTGGGTGTATATTTCTGTAAGTAAAATTGCCAGAACCTTGTCGGTTTATTTACAGGATGCAACACATATTGAAACTGGGCTTTAGAATGAAGCTGTTTAATACAGTAAGAAGGAAATCTTTCAGGTTCTCCTGTTTTCCTTCTGTCTGGTTCCGTGTTGCTCTACACGTTATCGTATAATCCGAGAATGTGGTAGAAAATTCTTCCTCTTAAGATTTTACTATCCTTTTCCAAGAAATATGCTAACAGCTTCATTTATGCAGTGCTGAAAGTAGTCATCTTAGAAAGTAGCCTGGCAGTTGGGAAAGCCTTTCAGAGCTATGTGAAATTGTTTTCCTTTTGGGCAGCGATTGTAAATGTCTCATTAAAAAAGCTGAAGCCTTCAATCTTCAAAGGAAGCTTTTGACAGTTCCTGAGTGAGTGAGAAATCTTAAAGCAAAAAGAAGTCAGAATGTGTCCATGGTAGGAAAGCTGGTTTATTATGAGTTTGGTAGTCTGCCACTCCATTTTAAATATTCCTGTGTTACTCTTTTAATATCCAAGTGGGAAATGAAAAACATAACAATGAAAGTAAGTTTCTTAAAGTCACCATCATTTTGTAGTGATACCTGTTTAAGTTTACTGATTTTTGCTATTCTGGATCATTAGAAGTTGCTGCAAAAGTTTCTATTTTAAAGAGAAATGAAAATGTCAGTAACTGAATAAAAGAGCTGAAGTCTTAATTATCTGCTGAGAATACAGATTCAACAATGCTCCTGTGAAACTGCCATTTTGTACTCTGATGTCAACATGTCTCTCATGTTAAACAAGGTTAACCTGAGCCCCGGGTGCTGCAAAAAGTAGTGCTGGTTATTCGTGAGGTCTTCTCTCTTTAGTATTTAACCAATGCCCCAGGAGAGCGTGAGGGAGAACTGGAGGTTTTATTTTTCAGGAAAGACATAGGATCTGATTCTTCTGCCATTTAAACATGTTTTTGCTGGGATTCCATCTGAGACCTTTTCCACTGGGCTTATCCAGAACATCTTTTCCAGTTCTGGGTGAACACGTCATCCAGTTCTCTGGGATCTAAAAAGTCAGTTCGAATCCAGATTTTGTCACTCAGGCTTCTTTATTTGGCATACAGTAAAGCTATGCTGAGGTGATCAGACTGAAGCATAGGTGGTGGGTATAGGACATACCACACATCCAAAGTTAGACAGAAAACCTCTTTCTTTATATATATTTTCACAGTACATTGCATTTACTATACATTGCATCACACAGTTTGGGACTGGTTTGGTTACTTTGAAAGAACGAATCCCTGCGCAGCATGCTCTGCCCATGCATTTTCCATGTGGAATCTGATCTTTAAATTCCAGATTTGTTGTCCATTATCCCTATCATTAAGATAGGGGTGGGCAAACTACAGCCCGTGAGCCGTTTTAAGCCAGCCCGCGAGCTCCAGCTGGGGAGCAGGGTCGGGGGCTGCTCCACACAGCTCCCAGAAGCCACGGCATAGCCCCCTTCTGGCTCCTATGTGCTCCAATGGCCCCAAGTGGCTCCCAGAAGTAGCAGCATGCCCCTTCTCCGGCTCCTACGTGGTGCCTGCGGATGGGGCAGTGTGCAGAGCTGCCTGGCTGTGCCTCCGCACAGGAACTGAAGAAGGGACATGCTGCTGCTTCCGGGAGCCGCTTGAGGTAAGTGCCACTGGGAGCCTACACCCCTGAGCCTCTCCCCGGGCCCCAACCCCATACCCAAGCCCTAATCCCTGTCCCTCCCTCCAAACCCCTTGATCCCAGCCCAGAGCACCCTCCTGCACCCCAAACCTCTCATCCCCAGCCCCACCCCAGAGCCCGCACCCCTTCCCACACCACACCTCCCTACCCCAGCCCGGAGCCCTCTCCCGCACCCTGAACTCCTCATTTCTGGACCCACCCCATAGCCCGCACCCCCAATCAGAGCCCTCAGCCTCCCACACCAAACCCCCAATTTTCTGAGCATTCATGGCCCGCCATACAATTTCTTTTCCCAGATGTGGCCCTCAGGCCAAAAAGTTTGCCCAGCCCTGCATTAAGGTGTTCCTGCTTATCTTAGCTGGCATGGACATCCTGACTCCAGCATACTGCTTGTTATGCCTCTGTTTACAACTTAACTTTCCATTCACCTTCCCAATCACACCCACTAAGGCGACAGCTGCACTTCAGCACTTACAGCGGCGCAGTTGCACAGCAGGTGGTGGAGACGCTCTAAGTCGATGGAAGAGTCCATGATAGTGCTGAGCCACATTTTTTTGACCAAAACCTTTTTCGATGAAAAATGCAGATTTGCTGACTCTGAAATGTTTTGCGAATTTGTTGGTTTCATCAAACCTGTTTATTCTGAAAAAACAAAATCAGAAAAAATCAAACTTTTGGCATTTTGAAAATGCCACGTTTCATTTTTTTGTATGAAATCATTTTAATTTTCAAAATTTCCCTTTCATTTTTTTTGTAAAAATCAGAAGTATTAAAAATGTTCAAAATCTAAACAAAGCACTTTGATTTTTGTCTAAAATAAATATTTTGTTCCACCTGAAATGAAACTTTTAGCCTATTTGCAGAACATTTTGAAAATTTTTGTTTTCGGGCCAACCTGAAACAATAAAAAAAAAAACCCCACAACTTTTCAAAACTTCTAATGAACTGAAAAATCTGTGCAGCTCTAGTTCATCACCTGATATTATAGGGCATTTACAGTCTCTATTTTCACAGAACATATAAATTGTGAAGTCCAGTTGACTCTCTAGTCTAAGCTATAAAACAACTGATTTTATCCTGAAAACAAAGTGATGCATTTTCATAGACTCATAGCATGCAAAAACAGATGTGCTAGTACTAATCCCTCTGTGAAGTCATCAGCATAGTGATCTACATTAGGACATCTCTTTGCAGGACTGGTGAAATCTTAATATCTAAAATAGATTTAGATATTTACTTAAATTTAAAAATCATACTGCCCCAATCCCTCCACCCCAAAAGGTTGACTGATTAAGTCATTAATTTCTAAATGAAGAAAACAATGTGTATCGCTTGGCACAGTATCTATCCATGAAAAATAAGAAGGCTTAGTGCTCAGCAGTGCTAATTCATTTTAGAGGAGATGGGTAATATATTCAAGCAGATTGTGGTTTAAATTATGAATACCTAGAGAAATAAATCTGTCTGAGATTTCAACAAGGATGAGCAAATATCTGAAACAGATGTTTACTGTGAGTCCACTGAGGGAAGGATCCCCAGTCTGCATGTATTGTCCAAATGGCGAAATATAAACTAGATGACTCCTCTTTGTACTTGGGCCTGACGGATGGGTAATAGAATGTGATAAGTTCATAAACAAAACATTAAAATGTTGATCTACTTAAGTTTGATAATGCAATTCAAAACTACAGCTCAGCTGAGTTTGCCATGACTTCACAGTTCTATTCTCAGGCTCCATCATGTCACATGATGAATGTACTCTACCTGAAGTAGCCTTGCCAGCCATAAGTGCTTCATTCAAAGAAAATGATTCTGTGCATCCATCAAGAGAATTCACAAAAGATACTTCTTTGAAAACTGCTATTAAAGAAGCTTGTGTTGTCAAAAAGCTTTCAAGCCTTCTTAGCTTTACAAAAAATAATTAAAAAAAACCCTTTAAAAAGATCTTTTGTAATAAGCTGCAGGTTTTTCTGAGAGGTGAGTTTAACACAATTACTGGGGATATGAAACACCTCTAAAATAACTGCAAATCTAAGGATTTTAGCTACAATTCTGCAAATTTCCCCCCCTCCTCCCAGTTCATATATGATGTTTAGTAAACTGATCATGCCATTTTCAAGTAGTTACTGATTTTTACTAACTGAACATTATTACTAATTTTTTTTTATTTTTCAGTCTTGTCCTAATTAAACCCTCCATCTCTTTTATGATATCTTTCACTTGCCTGTTCCCTTCTCACCACCTTTGCATACTGCCTCCAAAGATCTTCCTTGTCTTCCCTTCCTTCTAAAATCTTGTGGGGGCCAACAAAAGGCAGTTTGATAGAACATTCAGATATTTGCATTTTAAAAACCTTCAGCCTTAACTTCTGTGAAATGAGCTTTTGAATCAGAGACGGCCCTGGGCCAGACACCAGATACAACCCTCTTGGACAGTTGGGAAAATTTGGGCTATAAATCTACACTTCTGAATAGAAAAGGCAGCTGAAAGAGGAAGGGGCATTTATCACACAAGTGAAATTTTTCACTAACTTCTGTAGCAATGAAATCCAGAATTAGACATTTTGTGTCCCACCACTACTTTATCACCATAGTGCTTGTAGTTCTCCATATCATCTTTGCCATTTATTGCAATTAAGTTACTGCCAATAATGTCAGGTCAACTCTTCTAAGCCTGCTCCTTGATACCTCTTAAGAGGCTAATATGGAGGTGGATTCTTCCCTGTAAGACTGATACGTTTGTTGCTTGGGCAAGAAAGTCCTATTTCTGCTTGAGATGGACCTCAATCACTGTTGTATTTGATCCAAATTCAATGGAAGTAAATGAGAGATTTTCAGTCGACTTAGGATGGGGACATAGAAGAGGCAGGTATGAAGTATTCGAGAATTGGATACGACTGTGTAAGTTAATTTAGGGAGAGAACTGTTAAGCCAGTAAAATTCATGAAAGGTCATGGATGGTGGTTAAAAATGTGAGTGAATTGGCCTTTTGGACTATAAGTACTTTATCTTCCCATGGGTTCTTCAGTTCTCTGTATGAAAAGTACTTTGTTTTATAAACAGTTTCCAGGGGTTGATTCCTGGCTTAATCGGTTGACTGAGTTGAAGAGCCAATTTCCACCCACTATGCATAACAGTGGGTGCTGTGGAAGCCACAAAATATATTTTACTGAATTAGAATTTCAGTATCTTCACAGGCGGTATGACAGATCAGCAGTAAGGGTTTATTTTTTCACCATCAGATAATTTTAAGTGGTTTAAATTTGGACTCATTTTCTTATCTCTCCTCTCCTCCATAGTACATTTTATGTATTCCTAAGGGAGAAAAAATGTACTTCTGACTATTCCATTATTATATTTAAAATTCTAATTAAATGAAAAGGCTGGAAATTAGCAATACTTGGAGTTTGAAGAGTTACATTCTGTAAAAAGCATTCTACCATGACAAATAGATCAAGTTGTTAGTTATTCTAAGTACAATATTAATTTGTCTCTCATTTTTACAGTACGTTTTAAGTGCTCTGTGCCATATTCTCTGCTCAGTTTTTGCACATCATTCCCACTACTGTCAATGGGAGTGCCACCTAGGGAATGAATGTAATTAAATGCAAAATCTTAACACACCCACATTCCACATACTGTATATATTTAATATAAGATATTATATATGTGCACAGTGCAAGAGAATTAATGTTACATAAATAAATGAAATCTTAGATTTAGCATTTCCTGACTTTTTGTGTTTAGCTAATTTAATGTTGCATTAATATAGGGGATTTTTGGTTAGTTTTTTATATTATTTAGTTTTATGTAGAGAAAATATTACCTGTCCATGCATACTAAAATTTAAATAATTTCAACAAGGCTTTGAAGTTCACACCTCCCAGATATTAATAGGATTCTGGGGAGCAGTGTCAACAACTTAGTGAGGTGAATAGGATAGAGGGGAGTAGCAGGCTCACATCTCTGCTGAAGTTATTTGGCTGGATACGTTTTTCTGCAAGACTGACTTTACAAGGCAGTTGCACAACTGAAACAGTGAGAGAGACCCTTGATTCCCTATTCTGCAAATGCTTATGCATGTGAACATAAGATAAGAATATAAGAACATAAGAATGGCCATACTGAGTCAGACCAACGGTCCATCTAGCCCAGTATCCTGTCTGCCAATGCCAGGTGCCCCAGAGGGAATGAACAGAACAGGTAATCATCAAGCTATCCATCCCCTGTTGCCCATTCCCTGCTTCTGTAAAACAGAGGCTAGGGACACCATCCCTGCCCATCCTGGCTAATAGCCATTGAGTATTCCCATTGAGGAAAGTTAACTCGAGTGAGTATTCCCATTGAGCAAAGTTAAGCTCGAGGGTACAGCTGGGGGAAAATTTCAGGACAAAACTTTTTTTTCCCCACTAAAAATGCAAATTTAGCAACAATGCAATGTTTTGAGGATCATTTTGATGCCATCAAGTTGCTCATTTAGGGGTGCAAAGAATAATCAGTTAAGAAAAAATCAAAATGTTTCATTTTGACATTAAAATGTTTTGATTTTTTTGTATGAAACAACTTTTCATTTCAAAATTTCCTTTAATTTAGTTTTTTTAAAAAGTTCAGAAACATTTCAGTGAAACCAAAACAAAATATTTCAATTTTGTCAAAATTAAATGTTTTGTTTGACCCAAAATGATATGGTTTTTTTCTTGTTTTTAGCTTTTTGATTCTCTGAAAATTTCAAAAATTATTTTTTGGTCTGACCTGAAACTATATTTTTTTTCAACTTTTCGAAATTGCCAACAAGCCTCGTTCGCCTAGTTTTACTCAAGGTTCTTCTCACATGTCTCCTTAAGTAATACGTGTGTATGCTTGCAGAATCTGACCCTTAATATGGAGGCTGAGGATGCACGTTTTACAGTCACTGTCCTGCAGATCATCCCAGCATCAGTCTCTGGGTTTTTGAGGCCAGGAAAGTAGCGTGCACATGTGTACACACACACACAATCACGCACAAAAAACCTAAGGCTTTCATTAAGATCTGCTACTTTTTAGCATGAAAATGAACATGAAATGAAAATTTTACACAAACATGCTCAGAAGTGATTGTTCAGTTTGATCTAACTTTCTGATTTATAATGTTTTTTCTTTTTCTTTTCATAAGTAGTAAAGGGCCTGGTCCTCACTTGTTCCAAGCAAAATTTTGAGGTTTTTCCTGAGTTATTGATAAGTGAAGAAGTCTAAAAACAAATTTTGTAGTAGTAGTGTTTTCCCCTTTCACTTTCCAGTAACTCAAAAACAGCTGCAAGGATTTTCCTCAAATCAAAACAAATGAAAGTCATCACCTCTAGTCTGTGAATGAACCTGGACAGTTTCAGCCCCAAAGGAGATTTTTTTCAGGAAATTAGAAGCAGATGCACAAAATCCTGCCAAATTTTAACTCACAAAACCTATGTTCTGTCTTAATCTTTTCTTTTAACAGTCATTACTTCTTTCTGTCTCCACTTTGTAAATACTCTTTTTGCACACACATAGCTAAGCCATGTGCTTTGAATCCTGCCTCCTAGAATTCATTATGAATAATATTTCATTGTCTCTGTCTTCTCTTGTGACTGCAGAGGTGTTGAGAATAAAGTTGACAACTCTAGGGATTAATGCTGGTTCTGTTTTTCCCTGTTTATTATGTAATGTCTTAACTCCTTCAGAATAAGACCATGAAAAAATCTTTTGCTTTAAGCTCTTTGATCTCAACAACTCTAGTACAACTGAGGTTTTCTATGCCCTCATTTTGTTGTGCTTATGGTACAGTTCCATCATGCTGTTCTCAGTGTTGCCCAATTCTTCACGTTTTCCTTGACTGTATGCACTACTGTATGTGAGATACTATACTAGTTGGATGTTGTCTTTTCAAGAGATTGTACCTCAAGCTTAGTTGAAATATAGATTCATAGATTCATAGATATTTAGGCCAGAAGGGACCATTATGATCATCTAGTCTGACCTCCTGCACAATGCAGGCCACAGAATTTCACCCACCACTCCTAAAAAAGACCTCACACCTATATCTGTGCTATTGAAGTCCTCAAATTGTAGTTTGAAGACCTCAAGGAGCAGAGAATCCTCCAGCAAGTGACCCGTGCCCCATGCTACAGAGGAAGGTGAAAAACCTCCAGGGCCTTCCAATCTGCCCTGGAGGAAAATTCCTTCCCGACCCCAAATATGGCGATCAGCTAAACCCTGAGCATATGGGCAAGATTCATCAGCCAGATACTACAGAAAATTCTTTCCCGGGTAACTTGGATCTTACCCCATCTAAAAACCCATCACAGGCCATTGGGCCTATTTACCATGAATATTTAATTACCAAAACCATGTTATCCCATCATACCATCTCCTCCATAAACTTATCGAGTTTAATCTTAAAGCAAGATAGATCTTTTGCCCCCACTACTTCCCTCGGAAGGCTATTCCAAAACTTCACTCCTCTGATGGTTAGAAACCTTCGTCTAATTTCTAATCTATATTTCCTAGTGGCCAGTTTATATCCATTTGTTCTTGTGTCCACATTGGTACTGAGTTTAAATAATTCCTCTCCCTCTCTGGTATTTATCCCTCTGATATATTTATAGAGAGCAATCATATCTCCCCTCAACCTTCTTTTAGTTAGGCTAAACAAGCCAAGCTCCCTGAGTCTCCTTTCATAAGACAAGTTTTCCATTCCTCGGATCATCCCAGTAGCCCTTCTCTGTACCTGTTCCAGTTTGAATTCATCCTTCTTAAACATGGGAGACCAGAACTGCACACAGTATTCCAGGTGAGGTCTCACCAGTGCCTTATATAACGGTACTAAAACCTCCTTATCCCTACTGGAAATACCTCTCCTGATGCATCCCAAGATGACATTAGCTTTTTTCACAGCCATATCACATTGGCAGCTCATAGTCATC
The DNA here is from genome assembly GCF_965140235.1 of Caretta caretta. Lineage (NCBI taxonomy): Eukaryota > Metazoa > Chordata > Testudines > Cheloniidae > Caretta > Caretta caretta. Next base: position 47,634,758 of record NC_134216.1, on the reverse strand, counting down.
CTATGATCAACCAATACTCCAAGGTCCTTTTCCTCCTCCGTTACTTCTAGTTGATGCGTCCCTAGCTTATAACTAAAATTCTTGTTATTAATCCCTAAATGCATGACCTTACACTTCTCACTATTAAATTTCATCCTATTCCTATTACTCCAGTTTACAAGGTCATCCAGATCCTCCTGTAGGGTATCCCTGTCCTTCTCTAAATTAGCAATACCTCCCAGCTTTGTATCATCTGCAAACTTTATTAGCACACTCCCACTTTTTGTGCCCAGGTCAGTAATAAAAAGATTAAATAAGATTGGTCCCAAAACTGATCCTTGAGGAACTCCACTGGTAACCTCCCTCCAACTTGACAGTTCACCTTTCATCTCCAACACGCATAATGTCTTTGAAGTACTCTTATGTATAAAGACAGGTTTCAGAGTAACAGCCGTGTTAGTCTGTATTTGCAAAAAGAAAAGGAGGGGGGTGGAGGGTGAGAAAACCTGGATTTGTGCTGGAAATGGCCCACCTGATGATCACTTTAGATAAGCTATTACCAGCAGGACAGTGGGGTGGGAGGAGGTATTGTTTCATGATCTCTGTGTGTATATAAAGTCTGCTGCAGTTTCCACGGTATGCATCCGATGAAGTGAGCTGTAGCTCACGAAAGCTCATGCTCAAATAAATTGGTTAGTCTCTAAGGTGCCACAAGTCCTCCTTTTCTTATGTATTCTTATGTATGACTATTCCACATTGGTGAGGCCTCATCTGGAGTACTGTGTCCAGTTTTGGGCCCCACACTTCAAGAAGGATGTGGATAAATTGGAGAGAGTCCAGCGAAGGGCAACAAAAATGATTAGGGGTCTGGAACACATGAGTTATGAGGAGAGGCTGAGGGAGCTGGGATTGTTTAGCCTGCAGAAGAGAAGAATGAGGGGGGATTTGATAGCTGCTTTCAACTACCTGAAAGGGGGTTCCAAAGAGGATGGCTCTAGACTGTTCTCAATGGTAGCAGATGACAGAACGAGGAGTAATGGTCTCAAGCTGCAGTGGGGGAGGTTTAGATTGGATATTAGGAAAAACTTTTTCACTAAGAGGGTGGTGAAACACTGGAATGCGTTACCTAGGGAGGTGGTAGAATCTCCTTCCTTAGAGGTTTTTAAGGTCGGGCTTGACAAAGCCCTGGCTGGGATGATTTAACTGGGAATTGGTCCTGCTTCGAGCAGGGGGTTGGACTAGATGACCTTCTGGGGTCCCTTCCAACCCTTATATTCTATGATTCTATGTATAAAGTTACTGTTTGGCAATTCTGAATTCTGCATTACACAGAGGACCTCCTGCTGAGCAGCCTGCTGGCGAAAGTCCCAGGTGCAGCTGAATTGATGCTAAACACCGTTTAGCTGCAAGTGTAAACCAGGACAAACTGTGTTCAGCATGACTTAAGAAATCATGCTTAAATCCTGCAGGGAGGTGGGTTTGGAGGCAGGTCCGGCTGGCATGTTCTCTTTACTTGCAGTGTTTAACCATATTTGTGGCAAAGGTGTTGAATACTTAGGTAGCCCCACTGTAGTCTTTCATGTGTGTCTCTGCAGTTTCTGAGTCTTAATCTCGGTGAGGTAGTGGAATACTATTCTCCTCATTGTACAGATGGGAAACTGAGGCACAGAGAGACACTCACTTGCCTAAAGTGACACGGGAAGTCTGTGGTGGAGCAGGCACTCAAACCCAGGTCTCGAAAGTTGTAGTCTAGTGGCCCTAGCTGCTGAACGGCCCTTCCTCTGGCTCCACGACTTGCAATCAAACCATGCTCAGCGTCCGTTGAGCTGCACTCGTTCTCTCAGCAGCAGGTAAATTCCCTAGAACAGACAAGGCCTGTGTGTCAAGCGCAACTGTTAAATGTGCAGGAGTATTAAGAAGGGGGAATAATATGAGTGTCCGTGAGGCTTTCCAACTAACCCATAGCCAATCCTGGTCTTAATTAACATGAGTTCCTCTTATCTGCTCAGTAATAACGTTCATTGGGGGGGAAAATCAATAATTCCTTGTTCTTTTATTGAAGTTTTGGAAGGAAATGGAGATTTGAAGTGTATAGGTAATTGGAGAGTACAAGTAAAAATGCTCTTTAGTGTGAAATTTTTGTATGTTAAATGGTGCCATCCACATGGGCGTACCATAGAGGTTACATAGATCAGTGATTACATTACAGTGATCAGTAATTACATCAGAGTGACCTCATAATACATCTGCTCTAGAATCGCACTGTTGTTGTTACTGCTATGTTTAGAGCAACAGTAGTAATAGTAAGAATGACCTGCACTTAGGAGAAGGGGCTGTACAATTTACTTAACATATTTAATGTAGTGATTTACTGCAGTGGGGTAGGGCACAAAAAGCAGCTGCAAAATGACCCAGGATAAAAAGGAAAAAATTGGTGTCAAAACAAATTGCAGCTCAGCCAAATCAAAAACGGATGGTCGTAGGGTCAAAAAGAAAATTTCATCTACTGTTATGTAAGTACTATATTAATATTTCTAGTTGATGCACACTTCTGTTCAATTGTTCCTTTTATCCCAATTCAATCACATTTGTACTTAAGTGCATTTTGTGAATAATAATTAAGCCAATCTAAAATTGTTTATAATATACTTTAATGAGATTTTTATGACTTGGGAAGTGTGTATCAAATTTGGTCAATTTTCAATGTTCATAAATGTCTGTACAGTGAAAGTGAAGTGAAATATTTACTTTAATGCATGTTCATGAGTCATAAGATCTGTATGTTATAGCATATAAATTTCCAGAGTCCTATAGCTCCCTAATGCTCGGGTATTTACTGGTGGCCTAGCTATTCACCTATATAAATATAATTAGATATCGTTCATTAGTACAACCAAGTGAATAGATTTGGAAGTAGGCAAAAATAACAGGTTTTATTAGACAAGGGTTGTGTATTTTACATCATAGGTATAGGGTGAATTACAATGAATAATCCACTTGTTAGAGTAAGGCTACTTATTTCTATTGTGCAGTATGTAACTAAGTTTAGTTTTCCTTGGGTTAACTCAAATTTATATGTTTGTTTATTCATCTATATATCCAGCCAGCCAGGTATCTAGATTCTTATATGGCTCTCTTTACTGTAGTCCCTCAGTGCCTCACAGTCATTAATGAATGTAACCAAAGGCCATTCATATTTCCATCACCAATGTGTACTCTGCAGAATTCCCTACTCTACAAAACCTTACTTCCCCAAAAGTCTTAGGCGTCTCTCTAAAACCCTTAGGAAAAAACAGTTTGTAGTGCATGTACTGCTGTAATTACAGCTCTGTGAATAACCAAATTTCGGGTTCAGTGGGTGAACTGAGGTGAAGGGGGGAGAGGAAATTTAAGGCAGACTTGAAACAAAAAAAAAGTTGTCCGTCAACTGAAAAACAAACAAAAAAATTGTTTCAGCTCAAACAAAACACTTTCTCCAATGTAAAATGAAACGTTTTGTTTGTGAGGTTTTGGGGTTTTTTTTACCTTTTTTACTTAAAAACAAAAATTCATTTTGAAAATGTCAAACAAAACATTTTAGATTTTTTTCCATAAGTTTTCCTGTTTTGGGGGGTTTTTATCAGCTGAAGCAATATGACAAATTAAACACACATTTGCAGAGTGTTTTGGTTGACCAGAATCTGCATTTTTGGGTTGACAAAAAGTTGAGTCCCAAAAGTTGTGCCCAGCACTAGTTATAATCACAGCTGATATTGTTTTTGTGCCACATCTAGGTCTGTGGCTTATTTCCTCAGAGCGCGCACTTATACCCACATGCGCCCACGCAAAGTCTTAGAGAAGAGAAGTGTTTTTGTAAAGAAAGGCAAAAACCCTTTGGACATAATAAAGAGTCCAGCTATCTTAGTATTTGGGTTGCAGGAAATGGTGTCGATATATCTGCAGCTCTTTCACTTCTGAGGGAATCTTTGTACGAAAGATGATATCCAGAATAAAATTGTATTGTTGGTACCGAGCAAATGCCTAGGCATGGTGATAGAGGGTACAGCTTTGCTGAAGATTACGTATTTAAGATAAGGCTTAAAATTAAGACTCCCATTGACTTCAACCTAACCATTTGTGGCTATCGAAGATCCCTGTTAACATCTGAGTAGTGTTGCTGTGCACAGTAATTCAGTGTTATCTTCATCCTCTAGGCAGCAGCTTTTTAGTGGTGGGAGAGTGATCTTCTTATAAACGGCTTGGAAAGCACTTTGAGGGCCTTTGGAGTGAAAGATGTATGGTATTATTTATTATTATTGTATTAAAATGGAGGTGGGTGAAGAAAAGGCAGCTTGAGCGTCAAAGATTTATACTGCTGAGGAGCTTTTAATTTTGTTTTTCTTTTTCTTTTACTTTTGTTTCAGTTCTGAACTAGAATACAAGTAAAATAAGTTGTAACAAATCCTAAGAAAAATAAAATAAGGATATGAATGTATATGGATAGAAATATGAATGAAACTACTTGCTATTAACATAGTACATAGGAGGGAGGACCCTCCTCAGAGACGACGACCCCACTGTATTAGGTGCTATACAAACAAAGAATATCTCTGCCCCAAAGAGCTTACAGTCTAAGCATAAGTCAAGAGACAACAGATGGATGCAGATTGATGGGAGTACAAGGAAACAATGAGATAATATGGGTTAGCATGATAGGCAGTGGTATCAAATGCACCAGTAACCTAAACATTGTCAAGGTTTTTTGTTTGTTTGTTTTTATAGGCATTACAGCAAAGGAGTGTTTTTAAGAAGCAATTTGAAGGAGGATAATGAAATAGCTTTGCAGATGTTAACAGGGAGTTCCTCCCTTGCAAGAGGAGCAGCACAGGAAAAAGCACAAAGGTGCTTGTTTGAAAATTTAATAAGTGTGCAAGGGAGACTGTTACCTGGGCCAATCAGAGGCAGGATTTAACATCTTGATAGTAAATGAGATGCAAGACGATGACAGCCTGGAGGAGTTTTAGCTGTGTGGTTAAATAGGAAAGGCCATATCTTAGAGATGTTCTGCAGAAAAAATATGTAAGATTTAGGCAAAGCCTGGGTGTGAGGATCTGCTGAGAAGTCTGAGTTGAAGATGATGCCTAGATTACAGGCCTGTGGTGGTGTTCACAGTGGTTGAGAAAGGAGTTGGGGAAGAGCTTGGGAGGAAAGTTTAAGAGCTCTGTTTTAGCCATGTTGAGTTGACAGCTAGATCCATGAGGAGATGTCAAAGAGTTTGGCTGAGATCCAGTTTGGATGGAAAGACAGGTCTGGAGTAGAGAGGCAGATCTTTGAGTCAACAGGTGATGCTTGCAGATGAGATTACCCATAGGTAAGGTTTAGAAGGAGAAGAAAAGGGGACCAAGGCTAGAACCCTGTGAACCTGCACAGAAAGTTGGAGGGCAGATGAGAAAGATCCTCCAAAGGGACCTGCTGAAGAAGGGATTAGAGAGGTCAGAGGAGAACAAGGAGAGAACAGAGCCATGGAAGTCAAAGGAGCATAACATTTCAAAAAGAACATGGTTAATGGTGTTAAAGGCACCTGACAGGGCAAAGTACTGGTTGTGAACTTTGACTAGGAAGAGGCCTTTGGAGACTTTGACAAGAGCAGTTTCAGTTGAGTGCAATGGGTGAAATCATGATTGGAGTGGGGTTTAGGATGGAATTGGAGGAGAGGAACTCCAGACAGCAATGGTAGATATTGAAGGTAATATATATATGAATGACTGATGCATTTCAAAGCATCCATTTAAAATGTTCATTCAGTTGGGTTCTTTAAAGAAACTAATAATGCATTAGGAAAACTTACTGATGTTTTACAGTCCTCTTAGATATCCCGGGAAGGGAGCTGTAGAAAATGTATAATAGCTGAGGATCTGGCCCAACACACAATGTCTGTATTACAGCCATTGGTTTCCTAGCTTGTTAAGCAGGAATGAGAACCATTTGGGATATGTTTACTCTACACGCCACTGGTGGCGGTGTGTAAGGTATATGTCTACATGCCACAGTGAAAAGCAGGCTGCATTCACACTTTGGAGTGCAGCTACATGTGTTAGTGAAAGGCTCTGGCAGAGGGCTGGCAACCTGGAAAGGCTTCAGCAGCTCCATGCCAGAGCCTTTCTCTGCTGCCGGGAAAGGCTCCAGCAATGGGGAGCTGGCAGAGCCTTTTCCGTCTGTCTCCCCCATTCCAAAACTTTTCCCCACGGGAGAGTCTTTTCCTGCAGAGGGGAAAGGCTCCAGCACCGGGAGGCAGTAGGACAACACACTGCTAAAAATAGCAGGGTAGACAGGGAAGCGCACCTTGGGGTGAATAGAGTGTGTGAACGGTGTTTACTCACCTATATACCCACACCCTTCAGGTGTGTCTTTACTCTACTTGCCTAGCCGTGCCCCATCGGTTACGTTGCTATTTATACCTGGGCTAGGGGGCAGGTATGTACTTCACATGCCTCCGAAACAAGCATGCAGTGTAGGTGTACCATCAAACTGTCTCTTGAATGTAAATTACCACCCAGATATCTCTCATGAGAAATAAGGGGTCCCATGAGAATTGGCGGAATGTGCCTTGAAACAAGGAGGGGGCAACTATACAGTAAAAAGAAACAACTTTTGTTAAAAAGGCAACTTTCTCCTGTTCCCTTGTTCCTGTGCTCTGTGTTCATATAGAAACTCCTCTTAACATCCATCACAAGCAGGCTAGGCCCTACCTTAGCAAGTGAACAGTAAAAATGGCCAGAGAAAATTAAATTTACAACCAGTTTCTAGTTTTTAATCTCCTTTCAGAGGAAAAATACCAAGCTCCCCCATCCCACACACAATGTCAGAGAAAATGGGTTTGTATGTGGTAGCTATGAAGAATTTGGAAAGTATTCAATTCTCCAGCCTGGAGGAGCTCTTTTAATGCTGTTTCACCATTCCTTGGGCTGGAATCCATTGTGGAAAAGGACTGGAAAAGTTAATAGGAATGAAACTGAGAGGACACAAACCAAGAGGATTCTAGAGAAATTACTCTCTAACTCTGTAGACTTTAATAGAGAATATAGGATTGGGGGGGAGCTGTCCAATAGAATTCTATAGCAGGTACAAAATTCACTATTAAATTCAATAGCTTTTGATGGTCCAACATATCTATAGAAAAGTTATTTTCTATGAAATTCTATAGGACTTCTGGGTAAAGGATGGGAACTCCAAACCCTGAACACTCTCAATACATGGCTTTAGCCATTGCTTTCAAGTTAATATGCTCCCACCCCCACCCCCACCCCCATGCTCCTGGCCTGCCCTCAAACTCTTCTGCACTAGCCTATACACAAAACTCTCCATTTTTGGTTTTTACCCAATTTCAAAAAAAAATCCCAGGTTTTGAAAAAACAGCCAGCTTTTACCCACTTTTTTAATCCAAATTTTGAAAATGCTTGCACTCTCCAGACCTGGTCCCCCCTCAGGTAACTTCCATTGGGCGGCAGCTGCTGCTGCTGCACAGTGGTGGAGCAGGATGGGCAAGGAGTTGGGTTCTGGCAGCAGAGACCACCTGACCACTGCAGTGACAAGCCTGCAAAGAACGGAAGGCCCACACTACCCCAACTCCGCCATCACCTTCTGTGCATATCAGGTAGCCCTCATCGCTCTGGCCGCTGGCCCTTCATTTTGGTTTTTACTGATTTCCCCCCCCCCATCTTTTCATTTTTTATATAAGTACAGATAATTCCCAGGAAACTTTAAACAAAATACAAACCAAAAACAAAGGCCATCTGTACCATACACGGGTGTGTGCTTGTTCTGCATCAGCCTAATTCTTATGAAGTTCAAGATCCACATTGTGTTATACTGAAGTGCCTTCTACAACTGTTAAATTGCAGGTGAATTTCATCCCATTTGAGAAATAATTTGAACACTTATAAAATGATTGAGGGACTATTAGATTTTTTTCCTGGTTATATAATACATATATCAAATGCCAAATAGTCAGGACTATAAACATTACAATTGCCCCAAAGATCTTTTATAATAAAGTCGAAGTATTGGGGATTTAAGTGGATTACACTGTAGTTTAAATTCGGGGAACAAGATCAATTTGTGCCTTCAATCCAGGGCCAGGGGGAGGGGCACACCCTGTTTATAAAGGCTCCCTGGGCTTTCACCCATGCCTAAGGCCGGCCCTGTGTGGGGGGTAGGTAAGTATTATCTTCCCTATTTTACAGATGTGCACAGAAAGTTAGGGCCTAAATATTCATACGTGTGTACATAGCAAAATCCATATTGAGGCATCTCTTACTTTCAGAGATGCTGAGCTGGATTTAGGTGCCTAAGGGCTTGCCTTCATTATGGGGGAAAGTTGCCCTAAGTTACACAACTCCAGCTGTGTGAATAATGTAGCTGGAGTCGACGTAGCTTAGGTCGACTTACTGCGGTGTCTTCACTGCGCTGCATCAATTGGAGATGCTCTCCAGTCTTCTTCCCTTACTCTTCTCAGGGAGCTGGAGTACCGGAGTCGACCGGAGAGCGCCCTGCCATTGATTTAGCAGGTCTTCACTAGACCCGCTAAATGGATCCCTGCTGCATTCATTGATCACCCTGTAGTGAAGACCAGCCCTAACTGAAGGAAGTGTGAAGCTGGGATTAATCTCCGGATCTTAATCACTGGCTTCTCCTGAAGACACGAGCAAGGGAAACTCTTTCTGGTTCCAACCCAACTCTGCTATTCCAGCGAAGCTCTTTCTCTATATCTTTTTTCAAAGAACATAGAATTAGCTTTTCTAACCTTTTTGATTACCTGAGAGCTTTGAGTGCCTGAGTTATTGTTATCCTTTGTAGTACAACACCTTTGCCACCACTACTGTTTTTTCCCTTATAATATGTTGTCCAAACCTGTGCACAGCAAGTACTCCAAATTTAGCCTCATCTATTTATTTATTTATATAATTCTGGAGGAATTTGTTAATGATGCATAATGGATGTGCAATTTTTGTGCTATTACCAACTGATGCCACACTCAGAGCTGTAGTAGTCTGAAATTGTTCAGATATTCTGAGGAAAAAATATTGACTTTCTAGAGGCATAGTATTTTGTCTAGGGCTTTTAGACAGTTATCACTCCAGTACAGAAGGCAAAACTTTTTTTTGACATAGACCCAGAAACAGACACAGGCACCATAATATAGTCAAATGTGGAGGCTCTGTTTTATGCCAGAGTCTCAATCTTCCCTCTTCCATGCTTGAGGTGAGAGATGAAATGAGGAGAGCCACAAGCTGTCCTAGACATAGAGGCAAATGCCCACCTTGCCATATTTTGATGGTTCAAAAAATCTACAGAAAAATTTCCATTTGCTATGAAATTCTATAGGACTTTTCTGTAAATGGTGGGGATTGCAAACCCTGCACACACTGTCAGCAGATGGCTATGGCCCCTGCATTCAAGTTACTGTACACCCAGCCACTGCACTCCTGGCCTGCCCTCAAACTCCCTTCTTTGCTGGCTTATACAGACCAATGCCTAAGCCGCCGACTGGATCATAGGGACCTCAGTCAGACCCTACCTAATCCACCGGCCACACTGGAACCTGCTGCACTTGCAAGAATTGTAACTTAAACACCAAAAACCAGATGTGGTGGGTTGGATGGCATGTGATCTTCCCACACCCTACAGCGTAGGAAGCGATGGGGGTGGGAGGTGGGGGGAAGAGGTGAGATTAGAAGCAGTTCCCACACACTGACGGCAAAAATGGGTGGAAGGAAGGAACAGGAGGCATGTAGAATGCTGTCACAACTGCCCCCAGTTGAGCTCTCTTGCCTCGCTCCCTCCCATCCTTCCCCACCCCAAAGGGTGTATCCAGTGCTCCCAGCCCTATCAAAGCCCTTCCCCAGTGAGCAGGGTAAGCATTTAGTGACCCAGAGACAATGCTACAAACTAATCTAACTGCCACTAAAACTGTACATTTTCAGCTGGTCACTTATTCTCACTTTGTTGCTTCAGTTTGCCTGGTTCTCAGTTATTCATATCTTTTATAGGAGACTTTTGGATACTGAAGATGAACTCTCTGACATCCAATCTGATTCAGTCCCACTGGAAGTACGGGACTGGCTGGCGTCTACCTTCACGAGGAAAATGGGGATGACGAAAAGGAGACCTGAAGAAAAGCCAAAATTTCGAAGCATTGTACATGCTGTACAGGCTGGGATATTTGTAGAAAGGTGATTGTGGATTTTAGTGTGATAGCAGATAACATGTTTAACCACAATGGTGCTATCTGAGCCAAATGCTAGGCAACAAGTGGCACCAGGATGCGTACCAAAATTGGAGATGAGCCTGAACCAAATATTTGGGAAAGTTCAGATCTACATCTGAATGCCATCCTCACCTCATCTCTCTAATGGTCTGTACTGAGATCTAAATGAAATCCCTAGATACCAATCCTCTTGAACTTTGGAAAGTTCTGGACCCAAACTCCATGGTTTAGACCCATATACACCAAAATATGCCAAAGACTCAACATTTACTTTTTTATTTATAATTTTGTATAATTTTTTTCAAATACAACAAATATACCAAAATACCAGATTGATCAGAATACACAAAGTAAATAAAGAGGGTTAGGATAAAGGGAGGGGAGGGGACTGGACGGGAAGTGGCATAACTATCTTCAGGGTCTACATTAATCATAGACCTCTAAAAAGTCAGCCCAAATTGCTTTGAATTTTTTGGGCTTTCCCTTTCTGCGAAATGCCAGTTCATTCACTGCGATGTCAGCCATATCCCTGAGCCAGGTATCAATATTTGGTGGGGATCGACTTTTCCATTTTTGCAGGATTAATTTTTTCGCAGCCAAAGCTGCACACTGGAACCACGCTGCCTTGTTACCAGGTAATTTCCAGGTATCAAGAATATATCCAAGAGTGAAACTTCAGTGAAACTCCAACTTAGCATCCAATATGAAATTGGTCCTTTGACACACACCCCTTTATCAGAAATTCTTGATACAGGAGGACTGCCAAAACATATGAGCTAAAGTAGCACAAAGGGAGTTACATTACCAACAGCATTTATGAGGACCATTACCTATGTGTGGACGAGAATATTTGCAAAAGTGTCTTTTGGTGAATCAACCATAGTCCCAGATCTAAAGTTGCTTTTTTACATTAGATAAATTGTATTCCAATGGGTCAGAGATAGTTGTGTATCCAAATCTCTATTCCAAACAACTCAAATGATCAATCTTTGGCAACTTCACATTTACTTAAGTAATAACACAATTAACTTAGTTATATTTGATACTCGTGGTTTCATACTGAAATTAATTGAGCAGCACTGTCTTACACCAGCTGAGGATCTGTGCCTGAATATTTTAATACCTGAAACCCACATGTAGGCCATCCTTTTGTTAGGAGATAAAGCAGGTGAATCTGTGGTAATGGCACTGATGACAATACTAAACTAAAATAGCATATTTTCCTTATTCACATTAGATGATATGAATAGCTACAACAATTACTTAGAGGAGCAAGAAGTATTCCTAGCAATGTATTATTAGACCAAAAAGTCACACTTTGTAGTACACAGGATCCTCCTTCAAAGCCCATGAAGTTCATAGAAAGACTCCCACTGAGTTGAATGGATTTTGAATTAGGCCCTTAATTCAGAAATTATAAAAGAGAACTGAAAAAAGAAATGTTTTAAAAGTTAGCATAAGTACCACCTAATAAATAATGCATTTGTTCTTTTAGGATGTACCGAAGGACCTCTAACCTGGTTGGTTTGGCATACCCAGCAGAAGTGATAGTAACATTTAAGGTGAAATCAATTCAGTCATTGTGTAATTTCAATATATTTGTATGTGTGCTAATGATTTTTTTTTAGGATGAAATTAGGGTGCTTTTTCTGAAAGTATTATGACCATATATGGTACTGTAGAAATGAATATGCATAAGAGATAAAAGCCATATTGAAAAATTCACAAATAGCATAGGATTATATTTATTACATCTCAATTTCATTATGATTTCAGTTAGATATCATTAGAACAATAGGACAAATTTGAGTAGAAAATTGCTTTATAAAATTTACCTGTCATGATTTTATCATCTCCAAATTATAATAGAAATCAGTGTCTCAGAAAGCAGCGTCTCTTTCCTTTTTTGGGATTGGGGGGAAGAGTAACCATGTTGTATCTAGCTACAATATACAGTCGACAATGGTATTTCTTAAGCAAGAAGGTAGAATGTAATCTGTTTCCTTAAAAGACAAATGTTATAGTGTTTACCATGATTTTTTAAAAGTATTTATGACATAGTCTCTGCAAAAGAGCACACAAGTAGTTCCATTGAACTCTGTATGGAACAATTTATGTGTATAAAGTTATTCGTGTGTTTGAAGGATCAGGGCCTTAGATTGTGAACATACAAAACAACTAGCAGTTTATCCCACAATTATATAACTCAGGATACAAGAATTTTTTTCTAATAATTTTCCTATCTAGGTTTGTTATTAGTATTAGAATAACCATTAGTATGAGTAACATGAAATAAAAGGAACCTGTGATTTTGGGGAAATAGATATTGTTTTAAACTTTTCAATTTATTAACTGGGACTTATTTAAACATATGAATGTGTTATTTCTTTTTAATCTGCAGGATGTTGATAAATGGTCATTTGATGTGTTTGCCCTAAATGAAGCAAGTGGAGAACACAGTCTGAAATTCATGATGTACGAGCTGTTCACCAGATATGATCTTATGAGCCGTTTCAAGGTCAGAAGCATCACACAAGACTCAAATATAAAAATAAGACATACATATTTAAAATATTAAAAAATAGGGTTATGTTTAAAAGTATATTTTATTGAACAAATGAAGTACAGAATTGCAAAGTTTAAAAGACATCAGACTATAGTCATTGTAATAACAATAAAGTTCCATCTAATAGTGTCTACAGTCATTCTGCTGCTGTTGAGATCCTGACAAAGACTGAAAGCTTAACAGGTCTTCAGCTTTTGGATGAGAAGTCCCCAGTGCACAGCAGAGTGATGCAAAAAGTGCACAAGTAGCTTGCTTCCTTATGACTTAGTACCGAGCCCATGTCCCAGACTTGGGAAGGAGACACTGTGCTGGTAGACACATAAAGTGTGGTCCTGAGCATTTGAGATAGCTTAGATCACAATCTGTGGACCTAAATCATCACTGGGCTTTCAGCTGAGTACTATATTTTTCACTTCCTCTTCCTGTTCTAAATTGTTTTAATGGCATAGTGTTAAACACCTGCCACATGCCACCCTAGAGGAGGCTACATTACAGTGCTGTCTGAGGGATATTGTATGACTTAACTATTTCATATTTGTAAAGCACTTTGAGATGCTCACCTAAAGTGTGGTATCAAAGTGCACAATACTTTATTATTTATCATTATTATGATATTGAACTAAAGTTTCACTGTCATTGTGGAAACCCAGTTTATCACACAAAATCTCTAGGAATCTTGTTTTAGGAATCTTGTTTACGTTTTATTTATTACACCATTGACTTTGTAGCTGTTGCAAGAGAAACATAGCTTATTATTCTAATGTTTGCTTCTCACAGATCCCTGTGCCCAGTCTTATTTCATTTGCAGAAGCTTTGGAGGTTGGTTACAGCAAGTACAAAAATCCATACCACAATCTGATCCATGCAGCTGATGTTACTCAAACTGTGCATTACATAATGCTTCATACTGGTATCATGGTAAGAAGTACTACAGAACTCAGCCACTTTAGTTTCTCAAACTCACCATTATATAGGTATCTACGTGGGTATCTAGATGCAGGCTTACTGGTGCTACAGATGTCAATCATTTTAAAGGGGGCTTTATCGAGAGATGGGCCCAAACTCGGGAACTGGCTCTGAACCTCATGTCTCTATAGAGCGTGCATGAAAATCACCGCTATAATCACAACCAAAATTGGGGACTCACAGTGTAAATGAGAGCTTTGTCAAATTTCTGATACCTGGATTTGGCATGTGATCCATTCTGAAGACAGATTTGAGATGCATACTGTGACACAAATCTCAATCAGGATCTGGGGTTCTGGTGTGGGGCCATTTCTAGCTGGGGGATTCTCTCCCCAGGGAGCAATAGTGTAGTTTAGAAGCACATATTGAACATGTGGATTAGGAAACCTATTCATTTTCCTTTCTTCTTAGAACTCAGCGAAGGAAAATGGGCTATAATATGCAGATGATTCTCCCTACGTAAGCAAAAAGGGTTTAGAGAGAGTCTTCTCTTAATTTGCCCTGGGCTTGAGCATCCCTGGAAGTGATGAGAATGTCCGAGTGACCTGGAAGGGTATTCATCCACAAGAATTGGCAAGTGTTGTTTCCATTACCAGCCCCTTGCCCTGGAGGTTTTGCAGCTTTAATCTCTGCTGAGGCTCCGCGGGTAAGGGACTGCACTGAACCAGCGCATCCCTTGTTACCCGCACAAAATTCTCTGTTACTCACACAGTCTAGGGGCACCCACCTTTACCCGGTTCCTAGGGTTCCAGGCCTAACCCTCTTAATTTAGGCACCCACCCTTACCCTGTTCCTAGGGCTCAGGTTACGTAACCTTACAATATAGGGCACCCACTCTTATCCTGTTCCTAGGGCTCGGGCATAACCCTGTCAATTTAAGTACCCACCCTTACCCAATTCCTAGGGCTCAGGGTGTAATTTTGTGCGGGTTTTCAGGACCTTTTACTAGTGAAAGAGCCTTACGCAGTAATATCCTTATCCTCTATTTATTAACAATCACCAAAAACAGAATGCCCACTCTACACATACAATGCTCACCTCTCCCAATCCCAGTAAAACAGATGAACTTTTCTTGATGGCCAGTCAGGATCAGGTCCATCTGGGGGACTCCAGTTTCTGCATGGTGTCCTTGGCAGAAGTCTGGCAGCTCTGATAGGGCTGTGTTCTGGAGTTGGTTCCCAAAGAACTTTCTTTTGGACCCCAGTTTATATAGTGAAACTTGAGTCCTTCTTAGATATACCTTAACCAATCATTATACTAAAATTTTACTAACCAGTCCTAACATATTGTAACAAAATTCTCTAACCAATCCTACCCTACCACCTTAATTGATTTTCAGCTAGCAAAATTAATTATGTAACAGATAGAAACAATCAAAGAACCAGACAGAGATCATACAGACAAACAATAGAGAAGTGGAGACCATAAAGACAAAACAATAAAGAAATGGGGATTTCACAACCACAACTATTGATAATTGGTTTCTTGCCAGACAGAATGCTATCAACCTAAGTTTTCCTTAACCAGCTTAAGATCTGTTTCTTTATCTGGTGATGGTGGGTATTATTAGGATGAGGTGTCATTCTTAACAGCCTGATATTATGTTTTAATGTAATTTAGATGGAATGTGAGGATGTGACTTCCTGCTTCTCAGCTAATGGTTGCTGCTCTCCTAATATGACAGGTTTTAGAGTAGCAGCCGTGTTAGTCTGTATTCTCAAAAAGAAAAGGAGTACTTGTGGCACCTTAGAGACTAACCAATTTATCTGAGCATTTATTTGCTGGAAATGGCCCACCTTGATTATCATACACACTGTAAGGAGAGTGATCACTTTAGATAAGCTATTACCAGCAGGAGAGAGGGGTGGGGGGAGAGAAAACCTTTTGAAGTGATAAACACCCATTTTTTCATGGTCTGTGTGTATAAAAACATCCTCACTGCATTTTCCACTTTTATGCATCCGATGAAGTGAGCTGTAGCTCACGAAAGCTTATGCTCAAATAAATTGGTTAGTCTCTAAGGTGCCACAAGTACTTCTTTTCTTTCTCCTAATATGGCTGCAGTCAAAGGACTTAGGCTTTAGGCCTTACAATGTGGCTACAGGAAAAGGCCTTATCCTTACACTCTTGAACACCCCAACCTCACTTGGTCCTCATAGAGCCTGTGGCAGCCAAGAGATTGCTATCGCTTTGCACCACTACAATGTCCCAATGCTTCTGTTTGTTTTCTTGGCTTTGGCAGCTGAAGCAAGTTCATACACTCATCCTAACTTGCAATGTTTATACTATTGCCCTTTGACATTGCTTCAGTAAGGAATCTCCACACTACAAATTTGGTTAGTTAGACACTTGTTAGTCCTGACTCAGAATTAAAATGGACACATTTCATCTCTGTCAATTACCTTTCGGGACACTGTTTAGTCCTGAGTGTGAACTCTGTGTTTTAAAAGACAGAGAATGAGGAAGGAAATGGTAATAATATATTGTAAGACTTCTATCTGTTAAGTCAGTAGAGTACAAAACCCTTGTGAAAATAGCAAGTTTAGAGTTGGCTTTATGGGTTTTCAAGTTATGCCCTGATATACACCTTGTACACACAGTTTACATCACTGGGATTACATGTAATATAGGTGTCTGATATTTTCTTATTGATTGTCAGTGGGAAAAGGATCAAGCCCAATGACAATGGAGAATTTGGCCTTAGCATTCTAGGCAATTTTGATTTCCTTTCCAGAAAAGTATCTAAAGTATCAGGCATTTATTTCAATATTGTAAATTTTAATGTAGTGTTCCTTACAAAGTGAGGGTCAAATTCTGCAGTCTTTTCTCAGGCACAATTGCCACTGGTGTCACTGGGAGCAATGACTTCAAATCTCCCCCTGAGTGATTAGTTAATATGTGCCTGTAAAGAGCCTAGCAAACTATTGCCACTGTATAAATATGAAGACTAGAAGAAGAAAACCCTAATACTAGAAATCTGACTCCAGCCTACAGAGTTAAATGACACCAGAGTGTATCTCTGAACACTGGATGGAGGAATACATTGCACATTAGAATCCTTGCTACTATTTGCATATCAGTTCCCAGAATGCTCCCCCAGCTTATAAGTATGGTACTGCAAATGCACTTGGGTGTATTGAGTTCTGTCCCACACTCCTAGGCTTTATAGCTATTCCTGGTCCTGTGTAACATCATAATAATTTGCACTGCCTATACAAGTGGTTCTTAATAAAATAAGGCCTGTTTTAGATAGCCACAGTTAAAAATATTTATTATAATGGTTCCTGGATAACTTTGTCACTGTTAATGGGACAGCAGCAAGCCAAAGGTCTTTTCAAAGTGATGCAGCATACCAGGCAAAATAATAGTTTCTGAGTGTCAGTGCTTGAAAAAGGCCCTATTGATGCTATTGCCCTGCAACGTATTAACATCATTTAATAAGAGGCTGAGTTAGGAGATGGTCCCATGGTTAGGACACTAGCCTGGGACTCAGCATACCCACCTTCTACGTCCTGGTTCCACTATACCAGGGGTGGGCAAACTACAGCCCGGGGGCTGCATCCGGCCCTCCAGGTGTTTTAATCCAGCCCTTGAGCTCCCACCAGGGAGCGGGGTCCTGGGCTTGCCCCACTCCGTGTGGCTCTTGGAAGCAGTAGCATGTTCTCCCTCTGGCTCCTATGTGTAGGGGCAGCCAGGGGGCTCCACACACTGCCCATGCCCCAAGCACCGCCCCTGCAGCTCCCATTGGCTAGGAACTGCAGCCAATGGGAGCTGCAGGAGGGGTGCTTATGGAAAGGGCAGCATGCAGACCCGCCTGGCTGTGCCTCCGCTTAGGAGCCAGAGCGGGGACATGCCGCTGCTTCTGGGAGCTATTTGAGGTAAGCACCACCTGGAGCCTGCACCCCGACCCCCTCCCATGCCCCAACCTCCTGCCCCAGCCCTGATCCCCCTGCCACCCTCAGAACCCCACAGTCCCAGCCCATAGCACCCTCCTGCACCCCCAACCCCTCATCCCCAGAGCCCACATCCCAAGCCAGAGCCCTCATTCCCCCCATACCCCAACCTCCTGCCCTAGCCTGGAGCCCCGTCCCGCACTCTGAACTCCTCATTTCTGGCCCCACCCCAGAGCCCACACCCCCAGCCAGAGCCTGCACCCTCTCCCACACCCCAACCACCAATTTCGTGAGCATTCATGGCCCACCATACAATTTCCATACCCAGATGTGGCTCTTGGGCCAAAAAGTTTGCCCAGCTCTGCACTGTACACTTCCTGTCAGCCCTTACACCAGTCACTTTGTCCTTCCCCCTCTGTTAAATGGGGAGAGTAGTACTTCCCTTCCTCACAGGGGTGTCTGGAGGATAAATACATTTACAAGAATGTTTGGTGATGGGGGCCATATAAGTACTTTGCATAGCTAGATAGTGCCACCCTCCCTTTGGGGAGCTTGACAGTACAATGCACAAATGTTATATTTGTCTTCTTGGCTTCTGTCACTTAATTAACTTGCAGCCTTATTTACCCAGTGAGAGTGACATACAGTACTGCTCACAAGCTAATTGTTTTCACAGCAGGCATCCCTTCTAATGCCTTTATCTGCACTGCCACTCTCCTCTCTGACATGTGCCTGTGATATTTCACCCACCTTTGATGTAGTTATATAATGGGTGCCCACAGGAGTGGATTTATCAGTTCAGGCATGTCATTTGTAGTCTTTCTGTGTTTTCTCTGTAGCTTGTAGAACTGATATAGAGAACTGCAAAGTGCTGATCCTGTTCTTTCCCCCTGCACTTCTCTGGGCCATTGATTAAAGCAAAGATAAAATAAAGCTAGGTTTTAGAAACCCCTCAACCTCTAACCTTTTACAGAAAGCATACATTTTAGTATCCTTAGTTTTACAGTCCTCCAGAGAATTGCTATGTTTTCCCGTTTTCCAAAAAAGCCTAGATAGTCAGAATTATCTTTTCCCAACTGTAGTATTTATTAAATGCAAAAAACAAAAACAAACAAAAAAACCCACCATACATTATTGGACCACTAGGGTTATGAAAGTCAAGAAATAAAAAAAATCATATTAACATTAATTGTGAGTAAACACACAATGGAATCTGTTATCCAAAACTTTCAGGTAATCAGAGAAGCTGCCCTTTCTGCTGCTATCTTAGTCCAATCCTTGGACTCATACTGAAGATCTTGGTCTGGGATAATTCTAGTATCCGAAATCTGAGTCAAATAACAGATAAAATCTTTCCCTGACCCTAATGTGGCTTAAATAGCTGAATACCCATCTGAAGAAGTCAGAGCTAACAAGGACCAGGTATCTCATCCAGCCAGGTGTCTATTAGACATACAAAGTCAAGGATCATGGATGATGGAGAATTAGCCTCTAACCTTGCATTAAATTCCCTGAACTGAAGGGTAGGGTCACTATTATCTGATGTCTTCTATGATTAAACTCCAGATGAGACAAGTGGGACAGATAATACAGATCTACAGTTAGGAACCAATGAATCTGATCCTCCAGATACACATTCTTGTGGAATGTAGAAAATTGTGTGGGGATTCTAAAGTCATTGTTTGTTTGGTTTTCTTTTTTATCTTGTGAACAATACTCAGAGTAAGGGGGAAATATTCTTCCCCCACCATTAAATGTGTTGTGATACTCCCACTTTCTTATATTTCCCACCATAGTGGAGATATGACATAACCATCTTTCTTGTCCTCATTCCATGTTTTATATAAAGGAAGATGTTTGGAAGATTTTTGCTTTGTATTTCAATCTCCTAAAGGGACCGTGTGTGTTTTATCTGAATACTTAACTGAATATTGTCTTCCCTACTGTAGCTACAATATTTGCCAGCATACAGTTCCACATGAAATTTGTCTGCAGTCCATAGACACCTTTGCAAGAAATTCTTTACTAATTATAGAAGGCTTTTCCGGAAACTGTTGTGGTTGCTAAAAAAATGATTTTGGGAAGAGTGGCTTAAAGATTTTGTGTTTAGATTTAGTTACTAATAATGTCTAAGTTTCTATTTCAGTTGTTCTGTTGAAAACATTGTGGAGTCAGTCCCAGCTAGGGGCCTAGTTTTTGTAATACAAAATGCTATGGAGGTTGTTGTTTCCATTTTTAGAACCGCTTACAGTACTTTCTCTCATTCCTTAACTGTACTCTTCATAAATCTACATAGCTTCACCAACTAGTCAGTAGTCTTAGCATTCAGACAGTCTTATCTTTTCTCAGCATGTCCTACTATGTTATTCTAACAATATTAGTGAATCTTTACTGGCTGTTTTCATCCTCATGAAACAATCTGTGGTACTCATATCCAGGCAGCTTATGAAACAGCACTTGTATCTAGTATGATATAAACCTGGTGCCATAATAATAATAGTGGGTGGGTGGGTATGGTATGTATCAAAGGCAAAGAGACCATCAATTTAGTGAAAGTTACAAAATGGGTGTAAGAAATTTTCGGCCAAACCAGAAATATGACTCTGTGTGGTTAATCTGTGGGTGTTATTAGATTTGTACTGAGTTCACTCTTAGGTGGAATACATTTCATCTAGACTGAGTAAATGTGTTATGCAAGACAACAGAACTGGAGGGGTGAACGTATCATGTATCTTCAGAAATACAGCAGCGTGGAATAGTATCAGATAGCAAGTAAAAGCTATATAAAATTGCATCACAAGTGTACCAAGCAGACCTCAGTTTTATACAAAACTATTGTTCTAAAATGGCAGCATTTTAACTATAAGAAGAAAAAAATGACCCAGTTTCAATATTGCAGGATTGGTGAAGTCTATGTTTAATGTTGATGTGGTACTTGGAAAAACACTGTGTGTTATTCGTCTGTGGGTCAAAACTTACACTAAGTGGGAAATTACAATTGTAACTTAATATTAAGTTTTACGTGTAATTAATTTAGCAAGAGACAAACATTGGCTGGCTGACAAAAGACCTCATGTTCAAAACCTCTGCCAAATTTATCACACAAGCTTTTATCAAATAATAACAATTTACTTAATTTTTTTTAACATAAAAGTTTTACTTTGCTGTTGCACATAAATGGCCCATCCTGGTCCCAATTAAGTCAACAGAAGCTGAAGGAGACATTGTAGTGTGCAATGTTCAAGATTTTATGACTCAATAGGAAAAGAAAAGTAAGGTTTAATTAAGCTACACATAGAAACATTTTCAATAATGTAATATCACAGTTAAGGTGTTGTATAAAATGTGACTGGTTTTTGCTTTTATTCACTAGCACTGGCTCACAGAACTGGAAATCTTAGCTATGATCTTCGCAGCTGCAGTCCATGATTATGAGCATACTGGGACCACAAACAATTTCCATATTCAGACAAGGTAAGCATGCTTCATCTTATGATATCATGTCTGAATGCAGCTGTTGCAGCCCGATCTAGGAGAAAAAGGAAGGCAATTTAGCGTCAAAGATCTGATGTTCATACCCTTTGGATCACAGCTGCAAGGCTCAGTGCCACTGGGTGGGGTCAAGAAAGTACCTTAGTACATTAAAGAAGAGAGGGAAGAATTCTTGGCACTCATTCAGCAGGAAATGCTTCACCTGACCAGCAATTTCTCAAAAGTTGGCTTTGCTGTGAACATTAAAGTTCTGCTTCCTAAAATGTTTTATTTCTTTGGATGCAGGTGGTAGTCAGCTTTGCAACCCTTAGTTACCCACATCATACTTGCTCATGTGAGTAGCCTCCTTGGCTTTGACACAGTTAATGAGATTACTCCTCTGAGCAAGGAAGGACAGCATGTGAGAATAAGGATCACAGAATCTGGTTGCATATCTTTAAAGTGAAATCTTCACATTTGACCGCTCTGTGAGGGGTCATTGCAAAATTCTTGGAACACTGACTGACAAGGATGCCAGTTGTACAGAATATTTCTGAGCCTTCTCTCTTCTCATTATCCTTTGTACCCACTCCCTTTATTTCTGGCTTAGTAGCGCCTTTATAGGTTTCAGAGTAGCAGCCGTGTTAGTCTGTATTCGCAAAAAGAAAAGGAGGACTTGTGGCACCTTAGAGACTAACACATTTATTTGAGCATAAGCTTTTGTGAGCTACAGCTCACTTCATGGGATGTATTCAGTGGAAAATACAGTGGGGAGAGTTATATACACAGAGAACATGAAACAATGGGTATTACCATACACACTTTAAGGAGAGTGATCACTTAAGGTGAGCTATTACCAGCAGGAGAGCGGAGGGGGGGACCTTTTGTAGTGATAATCAAGGTGGGCCATTTCCAGCAGTTGACAAGAACGTCTGAGGAACGGGGGGGGGGGGGGGGGGGGGGGGGGAAGAGGGAATAAATAAGGGGAAATAGTTTTACTTTGTGTAATGACCCATCCACTCCCAGTCTCTATTCAAGCCTAAGTTAATTGTATCCAGTTTGCAAATTAATTCCAATTCAGCAGTCTCTCGTTGGAGTCTGTTTCTGAAGTTTTTTTTTTTGAAGAATTGCAACTTTTAGGTCTGTAATCGAGTGACCAAAGAGATTGAAGTGTTCTCCGACTGGTTTTTGAATGTTATAATTCTTGACGTCTGATTTGTGTCCATTTATTCTTTTACGTAGAGACTGTCCAGTTTGACCAATGTACATGGCAGAGGGGCATTTCTGGCACACGATGGCATATATCACATTGGTAGATGTGCAGGTGAACAAGCCTCTGATCATGTGGCTGATGTGACTAGGCCCTATGATGGTGTCCCCTGAATAGATATGTGGACACAGTTGGCAACGGGCTTTGTTGCAAGGATAGGTTCCTGGGTTAGTGTTTTTGTTGTGTGGTGTGTGGTTGCTGGTGAGTATTTGCTTCAGGTTGGGGGGCTGTCTATAAGCAAGAACTGGCCTGTCTCCCAAGATCTGTGAGAGTAATGGGTCGTCCTTCAGGATAGGTTGTAGATCCTTGATGATGCATTGGAGAGGTCAGTCAAGAATTATAACATTATAACATTCAAAAACCAGTCGGAGAACACTTCAATCTCTTTGGTCACTCGATTACAGACCTTAAAGTTGCAATTCTTCAACAAAAAAACTTCAGAAACAGACTCCAACGAGAGACTGCTGAATTGGAATTAATTTGCAAACTGGATACAATTAACTTAGGCTTGAATAGAGACTGGGAGTGGATGGGTCATTACACAAAGTAAAACTATTTCCCCTTATTTATTCCCCCCATCCACCCCCCACTGTTCCTCAGACATTCTTGTAAACTGCTGGAAATGGCCCACCTTGATTATCACTACAAAGGGTTTTCTTCCCCCCACCCCCCTCCCGGCCGCTCTCCTGCTGGTAATAGCTCATTTTAAGTGATCACTCTCCTTACAGTGTGTATGGTAACACCCATTGTTTCATGTTCTCTATGTATATAAATCTCCTCACTGTATTTTCCACTGAATGCATCCTGTGAAGTGAGCTGTAGCTCACGAAAGCTTATGCTCAAATAGATGTGTTAGTCTCTAAGGTGCCACAAGTACTCCTTTTCTTTTAGCTCCTTTATAGTATCCCATTTGGTCATATATTTGAAGTAGGCCTCCCAGTCCCCAGACACCCTCCTTGCCCTCCTTCATATTCCTCCTTAAATGCTGCTTCCCCTCCAGCAATGTCTCCAAACCCATCTGAACTGTTATTTGGGGTGTCATATTTGTTTGTATTAAGTTGCAAGATCCTTGGGACACGGGGACATTTTCAAAGACAGAAATGGCAGTTAGGCTTCTAGGCGGGGAGTCTGAGGTGCCTTTCTCTGCCTGTTTTGAAAGTATCCATGCTGTGTACAGTGTAGTCCAATGGAGAAAGCACTGGACTGAGAGGCCAGAAGCTCCGTGTTCTAGTGCGGGCCCTGCCATTGCCTTGCTTTGCCTCAGGTTTCCTCACTGTAAAATGGGGGTATTTACCCAGCTTTAAAAAATGTTTTGAGAGCTACATATGAAAAACACTGTAAGTGGAAATCTAATGCTATTGCACTAGAAAAAAAGGTATAAAACGTATAGCATGCCCTTTCTTCCTTAATCCCAAAGTGGAGTGGGGATGGGCCTCTCATGATATGGCATACGGAGACGTTTAATAATAATTAATAATTGACTTAAGTCTATTATTGCTGAAATGACTATATCATTTAAAAGTATGTTGGGTAGGGATTGCTTTGTTTTAACAATAGAAAAAGCTATCTTTTTCCTTCAGAGTAACAGCCGTGTTAGTCTGTATTCGCAAAAAGAAAAGGAGGACTTGTGGCACCTTAGAGACTAACCAATTTATTTGAGCATAAGCTTTCGTGAGCTACAGCTCACTTCATCGGATGCATTTCTTTAAATACTGTAGGGCAGATTCTGACCCACTGCTGCGCTGAGATTGCCCAGAGTAGGGGAACATCTGGTGGTGCTTTTCTCTATCACTGCAGTTTGGGAAAGGGGTGTGGGCAGGACTCCATATCTCAAAGATCACTTGGCCCATGGACACAGCCGGTACAAGTTAGAGCAGCCGGGCATCATTGGGACATGGTGCCCCACCCTGTAATCTGAGTTAGATTGTGGAACTGGGGATCGGTTTAGTGCAGAGCGGCTCATCAGGCACCTTTGAGCCCCCTCCTCAGCTGTACTGAAATACTGAACAATTATTTCCATCACTGTATTTTGGCAAGAAAACCACTCTTCATAAGAGAGAACAGGCGTGTTCTTCCACTTACCTGAGGTTATACTGCCTGCCAGTGGTAGGCTATAGACGGTGTAAGGACTGCATACAGGTTAATCAGCTGATGTGCTTTGGGACACATGCTTTGATAAATCTGATGATAAACAAATTCTATGTCTGCAGCTAAATTACCAGCAAAAGCCCTTTCCTCTTCAACCTAATGGTGCACTCACACAGTCTGGCTAAAGATAAGTTGTTCTAAGTTTAAACTGCTTTTCTGTTCTAGTCTTTTATATTTTGGTTTGCAAAAATGGAAAATAAATTAAGCTGTTAAACTCTGAGTTTTAAAGTTAAATACTTACTAGAATGTATTTGTTTTGTGATATTACCCAATCTTCCTTCATAATTGGATCTGAACATAAAAAAAGAGATCTATTCACCTTTCCTCCATGTTTCTATTACTTCAAAAAGGCAGAAGAAATTACGCTCACAGTCATGTCAAATCTCCGCACTGGTTAAAAACAACCATGATTAGCTATGTGGATCTAAAAAAGTGTGCTTCACAAAAATACCTGATTGGCAAATCATAGATTTTCCCATATCAGTAAGAGCTTGAACATAAACACTGTCATTATTTTGGTAGGATATGCTTTGTTCACTTAATAAACAAATCCTGCTTTACTTCGGTAGTTTCCCGGGTTCCATACCGTACACATGAGTGGTTAGTTTGGATTTTTTTTAATAGTACTCATTGTTTCAAGGGGTACATTTCCACCTAACTAACAGTGGAGCTAGCTGAGTAGCTAAATCATCACAGAGCACTTTAGAACAGTAGTTCACCTGTCTTCCGTTACAGTGTTATAAGTGCCATGGATGTGTAACCCATGCCTGGTTGGTGTGGCACTCTTGTGACGAAGTGGGACTGTTCTTAATGTTTCCTCTGAATACTTTGGGGTGCCTCAGTTTCCCCTATGCAGTTCTTAAGTATCTAGGTGGTGCGATAAGGGTGTATGATCATTGCAGAACCCTAAAGGTCAGGTGTGTGCACGGGTCTGGACACAGAGAATGGCCAACACCCTGTTTCCTGGCAACTGTTGCCTGGGCCCTTCCCCCCTGCAAGGTGATAGCTAAAGGGTTGAAGACAAAGAGATCAGGTGACCTCCAAGCCCGGGAAAGTGACAAAGCCCAGAGGAGGAGGGGCTGGAGGGTGAGTCACTTTGGGGCTGGCTGGGGACGAGGAGTGAAGTGCAGACGTGGTTGTCCGGGTCGCTGCCCCCCAAAATGGACCCGGCTGAGGGGTCCTGTTCTCTGTACCTACAAGCTCTGTTTTAGACCACGTTCCTGTCGTCTAATAAACCTCTGTTTTACTGGCTGGCTGAGAGTCGTGTCTGACTGCGAAGTTGGGGTGCAGGACCCTCTGGCTTCTCCAGGACCCCGCCTGGGCGGATTCGCTGTGGGAAGCGCATGAAGGGGTAGAGGATGCTGAATGCTCCGAGGTCAGACCCAGGAAGGTGGAAGCTGTGTGAGTTGTGTGTCCTGGAGACAGTCTGCTCCCAGAGAGGAGACTTCCCCAGGGTCCTGCCTGGCTTCATAGGGAGCAGTTCCAGAGCATTGCCCGGGGACTCCGTGACAACTCTGTCCTCCACTCATGGCACCTAGCTCAGCTAGAGATTGATGAGTCTCTTACAGCCTTAGCAAAGAGCCATGTGGCTTTTAGCTTATGCAATAGAGGCTCATGCATTTAGCTCCAGAGATCTCAGGTTAGATCCGGTCTGCTGACAACTGGGGTCTGTCAGCATTACAGATGGGACCAATCCTAATTCCTGATTTATACACCACCAAAGTATGGATCCAAAGCTTGGGCCCTTTTCTAATTATTAGAAAGAGGTCATATTGTCAAGCACACTGTTGTGGATGAACAAATTACCACTAATGATAACTAGTGATGGCAAGGTCATAACTCTTTAAAACTAATATTTAGAGCTCTCCTTATACAAAGTAATCAAAGCAGACTTTTCTCAGAATAGAAGCTGCATATTATTTCTCAACTTTTCAGTAGCAAAGCTCCCGCTGTTGGTGAATGCATTACAATATTGTCTTCTACTGCATGTGAGTACTTGGAATAGCTTGATTTTGAGCAGTTCGACTCCTACTCCTAATGGCCTCTTGTGCACCAGCCGTGGAGTGGGGGTGGCACATGACATTGACATGAAAGGAAAGATCAGTTCTCATCCCTGGTGCCATAGCTGCCCCAAGCAGCTGGGAGGAGCAATTGCAGGAAGGCCCTATAACCCAGGACTGGAGCACGCTTAGCACAGGTGGAATCTTGAGCAAATTTAGCTGCTAAACTCTAAAAAGTCTCTACAGATCATGTATGAACTGAGATTTTCAGAGGCTAAAAACTTGGTCAAATTCAGGTTGATTTTCACAGGTCAAACCCCTTACATCAAGATTACCCCCTCTGGCACATTTCAAATCCCCACTCCATAGCATAGAGGCTCAAGAGCTTCTCTGCAAAATGGTGTTTAGAATTTTTTTCAGATGGGCAGAACATATATTTCCCCTAACTCCATTCTGAGAAATACCTGAACCATTTTTGCTGAAATTCCCCCCACCTCTTTCTAACTCCGCAGTCCAAAATAAAATCAGCCTGAAGCAGATATCTAGCATGGATTTAGCCCAAATGGTTGAAATTTGAGAAAGTTATATGCAGCTGAAAACAGGGTTTTAGAATGGGAACTGTCAGACAACCTGAAGAACAAGTCTCACTCCCTGTGCCACATATAATATCATATAAGTTGTGTTATTATAATTTTTTTTAGTCAAAGAGAGCCTAATTTTGCAGTCCTTTCTTAGGACTCAGGCAAAACTGCCTTTAAAGTCAATGAAAGTTTTCTTTGTGTAAATACTATAGGATTGGGCCCTTCTCCTGTATACCTCATGAATTAGCAGTTTTATTGCAAAATGATGTAATAGGTGCATGCATGAAAGTAGGCCCCTTTGATACCAGTGGATGTACCTGGTCCAAAGGCTTATGAGACAGGTGGAAAAAGGAGTAATGTTGTTTGAGGATATTATTATTATTTCTCTTTCAGCTTAATTTTTCACTATTGTTTTTCCTCTTAATTTCACTTTTTTCAGGATTTTCCTCACAGATTAATCTCTCATGTGTATTAATTGCACACTATAAAGAGGAAACAATGATACATTCAAAATCTGGTCCCTGCCCTTTGCAGTGGCTAACATGGCAAGAGAGTTCAATTACCAGCATAGCTGCATTTTTTATTTTTTTTTATGACGAGGAATTATCTGTGAGGTTTGATTTTCAGACCTTTATCTACTAGGATGAAATAAATAGCACGTCAGACTAAATCGACAGACCCTGTTATGGCAACAGAGCCTCTTTCTCTCTATTATGCTAACATCAGTATCCTGTTGCTAATCATACCTCTTTTATACCTAGGTCAGATGTTGCAATTTTGTACAATGATCGCTCTGTTCTTGAAAATCATCATGTGAGTGCTGCTTACAGACTTATGCAAGAGGAAGAGATGAACATTCTGGCAAATTTAACCAAAGATGACTGGAGGTAAGATCTATTGGGACATTAACGATGATTCCAGTTAATAAAAAGGGTAGGGCTTCTCCTTTGCACCTCATTTTGGGTATGTCTACATGTTGAATTGGGGGTGACTTACTCATGCTAACTCTCTTTGAGCTAGTGCACTAAACATAGCATGTAATCCTGGCAGCACGGTGGGCTAGCCACCCCGAGTACGTACGCATCCAAGACCCTAAGCACGTACTCAAGGCAACTAATCCATCCCACTTTCGTGGCTACATTCTATTTAAGTTGAGAATCATACCACCAGCCTGAAGTGTAGACATGCCCTTTAAATTCTAGCTGAAACTGAAGAAGCCTTGGAAATGGAAGCATGTAAGAGCATTGGAACTTAAGTGGGCATTAAAAGAGATTATCAGAACTGTAACTGACATTTCACAATAACTCGAGCCACAATCTCAGAAATGATAATTGTCAGGACTGCCTTGAGGTCTTCCATTATTAAGGAAGTTGCTATGGTGCATGCAGAGCACACAAAATACAAGTCTTCCTGTGTTGCGGTCGGTATAGCTGTTATCATTCAAGTACCCCTAAAATATGTAACCAATAGCTGTATTGTGGCATCACTGGCAGGCAGGTGTGCTGCATCTGGAGAACATTGCTTCTGGGAATGGTGTCACTAAAGACAGAGAGCCAAATTCTGCTCACAATAATACCTGCACAATCCAATTGTCTTCAGAGGAGTTGCATGATATGAGAGTACAATTTGGCCCATCGTGTATATAAAGCTGCAGTACTGGCCCAGACATAAGCCTCGCTGTATAACACCTTCTTATTTGCATGTAATCGTTTATTTCCTCTTTGGAATCAGATCATCGTTAGGCAATTCATTTCCATGTAGCTGAATTCAGAGATGGAATATGTAAAACTGGCTTATAGACAATAAGGGTGTTAATATTTAACAATACAGGGAGTTAAAACCCATTGATTTTTAATCCATTAATTACCCTTAATTGTTGCGGCAGACCTCATACATAAAGTATTTTTTTCATCTCTACGATTGAGGTGGACTGCTACATGTTTTTGACTTTATTTTTTCTTTCAGAGCATACTTACTCTCATTCATTGTCCTTAAATTTTTTAAATGAATTTAGTTCTGGACAAAGATCAATAGCTTTGGAAACTGATTTTAAACTTGTGCTATGAGAGTATTCTCTTATCCACACTGCCTCTACCAGTATGACTTAACATTGTTCTGGAGGCTTCTACCTTCTGAGGATTGAAAGGGTAGTTCCGTCTCTGTGATCCCTCTGCTTAGACTGCCACTGAATACAAAGAAAGTGATTGTGTTCTGGGGATGTAGAAGAGCCATTAAACAACTTTCAGATGCTGATACCTTTCAGTCCCCAGCAGTTTGTGTCACTTAGAGGTGAAAGATTCTGAATCTTTATGCCACTTACATGAAGATGTGGAGTCAGTAGTTTAGTACTTTTTGTCTTTATTTTTTCCCATAGATATTTTATCCAAGCAAGATGTTTGTCACACTTATTAACATGTTATCTAAGGGCCTTAAGATATATAGGACTAGAATCTGGTCCAGCCGAGCTACAGTCATTAAAGGCCCAGGGCAAAGACACCTCTGTGCTTCTCTGATCTTGGGGTCACCAAGGACTGGGCCAGTCCCTGACATAAATCAGTGCAACTTGGACGCTGCCTGAATTTACACCCCGCTGCCCCCAGAGGCCACGCTAGCAGCCTGGGATCAACAGGACCCAGTGCATCCCAGCCACTCCTCCTTCCTCAGGTGGCTAGAGGAGGGGAGAAGAGGAGCCTCTATGACAGCAGAGGATTCCTCAGTGCTGGGAGAAGCCTCCAGTACCCAGATCTCTCAGCTCCATGCTGCTTCTCACTGGGAGACTGGAGCAGAGCAGGTCTCAGGATCGGGACTGTAATAATGTAGTTTTTGTAGCATATACATGTATTTCTAAAATGGTCTTTTCTACCAAGACTGATCAATCTTCCTACTGACTTTCCTTCTTTTTTATGCTGGGCTGTACACAATGTGGCTCCTTTACGCTTTCACTCAGTGGTGCTCTCTGTCTCTTTCTCTTCATTTCTCTTTGCTTTAGTGGTAATTTAGTATGCTCTTTTAGAAGTTGTTCAGCTACTCTCCAATTGTGCTTGCTCTTGCTTTTGAAATTCCTTTCATTGTGACCTATTCTATATTTCCTATTTATTTTAGTGGTTTTAGTATAGATATTTGTATCAGAATTTCTTTATATGGAATGGTTACACAGTGCCCAGATTCTGCTCTCTGTTGTACTCGTCCAACCCTCGAGAAGTCAGCAAGGTTGCATGGCAGCCGTAGGGGGCATAAATTTGGCCCTTTTAATGAGACTATAATACATTTATTTAATAGAGGCAGGAAGCCCAATTATTACTTTTAGGTAGGTATCATTAATTGTGAAGGCTTCTGAAAATTCTGTTACAATATCACCGATATTCAACATGAATAAATGGATTTACTTATTTGAGCTAAAGTAGGGCATCCAATTCTCTATTTGGTCACATAAATCAGCACTTTATATTGGTGCCTCTAATAAATCTGTGCATGCCTAAATGCTGATTTGAATACCCACACAATTTATGGAACTGGTTGACCTAATTTTGAGGGTCAGGTTGGAAAATGATGATCGCCTGGTATTCATTTTGTAAGTTCAAAAATATTCTTGTTTCTCTGTTATGGTTTGCAGTGGTTCAGTAGCACAGTGGAAAATCCATTTAGCCACTTGAAAGAAGCACTTCAGTTTTTTAAATTATTAATAGAATGAACTTTTTTGATTCTCTCTTTTGAAATCCATGCCATTAAAATAGCAGCTTTGAAGCTTACAATAAAGCAAATTGGCAGTAAATTGAAATGACAATTTGTTCGACTTTTTCAGCACACATCCTGTCTGATTCATTTAAATACTGTCAGACCAGTTTTCTTCAGTTGTTCTGATTTTTTTTTTTTAATGCCCATGCCTGGTTAAACCATGGCTTTGCTAATTATTTCATCAAGATAAAGGAAAGCGATTGAGATTTTTTTTTTTTTTGCATTACCATTTTTTCTACCTGTTAACGTCAGGGGGAATATGCTAATAAACTCTCAGCCTCAATTAAGTTTAAAACACAAGGTTTGGGTCTGAATCAGTGAAGTACTGCCAACATTGTGACAAGGGCTCTGTCGGAGGGTAATACATGTGACAGTCCCCAAGTAGTATAGTCATTCCTCACTCTTTCCCTCAACCCAAGCTCACACCCCTGCCCCAAATCCATCCTTTCCATACTCTTCTCCCTTACCTACCTCCCCTGCCCAAAAATCCATCAATCCTTTCAGCCTCATTTCAAAGAGGAAATAAACAAATACATTCAAATAAGAAGGTGTTACACAGAGAGGCTTCAGTCTGGGCCAGTACTGCAGCTTTATGTACATGGTTGACAAAATGTGCTCTCACATCATGCAACTCCTCTGAAGACAATTGGATTGTGCAGGTATTATTGTGAGCAGAATTTGGTCTCCCTTTCCACACCAGCCATTATCCTTTGATCCGCCATGCTTCCACCTCCCCAGCTGTACAGTGATACTCCTCTAAGTGGCTCCTCATTCTGTCAGCTGTTTCACACGGCAGCAGCAATGCTGGGAAATGGGTGCCCTGTGGTCTTTGCTGGCAGTAGTGGTGGTAGACATTTTGTCCTGCAACCTCTGGGTTTCGAGTAGGGTGACCACCTTTTCAAAAAGCAAACATGGGACACATGCAGGAACCCCACCCCCTCCATGGACTCACCCTTTGCCCCTCCTCTTCCCTCAACCCCACACCCTCTGGTCCTCCTCTTCTCATCTGGAAGCCAGAGCCGGGCTGTGGTAAGAACCACCCAGGGAGCCTGGCCCCTCCACCTGCCCTGCGCAGGGTGCTGGGGTGTCCGAGAACAACCTCCAGCCTGTATCCCCACCTCCTTGGATGTGCCATCCAAGGCAGGGAGAGATCTGGGGCTCCCCACAGTGGTCCAGACTCCCTGGGCAGTTCTTACCACAGCCCAGCTAAGGCTTCCAGTCTGGCCAGGGCCAAGGCCTTGCGGGGAACAGGAGGAGCAGGGGATGGGGCCTCATGGTGAGCAGGGACTCAGGGATTACGCTTAAAAGTGAGCTCAAGAATTGAAAGTTCAAAGGAAATAAAAATCTGTAGAAACAGGGGGTAGGAGTTTGTTTCAGGTTTGTGTTAGGGTTTTTTCTTTCCTATTTGCCCCCAAAACAGAAGAGTATAACTAATATAAACCCCTCAGTTTCCATGCAACTGTTTCTTACAAAAAATGGCTTGCTTCATTTGAAGGGTACAAGTTCAAAGCAATGTGCAGGAGGAACAGTTGGGATGCAGGTTAATTAGTGTCATATTAGGAGGGCAGGCACGGTTGCCATGGTTGCACATCATTAATTGAATAGCAAAGGGAGGCCTGAATCTCCACTCAGTTACACCAGTATAAATCAGTAGTAAGTCCATTGAAATTAGTGAGTGACACCGGCTTAAACGTACTGTTGTGGGAGTTCAGCCTCAAAACTTATAATAAACCATCATATCTCCTCTAAATAGAATTGCAATTAACTCATATCGTAAAAGCATAAACATAGGATTTTACACTAATGTTTAACAGGGTTTGTTCTAGAACCTCCTGAATACCACATTTTTCTCACAGGATCAGACTTTAAGGTCACAAGGGACCATCATCATCTAGTCTGACCCGCTCCACATTGCAGGACACAGAACCTCACCTACCCACTCCTGTAATAGACTCCTAACCACTGGCTGAGTTACTGAAGTCCTCAAAACATGGTTTAAAGACTTCAAGATACAGAGAATCTACCATTTACACTAGTTGAAACCTGCAAGTAACCTGTGCCCCATGCTGCAGAGGAAGGAGGAAAAAAAAACCCACCAGGGTCTCTGCCAATCTGACCTGGGAAAAATTTCTTCCCAACCACACATATGGTGACAAGTTAGACCCTGAGTATGTGGGAAAGACCCACCAGGCAAACACCTGGGAAAGAATTATCTGAAGTAACTGAGAACCCTCCCCACTCTGCTGCTGTGACAGGCTTTAGACTGCTCCCGGTCCTACACTCTCACCAGCTTTCACACAGGCAGGGATACACCCAGCTGCAGTTGCATGCAGGCTTTGGCCAGCCACTGCATGAACCAACAATAGAGCAGCTACAGCCAAGATAACCCCCAGCTTCCCAGCCTAGGACCCCAGAGCTGTACCATCCTGCCCTGCTCAAAACCCCGACCAGTACAAATTTATTACTCAGTTCTCCCTCAATGTGGAGAGGAATATGCACAGTACCGTTGTGTTAAACCAAGCTGAAATTTTCCCCAGATACTTCCATTCAAAGGCACACTGGTTTAGATTAAAACATAAAACAAGTTTATTAACTACAAAAAGATAGATTTTAAGTGATAAACAGATCAAAGCAGATTACCTCGTACATAAACAAAACTGCAAACTAAAATACTAGAAAATACTTTCTAAAATACTAGAAAGACTGGATATGAATTAGCAATTTTTAACCCTGACTGATGATACAAGCAGGCTTGCAGATTCTTAAGGCACAAGGTGCAATTGCTTTGCAACTTGAGATCCCCATCCCCGTACCAAGACCTTTTCTTTCTGAGCTTCTCCAGGTATTGAGTTGTGGAGGAGTAAAGAACAACAGATGATGTCACTCCCTGCCTTATATAGCTTTTCCATATGGCGGGAACCCTTTGTTCCAAAAAACAGTTCCCAGTCCAATTTGTGGAAAAATACAGGTACCCAAAATGGAGATCAGTGTCATGTGGTCTGGTCACACCCCCTGGTATGACCTGCTAAGTCATAGCAGCCATTATTTACAGGCTGTCTGGAGTGATCTCAGGAAGGCTCACCAGGTTGGGGATAAGCTTCTCCTAAGGCAGGGGTTCCCAAACTTGGTTTTCGGCTTGTTCCTGGCCAATGGGATCTGTGGGAAGTGGTGGCCTGGCCTGCGCTGCTTCCCGCAGCTCCCATTGGCTGGAAACGGCGAACCGCGGCCAGTGGGAGCTGTGAGCGGCCATACCTGCGGACGATCAGGTAAACAAAGCGTCTCACGGCCCGCCAGGGGCTTACCCTGAACAAGCCATGAACCAAGTTTGGGAAGCCCTGTCCTAAGGCCTGTTGTTTTTCCTAATGGCCCATTACTCTGAACAGGCCCTTCCCATCAGCTGTCTAGGCTGAAAGCATTTATGCTAGTTTGTAATGGTCCATAGTGTTAAGCTGGTGGGGATTTAGACACGGATGCTGTTCTGACCAAACTTGAAAAAGGGGAAAAGAATAGAGGAATTTTAAATGGCCTGAATTCCTAACATTTCAGATTGACACTTCTTAGTCTCCTAAATGGCTCCTGAACCTTCTAGCTAATATTAGTATTGTATCTGCTGTACGCTAAATTGGAAGCTTATATCCTCCTGTTATTGTAGTGGACCCAACGGTCTAAATGGTACCCTCTCTTTCTGAATGTGATGATCCTAGTACTGGGGTGAAATAAGCAGAAGAGTTATAGCCAGGGTTGCACTTAATTATAGTTTATGCACTAGAAAAGAGGAATCACAAAACAGCATGACTCTGAAATAATAATTGCAGAGTTGATTTTGTGAAGTATGCTGTTTCCACAGAATCCCCTTAGGGACATAAGGTTCCAGTTGTTAATCATGTCTTGAAGTGCTTTTTTTAATTAAAAAAAGTGTTCATTTTTGTTTAGAAAGATATGAATTAACCAGTGCCTCCCAAGCAAATGTTCCATAAACAGAATAAATTACTTGTAATTAGTAACTTTGCTTTTGATTGCTTTCAGGGAACTTCGTAGCCTGGTCATTGAGATGGTCTTGTCAACAGATATGTCAGGACATTTCCAGCAAATTAAAACAATGCGCCATACTCTGCAGCAGACAGAGGGGTAGGTTATTTTCCATTCTGTTCTTTAGAAGTTTCAAATGAGTTCATGCACAAGAAAAGACTTTAAACAGTTGCTGCTGTTCTGAGATAATTGGAGCATGTCCTTGATTTGACAGGATAGACAAAGCCAAAGCCATGTCTTTGATTCTACATGCAGCAGACATAAGCCACCCAGCAAAATCTTGGGAACTGCACTACCGGTGGACAACGGCACTGATGGAAGAGTTTTTTCGACAGGTGCCATTTTCAAAATCTGTTAACATAGTTAAAGTGTTAGTTACACTGTTAGATATTTTATAATTCTACCTGCAAGAATACTGTCAGTTATAATTTAGTAAAGTGATCAGAATCGTGCTTGCCTTACTTTCAGAAGTAGTCCCACTGACTTCAGTACAACTACTCATGTGAGTAAGATGAATAGGATGTTGGTTAATATCTATTTCAGCTGATGGCAGGCTCCAAAGCATTAGCTTTTTTTCTTCTCTAACAGTATTATAATTTGTCAAGCTGATTTCATTCTTTAGACAGAGATCTGTATACACTCTGAACTAAAAAGAGGTATTGGGTAGGAGGGAGTACCTGGATATGTGAAGGATGTGTGTTCAGCAAAGAAGGCAGATGAATGTTGTATCCATATCATATTACATAAGTCTTCCCTTTTCCCCTTATTGTGAGCTAGTGCTGTGCATATCCCACATCAGTATGATGGAGTTTTCCTTTCATGCTCTTTGTGGGCCTGATCTGCAGACCACTCAAGTCAATGGCAATCTTTCTATTGCCAATGTGGCCATAATTTTGGAATCAAACACAGTGACGCAGCAATGTGGCAGTATTTTTTGTGGTGGTGAAACAGTCGTAGAAAAGACAAAATGCACTTTTTAAAAAATGTGTGGTGTTGTACTATTACCAGCTTCTGATTCAATAGCAACATGTGTTTGTTTCACAGAGTGGATCATTTTTTCTAGTAACAAACAATGAGTTTATCTTGAATCACTGAGCAAGTGCAATTAATGTTAATTTTAAGTAAAGAAGAAGGGCTTTGACAATGTTTACATTGGTTCCACCTTTCTATCACTCCAAACACTCCGTTGCTTGTAAACGCAGAGCAAATTCTACTGTCTAGCAATACCACTGAGCAAACAGTGTGTAGTTGGGGGAGAGGGGAAGCAAACATTTCAAGTGGTGAAATGAAAAAAACAGGACATTTCAGGTGTCTTGCACGAATTATCTGGGATCCTACGACATCGTGAAAAACTGGGTTTGTCTCAATAAAAAAAACCCCTGTGATCACTTTACCAATTAACTATGAGTGAGTGATTTTTGCTTTCTGTTGTGTTCAGGATTTAGAAATTGCTTGAAATAAGAGAAAAATAGATTCTAAACTCCTCCTTTTTATCTTTCTCAGTATTGAGGATCATTCTGATATGGGCCATTAAAATGATAACAAAGAAGCAATAGTGGAATGGGAAAAATAGGTAACTTAATAGTGGAGACATTTTAGAAAACTGCATTTTAGTCTATGCAACTAAGCTATGCCCTCAGTAAGAAAGCACTGTGGGAGAAATAGCACTAAGAAGAATATTCTAGGCACCTCTTAGGAAGCGATTAACATTAACATTGAAATTAACTTGCTTTTAAATAGGTAGCTTTTAGTGGGGTGGGAATAAGATGGTCACCAAAGGGGTAAGAGGCATTTCCCTACTGTTCTGTACAGCATTTGAATAGTTCATCTTAGACCACCATAATTATTTTAAATTAAAATATATCCTTACAGAAGGAAAAGAAAGTTGAGCATATAGATACTTCAGTGTCTTCGTGACTCAGCAAAGTAACTAAAGCAACTACCTCCCTGTATTTGGGATATAGCGCCCATCCCTGTGAATCTGGGCCCTGCACAAAGTTTTAAAACAACAATGATTAAATTAAAATTGGACCTGGTGGCCCAGAGAGAAGCAGCAATGTTGTCACAAAAAGAGCCATCAAAAAAACTGATCAAAGCCTAATTTAGATATATCATAGCACCTCCAGTGATTACATCTTTGACAAAGCAGATAGGGAATGATAGATATTGGCTGCCTGGCCCATCTAGATTGTCCTTTTGCTATGTTATATTCTGTGGCTTTCAAACAGGAGTAGTCATACATTAAACTGGAAGGGGTCAGAGCAATGAATGAGTCAGTAATTTATTCCATCTGCTCTTGAGAGTTCTCACTCAATTCCTAAAGATGCTTACTATTGATTTTGAACAGTAAACTTCAGGACCTTACTGATTCTTTGATTTGCCTTTGGAGAGAGTGGAGAACTGGTGCCTTAATCTAAATGATGAACAAACCCAGTTTTGTGGAAATGTTGAGCAGCAGCAGATCATTAATTAAGTTCAACATCAGGACTTGAAGTCTGGAGTTACCAGTTGGTGCCTCTTACTGTAAATGGAAATGATGATGATATAGAATGCTGGAGGAAAAGGGGAGGACCATCAACCCAGATGAATATTACTCAGAAGAAGGTCAGAAATGAACAACTGTAGAAGCATTTTAGACATAGGGAGGCAGGATACATAGACTCCATGGAACAGTGAGGCAATATGTTCAGGCCAGGGCTGTAGCATTAACAATATATAGTTCTGTACTGCCTTGATCATTGAGTGCACAGGATCGGTTAATGCTTTAATTACTACTTTATCCTTTCACTGTAAAATGGTACTGGATTATAAATAAACTGCTCAAAGACTTGAGTTTTTTAAAAACAATTTTTTGTCACTGAAGTACACTTACGCATTTCATAATTATAAAAATATGAAACTCTCTCATAGCACCTTCATTTCAAATGTACACAGCAGAAACTGGGATAATGTGCACTCAGTCGAGACAGAATATAGGCTGCACATATCTCTAATGTGAACAGTTCTGGTTAATGTTAGTGATAGGTGAACCTCCAAAGCTTCTAAAATATGTTGCAGACAAACACGATCGGGGAGAGGGGGGTGAGGGAGGAAAGGGGAGGAATAGGGGGAGTGTCTAGTCTTGCAGTCTGTACACAGCCAAACCTCCCACCCATTGATTTCAGTGTCTATATAAGAACTGCAGGATCAGGTTATAACATTTAACTGAACTCAGGGCCCATGGAAAGTAGAAAATGTGCTGGAATTTCATTTCCTTTTTCCATCCAGATTGGGAATTAGATGATAATAGCTATTCCACACTAGTTTGGTTTGTCTGTTTCTGATCTCAGCCAAAGCCAGAAGGTGCAAAGCCATAAAAAAATAAAACTTAAACTTACAATTTCTGAACAAGATTCAGTTTGAGTTTCATGTGAAGGCTTAATACTTTGTTTTAACTCAAACTGGTTTGATAAATAAAATAGATGTAATAAAATCAGTACCTGAAATGAACCATGAAGAGCTTGAGCTCTGACATCCAGCTTGATGTCTGTTAACCAACCTGTCTTATAAAATATGTGATGATGATGATGATGATGATACATTAGGATTGACAAGGAATTGGAAACTTATTTATTGTATGTTTGTTGTATTCTATACTACATTGGTCAGTGAAAAAGGTTAATTTCCAAATAGTAAAACACTGTTCATGTTAGAAGACCCAAATATGATAAAGACATTTCAAGACTTCAGAACTTAAATTTTTTTAAAATGTCATTTGCCTGCTTACACAGCAACACAGACAAAAGCAGCAGAAACTGAGAGTTTCTGAGAACATAGGAGTTTTTAATATGCAGTTTTAAAAGTGGGCACAGATGGAAAATGGACATTATCTTAGAAAACTTTATTCAACTGGCACTAAGATTTAAAATATGTATCAGTAATAATTTCAAGGGCAAAGCCTTAGAACATTATCATAAAAAAGTTGTTTTCACTTAAAAAAAAAAAACACACACAAACCACACCCATCCATCTCAAATGCACAATGATAAAGAAACATACAGCTGAGGTCACTCAACCAAGCACCCAGCCCTGACAGCATTCTGCTCTAGGCTGGAGTTTATTTTAAAACAAACAAATAAAATTTCAACTTTCATATAATAATTTTTAAGTCGTTTAATTGATTTTCTTCAAACTTAGCTTGCTTAACTTTTATATCTCATGAGAATTAAAGATCATGTCAAATCTTAAGGCTGGGTCCTATACCACAATTTACAATATATACATTATATAAGAAATTACAGTTTTCATTATATATTGGATGAATTGTCAAAAATACATGATGCAGTAAAGAAGTATTTTAAGGCATAAGCTCAAGAGAGTTAAGTTTTTAGATTTTTAGTTCTGTGATTTTAACTCTTGCATGAATTTCCTGACTTTTGAGTTCTCAGATGTTAGGTAACTTTATCCCTGGCAAAAATCCCAATGTTAATGTAAGTAGTAACATGCTCTTGATGTTAGAAAATCAGGCCACAGTTCCAATGGGGAGTTCTGGAGGCATCTTAAGCTGTGAAAGCAAAGCCAGATTGGTTAGCTCAATTTTTTTTTTATAAAACCTTTAGTGTAGTAGAAGCCGATGGAACCAAATCCTCAGCTAGTTGAAATCAGTGGAGCTCCTTCATTTATATTCATGTGGTTCACTTCTGGGGACCATTAGCTCCTTTTGGTAATACTACCTGCTCCTGCTCTCTTCTGTTCCCTTTAGTCAAATTATGGGTACCTTCTATGTGGGCAGGGTGAGGGAAGGAGTCTCTGGGCAGTCTACCACTTTCAGGCATAAAGCACAAGGTCAGCTGTAATTTGGTCCTCTGTCTCTTTTCTTTCTCTCTGGGCTCATTCTATATGTATGGCCACCAATAGTTTTTTTTTTATATTTTCTCTCTGCTCTCTTCCTCCGGCTCTAGATATCTATCCACAGCTTCACTTAGGTTATGCAATTCAATTGGACTTTAAGGGAAGAAGTGGTGAAACCCTCCATTTCTATTTGAAGCACATTCTTCTATCTCTGAGGCTGTTTTTAAGCAGTCGTACTGAAGTTTTTTTTTGTGTGCTTTTCTGACATCCGTTCCTTATTATCATTCGGTGCGAAATGATAAGAATATCAAAGGTCTATATTTTAAATGCACCTGCAAATCGACTTAATTCTACAATTACAAATTTATCAATGAATGTCCAGGATATCAATGAGGCCCCAGCATTCTAAAATGCAGTTGGGAAAATATCAGAATGGTCGGCTTCTCCTTCTTTCCCACACCCCGTCTCTTTAAGAGAAGTTAAGTTGAATGATCTCTGGGTGCTCCAAGTCCAAGCTGTGAGGCTGCAGAAGGTCTCCTTATAAAACATGCTTTTTATTTTCCTTCCCTGACAAATACTAAATCACAGTGGCAGATGCTTTGGTCTTGACAAGATCTTTGCTTTCAACATATTCTTTTCAATACAAATGGTTAAAATTAAGTTATAAGGTTGACTTTTCCTTTTCTTCTCTCTTTTTCATTTAAAAAACAATATTCGATTTATTTTACCCACAGCTTGTTTTAGTTTAGGAAAAGAAGTGAATTTTAGAAGTAGTTGGTCAGAGAGCAGTGTTCAGGCTCTCTCCTTTGTATATGTATTCTTATAATATGAAACATTGCTTTTTCCAGGGAGACAAGGAGGCTGCTCTAGGGCTACCATTTTCCCCACTTTGTGACCGCAAATCTACCATGGTGGCTCAGTCCCAAATAGGTAATGATCAGTGCTGTTTTCTCTTTCTCATAAATGTGGGCGCATGCAGTGTTGTCACCCCCCATTCACACACTGCGCACGATGTTTTTAAAAAAGCTGTAGATACTACTATAAACAACGTGTTTCTTTCTCCACATTTACTCACAGAAATCAGAGCATATTACACCCGTGACATGCTGTTGTCCAAAGGGACATTAAGCTCTTTCAGCATGGCATATGAAGCATATGGGACAGTATGTTTAGTGGTTAGATCAGGGTACTGGAAATCTGAACTCTTGGGGTCCAGCTGTTACTATCGGCATTTTAGAATTTGGTAAAGCAAAGCATGGAGAAGTTGTCACCTACTCAAAGTCACATAGGTCTTACTGCAGTGCAGACATACTCTGTGGCTGGCATGGGTCAGCTGACTTGGGCTTGCAGGGCTATAAAATTGCAGTATAGACATTCAGGCTCAGGCCAGGCTCTGAGACCATCCCTATCGCAGCACAGATAAACCCATAGAGTCAAGCTGGCTGGATACAAGTAACTCACTGTTTTCTAAAGGCCCTTCAAACAAGCTCCTGGCATCTATCTCCAGCACTGCTGGTGACTCACTGTGTGACCTTAGGCAAGTGATTTCCTATCTCACTTAATCCAGCTGAAAAATGGGTATAATATTATTTACATTCCCCCATTCAACACCGGCCTGGTGCTCCTGTCAGGGAGCGGGGTCAAGGACCTGGCACTTGCCTGCTCCGCCCGCCCAGCATTCCAGCCAGGGAGCGGGCAAGCCCCGGCTCCCCGACACCATTCCCCGGCTGGAATGCCCGGTGGGTGGAGTGGGGCAAGCCCCCACGCCCCAACCCTGCTACGCCCCTGCCTCAACCAAGCTTCACAATCATCATTGGTGAGTGCAGTATTAAATTGTTTGCTTAAAATTATTTAAAACTTATACTGTCTATGTATATAAAGTCTTCTGTCTGGCGAAAAAAATTTCCCTGGAACCTAACCTCCCCTATTTACATTAATTCTTATGGGGAAATTGGAGTCACTTAATATCATTTTGTTTAAAGTTGCATTTTTCAAGAACATAATTACGACATTAAGTGAGGAGTTACTGTAGGTGTTTGGCTGGTTAGGACCTATTGTGATTAGATAATAATCATTTGTATTTCAGTACCACTTAAGGACCCCAGTCAAAGATCATGGTCTCATTGTATAAACACCTAAAGAAAGGATAGTATCTTCTCTGAAGAGCTTACATTCGAAGTAAAGAGCCTTAATGTGTAGCCTTGGGATAGTGAATTAGGGCCTGATTTTTCAAAGATGAAATGCAGGCCCTTGGCTTCCCCCATCATCTGTACAATAGGGATAAAAATAATTACTTTAAGTTTTATGGGGCCAATAACCATATGAACTCTAAAAGTTTGCTGAGGAAAGCTTACCTAGAAAAATGCCTTTCACAGATGTCAACATGTCCCCAAAATAATCCTGGGACCGGGAGATCCTGTATGTTAAGATGTCATATCCTTGAACTGAACAGTATCCTCCAGTATTATCTTGTAATTTAATACATCTCCCATTCCATTGCTAGCCAGACTCAAGTGGCAACGTACTTGAGCTTATGCCTGTTGCTCACCTTTGTGCTATGGCACATTAGTTAGAGTGTGAAGAGAGCCTGAAATCCGTAGCTATCTCATGTTCTACCTACATTTTTTCTGTTAAGTGCTCAGCAGAGGATAATGCCTCATTCTCTCTAGCTATGTCATTCTCTATCTTGATGAGCACTTTCAAATGTAAAATACATTGTTCAGCGCTGACATCTCAGAGCTGTGGGATGGATGCTGTCTCCCAGGGATATTACTTGTTCTCGTCACTGATTTGACAGAACACTCCTACACACTTTGAAATAACACTTTACTTCCACAGAATAATAAACAGCAATTTGGAATATTGACTCATTAGCGTGAGGCTCTGAATGGAAACACTGACTTCTTGCCCATTGGCTCTGTCATGGCTTCCCTTTTATTCAGTAATTAATCCCGGTCTCCAATGAAAAACTTATTGTGAAATGCACTTGGTTCACTGGAGGCAGGAGTGAAAAGCTGCAAATATTAGCACTTGGTTACTCCTGTACCTCTCCAGGTGGTTTTTTTGTTTTCCTCGGCAGACTAATAACTATGGAAATTACACTGAGAGAGAAAAAATATCCCAAGTATATTGAATCTGGATTGCATTTGTCTTCAGAATATTATCCTGATATTAAAACCTAGAAGTCCAATTTTTTCCGACTTGATCAGACATTATGGATATCATTGGGTGACATTTCTCTTTAGAGTTTTGCTAATCTGTGGTTTCTGAAGTTGGAGCCAGTTTGTGAATAAAGACAGAGACTAGTCATTGACTTTGAGACCCAGAAAAATGTACAACCTGAATTCATCTCTTTCTGCTTTTCAGGTTTCATCGATTTCATAGTAGAGCCCACGTTTTCTCTTCTAACGGACTCAATGGAGAAAATTATTATTCCTCTTATAGAGGAAGCTTCAAAGTCTGAAAGTTCTGCCTTTGGGACACCCAGGTTTGAACATTTTCTCCTTTTACTTTGTGATTCTTTTAACTAACATCATTAGCAACAGCAGCATATTTTCTAATCTGTTCATAGTTGCAGAAGTCTGATGTAAATAGTTATACTGTGTTACCACCTAGTGGCAATATCTTGTAATTGCAGCTGTCTACTATGTTCCTGTACTGGCCAAGGACACTGTCTGCTTGGAAGGGCAAAAAACACAATAAAGAACAAAGTACTCATCTGTAAGGACATGAAGTTGAATTTTCTTCAGGACATACAAAAATAAAATGTTTGCTGATTCTCTTCCATCATAAAAGATACTAGCCATTTCTTCTTAAAGCAAAACCCAGGAAGTGTCTATTATCACATTTTCTTTTT
Organism: Caretta caretta; assembly: GCF_965140235.1. Taxonomy (NCBI): domain Eukaryota; kingdom Metazoa; phylum Chordata; order Testudines; family Cheloniidae; genus Caretta; species Caretta caretta. The sequence goes on along the minus strand of NC_134216.1, from coordinate 47,591,188 downwards.
AATCTGTGGATTTAACCCTTCACTGTAGTATACTACTATAAAAACACTGCAGTGCAATAATTCCTTAGTATATTGGTTAGATTTGTGTCAGAATGATGTGGCTGTAACTTTGCTTTGCTAGAATTAACTTATTCTTCGTGCATTTCTGTTGCGGGCTGTGTTCCCAACCACTTTGGGCAACTGTGCTGGACTAAAACATCAGTGGTGCCACATACTATTTAACTGCTCACTTTTATTCCGATTGGAGTTCAGGCAGCTTCAACCCCCAGTTTCACATTAGTGTGCATAACTGAATGAGAGGTGAGCAGAAGCATTCTACTGGGGTCTTGCACAGAGGTTCATCTTTAGGTACCTGATCCTGCAGGCCTTGTCTGTACAAAACTCCCACTGGCTGCAAAGGGAGATTTGTTTAAATAAGGGATGCAGAAGTAGGCCCTATAGAAGGAATGGGGAGCCGAGAATATTATACACAGAAGTCTGTACCAGCATTGATGCACATATACCAGTAGCTGGAAACTGCTAATGTATGTGTAACCCACACACCTACTGGCTGTGTTATTCTGTCCCACCTAGTGGCACTGAGACCGCTTAAAGAGAGAGATAAAATGAGACTGCTCTACAGCCTTAGCTAGCAGGCACTGGCTTTTAGCTCATGCGGTAGAGGCTCATGCACTAAGCTCCAGAGGTCCCAGGTTCAATTCTGCCCGCCGACACTGGGGTCTGTCAGCATTACATATGGAGTAAATTTTAAGTTGTTGACTGAATAAAACATTAGAAATACACCATGCCGTTTCCTTTGAACACCTCTGGGGCACAGGGAAGTTCTAATTTGCAATTCCTTACACTGTACTTATACCTTCAATGAAATGTTACTTGTAACTTTGCTGGGAAAATTGGAGCCCATTTATGTGCATACAAACATTAACTCTTTTGGGCTAAATCTTGGAGATCATATCAGGCAAACAGTATTATGTGGAAAACAAAAACTGGTATGACATGACTTGGGGCCTGGCCACAAAATAGGCCCCACCTTTTGGTGTTAAGAGAATTCATTTTGGATATATCCATTTCTCACATGTACACACACACATTCTCTGACCTGATGCACTACCTGTTGCTTGGTGGATGATGCCAAATTTTGTTATTAATATTTCAACACATGTCTTAACACTTAGTCCTGCTTTACTAAGTGTGTTTTGAAGCAGTGGGGTTGAAGGTAATTGAACCAAATCCTGCCTTTAGATAACATGCACAGAGCTCCTGCGGTTTGCTCCCAATTGGAGGCAATCACATGCATCTAAAAGCAGAATTTGCTCTGTCATGTATTGCTTTTCCGGCATGGATCAGCAGCAGATGTCTCTCCACAACAGCCCAGCGCATTCCAAAGGGTTGCAGAGAAAGGTGCTACCAAACTTGGTCTGTTAAAATTCTTCCAAGTAATTAGCCAGGAGGTTGGAGCACTGCCCCATTTTCATAGTAATTTCCTAGAAATGTGGCATGAAGAATTGTTCACAGGAACCAATTTCATTTCATAAGGAAATATGTCTTATACTTTCCTTGACTGAGACCAGTTTTCTAGTTAGTGTTTTATATATAGATCCTAAAGAATAATCAACGTGAATGAACTGTTTTTATGTAATGGAGACCCTCAACTCTTTTCATAATGTAGAGTTTTCTTGTTTCTCTAGCCAGCATAGCTTGGGAGCACTAAGCAATGCTGATGCACAAAGAAGACCCAGTGTTAAAAGTACTACAAGTGATGGAGGGACTTGCACAGACAATTCTTTAGCAACTGTAGACCTATCCAGCTTTAAGGACAACTTGGTGCAGATCATTCAAGAAAATAAAGAAAGATGGAAAGAGTTAGCTGTGCAAGGTATGATAAACCCATTGGGAATGTCCTCTAAGTTATTCCCAAAACCCTCGTTTACCTACAGCACATGTTCATTTTATCCTTCAAATTCCCTCTTGATCTATAAAAATGCATCTAGCTGTCGTACGTTCATATTCCTTATTTATAATGTTTGCAGTGGTGGCTTCACTTTTTAGCTTATTACATATGTTTGCAATTCTTTATGTGCAATACTAGTCCTGTTTATGCTTATGTTTTGTCCTGTGAAACACAAATAGATTTGTGTGAACAGGGGAGGAGAAGAAATGCCAGACTCTCCATATTAAAGCACTGTGCTTCTCAACAGCCACTTCTTCAGAAAGTGCCATTTAGAAAAGGGGGAAAGGGGGACGGGGATTATGCGATACCCTACATTCAATTATAACCTTCAGACTGCTGTCCACTTTGAATACATACTGTATTAGCCAAAATCATAGGTTAAAAGTATTCTATGCCTGCCATGGCAAGATTAAATATGAATTGGGAAGATTTTTATAAGCTGCAGTGTAGGAAATGTGCTGCATACCTTGGTACACCATTGTCCAATTTTTTTATTGCAAATTGTTACAACAATGCGATTATAGTCAACAGGGCCAAAATGTTAATGGAGGCTTTGTGCTCAAAGTAATGGAGGAGCAGGCTATAAATCTTAAAAAACTTAGAAGTTAAGATGCAGGATTTAAAATGGCTTTGTTCGCTGTGGGAAGCAAAATGTAGTATTTCAGTCTACTTGGGATACCATTCTAACAGTCATTTAAGTGGATCTATGGATCTAAACATCTGGGCAGTCACATTATGCACCAGACCCCAACAAGGCTGAAAAAAGACCCCTTAACTGCCTACTGAAAGAGTAAAAAAATAACTCACTCAATTGTCAGGTTAGCCAGTGGTTCTTCAGTTTTGGTTAGTTGTCTTCTCTGGAATAAGTGCTGTTGTGACAGATGAGCTCAAGGTGCAATTTGAATCAGACATAATGTACTTGGCCTATAGTACCTTCCTAGTACAGCTTGTCACTACAATAAGCAATGGCTCCTTAGAGCCACTCCACTGCAAGGTTCATTCTGATCATAGAAAAAAGGCTCATTCATTATAAACCACTGGAGTAACAGTTCATTAAAAATAGCTAGATATGCAGAAGTCATATGTAAAAGCTAAACAAATTAATTAATAGATTTGGCTTCTTTCAGTTGAACTGTATGCAGAATCCTCATTATGCTGTGTTTGGGGTCATCGTTTCGCTATTCAGTTTCATGCTGAGGTGGTTATGGTTGTTGTCTGTTTGATAATCTGATGTTTAATATATAGCATGTTTAATATATAGCAGTCTCCCCAGTTGATAAGGTATTGTGCCCTGTTTTGTGCAATCTTTCATCCTGTCTGAGTGTTGGAAGTTTGGTTTTTTGCTTACTTGTTTTGCTAAGCATATTTGGATTTAGATTGCATTATAGAGCTATTAAATCAGCTATTATGTTTGAGTGTTGTAGTCATTGTCTCTGCTTACCTTTTTAAAAATAAAATTAAGAAAGAATATTACAAACTGTGAATGAATGAGTTGTACTCAGTAAACATTGTATATGGACTTAGATTTGACATATTTTGGAGTACACCTATTACTGTTTCTGGCTGGAATTCCTCTGTGCTGAGTGACAGCTTTAGGCCTTTTTAAGGCCTGAACCATTTAAGTAGTTTAAGTGGGAATTTAGTGGTCTATATATCTTATGCTGGCCCTCTGTACAGGGGTGTAGTTCACTATCAGCAGGTAAATATTAAAGGTGCCCTATATAGGAAGAATGACTTATTGGAACAGTAATTGTGCCACAATACTGAAGTCATAAAAGCCTTTAGTATTTGTAACCAAGCCTCTGAATACTCTTTTTGTGGCTTCTACCTCTGTTTGAACAATTACATGCTTACATTTCACTACTTCTTTGGATGGGCTGAAATCGAAACCTCTCAGCTGAACACGATCTGTGCTATCATGCACTTTAATCCTTCTGAACACAAATTGACAGTTTAGCATGCATGATCCTTAAGCCAAGCTTACAGGGAATTTAAGTAAACTGAAATGGCTCATGATATTTACTACTACTATTAATAAACACCCCGCAGATGTCATCTCAATAGAGTGCTTAGTCTATTGAAATGTGTACTGGGGATTCACTGTAGCATTTGTAGGAAACATATGGGTCCACTGAGTCTCATGTTGTGTATTGGTAGGCATAAAATGGATACGTTAGATGGTTGAATATCATATATTTGATTCCATTATGAGGATTGGTATACAACCTATAGTATCCATCTGCATCTTGGAATGGGCAAGAGTATCTGGGTTAGATAACCTTAGAGTTCTATACAGAGAGAGGCAAGGGTTATCCAGCAAACTGCAAAACAGCTGAAACCTGTTAGTCTCCCAGGATGCCAGCCTGGAGCCATATAAAAAGGAAGTGCAAGCTAGCAGCAGGGAATGGTAAATGAGCATGTAATGGCTTTATTGGAGAAGTTTGGCTTCTCACAGAGGCAGTGCTAATATCTTCAGCATAAATCTCTGTTTCTTTTGGAGCAATTTTGTTTGCAGCCAGTTTAAAGGTCCTATTTTCTTTCTCTTCAGAAGAGAGAAAAGGTGTTTAAAGACCGTTGACCAGATTTTGCTTTATAGTCCAAACCCTTTGCACTGCTCAGGGTTATCTTCACAGCCGTAAGGGTTGGGGACTTAATGTTTTTTAAATGGAAGCTTAGATTCTGGTACACAAGTTAAAGTTACTGCAACGGGGTTACCACTTACCGCTAGTGTTTCTCTTTGCATTTAGGTTTGGGAATGTAGCATCATAGATGCATCCCCCTTGCTGCTCATTGCTCGCTCTGTGATGATCTTTCTTCTGGTAACTTGGCCCTCTGGCCCGGTCACTGTTTAGTCCAGCCCCTCTGGGATTATGAAGTCCAACAGGACCACTGTCCAGATGCCTTCTCTGGACAGTGTTCGGCCCCTCCTTGGGCTATTCCAAGACAATATCCCAGGACTTATTCTTCCCCTGGACTTCCTCCTTGTTTCTGGAGGCTTCCCTGTAACCTTCCCTGTGGCCCCATTCTGCTTTCAGCCTCCTGGTTTTGTAGTGCCTTCCCAACCCTTTCCCAGGTGGGCTTCATTATCAGTTAACCCTGGCCCTCCTTCTCTCCGGTGATGCCAGGTTGACCTAACTGGCCTCTCAAACCCTCATTTACCCTACCACGGCTGGTGTGGGGTGCACACCCCATCACAGGCACCAAAGAAAAGAGCCAAGCCAATTTACATGGTGCTCTTGAGCTTCCAAAACTAGACTCAAAAATCTTGCAAGAACTAGCTTTCTTGTGAGACTTCTGCTTTACACAGGTTATTATATTGCTTTCATCACTGTAGTATCTAAGCACCTTCCAGTAGGGCATTAAGAGATGTAACCAACATCTGCCACATGTCCTTCATTCTTCCAGTACTTTCTGCTTCTGGTGGGGCTGCAAATGTCAGAAGAATTGATAGTATCATAAAATAGTGTTTTGATGCTACTCATTTAGGCTCCAGTGCAGCCCCACTGGAGTGAATGTAAGTTTGTCTGTTGACTTCAGTGCGAGTTGGGTTGGGCCCATTGTACTTGCCTGAAACCCAGAAGGACAGTTGTATGGGGAAAAAAGGGGAAAAAAAAGTTAACTAAATTCCTTTCGGACCCCACACAAGTTTGACTTGAGCTTTAGGTGACTCTTCAGAAGTGTCTTATTTTACCTCAACCTGAATTCACCTCAACCTGGTTAGAGGTCTACCTGCATTCTTCAAACTTCTGCTGTTTGTGACGTGATCTATGGCACTTTTAGCTCTGCTGCTGCTGTCTCTTTCTCTATTGCTTCTTGTAAAGTTCTGAGGTTGCTCTGGGTTTACTACTGAAGTTGAGTCTTATCCATATATTAACTTTAGCATGTAGTGAGGAAGGAAATACTGGCAGTAAATCACTAGCAGGCAACAGGGGTGTTCCATTACCACTGTCCTTCTCAGCTGGATAATTTATTAGAAACCATAAAGAGCTGGATGTATTATTAAGAAGGCTATCTCTATTATCATGGAAGTTCTGTGCTAGCTGCCATTCCTGCCATTAGCAGGGATCGCCGTACGTGCTTCCCAAGCTGACTGTGACAGTAGCACTTCTGCTGCTAAAAAGGGCCATCTGCACTCCTGCCTGTAGACTTTGCACACACAGGACACTGCATTCCACACTGCCAACTCAGTTCCATGGGCTTGGAAGGAATGGCCTCTCTCGAAAAAACAACAACAACCAGGTACAAATTAAATTAAACTTTAAAAAAGGAAGGAAATTAAAAATTCCTGAGTAGGAGTTGAACTCACTGCCTCTTGCCCCCTACCAGGTTGATACATTATCTTGAAAGCTATAGCACTGGCTGGGATGCAACTCTGCCCAGGTTTTGGGGCTGATAGTGTCTGTTGCATACCTGGGCTAGGCAGAACAGAGCAGGGGATCTAGGCCCAGCTGGTGGTTGGTGTTGTCATGGGCAGCTTGCATGAAGATCTATCAGTAGTCAGGGCTGCTTGCACTGCCCCATTGTGAAGAGATAGTTACTAACTCTCTGGAATATTGATTCAGAGTAAACATCTTGTGCAGGAGCAAAGTGCTTTATCTGGCAAAGAACCCCTGTTGGTAAGGAAAGTGTTTACACACAACCTACTTAGACAGCTGTTCAAGAGCTTCCTTGACAGAAGGCCCACTAAATGAATGACTCTATTTTGCTAAAAAAAGGCCATGTCTTGTATAATTGATGGCATAGGAGCTCAGTGCTCTATAGCCTAAGGGTCTTCAGCCTTTCACCACTGGAGGATTAGTGGAATGTTTGAGGCCTTTAAGGAGATGCAGTTAACAGTGGATTATCATAATATCAAACATCTGGGTTTCTAATTAGAAAGCCTTGATGTTTAATTAATATTCCAAACCCCTAATAACTATATAATCTGTCTTTGTTCACTTCATCACTTTTATAATAGAGACTATTCAATCTTGTGCATATTTCAACAGATAGCAGTGATGGCAGCTGATAATTGCAGCGATGATAATTGATAACAATTTGACTGTAAAGACACTCAGACAAGTATTATAGGTTGTTCCATTAGAATAAATAATCTCTAAATTGATTTTAGGGACTGGGAGTTATTGATCTATTGAGAAAGCAGGCTGTAAAACAAATGTCATGACAAAAGGTTAAAAATACCGTATAAGATCACTCATATTGTGTAGCTTTCCTCAGAACAAAGAAATTGAAACACAGAGATTTTCACAAAAAGAAAAGGAGTACTTGTGGCACCTTAGAGACTAACCAATTTATTTGCGCATGAGCTTTCGTGAGCTACAGCTCACTTCAGCTGTAGCTCACGAAAGCTCATGCTCAAATAAATTGGTTAGTCTCTAAGGTGCCACAAGTACTCCTTTTCTTTTTGCGAATACAGACTAACACGGCTGTTACTCTGAAACCTGTCATTATGCAAGAGATTTTCACATAAAAATTAAATTATAAATTGACATTTTTCTTTTTAAGGTTTTTGAATATAAGGCTTATTAGTAAAAACTGTCAGTGATTGGCGGAATCAGTTATTTTCAACTGAATTTACAGTTCCACAAGAATAATCATCACTATCACCTGCATAGCACTTTTCATCCATAGATCAAAAAGCACAACAATGGGTAAATATCATTATCTGCATTTGAGGGGAAAGATAGGGGAGGTGATATCTTTTATTGGACCAATTTCTGTTAGTGAAAGACAAGTTTTTGAGCTACACCGAGCTTGCCTCTTTCACTAATAAAAGTTGATCCAATGAAAGGTATTACCTCACCCATCTTCTGTCTCTAGTAGTCTGAGGCCATCACTGCAAACAATTATCTGCATTTTGCAGATAGCAAACTGAGGCACAGTGAGGTTAAGCGACTTGCTTTCAGTCACATAGTGAGTCAGTGGAAGAGTTTGAAATAGATCTTCTGGAGACTGCCAGTTCAGTGTCCTCTCTCCTGCAGCATGTTGCTGTTTCACACCTTCTGACTGAACTGATCAGAGTAAGACACATGAGCGGGGCAGGACAGGGAACTTCACGTAACTGCTGGTCTTAGTATTGTTCCTTTATAGCAGAGGATGGAAGACTTCATTCTCCAAGGAATTCAGTCTGGCATCTTTTATGGACACTAAATTCACATGCTGGGCCAGATTCCCTGATGGTGTAACTCCACTGAACTCTATCAGTCTACTCTTAATTTCTTTTAAGAAACACTCCTCTGCCACTTGTGTTACGGGACTCTTGGAGGTTTCAATTAATACTCCGCAGTGTGTACATCCAGTGAAGTAGTGCTTTATTTCCTACACCATTCCTGTGCTTTAATTAAGAAAATACATTATATAAAACATGATTATATAGAAAACAGTAACTAGAAGACATATTATTTTAAAGGACAATGTCGTTGAAATGGAAGCATCAAGACCTGATAATTGTTCACAAAAGATGATGTATAGTAATTAGAACTGGTCAGAAAATGCTTTTCCCCCCTCACAGACAGTTGGCTTTTCAGCAAAAAAACGAAAACAGAAATATTTTGATTTTGAAATAATGGCATGCTGCCTCATGGGAGTTATAACTTGGATGCTCCGCACTCCCATTATTTTCCATAGGGTGCACACTACATCATGGTCTTTGTGGTCTCTTGGTGAGGGAAAGTGGTGCGTCATGGGAGTTCCATGGCCATGCTGTATTGTGGGAGATAAGGTCTGGTTGAGCAGCTCTGACGGGGTCCCCGGGGTGCAACCTGCACTGTGAGATTCCTGAGGCCTCTGTCCCACCAACCTGCGCTGGTCCTCACACTGTGATGCTGATGTCAAGTTATATACCTCTGGCAGATACTGCACTTACACAGACATTCACGGGCAGGGACACACCCAAATGAGTTACATGAATGCTCTCCGAGCCACTCATGAACCAACAATAGAAAGGCTCCAGCCAATTCCCCCCAGCTCCCCAGTCTTTCACTTCAGAAGTGTACTGTCTTGCACTGGTCAGAAGCCTGGCCAGTGTAAGTTCATTATCCAGTTCTCCACTCCCTCAATGTGGAGTGGACACACACTAGCCTTTGTAAACTGAGCTGAGATTTCCCAAGCACTTCAGCCAAAACACACTGTTTTAGGTAAAACAGGTTTATTAACTACAGAAAGATGGATTTTAAGTTGTTATAAGTAGCAAGTGTAGAGATCAAAGTCGGTTACTTAAGAAGTAAAAATAAATGTACAGCCTAAGTTCTACAAACTAAACACAATTTGAATCAAGCAGTGTCTTAGCCTGACAAATGGTACAAGCAGGTTACAAATCCTCAATACACAGATAAGAACTACCTTCCAGTTCAAAGTCTTTGTCCTCCAGATGTTCCTCCAGGTGTTGAGTCGGGGGGTGGGCTGGAGAGATGCCAAGTGATGATGCCACTGTCTCTCTCTCATATTTTCTTCCATCTTATGGGAAAGATCTTTGATGTGTTGCAGGGGACTGAACTAGGTCCCTTCCAGTCCCATGATTCTATGTGGGGGTTAGTAAGCCCCCATTGGTCAGGCAGTCTCTATTAAGCCTACATTCTTTCTCCTGGAAGACTTTAGGATAGTGGATTGTGTGTTGATGAGCCAGTAACGCTGTCTGGTTATTGATTGCTATTCCTTTGTTGTAATTGACAGACTGGTTGTGGGCGTTCCCAACCTGGCAATATATTTCAATAACACATAGTAATACTTCATACCTTCCCATACAATGATAGTACATACAGTCCAACAGGATATTATTGTTCAAGACTATGATACCTCACAAGGCATACTTTGTACAAAACATCGCCATGATGAATATTGGGGTTCCCAGGTGCTACTTTGAGGTACAGAGTGAGGTACAGAAGCCCAGCACATGAAAATCAAGTACGAACATGAGGCAATCAGACTCAACTCCCATGAGACATTATAGCCACATATCCAAATTAGAAAATTTTCAGTTGAAATATTTTGTTTTTCAGGTGAAAACTGAAAGTTAAGTTTTTGGACATTCATTTTATTTAACAAAAGAATCAAAATTTTCTTCACAAAGCAGACCTTTTTCATGAAAAGAAATTTAGTTGGTTAAAAAACCCAATTTTCTAACAAAAAATAGTTTTCATGGACAATTTTCGAGCAGCCCTAATAATAATCTCCCCAAAATTATTCATCTGTTATTAATGATTTTCATTTGACCATCCTGTTAGCTTGATTATGAGGAGTGTTTTTTTCTTTGCCATCTCTTTGCCGGAAACCTTCCCTGTGTGATCTTTGCTGACAGGTTATAGACATGTCCATTGTTGTTCTGAGTGTTGCATACCATATTTTATAGATCGCTGTTATTAAACTGGAAAAATATACCATTCCACATGCATAATTATTTGGCCACGGACAACTATTTCCCAGATATGCTCCTTATTAAATATTTCTCCTTCTTTCTAAATTATTATGAGTTGTCTGGGCTTTTTAGTCAGCTGCCACTTTAAAACTCAACAGTAAAGCAAAAATAAAAGCAGAATTAAGCCCAGCTTTCTGTGCTGAATGCCTCTGTTAATCAAGCTGCTCCTCATGCATGGGAGAAGTTCCCCGTAAACTTCCACAAAACAGAGTCATTATTCTCCTCCAAAACTCTCCTCAAAACTCTCCTCTGACATGATGCCCACAAAAAACTTGACAACAGTTAGGTTGCTGGTGTGCTGAGACCACTGCCTGTCATACGGACCAATATGTCTCATTTTTTCCTTGCACTCACCCAGGGGTGTATTCAGTGATGAGCTGCCAAAATCTTAACAACAGGTTCCCTCCTCACCCCACGAGAGGGTCGTTGCCCACCTCCGCACCCCGGGACTCCTGCCCCATCCAACGCCCCCGCATTCCTTGACGCGCCCCCCAGGACCCCTGCCCCATCCACCCCCCTCCCCTGTCCCCTGACTGCCCCCAGAACCAGACAGGAGGGTCTTGTGGGCCACCGTAGTGGGTGCCCACCCCACCCCTAAGAGCCAGAAGCACCTGCTGGGGGGTGAGAAAGGGAGTCCCGGCGGTGCTTACCTGGGGCAGCTCCCAGGAAGCATCTGGCAGGTCCGTCTGGCTCCTAGGGGCGGGGGAGCATAGCTGGGGGGGGAGCAGGGGGAGCAGCTGCTCCCCCCACTGATCACATCAAAAGTGGTGCCTTAGGCACCGACTCTGTGGGTGCTCCGGGGCTGGAGCACCAACGGGGAAAATTTGGTGGGTGCAGAGCATCCACCGGCAGCTCCCCGCCCCGCTCCCGGCCCCAGCTCACCTCCGCTCCGCCTCTGCCTCCTCCCCTGAATGCACCGCCCCGTTCTGCTTCTCCGCGCCCCATCCTCCCCAGCTTCCCACGAATCAGCTGTTCGGCGGGAAGCCGGGGAGAACTGAGAAGCAGGCCGCGGCTTCCCACTCAGGCCGAGGGTGGCAGAGGTGAGCTGGGGTGGGGAGAGATTCCCCTGCGCACCCCCCCTGGGTGACCAACTGCGGCGTGGGCAGCCCTCCTCGCCTCCCCCCGCCCCCCGAGCTCACCTCCGCCTCCCCGGGCCTGAGCGGGAAGCCGCAGCCTGCTTCTTAGCCTGCTCTGGCTTCCCATGCGAACAGCTGATTCGCGGGAAGCCTGGAGGGGGCAGAGAAGCAGAGCGAGGCGGCACGTTCAGGGGAGAAGGTAGAGGCGGAGCAGAGGTGAGGTGATCTGGGGCCGGGGGTGGGGCGGGGAGCTGCTAGTGGGTGATTTTCCTCTTGGGTGCTCCAGGGCTGGAGCACCTGTGGAGTCGGCGCCTAAGGCGCCATTTTTGGCTAGTTAAATTTAGAAGCCCTTTTAGAACCGGTTTTCCCTCACGGAACAACCGGTTTTCCCTCACGGAACAACCGGTTCTAAAAGGGCTTCTAAATTTAACAACCAGTTCTAGCGAACCGGTGCGAACCGGCTCCAGCTCACCGCTGGGTGTATTTGTATCCATCTATTGTCTTTTGTCTATGCTCTGACTCTAAACTCCTTTTTGTTCTGTGTCTGTACAGCATCTAGTACCAACAGGAGTCTCTGACTGGGCGCTAGAGTAATACATAATAATGATAACCAAACTAGGAGGGCATTCAATATTCAAATAAGGGTTAACTAACCCTTAACAAATATTTTGTGTCTGTGAAATCCTTGGAACTTCCTGGTTTACTGAAGGTATCCCAAAATATATAATGCTATGCTGTGACATCGAAAGCACCATGGTTTACGCAGGTTGCAGTGGAATTTATGATGTCATATGCTGTGATTAACTTGTTTCATAACCTAGAAGTGGGAAGCTATAAATAGCTATGAGATACTGACATTTACTGCTAGTACTGAAAGTGGCTGAAAGTCAGTCAGAATAACTTACACTATGATATACTTTCAGGAAAATAAGTTTGTTAGGTTAAATTCCTCTGGAATTTACTTTGTGTCTTATGATTTATCCCTTGATTTTCATTTTAAGTTTGTATGAATATATAGCATATAGAATTACTTATTGGTCAGCCTACAAAGAGGCTTATGTTATTGCTTGCAATGTCATTTCAGTGATTTCTGTGGGAAAGAATCATTGTAGGTATTTTTCTCACCTTTCTTCATGTTTGACAGCAGTGCAAGTCAACACTATGCCAGTTTCCATCAGAATTGCTTTGATTCTGGGATAATAGGATTAGAATCTCTGTGGCAATGGAGGATATTGCAATTTGTTAAAAAAAATTAAATAATATTTTTAAAGTATTTTGGCTATATATTTATTAAGTTCCCAGTACGTTACAGTAATAAATCACAATTTCAAAAAAAATCAATTTTTAAAACAATTTGAAAATGGGCCTTTTTTATACAGCAGATAAATTACTTGTGGACACGGTAACTACATGGAATTGACATAGTTGTTTCCAGGGATTCTTTTTCCTTATCAGAACCATTTGCATGAGCGTGCAGGCCCTGAATTTTGAAGAAGACCGTGTTCAAACACAGCTATTGTACCTATGTTAAATCGTTTCACCAACCCATAGACAAGGTTTGGGTTTCAAGTGTTTGCACCCATTTGCAGAATTGTCATTGGAGTTTTTCTTGGAATTTTACTAGGGACTGTCCTAGAAAATTCCATTTGTTTTGTACGATGTTCTTTAATATGGGCCAGATTATTAAAATATAGCATGGACAGTAGTTATCTAGCTAGCTACCTAATTTGCTCTTATCCATACCCAGTAAAAAAGTTAGCAGAAAGTATTCATTGACCATTAGCAGACATTAGGTTGTAGTTAATCAGTACTCATTCATTAACACAGGACACAATTGAATGTGGACCAGTGTCAGGTCTGTTCAATGTTCAAGTTTCACAGACCTTCTAACCACCGGTGTCTGTGGGGCTTGTGCAGATAATGGCAAGATTTTGTGATCCAAAAGACAGGACTGTATGGAGAAGAGGAATATGAAGACCCTAGACTGGAGTTGCAGGTTTCCTACAAAAAATTTTTTTTGCTTGGCCATAAGCTATTTGTTATGAGGAAGTTGAGTGGAGGTGATTGATTCACTGTGATGTAATTTCCTGAAAAAATATGTTCATAAAAATGTCACTAATGCAAAAATGTATAGCTTTTCTCTGTTCTAGTAAGACATTTGTCACACTGACAATACGCCCTCTTGTGATTCTAGTTCACAAATTTTTGACATACAACTGTTCAGAGGCCTGCAAAAATTGTGAGCCCAAGCAATGGTGATACTAGAAAGATAAAACATAAATATGCAAGGTTTTATAGAGACCAACTGTAAACCCAGTTGCCTTCCCATTGACAGAGGTCAGGAGGGACATTAATAGATATTGTTCATACTGAAGATAGATTTGTTTTCTCTCACCAATTTGGTAAACTATTAGCTTTAAATTGCTTCAGTGCTACTGGTGATATTATGTAAACAAATTTAGTTATTTTAGTCTCTCTATAAGTAAAGAAACAACAGTTCAATTCATCAAAGATTTTATTGGGGTTTAGCACTATAGAATTTCTATTATCTGCAAGTGGTTGCAAAGTAGGCTGAATCTTGATGTACTGCTTTTTGCAATTAAAATTTTTTGTTTTCCCCTTATGCACTCACCAACATTTGTTAGTAGACACTCTAATGGTACACTAACTTGAACCAGAAATGAATCTTATACATGTAAGACAATTATTTTACAGATGAGAGGTTGCAAGTTTACTTCTCTCTTTCATTCACCTTCCTACAGACATATCAGGAAAAGAAAGTAACAGAAGTAAAGACCAAGACAGTAAAAGAGCAGATGTAGAAATACAGGAGAAAGCATCAAGACGTAGAGAAGATTGTGTACTGTCTAGTAAATCCTGTCCTGTCTCAACTCCACTACCAAATGTTCTCACTGGTTCTGTACTACAGTACCCTGATAGAAACACAGCTGAGCCAATGGAAATCAACTTTTTAGTTTATAATGCAGACTCAGAGCTCCTACAGCCACAGGACAGTGATACTATGGAGACCACAGAATCATATGGTAATCCTTAGTCATTAACCACATTCCCACATGGATCAAATGCTAATAAATCTAGAGACAGATGTTGTGTTTATGCATAAGTGTGAGTGGGTATTAGTTCCTGGAGGGATCTAGCTTCTGAAGGGAGTTCGTATTTTCCTATAGCTTTGCTTTAAAGGCAGAGTAGGATGCCAGATGGTCTGTAATACCTGTTGATTCTTTTGATTCCTTCACAATGATCAAGTGAGGTGACTGCTTCTACTCACTGCAAACAACAGTGCAAGAATGAAGTTGCAAGATTTCAGTGAAATAGCCAAGTTACAACCTATTTTTACCTCTGGGATTAATGACCTTCAGTACAGGATTGGTCTAAGGGTTCCTTTTGCTGTAACCAGCGATAGGTGAGGCTGCTGCCAACTTCATTTAAGTGAAGGCCCTTGATAAACCACTATGCAATTTAATTGAAAACAGGTTGGGATGTTTTAATATCTTATTTTCAAAACAACACATTTTAGAGGTTGCAGTATCCTCCCTGAAAAAATATCATTTTCTCAGATGCACAGTAGTGATCAGAACCCGTTTCTCGTTCAGATGTACATTCATTAAAGTGGGCTGGTGATCACATCCTATACTGGCACACAAGAGAGCTGGGTATGATTTCAAGGCTCAGACTCTCATTAAGCCAGAAGACTGGTGACTGTGTGGGGCTTTTACTGGAGGAAGGCTGGAGCTACACTGATGCAGCAGCTCCAGCGCTGGCTGTCAATGGTAGTGCGTGCGCTTAAAGGGGCAGAACCTTACTCCCCACAACGCTGTGCTGCAGGTTGGCTGGTGTGGTGGCTGCCAGCCCAGCCACAGGGGTGAGGCTAATGCCAGGGGCTCTGCTACAAAATCAGAACACTAGTTGGCCAACACATCAGGTCAGCCTACTTCTCTTATCCTAGTACCAACGCTACCTCAGTCTTGTCTGGGTTGAGTCACCAAATAGCCCCAATCCCAGCCCCATTCTCATTTCGAAAGTCGTGCATCCGTCACAGCAGTGTGACCGGACAAGGCAGAGTCAGTGAGCTGGGTACCAGCAGCATGCAGCAGATACCACAGATCATATTTTCTTGCTAGCCCTCCAATATAATGTATCGCTCTTGTATAATAATGGGATATGTTTTTAATTGTTCTGGAAAGGAGCAGTCTGTATTTTCTATCTAGCATACCACATAACCCATGAACAGCTGAGGTACTCTATCAGCCAGGGATTCCTAGTTTTATTTCTCTCTTTCTATTCCTGTTTTGCAGAGGATTTCATAGGGAATGAACCTACATGGAGTAAGGAGGGTCGGGACATAGAGTCAGATATACAAGAGATGAGAGACATGATACCAAAAACAAGAAGTCTGGGTCCTAATGAGAGCGATGATATCATCATTGAGGAATATATACCTGACTATCCTGAACCTGAAACCCAACCATTAACCCATCCCTGTGATTACCCTGCCAAAACTTTTCAAGAACAGACCACTAACTTTTCTTTTTTTCAGGCAGATTTAACTAAGAGTGACATGGAGATCTTATCACTGTGGAATGGTAATCACTATTCAGATTTCAAGACTGATTAAGCAATAGTTGTAGCATAAATCGTGGTTGAAAAAATATGTGTCGCACACTCAGGCTGTGCAGGGATGGATGTGATATCAGCCTGCTCTAGGTGTCACTGAAGCCAATGGGAGTTTTGCCATTAACCAGTTACAGTTCCGCTCCTATCAAATTTACTGTGTAAATTAAGTTAGCAAGTTATCTAATGGGTGACCAAGAGTAATAGTACGGTCAGAACCCAAACAATTTGTGATAATATTCAAATAATTTTGTGCTTGTTGAGATAAGAATACCAGACTTGTTTTGGCTATCACGCTGAGCAGGCATATAGTGGTTGCCATAAAAAGTCCAACATTCATCTACAGTTTCTGGTTCATGGTGTCCAAAATGCCACTGTATGGAACGTTATTAGAATTGAAAATAGTAAGTTTTCCCATATTCCCATTTACCAATATCTGTTAGGCCTGGTCTGCACACAAAGTTACACCAGTGAGTGCTGTTTCCCCAATTTAATTAAGGTGGTGTGTGGACAATCTTAGATCGGTATAAAACTAGATAACTTCTTTGTGTAGACAAGCCCTTAGTAACAGAGGTAAACCGCCACACCCTAGCTGTCCTACTTCCTGATTCAGATGCCACCAACCATAGGCACTCATTCAACCTGTGATGAGCATGGTGTAAACATTTAGATAAATAGATAACTGATCTCTACCAGTCAGAGGCACTTTTAGAAACCCGGGCCCAGTACAATAATAATCTAGAATAGGCCTTCAGTACTGTTCAGATAAAAATGCTAATTTTCCTTTGTCAGCCCAAGTTTTGGAAGAACAGAAATGACTTTTTTCCAAGATCAGTTCTAAGATGCTCAATTTTACTGTACAGACTAAGATATGTGAGAATATTGGAGGTGAGGATATTCCAAAAGATCTAGAGATGTGAGACTATTTCAAAAGATTAACTTCTGTTATGAACTTGAGCAGTACAGCCATCAGTTGTACCATAGCAAACTAAAATTCTGTTCTGAAGTTTTCCTGAAATACCATCTCAGGTCTGCAAAAACTGCATTTCATCTTTTTTCCACTCAGAAAACTTTCTTAACCCTGAGTTGAAATAGTATTCCTTCTTTAGAGTAGTAGAAATTTAAATGGGAAACATCGTAAAATAATATTGGAATATAACATTCTCAAAATTAGAAATCGTAGATAAATGTGATCTTAAAAATGGAATGTATTGAAATGCATTTTTAAGAACACTTAACCTTAACTCTGCTCCGATACTATGTTATAAATAGGGCTGTTAGTTAATCACAGTTAACTCACGCGATTAATTCAAAAAAATTAATTGAAATTAAAAAAAATTAATCACGATTAATCACAGTTTTAATTGCACTGTTAAACAGTAGAACACCAGTTAAAATTTATTAAATATTTTGGGATGTTTTTCTACATTTTAAAATATATTGATTTCAATTACAGCACAGAATACAAAGTGTATAGTGCTCATTTTATTTTATTATTTTTATTAAAAATATTTGCCCTATAAAAATGATAAACAAAAGAAATAGTATTTTTCAATTTACGTCATACAATTACTGTAATGCGATCTCTTTATTGTGAAAGAGCAACTTACAAATGGAGATTTTTGTGTTACATAACTGAACTAAAAAACAAAATAATGTAAATCTTTAGAGCCTACAAGTCCACTCCATCCTACTTCTTGTTCAGCCAGTCGAACAAACAAGTTTGTTTACATTTGCTGGAGATGATGCTGTTTTTTTGTACATAATTCTACATTTGTAAGTTCAATTTTCATGATAAAGAGATTGCACTACAGTACTTGTATTAGATGAATTGAAAAATACTATTTTGTTTTTTACAGTGCAAGTATTTGTAATAAAAAATAAATATAAAGTGAGCACTGTGCACTTTGTATTCTATTCTGTAATTGAAATCAATATATTTGAAAATGTAGAAAATATCCAAAAATATTTAAAGAAATATTGTTTAACAGTGTGATTAATCAAGATTCTTTTTTTAATCACACGATTAATCACAATTAATGCTTTTAATCGCTTGACAGCCCTACTTATAAGCAGAAGATTATCTCCAGTTACCGTTTGTTCACAGTAAGGACAGGCTAAGATTATTTGAATGATGTTAATGGTACATACTTTCTAATATCTATTTTATTGTAATTTTTTTTGTATGACCTTAATTTATAATTTCCATTCTTTCCATTTTCTGTTTTGTTTTATAGTTCAATGTTCTTTTAAAGTTTTTTCCCTCAATTTATTGATACAACTTAAACATTGTTTTTTGCCTTGGAATTTCCTGGGCTTTCTGATAAAGTCAAGGAAAATGCTTGTGGCTCTGCCATATGGAAGCATATATTCACCAACAAATATGATATGTAAATTAGTTTCTTTGGGACAAAAGCCTTAGGTAGATTATGCCATGAATGACATCTGCTTTAATTAATATGACTTGGTAGAACTGCATGAAAATTGCTTCCAAACTACACCTACAGATTCCATAATGTCTTTTAACACAGCCAGTTCTGCCTCGCAGTTCTGCAGGAGGTCCCTAGAGGAAGCAATAGCTATGAAGAGATCAAAAGTCCCCCTCAGTTATAGAATCCAGGAGATATTTCCTGTTTCTCTAATGTTTGTAAGCAGTTTGGATCAATAAACCAATTGTGAAGTTCCTCCCCTTTTTAAAGCTATAACCGGCCAAAAAAATCATAAGAACTGAAAAAGAAGGGAAAGCACCTAATTGTTTAAGCTTCCATATACTAGAAACATCTCATGAACTTGTCTCAGATTTGGAGGGAATGTTTCTTTTGCCTCCCACCTCCAAGGCCAAATTGCCCTCCAAAAGAACATGCCCTGAGGGTTCAGGAGAGTGGTGTGGAGGTGATAAATTCAGCTTATAATGGTAATGTGGTTACAACCTGTGCTGCAGAGATGCTTCTACCTCTCCATAATACCACATGCTCAGTTTTGGTCTGGGTTTAGGTTTGGGCACTCACAAAACTGAAGTTTGTTCTCAGTCAGGCTAGCAATGTCATGCTAGCAGAACAGGGCCTGCTTTCCTCCTTTAGCAATGGTGAAAACTGTGGGTTTGGGAAATCACACAATAATGCCCAGAGAGTTCGTGGAGTTACAGTTCAAATTCGAATGCTCATCGTTTCATAAAACTGGGGATATTTTACATCTGTCATGGAAGTATCAAGGGATCTGAAAGCTGAACCTAAGAGATAGGAAACGGAAGGTGTTCTAATAACAGGGGAAACAGCCCTCATGGGCCATTTGGCCCTCTTCTTGTCAACCCTTCCATCCCCACACCAAAGTGTGCTCTCCATCCCCTCCCATACAAGTCTTCTCCATCCCCTGCTCTCTCTATCCTCCAGCTCCTCCTATCAAACTCTCTCTCCCACGCTCAAGTTCTGTCCTCCTGAACTTCCCTTTTCTCAGTTCCGGGCCATCCCCCCAACCTTTCTTTCCCTACCTCCAGTTCTCTTCTTGCAACTGAGCTTTGGCCTCCTGGATCAGTCTCTCCCTTCCCTCTCTGTCTGTCCCTCTGAAGTACTATTCCTTTGAGATTTGTCTCCTCCCCACTGTTGCTTCTGTTGTTGTTATAGCACAAATGTGTAACCCCCTAAAGCTCTCTCCATCCTGGGTTCTCTTCCTTTGCCATCAGTTTTGCCCTGATGTCTTCTTCCCCCCTCCAGGGTTCATTCCTTCTCCTCCAGAGCTGCCACAGCTCTCTTCACTACCTTCTTTCTGCACGGCTCTCCCTGTCTACCTGTCTTGGGAGCTGCTGAGCTCTGCTCCCTCTAGCATTGCTGCCATAAACAGCATTGCTAAATGGAACGGCAATCAGCAGTGATCTCATCCTGTTTCCATCCTTTCCCTTCCCATGTGTGCACTGCTTTTCCCGGAATGCTTGCCACTCCAGCTGCAGATGGAAGTACTGATTAAAGATCAAACACCGAATCCAGCTGCCACCACTTCTGTTGCACCTGTGTAACTGAGATCAAAACTTTACCCACTTTAAACAAACCAGTGCACATGTATTAACACTGAAAGTGACAAAGAATTCCCATGTGCACAAGGTTTCCAAGTCCAACTCTAGGACAGAGCCATTGCTAAGAAATCAAAGCAACTGCAACATATATTTCATATCTAATTTACATATTTTGTTCCCTTTCTGTAGAAGAACTTGTGAGAAATGTTGGTGAACAGCAAAAAGACCAAAGCAGAAAACCCGCAGATGCACAATTACAGGAGGAAACAACAAGGACACAAAATGAGAGTAGTCAGGGAAGTGATGACACAACTTTACCAAGAAGCTCCACTCCCAGTTCTTTCGTCCTACAAGTTATAACTTTCGACTGTCCTCCTAGCGCATCCAGCTCGGAGAAATTCACTAACTCTGATCCAAACCAGAAAGATCTCACCGAGGCACAGCAAGAAACACAGCCCACTGACCCATTGAATGGTAATATCTCATCACAAAACACACCTCAGTCTAACGAAGTGGTGCAGGGTGGAGCTGCTGCCGTGTCTGTTACATCCCTATTAAGCTTTGACATCCATAAAATGTCCAGTTAAGTAGTTGTTCAAGCCTGCAGTTTAGGAATGGCCCTTTCTCAGGCATATGTAGAAACTGAAGTGTCATCAAATAAAAACCATTTGACATGAATAAATTTAACCTTTTTGATATTAAGTATTTGATATTGAATAGTAAATGATTTGGCCTAAAATACCAAAAATATGAAAGTTGAACTCATATAATTTAAAAATAATTTTAGATATGTATTTGCAGCTTTAGAAGTTTAAGTTACTGGGAAATTACATAAACTCTGTAGAAACTGCTTGCCATTTTCTTTTTGAATAGGTAATTCTGCTTTGGCTATTACAGGACTTCTCACTTATTGTAGGCACTTATGATCAAAACTTCATGAACCAAATCATTTGTACTAAAAATGAATACAACTTCCCCCATTTATTTTGATCACTTTAAGCTGATGTAATTTGTTCATTAAATAGGTATAAAAAATTGCCATTTCAGTAACAAGGGAAGGTGAAAATTTTGAAAGTTGAGGGGGAAGGGGATGGAATAGCCAAAGGAGATCCATGGTAATGCAATATGATGAAAAGGAAAAGGGTTTTATTGACCTAAGCTGTGGTCTGTACTCTGGTGATCATATGATCACCATTGTCAAGGTGTCCAAGCGACAGTGGACTTGATCTAAGTAGAAGGAAGATACTGTGTGATATTCCATTTTAACTTACAAACAGTACTGAAATTGATGTTAAAGTAAGCTTTAAAAGAATGGGATGTTGAGAAGAAAGTATTACCTCTAACTCTTCCTCCTGGGCTGAGGATCCTTCACATCTTTGCATGAGCCATGAAGATCCAACTCTCTCTCCTGGTGTATTGTACATTTTTATGATGGGCTAGATTGCGTGTTCTCAATCCATCCTGAGTAAGAGGCAACACACGACTGCATTGCCCCAGGAGAGACCAGAGAATTAATTGGGGCTCTGAGCGCTACAATTCATCCCCTACTTTCCCCTTGTTCTGAGGGAGGAATGTGTTACCCCACTCCATTTCATGGACCTGCTTGCTCCCCTCTCCCTCTACCCCTCCTCCCCCACATCCACCCAGCCAGCTATCCTGGCCACTGAGTGACGGGGACAGAGCCAGAGCTCCTCCCAATCCCTGCTCCTCACCAACTTATTTGCTTGCAGCAACGTGTTTTGAGAGAGTAGCCCTGTTCTCTATGGTGCAGCCAGGGTCATAATCTGATCAGAGCTGAACATGTAAGAGCCCTATTCTCCTGCAGGTGAAGAAAAATTAGTTAGAACCAAACGAAGTTGCTGCTTAATTTTTCCCTGTGTCTTGTACGTTAGGGGCTTGAGGCAGTCACATGCTCTGTTCCCAGCTCAAACGTTGGATATGTCTTCCATAAGGCTGAGCCTTGTGAGACTGGGAGATGAGTGGCACTGCCTGGGCAGCAGTGCGTGGAAGTGTAGCTCAGCACATCTCTCAACTGACCCTCATCTTGAGAGATCTCCCTTATTTTATCCCCAGCGTGACCTACACGCACACATTTGATGGCCTTTCATTTTTATTGTTGAAACTTGTTCATCAGAGTAAAGGATCACAAAGCTGAGGTTCTAGCCTGGATTATTCCTATGAAAGGAATGAATCCCCCAGTACATTGTTTCCTAAATGAATATTTTTTCTCTCTTTCATTTTGGGTTTTTGTCACATGCTGCATGCTACATTTGGGCCTTGGCAGGTTGAAAACGAAGTGCCTTAGAAAGGTAAAATGCTGGCTATGCACTAGAGGAGGAGCCCAAGGACAGGCACTACTTGCTGTGCCCATAAAAGAGGTATAACAGCCATCTTGTACTAAGGGTCATTACTGCACCACCAGTGCTTACTTCTGCAGCACCTAGATGTTTCTTGGAGTTCTTCCATCCAAACATTGACTCAGTCAGATCCTGGATAGCTTGAGAAATCTGATCAGATCATGGAATAAATTGGCAAAGTATGGTTGTAGGCATACAGTTCTTGCAGCATAAATTCCACCTTTCTTATGCAATGAGCATATCATTATTTACGAGAACTCAGTGTTATTGAAAGGAAATCATTCATGTGGTAGGAAATCCCCTGTAGGACAGGCAGGATTTTAAGGCATCAGGACTGCAGTTTATGAAATTGGTAATTTACATTTGATTTTTTCTTCATTGGAATTATTTACTTTCCAAAGGTCAAATGGTTTAGAAATTATTTGTTTAGCTGGGAAAGGGCAGAAAAAAGAGGGTGTACAAAGCTGCAATAGACCAGGGAAGTGTTTTGGGGTTGTTTGTATACTTGTTTTAGAGAGAAATAAATAATTAAGGGGCTAAAAAGGAAGGACGTGGGAGGGCAATAACGGAGTTTAATGAAGCGGTGTGAATAATGTCAGTCAAGCTCCTGAACTACAAGCCAGACTTCATATGCCTATATCCTGCACCACTGAATTAAATAGTCCATACAGAAGGCTCATTTCTGTACAAACTGACCCTAGGACATGCTATAAAAGAAGCCAGAGGTAGGAAATTGTAAGCCTAAAGTCTGTCATGGAAGTAGCAGATTTAACTTATCCTATTATTAGACTGTAGCAGCAGTAGTCACATCACCGTTTTAAGGTCCAGGTCACCTCCAGAGATTGATTTATGGTCCAAAACATAAATTCTGTCTCCTCTAATTTATCTAACAGTGATGCATCTGAGCCTTCACAGCTAAATGTCTGGCTGGAGCAAACATCAGGGCTAGTGCTCCTGCCACAGGAAGCACAACCACAGTAGGTTAGATTCGCTACAGATTTTCAGATAATAGTTGAATTGCAATGAAGGTGACTTTAGAAACTAAGTGAAATGGAAGAGGGCTCATATCCAAGTCTGCCATCAACTGTTAATCATCATCCCGCTAGCAGTGATGGGAACATAAGAAGGGTATTGCTCATTGCATGCTGTTGATAGACAATGTGCTAAACTATAATTACTTTAGTGCCATTCTGGGTTCTGAAATTTACTTCTACTTCGTTTGGAAACTATTCATCCCAGATACAATGCAGGCCCGCAGACAGCAATTCTGGGCCCTCAGGTAGAACAGTCAATGGGCCCCCCATGCACGCACAAGGCTTGCCAACTGTCTAATCGCGCAAACCCAAAGCCCTTTGCCCTGCCCCCTCCCTGAGACCACACTCCTGTCCCGTCCCTTCTCTGAGGCCCTGCCCCTTGCTCACTCCATCCCCTCTCCCTCCGTTGCTTGCTCTCCCCCACCTTCACTCACTCTCACCAGGCTGGGGCTGTGGGTTGGGGTGCAGGAACGGGAGTGGGGTCGGGCTCTAGGAGGAATTGGGTCTAGGGTGTGGGCTCTGGGTGGGGCAGGGAGTTGGGGTGCAGGAGAGGGTCCAGGGGTCAGCGCTTACCCTCGGGCAACTCCCAAAAGCAACCGGTACATCCCTCTGGCAGCAGCTCCTAGGCAGGGGGCCCAGGGAGTCTCTGCACGCCGCTGTCCTCAGGCACCGCCCCTGCAGCTCCCATTGGCAGCAGTTCCTAGTC
The DNA here is from genome assembly GCF_965140235.1 of Caretta caretta. Lineage (NCBI taxonomy): Eukaryota > Metazoa > Chordata > Testudines > Cheloniidae > Caretta > Caretta caretta. The sequence goes on along the minus strand of NC_134216.1, from coordinate 47,567,013 downwards.
AATGGGAGTTGTGGAGTCAGTGCTTAGGTTGGGGGCAGCTCGTAGAGACCTCCTGCCCCTGCCCTCAGGGGCCGCAGGGACATGCCGGCCCCTTCCAGAAGCGGCTGGAGCGAGGGCAGGCAGGAAGCCTACCTTAGTCTCGCTGCGCCGCCAGTGGCCGGGGGCCCCCGAACCCTTTTAAATCTCCTGGGCCCCTGGCAAATTGTCCTCTTTGCACACCCCTGTCAGCAGGCCTGATACACTGTATGAATGTGTTTGCTTATTTATTCATTCATTCATATGGAGCTACTGGTGGAAATATCCTTTTATACTGCTATAAAACAAATTCCCTGCTCCCAGGATCTTACCATCTTGATTACTCTGATTTGTCTTGCAATGAGTGCATCTAGAGCTATTTTCAGACTGAACCACAAGATTATGCAGTAGGACGATACAATATAAGGAAATCTGGACAGTCATTTAAATTGCATTTAGCTGTAGCTTAAATTTAAATGCATGGGGGGTGGTGAGTATAGCAGACATTTCTGTATCCAAGTTCAATGAGTGATCAGCTGCAGGCATTATACTGTGAGACTTCCTTTCATCAATCTATGTTGAATTTAGTCTCAACCATCTGCTTCAGTGATTGCTTCACTCCATGTTCCAACATAGATAAAAATCACACGATGTAGTGGAGAGTTTCCAATTTTCTTAATTAAGAAGGAATATTGGATATTAGCAAATCATTAAAGTAAAGTCACATATGAAATAGAAGTAAATCCATAATTTGACAGCACTATCTGTTTCAAATGGATTTGATGTTTGTGTGCCTAGTTGAGATTAGTGAATAAATCAAGAAAAAGAGTGAGATTTTCAAGGCTGCCTATGCATTTGGATGCTCAGTTCCCATTAACTTTATCAGAAATTACTAGTTTATACAAAATATTCTTGTTGCCTTCAGCAAGCTATCAAAGTCAGTTAATGTATATTCTGTGGCTGCACTGAAGTTAAAAGGAGTTTTCACCCTAGGTATTATTTGAATTTTATTTGTTTTCAGATCACGATAGTCTGGTTTATTTTGTAAATGTAATGTTCCATATTTATATTTTTTTCTTTTTAAAAGGAAACCAAGAATTAAAATCTATCAGAAGTACAAACTGATCCAGTAAGTTACAACCACTGTTAGCCAGATATAAAATGAATTGGTTCTGCCCAGACTGAGGAGCTGCTAGGTATTTTGACCACCATTCTCACTTCAGAAATGTGTGTGATGCACCTACTAAACCATTAATCTGGGAAAGGAATCACTTCAGCACCTACTTTAATTTTTCTTTACCAGTAACTCAGTCTGACTCTACCATCTGTAGTTTAGAAATTTTCCTGGCCAATTCCAATATTTCCCATTTTGTGGGAATCTAATAATAATCTAATAAACAGGAGGGATCTCGTGTAATTTGTGACTAAGGCCATGTCTACGCTGCTCTCCAATTTGGATTATGAGGGTATGAACTGCAGTGCACACCAAAGTGCTCTGCTGTAATTCCCCCATGTGGACCCTGTGGTCATGAATGTAAAGGTCCCTAATTTGCACTAATGTCGTCCTTTTAGGGACCTTTAAGTTTGTGCCTACACGGGAGAGTTACAGGGCAGCACTAGTGTGCACAGCTTAGTAACACCCCCTTTTTCTGAACTGTGGAGCAGTGTAGACAAAGCCTTAGTCACCTTGCTTGGATGTTACAGCTCCTTTTAATCTACGTGTAGTTCTCTGCTAATCTCTACTGCAATGTGGAAAACGTATTACATTCTACTGAGATTGGCTGAAGTCAGTTACATACCTACAGAGGTGCCATTGATGAGAGAAATAAATAAACCCAGGTTTGAACTTCTTTGTAGCCGTCTGATTTTACATTTACATTGTTATTAACTGTATTACAGAAGTGTCTGGAAGCCCCAACTGAGGCCATGGCTCCCTTGTGCTGGACATTGCACAAATACATAGCAAGAGGCAGACCCTGCATGTTACCAGTGTACTTACCTGTGTAGAGTGTGTAACACTGTGTCAGAGCTATCCAGAAAATGGGCAGTATGCAAAACTCCAGTCTGTGCAATTAAATGAAGATTAAATTAATTTGCAACATCCAAATACCAAAGGGAAATCCCAGCCTTAAAAATAAAATACTTTGCATTTCCATTTCAAAACTATCATAATTCAAAATAACCTCTGCACATTAAAACTAGCAGACCAGCCTACAGTAAATCCATTCTAACTGGGGTGAATTACCTTATCCTGTCACACCCTGTAACAAAGTATTTAGTGCAAAAATATAAAATAAAATAAAAGCTTGATCTATAATACCCACAGTGTGTTGGGTCACTGTTGTATTTCAAAGTGCTGTTGATTAAAACTGTGCTAAGTGATTCTAGAAGCAAGCCTTAATGGAACACAAAATTTAACCATTTAAAAGGGAGGAGATAGAGTAATCCTTTACAAAAGTCTTTCAGAAATTGATTTGCTATATAAACTAATATAATCCACCATCAAGAATATTTTAAGTGTGCAAATGAACAACTTTCTAATGCAACTCATTTTCCGCTTTCTTGGTGTATATCATATCTAGAGTTTATTGAAAATTTTCAACTGGAAAATTTCTTCATTGGAAAATGTGGTTTCATCACAGTCTGTTTTCTTGGGAAGATGCCAGTTTCATCAAAATATTTTAATTTTCTGTGCAGATAGTCAAAACAAAAACATTTCTTTTAAGATGACATTTTGAAACTAAATGAACATTTTGTTTTGAAATGGTTGCCTTAAAAATGTCATTTTAATTCATTTTAAGTCAAAATACCAATTCAAAACAATGTTTTTTATTTTAAAATGTTTGAGTCAAAAATATACAAACCTCTTGCTTTCACATTTTTGAACTGCAATTTTTTGGAACATTTAGTTCTGTGAACATTTTTTGTATTCTGACTTTTCCTCCCAATTCAGAGTGAAAACAAATGTCAAAATATCTGAATGTCCCCTGGGATGGACATTCTGTTTTCCAGCCAACCAGTGTTTATTGCAGTCTGTGGTGTATCATGCTGACTTTTGTACGCTCTTTGGTGACAAAAGTGTAAGAGACAAATAATGTCTGAGTACAGAATGGAATTAAGGAATGTACCAAAGAGAAAAAGGAAGACAGTTATGTTGTTTCCTCCTGCAGCTCATGTAAACTCTTTAGTCCCACTGGACAAACGTGATTGTAAGGCACACCATGCCATTAGAAGAATCAATATTTGCTTCCTGCTAAAAATGTTTTCTCCGTGGGTGGAAAGGGAGGGTTGAGGGAAAAGCAAGTCAATGAATTAATTAAGAGTCAGATGTGGAAGAGGACAGTGGGCTCTCTTTGAGCAGGAACAGGTGACCATAGAAGTGAAAACCGAGGTAGTTGAGAAAAGCTATCTGTTGAGGGCTCCAGGGAGTCATGAATGAATAAAGTATGCCAGCAGTGAAAGTGAAATATAGTTTCAATCTTCTAAAGTATCTGTTGTTACCAATGGACACAATATCCATCCATCCATGCTCCCCATAAGTCAGCAAGTACTTTTTCATTTAACGTAACAATGTAAAACTTGTAAACTTGCCATGGTATTCACTGTCTTTACTATATAAACATCAAGAACAAAGAAGGACATATTATTATTTATTAGTATTACCCTAGTGCCTAGGAGTCCCAGTCCCAGACCTCATTGTGCTTGGTGCCGCACAAACACAGAATGAAGAGAGAGTCCCTGCACCATAGATCTTACCATCTCAGTACAAACTGAGACAACAGATGGCTACAGAATCTTTGCTTTATATAATCATTGAGAGGAAACCACACTTGCTCTGCAAAAAAGGGGAATATATAAAATGTAAAACTAAAAATGACCAGAAAAATGCTGTGGTAAAGGAAAGAGTTGGATGGAATACCCTTAAATACATATTTGTCCTGTAAGTCCGCTCAGGGTTTTATGGTCTGTATAAGAACTAGTATTTTATATTTACAGATTTTAATGAAAATATTTCTATAAAACAGGGTTTGTTTGGGAGTTTAAAAATAGAAAAAAATGCAAATGAACATATAACGAGAGATGAGTTCCATACTAGTGCTTAACATCTTCAGGCATTTCCTCCCTCTTATACTACTGGAGCAAAGGATCTCAAGCTGTTATACCAACGTATTTTAAGAAGATGCCATTTTCCAGTAAATCACCTCTTCTCCTAAACATGGGATAAGAACTTTGCACACTGCCGTATCTGATGCAATGAGTCTGTAGAACATCAACAGCTTTAGGCAGGGTCCCTGGCACCTGCTGACAGCATGGATAAACAGATACTCTCCCACCTTGTTACAGATGTCTTGTGTTGATGTGAATAGCCAAAAGGGGAAATGGTTGTCCTACGATAGTCACCTAGTTTGAAAAACTGGCCTCACAATCTTTAAAGTAGCCTGGATCCTTCAGGATAAAGGGCATCAGTTAGTATAGAGAAAGCAAACCAAAATATGCTGAGAAGATGACTGTAGAATACAATGAAAGAGATCATGAGCAATTGGTTCTACAGAGACCTGGTGCTCTATGAAAAACATAAACTATCTAAAGCAAGTTTATTGTGGAATAATAAAATTCCCTGTAAATATTAGAATTCTCAGGACCTTGTATAAATAATGGAATGATCTCTGAACATTGCTATGCCTTGTTCATACATTTTGTCCTTCATTTTCAAGAAAGCAAACACTATTTCACTCTTCAGTTGAGGTTTCCAGAATGTAGGTGGTTTTCACATTTACAGTAGAAGTCCATGGAACCGTGCAGTTTGTCTGTGATACCCAAAGGGTTGGGTCTTCCATACAGTGAGAGCAAGTGTCTTGTGTAGAAGTGATGTAACACTCAGCAAACAAGAGAGCCATCGCTGCAGGGCACTATCAACATCCTCACTCTGAACTGGGAAGGGAGTGTTCATTTCATCTGGTAATGCCAATGTGCTTCCAGAGTACCCATGCATAACTCTCATGCAAGGAAAAGCAATTTGAGAACTGCTACTTATATATAGTACAGTTGCTCATTTAAAGTTAGGCACATGTGCATAGATTCAGTTGTACCATTGAATTGCAACCTCTTAAGCTGCAGAGCAAAGACATATATTGCTAACCCAATGGAAATAAGTAAGAAAAAGAATATACATTCTGCCTGGACACTTGGGCATCGGTTTCATCTGACTACGCTGCCACAAATTGTGCAATCTCTCCTCTGTAACGTGAATAATGGAAAGTGTTTTTAGATATTAGGGGTCTTTTATGTTGGGGGACATGACTGTGTAAAAGCTACTGTTCTGGTGTGAACTGGCCTTTTTTGGGTTGGGCTAGCTTCTACTTATTCAAGCAAAGAGTGTCTACCATATATCTGTAACCCCAGTGCCCTAGAATATGGGGTAAGGTTTGGCTCTTAAAGCCAGTGGAGTGTTGGGGAGAGGAGTATAAGGAGAGAATGAACTGGTGATCAATTTGTACCACATTATGTCTGTTTATCACAGGGAGGTGTAATGCCTCCAGAAAAGATGAAGAGGGCAAACTCCACAATGGTTCTTGGGACCCCTGGGTGAAAGGTACACCCCTTCTCTCCAGTGAGGGCCTTTAAGTCACCAGCCATTGTGCATGCTGAGTGGGACCCTGGCTATGCCCCAACCCACATAGACATGCTCCTTTTGGATGGGTGTACACCACCCTAGTGTTCCCTTTGCCCTTCTGGGCCCACAAGAAGTAGCATTACCATTACCTCCTGTGGGGGGGGGGGGGGGGACTTATCTCTCCCGGGTGATCAGAGCCATTTCCTTTTCATGCATGGGCAAATTTGACTTATGATCCAACCCAGAGTTAGTTGCCTCAACAAGCATCTCTCTGTTTCTCAGACATTTTTGCATGTCCTAGTTTTATATCTATCTATCTATCTATCTATCTATCTATCTATCTATCTATCTATCTACATGTCTAATGTGTTGCCCATCACCATAGTATCTGGCCACCAAGTCCCAGCTCCCATGCCAGCAGTTTCCAAACAGAGGTCTGTGGAGCACTTGCTGGTGCTCTGTGGAGAGATGACACAGGTGCTGGCTGCTGCTGCTTGTTTTATGCTGAGAAGAACAGAACAGATGTGAGAGGAGAGTAAATGAAAAGCAAAGGGAGACAGCATGATTAAATATTTTTAAGAGGATAAAACACAATGCTTTAAAGACAACTAAAAATACATAAATTCCTAATGGTAATGAGTAAGCAACTACTGCAGTCGCTACAAAGAAGGGAGGGGATTGTAAATGCAAGGCAAGGTGGTGTCACCATGCTTGCACATAGAGGGGGGGATGGTTCTTGACACCTTATATCTACTAAGAGGAGGTCCATGCAATGGCAAAATTTGGGATCTGCTGTCCTAGCACCTACTCTTAGATTTAACTCTAAATCTAGCAGGTACTCCTAGTTCATTAACCAAACCTGATTCATCCTCAGGCCGGCATTCATGCAAAACTGACCATGAAAAGTTTCCAAGGAAACACCTCCTGAAAAAAACCACATATCCTTAATGTGTCAAGAAATAACATTTAAGAAGCCAGTGAATCTGTGACTAAAAATGACTGACTATAGCATCAATCTCTGTGACGGTAGAGGACTATCCAGTAACTATGAGTAGTATAAAACACACATGGGCAGTATCAGTTGGTCACTCAAAGCCTCGTGGAGCATAACCAGATAGACTAGCAACAGGAAAATCCACATCAACAATGTGGAAATGTAATCTACGTTGGCTCAGATGACATCCGTTGATCACTCTCTGGCATATAAGTGTCAGTCAAAGGAGACGTGGTAGATTCCTGGACCCCACTTCATACTTTTCCCCACACCAGGTGTAATTATTTACATCCGTGCAAAGGGGGATTTGGTAGTATTTTAATCCACTTTGACGCTGGTGTAAGGCGCAAGGCAATGCTGAATCAGGGCCCTGATCCTTAAATGATAATTAGGAGAAAAACATATGCTATGTGGATAAAGAATAAGGTAAGCTCAAAGAACAAAGCAATTGAGCTATTGATCAAAATGCTGCCCAGAGAAACCTTGCCTGAATCATATTTCTTTGGAATATGCAGGTCCATCAAAATCAGAACACTTCACATCATATCAACTTTGCTGGAATTTAACTTTGAAGGAAAAATGGAGGGGGAAAGTTCCAACTATGTCCAGATATCCTGTTTTGCAATTGTAGGAGCAAACATTTCATTTTTTTGTTCTGAAACTTATTTGGTTTACTTTAACTTTTCATTATAGCTTATATTACAAACTATAAAAAGTCAAAAACAAACTGAAACAGGTAGTGTGACCCAAAATGAACATTTCTTTTCAGAATTTTACTTCATGGAAAATTTTGAAATTTTCAGTTTTTATTTCAGTTTAGAATGAGGCCAGATTCAGAAATCTTGAAATCCTTCATGAAATAGAACTTCCATCCTTCACACAGCTCTGATAAACAGCTTTAGAAAGGAAGACAGAGGAAGAGCAACTTGGGGGGGGGGGGCTGACCTAGCTTCCCAAACACTAGAGCATGGCATTCAGATATGTGAAACCGTAAGGGGTTTAGAGCAGGGGTGAAATCCTGGCCCCACTGAAGTAAATGGCAAAATTCCCACTGTCTTCAGTGGCAGTAAGATTTCAAACATAGTGAATTCAATGCTTTTCCTCCTCTTCCTTCTTCTTCTCTCTTTGGTATACTCTTCCTCTGACACTTCTCTACTAATCATTCTGTTTTCAAGCTAAATTCCTCTTCCTTTTGTTTCCTCCCACTTACAAACTATTGTTTGTCCTCCTTTAAATGCTCTTCCTCTACTTTCATTCTTAGCTTCTAACAGTGCTTCCTTCCTCTTTCAAACATCTTTCTCTGCCTTTCTCTATCTCCCCATCTGTTTTTCCTCTACTTCCCTGCCCTTCTATTTTTTTTTCTTGCTTTCCTTCCTCCACAATCTGCGAACCGGCTCTAGGTTTTATTGGTGCAAATCAGTGACCACGATATGCATTTAATTGCTTAGAACTGAGCAGCTAATTTATATTCAATGTATTTGACATATTTTACCTCTTTCTATAGTGGCAAATTGTCCACAGTTTTTAATTTTCTATATTCAAAAATATTCACAAATAATTTCTTTGATCTAAATACTGTTAATTGTGACTATTCAAGAGCTGAAATTCAAGCTGTGTTGCTTAGTTTTGAATGAATACATAAGTCACATGGTATTGTTTCAGTTAGCAGACTGGACAAATGGAACTCTTAAAATTAGGCTTCGATTACAAATTTAGAGTATCATGCCTTTTCCAGGTGAAACTCACCCCCAAAGTGGATTTAAGTAGCCATCTTCACAGAGGTGAATTCCCCCCAAGGAGCAGTTGAAATTTGTACCAAAAAGATATTTAATTTTTTTTCCTAATACTTCATTAACAATAGACTAATTAAAATTGCTTTATATTTGTCTCAATTAATGTTCTGATCCAATGCTTTCATTCTGTGTCTTTCCACATGAGTAAATTAAAATGATTAAACTCAATCCCACGTATTCACGCTGAAAAGGAAGTAATGATTGAAATGTAAGTATAAGATAGGCAACCTTTGGAAAAGGAAGGAAAAATGTCCTACTGGGATGTAATACTACAATATGTTATCCACAAGACAGGTTCATATTATATATGAAAATGGAAGCAGATTCTGTTGGCTTGATGAACGTCTTAAGGCACATTCCCATTTGTGTGTTTTTCAGGTGAGCCTAAACGCTGTCAAAAATCAGAAGATATAGTAAAAGTCACTGAACAAAAACATGCTGTGATACACAACTAGATTTGCTGCTACTTAAAGGCTTCTGACATTTTAGTCATGAGAGGTAATTTTACCATTTTTACCATGTCATAATTCTGTAAGTTTTGGTTGCAAGCATTGCAGGGGGATATTAATTTATTTGTAGTATTAGAGAAATTATTTCCACTGGCATTTTTAAAAAGCCATAGAAACATTTCTGTTACCTGTAGGTTTTTTACTAATTTTGGGGGCCAACTGACTCTACAGCATCTCCTTAAGAAGTGGGACAGTGTAGAAGAGGGAAGGACTGATAAAACAGTACCTTAAGTTTCTTTGAATTCTTCTCTTTTCCAGGCTAAATAATCTATCTGAAATATATCACTTTAAGAATTTTAAATACTTGAAGTTTCATGGTAAAGCGCATGTCACATCATGTATTTTCATTTTAAATCTGTTTGCAGGAAAAACAGAACAGCACTACAAGTTCCTAATTCAGCTTTCTGTGAGGCTGTTATCTCCTCTACCTACTCATTCTTGGACCATGCTATTTTTATGGACAACCATTGGACAAAATAATGATAGTAAAAAACCATAAAACCCTGAGCTGGTAACCTCAAGGCACTTAATAACTCTCAAGATTTCAGATGTATTTGTAACTTTTATTTCCTCTTCTATCTTGCCTTCTTAAACCTAGCCAGAGTACTTTTTCAGCCAAAACTTGGACTTCATTTTATTTGCATCACTGAAACCAGTTGTTGCCAAATGAGCATGAGATACATGTAAAATATGAGGCACTTACCATTTACACTAGTTTGCTATAAAACTGCTGGTAACCTTGATCTACATCCAATGGAAATGGAAAGCCAAAATGAAGCTGGCACAGACAATTGTTTATGCATCCACATTGCATAATAACATTTAAGGCCCACTTGTCAGGTTTCTTAAAATGTTTGGGAACAATTAGAATGTAGACTGTACAGAGAAATGTTAGTGTTGTACTAAGCAGCCCATGTGAACAATCAATGTATCCTGATGCTGTGGCTGCAATTTGGAGAAAACCTGGTGTTTAATGAAACCAGCCTTTGAAATATCAGTTGAAAACCTGTTAAATAATTGTCAATGCTAAGATCAAAATGTTCTAATGCCATGTCCTATGGTGTTCCATAAGACCTTTGCAGTGGAGTCATGCCTGCCATGGAGTTAGGTGTATATTGTTCAAGATCAGGGCAGGGGAAGCAGATACAAGAATGTTCAAGTGACACATTGGCTTCACTTAAACAAAACCATGTATAAATAGTCTGCAGATGGTATTGTGGCCCCTTAGACTGAGCAGGAAGGAAAAATTTGGGGGCTTGTGGGTGATTCTGTTTGTATGAAAACTCAGTGACATGGAGTCAGGATAATCCATGCTGTATTTGGTTTATTTACATAAAATATTCACACAATCCTGTTTCCCCGAGCAACAGTAGAAGTGTACAGCAATCAGGCAGTTAATTTCCATGTTCAGAAACTCCCAAATGAGCCTTTCCAGCCTGCACAGTGCCCAAGGAGAGGCTCCCATCCTTCCAGGGTCACACATGATGACTTCTCCTGGCTCACTCCCTCTAACTCACACAGCCTGCAATCAACTGCTCGCCCCTGCATCTGGAATCTAAAGGGAAACCCTGTAACTCCACACTGCCCTCTGGGTTGCATGCTTTGACCAGGTGGCTTAGGCCTTTAAACTTACAATATTCCTTTAACAGGCCTTTGGATGGTGACCTCCATGACCAACAACCCTTCATAAGCAGCCACTAGCCCCTTTTACAACAGTATTCGGTGGGTGTGAAATTCACTCCTGTCTAGACAGCCAAAATGAGACCTATGTACTGTTTATTTTCGGGCCCTAAGTGGGACTAAAGTGGAGCATAGGCCTCATACTGGTCCTCAGCATGGGCGAATTTCACCCGGCTTGAATGAGGGCTAATGCAATAGTCACAGTTATGTTGATTCTCACGTATGTGTCTGTATTTGTTGACTCTGCCCTTTTTTTGGTCTGCACACACCCGAGCAATTGTGATTGAACTGGGTATATTGCAAGCTCTCAGTATTGGGGTTAAGGGACTACCAAAAGGTGGAACTCACGTCATTCAACACATAAGCCATATATTCACTATGCATATTTAGTGTGCATAGTTTTAATTTAAGAAATATTTGTGCATAGAGGGTGTAAAAAGTGCATTTTAAATGTTTTGTGAATCCGGTCCAGAGCTTGTATTTAGTATGGACTTTCTGTACAGGGCAAATAACAAATGAAATGTTAACATGAAATTGTATCATATACATTATAACATAACTGGGGGGGGGAAGCTGGGGGGTTGTTGTTTTTTTGTTTTGTTTTTTTTGCTGAGTTAAGGATTTATATATATACTCTGCTAGAGTTTGGACAGATCATTAGTTACCTGAATCCCTCAATTGTACCTTCTCATCCTTTCACTGAATGGTTTTCACCCCCTCTTATAATATACTATAAATAATATGATGGTTTCTTAGAACCATTCTGATGATGGAAAAGACAGTTTGGTCATATCAGAAGTAATTTTGTAAAGTCTGAGCTGACTAGGTACTGTGGCATAGTTGCCTTTGAATTCAATGGAAGTCTTGCCTCAGTAAGACTGGAGTAAGAACTTCAGGATGTTGCCATGTGGAAAAACATGGGGCTAGATTTTTCAGATGTGCTGAGCATCCACAGCTCACATTGGAGTTGGTAGGGGCTGCAGGTGCTTTGGCATCTTTGCAAATGAAGCCAATGAAATCTTACTGTTATGAGAGAGTATTTTCCAGACATGCTGTTCATGGCTCACAGAGACCAACAGCTTTGCACAAATGCATAAAAAGTTTGACCCACACATTTCAACTTTTGACTTTTTTTCAGAATTGAATTTTACCTCTCTACTGTATCTATGTCCAGTAGTGATTTACACACAGCAGACGTTTGTTACTGAAAATGTATTTACCAGCAGAATTCACTCCAGAATCTGCAAGGCCCTGTGTGCCTTATGTGAGGTGTTCAGCATGCTCCACTCATATTGAGCACCCTCAGCGCCTTGGCTGGGAGTTAGGGGAGCTCTACACCTCATAGGAGGTAGTCAGCACCTTCCAGGACTGGATCATTAATCTGCAAATGTATCTTCTGTATAAATTACCTGACTTGCTAGTTTGTATTAAATTTAAGCACTGTGATGGACTTCATTGAAATAGTGACGAAGGATACTCCATTTTCTCAAGTATGTCTTCTAGGTAACATCAGTTAAGTTTGTTTCTTTCTTTACAGTAAGATTGTACCTGTGTTTGACCCAGATCCTGGGTTATCTATAGAGGTGAAATTTACCTCACTGGGGAGAATCAACCTGAGACCTATGTGCCAACTCATTTGACTCTTCAAAATATAGTATAAGGGGGACTTAGATGGTGTATAGACCTCGTGCTGAGGCCTCTGTAGGAGGATGAATTTCCCCCTTAAACGTTTGAGGATGTACTAACACAATATTGCCTGGGGCCATAAAGAATGGGGTTTGTGTATGCATCTCCCCTAGAGCATTATGGCAGTGTTTCCCAACTGGTGTGCTGTCAGGTTGAACAGGTGTGCCAGAGAATTTTTTGAAAAACTCCATGTGAGAACAAAAAACTTTCCCATGTATTTTAATTAGTGTCAGAGTTGGATCACATTCTGTACTTTTGCTGTCTGAGACAAGGCCCCTTTCAAATATTATGCATGTGTCACATTCTCTTCCCCAAAGGGAGGTTAAGATAGCAAATTTGACTCCTGTGGAAGGGTGGGGAGGGAGGGAGAAAGAAGGGGGGAAGCCACCTTCTCATTGGCCATCTGCCTCACTGCCCTGCCCCCTCCAGAGACAGAGCAACCAATCAGAGCTCAATCTCTCTCCCTCCTCCCCACCTGTGAGCAACGGGCCAGCTCCTCTGTCCCTCCCACTCCCTCCTGCAGCTGCTGGCTGAGTGTGGGAGGAAGAGCCCCTGGAGCCACCCGCCCCAGCCTGCAAGTGGAGTGGGAACCCTGCTGCAGTGCTCCAGGGTTGGAAGGGAGGAAGAACTGCAGGAGAAGCAGAGATGGGAGGCTGAACTGGGGGGCGGGGGCTGGGTGTGAGTTGGCGGTGCAGAGGGGGAATAACTGTTGGGGTGTGGTATCTGGGGGGCAGAACTGATAGGGGCTGGGTGGGGGATCTGGGAAGGCAGAATTGGCGTGAGGTGGGGGCTGGGGAGATGGGGGGCAGAACTGGTGGGGCCTGGGTGGAGGTGGAGCAGAATTGGGGTCTTCCTGGTGTGAATGTGTGAGTCAGCTGAAAATATTTGTCACAGTCTGTGCACTAAAGTTAATGATGTTAGATTCTTGCATCATTAACTGTATTGTACAGACTGTGAATGGCCAGGGTGGTAAACTGCTTAAACCGAGGCGGTAAGAGGGTGAATTCATTTGGAGCCAATATGGTGGTGTGCCTCAAAATAATGGAAGGTATCAAGGTGTGCCGCAGCAGAGAAAGGTTGGAACCACTGCACTATGGAAATACACTCCCATAGAGTACAGTGAGGCGCCATAGATAGGCATAGTCCTCAAAAGTTTCATTTTGTATTTTTATCTTGAGTTATCTGACAAATATATCATGTAATATTGTTATGGATTATGATTTAGTCAGTATTTTTATTTAATTCTCAACCTACAACTCTTGTGTTTTTATTCTGCTGTACTTGTCCGTATTTCCTATGATAATATTGCTAAATAAATCATATTTGAGGGCAAGGATTGTGAAACATTTGAGTATCAATGCAAGTTTGCTTTACTGAAGCATGTTTGATCATTTGCACATGGATTGTCTTTGGAAAAAATGACACAGCATAAATGGATTTTACCAAATCCTTCTCCCTTTTGTGACTCTGCACTTTTTTCATGCCGCCTCCTGTTTACCAAGCAATTTTGCTCTCCTCAAGTCCATCTTGAAATTAACTTTTTTTAGCTGGCTGCCACGGTTAACCTTTTACATTTATGTTCAGACTTGGGCTTGTCCTCCTAAATATTACTCACATTAAGGAAAAAATAACCAGCTAAACATGGATCTTGCAAAGCCTGACCAATGTGATTGATCCCATTGAAGTCAATGGGGCTATTCGTGTGAGTAAGGGTTTGCAAGATCGGACCCAAATCTGGAGCAAAGGGCTTAATTCAAAGCCTACTGATGTAGATGGAAAGACTCTCATTGACTGCAATGGACTATAGATCAGAATACCTGGTTCCCATCCAACTCCCATTGAAATCAATTGAAAGACTCCCATTGAAATCAATTGAAAGACTCCCATTGACTTCAATATGAAATTTACAAGGGAAGATAAACAACATCAACAGATTTTCTCTATTATATCCCATCCGTCTTTATTTGTCTGGACTATGTCTACTTTAGATTGTGAGCTCCACAGGGCAAGTTTCATGTCTTTTTGTAAGGCTGTAAAATGCCATGCAAGGCACGATAGAAATAATAAATAATTTAAAATAAACAATGATATTCAAGACCTCAGTAGTAAGGGTGTAAAAATAGATATTTAATCATGTGTTTTAATTGAATATTGGTGTGCAGTGATAGCGAATGACAGCAAGAGAGAGAATTAAATACAAAACAAATGTTCGACTGCAACTCTCAAGTAAAATTACATTACATAAGTGTCCTATCAAATTATTTTTCTGAGGGTCCTTATAGCTAATGTGCCATTTGGTATTTAATTAGTATTATCAGATGGAATCCACGAAAATGTGTGAAGCCAAAATCTGTTTTCACTTATGTGGGTGTAAATCCTGTGGAATTCCATAGACACCAAAAGGGTAAACCAGCATTTGGATTTACACTGATTTAGCTTAAGGAAAAATTTTACTTGTCATGTTTTACACTGGGATTTTCAAATGCATCTAAAGGATTTAGGCATCCAACTCCCACTAACTTTGAACTCCCATTTACTTTTGAAAATCACACCCTTAGAAAACCAAAATAAGCAAAATATTGGCCTCTGCTGGCATGTAGTGGTTTTAATTTATTTTTAAGTAAAAAAAATGTTTTTAAAAATCTATAGCTGCTTTATATAAGCTGCATTATGGGAAAAATATTTGGGACATTTCATTTCTCTGGCATTTGATTTAACTTTCCTGCTCATTTATTTATTTAGCAGGGCTCCAAACAACATTGTAAAGGTGCTTTTCCCATGCCCAAGTGGGGTGAACCTGGTATGACTGAAGAGTTGTAATTACTTAGGCTCTGATCCTACAAAATCTTACACATGTGAATCATCTTACGTCTTACATCCTACTGAGGTCAATCAAATTATTCATGTTCATAAAGTTAAATATGTGTGTAAATCATTGCAGGACCAGCACGTTAGTCATTTTAGGCTGCAAAAAAGTTCTGATTTTGATTATGCAGCTACTTTGGTTATAGTATCTTTATTCCAACTTGGAGGCCAATGAAACTGATGCTGCCATCAGAAAAGCTTGGCCAACACTACAGCCCTCCAACAGAGATCAAATAGCCCTAATTTTAGTTCATTACCACCAGTCATTTACTCAAGTGATGTAATTAATTAATTAGTATTCAAGTGATGCATAAAGACTGACAAAATGGAAAGAAAACATAAAGGTGTTGGAAAAACATGAGATGCTGATAAAGCTGCTTTTGACTTTTAAATACCACTTGTGCTCTTGATCCCTATTACACTGCTTTGTGACAGCTTATTTTTGGTAAACAATTTCTTAGAATTGTTTTGGAATTCCACCTATTATTTAAATGTTTTTATAAAGGATGTAATTTTATTCCTTTAAAAAACACTGTGTCAATCCTTATTTAAAACAAATCTAATGTAAAATTACAGCTGAAGTTAGGCATTCAGATTCCACAGTGATGGGCGCAGCACAAGAACCTGAACAGAATTGAATTAAACCTCTGATTCTCCAAAGATAAAAGAATAGAAACTTTTAGTTTTTGTTTGGACTATAGTTGAAAAGTGACTTCATCATAATCTAGGTCCTAATTCTGAAATCCTTACATAGGCAATACACTTGTTGACTGCAACAAAGCTGTGGTCTGAGGAAGACTTTGGGGTTATGTGACTAATTAGTGCTAGGTGAAATTTTTCAGACAAATAGCTTATTCACTGAAAAATGCAGTTTCCAGTTGTTTGAAACTAATTACAAATTTGAGTTGAACTCAGCAACTAGTTTTGGACAATTTTTTTAAATGTCAAAACAATAACATAACAAGAACCAGGCAGCAGGTTTAAAACTAACAAAACAAAGTACTTCACACAATGCCCAGTCAACCTGTGAAACTCATTGCCAGGGGATGTTGTGAAAGCCAAAAGCATAATGGGTTCAAAAAAGAATTAGATATACATCAATGGACCTATGTTCCATGAATTTATTAGCCAAGATGGTCAGGGATGCAACACCAAGCTCTGCGTGTCTCCAAGCCTCTGACTGCCAGATGCTGGGCCTGAAGAACGGGATGGATCACTCGATAATTGCCCTGTTCTGTTCATTCCCTCGGAAGCATCTGGTATTGGCTGCTGTTGGAAGACAGGATACGGGGCTAGATGGATGATTGATCTGACCCAGCATTTCTGTTCTTATGGTCTAACAAAATGTTTTGATCTTTTTTTGTTTGCTTCAGAATGATGGTGTGGGTCAAAACTTAGCTAAATTTATTTAAAACAAAACAAAAAGTATTTAAAAAACCCCTAAACATAACTAAAAAACTATAACCACAAAAATTAGTTTCAGGTCCAAGAAAACTTTTCAATAACCCCAGGTTAAATTTTTTTCAGTTTTTCATTTCAGAAAGAAAAATTAAAAATTTCCATTTTGGGTCAACCCAAAATAATTTTTTTTTCAGGTTATTTCAGTTCAGCTCTACTCAGAATGCCATGAGCAATCATTTCAAATCCCATAAAAATCTACATTATTTTATTACTTGAAGAATAAATGGATTGATCTCCTGGACCAAATTCAATAACACAAGATGTCAAATTCATCCTTGAGCTAACATTATTGCAGCCAGTGATATTATATGAAGGATAAAAACAAGGAGTCCTTGTGGCACCTTAGAGACTAACTCATTTATTTGGGCATAAGCTTTTGTGGGCTAAAACCCACTTCATCAGATGCATGGCGTGGAAAATACAGTAGGCGGATATATATATACACAGTACATGAAAAGATGGGAGTTGTCTTACCAAGTGGGGGGTCAGTGCTAACAAGACAATTCTGTTGAGAATAGCCTACTTCCACTTTAATTGAATTGTCTCGTTAGCACTGACCCCCCACTTGGTAAGACAACTCCCATCTTTTCATGTACTGTGTATATATATATCCGCCTACTGTATTTTCCACGCCATGCATCTGATGAAGTGGGTTTTAGCCCACAAAAGCTTATGCCCAAATAAATGAGTTAGTCTCTAAGGTCCCACAAGGACTCCTCGTTGTTTTTGCTGATCCAGACTAACACGGCTACCACTCTGAAACCTATATGAGGGATGTGTTCAGCCTATTGACTTGCTCTATTATTCAATTTTATTATTAGTTATTTTCTCTTCTAGTAAGGCCCAGTCCTGTGAGGTACTAATGGCTGCTTGAGAGGCACTGCATGACATCAAGTCACATTCAGCTACCCTACTGATGGGTGTACTCTGCACCTCATGGGATTGGGCTGTTAATTGGGAAACCTAAAGAGCTCTATATAAATAGAGCTATTCAGATTCCCTTTATCTCATTTGAATTTAATTTGTGTTTATCTTTTACAGCGAGTACATTTTTGCTGAACTAGACAATATCTGTGTTAGGTGGTTTAATACCATGCAATATGCATCACCATTATAGCACCACTAAGCACCCTGGCTTTTATAAGGTAGCTTTTGTTAGAGCAGAAAAATGGGGAGTTAAACCGAGGGTGCTATTAAACAGAAAGAATTGGTCCTGATTTGGTCTTTCTTTTTCTGTCTTTCTGTCTTTGTCTTTCTTCTTGAGAATGAAGCCTGAATGGGGACCTGATAATGGTCTCCAATATGTTAAGAGCTGCTTATAAAGAGGATGGTGATCAATTGTACTCCATGTCCAGTGTAGGTAGGACCAGAAGTAATTGGCTTAGTTTGCAGCAAGGGAGATTTAAATGTGATATCAGGGAAAACTTTCTAACTATAAGGATATTTAAGTACTGGAATAAGTTACCAAAGTAGGTTGTGGAATCACCAGAACTGAAGGTTTTTAAACAATAGGTTCGACAAACACAGGTCGGGGCTGGCCTAGGTACTGGGAGATGGACTAGATAACCTCTCAAACTCTATTCCTGCCCTACATTTCTATGATTGTGTGTGTGTGTGTTGTCATGTGAATAATTCCTATAAACTTGATACTTCTAGTAAATTAGAGATTTACAGAAAAAAACAAAACCCCACACATGCAATTCACATATTATTTATAATTGACCTTCATGTCAATTTTTTAATATCCAGTCTGCTGAGTGTTTAAAAAAGCAATCAAAAGATTCATATAATGTTAAAACCCTCAATACATGTACTAAACAAATGACATATTCAAAAGAGGGGATCTGTGTCCCAGTAGGACAGAAAAAGAAGGATGAGAGCAACATATGGCAGTATAATTAGCATGGTTAGGGAAGAATATCAATTGAATTAATGCTGCAGGGAAAAAATGCAATAAGAAACCAACATGTCTACCTCACTGCCTTGAAAACTGAAAATGTGTCTGCTTAAATAAAGAAGTCTGAGAGTCTCTGGCATTGGAAGCTGGTGTTTTCCTCTGTCATTATTAAAGAGGCAGGCAATCGTCTGCAATCCATTCATTTTCTGCAGATTTCACATTGCCCCATTGCTTTGATTAATAAGGAGGAATATTACACATAAGCTGCTTTTCAGAAAGATGGTATTTTGGAGATCTAATTAATACATATTCCATAGTTAGCTTGAGGTATTTTTTAGTGCCCAATACAGGCTTCTTCTTTGTTGCTCATAGTATAGAGTGTGTCTTGACACCACAATTTTCATTTTGCATTCTTCACGTGTAATCATTATTTGATAGCGCTAGTATTATTTATACTTCTGACAATTACAGGGGCTATTTACATGTATGGTGACATACAGCATATATATCTACCCCTTTCCAAATAATTAAATCATGGAAAAACACCGTTTTGAAATTTGAACTGTGCTCATATTTCCAGTTTACCACTAAGGGTCAGTCTATACTAGGTAAGTGCACAACTGCAGACAAACGATGTACTATTTGTCCTTCTATTGATACAAAACTGCACAGTAAAAACACAGGTTTTTGGAAAATGGGAATGCCCCTTCCTCACACCACTCTCTCTCCAGCTGTTCCATTGTGGGATGCCTGAGTCAGTTATCCCATAACTTGCAGCTCTCTGGAGCCTGAAAAAGTAGAAAAGTAGTTAGGACTCAATTGATATTCAGGATTTAAGATGACATTTATGCACTAAACTACAACAGCAGAAACGACCTTTCCTGCTTGTTGAGTTGGCAGGTGAAAGAGGGCTTTTTCTTCATTCAAAGATGGCCCATTTTTATGGGGTTTGAATTCTATTGTTTTTCAGATGAGTTGAGAGGTTTCTCTCTTGTTTCCTCCAAGAGCGCTAGGCAGATGTGGTCGGACCAGTGCCCAGAGGGAGTTGGGTGCTCCAGGAGAGTCACTGCACGTAGGGTTGGCCTTCCTGCCGACCTCTGGCAGTGATCATCCATCAAGTGGTCTGTATTTTTCCTCCTAAAGATAGAGGGAAACAAGCACTGTGTGAAGTATCATGGGACAGTAAGTTTGTGGTTTGAGATTTTCTGGGGATAAGGAGATAGCTTTGCCAAGTGAACACATTTGTAACTGTGATGTCATTTCACTACTGTGCCTTTTCCTGATGTCTCTTTCTGGGGTGCGTATAGCTTGGCAGATGCTCCTGAGCCAACTCCAGGATGAAGATTTCCCCCTAGTAACAAAGTGCTCACCCTGTGATCACTTGAATTTTTCCGATTGGATTTTTTTATGCTTGTGATGTCAGTAAAGTTAATCGGCGTTGAAGTCACCCCGACCCTCATGGGAGTTCCAGGCCCAGCTGAGATCAGCTGAGTAAATGCCTGAGCTACTGTTAGGACTGCCAAAAAGAGAGCGTCCCAGTGGACTGAGCTCACGGTGGTCAATGAGAGGCAGGGCACAGCAACGTGCAATGCAATTGAGAAGGACTGTTGCACCAGTGCAGCTAAAAGACACGTGTTATAGATTAATAAGTGTTACGTAAGAAGGGAGCAGGACTGGCTAATGTAACAATAGTAAAAGTCTGCAAACTGTATTGTGAACAATGAGTTAAGGGATACTGGAAGGTGTGGATACAGTACACTGAAAAGGAAATCAGTTTATTTTCTTTTTGCTTTCTTTCTAAATACAGAAGGCCAAATTCAGGCTCCCGACTTTACACAGCAGCAGACTCAAGAAAACACACTTCAGGAGGCACCCTGGCCTGCAAATGTGGTACCCACCTTCCAGCTCTTCCAAAACCTGTGGGGAGCGCCGGGGAGGAAGCACTTGAGATTGGGAGTTCTTTGGAGATGGACGTACCACCACAGATGCTTTGATCTCTACCTGCCTCTTGTGCTGTTCACTGTGCTAGTCACTTAAGACCCTCCTAGTCTGTGCAACTGTTGACCTGCTTATTCAATCCCCCTTCCCCTCACTCGTTCGCTCATTGTGTGAGCCATGGATTTTTTCTAATTCATGCTTTTCCTGTTAGCTGTGAAACTGACACTCCTTTCCATTTTTACTGACTTCAGCCACTTAATCTAGGAAAGGACATTGCCTAATCTTCAGAATACACTCAGACACTAGAAGAAAATAGGGTCTTTGTATATTTTATGATCAGAGTAACAAGCTCTCTCCCACCCACAAACTAAAATATCTACTGGAAATTACCACCTTGTTCTAGCATATGTATACAGGAGATGGACTTGCACCTGCTGCCTTTTGAGCTCTGATGCCTCCATACATCAGCTGCCCACGTATTTTTCTGTATTACTGTCCGTGCCAGTAGGTTGCAGTATTGGGCTCTTCTCTGAAGTGAATCAGAGGCTGCTCTGTCTGGGAGCTCCTCCGATGAAAAAGACTATCCTAGTGCTAAGTAGAATGATTAATATTTGTAAGTACATAGGAACAAAGGAACAGCCCTGTCATCTCAAATTAAATCCTTGATCCAGCCATGGCTGTGTCCTGTCTCCAACATCTGACATTTCAGAGGAATGCAAAGCCCCCCTCCCTAACGCCATCCAGCCACGTGTGCACTACTGGACATGGTGTGTGTCTGTGTGGAAGGATGACCCCCTACAGAGGTATGCTTTAAACATTGTATGCTTTGAAGCATGTAGTTTAATTACCTGTGTTGTTACCTTTAATAGCAGAGCTCCAAAGTGGCAGTAAAATTACCCAGTTCTTTTAAAATTCAGTTCTAAAAGCAAGGGCGCTGGTGTTAAGCTGGCATAGTTCCACTAAAGCCAATGAAGATGTGCCAGTTTACAACACCTGAGGATCTGCCCGCCGTCTCTGGCTGCAGTCATTTCCCTCCCGAGTTTCACCTTGGTTTACAGCAATGTTTCCCACTTTGGCTCTTGACAAGCTTCTCTGGGATAAGGGGCTGCATATTTATGCTCATTCTAGGTTTGATCTATGTGGCTCAAGGGGGAACACAGAGTGACTGAGCTGGGCTTAATTTTCCTATTTTGTCTTGATCCATATCTAAAAAGCTGATCTGCTGTGGGGATTCTGAGTAATGACCACAGGCAAGATGAGGCTTTTGGAAGGAGAAGCCAGCCTGTTGCTGGTTTAGGAAAGAAAAGAAAGAGGCTTTTAAAAATGATGAAACACAGTGGCAACATTTAGAGATGGGGGACCAATAAGGGTTTCATTCAGAGATGTATCCAAATAGCGTGGTGTGTCGCTGAAGGTCATATTCTACTGTGGAGCTTCTCCCAAATGACTTCTGTCTTGCTCCTCACAATTTACCCTCTGGGCCTGTCTCCTCATACAAATTCCCATCTCTTCAACAGGCTTTAGCTCTTCCCCGCATCTAACATGCTCTTCCTGTGGGAGGACCTGCAACTTGCTGCCCAGTTCCGATGTCTTCTGAGAGTGATTGATAATCCTCCTCCCTTATCTGGGCTCTTAGGAGAGCAGCCAGAAGGTCCACTTCTGCTTCCTGCTTCTTTATGAGATGTAGTGGACAGGCAGGGAAGCCTTTCTCCCACCAAATTCCTCCTGCTGGCATCTCTTGGGATTGGGAAATTTGATAGCGCCTTTGATAACTCAGGAGGAACCATTGTTTCTGGCCCTTTAAAATAGGGCATTATGTCACAGTGTAGCTTGGTTTTTTTTCAAGCCCTGTCCCCAAATCGAGCACTGGAGAACAATTGCTCCCCTGCCTCCGCAAATGATTCATGGATTCGAAAGGGATAGTCACATTTCAATGCACACTTCTATATGTCTTACCGCTTACAGCACACTGCAAATACAGTAAAGGTTGCATAACTAATAAGTAGGAAAATATGTTGTCATTCCAGTTTTGTGAGGGCCCTGGAACAAATATGGCCCAGGCAAAGGGAAAAACTATACAGACACCCCTGGCAGAGGCTGCGGGGGAAGCAACCAAACCTGCACTTGCCCCACTGAAATGCGCAAACACTGCGCATCACTGTTTCCTGCTGTTCAGTTGTGTTTATTTGCTAGTGTCTCCCTGCCTGCAGCTTCACCGGTCAGCAAAACTCCACGGCTTCTTTCTATCTGCTACCTATTGGCAGCAGCTCCAACACATCCCAGAAAGCTTTGCTCCCATCAATCACATTGCAAACCCTACTGAAAGCTTTCTGGCGTGTACCAGTAATTTAGCCCCATCTAACTGGTCAAATCACAGAAAAGAAACTGAGGCAGGGCGGTGGGGATTACTTTTTATTTTAATTTTGGTAGGTTCCAGAATATGCTGCAGAAGCTATTAATCAAAAAAAAAAATCCCATCACAAAGACTATGCCATCTAGGATACCAAGTGGGCCTTACAAACTAAGATAACAATAGGAAGCAATTCTAGTTGGAGAGAGCGAGGACTTGGTAAGGAGAGGACAAGGGCAATGCTTGAGAGAGAAAGTTTGGCAACAGTTAGCACTGTTAGAACACTTGTTTTGTCAAAACCTGCTGTGTTGTCACAAAGTGTGTTGTGGGGCGAGGGGAAGAGAGCCAGAGACTTATGCTCTATTGCCTGGTATTCACTGTACTGGCTTAGGATGTGAGAGACCCAGGTTCAAGCTCTGGCAGATTTGGAGTGATCTGGGATGAAAAACTCTGCTCTGAATCAGAAAGGGAAGCAGAGACTTGAACCTGGAACCACTACACTCCCCCTCCACTCCCCTTAGATTTTGATCCAAAAATGAACATTTCCAGTTTTGTGAAAACATTCTAAAGCAGTGGTCCCCAAACTGTGGGGGCACAGCCCCCTAGAGGGGGCATGGCGGAACATTGGGGGTGGATGGATGGCAGGTCCGGGCCAGCCCCAACAGGGGTCAGGGAGGGAGCGTCACTGAGCCCCATTCTGCCCCATGGCTGCATCCCCATCCCTGTCCCCGCCTTTGCCCCCAGGCACGGCCCCAGCTCCCGGCCCCATGCCCCAGCCCCAGCCTTGGCCCCTGGTCCATTCCCAGGCCCAGCCTCAGACCCGCCCTCCCCCTCCTCCCCCAGCTGCAGCCGTGGCCTTGACCCACTTCCTCCCCCATCCCAAGCCACAACCCTGCTCCTGGCCCTGGCGCCCATGGGTAAGGGGGAGGACATGACCCTGAAATTTTGGGGACCACTGTTCTAAAGGTTTTGAAACTTTGAGAGTTGCCACAGAACAGCAGTGTCTTTCTGTGGTCAGCGCTACTGACAATATTCACCTATACTAGTTCTGATGCGCTCTAATAACCTGTTTATAAAAGTGTAATGATTATCTTAAGTCTTATGTATGAGATGGCGTTACTGAAGCATGATTCTGCGTTTCCTAGTTAATTCATATAAACTGTTATCTGCCTGCTGTGCCCTTATGATGGAATGTATTTTCAAAATGCTTCATGCTGTTGTTAATTATCTGTATTATAGTAGAACCTACAGGCCACAACTGAAACTGTTTCCACCCTCATTGTGCTACACGTAGGAGCTGGAATTAGGGATGATGGGGGTCCGGCAGCACCCCCTGGCTTGAAGTGGTTTCCCTTATGTACAGGGCTTACAGTTTGGTTCAATGAGTCTCAGCACGCTCACTATAAAAAATGTGCCAGCCCCCCCCGGGGTTCTACATGTTGTACATATGCACTAAAAGACAATCCATATCCTGAGAAGCTTAAAATCTAAAGCAACAACACAAATAAGCAGTGGGAGAAAGAAATTAGCACCATTTCACAGACGGCAAACTGGGGCACAGAATGATTACATGAGTTGCCCAAACTAAGTAAGTTGGTCACACCCGAAACCCGTGGCAGTGCTGAGAACTGAACCCACCTCTTCTTGGTCCCAGGCCAATGTCTCAGCTTTTTTTCATTCTAATATTTTATGAAGGGAAGCTTCCCCTTTGCTTGTATTATAAAGATACCTCAGTTCAGCATTGTGGCTACAGCACAACTGAGGATTTCTTCTATTAGTCAGCTCTTCATTAAATTATAGCCATAAATATCACTTGGAATGTCTGTGACTGGAGCTGCAATAAAGAACTCAGATACAGATGTAGAGAAAGATATGGCTATCAAACAAAGAAACACTTGTTCCAGACCCTATGAATGGTAGGTCTTCTCAGAACACTGTCAGCTTAAATGTGAGCCAAATGAGCACTCAAGGCACTGACAAAAGAGTCTGTGTTTTCCTAGCCCTTCATCTCCTGCTTTCAGTAGCTTGGCTCATCAAGTGGATGAAAGGCTAAATTCAAAATGCATCTTTATACCAAGGACAACCTTAGCTAACACAGTTCTACAGGTTGCCCTCGGTTTAAAGATGGACCATTAAAAATAGGGAACAATATGTTCAATACAACTTTAAAGAAGTAGGATTTGTCCACCCCATCTCATTTTCTGCTCCTTCATAAGCTTTCCTGATGTTCAGCACTCACAGAACTTGACATGAGCTGTCAAATGGTAACAGCATTATTGAACCAGGCCAAAATTGAACCAGCTCTTAGAGATGAAAGGTTCTGCAGCCTATCACCAATATTTTGTGGCAGCCAGTCTCCGCCAAATCAAAGATTTTCCTGATGTCCTCATACGATTGTCTTCAGTAGTAAAAAGGAAAAATCAGTTAATGTATCATTGAATGACTGACATGACTGAGCAGCATCAGATACATATCTTTATGGAAAGCAAGAAGTGGTGAACTGTTATATGCAGTACATACACTGAAAGCTACAAAGAACTAATGCATTGCAGAATTAAGCAGGCATGTCTGCTTTATCTTGGGTTTGAAGTATATTACTGGGTGTAACCCTAATATGCTAAAATCTGCCCCGCTCTAAAGACTCACCTTACCTAAATATTTCTCTTCAAGTTAGACAGAAGCACTGCACGACATAAAATCATGTCTAAATGAATTTAGTATTTATTTGTAGCTTTTAAATTGGTACTATTTACAATAAGTCTTGGAGTACAGATCACATTCAATAATTAAGCTCGGGCAGTACTGAAGTTAGATTACTAACATGTTTGCAAATTACATTTTTAAGTCATAAAAAAGGAAAGAAAAATGACTGTAAAATAAATGTTTATCTTCAGTTACAAGTATCACAGGACAAGTTTGCAGAGTGCTGTAAAATCCAGTCAAAGAATGCTCCCCGGAAAGCATCCTGCCATGTGTGCCTGGAGTGGTGAGATGAAGAATGTTTCAGAAACACAAGCAATGGAATTCCATGTTAAGTATGGAAAGTTTAGTAGTTCAGTTATTCACAATAACCTTTCTTACACAAGCCCAATGCTAATTAATGGTCCCATTCTTCTTCTCTTTCATTGACACCCTCTTCTTCCTCTGGGAATGCTGAGTCATTCTGACTTTTCAGATGCTTAACCCCTGCAAATATAAAGATTTTGTATTTAAAGTCACATTTATTCAAATCGGACTGTCTGTTTAAAGAAAAATGGCCACAAAAAAATGGAAAGGTTTTTTTTAAGTGACCTCATTGGTGCTGTCTTTCATAACCTTTCAGTTCATACAAGCATTACATATTACACCTTTTGTGATAGAACAGTATTTCCCTCCATTCCAAGATTCCCGACAGCACTCCTGGGTTGAATTAGCAATGTCACACTCAATCAAGTTAAGCACCTGAAAAGCTAAAATAATGGCAGATGGCTGTGGGTTCTTGGCCATCAGAATTTAGAACTTCTGTCTAATTGTGAGCTCTGAAATGCATCTCTTGGAGAAGAGACGCAATGCAGAGCTGCTCATGAACCCTCTCCTAAATGAATTCACATTTTGTGTAAATTAGTTCGAAGATTGTGCAGGTTACTCATCCCTTGCAACATCCACAAAATTAGAACCTAACTACTCTGGGAGCTGCATCTTGCCATTGCTACAAATGTGTCACTTCCAGGCAAGTCAACAGGAGTTTTGCAATGGACTTTCGGCAAGCTATGGTCCTAGCAACGTGCTTTATCATTAGTCATATGTGAATAAAACCCACAGCACACTTTGAAAAACAAATAACTGGCTAAATCACATTCTGATTTCATGTCTCCTAAATAGCATCTTTCATCCTAAACGTTCACAGAGTACTTCCTAGACTCTCTGTCCAGTTTTAAAATACCATGGGGGTGAATACAAAAGCAATCGTGAAGTGGACAGCATTCTGCTCAACCACAAAACAACTAGATGATGGTTGACCCTGGAAAATTTGGTAGGCTCACAAATACCCCTCCAAAAACTGTTAACAAGGCAGCTCCTGGGTCTTCCTTGTATCTATGGATGCCTCTCTGGAAAGGTTTGACACTGGCAGTTCTGGACTCAACAAATTAAAGCACAATTCTAAAGGTGATTTAGTGCACCCAATGTGCTGTAATTCTTTCTGTTTCCCCTGCTGCTGATTACTATATTGTTATCTCTAGTTTTGCACGACCCAGCATCTGGCCAGCACCAGTAGCTGCCTGAAAAGGAATTTACTAAGCCTCCCATCAAACCTCCAGGCCAATCTTCACTGACAACCTAATCACCTCACTTGTAACACAGTGTCTGCTCCATTGGCTGTTGAGGAAGAATTTTGTAAAGGGCAGGGCAGCTGCTACAGCTAATCAGAGGTTTCTGAAACAGCACAGGATTGGCCAAAGAGAAGGTACTGTAGGAGCAAAGATGGGTGACATCATGGGGGGAAATGGGGCACATGGCTTGCCTCATGGAGAATAGATTGAGTGGACTGTAGATTTGAGACCACAGAGAGTAAGAACTTTGGAGTTTATTGTGTCTCTGTATACGAGGTAGGACCCAGGTAAGAAGAGTCAATAGCTCTCTTAGTGCTGTGATTTAGTTTTGAGGACTAGCTTGAAAACCCAACCCTTCCATTGTTTTAGTCAAAGGGGGAAAATGTGACCTCAAATTTCATGCCTATTATTCATGTCTGAAATTACTCCTTCGGGTCCAAAACAAACATAAAAGGCCTCTATGACCAGGCCTTCGCACCACCTCCCCAGCTCACAATGTGCAGTCACTATGTGGCTGGGACTGTATTTAGTTCCTGACCGAGTCTAACTCACTTGCCGTGCAGACATGTAACCAATAATCAAAGCTGACATGACCGGCAGCAATACAAAGAATAAAATGTTTGCTTTAACAAAATTTTCTTCAGCAGTTCCTCCAAGAGTACAAATGTGCTTTTCCCTACCAGTCACACATACTTTCATTTGCCACCTCAGCATCCCAAAATAGCCATCCCATTGTTATAAGCCTTAGGCCTTGTCTTCGCTTGCAGCAGGATGTAGAAGCTGTGTAGCTACTCACTGGACTGTGTAGCTTCAGGCGGCAGTGAAAGGAGCTGGCAGGGACAGGGCAGCAAGATGTTATGCTACTAAATATAGCAGTGCAGCTGTGGAAGGCACTGCTTGGGCATGTAGGGTATATACCCTAAGGCTGTACACTGCTTGGCTAAGCAATGCCTCAGTCTATGCTGCTATTTATACCCAGGCAGTGTCTGTACTCTACACACCACCGTAAGTATAGACATAGCCTTAGAGGCCAAGATTTTCTGAAGTGCCCTCTGAAGAGCTCACAAGATTTTCCTCAATTTTTTGGCACCCAAGCTTGAGACACCTGAAAGGAGCCACTTTTCAGAAAGTGTTAAGGACCTGCCCGCTGAAAATCAATGGCTCAAGCTGGACACCCAAAAAATGGAAGTGTCCCCCTCCCACAAAAAATACAAGCCCCAAAATGCCTAGTCACTTCTGAAAATCTTGGCTATCGTTATACAAAAACTTGGTGGAACATAATGAACTTTATCAAAGGGCTGTATTAAGCCTATAATAGGCTCAGATCAATGTTTGTGTCACAATGGAAAAGCTTCATACTGAGACCCTTTGATAAGATGAGGCGCAGAAAGCTCTAGTGCTTTACTCTTAATCTGTTACTGCTTCAGTTCCAAGATGGGACTTATTTCCCTTTCATAGCATGTGGCAATCCAGATTGTGCCCTGTCACACATGCCAGAGATACCAGAGTGAAAGAGAGCAGCTCACAGAAGCCTAGTAGTATTGTCAGTGCCATAGAGCTGGTTGGAAAGTTTCTGATGGAATGTTTTTTTCCCAATGGAAAATTCTGATTTGTCAAAAGGGAAATGTTTTGCAGAAATGTGTCAATTTCTATGAAAGTTTTGTTTCAAAGGAAAACTTTAAAAAAAAAAGTGTTTTGATAAGGTCAGAATGGAACATTTAGATTTTCCTTTTCAAAATGACTTTTCCTTTCAATCTTATTTTATATTACATACTAGACTCTATATATAAAAAAATCAAAATCAGAATGAAATGGTTCGCTATTATCAAAACAAAATGTTTCAATTGACCCCAAATTATTTTTTCCCCAGAATTTCATTTGGTAGGAAACTGAATTTTTTACTTTTGTTCTGTTTCATAACAGAAAAAAAAAATCAGAAATGAAAAATCCAGTTCCTGCCCAGCTCTAGCCATCCACAATGGCAGACAATGGCATGGTAATCCTCTTAGCATATGGTACTGTATGAAACCAACCAGTTCTAGTCTATTACTACACTAGAGTTGTTTTTCTGAAGCGTAAGGGTTAAATTGTATGGGTTGCATGAAGAGTAGACAATTACAGTCCATGGCACTTATTCAGTTTCGATAACGTAATGTGTTGTATGAGAAACACAGGTAAGGTCATTTGTCATCTTAAAAAACATGGGGACAGATACTTGTCACACTTACATTGACAGAAATCTGGAGTAGATTAATTTCAGTGGACTGAGCCGGGCATATCTGAGACCAGAATCTAGCCCATGGTTCTTAACCTGATAGCCATGTGCACACAATCCTGTATAGGTAAACATACAGATTTCACAGGCAACCTTAATTCTGGCATTTCCTAATTTTTTTTAGTAACTGACTTTGCAATCTTAATGTTTTTAATGTAATTTTTGAGGGTAATTTCCTATGTTTTTTTTAAAAAGCCAGAAAAAATAAATATCATGTGGCATCAAATTGACCACCTATGTTCATCAGCAGGGTTGGAACTATTAGATCTACCACATCGACCTCTGTAGTTACTGATAGCAATAGTAGGTTGTTATCCTCTATGTGGACCAGCACTAGAGATAGATGGGACAGACAATTTGGCAGTGAATTTCACAGATATTTGCTGACAACTGAGGAAGGGTGAAACTCAGAAGTCTTGAGTTCAGTTGCAGGCTCTGGCATGGAGTATTCTTTAATGTCCTCTGCCTGTTCCTTCCAAGTTTGATCCCTTCTGCTTCATCCACTCCAACCTGTCCCTGTCCTGCCTCTTCCCCACCCCCGACTCCTTGCCCCGGACCCATTCTCCTTATCTAACTGGTCCCAATCTCCACTCTTTAGGCTTCTCATCCCAGTCTCCTTGCACAGCCAGTCCTAGTTTCCTCCTCCAAGCTCCCCATCTGAGTTCCACTCTCTCCCCAGTCCCAGTCTCCATGCCCTGGCAGTTCCAGTCTTCCCTCTGGCTCCCAGTCCCCTTGCCCAACCAGGCCCAGTCTCCCTTCCTGGTTCCCGCTTCTCCCCACCAACTCCCATCGCAGTTTCTCTCTTGCCCCACAAGGAGATAGGAACTGTGAGGAGACAGTGCATGCTCAGTGCGCATGGCATCTTTGAAGATGTTAACTACTAACCTGTAAAATGTCTCTACTGAGCATGTGCAAAAATATTTTTCAGAGAGGTTATAAATTGGCCAAGTGTGGGCTTATTTTCACAGGAAAAACAGAAGGCATACACCTGACACAAAGGCCACTGCCAAATTTCACCACAGCCCTGCTCCAACACATGGGTTCAAACAGCCTCCCAAAGAGAAGAATTTTCTAGCATTGCAAAATAATGCATTTCCCCCCAGCATCATTCTGAGAAACAGCTGAACCTTTTTGGTTGAAACTTTTCCAAAATGATCAGCTTGAGGCAGACACCTGACATGAAAAAATTTACCCCAAAAAGTTAAAGTTTGGCAAAGTGGTAAACAACTTAAAACAGGGTATTGTAAGGGGTGTCAGGCAACCTTAACAGACAGTGCTACCAGCCCTGCCTCTAATATTGTCAATCAGCGCTCCATACTGTGTTGTCATCTTTCCTGTTACTGTCAAGGATTATAGCACCCAAATCACGGGCAAACGGTCATTCATATTTAAATCAAGCAGGCAAATTATGGGCCTCTTCACTGGTTTAGCAGCATCACAGCACTTCTAAAAGTGCCCACAATTAATCCAGCTACTTCAACGCAGTTCTGCTTTATCTAGCATGTTTTAAACCACTTGCATCAGACTGCATAACAGTGAGAAGTAAAAAAAAAACCCCAACATTTTAGGTGCCCACATACAACAGGGACGAGTGCTTTAGGTAAAGCCTTTAAAGAAGAGAAATACTTGTGTTCTAATTCCCCACAAATGTAGGTTTATGAGCATTCAGCTCTAACCAATGTTATGGCTTTGCAAATTCATCTCTTGTTGTTTCTCTCTGGACAAGCTATATATTACACATTTGCCATACCTGATTAATGAACACTAAGAAAAAAGATCAATCAGAAATTGCTAGGAGCCTGAATATTTAATATTGCAGGGTTGTTGTTTTTTTAGGAGATGAAACAAGAGCTATGGCTAAAAGGGAGGACACAGGACATAAGACTAGTATGATGTGGTTCCATGGAATGACATTTTGGTCAGAGTGAAGTTTATTTTTAGGGTGCAATTACATAGTGGGAGATACGCTATTGAGTGAGCATTGCACACTGAACTTTTTGTTTCTCGCATAAACCTGTGTTTTTTGTAAGGAAACAATCAGTGTTAAGTGCTGATCTCCCCGACCTACAGCCCACCATAACCTTTATCACAAAGCTCATCATATTACACAATAAGCTCCAAAATATTGCACTGCAGTTTTCCAAAATGAAGGCCAGCCCATATGATCAATGGTATTACAGAATGTGTCACATAGCTACACAATAAAACAACCTAGAGTGCAGCGATGTGCAGATGGCAAAACACCTGATAACGTCTAACCATGTTTAATAAACAGCTGCTTCCCTCTACCATGGCGCAAGTTATACTCTATGCACTGGATGTCAGGTTTTCTTGCTGCAACACAGAAACCACCAATGCCCAGCAGCTAACTGGCCCACTACTTACAACAATTCTGAGGCTGGGCAGTTCATAAGCAGGCAAAGGTCCTACTGACACTGTCAGCATTAACTTACATGAGCGAGCCAGATATTGTTGGGAAAAGTTTGGGATTGTTGCACCCCCATAAATGTTTACAAATGTTTAAAGAAACAAATTCACTTAACTGGGACTTTTTGCTTTCATGTTGTGTATTCTGGGATGTGAAAGCTTTTGTTGTGGTTGTTCAGCCTTGATGGAGGTTACATGACTTCCTTACTGTCCTAGGATGCTTCTAAAGCACCACATGGTGCAGCCTCTTAAACCACCAGGACAAAAATCTAGCTTTTTCACCTAATCTGCAATGAAGAGCCGTGACTGCAAACAATGCAGGAAGTCACAAAGCTGTGCCTATGATAGACCTCTAAGATTTCCCACCATTCCCCACAGCGGTAGCAATGGTACAAAATGTTAGGACAAGGACAAGGAGATAATATGACAGACAGTCATTCAGAGGCTGTGGGAAGAGGCCTTTAAAAGCCTCTCCAAGTTCACTTTCTAGGGCTTTTTAGATTATGTGGTTTGAACTAGCTGACTCAGCAGTAAGCCAGCAATAAGCAGATAATAAAATACTATCCTACTTCGCCAGAGATAATGCACTTTAAG
The DNA here is from genome assembly GCF_965140235.1 of Caretta caretta. Taxonomy (NCBI): domain Eukaryota; kingdom Metazoa; phylum Chordata; order Testudines; family Cheloniidae; genus Caretta; species Caretta caretta. Next base: position 47,534,605 of record NC_134216.1, on the reverse strand, counting down.
TTTTCTGAACTAGTTGGGCCAATCTCTGAGTTGTGCCCATATCTGTACCCAGTATCCTTTTATCTAGAAGTATCTAAATTGTTTACTAACCAATCATCTATCCGGTGATACTAGGGTAAAAGGTTTGTAACCTCGCTCACCATCACGGTCTTCACAACTGATTCCACAACTGTGTTAAGTAGAAAACAAAACTGGAAAGACAAAACTAAACTCTTCTTATCCCCTCTCATTCTGATCCTAATGTATGTTACATTAGCCATGCACTCCATACCCTCTGCCCTTTTTTAATAGTGAGAAAGAGGTACCAGAGCAGCTGCTGTTCAGGATTTATCTATATCCATCAATACAAGAATTTACCAAGGTCAAACCACAAATATAGACTCTGAAATATCACTCCGAAAAAAACAATACAATATTAATGTAATGGGCAAAATTCTAGGCAGCAGATGTTGCTCTGTACATGTGAGAGAGCTAAGATCAACACGTACAGTTATAGATTTCATAATAATTGTAAAGGGCTATGTCTGAGTGAAAAGAAAGGGAGTACTTGTGGCACCTTAGAGACTAACCAATTTATTTGAGCATAAGCTTTCGTGAGTTACAGCTCACTTCATCGGATGCATGTCTGAGTGCTGATCCATAAATGAGTCTCCCTTGGCCCCAAAGATCTGTTTTTTCAGACTGCAAATAATCCTGTGAGCTCATCTTTACCCTCATGCTCTCAATCAGTTCTGCTTATATTCTGCCCTAAGATTACTTTGTTTTCACAATATGCTCTGCCCTGAGCCACTTCTCAGTTTACTTCACCCCTCTCACTCTTTGCTCTGTTGACACTCTGCCCTGAGGTTGCTTGCTCAGAGGATGTTCTGTTCTGCTTCTACTCTGGCTGCCCTAAGGTCACTCTGTTCACACTCTTCTTGCTCCATTACATTTGCTCTGTTCATTTGCTGCTCCACAGTCCCTGTGCTCAGGTTTTAAATTCTACTCAGAAACTTCACTTCTTGTAGGTGGTTTTGCTCCTTTATCATCACTCCTACAGCACTATTTCTCAATTCCACTCATAATGCCGTTCTGATTTCCCTTGCCCCTTATTTCTCTCCTGCTTCCCCAACCCAACAATCAGTTGGTGCCTTTAGGCTGCTGTGCTTTAAAATTACTTTGCTCAAACTCATTCTCTAGCCTGCACTAAAACAAAGACTGCATAAGCACTGTTTTTTATTTTACTTTAGTCTTCCCTTTTTCTTGTCTTTTTTTCTTAACCCCATCAGGCCAAGAAGTGTTTTAATCAACGGCTCAGATTTCACTCCAGATCATTTAATCCAATTAATGCTGATGAAAAAAGCCTGAATGCCAAACCGTTTTCAGCAAGCGTGCATTAATACACTTTGAACTGGTAATGCGTTTTAGATGAAATCACTGCCTCAAAGCATATTTGCGGATTCCTGATAATTTATGAGTGCAAATGAAGCAACTTTATGACATTTCCATGGTCACATCATAAAATCTGTGATGGTTAATCAGCAGCTTGACTTTTGCTTTTATATCCACCTGACCAAAGCACCAGATCAGAAGGTTAATCAGTATCACAAGATGTGAAATTACCAAACGTTACTGTAATTATATCTGTTCTAAAAATTGGAGATAAGATCTGGAACTGATTTAATAGTGTGAGCCTAAATTAACATTGTGTACCCTGCCTCCTCCCCAGTCCTCACCCACAAAGCTCAGACGTGTTTGGATTACACTGTGGCACATTAAAAATATAATGGCTATTTGCAAAACTCAGATTTAGATCTGAGTTCATGTTTTGAACTCCTTAGTGTATAGAGGGGTGTTTGGATACAAAGTTTTGGGTTTGGGCCCATCTCTACTAGAGACACGTGGGCCAAGATTTTCAGCAATGACTAGTGATTTGAGTACCCAACATGAGACATTTTGAAGTGGCCAAATTTTCAGAGGGCAGATGCTCGGTCCTTTCTGAAAAATCAGGTTTCTTTAAATTGTCTCTAGTTGGACATTCAAAAATGGAGGCACCCAAAAATCACTTTTGAATATGTTAACCATTGTTTTTGTCAAAAAAATAATAACTGAACTATTTGAGGCAAATGGAGCACACATGTCACAACTCATTAATGCCTTTGAAGGATGTGGAATTCATTTTCTTATTTTACTTTGCTTAAAAAATGGCCCCATATCTCCACCATAGTGTACAGCTGAGGTTTGCTCTGACCCCTGAAATCAAATAACTTACAATTAAGGCAGGCACTTCTGTACAGCATAGTGAACAATACAGGAAGAAAACTGAGGCACACACGGGTTAAATGACTTGGTCCAGTGTCACATAGGGCTAGATGGAGCCTTTAAGCTCAGCTCTGAGCATGAGGTGGTGTGTAGCTGTGCCACGTCAAGGGGAACACTGAAAGAGAGTCACAACTCCTTCTTTGCTTCCCCTCTTGAAAGTAACTCTTCCCCACTTGGAAACAATGTGCTCCTTGCAATGAGGCTATACCCCTGGCATGCCCTACCACTTTTCTCCCCAACCTTCCATGCCTGAGGTTTCCAAGACAGTTCTGCATGGACACCCAAGGGCTGCTGGGATTATATCCCTTTATTCCACTACAGGATTGCACAGGGCACAACCGATGCCAGTATTACAAAAGGATTTTTAGTGTTCCAACAGGAATTAGGATTTCTAGTTCCTGAATAGAAGACACTTCTGTTCTATGGAAAATAATTTAGAGACAGAAAAATAAGTATTCTAGAAAAATCACCTTAATCTTTTTGATTTTCTGTGTTTTAGTACATCTTCAGAGGGCTAGTTACCAATATGTTCAAAGAATACACCAAAAACAAAAAAAAATTAAGTCCCTTATTAGCAATAAACTCAGTTTTATACATCATTATATTGGCTGGAGCATGCTCATTCACATGGTGCCACTTCATGTCTCAGAAGTGGAGGGTTTTGTGTGTTTGTGTGCTTGTGTTTTTTAAACACAGTTTATGAAAGCAAATTAAAATAGGTACCACATGGCCAAGGAATGAGTTTTGGGATCACAGTGGACACCAAGTGCCTCATAACAGTGATGTACTTGGTCTCTGGGTTCATTCCACCCCTCTGAATACCCGTCTAGAGAAAGAATGGGCCAGGTCCTCTGCTGTCATAAATCGGCATCACTCTACTGACTTCAGTGAAACTATGCCAATTTACATCAGCTAAGGATCTGGCCCCTCATACCTTGCCAAAGATAAATATCCCACACTCCTACCCCCAAGTACCAGGCAGTATCCACGAAAGGAGAACACAAATAGTTTACATTGGGGGAGGCAGGGAGGGGCAGGCAGGAGCATTGCAACACCTGAACGCCAATGTGGTGCATCCCTTATTCATCTCAGAAAGGCCCAGCAACAAAAACTCCCACAAAAGTCCCATTACATTCTTTGTCTTCATTTAGTAGGGCCTAGTCCAACTCCCATAGAAGTCAAAAGAAAGGCTCATCAATGTCAATGAGAAATTGGATAAGGCTTGAGCTACCTAAAAGTCTATTGTGCATCTTGAAACGCCCTACCTGGAACAAACGGTGCTTGGTGCTGAAATGGTGTATCTTTCCGCCTTGGTTTCATAAGCTGATCATCTGCCTCAGTTACTCTCTGCTGCTGTATGGTGCCTGAGGAGTGGTGATTACCATTACATTTAATAGAATCTGCCTGTTCACTGCCTGCAGATGTAACAGATGTAAAAACATAGTAATAAAAACAAAACCCCACGCACTCCTGTTATGAAAGAAATTGCTTTTTGCTCTGTTATGTGTATATACACAATAAAAGTGACAAACCTTCAGGACTTGACAAAATGTCTCAACCTAAGTGTTCCAAAATGGTTGATTTTTTGCTGCCCTCCCTGAGACCCCTTCCAGGCCTGATTTTCGGAGGCTCAGTGTGCTGCACTTTCTGAAAATCAGGCCCTTTCATGGTGTTTGAGGTAGAGCACGCAGAAACAGAGGGTCCCAAAAATCACACGCACCTTTGGAAAATGTTGACATCTCTATACAAAGATCTGTTCTGAACCCTTAATGCACAACCTGCAGGGATATTTTAAACAAAATTATATTGGAAAATGAAAAATATCAGAAATAGTTGGGTTTTGTAAAAGTCTGTGAAAGTTGACTTAGAGCTCCACACAACCACAGCACCCTCCTACTTTAATGAGTGAACTGCACTGGGAGTTCTTGTAGGATCAGACCATTAGTTCCCTTATTCATATTTTTTAACTGTTTTCTATTCACGAGATGACACTTGAAGTGGCGTGTCAGGCTGTTTACATGCACTGACAGAGCTCAGTTTTTAGACACAAGCATATATTAACCCAGCAGCAAACTCAATCTCTTAGAAAGAAAAGGAGGACTTGTGGCACCTTAGAGACTAACCAATTTATTTGAGCATGAGCTTTCGTGAGCTACAGCTCAGTGAGCTGTAGCTCACGAAAGCTCATGCTCAAATAAATTGGTTAGTCTCTAAGGTGCCACAAGTACTCCTTTTCTTTTTGCGAATACAGACTAACACGGCTGTTCCTCTGAAACCTGTCAATCTCTTAGGCCTCTGTCTTGTCTGGCGTCAGATGAGGGAACAATGCTGAGGGCTGCTAAGCATGGTGCTTGGAAAGGTGTAATCCAGTAAGTGGAGAGGAGCGGGTGCAGCAGACTGGTGGGGGCCTGCAGGAACTGTACCAAGCAGATGGCAGGAGATACTGAGCCTCTCACGAGGAGAGCGATTGATTTCTTACCATCGTCAAGTGCATGTCTGGGCTATGGTCAGGACCAAGCCCCCCACAGCTGCCCTTGCTTTCAGGTTCTACTAAGTGCACCTCTTAAGCACCTCGGAGCCATTACTCCGGATTGGCGGGAGGAGTGACTGAAACTCCTAAAAAATGGTGGCTAAGCATAGCAGCGCTGTCACTGGACTGTACTCAAGCATCTCTGCCCTGGCGACACCTTCTTAGGTACAGCAGTTAGTCACATTGCTCAGCCTGCTGCACATTTCTGTACACCAGGCCCAATTGTGCCAGGTGTAAAACACCTTCCTCTGTTGTTGACTTCAGTGAAAGTTGATGGCACTCAGCATTTTACAGGATCAGGCCCACTATATACAAGCCTCCTTTCACAGGTGCCAAGCATGCAGCAAGCATTCTCCTGCTCCACACCTTTCATCAGCTCAGCTGCCTGTAGGCTCCAGATCTTGCTGCTTAACTATCCTCCATTCTCCCTGCTCCAGTAAGAATTCAGGAAGAGATAGTGTATGGATTCTGCCTTCAGATACCTGGTGGTTCAGTTCATTTCCACTACTCCTCTAAAGGTCAGCAAGCATATAGGGACAGATGCTCAGCTGGTTTATACACTGAACTCAGCTTCAGTGAACTCAATAGACCTATGACAGTGACACCAGCCAAGATGCTGTCCCATAAAGTCAATGCTACTACCCAAACAGTTGCCACTGTTTATTTTAATTTTTCAGAGAGTGGAAACATTTTTAGCATGGTGTATATCATTGAATTATTTTTTAAACAAAGATTCAAATGCTCTGTATATAAAGGTTAAATATACGTGATGTGCAAAAAAGTTCCAATTTCACATTCCAATGAAAACATTTAAAAGCCCTATAACACATTGGAAATCATTTTAATTCCACATACATAAAATTCATAATAGTTCCATATACTTTTCTACTCTTCCAAATATTTTACATCCATGAAGTCAGATTACATTACACTGTATATGTTGGCCAGGTTCTATATAATATAGATGCCAAATATGCATTATTGTACTTAATTTTTTCCTATGACAAAGATTTAAGAAGCACAACTCTCATCTCATTATGGTTCATGGAAAATGTTTAGTTAATTTCCCACACACCACAGTGGAAAAATATACCCTAAGCCCTTTAACCTTATTAATCATAACTCCCCTGACTAAACAGTTTAAGTTTTATCCTAGCTATATTAAGTCCTTAAATAGTTTAAGATGTACTGAAGAAAGACCCAGGCAGTTGTAAAACAGTAAATCAGGCAGCAAGAGGGGAAGTGATAGAGTTTCCCAAGTGGCTATTTTGAGCTTTCTTGTTTTCCCTTTGCATACATGACTTGCAATCTGTATCAAGGGGTTGTTCTGCAAGGTTTATTCATTTTCACTTAATTGCCTTGTTCAGGCAAACTGCCATTGCAGTCGGAGCTCAGTTGAGGGTAGCATCGTCAATGGGAGATTGACTCAGTGCTGAGCGCCAGGTTATAACTGGGTGACTTTGCAGGTTTGTAGAGAGGATGTTAAAGGAACTTTCCCTTGTGCCCTCCCTTCCTCCTCTGAGTACAAGGATGGCTTGAGTCTAGTGGCACTGCCAGCATTTGATTCCCCACAGGTTGTGTGCTTATGCCCCTACTCACTTTCGGAGCCAGGCAGAGTTGGCTCCGTTCAGGGGAAGCACACATGGGCCCTCCTTCAAGGCAGGCACAGCAGATGTGCTCCCCAGATGCTCCTGAAGGCAGCCTCGTTGTCTAAAGCACAATGCTTCCAGGAGCTCTCCTAGCGGCTGGGCAATATCACATCATCTCCTACCCTGTGCTCTATGGTGGTATCACAATTGAATCCTAAATAAGATACGTCCCTCCTGCTAGCTTTGGTCCACTGAGTCAATGGGAGTTTTGCCTGAGAAAGGACAAAGTAATACTCAATAACTTCAGGTTTTGGCCCATGATGCAGACTTAGTCATGCCACCCTTACTCAAGTGAGTCAGTGGGCTGCATGAACACAACCAGGGTTGTTACACTGTTTAAAATACAGGACTTGATCCAGCTCCTACTGAAGTCAATGGGAATTTTGCCATTTTCTTCACTGGAAAGAGGATGAAGCCTATACTTGATTTTAATTTTCAGTTACAATTAGAAATCGATTTCAAACAGCTGCAGTTTACTTACAATAAACATGTGTAAAAATGTGTGCTAACAATGCACTGGGGCCCAAAATTAGAGTCAAAAGGCACAAGTGTGTGGTTCATTGACATACAAAACCTGCATTATGGTCATTCTGGTTTAAAGTAACTAAGGAAATGCAAATTTAAGGCTCATTCCTTAACAGGTGTTGGAGTGCCTACAGATTATAGCATGTGCTATGGATTCCATGGCATTATCACCAACAAGAGCTTACAACAGTGGATAAGGAGAGTGCCAGCTTTAAGCGTGTTAATGTTCGAGTGCATTGTAACTCAGTGACAAAAAAATGTAGGTTTAGTATAATATGGGGTCTATCCCAGTCGATCCACAGGTGCATGGGGAGGAAATGAAGTCATGCAACCAAAAGAAATTATTCAGTCACACAATCTAAGCTATCTATAGAGTCCAGCGTGTCATATACAGTGACGATAAACAAACAAAACAAACTACTGGCAAACGTGACAGTTTTATGTGGGTCACAGCTGGAGTAGCATCTCTAGAATATCATCACCATAACCCCATAAACAATCACAAGTGGTCATTCAGCAATCATGCAATAGGAATGAACTCATTTGCTAAATGCCTGTTAAGTGTCACCAAACTGCCCGCTTAGCTCCTGTTACGTCTTAATTTACAAAAATCAGGCTTAATCCTCCCCTCAGTAAAATCAATATGCCCCTCATCATTGCTGCCATAACCAGCACTATAACTGGCCAATAAATGCACATTACAAGTATTTGGCTGTTTTCAATTTTATTCTCTCAAGTTGCACTTGCCATTCCCTTTCCCCTCCCTGTATTTAAATGTTTCTTTAAGCAGCATTAGCATGATATGATTAGCACAAAGCAGCCGCCTCAACACAAAAATGCTGTTGAAAATCCTCCCTCCACAGATTGAATAAAGCATGTACTAGAGACTGAGGTCAGTTTACCTAGTTACTGACTAGTATACATCTCTCACTGACAGAAACAGTTAAGGCTTTCCTAGCTCCAAGCAACTCTTACTAGTATGTAAACATCTCATTTTGCTGAGTCCCTAACACCCCCACTAGCCTTCTCACTGCACAAGTCAGCCAGGCTTAGGACTTCAGATAATAAGCAGAAGCCCCCGCAGGCAGCCAAATAGATGTTTCAGCTTATAATAGGCTCCACTTGCCTTCAATTTAAAGCAAAACCAATTTCTCAACTGATCTGTATGTAAGAAGGTTCTGAGGCCAATAGTCCAACAACAACTTCAACTAGACCTTGCCAGATATATGATAGTTTCTCATATGCAATAAGCATGTGCAACGCTCATCTCTTTACACAGGCACTTGCTTGCGGGGTCGGCAGCAGAGGTTGGATGTCTGGATTTGTGTGTGAGTTGAAGTTTTTTGGCTGAAGTTTTCTCATCTCCGTTACCCATAATCTCATAATAGCTGACAGCTAGTGTGCTTAAATTAAATCGATAGAGATAGCTTCTCAAAGGTGCTGTGACCACAGGAACTCTGAAAATCATGCTAAGTACATAATCAGAATTGCACCTATGAGCCGAGATATTCTAAGACTAATTGTTTACTTTGTGAAGTGTTAACCTTTAAGAATAAGAAAATCAAGGGACTAAATCCACAGAGGGGACATAGGGCTTGTCCACACAGCAATTCAGGGGTGTGACTGTACAGTGCCCTAGCCTGCTGCATACTAACTGGCTATCTAGATTCTGCTACAGTTCAGGGCAGCAGGAGCCACATGGCCAATTAGTGCATGGCAGGCTAAGGTGCTATAGATTTACATCCTGGTTACCGCACACTATCTGACCATGCAGATAGTGCCTTTCTGTTCAGTATTTCAATGTTTAACTTTAGGTGCCCTGTTGCTGCCCTTTGTTAGGTGCCCAGGCTCCCTGTGCAATGCCTGGGGCAGAAATGGAATTCAAAAAAGCCAGCACACTGAGTAGGGAACACCTAAGCTAGCCAGTAGGAAATCCTGAGGATAGGGGTGAGGCCTAACCTTCACCCCTTGAAGGAAATTAGGTGCCTAATTCCAGGCAGAGGGAGGTATCTATCTCCACTTGCGGTTGACAGCTGGGAAACCTCTCCTTGTGTTCAAGTTTTGGACTTATGCACCTGAAGAGGCAGGTAGGCACCTAAATCCCTTTGTGCATCTACCCAAGGTTTTTTAACTACCTTTAAAGACAACAGTATTGACAATCAAATGGCTGTCAGGCTCACAACTGTCAAAAAACCACCATATTGCCCACAGTGGAAGGAGCTGTTTCTAACGTAATTCCTTCAAACAGAAGTCTCCAAACTCAGTCCTGCGGGCCACATTTTCATCCGTCTGCATTTTAAGTTACATGCTTCTAGCCACAAAGTGATGGCTTCAGCAACTCCACAATCACTGCAGTGATTGAACAGCAGTGCTATGATAAAGTATTTGTCCAGGGGTTTTCATCATAAGTTTTTTTGAATCCTCATGTGCATTTCTGGATGTGAACTTTGAATAGGTGACTGGGCCTGTAACAGGGCTCCCTTCTCCACCCAAGGGACCACCTCATCCAGGCTGGATGCTTCTGAGTCTGGAAGCGCCAGTGTGTTATTTATTAAGTCCAGTTCACCAGTACAGCTGTGTTCAGCAATATACAATCAGAAGTAAACTGCCCCCCTAGCCCGCTCACCAGGGAGGGAGAGGGGAAGAGCTCACCAGTCCAGAGTCTTCCACCGCACCTGGACTCCTTATCAGTCCTATTTTGTTCCTCTGCCCCTTCCTGTTGGGACACAGGCTCTCTTTTCGCAACAGGAACCCACATGGCATCACTGCTGGGAGCCTCACTTGGTTTCTCTGAGGCCCAGCTCTCCAGAAAGGAGCTGCTAGGTGGTAAGCCCCTCCACTTCTCCTCCTTTCGTCAGTCCTCTCTGGCCCTTAGCTCTCCTGTATAGAGCTAGCAGGACACGCCCTCTGCTGCTGCTCCTCCTGCCTTCAGCCCTTTGGCTTGGGGATACCAGCCAGCAAACCCCTCTTGCTACTGTCCTGCCTTCAGACCTTTCCCAGGAACCACCTCCTCTTTCTGGCCGCACTCATCTCCTGCTCTTCCTGACTGACGCAAGTGGGCTCTGACTCTTAGCTTTTATAGCCCCCCTGGGTGCTGCCTTGCCCTCTTAATTGACCCCATTGGGAGCATCTGGACTAGAGCAGGACTGCTGAGCCAGTTTCTCTTAAATTTCACCAAAAGTTTGGGTTGGGGCCCTTTTCTACACAGATGTTTTGCTGAAACATACAATGGGCTGAATGCCCACTAAAGTCCCATTGACTTCAATGGGGTAACATGGCTGCAGTTTAGTGCAGAATTATTTCAGAGCTCTCTATGTGAAATCTTTGTTTCAGTCTGATGTGAAAAATAAACCTCAAATGTTCCCCAAATTCTAATAATAACAGACATTGTATGAAAGTAACACTAGGTCAAATTCCTCCCTCGTGTTACGTCATTTCGCTGGTGTCTTTTCTTTTGCTTTCCCCAGGCAGGTGACATCTGTGGCAATGCACAACACTGTTAGTGTACCGTATCAGAAGGGGCACCTGGATTTTAGAAGTGCACATAGTGCTCATAAAAAATGATATGGCAGTCTGAGGACTCCGTTTTGTGCAGGTGCGCAGAGCTCCACTTTCCCAGGGACTTCATACCACGTGCACAAAGCTGGCCCACCAATCCACGTGTCATCCTCAGTTCTAGAGCTGGTCAGGAACTGGAATTCCCATTCTACAGGATAGTCAGAAAAAAACCCTCTGTTCGAGAATGAAAAACAAAATTTTAAAATTCCCCATGAAATCAAAATTCAAAAAATATCAGTTTGGGACCACTGAAGTGTTTGGTTTTGATAATGTCAAAACATTTCATTTCAATGTTATGTTGATTCATTGCATTTAGACTTCTATAAAATGTATGGTATATGTTACATATAATACAGGCATGGCCAAACCACAGCTCACGAGCCTTTTACAGTTAAAGTGTGGCTCGCGGAGCCCCCCCCCGCCCCCACACACCATTATCCACCTACCTGACTGGGAAGGGGAGGGGAGAGCTTGGGTCTTCTGCCCTGCGGTGAGGTGGTGAGGGGCTAGGGGCTTCTGCCCTTCGGGGATGGTGCTCGGGCTTCCACACTGAGAAACATGCCTGGTCAGGGCTCTCAAACTTCTGAAAATTATCATATGTGCCTCAGAAGGTCAGTAAGTTTGGCTACGTCTGATATAATATATTAAAATTAATACTTTAATATAAACATCAAAATGAAATTAATTGGAGGGTTTTGACCTATTCCTGCTGAAATTGTCACAATCCCATAAAACATTGCGCTTTCTGTATAACTTGCATTTTTAACGGAAAACTGTTCCACTGAAAAAAAATTTGAAGAGCTCTCCTCAATACCCCTTTGGCGGGCAAATCCGATTCCAGTGTCTGTGGTTCACAGTGCAGCTGAAATTCTGCAACTGCTGTCCTCTGCTTGGAAAGTTGCACTGTGATGCTACCATCTCACTTCCTGGTATATGCCAGAGGATGTGAAACCTCAAACAGGGGAGGAAAGGAATTGCCACATCTTGAGTTCAGAAAGTATTTGACAGGAAGCCAAGAGGCAGCTGATGAAAGGGACATAGAGAGAGATACATGGAGGCAGAGAATAATCGAAGATGAGACCTCTCTCTCCCCGCACGTCTTTTTCAGTAGAGCTTTTACTATTCTAAATCCTCTCTCAGCTTCCCCAAGTTTCTACATGGCATCAAAATCCTTCTGCTTGGCTTTTTTCTCTGAATCTTCATTTTCTCCTTTGCTGTTCTTTTTGTGGGCATTATCCTTCCCCTTTTCCTTCCTTGGACTTGGTCTTTTCATTTGCCTTCATTCTTTTTATTTTTCCCCATCTTTGCCTTACTTTCCACAACTTCTAGCACAGGTTCTCCACAGTGTTTTGAGCAAAGTGACTAGAAAGACCATTTTTCTTCTGCATCATGAGGTACATCACAAGATTCATTAATGGGAGCTCTAAAGCTATCATTACTCCCCTGGCCACACAACATCTGAGGTTGGTCTCTTTAGAAAAGAAACTCATTCTTCCTGAATTCAGCAGGAGTAGTCAGAAAGCACTTTGGAAAGGTGGACTTTTTAAACCAAAGTGGCACCAATATCTTCACTAGAAGATTCAAATATGTGTTCAGTCAATAAGCTAACTGCTTTCATCTTCTGCAAATCCCATGCACTGTGAGAGTTTCAGATTAATTGATCCAGTTGACTGGTTTTATGTCAAAAATCTGAATTGTATGTGCTTATCTGTTAAATTTGCTGCTCAGTCCTTCACTGAGCAAAGATGATTATCTTCATTATAATGTTTCTATCAAGGATGTGATGGCAAAGGTACTCACACAATCAGACATTGATAAATCAGTAACATGGGGATGCGCTCTTTTCTACACACATAACAAATGAGGCAATCAATGTGGCAATTGGAAACAAAATTGATGGGCCAGCTTGCAAACATATCTGCAATCAAATTATCCACATTACAGTGCAGTTTGGGTGGTCTTCAAGTAGCAGGCGAATGCCATTTTCTTTACAATATATCTACTGTAGTTGTAGTTTTTGCACTTAAGCAGAAATATGCCAGGAAGAACAAGTCTTTTCATTTTCACCACTTACTTGTCTGGGGTTTGTTGAGATCATCTAAACAGCTGGGATCCATTTCAGAAGAGTCTGACTCCAGCTGAACGTGTGTTTGAATGTTTCTCCTCTCCTCTCTGTAACTAGTATTGTACTTAACCAAACCACAGTTTACAATCCGAGTAACCAGGTCTACCGAACTATTCCAGGTACTCTAGGTTATCGTTACCAGGGCAAAGCCAGCCATCATTGTTTTATTAACCCCTCAGTACTGAGGATAAGGATTTCTTCTTGCTAAGTGCTAACACATCCTGGATTTGCATTAGAGAAATCCTAATCACTGTCAGCATCACCCAGCTACTGACTGATGTATGCCTACAATGCAAAGAAAGAGCATATTCTTAACTTGGGTTAGCTAACCCACACTAGCTAACTTGGGTTAAAATTGCAGTGAAGACACAGGAACCTGGGGTTGAACTCAAGCTGCTAACCTGAATTGCTGCATCTTCACTACTATTTTAACATATGTTAGCTAATAGGGTTCCCTATGTCAGGATCCTGGGCAAAGGTAGGCAGGACTAGTGGTAGGATCTGAAGGCAGGGGTCAGAGCCAATGTCAGGGTTAAACAGTCAAGCTGAGGGTCAAGCCGGAGTCAAAGTCAAGAATCAGGCTGAAGGTCAATACCAGGTACCTGGAGCTGCGTTGGGGTCTTGTGGGGTCCACTGGGTGTTAGAATCCTAGTCAGAGTCTCTGAGTCAATTTCAGAAACACAGTAGTCATGACAGCTAAATAGGAATCCACACTGTTGCCTGGCCACTTCCTGTTACACCCCATGGTTATATTTAGGATCAAGGAGCTAATCAGGGATCACTAAGGCAATTGTCAGTCAGATATCTTGAGGTGGAACTTCCAATAGCGTGCAAGCTCTGAGGATTGTGGTCACAGGGAACAGACAGGTTACAGCTGCTGCTGTAGTGTCGGGGTGTTGGTTGCTTGGTAGCCCTATAGGCCCACATTTAAGTCCTGCTGATCCTTACAATGGACCCATGTTAAGAACACACCTTTCTGTGAGTGTGTGGGGAGCTGCTACTGTTATATAAGGGTGTGGGTGTGGTGGCAGAAACCGGAGGTCATCCTCCATTTTGAAAGGCAGAAGTCCAGCCAGCAGGGGGCAGAACAGACGATATTGGTGGCTGCGGTGTCTCCATCTGTTTGAAAATGTTTAAATACAAACAATGCAATTGTTTAATGTAAGCTCCTCATGTTTTAACCAGGCCTGAGATCATTCATATTTACAAGGAAGTTGCTGTATTTAGAAGTTAAATTGTAAATCTTTCTGCCTGCCTTACTAGGTAGTAATTTCCTCCATCACCAGTAATAAAAGTTCTGTAGGCCAAATTAAACCCTCCCTAACACCTGCACAATCCTATTGTCTTCAGATGAATTCCTCAGCAACGCATCTGAAACACCATTGTTTTCAAATTCAGCCCTCGTTACAGGAAGGTACAGTCCTATTGCCTCAGATTCTCATATGAATGATCATTGGATATACTGATCCTGTTCAGGAACCATAAAAATCTTAGAAGCAGCACTGAAAGGCCAAGCAGTGTACACATCAGGTCTGAATTATCCTGACTGCCTGCAAGCATGGAGTCAAATCTCAGAGAGGTCAAGCCTTCTACCATGTGACACAGATAAATTGGGTATTATAGTGGTTACTAGTGGCTGTGGGGATGGGGAAAGCAAGCAATATCCTCCTTTCCATGAACATTGAAAATCTCATATTTTTTTTCTTTTTTAAAACAGCAGCAGTTAGCCACAATAGCCTTGACCAAAATGTTCCCTTCCTGTCAGCTCGGCACCCCCATTTGTATGCCAAATGGCCTCTTTGCTGCTGCCCTCCCTGCAAGTGTTAGATTTATTTATGTACACTATTTGTGAAGAGCTTTGGTATCCTTCAGAGTGAGGTGCTATTGCTATTATTGTTGATGGTGATGAGTATATCAGAAAAGGAAGGCCCAATTGTGAGTTCAAAAAGGGAAATAGGATACAAGGAACTTCCTCCCTATTTGCTGCAATAAGGCTGGCCACAACTTGTGTCTCAGAACTCCCTCAATAGACAAGCTAGTGCCCTGTGGGAACTAAGCTTCTCAAAAGGATAGGGACGAGGCAGTCCAGTGGCTGGCTGGCCACAGTGGGAGCTCACACTAGCAAAACGGTGGTCTGCAAAGCTTTTCTGATTCCCCGATGAGCTTCTGCCCAGAAAATTCCATGTGTCCCCATCTGCATGGTTTCCTGCTACAGATTTAAAGAAACAGTACAGATTATCCTTACACACTGAATGCTTCTAAACTCCACAAGAGCTCTTCTTAAGGGATACTGCTTCCCAAAACTCCCCTGGGGCTAGTGTGGTTTTGCACCAAGGCTTTGTGTTAATTCACAGCCTGGGAATAAGTATTATGAGACTTGGAATAGACATCAGCATAAGAAACAAGCCTGCCATCTTCTGTGTAAAAATCCTTTCTGTTTCCATGATTATTCACCTGCCCAGCTGGGAAAACTGGGTTTATGTTCTCTTCTAGAGTTCTGTGGAGGCCAGGTAGCCCAGAAACCCTGACAGGTGGGGAGCAGAGCAGCCCAGGAGGCTGCAAAGCCAACCAGCCAGGGAGTCAGACAGACAGGGAGCCCACTGCCGGCCACATAACCTGCCAAAGACCTGGCCAACTTTGGGAACTGCAAATCCCAGGGAGGTAGAAAGCACAGTAGCCCAAGGAGCTGGCCAGCCTGCCAGTTGGGCTGTCTGGGATCCCACAAAGCCGGGGAGTTGGGCAGCCCTGCTGCCTGGCAGGCAGGCAGGTGTGTACCTGCCTGGCTTCTGTTGAGAGTTTTGATGGAATAGGCATGGTCCCGCAGATTGCTTTGATTTTGTCAAGTCAGCATTTTAACCAGCCCTATTTTCTTCCTACTATATTTACAGGGTGTCATAAATATAAAGGGAAGGGTAAATCCCTTTAAAATCCCTCCTGGCCAGAGGAAAAATCCTCTTACCTGTAAAGGGTTAAGAAGCTAAAAGTAACCTCGCTGGCACCTGACCAAAATGACCAATGAGGAGACAAGATACTTTCAAAAGCTGGGAAGAGGGAGAGAAACAACGGGTCTGTCTCTCTGTCGGTATGCTGCTTTGCCGGGGATAGAACAGGAATGGAGTCTTAGAACTTTTAGTAAGTAATCTAGCTAGGTATGCATTAGATTATGATTTCTTTAAATGGCTGAGTAAAGAATTGTGCTGAATAGAATGACTATTTCTGTCTGTGTGTCTTTTTTGTAACTTAAGGTTTTGCCTAGAGGGATTCTCTATGTTTTGAATCTAATTACCCTGTAAGGTACCTACCATCCTGATTTTACAGGGGTGATTCCTTTACTCCTATTTACTTCTATTTCTATTAAAAGTCTTCTTGTAAGAAAACTGAATGATTTTTCATTGTTCTCAGATCCAAGGGTTTGGGTCTGTGGTCACCTATGCAAATTGGTGAGGATTTTTACCAAACCTTTCCCAGGAAGTGGGGTGCAAGGGTTGGGAGGATTTTGGGGGGAAAGATGTGTCCAAACTACGTTTCCCAGTAAACCCAGTTAGAGTTTGGTGGTGGCAGTGGTTATCCCAAGGACAAAAGATAAAATTAATTTGTACCTTGGGGAAGTTTTAACCTAAGCTCGTAAAAGTAAGCTTAGGAGGTTTTCATGCAGGTCCCCACATCTGTACCCTAGAGTTCAGAGTGGGGGAGGAACCTTGACACAGGGTTAGCAATTGAAGTGTTGACCTAAATTTAGCTAGGGCACAGGACCACTTTGCTATAAGATACAGGTTTTCCAAAAGTGTACTAAGAAAGTAAAATTAATGCATACTTCAATCAAATGAAAATACAACAACAACAAAAACAACATGCTGGATTGGTGCTATTATTTTAATATCAGTGGTTTCACTTACCTGAAACAGACATCCAAGTCAATTTTTCTTAAAACATATCACCTAACTATTCAAGCATCAGAAAATACCATAGCTACGAAGTGTTTGAACTGCACTGGATACAACCAGGTCCCACTCTACTGTACAGATTGGGCAGGCAAGTTGCCAAGGGCAGCAAAACATTAGGGGGAGCAAAATCTTTAATGATTCTTTATAGTGTGGGTAACTGAATGCTGAGAGAGACATACATTTTCCATTTGGTCTAAGGTAGCAAAATACCCTACAGCCAGCACTCAGAACAACCAGAATTTAATTGTGAGAGCACATTATTTAGCACTTACATTAATAGCCAGAGCCTGAAAGAAACCACTGTGAATTATGCTGAATTTTTCAGGTAAAAACAAATAGTAACCTGTATGAGCAAATATCAGTTTATTAGTTTTCTCTTCAAAGCACAAAGACAAAAACTCTGAGCACCTGCAAACACACCCAGATTTTTCAGCCCCTGAGCACACTGGTATGAGAACGGAGCTATCTGCAGCTGGGTTTGAACCCTGTTATACTTAACAAGGTTCTAATTAGAAATGAGCTTGACCCATACCCCAAGACCCAAATATCCCTAGGACTTGGGGAAATAGTTATGTGTAACTGATTTTAATAATCAATAATCTACTGGATTTTAGTAGGAAAAATAGTAATTGCTGTCAAACTAGACACGATAATGTTGAGTCATCAGACAAAGCAGTTCTGTAGTCTTTAAAATCACTTCTCTCTTTTCTATTATAAACCTTCTTATCTATACTTTAAAATTGTTACTACGATTCCTTTACAAATTGAATTTAGTAACTGATCAGAAATAATAATAAAAACCACGTAAGAGCCACTAGGGGGAGCAAAGGTGTCAAAACACATTTTGATAACTTAAAAAGCATTCCATGTTTATACTTCAGCTTTTCATATTCATAGAAATCAACTATAGCGCGGTCTCCCATCCAGGGGGAGAATAGCATCTATCTGGCTTCAGACGTGGTATCAGAGAGAAGGCATAATGGTTAGGGTGCTGACCTGGCATCTGAGAAACCCAGATTTAAGTCCCTGCTGTACTATAGAGTTCCTGTGTGAACTTGAACAGGTTACATAGGGCAGGCCTACACTACTGCTTAAGTCAATCTAATTTAAGTTACTCAGGGGTGTGAAAAAGACAACCCCTGAGCAACACAAGTTACAGCAACCTAAGCGCTGTTCACACCACACTCTCCTGCCAACATAGCTTCTGCCTCTCACTGAGCTGGAGTAATTATGCTGACAGGAGACGCTCTTCCATTGGCATTGAGTACCTTCACCAGATGCACTACAGTGGCGCAGCTGCATCTGCGCAGCTGCCCAGATATAGCACTTCTAGCATAGACCTGCCCAGAGTTTCTCAGTGCATCAGCTCCCTATCTGTAAAGTGAGGATAATGCTGCCCTCTTTCACAGAGGTGTTGTGATGATAAAAACTAGGGTGGGCTGGAAAACAACAATTCTGTTTTACAAAAAATGTACAAGTTTCAAAATATGGTTTTGTTCTAGTGCGGAATGAAAACAATGCTTTTCAAAGAAGTTCAAAGAGATACAGAGACACCTCCTAGAAGAGTCTGATGGTGAGGGCTAGGATCTGGGAGGCTCAGGTTCAAGTCCCTGGTCTGCCTGATACAGAGCAGGGACTTAAACCTAGCTCTCCCCATCCCTGATGAGTGCTCTAATCACAAAGCTATTGGTTAATCTGAGAAATCTCTTAATTCCAATCTGGACTGTTGAAATCAATACATTTCCATAGAACATTTAGGTTTTCAATAAACTGCATTTTTCTGAAGAAAGAGGTTTTATTGAAAAGTTTCCAACCAGCTCTAATAAATATATTACAGTGATTATGAGGTGCTCAGATCCAAGTACCTTAGAGAGACAAGTAAGGTGTCTGAAATAGTCTCCTTCTGCTCCTCCACCTCCATGAACATGATACAGTTCTGTGGTGACCTAGAATCCTATTTTCGACATCTCCGACTCAAGGAATATTTCCAACACACCTCTGAACAACATACTAATCCAAAGAGACCTCCCTACCAACACTACAAAAAGAAGGATTCTGGATGTACTCCTCCTGAAGGTCGAAACAGCAGACTGGACTTCTACACAGAGTGCTTCCGCCGACGTGCACAGGCTGAAATTGTGGAAAAGCAGCATCACTTGCCCCATAACCTCAGCCGTGCAGAACACAATGCTATCCACAGCCTCAGAAACAACTCTGACATCATGATCAAAAAGGCTGACAAAGGAGGTGCTGTTGTCATCATGAATAGGTCGGAATATGAACAAGAGTCTGCTAGGCAGCTCTCCAACACCACATTCTACAAGCCATTACCCTCTGATCCCACTGAGGGTTACCAAAAGAAACTACACCATCTGCTCAAGAAACTCCCTGAAAAAGCACAAGAACAAATCCACACAGACACACCCCTATATCCCCGACCAGGGGTATTCTATCTGCTACCCCAAATCCATAAACTTGGAAATCCTGGATGCCCCTTCATCTCAGGCATTGGCACCCTGACAGCAGGATTGTCTAGCTATGTAGACTCCCTCCTGAGGCCCTACGCTACCAGCACTCCCAGATATCTTCGAGATACCACTGACTTCCTGAGGAAACTACAATCCATCAGTGATCTTCCTGAAAACACCATCCGAGCCACTATGGATGTAGAAGCCCTCTACACCAACATTCCACACAAAGATGGACTACAAGCCGTCAGGAACAGTATCCCCAATAATGTCACGGCAAACCTGGTGGCTGAACTTGTGACTTTGTCCTCACCCATAACTATTTCACATTTGGGGACAATGTATACCTTCAAATCAGCGGCACTGCTATGGGTACCTGCATGGCCCCACAGTATGCCAACATTTTTATGGCTGACTTAGAACAACGCTTCCTCAGCTCACGTCCCCTAATGCTGCTACTCTACTTGCGCTACATTGATGACATCTTCATCGTATGGACCCATGGAAAAGAAGCCCTTGAGGAATTCCACCATGATTTCAACAATTTCCATCCCACCATCAACCTCAGCCTGGACTAGTCCACCCAAGAGATCCACTTCCTGGACACTATGGTGCTAATAAGCAATGGTCACATAAACACCACCCTATCCCAGAAACCTACTGACTGCTATGCTTACCTACATGCCTCCAGCTTTCATCCAGACCACACCACACGATCCATTGTCTACAGCCAAGCTCTACAATACAACCTCATTTGCTCCAACCCCTCAGACAGAGACAAACACCCTACAAGATCCCTATCAAGCGTTCTTACAACAACAATATCCACCTGCTGAAGAAAAGAAACAGATTGACAGAGCCAGAAGAGTACCCAGAAGTCACCTACTACAGGACAGGCTCAACAAAGAAAATAACAGAACGCCACTAGCCATCACCTTCAGCCCCCAACTAAAACCTCTCCAATGCATCATCAAGGATCTACAACCTATCCTGAAGGACGACCCATCACTCTCACAGATCTTGGGAGACAGGCCAGTCCTTGCTTACAGACAGCCCCCCAACCTGAAGCAAATATTCACCAGCAACCACACACCACAGAACAAAAACACTAACCCAGGAACCTATCCTTGCAACAAAGCCCGTTGCCAACTGTGTCCAGAGATATATTCAGGGGACACCATCAAAGGGCCTAATCACATCAGCCACACTATCAGAGGCTCGTTCACCTGCACATCTACCAATGTGATATTGTAACATGTGCCAGCAATGCCCCTCTGCCATGTACATTGGCCAAACCGGACAGTCTCTACGTAAAAGAATAAACAGACACAAATCAGACGTCAAGAATTATAACATTCAAAAACCAGTCGGAGAACACTTCAATCTCTTTGGTCACTCAATTACAGACCTAAAAGTGGCAATTCTTCAACGAAAAAAACTTCAAAAACAGACGTCAACAAGAGACTACTGAATTGGAATTAATTTGCAAACTGGACACAGTTAACTTAGGCTTGAATAAAGACTGGGAGTGGATGTGTCATTACACAAAGTAAAACTATTTCCCCATGTTTATTCCCCCCCGCTAACTGTTCCTCACAGGTTCTTGTCAACTGCTGGAAATGGCCCACCTGATTATCACTACAAAAGGTTTTTTTCTGTCCTGCTGGTAATAGCTCACCTTACCTGATCACTCTTGTTACAGTCGGTATGGTAACACCCATTGTTTCATGTTCTCTGTGTATATAAAATCTCCCCACTGTATTTTCCACTGAATGCATCTGATGAAGTGAGCTGAGGCTCACAAAAGCTTATGCTCAAATAAATTTGTTAGTCTCTAAGGTGCCACAAGTCCTCCTTTTCTTTTTATAGTCAAGAAATTGCTATTCCTGCCAATTGGAATAGCCTTAGTGAAACCTTCTCATATCGATTGCACAGGGTCCTGTATCTTGGCCTTGGGATAGAGTTCACCTCATCAGCCTCAGCACTCTGCTTGCATAGACTTCTTCCTGTGCCCACAGTGCCGAGCAGAGGTGAATATTAGAGGTGAATGAAGTATTCACAGCAAACAATCTAGCCTCTTTTTCTAGGCTAGATTGTCATGAGTTCACAACTTCCTTGAAATTAGTCATTTCCCAGCTTTCTGAAAAAAATACTGACTCTGGAGATTGGTTACAAACAGGTCACTTTCAGTATTCATAGTCAAGCTGCACCAGTTCATTGTGATCGGCCATATAATTCACATGTTATTCTGACGGTTCCCTTTTTGGTTGAGCACGGGAAAAGCCACAGGGGCTTAGAATTTCTCAGGAAAAAAAGAGCAGGTTAGAAAACAGTAGACGATAAATAGGATGAGGGAAATTTAGAAGAATTTAAACCTTTTTTTATGGGCCATGCAGGCTTTGCCCTATTTCTCATTACTGGAAAAATTAAGCTACTGTAGGGTTCATTGGTTTACTGCAACGTTTATATTTACTTTTCTCCAGTCACATTTGCACAAATACTTGTACATGACTGCACAGTTCTAGCTGTCCCAGGAAGGTGTGGTTGAATCCTCAGCCTGCTCCTTTACTTGTCTCACTGCCAAGACTCTGAGAAAGAGTTTGGGGAACATTGTGCTAAGCGGTGTTCCATCCCAGGGGGTTAAAGAAAGAGGGATGGGGCAGGGGAGTGCAGTGTGGCGTAGTTAGAATCCTCCTTCAAATCATCCAAATTAATGGTTAGCAACCTCATTTCAAAAAAGGAACAAACGCAAAGTCCGATTAACAGATAACACCCTTCCCACAGAGAGCACAACGCATATGGTCTACGAGGAGCTGGATCAGAAACAGATTTTCCTTTAGTGTTGTGTTGTTCTAACTTAAGAAATTAGGACCATAGGGGCTACACACCAAAGATACATCTACACTGCACAATTCCTTCAGTGGCATGTAGAGTACATACCTGCCTAGCCCCCTAGCATGGGGATAAATAGCAGTGTAGCCAGAGAGGCGTGGTATAGGCAAGTGACACACCTGATGGGTGTGGGTATGTATGTGAGTCCATACCGTACACACTCTCTACTTGGCCAACCCAGGCCTCCCCATCTACACTGCTGGTTTTAGCACTTTGTGGTGTCATGCTGCCTCCCCCAGAGGGGAAAGTCTCTGTGAGGGGGGTAGACAGCAGGGAAAGGCTTGGATAGGTCCCCACTGCAGAGCTTTTCCCCACCACAGGGAAAGCAGCACGGTGGGTCTGCCAGCTTCCAACTGCTGGAGACTCTGGCAGGGGGGAAAGGCTCTGTCAGTTCCCCACTGCTGGAGCATTTCCTCTCCACATGCAAAGGCTCTGGCAGAGGGGAATCAGTGTGGAAAAGTCTGAGCCTTTCCCCACTGCCTCCCCTCTGCCAGAGCCTTTCACTGACACATGTAGCTGTGTACCACAACGTGGATGCAGCCTGCTTTTCACTGCTGCATATAGCTACACTGCACATTGCCACCAGTGGTATGTAGTGTAGACGTAGCCCTAGAAAGCCAGAACTATCACAAGCCTGGCATTTAACTTGGACACTTGCTCAGGTCAGAGAGAAACCAGATGGGAGAAATCAAGAAATAAACTTGAGGCACCGTTCCAAAAAGAACAATATAATGGATATCAACTCCTCTCTAGAATCCTGCTTGGTTTTATTCAAGTTATACAGAAGAACCCCATCACTGTGTCCTGCTGTACATACTCACATGAATATTTACATAGAGTCATGACAATTTCTTATGTGAAACACACCTTTTTCAAAAGCCCTGCCTCAAATCATTGTTTTTTTTAGAAGGACCTAATCCTGATCCCAAATGAAGTTAATGCAACACGCCCCATTGACATTAAAGGTTGAAGGACTGGGTTTAAACGTATGTTTTCTTAAAAGAAAGAGAGAGAGAGAGAGAGAGAGAGAGAGATACTTAAAAGCCTTACTAAGATTATACTCTTAAGTGGGGCAATTTTGCTATGTCAGTCACTGCATCCATGCACTCAACAAAAGTTGATGTACCTGGGAGCACGCAAAGCTCAATATGGTCCTGAGACAGTACTCACGATTTTTCAAGTTGTCTTTACACAGCTTTACTTTTGGAAACTGGAGATTTTCACAATTAAAATAAAACTCTATATAGATGTGGAAATATCTAAATATATACACAGCTGTTCTTGATATAGATACAGGGGGAGATTTTCAAAAACACCTAAGGGACTCGGAGTTATTTTAAATGACATGAGCTCCTAAATCACTGAAAAGCTTACCCACAGATTACATATAATGCTTGTAAGGCAAATTATCACTTGAGTCAGGGGATACTGGCGTCTGTCATGTAATATGGACATTAACCTTTGACCCTAGTCAGATGATTGATGACAGGAAATAAAGATTAATAATCTTGCCAAATGAGTGGCTGCAGTGGAGTCTGTTACATCTTCTTATACAGAAAGATCACCTTTTGTTCAAGAGCTGTTTTAATTCAGAGTGTAACATTGCAAATTGCAACACTGGAATTTCACTGTAAATACTGTACATTTCATGACCAAGTAACTAGAACAACACAGTCAGTTCTTCCTGCACTTTCTAGTTTATATATTAAATAAAATATTGACTCTCCCACATTTTAATTCTTGTCATTATCTCCGAAAA
Organism: Caretta caretta; assembly: GCF_965140235.1. Lineage (NCBI taxonomy): Eukaryota > Metazoa > Chordata > Testudines > Cheloniidae > Caretta > Caretta caretta. The sequence continues at coordinate 47,510,854 of NC_134216.1, read as the reverse complement.
AAATTACTTTTTTAATGTTGCTGTTTACTGCTTACAAGCAAATAATGTCACAGTGGTGTTTACATTGTTTCTCTAGGTCTCAGATAACGAATACTCAATAATGCTAATTATTCACAAGCTGTAAATGCTGATGTGTAGACAAACATTTTTTAAAGCTTATCATCCTTGTAGCAGAAGAGTAAAGTTACACAGTTGAAAATAAACCACATTAGCCAGTATTATCTGCGAAAGTACCAGCCTTGTAGATGAGCTGAAGTTTCCCATCGACTACAGTGTGCATTGGATTAGGCCCTTAAACTACCTAGGGAAGTTTAGGGACTGGTAGTAGTAAACTGTGGGATCTTTTTTATATCCACATGCCAGGTTATAGAGGCAGATAGCAAGCTAACACAAACATCCCCATTTTGCTGAATCACAGATATCAAGCTTAATTTCAACTGAACACCTCGTTCTAATAGTAACTTGGTATTTATTGCAGCCAAGGCCGGAGCCATTTTGAAGCAGAAACTGCCAGCTGTGTGAAATGAAACGTGCTCAAGGCTGCCGATGGTCGGAAATTAAATACAGGCTACAGCAGTGTCTGCCAATTTTGCGGCCAGAAGCAGCGTGGTGGCTGCCAATTGAACTTGAGGTGGCAGCATGGTAATGTCGCCCGTTCACTAATGCAGTGATTCACTAATTAATTTAAAGCAAATTATTTTTTAATCGTATCTTTGAGTCATTCTCCTGTACGTTGGAGAACAAGGACATCGGAGGTGTAGCTTCTTTACAAAGAATACACAGGAACATCCGGTCACTTGCTATAATAGCATTAGAGGAAGCTCCATTGCTTGTTCCAGTACATTAGATGGGGTTTCTCAGGGAAGCTTGGACAAGGCCGTGGTGCAGTGAGAAATGTGCAGCAGGATTCTTGTGCATTCTGAGTGAAGCATTGATGATGAACGTAAACAAACCCAAAGCAGGTATGGGGGTGTGAGCCACAATACCATCAGGCTCGTCGAAACTAAAGCTGAATATACATTTCGTGATACACTTAAGCTGCTCACTTAGCACAAAAAACCCCCATAAAGGTACCAGACTATAGAGTGAATTCTCTTCTCTCGGTGCTTCGGGATTTACATATGTAGCTCGCGCTGGGATAACAGGAAGTTACAGGCATGAAGAAACACAGCACCCTGATGGTGCAGTGCCAAAGTGCGTTAATATTAAATGAGTGAGGTACACCAATCCCAGCACACCAAGGCAAACCCTCCCCCCCACCCCCCCGCCCCATAGCTGAACCAGGGTAATGCGGTTGCACACAGGGAGGCAATGCAAGTAGAGCAGCAGCAGCAGCATGCAGGAAGCGAGGGGTCAGTAAGCTAAGAGAGGGTTGCTGCTACTGTAACATGGCTCTTCCCATTCGCCACCTGCCCCATAAGAGGGTTAGGTAACGGTCGGCGGACACTACTTAGGCCACTGAAGCCTTTGCAGAGCAGTCCCAACCATCTAGCCAGTAAGTGCTCAGCTCCTAAGGCCTGTTTCATTTGCAAAGACAGAGGATAAATGCAGGTTATGTTGAACAAGTGGAACTTCATTAAACCCTGAGCACTGCTCTGTCTATGTGGCTGAATTGCTTCCATTCTCACTGCCCACATTCCCTATTCCCCCCATGTCCTGTCCATAACAGACTCTCCCGGGAACATGGACCCTCTGACTCCAATTCATTAATCTCCAACGCCAAGCACTGCCCACAGAAAAGCAAACAGACCAGTATGTGTGTGTTCCGAAATTTTTTGCACAGTCTCTCCTTGACCTGTCCTCCTGGTTCATGCTGGGCTACATTCACAACATAGATATTAATTATGGGTCATCGATTATTTCCATTTTAGAGATGGGGGAGAGAGGATCTGCACAAACAGCACCAACCTAGATTTGTGAAGACTGATGGACCCTCACTCATCTTTAGGAGCATCCCAGAATTCAGCCCAAGTGCAGATGAGCTCTTAGTGAAATGGTTTTCTCCCACCCTATGAGGCTCTTCAGAGCCTGGAGTACCTTCTTCTCCCCAACTCTCTCTGAGGAAGTAGCATGGATGCCATTATCATCCTCGCCCTCTAATTAAATTTATTCTAGTATATAATGCAGAAATGTTGCCTCCAAGGAATTACAGTCTGTGATGTCTTGGGGAATTGGTCCATGTACAATTTATGAATTCAGTTTGATATTATGAACTCTGCATATTTTAGCCCTTGTCATGATTTTTACTGTATTCTTACCTCATATTTCTTGTGCTAAGAAGCAAGGAGCGGTGCTCGTGCATCTACCTTTGAAAAGACAGTCGTTAAGGGCTAATGACAAGTGACTAGACCTGGTCCATACAGAAAAATGGGATGGCTGAAGTCTGGGGGTAAAGTCAGTTTTCTCCAAGCTCTCAGCACCAGGCTAGGGGTAGTGGAATTTCCCAGAAGAGAAACAAAGAAACCAGTGTTGGTACAGCCCTTTACAACACAAATGCCGAGAAGTTGGGGAGGGAACTCACAGACACATAGGATGCTTGAGCAGGGGAGAGGAACAGAGGGTCAGGCTTTCACAGCAGGGGGGGTCTTGTTTAAATAGAGTACCAATTTAGGAAGAAGGGAACTGGCTGCACAGGAAGGAGAGACTCCATGATTTAGAGGACAAACCGTGTGCAGGAGGGGGTGATGCTATACTCTTTAGAGGACTCTGACCTAAGCCCAGAGAATGTTCACGAGTAGTGAGGAAACTGGGGTGAGATAATGCATAGAGGTGTTTTCTTGTTTTGTCTGCATCTGTTCATTTCTTGTGCTGCTAAAGAGAAAGTGTGATTGTTTTTTGGAACCCTTACTAAGTCTAAGGAGCTCACAAAAGCTGATGCTCAAATAAATTTGTGTCTCTAAGGTGCCAGAAGCACTCCTTTTCTTGTTGTGGATACAGACTAACACGGCTGCTGCTCTGAAACCTTACTAAGTCTGTGTACCTGTGATCACTATGGTGCCTCGCTGAAGAGGTAATTGTAAACCTGAGTATCCACAATGTTGATGTTCTGGGAAAAGGAGTGCTTAAGTTACTAGGGCGTCTAGGGGGTCAGTACTGGTCTTGGGGGCCTTGGCAGCTGGGGCACTGGACCTCATTTCTGTCTGGCAGACAGGGGACCTGGGCCCAGGAAACATGCATGAGCGGCCCAGGAAAGAACCAGTGTTGCGGCCTATTCAGCGTGAGGGAAGCTTAAGGGCACATGGACCCAGGATGGTGAGTGTGGGACCCAAATGCAGCAGCCTTCTGACTGTGCAGCTGGGAGGACCTCTGCCAGGGCTGTGTGACACTGACAAAAACATTGTATTTTCCTTTGTAATATAATGCAATGTTTCTTGCTGTTGGCCTAATGTATTTAACTAGGGTTGGAGACCTGTATAGTTCAGAGAGTTTGCTAGCATATGAACGCTACACTTAAACAATATACAGTGTTCTATGGATATTAGCTGTTCCCCATCTCCTGAGGCATGTTTTGTGCTTCTGACAGTCTAGCTAAGTTTAACCTGAGATTTATGTGATTGAAGCTGCAGGGAACCCTGAGCCATGGCGATTCTCGAGGGCTCTCTGAGTTCAGTGTTTACCATGCTCGCAGTAAGCATCAAAATCTCCTGGCCATATCCACATAACTTGTTAACCTCCAGTCACAATGTAATGTGATGCATCAGACACCTTCCAGTTGGCCTAAGGGGTTCCAGATTTGGCTCGTGGCCACATATTATAATAATTGTTTCTAATAAACAACATATTTTGGGAGGGACATCATGCTTTTAATGATTTATTCTGCATGTTGTTTCCTTTAGAGGAAACAGCAAGCAGGAACTTCACAAAATGAGCTCAGGCAACCATCACTGTAACTGCTAAAGCTGTTAATGCATCAAATCCCTGTATTGAACACTAGAACTGGATGAAAAACAGATTTTCTGTCCTCTGAAAAATTTCAATATTTTTTAAAAATCCTGAATTGGGACAAAAAGCCAAAATTTTGAAAAATTTTGCAGAGAAATTCAAAAGAGAAAAATTGTTTCTAATCAGTAAATTCAAAATGCTGTGTTTTGATTTCAACTATTTTTGAAGTTTTATTTATATATATATAAATTTTTTAACAAAGCCATTTTGAAATGGAAAAGTTTTCATTTCCAACAAGCAGAAATGTTGTGTTTTGACATTTCAGATGATTTTTGTCCAAAATCAGTACAATTTCACAGGTAATTTGGGTTTAATCAAAACTGGATTTTCTTATGGAAAACTGTTTAGACTAAAACTTTTCAACCAGCTCTGCTGAACACCGCTTGTACTAGAAGAGTTCAAATATGGCTCTGAAGTCAGACTTCACAAAGCGATCCTAGTTCTATAATGGGCCAAACCAAAATCCTATCTCTAAACATCCCATGACTTTGGGAAAGTTCAGAGTCGATCCACTTCTGAACTTAGTAGCTTGGGTCCGTCTCTAGAACATACCTTTATTCCTAAGCAGACCAAAAATGCATTAAAAGGGGTAATTAAATCAACTATTTTCCTGGAGTTTTTAATGAAACCTTGAAAACCTGTCACACTAACCAGTGCTGCGTACAGAGGAATAAAACCTGAGCTGCCATAAACTCAAAGAGAGCCAATGAAGCAAAAGTCATCTTCTGACTCTGAGTAAAGAGATTAATTTTGGGTTGTTGATGGCTAATGGCAATGCTGGCTCAGCAAACAAAAAGAGCAACTCTATAGGCTTGATCCAAAGCTCACAGAAGTCAATGGGAATTTTTGCATTGACTTCATTTGCTTTTGGATCAGATCCTATAGTAGTTTCCTGGGCAGGAGCATAAGAGCAAATGAAGGATCCCTATTGCCCTGCCCCTCTAGCATATCCACACAGGGTAGCCATAATTTGACCCATCGTTGGTGAAGTCTGTAAAGTGCTTTGAGGTCTTGCAGAATGGAAGGGCTTTTTGGGGTTTAAACAGCTGGTAGTACTGATAATGATTGAACGTAGATAACGTAGAGATAGGTGAACTCTGACGAGATTGGGTTTTGTGAACACCTCACACAATGTGTCCTGTCATTTAAACACAGGTTTCCTTCTGGGGATGACTTGTACAAGCCACACCCATTTCTCTAGATAAAGGGAAGCCTGGCTGGGTGCAGAGTCAGGTGTGGGGATGAGCAGTCACATGTCGCAGCCCTAAGACTGTACATGTGCTCTCTTCATTTTAAATTGGTAAGACGCACCGAGGGTAAGTGCAGTCTGCCATCAGCACTGGCAGCTTAAACTCTCTTCCCACAGAAGTCCCTACCCATATGGGGACACCATTACCACCTATGACTTCTCCTCTGTGGGTTCAAAAGGAGGAGGAAGAAGGTCCCATATGGTTCCCAATGGCCCCCTTTCCTCTGCCCACAGGCAGGAGCATGAAGATACCCTAAAGACTCACATTCCCAGTTGCTTCCCTTTCCTGGGAAGGGCAAATTTAGATCTCCCAATATAGCTCCTGGATCACTTTAGCTCTCCCTGATTTGGATTTAGAGAGGCAGGGAGGGGTGGAGAACAATACTTCTCCTCTCCTTTTGGCTCCTGGCAGACCCTGAGCCCAGGACAAAGGGAAATGAAGATCCTTCTTTGCTTTGCTATACTGTGAGATCCTACAGGGAGAAGGGTGGGTTGGCAGATGTGGGGAGCAGGGTCATTCAGTGGGACAAACAGGACCCAAACAGGGACATTTCAATAGGAGCTATGCCCCTAAATACCATTTAAAATTTGGCCCATGGTTACCTGTAGTATGGTCACAATCTCCAGAGCACCACTCATGGCATGAGGTAGCTCTGCAGGCACACTACCCTCAGCTCCCTCTTAGGTCTCCCAGAGACTTTCCACAATCCAAAGTATTTAAAACAAGATACCTAGAGTCTAATTTATTGAGTCATTGCACACAGTTTCTGGTGGAAGACCCAGTCGCTTCCCTCTTGGCTAAGATATTACGCAGGGCTTGTGCTCAGTTTCTCCCTGATCCCTTTAAATTACCCTCCACAAGTTCCAACCAGACTGGCAACACAGACTTTTAAGGAACAGAACTCAAAAGAAAACCTTCATAATAAAATCCTTTGCTCAGGGGCATCTCTACTGGGATGTGATCTTCCAGCCTTCCTCCAGAGGTTGGAGGTAGGGGCACCCCACCTCAGTCCTTCCCCCCCTGACCTGTCTCTTCTAGTGTGTCCCCTGCCTTCCTACTTCCTGCATCTCCTCCAGCTCTGGCCTCTGCTTCACCCAAAGACTCTCCCAGGCATCTCCATTATCTACCCCAGAGGCCTGATTGGGTCACATGTTCATCTGCCTTTTCCTACCTGGCAAGGAAAGTTGGTGATGTCACAGGTGGGGCTGAGACCCATCCCTTCTTAAGGGCCAACCATCCTGTGACATTGCCATATTGGGTCAGCCCTATGATCCATTTAGTCCAGAATCCTCTCTCTGGCAGCCAGTATCCTGTTTGTCATAGGAAGATGCAAACCTGAGGATTTGAGCAAACAGGGCTCACGAATGAAGGGAGTAGATGTGAGGGGAATCAGGACTGGTGTGTATGTGAGTGTAGAGAGTGGGTGGGGGGCATGCAGAGTTGGGAGAAGAGGGCCCAGGAGTGAGGGGTGTGGTGTGTGTAGGAGGGTGCTGGTTGCGGGCGATAGGCAGGAGTGTAAGTGGAGTTGGGCAAATACATTTAATAAATAAATAGGTACAGAATAATAATTAATAAAAAAACAGTGGACTTTTGAATACAGAAGACCAGATCCTTAGTTCTGAAGACCAGATCTGAAGCTAAGGGAGCTATGTTGATTTACATCAGCTGAGGATTTGGCCCATGCTATATGAGTGGGTTTGAAATTAGACAAAACAATTTCACCCTTCCCTGCTTGCAGTATATTATTCATTATTAGTAGTATTATGAGTTAGGAAGAGGAAGTAGCAGATATATCAAAAGAATGATGTGACGAGATAACGTAAAACTATAACATGCTGAAAATATTCAGATAAGACACAATTTGGTGCAACAGGAATAGTGTCTTCAGATTCTGAATTTGCTAAACAGATGTATGAGCACTGAATTAGCAACCGTCAAGGGAGAGGCAAAAAAAAAAAAAAGAGAGAGATTTGCCACAGCAAAATGGAAAATGTCTCCTGACGTCCATTAAGCACAGTAATCTAATACTAACAGGGATAGTGTACGGAACTGTTATCTGGTCTGCTGTCTGATTCACTCTGCAGATACCTTCTTAAATCAATAGCACTCACATTGATTTTTCCAGCATACTGCATTCCAGTAAAAAGCAAAAAACAAAACCCCACAACCCAGGATGAGTCAGCTATTTCCTACTCTTGGGGCTTTTTGATGCTCTTTTGTTTAGGAAAAAATACCCAGAAGAAGCAAAGTGTACACAAATATTTGCAAATAATGAACCTGTCAGTTGTACCATCATATGAATTTGGAGTTTGTCACAACTCAGAAACCAGAGTGTTGCAATTTACAGACTACAGTGGGTATGGCAGAGACAACAACCGGACAGACCCAAAATCCACAGAAGCCATACTGGTAAAGCTGTGTAGTGCAATTTAGGTGCCTGCCACAGGGAGCAAGTAAGGCCCCACTTAACTGTCATGAGCTGGAGGTAGTCCATGTTGATCCCAACACATCAACACTTATAGGTGGGCCCTGTGGGTTCCTGCAACTTCTGCTATAGTTTAACCAGGGTGCTGCATGGCCTATTGATTACAAGTTACTGCTGCCTGAGGTACCTTTTGCTTACCATCTTTTTAATCTAATAAATTAACAATACATTTAAATTTAGTATCACAAAGGACAACTTAATTTACTATATGCAGTGTAGTTGTAGCAGTGGCGGTCCCAAGATGTTAGAGAGACAAGGTAGGTGAGGTAATATCTTTTATTAGACCAATTTCTGTTGGTCTTTTCACAAAGCTATCACTCGGTGTTTGACCTATCAGTCCTCATCCTTAAAGGAAACCTGCAGAATACTTTCAAAAGACAAGCCTGGAAGCTTAAACTCATAACTCTGCTAGACACTGACAATCATAGACTGAACAGAGACACTGGATTTGTGGCTTATTACAACAATCTGTAGCCCACTAACCCCTCTTTTTGTCCTACGACTGCAGAGATGTTAACAGGCAATTCTACCTTGAATGGTCTCTAAGAATATATGCTAACTACGTCTGCTGAAAAAATCTTTTCCATTTTGCAGTTAGCTGTGACACCGGGAGTACCTTTCCCAGACCTGAAGAAGAGCTCTGTGTGTCTTGAAAGGTTGTCTCTCCCTCACCAACCGATGTTGGTCCAGTAAAAAATACTACCTCATCCATCTTGTCTCAACTTAAGTTACCTGTTTTCTCTCCCTTCAACTGCAGCCCTAAATGCCCGCTCCATTAAATTCCATGAAATCAGTACATCAGTAATCTGTCTCTGTCTTGGAATTTCATATACATTTCAAGAAACTTGCCAAAGATACACTGAGGTGCTTGCAAAAAAAAAAAATATAGCCCAAGGAAACAAGTTAGAGGTCTTGAGTCAGACTTAAGTATAAATCTTCTTGGGTTCTCTCTGTTGTTTCTTTAGGACACTTTTCGATTGAAGACACAAGATAAATCCTAACCTCTATTACAATATGTCTTTCTCACAGTGCCTCAGTGTCTACTGCTGCACTTCCAGGCTTTGCACTCATATGTTTGCATAATTATTGTGGGCTTGGGGTTGTCTGAGAAGTCAATGTTAAAACTTCAGTGCAATATAGAAAATAGTAGCGTTTATTGCTCTTTTCCAGTAGTCGTGCTATTTTAAGGCTTGGGGACAGGAACTGAGATGTATGACTACCCTCATCTCAGAATGTGAAGGCACAGAATGTATTCTTGTCCCATCTCCCAAGATTATTCAAGGTTGTAGAGCAGACTGTGTCCAGAGGCCTTTTGTGGGTAGTCCAGCATCCAAAATCTCATTCTCTTTTGCATTGTGAAGTAGACTTTCTAAGCCAATTGGAGAACAAATTAATAAACTGGGCCCAGGGGAAAGCAAAACATGCAAATGTTTTGGGAGTAATTTATAGTAATATATAAAATTTATGATGGGCGCTGTTATCAACACATTGCTAAAAAGGATCTTTAACAGCTACTAAAACAGAATGATCTAAACCAGTGGTTCTCAAAGCCGGTCCGCCACTTGTTCAGGGAAAGCCCCTGCCGGGCCGGACCAGTTTGTTTACCTGCTGCGTCTGCAGGTTCGGCCGATCGCGGCTCCTACTGCCTGCGGTTCGCTGCTCCAGGCCAATGGGGGCTGCGGGAAGCGGCGCAGGCCAAGAGACATACTGGCCACCCGTCCAGCAGCCCTCATTGGCCTGGAGCGGCGAACCGCAGCCAGTGGGAGCCACGATCGGCCGAACCTGCGGACGCGGCAGATAAACAAACTGGTCTGGCCCGGCAGGGGCTTTCCCTGAACAAGCGGCGGACGGGCTTTGAGAACCACTGATCTAAACTATTCCTAGCTCTTTACAGAATTCTGTCTTTCATAGGCCTCAGTATTTCACTGTCCATTTTTATTATACTTGTTTGGTTTTTTAGTCCCTTTTCCTATACTAAATAACATGCATGTTGTCATAACACATGAACAGAGAAAGGCATGAATGGATTTGTGTCATATGAGTTATCCCATTAGTGGCAAATATTAAGCAAGTTAGGTCATATTTTGTCATCAGATACACCATTGTAAATCTGGAGTAATCTGGGCTACATGGGCTTTGAGTGGTTGATTGAAGTGTGAAGCAGGGGAGGCTTTGAGCGGGGGCAACTGCTTTGAGCCAGCAGCCTTATAAAAAGGCAGCCCGTGGTGAACCTACTGAGCAACGAACAGAGGAGATGTAAAAATAGGGAGTTTGCCTGGGAGGTGACCTAGGGAGAGCGCCCACAGAGTTTTTGCCTTTCAGGCTTTTGGGAACAGTTAATACGTTGTCTGATCAGGCTCTTGATACATTACAAGGAAGAAAATATGGATACTGAGGGATAGCTGTTGTGATCTGCACAGGATGTGCCATGTTTGTCTTTCTCCTAGAGGATAGGAGCGACTTGATCCATACAAAGTGCAAGTGGGTCTCTGTACTGGAAGAAAGGTTAAAGGACTGGAGGTTCAAGTCTCAACCCTGTATTGCATCAGAGAAAATGAAGACTTCCTGGACAGAAGTAAGGATTTGGTACTCTGAGTAGAGCGTGCCAAAGAATCAGAGAGGGCAGTGCAAGGGGGACTGAAGAACAGGAAAGAAAATTGGCAGCGCATGACCTCCAGAAGAAGGAGGAAGATAATCAGTGTACCCCCAACACAGATAGAGGTAAGCACCTGCTTTCAGGCTCTCTGCACAGGTACTGCTGCTGAGAATGCCTTGGAAGAGTCATCTGAGGCAAGGGATCAGAAGGAGAATCTGTCAACTGGACAGCATGGGATGCATTGTCCTAGGAATGGGAGTTCCATGATCACCACTCCCAACTGGAGGAGAAGTGTGGTGGTGGTCAGGGACTCCCACCTAAAGGGGACAGAGTCATCAATCTGCCATCCAGACCGGGAATCCTGAGAAGTGTGCTGCTTGCTTGGAGCTAGAATTCAGAATGTGATGGAGAGTCTGCCAAGACTCATCAAGCCCTCAGACCATTACCACTTCCTGCTTATCCATAGGAGCACCAACAGTACTGCCAAAAATGACCTTAAGCAGATCACTACAGATTACATGGTTCTGAGAAAAAGGATAAAAGAGTTTGGGGCACAAGTGGTGTTCTCATCCATGCTCCCTGTTGAAGGAAAAGGCCTGGGCAGGGACTATTAAAGCATGGAAGTAAAAGCATGACTACACAGATGGCACTGGTGAGAGGGCTTTGGTGTCTTCAACAATGAGCTGATGTTCCAGGAAAGAGGATTACTGTGCTGGGATGGGCTCCATGTATCAAATACTGGGAAGGGCATATTTGGACATTGTCTGGCTAACCTGATAAGAAGAGCTATAACCAGATCTTATGGGGGATGGTGACAAAAATCCGGCCAATGTGCATCTAGGCTCAAGCAATAACGTCAAGGGGAAGGAGCTAAATTCTGAAAAAGGGACGAGAAACCACAACTGCATTAAAGAGGCAAGAAGAAAAGCAACAAGACAGCCTGTAAAATAGTTGTGATATGTGAAGACAATTATGACTTAATATGACTACTTACATGATTGAAGTACCAGCATTGAGGGATATAGTTTGTTCCAGAAGAATAAGTATGGGCGAAAAGGAGGAGGTGTCATGCTGTATGTCAAGAATGTACACACTTGCTCTCAGGTCCAAGAGGAAGTGAGTGGCAGACCTACAGATGGCAATAAATGTTACAGACAACAAGAAGGGGTCCTACAAAAGGAGGAGCCGGGGAAGTAAAGACCAGTCAGCCTGACCTCAATACCTGGGAAGCTATTAGAGCAATGTATAAAACATTCAATTTGGGAATATCTGGAGGATGAAGGGTTAATCACTAGCAGCCAGCATGGATTTCCAAATCACGCCAAACCAGTTGGATTTGCATCTTTGACAGAGTAACTGGTTTGGTGTGTGGGAGGATGCAGTGAACCCAATATACTTGGACTTTAGCAAGGCTTTTGACATAGTCCCACATGACATTCTGATAAGTAAGCTGGAGAAATGCAGGCTCTGTGGAACTACCATTAAGTGGATACATAATTGGTTAAACAACCGCAAACAAATAACTATCATGATATCAGATTGGAGGGGATCTCAAGTGGGGTTGCACAGGGATCTGTTTTGGGTCTGGTGTTATTTAACATCTTTATTAATGACCTGGATGTAGGAATAGAGAGCATACTGATCACATTTGCAAATGACACAACGCTCGGGAGGGAGGAGGTTGCAAACACTTTGGAAGATAGAGCTAAAATTCAAAGGGATCTTGATAAATTGGAGAGCTGGGTTATAGACAATAAAATGAAATTCAATGAAGACAAATGTAAAGTGCTACACTTAGGGAAGAAAAACCAAATGCACAAATACAGAATGGGGGATAATTGGCTTGACAGCAGCACTGCTGAGAAGGATCTGGGAATTGTGGTGGATCACAACCTCTACAAGAGTCAACAGTGTGATGCTGTTGCAAAAAAAAAAAAAGCAAATGCAATTTTAGGTTGCATTAACAGAAGCATAGCCTGCAAGTCACGGGAGATGATAGTACCACTCTACTTGGTGCTGGTTAGGCTGAAGCTAGAGTACTGTCTTCAGTTTTGGTCACCAATATATAGAAAGGATGTGCAGAAACTGGAAAGGATCCAGAGGCAAGCAACAAAGATGATCAAAGGGACAGAATGCAAGCCATATGAGCAAAGGCTGAAGAACTGGAAAAGAGGAGTTTGGAAAAGAGGTGATTAAGGGGGAACATAAAAGCAGTATTCAAATACTTGAAAGGTTGTCACAAAAAAAGATGGAGAACAGTTGTTCGCTGTTGCCACAGAGGGCAGAACAAGAGGCAGTGGGTTCAAAGTACAGCACAGCAGATGTAGATTAAATCTCAGCAAAAAGTTCCTAACTGTAAGAACAATAGGACAATGGAACAGGGAGGTCATGGAAGCTCCTTCACTCGAGGTTTTCAAAGGAAAGCTGGATAACCATCTGTCTTTGGATGGTTGACACACAACAAATCCTGCATCTTGGCAGGAGGTTAGACTAGATGACCCTTGCAGTCCCTTCTATCCCTATGACTCTATGCTGCCCCACAGTTTGGACTATTTGGGTGTGAAGAGCAGTGCACACCAAAGTGCTGCACTGTAACTCCCCTGTGTGGATTTTGCGTCCATGAACTAAAAAGTTTCTGGTTCACATTAAAGTAATTCATTTACCTGATAAGTTGTTCAGGTTCACAGTGATGTGACTGGGAGCAGACTCTGTCCTGTTGTGTTTAGGGATAACTTTGCAGAGGTGTGGTGTTTTGCTTTGTTTTATTTACGAACCATTTCAGCCCAGCTGTGAGCTCTTCTACCTCAGAGAAAACCATATAATTTTAAACTAGAAAGTCTGTCACCTGCAGTGAGGATCTCAATAGAAGTTAGCCATTCCTACATCTATCTTAAAGAACGAGTAAGCAACTCTAGTTTCTAAACATACCTGATACTCCAAGAGGCTATTAAAGCTGGTGAGCCCATGGCAACCAAGATCATCATGAGGAAATACAGAAACTGAACTTTCGCATACACCTTTTTTTACACACTATCTAGTTTGAACTCTGTGTACAGCAAGACAATATGTGAGGTTAATAGACATTATTGCTCCCCATGCCAAGGGGGTTTCTTTCAGAAAATCAATATAATTGGATAGAGCAATATATTTCTAATATCCAGTAAATGAAATTTTAACCCAGAGTAGTAAATAATTACCCCCAACATGGTACATAATTCCCATGCACATGGGTGATATCGTTATAGCTACTACTGTGAGCAGAGCTGGAAATTTCAAATTATGGAACAAGTTATGTGTACCTGGGTTATAGGCTAAACTACCATAGGATAGTATGGGGTATTTCATAATTATTTAGTAGCGTTATAGGAAACAGTGCTAACTTACTGTAATTCTACTTCTTTGCTATGTGATCACTTACATTTATTAGAAGCAATAGTAGTTGAGGACACTCAGCACCGGGCAGGAGACACTTTCTATCTCGCAAGAACGGACCCTTGCCTGCACTATGAAAATGACCCAGTGCTGACAATAAGTGTCAATAAAAGGTGCAAGTGATCCAGTTCTGAACACACTTAGCTGCAAATGTGGCCAAAGACAAACACTGTTCAGCATCATTTCAGAAACCATGGCTAAGCGCACGAGTCCTGATCACTACTTCCACTTCTGTTGCTCATATTCAGGTCCAAATTCTGAAAAGCACTAAGGCCCAGATCCTTAGAGGTATTTAGGGTTAACTTCAGTTTAAATCAATGGCAGTTAGGCACCTAAATACATTAGAGGATCTGGGCCAAACCCCTCCCGGGAGATGCTGAGAATTCTCAATTCCTCTTGATATCAGCCTTAGAGATCTATACCTCATATGATCAGTCATGAATGTGCAGCTTTGGCCTTCCCTCCTTTTAGCAGTTGCCCAAAAGGCAAGATACAACACCAAGGAATGCTCTAAATAAGAGGGAGTGAGCTGTATGGGCCAGATCCTGCAAACACTTACTCATGCAATTAGTTCCATTCAAAGCAATGGGACTAATTGCATAAGTACTGGTCTGAACGATTGGGATCTAAGCATGTGTTACCACATGCTGGTGATAGCATCTAGAAGTTGACAAGTAATGACTGCTTTATACCAGTGCTGCTAGGATACTTCCCTGAAGAAGAAAAAGTGGAGGGAAATTAATTCAAAGTATGAAAATGCATAGATAAGATGCACAGGTAGATAAGAATTAAAGCAACCAACTGTTCCTGGGGTGAGTTATCCATGGGCAAATATACTCACTGTTCATCTAGTTGTTGATTTTTATTCTAGGGAGATGGTGGAAAACCAGTGGGCAGAAACAAAACATGCATTAGCATAATGAGAAACAGTACCTGAACAGTACCTTTGATGGCAGGAGGAGCGTACACACTCTGCTTCCTCTGCTTAGGGGAGGCATTCTGTGACTAGGAATAAGAGAAAGAGGTTTAATAAACATAGAAGGAAAGTGTCAAACCATTTCCTGGGAAGGTGAGGGGAGGGGAGGGGAAATCAAGTCTGCTAGTTATCAGTTATGCAGTCTTTCTACATTGCCTCTTTTCCCAACATGGCTTGTATTGCTCACATAGCCCTGTTTTCCCTCTGAGTTCCTATTAGTTCTGCTCCAGTCAGTGGTAGACAATCCAAATAATTATTATCTAATATGGTGGTGTGGTTATTCTGGATATGTTTCACATGTGTTACAGTAATATTTCATGTAGCACACCTTCTTGAATAAGGCATTTGCACTTCTGATAGAGAAATATCCATGTTACTTGGAAAACAAACTGGGAGATTTGTAATTCTGGGAACACTTTTCTTGCCTTGTGGAATATATATTGTTCCCCTTTCACCTGATTTCAGCCAACCCTTTAGTAGATATGGGTCTGAAGTAGCCCCCAGAATCTGAAGACATACCCACCTACACATACAAACTTTGTAGGCTGCGTTGATATCCAGAACTAATGCATCTTTATACCTTACAATTGATCAGAATTCACAAGGGTAACTGTATCTATGATAAGAGTTCTTCATAAAGAAGGCATGTTGTATGAATCAGATCCAGGTTCCTGGGATGCCACCTACTTATATGAAAAGCCACGATTAGATACAAAGAGTTGTGTCTAAGGCCCTGTCTACACTTACCGGTAGATTGGCTCTGCTGCAATGGATGCAGTGGGTGTTGATTTAGCAGATCTAGTGAAGACCCGCTAAATCGATGTCAGAGCACTCTTTGGTTGACTCCAATACTCCATCTCTATGAGAAGAGTAAGGGAAGTCGACAGGAGAGCACCTTCAGTCTACACAGCACAGTGTAGATACTGCGGTAAGTCAACCTAAGCCACATAGAATCATAGAATATCAGGATTGGAACGGACCTCAGGAGGTCATCTAGTCCAACCCCCTGCTCAAAGCAGGACCAATCCGCAACTAAATCATCCCAGTCAGGGCTTTGTCAAGCCTGACCTTAAAAACTTCTAAGGAAGGAGATTCTACCACCTCCCTAGGTAACGCATTCCAGTGTTTCACCACCCTCCTAGTGAAAAAGTTTTTCCTAATACCCAACCTAAACCTCCCCCACTGCAACTTGAGACCATTACTCCTTGTTCTGTCATCTGCTACCACTGAGAACAGTCTAGAGCCATCCTCTTTGGAACCCCCTTTCAGGTAGTTGAAAGCAGCTATCAAATCACCCCTCTTTCTTCTCTTCCGTAGACTAAACAATCCCAGTTCCCTCAGCCTCTCCTCATAAGTCATGTGTTCCAGTCCCCTAATCATTTTTGTTGCCCTCCGCTGGACGTGTTCCAATTTTTCCACATCCTTCTTGTAGTGTGGGGCTCAAAACTGGACACAGTACTCCAGATGAGGCCTCACCAATGTCGAATAGAGGAGAACGATCATGTCCCTCAATCTGCTGGCAATGCCCCTACTTATACATCCCAAAATGCCATTGGCTTTCTTGGCAACAACGGCACACTGTTGACTCATATCCAGCTTTTCATCCACTGTAACCCCTAGGTCCTTTTCTGCTGCTGAGCCATTCGGTCCCTAGTCTGTAGCGGTGCATGGGATTCTTCCGTCCTAAGTGCAGGACTCTGCACTTGTCCTTGTTGAACCTCATCAGACCCATAACTTGGGTCAACTTACTGCGATAGTGTAGATAAGTACTCAGGTGCAGTTCTTTTCGTTCCTGGGTAAAATAGGCCCAACTTTGTTTTAAAACAAGCCTGGATATAAAGACGTGTTTTTCAGCATTAAAATAAAATAGCTTATACAACTAACATTCCATGTAAAATTGATACCCATATGGGAAATATATCTTTACATGAATTGAAAGAATGAAAGATTTGTTTTCATCATCATTCAGTAAAAGACATAGTGCAACCAAATAAATAAATAAATAGTAGAAGTGATAATCCAAAAGAAAAAAGCCTCCAAAAAAGTAATGTTAACACGTTCAATTCTAGAATAACTAAAGAAATACTGACATTCATAAAAGCACACAAACAAACTGATGAGACCTCTTTTTTTCCAATAGATTGTCACTGGATGACTGGCCAACAAAATGGCAGATGAAATTCTGTGTTGAGAAAGGTAAAGTAATGCACATTGGAAAATATTATCCCAATTATACATAAAAAATGATGGGGTCCAATTTAGCTGTTACCACTCAGGAAAGATCTTGGAGTCATTGTGGATAGTTCTCTGAAAACATCCACTCAATGTGCAGTGGCAGTCAAAAAATCTAACAGAATGATAGGAACCTTTAGGAAAGGGATAGATAAAAACACAGTAAATATGATAATGCTACCATATAAATCCATGGTATGCCCACACCTTGAATCTGTGTGCAATTCCGGTTCTCTCATCTCAAAAAAGAGATATTAGAATTGGAAAAGATACAGAAAAGGGCAACAAAAATTATTAGGGGTATGGAATAACTTCCGTATGAGGAGAGATTTAAAAGATTGGGACTCTTCATCTTGGAAAAGAGACGACTAAGGGACAATATGATAGAAGTCTCTAAAATCATGAATGGTGTGAACAAAGTGAATAAGGAAGTATTATTTACCCCTTCACATAACACAAGAATCAGAGGTCATACAATGAAATTAAGAGGCAGCAGGTTTAAAACAAACAAAAGGAAGTATTTCTTCACACAGTGCGCAATCAAACTCATTGCCGGGGATGTTGTGAAGGATAAAAGTATAACTGGATTAAAAAAAGAATTAGATAGGTTAATGGAGGATAAATCCAGCAATGGCTATTAGTCAAGGTAATCAGGGATGCAATCCCATGCTTTGGATTTCCCTAAGCCCCTGACTGCTAGAAGCTGGAACTGGACAACAGGGGATGCATCACTCAATAGTTGTCCTATTTTGTTCATCCCCTCTGAATCATTTGGCATTGGCCACTGTTGGAAGACAGGATACTGATCTAGAAGGACCATTGGTCTGACCCAGTATGCCTGTACTTATGTTCTTATTGAAACTCTCCTAAAATAATAAAGAGTTTAAACATTCAAATTACATGCTTTTAGTTGGGCTTGATGTGAGGGAATTCTGCTGACACTAGGGCCTTGTCTACACTCAAAGATTGTACTATACCAGTATCTAACTAATATGTAACTATACCTGAATAGCTAAAGTTATTGTGTGGATTTAATTATACCGGTATAAAAGTGTCTATACCCATCTATTTTATTCTGTATAGAAAGGGAACTAAGCTATATTGGTATAAGCCCCCTTTAAATGGCATAACTACATCTATATTAGGAGTTGTACAAGGTATATCTATTTTCATAAAATGTCACATCACAGAACAAAACAATTATAGAGGTACAAAAACTGGGTAGACCAGGCCTAAAAGAACTATTCTTTGATCTTATCAATTTCCTATTGTTTTTTATCATAGTGATGTAATGGAAATTCATCCTTAAGTTCACTTGAAAGGCCTCTTTGTATTTCTCTGGGTGTCTGGATTGTATTTTCTAACAGATCTAGTCTTTCAACAGACATTAATTTAAGTTGGCTCTTAGGAAAAACACTTTCACATAAATATGGCCAATACTATTATCCCGTTGTATCATAATGGATGGAAAGATGCTGTTTATGAATAAAACATTTGTTGTATTCAAAGAGAGCTATTTACACCAGTGTGTGACATGCTGTTGATCCTCACCACAGCAAGGCTTCAGAAGTCTGTATTTGGATCTAAGTCTGAAACAATACTGCCCATTGCTATTTAAAGCAGTGCTTGCTTCCTTAAAACACCATAACAAGAGAAAGAGATTGAGGGGAGGGTTTGGGGGCAAAAGAGATGGAACTGGAGGAACAAACCTTAGACTTCATTGCAAACTTAATACTTGAGCTAATATTCACTGAAGTCAATGGAAAGACTAATTGCTTTCAATGAGTACTAGTTCTGGCCCTGGTACAGAATTAGAAAGGAAGCTTGCAATCCCTAATCTCCCCTGTACTAATGAATGGCGTTTGCTGTGCTCATTAACCTGAATAGAGACTAATGGAGAAACTGACCAGAACTAAAGGAGCAACAGGTATTTGTACAAAGCCATTTATCTAGAAGCTTCATCCATGAAAAGCTGTGTCAGTTACGGAAGCCTGATAATATAAACAATTGTATAAGCCAGCAAAGCAAGAATTAATATTTCAAAATAGTTGTTAAACAATAGCCCACTATTTAAAAAATGTAACTAACTTACTTCTCCTTGTGAGTTGTTCTTTCTCTTCTCATCTATTTCTATAAAAGGGAAAAGATTCAATTAGAGAAAAGGGAGTACCAAAAACTTGTTTTTTCCAGGGTAAATATTGTGGACCATATTCTGATCTCAACAGTATTTCCACTGTAAATAAGGAATAACTCCACTGATTTACAGCTTTCCCCTAGCCTTTGTCTGTCCTGTAGGCCAAAGAGATCAACACCCTTTAAACATATAAGTGCTTTGGCCAGATTTCCAGAAGTGCTCAGCACTCAACAGCTCCTCTTCAGAACACTAGGCAACGAGCTCTTTTGAAAAATCTGTCCCTTAGATTGTAAGTCCTTGGGACAGGAACTTCACCTTCTTTTATGTTTGCAAAACACCTAGTAGTTTATGGGCACAACTAGAAATTAATTAATAATCATTAATACCAACTACGAGCTGTTAAATTATTAATATAACAGCAAAATGACATCACTGAAGAGTACCTTATAATTATACATAAAATTAGCAATTCTAATATAATTATTTCTAAATTCACAGTTTAAAAGTTTCATGATAGCACACTGGTTTAGGGTGAGAAGTGACCATGGAGTGTTTCTTGTTATTACATAGTGCTTTTGGTTAATTTACATGGTATATACTGCCTCCATCAACAACCTAAATTTAGTACTTCTAAAGAAAGTAAATACCTCCTATAATTTATCTGTTACACTGTGCAATGTTGTACATGGGATAGGAGGTCAATCGCTTCCTATCACTTAGTTGCAATCAGTTTATGCCCTGTTGCATAAGAATTAATTACCTTTCTATTGTCACAACTTGCATGTTGTTAATGGTCAAGGATGATTTTCCAATTACTACACTATCCACTGGGCAAGACCTTTGATGCCACATAATTACAGAGCTCTAAAAAAAAGTGACACTAAAATAGAGTGCGACAAATCTCTCACCATCAAAACACATGGGCCCCACTCTAAGATCTTCCATCCTAAAATGCCCCTGTGCACTTTCCACTAAAGTCTGGTGAATTTGTGCATGTGCACCTGAAGAGAAAATAGGGCCCAGTGTGTGTGTGAGAGAGAGAGAGATTATTGTATTAGAGCCAGGAAGAATTTATTTATTTAATTAATTTTTAATAGTGTTTTCTACGGTGCTCATCTCTTTGGTATCTGAGAACTGCACAAACATTAACTGATTAATTGCAATTCCTCCACATATGACTTTATAAGACATGCATTAAAAGTACTGATATTCCAGTGAGTAAAGGATGAATTAAAATAGGCCCTAAATAATTAGAGTTCATTACTAAAGAAGGGGGCAGCCTTGGGCCAGCAGAAAGGGCGCTAGGCTCAGATTCATGGGACCTGTTCCTGCCATTGGCCTGTTGTGTGACCTGGGATAAGTTATTTTTCAGTTACCTATCTATAAAATCATAGAATCATAGACTCATGGGGATAGTGATACTTAACACTTCTTCGTAAAGCACTTGGAGAGCTAAAGATTGAAAGCACTAAATAGGAAATCATTAATGCTTTCTGTGGGTGAGAGATTTCAATGGGAATTGAGTGTGTCAAGGGATTTTCATGATCAGGACTCTGTGTTTCATTTTGAGCTAGAGTTTGAATGAAGCCAAAGGTCAGTGAAAGCTGAGTTTGGTGACATTCCATCTTAAATCTGCTCAGGATTGTGAATTTCGCAACAAAACTTGAGCTGAGCCTTGGGCTGGGAACAAAACCTGCAACCAGTAACATTTTGTCTGGTTTCAAGTTTCAACACTTAAGGTTTGCACATTTCTAATCAACAGAGCCTGCACTTTTGCAATTCTTTTCAGCAGGGTCACATTACACCTATCAGCAATGGACATTGCTGCTAAACTAGCCTGTTCACCTTACTCTCAGCAGCACTTACACTGAAGTTAGTAATATGAACAGGATTTGACCCTGTTTGGGTTTAGAAAAAACCACATAGTTGCTATAATGCAATCAGCACCAAATATCCAGCATAGCACCTATGTGAAAATTTGGGAATGAACAAAATCCATTTGATTACTTTTTAATTAAGTCACTGAAATCATATGACTTGATTGTGTTTGCAATTTCAATAGAGTGGGGAGATCAGGACCCGGAAAGGAGGGGCTCCAGCTTAGAGTTAAAGGAGACAGGCTTGGAGAAGCAGCTGCAAACAGTGCATTCAATGAGCTGAGAGATGAAGGGAAGAAAGGAGAGGGAGCCATGGTTGGAGAGGCAATGGTGATGGAGATTAGTTGCCAGGAGGAGTTGAATCAATGGGACAGACAGACAGTTTGGTGGAAGAGAGTAGAGCATAAACTTTAGCCTTTGTGTAAGGGAGAAAGAAGGGGGCGGGGAAAAGAGAAGTTACAATTGATCTGGTCAATCTCAGTCAGTGAGATCTTCCTCAGAGAGGAAGGATGGGGCAGAAGGTATTATGGGGATGCTGAAGGTATAGGAAAGAGGCTGGAGTTGTGGGTGAAGGAATGAATGCAGATGGAGAAATAGAGCAGTTTGGCAAGGAATACCGAAGAACTGAAGAAGGGGAAAACAAATGTATAGGAAGAGGTAGCATATATAGTGGAGGTAGTAAAGGGACAAGCGGATAAGGCCTGGTCAACATGCAGCCTGATGTCCACATTGTCCCAAGAGTTCCCACAAATGAGTTCAGCTGCATGACACTAGGAGCAGAGGAAGTGGACGGTGGGAGTGAGCCATGGGTGAAAGGATGGAGTTTTTTTGGTGAGAAAGAAGGGCAAAGGAGTGGAGAGTGAAGTGGAGTGAATGAGCAACTGAGGGCTAATCTACGTGGGGAAATTAACCAGCAGAAGTATACCAATGTAATTATAGTGCTATAGTTATACCTACATGTAACCCCCCGGGTAGACAATTTGATTTAAGAATGAGTGCCTTTTTCTGAGTTAGCTTATGTCGCTTTGAAAGCAATATAAGGTGTATCAGGGAAAAAGGCACTTGTATTCCCAATTAAGAGTGTCTACATGATGAGTTTTACTGGTATAACTATAGTGGTATAATTATGCTGGTATAGTTCTATCAGGAAATTCCCTCATGTAGAAAAGACCCAAGTCATTAGAGAAATGGAAGAAAAGGCAGGCAGGAGGGGGAAGAGTATGATCTTTGTGAACTAACTAAACCAGACATCTCTTAGTCTCCTTAATAAAAAGCCAAGTGAATGACAGAATTTAATATACTGTGGATTGTTATGGTGACTTGATATTAATTGCTAAATCCCCATGAACTCAGTTAATAGTGGGTAGCTTGATATCATTACTAAATTGCTCTTTGGGTGCTCTCTCCCCTTGAGAGAGTTCAAGGAATGATTTAAAACAAATCATAAATATTGGAGCTCATTAATAATGAGAGGTGAAATCCTGGCCCCACTGAGGTTAATCACAAAACTAAAGTGGGGCCAGGATTACACCCAAAGTCTGTTATGATAATACAGAAAAAGACTGACATTTAATACCCTGACAATTACCTCATTAAGAATGAAAATCATTTTGGCCAGGCTTTAAGGAATTGAAATTCAGGCTATTTACACCTGATATAATTTCCCTTACACATTCCATCGCACTCTGTTATTTGTAAGTATTTTTTATGTCAGTCCATGTTCTTCCATCATACAACTATACATCATTTTATTACATTTTAAATCTGAACATATGACATTTTTCCATACTGGATTTTAATATGGCATATTAGAAATGGATTTGGATAGCTGGGAAAAGACCTATATGTACCCAAGATATTTTAAGGCAGATGCACTCGAGATTAATGGTGGTTTGATTTGATTTTACCACACCTGTGCTGAGGAAAGGTGGAAAGAGTTTGTAGACTCTTAGCTACAATGTTTCAATAACATTTGAAGCTCAAGGGATTCTAAGTTCATGTGAATTAAGTAAAGCTCAGTCTCTGGCAGAGTAAACAAAGACTTCAAATATAGGGCTTCACTTTGCTCAGTGGTTTTAGAAAGAGCAGTGTTCCATTTTTATAAACCCAGGGCTCGAAGCCCTGGGATCGGCACTTTTATCAGTCTATCTACATAAATAACAGTATTACATAAGGCCTGATCCTGAAGTGAGCTTCATGGAGGTAGATCTCTGCACTTTTGTGAAGCTCCATTGAAATCAAGGGGGGTACAGCCAGATGCAGGACTCTGGCCGCCCAGATCCCATTTCAGAATCAGAGTCTTGCTCATTGCAAACTCCCACTCACTTTCACAGGCATTTGAAGGAAAGCTGCAAAATTTGGCCCAGTGACATTTCTGCAAGGTGGAGGGAGATGCACTGGGGAATTCTTTTACTGAAAGTCCTTCAGAGCAGATCAATTTCTAATGCTTGTTAGCACAGACATATCCTCATACCCACATCATCATGCAGTTAGTTGAGTTACACCAGAGCCACCCTGTTATAAAAGAGGTCAGAAGCTGGCCATGCTCTGGGTGGCAGTCAGAACGACCACAGCTATATCGGATTATCAGTTTCCCAGCAAATCCCTATTAGTTTTGCAAAGAAACATGACCATACTGTGCAGAGAGCAACGTGGTCTCTTTAGAATGAGAATGGAGACAGGAAACATGAGCATTACACATCTGCCTCCCTTCCCTCTTCTCTCATCGGATAGACTTAATGCACTCACGGCGACTGTGCAGGGCATGAGGTGACATATTATAAATGACTTGGCCTCTGTGGGCCAAGTGGGCTCCCCAATGGAGTCATCCTGCAAAATCATATCTCGTCAGACTAAGTAATCTTCTTCCTCCTCCAGTCGTAAGAACAAATAAAAACTTCTGCTCCAGTTTTCAGTCATAAACATGGAAGGCAGAACAGGTTGCAGAGATAGGGTGACCAGATGTCCCGATTTTATAGGGACAGTCCCGATATTTGGGGCTTTGTCTTATGTAGGCACCTATTATCCCCCACCCCCTGTCCCAATTTTGCACATTTGCTGTCTGGTCACCCTATACAGAGAGCAGCTGCCAGCACAGAAAAAGCTCGGTGAGTGGCAGGTATAATTGCTGAGAAATGTGTGTGTGTGCTCAGAAAAAAACCTGCAGTTCACTCTACTCCACTAGGAGGCACAATCAGGTCACACTAGACTCTCCCGGCAGCCTTGCCCCTGGCAATATTTCTGTACAACAAAGGATCAATTTCTGACCTGGGTTCAGCCTGGGCAGCCCAACTGTGTATAAAATAGCAGCGAGGAAGGATGTTGCTGTTATGACACTGGACTCGGACTCAGGAGCTGAGCTGGTTGAAACTGTTTTTTCCACCCCCCAGTGAAAAATTTTCATATTTCAAAAATTTTCATTTAATTTTGGTTGCGTTCATTTGTTTTACTTTGGAGATTAAAATCGTACTCTCTTACTTCTTTAATTTCAACACCCTTTTCCCTTTAGAAAAGGGAAAGGAGTGAAAGAGTGAAACAAAGTGGAAAATAAAGCACTTGCGGTCACTTTCTAATTTGTCCCCCCTCCCCCAAGAAAAAAGGCATTGTCACTTTGTGCTTCTTTCTCTCATTTAAAGAGACAGACCATCCAAAATGAGAGAAAGTGCTACTTTGAAAAGGGAAAGTGCTACTTCCATTCATTTTTACCTTGTTAAAACATTTCCTCCCTCCCACCCCCCCAGTTTTCTAGCAGTAACAGGGAGAGAGGGGAATAGGGGTCTGAGCGAAGAACCCTGAACATGCCCAATTCATGTGGTGTTTAGAGGACAGCATTAATATTATAGGAAAACACGGCTTAATTTATAAAGAACAAAATAACTGTAAACTCTTAAAAAGCTGAGGGTGTATTCATTACTTTGATCAACATGCAACTCGATGTTAATGGAACTCAGAAACCTAATCCTCAGAGGCAAGACCTACATTTTTTACTCCAAAATAAATTAGTTATTTCATCAGTTTAGTCAGTAGGACTTGTTGAAAAAATTCTGTTGAAACTGTTTTTATATGGAAAATTGGGTTTTGACCCCCCAAAAGTTCATTAAACATTTCTGCTTTATTTGGAAAAGGTAGTTTTATTATTGAAAAACCATAAACTGAAAAGTAGTTTTAGGCTGAAAAACAAAACCTTTCACTTTTTGGCTGAAATTTTTTGTTTTTGTTTTGACTAAAAGGTCAAATTTTCTGAGCAGCTCCAATCATCCGTCTATTTGCTTCTGAAGCAGCTGCATTCCTACTGCGCTATTCCTTTTGGTCTTGGCTTTTTCCTTTTTGCTGTCCAGGCAGGGAGAAGTGCCTGCATACACGACTACTGCAAGAGGAGACACGGTGGAGCTCACCAAGGTGACGGAGCCCCGGGAAATGGGTCTGGATAGGTGATGGCTGGTTTGGGTGCACACTGGATATGGTGCTAATGCTCTGGAGCATCCCTCAAGCCCTTTTTACACACACCTCCCTCCACTGCTACACAGACAAGAGGCTCAGCCACCAGTCTGTGGTGCCATCCTTTGATCCTCCTCCAGATATGCCCGCTTTTCAATAGGGCTGGGGGAATTATCAGCTGGAGGGTTTCTGGCTTCTTTGCAGTGCCGGTGCTAGCCAATTGGGGGCCCTAAGCAGAAATACCCGCTCCCCCATATACACACACAACACATACTAATAATGAATAGGGGGCCCCCTTGAGCTGCTCAGGGCCCTAAGCAATTGTATAGTCTGCTTAGGCCTAGAGCCAGCTCTGCTACTTTGTGACTCTGGAAGAAGCCAAGCAGGTGGAACAGAGCCAGGAATGTGGCTCATTATGTGAAACGTTACATTGGAAGGGATTTTAAATCTTAAACTAGTGAGAAATCAAATGTTACTGCTCCTGGAAACTCGTTCCACCAGTTTTTGTTTCATTAGTATTCACTTGTCAAAATTTCTCTGTAGCAAAATAATGCCAGGTCTATCAGCAAATATGAATTGATTATTTTTTATGTGAAATAAATGGACCAAATGCTGATGTCTGTGCATTTGACTTGTGCTGAAATTTTATCATTTTCTTAGGTGGAAAAAAAAAAAGATTCAGTTCTTCTTAGTTCTTTCTGTCAGCGTGACCATCCTGGGATGTGAATGAGACAAAGGAAGCCTTTCTCACGAGGGTACATGGAAGGCCTTGATTCAGGCATTCAGTGGACTTGCTCTGTTTGGATTTTCTGTGTAACCTCATGAAAGTCCCTTAGGCCCAGATTTTCAGAAAACTGCATCTGCAATTGTACGCCTAAATTGTACAGACAATAGCTGCAGTTAAATATGCAATCTCAGTAACTGCATCGGCAAATGACCAGTTTCTGACATATCTAGCAATTTCTTGGGCCACCTATCGGAGCAGATGAATGTGCAGGTTTCTGAAAATGTTGGCTTTCCTTTGTGTGCCTCAGTTTCCTCCTCAATAAAACGAGTGATACCTACCTACCTGTTTCGAGGGGTTGTTATGCAGCTACATTAAGTGGTGTTCAGAAAGCATTTCAGATGGAATGTAGCTTAGAAATTCAGTATCTTAGTATTGTTTATTTTCTTCCCCCAAAATGGCCTTTATTTTCCATATTAAAAAAAAAATCAAGCCAATTTCAAAAATGTTACATTATCTGCTTTTAACCTGCAGTGAGGATTTTCCATACTGCTCTAACCACTTCTCAAGCTATCTTGTTGCAAGACTGAGCTAAGAAATTGAAAAATATCTAGTCAGGCAAAGATGTGAAACACTTTGACAAAGTGAATTGTCTGGTTTCCTTTTGTCTATGTCTCTCCAGGAAAACTCTGCTGCTGAGGCATATGTAATTTCATTTAATTACTAAGAAATATGGCAAATCCTGCTGAGCATTAGCGTGTGCCCCTGTAAACCTCTGCACTGCAAAAGTGCCTCATTAAACTACAATATCCCAGCTGCCAGGGTAAGTGTAGCTGGAGGCAGGTTTTTCCTCCCTTATTCTAGGGCTGACAAGAGAGTAAGTATTTTACAGTTCCACTGCATTTCATACTCTAATCAGCATCTAAATTATTGCTTGGTCTTACAGGGAACCCTAATAATATGATTTGTACAGGAAATATTAATAAAAATACAGAGGAGAAGCACCAGCCCAGGCCATTCTGCCCTTGCTTCTTCTACAATGGGGCCGTTGGTAGGGTTAGTAGCATATGAAACCTTCTGTACTGTGTTGAGTCAGGCACCTTCACCAATGGAGCTCCCGGAGTTCAGGCTAGGAGAGACTGTACGAATCAATGCCCTGTGTGCACAGGGCATTTCTAGAGCATAATAACATTAATCTGAGAGAAAAGAGTAAGTAACAGTGGCACAGTTGGTTGATTTGTGCTAAGAACCCGTAGGAGTCAGTCACCCATTTTGCCTGTCATTTTTAGGCCTTTATCCTGCAAAGAGCTTGACTTGTATGAACACTTATGCCTGTATTGAGCCCCACTGGAACCAATGAGATTCCACAAGGATTTATCACTTTCCAGGGTCAGGGCCTTAATCAATATTGCTTTAATAAATTGAATAATCACTGTTTGTGGCCTTTAAAAAAGTCATGACACTAGAATCTAATACAAAGTTACATGTCATGGATTTTCTAAGCTAGTGACTAGGCTGCCTTGTCCAAAAGAAATAATAATAAATATTCTATATGTATTAGTTACCAAGGCCTCTGAATGCCTTACTTAAAATAATAATAGTTAAATGACTCGAATTAAATCCAAGCACTGCTGTACAGTAATGTATTCAATCTAGACCCCCTACTCCTGAACCCACAGACATCTACCTGTGTTTTACAGAATTTACTACTTGTAGGAGAGGATTCTCCAGTTTTATGTCAATGTAACTTCAAGGGGTTGATTTCAGCATAAAACGGAAATACCACAGCTACTGGCCCACAGAGAATTACACTCTTTCTACACAGCTTTTACCATCTTATAGAATTCTATGCCAAGGATAGAATTCTGTCTTAAATAATGTAGGATGGTCCAAAAGCCGATTGAAAAAAGGTACAATTTTCTATTAAATTCTATAGGACGGTACCATAAGGCAAAAACTGTTGGCACCTGCTGGAAGAGCTGTGATGTAATGGTGCCAGCACACTCCTTGAACACTGAGGAAGGGGCCTCCACTGAAAGTCTGCCATAAGCTACTGTGGAGGGCTGCACAGGGGCATGCCAGGGGATGGACCCTTGGATCTGAGTTGGGACAGATCAAGTGGCATGGAGGGGCTTTGCATTCCAATCTCGTACCCTAAATCCCAGGCTGGAGGCTAGATTTCATCTCCCTAGCCTACCTCCACTTCTCCAACATACAGCCTGATGACTCAGGCTGTACGTGAGAGAAATGGATGTGTATTGTTAATTTAGCTCTAATATTTACAAATTACTCTGCACGACTGACACCAGCCCAAACACAGTTGGCTGAAGTATCCCCAAACCTAATCAACTTCAGCACAGCCCCAATTTGTACTGAAAATAACTCCAGAACCTCCTGGCTCTTTATCCCCGCCAGGTGGTTTCTAAGACCCATTAACACCAGGAATGCCATAGGTCAGATGGATCAGCTGGTTGCCCATTTGAAAGCTTTGCCTCCAGATAAATTAGCCTGATCATGTTTGCCTAGTTCTGCATTTGCGGCATCAGACATTAAGAAGTAAACATTAGCGGTGCCGACCAGGAGCAGCCATGCCCTTTGTTAGAACAAATCCCACTGAATAGCAATTTTTAAAATTAACTTTAAAACAAACAAAAAAAATATAATAGAGCCATTTCCTCCAGACATGCAAGTGTCTGCTGCAAAGACAGCCCCATCGGAGTGAGTCTCTCTACAAAATCTGGTAGGAGTGCTGGCTGCAAAAGAGGGGCATCAATACCTAGTGACCCAGTGACGACTGCATAATAATTCTGGACATGAAACAAAATCCTCTTTCATAACTTACAAGGATCAAAATTCCCTTAAGACGTACATACTGAGACTGTAATTTTCCTCAAGGGAATATGGAGCCATCTTAAATCTCAAAAGCAAAGCTCAGTGCATTTGTTTATAACACAAGACCCTCAGAAAGAAGTCATAGTGTCTGGTTCACCACAGTGTTATTCCAGCTTTATTCTAGCATAGCTCATGGAAATCAATGGAGTTACACTGGCATAAAACTGGAATATCACAGTGGTGAATCAGGCCCCCAGTTTTACCACATAACACAGATGACTTATTATAATAGGCCCAAAAATGTCATCTTCTTTCTGTGCTTTTTGTTGTCATCTTCTAATTCTTCCTCAGATGGAGCAAACTTTGATCTGTTACACTGGAGTATCCACGATAATTCCTATAATCAGTGGAATTACCCCAGATTTCTGCTGCTGTAACTAAAATGAGCATTTGACCCTGGGCTTTTTCACTCTCCTCTCCGCTTCTTTGCCATCTACTTAATGCCACCCCAAGAGTCTACCTGCCATCCTGGACACTCTAGATTGCACTCTACAGCATAGGCACACCTTCCATGTTTCACCCATTTTACTAACCACTTTGTAAATTAAGAGTTTCTTAAAAATGCACAGTCAGGAAGCACACACACATACATACATGGGTACAGAAAAGACCTTGCTGTCATGTTGCATCCATTTTGCTACCCTGCGCACTGAACTTATGTTGAGCAATCCTTACTGGCACTAGTGAGCATTTACTCATGCAAGTAGTCCCAGTGATATACCTCATGCACTGTCCCTCCAGACGTGGGAGGCTTAGATTCCTAAACATAGAGAGAAATGGTGATATAATGGTGAGAATCTTCTGGTGGCCTCTTTTGCCCTCTTTGCCACCCCTTCTGCTGTTAATCCAACTCTTCCCTTGTTAATCGCTTTAACCTGATAGAGACCTTTGGTAAAAGGCAGGCCTATTCAGTAGGATCAGGGTTTCGCCCCCTCAATCTGCTCATTATTTTAAATATACTTTTTTTTAATTTACTTTAGATCAGAGGGGGAAGGGCTAGATTTTGGCTCTGAAGTAGAGGAAGGAAAGGGGCAAAATTTTTTAGTCTCTGCCCAAGACAGCAGAAAGTTTGTGTTAGGGATTATTAAGACTATGAACACTGGGGTCACAGAGTCTTCTAGGATTCTTAGCAGATGTGCATCAGAATTGGAGCTGCCCAAAGAAAATTGAAATGGCAACAAAAATGTCAGTCAAAATTTTTCACAAAAAATGGCAAAAACAATTGATGGAATGTTTCAGAGTAGCAGCCGTGTTAGTCTATATTCGCAAAAAGAAAAGGAGTACTTGTGGCACCTTAGAGACTAACCAATTTATTTGAACATAAGCTTTCGTAAGCTACAGTGAGCTGTAGATCACGAAAGCTTATGCTCAAATAAATTGGTTAGTCTCTAAGGTGCCACAAGTACTCCTTTTCTAATTGATGGAATGTTTTCAGTTTTATTTTTTGCCAATTTTTGGTCAG
Source organism: Caretta caretta (assembly GCF_965140235.1). NCBI lineage: Eukaryota > Metazoa > Chordata > Testudines > Cheloniidae > Caretta > Caretta caretta. The sequence goes on along the minus strand of NC_134216.1, from coordinate 47,480,415 downwards.
CTCTAATTACAATAGCATGAGCCTCGTTCAGAAAGACTGTTGGGAAAACTTGTATCTTTAGAAGATTTTTCAAATATAGGAGCAGTCTCCTGACATAAAGTCTCTAATCAGTCATATGGGAGCAATTACAGAATTGGTAATTCTTATGAGGGGAAGAGATCAACTCGGGGGGTGGGGAAGGGGCACGGGGAGACACTATTTTAAAATAAATCTCCCTGTTGTAATAATTGATGTAGAGATTGGCTTTAAATCATAACGTAAACATTGCTAATTTGAACTTAAAGCCTCTTAGCAGTTCTTTAAGCACCACAGTCTCCCCTTTGTGTGAAATAAAGGGAATTGCCTTTCAGTTGGCCAGTGATGAATAAGTGAAAGAGTTTTTCTTTTCATGTCTCTAACATGTCACCTTGTGTGCAGGATGCAGTTGAAAATATCTTACTAGCAGAGATAAATCATCAAGGCTAAATAATTCATTGAAACATCAGGCATAATTTAGAGAGAAATTTCCTCCCACAGAATTTGCAATTGGTCCAGTGCAGAGAATTACTTACAGAAGGGAGCAGTCCATGAGAAAACCACAAGGTGTCACTGTGTACAGAAGGTACAGTTCAATGTCTAACAGAGAGTTGCTTTATAGCTGCATCTAATTATTTCATTCTGAAATAATATCAACTTGGAGACAAACATATTTTTCCTGTTTCCAACACAACAAAAGTTAAGTTTAATCACAGACCCTCAATGTTTCACATATGCCAACACCGTACCAACACCTATTGCATCTTGAACGCCTAGAAAAGCTTAAGAAAATATTTCAGAGATTGGCACTTAAGGCCTGCATCAGCAAAACAAAAACAAGCAAACAAGAATTCTCTGCTCCCTGCCCATGTGAAGGGAGAAAGAAATATAAACATATACATATAAATGAAATCTTGGCTTCCCCAAAGTCAATGGAAGCTTTGCCATTGACTTCAATAGTCAGGATTTCATCTAGAGTAAGGAAGTGTTTTGTGTCCCATATGCTGGATAATAACTTGTAAGGACTTCATACTTGTAAAATGAAACTGACTCTCTTTCTTAAGAGAACTATTTACAGGGATGCTTCAATTGCAGCTATCTGCTCACAGATTGACAGCCTGCTGCCTTCCCTAGACTCTTCCATTCTGCAGGCTCTGCTGCTCCCTCCAAGTTCCATGCAGGTTGCTACAGAAAAGTCCCTAAGTCCCTAAGCCTACAGAAGTGCAAGGATTCCATTTCCCTAGATTCATCCATATGAGTTTTATATTTACTGAATTTAAAATGTTTCTTTAAGGGGCATTGTAGCATCTAGTTAATCAAGCCAGCTCACTGGCAGAACACCTATATAAATGGGCATGCTTATTTTTAAATTTATTTTTGCACCCTCTAGATTAGATCACTTTTTTGTAAGAAGTTCTGTCCAACTCTTCATAGACACTATTAAGGCACAGCTCTGATTAAAAATATTGTGCATGCCATAACTTTTATATCTGAAGATGGAATATAGCCAGCAACTGTTACTGTTAATTTCCTTCTAACTTTGTGTCAGACTGAAAATCCCTTTGATCTTTTAATGTTTCTTTACAGAGTTCTGATCTCTCCACCCTGGACACACTGTTCTAGAGTCTGAACGCTAGATAAACCTTAAAGATACCTAAACTTTGCACTAAACTAATGGATTAGCAGATATATGGACTTGTCATTTCAAGTTTTTTCTCTGGGATATATTTATTATGTACTCCTAACCTATTATTCATCTATTATTCCAGTTCACTGAATCATTTCATTACTGATCTTTGTAAAGCATAATGTATATGGTACTAAACATACAATAAAACATATTAGCACCACAAATAAGGTTATGTTTCTTACTATCTCTAATGTAAACACTTAGGGCCAGATTTTTCCACCTTTACTCACACTGATTAGTGCCTTATTCCACAACTATTCCTACTGATTTCACTGCTTGGACTTGATGCAGTAATTACTAAATTAAATTTTATAGCTAATCACAGTGTCCATAAAAATCTATGAATCTGTGACTCAGTGAAAGTAAAAGTGACAGAATCTGGCTCTTGGATGGTATTTTACTAGTTAAATTGAGTACATTCTAACCACAGCAAATGCAGGAAAGGATCTTGATTCAGGAAAATATTGGCACGTATGCTTAAATTTAAGCAGGTGCTTAAGTGCTTTGGCAAATTAGGGACATGCATTCTACTGAAATTTCAGTATGAAATCTAAATTACAGAGAGCAAAATGCATCTTTCTTTGGCAACATTTACTGTTAAAGTCTGGTTTTAAGAAAACTGTTTAAGTGTTTCTGGTGACAAGTTTGTCTTGTGGTTTTGACTTCTCATTAGAGGAATAGATTTCCATACCGCCAAACTACTCTGCAGAAAACCACCAACAAGAAACTTGACTTCAGTGTCAGGGAAGCTGTCATGGCGTATGCTGGCATGGAATGACAGCTGGGTGTCTACCAGATGGCAGATGTTCATCAGTTATGTGTAATAAAGCACTTTGAGAGGTCAAGTTTCAGAGTAGCAGCCGTGTTAGTCTGTATCCACAAAAAGAACAGGAGGACTTGTGGCACCTTAGAGACTAATAAATGTATTAGAGCATAAGCTTTCGTGGGCTACAGCCCACTTCATCGGATGCATAGAATGGAACATACAGTAAGAAGACAGATATATACATACAGATAAGTTGGAAGTTACCATACGAACTGTGAGAGGCTAATTAGTTAAGATGAGCGATTATCAACAGGAGAAAAAAAACTTTGCCTAGGTCTGTATTGTTGAATTCTACTAATTATGGACTAGATTCTAATTTTTTGAATATTACATTACTGCACAAGTAGGCCCGTTTCAATTAATGGAATCACATCTGGTGTAATACGTACCTTATCTGAGTATTAATGTGGCCCTATACCTCTAAGAAGAGAGACATTACCCTGCCCTGAATGTTCATTAGTCAGTAATTAGTGTCTTGGCCAAGATTTAGGAGCCTAAATTCAGGATACTACATCTGAAAATTGTGGCCTACATATCCACCTGCAATTGAAGCAGGAATAGATCATTCATTCCTTCACTGAAATAAGATTTTGGCTTTTCTATAACCACTCTCTTAGCAGCTTGTAACTGAGTCTTTAATCAGGAAAACTTCTATTGATCTTGAGTAAGGCTGACTAATGATGATATAACATTAGTATTCACTTAACTTGAAAGATCCTGGTTAATTCATGCACCTAAATAAGAATACATGTAACTAATTGCAGGAAACTGCTGTTACTGATTCCCCTTTATCTTAGCATCTTATTTCTCAGGCTTATTAGCCTGTAGTTTGGCTGCTAATTGGAGACAGCAAGACGCAAAAACTTATATATTGACCTATGTCTTCCCTTTTATATGCTTATTTTATGAACATTCATTTGAGATAATGAACATTAACCATCATCAGAGAATCCTTAGAAAAGTTTTGTACCTTGTGGATTGAATTATTACAGCAAATTAGAGCATCTTAAATGTTCTTGAGGTTAGCTTTTAGGGAACTCCAAGTAGAGCTGGGTGAATAACGGATTTTTCAGTTTGCTGAAAAATCAAAAAAAAATCAAAAACAAAATTTGTTTTGGGGTGAACCAAAAATAGCATTCTTAGAAATTTTTGGAAAACTGAAAAGTTAAAACAAATGTTTTTTGGGCCAAACACAATGCTTTGTTTCAACAAAATTTAAATATTTAGTTTTGATTTTGGCCATTTTTAAGCATTTTAAAGTAAGCAGTATGGACCAGAAACACCACCATGAGATCGATGTGACCAGTCAAAACATTGACACAGCTTGACCTTCAAATTTTGCTTACTAAACATTTGCAACTCGTGGCTTGTGAACCATGAAATAATTGTAAATAAATGAATCCATTGCAACGAATAATTTTGAATAATGAACCTATGTGAGAAAACTGTAACATGTTTATTGATAATTTTCAATAATTTTTTTCAACAGAAAAAGAAGCTGAACTGAAAAATTATTTCCTCAGAGTTATGTGCTCAGTTGTAATAATGAAATAATAATAATAGTTAATCCTTTCCACACTGCTAACTTTAAAGAAAAATATCTTCTCTTGGATCTACTTTAAATGTCTTATAGGCAGTTTGACAATATGAATACCAGTGAGGCAACACAAGAAAAATTAATTGCTAACATAAATACCATACCAGCTGGACCCCACGACGTACATTTTGAACCATTTCCTAGCAGCATAGTATACAAGAATCAATTCTGATGAAAAATAGCTTACAATTGGCACAGGGCTGGCAATCTTTGCATTGGAGTTACAGCTGAAATAGCTATCATTTTGAGCTATTTCATTCTTTTCTCTTAACTGTATGAGTATTCCAACCTCAACTGAAAAAACAAAAAAAAAGTCAAAATTGTTCACATCATTCTATGGCTCATAGATCCATAAAAAATACATTGGAAGCTGAATAGCAGAACATTGTATATTTTGGAGAGAGATGACAATTTGCTGTGGAAGAAGAAAACAAATACATACCCTAACAATAGCCAGTAGTTTGAGCTTTAACCATTCATTATTGGAACCTTTGTACCTTTCCTCCTTTTTAAATAATACCACAAATATTCCAGTAACAACTCATTTTATAGCTAGCCCTTGCCAGCTACTCTCTCAGTTCTTATGATCATAGATTTTGCACAACATTAAGCTCTTCAAATGCCTGTATCAACAATGCACCAAGCAAGTTCTTACGAGTAAAACTCTTTGGCTTTGAGGTCCCTGCTACAGAAAGAGGAGGGAAATATAGGTTACTTAAATTAATTTCTCATTTCTGTATATAGGTGTGTTCAGTTGAGGCTCCATAATCCTATAGGCAATATGAAGGCAAGCTGGATGGATTTAGGAAATGACAAGACAATAATCAGTTAATTTAAACTAAAATAGTCTATGATTTCCTAAAATTGAATCTTGACTAATCTCACTAATACAAGAGATTGGAAAGGTTATGCTTCAGAAATGACCCTGTATTTCTTTATGCCGGCATCTGTAACAAAATGATCAGGAACATGTCACTGTGATTCACATGGAATGAGTTGTCCCACTCCCCTAACATGATATGCTATATTTATTAATTCCTAAATCACACACTGACATTGACATTTCTGGGTTCTTGACAGTGGGGTATCTAAGCACATATATCTACTACCTACAGTGTGTTACATTAAGATCATCAAAATTAATACTTGATGAACCTCAGAATGTCTGGGTCAAGTTTTTTAAGATTTGGGTTGAGATTCAGGATGGTTTATGTTTTCTTAGATCAATTTCTAGATCATCAAGAAGTAGCTCCCACTATTCCAGTAATGAATAGGTTTAAAAATATTTAGTGACATCAATAGATGGCTTCAAGACAAACCCTATGAAAATTGGACAATATGTATTTTTGCAAGATATAACCAGCAAAAGAGTCTAGCATCCTGTGATGGGGTTTACAGACCCCACATTAAGGCTGAGATGGGGAAGGGTTGGAACCGTACTGGGCAAGGAAAGTTCCTCCCCTCAGACACTGCCAAGCGTGCTCCTGGGAAAAAGGCCAATATAACAAGAACTCCAGCAGTCCAGGCAAGATGGGGAAAGAGAAGCCATTTCCTTTGGTAGCGCTGCTATGCAGCAGGAGGGGAAGAAGAACTGCATAAGGAGCACCAAAAGGTTACCTTCATCAGCCCCTAGATTGTGGAAATGTGAAGCAAAAGTCTCTACCCCATGGCAAGCACACCCCAAATGGAGGCATTGGGCATGGTAGGCAGTGGCCCAGGGGAAGGCAAGCAAGAGGCGGGCTAAACCCAGGCCACTGCATGCTGTTTCACTTTCAGGGCCCTGGGTTGTGACCCAGTGGAGCAGGAGGGCCTGGTCCCCATCTCCATCCCAGATTCCCCAACTCCTAGCCCGGGGACAGGCAGGACTATGAGTTACTGGCAAGGAAGCCAACCCAGATAGACTCCATCCAGTAGGTCTAGGACATATTGAACTGAAAGAGAGGCTAGAGTCGGAGGCCCCGAACATTAGACCTACTGACTGGCAAACAAGCTTGCTACAAGCCTTTTCCTAAACAGGTTCAACAAATCCTTTCCCCTGGCCTACCCAGGGGTTCAGAAAGTGCCAATAGACAACAGGATTGGTGTAGATCTCTTGCCCATTAGATCCTCATCCCCAGAATGTTATTGAATTACACCCATGGGAGCTCCATCTGCACTCCCATAGAGATGTTTCTACAGGCTGGGCTCGGATCAATAGCACTGTGACTCCATCAGCCAACCCCTTCACACAAAAATAGCAGTAAAGATGCAGCAGCACAGACTTCAGCACTGGCTAACAGCTGTGTGAGTATGAGTCCAGCGTCCTGGGCATGCTTCTACAGTCCTAATTGAAGCCTATGCTATCACATCTTCACTGCTATTTTTATCCACACTAGCTAGATTAAAGCTCATGCAGGTATTCCTACCCAAAGCTGCAATAACACCTCTGTTGCAGCACAGACATACACTAAGTGATAGGACCTCAGCAAGGTTCACAAGCAATGCTTGCTACACTCTGAACCAGTCTTTCCTGGCCTATGTCACTGACCTGATCCTACTGAGAGGCTTCCACGGGATCAGGGTAAGAGTGGAACGTATCATGAAGCTCCCTGCCTTATTTGACTCTTCACCTGTCTAGGTCCTCCCAGAAGGTTCTACTGAGCCTGCCTCTTCTCTGCTTGTAGTAACAGAGTGCGGAATATGGCCCTCAATAAAGGACGTGTCTTTCTGAAAGCACATTAAGCTTCCTAGCACCACTTACAGGCTTTCAAAAATACATTTTGGTAAGGTAAGCTCTAGAATACCAAGGCACTGATTGATTAGTTATAGTATGGGTGCATTCCAAACATTAATGAAAACACAAAAGAAGAGTAATCACAGAACCTCCGTGCAGTCTTTGTCACATTTCTGTTCTATTGTTCCAATGCTGAAGCTATTTGCAGTAAAAGAATACTGGAGTAGATGTGTGAACAGCTAGGGGTGGAAATTGGAGCAATATCTGATAGACACTTTGCCCAAAAGCAGCCCTGAACGTGGCAGATAGAGGCTTGGCTGGCATAGTATTGTGACCTAGCATCCAGGCTACTCTAATTTGCACTGGGAGACCAGATCAGGTTACATCCAGTGCAGGATCAGGGCGTGCAAAGGTCAATAATACACCACCTTTTCAGGTGTGACGTCAACTCCTGAGTTGCACTCTGTATTCCTCAGCTATAGCCAAGGATCTGGTCCTGGATAGCTGATGGCAAGTTTTATCATCAGGCCATTTTACATTTTTGTCCAGAGTCTCTGAATTTAATTCAGCTTTATTAAATTCCTACTCTCCATTTATTTTAAAGCCTAGCTTCAAGTACTGTTAATGTATATAAAATCACAAGCTTTCTCTCAGGCAACTCAACAAATGGATCTGTTCTGACTGATGCCTAAAGTACAAAATAGGCTTCTTCTGAACACAGCGAGGTTAATGCTAAAAGCTGGTCATTTATCCGCATTATCTACCTACCTGTGGTTTTATTCTGCACTAGTCACCATGGTATCTGTGAGTGCCTAGTTACGCTCTAAATATAATACAAATACTTTGATTAGTAGAGCTAGCTAGTTACAGCTAGGCCATATTGTACCATTCCTTTTTTTTAGTCGAAGTCCCCTTTGAAATCAATTAGGAGTTCCACCCAGAAATTGATGACACAGTCTGGCCGAGTGTATATCCCCTAGGATCTTGGGACAAAATATTAAACTCTGTGAGGGTAATGAGGTGAATGGTTGTTATCAAAGTACCTTTCTCACCCTTGCCAGTGTTCTGTAACTCTGCATGCTACTGTTATCTCTCCGAAATGACACTGCTATGAGTCATGTTAATAATGCACCCAGATGATAACAGAAATAAATAGCCAAAGATCATCAGTCCCTGACACTAAATTATAAAGCAGCTGGAGAGTTGTAATATGAAGCCATATATATTAAAAATGGCATGCAAATAATCCCCTAGGATTGAAGAAGGCTGTTTCTATGGTGCTGTTGTATAAGATCGAGGAAAACAAACGAAGGGTACAAGGTTCAGTTCTAAAATTATTTCCTTTACTTTCCAATAGTTCCATTTATGATGAAGCCTTTCACATGCAAAGCCAATCAAAGTGTGAACAGACAGTGTCATGGCACTTACCAGAAACAAAAATTTCAGATCTTCATGATAGCATGCAAGCATGTGTGTTGTATCTGAGGGTTTGGGTCAGCCCTTTACATAGTTTGCCGTTAGCTGCAAAATTTGGATTCAGAAATAGGCTTCGATCCCAAACTTCCCCTCCCCATAGACTGCAAACATTTTTCAGAGCTGGGGGCTGGTTAAATCCATATCTACTTTTATAGTTTTTGGTTGGGGTGGGGGGGTTGACTACACAGTTAATGACTACATCCATCTACCACGGTCAAAAATTAGGTTAAAAAGTGCCACGTGCCATGCAAACTCTTCCAATGACAAACTTTTGATTGCTAATATAAGCTTTAGTTAATCATTAGAGTTGAGCAAATAGTGATTAAAATGTCCACGAATGCTCATCTAGATTCAGAAGTGAATTGTGATTGGCCCGTGCTCACCACCTTTTTGTGTTCATTCCCAATCAACCCAGCTTTAACAACATAAATATTTTCAAAAAGTATTTGAGCTCAAATATTCACTGAAACTAAATTGTGAATTGTATACTTCACAGTAAAATTCACAATTTGCAAATTCAATGTGTAAGCTACTTGCCTATGTCATGAGATACTGTTTCCTTTCTCTTATCAGGTGAGATATAAAACTAACAATGAGACTCCAAACTGCATATAACAATTGAATATCCACCTCAAGCTTTGTCCAGTGTTCGTTAGTCACATTAGTTATCGCTGCTACGAGCATTAAGGCCCAATCTTGCTGTCAGTTACTCAGACATGGGGTACACAGTTGAGCTCCTTGATCTCACTGCATCACTTGGGCTTTGGCCCTTTGCAAAGATCTCTCCTCCTTTCTATCTCCAATCGGCTTTGAACTATTGCCGAGATCCCATATTTCTTGGCTGTGTGAGGTTGAGATGATTAAAAATAAGACAGAAAAATAAATCACATGCTTTCTTCTAGAAGTCACAAGATACACAGAGATCTGTATTAAAGTTGTGAGATCAAATCAGGCCACACTTTGTAGCATGATTGTGCATATGGGGGGGTCTGAACCAGCCAGGAGAGGTCACTCTACATATGTGAATAGCTTTGATACTTGTTACTTTCTTTTTCAGTGGCACATGAAGGGACCAATCCTGAGAGCTGCCAGGTACTTGCACACTCACTGCAGTTGCTGGGAATTGCACGTGTTCAGCGTCTCTCAGGATTTGGCCTTTAGATTCAAGAAGAGCTGGTGTTCAAGGGTGTTTAAGGCCTGGTTGAGGGGGATGAGAGCTACAGAGGAGTGTGCCTGCTCGGTGCCGGGAGCGTGCGTGTGGTTTTCTACTGGAGTGTCTATCGCTGTTGTTGGAGGATCCTCTTCTGAACTTCTGTACTCAAGGGAAGGGCCTCCACAGATATTCTGGCAGAGGTCAGATCTGGGCCCTGAGCCTCAGTTCAGCAAAGGCCCACACAGTGCATCTCAGGATGGGAGTGCAAAGGCAGCATTAAGGTATCCTGGGGTTGTGTGCTGAGCCAGTCCCCCATGCAAGCTAGAGAAAGCTGAAGGCTGCTTTCCTGTATACTGGCTACCTGTGACTGCACAGGAGTGTTACAGCAGCTACCCGCCATGCTCTGTACATCAACTTCAGGAAGGGCTGTAGCATAGGCGGCATTATACTGCCTTTTATGCCTTCCAAGGATCCCTCTACACAGGGCTCCTCCCTGGGCCAGTTAAGTTGCCATTTGTGATGCTGGAGTTGTGCAAAGTGGCTGTGATGCAGCTGAGGATCTGGGGCCTTGGTCTCCTTCTCATCTTCAGCACAAACAGCAGACTTTGGGTGCTATATAAATAATCAACCCAACGATATGTGTTCCATGCATTCTGGTGAATGTTTACATTCCGAACTAATCCATTCATGATCTCAAGGAATAATAGGGACCTACTGGAGCTCCCCTCACCTAATTACTAAGAAAGATAATTACAGGCCGTACATTGAAATTGAGGATAAGTCAGTAAGAGGCGCTAAAGCTTCCACAAGCAGCCAGCCAGGCAGCCATTGGGTAATTGCATGTGATAAAACTCTATAAATAAACTCAAGGGTGAGGGGGACCCACTTACTTTTGATTTCAGAGAGGTAGCCCTGCTGAGATGTCAAACCTCACTCTTACAGAAGCCATTACTGAAGCATCAGAGCTCAGCTAGCCTCTGTCTTTATTTCCACTTGCCATTGCATGTACTTCCTGGCAAACACCCAGGCAATGCTTGGAGGGTCAGACTCAAATTCCATTGAGCTCAGTAGGAGTTGGGTGAGGCCCTGTGACTGCAAGAGAGAACCCAATGCACTATTCTTGAAGGTTAAATCCACTCTTGAGATCAGCAAAGGGGGACATTTAAAATATCTTCTGTAATTTCTTACTTAGCTAGCAGCTACTAACATTGCACCCAACACCATGGTATCTGAGCCCCTCTGTGACGGTCCAAAATTCAACTCCTGCTGTGGCTCACTCATCCCAAATGCAAATCGCCTCCCTGTGTTTTCCACAGAGCAGAAAATGTGCCAGAAGTATAAAATCCTCCCTCTCATCAAAAGATTGAATGTACTTCCTGCACATGTAACTCTGGGAGTGTCTGCTTTTGCACAAGTACTCAGCAAAGAGAAAGCTTTTCATGCCTGCGCTTTGTCACTAATGTTTGGAACGCGTTAACTGTTTAGAAATATTTCCTTTCTGGGCTATACTAAACCCAGCTCAAATGCAGCTTTTGTTGGAAAGCATTGCTGAGCTGTTTTGTAAGAGCCAGATTCTGTCACCCTTACATTGAATTGGATCTTCCCCTATGAGTTGTCCCACTGATTTCTTGCTTAACAAGGCCTTGCATAGCATAAGGGTCTGGTAAGTAATCTGAACATAACTTGTCATCTAGTACATAGATTGGGAAAGGGGACATTTTACCACTGTGAACATTTTGCTCCTATTAGAAGTAGTTATACAAGTGCACTAAGGATAGGATATACGCAACTGTAGGATTTTTCTTCTTGATTCTGAAAATCCCTTTGACATACATTTGTTCTTCTCTTGTTTTCACTAATCTCTCTGTGTCATCCGGCCCTGCTAAAACAGGTCTGCTGGTTGTGAAACCAGCAGTGCCTGCCAGTGCCATATCTGCACCAGAGCTCCTAGTTTTGCTAACACGATTGGAGCTGCACCACTATTAGCTACGGGGGGGGGGACTGTTCATTTTCATTGCTCTTTTCATCTGTTCCTAAAGTCACAGAGTCACACTGAGAGCACAGTCAATGTAAACAGTATTCACATATAGCATGCAGCAAAGCCAATTGCTCTGACTTAAAAAAAATAAACAGTAGTTATTAGTGGCAGTTTTTAGTGATTTACTGCTTTTCTGAGTATTTTATAACCAAGTTAGAAGCTCAGATTTGCAATTGAAAACAGCTGTTGTTGGCTTACTCACTTTCAGCTTCCTGAACAGTGAGCAGTTAGGGCCTACGCAGCCAGAAGTCTAATGCTGGGTAAGCTCAAAAGCTTGTCTCTCTCACCAACAGCAGTTGGTCCAATAAAAGATATTCCCCACCCACTTTGCCTCTCCAATATCCTGGGACCCACATGGCTGCAGCAACACTGCATATATTTGAAAAACATGTCAGAGCACAAATTCTGGGCCCAAGATTTCAGTCCTTATTTAGGTTTCAGTGAGAGTTTTGCCTGAATAAGGACTGTAGGACTGTCATAACTGCACACAAATATACATAATGTCCGTCTCCCACGGGGCACTTGACACAGTTCTTATTTACTGCTACATATTTTGTCGAAGGTGAAATTTAAAATGTATTGGACAAACTAAATCCATTTATTAAAATCTGTAATCCAATAAATATTAGTCCATTTTTTGTAATAGGTAGGTGTGATGGGGTAGTCTACCCCTTAAAAGAATTTTTAAAAAAATTGTCACAGGGGAAAATAAATCATTTCTCTACCCACTCTGTGTAGCTAGCATCTATTCTGAAAAGGGTTCTTAGCAGATGGAACATGCAGAGCTACTGTAGGGGGACAGGGAACTCAGCCCTTTGCAGATCACACTCTTGTCTCTTTTCTTAGGAGAAGCCAGAGGAGTCACAACAGCTGTAATGTTACACCATTACCCAGCATTTTCAGTGTGAGGGAGAGATGGGCCTAGACTGAGGCTCCTATGGTTATGGAGTAGAGGGTGATCCCTTTGTAGGGATGGGAGACTGGTTACTTTCCACACAGTTCTCAGAATATGACCTAATTTAGCCCAGCGGACCTATTATTTTTGCTGGGACGTTTGGGACATAGTGCATATTTTTAGTGACTCATCAGACAGCAGTTCCCAGTCTTCCATATGTGACAAATGGGACTTTGCCAGAGAGACTGGATTGTGCGACCATGTAAATGTTACATAGGTCTGTTCATCCCTAGAAATTAGCATCAGGGGTCATACTGGGGAAAAAAGGAATAAGGTAGCAGTATTCTTGCAAGCTCCACCCACAAAATAAGCTTCACCTATCTGGGAAGCAAAAGTGAGACATCTCTTTCAGTAGATTGCACAGATGTTCAAAATATAATAAAGGACCCGCAGCTGGACTCTGCTAGCCTCCTGGGGTTTGAGACCCCCTCTGAGAAGTTAAAATATATCCAAGAGCTCTGCTTGGCTCCTCAGGTGTGTTTTCCCTTTGGTGGGGCTCAGATACTTTGTTGGGCTCTGCTTGGCTCCTTCTTGATTGAGCCAATAAGTGCTACTGTTTTCCCAAATCCAAGCCACTCCCGATGCCAAAATGAGTTGAGCTATCACTCAGAATAAATGACATGCATCTTCAGAGTAGGATATTTCCTCCGCTTTCTTACACACTTTGATGAGCAGTGAAACAGTTAGCAATGTTGACATGTAAAGTATCATCACTGGCCTCTGATTTAACATCTACTGAGCTAAATGGATTTTTTCCCCATACATCAGAGCGATTGTATTGTATTGGAAAATACAGTGGGGAGATTTTATATACACAGAGAACATGAAACAATGGGTGTTACCATACAGACTGCTGAACTGGAATTAATTTGCAACCTGGATACAATTAACTTAGGCTTGAATAGAGACTGGGAGTGGATGTGTCATTACACAAAGGAAAACTATTTCCCCATGTTTATTCCCCCCCGCCCCTCTTCCTCACACGTTCTTGTCAATTGCTGGAAGTGGCCCACCTTGATTATCACTACAAAAGGTTCCCTCGCCCTCCTCTCCCCCCCCCGCTCCCCCCTTCTCCTGCTGGTAATAGCTCACCTTACCTGATCATTCTTGTTACAGCGTGTATGGTAACACACACTGTTTCATGTTCTCTGTGTATATAAATCTCCCCACTCTATTTTCCACTGAATGCATCCGATGAAGTGAGCTGTAGCTCACGAAAGCTTATGCTCAAATAAATTTGTTAGTCTCTAAGGTGCCACAAGTACTCCTTTTCTTTTATTTAGAGTTATGTTGAAGGCTTTAGGATCCAGCAGGATTCCCAGTTCCTGGAATGGCTTCAAACTCCCTACACACTTTTGACACAAGCTGGGCAGATTGTACCATTTGATGTTATAGTGACTGAGAGACAAAGCCAGTTCATACAAAGAAGTAGGCATCATATTCTGATCAAAGTGAATCTCAATTAATTTAAATCTGAGCTGTGATCTGAAATGTTTGCCATGAAATGTCATTTTTTCCCCATAGTTACCAGCTTTTTCCTGAGCCATTGCAACATGACACTCTGCTAGTACGCAGCTTAGGTGTATTTTCATTTCAAATGGCAGTGATTTATTCTTCATTTATAATAGCCTGTCAAGGTTCCTTCCCCACTCTGAACTCTAGGGTACAGATGTGGGGACTTGCATGAAAACCTCCTAACCTTACTTTTACCTGCTTAGGTTAAAACTTCCCCAAGGTACAAACTATTTTACCCTTTGCCCTTGGACTTCCACTGCCACCACTAAACGTTTATCCGGGTTTATTTTATTAGGAAAGCGTTGTTTGGAAACGTCTTTCCCCCTAAAATCCTCCCAACCCTTGCACCCCACTTCCTGGGGAAGGTTTGGTAAAAATCCTCAACAATTTGCATAGGTGACCACAGACCTAAACCCTTGGATCTTAAGAACCATGAAAAAAAAATTCAGTTCTTGAAACGAAGGATTTTAATAGAAGTAAAAAGTAAAAAAGAATCACTTCTGTAAAATCAGGATAGTAAATACCTTACAGGGTAATTAGATTCAAAACATAGAGAATCCATCTAGGCAAAACCTTAAGTTACAAAAAGACACACGAACAGGAATATCCATTCTATTCAGCACAGCTTATTTTCTCAGCCATTTAAAGAAATCATAATCTAACGCATATCTAGCTAGATTACTTACTAAATTCTAAGACTCCATTCCTATTCTGTCCCCGGCTAAAGCATCACCCAGACAGACACAGACCCTTTGTTTTTCTCCCTCCTCCCAGCTTTTGAAAGTATCTTGTCTCCTCATTGGTCATTTTGGGTCAGGTGCCAGCGAGGTTATCCTAGCTTCTTAACCCTTTACAGGTGAAAGGATTTTTCCTCTGGCCAGGAGGGATTTTAAAGGTGTTTACCCTTCCCTTTATATTTATGACATAGCCCATGGATGATAAGGAGAGAATAGGTTATGATTATGCCATGGTTGTTAAAGCAGGTTGTATGCAGGGAGGGTAGGTTCTGGTTTCTGTTGCTTTCAGCAACATTGTCACAAGATACCCAAAGAACAATCAAGAGAGCTGTGCCTAATCTCAGCTGAGGCTCTAATTTAGCAAAGTACTTGAGCATTTTAACTGTAAGCATGTGCTAAAATCCCTCTCCGTGCAGTGAAGCACTTAGACACCTCCTGAAGTGAAGGGCTGAATCAGGGCCTGAATTGCTTGGACACATCATTTTATTTCCACTGCAGCATATTCCACAGCTCCCTTTTTCTCTTTTAATTAATTTTATGCTAAAAATGTATTTCAAAGAAAGAATATGATGTTTAGTAATAAAATAATAAGATAAATAATTAATACTAAGAATCAATAAAAGATTGTCAGCCTGGGCTCTTAAATGTGTATTGAACTAAGCTGATGTGATTCTCATAGCCCTACAGCCCCCTTCCAGGAGCCCCTCACTAGCAAGGAAAGAGCAGGACTGAGGGAAGACACGAATGGGGATAGCTTGCAAGGAAGCCAAGCTGTCCCCAGAGACACTCTCTGAAGTGGGGAAAGGAGGGGAGGAAGTGGATTTAAGGACAGAGCCAGTAGGGAGAGGGTGGTTATTTCCCTTGTACTACAACCATAGGGACCCCGCTCCTGTGTAGACTGTGGAACATCTATATAGAGTTTCGAAATTATGGAGAGAGGCAACTAAAAGAATGATGATAATAAATAATAAATAATAATAATAATAATGACATTCAAAGTATATTGTGCAAAAAAACACGCACTTTGTTAGCAGCTGTAAGCATCTAATTACAACCATACAAAATAAACAGTGTTAGCTATATACAACAAAGGAGAAAACTTTAGAGGCTGAAATTCTGATTGCCACAAAGGGAGTTTAGCTGTGAAGGGAACTTTACATAGGACTGGCCTATATTGTGCATAGCTCTCTCCAGTTGCATTAGTCCTTTACTTTCATAAACATCAAATTTATCCCAAAATTAAAAATAAAAATACATTAAAATGCATAATAAATAAAATAATATGCCAGATCCTCAGCTGGTGTCAATGAAAAACATAACTCCTTTGAAGCCATAGGTTAATTTGGGTTGATTATTGGTAACTTCCTACCACAGTCATAATATTGGCAGAATGCCCTCCATCAAAAAGATGTCTCCAGGATGGATGTAGATGATGCTGAGTGGGTTTTTTTAACTTTCATTTTGTTTTAAAGTGATGTTTTGTCCTCTACAGGAAGTTCTGTAGCTGTTGAGAACTTAAATCCTCTCCTTTGAAAATTATTACTGCAGTTATATGTGGGCATATGATGGTTCCAACAGTGTGTGCAGGGGAAAATACTCAAATCAATGTTCCCCCTATGCTGTATGTATCTCTTGAAGCCAGATCCACAAACAGCCTTTAAATCATTTAGTGTGGTCTGGTCTGGATGTAAATGTTGAGGAAGCCAAACAGACTTGTCTTATAGTTTCTGAGAAACTACCACTAGTTCAAAATTATTTATCCTGAAAGCAGGATGACCTCTATTTACGTCAGTGCAGATAGATTCCTGGTTTTGTACTGGAATTTGTAGGAGACATAAGGGATAGATGAAATGGCTCAGGAAAAAAAAAACACTCTGACCTTGAACCATTTGTACAGCACAACTCAGATTTAAATTATTATAAAGTTCAGCAAGGTTCAAATAAATTTTGTTTCTTTCTAGTTTCCGGAAGGGGCTGCAGCCAGAGATGCCAAAATACCACAAAAACTGTGCTCTGATCAGCTGCCTCTGGGAGCAGATACTCCAGAAATCGTGCAGGAGAACCCATTCTTACAAAATTTCTACCTCTTTTTTTTTCAAGGGGTTGAAAGTCTGAATAAACTTTGGTGAGGCATCTCAACCTTTAAAAGCACATCTAAATCGGAACTCCTAACCCTTAGAAGCATCCTTCCCCCAAACCAAATAGTGAGGCTTCTATATAGAAATAAGGGGGGAGGGTTGTATACTTGCACATATACACACTCACATCCGAATATATAAGAAATCTTTCTCTATATGTATATATACACACATACATAAATCATACACATGTGCACACACACCACTATACACACGCACACATCAAGCATTCACATGTAAATACATTCATATACACACAATTGTAACAAGACATAACGTTTCTGGGAAAGCTTTAAGACTTCATTTTTGAAAATAATTCTAACTTTGCAAAAAAAATCACAAATAAGATACATGCCTACTTTAACCAAAGAATGAGCCAAGTGCTATGATCTCATGTGCCAATTATTTGAGTGTGTCAATGTTCTTTCCATTGCATGGTTAAAATTTCACTGATACTTGCTGCAGTACTAAATAGTAATAAAAAATGATTTATTTGGAGTTGTATTGTAAGCATTGTATGAAAAGAGATAACAGGCATGCACTGATTTGTTTACAATAACATTTTCTATAAATCGGAGAGGTGTCTTTATTCTCTGTTTGTTTTTGATTTAGTGCTGCAACAGGGCTCTGTTTACAAAAGGAAATACGAGTCTATTTAGAAAGAACTGCAATATGGGACAGCAGCCAAGGTGAGTTTGTTTTAAATTAAGGCCTAGCAACCCTGATGTGCTGTGTGCCACTGAGTTAGGGAAAGGTTAGAGACTGAGAGCCAGATCCTTCTGGGTAGTGTGGCTACTTTGAGCTGCATAGCCACTGTATTCTGGCTTGAATACCTATGTGTACAGCTCTGGAAGGATCACCCCTCAACTACCATTGACGTTAATGGGAACTGAAGGTGCTCAGCACTTCTCAGGAAGTGCTCAGAACCTTGAAAGATTGAATCCTAAAAGAACTGAGATGGAATTTCTTTACTTAGAGACTAGTTATAAGTATAGACAGCAAACAACCTATTAGGGCAATGAGAACAAATCTGAATTATATTTAAAACATGCTCAAGGAGATTTCCCTCCATTTAAAGAGGGAAATAATATTAAAGGGGACTGGTAACACAAAAAGTGAAAATAGATCCAGCTGGTTTTTTTCTAGACTCTTATGATTCCATGTTTACTAATGCACCTAGAAATTTGTCTAACAAACCCGTCCCACCAATTCATTTGTGTGTTTCCAGAGAGGAGAATACCCATTGATCTTTGGTTAGGTTCTTATTTGCTCTCCTACCCTGTGGATTGTAGAACCAGTGGCTAGAACTATGGCCTTTATGATCCCAGTTGGTATAGAGGATCTGTTATTATTATCCTTATTTATAATGGGACTAATTTGCTACTTACTCACAAAGTGTTATCTACAGAAATGGCATTTCAGGAGGTGGAATTATAGCTCACTAGAAGCAAGATATCACTTTTAGGAGAACCATTTCTTTTTCTTGTATATATGTTACTCATGGGCCCAATTCTGCTACCCTTATTCATGTTGAGTAGTTCCATACCCCACAGTTCTGTTGAGATCAGTGGGATTTCTCACAGGGTAAAGAACTATCATTGTTAGCAAAGATGGTAACTGGGCCCTCTGTCATTAAATGGAAATTTAAACACACTCCTATATAAAACTAATCTGTAAATTACAGCATAAAATTTGTCAGCAGGAATAATGCAAAGTTACATTTATAGAAAATTGGAAATCAACCTTTGTAAATGGACTGGAATCTTTCAAAAAAGCTTTTAAAATGGCAATAGTGAAAACTGATTGGGAAATTTGTCAACTGCATTACAGTAATGGCACAGTAACAGTAAACTGAGCTAATCTTGGATCACTCACTCTGTTGACAGGCCTTTATTATGGAGTGGTACTAATCTTTCCGTAGGTAGGTAGCTCTCCATTATAAGCTTGATTTTTAACCCCCATCTCAGAGGAGAAAAGAAACTGATCATCCTAAAATTGTGCATGCTGCATCTGACCCAAAGGCCATTTTTCAGGGAAGTTTGATTAAATAAAAACAGATAAAGAGTTTTAAATTATGATATTTTGAAGATTTTGCTGAGATTTACTCTTTAAAAATAATTCTAGTGTTTTCTTTGGCTCATCGTGTCTCCAAAATGGCTTGGTCTAGAAACTCCAGATTTACTTTAGCAGCCTTGTGGAGGCACAGGTATGTGACTAAGCATGTCCTGGCCCCAAATCATCAACTCTCCCAGGAAAACTTCTGAGGGGAGTCTTTGGTGAGAGGACAAGCTCCACAAAGACTTTGTGGTTAGGGCAGAGAGAGAAGAGACACTATATGCTTCAGCAGAGAACTAGAGAATGGCCCTCCTACCGTGTAGCCCCTAGTGTTATTAAGTTCTGCACTGCAACTGACCTGGTTTCCTCTAGGAACTGGAGGACCAAGAACTCTGTTAGTTTAACTTAACTCCACAGATTTCCCCACAACATCCCATTGATGAAGGAGAGGGTGTGTGGAAGGGGCAGCTGGGACCACCCCCAACCCACAGAGGCAACTGAGCCCTCATTCCATGTGCAACAAGGAGATTCACATGTAGGGAATTGCTGGCCCTACTGAAGTCAATGGAAGTTGTGCTATTGACTCGAGTGGGGTCAGGATTTGCATAGATTCATAGGTCTTTGCTGTGAACAGATGTATGGCCCATGATCTGGCATTAAGCGCTGTGAGCTTAATCCTGATTTTCTTTTCTTTGAATGCACTTATTTATTAAAACCATATTGCAAAAGACAGGCCTTTTGTTCCCATACCCCAGTCTTGTGATTTAGAAGATACATTGTTACTTACCTGGGGGTGAGTGTTCATTCATAATAACTAGTGATGCTGGTGTGGGTCTTCTTTTCCTGATCTGTGAAAAAACAGAGGCCCAAGCAGAGCCATTAAAGATACCCACTACCCTACATCCAAAACAAAGTACAAGACGTCAGGAGTCTTATTGAACAATGTAAGTGGCAAAAGCAAGCACACGGAAAACAACTTTAAAAATATTCTCTTCATAACTGTTAATGTAATAATGATCAGAATCAATTCAGGTGCAACATACTGCAGGATCAGTGTCATTGGGTGGGATTTTCAAAAACCCCAGTGTTTTTTAGGAGTACAAGCCCCAGAGAAAGACCAAGTCACCTGAGTCGCTTAAGGTATGTCTACGCTGCACACTCCTTCCGGCAGCATGTAAAGTTCAGGCACTGCACACCCGACTAGCATGGGCATAAATAGCAGTATAGATGGTGAGGCATTGCTTAGGCAAGTGGAACAAAGATACACCATCCCTGAACCCTGTGAGTAAGTACCCGACACGACGCTCTACTCACCAAACAATACCTCTCCCATCTACACAGCTATCTGTAGCAGTCTAGTGTCCTGCTGCATCCCTTCTGCTGGAGTTTTTGCATGCCGCAGGGAAAGGCTCCGGCAGTGGGGAAAGGCTCTGGCAAGGGGAAGGGAGTAGGGAAAGGCTCCAGCAGCTCCTAGCTACCAAGCCTTTCCCCATTGCCTTCCCCCTGTCAGAGCTTTTCACTGATGCACGTAGTTACACACTGCAGTGTGGACAAAGCCTGCTTTTCACTGTGGTAGGCAGCTACACGCATCTACACGTATCCTACCTGCCACCACAAGTGGTGTGCAGTGCAGACATAGTCTGAGGTATTTTTGAAAATATAACCCCTTATCTCTACTTCTGGGAAAGAACCTAAGTTGCTATGCGAGCGTGGATTTCTAGCACTGCCATAGTTATCACCAACAATGATTAATTTAAATCTCTTTTTTTACCCTGTCATTGACGTTGCACTGACTGTGAAGCATATAAGCAGAGCAAAGAAATAATAACTAGATAAATAATGTCAGTGTATACAGGAACATTAAAAAAATGCCTATTTCCAAGCAATTTTTTAAAAAAATACCTTAATACTAATATTTCCAAAAGGAAATTTCTTAAGCATGCTCTATTGCAGCTGTTTATATATATAAATCTGAATAGTCATTGTATGAGTTTCTTTTTAGTTAAAATCTTCACAAGTTCTCTTGTGGTTCCATTAACATCCAACAGGAATGTTAGACAATTAACTAACATGATGTTGGAATAGTCTCCAATAATGGACGTATTAGTGAAGAAAGCTTTTCTAAACTTTATATCACAGCCCCCAGGCTATTGGTACTTATGCAGCGGAATATAATAGTGTACTCAAGAATATTTAACCTAGACACCATTTTGAGATAATCTCTGTGTCAATGTGTTGGCCCTTTTTTAATTACTTAGGGAACATTGTAAATAGCTAGGGCCCAATTCTGCTCTCAGTGGGGGAAATCCACAGTAACTCAATAAGGTTCAGACAGTTACTCCAGATTTTATTGATGTAATTTCTTCAAACATCTAAAATAAAACTAGAGGGCACCTATCCCATAAATTAAAAGTACAACATAATCAAAAGGACTTCCCATAAATGTGGGGCAGAACTTGGCTCATAATATTTTATAGCCCACAGGAATTTAGTTAAGAGCCCAATTCTGCAGTCCTTGAAGGCAATAACTTTCATTGGTTTCAAAAGGTGGTGGACCAGGTCTTGCTCAAGTTAATAGAAGGATCATTCTCAAAGTTATATATATATTTTAGTTAAACCATCTCTGGGCAGGTTGAAGGCTTCAGGAAGTTCTTTGTTTGTACCCTCCTCCATCTCCCCTTCCTCCATGGCCGCCAACAACAACTCATCTCTTTCTGGCAAAGCCCGCCTCCTCTTAGGAGACATTACATCAGAAGATAAGGAAACAAGATGTCTGTCCTCCAGATGTAAATGATTACACTGCCATCACTCTACAGTGGAATTGTCAAAGCCTTATTACATCTTTCGTATCATTTAAAACTAGACATATCAAAACAACAGTAAATGTACAATGGGGAACAATGATATAGTAACAGAGATGGACAAACCAACTCATGGGTATTATCCACCTCTGTCTTCTAGGATTTTATGGTATCATTCCTTATATATAGAAGTAGCTCTACACATCTGTATCTATACGTATAACTAATGAGAGGTCTGCCTGTAATAAATGCAGGATTGGACAGTATATAAATTTACAGGCGAGTCAGATTCAGCTGTCATATATATTTGTACAGTATAGCTGTATTTTTGAATGTGCGCATGTATATATAGTCACACATATAGCCATATCCACATACTTATGCATGAAATACTTAGCAAACATTAACAGTGATTTAAAATATTCAGCATGAAAAGTCTTAAAATGTGGGGAAATAACTCAATAAATTACTATCTTTCAGCATTTAAATGATTTGCTCCAACACCAAAATAAATTGCAAGCAGGCTATCTCCTAACCAGGCTGTGCAATATTCCCCTTAAACACAAATTATCAAATGTATATTTTGTTGTATATGAAACAATACATTTCAGCTAATTTTCCCATATTGATTCAGCTCGAAATTATGTATTCATATAAGTGTGCTTATCTCTTGTGCAAAACATGTTAAAAGAATAAAGTCAGACACTAATATATACTTAGAAAGACCTGTGCGAGTTAAAATGTGCATTCTCACAATAGGACAAATCCTGCCCTGTGTTACATTGGCTATCCCAGCATAACTACACTGATTTCCATGGATTTAATCCAAATTTACACCAGCGTAAACTGGAGAAGAATTTAGGCCATGAATATTACCTAGTGTCATCCCACACCCAGTCTCCCAAGTAGTGAAAGATACCTGTCTTCCTTACCTGTTCAGCTGCTACAGGATCTATTTGACTCTGAAATAATGGCACAGCAAATTGGATCTTTTTAGGACTGTTTGGCTCCATAATAATGATGAGGAGACTCAGAAGAGAAAAGAGCTCAGACTACAAGAAATCAGAGAGTCACCTCAGTGATTATTCCCTGGTGCACTCCCTAAAGCCACACTGAATACTTCCTAATAACAGCTGTAACTCCCGAGTTAGCAAGTGAATCTGCAGGAGCTGAGCAATCCCTTATTCCATATCCACAGTGATGCCTCTGGCTGGCTCTGTTTCCCCCCACCCCCTTTCCAATCCTTCAGATCCTCTCCGCACAAAGCTGAAAGGAACAATAAGCTAATTGTGTACCAGGTCACTTCTACATATGCCAAGCATTCACTCAGAAGCTAATTGAAAATGCAATACTAGCCTTGCATGGCCTAGTGCCCTGGGATTTGAAAAAGAGGATCTACCCACTGTACATTACTAACTGGCTGCTCAGAAGTGCAGCGTAAGCTCCCTTGGAGTATTGCTGATGGGCCCTTAATTATTGATGAACACAAATCCGGAAGTTTTGTGATTTTGGGGGTGGAGGCAGCAGTAGAGCTGGGTGGAATTTAATAATTCCGTCTCTTTTATAGTATTTACAGAATGCCTCCCTCCTCTTGTGCATCCAACAGCTCCCCTTGCTTCTTTCAAAGCCCTCTTTAAAACATGCTTCTTCCAGGAAGCTTTTCAGTGACAATTCTACATAAACAGCTCCACTTCTTTGATCCTGATCCATTAGCTGATGAATTATGTGGGCCAGCCCTATATTGTCAGTCTCAGCTTTCGGACTGTACACTCTTTGGAGCAAGGACTGTGCCTTCCTCTAAGTTTACAGAGCATCTAGCAGGAGCTTGATAAATAATTGCAATAATAATACCTTGTGAATCTAATTTGTTTTTACTCCGCATTTCACCGGCATACAAAAACAGTAGAGGAGGAGCATATTCAGAAATCAGTGACCAGAGCTATCTGCTTTGCTTGGATTATGTGACCTCTGAATGGAGGCGTGCTGTAGCTGTTGCAACAACGTTTCCTGGGCTAAAAACTGCAGCTATGGCCAGAGACTCCCACTGACAGTTCATGGAGCAAAGGAGTGGGTGTGAGCCTGCAGCTGAAAATGATGCAGTCGGTCTCCTGTGGCGTGTAGCCACCAACTAGGGAGAAAGAGAGAGAGTGAGATGAGGAATGAACAACAGTTTAAAGAAGACATAGGCTCAGAGATATACTGGAACAACTTTAGGTAGGATGAAGATTAATGTAGTTTAGGGCTTGAGAATGAATGAAGGACAGTTAGATTAGGTACATGGAGTGACTGTGAATGATTTGGATAAGGAAGGAGAGTGACTGCAAGATGAAGTGAGGAAACAATTTAGTTCAAGCCAAGGACTAAAGGAATTTAATTTTTAACCAAAGGTAGGTCTGTACTGCAAAGTTCAGATCTGAATTTCCCCCGAGTTTAACAGCATTCAAATCTGAGGTAATGGACTGAAATAGAGAGGGGGGAAGCTGTAGAGTTCAGCTGCATTTGAACATCACCAAAATTCAGAGGTGCTTGGAGCTGTGACTGAGTTTTAACACCACGGCTGGGATTTTCAAAAGTATGCTTCATTAGCCTAACTCTATTCCCATGTAAGTCAATGGGCATGTTACTATTGATTTCAATGGAGCAGAGTTAGAACATATAGAAAATACAAACAGAACTAGAGGTAACCAAAAACCATACTATCCTTAAACACAATCGTAAATCAGAAAGTCAGGAATGGACCATCTGTTTGGCTTAGACGTATATAAGTGACAATGCAGTAACTTCATGCTGTGGCCATGGATTTGGATGTTTACCTCAAGCAGGAAAGTAATGATGGAGGGCCCAGTGGGTAGGGCATTAGTTTATATCTGGGTTCAATTCCCTGCTCTGCCACAGTCTTCTTGCATGACCTTGGGCAAGCCACTTAGTCTCTCCATGCCTTGGTTTTCCATCTCAAAAATGGGGATAACGGTACTTCCCTTCCTCAGAGTGTTTGATTTCAAGCCTAGATACCTTGGTGGATCTGGGTCATAAGCCCATAGAATGTGAACAAGAACTAGCCAACCAAACATCGGAGAGAGAATGCTCAGTATCACCTCAGAGCCCTGACCCTCCCCGTCCAGTGTCCCATCTCCATCTGAGGCCATCTCTTAATGCTTCATAGGAAGGAGACAAAAAACCCAGAATACACTGGGGGAAAAACTTCCTCACTTACCCCTGAAGGTGACCTGTGAAGCCCTGACTCATAAGATTTTAGGAATATTAGACATGAACGAGAAGGAACACCCAGGGTTGCCCATCCCTTCCCCCACCATCACAAGCAACACCATCACACAATCCCACTCATAAATTTTCCATCGCTTTCTTAAATCTAAGTAAGTTGTTTGCCCCCAAAACTTCTTTGGGGAGACTGTTCTATTTTGGGAAGTTCTATGACATGTGTTATACAGGAGGCCAAACCAGATGATCACAATGGTCCCACTTGACTTTGAATCTATTAAGCCTCACTCTCTGAGGGCTAGAAATCTTCTTCTAATTTCCAACCTGAACTTATTGATGACCTTCAATAAATACCCATGTGTTTTTTTGCCAACATTGTCCTTTAACTTAAATAGCTTTTCACCCTTCTCTGGTGTTTACACACACACACACACTTACTTCTTTACAGAGAGCAATCCAATTCCCTCTGAGCCTAGGCTAAACAAGGCAAATTCTTCCCCTTTCCTCTCATAATATAGACCCCCACCACATTCAACTAACCATCCTAATAGCTCTTCTCTGTACTTGTTCCATTTGAATTCATCTTTCTTGAACATGTACACAGTATTGCAAATGAGGTCATGCCAGTGCCTTGTATTAAGGCATTAATACTTCTCTATCTCTTATATATGCCTTTCCTTAATCATGCTAGGATTGCATTTGCCTTTTTTGCAGCTGCATCACACAGGTGGCTCAAAGTCATTCTGTGATTAACCAACACACCCCGATATCTGATAAACCACTATTTCATTTTGAAAACTCTGGCATAGTAAAAACAATGTTTAAGTGAGATCTAGTATCTTCTAACATCTGCTAGGGGCCACTGCTGGAGGCCAGTCTGATTCAATATGGCAATTTCTATGTTCACTTTAAAAAAAGGTCAATCGGTCACATATGTGAGACTGAAGGAGAGGTGATGAACAGAGCCTGAGGTCTGTGTTCATCTCTCCTGGGGAAGTAAATGTGTCCAGTACATTTCTGGGGGTTTGACCACTTCTCAAAATGATTAGTATCTAAATGACTCAACCCTCTTACCTAAGTATGACACTGCCACTTTCCCTATCAGACCCCTTCAGTAATTTTCCAGTGTAGTGCTCTGTCTCTCTGAACCTATTCTTAGGATCTAGGTTTATCGCATATTGTAGCATAAGGTGTTATGAATTGGGAGTTTAAATGGACCTTAGTGGGGTTTTCAAGAAGTAGAACATACAATAATAGCCCTATACCCAGATAGCAGAGTGTTGATCAAAAGGAAACATTCATACCAGTAGGGAGACCTGACTCTGAGCTCTTATATACCTGTGTAACTCCTCGGCTTCATCAGTGTTACCCGTAATTTATAGCACTGTCAGTGAGATCACAGGCAGGTGCTTAGTCCACAAAGAGGACTTGCATTTTCTATGGCCTGCATGGTATCCTGGATTAGAGCTGAAAGTATACCTAAGCACTGCCCAATCTTTTAGCTCAGCAGCTGATTGCTGTTTTTAGTATTCAAGCTGTACTTTACTGTTTTAGTTTCCTTCATGATTCAGCTAAAACTGCCAATAAAAGAAAAAACAAATTTCAATAATCAAAAATCACCATTTAGTTTAAGGATATTTCCCAATCTGTGCTATCTCTTATACTGAAGCTGTGAACCTGCATACTGGATGTGACTTTTTTGTGCCCCTTACTGTAATCAAGCTATCAAAGTTGGATAGCTCTATGGATCTTTATGATTTTCATTTGACATGTTTTTATTCTTTTGGGAGACGTAGTTGCATTAGCCATAGATTTAGGCCCCTCCATATTATTAAAAATGAAACTCAGCAAAAATTAACTTTAAACATTGCAACCCTAAAGGGGTTTGTCCTCTCGTCTCTTTTCAGACCCTTCCTCTGACCTTTATCCTATCTTCTCAGCTTGAGCCTTCTCTGACTCAAGATTTTTAGACACCAGATTGGTAAAGTGAAAAAGCAAGGACCACTTTGAAAATTACAGTCCTCAAGGCTTCACCTCCAGGGAGCATGATCCAATTTCTCTGAAGCCAATGCAGGGAAGTATAAATTACACTTCTGTGAACCTCCAAGGTCTTTTGTACTGCTGGGAGGATTCAGCTTGAGGGACTGCAGGTGTTGTTTACACTGTACCTTCTCTCAGGGTTCCTGTCAGAGGACAGCTTTGTAGCTTGGTAGCAGCTCCATTAGTGGGAGCCCTTGTAAAGAGGTGGTGAATCAGTTTCCTTGTCAGGTACTCTGGCCATTCTCTCGTCATACCTAGAACTATCCACTTCGGGTCCATGATAGACCCTTAATGCAGTTCCCAAGTGCATGGAAAGCTGTAGCCATTTTGCACAGCTGCAAGCTCCCACAATAGGAGGTTTGGGGGCATTCGGCTAGGGCTTATACTGGCTTTGTAAAGCCTTATGCTTTCTCTCCCCTTGTGTCCTTTTATTCTAATGTTCCATCCAAACATTGTATTAGCAAATAAGGAAATGTTCCTGTGATATGAGTCTGGAGTCTTACTTTAATGCCCAGTGCATGGATAGCCACAGCACAACCCCCTCCTCTGTTGGCTATGTCCTGAACATGGAGAATAAATTACTTATTCACCCCTACAGATGATCCCTCTAGGCGTGGGGACACGTTGGCAGCATGGGTGCAGGAAAGCCTGCTTTGCTGCTACCTATGCTGTACCTGGCCGGTGAATAAACAGATTTCATACTCCAGGACTCTCAATCTGGCATTTTTATAATCACTAAACAGACACAAATATATTATAAAAAAAAAGAAAGAAAAGAAGCTGAGCACTCAGACTTGTTTCCAATCACACTTTGGAAACACCGTGGGGGAAAAAAAAAAAGGATTTAAACTCTGACAAAGTGAGAATGTAGAGCAGATGGCGTCTGTTTTGGCAGCAATAAATGCTGCAGCAGGCCGGCAAAGTTGTAGGACAGAAATCTGTATTGAGCATACACAGAGGCCAGTGTTACGTGCCAAGAGGCTTTTGTTTGTCCAGTAGCAGCTTGGTCGGGTCTCTCCTGAAACATGTCTTTCCTTCTCCAGTATTTCTCCATTATACTACAATGTTCATGCATACCTATGTGCCACATGAGTACATGGATTCATGTGTTAGCCTAATAGAAATTTCATTTCATAAACTGCTATTTCTACTTATTAAAGGTCTTTGGGTGAGGGTGAATAATTCCTAGGAGAGTACAAATAATAATCAGCTTTACAGTAATGTTAATTTGATAGCTAAGAATTGATACTATATCTTTAAATTAAAGTCATTTTACTGGGATTAACAGCTCTCCAGGCTGTCAGGTAATATACAAACATTTACTGATAAATGCTTTCTGCTGTCGTCTGCAGAATCAGCAAGGCCAGGTTATAGGAAATGAGCTAGATAAATGAGACACAGACTCATTAGGCAGCCAAAAGACCCATGTCTACTAAGGACTATATTTCAACATTGTAGAGATTAACATATTGGTAATTTAGTTTTGTATATTTATTTCAGCAGGAAATCATGATAGATTTTTGTCCATTAGTGAGAAAATAGTAAACCTAATGTATTTTCCAATAAACAAAACCCACGTTGCCAGTCAATGCAGACTTAAAATGAAGTAATATTACCTCCAGTGCAGACTAAATCATTAATACAAAATTTTACATTGTATCTTTGCATTAAACAATGCAGATACAAAACTGAGCTCCCATTGTTGTTTTCAATAATTTTTTTTTACGATATTAAGGTTAAAATACAACTGGCAAATATTGCAAGGGAGAAACTACCACAATTTCAGTGTGTAAACTGGGATACAGAGTCTACAAACAATAGGGTACCAAATTCTGAAGCCATTTCAAAATCATTGGAACTTTTGAGATTTCATTGGACTCTGACAAGACACCACTTCCAGGCTGCTGTATTGTTTTTTTAAAATGTGTTATGCTCCTCACCTACAATGTGCAGGATCAAGCCCCAAGCTGTGGGCCTGTACAGTTTGGAAGAAATTTGAAGAATGGAGGCAGAAATCCCAAACTCTTAGCAACATAACTTGCCTGCTTTTAATAGCCTATATTCCCATTAACTGAATGAAAAGCATGTACTACAATCAACCCAGCTCTTCTCCCCAATTCAAATTCAAGAGCTTTATAAAATTCAAACCCCAAGAGTTTTAAACATTGCTATGAAAACCACATCTCCTTGCTCTGCTTTTCATGGTACCAGTCTTTGTAAAACTGCACCCATTCATAAACAAACACTTGCTGCACTCTCTCAGAAGAGTAAATCAGCTACATTGTTTGCATTTTGTCATGATCATAGTGTCAGCATATGAAGGTATGTTTGTGAAGGTATTCATTTGTCCACTGCAAAGAAAAAGGCAAGTCTTTTCATTAATTATGCATATTTAAAAGTTTTTCTTAAACTAGAATTAGCCTAGTCACTGTCTAATCTCCAGCACAAGATATTTCCCTCCCAAATCATTTTCCGTTTCTCTACTATGTCCAAATAAAAGCATGGAAATGACTATGTGTAATTTTATAGAAAAATAAAACAGAATAACTGCAGAATACACAAATGAGTCATAGTAAGACACTTAGGGATAGCAGCAATATTTTGAAAAATAAACTCATTTTTAGGGAAGCAGAAAATAATTTCTTAACCTTCGTTGTTTTTGAAATAACTATAAGACTGGCATCCACTGCTAAATGCTTCATACTCAGCAAAGCAGCTACTCCCATGCCCAGACAATGCTTAGCTTTCAATATGCTGTCCTCTTACTACAGTAATTCAATTACTAACCATTATACTGTATGTAGATAAATTCACTGAGCTGGTCCTCCCCCTTTAGGCTGTTGGGGAGGGAGAAAAATATCTGTAAAATAGGTAAATCTACCGCATGGTGCTTTACCCCAGGAAACATCTACCTCAGAGGTGTGCTGTGTACAAGTTATTTTCAGACTGCCAATTCCTTGCTCCTCGTCTTTTTAAAACGATGCCATGGTGCTTACCATTACACCACTGTGGCTGGGGTTTATTTTACACTGTTAACTGGATCGAGTTACATTTTAAGGGCCAGATTCTGAATTCCATTATACCAATGTCAATCTGGAGTAAAATCTGGTTGTCCGCTTTCATTGGGCATCAAATATTATGCTATAGTTTCATTTGTTGTTATGCTTAGAGTGCTGAAGACAATAAAACTATACAGGTTATATTGTACTGTAGATGGCTGGAGGACGACGGTGCCATTTTGGGACAACTTTTGCAGTTTCAGAATTTTTTATTCCACATTGGAACGAAACCAAAAGCTTTCAAAAGTTTTCTCAGAACAGAATTTTGTTGAAATGGATGATTTTAGCCTGAAAAGCCAAGGCTTTTTATTGGAATTGGTCAGCAGTGAACAGAGAGCCCTGAATCTCAAACACCATCCCAGTAGAAATTTCATTGTTTCAATGAAACTGCACATTTAGATGAAATTTCATTTAATCCAAAATGTTCTGACCAGCTCTAGATTTTTGAGCAGGAGCCATTTGATTGGTAGTTCACAAAAGCCATTGGAGGACACAGACCCTGCCCCACAAGGCTAGATTGATTCACATTTGTCAGTGGCTGAACTAGGTCACTGAGGATCTAAGTTAATTTCTCTTGTCAGAAGAGACACCAACCAGGATTGGTTTACAGCAACCCAGGCTTCTAGACACCTCATGACATGGGGAACCTCTCGTTGTGTCCAACTCTAGAGTATTAAGAGCCAACCCACAAAAGAACCTACCACTAAGCTGCTGAGGAGCCTGCCACCACTCATCTTTGGGCATAGTGGGGTGCAACAGGATGGCCCAGTCTTCCCACTATGAGCAATGGTAAAAACAGCAGCAGGGTCCTCTTTCCCTGCCTCCCCACCCCTTAGCAGCAGCAGGGGCACCTCCTCTCCCTCACAGAGAGGCAGCAGAAATGGCTGTAGAGAGCCCTTCACAGTGTTTACCTCAGATATATCTACCTGGGGGGGTGGGGGAGGAGGCTAGGTCCAGCTTCCTCCTCTGGCCACAAACAGAGTCATCTGCTGGGTTGCTGTTGGCAGTGCTCCCTGAAGCACTGGGTCGTGGTGTTATCATCCAGGAGCAGACAGGCCTGAGACAGTTCACATCTTTTTGAGCTATTGTTCCTGGCTGTTCGAATACTCAGACGTACGTACATCATTGCATCAATTGATCTCTGGTCACATCTTAAAGCTTTTGCATCCAAGAGGGCTAGAAACTTACCTTATTAAAATGGAAGACAAGATTCTGATGTAACCCTGTGACTCCAGGAGCTGGGGCCCTAACCTATAATGGCTATGCCTTAAGATAGTCTTTTCACTAGCACTCACCAGTCTGTTGCAGTTGCTGTGCTCTAAAGTTCTTGGCCAGGATTTGCAGTCACCTTAGAAATTCAGCTGCCCAGTTCCCATCCAAATTCCTAAGGTGGTTTTGCAAAAATCAGCCCTTGGTTTTATTTCTTTGCTGACTAGCAGTCATCAAGCCACTATCACAAGGAAGCTTTGGAAATGATCTCTGGTAGTTATTACAAATGTATTCACAGTGAATTTAACTGATAAATTCACTAAGCCATTAATATAATTGTGTCACTCAGCATATGATATCAGATTGCAAGACTGGCAGGAAAAGACAACATTGATTTATGAACGGGAGCTATTTCAATCATTTAGACAAAATAAAATGCATCCTCCTTCACAAAGTCAGGGTTTTTCCATTACATTTGAAGTGGCATTACCAATTGGTAATACACCAAAGCAAAGGATGTTTCCTGTAATAAATGACAGCTGTTTTTAAGACATAAGCAGAAGTTGTCAGTAAAAGTTGAGATACAAGTTAGGATTAATTTGCATGATGGCAGTGGTGAGTTTTATGAATATTAAGAAACCTCTTGTTTCTTAAAAAATGCCATTGTGTTGGAAAACATTAATGATCAATAGCCCTAAAAGAGGGTGAAGTTCATAGAATCATAAGAACATAAGAATGGTCAGACCAAAGGTACATCTATCCCAGGATCCTGTCTTCTGACAGTGGCCAATGCCAGATGCCCCAGAGGGAATGAACAGATCAGGTAAATCATCAGGTGATCTATTCCCTGTATCTCATTCCCAGCTTCTGGCAAACAGAGGCCAGGGACACCATCGGTGCACATCCTGGCTAATAGCCATTGATGGATCTATCCTCCATGAATTTATCTGGTTCTTTTTTGAACATAGGACTGGAAAGGACCTTGAGAGGTCTCCTAGTCCAGTCCCCTGCACTAAAGGCAGTACCATCAGGATTATAGGCAGCAGTTTACTTGTCAGTTTCTGTGTAGTTTAGTATAGTATATCTATTTAAAATTGCACCAGAACCTCACTAATCTGGCTTCTGTCAACAGAATGAAAAATTGGTACCGTTTCCACCTTCCAGCAAATGTTAAACAGCATATTCTGTACGAGTGAGATCCCACATTTGTATAGGTTCTGACCTACAAACCCTAAGTAGACTGGGTTCTTCCTAGCTGAAGGACCAACACACGCTCCCTGACCTGCTCCCACAGCAGAGATCACACTGTCCTACCAAGCGAGGGGACTGCTGTCAGAATGTTCTCTCTGAGAGCCCCTTTCCTTTGGAGTGCTCTCCTCCACCCTGGTC
The DNA here is from genome assembly GCF_965140235.1 of Caretta caretta. Classification (NCBI taxonomy): domain Eukaryota; kingdom Metazoa; phylum Chordata; order Testudines; family Cheloniidae; genus Caretta; species Caretta caretta. Next base: position 47,447,790 of record NC_134216.1, on the reverse strand, counting down.
TGAAATAGCTCAAACTTGCTGACATTCCAGGCATGCTGCCATTTAAGCAGCATTGGAAAGAGATTGATGCAGCTGGGGATGGGAATTTGGTTTGGGGGAAGAGTGTGATGTGGGAATTTTAATTTATATTGGGTCTACTGAATAGTCAGATGTAGTTGGAGTGACGCAAGGGAGGGGAAGAAGGTGGTCCACTGCTATTCCGATTGCTTGGGTAAATTTACTTTCTTGTGTTTTTAAACTGACATCAAGGGTGCACAAAGCTCTGGCTGGATGTTCTCTGGAGTGGAGTTTTGAAATGTAAATAGAGTATTTGGACATGCAGGTTATGAAATAAAGCAGAGCCCCCTTACCTCAAGTTATATCCTTACACTAACTCCCTCTGGCAGCATTTATGCCCTTCCATTTATATTTCAACATGTAAACATCTAGGGTGGCTTTTCAAGAATGCTCTACATTTATCAGTGGGACCAAATTTCAAAAGAGCTTAGCCCCCAGCAGTTTCCATTGATAGCAAATGGGAATTACAGGGTGAAGAACTTCTTTTAAAATCTGGTTCTTGGTGCCCTTAGATTTACCTCACGCATTTCTTAAGTGTCCAGTAAATTCAGCATATGAGGCCTTCTGCAGCCCCCAGACTTAAGTTATCTATTGTGATGCTACTCTTCTGGTCCACATGTCCTCATTTTCTAAGGAGGACTGTCATTTGATCTAAAATCGATGATTTTAAGCAAAAAAGTAGAATGCACAAAATGACATGAAAAAACATACCTGACTGCATCAATGTAAAAAAACACTGGCAAAGACTATATGTAGGCAAAATAAATATTTTATTGGTTTAATATTCTTGGTTTTAGAAAATCAGCCCTTACGTGCGTCTTCCAAACACATTCATAAATCTTTCAGATAAGCCTTTTTATAGAATATTGTTATACCTTAACAATTCTTTGATTGAGACTGACACAATATAAACATTTTTAATAGCTGGAAATGACAAAGGCACAAAGGAGAATCCCGGCAACATTCAGACATTGTGTTACACATCCACTAAATGTCCATCTGACCACAAAAAAAAAAAGAAAAGAAAAACCAACAACACATATGAACCCCATTTAATTCCAATTTTATCCATTGGAAAAAATACATTTTCATGGCCTAAGCTACAATACAACCAGTGAAGGGTGTGTGGGGGGGTTAATTTACTTCAATCTCCCCATAATACAACCAAGGTCACCCATCCACTCCAAGTCGCACATCCCCATTACTTTTCCAAGAGCAGTCTTTTTATTGTATTTTGCTTAATAAAAGACAGAAAAGAACTTCTCTTGATATAACCGAGAAGTAGTCAACACATACACCTAGACAGTGTTTAACATAAGGCACATTTCCAAGGAGGGGGAGGACTAGTAAGGAAGCAAAATAAAGTTATCTTCTGCACAAAGATAAAGCTTTCAGTGTAAGAACTTTAAGTAGTTTTAGGTAACCTCATATCATTCTACCACTCTGCTAGTAGTAACCTCCCCAAGAGTTAATAGAAATTTTTACAACAGAATTTTTCTTCTTTTGAAGTGGCACTAAGTAACAGCAGTGGAAACAATTATTGGTTGTTTCAAGCTCTCAAAGTGAATCAGTTATTGCACAGTAAATACCTCATAGAGGTCAGTGTTTTTTATTTAAAAAAGCTAGGCTGAAGATGTAGTTATTTATAAATTGGTTAGATCAAGTTTCATGACACACCTCTCCACAAAGAAATGAACTACACACAAATTAACAATAGGGACGTACAAATAAATATTAGGTCTTTCAAATGGCCATAGTTTTCTTGATAGTTTATGGAAAGTAGTAAACTAAGCAAAGTTTCTAAATCACTATATATGGACTCAAGAAGAAAAAATAAGGAATGCATCATAGAAATAAGCATTGTATACAGTAGCCTATCTCAGAAGCTGTAGAGAAGCCCAAGTACATAAACAGATGCCTTCACCAGTGTACATCATCCAAGAGCAGAATTCCACAGCTTTGCTGGTCCACATGCCTACCCTTCGGAGAAAGAAAAGGCAATGAAATATCTACAATTTAAGAGCAAGACTAGATTCATGAAGGAGCATGACACAGTGGTGTCCCTTTAAAACTTGCCAATTGCTTAGATAACTAAACATGTATATTTATTTAGATAGCCTTTATTTGCAATAGTCAAGGTATGCTCTACAGTGAAAACACAGCTGCATAAGCGAGCACTGCAGATACTGAAGTAAGGACGTTACATATTAAGTAAAATTGACAGGTTTAAGGGCCATCACTATCAGACGGCTGGAGTTTTCAAAGCCATCTAACAGATTTAGGCATATATCTTTCATCCAATTTTAATTAAACTTCAACTGAGCTGATGTAGTTTAGGTTTCAGGGGAGAAGAGCAATGTAAGACTTAATTTTCTTGTGGCTGTATAAAAGGATTTTATATTTTAACTGTGCAAGAATCCTTAAAAGTGAATCTAACACTTAAAAATACAAATATTCTATTTTAATGAAAAATTCTTCTGCAGCCAGTTGTTCCATTTCAGTAAGTTAAATTAATCAATCCAGCAAAATTCAAAATAATTACCTGTAGTACCTGTTTCATGGCTCTGTATCTTGCTTTGCATTAGCAGATCTACTTGGGGATGATACAGCTGCTAACAATCCACTTACTATTTCCCGTCTGATTTCACCAACAATAGATTCTTTGATCTAAAAAAAAAAAAAGATTAAACGGAGTTATAAGGTCATTAAGTTATACACAGCTCTGCAGAGGGTAAAACTGCACAGTACAGTAGATTAGATATTAGCTGCATGTCCTAGGATCCACAGTAGCAATGAATGTTTTTAAACAATACAGATGGAAAAGAGTCTGTATTGCAAAATAAGACGATCTGAATTTAAAGACTCTGAAAAATCATTGCGTTGTAGACTAAGTAGCTTTCCAGACAGTTTATATTTATATTTGTTTATATCTAGGGTTACCAGTTTTAGGTTAAAAACTGATAAAATCCTGACTACCTACAATTGTGAGAATAGAATTTTAGTAAATATGCATTGAAAACACCCTAAATGGAGCAATCTTTACAGTGTAAATAGATCTCTGGAGAAGGTCCGCAAGATCTAAAGACACCTCTATCCCCGATCCCCACTCCAATTCATTAAGTAGTTCACCTAAATGGTGGGCGGGGCTTTGGCTAGGATCATGATTTAATATAAATCAAGGAAACAAATTTACAATATTCATGAGGGTTTATTTTTAGCAGAGAAACACCTGCCCATTCACATTACCAGTTTGCCATTGGAATACTACTTATGCTGGCAAAGGCTATTTCACATAATTTCTATTAAAATCTGTTAATTAGGCTTACATATAAAAATTTAAAGGTGATTTAATGCTAGTAAGATCCCAGTTGGAGATGGGGAGGAGCAGAAAATGAGCAGATCACTACAGGCTTCAGTAAAGGAAAAGAAGGAGACCATGATGAGCAGACAAGGTGGTACTACTACAGCAGTGTATTACACGGATCTGACATGAATTAAAAAAAAATGTAAGGCTGAAAGACTTAGTCTCCATGCCAGTTAATCTCTTGGTGCCTCTTCTGAGACTACTCACTAGTGCCAATAGTAGTGGCTATTTTGTATTATATAATACACAAGCATGTAGGGACAGAATCAGACAGGCTACCGAATAGCCAAAAGGTTGCAACAGTTTTTGGTCACTACCAAACTGAGCTAGATTTGAACAGGAGACACAGAAGGAAAGACTCCATCTCACATAACCAGTCAATTCCCTGAGCCATCTAATGTACTAATATTCCATTCATTCAAATGGGGTGCTTATAGGATGTCAAACTTCATTAAAGTACAATTTCATTAAGATTCTCCCACACCAGGGTACAGTCAAATAAAAATCATCATCCTAAAAACCAGCTTCTTTAATTTTGTTAAACAACATGCAGAATAATAAAGGGCCCATTTTCACTTCTTACAATGCTGCGATCTAAGAGTCAAGAAGTAAGCACTGTATGTGATATTTCAGTGGAGGCAAGACTGTACTTTCATCAAACAAGACAAGTAGTGTTCAGTACTTTGACATTTAACATTGCTGAATTCCTTTCTGTGGGAGTGAGTTCATTTACTCAGAGCTAGCAGTTAAGGTGTTTTTTTTTTTTAAAACAGTAAATAGTTATTGGTCAAAGCTCCCATACACCACAGTCCACCCAAGCATATTCTGAAACACTACATACTTTCTCCTTCCCCAACATGAGATCATGTGGCTATACAGAAGGGGCGGCCTTATTTAATAAGCAATGGGTTTAGTATTTGTGAAGGGGCATACCAAGAATGCATACTAATAGATTTCCTTTCCTTCTCCAACAAAAAAAGAATTCCAGTGCGAACAATGGAGTTACACAAGGATGACACTTTTCAGTTTGTGGTCATTTTAATGCTTATGAAATGGAAAGATTCTCATGAATGGTATTCAGTAGCATTTGCAGACTCTGCAAAAAACTTCCAGACACCCCTATGCCAATCCACCTAAATCCTGACCTTCAAAACAGTTCCAATTTTGGGCCTGAATCTCTCCTGAGTAGGCTGCTAAAACGGTTAAACTGTGTGGCAACTTTGTTATGTGTTCAAACATCACCTGTGGAGTGAATGCAGGCCAACTAAGTCAACATATTTGAATCTTAGTCTTCAGAACTAAAAGGCTATTGCACCGAATGTTCAGAAGCCTCAGAAAACTCAGACAAATGCCATGAATCTCTCCTCAGAGTGTACATCTTTTTTTATTTCCTATCACCTAAAAGATTTAAAGAGAAACTTCCACACTGAAGTACATTTGAAAAGAACATTTCCTGAAACAACAGCATACTTTGACTCCATTTTTCTTTGTTTCCTGGACTACTCTTACATACTGTTTGAATTATAACTTTCTCCTTCCTCTCTCAGCTTCTTCTTCTGCAACATCTGGCCATGATATCATAATCCCACATATGACATTACAGTTGGTTGCCGAAAGAACCATAGAGATGTCACAAATGCAACATTAGGGCTTCTTTGGAAGACCAAATGTAGAACGGTAAAATGGGCTGCCTGGTCTCTACCTGGTCCTGTCACCTGAATCAAGTAGGCAGTTTCCAGAACTTCTCTCACCTTTCCTTGAGCTACTCTAATGGATGCCATTAAAAAACAAAACAAACAAAGCCATTTACCACACAGTTACTTCCTATTCTATGTAGAGGCGTAAATGGTAGTATCTCAACCTCCCTGGTGCAATGGCAGGAAGCAAATGTCTACTTCTTAGCACTCATCACAGATACAAGGATGCAATCAATCACTCCAGGTGTACCTCACTAACAGCCACGTTGGGAAACCCATACTCACATTGCATAGGGCCACACTCTACAAATAGTCCCAGTTGCTTCAGTGGGGCTACTCATGGGTGTAAGGTACTATTTAGGGTGAGCAAGGGTATTGAAAGCTGGACTCGTCTGTTTGACGCACTGCCAAGTGTTTTCCATATTAGCTAAGCTAGATGTATCCTGTTGTAACATTAGTACTTCACTCAATTTTAACACTGGTGTCCAGCCATTGTACTGCAGTTTTCTCTCTCTTTTCTTTGTCTAGTTAGGCAGTTACCCAGATCTAAACAGATTAAATTCCTTCAGTCTCTTCTCAAACTAGAGGTCATGCTCTCAAGAACATGTATTATATCATTTACCATTCTGTGCTCCATTTTACAGTGTAAGCATTCCTGCCCATCTAAGTTTAATGGCACAGAAAAATTCTGGGTGTTTGAAAACTTCAAGGATTCTTTATTTTCATTGTTTAGTTTTTCTACCAGAGCACAAAGTTTCAGTGCTTTTGTGGAGAACTGAGGGAGCTCAGAACTTAGCCTATTTAAGTATGAATAAGGGGGGGCCTCATGCTCCTTTACCCTCCCCGCTCCCTCCCAAAGTCTGGTAGCATAGCTAGGATTGCAATGTGACCCCACTTCTGTCTGTTTCTCCACCTGTAAAATGGGATTATTATTTACTTGCCTGCTTCACAGTGGTGGGGTGAAGGATATTTAATATTTTCACAGTGCTTTGAAGATGTAAAGCGATCTAACAGTGCTATCTGCATTGTGGGTGGCAACACAGGGGAAGGAGGGTGGTGGAAGGCAATTGCCCTAGGGCTGCTACTTTTCCTTCCACACAGGTAGGTGGAGCTAAACTGGCCTGCCTGAGGAAGTAATTTGTACAACTGTACTATGTATAGAGCTGGATCAGATTACTTCCCCACCCCCAACATCCTGGAGCAACTGGGGACCAGGTATTAGGCTGAGGCTCAGAGAGTCACAATTTGGTTGTGGTGTGCTCCTGGGACAGCACAACTGCATGCTGCTCTTTCTCAGGGTTCACGGCAAAGCCACAATTGAGCCTTAAGTGACCTGCTGAAGGCCAGTGAGTCATTTTCAGAGCTGGGATTAAAACTTTCTGGTTCCCATTCCTGTGCTCAGTGCACAGAGCGAAAAGTCCACATTCCCACAGGAGCACTTCTGGGAGAAAAATATTTGATTTCCTTTTCCCTGGTATTTTCGGTGTCATGAAATTTGAACTATCATGGCCAGTTACATGCAATTAAGAAAATATGTCACTGTCCTATTTTAAAACCAAACCTGCAGAAGAATGTGGCAACCAACCCCCCCTTTCTTTCACAGACAACAGATAACTGGTCCAAACACATACACACAGATGGGGATCACTATAATGGTTCAGAAGAGCTGGAGTCATTTGTTCTGACCACAGTTCACTCCAGTCACACTCCTAGAACTAGCAATGGTTTTGCGGGAGGGGCAGGGAAAGAGGTAGAGAGTAATCTCCTTAAAATTTACTGTTGAGACCTTTTGGCTACAATGTTTCATCAATAAATTAACCCCAAATAGCCCTTACTGCCAGATGAACTTCAGAGAGAAACACCTTCCAGTGTAATTTTAGTTTGAAGTCTGACATGCTTTCAATGCTACCAAGCAGAGGCCCTGAGGGGCTCTTCCTTACCATCCCCTTGGTACTAACCAGTTATCCTTTATGTGCTCTAGAACACTGGTTCTCAAAGCCGGTCTGCCACTTGTTCGGGGAAAGCTCCTGGCGGGCCAGACCGATTTGTTTACCTACCGCGTCCGCAGGTTCGGCCGATCGCGGCTCCCACTGGCCGCAGTTCGCCGCTCCAGGCCAATGGGGGCTGTGGGAAGTGGCGCAGGCCGAGGGACATGCTGGCTGCCCTTCCCGCAGCCCCCATTGGCTGGGCACAGCGAACCGCGGCCAGTGGGAGCTGCGATCGGCCAAACCTGCGGACGCGGCAGGTAAACAAACCAGCCTGGCCCGCCAGGAGCTTTCCCTGAACAAGTGGCGGACCAGCTTTGAGAACCACTGCTCTAGAAGGTGCTGTTAACTGTTTTTCTCAGATATAACAAATAATTATGATTCAACCCATTGGTGGCTGACAGCAGGTCCACTGCTGCAGGCTCCAGTGAGTTTGCAGGGAGGGCAGGGGAGAGGATCCTGCTTCCCAGTGCCAAAGAGTTAAGTGCAGTACAACTAAAACCTCAACTAAGCAACATTTTAAAAACCCAGGACCCCAGTAGACTGACCATGTTTTCTCACCTCCCGTATGACTTGCTGCAGCTCCTCGTTCTCCACACTTCTGTGAAATTCATCCACTGAAGGCAAAAGAGGTACTTTTTCAAGTTTTTGTTCCACCTCTGATTTGGAGTCTACAGACTCCTCAGAGCACTCAGCTTGCTGCCCAGTGCCTGCTCTTGCCGGCGGGGTGGGCGTTAAGGCAACAGATGCTCGGTATAACTTCTTGCTTTGGGTCTTGGATTTTCCAGTCAGCTCCGATGAGTTTACAGCAGCTTTTCTACTTGTGTGACTGGAGCACACTGAAGAAGAATCTGAGTTTCCATGAGAGAACACCGACTCTGATCCCTCTGCTGGAAGAGTTTCCAAACCAAACTCTCCCAGTCCCAACTCTGACTTCAGAAACGACTGCTCTCGAATAAGTTCAGAGACCTAGGAGTGCAGAGAAACCAGTTTGTCTTATTTCCCCTTGTATTTTCTATAATGACTTAAGACAACAACAACTAGAAAAATGGTACTCACTGGTGTGTTGCCTGTGCACCTCACAGGCAACACCAATTCACACTGTTCTGCAGAACGACATAAGTCATGTGCAGACAGGACTCTCCCTATTTTTCTTATGTATTCAGTCACTTAGTCATTCCATGATATGTACATGCTTTGCCTTTGTGACTGCAACCAAGGATCATAAGGAATAATCTTCTATTTAAAGCCAAACTAAATAAAAATGACTGCAGTGCTGCAAACCACTGACTTTTGTAACAATGGATGCACCCAGTCAAAGCTGATGAAAAATATCCATAAGTCTTGAATGGTTTCTCCCCCGAGTAAAGCAACTGAAAGATGCCTATGTTTCTGCAAATTCTGGAAAGCTTTCTTATGAAGTCTGTTATAGTTCTATTTGTCTAAATCTAAATAAATTAATGACAAAAAGGGTACTTATTCAAGGTTCCTGGAACTGCAAATAACTGACCATAGCATAAAAGAGAAGTACTGCAGCAACCTCACCATGTGCCAACAATAGCTAGCCAATCCCAAGGAACACCTGCCCTCCACACATCTCTCCTAAAACGTAAGTTAGATCATGCAAATACTTACGTACATGGGTTTCTTTGATCACCTGAGCAGTGCCACTGTTTTCAACAGGACTACTCACGTAGGTAAGTGCTTGCAGGATCAGGCCTCTAATAAATATTAAACCTGTCCCACCTTTCTTAAGAAAGCCTTTTCTAACAATGTTTAAAACAAAATTACTTACTGGTTCCATTACGTTCAGTGGAGAAAAGCATGACAGATTATCAGTACTTCGGCTGCCATACATGCCCTGGAATATTAAGCAAAATTAGTATATTGAGGTTTGTTTTTTTAAGCTGTCAAATGTTAATAAATATATTGCGTAGTAAGAAACATTCTGAAGAAGTAAAAACATGGAAATCAGGACACATATAAAGCTGGTTAAAGAGGGTCTTTTCAGTCATTTTAAAAGCAGGCCTTTTTCTATGAGAGGTTTTAAAATATATGTATATTTATAATACTCCAAGACTTTAAATTTGGCTTTGGATCACAGTAATCTCAGTTTTTCCTGTGCTTCAAAAATTTCTCCATGACAGAGTCCCACAGAGGAGGATCTGGCCTGTGTCCCTGCGGCTCCTGCACACAGACCTTCTATAACAACATTAAAAAGAAGAGGAGTACTTGTGGCACCTTAGAGACTAACAAATTTATTCAAGCATAAGCTTTCGTGAGCTACAGCTCACTTCATCGGATGCATACAGTGGAAAATATAGTGGGGAGATTTTATATACACAGAAAACATGAAACAATGGGTGTTACCATACAGACTGTAACAAGAGTGATCAGGAAAGGTGAGCTATTACCAGCAGGAGAGTGGGGGGGAGTGGGGAACCTTTTGTAGTGATAATTAAGGTGGGCCATTTCAAGCAGTTTACAAGAACAGTAGGAGGGGAAATAAACAAGGGGAAATAGTTTTACTTTGTGTAATGACACATCCACTCCCATTCTTTATTCAAGCCTAAGTTAATTGTATCCAGTTTGCAAATTAATTCCAATTCAGCAGTCTCTCATTGGAGTCTGTTTTTGAAGTTTTTTTGTTGAAGAATTGCCACTTTTAGGTCTGTAATCGAATGACCAAAGAGATTGAAGTCTTCTCCGACTGGTTTTTTGAATGTTATAATTCTTGACGTCTGATTTGTGTCCATTTATTCTTTTACGTAGAGATTTTCCAGTTTGGGCAATGTACATGGCAGAGGGGTCTTGTAAACTGCTGGAAATGGCCCACCTTGATGATCACTACAAAAGGCTCCCCCCGCTCTCCTGCTGGTAATAGCTCACCTTTCCTGATCACTCTTGTTACAGTCTGTATGGTAACACCCATTGTTTCATGTTCTCTGTGTATATAAAATCTCCCACTATATTTTCCACTGTATACATCCGATGAAGTGAGCTGTAGCTCAAAAAAGCTTATGCTCGAATAAATTTGTTAGTCTCTAAGGTGCCACAAGTCCTCCTTTTCTTTTTACGGACACAGACTAACATGGCTGCTACTCTGAAACCCATAACAACATTGGCTGTGAGAGGTAAGAGAAACTGTCAGAGACTATGACATTCTCATCAGTGCCATGGTCTGAGATGGAGTGGCAGAAGCAGACACACAAGAGTACTTTGTTGAGAGGGTGGGGAAAGAGGGAGAATTAAAGAAAAGACGAGACATGAAACAGTTTCTCTCCTACCCCACTGACACACACGTGTATGTCTCTTTTCTTTCCCAGAAGAATGTTTGTGTTACTAGTGCTTCCTTAATTGTTGAGTAGGGGTACATATATAGTTTGTAGGATGGTGGCAAAAGAGGAGCAATAAAAGGAAGCAAAGCAGAGACAGAGAAGGGGAAGGAAACCAGAAGAAAGGTGGCACAATGAAAAGCAGAGACAAATTTGCATCTATGTCCAGTCCTTCATTCACTGGGGGGGCAACACTAGCGGTAGCAAACTCGACCTCTTTGAGGCATAAGTATGCACCTCCTGTTGCTCTCTACAATGACTTTTGGCTAGCAAAGGAGCAGCGTGGATGAACTCCTGAGGGAACAACTCCAGTCCCTAGGGGTGCAGTGATGCATGATGGTTACGGTTGTGGGAGTTCAGGTAGATTTCTTGGGTGGGGATTGAAGAAAACAGGAGAAAGAAGAATGGCAGAAGTGAAGTGGTGTGAAAGCCCAGGGTGTGAGAACAAGATCTGCACAGCTAGGTGTTAACAGTTTAGCCTCAAAGTGGGGAACACTGTATTTTAGTTTGTTTTCCCTGAACTTGGACTTCCTCTTCAAATTTGAAAGACCCCCTGACAGATAACAATGAAGTGTCACTTCTGAACTAAACTAAAAACACACCTCCAAGATTCAACAGATTATTTTCCCAACTAGTCAAGGAAAATATTCAAAGCTTTGGTTGGAGACTATTTTGATTTCCAAGTTGGTATCTTCTGCCCTGTAAAGGAGACCTTGTGGTTTACTTCAGCATGCAATTAAAGTAAATGCGCTGCTAAGATATATGAATACTTATTGCAGAGCAACACGCACTGTGAGCGTCTGAGGTCTGTAAGGTGAAGACATATGTAAAGTTCTAAGCTGTTCCTCCAGAGCAAGTAGACGTTCCTCTAACTGCATTTCTAGCTCCTGTAGCTCCATGCGGACCGATTTTCTCAAACTCTGGAGTTGATCAGCTTCGTATCTATATGCAGGTAAATGATAAAGAACAACAGTATTCTGTTAGCCAAGAGCCATAATCCATCACATCCTCTGAAGCACCATGGCAGTAAGGACACCAGAATCCACGATGCACCTCAGTACTGAATGATGCTCTTTCACAGGAAACCTGCTGCCACCCGAGTAGTAGTGAAGGGGAAGGGAGCAAAAGGATAAATTCAAAGAGAAAACTTATGTCAGTGGCCATCTGTAAAAGAGAGGGGGGTTGGCTGCCACATTCCTTTTCTGCATAACAGAGATGTGTTCCACAAGTTTCAAATTAAATTCAATATAAGTCAAGCATATGGAGTTTAGACGTTTATACACATTTTTTTAAATGGATTCGTTTCAAAATTAAAAAAAAACAACAACAACATCATGATCAAAATTTATTTCTCCCGCCTGGTTCTCTCTTCACAAGCAGTGGTAGCAACAGGGTCAAGAGGCCATTATCAACAGGCAAACTGCTTGTGAATTTAATTAGTTTTGAATTAGGCAAGTCAAGAGCTGCCCTAAATGTGTGAAGTAGATGAGCAATATTTAAAACTGTTCCAGATCAGCTGGATGAAGCTCTTATTGAAATCCATGGTCAGGACAGTTAAACATTGCCAAAATAATTTTTAAACTGCACGTGGCAGCTGGGGGTTGAAAGAACATCTGAACACTTTGCAATATATTTATTTCTGTATAAAGGGGGGAGAGAAAAATATCTAAACCAAAAACATTTAACCTAAAAAAATTACAAGTGGCCTTTGATAAAAGCTCATTAAAACTCACAACTATCAAAAACACGCAGGGGAGTGAGACAAGGGTTCTGCTGACTGGTGCAAAAGGCGGACCAGAAAAACCAGAAGAGAAGAATTACAGGCATGGGGATGGGGAGATAGCAACCAAAATGTGAGAGAAAATTCAGGCCTTGTCCTGCTGAATGGCAAGTCAATGAGAAAATTGCCTTTAACTTCAATGGGAACAGGAGCAGGTCCCTATCATATAATAGTTTCTGTTGGACCAAATAAGTTTAGATGTGTGCTTATTTTCTCTTTTTTTTAAAAAAAAACCCATAAACAATTATATTTACCTTTCTTCTTCCGTCATGTGCTGATAAACTGTTGTTTGCTGACGCAACATAGTCAACTCCAAATCCATCATTTGTGTTCTAAACAGGTTTAGACTCTGCCTCACAACCTGTAGTTCCTGAAAAGTATTCTAGAAAGGTATGAACAAGAAGGTGTCACACACAGAATTTTGTTTATAGGCCCTGATCCTACAATTGAATCCACACAGGTGGACCTCCACCCGCATGCAGAGCTCCACTGACTTTCACACAAAGGCCCACCCACAGGTTGCATGACTGGAGTCACAGGCTGAAGTAGTTAAGACACAGAAAAGCAGCCAGTTTAAAAAACTACTGAGAAATTTGGGCTTAACTTTTAGTGTCTGACCCTGCAGACACTCACTCCCATGAATAACTTTCAACATGAATCCCATTCCACTCACTTATAAGACTACTCGTATTAAAAAAAATTACATACATGAGTGTTTGTGAGATTGGGCCCCTATTTGTAAGCTCTTTAGAGCAGTGCCTGTGTCATTATAGAATCATAGGACTTGAAGGGACCTCAAGAGGTCACCTAGTCCAGTTCCCTGCACTCAACATAGAACTAAGTATTATCTAGACCATCCCTAATAGGCATTTGTCTAACCTGCTCTTAAAAATCTCCAGTGATGGAGATTCCACAACCTCCCTAGGCAATTTATTCCAGGGCTTAACCACTCTGACAGTGAGGAAGTTTTTCCTAATGTCCAACCTAAACCTCCCTTGCTGCAATTTAAGCCCATTGCTTCTTGTACTATCCTCAGAGGCTAACAAGAACAATTTTTCTCCCTCCTCCTTGTAACAACCTTTTATGTACTTGAAAACTGTTATGTCCCCTCCCAGTCTCCTCTTCCCCAGACTAAACAAACTCATTTTTTCAATCTTCCCTCATAGCTCATGTTTTCTAGACCTTTAATCATTTTTGTTGCTCTTCTCTGGTCTTTCTCCAATTTGTCCACATCTTCCTGAAACTTGGCGCCCAGAACTGGACACAATACTCCAGCTGAGGCCTAATCAAAGCGGTACAGAGGGGAAGAATTACTTCTTGTGTCTTGCTTACAACACTACTGCTAATACATCCCAGAATGATGTTTACTTTTTTTGCAACAGCGTTACACTGTTGATTTATATTTAGCTTGTGATCCACTATGATGCCCAGATTCCTTTCTGCAGTACTCCTTCCTAGGCAGTGATTTCCCATTTTGTACGTGTGCAACTGATTATTCCTTCCTAAGTGGAGTACTTTGCATTTGTCCTTATTGAATTTCATCCTATTTACTTCAGACCATTTCTCCAGTTTACCCAGATCATTTTGAATTTTAATCCTATCCTCCAAAGCATTTGCAAACCCTCCCAGCTCAGTATTATCCACAAACATTATGGCATTATCTAAATCACTGATGAAGATATTGAACAGAACCGGACCCAGAACCAATCCCTACAGGACCCCACTCGATATCCCGTTCCAGCTAGGTTGTGAACCACTGATAACTACCCTCTGGGAATGATTTTCCAACCAGTTATAGTAGCCCCATCTAGATTGTATTTCCCTACTTTGTTTATGATAAGGTCATGCAAGACAGTAAGTATCAAAAGCTGTACTAAAGTTAAGATATACCACATCTAATGCTTCCCCGCTATCCACAAGGCTTGTTACCCTGTCAAAGAAAGCTATTAAGTTGGTTTGACACAATATGTTGTCGACATATCCATGCCAATTGTTACTTATCTTATTATCTTCTAGGTGTCTGCAAATTGATTGCTTAATTATTTGCTCTATTATCTTTCCAGGTACTGAAGTTAAGCTGACTGGTCTATAACTACCGGGGTTGTCCTTATTTCCCTTTTGACAGATTGGCACTATATTTCCAGTCCTCTGGACTTTCATCCATCTTCCATGATTTTTAAAGATAATCGCTAATGGCTCAGATATCTCTTCACTCAGCTCCTTGAGTATTTTAGGGTGTATTTCATCGGGCCTTGGTGACTTGTGTCTGTACAGTACACAGCACATTCAGGGTACTACTAAAATATTACTAGTTATTAATAAAAACAAATGTACTGTTCCTTACTTCATACAGAGGTAGAATGGATGATCTGTGAGTACTGTAGGAGCCAACAGCAAGATCGTGTCCTCTCATCGCAGGGTACTAAATAAATAATAAAAAAGACAAACCACTGTAATTGAAAACACCAGTAAGACAATTTTACAAATCAATCCTCATGCACTCAGACACTACAGTGACGGACAGCAGTACAGAATCCTAAAAGAGAAGATCAGCTGTGCAGAGTCTGAGAAGGAAATTAAAACATGCAGCACCAGTCAAACAACAACGCCTTTGTGGCAATACGTGCTCTACAACTGATATAATTACAGTGAAAGGGGGTTTTGATGTGAGGGGGGCATGCAGAACAGCTTTCAAAGAGGAGAGAGATGGGACATCATTGAAGCATGTTTTCCTGTAGACTCAGTACCAGCAAAGCGTTGAATTAAAACTTGAGATAGAAAAATAACCATGTCGCAGTTATCATGTTGGCCGCAGGAAACAGGAAGGAAGGCTAGGTTTGGGCCTATATCATTTGTTTAACGTCTTTGACGTTTAAGTAGTTCTGACTGACCTGCTAATGCAGAATAAAAATGGATTACAAGCAACTACCACCTCTAGGGCTCCAAAGAGGATTTGTATAAACAAACAAAAACAGGGCACCATTTTCACATCATGATCACATAGACCTTCACTGTGCAGATTTGCCCTTTTTGTATTTTATGTCAACCTGTTGCTGGCATCCAAAGGTCCCCACCTTCATAATTTTTCAGAAAACCACTTCTCTTTGTTTTGCTGCATCCAGGAATGGAGCAGCAAGGCAGAATTTGCAAAGTGTTACATGTACACACATGCTGCAGTTGAAAACAACTGCACATAGGTGAAGCATTTGAGAAAAAATGTGGTTTGTCCAATGTAATTCTGAGAGAGTTCAAAGGCCAACTGACATGCCATAGAAAATCTGAAATACATTGTAAGAGGAGGTTTGCTTAAACATGAGCATTATAAGGTTTTAGTCCTTCTCTTCCCCACCCTCTGGAATTTATCTGTTCTTCTTTATCCCTGACCCGAAGTTGCAATCTAGTGTTTGGAACTTTTCAGGCATCTTCGCAGCAATTACTTGTCATATGACAGAGGACAACTTTGTACAAAGAATAAAGAGAAGCAGACAAATTCTCATACAAACATGTCCAGTAATAATACTGATGGAGTGAAATATAGTAATCAGGATAGAGACTCTGGCCTGGCTGAGAATATGCTTGGTGTGGGATTGGGATGGGTGGGTGTCAGACCCTATCTACATTAGGATATTTTACAAAAATTATTCCCACTGATGCTCATTTGCATCAGCTGATCTGGTGTTCGCACCAGTAAGAATCCTGCTAAAGACATGGCTCCAGTGGCTTCTTCTTCACCAGGGTTAGTTAACATGATGGTGAGAAGACTGTAGTGCTTCCATAGCCTTGTCTATACATGCTTTCACTGGAAGGAATTTCTCTGTAAAATTCTCAATCTAGACATGAGGTCCGAGTCTGAAAACACGTACTACCAGCACAGTGCTTATAGTGCTGAGCAGTCCCAGTGGTTTGAAAGTCAATATAGTCAGCCCTATGCCAAGACTGGGTGCTAAATTTTGACAAATGGCAACCACAAAAGGATCAACAACTTCATTATCATTCATCAATTCCACTGGTACCCACACATGTACTAGGCACTTTTGACAGACAGAACTCCTCATCCCTGTGCCAAGGAGCATACAGACTGAGGTCCTGGACGTGCAACAGTGTGCACGCAAATTGATGCCCTGCCCCGCATCAAACCCATCAAAATGAATGGGGCTCCACAGGGGCATAAGAATCCACCCACAAACATCACATTAGAGGAATGGGGTCCAACACCCTGATCTTGCAACTGCTCTGACCATGCAGATTCCAATGCCCAGGCAGAGCAGGGCCAAAGTTAGCCAGCAAAGAGGATATCAAGCCAGAGAGAAGGTGGAGAAGGAAGGATATGAATAAGACTATGAGGTTAATCAGCAAGGGCTAGTGCCTGGCATAACTTGGTAAAGAGTGGGTTTTACATTTTAATGTATATATTCTGAGTAATCAGATGTCCAAGCTGGCTAGTTTCACGTATGCATTACGGCAAAAGTGGGTCTTAACCAGGGACTTTAATGGGAAGAGTGAAGCATCTTGTGGATCGTCTGGGGACCGGAACAGTGTTCCACGTAAAGGGATGGCACAAATGGACAGATAGAGATGTCTGGGAGATACAGGGACTAATGGAGTATTGAGGCTGGTGGAGCAGAAAGGATGGAGAATGTAAAAAAGAAAATGTTGGCTAACTGAAGGCATGGAGTGAAGAAGAGGGAATTAAGCAGATCCTTGAAGGTGAGGACAATAATGTGTAAAATAAAATAAAATCTGAGCAAGTCTAAGTTAGACAACACAGTTCATTTTTTCACAATTTCACAAAGTACGATCATCATTGTGTCAACTGCATTAAGGAAAGCCAGTAAAAGCAAAGCCAGCTGGGGGTTGGAGAGATGATCTTACGCAGAAGTTCATAAATAACATCAAATTAACCCTGCACAAAATGTCACATTTTGGAGCATCATGTTACACCTTGATTTATTTGACAGAACACACATGGGATAAATCTAGGTCACATTTAAGACTAGATTAACATTTTGCATTGACTTCAACAGCAACAACCACCAAAAAAAACCCCTTTTGACCGCAGCTCTGAATTTGATTTTCTCTTACCCGAGAGAGATTCTGCAGAGAGTTGCGGATATCATGCAGGACTCTGCGCAACTGCATTTCAACAGTAGAGGGCGGGTTAATGGCATGAGGCCGATGAGGATATCCAGCATGCCTTGGAGAGTAGGGGCATCCAAAAGCAGAAGCTAGTGCACTGCAGGAAGATCCTGAGATGCTTGGGATGCTATGGTTGCTCAATGTTCTCATATGTTCACACAACGGCCTGTCTTGCCAATCAGAAGGAATAGAGTGGAGAGAACATGTTGACTGAGATGTGTGTGCTGGTATGGACAACGGGCAGCTCTGTAATTTGTTGTGACTGGATTCATTCACTGACCTGTTCAGCCCACTCTGGGAAGTTTCTTTTTTCATGGGTGAAGGGGCAATGAACAGCGTGGTTTTACAGGTAGGCGGACTGTCATTTGTCTTGGTCACTGATTTCTTGTCCTCATCCACCGGTTTCTCTTCCCCTTCGGGTGTATACTTGTAGGTGAAAGAAGGGGGACTGCACAAAGTCTCTTTTCCTGGAGATAACCGGACATTTACAGAAGAGACAACTCTCACAGGATTCAGTAATGTAGTAGGGAGGGATTGGGACCGCCTCAGAGGATAACCTGATCCGGCAAACTGGTGTCTCTGCTTTAAGAGGAGGAGATCTTTTGACGTGAGTAGAGTGCGCCCTACTCTGGAATCAGAAGTGCTGCTGATCTTCATCTGGGCTCTTTGCAAAGCAACATTAACCCTGTCCACAGCAGAAGGGGATGAAATGCTGCTTTCAATGGATGCCATTGATCTGAGAATATGGTGTGTTTGGTACTGAGGAAATTCGCATTCACTGCTTTTGTCCAGATCACTCTCATCACTGCCTTCCTCTAGTAATTCAGATTCCTTCTGCTGAGTGGAAACCTCTTCACTTTCTGTATTGGAATTCCCTTGACCCATATCTGATGTCTGAGTCTGCTTGCTTTTACTACCTTGGCTCTCATCAGATACATGTTCCATGATTTTCTCAACATCTCCTGTTCTGTTCTTAGAAGGTACTTCAACTTCTATGAGGAGAAATTCCTCCTTTTCCTCAAACTCATTGAAATCCATCTGTTCTTCGGCTATTGGTGTCTTAATCTCCTCACCAAGCGACTTCACTGTTGTTTCACTGTCACAGCTGTCAGCGCTGCTTCCCATAGCCTGCAAAGACTCATGAACCTGTGAAAGGCAAAGCAGAGATAGGAGAAATGCCAAAGGAAGTGAGAGAACACTAAGAATACAACTTCTATCTTAATAAAATTCAGGCTAGTGACAGAGAAAGTCCATACTTCTGGGGGAAAATAATCCTAAATACAGGTATTCAATGGGAGGGAGAAATCTGGGAATCACTAATGCTGAAAGAACTATATTGGAGAGGAAGTTAAACAGGAGTATATAATGAGATATGACACTGAAACAGGCCAAGGCAAATACAATAAAATAGATGTTACAAAGCATGTGAGCCAGGGTCCTTTCTATACAACTTTATAATATTACGTTCCATTCTAGATACCTCATTGCCAGAAATATAAAATGAAGGTAGATCGGAGAGAAAGAGCAAAGTAATTTGGGGGCTCCAGGGACTTATAAAGAAAAATATTAGAACATAGCAAATACATATATTTTAGGTAAATGATGACTATGGGGGATCAGCGTGTCCAGATATGATGCCACTGGTATCTGAAGGTTCTTATTCAACACCGATACCCGAAGGTGATAATTGTCTTGGAAATATCTAGGTATACAGAAGGGGTACACACCAACGAGTGAGAGGAATTATTAGATGAGAGCACTTGGTGTCACTTTGAGGTATGGGATGAAATTAAGAATGGGAAAATTTAGGCTGAACACATATTTCATTTATTTAAGAACACACAAAAAATCCCAGTACTGTTACATGACTTGGAACCATCAAGCTTTGAGGAGGGGGTTGGACTAGATGACCTCCTGAAGTCCCTTCCAACCCTGATATTCTATGATTCTATGAAGTTCCACATGTTACGAGCCCCGGGGTGGGCCAACTACGGCCCATGGGTTGCATCCAGCCTGTCAGACCTTTTGATCCAGCCCTCGAACTCTCACCGGGGAGCAGAGTCGGGGCTTACCCCACTCCTGCTGGGGAGTGGGGTCAGGGGCTTGCCCTGCTCCACATGTGCCATGGCTCCGCGAGGCTCCCGGAAGCAGTGGCATGTCCCGTCTCTGGCTCCTACACATGGGGGCAGCAAGGGGGCTCCACATGCTGCCCTCACCCCAAGTGCTGGCTCTGCAGCTCCCATTGGCTGCGGTACCCGGCCAGTGGGAGCTGCAAGGGTGGCACCTGCAGACAGGGTGGCGCACAGAGCCACCTGGCCAGTGCCGCACCGCCACATAGAAGCCAGAGCGGGAACATGCCACTGCTTCTGGTAAGCACAGCCTGGAGCCTGCACCCCGACTTCCTCCCATGCCCCAATCCCCTGCCCCAGCCCTGATCCCCCTCCTGGCCTCCAAACCCCTCAGTCCCAGCCCAGAGCACCCTCCTGTACCCCAAACCCTTCATCCCCAGCCCCACCCCAGAGCCCGCACCCCCAGCCGGAGCCCTCACCCCCCTCACACACACCAACACTCTGCTCCAGTCCAGAGCCCCCTCCTGCACCCTGAACCCTGCATTTCTGTCCCCACCCTGGAACTCACACCCCCAACCCAGAGTCTGAATCCCCTGCCCCACCCCAACCCCTGGCCTCATCCTGGAGCCCCCTCCCATATTCTGAACCCCTATGCTCCACCCACAGCCTCCTCCTGCACCCCAAACCCCTCATCCCTGGTCCTACCCCAGAGCCCTCACCCCCTCCTACACCCCAACCACCAATTTCATGAGCATTCATGACCCACCATACCATTTCCATACCCAGATGTGGCCCTCAGGCCAACAAGTTTGCCCAGCCCTGTGCTAGCCTATGTAACTCTTTGGAATTTACCACTGTTAACCTTATCCTCCCTTCCTCTCCCTCTCACTGTTCAATCATGCTCACTTGTGAATCCTGTCTTAAATTAGATTGTAAGCTTTCATGGCAGGATCTGTGTCTGCATATGCATTTGAACAGACCATAGATACAATGGGGGCTCCCAATCCTAACTGGGACCTTTGGATACTACTGTAATATAATAAATAATAATAAAAAGGAATAGCAGCAAAAGTGAGTTCCATTAGACTGTAGAATGGTTCCCCTAGGGAAGTGATACCAGACAATGGGGCTTCTACATTTAAAAGCTAGATTGGACAAGACACTAGGACAAATGTGTATAGGGTACAATCGGGGGCTTGCCATGGCACTGGTATTAGAAGACCCAAGAATTTTTTTCCAATCTCTGATTTCTATTGCTCTGCACCACCATAAAGATTCTATCGATTTGTTTACTATTACAAGATCATTTATGGGAGTATATCAGGCAATAATATCCATCTCCACTTTGTCCTAAACAGAATTTTCAGCCACAAGCTTCATACTCATAGGTATTAATCTCTTTGTTGCTTCTGTTAAACTAATGTAACTTACAAAGTTTGCAGAGCTGTCTGTCTACTGTTATACCAAGCAGGGGTATTCTATCTGCTACCCAAGATCCATAAACCTGAAAATCCTGGATGCCCCATCATCTCAGGCATTGGCACCTTGACAGCGGGATTGTCTGGCTATGTAGTCTCCCTCCTCAGGCCCTACGCTACCAGTACTCCTAACTATCTTCGAGACGCCACTGACTTCCTGAGGAAACAACAATCCATCGGTGATGTTCCTGAAAACACCATCCTAGCCACTATGATGCAGAAGCCCTCTACACCAACATTCCACACAAAGATGGACTACAAGCTATCAGGAACAGTATCCCCGATAATGTCACGGCAAACCTGATGGCTGAACTTTGTGACTTTGTCCTCACCTATAACTATTTCACATTTGGAAAAAATGTATACCTTCAAATCAGCGGCACTGCTATGGGTTCCCGCATGGCCCCACAGTATGCCAACATATTTATGGCGGCCTTAGAACAACGCTTCCTCAGCTCTTGTCCCCTAATGCCCCTGTTCTACTTGCGCTACATTGATGACATCTTCATCATCTGGACCCATGGAAAAGAAGCCCTTGAGGAATTCCACCATGATTTTGACAATTTCTATCCCACCATCAACCTCAGCCTGGACCAATCCACACAAGAGATCCACTTCCTGGACGCTACAGTGCTAATAAGCAACTACAATATCCACCTGCTGAAGTAAAGAAACAGAGTGACAGAGCCAGAAGAGTACCCAGAAGTCACCTACTACAGGACAAGCCCAACAAAGAAAATAACAGAACGCCACTAGCCATCACCTTCAGCCCCCAACTAAAACCTCTCCAACGCATCATCAAGGATCTACAACCTATCCTGAAGGACGACCCATCACTCTCACAGATCCTGGGAGACAGGCCAGTCCTCGCTTACAGACAGCCCCCCAACCTGAATCAAATAATCACCAGCAACCACACACCACACAACAAAAACACTAACCCAGGAACCTATCCTTGCAACAAAGCCCATTGCCAACTGTGTCCACATATCTATTCAGAGGATACCATCATAGGGCCTAATCACATCAGCCACACTATCAGAGGCTCATTCACCTGTACATCTACCAATGTGATATATGCCATCATGTGCCAGCAATGCCCCTCTGCCATGTACACTGGCCAAACCGGACAGTCTCTACGTAAAAGAATAAACGGACACAAATCAGACATCAAGAATTATAACATTCATAAACCAGTCGGAGAACACTTCAATCTCTCTGGTCACTCGATTACAGACCTAAAAGTGGCAATTCTTCCAAAAAAAAAAAAAAAACGTCAAAAACAGACTCCAACGAGAGACTGCTGAATTGGAATTAATTTGCAAACTGGACACCATTAACTTAGGCTTGAATAAAGACTGGGAGTGGATGTGTCATTACACAAAGTAAAATATTTCCCCATGTTTATTTTTCCCCCCTACTGTTCCTCACAGGTTCTTGTCAAGTACTGGAAATGGCCCACCTTAATTATCACTACAAAAGGCTTCCCCCACCACCACTCTCCTGCTTGCAGTAGCTCACCTTAAGTGATCACTCTCGTTATAGTGCGTATGGTAACACCCATTGTTTCATGTTCTTTATGTATATAAATCTCCCCACTATATTTTCCACAGCATGCATCCAATGAAGTGAGCTGTAGCTCATGAAAGCTCATGCTCAAATAAATTTGTTCGTCTCTAAGGTGCCACAAGTACTCCTTTTCTATTTGCGGATACAGACTAACACGGCTGCTACTCTGAAACCTGTTATACCTTATTCATCCACAAGTCATCTCCACAATCTTAAAATTGTTGGAAGGAGAATCCCTCCAATTTCCTTTTGATAGAAGAAGTCCTTGATATACCCCTTCAAAACAACCCAAAGGAATGCAACATCTGCCTCGGAAATCTTTATTTTAGAATTTGGAGGAGTGGGAAATGTATTGGCAGCTCCAATTTTTTCAGTTTGCTCTTCTATTTCAAAGGAGCTGTTAGAGTAAGTTATTTAACAGTAGATGGCACTAATTACCATGATTTTAGAAAACAATCTCTACCCATTTTTATTCCTTGAGACTTTTTTTTTCCCCAAGTCCTCTCCCCAGCTGCCAAGCTCTCACTTTCTTCTTATATTAGCCTAACTACTCACCCAGATTTTTTCATTCAACTATGTACTTGGTTGAAATAAAACAGCGAAGGCAACAGTCTAAACATTCCATAGCACAAACTAATACTGTCTCATTCACCATAATTTCTTGATGTACCCATTAAAACAAGTAAAATAGAAAACAAAATATAGTTCATTTTTCTAATGAACACAGACAACCATCACTACTGGGTCCCATCTAGGCCACTAAGAACTTCGTTACAACATGGTTTTATTTAGTAGGAGTACATGGGACCTTAGACAAGTTTTATAACTAGTTTGAAGATCAGCACAGACCAGGAATGATTTACTCTTACTCTAACATAAAAGCACTGACTTCAGTCAATTTACTCTTGATTTACCCCAGTGAGGTGGAAAAATAGCCATCAATATAGGAAAACTGAATGATTAGCAGAAAAAAAACATATTGTCCTATTTATACTAATCTTTTCTCACTGGATATTATGAAAGAAGGGGAAGCAGTTTTAAAGGTTCAGCCAGTGAGCAAAGGTTTACCAAAAATCAGTGAACAAGAAATATTGAACGTAAAGCTTATCCCAGGTCCCAAATCATTCAGATCAGATTATCCATCTAGAAGACTTCAAAAAAAGTCAATGCAAAGCTACAAAAGGAGAGCAGGCAAGTCCAGTCTTGAAATGGAAAATCCTGTCAGGATCCAGGACTGATAAAACAAAACAAAAATAGTATCACAATAATCAGCCACTTCTCCAACCACAATGTTATCATCATTGTTTAGTATTTGTATTACTGTAGCCTCTAGAGGTACATCTACACAGCTAGCAGCAGCCCACAGCAGTGAGCTCCCCAGCTTGGCTCAACAGACTTGGGCTCGCACTATGGCACTAAAAATAGCTGCATGGATATCCCCTTCCCTAGCCTTCAGAGCCCAAGCCACAATGTCTACACAGCTAGTTTTAGCAAGCTCCACAAGTCCAAGTCTGCTGACCCAGGCTTGGAGGCTCACTGCCGTGAGCTGCGTAGATACCCTCAGAGCCCTAGTCATGGACCAGGAACTCATTGTGCTAGAATCTATGAGCAGCTTACCTGAAGGTGACTAAGCGAAAAGCAATCCATAGATGAATCTTCAGCAAAGCCACTGCTATCAGAATGCTGACTAGCAGTTCGCAATAGTTGGTCTGTAAAGAAAAACGAAGAAACTATGGTAAGTTTGAGATAGATTTGGCAATTTCCTGCAATATCCTTGGGAGATTTTATTGAATTAAAATTTATCTAACTTTTAGGGTCCATTGTATTAAATTAATGGTTTATGTACCATTGTGGGCTGGGATTGTATTTAACCTCTCTAGGAGGGAGACGGGGTGTAACCCTGGGAAGTGGTATAAATGTCAAAGGATATTGAACAATGTGCCAGGCAAGAATGGGTTTTTGGGACAAACAGGGTCAAGTGCTTTTCATGGGACTTTCTAGAGGGAGGCGATTACAAATGCCCCACCTTCCTCCGGTTATGCAAAAACCCAGCCTTTTGAAGCTATGCCCTGAGGAGAGGATCATTGCCTGCTGATTATGGAATTTCAAGATCAAAGGCAAGACTAACCTATTCATGGGTGTGCTTGTTCTGAGCTCAAGTGGTTATGAGCTGGTAAGCCACAGAAAAAAACCCTTTGTGGGGTCTGAAAGACTAACTCCTGCCAGAGCCCTTGTTGGAGCTGGGGAGCCTGGCCTGTCTAGGCATTCTGGCTTGCTAGGAATATCACAGGGTAGCCAAAGAACTGTGCTGCCTTCACACCCAGGTAGGGGGAAGAAAGATGCGGGTCTCTGCCCAAGAGAGGTGATGGCTGAGGAGCCAGGAGCCAAGAGCGGGTGTCCTTGCTGGACCACAGAGGAGGGAACTGTGACAAAGTTTATATACAGAGACTTTTAAATCAAAGCACATTAACTTTATGCTATGCTGAGATACCAAGACAACAGATGCCTTTGAAAGCTATAAATAGAATGGTCCCATTTCCAAATCATCCATCACAAAAAGCAAAATTTGGTGGCAACATGTGGGGTTTTTTTTTTGTTTTGTTTTGTTTTTTTTTGGGGGGGGCGATTGCTTTGAAACACGAGAAAGTACAAAAGGCTCTCTCAAAATGTCCTACTTGGGAAATGTTGACTAGCCGTGGGATACTGGCCATCTTTTACATTTGCCTTACCCGTGTTCGAGCGTGGCGAAAGAAAATTGCATTATGCTGCTGCTACTAACCCCTTACTTCCTCCAAGGTTCCTTCCCCAAAGCTGAGCCAGTGGCCACCCAGATACGCATGCAGTCAGTGCTCCAGTGGTTTGCTGCACTTCCCCCCTCCCACCCAACAGCTGCAGCAGATGGCAGGGCTGTTCCCTCCTCCAGTGAAGGGGGAAAGGGGACACCACATGAGACCACTAGCCTCTGCCAGCCTATCTCCCAGTCTAGAACGGACTGCAGGGAGCTGAGGGCAATAAACAGTCATAACTTCACATTACGTCAGGGATCAGAAAAGGCCACACATACACTAGGCCTTTGCAAGTGGTTGTCAGACCTCTGAAAAAAGCCAGAGAATTAGATTTTGTTTTTATCCCTGACAGGCTCAGAGTCCACATGCAAAATGTAGCCTGAGAAAATGCCCCTGAAAACATGACAATCAGGGGATCAGTCTAAGCACAAAGAGTGAGATCCTCATCCCTGTTCCCCTGCCTCATCCCCATTCCCTTTACTCTAGGTAAGATGGCTGGAATAGCATAAAGGGGGCTCTAAAAGCCCTGGTTCCACCCATGGAAAGATTCTCCTGTTACAGGAACTCCAAAGGCAGCCATAAGACTGCCTGCCAAAGATACCTTCACAAGCCCTAGCATTTTAGATGTTTTGGAGGCAGGTGTTGACTGCAGGCTTGCAGCATGAGATACTGCAGAGATTTCAGGTAGCAACAGTGCCTAGTGGGCATTCTGAAGAGACCACTGTTACTTAGACAGGCCCACAGGCCCCTTCAGCCTTTGGAGAAATCCAGGATGTGCAAGCATGGCTTAATGTTACTGTAGCCCCTACCCTGACCCATGGGCTGAGAGTTCAGTACCGTGCCTCTTAGGGTATGCCTACACAGCAATAAAATACCCATGGCTGGCCCGGGTCAGCTGCCTCAGGCTTGCGAGACTTGGGCTGCGGAGCTGTAAAATTGCTGTGTAAGTATTTGGGCATGAACTCTTGGACGCCATGAGGGTAACTTAGAACGGCAAGTTTTGCAGCAGACACCCATTGTACATTTCACAATAACACTCCTATAGTACAGAACTTTATACATCTATGAAGTCATGCTGCCTAAGATGGAGGCGTATATAATACATATATAGTAAAAACTTTGAGGACCAAACAGCAGTATCACTAATTGACATATTTTCCCCAAAATATTCAATAAGGAATTAAAGCACCTGCATTCTTCTATCTGCAAAAGAGTGTTCAAAAGATGCTGAAACATAATTGCACGACTAGTTAGCTAACAATAACTATTAATCATTGTTGCCTACAAGACAAATTATACTGAAGCGAGGAAAATGTTAACCAAATCAGACTCCATATGCAAATGAAGCATCCCGATTGACTATAGTCAAGATAGTTAAATCCAAAGCAGACTGCAAAGAGTTACAAAGGGATCTCACAGAACTGGGTGACTGGGAAACAATATGGCAGATGAAATTCAATGGCGATAAATGCAAAGTAATGCATATTGGAAAACATAATCCCAACTATACATATAAAATGATGGGGTCTAAATTAGCTGTTACCACTCAAGAAAGAGATCTTAGAGTCATTGTGGATAGTTCTCTGAAAACATCCACGCAATGTGCAGCAGCAGTCAAAAAAGCTAACAATTTTGGGAATCATTAGGAAAGGCATAGCTAAGACAGAAAATATCATATTGCCTCTATATAAAGATGTGGGCATACCATGGATTGAATAATGCATGCAGTTCTGTTTGCCCCATATCAAAAAAGATATATTGGAATTGGAAAAAAGTTCAAAAAAGGGCAACAAAAATGATTAGGGGTATGGAACAACTTCCATATGAGGAGAGAATAATAAAACTGGGACTTTTCAGCTTGGAAAAGAGATGACTAAGGGGGGAATATGATAGAAGTCTATAAAATCATGACTGGTGTGGAGAAAATAAATAAGGAAGTGTTATTTACTTTTTCTCATAACACAAGAACTAGGGGTCACCAAATGAAATTAATAGGCAGCAAGTTTAAAACAAATAAAGGAAGTATTTCTTCACACAATGCACAGTCAACCTGTGGAACTCTTTGCCAGGGGATATTGTGAAGACCAAGACAACAAGAGGGTACAAAAATGAACTAGATAAATTCATGGAGGATAGGTCCATCAATGACTATTAGCCAGGATGGGCGGGTGTTCAAAACCATGCTCTGAAGCGTCCCTAGCTTCTGTTTGCCTGAAGTTGGGAATGGCTGACAGGGGATGGATCATTTGATGATTACCTGTTCTGTTCATTCCCTCTGAAGCACCTGGCATTGGCCACTGTCGGAAAACAGGATACTGAGCTAGATGGACCACTGGTCTAACCCAGTATGGCCATTCTTATGTTCTTATAGAGCTGCTTATGAACTTCAGAGCTATAGTGCACAGATTCCTAATATTTCAGGTAAAGACATTCCCCAATATGTGTACTGTTTCTTGTTTGAGGAAGTTGTATTGCCTCTCATGACAATAAATCTTTATGACCCTCAAAGCCTAATTCTGCTTATTGTGCATAGATCCCAAATCCCGGGTTCTAGCGAGGGTCCGGTGTACTTTAAATCACTTTCTGTTACATCACATTTTTGCATCTGCTTCAGCATCCCTCAGCTACTACTACTTTGGAGGTGGGGGGGAGGAACACACCTCTTTTCCACATTTCACCTGTGTTGACAATTTCACAAATGTGTTTAATTGTGGGGGGACATTTTGAGGTTAATCAGGCAAGGCATTTTTAATAGACAGGATAACTTTTATCCAAGGATGAATCAGTATTACTCTACTTTTCCTTACACCAAAAAAACCACACCTTATCTCTATTCCCTTTATGTACCAAAAACACGCATCTGCCATACTGTGTACGCAGTAAAGATATTAAGAAAGGGTGCTGTTAGTATTCGAGTTACATGATTTTGGCTCTGGTCCATAATAGAAATATTATCAGCTACTATGCTGGGCTATGCAGATGTACAAAGGTACCTTCCTCACAACTGCATATGGGCTTCTGATAAAGATTCAGAGACTCTCCTCCCTTTCCACCATTTTGGAGCACATATTTGGCTCATACAGGTTAGAAAAAGGTGCAAAGGACCCACTGAGCTAGACAGATCATGGACAAAATGGCACAGACCCCAGGCAACAGAGAGTTTTCCTGGAAGAGGGACAATCACACAAGGTGCCTGCAACCCATGTTCCACAATCAGGACTGCAGGTGTCCAACTCAGCCCCAAAAAAAGGGCAGTGCTGGCTCATGAAGGGCATGCCTGGATGTCGAAAATGTGCACTGCCTCTGTCATAAAGCTTAATGTAAAGCTACCTTCCATTACAGAACACAAGGGAGCATGACACTTCACCTGCCCTCCACCAAGGTTAATGCCCTCTGGATTCAGTGGCCTCCCACATGCTTAGATTGGTGTAATTTGTACCAGCCAGAGGAAGTCAGTCAAGCCCATTCCATCTCCTCTGTTTGCATTGTAGCATAGGCATCATCTCTTCAGAAAGTTTGACAAAGACCTCTTCCCCAACAGACTGCAAGAGGCCATAAGGAGATTATGAAAGGGAAACTGGGAAGAGCAGGAGCCAGCCAAGATGAAGAGATAAAGTGGAACACTTAACACACTTTCCAACTAAACTAGGAAAGGAATGAATGCACCCTCCCTGCACTGCATGGCTGGTGTGATATTAAAAAACAAAATCATTTAAACCATTAAAATATTCAAAATATGCCAGTGCAATTTATGCATTCAAAAACATTTAGGCCGACAAAACTTTGAAGAAAAGAGAATATAGGAGTCCCTGATTTATAAGCATGTCTGCATTTGATGGGTGCACAG
This sequence comes from Caretta caretta, assembly GCF_965140235.1. Taxonomy (NCBI): domain Eukaryota; kingdom Metazoa; phylum Chordata; order Testudines; family Cheloniidae; genus Caretta; species Caretta caretta. The sequence goes on along the minus strand of NC_134216.1, from coordinate 47,418,687 downwards.
CACGGTAATTAACAAATAGTGGAATAACTAACTACGCTCTACTTTACCCTACTTGCCTCTCAACCAGCTAGGATTCTCATCATGCCAACAGTCCAGTCAACTAAAGGCAACTTACCTAAACATCAGAATAGTATTTCTCTATCATCTGCCCGAGTTTGTGCATCTGGCAGAGAAAAGAAGAAGCAGTGCATTGAATCTGTTTATTAACATCTAGCAATATTTGGGTTACTTGTTGCAATGCTTTGCATCATGGATACCACTAAACCCAAATGCAATAAGCTTTTATATCAATATTTCAGATTTGGGTGGGAGGTGCCTACTTATGGGGACCTAAGAGTACTCTCACCTCGGTGCTTCCTTTTTCCCATTTGGTACTCTGCTGACTCTGCCTGGAAGAGGAGCTCAGATCACTGTCTACAGCCAAATATGCACTACACAGTGACAGCAGGGGACACCGCTACCATAAGCCGTGACAAGTCTTCCCTCAAGGAAAGTGAAGGGGCGTCATAGCATGTGGAGGACATGAGCATGAACTCCCCCAAATAGCTGGCTAATTTCAGGCCTCTCTTTCTGTAGATATGTACGTGTGTACACACTCCCACCTGCCCTACCTGGAGCAGTAAATATCAAATGAATTAACAGTGGTATTGCCATTAATGTGTACTACTAGCCCATAACTATGGCCTTCATTTTCAAGAGTTATTCGTGATTTTGCCTGCCAAACTTGAGACATCTTGAAGGGGTCTGATTTTTGGCAGCTGGCTGCTCAACTTCTGAAAGTCAGGTACTCCTAAGGAATCACAAGCTTGGTATTCAAAAATCACTAGACCCTGAAAACATAGCACTATGTCTCTTACATCTCAGATGTACAGCCTGTATTTGTGAAGCTCTATTCAGAAGGAGCCGGAAAGAAGTCGCTGTTGCATAAATGCAAGTCATCATTAAATGAAGAATTTTGTTTTCCAGCTAACAAAAGCTTCCTTCCAGCTAACTTTGCAATCGTTTTTTTATATTGGACATTTAGCAGAACTTTATGTTTACAGCACAAAGCAACTGAAGCTCTTCATTTCACTCTACAGTCTCCCTACAAAAACCCCACAAGCAAAACATAGCTACATTTGAATTATGTAATAACAAATGCCAACTCTGAGCATACTGGATAAACTAGTTCAGTACCATTTACAAGACATGACCTAAAAAGTACATTAGGCTGGTCTTACCATGTTAGAGATACTTAGCGTTCTCCATGCAGTGTTTGACAAACTAAGACACTAATAGCAAAACAAAACAATACAACACAACAGCACTCAAGATAGTTAAGTCCCAGGCAGACTGTGAAGAGCTACAAAGGGATCTCTCAAAACTGGGTGACTGGGCAACAAAATGGCAGATGAAATTCAATGTTGATAAATACAAAGTAATGCACGTTGGAAAACATAATCCCAACTATACATATAAAATGATGGGGTCTAAATTAGCTGTTACCACTCAAGAAAGAGATCTTGGAGTCATTGTGGATAGTTCTCTGAAAACATCCACGCAATGTGCAGCGGCAGTCAAAAAAACGAACACAATGTTGGGAATCGTTAAGAAGGGGATAGATAATAGGACAGAAAATAAATATATTGCCTCTATATAAATCCACAGTACGCCCAAATCTTGAATTCTGCATGCAGATGTGGTCGCCACAGCTCAAAAAAGATATACTGGAATTGGAAAAGGATCAGAAAAGGGCAACAAAAATTATTAGGGGTATGGAATGGCTGTCATACGAGGAGAGATAAATCAGACTTTTCAGCTTGAAAAAGGGATGACTGGGGGGGGATATGATAGAGGTCTATAAAATCATGACTGGTGTGGAGAAAGTAAATAAGGAAGTGTTATTTACTCCTTCTCATAACACAAGAACTAGGGGTCACCAAATGAAATTAATAGGCAGCAGGTTTAAAACAAACAAAAGGAAGTAATTTTTCACACAGTGCACAGTCAATCTGTGGAACTCCTTGCCAGAAGATGATGTGAAGGCCAAGACTATAACAGGGTTCAAAAAAGAACTAGATAAATTCATGGAGGATAGGTCCATTAATGGCTATGAGCCAGGATGGGCAGGGATGGTGCCCCTAGCCTCTGTTTGCCAGAAGCTGGGAATGGGCAACAAGGAATGGATCATTTGATGATTACCTATTCTGTTCATTCCCTCTCGGGCACCTGGCATTGGCCACTGTCAGAAGACAGGATACTGGGCTAGATGGACCCTAGCTCTGACCCAGTATGGCCGTTCTCATGTTCTTAATAATTTGCAAGCCACTTTAAAAAATAAGCTTGCCATTTATAATAAAAAAAAACATTAATTTAAAAATGAAATTGTGTGCTAATAGATGACACTGGCTGCTGTAGAATTCAGCATCGTTTAGGCATGTTTTAATAATCGCCAGCCTATTTCAATGGAAAGGAAAAGAACCACCCATTTTTAGTTTAAATACTGTACATTTTACTGTAGACCCTCTTAAAAATGCCTTGGAAACTACAATAAAAAAAAGTCAGAGTAAGCAGCCACAGTCCTCCTTTTGGAAGTACAATGTCATTATAAGTATTTTCTCCTTTTATATCTCAAATTCATAATATTCTGTTCTGAACAGCACCACCCTGGTATGGATAAAGAAATAGCCTTCCAAAAACAAAGACACAAGCCTGCATCTGTGAAGATTACATGTGAAAAATGTATTTCTGTTTGGGTGCTTATGTACAATGAAACCATGCAACTGAAACAGGTTAGTGTATGTTAAAATACTTCACAACAAATACGTTGTAACAAAGAACTAGAGTTTCCACTCAGAGCTGAACTGAGCTAAGGGATCCCTAGCAAGACTAAGGGTATGTCTATAATACCTGCCGGATCGGCGGGCAGCGATCAATCCAGCAGAGGTTGATTTATCGCGTCTAGACTAGATGCAATAAATCGACCCCTGAGTGCTCTCCCATCGACTCTCGTACTCCACCACCGCAAAAAGTGCAGGCAGAGTCAACGGGGGGGGGGGGGGGGGGGTTGCAGCAGTCGACTCACTACAGCGAAGACACCGCGGTGAGTAGGTCTAAGTACATCGATTTCAGCTACATTATTCATGTAGCTGAAGTTGCATAACTTAGATCGATTCCCCCCCCACAGTGTAGACTAGGCCTAGGACTCTTGTTCAGAGACAGCGGCCAAGATTTTTTCCAACGCAACTAGTAGTTTTTGGTGCCTCTGCATTTGTTGAGCACTTGCTCTCTGAAATCAGGCCCCTTGTCTCCATTTGAGCACCCAAAAATCACTAGTCACCTAAAATGCTTCTCTTCTTGAAACTTCACTGAAATTGGTATGGCCTTGTAAGATTCTTACACTAAGACAGTAATGTTTGGAAATAGTCTCAACTTTTATGTTTAAAGTGAAAGTTTCGCTATCATTGTAATAGAGAAGATAAATAGAACTGACCCAACAATCAAATAAAGGTAAATGTTTAACAAAACAGGAAAGTAGATGGCTTGTAGCATGATAATGACACAAAGTCTGCTGAGGTTTGACAGTTATTTTGTATCCTATGTGAAATAAATGTTTAGGCTCAGACTACTTTCTAGCATAGTAGCTGTCCCCATCACAATTAGCACCCTTCTCAGTAGATTCAGCCGAGAATGTGCATAGGCATGGAAAATTAACTATTCTCTCACTTCTATGCAGCTGTTCCCAGAACTGAGCTGAAGCACAGTGGAGGGGCAATATGGTAAAGCATGTACTGCTGTTGCCAATTATACCAGTTTTGTGGCTATCCAGAAGTTTTCCATTGCTGGGGCTGTCTGGCACCTTTCATGAGCACCAAGATTATGCAGGGCTTTGGGCACATTTTTTTCCTGAGGTGAGTGGAGGTCTATATAACACACCTTCAGTTAGAAATAGAAGACTGTTTTTGGTGGGAAAAGTGCAGCTACTAAGGCTTTGAACTTCCTTCAATGTTGGTGAAGACCTGACAAATAGGAAACCCCTTCAAAAAAATCAGATCTCTGCCATACAAACTGCACAGAGCTTTTTACCTGGGGACTGTAGTCAAATATCAACTGTAGCTATAGATAGGTATACCAAACGTGTGTACAATCCTGAGGAAAAAGAAATCAAGATGGGGATACTGTGAAAGAGGTTAGTTACTGACAGAACTTCTGTCACTTTCTCTTTTCCTGTCCTACCTTTCACAATAGCAGACTAGTAGTCAGTGCAACTGTACGTGTATTCTGAGAAAAACTGCAGTACCTATACAGGAAACCATCCTTATTAGGCAGTTTTTAATCTTCAGAGTTCACTTCAAGGTATCCTCAAACATAGTGAATGCACCTTTACGGCTCTTGTTAGAAGACCACCTCATTTTATACAACTTAAATTTGTTAATCTCTTAAATTGTTGCTTTAAACAGATTTCTGCCTCTCTTTAGTTTTTGCTGGGATCAGGCGTCCACGTATACATTCCCTAAAAGAACCATTCACTTAATACATCAGGGTCTAGTCTTTCATTGGTTACAGCTGGAGTCTAAACTTCATTTGCCAGCTTTGCATGAGAAGCAATAACAATGAAAAAATTAATTTAAACTTCTGCCTTGCCCCTCTCCCTGTCCAAAATATAAAATAACGTCATGCAAGATGAAAGCGTGCAACAAATGTGCTACATAATCCAGGTCAGGGAGTCTGCCATCTGAAGAACTAGCACTTCCACCAAGTGCACACAGATTGACCCTTGGTGTAGTCAAAATGCAGACGTAGCATAGCAAATAGTAAAAAACTGGATATATCATACAATTTAGGTTTAAAACAATATAATTTTAGTTTAAATGGGAATCTTATATTACAAGATCTGGATGGGAAAAAAAACATACAAACTCAATCATCATTTCAGTTTCTCTGCGCCATCATCAATGGTACAAAAGTCATAACATTAATTGAGGTTGTAAGGCTGCCTCATCTCCTGAATTTAGGGTGCCACGTTGCAATTACCTTCTGATTTTAAACTTAATTGAAAAGAAGGGCTTCCCCCCCCCTTTTTTTTTGGAGGATTACAACTTAAGTAGTTTTAAATACCCGAGTCAGCACTTCAAGATTCAGAGACACTTTTAGGATTGCCCTGGCTCCGAGGACTAGAAGTCTACTCACCTCTTCTTGAATTGGTCAAGTATAGCTGGTGAGAAGTTGGAAAATGTACTGCTTCTCCCTCTGTGCTTTGAATCTAGAAGAGAGGAGATTTGTATATTTAGTTATACCGGTGGAACGTGTTCCTGCACCTCAGATTGTGTACAGCGTATACAGTTTCAGGGAACCTTTTTTTAATCCACCAGGTCTGCAACAACAAGTAGCAACCGTTATTCTAACGTATCTTATCTTGCAAATTAAAATAATTCTTAAATTTAGCATTGTAAGAGAACTGTAAAAGAATATCAATCTCTGCAACAATGCCTCCAGTTTTGCAAAATAATGCCTCTGTCTCGCCTTACATTAATTCCCATAAACACTAGGTCACCATCCTGTGACATAATAGTCTGTTAATATTGAGAATCTTATCACTCTTTGACACAAGACTAAACTAGTAATTAATTCTATCTTTACCATGGTACATTGCTTTTTCCATTCACATTATTTCATACCCTTTGGGAAATGCAGTTCTTTTTAGCCTCTTGCATAAATAAGAAGCATGATGTGTGAATAAAATACATTTAGGCTGGTCTACACTGGGGGGGGGGGGGAAATCGATCTAAGTTACGCAACTTCAGCTACATGAATAACGTAGCTGAAGTCGACGTACTTAGACCTACTCACTGCAGTGTCTTTGCTGCAGTGAGTCGACTGCTGCCGCTCCCCCGTCGACTCTGCCTGCACCTCTTGCAGCGGTGGAGTACAGGAGTCGATGGGAGAGAGCTCGGGGGTCAATTTATTGCGTCTAGACTAGACGTGATAAATCGACCCCCACTGGATGAATCGCTGCCCACCGATCTGGCAGGTAGTATAGATATACCCTTCGTGTACTGAAACAAGTGGCCATCTTGAAGTAAACACACTACATATAGTGTCATCTTGCAAGGTGTCATCTTGAAATGCTGAGTATTTCACTGCAATATGAGTTTAATGAGTTCTTCTTAGGAGGAACTCAGCTCCTGTCAGGATTGCATCCATTCTTAGCTACACTATTATTCTGAGAAATGCTTCTTGAGTTTCCCAGTACATAAAATGGAAGATAGCATGTTGTAAGCCATGAAGATTCCAAATGGGAAACTTCAAATTACATACCATGGAAAATTAATCCTACTGCTTAGTCCTTTTGCAAAACAGTAATACTTATTGTTAAGTAAACAGTTCTCATGTGACCATTCAAACAATGAAAAGAATATGTTTAAAATCTCAACAGAAAGGCCTTTGTTTTGTTTGAAAGCCCTAATACATTTTCTTTTTTGTATGTAACAAAAGATCCATTAGTTCGCATGCAAGGCTAGACTGTAAAAATAAAACCCCACACTAATGTAGTAGTCTAACTAAATTCAAAATTCACAAGGAGAGAAACTCCCAACTGCATCTGTAGCTAGACTCAGCTAAAAAAAAAAAAAAAAAAAGTACCAATATTTCACACAAAAATTGGTATTTTGCTCTTTTTAAATGTATTTGTCAAAAGCAAAAAAATATATTTACATTGATGTGATCTTTGCTGCAAGAACAAAGCAAAATGCTAAATACATTTTCTCAATTACAGGAGATTCAGGAAGTACTCAGCAGTCTACGGGTCTGCTCTTGACTTCAGTGGGGAAAAGATAGCAGCTCCAACTGACTTCAAATGGGATTAAACTCTACAATAAGAATAGCATCAGATCTGTTCCTCCTGACTGTGTAGACTGTCTCAAGAGGTAAAATAATCATCTTCGCAAATATAGGCTACTGAAAAAGAAGTTCAGGCTATAACTGCATAATATGAAAATGGATATAACGTTTAAAATTATCACGCAAACTATTCCACAAAGATTAGTTAGAGTAAAGCATTGATTCCAAAGGAACTCATCCTTGGGAGGAATTTTCAAATCCTCTAGTTGTCCTTAAATGAGGAACTGGGATTGCATTCTCCTGTTATAATCAATTCCTCAAACAACAACTTGCCCCTATTTGTTAATTAAGTTGGTTGTCTAGAATCCATGACCACATCACTAAGAGACTTTATGGCTGTCTAAAGTATATCCAGCCGCAATGTCAAAAGGAAAAAAATAAATCTTAGAATGAAAAATATGATAATATGATCACAGAAGCTACTATATATTCTTCAGTAACTAAAATGGTTACATTTTAATGTATTCAAGCTATAATCTCTGCTATCACTGTTGAACCATGTTGGAATAACCATTACAGAAATAAGAGTGCCAAGAAGAGAAGACCATTTTTTTTAAAGAGCATTTGATTCCTCTCAGGTTTCACAGATTACTTTAACTCATGATATTCCACACTGAAATATTTATATTATATTTTATTAAGGGAAAAAAAAAAGTCAGTGTCTTTTTAAATAAAGAGATCTTTGTTCGCACTTGACCTGAGTTTACCCACTTCTCAACTTTCACAGGTTGATGCCGAAACTTAAGATGTTAAGTACTGATAAAATTGCCTTGTTTCTGTTTTCTATTAAAATCAGAGCTTGTCTTATGAAACTCCAATTTATTAAAATGGAAACTTCCAGTGTCAAAAGGACTTCTTAAAAGGAATATGGAGATTTTTCAAAACATGAGGTGAAAAACTGGCTCTTTGCTTATTAAAATGACATAGAATACAAATTAAACAACCAGGAGCAATTTGAGCTTTACTTATGAGAAAACAGAAACTGATAAATGATATCAAAGATATAATGTGTTTAGGGGGGAAAAAAACAGTCTAAAGCACTTTGCTCTACCTTTGTCAAAGAGCTTAAGATTCTGAAGGCTGCTGAGCATCTTCAATGCAGCACAGGACCTAAAACACTTTATGGCAGCTCACAAATTGACTTCTTGACTGAGGACCGCAGGTCCAAGTCCTGTGCATTTAATATTTTTGCTCAGCAACATTTTAGGCCCAATGTACATTTACATTTAACCCCAATGTAAGCAAGTGCAACTCCATTTACTTTAACCAAAGCAATGCCACCATTAACGTTTAGATATGAAGTGTTTTAAAAAGTGCCTTGCAGGAAAAAATGAATGCAACACAACTGGCACAATAGCTGATGTTTTAATCTGCTGTAAAGGCAGTTTGTAAAATTCCAGTTATAAGACCACAAGAACGAGATACAAGAAAAGCTATTTCTTCAAAACTCATTAGGCTCAAGTAGCTCACAATCAGCCACCAGTTATTAATTATCAGAAACTGGTCATTTGTATTATCTTTCTTGGCAGCTTTGGCGATGAGAAGTGATTCACTGAAGCAGAACTCAGCAATCCTTTTGAACATTCTAACCTCCATGGGAAGGAACATCCAGAAAGGTCTGAGTGAGGGGCACTGCTGTAATGCATGTAAGGCGTGGCTGGCTGCTGTTTAAAGCACTAATCATAACCAACCTCACTCTTACTCGTCTCTTGGTTTTATCCACCTGTTACCTCTCATTTTATACTTCAATTAGATATAATCTGTACTCGGAAAATAAATTCTTTGTGGCAGGGACTTTTTGTTGCATGTGCCCTTAGCACAGTAGAAGCCTAAATCTAGCATCATGGCCCCGATTCCACCCCCTCAAAGAAAGAGTAAGACTGATTCAACACAGTTCCTGGTATTTTGCAAAATATAGCTACTTGTTTAAGACAAGTTACAAAGCAGGAAATAAATATTTGAATTAAATCGGTTTACTTTTTAAAAAAAATTGAGAACAGTCAGTCTTACAGGCCCTTGGATTGCACTGGTCTTCCAGGAAAGACACCTTGGTTCTCTTCCCTTCTCTTTGTTTCTGATGGCTAGGCTCTGCCTTTCAACTGCCAATCTCCTTTTCATCTTAAATGCCTTCTACCTCCTGACCTTGGCTGAGCTACTGGATCAGAGTTGTGTTTGCAATCCAAGTGTGCTGCCTCGCAACACAAGCCCATTACTCCTTCCCATCTCTTTAGCCAATATTGAAGCTGGAGACAGACCTTAGTGAATCTAATTGGCTAACTGAACAGAGGTTGCTTGAGGGAAATCCTGCTCTGACTCACTCCCACACTGGCTAGCTTTACAGCGACAGCCTTCCTAATGGAGCTGAGAGAGCCTTAGAAAGCATGGGAAGAGCTTCCTTAATATATTTGTCATCTTTCTGATGTGTAGGAATATGTTCCAAACAAAGCTTAGGAAAGAGTGGGTGAAGCATCGCTTCTAATATTGTTTATTGTTCATTGTACCCTCTTTAAAATGCAGGAAAATAAAATTAAAACTACCAGATAACATTCAGTTTTGCCGAAAAAAAATAAGAATCCCTCCTGGGGATTAGAAAGCAGTTGAAATGTATATACTCTTATTGTATAAACAAAAACTCACCACAACTCTGTCCTACCTTTTACTTCATCATGCTAAAACAGCTGTGTTTATGCACTGATAGCCCTGCAAACTATGTCAACTAGAGCTGCACAAACTCATCAGTTTTGGGTTGCAGAGGTTTCAGCAGTCCCTTTTTCAGTTCTGGGTCATGTTTTCCTTAAAGTGTCCAACTCAAAGGAAAATTCAGTAGAAGACACCAAGTTTTGTATCATTTCAACCTACCCTATAATGCCCAGCATTGCAAAAGAAAAGAAAAAATCATCTCAGATTTGTAAATCCAATCTGATCATCATGTGTGTAACAAAACCTAACAAGAGCCAAGTTTTCCTTGGTTGTGTTACAAAAGCTTCACGCTTTTCCAGTGCCAACATAGCACCAGACATAGAATTTGTTAAGTTCTGCTTGAAAAGAAGACACGCAATCCTTGTTATCTGCTGTTTGTGTTTTTCAATCAAGAGGGTGGGAGTTTTTTTGTTTGTTTGTTTTTTTAAAAAAAATCACATCGACAAATATATTACATTTAAATTCTGAAGGATTTTCATCTTCACTGGATATGACAATTTAAAATAGGTCAAATTTGGAGACTACTTGACAGTGTCCATTTAAAAGCTCTCACAAAACATCTGTTAATCCATAACTCGTTAGACACATCTTATAATTACTAGTATGAGTAGGAATCATAGAATATCAGGGTTGGAAGGGACCTCAGGATGTCATCTAGTCCAACCCCCTGCTCAAAGCAGGACCAATCCCCGATTTTTGCCCCCAGATCCCTAAATGGCCTCCTCAAGGACTGAACTCACAACTCTGGGTTTAGCTGGCCAATGCTCAAACCACTGAGCTATCCCTCCCCTGTGCAGTATTGTTATGTCCAGTTTGAGATGATTAGTTTCTGCACTCACTGGATAACAAAGCAAACCTCATGAGTCTAAAAGACCACTTACAGGGAACTAGGACAGAATATCACTCCTGGACAACCATCACTGAAATAGTTGGCTAGAGTTTTTATGGGGGTAATAAAGGGACTAGCCCATTGCTGGAGGCAGGATACTTGATTACACAGCATCATTTTTAGATCATACTAAATGAAAATTTGCTAATCAAGCAATATTTTTCTTGAGGAATTTGTAAGTGGAAACTTTGGGGGCCTGTAAGTTACGAGTTAAAGGACTTGATCCAAAAAGCATACAGTCCAGTCAGAGAATAAACCATCCAGGATCTAGTTCTTTCTGACAGGAAGGAATTGTTTGAAATGCAGAAGTGGCAAGCTTTGCCAGGGACTGCAAGCTACCTGAATTCAAAGAAATGAAAAATAAGACAATTTAAATTGATTATCAGAAAAAGTCACTTCCCAACAGGGAGATCCAGTAGAATAGCCTCCAGAGAAAAATGGTGTGGACCCCATCATTCTGGGGCACGTAAAGGGTCACCTGACAAACCACTGTAGACTATATTGGAGAGGAAATTCCTGCACTGGTGGAGAGTGAGTTAGATCAGTGGCTCTCAGCCTATGGTCTGCAGACCTCTGGGGGTCCTCAGACGACAACTAAGGGGTCCGCGAAAGGTTGTTGTTACCACAGAAGAATGGTTTTCAGCCTGTGGTGCGCAGACCCCTGGGGGACCACAGACTATGGCTAAAATTTCCAAGAGTCTGCAGCTCTATTCAAAATGGTTAGGGGTCCGCAAATGAAAAAAGGTTGAGAACCACTGAGTTAGATGGCCTAATGGGATGCTGCAACCTCTAATTACTGTGAGCAGTTCTCACTTTCCAAAATGTAAAAAAGATCATTTCACAAACATGGAAGTGAAAGGTTTTATCGTCTAAGCTATAAGCTAATGTTCCTAACTCTCCTAGAACAAGTGACATCATTAACACTCAGCAGAGCAGGGAGCTATGTTGCTTACACTACTAGCAGAGCCAAGGACGTCATCTGTTGCTGTAGAGTTAGCCTTTTTAAAAGGAAAACAGTAATTAAAATGATAGAGGAAAAACTAGAAGCTTAACTAAAAACACCCACAAAACACTGCATGCAAAATCAAAAATCAGTTTAAAAGAATGTATTTTCCTGGCATGGAGCTGCACGTCAAACAACCTTCTCTTTTACCAGCCTTTTGGGTTTGTTTGGTTTAAGGACAGTCTTGTCTCAATGTTTCCTGTGTCAGTGTAGGGAACGACAAAGGCTACATCAACTCTGCAAAATAAGGTAATTTCTTTCCACCTACCTCTTCCATCTCAAAGGAGTCCTTCTGCGGTAGCTTTAGAATAGTTATGGATGGAGATTCTATGGGAGCACAAGGTTCTTTATCTGGGGTTGATGTAGATGGATTTTGCAGCTCAGTGCTATTTTCAAGCTCATTATTTGTAGATATATTAGCATCGCTACTGAGATTGGAGGAGTCCACAATACCAGATTCTTCAGACAATCTATTCTGGTGACTTGGTGAGTCATTCTTTTGCTCATCTGTATGAGGCACATTATCATCCTGAGTTCCTTGTTTGTCACTAATTCCAGCAGAAAGAGTTGTGGCATTAAGTATGTCTATAATATTGGGCTGATTACTAGATATCTCCTCTTTTACTGTAGCCAGAGATGGAGAATCTTTCTTTTTTAAGTGTTTGGGTAATTTTGATTCATTTTTGACATCATTTTCTTCAGTCCCTTGGCCAGGTGGCATTTTCCCTTTTTCAACAGCTGGGGGAGTTGTGCAGCTGCTATTTTCTCCTGCCTGCTGGGGTATAGACAGATTGAGTTTTGATAGGGTCTTCATTAAACGACTTGCAGTATTGCTTCGATTTAAAGGAGCAGGGTTGGAGGTCTCTTTGTTGGAAGACACTGAATTCATGCTGCCAATTTTCTGCAAAGGAGTCCCAGAAACTTGGGAATATAAGGAAGAAAAAGCATTGGCCACAGTAGTAAGCACTTCAATCTGACGAAAACGACCTGAAGCACAAGAACAAATCAGAAGTTAAATGTTTAAGAGAATAATTGATGCTATTGCATCTAATATTTGTACAGCCTAGCTAAGAATGTATTGGGACTTGCAACTAATTCTTCTCTCTGGAATGAGTAAACAAAACAACCAAAATTTACAGTGCACAGGTAAAGCCAGATTTCCGAACCCCAAATATCTGCATTATCCAAAGAACATCTCTCTCCCTTATGTAAAATTCACATCAAAATTCAATTTGGATGTTGTGAACCCTTATCTTTATGATCATCCATTTTTATTCAGGTCTATGTTCTGAGACTTTTGTAAAAGTGAGATCACCTGTCCTTATATAGAATTTCAAGAGTATATCAGCAACATGTTAGGAATGTATTGTAATACACACATATATCAAAGCTGATTTCTAAGGTCAACATTTAAAAAATGTATAGATAATATTTTATTTATGTATAAGCTTGTCCTCTATACCTACAATTTAGAGTCTTGTGGTATAAAGAGGTACTGAGTCTTTGTATGACACAGTATGTAAATACTAGTTTAAGAACATTAAGAGTTACCTAGAAATATAGGCTGTCTTCATGATATTTTAAAAGGGCAACCCCGACATGCCTCTTTCTGAAATTATCAAGGGCTCTCAAGAGTGGTTATAATACTACCTAGTACTGAAAACCACAAGTGATCCCTTGACCCTTAACAATCGGAAGTTTGTAAGAGCACTTTATAACTGCAGAACAAGAAAGGTAGGGAGAGCCCTTATAAATACATTAAGTACAGAAACACAGGTAAAGTAAAACTGTGAGTACTGACAATACTTAGTCAGCTTTTCCCACTCCAAGCACTGCTGTAATGGAATGCGTCAATTACTTTTTTTCCCCCTCTCTTTCAATACTATGTTGATGCTCTGCACACCAATGGTGGAGTTCTCGGAAGGTTCAGCTTTGGCCTAACTGTGCTTCCAGTGAAGTCAATAGGAGTTTTACGACTGACTTCAATGGGAACAGAATTAGGTCAACACTGAGCACTTTCTGAAATCTCACCTTAAGCGTCTACAGGACAAGAAAAGTCTCTTAAGAGTGTTTTTGTTGTAGCTTGTTTCAGTGCTTTAAAATTGAAATGAAAGATGGCTTAGCAGAGACTCACAAAAAGCAACATACAACTCAGAAGGTGAAGGATAATGATGGGGCACCTTCCTTCCCCACTCCAAAAACCTGCCCAAACACGTACACATCACATCTTGAAATAGTTACAATTAAACAGGACCAAAATTTGATCCCAAGACTATAAAAGCTTTCCAGAATACCAGTCTACAGGTTTCCTTTTCTGGTTGTTTACAAAATTTTAAAAGCTTAAATTAACCTTCACTTTAAAAGTATACTTACTTGTTAAAGCAAAATTTGGATTTTCCACTTCCATGCGCTGCATTTGGGCATTCAAAAACACTTTGATATCAATCCCTCTGGCAAACGATGATGAATTAAAAAATCTTGATGGGATTTTAGAAGCAATATCTGGTTCATCTCTTCCAAATCCAAGGTTATAGAGTACTTCTTCAGGGTCTTCCTCATAAAGATCCAGTAATTCAGAAACACTAGACAAATGAAAAACAAGAGATTTTTCTACACAATGGCTCTCTTTAGGACATGATCCCTTCAATCTGGTTGCTATTTCAGCCCCCCAATCTGTGCCCTATTGAAGTTTTGTCTCCTGCAGCTCAGTGCGATGGGCCCAAGTCATAAGTTTTGGAGGGGTTTACATCTGGCATTTCTGTTCAAGCCATTAGAGGGGTGAACCCAGTCAACATTCAGATCCAAACATTTTATTTATTTATTAACCCAACCCACAACCCAAAGGTCTTGAAATCTGAAATGCTTCTAAAGTTCAGGCATTTCCAGGGTTCCAGTCCACTTGTCCTTAGTTTCTGAGAGCCACAGCTAGAAAAAAATTTCAAGTTCTTTCAAATAACCAAATTAATAATTTCTCTTTTGCTACTAAGCACAATAATACATATAAATCAAGCCAAGTCCATCTATCTTAGGGATAGAAGTAGTAACTATTGGCAGAAAAAGAATGATAAATCCCACTGAACTGTGCCATATCCTCCAAAGTATAGTTCTTTTACCTTGAAACCGTTGCACTGCTTCTCCCAGAACCAGTGGAATTCATACTTCTCCCCTTCTGGTGGAACTGATGTCTCCTCTCCTTCGCCAACATACCATTGCTATCATACAAATAGACAATACTGACATGATGAACTGGTTCCTTGCAGTGATTCAATTCTCAGTCTTTAAGGAAAACTAAGTCTTCACTCTCAGAGAATTTCTTTTCCTGTTCAGTATTATCTGGTTTACATTAGCTAGGTCTCATTTTATTAATACACAGAAATAATTAATCCTTAGCCCCTTAATAAAAAAGGCATATACACCCTAAGAATCCTAAGGCAAGGGATGCAAGCTGAGAAAACACTACTGCAGTCTCCCACAGAACAGTTCCATCTCCCTTCCTGCTCTCACCCACCCAGAAGGATCAAAAGTATCCCTTACTTCAGTAGGCTTATGTTCTCCACTCCCTTACCTCCCCCACGGGACCGCCTCTTCACACTTGAACTGGCCTCAGCTTGCTGCTTGTGTTACCTCACCTCTTAGATGCTGATTTCAACTACCTAACCCCTTCTGCTTCCTAGTGCAAGGCACGGATTGCGGCCCATGAGCAGCACAAAGCAGGGGAAGCCTCTCAGACAGGCCTGGGAATTGGCCGTGCTTCCAGATTGCGGGAAATGGAATGGGACTGGCTCCAACCAAGACTCCCACTCTGATTTCTCTCTCTCTCTCTTTTTTTTTTTTTTTTTAAATACCAGGGTTGGAAGGGACCTCATGAGGTCAACCCCCTGCTCAAAGCAGGACCAATCCCCAAATCTCCTCCCGACATCCCCAGCAACTGGTACTGCCTCAGCATTTTCCAGTGTCATATAGGCTAAATGACCTTCCCTGCATGGCATCAGCATCAACACCCTTTTTGGGAATATAGATTTTTAACCATTAGATAATGGGAGTTTCACTTGCAAGCGATCTGGCAGAATAGTCACCTAGGAGATAAGGAAACACAGAGCAGCTGGGTCCATTAATATAAGGGATTTTATTGGGACTGAATGAGGTGATGTAGCAAAAGGTCTTAGACTATGTCTACGCCACCTCAGTAAGTCGACCTACACTACACAACTTTAGGTCGAGTTACCACGGGGTGTCGACAGGAGAAACTCTCCAGTTGACTTACCTTACTCTTTTCATCAGGCATACAGTACAGGGGTCGACTGGAGAGTGATCTGCTGTCGATCTGGCGGGTCTTCACTAGACCAGCTCAATCAACCGCCAGTGGATCGATCTCGGAGCATCGATCCCAGCTGTAGCCTAGATGTAGCCCAAGTCTACTTGTTGCGTAGCTGGGCTCTGACTGCACTTAGAGCATTGCTTTGGGGGTAAGTAGGAGGCCATTCCCTAGAGGCTTTCTCCCGGTACAGTCACCTGCCCCCCTTACTCCCAAAAAAGAGGGATTCCGTCTCAAAGGTTGAAACAAGGAGCAGTTTTCCTGACACTGTCCAGAAACAGATCAGGCATTTGAGTGGCGGGTGAGGTAACTGAATTAAGCCACTTATTTCTTGAAGAAGTGTTGCTTTGTGTTCAGAGATTTCCCCCTTTTACTTGAGACTCCGGATTAAATGCGACGGAAGTAAAGGAACATATTTATGGAATACATTTTTGTGAGTATTAAAGTCTTCCCTCCCCACCCCACCCCACCCCCGATATTATTAGTGACGTCTTCTTTGTAGGAGTAAACTCTTCTTCATGGAATGGTTTTAGTACGTGGACTGCCTAGTTTACCTTTACCTCATAGTTCAGATCATTTTATTTCAATATTTCCCAAAAACAAAACAAAAATGAGATACTTACCATGTTTCCATTTTTGCATCACTTTGATGTAGATGATTAGCTGCAGAAAAATGAAGGAATGAATTGTACATAAAGCTCTTTGGCAAAACAGCACTTATAATTGATAAGAAATGGTAGCCAACAACATATGTTTGTAGATGCCACTCCACCTCCCAGAGTCCATTCTTTACACATTAAAAGCGTACAATCGGTATGTATACACATTTGTAATAATAGGTGTTAGTTGGTTCTATTTTTTTTTACACTAAGATTTTCATCTATTGTATTCAGGGTATGCGTTTATTAGAAAAATTACACATATGCACACACACACTTAACCATATCTACCCTTTTAGAGCTGATCAAAAGTTTTTTGAAAAATATTTTTCCTTTTTTTCTGCCCCCCACCTTCAGAAAATTTTGAAATTTGAAATTTTTCAGCCAGCTCTTACAGCTTTGTCCTTTTCCCTTTCAGTCATATGACCAGAACTTGGATTGCTATTTAAAACAAAGGGAAAACACTTCACTAACAAGTCCTTTGTATGGCAGGCAGTCTGACAAATGGGAAGTCTATTAGGAGGAATCTTTTTAATCCCACTTACTCTAATTCAGTAAGTGATATGGACTAAATTAATCGCATCAAGTCAACTGTCAAATAAATTGCTTTCCTCATTATTTTTAAAAAACTTCCAAAAAAAAAAAAAAAAGAATTATTTCCCCCCCAAGGCACAACCCTCCTTCTGTGGTGTTGCTGGCAAGACTCTGATTGACTGCAATAAGAACAGGGTTGGGCTTTATACCAGATCAGATCTGACATTTCTCAAACACTTTTTAGAATTGCAAAAAATTGTTGTCAACTTATTGTATACTCCTTATCCTGCATGTATGCACAGGGTAGCTGGACAAGCAGGACCCAATCTGTGAAGTGCTGATCAGCCTCTGCATGTATGGAACTTGAACGTGTTCGGCAGCTCTCAGCACTGGACCCTCATTGCAGATCAGCTACTCAGCCGGGGACCTCTCTGGCAATTTAAAGCATTCAAACCACCAAAAGGCTGTCTGTGCAGGCCACATTTCTGAGTTCAAGAGGTTCTGATAAAAAAAAAAAAGCCTGCTCTGAGAGGCCACCTCTCTTCCTTCTCCAAAAGAAAGAGGGGAAAAGAAGAACTGGCGGGAACAAGCAGAGAGAAGCAGAACAGAAACCGTAAAGCAACAGCTGGAGATACAAGGGGGAAAAGTGTCATCACGGAGAGACAATCTAAAACGCCTTCCCCTTCGTTTTATTTTGTGTGGTGCTTGCTGGTTTTAAACACTTATCTACTGGTTTTTATTTCCAGCTTCATTTAATTCTTTCTCCCATCGTTCAGCCTCTCCTCTCTCCTTCCTCCTTCACTATGGGCTATTAGCTGAACACTTGAGGCTAAATTTGGCCCTCAGAAAACCCTCACATGCCACTCCCACTGGCATGTTTTCAATGGAACTGGTGCACATGTCTGACCTCCATATCTGGCCCATATAGAGAGAGCACAAGCATTAAACAGTCATTTTTCTCATTTCTTGCACTCCTTCCACCAGTACTTTGGACTGTTTCATTGGAGTTTGCACCAAAGCACATGAAGAAGTAGCAGACAGCTGCTTCCTTCATTATGGAGGCCCCTTTCAAGGCTGGCTCTGCCCTGCAGGAAGGCCAGGTCACAACAAGTTGACAAAAAGAAAGAAATAAAGTTTTGGTGAAAGAAAAATAAATAAATAAATAAATTTGTTTTGGGTTTTCTGCAAATGTCTCATCTTCCCTCTTACTTTCCAGACAGCTTTACCATCAGGCTTTGACCATATTGGAAATACTGACTTTTCAAAATAAATTCAAACTCTTGAATGTTACTTAAATAATAATAATTAAAAAATTCTTCCTTTAATAGTCGTATAACCCTGCCATACCCACCTTCCGCTCCCAGGGATAAGTCATCTTCAAAACTTCCTCCATTTCTCACCAGCATGCCTGAAAATGTACATTTGGCAGTTCAACGCCTATATAGTGCTGTAATGTTTTCATTCCAAAAGCTCATACAATATTTTTAGTTAAGAACACAGAGTTAATGCTGTAGGATTTACTCTGAACATCTTTACAGATCCTTTATCCTTTATACCCTGATAATGTACACATGAAGCCTATGGTATTTTGAAGTTACTATTCATATCACAGAAAAGCTTATTTTAAAAGGAGAGATAAAAGAGTGAGAGGTGGCTCTAAACCTAATCTAGCAGCCAGCTGAAGAACAACTCCATGTCAACTTGCAAGCTAATTAATCATGACTACCAGCCCCCTGGTGCCATACCTAATGTAAGTACCCGGCACTGGATGTTAAGTTACACTCCAGGCATCTTACCACAGAGCTTCAGGGTTAAGAAATTAGTCCAGTCATTCCCTTTCTTCCACCGGTATATACTGCGAGTTCTTTTTATATGCTCTGCCACTACCTGCAGATTCTTGTTGTACTTTGAACTTTCAAATTTTGTCCTGCTCAGGTAGCAAATTTTTCAGGTGTGGCCATTTCAGTTAGAGCAAGCAAAGAAAGACTGCACAAAAGCTGACCTAGTTCTAAGACTGTGCATTAACTAGCTTCCCCCTTCCCCCCCGCTTCTGCAGAGATTTTGCATTTATATAAGCTGAAGCACAGGAGTAGTCTTTTTAAAGACTTCAACTCTTTTAAAAAAAAAAAAATTCTGACCCTTTCCCCCTGCCCTAAACTTCTCCCTCAGCTGCACAGGAATACAAATACCTTAGCAAGATCAAGATAGCCATCACATATGCATTTGGGTAACAATTTATGATTTAAAATCAATGTATAAGAAAGCAGAAAAGTTCATCATAAAAGCAGCTATCCAAGAGCACAGAGCCTTTCCTTACCCTTCAATGTAGGATTGCTTTGCTCATCCAGAGAAGCTCCCAAAGGTGTTCTGAAACCACAGAAAAGGTTAACTCTAGTTTAAAACGTTGCTTCTTCATGTCCTTCCTTAAGAGCTACAACCAGCTTGTGGTAACAGCAGTTGTGCCTCCTTCCGCCTTCCTCCCCCAGAAAGCCTGCACAAACACATAGGGACTGACAATAACTTACTAAACAATCCCCAAGTCCCTGACTAAATACTTGTGGAAAAAAAAAACAAAAACGGTCAATAAAACTGGCAGCACTCAGACCTATGAACGCTAACACAGGAATCAGAAGCAAGGCAAAAGTTAAGAAGGCCACAGGCATTCTGTAGGTTGTCAAAGAAAATCTTATATGTTATATTGTGCCCACACCACCAACAAGAATGAATAGGGAGCAGTGGGAATGGCACTATGCAGGAGTGAATTCATTTTAAACTCATTTACACTTTAAAAGTGGACACCTGTTTTTTCTACACTGAAATCCTAAGGACAGGTGAGTAAGGGAATGAAAGACAGATAGACAGGCAGACACACACACATGCAGATTTTAAGTTCTTTTGTCAGTGACTGTCTTTTTGTTCTGTGTTTGTATTAGGTGCAATACAATGGGGTCCTGCTCCATGACTAGGACCGCCAGGCACTACTCTAATACAAAAAATAAGTAAAAATAATAATATAAAGTCTAATCAGAAACAAGAACAATATGAGACCTAAAATATCTGTCATTTGCTAGCTCGGATACTGGATCAAATTCTTTAGCTTTTGTTCCAGGACAGATGTAATCACTATTTCAAGAATGGAAAGAGGCTTGTTGAAGGGCCCGATCCTGAGGTCTTTGAAGTCAACAGAAAAACTCCCACTGACAGCAGGATTGGACCCTAATGGAGATAGTATTACTCATCCTGTGTAAACTAATTCAATGCATAAGCTCTTTAAACAGACCAGATATTAATACAGAGTGTCCACCAATGTAGACAAATGATGGTTAACCTGCTATGCAGTAAATCAGCTTGGTATAAACCAAACCAAAGACACAAAATAAAGTAAAATATTATTAAAGAAGGGAAAATCAGATGACTTAAGTGTTTACATATGGGCATGTGAAGGTTTTTCATTAGACAAGCAGAGAAAATTGCCCAAAGTTACTCTGAAATAAACAAAGACATGATATAGTATTTGTTCTGTTTCCAAAACTAAATTCTGGAATGAAAAGTGTATATTTGTTTCCTAACACACCCTTTATTTTACAATGCAAATTGTTCCTCTGGAACAGTTTACCGTTGCTACAGAATAAGCCACAAACCTGTGACAATGACTCTTTAGAAATAACTTGTTACAGTGACATGCCAATTAAAATAGTGACAGTATGAGTGATAGATTTCAGAGTAACAGCCGTGTTAGTCTGTATTCGCAAAAAGAAAAGGAGTATTTGTGGCACCTTAGAGACTAACCAATTTATTTGAGCATAAGCTTTCGTGAGCTACAGCTCACTTCATCGGATGCATGAGTGATATTCACTCAACTAGGCGACAGAACAAGCCTTTAGAAACTCAAATCTCCTGGAATTTTGGGTCTCTCATGGGAGTAAATAGGGCTTTAAGTGACTAGGTTTTTTATTAAATCTATTCAAGTTACAGCAAGTCTTATGTTCTGAATTAACAACCATGCCTATTGTTTATATCCCGGTTTTAATGGCTACATTTCTATTCTCCCTCTACTTCCTTGGCGGCCACTTCAGCATGTCTTAATTTTTAGCTAGACAAAGTTGCTGGCAGCAACTTCCTCAGTTGACGCCAACAGTGTGCATGCACTGGCTGGCAGAGAATGGTAAAAAGCAAGCAGCACAACTGGCATTCTCCCTCAAAAACTAAGCCTGTCACCTCTGCAGCCTGTTAACAGCTATTAGAAAAGAAACTTTGGCAAGCAATCTGTCTCCTTCCCTGCTTGCATCTTTACACATACACAACCACTGTATAGTCCATTCCATTGAAAAATTGTACATTTAAAAAGAGAAGAGCGTAAGAACAATGGAGGCCCCTTGAACAGCAGCAAAGCAACTGGGATATGTTTTTAAAGGAATATTTTCAGCAGCATGGCTCATAAGTCAGCTAATTCGGGTTTGTTTTCAAGTGCATTATGCTGCTAAGCAGGAGGTTTTAGAGATCTTTCAATATCTTTGCATACTCAAGAAAAGGCACATTGTACACTGGGGGTGGATACCATACTGCTTTGGCAGACTCCAAAGAAGCTGCCTGCTCTCACAGCCCTAAGTGTAGTGGCACGAGTGTGGAGCAGACGTAACATAGGTCAAGGACAAATGGAAAACCAAAGAATCTGGAATGCAGAGCTTCATAAAAAATCTTGACTTGCATTGGGATCAAGGAACCAAAGTGATTTAGATCCCTCAGAGACATCTCCCAGACATTCTAGGTGACACCAAGGAAGAGTGGGTGGGCATGCCATGCTGGATTCTCTGGGATTTTCTACTCAACACCTCCCCCCAAATATTTACCCCCCTCTTTCCACCCATAGTGCCCATCACTGTAGGCTCTATGTATTGATCAGGTAGATTAGAGCCACATGGTGGTGCCCATAGTGGACTTCACTGAGGATTCTGCTTTTCAGTCGCCCCATTTTGTAGAAAATTTCTGTTGGGTTTGTTTGTTTGACCCGGTATTGGTTATTGTAGGAAATCTTTAACAATGAATGAAGATCTTGCATTGTGTTTTAGAAGCAGTTAAAACTTCGGCTGTTAAAATCATAGTTTGGCAGCCAGAGTGCAATTAAATAGTGTGTTCATTTGCCATCAAAAACTCAAAACAAAAAAAAAATGTGTCTTCTCAGTCACATTTCAAAATCTCCTCTTTCCTGAATATTCTACATGAGAAAGTTCCTAAACGCTTTCCAACAGGGTAAACTATGTTATTATTATAGAAGACATTTTGGCCAAACAAAACACTCAAATTCAAAAAATAAAAACCATCCTTGAGTTCAAATGGAGGATTTCCTCCTTTCTGTTTCAATGTAAGATGGGCACACAGCTGATTTTTTATGTTTATCTTAAACAGTCTTAGTAAATACACTAAACACTTTTAAATCATTTCAAAACACTGACAAAGTTGAGATAAATGAAGGAAGGCCTTCTTACAGGGATGACAATTCCATGAAATGGAGCAGAAGTGGCCTTTATGAATATTGCCACACTGTGATGAGTAAAAAGAAAAGGAGTACTTGTAGCACCCTAGAGACTAAATTTATTTGAGGGTAAGCTTTCGTGAGCTACAGCTCACTTCATCGGACGCATTCACTGAATGCATCCGATGAAGTGAGCTGTAGTTCACGAAAGCTTATGCTCAAATAAATTTGTTAGTCTCTAAGGTGCTACAAGTACTCCTTTTCTTTTTGAAAATACAGACTAACACTGCTGCTACTCTGAAACAATGTGATGAGTGTTTTGGAGAGACTTCTGCATAGCCATGAACTACTGTAAGACAGATGAGAAATTTCAATGTGGAGTGGTTACAGTCCCAAACTGCTAAAGCGTACCACAGAAATAGCCATCTAGTAAGTCCATTTTCCTTACAACTACAACATTGTGAATAGTCTTTTGAAACAAATAAATCTTACAAGCAGATCTCATTACCAAGAATGTTGATGCTACTTCACTTGAACTAAATACCACTGCAAAACTGAAAGTAAGACTGGCCAATCAAATTTGATCCTAAATTTACATTTTCTAAAATGTCATATAAACCGAGAAACAATAGAAATGTATTCCATCATTCCTGCGGGGAAAGTATTTTTGGTGTTTTTACACACCAAACAACAAGGCATTTTGCTAACTCCTGAGAGCCAGGACATGTAATTGATTAGAAACAGAAATAAAATCAGTCTATTTATGTTGTACACACTAGGAGAAGTCCAGATTATGCAACACTATAGTGAAAAGTGCATTAGATTGTTACAAGAAATTCAGTTACAATCCAGGAAGATAGTACCTGTAATTTAGGTGTTATTTTTAACAATACAATGTAAAATATGTTCAAGATTTTTTATATTGTCTTTAACCAGCAATGTGGACAGAAAAAGAGGAAAACCACCAGGGATCATCAAGGGCTAGAAGAACTAGCCGAGTCCATTCCCTTTGATTATGCATGCACATACGCAGAGAGAGAGTAGCAAATGTCTTGTCAAAAAGTAAATTAGATTATTCTCTCATTCACCACCTATAATAGACAAAAATACACATTTTTACACACAAATTTAACTGTGTACTACCTACAGTCGAGAGTATAATCCTGTGAGGAGCTGAGCACTTTTCCAAGGTGCTGAGAATTCCTGGCTCCCACAGATATTACTGGTAGTTGTTGGCACTCAGCACATCACAGAATCAGACCCTAAATGCCTACAGCACTGATCCTACTCCAGTGAAGTCAGTGGGAGTTTTTCCATTGACTTCAATGGGTGCAGGATGGACTGTATTTCCATCTCAGGGAGCCACTGATATTAACAAATCACTTGAGCTTTGTAAAAGCCAGCCACGATAACAAAGTTTGAATAGTTTGTGGATATCACTAAGCTCCAGGGTAGAATGTCTATGCATTTAAGACTACAGTGTACAACATTTTTATGTTATACATGGAAACTAAAGGAACAGTGTCAAAGTAGGATTTGCCAACTCTATAACAGAGGCAAATTTAATTTTTTAGTATAAAGTATAGAATTGGTCAACAACAACATTTACACTTGTACAGGATCTTTTATGCAAGGATCACAGAGGGTTTTACAAACCATCTGTTAACTAAACCTTGCAACATCCCTGTTAATCAACTTTTTTGTGCCTTGGTTTCCTCAGCTGTAAAATAAGGAAAACACCTATTTAAGTGGCTTGCTCAATGTCAGGCAGTCAGTCAGTAGCAATGGTATGAACGAAAGCCAGGAGTTCTGGCTAATACTCTGATCTAATCAACAGACACTACTGCTTCATAAGCCTTCTATCCAGCATAATGATATTAGATTTTATTAATTATTATATAGGTTTGTAACTTTAGTTATTAAGTATGCATATCGTCATTGTGTGAATATATGTACAATTCCTTTAAACCTGTACCAAGAAGCTAAGAAAGGAGAAGATTCTAGACAGAAACTCTGTGACTAGAGACAGACTAGCTTTAGGAAGAATCTCCCCGCCCCCTTCCCATTCTAGTAAAGCTTCTAGTTAAGCACTAGACCTGTGTCAAGAAAAGAAACATACTGATTTGGTAGCCACTGACTATTTAATAAGATTTGCTGAAATTCTATTTCTTACAAGACCCACAACTCATAGAAAAGTTAAGGCATCTTCTCTCATTTTGGCAGTCTGAAAAAAAATAGTCACTGACAACGGACCACAATTTGTCAGAAGTTAATTCCAAGTTTTTGGGATACAATATGTCACCAGCCCCCTCCACATACAAGGGAACAGGTCACCTAGACTGCACAGAGACTTCTACAACAAGGACACCATATTAGCTCTGCTGAGCTATACGGCAACACACTCATCAGGCACTACAGTAAGCTCAGCTGAGTTGCTCACTGGGTCAACAGATCAGAATAGCACTGCCAACCTTAAAAGTAAATTTTCACCATAAGCTGCTATGCCTAAAGGATGACAGTGAAAGATAACAAATATAGTAAGTCCTGAACTTTCTTTAACTATTGGAATGCCGCCCAAAGCTCACCTAACCTTAAACAAGGACAACTATCCCTGATAAAATTGAAAGAAGAAAAATATTGGACAAGATCAGCTATTGTCACTGGCT
Organism: Caretta caretta; assembly: GCF_965140235.1. NCBI lineage: Eukaryota > Metazoa > Chordata > Testudines > Cheloniidae > Caretta > Caretta caretta. Next base: position 47,393,569 of record NC_134216.1, on the reverse strand, counting down.
AGTGAACCCCAAAATACTATATGGTGGAGACAGAAGAAAAAGCTTTTTTCTAAATCCAACTGAACTGTTTTACGACCATAGGAGTAGTGGTATTCATTCCACAGTCTTAGTGAAGGGACATAATTAGGGCTCTACCAAATTCACAGTTGATTTTGGTCAATTTCAAGGTCATAGAATTTTAAAAACTGTTGCCTTCAGAGCTGGGCAGCCAGACATGAGCATCTGCTGACTGGGCACCCAGCTCTGAAAGCAGCTCCGCCACTGGTAGCAGCGCAAAAATGGGGGTGGCATGGTATGTGGTTACAGGGGTCTGTGGTCGCTCCCCACACACACACACAGCCAGCCCAACGTCTGTTTAACCCCTAAGCACCAGGGCAGGGTAAGGCTTGGGGCACCGTGGACAAAGGCTCCTACTGTGTGCCAGGCTCCAGCTGCTGGTCTTCGCCGGGCTGGTGAGGGACGGGACTTCCTCTTCCCCTGCAGGGGCCGCTTCTGGGGCCAGGTCAGACTCATCTCCAGGAACCTCCCTCAGCTTCAGGAAGCTCTGCGGCTGCAAGCCCAGCTCTGAAGAAGCGCGACTACCAGCAGCAGCGCAGAAATAAGGGTGTCATGGCAGGATATTGCTACCATTACTTCTGCGCTGCTGCTGGCTCAGGCGCTGCCTTCACATCTGGGTGGCTGGCCAGCATTCACCACTCTCCAGCCACACAGCTCTGAAGCCACCGCAGAAGTAAAGGTGACAATACCATGACCCCGCTACAATAACCTTGCAACCCCCCCACAACCTTCCTTTGGGTTGGAACCCCCAGTTTGAGAAACATTGGTCTCCCCCATGAAATCTGTATAGTATAGGGTAAAAGTACACAAAGGACCAGATTTCACGGTCCATGACGCCTTTTTAATGGCATGAATTTGATAGGGCCCTAGAGATAATCCTTTAGGGAAGTCCAAGATACATCGTGTCAATCAGTCAAACAGAGAAAAAGGATCCTCATGGCCAGAACGTGACTATATGTGGGACAATGGTAAAGCTGATGACTCAACAATGTGTTGCTAAATTTTTAGTAATAAAGGGGAGGAGGGAAAGGGATGTGCACTGTTTCCGTAGAAGTGTAACAGGAAGCCAGGCAAGATGAGGACAGGGAAGGTTTTAAGATGAGCCCTGCAGTCAATCAGGGAGAGAGAGGGTAGATTTAGGGATGACACGGTTTTCCTTAATCTTTGCTCAGTATTAGAAGAAAGTAACTCTGTAATGCTTTACCATCGTCACATGACAGATAGAGAGGGAATGGGAAAAGAAAAATCAACTGTTTGCCAGACAGCCCCACTTCTACATGCATTACTACTCTAGTCACTTACTAATGGTACATTTATTCTCAAAGAAGAACTTCAGTTGTTCCCTAATAAGAGAAAGCACAATATATAGAGAGGTAAAAGTAACAGGAATAACTAATTTTTCTCACCTCCTACATGTTTTGGGGGCCCAACCCTTCAACTCACATTCACATAAGTAAAGGTGGTAGGTTCAGGTCCTCTAGCTAATAAAGAGTTGTGGACTCTGCTATTTAGACATATGTAACTATTTAGAGCAGTACCGAAACTTCTGGTTTGCAGAAGTACTTACCTGCAATCTTTAAGCCATATGGCGATCTTTTCGTTTGGAATATTACCTTTGGGAGAAAAGAAAGGGAAGGAGGGAGAAAAACGAAGAGTTGTAATTGATGCTTTGCGCATTCCAGACGTCTCATGAAGAAAGACGAACGGTGCCTTTCAAACACCACGTACACTACGGCCACACAAACAAGACTGCTGACAAGAGCAACAAAAAAAGACAATAACAAACAAAAGAAATAAGAATAAACTCAATGGCGGGCCAAAAATATGAGAATTAAAAATACTTTTAAACACACAGACTGCATGTCTCACATATGGTGCAACCCAGTAACGCTTCCATCCGGCAGGGCTCGTGGACGGGGCGCGTCCAGGCACCGATTTCCCCCTTCCCCGCCTTAGTAGAGACCGCCGGGCGGGACAGACCTGCTTCTGCAGCCAGGAGCAGCTTTCCGCCGGTGAGATCGTCCTCCTGCCGGGCCAGCTCAACCGCTTCTGCCGAGAGATCCTCCGCCTCCGATGCCTGCCAGGAGTCTCTGCTCTTGGCCCAGGCCTTTCTCTTCTGGCTCGCCCCCGGCCACTCCTCTGCCACCGCCGGCTCCTCCATCAGCACCGCGGCGGCGGCGGCGGCTTCACTTCACCAGGCGCCCGCAGCAACGCGCCCTGCCGGGCGCACGCGAGCCGGGTTGAGCGCGCGCGGAGCCCGGCTCGGCCACGCGGGACGGGAAGTGAGGGCGGCAGCGAGTTTCCCACGCGAGGCTCCCGCGCAGCAGCAGCGCCCGAGTCCCCGAGCGTCCGCCCCAGTCCCCCGGCAGCGCCGCCGCCGCCGAGGGGCACCAGCCCGGCGCGCCCCGCGCTCCGCAGCGCCCCCGGCCGGCCCCGCGCGCCCAGGCGACCCTCGCCTCGCTCGCTGTTGCAACACTGGACCAGCCTCCAGGTCCGCCCTGAAAACGATTCTGCGTTTGGCCGCCCCCGGCCGCCCGGGGTTCGCTTCCTGCAGCTCGCTCCCCGCCCACGCCTCGCCCCAGCTGGCGACTGTCACCTCCGCTTCCCCCGCCGCCCAACGCGGCTTCCAACCGGGAGCGCCGCTCGAGCGGACGCAGGAAAAACTTACAAACAAACCGGGAGGCGCCCGCCCGCCCGAGCCGTGGGAGCCGAACGGCAACCCGAGAACTTAATCCATCGGGGTGTTCCTCAAACCGCCTCCCTCCCTGGGGAGCGGGCAGCAGGATCGGGCCCCTGCCCCGCAGCCAGCGGCGGGGTCCCGCGGAGGGCCGGGCCGAGCCCCGCAGCCACCCTGCCTGCCGCGGGGAGAGGAGCCGCTTGCTGAGGGGCTGAGCCAGACTCACATAGCGGGCCCGGGGGAGGAGGATTCACCCGCCTGGGCTGGGGATTGCAGCAGCAGCGTCCCTCTGAACTTCCTCATACCGCTGCTGGGAGAAAAGTTTGCTGCCCACGTGATGGGACCCAAGCGGAGCCGCTTATTCTCCGCCCGGCAGCCACCGGCTTCCCCTTTCTGCAGCTCCCCCCCCGGGGGGCAGGGCCGCCAGTGACCCCCTCCCCGCAGCGGGGGGCCCAGGGGCTAGTGGGGCGATGGCCGTGCAGACACAAGACTTGGGAGGGCGATTCTTGTCGGCCTCCTTGAAATACACAGTAAAATCCTCCGGCAGCGTCCGGGGCTTTTTAAACGAGGGAGCAGGAAAAGGGGCAATTGGAAAACCGACCCGGTCTTGCTGGGGAGCAAAAGTTTATTTGCATCCAGCAAAAGGCTCGTGGCAGCCCATCCGCTCTCGCACCACGCTGTCCTCACCTGCTTGGGGAGGGTGAGCTGGTCCAGCTCACAAACACACCGAGAGGGCGGGTAGGGAGAGGACAGGCAGAAGATATTAAGAGCTCAAATAAAGAGGGAGAAAGGGCACACCCGGAAAGAAACATGGCTTAGAGAACTAGCTGGAGAAGAGCGAACAAATAAAAGAGTGTAGAAAAGTGACTGTGGAAAACATGCAGAGGAAGAAAAAAAGGATAAAGGGAAAGGGAGAGATGGAAGGAAAAGTGGATGACAGGAAGGGAAAGGGAGAGATGGAAGGAAAAGTGGATGACAGGAAGAGAAAGATGCAAAGATGAGAACTTTCAGCATTCTGAAGGCATTATTAATGTCTATTATCATGTCATGGACCAGGGAGAGCCCCATTGTGCTTAGACCAACAAACACAGAACAAAAAGATAGCCCCTGGCCCCAAAGAGCTAACAATCTAGGTTATTTTAAATTATAAAGTAGTTTGAATCTGTTTTAACGGTAACTCGGTTGTGTCCGCTGAAATCAGTGAAATTAGTCCCGAGTTTAGGTGAAGAGGCTTGACCCCATCTTCCCAGATCTAACACCGTGGAGGCTACAGATCACTCTCCTTTTCTTACCAGAGAGGTGACAGGTCATTAGCCCAGTAATGTTTCCTTCTTCCCACCCCTTCCATCTAAATGCACAATGTAGTTGAAGATCAAAGACAACATAGATGGGGCAGTGACTCCACATAAAAAGCTGTGTGATTTTTCGTGGCTAAATTTAGCCCTGGTGAGTAAGAAGAGTAATAGTGGTCATGCTGAGTCCACCCTACTCAAAACTTTAATTTCTAAGAGTCTAAACTTTAGTAATCCTCTTTCTGACTTAGCACAGGAATACTGGTAAGAGCGAGGAAGCCTTTTAAAATCTTATTTAAATTCTCTTGAAGTCTTTATAATCCTTAAACTGGCTTCTAGGAAAATTAAAGCATCCAGCGTTTCCTGAAAATCCAACAAACAATATAATCTGGGAAAATGGAGACTCAATGTCCGGGAACAAACCAGTGCCTAAGAACTCACTGCACATACCAGAGAATGTGAAGGGCTTTAGGGGTGAAATCCTTGCTCCATTAAAGTTAATGGTAAAACTCCTAAGGACTATGCTGGTATATCATTATCAGGCAACTGGAGCCCTGTGGGCAAACTGTTGCACCTGTGCAAAGCCTCACTGGCTTTTATAGTGGTCCACCTATACGGAACTCATGGCAGAATCAGAGCCTAAAATGTTCAGATTTCTAAAGAGTCTATTTTAGACCCTGGATATGCTAGCCCTTATTGTCCATGTTCCACTAGGGAGCTTAGGGAATTACCTTCCATAGTGGGGAGTGCTTAGGACTGACACAAATACATCCAAGTCCCCACCTCCTGCCCCTGCTATTCTAACAAAATGTGCAAGACGAGAATTTGGAGGTTAACTGCTCAGAAAGGTTCAAAAATCCACACCGTATTAAAACAGGGCATGGCTGTAAACGCAGCAGCAGCAGCCAGGAGAGGTAAGAATCATCAGAAAAACTTTAAAAACCAGGTCTGTCCCACAGATACCTTCAGAAAGAGGGGCTAGACCTCTAAGTATTGATAGTAACAATCTCCTGAGGCCAGGGTCCTCTGTAACTACAAGTTTGGAAGGCCTGTCATCAACCCTGGGTTTAGTTTTTGTAGACAAACAGAATAGACACCTTTTATTTAAAAACTAATCTGCCTATAGAAATATGAGGGTCATGATAAACAAACATATTTCCTGCTGTAGTTGAGAGATCATAGCAATGTGGTGTCATTTCTCATTTTCACCTTTCTATAAGTTTCTATTTTTTTAAAGATAAAATGTCTTTTTTTCATGAATAAAACAAGTTTCAGTCCCCATTTCATCTGATACTGTATGTATGTCTTTCTAAGATTACTTTCCCCTTATGCTATAAACCATAGGGGAGGAGGGGAAGAAGGGTAAATCTTCATTTTTCCATGTATTGTGATTAAAAACTAACCAAAAAAACATTGACGTGTGGGTGTATCTAATCTAATTATTTTAAAAATATTTTATCACAATAGCCTATTTATGTTTTGAGATTGGGCTATTATAAAGACATAAAAAAGCAGCCTGACACAACCAAAGATACATTGGGAAATTCTCTTTTAATCATCAAAATCCAGATAACTCCAACTACATTATAGACTTCAATCATCTGTTTTGATCAGTAATATAGCCATCATGCATTGTTCTGTGACTTAAGTAGAACAAGAAGATGAGTTGATGGATACAGGCTAAGGCCCTGATCCTGCAAACACACATGTGCATAACATTACTGCAGAATCATCCCACTGACTTCCGTAAGACTAGACACTTGAGTAAAATCACACACCAGTAGTATTTAGAGGATCAGGACCTTAAATCTGATTTTCCTTGATTTTGTTAATAAGGAACAAGCATAACATTACCTCAGTGTAATTTGGATATACACTTTGATTCAAAAATGAATCCTTGAGACTGCAATATCTTTGAGATGTTACACAATCACTGGAAATGTGGAAAATCACAATTATTACACTTTTCTTGGGACGACAATAGCTTCCATGAAGTAACACACACATCCAAGTTTGTAACCGATCAACAGCATGAAAACTCTTGCAAATCCATGATGTCAATACATACTTAGCAGTAGATATTTTCCAAAGGCAAATATCTAAGTGGGTTTTTTGATTTATTGTTTGCTTTTTAAAGTAATAATCTATATTTTGGATTAAACAGCAGAATTTTTCATTTAAAAATAAACACGTGATTTTCAGTTATAAGTTAAAGAACATCTTTTTAACTAATAAAACCCTATCAGTTATATGGATTTTTAAAATTGAACATACTTTTTTCAAAATTGTTTTAAGTATTCAAGTCATAATTTAACAGTCAATTTTCAGTGAACAGCATTCTGTCACATTATAAGGTCAAATTCATCCCTGAGTAAGCAACGGTAACTTCCTTGAAGTCCAAGCTGCACACAGTTAAACAAGAGATTAATGAAGTTGCCACGTAATTCAAAAACAAGTTTTCACATATCTTATTGGTCTTGTAATTGGAACTCAGAGGCAGAGAATAGCACTCTAACCTGTCACTCAGACCACATTACTTCTTCTTTAATCTCTCCTATTGCCCCTTCTTCTCTGTCAGCTCAAAATTTAGGACATCTTGCTCTGATTCTCACACTCATACATAATGGATCCCCCCAATTACATCAGCCTTATCCCTCGTCACGTTGCACTAGCCACTCCACTCTGCCAAAGACGTTTGAGAAATTGGCATCCTTCTCCCACAAGCATCTCCATACTGCTCCCTGTGCTTGGAAAACCCTCACTCACTTTGGTCTGCCAGGCCACCACTGATCTTTTGAAGCCCTCATAAAAACTCCCCTCTTTCAGAATGTCCTCAATTAGCAAGTCAAGAATACCCACCATTTTATACCTCTGTCATCATCATCTTTTTTGAGTACATATTATTTTTTTTTAAAAACCACCTTCATTGAATCATCACAGTCAGTAACAGTCTAATCTGAATAACCTGATAATTGTATTGTTAAGACACACACTGCATCTTTCTTTGCATTGTATGAAATACCCACTACACCTTCAGACACTATAAAATAATATTATAATAAAAATGTACAAGGTAATTTCTTCTAGCTGTTGAAGTCCGCTTTTAAAATAAAAGCTGAAAGCAAAAGGATAATCACATTCAGAGTAGACATACCTCTTTCTCTAACCAGAGCAGACAAGCATGCCTGAGCTGGATCTGTCAGTATTATAAGACAGATGTTCTCTCTCAAATATATGGAGTAGAGTGGATGGAAAATAATATGCTAGTTTTGTTCTAACAAATTAAAGTGTTAGGGGGACAGTTTCTATAGCTTTTCTAGCAAATAGTTTCAGTGGATTAATGACAACCCACTATATTTTTTATAAGATAGGAAAACCATGCATGATCATTAGGGCATAATGCATTTCTTCAGAACAGTAGAACTTGTAGGGCTATTTTCTAATTGAAATTTTCTCAGTTTTAAGAAAATGGTTTGTATTTCTAGGACCTCAGGCTGGAGGAGGAAGGAGGAAAAAACCCACTTCCGTCAGGGCGTTTACAAGAACTATAGCGTTGCCTGTTTGAAAAGGAAGTTTCTAAAGGAAGAGCCGGATATCTGTATTCAAGTGGATTACAGCTGTACCACCAGATCAGATAGAAAAAGCTAAGACCAGCACACAGAATGTAATAAAACAAATACCATAGAGAAAGAGAGAGTAAAAGAGGCTTTCAATCTCCCTAAATGCAAATGTACTCATGTCAGCAGATGTGTCAGCACGTGGCTGTAATTTCTGAGGACATTAAGATCTCTGCCAAGAAAGCTGGATAAGAAAGAACTTTCAGGCAGAAGGAAACTAAGCCAATATGGTTCATTTCAGTGTTGTCAGATCCCAAATTATTCCTTTTACTTTCTTCAGCACAATCTTTTCTGAAAATTATTTTCTTGGTCTTTTCTTTTTCTTATTTTTTATGTCTCTTGCTTTCACTTAGCTGTCTTTCCTCTTAACTTGAGGTTCTATTTCTGTCTCATCTCCCAATCTCCAATAAATTTTCTCAGTGTAATAGGTTATCTGGATACCTCTACTTATGAGGCTGCCAGTCTAGTATAATACCTTGTTAATGCACCCACACAGAGTATTCTGTAGAGTTCTATAATCCATATGTTACAAAGGGAGAATACTAAGGAATACAGAATACTAAGAAAAGGCAAGTCATTTGCTTGGTATGTGTGCTGCAAGAACCATTTTTAAAATCTACTGTTTTTAATTGTTTCCTGATAAATATATAGGATTGTAAAGCACTTTGGTTTGTAGGCTTAATTACAAAATGTGGAGGTTTTATGCATTAACTACATCCTTTCATATATAAAGATAATTACAGTTCTGATTTATTAATTTCTGGTATTGCTCCAAATGGGTAACAAAGAACCTACTTGAAACTATATATGGAAGATAAAGAGAAATCAAGATAATTATTTGCCCTAAGAATACATTGCCCTTTTATTCCACTTTAGCAGTATGATGAATCCCACTTCTGCACCCCTTGAAGTCAATGGCGAAACTGACAGACTTCAATTAATTAAGCCTTACAAGGTCATACCTGTGAGGTAGATATCAGTAGCCTGGTTTTGTATAGTGGTTAAGTGACTTGTCCCAGAGGCAGAGGCAGGAACAGAACCAGGAAATCCAGGGCTATGCTCTAACCAGGATATCACCGTGTATTTCCTGAAATTTCTTTTTAGAAATCTGTTGGCTGGATATCCTGCCATAGACATAACTTTAAAAATACTCCTGAGAATTGTTGACTACTAACAGTCCCAAGTGAAGTCAACTGGAGTTGTGTGTGCTCATCACCTCATAAGATCAGTCCCTTGGCCATCATCTGAATCTGCCTTACTGGCTGCACATACTCAATTTTAGCTATAAGAAGGTCGTATCAGCTATATTTGCCTTTCCATTCTATGAAAACTCCATCTTGTGTCTGACTCATTTCTAAAATTAAAATGAATACTTTTCCTTCATGGGAAGTATAGGAAATTCCAGATGTGATGATAGAGTTGATTTAAATGTATCAGCAGAGGTATCAGATTATCATATACAAAAAGCCGGGGAGGGTGCAGAATCACCGTATTAAATGTAACTCCCCAAGTAAACAACAAGAGAGACACACACCCTATATATATATATATATATATATATATATATATATATATATATATTCGCAACAACCAAGATGCATGCAACAATCTTGTGCAATTCATATCCAGTCTAAATTTTTTTAAAAATAAGAAAATGCTGAAATTTTGAGCCACGGTGGAACAAAAAAGTTTAGCATATTAAGAGTGAGCCACTGGCACAGAAAGACACAACGTTGAGTGTTATAGAGCTAGCTGGAAGACTTTGATGTGGGGGGAGAGTTAGATTTGGAATCTCTCTCTCTCTCTCTCTCTGTCTCTCTCTCACACACACACACTCTCTTAATTTTCTGACCAATTCCTGGCCAACAAGAGGCTGGAATGTGTGAAATGGGATGGAAGAAAATTGTATCACTGTTTATGTTGCATTCTCAATTAACGAGAATAAAATCATTTTAACCCTCTTCTATAAGACACATAATAACTGCATTTAAGTGCAACCATAGTTAATACTAATATCACTGACATTTTTTTGACTACTTCAAGAAATAAAAGCTTTTTTTATTTCATGACATCATGATCTCTTCTGCACTGATCAATAATCTCCAAAGAAGGATTTATTTACACAATAGCCCACGTAAGCACTCCTTTAGGAGTCACTGTGCTTTTCAAATGTATTTTTTAATAATAGTTATTTACTGGTCAGACTGGTGTAGCTCCAAGAGAGACATTCCAGTCTAAGGGTACATATCGTAGTTTAAAAATGTTTATAAATGGAGACTGGATAGTTCAGCATATAGTCTATTTCTCTAGTGGAGAGGTTACAATCTAGTCTGATCCAGTACTAACCAAGAATCATGGTTGTCTTACAGATCTTTGGTGGCTTATGTGAATTAATCTGAAGGAGGTGACACAATGAGCTCCCACTGAGCAGCAGTCCAAATCACAAAGGAATGTCATATTTTATACTATACAGGAATCTTGTTGCAGTCCCAGGGCCCAATCTGGCAAGACCTCTGTGCACAGAAATCTCATTAATTTGTTTTTAAAGTTCAGTACATGGCAAATATAGTATTGGGGTCTTAGGTACTGGCAACAAAGAAAATTGAATGGGAATAGAAACTGTGGGCTGCTCTACACTAAAGCTGTAAGTCGACCTAAGTTACGCTACTTCAGTTATGTAAGTTATGTAGCTGAAGTCGATGTAGCTTAGGTCAACTTACAGTGGTGTCTACACTGTGCTGTGTCAACGGGAGATGCTCTCCCGCCCACTTACCTTACTCTTCTTGGGGAGCTGGAGTACAGAAGTCGATGGAAGAGCGCTCTGCCATCGACTTAATGTGTCTTCACCAGACCCACTAAATTGATACCTCTGCATCTATTGCACAAGTGCCAATTTAGCCTGTAGTGTAGACATGGCCTGAGGTGCTCAGAGAAATGATTCCTTCAGACAGAAGTTGAGGCACTTTGGTGGGCCAAATTTGTCTTTTCACTTTTCCAATAGTTAAAGGATTTCATCAATCCAGCCTCTTTCACAAGGTCTATATTAATTTTGACTTTGGTAAATGCTGAGTCACTCTAGTTCAGGTGACTCCAACGCCTCAAATCCTGCCAGAAACTTTTCCTCCAATTCCAATTTTATATATAAATAAAAAATAAAATCTAACTACAATATCTAAAAAATAGCTGGTGTCCCTTTAAAATAAACTTTCATCTGGACTGAAACATTGCTAATTTTCCATGTGCTGAGAACAGGCAGTGTTTGCTTCTTCCTTAAGTGGTTGTTAACAAACCCATGTAGTTCTGGTTTTCTGCAAATAGGAAAGCTCGCCAGTCTTCTCATGCATGCACAAACTAAGAGGTTGTATCTTCTTTCAGAGATCATAATCAGAACCTATGGAAATGGTTCTGATATCACAAGCAAGAAATTATAGATTATAGACATGATAGGAGGAGGCTGATTTATTCGCGACAAAGGTACTATTTTTGCATGTAAACATGCTGTATGTTTAGGTTTGGGTTAGAAAAGATACTATAGGGCAGAATACCTCCAAATGAAGGTGGGAGATGAGGAGATACCTTCTCTGAGGCTATTTTGTATTTTGTATCATCTTGTACTTCTCCTGATATGGCACATGAGAACATAAAGATGACTAACTCATTGACTGACCCTTGTCAACATCTCCCACACTCTCAAAAGCAGCTATCTTGAAAGCAGTCACTCTCCTTACAATGTGTATGATAATCAAGGTGGGCCATTTCCAGCACAAATCCAGGGTTTAACAAGAACGTCTGAGGTAGGAAAAAACAAGGGGAAATAGGTTACCTTGTATAATGACTTAGCCACTCCCTGTCTCTATTCAAGCCTAAGTTAATTGTATCCAATTTGCAAATGAATTCCAATTCAACAGTCTCTCGCTTGTAAATGGATACTCTCATGGCTTGTAAATGGATACTCTCATAAAAAGCCAACCTTCCACACAAACTTCCTCGTGGCTGGACTTTACTAAAACTAGACAAGCCATTTACAACACACACTTTGCTTCTCTACAAAAGAAAAAGGACACTAAACTTTCTAAACTACTACATGCCACAAGGGGCCACAGCAATGGTTCCCTCAACCCACCCAGCAATATTGTTAACCTATCCAACTATACTCTTAGCCCAGCAGAAGCAGCTGTCCTATCTCGGGGCCTCTCCTTCTGCCCGTCCACCCCCATGAACATGATACAGTTCTATGGTGACCTAGAATCCTATTTTCGACATCTCCGACTCAAGGAATATTTCCAACACACCTCTGAACAACACACTAATCCACAGACACCTCCCTACCAACACTACAAAAAGAAGGATTCTAGGTGGACTCCTCCTGAAGGTCGAGACAGCAGACTGGACTTTTACATAGAGTGCTTCCACCGATGTGCACGGGCTGAAATTGTGGAAAAGCAGCATCACTTGCCCCGTAACCTCAGCTGTGCAGAACACAATGCCATCCACAGCCTCAGAAACAACTCTGACGTCATAATCAAAAACGCTGACAAAGGAGGTGCTGTTGTCATCATGAATACGTCGGAATATGAACAAGAGGCTGCTCGGCAGCTCTCCAACACCACTTTCTACAAGCCATTACCCTCTGATCCCACTGAGAGTTACCAAAAGAAACTACAGCATTTGCTCAAGAAACTCCCTGAAAAAGCACAAGATCAAATCCGCACAGACACACCCCTGGAATCCCGACCTGGGATATTCTATCTACTACCCAAGATCCATAAACCTGGAAATCCGGGGCACCCCATCATCTCAGGCATTGGCACCCTGACAGCAGGATTGTCTGGCTATGTAGTCTCCCTCCTCAGGCCCTACGCTACCAGCACTCCCAGCTACCTTCGAGATACCACTGACTTCCTGAGGAAACTACAATCCATCGGTGATCTTCCTGATAACACCATCCTGGCCACTATGGATGTAGAAGCCCTCTACACCAACATTCCACACAAAGATGGACACAAGCCGTCAAGAACACTATCCCCGATAATGTCACGGCTAACCTGGTGGCTGAACTTTGTGACTTTGTCCTTACCCATAACTATTTTACATTTGGGGACAATGTATACCTTCAAATCAGCGGCACTGCTATGGGTACCCGCATGGCCCCATAGTATGACAACATTTTTATGGCTGCCTTAGAACGACGCTTCCTCAGCTCTCGTCCCCTAATGCCCCTATTCTACTTGCGCTATATTGATGACATCTTCATCATCTGGACCCATGGAAAAGAAGCCCTTGAGGAATTCCACCATGATTTCAACAATTTACATCCCACCATCAACCTCAGCCTGGTCCAGTCCACACAAGAGATCCACTGCCTGGACACTACAGTGCTAATAAACAATGGTCACATAAACACCACCCTATACCAGAAACCTACTGACCGCTATTCCTACCTACATGCCTCCAGCTTTCACCCTGACCACACCACACTATCCATGGTCTACAGCCAAGCTCTGCGATACAACTGCATTTGCTCCAACCCCTCAGACAGAGACAAACACCTACAAGAGCTCTATCAAGCATTCTTAAAACTACAATACCCACCTGCGGAAGTGAAGAAACAGATTGATAGAGCCAGAAGAGTTCCCAGAAGTCACCTACTACAGCACAGGCCTAACAAAGAAAATAACAGAACGCCACTAGCCGTCACCTTCAGCCCCCAACTAAAACCCCTCCAACACATTATCAAGGATCTACAACCTATCCTGAAGGATGACCCAACACTCTCACAAATCTTGGGAGACATGCCAGTCCTTGCCTACAGACAGCCCCCCAACCTGAAGCAAATACTCACCAGCAACCACATACCACACAACAGAACCACTAACCCAGGAACCTATCCTTGCAACAAAGCCCATTGCCAACTATGCCCACATATCTATTCAGGGGACACCGTCACAGGACCTAATAACATCAGCCACACTATCAGAGGCTCGTTCACCTGCACATCCACCAATGTGATATATGCCATCATGTGCCAGCAATGCCCCTCTGCCATGTACATTGGTCAAACTGGACAGTCTCTACAAAAAAGAATAAATGGACACAAATCAGATGTCAAGAGTTATAACATTCATAAACCAGTCAGAGAACACTTCAATCTCTCTGGTCACGCGATTACAGACATGAAAGTTGCGATATTACAACAAAAAAACTTCAAAACCAGACTCCAGCAAGAGACTGTTGAATTGGAATTAATTTGCAAATTGGATACAATTAACTTAGGCTTGAATAGAGACTGGGGGTGGCTAAGTCATTATGCAAGATAACCTATTTCCCCTTGTTTTTTCCTACCTCAGACGTTCTTGTTAAACCCTGGATTTGTGCTGGAAATGGCCCACCTTGATTATCATACACATTGTAAGGAGAGTGATCACTTTAGATAAGCTATTACCAGCAGGAGAGTGGGGTGGGGGGAGAGAAAACCTTTTATAGTGGTAAACACCCATTTTTCATGCTTTGTGTGTATAAAAAGATCTTCTGTACTTTCCACAGTATGCATCCGATGAAGTGAGCTGTAGCTCACGAAAGCTTATGCTCAAATAAATTGGTTAGTCTCTAAGGTGCCACAAGTACTCCTTTTCTTTTTGCGAATACAGACTAACACGGCTGTTACTCTGAAACCTATCTTGAAAGCAAAAGCTCCAAGGTTTCTCCCCACGAAACTGTAGTTTCAAAATGTTAAGTTAGATGAAAGTTCAAGTTTCATGCTGTATAAGAGACATGCAATTGAGGGAGCTCAAACTAACCCATCCAGTAGGGTTTATTAGAAGGGTTTCCATGTGAGGAAGCCTTGGACAAATCTGCCTTTTGTGGTAGAACATCTATAGTCACCAAATCTGGATATTTCCCAGCTGATGCACAGTTTCCATATGGAATACAAATAAAGCACTACATTCACATTTTCTCATGCTCCCCACAAGCTTTTTATTCTGTCCTCTGTTCCTTCTGTATAGTTACTCTTTGTGTTCATGGAAACAAGAAGCAGTTAACAGCACTGACTAAAGATTATACCCACAGCTTTGCATATCAGGTGAATCTTATATCTTCTGCACAATGGCCAAGGAAGGCCTTATCAACACAGGAAAGATGCATCATGTTACGAAATGCGTTAACAAACCCATGTTAATTAACATACATGCTATAACGTGATTTTGCCCATTGTACGGACAAAGACAGTTGTGTTTAAAAATGTGTTAGCTGGTGGTGGCTGTTAACCCTACACGACCCACATCCCTGCTTGGTTTTCCTGCCCTCCCAGTCTCCATGGAGAGAGTGGTCATTGTGCAGGTCAGTTCCATAGCAAATGTAAGACTGCTGCCCCACCCCCCTCACATGTTAAGTGGTGGTTTCTCTATGTTTTGGTCTCTGATGATCAGATACATTTCATACTTTCAGTGCAAAGTGCCTCAACCCCAACCTGCAGCATTCTTGCAAATCCAACCCTGAACAGGGACTGACAAACAATTACAAGTGATTTTGTGAAATAGACAAACATCCACTAACAGCTATGTTGTAATGACCAGATTCCTTCCCTAAGACTGACTTTCTGTTAATTTCTGAAGACAAGACATTTATATGGTGCCTTTCATAATGAAGGAACCTAAAGCACTTTACAAACAGAAACATATACAGGACAAAGTATCCACATGGATAACTTCCTTTGCCACTGAATATGGCAGCTGTTTAATACCACACTACAATTTAAGACCAGAAATAATGAAGAATACCTTATCCCATTAAAGATGTAGAGGAATTTAGGTCCCATCTACACTGCAATTTGAAACCACTGTGACACCTTTGTAGAGAACAGTGTTTAAAGAAGGTCAAGCTTCTTCACTGGATAGAGTACTTCTCTAACCAGACCTGTGTTTAAACTTAGTTCTCTAGAAAGGTACTAACTGCAGCAGTCATCTTTAGAAGAAAGACTGTAATTATTCAAGTTACATTTGGCCAGAATGCTAGAGTTAATGCTCTTACAGTTGTGAAAATGACCATCACTAAGGATCACAAGTGGTCTGTTTTAAAGACCAATCAAAACCAACCAAAAGATGGTATCTCCAGCACAAAAGACCCATAGTACCTACTTACTCACCAACATGAAAATGCTTCACTTAGGCCTTGTCTAAGTGGCAAGTTTCTGCGCTGTAAAGCAGCTTTCTGCCGTGTAACTCCCCAGGTGCACACACTGCCAAGCCACTGAGTGCGCAGAAACTGCACAATTGCAGCGCTGTAAAAAAACCACCCCGACGAGAGGCTTTCTGTGCTCGGGGTACAGCACCACGGTGCCAGTGTACACACCCTGCTCGATTACAGCACTGCAATTGGCCTCCAGGAGGTGTCCCACAATGCCTGTTCTCGCCTCTCTGGTCATTGGTTTGAACTCTACTGCCCTGCCCTCAGCTGACCAACCGTGAGCCCCATCCCTTAAATTCCTTGGGAATTTTGAAAGTCCCCTTCCTGTTTGCTCGGTGATGCATGCAGTGGTCTCAGCCCATCTTTCCAGGTGACCAGGCCTCTTCCACACACCAGGCGATCCCCCGCTTGGAGCAATGCTGAGCTGCTGGACCTCATCAGCATTTGGGAAGAGGAGGCTGTCCAGTCCCAGCTGCGCTCCAGCCACAAGAATTGTGATACCTATGGACAGATTTCAGGAGGCATGACAGAATTTCAGGATGCATGCAGTGTAGGGTCAAAGGAGCTGCAGAATGCCTACCACAAGGTGTGGGAAGCAAACCGCCGCTCTGAGGCTGCGCCCACGAGCTGACAGTTCTACAAAGAGCTGGATGCGGTACTCGGTGGTGACTCCACCTCCACTACAAAGTGGAGCTGTGGATACTTCAGTGGCTCGCATGCCAGTGGAGAGTGGACCGAGCCAGGAGGAGGAAATCTTATAGAATCATAGAATCATAGCATCATAGAATATCAGGGTTGGAAGGGACCTCAGGAGGTCATCTAGTCCAACCTCCTGCTCAAAAGCAGGACCCATCCCCAATTAAATCATCCCAGCCAGGGCTTTGTCAAGCCTGACCTTAAAAACTTCTAAGGAAGGAGATTCCACCATCTCCCTAGGCAACGCATTCCAGTGTTTCACCACCCTCCTAGTGAAAAAGTTTTTCCTAATATCCAACCTAAACCTCCCCCACTGCAACTTGAGACCATTACTCCTTGTCTTGTCCTCTTCCACCACTGAGAATAGTCTAGAACCATCCTCTCTGGAACCACCTCTCAGGTAGTTGAAAGCAGCTATCAAATCCCCCCTCATTCTTCTCTTCCGCAGACTAAACAATCCCAGTTCCCTCAGCCTCTCCTCATAAGTCATGTGTTCCAGACCCCTAATAATTTTTGTTGCCCTTCGCTGGACTCTTTCCAATTTATCCACATCCTTCTTGTAGTGTGGGGCCCAAAACTGGACACAGTACTCCAGATGAGGCCTCACCAATGTCGAATAGAGGGGGACGATCATGTCCCTCGATCTGCTCGCTATGCCCCTACTTATACATCCCAAAATGCCATTGGCCTTCTTGGCAACAAGGGCACACTGCTGACTCATATCCAGCTTCTCGTCCACTGTCACCCCTAGGTCCTTTTCCGCAGAACTGCTGCCTAGCCATTCGGTCCCTAGTCTGTAGCTGTGCATTGGGTTCTTCCGTCCTAAGTGCAGGACCCTGCACTTATCCTTATTGAACCTCATCAGATTTCTTTTGGCCCAATCCTCCAATTTGTCTAGGTCCCTCTGTATCTTATCCCTGCCCTCCAGTGTATCCACACTCCTCCCAGTTTAGTATCATCTGCAAATTTGCTGAGAGTGCAATCCACACCATCCTTCAGATCATTTATGAAGATATTGAACAAAACCGGCCCCAGGACCGACCCCTGGGGCACTCCACTTGACACCAGCTGCCAACTAGACATGGAGCCATTGATCACTACCCGTTGAGCCCGACAATCTAGCCAACTTTCTACCCACCTTATAGTGCATTCATCCAGCCCATACTTCCTTAACTTGCTGACAAGAATACTGTGGGAGACCGTGTCAAAAGCTTTGCTAAAGTCAAGATACAATACATCCACTGCTTTCCCTTCATCCACAGAACCAGTAATCTCATCATAGAAGGCGATTAGATTAGTCAGGCATGACCTTCCCTTGGTGAATCCATGCTGACTGTTCCTGATCACTTTCCTCTCTGTAAGTGCTTCAGGATTGATTCTTTGAGGACCTGCTCCATGATTTTTCCGGGGACTGAAGTGAGGCTGACTGGCCTGTAGTTCCCAGGATCCTCCTTCTTCCCTTTTTTAAAGATGGGCACTACATTAGCCTTTTTCCAGTCATCCGGGACTTGCCCCGTTCGCCACGAGTTTTCAAAGATAATGGCCAATGGCTCTGCAATCACAGCCGCCAGTTCCTTTAGCACTCTCGGATGCAACTCGTCCGGCCCCATGGACTTGTGCACGTCCAGCTTTTCTAAATAGTCCCTAACCACCTCTTTTCTCCACAGAGGGCTGGCCATCTATTCCCCATGTTCTGATGCCCAGCGCAGCAGTCTGGGAGCAGTCTTGGACCAGGATGTGGAGGCGGAAGGGGACTCAGAGGCAGAGGATGACTCGGAGGTCAGAGATGCATGCAGCCAGGAGCTCTTCTCTACTCCGGAGGAGGCTAGCCAGTCACAGCTGTCAGATCTTGATGAAGCCCCTGGTAAGTGGATTTGATTTTGGGAATCACTGAAGTGGGGGCAGGAGGGTTTCAGAAAGCAGGCTTGTGTCTGTATGATGCGCGTACCACCACATGCCTAGTCTGAGCGGTGGAACAGGCTGTTTATTGACTCCCGCACTTCATGGGAATCTGCCTCAGAGATCTCCAGGAAAGTCTCATGGACATACTGGACAATCCAGCAGCAGGTTCTTTGGCAGAGATGCTTTATTTCTTGACCCATTAAGCGTAACTTTCCTGCGCCACTCTACCGTCACTGGGGACAACGACACAATTGCTTCACACAAGTGAGCCGCATAAGGGCCAGGGCAGAAGCGGCAGTCCTGGAGAAGACCCTCCCTTGATTCCCTACTCACCCTCAGCAGTGAGATATCTTCCATAATGAATGCAGCCTGTGGAAAATATGGGGACAGGAATAATTATAAGGCTCCTCTCTACAGCACTGGCTCTCCCCAAGTTAGTGACAGGTATCTGAATAGTGGCTGCGTTTTAAATCAGTGATATGTGTGTGTTGCAAACAATACTGATTCTGTAAAATGTTGCATTTCGTCTTCACAGATATGACCTTGGGAGCCCAGCCTCCCTCTTCGTTATCGCCAGCTGAATGGCTGTGCAGAATTAGAAAGAGGCCACGAAGAACTACAGAGGACTTTCTGCATGAGGTCATGATGCACTCCGTGGCCGAGAAACAAGAATTGAAGGAGTGGCGGGAGAGTGAGAAGAGGGACCAAAAGGAGAACATGGCACACCAGAATGAAACCACGGAGCTGCTTTTAAACGTTATGGAGCGCCAAGCGGACATGCTCCAGGTGCTACGAGCACTGCAAACCTAACAGCTCTGCGCCTGCCCTCCCCTGCAGCTACTGTCACAAAACTCTTTCCCATGCTCCACCCAGCACCGCCAACACACTCTTATCAACCTCCCGGCTCCAGTCTGTACCCACTGCATTCTAATCGTGCCTTGTCATAGTCCAGCCCTGCAGACTCCCAGTATCCACTGCACTCAACACCTGTCCCTCTGCAGTTTAGCCCTGATGAAGTACAGTGCCCACTGCACTGTACTCCAAAGGACAAGGTTGCATATGATACCTGGACGTATACAAATCTTGAACCATCCAGGGACACCACCTCCTCCTGGGACCCTCCCTTTCCCCAGCCGCCTTCAGTGCTGATGTGTTTTTTTGTCTCTCTCCTCTGGTTGTTGTTGTTTAATAAAAGAATTGTTTTGGTTTGAAAGCAATCTGTATTCCATTATTGAAAGCAAACAGAGCCCTGCAAAGCAACAGGCAATTTTCTTACACTTTCATAGGGCATTGTCTGCACCAATCACAATCACTGCACTCCTGAACATAGCAATAAATATTAGTGGCTTTCAGCTTCAAATTGCTATCTCAAGGCATCCCTGATCCTTATGGCCCTGTGCTGTGCCCCTCTACTAGCCCTGATCTCTGGCTGTTCAAATTCAGCTTCCAGGCACTAAGCCTCAGCGGTCCAGCCCTGAGTGAAGCTTTTACCCTTCCCTTCACAAATATTATGGAGTGTACAACATGTGGTTATAAGCATAGGAATATTGTCATCAGCTAGGTCCAGCTTCCCATATTGGCCGCGCCAGCAGGTCTTAAAATGGCCAAAAGCACACTCAACAGTCATTCTGCACTCGCTCCGCCTGTTGTTGAAGCACTCCTTGATGTTGTCAAGGTGCGCCGTGTATGGCTTCATAAGCCATGGCATTAAGGGGTAGGCAGGGTCTCCCAGGATCACAATGGGTATTTCGACTTCCTCTATGGTGATCTTCTGGTCCAGAAAGAAGGTCCCTGCTTGCAGCTTCCTGAACAGGCCAGTGTTCCGAAAGATGCATGCATCATGCACCTTTCTGGACCAGCCTGCATTAATGACTGTGAAACACACATGGTGATCCACAAGCGCCTGGAGAATCATTGAAAAATATCCCTTCCGATTAATGTACTCGGTAGCTAGGTGGTCTGGTGCCAGAATTGGAATATGCATGCCATCTCTCACCCCACCACAGTTAGGAAATCCCATTTTTGCAAAGCCATCCACAATGTCACACACTTTGCCCAGAGTCATGGTCTTTTGGAGCAGGATTCAATTAATGGTCCTGCACTCTTCCGTCTACACAAGTCCAACGGTCGACTTTCCTACTCCGAACTGGTTAGCAACCAATCGGTAGCAGTCTGGAGTAGCCAGCTTCCACAGTGCAATCACCACGTGCTTCTCCAACGACAGGGAAGCTCTCATTCTCGTGTCCTTGTGCCACAGGGCTGGGGCGGGCTCATCACACAGTCCCATGAATGTAACTTTCCTCATCTGAAAGTTGAAGCCACTGGTCATCATCCCAGACGTGCATGACGATGTGATCCCACCAGTCAGTGCTTGTTTCCCGAGCCCAAAAGCCCACATTCCACTGTGGTCAGCACCTCCGTGAATGCCACAAGCAATCTCATGTTGTAGCAATTACGCATAGCGAGATCAAGGTCACACTCTTCTTGCCTTTGTAGTTTAAGGAATAACTCCACTGCCACTCGTGACGTGTTAGAGTGAGCAGCATACTGGTCAATAGTGCAGGATCCATTCCTGCAGACCAAAGAGACCGAGCGCGCAGTACACAAACCATTGAAAGATGGTGCCAAATGCGGATGGAAACACAGGGATTGCTGGGATGTGAAGCAATGCATCACAGGGCATTGGGACAGGACCCAGGATGCCCCGCGACCCCCTCTGCCTTCCCACAACTTTTAGCGGCAGAAGAGGAAGAGATGCTCTGTGGGATAGCTGCCCAGAGTGCACCGCTCCGAATACCGCTGCAAGTGCCGCAAGTGTGAACATGCTAGTGCGCAGGCAGCTGACAGTGTGAACGCACAACAGCGGTTTCCCTTCAGTGCTCTCTGAGCGGCGCTGTAACTGCCGGTGCTGTAACTCTGCCAGTGTAGACATACCCTTAGTCTTTGCTACCTTTTTATTATCAAACATAAGCAATGCATATGTGCTTCCATGCATGCACAAGACTAGATAACACCACTATTACAGTAACAATACTATTTTTAAAAATTGTGAAGAAATGAATCTCACAAAGATGAAGTAGCATTAGAGGAAACTTCTTCCTTTGATAAAGGAAGTCCTTTCTTTTATGGAGACGAGTGATGAAGGAAGAAACTCTGTCATGATGATCTTTTTAGGAATGGCAGAGGACGAACTGCTGTCTAAAACCAATGTGCATGTACAGTATTTTCAAAATCATAAGAAATACATAATAAACACAAGCATTGATCAGTAGAAATAACACCATCACCTAGCTGTTACATAGCACTTTTTACCCATAGATCTCAAAGTGTTTTAAAAAGGATGTCAGTCTCATCACCATTTTACAGATGGGGAAACTGAGGCCCAGGGACAGGAAGTGACTTGCCCAAGGTCACCCAGCAGGCCAGTAGCAAAGTCAGAAATAGAACCCAGGAATCATCCCAGTCCAATGCTCTATCCACTAGGCCACACGGATCCCTTAAAACCCAACCTCAGAACAGTGGAGAGACTTTGAAAAAGTGCGTATTTTAAGCTCTTATTCTATATGCACACTGTTACATATACTTTCCATAAAAACCAAAACAGCACAATATAACGCAGCACAATGTAACGCAACACAATATACTGTAAAATTGAGCTAAAACCAAGAGGTAGCTCACGCTGCAATTTCTTTTAATATATCCATGTGCATAGCAGTTGGCCTGGCATTACTGTGCACACAACAAGCTATAAGTTTTTTATTTGCCAGTTATTGTTTGTAATAAAAGACCTAAGTCAAATGACGCAAGTGCCCTTTTTGTTGTCATATTGTTTGCTTTAGCTGTAACTGGCTCTAATCCAGTGGTACCTTTACGTAGGTTCCTGTATAATTAAGATTATAGGAAAGGATTGAAGATTGAAAGGAAAACATTATGATTTTTTTTGTGGGAATGCACTGATTTCCATCTTCATGCATTTTCAATGGGTATGGCTCACACTGTAAAGATTACCCTACAGCAGTTATCTTAACTTCTTGATAGTGCAGGAATACTAATCCCACTTTAGACTTCTGTTGGACTTTTGAGCTAGAGAACTTTTGAGCTAGAAAGCACTTTGGAGATATTAATTCATTTGCTACAGGCATTTGACATTATACCTAATTTGATATTATACCTAATTTTATAATGTTTTTCTTTAATAAAATCCATGGGAAGGGATCTCAGCAGAAACACACTGCACAAGTTAATACCATCCAGTTTTGACAGAAAGAAACATACCCTTTTGTAGTAATTGGCAGAAGGCATGGCTCTGAACACCAATCCTAGAGAACCAAAGGCTTGTTTACATGGGGAATTAAGATGATTTAACTAAAGCATGAGGTTAATGCACCTCAGTTAAAGTACATTGAATCAGTGGGACACTCTCATTCAGTTGTGAAGTGGCCTTAGTTCACTGTAGCTTAATACACAAAAATAGGGTGTATCTACACTATGAATCCTACTGGAGTGTACTGTAGTGATGGAAGGGGCTCTCCGAGAGTTGGTAGCTAGGTCAACAGAAGAATTCTTTTGTCCACCTAGCTGTCTACACTGGGGTTTAAGTCCAGGACTAGCTCTGGGCACCAGGTTGGGGTGGCACAGTTCCAGAGGCGGCACAATTCCAGCCACCCCCTTTTTTTTTTTTTTTTTTTGGCTTGGGCAGTTGCGCTCTCGGAGCTTGGGGCAGCAAATTTTTCGCTTGGGGCGGCAAAAAAACTAGAGCCAGCCCTGTTTAGGTCGACTTAATTACATGGCATAGGGCAGGACATTTTTCATAGTCCTTAGCTATATAGTTAAACTGATCTAACTTTCTAGCGTAGACCAGCTGATAGGCTTGAGCAGTGGAGCCTAATAAAGCACGTAAGGCATGTGCCGGGACTCTGGTATAGCCAAATAACGAT
The DNA here is from genome assembly GCF_965140235.1 of Caretta caretta. Taxonomy (NCBI): domain Eukaryota; kingdom Metazoa; phylum Chordata; order Testudines; family Cheloniidae; genus Caretta; species Caretta caretta. Next base: position 47,370,207 of record NC_134216.1, on the reverse strand, counting down.
ATATAGCATATGCTATCCTGAACTCAGATTACTTTACTTCTGAATGTACTTTAATTATTCATTAACTTCACAGCTTTAGTTAATTCATCTTAACTTTCCTTAGTATCCCCATGTAGACCAGCCCCAAGAGAAACAGATACCTTGGTGAGAAAAATATTGCCTTCCTAGATGTTTGGCAACAGCTGTACAAAGGGGCTAAAGCATTCACAACTAGGCAGCAAGCTTATTTGAATAAAAAAGAAAGCCGATGCTTTTCCACTCTTTGTGGAAGCAAGCCTCTTTTCTTAGGAACGTATGAAACTTCTATATCAACCCACCCCCAAGGTTGGTGCCTGCTGATAATAGTTTATCACTGTAGTGAGGTTTCCAGGACACTATATATAGTAATTTGACTATGCCTGACTCCTCCCACATTCCACAGGACACACCCCATAGGTGCCTTAAGAAGCTCCTCTGTCCAGGGCTATTTTTGTGTTCTAAGCTATACTTCTCCTTACCAGCAAACAACTTGGGCTTATTCTCAGTGTTCTGAGTCAGTTGTTTTTTCTTTTTTAAAAGTTGCTATGATTTGTAACATGCAAGCCATGGAAATGTGCAGATAGGGTCCAAGATACAATCTTTCAATTTCAGATTTGAAAATGTTTCTTCCCGGGAGAATTCTCCCTCACTGGCTTAGTTTAACTTCCACCACATATAAGCTGAGCTCCTAAGTCACAGTGATCCCTACCAGTTTTGCAAAATTTGTCAATAATTAAATTAATAATTATTAGTTTCTCTTCCACATCACCTCTCAACACCTTACAGTGAATGGTATCCTTCCTTATTCAATGTAATGTCATTAAGAAAGTTGGACAGATATTTAGGAGAACAATATTTTTAAAACCCCAAAGCCTGAAACTACATACCCATAGTAAAGGAGGTATAATAGAGTCTCAGCCACTTTTGTGCTACACTGCTTCTCTGTATTTTGTGTGCAAACTAAGAATCAGTTCCTGCAGTCACTGAAGCCAGTGGCAAAATTCTCCCTGGCTCCACTGGCAGGAGAATTAGATCTAAAGGTAATCAGTAAAGTCTAAATGAACAAAAACATAACAGAGTTACTTTTCGTATTTATAAGTGGATCACTGAATAATGCTGAAGAACAGTGCTATAATAAATGCATTCTGGTGAGACTTAATTCTGAGGAATATGAAACTAGGGACTGCTTGACCCAACATGCCTCAGCTAAAATTGTAGCAAAGCAATTATAAAACCTGATTAAACAAGGCTTCATTCCCACACACAACTCCACCTTTCTGACTTGGCAGAACTGTAAGCTGGTAACACCCTGCTGGTGGTTTTCATAAAGCATTTACAGTAGCAACTAAATGCCTATAAAAGTACAGGAAAGGATTTCACTTTTATTTCCAACATGCTGGTGGAGGTTAAGGAATGTGTGTTTTCAGACAAAGGGTGGAATTTTCAAAAGCATTCTGCACTGGCATGACCCACTGATGTTTCACGACTGACTTACATGGGAGCAGAGTCAGACCAAGGCAGTGTGCTTTTGAAAATGGCATCCACAATGTTAGAACGTGAAAATGACATACCCCATTGTAACTCTCCCATCTACAGAACTGACCAGCTTCACATTAGGCCCGAACTCTCTGAAACAATTTGCTAGTAAAAGGTTCATGCTGCAAAAGTCAATTTAAAGAAATCAGTTGCCCTCCATAAATGCAAACAAGGACATAGTAGTTTTATGTGTTTTCCAGCATTCCCTCAATGTTCACATTAAGAAGCCTGTTACTGCTTAAGCTAATATTTTCCATGCTTTAATTTTACTCCAATATACAGGTCCTTGAAAATCTGTATACTCTCTTGAACTTGATGTAATCATAATAGATTCACTTGCTGGACACGTTTCAACAATGTAGTCTTCTGTTTGCTGCAAAAGTTTAATTCTCAGCATGCAGCAGTTCAGGGTTCCAAGTGAGATGCCATGAAGTGGATAGGAAATCTGATGTTTCAAAGCCTCTTAATAGGAAGATTGAAAGAGTAGGGTCTAAAATTTGGCCCATATAGTCCTCCTTCAGGGCTATATTTAAGACCTGTCTGATCAGTTCTAATTTATTTTTGTCGAACAAACAAACCCTCTTTGTTTTTCTAGTTGTTACAAGAGGTGGAAAGTAGGAGGTGCAACCTTATGTCCTGTTAGGCCAAGCTAAGTATTCCTGCCTCAGTGGTATGTCCTTCAAGGAGGCCTACATGGCAAAGTGCAAAACAAACTAATTTTTCATCTCTTTAATGAAACAAACAGAAGGAGTTCATATTGTTAAATTAGATGAGCAGCAATCTTAATGTACATTTGAAAAGTGCCAAATGGCTAGAGAGTTGGGAGCAAACACTGGCATTTCCTGTGTCCAATTATCGTTAAAATAAAATACTGTTTGAGAATTTTGCAACAGTGAAGGAAACATGCCAAATGTCTAGCCTATACACTTTTCCCATGTCTGCTGAATAAGTTAGCAGCATCCATCTAGTTATGAAGAATGGCTGCTATTTGTAATGCATTGCTTCCAATTAAATTCAAATAGCTCTGAAAAGAAGATTCTGGATTGCTTTAGACACTTTATTTCATGCTTTGCAGCCAAGAAAAGCATAAAGAACAGGAGTACTTGTGGAACCTTAGAGACTAACAAACTTATTAGACCATAAGCTTTCGTGTGCTACAGCCCACTTCATCGGTTGCATAGAATGGAACATATAGTAAGAAGATATATACATATATACATACAGAGAAGTTGGAAGTTTAGAAATCCCGAGGAAGATAAGGAATCTTCAGTAAATCTATATGTTTATACCTCTGGGATACAGTCGCCTAAGAATGCAGAAAAAAGATGTATTACAAGAACAGAGAATTTTCCAAGGACAACTACTATGAAAATGGTGCGTTTTTATGGATTCATTGATGCAGCTCCTGACCAAAAGTGGCAAATTGTTCTTCCCAAAAGAGTTTCACTATGTGGAGTTTTAGAAAATGTACAAATGTGCCAGGGGATTTCATCTCTGCCATTGTTTTGTGCTGGAAAACTTAGGAGTCAGGGCTGCAAAATATGACACAGAGAATTAAACTTATTGAGGGTCTAGAACAGGGGTGAGCAAACTACGGCCTGCAGGTCGGATCCAGCCTGGGAGCCATTTTAAGCCAGCCCACGAGCTCCCGCTGGTGAGCAGGGTCTGGGGCTTGCCCCACTCCAGTGTTCCAGCCGGGCGCGCTGGGTCAGGGCCGCACCACGCGGCTCGGCCCCACTCCGGCGCTCCAGCCAGGGTGCCGCACCATGGCCCCGCTCTGGGGCGCAGAGTCGGGGGCCGCGCTACGCAGCACAGCTCCTGGCATCAGCTGCATGGCCCCGCTCCGTCGCTCTAGCAGGGTTGGGGGCCGCTCCACACAAAGGAGCCGGAGAAGGAACATGCCACTGCTTCCGGGAGCCACTTGAGGTAAACATCAGTCGGAGTCTGCACCCCTGAGCCTCTCCCCATGCCCCAACCCCCTGCCCCTGCCCTGATCGCCCTCCCACTCTCCAAACCCCTCGATCCCAGCATGGAGCACCCTCCTGCACCCCAAACCCCTCAACCCCAGCCCCACCCCAGAGCCCACACCCCCCAACTAGAGCCCTCACCCCTCATACACCCCAACCCCAATTTTGTGAGCATTCATGGCCCTCCATACAATTTCTATTCCCTGATATGGCCCTCAGGCCAAAAAGTTTGCCCATCCCAGTCTAGAACCTGTAGATGCTGTAGGCCAAAATCACTGTGCACCCAGGAATGAATTTAGCCCCTTGACACTGGCAAAAAGTTGCATGGGTTTGGTTCCACTGGATTTGGAATGATCTAAGGGGGAGCCTTGTATATACCAAATATCGCCATTAGGATATCGTCAGATCATTTTTACAATTTAACATTCCCAGTTCAGGGTCATCTTCTCTTCTAGGTGGATTCTTTCCAAGAAGGGCCAGGAAATTCAGCAAGCTGGGAGTCATCTGCTCCTCAGTAGACCAGGCACATGGTACGGACACCGAACCCAGCAGTTCTTATCCAACTATGTGTCTCCACACAGTTGCCTTATTGGCCTCTCACTACTCTTGCACCTCTGGCAATGTAGCTTCTGAAGGAGATGGTGCTGGTAGTGGACTCCCACTGTGGGTGGGGCAGCAGCTGCCCCATAAAGGCATTCCCACAGGTGTTAATGCAGCTGGATTACTGATCATAAATACACAGGATGTTGAGGGGTACATGCCAAGAAGATTGGCTGCTCTACAGTTCCACCACTTTCTGCTGTCGCAGTTTCTGAAAAATCATGGAAGAGTATCCATGGGAATGGAAAAGCATCCCCAGGCCAGAATTCAACAACATTTGCTCTCTTCAGTCATGGGGGAAAATGCTGCCCTAAACCAGTGAGTAGTACAGGACATGAAGAGAAAGTTAATATGTGGCTTTCTTTAATTAGAACTCCGAGTTACTGAGATTTGACACTGGCTAGCTTTAAATAATAAAATTACTGCAGCACTGTGAAGCCAGAAGCACACCCATTAACAAAGAGGTTTAATCTGTCTGTTTGTTCTCACTTTAAAAACTGCTACTAAAAGTTTGAACATTTTTAAAAAAGCTTCATGCAAGTGCCCTAGAAATACACTACTAAGTACTGATTAGCTGATCTACATCTTTTTGGCAATGCTAGAAGAATAAAGCCATGTACGTAATCTAGTCCATTTAGTTTCCTGGATGCAAAACTCAGACTGACTGTACAGTTGCCTTTTGTACAGTTCCGTCACCTTTGTGGGATCTAAAGTGGCTGTTAAAATAGCAGACACAGCTGCCCAGGGTCTTCATGTTCCCACTGTGAACTTTGAAACTATCCCATTAGAAGTCATAAAAATACATAAAGCATGGAAAATCCAAAGCTTTGGTACATAGTAGATTAATCAATCTGCATACTGAAGATGCCAGTTTTGCCAATGGGTAGACTATGCTACAAATTGTTTGTCAAAGACTTTCTTGGACCACCCAGTCACTCCCATAGGTTCAGACCTGGGTATAATTCCCTGCTGTGCCAGAGACCTCCTGTTGACAATTTTAGACAAGTTGCTTAGTCTCTCTGTGCCTCAGTTCCCACATTTATAAAGTGGGGATAACAGTACTTCCCTATGTCAGAGGGGTGTTATGAGGATATGTACATTAAAAATTGTGGGATGCTCAGATACTATAGTGATGGGGGCATATAAGGGACATAATCCCATGCTCCAGGTGTCCCTGAACCTCCAGCTCCAGAAGCCAGGACTGGAAAACAGGGGATAGATCACTTGAAATTGCCCTGTTCTGTTCATTCCCTCTGAAACATCTGGCACCAGCCAGTGTCACAAGACAGGATACCGAGCTAGACGGACCCTTGGTCTGACCCAGTGTGGCTGCTATTAATTACTTAAGAGAGATAGAAATACACACAAGGTTTTAATGAATCAGTAAAAATAAAATTCACTGTGGCATTTGGGGCCACTAAGGCCCCACAGTGCAGCAGGAAAGCCATGGTTCCACTACATGGAAGGCAGAGAGTGGAATTCTGTGACTTCTATGCCAACTCATGAGTGGGCACTATTGGGGCAGGAGAGGGAAAGGTGTTGTGTTGGGGTTGGTGCTTTGGTTAGATCCATAGCCACCAAATCTGCAGTTATACAGATCCACAGGTCACATACCTGCACAACCCTATGCCAGCCCCGGGGCTGGAGTAGCACCTCGAAGAGGCTGCAGAGCTGCCCTGTCCACAGCTGGGGGCTGGCTTCCATCTCCTTCACCTTCAGTGCAGTTCCTTGCACAGAGCCATTACTCCCTGGCTTGGTGGTGGGAATGGGTGGTGGATTTCAGGCTATATGTACACTTCTGCAGTAAGTCAACCTATATTACGCTACTCCAGCTATGTGAATAATGTAGCTGGAGTCGACGTAGCTTAGGTCGACTTACTGCGGGTTCGACACCGCACTGGGTCAGTGGGAGACGCTGTCCCGTCAACTTACCTTCATTCCCAGTGGAGTACTGGAGTCGACCGGAGAGTGCTCTGCCATGACTTAGTGGGTCTTCACTAGACCCATTAAATCAATCCCTGGTTCATCGATCACAGCAGCATTGATCCTGCGTTAGTGTAGACATAGCCAGAGTATTTTATGCAATGCTTTCGTTCCTCCATACTGAAGAGACAAGTCATCTTAACATTTCAGGAGAATCTACAGTACCTTATTTTTAAAAGTTTAAATTAGTTAGAGTTTAAGACTTCAGATTGCTTCTGAGTGTGGGTTCTCTATAGGCCTACTACTATGGCACCAGTACAATGCAATGTTAATACTGCTTCATGTTATTAATCAATCTTCACAATACCTCTGTTGTGTAGGAAAGTGTTGTCATCCCCATTTCACAGATGGGGAAAGTAAGGCAAAGAGATTGACTTCTCTCAAGGCCACCCAAGGAGTTAAATAGCAGAGCCAAGAATAAAACCCAGACGGTCTGACTGTCAGCCCTGTGCTTACTTCTCCAGAGCATACTGTCTGCTAATTTTACAGCACCCGCCTGTAAAAGTCACTCTGGCAGCAGCAAACACCAAAATAGCTCATGCTGATCACAGTAGCCGTTGATATTGCTGAATTCAAGGACATAACTTTTCTGTTCAATTGTCACTCAATTCAAGAGCTTTATCCCCCCAAGTATGCAAACAGGATGAAGTTTGGAGGTAGCTTTCCAATGTTCCTCTGGGATAGGGATCGTAACACAGCCATCAGTCGCATCAACAACCCCATCAGTCATTGCCATTACCACAGACACTTCTTTACTTCACATCTGTACAAAAAATTTTAAAAGCTTTTTAATTCTAATTCATGCAAACTATTACACAATGCGAGAAACACACACACACACACACAGCATGAAAATGTAGACAATGCAATGTTCCCTAAGAAAAATGGGTATCCCACAGAAACTTTTTATTCCATCCAAAAGAAAGAGTGATGCAAATATATTTTAATCATTAACTCCACTTAGCTATGGCAGTACCTGAGAAACTGCCATATGGAATGTATTCCAGGATGGTTTCTAGTTGTAGTGACCTAGAGCCTTCCAAGAAATGAATTATGATACATAAACCAATAGCAAAGTGGCCTTGATTTCCCCTCCCCTAGAGCTACAAATACATCAGCTATGCACAGAGCCATTACTGAACAGTTAATATGTCTAGTAAAAGTCTGCGTAAAACCTACTGCAGCCCACTTGGAACAGAAGCATTTGGACAGAATAAGAATTAAAGTAGTGGGAGATTGGGAGGAGAAATTCCAACTTTGTTACCTCCCACTTTCATTTCTTCACGTCAAAGGTCACAGAATTATTGCAAGTATGTTTTACGATAAACTGAATGATACAAAGCATGAGGAGTTGTGTTACTTTGTCCTTTAATTACTTTAAACCCTCAACCCACGCCCTTTTTTCATATCTCCATAAAGAGAAAGATTAATTTAGATACAGCCATGACAAGGCCATTTAGAACTGTTTGCCTATAGTTTTCGTTCAATACACAGGGGAAATGGAAACACTGCAGCAGGTACAGTATCTCACACCACTCTTAGTGTTATTGGGTTTGAAAGATTTAGGCTTCCGCTACTTTCCCAAAGGAAAGTTTGTTTGGGCTATGACTGTAGGTGCCTGAATTTTTCTACTGTTTTGTTCTGAGAAGTTATAATAATGCAGCTAGAGAGAGGAAGTAAAGTTTTGTGGGTAAGGCGAAGTACTAGAAAACAATTCCTTGTTCTGCCACAGATTTTTTTGTGCCTTGCTGGGCAAATCATTTAGGGTGGGATTTTCAAAAGTGCATAAGGGAGTTGGGTGCTTAACTCCATTTGGAAATGGGCACCTAACACCATTAAGCAGTTTGAAAAGAAAGATTGGAAGGATGGTCCAGTTGTTTGGGTGCTAAACTATGACTTGGGAGACCTGGTTCCAATTCCCTTGACCACCACAAACCTCTGTGTTACTTCAGGCAAGCCACCTAGTCTCTCTATGCCTCAGCTCCGCACCTCTAACATGGGGATAACAGCACTTCCCTACCTAACATTGGGATATTGTGAAGATAAATACACTGTAAGGTAGTCAGTAGCAAGTACATGATAAGTATCAAGTATTATATCATGTGTTTCAATACTTCTAAGATGTTTACTTGAAAGATTTATGAAAAGACAGATTGAAGTCAGTTTCTGATATTTCCAAACTATTACTGAGAGAAAGAAAAAAAAGCAATTTTCAAATCCCAAGTGTTCTAGAATTAACCTCCACAGGTTGATCATGAACAAGTTGAGCTGGAATTAGGCTATGCTGAAAGTAATGTCTGGCATCTTCTTTACTTACCACAGACATACTTGCAGCAAACAAGAAAGGAAGGAGAAATGTTGAAAGAAATTACAGAGGTTTCTGTCCTCTAAAAGTCTCTTAGCAGGAGAGTAGCCTTTCCAAAAGGGATTAAAAAAAAACAAAACAAACCATCAGTTTAGTAAAATAAGTTTTTCTACTGGAAAATGCTAAAAATAGATCTAGTGAGCAACATGGCCTGTTGGTGACTCAATGGAATATTTTCAAGTTCAAAGCTGAAATGTTACAACTAATTTGGATCAGGCTTCATCTTCAGAACCCTACATTTAGGGCTACACTTCCAACATGGCCTTAACTAAAATTCCACTTTTGCTGGGGCATATTTTGGGCACAGAAATTGCAGATACAAAATGTCAACCTCAATTTCAGTCACTTAGACCTCTCTGTCTCTTATTGCAACAGCAAATCAGAGACTTTTAGATCCCAAACTGGAGCCACAAAAAACAGTTCCCATTATTATTTGTGGCAGGTCAAATGGAAACAATGGGCTGAAAATCTAGCACTGAAAAGGGTCTAAGGAGACTTTGGGAAAAGGGTGACGGCAAGTAATATCACAGTATACTGTGCTCTAGGGTCAAAGAGAGATTAACTCCACCAAACAGCCACTTTGTTCACCAAACACATTGAGTGTGCAGCCAGCAGAAATCCATTAGCTTTAAAATGATAAGACACAGCAAACACATTAACAACTTCTGTGTTCATTGCTTCTGAATTAATTGGAAAGTAGACAAAACATTTTCCCTTCCTCTTCTCAGAAACCATTCACTTCTGAATATTCACCAGGGTCTAGAAAAAACACAAAACACCTGCACAAACAAACACAAATACAAGTCAGGGGTACTGACAACAGAATACTGTAAATCTGACTTTTTTTCAGCAAGCTCTCAAGGCCTCTCCATAAAGCAAGCTGTTTTGAACACCTTGCCTTCATTCCCTCAAGGAAACTCATCTGAAAGGAAATTTACCACCTCTGTTAAGCCACATCTCACTTGATCGATGGGAAACCAGAGACAATTTCTACTATTTCTCTATTATGTCAGGGAATTAGGCTGTCCTTTGTGTAAGGGGACTGTTGCCCCCTTACTAACATTCAGTGGGGGTGTTTTGGTTGGCTAGCTCCCAGTACTAAAAAGGGGGAAGGGTCAACGGGGAATCCGGACCCTGAGACTGACAGTCCCCAGGAACAATGGGGAGAGGCCAATGCTCCAGGTCAGCCTGAATGTCAGGGCGGGCAGGCTAATCAGGGAGTCAGGAGGCCAGGGAGGTCCCGTCCTCCTCCGTGTGAGCTGGATTTGCCTGGGTCAGACAGAGTGGGGCCGAGCTAAGGAGAAAGCAGGGGCCACAGTTGAGCAGCGGAGCAGAGCTGTGCCAGATCCAGAGGGACCAGAAAAGCAGCTCAGAGAGAGCAGACCCTGTCCTGGGAGCAGAGCTGCAGCCCCAAAGCCAGAGGCACAGCCCAGAGAGAGCAGACTTGCCCTGGGAGGAGAGTTGCACCAACCAGAGCCAGAGGGGCCAGAAAAGCAGCCCAGGAAGCAGGTCAGTGCTGGGAGCAGAGTCACAGAAGCAGCCTGCAGAGCAGACCTGTCCTGGGAGCAGAGCTCTAGCAACCAGAGCCAGAGAGGCCAAAGAAGCAGCCCAGGGAGCTGGAGGCAGAGCAGCAGCAGCAGTGCTGAGACAGAGTGGTGGAGCTGGGGCTGGAGCAGTCTGGAGCTGGGTGCGGTGAGCAGCTGGGGAGAGCGAGGGGGACCCTGGTCAGCGGGCCCAGCACAAGGAGATGCTTCAGCCAAGAAAATCTGCGGGCCAGGCTTGGATCATAACCCCGACAGGGCGGGGGCGACACTGGGAAGAAGGGTCCTACCACTTAGAGCCTGAGAGCGTGTGGCCACCACCAGAGCAAGTGTCCAACCCTCAGCATCCCTGCAGCACAGCCAGGGCCTGAGAAAGAGGCCTGGGACTTACAAGGAACAGACTGTGAACTGCCCTGACATTCCAGAGAGACTGTTTGTGATGTTCCCTGCCACAGAGCGGAGTGATGTGTTTCCTCTAACCTTTCCCATTTTTCCTTATTCTTTTTAAATTTAATTGTTGATTAAATAACTTGCATTTACTTTAACTTGTATGTAATGGTCAGTGGGTCAGAGAAGTGCCCAGTGCAGAGAGAATAGCCCAGAGTGGGGACACCCTAGCCCCTGTCCTAGGTGACCGCAGCAGGGTTGGGGGTCGAGCCCCCCAGGAATCCTGGGCCCAGCCTTGTTGGGATTATGAGGACTCTGCCAGATAGGAGAGTGGAAAGGGAGTCTTCAAGGGCAGGGAGGCCACTGGGTAAAGGAAGTGGGAGCGAGGACTCAGATCCTTTCGCTAGCCCACTTCACCAGGGTAGTGCAGAAGCCAGGAAAGTTCCCCACAAGAGCGGGACTATTCCCCTGCTTACATAATTGGCGTCACAAACAGGATCCTATCCACAGGGTCCACCCCACTGGTTTACTGGTTGAGTTCTGGTAGCACTGTCCAGGCCTGGTCAAGAACCCTACCATGGCTGGAATTGAAGAACTACGGGCCCAGTTTGCTGAACTTCAGTGCAGATTGTCAGACCAAGCGGAGGCATTACAACAAACTAGAACAGAACAGAGAGAAGCCTTATCACTGGCTAAGGCAGTAACAGACCAACAGGCAGCAGAAGCTAAGAAACCCCCTACTATTTATGTCCCATGGGAGCGGAAGGTCACGGAGTTTGGTGGCTTCCCGACTAGACCAAGAGACATTACGGTAGAGGAGTGGGTCAAGTTAGTGAAGGTGGCTCTGTGTGTGCTAAGAGTATCTGAAGAAGATCATGTGGACTTCATAGAGGAGCACCTCAAGGGCCAGGCCAAGGCCACAGTAAATTTCATGGCAGTGGCAGACAAAAAAGATGTGAAAAAGGTGTTTGAACTCCTCCTAGAAGTGTATGGAGACAAGGTACCTATAGGAACCTGACTAAAGGAGTTCTTTGAGCGAAAGCAGGAGCCTGGTGAAACTAACCAGGCATATGCATATGACCTCCAGGAAAGAATGAGCAAAGTGGAGCGGCGAGACCCTCAACAATTTCCAGACCCAGATATGGTTCTGAAAGAGCAGTTAGTGCTGGGGCTCCAGGATGATTCCCTCCGCTGCAAAATGAAAAGGAGGTTTAAGGAAGAGCCCAGTAAGAAGTTCCATGAACTCATGCAGGCTGCCATTATGTGGTCAGAAGAAGAGGAAGTTCCTGTGACAGAGAGAGCCAAGCCTAACCGCCGTACACGAAGTGGGGGCCTAGTGAATGCAGCTGCTGGGGAAAAGGCCCTGCCCCAAACACAGTTAGCACTGGACAGTTTAAGTGAGGCTGTCCAAAAACTGGTAGTCCAACAGGAGGAGATGATAAAAGTGATGATTGAGTTAATGAAAGAAAAAAATCCCATTAGTATGTCTAAGTATCCAAGGGCACTGGGATCCCACAGAGCCCCACTAAAGGATGAGCTGGGAAGGTACATCTGTTACACTTTTGAAAAGCCAGGGCATACTAGCCGGGAATGTCCATTGAGAAGGAGAACAGAGTCCCAGGCACTGAAAACCAATGGGGCACCAGGAGCGAGTGGTCCATCTGCAGTAGAAGGGCAAGCAGTGGAAGAAGAATTCCTAGGCGTCTCCTTGGTGGAAAATCACTCTGCATACAGTGTTGAAAGGAATGTGGGAAATGCCAGCATATCTAGTGACTTCTGTAAGCGAGCATTTGGAAACTCTCTAACTGCTAAAGTATGTATAGCAGGGGTGAAGACCAGATGTTTGTTAGATGCTGGCTCAGAAGTCACCACCATTACTGAGTCGCATTTTCAAAAATATTTGAAAGACAAGGAACTGACCACACACAGCACACAGTTTGTTCATCTAACAGCAGTTAATGGACTGGCAATCCCAGTGGTGGGATGCCTCGAAGCAGACATAGACTACATGGGCCAGACACTGCCAGGGAAATGCATCTTCATCCTGAAAGACAAAGACTCTGAAGGGAGCCATATGGGAAAAGGAGTCCCAGGGATTCTAGGGATGAATATCATAAGTGAGCTAAAGGAGCTACCATTGCCAGAAGAAGGAACCAGGAGGATGAACCGTGATGGGCCCTCTAAGAAGAATGTTGTGCTGAGTAGAGTACTGGCTCGAGCACGGAGACAAAACCATGCATTGGGCCCTGCGGGGCAGATTGGAAATGTTAAAGTGGGCAGAAAACAGAAGACTGTTATTCCTCCTTGGAGAGGGAAGTGCCTTGACAAACACTGCTGGGTATCAGAAAATACCAATAGATATCGAGCTCTTGTAGAGCCTACATCTGGGGTAAACCTACCTAATGGACTTCAGTCAGCCAATGTACTGACTTGTGCCATCAAAGGAAGAGTACCAGCGAGTCTTCTAAACTCTAGCGTAAAGGCTATGGAGTTAGAGCCTGAGGAGGTGATCCCTCAGGTGAAGGTAACATTTGGGGAGAGGGGAGAACAAGTTACCTTTCCTCAGGAAAGATGTGGTGGGAGACTGCCAGTTCCAGTTCAAGCGGCGTACCAAGGGCTGATTCCTGCACAGGTGGCTAACTTAAGGGTGTTGCCAGAGAAGCATCAAGAAGCCTTTTCAAAGGATGAGATGACCAATTTCGATGACTGGGTCAAAGGTGTCCACGATAGACCAAAGACAGCCAGCGAAGTTGCTCTCAGTACAACTAAAGACACAGCCCAAAGTAGGAAAAGGACTTACGATCGCAAGTCCAGTGGGGCTCTCATCAGACCTGGTGACTGTGTACCAGTTCATAGCCACGGACGCCAGAGACGTAATAAAATACAGGACAAATGGGAGCAAAATCCCCACATTGTGGTCACCCACAACAATCCCGAACTGCCAGTGTACGCTATCCAGCCTGAACAAGGAGGTCCTGAGAGAGTAGTATATAGGGACCAGCTAAAGCATTGGACTTTTAGTCTTACCAGGGCTCGTAGGAGGCAAAGAGCAGCATTTCCAGAGGAGACTAAAACCAATGGGATAAACCCAAACTCTAACGGGAATGGCCAGATCCCTCAAACTCACCCAAGAACAGGGAAATAGAAAATATGAGTAACGAACCACCAGTTTTAAGAAGGTCCCAGAGAGCTAATAAGGGTGTACTTCCTCTTAGACTTAGAGATGATTATGTTGTTGGTTCTATGAAGTGTTTTAATGAATATTGTTATGTATAGTATGAAGAAATAGATGTGAAATGTTAAATATTCTTTTGATCATTGTTAATGGGTTTTTGATATGATACAATGTGGGTATATGTTGTTACTATGGGGCCCGGATGTCCTGGTGTGAATATTGTGGCTGTGGCAGAATTTTAGCAAGGGGGAATGTAAGGGGACTGTTGCCCCCTTATTAACATTCAGTGGGGGTGTTTTAGTTGCTAGCTCCCAGTACTAAAAAGGGGGAATGGTCGATGGGGAATCCGGACCCTGAGACTGACAGCCCCCAGGAACAATGGAGAGAGGCCAATGCTCCAGGTCAGCCTGAATGACAGGGCGGGCAGGCTAATCAGGGAGTCAGGAGGCCAGGGAGGTCCTGTCCTTCGTGTGAGCTGGATTTGCCTGAGAGTGGGGCCGAGCTAAGGAGAAAGCAGGGGCCACAGCTGAGCTGGGGAGCAGAGCTGTGCCAGATCCAGAGGGACCAGAAAAGCAGCTCAGAGAGAGCAGACCCTGTCCTGGGAGCAGAGCTGCAGCCCCAAAGCCAGAGGCACAGCCCAGAGAGAGCAGACTTGCCCTGGGAGGAGAGTTGCACCAACCAGAGCCAGAGAGGCCAGAGAAGCAGCCCAGGGAGCTGGAGGCAGAGCAGTAGCAGCAGCAGCCATGCAGAGACAGAGTGGTGCAGCTGGGGCTGGGGCTGGGGCTGGGGCTGGAGCTGGGTGCGGTGAGCAGCTGGGGAGACCGAGGGAGACGTTGGGCAGCAGACCCAGCACAGGGAGATACCTCAGCCAAGGGGCTCTGCAGGCCAGGCTTGGATCATAACCCCGACAGGGCAGGGGCAATACTGGGAAGAAGGGTCCTACCACTTAGAGCCTGAGAGCCTGTGGCCACCACCAGAGCAAGTGTCCAACCCATAGCATCCCTACAGCACAGCCAGGGCCTGAGAAGGAGGCCTGGGACTTACAAGGAACAGACTGTGAACTGCCCTGACATTCCAGAGACAGTGTTTGTGATGTTCCCTGCCACAGAGCGGAGTGATGTGTTTCCTTTAACCTTTCCCATTTTTCCTTATTCCCTTATTTCCTTATTCCCTTATTCCCTTCTTTTTAAAATTAATTGTTGATTAAATAACTTGCATTTGCTTTAACTTGTATGTAATGGTCAGTGGGTCAGAGAAGTGCCCAGTGCAGAGAGTACACCCCGGAGTGGGGACACCCTAGCCCCTGTCCTAGGTGACCACAGCAGGGTTGGGGGTCGAGCCCCCCAGGAATCCTGGGCCTAGCCTTGTTGGGGTTATGAGGACTCTGCCAGACAGGAGAGTGGAAGGTGAGGCCTCAAGGGCCGGGAGGCCACTGGGTAAAGGAAGTGGGAGGGAGGACTCAGATCCTTTCAGTAACCCACTTCACCGGGGTAGTGCAGAAGCCAGGAAAGTTCCCCACAAGAGCGGGACTATTCCCCCACTTACATTTGGTGAGGTGGCTTAGACAACTGTCCATCTGTACACAATAGTGTAATCCTCTTTATAATTTGCCAATTTAGAATCAAGATAGAAGCTGGTTGTTCCCTTCAGATATACACACTTTTAAAAAAGTGTCTTAAGCAGCACAAGGTCATTTGTTTTACTTAGAAACTAGAAGGGGATCAAATTCCTGTAATTTTAGCTTTGTTATGAGAAGAGGGAAAGATTCCGTACATTTTAAAGTTTCCAGGCTGCATTCTACAGTTCCACACAACTCACGGAGCCATATAAAAAAACCATTTTGCATGTTAGTGACAATAGAAAACTCTTGTAAAGGTTATGTACCACATATACTTTCCACATCAGTACATTGCTATGCATCTCAAACACATGAGAAGGAACGATTGAGTAATTTTTAAATTATAATTTAATAATTAATTTAAACATGGGAACTTTCAAAAGCAAATGAACAGCTGAGTACCTTTCATATTTTTGTGATCCTTGTTATATTTACTATCCACTGGCATATTAGACCTTGAAAAAAGGAAATGCAAGGACAAAGATCAAAGTCTGCAACAAACAATGGCAAAGAGATTAGCACCAGGAAAGAGGCAGTAGGAGCAAGGATCACAGAAAAATGAAGTGCAAAAACAATTCAGGGGAGAAAACCTGGTGCCCGGCTGCACTCCAACTTCAATCTTTCAATGGGACTGAAAAGTGGAAAGCAAAAGTGAAAAGGGGATGTGTGTGCATGAGCCACTGGAACAAGTGAAATCGGAACTTCACTAGAGAAAAACGTTGCTTTGACTTCTAATTGAAACTCACAATGGAAAAGAGAGACAGAGAGAGGACGAGCTTGTGAGTGCAAGCACATGTAGAAATCAGTAGAGTGGAAAGTGAGGCATGTCTTGGAGATGCATTCTTTGGGAAGCTGGTAGCCAATGAAGCAGTAGGCTGATGTAGTTATACCTGCATGTGAATGGGGATTTGTGAGCATTAGCACTTCCAGCATGTGCTCTGGAGACAGATGGGGAAACTAACAATGAAAAAGCTTTAATAATCAGGGTATAAGGCTATCAGGGCATTGGTAAGTGTTTTAAATAATATAGGAGGACAGAAGTAGGAAGCCTTGAAGAGAGATCAGCAAAGTTCTTTGTGAAGAAAGCTGAAGTTTCTTGTGCATGTGACAGACAAGGGAGGAAGGTAGAAGGAGGAGGGGGAAATCCCTTAAGGATGCTCTCCTTGCTTGGGAGAATAATGTCAGTTTGGAGGTAGTGAGCAATGGTGGAAGGGCAAAACATGTTAACAGAGCACTGCAGGGCAACCTTCTATTTCCCTGGAGTTATTTTTTTCAGTCCATCTTTTGCACTCCATGTTTACCCCCATGTATGGACATCACGTCTTTTTCTCTTACCTCAGTCCTTTGGAGTTCTTCCCAGAGTTGTGGAAGAGCAGAAAGTATTGCTCTTTTAATATTTAACTGGTGTAGATTAGAGTTAGATATTTCTGATACTTCCAAACAATGTTTAGATTCCACAGTGACAGACAGCTCAGAAGTGTCCAAGCTAGATGGAAAAGTTTCCATATTAAAACAAAAGGGATATTTCCCTCTGGAGTTGTTTTGATTATGAGATACTATCAGCATTTACTGATATTGTAAGCCACTAAGTACAACTGCAATATGCAAAATATCTACTTTTTCCAAGCAAGTTAACAACATGAGGAAGGGAATGGAACTACAATGATATTGTTTGATAGCATCTAGTTTAGGAGAAGATATGGCCTACACAAAAAAATTGCAATAAAGCATTCATAACAAGTAGATGCAGTGACATACACAGGATACGTTCAAAGGCTCAAACTCACTGCCAACAGAGACAGACAAATTGTGACGTGTCCATATAGGATAACATAAGAAGATTTCCTCCAGTTTAATTTCTGACAGTTACACTGTGCAGGCATCAGTTCACCTCCACTACCGACTGTTCTACAGCTTCTGAACTTGTATCAAAGTATGGCACACTTAACTAATAAGATGACAGCTCAAAGCAGACTGCACTGATCATTGTACAATGTCTGCTCAGTTTTTAAGATATATGGGGCTATTTATATTAGAGTGGTCACCCAAAAAGCATTACCAATTGCCTTCAATAACTAAGTTACTTTATCTAAATTTTACTCAGTTAATACTCCAGATAACTAGGGAATAACCTTAGTTAAAGCAAACTTGGCATGTTCTAAGAGTAATTACTGTAGATGGCACTGTATAGCCAGCAAAGAGGAAATCATTCAATTAAGAAGCCTGCAATGTGCCTGATGGGTGTTCTGGAAATAGCAGAGGCATGAGGGGGAAAAGGAGAGGCAGAAAATGGCCTGTTTGCTAGGCTAACCACTAAAATGTAACCACTATAACCGGTCAGAAATGTTTTGTCTGAAAAGGTTTCCAGGGGAATACTCTGTTGTCATAAGATTTTGACACAGAGTCCACCTCACAATAAATCATGTCCAGCCACACTACAGCACAAGGACCGAAGAGCAGCTTCTCCCACTGAAACAGCAGGGAAAGTCTAATGTATGTTGGAAAAATGGAAGTACACCAGCTAGCATTAAGCCAGGATACCAGGATTTACATCCCCACTCATAAGAGGAGTGCTATGAAGTCATTCACTGTTACATATGGTCAGGACCTCCATTGCATGTGTCACCCAAAAGATGGCTGCGCAGTGTCCCCCAACACCATGTTGTGTTTTTTCAGTACTGACTCCAAAGAAAGTGTGACACTAACTATCTTAGTGACATCACTTCCAATAATGAGTGTTCCATACAGGTGTACCCTCCGACGGCTGACTCAAACCAATGCTGTTTACCTTGAGAGTCTGAACACAGGACCACAACACAAGGATGTGTGACTTCACAATGTGTCCCAAAGAAAAAAGAAGACTTCTAGAGAATTAAAGTGCACCTTTCCCCCCCCACCCCCAAATACACATTGTAAGCAGGAAGGCCAGGGGACAACTGTCCCTCCACCCTAAGGGAAAGAGGAACTGGAGCAAAAAAAGGCTGACTGCCCACTGGACCTGACACGGTCTTTCTTTACCTGCAGCTGATTGATACCAGCAAACCTTGTGTGACTGGAGAGGCTCAGCAGAGAAATGGAAGTGTCAAACAGAGGCTGTGCCTGTTGTTTGCTTCAGTGGTTCCTCCAGTTATGATCTACTTGATGCTTTCCACCTCAGCGGACAGAGTATGGAGTGGACCCACAAGAGCAGAGCTTCCATAGGCAGCATGGTGATGGCTGGAGGCCTGAATGAGATGAGAAGAGGAGGTCTTACAAGAAGAGAGATGGGGAGCAGGAATAGATTAGAGAGAGGCAGGTGGGAGTTGAGAGAGTGATGAATGATTGAAATCAATGGTGCTTGCTATTTTAACAAATACAAACAGCGCAGTCTCAAACTAGAATACGCTAAGTGGTATGAATAGAAGTCACATCACCAGAAAATGCATTACCAAACATCCATCCCATACAGCATGATTAACTCAGTAGGTTAATTTCTGATGCAGAGTCAGGATTTCCTGGCACACATTCCAAAGCCAACAGTGGGATGACACACCAGAGCAAACCCATGCAATACCTCATGGCATGTATCTACAGCATATACATTAGTAAATAATTTGTGATTATGCATGACAGTCATCTGATAAGAGCTTTATTTTTAGACCATGAAGTTTTTTGTTGTTGGTTGTGTTTCGTTTTGTTTTGTAAGTACGACATCCCTACTCTTCATTAAGAAAGTCTATTTTTGGCTCACAAATTTCCCCAAGGCATAACCAAACAGTGGCCCAGCAAATAGGTTAATATTTTTTAAAATATGCAACAAGTTTGAACATTGGTTCTTACCTAATTACGTTCTCTATTATTGCTGCTGGATTTCTGCTGCTGTTCCCACAAGGTAATTAAGCTGCTACAGCATATAATTCCTAAATCCTCCAAGAAAAATGAGGAAACTAAAGCTGTAAGCATAATGTGCTACATACTGTAAGAAAAATATCTGTTTCTTGGCAACTAGAAAAACAATTTATTTCAATTACCTGATTCCAACTAGTCCACATCTGCTGTTAAAACGCTAATGACAAAATATTTGAGTGCTTTGAACTACTAATAATGATATTGCACAAAGCACAGATTAGATTGCTTGGAAAAAGAGTTTAAATAATAGAGTGCACCGTCCATTTTTAACCATTTCTAAAATATTTGATTCAGTAGTTTTGCTTCCTGTCCACTTTATACCAATCTCATGTCATTGTTGCATCATATTTGCTTGCACTATAGTAGTATCTCTTACTTCAGAATTACAATGTAAAAAATAATCATACATTAGGTAGAACTCCCCATTGAAAAGTATGTAGCATTCTTATTAAAGATAGTTGGTGCAATATAAGCCATAGATAGCAATAGGGTTAGAGGTGTTATCTAAGACTTGTCTGTGTAAGGGCACTGTTGTCCCCTTACTAACATTCAGTGGGGATGTTTTAGTTGCTAGCTCCCAGTACTAAAAAGGGGGAAGGGTTGATGGGGAATCAGGACCCTGAGACTGACAGCCCCCAGGAAAAATGGGGAGAGGCCAATGCTCCAGGTCAGCCTGAATGTCAGGGCAGGCAGGCTAATCAGGGAGTCAGGAGGCCAGGGAGGTCCTGTCCTCCCTGTGAGCTGGATTTGCCTGGGTCAGACAGAGTGGTAATTAATTAAGGAGAAAGCAGGGGCCCAAGCTAAGCTGGGGAGCAGAGCTGTGCCAGATCCAGAGAAAGCAGATCCTGTCCTGGGAGCAGAGTTGCAGCAACCAGAGCCAGAGGAGCCAGAAAAGCAGCCCAGGAAGCAGGTCAGTGCTGGGAGCAGAGTCACAGAAGCAGCCTGCAGAGCAGACCTGTCCTGGGAGCAGAGCTGTAGCAACCAGAGCCAGAGAGGCCAGAGAAGCAGCCGAGAGAGCTGGAGGCAGAGCAGCAGCCATGCTATGGTAGAGTGGAGCTGGAGCTAAGACAGAGTGGAGCTGGACCTGGACCTGGGGCTGGAGCACTCCGGAGCCGGGTGTCGTGAGCAGCTGGGGAGAGCGAGGGGGGACCCTGGGCAGCAGACCCAGCACAGGGAGATACCTCAGCCAAGGGGCTCTGCAGGCCAGATTCGAAGGGGGACTGGTAACCTTGACAGGGCAGGAGCAACGCTGGGAAGAAGGGCCCTGCCACCTAGAGCCTGTGGCCACCACCAGAGCAAGTGTCCAACCCACAGCATCCCTGCAGCACAGCCAGGCCTGAGAAGAAGGCCTGGGACTTACAAGGAACAGACTGTGAACTGCCCTGACATTCCAGAGACAGTGTTTGTGATGTTCCCTGCCACAGAGCGGAGTGATGTGTTTCCTTTAACCTTTCCCATTTTCCCTTATTCTTTTTAAAATTAATTGCTGATTAAATAACTTGCATTTGCTTTAACTTGTATGTAATGGTCAGTGGGTCAGAGAAGTGCCCAGTGCAGACAGAGTACCCCGGAGTGGGGACACCTTAGCCCCTGTCCTAGGTGACCACAGCAGGGTTGGGGGTTGAGCCCCCCAGGAATCCTGGGCCCAGCCTTGTTGGGGTTACGCAGTCTCTGCCAGACAGGAAAGTGGAAGGGGAGTCCTCAAGGGCAGGGAGGCCACTGGGTAAAGAAAGTGGGAGGGAGGACTCAGATCCTTTCACTAGCCCACTTCACCGGGGTAGTACAGAAGCCAGGAAAGTTCCCCACAAGAGCAGGACTATTACCCCCTAGGCTGACCTGTGGGACTGTGCAGATGTAAGCGGGGGATGTGCTATTGCACTCTAACTGCCCCACATAGACCCTTCTGGCATGAACAAAAAGGTAGCTAGTGCACATTAAACTATTGGACTACGTTAACGTGCACTAGGTGGTTTTGAATTCGTGATTGCATGATCTACATAGGTCATTTAGATCACACCCCCATGGTCCAGGCTGCAGCACTGTGTAGACAAGCCCTTAAAAACTTGGTATTCTAGATGAATTCTGACTTTGGTAAATACAGTCTGTCTCACCGTCAATGGTTTTCTTTGCATGAGTAAGGATTATTCATGTGAATAAGTGCTATGAGTCAGGGTTGCAAGATTGGCCCCTGGCAATTTCAAATGGAGACTATGTTCTTGTGCGCTTCTTTCCTAAACTCTGTGTCATGCTGCTGTGCACTGTTACACCATCTGATATGTTTCATCCAGAGGTGGCTGCAGCCCAGCGATGGGCAAACAATGTGATCTTTATATTTGCATATCAGGTTAAGGAGCAAGATCAAGCTTTTATTGATAAAGTCTTTTGGGCTTCTCAGGGTAAGCATAAGTATTGTTAGTATTTCATAGACAAAGTCCAAAGCATGAACATACAAAGTTCTGCCTTCCTGATTTATTTCAGAATGAAAAAGCATGAGGAGTCGCTACGGCCAGGAGAACCCAATGACTCACTCAGAATTGCCAGCCTTGAGAGATCAAAATGCATGAGTCAACCCCCAAAAACCATGGAATTTTTTTAAAAAAAAGATTATATTGTGGGTTTGGTCTGTCTTTCAATGTTTGAACTCCCCCTGCCTCTGTGTGTGTGTGTGTGTGTCCATTAGCGTTGCCCACTCTCCCAGACTCATTGGGTAAGGTGGTTTTAGCCCCCACTGCAGGACCTCTCACCCCCACATCTGCCCATCCCCTGGCCAGCAATTAATCCTGTCTCCCATCCCCCCATCACTTCAACCCTCACCCAGCCCCTGTCACCAGCAGTTCAATACCATCCCTCCCTAGTCCACCTGGGGCTGCTCAGCCACTCTCTCAGGCCTAGGTGGGGGCTGCAGTAGCATCCTTTCCAGGCTAGGAGGCAGCTCCTGAGGTTCTTCTCCCCCTGCTACTCCTTCCCAGGCCAGGTGTTGCAGGGAGGGGGGCAGAGGAGAAGAGGCATGGTCCTGGCTTGGTGCTCACAGGAGGGGTGGCTGGAGGAAAGAGGAATTAGGTGGCAGCAGAAGGGACCTCTACATGTAAGAGGTGCAGTACACAGGAAACAGAATGGCATGCCCTTTCAGTCACCTATAGTAACTACACACATCTCAGTGCGTTATTAGTGAAAAAGAACAAGAATTTAAATTGCTAATAACAAGGCCTCATCATAGAGAGCCAAGTTTGCAGCCTGCCTCTTAACTCTGAACATGAATATTTAATGTGTGCTTTCAGGTATGGACTCAAGTAGGACACATTAAACTGCTTTAGCAACTCCCATTTATTTGGAGCACACCAGCGAGAAGAGTTTGCAGAGTCTCAGTCATTCCTATATTCCATATTTCTTTCTAGCAGATCCTGATCCTTAAAGAGATGGATACTCTTTATCACTGCAGTCCTGTGCATATAAAGGGACAACTCTATCAACTACCGTACATGAACTGCACCTGCAAATACTGAATGTACAGAAAAAAACTAGGTTTCAGAGGAACAGCCGTGTTAGTCTGTATTCGCAAAAAGAAAAGGAGTACTTGTGGCACCTTAGAGACTAACCAATTTATTTGAGCATGAGCTTTCGTGAGCTACAGCTCACTTCATCAGATGTTTACCGTGGAAACTGCAGCAGACTTTATATACACACAGAGAATATGAAACAATACCTCCTCCCACCCCACTGTCCTGCTGGTAATAGCTTATCTAAAGTGATCAACAGGTGGGCCATTTCCAGCACAAATCCAGGTTTTCTCACCCTCCACCCCCCACACAAATTCACTCTCCTGCTGGTGCTAGCCCATCCAAAGTGACAACTCTTTACATAATCAAGTAGGGCTATTTCCTGCATAGATCAAGGTTTTCTCACATCCCCCCCACCCCCATACACACACAAACTCACTCTCCTGCTGGTAATAGCTCATCTAAACTGACCACTCTCCAAGTTTAAATCCAAGTTAAACCAGAACATCTGGGGGGGGGGGTAGGAAAAAACAAGAAGAAACAGGCTACCTTGCATAATGACTTAGCCACTCCCAGTCTCTATTTAAGCCTAAATTAATAGTATCCAATTTGCAAATGAATTCCAATTCAGCAGTTTCTCGCTGGAGTCTGGATTTGAAGTTTTTTTGTTTTAAGATAGCGACCTTCATGTCTGTGATTGCGTGACCAGAGAGATTGAAGTGTTCTCCGACTGGTTTATGAATGTTATAATTCTTGACATCTGATTTGTGTCCATTTATTCTTTTACGTAGAGACTGTCCAGTTTGACCAATGTACATGGCAGAGGGGCATTGCTGGCACATGATGGCATATATCACATTGGTGGATGTGCAGGTGAACGAGCCTCTGATAGTGTGGCTGATGTTATTAGGCCCTGTGATGGTGTCCCCTGAATAGATATGTGGGCACAATTGGCAACGGGCTTTGTTGCAAGGATAAGTTCCTGGGTTAGTGGTTCTGTTGTGTGGTATGTGGTTGTTGGTGAGTATTTGCTTCAGGTTGCGGGGCTGTCTGTAGGCAAGGACTGGCCTGTCTCCCAAGACTTGTGAGAGTGTTGGGTCATCCTTTAGGATAGGTTGTAGATCCTTAATAATGCGTTGGAGGGGTTTTAGTTGGGGGCTGAAGGTGACCGCTAGTGGCGTTCTGTTATTTTCTTTGTTAGGCCTGTCCTGTAGTAGGTAACTTCTGGGAACTCTTCTGGCTCTATCAATCTGTTTCTTTACTTCTGCAGGTGGGTATTGTAGTTGTAAGAAAGCTTGGTGGAGGGTGAGAAAACCTGGATTTGTGCTGGAAATGGCCCACCTGTTGATCACTTTAGATAAGCTATTACCAGCAGGACAGTGGGGTGGGAGGAGGTATTGTTTCATATTCTCTGTGTGTATATAAAGTCTGCTGCAGTTTCCACGGTAAACATCTCATGAAGTGAGCTGTAGCTCACGAAAGCTCATGCTCAAATAAATTGGTTAGTCTCTAAGGTGCCACAAGTACTCCTTTTCTTTTTGAGAAAAAAACTAGAGTCTACTTTCTCAAAATGTTCCTAACGAGTTCATAAACAAGCTTCTGCAAATATAATCTCTAGGTGTATTTTGCAAAGGACATACTATATTGCTATTTTTTAAAAACAGCAAAACACTGTTCATTTTGCATACATTCTTTGTTTACTAATGGAAATCTAAGTTTAATGTAAATCCTGTGCACTGAAGAAACTGATCACCATAAAATTCAAGTCTCCAAAGCTATACAAAGAGGATACTTAACCTTGGATAATAGTCTTTCTTGGGATCTTTCATTCCCATCCTCCACTTGTAATAAAATTAATATTTTGCTTTTTTATAAGATCTCAAAGTGTTTCATGAATACCAACTTAACGCTCAATTCCTTTGTAAAGTAGGTAAATATCCTACGCATTCTGCAGATGGATAAACAGAGGCACAAAAAGGTTAAGTGTTTCATCCAGGAGCAGTCAACAGAAGAGCTAGGAACAGAACCAAAGAGTCCTAGTGCCCAGATTCCCGGTCCAACCATTAGACCATACTCTTCTATTAATCCAGGTCCCCTGGATCCACCTCTCCTATTGCTAAAACACAATGTAAGTGTCACTGTGACTAGTGACATCATGGGGATTTCACAGAACACTCAGGGAGTTCCCACTTTCCTTGTTCTCCACCTTTGAAGCACTCCATGCCCACTCTGTCTCTAGGCATGGGGGGGCGGGGGAGAAAATCTACATTATTTTCCTGCATGCCAATTCCCCTCCTATGCTCCTGCTACACATCATAGTCACTCTCAATGTGTCTGTGAAGAAAGGAATGGGATTCATGTCTTGGACCATAGCAACACTACTTGATTAGTTGGAGAGTAATACTGAGTAATGCACATTACTGTCTGTGCAGCTCTCAAACTCTGCTAGCCTTGGGAGCAAAACACCACTACCAAGAATCCATGCTAGGTTCTTGCACATCAGGACAGAACTTTACCACTGGGCTGGCCTGTGCATAGAAGTCGTGGCTTTTGTAGTATATATCATACAAGATACAAACATTCATTAGTACCTTTAATATAACCATGTTTTCTACCTTGCCTGTTTTGGAGCAGTAGATGGAATTAACACATAGGTAAAGATGTATAATTTAACACTAATGAATACCATAACAAAGCTTCTCTCCTCTCCTGTTGATCAATTTCTCTTACTTTTGTCAAATGACAGATAATAACACTAGGGAAATTAAACACTGAAACCTGCAGAAACTCTGGGGACAGTATTTGTTTAAAAGCCTGCTGAACTCTGGAAGTTATGACAAAGTGCATTGTGTAAGAAAGTCCTGTAACCCAAACAGATAATATTCTGGTTAATATCATGTTAAGCCTTTACTTGCCTGAAACATCAGTTATTATTAGACTGCTCAGCAGAGTATCTACAGTACAGAACTTTTTGTTCATTTCAGCACTACAGAAACCAAAAGAAAGTCCAATAAGTTATAGATTCAGTCAAACATCAAATAGCTTTTTTAAAAAAAGGATAAAATTCTAAAAGAGGATTACTTATGTTTACTTCACCTTTGAAGAAGTATTGTTGCTCTACACCACATTGCTCCAGTCCTAATCAAATGTAGCTAATGGGTCCATACCCAAGAAAGAAATCTGGAAGTCACATGAGAGGAAGAACTGTGCAATGTATTAGTCAGGAAAATGGAGCTGATGATGCCCTTTTGCTCTCCAGCATTGTGGAAGATTTCAATGTATATTTGTTTTATTGCACTAACTGAAAAATTCATTACGGTTAAAGAATAACTGTTAAGAACCCTGCTCAAGAGTTTCTGATAAGCAATAACACGAGAGGGCGTATTGCAAAAGGGAGTTTAGATTCAGACCAAATGCATACTACTGCTGTTTGCAGGAAGTTGCTGGACTTGTTTCCAAATAGGATAGCATTACCTCAGGAACCCAAATATGACCTGCAGATCAAGAGATATGAACTAATGAAGTGCAGCTGTAACAAGGGTAGTTTTGCTTGTACATTTGGCAGGCAGTCACATTAATTTGTAAATTAGGCAGTAAAGAAATGTAGCAATATTTTCAAAGTCCACCGTACTGCTTTTGAGGTTTTGTGGAACAAATATGTGTGTGTCTGACCTGGAAATATACTTGGTTACTAAATGACAGGCATTATTCCATATGTCATTTCAAATAACTACTCAAACTACAAATAAAGATGCCACAAAGACAAAGAGCTACATTTAAAAGTTGGTTTCAGAGGAACAGCCGTGTTAGTCTGTATTGGCAAAAAGAAAAGGAGTACTTGTGGCACCTTAGAGACTAACCAATTTATTTGAGCATAAGCTTTGCTCAAATAAATTAGTTAGTCTCTAAGGTGCCACAAGTCCTCCTTTTCTTTGTATTTAAAAGTTGCTTTCAAATCCCCAAACAAATGTTACTACATAGACATAGGGCATAGCTTGCTTCGAACAAGTTGTGCAACAACATATCTGGTAAATACTTGGAGGTTATTTCTCAATGCTACACTACATCAATAGTTTGCATTTACTAAAATTAAACTTACACATTGCTATGAAAAACATGGTAACGGAAGATTATTCTGCCCACCAGTCTAATTTCACAGCAATAGCTGTTACAGCTGTAGCCAACTGAAAGACTTGAATTCAGCATAGTTTTCTATCTAGACCAAGGGCCAATGAAGATATAGGATGTACAAAATACCACCCCTTTTCACACTCTGCATCGTAACCTCCTAGCTATTAGAAAGAAATTATTATATGTAGCTCGAAGGAAATAAGACCCGATCCAATGTCCATTGAAATGAATGGGACTCTTCCAACTGACTTGAACAGGAATGGGATTGGAATCTAAGGGGATGTCTACACTTTGAGCTGGAGGTGTAATTTCCAGCTTGAGTAGATATATGCGCACTAGCTTTCATCAAGCGGGTGCACTAAACATAGCAGTGTAGAGCGGGTGCTGGGACAGACTAGCTGCCTGAGTCAGTATCTAGGTTTCCAGGCAGGATTTTGTATTTGGGGAGTGTCCTGCATGCCACCCCCTGCATGGTTGAGGCTACACTGCTATTTTTAGAATGCTAGCTCAAAGCTAGCACGCAGACATTCACCCCATCTGGAGATTACACCTCCAGCTTGAAGTGCAGATGTACCCTCAAAGTACAAGGACATTCTTTTCCATAAAAAGAAAAGGAGGACGTGTGGCACCTTAGAGGCAAACAAATTTATTTGAGTATAAGCTTTCGTGAGCTACAGCTCACTTCATCGGAGGCTCACGAAAGCTTATGCTCAAATAAATTGGTTAGTCTCTAAGGTGCCACAAGTCCTCCTTTTCTTTTTGCGGATACAGACTAACCTGGCTACTACTCTGAAACCTGTCATTATGCAAGGCACGTCTTTTCTGTAGTAGTCCATATTAGTATCATTGCACTCAGTGCATCAACTGATGTTTACTAGGATAAAACACAACTTCTGTAGCAGGATTCTAGCAATGTATTACTGTATGTAAAATTCCTGACATGCCCAGGCACTTTTTACTGTCTGGGCCTTAGTCCAGTGTGGAAGCACACAGGCTATCCAGTATCAGATGGGGGGTGCCATTTTGAACAATGCACCACTCCACCCCCAATGACATGACCTCGTATACATGCTGCATACAAGGTCACGCTGGCGGGGGCAGGGCAGGGCAATCTTGAAAATGGCATCCCCTGTGTGGCATGACCTCACCCACACCATGTGTATGAGGTGGCAGCGGTGGGGGCAGGGTTAGGCAGGCAGGCCTGCGCCGTTCCCAGAAGTGCCGGAATATCTGGCCCTGGGAACATGTGAGTGGCCACCCTATTTCCTTGTGTTCCATCAGTTTGTCTGCATCCATCTGTTGCCTCTTGTCTTATACTTAGGTTGAAAGCTCCTAGGGGCAGGGACTGTCTTTTTGGTCTATGTCTACAGCACCTAGTGTAATGAGTTCCTGGTCCAGGACAAGGGCTCTACGGTCGTGCAAATAATTATAATTATTTGTATTTCTGCTTATCCCGATAAATATCTTCCTAAAGAATAAGTAACATCTCTTTCCTTAGCTGTAGATTTTTAAGCCATCTTTTTTAGCATTTTCTCAGCAGACTATGAACAAAGTTGCAAAAGCTACAAAGCTGAGGAAATTGGCTGATGTGATTACAGAGCCATTGGCCATTATCTCTGAAAACTCGTGGCGATCCGAGGCGGTCCCAGATGATTGGAAAAAGGGAATTATAGTGTCCATCTTTAAAAAAGGGAAGAAGGAGAACCTGGGGAACTACAGACCAGTCAGCCTCACCTCAGTCCCTGGAAAAATCATGAGCAGGTCCTCAAGGAAACCATTTTAAAGCACTTAGAGGAGAGGAAAGTGATGTCAACATGGATTCACCAAGGGCAAGTCATGCCTGACCAACCTGATTGCCTTCTATGATGAGATAACTGGCTCTATGGATATGGGGAAAGCAGTGGACGTGATATATCTTGACTTTAGCAAAGCTTTTGATATGATCTCCCACAGTATTCTTGCCAGTAAGTTTAAAAAGTATGGATTGGATGAATGGATGATAAGGTGGATAGAAAGCTGGCTAGATTGTCAGGTTCAACGGGTAGTGATCAATGGCTCGATGTCTAGTTGGCAGCTGTTATCAAGCGGAGTGTCCTAGGGGTCGGTGCTGGGGCCGGTTTTGTTCACATCTTTATTAATGATCTGGATGATGGGATGGATTGCACCCTCAGGAAGTTCGCAGATGACACTAAGCTGGGGGGAGAGGTAGATACGCTGGAGGGTAGGAATAGGGTAGGAACCAGTTTGCCTGGTTTATTTGTTGAAAACAGACAAAACCAATGAGCTTCTATGAGTCCTTGTCCCCAGCATCAGAATTTGGTCTATGCTTGCAAACCTGGCCCAGTGAAACTGGAGAGGAGCTTGAAACAAATTGTCTGATCTCAGCACCCAAGTACAGACCATGATTTAGATTCAGCTCTGGCTCATCTCTACACAACACCAGACCTGTTTCCATTTTGATTTGGGTGATGACAGTGCTGCTGAGCTCAAGCTATGACCAAATAAAGCCCAGAACATCTCCAAGTTGTGGATCTAGAAAGCTACAGCTGTAACATTGCGTAGTTATATTTCAGATCACACAAATTCCCTTAGCATAGTGCCTGTATAGTTGGCTACTGTTAAACTTTTCATAATAAAACTATAAGCACTAGGCTCATGGCCAATGTTCTGCTCGTTCCAATACAGTATTTTCAATGGACAAAATACCAGGGCGAAAGTCCCATTGACATCAGTAGGTATGGCACCTCCTTACAGAATTTTTTTTTTAACTAATGTTCAGGCTAAGCTCGTCTGCTCTAGGAAAGTTTTACAAAGATTACCCGAGATGCCAACACAGGTTCAGCTGCACCTCTGAACAGCCCCAGTGTAGATGCCTCCTCATCTCTGCCAGATGTTTTCAGCAGCATGTCAATTCGACTTAAGGAACTTAAGTGGTTTTTTTCGTATGTTCTTATATTTTTTTGCTAAGAGCCGAGATACAAAGATGAAGTAGTTAAAAGTTCTTAACTAAACAAACTTCCTCGTTATTATGGGCAGTTATCTATCATGCGCTATACACTAGCTCCCGAGAAAGAAGCAGTTTATTCATTTTAAGCCATGTTGATGACAAAGGTTTTTGTCCCTCATGAAGAAAGAAGAAGTACTGAAATCTGTTCTAAAAGTAGGAAGTTCATGAATTAATAAACTCGATAAGCTAAGTTTGAACTAAAAGCCTAGAGGGTCATATGAACTGTTCTATACATTGCAAGCTCTTGGCAGCAGTGGCTTGTCTTATACATCTCTAAAGCACCGCGCACACCTCCTGCTGTCTGGTACGGTATACATAATAAAAATAAATACTGCCAAGACTATTTTTCAGTATTTGGAACAGGTTCACTTCGTTTATTACTCTCCGTGAAACTGATGACAAGTTTGTAGTGAAAATGCACGGTTTTCACATCTACATTTAGAGGGCCTGAACCCCTTTCTAAGACTGGCTTGTAATATCCATATCTACGTTATAATTTAGGTATTTCAAAATTTGACAAATTTCAAATTTTTCTCAGAAGTATCATGGCTTATTTTGACTTATAGAGAGAAAGTAGTGGAAGAGGGAGAGATATAGTCAAGAGAGAGAGACAGACATCGATATAATATGGAACATACATTACTACAAGAAGAAAGACTGTCAGTATCTCTATATTATGAATGGGATATGCCATAAATTGTGTGGTAAGTTTAATTTTTACATGGTTCCCACTACAAGCCATGATACCAAGTCAGGAAGCAGCCATGCCTTCTGGCTTCATCTCTAGAAGGAGCATGTGGATTGAAACTGGGTGTTGTACCCCTAAGATCCACAATTTGAGGTCCAGCCAGGGCAAAGATGGAGAGGAAGTGCTGAAAAAAAACAGGGCCTGCCAGATCTTTCTGCTCAATGAGAGCAGTGAGTGCCTCAAAGGAAAACCATTGTCTGCTGTTCTGGGGTGTCTTTCATGCAGTATGACCAGTTGCTGGAGGATTCTGGGTGCTGGCCCAGAAGAGATGCAAGCCAACTGTGCAATCAGATGATATCTTTTAACTAGACAGGGTCAGGGTGCCTATGACAGTGGAAGCTCTTGATGTAGGTAGTGGAAGCTCTTGATGCATTGCTAGTAGTGGGTTCCTCTCTTGATCCTACTATTTCAAACTCCTCTTCCTCACTTAGTCACTGGCATTTATAGGAGAGGAGGCACTTACATCAATAGCTCCCACCCACATGGGCCCTCTAATGTGCTTTACTCGTACAGTCTTATTGCTAGCAACACACTTCTCAGCGGCATGTGCCTGTAAGGAATTTTCAGCCCCAACAGAAATATAAACACAAAGCATTGTAGTTAATTTGCCTATGTTGAAATAATAATGGATACAGTGCGTTATCTGCATCACCTTCTACATGGAATAGATTTAAATGTCCAGTACTGCTGAAACCTGGCTCAGTGATACAATGCGCTATGTACACTGAATAGGTGTTAAGCGAGCCTATTTAAATATCACCACTCCTGTTGCTCTATATCAGTGAGGCCTGAAGCAGAGTGCTCCAAGAGTTATGCAACAGCTTAATTAATGTAGGTATGTTTTGCTCAATAGCCATTGAGCACATTCCTTTCATTCTTTGGCTTTATGTTTTTTTAAATTGCAATTAAAAATCACTTTACTGGAAGCCCAAGGAAGTTAAAAGCCACCTTGTTCAGCCTTCTGCCATTTAAGGATGCTTTTGTGATTAAATGAACCTCAGCCAAACCTGACGCATATTCAAGAGCCTAACAGAATTCAACAGCTAAGTGTTGTTCTCTATAGCACCCTTCATAGCCAAGATAGCAAATCAATCAACAAATAATGATTTACAACCGTAATTATGCTCTCGACAACAGCTTAGACACAGTCACAACAGTCATTTCTGACCCAAGTGGCACCCATCTTGCAGGAAAGCAACCCCATTTGTGACCTTGGCAATAAGAGAGCCCAATGTAAGACTGTAAACCTATTAAACTAGCATTATGGATTGCAATGCAGAGACTAAGGCCTTGTCTACGTAACAGAGTTAAGTTGACTTAAGTTACGTTGACGACCATGTGCCACTTTAATTACATTGGTTGTGCACGTCCACCCAATGCTTCTTGTGTCGATGTACCACGGCCACAGTTGTTGCTCTTGCACTGACAGAGAGAGAATTGCATCAGGGGTAGCTATCCCACTGTGCAACTCGCTACCCTCTGCTACTGGGAAATCTGGGAATGGATTGCAGTGCATCATGGGGTTGTGCTCACTGTCCCATTATGCAGTCCTTTCCGTCCCATCATTCGATGGTCTTCCGACTTCATTTCATGCCATTTTTCAACAGCCGCTCTAAACTGTGTGCCTGCCATCTCTGCCTGAAAGCATGGATCTTGAACTGCTGTCTGGTGAAGAGTGTTATGAACACAGTGTGGCTGGTTCTGCAGTATTTCATGAGCTGGGAAACAGAAAGTAAATCTGTGGTGCCCTCCCTGCTGTGTGCAATGGAAAGAAATAATTCAAGATTGCTGCTAGCATTTACAGAGCAGCTGCACATGGTGGACCATTGGTACTGGGCTCAGGAAACAAGCACTGAGTGGCAGAATCACATCATGATGCATGTATGGGATGACGAGCAGTGGCTGCAGAACTTTTGGATGTGCAAAGCCACCTTTCTAGAACTGTGGGCTGAGCTTGCCACTGCCCTGCAGCACAAGGACACCAGAATGAGAGCTGCCCTCACAGTGGAAAAGTGAGTGGCAATCACTGTGTGGAAGCTGGCAATGCCAGACTGCTACCAGTCAGTTGCAAATCAGTCTGGCATTGGAAAATCTACCGTGGGGATTCCAGTGATGCAAGTGTTAAATGCCATTAATCACTTCCTGCTATAAAGAACTGTGACTCTGGGTAATGTGCAGGAAATAATTGATGGCTTTGCAGCAATGGGATTCCCTAACTGTGGCAGGGCGATAGATGGCATTCATATCCCAATTTTGGCTCCAGAACCACTTGCGACAGAATACATCAACCGGAAGGGCTACTTCTCCATGGTCTTGCAGGTGCTAGTGGATCACCATGGTCATTTCACTGACTTCAATGCGGATTAGTCAGGGAAAATTCATGATGCATGAATGATGGATTGTATAGAAAGGTGCATGCTGGGACTTTATTTCCAGACCAAAAGATTCCAATGAGGGATGTGTAAATGCCCATAGTGATCCTGAGAGACCCTGCCTCTCTCTTGCTCCTGTGGATCATGAAGCCGGGAACCTAGACAGGAGCAAGGAGCACTTCAACAACAGGCTCAGTAGTTGTGAATGTGCCTTTGGCAAATTGAAAGGTTGCTGGTGCTGCCTTTTTGGCAAGTTAGACCTCAATGAGGAAAATATTCCAATGTTCATAGCGGCCTGCTGTACTCTGTATAACATTTGCGAAGCGAAGGGGGAAAAGTTTCCCTAGGGGTGGAAAACTGAGATGGATCATCTGGCTGCTGATTTTGAGCAGCCAGATACCAGGGCAATTAGAGGGACTCAGGGGGGCGGGGAAGGGGCTATAGAATCAGTGAGGGCTCTGAAGGAGCATTTTGACAAACAGCACCAGTAATATGTCTTTATCTGATGCATTCGGTCAGGCAATGTACACTGGCTGCCTTAAATGACCCCAGAAATGTTTGCTTCCTGAGCTTTAATTGTACTGAGCAAATGCTCTTGCCTATAGCCACTTTGTTTGAATTTTATCAGCACTACCATGTGGATGACACAAATAAAGATTAATTTTGTTTCAATTAAAGGATAAAACACTTTTTTCTTTTCTTTCTTTTTTTTTTTTTGGCAAACAGAGGTCATGGCTATGAGGAACAATCTCTCGGTTTAGGCTCTCACAGCTGTGGGTAACTCCAGCTTTTATCATGAAACCAGTCTCTAGGGGTGGATTGCAAGGGGAGGATAGCAAGGGGAACGTGAGGAATGTGTTTGGAGAGTTTGGGGAGGACATGGAACAGCATTCTGTATTAGCTGCAGGGGGGATCCTGCACGCATGTACTCAAAAACACTTAACTGATTTAGGGCAACAAATCCCATTGAAAGCCAGAGTTAAGGTTAAACTTAAAAGAAATCCAAACAAGTAAAGGTACAACAATGCACAGATAGGGCATCTAGACAACTTTAATGCTCCTGTAGTGACATCAGGCAATAACCATATGATTAAGGCATTTTAGTATTTGTGGGCCCAGATTGAACTGTTGTTTTGGGGTTTCTTAAACTGTAAAATAAGGCAAAGGTATAATAAAACAAATAATACATTGTACATTATTTATTCAAGATCAGGTTAATATTCAAAGAACATGGTTAAAGATTCTGACTTGCTGGCTGGGGACCCTTCCTCCTCTGAGTACACTATAAGGGGTGACCAAATGTCTAATTTTTAAAGACACATTAGGTTTTTGTTTGTTCATCTGGGGGTTTGTTTGTTCAGTTGCTTGGGTGCCCTCACTATGTATTTCCATATCTTAAAATGTTTGGAATTCTTTAACCATAACTCTGAATTTACTCGGTTTATAATATTTGAGTTTTAGGATAATTGCAGCATCCCTATAAAGTATTTTCCTCTCAACTACTGATGTATATACTCAACCTTAATTTCAGTTTAACACAGTTCTTGTCTGGGAATCTCTGTTATTTTTAAAGTTTCATGCATGTACACCAAACAAGAACCAAGAGGCATTATAAGGTAATATTTTTAACAATTTAAGGATGTGAAATATCAGCTTCTTTTATATATTAAGTTTTATGGGTAAATATACCCATATGCTGTGGCTGCTTTGTGCCATTCTGGAGCGAAGAAAAATAGGTGGAGCATACTGGCCAGCTTAGCTGAGTTTACAGCTGCTTTGCATTTTGAGACCTGCGTAAAGTAGCAGAGTGTGCACCAAAGTTTCCCCCTCCCTCTTCCTAATTTCTCCTATTTATTGCACCTCACTGCATTCCCCTGTACACACATCCCAGTTTCTCCCTTTCTCCTGCACTTTGAATTCTCTGCTCTCTCTCTTGCTCTCTAACACACACACAGTTTTGCCCATCCTCTTATCTCTCTCTTCCACCTACCCCATGTTTCCTCCATGTTCCCTCCCTGTTGAGTAGATATGGTGCAGAGGACAGTTTCTGAGCAGAAATATTTAGCTTTAATAGTAATTTTTGCCATCATTTTTCTTAATGGAATGTTTGTCAGAAGCTGATATGTAAGTGCAAAAACTGCTCACTTTCAAAATGGCTTCCATCTCCCCTTTTTCTCAGAGGGACACATAGATTCTGAGTCAAAGCACACTCTTAAAATGTTCACCACCTCTCATGATTTCTGAAAAGAGCGAAACCTGTGGCCTCGATCCTATTAAGAGCAAAATGGCTACCTAACTGCTAAGGATAAGCTAAGACCTCAGTCCCTTGAGAACAATGGGAGATGGCAGCCATTTTGAAAGAGGTTAATTCTATGTGGTATTCTCTAACGCAGAACATTATTGACCAACCTCTACCGAAAGGAGATACTTTCGGTTATGAAGAATAATGGGGTAAAATAATTATCATTCCCAAGAAATTATCATTCCTCAAGTGTAGCCTATGCACAAGATTTCAATGAATGTTAAGCATAGGGGAAGTTTGGAGAAACTGTGTTATTTTGTTCAGATAATTTAGGACAAAGAAAAAGACTTACCCTGGTTGCTATATTTCTTAAAGGACCTATTCTTAAATTAATTTTAACTTTAATTAAAGTTCTGAGAAATTGTAAGTTCTCAGAAAATTCATTCTATACGCAGAGAGCAAGTACTGTAATTTTGGAGAGGATACACAATTCTCTTCATATGTAACAAAGTGATTGGATCCCTTCATTAAGCACAACATTCAGCTCATCCGAAGCTATGGAACTGCGAAGAGCACTTCCGTATTATCTCAATTCATATGAAGCAGCTACATTCCACTGTTTTCTAAGTAGACACTCATGTGCCTCTGAGTTTTTATTATTAATATATTGCGGCAGTTTCCAATCAAGGATCACGGCCCCATTGTGCCAGACACTGAACAAACAAGTAACAAAGGTGACAGTCCCTGCAACAATTTCCACATCAGATGAAACAGTCAATCAGGGTGGAAGTGGGTGAGATAAAGAAACATTAAGATTAACATTTGGATGATGAAATAACATTAAGAGAAACAAAGTTTAGCAGAGAAGCAGCACAGCTCACTGCTTGCTTAACCTTTACACTGAAAGAAAATTCTTTTCCTATATTCTCAATATATCTTTCAGCCAGAGTTTTCCAAGCTTCACTAGTTATTTCAGTTTGGGGTCTACAACATAAGTATTTTCTTCCCTAGATTTTCCTTTACATGCTGCACTTTTACATGTGATTGTTGCCCATACCTATTAAAATGTTGGCCTTGCTTCATATGTTCATTATTTGTATTTATGGGGAAATGAGACTTTAAAAAACATCCAATCTGAAAGGGTAAGTACAAAAACTCCTAAGATGTGCTCTCCCTTAATTTTTAATTTATTAGCATTAGAGATATACAGGTTTTCTTCCCAATTACTAGAAAGAACAAAAATTGGAGACAGTAAAAAGGCCAGTATGTTCTAACCAAAGCTCCAGTCAGTTTAGTGAATGGTACATTATGCTTCCAAAAATTGCTTATTCAACATCTGTTTTCTTTAGGAAAAGTAATTACTAGCACATAGAACATGTCATGGCACCATTTTACACTGATCTCAAGCTAAAAAGAGTGGGCTCATCCCTCACTAGAAGCAGTAGCCAATTCAAGCCTGCTCTTGTTAGAATCATTCACTACAGTGAGGCTTTCACGTTTCTTTGAATTCAGACATTACACAAAATTCAATATTAACCTGGAAAACAGGAAGTAAAAACTGAGATGAGCCGGCTCTGTTTCTTGTCATTTTCACTCTGTGGTTTTAAGGCTTTTTTTTTTTTTTATCAAGTAAGAGCAGATTCTTCTCTGTGACTTTACCGGCAGTAACTTCCCAAAAAAGAAATGATGGCTGATAGTCAAATTAGGAATGCGTTTGGATCTTAACATGTCTACTGCTTCTGAAGAGGCTAATGCTTTAAAACACACATCACCCACAGCAATGCAATTATTTAAATTATGAAGAGCCACCGTTGCTCTCCAGAGAAGAAAGTAGCTACAATTAATGCTTTTCAGTACTCTAGTTCTCTCTTCTAAGAGGCCAACACATAAGATATATGTGACTGTCTGGGTGGTGGAAGCGCTGTGAGGCTGTAGACACTGGCCTTTCAGTAGGTCAATCCAACCACAAAGAAAAGCTCAGACCTCCCTGAACAAGCCAAAGAGTCAATAGTAAAATCAAAATGCAGCTCCATAGCTTGGACCTTAACAGGAGACATCAAATAAATCAATCAGATCCTTAATTTCTATGCAGCACAGCTGACAGCTCCACATCTTAGGCCCATCAGTGTATCCCTTCTTTACCTCCAACTCCACCTCACTCCCTCCTCTTTATTCCCCCTCTCCGCTACAAAAAAACATCCATCCTCAGTCAGTCAAGAGAAGGTAGCAGGATGCAGTGGTCAGAAAGTTCAAAGATTATGTTGAGCTGGAAAGGATTCAAAAAATTCATTCTCTTTTGAAATACATACACACAAGATGGTTAAACAGATACCGTTTTATGGGAACAAAATATGAGAATGTGACACTGTTTGCAAAATTCAGGTAATTCTCTCTCTTTTTTTTAAGTGACAAAATTAAATAAGGGCCCAAGCAAAGACCCTGAATCCAGACAAGCCCTTCAGATGTTGGGACAGAGGAGGCTCAGAATCACAACTCTGAGCCTAATTTCAGTTAGTCCTATCTCTATCTATCATGAGGTGAAAAACTTTAGAAGGTTCAAACTCCAGATGTGGATCTGATTTTTAAAACCTATATGCTATCTATATTCAAAACAAATTCCTGGCCACTCATTTTTTTATTTTAAAATGGTAATAAATGGGATAAGGAAATAGACCAGAGCTTCACGTTTTCACAGAGATATTGGACTAAAGTGTAAAAAACATTTAAGAAATTATGACTAATATTTGTCACCTTTATAAAAGTCCCCATCCCCAGTGTGCAGGGCAGGGTCCAAGACCAGCTTGAACAGAAACACTAAAAACTCTCACCGTGTTGAAAAAGTATAGCTTACAGGCCTCCTCTCCCCCATGCACATGCCAGGTAAAGCCTGAGAGCAGAAATGGGCCTTCTCCTGTGCTCCTAATGGAACAAGTTCAGGCTGTGGTGAACCAGTTTCAAAGCTGCCAGTCTTTTTCCTGCCTCCAGACATTCAGAACTACAGACTGTTAAAACAGTGTCTCAGATGATATCAATTGTAGTGGTAGGAACACATGGGTAGGGAGGCAGTTACAGACAGGAACCAAGCCCTTACAGCTTTATAGATGTCAAAACCAGGAATTCTACCTGGAGATAAATAGGATGCCAGTGCCATCTTTGGAAATATGATATAAGCTATTTTCTGTGGTTAACCAAGGGGTGGGGAGCAGCATTCTACTCCAACCATAGTCCCCATGTGGTCTTTTAGTGTAGCCTGACATGTTTTCTGCCATTTAGCAACCCAGTCTAGAGAATTTGAGGGCATCACTTTTAACTTTGTTGTTGTTGTTGTTGTGATTAACGCAATGGCTTTTCTCATCTTGTTCTTAGTACAGGTGTCCGTCATTATGTTTCTTCAAGAAGTGAAATCTTAAAATGAAAGGTAACAGCAGGATTAAAAATTAGAAGAAGTTCTGTTTAAAGCAGGGATCTGGAAATCAGGACTATTTCATGCTTTGACTTTGAGATACTTGCAGATTATCTTCTATGCCTCAGTTTACCCACATGTAAAATGGGGAAAATATGTATTTACCTCTCAAAAGATTTGTGAAGCTTAATCAATGAATGTTAGTATAAAGGGCACTGATACTCAGGGATTAAATATTTGGAGTTTTGAGTGAGAAATACAGTTTAGATAGTAAAAGATATTAAAAGATAGCAGTGTAATAAGAAAAAACAAGTCGGACAAAAAGGAACTGAAGTATGAAACACTGTGGGAGAGACAGAGAGAGAGAGAGGGAAACAGGTGAACTGTAATAAAAATTGGAAGGGCTGCAGTTGACAGGCTTAAGGGAAAGGACAGAAAACAGAACTCAGGAAATAGCAGGGAGGGACAGAATAAAAGTCTGTGGAATGATACTTCACAGCAGATGAATGAGCTTTTTATATCTGTACACACACCATTAGGAAGGGGCTGATTTTAACCATTTAAAACTAGGTTTGTCCACAACTTGTAGAAGCAAAGATGTTGAGAATTTGGTTAAAACTGGCCAATTTCTTTAAAGCTAGTCACCGGAAATAGAAGGTTGTTTAGGTTTGCGTAGAAGATTCTTCCCATGCTGCATGTAGATCAACTACATGTAGAATTGTTGTCGCCATGTCAGTCCCAGGATATTAGAGAGACAAGGTGGGCGAGGTAATATCTTTTCTTGGACCAACTTCTGTTGGTGAAAGAGACAAGCTTTCGAGCTTACACAGAGCTCCTCTGTGTAAACTTGAAAGCTTGTCTTTCTCACCAACAGAAATTGGTCCAATAAAAGATAATATCTTACACAGCTTGTCTCTCTAACTTTATGTAGAGTAATTTTCACTAGTCTCTGAAACTTCCTCATAAATTTGCATTGATCTACCCAATACTTTCCTTACAATGGAACAGAAACTATTACACTACCCACTTCTAAATAAGATTAAAATTTTCAGTAAACTAAATACAAAGTCCAAGTGAAACTAAGGGCTTGTCTACACTGGCACTTAACAGCACTGCAACTTTCTTGCTCGGGGTGTGAAAAACCACCCCCCTGAGTGCAGCAAGTTTCAGCGCTGTAAAGTGCCAGTGTAGACAGTGCCCCAGTGCTGGGAGCTATGCTCCCAGGGCCGGAAGCTATTCCCCTCATGGAGGTGGTTTTTTTATAGCGCTGGGAGACCTCTCTCCCAGTGCCATGCCGTGACTACACGGCCAGCGCTTTAACATTGCAAGTGAAGACATGGCCTTATTATTTTTAAAGGAGGCTAATTCCACTTCAGTTTGTTAACCCCCTTTTTTCCCCTTCTCTCAGGCAGAAGAACAAGTGGAAGATAAAAAAAAAATTAAGATTTAAATAAAACGAACATTGTGGTTTCCCCTCTGCTCCGTTCTTGGTCTATTCTTAATTATCAGTTGCCGTGTTTGTACTGAAATGTCTCTTCAAGCATGTACTAATGCTTAATTTAGAAATGTTATGTTGACTTGAAAACAATAAGGAAACAAAGCAATGTATACAAAGAAGGACTTGCAGAGAAGGTGGGCACTGGAGAATGGATGGCTCAAGGGACTGGGGCTACTGCACACCAGAACTCTACACTGCTAGCTTACTGGTTGGAATCCCAGGTCAGCAGTGAGTGAGTGTAATTACTGTTCAACAGCTGTACAGCAGATTCTGAAATTTGAGTTGGGGATTTTAGCCTGGAATTGGAATTGGAATCTGCAACATCAGTGGTGAGAACAAAACCTGGATGGGAATAGAGATTCAACTGCTCTCCGGTCCCTCCAGGACAGAATTGAAGCATACTAGTGAGTCAAGATCAAGGAGCTAGTTCTGCTGCCGCTGCTCACTTATTTGCTGGAGAAAGGACACTGTTGTCAGGCTGACACCCTTCATTGGCACAAAATAATGCAACTTTTTACATTATTGGAGAGAAGTTTAAAATTCATGACCCTGGAAGAGAAATCCATCTACAGGTTTTTTATAATTGTCTCTCACCTGCATGAAGAAGGGATATCCCTTTGCTTGAGCCTACAAAGAAGTCTCATTCCTTAGTTTGTGACATCCGCTATTTCTATAGCAACAGACTGTGATATAAACAGAGGATTACAACCTTCAATGAAGGATCAAGAAGAGGAAGAAATAAGACTTGCAAGGAAGAAATGCCTGCAACAAAAGCAGAGAATATGGACAGTTACTAATATGATAAATGGCTTTTTAAAATAAGTGTTGTCTCTTGCTCCCAGCATGAGTCCTATAGCAAGAATTCCTCTTTAATAAGGGACTGAAGTTCAAAAAATAGAAAATCATGCCTCATTTGTGCTGGCGACATAATAGAATCAGAGTCTAATTTCTCGTTCAATTATTAACAGATGGCATCACTGACACTTGGGACAGAGCATGGCATTGCATTGCCTTCACTCCATTAGTGCCTCTGCTACAGGCAAAAACATCTGGAGATCAGGTCTTGGCAGGTAAATGAAAAAGGAATTGTTTTCAAACTACATTAGTTCTAGAAAATATTCCATACACATTCTGTTCCAGGTATGGGATTTTAAACAATAATTTTAAAAGAATACCCTGGTTCACCACTGAGGACCCTTAATTCTGAATTTCCTGTTTTCCTCCATTCAGTGTTTTAACAGTATCACAATCAAAACTGATCCTTAAGGAAGACCACAGACACATAGTACAATTTTAAAGAGCCTTTTGCATTGTGGGCTAGATTCACCGTTACCTTTTACCTGTGCAGTCATCTGCACAAGTACAGACTATAAAATTCTGAGTTGGAGTGGAAGCAATTTACTCCCCTTTGCACTGGTGTGCGTGACTACAGAAAGGACAGGGTAATGGTGAATCAAACCCTCTGAGCTCAATGACTTATTTCTGCTTCTACCTGTCCATTTCCACCCCATTTCCCACAGCTAGGTCACCCAGCTCATTTGGCCGGTGAGGAAGCCAGGTAAGCAAAGACTCTGGAACGAAGAAGCCAGTCACAGGGTATCTGCCTTCATAGATCCCAGCCAGAGTATGTAAGATTTCCTCCCTGCATCACTCCAGTTTACCCCGTCCACAACAGAAGCTTCCAAACAGGCTGAAGAAAGTCACAGATGACAGGAGCGAAACCACTCTGGGTAGGAGTAAGGAGCAATCTAGCAAGGCTAGAGGTGTGGCCCAGTTGGCAAGAAAATCTAAGAAGTGACAAAGGAAGGAGTGGGGAGCTGAGTTAGTGGCTAGTATGGTGAGGAACAGACAAACCAGGTCACATGAAAATCTCCGAGCTCCTAACTGTATCAAATCCAGAAGAGTGCTGGGAGAGAGCAGGCAGGCAGAAGTCAAAGTTAGGGTCAGAGGTCCAGAACCATAGAGCAACGAGGTCAGGAAAGCCTACAGTTGCATCTGCGGTATGGAGAAGGAGATGTAAAGGCTGTAAAGATGTAAACTACAGAGGTACAAAAAGGGGGTCAGTTGTTGTGAGCAGACTTACACAATCACCAGATATGATTAGGTGATTAGGCTAGCCAGGTGAATGATGCCTAAGGCACCAGATGTGGAAGAAAAGACAAGAGTCTTCTGATGCCTAAAAAAAGAACCACTTGCCTTCAAAACAGAGATTGACTTGAAGGGATCTTTGCATGTATTATACTTGACAAGCCTCAGGTCACAGAGTTTTCTTTACCCCATTCAGGATGTTTAGCTAAGAATTATATTGTGCCTCATTATTAACC
This sequence comes from Caretta caretta, assembly GCF_965140235.1. Lineage (NCBI taxonomy): Eukaryota > Metazoa > Chordata > Testudines > Cheloniidae > Caretta > Caretta caretta. The sequence continues at coordinate 47,327,907 of NC_134216.1, read as the reverse complement.
TGTATCACTCCCACGCCTGGAGCACCTTCTCTTTTCTGAAAGCTCTATTGAAAGGTCTCTTTTCAGTACACATACACAGAAGTTGTTTTTGGAACTTGCCCTATGCAATCTCAAATGCGACTCACCTGCTGCACTTGTTTTGGAGTTCATGAGGGGAAGCAGATATGCTGGGAGAACAAATGAAGCCAGACAGCAAAAGCAGCCAGCACTGACAGACTGCAGAAGTCCATGGAAGTTAACGTTGACATTTGCCTGGAGTTACTCTTTTTATTATTTGTAAAACTGATCCAACTCTTTCATCATAAATAAGGCAGTAAGTTCAAACATGAACCAATTTACTGTACAACCATTTGAAGGACTTGCAGTATTCATCTGCCCCTATATTAAAGGCCAAGTCCCACTGCCAACAGAAAAGAACTGAAAGAACTTTATGTTCCAATTCATTCTCCAAGAAGTAAAACCTGCCACAGTATCTAATCTCCCTCCTCCTCCATACACTACCCTACCCCTGCCGAGCATTCTTTTTCCACACCCCAGATATGAAAACAGATAGCAAAGTCTACAACATGCTGTTTCCTGATAGTGAGTCATTGCTCTGAGTCAGCCTTTGTGTTCTAGGGAACCTGGAAGTCTTTGAAATACATTGTTGATTTTGGCAAAATTATTTCTCATTGCTTTGAGGGAGAAACGATTTACACGCATCATGTTAGTTCTGACGTTACCTTTGAGATGAACAGGGTAAAAGGATGGCCTAGGATTTTCTTGTACTGAACATACTGCTTAGGAAAAACGGAATCTCTGTTCTGTGCACAATTGCGTCAAAAGGCAATACCTGATTAGCAAGGGTCTCCACAGAACAGTTGCACTGAGGATTCATATGGCAGCACATATCCCACCTTTCCATCTGTACTATGTCCATGGCAGAGAACGGTGCCTCTCCTGACTGCTATTTATGACCTCGGACACAGTTCCTACAGTACTAACTGACCCCATCTGTTCTCCCTCCTTCCACATCTTGAGAGAAGAGAGACTTCTGACTCCTGGGTTGTTCAGTCTGCTTCACCACATTAACAGCCAAATCCAAATTATAGTTACAGTTAAACAAACAGGATCACATCCAATCCTATTCTAAGTGAGCGCTCCTCCAGTTGCAGGAGGAAATGTAGTTGTTTAGCACCTCTGAAAAATCAGGCCATTTCCACATAGATGCCTTTATATTTATTTAGGAGCCTAACCTCAAAGGATCCGTATTTGACAATGTTGTCTTTAGCCCATAGCTGACAGGTTGGCACACGTTTGCTTAGTCAGGACATTAATGAAGCAATCTCTGGTGTATCAAACTTTCAGAGTTCATGTATTTTCCTTGGCTTGCCCTCTCTTCCCCCAAGGTCGGACTGCTATCTTTATAGAGAAGAATTTCCTTCTTTCTTGGCAGAGGAAGGTATCAATGTTTTTGTTAGCTTGCTTAACATTACATCAGCTGCTCATAACAAACATTCATACATGTTACCTACCTCTGCAACCGTATCCATATTACAACATCTTTAATTCATTACCTCTTAATATGATTTTTAATTTCCACCTGCAATTATGAATACATCAGACTTCTTTTGAACCCTCATTGTTTTTCCAAGTACATCCCCTCCCTCCATGTGTGTTTGGAGAAACACCTTTGCTCAAGCCAGGTTCATTAGCATTTTAATTAATTTCTCCCTCTAGGACTTTTCTCTCTGATTTCCTTTCTGAACTCACTTTTTTTTTTTATGAACAGGTACATTAGAATAGAATAAGAATATATGGGGTGTGATACAGCATGGCCAGAGGGCGGCAGCAGGAGCATGTTAGAAGGGAGCCTTATTCCCTGCAGAGGGAAGAAAGTTTTATATAGATTAATTAAAGCACCTGAAGCCAATTAGAGCACCTGAAGCCAGTCACCTGATAAAACCCCCCTGCTCCAATCAGACAAGGGAAGGAGTCGAAGCAGAGTGGATGGGTGTTGGAGTGGAGAGCAGTTTGGAGGAGTCGAAGCAGAGTGGATGGGTGTTGGAGTAGAGAGCAGTTTGGAGGGAAGCAGAGGAGAGTTTGGAGAAGTGCTGTGGTGAGCTAAGAAGACCAAGGCCCTTGGTAAAGGGACACCTGGTTTATGCAGAGGGAGGGCAGGAAGCCCTACAAGCTGAAGGACAGGAGAGGGAAGTAGTCCAGGGGAAGGAACCGCTAGTTCAAGCGGTTTACTGCCATCCCTAGGGCCCCTGGGCTGGGACCTGGAGTAGAGGGTGGGCCTGGGTCCCTCCCTCTCCACTTCCCTCCTCTAGGACACTAGTGGGGCAGTTAATACCCCAATTCAGGGTGAGAAACGGTGCCCTGAACCCTCCTCAAGAAGAGAAAGCACGAGACCCATCAAAGTAGTGCCGGCAATTTGCCACAGGGGGAAATGGTATCTTAAAGTTTGTCTAAAGCTTTTCTTTAAAAAACCTTTAAAAAAATCTTTTAAAGATTGTCTTTGTTTTTTATTGACATTTTCCAGGTAAAAGGGGGAGGGAGGAAAAACCAGAACCTGAAACATGCCAATAAAAATGAGAACTCAAAACCTTGAAAGATGAAAATATTCTTAAAAAGCTTTAAAAAAAGGTTTACCTGAGTGAGTGTTCAGAAACACTAAGACCCTATCACTATTACCAGTGTATCACTTGTTTCAAGTACAGCTAACATAAGCCCTGATCCTGAAAAGAAGTACATACATGCTTAACATTGCGCACTGTGGATAGTGTAATTTACTCAAGACTACTCATAGTACCTTCAACTTAAAAAGCTCATACAGAGGTGCAGGAATACACACCATGATGGCAACACTCAGTATTAGGCTATGTCTTCACTGACAAAGGTGTGGTTTTTCCATGAGGTAACTAATTCATGTTAGGTATTCCTCTGTAAAATCAGAGGGGAAACAATGCACCTGTAGTTTTACTGTGAGGTAAACTAAGTGGGGGGTATAGTGCCTACCTCACCTAGCTACCTCGTAGTAAAAATTACAAGTTTCTAGTCAGGATTTTACTGCAAGATAACTATTACATGTTAGTTACCTCACTGTAAGCCCCTCCCTGCCCCCACACACCTTTGTGTCAATGAAGACAAAGGCTTATCTACTATTTTCACATGATAACAGCAGTTGTGCTAGCTTGCTGTTGGCTCCCATATGCTCACAGTGTGCCTAGCGTCCCATGATGCTTACAATCACTGCTGACATCACGGGAGAGTCCTGTGCATGCATGTGTCACACAACCTTCCCTAATCACCCATTATACTAGCAATCAGCTGGCATATCTCCTCCCCTCCCAAGATACAGTGTGAGAGCTGCTATCACCAGTTCTGTGACTGCAGTCACTCCCAACAGCATTGAAAGGAAAAGGTCGATGTGTGCTGCACATCAGAGCAGCCCAGCCCATGTGTCTGCCCAGTAAATAGCAGCCTGCTATATTAACTCCTCCTGAGAAGCAGTCCTACTGGCAACTCACATGCTCACCTGTAAGTTCTTAGTGAGATCAGACTATGGAATACAGAAGCCATTTAAAGCTGGACCTTACTGAATTTCAGGGCCTGCAAACAGATTCCAATGGGGAAAAATAATTCACCAGCATGCTGTGAACTGATCTTTGAAGGCTCGCTCAACTCAACTGTTTACCTGCCCAAGAAGTGTGCGGTTTTCAGATAAATCGCTGCATGGGTGATCTGATTATTACATATGTGATCTGTTCGGTTAACATTGTTCCAGACCTCAGAATTATTGACCCTGAGGAGGTCAACAACAACTTGTGACTGACTCATCTCCTGGCTGTTATCAGGCAGCTGCGAGTGAGGATTTCTCTGATGGAGGTAACAATATTAATTGCAATTTAAACACTTACCTCCTAATGAGAATCTGTGTCATTCTTATGTCCTGGGGAGTTTTTCCACTGGAAAAGGAAAAGGGCAGAAGAGGAAAAATACATACATACATACTGATCTTTCAGATCAGTTAACCCAGTTGCTGCAAGTCAGCATAGCTCCATTAAGGGGTATGTCTACACTGAAAATGCTGCAGCTGAACTGCTGTAGCACTTCAGCGTAGACACTACGTACGCCAACAGGAGGAGTTCTCCCTTCAGTGTAGGTAATCCACCTCCCCGAGAGGCAGTAGCGAGGTCGATGGAAGAATTCTTCTATTGACCTAGCACCATCTACACCAGGGGTTAGGTTGGCGTAGCTGCATCTCTCGGAGGTGTGGATTTTTCATAGCCCTGAGATATGGTCTCACTAGGAACTAATGTTGGTATAACTACGTCTCCCGTTGACATAGCGATCAGCCCCGGGGAGGTGGAGTCCCTATGCCGACGGGAGAAGCTCTCCCTTTGGCATAGATAGGGTCTTCACCAAGTGCTGCTGTGCTGTGCTGTGCAGTGCTATAAGTGTAGACAAGCCCTGAGAGATGTAGCTATGCTGATGTAAGTTCCCAGTGTAGACCAGCCCTAAGTCACTGATTTACACGAGCTGTAGCCCTTTAAATTTGTCTCAGGGAATGTGAAAACACCATAGTCATTTTTGTTATATGGGTTTTAGATCCATTCTAAGGCTGTTTAAAGACTGGAATAGGACATAATAATAGAGAGGACTCGAAGAAAAACCCTGTGCTTGTCAAGCTCACCTAGCTTGGGGAGGGTGGGATGGGTAGAACAGCAGGCCAATATTCCATGCAATTTAAGTCTAGCTGAGGCCTTATGTATTTTATTTCACACAAGGACCTGTAAAACCCAGGTCAAATATCTGACCTGCTTGGTATTGTTCCGTGACCTGAAAAGCGTGTTCAGAATCTCTCTTTTGTTTAACATATAGAGTGTATGTTTGTAATTGTTATTTACAAAAATAACCAGCCAAATGTGAGTTGGGTACAATGTAATGCAGTGTTGCTTTATAGACTCTGCACACAATCTAAAACAATGGCTTAGGGAGGCAGAGTTTGCACCTGTCAATTAATCTCATTCATCTGTTAGAGCCTATAACCCACTAACAACCCGCACCGGCTGCCTTTCCTCCTTCCCCCTCCCCACTTCCTTTTCCCCCTATGATTGCAGGGATGTTAACAGGCGACTTCACCTTGAATGGTCCCTTGAAATATGGGTTAACTACTTATGCTAAGCAATTTGTTTCACCTTGTATTTAGCTGTGACATTCTGAGTACTTTCCCAAACCTGAGGAGCTCTGTGTAGCCCAAAAGCTTGTTTCTCTCACCAACAGAAGTTGGTCCAATAAAAGATATTACCTCACCCACCTTCTCTCTCTAATAGCCTGGGATTGACACAGCTACAACACTGAATAAAGCCTAGTGGTGACATTTTTAATGTCAATTTATGGTTGGGACGAGAAGAGAAGGGGGACATTGGGAATTGCTTCAGGAATGGAGATACAGACAGAGGAAAAGAGGAGACACTCAAGGGCAAGGAAAGGAAACAGAAACAAAACCAGAGAAAGGAAGATTGGGATGGAAGACTGAGCAGAAAGTAGTAGTCCTGCATGTGAACTTATTTTCAAACTAAGGGTATGTCTATACTGCAGGGCCGGATTAAGACCTTCAAGCACTGAAAAGATTATGGTGCCCCCCATATGTAATTCAAAATAAAAACAATACTATACCATAAAATAAAATTTTATTTTTCAAAATGACACAAAACTTACATGTATGCTGAAATTAAAATAGCTTCTTTCTAGATTTTCTGATTGCAAAATTCTGGATAAGTTCATCGAAGCTGACTCGACGAAGCATGTCCGCTTCCATATACAATCAGGAAAGTGAATCAAGTCTGTCCTGACACATTGTTGTTCTGAAGGTTTTTTATTCTTTTCAGGTGAGAAAAAGAGCGTTTTCTGCGGAGCAGTTAGTAATCATCAATGTTAGAAAAATACGTAGTGCGATCTCTGCATTTGTAAATACACATTGTATTCCTTCTTTCAGTATTGTGTCATGAAGATCAATGCGACTGAATTTCATTTTCCCTGTTCCATTAAACTTTGTGTGCATATAACAGTGGAACTGCCCTACTTCTCCACAGAGATTCATGTTCAAGTCAACTAGCTTTTGGGAATCTTGTGAATATTGTTAGTCAGATAAGTCCATGTCGTTTAGAAAAGAAAATCTACTTGATACTACTTTGTACACTTCACCTCTCCTCTTCATATGGGCTTCAAGTGTATCAATTATAGCGTAGTAAGTAGATATGCAAAATTTGTCTCCAGGATTCAATGCTGTTTCTGTCGCACTGCTATCATTTGCTTGTTTTTTCCTGATTCGCTTGTGGGACTGGACTTCTTTGTAGTTAGTATCAGGCAAGTTATCTTTTGATATGTCTTCAAATCATTCGAAATCATTCCTCAAAGTGTGTAAGTGGTCTGCTAATGATTGACAGAGGTCTGCACATGTTTTCAAATCCAATTCTTTTTCTTGGAAAGCTTGACTTGTGTGGTAAAAGTGTTGTAAAATTTCATTCCACATGAATACAAACTCTAGTGCTTGCATCTTGTTTGCAATGTTTTCTGCCTCTCGTATAGTTTCTCCCTTTTGTGATTGGTCTTCAGCTATACTGTCTAATGCATCCACAATCTTTGAGTAGGACTCCAGAATTGCACTTTTTGCCACTGCATTGCCTCCCAGCAAGTATTAGAAAGAGATTGCAACACACGATCATTGCCCAAATATGTTTTAAGAACTGCTTTTTTTGAAATATCAAATCAATTTTTTTCAAAAAAAAAATCTCTCTTTTTTTTTTTTTGGTGCCCCTTGCTTTGCTGGCGCCCTAAGCACGTGCTTAGTCTGCCTATTGGGTAATCCAGCCCTGCTACACTGGTTGAGTTACATCGCCGGCAGCTACAGCGCCACTCAGAGAGCACCAAAGGAAAACCGCTGTTGTATATTTACACTGTCAGCTGCCTGCGCACTAGTGTGTTCACACTTGCAGCGGTATTCGGAGCAGTGCACTCTGGGCAGCCATCCCACAGAGCATCTCTTCCTCTTCTGCTGCTAAGAGCTGTGGGAAGGTGGAGGGGGTCACGAGGCATCCTGAGTCCTGTCCCAATGCCCCGTGATGTATTGCTTCGCATCCCAGCAATGCCTGTGCTTCCGTCTGCATTTGGCACCATCTTTCAACAGTTTGTGTACTGCGCGCTCTGCCTCTTCGGCCTGCAGAAATGGATCCCGAACTGTTCACCAGTATGTTGCTCGCTCTCACTAACACATCACGAGCAGCAGTGGAGTTATTCCTTAAACTACAAAGGCAAGAGGAGCGTGACATTGATCTCGCCATGCATAGTAGCTACAACATGAGATTGCTTGTGGCATTCATGGAGGTGCTGACCACAGTGGAATGTGGGCTTTTGGGCTCAGGAAACAAGCACTGAGCAGTGGGATCACATCGTCATGCACATCTGGGATGACAAGCAGTGGCTGCAGAACTTTTGGATGAGGAAAACCACATTCATGGGACTGTGTGATGAGCTCGCCCCAGCCCTGTGGCACAAGGACACGAGAATGAGAGCTTCCCTGTCATTGGAGAAGCACATGGCAATTGCACGGTGGAAGCTGGCTACTCCAGACTGCTACCGATCAGTCGCTAACCAGTTCTGAGTGGGAAAGTCGACCGTTGGACTCATGTTGACGGAAGTGTGCAGGGCCATTAATTGCAACCTGCTCCAAAAGACCATAACTCTGGGCAACGTGCATGACATTGTGGATGGCTTTGCAAAAATGGGATTCCCTAACTGCAGAGGAGTGATAAGACGGCAGGCATATTCCAATTCTGGCACCAGACCACCTAGCCGCCGAGTACATTAATCGAAAGGGGTATTTCTCTGTGGTTTTCCAGGTGTTTGTGGATTACTGTGGGCGTTTCACAGACATTAACGCAGGCTGGTCCGGAAAGGTGCATGACACACGCATCTTTCAGACCACTGACCTGTTCAGGAAGCTGCAAGCAGGGACCTTCTTCCCGGACCAGAAGATCACCGTAGGGGAAGTCAAAATGCCCATTGTGATCCCAGGAGACCCCGCCTACCCCTTAATGCCGTGGCTTATGAAGCCATACACGGGGCACCTTGACAGCATCAAGGAGTGGTTCAACAACAGGCGGAGCGAGTGCAGAATGACTGTTGAGTGTGCTTTTGGCCATTTAAAGGCCCGCTGGCGCAGCCTATATGGGAGGCTGGTCCTGGCCGATGACAATATTCCTATGCTTATAGCCATGTGCTGTACGCTCCATAATATTTGTGACAGGAAGGGTGAAAACTTCACTCAGTGCTGGACCGCTGAGGCTCGGTGCCTGGAGGCTGAATTTGAACAGCCAGAGACCAGGCTATTAGAGGGGCACAGCATGGGGCCATAAGGATCAGGGATGCCTTGAGGCAGCAATTTGAAGCTGAAAGCCACTAATTGTTGCTATGCACGGGAGTGCTGTGTTTGTAATCCTAGGAGGTGATTGGGTTTGGTGCAGACGACACACTATGAAGGTTTAAGAAAATTGCCTGTTGCTTTGCTCTCTTTGCTCTCAATTAATGAAATAAGATTGCTTTCAAACCAAAACAATTTGTTTATTAAAAAACAACCACCAGAGGAGAGAGACAAATTAAAAAAAACACATCGGCACTGTGGGGAATGGGGGAAAGGAAGGTCCCAAGAAGAGGTGAGGTCCCTGGATGGTTAAAGATTTGAGTATGTTCAAGTATTGTATGCAACCTTGTCCTCTGGAGTACAGTGCAGCAGGTGCTGGGTTAAACTGCAGCGGGACGGGTGTGGAGGGCAGTGGGTACTGGGAGTCCGCAGGGCTGGACTGTGATGGGGCAGGAGTGGAATGCAGCGGGTACAGACTGGAGCCAGGAAGTTGATAAGAGCCTGCTGGCGGTGTCGGGGGGGGCGCATGGGAAAGGGTTTTGCAGCAGCGGCAATGCAGGGGGGGCAGGTGCCGAGCTGCTCGTTTTGCTGTGCTAGTAAAGCTGCTCCACCAATTCTTGTTTTTCGGCCGCAGAGTGCGCCATGACCCCAGGCAGACAGGCCTCTGTAGCTCTTCATGGCTGCTTTCTAATTCTGTGCAGCCGTTCAGATGGCGATAACGAAAAGGGAGGTTTTGAAGCCAAAATGCAACATTTTACAGAATCACTATTGTTTGCAACACCCATGTCACTGATTTAAAACACAGCCACTATTCAGATACCTGTCACTAACTGGCTGACCCCAGGCAAGCACACATGAGCCCCAAGACCCCCAAAATGGTGAGTAACTGCAGGGTCAGGGGAAATCAGTGTTCCAGGACCATACTGTACACTGGGCACGTGACTCTTGGGAGTGCCGGTGCTATGGGAGGGGGGCCTTATAATCATTCCTATTCCCACATTTTCCACTGGCTGTGTTCATTATGGAAGGTATCTCACTGCTGAGGGTGAGTAGGGAATCAAGGGAGGGTCTTCTCCAGGACTGCGGCTTCAGCCCTGGCCCTTATGCGGCTCGCCTGTGTGCAGCAATGGTCCCCCCCCACCCAGTGACGGCAGAGTGGCATGGGAAAGTTACCGTTAATGGGGCAAGAAACAAAGCAGTTCTGCTAAAGAACCTGCTTCAGTGGATTGCCCAGTATGTCCATGCGAGTTTCCTGGAGATCTGAAGCAGATTCCCGTGACATGAGGGAGTCAATCAGCAGCCTGTTCAGCCGCTCAGACTAGGCATGTGGTGGTACGCGCATCATACAGACACAAGCCTGCTTTCTGAAACCCTCCTGCCCCTAACAACTCGCTTCAGCAATTCCCAAAATCAAATCCACTTATCAGGGGCCTCCTCTCCTGTTTGCACTTCAAGATCCAACAGCTGTGACTGGCTAGCTTCCTCCAGGGCAGAGAAGAGATCCTGGCTGCATGCATCTCTGACCTCCAAGTCGTCCTCTGCCTCTGGGTCCCCCTCCCCCTCCACATCCTGGTCCAAGATTTCCTCCTCCTGGCTTGGTCCACTTTCCACGGGCACGCAAGCCACTGAAGTATCCACAGTGGCCTTCGCATTGGAGGTGGGGTCGCCGCCGAGTATCGTATCCAGCTCTTTGTAGAACTGGCAGCTCATGGGCGCAGCACCGGAGTGGTGGTTTGCTTCCCGCACCTTGTGGTAGGCGTTCCGCAACTTCTTAACTTTGACCCTGTACTGCAGGGTGTCCCAGTTGTGGCTCCTTTCTGTCATGCATTGTGAAATCTGTCCATAGGTATCATAATTCTTGTGGCTGGAGCGCAGCTGGGACTGGACAGACTCATCTTCCCAAATGCTGATGAGGTCCAGCAGCTCGGCATTGCTCCAAGCAGGGGATCGCCTGGTGTGTGGAAGAGGCCTGGTCACCTGGAAAGATGGGCTGAGACCACTGCATGCATCACCGAGCAAACAGGAAGGGGACTTTCAAAATTCCCAAGTAATTTAAGGGATGGGGCTCACGGTTGGTCAGCTGAGGGCAGGGCAGTAGAGTTCAAACCAATGACCAGAGAGGCGAGAACAGGCATTGTGGGACACCTCCTGGAGGCCAATTGCAGCGCTGTAATCGAGCAGGGTGTCTACACTGGCACCGTGGTGCTGTACCCCCGGCACAGAAAGCCTCTCGTCAGGGAGGTTTTTTTACAGCGCTGCAATTGTGCAGTTTCTGCGCACTCAGTGGCTTGGCAGTGTGTGCACCTGGGGAGTTACACGGCAGAAAGCTGCTTTACTGTGCAGAAACTTGCCAGTATAAACAAGGCCTAAGTGACACTGAATGTGAAAACATGGGGTTATGGTAAATAAACAATGATAAATAAACATGGTAAATATACAGTGATAACTAAATGTTTAGCTACCATTTAAAGACCTGATTCTACTCTTGATTTTTGTGACTACCTCCCACATCATGGGTAGGAGTTTCATGTACTTAGGGGAGTATTTCACCCTAATCTTACATCACAGCCCTAATTAAAAATGGAATCCAGCCCCTTCCAACAGATGAATTTGCTACCTCTGAGCTGGACCAACCCCAGTAGTGGCTAGCATTGCTGTACATAGAGCAGAGTGAAGGAAATCACTTGTGTGACAGATTTAGCCTCGATCAGCTCATAAAGTTTTCCTGAGCAAATGGCAATTTCTTTGCATTTATCAGTTATTCAAAATCATTTGACTTTAATAGATCTTTCTTAAACAGATGATTAACTGGAAACACTTAGGGTGGGAGTCAGATTTCGCTATTTGTGCTGTATTGGTAAGTTGTGAATGGTCAGATTGGTATGGTTTCTGTTCCCTTATTGGATAAGCATTTTGATGCAAATACTCAGAATTACAAATTTGCCTTGAGTCTTGAAATTCTGGGACCATTTGTACGACTAAACCTTGATCACTCACATTTTCAGCATGTGCATGTATCCCTCCAACGCATCAAGGATCTACATCCTATCCTGAAGGACGACCCATCACTCTCACAGATCTTGGGACACAGGCCAGTTCTTGCTTACAGACAGCCCCTGAACCTGAAGCAAATACTCACCAGCAACCACACAACAGAACCACTAACCCAGGAACCTATCCTTGCAACAAAGCCCATTGCCAACTGTGTCCACATATCTATGCAGGCCTAATCACATCAGCCACACTATCAGAAGCTCGTTCACCTGCACATCTACCAATGTGATATATGCCATCATGTGCCAGCAATGCCCCTCTGCCATGTACATTGGTCAGACTGGACAGTCTCTACGTAAAAGAATAAATGGACACAAATCAGACGTCAAGGATTATAACATTCAAAAACCAGTCGGAGAACACTTCAATCTCTTTGGTCACTTGATTACAGACCTAAAAGTGGCAATTCTTCAACAAAAAAACTTCAAAAACAGACTCCAACAAGAGACTGCTGAATTGGAATTAATTTGCAAATTGGATACAATTAACTTAGGCTTGAATAAAGACTGGGAGTGGATGTGTCATTAAACAAAGTAAAACTATTTCCCCATGTTTATTTCCCTCCCCCCCCACCCTCCCGCTGTTCCTCAGACGTTCTTGTCAACTGCTGGAAATGGCCCACCTTGATTATCACTACAAAAGGTTTTTTCCCCCCTGCTCTCCTGCTGGTAATAGCTCACCTTAAGTGATCACTCTCCTTACAGTGTGTATGGTAACACCCATTGTTTCATGTTCTCTGTGTATATAACTCTCCCCACTGTATTTTCCACTGAATGCATCCGATGGAGTGAGCTGTAGCTCACGAAAGCTTATTCTCAAATAAATTTGTTAGTCTCTAAGGTGCCACAAGTACTCCTTTTCTTTTTATTAATGGCAATGTTTTCCTCAGTATTAGCCCAGCTCTAGTTTCATTTCCCTATACCTACTTAAATACATGCCTTGATTTATATTTTTTACATCCCCTGAATAATCCTGGAGACCAGTGACAAAATGATCTGAATAACTTGGGTATTGTGACAAAGCTCTGTCCTTGTCTCAGTGGGTCCTGCGTTTCCTGGCAGGTTTCGCTAGCCTCACAGGCTCACTGTGACCCTCCATGTAGCCCTTCTCTCTCTGGAGGCAAGGGTCACGGCCTACTGAGCCATTTTCCATCATAAGCCAGCAAGGGAGGTGAGGAGAAGCCACCCTCCCTCGCACAGTCTCTGTTGTCTCCCAGACTCAGTGATTAATTGGGGATGGGAGCGGGGAGCCCGGGCCCGCCCTCTACCCTGGGCTCCAGCCCAGGGATCCTAATAGTAGCAGCTATGGTAGCTGACTTTTCGGAAATAGGACGTGTACAATTCCCTGGGCCACTTCCCCACAGCAGCCCCCTTCACTGTTACCTCAAGGCCTTCTTCCTTGCATCTGATATGGTTTGTACTGCTTAGTTCCTCCAACAACACAGCTTCTTCCTACAGCTCCTGACACAAGTGCCTAACTGACTAACTGGGAGGCTTTTAACTAGTTTCAGCAAGCCCCTAATTGGCTTCAGGTGTCCCAATCAACCTAGCTATCTTCCCTACCTTCTGGCAAAATCTAAATTGGCCCCAGGTGTCTTAATAAACCTGGAGCAGCTGCCATTTACTTATCCTGGTTTCAGAGTAACAGCCGTGTTAGTCTGTATTCTCAAAAAGAAAAGGAGTACTTGTGGCAGCTTAGAGACTAACCAATGTATTTGAGCATAAGGTTTCGTGAGCTACAGCTCACTTCAACAGATGCATACTGTGGAAAATACAGAAGATGTTTTTATACACACAAACCATGAAAAAATGGGTGCTTATCACTACAAAAGGTTTTCTCTTTCCCCCCCCCCACCCTACTCTCCTGCTGGTAATAGCTTATCTAAAGTGATCACTCTCCTTACAATGTGTATGATAATCAAGGTGGGCCATTTCCACCACAAATCCAGGGTTTAACAAGAACGTCTGAGGAACAGTGGGGGGGGAAGGAATAAGCAAGGGGAAATAGGTTACTTTTTATAATGACTCAACCGTTCCCAGTCTCTATTCAAGCCTAAATTAATTGCATCCAATCTGTAAATTAATTCCAATTCAGCAGTCTCTCGTTGGAGTCTGTTCCTGGGTTAGTGGTTCTGTTGTGTGGTATGTGGTTGCTGGTGAGTATTCGCTTCAGGTTGGGGGGCTGTCTGTCGGCAAGGACTGGCCTGTCTCCCAAGATTTGTGAGAGTGTTGGGTCATCCTTCAGGATAGGTTGTAGATCCTTGATAATGCGTTGGAGGGGTTTTAGTTGGGGGTTGAAGGTGACGGCGAGTGGAGTTCTGTTATTTTCTTTGTTGGGCCTGTCCTGTAGAAGGTGACTTCTGGGTACTCTTCTGGCTCTGTCAATCTGTTTCTTCACTTCAGCAGGTGGGTATTGTAGTTGTAAGAATGCTTGATAGAGATCTTGTAGGTGTTTGTCTCCGTCTGAGGGCTTGGAGCAAATGCGGTTGTATCGCAGAGCTTGGCTGTAGACAATGGATCGTGTGGTGTGGTCAGGATGAAAGCTGGAGGCATGTAGGTAGGAATAGCGGTCAGTAGGTTTCCGGTATAGGGTGGTGTTTATGTGACCATCGTTTATTAGCACTGTAGTGTCCAGGAAGTGGATCTCTTGTGTGGACTGGATCAGGCTGAGGTTGATGGTGGGATGGAAATTGTTGAAATCATGGTGGAATTCCTCAAGGGCTTCTTTTCCATGGGTCCAGATGATGAAGATGTCATCAATATAGCGCAAGTAGAATAGGGGCGTTAGGGGACGAGAGCTGAGGAAGCGTCGTTCTAAGGCAGCCATAAAAATGTTGTCATACTATGGGGCCATGCGGGTACCCATAGCAGTGCCACTGATTTGAAGGTATACATTGTCCCCAAATGTAAAATAGTTATGGGTAAGGACAAAGTCACAAAGTTCAGCCACTGGGTTTGCCATCACATTATCGGGGATAGTGTTCTTGACGGCTTGTAGTCCAACTTTGTGTGGAATGTTGGTGTAGAGGGCTTCTACATCCATAGTGGCCAGGATGGTGTTTTCTGGAAGATCACCAATGGATTGTAGTTTCCTCAGGAAGTCAGTGGTGTCTCAAAGGTAGCTGGGAGTGCTGGTAGCGTAGGGCCTGAGGAGGGAGTCTGCATAGCCAGACAATCCTGCTGTCAGGGTGCCAATGCCTGAGATGATGGGGCGCCCAGGATTTCCAGGTTTATGGATCTTGGGTAGTAGATAGAATATCCCAGGTCGGGGTTCCAGGGGTGTGTCTGTGCGGATTTGATCTTGTGCTTTTTCAGGAAGTTTCTTGAGCAGATGGTGTAGTTTCTTGTGGTAACCCTCAGTGGGATCAGAGGGTAATGGCTTGTAGAACGTAGTGTTGGAGAGCTGCCGAGCAGCCTCTTGTTCATATTCCGACGTATTCATGATGACAACAGCACCTCCTTTGTCAGCGTTTTTGATTATGACGTCAGAGTTGTTTCTGAGGCTGTGGATGGCATTGTGTTCTGCATGGCTGAGGTTGTGGGGCAAGTGATGCTGCTTTTTCACAATTTCAGCCCGTGCACATCAGCGGAAGCACTCTATGTAGAAGTCCAGTCTGCTGTCTCGACCTTCAGGAGGAGTCCACCTAGAATCCTTCTTTTTGTAGTGTTGGTAGGGAGGTCTCTGTGGATTAGTATGTTGTTCAGAGGTGTGTTGGAAATATTCCTTGAGACAATGTATACCTTCAAATCAGCGGCACTGCTATGGGTACCCGCATGGCCCCACAGTATGACAACATTTTTATGGCTGACTTAGAACAACGCTTCCTCAGCTCTCATCCCCTAATGCCCCTATTCTACTTGCGCTATATTGATGACATCTTCATCATCTGGACCCATGGAAAAGAAGCCCTTGAGGAATTCCACCATGATTTCAACAATTTCCATCCCACCATCAACCTCAGCCTGATCCAGTCCACACAAGAGATCCACTTCCTGGACACTACAGTGCTAATAAACAATGGTCACATAAACACCACCCTATACCGGAAACCTACTGACCGCTATTCCTACCTACATGCCTCTAGCTTCCATCCAGGACACACCACATGATACATTGTCTACAGCCAAGCTCTGCGATACAACCGCATTTGCTCCAACCCCTCAGACGGAGACAAACACCTACAAGATCTCTATCAAGCATTCTTACAACTACAATACCCACCTGCGGAAGTGAAGAAACAGATTGATAGAGCCTGAAGAGTTCCCAGAAGTCACCTACTACAGGACAGGCCTAACAAAGAAAATAACAGAACGCCACTAGCCGTCACCTTCAGCCCCCAACTAAAACCCCTCCAATGCATTATCAAGGATCTACAACATATCCTGAAGGATGACCCAACACTCTCACAAATCTTGGGAGACAGGCCAGTCCTTGCCTACAGACAGCCCCCCAACCTGAAGCGAATACTCACCAGCAACCACATACCACACAACAGAGCCACTAACCCAGGAACCTATCCTTGCAACAAAGCCCATTGCCAACTATGCCCACATATCTATTCAGGGGACACCATCACAGGGCCTAATAACATCAGCCACACTATCAAAGGCTCATTCACCTGCACATCCACCAATGTGATATATGCCATCATGTGCCAGCAATGCCCCTCTGCCAAGTACATTGGGCAAACTGGACAGTCTCTACGTAAAAGAATAAATGGACACAAATCAGATGTCAAGAATTATAACATTCAAAAACCAGTCGGAGAACACTTCAATCTCTCTGGCCACTCGATTTCTGATCTCAAAGTGACTATCCTTCAACAAAAAAAATTCGAAAACAGACTCCAACGAGAGACTGATTCGAAAACAGACTCCAACGAGAGACTGCTGAATTGGAATTAATTTGCAAATTGGATACAATTAATTTAGGCTTGAATAGAGACTGGGAATGGTTGAGTCATTATAAAAAGTAACCTATTTCCCCTTGCTTATTCCTTCCCCCCCCCCGCCCCCCACTGTTCCTCAGACATTCTTGTTAAACCCTGGATTTGTGCTGGAAATGGCCCACCTTGATTATCATACACATTGTAAGGAGAGTGATCACTTTAGATAAGCTATTACCAGCAGGAGGGGGGGGGGAAGAGAAAACCTTTTGTAGTGATAAACACCCATTTTTTCATGGTTTGTGTGTATAAAAAAATCTTCTGTATTTTCCACAGTATGCATCCGATGAAGTGAGCTGTAGCTCACGAAAGCTTATGCTCAAATAAATTGGTTAGTCTCTAAGGTTAGTCTCCTTTTCTTTTTACTTATCGTGGTAACAGAGATTTGTTTAGCCTGGGGCTAATATATCTGTCTCCAACTACTTTTCTATAGCCATCTGGCCTTGCCCCGTCACACTATTTACTGGAAACTTCCTCTTTTCCTTTGGATACCATCCACGGGATTCAAAAGTTAAATCAGGCACATCTTGCTAATTAGGACATTTTCCCAACTTCCGAGGTTCTATCAACAGGCTTCCAGTGTGCCAACCAGGAAAGTTTGACGTAATCAAGTACCTATGGTGTGTTTCTGATATGCTTAGCGTTATCTGCTTCTTCGTTCCAAAAATCAGAATGCAACTTTTAAGGCCACATCCTCAGCTCGCTGGAAGTCAATAGAGCTGTGCCCACATACTCCACTGAGCTTATATGCTTAATTCATTGTGTGAAGGTCAATCCTTACAACAGAAAAGCATTCCTCAGCCGCACTGTTCAAGAGTTTCATGTTCTTAAAAAAAGAAATGTGAACAGAAATGAAAGACCTACTCCCATTTGTTCAGAACTTACTTTCCCTTTATTGTGCATTTGTTACATACTATTGTTAACAAACAATAGAGATGTTTATAAGGAAAAGACTTTTTGATATATTTTTATCACAAAGGGTCACATGAAAACAACACCATTCATTTCAATTCCATCATAACCTACACTTCCGTACCACACCCCCAAAAGAAGTGAAATCTATTTGAGCAACTCCCCCTATCCTCCCTTATCCCCTTTCTCTCACTCACTCCCACTCCCCTCCCACCCCTCATCCCCGGAGCTGGAAAAATAATCTTACTGTATTATATGCAAAACACAACAAAAATGAAATAACTACTTATAGTTGATGTAACGGGTTGGTCTAATGGACCAGGAAGTCCCTTCCAACCCTATTATCTATGATGAACTGTACATTTTATTGACCAGGGAATATACAGTAGTGTAATTAGCTTTCACTTAAACAATTACGTGGCTGTCATTTCCCATCTAAAGGCAGGAAACAGCACAAGAGGGAAGGCATGTTGGAATTAACAGGAATGGCTCACTGTATGGAGAACCGTTAACCCTACAAGGGCATGTTTCAAACATTGCAAACAGTCTGATCAAGACACCACATCAGCCAGGGGACTGCTACATTTCTAACTTCATTAACATTGTCAAAGATATTTATCAAAGCCAGAGTTCGTGCTTAGAGTGGGCCCAGGAAATAACGGCTCAGCCCCCATTCCTCAGCACTCACACTAACCACCCACTCCTGTACACCAGGATCGCACCACTACACATGGGACTGTCAATTCAGTTTTTAGGAAGGGGTCAGAAAGATCATTCTTTGCCCTCTCCACCCCAACTTAAATCACTCATGTAGTATGGGGGGGGGCTGGCTGGAGAAAGAAGATTGGTATCAACAGCCCGCTCTGCTCCACCAAAAGCACAACCTAGGGCCTATGCATCAAGCTGGGGTTGTGGGGCCATATGCTCCAATGGGTGGGGGGTGCATTTTCAGCTTTTTCTCTGAGATAGAGTCAGAGCCAGCACTAGGCATAAGCAGACTAAGCAATTGCTTAGGGCCCCGAGCAGCTCAAGGGGGCCCCCTATTAATTATTAGTATGTGTTGTGGGGGCCCCCAAAATATTCCTGTGTAGGGCCCCCAATGGGCTAGCACCTGCACTGTACAGACTTCAGAATAGCCAACAACATAAGTACTTGATACAGCCCTGCTGTCCTGTCCCACTGTTACAAGTCAATAGAACTTCTCTCAAGGATAATTAATAAAGAGGGATAAATGCAGTAAATTAACCTAGGAGCTATTGGCCCGATTTTCAGAGATGCTATTTATGTGTTATTAGTTTGTACAGTGTAAAATTTTCAAAAAGAGCTTAAGTAACTGAGGAGTCTATGTCCTAATGTCCTAGGATTTCAGCTCCTAAAACACTTAAGTGCTTTTAAAAATGGCCCTAATCCCCGTGTGGCATCATCAGGCTCTACTGCAACAGGAATAATAACGTTGCTGAGCCACAGTTGCCATTTACTTCAGTCATCTGTAAACGGGGTAATAATGCTACCTCCTTCACATGGCATTGAGACTAGTAACTAGCAGAGCTGGGCAAACCCTTTTTCCACTAAAAACATGCAGATGTGTTGAATGAAACATTTAATGAATGTGTGTCAATTTCAGCATATAGTTTAGGCCCAAGAAAAGGGAAAAATTCAGGCATGTAAAAGTGAACTTTTCCAACATTTTCAAAATGTCCCAGTTCTCTAGGTTCGATTCCCAGGAGGAGAAAGGCTCTTTTCACAACACAGAAGAGGAGGTGGTGCCAGCCCCCTTGTACCCTAGACCAGTGGTTCTCACAAGAAATTTTTTGGTGTCCTCAGAGTGCGGCCACCAACTCTTGCTGGTGGCCGCTCTGACAATTTCTCCTAAAATACTTAATTAACTTTAGGAAAAGCAAATAAATATGCACATATACACGTCCAAATCATTGTAATTTATTTATGTTGGGAATTTTTGCCGACTCAGTAATAAAAACAATGTACAGTTGTCTCCATTCTTTACTGGATCTAAATAGAACAGAAACAAAATAAGGCGCTTTGCACATTCTTGTCTATTTTGTTGTTGTTTCTTTTGCTTTTTTGGCTGCTTTTTTTAAAACAAAAACTTGCTAGCCAGTAAGGCGGCTGCTGCTGTAAAAACTGATATCTGTATATTTGTATGTATCACTTTTCACAGCAGACTTACTAGCTAGCTGGGAGGCAATGAAAAGTGATATTAACAAATATCGCTTTTCACAGCAGACTCACACAGCCCTGGCAAGCCAGGGGACAAATTAAGCCATGGATGGAGAGGTAGGTAGGGAGGCAGTGGGGGCCACGGGTGATGGAGGGAGGAGGGGTGAGCCCGGGCTGGAGCCCAAAGCCCCCGGGCTGGGGAATGGAGCCTGACGCCCTGCAGCCAGAGCCTGGCACCTGCCACCCCAGGGCTGAAGCTGCAAGCTCAAGCCCCACCACCCCTGGGAAAGTGAGGAACTCACACGAGCTACCTGCTCCTCTGGCATTTGTGGCTGCAGAGGAGGGCAGGGCCCAACCCCTGCTGGCAGCCCCAGGGAAAGGGCCACTTCTCCCCTCCCTGCCACCACTACCCAGAAGGCTGTGGCCATAAGAAAAGCCTCTGGTGGCCGCATTTGAGAAACACTTCCTAAAGCCCAGTGGCTTGGACCTCATTGGGGGAAGGTGGGTGTGAGAACCTAAGGTTCAAGACCCTGCTTCTGAGCAGGGATTTGAACCTGTTCTCCCACATGCCAGGTGAGCTCCTCAACCACAGACCTATTGGGTACCACCACCTTCTCCTCAGTTTTGTGAATCTAGCTTTCACTTTATTCACTTTATTTTAAAATGGTTACAAATGCCACCAACATAAACAAAATGTTTCACCCAAAACATTTTTTCCAACTTCTCAATTCACTGAAAATTGCAAAAAATAAATAAAAAAATAGGTTTGGGGTTTTTTTTTATTTCTTTTGAAAAACTAGTGAACCAAAAGAATCACAGCTTTAGTAAATATTTACAGTGCTTTAAAAACTTACAGAGTAAGCTTTTGATCTAGTTGAGAATCAGCTGCTCCTAATTCCCCCATTTTAAAGTATCTGTCCAAATTCTCAGATGCTTTAATTTAGGATAGCAGATTTACTCCAGCTGAGGAGCACAATCGCTAGCAATGAAAGTTGTTATGATGCTGCACGGGATTTATGTTTTCAAGTGAAAATAAACCACTTTCTGAAGTTAATTTAATGCTCCCGAAAAAGATTCTGGTTTGTCTGTCCTGGAGTCTGAAGTCCTCTGTTTGTTCACTGAATGGATACAGCACAGGAAGTACAATGCAAACTTCCTTACATTATCCCACATCATACCTCAACCTTTATGTTGACATACTACATTATGGTTAGAGCAGGTTACTACAAACTCACAGCCTGCAGACCATCTGCGGCCCACGAGCCTCCCCAAGGTGGCCCGCGGGGCTCTAGCAGTTTTGGGGCCAGCTCTGTCCCTTGCCCCCACCTGCTGCCCCTGGGTGCTTGCCCCTCCCCAGGCGATTTACAATGGCCCAGTGCCCTGGCAGCGCAGCAGAGCTGCCTGCTGCTCACTCCACATGTCTGCCGGCCCCGGGGCAGGGGGGGAGGCTGTGCCTCCGCGTGCTGCTCCCCCCCGTCTCAAGCACCCCTGTGGCCAATGGGAAGCTGCGGGGGCGGTGCCTCGGGGCAGCAGCATGCAGAGGCCCCCCCAGCCCGCCCTGCCTTGGAGCCCCAGGTAAGCGCCACACCTTCTGGCCTCCTCCCAGAGCCTGTACCCCCACCCCCACCCCTTCCCACACCTCCCCTCCCACCCCCAAACTCCCTCCCAGAGCCTGCACCTCCTCCCCCTTCCCACATACCACCTCCCACCCCCAAACTCCATCCCAGAGCCTACACCCTCACACCCTGCCCCAGCCCAGTCTCCACCCAGCACCCAAACTCCATCCCAGAGCCTGCACTCCTCCTCCCGCCCAGAGCCTGCAACCCCACCCCCTCCTCCTGCACCCCCACGCCCTGCCCCAGCCCAGAGTCTCCACCCAGCACCCAAACTCCATCCCAGATCCTGCACCCCAGACCCTGTCCTCCACCCAAACCGTCTCCCAGAGCCCAACCTCCCAGCCCTTCTGCACCCGAACTCCCTCCCAGAGCCTGCACCCTAATCCCCTACCCCAGACCAGCCTTGGGCGGGTGGGGGATGGAGTTTTGGGGGGGCAGAGTTTTAGGGGGCATGAGTGACATTATTGGCCCGCTGGGAGGATTTGAGGACTGGCACTAGCCCTACGGTAAATTGAGTTTGAGACTCGTGGGTTAGAGATGATTTTGGTCTTCACTTGTATTCAGACTTTAGGGCTTTGCTAAAACTGCCAAGAAGGGGTGTTAATTATAAAAGTAGTTTTTTATGCTAATATTTGTCTTCTAGGACAGCAATAGAGATCACCAACAGCTAATGAACTTTTAAGAAACAAAAGTGTTTTCAGGTAATAGTACTTAGTGATAGAGAACATTAAACAATAAATCAAAACCATCAGAATAAAATACATGACACAAATTTAGCTGCATTACAGGGAATGTCTATGGGTGTATCAGGATGTATGACTAAGTAGCAAGATACAAGAAATGGCAAGTATAGAGGCTTTAATACAAGCACTGAGCACCATTGTTTTTAAACTAAATGTTTATCAAAATTTTCCATGAGTAACCTCTTGCTCTTTAAGTACCATTGTTTATATTCTTTGATACAGATTATAAATACATCCAGTTTATTTAGCTCTTCCAGGGGTTTCAGTGAAAGGGATGATGTTTGTTCTTAATATATAAGAATGATGAGTTGTAGAAGGGGTGAAATAGATTTTTTTCTGAATGTGCAAGATGTATCTATATGCTGTTATAACTCTACTTGTTCAAGGGAAAAGTTTCAGTCTGCTCTTAAACCTGCAGTAACACTCCTGGAGCTATTTCGACTAGACTTTTTCCCTTTTATTCCCTCTAGCATATAATACATGGATTATATACTTTTCATTTTTATAACACATTTACCCATGTGCTCATTTCATGCATTATGCAAGTGGGCACAACTGCATTTAAGACAATGTGGTTGTGCAAAATTCACTTCATAGACAACAGTAGCGTTACATCTGTACTGAATTTAGCTCAGTGTATGTTTTTTTTCAGGAAAGTAGACTGAACTATAGAAAAATGTCTTGTCTAAGATCATTCAACAAGGCAGAGTAAGAAACAGAACTCATGAGTCCTGATGATCAGTCTTCTTTTCCAACTACTGCAACACACTCAAGTAAATAAAAGAAATCTTGATTTTAATGTGTGAGGAAATTGGAGAGAAAAGTTCTAAGCAAGAGGACACAAGAAAACAGACTCCTGTTCTATTTGGAGCCCACACATTCACTGTTTGACTAACTTCTTAGTCATACATCCAGAAACACCCATAGACACTCCCTGGAATGTAGCTAGATTTGTGTCATGATTTTGGTACAACATGGAAGGGAAATTCATCATCATGAGGTTGTCCTGAAATTTATAATCTTGATTTCTGAAAGAAAACACTATTCTGACAAACCTGTGGCAGCTATCATGCTTCGTACTTATCAAGAACATCGTTTGGATCCCCAAGAGAGGGAATACAGCCCCTTCCCTGCCTTCCCATAGTGATGAATTCACCTGCAATTCATGCATCAAATTCATCCCCAGCACGATTCCATTCAAATTTAGAAAGTTATTTCAAGGATGAATTTTCCCCATGGGCCTTTCTCATTTATCATAAGATAAAAATCAAACAGACATTTTAAAAAAAACATATTGTATAAAGAATAAGCCATAGCGGAACAAAACTAAATTAACTCATAGTGTTTTAAACTGGAGAGATAAGAAGTTCTGAAAAAGGGAAGGTGAAAGGCAGCTTTCTTTTCACTCAAGAAGCTACTAGCTCATCTTCCATGTTTTTAAGGAGCATAGGAGGATGGAATTTACTGTGACATATATAGTCTTCCCTTAGCTTTAAGGGATTAGGAAAAAAATGTTTTTATCTTGTTTCCTCTCTTCACAAATATTCCATTATTTATTCTCAGATACTATGATCACAACTTTACAAAACTCAGTGTTCAAGTTTATTTGGGCATGACAAAACCTCTTTTGGATTAGTTTTCCCTGGGCTCGCACTCCAAGAGTTTTGAGGTGAGTTTCAGCTTCATGGTAGACACAATTATTGCACCTTCAGCTTCTTTCTTATATACTGTTCTCCAAAAAGTCAGAGTGCATTTTGGTCTCTCTCTTTGATCTCTCTTCTCAAAATGCTTCCCTGACCAACCTGGCATACAGCAGAGTAAATCAATGGTGCCATTCAATCACAGCTGATCAAATGAGGTCAGATCTTCAAAGACCTTCAGAATTCTTTGAACACTGATAAAAGATTGCTGTACCAGATGTTCCTTGATGTACTATAACATGCTTGTCTTGTAGGAGACTATTACTAGATAATTATGTGGAGAAACTAGAAAGAGGATATAGAAAAGCTATGCAGAACTATAACTAACTATCCGCAACTCCACAGCCCAATGGATGAATAGAGCATCCAAAGAATCAAATTATACTTTGGAAAAAAGTGGAAATGTACCATATTTACATTTCTGACAAAATCAGTTGATAACTCTATTGCCAAATGATTAATTATTCTACCTAGAGCATTCTGTGTTACCCATAAAGTGCTGCAATACAGTATACCTACCCAACAGCCTTAAAGGATGAACCCTTTCAAAGCAAAGGCACTCTACCTCAGCCTCACTACTACTTTATGGATGAAAAACACTTGCCTGATAAATACTACAGAGACATATTATGATGAAAGCAGATCTAAGCTGCTTTTTCTCCAGTGAGGCATTTCTAACAAGAACAGGTTTCAGAGTAGCAGTCGTGTTAGAGTATATATATATATATATATATATATATATATATATATATATATATAATTAGAGGAACCTTCCAAACCAGAGCCAAGCCTCTGTTCTTGTGAACCACTGACAGCACCATTCTAGTAAAATGAACCAATAGATGCTCCTTCTTCCCCATTGTGGCTGTTGGAAATTATCTGGGTTTCTCAGTTAGTGACTTAGGACAGGTGGACTTTTGTTATGCTTATTAATTATACCATCAGGGTATATACAGCAAACAGCTAACTGTGAGGGAAGAAAAGGAAATGTGAAAGAAGAGCCCTGACAAATGAATGGGGTAAATCTATTTTAGCCTGTTCATTTGATTGTTGGTTTGTTTTAAGTAAGAGAAAGTGATAGAAATAACAGCTTAACTGTGTGAAATGTGCAGGCTCTTCAAACATCATGGGTCACTGTGTCTCGCATGCCTCTACTTACCAACATGTAATGTCCCCTCTTGCTGCTCTGAGCAGTGCCTGGTGTCTGCTGGACACTGCTGTCCACTAATATATTTGCAATTAACTGTGTAGTGAATTATTTCCTCTCTTTAAAAATAGCTTTCTGTCCCCCTGCTGTTACAGTAATGATCATGTCACTGTAATATGAATACATTATTGGGATGAATGTATAGAAACTGCTAGAAAGTGAGTGAAGCAAAAAGTGAATTTGTCTAACTCCTTCAGTTGTTTTATTCTTCTTATCCCACACAATAATACCCTATCATAGAATGGCTTATTAACCACAGACCACAAGGTTAATAAGTACATCAACAAAACAAATGTACTAAATTAAAACAATGCATTAACATTCATTAGTATTTCACTGTTGATTCCAAAACATGCTGCTGTTGCATTATTATGAGGCGATAATTGTCATGTCCGAAGATAGGGCCATATGGCTCAGCAAAGTCCTCTGGGAGAGTCTTCCATGAACAAGGATTCTGAAGGAAATGCCCGAATGCAAGAGAGCTTTTGTCACCACATCCAGCTCATCTTAAAGACTCAACTACTTTTCAAAATATATATTTTTAATATGGAAAAAGTCAGCAATACGAAATCAGCTATGAAATAATGGGATTTCTCCCAGGGTATAAAATTCAGTCTTTGCCAGATCAGGTCCTACTAGCCCAGCAAAGAAGAATATCCTGTAGCTTCTTGAAGGAAGCTTATACACTGAGTAGATTTTAATGCCTGCAGGTAATCAGCCACACTGATTTACGTTTCAGATAAAATGCAGTGCTTCTCTGCCTGACCCTATCTCCCTTAATGACAGCTGCCCCCTGTTAAGGTTTAAATTGGAGCCTCCCCAGCTAAAATCATGAGCTGCTACAATTTAAAATAAAAAGCCAAGGTTCTGTAAAAATTCATATCTTCTGTGGCTCAACACAGAGGGAGACTTGCATCACACACTCCCAGGGGGTTACACCATAACTTGTTCTTTTCCTTTAAGTCCCTTTTAAAAACCTATTTCAAGTCTGCCTTATAGCTCTAATCAAAACAATATTAATGTTTAAAATATTTTAATGGAAAAGATGTATATGCTAGCCTCCCAATCTTCCTATCTCTTTTCTTCTCTCTGTTAACTCTTCTTTGGTTGCTCTGGTCTTTACTTACGCTCTGTACCCATGAGGAATCAAAATGAAATGAAAGTAACTCTATATGGGATCAGGGTTCTGTGCTGATAGCTGCAGGATAGGGGCTTTGGATTAAAAGATGTTCTAGAATCTAATTTTCCCCTCCTGTTCTGTGACATGCCAAGCACATCTCTGGACCTATATAAGTAATAATAAGAAACTCACCAACATTAGTGAAAAAACTAGCAGAGAGTGAATATTTGCACACAGTTAAATGCATTTAAATGCATTTGACTAGTACTGATCTGCATTCCTGTTTCAGATATTTGTTCTTTTTCCTTGTCCCATCACAGCTGTTCCCTCTGCCTGAACCCTCAGCAAAGCCAGGCGCCTGCTTGTTTGGAGTGACCTCCAAGTCAACATGACTTCAAGAAACCCTGGGATGCCTTTATCTCTGGCTGACTCATGTGTGCAATGGATTTTTATTAAATTGCTGACATGTTTACAGTTTATGATTTTGAAACAAAGCTTAGATTACACTGCTGCCTTTGTATTTCTACATATCTCTGTAAATTAACTTGAAATTACCTAAGGCATTTCACTCCCCCCCACAATTGTACACACTCTTTGTCTAGCTCTATTACCCTAGTTCTAGCTGGAGTTTTGTATTTAATGGGCATTTTTTGATGCACTGGTTTTGAACATGTTTGCATAATCTGGTTTCTATGGTACGTTTCTATTCACCATCTGCTTGACTGAAAAATATATTTTTCAGTTAACAGACAAAACCTGGTAGTGTTTCACCTTTTGTTTCCTTCCAGATGCAGTCTTGCAAACACAAGAGGGACCACATGCAGCTGTCAGAGGAGTAGGACAGAAACTTTTATTAAACCCTCTACTCACCTAAGAAGTAGATCAGCCCCACCTGTATGTTCTCAGTGGACCTAGATCCAGAAAACCTCCCTTCAGGGTGTGGAAAGAAGGGGAGAACTGCAATTCTGGGTCACGTTTCTTGGGGATGGCCCTTGAGGTTCTGTAGAAAGACTGGTCTTTCGGTGGGATGGGACTGTCTGCTCTCCATGGCATTGCTTTTACACAAGAGAACATTGTAAATATTAACATTAGATATACTGTTTTGAAAACAATCCTTCTGGCTAATAATATCCAAGGTCAGAACCAACCTCTAGGTGGTCAGAAACTTTCCAGAAAGGCTTGGATGAGAACAGTGTTACGGATGATGCATAACAAGATGTCTGGTTTTGGATCTTTGAAAACCACAGCTCTCAGGAGGAAAAGCTTCTGTTTTTCACAGCTGCATGAGGCAGTGGAAAGGTCATGCCTGTAAGATCATATGTTAATGAGAAAAGCTGAAAGTAGGATATAGATAGCTAAGCCTAAACCCAGTAGAGATGCCTAACACTAAAAATTAAGCACCTGCCATTACGCTTCATCACCAAGCGTTGGGTGCACCTGAAGATGATAGCAATCTACTGCAGTGATCATTTCACAGCAGCCTGGCAACACAAGATCAACAGCTAGCCGAGCTATACAAAATATTTTCTGAAGACAGCGTGGGGTGGCAAGATACTGTAGATACCAAAGGCCTGCAAAACAGATTGTTCTCTACACTCCACCTTTTCCTCCTATTCATTAGTGAGACTAGATTGCCATCCACTGGGGCCTGGCAACTTGCTGCTGTCTCAGTAGAGTAGATCAGTAGAGTTTGGCAACTCAGCAAGTTAATGCCATGAGTATCAGGCAGGATCACATACTTATGCAAAAGAAGAAAACAAAGCTGTTCACTGACGATGCTCTCAAAGAAATCAGCTCTGATAGTAAGGGATAATTATGGTGCCTGAAGAGCTTCACTCATCACATATGCTTGCCTGGAGACTGGTCTCTGGGAGTCTTGCTCTTAATTTTAATGGGAGTCAAATCTGGCACACAGAGGGTAGTCAGTTTATACAACACCAATACAATGAAGAAAGTGCTATGTGCTGTGTCCTCAAGCACTCTCTTTCTCTCTCTTCCTCAGAGTTTCCTGCCCTGTAGTGACACAGATACACACCTGATCCATATTACCAGTGCACAGAAAGACGCAGTGTCAAGTTCTCAAAAGCACCCCTTTTCAAAAATGACCTATGCCTACACACATTTTTGTACTGCTTTAGCTCTCTTCAGAAATAGATGTAGTTAAAGCAGCGCAATCCTCTTTGTTAAACGGGTGCGCACTGCTACTCACACCCTGGTAGTCCAAACTGCAGGGCAGCGTGGACATAGCCTTAGTCTCACTATGGGGCAAGACCTTAGGCACCTAGGCCTTTGAGGATCTGGGCCCTAAGTGTTTAAGTGATTTTTGAAAATGGGTCTTGGGAGTTTTTGAACATTTTATCCATAATCTAAAGAACATCATAAAACTAAAATGCCAGATCATGTTCTGTTTCTTTATATCCAAGTTCTGCTACGAAAAATAAATCAACCACAATCCGTTACCTGTCCTCTTTTAACTGAGGGACTACATTTGCTTCAGTAGTGGAATAAATGTAATGCTCGATCTCTTAATGATTAACTTACAGTAGTTTACCAGCAGAATAAAAAGCGCAGAAATGGAATTTTTCAGACCTTTCCCGCATCTGAAAAAAATGTAAAGAAAACAGTGACAAAGGAATGCTTCATGCTGGATGGGACATCAGGGAGATAACCCTACACTCAGAACAGATCTACCTCAAATAAATTGGTGGAATTTTACTCTTGTCTTGCTTAGTGTGAATGGAGAAAGCGTATGTCACACAAAGGAAAACTTGTTGTTTGTCACACAAATCTTTCTGAATGTGAAATCTCACAGGGGTATCAAACTAGGTGCAATTAGCCAATAAAATATGACAAATCTGACACTATTACATAATAAAGACAGTGCCTGTGGATTAACTCAAAGGTAGGCCATCAGCTACTATGTTGTATTATTACATGATGATACATAGCCTGGTGGATTTAGGGAAATTTAGAAAACTCTTTTCAATTTTTAAAAAATAGATGTAGTTTAAAAAAAAAACCCTCAAACTACAAGTAATCTCATATATTCTTCCATCCTAAAAAAAAAATGGCTTGTGACAGACTTGTAACATGGAATCACAGGGAAAACATCTATAAGAATTATATTCATGTTTCATGGTGTGGCAACAGCTGGATCTGAGCAACTGAAGAGAATATTCATAGCAGGCCCAGGAGAAGCAAAACAAAACCCACTTTGGGGCTTTTGGCTTGTTTACAGGGTTCAGCCTAAAGAACACCAACCAGAAGGGTATCTCACCATATTCTCTTATGCAATTTAGCAGCCTTTTTAAAAAATCCACTCGTATATCACATCCCTTGATTACTGGTCAGCAGAATGCTGTTTGTTATCTAATCAGAGTAGCCCTGTCCCTTTTCAAAGATCAGGCTAGGCTCAGTTGCACCTGATTGTCTCAACTAAGGGGGAAACTCCCAGCAGGGACTCTAAAACCCCTGCTGGCAGTCAACTCACACTGCTGTTCGGCTCTGCAAGGCCTTGTCCTAAGGACAGCACGGAAGAAGGTGTGATGGGGCTGCAGGGCCCCTCTGGGATAGCCAGCATACCCCGCCACACATGCTTACTGATTTTTAAATACATCTTAATCCATGAAAAGTGTTAGTCCCCTACAGTTGCAGCTCTCATAGTGTCTGCTCAAAGCCACGTATCTCGGACACTGGCTGCTGCAATGTGGGGGCGAGGGTGGAAATCGCCTGCTTCAGTAAATCTGGATTTTAAGTTAAACATATTTTTTTTCTAACTGCAGCTAAGTCTCATGATTTTTTAAAGCCATAGTCATGGAGGAAATTGCTTAGTGAAAATCCCTGTCTTCCTAAAAAAGACAATTTCTCATTTAGGTAAGGACTGCTACCAAGGGTCTGCAAGCAAGGATGGAGTGATAAGGGAGGGACATAAAGCTCTCTTTAAAAGACCAAGCTATGCCTCAGTAGCAGTAACCTGCTCTACAGCCGTATCACCTCAGGTTGTGATCAACTTTTGCAAGCTACGCAGAGTTGGATTTGGTCAGTAGTTGGAAGGCAGTTTTGGTGCTCAGAAAGTGGCATTCTCCCTAGTCAGTGCCACCCAATGCTAGCCTGAGACTCTGGGCTGCTCTCTTTCTTTAAGATGAAAGATAAAACTGAACTCCTGACCACTTGTGGTTGTTAAGGTCACTTTTTCTAAAGGAAGCCTCTAAAGTTGCATACTTGGTCGTTTGCATGTGCAGAGGGAATGTTCTGTGAAAACAAAAATTCTATTACTCGCATGTGTAAAATCTAGTATGTTCCAAATTCTTTGTACAAGTGATTGTGGCCACACAGAGGGATTATGTTGAAATCTCTTTACAACTTTGGTCTTTTTCCTGTAAGTGTGGCAGTTGGCCCTGGCACCATGTTCAAATTCAGTGTGGAAAGTTCCTGGCACATTCTGCATACCTGAAACGCCTCAAGCTAGAGACTTTTCATGAGAGGAAAATCCTGCCACATTCCTCTGTGGAAAGTGTTGGATACAGTGGAACCCCTAAGGTTCTGCTATGCATTGTGGGGCTAATGCGGGGGGCCTCTGTAGTGGGTCTACACTATGTGCCACGTGCTAGTGCTGTAGAGGAGCTGTGTGTGCCCTATTGAGTGAATCCAGGATAATACAGATCAACAGTCCAGATTCCTAACTGCACTGAAGGCTTCCCAATAGGTTTTCAAGCGTGGGGGGTGGAGGGATTCCAGACTCCACCCATGTCCCCAGTGCTCAGCCTATTTACTTAAGCTCTATGTGCTGAGGATAGTCATAGTCCCCTCCAGTTATTTTCTGCTGCATACATTACCTGTGTAGTGTTAACAGTTGCCATATTCCACTCCGGAGGTGGCTGCCTTTAAGTGAGAGTTCAAGGTATCTGGATATATAATTGTATCTTGGAATTTGACCAATGGTCCGTCTCCAACAGGCTGTCTCCCATGTCGCTAGTAAACCCAAGTAGCCCCAAGTTCCCAGTACAATATATTTTTATCTTTAAGTATGACCTCCACTACACATAATTTGTGTGTCCTTTAAGTAACGGTCTAAGACATGTTTCACTTATATATCTGTCATAAATATAAAGGGAAGGGTAAACCCCTTTGAAATCCCTCCTGGCCAGGGGAAAGCTCCTCTCACCTGTAAAGGGTTAAGAAGCTAAAGGTAACCTCGCTGGCACCTGACCAAAATGACCAATGAGGAGACAAGATACTTTCAAAAGCTGGGAGGAGGGAGAGGAACAAAGGGTCTGGGTCTGTTTGTATGCTGCTCTTGCCAGAGACAGAACAGGAATGGAGTCTTAGAACTTTTAGTAAGTAATCTAGCTAGGTATGTGTTAGATTATGATTTCTTTAAATGGCTGAGAAAAGAATTGTGCTGAATAGAATAACTATTTCTGTCTGTGCATCTTTTTTGTAACTTAAGGTTTTGCCTAGAGGGGTTCTCTATGTTTTTGAATCTAATTACCCTGTAAGATATCTACCATCCTGATTTTACAGGGGGGATTTCTTTATTTCTATTTACTTCTATTTTTTATTAAAAGTCTTCTTGTAAAAACTGAATGCTTTTTCATTGTTCTAAGATCCAAGGGTCTGGGTCTGTAGTCACCTAGGCAAATTGGTGAGGCTTTTTACCAAACCTTGTCCAGGAAGTGGGGTGCAAGGTTTTGGGAAGTATTTTGGGGGGAAGACGCGTCCAAACAGCTCTTCCCCAGTAACCAGTATTAGTTTGGTGGTGGTAGCGGCCATTCCAAGGATAACGGGTGTAATATTTTGTACCTTGGGGAAGTTTTGACCTAAGCTGGTAAAGATAAGCTTAGGAGGTTTTTCATGCAGGTCCCCACATCTGTACCCTAGAGTTCAGAGTGGGGGAGGAACCTTGACAATATCATTTGTCAAGTGCTCAAGATCAGGCTCATGGATATGCAGGCTAAGAGGAACAATTGGATATATATCATAGGCTCCAATCTTGGCTCTTAATCAATAAGCTCTTTGGCTCCAGTCCTTCAAAGGTTCATGCAAATGTTTAACTTTAAGCATAAGAGTAGTTTCATGGAAGTGAATGAGACTATTCATGCTTAAAGTTAAGCAGGCATGTATGTCTGAAGGATCAGGGCCTTAGGGCTTGTGTACACACAGAAGTTCCATGGCTTTAATTTAAATTGGTTTAGTTAAACTAAAGTAATTTTTATGTTTGGAGTCTCATATCAATTTAAAACTGTTTGTATCCATTTTGCTTTCATTTGTAAATTTATTATTTAAAACCACTCAAACTGAAATAAGAGTTGTCACACAGCTTTTTGCACTGATTTAACTAAATCAATTTTTAAACCAATTTAAGTTAAACTGGGGCAATTTTCTCAAGTAGACAAGGCCAATAATGAAAACCTCTTTTCAGTGTGCCCAGATTCTGCACCCGGCTAAACATCCTGAAAGATCACTCTTCTTCTGAGAGGCCCAGGGAAAAAACCACAGGTGCTATAATCCTTTGGCTCAAAGGCTGAATTCAGGGTCAAGTGGAAGTCTGATCTCAAATTATTTGCTTTGGGGGGTTAAAATCAAACATACATTAAAGGAATACAGTCTCCTGAGTTTAATAGATGGAGGCAATTACAGCAAGAAAGTTATGAAAGTAAATTAAGAAAAACAAACAGTGTTGACTCTTGAAGAATGCCTACATTGCCAGTAACTGTTCAAAAAGTGATTAGACTGCAAAGGCACTTGACACATCCACTGGTCTTTTTGAAGCCTGAATAGTGGAATATGCTCTATTTTCTCTCATTAGCAATTTGTTTATGAATGCCCACTTCTGTGGTTATTAGATCCCCCTTTGTTAGAGGCTAAATGTACCTCCTTTCTTTTCAAAATCCAAAGACCACCAATGTAAAAGCAGCCTCTGTAAAGCAGCAGGATGTTACAAGATGCTCACTTTCATCCACTGAGACCAATGAAATGTGAAGATCAAATGTTAAAAGGCATTAAAAACATACATCTAAAACCAAAATTGATCTTGCCATATGTTTGAGGCTTTCACCACATGGCACCACCAAGTAAGAACGTATTTTACTGTATAGAGGAGGAGATAATTTTCCCATATCATTGTAGCCCTTCCGTCGTTTCTCCATGAACAGCTGGTGGCACATAACCATCACTCACAATTTGTTATGCTCCTTCATCTACCTTTTTCAATTTGCACATGTTCATTAAACTTTCTATCATACAAATTTCTTGTTTGCTTTAAGGCTGTGACCTGATCATTTTCCATGAAGCCTGTAACTGCAGTCTTGTTCTAGCTCCTGTTTACTGCATGTAAACTGTTAATTCTTTTGCTCTTTAACTTTAAAAACTAGATAGAATTAACTAGATCAATAAATAATAAGGTAGATTTAAATGGAAATCTTTGGGGACTCAATTTAAATATAACGTTATGCAGGCATGTATGTACTATTTATTTATTTTCTGTACCAGTACTAGAGATTTGCACTTAACAAATAATATTAATTATTAGGAGAGATGACTTTGTTTTTAGGAAGGAAATAAAAATGTATTGTCTGCAGGGAGTTGGAAGTGAGGCCAGTTATGGTGGAGCCAAAGAGACAGCTGCTATTCATGACATTCTCTCCCCCGATGCAGAGCACACCCCAAAATTGCAATACAAACAGGGAAGAGTTAATGCTCACTGAGCCATCATTATCATTTGTGTGTCCACTTCCAGCCCATGAAAGTTCTATTGGATGGTCTGGGAGACAACAGCCACTGAGGGAGTGCCTAGCAGCACACCTTCAATGGAGCCATTTTGACATGGGGTCAGGAGACCTGGAAGACCTTACAGCAGAGCAGAGGTACAAGGCCTCAACATAGAAAACCCTTGGCTGCTGTAGTTCCCCTGGGATCTGTGGGTCTGGGGATGAACCGCTTGGAACTACTAGGAAGAATGGGGGCAGCATTTGTCTCAGTCTGCAACAATAGGGACACCATTTGATTACATGTTATGCATGGAACTCTACACCATATGAACCTGATCTGTATACTATAGAGAGATGTTTATGAAAGATTGTGATTTGGAGATGCTCCCTCATAAGGGACTGTGTTTGAATGTGAGAATTTGGAGACATGCCCTGGAGGTGGAGGTTGGAACCACCACAAACACTCCAGTTTTTGTTATTAAAGTTTTATTCCTTTCTCATTCCCTGGTTTGCTATTTAATGAACCCCAAGATTGTTATACTTACCATGTTTACTTAGACAAATCTCCCATTAACTTCAGTGGCTGTTGGGAATAGCTGTAGCTGATTTCTACCACAGGAAAAAGGACTGGATATAATCTTATATGTATGTTATATATTGACACATTGTAGTCCTAATCACTGGATGGCAAGCTTACATTTGAAATGATTTACTGCAGTGGTGCTTGCATCTTTTGTAATACATAACTAGGATTTTTTAAAATGTGTTGAAACACGTCTCCAGGCTCTTCAATAATTTCTAATTCCAATTCACTTTGAGTCTTAAAAAAAACAAACAGGGACAGCAAATGTGTTACTTGCACCACAAAATACAGTGCAACATCTAGAAAGGGAGAAAGCAAACCAAAAATAAAATCACAAGAGAAAAAAGACCTTAGAGAAATATAAACATTAACTGCAGCGCCACCAAGTGTCAAAAATAAAAATATCACATATCTAAATTCCTTAGGAAGATCAATATTTTGGGGCACATTTTTCAATTTTTGACACCTACATTCATATTTAGGCATCTAAATAAAAATGCCTTTTTTCAGAGGTGCTTGATGTAGATGCCAAAGTCTGAAAATCATGGCCTTTATGCCTAACCAAGACAATATAAATATTTTAAAGAAGAGTATAAATAGCAACATGTAAGAGAATACAGTTTGGGAGAATTTGGGATTGTTTGGACTTTAGCAAAACCACAAGGACTTGTATTGGTTCATATCTTGAATTGGTAACATTAGTACTTCCATCTCTGGATGGGTAACTGTGGATATAAACAATACTTTTTTTTAATCATTTGTTGGGAGCACCTTTTAAATTTGCTATTAACATGAACAATCGCAACTACTAGCTGGAATTGTCACCAAATTCTCTAAATGTTGCTACCATCTCCCCTCATCTGCATGGAAAGAAGTCCTCATTTGCCTGTCAGTGAGCACAATCCTACAGTGGAAATCTAATCCAGACATGTCCAGGAAGACAAGGAATGCACACTCAACAAAGTGAATGAAAGAACTAAACACTTCCACATTTAGAAACCAAAATCTGATATCTGGGAGAGGAAAGAACTAATGTGTGTGAATAGGGATAAAATGTTCTTTTCTAAATATGACCTCAAGTTCCGACATGAATTAAGTGACACCAATGGGCATTGGTGCCACCAACAGTATTGACATAAGGAAAGAAGCATGAAAAAGACAAGGAATAATGAAAAGTTCAGAACTAAAGATGTGTGATAAAGTTCTCCACTCAATCACTTTACTTTTGGCACATCCCATTCACCTTTCTTCATCTCTACAGCACTATTTAGGGCATGATCCAATGATAATTAATGTCAATATTTTAAAAACTGGTGCCTCAAGTTAAACTCCCAGGGTGGCCTTTTAAAAAGTTCACAGCACTAGACTATCTCTGCCCCCGCTAACATCTGTGGTAAAAAAAACTCTCATTAACTTTCATGGGAGCAGATTTAGGCCACTGCTGACAGCTTTTAAAATTCCCAACTGCAAATCCTTAGTTTAATGTCGATATATGAACCCAGGAGACCCATTTTAGGGACCCATTTTCAAAAATGTTGGCCTACTTGATTTCAAGGAGGGTTGGTTCAGCCATTTTGGTTATAATCAAGTCCGTGTGCGCCCCACAGTAACCTGGACCTAGATGCTGGTAAGATGAGGCCTCCTGTATTCAATAATACAGGAGACTACAAATCCTGTGTCAGCTTCATGTAAATTTAAAAGAGAAGGGAGTCATTGAACTATTAAAATCAAGAGGGTGATCAGTACAGTATTCTGCGTTATTTAATCTCATATTACAGTCAGTGTACTATACTTTGCCTCACATTTTCAGTGTGCCAGAATTTTGTCCTGAAAATGAATACTTGCATGTGAGGGGGAAGCTGGCAGTGGTACTTGGCATCCAGGAAGGCATGAGAGGTGATATGAAATTGTCACCCAGAAATCCATTCATCATTATTATTACTGCTGATTTGTATTATGGTAGCATGTGTGAGCCCCAGTCAAAGATTAGGAACCCACAGTGCTAGTACAAAAACAGAACAAAAAGATGGTACCTGCTTCGAAAAGCTCACATTGTAGGTATAAGATGAGAGGCAACCAGCGAATACCACAAACAGTCGGGGGGGGGGACACAAAGTGCCAATGAGATGCGGGTGACAAGCAAAAAGAAAAGGAGGACTAGTGGCACCTTAGAGACTAACCAATTTATTTGAGCATAAGCTTTTGTGAGCTACAGCTCACTTCATTGGAAGCATTTCCACTGAATGCATCCAATGAAGTGAGCTGTAGCTCACGAAAGCTCATGCTCAAATAAATTGGTTAGTCTCTAAGGTGCCACTAGTTCTCCTTTTCTTTTTGTGAATACAGACTAACATGGCTGCTACTCTGAAAAGGGTGACAAACAGCACACCAGCTGCCTCGCTCTTGTCAAGGATTTTGTAGGCATCACAACAGAGAAGAGTTTAAGGGAGGACAAGGCGGTGGCTTTGTGGAGAGTTCCTTCCATGTATGGAGGAGAGAGTACAAATGTGCTTGACAGGGAGGGAATTCATGTTTCTCTCTCAGCCTCCTGCATAGGAGCGGAGGAGATGTTATTACATTTGGAGAGAGGGCTTGAACTCCTAATTCCTTACCTAAGCTACTCTTGAGAGCAACCAACTGCCCCTGGTTCAAGTCTTCAGCACTGTTCAAAGAACAGGGGACATGCGCAGTAGCTGAATGTTTCTGCTAAAGTGGCTTCAGTGAACTAATTAACAAGATGCCGTTTGAACGGACATCACTAGGGTTAGAGCCAGCACCCCGGTGAGACTAAGGGAGGTAGCTCATCCCTCTGGCAGCTATTGCTTCAGGCTGCCTGGAGACTCTGGGAAACAATCGTGTGGTGCTTTGCACTCACTTTACATTTGGAAGGTTAACTTCACAATCAGAAAGGGTAACAACATTTTTTAAAAATGACTCTGGAACCCGCTCGGTAGCAATGGGTTGATTCTGTGGAAAAGTCTGTGGCCATAAGATCACAGGATATTCTGGGCACTACTTTAAAACTTTCCAGAGCAGGGACCTAGTCTTTTTACTTTCCTGACTGTCTAATAAATAATAGTCATGAAGGAGAGAAACCGGAGATTTTTCTGATTAGCCCTAATACACAGAACTATCCTGTTAAAACAGGGAGATGAGGTAATGGAAAATTCACATATTCTTGCTCAAACCATTGGATTGCTTCACATTGCAGCAGCTGGTACTGCAGTGGCAACAACTAAAGGGTGCTATTTTCTGGGAGATCTTCCTCTGCTGGAAATAGTCTATTACAATGGAGTTTTACTACAAAATTATACACCTTTCCCATCACTCATTAAAGGTCTCCAATGTATATGCCCTATATGTGGGTCTTGAAAACTCCAGTCTCTGGCCAGATGTTGACATATCTGGAGGTTCCCTTGGGGCCCTGGATCACACAAGACAGGCATGCTAATTGGTCTCTACAGCAGCTCCAAGGGAGTTAGTTACATGCTTCTCCCTTGTCAACATCTGTCAGGAACTACACATTAATAACTCTGCCATCTTTTCTCAGGTGAAGGAAGAAAAAGGTGATGATTGACAGCCTTTATATTTTCAAACAATGTGAGAGTCTTAGTTCCCCACTATTAGGTTTAGTGTGCGCAGGTAGAAGAAAGATGAGATGGGTATAAAAATTGTACACACACACACACACACACACACACACACAGGGTAAAACCAAAAGAGGGACTTCCTGCTCCCCAACACAGCCTGTGCCAGAAGTGCTTCTTGAGCACAGATTAAAATCTGTAGAGCAAATGAGGAGTCACAGCCAGTTCAGGATAAAGTGAACAGCCTCATGCTTCACATTCCTGTAATGATCAAGGGCTGTTGTTCCCACACCTGCTTGCTTCTTGTTCTATGGTATTTTTGCTAATGCCGGTGCATTAGTAGTTTATAGAATGTGTTTTTACTTAGTATTTTTCAAATTGATACTAAAACACGTTACAAATCAGTGAGTTATTAGATATTAGGGAGCAAACCTTGGCTGGTGTAAGCCATGGCTACATTTACACCAACTGAGGATCTGGCCCTGCAGTAAGGGTTTCATTGATTTCAATTATCTTTAAATTAGACCTTAATTGTTCAGGCAAATGCATTATATGCAGAACAATAGCTCAGACACAACCTTAGAAATTAAAATGTCATTCACTCCGAGCCAGACTATAATAGGCCCTGATAAAGTGGTTCTCACTCCCAGTCTTCAGAAGATCCAGGGGTTTTTTAACCCACAAGTTACAGGGGGAAAAAAGCTCTGAACAGTTGACAGCTATTGAGAGAATGAATCTCTGCTTAGTGGCTCATCTAAAGAATAAAATGTCTCCCAGCACAAACCCTCCTTTGGGGTGCAATACAGATACAGCCTTGCCTTTCAGAACAAAGGTAACATTTTCAAAAGCACCTAGGTCCTATTTTCAAAAGTGAGTTTTTCACTTAGGTGCCTGAGTCCTGATGACTTCTCATGAGACTTTTGCACCTAAGTACCTAACTGTGAAAATAGAACTTAAGCTCCTAAGTCACTTGGGTGATTTTGAAAATTTTACCCTAATTCGTATGTAATTAGAGTTCACAGCCTTTTACCACAGAGATGAGATTACAACATGCTAAGCCATTTTGGACTCACTATTTCTTGGATGTAATCTGTATACACACAGTAGTCATGCCCACTTCATTGAAATGAAGCCCTTTGGTGGACACCCATGATCTAGATCACACAGCACCCAATAGCATTATTTTTGCAGGTGGGCTCCGAAGCATTTGCATGGATCATCATTGTTTTTCCACTGTTAGTTTTCTTGCCTTCGCCTTTGCTTTCCTTACCACTGGCTGCTGATTTGCATAAGAAAAAGACTTGTTCATCCTGGTTTTCTGTTTGTCATTGTACACATTATGGTCCCTATCCAGAAACCTTTACTCATATCACTAGTTCCATTGAGGACAATGGATTTAGCCACCTGATTAAGGACCGCAGCATCAAGCCCTATGTCTGTTGATCGTTAATTATTGATTGTGCATTGGAATGTAGGCAGGTAGGTTAATAACAAGGAACATGATTAGAAAATCACCACACACAAAGTCTTGACATGTGCACCTAAAACTCCATGGATTTATTTATTTTACATATAGAGTATTCAATACTGCGACATCTTGACACCATACACACACACAATTATAAACACCAGTTTGTACCTTTCACACTGGGTAACAATGCCAACCCACCCCCCATTTAGCTAAAACCCACCAGGAAGGAAAATCAGAGAAGTAAGAAGTTAGTTTAGATTCATCTGGCAAAGACTTGGCCAAAACATCCAGAGTTACAAACGTAAGGATAACAAAACTAAAGAGTCTGGGAAAAGAAATAAACTCTCATGCTGCAAAGCGTATGTCAATCTCTGAATAATGGGGCTTAGGGGAAAAATGCCTACTGTAGGGTTTCTTGCATCTTCCTCTGAAGCACCTGGTGTTGGCCACTCTCAGAGACAGAAATCTTGCCAGGATGGATCACTGGTCTGGCATGGTATGGCAATTCCTATGTTCCTATACTGTGAATTTTAGGAGGTTAGGCGCTTGCTTTGTTGACTGCCCCCCAAAAGAGTTTTACAGTCAAGAACCTTTCACTGTAAATGCCTTGTCTCCAGTCCCCCTACTCAGAAGAGCTGACACAGATGCCTCTGCCAAGCTCATTGTGGGGCATATGTGCATTTCTTTAGTTCCAGTGAAAGGGAAGAAATAGCCCTTTTCTATATGATGAGATGAAGGCATAGAGACATCAAAAAAAAAAAAAAAAGCTTGCAAGTCTGAGGGCTGGCTTTTCCTTCTCTCCTGCCTTATCCATAGAACTGAAATCAACAATTTCTTAGCAACTTTTCTTCCTGGACATCATAAGCCAGCTCCTCAGCTGGTATAAGTCAATGTACCTTCACTCAGCTCATTGGAGCCTTGTTGGTTTATACCCGCTGAGGATTGGCCCCAGGTTTACAGGATAAAGAATGGTTTCAGAGGAACAGCCGTGTTAGTCTGTATTCGCAAAAAGAAAAGGAGTACTTGTGGCACCTTAGCGACTAACCAATTTATTTGAGCATGAGCTTTCGTGAGCTACAGCTCAGCTCATGCTCAAATAAATTGGTTAGTCTCTAAGGTGCCACAAGTACTCCTTTTCTTTTTGAGGATAAAGAATGATATAGCAGTTCTGGGTTCAAATTCATTGGCTCTGTGATAGTCCTTGAAAAGAGAGAAAGAAATGCAGTAAAATCCTAAAGCTGACAAACTTTCTGAAACCTTTATTTCTAAAAAGATACATCACCCCTCTGAGTCTTACAGGGAGACCTTCTATTAAGCGCAGCTACAAGAGTACAGGCCCAGCAGCTCAGGCTGATTTCTAGCAGTAATTTTTTAGCTGTCCTGAAGGTGGAGCTACTTGCTTAGCTAACTTGTAACCTCCACCCCCACTGTTTACCTGCCTGGCTGGAATCAGGAGGATTTCCAGCAGGTCCTCAGAATTGTGTAAAAATGTACATGAAGTATTAGCTAGGAATCAAAGCTATTAGTTCAGTGCAATAATGAGAAAATTCTAAATACTAATGAAATTGGTTTGTTCAGTGCCGGATGATTTTTCGGAGGCAGGAGAGATTTATAATTATTAGCTCTAGTGCTCAAAGTGGGAGTACACAAGCTACAAATTTCACTTGTACTTTATATGGACTAGTATTTATATGAACGTCAAGCAGAAGTGAAGCAGCACATGTCCAATTTGTTATAATATTTTTGATTACCAAAGGCCTTGAAAACGAGAAACTAAGTTCACCAGGGAAGATATAAACTTATTTAATGCAGTTCTCAAAACACTGGTAGGAAAAACTCAAAATGTGGTATTCAAACATGAACAAAAACATCCCAAGTTAGTCTACAGAGGGATTCATGATATTTTAGACTGATTTTTCATAAATTCAGATGGATTAGCTTGGTGCATTAAGAACTACTCAATGCAGCTAAAGTTATTCATTGAGTTAAAATTCAAGGACAAGACAAATGATTAAACATTGCATCTCAGGAGCTTTCTTGTAAAATAAAGCTTTAACAAACAAACTAAGCTGGCAGCAAAGTATTTAATGACTTAAGTATAAACTGTGGAATGAAAACAGGAATGGACTTAAAATTGTCATCTATGAAAAGTAGCTATGCAAACTATGCAGGATAGCACTAAACGTAAGACTGGGTGAACACTAAAAAAACCCAACATTCAAATAAAAACTGCAAATTTATTTTAACAGTATTCACAACCTTCTTAATTATCTTTCTGTGTACATTCATCTGAGTGATTTTATTGTTGTTGCTGTTGCTCGCAAAGAATACTAGTGGAAAGAGAAAGTATTGTGAATATTCACATGAATATATTTTTACCCTGTTAGCGACTTATGCAAGCTCTTTCCAAATTATGATATATTCAGCCATCCCATCAGGAAACAGAACAAATACCATTGTGGCATAGATGCCCTGTCATACAGTATGAACTACAAAGAGTAAATCACAAAGAAATGTTGAATAGTTCATGAGCAATCAATAAGCTGAAATGTATTTCCATAAATATTCAATCATTTCAATAGCAAACAAAAATAATAAAAATTGCAAACAACTTCACAGGCCTTATTTGCAAGCAGGAGAAGCGATTAAATTTGTCAAGTAAATTGTTTGCTTTGTATAGTTCACTTAGCTTTAGTTAAGAGGTATTTCCTAAAGTCATTTCTTTCATCTTTGATAAATCAGTTTAAACATGAGGGAGACAAGGTAGATGAAGCAATATCTTTCATTGGACTGACTTCTGTTGGTGGAAGGGACAAGCTTTTGAGCTTCATAGAGTTCTTCCTCGGGTCTGGACAAGGTAACCA
The DNA here is from genome assembly GCF_965140235.1 of Caretta caretta. Lineage (NCBI taxonomy): Eukaryota > Metazoa > Chordata > Testudines > Cheloniidae > Caretta > Caretta caretta. Next base: position 47,285,811 of record NC_134216.1, on the reverse strand, counting down.
GAGTGTGAGAGCTAAATATAAGGCGGGACAGACACCTACCTTGTCTCTCTCATATCTTGGGGCCAATAGGACTACAACACAGCAAAAAAATTTAAAAATAGACAGAGAACAAAGAAAAGCAGGACAAGAAGGGATTAACACTTTTTAAACAAAGCCAGAAGAAAAGAGGAAATAATAATCTTGTGGTAGAGAGAACAGGAGTTCTTGTAACCCCTTAGAAACTAACAAATTTATTTGAGCATAAGCTTTTGTGGGCTACAGCTCACTTCATCGGATGCATAGAATGGAACACATAGTAAGAAGATATACATACATACAGAGATCATGAAAAGGTGGAGTAAGGCTAATTAATTAAGATGAGCTATTATCAGCAGGAGAAAAAAAACTTTTGTAGTGATAATCAAGATGGCCCATTTAGACAGTTGACAAGAAGGTGTGAGGATACTTAACATGTGGAAATAGATTCCATATGTGTAATGACCCAGCCACTCCCAGTCTCTATTCAAACCCAAGTTAATGGTATCTAGTTTGCATATTAATTCAAGCTCAGCAGTTTCTCGTTGGAGTCTGTTGGCGTGGCTAATGTGATTAGGTCCTATGATGGGGTCACTTTAATAAATATGTGGACAGAGTTGGCATTGGGCTTTGTTGCAAGGATAGGTTGCTGGGTTAGTGTTTTTGTTCTGTGGTGTGTGGTTGCTGGAGAGTATTTGCTTCAGGTTGGGGGGCTGTCTGTAAGCGAGGACTGGTCTGTCTCCCAAGATCTGTGAGAGTGAGGGATCATTTTTCAGGATAGGTTGTGGATCTTTGATGATGCTCTGGAGAGGTTTTAGTTGGGGGCTAAAGATGTCATCTATGTAGTGCAAGTAGAGTAGGGGCGTTAGGGGATGAGAACTAAGGAATTTGTGGAATGTTGGTGTCTCCCAGCTATCTTTGAGACACCACTGACTTCCTGAGGAAACTACAATCCATTGGTGATCTTCCAGAAAACACCATCCTGGCCACTATGGATGTAGAAGCCCTCTACACCAACATTCCACACAAAGTTGGACTACAAGCCGTCAAGAACACTATCCCCGATAATGTGATGGCAAACCCAGTGGCTGAACTTTGTGACTTTGTCCTTACCCATAACTATTTTACATTTGGGGACAATGTATACCTTCAAATCAGTGGCACTGCTATGGGTACCCGCATGGCCCCATAGTATGACAACATTTTTATGGCTGCCTTAGAACGACGCTTCCTCAGCTCTCGTCCCCTAACGCCCCTACTCTATTTGCACTACATTGATGACAACTTCATCATCTGGACCCATGGAAAAGAAGCCCTTGAGGAATTCCACCATGATTTCAACAATTTCCATCCCACCATCAACCTCAGCCTGGACCAATCCACACAAGCGGTCCATTTCCTGGACATTACTGTGCTAATAAGCGATGGTCACATAAACACCACCCTATACCGGAAATCTACAGACTGCTATACTTACCTACATGCCTCTAGCTTCCATCCAGGACACACCACATGATACATTGTCTACAGCCAAACTCTAAGATACAACCGCATTTGCTCCAACCCCTCAGACAGAGACAAACCGCTACAAGATCTCTATCAAGCGTTCTTACAACTACAATACCCACCTGCTGAAGTGAAGAAACAGATTGACAGAGCCAGAAGAGTTCCCAGAAATCACCTACTACAGGACAGGCCCAACAAAGAAAGTAACAGAATGCCACTAGCTGTCACCTTCAGCCCCCAACTAAAACCTCTCCAGCTCATCATCAAGGATCTACAACCTATCCTGAAGGACGATCCCTCACTCTCACAGATCTTGGGAGACAGGCCAGTCCTCACTTACAGACAGCCCCCCAACCTGAAGCAAACCAGCAACCACGCACCACACAACAAAAACACTAACCCAGCAACCTATCCTTGCAACAAAGCCCGATGCCAAATCTGTCCACATATTTATTCAAGTGACACCATCATAGGACCTAATCACATTAACCACACCATCAGAGACTCGTTCACCTGCACATCTACCAATGTGATATATGCCATCATGTGCCAGCAATGCCCCTCTGCCATGTACATTGGCCAAACCGGACAGTCTCTACGCAAAAGAATAAATGGACACAAAACTTCCATCAGGAATCATAACATTCAAAAACCAGTAGGAGAACACTTCAACCTCTCTGGCCACTCAGTAACAGATTTAAAGGTGGCAATTTTGCAACAGAAAAGCTTCAAAAACAGACTCCAACGAGAAACTGCTGCGCTTGAATTAATATGCAAACTAGATACCATTAACTTGGGTTTGAATAGAGACTGGGAGTGGCTGGGTCATTACACATATTGAATCTATTTCCTTAAGTTAAGTATCCTCACACCTTCTTGTCAACTGCTGGAAATGTCCCACCTTGATTATAACTACAAAATTTTTTTTCTCCTGCTGATAATAGCTCATCTTAATTAATTGGTCTCTTACTCCACCTTTTCATGTTCTCTGTATGTGTGTGTATCTTCTTACTTTATGTTCCATTCTATGCATCCGATGAAGTGAGCTGTAGCCCACGAAAGCTTATGCTCAAATAAATTTGTTAGTCTCTAAGGGGCCACAAATAGTCCTGTTCTTTGAGGATACAAACTAACATGGCTGCTACTCTGAAACTTGTGGTAGAGAGACAATCTAAACCAATGACAAGATAAAATATAAGAAATGGACAACAGATGGACCAACTGGAGAACACATGGCTTCTGTAATTAACCTTGATACTTAGTGATGATGATTAACAATCCTTACCTATCACTTATTCCAAAACAAGAAATGCAGACTTTATGGGCCTTATCAAAAACCTGCTGAAAGCAAAGACAAGAATCCCATTGGCTTCAGTGAGCTTTGGATCAAATTCAAGCCCTTTGAAAATGTATTTAATTTCAAGAAAAGTTACAGTATTTGAAGAAAGCAATCTCTTCCTCCCCATATAACCTTTAAAAATCACATGTGCTAGTTATCCTCTGCCACTAAAACCTGAAAGGTTTTAAAATTCTGCTGTCCACCTCTTATGGCCATTGGATTTGATTTGATACTATTCAGAAACTTGCAGAAGTGATCCTGTTGTGCTAAGAATGAGAGTAAAGCCAAGAGAAGCTTATGTTTTATTATTTTTAATATTTGCTAGAGCTAGTAAAAATAGCAAAAATTCTTCTTAAAAATGTTCATTGAAAAATTCTTGCCATTTTCCACTGAAATTTCAAAAATGTGCATCAGTGTTATACCGAACAACTGCATTTATTCAGTCATGGGACAGAAATACACCATGTCACCTGTGTGTCCAGTCAAACAGCTCACATTTTGAATGTTAATACTCAAAAGAACTGTTCAAAAATGAGTTACAGGCCAATAAATGTTCACAGAAATTATCAGATGCATCACTTTGATAAAGGAAAACATTTGAGAAAAATCACAGCTTGCATGTAGATAATCAGTGAAACAAAAAGAAGGCAAAATTCACTAGATAAGTTATTCTTTACAAATTATTCACCATTATATTAGGCATTGAAATGGCAGATGAAACATTCTCTGGAGATAAATGTAATCCATCATCATGGCCTATTGAATTCTTTTCTATTTTCCAACAAGTTCATACATTCAAAACTTGTTTTCGAATCCGAATTCTCCTGTTCCTAAGGCCTACATTAGGAGGTTGGTTCCTAAGGATAACAATGGTTCCTAAGGATAACCATTCAATTCCATCTTCTATTACGCATGGTCATCTGGAAGACATGCAATGGGGGTGGACTTTGGAGGTGGAGGATGAAAACTCTAGACTTGTTCAGGGGTTTCTTGGTAATAAATGGCAGGGTGGCCTATTCCATGTCTGATATTTGGCAGCAGCTGGAGCTCAGAGGTGAACCCAGCTATGTAGATATAAGCACGACTAGTAATAGGAGTTTCAAGAGAGCCTGTCCAGGACTCAGACCATTTGTATGAATCAGTCAGGCAGTTATTCATGCTCCTAATCCTTATTGACAGTAGACACTCCATACACCTGCATGGAATTGTCAAATTCTGGCTCACCCTGCACACTGTTTGCCTGACCATGCATACATCAGTAGATGTTTTGGTCAGAGACTGCAAAGGAAACATTTGTATGGCTTCTCTGTTTTTTTACTATTATTATTTAATTACAGTTGTCTCTTTATTATGCATTAATTTATGGTATTTATTAGTTAGTTTCCCAGTGTATTCCTTTCAGCACTTATAAATGCTTTACCTGATCTGTGGATTAGTAGTTGAGTGTTCAAGTAGCTCTTTGGGGCAGAGACTATCTGTGATTCTGGATTTCTACAGCACCTAGATCAAGGGGGTCCTAGTCCATGACTAGGACTCGAAGGTGTTATGATATAATCATCATCATAAACCATATGAACATACCCATGGATATGGATATTATTTCACTCCCGAGTATGTCTTTTTTTCTGTTCTTCCTCAGTGTTTTTATTTCCCCTCCATGCTGTATATTTACTCTTTCTAGAGCATAACTTAGGGCCTTCTCATTCCTCAGAAACTAGCAGAGTTTATGGGATGGGAAGGAGGATGGGGAGAGTGCCATCCTGACTTCACAGAAGCTCCTCCATAGGGTCTGTGCAGGGAATGGGTTCTGTATTGGGATGGTGATGAAGGGATAGCTGCTCTCTGTATTATCCCTACTCCAAACTCATTGGGTTCTGACAGGAGCAGTATTAACTTATCCGTTAACATTCCTACTGTTACCCAGTATGGTGTCAAACACCCCAAAATGGGTATTCTGCGAACAGTGATCACTGGCAGATTGGAGACAGAGGGGACTGTAGGGAAGTGCAGAGGTACAGGATCTCTGCATGAATGGCCCAAGATCCACACAGATCCTAAGAGATCCAGTCATTTTGGAGAGGAAAGCTTCTGCCATTTCAGAGGGGTGAAGCCAAAATCCACAAGGAAAGAAAAAGGAAACGGCATGAGTGAGAAATGACAGTCCCATAAGTAGATTACACTTGCATGGGGAATGGCAGGGAGCTAAGTGACAAAGACAGGAGCCCATTCATGACACATGAATACAGCAGCATTTTGATAGGGCCGTTCTAGATCTGAAACAAAATTATATATATGAAAATTCAGTAGGAAAAGGTATCATTTTGCTGTATTACTTGCTGCTTTACAGGTGCCAGATCTTGACATAGGGCTCATCTTTCTGCTTTTGAAGAGAACAAGGATTGATTACTGTGTGCAACTCTGCCATTCCATTGGAGGCTATTCCCACTCAGTATCACAGGATAGGTCACGTAAGCAGCAACACAACCAGGCAGAGGAGGGAGCTGTCTTCTGATGATGGGAGTAGCCACTTTCCTCTGCTTATAACGTAGACACAGATAATCACCTATTGGTCAATCACTGGTGGCAAGATGCCAGGCTTCCTCTGTTCAAACTGGTGTATTTACATGTGGCGCTGCACAGTCAGAATCACAGTACATAGCTGCTCCAGCTACATAACACACACAGGAGCTAATAGGCTCAGTTGTCCTGTTTCTTGCACAACTATTACACTTGAAAAAGAGGTGCACATTGCTCTCAATGGCACTGAAAATCCCATAGCTAAGGGCCTGTCCATACTAGAGTTTTGTCTAGATCAGGAAAAATGGTCAAGTTAAGGATGGATTTAGTTAACACAAGCTATCTAGCCTGGCCTAAACCCAACTATGTCGCCTGGTGTACACCTGGATCAGCTAACTTGTATCAAAATACGATTTACCCTGTCTACAAAAGAGTTTTCAAACGTGTTTGTTCAACTGTGTTAGCTAGCTAGCTGTGTTTTAAAAGCACATGACTCATGTCCAACCAGAACTAACTAACACAGCTCAAACTTTTTTGAATTCTTGCAGTCGATAGTTCATGTGACAAAGTGCTCATGCATGATCTATGGGATAAGATCAATGCACAGTCAACCTGTGGAACTCTTTTCCGGAGGATGTCATGAAGGCCAAGACTATAACAGGGTTTAAAAAAGAACTAGGTAAGTTCATGGTGGATAGGTCCATCAATGGCAATTAGCCAGGATGGGCAGGGATGGTGTCCCTAGCCTCTGTTTGCCAGAAGCTGGGAATGAGCAACAGGGAGTGAATCACTTGATGATTACCTGTTCTGTTCATTCCCTCTGGCGCACCTAGCATTGGCCACATTCGGAAGTCAGGATACTGGGCTAGATGGACCTTTTGTCTGATTCACTATGGCTGTTCTTATGATTACTTGCTTCAATTATTCAAATAATTTCAAATCACAAATAAATTCAAGGAAAATGTACACTGCCTGTGGACATACTGCAAAAGAAAAACAGGCATATAATTACTTTTTTAACTAATTATATGTCCAGCTCTAACTGACATGATTATTGCCAAGGGATCATAATCAAAGAAATTACATTTTGAGATATAAACTTGAGCCTCTTGAAGAATTACAAATTTCACAGTGAAGAGGGGCTTCAGCATTTTGAGTTTCCCAAAACTAGGAATGCAGATTCAAAACAATAATTGACAGACATATTGAATTATAGGAGGTCTCAGGAATAGTGAAGTTAGAATCAGTGAGATTTCTCCCTCTTAAAAATACGGATAAACAGAAAACTGTATAATCTGCTTTAATTACACATATCTCCCAATTTGTCTTGTTTTTTTTCCTTATGCCAGTGCAGAGAGAAAGATCATTTGTTCTTACAAGACAGAATTTTCTATTTATCTTGTTTATACTCATTCTTTGTTTAGAAGAAGTCCTTCTGAAATATTAAAAAGCAACTAAGAAATTTAAAATAAGATGATGCTTTGCCTGGCAAGGCTCCAGATGAATTTCCAAGGAAACATTTGCATTTTCCCTTCATTGCTAAATTTGTGGATCATGTCAATCAGTAAATATGAGGTGGAAACAGAGGAACTAGGATTGTTCACTTTGGACTAGGACTGTACAATTTAAAAGGTATATTTTGTGACTGCATTATCGGTTTCAGAGTACCTCAGTGTGCAATGTTAAGAGATACTGGGCCTGTTTCTCACTTCTCTTGCCATTTGTTGGTTGCTTTTTTGCAACATGTCAAAGAGGTTTAGCAAAAAACAACAGAATTAAATGATAAAATAAAGCTATAAGAATGCAAAAATAATGGGCCTTGTTCTCTACTGCTTTGCACAATACCCAGGCCACACACATATAACAGAACCTACAGGAGCAATATGTAGGGTCCTGGAAAATGGCACGAGTTGATGATACCACAAAGGTAACTGACCTTCCTTTCTACATGGGCTGAACAAAACTAGGATATGGGGCCTGATTCAAAGTTAATTAAAGGCTATGGGAGTCTCTGTTGACTTCAGTGGTCTTTGGATCAGATCCAGGAAGAGCCTCACCCATGCATGGACTCAAGAAATGATTCTCTAAGCAGCAACCACCCTTACTGTTGTTTGTGACAAGAGGTGCTGTTTGATATCTAAAGTGTACCCAATACCACATCTTTCAAATATTTTATACCCATTTGGACACTCGTTCCTTGATGAAGATGTTTGGAGAGAACATCAGTGTGGTGAGAAAGAGTGCAGCATGCATCAGTACAGGGTTCTGATTAAAAGAAGATTCACAGCTGGGATGGATGATTTTTGATAGCTGTCAGCAAGTGGATTGCTTTTGTGCCAACACTTCTAAAGAGCTGTTAAAAACAAAACACGCTTTACACTACACCGTCTCATAGTGGTTCCTAAATTGACTGTGAAATGCCACTGGGTAACGCAGGTGGTGGAGATTGGGAGAGAAAAGGAAGGGAAGATCACTCAAAACAATTGTATTGAACATAATGTATGATGTACCCCTTCAAAATTTACACCTTGTAGCCAGATTCACTCACCGCTAGGCATCCTGTCATGGCATAGCAGTTCTTTCACCGCTAGCCATCCCTTACCAACAGTTGCTCCAGAGCAGTGGTGCTATCTCTGACAGGAACTCTCAAAGCAGGTCACTGTCTCAAGTCCATGCCTTCTAGGGTCACAATAGTCCAAACTAATAGTCTCAAAAACACCTTTAACACAAAGATGTGGAGCTCTTCCTCAGCCTGTCTTCAGATCAGCCTGCAGGCCCCTTGCTGTGCTCAATAACCCTTATGATAGGCCTGTACTCCCCCTTCCTTGGGGCTGGTAGGAGAACCGGGTCCCACCCTTTTTTCTGGATTTCAACCCAGGGCCCTTTACTAAAAAGGTATGTCTGCTCCTGTACCTGTGTTGTAATTTCCCTAGGCTACTTCTTACCCAGCCTCTTAAGTTCTCCTCTGAGTCTCTCCATCTTTTCCCTGATTAATCAGGGTCTCTCCTGGTCCTCAGTGCCTGAAAAGCTTTCCTAGCTTCCTGCCAGGCTTTATCACGACTTAAAGATGGTTCTTATTCCCATTACTGCTACCACCTTCTGCTCTTTATGGGGAAGTGCCTGATTCTCTTCAGTTGGGGCTCATTCTATAATCAGGTTGGCTTCATGCAAACACCCTATTACATACCTACCTTGCTTAGAAAGAAACAGCTTGAAGTGGGCTGATTCTACAAGGATAGGAGTTTTCTTTATTGGACTGTGATAGACAAAGAATTCTCCATGATGTCCAGCTCACTACAGAATGCTTGAAATACAGACTGAGCTGAGTCAGAGAGGTAGAAACAAAGCTGCATTATATAAGATATAATTATGATTGGAAAATCTTCTTTCATTCCAATGGATCATTGATTTAACAGTCTTTGTTTTATTATCAGTGGATACCTACAACAGCCACATTTTGAATGTGATTTAGAATAATTTTGTATGCACTATCACAGTGTTCTGATAACAGTTTCAGTATCATTTTGATGGGGGAACTCAAACAGAGCTAATATTTTTGCTCAGAATTCAGCAGAACATTCAGTTTGTGAGTGAATGGAAAGGGTATTGTAAGTATTTTCAGACTTTAATTATTTTCTGAGGAGGGAAAACAAAAGCAGTCCCTTTAAAGACAACACTAAGGAGATTTCTATTTAGAGGATATGTAATAACTCATATTGAGACTGCATTTTAATCTCACCAAAGCTTTAGATAATCTGCTGGCACCTGCGTTTGTTCCTCTTCCATCCCATTATAGTCCTTAGACTTAAGGCCAAAGGTCTGACCTTGCAGGCTTTACCCATGGCAGTGGCCCTATTGAAGTCAGCAAGATTCTTGACATGAGCAAGGCAAGCAGGATTTGGCCCTGAAAGTGTCACCTATGAGGAAGTGGTCCCAGTGTCCCCGTCAATTTATCTCCCCTGAGACATTTTGCTCTTCTTTTGAGTGCCACTTTCTGTACAGTGTTTCCTGTGATTTGCTTTGGAAATGTGGCAGCGATTACTAGAGGAAAGTGGGGCCTGTGGTATCAGTAGACAATATAGTGCACTTATAGTATAGTTACACATGGGTCCTGCATAAACAAGACCAAAACTGGCTTAGTAAATCAGATGAATATGTATTAGCTAGGATCATACCTCAGGTACCTCAGGAGATCATCTAGTCCAACCCCCTGCTCAAAGCAGGACCAATCCCAAATTTTTGCCCCAGATCCCTAAATGGCCCCCTCAAGGATTGAACTCACAACCCTGGGTTTAGCAGGCCAATGCTCAAACCACTGAGCTATCCCTCCCCCCATGATTATTAAAGAATTATCGGAGAGCTTTCTCTAGGAAGTGGCTATTGTATTCCACATCATTCTCTATATAGTGTCTATATACTATATAATCTAGGTTACTAGATAGCTTTATAGGCTGTAAACTCTTTGGGGTAGGGGCTAGCTATCATGATGGGTAAACAGGGGGCCTAGCAGGATGGAGCACCTTCTCTGTTGGGGCCTCTAGGCTCTACTGAAATACAAATAAGTAATAATAATTGCATAACCCCAAGTCCAGTCCATGAAGTCTGGAGGAAGGGGAGAGAAACAGAAAAAATATATCTTTGTGTGTATAGTTTGTAATGGGTGGGGGGCGAGATTTGGTGGACACAATGCTGGGCACTGTACAGGAGCACAAAAAGGCAGATGGTGGGAGGGAAAGAGATTCTTTATGTCCTACACTTTTAATAATATAGGTTTGCTTCCTTAAAAACTGAGCCGCATAATTTTGAAAAGGTTAAAATAACGTCACATTTATCTAATTCTTTAATGCTTTAATGCATGATTCCCTTTTGAAAGTGTACACCTAGGAAGAATGGTGCGTCATTAAGGAAAGGAAAGAGGCTTGCAGCGGACAGAAAGCAATTTCCCGTAGCAGGTGCATATAGCAGGTGGTACACAGTGTACCTGCAACGAAAAGGTAGATTTAGCCTAAGATTTTATTTAATATGGAAACCTTATTGCATCCTGAGCCACTACTGGGGATGTGCCAAGAAATCGTGTCTGCAGCATGATTTATTACGTGAAAATACCACCGAACTAATCAGTGGAGTTACTAATTAATACAAATCTGCATTTTTGCATAAGCAATTAGTGCAAAGAGAGTGCAATGAAAGAGGAAGTTTGACTCGTTTAATCTCAGTGCCTATTCAAGCGGAAAGACCCACCAGGGCAAGGCACTGGGATCTACATTTGGATTTTTTTCTCTTTTGATTAGTTAAAGGAACTAAAAGGTCAAATTATCAATATTTAATTCAAATGGAAATGCGTTTGTTAAAATGGAAAGAAAAGACTTTATTTAAACAAGGTGAGACTCTGGGGGTAAATGCCGGGATCAAAAATAATTAGATTTTTCTGTTACAACAGCGTCTAAATCCCGTCTGATAAGAATCCTAGTTCCTAATAATAGAGGTGGTTTGACACCGATAGCACAGATTTGTTGACAGTCCTTAAACTGTAGCCCAGGCGGTTGCTGGCCTAACGATACCATCTAGATATTTGTTTTAGTGGCACACACTTCTGTGATTTGTTTGGGAGTTTTTTAATCAAGTAGAATGATATTTTAAATCTATTGTGATTTCATAATTGTATGTACTTGACCAGAGGAGTCACTTAGCAAGCTGATAATTAAACCTTGGTCGTGATGTATTTTCCATTAACTAAATAGAAGTTTACATTTATAAAATTAAAAAGAAACTACCACATTTAGGCCATTGAAATTAAAACACTCCCTCCGAGGGGGCAAAAACCTACCAGAAAAGAATTTAGAATTTGTATTAATCTCTAGCACAGCCCTGAACACATTCTAAAATAGTATATTATAAGATATTAACAGATTCCAGTATGAGCAATACATGTATATTTGTAAAATCCATAAGTCTATTTAAATGATATGCAAGAAAAGCTGCCTGTGTCTGAACCAGAAATAGGACAACCCCATTTGGTTTGGACAGTTTGCACTGCGATTGCTTGTGTCGTACTTTCCCTTGTAGTAATCTGCAGTCGTTTGAAGGAAATAAGATGGGGGCCGGTGATTTAACTGAAATGGGGAATTAAAATTGCTCCTCTCTTTAAAAGTTAATGCGCAACAGCGGAGAAGAAAAGCTATTTGAGATATGTAAACAGCGGAGGAGGGTGGAGGTGATGTCCGGTGGCCTAGACCGGGTAATGGACACTGGGAGCTGGCCTTGGTGCTGATTCGCTCCCCGTTTGCCCCCGGCGATTTTTGCTATCAAATTCATTGGCTGGCTACACAGCTGTCCAGAATGTAAACTAACAGGGACTATTTCAATTTTGCTCCCAGCCTAGGAAGATTAAAAATCCCAACCCGTTTATCGAACAGGTTTTGCTGGGAGATCGGCCTTTGTCTGTTACCTGGCTCTGGGTTCCCATTCGGGCTGCAATCTGCTTCCGAACCCTACTGTAAACAGGTGTGAGACCTTTTGATCAAACCACTGCAAATATGGGGACGCTTCCAAACGCCTAACCCACATACAAAGCTCGTCTAAGTCTTTTTTAATGAGCTGTAAGTGGCGACATCCACCAAAGACTGGGGATGGCGGGATTCTATATTGGCGACTTTTTATTTTAAACACTCGTGTTCTATCCTTGTTTGATTCCGTTCATTGTTTGGGAAGACAGCAGAAAATGTAAATAACAGACACAGGAGAGACAGGCAAACCGGGCTGTTGATACAGTAAATCATTCACTAAATTACAAGCAAGGCTTCCTCTCTACAGTAGCTTAAAGCTATTTGGGGTGGGGGGTGGGAATCCTTTTTTCTTCGTTCTCGCAGGTGCAATATGAATCAATTATCTTAATTAAGATAATGCAGCAAACCCAGGAGATTTACTTGGGACGGATTTTTCACTCTGGACAACTCTAAGGCATTTTAATAGCATTTCCACGCCTTCCTCGCCTCCTCTCCTCGATCAGCAACACACACTTCCCTGTAGTTTACGATAGCATTTGCTCTGGTACATTTGATTTGTCTTTCTTAAAAAAAAAAAAAAAAAAAAGCCCCAGTATGACCGAATCTGTAAATCTTTCGCCCCGATTGTCTGCTCTGTGTTAGCTGTTAATTTAGCAGCTCAGCTGAGTCCAGAAATGGGAGCGGGGAAAGAGGGAACTAATGTTAGAGACCTGCAGCTTTCTGGACGTTAGGAATTGTTTTTGTTTTAAGGAAGGAAAGACACTTCCTTTGGGGAAAGTCACAGCAGTGCAGAGAAGCAGACGAGCATTGCTCAGAAGTCCAGTCCTGCCCCATTGTTTTCCCAGCCCGTTTACCCTTTGCCCTGCCGCTCCCCCCAGCCCCGTTTTCTCCCCACCCCACCCCCCCACCCCCACATTGCGTGACCCTCAGCCGGTAATTCTTCCTTCTGCTCCTGCTGCCGAAGTAACCGTTAGGCCAGGAGCAGGCGCCAGCAGATGAGCTGCAAGCGGGCAGCAGAGGGGAGCAGATTTGGGGGCAGTGAGCCGTGAAAGGGGCTTTTGTTTACAACGCGTGCGGTTCGCGTGCCGCTCTGCGAACAGGAGCCCCCAAGCCCGGGGGGAGGGAGGGAGAGAGAGAGAGAGAGAAAGAAAGAAAGAAAGAAAGAAAGAAAGAAAGAAAGAAAGAAAGAAAGAAAGAAAGAAAGAAAGAAAGAAAGAAAAGCCTGAATGGAAGCAAGGGGAAGCTGAGTCAGAAGCCAGATGGAGAAGGAGGAGGCTGAAAGTCAGGAAAAAGGGAGATGCTTAAACATGATCAAACATACAGGTTAGGAGGAAAGGAGAGAGATCGGAATTCCAGAGATGCAGAGCCAAAGCGTGAGAGTCAGAAGCAAGTTAGGGAGAAAGAAGATAAAGCAGAATGGATGGGAGCGAGGGCTAGATACGAATAGAGTCCGAGAAGCAGAGGGGAAGACCTAACCAGAGAGTGAGTAGCAGACAGGGTGAATTTGAAACAGTCTACAGAGAAAGCTCCCTCATTCTCTGATCATCCTGCCTGTTGGCCCTTGCCGTCAATCTCTCTCCAACTGCACCAAGAAACATATTCTGTACCTGCAACCTCCACCTTCTTCTCCTCACCGAACTTGTCTCCTGTCCCTAATTTAGAAATCAGAAACTGCCAGTCCTCCATATCAGACCCAGTTATCGTTGGATAATTTTGGCGAACTAGCGAGTTCAGTGAGTTCAGTTTTCCCATATAAACCGGGAATGTGTAAAATATTCAAATAGATATGTGCGTAAAAATATGCTTGCTGCTTATTGCAGACTTCACCTGATTACAGTTTTCTACTGTTTATTATTGGGTTTTTCACGTAGCCACTGTATCCATGTTTTGATCTTTTGTCATCCTAGTGTATCTCAAAGTTGTACATTTTAATGCTGAAGAAATATAAGATGTAATCAAAATACAATTTAAAACATTTCAGAAGCTGAAATAAAAATTATATCTAACTATTCCTAACCTCGTCCCCGCCACTTGAAACCAGTCCATTTAAAGAGTGCAAAAGTGTAATTTGCATTATATTAGTAGGTTGAGAGGAGAATGCATCCAGTTTGACTATTTGTCCCGTCCGATCGTTAAAGTGGACCTAAAAGTACAATGGCAAAAACAACAACTTCCAAGCCAAAACCGACAACATTCTGTCGATCTGAGGGTATTTCTGCCTGAGTAAGAGAGATGGAAACCGGAGACAAACAACACAGAGTAAAAGGGTTTAGATTAGTAGGCAGACAGTTCTATTGCATCTTTGCTTCCCACAGAACAGGTTAGCTGAACAGCTATTTGTGATTTTATATTCAGATGTGCAAAGAGACGCATCACCTTTCCATAGGAAGCGAACATAATGGTATGTAATATGAGAAAAAAATAAAATAGAAACATGTCCAGATCCAGACTGGGTCCCTTCATCGTAGTTAAAATAACGAGTACTGTCCGTTATTAAATACCAGATACATTTTACACGTTACCAAAGTTTAACTTGAAACAAACCAACACACAGTAACTAGATAATGGGCAGATATCCTTAATCGATAACTAAGATCAAGATAAAAAAGTCTCAGTCTGGTGTTTTATGTTTACCTCTAAGCCTGAGGGATACGTAGGGTCATCAATGTGACGAAAATACTTTAAAAATAACACCACCTGAAAATAATAACAACAAATATGTTTCAAATCTGTTCCTGAAAGGCAAAGTTATTAGTTTCACATTTAAAGCCGCATGAAGCCAAAACAAATGATTTTCTTTCTTTCTTTCCCTGTCGTGATTAAATCCTTGGATAATGTGTACCAGTCATAAAGCTCCACTTGTTACCGTGCAAGTTAGGATACTTCCTTGTTAAAATGCATCCCTATGAAACTTGGCAATGTTTGCGAACTCAAGAGATCTGTTTAAAGACTTTTAGAGTAATTGCCTATAAATGGTGTTTTAAAATACAGTGTTGACAATTGATTTTTAAAGAAGGGGTTTAATTTCGAGCAGAAATGGGAGGAAAGTATGCCTCACAAACTCCAACCCATAGAAAGAGCTGTTCGATTCTGTTAAGATTACCAGCCATCAAGACTCGACGTCTTCATCAACGCACAGCACCTTAATTCTTCATCTTGAATCGTAATTTAAATGTAAAGATCTATACATATTAACTCTTAGCCCTCCGTTGAAGTGGATGCATTAATAAAGGGGTCTGAAAAGTAGAGCACAGCACGCTGCTCTTGTTTTCACTTCGTATTACAGATTTGCACTTGAGCTACTGAACAGTGAGAAGGCACCTAACATTGCTTTCAAACTAGAACTAAACAGCTCATCATTCTTCCCCAAATAACCAATAAAGCAAGAACCATTCTGATAAAGTATTAATAAAAACGCTCACTGGTCCCTAAGTATAACATTTACTTTACCTACATCTTTAAAAGATGTTCATTTTCTGGTGACAAAGTGTACAACCCGACTTAGCACGTGGCCTTTTATACAGATAAAAAGATATATGCCTGGATGATAACCGAAGGCAATGACACTCCGATAGTGAAATATATCATCAAAATGTGCGTTTGTTTGTGTGAATCTGTGTGGGGGTGTGAACAAGCGCACAGGACTGGATGAAAAGTGCCTGAAAAGAATTTCTGGTCTTCAGGAAATCAAGTTTTGAGCTGTTTAGGTGAGTGTGACATTGCAATAATTGACATTTAATGTCTACAAGATCTTTAAAAGTTGCTCAACTGTGTTTCCAGTGAGGAAAACAAAAATAAGGAGGGGAAATGCTAAAAGGTGCCTTCACTGGGAAAGTGGAGAAACTGCAAACGCCCACTCTCGGGGCAGAGGTGAGGAGTGGGGTTGAAGGCACCAGACTAGGAGATAGTAACAATTACCGTGAAAAGAGGATATGTACATGCTGAAACCTCAGTGGATCTGTCCCCCGTCCCTGCTAACCAACTCTACTGGAAATTTCTTCTCTTCAAAAACAAAACAAACAAACAAAAAAAAACACACAAATCCCAGAGCAACAACAGCAGCGCCAGGAAAGTGCTCCCCTTCCCAGCGGCGAAAGGGTTAATCTCTCCTGCGGGTACAAACAGGTCCGCAGAGTCTCTCTCTGGCGACAGATGGCCACTTTCTTTTGGCCACAAAGGGCTGGAATCGAGAGCTCCGCTGAATACAAAATGGGCAGGTCACGTGAGCAGCCCGGACCCTTTGCCTGACGTGGACTACCATATGGCGCGTGCCGGGGAAAGCAGAGGGAGGAGGGGAAAGAGGAGGGAGGAGGGGTTTACCAGGCAGCACCAGGGGCGCAGGCGCTATAGGCTATTAACAGCGAGCGCCTAGATCCCCTCTACCCCTCCCTCTCCTTTAGCGTCGCTGGCCCCGCTATATAACCTGCGCGTCCTGCACCCAGCCCCTAGAAAAAAGAGAAAACACCCTCACACAGGAGAGCTCTCCAGGAGTAACAGGGTTATGAGACCATCACTGCAAAGGACACGCTAAAAAAAAGAAGGTAATTATAACCCCCGATTTTCTCCTCCGAAACAGAATTGCAGTACAGATACCTGCAGCTGTATCGAGCTACAATGTGTGGGTGTTTAATGTAGTTTTTTAATCTGCCTACAACGGAAACAATGTAATGCCCCAGTAGCTCAGTGTGTTTCATTCTAAAACATTATTTCCCCAGATTGCGATTATGGGAACCTGGGGTTTAAAAAAAAACAACCCCGATTAATTTTTTCACATATTTAGTTGGTATTCCTCCTCTTCCTCAAGCCCCAGTGTAAATTTGGTCTGAATATCATTGTTTTCTGTCTGTTTTGTAATTTACCACTTATATTTTTGAGGGGTAGTGGGACTAGAGGTAATACGGGGAGTTAATTGCAGAATGGACTTGATGGTCAAAAGGTTTGAATGAGAAGGGTATTATTTCCCATAAGCAGAGAGGGTTGTTGGGAGAAGACGTTGGAAGAAATACAGCTGCAGTTTATGGTAAAGCTGCTGTAGTGTAAATCGGGCTTGGAGGTTCGTTTAGGTAAGTGGTGAAGAGTTTGGAGAGGAGAGAGAGAAAAGCGCGCAGGAACTGCAAGAGCTGCTACCTGTTACAGTGTCGGAGATACCCAAGGCTTCAGAAGCCACTCACAGCACTGCACTCATTCAATTGTTGCACTGACGCCCTTGCGCTCACCTCGGCAGAGACTTTGCCAGCATGGAACGCTGCCGTTCTGCGAATGATGCTCGGTTTCATCTCTTTGTGAAAGGGCTCAGCAGAACTTTGAGAATCCTGAAATGAAAGGAACCAGTAGTTTTCAGGCGGACAGTTTTTTAGAGAGAGTGTCACACCTGATCCCCCATCTGGAGAGCTGAGCCTTGCTTGGCTCTGAACAGTTCTGGAGATTGCATTCTGGCTATAGTACCAGGGGGGGAATTGCAGCTACTATAGGGAGGCGGTGGGAGGAAAAGGAGAGCAAGAAAATGAATAAAACCTGTGGTTACTGGACCTTTGTTTACAACTTTTTTCCCGTAGAATCTGCAAACGTTCACAAAACTGCTTCATGTACTCCGATTGTGTCAGTCACATTTTCTTCTGCATAATCCATTTATATTCCCCGCTAATATTAGCAAGTTACATAATGGCATTGGAACATAAATACATCAATTATAAGCGAGAAGCGCAGGCACAATTAAAAGTTTAATTTCTTATTTTGGGGGAAACATAATGCCTTTGTACACCCCCACACACATTTTGTATATATGGAAAGAGAGAGGGACGGCTGTGGGAGGAGGGTTGTGTTTCTTCTGTTTAAAGTGTTTCTTCTCTTTTCGTCCCCTCTTAAATGCAGGACTTCAAAAATGACCAAATCGTACAGCGAGAGCGGGCTGATGGGGGAGCCCCAGGGTCCCCCGAGCTGGACCGATGAGTGCCTCAGCTCTCAGGACGAGGAACACGAGGTGGACAAGAAAGAGGAGGATCTCGAAGCCATGCAAGCCGAGACCGAAGAGGACTCGCTGAGAAATGGCGAGGAGGAGGATGAAGACGACGACTTAGAGGAAGAGGAGGAAGAAGAGGAAGAGGAAGAAGACGATGATCAAAAGCCCAAAAGACGGGGTCCCAAGAAGAAGAAGATGACTAAGGCGCGCATGGAGAGGTTCAAGCTGAGGCGCATGAAGGCTAATGCCCGGGAGCGGAACCGCATGCATGGGCTGAACGCGGCTCTGGACAACCTGCGCAAGGTGGTGCCCTGTTACTCCAAGACGCAGAAGCTCTCCAAGATCGAGACCCTGCGCTTGGCCAAGAACTATATCTGGGCGCTCTCCGAGATCCTGCGCTCCGGCAAGAGCCCGGACCTCGTTTCATTTGTACAGACCCTGTGCAAGGGCTTGTCCCAACCCACTACCAACTTAGTAGCCGGCTGCCTCCAGCTCAACCCCAGGACTTTCCTTCCCGAGCAGAACCAAGACATGCCGCCCCACATGCAGCCGGCCAGTGCTTCCTTCCCAGTGCATCCTTACGCCTACCAGTCCCCGGGTCTTCCCAGTCCGCCCTATGGCACCATGGACAGCTCCCATATCTTCCACGTGAAGCCTCCGCACTCGTTTGGGGCTACTCTGGAGCCATTTTTTGAAAGCACCCTCACTGATTGCACCAGCCCTTCCTTTGACGGACCCCTCAGCCCGCCCCTCAGCATCAATGGGAACTTCTCTTTCAAACATGAACCTTCCAACGAGTTCGATAAAAATTATGCCTTTACCATGCACTATCCCGCAGCTACTCTGGCAGGAGCCTCAGGCCACGGATCAATCTTCTCTGGCTCTGCCTCTCGCTGTGAGATCCCCATGGACAACATTATGCCCTATGAGAGCCATTCCCATCACGAACGAGTCATGAGTGCCCAGCTCAATGCCATCTTTCACGATTAACCCTTCAAAGCGCATCAGCGTCACCACAGAGAAGGAAACAAATCGACTGTATGTACAGTGACTGACTTGTTTACAAAGGGCAGCCCTTTGGGTACCACTGCTGCGAAGTGCAAATACTCCAAGATTCAAGTGATATATGTATTTATTGTCGTTTCTGCCTTTAGGTGAAACCGGGATGCAAAGTTCCTGTTCACCTTCTGTATTATTTTCTAATAGCTCTTGAAAACTACACTGTAAATGTGGTGTAGGGGGTATTCAGATCGTTTTAATTATCTGATCGGGATAACAAAATCACAAGCAATAATTAGGATCTATGCAATTTTTAAACTAGTAATGGGCCAATTACAAAATATATATAAATCTATATTTTTCAACCAACATTTTACTACTTGTTACCTTTCCCATGCTGAATTTATTTTGTTGTGATTTTGTACAGAATTTTTAATGACTTTTTATAACGTGGATTTCCTATTTTAAACCATGCAGCTTCATCAATTTTTATACATATCGGAAAAGTAGAATTATATCTAATTTATACAAAATAATTTAACTAATTTAAACCAGCAGAAAAGTGCTTAGAAAAGTTATGTTGCCTTAGCACTTCTTTCTTTTCAAATCGCTAACAAAATGCACAGTCCTGGCAATTTCTTTCCCATGAATTTATGTCCCCCCCTTACAATTAGAACCAGATCTCTAATTCTTGAGAGGATATAAGAACGAGATACTTATTTTCTATTAAAACATGTCAATTCAACACATTACTTGCACAAACTTGTATATAAATATTATAAGCAAATGCCAACACCCTTCTAGAATCAAAAGCTGCTTGACTATCACATACAATTTGCACTGTTTCTTTTAAGTCTTTGAACCCCTTTGCATTCCGTAATTTTGAAGAGAATTTGAAAATATTAATGTTTCCAGACAATATAAATGCATGATTTTATACATATTCACACAATCGGTGGTTTGTCACATACTCCTATTATGAATTGGAGCCTAAAACTAATCCGGATGTTAACGTTGGGCTATATATACCTATTGTAGTCAATTAGTACAGTAGCTTAAAACAAATTCAAACCATTTAACCCGTAATTAGAACAATAGCTATTGCATGTACAATGCAGTCCAGAATAAGTGCTGTCTGAAATGTAATGCTGGTTCAACTGGAATCAATCTGTACTGTAATTTTGTTTGTAATCCTGTATATTATGCCTGTAATGCACACTGGGATTTTAGAAACATTCATCCATTTGCAACAACATAGTATTGGACATTTGATCGAATGTTGCATTTCTCTTAATATGTTATTTTTTTCTTAGTGTAAGTAATTCCTATGGGATTATTGTTTTACTTGGATAGCTCATGAAAGGTGCAACATTTATTATTTGTAGAATAAAACGGACTCAAAAGCAAAGTCCTGGATTCTTTCTTTGTTTTTATTTTTTGTTTTGTTTACTGTAAAACTACACTGTTTTGTATTGCTTGTCTAATTGTTTAATTTCAAAGGACATAAATAGAAATGTAGTATAATTTTTTGGGTAATATGAAGATGTCTGAATTTGAGTTTTTAACTTCGGGTTGCTGGTTTTGACTTTTGTGTACTCTTTGTGACTGATGTGACCCTTCGCATTAAAAAAAAAAAAAGACAGAAGTGTTAACATTTGTGGGCTACCAAGAACTCGCAAAATTTGCCTCTACTCTCCATTTTTTAATCCTTGTCACAACACAGCAGGGTTGAGAGTTGGAGTAGATTTCTTTAAACCTCAGGAAGCATCTTCATGTCTCCATCTTCCCTTGGTTTTTAATACTTACAGATTTTCCTGGTGCTCAGTGAGAGCCCTGAGGGAAAGTATACATCTTAGCCATTATTTTCAAATAGAAAGTGATTCAGCAATCACTAATGTAGTTAAAGTGAACCAGTCATTAAAGGATTAATTCTGACTCATTAAGGATTCCCTAAGTGGTACATAAAAAGCGAGTTATCCAAAGTTGTTTGCCCACAATATGGGAAGAATTGACCATTTATGGTCCAACTATTTGTTCATTAGAATGTGCTTCTCCACCAGGGTCTTTTCCCGGCAGCAGGTACTAGCCTACGATTGGCTCCCATGGGCCCCGCCTCTTATGGCCATACCTCTCTTGAGCCATTGGGCAGGCTCTTCCTGAGTTTGGCCCCAGCTCAGAAGTCTCTAGAACTAATTGCTCGCTCCACTCTGGAAAGTCTTGGCTCTCACCTCCGCCAGAGAGGTGGTGGCTAAGAATGAAGTATCTGGAGAATACTATTTTGGCACCATCCCTTCGCCCCAACCCTCAGCAGTGTTTCATTATTCTCCTTAGCAGCCGCACAGTTGTTGTTTTACTCTAACCAAGGCCATGATCCTGACACGACCAGTTCACCAGGCACTGTTCTCCTTCTTTCGAGACATGAAACATATAGTCCTTTAGTTCTTAATCTTCAGTGGCCTCCTGGGGCTGTAGAAATCTACAGACATAAATTGCTGGAGAAACCTGAATAATCTAATGACCATAAACAATCTAGAAATGAAATTATCAACAGGTTTATCACAGACTGGTGCAAATGAAATGAGTGACCATTTAAATGTCTCCTTGAAACACATTGTACAAAAGTCCTTCATCACAAATGGGAGATACTTTATAAAGTGCCTTAAAATGAATCCCAAATGAATGAGCTTTCTTCTGAATGAGTGAAACTTGGCAGGTCTGATCATATTATTATCTCCTATTTCAAAAGGTGCTTTATGGTAAAAACAAAAATCAAAGAACAAAATATTTATATTTGCAATGTGTTTATTGCCAGTCTTTTGGCCTAAAAACAAACACACTGAAAGTTAATTGCCAGGCGAGCTGATTCACTTTGCAGCAACTCAAATTCATTTGGCTGTAGTTGGATAAAGTGTGTTGCTCTGCAGTCTAGAAACTGTTGCTGAGTGAAAAAGAAAAACAATCATTAGAGAACAACTTTTCAAGTACTCCATTGCTCTTTCCTAGACAGAAAAGATAGCTAAATATACTTCTGAATAACCTAAGGGGAAACACTGAATGACAATTTCTAAGACAAAATTTAAAAAAATCTGACCTAGGTTTGCATGCCTCTTGGTTATATGTCTTCTTCTTAAACATAAGGATTCTTCTAGTCAGTCAAGGGGCAACTCACTTACCACCATCTTTTATTCAAAGGCAGGCACAGATGTTCCTTCTGCAGGGGAGATTTTAATTTATGAAAATTATATTGTTTATGCATGAATGCACTCTGCATAACACACAGTATTTCCATGCGATGAGAGAAATACCACAGAACCAGTGCCAATTTCAGGAACATATTCTGCAAATTTAGTCGCTTAAATGTTTAATGAATATTTGGAAGGGATTTTCAAACCACAAGAAACCTTTTTAATTACCTTCTCTTTTTTGCAGTTATTAATAAAATTCAATTCCTCTAACCAATGCAATTTACTTTAAAGGTCTGACTATGCTTTTGAATATTTGTTACCACGGTACTTCAAAAGAAATAATAATTAATAGAACAAAAAAACTAATAAAGACAATAAATTATATATTTTGGTAGATACTCCATTTTACACTTTTTCTTGTGAGTTTTGTTGTTTCTATTAGTGTTTCCCCACTACCATCACCACCCTCAGGCAAGACCAATATATTTTGAGTTATCTTTTCATGGTGCCTTTTCTTATGTTGGTATAATATTTTTTTTCACACTGGAAATCATAATAGGCCAAATCCTGAAGTGCTTATTCAGGGTCTGATTGTTGTACCCCATCAGAGAGTGTTTAAAGAGAAAAAAGTACCTGCACAGTTCTCCTCAAAGATATCACAAAGCTGGTGGGGCTACCCACCATCCTTATGTGGAGTAAGAGGAAAGCATGATTCTCCAGCACATATGGATCCCAGGTAATCAGCAGGTGGTTGGGACCATCTGCACAGGGGCCCTGTGCTTTCATTCCAGCTCTGTGCACTGGTGGCCCTTTCCCTATCTCAGTAACATAGCTCCCTTAGAACAGAATGTTTGGCAGTTGGCAGCTGCCCAAGAAGCCACACTTAAAAGGAGATCACCATCATTCAGGGGGCTTAGTAGAATAGTCTTTTCACCATGATCTTCTTAGGGCTGGTGTGTGGATGGTATTCATGGCCTGACCACTCTTTCCTCATCCCCATCCACTTCTTGCTTTCTCTTCCTGCATGGACCTATGAACCCATCAAAAGCACTCCATAGGCTCTGGGATAAGTAGGATCACTGCTGCAGAGGTGGCTGAGCCCCCCCATTGTGCTTGGGAAGGATGTGATAGATGGGTGAAGGATTATAATTGGGAACCTCAGATTTAATCAATACTTACTTCATTGACTTCAAACAGTTGAGTAAACCACTAAATGATAACAATGTATGATCTCAGAGGCTAGTAACAGGGCAATAAATATTCTAAACTCAATCTTGGCATAAATATACCAGCCATTAAAACAAAGCTTTTTTAATTAAAAAGAAAAACAACTTTCAATCACCCAACACAAGTTTAATGTAAAATAAGTTAGAGTTGGTGAACTCCTAGCTATATATTGCTTTCACTGTTCTAAAAATAAAGGATTTGAAGTGCCTCAGATACTAAATTTTGAAAAGAGGGGGACTTTTGTTAGGATAGTATATAACTGCCATAAGGAACCCTACCAAACAATTTAAATAATTATAGAGCCAAATGCTGCTTATCTTATTTATGCAGTCCTTACTCATTCCTTATTCAGGAAAAACTCACAGAAAACAAATCTGCCATAGTGGGAATTTTGCACGACAGAGTCTGGAAAAGAACTGCAGAATTTGGTCCTTGTGTTTTTTATTTAAAAAAAGTATAAATATGTTTAGTTTTTAGCTATCAAGCTGGGTTGTCTTAAAAGGTTAAAATGTACATTTAAAAATGGTCTAAATACATTATTTAGCTAACAGACATATTACAAAGAGTTTAAGATATATTAATGTGGCTTGAAATGATGGGTTGAAGAACTGTTCTGTATAAATGTGTACATAAGTGTTTTTTAAATAATTAAAATACATATTTAACAAACTGTCAGAAGCAAGGCAATTGAAAATTAAGGCTGATGTTGCTCTTTAAGCATTTCTTTTATGTATTTAGGTTGCCTATGGGGTGTGTTAAGCATAGAATATCAGTCCTGATTTGCAATTTCCTGGCCTGAACCAGTTTGCATCACAGACTTAATTGCATGTAAGATAAAATAAAGTATAAGTCATTGTGGTCTACATTCTGGTGAGAGCAGGACAAAAACCAGAATTCTGATTATAGTGTTATTGTACATTTTTAACATAACATGTCAAACTTAATGCAAAGAAGAAATAAAATGCCACTCTGGCCCATGCATCCTTTTTTCATCTTACTTCATCCATATTATATCTTCTTTTGTTTGTCTTGTTTTCACCAATCTTCCAACTCTCTCACTTTTCAAAATTACTTTTGCTTTGTATTGCCTTCCAGTTGCCTCTTGTAACTGTTCAATCTTCCCCATTTCTTCTTGTTTTTCTCTTTGCAGCCATTTTCATTCTTTGCCTTTTTTCAAGTTTCCTTTGTCCTTCAGAGCTTCAAACTCTCTCTCTCTCTCTCTCCTTGCCCCCCTCCCTCTTCCTTGATCTACCTTTCCTGTGATAGGACACCAATAAAGCTCACCAATAAAGCTCACCCACAGAAAAGGTTTCTACTGCTAGAGTTCTCAATAGTATTTCACGCTATATCAATCTTAGAATTTTAGAAAAAGCTGAAGCTGATGTTTGATATTTCTGATTTAAAATCAAGACAGAAAAAATTAAAGTGTCTGGGTTGAAACAATATTGAAAACTGTAGGTACACGGACTACTTTAGACTTTAGGTTCTTCTCTAGAGTAAACATTCTTGAGGGTACATACTTAAAAAAAAAGGTGATGCTCCAGGTTTAAAAATCCACAGCATAGTACGTACTTTACACACTGGGCCTACAATTGTAACAAAGAGTGGTCATAGCCAGAAAAATGTGCAAGCCAGTGATGTGCTTCCAATGTCTAAATCCAGGGTCTTCCAGAAATTAATCTCTCTTAGCTTCTGATACAGTCCAGCAGCCAGCAGTTTTCAATTTCACTCTCCAGTCACAACCTGGTAATCAACACTTATTGATTCCTAACAGCACTTTCAATCCTCTCCTAGTTCTGATTTTTCTTCCCTGAGTCCAGCATCTGACAATCCCTCACCAGTCAAAAACTGGTCATCCAGATTATCCTCAGAGCTGACCATCATCTCTGTGGCCCTTTTCTACTTACAAACTTCTTGCTGGGAGAGGACATGTGATATGAACTTCTCCATCTCTTGATGGTTGTTCCTCCTCCATTCTTTCCCCCAAACTGCTGCTATCCCTTAATGTTCTTCCCCTCTTCTCCTACCAGGAAGTTGTCCCAACTTTTTTCTTCCCTCACTTGGCAAAGTTCTTCAGGGAAAATGTTTCTGGCCCTTTTCCTGCTCTCTCACATGAGTACAGCAAAAGAGATAGAGCTTCCTACAGCAGGGGAGGGGTAGCTCTGGTGGAAGAAGGGTTGTCAGCTTTCCCAGTTTCCTGCTACTCCTCTTCTCTCCTTGTTAGCGTCTTCTCTGGTTTTGCCTCTCCTATTACCAGCTGCTACCACCTCCTGCCCTTTCTGCTGCTTTGCTCCATGTGTGAGTAGCAGGGGAAATGAAACCAATCTGATTCAGTTCCAATGGTCCTACGTATTACAAGTACAACAGAGAAGCAATAATAGGTGACTACTGAGTTTCAAACATAACGGATAACTTATGTAAAATATAGCACAAATCTATTTTTAAAGGACATCATTCAACAATGTTTTATTCATGGTGCAACATCATACTCAGTACAAAATCATACATTTGAATCACAGTGCATGATCTTTTGCACAATTATTGCTGAAATAAGGGGCAAAGTGTGTCCTCCATTTACTTGATGGAAGTGCATTGTGGGACATTAAATACAATAACTGATAACAGATCATCTTTAAAGTGATGTACATTCCTTAATATAAAGACTGCCAGTCTTTTTAAACATAGAAAATAACCAACATTTTAACATGAGGCTCCCGTGTAGCCCCTCTAAAGCCCTTCCAGGCAGCAGGAAAAAGTCATCTGAAGATTTTTTCACCAAATCCATCTGTGGTTATGTTCTGCAACTTACCTCCTTATCTATCCGCATTGCTCTAGGCTTCCCTACACTCATTGGTTTATTGTCACAATACTAACATGCCTATTTGCAATAGGAGGACACACATGACAAGTTACAGAATCTTTGAGCAACTTGCAACAGTATTCTTACTACCTTATCCATATTTCTGGTAGCAGTGAGCAGCATGTCTCCCACATGTTGCTGACCATGCCACAATCAGAAATAGCCATGGGCCTCACCTCCACACCTAGGACATCCTGGGAGATCTGCAGAAAGCCAAGACTATAGTGTGGAGACCTTGTACCTTTGTATTCAGTCTGGAGCCTGGTGGCTTCCCTCCATTATGGACATAACCAAGCTGTTGCTGTCTCTTGGATCTCCAGGAGAGGAGGTCTTGGTGGAAGATGTAATTTGGTATTACCTTTTCCCTGGACTCTCCAGCATGCCTCTTCTCCCCAGCAAGATGGGGATGACATGTCCTGCTCAGTCTCAGACCCCTCTCTCAACTCAGATCCCAAATCTGCAGAGAGACTTTTGTGCTATCCAGAGAAGCAGGAACAGGAATATGTAGGCAACTGAGGTCCCTTCTACCAAGGAGAGGAGAGATCCAAATGGGGAGGTTTAGAAGATCGATCCAGACCATAGCTAAAATCTACTGAAAGGCAGATCTATATCAGTGCCAGGTGGAAATGATTATAGTCAGTATGTATAGAAAAACTCTTCAGTTGTGACAGCTAATCTATGAATTGATATTATACATCTGAATTTAAAAATATTTTTATACACCAAATTGATTAAGTATATTGGAAATCCATGTATTATGCATAGAATAACAGTTGTCTTGGGAGAAAATACCAGCCTAGAATTTACTCAAAGGTTTTGATAATGGAGTATTTATTAATGGCAGCAGAGGCCAATAACATCTAATGTTTCCTCTAAGGATTTCCTCTGCTACATACATTACGTATATATTTAATTTTATTCTTTTATGTTTTTAATCTATTTAGTTAAAAATATTAAGTTATTGATTTACTATCACCTTAAAGTAAAATTAATACAAGGCTATTACAACTTTCACTGATGTCAGTTGAAGGGTATTACAAGTCTCTTGGGAACTGTAATACTCTTTCACTGATGTCAGTAAAAACTGTAATACCATTCCACGGACACAAAGGAGTTATCAGAAATAAACTGGCATTTATTATTTGAGATATACTGTGTAGGCTAATAAGTGGTTCCAGAGACAAATAAAGATTGCTGAAGCAGTTAATATAGAGCATAGAGCCTGAAAGTTGATGTACCTATTCTTATTTTTATCATATATTGTACTTTACCTTCTAGTTAATCATTTAACTTTCCTTCTAAGTGACATCAGTGAAAATACATTAAAGCTCTCATTGCTGTCAAATAACTGATACAGGTTTTATTGGTTCATCTACTGTTATAGTTGTCAGAATAATACTCTGGAAAGTATATTTGGTCTGCAGTTTTTTATCCTGCTATACCAACTTCTGGCATAAGTTCTGTTTAAACAAAAGACAGATATCTCCAAATTTTCTACATAATGTCAACCTTTTGCATTTTATTTTGTTATTTCGCAAAGTATATAGATTCAAACAGAGAAGATCCACATGGAAAAAATATTTGGTACAACTTACCAAATAAAAAAGAAGTCAGAATAGGTCCCTTATTGCTAAGAGTTTTAAGCAAGCAGAAGTTTTATATGATTAGATATTTGTCCCTTGTAAAATAATCATTGTTTAAACAAACTTTTAATTATTTGTTATAAAATATGGTAATATACTACTGTATTTTTATTTATTTTTATATTATAATTATATATATATATAATTTTATATTATAATATTTATTATATTTATTTTTTTCAAATTTCATGTACAAGTACTGCACTTAAAATATTTTTCACAGAAAGGTTGACATGATGATCCTATAACAGCAGAATAGTGGTCACTGGTGGAGAACTTGCTGTTTATCATTCTTGACCTGTAATTCTTTTCCTAAAATCTCTATCTGTACTTTTTATGTAAACAAAATATGTTAAAGCCAAATTGTGCCATCAGATATGCACACACAAGTCACAATCTGAAACAATTATACATTAATCTTCAGACAGACAAGCATTGACATATTTTCTCTTTTATTAAGAAAGTGCTGATATGACAGGTCTATTATTACATTGTCATGTATGATGGCAATCCTGAGAAAAATAATAATAATAACCATACTGTGTTCTGACAATTGTGATTGTATTCCAATTATCCATGAAGGGACAAATGAAATCTAATTTCCCAGTCCCACAATTTCCTATTTTTGGTAACACTGGTGCATGCCGTGATGGGAACCCTACCATTGATAAGGCTTCTGTGGATGCCAGGGTTTTCACATCATAATTTTGGTGTGCTCCAAGCAGCTTTAGGGAACAAGGATGAAATCCTGGCCCCATTGAAATCAATGGCAAAATCCGTATTGACTGCACAAGGGCCAGAATTTCACTCATTTCAAATGACTCCACCACCTTGTTTACGTTACTCCAGCATATTGCTATCAATGGTGGTGTTGAATTGGTGTAGAAATGGTGGGAAATGTTTGCCTAAAACACAGCCCTTCAGATCTATGTTTGGTGGCTGACACTCAGTCGATCCTAGAGAAAACTAGTTTTGAGTATAACTTTTTGTTAATAAAAGTTGTAACAAAAGGGTCATCAGGAACTGTTCTGAACATCATGTGAGCTGGTCAGCCAGCATAATTGGTATTACATAGTAATAATGTTTTGCAATTGCACAGGGCCCTTTTTGTGAGAATCTCTCTGCAAACATTTGCTTATCTCCTCTTCATACAGCATTGCTAAGTCCAGCCATTCAAAAATCACGAGTCAGCTCTCCCAAATCATAAGAGTGTCTTAACAAGCCATGATTTGTGTGTGTGTCTCTCCCCTCAGAAAGGTATTTTAAAATGAACCCAAATCCACCCAGATTTGAATCTTTACACTGCACGCTGATCACCTGTGTAAGCTTTTCTCTGCAGCCACGAGGGCCAGAAACTTTTTTAAAAATGAAAACCAACATTCTTATGTATCGCATGACCCCAGGAGCTAGGTCTTTAATACAAACTACAAATATTGCCAGGCTTGAGAAAAAATTCTGAGAGCTGTTTGCTATTTATTTATTTAGGAAAACAAGCTTACAAGTTCCCTGCCATGTAACTACCAGAAACAAAACAGACCTTCCAACCCCTAAACTTTTGTTTAGAGAGACATTATACACGACCATAATCATCAGACCTTTCGGTGCAACCGGGTGTTACCGTATTACAACATGTCGTTCCTGGTGATTTTAGTAA
This sequence comes from Caretta caretta, assembly GCF_965140235.1. Lineage (NCBI taxonomy): Eukaryota > Metazoa > Chordata > Testudines > Cheloniidae > Caretta > Caretta caretta. The sequence continues at coordinate 47,256,401 of NC_134216.1, read as the reverse complement.
GTGGAGTGAAATCTCCACGCAGAGGTAAAAGAGCGAGAGCACCAGCAACACTTGTAACAGGGGTGCGAGGGGCTGAGGCTCAGGGGATGATCCTGCTCCCATTGACTTCTGCGTGCCTCTCCAAACAACCTGGGCAAGCTCACAGCAAAGGGCCTGATCCTAGTAAAGGCACCTCAGGCTTCGCATGTGCTACGGCCAAGGGACCCCTGCCCCACGCCGCCAGCAGCGGTCAGTGGGGGCGGCATCCAGCCCTTTCCTCCTTCAAGGAGGCGGGCCTGTAGCGAAGGCTGCGCAGCAGGCACCCAGCGGAGTAAGGATTCCGACAGGCTCCACCCGCCATTCCGCGCGCGACCCTACGGACGGCCGCTAACGGGCACGGCTGGAGGGCGCGCGCGCGCCCGCCTCCCTCCGCCGCCGGCCGGCTCGCGCCCTCTCACAGGATGGGCGGGGGAGAGGAGCCGCTGCCTTGGCAGCAGCCGGGACGCGGAGAGTCTCTCGCCTCAACTTGGCTTGGAGGGTGGCGCCGCCATGCTGGGGGCCGAGACCCCTTTCCCCCGCCCCAGGAGAGAAGCTTGGCCCGAGCTTGTGGAGGACCCTTCGCCGCCGGGGAGCGGGGCGGAAGACTCGGCTGGGCAGGGGATTGCCGCCACCACCTCTTCCTTCTCCTCCTCCTCCTCCTCCTCGATGTGGGGGGAGGGGGAGGAGGAGGAGGAGGAGAGGCGGGGGGCGCCCCCCCTGGACAGACACCCCCCGCGCGGTGGGGAGGCGGCCGGGGGCGAGGAGGAGCCGCTCCTTAGGGGCATCTTCCAGATCGGGAAGAGGAGCTGCGACGTGGTGCTCAGCGCCAGGCAGCTCAGGTGGAGCCCCATCCAGCCCGAGAGCCGCGGGGGTGAGTGAGGGGAGCAGGCTGGGGGGAGAGGGGGCAAGAGGGGGCGGACCCTGCTGCTGCTGCTGCTGCTGCTGCTGCTGCTTCAATGCACCCCCACCAGCCTTCAATGTGCTGTCAAGGAGAAGGTGGTTCGGGGCTGGCATATTCCCCTCTCCAACCAAAACTGACGGATAAGTCTCCAACTTGTTACCGGAAATGATCCGGCCCCAAGCACCATCCCACCCTGATGGCGCATGGGGGACTGTGCATCGCCCCTGGTTTGCTCCTTTAGTTGGTCTTGTTTTGAACACTTGCTAAATTGATTGAGGACAGTTCAGGCAGGGAGGGATCAGGGACGCCTGCAAGCCCTACAAGGGGCTGAGCAGCCACAGGGCAGAGAGCAGCAGCGGGAGGAGGTAGTTGTCAGAGTATGTTGGCTACATACATATTAAGTTACTATAACAACTAAGTCATCACTAAAGTACCACTTGCCCCTTCTGGAGAGTGCCAAACCTTTGTGTTCAGTTTTTGGACCAGTATCACTTTATGCTTCTGTGGCTATTTCCTTTTTTGCCAGACCACAAATTTTACCGATGAAAGGAGGACAGTTTGCATCAGATGAAATTTTCAGAACAAAACTGCTGAATTTCGAGTAGAAGAGGGCTTTTTGCTGTGGTTCCATCTTACAAATCAGTTTATGGAAATTGAAAGCTTACTTAAAACATGATTACAGTAAATGAGTTAAAAGAGATAATTACTGGCATCACTCTCCACTTTAAATCTGTGCCAGCAATAAAAGAGGGGAATTTAATTAAATAAGGTTATCAAGATCTCAAACCTAAAACCAAGTATCTCTGGGCAGTTTTTCATTTTTATTATAGTATATAAACACTATGGAAATATGAAATAGTGTGTCTTACAGCTTTTAGCCATAGGCAGAATAGTAAAAAGATTTTTATTGATTCTGCAGCATCAGTTTTTTGCACGGCTTTTGAGCTGTGCTCCGGCTCTGCTCCAGCTCCAGGCAAAAACCTGCAGCTCCACTGCTCTGGAGCTGCTCTGCGCTCCAGCTCCAGGCTCTGCTCCAAAGCCCTGTTTTTTTGCCTTTTAATCTAAATGACAGCTGTATATATGTTATATAGTAATTTCTTGTGAGATGTGTCTAAGTTTTAGGGTGAGGTTTGTGGATCAAATCCTGCTCCACCTACTCAGCTGAGTAGTTCTTCATATTTTGAATGTGAGTAAAGCAAACAGGATTTAGCTCAATGTCTTTATCTCAGGGTTTTGTGTCAAACTCCTTGATATTTATTACAGTGCAATTGGAAAGGCAACAGCAAAAGAAATTAAGCTCCAGCAAGTTGTCCTGATAAAACAGTCTTCAATGAGCAAAGCTGTTGATTGAGTAAAACAAAATTTGTTTTACAAAAGATTTTACAAAGGGAATTTTTTCAAATATCTGCATGTTCTTAATTCAGAGTTACAGATAAGTATATGTTTTTCCAGCAACCTGCCTCTTTCAGCAATTGCTAAATCATAATCTCTGCTCACGTCTTCTCCAGGGTGTCCGAAGTGGGACTCCACTGTACTTATCTTTTAGAGCTGGGTCTCCAGCAGAAGGCAAATGGTATGTTTAATAAATGCAGAGAGGTGCTTATTGTATGAGAGAAATGGCACAAAATCCATACTACTATGATCAGATTATTGCTGTGGCATAACCAACTCATGCATACCTAAAAGCTATACCAAAGGAATTTTGTGTTCATCTGTAAAAAGGAACTTTGAGACATGGTAATGCCACCAAACAATCCTGTTTCTCAGGGTTCCCCCAATCACAACAGCGCAAAACTGTATGATACTCCTGGGGCATATGACTGTGCACATATGTAGTCCAACATGTCAGGCTGCATCTCAGGACTCTTCAAAGTTGTCTGGCCTCTGTTTATTCACCAAATCATCACCATCTGAACATGGTGCCCTTGTGAGTACTGACTTCACTACATTGGTGGACAGACCCCCTCTGTGTTTGTATTGGAGTTCCCTTTGTCTGCTATCAGCCTTTGCTGACGCTGGTGATGAACACATCTGCCGTGTGATGGGGAGCTCATTTGGGTCCCCTCTGAACTCAAGGTTTGTGGTCCTCAAGGATCTCCTATCTTCATATCCATGTCAGAGAGCTAAGGGCTGTCTACCTCATCTGTCAGGCTTTCCTATTTCGTGTCTAGGGAAAAAGCCTGTTTGTTCTTACAGACAACACTGTGGTGATAAGAAAAGGAGTACTTGTGGCACCTTAGAGACTAACCAATTTATTTGAGCATGAGCTGTAGCTCACGAAAGCTCATGCTCAAATAAATTGGTTAGTCTCTAAGGTGCCACAAGTACTCCTTTTCTTTTTGCGAATACAGACTAACACGGCTGTTCCTCTGAAAACTGTGGTGATGTGTGTTTTACCTCAACAGGCAGTGGGGAGCTCACTCTTTTCTGCTTTATCAGGAAGCAATTCACCGATGGAACTTTAACTGAACTTGTAGTGTGAGTCTCAAAGCCTCTTACCGTCCAAGGGTGCAGAATGAGCCGGTGGACCACCTAAGTAGATAATTTCCAAGCTACCATGAGCGGTCTCTCCACCTGGATGTAGCCAGATGAATTTCCAGCAGTGGGGGACTCCCCAGATAGACCTGTTTGCAAAGAAAGCTGTCAGGAAATGCCAACAGTTCTGCTCCCTACAAAGCCACAGTCCTGGTTCCATCACAGATACTTTCCTGCTGCCCTGGACAAACAAGCTGTACTACACTTTTCCCCCAGTCCCACTCCTACACAGAGTGCTGCTAAAGATCAAACAGGACCAGGCCTAAGTTATATTAATAGCCCCAGCGTGGCCTCCCCTTTATTGGATCTGTCATTGGCAGCTCCAATTTCACTCCCATTGCACTCAGACTTGATCTGCTAAGATCATGGTTGACTGCTCCATCCAAACCTACGGGCCCTTCATTTAGCAGCTCTTGGTCAGAACAAGTTTTCCGTGCATTATTAAATAGTGGAAAGCCCACTATCAGAGCTGTTTACGTGTCAAAATAGAGGCACTTTCCTATTTGGTCATGTCAGATTGGGGTCTCCAGTGCAGTTCTCTATCCAGGATATACTGGATAATCTCTTGCACCTAAAACAGGTCTGTTAAGGTCCAATTGGCAGCAGTATCAGCTTTCCAGCCACATGTGGATAACAGTTCTATATTTTCTAATGACTTGAAGGGCTGGAAAGATATTACTTTAAAATAAGGGAACCTATAACCCTGGCACTTGAATCTAGTTTTGTCCAAGCTCAAGGGCCATTGTTTGAGGCTCTAGTTCCTTACTTCACCTACTGCCAAAGGTGGCTTTTCTAATAGGTAGCACTTCAGCCAGAAGAGTGGCTGAATTGCGTGTTCTGACATCTGAACCACCTTGTACAATTTTTTTTTTTAAGGATAAGGCGTACTTGCGGCCTCATCTGAGATTTCTCTCTAAAGTAGTATCTGACTGTCATATTAAAGAGTTAATTTATTTACCTATGTTTTACCCCAAACCACATGCCAATAAAGAGGAGTAACATCTGCAAATTGTACGCATTAGAAGAGAGCTGGCTTTCTACATAGACAGAACTAGTTTCATTTGTTAACCCAACTGTTTGTGGCCGTAGCAAACAGAATGAAACGTCTCATGATCTGTTCACAAATAATTTGGTCTTGTATAGCTTTCTGCATGTGTTTGTTATGATCTGGCAGGCATTTCCCCACTAGGCAAACTGACGCCATGTTCCGCAGGATCACAAGCAGCCTCAATGGTGTTTTTTGTGTAAGTTCTTATCCAGGACATTTGGAAAGTGGCAACCTGGTCTTCAGTTTATACCTTCTCGTCCCATTATGCTTCTGCTGAGTACTCCAGAGAGAATGCTAAATTTGAATGAGTTTTACTCCAGTCTGTGTACTTCAATGAACTCCAATCCCTCCTCCTTCATTACAGCTTGTAAGTCACGAAGAGTGGAATGCACACATGCAATCACTCGAAGAAGAAAAAATGGTTACTAACCTTTTGTAACTGCTGATCTTTAATATGTGTTGCACATGTCCATTCCATGACTTGCTGTCCTACTCCAGAGCTGTCTGTCAAGAAGGGACTGAGGGAACTTGGGGGCAGCTGGGCCTTCTGTATTGGCACTCAGTGGCACGCATCAGCAGAGGGCTCTGGAGCTGCCTTGATGGGTACCACTGAGGGGAAAATGTCTAGCAATTCTGCATGTGGGCACACGGACACAAAGAGTCAAATGGACATGTGCAACACATCTTGACAAATAACAGTTAGAAAAGGTTAGTGACTTTTTTTTTTTCCCAGCAGATGTGCACTTCATTTCACTTTAGGGTTGGTTGATCTTTTCCTTTTGTTTTAGATCTCCATGAACATGGCCAGGAAATCCTCTAGTATTTTCAGTTATGGAGTTCTTTCCAGGTGGATTTGAGAGAGGCTGCTCTGCTAGCTCTCTTAGGATCCAGGCCTTTGCTGCAGCATAAAAGGTTTTTCAGTGGCGTTTCACCTCCTCATAACCAGGCTCTTTATGGTAATCTTACTTTAGGCCACCTATTAAGTTACCCATTTGCCTTTGGAGCCTAAATTTACTGCTAAGTATCCTTTGTGTTTGGACTCATCCTGCCACTCTACATTTGTTTGAGGAAAGCAGTTTTTCTGCTATCAGTCACCTCAGCCCAGAGAGTCAAAGTACTTACAGTTCTGACTTATGATAACTCTGTACCTCATGTTCCACATGGTAAAGTAGTTCTCCAAGTATGTTCCAGTTTTCTCCCCAGTGTGGTCCCAGTCGTCTGCCTTAGCTAGGAAATCTTACTGACCAACTTCTGTTATAAACAGAAGACCAGATAAGAGGCCCAGTGGCATTTCCTGGACATCCATTGAAAACATAGTCTTCCTTTCCTGAAGTGAAGGGAGCTTTCCATGTTAGCCCTGGGGTTGCTGTCCTCAGGAGGTGGTCAGCTCTCCTCAGTGGGCTTCCATTGGTCTGTTTCTAAGAACATAATAATGGCCATATTGGGTCAGACCAATTAACCAGAAAGCCCACTATCCTGTCTTCTGACACTGGCCAGTGCCAGATGCTTCAGGGCAATTTCAAGTGATCCGTGACCTACCTTGTACAGTTTCAACTTCTGGCAGTTGGAGGTTTAGGGATATCTGGAGGATGGGGTTGTGTCTCTGGCCATCTTGGCTTCTCCTCTCCTGTCACTTTAGCCTATCCTTTCTTAGCTTCTCTATAGTTACTCTGTGTCCTTGGTTACTGCTAGTCAGACCCATTTTTCCATACTGATAGGCATAACAGAAAATCAGATTTCTTACCTTGTCAGTTGTTTTTAGTGATATAACAGTACCAGAATGGACACCCTCTCAGGATGTTGCAGTGGGAAATTGGCTCTGACAAAGTGACTGATCAGGATAGTGTGGTCTAACCATAATTTTTCCCCAGTTCTGGAAATTGTCTGTTGGTGGAGGAGGTAGAATGAGGTGCCCAGACCCTGCCCTGGTTGGCTGTTACTTTCCTGACTGAGAGAGAAAAGGAGGGCTCACCTATGTGTCAATACTGGTGTTACCACATCAGGGAAAATAATTGATGAAGAAAGGGGAAAAAACTTATTTTTCCAATGCTGATCAATATATAACCTGAGATAGTATAGCTGCTCACGCCTGAGCAGCACTTCAAAATCATAGAAAAGAAAGAAAACTAATTGAAGAATAGATTTAAAAATTCGCGGTGTGGGGCTATTTGAAAACTTTGAAGATTTATAATACTTTTTCCCAACAAAACCTAACAAACAGCTAAAGTGAAATTTAATACTTATGAAAGATACTGGATTAACAGCACTGGAAATGGGAGTCACTTGCATATTAGAATAGCTACAGCACCAGGAATGGCAAGCTTTCCCGAGCTGTTCTCCCAATATATCTTTTCCTTATCCTGGGAAGACTCTTTGTAGTTGAAAGGACTTTATTCTTGATGTCACTTTCATTCTTGGGCCCCTGTCTTGAGACTGCCAACAAGAATTTCAATTTGTGGCAATTTTGGTGCTTGTCACCTAGGAAATTGGACTAGATGACCTTCTGGGGTCCCTTCCAACCCTTATATTCTATGAAATGGACAAAGATTGCCAACTGATTCAACATTGGCCATGGGTCTAAAACTTTCAGTATCTGTAGATGTGGGGGCTTCTGATAACTAAAGATAATTTTGGCATGTTTCTTCATTCTTGAAGACCTCTGGGCACATCTAAAAATGTGTGGAATCAAATAATTTATATTAGCATGTAACTAAGGTACCTGGAAAAAGAAAAGGAGTACTTGTGGCACCTTAGAGACTAACCAATTTATTTGAGCATGAGCTTTCGTGAGCTACAGCTCACTTCATCGGATGCATACCTTGGAAACTGCAGCAGACTTTATATATACACAGAGAATATGAAACAATACCTCCTCCCACCCCACTGTCCTGCTGGTAATAGCTTATCTAAAGTGATCATCAGGTGGGCCATTTCCAGCACAAATCCAGGTTTTCTCACCCTCTGTAGCTCACGAAAGCTCATGCTCAAATAAATTGGTTAGTCTCTAAGGTGCCACAAGTACTCCTTTTCTTTTTGCGAATACAGACTAACACGGCTGTTACTCTGAAACCTAAGGTACCTGGAGAGCTCAAAGCAAATATTTTTTATAATACTGAACAATATGTTTTTGTAGAAAGTTTTAAAAAACTGTAGAGGAATGTTTTTAAAAGCATAATAAGAAAAAAAAAGAGATATCAAAACAACAACAAAAGAGTAAGTCGTTAGTAATAAATGACTTAGAATTAATTCCAAGTACATAATAGTCTGCTGCCAAAGCTATTTAGGAACAGATGTGGGTGAAATAGATACCAGTAGTCTGTTCGGGATATTAAGGTAAGACATCTGTCAGTCTATTGGGTAGTCAAGAATAATGGAAATAGGAATAACACCAAAAATGGCCTATAACAAAATGTGAATTATTGAAGTTATTAGTTGATTTGATTTTGGCTGCTAATATAAAGAGAACATTTTCTTTAATATTTGAACTAGTGGGTTATCTGGTGTCCAAATACAAATGTGATAATATATTCAAGTGGTGGACATAAAAATGAGTAATACTAGATACATCTGACAAAGTCAGCTTTGTATTACATGGTTTAATTTTCATTTTTAAAATTATCTGAATATCTTTAGCAGTTTCACACATTCTAAACTTTAAAGACTCAGCTATTTCCTGAGAGAAACAAAACAGGATTTTATATTAGTATGTCTTCTCTATATCCTTTTTGTTTAATAATGTATAAATATTCATCTGCTTCTTTCTGCACATGAACATTAATTTGTGAGACTATTTTTATAAGATGGAATGTGCTGATAAATTATAAGACAAATGTTCATCTTTTGTTATCTTTTGCCACTTTCAGACATTACTTCTTTTATTTTCTTAAGTGTAGGAGCAGAAATTGAGTAGAATTAATAAACTTTGAGTGCATGCTGGTGCTTGTGTCTAGTTTGTGCATACATTAAATTTTTCTGCATACAGGCGCGCGAGAGAAAAGTGAAAAAAATATAAATACAAATTTCTGTATTGGACCCTGGTCGTGCAAACATACATGTGCTTAAGTTAGTGAGTTGGGAATATTCATGCTTTAAATTTAAGTGCTTTAAGTTTTAAATTTAAGCATGTGATAAGGGCATGCAAGGTTGGGTTCCGAGTGCTATTTGGGTTTCAAACAGTAGTGTCCTCATAATAGTTGCATTTCAAACAATGCAAGGGAAATCTAATTTGTAGGAATTTTTTCAAAACATAGAAATAGTTCTAGTGGACTTAGGTTTAAAACAACTCCTCCTCCCCACCTCCAAATGCCTCCCTTTTTGTTTTTATGAAATTTAAATCTTGGACAAATATTAAATTGAGTGTTTTTCTGCACTAAGGAATTATTAGACTTAAATATCTGTAAGCCTTGTAAATAGAAAGATACTCTCATTGTAACGCTGTAATTGAAGTCATGACTTGCCACTGGCACTTCCTTTGTGAGTGTTTGTGTGTGCATATAAGGGTGGAGAATATCAGTCATGAGTATGTGGAGAGCCAGAATGTGAGTTCAATGTTGGATAACAATCTCTACGTGAAAGAGTAAATGTACACAAATCAGATGTCAAGAATTATAACATTCATAAACCAGTCGGAGAACACTTCAGTCTCTCTGGTCACGTGATTACAGACATGAAAGTCGCTATTTTACAACAAAAAAACTTCAAATCCAGACTCCAGCAAGAAACTGCTGAATTGGAATCCATTTGCAAATTGGATACAATTAACTTAGGCTTGACTAGAGGCTGGGAGTGGCTTAGTCATTATGCAAGGTAGCCTATTTCACCTTGTTTTTTCCTACCCCGCCCCCCAGACGTTCTTGTTAAACTCTGGATTTGTACTGGAAATGGCCCACCTTGATTATCATACACAATGTAAGGAGAGTGGTCACTTTGGATAAGCTATTACCAGCAGGAGAGTGAGTTTGTGTGTGTGTGGGGGGGGGGGGGTGAGAAAACCTGGATTTGTGTTGGAAATGGCCCAACTTGATCATCATACACATTGTAAGGAGAGTGATCACTTTAGATAAGCTATTACCAGCAGGAGAGTGGGGTGGGAGGAGGTATTTTTTCATGCTTTGTGTGTATATAATAAGATCTTCTACACTTTCCACAGTATGCATCCGATGAAGTGAGCTGTAGCTCACGAAAGCTTATGCTCAAATAAATTGGTTAGTCTCTAAGGTGCCACAAGTACTCCTTTTCTTTTTGCGAATACAGACTAACACGGCTGTTACTCTGAAACCTGCTTTGTACAGAGTGTGTTTTGGCACTTCAGTGTTTGTCAAAATATGTTTATCAGCATTTCAAAACTGTTTGAAGAAATCCTGCGTGAAATCCTGACTGTACTGAAGTTAATGGCAAAATTGTGACTTAGAATCATAGAATATCAGGGTTGGAAGGGATTTCAGGAAGTCATCTAATCCAAACCCCTGCTCAAAACAGGACCAATCCCCAATTTTTGCCCCAGATCCCTAAATGGCCCCCTCAAGGATTGAACTCACAACCCTGGGTTTAGCAGGCCATTGTTCAAATCACTGAGCTATTCTGTATGCATGCATGCATTCACGCACACACTCACTCAACCATCCACCCACCCTCTGATGCTCTCTTGGTTGAACTGTGGCCCTTACTGGAATGGCATAGGATCAAGGAAATAGGCAATACCAGTCTGCATAGATAAACTCAAATGTTGCAGTAGAAGTTGCTATTTTACTTGTAAGTGAGAAAGCTTTGCTCTTTTTTTTCCAAATATTTTTTTCTTTATTGTGCTACCAAAGCCGACAACTTCAAATAGTTGGAGCTTAGTCCTCTCATTCTGATTTTTCCACTCTGCCATGCCAAGAATCAGAACGGAGGTGCTCTGCACTGTGGTCAGATCGTCCTGTGCACTAATTGTTTCTGGGACTCATCAGAGTTTCCAACTCATTATTTCCTAGGAGTGGAGAAGTTGCTTTCATTGGTGGAACAGGTAATGGAGTTCAGTCCCATGGAATCTCCTGATCTTGGGAGATGCACTGGAAGCCAGGGCCATCTTCATGGAGGGTCTGTGCTTCCACATAGCTTCCCAGCCCCTTGCTCACTAATACAGTATAGCAGTACCTTTCTACCTTCCAGTACCGCTGAACCATCATCTCTGTGTGCGTGCATGAGAGAAGAGTGTTTCACTGTATGATGTTGTTATGATGTAAGTTAATGCTGATGGGGTCAGCAAATAGCTTATAACCGGAATCCTGATTTACTTGAGGGAAAGGGGGAACAATGCAGCTATCCATGGTCCTACCTTCACCCTGCCAGGTGTGCTTTTGCTTGCTCTTTTCACTGAAATGAGGGGAGCTCAGATTGTGGCCAGCATGTGTTACATAGTAAGTATCATAAAGCATTTTTAAAAATGTTACTTTGTGCCTTACATCAGAGGGTCTGAAACAGACTTACAGTCAATTAGTTAAACTCCATTGCATCCCTTTGAGACGAATAAGTATTAGATTATTTTTACAGGTAGGTAAATTGAGGGGGGGGGGAAGAGATTGGTTGGGGTGGAGGAGTTAGTTTCACTTCAATTGCTGCAAACTAATGGTTTTGTCTATTAATTTTGGAGGAGAATCCTTCTGACAAATGCTAATCAATCTTTCATTATTTTCATTATTTAAAAGAACCTGTGGGCCGAAATTTACCTTCCATTATATTAATTACATCTCCATTGAGTTCAACAGTGTCTTGCCTGAAGTCTTATAGCTAACAAATAGGTTCTAATCCTGACTCCATCACAGAAGCTGTAAATTAAGGTCATTGGTAACTCTAATGATGAAGTCAATTAGATTCACATGAATGGATTTGTTTCTTAGCTATTTCCAAATATTTCTGAATGGCCATATCATTCTGTGCTGGGGATTTTAGTTTTTAGGATTATTGAAGGCCTGGACCTTCTGTGTGTCTACACCTTAACTTTTACTGTCAGTTACGCTTTCTGTCACTTTCATTCTGACCAGGTTACTGATTTGAGCTGTGATATTTTTCAGACTTACTTCTATAGTGATAAGTCTGTTCTTCACATGTAAAATGAAAAATTGCTGAGTATGTGTTTTTGTATATTTTCTTTTTTCACTCTATTTTTTCCCCTCCAAATACCTCCAAAAAACTTCTGTGCTGACCAATCTGCATTTTTTCATTTGGTAAATTCCCATTATAAATATTCAGATTGAGTAGTTTGAGTGTACTGTATGAAACAACAGTAACAAGAATGACTGGGAAACTGTGCATCTGTTTTTGTTGGGTTCATTGTGTTCACCCTTAAGATAATCTTCCTGTCAATATAGGCACGTTTTATTTGTTAACAATGTGCATTACAAAACAGGAAATAATAACAAAGTATGTTTGCGCTAGAAAACAAGAGAAGTAATCTATAGACATAGAAGAAATCTTGTTTGCTGTTTCATTGACGTAAATTGTAGTGGTTGCAACTTTTGACATTGTCTTTTGGAAGACAGACTTTATTTTTATTAACCACAGTCCTTTAAAAATATTTTTATCCACACCAGAAGTATTTACAAACAAAAATAAATATCTGAAAATTCTGTGAACTCTGAATAATATGCATTCTTGTGTTCTTATTAAGCTGTATTTTAACCTTGATGGGTCATACAACGTATATTTTTCTCTCTTAACCTGCTGGCCCCCATTTCTACTACTTATGTGCTTTTTTTTTTTTGTCTGCACATACTGTTGCAACATAACACGTTGAGTATTTGATACATATATTACCATAAGGAGCTGCTATTATTTTAGACACCAACTGATTTCATGAGTGTGTCAGATTTCTTTCACATATGCCTATGTTTTTGTGCAGATGACCCCAAAGAACATCTGTTAGTTTTGTAGTGGTATCTGCTGTTTCCTTTTAGAATTTGACCTTTTTGTCAATTGTCAGTGGGACTCTTACAGAATTTCATTATGAGGTCCTTTCTAAATTGATTTCTGTTCTACAGGTATTAACTGTCAAAGTTCCGAGTTAATTGTGTTCTGGCATATCATGACAGTGAGTGTAAGTGTGAAGAAGATTATAAATGAAACTTTAAAAAATCCTCTCAGGATTGCTGTATTTTGCAGTGCAGCTCTGTTATTTAAAATAAGTGAATAAAACATTGTTTTTTAACTGGTATCTCTATATCTTTACTAGTCAGGTAGTGTATTTACATCCCCTAATACAGTGGTTCTCAGCCTTTTTCATACTGTGACATTATGTTACAAGAGAAGAAAGTTTTGGAACCCCTTTCTTAATGGTTTTGGGACCCTCTCCCATTTAACCATAAAAAATGAGAGGATTGTTGAGACCCTTCAGGATGAGAACTTATGCCCTAATATTTCTCTTAGAGTGGTATTCCTTTCATCCACATACTGCCTGAATAATTGGGATTTACATGGATAATGTGTAGGAGAGCTGGAGGCAGCAATATCCATACTCCCAACTTTCGGACTGGTTACAGGGCCTTTAGCTTTATGTTGTGGATCCTGAGGCCTCTTCTCTTGTCTGCTCTAAATGTTTCTCAATATGTAAAACTGAAGTGGGGCTCGCTCTCTGACACACAGAAAATGTTCAGCCAAACTTGGTCTTTCAGCAGTGCAAAGGGACTTTTTCAGGCCCTCTTCACAAGGTTGTGTTTTTCCCAAAGAACAAGGAACTTTTACTACATACAACTGAAAGAGAGAAAACGTGGATTTGTTGATAACATGGTGTTTGATCTGAAAACCATTTAAAGTTTCAGTTGAAATGAATAAGATCTCCATCCTGCAAAGACTTGAGCATGTGGTGGGTTGTTTTTTTTTTTTAAGACACAGCCTGTAGTCCCTTAGTTTTCAATAGGGCTACCCTCAGCATGTAGTTAAATGCACAGAAGTCTTTGCAGGACCAGGGTCTAATACAGCCCTGTTCAATGCATTGAAAAGATATTTAGCCTATCTGTTGTATCTGCTGGTGTTTCTATAGCTTTATTCAGTAGTAAATGTTATGAACTAGCATGTAGTTATTTTAAATTTAGAAGTGTCTTGCATTATGTAGTTGTTTATCAAGTTAAAAGGAAACTACTAATTTTTTTCTCTCCCAGTTTAATACTTTTCAGTAGTGATGTCACATTAGTAGAGCATGTTTTTATGTAACATCCAAAATTCTGTTATGACTTTCAAATTTCAAACATTTTGAAATGTCTTTGCTAATCTTTATATTGTATTCTGCTAATTCAAAATAGCAGATCGAAATGCACTGCTTCCAGTGAATATGGAAAACTTTGACTGTTCCCTGCAGTGACTCAAAATAATAACTCTGTGTTTCCTGGCACAGTGTTATAAAATAGTAAATCTTCAGTCAACCATGAGAAACATACCTCATAAAACTGGAAGTTGTACAGCAGTCAATATATCAGTTAACTCATGAGGCTAAATTAGTAAAGAGTCTGTCTTCCTGAGTATTGAAAGGAGTTACTCACTGACATCAGCTATGGCTCTGGTATGGTATGAAACAGTAGTATTTAGGTCCTATACTTTGCTTGTTTCTCATGGAAGAATAAGATTTTCTGCATTGATATGAACTTTACACTATTCTATGATTTGACAAGATACCAGATACAGTGCAATGCTTTATGCGTGTTTGTGTTGCTATTGCCAATTTGAGTAGACAAGTCCTGACTTTTTTCCTCCAAAGTCTTCAAGTCATGAAGTTGGAACTTCGTAGACATATTATTGACAGCCAGAACGTCAGAACGCAGCTACATGGTTTTGAATCAAATGATGTTAAATCATATATTTGTCATCATATTTCTGCATTTCTTTCTGAACCATCACTGGAACAACTTACCACTGTCTTTCTCATAAAATAATCCATCTTTCAGACTGAAAGATGTATGCATTGCAGCCATGTGAGTCTCATCAGTGCCCTTGGGCTTGTATAAATCCCCAACTACAATAGTCTCACAAGAGCATTCCTCTAAGAGAATATTGACATCCCCAGGAACAAGCAGACTCGCTGACTCCAGTGCCACCACAGAGTGAAATTCTGTAATAGCTAAAGTAGAGAGCCTGGTGAAAACGGATAGTATTATACCAATCCCATTTTAACTCCATTCTTGAGTTTTCTGGATGCAGGGCCTGCAGCAGAGCTAGTCTCTGGGCAACATAACAAGCACAGGTGGCTTATGGTAGTCTGCCTGATCTGCTACACTGTCTGATTGGTTGGAGGAGTCAGCAGAACAGCTCTTAAGTCCAGCAGCAGCAGTTCAGTGGCTGCTCAGATTGTCACCCACAACTGTGATAGCTCCTGTGCCTGTCTTGCCTCATTCCAGGTAACCCGTTTCTGACCCTTGGCTCAGATTCCTGACCTCTGACTTCAGCTCTGACCCTTGGCTCTGGCCTCTGAGGGTAGTCTACATGGCAAAGAAAAATCCTTGGCTGGCTGGTGCCAACCAACTCAGGTTCTCGAGGCTCGGGCTGTTTTATTGCTGCGTAGGCCTCTGGGCTTGGGCTGAAGCCTGGGCTCTAGAACCATCCAAGTTGGGAGGGTCCCAGAGCTTGGGCTTCAGCCTGAGCCCAGAAGTCTACACAACAATGGAACAATCCCATAGCCTGAGCCCAGAGAGCCCAAGTTGGTTGGTACGGGCCAGGTGACTGTTTTTCTTTGCTGTGTAGACATACCCTGACTCTAGTTCTGACCCTGGGCTCTGACTCCTCACTCTGGCTCTTACTCTGGTCTTCAGTTTCTGGCTACTAACTCCTGCTCTGACCAATATGTCTGATTCCTCCTCCAACCATTAGATATGACTGCCCACATCCTGGTCATGTGACACTGACCTTGATATAATTACATTCAAATGTGAAATGCAGGCAGTTCTAGTTTAGCATCTGTGATCTCACAGACATCTGTCTGTAATGTAAGGTGTGTGTGTGTGTGTGTGTATATATATATATATAAGGAGAACACAATATGGTAGGGTGACAGTTTTTTCAATATGATTTTTGGGAGGGATGCATTATTCACGAGTGGCAAAGATATGAGTTACATATATCTTTCCAATTGAGTGAGTATTCATAACCTTTTTGCAACCCTGCAACATGATCTGTTCTGCATATGCCACCTATTTAACAGAGTTTTATAAAACTTTAAAGATTTTTTTTCTTTTTTATTTGGACTTTTTTATATACAGTTGCTTATGAAGCCTGGTGTCTTAGTTACTTTGGGTTTGATACTGTATAGTGCAGAACACTTGAGCCACATATGCTCCAGAGCTTTGCTAATTTTAATGCTTTGGATCAAGTCCAGAATGTTCAATACCTTGCAGGATTGAGTCTCATGAACCAAATTGTTACAGTGCTCAGAGTGAGCCATAAAAACCATTAAAGCCATCCTAAAATACCTTTTATGCACTCAGAACAGGTCACAATTTCAAAGGCTCTCCTGGGACTTCCTAAACTAGGAGTGAGTGCCAGGTCCCTTTGGAAAATTGAGAATAACCTCTTTCCAGTAGTACAAAGGTCCTGTTTCTAGCCCTGCAAGATCACGAAGTAACACTATAAATTGAGAAAGTGTGTATATGTAGAAGACCTCAGAACTGGTGTAGGACTGAATCTTGCTGATCAGTGGACTTGGGTTGGGGATAACTTTGGGAGAAATGTGGAAAGTTTCGGAGGAGAGAAGCAGGGACCAATTCTATGGCAGTATTTTTTTTTTAATATTGTTTTCTTTTTAATTATTCAGTCCCACTTTTTGAAGCTGTTTGAGTTTAGAATGTAAGAATATGTTCTTGGGTGAGGGAGAAAAAGGTGCATATAAATATACTTGCCACATGGTTCTGCTGTTTATCACATGGAAATCATGTGTGTGTGTTGCAATTCCTAAACAAATAAGGAAGTTTATAAACAGAATTTGATCCCTGACTGATTTTCCTGGCTTTTGTCTATTTAGGCTACATAAATAGCTAGTTACTTAAATGGCTTTCAGTATGAAATTAGTTGTCACTGTTAGTTTATTTGAACTGTGACCATATATCTTTTCTGTCAGTTCATATACTCAAGTGAGTGTAGGAAAGCGTGCTTAGCTAGGTTTTGTAAAGCTCTGGAAAGGCAAAGCAACAGATGTTATGCTCAGCACAATTGCAAGTATCCTGGAAACAAATCTTTATAGAGTACAGACTGATTCTTAGAAAAACAAAAATTTGCCATACAAATGACAAAGTTAAAGGTATCGTCAGTAAAAACTTATGATTGAATATAATGCTGTTTTGCAATATTGTACCTGAATGCGAACTTTTAAAAACATAAACATATAGTTATAAAAACTTTAAAAGGAATGCGTAGAGTTCTATGGAAAAAAAGACTTTATTGTATTTAAGATAGGGTTATTGTAGTTTTTTTTCCATTTATGTTAATTGTTGTGATGTAGCAGAAATGGAAAAAATATACATAATGAAAATTCTTTTTTTTAAATGAACTTGTGGGGAAATGAGCTTGTGTATAGGTTTTATTTACTATATTATTGCAACTTTGTAGAAAATTATTTGCATGAGTAGATATGATGTCTCTGGATGATGTTGCTTTTAAAAACTTAGGTAAAAAACACATCCTGCCCCTTTGAACATATTGAGGAAACTGCATGACAGAACCAGATTACCATTCTACTTTTCCATCTTTTTAAAGTGACTTGTGCTTGTAATAGCTAGAAATTTAAGTCAACTCTTCAATAACAGAATAAATGAAAAATGTAGTGGTCTTTTGTTGTATACTTCAGAGTGAGGTCTTTCTCTATTCCATTTCCAGAAAAACAGCATTTGCCCAGCCCTTCCTCTAGAGGAGACAAAGGGCAACCCCCTCAACCTCAAGCTGGGGGTCTTTGTCTGGGCTGTCAGAAAAAATTGTAGTGTCTTCTTTAAGAATACCCCCTCCCTTGGAAGGGAGTTGATGGGGTGGGGGAATTAAGGCATCCCCTGAAGAAGCTGATACAGCCTCCCCTAATGTCTGTTACAGCAAGGAGCTGAATCCCTTTCCCCAGCCCCTTAGCCCTCATATGAGGAAAGGGTGGTGGGGTCCCAGCAATGGGCTGGGGACCAGATGTGGAGGGCTTTGGGGCTGACAGCAGCCCTCCACTAGGTGGAAGTGATTCAGGAAGGAATCATGACGTGCACTCTGTGAATTGTTTCTGACTAGTTCCCAGATGAGTTAATACAGTTGTAGCCCTATGAAGGGCCAAAAACCAATACCTGTAAGATCCCACTAGAAACATGCCTGCTGGATGATGATTCCCTGTTTACAGTCCCTATTTTGAGACTTGTCAGAAACTTTTTAAATACATTTAGTGTATGCCATGTTAATTTTAAATTCTAATTTTTTTTAATCAAAATTTTGTCCGGTAGCAAGTCAATTGATTTACAAAAGTCCAACTGTATTTCATTAATACTATTGCTTTTATCAAACTTGTGATCTCATCGCAAAAAGATATCAAGTTAGGCTATCAGGTTTTATGTTTACTGGCATTATTTAAGTTACCCTCCTTTTATTCTTTACTAATGAAGAATTCTTTACTATTCTTTACTATAATGGCTGTTTCATTACTTTGCCCAGAGTTGATGTCAGGGTTAAAGGCCTATAACTACCTGGGTCATCCCATTTACCCTTTTAAAGAATTGACACAACTATAGCTTTCTTTTGGAACTTCCCCACTGTTCCAAGAGTTACGGAAAATAAACATTAATGGTCTAGCAAGCTCCTCTGCCAGCTCTTTTTTAAAACTTTTAGATGCAGTTAGCTGGACCTGCTGATTTAAAAATGTCCAACATCAGTAGCTGCTGTTTAATATCCTCCTGTGTTACTGTTGGAATGGAGAGTATTTCATCATCATCATGATATGACATCATCTGTTTTCCCCCATACAGAACAGCAGTATTTGTTGAGCACGTCTGCCTTTTCTGCATTATTATTGACAATTCTACATTTTCCATCTAGTAATAGACCAATAACATTGTTAGGATATTTTTTATCTTAATATAGTATAAAAGCTCCTTATTGTCCTTGACTCTGCTGGCAATAGATTTCTAGTTGTGGCAGGGTGGATTTGATTTAAATCATTAGTCAGGAAGACTCGATATAATCATGGATTTCTACATAAAGGTGCATTCTTGTTGGTTGTTATAACCTTAATACATATTCTTCACAACTCAGAGATAGATGTAGGTTTCATTTTTAGAAGGTAAACCCTATACCTTTTTTAAGTGATTTGTTTTGAAAACTTTTCAGATTAGTTTTACAGCTATATCAGAAAATGAATGATTGTTTGGTTATTTCATTTACCAAACAGATAGTTCACCTCCCATTGACTTCATAAATATCTCCAATTCAACAGGTTAATCATTAATATTTGGAGGATTTTCTTGCCATGCTGTATTAGGAGGAGAACATCACCGGACAGACATTTAAATTATTTTATTTACCTCAGACAACAATGTTATGTATTCTGGATTTTTTTCTTCAACAGCAAACATATAATATTTTAACAAAACAAGCATATGAATTTTTGAATTGAGTTAAACGTTCAAGTTTTTTAAAATCAGGTTTATTTTTGTTAAATTTGTTTTGAACTAAAATAGTTAAATGAAATATTAAAAAAAAATATATCGACTGTGTCAGCCAGGTCAACGTGAGAAACTTAAAATATTGACTTCTGCAGCTAACTCAGTCGTCTTTACCTTCATTTTCCTGTTTGTTCATAATCTGGAAAAGAAAAACAAGCTTTCTTGCTTTTTCAGGTCCCAAACAATTTCTCAATTTGGAATGAGTTAGTCCAAAGGAAGAAAATATTCTTCCTACACTGGCAGAAGAAGCTACTGCTGTTAAAAGTGAGATTATCACTTCAAAAGTCTCTGAATCCAAGTGCTTAAATGACTTCCACCAGTTCACTGGTGTGGCTTTCTTTAAAACCTCTTAAGCAAACATATATTTCTTGAATGGTTCACCCTTAGCTCTGAAGTTTGTTATAGTTGGCATTAGGGAGGGATGGTTGCTGGATGTCCATGTCATAGCCAACTCTTCTTCTTCAGCAGTCCGGTTCAAACCTTCGTACCGAGTATTGAGAATATTTTCGAGAATATTTTCAAGAAAATGAGCTGGAAATAGTGCTTGTCCCATCTGTTTTTTTTTAATGCTTGTAATTTAACTCTGTCATTGCATATTTCTCTTTTGAAGATCTCTCTCAGTTCCTTTCAAATTTCAGCAGCATCAGCAATAAAACAGCTATTTCCCTGCATGTTGTTCAAGGCTACAGAAACAGGCTGTAGGGTACTCAGCATGTATTCAACATTTCTCTTAAGCCCAACGTTGAGAACTTTGGCTGTGACGGTGCCATCTATTTTTTCATGATTTTGTTTGCAAACTGTCATCTGATTTGATCACTATACCAAGAACTGACCTAAACAGTCAACCATTGCACATCTTGTAGGAGAGTTAGCTTGGTTCCTCCCACTTTTTTCAGAGCAGCTGCTGCAAAGTGGTTCTTACAGAAATACTTTGAGGAGAGGAAGGTGATCAGGAACAGTCAACATGGATTCACCAAAGGCAAGTCATGCCTGACCAACCTGATTGCCTTCTATGATGAGATAACTGGCTCTGTGGATATGGGGAAAGCAGTGGACATGGTATATCTTATCTTTAGCAAAGCTTTTGATATTGTCTCCCATAGTATTCTTGCAA
The DNA here is from genome assembly GCF_965140235.1 of Caretta caretta. NCBI lineage: Eukaryota > Metazoa > Chordata > Testudines > Cheloniidae > Caretta > Caretta caretta. The sequence continues at coordinate 47,236,146 of NC_134216.1, read as the reverse complement.
GCAAGTTTAAAAAGTATGGATTGGATGAATGGACTATAAGGTTGATAGACAGCTGGCTAGATTGTCGGGCTCAATGGGTAGTGATCAATAGCTCGATGTTTAGCTGGCACTAAAGCGGAGTGTCCCAGTGGTTTTGTTCAACACCTTTATTAATGATCTGGACGATGGGATGGATTGCACCCTCAGCAAGTTCGCAGATGACACTAAGCTGGGGAGAGAGGTAGATACGCTGGAGGGCAGGGATAGGGTCCAGAGTGACTTAGACAAATTGGAGGATTGGGCCAAAAGAAATCTGATGAGGTTCAACAAGGACAAAGTGCGGAGTCCTGCACTTAGGACGGAAGAATCCCATGCACTGCTACAGGCTGGGGGCTGACTGGCTAAGCAGCAGTTCTTCAGAAAAGGACCTGGGGATTACAGTGGATGAGAAGCTGAATATGAGTCGGCAGTGTGCCCTTGTTGCCAAGAAGGTGAACGTTTATATTGAGTTGCATTAGTAGGAGCATTGCCAGCAGATCAAAGGAAGTGATTATTCCCCTCTATTAGGCGCTGGTGAGGCCACATCTGGAGTACTGTGTCCAGTTTTGCCCCCTCCCTCCCCACCCACAGAAAGGATGTGGACAAATTGGAGAGAGTCCAGCGGAGGGCAACAAAAATGATGAGGCGGCTGGGGCACATGACTTACAAGGAGCGGCTGAGGGAACTGGGCTTGTTTAGTTTGCAGAAGGAGAAGAGTGAGGGGAGGATTTGATAGCAGTCTTCAACTACCTGAAAGGGGGTTCCAAAGAGGATGGAGCTTGGCTGTTCTCAGTAGTGGCAGATAACAGAACAAGGAGTAATGGTCTCAAGTTGCAGTGGGGGAGGTTTAGGTTGGATATTAGGAAAAACTATTTTACTAGGAGGGGGTGAAGCACTGGAATGGGTTACCTAGGGAGGTGGTGGAATCTCCATTCTTAGAGGTTTTTAAGGCCCGGCTTGACAAAGCCCTGGCTGGGATGATTTAGTTGGTGTTGGTCCTACTTTGAGGAGGGGGTTGGACTAGATGTCCTCCTGAGGTCTCTTCCAATCCTAATCTTCTATGATTCTAAGTATTTTGCGATTTCAACAACATTAGCCTTTATTTCTGGAACACTGAAGTCTTTGTCTAGAAGGTGCATCACTTTTGATTTAGGAAGTTGTAATTTATAATATTAAAGAATTCAGAGTATGTTTTTGTACAGGCAGCATGAGACATCCTGCATATGTCACTCAGATTGAAGTTCACCATAATCTCTCAGCCTTTTTCCTACACATTTATAGATAGGTACTTGAGGAGTTAGTCACCCTGTTCCTTGGTGTGATTTGGGGAAGAAGACACCAGCTAGTACCTCATTTTGTGCTTTATCTGTTAGGACCTTGATCCATTAGCATTCAAGATCATTTTTTTCTGAGCAGTCAGTGATTCAAACAGGTTATGGCATTTTTGGCTTAGAGTGCCACTTGATCTTTCCTAAATAGGTTATAACCGTTGATTTTAACATTCCTGTCATGCATATTCAACCAGGTTTCAGCAATCCCAACTACATCAAATTTATGCTCCTAAATCAGCAATTCCAATGCTCTCTGTTACCTAGGTTCCTAGCATTTGTGTTTAGGCAATTAAAGAATTTCTTCTCTTCATATCCTTTGGTTTCTCGATTTAATTTTATTCTCAACGTCATGATTTTGTGCTAAATGAATGCTCGTTTTTTCCTTCTTTTCACCCTCCCCTCTTATTAGTTTAATGTTCTCCAGACTATTGTAGCCAGCCTGTGCCCAGGATGATTAGTTCCTCTTCTGTTGAGATGGAGGCTATCCCATCTGTAAACAGCTTCCATCCCCATAGAGCAGTGTTTCCCAAACTTGGGACGCTGCTTGTTCAGGGAAAGCCCAAGGCGAGCCAGGCCAGTTTGTTTACCTGCCACATCCGCAGGTTCGGCCGATTGAGGCTCCCACTGGCTGTGGTTCGCTGTACCCGGCGAATGGGGGCTGTGGGAAGCGGCAGCCAGTACGTCCCTCGGCCTGGCTTGTCGTCTTGTCTCTCATGGCTACAAACTACCAGGCCTCCTCTCTCATTTCCCCTCTCTCTGATTCCTTTGTGGTCCCTTCCTTTTTCTCTTAAATCTGGGGTAGTGTTGCTTCCTGAATTTTGGTTGTTCAGGAACTCATCAGCTTCTCTGATGCTCTGTGTTGTCTGCACTTGCCCTTCCAATCCAAGAATCTTTTCTTCAAGCACAGCCACCAACTTACACTCTATGTATTAAAAAGTCCCTTCTGGCTTCAGACAGGAAAGAGTACATGGCACATCTGTCACAGGTCACAGACACAGTTACTTTGCTAGCCATTACATTACTGAGTGTAAAACTGTTCCTAGAAGAAAAGCCTTCCATACTGGCTTTCCAAACTACCTCTGAAACTCTCCTGCTTGTTGCTCATTCTCTGTGTGCTGTGACCTTTCACACCTTCTGCCCCCAAGCCTACTTTTTATGCCAGGGCTTTTTAGGGGGTCCTCAAAGAACAGCATATGTTCTCAATAATTGTGCCAAGGGAATTTTTCCAGCTGGATCTGGACCTTTCAGAGCCACTTGTTGCCACTCTGGCCCTTTTACTTGGCATTAAGTGGCCTGAGCAGGGTGAGAACCTCACCCTATACAAATAATCAGCAGTTCTCCTTTGAGCGATTGTGCACGTATATATTCCATTGTAGGTGTGTATGCACCCAATGCAGTGGAGTCAGAGACTTCTGCCAGCAGTATCGGAAGGTGGTGCATGTGCCCTGCTGTCCTTGTGCACAGAGCTGAGGGGTAATGGGGCATGTGTGCCACCTCCCTTTCAGTTCCTTCTTACCATCTGTAGCAAGAGTTGGGTATCAGTTTTATTATACAACCAGCATTTTTCTAACTATTTAGTACCTAGTTCTATAGTGTACAAATTTTCATTGTTATAGTATAGCTAACCCTGGCTGTCTGTGAAAATGCAGAGGTCCCCAGGGGTTTAAGCAGTGTTCGACTTGCAGGCTGTAATGCCTGTAAGTAATAAATACTTTAATTTATTTTGCTTGGGAGAGGAACATGTCAGGGATAAACGTCCCATATGTACCTCTTTCCCAGCAAGAACAAAACAATCAAGGGAATTCTGCCTTAGGGAGCATTGCTTTTAAAGATGATGTGCCCTCTTCAGAGCAAGACCCCAGTCATGAGAGAATGGAGAGCTCTTCTACTAAAAGTGTTTCTCCAACACCTTCAGGCTCTAAACCAATGACTGGAAAAAGAAGATGCTCTTTTTCTTCTCTTGCAGCGACTTTGAAGCTGAAGAAGTTTCCTTGTGACACAGAGAGGTTGATGAAGTCTGACACTGTGATCCACAAACAGGGCAAATAGAGTAAAAGACATAAGTCCTCTGGTACTGAGTCAAAATCTAGGCATAAGTGTCAGCATTCACCAGTACCATGTGAGGTGGCACCATCAACTCTGGCCCCAGCAGGTCCATCGAGGTCAGTGCCTTCAACTTTAAAATCATCTACAATATTTTCAGTGAAGCAGACACCTTTGTCGTAATCCACTCTGGTATCATTGGGACCAGTGCAACGGGTACTACCTACAAAGAACTTACCTCCAATCTCAGTACCATCGACGCCACAAGCATATTTTGCAGCAAAAGACTTGTATACCTTTCTTTCCCAAATTCACTGATCATCATTTCAGGTATCAGTGATGGGTTTTAGCACTACACTGGCACCATCAGAGCCACTGGTGCAGTTGTTACAGCAGGTGGCATTTTGTCCTCCCCAACAAGGACTATCTGTGTCTACACTGGTACTGTTAGAGCCAACCTCGATGCAGTCGGTACCACCAGTGCAGGAACATGCATCGCTGCGGTAATCGAGACCACCACTGACGCTGGCTGGAACAGCTCCTTGTTTTCCTGAAGAGAGCTATATCTCTTCTTCTCATTCTGAGCAAGACAGCCTGTTTCACTCTACATGTCTAGGCATATTGCATGAACTCATGGGTTGGGGCATGAGTATTAACCACCTAAGGACATTCCCTTATTTTGTCCGCCACCTTGGGCAAAGCAGAGACTTGACTACCCGCTTTGGCCATACTGGACGCTTTGGACTGCTATTGGTCCTTCCAGATCTCTATCTGCAATGCAATTTAAAAGGAAGTCTCAATCTCCTTCCCAGCAAGGAAAGACCCTATACCTGTGCAATTGTGAGCCGTCCCCAACTTTGGGGGTTGCTGAAGAAGAGGGAGGAAATCTTGAATCAGCCCCCACACATATTCTTATTCTTCTCTGATGAAACCATTACTTCTGAATCTTCCTCGCCTCCCCTAAGGACATGCAAGATCTTATAAAGCAGGTTGCCACATCTTTAGGAATACAAGCAGAAGTTGTGCAGGATAATCTGTACAAGGTGCAAGGTATTTTACAGACTCCAGCCCTCTGGAAGAGTACCTTTTCAATTAATGATCCTTCTTAGATCTGGCCAAAACTCTTTGGCAGACTCCAGCTTCCAATCACCTGCTGTCAAACCTGTGGATGATAGGCATTATATAGTTCCTCAGCAGGAATTTGATTATTTTTTCATTCACTCTGTTCCAGACTCTTCTGTAGTCATTGCAGCTAGTGAACGCTTGAGTCAATCTCAATTCAAGGCTACCTCACAGGATAAGGACCATAAAAGACTAGATCATTATGGCAGGAAAATTTACCACCGCAAGCCTACAAATGAGGATTGTAAATTACCAAACTCTGCTGTTCAAATGTTTGTTAATTGGACTGTCATAGCAAAATTTGCTGACAAGTAGACAGAGGACTGTAGGGACCATTGGCAACAGTGGCTGGGGGACGTCTTACAGCTTGTACATCTAAAATAGCTATTGATTCATCCTGTAGTGCCTGATGCTCCATTGCCATGGTGACTTCAATGAGGCATTCTTCCTGAATGCAGGCCTCTGGCATTCCCAAAAGAACTGCAAAACACAGTTGAAGGTTTTTGAAGGATGTCATAAATATAAAGGGAAGGGTAAACCGCTTTGAAATCCCTCCTGGCCAGGGGAAAGCTCCTCTCACCTGTAAAGGGTTAAGAAGCTAAAGGTAACCTCGCTGGCACCTGACCAAAATGACCAATGAGGAGACAAGATACTTTCAAAAGCTGGGAGGAGGGAGAGAAACAAAGGGTCTGTGTGTCTGTCTGTAGTCTTCTTTGTCGGGGATGGACCAGGAATGGAGTCTTAGAACTTTTAGTAAGTAATCTAGCTAGGTATGTGTTAGATTATGATTTCTTTAAATGGCTGAGAAAAGAATTGTGCTGAATAGAATAACTATTTCTGTCTGTGTATCTTTTTTGTAACTTAAGGTTTTGCCTAGAGGGGTTCTCTATGTTTTTGAATCTAATTACCCTGTAAGATATCTACCATCCTGATTTTACAGGGGGGATTTCTTCATTTCTATTTACTTCTATTTTTATTAAAAGTCTTCTTGTAAGAAACTGAATGCTTTTTCATTGTTCTCAGATCCAAGGGTTTGGGTCTGTGGTCACCTATGCAAATTGGTGAGGCTTTTTATCCAACATTTCCCAGGAAAGGGAGGGTGCAAGTGTTGGGAGGATTATTCATTGTTCTTAAGATCCAAGGGTCTGGGTCTGTAGTCACCTAGGCAAATTGGTGAGGCTTTTTACCAAACCTTGTCCAGGAAGTGGGGTGCAAGGTTTTGGGAAGTATTTTGGGGGGAAGGATGCGTCCAAACAGCTCTTCCCCAGTAACCAGTATTAGTTTGGTGGTGGTAGCGGCCAGTCCAAGGACAACGGGTGGAATATTTTGTACCTTGGGGAAGTTTTGACCTAAGCTGGTAAAGATAAGCTTAGGAGGTTTTTCATGCAGGTCCCCACATCTGTACCCTAGAGTTCAGAGTGGGGGAGGAACCTTGACAAAGGATCTAAATTGTTCTCAGAAAAGACCAATGATATGATGCATATGTTAAAACTCTCATGTGACTCTGCACTCACTGGGAATCTATACTCTCATGACAAAGAGGAGGCAATTCAAATCTCAGATGCACTTCTTTTTACCAGCCCAGACTTCCAGGATTCTTCCAAGAAGAGATCCAAGCCTCCCATATGTCAGCCTTCAGCTGCATTGGCTGCTGGGTCCTCTCACCAGACTTCCACTACAACAAGGGAATCATTTTGATGTTACCATTGAGGACAGTGTACCAGTCAGGGCAGATCTCCTTTTAGAAACCACCTGTGTCTCTCTCTTTTACAGTGCATGGAGTGAGATGACATCAGACAAGGGGTTCCTCAGCAATGTGAAGGAAGCAAATGTCATCCAATTTACTTCCCTTTCTTACCCCAACCACCATCCCCCTCCCTGTTTAGAGTCCCATCTCACAAGATTTTATTACTTCAGGAAGTATATTCTCCTCTAGAATTCGGAGCTGTAGCGGAAGTTCCATAACACTCAGGGAAAGGCTTTTATTCTTGTTACTTTCTGATTCCCCTAAAAGAGGTGTGTTAAGACCCAGTCTGGATTTGAGAAAACTGAACAGATTTATCAAGAAACTCAAATTCAGGATGGTCACCTTTTTGTCTGTTATTTCATCCCTAGAGATAGGTTCTCTTCCCTTTTATTAGCAGGATGTTTACTATCATATAACTATATATCCTGGCCACAGAAAACATCTGTAGTTTATATGAGAACACACACTACCAGTACATAGTGCTATGTTTTGGTCTATCCTCCGCCTTGAGGTTCTTCACCAAATGTATTACAGTGGTCATGGCCCATCTCTGGCATTTAAATGTATCCTTGCCTGAATGACTGGTTGCCCTGATGAAAATCAAAGGAGCACGTTCAGAACTGCATTGGTCAGATCTTACAACTATTCTCTCATCTGGGGCTGAAACTGAATGTGGAGACATCCATCCCAGCAAATACATTTTATTGGTACAGATCTTGATGCCTCGATACCCCTCACTTACTTTCTGAAGGACAGGTTTCTGTCAGTACTCACCCTTTCAAAATCCTCAAGTCCAGGCCAAGAGGAACAGCATGTGCTTGCCTCCAGCTTCCAGAGCATATGGCCTAGTGCACATACATGACTCAGCAAGCCAGACTTCACATCAGGTGTTTGAAGGCCTGGCTTCACTACATATACCAGACATACTGGGCACGCTGATTTGCATACTTGCATGAGTGCTTTTCTCCGTGGACTAGCTGATGAACCCTCCAAAGTGTAGTGTATGAAAACATAGAATCAAATGCCTTTGGCATTAAGAATGGGGTGAAACGGGGCGTGGGGAGAAGGGGGTGTCTTAACCCCTGTGCTCTTTAACATCTACTTTTCATTCCTGCTTCTTCCTGCATTTAAGGGCAGCAGTGATGGCATTTATCTTCGAACCAGACAAGATGGAGGCTTGTTCAACATCACAAGATTTAGAGTGAAAACCAAGGTGAAGGAGCTGGTTCTGAGAGATTTCTCTCTCTACTGCATCTACCTTATCCTTGATATGGCCTTTGCTAGTCTCCCTGTCTTCCTTCCAGTGGGCTGATAAGTAAATGAGTGGAAACATCCCAAGATGGGTTTGTGACTCCCTGAATTGATGACTGACTTCCTGAGGGATTCAGTCAGCATGCCTATTCCTGATCCATGGGATAATAGTTTTTTCTTGTCTGTCTTTCTCATGCAGTATGATACTGTTTCTGCCATTTCTCTCCTCTTCTCTCCCCCCACCCCCCATGTCAGTGGAATTCTGAACAGGTGCATGGGTCTGCCCATGTAGATGCAATTACAGGATTAGGGACTAAGACTGTAAATAAACAAAAGAGAGAGAAGCAGATTGCTTAATAGGAATGGTAGTGTTGATTACTGAGGTATTACCATGTGGAAGGATGTATGTCAATAGTTATGAGAACTACTTTTTGGTTTAGTTATTTTGTTTTTAACCAGCTGACATATATTCATGTGCGTGTTGGGCATGGTCAGATATGTTTGGCTTTCCTGTGGGAAGTCCTTAGTATATTACAGGGTCAACTTTTTTATATTTTATATTGTAACCCATTGGGACATATGGTATTTATTACCACCAATTTTCATTCATTCAACATCTGCTTACTTCTTCCATCCTTATCTGAACATGACTAAAAATGTTTTTTCTTGTTGTTTGTTAAACCATTGTTTAGAGTTGTCAGTAAATTTTACCGGTATTCTATATGTAGCTATTGTAATTGGAATTATAAAAGAAAAATGCAATATTTACACAATTTATTTTATCGTAAATGGATTGCAAGTATATTGAACAGTTCTGCTGCTGAACAAGATAAACATAGATGCTTAGCCTGATGCACAGGTGGACATCATGGTGTTGAGCATCATGCAGTGAAACACATGGCACAACACAACATGAGGCAAAGAGCACACAGTTTGAGCTAGAATTCATTTTATGGATACCTTGCAGATTTGTGCATGTCCATTTTTTGTGTTCCATGTAGTTTTATATTGAAAGTTTATAGTAGCATAAGCTACTCTAAAGGAGTTGTCTTATCTTAGTCAAGATACATACTTTATTATGTAAGCCTCTTCTGTATCAATATTTTAATAATTTATCTTTGTATAACAACATTTTGTCTATTTTCATAATTGGTTTCCTGTATACAGTAGTTTACAATCAGTGCTGAAAGGAAACTTGCATCCATCTGGAAACAATAAACTTTTCTAAGAGACTGCACTGTGTTACTTAATCCTGTGATTTCTTACTGTGAGTGAAATTAGGGTTTGCTTCAGTTGTGTCACATCATATTGATGTCAAATTTGTTTGAAAAAGCTTTGACAAAGGTATTGAGCTACTGAAGACATTTTAAAATAATGAAATGAAACTCCAAAGATTGCATTTTCCTTTTATTACTTGTGGCATAAACATCATTGTAAAATAGTAAAGAATACAATAAAAATATTACAAAACTAGTAAAATACTCATATTTTGTAAATTGTTATCTTTATGTGAAAGACAAATGGTTGCCTTGCGTTTTAGGGTCAAGTAAATGGCACATATACTGCAATATTGTTCCACCTCAGTTTATTTCTAGTATTCCCATATACTTTGTATCATGTCTTTTCTCCTCAAGTGTTATATACATAATGCGGACATTTCTAAGATTAAGAATAAAAATTATAACAATATATAGCAGTGTATGTTACATGGATTAATCCAGTTTTACCATAAAATAGGCTTAATTTTTCTTTTCCCCACCCTTTCTTGGAAATGCATTGTAAGACAAAGTAGTATGGGGCTAGACTAATTTCCTGTAGGCATAGGGGTGTGATTTATTTTCTGCCTGTTCCCATTGGTGTAGCTGTGCTGGAGTAGAGAAAGGGAAGGAGATTTACTCCTGTGAGAGAATGCTAAAGGCACTATTGCCTACCCCAGGTGTTCTGTTGGGGAGCGATGCTTTAAAATTTGTCTGGAGTTGCATCTGAGTGCTGCTGGTGGAGGTTGCCCTCAGCGAGGTGCTGAATCAGCACATCTTCCAGACAGCCTGAATCCATCATCAACTTGATCAGTCCTACCCACTTTGGGGTTTGTGCTGACTGATGCTAGCCTCTGCTAGAGTGTGGTTATGGATGGCTTGTGCCTCTCTGCCCCTGCTCCAGGCAGATTTACAGCTGGCAGGATCCCACATCAAAGCTGGTACATCACTTGCAGTTAATCTGATTTGATATATGAATGTCTAAAGATGTTTTGATGTTTCACTAATGTCTCAGATTATTAAAGTAAATATGTCATTATTTAGCAGATGCGGAAATACGTATGTGTATAATATGTTAAATCTCCCAATGGGACATAAGCACATACTGAACTTCAAACATGTTCTTAAATGCTTTCATGATTAGGGATGCTTTCTTGCATTGGGACATAAGTGAATTGCCTGATGCCACTCAGTAAAACAGTGGCAGAGCTGTGAAGAGCTCAGAATCTTCAGTGCCAGTCTTCTGTTTTGAATGTTAGACCAAACAATCAAACTAACAATAAAATCATGTGTTATGTACATTGTCCTGTCATTGAAGATTGTATCCTTTTTGAATTATTCAGCATTACTTTATTTTTCATTTAATATTCTTTTATGTATTAATTATAATCAGTTTTAACAACTAAGCAAAAAGACTTCTTGTGGTGGGATGTTACCATGCCAGAGTTTTCTTTCTGTGACTTTCGTAATTTTTCATTTAAGTTATTTTAAAGGGCTTAAAGGGAAACATAGACTTTTTTTTCTACCTTGGAAGATTTCACATCTGTCTGCTCAGAATATTGTACATTGTTACTTATAGTGCAACTTAAGTCCTATTTGATTTAATTTTCTTAAAAGAAAATAAAAAGGATTTTCATAAACGTGAGTAAAGTGCTAATAATAGTCGTAGTGAATTCCTTGCTCCTGCTCTGGCCCTTTCATGTTGCGTAAAAGGGCTGAAGTGATGTAAAGGGGCCCTAAAAACCTTGGATCCAGACATGGGAGGATTCCCAGGAACTGTGGAAGATGGACATAAGGCTGCTTTCCGAGGACCCCTTTGTAAGTCCTGCAGTGGGGGGTGTACTGGAAATGAGGCTGGGGTGAGGGGAGAGAAATGTGCTGGTAGGGCTGCAACACACAGCACTGTGGAGATTCCAGGCAGTGCTGGAACTTGTAGAGCAGCCCAGGGGAGGCTGCCATAACTTAGGCTGTTGGGCTGCCTACGTTATGTCAGGAGCGCCAAAGCAGACCAAGATCAGGAGGGCACAAAGATGTCTTAGATCCCCTCCCCCAGGGCTGTGAGTTCTGTGCTGGGAAAAAGTGAGAATTCCGAAATTGCCAAGATAAGTTTGTTATGGAATTTTATGTGCAGTGCAACAAATTTAATATCTAATGACCTGGATGGCAGATATTATTAATAGAAACCACATTTTAAAAATGGTAAATATTTTAAAATCTGTTCTGAAGCAGAACATTTAACAGGCCCAGAACTATACTTGCATTGTTGTAAATTATTCATTTAATACCCAATTCTGCTGCTTTATGTGCCAGTTTATATTTTAAATATACACCTATTGTACTGCATGTGCAAAATTTGGCAACATATTGTAAGCCATAGAAATAATGTTAGGGGAGAAATGAATATTTTAATTTAGAACTATATTTTCTTTGCTAGTTCTAACTGTATTATTTTCATAATTTCTGTAGAGCTCATCACTGTGTCTGAGTGCCTCGCATTCATTAATGAATTAAACTCCACAGCATCTTTGTGAGGTAAAGAAAAAATTAACTCAATTTTACATAGAGAAACTGAGGCAGAGAGTGGTTAAGTAACTTGCTTAAAATCACACAAGGAATTTATAGCAGAGGACGGAATAGAACCCACATCTCAGGACTCCCAAATCCTATGCTTTAACTACAAGATTATTTTTCCTCTATATTTTCCCTTCTTTTGTGCTTGATATTTGTAAATTGAATTACAGAAAGAAATTCTGTAACAATGTAGCATTGCACTTTTTATACCATGTCAGGAGATAATGCACATATGGTTTAAGAACTGTTCAGTAAATGCTTTATTTTAATATTACTGTTAAAATATACATAGCAACAGCCTGCTAAATTCTTTGTCACAAATATTCTTAATTTTCAACAGGATTATTTTATTTTTTGTATATGTTTTGATCTTTTTGGCTCTAAAAACATAGTTTGTTTTTTTGAAAAACCAAGTTTAACCTTATTAACAAATAATTAAATTTTGGGTTTCTATTTACAATTAAATTGTATTCAAATTTATTAGTCCTTACCCCACAGTTTTATCTCTGTGTGTGGTGTATTCAAACAGAATTTTGTATTAGGAGATTAGATCATCCTAAATAGCAAAAAATTGTAGGATAACCCCATTGCTTGAAAATCTAGTACAGTTTAAGTAGGTGTATAAAATGCATTGTTAAAAATTCATATATCAGGCTGGCTTATTTTTCATGCTGTATTTGAAAAAGTGGACATGTGCAGAAACTGCGAGTACAATTAGCGTCAAGCAGCTAAATCCAGCTCTAATCCTGTTTACGCTCTACATCAGACAGATGTGCCAAGATTGATTTAGACAAGCCCTTGGCTTATAGTAATATATATATATATATTTTTAAAAGCTCCATACGTTATTCTATTTTCGTTAGACCTTTGCTAAATGTTAAGTGTTGTTAGTTTTGCTACTAAATACTGTAACCTACTTTATGTTGGTCTCTTTTCTGCTATCATGGTGACATGACAACTTGGCTGGAGAGATTATCTTTATTCCTTGTAATTAAATTGACTTTTTTTTTCAGAAGATACAACAATAGGAAGTGGGCGCTGAATTAAATAAATAGCATGATATCTAATAGATGTATACTTAAATCCCTTGCAAGAGCAGATGGTACCCAGTATCTTTCTAAGTAATGTGAGAGGACAGTTAATGTTCTGAAACAGCTAGCAATAACGAACATGATACTAATGAACCAATAGTTCTTAAATGGAAAGAAAAACTGCAGGTCTAAACCAAGATTATAAGTCTGTTTAATGTGAATTTGGTTTCTAGATCACATCTGAAATGTTTTTGTTTGATCGATAATGCAAATGAAGTTTTTATAAGTTCCATGATCATAGTTGTATCTTATATATCTCTATTTTTTCATTCTATGAAAAACATCATTCTTCTTACCAAACAACTGCAAATGTGAGGCTATTCAACCCACCTAGAAGATTTGTATGCTTAATTCCTATTAATTTTAGTGGGAAATGGGTATCCAAATCTGTTAGGTATCTTTGAAAATCTCAGCCTAAATATATATCAAGTAGATTTTTAAAGTGTGGCCTAGAGTATGTCCTTTCCAATGTTTCTGAAGTTTAAATTTTGATTCTCCCAAGAAAATCTTTTTGGGGGCTCTAATCTGCATATAAAATGCATGTATTTGGCTTATTAGAGAGTACTATATTTTCTTTATGAAAAAGAGAAGGTTAGTGTTCATATGAGCAGCCGAGGAATTTGACACATCTAGGGCAGTGTTTCCCAAACTTGGGACGCCACTTGTTCAGGGAAAGCCCCTGGCGGGGCCGGCCTGTTTGTTTACCTGCTGTATCCGCAGGTTCAGCCAATTGTGGCTCCCACTGGCCGCGGTTCGCTGTGCTCGGCCAGTGGGAGGCATGATCGGCCGACCCTGCGGATGCAGCAGGTAAACAAACTGTCCGGGCCCGCCAGGGGCTTTCCCTGAACAAGTGGTGTCCCAAGTTTGGTAGACACTGATCTAGAGTAAGTGGAGGGTAAATAGGACTAATTTAAAACTGACAATGTCAGGTTTAAAATATTACTGTTAAAGAAATGTTCTTACCTACATTATAAATTTCTTGCATTTTGAAAATTAAGGATTTTTAAAATCAAATTTGCATTTCATTATTTTTTGGGTTTTTTTTTTACCTTTTTGCAATTTACTCTTCTTATGCAATGGAAATATTCATTTTCACTTTTGTTTGCAGTCTGAATTTCAGATTCTCATGCACTATTACGGGGTGGCCAAACAGCAGCTTACAGAGCCCCCCCACAGCCCCTCCATTCTCTGCCTACCAGACTGGGGGGAGAGCTCAGAGCGTTTGCCCTGCAGTGGGGTGGTGGGGCTAGGGGCTTCTGTTAGAGATGACTGGTGCCTGCTGGGAGTGGGGGCAACAATTTAAAGGTTCGGCCCACCAACAGCTTGAGTCATGCCCCCCAGACACGCTCCCTTTACCCTCAGCAGCCCCTCCCTGCAGCTCCCAGGTGTTAGCTCTTCCTGGAGATGCAGCGACAAACAGCTGGGAGCAGCAGGGAGGGGACGCTGCTTCAGCTCCACAGGAAGAGGCAGCAGCAAAAGCAGCAGCTCTCGCTGCAGCTCCCACCTGTTTTCTGCTGCCTCTCCCCATGGCCACAGATCCCAGCTTGCTGACTCCAGCAGCTGCCTTGCAAGGATGGGGCCCAGTGACACCATGTGACTGAGCAGGGCCCATAGGTGCAGACTCTATGCGTGCTCCAGAGCTGGAGCACCCACGGAGAAAAATGAGTGGGTGCTCTGCACCCACCAGCAGCCAAGCTCCCCTCACCCTCGCCCCACCTCCTCCTCCTCCCCTGAGAGCACTGCGTCCCCGCTCTTCTGCCTACCTCCCAGCGCTTCCCACCTGGCTGCCACCAAACAGCTGTTTGGCAGTGTTAGCATGCTCCAGGAGGGAGGGGGAGGAGCAGGAGCATGGTGCACTTGGGGGAGGAGGCGGGGAAGAAGTGGGGCCCGGGCGGGGATTTGGGGAAGGAGTTGGAATAGGGGCAGAGAGGGGGCAGAGTTGGGACGGGGACTTTGGGGAAGAGGGTGGGCAGAGGCGGGGCCTCATGGAAGGGGTGGAGTGGAAGGGGCTGGGGGCAGACATGGGGTCAAGCACCCATGGGAAAGAGGGGAAGTCAGCACCTATGGCAGGGCCAGCACACCCTGGCAAAAATTTGGTGGGGCATGTGACCTCATGTGCCTCCCCCCCCCAGGTGTTGCTTCTGGCTTCTGCCCAGTGGAAGAGAGGTCTCAGGGCTTCAGTTCCACAGGGCATGCCTGCTGGGGCTCAGAACTTCAGCAGGAGCCCTGGCAGGCACTTCTGACAGGGATGAAGCCCCTAGCCCCGGCAAGTATGTCCCAGCTCTCGAACTTGTAAAGATTGTCGTATACGGCTCGGAGGGTCAGTAAGTTTGGCCATCCCTGTGCTATTACAATGTAGCAATATTTGTGTTACTTGCAGCATAGGGGAATAGTTTAATTTAAACAAACCATTTGCATTAGAAATTATTTCTTTAAAGAGAATAAATAATGAACACATTCCTATTCCACTGGGTGTTAAACACATTGTTAGCAAATACATATGTGGTAGACACAGTATATAACATATTAATAAGTATTAGCTGTATGATATATATATATGGATGATATTAATATATTTGGATGTTGGTAAGTTATGTTAACTGAAAGTATTATGGACTTCCCACAGTTCTGTTCGCCCATGGCAAGCATTCTACGACACTTTGCAAAGCTGAATTCAACTTTGGCATTCGAAAATTAGGAAACTTGTCAAAGCAAAGATGCATGTTTACTTTGTACCAAGTACAGTTAGCAAGTATTTTCATTGCTCATCAGTACCTTAGAATGTAATATTCAAAACAAGTTATGGGAAAGTACAGGGAAAGAACCAAGAACAAAGGTGGTACAAAATAGTGAGCTAAACTTCAGAGTTTTGTAACTTGTAAAATCATATGATAAATACTGCTTGCTGAAATGCATATCTTTGAAGCACTCCTTCTATACAGGGAGCAGGCTGCAAGAATTAGCTTCCAGAAGGAGGGTATTTATGTCTCTCTTTCATACTATATTGCTTTGTCGTTAGAGAATAAATTTGGCCAAGTTTGGTTATTTGGTCTCTTGAACATTTTAAAGAATTGGCTTCACCTTTTAGTCAATACACACCAATTATTGTTAAGGCTGCAGAACAGTTTACTTTATATAACTGTTAACAGTCTTTAATTACACCATCACATACTATTTTTTCCTGCATCATTCTGTTCAAAGAATGGACGGTGCTCAATTAGTGATCAGCTATTCAGTATTTTGTTTTCTCCTCTTTCAGTGGGTGGGCCCAGGCCTTATTTAGTGCGTACTATTCAAACCCTGCCCTGAGGACAGGATTACTACTTTCTTCTTGGACTTTTCTATAGCGTGCATCATAATAGTATCTGAGTGTTTCATAAATATTAATGAATTTATTTTCACAACACCTCTGTGAGATGAGGGCATATTTTTATTCCTGTTTTACAAATGGGTAACTGAGGCACATGGAGATTAAGGTAAAAAGTTTGACAATCTGGGAAATGTATTTTTTTAATAAATATTATTCATACCTGTGTGTGTCATGGATTACTTGCTCTGGGGTAGATCCTAAGGAGATGTTAAAGGAATGAAGCAGAAAAAGCAAAACAATGGTAAAGATAAGGTACTATCATGAGAATCCCAAGGCTCCATAAGGGAACGTTGTGGGAAACTATTAATTGGGGATTGTTTCTGCTTGGCTCCTTCCTGACTGGCAAAGTTTACTTTTCTGAGGTAGAACCTGAGATCAAAATTAATACTAAAACCTTATAGGGTATGTGTCTACACTGCAGCTGGAAGTGAGCCTCTGAGCCTGGATAGACACACAAACTAGTGCACTGGATATAGCAGTGTGAACATTGCAGCGTGGGCTGTAGCATGGGCTCTCAGGCCCAGATCCTTTGGGCTTGAGAGTCCAAGCTGCAGCCCAAGTCACCATGTCCATGCTTCTATTTTTAGTGTGCTAACTCGAGCTCTGCTACCTGAGTCTGTCTACCTGTGCTGTGAGGCTTGCTACCAGCTGCTGTGTAGACATACCCACAGATACTAGCCTGCAGAAAGGAAGGGGGAAGTTGTCTGTTTGTTGCAGACTGACACAGACTGGCAGAGTTAGTCTGCAGCAAGCAGACTGTGCCTTGGTCCTGAAGGAAACAGGAGACACCAAAGTTAAGCCATTTCTATCTCGGTGATTGAGGGGAATGTCAAGTGTAGGTAAGACAATATGCTTATAGGTCGTCTTCTTACTTTAAATCCATTTTTCTGATAACTGTGTACCTTTTGGCAAATAAATCACATTTTGTTGTGGAAGATGCTGCTTCTGTGACACTGCAAGGTCACATGGGGCCGGACGAGTTTCATCCGAGAGTGCTGAAGGAATTGGCGGCTGTGATTGCAGAACCATTGGCCATTATCTTTGAAAACTCGTGGCGAACGGGGGAAGTCCCGGATGACTGGAAAAAGGCTAATGTAGTGCCAATCTTTAAAAAAGGGAAGAAGGAGGATCCTGGGAACTACAGGCCAGTCAGCCTCACTTCAGTCCCTAGAAAAATCATGGAGCAGGTCCTCAAAGAATCAATCCTGAAGCACTTGCATGAGAGGAAAGTGATCAGGAACAGCCAGCATGGATTCACCAAGGGAAGGTCATGCCTGACTAATCTAATCGCCTTTTATGATGAGATTACTGGTTCTGTGGATGAAGGGAAAGCAGTGGATGTATTGTTTCTTGACTTTAGCAAAGCTTTTGACAGGGTCTCCCACAGTATTCGTGTCAGCAAGTTAAGGAAGTATGGGCTGGATGAATGCACTATAAGGTGGGTAGAAAGTTGGCTAGATTGTCGGGCTCAACGGGTAGTGATCAATGGCTCCATGTCTAGTTGGCAGCCGGTGTCAAGTGGAGTGCCCCAGGGGTCGGTCCTGGGGCCGGTTTTGTTCAATATCTTCATAAATGATCTGGAGGATGGTGTAGATTGCACTCTCAACAAATTTGCGGATGATACTAAACTGGGAGGAGTGGTAGATACGCTGGAGGGGAGGGATAGGATACAGAAGGACCTAGACAAATTGGAGGATTGGGCCAAAAGAAATCTGATGAGGTTCAATAAGGATAAGTGCAGGGTCCTGCACTTAGGACGGAAGAATCCAATGCACCGCTACAGACTAGGGGCCGAATGGCTAGGCAGCAGTTCTGCGGAAAAGGACCTAGGGGTGACAGTGGATGAGAAGCTGGATATGAGTCAGCAGTGTGCCCTTGTTTCCAAGAAGGCCAATGGCATTTTGGGATGTATAGGTAGGGGCATAGCGAGCAGATCGAGGGACGTGATCGTTCCCCTCTACTCGACATTGGTGAGGCCTCATCTGGAGTACTGTGTCCAGTTTTGGGCCCCACACTACAAGAAGGATGTGGATAAATTGGAGAGAGTCCAGCGAAGGGCAACAAAAATGATTAGGGGTCTAGAACACATGACTTATGAGGAGAGGCTGAGGGAGCTGGGATTGTTTAGCCTGCAGAAGAGACGAATGGGGGGATTTGATAGCTGCTTTCAACTACCTGAAAGGGGGTTCCAAAGAGGATGGCTCTAGACTGTTCTCAATGGTAGCAGATGACAGAACGAGGAGTAATGGTCTCAAGTTGCAGTGGGGGAGATTTAGATTGGATATTAGGAAAAACTTTTTCACTATGAGGGTGGTGAAACAGTGGAATGCGTTACCTAGGGAGGTGGTAGAATCTCCTTCCTTAGAGGTTTTTAAGGTCAGGCTTGACAAAGCCCTGGCTGGGATGATTTAACTGGGAATTGCTCCTGCTTCGAGCAGGGGGTTGGACTAGATGACCTTCTGGGGTCCCTTCCAACCCTGATATTCTATGACAATCCAGAGGTTCCTAAAGGGAAACTTGCAGGTGCCAAGCCTATTGGGCTTGCTAAGTATCACAGTTGGCAACCAGAGGGATGTAACCTGGAGATGTGGTTGGATAGTGAGGTCCCACCCCAGAGAGCAGTGGCGGCAACGTCCTGCCACTTGATAGGGGTGTGTGCTTTGGGGACTAGAAAAGGATTTTGGAAGGGGCACTTACCTCGGGGTGTGACAGAAAATATCCATTAACTTTAGGTGCCTGATTTGAGACAGCTAGGACCTTATACTACAAAGGACTTAGCATTATGTAACATGTTCAGATCATAGTTCCTATTGACTTCAATTGCAGCTGTGAGTGGTCAGCACTTGTGCAAATCAGACTCCAGGATCTCAAGTTGGGGACCCAGAAAATGAGGAAGAGTTTGGTTTAGTGATTTGTCTAGCATCACAAAGGAACGGTATAGCAGAGGTAGGAATACAATCCAGTTCTCCAGGGCAGTATTCAGCTACCTTAAGCATAAAATTAATAATTCTGTTCCTGCAGTCCTCTGCCTTATTCACTACGTGTCTTCAACTGCTGTAACAAATGAGACAAGGGTATCACAGAAAGTAGCCTCACTAAGTATTCAACTCATTCATCCTCCCAGTCTACTCCAGCTACGGTCTGTTCCGCATTCAGACCAGGTGGTGTCCTTCACCCTGTAGGCATGGGGAGCATATGAAAAACAGTGATGTTACTCTCAATTTTGCAGTGTGCAGGAGTGTAGAGGAGCAATTGCAGGGAAAGTCCTGCGCAGTCCTGGGCTAGAGTGTTCTCAGTGCAGATGGACTCTTCAGATTAATTTAGCTGCCAAACTTTTAACAAATCTCTACTGAGCCTCTGTGAACTGTTTTTTTTTCCAAAGGCTTAAAACTTGGCTAAATCTGCATGTTTTTGAACAAGAACAGGCTCAGCTGACACAGAGGCAAACTCCCTGGCAAATATCAAGTCCCTGTATCTAAGAGTGGAGATAGTAGAGCTTCTCAGTGGAACAGTTGTATGAATTTGTTTTTAACCTGGACAAAACAACGTATTTCCCCCTAATCTCATTCTCAGAAATGTATGAACTGTTTTAACTGGAACCTACAAAACAAACAAACAAAAACCAGTTTGAGGCAGGCATTTAATGTGGAAAATTTCAGTCTTAATTTAAATTTAACAAAGTTTTAAACACTCCAAACTGATCTTTATAATGGGAAGGATAGGACAACCGTAAGTATAGGCGGTGGTACCTGCTCTGCCTATAATAAAATCTGCATGGATATTGGTAATCAGCAGGCAAGGACACTCACCAACTTCTATGATGTAAGAGCTGTGGACAGGTCTTGCCCTTGCCTTTTTCTGCTAGTGTCACCTCCCCATCAGATTCATAAGTCTTGCAAGGTTCTTGTGCATCTATTCGATACCAGCAGAATACAGAACTTGGGGGTGTGAGAGATTTTGATCTCAGAATGTTTTTAACTCCCTCTGAAATCTGGTGGTTTTGCAGGCATCAGTCCACTATTCCTACCAATATTCTTAAAATTCAGCAGAGCCCTTTCTATGTATAGTATGCACAATGAGGTACTAGTATATTGCTTGGAAACTTATGAGATAACATTAATCTCCTGCTCATCCACACTCCTGCATAGTCATGTAAGGTGTGTTGGGGTTTGTGTGTGTGTGAGTGCTCAATCCCCTCTTCTGGAGACACATGGCTACTTTCTTCTGACAAGGGTGCAGAGGGTTCCTCTCTTCTCTCAGCTGTCTCTTCCTCCTCACAGTTTACCTCTGGGAACCCAGGAACATATTCCTCTTGCATTTCCATCCTTTTAAGGTTATATTCCCTTTCCACTTCCCTTTCTTGGGCTGTTGCTTTTCTGCTTCTAGCTTCTTCTCTTGACCTTCATACTTTTGGTCTTCCAACTCTAGTGTTCTCTGGTTGGCCTCCTCGTGCTGTTCTTTTCTTCCCTTCTTTATAAGACTCTCTCTACTATTTCCAGTTTTCTGGTCTTCTCTGCTATTTCCAGCTTTTGGACCTCTATCTTGGTCAAGTCAAGGTCCAGGGCTGCCTTGCTGGACGCTGTGTCAGGCTGGTTTTCTAAACCTACGCCTCCCTCAGTCTCGGGCTCTTTTGCTGGATCAGTCAGATCTCCTTGGAACTTATCACATTCCATGAGTAGAGATTTCATTCCTTCCACATCTTTCTCTGTAGCATTCAAGCCACGTTCTGTGCACAGTTTTCCCAGCTGCTTTCTAATATGTTTAGCATATGTCTCCTGCTTTTCTTTTGTTTTTATTTCCCTTACCCAAAATAAACAAATTGGAAACAGTTATTTTCTATCTTCTCACTTTTGCATCTGGGTCTGTATCATCTCTAGAGTATGACCCTTAGTTAACCAGCAAGTGGAGAGCCTGCCAACTATGCCACTGTGCTGCTTCGTGCGAGTACCCAGGGTTGTGAGGCACCTTGCTACCACCTGTCATTAGAGAGAAGCCGCCTTTTCTGTGCCTGCTGTGGGTCACTTCCATCAGCCATGGACAACACAAGCATTCCCCTCTCAGCCTACTCAGGCTCTGGTCTTTCTGCAGATTAGCAATAGGCACGTTTCAACTCCCGAATCTTCAAAGTGTCCAAACCTGGTCCACTGGACACTTAGATAATTCACAAATTCCCTGCTCCCAAAGGAACAGTGCATACCAGTTTGTCAGTTACACCTCAGATCATCACACAACACTTAGATATGTTTGTGGCACTCTACCCGTAAGCAACCCTGGAAACCCATATTCACCACTGTCATATAATTGATATGTTTCATACAAAGCATGCCATGTAAGATATATGAAAAGCCATGATCTGCTGAAACCTATTGTTCTGTCCAAATGTGTATAGCGTTAGTGTGTATCAAGTTGAAATTTTTTAAGTTTGCTAATGGCATTCAAAGAAAGCAAACCACTCACAGGAGGGTATGACCGAATGTACTTAATGGCCATTAACAAGCAGGGGAGTTGTAATCAAGGGATTTATAATTCCAGGATAGTTGTGCAAGCACCACACAATGGGAACTGCTTGACCCCATTGCACAAGACCACACCAGGGGGCCTACTTAACCGAGAGAATCAGGGAAGCCTGTCAGGACATGTCGAGACAAGTGACTTCTAGGCACAGGGACTAAGGATGTAAAAGAGAGAACAGTGGCTGCATGTTTTGGCCTCACTTCCCCCCCCCCCATTAAACACCTGAAAACATGTCCGGAAGGGGGAAGGTGGTCCCCAGGCAAGAGGAGAATTCTAGCCTTGGTACTGAAGATCTATTAGCTGCCTGTGCTATCTATCCGGGTGAGACACTGCTTGATTCAAATCCTGTTAAATTTATAGAACTTAGATTGTGCATTTATTTTTTTCTTTAGTAACCATTTCTATCCTTTATGCCTACCACTTATAATCACTTAAAGTCTATCTTTTTGTAGTTCATAAACTTGTTTTATGTTTTACCTAAAACAGTGTGTTTTGGTTGAAATGCTTGGGAAATCTGCTCAGAAACAAAAACTGGTGCATGTCCTCTCCACATTGAGGGAAGGGCGAACTGGGTTATAAACATATACTGCTCAGGCTTCTGACCAGGACAGGATGGTATAGCACTGGAGAGCAGAGCTGGGGGGAATTGGCTGGAGCCTCACTATTATTAGTTCATGAATGGCTGGGAGAAGCATTCATGTAACTCAGCTGGGTGTGTCCCTGCCTGTGGATGTCTGTATGCATGCAGTACCTACCAGAGGTTTGCAACTTGTCACAACAGCATAGTGTAAGAGGGAGCCCTGGTTGGTAATCCAGAGGGCTCAGTGGTACCCCAGTTCCAGGTTGCACCCTGGGAAAACCCATCATAATGTTTATAATGAAAACAAGCAAAAGTTTATTTAATGAAGAGGAAAAATTGAAACGATAGCAAGTAGAAGTATTGGAAACATGGTTACATATAAAATAAAAACATACATATTCTAGAACCTGGACTTTCTTAACTAGTTACTGTTATGTCTTATAGGGCAAAGTTAACCCCAAATCCTCCAACATATTACAGCCAGGCTTGGCTGTGATCTTCCATTCATGAGAAGCATGCTTGTCACCTTCTGGTGACCTACCTTAACTTGCATACCTCTGGTAGACAAATTCAGACTGGAAATAAGGTGTAAATTTTTAACAGTGAGAGTAATTAGCCAACTGAACAATTTATCAAGGGTCATGCTGGATTCTCTGTCACTGACAATTTTAAAATCGATGTGAGATGTCTTTTCTATAAGATGTACTCTAGGATAGTTGAAAAACAACTGAACGTGAGCTCTCAGTGCAGTGTTGTAGCAAAAGGGCTAATGTGATCCTTGGATATATAAACAGGTTAGTAGAAGTAGGGAGGTGACTTATCTCTGAATATGGTCTTGGTGAGATCAGTGTTGGAATATTATGTACCGTTCTGGTATTCACATTTTGAAAAGGATGTTGATAAATTGGAGAGGTGCAGAAAAGAGCTACAAAAATTATTCGAAGGCTGAAGAAAATGCCTTGCAGTGAGACTTGAAGAGTTCTATCTGTTTAGCTTATTGAAAAGATTGAGAAGAGACGAGATTACAGTCTAAAAGTTCCTTCATGGGGTGAAAATACTGGGTTCTAAAGGGCTTTGTAATGCAATGAAGAAAGGCATAACCACAATCAGTGGCTCGAAGCTGAAGCCAGACAAACTTAAATTAGAAATTAGGTACAAATGTTTAACAGTGAGGTTGATTAACTACTGGATCAAATGACCAAGGGAAGGAGTGGATTCGCCATCTATTGATGTCTTCAAATCAAGACTGGAAAATATGCTTCAGCCAAACAAGCTATGCATCAGTCAGACATAAGTTATTGGGCTCAATATGATAACTAGGTGAAAATTAATGGCCTGTGATATGTAGGCAATCAGATTAGATGATATGATGGTCCCTTCTGGCATTAACTGTAGGACTAACTCTAGCTTGTTTGGATAGAAAGGTTGTCTCCGTTGTGAAACAGATACTTGATTATTCCTCCTTGTGGTTTTCTTTATCAATACAGTCCTTGTAGTCAGCCAGAGATGAACTTAGATGTATTGCTAATGTTCACCATTCCATTAGGTGATCCAGAGCCAAGCAGAGTCAGAGAATCTGAGATAAATGTTTCCTCATAACATAAATTCTTCCCAAATTGTTTTTAGATTATCTTCTAAAAATAAGGCTTGCAATTCAGTGGATTGATGAACTTTCTGGTGCCATCCCATTAAACTGTGAGAACAATTGAGACAAGTTACTTTCCTTTTCAAAGTGGGGTATCTCTTCTGAAGTCCTTGCTCAAACCTTAAGGGTTATATAAAAAAAAAAGGTTTTTTCTTCTGCAATCCTAGGAAAGTAAGATTTGAAACCACCTCCAGAAAAAAAAATCCTTTTGCAATTTCTCCCCCTGTGCTTCAAAATTGCTAGTGGCAACTAACTATTCATTCAACAGAATCTTTTATGGGGTTTGCTAAAGAGGAAGGCACAAAGTATTTCTTGGGGATTTAAAGAGCTTTCTGAAGTAAGGACTTTCCCTCTCCCCCCCACCCCCCAGGAAGGGGGGAACATTGGCGTTGTGACTAAACAGAGGATACAGAAACTCTTTCCCTAGGGTATAGGATAATCTCTCGCATGTCATCGCAACCCAAACTCAGTTTGGCTTTGAGGAATCTACTCTCTCTACTTTCTGATATGAGAGCAGGAGGGGATAGGCCTGCATATGCTTTAAATGGGTCAATGGTACTTCTCAAAGAGGTATTTCAAGGTGGCATCCTCAAGATCAGTTTTCATAAACATGCATCCCAGAGACTGGTCTGGCATCCAAA
This sequence comes from Caretta caretta, assembly GCF_965140235.1. NCBI lineage: Eukaryota > Metazoa > Chordata > Testudines > Cheloniidae > Caretta > Caretta caretta. Next base: position 47,211,966 of record NC_134216.1, on the reverse strand, counting down.
GATACATAAGAAACTTCTTTGTAACCTTGATATAGTGCTCCCAATCCATTGCCAGTCTCCAGGGACTGTGGGTTTGAATTGCCACTAGAATTTGAGGCTGTTTTGTTCCAAGCCAAACTTAACTGAAAATTTAAATAGAAGTTAATAATACCAGTGACCCAGTTCTAGTTTAGTTTATTTGGTGTGTTTCTGTGTGTGTGTGTGGTGGGGGGATGTTTGCTTTCTCTGATCTAATATTTTCTAGTATTCTCATCTAGTACCGTTTTCATTTCTGAAGATCATGCAGTTATACCAAATGAGAAAATAAAGCTGGCATACTGATGGCTGCTACTAAGACCATGCAGTGATTTAATGGACACAGAGAGCTTGTTTTATGAGATTGAATTAAGGGATAGAGAGATTTACAGAATGGAGGGATTTACAATTTTTGTATATACAACTTTCTCTAATTTCTAAATGTAAAAAAGGAGGCTCAAGACCTATAAAACAATGCTAATTTCTTACAGCAGGATATTAAACTTGAATTCTAGAATATTGGGAAAAGAACACAACCAGTGATTTATGAAACTGATGCACAAGAAGTCAACATTTTAAGATGTCGACCAAACAATTAAAATATAAAACATAGCATATATAAAATATAAGGTTTCTATCAGTGTGAGATATGGGTTAATTCATACTGTTAATATAGTTTTCTTTCTTTTAACAGGTCATTCCAATATGAACGTACCCTGTAAAGAGGAATCTGTTGAAATGAAAGATATATTTTCTGTAAAATTGAAACGTCGTCGTTTTGCAGGACAGAAGAAAGGCGGTATGTTGTTAGGTATCACAGTTTTTGTATGCCTGAAAAAAGAAAATAAACTAAAGGACTCTGCCATCAGTTTTAATAATTTAAGTGAAGACCACTGCCATTCCTGGTTTAGATGTTTGAAGGAAATTTTGAACGGTAAGCACTTTTTCAAAGATAACTCATTTCTAACTTCATCACAGTTTTATTACGGGACTAGTTTTGTAATATGTATGTATTCTGTATGTAATGTTGAATGTGGGTTACTGTAGTCTTAGAACAGCTTATTGTTTGGAAAGTAAAAGGTAAATATTTCAGTATAAAGGACACAAAGATTACAGTTGTTGAAACCTTTTGCTCAGTAAGGAAATTTATAAACTTGCTTATTGCAATTTAATGTAAAATTTAAGAGGAAGAATAATAGTAAAATATCTACATTTAAAAAGTAAACAGATTAATTGTGGAAATGTGCTTTAGTCATAATATTTCTACAGCAGTTTATGGTAAAGTATGAGAGCAATTTGATGAATTAATAAAGAATAGGGCTGTCAGGTGTTTAAAAAGAATTAATTGCAATTAATCACACGATTAATCATGCTGTTTAACAATAATAAAATACCATTTCTTTAAATATTTTTGGATGTTTTCTACATTTTCAAATACATTAATTTCAGTTACAATAGAGAATACAAAGTGTACAGTGCTTACTTTACATTTATTCTTGACTACAAATATTTGCTCTGTTAAAAAAAAAATAAAAAGTATTTTTCAATTCACCTAATAAAGAGATAGCACTAAAGTACTTGTATCATGATAGTTGAACTTACAAATGTAGAATTATGTACCAAAAATAAAACAATGTAAAACTTTAGAGCCTACAAGTCAGTCCTACTTCTTTTTCAGCCAATCGCTCGGACAAATAAGTTGGTTTACATTTGCGGGAAACCATGCTGCCTGCTTCTTGTTTACAATGTCACCTGAAAGTGAGAACAGTTGTCCGCATGGCATTGTTGTAGCCAGTCGCAGGATATTTGTGCCAGATACACTAAAGATTCATATGTCCCTTCATGCTTCAACTGCCATTCCAGAGGACATGCGTCCATGCTGTTGACAGTTTCTGCTTGATAACGATCCAAAGCAGTGTGAACCGACACATGTTCATTTTAATTATCTGAGTCAGATGCCACCAGCAAAAGGTTGATTATCTTTTTTGGTGGTTTGGATTCTGTAGTTTCCGCATGGGAGTTTTGCTCTTTTAAGACTTCTGAAAGAATGCTCCACACCTTGTCCCTCTAAGATTTTGGAAGGCACTTCAGATTCTTAAACCATTGGTCAAGTACTGTAGCTATTTTTAGAAATCTCATGTTGGTACCTTCTTTGTTTTTTGTCATATCTGCAGTGAAAGTGTTCTTAAAACGAACAACATGTGCTGGGTCAATCATCTGTGACAGCTATAACACAAAATATATGTTAGAATGTGGGTAAAACAGAGTAGGAGACATACGATTCTCCCACAAGGTGTTCAGTCACAAACGTAATTAATGCATTTTTTTAATGTGTGTCATTATCATGGAAGTATGTCCTCTGGAATGGTGGCTGAAGCATGAAGGGGCATATGGATGTTTAGCTTATCTGTCAAGTAAATACCTTGCAATACCAGCTACAAAAGTGCCATGCGAATGCCTGTTCTCACTTTCAGGTGACATTGTAAATAAGAAGTGGACAGCATTATCTCCCGTAAATGTAAAATAACTTGTTTATCTGAGCAATTGGCTGAACAAGAAGTAGGACTGAGTGGACTTGTAGGAGCTAAAGTTTTACATTGTTTTGTTTTTGAGTGCAGTTATGTAACAAAAAATAACCACATTTGTAAATTGCACTTTCACGATAAAGAGATTGCACTACAGTACTTCTATGAGGTGAATTGAAAAATACTATTTCTTTTGTTTATCATTTTACAATGCAAATATTTGTAATAAAAATAATATAAAGTGAACACTGTACACTTGTATTCTGTGTTGTAACTGAAATCAGTTATTTGAAAATGTAGAAAATATTTAATACATTTCAGTTGGTGTTCTATTATTGTTTCACAGTGCGATTAAAAAGGCGATTAATCATGATTAATTTTTTTGAGCTAATATGTGAGTTAACTGCTATTAATTGACAGCCCTAATAAAGAATGTTTTCTGCTCAGGTCTTCACATTTTTATTTGATCAGCAGGAGTATTTCCAGTGGTGTGGAGGAGACAGAAGCAAGATGATAGGGGACTCAGGAGAGAGCTAGATGAGATGAATCCTGGGTAAAATGTTCTAAAATGCTTAGCTCCTACATTACTCTTGAAAATAGGACTTAAATTCCCATTGACTTTCAATGAGACTTAGGGTATGTCTATATTGCAACTGAAAGCGAGCCTCCCAGTCTGTACCTGGCACGTGGCAAACAGAAACAAAAGAGTCATCAGATTTATAAGTTGTCTCGAGCTAACTTGTCCCAGGGCTATAAGCCTGAGAATGCCCCTTCTGGCTTCAGGTTGGAGCTCGGGCTCTGAAACTTGGCAATGGGGTAGGGAGTGACCTTAGACTCCCAGGTCAATGAGATTTTACTTTCCACAAGAGAGAGTCCAAACAATAATAGGTCTCCCCAACCAGCTAAAAGATTACCCATCAGACACCATATGTACATATGATGGTTGCAGGCCCATAAGAAGTACTCTCCTAGTTTAAATGATGGGAAGATCCTCTTCAGATGTGCAATGAACCCCCCCCCAAACACATACACCTTTTTTTTTTTCACCTTTACCTACCAAGATTGTGGTGACAGATGCTTCCATTCAAGGATGGGGGATTTATGTAAATCACTTTCGGATTTGGGGCCTGTGATCCTCTCAAGAAGCTCACCTGCATATATATGTCCTAGAGCTTAGTGCCACTGATCTGACATGAAAGCATTCCTTCCTCTTTCAAGATCCAATATGCAACTGTTGAGAGAGAGTACCACAACTATCCATTATGTGAACAGGCATGGGGAAGCAAGATCATCTCCACTCTGTCAGGAAGCCACAAGGGATTGGTGCATTCTGAATTAAATCACACCAATGTGCTGCACTTCACTTTAAAACACCTTGGCAGATCAACTTGGCAGGCTATTCTCCAGCAACCATGAGAACATACTTTGGTAGTGGGGATTCCCAGAAAGTAGACCTGGTTTAGTCTATGCCACTGTTTCAGATAATTTAAACATGTTTCTCCATACCAGGAAGGTCAAAGATTTTATTCTTTTTATCACCACAGTTTTTTTCTTTACATGCTGCTTTTAAACTTTCGGCCAAAATCTGTGCAGGTGTAAATTGGAAAACTACATTAAAGACAATGGATCTGTGTCAGTTTTCACCAACAGAGAATTTGATCCAATAATTTTTTACAAGTTCTATAAAAAGAATGCTAAATTGGGGGAAAGGCAATATTTCTCAGTATTTTGGGGAGGGAGTAAAAAAAAAAAAGACTACTTTGTAGAAAATCCTTATTAACCTCATTAGACTTCAGAAGAGTAACAATAATAATAAACTTTGCAGTATTTAACTTTATGGGAATTTGACTGCAATTTAATATGAACCTCTTTGTAGGTGTTCAAAGCAGGTCATTGATTTTTTTGTGATGGCTACATGCTGAAAAAAACAGATATAAGAAGCAAATAAGTATTAAATATAAATGCATTTTAAGCATCATCTAAAGTGCAAAATGAAAGCGCCTACCAACAGAAAGAGAGAGAATCTCTTATGCCATTTTTATTATGGTCTTTCTTCTTCTTGCTATTTATTTTTTGATTCTTAAGCTTCATGTTTTCTCACCATACTTCTGCTCTTTTGTGATGGTGTAGAATTTATCCTAATGTTTTATAGGTGGTATGTGTGTTTGGAAAAGAATAGTTAAATATTTTCAGAGTAAAAAGCAATATATATATATTTTAGTAACTAAACTAATGTTTTCCCAGTGAGAGAGAAGCACTGGAAAAGAAATAGGTTTAATTCAATAATGAAAAGAGCATTATAGTGGCTTTCACTGATGATATACAGTGTGTAATTTAAAGAATTGTCAATTCCATGCACTTCTGCTAGGTTAACAAGAACAAATTATTATATAGTGAGACTTAATCCTTTTATTTTCTTTCTATGATAGATAATTATATCAAATGTAGGAAAACTATATTACTAGTGAAAACAAGAAAAACTCCACTCTGTGATAGTTTTTCTCCATCTCTTTTTTTGAAAAATGCAGAATATAATGAGTTTGTGACAAAGAAGCGTATATCTGACTGATCTCCAAAATTATATCTCTGTGGTCACAGCCTATTAATAGTAAATGAGTTTTACTTAGTCTATAACAATGAAGACTGTTTTTCTTTCTATCAAACTGCTGCTGAACCATAGTCTCAGAAGCTGGAATCCTGAATCCAAAGCTTTCCATATTTTAATGTGACCATTCTTTTAATAAATGGTAATTCATGGCCTTCTCCTGTTTCAATTATGTTAAAGACACTAAGACAGGAGACAAGTCCCTCACTCTGTCAAGAATAGAGATGGCGAGGAAATTTTTAACAAAACAATTTTTCACTGGAAAATGCCGGTTTGTCAAAACCAAACTTTTTGCAGGAGCATATTGATTTTAATCTAAAAGGTGTGTTGGGTAGAGAGAGAGAGAGACCTGTCCCCCCCAGAATAGCCAATAGCAAAGCGATCTAGTGGTTAGGGCACTCACCTGACACATGGGGGAGACAGGTTCAAGTCCGTGCCTAAACTACCAGGCTAAAAAGTCTCTCTCCCTTTCTTGTCAAATGAGTATTTAATTTATACCCAGCAGGACAGCTCCAACAGGAGAGATTGAGAGAGACCCATCCCAGAAAAGCCAATAGCCTGGTGGTTACAACATTCACCTACGATGTGGATGATCCAGCTTCCAGTCCTTGCTCTGAATCAAGAAGAGCAGAAATTAGAATTTGGGACTGTCACATCAGATGAATGCCCTAACCACTAGGCAACTGGCTGCTTTGGGTGGTTTCTCTTTGGAAATATTGAAACATCTTAGTTTGTTCCTGATGCAGAACTGGAAAAAATGTCTAAAATATCAGTCTTTGCAGGACAGGAATGCTGTTTCCCACCCAGCTGTTATCAAAAGCAGATACCAGTGAAGGCAAAATAATAAATCTATTACTATTTCTGCTTGCATTCTCCTCTAAATTTTCTGAATAGGAGTATTTGAGGTGTTTCTCATCTTCCCTCTTCCTCAAAGGTCAGGCAGGGGCTTTACCCCTAAACATCTATATATGCAAAAGTGCCAAGATTCCTGCAGATCTCCGAATACTCATAAACGCAGGCTACTTTATGGAGAGCAGCAAGTGCCTGTGCTTTCCTCTTTGAGTTCCCTGCATTCATCAGGAGCTGTGATGCCATATGTTCCCCAGTGGCAGCTGCACTATCCCTACTCAGGTTGCTTTGGGTTCAGCTAGATGTAACCCCCTTGTGGCTTTTCAGTTGGAACCCCCCGGATCTTAGAAAAGTATTATGTGCAATGTGGCTATTTCCAGCTCTTTTGTCAGTCCCATTCCCTCTGCAGACCTGCAACTGTGTAATGTTTAGGTGTCAGGGGAGAATACACATTATCTCTCTAACCCTCTGGGTATGGGGAATCTGCAGCCCCCAGAGTACCAAAGAAAGTCTGTGTAGTTCATATGTCATTTTAAAAACAAATAAAACAAAACAAAAATACCCATACCACAAATTTTCTTGTTTCAATTTTGCAAGTACAAATTCACTTTTGAAGGCAAATCAAAGAAATAAAAGACAACCCCTCCCCATAACTATATCTAGAAAATCAACAGTGACAATTCAGTATTATTAAAGTGACATGATACACATATATGGAAGAAATGCAGGTACTTCAGCAGCAGAATTTGTAGAATAAGGCAAAGAGCATAATTTGAGATTAAAAAAAAAACAAGTTATCAGTATGTCAAACATAGGAGGGAAGAATTTTCAATGGAATATGGATTTTCTAGTTTTTATACTTTTTAGTAATTAAGAGGGTTCCTTAGAAATTTCTTCCACCTTCTGCTGGGAATAGGATAGAAACTTTTTTAAAAAAATTGTTTAGGGGTAAAATTTTCAGAATTGCCTAAGTCCCATTCACTTTCAATAACATTCAGGCTCTTAAGTCATATTAGGTACTTTGGAAAATTTTACCCTGATCAGCCATGAGTGTTCATGGCCTTGACCCACAGCTTGTTTTCAAAGCAACATTATGAAAGACATCTTTACAAAAGCAACTCATTGGAAATTTCTCAAAAGTTTTGTTTTCACTTTTTACAGTGACAGAAAAATCTGCAAAGTTTTGTGCTTTTTAAAAAAGTTATTACAGATTATATGTGCATCTCTCATTGCATTGCATCTAAAACATAGATGATGTTTCAGGTGAATTATTGCATTATTTAACATGGGTGATTTTTTATTATACCTAGGCTGGAGCAGATGAAAAGCAGGTGGGTTACCAAAGTGACTGCATGTGTACATGTGAGCAGCTATCGTAAACATGTATTTTTATTGGGCAAAGTAGCTAAATATTAATTAAGGATGCGTTCCTAATAATCTAAAATAGAAGTAATTACTGATTTATGTATCTTATATGGAAAAAGTCAAGATTTTGTTGTTTTTGTTTAATTAAACTACAAAAAGTTTTTAGTATGGGTGAATTGACATGAATTCTATTTTGAAGGCAGTTCTGATGAAGACCTCGTGAAAACCTTTGCTGAAATGCAAAATAAACATTATTTTCATTTTGCTTTTTTGTGGGTTGTATTCTATATTAATGTTCCTGGTATGTGGTATATATCTCCACCTCACCAGCCCCTTTATCCTCTTTCTGGGTAGTATTCTCTATAGCAGAATTTCTCAACAGTCAGTCCATGGCCCAGCACCGATCCACAAGCTGTCCCTGACACAGTTTAGGAACCCAGCAAGCCAGTCCCTGGTATCAAAAAGATTGAGAAACACTGCTCTATAGCTTCCAATTTGTGTGTAATCACATATGTTCCAAGAGTATCTACTCTGTAGAGAGTGCAGCTTTCTGAGAACTTCAGTTCCAACTCTATCTTGTCTATGTTACAATGCTCAGCCTTTTCATAGCTGAACACCTATATGTAGTTATTTAGACCTCTGTTTTATAACATATTTTCATTTTTTCTGTAGTGCCCCAAATGAAGAATAAGTACATAACTTATTTTATGTCTTCTGAATTAGACTCAACATTTTCAGAAAGATGACTTTTTTGCTTTTATTCATACGGGTACATACAAAGAAATAAGCCTTTCTTTCAATAAAGTGTTATTTAAGAGAATACGGTCTTTAGTACAAATTAGTGTATGTTTGTTAGTAGGAAACAACCAAAAGACCCAGAAGAGAGATGTAACAATACTCAGCAATGTTTTTATCTGCAATAATTTAGATTTGATATGACTCTAAATAGACATTTGTAGACATTCAATAAAAGTATATTAGAAAGCCTTTAACTTTTTGGCCCTGAGCATTTAAATGCATTTATTTATTTAATTTTATTTATTTATTTATTTATTTTTCTTCAGTGGGTAGTAATCTAAAATTTAGCTTGAAACTAAAAGATATAGTAGCTGTTAAAATATAATACATTCTTATATTATGTACTGCTTTGCAGCACACCTCGCACACTAAGATTTAATGTTAATGTCTGCAGCTTCATGCATGAAGTTTTAATTATACTATTAATGTTAAACATTAACTTTGGTTAGTGTAACATTAACTGTGGCGTATCCATAGTTACGCTAACAAATCTTTGTTTCACATTATTAGTTTTTCTTATGCGTAACATACTTGACGTTGCTTATTGTATAAAATAGTTATAAATGTACATGACACTGACATGATTCCAAGCTCTTAACTTTTGTAACATAAACCTACTGCCATAAAGCTAAGTACTGAAAACAGCACAGATGTGTGCCTGAGAGTAGCGTCTCTCCTGCCCTATGAGCCTTTGTTTTCCAAACACCCTGATTAACCCCCACCCTTCATGGTTCATTGATTCGCTGATAGATCAAGTTTAAACTAGTGCATATTAGCACATGTGTTAGTACCAGAGGAACAGTTGGCCATTCTGTTTTAGATTGCTAGTCCACTTCAGATGGAGGAGCTACGGTAAACAATATAACAGAATATCAGTTTGTGAGGATACCTGAGGGCTGAAGGACTGAAGTCAGCTTCAAATTAGTAGTAAATCTTATTTATTGTATATGTTGGGAATAAGAGTTACCAATAATTATTTATTAATTTCAAGAGATTTTCTGAAGATTTCAATTCATAATTTGTTTTTGTACAAAATTTTTCATTAAAGGTGAAATTGTTTTTTGACGAATACGTAATTCAGAAGTCCAGGCCCGTTTGCTGCATTTTAACACTTGCTATGGGATGGGAAACTTTTTTTTCCCCACTGTTCCCCTGAACCAGTGTTTATTGTCATGATCACCTTCCAGTCATGTTTATTGGTAACCATTTAGTACACGCAAAATCATATAATCAGCGTAGTATATTTTTTCATGCTGAAATATTGAACAATCAATTGCATGTGACTGGTCAATTTAAGTCAATGATGCTTGCTTTTTTATAAATAAAGTTTTGGTTTTTTAGCTCTTTTTGTTTTTCCTAAACCAGCTAAGTTGTTAATATTTAAAAAGCAGAAATTTTGTATACAACACAACATTATTGTGATTTATTCTTTTTATTAACAGCTCTCTCCTGTCAATGAATCACATTAGGATCCATATAATATCTCCAATCTATTTATCAATAATAGTTCACTTTTTAAAGAAAAGAATAATCCAGATTTAAATGATAGACCAATTTGTTAATTTTTAGAATTGCAATTTAGATTCTTTATAGGGCGAAAAAATTGCACTCATGAATTTGTGGTAAAATGATGAAACTTTCAGATGTAAGTCTCCTAAAATTTACCATTTTAAGATTTTAAAATGTGCCGTATACCTATCCTTATTTGAATGCCCAGATTCCTTTAATACTTTGCATAGTCCTTTTTGGGCACAGGCATCTTGGAAAACTTAAAACTTTAATTTTTTTATGTTAAAGTTTAAGTGGGGTAGCAATATTCTATCTCTCTTATGCCTCTCTCTCTCACCCTTTCTCCTGATCCTGGGCAGGTAGTGAAATTATAACTCCATTCTTTGTGTATGTCTTATCCGTACAGTTCTCCAACACCTCAAAGTTCTCCACCTTTTCACATATTCTGTACAAACCTTCACAACCCCTAACTCTTCTCTCCCCAGTTTGTTCATAGTAAGATTTGTTTGTTCATGTAGTTTAAATATATATTTTACAAACAAATTAGACAACATACAATTAAAATGGTGATATGGTGTAAAGTTTAAACAGTTATTTTCCCCCCCAAGTTGGTTGAAGCCAGCTTACTTCACCACAGGTAAAAATACTGGAAACATAGGAATCCTACCTCTGCTACAGGCTTGCATGATTTCTCTCTTTATACTTTAGACAAAGTAATAATTCATGAAAATGAATTTTTGTCCCACTTTTGTTCTAATTAATTATATTATATTTTTACATTTTTAAGTCTGATTACTTCTTTATAGTCTATCTACTTGTAAAATATTAAGATAGTATCGGAGGTCACTGTAATTCTACAGTAAACTACTTGAGTTAACAGTCTTATAGTAGCAACTATGAAGTGTAACAGCCTGATAACCTTTTGTTTTCCGCTGTTTTGCTTATTTATATCACTATGATAATGACATTATTATGGTGGTTCAGCAATATATTTTTACATTGCTTTCCTTGTTTTGCTTTCTCATAGTCTAAAAAATTAGTTAATATAAAATAAAAATAATTAGTAATCATTAACATTATTGAGTACACATATTACTCAATTTTGAAACATCATAAAAGCATATACCTTGGTTATAGCAAATGCTATAAATGTCAGTTTCAGCAGCTGAACCCAAAATGACACAGACTGTCTTCTGGATGAAATATGGCTTGTCTTTTGAGTGGATTTTACCAGGAGTTTTTTAAGTATTCTGTTTGAAGTACAGATATTCAGGGAAGGAAGGACATATACCTGGAAGAAGGGAGCAGGCCATTAGTATCCTCTCTGTGAAGATATTTGTTTCTGTAGGAGAATCATGCCTTCAACTGATATCTCTTGAGGATTCATCTACTGCAAGAGTGCTAGCTATTCTTTGAGAATCCGTGATATTGGAAGAGGAAAAGAGCCCAGCATCAGGTTCCCTTGAGAATTCTATGGAAATGTATCTGGATAAGTCATGCAAATTTATAATTGAATTGTTTGGAAGTTTTTTCCAACACATTTGTTTTTTGTCTGATGCTCTCTTAGATAATACCATAAAACCAAGGATTGTTCTTCCAGGATGTAAAGATATACATGATCTAAATACCCAGGATGAGCCATACCTGATGGTTCTTTTTCGAGTAGTGTCTCTAAGGATGCCCACTTCAGGTTCACATCTGCCCTTGTGCCTTTAATCAGAGATAGTTGGTAGCAGTGTCCATTCAGGCATGAAGGCAGTAAATTTCTAGTTCAAGAGACCTCTCTAACCAGCAGTTGGGACCAAAAGACACATCCTGGCCTATTCAAGGAAGGAGTAGAAAGGCTCTAGAAGTAACTCTGTCCAGCTGCCTTCTGCTTGACGAGCTATCACCATAATGTGAGGAATCTGAAAAACAAGGAAACTAAATGCCAAAAATATACAGATCTTCTGGGGTGGGGGAACTCTAATTAGTCTTTAAGTTAAAGCATAGTTTCTCAAGAATCTCTGAAGCCGATTCTCAAATGTACATATGACCAAACTTTCTAAAACAAGTATAACACTCAAGATTCATTTCTCTCAAGTATTTTTGCTTCATGTTCCTATTGTACCTATTCTAGTTGCATATCATCCTGGCGGTCCTCAGTATGTTAAGGGATAATTATCAAAAGTGATTCACTCTGCCAGACTGTTGCAATGATGAATGAAGAGCAGATCAGATCATTTATTGTAAATTTGTACAGTAAACATGCTGAGTCTCTGTCATAGTAGTCTCTCTAGTTTTGTATGGGTTCTCATTGTGGATTAACTAGTTTTAAAGTTACTGTACGCTTTTATGGAAGAAGGGATTTGTGATTAACATTTGCTTCCTCCAGCATCAGGTTATTTTGTTGTGTCCTTAATTTTGATGCTCCTAGCTAATCTTGACAAGATTATATATCAACATTTGAAGAACTGGGCTAGATTTTCTATACTTCCTTTCAGTTTTCAGTGAATATGAAAATATACAGTAAACATTCTTTAATACTTTTAGTCCTTTAATTTACATTCTTCAAGACAAATGGGTTAGTCGTGCTATTTTTATTCCTAGTTTTCTAAGGTTTTGATACTTGGAAAAGTTAATTGTCTTCAATGCAAAAATATCTTTTTTTTCCTTGATATTGAAATAGCTTTATTATTAGTATTTGTTGAATCTCTTAGAGTATGGTATAGGCACCTTTTAAAATTCAAATGTTCAGATGGGTGTTCAGATGTTTTGTGTTATTCCTTTTCAATCTTCAAAGTAAGGTGAGTGAAGAAAGGGTAGGGATCCTAATCAGCAATTGCAAGATGTATCTGGCTTTAGGGATTGAACTATGTCCCATTTAGGGTGAGAAGTAAAATTTTAGTTATGTCTCTTTCTGGCTTTGGAGATAATTTTTTCACTTAGCACAACTGAGCATACGGCATTTTCATATTGAAAGCGTTATGTTCAGCAGCTCTGCTAGTATTAATGCTGTTCCCTCACAACCTTCTTGAACCCTTATGCAAGCTTACAGATGAATAACAAACTGTACTACATGTTTTCTGAATTTACACTTGAAGGCAGTACTGCACAGAGCACATATATGTATGTAGGTATTTCTATTAGAGAGCACGCATGTACAGATATTAATTTACTTTAGTATTCATTATGAATTTGTTCAAATCATACATTGTAGATAATTACCAAAGAAACAGTTACTCTACGGAGCAGTCCTCGGTTTTTACAGCTCAAAATCAGACTCACTGTTACTGGCACGTAATGATGTAGGTGGTGGTGACTAACTTGTTCCGACTGGTTATTCTTAGCTGTAGACTAATAAGCAGGTCAGAGCTTCAGTGGCCCCAGGATTAAGGGTCAGATTAAAATAATGAGCACACTCATTCAAGAAGACAGTAAGGGCCTCTGGGTTTATTATAACTACTACCCTCAAACCAAGTCAAAAACACTTTATTAATATGTTTAGTTTTTTAAAAAACATAAAGCTTTCCCAGTAATCTCAAGGATGTTTGCTTAAAAAGTTTGATTCACCTGTAAAAATATCCAAATGGTATTTGTCTTGAAACCTTTTGTGCTTTTTTTTTTTTAGGCTTTCCAAATAGACCAAAGTCCCTAAAAGTATTTGTTAACCCAAACAGTCATAAAAGAGAAGCTACTCATGTTTATTACGAACAAGTTGCACCTCTCTTTAAGCTTGCTGACATCAAAACTGACGTCACAGGTAAGTTGCTTTTAGAACATGATTTAATCCTTTTTTTAAAACGGATACTTAAGCAACCAAGACAACCTGAATTTACTGATAATCCTTATTGGCTTTATGTACAAGTAGTGCATTGAGAATTGAATTAAATGTAATATTACTCATTTGGTTTTATTTCATTTCACTGCTTTAGTTTTAGCAATTCCATTATTTATTGATTATATTTTATTTTGTATAGTTTTTCTACTTTAGGAATATTTTTACACTTTGTGTGGGTTTTTTTTACATCGCAGTTTGATTATTAAAAAAGGAAAGCTTGAATCTCACATAGGTCTGATGTATGTTTCTTATTTGTGGACTCTTCTTGAGTTATTAAACTTCCTGTATAATCTTTTCCTTTCACAAGGCTGTTCTTGCTTTAACTCAAATCCTTGCTATTTGGATCAAACCTGATCAGCAGAACAGATGCAAATTTGCTGGGAATTTACAAAGCTATGTAAGGTTTCTGATGATGATTTAAACTTCATGCCATTGAAGTTTCTGATGATGATTTAAACTACTACATTAGAGATTGCGTGAACCATGATATTATCTGAAACCACAAAATAATGTAGAAGTTTATGGTCTGGCTTTCCCAAGTTGTGATGGTTGTGTTTTTTATTCATGGATGTAAATGTAAAATAATAATAATAATAATAATCCATTCCTCCTTTTGGCTGTTTTTATTCCCATGCGGAAGGTACTAACCCCTTTTTGTAGTCAATGGAGCAAATCCAGTTCCCTTCTCTGTAGCCTCACAAGTGTGGGAGGTTAAGGGAGAAAGAGATTCCACATAGCATGGAACACTGTTTATGTATGAGTCACCTCTGCAATAAAGTACTGTACATGGGGTGGGAGGCATGCTGCTCTGTGGATCTTCCCATTCTTCCTCCCCCATAAGGGATTTTAGATGCATTGAGGTAAAATAGCTTCTGCTGAGTGTTCCTGCAAGCACTTTATTGTGTGGGGAAGAGGATTCCTTCCCCAGTCCCCTGAATTTCTCTCCAGTCTCTAGCCTGGTTGAACTGGCTGCACCCTGGGATCTTAATCTTAGCTAAAGTGTTGATTACTTTTCCAGCACAAATTTAATTTCTGTACTGTAGTAACTTTTTCCAAAATTGTTTTCAAGCATACACTAATGCTGCAAAAGCTGCATTATTACATTTCCATATTCCTGCCAGTCCTGCCCAGTGGATAGACACCCACTGATGAGCAGGTTGTATTTGCTTGAAGGCCAAAAAGTTTGTTTTATTATTTTTACTTTTCAAATGTTTCCTCAAATATTTGGGGGTAAATATAGGTCATTTTTGGTGTTGTGCAAGATATTGCACATAAGTCTAAACAAATAAAAAGATTTTATGACGTTTTTTCTCTTGCCCTGCATTATATCCTACATCAGATAGGCATGAAAAGTGCCTTTTCTGCCTTGAGGAAAATTACTCCATTCAGGGTATCAGTGTTCTTTAGATGAAGTCAAGGAAAGAATGATTTATAGTTTCAGCCATTAGTTCCAAGAGGCCACAGGGGAGAAAAAGCCGTTATTTGGCAAGATATTGCCATTAGATCTGGCTGTATCCCAGAGGGGTAAGCATCTCCAAATCCTAGGAGTTTTCAGAATTATAGGGTTTCTTGGATGTAGTCAGATCACTTGTCTGCACTGGGGTGCTTGCTGGACTTGTCTAGTCAAATCGCCTGACCCAGCATTCTCCAGAGACTTGATAGAAGCCCTGTTGGATGATGTGAAACAGTCATCTGTGCAGAGCCTCAATTATTTCTGCCAGGGGACTTGTCAGACTAGTTCCTTCAAATATGTTCTATGGAATTATCTTCCCCTCAGCAGAGTGTGGATAAGTGTGTTGATACTATTAGGAACCCAGGGTCTGGCTCAAGCTCTCTTTCTCAAAGGATCTAGGATGTATACAGTTGCTGCTGGATCCAAATTTAATGTGGTGGATTTCTTAGCTCTGATAAGCTGATTTCATCCCACACTGCTGCAATTCCACATCCCGGCGAGCCTGATTCATAATAGAGGAAAAAATCTGGTGCTTCAGGTGTCTCCTTGTACAGATCCATAATATATTTTTGTGTAAGTATTATAGATTGAGGCCCTATGATCCTCTGCCTTCTGCATCGGTGGTCTCTTAGCGAAAGGTAGTGAAAAGAGGCATAGGTGTCCTCCTCCTGGGAAGTCTCCTCCAAAGAAGATGAAGGATCCTGTGGAGATTCTTTAGCCTCCTCCACCTGAGTCCTCTAGATAGGAGGTACTACCTGATCTAGAATCGGATGCACTCTCAGGAAGAGGAGAAACCAGTCATAGTGACCCCTCTGCTTCATCCCTTGCTGTAGTTGTCTTAAAGCTTTCTCTTCTTTTCCAGCTGACACAAAGACTTCCAGGACAGAGTGGATGGAGTAGCTTGTAGCTTTACCCAGTTAGATGCATAAATTATCTGATGTCTTGGAGCTACAAGAGAAAGTAGCACTCCAAATCAATGAAGGTTTGCTGAAACTGGTTAAATTAATTTGTAACCACCCTGTATTGCAGGGGTCGGCAACCTTTCAGAAGTGGTGTGCTGAGTCTTCATTTATTCACTCTAATTTACGGTTTCACGTGCCGGTAATACATTTTAACATTTTTAGAAGGTCTCTCTTTATAAATCTATATTACAGAACTAATCTATTGTTGTATGTAAAGTAAACAAGGTTTTCAAAATGTTTAAGAAGCTTCATTTAAAATTAAATTAAAATGCAGATATTATCAGTTTAGTGCAGTGGTTCTTAATCTAGGGTGCAAGATGCCCTTTCTGGGGGTGCGAGACATGCAAGATGTTTTTAGAAGGTAAATCATGAAAAACACAAATTAAGCACAGGCACATAAGTGCAACTACTTTGTTTCATCAAACCTATGTATTTATTAACATTATACATTTTTAACGATTACTGTAATATACAAAGTTTTCAAGTTTTTAAGCTAATTGTAGTGTAATTTTTGATAAGGGCTGCAGAGCGCTGGGCCCAGGCCAGGAGCAGAGCCCTGGGCTGGCTGCCGGTACCTCAAGCTGGCGGGAGGGCTGAGCAGGGCCGGAGGCTGGCAAAGGGCTGGGTGGCTGGAACCCCAGGCCGGGCGGCTGGAAGCCCAGACCAGCAGCGAGGTGAGCTGGGCTGGCTGCTGGTATCCCAGGCCAGCAGCAGGCTGGCAAGGGGCTGGTGGCTGGAACCCCAGACTGTCAGTGGGCTCAGCTAGGTAGCGGACAGAACCCCAGACTGGCAGTGGTTCACCCGGCTCCTGCCAGCCAGGGGGTTCCATTCACTTCGCCCGTCAGCGGGCTGAGTGTGGCTGGCAGACAGAACTGCCGCCGGTCTGGGTTTCTGGCCACTGGCTCCTGCCAGCCAGGATCCCAGCCACCGGCCGCGCTCAGCTTGCTGCTGGCCAAGGGTTCTGTTCACTCAGGCCGGCAGCAGGCTGAGCAGGTCCAGCGGCCAGGACCCCAGCTGGCAGCAGTGTGCCAGTAAAAATTGGCTCGTGTGCCGCCGGTTGCCGACCCCTGTTGTACTGGATCTAGGAAGTTTGATTCTTTATACTAAGTCTCTAAAAAATGATTTGAATATTTTTTCAGGATACCAGTACTTCTAAATCCATCTACAAATATGTTTTCTATAAAGTAGAGAGGAACTAAGAATTGTTAGTGAGAGAAGTATTTATTATTTGTATAGCATCCAAGGTTCCAATCAGTATCTCGGCCCCATTGTAGAGGTTCTGTGCACTTATTAAAAAAATGGTCTTTGCCCCAAAGAGTTCAATCTAGGTTACACCCTTGAGCTATGGAATGTAAGTCTTGAGAGAATTGCACCTGCTTCCTAATTGCCAGTTATTGCTCAATAAGTTTACTTTTTGACTATGTACTTGATTTCTGTAGCATGGCTGTGTGGAAACAATATATTTGGGAAGTTTTGCCCTTGACTTCATTAAGACCAGGATTTCACCTGAATTAGTTTAGTTTTTTCCTTTTTCTACTGACTGTCACATATGTCTGGAGGGCTAGGGAAAACATAGCTTTCTCACTTGTCTCTTTACCTACTTTTCCATAAAAACAGGTTGTCATACCTGTTGTAGTTCCTTTTCAGACAATCTTTGACTATATCTAACTTCTGTCCTGAGACACGTGCTACGGATGCAGAAATAAAGTTTCTAGACACCATTAATGACTGCTTCTTGCAGTGGCTAGTCCTGGAATTCTAGATTTAGTCCTAAGTGGAGCACAGGATCTGGTCCAAGAGGTGGATATAGATGAATCACTAGGTAATAGTAACCATAATATAATTAAATTTAATATCTTGTGGGGCAGGGAGGGGGGAAATACCAAAGAAGCCCACCAAAGTAGCATTTAACTTCAGAAAGGGTAACTAAAGAAAAATGAGGAAGCTAGTTAAACAGAAATTAAAAGGAACAGTCACAAAGGTGAAATGCCTGCAAGCTGCATGGAAACCACAACAGAGGCTCAGATTAAATGTTTATCCCAAATTTAAAAATTAGTAAGAGGATCAAAGAATGCCACCATGGCTAAAGAACAGAGTAAAAAGGTGGTTAGAGGAAAAAAGGCATCCTTTAAAAATTTGAAGTCAGGTCCTACCAAGGAAGATAAAAAGGAGCATAAACTCTGGCAAGTGAAGTGTAAAAGTATAATTAGGCAGGCCAAAAAAAGAATTTGAAGAGCAACTAGCAAAAGACTCAAAAACTAACTGCAGTTTTTTTAAAGTACAGCAGAAGCAGGAAGTCTGCCAAACAATCAGTGAGGCCACTGGATAATTGAGGTGCTAAAGAAGCACTCAGGGAAGACAAAGCCATTGCAAAGAAGCTAAATGAATTCTGTGCATCAGTCTTCGGGTATGTCTACACTACGAAATTAGGTCGAATTTATAGAAGTCGGTTTTGTAGAAAGCGTTTTTATACAGTCGATTGTGTGTGTCCCCACACAAATGCTCTAAGTGCATGTAGTTGGCGGAGTATGTCCACAGTACCGAGGCAACCGTTGACTTCCGGAGCGTTGCACTGTGGGCAGCTATCCCACAGTTCCCACAGTCTCCGCCGACCATTTGAATTCTGGGTAGAAATCCCAATGCCTGATGGGGCTAAAACATTGTCGCGGGTGGTTCTGGGTACATATCGTCAGGCCCCCGTTCCCTCCCTCCTTCCGTGAAAGCAAGGGCAGACAATCGTTTCGCGCCTTTTTTCCTGAGTTACCTGTGCAGACGCCATACCACGGCAAGCATGGAGCCCGCTCAGGTAACCGTCACCGTATGTCTCCTGGGTGCTGGCAGACGTGGTACTGCATTGCTACACAGTAGCAGCAACCCCTTGCCTTGTGGCAGCAGACGGTGCAATAGGACTGGTAGCCGTCCTCGTCATGTCCGAGGTGCTCCTGGCCACGTCGGCCAGGAGCCCCTGGGCAGACATGGGCGCAGGGACTAAATTTGGAGTGACTTGATCAAGTCATTCTCTTTAGTCCTGCAGTCAGTCCTATTGAACCATCTTATGGTGAGCAGGCAGGCGATATGGATTGCTAGCAGTCGTATTGTACCATCTTCTGCCAGGCAGGCAAGAGATGAGGATGGCTAGCAGTCGTGTTGTACCATCTTCTGCCGAGCAGCCCTGAGATGTGGATGGCATGCAGTCCTTCTGCACCGTCTGCTGCCAGCCAAAGATGTAAAAGATAGATGGAGTGGATCAAAACAAGAAATAGACCAGATTTGTTTTGTACTCATTGCTTCCCCCCTCCACCCCCCATCTAGGGGACTCATTCCTCTAGGTCACACTGCAGTCACTCACAGAGAAGGTGCAGCGAGGTAAATCTAGCCATGTATCAATCAGAGGCCAGACTAACCTCCTTGTTCCAATAAGAACAATAACTTAGGTGCACCATTTCTTATTGGAACCCTCCGTGAAGTCCTGCCTGAAATACTCCTTGATGTAAAGCCATCCCCTTTGTTGATTTTAGCTCCCTGAAGCCAAACCTGTAAGCCGTGTCATCAGTCGCCCCTCCCTCCATCAGAGCCATGGCAGACAATCGTTCTGCGCCTTTTTTCTGTGCGGACACCATACCAAGGCAAGCATGGAGGCCACTCAGCTCACTTTGGCAATTAGGAGCACATTAAATACCACACGCATTATCCAGCAGTATATGCAGCACCAGAACCTGGCAGAGCGATACCGGGCGAGTAGGCGACGTCAGCGCGGTCGCGTGAGTGATCAGGACATGGACACAGATTTCTCTGAAAGCATGGGCCCTGCCAATGTATGCATCATGGTGCTAATGGGGCAGGTTCATGCTGTGGAACGCCGATTCTGGGCTCAGGAAACAAGCACAGACTGGTGGGACCACATAGTGTTGCAGGTCTGGGATGATTCCCAGTGGCGTAAGGGCACTTTCATGGAACTTTGTGACTTGCTTTCCCCTGCCCTGAAGCGCATGAATACCAAGATGAGAGCAGCCCTCACAGTTGAGAAGCGAGTGGCGATAGCCCTGTGGAAGCTTGCAACGCCAGACAGCTACCGGTCAGTTGGGAATCAATTTGCAGTGGGCAAATCTACTGTGGGGGCTGCTGTGATGCAAGTAGCCCACGCAATCACAGATCTGCTGATATCAAGGGTAGTGACCCTGGGAAATGTGCAGGTCATAGTAGATGGCTTTGCTGCAATGGGATTCCCTAACTGGGTGGGGCCATAGACGGAACCCATATCCCTATCTTGGCACCGGAGCACCAAGCCTGTGAGTACATAAACCGCAAGGGGTACTTTTCAATAGTGCTGCAAGTGCTGCAAGCTCTGGTGGATCACAAGGGACATTTCACCAACATCAACGTGGGATGGCCAGGAAAGGTACATGACGCTCGCATCTTCAGGAACTCTGGTCTGTTTCAAAAGCTGCAGGAAGGGACTTTATTCCCAGACCAGAAAATAACTGTTGGGGATGTTGAAATGCCTATATGTATCCTTGGGCACCCAGCCTACCCCTTAATGCCATGGCTCATGAAGCCGTACACAGGCAGCCTGGACAGTAGTCAGGAGCTGTTCAACTACAGGCTGAGCAAGTGCAGAATGGTGGTAGAATGTGCATTTGGACGTTTAAAGGCACGCTGGCGCAGTTTACTGACTTGCTTAGACCTCAGCGAAACCAATATTCCCATTGTTATTACTGCTTGCTGTGTGCTCCACAATATCTGTGAGAGTAAGGGGGAGACGTTTATGGCGGGGTGGGAGGTTGAGGCAAATTGCCTCACACCAGGGCGGTTAGAAGAGCACAGGAGGGCGCGGTACGCACCAGAGAAGCTTTGAAAACCAGTTTCATGACTGGCCAGGCTACGGTGTGAAAGTTCTTTGTTTCTCCTTGATGAAACCCGCCGCCCCTTGGTTCTCTCTACTTCCCTGTAAGCTAACCACCCTCCCCTCCTCCTTTCGATCACCGCTTGCAGAGGCAATAAAGTCATTGTTGCTTCACATTCATGCATTCTTTATTCATTCATCACACAAATAGGGGGATGACTACCAAGGTAGCCCAGGAGGGGTGGTGGAGGAGGGAAGGAAAATGCCACACAACACTTTAAAAGTTTACAACTTTGAAATTTATTGGATGCCAGCCTTCTTTTTTTTTGGGCAATCCTCTGTGGCGGAGTGGCTGGTTGGCTGGAGGCCCCCCCACCGCGTTCTTGGACGTCTGGGTGTGGAGGCTATGGAACTTGGGGAGGAGGGCGGTTGGTTACACAGGGGCTGTAGTGGCAGTCTGTGCTCCAGCTGCCTTTGCTGCAGCTCAACCATACACTGGAGCATACTGGTTTGATCGTCCAGCAGCCTCAGCATTGAATCCTGCCTCCTCTCATCACGCTGCCACCACATTTGAGCTTCAGCCCTGTCTTCAGCCAGCCACTTGCTCTCTTCAGCCCGCCACCTCTCCTCCCGATCATTTTGTGCTTTCCTGCACTCTGACGTTATTTGCCTCCACGCATTCTTCTGTGTTCTGTCAGTGTGGGAGGACAGCATGAGCTCAGAGAACATTTCATCACGAGTGCGTTTTTTTTTCTTTCTAATCTTCACTAGCCTCTGGGAAGGAGAAGATCCTGTGATCATTGAAACACATGCAGCTGGTGGAGGAAAAAAAAAAGGGACAACGGTATTTAAAAAGACACATTTTATAAAACAGTGGCTACACTCTTTCAGGGTAAACCTTGCTGTTAACATTACATACATAGCACATTTGCTTTCGTTACAAGGTCGCATTTTGCCTCCCCCCACCGCGTGGCTACCCCCTCAATCCTCCCCCCTCCCTGTGGCTAACAGCGGGGAACATTTCTGTTTAGCCACAGGCAAACAGTCCAGCAGGAACGGGCTCCTCTGAGTGTCCCCTGAAGAAAAGCATCCTATTTCAACCAGGTGACCATGAATGATATCTCACTCTCCTGAGGATAACACAGAGAGATAAAGAACGGATGTTGTTTGAATGCCAGCAAACATACACTGCAATGCTTTGTTGTACAATGATTCCCGAGTACGTGTTACTGGCCTGGAGTGGTAAAGTGTCCTCCATGAAGGACGCAATAAGGCTGCCCTCCCCAGAAACCTTTTGCAAAGGCTTTGGGAGTACATCCAGGAGAGCCACGAATGCCAGGGCAAATTAATCCTTTCACATGCTTGCTGTTAAACCATGTATAGTATTTTAAAAGGTACACTCACCGGAGGTCCCTTCTCCGCCTGCCGGGTCCAGGAGGCAGCCTTGGGTGGGTTCGGGGGGTACTGGCTCCAGGTCCAGGATGAGAAACAGTTCCTGGCTGTCGGGAAAAGCGGTTTCTCCGCTTGCTTGCTGTGAGCTATCTACAACCTCATCATCATCATCTTCTTCGTCCCCAAAACCTGCTTCCGTGTTGCCTCCATCTCCATTGAAGGATTCAAACAACATGGCTGGGGTAGTGGTGGCTGAACCCCCTAAAATGGCATGCAGCTCATCATAGAAGCGGCATGTTTGGGACTCTGACCCGGAGCGGCGGTTCGCCTCTCTGGTTTTCTGGTAGGCTTGCCTCGGCTCCTTAAGTTTCACGCGGCACTGCTTCGGGTCCCTGTTATGGCCTCTGTCCTTCATGCCCTGGGAGATTTGACAAAGGTTTTGGCATTTCAAAAACTGGAACGGAGTTCTGATAGCACAGATTCCTCTCCCCATGCAGCGATCAGATCCCGTACCTCCCGTTCAGTCCATGCCGGAGCTCTTTTGCGATTCTGGGACTCCATCATGGTCACCTGTGCTGATGAGCTCTGCATGGTCACCTGCAGCTTGCCACGCTGGCCAAACAGGAAATGAGATTCAAAAGTTCGCAGTTCTTTTCCTGTCTACCTGGCCAGTGCATCTGAGTTGAGAGTGCTGTCCAGAGCAGTCACAATGGAGCACTCTGGGATAGCTCCCGGAGGCCAATACCGTCGAATTGTGTCCACAGTACCCCAAATTCGACCCGGCAAGGCCGATTTAAGTGCTAATCCACTTGTCAGGGGTGGAAAATGATTTTAAGAGCCCTTTAAGTCGAAATAAAGGGCTTCATCGTGTGGACGGATGCAGGTTTACATCGATTTAACGCTGCTAAATTCGACCTAAAGTCCTAGTGTAGACCAGGGCGAATTGCAGAGGATGTGAGGGAGATTCCCACAACTGAACCATTCTTTTTAGGTGACAGATCTGAGAAACTGTCCCAGATGGAGGTGTTAATAAAGGAGATTTTGGAACAAATTGATAAATTAAACAGTAATAAGTCATCAGGACCAGATGATATTTATCTAAGAGTTCTGAAGGAACTCAAATATAAAATTGCAGAACCACTATCTGTGGTATATGCAAAAAGAAAAGGAGGACTTGTGGCACCTTAGAGACTAACAAATTTATTTAAGCATAAGCTTCCGTGAGCTACAGCTCACTTCATCGGAGCATCTGATTAAGTGAGCTGTAGCTCACGAAAGCTTATGCTTAAATAAATGTGTTAGTCTCTAAGGTGCCACAAGTCCTCCTTTTCTTTTTGCAAATACAGACTAACACGGCTGCTACTCTGAAACCTATCACTTAAATCGGCTTCTGTAGTAGATGACTGGATGCCAATTTTTAAAAAAGCTCCAGAGGTGATCCAGGCAATTATAGGCTGGTAAGCATAGCTTCAGAGGAACTACAACAGTAGACAAATTCCTGTTATTCCCCCAAAATAGTTGTCAGTCATGTTTCCTGTTTGTTCCCTCCTCAGATGTCTTCTAAGATATTACTATTAAGAGCCCAATATGTGTGGTGTTGAAAGTCCAGGCATGGAAGGACAATTCTAATCCTATTTACTTGTAAATTTGATTCAGCACAAATAGTGCTATAAAGGGATTTGATTCCTGAAAGGAAAGTAGATGTTTTATTTCTTCCACAGTAGGGAGATACAGAAACTTAACTGGATTTATTTCATTTCAGAAGGAATCATATGGATAGTGTAGAGAAGTCACTGCTACAGGGAGTAAAAATCCATCAATCTGATCGGCCATTTTTTCTGCCTATTTGTTCTAGAAGGGAGAGAGAGAAACCCAGAATCTGTGCTGTCAGTCAGAAGAGAGCAAATTTACAGGCAGGTGGGATTAAAAAGTTTCATACTCCAAACAATTTTATATTTTCAGATGTTAATTCTTTTTAATATGTCACTATTAATATGTTTCATACCTTATGCACATGTAAAAGGACAGGTTACTGCACCAAAGAGCTTACAATTTAAGGGCCCAAACCTGCTCCTATTAAAGTTAATGAAAACAGGATCACTCCCCAGATTAGACAAAATACAGACAGATGGCCTTATCAGGCAGTGGTTACTCATGTGAGTAGTCCCATGATTTCACTGAGATTGCACATGCAAGACTGATAGGAGCAGGCTGAAAAGTTAGGCAAAAGAATATAATAGAAGAATAATGTGGTTCTGTTTGTGTATGATGTTAGTGCCAATATTTGTATATGTTTTAAAAATAATGTTTGTAATATAAGTTCAATTAAAGAAATAGGAGGTGAGACATGGAAACACACATAGATGAATAGAAACTAATTTTCTTGTATACTGGTAATGAGTCAGTTAACAATAGCATTTTGACTTTTCTTTGTTTCAAATTTTAAGGAAAAAATCTCCAGCTTTATATAAGTTTTATCATTTAACATTTGTATAATCTATAACAGATATACTGAAATACCAAGGTATGACAATAATAAAGAGTCACTGTGAATATTTTTAATCATTTAATGTGCACGAGTAAGACTAACCGTCTTTCATTTAGCT
Source organism: Caretta caretta (assembly GCF_965140235.1). Lineage (NCBI taxonomy): Eukaryota > Metazoa > Chordata > Testudines > Cheloniidae > Caretta > Caretta caretta. Next base: position 47,187,224 of record NC_134216.1, on the reverse strand, counting down.
GGTTTCTGCCTCAGTTGCTTTTTTAAAAAACGCAAATAAATGGAGGATATGTTTTAACTTTTTAAAAGGATAATATTATCATTTGTCTGTTAACACTGTTTGTGCAGTAGCTAATGGAGTTCTTTCTATAAACCAAATAACCTGCCAATAGCTAAGTTTATATAAAAACTTTTGTAGATAGTTAATAGGAAATTAAACTAAGCATCGTTGTAATGACATTAACCACCTGTTTCTCTTACTAACAAAAAATAGTTTTAAATTATTTTCTGATTTTTTTATTATATAAAATGCTGTCTGAACTAACTAAAAACATATTCAATATATTATTCTGAAGGCAGTTCTACTTTGGCAATATCCAGGGCATTGCAAGGTTTATTAGTTGCCTAACACTCCTCCTACAGGTAAACTGGGAAAATTACACGACAATTCTATAAATGTTAGTATAGAAATACACATTTATTTGTACATTTAAAACAGTTTTAATTGGGAATGAATAAAAGCTTTGGTAGTGTTCACTTGTACTCTTTTCAGAAGGTTAGGTACCTCACTAATAGCAATGTTAATGTCCTTTCAAATAATGACTTTGGATTTTGTCAGGCAGTAAGGTTATATGCCACAGTTCACAAACATACTGTAATATTGGGTACTTAGAATAAACATTTTTTTCTGAAATCTTCAAAGAATCCTCTATCCTAAGAATTCAGTTTGAATTCATTGTAAATTAACAGCTACATACATTCATCTTTAAAACTTAAAATGCATTGTTCAAAAGTGTCATACAGTGAACATGAACTTCTGAAGTGACATAAGAATGTGGCTAGTTAGTACAGTAAAAATCATAATATTTTATATATCTTTTGTTTTCTCTCCCACCCCCAAACAATACAAAATATTTTAATAATCTTTTCAGAATGGTTGTAGAGAGTTCTGATGTATAGAACAGAATACAGGAAAGTAGCTGGCAATACCTATAACTGTAGGTATTCAACATTTTTGCTATTGGAAAACGATAATACAAAACTTTCCTCAAAAATTTGGATATTTTATGCCTTGCTATTTATAATACTAATATTAAATTAGTGTTTTTCTTCCATATATTATAGCACACCAGAGATTACCTTTAATTCTAATTTCTGTAGTAATATATTTTATATAGTAATACTACTATATGTTATATAGTAATGTATTTTTAGGAATCTGTGTGTGCGTGTGAGAGAGAGAGAGATACTAACCTCTTTGCTACTATATCACACACATGCTTGAGAATGTGATATAGGTAAATGAGTAAATTGCAATGTAACATATACCACTGCTCATTATCTTACTCTTTTCTTTATCAGCCTTTTCTGGGAAAGGTTAGTATTATAGTGTCAAATCATTTAAAATTGATACATTGTTATAACGTTTAGGTGCAGAGCAAACTGTAAAATAACACATTGGTAGGACTTGTATAAAATTACATAGTAAGAAACCTATGTACTGAGAGTCAGAGCCAGCGCTAGGCATAAGCAGACTAAGCAATTGCTTAGGGCCTCAAGCAGCTCAAGCCCCTTTTACTTGCAATGACAAGTATGTGTTGGGGGCGGGGGAAAAAATATTCCTACTTAGGGCCCCCAGAGGGTAGTTGAGAGTCCAATACAACTGAAAACTTGCACTTGTTATTGACTGTAAAGTAAATAAAGTTTGTCCAAGGACTTTAGCTTTTTTTCTCCAAGTATTAGCACCAGTTAATCTGTTGCTCTACATTAGCAGCTGTAATCCTCTTGGGTTTAGTCTGTGGCTAAGGACCCAGTATTTATACATGTCATGCTGAACTGTCCCACATATTGAAAGGCCAAAACGATTTGCTCACTGTCTTTTTTTGCTTTTATCTTAGTTGTAGGGGTTGTTCTTGAACCCTTAGTTTCTTGTGGGCTACTTGAGTTATGGGGCTCTGCTAGCTATGAATATGTGCTTTAAAATAGGAGCTGAATGTTGGGGAGCCGTCAGGCATCAAATCTAGGTTTTGCTGCATGATCCAGTGATTAGTTTGCTCAGATGCACTCTTAGTAAAGTTCACCGAAGAAGAGCACTATCACATGACAGCTAATGAGTTCAGAGGCATGTGTAGTTTCCTTATGAACAGTGTTCCACAGCTTTTGGTTCTTGATAGTGATTAGGTATTCTTTTCTTGGTACACTGCATCTTTAAATCTTAAACCACTTCCATAAGTGGTTTGATTAAGCTTTTAGGTATCTTGGAAATTCTCCTCTTTATGCATCATCACGAGAGTTGAGACCGGCAGGGTTTACATATTGTTCCCTGATTTGAACCCTAGAGGGGGGAAAAGAGAACTGTGTTCTTAGAAAGGGACACTCGCGCTGAAATTCACTTCCCTCACTGGTTCAACAATAAACAAAATTTCTCATTCTTCAGCGTGTGCTTCATGGTCTTTTTATTCATCCATATGTTTGACTGAAAGAGGTGGCTTGAATGTATTGAGTCGTGTGTGCTGTGTGTGTTTTGTGTAAGCTCTTTGTGAGTTGATTTCCTTGTGAATGGATGTATATTACACTAAGAAGCCTCTGAGTACATTTTAAAAAATCAAAAGAAAAAAAAAGAAAAATATCTAATTTAGCATAGCAAGCATACCATTTTTATTTTTTCCCAGTACTGTCATAATAAGTTGTTTAAAAGTTGCAATGTTCATTTAAAAAATTCTGGTGTAGCCCATTATCAACCATATGGTTGCAGAGGAGGATTTTTTTTATCACCATGAAATACTAATGATATGTTTTAGCCTTTTTTACATCCTCACATCAAAAGCAATGTATTTGCAAACTGTGTTATGTTAGTCACTTTTATTTTTTATGTACTATAGCTGTTGTTGAGGGGATTTAAATTCCCACCTGGAAGAACAAAGAAGCTGAATGCACCAGTGCCTTAATATTAAGCTTTTCATCCACCTAAGAATACTTCTTGTGAAGCTAATATTGTAAACAATGCTAGAAAACTGTTTGTGGTCATGCAACAATATATATGCTTCAGCAGCAAAATTGTAATTCACTAACTTTGATTTCAAGATAGCATACTGCTTCAAATTCTCCCCGGTATGCTAACTTAGTTTATAGTTACAGGAACTTATTACTGTGGAAATTCATTAGCAATGCTGAATGATAGTTCTCTGAAGATGTTCATTCTGTTGTCGTAACTATTATGAAAAATGTATTGTAATATGTAATTAATGACTGCAAATTACATCGCTTTCTATATCTCTTTCAAATTAAATAAATATTGACGAGTACAAAAATTAAATATACTTATTAGTTCGAAGCTTTCCATTCGTGTCAGCAGCATCTGAGTGGTCAATAGAAATATTACAATTATAATGTTGGGGTAGATAATACTGTGGATATGGAATCATTATTTTAGACACCAAAACTAATAATTTTAGCAATATCCAGAAACACTGAAGAAAAAGCTTGAACTGTACTAGCACCAGGGACAGACAAGCATGAAAGATTAATGTAATCTTGCATATCATGATGCACATTCTTACACAAAAAATCCATCTGCAAGTGTCATGTCAGTCAGCAGAAATCTTTGATGGGTGGATGCAGCTGGGCTGTCTCTTCTGGCAAAGCTGCCCTGGAAAATGCTAAATGTGGTTATGATTCTTTGTGCCATCTGTAGTATACTAGTTTATCCTGTCTTCATTGGCATTTTCAGTACTACACAGGGCATCAACAATCACAGAGACTGCAATATAGAGTGACAGATTCATTTCCTCCAGAGGCTACCAGACTCTGGTGTATACTTGTGCCACCTTGCTCTTTGTGTTATATTCTGTCGTCACTGGTATTGATTTTATTTCATATTTCTATGTTTAACTCAGATTCTTAGTTAAGCAGCTTGCATATTCTAACATGGTCAATTGAATGTGGTTAGTATTTAGATAATTTACTTCTATCTGATGATAGACTTGAACTTTTCCGATAATATGCCAAATGTGCCATTACAGAAACTTGTATTTTTGACCTGTGAACAAATATTGCTCATCCTATGAATCTGAAAACACCAGCTTTAAATTAGAAACTGGCTATGTATTAGACACCACCAAATAATTTATGTAATAGAGTATGATTTTGACCTTTTTGTTTATAAAGTTGTTAAACTTTCAAGCCATTTAATACTTTTTTAATGCATTTAATGATCAAAATATAAGCAAAAATAAATTCTGACTTATTACTTTATTTTCATAGAGTGATAAAAAAAAGTTGTTTGAAGTTAGTTCTTAAAACTTTCAGTATTTTAATTATTAAAATATCTTTCATAGTAACTGAATATGAAGGACATGCTCTCTCATTGCTAAAGGAATGTGAACTCCATGCATTTGATGGGTAAGTTTGGTATTAGTTTTGCTTTATACTATGAGGTATCTAATAATAATCACGTAGGGCTTGTCTAAACAAGCACTTAGTTCACAACAAGCTGGGGTGTAAATCTACCCTGTACTAGCCTATTGTCCCATGGACCCTGCTGCCATGCACTAAAAGTTCCCTAGAGTGCTTTGAACTACCCCCTTTGAAAGCTCCCGTAGGTACAATTTTAGTTAATTTATAGAATGCCTGCTGGTAAAATTTTAGGTTGTATTAAATTTATTACCCCGTTTTCAGGTACATGTTTGGACCAAACAGATTAGTTCTGTTCTAAAACTTGGCGCCTGTAGTGTGATTATTTCTTTTGTTTTCAAAAATTACCTTTAGTAATTTTAAATTTCATATTCTTTATTGATAATTGAATAGATAGTAATCCATAACTCTCTTATGCAGGCCTAACTCCCCCCTCCCCCCCCTCCCCCGGCCGCCCAAAATAAACATTAAAGGCTTCTCAGATCATTTTCTCTTAAATGTCAACCTTCTGTATTTGCAAGAATGACAGAACTGCTGTGCTTTAAACTCATAGATTTTTTCATACAAATGGTTCCTAATGTGAAGTTTGATACTTTTCTCTTTAAAAAATGTTAAACTTGAACATTTTTTCCTTAAAACTCCTAAAAAGTGACTCAAATTAAGTTTAATCAAAGAATGGAAATATGTTTTCTTACAATATTAATAGAAATTATATGGACCCAATCCTGTCAACTTTGAAGTCAGTAGTACTGTTTTTGACATGAGTGGGAACAGGATCAGGCCCTGTGTAATACTGTAGTGCTATATAGCATGGAAGTCTAACGGCTATTTTTACAGCCTTATTTTGAATTTGTATTTTCTTTTACTTTTTCCAGTGATCCATACAACAAGGTTTAAATTATGCCTTGTAAACCTCAAGAGTACTTCCAGAACAATTCTACCTCTCTTACGTAATATTAGACAGTCACTTGCAAAGATAGTATTTATATTTTCACCTTCTGGTACATTTGCTTCCTAACCCACAAAGGGAGTCTCTTCTAATTTGTGGCTGAGGCATGTTGGTGTGACGCAGCTTGTTCTACCTATACAAGACTTCCGTTTTCTGTCAAATTTTGCCCCTTCATGAGATTTTGTTTTTCTTAATGGAAGGATTTTAAAATGTATGGGAAGACAAAAACTAAAAACATATGAATTGCTAAACCCTCTAAATTTTAAAAGTGTATCTGAAAATTACTTCAAATGTCTATTTTTACATTTTGTAATCTCTTTAACCAAAAATTGGATTAGAAAAGGTAACTTCTGTGGCTTGGTGGGAGGGAGGCAGAGACAGGCAGAATGGCAGCCTATGGAATCATAAGAATTTCACTCTCTTCCCATGGATCTGTAGCTCAGCAATTATATTCTCTTCGGTTACATTTTTTTCCCTTTTGTAGGTAAGTGAGATGTGCAGACAGGCAGTTCTGGTGGCTGGCTAGCAACTACCACCTTGCATCCACTTCAGCTATGGTGATAGCAATGCAAAATCTAAATCAAGACAGGGAAAAGGCACTATGTTGTGTTTCTTGCCAGAGTTCTTTGTGCACTGTGTCTAAGGATCATCTTTTTGCTCACTCAGAATGGCTGCACCTTCCATCATTAGGAAAGAAAGCAGCAGCCCTTGATTCACCAGGGGCAGTCCCCAGCAATTCCCCAACAAAACCTATTCCCAATACCTAAAGCAAAGGAGAGGCAATGTTCCTAGTGAGAGCAGGGAACTGAAGAAACTGTAGCTAATAACCCTGGGAAACTAGGGAGAGGATTCTGGACCTTGAGCCAAAAGGAATATTGTCTTGAGGAATCTACTCTCCAGAATTATCTTCCTGAGCAAGACAGGGCAGATAGATATAAGTCCCAGCAGCTGGATTTAGCTTTTGGACAGCTAGAGTTACGTTTGTTTTCAGCCTTGCAAGATGAGTGATTCTTTCCCTTTTGGTACTTGGATTTCGGCTTACATTTAAATCAGCTTTAACCAGGACATCTCCACCCCACCCTAGGGCTTGGTAGAGTGCTCAATTTCTCACACTAATGCCAAACCTTAGTACTGATATGGTGATCATGCCCCTGGTGATGCTGCTAGTCCTAGCCTGCTGTACATCCTTAGCTTTGTTTTCTTATATCCAGTCTGAACTATGATAGAAACATGGAAAATGCATGCAAGTCTTTTCTCCCTAATCCAGAGCTTAAAATGTCATTTTTGAGAGAAAATGTTCAGGTTAGACAGGTGTCAATGGAAACTGGTAAGAATATTGCACTTGATGATTGTTTGTTTGTTCCCATTGGAGGCCTTCACATAGTCCCTAGAGTAGCTCAATAGAATCTAATTCTGGTCTAAACAAAGTGGTTCTTGATGATTTCTATTAAAATAACAAAAATTTGTTTTCCTTGTCTGTCTCCTTAGGCTATGCAGTGTAGTTGTAGCCATGTGGATTCCAGGATATGACCTCCCTCACCTTGTCCTTAGGTTGTGAGTTCCTCCCAGCAGGCTGACCTTCCTGAATGTCCAGAAAGTGCCCAGCAACCAGGGGCTTTTACTATAAACAAACAAAAAATACAGACATGAATTTGCTGAATCTAATGTGGGGGTGAGAACCCACTTACAGGGTTCACATTAAAGTGCTTGTAGGAGTTCTGGCTTTATATCATCCTATGGAAGATTAAGGCAGTAATGAATGCAACATAAGCCTTCAAAACTTGATATCTAACAACAACAAAAAGTAAGATCAGACAAACAACCAAGGACTGCCATTAGCACTTAGAAAAGAACTATGCGCCAACCTTTTGTGTCATGGAGATTTAATGGTTTTTATGTGGGCAATTTTTAGCCAGAACTTCCTTTCTTGTTTGATGGGGCTGAGGTGGCTCCTGGTTTAACAATAAATAAGTAAGAAAAAACTATAGGAGATGAGGAAAAGTGTCAACGTTCAGAGAATACAACTTCAGTATTTATAGTAGGATATATTTTGTTTTCCAAAGAGTTTACCATTATAAAACTGGCTGAATTTTTGGATATAGTTGCAAGAATACAACAGAAGATACATACATGCATGCAGACGTTTAACGTCCTCTGAACAAACTTGTACATCAATTTTATTCTTAAAAATTTTCCTAACATTGTTTGGAGCTTGCTAACGCCCATAGTTTTATTATTAAATTATGTTTATCTGGGGAAACTTCTATTAACATTCACATACATTGCTTTGTAAAACTGCTTAATAGCTGTTTAAGAAACAGAAAAAAGACACTAGCCACAGCAGTACTTTTACAGACAAAAGCATTCTCCTCTATATCCACAGCAGGTGGGAGTTTAATTACCTACTACAGAAACAATGATTAAGTACCTTCATGCAAAGGATTGCTGGTAGTAGGGTTTTATGCCTTGGTATATCCCTCAAATGTTTTCACAGAGTCAGGATTAGCTCTCTTGAAATGGGTTTTAGCCTTGTTTTATTATATTTCTGGCAATTAATAAACACTGACACACATTTATGGCTTGATCCTGTAACGTCCTGTTCTGTCCCTCATCCAGCAAAGAACTTAAGCAAGAGTTTAATTTTATCCATATGAGTAATCCAATGGCGAGAATATTCAGCACCTTATTTAAACTATCTTGCATAGCTGATTTATACATAAGAGTTGTTAGATAGTTATTCACATATAATATTTAATTTTCCTCTGAAGTACAAAGGAATATACATTGGAGAGAGCAGAAATAAAGGGTAATACTGTTGTATTTAGATTTTAGAATAGCCAATGAAGCAGTGAAGTTTTGATCTCTTTCCAGATATGACTATACAGTTATAGTTCTGTTATGCTTCTGAAGCCACACTCTTTTTTGTATTTTCAGTTATATCTTATATCTGCCACTTGTGGTATCCATAAAAATGCATAGAGCAAAATTTTGAGCTCAGCTGTCCTGACGTACGTCTAGCGTACATAGTCTTCAATGAAGTTATTTAGGATTTACATCAATATATATGAAAGCAGAATTTAACTCAGTGTTTTGGCTTTAAGGCAAGCCTTACTAAACATAACTCAAAGTTACTGCCATTTAGTCCCTGCACTCGCCACTAAATCACAGTAAGGCGAAGGTTCACACAGACCTGGAGCCAGTGACCAAATAATTGATATCCTAGCTTTATCGGCTAGAGTCCCCATGGCAAACCTTCTGTTACGAGCACATGGACCACCTTCAATGTCATGGCATAAAGCTCTTTTCCAGGCCCCATCCCTTTCCAGTCCCTGAATGTTTTAGCCCTCCATTCTAAAGCTGCAGCCAGCTTCTTTGAGAGGCAAAGATGTTTCAGTTCATGTCACGAGACTCTTGCCCACCAGTTTTTGACACTCAAATTATTTACCACTTTACTTGAAGCAGTAGAATGCCTCCTCTACTTACCTGCCGCATCCATATGCAGGTACATCGAATAACACTCAAATCAGTGACCTGAAGAATATTTAGGCCTATGATACCACAAGATATACCAAAGTAGTGTGAAACAGAATGTGGCAAATGCATTATGAGAAAAATTCTTTTTTTCTAACTAAATAAGATGAACTGCTAAATGTCTTTGTGCCATCTGGCCCAAAACAGAAGCTTGCCCCTTATATTCCAGCACCTGTTTACCCAGCAAGTTTTGAGAGTATTTAAAAATCGAATTTATTTTTCATTATTTATATTATTTATTTCCTTTTTGAATTGTGCCCAGTTTGGATTATAAACATAGATTTAACAGTTAGGCTTTCATTTGTAGTAAAATTACAATTTTATTTTCTAGTTCTTATGTGTAACTTTAAGTGAGTGTTAATGTGTTTTGCAATGACCAGATTTGGTGATCCTTTTCATGTTGATTAGTATCTTGCTTCTCAAACAATCCCATTGAGACTATATGGGATTGCCTGCAGGAGCCAAGGTACTACAGCATGTGAGTAAGGGTGGCAGAATCTGGCACAGTACTAACAGTGGAGTCTTTCTTAAAATAGGTAATACTGACTTGTCACAGGATAGCCCTAATAATAAAGAATAACACATAGAAATCATGTCATTGTGAAGAATATGGGGAGTGCCTGTAATAATTCATGAATATTATATATTCTGTTTGTCTGATTGCTCTTGTGTTGTTTCCTATGTGTGTACGAGGGGTTATTTTAAAGGGCTGCACATACACAGAAAGAGGTGCACTCAGAGAGATCAAGAAAAAGATCAGAGTGCAGTTAGCTCTATAACTGTGACAGTCATGTTGAAAAGAAGAAACCAATGCCTTGTAACATTTATAGATTCATAGATATTTAGGTCAGAAGGGACCATTATGATCATCTAGTCTGACCTCCTGCACAACGCAGGCCACAGAATTTCACCCACCACTCCTGCAAAAAACCTCACACCTATATCTGTGCTATTGAAGTCCTCAAATCATAGTTTAAAGACTTCAAGGAGCAGAGAATCCTCCAGCAAGTGATCCGTGCCCCATGCTACAGAGTAAGGCGAAAAACCTCCAGGGCCTCTTCCAATCTGCCCTGGATGAAAATTCCTTCCCGACCCCAAATATGGCGATCAGCCAAACCCTGAGCATATGGGCAAGATTCATCAGCCAGATACTACAGAAAATTCTTTCCTTGGTAACTGGGATCCCACCCCATCTAATATCCCATCACAGGCCATTGGGCCTATTTACCATGAATATTTAATTACCAAAACCATGTTATCCCATCATACCATCTCCTCCATAAACTTATCGAGTTTAATCTTAAAGCCAGATAGATCTTTTGCCCCCACTGCTTCCCTTGGAAGGCTATTCCAAAACTTCACTCCTCTGATGGTTAGAAACCTTCGTCTAATTTCTAGTCTAAATTTCCTGGTGGCCAGTTTATATCCATTTGTTCTTGTGTCCACATTGATACTGAGCTTAAATAATTCCTCTCCCTCTCCAGTATTTCTCCCTCTGATATATTTATAGAGAGCAATCATATCTCCCCTCAACCTTCTTTTAGTTAGGCTAAACAAGCCAAGCTCCTTGAGTCTCCTTTCATAAGACAAGTTTTCCATTCCTCGGATCATCCTAATAGCCCTTCTCTGTACCTGTTCCAGTTTGAATTCATCCTTCTTAAACGTGGGAGACCAGAACTGCACACGGTATTCCAGGTGAGGTCTCACCAGTGCCTTGTATAACGGTACTAAAACCTCCTTATCCCTACTGGAAATACCTCTCCTGATGCATCCCAAGAGCGCATTAGCTTTTTTCACGGCCATATCACATTGGCAGCTCATAGTCATCCTATGATCAACCAATACTCCAAGGTCCTTTTCCTCCTCCGTTACTTCTAATTGATGTGTCCCCAGCTTATAACTAAAATTCTTGTTGTTAATCCCTAAATGCATAACCTTACACTTCTCACTATTAAATTTCATCCTGTTACTATTATTCCAGTTTACAAGGTCATCCAGATCCTCCTGTAGGATATTTCTGTCCTTCTCTAAATTGGCAGTACCTCCCAGCTTTGTATCATCCACAAACTTTATTAGCACGCTCCCACATTTGTGCCAAGGTCAGTAATAAAAAGATTAAATAAGATTGGTCCCAAAACCGATCCTTGAGGAACTCCACTGGTAACCTCCCTCCAGCCTGACAGTTCACCTTTCAGTAGGACCCGTTGTAGTCTCCCCTTTAACCAATTCCTTATCCACCTTTCAATTTTCCTATTGATCCCCCATCTTATCCAATTTAACTAATAATTCCCCATGTGGCACAGTATCAAACACCTTACTGAAATCTAGGTAAATTAGATCCACTGCGTTTCCTTTGTCTAAAAAATCTGTTACTTTCTCAAAGAAGGAGATCAGGTTGGTTTGGCACGATCTACCTTTTGTAAAACCATGTTGTATTTTGTCCCATTTACCATTGACTTCAATGTCCTTAACTACCTTCTCCTTCAAAATAGTATTTACACATCAATTATTATTATTATTAGCACCACTGTAAATTAAGATACCTTATCTATAAATTATTTTAACGCCTTCTGAGTTTTCAATAAATTATTGAAAATAAGCAGTATTTTATAATTTTGGATTACATTAGTATGTTATCAAAAAGAAAAGGAGTGCTTGTGGCACCTTAGACTAACAAATTTATTTAATTTAATTAGTATGTTACGTATGCTAGCATGAACAAAACAAGAATGATATGCTTCTTGCCACTGAAAGAAATAAAAAGAGTGCAGGTGAGATAGAGTACTAACATATTCAGATTTCCCATGTTTATTAACCTACCTGTCCTACTTCAGATTTAGAGCTGTCTAGTTACTGAACTTGGGAAGTGATGTTTCTCTTAGTCTTTATGATCTGCACACTCTGTGTGTGTATGTATTTCTCTATATGTAACTACAATTCAAATACCTAGAAATTATTTTGTTTTTAAAACCTATTTAGAATATAAGTATTTGAATTGTCCTTGTGTAGATATTTATTGTGTTACAATTGTCTTTCATTTATGGATCAACTATGATATATGAAACAAAAGTATTTATCTTGTAATGCTGAGCCTCATAGTTGATTTTTTTTTTTACAGGGTGGTTTGTGTTGGTGGCGATGGGTCTACCAGTGAGATAGCTCATGGTCTACTACTTAGAGCTCAGATGGATGCTGGGAGAGATACAGATTACATTCTTTCACCTGTCAAAGCACCACTTCCTCTTGGCATTATACCAGCAGGTGAGAACAGAAGATACAGATTCATTTAAGTACCTTTCTTAAGTCTCTCTGATATATTATAGACTCTAAGGCCAGAAAGGACCACTGTGCTCATCTAATCTGATCTTCTGTATAACACGGGCTATAGGACTTCCTTGAATTAATTCCTGTTTGAACGAGAGCATATCTTCTGGAAAAACTATCTTGATTTTAAAATTTCCAGTGATGGAGGATCCACCACATCCTTTAATAAATTGTTCCAGTGGTTAATTACTCTCACTGTTCAAAATTTGCCTATCATTTCCAGTCTGAATTATACTGTTTCAGCTACTAGTATAAATAATAAATAAATCTTATTTAGATTAATTCACAGTAATGGCACAATCAGTTCCTTACCTGTGGGAGGATCCCCCGTGAGAGGAAATTTTAGTTCTCCGCCTGCTCCCCCTCCCCATTCTCAAGTTCCACAGGAGGGGCAAGTTTCATCTCCATGCCTTCATGGAAATGGTGCCATCCTTGTGGATGTCCCTGGTGTCCTCCTACTTCCTTCCACCAATTTCTTTGGCAGCATCTCCATTGGAGCAGGCTTCCAGGAGCTCCCCTTTGTTGCATGAATAGTAGAATCTCAGAGTTATGAACACCTCAGAATGGAGGTTGTTCGTAACTCTGAAATGTTTGTAAATCTGAACAAAATGTTAAAGTTGTTCTTTCAAAAGTTTACAACCGAACATTGACGTAATACAGCATTGAAACTTTACAGAAGAAAAATGCTGCTTTTAACTATCTGTGCTTGTTTCATTTTAAATTTTCTTCGTCAAATCTTTTTTTAAGACCCTCACGTCTTTTTTTTTTTTAAGTAATTTATGTTTAACACAGTACTGAACTGCATTTGCCTTTTTTGGGGGTGTGTGTGTCGTGTCTCTGCTGCTGCCTGATTGCATATTTCTGGTTCCTAATGAGGTGTGTCATTGACTGGTCAGTTCATAATTCTGGTATTTGTAACTCTGAGATTCTACTGTACTCTGGACTAGGCAGAGAGATTTCCACAGAGTCCAGAGAAAGGGATGATACTGCAGAGGTGATTGAGAAACCCCCATGGGGAAAGAGGGATATCTATGCATGGAGAGTCCCTTCTGTTTGTGGATTTAGGGGGCTGGGGGGGCAGGCTGATTGGACTTCATATTTGTAACTGCATTTTTCATGTATCCTTTATGACCAGTAAGGAAAAAAATGGAGATATGTCTTTTCTGTAAAGCTAATGGCCATTCATACCGTACTTTTTAAATCATTTCCCATAAGAAATATTGAAGTAAGTGCATGGGTTGCCTTTGGAATGATTTCAGCTATCCATATTCCTCTCCTTTTTAAATAAATCATGGTAGTCCTTTGCAAGTAGTATTAAAGAACTTCAACTTGCTTTTGCTTTTACAAACTGTAAATAACAGCAAAAACATTTTCAAAATGCAGTATTTAAAATAAGCAATAATTAGTAGAAAAATATGATGGATTATATTAGATATGATTTAAAGTACACAAAAACAAGGGAATGGTTTAGTGAGAGACCACACAATGATCTCAGCTACATGAAGCAAAATAATGTTAGGCCAGCATTCTGTCCTTCACTTGCCATTTGAGTTGCTGCGAATGTGGTGGTGGTGTTATGAGATGGAATCTCTCCAACTTTTTACTTCATGCAATTTGGATGTGCTTAGGTTACTGTTCCTCTTCATTAGTACTTATTCTCTTGAGTTTATTAATAAGGAGTTGTACATCACAACCAAGAAAGATAGGTGCACCCAAAGGAATGTGGATTTAGAATATGTTTGGGAGTAAGTTGAACTGTAGGATGATTAAACTAATATAAATAATGAGAATATAATACATGCCTTTTAAGAGAGAGTTTTATATTTTTCTTAATCATATTTTGGTTAAGTATTATGTCATGCTGATTATATGTACTTCATAAATTACCGGTTTTGGATAAAGTAGTATATTTGTGTGTATTTAAAAGATATAGCTATAGATCATTAAGTAATTTTATAAATAAATTCACTGCACAAAATACCATGCTTTTCTGGTTGAGATGACTAAGAATAGAAGGTATTTTAGAGAGTATATTATTTACACGGATTAGCGTTCATTTTCTGCCCCTTAGAGTTGGTATAAGATTTAGAGTGCTAAGCAGCAGTTTTCAAGTTTCAGCATACTTGATGAGAGAGGACTGCTTTTGGAGCAGTTAGCCTCCTGGAGAGAGAGACCCAGAGGGAGTGTGTTTTTACTAAAATACTTCAAGTCAGTAGACCAAGCTGCTGTATTGTGGTCAAAATCAAATGGATCAGATGTAGGGAAGCCTGCAGTTGTACTGCTGGTCCTTAGCAATAGTGTTTGTTGCTATGGGAACTACTGCTAAGGCACTGTACAAAGGGATTCAGATAGAGGGGGGAAAACTGGAAGAACATAAAAATAAAAAAGCAATCCAGTTGTTATAAAATAAGAGACAATCTATACACTGATGATTCTGATCCTTATCATCCTAAATAGTTAACTTAAATAAATTTGTGCTTTCCAATTAATTGGACAATAAAAATATTACCGAGGGACTGTTAATTTCTATGATATTTCAGGCAAAGAATGAAAGTGTTAGTGCAGTTTTCATGAGAATTTTAGATATGCTTGACTAGGAAGTCATTACATCACATTTATCTGTTTGGATGTGGGAGACATTAACAGCTTTATGAATATTCATGTTGTCTGGTTAATTACATTAATTGTTTTGCAGAAGTGCATGTACTTCCAAGAACAGGGTTGTTGTTTTTTATTTTTTTTTACAATTTCTGCCTGGTACTCCATCATGCTTGAGATGAACTATTACACTTTTGTCATAACTCTGATGCTTTGAAGAGGGGATAGTGAGAAGTAGCTTATTGTCAGAGAAAGAAGAGAAAATTCTAACTAGAATTTTATTTTTCTGGATAAAAAAATCTGTTGTAATTTTTTAAAATATATTTTGTGATAGTTCTGTAGAATAGTGCCAAAAGTTGAATCTTTTTAAAAACAAATAGTTTATTATGAGTGGTACCTAAATATTGAAGGCTAAATAATGATTGCACTGTGTAGCTTATGGGTTCATGGCATTCATTTTCTCCCTCTCCCTAAAGTGACAAGGTGCAGAGGCACCACACAGTCTCTGGTAAATGTAGGGTAAATAACATCTCACACCAGAAAGGAAGGAGGACATAATTTGGGAAATTAATAAATAGCTTAAAAAGGCAAGCAAGTATACTTTTAATATTTTGCCTATATATTGTCTGACTGTTTACTGTTTACCTGTAGGCTTTTTGCAGTACATTGTATGTCTGTGTAATCCTGGTATGATGGGATCCTGATGCTTTATTGGGGTTGCTGGGCACTACCATCATATATATGTTAAATAATACAAGTTTGGTTGGGAGAAAAATGTTGTAGCATATAAGTGGATGTGTTCTAGATCTGTTCTTAATGGTACTGGTGGACAGGATCTTTTCTGAGCACAAGTCCCAAATATGTCCCTTTTTTTTTTTAAATGTCCACAAGTATTTTGCCTCCTTACATGAGACGAAAAAAAGGTGGATTGTTGTCTTGTCTTCAAGTGAAAATGTGCATGTTCACGGCTTCTAGTCTAGTACATAGTATATAGATTTAAGAGGAGGGTCCAGTGCTTGGGGCCTATTTGTTTAGTAAGGACCTGATCAAACTCTCACTGAAGTCAATGGGAAGATTGCTGTTGACGTCAGTCAGGTCCTAGCCGTTCATAAATTCGCTTCAGGCTGCAGTAGCAAGTTGCTTCTGCTTAAATCAGGCAACCCCAACAGTGCAAAACAGACTGGTCCTGATCTATCAACTGTATTTCACCCTATGCAATGTCTTTATTGGCTTGATCCCTAAAGACAGCAAGTGGAAATTTTTCAAAAACATAGCACCCCTATTGCAGTCAATAGAAAGCAAAATTATTTTTGAACAGTTTCTAATAATCCAATTTGTGTGGTTTTGGGGATTTTTGTACGCATACCTGTTTTTTCTCCTACTGTAATTCTGGAGAGGGAATTTTGCATTTAAAACCCCTAGTAAGTCATTAGTATCAGTACGCAAACTTTCCCATCTTTTAAGTACTGATGGAGTTGGGATTCACACAAGCACTTACATAACAGGTATTAGGCTTGCAAAAACAGTTTTGTTTTAAGATTGGAAAATGATTCTAACCAAACCATTTTGAACAACTTCATTTATGAAATGTCATGCAATGGTTCAGACCCTGTGCTTCAAACTCCAGAGATTACATGTTATAATGGCCTTTAAAACATAAAATGGTATTGAACATGCATTTGAGATTTTTTGCCAAAGATAAATTTTGAGGTCAATGCTGATTAATTTTCTAACCAAAAATGTTTCAAGTGCTATACATTATAGTATTACAGACACTGAATTAAAAAGCCCACAGAATTGTATCTTATAGGGAAATTTTTTTTAGAAATGATAATTTTGCTTTGTATTTTGACATCTATTGTACAACCACTAAAGGAAGGGAAAATCAAATAACATGGAGAAAATACTTGTTCTGTCAACTGAATGATGGATTTATAAATTGTAGATGGAATTTATGAAATTGTTTTCTGTATCTAGTTGTAATGTCCTATTAGTGTGCTGCATAGCAAGTTGATAGTATTTCTTTTGAACCTGTCCGTTTCCATTTGCACCTCAAAGTACTTCATAACGCTAATTTAACATTTTTTTTGGTTTTGGAAGAGAGAATGCAATTGAATAAAAAGGTTAATTGTATAACAATTTCTTTAGCAAAGAAGAGATGAATGAGTCAGATTAAATTTTTAATTCTTTAGAAAAAATGCAGCTTCTTTAGAATTCTTAAAGTTTGGACAATATTCTCTATAGAATTTCTATTGCATTCACACACCCTGATTGTTTCCATGAGGTGCATTGCAAAACTGAAGATGTAAATTTCAAAGGTGGTTCTACACGCAGCATCTTGTTAGATGCATTCAATTCTTTCCTTCCTGTGGTGTAAATCCTGGGGTCATTACTCAGAGCCTCATCCTCCCAGGTACTGAGGGCTTCCCATGACTGGCTGAGTACTCTCAACTCCTGTTGAACTTCATGTGAGATGAGTTCACTGGAAATACTAAGCATTTTGTGGGACTGACCTCCCAGTTCTTAATCAATCCTTACTCAAGAAAACTATTACAAAAAGCAGTACGAGTTTCACTGAATAAGAACCTCAGGATTTGGTTTTAGCTATATATTTGGATGCATAGCGCCTCCCAAGTTTTGTAATTCCTCCCTTCAGTAGGACATCGGAGATATCGATGTTTCTTTGTTGCAAACATGTACCTTTCATTTTAGTGCGAAATATTGCTTTTAAGTTGTTTACTTTCTTAGTATTAGGATGTGTAGTTTTTTTGTTAGTAGATTTTCTTGTGTTCGCATGTGATTTTCTGATAGCCAAGTTAAGTGCTGTGAAATTTAAGGTGGCCTCAGGTTTCCAAAATTTTTCATTGCTGCCACAGAGTGTTACCTACTTTTAAATACCCTTTTCAAAGATCCACACTCCTTTGCCTAGCTTTTTTTTTTTTTTTTTTGTAGGCCCAAATTGTGTTTATTGCTAATGGACTTGAAGTGAGGATTGTTATTTTTTACGTACATAGGAAGGCAGTAATCAATAGGCAGAGGATGATGCATAGTTTACAATTGCAACATAACTTCTATTTACAAGTTACTTTATATAGTAGACCAGGCTAAAGAGTCTTGCCCTGTAGAGTAGAAAGTTTATTCAAAGGAATCCAGTTACAAATTCAACCAAATTCTTCTTCCTCAAAAGTCTATATTGAGTGAAACATCGTTTTATTTATTTTGTTTTGTATTCTCCAGTCTATCATTCAGTACCATTCTTATAACAATTGTTTGTATTAATTTTTACAGGTTCCACTAATGTTTTGGCTCATACTCTTCATGGAATCAACCATGCAGTAACTGCAACATTACATATTATAATGGGTAATTCATAAATGTGTTATCAGAAGCTTTCAGATAATTAAAAGACATATTACTTAAAAAATTGAATACATGTTCATAAAGGAAGAGTGCTTGCCTAACAAATCAATGATACTTTGTTGTGTCAGGGTGAAGTTTATATCATAAAATAGTTTGGTTTGAAAGGGACCTCTCCTATGAGATCTAATCCACTGTGTATTGTAACAAAGTTGATTCTCTAAACTGTTCTTGATAAACTATTCTTGGGTATCTAGTATTACTATTAGTAGCTGCATCGATGAGAGTTCACCACATTCCATGGCAGATGGTGTCATTGATTAACTGGTTTATACTGCTTTTCTTTTAATTTAGTAAGTTAGGAAAAGCCAGAGTTGAACAGGCAACCTTTAACTCTGTCCCTTATGTATGTGCATTATGATACACAATTCACTGGCCTGATCATACTTTTTTAAAATTCAGGATGCCTGCCTAATAATAGTAGGAAAAATGGGTGGTATTCAGTGATTGAAGCAATTTTTATCCTCATCTTTCGGTGTGGGTTCAAGGCATACCAACAATTTCTGGATGGAAGTAGTTGTTTACTCCACAACATGGCATCATTCACCATCCAACGTGCACAATAAATGGGGCAGAATTTCTAAGTATATGAAAAATAATATGTGATTATGCTATTCAATATTATGTGTATTCAAAAGGGACAGAGTTAAGGTTGCCAGTGGAATCTTAACTTTGACTTTTCCTGAATTTTGAATATTTCACTTTGCATCATTAATGTTCCTTTTCAAGGCAGATTTTTGTATGGAACTGTATTGACTTTCTTGAAAAGAAAAATGGGGGAAAAAACCCCTGTTCCATCAAGTGTAACTGCTTGCTAGACCTTAGCTGAATGCTTTATTGGTTAATATGTCAATCGATGCAAGAGCACTTGTTCCATTTCAAATATTAATATTGAACATGCCCCGGTACATTGGATTGGAAATTTCACTTCACTTTCTTTTTCACATATGCACAAATCCAATGGAAACCTGAGAGAGAGAGAGTTTATTAATGATGATTTTCATTCAGTTTTTATAGGTTCCCATGTCTCGAACATAGGCAGCTAGTTTTATCAGATAGAAACCAGCATGTATGTTTGAAGTATGTTTTAAAGTCCTTATAACTTGGCCAATGAAAACCCAGTTTTCACCTGACCATCAAATCATGCATCTGTTATGTAAGGGACTTTGTGTAGGTAAGTTTAGGTTGCAAACTAATGGAATATTTGCAGCTTTGATGTCTGCTGTAATATTTCAGGACATATACAACCAGTGGACATCTGCACTTTCAGTAGTCCAAGCAAGCTTCTTCGTTTTGGGTTCTCAGCTATGTTTGGTTTTGGTGCAAGAACTCTGGCTTTGGCAGAAAAGCATCGCTGGATGCCCTCCAACCAGCGGAGAGATTTTGCTGTAATTAAAACACTGGCAAGTCTAAAGTATGCTGGTTTATTTTCAATATTTTTATTTTCCTCATTAAAATGTAATGTTATTACCCTCAGTTTTACCAGATGTTAAATATATATTAATATATTTCTTAAGGTTTATAAAAATGAGACTGCAGGCAGACACTTTTCAGGTTTTACCATTGACTTCCTTGCAATGTCACCATTTAATTAGGAGAAGCTTCTGTATATTCAGCATCATCATCTTAAAATTATTTTAACCTTGATAAAAGCAGATTTAGCAGTCAGAATATTGGTTTATGTGGAATGAATGTCAATATTTTTCTAGGCCAGAGGAATGTGAGTTATCATTTCTACCTCTGAAAAATTCGCTGCAGGGCTCCCAGGAGAATGTTACGTAAGTAAACCTGACTTAAACAATCCTGTATCTATACAAGTATGTATCTTTGAAGATAAAATTAGAACAAAATGAAATATTGTTTTGATGCAATATTATAACAAGGCAAAATGGAACTTTTTCTTTTAAGATTGATTTAGTTAACTATTAATTTTTCCCTTATATAAAGTATTCATTAACCTTGCTCTGTTGTTTTACTTTTGATGTTAGCAGTACAGAGGACCTGTCGGACAAGCGCTACTCCATTTTTGTTCACTTTTTTCCAGTGTCAGAGATCTAATTTATTCTTAAACTGTAACATTAAACATTGTTCAATTACTTTAAAAATTTTATTTCTTTACATTCTTTATTATTTTTAATTGTTTTATGTGACACATTTTTATTTTTAGAATGAAGAAAGAGAGACTTAAAAAATCTGGTGAGTTTCAAATTAAATTGTCCTGAAAAGTGAACTGTGTTTGGTTAAACTAATGTAATACCAAATTACTCTGTTTTATTTAGACAGCAAGGTTCAGTGGCACACAATCCAAGATTACTTCCTGAATGTGAGCATTATGGCAATCCCATGTCTATGTTCAATGGCACCAAGAGGCTTGGCACCTAATACCAGGTCAGTACGGGTTTAAAGAATTAGAGTAATGTCTATAAATTCTGACATCTTATTCTAAAACCTTGGCTTTTCCTGGAATGCCTGCCTGTGTCTCGGGCAGTCTAGACCCTCTTGTAGTGGGGGGAGGATGGACTGCACTTGACTCCATAATCTCAAGAATTGTAATCAGTTTTTGGATCAAGTCATCTAACTAGAATAATCATTGGATAATTACTGTGATTAAATTAGTTGACAAGACTGACTTAAGTAGTAGTCATCAAGTAATCATCTGTCTCAGGTTTCTTGAAATAGGAGGAAAAGTGGGTCATGGATTTCTCGTAAAAATTCCTCTTGAACTGGAATTCTTCAGTTGGGAAAGTCACGTTGATTTTTTTTTCCCCTACCATAAAGAATTTTAAATGCTTATTTTGTCATTTTGACAAATTCAGGAAACACAATTTTTACTAATCCCTCTAAATTAAAAAGGCATCTCTCATAGTTTCAGGGGAACTGTGTAGTGTTGGCGATTGGTTACGAAAGTTAGATCTTTTCACCTTTAGCTAACTAATTTGAATATAATCCCAGATTGAAATGTTGAAAATATTTATCATCTGATAGCTAGCAAAGTATGAAAAGTGGTAACTGTGAATAGTGAGTTCATAATCAACTGTGCCCCAGCCATTAGCCCATTTTAGTCAGAAGAACTGGACAAATAGCCATTGCATTCGTCAGTCATGCAGTCAGTTTGCCTTTACCTTGTGCCTGTTGTTTTTTCTGCAGTTTCCCAACTGTATGGGATGTTTTGGTTTCACATACCACACCAGATCTCATGCAACTTTCATTGGCTTTTGGCAAAAGGCTACTCACCACTAGGTATAATAACTTGCTTTGTTCGCTTCAGCCCCTCTTGCCTGCCTTGTAAGCAATTTAAATAGATATTCTTCAGAAAAGCAAATTCACCAATCCATATGTACTCTTGGGATATGGCTCCTCTGTGGGAGATAGTTTTACTGAAAAGTTTTCATACCGGAACAGTCTTCCTTAGAGAGGGAAATGTAAGGCATCATAGCCTGGATTATTATTATTAGTAGTATTTATTTGTTTCTTAAGAGAAAAAGTATGTACTTGAAGATAGTATGTTGATGTTCTATACTGTTTAGAAATCTATTCTGTCAGCATGTTCACTCTCAGTGCAGTTTTCCAGGCAATAGAAAAGGTTCTGTGTAGATTTTAGGAAGAAGGTCTTTCAACTTTCCTCTCTCGTCCTCTCTAATCTATCCCCTGTCTTTCAATGGTGGCAGATCTAATGACACCTCCCAGGCACTGTTTAGAGCCCAAGTGCAGATGAATTTGTTTGTTCCCCTCCCCCCCAGCATCTCAGATAACAGTGTACTACTGTGTCTTCGACACAGCCTGAATTCCAGCTGTCAGCACTGTTCTTCTAACAAGATGGCCAAGGAGAAGCACTCAGCTAGATAAAGAGAGGGGTGCTTCCCCTGCAGGTGCCTCTTGCAGCACAGTGAACAGCAGCAGCGCTGCACAGGGTGGAAGATCAAATGCTGCACCAATTGCAGCAGGAATGTGAGCCGTTTGTGAAGCACTTGGCCACCACTGCAACCTCGCCTACTGTCTTCACTCCAACTGTCATGTTTCCCCCCGAGAGCCTGTTCATTTGCATCTTACAAGACATTTTGATCAGACTGAATACATTGGGTCTGACTGACCACTGTTCGTGTTAATCCAGTTTTACAGCTACTAGTCTAAAGCCTCAAAAGTGACTATGATTTTGGATCCCTCAGTATTTGGGTGCCCTGCTTGAGACACCCTAAAGGGGTTGGTTTTTAGAGTGTAGGTGCTGGGCACTTTCTAAAAATCATCCCCCTTGAAAGTATCTCAGTGGCACACAAAAATGGAAGCATTCAAAATCACTAGTCACTTCTGAAAATGTGGGCCATAATGACTAAATAAGATATTGTTGCACAAAATTATATGCCTGCCTGGCAGAATATGTGGGTTTCTTGATCATAAAATAGTGAGCTAGAGAGAACTTTTCAAACACCTCCTTTACCTTGCATCCCATCTCAGAAAACCTCTGCAACATCAGATGACTCCACAACAAAAAAAGATTGTCCCAAACTAAGAGTTGCCACTGTAGAGGATACTCTGCAGAATGTTGAGGTCCACAGGGATGTAGCAATGCAGAATTCAGTGTGTGCAAAGGCAAAGTCCCCAGCAGGGGATAAAGCCCATTCAGAAAGATTTATGGCAGCATTTTAGGAAGACAGTATCTTAAATTGTAACTTTCAGATTGAACATTGGCATCCACTTCTTAGCAGACACTATACAATGAAATTATCATCCTCATAGATGCTGCCTCTGTCCATCATGTCCTCAAGCTGATAGGATCTCAAGTCTTTGCTGTTCTCCTCCAAGTTTTTCCTTCCTTTCATTTAACTCTTGATTGTAAACTCCAGTAGTACTGTCAGAATGTTGGTGTCTTGTGTATGAGATTAGAATAGTCTCATGAACATCTGTCAATTGCTGTAAGAGGTGAATTTATCAGTCAAGGTTCCTTACTTTCATATCGCAGATTGTTATCATAGTTTTCTGTGTTAAACAGTTTTTATTCATTGTTCCTGTTGATGTTTTATTTTGTGGGCTGCTGTACATAACAGACCCCTCTACTGAAGGATGTCTTTGGCACCAAAACTTGTGTGTACCATAAAATCCCTGTCCCGAGGAGTTTACAATCTAATGCAAGTATTAAAGGCCAAATGCCCAGATGGTGTAAATTAAGATAATTCCATTAATAGAAATACATCGATTTATGTATGATGTTGTTTTGTGAAAGGACAGTCTTTATATCATCTTTTAAGTAAGCAAACATGTACAAATATTAATTTGATGGCAGTATTCTACAACTAGATTTACTTTTAATTGATTTTTATATGAAATTCATCAGCTTTTTATGTGAAATGACTTTAGATTAATGTTAATAATGTTAGATTAATGTTAATTAATGTTAATTTCATAATTTAAGTATAATGGATTCCTATCTACATTGTTTTTTTCCTGAAGCTGACTGTAATCAACAAATTAACTGAAAAATTTCAAAGCTTTTTAATGTTCACTGTATTGCTGTTATTCCTTGGTTTAGCATTCTATTTACCATTTATTTCATTTAATCTATAGATTTCCCCTTTTGCCACAGTTAACTAAAGTGATTTGAATTAAATTTAAACATTTGTATATATAAAGCAGTAGAACAATTAAACTTAATCTGTAATTCTCTCATGATAGTTTATTAGACTGTATCTCTAATTTCATGTGAAGTAAGCATCAGAATAAGAAGCTCTCAAGAGTAAGCTGATTCTTATGTATAATTGCTGGGAAAGTATTTGATTCATAACTAAATAAAAATCACTGAAGTATATTGAAAAGATCTGAATAAATTTAGTAAAGTTAATCTTGTTTTATATTGATTTTTAAACCAATTTAAAATGATTGTGAATTTAGTTTAAGGACTTAAGACCTTTGAATGTAACATTAGTTTAATCAAAACGTACTTTTCAGGTTGAATAATGGTAGCATGGCTCTTATTGTTGTTCGAAACACTTCTCGGGCAGAGTTTATAAAACATCTGAAAAGATATGCCAGTGTAAAAAATCAGGTACAGTTAATCCTATTTTTTTTTGTGTGATTATAAAAGAGCTACTAATCATGAAGGTAGACATGCTACAGGAGTTAACATTAGTGTCCTCATAAGGAGACTTAGTTTCCCTGTCAGAATGCATTAGCCCCCTTTTATCTGATTTTTGAAAATCTCTAATCAGACTACTACCGATTAGCCTGTTTCAGCCCATCTGTTATGGTTTAGTTTATATGTGGTTTACACCAGCAGTTGCACAAAAGTGTAAAGCTTCTAAACTAAAATAAGGACAGAGAAATTTTGTGTTTAAATTTAGTGTACTGAGATTAAGGGCACATACTGGGGACCAGATGCTACTCTTCAGAACAAACAAATACTTAAGTCCACAATTTTGGCAAATCACTGCATGCTATGATGGCAGCAGTAGTTTTAGCAGATTATGCCCTTTGATTTTCATAGACCCCAGTTCCTGGATATGAATGGACTGTAGGAGAGGTTTCCAGATCTGCCCTTTAAAAACACATGGTCAATATTCCACTTTTTCTTTAGCTGCATCACAGAAATTAGAGTTAAGTGGTGCTTTTGTTTCTTCTATCAGAGTGCCTCACTGTTGCTTCAAAATACTTAGTGCAAACCGAAGTAAATGTATACTTTCATGTTATACTGATCATCTTCCAAATGAGTCATGTCATTATGTAAAATTAGTGATAGGCAAGTTTAGGTTTGATTCAAATAATCGTTCAGAATTTAGGACCTTTTGAAGAGGTGTCCTTCCTTTGTGCTGGATGTCATCCCTGGGAGATGCCTAGTTCCATATTGTGGTGGCAGCACCAATATGCCTCAGAAAAGGCTTTAGCCTTTCTCATTCTGTCAGCTAGCACTTGTGAAAGGAAACGTGGACCCACATTATAATCTACATGAACCTTTACTATGCCTATAGCTCACCTCATTTGGGTCAGGGTTACTGGTTATGATGGACAAGCTGGAAAAACACAGCATAACTTTCAAATCCTTGAGTAAGTCTGCAGAGTTGAAAAATACACCACTTTGCTTGTAAAGTGAGCAAATGTATCTGGAAATAATTGCATGACAATAAAAATGGAATCCTGTGATACCATTTCTGTTGAGTCACTATTCAAAGTAAAATAGCACATTAAATTATGAACACTGGCTTGAATATAAACAATACATTTCATGGGATCAAAGCCAGAGTCAAGATTTTAGTTTGTTCTGTCCAGGAAACAAGTTGCCCATAAAATGTACATGACTGAAAAAATTGCATGACAAATGGGTAGTTAATGTCTCTTGCTTTATCTACATTGATATTTACTAGTGTGTTTTCTGTATCCATAGTGCACCAACATGAACACCATTAAACTGGAACCTTTTTTGGTAATGCTCTAATGCATTACTTAGCGCTCATATAATGCTTTTCATCTGTGAATCGGATACTGTACTTTACTGGGATTAATTTCCAAACTGGAAAACATTAAATTGAATAAAGACTGGGAGTGGATGAGTCATTACACTAACTAAAAACTATTTCCCCATGCTAATTTTCCCCCTACTGTTACTCACACCTTCTTGTCAACTGTTTGAAATGGGCCATCCTGATTATCACTACAAAAGTTTTTTTTCTCCTGCTGATAATAGCCCACCTTAATCGATTAGTCTCTTTAGAGTAGGTATGGCAACCTGCATTTTTTTCATGGTGTGTGTATATATACAGATATATCTATATCTTCCTACTGTATTTTCCACTGCATGCATCTGATAAAGTGGGCTTTAGCCCACAAAAGCTTATGCTCAAATACATTTGTTAGTCTCTAAGGTGCCACAAGTACTCCTTGTTCTTTTTTCTTTCCCAAGTTTCCCAGTTTCATGCTGCCTCATAACTGAAAATCAGCAAGACACCTTGTTTGCTGCTCCTGTTCTCTAAAACTTATCCTACTTAGATCAGCTAGTTTTTCTGTCTATGAAGTCTGTCTCTGTGTGTGTGTGTGTGTGTGTGTGTGTGTGTATGGTTCAGGAAGTAAAAATGTTAAAGAAAGCAAGTTTATATGTGAATTTTAGTAATATAGTAATCCATTGAAGCTTAAAACTCTGAACAATGCTTGTCTTTGTCTGAGGCATTGTTCGATCAGAGTGCATTGGCTTTATGAAAAGGAGTACTTGTGGCACCTTAGAGACTAACCAATTTATTTGAGCATGAGCTTTCGTGAGCTACAGCTCACTTCATCAGATGTATACCGTAGCTCACGAAAGCTCATGCTCAAATAAATTGGTTAGTCTCTAAGGTGCCACAAGTACTCCTTTTCTTTTTGCGAATACAGACTAACACGGCTGTTCCTCTGAAACCTGTCATTGGCTTTATGCTACTCAGTTGGGGAAGAACAATTAATTGTAGCCTAAAAGTCTCCTACTGAAATCAGCACTCTTCAGCAAATTCTGGCTTCTCTGTGGGAGATATCTCAGTCTCCCTTATCCTTCTTCCCTGTTTTTTGTAATTTCTTAGTGAGTACTTTCCCAAGAAAGATCCACTTCTAGGCAACTCCAGATGCTTCTCTGCCTCAGACATTGCCATTCTGTACCAAAATAAAAAAAAAATTTGCTCAGATGTTAGTCTCTTGATCTAAATTACCATGAAATGTTCAGAAGATGTATGTCTGATGGTTTAGGATTAACTAAATTTAACTTGTTTTTACATACTTTTCATATTAATCTAAAACCATGGGAATAATAGAAATTGAGGGCCAACAATATGGTAGGTACTTCATAACACAGAGAAAGCCACAGTACTTCACCTAATGATCTTTATGTTTAAATAGTCTAAATATTAAGCTGGGAAATAAAACTGTGCTCTACGTACTCCACATAAATAGCTGTTTTGAAATTCTTGTACCTGGGAAGATTTATTGTAGGAAATATTCTTCATTCAGTTTAAGTCTGAGGTTCTAGTGTATTTAAGGAGAAAAAGTAAGCTTTTAATTTCACAGTTTTAACCTATTTTGAGTTACCTCTTTAACTAATACACATTTGTGTTTGTTTTAGTTTAATTTTCCCTTTGTTGAGACCTATGCAGTTCAGGAAGTAAAAGTCCAACCAAGAACTAAAATTGGGTATGACACTGAAGAAAATGTGTTTTTGCATGCTACTTCTGCAGAAGGGAATTATCCTTGGAATATAGATGGAGATTTAATGGAAGGAGCATCAGAGGTTCACGTTCGGTAAGGCTAAACATAGTAACATTGGATTTGATGAACTAGACTATTGGCCCATCACATGTGATATCTAGCCTGCAGGCGTAGTCAGGCAAAACACCTGCTAGACTTGGCCAATTGTAGTGTTATCTCTTTCTTGTGTACAAGAGATAACATTCCCCCAAAAAGTTGACTTTAGGAAAATTTGTTGCTAAAATTGTCAGACAGGTCTATATTCTGCCATTATTTAAAATGGTTCTAAAAAAGAACGTAATAGTATAATACATCAATGTATCAGTGCATATCTTAGAAAATGTGCTTCTGCAATTACATTTTTCAACTACTGAGGATTGCACCAATTATGAGAGAGCAGAATCAAGCACACCATGGACTTTGCATGTCTATCTTTGCATGTTAAAGTTGTATATTCAGTTAATACTGTGGCAATACAGGTCCCTGCGTTGTTGAGGACCGAAGGGTCCTCTGCATAAGTGTTGACAGCTTAGTATATTGTCCAAGAAAAAAAATAGTTTCTGGGTAGAATAGAATTTCTATCAATCTCAAGGCTGTATATAATAGAATTTTTGAATGGAATTGTTTTATTGAACTCAAACATTTTATAAAAGTTTGTATTTTACAAAATCTAAAAAACTGGGCCCAGTGTGAGTTGGGTGTTTAAGAGATTATCACAAATTTGCCACATTATTCCCATACAAGTACTGTATAGGGAATGTTGCAAATGTTCATATTTTACTGCTGCTCACTCTGTAATCCCCGTATCACAAAACGGGGTGCTGATGTTGCTCAAAGTGAGCTATGTTTAGCCTGGAGAGAAGAAGGTTGTCGTTACACTAAGTTCATAATGCAGTGGGCCTTATTTCAGGTTGAAAAGAGGGCCTTTTTTGAAGGTTCAAGATGAACTCCCTACCAGCCAGGCCCTGAATTCTGAGATCAGACTTAAGTCTGCTGCTTGGAAGTACCCACCCTGCCTTTTGTGTATTTGCAGAGTTAACCAAATATGTAGTGCCATACAACAGAACTTGTTTGATTGTGAAGAGTTAGTGCTATTTGAGGATGGTTAAGGAATGGAAATACATGAACACACACAGTTGAACAATCCCTGGAGTGGAAAAGGGAGTTGGCTTATTCTCCAATAACAACACTGTGGCCACCCAGAAACATGGAGCTGATGGTGGGAGGCTCACTGTAACACAGGGTGCGGATGTGGGGGGAATGAAAGAGGGACCATGATATCCCTTTCCAACCCAAACCTCCAAATTAAAAAGATTCTCTCTCTGAAGTTTTTAGTAATCCAAAGAAGAGACTGGAAGTAAGCATACTCCAGCTTAATTTTATTCCATATAATGTATTATATAAATTTGTCCTCAAAGAAAATGTTACATGAAAACTACAATAGAGTTAATAAGTTACTTTATTTTTATTTCTTCACTTCGTAGGGTGCACCCACAACTTATTAATCTTTATGGAGTGAGCATTGATGAACTGGATGATTCCAAAGCAATGTGCACGTGTCTGTAGAAGAAATTTATGAAGAAATGTGTTTCATGGTGCAGGTTCTACGTAAGACTCATTTTCATCTTTAAACAGCTATTTAAGGCCCATTCCTTCACCCACTGAAGTCCAAGGACCAAGACTGAAATTAGGATGTTTATATAGAACTAACAATATTACAAAGATTTTTATCAAGTAAAATAATTGTAATTATCAAACAAAATGTTTATAGTTTTAACCTTAAAAAAGCCCTGAAAATAAATATATTGACAAATATACTTATTTGTAGGTTTTATATATTTGGTAAAAAAGTGATTACTAGAATTTCAGCAGGAAAATGTAAAGTTTTTTTTAAACAGGGGCTGAGTTCAATTTGGGGTCTGATTTGGTAACCCTTAATTGTATCTAGTCATATTTTACTTCACTGGTAACCCTAATTCATATCACTAGAACTAGTCATAGAGTAAAGTACTACTTTACTGTGAGTTGGGGTGGGCATAATTTGGCTTCTGTCAGGTCCTTCAATTTCCAGATAATCTCTGACCTTTAAATGAGATGATGTAAAAATTTGCTTGCTTTCAGCATGCTACGAGTTAGGTCTTAAACTACTTTTCCTTTTACAAACAGTATTTACTTAGAATGTAACATTTGTTCAAACTTACTTAGTTTTAAACTTTAATCTTATAGAAAATATTTAAAGTTTACTTTATCAGTAAAACTGGGTAGTAATCAGCATAAAAAGCATTAATTTTTGCTAGAATAAGGCAGAAATGCTGAGTAAGATTTCTAATTTTAGATTTTGAGTGATACTTTCATAGTGCACATATTTTAAGTAGAAAGTAGGTATGTAAACAGATTAATTTTATAAATTACATGGTAAATGCAATAATTATGCATGACACTGGTACAGATTAGGATTCCAACCTTCATGGGAATTGAATTTTTCATGGAACCGTGGCTATCCCCTGCATTGCGATTGGTGGGAACTAACATCTTGACAGATTTGTCAGCCTGCTTGACCTGCAGGACGAGAAGGAGCTTAGATGTGTGTGTGCGCTCTTGTTCATTAGGTTAAAGATATGAGGCATCCCAACCAGGGCTGAGGGAGGAACACTGCATTTCCCTGTGACTAAACCACAGACGTTGTTGCCCGCTGGTCTTTAAGGCCTCAATTCATTAAGCATTTAAGTCATGGGGATTTCACTATGTGCTTAAATCTTTGCTGAACTGGGGCCCAAGTATTTAAATGGGATTAGTGAGGACTACAGGAACACACCAGAAGTTTGGTTCATATTTTTAATAAGCATTACACCTCAACCTTAAATCAAACAATTAGTATAGATATTTTCTTTCTTCCTCCACTCCCTTCACAAGTAGCACTAGCAAATGGTTATTCATCTTCAAAAAAAACCATAGAACCAAATTCTGTCTTCATACTCACATTTAACGTCAATGGAACTGCAGGGAAGGCACCTGTGGGCATAATTTGGCCTGCAGTAACCGGCCAAATAATCTGCAGTATAGTGGATTACAAAGTAAATCCCATGGACCAAATTCTGCTCTCCATTACAATGGTGTAAAACGAAAGTCACTAGTTATTTGAATGGCACTACTCCAGATTTGTGCCACTATAACTGAGCAATTTGATGCTATATACTTAATCCAGAAGCATTAAAGTACTGTGTTTGAGTGGTGAAAACTGAATTTCTTCTTTGATTCTTTAAAGATATCCCATCTTTATAAATCATTATTATATATTTAACTGTATTTTATTACCTCTGCAAATTATCAACAAAATAATTAAATTTGCAAAAAACTAGTGTACATAGTTGTTGTTATAAAATTCAATTGAATGACCATTTATTAATAAACATGCTATCATCAGGAAATCCTACATTCACATTTTTCATTTACTTATTTAGATTAAACCTCAACATTTGTTTGTTAAATTAATTGAATTTTGCTTGTATATCTCAGAGAAATACCTGATCAATGTTTACATACTAATACCATAGTTTGAATAGCAATGTGCAATTTCCAAGTAACACTTGTGCATTTAGTTACTCACTAAAGCAATTCCAAAAAAATCCTTTGTAATCTCATTTCCTTGCATTGTTTGTATTAAAGCAATTTTAATGCTGCTTTCAGTATTTGAGGTACAGTTCTCACAACACACTATATTAGATTATCTGTTTGAATACGTTTTGATTAAAGTGCAATAATTCACTTGGCTCTAGACTCTTCAATTCCTTTTTAGCATATAAATTTTGCAAATAGTTTAGTTTTTCAGGATGAAATATTTCACTCATAGCACATTTTGTTCTAAAAATCATCTTTCTATATGTACACATTTGTTCTTAATATAATGCTGAATATTTTAGAACAGAAATCCAATGCCTTGAGATGAGATCTGTTTTTCAGAGGCATGGAAGCCCCCATGACACCAACTGAAGTAAATGAAAACTACAGGTGCTTGGCCCTCTATGGAAAATCATGCTCTGTTACCTTTGGATTCTTTAGCCTAGGTCAAAACGCCACTTTGGAAAAATGTATATAACTCGATTAGCAAAGTAACTGGTTAAAGGCAATCTTTGTTGCTATTAACTCGAGCTTTATTACCAAGTGATGTTGCATAATCAGTTTGTGTGATGTCCACACTTACTACATAAAAAAAAAGATGCTGGAACTAAAGTTTCTAGTAGCAGTCCAGAAAGACAGCAGAGAAAGGACAAAAAGCCCTAGGCCATAGTATGTGTTGACATACTAAGTTTAAGATGAGTTTAGCACTTGGATGAGATGGTGCATAGACCAAAGAATGAAATCCTTTCCCACCTAGAACAGGTATCAGTGTACTAAAAGTAGGTGGCATTGCTAGTATCTCTCTAAGAACCTGAAGGGATCACCTGTAGCAGCAATTCAATCCCCACATAAATTCAGTTCTTTCCTTTCTACTGACACTTGAGTGCCAGTTGCAATGGTGGCATGAAGCTGAAAACATATCCAGTAAGAACTGAACTTAGATATCCCAACTATTTTATTATACAGGTTTCAGAGGGTAGCCACTTTTGGGCTGGAGTTGCACATCTAAGGATGGAATTTAGCCCTATGGAGTTAGGGTTTTTTTTAAACTTTTCATCAGAGCCTCTTCTGTCTGCTACTGGAAGTGTCCTTAAATACTACAATGCTCAGCATTATAGCAACGCTTGCAAATAATAATTGTTCAGGAAAACACATGAATGTCTTTCACTCCAAAACCTCATGCTCTTGGTGTTTGTTTGAAGAGAACGAGGGAGAAACAGTATTAACTGTATGCTCCTGTCCTTATCAGCTAGTACTATGTTAAGGATGGTTGATACTGATGGCCTCAAATGTTTGACTCGCTCTCAAGGTAACCCTCAATGTGATGCATCCTTGACAGGACATTGTGTTTTCAGTGCTTATCAGCACAAAAAACCTTTCCACGCACCTCAATTAATGGTAAGATTTTATGCTGCCCCTCTTAGAGGCTCAGCACAGAACTCCCAGCCCAGGGAAGGGGAAGGTAGTGTGGTTTTAAAGCCACCTTTGCATCCTCCCAGTCCTCAACTGCTCTGGAACTGGAGTAGCCCCTGGCATAATTTAGACAGCCCAGGAGGTCTGTCTAAATTACAGGTTTCAGAGTAGCAGCCATGTTAGTCTGTATCTGCAAAAAGAAAAGGAGTACTTGTGGCACCTTAGAGACTAACAAATTTATTTTGAGCATAAGCTTTCGTGAGCTACAGCTCACTTCATCAGAGCTGTAGCTCACAAAAGCTTATGCTCAAAATAAATTTGTTAGTCTCTAAGGTGCCACAAGTCCTCCTTTTCTTCTTGTCTAAATTACAGCAGCCTCCCAGGCTGTCCTATGGACTACACTACCCAAGACCTCCATAGCGCTGTAGTTATGTGCCTTAGTCCAGAACCTGCAGGAGTGTTCAAAAGACCTTGTGGCTGTCTTCTACAATGCATGCACTGGACGCCTCATCCCTTGACCACTTCAGGCCTTTTACCCAGTGTAAAAGTGCCACAGTGGGATGAGGATCTCATCTTAGTCTCTAGTTAAAAATGAAATGAAAGTTGAAAGCTAAGTGAGTGATGATTCACTCCAAGGCCAACCATTGAGATCTTATTACCCAAAAATGGTTGATAATCCTGTACTACGTTCCAAGAACTCTTCTTCGGGTAAGTAATTCTTCATTTTATCTGCTTAGTGTTCTTGTATGCATTTGAAGAGATGGATACTTCTGGTATTTCAGATATTACTATTACAGTTTCTTTATTTGAGGATCCGATTGTCATTTGCATTTTAGTAAGATGATGCTACATTTAGGTGTAATCCTCCACAGATCAGCAAAATCAAATGTATATTCTAACACGAAGAGTAAACAACAGACTCGTTATCAGTTTTCTCTCATCAGCGTTCATCATGTAAGTCACTGAGCCTGAAATTCATCATTTGAAAGAAGCCTTTAATTGTCATCTTGGTCCTCCTTATTGCCGTTTACAAAGTTCCAACTTCCTCTTTGGGCTGCTCTTGTGGGATAGGTTGATAACGTCTTTTAAAGAAGCCAGACTGAAAAAAAATTTCAAAATCAATTGGTGTGTGTCAGCAAATTCTTAATTCGTCAGATTTAATAAAATCCACTTACTTTGAACAGTATAAAAGATTAATTTCAGAGGAACAGCCGTGTTAGTCTGTATTCGCAAAAAGAAAAGGAGTACTTGTGGCACCTTAGAGACTAACCAATTTATTTGAGCATGAGCTTTCGTGAGCTACAGCTCACTTCATCAGATGTTTACCGTGGAAACTGCAGCAGACTTTATATACACACAGAGAATATGAAACAATTTTGTTTTTTGTATTTTTTGTATTTTGTAGGTATTGTTTCATATTCTCTGTGTGTATATAAAGTCTGCTGCAGTTTCCACGGTAAACATCTGATGAAGTGAGCTGTAGCTCACGAAAGCTCATGCTCAAATAAATTGGTTAGTCTCTAAGGTGCCACAAGTACTCCTTTTCTTTTTATAAAAGATTAAGATGACGTGCTGGCATATGCGATTAAGTATCAGCTTGTTACTCTGTTTTGGGAGTAACAGTGATGTTACTATTAAAATGACTGCCCTATTGATATGAACTAATTTTTAAAAATGTAGACTTTTTTCTAATTGGTACATAATATAGCAAAAGACAGCATTACTAAAAATTACTTTACATCTATGGGGCTAATCCTTTCCCTTCATTCACAATATCAGCAAATGAGCTGTGAACTGTGGAAGTCCAGAGACCAAAATCTTCCCGCCCAGGATATGGAACGATGATGAAATCCCAGCATTTGTTACACTTCTGAACTCTTCTGTGGGAAGAATGACTAGTGGAGTCACATTCACAGATGTCTAATCCCCAGCTTCCCTTACTATGGCACAAAAGAAATGCCTTTGGCAAGCAAGGGGTACACCAAGTGAACAATACCTTACCCCATCAGAACTTTTCTGGACCTTGTATGGCTACTAACAGTGGGGAGCAAGATTTGGCCCTAGTGTTCATATACAAGAACTTAGAATTTAAAACAGTTAATGCTGGCAAGCAACAAGACCATTTTCACCTTTTCTGTTAGGAATATTGTAGACCATTCTGTTGTGTGTCCATCAGAATAGCAAAAACATGAAGCAGCAGCCTAAAAAAATTATGTTTGACTTCTGGAGGGAAATTATGCAAATCTGGCCCATAAATATGGGGGAAAACTTGGAGTACAGAATTAAAGATCGCAAAGAGGTAAGTTAATGTCAATAAGTACTTTTACTGAGATAGGGAAAACATGGGGTAAAAAGGACAAATGAAGAAAAAACTTTAAAAGAGGTTTTTGGAAAAAGGGAATTAATCATACCAGGATTTGTTATTCTTTAGTACAGATCATAATAAAGCATATTATTCCTGTTTTTAAAGGATTCAATGAAAATAGCAGAGAAATATTGATAAAGGAAAAAAAATCCTACCTTCCAGAGTAACAGCACTATAAGCAAAAACAATAAAATGCCAAATACTGAACCTATCCCAATAATCAGCATGGTAACATGATGTTTTGGCTTTTGGTTATGTAGTCCTTCCAAAAAGACCTATATGAAGTAGGGGAACATTAAAGTATGAATATTAGTATGTTTAGAATAGACAATGTATTCAATTAAAATATAACTTAATGAAGTAATTATTATTATTGCATTCATGAAATATCTACATGATATATATTCCCATAAATGGTATCTTGTCTCCGCTTCAGATGATGACAAAAAAAAATCTATTTGCCTAACTAACTGCAATTTAATTCCAATTATGTACATATCTAATTGTGCATAATTCTATCATTTCAGGTTCTATTTTTCTTGAATATATTTTTTTTAGGGGGGAGGGCTAACCAACTTGTGTACTTAAAGAATTCTTACATGTGCCACTTGCTTTTCCTTGTGTAGTTCAATGACTTTTGGATTTTTTTCTGGTGATGCTGTAGCACTTATTTCAAACTCAAGTGATGATGCCTCATCCTGTTTTAAAAAAAAGATAGGCCAAGTTGCATAAATACAGTAATACTTTGAGGTCATCAGATAAAAGATGATATAATACTATAAACAGTGAGTTAAACGTTGATGTGTAGGTGCCCTAGTCTACAAAAGAACTGAGTGACAGAGCCAGGAACAGAACTGTACTCCAGTAACTCAAAAGGACTATGTATTTATAAATTTAGACAAGTTAACTTGGAACTATGGCACTACTGCTAATCAAAGCTAAATATTTTAAAGGACTGAGTCACTGACAAAGTTGTAGATACATTTTTGGGGGACAAACAGAGTTCAGATTTCTATTTTAAAGGCTTTCTTCTCATTTCCATTTGTCCAAGAGCTGCCCCATTCCTGGAACTTACATCTAATACCCACCAAATTAATGAAACCACTGTTTGTGCCATAATCAGAATGTTCCCTGCAACACTCCATTGAAGGCTGTATTCCTAGTGGTGATCACTTCAACCAAGAGAGTTTCTGAGATCCAGGCATTAATGGCTGACCTGCTGTATAGGGTATTCCTTAAAGATAGAGGGTTTTTGTCCACACCCTAAGTTACTTTTTATCAAAGGCAGTATCTGATTTATTATTATGCAAATATGGCAATTCAGCTGTATTTTCTATAAGTCCCATTCATTATCAAGAATTGTCTAGGCGTTAAAATGGCTCTTAGTTATTATCTAAACAGCATTAAACCATTCTGTAAATCACCTAAAGTGTTCATAGCACAGACAGACAAATTCAGATACTAATTGTGTTTAGAATAACGAGACAACAGTCATTCACCTTTTAACCAATTTACAGTATGTATGACCAAGAAATGTCATGCTAGAAGAGACCAATGATCCATTCACTTCAGTATCTTTCCTCTGCTTGTTTATAGTGAGTGTTGTAATCAAATTATCAACAGTGCAGGAATATTAAACCAAAAATTATCACCGTTTTATAGTATTATAAGCTTGAAGTGAAAGGTATATCTTGAAGCTTGCTTTTTGGTTGTGATATGCCAACTAAGCCACAGCATCTGTCACTTTGAGAGGTTTGCACCACGTGTTAGAGTACAGCAACCCTCTTACATTTAAATACCTCTCTTTGTAGTGTTCTTCAGTATTTGAACTAAAACGCGTATTTATACTCCAATAATATTAACTTGGATTTAACAATACTTGATTTATATATTAAATGAATATTGTGCAATTTATTTCTGTCAACTAGAAATATAGCGCAGTGTTCACAAGAGGGTGCTGCAAATCCATGTGATGCCATTAAAAAGCAAATAACCTTTTAAAATTATCTGGTTAAAGATTTATATACAATTTACCATTTCTAAAACTGAAGGAGTAGCTTCCAGTTGCATCTGGACAATTGCTTCTTTTCCACTTTCCATGTTTCCAAATTTACACAGTATTCGTAAACACAAATGATCTTCTTTCATGCAGTACTTGGAAGGAAAAAAAGCAAAAACACAACACTGAACTTTAGTAGCATGGTTTATTTTTTCTTGTTAATATCAAGGCCCCTGGCATCTAGTGAAAAAGGTGTTTTATTTTTTTGCCTGAATAGGTCAAGATGCATGGCTACCTACAATAAATTACTGTCAATGAATGTTCCAGAAACTGGGTGGCAGAAGAGCTACACGCATGGCCTCATAATCACCTGACTATGTCAGGTTTTCAAAACACCATGTGGCCACAACTGGGGGGAAGTGGGGAATTTTCCAGAGAGCTAATTTCCTATATAAGCATCTAAATAAGAGTTGAGCAATTCTGAAAACATGGCTATAAGTAAATTGTTGCTACAGCAGGTTTTGTTTTCCATTGATCCAGTTATTAAGAATCATAAAGGCACTTTCAAACTTGTACATCAATCATACTGTAGATTTTTGATTTTCCTTTAAGTATTTGCTTTAAGAGTTAGTATTCAAAAATGAACGAGTAGCACTAGCCTCATTCAGGACTAGTACAAACAAGCCCTATACAAACTTCCTCACATAAGACGGCCACTACATCTCAGTTCTGACCTGCAATAATTCTGATACTCCAGCCTTCTCTTGAGCAATATGAGGTGGTTCTGTCATTTGTATGAGTAGGAGCTAAACTGAAAATATTTAATCCCTTTTGCTTATGACCAAAAACATTGTATAATAAGGTACAATCTTTTAAAAAGTATAATTTCCCACTGACTTCTTAAATCAATCCTGAAAAGTATGTGTAACGCATAATATGAAGTACGCAGTTTATTTCGAGGGTTAAGTAAATTGGGACTGAACAAACCAAAACAAACAAAAAAAGACCCTTACCAGTCGCCTCTGAGTAGGCTTTGAAAAGAAAATGATGAGATCCTTTAATATATTCATGTGTCCGTTTTTTTCTGGTAAAGCACAGTCTCTTGTATAATTATCATAAAAACATTCTCCATCAGTTGTCTGGAAATAACAACAGCACAATCATTCCTGGGTTTTAAACATTTCCAGATACTGCTTAGAAGACATATCTGTATATGCAGAAACTCAAAGAAAATTTCTGTATTTGAAAAGGATTTCTCTAGAGTATGATAGAAATGCACTGTTGGTATAGTGGGCACAATTCTAGCCCAGTTTATTTAACCAGAACTACCTGCTTACCTCTTACATGTCCTCAGAATTGTACTGAAAGTTTCTGGAGTGAGCCATACTCAGCCAGAGAGAGGTGTGATGGAAAAATAAATAGGGGAAATTATTAAGACCCCACCCATTCCCTTGTGGGGGAAAATGTAATTACATTAATAAATAGGTCAACAGAACTGCAGGCTACAATGCATTCTAACAGAGTCAAAAGAACAGCAAAAATCTGTAGAGCGGAGACTGTGTATTGTGGGTTCTGTACAGCAGCAAACATGCTGTCTGGTATCAAATAATTAGCAGGACTGATGGTGAGTAGAATCTAAAACCAAAACTGACATGGTTTATTGGACAGGATTATGGAACACAGGAATTCACACTCCCCTCTTTAAAAATAAAAAAATACTGCATTTTACTCCTTACAAGAAATTTTCAGTGCTGTAACACTGAATCCAGAAATAGGGAAAATAGATTGAAACACTCCTTAAAATTTAGAAATTTTGGCCCAATACTGAGCTCCATGCAGGTGGAAACTCTAACTTCAATGAGGCTCCAATCAGAGTCTAATATACTAGCTAGTATATTTCAGTAAATTAAATACTGAATATGTACTAAATCTAAATGTAACAAGTATTCACAATTTCACTGTAATTGGGCACAGTATAAGGAAGGATCCCCAGGCTATTTGACTCCCTTTGTAGAATACCTCAGATTATTTTAATTCAGCATTTCTACTTCTCTGCTAATTCAGCATCAATAGCCATGAAAATTTCTGAAATGAGTGCATGGTTGGTTGATTTACATTCATTTATAATTGGGTGATACACTAAAATAAGAGGAATTAAAATATTTAGGCAAAATTAATACGTTTCACACTAATTGTTACAGTCAAGTTTCACATACAATATAGCTGAATAAGAAAAATTTAGACGTGCCTTTTCAAGCACTGTTGTACTCCATCTGATTCTGTGCTTTCATGTACTACATACAGAGGAGAATGTAAAATCATAGTAAAACAAAACAAACATACCTGGATATCCAGAATGTTAAACAGCTTTTCATCTCTTGGTGCAAAAGAATTAGGAACCATTATCTCCAAATCTATAGCAGGAGCCATGCTCGGTCCAGCACTGATAACCTTGGGAGAAACCGTGCTACAGTAATTGAAACTTCCATTTGCATACACTAATCAGGAAATGAATACACACAATGCACACATTTACAGCATCAATGGCAGCAATGGAGGCTTCCCAGTGCTGGCTTGACAATAAAACTTGACCGAGCTAGAGGGACGCACCTCAAGAGATGAGAGTGCAGTTCATTTTCTAGCCCTATTGACTCTTTGATCTCTCTCTTAACTCTGCTCATAAAGTGCCATTGGGGTAATGGTAGCTTTGCGGTATGACACTAGTCTGTTATGACCTGAACTGAGGTCATATTTCACTACTTCACTATTCAAAGGGGTCTAAGGGAGCTAAATGCCCAACTTTCATTGACTTTTAATCCACCAATCTGTGCTGGATATGAACCTAGAGAGACCCTGTTACTAATCCCCAGAGCCAGCTAGTCCCCTCATGCTCTTCATGCAGTACTTGCTGTATACCAGCTCCTTGTGCAGCACTTGTGTTCTGTGAACAGATATGTAGTACAAATCACAAATATTTTTACAGCTGACTCCCCTGTTCAGTAAATATGTACTGTCTAAGAAAACCCATTGAAAACTGTAAGCCAGGGTGAAGGAGGATATTATCCAAGGCCCAAATGAGAGTTAGGTACCCAGCTTCCATTGACTTTGAACGGAAGTTGGGCACCTAGCTCCCCTTTGTGTCTTTTAAAATTCCTCCCTCCCGCCCCCATCATCCAGGTCTATTGCAAATCAGTGAAACTCCCATGCATGTCTGGGTCAAATT
This sequence comes from Caretta caretta, assembly GCF_965140235.1. Lineage (NCBI taxonomy): Eukaryota > Metazoa > Chordata > Testudines > Cheloniidae > Caretta > Caretta caretta. Next base: position 47,147,207 of record NC_134216.1, on the reverse strand, counting down.
CTGACCTCTGATGCGAAACAAATGAGCAGCAAAAGTTTCCTCACCTTCAGCACTCCATAAAGGTGACAGTCAAAGGTGCTTAACAGATGCTGGCTGTGGTTAGCAGGGGCATGGAATGAATGCGCTTGCCATAAAGAAGTGACAGGAATAGAGAAGCAAAGACTATAGGAGGCTATGAAAGTGTTCAAAGGGAATTAAGTGAGATAGGTTCTTTTTAACATGGCTTGCACCCTTTAAGGGAACTCCAACTTCAATTAGTGACTGATCCAGCTGCTATTAAAGTCAATAGCAGTGTTTCTAGTGATCTGTAAGGGGCATAGATCATGCTTTTCAAGCACACTTTACTAGATCCATGGTGGCTTCATGGACAGAGAGAACCCAAGCTTAAAATTTGTAAGGGCACCATCTGGTGTGCTAAGCACACTCCCTATAGATGTTAATAGCTATTATTGTTGATGGAAATTTAGTGCTACAGGTGTATTTTGCTCAAAATTTTGAAAGCACTGGCGGGAAGCATATACTGATTGGTACATCCACAAATATAGGCTGGGAATTGGATGCCAAGAATCAAGGGAGCTGCTTCTGTTAATGGCTACACACAGAAGTTCTCACCAATCCCAGGATTTATGTATTTGTTTCTATATTAAGCACTTTACAAGATCAATGCTTTCCCAGTAAGTTACAAGGTGAGGTGGAAGTGCCTTTTGTCTTATCAGTTGCTAAGAATTAACTTTTAAAAAAAGAGGAATGGTTTCTATAAAGAATAGCTCTTACATGGAAAATGAAGTTGATCTTCTCCTCCATACAATTAATTGATGAATTTTTCTCACTGGGTCCGTAAACAAATGAAGCTGGTAATACAAATCTACAGTAATTAAAAAAATAATTACAATAGGACAAAATCAGCACTATTTAGTATGCAATGTTAATATGAGCATTATCCTGTCTAGGCCAGACTGTCCTCTATGCAGGTCACTACAGAGAACTGGAAAGTCTGAATTAGCACTTACCTTAGCCCTGCAGTAGCGAAGGTCCAGGATAAAGCCTGCTTTAATTTAGGCAGACATCTCCATGGATTGAGTGGGCACAATGTGGTAGTGATGACTCATCATCCTCCAACCCTACCCACTGATCCCCAACTCAGAGAAGGGCTTTTATAAAGGAGGGGAGAAATTAGGACAAAGGGGCCACTCATCTCTTACATCTCTGACTCATTTACCTCCACCCCCATTATCAGTGGGATTTCAGTCCCCTCCACCTTCAGAGAAAGACTTGTCACAAGTATGGTTCAGTGATTAGGTTATGAGGAATTAAGGATTTATTTCCAACTTTGCCACTGATTCTGAGAGATCGACAAGTAATATCAACCTTGGGCTTCAGTTTCCCCAAAGACTTAGCAGATCTTCAAACAAAAAATGCTGGAGCTAAAATGTTAATATTCCTGTACTGGCTGCAATGATTGATATGGTGGCAAGGGAAGCAGTGGGAGAGTGGAGTGAAGATAGTGGAAGCAGTTGCTGCCCCTTCCCATCGTTAGTTTGAAAGAAGTATCCTGCTATACGAAGTAGAGTTCAAATATGCTGAGCCTGCCACTCTGAAGCAGTCTCTCTATAAGCCCTTACTTATACCAAGTGTCCTTTACATTTGCCATCACCTGATGACTGTGACAGTCAAAGGAAAGGATCCTTAAAAAGTATCCCTGGGCATTCCTTCTACATGACTGCAATCCAGTGATTACATTACAGTGGGGCTGGGCAAACCAAGGCCCGGTTTAGAGGGGCCTGTCTGCCCAGAACAAGGTAGATCTATTCATAGGCAAATTTATGACAGGCAGTATCACCAGCTGGGACAAGCTGAACAGCAAACAGTCAATATAGTTGAGTATAAAAGACCATGTGTTTGACTCAGGCAGTGGACAATTACACACAAAAGCATAAGGCGGAGCAACCACCAAAAGGGAATTTGATAGGCTAAAGGATTAAAATATAGGTTTTGTTCACCTTTGCAGAAAACAGGATTAAATGAGAGAAAAGCAGGAACAAATAATACTACTGTGTTATAGAAGAGCAAAGAATCAGTCCTCGGGTATTAAATCCCTGACCTCTTGGGATTTTTCCCCCATTTTAGAGGGACAAACTGAAGCACAAAGTCTGCAGCAGAACCTGGAATAAAATCTAGATCTTCTCACTCCCAGTACTGCAATTTTTCACTAGGCCATGCTTCCTCTCTGAAGATCATGGGAGTTCAGCGGAGGTATGCGTTCCTTAATAATGGATAAACAATCCTATGCACATGGATATGCAGAGCAACCATTAACTTACTTACCCATGGACATTTAGCTCGACCTCATGTTTCAGAGGTATGACTAAAGTTATGGAGTTATCCAACAGCAGGTCTTTATCCTCTTCATTTTCACTGTAGAAGTAAATGGGGGCGGGAGGGGTGGAGGAAGCTGTGTTAGAATGCATCATACACAATGTGTTATCTCTAGAAATAACTAATTACATAAAACATACACCTAGTAGCTTATTTAAATAACTTTTTTGTAACTGTCCATGTGCCAGTACGAAATCATTTTTATGACAATATTAGCAGAATTCTCATTATTTAAATAGCAATTATCTACTTTTTTGTGGTTTCAGTTTCTCTATATTTTATATAATAAATGAGCTTTCTTGCAGTTGTGCTTCATTAAGCCTTTGCTGTGCTCCCTATTCTGTTTTCCAAAGCTAGGGATATTTTTCATCAAACGCAGCAATTTTTATCAAGCAAGATTTACCAGGTAGCATTAACTGTGATGCTGAGGTCATCTTCTGCCCTGGTAAGTGAGCTTACATCCAAGAGAAAACTAAAATCCATCTGTAGAACAAATGAAACATTGTTTGTGCTAAATGATTGGGTGTGTCTTAACAAATGTTTAAGATGAAATGTTACATCATTAAACTAATTTGAAATTTCCCTCTTTCTTAAACGTTTAACTTTTGTGAAAAATTCTAGAGTGCACTGAATTATATTTTGCACAAGTTCAGCCCCCAGTTCATTAGGGCATAATGCTTTTGTTTTAATCTCAGTCAACCCAATCACTTTCCTACAGAACTTTTGTAGGAAAGGTAAAGGTACAGAAAATGTATTGTGCTATCGAAGTAATTCCAGCTCTGGATTGAATGCATGGCCACAGTATACCCTAAACACACTTCCACCCAAAGTGGGATAGAGGATTTGGTGCTTCCTTTATTTCCTCTAACATGCACTCCCCTATAGCAGCAGTTCTCAACTAGGGGTCTGTGGCCTGGTGGAGGTCTGCGGCCTGGTGGAGGTCTGCAAATAGGTTTCAGGGGGTCTGCCGAGCCCCACTGCCCTGGAGCCCTGCTGCTTGGGGCTGAAGAACACTAAAGCCGCAGAAAACAACTGTTTTTCTGCATGTAAAAGCCTGAGCAACTGAGCTCAGGCAACTGCCCTGCTTGCTGCCAGCCTTGGCTTGTATATGCAGAAAAACAGTTGACACACAGGTGGGCCTTGGAAAGCAAAAGTTTGAGAACCCTTGCCCTATATGATCTGCTTCCTGAAGGATACTCTGTCCTGCTTGGCCAATTGCAGCAGAACTTTCAGGCTGCAATTTTGAGAAGCACTCAGCATTAATCTAACTCTGCTCCCATTTAAGTTCCCAGGACAACTCCCAGATGCTTCAGTGGGTGCAGAGGTAGGCCAATGCTGAGCTCTTTTGAAAATCCCAACCTAAGGATGAGATTCTGTCCTTTCCTTTATCCTCTGTACAGCAGGTTAAAGGATTCTAAAATGCCACAATCCAGCGAGGTCCCTGGTACAAGGACTGAGTAAGACACCTCCAGACCCCTTGTAAGCCCTAGTGTAGGAGAGACCGTTCTGTTGCCTTGCTCCCAGAATACAGTACTGCAGAGATTCTACGCCCAGAGGCAGCTGGTGACGGCCATAACTAAATTATACTGGGGGCCACTCCAGTTCTTGGAGCAGCCCAAAACCAAGACTATGCAAAAACAGATTATAGCCACCTTTAGTCCCTGCTCATCCTGGGCTGCAGGCTCTGTGCAAGAGGCACAGCACAGCCTCAGTCTTTAGAAGTACCCCAGACTTAAATGAACAGTGCTTTAAATGAACTGAAATGAATGAAGATTCTGGGACATATGAAATCCAACATTTGTGCTAACGAGAGAACACATGTTAAAGGAAACAAACACCCTTTTGGAACCTTTATGTTTGAAGATTAGTAAAGAAGGGAGAGAGTTGTCATAGTGGCCCCCGGTACTCCCTCATGTAGAATATGCCTAAAGCTGCCCCTGAGCAGAACAGACTTAATCTTGAAATGATTTGTACCTAAAAAACTAAGCTCTTCAGGGCAGGGACTGTGTTGTCTGTCTCAAATACCTGGCATGCTGCTGATGCTAAATAAAAAATAAGGTAGTGACCACTTTTCCCCCACAGAATAGCCCTTACAGGCCTATTTACAGAAAGGCTCTAACATCTGTGTGCAGATGAAGATTCCAACACTTACAGCTAGAAACAAGTCAACTAAACCCTAGTTAGCAGGCAAGGAGTTACTCAGAAAGAAAAACGTGGTGCCAACTATGTTGGTAGAAGCACAGAAGGTGTAGTGAATTCAGCACAAGAGGCATACTGACTAAATAAACTACTTTGTCTCTAAGCTTCTAAACACAAATACCCCTCATGCTCTTTGTAACTGAAAACAGAGATGCTCTTGAATCTTTGGATTAAGTAAATCGTTTTCTGATTGTTAAAATCCTTTTTTTAAACACATGGTAACGTCACATCAATATCAGTTAAAAGAATAAAACTAGAAAAGTAACATTTCAATGACTTCCTTGGTACAGTTCACCATAAAGGGAGCAAGATTACAGTATGTATGGTATGCCTGTTCTTGACACATTACTTATTACAATTTGATTTGAATGCATTGTTTCCAATAAACTATAGAAGGCTAATTTCTTATAACGGAATGAAGGATTTTTATTATAATGATTTTAAAGAAAACCACTGGCATACCTACAAAGTGTCGATTTAGGTGCAATACACACATTATGTTGTGTATATCTTGTCCTTGGAGACTCAGTGTGATATTTAGCTTTGACTTGTTAACAGAAACTCAGACCCTCCCATAAATGCAATAATGCGGATAGTGTCCTCAATGAAGTAAAGCAAAATGAAATGGGATGCCATGCGAAATCTGACAAAATGTTAACTCTTAATAAACTATTCCTAGACCTGTGCCACTTCAAAACTATGATTATGAGAAGCTCAGGTTCTCAATTATCATGATGGTGAATATGGTATAGAGAGGAAGAAGGTGAGCAATAATTTATTTGTTGAACATTGTCATTCTAGCTTTAGCAGACATTATGTAGAGTGTGTAATATAAAGTTTCCCCTTCCAAGTCATACATTTTAAGCATTTACTCATAAAACAAGATGTAGTTTTAAAGATTAACAATTTCAGATTTATTTTACCTTTGACAGATGATCTACATATAAATACCCAACACTGCAGTAAAGTCTCATTGCATGAGCTTCATTATCGGCTATTTTACAATGTATCTGTGTTTCTTCCTAAAATTAGAGAATGAAAAAACAGTAACACTTAAGTGATGAATCTAATGACCATTTAGCAAAGTTATTTCAGAAATTTCAAGCTACGTATATGCCATAAAATTTCACTTGGAGTATTTACTACTTCAGCGAACATCAGTGGGAATTTACAAAATATTTCTGCTGCTACTAGTTGACTAGTCCAATGAGCCCATATTGCTCAATTCCTTGCACCCAATCAAATTACCTCTTAATATTCTGTTTGTTAATGAGTTGACTTTGCAAGTAGACTGTCAGCCTATTTGTCTAAAATTACCCTCTCAAAGATAAGAAGTCCAGTATAAACATCTTAGAAGTAAATTCTTTAATAAAAAAAAAATTTAGAGGGAAAGAATTTGTCTCCTTCGCAAGATTATAATTAGCCTCCAGCTTTCTTAAAAAAAAACAAAAAAAAAAAACCAGCAGCTCCTGATCCAATAGGTGCGCTGTACCTCCTGAGAACAGCTCACAGGATCAGTCCCCGCAGGTTTTTAAAAACAGGAGAACAGGATAGACAAATATCTATCAGGGATGGTTTATGTATACTTAATCCTGCCTCGATGTGGAGGGATGCATTAGCCCAGTGGTTTTCAACCCTTTTTCATTTGCAGACCCCTGAGAATTTTGACTGGTGGTGTGGACTCCTTTGGAAATCTTAAACATCATCTGCTGACCCCAGGGGGTGGTGGACTGCAGGTTGAAAGCTACTGTTCTGTGATAACGATAACCTTTCGCTGATATAGTTTGTGGACCCAAGGTTGAAAACCACTGGACCAGATTATCTCTTGAAGTCCCTTCCCAGCCCTATATTTCTATGATACTATGAGTAGGGACTTACCCAATTAAAGGTCCATTTTATTTTATGGTCATGGAATTTTAAAAATCATCACTTGCACCATTTCAGATATTTAAATCTGAAATTTCATGGTGTTGGTTCCGACCCAAAAGAAGGTTGTGGGAGGATCGCAAGGCTATTGTAAGGGGGTTGCAGTATTGCCACCCTTACTTCTGCACTGCTGCTGATGGGAGGCACTGCCTTCAGAGCTGGGCAGCAAGCAGCACAGATGTGAGGGTCACATGGTATGGGGGGCTGTCATCATTTTTTGGGGAGGCAGGGCTGGCCTTACGGGTGGGTGACCATCCAGGGCTGTGTGGTCAAGGGGAGCTCTGGTCCCCCGCAAACACACACAGCCGGTCCAAGGCCCCTTCAACTCCCACGTGCTGAGCCTAGAGCCAGAGGGAGCAGGGCTGGGAGCAAGGGTTCTTGGAACCTTTGTAGAAGTGTCACCAGTGCTGGAACGGGGGGGCATGCCCCCCACTTTTTAACATAGGCATAGTTTTGGGGTTGGGGCAGCACTGCCCTCCAAACTGCAAGCCTTGGGCAGACACGGAATGGCGCCACCAGGGGCTCTGCGCCTGCCCAAGGAGTGCAGTTTTGGGGGGGCAATACCGTCTCCTGCCCTACAAACTTCGTTCATGTTAAAAAGTCCCCTGGCCCTCCTGGTTCCAGGGCTGCTGGCTGGGGTGCTCCAGCTGGGGGCTCCAACTGTACACCAGGGTCAAGGTGCTAGTCCTGGCGGGGCTGGGGAGGGATAGGACTTCTTCTCTTGCAGGGGCCACTCCCGTGGCCGGGTCAAACCCACCTCTAGGACCCTTCTCCAGCAGCAAGAATCTCTGTGGCTGCTCACTGTGCAATGATCCCTCCCCCCATGGCTGGAGAGCAATGGGGGCAGGAAGTGGGCCAAGGCTGTGGAGCTTTCTGCAGTTGGGGGATGTTCCTAAAGGTGGGTCTGACCCAGCCCTGGGAGTGGCTGTCGCAGGTGAAGAGGAAGTCCCTTCCCTCCCCAACCCCGCCAGGGCTAGGAGCCAGGAGCCCAGCACATGGTAGGGCAGGGGTGGGCAAACTTTTTGACCTGAGGGCCACATCTGGGTGGGGAAATTGTATGCAGGGCCATGAATGTAGACCTGGGGCAGGGGGTTGGGGTGCGGGAGGGAGTGTGCGAGTGCATGAAGGGGCTCAGGGAAGGGGGTTCGGGTGCTGGGGGGGTGCAGCAGGAGGTTAGGGTGCAGGGCACAGGAGGGGTTCAGGGTGCGGGCTCTGGCCCAGAACCGCTTACTTCGAGTGGCTCCGGGGTGGCAGCGGCGTGCAGCGGGGCTAAGGCAGGCTCCCTGCCTGCCCTGGACTTACGCTGCTCCCAGAAGTGGCCAGCATGTCCGGCAGTGGCTCCTGGGGATGGGGCGGGGCAAGCGGCTCTGCCGCGCGCTTCCCTTGCCTGTGGGTACCACCCCTGAAGTTCCCATTGGCCGTGGTTCCCTGTTCCCGGCCAATGGGAGCTGCAGGGGGTGGTGCCTGCAGGTGAGGGCAGCGCACAGAGCCCTCTCCCGCCCCCCACCTCTCCCCCAGGGGCTGCAGGATGTGGTGCCGGCCACTTCTGGGAGTGGCGTGGGGCCAGGGCAGGCAGGGAGCCTGCATTAGCCCCACTGCGCCACGGGGCTGGCAATCCTGCGGGCCGGACTGAAAGCCCTGATGGGCTGGATCCAGCCCGCGGGCCGTTTGCCCTCCCCTGTAGTAGGGGTCCCTCCCCTGTGGTAGGGTGCCCCCAGCCCTGTCCCTCCCTAGCAGATTTCATGGAGGAGACCAGATTTTTCACAGACATGAATTTAGTAGGGTTTTAATCTATGAGGGAGATTAAATACTAGTATTTCCAAATACATTTAGAAGTCATTACTTTTGTTCATTTACTTCAATACTTTACTATTAAATAAAAAATGCGGCCAACTTGATTAAACTGTGCCCACTCTGTGGATGGATTAACTAAAGTTTTAAGCAGAAAATCTGGAGTGTTGTCAGCTTTCTCTACATAGAGGTTTTCTGTCAACTCTACCCCATGGGTCTGAGCTCAAGTGGGTAACTTGAGCCTCCACTTGTGCCACAGCATCCACACACCTATATTTAGCGTGCTTGTGTTAACCCCACTAGCATGAGTCTGTCTACCACGGCTGAGAAGCTTGCTCTAAGCTGTAGTGTAGACATAGCTGTACAGTCTGTCCAGGTAATGTGAGAACGGTCAAGGGATTATGACGACCTAGAATTTCAATTCTTACCTGTTCTAGAACTCTGACAAAATAAAGACCTTTAGGGAGTTGGATGTGGAGGGCAGTTTCATATGCATCATCTCCAGCATTGCTTAGTGATATATTCAAGAGTAAAGTCTTCATACTTCCAACTGAAAGATATGTTTTCTTTTCATGAAGTCTATAAAAATAAGGAATATATTTAAAATGTTATACTGTATGAGAAAACCAGTGATATGTATGGCATGTACAGAGACAAGTGACCTCAGTAAAAAGGAGAGCGTCTGGAGAAAGGAAAGAAAAAAAAAAAAGCGAAACCCTTTCTTTGATTTCAGTGTAGTAAGGTATTTGCAAAAGCCCAACTGGAGGTTGTTGGTGAAATAGGTATTTGGCTCATTCTTCTAGCTGAAGGCAACTCAATCTTCCAATATTTCAACAGTAGTCAATCCACCATAATGTTTCATTTGCATTGCACTTTTTAGGGTCTGAGTCATTGGAGTGCTAGTTCAGAGATGCATGACTAAGTAAGGAATGGTGCTTACTCTTCTGCTAGGTCTTGTCCCAGACAGAGATGTAGAAGAGTGTCCTCCTGCTTCAGCATCTCTGAGGGGAAGTTACTCCTGTGCAGAGGAGCCACATGAGGCTTACGCAACCACTTAAGCCCTCAAGTTAAGGCTTGGCAGGCCCTCCGCACAGAGGAGAATGTCACCCAGAATGGAGAACATTAGAATGAGGGTGGATATATTGACTGAATTTATTAAGGAACATTCCAACAGGGCAATAAATATGTACATCAATTGTAATGTTTATGTATGGTTGAGAGTTTCTGGTCTCACTAGTTTGGGTTTTTCCTCTGCCTGCTATTGAGATCTGCACTATTAATTTTTAAACACAGGGAAATGTTTATGATTAAAGCCTTGCATTTATATCCCTATGTGCCACATAAGGCTGCAGTCTTCAGCTTTCAATTGAGGTATGGGACTGAGTTCATGTGAAACAGGATGACAGGAAGGTGAGTGAACATGCTATTTTATGTTCTACCCACTGTTCTATAATCATTTTACAAGTGAAGGTACCTAAGAGGTTCTAAAAGTAAACTTCAGTTTGACATTAAAGTTTAATTAAGACTTGTAGAAGAGCTGCCTAGAAATAGGCCTTTATCAAATATTCTGGCTTGAAACCAAACATTAGTCACTGAACACCTTTGGGAAAGAAGTTGGCACTTAGACAAGCAACAGAAGGTGAAAGCACTGCATAAGCAGCTAGGTTCCAAGACAACATCAAATTAAAGAGAAACACAGTGTTAACATTTCAGTCGCTGGATTTCTACTTCACTTTACCTTTTTAAGTTATTTTACCACATTTACATAATTGCTATTCTACTCTTTTCTGGTATACATTTTACTGCAACTTGATTCATTAACAAGGTGCCCGCCAGCTTAGTTCGTAAGTACCATAAAGCACCAGGTGCACATCTGGGAGTGTGACAAAGCTGAACTAGAGCTTTTCCCTGGTAATCATATTTCATTCTTCATTAAAACCATGTATAATGCATATCTGAAATGTATAGAGCAGACCAGAATCTAAGCAATAGAAACAGAACAAGGTCGTGCATACATGCTGAACCATAACCCAAGAAGTAAAGGATAAGACTCAAGTGAAGTATTTCAGTGACCACCCCTGTACATTTCCATTCATTGAGGAGATACTTGTCTTTTTTTTTTTTTTTTAAAAAGGGCATTTGCTTTATTGTTCCTGGATAATGAATGTACTCTGTCTAGACAGAATAAATTAATGCTTCACAGCTAACCAGTTTTTAATCAAGATACTAAGGCAAAAAGTAATTTAAGGTGATATTTCACACTTTATCAAGATATGTACCCTATTTATTTTGGTTGAAAAAGATGGTACAAATTCTTGTGCTCTATTTCCTTCCTCTAAAATGTAATAGTATTTATAAACCTGCTTAACTTCTATTAATGCTAGTGAAAATACTCCAAATCCTTTACATTAGAAAAATGCAAAATTTTTTAAGCAGTACTATCTTAAAGCCTAAGAAAATGGTTGAGGGAAGGAGAAGAATCTTGCTCTGAAATCCATGAAGGCTCAAAAACTTGTGCCCAGAATCACGCAAGAGTCATTAATCAAAATAACATGATTATAGTATTATTTATGTACCATTTTAAGATGTTTTACAAGATGAAACTAGCAGCTCAATTCATTAGGACCTCTAAAAATCTGACTATTCATAAAACAAAACTACGTTTAATCAGGCAGCTAGTTTCATGTTGTATCAGGGATATGCAGAAGATAAAATTTCTCAGCCCTCAGGGTTTGCAAGGAGACACTGAAGCCAGGTTCTAATCATGAAACACAATGAAACTGATAGGCAGCAGGTTTAAAACAAAAACAAACAAAAGGAAGTACTTCTTCACAACACACACAGTCAATCTGTGGAACTCATTGCCAAGGGATGTTGTGAAGGCCAAAAGTATTACTGCGTTCAAAAAAGAATTAGATAAGTTGATGGAGGATAGGTCCATCGATGGCTATTATCCAAGATGTATGCAGTGTTGGTATAGTCATGTCAGTCCCAGGATATTAGAGAGACAAAATGGGTGAGGTAATATCTTTTATTGGACCAAATACTGGTGGTGAGAGAGATGGTCATGGATTCAGTCCCATGCTGCGTGTCCCCCTAAGTGTGTGATTGCCTGATGCTGGGACTGGACAACAGGGATGGATCATGCAATAATTGCCCTGTTCTGTTCATTCCCTCTGAAGTTTCTGGCATTGGTCACTGTGTGAAGACAGGATACTGGGTTAGGTGAACTATTGGTCTGACCCAGTATGGCCATTTTTATGTTCTTATACTTGAGGAAAGGAGAAGGGAGATGGCATGAACAGATCTTTTAAAATCTTACCCAAAAAAGAATTTAAATCACATTGGGTAGGAATGCTGTCACGTGAATTGAAAACTAGCTGAAGGACTATAAAGGGTAATGATAGTATCTCACAGAGGACGAGTGTTAAGTTCTGCAGAGATCCAGTCTTAATGAACTGTCATGACATTTAAATAAAATTAATAGTCTAGCATGATAATGAAATTTAAGGATGATAGCAAATTGGAAGGAGCTGCAAACACCTGTGTGGACCAAGAAATAATACAGAGTACCTAAAGAGATTAGGAACATGGGTAAAAAGTTATAAAATGAAATTCATCTTGGAAAATGCAAGCTAGTATATCTAGGGGAAAAGAATCCAAACCACACATAATGCCCAACCATCTCGTGCCTCGATCATTAGTGTTAAACTGCACAGCGAATATTCGTAAGTAGTTCTTTTTCCTTATTTCATAATCGAAATAGTAAATACAGCAATCTGCTAGCACAAAAATGAAGTATTTCCTTTTGTACACTGCAAGTATGGTACTGTCATAACAGCAATGGAAACAGTTTAATTCTTGTCAGTTAAAAGGGGTCTAACTTTTGGATGTGCGGCGAGTTACATGTATCTCAGTACATCTGAATTAGAAATTCAGAAATTTTTCTTTTATGAACAACAAAATCCTTTTTTGGGAATAATATCTTATGAGTATAATTGAAAAAGAACTGTTCTTATGTATAAAATACATTACTGTTATACTTCCTGAAAGGTTGTTTGTTTAATTATCTTTAATTGGAAACCAATTTCTTCTATTCATGTAATGTTTGCTTAGCGAACTCAGCCTACTTTTGCAAATTAATTTTACCGAGATAGCAAGGAAAACTAAATTAGATAAATAAAGCCCTACTCAATCTCATTCAGCAGACAGAAGTCATATTGTACTTACTTTGAAAATGCAAGTTTTCCAGAAACTTTCAAGTCAGCAGAACAGTTTTCTCTGGAACAAAATCTTGCAAAAACCATCTGTAAAGAGACGATAAAAGTGGAAATATTTCAAAACAGTATGAACACAGTAACAGGTACAACATAATTCTAAGGCATGTATCACCATGTTATTATCTAAGCACCATGAGTGCCCAATAGCCCTTGCTACTGAAGGAGGAGCTAAATCAGGTGGTGACTTGCCATTTCTCTGGCCACATGCAGTGTACATAGGTTAACAGACAAAGCATTCTGTCTCATCCTAAGTGTCTCATTCTTGGGCCAACAGAGATACAATCAGCCAATTCTAAAAGGTAGAATCATAGAATATCAGGGTTGGAAGAGACCTCAGGAGGTCATCTAGTCCAAGCCCCTGCTCAAAGCAGGACCAATCTCCAATTAAATCATCCCAGCCAGGGCTTTGTCAAGCCTAACCTTAAAAACTTCTAAGGAAGGACATTCTACCACCTCCCTAGGTAACGCATTCCAGTGTTTCACCACCCTCCTAGTGAAAAAGTTTTTCCTAATATCCAACCTATATCTCCCCCACTGCAACTTGAGACCATTACTCCTTGTTCTGTCATCTTCTACCACTGAGAACAGTCTAGAGTCATCCTCTTTGGAACCCCCTTTCAGGTAGTTGAAAGCAGCTATCAAATCCCCCCTCATTCTTCTCTTCTGTAGACTAAACATCCCCAGTTCCCTCAGCCTCTCCTCATAACTCATGTGTTCCAGCCCCCTAATCATTTTTGTTGCCCTCCGCTGGACTCTTTCCAATTTTTCCACATCCTTCTTGTAGTGTGGGGCCCAAAACTGGACACAGTACTCCAGACGAGGCCTCACCAATGTCGAATAGAGGGGAACGATCACGTCCCTCGATCTGCTGGCAATGCCCCTACTTATACATCCCAAAATGCCATTGGCCTTCTTGGCAACAAGGGCACACTGTTGAATCATATCCAGCTTCTCGTCCACTGTAACCCCTTGGTCCTTTTCTCAGAACTGCTGCCGAGCCATTCGGTCCCTAGTCTGTAGCGGTGCATGGGATTCTTCCGTCCTAAGTGCAGGACTCTGTACTTGTCCTTGTTGAACCTCATCAGATTTCTTTTGACCCAATCCTCTAATTTGTCTAGGTCCCTCTGTATCCCTACCCTCCAGCGTATCTACCTCTCCTCCCAGTTTAGTGTCGTCTGCAAATTTGCTGAGGGTGCAATCCACACCATCCTCCAGATCATTTATGAAGATATTGAACAAAACCGGCCCCAGGACTGACCCTTGGGGCACTCCACTTGATACCAACTAGACATGGAGCCATTAATCACTACCCGTTGAGCCCGACAATCTAGCCAGCTTTCTATCCACCTTATAGTCCATTCATCCAGCCCATACTTCTTTAACTTGCTGGCAAGAATACCGTGGGAGACAGTGTCAAAAGCTTTGCTAAAGTCAAGGAACAACACGTCCACTGCTTTCCTTTCATCCACAGAACCAGTTATCTCGTTATAAAAGGCAATTAGATTAATCAGGCATGACTTGCCCTTGGTGAATTCATGCTGACTGTTCCTGATCACTTTCCTACATGCAAGGACAAAGCATTTTAGGGGACTGAAGTTCCTGGGATCGTTCTGCAGTCTCCTAGCATAGGGCAGCAGCTAGCCAGGCTACATGGTTTATCTCAATACAGATTGCCTATGTGATATTAGGTTTCTCTGACAGTAGTGATGTGCGTTGGTTGAGTTAGAAGAAACCTGTAGGCGTCTCAAAATTCTGGCTGTCAAATTTATTTTGAATTTGTGAAACTTATGACTGGTGAGGAGTCAGAATAATGTTATTTAATTATACCAATTACAAATCATAAGAACACTTTGACTTTTGCTCCTGGGGGAGGGAGAAGGGGTAGGAAATAGCTTTGTTATGGTACTGTAATGTATGGTTTTTCCAATCACTGTGCTTGAAAACTTGGGAGTAGCTCCAGATAATAAATACTTAATCAACGTTGTTGAAATAATGGAGTATAAATATAAGCAGCGTACTGGGTATCTAACATGCAGTTCATACTGGGATTTGACTCAGCAGATCATGTGAAACTAGAAGACTGTTAAGAAAATGTCTAGTACTAATACCTAAAACAATAATAGAATATAATTAATAAGAGATAATTACATACTTCAGTATAATCCTGTGCTACTTCATATGTACCATTAGAGTAAAAAATATAAAATACAAACTAGACGTATGTTCTGTAAGCAATACATCCTTTAGACAAAACTTAGCATTCTAGTTTTAGCCTACTGGTTTATTTAACGAACTCAAGGCATTTTTTAATGTCTCTGTCACCATGAGATCTAGACACCAATTCAGAAAATGCATTCCTTAGTTATACTTCACTGTGTGAAATTTGCTTTAAATAATGATTTACGTGTATTCATTTTGTTGAAGTTGAGACAAAAATATCCATATCTTAACCTTGTTTTTTATAGTGTCTTTTTCTTTCCTCTGCTGAAGAACTGGTTCAAGTGGTGGGAATTCTTCCACACTTCTTTTCCTTAGAACATGATGCCCAAGACGATAAGTTGCTTCAAGGTGTATAGGAGTCAGGATATCCCTTACATCTTTCTATTAAAATTGGAAACCTAATGAGTTAATCATATAAAACAGACATGTATATAAAGAAAACACTGCAAGTTTAGCTCTATTTTCACATATATAATCACTTCCCAAACCACAGAAATGAAATCTTCTTCCTTCAATATACTTTTTTCTTCCCTATTTCTCCATGACTTCTGTGCTAATTTTCAGTAACAATGATGAGAGCAGTCAATTCCTAACTGAAGAGTGTATTTTATGATTAAACAACAATTGTTTATTGAAACTTTATTTGGTTGAAGACCCAACAGAAGTTTCTTTGTCACCAGGTTGATTGTTTTATTTTAAAATATTTATGGTCACAGTTTAGTAATTTTGCATCTTACAAGTAAGGGTAGGTGAGACAGAAGGGCAATGGACAAATGGGACAAACCCAGACAGGCACAGTGGATCAGGTATTTCTGTGAAGTCTAAAAAGGCTCTGCTAGTACACATAAATAGTATATGGAGCTGGGACGGAGAGAGGGGTTTATATTTTGTACTCTGCATTAAGATGATTAAACTGCTCAATAAATCATAATTTCAAAATTAAACTCTGACCGTGTAGGAATGCTACAAATCAAAGCCCAAATCCCAAGTTATGCACTTGTGAAAACTGAACAGCTTGAAACACTGAGTTTTACAATAGCAAACTTGATTAAATTATTCCCTAGGTATATGAGATAGACAGCCACTGATTGTCCCTCCACATGTCCACTGCTTTAATTCTTATCTACAAGCTTGCTTTGACCAAATCACATGTTATCTAATTCACAATAATTTTCTACAAGGTCTTCTCTGCATCTGGTGTATATTACTTTCATTATATTAATTAGCTGTTAATTATTCTTTCCTCAAAATATATAAAATGTACATGCTTTGCCGTAAGGACTGTACTTGAGAGACATTCACACTTAGTTAACTTTAACAGCTTCTTACGGGTATAGAAGACTAAGGCCTGGTCTACGCTGGGAGCAGGGTGGAAATCAATCTAAGTTACGCAACTTCAGCTATGTGATCAACATAGCTGAAGTCGACGTACTCAGATCTACTCACTGCGGTGAGTTGACTGCTGACGCTCCCCCATCGACTCCGCCTACACCTCTGGCTCCAGTGGAGTACCGGATTCGATGGGAGAGCTCTCGGCGGTAGATTTATCACGTCTAGACTAGACACGATAAATTAACCACCGCTGGATTGATCGCTGCCCACCGAACCAGCGGGTAGTATAGACAAGCCCTCAGGTGATGCGGGGCAGTCTTAATATTACTACTAAATTTAAAAGAAAATGGAGTTATATGGGAAAAGTTTACATGAGCTCAATTATATATAATCACAAATTAAATGACAAAATAAGCGTGCATGGTACTATACCATGTATAGTTTATCAGCAGAATTTCCATTACTTGTTTTAACTGAAATGTGGCAACTGTGAAAAGTTTTAATATAAATCTTAAATCACCTTTAGGCTTCTCTATGTTAACCTGAGGATAAAACAACATCACAGCACTTCACAAAACCAGACAATGCATACGTATCCAGAGCATATTGTATTCCATAGACTAAGAGTCCTGTGACGTCATGTCACATGTGTGCTATTACCAATGGACTAGAGTACGCCACTCTTATGTACACTGAATAGGACCAGATCCACTGAATTCAACAGATCTACTTGAGAAATAAAGTACTATTCAGTGTTAGTAAGGTTGGCAGAATCTGGACCAATGCAAAGGTAGGACTAAACATTAAAATATAGTTATCAATGTTGCACCACCCACAAAATTCCCATGTAGATCTTGCCTAAAGAAACCTTTATCTTCATGCAATTATATATAGAAAATAAACTATTCTAAATGCAGATCTGCAATACACCACTGGGCAACCAGGCTTTTGGCTGGTGGGCACAGCCCTTTCTCTGGGCTTTGGGACCAGCCAGATGATCAGCTGATGATGATTACCACTAGTCTCACTAAGCTTGGCCTAGTCTTGATTTATGTATCACCACCTGAGCACTAATCTGTGCTTCTGCTCACTCCTGCCTAAAGACCTGGGTCCAGAAGCCTTATAAGCTACCACATGGATCTATACAGGCAACCTCTGATCTCCTGGTGATGTGGCTCCCACTTCCTATGGAGGCGTATGGACCCGTTACTGTACAGTTATTCCCAGACGCTGCTATGGTTCTGTCAGGAGAACCCTCACCTATGGAGAATTCTCCTTTGATAGGCTGCTCTTTCCCAGAAGGTGGAAGAATGGGAGAGATCAGCCAATTAGATTCTGCAAGTGTTGATGCACAGCCTAGTGCTCCCTTTCTTTCCCCCTTACTAAGAGTAGTAGGAGTGCTGTATGCTGCAGCAGCTAGGAAGCAGCTACTCCTATTGCCATCCATGCAAAATTATTTACATATGTAAATCATACAAATTATTTAAATGTAGGCAAACATTAGGTAGATATTGAAAGCTGAGTCAGGATACACCAACATATGTATATTAAAAGGAAAAAACAAAATCAATGTAGACATTAGTGGGTCAAATTTATCCTGTGTGTAACTCCGCTGGTATCACCACGGATGAGTTTGGCCAAGTTAGTTAATAATTAAAGTTCAATTTGAAAACGTTACCAAAAAAATTAAAAATGTGTAAACAAAAATATTAGGCCAAAATCAAACTGGAGAGTGGCCCACAAAATTTTACCAGAACACCCCTAAATCCCAGTCTGCCTTAATACACTATTTCAGTAACTTGTTGAGTCAGCTCAGCACTACTGATAAGACGTGGACATATATGATTCTCTTGCACCTATAGTGAATCTATGCAATATCTTCTCAGTAGCCACAAAGTTTGCCATCTGTCTCTCACTCTCTCTTCCCGACAATAGGGTCAAATTGGCAAAAAATAAATTACCAAGATTTTTTTAAATCCTACTAGCATCCCAAATATAGGAACTATATTCTCCTAGTGGAGACATCTGCATAATGTTAATAGGTACACATTCCTGCCAAGATTAATAATACTGGCACACACTTAGAAAAGTCAAGAGAGTCATGTTGACTTATCTCTTAAGCAGCAAAGGGTGGAGAGGCAGGGTTGTGGGGGGAAATTCAACATTTACTTAATGGACAAGATTATGATCTGCTAGGACAGACATTTTTAATTTCTGTGAGGGTAACATAAATAGGAGACTATGTAAAACCTTTTTTTAAAGTAGGTAGATACCCCTTACACATATGACAATATTACTGTATGAAACAAAGTAGATACTAAAGATTACATTACCTTCAAAAATGCTGGATGACTTTTGCAGGTAACATTGCTGTTGTAAATCTGCATACTTCCTGAGACCATATCTGATGTTCCATTAGAAGAAAAGTAAAATCTTGCAGGAATGTTTGTTTTTCTGCTTACATCTACACTTAGGTCATAAAGCAGCACTGCAAGATTAAAAAGCAAGTAAGTAAAAGCTTTTTACAAAATATCTTTGAAACATGTTTATTTTCACTAATTTATGATAGGAGTTTATACCTCATCACTTACAAATGGAGTCTGCTGGATACATAATGTCTGTCTCAAAATGCTCTAGAAAGCATCAAGTTAAATGTATTTTTGAACCCTTGGGAATATACACAAAGCTGTAATTTAAAAGGAAAAAATAACTTCACAATTTTAAAAGAAAACTTATGCATGCAGGTACATAACGTGTTCTCTTAAATTTATTATTTCCCTTCTGACTCACAGAGCCAAACCTGTCCCTGATATGAGCCCATGGCTCCACTGCAATCAATGGAGTTGCATGCATTTACACCACGGCTGATTTTGGTGCATTGTTTTTATATTTAGATAAATATAGCTAAAATCTGACTGAGAAAACCCAGTGTCAGTTAATCACAGAACTGGCATTAAAATTTCAGCAAACAGTCAACAAGAATAGATTCAGTGACTGAAATTTAATTTAAAATAAATACAAAAATCTGGAAGATCCTAAATCACAAACAGAACACTGTGGATAATCAAATCACAAGCAAATTTTAGAACACCATTGTTTTAATATTTCACAGTTTCACTTCTGTCGTGACTTGAGTTTATGTATTCTGGGTTTTGTGTACCTCCTCCTCCTCCTGTTGCCATTACTATTACCTAAGGCCTGAATTCAATAAGGGTACGTAAGCCAGTGCTTAACTTTTAAGCATGCTGAATCGGGGACTGCTGCAGACAAACACAAACCTCCGGGAATCTGAACTCCAAACCTTTCAATTCACTCTTGAAGTTATTAGTAGTTATGCTTACAATACTTATATAGTCTACTAGTCGAGACACAAACTGTTTTAATTTTTAAAGCATTTCAGTTCACTTAATATAGTAACTGTATTCTTGTCAAACAACTCTTTCCAATAAAAAAAGAAATATGCATGCTATCTAATCAAATCTGAAAAGGAAAAATGCTGTTTCAGATAGGGTCATCATGTGAATTCTTGATCCCCTGGAGACTTTTCAAAACAACTGTACATATTTAAAGAATCAGCATTATTTATGTAGCTCCTTTCTTATTTTTTCTACCATTTTACATGTTACAGCACAATTAAATGGTTTAATCATATAACGAAAGGACTTGTGTAGTAAAACTAAAAGTGTACCCAACTCAAACTCCATAAGAGCGATTCCCTGTTCTGCGCTTCTAAAAGCTGCTTCTTTCTCTCTCTATCTGCCTAATGAGCAGAGCAATGCACTCAGTCCTCAAAGGTGGCAGCATCTCATACTGCATTTTCTCCATAGCCATATAGAAGGTTTTAATAGGCAACATTTCTGTACGATCCTGACCAGGAATGCCTTGGTTGAGGCTGCTTCCAGAGGACCAACAGTGTTACTGCTGGTCAGCCAGTATAGGTCTTCACTGAGTATTGATATTTGTCCTTCACTAATTTCCTACCTGCCTGCAATGTGACAATCCAGGATTAAATCAAACTGGCCTTGGGCATGGCAATTTGCACACAGATCTGGTGGTAGGTTTTGTGGGTCCCTATACAAGGTGAGACACAGGGTCGCAGATGCACTATGTGAATGAAGGAAGGCTAGGAAAGTAAATGTAGCACTTTTTCATGCTAGACCACGAAGCATGTTTTGGCAGATGGGAAGGACTTTGGATTGGAGCCCTTGTCATTATGAAGCAGTGACAGGTACAAAGTTTAGCAATTCAAAGTTCTACCCTCACCCCCATTACACTGCTTTGCCTTTGTACTTCTTTCTGAACTTTAACATAGACAATTCTGCTGTGTCCTTTAACCTAGCTGGCCCTACTAAGGATTTACAAAGTTGCTTAAACTCAGGAGGAGTATGATGGCTCAGAGGTGGGCCATAGAAAGTTTGGAGTTCATTTCAAAATACCATAATAAATAATCAATTCAAATAAATAATGTAACTTTCCCTGAACACTCAAGTTCTCATTGAGAATAGAAAAATAAAACAAATGTAGAGTCTCTAGACCATCCTGTTATGCAGATAAGTCATTTTCTCCCCGCCCGCCCCCAAAATTAAAAATTTTGATTTTTTTGGAAACTTTATAGGTTTTTTAACCTCCCATATCATGTTGATTAAGGGTAAAAATTCAGGCATATTAATAGGAAACTAGTTACAACCTTAACTACAGGGTTGACCCTCCGATATAATGTGTGCAACTTCTTTCAGTAGTAATGTAGCTAATAAAATATTCATAGATTTTAAAGCCAGAAGGGACCATTATAATGATCTAATCTGCTCTCCTGCATAAAACAGGTCAAAGAACCTCATCCAATAATTTCTGCTTCAAGCCTATAGCCTCTGCTTGAGGTATAGCATATCTTTTAGAAAAACATCCAGCCCTGATTTTAAGACTTCAAGCAATAGAGAATTTACCACATCACTGAGTAAGTTGTTTCAATATCCTCGCTATTGCAAAACAGGGCCTTATTTCTTGTCTGAATTTGTCTAGCTTCAGCTTCCAACCACTGGATCTTTTTCTGCAGATTAAAAAGCCATTTACTATCAGAAATCTATTCCCCATGCCAGGACTAGTAAACCAGATCAAGCCACCACTTAGATATCCTAAACTGATTGAGCTTCTTTAGCAGGGGTGAGAAAACTATTGCCCGCGGGCCACATCCGGCCCACCAGCTGATTTAAGCCAGCACTTGAGCTCCCGCTGGGGAGGGGGTTGGGGGCCACTCTGTGAGTGCGAGCTGCGGCTTCTGGAAGCAGTGGCATGTCCCCCCTCTGGCTCCTACATTTAAGGGCAGCCAGGGGACTCTGCACACTGCCCTGTCTGCAGGCGCTGCCCCCGTGTAGGAGCCGGAGGGGGGACATGCCACTGCTTTCAGGAGCTGCTTGAGGTAAGTGCCACCTGGAGCCTACACCCCTGAGCCTCTCCCATGCCCCAAATCCCTGATCCCCCTCCTGCCCTCCGAACTCCTCAGTCCCAGCCCGGAGCATCCTCCTGCATCCCAATCCCCCATCTCCAGCTCCACCCCAGAACCCGCACACCCAGCCAAAGCCCTCACCCCCCCACCTCAACCCTCTGCCCCAGACCAGAGCCCCTCTTTTCTGGCCCCACCGCAGAGCCCGCACCCCCAGCCAGAGCCCTCACCCCCTCCTGAACCCCAACCCCAATTTTGTGAGCATTCATGACCCACCATACAATTTCCATATCCAGATGTGGCCCTCGGGCCAAAAAGTTTGCCCACCCCTGTCCTTTAGTCTTTCACTCTAAGGCTTTTTCTTATCTGAAGCTTTCCAATTTGTGAACATCCTTTTTGAAATGATGGGCCAGACTTGGACACAGTATTCCAATTATGATCTCATAAATAGTGTATTCAGATGTAGTATCTTCCTAATCCTACTTGGTATTCTCCTGATTATACATCCAAAGATCACATTCACCCTTTTTGCTACAGTATTGAATGAGGAAGCTCATGTTCAACTGGTTCTCTGCCATAACTCTCAAGTCCTTTTCAGAGTTATTGCTTTCCAGGACAGGATCCTCCATCTTATAAGTATGACCTATATTCTTTCTTCTTACATGTATGAACTTGCATTTGGCATCTTAACCAAGTGATCTACGTCAGACTGTATAACCAATCTGTCCCCATCGTTATTTATTGCTCCACCAACTTTTTTGTTATAAGAAAATTGTATGAGCGATAATTTTGTATTTTCATCCGTATCATTGATAAATATATTTATCTGAGAATAGAACCTTGTGGGACTTCACTAGAAAACCCTCCATGTAATGACTATTTCCAATTTACAATTGCTTTTTGTGATCTATCAGTAAACCAATTTTTAATTCATTAATATGGGATGCATTGATTTTGTAGAGTGCTATATTTTATCAGAATGTCATGAAGCACTAAGTCAAATGTCTTAAAGAAGTCTAAGTATGTTGTGTTCAACACAATTATCCTTATCAACCATCCTTATACTCTTATAAAAATAGAAGTCTAACTATTTTTGATAAAACTGTCCTGACTGGTGTTACTTTTGTTAGTTCAAGTCCACTGGAACTTCCCCATTGTTCCGAAATCTGTTAAACATCAACATTAATGGTTCAGAGAGCTCCCTGGCCAATTCTTTTTATACTCTTTGGGTGCAAATTATCTGGTCCTACTGATTTACAAATGTTTAATTTTAATACTTGCTGTTTTATATCCTTCCCAGTTGATGGTGGAACAAAAAGTATTTCATTATCACTGTAAGACATGAATACATGCTCATTCTTTCCAAATACAGAACAGAAATATTTATTGAAATTCTGCTTTTTCTGCATCACATTTACTAATTTACCATTCTTGTCTAGTACTGGACCTATACTATTGTTTGGATTTCTTTTGTTCCATATATATTTAAAGCATTATTGTTTATTCTCCTTAATCCTAGTGCCATAGCTTTTTAGTGATTTTTCATAGTGATACCTACTGTGTTCAAGTTGATGGATTACTTTATAAACACTGTATTTGTTTATATTCCAAATGGTAAAATATCCTACAGCATGGAAACTGATCCATGTACTCAATACAAAATATTTATCTAGTAGCTTACCAACATAACCGGGGACATCTTGTCCTTTATAGGTAAAGCAAAGCATTAAATTCACACACACAGCAGGTTGGCCATTTTCCACACATTCCAAATTAGTTCGATTTACAGCATTAGGGTGTTTTAAAGACGCTTCAACAACCACCACTGGTCTTGTTCTAAGAATACAAAACAGTTTATGGTCACAAAATGCTTCAGCATTAATTTATAATTACCTCTGCACACACTTGTTATTTTCAAATATAATGTTTATGGTAGTAGATAAGTCTTATCCTATACACTGTAAGAATAAAAATAGAGTTTTACATGTTGAATTTTTGAGGGTTTTATTGCTCCAAGAAGTTTCTGGATGTCATTTTCCTTTTGCTCAGAGGTGTTTACTTAAATACATCAGTGTAGAATAAAATTCTAGTGCTTAATGACTGAAGTTCAAAACACCATAAAGAGCATTAAGAGGTCATGAGCACATTGCACATTTTTTAATTGAATCTCATAATTTACAATTAAGTCCAACTGTCTGTAAGCACTGAAATGTATCAGCCTCACCTCAGCAGCACGGCAGAATCACTGAGAAAGGCACCAACTGCTACATCTGTACAAAAAACCAAAGATCGATGCGCATCATTAGTCAAAAAGAATCACTTCTCAGGCATAAGTACCTTACTGCACATTTACCTTGTGGACTGTATTAAAACACGACTTGCTCATTAGTAATTAGAGGGGATATGCTAATATATATACAGCAAGATACTTTATCATTGATATTTCCAATGCAGATTCTTCACTAAGTATCTGTTTACTTTCTGTTAAAGCTTCACGTTAATGTTCCTGCCATTGCTAATGCTAAGGCTGCAACTCAAAGTCCACTACAAGTATATTTTCCTGAAGCTGAAGAACAATTCAGCTAAAATAAGAGGCATTTACATCTTTTTCTCTAACCCAGAATTATTATTAGAATTATTATTCTCGTTAAAATTAAATGTAAAGTGTTCACATGACAGAGTAAAGGTACAATGTGAAGTCATTCTGTGAGCCTTAGTCAAAGGGTAAAATTTTCAAATGTGGCTAAATGACATAGGAGCCTAAGTCCCATTGACTTGCAATGAGAGTTAGGCTCCTAAATGCATAAGTCTCTTTTCAAAATGGAACTTGGGCGCTTATGAAAATTTAATCCTGGCTCTCAAGAAAGGTCTTTTATTTGAAGGTAGTGAATGAACAAAGTAGAGGGCACCAAAGCATTAGAACTTACGTCTATGATAGATGTATTCACCTGAACCATTTATCTATATATGGGGTTCTCAAACTGGGAGGCACAAGGTTATCACATGGGGGGTCGTGAGCTGTCAACCTCCTCCCTCAAACCCCACTTTGCCTCCAGCATTTATAATAGTGTTAAATACAAAAAAAGTGTTTTAATTTATAAGGGGGGGGGGGTCGCACTCATAAGTTTGCTGTGTGAAAGGGGTCACCAATACAAAAGTTTGAGAAACACTGATCTAGATACTGCTATGTCTCTCTCTAGCCATGGAGTTTCTGCTTCTATGCAGTAAAACTTTCCCTAAGGACTCTCTGGCATAAAGGGACTCTAAAACAATTGAAGAGCTTTTCCTCCAAAGAGCCTTTCTCAAGCTTAAGCACAGGGGCCATGGCTGAGCCAACAGGGGCATGTCAGCACTGGGGTCACCCATATGTCACCTTGCGGACGCTGCCATAACTTAAGCCTCCAGGGAGCTGCTCCAGTCCCCTGGGCCACAAGTTCTGTGCTGCACCTTTTACTCCTGGTCATTTCCTTTACTACCTTTGTTGATTATCAAGACTTTGCCAGTACAAACATTAAATCCTCTTTCCTAATTTATTTCGTAATTCCATAATTCAATGACTGACATCGGTCACCTGCATATTGAAAATGGTGATGTAATAAATGTCAGATTGTGACATCACTGGATGAAGTACTACAGTCAGTACTACAAACAGATAATATGGTTATTTTCTCTTCTACTGTACCACAAACTTAGTTTTAAGCCTGAGATTCTTAACTAATAGGAAATTAATCTGCCACAGAAAAACTGCCTCTTGCCCTCAGCTTTACTGCTGTTTTTATCTTCCAAAACTGTTATGATGATGGCCTGTCCCTCACAGTTTTTGCTCCTTCATTTATGTTAGAAATGCTGAGTAGCATGGTTGGTTTGTTTCCCACCAACTTACATTTAATTTCATTTATACTATTTTAAACAGGAAGAATAGAAATGACTGTTTAATTCACCTGGATAACCATTGTTATCTGCATCAATGCCACTTGATATGGATTGTCCAAACATGCTTAAAGTGTTGCTGATTCTGTGTCCTTGTATTCTCTGAAAAATAAAGGACTGACCAAAATGAAAATGAGCTTTTCCAAACATTCTAAGTAATATTTATTTTAGGTGGTAACCAATGGGAAACTGTAGCACAACCACCCTACCCCTTATCCTAATCATTTCTTGATTTTGATTTAATTAAGTTTGAATCCAATATTGGCTCCTTTGTTGCAAATATTATATCCCATAATCCATGCCTGAGAACTACAGTGTATTCAGCTATTTCTGTTACATTGAGAAAAAGCAGATTTCTCCACTGGATCTATATAGTTGTTATAAGAAGGCTATGGCCCTTCAAATGAGGGACCTAAATCCCACCTTCTTGAGAGGAATCGCCAAATAGAGGGTAG
This sequence comes from Caretta caretta, assembly GCF_965140235.1. Taxonomy (NCBI): domain Eukaryota; kingdom Metazoa; phylum Chordata; order Testudines; family Cheloniidae; genus Caretta; species Caretta caretta. The sequence goes on along the minus strand of NC_134216.1, from coordinate 47,121,258 downwards.
CAAAGAGGCAGGATTTCCCATCTCTGTTCACTGAATAGACCTGAGCAAACATTTTGCGACTCCCAGACACATACAGTAGATAAATAGGATGGGTCATCCAAATATGCATGGTGAGCATGAACCCGGACGTATCATCCAAATATGCATGGTGAGCATGAACCCAGAACTGTCATATATGATTGCAGTGGAAGTGCTAATAAAACCAACCTCTGCTGAACATAGAACTCTGGGAATATGTATGTGCAAAAATGGCCAAGATTGAGATCAAAATAAAAACCACATACTAAGTGAAAGGTCAGAAATTCAAAAACTCAAATATATTCAGTTGTCCCTTAGGCAAGACAAGAGAAACACACTATGGCCAGCTCGACACTACAGCCTATTGTCGCATAACTACCTCATGCAGGGGTGTGAAAAATCTACACCCCCAAGCGACGTAGTTACACTGACCTAACTCCTGGTGTAGACAGCGGTATGTCAACGGGAGAGCTTCTCCCGTTGTCATAACTACCGTGTCCCGTGGAGGGGGATTAGCTACGCCGACGGGAGAAGTTCTCCCATCGGCAAAGGAGCGTCTTCACGTAAGTGCTACAGCAGCGCAGCTGTGCTCAAGCAGCATTTTAAGTGTAGACCCGTGTGACGCTGACAATCTGCTCCAATGAAATTTAAATGTAATCATTTTAAAGACTTTACTGGGCAATTTTTTTTTTTAAAAAGAGAGTATCAAGAAAGCCATACCTGCGAGAAGGATGAAGATATCCCATCCTTCCTGCCATTATATATATAAATTGCTCCTTCGAGATTATTTTCCTGGGGAGCCCCAATGGCAACATCTGTAGAAAGATTTTATTTTAATACAGGGAAATGATATGTAATCAGTAAACAAGAAAAATGTTTTTATACAGTTTTCTCATTTTGAATGTGTTTATATTTCATGTCTGGGAGATAGTATAGGTTGATAAGTTTATATTTAAGGAGTCAAATATTGCTTTTACAAGTTTATAAAATGCCTTGCAGACCAGCAGATGTGAAGTATGAATGTTCCAAATTTTATAACCTATTCAGCAAGAGCACAGGGAGCAGACCGGATTGGTCCTATAACACATGAAGATCCATTTATAGCTGTAATTTAGGTGTAAAATATTTACAAATGCTGTAATCAGAGAAGCTGTAATAGACGCCTGCATGAAGGCTCAATGGGCTGTGCACAAGTACATGGTTCACGCTAGTAAGTTTGATTTCAGGGCCCCATTTTTTGGTAATGCTTGAGAATGAAGGCTCGCTCTTGTCTTTTTTTTAGTATACACCATTTTTCCAAGAGGAAATAGAGGGGCTCACGGAAATATCTGACGTTTGAAAAGGGGCTTCGGGGTGTAAATAAAGAGCTGTATCAATAGTACCGCTTGTGCGTGGTTTCTGCCCTGTTTTACAGTGCAGCCTGAATGCCTGTCCAGACATGGTTATTTGGAGGCACAGTAACTTTGGTGACAACAGATGGAAAGGGGACTCAGTCTAAGTGTGAAGGGAACAGCCCTTCAGCTGTGAGGGGTTTGTCTGCACAGTGCATTAGTTCATGCTAAAGAGGGGTAAATTCTGGTGTTCACTAGTTGGCCACGTGGAGCTTGCTAGTGCACACTAAAAGTTCCACATTCATGTTGTCCAGTTTCAAACAGTGCTTTCATCAAAGTCAATGCAATTGCGCCAAATTACAGAGAGGTTAAATTTGATTTTTAAACTGTAATAAGGGGTGATAGCCAAAATGATCAATGGCCCTTCCCTTAAAAAGAAAAGATCTCCTCCCACTGCTAAAACTATGATAATTTTGCTGCCCTCTGTTGTTCCCACAACGATTAAAGCTGTAAGGCACATGCCATACACTATTACTTTGTCTAAAACAAGTAAATTTTCCTTATTTCTAAACGTCCTTAACATCTCATTAACATACGTGTTTGGGCATATAACAGGGAAATTAAGGTAACTGGCTTTAAACAAAGTAATATGTTGAATGCCTACATGATTTAATTCCAGTGGGGAGTGCAAATGCAAAAGAATAGCAATAGACTAGTTCCTAAATCACAAACATAGTTGGTCAAATAGCCAGAGCAAATGATCCCAAAAGAAAGATACAGAGTACATTAGTTCAAAATGCACCAAGGGAAATTAACAGATTTTTGGCTTCACTCATAAACAAATTGATTCTTTGCAAAGTGTAATAATATAAGTGGAACCAAACCAAAAAAACTCAAGAAAGGAAAGTCTCTGCTGACTAGGTTCAGTTGAATAGTACTCTGATTTAATCCGGTACCATACTTCAGTGGTTAAAATGTTACAGCTCTCTACTGATTAGATGAAAATATGACAGACGCTTGTGCTATCTAATTAAGACTAAACATACATTCTTTGGGGTAAACTCATTCACTAATGTACCTCCAACTGACTTCACTAATTGATTCATAGGGTTTAAAACTACTGAAAAAAAAAAACCAGCTCTTTCATATACTTTTTCCTTGCACTCCCTATAGACAAATGGACTCTTTCATCATTCAAGATTTCTTTTTATATTTTTCTGCCATGTCTGTTTTTCTTTTACAGGAAATATCTCCTCCACTTTCTCCCTCCTCAGTTTTAAGTTGCCTTGCCTCCGCCTCCACTGTCTCATCTCCCCTAACTCTCTTATCATACCCCTTCTATGTCATATTCCCTATTATGTTATCTGTTCTATGCTATATTACCTATTACACCTTTTGATTGTACAACTCTTTCCACTTAGCACATTGTGGGCACGACTGGAATTACAAATTATAACTATTTGCACGATGATGATCTCTACATACACCACACACTTCTGGCCTATCTTTAAATTATGTCAATTTGACATACCATATTTTACCAATTATCATCATAATTTAATCACATAAAGGTAGAAGTCAGTTTCTAAACAGAGTAAGAAGTTTTCTCTGTCCTGACAGCTTGCATATAAAACAAAGATAAGACCGAACGAAATGCAGCTATGAAGATTATTGGTAAAGGAGGAAGAAAGCACAGGAGGAAAGATTCTTGAAACAAGAGAGAGGGTGCTCAGGAGATGAGAAGATGGTGACTGTTCCAAGACTAGGGGGCTGCATGACAGAGAGTGTACAGCCAAGAATGTGGGATAACAGGAACAGTAAGAAGAGTGCACCAAGATGAGTGTAGGGTGAATAAAAGGAGATAAATTCAAAGTTGCAGGTGCAGGGTGAATCTGATGTGGTAAAAGGACACCTAGTACATTAAAGGTTGCCTGTTCTTGGGCCTGGGCATGATTAGCTTCTTCTACATAGATTAACCTTTGAGCAAGAAAGCAAACCCTGTGGCTGAGCTGATAAAGGGGATCCAAGAAACCAGCAGAGAACTCCTGAGAGGTACTTCCTCTGCCCTCACACGTAGGGTGTCGGCTTGCCTGCCTTCTCTGCTGATAGAGAGCAGCGGTTTACACTCTACTTGCTAGAGTGGAAACACTAAGTGCTCCTGTTCCATAAAAAGCCATGAATGCTGTCACTTGGCCCACTCTCCTCACTTTCCTCTGGGGTTCCCATCCCGTTTTGTTTAGCTAACTGCAGCTCCTCCCACCCAAACCAAATGTTTGAAAGCCACTTCTTAAGCTAGTTCATGGGCTGAAGGAGGGGAGAAAGATTTCTTTAACGGTGATATTTTAGACAGAAGAGAAGTAAGAGAGGGCCATGATAACTATTGTAGCTCATAGACTGTCTGTGGTAGACCCTTTAATTGCAATTTTCAGAAGAGCTTGCATGTTGGTGTTTCTTTTTAATGTGAACACAGTGCTCTTTAGAGGAGTTGGCATGACAACCCTAGAGACTGAATTTCTCTATCCTCCGAGCAGGTCTAGTATAGGCAACAGCAGGGTAAACTTTGCAACCTTGTCTCACCAACATGAGGGAGGGACTTCATCTAAAGGTGAGAGGGTAATTCAACTTCCATATCCATTCAGTCCTTGGCCTCTCTGCTGAGACAGGTTGACACGACTTGGACACATACCCACTACAACCTGGTCTAACATTATTATTTCACACAGGAGAAGAGTTATCAGATGGTAATGACTATGGACCTGGAGTAAATCAGAACACAGGTGTAGAATGAAAGGCCCTTTCATCCATTAACAATCTCCTGAACCATTCACTCCTCATATTTATATTACATTACTGTCATGAATTACAAATATACTCATTAATACCTTCAAAACCATCATTATCAATGTCTCCTAGATTAGCTATGGATTCTCCAAACCTCGCTGCATAGAAGTCACTCCCAGCTAGTTCTATCTCCAATTCTAGCATCTCCGCTCCCTAAAGGAAAATAAAAACAAATGTATCTTAAAAAAGGGATTTCCAGTGACATGTGTTGTTGACCTTTTCAGTGCATAATCTATCAAAGAAAGTAAATATGCTATCTCAGAATACACCTTTCTGAATCATAAGGCTGATATGTTATATGAATTGCACAGGTAAAGGGAGCTTAAAGTGTGGCTCTGTGCTGAAAAATTAACATGTAAAATTGGCCTGATCCTTGTATGTTTTCAAAATCACGTTTGCACATTTCAGTAAAAAAGTTTTTAACTACTTTTTACTCTTGGTAGCCCTGAACAGTCACCACAACTCAGAGAGAGGGAACTGGATTCTCTTCTTGTGAATCATCAACAGAATTGTTTACTACAAACAACTGGCTCTTGAGCCCAGTTTCACTTTAATATACCAGGGCAATTTTCATAATGCAAGGCAGGTAGCCAGAAAAAAAAAAATCTCACTCCTCAAATTGACCACATTGGTTATGAAAATCACTAAAAATAATATATACAGGACCCTGTAATGTTAATAGAGTCGCTTTTCATACTGGAGTTGTTCCTTAAAAAGGGGGAAACGATTTGTTGTAACAAAACGATTTGGTGAACATCTGCGTGCGATAACAAGCCTACATCAAAACAGCACACAGATCACTGCAATGCCACAAAGAACATCATGATAAAAGGGAGTGCCATCTTCCCATCTCCCATTCCATCTTGGTTCACTCCCTATTTCATAGACTTAATATCATCTTTGGACAGCAGGAAGCACCTTTGGAAGAATCAAGGTATAACCAAGCCCTTCATGAAGACAATAATTGTGGTAAGAAAAGAATAATGGCAGATGCATATGTGAGAGAGAAAATAAAAATTCTAAAAATAAAATTAACGAATTACAACTAAGCAGATGAAAATGGAAAAAGTGATTACATTTTAACCTCTGATTAAAAAGCATAGAAAAAACAAATACCAATATATGATAACTCCAGTTATTTCATTTACCAAAATATGGGGAATAAAGAGATCTACCATTCTCCTTCCTGAATGCTACTAGTGACTACACATCTTTCACTCAGCTGCAAGTTGTTTGAGTTTGAAGCATCACCTATTCTGTTCACAAACTGTTCCCTTTTTTTGGTGGTTAAAAGAATGGCTTTCAACAAACTAAAATATCTGTTTTTCAAATTATAAGCAATATGATTGCAGAATGCATGCAAATAGACTTCAGTAACATACTAACTAACATATCAAGTTATGAAATCATGCTGATCTTTCTTCTACTTTAACACTTTCTCTTATGAACACCAGATTTACAGTAGATGTGGCTAGCACTTGATACATTCATATGCAAAATCATACTCCTGTTCTACCATATTCCCTGATACTAGCATAAAGTAGGTTTCAGTTAAGATCCCAGGTTTGCATGGTGGTATTTTAGCAGAATACATAGTTCTACTGTAAATCACGCAGTTCAAATGCATCATCTCAGAGTTCCTGTAACAAAGCAGAAAACACTGCTATTCGGTTTGTAGGACCAGAATTACTTTAAATAGTCAGAATTACTATTAATTTTAAAAAAGAAAACACACTTACAGAACCTGAGTTGATGTAAACATAAGCCCTTCCTTCTTCTCTGACTTTACTTTGCATTGGAGCGCCAACCAGTAAGTCTGAGAGGCCATCGGTATTCAGATCCACTGCGCAAACAGCAGCTCCAAAATAAGAACCAAGCTGTGCACACATACACACAAAAAGTGAACAGTCATCAAATCTTTAAGTCAACACACAAGAAGTTATAATATGTACCAAATAACATGAAAGGTTACCTTTTTACCCTTTAGTTCAGACAGAATATTTAATCCCCTTGTCCCAATGCTAAAAATGTATGCCTAAAATAAGAAGAGAACATAGGAGAAATTCAACTCTTTGCATTTACGGTTTGTCAGTAAGAAAAATGAAATACTAAATATGCTGTAGAGGAAAGACAAATCCCAAAAGGCACCAAGACAACACACAATTCAAAATAAAATACAGTCATGCATCATCTCCTGCCCTATCCTTTCTTAGCACCACTGAACAAGCAAGACCCTCTTTCACACTGCATTTCCTTTCATTCCTTCTCACAAACTCAGAGAAGCTCCAATACTCTGTGCTCCCTGGACCACAGAAATCCACTCTCTTAGCTTTCCATTGCAACAATCCAAAGAGGAAAAGTTACAACAACAAAGCACCTCTTACTTTACCAGTCTGCTCCTGTTGGGGAGCTCCTCCAATTACTTCTGTACTAGCTGGTGTCAGAAAGTGGCCAGCTCCAACAGCATATCCTGTAAATGAAATAGAGTCATAACTGAATACAGTAAATATGATTACAGGAACCATGAATATAATTTTAGAGGTGCTCTCTATGGCATACTGTCAACAATCCAGTAAACTATGGTCTGTTACTTTTCATACAACATATGCCTCACTCAGATGAGCTCTGAAAGAATAAAGTGCAATTTCATGCAGGTAAATAATAAAATGTTTAGAAAGGTAAGTTTTCATAAGATAAACAAGATGGTCAATAAAAATAAGGTTTACTCCCAATTGCTAGTATTCGCATTAAAAATGTCAGAAACACATATCACATTAAAGATGCCAAACACACCTCCATTTTCCAACTATTTGCCATTTTAAAAATTAGTTTTAGAATGGAAATCCATCTTATTTAACAACACAGATTCATGAGTCATTTTCAAATAGGTCTCCGTTGTAACAACAAATTAATGAAAACACTCACATAAGAAAATTCAAAGAGGAAACTACATCATTCAAACCAATCACCAGATTTGTTATTTCAAATGTGGTTGGTTTCTATTGTATTGCAATAAAAAAAAAGCACAATACTGTTACTAATACTGATTATTCTTTTGTTTGTTTGTTTTTTGGGACGAGCACCTTTTTTAAACATCTTGGATATTAGATTTGGCTAGCTGACAAGAAAATATTGTTGGCAACCATCAGGCAGTTGGATCCAGAGGGGCAGACTTTTACATCTCTGCAGGGCCCTCCTGACTAATGGGGCTATACAGGGATATAAAAGTCCACCCACAGACAACCTATTTGAAGATTGGGGCCTTATTTTTTTAGCTATGCATAACTGGTCATTTGTATTCCTCTCAAAGTGCAATATGGGACACAACTGGCTGAGCTCAAACAGAGAAGTCATTTAGTATATTCATATTCTGCTCCCCTTGTAATTACAGAACTCTCATCAGCTTTCCATGAAAGTAGGGAGTACAATATCATAGAGGAGAATTGTGCCTTAAATCTTTAACCTGCCAAGATGACTGTGTGGAACTCAGGTTCCCATTATGCCAGCATTTTCTTTTCATGTTTTAAGCTATAAGGGGTGAACAAGACCATTTATCATTTAAAGGTCAACCCCCAGTTTCTACTTATTCAACAAAAAATTAAGCTTAAGTAGATGAACCTTAATTTTCATGCTCTGACCTTTACTTTCAAGTTATTTTGTTTTTGTCCAAGTGCAAAAACATTCATTTTTAATTATTTTTTGGTAACTACAGGTCCCAGGTTTCTGCCCTGTTCTGAAGATTGTTTTCATACAACATATGAAAAATAATGTGAAGTTTATGCCTTTATTATTCAAGGCTCTGCACCTAAGCAAACCATTTCTGAGGCTGGGAGACAGTTCATCTGGGTTTTGCTCTTTCTACTGCTAGAACACTTCTGAAAATCTCAGGAGAAAACCCTGACAAAATGTTGCAAGTCACAAATAAGTTGATTAACAACTTCCTCATTCATTCACATTGACAAGAGGGAAGCAGTCAAATGGAAACTGGAAATAAGCTGAATCAAAATGTGTACATTTTAGAGGAGCCAGGGCAGTTTTATTCCAAGATTTCCCTAACCTAGCTCCTGGTCTAATTTCCATTTAAGTCAGTGGGAGTTTACTGATATTTAACGGGAGACGCATTGGGTTCTTAGTAATGGATGGGTGACGGATTTCTATCTCCAGACCTAAAGCACACAGGGAATGAAAGAAGTGGCAGTCATGAATTCAATAGCCCTGAAACTGAAGAGGGAATAGGAGCCAACATGGAAACATCCATCGCTTCTCAGAAGCTCCTTCACCAGAGCAGTATGTATTTGGGACTCCCAAATGGTTAAACCCATGAAGGAATGTGGTTTGGGGACAGGTACTAGACATGGCTTCATCCCTCAGCAGTTCTGTCAGAAATTTCCCTTGGAAGTAAATACTCCCTTGTGCCATTTTTCTCCAGACAGATGGGGTTACAGCTATAGGAGGGGGAAGCAACAGCACAACTTTCTGAGGAGTTATGCTGCTGGGGGAACTGGAGAGCAATGCAAAGGGGCAGAGCCTCCACACCGATGTTCTAAGCTCTCCAGAATGTCCCCTATCCAACTGGAGGCCTACAAACCCTTAACCTTGCCTGGAGGAGCAATGTCCCATGTAAATGTACCCATCATACCCTTCAGTGTATGATGTCAGTGCTTATCAGTTAGATTTCCCGTCAGGCCTCAGTTCATCAAACCACCTAAGCATGGACATAACTTTAAATACATGAGCACTCCCATTATCTTCACAGGTTTTTCCTACCTAAGTCACATCTTCAGTGGGTTGACTCGTGTTTAAATGTAAGCATACATGCAAGTGCTTTGCTGGATCACCTTAATTATGAGTTCTCAAGACTACATATATTACTGCAAAGGGGCATTTCTGCCATCCCTCATCATCCATCTTCTGTAAGAACTCTGTTTCTCATTCTGAAAACACCTCCCCATTAGGCTTACCCTACAAGAAGTATGGAAATAGAAAGACCAAGTGCAATTACAAATTCATACGGGACTTTATAAATTAACTCAGTAAGATGCATGTCTAGAATGTATTCATATACATACCTAAGTTCAGATCATTTATACTGTACCAACTTCTTTCAAAATGGTAATCATTGAAAATAACTTAAAACCACCAAAAATGTTGAGACCACATCCTGTTTTTATTATTGTATTTAGCGCTACCCAAGTACACTAAGGAAATTCTAGCAAAAGTTATTTATTCACTGACTTCTCTTTCCCAATGTATTCTCTTTCTCAGGGGGCGGCTACTGAAACCCCTCTCTTCCCTCCAGCTTGAAATCAAACCCTACAACACCCATTTCTCATGTTCTTCTCCTGTAAAACTCCAGACTGCCATAATCTCCACATCGGCTATTAAGAAAACAATAACTCTATAAAGCAGAGACCAATCATTGATCACTGCCAGAAGAAAAGACAGTGAAAGCATAGAGATTAATTACAATAGTCTGCTTTGAATTGTATGCTGGTCACAAAATATACTTTCCTCAGTTGGTAATACTATTATTATTTATGTGCTGACAATGTGCTTAGCACTGTAAAAATACACAAAATGACTTCAGAATCAGCCCTGAAGAAACTGAAACCTAAAAGACAGAAATAGAGGCGATCGGACACACTGGGAAGCCCAGGGCAAGGAATAAATTGTGACTCAGCTAGCATGGCATGAAGGGACACAACTGGAGAAGCAGTGCAGCGGGAGACTCTCAGACAGTGGGCGGGATGGGATGTATTGGGGTGGGGAGTGGGCAGACCATCTCTGCTGCCCCAACTGGCCAGCCAGGACAGCTGCACCAGTGCATTGGGAAATGGCTGTGCTGTGCAGTACAGAGACCTACTGCAGTTTACTCCTTCCCTGGAGCAGCAGGAGGAAGCCTGTAACTGTTTGAGTCACAATCACCCTCCCAGCTGTCCATGGGGAAGGCCAATAACACACAACCCTTTATTCTAGGTTCATGGCAAAGCCATGATTGAGCCTGTTATTAAATATCTTTAAATATTGCATGAAATCTGCTTACAGTAGTGCTGAGTGAAGTCTACACACCATTTACTATCAAAGTCCTTACAAACAGAGCAGTCTCAAGTGTACAGTGTGAACGGTCTCTCTTTTAAATCAAACAAGACTAGAAATTATTGTAAATGAAGATAAAGCAACTCAGAAATAAATGTTTGAGGTAATTCAGATGAGACGAATGTAGAGGAACACAGAATAAAAGTGAGATTTTAAAAAGATTAACACCATGCTCAGAATTACAAGACAGCAATATTGCCATTCTGGGGTGTAACAAAGAAGACATTTCAACCCAGTTGCATAGACCAGGGAATCAGCTAAACAGATGAATAAAAAAATATTTTAAATACCTAAGTAACTTCCAAATTTTACTTGATTCCTCACATCTGTATAAGCTTGAAAGGTATTTGCAGTTGTATTGTACACAAAGACAGAACCAGTCCAATAATATGATCCCGGGGATCCCATTATAATTAAATCCTGGAGGAAAAAAAGTGTTGTTTATGTATTAAACTCTTAAAGATAAGCATGATGAGTCAAATTCATTCCTGGTATAACTCCCCTGAAGTCAATGGAATTACACTGGAGATGTTTTTGGCTCAATATCAGTGCATTAGAATCAGAACACATATAGAATGTTTTTCACTTTTAAAATATGGTTATTATTTCCCTACTAAAAGCTTTGAGCGGTGAGCAATTTAAAGAAAACCACAAACAAGGTATCTTTCCCCCTCAGCAGAATATTTTAGAAATCATATTTTCAGGTAGAACATAAAAATGTACACTGTAGTGCATTGCTCTTTAGATACAGAATGTAAGCTTTATTAGTGTTTAATATTGCTTTCAATAGGTTATTCTGAATGGAATAATAAAAAATATGCTCTATTATATTCTTCACTTCCTTCCAAAATAAAAAGGAATTTTGGATTTCATAGAATCATAGAATATCAGGGTTGGAAGGGACCCCAGAAGGTCATCTAGTCCAACCCCCTGCTCGAAGCAGGACCAATTCCCAGTTAAATCATCCCAGCCAGGGCTTTGTCAAGCCTGACCTTAAAAACCTCTAAGGAAGGAGATTCTACCACCTCCCTAGGTAACGCATTCCAGTGTTTCACCACCCTCTTAGTGAAAAAGTTTTTCCTAATATCCAATCTAAACCTCCCCCACTGCAACTTGAGACCATTACTCCTCGTTCTGTCATCTGATACCATTGAGAACAGTCTAGAGCCATCCTCTTTGGAACCCCCTTTCAGGTAGTTGAAAGCAGCTATCAAATCCCCCCTCATTCTTCTCTTCTGCAGGCTAAACAATCCCAGTTCCCTCAGCCTCTCCTCATAACTCATGTGTTCCAGACCCCTAATCATTTTTGTTGCCCTTCGCTGGACTCTCTCCAATTTATCCACATCCTTCTTGTAGTGTGGGGCCCAAAACTGGACACAAATTTAAAATATTTAAATATTTAAAATAGAGTGTCATGATAAATTATGTTTTGGCATTTTGAAAATTATTATATACCTAAAACTCTTATCTTTAATAAATTTCATTTAGAAAAGATGAAATATCATGACTATGCACAAATGTATGATGTTCTCCAGGAAATAATGAAATAGAAAACTGATTTTTTTAATACACACCTTAAAGTAAAAACTAGACATCCCAGCCTGACATGACCCATGGTTTTCTCCAAACTTTCGCACATGATCTGAATATAAAAGCAAAAATGATTTAAAGTCTTCAATCATCTTGAAAAATAGAGAGTTTCAGAATTCCTCTGCAGCTCTCTGAAATGAAAGTAGGGATAAATAAAAAGAACTGGTTTCTACTATTGGAAAGCGTACATGGACTTCAACTTCATAATACCAGAATAATAAGGAATTGAGAAAACAGTCCCATTCAAAATGCATCACTTGATTGGAGCTAGGTTTTGTAGCATGGTTTTAGCTATTCTAAAAAGGTGACAAACTCCTGTAAAATAGATCAGTCCATGAAAACAGCATGTCAAAGTGAAAAGTCACTATACACATTGCTTGAATAACAAATGCTAGTAAGCTTAACACTCCTCTTCCCACCCCATTTACAACTCCAGCTATACTTTTGATGGAAATAACTACTTTAATTGGAGTTCTCATGATGCCTATGCCATGCGTCTCTGCTAGGAATCCTCTACATGTACAGTTTAGAGCTGTAATAATCACACTATTGCTCGTATCTATGGTCATGCATGGCTTCTTTTGCCTTCTCCTGCTGCTCCATTAGATTTTTGGAAGAGCTCCACTGGATCTTGTTCCCACTTTCCATCTCTCATTCCTGAGCCTTCCTTTCCCATGTTTTTCATCTCAGTCCCCTACGTCTGTCTGTCTTTCCTCTGCAAGGCTCCTTATATCCATGCTCTTCCAACTCCAGTTTCTTACTTTTCTTTACTAACCCTTTCCCTTCAGTCTCTCCTTCATTTCACTCCCATGTACACTCACCCGTCATTTACCCGCCTCCTACTCCCTTCACCCAGTAACCATGGGAGGTGGAAGGATGATCCAGCCGGTGGCTGTCTTTGGAGCCAGGGGAGGGATGCTGGAAGGAGTTTCTTCATCATTCTCTGTGGGAAGGCCAGATTATCTGCTCTCCCTCCCTCAACTGGGATAGGATCACTAAATATTTTGACATATTGTTCCCTCCGGTTTGGGGAAAGTACCACAGGAGCTGGGGATTCCCTGGTAGGTTGCTGGGGGCACTGAGGCCACGATTTCCATCTTGGGTCCCCATCCTGCTCTCACTCGCTCCCCTGTAGATTGCACAGAGGCACTGTCAGAGGCATCTTCCTGCAGGCTACAAGTTGGGTGAGAGATTAGGCCTGGCAGGCGTTAGTCTCAGTAATGGGGCAGTAGGCAGCACTGGCTGCTACTGGGAACAGTGTGTCTGATGCTCAGGAAGAGGGAACAGCAGCCAGTTGAGGATGCTGTTTCTAGTCAACTCGGACATCGTGCGGCATATGCCTAGCAGGTGGATGGAGCAAAGAGATGAACTGAGCCTGCACTGGCCTATTTATAAAGAAAATATGCCCTGCAGGGGACCAACCCATTGAGTAAAATACTGGTTGCCCTTTTCAGCTGTTGAATCAACATTACTTCAAAGTGACCAAAATTTCACCAGAAAGTTTGGTGTGTAGGCCAGATTTCTGTCTTCAGAACCCATGCTGCAGGCCCTGAATAGCAGAAAGCCTACCCAGGGCAGGTGGGAGGAAGGGGCAGACAAGAAACAAAACAGCTTAAGGTGTCCACAACCCCCAGCTCATTTTTTTTTTCCCAGGGGCATATCTGTTCTTTTATTTCCTCAAATCAAGTAGGATGTTATCTTATCAAGCCCTAGAAATCACCAAACTCTCTGCTTACCTTTATAGCATGGACTTATTCTTTTACTTAGCTGTGTTCGAAAATCAGGAGGAATTTCATAACAAACGCCATTAGGGAGTTTGTGTTCATTTTTTATGTAATATATATTTTTCCACCTATGTCCACATGCCTGTATTTATAAAGAAAAAAAACACACACACACATGAGATGTGATAGGAAAATGTAGAAGTTGTGACAGTAGTATGACAAAAGGCATACAGTACTTAACGCAACACATACAACAATGGTTCCATTTTCCCTTGGCTGCCTTGACAAGCTGACACCCAGCCACTGATTATCTCTCTCTTCAAAACAGGTCTTTCCACAATAGTCTCCTGCTGGATTGCCTGGAGCAAAGAAACCAAAACAAAACAAAAAGCTATGACAATCAGCTTGAACACAGGAAATATACTAAAGTTCTATGGACTTCCTTATTATACAACTTGGTTACTAGATGATTATATTAAACAGTGTAAGTTCAGCAGAATTTATACAGATGTGTTTTGTATAGGAAGTTCCATGTACAGATATTTAGCATGGTTCATATTTTTCAGAAAGAAAGGTATTGTGCCATACATATAATATGTCCAGATGCAAACACAGCATATTAGGTGTGAACATAACTTATTAGTCATTGAGCTCTGATTGTGTGATCATCTCTGTTGAAACTGAGAAAATCAGGAAGCTGGCACATGGCACATGGTCCATCAGGGAAATCCGCTGGCGGGCCGGGCCGGTTTGTTTACCTGCAGCGTCCGCAGGTTCAGCCGATTGCAGCTTCCACTGGCTGCGGTTCGCCGCTCCAGGCCAATGGGGGCTGCAGGAAGCGGCGTGGGCCAAGGGATATGCTGGCCACCACTTCCAACAGCTCCCATTGGCCTGGAACAGGGAACCGTGGCCGGGGGGGCTGCCATCGGCCGACCTGCGGATGCTGCAGGTAAACAAACCGTCCCGGCCCGCCAGTGGATTTCCCTGACGGGCTGCATGCCAAAGATTGCCGATCCCTGCTCTATTTGATGCAACGCTTAGAAATCAGCTCTACTAGGTATTCCTGTTCTGGTAAAATAAAATGTCTATAACTACAATCTTTATTTTGAAGGTAAAACCATTATGGATCAAACTTCTGTGTTCTGAGTACTCTTTATACAGAATGAAAACAATTATTTAAAGGTGGTTGCTAGTTTGCTTCTCTTTAAATGTCAGAGATCACTTTTTACACATGGAAGGACTTTGAGAAATTCTGCAAATAAATATTTGGCAAATTCTTGTTTCCTCTCAACAAGTTAGTGTGTGTGGAAAGAATAATTTTATGTAGACAGGACTACAATTTAAAAAAAATTATATTCTGCTTGAAAGGCTCAGTTACATTTGGAAACACATTTTTATAAAGGTCTCTCTTACGTATTTACTTGCAAGAGCACGACAGAATACAGTACTCAGTGTTTTAGTCCAATATCTTCAGACAGCATTTTGCTGCTCAACTTACCAAAACTACTAAAATCCACCAACACAACACAGAATCTTTCTGTCACATATAAATTAGCCAGCAGAGGGCTCCTATACTGATCAGAGAATACAACAGAAACATACTGTATATTGACATTAATGGAGTGGCAAATGGGCTTGCATCGGAGCCGACATTTATTTGTAACATACTGGTGTAAGGGCTATTAAATTCGAACAAATGCATACTGAGTTCTAAGTGTCTGCTAAATTTCTTGAAAAGAAAGTCTCCCTATATTGACTTGATGTACTGCCTCCTCTTATTCAACGTATAGCCTTTTCATGTAATACAGAGGAAACAAGAATTGTCTCAGAATAATCAATGTATATTTTTATTACAAATGAAAGGAGTGGGGGAAGGCTAGCCTCTCAGATTATCTCATGTTCTTGGCGGTTTTTCTTGAACAGCAAATAAGACTAGATTGTTATGTGGTCTGAGATGGGGAGGTTTCACTTGTATCTTCTCCTATCTCAGTGCTCCCTCCCATTTTTAGGTGTCCCTAAGAACTTCAGAAGCAGTGAGAAAGAGCACTTTCCTCTTCTCCCATCCATTGTATTCTCCCTTACCCACTTGGTTATTTTCCCTTCTCCTTGACTCTAAACTTTGGCCTTCTGCTCTTCCACCATCTCCTGTTTCCACTGAAGCTTTTCTCTTGTTTTCTACTCTTCTCCTGCTCTCCACTCTTTCTCAAGATTCATTGTTGTTCCCCTTTATCTAATAGTAGGGTTTCTAGCATTGTTTTAAGGAAGGAATAGTATGAAGCTCTTGTGGGCATAAGGATGGGTTAAGGGAGTGTGGGCTTAATACCATGGATATAATGATGAGCGCGGGCATGATATTATCCATGTTTAATCCAGTGAGAAGATAGTCTGCACAGTCTGCATCAGTTTACAAACAACAAAGAGCAGCATTGCTGCAAGCACCAGAGAGGAAATTGCAGCTTAACTGCCTCAGGGGAAAGGGGCATGCCTTGCTCTTGTAAAGTCACTGTGAAATAAAAAGTGCAGCCTGTGTAAATGGCAGAGATGAAAGAAATATCTCTGTGTCAGCCCCACTACATGACACTCCATGGAAACGACATAGTCAAATATAAGTCATACAGACCCCTGCCTTTTGCAGCCCCTACAAATCATCAAGCCTTGGATTGATACATCTATTCCAATACATCCAGTCAACATTATACGCTGAGGATCAAAGCAGGAGACCCCAAAATATTAATGCACATGGATGGAAAGATATACAGTTGTGTACTATAATTAGGAGTAAACAAGTCACTCAAATAACTGAGCCTCTTTGAATTGTTTTATATACTTATTTCAAACTATTCAGTGATTTGTTATTATTCACAGTAAATAATTCTTGGTCTTAAAATTGTACAGTAGCAATTCACTTCATCTGTTCAACATCTGAAAAGTGAGGTGGCATGGATAATGTTGACTGGAGATAAGTCACATGGGATTGTTTCCATTCTCCCAACTGGATGAGTGTAAGTCTTAGAATCAGACTGTTAGTGCAAATACTAGCATTTGAGTTTGAAGTTTGCTTTCCACAAATGTCCTTTAATAGTTCTGTGAACACTTCCCTCTCCCTTGCCTGCCCCAGGTAATCTCATTAACTAAAATATTCAGAGAATGAGGAAAGAAGAGGGGAGTGAACGCAGGTGATAAAAATTCTTTACTCCCCCCAAGGAAATATTTGCAGAAAGTTGTTGAAATATTCCCTTGTCTTCAACTGTAATCCTTCACGTGGGGGAGCTACAGGGCAACTTGTTTCTAGCCTGATTATGGTAAGGGCCTAAGGGGAGAAATTGTGGGTGGCAGCTCTGGTCCCTACCTCAAGAAGCTGTGGAAGACTTCTGTGTAAGCTTATAACTGCTTATAATAAGCTTATAATAGCTTTTCTTTTGTTTAACGCTAAACAGCATGAATGGCTCACTGCTTTTGTGAACTCTGACTTGATTCCTCTCAGTGTTATTGGCATATTGATCATACTCAATTCTTACTTTGAGAGAAATTGAATATACAAGATATCATTGACTAAAAACTTGAATATTATATTTTGAATCCCTCTACAATATACAATCATCCTAACTTGGTGGGGGAGGGAGCTGGACTCAGTGGAAGTTAAAAGTATGTAGCATGTCACAGGATTAAGGCCCTGATAGGTCTTCTAGGACATTACTCTAAAACAATATACCCTGAATCTTTACTCTTTGTATTTTTGCACACATCTAAGCACTAAAAAACCTCTCATGTGCAATCACTATTATAAAAGCCCAGTTTGTGTATAAATTTATAGAGTAGAATACTTGATTTTATTGACAAACCAAAAACACAGTAAATTAAGTATGAATGCAGCATTTCATGAAATTCAGAATTTAACATAAACTAGAGAAGAGATTCACTGAACTCCACTGCCCTTTGTATTCAATGGACTAGATGCTCAGCTATGGGTAAAATACGCTGAGTGCAGCTGAGGGGAAGTACCTTCATGGCCCATCCGTCATGGGGCCAGTGGAAACAAGTCCAGCATAATTTAGAGCAGCTTTAGGCTTTTCTAAGGTATGCCTGGCTGCCCATGAGCCCAAGGGGCAGATCTGGCAGCTGAGGTCACAGAAGCACAAGACTGCTCTGGATAAGTTTTCTACACTGGAAGCCTTTGGGATCTCATAGCTCTGACCAACCAAAAATGTCCTAATAGAGGGAGACTCAGCAGCTAGCTGGTTAAACCACTCGTAAAGCTGCTTTGCCACATCAGATTGTTTACGAGAACGCTTAATAGGGCCAAGGATCTATCCCAAAAGCTTGTAATACTCAGTACCTTTGTTTTAGACAAAGAAGAGCAGTAAGAATCCTCCTGTAACTTTTTCAGTGTATCCGCAATATCTGTGATTCATAAATTAGAAGACATGGGTTCTCTGAAAAAGTGTTTTTTTCATTGCATGAGTAGGGACTTCAAATCTTACTAAGGTTACACTCATTAAAATGGCCATTCCTCCTCCTATTGAAATAACTAATGTTTAAAGCAAACCACCACCAGTGCTAAAAGGTCAGAACCAGAACATGTCATATGAAAAATACTAACTAGGAAAAACAAGTTCAGTCATAGAAAGATACTGTATCTACAAAAATGTCCATGCTAGAAAATAGCTACCTAAATAAGTTAGACTTAATTGTCCTTTGTCTACCTTTGTCCCCCTGTCTAATGGTCACAGATATATAAAAGGGAAGATGGAATTGAGGAGGGTAATCAGTCTAGGCCGAGCTGTGTCTTATTTAACTTCCTTCCCCCATTCCCCTCCAACATGGCTGTTTATAACTTGTTTATTTTATGGCAGAACTGTTCTTTTTTATATAACTTGGATTTTTTTAACATGAGAATTATTTTAGAACCAGTTTAATGTTAAGGGGAAATGGTCCAGTTTAAAAAACAAACAAACAAACAAACAGCACACTATGAGTGCTAAGTTAGCCCTGGTCTACACTACACAGTTAGGTTGACATAAAGCAGCTTATATCTACTTAATTATGTCAGTGTATACACTACAGCCTTGCTCTTGCCCATGTAAGTACCCTACTACACCTACATAATATCTACCTCCACGAGAGGCATAGGCTTATGTTGGTGTAGTTAGGGTGATGCAGAGTCCAGGTAGATACTGTGTTACCTACATGGGCTCTTGGCTATCATGGCTCCAAATTGACAAGAAAGTCCTCCCACCGAGGTCCCAGCTCCCCACTCCCAACTGCCTCCGTGCCTGGAGCTGGACTGCATCGAGGCTCCTGGCTCCCACTGGAGCATACAACCAAGAGCGGCTCCTGCAGGGACCAAACAGTGGGTGCGGAGAGGGGGGAAGAGGTGCAAGCCAGTCTTCCAGCAGGAGCTGCGAGCGGAGCTGAGAGACTGGGCTCTCAGCTCCCCACATTGCCCCTCTTAAGTCAGTGAAAGAGCTCCTGCTGAGGACACGCACCAACCACCACCGACTTTAGGAGGGTAGCGTGGACATAAACCACCACACTAATGACTACAGTGGCTGTAAGTTGACCTAATATAGGTCGACTGAAGTTTTTAGTGTAGACATGCCCATGAACGTTTATATTTACCATTGTCATCAATAGCAAAGTGGCATGTGGAGAGTCCTGTTTATATTGTGACATAAGCATTCAATGAAGTGCAGTACAAGACAGAAAACATCAGTGTGCATCTCCTGCAGCCTCTACATCTGCTGGCAGAAGTCCCCCAAATCCATTTAAGAATAGCCTTTGCAAGTTTAAACCTGTAATTGCTCAGCTACACCCCAGGTTCAATTCAGAAACTTGTTAACTGTCAAGAAAATCAGTAGCAATTGTGTTTAACACAATCAAGGACTCATTCTTCCTTGCTTCTTCTTCATTGACAAAACTAGTAAAAGCAAAATCAAGAAATCCTGCAGAGGCAACAAACACTAAACAGCATGTAGAAGGTAATACCCATTTAAGCCACGCTGCCAGTGGCTCTGAGCATTTTCCATTCTTTCAGTGAATTACAGGAGTGCATTAGGGCAGCTACATAGGTAGTAGTAGGCTTTCCTAGCTAACCATCAATGTGGCATAATGTAGGTGCCTGCTCACTTTATCTAGAAAGAGCACCTGAAGCAGGGATTTCATTTTGCTGTTACTACCACCAGATCATAGAAATTCTTTACATATTTCTTTGTCTACCTGACTTGGCTTCATGTGTCCCTTCAGTCTACTGCATAGAGTCACAAAGTCAAATCAGGATTGACACATAAATGAAGAGGACTGATCCAAAAAGAGAAATGTAACAACCACAGCCAAAACTAAGACTCTGACTTCCTAAGTTTACTCAGGTTCTGAAACCTTAATCTATGTTAATTTAGAGAGGCATATTCTTGATTACTTATTGTATTTTTACTCCATCCAGTTTCACTGCCAAACTTCCCAGAAAGAGAATCGCTTGTAGACAGATATATTCACAGATTCCAAGACCAGAAGGAACCATTGTGATCATCTAGTCTATATAACACAGGCCACAGAACTTCTCCAAAACAATTACTAGAGCATAGCTTTTAGGAAAACATCCAATTTTGATTTAAAAATAGTTAGTGATGGAGAACACACCACAAACCTTGGTAAATTGTTCCAATGCTAATTACCCACCCCATTCAAAATGTACGCCTTATTTCCTGTCTGAATTTGTCTTGGCTCAACTTCTATCCATTGGATCATTGTGGAGTAGGTTTTGTTGTCCAAATAAAAACTCATTCTCTTTCCTCTCACCCTCTCAAATATCTACCTATTTAGCTAGATAGGCCTATCAACACAGTAATGGAGCACCCCACCGCCCCCTATTTAAAAAACTGTTTTTCTCTGCATGTATGGAAATAGGTTTGGTTAATTAATCTATTGTTTTGGGGATAGTGGGATGATATTGGTTTATGTGTAGGAATAATAAAGGGAAAGCTAAGTTAAAGCAAAGAGCATTTATTTTCTGACAGTAGGTAATGTGTTGTGGGAGCGAGTTCCATAGTCCAGCGCCTTTGAAAGTTGTCTCCTGTGCTCCCAAACCTTCTGTATTGGCTGAGTTTCATGGTTTCAGTGGATCACAATGGACATGGGAGAGAAAATATTTCAGGTAGCTCAGTCTCATGCACGGCTCTGATTACAGGATACAGACCTGGACCTGGACTCTGTAGTCAAGGAGAAGGGCAGAGCAGAGGGGTGATGTGTTCATAGCAACCTGTGTTCTTTAACAGACGGACTGCTGCATTTTGCACAAAAATCATACACTTGGAGCAGGATACATATAGTTGCATGTATGCCACTAACAATCCATCTGAAAAAACATTCCAGTTACTTCATCATGGGTTGGGAACTGAAATGTTTTAGAGAGAAACTCCAGAGCATACTTTAGAAACTTTTTTTCTTTTCCTCACTGACTTTAATTAGTTGCCCTCAGTTCAGAAGATTGAACTACTTTCTTGGCGGGGGGGGGGGATGCAGGGTGGAGAGGGGAATAACAGAGGTTTAATGTAAATTCTTACAAGCCTTTGGAATCATAGATGCTGAAAGCAAAATATGGAAAGAAAAATAAATATGAAGATGGGAACTGTCATTTCAATTTAGGCTTAATTCTTTTTTTTAAATCTAATTTTATTGTATTCCTTTCTTTTGGTAAGAAAGACGGCTTTTTAAAAATCTAGATTTTTTTAGGATTTCTATCTTAAATAATTTAATCTAAATTTATAAAAGCATTGATCTTTTATATTAGTGAATGGTAAATATAAATGCTAATTTATGAAATATCAAAGTGATACATAAAAATGTGAAATGAGCATATAGAGGACATCTCTAGGTTCTTGTATTATTGCAAGTAGTGGTATAAGTTGAAGGAGGCTTGTTTAGTCAGATCAAAATTGGGCTATGTTGTACAGTTTTGCAATGATAAATAGCCATTAAGATGGTTCAAAAATATTTGCAAAATAGTGGTGGGAGGAACATTTATTGAGATAATCCAATATTTCTCCATGCTTCGGGGAAAATTCTATTAGTTGTTTATTTTGTCAGTTATAAATGTTGAAGAATCAAGGGAACATAAATGTGCACTTTGCTTCTTCTAAATAAGAAGGCTGTAGTGGCTGGCTAGCTTCTGTATTCAACTATAAGTGGCAAGCAAGCTTGGAGTTCTTCGCTGAAGTTGTAACATCATCTTCAGGTGCAAACACGATTCAACTCACCCAGCTGGAGCTGTTCACAAGTCCCACTGGGGTTGCTTCCGATCCTGCATCTGAAAATTGCACCTGGATTGACCACAGAGCTATTTGCCAACCATTTGGCTTTAGGGGCTCCCACAACCAACCTGAAAGTGAGAAGAAAAGAAACTTAAACCCTGCCAACAGGGATGCAAACACTAAAAGGCATTCCCCCCACCCAGAACCTAGGAGAATTAGAGACCAGCTTCATGCTCTTCTGCACCCAGGATGCAAACGTTTGCAATAGGCAACTGTGTCATGGCAAACGAAAAGAAATTGCTTCCCAACTTCCTCGTTTCTTTGCAGCTGGAATGCTGTAAGCGGATGCCCATGTAATGGAGCAGCCAAAAAGTTACTGTAACTTTAATCGAATGCAGGCTTGCACGAGCTGGGACAACTTGAATGAGGATCAGATCTGAAGCCGTCCCTGGAAGAAGTTCTGGGGAAGATCTCACAGTGTGACCCACCGACACTGACAAAGCCTTAGATTAGAAAGTAAGCAGCGGGGCCCCGGCAATCATTGCCAAGTCAGACCAGCAAAAACTGCGATGGCCAGAATGGTGATAGCTGGTTAGGAAAGTTCCCAAAGGCTTCCCAGCAGACAAGAGAGCTGAGAAGTCGCCTGGCGAGCGAGCGTTACTTACCATCTACTAGTGCCATGACTGTACAGCACAACCGAATAGCCAAATAATGTCCCGTTGAGTCCCTGGAAGACCACGGGGTGCTGTGTGTCCAGGTTGTAGGCGCGGGCAGTCCTCAGGTAACGGCCCAGGAGAAGGAGCAGCGCAGCCCACACGGGCGCCCCTCCTGAGGCGAGCCCCCCTCTCCGCCTCTCCCAGCCCCGCATGGCTCCTCGCAGAGCGCGGCGAGGTTCACAGTCGCCAGCCCCTGCACTTGGGGGCCGAGCCAGCTCACTTGTAGGTCCCACGCTGTTTCCCTCCCCGCCCTCTTCTCTGCGGCGCCGGCGGGCGGGCGGGCTTGCGGGCGGCCCGAGAAGCTGGAGGCAGGGGGTCCAGCGCCGCAGCTCGCCAGATGTGCAGCCCAGCAGCCCCCGGTGCACAGCGGCGGCTCAGTGAGGGGCTGGGGAAGGGGCAGACGGAGCCGCCTGGCCGTGGCCTTATTGGAAACCCTGGGCGGTGGGCGGGCGCAAGCCCCTCACTCAGCTTCCCCCTCAGGCAGCGTTTAAAGCACAGCGGGCAAGTTGGGGGTAGGCTCCAAGCGATATTTCTCACCGAGGGGAGCCCAACCCCATGCAAGGGGTAGAGCAGGGCGGAGCCCAGCCCCCGGCCCGTCGCTGCTAGCCGCGGAGAGGTGCTCCCCTCTTGCCCTGGGGAAGCAGCATTTCTCCCGGGGCTGGGGAGCGCGGGCAGCTTTACCCACCGAGCCCATGTCAAGGCCCCTGCGCCCTCCTGCACGTGCTCCCCGGTCAGAGCCACCCTGCACATGCTCCGAGGCCCCAGACAGCGCCCCCGTCCTCCTCCTCCACGTGCTCCCACGCCCCAGCCCCCCACTACCACCCTGCACATGCTCCCAGGCCGCCCCCCATCCTCCTCCTCCATGTGCTCCCACGCCCCAGCCCCCCACTACCATCCTGCACATGCTCCCAGGCCCCAGACAGGCCCCCCTCCTCCTCCACGTGCTCCCACGCCCCAGCCTCCCACTACCACCCTGCACATGCTCCCAGGCCGCCCCCCATCCTCCTCCTCCACGTGCTCCCATGCCCCAGCCCCCCACTACCACCCTGCACATGCTCCCAGGCCCCAGACAGCGCCCCCGTCCTCCTCCTCCACGTGCTCCCACGCCCCAGCCCCCCACTACCATCCTGCACATGCTCCCAGGCCGCCCCCCATCCTCCTCCTCCACGTGCTCCCATGCCCCAGCCCCCCACTACCACCCTGCACATGCTCCCAGGCCCCAGACAGCGCCCCCGTCCTCCTCCTCCACGTGCTCCCACGCCCCAGCCCCCCACTACCATCCTGCACATGCTCCCAGGCCCCAGACAGCCCCCCGTCCTCCTCCTCCAGGTGCTCCCACATCCCAGCCCCCCACTACCACTCTGCACATGCTCCGAGGCCCCGGGCAGCCCCCCGTCCTCCTCCTCCACGTGCTCCCATGCCCCAGCCCCCCACTACCACCCTGCACATGCTCCCAGGCCCCAGACAGCCCCCCATCCTCCTCCTCCACGAGCTCCGAGGCCTCCACTACCACCCTGCACATGCTTTCAGGTCAGAGCCACCCTGCACATGCTCCCAGGCCCCAGACCGCCCCCCCCTCCCCAGTCCATATGCTCCCATGCCCCCACTACCACCCTGCACAGGCTCAGCCACCCTCCACGTGCTCCCATTGCTGGGGAGATGCTGGCAAATGACAAATGACCTGTGACAAATGTTACCCCGGAGCTGCACACAACTGCCTTGCCCCGCAGCACGAAGGTAACCATCAGGACACAAGGGGAGCTGGGGAGCAATGAGGAGATGGGGGGGGCAGTGAAATATTTCAGTAGGGGATATACAGGGGGGCTCCCCAAAGAGTTTTTAACTCCCCCCCCTTTAAACAGAAATTATTGTCCCTCCCCACAAAATGCCAGTTGCCCCGTTCTCTCCTTGCTAGCCTCTGACCCCAGGGGTGCCTGTCAGACAGGCACTGCCAGGGACACTTCTTCCCCCCAGGGCCCAGCAGCACCCATGGAAGATGGAGGAGAATTACAGACAGAAGGGAAGGCTGCAGGAAGTGGGGGTGGGGATGGCTGTTGGTAGGCCCCACATTCTAATCCCTCCCTTCATGGAAGCAATGGACCTGGACAGGTAGGAAAGGTGAGAGAGGGGCTCAGGACCTCAGGCAGTGAAAAGAGCCAGGGACCAGAGAGAATCAAAGTGAGCAACAGGAATTGGGGAGTGTGATAAATTAAGGGGGGAGGGTAGCTCCTTTTTATGGACACCCAGCCAGCTAGTAGCTATAAAATCCCTCTTTGTAGCTGTTCTCTAATTACTGTACCTGTAAAGGGTTAAAAAGTCTCACTGCTATGCATAGGTAAAAGGAAGTGAGTGGGCACCTGGCCAAAAGAGCCAATGGGAAGGCTAGAGCTTTTTAAAATTGAAACAAGACTTCCTTTTTGTGTCTGCTGTTGTTCTCCCAGGGAGAGGTAGACAGGGCAGAGCTATTCTATAAGAAGTTTGGGCCTGGTATGAAAAATCATCAGTATCGTACCTAGAAACTACTAATTTAAAACCCCAGATATGTAAGTAGATCAGGAAATGTCTAGGAAGACACGGTTAGGTTTATTTCTTTATGGCTTGTGGATTCCTCTATACTAACCCCAGGTGCTTTTGTTTTGCTTGTAACCTTAAAGATGGAGACCTCAAGAAAGCTATTCTTGATGCTTAATCCTTGTAGTTGGCTTTAGAAAAAAATCTAGCAATAGCTTGAGTTCCCAGATGTGCAGGGATTGTTTGTTTATTTTTTGGTTAATAAAATTTACCTTTTTAAAAAGTAGAATAGGATTTTTGTGTCTTAAGAGGTTTGTGCACATGTTGTTTAATTAGCTGGTGGCAACCGCTGATTTTTTTTTTTTTTTAATTTCTCAGCTCTTCCCCGGAGGGGCTGGGGTGAAGGGCTTGAGGGTACCCCACAGGAAGGAATTCCCAAGTGTGCCTTCCGGAATTCTCAAAGGGGTTCTGCACTTGTGTGGTGGCAGCATCTACCAATCCAAGGTCAGAGAAAAACTGTAACCTTGGGAATTTAATACAAGCCTGGAGTGGTCAGTATTAATTTTTAGAATCTTTGCGGGCCCCCACCTTCTGCACTCGAAGTGCCAGAGTGGGGAATCAGCCTTGACAGGGAGAAATGGGGGCAAGAGGCTGACTCTCCCAGCAGTGGGGAGAGATACCTGGGGCAGAGAGATACCTGGGGCAGAGTGGCTCAGACCAATATGGAGAGGTGGGGCACAGACCCTCCCATCCAAGGAAGGATAGGTGGGAGAAGTAGTTGGGGTCTGGGCCCTGCCTTCTATAAGCAGGTCCTTGGGGAAGCTCTGGGACCAGGACCGTGGGTTCTTCATTTACTGAAGTAATTCCATAGCAAGAGGAACTGCTCCTTTCCTAGTTAGAAGAAGTTTTCCCTGCAAATTCTTGGCTTTTTCCCCCAGAACCAATCCGACCCTACTTGTTGCACAGCTTCCAAGACCTGACTATAAGATGCATGGTCCAAAGCTCAGGATATTGGGAGAAGGAATAGCAGAAGAGAAAAAAAGAGGTCACAAGCACCAGAGAGGACAACAGCATCAGAGGTTTCGGCCAGCAGGAGCATCGGGGGATCAGGGAGTGTGGTCAGGAGTAGAAGGGGAAAATGGCACTGACGGATGATAGGGAGCAGAGGCACTTGGAGGTGATTGGGTCAGGAATGGTTGCAGTGTGTTCTGAGGCAGCCCTGGGTAGCAGCTCTCTCCTGGGTTGGGTTCTGGTTCTTCTTTGAATAGCTTGGGTCTCAGCAGCTGATGTGGGGAGGACAGGCTGTTGTAATATTTAACAGGTGTAATTTTTAAGGAGATATCCATTATCATATTAATTCTCCTGCCTACTTCAGCCAAAAAGGATTGTATCCTGGAACAATCCCAAAACATGTGAGCTGAGGTGACTTTAGGGAACCCACATCTCCAGTAGCAGTCAGTTTTGGCAAGGTTCATGCCAGTGTGAATGAAATCAGCTTTCTGGTGAAGCAGCTTTAATCATAGATCAATAGCAGAGTTTTTAATGTTTTGCAAGACACTCCCCATTTGCTAGGGTTCCAGTGTATACACAAATCATTGTTCTAGGCCTGCAGGAAATCTAAATTAGGGAGGATCTTATGAGCCAGGAAGTTGTAACAAGCTATAGCTAGTTGGGTGAACATACGGTGCTCTCTCCACATTAACAACAATGCTTGGCACAGCTACTTGGCTGACCTGGCACCTAAAAATTGGGTATCATTTCAGAGAAGAGGGACCTCTGACAAATTTGAAAAGATTTGGTCTGACTTTTTAGAAATCTTTGATTTCTAGCAAATGGAAACTGAGATGTTGCTCTCCTTTCCCCTCCCTGATCCATTCCTTCCTTTCCTTTTCCTCCCTTTCCATTCCTTTATTTTTGTCTTTTTTGTTCTCCAGTGATTTTTTGGAAACAAATTATCAAACAACCCTCCCTCACTCCCAAACAAACTGTTGCTCCCTACTTCAAGAAGAAAGGGGAGCAAGTAGGAGACACTGAAGGTGGGGAGAAGCAGCCACTTATTTTCCTCTGGCCTCCCAACTTATCCCCTTAAAAAGCCAACCCTATTCCTTTTGCTGCCAAGTTCTCCCCACAACTGTGCATGAAATCATAGTTGCTATGTAGGACAGTATGGCATTAAAGTAAAATGCGGCAGTGTCATGCAAGAGATGTGACGCTTGGCAGACCACTCCAAGTATCCACAACTTGTTATGAAGAGTCTTGCTTATTGTGTTTCAGTGAGCTAATTGCAAGCATTTGTGGGTGTAATCTCCCTCATTCCAGTAGACTCAGCTGGCTGTCACTAGAGTTCAGAGTGTGTGCATGTAGGCCTTTCCCTACACTCCTATGATAAAACCCCACACACAAAGGAGAAAGAGGACCTAGAAAACTCTGCTTGGTAAGTTCACTGTTTAGTACCAAATTATCCTTGTTTTATGCAAGTTTGATGTCCCCCCTCACTTCTCTTGTTGAAAATTATTTGCATCAGAAATACCGAATAATCAAAGGGAGGTTATAGAAAGACATGTTTACTCTAAAGGAATGAATAGCATAGCATTTGAAGTTTTCTTGATTAATAAATGTTTCCCACATTTGGACTTTGGCTGGTTGAAAGGTGGGGTCCCTTCCCTCCCTGAGTGCTTGCAACATACTATAGAGATAGGACAGCACACAGCCAAAGTTAATACTGTATTAATTTCTGTTACAAGTATTCTGGTTTGGGAGAGGAATATCATGCTGGGTAACTGCTCTCCAGACCAGGACCCTTCTGCCCCAATATATCTTCGTCCCCCAATTCACAGAGGCTTGACTGGGTAGGGGCTATAAAGGGAGGAAGGGAGCATGTCCCAGAGCTGCTAGTTTTGCTTTACACACATACCCAGTGCATGATATCAGTGCATTAATGGACAGAAGCTTGCAGTCCTCCATGTTATCCGTTGCGTAAAAATCAGCACTGAAAAAAAAAGTGTGTGATACCTATGGGATGAGCCAGTTGGTCTTATTTTCTATGTGTTAGCTTTGTTCTCGAGTGTTTTCTGGAACAGTTGTTTCATTTTGCAGAAATGTTTGAAATGTTGTTTTATAATTTGCAAACAGCAATTTTTTCAACCATTATAGTGCTTTGGTTGTTTGAAACATGTCCAGGAAAGGTTGATTGTAGTACTGCATGGACACACAATTATGTTGACATGTTCCATGGAAGTTTTGATTAGGAGACTGGAATTGCAGTAAATCTCATGGCCTCTGACTGTGCATCAGCTGTAGCAATTATAGAATTCAAAGAAATAAAGCACTTATATTTATATGGCTAAGTTGCATAAAAGCAGAAAAACACTTAAGGGGATGGGGCTATTGTACAGATACTATGAAAGCATTGGGTTTCAGAGAGAGTCTGACATTGCTGGGTGTCATTACTCTGTTCTCCTTAGTGACAAGATTTTACGGTTTACACTTGGTAATCCATTTTCCTCACTCTTCTGACTACTGGAGGCTTTCGCTATTTCACATGTATAGACAATCAACACAGCTGAAGGTAATGGAAAAGTGGCATAACATGGGTTGTACTGTATTTGTGCATCATCTTGGTGTCCCATTTTGCAAGGTGCTGAATTCTGGAAGTGCTGAGTGCCTTCAATTGACTTCAGTCCAATGGGAGTTGAAGACACTCAGCACTTCCAGGAGTTGCTGTTCAGCACCTTGCAAGATCAGACCCTTATTTGTCTATCAGTAATATTTTATACCATAAATAATTATCTATATAGCAGCTAGAGTACTGCCCAGTGACATCTTAAGGTAATACTGTTGGCTCATATGCAGTATTTCATAGTGAATGTTCCAAGGATAGGAAAACTACTTAAGCAGATTCTCAGCTACTGTAAATTGTCATAGCTCCACTGGACATTCATGAGCCAGGAAGATTTCTTCATTGTTCGGAGAGCTTCCTGAGAACACTATTAGCAATATAAATGTGGGTCAAAGTTGCTATCCCAAGCTCTCACTTAAACGTTAGGAGGAAATACTACTAATTTTTCCTCTTTGGCCTGAAGGGTTAGCTCAGTGCTCCACAAACTTTTTATGTCATGCCCACCCCTTATTTGTAATGTAATCTGATTTTGCACTACACACACACACAAACCCTCCCTCCCCCTCCCCCCCCCCCCCCCCCCCCGGGAATGGGGTCAGGAGCGGGAGTCAGAGCTGGACCTGGGAACCGTGGCCTGGAGCAGGGCCGGGAGCCAAAGCTGGGGCTGGAGCAGAGCTGAGGGCAGAGCGGGGTTGGGTGGCACTCCCTTCCCGCCCCTATGGAGGCTAGCCTGGACCTTGCCACGCCCCATTCTTCCGCAACCTCTTCAGGAGCACACTGTACAGTTCGGGGACTGCTGGGTTAGCTAATGTTTGGGGCCTCGCAGAGTTGTTTCTATTAGGGGGAAAAGCTGTTGATAAGAGTTGCGTATTTCTTTGGTGCAATCTTGTTTTTTGTACCAAGTCCTGTTTCTTTGAATACAGTAGAAGCAAACAACAGCAGTCAGTTTCCTTTCTCACCATTTCCAAGTCTACCCTTCCAGTGCTTTCTGTGGCCCCAAGGAGTTCAGTCTCTGTTCCCTCAAAGGGCCATGCTGTCCACTGGCTTCCTGCTTCTCATACAGCTACAGTCAATCCTAGGGTTGCCAACCCTCCAGGATTGGCCTGGAGTCTCCAGGAATTAAAGATAAGTCTTTAATTAAAGACTATACAAAGAAACCTCCAGGAATATGTCCAACCAAAACTGGCATCCCTAGTCAATCGCCTGCATTTGCAATCTGCTCCAGGCAAAGCCCTTCAGACCACACAAGTTCTCTCTCCTCAGGCTTTGCCATGTGGCCCAGTTGCTTAGTCTGAAGCCTCCTGTTGTTCCCAGCTATCATTATATAAAGAATCTGAATTGTAACTTCCATGTAGCCTGAAAGAGATTTCCTGAGCACAGCCATCATCTTAAACAAAGAAGGTCCGTGATTAATGGCAGCCATTAACACCTTTTAGCACAACAATACATTTAGGATCTGATTCTTCTTTGACACCCATTGGTGGGATAATCATATGCTTAAAGTTAGGCATGCAATTAAATACCTTGCTGAGTGGGAGCTTAATTTATGCAAGAACAAAAATATGAACGAGCATATCTTGACAGAGATTCTTTCTGAAAGGGTTCATGTTCTCAAGTGCATTTCTTTCTGCTCCATCTCCACCTTTCACAGGAAACATCTTTGCATGACTTTCAGCTAGACCAGTAATAAATAAAAAGGTTTGTAATAAATAAAAATAAAGGTTGAACATATGCTGTGAAATAAAAAAACATGTACACAGTATTTCTGTTAATAATTTTAAATTCCATGCAGCATTTGTGCCTGTTTTGTTACAGGACAGGACATAAAAGTCTCCAGTGATCTAAGAAAATAGTAAGAGTTGGTACACCCAGGTAAAAATCAATCGATGGAGTTCTGGACATTAACTCTTTTTTTCTTTTGTTTAGTAATTTTTCCTATGGGAACTAGACAGATTGAAATTCCTTGAAGATGAAAAAGTGGATTTTTATTTTCCCAAAGAAAAGTTTCATACTGTGATCTGGAGGGAAATACCTCCCGTAGTCCTTATGGGACTCAAGAGGGGTGAAGGGGCATGGAAAATACTGAGTTTGCAAATTACAAAGTGAAGCAAAAATTCCCTTCCTGACTTAGCCCCTCCCACACAAGGTTTGCTCTTTGATGTGAGATATTACAATGTGTACTTTTATATAAATGTGTATATTCCCATCCTAAATTTTAAAGAATCTATCAAGATGGCTGGGTAGGTGCGTAGATAGCCTTTATCTCAAGCTTCTAGAAGAAGACAGTGGAGAGGGTCTGGAAAGTTTAAAAAACTAAAAAGAAAGAAAAGGAGTAGTTTTGGCACCTTAGAGACTAACAAATTTATTTGAGCATAAGCTTTCGTGAGCTACAGCTCCTTTTCTTTTTGCGAATACAGACTGACACGGCTGCTACTCTGAAACCTGTAAAAAGAAAAAGTTGTCACAGGGCCCAGAATGCCATTGAATACCAGAGAGAAAAAGTGGGTGAGGTAATATCTTTTATTGGACCAGCTTGTGTTGGTGAGAGACAAGCTTTCAAGCTACACAGAGCTCTTCTTCAGAGGGGAAAGCAGCTGGGAGGAAGGTTGTTAGTGGGTTATAGATTGTTGTAATAAGCCATAAATCCAGTGTCTCTGTTCAGTGCATGATTTTTAGTGTCCAGCAGAGTTATGAATTTACATTCCCTGAGTCATTTTTTGAAAGTGTTGTGCAGGGTTCAGATCTACCAGTCCAGCAAAGCTATGAGTTGTACTGCACAAGATTGACACTAAAAAAACTGACCCTTTAAACTGCCATCTCATTGTTTACCAGTATCAGAGAAGCACATAAAGAGAAGACAGCTTCAGAGACAGCCTAGACAAGCACAGGGTGTGGCTTTGAGAAAAAGCTTTTGGATCTGGCACTGGATAAAAGAGATTTGGGGCTGTGAGCAAGGAAGACATCTCCTGATTGGCTCCTCCTGTGTTCAGGGAAACAGGACTCGTTACATTCTTGTAAATGTACAAGATTGTACAAGAGCTACCTGGCTCCATCAATTTCTTCTCCCAACTGGAACAACCTGTAAGGCCCAGAATTTTTGGCTAGCTGCTCAGGGTGAGAAAGGGGTAAAAGGAGCTTTATCACTGACTGCAATGGACTCAGGACATGATCCAGCATTATTACTTTTAGGGGGTAATGTGTAGAGATGCAACCAACCTAATGCTAATATGTTTAGCAACGTATATTTGTCTTTAGATTTGTACCTGATAAAAATTGACCTTGTATTAAAAACCTGCATGGAAAGTCGTCATTAACTTAAAATACACTTTGTTTCAAAAAATGATGATGATGATGATGATTGTTTTAAATAGATTCCTCTCAAACTTTACTAATACAAAGTGCACAGTATATCACAATGGCTCTATTTTTCTATGTTGACCTTTTCAGATCTTTAGGGCTTAAACAGAGCTTTTGGTTACATTCTTCAACGTTTTATTTCTTCTTAATTATAAGTACTGTAGCAGTTACTCGAGATTAAAAAGAACAATATTTATACAAAAAAAATTCAAAGCTAAGATTAAACATTTTAAAGCCATAAAACATGTGGAAATGTGGAGCTAAAGGGATACACGTCAACTTGAAATCTAGCTAAACATAACAACTTAAAGTAGTTTCAGGAATTAAATCTACTTCTGATGACTCTGCTTTACAATCACATTTTCAATTTTATTTAATGCTTTTTTTCTCACCGGTAGCTGTGTGAAAGGCCCTCATATATTCAGTTTGTCAAATGGAAATGGCAACCACTCATTTTGAAATCAGAAATAATTTATATAGGACCCAAATCTGCCATGACCTCCTGCACAGAACCTCTTTGAAGACCTCTTTTATTAGTTTTCTTGCACATCTTTCACTTCTAGCTTTTAGCATTTGAAAAGTTTGGTAGGTGCTATTAACAAAGAGTGTGAAATCCAATGGCTGTGATTTTATGTGTTGCCTGGAGGCATCTGCCTGTTTCTTGGTGTGTTGAAGGCAAGGGAGCTGCTCATGGCAAACTGACAACACAGATCTGCTCTGAAAAGTGATTCTAAAAATGACATCCCGGAGTTCAGTAAATAAATGTGCCCAGTCTACAAGTGAAATGTTTATTATTTTTCGGAACCTTAGTTTGTCCTGTGGGAATCAGATCGGTTTCTTTCTTTCTCACACATTACTTGTAATAAAGGTTCTGCAAACCATTTTATGCCCCCAGTGACACCTCAGCAAACATATTGTCTTCAGTAAGTTTGCACAGTGTAACTGACTGTAGTTAACAAGCCTGTAGATGCTGCCCAAGGAGAAATAGAATTCTGCTATATCTGTTCTAGCTGGGTGAGATCTGCAGGCTTCACAAAAATTAAAGCAATAAACAAATATTTTACTGGAGAGAGAGAGATGTCAACAGACAGCATAATATGCAGAAGAAAACGTAGGAAGAGGCAATGACCTCCTCCTCTTTTGTAATATGGATAAACTATTTAGTACCTCTCCTTAGATTCAATCCATGGTTGTTCAAAGAAACGGGTAAATTTCTATCCCAATGGAGGGGAAGAGGGGAAAAAATAGTTTTACCATTCAGTGAGGGAGGCTTCAGGATTTCTCCCTCAGAATTCAGCTGCGTACGGCAGGGAAGAAATATGGTGTAATTGTTTGCATAGTATAGAACAGGAGAGGTTATTTACATGAATTGTACATGTGTTGGGGTGTGTGTTTTTGTTTTTTTTTTGTTAAATTATTCATTAGAGTGTGTTTGGCTTTGTTGCTTTAACGTACAGGCTAAATATAGGAGAACATATGTATAGGAATGACCCCTCAATCTCTTTGAGGGGAACAGTGTCTTAAGAGGGAATTAAACAAATGCCTCTATCTGTGAAAATCCTTAACAATATGAAAAGATGTATACTTCAGCAATAGCTGTACTTCCTGAAATGAAATGAACAAAAATGTGGTATGATATAATAATGGAGAGGGGTCAGTTCAACCACAGGAAAAAATATAAGTATAGACTCAAAAGAGTTAAGAAAAAGGGCAGCACATAGTTAGGATAAACAGATCCAAAATTGCAGCCCTGGATCTGATCAGTTCTGAACTTGAAGGAAGCTTAGAATCTGATTTCAATAGACTGATGTTGGGGAGTAAGTAGCTTCTTGCAGGTACTGGCCTGTAATAGTTAGCAGAGCTTATAATGACCTTTCAGACTGGTAAGCAGGAACGACCTCTTATTCAGATACAGTCTGCAAAACTTCTAAAATGTGATAAGGTCTTTTAGGTAAACTGTAGGCCTCTGTGCTATGCTTCAGTTTTGGACATGAGTGATAATGTACCCAGGAGACCCTTGTTAAAAATTCCACCACCAAATTGATGCAAGATTTATATGAATCTCTGCTGCTGGATTCTCCCTCTCTTCTGATAATTACTAAATCATCCCTGCTGAAGATGATTATCCACTGGGTATTATAAAATACTTTTGAAAAGCAATCTTTTTTTATTTTTTTTTGCTTTTGCAGTGCATTAGATTGCTCCAATAGCAGTTTGAACAAAGTTTCTAGCTGCTAAGTATAATAAGTGTGCACTTAGGATAAATGCTGAAGCAACTGAAAAACATATAAAGAATACATGTGTAGGGCAAGATTATCAGCAGGTGTAAATCAGCATAGCTCCATTTAAATCAATGGATTTACACTGATTTACACCAGCTGAGAATCTAGCTCAGTGAGTTACTATCACACCCTAATTTAGCAAAAGATGTTTTACCTTTCTTCAAATGAGTACTTTGGGCCAATTCTACTCCTGCTTAGGGCCTGATCCATTGACTTCCTAGGGTTTTGGTGCTGACCCATAAACCTTTGTGAACCCAGTAACTTTAAATTAGCAAGAGGAGAATTCAGTCTTTCCCTCTGGACATATGAATAATAATATGTAGCTTTTATATAGTACATTTCATCCTCAGTCCTGCAGTTCTTGCACACACAAGCTCTATGTGACTTGTAGCCCTTGCACACCAAAACTGCTGTCACCAGGGACAGCTGGGCCCAACCTTAGTAGTAGCACGTAAAAGAAAAGAAGCAAACCAGGAAGTATGCAGATTCCTCTGAAAGTCTGAAAAATAGGAGAATTTGTTATTTATTTGTATTCCACTTGTGCCCTGTGGCCCCAGTGAGTATCAGAAACCCCATGTGCTAGGTGCTGTACAAACCCATCATATAGCATTAGAAGTAGCATTGACTATCAAGTGAGATTAAATATACATGTAGTGCAGTCACTAATGCTGCTTTTTGGGAAGTAAAGGAAAAGAATATTAATTTAGAATAGAAATAAAGACAGAGAGGTCCCAAGCATATGGAGAAGTTTACTGAAATTGTTTGTGCCCGGAGTACTCTCCAATTAGATCATGCTGAAATTGTTTTGAGACTAAAACCAAATAATAGTACAAGTGAAGTAAATGACAAGTCATTCATTTAAATGGGCTGTACTAAGATTCAACCTTACCTATTTTCCATTTAAGTCCCTCAAGAAATATTACATGTCTGTTTCTATTTGATCATATTAAGAAGAGATACAAGTGTCTTTCCATGTGCTGCAGTATAAATACACCATTGTAAAATAGGGGAAGAAAGTCTTTGGTCAACAAACTATTTCTGTGGCTCAAACTTGCAGTTCTTCCACAAAACTCCCATTAATTGCCATCGGAGTTTGTGCTGAATAGATTAAAGTTAAGTAGAGTAGGATGAAGTGCCTGGCTGCTTCTAATTCCAATATAATAAACATAACATCCCCAAATAGTAGGGAATAACCACTAGTGTGATTATTTTAAATCCCTTTTTGTATACATGTAACAGTATCTATAATTCAAAATGAAAAAAATACATATATAATTTTTTTTTTCGTTTCGACAGGCCTAGTCTCTGCTAATTCTTATCTTCAGTGTTTCACAGTGAGGAACTAAAACAATGCCCTTAAGAAAATATGTTTTGGTATTAAAAATACTTCAAATGTTCATTAGCAAATCATGTTTTGAGGTATTAGTTTGTTGATGTTGAAATCCGATAACCTACTTTGGGATTAAAACTGTCTTTTTCAATTATATGATCATTGATAGCATGCAAATAGGAAAGCTCCTTTCTAGACATTAATGATCTCATCTTTATTATAGATCATTTCCTACTCACAAGTTAGGTGAAAAGGTGTTTGTGTGTCCTCATTGTACTGTACTGGCTTTGCATATTTGGGAGTGGAAATGTTAGGAAAGATGAAGAGGATAGGAAAGTGGTTGTATGTAGCATGATACCCTTAATACAGCAATAAGAGTTCCCTGAAAAACTAGCCAGAGACTGGCACTAACATATTTAGTACAAAACAATGAGCAAGGATACATGAATGCATCCTTCATCAACCACACTGTGCATGACAGTGCAATGTAAAATGGAGATCAGATATTCAGTCCAGTCACTGGGCAGACGTTTGAAATCGTGTAGTTCTGGTTTGGTTGACCCAAGACAATTTTTTTTGTTTTGAATCTGCCCGAAACCAAAAGATCAGTTATTCACACAGCTCTGCTTATTTCCTTTTGCATTGACTTCACTACACTTTAATATCATGAGTTTTGAGTATGGTGAACTTGGAGAACTTTTTAAAAAGCAAAAACTAATGGGTTTCCCAAAGTAAGTGATCTCTACTGTAATGTTCCTCAGTTTCCTATCATCTGATTTCAACCCTCAGAAGGAAAATCTTGATTTGAAAGTACATTTAGATAGAGCAAATAAAACTTATTCCTGTGGGCTAGATTTTGTGATGCATGCATTTTGTTTTGCCACAGATTAATGCTCTTTTCCTTTTATACTCATGCACCCACTACATAATATAATACATCAGCAGCAGGAGGGTAAGACATTCTAGCTTTTTATTAACTGTAAATAATTCTTAAGCATACAGAGGATATGAAAGAATTTACTATCTTCTTATGGTCTGCTGCAGTGTGGTGGGCCAGAAAAAGTAAAGATAAACTTATCTTGTATTCAGTTCCTGGCAATAATTTTCTGTGTAAAGTTCCTCCATTTTTATAGAGAATGTATTTAAAACCAAAGAGCTAATATCTTACATTTATTGAATTGACTTTGATTTGTTAACTTCAACAAAACAAGAGCCATCCGGAGCACATAATCCAAAAGCATTCATAGGTTGTTGGGGTTTTTTTAGTATCACTGAAAAGGTTTAAGAGAAACAGCTATTTTATTTTGTGGGCTCTTCAAAAGGAAGAGAGAAAGGATGGTCTCGTGCAGAGGTCTTCAATCTCTGGGGTGTGCCCCCCAAGAGGGGTGCAGAGTAACATTGGGGGGGGGCATGGCTGAGCTCCACTCCTGGCACTGGCTGCCAGCCCCATGCCAGGGAATCTGCTCCCAGCCAGGGCTGCCGGCCCCGGAGTCCTGTTTGGCTACCCTGCACCCAGGGCTCTGTGCCCAGCTGTGGCTGCAGGCCTCAGACAACAGTCCACTCTTGCCCTTGCCCCCAGCTGTGGCCCCAGCCTTGGCTCCCTTACCCCTGTCCACGTCCCCTGCTCCCAGCTCCAGGGAGGGGCGGGAATGGACAGGGGTGAGAGGGAGTGCAAGGTAAAAAGTTTGGGGACCACTGGTCTAGTGGCTAAGGTGCTATCTTTGGAAGTGGGAATGTAGGTTCAATTCCCAACTCTGCTAGAGACTTCCTGTGTGACCTTAGGGTGTGATTCCATGAACTAAAAAGGAGGACCTAAGTCCTGTTTTTAGGCACCACTGCAATGCACAACGTTACCACTTAGCTGCCACCTAACCCTGTAGGCACCTGTTTCTGCCTCTGAGCATATACACTGATGCCTCACTCTAGGCAGCCAGATGCTTATCTCCTGCCTTAGCCTCAGAGCGATTCAGAAACTGGGGAAGATAGGCATTCATCCCCTTAAGTGGTGTAGAGGGGCCTGGCTGTGCTCAAAGGCTGCCTACCAGGTTGAGCCTTTTAGGTGAGTTCACACAAAACAGCTGCGGGGAGGAGGAGGCTGCTCTCCCTTACAACCCTTAGCCTAGTGGCTGGGTACTCACCCAGGGTGTAAAGAGACCACTGGTTCACATGTCCCCTCCTCCTGAGGGGGAAAAGGGATTTGAGCAGGGATCTGCCACCTCTCAGATGAGTGCCCTGAATTGCCATACCTAAGTTCCTTCATGGATCTGAGCCTTAGTCGCTCCGTGGCTCAGTTCTCCTCTTGTAAAATGAGGCTAATAGTACTTCCCAGCCTCACAGAATGAATCCTTCACTTCGACTTAACTCAGACTGTGACCTGAGAGACCCCAGACTGAGCTGACTTATAGATAACATTCCCACTTGGTGTACTCCTCGAAGATGCAATGTGACAGAACAAACCAGAGTCAGGAGAGGTAGAGTGAGGGGGTGATAGCAGCCACTTCCCCAGTATTTCAGCAATGAGGTCAAAGGCCATGGGTTCCCCCCCAGAAAGCACCTAACGGACTCCCAGGGCTTGCTGGCAAAAGGAAACCGTGATAAAACTAGATGATTTGCTAGGAAACAGGTTTCACCAGCTTTTACTTTGTTTTTGAGTTCTTATGAACTTGAAATTCCAGAAACTCCAGTTATACATCAGTATTTAAAATAGATTCCTTTATTGGAGTCATGAGCAAACTTTCATTATAGGGACATATCCGTGATAATCGGTTCAAGATGCAACTTGTTTGCAACATCACTGTAATTCAGTGGCAGAGTTTTCTCACATAATCCAACAACAAAGTGCATAGCAAGAGCTTCCCACAAGAATTCTAATAACAGGAAACTTTACGTAAACAAGCTACAAATGAAAAAGGGCTTTGGAGGGTCTCCATTTGTAGATGCATGGATGGGGCATGATAGACAAAGAGAGACTCTTAAAAGGGTCAGAGAATTTCAGCAGGGTAATGCACACGAATAATAATAAACCACCATTTTCTTATTTATGAATGACAGAATTCTTCTGTCTTACATCTACTCAGCAAAGTACCTTGTGTGGTGGCTAAATATTTAGAGTGGAATTTCCAAAGCATCTAAAGGAGTAGATCCTTTACTCCTATTAACTTTATATGGCAGATGCATGCCCTTGGGTGCTTTTGAAAATCCTCCCCTTAAATAATACACTCTTTTGCACTTTCTCTGGTGTAAATTAACCTTGTCAGTAAAGCTCTATTTATTATAGTGTACAAAGGTTGCTTTAAAGGAAGTTCTGCCTGGGCATTTCTGAAGGGCTATGTATCTATCTTTACTATATTGAGCAAGGAAAAGATGACATGCATCTGACACGCTGTTTATTGGTCTTGGGTCATGAAGTAAGACTGTGAGATGATTTTGTAAGAAAATTCTCAGAGAAATTCTTGCTGTGTGCAAAAGTGAAGGGACCTTTAGACTGTAGCTAGTAGGAAGTAATTTTAGATGCAATCAATGAATGGCCGAGACCATTTTGCATCTGTGCAAGAAGACCTGAGGGTGTGTGCTGATCTCTGAAAAACACACTACAGAATTAGGGACAATTTCTCCTTTCCTTATGGATTTTTGTTCCATGAATGCTGACCCTCTTTCTCTATTATCTGTAACTTAATTTTCTGTTTCTATTATTATGATGTAGTAGCATTAGGTTAAATTATAACCAAAGGACACACTAAGAGTGTTCTTCACTTGCAAATTATCCCAACAGCCAATAGGCTACAATGCATAATTTAATCATATAAAACATTTGTAATATGTATCTTTTCTTGCTTGCTATAACAATGGTTTTATGTTAATCAGCGGT
Source organism: Caretta caretta (assembly GCF_965140235.1). Lineage (NCBI taxonomy): Eukaryota > Metazoa > Chordata > Testudines > Cheloniidae > Caretta > Caretta caretta. Next base: position 47,081,729 of record NC_134216.1, on the reverse strand, counting down.
TTTCTAATGACAAAACATTCATGGAAACAAATTGCATGCCTAAGTATTTAAAGTTACTTTTGGTGATTTTGTTATGAAAACTGGACATATAAACTGGATAGTTGCAGTTTTAAATGACATACTTCCAATTCTTGGAAGTACAATATTTTTGGTAAATATGTTCTTTAAGTGTTTAAACAATCCAGACCAAGGGTGAAATTCTGATCCTATGGAAGTCAGTGGGAGTTTTGGTATCAGGAAGGATTTGTTTCCCGTTGGACCATATTGGTAGGAGCCCAGAGGGTTTTTCACCTTTCTCACCTGTCATAAATATAAAGGGAAGGGTAAACCCCTTTAAAATCCCTCCTGGCCAGAGGAAAAATCCTCTCACCTGTAAAGGGTTAAGAAGCTAAAGGTAACCTCGCTGGCACCTGACCAAAATGACCAATGAGGAGACAAGATACTTTCAAAAGCTGGGAGGAGGGAGAGAAACAAAGGGTCTGTGGCTGTCGGTACGCTGCTTTTGCCGGGGATAGAACAGGAATGGAGTCTTAGAACTTTTAGTAAGTAATCTAGCTAGATATGTGTTAGATTATGATTTCTTTAAATGGCTGAGAAAAGAACTGTGCTGAATAGAATGACTATTTCTGTCTGTGTGTCTTTTTTGTAACTTAAGGTTTTGCCTAGAGGGATTCTCTATGTTTTGTATCTAATTACGCTGTAAGGTATCTACCATCCTGATTTTACAGAGGTGATTCCTTTACTTCTATCTACTTCTATTTCTATTAAAAGTCTTCTTGTAAGAAAACTGAATGCTTTTTCATTGTTCTCAGATCCAAGGGTTTGGGTCTGTGGTCACCTATGCAAATTGGTGAGGATTTTTACCAAACCTTTCCCAGGAAGTGGGGTGCAAGGGTTGGGAGGATTTTGGGGGGAAAGACGTGTCCAAACTACGTTTCCCAGTAAACCCAGTTAGAGTTTGGTGGTGGCAGTAGATATTCCAAGGACAAAGGATAAAATTAATTTGTACCTTGGGGAAGTTTTAACCTAAGCTGGTAAAAGTAAGCTTAGGAGGTTTTCATGCAGGTCCCCACATCTGTACCCTAGAGTTCAGAGTGGGGGAGGAACCTTGACATCACCATATAGTGGAGACACGCTTTAGGCTAAAAGGAGTAAGAATAGGAACTTAATGCTAGGAGGTAATATAGGAATGTGTAGTTTAATTGCAGCTTGCAGCCAGTATCCAATATGGATAAAGGCTAAAAGGGCCAGCTCCCAGAGGTAAATGAGACCCGGGATATGGCTGAGAGACCTTTGTCCGTTAAGGAGAAGGGGAGACCTGATGTCTCTTGAGACTTGGTATCCTCTAACCCCCATGTGAGTTTATGGGAAGGGAGATAGGATTGAGAAATATGTTGAGTCCTAGAGGTTAGTCTGAAGAGGGATTACCCCATTCACAGATTAGATGGTGGGATCCCTGTAATCCCACACTGTAGTTTGTGAAATCCATTTATTTGTATCTGAATATTGGTGACATTATAGAAGAATTATTGGAAGACTTCTCGATTCATTCTAGGTTTGGGCACTAGCATCTGACCTCCCAGTGATCTGCCTCACGCTATCTATCCCTCTCCTTGCTGGGAATCCTCTACTATGGTGACCCACAAAAAGATACTTAAATCTCCCCAAAGTGAAGGGTTTGTCTACACATGTCTTTTTTTTTTTTTTTTAATTTTGAGCTAACTGATTGCCATATAACTTGTGGTAGTTTACCCTGATAAACCACACATACTGCTATCCTGGAACAAAGGCTTGGGGAGTGTCAGTGTTAACCTTTACAAATGTGTTCATTGCCTTGAGTTAATTAGCAATCAGTTAACTTGATGTAAAAAGGTCTAGTGTAGACAGGCCTGAAGTATCAGTAGAGATGGCCCCAAATCCAAACCAAGCTATGTCTACATTACAACGTTCAGTCGACACAAGTTACCTGGGTGTATAGCCGCTGACTTTTGTATAGTGCTCAGGTGCATGCACGCTTAGGTGCTTGGTCAGCCCTGCATGTACCCACTTAGGTCTTCCGTCCATCGAGAACAAGAACTGTTATGTTGTGCTAGCAGCAGAAGGTGAGGAGCAGACCCCAATGGTTGAGGAGGAGGAGAAGCCATTTGCCCCCCAAGGCTGGTAAGCTGATGGCCACCACACCTGAGAGGAGGAGACGTAGAGTGCTAGTGGTCAGGGAATCCCTTGTGAGGGGAACAGAGGCATCCATCTGCTGACCTGGCTTGATGTCCCAGAAGGTGTGCTGTCTGTCTGGAGCCCAAGTCGGAACAATTGTAGAAAGGTTGCCGAGACTCATCTGTCCCTCTGATCATTATATGCTCATCCATGTGGGCACTAATGATACTGCTAGATCTGACCCTTGAGTGACTAGAGGGCTCTAGGAGGTAGGGTGAAGGGATCTGCAGTGCAGTTGTCCATCCTCCTGGTTGAGGGTAAGGGCCCAGGCAGGGACATGCCCACCCTAGAGATGAATGCATAGCTGTGCAGATGTCAACGGGAGGGCTTCAGATTCCTCAACCATGGGATGCTGTTCTAGAAAGAAGGTCTTTGAGGAAGAGATGGGGTCCATCTGATCAAGAAGGGGAAGAGCATCTTCACACACAGACTCACCAACCCAGTGAGGAGGGTTTAAATTAGATTCAAAGGGGCAGGTGACAAAAGCCCACAGTAAGTATTAAAAAAGATGACCTTAACAGAGGGTTAGATATTGGGGGGCAGAGGAGACATGGAAAATTGCAATAGTCATAGCAAAAACAAGGAAAATAAGTAGGTGCATCTGCTCAACATCTTAGATGTCTATACACAAATGCAAGGAGCATGGGAAATAAACAGGAAGAACTGGAAGTATTAGTTCATAAGCTAAGTTATGACTTAATTGGCATTACAGAGACTAAGTGGGATAAGTCTCCAGACTGGAACATGGGTATAGAGGGGTTGTCATAAATATAAAGGGAAACCACCTTTCTGTATACAGTGCTATAAAATCCCTCCTGGCCAGAGGCAAAACCCTTTCACCTGTGAAAGGTTAAGAAGCTAAGATAACCTCACTGGCACCTGACCCAAAATGACCAATGAGGGGACAAGATACTTTCAAATCTGGAGGGCGGGGGGAGGGAACAAAGGGTTTTGGCTGTCTGTGGGATGCTTTTGCTGGGAACAGATCAGGAATGCAAGCCTTCCAACTCCTGTTAAGTTAGTAAGTAATCTAGCTAGAAAATGTGTTAGATTTTCTTTTGTTTAATGGCTGTTAAAATAAACTGTGCTGGATGGAATGTATATTTCTGTTTTTCTGTCTTTTTGTAACTTAAGGTTTTGCCTAGAGGGATTCTCTATGTTTTTGAATCTGATTACCCTGTAAGGTATTTACCATCCTGATTTTACAGAGGTGATTCTTTTACCTTTTTTTTAAATTAAAATTCTTCTTTTAAGAACCTGATTGATTTTTCATTTTTCTTAAGATCCAAGGATTTAGGTCTGTGTTCACCTGTACCAATTGGTGAGGATTATTATCAAGCCTTCCCCCGGAAAAGGGGTGTAGGGCTTGGGGGGATATTTTGTGGGAAGACGTCTCCAAGTGGTCTCCTTCCCTGTTCTCTATTTAAAACGCTTGGTGGTGGCAGCATACTGTTCAAGAGCGCAAGTCATCCTGATAGCCCCAGCCTGACCACACAAGCACTGGTTCACAATGCTCTTGAACCTGTCAGTAGAAACATCAATCCGACTACCTCAGGTTCCAGACCTGATATCCCAGGACCATGGTTGCCTCTGTCACCTGAACCTTGAGTCCCTTCATCTCATGGCCTGGAAGCTCCTTGGCTGAACCCCTCTGAGCTAGCATGCTCCAATTCTAGTTCAAGAAGTTTGGCAAGGCAAAGTTTGTACCTTGAGGAAGTTTTTAACCTAAGCTGGTAAGAATAAGCTTAGGGGGTCTTTTATGCAGGTCCCCACGTCTGTACCCTAGAATTCAGAGTGGGGAAGGAACCTTGACAGGGGTATATCTTGTTCAGGAAGGACAGGTAGGGTAAAAAGGGAGGAGGTGTTGCATTAGACTTCAAGAATGCATTTCTAGAACAAATAATAGAAATATCCAAAACACAAGACCTGGTGGTAATGCGGGACTTAAAACTACTCAGACATCTGTTGGAAAAGTAATATGGCAAAACACTCAATTTCCAATAGGTTATTAGAATATATTGGGGACAACTCTTAGCCCTGGTCTACACTAGGACTTTAGATCGAATTTAGCAGCGTTAAATCGATTTAAACCTGCACCCGTCCACACAATGAAGCCCTTTATTTCGACTTAAAGGGCTCTTAAAATCGATTTCCTTACTCCACCCCTGACAAGTGGATTAGCGCTTAAATCGACGTTGCCGGCTCGAATTTGGGGTACTGTGGACACAATTCGATGGTATTGGCCTCCGGGAGCTATCCCAGAGTGCTCCATTCTGACCGCTCTGGACAGCGCTCTCAACTCAGATGCACTGGCCAGGTAGACAGGAAAAGAACCGCGAACTTTTGAATCTCATTTCCTGTTTGGCCAGCGTGGCAAGCTGCAGGTGACCATGCAGAGCTCATCAGCAGAGGTGACCATGATGGAGTCCCAGAATCGCAAAAGAGCTCCAGCATGGACTGAACGGGAGGTACGGGATCTGATCGCTGTTTGGGGAGAGGAATCCGTGCTATCAGAACTCCGTTCCAGTTTTCGAAATGCCAAAACCTTTCTGAAAATCTCCCAGGGCATGAAGGACAGAGGCCATAACAGGGACCCGAAGCAGTGCCGCGTGAAACTGAAGGAGCTGAGGCAAGCCTACCAGAAAACCAGAGAGGCGAACGGCCGCTCTGGGTCAGAGCCCCAAACATGCCGCTTCTATGATGAGCTGCATGCCATTTTAGGGGGTTCAGCCACCACTACCCCAGCCGTGTTGTTTGACTCCTTCAATGGAGATGGAGGCAATACAGAAGTAGGTTTTGGGGACGAAGAAGATGATGATGAGGAGGTTGTAGATAGCTCACAGCAAGCAAGCGGAGAAACCGGTTTTCCCGACAGCCAGGAACTGTTTCTCACCCTAGACCTGGAGCCAGTACCCCCCGAACCCACCCAAGGCTGCCTCCTGGACTCAGCAGGCGGAGAAGGGACCTCTGGTGAGTGTACCTTTTAAAATGCTATACATGGTTTAAAAGCAAGCATGTGAAAGGATTACTTTGCCCTGGCATTTGCGGTTCTGCCTTTGCAAAAGGTTTCTGGGGAGGGCAGCCTTATTTCGTCCTTCATGGTAGGACACTTTACCACTCCAGGCCAGCAACACGTACTGGGGAATCACTGTAGAACAAAGCATTGCAGTGTATGTTTGCTGGCATTCAACCAAAATCCGTTCACGCGGTGGGAGGAGGCAAAATGCGACCTTGTAACGAAAGCACATGTGCTATGTATGTAATGTTAACTTTCAAGGTTTACCCTGAAAGAGTGTAGCCACTGTTTTATAAAATGTGTCTTTTTAAATACCGCTGTCCCTTTTTTTTTCTCCACCAGCTGCATGTGTTTCAATGATCACAGGATCTTCTCCTTCCCAGAGGCTAGTGAAGCTTAGAAAGAAAAAAAAACGCACTCGCGATGAAATGTTCTCCGAGCTCATGCTGTCCTCCCACACTGACAGAGCACAGACGAATGCGTGGAGGCAAATAATGTCAGAGTGCAGGAAAGCACAAAATGACCGGGAGGAGAGGTGGAGGGCTGAAGAGAGTAAGTGGCGGGCTGAAGAGAGTAAGTGGCGGGCTGAAGACAGGGCTGAAGCTCAAAGGTGGCGGCAGCGTGATGAGAGGAGGCAGGATTCAATGCTGAGGCTGCTGCAGGACCAAACCAGTATGCTCCAGTGTATGGTTGAGCTGCAGCAAAGGCAGCTGGAGCACAGACTGCCACTGCAGCCCCTCTGTAACCAACCGCCCTCCTCCCCAAGTTCCATAGCCTCCACACCCAGACGCCCAAGAACACGGTGGGGAGGCCTCCGGCCAACCAGCCACTCCCCCACAGAGGATTGCCCAAAAAAAAGAAGGCTGTCATTCAATAAATTTTAAAGTTGTAAACTTTTAAAGTGCTGTGCTTAAAGTGCTGTGTGGCATTTTCCTTCCCTCCTCCACCACCCCTCCTGGGATACCTTGGTAGTCATCCCCCTATTTGTGTGATGAATGAATAACGAATGCATGACTGTGAAGCAGCAATGACTTTATTGGCTCTGCAAGCAATGATTAAAGGGAGGAGGGGAGGGTGGTTAGCTTACAGGGAAGTAGAGTGAACCAAGGGGCGGGGGGGTTCATCAAGGAGAAACAAACAGAACTTTTACACCGTAGCCTGGCCAGTCATGAAACTGTTTTTCAAAGCTTCTCTGATGCGTACCGCGCCCTCCTGTGCTCTTCTAACCGCCCTGGTGTCTGGCTGCGCGTAACCAGCAGCCAGGCGATTTGCCTCAACCTCCCACCCTGCCATAAACGTCTCCCCCTTACTCTCACAGATATTGTGGAGCACACAGCAAGCAGTAATAACAGTGGGAATATTGGTTTCGCTGAGGTCTAAGCGAGTCAATAAACTGCGCCAGCGCGCCTTTAAACGTCCAAATGCACATTCTACCACCATTCTGCACTTGCTCAGCCTGTAGTTGAACAGCTCCTGACCACTGTCCAGGCTGCCTGTGTACGGCTTCATGAGCCATGGCATTAAGGGGTAGGCTGGGTCCCCAAGGATACATATAGGCATTTCAACATCCCCAACAGTTATTTTCTGGTCTGGGAATAAAGTCCCTTCCTGCAGCTTTTGAAACAGACCAGAGTTCCTGAAGATGCGAGCATCATGCACCTTTCCCGGCCATCCCACGTTGATGTTGGTGAAACGTCCCTTGTGATCCACCAGAGCTTGCAGCACTATTGAAAAGTACCCCTTGCGGTTTATGTACTCGGCGGCTTGGTGCTCCGGTGCCAAGATAGGGATATGGGTTCCATCTATAGCCCCACCACAGTTAGGGAATCCCATTGCAGCAAAGCCATCCACTATGACCTGCACATTTCCCAGGGTCACTACCCTTGATATCAGCAGATCTTTGATTGCGTGGGCTACTTGCATCACAGCAGCCCCCACAGTAGATTTGCCCACTCCAAATTGATTCCCAACTGACCGGTAGCTGTCTGGCGTTGCAAGCTTCCACAGGGCTATCGCCACTCGCTTCTCAACTGTGAGGGCTGCTCTCATCTTGGTATTCATGCGCTTCAGGACAGGGGAAAGCAAGTCACAAAGTTCCATGAAAGTGCCCTTACGCATGCGAAAGTTTCGTAGCCACTGGGAATCGTCCCAGACCTGCAACACTATGCGGTCCCACCAGTCTGTGCTTGTTTCCCGAGCCCAGAATCGGCGTTCCACAGCATGAACCTGCCCCATTAGCACCATGATGCATGCATTGTCAGGGCCCATGCTTTCAGAGAAATCTGTGTCCATGTCCTGATCACTCACGGGACCGCGCTGACGTCGCCTCCTCGCCCGGTATCGCGTTGCCATGTTCTGGTGCTGCATATACTGCTGAATAATGCGTGTGGTGGTTAATGTGCTCCTAATTGCCAAAGTGAGCTGAGCGGGCTCCATGCTTGCCGTGGTATGGCGTCCGCACAGAAAAAAGGCGCGGAACGATTGTCTGCCGTTGCTCTGACGGAGGGAGGGGCGACTGACGACACGGCTTACAGGGTTGGCTTCAGGGAGCTAAAATCAACAAAGGGGGTGCCTGTACATCAAGGAGTATTTCAGGCAGGACTGCACGGAGGGTTCCAATAAGAAATGGTGCACCTAAGTTATCGTTGTTATTGGAACAAGGAGGTTAGCCTGGCCTCTGATTGATACATGGCTAGATTTACCTCGCTGCACCTTCTCTGTGAGTGACTGCAGTGTGACCTAGAGGAATGAGTCCCCTAGACAGGGGAGGAGGCAAATGAGTACAAAACAAATCTGGTCTATTTCTTGTTTTGACCCACTCCATCTATCTTTTACATCTTTGGCTGGCAGCAGACGGTGCAGAAGGACTGCATGCCATCCACATCTCATGGCTGCTTGGCAGAAGATGGTACAGTACGCCTGCTAGCCATCCCCATCTCTTGCCTGCCTGGCAGAAGATGGTGCAATACGACTGCTAGCAATCCTCATCTCTTGCCTGCCTGGCAGAAGATGGTACAGTACGACTGCTAGCAGTCCGTATCGCCTGCCTGCTCACCATAAGACGGTTCAATAGGACTGACTGCAGGACTAAAGAGAATGACCTGGTCAAGTCACTCCAAATTTAGTCCCTGCGCCCATGTCTGCCCAGGCGCTCCCAGCCGACGCGGCCAGGAGCACCTCGGACACGATGAGGACGACTACCAATCGTATTGCACCGTCTGCTGCCAGAAGGCAAGGGGTTGCTGCTACTGTGCAGCAAAGCCGTACCGCGTCTGCCAGCACCCAGGAGACATAGGGTGACGGTTACCTGAGCGGGCTCCATGCTTGCTGTGGTATGGCGTCTGCACAGGTAACTCAGGAAAAAAGGCGCGAAATGATTGTCTGCCCTTGCTTTCACGGAGGGAGGGAGGGAACGGGGGCCTGACGACACGTACCCAGAACCACCCGCGACAATGTTTTAGCCCCATCAGAGCGCTCCATTGTGACTGCTCTGGACAGCACTCTCAGATGCCCGATTGTTTGCCATTGCTCTGACGCTGGGAGGGGCGCTTACAGGGTTGGCTTCAGGGAGCTAAAATCAACAAAGGGGGTGGCTTTACATCAAGGAGTATTTCAGGCAGGACTTCACAGAGGGTTCCAATAAGAAATGGTGCACCTAAGTTATTGTCCTTATTGGAGCAAGAAGGTTAGCCTGGCCTCTGATTGATACATGGCTAGATTTACCTCGCTGCATCTTGACTGCAGTGTGATCTAGAAGAATGAGTCCCCTAGACAGGGGAGGGGGGGGAAGCAAATGAGTACAAAACAAATCTGGTCTATTTCTTGTTTTGACCCACTCCATCTATCTTTTACATCTTTGGCTGGCAGCAGACGGACTGCATGCCATCCACATCTCATGACTGCTCGGCAGAAGATGGTACAGCACGACTGCTAGCAGTCCGTATCGCCTGCCCGCTCACCATAAGACGGTTCAATAGGACTGACTGCAGGACTAAAGAGAATGACCTGGTCAAGTCACTCCAAATTTAGTCCCTGTGCCCATGTCTGCCCAGGCGCTCCTGATCGACCTCACAGAGGCGACCAGGAGCACCTCAGACATGACGATGACGGCTACCAGTCGTACTGTACCGTCTGCTGCCACAAGGCAAGGGGTTGCTGCTACTGTGTAGCAATGCCGTACCGCGTCTGCCAGCACCCAGGAGACATAGGGTGACGGTTACCTGAGCGGGCTCCATGCTTGCCATGGTATGGCGTCTGCACAGGTAACTCAGGAAAAAAGGCGCGAAATGATTGTCTGCCCTTGCTTTCACGGGGGGAGGGAGGGAACGGGAGGCTGACGATATGTACCCAGAACCACCCGCGACAATGTTTTAGCCCCATCAGGCATTGGGATCTCAACCCAGAATTCCAATGGGCAGCGGAGACTGCGGGAACTGTGGGATAGCTACCCACAGTGCAACGCTCCGGAAGTCGACGCTTGCCTCGGTACTGTGGAAGCGCTCCGCCGAGTTAATGCACTTAATGCACTTAGAGCATTTACTGTGGGGACACACACACTCGAATTTATAAAACCGATTTCTAAAAAACCGACTTCTATAAATTCGACCTTATTCCGTAGTGTAGACATACCCTTAGTTACAGAAAGTGGAGGAAGTAACTAGGGGAATAGCCATTTTAAGCTTGATTCTGACAAACAGGAAGAAATCTTAAGGTGGAAGGCAATCTGGGTGAAAGAAATCATGAATAGTGATAGATTTCATGATTTTAAGAAAAGGAAGGGATGAGAGCAGCAAAAAAGTTGTTCAGGAGACCTGGCAGTTTCTTAAGGAAACAATTTGCAGCTGTGCCTTTAATATTATCACAATACAAAGAAAAGGTAAGAGGAATAGTAAGAGGACAAGATGAATGCATCAGGAGCTCCTTAATGACCTGAAAATCAAAAAGGAATCCTACAAAAAGTGGAAACATGGACACATTTCTTAGGAGGAGTACAAAAGAACCGTGCAAGCATGTAGGAACAAAATCAGAGAGGGTAAAGCACAAAACTTAGGAAGGGACATAAAGGCAATAAGAAGAGGTTCTTTAAATACACGTGGATCAAGAGAAAAACGAAGGAAAGTGTAGGGCCTCTTCTTAGTTGGGAAGAAATTGGGAAGGAGAGCTAATAACTGATGACTTCAAGAAAGCTGAAGTTTTTAACACTTTGCTTCAGTTCTCATTAAAACTGTTGGTTCTGAGCAGGTACTCAACACAGTATTAACAACAAGAAGGAATGAAGCCAAAATAGTAGAAGAACAAATTAAATAGTATTTAGATAAGTTAGATGGAGTCAAATCAGCAGAGCCTGATTAAATTCATCCTAGGGCAGGGGTTCTCAAACTGTGGTCTGTGGACCACCAGTGGTCCGTGAGCTCCATTCAGGTGGTCTGTGGATAGTTCCCTCTAAGGTGTGCGCCTGGGCGGCCGCATGCAAGAGAATGAAGGGCCACCCACCTAATTAGTGGAGCTGCCCAGGCTTGGCTCCACTAATTAGGTGCCTGGACCTGGAGAAGATGCACGGTGAGGTGGTGGCCTCGGGGGAAATAAGGGGTAGGTGGGAGGGGGCAGTGGGGTGAGAAAAGGGGGCGGGGAGAATTTGGGATGTGCAGGGCTGCAGTGGCCAGAGAAAGAGATGACTTTCCCCAGCTCCAGGGCTGTGGCTGCCAGGGAGAGACGGCCCTCCTTCCCAGCCTCAGCTCTGTGGCTGCTGTGGCGGGGGAGAGACCCCCCCTCCTTCCCAGCCCCAGCTCAGGGGCTGCTGCAGTGGGGGAGAGAGGGAGAGACCCCCCCCTTCCTTCCCAGCCCCAGCTCGGAGGATACCATGGCGGGGGAGAGAGGGCACATCCATTGCATTAGAAAGGTAAGACTACTGATATTAAAATATGAGTTGTGTGCTTTTATTTGTAGAACAAAAAAAACCCAATTATTATTAAGGTATTTTTTATGTAGCGCTTTTATTCAAAGCGCTTTACAATAGTTAGCTAACGGTACAAACAACATTTGGAAAAATCATTAAGTGGTCTGCCGAGACCCTCAGCAATTTTCAAGTGGTCCATGGAAAAAAAAAGTTTGAGAACCACTGTCCTAGGGTACTTAAAGAACTAGCTGAAGCAATCTCGAAACTATTAGCAATTATCTTTGAGATGTTCTGGAGGATGAATAAGGTTCCAGAAGACAGGAGAGAGGCAAATATAGTACCTATCTTTAAAAAGGGGAACAAAGAGGACCCGGAGAGTTATAAACTAGTCAGTCACCAGTAGTGATTCTGTGGGACACAGTCTACCATTTGCTCTGCTGGCCTCCTAAACAGCACCAAAGAAAGATTCAGCTACTGGTTGAGCAGGTGCAGAATGACTGTTGAATGTGCTTTTGGTAGACTGAAGAGATGCTGGTGCTGTTTACTCACTAAACTGCCTTGCTAAGATCCAAACATTCCCCTGGTTATAGTTGCATGTTGTGTATTACATAATATCTGTGAGGCAAAGGGGGGGAAACTCCAAGGCAGAGGGGTGAGGTGGACTGGCTGCTGAACATGAATAGCCAGGCACGAGGGCTGTTAGAAGAACCAGCCATAGAGCTATAAAGCTGAGGAAGGCTTTAAAAGACCATTTTACCAGTCAGCCACGGTAGTATTGTCTAATGCTTTTATGAAAGTGTCTCCTGTGTGTACAGACATTAAATATGAGTGGATCTTTGCCTCCTGCTATGAATTTTGTAATGCTTGGTGTTGTAAACTAATAAAGACACCCTGAGTTTCAAAATAGAATTTTATTGTGTGCAAAGAAACAGGCAACAAAATTAAAGTGCAAACAAACACACAAGGTTAAAAACCTCTCACCAGCATGGTAACAGGGTGAACCAGACTTTAAAACCCCAAGTAAAAGTGGAAGTAAACAGTGAACATTTATATTCATGTATCTAAAACCTAGTACAGCGTAATAGGCTGTGGCTACACATATACCACAGTTTGGTTTTCACAGGTTGGTGTATGTGTAGCTATGTTTCTCCTTGTCCCCCAGCATAGAGTGGCAGGGGTAAGGATGAACCTCATGATGCCACCTGGTGTGTTGAGGGCGTAGGGAGCCCTGACCATGGAGTTCTCCAAGGACTGGAAAAGCTGCTGAGTCCAGGGTCTTTGGGCATGTGGGTCAATAATGCTCTGCAACACCTGATTTTTTTTTGTTTGTTTTTTGCTGGAGCAAACCCCTGATATCCTAGTGCATTTCCCAGTGTTCCTCTCAGTCCTGCAGCAACTGCTGTCTCCATTCTTGGTCTTTCTTCATGGTCGTGTTCATATGGACCCTCCAAGCCCTGTGCTCGCAGCCTGAGGCATAGAGGATTGGAGGATCTCAAAGAACATATTATCCCTAGTCCTTTTCTTTCTCCTCCTGCTCAGAGTGAGACATTCAGCAGGCATGGAGGGGTCATCTCTCAAAGCCGCCCTTACAGAGGCTGCTGATTAAAACAGACAGATACACCATTAGCTTTATAGTCACAACGGAAAGTGAAAGATAAGTGTTAAAACTCCCTTATATTGTTCCCATAAATACTTTGAATAAGAAATGCTAATGGTCACCTCATTACAGCACGGCTCTGCAGGTTAAACTATGGTGAGTCCAACCTAGCCTGGAGGAGAGGAGTGGGGGTGATCTGCTGAGTGGCTTTAAATGCTGGGTGCCCCCCCCCAGGTATGAGTATAGGAAAAGTGCAGTGAATATTGGCAATATTTTCACAGGCAGTGGTGATTTTGGGTGTCACCCTCAGGACTGAGGCACAGAGGACCCAGCTGCTACTGGTGTCCTGAAGCCACCTGGGCCCATTTACTTCTAGCCATTTACTGTAGTGGTGGCAGACGAATTTATTGCTGAGTAATATGGGAAAGTCTCATTTAGCTGTGGGAGAAACAAGGTTGCCGTCCATAGAAATCTTCAGGGGGGGATTGCAGAGTATCTCCATGAAAACTTCATGGAGATCTGTCAAGATACTAAAAGGGACATCCCTACTGAAATAAACAAAGTACTCCACATATCCCCCCCGACCAAGCCCAACAAACCAAAGAATGGAAATTGGGACACACACTCGCCCTCTGTTTGTTCTACCTCTACCTGAGCACAGTGTTACCAAGGGTTTTGCTGAACCCAAAGCTCTTGGTAACCTTACTCTCTGTGAGGTGGTGGCAGGAAATAAATCAATGGGGACATGGCCATCGGTCAATAGATAGTTGATGCAAGCAGGCAAACAAGTGCTTTCACTCAAAGCTTCTACTTTATTTAGTCTCCAGCACTTACATACATCCGCAACTGGTCAGTAGAGCACCCCAAATTATGCCCAGATTCATATTTACCCAGGGTCTTGGAGGTCTTGAGTGGATAACTGTAGATGTCCAGTGGCCAGCTTTCTATCTGCAGGGGAATCTGAGAGGTGTTCAAGTGTCCACTGAGCTCAGATTTCTTCCTCTTTTATACCCAATTTGTTAGTATTACATAGCTTGTTCATCCAAAAAACCAAAAAAAAACCAAAACCCAACAACCTGCTAAGCAGACGTGTGGAGTTTTCCAGTTTATAGTTTTCTATCAGTTGTATTTCACATAGAAAGTCTGGTGATATTTAATTATTGCTATCTTGCAAAACCGCATGCTTCAGAAAAAACTCAAGTCAGGAGGGCACAGGATTGTTGTTTACTCCTTGTGGTCACTCACTTCCCTCTCCCCTCTTGGTCTGTTAGTTGTGCTAAGGCTGCTACAAAGGCCTCACAGCTGCTTCCAGCAATAAGCATAACAACTGGCATTCCAGTTGTGGGCAGTGGTTTAGGCATGTTACTGGGTTAACGAAATTTCCTCTTTACAACAGGTCACTGATCTGATGTGGATTGTGTAATCAGACTGCCAGACTGCTATTTTTGAATTTATTCCCTAACATTTTCCTTAATTATTTTCTATTAGGTTCTAATTATATGAGTAAAGTAAGCAATGAAAACTCAATGCCTGTGTTTTTTAAACTTTCAGATGAGATGGCCACCACTTTTAAATGGGGAAGAAGGGCTGGAGGGTAGAGGAACCAAGGGAGGGAAATGAGGTTTTGGGCAACAAAAAGGGGAAAAAAATATTATAATGAGTAATGCATGTACATACTTATCCAAGCTCCTTTCCCCTTCAGCAGCAGGCTCATCTGCACTCGCCTGATGGTACTGGCTTGACTCTTGGCTCACGGCAAGGTTTGAGTTCCCTGCTGTGTCTCCCCCCTCCTCTTCCTCACTGTTTACAGAAGGGGTCTCAACCTCTGGCCCCTGAGAAGTGTCCACAGGTGTACACAGGGTGCTGGTTGCGTCACAGACATGCATGGCATGCAGTTCATTATAAAAGGGGCAGGTCTATGGGGCAGCACCAGATTTCCTGTGCACTCCCTTGTCTTCAGGTATCCCTGGTGAAGTTCCTTTGCTGACTCTCAGCACTACAGCTCATCCCTGTCATGTGCTCATTTCACCATCCCCTGTGCAATCTGCTCGTAGATATTGATGTTTCTACTCTCCCCATAGGCCCCAGATCATATCAAGTAGCGCTTTGTGTGCAGGGAACTGACATGATCAGCTGCACACAACAAAGGTGCTCACCAAGCTGGGCAATCATAGAATCATATAATATCAGGGTTGGAAGGGACCTCAGGAGGTCATCTAGTACAACCCCTGCTCAAAGCAGGACCAATCCCCAGTTTTTGCGCAATCAGGAAAAGGCATTTCAAAAACAAGCAGAAGGGCTTAAAGGAGAAGGGGCGCTTCTGGTTTCTGTGACCCTCTGGGCAGTGAAGTTCAAAACTGTGACTGGAGTAGTTACTATCATGAGAACCGGGGCATTGTGGGACAGCAGCTGGAGGACTGTTAGGGTTGACACACATACTGCAGTGTCTACACTTGTAGTGTTTGACTTAAGTAGGTCAACCATGGCTCTACGTTTCTTGGGGAGCTGGGGTCATAGCGTTGCTGTAACAGGGTGCTTACGTCAATGGCAGACAAGTTTTGGTGTAGACACATGCACAGCTAGGTTATCATGAGTTGACTTATGTCAACCAAACTTTGTAGTGTCGACCAGGTCCCAGATACAAATATTCTTCTTCGAGTGCTTGCTCAGATCGATTCCAATTAGGTGTGCGCGTGCCGCCTGCACGACTGTCGGATAATTATTACCCTAGCAACACCGAGTGGTTTGGCTGTGGAGCCCCTTGGGGTGGCGCCTTCATGGCGTTGGATATATACCCCAGCCGACCTAGCGCCCCCTCAGTTCCTTCTTACCGCCCATGATGGTCGTTGGGACTGTGGAGCTTGGCTTTGCTACTCTCCACTCCCTAGCGTTCACCCTACAGTTTGTTCATAGTTTGTTGTTATAGATTAATAGTTGTAGTTCTAGTTATAGTATAGTAATTTGTAGTAGTGGGGGAGAAAGGGGTTTCCCCTCCTCCCCGTACTTGATGGGCTCATGCCCAAAGCTCCAGGCTTTAAGCCCTGCGGATCCTGCTCCAAGCTTATGCCAATGAGCGACCCCCCACGACTCTTGCCTGAAGTGTGTATGAGGGAATCTCACCAGCCAGAGAAATGCAGGATTTGCAAGAGCATTCGTCCCCAGACTAAGAAGGAGGGGGACTGTCGTTTGAGACAGCTCCTTATGGAGGCAGCTCTTAGTCCTCAGCCTCCAGTGGCGCGGCCAGACCCGGTGCCGAGTGCTTCGGTACGCAGCGCCCCGGCTTCAGCTACAGGAACAGTACTGCGGTCAGACTCTAATAGAGACCTGTGGCACCGAGGTTCCCCGGCACCGCAACCAACATCTTCAGTCCGGCACCGCTCGCACTCACCTGGTCAGAAGCGGCACCGGAAGCGGGAAAAGGCTGGCCCACCTCAGCAGACACCACCCTTTCCAGATGCGCCTGCAGAACCTCGTTCCGCAGCAGAGCACCCAGGCACACAGGTGACTGCCTTGGCACCGTTGACTCCAGCACCAAGAACGGAGCTATTGAGTCCGGTGCAACTGGACTCCACAACTCACAGCATGGTTGAGGTCCAGTTGCCATCTACCCCAGATACCTTTGCGGCAGCAAGGGATCTGATTGCCTTGACCGTATCAGCATCCCATCAACAGACCAAGGCACCTCCACCTATCCGTGTGGCACCATCCAGGGGCAAGCCGACTCTTATTCACCTGCCGGCACTGTCGGTTGAGCCTCGGTACCATTCCCTGCGTGGGACCTGAACCTGATCCTCTCCAAGCTTGCGGGGGCCCCGTTCAAGCCGTTGGCCACCTCCTATACCTCTCTTGGAAAACGGCTTTCCTCATTGCTATCACGTTGGCAAGGTGTGTATCCGAGCTCGGGGCTCTTACCTCAGAACTGCCATACACGATCTTCCATAAGGACAAGGTGCAGCTACAACCTCACCCAGCCTTTCTTCCCAATGTGGTATCGACCTTTCATATCAAGCAGGACATTTTCCTCCTGGGTTTTTACCCAAAACCGCACGCTACTCATCAGGAACAACGGCTACACTCCCCAGATTTTCGTAGGGGCCTGGCCTTCTACACTGAGTGTACAAAGCCATTCAGGAAAACGACCCAGTTCTTCAATGCGGTGGCAGAACGGATGAAGGGCCTCCTGGTCTCCTCCCAGCGGATCTCCTCTTGGATCACTTCCTGTATCCATATTTGCTATGATCTGGCCAGTGTTCCGACCCCACCCCTCACCGCTCACTCTAGAAGGGCCCAGGCATCATCGTCAGCTTTCCTGGCCCAGGTCCCAGTCCAGGAGAACTGCAGAGCCACTACTTGGTCTTCAGTACATACTTTTACCTCGCACTATGCCATTGTCCAACAAGCCAGAGACGATGTGGTGTTTGGTAGAGCGGTCCTACAATCCATGGTACTTCACTCCAACCCCACTGCCTAGGTAAGGCTTGGGAGTCACCTAATTGGAATCGATATGAGCAAGCACTCGAAGAAGGAAAGACGGTTAGTCACCTTTGTAACTGTTGTTCTTCGAGATGTGTTGCTCATATCCATTCTAAACCCACACTCCTTCCCCTCTGTCAGAGTAGCCGGCAATAAGGAACTGAGGGGGCTCTGTGTCGGCTGGGGTATATATCCAGCACCATGAAGGCGCCACTCCAGGGGGCTCCACAGCCGACTCACCAGGTGTTGCTAGGGTAAAAATTCTCCCATGGCCATGCACGCATACCTAATTGGAATGGATATGAGCAATATATCTCGAAGAACAACAGTTACAAAGGTGAGTAACCATCTTTATGCTATACGTTGATGTGGTTGGTGCCAGAAGTTGAATCTGAACAAAATCTACAATTTTGCAAGATCTCGTGATCTTTTTAACGAGCTGAATCAAACAACACGTCAATACCAGGGTGTGTGTGTGTGTATGTGTGTAAAAGGCCCCTGATCTTCAGGTTGTTCGAAGTCTGCATCCGAATTCTGAAACTCAGACCCATTTCTAATCTTTTTTTTCCATAATATATGAGCAGAAGCAGGTGTTTTCCCCTACCAGCATTTGATTTGTGTGTGAAGAATTAAAGGTATTATACACTGTCAAAACAATGACTGGGATTTAACTATGCAGACTCTTGTTAACTCTAGTGAGAGCAGCAATTGTAAAACCCTGTATATTGCTCTGAAAATTTAGAATCATCTAATGTGACAGCGTCTCTGTAAACAACAGTTGAAAACTTGATTACTCTGAATAATACAGTAAAAGGGCTGTGTCCTGTATCAGAGCCAGTTGGAGCCATGGAGTGATATTTCAGATTATTATAATTCAATGCCTGTTTAGGTTGCCGATCATATTTCATAAGTGGGATGAACACTGGGCCCCCTCTGAAAGTACCCCAGAGTGTTCTGGTTGATAATGTAAAACAACTCTAAAGCCAGCTTAATTGACCACCTGAAGATTTTCCCTGCCTTAGGAGAATCATTGTGTGACACAGGGCCATTGAAGTGGCCCTTCTCCTTCCTGGTCACTATCAAAGGGGCATGGCATCCCTGTGATTCACCAGAACAGCCCTGGAGCCTATGACAGCCAGAATAAACTAGAGCAGGTTTCAAGCTATTCTAATTTATGCTGGGGGTCAGACTCTGTAAATCAGTCCCAGGATCAGGAGAAAGCAAAGGCAGTTTAAAGCCTTTGTCTCTATACAAATGAACCCAATGACCACACCAAGAATGTCTCTTGTGGGTGTGATTTTCTTAGATGAAAAATATGGCCTTGTCCTGTAGTTTTTACTGAGGCAAAATTCCTGTTAGCTTCAAACTTCGCATTGAATTTAAACATTTTGGTTTAGAGAGATATAAAAAAAATCTGCTAAGTCATATTTGTGTTGTGTGTTATAATGCACATTGTCAAAGAAATTCTTTTTCAAATGTCTCTGTTCGTACTATGTGTTTTATTATAAAATACAAATCTAAAATACTTAATGAATATCACATCTAATACTGTTATTTACAGTCATTTGGTGATACTACAGAATTTTATCTGGCCTTTGTGAAATATGCTACATTTCATATGTGTACAGACAATAAGAGTTTTCTCTATGCAGAAGGAAAACCACCATATGAACTAATCAAATAATTTTGAAATAGGTCATCATGACCCAGTTCTAAAAAGCAGAAAATTCCAAGAGAGGTCAAGTTGAATTCAAGAGAAGGCTGAAAATGACTTATATAGACCTACAGTACTTTTCAAAGAATTTTCATACATTTGCCAGTCCAAATCTTGACCAGCACTTCATTACAGTGCATTTGGCTCATACTACACAATGGAAAATATTGTATTTTTTGTACATCCCTTTCACTAACTGCAGAGCCACCTTAAAGCATGTTAATGCCTAAAGGAGGAAAATTACATTATTTCTACTGGTAAATTGCAAGTTGGCTAACAAATACGAGACAAAATAACCAAGGGATAAATGGGTCAATGGGACTACTCTTGTGAGTAACTGCTCACCAAATGTGAGTAAAGAGCTCACAGTCTTGTAAAACTTCTTAAACACTGTCTAAAGTTTGCATATCTCAAATATTAACTGTAAACACTATTATCATTTTTAATTCATAATATACATTGATTGGAAAGATTTATCTCTGTTGCAACAAGGATTTTTTCTATCCACATAGAGAAATTATATTGTCATACTACTTCAAATTCTGCCATAATTTTCCATTTTTTTTCTATTGCACCTTTAGAATATAGATGTCAGGACCCCAGAATAATTATAATTGTTGTAATGGTTTTATATTGCAATGCTTTGTAGCTAGGAATGAATTTGGATGTCTGAATAGCTTTTTGCTGTTGATTTGTTCGTGTATATTTTTGTTAATGGGACCTGTACTTTTAAGAAAAGGTCATTCACTTGTAGAATTTCTGCAGAAGATACTGAGAACATCAGAATGGCCATACTGGGTCAAACCAATGGTCCATCTAGCCCAATATCCTGTCTTCTGACAGTGGCCAATGCCAGGTGCCTCTGAGGGAATGAACAGAACAGGCAGTCATCAAGTGATCCATCCCCTGTTGCCCATTCCCAGCTTCTGGTAGTCAGAGGCTAGGACACCCAGAGCATGTGGTTGCATCCCTGACCATCTTGGCTAATAACCATTGATGGACTTATCCTCCATGAACTTATCTAAATTCTTTTTTGAACTCCATTATAGTTTTGGCCTTCAAAACATCCCCTGGCAATAAATTTCACAGGTTGGCTCTGCGTTGAGAAGAAACCCTGCCTGAGTAAGCACCAGAATGTGAGGACTTAGCTTCATAATATTCTCTTTCAAGAAAACAAGCCTAATTTTTGAAGGTGTAGCAACCTTTTAGCTAATGTGAACATCTTGTTTTTCAAACCTTTGCCTTATTCCAGAGCAAGATTTCAAACAATATTGCCAAGAAAGAGATAATATACTGAGAATTTTGAAGCAGCCTATGAGATTTAGACAGATAATATGTTAATTTTAAAGACTGAAGACCTTGTTAACTAAAGACCAAGTATAACAAGGGAAGCAGCATTGCAAGTTTACCTATTGTGCCCTTCAAGAGATCAGCTGTACAATTTGGGAAGTGCTTGAGCCACCAACTTTGGATCTGTGCATGTGAGGCCTCAGCTGGAGTACCATGTCTAACTGTTTTAACAAGGATCTGAACAAATTGGAGACAGTCCAGAGGAGAGCAACAAAAATTAAAAGAGGTTTAGAAAATATGACCTATGAGGAAAAGTTGAAAGAATTGGTTATGTTTTAGTATAGAAAAGCGAAGGCTGAGGGGAGACACAACAGTTTTTAAATATGTAACAGGTTCTCAGAAAGATGGTGGTCATCAATTGTTTTTCCATGTCCACTGAGGGTAGGAAAAGAGGTAATCAGCTTAGTCTGTAGCAAAGGAGATTTAGGTTAGATATTAAGAAAAAAATACTAACTATAAAATTAGTTAAGCTCTGGCATAGGTTACTGAGGGGTGTGTGGAATCCCCATCATAAATTACTGTACTTGTTGCTTTTGACAAGGTGAAGTTTAACAAAAGCCAGAACTGTGGCTTTGTTGTGAGCCCCAAGGAAGGGGCAGCGTATTATTGATGTCCCTAGAATAGGTCTACACTTCGGGGGTGTTACTCTCAGTTTGAGGGGACATACTTGCGCTACCTCTGATTCTGCCAGACCACCGACAATAGAATGTAGGTGTGGGGGTGGGATGGGCTAGCAGCCTTGAGTATGATCGTGTCCGAGATTCCAGGAGTTCTATCCCAATGGCTTATCTACAAGAGGGACAAGATGGGCTCTTGCATTTAGTTATTTACGAAGCCAGTTACTTTGAGTACTATTTTTGCTTATATACTAAGAAAATTAATGACATCACTTGTTAATCACAATAAATTGCGCATCCTATTAGAGTTTCAGCTCTGTTTTGACATTAAAGAAAAACGTCTTCAATTTTATATAACCATTCTTCTGGTGCCAGAATTCTTCCCAGTCTATTCGTCTAGGAAGCTAACCTCAGTCATTTTGAACTAATTTAGAAGGAATGGCTTCTAATACACAAACAGAGAACAACAACTCCGATGTATTCAAAGCCTCTTACTGCAGGCCATATCCTGCCCTGTGATCTGGGCCTGCACTGGCTGGGAGGAGAGTGTTTAGTGAGCTTCTTCCCACAAAACACTTGTGCACTTATGCAGCAGCACAAGTTGATTCCAACCCAGTGCTCAAGAGGTTGCTGTGAGGGGGGGCACTCTGT
This sequence comes from Caretta caretta, assembly GCF_965140235.1. NCBI lineage: Eukaryota > Metazoa > Chordata > Testudines > Cheloniidae > Caretta > Caretta caretta. The sequence continues at coordinate 47,060,201 of NC_134216.1, read as the reverse complement.
TATGGCTGCTGGTGCTCTATAGCCTTACAGGAGCATGCTCTACCAGGTAGTGGGTATGATAAGCCACCAGTCCTTTCACTGCGCTTGCTAGCTTCTTTGTGGAGCAGAATATCCCTATCAGCCACCCCACAGACTGCCCCTCCCCCCTGTATTCTTATATAGAAGGCTGCCATAAAGCAGCTGTTTACACACGAGCGCTTGGGAGGGCTTCTGGAGATGCTCCAAACCCTAGTGGGAATGTGTCCAAACCAGGCTGAGGCTATGTCTAGGCATGTGCCTCCCTTGTGCATGATCTACATAGTCCTCTTTGAAGAGGGGGGTTACATGCTACACTTCTTTTTACAGCATGGGCCTTAAATAGCCTTATGAACTGGCTATAAACTCAACCAGAGCCCAAGTCTATGCCTCCTAACCCAAGCCCTGCTCCACAGACTTGACCTTGTCCATGAACAGGACCCAGCTCTATCTTAGCCTAGCTCACAAACTGTCAACAACTTCTTTTTATGCTTTCCAAGTGTATGAGTTAGCTTCAGTATTAACCCTAACACTGGCCCATGGACAGTCATAAATGCAAACCAGAGTAAATGATATAATGTAAATCCTGACCTTAAGAGGGGCCCATAAACCAGTTTCAAACTCAGTCTTAGCTCAGGCCCATGACTTGCAATATGTCAACCTTAGCCAAGGCCTACAAGCTGGTCCCAAATCCACAATCCAACCTTAATGTTATATCCAGCCTGGTCTTCCTCATCCTTGTGCATGAACTAGGTTGGGCTCGTAAGCCTGCCCCAATACTGGCTCTGTGCCAGAATGAACCCTTTCCTGAATACATGAACTTGTGCCATACCCAATCCTGATCGTGCCCCACAAATAGGCCCCCAACCAATATAATAACATAAAATGATCTATTGTGGTTTATTCAGTTCGTGCTTTCGTAACCATTTTGGGTTTCTGATTACGTTTTTCTTTCTGTAATTGTCAGCATATGTTTTATATTTCTCTTTGAATACATTTTCTGGATATGCCCTTTTTTAGAAGTATTATTCTTACCCTTGTGAACAACTGGCTTTGGCTTGGTTCCACAACATTATTACTGTTGACCATTACTTCATCCTCAGGAAGCCAGGGGTAACTATATAGCACAGCTCTCCACACTCAAGCCTATGGAGTGCTTAGAACACTTTTCCCCCTGCCATAGCTTTTTTGGATTTGACCCATTGAGATTTAGAATTATAAGAGAAAAGTGTCTATTGTCATCCATGTTTGCTGAGCACCTTTAAGTGATATACTAAGTAATATGACTAGCATATGTCAAATCTTGTCCTTCCTTTCTTTCTCTCTTCCTCTGACCAGGGGAAAAATTGCATCTGGCCATATATATTTACTAATTAATTTTTTATTGTAAGTATGATACACTATGTTTTTTTTTAATTAGGGAAAGCAAGCTCAAGCAGTGTGCCTTGCACTTGGAGTGAGTATAGAATGCAGCAGCGATGACATGACAGAATTCATTGTCTTTGAACAAATCTTTACAGCCTATCATGTGAATATGTTTCAAACACTTAAAAGGACCAAGTTTACCATTAATTCAAAAGCCCTTAACTTTTCCATTACCACTTTTGTGAGGCAAGTACATATTTTGGCAAGTGAATTTACTGCATACACATAGTAAAAATCCTACTGAAATAAGAATGCTAGGATCAGGGCTTACTACTCAAATACAATAGCCACTTTCAAAGTTTAATATCCCCACCACTTTGTATTTTTATATTACCAGAAGCAATTAGAGCAAATTTTGGATTAACAGTCTTGCTTAATTCCACTTCTAAAATACAAAGGTACAAAAATGCATTTAAAAGATGGGAACTTCCAGTTTTGTCTAATATTTTTTCAGTTTTATTGATCAGACTAATTTTTTTTAACAAAAATGAGTATTGAATTGAAACTTGTCAATTCAGTGATCAACTCTTACAAAGAGTTTTATGCTAAAAATGAAACAGACATGATTAAAATGGCACTTTTGTATGTTGTAATTAATGCTGCATGGGTTATAGGAAAAAGTTATTGGTTATTATATAAGGAAGCATCCTTGTGTACCACAAATAAAGGTTTTCTGCATGTTTTAATATTTAATTGGTAAAAAATATACACATTTGATAAATCCAAGGCAAGCAGAAGAAAATCTTTTCCTAGGATATCAAGAGAGCATAGATACTCTAAGAACAGTTTGACCATGTGACAGACCCAGAGGCTATTTGATATCTGCTAGAACAACTGCCTTTAGAACTCACCAAGCAGCCAGATGTTGTTGCTGGAATCTTCAAAAACTTGGCATCTGGGTCCTGGCATGCCCCAAGAGTGGCCCTGGGTGCCAGCCCCATTGTTGGAATAGATGCACAAGGAAAGGGGAGAGGCAGAAGACTGAGTAGATTCTTGGACTAGCTGTAACATACAACCTGCATGAATCAAATTTTGATTTTTTAACTATAAATGTTAAATATTTTAGGAAAACAGATGTGCTTCAATGTAAATATTTCTTGACAAATGTGCATTGTTGTCATAAATGTATTTTTAAATATAGTTTCCCTTTCAGGTTAATGGAGACATTCTTGTTCCAAGATTCTAGTATGGGTGTAGTAAAGTATAGACCAAACAGTGCCTGCTTTTTGCTGAACTTTTGGTAACAAAAGTGACTTTTATGTGTTTTGAACATTTGTGAAGTTTCCTGACTGAGTCTCATGACATTAGTCTCAATAAAACGGTCTTTGCACTTGAGATATAGGGGGAAATCCTAACTCCATTAAAGTCAAGGGGAGTTTTACCTTTAACTTCAACAGGGCCAGGATTTCACCCACACACTAGGGAGACTATGACACAGAGGCCCATTGCTGGTTCACTACTCTGTGTCAGCAACTCTTGTCAGGCCTGACAAACTTTTCACACCTAACACATTGCTGTCATACTGTTTATCCTACAAGTGTCTTGTAAGGTATCAAATGAAAGCCAGTGAAACACTGGTCACTAATATAATTGTGAAATGTATGTATTAACACTATATGAGGAATTATGGATAGTAACTGATATTCTACTTTAAGTCTATTACCAAATACAGGGAGAAACAGGTTTTCTTCCTCCAGACAGGAGGGAAGGAAGTTATTTTCCTGCCTCTAGTGTAAATTAAGCATTGGGAAACTAGCACACAGGAAGATGCATTTTTGTTTAAGTCAACAGGAAAAGCCAGATTGATGGGTGCAGAGACATGAAATTAGCATGGGACGGCACTTGAAATTTTCTTGTCTCTGGCATCAGAACAATGAGTTAAGGGGAGAGCTAATGAAAAGCAAAATGATATTTTGTTCTCCATTTACCAAGGAGACCACTGGTAGGGCATGAGGGAGTCATAAAAAATCTGGATCCTGATTTGATTGAAAATCAGTAAGCTCTCCAGAAAAAACTTTGAGTTTAAGAAAACTGCTTTAGCCAAAGGATTGTAGTTTGCTAAAGTTATGTTTAGTGCCTTAGTCCCCACATTATACTTTTGTTTTATTTGTAATCAGTTCTGTTTCCACTACCCTTAGTCAGTATCACTTTAAACTCTGTCTTTGTTAATAAGTTTCTCTTTGTTAGTCTCAGTGCTGAGATAATAGAGTGTGCCTTCTTAATGGCTTCAAGTAAGCTGTGCATACACTGCCTCTTTGGAGGCCACAGACTTGGTAATTACAAGTGTCCAGTGACAAGGGCGTGACATCACAGGGGGATGTGTCTAGGAAGTTCGGGAACTGGGGTACACCAAGTGTTAATCTGCAAGGCAAAGTAAAGTCGGGCAGAGCCCTGAGAAGTTTGTCCGGGCTATGGCACCAGCAAATCTCTCTCTCACTGGGTAAGGGGAGTAACATAGTAACCTACGGTTCTAGACACCACAGAAAATTGTCACAGAAGTAGTATATTGCTTGATAGTATTCATCACCATGTATTTTTGACAGGTTTCTACACCCCATTGAGGGCTTATGTCCTGCCTCCCGTTTCCGTTGGTGTCAAAAGTTTGGCGCCGTCAGCCATTTTGAAAAAAAATTGATTATTTTTTATGTTTGAATAGGGGAAATGTTGTGTGCTTGTGCTTTGATACATTTGGTTAATTGTTTAGAGAAAAAGGTTGAAAGAACAGAGAGAGAGGTTGAAAGAATAGAGAGAGAGAGCTTAAAGATTAAAAAAAGAAAGCTTTGGTTACGTTTATAGGAAAAAAGTAGAGAGAGGTTGTTTGGTTAGGTTTAGTAAGGAGAGAATTTTAAAGGCCTAGTTTGGCATGTTATTAAAGAATAGAAAGAGAACTTAAAGAAAAATAAAGATTTTTGTTTGTAAAGGGTTAGTTTGAAAGAATAGAGGCAAGTTATTAAAGAAAAGAGAGATTTTTGGTGAGGTTGAGTAAGAAGAGGTGTTCTTAAAGGACTAGTTTAGTATGTTATTAAAGAACAAACATTTTTGAGATTAATGTAAAAGGTGTATTAAATATAAGGATATGTTAATAAAAGAGTACTTAAAGAGTTAAATAAGAGAGAAACATATAAAAGAAACTGTTTAGTAAACACATGGTCAAAATATAAAGGTTGGTTAAGAAAGAATTATTTAAACTATTAAATATAAGGGTAGGTTAAGAAAAGAGCATTTTAAAACATTAAATAATAATGAAAAATAGGTTAAAAAAGAACACACATGGCAAAAAAGGGCATTTACTAAAGTAGAGACTGTTTAGTAAGCACATGGTAAAAAGTATAAAGGGAGGTTAATAGAAGAGCATTTAAACTATTAAATACAAGGGTAGGTTAAGAAAAGAGCATTTAAAAAGTTAAAAACAAGAGAAACCTATAAAGATAGGTTAAAAGAGAGAACAGGGCAAGGAAAGGGAAAAGAAAGCTTCTTTGCAAAGGGCAAAGATAGATAGCACGTAGTTGAGTCAGAAAGAGAGAGATCTTATCCTTCCAACTGTTCCTGGGGAAAGAGGCAACTTCCCAGGTTCACACCCCCTCAGGCTAGTTATCTCCACGTTTGGATTGGACCAATCAGATGCTGTTCTACATAGAGTACATTTTCCTGAACCAATCCTATAGTCCCAAGATTTTTAACCAAGAGCCATCTCCCTCCCTCCCATTTAACTGCCTTATTCTCATCTAAAAAAACCAGACCCCAAGCATCTTTCCTGCCGTGTAGCCCTTTTACATAGGTGCTTTAATAAAGGATAAAACCATAAGCCCTTAGTAACAAACCATTTTAAAAGTTTTCCCCTTTGTTTTAGACTAACGTTGGTTGTTTTTTAGTGAGGACAATTTAAAGCTGCAGCAAAGCCCCTGTTAGCAAAAACCGCGTCTGTGAGTCAGTTGATCAGAGATAAGAAGGCTGCTTCTTTCCCTACTTTTTAACAAATAGAGGTGAAAGTTATATTAAGTTTTGTAAAGGAATAAACACTTTAAAAGACAAACCTATATGAAGACCCACCCCTTTATTTACAGGTGTGTTTCAATAAAGTAGAGCATGCAGAAACACCCTAGGTTTAAAACCACAGGTCCTTAGTAACAGCCAGTTTTTATTCCCCTTATTCTGTAAACCAGTGGATCCGAGAGAAGAAGTTAGTTTCTTCCCCCACTTTTTCACAAATAGAGGTGAAAGTTATAAGTCTTGTAAAGGAATAAACACTTCAAAAGACAAGCCTATATGAAGACCAAAGCTCTTTATTTAACATTTTTACTTGTGTGTTTCAATTAAAAAAAAAAAAAGAGCATGCAGAAACACCCTAGAGTGAAAACCACAGAACCTTAGTAACAGCTAGTTTATATTCCCCTTATTCTGTAATCCAGTGGATCAGAGAGAAGTTTATTTTCCTCCCCATTTTTTAACAAATCCATCCAAAAGTTATATTAAGCTTTCATTTTCTTAGGCCTTTTAGATTTAACTATGAATTTTTCTGTTGCATTATCAGAATGTCTTTGTTTTCAAATGTTTGCAAACCATGTGCTGAGACAGAGGTACAAGCTCCTGTGTTTGTTTTGGGCCCAGAGATTTTATTAAAATAATACATCACAGACTGGAGCTGTGACTTTCTCTACATTTTAAAAACAGATAAAACTAATTAGGCTAGCCAGTGATCCATGCACTATAATCTGCCTTAGCAATGCTCTGGGGGTCAACCCTTCAGAGACGTCTTTCACAGAGACCCTTCACAGAGACGTCTTTCCTAACTTTTTAAACGCTGTTAAAGTTTTAACAAATGGTGAGATTGCATTGAAAGAGACTTTGTGAAAGTTATAACAAGTATTTTATTTCATTTACTGATTGTAAAAGACAAAAACCATGGCTTTGTGACTGCATGAAGCTCAGAGATAGGCTATCTGAAGAACACCCTTACCCCTGGACTTTCCCCCCATACTTTTAACACTTGCTAAATATGCAGTGTTTCATTATATAAAGGTTTTTTTTAACATTTAACATGAAAATACAGCATTGACTGAGATGTAACATAACATGACCTTTTTTTAAGGATATTCTGTATGCAGTGAGGCCTATTTGAAGCATTATGTTCGATTTTTTTAAAAGTTTTACATGAAAAAGCAGTATTGACTGAGCTGTAACAAAGCAAGGCCACTCTTAGGGATATTTTGTAGAAATGTAGTGAACTAAAAAGGCTTAAGATACTAGCCTATCCTTTTAAAAATAGTGTTTTTAAAGTACCAGAACAGCAATTGGGTAAGAATATGAAAACTGGCAATTAACAACAACAACAACAATTTACAAGACTGTTTTTTAAAGTTTGGATTTATACAAAAAACACAAGAAAAAATTAGCGTATGTAAAAACACTTTGCTGTTTTTTCCCAGAGATAAGGAGTCAGCCCCCCCCCCACACCTTTCCCCTCCTCTTCCTACTTCCCCCCACCCCCTTTCTTCTTTTCTAATATTTTTTAAAATCTAAACCAAGGACAAACACATTTTTAAAAAAGCCACAGTCACAGAGATCAGGCCAAGGGGGGTAAGAAAGCTGTCCTGAGTTTTAGGGGGAATGTTGATAACTCTTTTAGTGAAACAGTTTTGTAGGCAGCCATTCTGCGTTTGTTGTTATGCTTTAGCATGGGCAAGAGTTGGTCATTCGGAAGTACTTTCCCACCTTATGAGGTATTATCTCCCCCATCCTACGGCCTTTCAGAAATATTATCAAAAACAAACTTAAAGATACTTTGTAGCAGGGCCTGCAAAGCAACAGTTACAGTTTTGTTTATCATTATCTTGTCTAAACCCCTAGAGAATATTTTTTTTTGTTTTTATAAAACACTTTTATGCAAACTGTAACCCTAGATGTACAGCCTTAAATAATATGAAACAGTAGATGAGAGACCTGAGACATTATTAAAATCAGAGGGGCTTAGTTACAAATGCAGTGGTCCTGGTTCTGATATTGCTTACAGCAGTTTAACTCCACTGAGTTGACTGGAGTTAATCCTGATTTATACCAGTATATCTAATCAAGCCCATCTTATGTATGGGAAGTGTGGGAGTGTGTAAGAGTATGTCTCTATACAGCAAAATCTGAGCTAGCCTACTCAAGCTAGCTTGAATTAGCTAGCGCAGGTAACAATAACAATTAAGACAGGGCAGTACAAGCCTGGCATGGACCCTGTGTGTTGTACGCGGCTCATTAGCTTGCTCTGAAGATCACGTTGCGCTGTCTCCACTACTCCTGCTGCCTGCACTAGCTGGATTCACGGTAGCTCAAGTAGGCTAGCTGGTGCCCAGGTTTTGCTGTGTAGACATACCGTAAGAGCTTTGAAGGAGAGATTTGGTGAAAGGGTGGGGTTTTGTTCACTTCTGAATATGGTAAGGTTAGTGGACATTCAACTGGCTAGTGACTTTGCTATATATGCCGGTAGTAGAATAATTATGAAATCATCTGGTTATCAAAGTAAGACTTCTTGGCTTTGGCAACAGTTTTGTAACTGAGTTACTTTTATTTATTTAGATTCGTTTGAATTTCCTTTTATTTCTCTAGTATACTTTAACAATTACTACACTTGTAATGAATAACACATTTTACCAGTTCAGAAAACTATTTAGCACAATCAGATAATGTGTGACAAGAATATATCCAGTGCAAGGATGTATGTTATTTCTGTTGCGGGGTGGGCGGGTGGGCATTCTCTAGAGCAGTGGTTTTTAAAGGCATTAATACAGTGGTGTTCATATTAGCTGGGACTGGCAATGTCCTTTGGACTTTGGCATTAAGAGAACAATATAAAATCCACTTCTGTCTCTTTCTGAGGATGGCAGCATTAGCTCAGCTGTGCCACTCCATCTGTAGCATTCAGCAGAAGCCGTGAATCCAGCCATATAACTACAATAGAGTCTGATCATCATCCTGATGAAATTACACTGATCTAATTTGCACGCTGTGAAGACATTTGGCACTAGCAGGATCCGAGCCTTGACGTCTTCATTGGAACTAAAAGTACTCTAAGAAGTGACATTACATTTCATACTCTATTCTGCCAGACTGTGGCATTTTCTCCTTTTTAAAGGCATTATTTCAAGAACATTTAATTTTGGTTTTGATATGTCTGCCATTTTGCTATGTAAGAATGTACTGAGCCAGAAAAGCTCAGCTGTAATAAAGTTTGGCACCAACAGCCCACCATATACCTGCACCATCCTGTGCAATTTAATTGGCATTCAGTGGGTTGATAAATGGATTGGCTTAATGAGACAATATACTTGACATATGCAGGACTCTCCTGAGGAATAAGATTCATTTTTGTACTTCATACATCAGCATGCTACAGATACCAACACAGTCACCTCCAGCAGCTGCGCCATAGCCAGTGACATGCCTTCCACTGTGCTGACCAATAACATCGCTACCTCTCCAACACCCCGCTAACTTGGCGTCATTCTCCATAGGGGTCATTTTCCTCCATCTTTTAATTAGTATTTCCCCAATCCACAAAAAATGAACGGAGATGTCTCCACACTTAATGTAAAAGTTTCTGTAATGGTTATATGTACAAATCATGGGCCAGATCCTCAGCTGCTGTGAATTAGCAGCATAGCTATGTTTACTTCAGTGGAGCTATGCCCATATATACCAGCTGAGGATCTGGCCCCATATTTAGGATGAAGCTCTAAATATAGTCTGCAATTAGGGAATAGATTGGCCCTGTGCATTTTAAAAATAAGGATAAAAATAAACTTATAAGAACTAATAATATTCAGTAAAAAACACAGGAGAGAACATTTGAATTCTTTTTCTTCTTTTGTAATGGACGCATAGTAAATAGAAGGCAAGTTGATATTTTCTTTTGAGGGGTTCAATTTCAAGTATGAATTAGGACTGTGCAAGAAACCTCTGTATTGCCAAAAACCCAAAGTAATAATCTCTTACTATATGTATGTACAGTGCCTAGCACAATGGGACATTGATCTCAGTTGGAACCTCTAGGCACTACTGTAATGTAATTATTATTAATAACAATAGTTACTCAATCCTTACTTAGGCGAAGCTGAATTTTGGCTGAGCAAATACTGAGTAAAAACTGAAGACTGGCAAGGATCTGACCCAATGATTTTCTTTGTATGTTTAAAAAATGAACAAAAACCAAACAGTAAAGTAGTATAATGGTAAATCTTTGAACTCCACCTTCTGAGATGTAATCAGGAATGTAATCAGTGTCCTTTGATGTTTTTCAGAGGCCTTCTTGTTGAGGTTACAGGTCACTTAAGCGTTCTAATTGAACAGCCATCCAGACATATAATCTATCGTGCGTAGACAAGAGATTTAAGGGTTCAGCTTTTTGGTAGCTTACACAGGGCCTGGAAACCAGTTCAAAGAACAAAGACACAAACCCACTTACACAACACTCAAAATGAACTGAATTAAGATAATTTGATATCTTACATTCAAAATTATATATATTTGCCTTAACATTTTTTCAAAATTAACCAGTCAGTATAAAAGCTACTCACCCATCCTTACCATAATAATAATCATGATGGTTTATTTACTCACTCATCAAAAAACAATGTACTCACCCAGGGTGATTTGGCAAGGAGAATTTTGCAGAGCCAGTGTATATGAACTGGATGGACAATTCATAGACCACTATGTAGAATGCAAACAGGGCCAAATAAAGTTGGAAAATGTGTGAAAATCATGAGAACAAATGTGTGGCCATCACTCAGTGGAAAGCTGGATAATGAACTGGAACCATGGCACTTCTAGGTCGGCCTGCTTCTGATAAATTGTGCTGGGATTTTCAAAAGCGCTTAAGAGATCGATCTACTTGCCGAAGACCTATTGAAAGTCAATGGGAGATAGGTGTTCTACTCACCTAGTTCCCTTTGAAAATGAAACCTTGCCTTTGTATACAGGAAATATAGATTTATATCACCAGGACTGGCTACTGCTTTAACCTGGACAAGAATACTAGGCCATGCAAATAGGATTAAGTGTGGCTGCAGCTGGCTGCTGCTGCGCTGTGCTCTGGGCCATTACAGTACCTGCCGCTGGCTTCTTGTCCATGAGGTGGAAGAAGCCCACGTGTCACTGCTTCAGATTTCAACTGGATGCCAGTGTGATGCTTGCAGTTCTGCTCCAAGGAAAGCCTCCTACATGCAAATAAGCCCAAGGAAAGTAAAAAATGAAACGGTGTGTGACAGTTTCTAATTACTGCGTAAAAACAACATATGGAAACTTCATTGTCCATTTCATCCCTCAACATGTCCTATCAAGTCACATTTCTTTTGCTCAGTCATTCTCTCTGGAGCATTTGGAGCTTTTTCTGTTGTATTAGGTGATGAAAAAAATACTTGATATGAGCTGAATGAGGCTTTTATTTTCACTATCCAAGCTCATTAATTTCATGGAGCGTTTTAAAATAAAAACTTACTGGTTTTGGTTCAAATTAACTCGTATAATTGCCCAAGCAAAGATCAAGTTTAAATACTCCTCTTTTTTTTTTTTTTTTGAGTATTCAGTCCATTGTCATGAATCATGATCAAAACAGCATAAACATAATTAAAAAGGGAGAGAGCCACTTTCCAGTTACATGCAGCCGCAGTGAATTCTAACAGGGATAGAACACATTACACCAGGCAGTTTTTTGCTATCTGTTTAAAAATAATGATGAAACCTTTAATATGTAGCTTCTTGCTATGAAGAATTAAATATTAATACCTATTATTTTCAGTGTTTGCAGCTAGGTTTCACATTTAAATACTAATAATGTAGACATTAGAGGAAATTTAAAGGCTAAGGTTGGGTCACGGAAGTGAGGCATACATCAAGGTCCCATTTTCTAGAAGCAAAAGCCTCCAAGCTTTTCCTGTTGTACCCTCTGGCCACAGAAGCAGAGTCAGTTAATGAATCAGAAAAAAGCTGGTTACCAGATGTCCTGGCTTATTAACACACACATTGCATTCTGTAATGGCATTCACTGAGCAATCTGTGTAGAGCAGACTCTCGTATGCTTAAAGTACCTCTCTAAAAAGCCCTTCCAACTTTTCTTTTTCTGTGATTGATTTTTAGGGATGGCTGTTGTTTAGGTTTGGTTAAGATGCTGTCAAGCATTTTATCTGATTGAGATTTCCCTGTCATTCCAAAGATTCCTGAGGTACCAGGAGAAAACAAAATTATTTTTAGCATTTGCCCATTACACCTTTCCCTGCAGAATTCATAGAAAAGAAGTAAATTAAAACAAAACCATACACTTAGGAGCAAAGCAAAATAAATCAATTCTCTTAGATTGGTCTCCATTGCTGCTAATTTTAATGCCACCCATTGTTCAGTTCTGCAGTCTAATTTTATGTTAATATCCTGAAAGTTGTCAAATCTTGGCAAAACCTATGCATAAATTACACAGAAAGTAGCTCACAGGAGGGGGAAAGTAATGACTGTCATGGTTAGCCAAACCCATTAATAGTCTGACAAGCAATAACCCAAGAGCTCTGGTCAACTGCTGCAGACATCTGTGAAACTTTTGCAATTAATTTTTTTTTGGAAGAGGTATCAGCTGTGAAATAGCACATAAGTGACTGATTATTATCAGCTCCGCTGGTAAGGGTAGAACCGATGGCCTCCCTCCTTAGACTACAACCTTGTTTTTGTATAAATATCAAACTTATTTTCCTTTCCTTCTAAAGCAGTCAAGCCTTTGGAAAGGGGAATGAGGAGTCAGTCACATGATGCTACCCAGGGTGTGGAGGGAGATCTCATTGTACCAAGACCAGCATATCACTTCATCTGCTGGCTCTTCTCTCCGAAAACCCCGATTTCATTCTGATGGTGATGGAGATGTTGAAGGTCTGATCTTAGATTTCTCATGCACCCAAAACTCTCACTGGGACTGGGGCGTTGGTAAAATACTATTTAAAGTGGACTAAACAGAAAAAGCCCCGATTTACCATATGTGTTTGTTAAGGCAATATGCACATATGTAAGTGTTTAGCTGAGTCAGGAAGGCATAAGCCCATTGACATGCTCACAAGTATAATTTATTTAAAAATACGAAGCCTGTTAAAAAAATGTGTGCATGTACTAGCCATAGTGGAAAAAAATGACAATGACATATACGCAGCAGTTAAATGTTATTGCTGATTAATATACTGATTTTCTTAGATTTACCCGAAAACACTATAATAGATGGTGTTTAATTTCACATTTTTCATTTCTTGCAACTTTCCTGTTCCCCCCTCACTCTTGTACTGTGACAATTAACTGATGAAAATGTTGTTAAATAACAGCATAAATCGTGGTTTCAGTGTTCACTCTGATTCAAAGGCCATCTTGGACAAACATATTCTGGACAAATTAAAAAAAAAAAAGGGGGGACACACAGGATAGCACATAATATGATGCCTATGGATTGGCAAACAAGTTTGCTGTTGTTTTGGGACACATAATTTTGGGAAATAATGGTCCATTTGGCAGCCTTGCTTGTGTTACCAACCTCACATACTTGGAAATGTAGTGGGCATTACTTTATAAATATATATAATTTTGAATAAAATCACCATGCTATTTTAGAGGAAACCTCACCACAATTCATTTGTTTTAAGTTTATTTCTCACATCATGTAATGTATCCTTTACTCTGTATATTTTATATATTCTGTGATGGTATAAAAATGTTATTTTTGGTCACTCCACTGTTTCACAAGTACAGCTGGTGCAATATTTAAAAATTACTGTCCATGCTATGGCAGGAATGAGCTAAACAGAATGGATTCCAGTGCCTGGCCGGGAAGATGGGTGATCCGTAACCAGAAGGGGTTCTGCAATTGGGGTTCCGCCCCACTCCAAGAAGATGGAAAATAAAATCAGAATAAAATTAATGTTCCTTGAGCTGCAGTCTGTTAGGTAGCAGGTTTTCCCTTCCAGCTGAAGCGGCTTCAGAATGCATAGTGCTCTGTGCCCATTCCCAGCAGGGGACTTCAGAGAAGAAGCCGAACTACTTTGAAGAGTGCACCAGGTACAGTTTAGGGACACTTTCAACAATGCCCCTAGTCAACCCTTACAATGCTAAGCTGAGTATCCTCAGTACAGGCAATACCCCAGCAGGAGCTCAGGGAGCCAATGCATTTTCCTTTCCACATCCAGCCGCCTGCTGAGCAATATGGGTAAGAGAGCATGGCCCCTCTTTGTCCACACCAAGGCACTAGCCCCGTTGTGTTCTTTCATTCCCTGAACATAAGGACTGCCATTGTGCCTGACCCCTGCAGTGGGGTTGCCTGGGTGAAGAGGGTTTCCTTGTTCCGTCTCCTTCCCTTGTACACTTCTGCAAGGACCCAGGCACAATCTGGTTCTTAGTCTCCCAGCTGGGCTGATCTTTATGACAAGAAGTTTCTTTCCTTTTCTGCCTTAGGGGTATTCAGAGGAGAATGATCTGAATAGGCCTCTTTTTGTCCTTCATCATAGAACTGAAAAACAGAATTTCCTCTTTTTGGTTAGACAGTGGCCTACTTAGAGGTAACCCACAGTTACACTTTTTAATACTGAAACGTGGTAATAGTTTAGATCCATACTTTTTTCCCTTGATTTTTTTATTGTTGTTCAGCTTTTCGTGGATAATGCTTATTAGAAAACACAGAATTAACAGAAAAGTAAAACCAGATGGAACATGTGGACAGGCAATCCCCCCTCTCCTATAACTTACATTTTAAGGAATGGGTAAAATTCCTCTAGAGAAAATTCTGTTCCAAAAGTTATAGATGAGAAAAAAGAAGTACTGTAGTCTGTATTTTTTCCAAGCAATGTTCTGTATAACTGAAGCTAGGGAAATCCAGGATTTTAGTATGGCCCAACTGTGAGCCATGCTGTGGTCAAATCCTGCTCGCTTTACTTTTTAGAAGAGTCCCAGTGATTTAAACGGGACTACTTGGGTTAGATTAGTAGAGTTTAGTCCAATAAGTTTTTAAAACCATGTCTGGTTATTGCAGTCATCCAGTGAGTGCTGTAGCAGTGATTCATCAAAGATTTGCCCATGCACGGCCTGATCCCAAAACCCAGGGCTTTGATCAAGTCAACAGTTAGTCTGGTTTTATGAACACCAAAATAAATGAAAGTTCCTGCTAGTGGTATTTTGGCCTAAATTCAACCCTGATAATACTCTGCCAAAGTCATTGGAATGTATTAGGTATGAATTTGACTTCCTTTTTTCATTGGTAGTGCTAGAGAAGTATTTAATAACATATGCATCATTTGTTTGTTATAAGTGCTTCACGGTATAAAGGAGACTCGGAAATGTGCCATCAATTGTATTATTCAGAAAAAAGATTCAGTATTCCACAGTGAATTTTTCATGTAACATTCCCCGTGTAGGATGAATTTAAATGGCACAATCTGGACATATCTGACCTAGTGTCAAGGGTCAGCTCTAAAACAAGGCGGAATGGTTTGAACCACTCTCAAAAAGAGACTGTCGCACTGCGGCCAACTTACACAAAGGCCTCATTGTTACTGAGCAGTCTACTTTACCAGTAGTCATGTGTGTCACCCCTACTACAACTAATGTAGAGGTTGGTATTTGATTAACCATTTGATGCTGGCCAGTCCCACAGTTTTTGTGCCTAGGTACTGATAATGTGATCAGACACCCCTCCCCTCCATCCGTCTTTCATACAATCCACAGCAAGATCGCTGCCATAGTAGTCCCATTTCACAGTATTTATTCAGAGTATTAGCATAAATCACTATAATTAGGCTTTGAAAAGTAGAAGTGAAGGAGGGGGTTGCTTTTATTTCTTATAGATACAGCCTTTATTAGATATACATGGATGTGATGTACCTGAATACTGAGGATGAAATCCTGGCCGCATTGAAGTCAATGGGAGCTTTGCCACTGACTTCAGTGGGGCCAGGATTTCAACCTGAATGGCACAGATGTTGTGCTATGTGAAGCTGAAGTCAAACCCACGAATACCACTTACCATGGCTGTTGCTTGAGGCCTGATCCAAAGCCCATTGCAGTAAATGGGTAATGTGCGGGGTCTGTGGAGCACCATTTAAAGTGGGGGGTCTATAGAGCCGGTCCCCACGGCAATATTGCTGCCGCCATCCCCTGCCAGACCCTCCTTTTGCCCTTTCAGGTGTACCCTTCCCAGCAGCCTGAAGCCACTGGCCCATGAGTCCATAACACCCCACCCAGGAGACTCAGACCTCAAGAGAGCTCCCCCTACCATCTCCTGCCAGTAGCCCCTTCCTTCCCCACCCTGCTCCTTACCTTACCTCTCCCTGCTAGCGAGCCTCGCCCTTGGGTTATGGGTCTGTTCCGCTTCCTGGCAAGCCCCAACGCAGAGGAGAACCACCACAGTTTTGGCAGCTGGCAAGCGAGGGCCTGGCACTAGGCACGCTGCAGGCAGGGGCCATTCTAGTTAATCTTCCCCATGTCCCTACAACTAGTGAATTATCTTTATTCCATGACCACTGTTGGGGAGGAGTGTTGTCATCCTGGGTAAAGGTGCTTTTCTGGGTGTCTTTTTAAATCTACTGGCATTCATAGGGTCAGGCCTCACCATTTATAACAGATCATGTTTGTGCTGGGAGGGGAGGAATCTCTGCATGTCGACATGCTGCATAGGGCTGTTACTGAGGCATGAATTCCCAGCTTCTGATTGGCCTTTGTAACCAGTAGATCATGCAGCTGGCTCCACTATGGCATGGGATTCCAAAGCACATTGGCCCAGTTCACATTTGGCAAAGACAGCCTGATTTGGATTAGTTTTTTATAGGTTTTTATACTGCACACATTACCATAGGCCACAGAGCCGGGGCACCACCTGGACTATGGCCCAATCACTTTTTCACCCAGCCAAATTGGAGCGAGTGGCATTGTGACCTGGCATGCAGAGTCGCAAAGTCACTCCGCTTTGGCCCAGCAACCCCTGGGAGGATGGCTGGGCCAAATTTGCATGAGTGGCACTCTGACCTGGTACATGGGGTCACAGCACCACTATAACTAGAGTGGCTGGTTACAAACACCAATCAGAAGCTGGGAATTCATGCCTCAGTAACAGCCCTATACAGCGTGTCGAGATGTAGACATACCTCCCCTCCCAGCACAAACATGATCGGTTATAAATGGTGAGGCCTGACGCTATGAATGCCAGTAGATTTAAAAAGACACACAGAAAAGCACCTTTGCCCAGGATGACAACACTCCTCCTCAATGGTGGTCATGGAATAAAGATAATTCACTAGTTGTAAGGACATGGGAAGGGAGAGGTAGGAAAATAAGGTGCTCCACTCTAGCAGAGAGGGCAGAAAAAAGCCTTCGGAATTTCCCTGTGGGTGTCTATGCCAGCTTACTCAAGCTTGTGGGGCTCAGGCTAAGGGGCTGTTTAATTGTGGTGTAAACATTCGGGCTGGAGCCCAGGCTCTTGGACTCTGCGAAGCAGAAGAATCCCAGACTTCAGGCTGCAGCCTGAGCCTGAATGTCTACCCTGCAATAAACAGCCCCTTAGCCCGAGCCATGCCAGCCCTAGTCAGCAGGCGCAGGCCAGCTGTGGGTGTCTAATTGCAGTGAAGACATAAGCTATGTGTCCAGCCACTAGGGTTATGTGATGCCCAGTCCATTGCTGGCCAGCTTGATTGTCTTACTAATAGACTGATGGGAACAGGCCTGCTGACGGGGGGGACAAAGAGGGCAATTGCCCAGGGGTCTCAGTGATTTAAAAGGGTCCAGGGGCCCCTGGCCACAGCACAGCTGAGGCAGGCTTCCTGCCCACCCTCACTCTGGGCCACTCACAGAAGCGGCCAGAACAGCCCTGCGGGGGGAGGGCAGGCGGGGGTCTCTGCATGCTGCCCCCACCCCCAGCACCAACTCTGCAGCTCCCATTGGCCAGGAACTGCAGCCAATGGGAGCTGCAGGGGTGGTGCCTGCTGGCAGTGGCGTGTGGAGACCCCTGGGACCCCGCCTAGGAGCTGCTGCCAGAGGGGTGTGCCAGTCACTTTCGGGAGCTGCCCAAGGTAAGCACCGGCTCCCTGACCCCCTCCTGTACCCCTGCCCCAGCCTACAGCCTGCACCCAAACTCCCTCCCAGAGCCCTACTCTGCACCGCCTCCCACACCCAAACTCCCTGCCAGAGCCTGCACCCACACCTCCTCCTGCACCCGAACTCGCTCCCAGAGCCTGCACCCCCTCTCACATCCAAACTCCCTCGCAGAGCCTGCACCCTCTCTTGCATCCAAACTCCCTCTCAGACCCTGCACCCCCTCCCGCACCCCAACTCCCTTCCCCAGCCTGGTGAAAGTGAATGAGTGTGGGGGAGAGCAAGTGATGGAGGGAGGGGGGATGGAGCGAGCAGGAGGCAGGGCCTCGGAGAAGGGGTGGGGTAGGAGGCTGGGCAAGGATCTTTGGGTTTAAGCAATTAGACAGTGGCAACCCTACCGGGCGGGCATGTGGAAGCCCTGGCCATGCCAGAAGAGTGCGCCCAGCAGCACAGCCAGCAGCTCGCTGGGCACCAGCCAGCGCAGGCGTATCACTGCCCAAATGT
The DNA here is from genome assembly GCF_965140235.1 of Caretta caretta. Taxonomy (NCBI): domain Eukaryota; kingdom Metazoa; phylum Chordata; order Testudines; family Cheloniidae; genus Caretta; species Caretta caretta. Next base: position 47,042,180 of record NC_134216.1, on the reverse strand, counting down.
CAGGGAGACCATGTCCGTGCGGGCGTGTCTTGTGGGGGCCCATTGACAGTTCTTCCCTGGGGCTTGGAATTGCTGTCGGCAGGCCTGAGTGGGAACCCCGATGGTCAGAACTATTTCCTTCTTCCTCATCACCACATCGGTGACTTGATAGGTAAGCACCAGGCCTCCATCCTGTCATAGACTCCTTATGTAACACCTGTGTTTTACTGAATTGGGAGAGGCCCCTTGCTGTGTGCGTGCAGTGTATTCAGTACTCTTGGCACTTTGCTACTGCACAACTGCCCCAAAGGTGGGTGGAAGAAGCCACAACTGGATGAGAAGAAACTGGGAGCAGTTGCCCTCGTAAGTCTTGATCACTGCAAAACTTCTGCATTATGAAAAGCATTATTATGTATTTGAAAAACTTAACCTGTGAGCATTAACACTTTTATTTTTGTATTTGGGAATATCCTGTACAAAGCCTACAGCTAACTGAGATCTATTTTTATGCAAATATAAACCCAGACACATTAAGCCAAATTGTTCTCTCAATTAATTTTCCTGTGTCTAATAAACACAATACAGTAGTTAAAATTTTAAGCTAATATGTGGAGCTTAAATTCTTCCTATACCAGAGTTTATTATTAAGGTGAAGATTAAATTATTCTTCACATTCAACATCCTTTTCAGGTGAGGATTTGACTATTTTGGTTCAAAATATACTTGAGGCTGCTAATGTGTGAGATGATTGGCAGCACTGAAAAATAAGACAGGTAAGGATAAATACATGAGTTCAGATCTTGTGCAATTCCAATGAAAGGTGATTTCAGTTAACAAAAACATTCCAAGCAAAATAATAATCTATTTAAATTGTAATACAGGACTTCCAGTGTAAAAGTGCAGGTTGGATTGAAAAAAACGTCAATCATACTTGGGGACGGCTTAAAGGCTTATGGTTTTCTTTATTGTTTTATATGAAAATACTTAGAAATCCAAATACCACCATGAAATAGAAATGCTTTAGAAGGAAGTGTCTGTCATTAAAACTTAAAATAGAAAAGCTGAAATATCACGACTATATTTTATACAGCACAGGATAATATATTCAGACTGTATCTGAACTCAACAGCATCCTGAACTTTTGATTTTCTTATTTCACAAATTAGTTGCTTGCTTGGTATCACAACTTAAATTAATGGGACATCCTGGAACAGTGTCACAAAGTTCTTTTATTGTATATTGGTCTAATATCTATTCATACTAAAATTCTCTTTCTAGTTAAATATTTAGATACATCATACATTTTCCAGTGAATACCTGCCAGTCTTCTGTTTCTAGGTGCAATTTATTTTTACATTTTGAATGTACTGGGCCTGATTCTTATATCACTTATACTACTGTAAATCCAATGTAACTCTCTTGACTTTGGAGAATTACTGTAAATTTACACCAGGAAAACTGGGGGTAGAATTAGGTCCTGCAATTATACATTCCACAAACTTATGAATGGCTATCAAATCAAATTGATGTCAGTTTGTTCGAGCTTTATTATCATATAGGGTCTCTTTCTTTGTCTGTTTCTGCTTGACTTATATACTACATTCTTATTTATTGTAGATCAGATTGAAACATTTTATCCTCAAGGTTACTGTAAGGCATATTTAAATGTGGCGTTTGTTTTAGCTCCAAATGTCAGCTTTTGGAATTACAGTGTCCCTAAGAAACTTGTCATGCATTCAATCATTTTCAAATTGATCTTTTTTTAATTAGTAAAATTGAAGTGGACCATTGTTTGAGACATCTTTTATGATATATGCATTTCCAAGTTGAATATTGTGGATTGGGGATATTCTCAAGAACTTCAATCTAAAGTTAATCTTTATAAATCGGGATAGAGTGGATTAAAAAGCAAGAAAGGAAAAACCTTACTACAGGTTAATGAAATGGACTGGATCTAATCCAAAAGAAACTAAGTGATTATAAATTGAAGATTACTACAGAATAAGTCCTCTGTAATCCTTCTATAGTTGACATTGCATGTGTGACTTTCTAAAGGCAAGCCTATTCGATTTTAATTCATACAGTGATTTTGTATTTTCTAGAGCATGGGCCTGTCTTATATAACTAGACCATGGAGTTGTTACGGGATTTAAAAAATCCTTTTCTACTTCAAGTATAAAACATTTAGGAATCTGTACCTTGGTTATCAACAACAAGTGGGCTGAGTTTTGTTTATTTTTAGCACAAAGAAATGTCATCTTCTGACTGGTCCAGTTCCTATTAAACTTGAGTTTATCTTCCCTTATTTCTTTTCCTAAGCAAACAAAAAGCAACAACTAACAATCAGAATTAAATGTTTTGCACGTCTGAGTTTTGATTTTCAATAGGTATTGCAAAAGAAATCTCCAGGGTTTCTAATTCATATGATTAACTAAGAGACTTTCAAAGAGACACCCTGCGCTTCCTATCTACACTTCGTAGTTTTATGTTTGTTACCCCATTTACTTCAGATGCAATGCATATGGATACTAACAAACTGCACCTGCAAAACTCACAATTTGAGAAAACCTGATCTTAACTCATGGTATCTTCAACCTGCATTGCAAATCTGTCTGCTATAAGATCCTTTTGGTGAAGAGTATATATTGGCTTCCAAAGCTATTATGCTCATGGGGTCAGTTTAATCCCTAGTACAGTTTCAGTGCAGCCACACTGGGGATGAATCTGGATCAGAATATTTAACGCAAATAAATTATGTTACAACAAAGGTAAAGTATATAGAGAAAAAAAATTGCATCACAATGTCAGTTCTCAGCACCTTGAGGGAATCTGGGCCCAAAGCAAATATAAGTTTCAACAAGTACTTTCTGATTCCTGTGCTCCAACAAGGGCAATTTCTTGAATTACAGAGAAGACACAAGATGGGTTTCCATTATAGGGATTTAAAAACCAAGTGCTCCAGAATATAAATCTCTAATCCTGGAGTTACTAAATAGAACTTAAGTTTTCAGAAGCCAATAAATCTGATATTTTATTCACATGGCTTTAAGAAAAGATAAAGCATTATTGTACAATAGGGTTCACACTGATTTTGATTTGATGGGGAAAATATTTTAATGCAATAAGACCAGGAGAAAAATTGAAATTATGATTCGGGTATCCATTGAGGGAGGTGATGAAAAACACTAAAAGAAACATTTGCAGGATATTAATACAAAGGGACCAGATCTTGAGTTGGTGTAAATCAGCAGAGTTTCATTGGTTTCAGTGGAGCTATAACTATGCTGATTTACACCAGCTCAAGATCTGGCCCAAAACTTTGTATCTCTCACTAGCTACAATAACTGTGTGTCCCTTTAAAGCACACAGAAAGGCAAAGTGAATAATTGTCATCGAAGACCAGAACTAATTCAGTGCCGCAGTTATTAAAAATGCCCACTTTTCTAAATGGTGGACTTAAAATAATGGCATCTTTAAAACATAGCAGCTGGGAAGAAATATCTCAGAAAAGTACATACAGCTTGTGTGAACACAAGGATTTTCCATCAGATTAATACTAAGAAAATTTTCCATGCTAATTTAGAAACAGAAACAATTCAGAAACAGTGGATGGGGCACTGGACTAAAACTCAAGAGATCTGTGTTCTGTTTCTGGCTCTGCCATTGACCTGCTGTGGGATGTTAGGCAAGTCATTTTACCATTCTGTTCCTCAGTTTCCCCATCTATAAGATGAGAATGATACCTTCCTTAGTAAAGTGCTTTGTGATCTATGCATGAAAATGCCATGCATTATTAGTATTTTATTTATTTATTTTTACTAACTTGGAAATTTTCCATTGTAAAGTATCATAATTTAGCAATAAGGGCAGTTCTTTTATGAAACCCATTTGTCTGATTTAGAATGTAAGCAACGTAGGGCTTCCTCTGTAACTTGTGAAGCATATCTTCCCCCCAGGACTGAGTGCACTGGCAAGCTAAAGAAGTGTTTGACCCTGCAAGGGCCTGAACATTCTAAGAGCGATCCAGCAAAGCCATGGCAATTAATCACATGCTTAAAGTAAAGCATGTGCTAAAATGCTTTGCTGGATCATGGCCAGAATGTTCAGTACCTTGTAGGATTAAGCCCAAACTGGCAAACACTGTCAATAATGATGACCAGCCTCATCTCAGCATGGCCACTTAAAAGCCCTGAAGCAAAGTGAGCAGAGTTCCATTTTTATAAATGAATAATATTCCATTAAAAATAACTTGGGGGTCTTTAGAAACGGCTCTCTCTTCCCATTGCACAGGTGATTAGAGCAGTCCAGCGTGCATTTCTAGAGACAGGACAATGAAAACTGGCTCTGTGGCTATTGGCTATTTTGAGGATGAAGTGGATGAGAGCCAATACATATGCTAATCATCCATATAGTTATGCTTCTAGCAGTGGGGATTCAAAGGAGTAAGCGATGGATGTGGTCAAGTGGCAGAATTAAGACAGATGGCTAGAAAAAAAGATATTGAGCCAAAACCTGCTCTCAGTTACATTTGTGTATATCTGGAGTAACTCTATTGATATCAGTGGAGTTACATCAGATTTACATTAGTGTAGCCCAAGAGCAGGCCATTTAATTTGGAGCAGTACCTTATTGTGTCTCAGAGCAGAGAAATCTAGATCTACAGATAAAAGGAATACTGGTTTAAAACTGAACTTCTCTGTTATATATATATTTTAGATACCTGCCCTCCATTGAGAACCTTTTGCCTAGCGAGAATACTTTACTTGTGATATTGTCATTTGGGCCTTTGTCAATTTGGAGAACTCTCTCTTTGAAAACATGTCTAAAAGGCTCAACTTCCAGAGCTGTAGCCACATTAGTCTCCTCTCATTTCCCCACCACCTCTAACAATCTTAAAGATCCCAGTTTAAATTGCATGCAGTTACCACTATTGTATATGCAATCACAATAATTTCTTGAGCAAATAATATGTGTTTGGCTCAGAATCTGGTCTCAGTTACAACAGTGGAGAAATTATCGATTTGACTAGAGCTGGTCAGGAAATGGTCTTCTTGTACTGAAAAAACTACTGCCAGTGGGAGTTGTAGGGGTGGTGCCTGCAGGCAGGGGCAGTGCACGGAGTCCCCCTGACCCTGCCCAGGGGCCGTAGGGACATGTCAGCTGCTTCTGGGGGCGGTGTGAGGCCAGGGCAGGCTGGGAGCCGTCCAAGGTAAGCACCGCCCGGCTGGAGCCCTCACCCCATCCTGCACCCCAACCCCCTACCCCAGTCCTGAGCCCCCTCCTGGAGCCAGCACCCCAAACATCCTCCTGAACTCTAACCTCCTGCCCCAGCCCTGAGCCCCCTCCTTCACCCAATTCCCTCCCAAAGCCTGCACCCCTCACCCCCTCCAGTACCCCAATCCCCTGCCCTATCCCTGAGCCCCCTCCCAGAGCCCGCACCCCCTCCCTCAGCCCAACCCCCTGCCCCAGCCCTGAGCCCCCTCCAGCATCCAAACTCCCTCCCAAAGCTTGCACCCCACACCCCCTCCTGCATCCCAACCCCCTACCCCAGATTCAGCCCAGAGGCCCCCCACATACACACGCTGAAGCCATTGGCCCCAGCCCAGATCCCGCACCCAACCGTCATGCCCCAGCCCGTTGAAAGTGAGTGAGGGTAGGGGAGAGCGAGTGACGGAGGGAGGGGGGGATGGAGTAAGTGGGGCGGGACCTTGGAGAAGGGGCGGGGCAAGGATGTTTGGGTTTCTGTGGTTAGACAGTTGGCCCCTATTCCTGACAGATAATTTACCGAGTTGCACAGGTTCAGTGCATGGTTTGCCCATTATACTGTCTGAGGCTGTGAGTGATGCAGACAGGGCATGCTGCATCACTACTTGCTACATCTCCTCCTGGGAACTTTTTCTCAGATGTTGGCTGCCCCACAGTGATTTGTAGGAAACATTTAGCCCCAAATTAAGTGTCTGAGAGTTTTTTTGTTTTTGTTTTGCAAGAAGCTAAATATTATGAAAGAGAAAATAGAAAACAAATAGCTTGGCATTCTAATATTATATTCTAATGGAATACCTTGGTCACTGAAATATTATCCATATGGTGCAGTTTCTCAGCTGGTGTCAACAGTCATAGTTCCAGTGAAGTCAAGGGAACAATGTTGATTTACAGCAGCTGAGGATCTGCCCTATGGTTTGAACTGTCAGAATATACTCCAAATAAAAATGCAGTTTTGCATCACCAAGTCGAACAACCTGTATCTTATTTGAATTTTAAAACAGCACAAAGTTAAATGAACCCACACCATAGAGCATTTAAGAAAATTAAAATGTTTTGGACCAATCTGATTTCATTTGGGTTGTACAGGAATAAGTGAAAGAAGACTTTGACTTTCATCAGTTATTTTATGGGTTTTACAGTTTTATATCATTATAGATGATGAGTTATATCTAGTACAAAGAAAGGGATAGGCTGGTTTTAGTCACAGTTCACAGTTCGACGTTCCTCCAATATGCAGGCTAAACGCTTCTTCAGAGTCCCATGCAATCTCTCCACTGTCCCATTTCCTTAGAGATGGTACACAGCAGATTTATAATGTACTATACCAATGCTCATCAGAAAGCCTTCAAACCCTCTTGATACAAAAGGTGTCCCCATCATCTGAAACAAGGCTGTCTGGTAGGCCCCAAACATTGCGAATAAAGTGTTTAGGCAAGAAATGAGCTTCTTTGAGGTGCCTTGTGAAATTATGAATGAAAATGGGTAACGTCAATAATAGTCTACAACAGTCAAAAACCAGTGTGTAGCCATCATGCAGTGCAGTTGAGGGGCCAGTAATATTCTCTGCAATGCTCTGCCATGGTCTGTCTATGACTACCAATTTCAAAGGGGCCAGAGGAGCAGTAATTCTATGCATTGTGCAGGCTGAACATGCCTTCATACATTGCTCAATGTCTGAGTACAGCCCTGGCCAGCAAGCATAATCATGCAGAAGTTCCTTTATCTTCTTAACTCCCAAATGTCCTTCATGAAACATACACATAAGTAACCAAAAAACTAGACTAGTATAAAAAAGGCAGCCAATGGTAGTCCAGGTATTTTTGCTACTAATATATCATGGCCTTGCCCACACAATGCTTTTACATGCACATTAATCATTAACATTATTAGAGATCCAACACAATAAAATTAAACTACTCTCAGTTTACTAAAACATTAACATACTAACAGCTACCAAGTTTGTTAAATCATAATGCAATGTCAAACTGACTAAAATTCAGGAATCAGTATAACAAATAACGTATCTGAAGTGTAAACATGTTTTTCTACATTTCTTTTTGGAGAAAAGTACAAATTGTTTACTTTAATATGGTGACATTTTATTTTGTGATTAATTTTAAAATAACATTGTAAAAACTACCAACTCATTTTAATTTGACAAGCGTTTGGTAATTAATTTTCAAACAATGCTATGGGAACCTAAGAAGCACTCTTCATTTGACATGTATTTTATAATTTATTTTAAAACAATGCTGCACAAATCTGCAAAGGCATTATTCATTTGAGAGTTCATTAATTATGCAAATGAGTTGCAATTAACAAATCTGTTCCAAGGATGGCATTTGCATAATAATGAACTTCATGTTTGTGACATTACTTAATAAGATACCTTTGTGCATTTTTAAACAAAACACTCCTGTGAATACTCTGAATTGGGAGGTGGTTAAAAATGGACAACCAGTGAATGAGATTAAAAATTGTATCCAGAAAAACATTGTTAAGATAAATAGAATTATATATTATACAAGTGATAAATATGAATATTGCTTTAAAAGAACTGGGTTTTTGATTAACCTGTGCCTTCCAAAACAGTATTAGAGTTTAATTTACATTTATGAAAAGCATGTAAGAGCTGAGGCTTATTGAGACAGCTGGAAATAAATAAAAGTGTATGCAAACACCTATTTAGTATTGCCAGTACATGACATAAATTGAGTACATGACTCTGAAACGATGGCTCTTATTACAACTTCACTAATCAGCACATGAGCCAAAAGACCAATGTCAGTCAATGGATAACAATTTTTGTTTACATTAGAACATCCTTTGGATTTCATGTGAAATAATACTATCAAACTGCTAGGAAAGGAGTCTTGCCAAATAAATGACTCTGGTTTCCACCACTTCAGAGTTTAATTTCAGATGGTTGTAGTTTGTGATCCATTCCTAGAGATTCCATTCACAGCTCAGTAATGGCTACATCTACAAGGAAATGGAGACCTAGATGTTCGGCAAAGTCAAGGTCTCCATTGTGATAAAAAGGCAAACCGATAGCTTTTGTGGCCTCTCGGTTTCAGCACAAGACAGGGTTGCTTGGCAACACTATGCATGGTGAGGTCTTGGTCTGCTAGTGGGAAAAAATGAGACTGTAGTGTAATCTGATAAATTCACAATGGCATATTTTAGATACAGCTTCAAATTTAGACTGGCTGTGTCTCCTGTATCCTTGACTCCTTCCTCAGAATCAAAGAGTTTCTATAGGTCCCTCTTCCATCTATTATTCTGTCACTGATGAGCTGCTGTTGACAGGCAATATTTGTTGTGTACATCATACTGGACTCACCAAAGTTCTGTGAAATGCACGATAAAGCAGTTATCAGATGTGAAAAGAAATTATGCGAGAGTTTAAAATGGGCAAAGCCTTGGGATAAAGGTACAAGAAAGATTTACAGAAAATTGTTTCCCTGAAGTCAGTTCTTGAAATAAACACATTTTTCAATAAAAAATGAGTGGGAGGAAAAAAATGAGTGGGAGGAAGAAATTTCAAGCATGAAAATGTGACTAAACTTGCATTTTATTGGTAGATGTGTTTAGTGTGCAGAAAAATTACACACTGAGGCCCAAATTATGCTTTCATTCATGCTCCGGCAATCAGTGAAATCAAGGATGTTGATTTGTATTATTATAATTTATTTGTATGATGGTAGTGTCAAGGGATCCCAACCAAGCCTGAGACACCCTTCCCTCCCCCCATTGTGCTGGGTACTACACAAACATAGAGTAAGAGACAGTCCCTGCCCTGAAGAGTTTACAATTTAAATCGACAAGACAGACAAAGAATTGGGGAGCAGGGATAAAACAGACAAGCTGAGTGAACAGGAATAGTTTGCAAATGTCAAGTTAATGCAACAATATGTTTGTTAGCTTTTTATTTAAAAAAATGGAGTGGGCTTTTGTTGGGAGGGCATTAGCTAAACAGAGAGACAAAGCAATAGAGAGAGGAGTTTAACGGGAGCAAGTAGAATGAGGCTGAATGGAGAGATGGTCATGGAGGGATAGAAGGCAGAGTGAACAGCAAAGCAGCAGGTTTTCTGCTCAGAGCTGGCACAACTGGCGGGGAGTGCCTGGGCCCTGGTGCTTCCACGGGGCAAAAGCACTGACTTTGTGATTTCCCTGGGAGACCCCCGCTCTGCCCCAGGCCCTGCCCCCACTCCACCCCTTCCTCCAAGCCTCCACCCCACCTCTTCCTGCCCCTGCTCCACCCCCAGTGCCTCCTGCACACCAATGAAGAGCAATATGAAGGGCAATATGAAGGGCAATATGATGGTGAACACATTTTTCAGCTCTTCTGAACAGGAGTGTAGTGCACCCCTCTTTGCTGCTGGCTAGTTCTTGCTGCCAAATGCACCCTATACACTAGTCATTTGGAAGGGCTAGACATGTTCCCTAACTTTCAAGATACACCTCATGGGAGCGAAGGGGGAGAGTAAAGAGGGGAAGAGGCTCCTCTTGTACACCAGGTCAGCAGAGAACAGGATTTAGCCCTTACACACAGGAGATGATAGAAGGGAACTCAGGAAAATAAATGCCTTTTGTTTTACATTACATCCGCGTATGGCGGCAGGGAGAAAAAGAAACGTGCTCTGCCTAAAGCTGACAGATCATAACAGGATCACTCCTGAGGACTGATCATGCCATTTTGTTGCTGTCCTTTTTTAATATTTGTACCATTAATTGCCAGCTGCACTATTCACAGCTCCTGTGAGCCTTTCAGGGAGCCAGGCCATAAAATAGTGTCCCAAAAATCCTTGGGATGCTGTTGGTTGCTTGTCTCCACTCAAAGTGCACGCAGGCCTGACATCTCCCTCAGGCCTGTCCCGCTGTTTCTGCTGCAGTCTATTTATATTTAAACATTTTAAATGATTTTGATGGCCTTCCCCTTTGTGATCGCATTGCCAGGAACTAGAAGCTCATTGGAATTACACCAAGCTGTTGTCTGCAGTCAGCTTAAGCACACTGGTTGATAGTTTCCTGTTCCTTGTGTCTTCCTCTGTGCCTAGCTCCATGGCAGTGTTAGCAGACTGTTCATTTTTCGGATGTCCTTTTAGTCTGCATTTCCATGGCCTGACTTCATGGATCCCTCATTCAATGTGTCCAAGGGTAGTAATGACATTCAGGATCTTTTCCCAGGTCCAACTATATTAATTAGGATTCCTCTTCAAAATATCATGAGAAAGAAACAGATCATAGTATTTAGTGCTATTGTCCACCGATAGTTCGGAGATGATCTCTAGGGGATTTTGAGGCACCCTTACCTATCACTTAGGAGATAACAACAGCTGATGTGAGGGTATTGAAATTGTCAGAATTGGGAGTATCTGCCCAGCATAACAGAACTGTCTTAAGACAGTGTAATCACAGAGTATCAGGGTTGGAAGGGACCTGAGGAGGTCATCTAGTCCAACCCTCTGCTCAAAGCAGGACCAATCCCCAATTTTTTGCCCCAGATCCCTAAATGGCCCCCTCAAGGGTTGAGCTCACAACCCTGGGCTTAGCAGGCCAATGCTCAAACCACTGAGCTATCCCTCCCTCCTAAATATGTTAATGAAAATATTTTTATTTGTAATCCTTCAGTGTTACAAGTGCTATATAGATGTAAGTTACTCATTATTATTATGTTGTTAACAACAGATATTCTTTCTCCATACTATTTGAAATCTGACTGACGGCACAGAGGCTGTCAATACAATGACATGTATGCTGTTTGTGTTGATAACACACAGCTGGAGAACCACATCAACTATGTGTATGCAAACTCTTATATCTGTAATCAATCATCCATGGATCTTCAGCCTATGATATAAATTGTCTCCATCTAACCTGCCACCATGAAGTGCGCTTGTGAAGGTAAAGGCAATGTACAGCCAGGGCAAAAAAATGTCAGGTTTACACTGGTGTATCAATTGAAGTCAAAAGAGTTACTCCAGGTGCATTACATCTTGGACATTGCTTAGAAAAAACATCTAAGCAGGTGCTTAATTTTAAATTATTGAGTAATCCCATTCCTATTTAACAAAGCACTTAGCATATACTTCAATAGAAGCATGTGCTTCTGTCCCATTTACTTCAAATAGGTCTTACAGCAAGTGCATAAGTGTTTTGCTGAATTGGACTAGATTTAAGCATGTGCTTAAGTGCTTTGCTGATGGGGAGGCAGAATTTAGCCCTCAATCCCTAAAAAATCTAATGTGAAAAATGCATTGTCATTATCCTGTACAGGCTTATTCATTATCAAATTATTGAGGACAAGGGGTTTTTTTAACATTAAGTCAAATTTCTCAGTTAAGCTTACATTATTCCAGAACTGAGTAAAAATGGAATAGGGACCTCAGGATTTGGCTAATGATTTAAAATGTTTCTTATTTCTATATTTGGGAAAATGCATATTTTAAAAGAAACACATTTCTGAGAAAAGAAGAATGAGTAAACGTCGGGTTAGATCATGTAAGCCATCATTAAATCACATAGAATGATTAGTAGCCCTGCAAGTGCTGTAGGAAAAGAATGTATTGGCTCTAGTTACCTATTGTTCAGTTTTCATTTACATGCTTCAAGTGCTGGATAAGTCCAGAAGCACTTGCAGCAGTTTCCATTTCCTAAAGTCTGTCCAAGTAAAACAAAGAAAGAGAAGTAGCCAAATGCTATATTGTTGGAAGTAGTTAGAAGAATGAAGGACTGCATGGCTTCCAGACCCCAGAGGCGTGATGTTAATCTTTGCCCTTATTTCATAACATATATTTTCTCCCACTTACTTTTATATACTTAAACAGTGTAATGTCACAGAGAGTTTTAAATGCTATGGTCTTGAGTAAACTGCAGAGAGCGGATGTTTCCCTGCAAGCCACTGGTGTGAAAACCTATAGCAAAGAACTGATTATCTGAATATGGGGCTTGATCCTGAAGGGCTTAGTCATGCAAACCTGCCGTGGAAGTTCTGCAGAACTGAGTTCCACAGATCTCTTTTGTAACTTTTAATCACAGCCCTGCTGTGGAGGTTGGACAGAACCACCAAAGCAAAACCACAGGGAAGTATTGTGCTGCCCGTATTTTTCAGGAGAGCAGAGAGAACACAGAGAAGAGGTGTGTTTGCTTCAGAGGTGGGCTGGGCCTTGACTCCCTCTCATCTTTACCCCACTTTGACCCTTTGGGATATCTAGTGCTCAGGGGTGCTAACAGGAGCAGTCCCTGCACTCAGGTGAGTGGAAACATTTTGATTGTGAAAGCTCCTGCATGGTTCCCTGCATCCTACCCTCCCCTTGCACATCTGTGCTAGGGATAGTCACATTCTAGCTAGTAATTTGTAAGAGAAGTAGTATCAGGATGTTAACCAAATAAATGAATTAGAACCATTTAGTTCTGTAGGACAATAATAGCAAAAGTAACAGCCCATTGTTCTGATCATACATACATTGTATAGTGTGTCCATGACATGCAGCACCATGAAACAGTTTAAAAGAGTGAATAGCAATACAGATATCTCAGCTAGATACCAGAAGACAGATAATTAACTACCAGTATATATTTCCTGCAGGTGTAAAGGGTGGAGTAATTAAGTATGGCTGGAAACCAAAGGTCCAATCAGATACTCGGAGGAAAGTCAGGGAACTCTATAAAAGCAGCTCCCCGCCAGCATAGAGGTGAATGGGGGTTTGGGGTTTATGAATTAATTTTTCTTTCCGGTTAGGGAACTGCTTTGGCTATTACTTTCAGCATGAAACCTCAGGAAGGGAAAATTTGCATAGTGAGATTTTCATTGTAGGAGCAGGTGGCCTACTTTGCCATCTTACAGAGCCTTTTGCCATTTTTAGATGGGCCAGACCTGTAACATAATTGTTCACCACCTTTCCCAGACATAAGTGATTCTTGTCCACCATCAGGGCTGCCCTGAGAATTCTGGGGAGGATTAGTGAGCTGATCTGACCTGTTATATTTTAAAAAACAAACTTCTCCGTGGGTTTAAACATCATGTCCCCATCAGCCAGGAGAGGGGGGAGCCCAACTCCCTATATTTTAAGATGTTTTGCTAGGGATTGTTCAGCTAAACGGAGGTCCTGGGTACGTCTTGGGTTCCAGCCAAAGGAGGGTTTTGTGAATGTGTTGATGACTTTTAGTATAAACATTAACTTATCAGTTGCTCCCACTCCCTTGTGGTGGTGATAGGCATTATTATCCCCATTTTACAGGTGAGGAAATAAAGATGAAAGTCAAGTGAGTTGGCTAAAGCTATGGAGGGAGTTAGCGTCAGAGCAGGTATTAAAACAGAGGTGTCCCTTATTTAGTTCACTAGTCCAGGCTGCCTCATGCTATTGAACTGATCCCCACTCAGCCTACCCATTGTAGCCAAAATGGTAGTTCTGCAGAGAAACCTACTCAGCTATGATCAGTCAATGTGTTGTGGTGGCTTAATGCTATTAACAGTAGTTTCAGTGGTCTTTTCTCCATTCCACCCCCACCCCAAGCTACAAATTAGTATATGAACTCCCAAGAAAGTGAAGGCCTTGTTGCTGTGGGTTTCATGGACCTCAAAAATCTACTTGGTAACTTCAGAGGGGACAATGAATTCCCAACTACATTAGACAAAATTAGTGAGTAGCTTTCAAGCCTAGCACTCAGCTTAGATTTTTCAAGGCTGTCTGTGAAGGAAAGGGCTGAACACTTAGGGGTTTTCTTTTGAAATGAAAGTTGAGTTTAGTCTCGATCCCCCACATCAGAGAAGTGGGGTGTGTGGTTGAGGGCTGCTTTGGGCCTCAAAGGCTGGCTCTGCAGAGATTTACACATGCAGGGTGTGATCCAGTGCCCACTGAGAGATCCCCACTCACTTCAGGTTTTGGAGTAGGCATGTACTAAGCACAGACTGAAGAACATTATGTTGCAAAAACAAAGTTAGATGTTGAAGGAAAAAGATACTCATTAAAATAAATATGTATAAATTTATTTCATGTCTAAACAATATTTAATCAACTTTTCTCAAGTTTTAGTGAGGCATACTTCACACATTATATAAAATGTAAGAGCATATGGTGCTGGCATTGTTTAATTTGTAGTGTGCTGCAGATGTTTAGAACCCTGGTGATCCCTGATTGGCTCTCATAAAAATAGACCCAGTGAGAACAGTGTATTATTGCTGAGTATTCAGACAATGAACTACTACAAAGAGAGTAGACTGTACTAATATTATACTGGGCCTACAGTTTATAAGGCATACAGCGTTATTAGGGGCCATATCCTCTCTCCTGTGGTAAAACCATGGGAGGGAACAAGTGTCCAGGAGACTCTGTCAGGTTTATCTCATGGCATTTCCTCTGTCTATTCCCCTCAAGAAGGCTGTATAGGAAGCGGGGGCATGGTCTTCAAAACCTGTAGATAACAGGGATCCACAGGAATAGTTAGCCAAGACGGCAGCTCAGCAGAGGAACCTGCTCAGCAGCAATCAGTCTCCTGACAGGAGTGGAGGTTGTGGTCCTATGTTGTGCTTGCCCTTTTTGGTGCTGGCTGCCACAACCTTTACTCTACAGCTCCATAGTTCCCTCCAGCTGCCGCTGGATCTTCGTCCATCACACCAGTGCCTTTTCAAACTTTCCCATCTCCAGTAGCATTACAAAGGTAGAGCAGGAGTTAAAATTACTAGGAACAGTGTCAACTGCTATGAATTGGCCTCCTAAGTGGCTTCTCTCCTAGATGTCTTCTCTTGGCTGGCAGAGCTCTAAATATGAAGAAGTGGGGTTTATGTAAAATAAGGTAGGGGAAAGTAATGGTTCCTATCTTCTACAGAAACAATCCAGTTCTGTTGGCTTCTGATCCCTTCTGCTTTGGCTGAGAGAGTACATAGATATATTTGCCCAGGAGAATAAATGTCTTTTTTGCACTGTCTTCTGCCTGAACATCTGCAAAGAAGTGTGGAATTTTGGATGTATTAATCAACAAATTAATTAAAATGAAAGAGAGGGGGGAGTTCTACCTTTACTCTGATCATAAGAACCTAAGAATGGTGTGATGCATAGCCAGAAGGGGTTAAGCAGCTTGCAGGCTAATTGACCCAGAGTCAACCTTTAAAGTCATGTTAGGAAAATATATGAATGGTAATTAGGGACATTCCATGGTAGAGAACTTTGAAATGCAAACCTATGTTGTCAGAAGTTAAAAGTAATACTAATTATATGTGTGTACTCATAAATGTTAGCCATGTAAACAGACAGTTCCTGTCTGTCAATATAGCTATTGATTCAGAGATCAAAAGGGAATATTAATATTTAGATCAGTGGTTCCCAAACTTGTTCCACCGCTGGAACAAGTGGTTCGCTGCTCCAGGCCAATGGGAGCTGCTGGAAGTGGCGTGGGCCGAGGGACGTACTGGCCGCCGCTTAGGAAACAGTAGGTTACATCAAAAGCCTATTGTTCACTCAGGACTGTATGGTCAGGTGGCTACTAGAAAACTGTATAAAAGACCCTTGTGTCCCAATCCTTTTAATCTCAGATCTGCTTGAGGTTTCAAGCAGGGGAAGTTTAAGCTACAAGGCTGAGATCCCAGTCCTGACTGGGCCACCCTGAATATAAACATTGGACTATAACCTATGGGCTAATTCTGAAAGAGCTCTTCGCAACTACAAAGCTCATCATCTCTGCTATGAATCTGAACCTCAAGAATTGTACTCATGTCTGTATGTATACTGATCTTTTAACCAATACTCTATCTTTTTACTTTTCAAATAAATTTCAATTTCGTTAATAAGAATTGGCTGTAAGCGTGTATTTGGGTAAGATCTCAAATATTAATTAACCTGGGAGGTAATGCGTCTGATCCTTTGGGATTGGTAGAACTTTTTATATGATGAATAAGATTTTCAGTAATCCTCATCATATTTGACTTGGGTGTCTGGGTGGAGGCCTGAGGCTGGGTTATTTTAAGGGAAATTGTTGGCTTCTGGGTAACCAGTGAGGTATTACAGAAGCTGTTTTGTGCTGGCTTGGTAAATCTAAATATCTGAATATCCACCAGCTTTGGGGATTGCCTGCCCCATTATTTACATTTCACCCTAATTGAGTGACCTCAGTTGGTTCCCCTGGGACCTCAGTCACAGTATTAATCAACAAATTCATTAAAATGACACAGAGAGGTGTGAGTTCTAGTTTTGCTCTGATCATAAGAACCATACTGAGTCAGATCAATGGTCCTTCTAGCCCAGTATTCTGTCTTCTGACAGTGGCAATGCAAGCTGCTTTAGGAGGAGTGAACAGAATGGCAATTATTGGGTGATCCATCCCCTGTCATCCAGTCCCAGGTTCTGGCAGTCGGAGTTTTAGGGACACCGAGAGCATGGGGTTGTGTCCCTGACCATCTTGGCTAATAGCCATTGGTGGACTTATCCTCCATGCACTTATCTAATTTTTTTAACCCAATTATACTTTTAGTCTTCATAAGATCCCATGGCAATGAGTTGGCTGTGCAGTCTGTGAAGAAGTACTTCCTTATGTTAGTTTTGAACTTGCTGCTTATTCATTTCATTGCGTGACCCCGGTTCTTGTGTTATGTGAAGGGGTAAATAACACTTCCTTATTCACTTTCTGCACACCATTCATGATCTTATAAACCTCTCTCATATCCCCCCTTAGTCGTCTCTTTTCTAAGCTGAACAGACCCAGTCTTTTTAAGTTCCCATCAGATGGAAGCTGTTCCATGCCACTAATAATTTTTGTTGCCATTCTCTGTACATATTTAGCAGTTCTAATGTATCTTTTTTGAGGATATGTTCTACTGAGCTCTTGTGTGGCTAACTAGCAGACGTGTGTCCCCGGGAGGTCAATATTTGCTAGGAAGAATGACAAATTTTGGTGTTAATATAATACATATACCTTGCTTTATACAGTCTACATATCTGCATCAGAAATATCTGGAGATCTTCCCCATTACAGCCAGAGATTTCTCATGTGTTCCTTTTTGAAAATTAATACGTTGAACATGAGATGAAGTGAGAAGCCCAAAGGAAAAACATTATTGACCTTTTAGTCATTCTCATGTGTATTCTAACTTTTTGTAGCATCAGAGGAAAGTATTATTGACCAATCAGCATACAGTCATTGGCTGTGTTATTGACATGGGAGGAGCCTGCACACTACCACAGCAGCACAGAAGAAGAAGAATCCTTTTCCTTTCACCATCGTAGTCCAATCTCTCATTCGTCAGACCCATATAATATCTCACCTTGACTCCTGCAATGTCCCCCTCTCTGGCTTTCACATATCCCCCATTGGTCCATACAAAATGCAGACATTGAACTCATCACCAACCTTGCCTGCTGATAGGATCATGTCAAACCCCTCTTAGAATCCGTACACTGTCTTCCCTTCCACAGTCACATCAAACATAAGGTTCTCATCACCACCTTCAAAGCTTTACATAACTCTGACCCTCCCTATGTCTCCTCCTCTCCTTTGTTGAGCATTGCATTGTCCCCATCCACGCTGCTCTGCTGGTGTTCCCAGCCTTGGTCACCTGTTTATCAGCTACTCACCCTCTTTCTTTCTTCTACATGGCACAAACATGAACTCCATGACCTCATTTCCAAGGCCCTCTAACCTGTCCACATTTAAGTCATTATTAAAGATCCTAAGATTATGGAGTTCTGATGGCAGCAAATCAAGTTTACATGTATATAAATTGCCTATTGTTGTTCCCTTTCTCCTAAACACTGTCTACTGGTCTGTCTGTCTGTCCATTCGTAGATTGTGAGCCCCTTAGAACTAGGACCATCTTTTTTTTTAGGTTTGAAAAGAGCACAGCATATTGTGGCTGCTACCATAGATAAACAAATTAATTTAAAGAACTTGACATCTTTTCTTTGTAACAAAAGATGGGGGAAATAAATGAATAAAACAACCCCCTCTGTTCTCTTTATACAAATCAATTGTATTTCATGTCCAATTTAACTAGTTATATTTTACTAAGACTAAAGCACCAAATAATAGATGGTTCAAAAGGTTTAAATAATATTGTGAAAGTAAAGTATCTTTTTGCTATTTTAAAACTGCCACATATTAGAACACCAGAAGGGAGGACGTTTTTAATCTTGTTTCCACTTTTTATTAAGATGCTTTGTGTAATTAGTAGTGTTTCTATTGGAATAAATGGTAATTTGGAATTCATCCAAATTGAAAACCTTAATGAAGAAGGAGCATTAGCGGTGGGTTGCATGTTAAAAGAGGCAAACTTCTCTAGGGCAGATGTGTTTGTGCAACTTGGCCCTGCTTAAATAAAATCTATAGAATCCATGTGGAATTTAAGATGGAATATAGTACGTAGGAGGGAGGTGAATGCAAAAAGAAAACAGATTTTCAGCCAGAAGGGCAATTCACTTATAGTTTAATGAAAACCCCTAAAACCAGACAGGATTATGTATGCTACATTGAAATTTGTTTTGGAATTAAAAAGAAAGACTATAAATAAATGCAAAAATATTGCTGTGTATTTTTCATTATTAAATTAATTGCTCTTCAGGAGTGGCTGGTGCAAAGACTTTGTTGCCAAATGAAATTATTGGATTCTTCATGTGACAGTATTATAATAGTACTTTTGATGCTGCTATAGGGAGATTGTGTCACTGCTCCCAATTATAAATTCCAATTTTCAGCTGGTGGCTTGGCACTTTTAAAGTGGTAGGAATGCATAAAAATTTAAGCTGGTTGATTCAGGCACTCTAAATTATAAATAATGTTCTTTTTTAAAATGAAAATTTGAAGTCATTAATCTATGTGCACACTAGTGCTTTGGGGTACTTTAGGGGCAAATGACTAACTTATTTTTGTTTAGAGAAGCAGCTACTAGAAATGCACATTTCCTTTTGGGGGATAAATATTTCATAAGGTGTTTTAGTGTGTGAACTTTGTGTGCATGCATGGCAGGAGCACAGAACATGATGGGCTGGAATGCCTCTGAAGGAACAGTCACTCCCTCGAGTCAATTGTCCATGAACCAAGAAGTGCCTGAATAGTTCTAGAAAAACACACTGTAATGACGCTGGCAGAGTTGTTATAATTGTAGGGCCAAGAATTCAAGTAAGGAAAGCATGCCCAAGTTACTGTTAACATTAGATCCGAAACACCATAGTAGCTAGTTGACATCTAGTCATACTGTGTCGTATAAATCCACATCTCCCCCTGTTCTGTGAATAGAACACCCATTAAAACCATGAGAGGTCTGTAAAGGAACTCAGTTTAGAATATGACCCAATATATGAATTTATAAAATAGACTGTAACAGGCCTCAATATCTGTGGAGTTAATCATTTGCATATTTTTATTTTACCCAACTAGCTAATTGAATAAAATGCATATTAAAACTGTCATAAATTCCTATGTATAACGTGTGATAGAGGGAGACATTGTGTTGGTCCATTGCAGGAAACTTAAATTGCTCTTACAAAAAATTTATGCTTACTGTGCTTACTATTTTATTTTAAAAAGCTATTATAGAAATAGAAGAGAAATTACTTTGAAGTTTGATGAATAATTGACGAAAGCAAAAATGTTCAGAGCTCCAGCTACACAAGTTCTAAGCTGGGTGATCTAATAGGTCTTTTTCCATCTTTAACTTCCATGGCCATATTATGACCAGCACTACTTGGAGGGAAAAGAGCTTGTTGTCCTCCAGTACTCCCATTCGGGAATCAGCAGTAATTTAGCTACTAACCTAGGCAAGTTCCAGGGAGTTCTCTGAGTGAGCTACCCCCTATTTCTAAGACATTTAAATCTGGGGGCTGTTCAAGCACCTCAGCTAATTTCAGCTGCTGGGGACAGGACACAATCTCTGACATAGTTAGGACCTCAGCCATATAGTGCTTTATGCAGTAGATCAATAGCAATACCTTGTATTGCTTCCAGAAACAAACTGGATGCCAGTGCAGGCTTCAGAACAGATGTGAGATGCTTTATGTGAGAAACGGAGTAAGCAGGCAGCTGCATTTTGCGCTAGCTGAAATTTCCAAGGGAGTTTTGAGATACAGCACTATGTAAACCATACAGCAGGAATCCAATCTAGAAAGAACAAAAGCACAGATAATTCTGCTGTGAGGAAAGAGTAGATAGCGGGAAAGTATGGTTACTATTGTGGATAGTTCAATTGTGCTATTGTGGATAGTTCTCTGAAAACATCCACTCAGTGTGTAGCGGCAGTCAAAAAAGCTCACAGAACATTGGGAATCATTAAGAAAGGGATAGATAATAAGACAGAAAATATCATATTGCCTCTATATAAATCCATGGTACGCCCACATCTTGAATACTGCGTGCAGATGTGATCGCCCCATCTCAAAAAAAATGCAATTGGAATTGGAAAAGGTTCAGAAAAGGACAACAAAAAAGTTTAGGGGGATGGAACAGCTGCCTTATGAGGAGAGATTAATAAGACTGGGACTTTTCAGCTTGGAAAAGGGAAGATTAAGGGAAGATATGATTGAGGTCTATAAAATCATGACTGGTATGCACAAAGTAAATAAGGAAGTGTTATTTATTCCTTCTCATAACACAAGAACTAGGGGCCACCAAATGAAATTAATAGACAGCAGGTTTAAAACAAATAAAAGGAAGTATTTTTTCACCCAACGAACAGTCAACCTGTGGAATTCCTTTCCAGAGGATGTTGTGAAGGCGAAGACTATAACAAGGTTCAAAAAAGAACTAGATAAATTCATAGAGGATGGGTCCATCAATGACTATTAGCAAGGACGGGCAGGGATGGTGTGCCTAGCCTCTGTTTGCCAGAAGCTGGGAATGGGCGACAGGGAATGGATCACTTGATGATTAGCTGTTCTGTTCATTCCCTCTGGGGCACCTGGCATTAGCCACTGTTGGAAGACAGGATGCTGGGCTAGATGGATCTTTGGTCTGACTCAAGGTGGCCGTTCTTATTGCAATAAGGAGATCTCTCTAGGTTCTTAGATTGTCTGCATCACCACTGTAGGTGAGCATTTCCCAGCTGAAAAGAATAAAATCAGCCAAGGATTTAGTAGGTCCCTTGATTATAAACCTTATTAACAAAGGGGTAGCACTCTTCCAGTCAAGGGGATAGATATGTCATCTCTTCTAAATGCTTTCCTTAGCATTTTGGCATCACTTCCAATTTGCCCAGATTGTGCCTGCGTCAGATAAACTTTCATCCAAGCTGTAGTTTTGGTTAGACACTAGAAAAGTCTGAGCCTGATATACTATCTGAGTCTGATGGAAAGGAGCTATAGAGCTAAGTTTCATCAGCTAATTCATGGCATTGCAGCCCAACCTGTCTCACTGTCTGTCCTAGCATCTTTGAACAGCAGGAGAGTCAGAGTCATATCCCACAGGAAGGAGCCCTCAGGGCCAATGAACATTTGCCCAATGCTTCACTTTGGATCTTTTCAAAGAGAAATAGCAGGACCACTCAAGTACCATTTACTCTATTTAGGGTTGCCAGCCCTCCAGGATTGTCCTGGAATCTCCAGGAATTAGAGATTAATCTTTAATTAAAGAGTATGTCTTGTGATGAAACCTCCAGGAATATATCCAAGCAAAACTGGCAACCCCACCTACTTCCCCCACCGGGGTTGCAGCCATGTCAATAATACCTTGAGGTCAAAGACAGCTGACCAGACTAAAGGAATTTTTAGGGACACCCGGTCTTTGTCCATCACAAAGAGTAGATCCTCAGCTAACAACACCAGCGCTGTCTCTACCATATGCAGACCTTTAAGCAGAATAACCAGGGGCCAGTGAATTTAATACTCCAGATGATGCCGGAGCTGCCTTGTCAAAAGCTGCACTATAACATTCCCCAAAAAATGAACGTTTAAGACAGGGCCGTACCTGGTGAGATAAAGTGATATGAGAAATAGCATGATACAGTGTAACATGAAAACCAGAGGTTCATAAAATATAGTGGACATTATACAGAGACTATTATGGAACTCTTGTTGGAGAAGGTGTGGAGCTCTTGGTTCTAGCAGACAGGATTGTTGAAGGCACAAGCATTCGGGATCTTGATATCTACATAAATAAATATCCTAACTCCTTCGCTGTGCTTCAGCATGTGCACACAAAGGTCACACACAACATCAGCACATAGTGACAATTTGTGTCCAGAGCTGCCAAAATCCTTTTAGAGATTGTCATAAATATAAAGGGAAGGGTAAACCCCTTTGAAATCCCTCCTGGCCAGGGGAAAGCTCCTCTCACCTGTAAAGGGTTAAGAAGCTAAAGGTAACCTCGCTGGCACCTGACCAAAATGACCAATGAGGAGACAAGATACTTTCAAAAGCTGGGAGGAGGGAGAGGAACAAAGGGTCTGGGTCTGTCTGTATGCTGCTCTTGCCAGAGACAGAACAGGAATGGAGTCTTAGAACTTTTAGTAAGTAATCTAGCTAGGTATGTGTTAGATTATGATTCCTTTAAATGGCTGAGAAAAGCATTGTGCTGAATAGAATCACTATTTCTGTCTGTGCATCTTTTTTGTAACTTAAGGTTTTGCCTAGAGGGGTTCTCTATGTTTTTGAATCTAATTACCCTGTAAGATATCTACCATCCTGATTTTACAGGGGTGTGTGTTCTACCCATTTGCTTTTTCTTTGGGCTGGGTAAGCAGGTTTCCAAGTAGTTGGAGGTTTTTTGCTTTAATTTGGGCCCAGAGCAGAGACAAGGGAATTGTTTTTTTCTGTAGGCTGACAGTCACTATCAGAGAATAGGTATTCTATTCCAGCACAGCAAAATTTTACAGCCAAGTTTTGTTTGTTTATTTCTAAACCTCGGGTGTAAAGTTAGTTAAAAACAGAGAGGTTAGAATGACCAAATCCTCAGCTCGACTACAGCTGGAATTAGCCAAATTTCAGGCTGAGGAAAGACAAAGGGAACATGAAAGACAGATAGAACTCATGCAGCTGAAGAAGGAACAAGAAAGGGAGGCAGAACAACACCAAGAGGCTGCCCACAAGAGGGAAATGGAAGCAAGGGACAAAGAAATGGAAGCAAGGGCCAAAGAACTGGAGGAGAAGGAAAAAGAGAGGAAGCATGTGGAGGAGGTGGAGAAGATAAAGGCCCAGCAGAATATACCAACAAACCCTAGCAATCCTTCTCCAGGTATCACTTCCCATCCCAGAAAGTTCCCCACCTACAAGGCAGGTGATGATACTGAGGCCTTCTTAGAGAACTTCGAAAGGGCCTGCCTTGGGTACAACATCTCTACTGACCAATACATGGTAGAGCTGAGGCCGCAGCTCAGTGGACCCTTAGCTGAGGTGGCAGCTGAAATGCCTAAAGAACACATGAACAAGTATGAACTGTTTAAATCCAAGGCGAGAGTCAGAATGGGGATAACACCCGAGCAGTCTCGTCGGAGGTTCAGAGCCCTAAGGTGGAAACCAGACATGTCATTTACCCGACATGCCTACCACATTGTGAAACATTGGGATGCCTGGATATCAGGAGCAAGTGTTGAATCTCCAGTAAATTTGCCCTTCCTAATGCAAATGGAACAATTCTTAGAGGGTGTTCCTGAGGAAATAGAAAGATACATCCTAGATGGGAAACCCAAAACTGTAATTGAGGCAGGAGAGATTGGAGCCAGATGGGTGGAGGTGGCAGAGAAGAAGAAAACTGGTCGCAGTTGGAGCGGAGACCAGAAGGGACCACCCCAGACCACACCCTATTACCGGGGGCCGCCCAAAGCCCCACCTACCTCCCAAAGAACCCTCCAGACCCCTTATCGTCCCACCACCCCGTTCTCCAGCAACCCTCCTCGCCCCAGTGACCCGTCAGCTGGACGATGTTTTAAGTGTAACGAGCTGGGGCATGTAAAGGCCAACTGCCCCAAGAACCCCAACAGATTACAGTTCATTGCACCGGAATCACACCAGAGGTCCACAGGCCCAGATACCTCCCAGATACCCTTGGAGCGGAGGGAAACTGTGAGTGTGGGCGGGAAGAAGGTCACCGCGTGGAGGGACACCGGAGCACAAGTGTCAGCTATCCATGCTTCCTTAGTGGACCCCAATTTAATCAACCCAGAGATCCAAGTGACGATTCAACCCTTCAAGTCCAACTCTTTCAATTTGCCTACAGCCAAGTTGCCTGTCCAGTACAAGGGCTGGTCAGGAATGTGGACTTTTGCAGTCTATGATGATTATCCCATCCCCATGCTGTTGGGGGAAGACTTGGCCAATCATGTGAAGCAGGCCAAGAGGGTGGGAATGGTCACCCGCAGCCAGGCTAAACAAGCCGTGAGGCCTAGCTCTGTTCCGGAAACTTCTATCAGGACCCAGTCAGAGGTGATGGACCTGGACCCCAGGCCAATGTCTGCAACAGCAGTAGTGGATCCAGTCCCAGAGACCCAGACGGAACCAGTCCCAGAACCGGAACCAGCCGAACAACCAACACCAGACCCCGTGTCAGCACTGAATCCAGTACTTGCAACCTCAACACCAGAGGGCCCCACCGAACCTGAACTGGCAGCAGCCGATAACCCGACCCAAGAGGCTCAGCCGGAGCCTGAATCCCAACATAGTGCACCAGCGGAGAGCGGTTCACAGTCAACAGAAACAGCTCCATCCCCTATATCGCTTACAGAGGGACCAAGCCTAGGTCCACAATCCCATGAGGAACTGATGTCTCCAGCATCAAGGGAACAGTTCCAGACCGAACAGGAAGCAGATGAAAGCCTCCAGAGAGCTTGGACGGCGGCACGGAGCAACCCACCGCCTCTCAGCTCTTCTAATCGATCCAGGTTTGTTGTAGAAAGAGGACTTTTATACAAGGAAACTCTTTCTGGTGGACACCAGGAAGACTGGCATCCTCAGAGACAGTTGGTAGTTCCAACTAAATACCGGGCCAAGCTCTTGAGCTTAGCCCATGATCACCCTAGTGGCCATGCTGGGGTGAACAGGACCAAAGACCGTTTGGGGGGGTCATTCCACTGGGAGGGAATGGGCAAGGATGTTTCTACCTATGTCCAGTCTTGTGAGGTGTGCCAAAGAGTGGGAAAACCCCAAGACCAGGTCAAAGCCCCTCTCCAGCCACTCCCCATCATTGAAGTTCCATTTCAGCGAGTAGCTGTGGATATTCTGGGTCCTTTTCCGAAAAAGACACCCAGAGGAAAGCAGTACATACTGACTTTCATGGATTTTGTCACCCGATGGCCGGAAGCAGTAGCTCTAAGCAACACCAGGGCTAAAAGTGTGTGCCAGGCACTAGCAGACATTTTTGCCAGGGTAGGTTGGCCCTCCGACATCCTCACCGATGCAGGGACTAATTTCCTGGCAGGAACTATGAAAAACCTTTGGGAAGCTCATGGGGTAAATCACTTGGTTGCCACTCCTTACCATCATCAAACAAATGGCATGGTGGAGAAGTTTAATGGAACTTTGGGGGCCATGATACGTAAATTCGTAAATGAGCACTCCAATGATTGGGACCTAGTGTTGCAGCAGTTGCTCTTTGCCTACAGAGCTGTACCACATCCCAGTTTAGGGTTTTCCCCATTTGAACTTGTATATGGCCGTGAGGTTAAGGGGCCATTGCAGTTGGTGAAGCAGCAATGGGAGGGATTTACATCTTCTCCAGGAACTAACATTCTGGACTTTGTAACCAACCTACAGAACACCCTCCGAACCTCTTTAGTCCTTGCTAGAGAAAACTTACAGGATGCTCAAAAAGAGCAAAAAGCCTGGTATGATAAACATGCCAGAGAGCGTTCCTTCAAAGTAGGAGACCAGGTCATGGTCTTAAAGGCGCTCCAGGCCCATAAAATGGAAGCATCGTGGGAAGGGCCATTCACGGTCCAGGAGCGCCTGGGAGCTGTTAATTATCTCATAGCATTCCCCACCTCCAACCGAAAGCCTAAGGTGTACCATATTAATTCTCTAAAGCCCTTTTATTCCAGAGAATTAAAGGTTTGTCAGTTTACAGCCCAGGGAGGAGACGACGCTGAGTGGCCTGAAGGTGTTTACTACGAAGGGAAATGTGCTGGTGGTGTGGAAGAGGTGAACCTCTCCATGACCCTTGGGCGTATGCAGCGACAGCAGATCCAGGAGCTGTGCACTAGCTACGCGCCAACGTTCTCAGCCACCCCAGGACTGACTGAACGGGCATACCACTCCATTGACACAGGTAATGCTCACCCAATTAGGGTCCAACCTTACCGGGTGTCTCCTCAAGCTAAAACTGCTATAGAACGGGAGATCCAGGATATGTTACAGATGGGGGTAATCCGCCCCTCTGAAAGTGCATGGGCATCTCCAGTGGTTCTAAGTCCCAAACCAGATGGGGAAATACGTTTTTGCGTGGACTACCGTAAGCTAAATGCTGTAACTCGCCCAGACAACTATCCAATGCCACGCACAGATGAACTATTAGAGAAACTGGGACGGGCCCAGTTCATCTCTACCTTGGACTTAACCAAGGGGTACTGGCAGGTACCGCTAGATGAATCTGCCAAGGAAAGGTCAGCCTTCATCACACATCTCGGGCTGTATGAATTTAATGTACTCCCTTTCGGGCTGCGAAATGCACCCGCCACTTTCCAAAGACTTGTAGATGGTCTCCTAGCGGGATTAGGAGAATATGCAGTCGCCTACCTTGACGATGTGGCCATATTTTCGGATTCCTGGGCAGACCACCTGGAACATCTACAAAAAGTCCTTGAGCGCATAAGGGAGGCAGGACTAACTGTTAAGGCTAAGAAGTGTCAAATAGGCCTAAACAGAGTGACTTACCTTGGACACCAGGTGGGTCAAGGAACTATCAGCCCCCTACAGGCCAAAGTGGATGCTATCCAAAAGTGGCCTGTCCCAAAGTCAAAGAAACAGGTTCAATCCTTCTTAGGCTTGGCCGGTTATTACAGACGATTTGTACCGCACTACAGCCAAATCGCTGCCCCACTGACAGACCTAACCAAAAAGAAACAGCCAAATGCTGTTCAGTGGACCGGAAAGTGTCAGAAGGCCTTTAACAAGCTTAAAGCGACACTCATGTCTGACCCTGTACTAAGGGCCCCAGACTTTGACAAACCGTTCCTAGTAACCACAGATGCATCCGAGCGTGGTGTGGGAGCAGTTTTAATGCAGAAAGGACCTGATCAAGAATTCCACCCTGTAGTGTTTCTCAGCAAAAAACTGTCTGAGAGGGAAAGCAACTGGTCAGTCACTGAAAAAGAATGTTACGCCATTGTCTACGCTCTGGAAAAGCTACGCCCATATGTTTGGGGACGGCGTTTCCACCTGCAAACCGACCATGCTGCACTGAAGTGGCTTCACACCGTCAAGGAAACTAACAAAAAACTTCTTCGGTGGAGTTTAGCTCTCCAAGATTTTGATTTCGATATCCAACACTTCTCAGGAGCTTCTAACAAAGTGGCTGATGCACTCTCCCGTGAAAGTTTCCCAGAATCAACTGGTTAAAATCGTCCTTGAGATGTGGAAAATATTGTTAGTCTTTATGTACTTGGTAGTATATTTAGAGATGCATGTGTCTTATTAACTCTGTTTTTCCTAGAGCTCCAGGAAGAAATCCCAGCCAGTGTTTCACCCTAGCTGAGATTTGGGGGGCGTGTCATAAATATAAAGGGAAGGGTAAACCACTTTGAAATCCCTCCTGGCCAGGGGAAAGCTCCTCTCACCTGTAAAGGGTTAAGAAGCTAAAGGTAACCTCGCTGGCACCTGACCAAAATGACCAATGAGGAGACAAGATACTTTCAAAAGCTGGGAGGAGGGAGAGGAACAAAGGGTCTGGGTCTGTCTGTATGCTGCTCTTGCCAGAGACAGAACAGGAATGGAGTCTTAGAACTTTTAGTAAGTAATCTAGCTAGGTATGTGTTAGATTATGATTCCTTTAAATGGCTGAGAAAAGCATTGTGCTGAATAGAATCACTATTTCTGTCTGTGCATCTTTTTTGTAACTTAAGGTTTTGCCTAGAGGGGTTCTCTATGTTTTTGAATCTAATTACCCTGTAAGATATCTACCATCCTGATTTTACAGGGGGGATTTCTTTATTTCTATTTACTTCTATTTTTTATTAAAAGTCTTCTTGTAAAAACTGAATGCTTTTTCATTGTTCTCAGATCCAAGGGTTTGGGTCTGTGGTCACCTATGCAAATTGGTGAGGCTTTTTATCCAACATTTCCCAGGAAAGGGGGGGTGCAAGTGTTGGGAGGATTGTTCATTGTTCTTAAGATCCAAGGGTCTGGGTCTGTAGTCACCTAGGCAAATTGGTGAGGCTTTTTACCAAACCTTGTCCAGGAAGTGGGGTGCAAGGTTTTGGGCAGTATTTTGGGGGGAAAGACGCGTCCAAACAGCTCTTCCCCAGTAACCAGTATTAGTTTGGTGGTGGTAGCGGCCATTCCAAGGATAACGGGTGTAATATTTTGTACCTTGGGGAAGTTTTGACCTAAGCTGGTAAAGATAAGCTTAGGGGGTTTTTTCATGCAGGTCCCCACATCTGTACCCTAGAGTTCAGAGTGGGGGAGGAACCTTGACAGAGATGTTGTGTATAAATTACTGCTGCTTCCCCATTTTTATCATTGGTAGTGAGATGGCTTTCAGGAATATCAGATAATGCAATTGTTCTTTCCCATTGCTCTTCCTACTTTTCCATTTCTGCCCTCTGCCCTCCTGCACATTCTTGTGTGCTTATGTTGCTGCCTTTCAGGGTTTTTCCATGCTGATGGAATCATTTTTCACCATGTATGAAGGGTTGTATATGCTTTTTGTTATCTTTTAAATTACTTTTCCACTTTCTGCCATACAGCAAAAAGTAGCAGATGACCTATCTAGGAATCACCTTGGAATTTAGGAATTAGGCATCCAAATGTTTTAGGCCACATTGAAAATCTAAGTCTTAAATTATAATAAACTCCATATCTAAACTATTGCTTTCATCTACCAATTTCTTTGTTAGCCCAGGGATTGCATGCTACTGTGTCGCTTAGCAAAAACCTTGTTCCACAAACATATTATCCTGGACATTTAAATAGCTAACCTTTTCTAATGTTTCTTTTGCAGATTTCATACTAGCATATTCTTGTGTGACTGATTTCTTCTCTTATAAATTTGAGGTGCTTATTAACATATGGAGTGTTTTTGCTTACAAACAGGTTTACCACAGACATGAGCTGAGGTAGAACTAGCTTCTATAAATGCAGCACTTTAGCTAGTCTTTCCAAATTTGCCCTCCTTTGGAATCCAAAAGGTTGTTTTGTTTTGTTTTCTTCCTTTCACCAAAAACATATGCAAAGAAATTCAGCTAGACATGCCTTTTGTATTAAAACAGAGTGAGGCCATGAATCACTTGGTGACACATTAGAGTGATTGGTATCAAAGGATCCCTTAGGGATTTTAGGAAAAGGTAGTTAAGCAATTAATGAAGATATTTAAAATCCTAATATGGCAGAGGCAGTTTTGAAGGCAGCGAGGGATTAATATTTATTTGATTGTCAGATTCTATGCCAAAAGAAAGAGCTGACAGAAGCCACCCTACTCTGAATGCAAAAATGCACAATTTAAAGAGTATTTTATGTGATGACATCATTATATCATGCTTTGTTATAATAGATGGGAAAACAATCTCACCTTAAAGCAGGAATTAACATTGCAGCTTGTCATTGTTTCAGCTGAAAATAATGGCTTCCAATTACCTCAGTATTCTGAGCTTTGTCAGATTGTGTGCAGGACATCTTATACTAGAAGAGAGCATATTGCTGAGAGTGGTGACATGGTTAGCCACACCATTAAATATATATCGCTGTAACTTCCCTGAGATTTTTCAATGGAGTTGTGCTATGATTATCACTTGATTTCCGATGAAGTCATAAAAAGTGTTTTACAGTAACATAATTAATGCCTCCACTAGGTATATGGGGGTGTTGGTAAAATGATGATGTAATAATTAGTGTTATAGTCAAATCATTAATTCCTTCATATTCAGGTGATGACCTTCCCTAGCTCTTGGTGGTGAATCTGTTTTGAAGGTGCTCTCTTGGAGATTCCAGAGCCACTCTGGAGAGCATAGTGTCCAGTTAGATCAAGACAGGGGAAGCACAAGGTAACCATGAGATGGTTATAATCAGTGGTGAGCTGGAGCCGGTTCGCACTGGTTCATGCGAACCTGTTAAATTTTGAAGCTGGTTTAGAACCGGTTGTTAAAGGGGTGGACAAACTGTGGCCCGCGGGACCGTCCTTTCCGTCCCACCTGAGCTCTTGGCTGGGGAAGCTCCCCTAAGAATTTTTACTCACCCAGCGGCACTCTGGGCCTTCGGCGGCACTTCGGCTGCGGGTCCTTCACTCGCTCTGGGCCTTCGGCAGCACTTCGGCGGCAGGTCCTTCAGTGCCGCTGAAGACCCAGAGCAACTGAAGGACGTGCCGCCGAAGTGCCACGGAAGACCTTGAGCAACTGAAGGAACTGGTTCTTCAGCTTCTGGCAGCTCATCACTGGTTATAATCAATGTGATAAGCAATGGTTACAGGACACCAGCTCCCTAAACATAGTATCTGTGATCTCTAAGCCACTGCAGATGTTTCAGATTGTGGGCTAGCTATTTGCACTCACCAGTCTGTGCTCAATCTTTTGGATGTACTTGATGATACAGAAGAGACTTTTTCACTATGAAGTTTTTTTCATCTCTTTTGCAGATAAACTTGTTGAGAACCATGGCTGGTTGCATGAATGTAATATCAAAGAAGAAGGGGCAAATGGGTCATCCTCTTTATTTGAATCTGGTACAGATTTGCTGTCAGAAATTTTGGATGTGCTAAGTGAATGTTACTCAGTTTTTGGTGTGATGGATCCTTTCCTCTCGTGGTTGGTGAAAGCCACTGGGGACAGTTTAGTTCCATTAATGATGAGGATTGTTAATGCCTTCCTGTATGAAGGCAGCTTGCTGGCTACGTTAAAACATGGTAGTTAGGCACTCATTCAAGAAATCATTTCTTGACATGGACAACCTTGCTAATTTCAAACCAATCTGAAACCTTCTCATGTGAGGAAAATTAATGAAAAAGTAGTAATGAAAATTAATGAAAAACTCAGCGACATCCAAATTTCTCCAAAATTCTTTAATCCTTATTACTCTGAACATGGCACAAGAACTACATTGATATAGTATCTTTGGCTAATAATTTCCTCCTGGAAATGAAGAATGCTCAGATATCTATGTTAACACTGATGTCGTTCGACAGCCTTTAACGTGACTGACAACAAGGAAGGGGTGTCTCAATGATGGGGCCTGTCAGGAGTGGACAGGATTACTTTAGAATGGTTCCACTCAGTCCTGTCCAAAAGGACCTGGAAGGTGGAAATGGGCAGTTGCTGATCTTCTCTGGAAGCCATCCCTTTAGGAGTACTGCAAGGTTCCATCTTGTAACTCTCCCAATTTAATGTCCAGGTGAGGCTGCTGGGAGGGACCCTGGGCAAAAATGCTGCTGTCTGTTTTTTCAATCAAACCCAGATTGCTTCCCCAGCTGGCTTAAAATCAATCCAGATAACACAGAGGTAGAAGAGAGGAGCATTGCACAAACTGACAGGTGGAAACTGCTCCCTCAGTAGAAATCATTGCCTTTGATGTCAGTAGTCGGGAATCTCAGGGCTTTATTGAATCCATTGCTAGCGGTTAGATTTTAAAGAGTCAGTGACAGTCCAAAATACATTCTAACAGATTGGCTGGCTGAAATCTGAAGCTTTTCCTCTCTGAAGTGGACCTCATTACAGTTATTCATCCCCTCAGTGTTTGCAGGCTAGATTACGGTTATCCACTTCACAAGGGTGCTACTCGTTCAGCGTTGGAAAATGACATGGAATCTTCTGCTGGTGAGGAATGCAGTCACCTTTTTATAAAGGGGCCAGGTGGCTATGAACATGAGATCTCTGTTCTGAGCTCTTCATTGGACTCCTTTCTGTTTTGGAGTTTAATTCAGCCATAAGTGGCCTTGGATCCAATTTGACTTGTACAGACAGTTAACTGAAATGATCTTTGTTTATCCCTTCATATGAACTTCATAGGGAAGCCAACAGGGACTTCTGGTGGATGGCCTCCATATCTGGAACTGGCTCTCACTAATGGTCTGCCAATTCTCATCCTGGCAACCTTTACTACATGATGCTAAATGCGTCTGTTTTAATTTGTCTTTTAATTTGCAGGGGATTTACTGTCAGTGGGGTAGGACATGTCGGAGTTAGGGGATTGGTAGGGAGTAGTGTTATTGGTTGACAGTTTGTAATGTTTCAGTTTTAATAATTGTTCTTGCACCTAGAGACTTTCTGAATTTCACATTTATAAATTAATGTATAAATGTTTATTAATGTTAATAAAATCCCACGAGCTAGATCCTCAGCTGGTGTTAATCGGCATAGTTCTTTTGAAGTTCCCCATAGTCCATGGAGTTACTATGACTTTCCCCAAATGACAATCTAGCAGCTTATGTTTAAAATGTAAAATTTCTTTCATCAGCTAGAGCTGATGGCCATAGATTTTTTTCCCATAAAGTCCCATACATTACATCAGTGGAGATATGTGGTCCTCTTGTCATATACCTGCAACCTGGGTCCTGCAATCCTGCCAAAGAGTTCAGTATTAGTTTGCCTTTACAGAGACTGAACCAGGTTTACAGTTAATATTAACTCCTCGATAACTATTTTAAATTAGTTTAATACAAACTAAGAAGAAGCTGTGATTGTAAACATTAATTCATCTAAAAGGATTAGGATTGGTAACTCAACTGATTGAGGAAAGAATCGATAACAACAGAAGTGAAAAAGCTGAGTGTCAAAAATTCTCACTAGATCAAGAACCTTACATAATAATCATGAGACAGATTTTTTTTAAAGCTTCTGTTTAGCATACAACAGATTTTGGGGCGGGGGGTACCTTGACTTCATTATACTTACTACTTAAATGCATTTATTTTCAATATGTTGATTTAAGTAGACAGCTAATGATGGCAAGTTTTAAATGCAACAGACATATAGGTATGTTTGTTTTAGTGTGGAGAAAGCAGCTTTGCATATCCTTATGTTTTAATCGGTTGCCTGAAATACCTAAAGTTTGTCAATAAGGATAACAATCATGGTAAATTTAGTAACTCCCACACTACGCAACCCTCATAGGATCATGTGCTAATGAAGAAGATGCTCTAATGCCCACCGAATGTAACACCTTCCAATTAGCACTCCCCAACATGAATACTAACATTAATGTTAAACAGCGAAGACAAAAATGGGTATCAATTCACATAATAGAAAATAATTGATGAAGTTGGAGGGTGTGATTATTTGTGATTACTTTACAGTCATGCACAGAAAGTAGGAGAACCCCAGTTAGTAGCTAATCTCTGGCTACCTCTTTGAAGATAATGAAATTGGCTTCCTACTGATGATTATTCATTAACAATTAATTCTTTCTTGGAGATCTGCTTCATTTTCAGCTTCTCACCACAAACATGCAATGGAATAATTACAAGTGGAAATGAAAAAGCAATTAGTGGCAGATAATGCCAACATCTGATTAAAAAACAGTAGAACAGATTAGCAGTTCAGTGACTGCAAGTCTGCTGCCTTCAGCAGGGAGATGTAAGTTACTCACCAATATTGCAATTCAAGCTGTGTTTCTCTTTTATTGCTTCCCCTACATCGTGATCTGCCACATGCAATGCTCTTTTATTCTAGGGGGTATTGGTTTGTTGTAAATACTTTTTTTAAAGATTAAGTATTAGTTGAAATAGTTTGTTGTCCTACATGCTGAGGCTCTTTCAAAAAAAATAATAATCAATGTAAAAAGGTAGTTAAAACAAGTCATTCAGGGGGCAAGCAAATGTACTCAAGGGATTTTAAGATAGATCGTAGGAGACAAAGATCCTTGGGAATTATAAAAAATAGAATGTTTGTTATAAAATAGAGAACACAATGTGATGGTTGTCGTTAGCCACTATGCTGTCGCTAAGCTAACTGGTGGTTTAGATCTTGCATTCTGAGCCCACAAAATCCAACAGAAGCACAGAAGGAGACACTGGTACAATGTGTAATGTTATTATTTATATTATAGTAAGAGCTAGAGGTCCAATATGCTAAACACTGTACAAACATGTAGCAAGAAGTGCAGGAAGCCGAGAATTGAACCTAGTGGCCCCATCCATTGCCTTAATCACAAGACTAAATCACCATTCTTCCATTGATTTTATTTTCCTTTTCGGTACCAAAAAATAATTGCCATTGTCACCATTACCATAGCTATGCAGAGCTTCAACTACTCTCCGAAACACACTAAAACACAATGTTATGGATTAAGTTTTTTCATTGTTGTTGTTTTGTGTTTTTAGTACTAATCCAGAGAGCTGGAGTAGTGAGCAGTTCTTTAAGGCATGGTATGAAAGAGAAAGTAATTATAAAACAGCCATTAAAAATATAGCTCATTGGGCTTCATGCAGGCTGAATTTTATGTTTTCAAAAAGATTTACGATAGACTATTTTTCTTTTTCAAATTTTTGTTTTTTGCATGTATGGAGTGGGAAGGAAAAATGCCCTCAGTGAATTTAGGTTCTGCAGGGGAATTAGTGGTTTTTTTGTTTCAGAAGATGAACAATAATAAATAAAGGAAAATGTGCAATCTAAACTCATTGCTTACATTAAGGTCCTTCTCTCACCTGGGTAAAGAAGTGTCTATTGTCTGTTATGATAATAGGACCTACAAATTTACTCTAATTGTGAGCTCACCTGTCAAAGCATGTGGGAGTTCATAAGATGTTACAATAACTGATCATAACAAATGTTGATGAGAAAAGGTATGACACAGAGATGGAAAGACTAAATTAGTCCAAACAAAAAGATATGGTTCAAAGACTATGTTAAAATCATGCTTAGTAAAAACAGAAGATGTGAAACCAGAAATTAATGAACCAATATTAAATGTGTCAAATATTAGGTGCAGTTTGTGGATAAAATAATGAGGGGATGGGCTATTCCACCCACCATTCCTTTTTTGCGTCCTTAAAGAAAGTAAGTTTTGGGGGAAAATAGAGACGAACAGACAGAAGCTACTGGAGCAAGTTTCAACATCATGGCTGCCTCTTCTACCATTTTATGGGACCCTGACCCTCATCGTCCTAATCCCGAGGGATGTCCTGACCAGGTTGGGCCAGAGAGAGGGATCCAGATGACATCACCCCCTCTACCAACTCCAGCTGAATCCCATACACCATCTCAGATGAAACAGAATTGGACTTGTTAACAGTAGCTCCAGCCCATCTAAGCTAACTTCTTTTTTACCCAAAAGAACAGTGATTACCACATTAGATACTAACTAAGAAAGAAACTATCATACAAAGGGTTTTTTTCCTTCTAAACCTCTCTCCATGTTGCCTCTGCCTCTTGCACGTTACTTACCTCTACTCCATCCACCTGCTCCTTCTCCCCCATCTCCTTCTGGCTGCTAACTTCCATTTTTTCTCTGCCTTCCTGCCTCCCTACTGCCAAGCCTTTCTTTCCCTGCTGCTTCTCCCCCACCAGCCCCTTTCACTGGCATGGATAGCTATACACCACAGTGTGGATGCAGCCTGCTTTTCACTGCAGTGTGTAGCTACACATATCCTACCTGTCACCCCAAGTGCTGGTAGATCATTGTCATGGAGTATATGTACCCTGTGCTGGCTCAGCAACTAGGGGGTTAATGCAGGTACTGCCAGCCAAGATGACTAGCAGCCTCATAGGAGCAGGGAGGATAAAAGAGCTGGGAAGCAGATGGGGCAGCTTCCAGGGGAGCAAGCAGGCTGGAGAAGGGAGCTCCTGCTAGAAAGCTGCTAAAAAGCTCAGAGACAGCACCCTAGGAGGGGAGGACTGGACCAGCAGGCTGAAGAGCATACAGAAAGCAGAGGAGGTGGGAAGGAGCTTAGGGTATAGAACTGTAGGACTGGAAGGGACCTCGAGAGGTCATCCAGTCCAGTCCCCTTCACTCGTGGCAGGACTAAGTATTATCTAGACCAGTGCTTTTCAAGCTATCTGATGTGGGGGACAGGCAATTTTTTTTCCCAATGTGCGCGCAGACCGGCAGCCGACAGCTCGTGGACCGGCACCAGTCCGCAGACCACCACTTTGAGTAGCACTGATCTAGACCATCCCTGACAGGTGTTTGTCGAACCTTCTCTTAAAAATCTCCAATTATGGAGATTCTACAGCCTCCCAAGTCAATTTATTCAAGTGCTTAACCACCCTGACAGTTAGGAAGTTTTTCCTAATGTCCAACCTAAACCTCCCTTGCTGCAATTTAAGCCCATTGCTTCTGGTCCTATCCTCAGACGTTCACAAAAACATTTTGTTCTTCCTCCTCCTTCTTGAGGCCTAATCAGCACAGAGTAGAGCGTAAGAATTACTTCTCATGTCTTGCTTACAACATTCCTGCTAATACATCCCAGAAGGATGTTTGCTTTTTTTGCAACAACGTTACACTGTTGACTCATGTTTAGCTTGTGGTCCACCATAACTCCCAGATCCCTTTCCGCAATACTCCTTCCTAGGCAGTCATTTCCCATTTTGTATGTGTGCAACTGATTGATCCTTCCTATGTGGAGTACTTTGCATTTGTCCTTAATGAATTTCATCCTATTTACTTTAGACCATTCCTCTAGTGCGACAAGATCATTTTGAATTTTAATCCTACCCTCCGAAGCACTTGAAACCCTCCCAGCTTGGTATCACCCGCAAACTTTATACCTTTTCTAAATCATTGATGAAGATACTGTACAGCACCGGACCCAGAACTGATCCCGGGGGGACCCCACTCATTATGCCCTTTCAGCATGACTGCAGGGATTTCCCTACACCCCCCTGAATTCCCCCAACTCCCCCCCCCGAGTTTTGTGAACTAGTTACATGCAGTGTTGCCAATTTAGTGATTGTTTAGAAATTTGAATTGAAATTGAAATATTAATACACACATTAAAAGCATATAAAGTGTATGATAAAATATGTGAATCTGGAAAAGCATAATAGATTTGAAAAGTATGAACATAGACTAGCTTCCTTATACAGCTGTTGTTTTTTATGACAGTGTCAGTGCATTCATTTCAGAGATCTTGGCCAATCTAATAATTTCAAATTATGATTTGTAAGCAAAGTCTAAATGATCTCTTCCTGACAGCTAGTGATGAGCTGGGGGGAAAGGCTTCAGGACCAGATTGTATTTACATTCACACTTATTTTAGCCTCTTCTGGTACTACCTCACTTTCACTGGTATTCACTATGTTAGACGTCCAATCTCCACCAACCTTCTTGGTGAAAACTGAAACAAAGAAGTCATTAAGCACCTCTGCCATTTCCACATTTTCTGTTATTATTCCCCCTCCCTCTTGCCACTGAGTAACAGGCCTACCCTGAGCTTGGTCTTCCTCTTGCTTCTAATGTATTTGTAGACTGTTTTCTTGTTACCCTTTATGTCTCTAGCTATTTTGATCTCGTTTTGTGCCTTGACCTTTCTAATTTTGTCTCTACATACTTGTGTTATTCGTTTATATTCATCCTTTGTAATTTGACCTAGTTTCCACTTTTTGTAGGACTCTTTTTTGATTTTTAGATCATTGAAGATCTCCTGGTTAAGCCAGGGTGGTCTCTAGCCACACGTCCTATCTTTCCTATGCAGTGGAATAATTTGCTCTTGTGCCTTGGCGACACCGTCTTCGCAGCCAGGCATTCACCTCCAGGATGCATCTGTCTCTGCCTGGGCCCCTACCCTTGACCGTAAGGATCGAAGAGAACATGGCTAGAGTCATCAAGGCCTGATTTGGCTTAGGGGTGCTGAGCTGGAACCCAGTGGATTGGCGGGCCTGGGTTCTCCTACCAACCTCTGAGGGACTTAAGAATGGAGGGGGGTTTCAGACCTCCTGGGCACGAGGAATTGACTGACAGTCCTTCCAGACTGAGGGAGCTCAGGTACAATCCTCTGCCTGGCCAGAGCAGGTGCCATGGCACTGACACACTAGCTCACACTCTTGAAATAGTCAGTCTGGTCAGCCAACTTTGCCATTATAGAAACTCTCTGTATTGCTCAAGTAAAGAATTGTGTAGCCACCAATTTTCTCACATTTAGAAAACTCATTTTAGGGCGATCTTACTCAGGCCACAGGAAAAAGCTTACTTTGCATGCAAAACTCACATGGGACTCCTTTTAGCCATTGTATTGATTACAGTCTTCTGCAGAGAGTAATAGGAATTTGTTCTGAATGAGTGAGCCTCACTTGTATAAGATATGAGTGAGCCTTACAGGGTGTGTGTGTGTGTGTGTGTGTATGAGTATAATTTCTTGCAGTAGGAATGTGAAGCTATGTTCTTCAGAATAATGGATAAACTTGAATATCTCTGTATTTATGTTTGTGTTTATGATTTTCCTGGGCTATTTTTATCAGCGAGTGATTTATGAGTTATTAAAAGCATAAGATCTGGGGGTTTCATGTTGTTGCTATCCAGAAATTGGAGTAACCTTAAAAGACTGGATTGAGTATATTTTCCCCCCATAAATAGTTCCCCAAAGCATTGAAAATTAAATCTTTGAAAAACATGAACCGAATACAACTATACACAGATACACAAATGTCTATACATCAATAATTTCTGTATACAGCTTTGCTGTTATGAAAGCTTCTTCTGGGAAAGAGGAGGAAGGACAGTAGGAACATGATGATGTATTTCACATAAGGGTGAAACCACAATTTTTATTAGTTCCTTTTTCTGGGATTTTGTCTCTTTTAGCCATGTATGAAACTTGGCTGCAGTGGAATGAGTTGATGACATTTCTCAGATATAGAAGAGACATTGCAATTGTTGAGAACTATTTCCTGGATAAGGTTGTGTGCTAACAGGTTTTGATGAACTGGAATGGAATCTCGGCCCAAACTACTGAAAGAGCACAAGGCTGCTGCATTCAGGGCAATGGACAAACATTCTTAAGGCAAAATCTTGCTTTCATATATGCAGGCATCTCCTAGTATCATCTTTGAGACTTGTGCATTGCATTTATATCCTTTTGGGGAAAAATTGCCTTAATGTGCCATGCAGACAAAAGTAGAGGATTGGGCCAAAAGAAATTTGATGAGGTTCAACAAGGACAAGTGCAGAGTCCTGCACTTAGGATGGAAGAATCCCATGCACTGCTACAGGCTAGGGACTGAGTGATTAGGCAGCAGTTCTGCAGAATAGGACCTAGGGGTTACAGTGGACAAGAAGCTGGATATGAGTCAAGAGTGTGCCCTTGTTGCCAAGAAGGCGAACAGCATTTTGGGCTGTATAAGTAGGAGCATTGCCAGCAGATCGAAGGATGTGATCATTCTCCTCTATTTGGCATTGGTGAGGCCTCATCTGGAGTACTGTGTCCAGTTTTGGGCCCCACACTACAAGAAGGATGTGGAAAAATTGGAAAGAGTCCAGCAGAGGGCAACAAAAATTATTAGGGGGCTGGATCACATGATTTATGAGGATAGGCTGAGGGAACTGGGATTATTTAGTCTGCAGAAGAGAAGAATGAGGTATGAATTTGATAGCTGCTTTCAACTACCTGAAAGGGGGTTCCAAAGAGGATGGATCTAGGCTGTTCTCAGTGGTGGCAGATGACAGAACAAGGAGTAATGGTCTCAAATTGCAGTGGGGGAGGTTTAGGTTGGATATTCAGAAAAACGTTTTCACTAGGAGGGTGGTGAAGCACTGGAATGGGTTACCTCGGGAGGTGGTGGAATCTCCTTCCTTAAGGTCAGGCTTGACAAAGCCCTGGCTGGTATGATTTAGTTGGGGATTGGTCCTGCTTTGAGCAGGGGGTTGGACTAAATGACCTCCTGAGATCTCTTCCAACCTTGATATTTTATGATTCTATGTTACACAACTAGAAAAGCTCAGCAACACAACACAGCTATTCTACAGAGACAGCCACCTAAACAACAGCTTCTGTAAACAATTTGCCTCAATGTGTCAGAATATTAACACGTACTGCAGGGTTTCTCCTCTTTCCTTACCAGGTGAGTGTTTTCAGTCTCTATTACTGCAGCAAATCTACGCCATAGTCCTGTAATGTTTACGTTCTTAGCGATATTAGGTATTTTTAAAATTCCAAAAAACTAATCTTGAAAGCAATAAAACCCAACCTCCGTTAAGTAAGTGTTAATGCATAGGCTGTACTCACCAGCCCCTGGGATCTGGGGTCAGTCAGCTGCTTAACCTTTCCAGCTTCTAGGGGAAGCACATGCTGCTCATTTCTGAAGTAGCAGTAAAGGCTACTCCCCACATGCCACCTAAACCTTTGTCCACCTCATGCAGGGAATGGCTGAGGAAAATCCACCAATTGGCTGCTACAGTTCTGTTTCCCTATCCCCATGTGGCTTAAGGGAAAAGCCAGAATGTGTTAAGATTTTATTTGTAAAGTTTTCCCCATCTTCTTCTGTAAGAGTATTCTCTCTCCAACTGCATCCCTGGCCCAGCTAGCTTCAGATCACTGGGAACGTCTACTCTTGTCTCCCACCTTCTCCACGCAAGTACTTCAAATACATTTTACCCAAATGAAGTACTTAGGCCTGATCCAAAGCCCATCTACATCAATGAGCATCTTTCCACTGATTTCACTAAAAGATTCAGATCGTGCCCCCAAAACCACCTAGAATCTGTATAACTCACAAAGCTTTGTCAGTTTTCCATCATAGTCTTTTCTTGTGTATTGTATCCCCATTCTGTACCCTTTGTCTGTGTGTGTGTTTAGACAAGGAATGCCTCTGTTCTATATTTATACATTGCCACCCTAGCACAATAGGATCCTGATCCCAACTGGGGTCTTTGGGTGCTACCATAACATAAGTATTTACTATTATGATGACTACGTATACTGCTAACCTCATTGTAGTGGTCTCAAAGAAAAGATAGGACAAGATTCAATTACTATACTTCAGAAACACTCTTTCACCTAAAATGTGCCTCACAATGAAGCTCTAATAACAAGCCAAAGACTGTTAAAATGCTTTTCTCTCTTTCTCTGTCTGGCATCTGATAAAATTAAACAAAACTATTTTGTCCACCCTTGACGAATCAGTCCTTAGAACGGGGGATGGAAGAGGTAAAGCATTTATTGAAAATCGGTTGCAAATGAACTTGGAAAGAATGTAATGAAACTTTATGAACAACTTTTTCCCATAAAGCTTTCACTATTGGTATATAGACAATGTAAGTGTGAGATTGTAGGGTGTAACTGTAAAAAGAGGGCTCTTACAATGAGGTGTAAAAGACTTAGAATTTAAGAAAAAAAATGTATTATTTCATTAATTGCTTGGAAGAATGTAAGAGAAAAATATTCTAGATATTTTACATGAAATCAAGCCTGATGATGATAAAAATAAAATAAAATTGTGGATTACTTTGTCTGAAATGTGACAGAAGCCCAGTAAAGAGACTAATTGAGATAACCAATAAAGATAACCAATAAGAGATAACCAATAAAAGTAGCAGCATATAAAATTTGCTAATATTCGTATTGGGTTTTTGTTGTTTTGTTTTACCCTAGCAAACCATTGTGATTTAGATGTAAAGGAATATTAACAAATCAGATGCCTTTTCCTTGTGTCTGATGTTAGGGACTAATG
This sequence comes from Caretta caretta, assembly GCF_965140235.1. NCBI lineage: Eukaryota > Metazoa > Chordata > Testudines > Cheloniidae > Caretta > Caretta caretta. The sequence goes on along the minus strand of NC_134216.1, from coordinate 47,000,284 downwards.
AGTTTATTGAGCCAGGTAGTTCCCTGGTGAGTATAAATGCATATAAGTCAGCACAGTTCAGTGAAATTGCCAAGCAGTGAGGGGGCCTATAAATGAACTAGCATGAAGACAGCATTACCCAATGAAGGGATGATCACTTTAGCCTAGGTCCCTTACAGCAGGACTTCAAAAACAGGGCACATTGCACCAGGTGTGCTATATTAGGCTGTAGACAAGTACTTTAGCATCAAGTGTCTGGTATAAATGTATACTGGAGAGGCATAGCTCATTACAGAAACAATTTAATCCTGCGCTGAAGGACCACACAAGGCACTATGTACCACTTAAGATCCTCTGATTCCTGAGATAAGTAAGAGATAAGTCCTGAGATAAGCAAGTGGTGCATAGAGGTTTCTACACATCCCCTATGATCTGCAGGTCTATCACCCTTGTGCATGGACATCAAATCATAAACAAATGCAATCAGATAATATGACCTCCAGTTTCCTGCTGTCATAGCACATGCAAAGTGAAATTCTGTACTGGGACTAGTGTCGTTTAATATATTTTTATTAGTGGAACAAAGAGTAAGCAATGAGACATTAAAAATTGGAAGAAGGTACAAAATTGTTTAGGTTAGTCAAGGCCAGAGAAGACTAAGAGGGACTTCAGAGAGACCCAAGATAGGAAGGAAAATGCAAAATAATGCATGTTGGAAAGAATAATTTTAATTCATGTACCTTGCTGGATTCTAAATTTTTCTGTAACACTCAGGAAAAAGATGTGATCACCGCTAAGAACAGTTAGTCACATTGCTTAATACATGACTAGAAGGCACTCAGTGATGAATGCAGCATAAGAACCTTATCTATATAAAATGGAATAGAATTGTGGGCAGCTCAATGAATGCCATTGATCACTGTGAAGTGACTCCATCTCTCTGTTTTTGAGAAATTGCTGTTATTGAGAAGGTGAAGTTGGAATGCCTTTCCCAGAAGGTATATAGTGTTAAGGTAGTGGCCTGGAAAACTTATAGTCCATATATCTCTCTGGTTGAGATACTGAATGAATCTGATGATAACAGGGATAAAGCTAGAATTTAAAATCAAGGTTTATTGGAGTCTAAGGAGAGAGAGAGCAAGAATTGGAGACTGAAGCCCAGTCAAGGTTGAAAAGTGTGCAGTAGAGCTGGGCAGGAACCGAATGTTTTGGGGTTTTTTGCTAGGAAAATTTCATGACTTTGAATTTTTCAGACATTTGCAAACAAAGTGAAAAGAAAATTGTTTAAAATTTTCCACAAAATGAAATGTAGGGGAAAAAATAGTTTCTGGTTGACAGAAACATTTCATTTTGATACAATTGAAACATTTTATTCCAGTGTTGACCCTTTTTATTTTATATAAAATGTGCACATATAGAAATGAAAAGTCATTTCAAATTGGAGAATCACAAAATTCTTTTGAAAACGTTCACTTTCTCAATAACAACAACATTTTGACCTTATCTGAATGCTATGTTCCATTTTTTGTTTTGTTTTTTAAGTTAATCAAAATCAACAAACGGTCACCAAAATGCCATTTTCCGTTGGAAAAATTTTCTATCTGAAAATGTCTGACCAGCTCTTGTGCACAGGGCATCTCAGGGTGGTGTGCAAAGGTGATTTAAACTTACTTTCCACTGCTCTGATCCTGGAGAGTCTTTGTGCCAGGCTGCTCCCCTGATCTGATTTAGAGTAGCCTGAGGGCTGCTGTAACTTGTACTGGCTGTCAGTGGCCTCAGAGGGCTGAATCAGCAGGCACCAGGAAACTGTCTCTGTCAGCAGCAAGGAGAGTTGTGGAAGAGCTGGCCCAGGAGCTACTTACTATGACAGCTCAGATAGCCACCAGAATCTGGCCCGTAGTTTCTCTTTTCTGTTTTTGTTGTTCTGTTTCTCTGTTTCTTTTTAAGATGTGGCTGCTGAAGTTTTTAACATCTGCTCTGTTCCTGGCTCAGTTTCTCTCAGTGCAGCAACACTTCCTGTTGACAAAAAAAAAAAAGAGAGCCCTCTTAGCCCCAGAACTGTGTGTTTCATGCTGGTAAAACCACTGTAGCAACAAAAGGAGATGGGCTCTTACCATAAGAAAATGAATTGCCCCAGAATTATTTTCCTGTTTTAGACTTTAGCCTAAAAGTTTTCAAAGCCACCTAAGGCATTTGGAAGCCTAATTTCCAAATAATATGAAAGAGAATTGAATGTCTAAATCTGTCCCAGGAGTATTTGAAAATCTTAGCACTACTCTTCCATAGGAAAGGTACATTGATGTCGAGGAGCAGCTCTGTGAGCTGACACTTTCTTCAGTGATTATTATATTGTGCAAGGGTCAGAGTGGATTATTATGGATGTTTGTATATTTTTGGGAGTCTTGAAGAAACTCAACTCTTTTTTGAGACTGGGAGGGAAAATGAGTGTATATAAAGGCCTGGTTGATTCTTTAGATCTGGTTTTTACTAAGTTAATCAAACAGCCTGTTTGGGTCACTCCTTTTTTGTAAAAAGAAAAGGAGGACTTGTGGCACCTTAGAGACTAACAAATTTATTTGAGCATAAGCTTTCGTGAGCTACTGCTCCCCTAACCCTGCATCCCATGCAAGCTGAGCAACAGGCAACAAATCAAACAAAAGAACCAAAACACCACCACACTGAAATTCAGACACCTTGTCTGTGGAAAAGGTGAGAGAAACAACATTGTGTGTGTGTGTGTGTGTGCTTCCTTAATCATTGTTTTGTCCAGTACTTAGATGCCAAAATGATAAGTGTGGTGGTAAAAGTAGCTAAACTAAGTAGAGTAGAGTATTCAGGGTGGTACTGTTGCCCTCTCCAGAAGGTGAATCCAAGATGGGGTGAAACAATTCACGGCCAAGTTATTTTCCAGTCCCATTGCTGCAACTTTATAGCCTGATTTGATTTGTTCCTTTCTGACAGTTTGGGGTTCCATTGGACACAGGCTAAAGCTTTGTACTTCTTTGGGGGAAATGATGATCCTCCTCTGTTGGAAGTGTAGGTGAATGGGTGGCCTTTATGATTTCTTTCTGAAGTTGCATTGCACAGCCTGGGTTGCTGTGTATTGAATAGCCTGGTTGCCCTATGTCCTTGATCAAGTACTTGCCCCTACTGGCAAGCAAATGCAACCAAATTACAGTGGTGTCTGCAAGCAGCTTGAAACAATAGGTCTGAGACACAAACCAACGGTCTCATTCATTGTAAAGACTGAAGACTATTGGTAACCATTTAAATGACAATAATATTAACTGTTTCATTGCTTCCCAAAGTGATGTCTCAGTCCAGTGGCAAGAATGGGTTATGTGAGTTTGGAGGGAGAACCACCACTATTTCCCCCCCCCCCCCATAATGACATGTTAGCTCTGTTATTGGTCACTTAAGTAACTTAAGTCTTTTCCCAGTCACTATCTGTCATCTGTATTTGGGAATGATTGATCTTCGCAGGTATTTTTTCTCTTTCATGTTATATAAATGACAGTGTGGAGCATGTGTGGCCAGAGCATGGGTTGCATCCCAGTTCTTCGGGGGATGAATAGGAATGCCCATTCTGCCTATTCTGACCTTTTGGGCCAAGAGCCAAGCCTGTCCTGCCCAGAGAAGAAGGATGAGTATCCTAATAAGTTTTTCCCCATTTGATTTCATTACTGAAGGGCTACCTCTCTAGTGGTTTGATTTACTCCATGTTTTTTGGAGAAGGGAAATTCAACGTTAGAATATCCCCATAGGCAGGGATTTTCAAATGCTCTCAGCGCTGGCTCACCTCAGCCCCCACTGAACTCATTGGTAGTTTTATCACTAACTTCACTGGGATCAAAGTTAGGCTAGTGGTGGGTTCTTTTGAAAATCCCACCCACATAAAGACTGAATATTCACAGTGTAAGAGTCCATATCACATTTAATGTGAGTGGAGGCAAAGATGAAACAGAAAGGAAGCTGGTGGGATTGTCGTTCCTCTTGTAAAAATTCACTGTATTATTTTATATGCTAAATAATAAACAAAATAGTCTGCAATTCAACAAAGGGCATAAACACATAAATACTCACATTAAAATCACTGGGCTATTCGCATGCTTAATGGTATGGGCTTAAGGACCTTGTTGAATTGTGACCAGAATGAAGATTCAGCATATTGAGCATAAAAGAGGAGTTCTCTTGTTAAAGAAACACTCCACGCACAGTTTGAGTAATATCAGACGTATTAATAAACTGCAATACATTCTATATTTCTGTCACCTGTTTTGTTTCCTCATTTCTAGTGTTATGTTGAGCCCCTGCTAGCCAAGAGGTAGAAGGGTTGGATGGTAAAAATAAGGGACTGTAGATAAAACAAAATTACTGATTCAGAAAATGTTTCAAAAATTCATCCCAGTAGAATAAGGCTCAGATCTTTAATAGATCTGTACAGAATTATACATACTGAGGATCTGGTCATGCATTCATTGTATACCTTTGAAAAACACTGGATAACTTTTTTTGCCCCAATTTCAGCTCAGGGCTATGCTCTGTTTCTCTGACGGCAACCTCTTAAGGTTATATCACATCAAATGATGCGGAACTGTGAGAAGCTCTTCATGAAAAAAGGAAATTTCACACTAATAATGTTTTGAACAGCTGATTGACTCTGCGAAAGGGGTTAAAAAGGAATAACAAGAAATAGTTTTTAACACCTAAATATTGATCTACTTAAAAATAAAAGCTTACACAGTTCTCAGACACTTATGATGGGTGAAGTCATAGTCTCCACTCTCTTAAATTAAACAACTGTATACAGCACAATATTCTCTTTGCAGGTGTTGAGGCAGGATTTTTTTATTTCTATGAGCAAATGTGCAATTTCACAGTTCTTTTATCAAATTACAAACATCTCTTCATGCTGTGCATCGTGATCATGCAGAAGCAAGGAAATGAAGCTTAACAGGTTACCCAAGCACAGCTGAGGGAACAGAATGTACTAAAAATACGTGTATATGCTCTGCATTTACATATATTCTCACATAAATACTATGATGTTTTGTGGGACAGAAAAGAAAAATAACCCAATGAATGCACCAAAAGTGAAATGGCAAGAGCATCAGATCCTAAAGCAAGTCACCTACCTGAGATGACTTCAGGAAAATGTTAATAATTTGGAATCTATGTTCTGTACTAAATCCCAGGAAGAAATATTGGTTACATTTGCTTGCAGTGGCATGACAGCTTCATTTCTGGGGGCAGTTTCCAACTTCAAGCAGGAAAAATAATCCCCACTTTTAAAGCTGCATTGCGGTTTGCTCAGTTGTGCTTCATATATTATTGAATGATAGAAAACTCTGTAAATGAAAAAAAGTAAAAATGTAGCCCCAAGAGCTGTAGCCCTCGCTCATGAAAAATTTTATTCAAGTCTGTGGGAATTTTGCCCAGTATTGCAGGACTATTCCCAGGCAGTACAGAAGATGTCTGGATAGTGGCAATGAACAGGTGTTTCAAACTGGTTTTGAATATCGTCAGTTACAAACCTGTGAAGCTAAAATTTGCTCTTGCATTCTTTGCACACACAGACCCAAATTATAGACAGGGGTGGCAGGTTTGTATAATTTTTGGTGGTGCCCAGAATGGGTCGAAGTCCCGCCCCTCCCCCCACCTTGTAAGCCGATATATATATTTTTAAATAATGTAAAAATAAACTGGAAATAGTAAGCATTTAACAGTTTCCCTTTATTGCACAATATTGTTATCATAAGAAAAAATTATTTAACTAAGAATATCAACTTTTGAATACAGAAACAACCAAACACTCTTGGATCAATAACCCTCAAAAGCAAATACTTTCTAAAATTAAAACAAATATAGCCCCTTCTTTTGCGATGTTCTTCGTCGTTGTTTGGTTCCTGAAATGAAGCCATTCAGGAGACTTGCAATGTCCAGTTCAGAGGTAGAGTTCTTATGAATGTGAAGAAATGCCAAGTGATTTAGATGTTCTTGGCCCATTGTCGTTCGCAAATAATTTTTCAGTCTGCGCAGGCAACAGAATGATCGCTAAATGGTGCAGGTTATAGTAGGAATTATGTAGAATAATTTAGGAGAATTGTAACTTCTGACAACGTCACTCAAGCCTTCATTTTGTTTCAGAAATTACTTCACTTTGCTCACCAAATTAAGCTGGCAATTTCTCGATCTGCAAATATCACTCAACATTTCTAAATGAAGACAGAGCCTCTCCATGTTAATATCACCATGGAAAACTTCACTTATTGGGACAATGTCCTGTTTCGAGCCATAGTTATATGCTTGTCCAATTTTACTGCGAATGTAAAGCTTTCTGTTGAAAACCTCTGTTCAATGGCAACTTTGCAAACATCAGCGATCCTGACATATATTTGATGAAATACTCTTTGGGGTCACTGAAGGTGTGAGGAAGGCTGCCATGGTTGAGCCATCTCGGTGGCTTGCATTTTCTCAGGAGTGTGGAATCATCTAAATAAAGATTTCTTGCCTTCTCTACTGTTGTTTCCCAGAAGTGATTGTATGATGAGCTAGTGTGCATCCCACTCAACACCTCTTGCAACAAGCCAACTTTCTTCATAACGCTTGCCAGTGACATGTTTGGGCTTTGAATTTTTGCATTAGCTTCTTCTACAGGACCCATGGCTTTCACAAGACCTGTCAATGTAAAGTATGCTGAAAAAGACTGAAGTTGCTTCAAGAATCCACTAATTTTGAGCCAAATTCATCGGAAGAGTAACTAAATTCATCTGGGCAGTTCATCATGGCCTCGTAGTTGTGGAGCAGTGATTTAATGCTACTAATCCTTAGTGTCCATCTCGTTGAACACAATGGTCGTAAAGAAGGCTCCCCTTCACTCTGAAACTCTCAGAATGCTCCCATTCACTTTGGTGACTCTCTGAAGGCATTGATGAGATTGTTCACGACATTCTTGAATATTATGCAGGGCATCCTGCATGGCAAGGTTAAGGGAATTTGCAGCACAGTTCACAAATTCCTCTCTTGGCTCTCAATCCTTCACTCTGGCTTGGGCTCCAATAAATTCATGGGACACATTACTGGCTCCATCATAACCCTGCCCCGGCAATCAGAAAAGGGCAAATCACACCTGAGAAGCGTATCTTCCACGGTTTTGAAAAGAGAAGCCGCGTCCATTGTGTCAGTTTGGTAAAACACAATAAACTCCTCATCAATATCCCAGTCCTCACTAGAAAAGAACGTTTAAAGAAAAACGTACTTATTCTTTTCTTGACAAATCAGTAGTCTCATCCATTACAATGGCATAAAACTTTGAAGCCTTTATCTTTTGCACAATTTGTGCCATCATTTTGATTATTTCATTAATAACCTCATGTGACAGCCACTTGTATTTTGTGCAACTAAGCCACTGTCTCGGTTCCTCAGAATCTGTACTGCGTAGCAACAAGAGCTGCATCAAATTTGAACCACTCTCATTATGTCCATGTAACGCTATGCCTTGTTGAGCTAGGGACTGAGACACTGTTAAAACTGTTGTGTAGAGCTTTCCTAGCTGATTGTGATTCTTTCCTGTAACTGGCTGACCTTAGTGCAGAAACATGTACCTGCAATTGCAGAGCAGCCTACTTCATTACCGCTTCCTTGTGACAGGAGGATTTTTCATGTGATGTAAAACCACACAATGCGTGTCTCCCATCTTGAAATCTGCACGAAATAAATGTTGGTTCGGCCTTTGTAGAAAATATTAAGATCTTTTTTTCAGAATAGTTTTTGCAGACTGAGCAAAATGATCTGTCTAATTCGCTGTTGTACTCCAACCACATAAATCACGATAGCCAAGATTGTTGAAAACTCCTTTTCTTATCTTGTAGATTTGCCGCATCTTTCTTTTGTATAACTTCAGTTTGAAAGCTGGGTGTCGAACTCAAGCCATCACTTGATGAATTACCCATTTCTTCTTTTTCTATGGGTAACTTTATTAAGAATTTATCCATTGTTGATTATTACTGGCCCTACAAATCAAGAATTTGTTGCTGGGATAAAATGAAGCTACAATGTGCTGGCACCACAAGATTACAAGGGCCAATTAAAAGTGAAAAGTCAGAAGCAGCACTCGCCTGCTTCAATACATTATATTTTGTTGTACCTGTGTACAACCAATTATATACTTTAAAGGGTGTAAAATAATCAAGTGTTGTGCTAAACACAATCATACCCCAAACTGACCGCCACATTTAAGTTGCATGTTTTTTCCCTCAGGTGAGGGCTCTGGAGTGGGGCTCGGGATGAGGGGTTCACAGTGCAGGAGGGGGTTCAGGGCTGGGGCTGATGGTTGGGGTGCAGTGGGGTGAGGTCTCTGGCTGGGGGTGCAGGCTCGGGCGTTTGGGTGGGGCCAGGGATGAGGACAGGCTGGCCCAGGGCTAGGGCCAGAGAGGAGGACTCCCCCCAACCCTCTCCCTGTCAGCAGCAGCGAGCTCCGGTGGAGGGGCCCCCCCAGCAACACACTCACCTTGCACCACTGTCACTGCACATGCTCCTAGGGCCCCTCTCAGGTCCAGGAAGCCCCCTTGCTTCCCCTGTGGTGGGTACCGCGGATGGAGGCTGGCTGCCATCACATGTGCACCTCCTCCCCTGCTGCTGCTGCTGCTGCCCCTCACCGTAGCCTCACTGGGAGATGGGACTGTCGCCCAGCGTGGGGCAGGAGCAGTGACTGCGGCTGGTGGAAGGGCACAGGGTGTCACAACACTCACCCAAGCCCCAGCTGCTCAAGTCCAGGAAGCCCCCTCGTCTCCCCTGTGATGACTGGGTGCTGGGGAGGGGATGTAGCCTCCTCCCCTGCTGCAGCCTGCTGCTCCTCACCATAGTCTCAAGGGGGATGGGGCTGCCCCTTGCCCACCGTGGGGCAGGAGTGGTGGCTGTGGACGGGGGCACAGTGGCACAGTGGCTGTGGACGGGGGCACAGATCATAGGGTCAGACGCTCACCAAAGCCCCAGCAGCTGCTCAGGTGAGTAAGGTCCAGAGGACTCCCAGCTGGAAGCCCCCTCGGCATCACCTCCTGGTGGGTGCCGGCGGAGGGGAGGGATGCCAGTCATGTGTGCGCCACTTCCCCGCCTCAGGTGCAGCAGCAACCCCCCGCCTCAGCCTGCTGCCGGCACTGCTCTTGTGCTGTAGCCTAGCCTTAGGGAGCAGCGGCTGGCGGTGCAGGCGAGGGAGAGCAGAACAGAATGGCAGGGCAGCCAGAGCTGCCCACTTTCAATCAGGCAGGGATGCTCCGGGGCGCAGGGGAGGTGCGGCACGAGGGGCAGCAGCCAGAAGCTGGGGGATACTCCACGCAAACATTGGTGGAGCCGGGCCCTGAAATTCCTGTAGCCTGGGCACCACAGGCCCGTATACCTTGCCGCCCCTGTTTATAGACATGTTCAGCTCACAATAAAGTCAATGAGAATTGTGCCATTTGATTAGAAAGCAGAATTTGGCCCCAACCTTTTGGACTCAATATATTTGGGATCACTTCATTCAAAAGGCGTGTTCCTTTCCCTTTGCTTTTCACCTGCTTTCATCAACACTGACATTTCCAGCATTTCTTTTTAATTTTGTTACTGCTTTTGCTGCCAGATATTTTGCAAGGAGCAGGTGCAGATTGCCTCCTTACTCCAACACTGTTCACATTCTACTTTCCCTTTTATTTAGACTTACAGTCCTCGCAGAACTTTTGCCTTGGCCACGCCTGCTAGCTCTTCCTCCCCACAGCTGCTGCGTCAGTTTTCAGATTATGTTAGATATCTGTTAAATAGCACAGACTATGACTATGTTCCTCTCCTGCCCCTGCTCCCATCACATGATCCCATTCCGTTTGTGCAGGGCAGTTTTATTTTTAGAATATTTGCTTCTTTGAAAATCTACTTTTTGTTACTCCCAAATAGATCCTGTGATGCAGATGCTCTTGTCCTGCAAAGGAAAAAAATATTCTCTCTTTTTCCGTCTGTGCTATATACGTACACAGTAATTACTTCTGTGAATTTAGTTTTGGGTGCAGATTCCCAGCCCTGGTCATGCAGCAGCAGGCACCAACCGCAGGCTCCAGCAAGTGCTTGCCCTGGATGTCACCTTACAGTTCCGGCCACACAGCAGCAGGCTGCAGTGGGTGCTGGCCCTGGACACTGACCCTTACTCTGACTGTGCGGCAGCAGGCACAAACCCCAAGCACCAACCCCGGGTGCCGCCCTGCCCCTGGTCACACAGCAGCAGGTGCCAGCTCTGGGTGCTGACCCCCGGCTCCGTGGCAGCGGGTGCTGATCCCCTGCTCTGGTTGCCAATCCCTGGCCCCGCAACTGCGGGTGCTGACCCTGGGCTCCAGTGTGTGCTGGCCCAGGGCGCCAACCTCCAGCCTCAGGTGCCAACGCACACCTTCGACCATGAGGTGGTGGGGCGCCCCCATCCATCGCCCCTGGCTTCTGCTGCCTCACCCCCCACCACTCCATCCAGGTCTTAACTTGCCAAGACTTGCTGTGAAAAGTGATATTAACAAACATGCAAATATCACTTTTCACAGCATTATTTTTATTATTGTGTCTGCAAAATAAACCTATATAAATAAATTACAGTGATCTGGATGTGTATACATCAGTGGTCACCAACTGGTAGATCGCGATCAACTGGTCAATCCTGGAGCCTCTGACAGTCGATCGCAATCTCCAGATGGTGAAAGTCCGGCGATGCAGTGAGGCTAAGGCAGGCTCCCTGCCTGCCCTGGCCCCACTCCAGGAAGTGGCCAGCATGCCCTGGCCCCGCTACGGGAAGTGGCCAGCATGCAGCCCCAGGGGAGGGGTGGGGTCTCTGTGCACTGCTCCTGCCTGCAAGCACCGCCCCCCGCAGCTCCCATTGTCCGGGAATAGGGAACTGCGGCCAATGGGAGCTGCGGGGGCGGTGCCTGCAGGGAAGGGCAGTGTGCAAAGCCATGTGCCCCACCCAGGAGCCATGTGCGGTTGGGGCAGGTAGGGAGCTTGCCTTAGCCGCGCTGCACTACTGATTGGGAGCCGCCCGAGTTAAGTGCTGCCCAACGGGAGCCCGCACCCCAACCCCTAGCCCTGAGCCCCTCCCGGAACCAGCACCCCAAACTCCATCCTGCACCCCAACCCTCTACCCCAGCCCTGAGCCCACTCCCAGAGCCTGCAACCTGCACCCCCTCCTGCACCCCAACACTGCCCCAGCCTGGAGCCCCCTCCTGCACCCAAACTCCCTCCCAGAGCTTGCATCCCTCACCCCCTCCTGCACCCCAACCCCCTGCCCCAGGCTCAGCCCAGAGCCCCTCCCACACTCCAAACCCCTCGGCCCCAGCCCAGACCCCGCACCCCCCCCCCGAACTCCAGCCCCCTGCCCCAGCCCGGTGAAAGTGAGCGAGGGTGGCGGAGAGCGAGCAACGGGGGGCGGGGGATGGAGTGAGCTGGGTGAGGCCTCGGGGAAGGGGCGGGGTAGATTCAGGGTTGCACTTAAATTCAAAAAGTGCTCTTGTTTGTAAAAAGGTTCAAGACCCCTGGTATACATGCATATTCATTTGTTTTTCCTAAAGTTAATTAAATATTTTAGGAAAAAGTGTCAGTGCGGCCACCAGCAAGAGTTGATGACCGCATTCTGAGGCCACCAAAAAATGCGTTCTGAGACCCCCTTCACTAGATGCTGAGAATATTACTGAGTCTAACAAACAAGCACAGCCGCTGAGACTGTTCCAACTAGAGCTCGAGTGAAATGTTAACTCCTCTATTGATGAATAATCCCTTTGACATTCACACGCTCACTGCCACTAGGGCTGCATTACAAGCCTGAAGGTGGTCATTGTACTTGCAGTGGCTGACAAACCTAAAAATATGCTGTAAATCAGGACGGTGACTCAAGATGATGAAAAACAACATTCGGGATAAAACGACCACTTCACGTTCCCTTGTGAATGGGATTATTTTTGTGGGAGAAGATAAATCTAAGGGTGCATCGATAAGCATCAAAGTGAAAGAAGGGCAAGCCATAAAACCCCAAAATGCTGAAAGAAGCAAAGATGTAATTAATTATTATTATTGTTTATTTATTATTATTCAACATTTATGTTATGTTAGTACCTAATAAGGATTAGGGTCCCACTTTGCTGGGAACTGTGCAAAAAGAGAGAGAGACAATAACTGGTTTATAATATAAAAGACACAAACAAATGAAAGGGGCTATGGAGGCTATAACATTTCCTTCAAAATGCAACACAGGATATGTCTCCATTGTGTTTTCAAACCTGCGGCCATGTGTCTCAGAGACAGGGTCGACAGACTCAGGTGTGTTCTATGGCACTAAAAACAGCAGTGTAGATTTGCAGCTCGGGCTCTGAACGCTAGGTGGGCAGGGTTCCGAAACCTGATCTACACGAGAGAAATGTAAGAGCTACTGTGTTATTTGGATGAGTGTGTTTCTTGGAACATCCCAGACAGCCCCTAAAGAGTGAAGGACCCTTCGCTGAGGAAGTAACACTGTGAGGAAGTTGAGGTGTGTGTTTCGTGTCTCGGGGAGAGGGAAACCGTTTATACCAGCAGCTGAAGCAACATTCCTTCAGTCAAAAATTTTCCCTTGAAACTGTTCTTTGACAGAGATTTTTACAACAAGTATCTGCTTTGCACAGAAAATGTTGAGCTTTTGTCTAAACTCACCCAAAACTCAATCTTTTGTCTCAGAACTGGAAATGTTGGGGTTTTTTTCAACAAAAAGTCTCTAAATTTTTTGCAGAAGAAAAGCCATTTTCTGACCAGCTCTATGCCGCAACCTCTTCCAACAATAAATAGAAGTTTTTCTGTTGTTAAATTGAGTTTATGCCAGCATCATTATTTGAGACTTTCTGCATTACTGTGGTAATTCCCCAATAAGGAGACTTCAAGGTTACATAACAGAAATTAAACTGGTTAAAGCCCTAGAATGTCAGTTGAACACTGTCTCTCACACACAAATGCCCCCAAACAGCCTGGAAATGATCTAATAGCCAGTTAAAACAAACAACCTTTCAGCAGGTTTAATAATTGATTAAAGCTTAACTGTCTCAGACTAACCTGTTTAGTGCCAGTCTGAATGTAGACAAGCTGAAATGATTAAATGAGTCCTCCCTTCATTGAAGACCCAACATGTGTTTGAAGGTATGTGTCAGACGTTAGAGGAGGAAAAGCTAGTCTGGAGCATGGAGAGATAACGTACTCAAAAGCCTCTTTTCTTCATCGAGTGGTGGAGGAGATGTTATTTGTGGTCTGTGGGTAACTTATGCAACATTTCAGGACTGTATAGGTACATGTTTTACAACAGTTTTCTTTCTTATCTGCATGAGCACATGCCATCGTGGCAATTGTACTGCATGTTAAAAAGTGATTGCAGAAGTAGGGAAAACATAAGCCTTGCCATTTCCTTCCCTTTTGAGCTTGCACTTGTTTTTGTTTTATGAAAGTGCACATGCAGTGCTGAGGGTCAGCAGGATTTCGGGAAAGGTCAGAGCAAATAAATATGTTGTCCTATTTGTTCACTTGTGAACAAGATTCTCTCAGTTTCCCATAATGTCAGTGACCTTCATTTAATCTCTTCCCGCCCCCAAAATATAGATCCCTGAAAGCCTGATTGCCCTTTTGTGGGAGGAAACCCACAAACGGGAGCTAAAGAGTAGGGAAATCTTTGCAGGGGGACCTCACAGATATTTCTCCCTTGTTAGTCCGTAGGAGTTAGAGTGTATTTGTCCCCCTCACTCACTAGCCTGTGAGGGATCAGTGGTAGATTAGGCCCTTCTAATCACAGAACCGCAGAATCTCTGGTCCTGGTCTTGGTCCTTGGTAGCATGATTCCACTGGAACCATGCTGCCAGGGAGTGTCCTGGCTGTGGCTGCTCCCATGGCTCCCCTTAAAAAAGGATCCCCACTATGGAGGGAAGGCTACAAAATCCTCACTGCATTACAAGTCCTTGAGGATTGAGTGCAAGGGAGTTGATGTACTACACCTCTTGCCGACCTAATCCTCCCCTGCCCATTCCTTTCCCCCATGCGGCTTCCTGGGCTATGGAGAGCAGTTTAGGGGACTGAGGGCATGCTGGTGTAGAGGTGGCTGAACACCCCTGTGTGGGATGGGTACAGTCTGCCTGCAGATCTCAGAGGTAGAATCAGGCACGAAACTCAGATATTTCAAGGGGCATCTCTACAGCACAGTATGAAAAGATCATGGTTTACCCTGTTGTTTTGTTTTTATTAAATTGAATTTACCATTAGTTCCAGAGGCCCAGGTTTTTCAAGGCATTTAGGCTGTGCTCAGTGTCACAACCCCTAACTTATTTAGGAGCCTAAATCTCATTTCAAAAGTGATTTAGGCACTTAGAAGACTAAATCCTTTGCTGTCAATGGGATTTTGGCTCCTAAATTCCTAAATCCCATTGACATTTAATGGGACAGTCTCCTAAGTGCCTAGCTGCCTTTTGAAAATGAGATTTAGGCTCCTAAATCAGTAAGGGGTTGTGGCACTCAGCACAGTCATGCCTAAATGCCTTGAAAAACCCAGGCCTCGGAACATACATCAGTTGTAAAATAAGAGAAATATTTTTAATCCAAGGTACAGTAAAATATGCCCTGGTACCAACCTGACTACATTCTCTAGTATAGGGTCGGAAAGAGAGAGAGAAAGATCAAATGCCTTGTAGGAAAATGTTATTTAAGACCTCACACCCTGATACTTGTACTCCCTTGTGATTGTATGACCTTAGTACCATATTATCTGAGCACCACACAATCATTAATGAATGTGTTCCTAGAACACCACTTGTAGTAAGGAAGTGGGATTATCTACATTTTAGAGATGGGAAATTGAGGCACAGAGAGATTAAATGATATGCTCATGGTCATATAGGAACTCTTGAGCAGAGCCAAGCACAGACCCATCATTTCAGTCCAGTGCCTTGACCACAAGGCCATCCTTTCTTCTTAGAAGTGTTCAAAGCATCATTTAACAGCATTCTGGAGCGTCCGTGTTCTCTGGGATCTGCAGAAAGGTAACATGTAGTCCTGACAAATTACCTAATTGTGTAAGGTACTGATACTTTCTGCACGGTGCTCAGTGCCTTTGAATCCCATTGGCTTTAACAAGAGATGAGGGCATTCAGATATTCACAGGGGCCCAGCATTAGAGCTATTCTGCTAGCAAAGCTGTACTTGCAGCTATGTAAAACCCTGAAAAAAGCAGAAAGTAGATGCCTTTGATCAAGATCTTCTTTATAGTATTCAATACAATTTGGGATGGTCTCAGGAAATTTGAATGTATGGGGAATTTTTTTAATAAGAAACATGTGCAATTGTGCTCAGACTCAACCAGTGGCATGAACTTTATTAAACTGTTCTTGTTAAGTTGAAGGAGCCAAAGCTGTAATGTTAAAACAGAGAGATTTGACTTAAATATAGGTACACGAATACTGTGTTCCCGCTCTCCATGCTGCCATGGGATGACGGCTTTGCTTTACCACCACCAACCTGGGTGGGATAAAGCACCCAAAGTTCACTCTCATTCTCCCTAGTGTGGTAGTAATTTGAAGTAGCCATGCTGCAATTCACTGACAACCTTGAGAAAAGTTGTTTGGAGTCTGGAGGTCAATTAGTTCCTTTGTTTTTAGGGAGAATATGTCCCTATGGCATGCCCTAGTGCCAGGAGTCCCACCGCTATTAGGGGGCCCCTGGCATCAGTGTGATGGGCACAGTGGAGGTGACATTTAATAGTGTGAACAGGACTTCAGTTTACAGGATTTTTTTTGATACTATTGTTTCCAAAATCAGAGGAAAAAAGTAAATGAGATGTGCTCAAAGTTGACTTGATAGGTGCTGTCAAGGTTTCTTCCCCACTCTGAACTCTAGGGTACAGATGTGGGGACCTGCATGAAAAACCTCCTAAGCTTATTTTTACCAGTTTAGGTCAAAACTTCCCCAAGGTACAAAATATTCCACCCTTTGTCCTTGGATTGGCCGCTACCACCACCAAACAAATACTGGTTACTGGGGAACAGCTGTTTGGACACGTCTTTCCCCTCAAAATACTTCCCAAAACCTTGCACCCCACTTCCTGGACAAGGTTTGGTAAAAAGCCTCACCAATTTGCCTAGGTGACTACAGACCCAGACCCTTGGATCTTAAGAACAATGAACAATCCTCCCAACACTTGCACCTCCCCCCCCCCCCTTTCCAGGGAAATGTTAGATAAAAAGCCTCACCAATTTGCATAGGTGACCACAGACCCAAACCCTTGGATCTGAGAACAATGAAAAAGCATTCAGTTTTCTTACAAGAAGACTTTTAATAGAAATAGAAGTAAATAGAAATAAAGAAATCCGCCCTGTAAAATCAGGATGGTAGATACCTTCCAGGGTAATTAGATTCAAAACACAGAGAACCCCTCTAGGCAAAACCTTAAGTTACAAAAAAGATACACAGACAGAAATAGTTATTCTATTCAGCACAATTCTTTTCTCAGCCATTTAAAGAAATCATAATCTAACACGTACCTAGCTAGATTACTTACTAAAAGTTCTAAGACTCCATTCCTGGTCTATCCCCGGCAGAAACCAGCATATAGACAGACAGAGACCCTTTGTTTCTCTCCCTCCTCCCAGCTTTTGAAAGTATCTTGTCTCCTCATTGGTCATTTTGGTCAGGTGCCAGCGAGGTTACCTTTAGCTTCTTAACCCTTTACAGGTGAGAGGAGCTTTCCCCTGGCCAGGAGGGATTTCAAAGGGGTTTACCCTTCCCTTTATATTTATGACAGGTGGATTCTACTTCTTAGAAACCGCTTTTAAAATAACGCTTCATAGAACCATTTCTTCCAAGTTACCCCATCTCTCTCGCTGTCAAGGCACTCAGCTTGCCCTCTTCCCCAAAGCACAGCGCTGCTTATCCTGTGAAATGAAAATATAAAGATCTGGACGCCAGCCACTTAAAACTTTTAGTCCCTATTTAGAAATCCATTAAAAAATTTCTGTTGCTGCTACTTGTGTCTTGGCGGATGAATCGTGCCATCACAGGACAGAAGTACCTCCCACTGGAATTCCTTGAAGCGTGCAATGAGAGTATCACATCCTTGGAGTTGGTAACCAGTGGAGGATGGATACCAAGCATATCTTTTGGTGGGGGTTTCAGCTGCAGTATGTCTGAGCAGATACCATTCAAAGAGTCACATTCAGTATTGCATTGTAAGTTCCTTCCCCGTTTACAGAGAGGTAAGGCAAGAAATGCTCCTGAATTCAGCCAGCCTTTGATATTTGTTCCTAGAACTGTCAAAATCATAGCTGCCATGGTGATGACTCCTATCCTGGTCCTAACAGACAAGAAAACAGAGTTTGTGTAAAGAAAGGGATTGGGGGCAGGGGAACGTAAGTGAATTTATCATCTGTTGCCAGGGTGAAAGTAAGTCTTGGGACTTACCGGTATGGGGCTGGGCTGGGGCCAGCTCTGGCCCCCTGAAGGGGCGGGGCCTCGGGCAGAAGGGGCAGGGCTGGGGGGGGTCAGAGCCAGACCTGGCCTACCTTGTACTGGCAAGTGCCTCCTTCCCCCTCCCCAGGGTAACAGCAGCAGCCGGGGGCTCTGGCAACGGTTTAAAGGGCCCGAGGCGGTAGTGGTGGCCGGAGCCCTGGGCCATTTAAATCGTCCCCAGAGCCTGCCGGAGCCCTGGGGAAGCGGCAGCGGGCTCCGGGACAATTTAAAGGGCCCAGGGCTCGGCCGCCGCTACCGCCCCAGGCCCTTTAAATCGCCACCCGAGCCCCGCCGCTGCTACCCCAGGGCTCCGACAGCGGGGCTCTGGCAGCAATTTAAAGTGCCTGGGGCTCCAGCTGCTGCTGGGAGCCGCAGGCCCTTTAAATTGCGCCTGGGGAAGCCGATCCACCCTGGTACGGCGCACTTCACCTCTGTTGCATTTCACCTCTGTCTGTTGCTGAGCCCCACTTGTGCAATCCTCAATGCTAGCAAGAGTCCTGTATTGGCATCAGGCTAGCTCAATACTCAATGGTCCAAACTGTAAAACATCCTGAGGGCACATACACTCTTCCTCAGCATTCTGCAGTGTGGGGGGACAGGTATTGGCAGCATATCAAGGCCCTCTGCCATCTGTTCAGTTTCTGTTCCTTCCTTCTCCCCCTCTTTAAAAATAAGGCTATCACTCTCTGTATCCCTGGCCAACATTACCCACCTCCAGGAGTTTCAGGCTTTTAGGGAGCTTCATACTTCCTGCCCACTTGTGTTCAGCTGTCACCTGGCCTCCAAGTCCTTCATTAAGAGCAAATCTCCTTTACCTCCTCACCAAGCCTGACTGGATAAAATGCAGTTGTCCCACTTACTCTGCAAGGCAGCAGCAAAGTTACTGTGCGGCTGCTACAAAATCCAGCATGCTCCTCTTATATAAGAGCACTGATCAGGGGATCCATGTGTGCTGAGATGCAAGGGCCTGAAATCCTATTCTCAGGTCATCACATCTCAGGCAGCAAAACTGCATCAGTTTCACTATGGGCCTTTGTGGCCCTGAGGAATAGGAGGGCACAGCATTTGAGCCTTGCGAAATTAGCCTCAACATCCATTGGGAATTAATTCATTTCCCATTGGTTCATATTAGGAAGGAGCGGAACTTAATTTTACTCCATTTTAGTCATCGCATCGTGGTCAGCTTTCTGTATACTGTAAAACCAGTAACTGGATATGTGGTTCTGAGGAAATAACCTCATGCCACATTGTGTGGCAAAAAATGAAACCAGTTTGTTTCAACCGCCCAAGAACTATTTACATACACAGCTGGGTATGTGGTAATATTTGATTTAGAAGGGCTTTTGTAGAGTTTGTGCACATATAAAAACTACTTTCCATTGTACTTCATTTCAGAAATTACATTTTGAGGACGAGGTCTTGTTTAACATGTCATAATATAGAATCAATAATAGCACCTTTGTTTTTAGAAGAATACCTTTTAAAAGAAATTCTCTTTGGGGATCCATTTCCTTTTTTGAATCCTTTGGAGAGGCAAAGGTGCTGTGATTTTCAGTATCTGTAATGTTTTATATCTGTCTATAACTTACAATTACATTCTTAGGAGATCTGAGTGCTTCCAGAGCTGGATTTGAAAATACATATTAAAAGGTAGGAGCCAGATTCTGCCATCCTTAGATTGAGGAGTAGTTTATTTTGTGAGTAGTCCCACTGAAATCAATGCAGCAGTACTGCCATTTCTTGTGATATTTGGTGTCTTTCACGCAGCCCAGGATGCAAGCTTAAAAAACAAAAGTAAATTTCTAGCCTTCAGGATTGCAGAGAAAAGCTTGAAAATGTGAACCCCAGAGAACACTATAGGCTCAGAAAAAACCAGAAGTAAGAGAAAAGGAACCCCAAACGATCATTTTAAAAATCTCATGATTTTTAAGACAATATCAGCCCTCATCACGGAGCAGGATTGAGCCCTGTCTAAGATGAGCCATTAAAGTATCAGATTCTGGAGGGGAAATTTTCAAAGAGCTAAACTCTGACTCACCTCAGGGGGCCACAGAGGTGTGTAAAGGTGTTTTTGGCCAACTTCACTTATCCCCTTGCACCCTCCACAACATGGGCGGTGGTGCAAGTGAGGAGAGCAGGGTCTGTATGTCCATTTCTTCCACTCTAAGTGAGAGTACAGAGATGGGCAGAGAGTGGGTAGAGCCTTGGCTCTGCTTCCCTTCCCCCAGAACACCCTGGAAAAAGGAAGAAACGAATTTAACTATAATCATTGGATTTGCAATATACCAAGGGTCATGGTGGATTCTCTGTCCCTGGCAATTTTGAAATCAAGATTGAATATATTTCCAAAATAAATGATTTTGGGGAAGTTCTATGGGCTGTATTATATAGGAGGTTAGACTAGATGATCACAATGATTCCTTCTGGCCTTGGAATCTATGAATCAATGAAAAAGTATACTTCTCGTTCATTCTGCTGGGCTTTGTATGTGGTTTGCCAGCAAAATTCCTTGACAATATTTACTCAAGAAACTCCTGTACAGTAATGCAAGCCCTTGATCCTTTTGGAGAAATCAGTTATTATACCATATGCAGAGAATAAATTCATAATAGCTAGCTTTTACTGCTTCACTAAATTGCCTTCATAATGTAGATTGTCGATAGTCCTCCAGGTGACTTCAGTGGAATGCATCTGAGGGCCAATTTTGCCCCTTAGCATTTTTTCAGGGGGAAAAGATAACTTTAACAGTTTGTGAGTCTTTCAAAATGTAAATCACTTTTTCTCAGCCTGTCCTCTCCAAGTCTGCCTCACTCGTGGTCGTGTAGGCAGTGTCATTTTGGAAAAGAATGGAAAATATTTCTGCCAATGCTTTGTATTTCATGTCTGTTGTAAAAAAACAAAACCAACAACAACAACAAAACATTGCAGGAGATTCGCTGGTGTGTTAGGACAATGTTGCCCTAAAACCAGCTTACCTGGTCGTAGGGGAGGATTCACCCTTTGTAGGATGGACTAGGCCCCTGCATAAGCACCCTCCCTCTGGTCTATTCCGTAATATTGGTATTAGAGCTGATTAATTAGCAAGTGTGTTCACTGAGATCCAAGAGCCAGATCCTGACGTTCTCAGTCAGGCTTTACTAAGCTCTGTCAGTGGGCATTCTGATGGGTAAGCCTTAATAAAAACAAAAGATCCAAATCTTCAGTCCTAACTCATGTTACTCTGTGAGTAGCCCCAGTGATTTCAGTGGCACTGCTTGCACAGTAAGTATTACTAACATGAATAAGAGCCAGGCCCACCCCTGAGTAAGTCCTTCAGCATTTAATCGTGATGTTACAGCATGTGTATTAGAAGGATCTGGTGGGAAACAATCTCTCCAGTATGTGCTGACCTGAAGCCATGCACTGTGCTCCAGATGAAGGAAATGGAGAGAGAGGAGCTTTCTGACTCCTTGTGCTTTTTCTGTATGTCCGGATGGTATGTTTAATTCTCTTTTTTAATCATGTAACTGACAGGGTAGCTCTAAAGTGAGAACCCTGCACACAAATCACCCCGTGGGCCTCACGTAATCAGCTTTGAAAGGTAAATGTTTACATGTCATTTCTATGCTGACTGATAGCCTTGCAGTGGAAACAGGTTTTAAAAAATCCTGAAGAAGGACTTTGACATCCATTATCAGGCACACAAAGCCTTTTTAGCTACTTACAAATGGTTGCAGCTATTTACTGAATTGCCTGATACCACAACAGAGGTTACACAAGATTTTTAATAACAGCATTATACTGATGAAAAGGGAGCTTAAGATGCTCTTTATGATAATGCTGGACAGGGGACTAGAAAGGCATACACGTGTGTCATTTGATTTAGTGTATTAGGATGAAAGGGTGAAGCATCCAGAGGAAAGAACGAAGAGCTATTGTCATTTGCTGGGAAGCTGGGTTATAAATCAAAAGCATGGAAATTCTTTTGCTGGTTTCAGTTGTTGTGGCTAAAAAATACTTGAGTTGTGTCCCCCACCGTGTATATGACCACACAGTGAGAGATGGAGGTGTGTGCTCTCTCTCTTTGTGCATCCTATGCGAGTGCCACCCAGAACACAGTTCCCGTGCTGAGGGGAGGACACAGGTTACAGGTGAGGTATTCCACTTGCAGCACAGCTTGCAAAATAGGGGGCAGAGTGGGAGGAATGGGAACACCAGGACTTCACTCGTATGTGTAGGCCCTGTGGCAGAGGAGTAGGCTACATCTCTTAATAACCCTCCCTCCAGTGCAAGCAAGAAGGTTTAGAACCAGGGTGGGTTGATTTAAAGCTCCTGATTTATTTATTTTTTTAATTTAAATCAGGGTTTGTAGAATTAATTTGTAATTTTGAAACTTTAGGGCACAGTTTATAATGAACTCAGTTATAAATGTTGGTTTGCAAAATGACACTACGACCAGGGTATTTTTTTTTTTAATTTATAAATTGAAAACAAAGGCCTTGATTCTGCAAATGTTAAGCAGGTAGGTAACTTGACTCACACGCATAGTCCCACTGACTTCAGTGAGACGAGTCAAATGTTTAATCTTAAGCATGTGTATAAATATTTGCAGCACCCGGGGTTAAAATAATGTTTTTATTAGCATGTAGTAGCATAAAATTTGTCACTTTAAAACAAAATTCAGTGGTATTAATGAAAAGCTGTTCTGATTTCTGGTACATTAGCAAAGTTATTCTGAGCTCTTTTATACACACAGGCCAGTATTTTCAAAATAGGAGCCTAAAGTACATCTTTAAACACATATTTTAGCACCTACAGGTGGAATTGTCAAAATCACTGAAGTTCCTTAGGAGCACAAGTCTCCAAGAATTCAACCTGCAAAGGCTAAAGGAGGAGTAGCCGAGTTGAAACATTTCTGCTTTCTTGGCATGTGGATACTCAGCTCATTGGAAGAAGATGGTTGCAAATGCAGCACTGGCTATTTACTTATCAATTTTGTGTTTGAGTTTTTTTGTTCTCACAGTTAAGATGCTAGTGGGGCCCTGGACATGTCTTTTCCAGCATTGATGAGTATTTTATCTACAAAACTTCCTTGAAGAAGAAAAAATCTCTATGGAAAATTTGAAATTCTACTAACAATTAGGAAAGTAATTCAAGAAACAAGTACAAAACAGCCACTTTTGCAACTTTTGACTATAAAATGGAAAGAAAGGATAAAATCAGCAACCCGCAAATTAAAAAAAGATTTAAATAAAAAAAATCATGAATTTTAAAAATCATTTAAAAATTTTTTACAAAAAAAATTGTAATTCGTACCCATCTTGTGTCGGAGGCATTCTGCTTCAGAGACTTAGGATATCTCATGGTGCGGCTGCACACAACCCCCAACACAGGACTGTGGTTAAATGCCATAATTTAGCTTATAGGGACTGATTCTTCAGCTCTTGCTCACGATGAGTAGTCCCATTGGGTTACCACCACTGCCTCAGATAACCTTCCCGAGACGCTTAACACTACCAGAAGATGATTGTACAAGAAGGCAGTATCAGAGATAAGAGTGATTTCAAAGGGACTACCCATGTGAGCAGTTACCACTTACCATAAGAAAGGGGAAAACAGGTGGGACCAATATCGACTACAATGACTTCTTCTAAAAGAAAACTTTTATTTTAAAAAAATCTTCCAAATTTAGGGCAAACATTCCTAGACAATACCAGGGTCACTAATAATAATACTTTACATCTAAGTGCTTTGCAAACGATATCTACTCCTCACAACACCCCATCAAGTAGGAATTTTATTTCATATGAATTGAGATACATTTTTCAAACATGAATTGTGGGTGTAAATATGTAGTAAAGAGATCTATGACATGCACCCCCAATGAATTCTGGGAGGACACATTTTGTGACTGCAATTTGTGCCATCACAAAGGAGAGAACAGGCCTCAACCCTTTCAAAAACGTCCACAAATATAAACTGAGGGTCTTGTATGAAGTATATAGGATGATTTTAAAATTTTCTTCAATTGATAAACATTCATCAAATAATCTCTAGGGACTGAACAATGTTAAAATATAACATGCATAACCCTAGAAAGCTCTCACTAAACTACATACCACCACCAGAATCAATCACTTAGGCAAAAGCCTTAGAGAATAGACAAGACTTACGTCATACCCTGAAGGCCAATAGACTGATAGACTTGCTGTCTGGTAGACAACTGATAGAAGTGAGTTCCTAACTGAGAAGGCATATTTTTTTCATATCCTTCATACAGTGCCAGATGAATGGTGGTAAGGGTTTAAATTAACAAAGATTCAGGGAGCCCTAGTGGTCAAAATGTAACATCCAGTCATCAGTCACACCTCACAGTTGGAGGGATTACTACAGTTTGGGAGCTCACAGTCATGGCCCTATCAGCAGTTTTGTTAATCCTGCTCTGACTTCATCAATAATTCTGTTCGAATTGCGCGCAGAAACCCAACATGTCAGGATGGCTCAACATATATTTCAGCCAAAATTCTCTCTCTGTAAGGTTCGATTATGGCACACCCTGTGCGACTGATTCGAAGTCAGTATGAACTTTGCATGAACAAAGGAATTTCCTGGGGCATATGTGAAGGGAGAATTTTCTCTTTTTTGTGTATTACTTGACTCTGAGGTTGTTCTCACATGACACAAAAAGGGAAGGTCTGATGTGAAAGAACTACTGGTCCAGCTCTCAATATAAAAACTTTAATACATGAGGGAGGAAAAGAAAAGTATTGTATCAGATCATATTTTCCAAACATTCTCCGCTGAGGTAGGGAATAGTGTGAATATCAATGGCACGTTCATAACAATTTTAATGATGACCACACTGCTAAGTTTATGATAGGACTCCATCACCACTCATCAAACTGGGCCATGTTGTCACTGAGAATTTGAAGCAACATACTGAATTTCTCTACAGTCATAGTAACAATAATGACAGTATAATAATGTAGCACTTTTCAAACAATGATCCCAAGTATAGAATATATATGGCATAGGGAATTACTTCATCTACCAAGAAAATACAACTGCCTCTGGAGTGAAAGGGAGCAGGTATTTAACAGCACATGATTCTATCTAATAGTTTGGGATAGAAAAAGTAAAGGTTATCTTATGTAACCAAAGCTACGTGAGGGATATTGTGTTTGTAAAATATGTTTCTTCCCATTTCCATTTAAATCAATGGGAGTTTTGTGATTGACTTCAATAGGAACAGGATTTGACGCACTGTAATTTCCCATTTGAATTTGATCAGCACACCACAACTAACAACATTACACTGACAAAGAGTACCTTGAGAAAAGTGAAGACCGCAAGTGGATGGGATCTTAGGCAGCAGCATTTTCCATCTTTCAGTAGAGACATGAAGCTAAGTGCCCAGCACTGGTTTGGAATTGATTCAGGGATATGAATGCTACCTACTGGATGATCAATACCATGTCCTGCAATGTATAGGCTTTTCTGAGAGTTCTCCATTCCAAGTATTGATCAGGTCTGATCCTGTCGGACATATAAGGACTAACAACAACATAGTCCAGAGTAGTATGGCTATTGTAAAACACCTGTAGGAGAGTTACACCTTTGAAGGAGTCTGAAATCTCTCATGAAGAGGGAGAATTTCTCCTTGACACATGGTAACCAAAAATCATAAATCCAGAAATATTATTTATTCATAAGTAATACTATACAGGACTTCTTCCGCTTACCTGATATAGAGGGATTAATCTTTATTTTCCCTATGTTATAAAGGAAATGCATGAATTCTGTATGAATCAGTTGAATAGCAATTACTTTACTGACACATAGTAAACATAATAAGAAATTCTCTGATAAGGCTTAAAAAGTTCTAACCATTTAAAATGACTGAAGTATGAAGTTTATAAAAGTATTGAGAATAATTGTTTCAATCTTTTAAAATTATTTATTTATAGTATTGTATATTATGCATCATATGCTTTCCAAACATTCAGATAGGATGTCTGGAGAGCTCACAATCTAAGGATCTAAATTATTTTGTGTGGACAATCAGGATGCATATTGCATTGTGTTAGGAGCATTTCACACACAGATACTCTAGCTTTAATATCATACTCCAGTATGAGTTAATAATTTTTTCAAAATGTACATTTGATTATTTGTATTTATTTCAGTATATGAAACTGATAGTGAACCTGGTTGTAGTGAACTTCTGTTTATGTGGAGTGAAAGTCCTGAATTGCTTCAACACATTTCAGTGGATTTTCATTACTTTTCTTAAATAACTTAATTGCTTATAATAGAGGCCTTGGCTACATTGATTTGCCACCATTTAGGGTCACTGGTGGCCAGTCATCAGTGTAGCTGCAGTGGTGCAACTCCCAGAGCAGACAGGGAAATACACTATTTTTCCTAGCTCACTGCTTTGACTATGGCACCCCTCTCTTTGCACCCAGCCACTGGCTCCCCTTTCTCCATTGGATCAAACATAAGCTACTTGTCTTCGCTTTCAAGGCCCTTCTTGGTATACCCACTCTATCTATCATCTCTTATTTTCCGTCATGATGCTGACTCCTTACTCCAATCAGCCAATGTTGCCAGTCATCTTCTCCCACTTATTAAATTTTCAAATAAGCTCCTTCATGTTTTCTCCCACTCTGCCCTGCACTCTTGGGAAGAGTTCCCCAGAAACACCCGCAAACCACAGGACCCAATTAGCCTCCTTCAAAACCCTCTTTAAAACTCCTCTTCGCCATGATAACACAAACAAAAACAAAATCCAAAACAAAACAAAAAGCCTTGACAATGGCTAGGCAGCTGGTGTGTTGAGCCCACTGCCTATCATGCTGACCAATACTCTCTCATTGTCTTCCTGTGCTCTCTGTCTGCCTGGCTGTATCCACCTGTTTTCCGACCCTTAGCCTTAGATTGTAATCTCTTTGGACCAGGGACCATCTTTTATTCTGTGTTCAAACAGCGCTTAACACAATAGGGTCCTGATTTATGTCAGGGGCTCATAGGCACTACAGTAACACAAATAATAAATCTTCATCAGCCTCATATGTACATTGAATGGAGCTTACCCCAGTTTCAAGCAGTGCTCCACCAGTGCGAATAGCAGTTTTCTGTCCACAGACAAATTAAATATGAATTTACCCAGTTTCAGCTAAGTCAGTGACTGTAAATCCTTAATACAGACAATATAACAGTTTCTCCTCTTTAAGTGTATTTCTTTGTGCTAATCTTATAATGTTGGCAAGGCATGATAGATCTTAACTGTTTCATTCCAGGGCAGGGGATTATCCCCTCTCCCTTCTCTTCTGCTCATGTAGAGGAGGAAATTAAGGTAGAAGTTGCCAATATTTCAAAGATGCATCTCCGGCTCCCAGTCTTACTGTAACTCATCCCAGCAGGTGTTTATGAGGATCAGGTTTATCTTGTTGCATCTGCTCCCTGTAGGAGTAGGGCAGAGTAGTCTTGCTACAAATGCCTCACAGACAAATAGCTAATAGTATCACTGCAACCTGCTCTGAACCCAGTGGGACCCTACTACAGGTGTTGGGTCTGGGTCGGGTGAGAAATCAACCAGACCTTCTAAAGCTCAGTTCAGTTGGCTATGGAATTGGCACAATCTCAGGGGCAGGAGTTGGCAGTGGTGAGGACAACTCGACCCTCTCAGGTTTGGGCTCTGATTGGTTGGACTTGGGTCCAGATCGGGCCTAAAAATTAGGCCCAAGCAGATCTCTAGTGTCATGTACAAATGCAAGGGGGGAAGAGGAAGGCATAGTTTTCCAGGCACAACTGCAAAAGAGCTTACACTATGGATTTCCAACCTGGATGAAACCAGGATGTACCAGAAATCACAGAAGAAAGTTTGTTCTCATAAGACTTCCAGAGAACTTCAGAATGCATGTTAGCTTTTGGATGCTTTTCTGAACCCATCAGTACAAATCATAACTTGGATATCATGGTCCAACATTTTTAAAAAGTGTGCCTAATAGGTGCATGCAAGTTGGCATTGTACATGTACACAGGTATTCAAACATCCCTGATTTGCCCATGCTCTTCCAGAGTTGTATGCATGTACTTTTCCATGCATCTTCCTGAAAATTCAAGGCCTAGTTCTTCATGACTAGATGTCTAGAGCTGGATAAACTTCTAATACAAATAGTTTATGTGATGAATGCAACCTTTTCCTCTTCCACAGCAGCCTTTGATTTTTATGAAATTATTAGTTTGCAATTGTCAAACACCTAAGTAGAGCATATTTCATCCCATAGGATGTCCATCCACAGTTTAATTTGGCTATATCTTTGACTACTCATTATTCATGGTGTCTGACTGACCACCTGAGTCACATGGCATTGTTTCTACTTCATGCCTGGGTGATAGTGAATGCCTATATTTTGGCAAGAATATCCTTACTTGTAATATAAATATAAGTATTCACAAATAATAGCCATTTCCAAACATGTGTCGTCAAAGATCCATTAGCACAAATGTTCAGGGAATAGCCACCAAAAGAGGTGTGAATATGTTTGAATTTAAAAGCAATTTAGAATTCATTAAAATGTTTGAATATTTGAGCTTGGAGATGCTGTAATATTTTGGTATGGGATTCATCAAGTATTTCAGAACAGAATAACAGACTGTTACCATTGCAATAAGAATTTAATATCTCCTAGGCATCACATGTATTTAGTCATATATGTTACGATAAAGAAAATTACAAACATAATGAGACTTCACTGTATTATTGCTATGGGCATGTTTATGATAAAAGTTGCATTACTAAATTATATAGTTTCTACTTTGTAAAATCCATATACATGGTTTTATTCTCAAGCTAGAATGTTCTTTAAATACTGTATGTGTCCATGGTACATTCCCTGAATTATCTGTACATAGGTATCCACTATGATGTTAAATTTTTATAAGATGTCAGTTCCAATATGTTTAGATAACCTTAGGTATAAATGAAGTGTTCATGACCCAAAGAACATTGGTACATATACCTAAATGCATCATTTTAGCAATAGCTGAGAATGCTACTTGTGTTTGATAGATTATAACTAAATATCTCTCAATCACCTGATCTCGTAAAAAATAGGATTATCACAGTTTTAAGACTGGAATGAAGTATGGACCGCTGTGAGCTAAAACTGCTAAATCAATTACTCTTCAGTTATTAGATAGCTGAAATCAGAGATTTTTCCCCCTCGGGCCACAGTGAGGTAGGAGGATCTGGCTTATTGCCTATAATTCAGTAATAACAACATCTTGATTGTGAAACATAAATAAATAAGTAAAGAGGTTGGTCTGGGGATACTTAGAGATTTATAGAAAATTCTGTGAACTGCAGAAAACATCTACTTATCTC
Organism: Caretta caretta; assembly: GCF_965140235.1. NCBI lineage: Eukaryota > Metazoa > Chordata > Testudines > Cheloniidae > Caretta > Caretta caretta. The sequence goes on along the minus strand of NC_134216.1, from coordinate 46,971,432 downwards.
CTGACACTAATATTTTGAAAGGCACTTCGTGATTATTAAAATCTTGATCTTTGGAATGCCAAGGATTTATTTAGCAGTTAAGGTATAGCATTAGCTCCCTAGGATTGGAGATATGACTACAAAGGGAAACACTGCAGTTAAATTTCCATCAACATATTTCAATATTAAGACATATTGGTTAGTTGTAAATACCAAGCAGTGTTAAGTAGTTTGGCTGAGCTCAGTTAGAATGATTACATACGACTAGAATTCCATAAGTTATCCGTTTAATTTTACAAAGAAAGTGTAATACTATAAGCATAAAATAATAACTAAAAGCATCATGTCCTATAATTATTAACATCTTCACATTTATAATTTTCTTTATTTTTTACGTTAAAATAATCTAATGGTGACAAAACATGCCAGATTGATAGTTCTCAAAGAATGGCAGAACAGGTATGCTATGGACATCATCATCATCAGTGAAAATTTCCCCAAACTCCCCTGTCAGTATGCTCCCACTCTAATACTGAAGGATCAGCTATAGTCATGAATGGTTAAAATCAGTCTCTATAACCTCTTCTCCTTCATTAGAATACTGACTCTTGCTAAGTGATTACCAGGGTTGCACCACTGAAGATCACCTGGAGTACCACACTAGCTACCAGGAGCACAGGAGACACTTTTTTCTCAGAGAAGCAGCTTTAGTATGCCAACTCTAGCTGCCCAGTGCACATTGGGGATGTATACATTGCTACACTGCATTAAGGGTGCATCATTGTCCCCACCCATGTGGCCAGCCAGATCTTTGCCTCATTGGAGATTGGTGCCAGAGCTATGGCTCCACCTATTCTTTGCCCCTGACAGAGCTGTTGGGTTTTTAGTCAAAACCAGGATCCAACTTTTCATGAATACCCACTCCCCCTCAAGGCGTGTCCTCAGTGAATGGATAAGAAAATGTCGTCTTGTCCTTGTATTTCTCAAAACTCATCATTTTCTCTCCCAAAGACCGGATGACCCCTGTGGTTTCATTCCTCGGGTGCTGACTCCAAGAGTCTTCCCAATGCCCTGGCTGTTTCACATCCCCCATTGACCTATTTTTCTTGTTGACTTTTACATATTAAATGGGGCAAGAACCAAGAGTGGTGCTGTTGTGATAAATTTATTGATTCTATGATGCTTATGCTGCTGTACAGCTTCTGTTTGACTCTCTATTTCACACATAGTGAATTGTTTGGAAATGTGACAGTAAAGCAGGATGAGTCTTAAGGCTTCAGAGTGCTCAAATAAAGTTCTGTTTTAGGAGCGTAATGGGTATATCTACCAACACCCAACTTCCTCTGTGTCAGGAAGTTTCCTGGAATTCCTAAAGTGGAAGTCCCAGTTTTTAAGCAAACCTTCTTGGCCTGTAGTCCAAGATCACAAACAGGCTCATACTCGGCCAATATCTGAATGGGAGACTTCCAAAGAAAACTCAGGTTCTGCAGTAGCAAGTGGTATTGGTGATTCATCCTGCTGAATCACTGCTGAACTAGGCACTGATTCCACCTAATATCAGTGGGCTACAAACAATTCCAAAAGGTCTCTTCTGCCCTAGCCATGGAGCAGGCTGAGTGAAGAGGAGGAATTGTGCTGTGGATTGTGCAACATATAGGCTCCCTATGAACACTGCAGAGATCAGGGGGAATTGTGTCTCATGAGTGTTTACTTCTAGGGGAATTCTGCGCCAAAAAATTAAAAATTCTGCAACAAAATATTAAAATGCTGCGCACAATATTTTAAAATTCTGCATATTTTATTTGTCAAAATAACACAATATAATCACACCAGTTTCAATTATTTTTGGTCATTTATTTCAAAATACCTGTCAGCAAGTATGCCTGTAATAATACAAACAAACAAAAAAACATTCATAAAATGTTTTTTGACAAATAGATTTCTTACTAGGCATATTAATACAGAACTCTAAGTAATAATTCATTTAAACTAGAATACAGAACCATATTTCCCACAAACCCCTCCCCCCCCCGAAACAGTGCAAAGGCTCTTGGGAGTCGGAGTAATGGTGGAGCAGAGGGAGAGGGAAATAGTTGCTCAGAAGGAGCCTGGGTGTAAACTTGGAGCCCCTGTCTGACCCTCCGCCCCGCCCATACCCACGCTGTCTGTCTCCCTATAGCCCCGTCTCTTACCTGGTCCAACAGGCCCTGTGAAGAAGGCAGGCTCTTTCTCTTCCCTAGCTGGTTGGTAGTGGCTGCTGTAGTCTAGCGCCACAGAGCCCTCTGGTGGGCAAAAGGCAGAACTATAACAACTTTTCAGCAGAAGCTTTTTTCTGTGCAAAAAATTAAAAATATGTGTGACTCATTAATTATGCGCGCATGCAGTGGTGCAGAATTTCCCCAGGAGTAAGTGTTGCACTGGTTTGTGTATTAATCTGATTCATATTTTAAAGTACTTGGGTTCTTTAAGAATGAAAGGCACTATATAAGTATGTTTCTAACATAATATTTCATTGGTGACATTGAGTTACCATGTTATTTTTCTCTCTCATTTCTATGGTCTTTATCTTATTATAGAATCATAGAATCATAGAATATAAGGGTTGGAAGGGACCCCAGAAGGTCATCTAGTCCAACCCCCTGCTCAAAGCAGGACCAATTCCCAGTTAAATCATCCCAGCCAGGGCTTTGTCAAGCCTGACCTTAAAAACCTCTAAGGAAGGAGATTCTACCACCTCCCTAGGTAACGCATTCCAGTGTTTCACCACCCTCATAGTGAAAAAGTTTTTCCTAATATCCAATCTAAACCTCCCCCACTGCAGCTTGAGACCATTACTCCTCGTTCTGTCATCTGATACCATTGAGAACAGTCTAGAGCCATCCTCTTTGGAACCCCCTTTCAGGTAGTTGAAAACAGCTATCAAATCCCCCCTCATTCTTCTCTTCTGCAGGCTAAACAATCCCAGCTCCCTCAGCCTCTCCTCATAACTCATGTGTTCCAGACCCCTAATCATTGTTGTTGCCCTTCGCTGGACTCTCTCCAATTTATCCACATCCTTCTTGAAGTGTGGGGCCCAAAACTGGACACAGTACTCCAGATGAGGCCTCACCAATGTCAAATAGAGGGGAACGATCACGTCCCTCGATCTGCTCGCTATGCCCCTACTTATACATCCCAAAATGCCATTGGCCTTCTTGGCAACAAGGGCACACTGCTGACTCATATCCAGCTTCTCGTCCACTGTCACCCCTAGGTCCTTTTCCGCAGAACTGCTGCCTAGCCATTCGGTCCCTAGTCTGTAGCTGTGCATTGGGTTCTTCCGTCCTAAGTGCAGGACCCTGCACTTATCCTTATTGAACCTCATCAGATTTCTTTTGGCCCAATCCTCCAATTTGTCTAGGTCCTTCTGTATCCTATCCCTCCCCTCCAGTGTATCTACCACTCCTCCCAGTTTAGTATCATCCGCAAATTTGCTGAGAGTGCAATCCACACCATCCTCCAGATCATTTATGAAGATATTGAACAAAACCGGCCCCAGGACCGACCCTTGGGGCACTCCACTTGATACCGGCTGCCAACTAGACATGGAGCCATTGATCACTACCCGTTGAGCCCGACAATCTAGCCAGCTTTCTACCCACCTTGTAGTGCATTCATCCAGCCCATACTTCCTTAACTTGCTGACAAGAATACTGTGGGAGACCGTGTCAAAAGCTTTGCTAAAGTCAAGAAACAATACATCCACTGCTTTCCCTTCATCCACAGAACCAGTAATCTCATCATAGAAGGCGATTAGATTAGTCAGGCATGACCTTCCCTTGGTGAATCCATGCTGGCTGTTCCTGATCACTTTCCTCTCATGCAAGTGCTTCAGGATTGATTCTTTGAGGACCTGCTCCATGATTTTTCCAGGGACTGAAGTGAGGCTGACTGGCCTGTAGTTCCCGGGATCCTCCTTCTTCCCTTTTTTAAAGATTGGCACTACATTAGCCTTTTTCCAGTCATCCGGGACTTCCCCGGTTCGCCACGAGTTTTCAAAGATAATGGCCAATGGCTCTGCAATCACAGCCGCCAGTTCCTTCAGCACTCTCGGATGCAACTCGTCCGGCCCCATGGACTTGTGCACGTCCAGCTTTTCTAAAAAGTCCCTAACCACCTCTATCTCCACAGAGGGCTGGCCATCTCTTCCCCATTTTGTGATGTCCAGCGTAGCAGTCTGGGAGCTGACCTTGTTAGTGAAAACAGAGGCAAAAAAAGCATTGAGTACATTAGCTTTTTCCACATCCTCTGTCACTAGTTTGCCTCCCTCATTCAGTAAGGGGCCCACACATTCCTTGGCTTTCTTCTTGTTGCCAACATACCTGAAGAAACCCTTCTTGTTACTCTTGACATCTCTGGCTAGCTGCAGCTCCAGGTGCGATTTGGCCCTCCTGATAACATTCCTACATGCCCTAGCAATATTTTTATACTCTTCCCTGGTCATATGTCCAACCTTCCACTTCTTGTAAGCTTCTTTTTTATGTTTAAGATCCGCTAAGATTTCACCATTAAGCCAAGCTGGTCGCCTGCCATATTTACTATTCTTTCGACTCATCGGGATGGTTTGTCCCTGTAACCTCAACAGGGATTCCTTGAAATACAGCCAGCTCTCCTGGACTCCTTTCCCCTTCAAGTTAGTCCCCCAGGGGATCCTGGCCATCCATTCCCTGAGGGAGTCGAAGTCTGCTTTCCTGAAGTCCAGGGTCCGTATCGTGCTGCTTACCTTTCTTCCCTGTGTCAGGATCCTGAACTCAACCAACTCATGGTCACTGCCTCCCAGATTCCCATCCACTTTTGCTGTATTGTTGCTGTATTTCTTCTTCAAAGGGAATAATTTACAGTTTTCTTGATACTACTCAATAATTCTCCATAAATTAGCCCATACATTTCCATAAGTATCTATAAAACAGAGGTATGACATCATTTATTAGCTAATACACGTAAAGAAGTCACATGCAAATTCTTTTAGAGATGGATGATTTAAATGCCTTTGATTGTACTTAGCTATCTAATGGTCCAATCCAGGATCTGAAGACTTGCCATATACACCAACAGGGGTATGGATCAGGCCTTAAGTGATTAGAACCCAGCTATTAAATAATACATTACATTACTTCTTGTCTAAACCAAATATTAACATGTCATAAGTATTATGAGGAAAAAAACAAGCACTTCCTTAAGGCCATTATATCCTTGTCATATGTTTAGAATGTTGGGGGTAGAAGTGTATTTAATAGTTCTTTCCGAGTGGTATCTTTTGAAAAATCGTGGTTCTCAGGATCTTTTGTATAAGAAAATACTAGTTAAGCTTACATTCCCACAGCTCGTATGGAAGTGGTGGGTGTAAATCAAACAGTTGTTTTCTGGCTTCCTGTCAAGTTCAGGCAGGTGGTTCTTTGCAACTCTAAAAGACATGAGAAAATTGGCCCACAGTACTAAGTATAGCTCACAGCTTAAGCAGCACTTCCTTCCAAACAATGATAGCTAGAGTCCAGCATTAGATTTTAAAAAACTCTTAGTGTTTGACTTGCTCTTTAAGAGGTTATTGGAAATAGCTATGATGGCTATGATAGTATCAGGAAAAGAAAGACAGATGAAAGCAATCATCTAAAGCTATTTAAAACTTGCAAGCAGGGAAATTCCTTGCCTGGGAAAATCTTTTAGATCTTCCAACTGATTACATGGTTTGTAATTTGAAATGTGAAACTAATGTCAAATAATTTAATATTAATAGGGTAACCCACAGGATGAGCTAATTTTGCCCTTTTATTAGTATTTGTGTTCTTTTTTGCTCCTTTCATTTCTGATAGTAGAATCCCTTTCTCCATGGCTTCAGCCAAACGTATCTGCCACAACTGCTTTCATATTGTGCAATGACCTACTATAAACTCTAAACTTCATTACTGGAGTCTTCAAGGTTTTGGCAAGGTCCATTGCACACCACTCACCTCTCCTATGAGACTCTAGCATCATTAAATCAGAATGAGAGGGTAAGGAGCCCCTTGTCAGATTGACTCCCAAGAGAGTATGCTAAGCACCTTCTCCCCTCCCCACCCCCAGCAAGCTGAATATAATAGCTGCAGTTAGAAGCTGGTCATATTATTAACTCAGAATAATATTTACTGTGCATTTAGCCTCCCTTTTTCTTCATAAATTGTTCATGAACCAAACCTAATTTCTGGCAACGTATTTGATGAAAAATCTTTAGCCTGTGGATCATTTGTAACTGCTCCCTCGGACAATTGTTTATTCCTTCTTGATGGTTGTGTTGTGTTGTGGTGTTAGTCACCTGAGTCACATTGTACTGTTTCTGCTTCTGACTGGATGTCTGCAAATTTCTAAAATTAGAGAATAACAAATGACAAATAGTGCATAATCCACATCCGTTAAGTGTTTTTGGACAAATTCATGCAAAATCCATTAAACTTTCTGTATGTATTAACATTTCATGGTTCTCCAAATACTCACAAATAATGCATTATAAATAAATGAACAAACAATAGCATACTGTAATTGGAACATTATGAAAGTGTTCGAGTATTTCCTTTAAATAGTGTATCAGCTCTGCTTGTAGTTAACTTCTGCTTTCCTACAAGCACACCCGAACATGAAAACATTCAACTCCTCGTTCAAACAAAGACTAATATTCTCAAGTGAAATTTAACGTAAAATATAAATCATGCTTCATAGATTATTGTATTTCGTAGGTTAATATTTGTTTTAAACTCTTTGGAAGGACAGGCAAAGATGACCTATGACCAACTCAGTATCTAGGGGTTGAAATCAGCTCACTTAAAAGTGTTCTCAGCAAGACTAGTGCCATGAATTAATCTTAAAGCTTGGGGAATTTATCAGATAAGAGTGTCACCTAGTGAGCATTTAATTAAGAGAAGCACAAAATGAATGGTATTATTGATTGTTGATCTAGCAACATTTGTCACTTAATTCCTAGAGAATTAACTCATAGACTTTAAGGTCAAACGGGACCATCATGATAATCTAATCTGATTTCCTGGATATTACAGGCCACAAACTTCACCGCCCACTCCTGTAATAGACCCATAACCTGGCTGAGTTACCGAAGTCTTCAAATCATGGTTTAATGACTTTAAGCTACAGAGAATGCACCATGTACAATAGTTTAAACCTGCAACTGACCTCATGAGGCAGAGGAAGGCAAAAAACCTGCTAATCTGCCTGTTGTAGCTATTTGTGTATTTATGCAAAATCTACCTGCGTGCACTCAGTTATATTTTTGATATCTTTCTACCAGCCTCGCTTTGATGCTGCTACTGGAGCTCCCTTATCTGCTTAGGCCAGAATTGATGCTACATTGGCAGCCAATCAGCATGTAATATCAGGGAATAATATTGAAGGGAATTAAAAGTGTGCAATTAAAAGCTGAAAGTGCTGGCTCATCAGGAAAGACTATTAGAACGAAACAGACATAGCGTCTCCAGCCAATGTACTCACGTTGTTGTGAGCAACAGAAACCAGGAGAAAGGACCACTCCAAAATATGATTAGTTAAAAAAATCTTTAAAAATAAGTGTATCACAAATATTTATTCCCAAAATATTGAAAAACTATGTGAATTAGTGGGTAGAACAAAATATTTGCAATTCCAGAGTATTATAAGTTGATTTGTGTTAAAAACTGAGCTTTGTAGCATTATATTATGTTCTATAAATATAAAAGATAAATAATGTTTAAGAAAGACTGATCCTCTCTTATTCTGATATAACGTCCTTCATCTTAAAGGATCCCCACAGGCCCAATTGTGAAACAGTTACTCATGTTGCGAAGTACATATTCACACAAGTATAGTAGTCCCATTTATTATTGATGCTAAATGGTGGATATGCCTAAAGCCTTTTGGAAATGGTTTGTTTGGCTTTTTGGGAAGATTTTTGTTCACTCTGTGCAGATTGGGTGAAAGATGCTTACAATCTTATGATTCTATGACCACTAAAATGGACCACACCTGTGGAGTCTGTACCTACTCCCCACCTTCCCTGCCCCTTTTTGCTCAAGTTGCTCCTACATATCAGTAGCAGCTCTTGTTTACTCCCTTGTGCATAGGAGCAGCAGTTCTGACCAGCTTTTATTTAGGCCTAGTAGCCAGGAAGTCGAGAGGATTTGCACAACCCTTTACCCCGTTCCGCCTCCACTGCACTGCCTCATGTGTCTGGCCATGATTTGGGCCTTACTGGGGAAAAAATTCTCTTTACAAATAACAAACATTTGTCTTGGCCCAGTGTATAATGAATATCTAATGATGTACAGTTAAGAAATAATAATAATACAAAGTATGCTATCTTACGTAGCCATGCTCTCTGCTTGCAGCAACAAATGTACTAACATGTCAGAATATTCATTGTGACAAGTGATTGCATAAATTATAATTGTCACATAATTTGAAATTAGTTGGTTGCTGATAAATTCTGTTATTTGGCATGAAGACACTGAGATAAGATGTATGTCATATGTTCAGCCATGCCAATAGCTAAAATAACTATAAATTCATAGCTAGGGAACACATGTGCTAATAAGACTTCACTGCTGTTTACATGGGGCATACATTAAATTGATTAACTTTATAATTTGGGTGATGATTATACTTTTCCTTTTTTAGAATGATAGTAACTTTGGTAACTTACCACTATAATTTCTAGAAGACTGAAGGTTTAAAAAGATGGAATCTGGCTCTCCCAACATTTCTTATATTTCTCTCCCAACTGTTTCTTACATTACAAAAGAATAGTTTATCTGAGCCTAAATCAGAGTGCACTATACTTGTATAACGGATGCCCCTTTTTTCCCCTGGGAAAGCCATTGCAAAACCATAAATTGTTTGAAAAATAACATATGGTTTACCACTAACAGCAAAAATTATAATGGGCAGTTAGTTACTAAACATACTACCTTCTCAGATTATAGTGGTTTTGTTTAAAATTAAGTTTTTACAGTTTATAGACTCCATTTTGTGTAATATACGTTCACTGTCCTGGCTTGATACTTTTGCATATTTTTTGTCCCAGCTTCAGTAAACTTATGATTCAAGATCTAGAAGTTAATGTCTGGAGATATGGATATGCTATTGTTGTCCAAATCTAGTTAAAGGTTCTCTCTTACTTCAGTAGCCTCTGCCTTTAGAGTGCAAAAGTGATTAGTTACTGGTTTTCTTGTTCAGTGGTTGACAACAAGTATGGCTACTGACAGGGTGTTGATTCTGCATCCCATCTTCTTATCCTCCAAAGAGTTCAGAAAATGTCTAGCAATTTTTATTTTATATATATATATATATATATATATATATATATAAAGAGGATAAATGTTCATGATGTTATACTAATTAGTCACAGAATAATTCTTGGTATTTATCATTATCGTCAAGTATCAAGAAAAGGTTTATTTTCTCTTTTTTCAGAGAGAACTATTGATCTAGATGATAGAGAGCTATACGTGGTATTTTTACATGGATTTGAACTATCTAATTTAGAAGTGATTTGCATTTTTTACATAGATCCATGAGTGCTACATTTACTGAAGTGTTTGTTATTTATACACTGAACTAATTCATCACAGTCAACCTTCCCCACACTGCTCTGCTGAACTCTTGATGTATGGGACCCACCTTCTGCTATGGGAGGTAGTCCCTCACCCATGCCTTCGCTGTCCTTAGCATCTTTGCAAAGACCGCTGTAGTGGTTCCAACTGCTATAATAGTTTTTGCAATGGAGTTACTTATTCACAAAAACAACGAGGAGTCCTTGTGGCACCTTAGAGACTAACAAATTTATTTGGGCATAAGCTTTCGTGGGCTAAAACCCACTTCATCAGATGCATGGATTGGAAAATACTATAGCAGGTATATATATACACAGTACATGAAAAGATGGGGAGTTGCCTTACCAAGTGGGGGGGTCAGTGCTAACAAGACAATTCAATTACAGTGGAAGTGGGCTATTCTCAACAGTAGAATACCAAGGGAGGAAAAATCATTTTTGTAGTGGTAATAAGGGTGGCCCATTTCAAACAGTTGACAAGAAGGTGTGAGTAACAGTAGGGGGAAATTAGTATGGGGAAATTAAGTTTTGTAACGACCCATCCACTTCCAGTCTTTATTCAGGCCTAATTTGATGGTGTCCAGTTTGCAAATTAAGTCCAGTTCTGCAGTTTCTCGTTGGAATCTGTTTTTGAAGTTTTTTTGTTGAAGAATTGCCACTTTTAAGTCTGTTATAGAGTGACCAGGGAGATTGAAGTGTTCTCCTACTGGTTTTTGAATGTTATAATTCCTGATGTCAGATTTCTGTCCATTTATTCTTTTGTGTAGAGACTGTCTGGTTTGGCCAATGTACATGGCAGAGGGGCATTGCTGGCACATGATGTGATATGGACACCATCGAATTAGGCCTGAATAAAGACTGGGAGTGGATGGGTCACTTCACAAACTAATTTCCCCTGCTGATACTCACACCGTCTTGTCAACTGTTTGAAATGGGCCACCTTGTTTACATTGGCCTCATTAACACTACAAAAGTGATTTCTATCCCTTCTTGTTAACTGTTGAGAATAGCCCACGTCCACCTTAATTGAATTGGCTCGTTAGCACTGACCCCGCACTTGGAAAGGTAACTCCCAATTTTCATATGCTGTGTATTTATACCTTCCTACTGTATGTTCCACTCCATGCATCTGATGAAGTGGGTTTTAGCCCACGAAAGCTTATGCCCAAATAAATTTGTTAGTCTCTAAGGTGCCACAAGGATTCCTCATTGTTTTTGCTGATACAGACTAACATGGCTACCACTCTGAAACTTATTCAAAAGAAGCTTAACTAAGAGACTACCACATTATTTCATCTAGACCACTGAGTAGATGTCAGAAGATAAGTTTTAGTCACTAATGACCTAGACTGCTTCCAAACCAGTGTGAAAAACTCCATTTTCCATTACCACCTTCCAGAACTACTCATATCTTCCGACCTCTTAAAAAAGATCATAAAAATGTAATAGATGGTCTGTATATTAGTTGTATGGGGACATGTGGCAGGTGGAAGCAAAGATTGGGCAAATGTGTATATTTTTATTCTATACCAAATGAATCATGTTATACGAAAAAATTGCTCATTCACATTCTGCTCATAATGTCCACAGCTGATATTTTTACTGAGCTGTAAATAAGTACTTGATAAGAAGAACAGCATGGAGGGGAAAAGCCATAATGCAGCTAACATTGCCAGATCAGAGCTGTTCCAAGGTTGCCTTCAGCCAAAATCCTGTTTCTTCTCAATGTTAACTTATTATTCCTTTTATTTTTTTAACAAAAAATTATAAAAAACATTTTTTGTTTTAAATCGACAGCAAACTTCTGTTAGATTAAATCATGAAAGAAAGAGAGAAATGCAGGGGGTGAAATCCTGGTCCCATTAAAGTCAGTGGCAAAACTCCCATCAACTTCAGTGGGGCCAGGATTTCACCAAAGATCCCTGGGATATGAAGTGCATACTAAGGCTAAGATTTTGTAAGCTATTGAGACTCCGGTTCACTCAGATAATTAAACACATGTCTAAATTTAACAACATGAGTAGTCCCATTAAAATCAATATGCATATTACAGTAAAGACTAAAAACTGCAGTGGCAGACAAGAACTCCTTCAACAGTCACAAAAATAGAAAGTAATATTTGCTATTCTGAGTAGATACTTGAGGGAAAAGTGATCAACTAACCAATGATCAAAGTGACCAGTTATGTTCCTTTAGAGTAAGTTGTCAAGTGTCAGGTGAAAGGACCTGGTAGCCTCAGAGAATTGTGCTCTCTAGCTTTTGATCCTCCTTATTGGCTCATTACTGTTAGGCAACTATGAGGAAAGGCTTATTTTAAACTTCAGACACATTTTTAAACTTCTAACATCGTTCTTTTCATCTAAGTCTAGTTTGAACTACATTACATATATTGCAAGATAGCAGACATAATTATCTGTTGGTGCTAATGGCAAAAGAAGCATTGCTTGAGTATGGGAGATAGAAGGTCTATCAGGAAATGGAGCAACAAATCATAAAACTACAACTTTATGTTACTGTTTAGAGGTTTCAACAATTGTTAATATAATAAAAAAAATAGGAACTATCCATTAATAGAAATTGACAAAGAAGAGATCAATTAGGGAGTCTGCCTTTAGACATGTTTTGTGAAGTTGGAGAGTCATTCACACTGTAGTTACTTATCTAGGGAGATGTACTCAGAATTGTCTTGTACCTATGTGCAAAAATGATTTTTATTATTTATTCTTTTCTAACCTGCCAAGTGTTCTCTGAACCACCTGCAGCCCGAAGAATCCCCTGCTCCTATTCTTACTCTGTATTTAACACCATCAGTCTAAACTCTGGCCAGAGTTCCTCAGAATTAGGGAAGCCTGGATATGACTCCATCTAAAATCTATCATTGCTGTTCCTGAGTTGGCAAAATGACAAACACAAGGCACTCCCTTTTCCCAGAGGTTGAATATTCTGCCTTTGCAGCCCTCTCAGAAACTCTCTACCCAGAAGAAAAGGACCAAGAGCAGTGTCTCAAACTTGGAGCCCCTTTCTGGTAGTGCATTGCCTCCAGACCTCATTCTGAACCTAGCAATGAGGCCTTGCAACCTAACAATGTTGACCCCCAACAGTTCTTCTTCCTTTTTATACATCACAGCACTTGCGATCATGATCTCACATATTCAGATCTTATCCTTAATATAAAGCAAAGAAGAAAGGTATTTGCTGATAAATAACTTGAGGGTTCTGAAATATTCATAACTTTTGGCAGCAGATAAATTATTTGTGTTGTTTATTTTAATACAGCAGAGTGGGAGAGTAAAATCATGTTTGTTATCCATTAGGCGGGCCAATTTAGTGGCTATAGAGGTTTTTCTTCTGTATGCCAAACTTATCTTCCAAGGGTCTTTCTTTTCCCATTTGGGATTGGAGCTACCCAAGCCAAAACATACAGTTCGAAAGATGCTGCAAGATACTAACTGTGACATCCTGGCCCCACTGAAATAAATGGCAGTTTTGTTAATGATGTCAATAGGCCTGGAATTCCTCCTGCATGTTATAAATGGCTAGCAGTGATGATTATCCTTGTGAGCTGTTGGTAAAATCTAACAATAATCAATAAATTAGCATTGCCACTGAGGAAAAAAGCCAGATATCATCGGGTACAGAGTGATATAGGAGTAGAGCTGGGAGAACAATTAATTCAGTGTCTAATAACTCTTTTTCTGTTAGTGAGTTGCTTGCAAACAGAATGTTTATTTTTAAATTAATTCTGTATTTGAAATTATTCATACAATTCATTGCAGGTGTTCAAATTTCAAAATTGAGTTGCTTTGACCGGACACACAGATCATACGATATGTTCATGTTCACCGATAGGATGAATTTAATTCTTAGGATCAGGTTTCCGGTATGAATACGTCTGAATACAAATTTAAAATTTGCATTCAGTGAATATTCAACAATATTTGCGTAAAAGTAATTGCTTACATAAACATTACTATCAGTAAATGCATTTACTAAAATATTTGCAGAAAACAAACACAAAAAACAAACAGAATACAGTGAAAACAAATTCCTTTAAAAACTTAAATGTTAGAAGAAAATATTTTTCTCTACACAGAAGTATTATCAGACTGCAAAATTAATGCTTACACTGTTATTTTAAAAGAAAAGCTAATAAGCTAACGTTGATATAATGTCTAATATAATGTATAAACAAAGGGATTTATTAAGCTTCCTATTCATGATTTGACATTGTATCACTATAATGTAAAAGAGGCAATTCTCAGAGGACCTTGATTATACCTGGAATTTGAAAATTGTACCTCAACAATGAAGGTGTCACTATTTAAGTAATTTAGCTTACAATGCACTTGGACAATAGTTTTCCCACAGTTGGCAAAATATGGATCTTCCCACAGAGAATAGATTTTTCGCATTTTACAAACATCTGCATGAATTGGTGTACAGTCTAGATAACACGGCAAATTAGAATTTATTTTTAATTAGCTTTGGTGTGCATCAAGAGGATATATTTGTCTCCACAGGTTTTTAATCTTCTACCTCTTTAGGTAGATGAGTTATAACTAGCAATGGACATAAAAGGCAATAAGAAGAGGTTTTATAAGTACATTAGGAGCAAGAGGAAGACAAAGGAAAGCATGGGTCCTCTACTTAGCAGGAAAGGAGAGCTAATAACCGAAGACATCAAGAAGGCTAAGGTGTTTAATGCCTATTTTGCTTCAGACTTCACTAAAAAGGTAAACTGTGACCATATGTTTAACACAATATTAACAACATGGAGGAAGAAACACAATAGGGACAAGCCAAGACAAGCCAAAATAGGGAAAGAACAAGTTGCATACGTTAGATGTATTCAAGTTGGCAGGGTCTATGAAAGTCACTCTAGGGTACTTAAGGAATTAGCTGAGCAATCTTTGAACTGTTAGTGATCATTTTTGAGAACTCAAGGAGGATGATTGAGTTCCCAGAGGACACGAGTGCAAACATAATATCTACCTTTAGAAAGGGGAACAAAGGGGAATTATAGACCAGTCAGTCTAACTTCAATACCTGGATGCAATGTCTGTACTCCACATGCTGCTTAAGTGTAGACACACCTTAGGAGTAGAAAGTCAATGCAGCTATTGTTTTAGTTGATAAAATATCAGTTGGTAGTTTTATGTTAAGGTCATACATGCAAAATAGCCATTAACATGAATAGTTCATGAACTGCCTCTAGAAATACAATGTAAAGGAAACACATTTTCATCAAACAAGCTTCCCAATTATTGCTTTTTTTTCTCTTTTATTGCCAGGGTCATTTATGCTTAAAGTATTGAATTTAATAGTTTTCCCATCAAGGAACAATAATTTTGCTTTTCTAGGACAAAATTTTTTGAAGAGCTTAAGCTCGTCCCCTTAGCACTTCAGAAACACATAGTAAACAACAGCAACAAAATTTTCATTGTGTTTTTCTTTTTTAATTCATGGCTAGACTGAAGTACTAAGAATGAGGATGCTGTGCAAAGCTGACTTTGCATTAACTAGTTTCTCAACCTATTCTTTTATATTTGGAAAATGCGTAGCTGCTCCCTTGAAAGACTGGGAGAACTGGAGAAGGTATATAAACCACAGAGAGAATACACTCCAAGTCTTTGGCTGGTATAAATCAGCATAGCTGGAAATTCCTGGCACTTCCCTGCAGTTATAGTTCTCTGTGCTAATTCTACCGTATCTCTTGTTCCTCACATCTCGAGTTGTTAACCTGAAAGATTTGGAAATTTTGTACTTTTGTAAGTGGCAAATGTTTTGAGGCAGCCGAAGAATTCATTAACATTTCCTTTTTTTCACATCAGCAGATTCCTTTTGCACAAAATGAACATAAAATGAGGTATAAAAGACATTACAAGCAACATTTCCTATGTCCTTTTAGCTCCTTTGAGAAATATGGCTCCTTTAGTGTTGCTGAGGACCACTGCATTTATGCTTCAAGCACTCATTGGACAAATATCAATTACTTAATAGATACTTTTGATACCATAGCAATAGTTAACAGGTAAAACAAAAATTTTTAATCACCTTGATCACTTTGATCGATTGGTCCGTCAGCCCTCAGATAGATTGCACCAATCACAACACACCTTCTCTTCTCTTATCCTGGCCTTCCTTCTCCATGTGTCGCCATGCCTTTTCACAATAAAATTTTCCCATCTCTTTGGAGTCAGCTGAGTGGTTGTTTCAGTCCCCGTGGGTACCACTTGGTGACAGCTGCAGTCCATTGATTGTCAGTGAGCCTAACTATATGACCAGCCCATCAGATTTTACTGTACCTGCTTTCAACTATAACGTTCTGCACTCCACTTTGCTTTCTGATCACTTCACTGGGGACTCAGTCATGGATTGAAATCCCCAGAATTCTTCTTCCCATCGCCCTCTCTGTGACAGAAAGTTGTTGCTCCTCTATCTTAATCAGTGCCCATGTTTTGCTGCCATACAATATTGCCGGCAGCAAACTCTGACTGCACTTTGGACATGACTCTGTTCAACACTCCCCTTCACATCCCGGTCAAAAAAGGTGTGAAGCAAGGAGACATGGTTTCACTGAAACTCTTCACAGCCTACCTCAAAATGGTAATGAGGCGGATGAACTGGAAGGGTGGAATCAGTGTCAATGGAGAGCAGTTAAACCACCTCAGATTCGCGGACGAGATCATGTTGTTTGCCGAAAACACTATGAACATTTTGTATAACCTAAATAAAATATTAAAGAATTATACTTTTTTGCTTTAAAATTCATGTATTTCATTGTATTTTATGTTTACTACAATGCTGAAGACTTTCATAGTGTTATTGTATGCCTTATTTAATTCATTAGTTTGCAGTAGGTAAGTATGTATTTTTTAAAGAATTCAAGAATTACCGGGACGGGATTGTTCCTAAGACACCCGATGTTTATTTCACAGTTGTACTGGTGGACAGTAAACACTTGTACAGTTTTGGTGAGGGTGTTTTTGTGGATTGTGAATCCATAATGAAACCTGTAAAACTGGGATAAAAATCCTTAACTCACAGGAGTGTTGTGAGTATTAATTAGTGAATGTCTGGAACATGCTTTGAAGATGACAAGTGTGATATAAATGTGAATGATTTATTATTACTGTCTTCCTAATATGGGACAAATTTGGCTGATGTGAAACAAGAGATTGAGTTCACTGAATAGAAGTAGGCACAGTAAGATCAGGCCTTTACAAGCTTCATATACATAATTCTTCCCTTGAATCTCAGTTCTACTCTGAAATATCCCAGATATCCTCCAGTCCTGGGCTTCCACACAGCTCTGCCTGTGCACCTGCCATCTCAAAGAGTGATCCAAAGCCCGGTGAAGACAAAGGAAATTTTGCCATTGACTTCAATGAGCTTCATATTAGGTCCCAAGAAATGGGTCTTGATGCAATGTTTTGAAAAAACTGTTCCAAGCAAACACCCGCATTCTTGCTTAAGAGCATGATCATATTGATACAGACTGTCAGGTTCTGTCAGATCATATTCTCATCATATGCAGTTCCTTCTACACAGTATAATGATACTGTGCAAATCTATTTGGATGTGATTCTATAGCCAGTCTGGCACATTAAATACATGTGGCTTTAGCATCAGCATATTACACCCTATCTAGTTGTTACTACCGTAGAAATCCCCTTAATTAGCATGCCCCCATGAAAACAGAAATATGACAGAGATTCAGATAAGAATATATTGAGCTGGGAAGTATTCACTTTATTTCATGAACAGTGTTAGCATCGTACAAGGTATTAACATGTTATAAATGTATTAGCTTATGATCAAGTAATTTATCAGACATAATAGCATATAGAAGCCATGAACAAAAAGGAACACAGTAGGAAACTTTTGCTGGAGAGTACCAGTTTACATCTGCAGATTCTAGTGTATAGGCTGTAGGCAGAACCCAGTGTGTAATTTATACATTGTGTAGGTATCACTGCAACGTAGTGCACCAGATCTGGTCCCTGGTGAGCTTCCCAATTAAGCAGGGCAACATTTATCAGGGGACATGTCAACGGATTCTACTCCATGTGTGCTATCAATAGCAGATGATAAGTAAAGAAAATTCATGGGACCAGCTTACACCCTCGAAACCCAGGAAAATCAGAGTTAAAGTTCCTACAGCAACCTAAACTCTACCTTAGATCTAAAAAAATGGTTTCTCAATACGGGTCAAACTGTGGCTTGGCAAGCATAGCAGCGTAAGGGGGAGCTTTGCCTCCTGGGTTGCAGTGTGGGTGATGGAGGAGTTCTGCAGAGGTGCTACATTCCCATCCCAGATAGGTGGGTATGATGGGGTGGCTGTGGGCTCAGCTAAGCTGTGGTGCTGGGGATCATACACAGTGCAGTGTTCTCTGTCCGCAAAGCAGCAAGAATACTGAAAAGGAGTCACTGGCTCCTAAAGTCACAATCCTCTTCTTGGGATACTCTAGAGGCAGTGCAACAGCATGCTGCCCCATACTCAGTGTGAATTGTAAACCCATGATCTAGCCCTGTGTAATCACATTAGGCGTGGCAATGTCACACATTATGCTTATTCTGTGAAAAAAACCTTGAAATTTGTGCAAGGGTATCCAAGTATTAAAAAGTCACTTTCCAGTGGTGCAAGCAGAACTGTATTCAGTCTCTGGAAGTCCTGGTTCTCCAGCTCAACCTGCCAAACCTTATTTCCCTTGCTGACCATAGAATCATAGAATATCAGGATTGGAAGGGACCTCAGGAGATCATCTAGTCCAACCCCCTGCTCAAAGCAGGACCAATCCCCAATTTTTGCCCCAGATCCCTAAATGGCCCCCTCAAGGATTGAACTCACAACCCTGGGTTTAGCAGGCCAATGCTCAAACCACTGAGCTATCCCTCCCCCCAATGGGCAGAGTTTGGAATTATGAGAGTGAGGATGGGAACATATATTTCACCAGTCTGAAAATTTACTATGGTAATGTATTCTGAGCACAGCAGTGGTTTTAAGTTTTCCACTAATGAATTACATTTTCTTTTTTTCCCCTAAAGTACGTTTCTATTTTTTTTTCAAAGAAATCCTTCAAAATGTAAATTTTGTAAATTTGTCACAGTGATTACTCCCCAATATTAATGGATTATTTATGGTGATATTTAAGTGACATTCATAGTGTCTGCCCAGTGCTGCACTGACTCGCAATCCCCTCCCTCCAGATCATGGATACATGAGTTGCTACCTTGAGATTTTGTTCTGGCATTGGACAGCTGCACTCTTCCCTTCCCACCACACCACCAGAGAGTCAGATGAAAACAGAATCTCTGCACTTCCTTCGCAGCACTGCATCAAAATGCTTGTCAGAATCATACGCTCTCTGGCTATGTTGGTAATTACAAGCTCCACTGGTGATATTTCCATAGGACAGTTCAATGCAAAGGGTGAAATCTGCCCCTGTGCAGAGGGCCAGCTTAAGGTCTATACACTATGTAAGCCCTATTTTGAGTTCTTAATTTAGACTTCTGGGGCACGTAGGCGTTGTTCTGGCCCTTGACATATGCCCTTGAAATGCCTTCAATGAGAAAAGCATTTCATGCTTCATGGAAGTCGTAGGACCTGATTTTTAAAAGGCAGCTACCTCTTGTGTATGTGCACACACTTTTGGTGAACTATCACCAATATGCACAGATAAATAGATTTCAGAATTTGAGCATGCGAGTGATGGAACGTGTACAGACTAAGTGCATTTGAACACATGAGTTTTCATGTGAAAATTCTATGGTCTGTATATGCAGGTGATAATGCACAAAAGGCATGTGCAGGTGTGCATAGAGTTGCAGAAGTATTAGCCAGTGTTGTGTAAGCATAACCCAGCTGTGACACCACTGAAGGTCAGGAAATTGATACAGAAGAGGATATTCTTGTGGTAAAAGAACTGGATTGGGATGGAGGCAATCTGGATTCAAGTTCCCACTCTATCACACAGCCTGGGGGCAAGTCATTTAATTGCTCTGTGCTTCAATTCCTCAGTTGTATAATAGGGATAATAAAATTGCCCATCTCTGCCTTGTCTGTTTAGATGGCAAGCACTCCCCATGCTGGGACTGTCTCTTGTGTCAGCACCTAGCTCAAAAGGGTCCAGATCTTGGCGGAGGTCACTGCAGTACTACAAATATAAACTATCACTAGCAGCAAGATACAGATAAAAGCAGTCCAGCTATTTAGAGCTACATGAGCTTAAAAAGGCTCTTATCTACTTTAAAAGAAATCTTGTAAAAATAGAACTAAGGCTGAGAACATATTGTCTTTTAAACAACATTAATTGCATGTTATAATTTAAAAATATCTCAGGGAGTTCACAATTAAGTTTCCAACACGACCTGCACAATAACATTTTACCATTGCACACAACCAGAAACACTCAGGTAGTAATGATTCAAAAGCTTTCATCCTACTTAATCTTCACTCAATATGATAATCCTCATGGTATCAGTTACTAGCTATCAGGCTATACAGGTGTTCATCATTCCCTATACTGGTGTGTAAAGGTATGGATGAGGATATAGGAAGCCTCTTTCTGTAACAGAAGCAGCAGGGAAGTATATCTCCATGACGCTCAAGACAGCACCCGTTAAGAGGGCCAGCTAATGCACTGACCGATGCACAATGTCCCCTGGGAAGCTGTGATCCGCTGGCTAGCACAGAGCGTTCAGCCCCCAGCTGCTAGCACGTACATTGCTACCAGCCAATGCCCTAGTCTGTGGCTTATGTTGCTCCAGTTCAGAACAGCCGGTAAGTGTGTCCCGTGACATATCTACTCAGCTCGCTTTATAGAGCCCTGCCCAGAGCTAGCAGGATTCCTATGGCGGCCTTGCTGCATTATCTACAGCTGGATTTAGCCCATGTACTTTCAGCCCATTAACATTTGGTAAAACATGCACAAATCTGATAATTGTGAACTCAACTGCCTCATTTGTGAGGGAAAATAAAGTACTTACAATTACAAATCAGGCAGTGGGATGAAGTCTCCTGATGTGAGCATGTACACTTGAGGTTTTTACGAGTGTAACGTTTGCAGTGACAATTTTTATTGGCCCATTTGTCAATTTATTAATGTGTTAGCTGTGATGTTTTTTACCTCACCATGAAACCAGGAAGTCTTGTCATTCTTTTGGTGGGTTAGCATTTTTCATCTGTATTGTTAGGTCACAGCAAACAATGGTTGAGGCATATTCAAATCAAATAACTCCTAATAAATATGCTGATGAATTGAAATTGAATCAGTATAAGTATTTGGACCTGATCATTCCCCTATTGAATTAATTGTTACATTGTTTCATAAGGAGCAAGATTATGGATTTCTTTATTCTACTACTTCCTCATATCAAGGTGTCCCCTGAGAACAGATGTATTAAAATAATTCACAGAGCTTTCCAAACTCTTGGCTGCACCCACATTGTTCTATGTATTTTTACATTATGCAGCATTTGTATGATGAGGAATATAGCTGATCTGTAGGATCACTCTGTGCCATTACTAGATCACTGACTGTGATATCTGCTGATTCTGTGAGGTCACTTTGTCACCAAATTATGAGCATTATCTGTCACTTTTATGGTTTTAGTTTAAAAAACTGACAGTGAAAGGGAAACAGCACTGAAAAGACTGAAATATTTGTCTCCATTGCTCTTTAACCTAATAATACACTCTTCTGAAACACGGAGGAGCCATATGAATTTTAAAGCCTGGTCTTATATGAACTGAGGCTGTTGAATTACTGCCAATCTGGGAAAGATGAATTCTCTGAATTAAGAGATGGACAGCTTAACTGAAACGATCTGAGTTCATTACCTATAACCTTTTTCAGCTGTCATACTAGAGACCAGACAGTCCTTTTCACTCCGCTTGGATTCCAAATGAGATTTCTGAGATTAAAGGCCTGTGTTGAGGAAGAGACTATTAGCATGAAAAGCAGAGAGACTGATGAGGATAGACAATATAGAATCCAGAACAGCTACTGTTCTTGAAGCTCACAAAGTGGCTAACAGAGGGGCTATTTTTAAAAAGAAGCTACAGAGGATCTTTGTCATATGGGGGTTTGGGGAGGGAGCTTGTGATTCTAATTAAGGTCAGATGAGTATAGCCTGATTGACCAAATGAGCCCTAGTTCTGCAGGGGAAATCATGGCTCTCTAACCAGTTTAGAGTTCTTTCAAAACGATAATGAGAGAAGGTACTGAGGGCACAGTGGCTATATTTACTTAGATTTTTAAAAACTTCCAACAGAGACCACTACAAGAGACTATTAAGGAAAATAACTCTGGTTTAGCAGCAAAATCATGCTGTAGATTAAAAACTGGTGGAGGAATAGGAAACATGATCCTGGGTCCGAGTTGTCACCTCAGTGTGCAGCATGGCCCAGCTGTACACTGGGGTTCTTTGTGGGAAGAGAGAGGAAAGAAATGGTAAATAATCAAGGGAACAAACACTAAACAGCACTCTTCCCATTTTTCAGTGCAAGTATGCTGCTAATTCACCTCAGGAGCTGAGTGCTTGCAAAACAGTCTCTAAATCTTCTGCAGAACATCTGTGCTAGGGATGGGTGGACATGGAGACACTGAATCATCTCTGTATTTACTAATTTATTACGACCCGCAAAGAGTTTACTGCACATTACTTTTGCCAAAAGTTAAATTACAAGGGTAAGACATGCAGGACAATTGTATGTGAAGAAATGTCATTATATTTTATTGTATTGTTGGCCAAGTTCCTGAAGAATCCAGCTTATGTTTACTCACATTACGTATTTATGAGGTTTTGGATGATGGATAGATCCTTCCACAGGTCCTGTGGAAAAGACAAGCAAAACATGCCTCTCCACTGCGTTTGCATGTGAATTTTACAGGGGTTAAATGAACAAAGATGCTCAGAAAGGAATTTCCCCTCTGCTGATTGGATATCATTGAATAAACTCATCAAGTCGCTCTATCGCCAAAGCATGACTAGTTTTCTCTCATTTGTGTACTACAGTTCAATGTGCACTGCAAAACAGTGGCCAGATTAAGCTACAAAAAGAGACCGACCATAAACTTGCATGTTTAATATGTAAAATTAAAAGAAACAAGGCAAAAATTGTGGAAAAAAGGCAAAAGACTCATCAGTCATTGCAGTTCCCAGAGCAAAAGTGACATGTTTGCTTGCAATTTTTAATATATTTAATTTGATATCCCTATTTACTCTGTTATTTGTGTAACCTGTACTGTGACTGCTACTTCCCAAGCTATATTGTTGTGTCTGAAATACAGGCATTTTTAAAAGAAACACTGATACCTTTCACAAGTAATATATGCATTGTGGCTCTTTGCTAGTTGACAAATCACTATTGTGCCTATCTTTTATTTCTATTTTGTATCAATTTACTCATTCCACGATAACCATTTTATCGTGGCACACTGTTTACTTTACTAGATAAAACACTACAATGATTAAAATGAAAAGATATAGAAGTATGAAAAAGGCTGATAGCCTGTTATATGCACCTTCCTGGGGATGTGATCACATCTTATTTTTGAAAAGAAATAACATTAGACTGGGTTGGTAGTAGAGCTTGTAAAAAATGTTTGGGCTGAACACTTTTCCACCAGTAAATGCTGATTTGATGAAATCTAAACATTCTGTAGAAATATGCTAATTCCATCAAAACTTTTGACAGAAACCAAACAGGCAGGCAGGTTGGTCTGGTTCCCTGCAAGCCCTGGTTTCCCATGCAGCTACCTTGCTAGGCTGCCCAACTCCCTGGACAGCTGCCTTTCGGGTTTTCCTGACTCCCCAAGCAGACAGCTCCCTGGAGAATTGCACAACACAGGGAGGCAGCTGCTGAGGGAGCCAAAATGGAATTTTTCAGAATTTTTACTCCCATGAAAAATGTAGGATTTTTGACTTCATCCTGATTTGGGACAAAACAATTTTTTAAAAAAAATTCCTGCAGGAGGGAAATTCCATTTTCTGGGCAGCTCTAGTCAGTAGTTGGTTGGGAGATGTGCCCAAAAAACCCAAACCAACCAACCCGACAACCCCTCTTACAACAAGACATGGTGCTGGTGCTTCAATACATAAGAACATCAAAACAGCCATACTGGGTCAGACCAATGGTCCATCTAGCCCAGTATCCTGTCTTCCAACAGTGGCCAATGCCAGGTGCTTCAGAGGGAGTGAACAGAATAGGTAATCATCAAGTGATCCATCCCCTGCCACCCATTCCCAGCTTCTGGCAAACAGAGACTTGGGACACTTCAGTGCATGGTTTTGCATCCCTGCCCATCATGGACCTATCCTCCATAAACTGATCTAGTTCTTTTTTGAAGCCTGTTATAGTCTCTGCCTTCACAACATCCTCTGGCAAAGAGTTCCACAGGTTGATTGTGCATTGTGTGAATAAATACGTTCTTTCATTTGTTTTAAACCTGCTGCCTATTAATTTCATTTGGTGACCGCCTAGTTCTTGTGTTATGAGAAGGAATAAATAACACTTCCTTATTTACTGTCTCCACACCAGTCATGATTTTATAAACCTCTATCTTATTCCCCCATTAGTCAAGCCCTTTTCCTTTGGGTCAGTGCTACCTGAGGGCCAAACATGGAACTACAACTACTTCTGGATTTTCTGACTGTTAGATTAAGTTGAGGCCCTGATAACCTGTAGTTATTAACAATCTGATGGCGTTTTTTGCAGGAGAAAGAGAATTATCCGTGCTGTAGTTAAACAAATTTCAAATGGGGTAAGTTGGAACCACTGATTGCATGTCAATAGAAACAAATTTGGTTTTATATTGATTAGTGTTATTGCCCAATGAGCATTATTCTCTGTGATGTAGATGGGAGGTTATATATATGACTGAGAATATCTGCTTAAACATCCAAATTTACTAAAATTAAAAAATATAGAAAGAAACACATGAAAGAGCAAATGGCTAGTAATCTATAATCAGTTCAACTGATAATGTTCCCTTAATCTTCACTCACTTGCAAGCTGTGTTCAGAGAGAGATTCACTGTACCTCTTAAATTATAAGCAACAACAAAAGACTTGTAAAAATCACTTAGGGAAGGTCTACCATAGAAGCGCTACATTGGCTGGGTGAAGATGCTCTATGCCAATGGGAGAGCGTCTCCTGTCAACATAATTACTCCACCTTGACGAGAGGCAGAAGCTATGTTGGCGGGAGAGCGTCTCTTCAGCATGCGTACTTTACATAACATTTGTGAGGGGAACGGCGAAAGGTTTACGCATATGTGGAGCGTGGAGGCCCAACGCCTGGCTGCTGAGTTTCAGCAGCCAGATACCAGGGCTATTAGAGGGTGCAATGTGTGGCAGTTAGGCTCCGGGATGCCTCAAGGGAAAAGTTTGAAAATGAAAATCCTTAAACTTTGCTGATGTGCTTGGGAAAGGAAGTGTTAACAGCACGTGTTGTGCTACCTCACAGCTGTGTATAACTCCATCTGTCGTTTGACAAGCTATCTGGGTGTGTGGATTGTGGAGGAATAGAAACGTTTGTGGCAAGCCTATAAGAATGTGCAGTGGGAGTTTGGGGAGTGCATGGGAAAGGATTCTGCACTTGCTGCAATGGGAGGTGGGCACAAATCAGGTCACTGTGCAGTGTAATGAGAGAATGCAACATGTCTGTCTGACGCTCCAGAAAGTCAATTAGCCTCTCCGTGGCTTCCCTATGGAAAGCAGTATTCTCTTTTTGGTCTCGGTTCTCTCCCTCTTTCCACTTCGTCAACGTTTCTCTCCATTTATTTTTATCATATGTCTCTGCTTGGGAGTGCAGAATCACCTGTCAGCCTTAGTGCATCTTGGCCACTTTCTTATGGTCTGCTACAGTGGGGGGTGGGTCTTCCACTGTCATTTCTGGGGAGACCAAAGCAACACATTACTGTGAAACATAGATACAGGAATCAGAGTACGTTGCAATATACCACTGGTAAGAAATCACTGTCGTGGTGAAAGAAGTCAAGCACCCATGGTGCACAAGAGCCCAGCCATGGTGAGGGAATGCAGACTTAGAGGGTTTATTGCATACACCCATTCTGAAAAGGGCTAGCATGAAGGGAGGGCATCCAGCACACAAACAGCCACCTTTGTACTTTCCTGTGCCCTCCACCTGCTTATGCATTGTCAAAGCAAAGCAACTTACCAGAGCTCTGCTCTCCTGCCTCTCCCTCAGCAGACAGTGGCCGCTCACACTGGCAAGACACCTCCAGAGCGGAGAAGGGGTCCTGAGCACACACAGCAATGGGCTCCACAGCTTCCTCAGCCTCCTCCTCTTCATTTATGACCTCCTCCTCCTCCTGGCTAGGGCCACTCTCCACTGCCTCCAGACATGCAGACGTAGCCACTGGGCTCTTTGCAATGGAGGTGGGGTTACCACCTAGGGTTGCATCCAACTCACTGTAAAAACGGCAGCTTTGGGGTGCAGCACCGGACCGACAGTTTGCCTCCCTCACCTTGTGGTATATGTTCCTCAGCTCCTTCACCTTCGCTCTGCACTGCAGGGTGTCCCTGTTATGCCCCTTCTCCTGCAAGCTGTGTGCAATCTGCTCGCAGGTATTGAAATTCCTACGGGTGGAATGCAGCTCGCACTGCACAGCCTCCTCTCCCCAAACACTGATCAGGTCCAGTAGCTGGGCATTGCTCCAAGCAGGGGATCATTTGCTACGTGGAGCAGCCATTGTCACCTGGCCAGATGAGCACTCGCAACAGGAAAGGGAGTTTCAAACTTCTTGGGTCTTTACAGGGAGAGGGGAGGATGTCCCTTTACCTGGCGTCAGAGCAGTGGAGGTGCTGACCAGAGTGGTCACTTTTAGAACTGTGGAATATCCTCCGGAGGCCAAAAGGTGTTTACACAGGAAGAACATGTCTTCACTTTGCCCTGGTCTACACTATGAGTTTAGGTTGAATTTAGCAGCATTAGGTCGATTTAACCCTGCACCCATCCACACGATGAAGCCATTTTTGTCAACTTAAAGGGCTCTTAAAATCGATTTTTGTACTCCTCCCTGATGAGGGGATTAGTGCTAAAATCGACATCGCTGGGTCGAATTGGGGGTAGTGTGGACGCAATTCGACATTATTGGCCTCTGGGAGCTATCCCAGAGTGCTCTGTTGTGACCACTCTGGACAGCACTTTCAACTCAGATGCACTAGTCAGGTTCACAGGAAAAGCCCCAGGAGCTTTTGAATTTCATTTCCTGTTTGGTCAGTGTGGCGAGCTCATCAGCACAGGAGACCATGCAGTCCCAGAATCGTAAAAGAGCTCCAGCATGGACCAACAGGAGGAACTGGATCTGATCGCTGTATGGGGAGACAAACCCGTGCTATCCGAACTACGTTCCAAAAGACGTAATGCCAATATATATGCCAAAATGATTGCATTGGCTACTTGGATCACAGCACTCCCCACAGTAGACTTGCCCACAACAGCAGTGGTGACGGTGAGCTGAAGTGAGCTGTAGCTCACGAAAGCTTATGCTCAAATAAATTTGTTAGTCTCTAAGGTGCCACAAGTCCTCCTTTTCTTTTTGGTGAGCTGAAGGGGCTCCCACTTGCAGTCCTATGGCATCTGTGCAGTTAACCCAGGAAAAAAGCCGCAAAACAATTGTCTGCCATAGCTTTCATGGAGGGAGGCAGGGGCGACTGTACCCAAAACCACCCGCGACAATGTTTTTGCCCAGGCATTGGGAGCTCAATCCAGAATTCCAATGGGCGGTGGAGACTGTGGGAACTGTGGGATAGATACCCACAGTGCACCACTCCAAAAGTCGACTCTAGTCATGGTACTGTGGATGCACTCCCCCGACTTACTGCGCTTAGAGGAGACGCATGCAATCAACTGTATAAAACCGCTTCCGAAAAATCAACTTCTATAAAATTGACCTAATTTTGTAGTGTAGACATACCCTTTCACATCACCACAAAAAGAACAGCGGTAAGAACTGAATGCCTCTTGTGAAGGTGGTTTTCTTTTTGCGGTGAAACTTCTGAGTTCCACCACAAAAAGTCATTAACAAGTGTAGATGCTCCTATGGTTTTTGCACAAAAAAGGGACATTTTGTGCTTTAAATGGCAAGTGTAGACATGCCCTTAGTTCCATCAATAGAACACTTTCAAATCTGTTCCCAGCAAGTTTTCCAAAACCCTCACTAAAACAATAGCTAACCTCGAATATGGGAGCAAAGACTGAGACCTCTGAGAGAGATTTCCAGAATGGGTGTTGCCAAAAATCAGGGGTCCAGGAGAAGAAAGGGCTAGTATTTTTCTGAGATTTTTCTAATCTCCCAAAGGGCTTAATTTCAGCTGGGTCTGAGATTTGGATTTCGGTTTTTCTCCATTCTGTTTTTTTCCAAATTGGGTTCCAGCCCCTAAAACAACTATTTCTATGGTATAAGTGATGGCTTTTTCACATGCTTTGAACAAAAGAAGTAAAAATACCAAGTCCACTCCTGCTCCATGTAATATAAATTCCTAAAGTTCCATTGCTATGAATACAAACAGGGTTGTGTATTTATGTCAAGTGTACTTTTTCATTCAGTCAGTCAATAGAGTATAAATTCTGTTACAGAAGCGTTTAACCCATTAGGCTGCTCACAAACTGACTTCATCTTATTGTTTTTCCATATTATTTAATGAAAATAGTAACTCTGTATAATTCTGCTTAATATAAAATGCACACTCTTTTCTTTGCCCTTTGACAAGATTAGCAATCCAAACAATCGATTATTAGCACCAGTGAATGTTTTCACCAAAAGTACGTCACAGCATAAATAATGTTACAGGGATTTTGCACACAACAAGGACATGTTTAGGCAGTGGCACCAATTCAGATATTTCTTTGTGGGTGTGTGTGTGGGGGGTGGGAATTGCAATCCCCACCCATCCCACCCTCTAGCATGGACCCTGTTCCAGTTTCTGCTCATCTCTCCACCTCCACCCCGCAGGGACCCCTTGGCGAGGGAGTCTCCCCCTCTGTTACCCACACAATGTGTGAACCACTAGGAGTTGAGTTCTCAGCAGACTCCACTACACTCTGCCATAGAGGAACAGACTCTCTGTGTGCCAGGTTACCTCAGGTTACCTATGTGCCTCAGATTGGATGGAGGGGCAACCAGGCCAAATTTGAATGACATTGTGACCCTGTGCACTCAGTCACAAAGCCACTCACTGACATTTGACCTGGCCTGTATGGAGAGGTGGCCTGGTCAAACGTGAGTGGCATTACGAGCGCACAGCCAGACCAGTGCTCTGGACCACTCTAGCAGCAGTTGTACTGATTTAGTACGGGACCACTGCTTAAAAGTGATCGGGCCACGTCCCCCCGGCTCTGTAACCTATGGAATTTAGAGCATGTGAAAAAAACCTTGGGGTGAATGCCCCGCTTCCCAGCAGCCCCACTAATTGTCACCCCTTGTTTCAGGGCAAAACTCAATATATTGTGTCTGTCATTAAAATTACATTATTTTTCACATGTTGTGAACCTAAAAAACAGAGCTTAACTCAGGTTTGGATAACACGATGCCATTAAATGCTAGGCTGGAAAATGACCTACAGCTTTTTCAAGACATGAAGATGTTGGCAACCAACCAAATTCCTGCACAGACACAGCAAGGAATGTAAACGAGGCATCTTTTATTCATGAAAATTTCCAGTGATCAGAACTTGATCCCTTCCCTCGCTCAATGAGAACAATGTAACAGGTATTTTTAAATTAATCTGGCAAACTGCTTACTGTGTGAACTACTGTATAACTCTTCATCTGGATACGCACAGGGAAAAGTAAATATTCTGATCAGCAAATTTACGACACACTTTTCACAGTTCATAACAATGATGTCATTAACAGCAGCAACATTTCCTAATTCACACATGAGGTTCAGACATTTTGAAATCCCCAATCAGACATGTTTTGGTTTGGTAGCCTGATAGTTCAAATATTTTGTTTTTTTTCTACCCTGGAAGTAAATAAATCTGTCTATCACATACAAAGTATGATACAATTTGGGGACCAACTTGGATGCTCAAAAACATAGATTTAACACTCATTGAGGTCAACAGGGGCTTAACAAAGGGCAGAATGATTCTTAGACATTTTTATTTTAAGTAACACCGGCCATTTGAAATCTAGGCAGATTAAAAAATGTACTGCCCTGAATCTCCTTTCCAATTTTTGTGGTTTTACTCCAGCTCTTTTTTTTATGTAAGACTATTCATCCAGTTCTCTAGGTCTGATGGAAGAAGAGTTTCCATTATGGCTGGGCAGTGTGGCTCATCTTTTAGAAAATCAAACCATTATATGAACCTTTAACACCACAAAGTTTGAAACAGAAACCTTCCAAAAATTCCTCTGGAGCCTTTGCAATATGGATCAAATTGTTTTACCAATATTTATTCTTTCCTTTCAAATATCTCACTGTTTGTAGTAACTTATAATTACTTGGGAAATAATTTTTCTACCAATGTGACTTCAGTAGTGATTCTTTTGATTTCAAACCCACTTTAGTTTGTCACATAAGGCTTTGATCCACGGTAATTAATAAGTGTGCAGTTTTCACACAGGAAGTGCTTGATCTGCAAGTTGTTTTCTGTGTTCCCTTATCTGTAGCAGGGACACTGAGCTGCTCATAGGGGCACTGTGCCTCGACCTCACTGATGGGGGCCCTACCTTCCCCACTTCTGATCTTTTATACCTATTTCCCTCTGGCTAGTAGATTTCATAACACTCAGGAGAGTAGTGGCTAGCAAATTTCTGAAGCCCTTTTAATGGGATTCATCACCAATTTAACAGGAGGAAAATATTTCAAATAAATCTATCAATTCAGTATTGTTTCAATCTAATCATTTTAGAAATATTGGGAGGAATAAAGCTCTGTTTTGGGCAAGCACTTGTATGTCTGCACAGAAAATGATAGGGTAGGGTTGATCCAAAATATGTGCCGCAGATTTTTCATCTGAATGACCCTGAGAGGGGAATTGTCTTTGATATGGCCTTGTTATTTATCAGGATATCAAGTGGGGGGGGAGGTAATAGATTTGAATTAACTTTCAAGTTGTCTTTACAGTCACCTTTTCTCTTCTGCAATTTTTTTAAAAGGCTGATTGAAAGGTATTGAACTTGAGGAAACCTTTATGGAAGCAGAGTGTGTTGGTGAGCAATCCCCCTGTTCTCAGTCTTCCATGTGGAGGGTGAGTGGTACTGACCAAGTTAATTGAAACCAAAGGAGGAATATTGGCCCCATTGAAATCAATGGGGAGTTTTGCCATTGACTTCAATGGGCCAGGAACTCAATGTAGGTCTTGTAAATATGACTTGTCTGAGGAAGTAGGCCAAAAAAGAAAGTACTGATGTACACACACACACACACTGTGTATCCTCAGAGTGAAGAGAGTTAGGTTTTGTTTGCTGTTGACCTGAGCTGAGGCAGGTTTGTAAAAGTTGAAGTATATAATATAGTAATTTATATTAACTAATGACCACAGGGAGAAATCTTAAAAGCTCTGTCACTTCTCCTGCTCTTCCAAAAACTAAAATACAATAAGTCTCTTGGCTATTAAATATGGACTGAACATTATTAAACCATGACAAAATATGCATGTACATATTATATACAAGTGCTAGGCGGAAACTGTGTATAGCCCATTGCTAATAACTAGTTTGCTTTGTAAAGTGAATACATAATTGTCATTCATTTCAGTTTCAAAATACCAGTACAACCCCATATGCTGTTCTAGAATATGCTCTTAACAATACAAAAATAGCTACATGATGATATAGTTCAAGAAGTTCCCAGACTTACTGAACTGTTAATTAAATACAGATCAGGGTCTGTTTATACATCCTCTTAAGAATTATCTTCCCTGTGGGTTCAGAGATCACAGCAGGTCCTCCTGTTCAGCTAAGTCTCTCATGCAACATTAAACAGAGTCATTATTCCAACTAAAGTCTTCCACTTCCTTTCAAGTGTGTTGGAGACCAAGATTGTCTAAAAGCAATATGATCACTTTATGCATTAAGTAGTATCATAAAACAACAATTAGCATCTCTTCATGCCTTGTCGAAATGTTCTCCCCTTCCGGATGCTATATCTTCATCCAAGTATAAAAATAGAGTACTTTTATGAAGTCAGTCGAGTTATTTTAAAAACACAAGTTATGTCAAACAGAATAGCAAATTGACTACACAGATGGCATTAGAATCATGAAAAATGATTAAGTATGTCTAAATATCTAAATAATATCTAATAACCGTCTAAATATCTGTGGAACTGTAATGACCATTTGTGTAAAAGGGTGGGTTGTCTTTTTAACTGACTTTTAAGCAATATTGTTGTAGCCATGTTGGTCCCAGGATATGAGAGAGTCAAGGTGGGTGAGGTAATATCTTTTATTGGACCAAATTCTGTTGGTAAAAGAAACTAGCTTTCAAGCACCACAGAGGTGTTCTGCAGGTGTGGAGCTCCAAAGCGTGTCTCTTTCACCAACAGGATTTGGGTCCAATAAACGATAGAACCTAACCCATATTGTCTCTCTCAGTTTTAACACATTTTCATCTGTCTCAAGACTCGCAGGCAAGCAGCTAGGTCAAGAGGCATTCATAAGTCTTTATCAGTTCCATCTAAGTCATTTGTGGAATTTTAGAAATCCAGCAACAGGACTTTTGGTTCAGACAAAGAGCAAACAGTCTTGGATGGTACTAACATTGGCATAAGGACTTAAAGTATCTGAAAAAAATTGAAATGGTGTCTGACCCTCCCTGAATATTCCACTGCCTAAGCTTGTGATTTCCTGTGGTTTTTATTACAGCTTGAGCCTCTGAAGTGCTGAGTGCCATCAACTCCTATTGAGGCTAAGTCAGCAGTAGATATTGAGAGGACTTTGCTTCCTGCAGGCAATCCTCAGCACCTCAGCACCTAGCAGAATCAAGCCATAAAACTACTTGCATGCTGTGTACTCATGGAACACACCCAAGTAAGCCATTATAGATCTGAGATACACAATCCCATAGACAGAACTGGCAGATAGTCTCCTCCTGGCTCATTTTTACAGATGATAGCTCATGATATCTTGATTGTGATGGTGACACTTGGATTTTTCACAAGCAACTTCCTTTAACCAAGCACTATTCTCCTGGGATATGTTCATTTTTTTAATCTCTGGCTATTCTGAGCAAACATGTTTATGAAATATGGGTTTGGTTTGGTTTTTTTGAAGACTTAAGCCACCTAAACTGTACACACCTTCTTCCCCACCTCTGATACACAAGCCTTGCCATGACCACAACCACCATACACCACAATCTTAATTCTGCTTTCTTTTCAGACTTCTGTATACACCCTTTTATGAGGATGTGTAGTACCATTAGGTGGCTTAACGTCT
The DNA here is from genome assembly GCF_965140235.1 of Caretta caretta. NCBI lineage: Eukaryota > Metazoa > Chordata > Testudines > Cheloniidae > Caretta > Caretta caretta. The sequence continues at coordinate 46,938,428 of NC_134216.1, read as the reverse complement.
CTTGTCCTTGCTTTTGTGGGTTTGGGTCAGGCAAGCTGTGTGTAATAAACCTAACTGCTTCACAACAAAGCTTTGGGGTATTCATTTTCTAGTTTTTTTAATTTTTAATTGGAGGTTGGAGAGGAGAGGCTAATGTGTGGGTGTTGGAAATGCCAGTCCATAAGGAGAATATTTTATCCATTAGCAACAATCAGGAGCTCTCCTCTGCCACCAGTTACATGTGTGAATCCCTTATGTGCCAGCAGCTGCATATAAACCTCTTACATGCCAACACACAAACTCCATTCTGCCTGATACAATCTGACACAAAAATATCGCTCAAAATGGTGAAGGTTTAAGGGCTGCAGGCCTCTTGTGTAAACTCCGACATAATCCTGTATGGTGGTAAGTGCCATCAGCTTCAAGGCAACAGAGACACATCATTTATGCATCTGAACAAGTGGGTTTTTTACCCACGAAAGCTTATGCCCAAATAAATCTGTTAGTCTTTAAGGTGCCACCAGACTCCTCGTTGTTTTTGAGAACCACATCAGTTCCTCTGCATTCAGGGTATTTTATGCCCATTGTAGCTGGGACATTTAAAAATACTGAAACAAATATGATTTCTCCCTAATCTATTATTAACTATTTTACAATACCCAAAAGTGTGCTTGGCACCCCCCAGTATAAACAAGACTCAACAAGAGGGTTGCAAGACAGTGGAGTGGGATTGGAGGATGGACGAGAGCTATGCCCTCAATAAGATCATGCAACTAGGAGAAGAATTTATGTGTTCAAATGAGGTAAATAGATAATATGAATAAATAGGAGCCTAACTGGCTATTTGCTCATAGTCATGGAAGGGATGGAAGTTTCTAATAACACTAGAAAGAGAATCCAATTGTGACTCATTGTGTGAGATTTTAGTTTCAACTTCAAAATGAAGAATTGGGGCAGATACTAGTCTGAATTTGGTGGCAGATTTTTAACACAGTTCTCCCAGGAGCTCCTGAAAGCTCTCCTAGAATATAGTTGCTCTGCACTGGAAATGTCCTGTCAATAACCATAATATAGAATAAAGATCTGACGATCATTAGAGGAATACAAGAAACACAAGCTCAGTGCAAAAAGTGTATTTAGACCAACAAGAGTATTACACAACGTTATGTCAAGCAAGAATGCAGAATTATTACATCCCCTGTACATCTCTATTGCAGAAATGACTGTAGAATAACCACAGAATACAAAATAGTGTTACCTACATCACTCTGAACAAGCAACTTTTGTCAGAAACTCACATTTATGTGCCCACATTGCATGAAAAGGCAGTTATTTTCTCCCCCACTCTTTTCAGATAAAACCACTCCAGATTCGTTAATAAGGCTCCTTCCTCTTTGGTTTCAGTAATAACCTTGGGTCCTGAAGATCAAAGGAAAGGCCAGTTGTGCTTTTTACTCTTATCACAGTAACCTCATTGACACTGAGTATTCTGGATTAGCCCACATAGTACAACTGCCAAATGAAGGGTGGAGCCCATGAAATGTGTGTCTTGAAATGGTATGCAAGGGAAGTTGTGTCTCCAGACCCTAAGATATGTTTCTTCCCATTACCGCTTTTAATCCTCAAAATGCACGTAGTTTAAAAAGGGAAATAATGAGAATGTGCATATGAATTTTGTGGGAAATGATGGAGAGGAACATGACAGAAATGCCTTTATATAAAAAAAAATCAAATGGTGAAAGTGCCAAATCAATAGTCCTAGAAATGGAAATATCCTTTATTTCTTGATGCAACAGACAGTGCATACTTCCGCTAGTGTGCCTCAACACTGACCTAGAGGGACTACTTCTAGTTAGAGGGCAGACATGTTCATTTATTCTTTGGTATCTCTGTTAAGACTGCTAGCCATGGTGCCAACTGGTAAAATAATCCTTTAACAAGTAATTGACTGTGACTTGGGTGGGGACTAAGCCTTTCAAATTTCTGACAGACCATTAAACAAGCCGGGGTTTTAGTCTGCAACAGGATATGCATTATAATTTTCATGCAGTGGTCCAAATTCATCACTGGTATAACTCCACTGCAGTCAGTGAAGTTGGACCAGTGATAGAATTTCAAAATGTTGAAGAGTTTTACCTATTGGGGTTGTCAGGTGCATCCATTCCTAAGCGTTCTTCCAGTAATCTCTTAGTCCCTAATGACAGTCTGATATCAAGTAAAGGGTGTAGGGAGAAGGAGTGGCCTCCCTCAGATGCAGAGGGAATGCCACAAGCCGCCTGGTGGGTGGAGCCAGGAGGACCATGCCCTGCACACTGGAAGCAGAAGGGCAGGACAGGAAGCGAAAGTATAAAAGGTCAGCCCAGCAGCTTAGTTGGGAGGGAGTTGCTGAAGGAGACGGATGCTTCTTCCCCGTTGCTGGAGTGGGATGCCAAGGAGAACTGTTGCTGCCCCGGGTACCAGCCTGGGCTTCCAGAGAGCCCTGACACTCCCGATGCTGAGGAGCTGCTACCACTACCGTTGGTGGCGTATCGCGGGGAGTCTGAGGACGATCTCTGGACACAGGCACACCCAAGGGGGAGAGTAGGAAGCAGCCCAGGGAAACCAGGCAACACTCTGGTTGAGAGCAGGCCTGAAACAAGGTCAGCGTGTTGCGGGCAGATCCCTGCTGACCCAGTGGCGGACCACTCCACCACTGTTAGGGCTCTGGACAGGGATGCAGTGGCGTTGGGAGGGCCAGTACACCCCCTCGTTAGACCAGGAGGCCTGCGCTCCTCAGACACCTCTACCTGAGCTCCAGAGACTGGGCAGGTGCCTCAGCTCTGCCTGACTGCAGGCCAGAGCCTTGACTGCTGCCCCACTCCGCTTAACGGCTGGGCGAGCAAACTACTACCGCGCTGCTGGGTTGCAGAGCAGAGCCCAGACTGTTTACAGCCCCGCCCCGCTTGAAGGCCGGGGCCCATTGAGAACCTCTAATACCCCCTTTTCCCTTTGCTTGGAGAAGGCTCTTGCAGACCCAAATTATGAGGAGGTGTGGCCTCCCTCAGACACGGAGGGATGGCCCCGCCAGCCTACAAAGGGAAAAGCAGCTTTTATGATAACACAGAAAAAACAAGTACCAGACTCTAGTCTGACTTGCACCATGCACATTATCAACATGTACTCTACCTAGCATTTCAGATTAGAATATGGGCCTAAGAGCCACATTTCCAAAGTCTTACCTAGGATTTTAGCTGCAGTACTTGCATTTAATTTAATGGGTGTTGCAAGGCTAACACAGAACATCCTAAAATAGAGAGATGAAATCTGTTTGATGCTGAAAATGTCAGGACTAAGTTTCTGTAAGCAGAACAGATCATATTCTTTCAATAATGGGTATCTACCTCAATATCCAGCAGCTTAAGTCTAAATAGGGGATAGATCCACTAAAATTGTGAGGTCTCCCCAGAAAGAGGCTTCCACTTGGTCTTGGCTCCTGCTGTCATACAACATTGTTCTCATCCTCTTAAATTAGGTAGCCAAGTTTGCCCAGTCCAATCCAGTGGGTGCTGTACCCCCACCTGCTGCTCTACCTCTGATTCGCTCATGAGTCTTGGCCATCTTTCACTGTGGGAGTGGGATCCCATGGATCCATGCATCCGGTTTTATCATCCCCTTAAAGCCAGTTTGAGATAGACAGCAATGACATTATAATCTCCATGAGCATAACTGTAAAAGCATCCTAAATACTGGCTGAAAAGTAATTCTCTTCAGAACATTAACAGAGCATCCCAAAGCAAAAGTGTCTCCAGCATGATGCTTTTTCACAGTTAAAGGACAGTAACTGAAATAAGGCCAAAGGAGGAGAGCATAGCATCTGCAAAGCAGGAAGCTTATTAAATACATTTGCTTTCAAAATCAAGTCAAGTGCTTTCTAAATTCTAATTAATGCCTCGTCTAAATGCACCCTCATACCTAATGTTTCCTTTTTTAAATCTGAACCATATGATGGTTCATCACAATAATCAAATAAATGAGAATTAGTGGCTTGTCACCAAATACAGAGTTTCCAAACAAAATGTACCTCCTCCTGGGTTTATTTTCCTCTTTAACCACAGTGGGCAAGAGAATCTCTTTCCTGCAGAAGTTTTGGGGGAGGTGTATTGCAAGCCTTTTTTTTTTACTCTAGGATTTTCTATCAGCTTGTCATGTATGTATTCTACAGTCCTGTGGAATTAGTATCATATATTATAACTTCCATTCTCTAGTCTTAAAAACTAAAGTAATTATTTTAAGAACTATATTTTTTTAAGGCTAAGGAATTTGCTTTTTGCAACACCAAAGCACAGAATAAGGGGCTGATACTGCTCACTTATACAGGGGTAAATCAGAAGTTACTGGTGATATCAGTGAAACTTCATGAGGGTAAAACCAGTAAAGTGAAGAGTAGAATCAGCTTCTAAACGTGAAAATAATTTTTTAATGGTTTGAAAATAAGAACCAGTCCAAAATCCCAACCAAAAAGAAATGAAAATCCAAATGAAATTGCAATGAAAAGTGGAATTTTTTTACATGATTCAAGTTTTCTATTTTCTGATGAGCTTTGATGACAAGAATTCTCACCTGAATGAAGAACAATTATGAACTTGATTGCTACAGAACTGTAATAGCAAAGTGTTTTTCCTTGAATCCTAATTTTTATTCAAAGTACCCAACCTGAGTAGTCACAGGCTTTGTACAGGTTCTCCTGCTTTCATTGTGGCAACTGAATGGGACCTTCATCCTGAAAACACCTACACACATCGCTCATTTTACATGTGTGTAATCCCACCCTGAAGACACTTGGGTATGTCTACACTGCAAAGAGAAACCCACGACATTGAGTCTGAGCCCAGGTTCAATTGACTTGTGCTTGCCAGTTTTGGGCTGTGGGGCTAAAAATACTAGTGTAGACATTCCTGCTTGGACTGGCGCCCAGACTCCAAGACCCTCCCTCTTGCTAGGTTTCAAAGTTCAGACTCCAGGCTGAGCCCGAACATCTACTCTGCTAGTTTTTGCCCCGCAGCCTGAGCCCCATGATCCTGAGTCAGTTGATCCGGGCTGTGAGGCTTGACATCACAGGGTTTTCTTAGCAGTGTAGATGTACCCTTAGGCACATGATTAGGGCATGAACGTACACTGAAAAGCAGATTTCTGTTTATCTGCCACTAAAATGTTGCAGCAAATTGTATTTTCTATTAATGTGCAGTTACGTGTGTCCTGAAAAGGATTTCAGGCTGTGTAACTGTACAAGTATTGATTATACAATGAATAAATATTGGTCTTGCATTGATGTACATTATGAGATGCTGCTAGTTGGCAATTCCTCACATTCAAATCCTGTATGACATTCAGATATACCACACTTTTTTATCCTCCATTGACAGGATAGATATCAGGACAGATCACTGATGTTTGAAAACTGACAGGTCCAATTAATAGTTCAGTCCTAGGATATATTCCACGTGTAAACTACATGTAATAGAAAGTTAGTAAAATCAATATATTATAAAATAGCTATAAACAACTGGGAATGACCCTGTCTAGGCCCTGAATCTCCTGTCAATTATATCAGCATTAAGCTGGAGTTAACACTGTCAAAGTCAACAGAGTCATACCGGTGTGGGAGAAGAAGCAGGTTCTCAGTGTTCAAATTAAGTTGCTGATGGTGTATGTTTTATTAAAAGTGCCTGTAAAATAGATAAACATGAAAGGAAATGTTCTAAACTATCAAAATTGTTGTCTTTCATCCAGCTCAGCAGAGATTTTATCATGCTTTTGTTTTTGTCCTTATTCGCCATTACTGTGAATAACATATGTACTATTTTTACAGAAGAGAAAAAAAATACAAGCCAAGCAGAAGGAGCCATTCATGTTCAGAATGCAATGGCCTTCATTATATTCCAGTTTGTTCATAAGTGATAGATCGAGAGTTAGCAGATGGTGTTTTCTTTCACCCGCTTGCCTTCCTCTTATTTAATTATTTCAACTTAGTTTATGTGCTGGCTCTATTATGCCTAATAAACATTTATATTTGCATGATAGTCACTTTCAATGGTATCCAAGCCCAGCATTAATAATCTACCCACACTCAACTATCTTAGACTGAGTGCTTAAGCCACACACAGAACTTTTTCCATGATAGTTGCACTTAGACATGTTCCCATTCAATGAGTAAAACAGCATCAGGCTAGGAAATCTTAGCATCTGTGACATGAAAGTATGACTAGTAAGTAAAGTTCAATACTTAAGGGCCCTATCCTGCAGAAACAGCTGCCACTACTAACGGCACAGAAGGACTGTGTAGGCTGCCTAGCTAAGCTATGGAGGGTTCTCCTTTTCCTAAGCGGGTAATTTTCTTACTCTCAATATGTGTCCAGCCAGGGACGGGGTCACGCAGATTTGTACAGAGTTAAGAGTGTCTATCCATTCACTTTGTATGTCTTTGACAGAGCAAATTAAAACACACTCTATTGCAGCAATTCCATCCCAGCTAGCAAAACCAGGCAAATGAAAGATTGGAACAATCTTCCCTCTCCTCACCAACTCCATAACTCCCTCCCATTTTCAAACACGCAGGAAAAAAAATGCCCTGAATGTCATGGTATTTAGGATTTTACAGTCCGAGGCCAAGAATGAGTTCCAAAGTTGGGGAGCTCTCATGGACGTATCCTGCCAGCTCCAGCACCCCTCCTGTTGTTAACGGCAGCACTATGGCTTATGGTCCATCAGGTAGGTCCATCCTAGAAGATCAGGCAGCACCTCAGGAAATATCTATTGATGGGGCAGCCTCCATAAGCAGCAAACAACAACTGACTAACAATTGGGGTGCCTCCAAACAGCAAAAGACTAACAATGAGGGATGGAGAGGGTCTCCCTGCATTGCTTCAATCTATAAATACAGGGTTAATTCCTTTCCCCATAAGGGACCCAGGGAGGGGAGAGTCTCTCATCCTGGAAAGGGAGTAATTCCTGAGATCTGCATCTGTTTATGCTGGATAGAATACAATGAGTTTATCTCTCCTCCCCGTCTGACCCCCCTGAGAAGTTTGGCAGCTCTGTGATATACAGCAGAAGTATGTGAAGATTTTGTCCTCTGCAACTGGTTAAATTCTCTCCTAAAAATGTAACCTCTCTAGCAGATCCGAGCAAAAAATTTTAGCCAAACCACTTTTTTCTGCAAAAAGTGCAGATTTGTCGATACTGAAACATTTCACAAATTCATGGCAGTTACATCAAATTGTTTGTGTTGAAATCAAAACAAAATATTCCAAAAACATCAAGGTGTTCCATTCGATATTTTGTTTCAAAATGTCCTTCAATTTCATTTTAAAATAATTTTAAAATGTTTTAAAATGCTCAGAATTGAAATGAAATTTTTCTTTTCAGGTTTGAATTCACCACAAATCTTTTTTTAAAGTTGTTTTCAGTTTGACCTGAAACAATTTTTCTTATTTGATATTTTAGAATTGCCAGTGAACCAAAATAGCTGTGATTCCACATAGCTCTAATCTGTAGCTTTTTAAGATCTATTCTGCAGTATCAGGCCTTCACCTACCAGTTAGCTCTAAGGCAACCAGCAGGTATAGTAGGAGGACAGGTAATTAATTACTAAACTTCTCAGGGGAAAAATTGCTGTAGTAAAATGACATAATATTACACTAGTAACACGTACGAGAGGTATTTTGAGGAAACTACAGTATTACTTACGATAATTTACTATCGCCAAACTCTAGTTCATTTTGTTCATTGTGTTTATTTACTCCTCATCTCTCTTCTGTTGTGGTTTCTACAACTAGCAGTGCTGCTAGGCTGCACTCTTCTCTGTAGTCAGCATACAAGGGCTGGGAAAGTAGCTGGTCGCTATGAAGGGTGTGCTCGTTTCCCATGCTCAGGGCCAGCCATAGACCAGCCCTGTGATGAATTTTTCCTGCAAGATCACAAGTGAAACTCTAACACCCTAAGATTCTTTTTAGCTTTTTTGTTTCTACAGTGAAGGTGTCTGTTTGTTTAATCCTGCCCTGCAACACAATGTATGCACATACAGGGTGCAAGGGCAGTTGTTCATTTGATAAGCTAAACTACAGATTTAGTGGTGGACATCACATACTTGAGGGCACAGTTAATCTCTTAATTTTGTTTTAAATTGAAATGAAGAGGGGTTTTTTTCTTTTGTGTTTGTACTTTTACAGAAGGAGTTGAATAGCCCAAGTGAGTGCAAGTATGATGGAATTGTAGAAAGATCTAAACTGGCTGAAGCAAATGCAAATATTTGTCTTCAGGTGCCATCTATTCAATTATATCTAATGTCAAAGTAGAGTGGATAAACTGTGATGTTTTTCCCTTTAAGGTTAAGATTCTTGGTACCATCCAAGCTGCCCTCAGCACAGGATCTGAGATGGGACTTTAAGCCACTTCCGCATTGTACATCCCCAATCTTGGGGGTAGTCAGAGCCTATTAGGCTCCTGACATACATTAGAGCAGCTGAGCATGGCTCTAACCTATACCTGGCCCTAGGAGTCATTATGCAGCTGGTGACCGGCAGAGCAAAAGGCATCTCGACCACTCTCCACCTTCCCCAACACACATCTCTTATACTGATGCGAAGTGGTGTAGAGCTGGATACACCGGCTCTATGGTAGCTGTACACCAGCCAGGGATTCCTGCATGCCTGCAGAATCCCCAGTTGCTGTGTTGGGCCAGCTTTCGGGTTTCTTTGCACCATGGCAGTGCTAAGGGACCAGAATGGGGCCAAAGATCAGCCCCATGGTGTTTAAATATTAAGCTTATGGGTTTCATAGGTGATTGTTAATGCAATCCTTAGGTACCATGTATGTAAGGAAAACCCAGCTAATGGATTTGATTGACATCTCATCTACACCGGTGTTACACTGTGTAAATCCAATTACTTGAATAGCTTTACTCCTAATTTATAGTGGTCCAATTGAGAGTAGAATCAGGCTCCAGATTTTGAACATAGATGATTCCATTATTTCTTATGAGGTGCCACATGGCTTAAATCTTTGCACCATCCAGGAGTCTTTCATAAATACAGTATGCCATCTGTGCTTTTGGGTCTCATTCCTTAAAGCAAGATTTAGCCCATTCCTGGGGCTGAACAGTGTGTGACCGAGTTTTTCTTTTCCTTATTGATCAGCCTCAGATCCAGCGAGGCAGCAGAGAGCTCTGCAGCTTCCAGTAGTTGTTGCCTGTCTTTGGAAACATAGATTGTTTTATTTTTGAGTCACACTGTATCGTTTTGACACAAGAGCATTAATCGTTGTGACACGTGAATGCAGGAGATTCTCAAACCAAAAGAAGAAAAAGCAACTGAGCATCCAGAAAGAGACCCTGTGCACCAGAGCCTCTTCGTCAGCTGCTGCTGCTTGTGCTTCTAGTATATTTCTGAGTAAGTCTCTCCCTGTTCACCCCAGGAATAGAATCATAGACTATCAGGGTTGGAAGGACCTCAGGAGGTCATCTAGTCCAACCCCCTGCTCAAAGCAGGACCAACCCCAACAAAATCATCCCAGCCAGGTCTTTGTCAAGCCTGACCTGAAAAACCTCTAGGGAAGGAGATTCCACCACCTCCCTCGGTAACCCATTCCAGAATACTGATGGCCAAACAAAGCTTTTGTTCTGGTAGGGTTCAAACTGTTATTTAGAAAAGGAATTGTTATTTTCAATCTCTTATTCATAAGGAAACTTGAAACCCTAGTTCTGCAGTTGGTGCACAGACAGCATGAAGCTACGAAGATACAGAAATACACCACCAAGAAATCTGTACAATTATCAGGAAACCAACGTCCCTGATTCTTTCAAAAATGAGTTGTCCTGACTTTCATGCATAGCATCTTGAATTACATCACACTATAGGGCATGACCTGATACAATATAGTCTAATTTGCCAGTAACATAAGAACAACTAAAGGTCAGGAGTTTCAATTTGAATAAGAATCTAAAAGTTAAGATATGTATCTAAAGTTTATTTGAATTACTCATACCAACCACTTGAATCTGTAAAACAAAGTTGACAAATCTCATTAAAACAGAGATCGCAATATTGACATGGTAAACTATTAAGCTGAATAGGCTTTTATGTTGCCTAAGTGTCTGAGTTTGGATGTATGCCCATGTAGAGGTGTATGCACTCCCCGTCCCCTGTTGTAGCGGGCGATGGGGGTGCTGACGCCGCAGTCACCATCTACCTGACTGTTTCAGACCTCACCATGATAAGGCACAGTGGTCAGATTCAACACAGCTACCCTTGGGGTTGGGGCTGTGTGGCCTAGTAGCCAGAGTCACTATCACTGCCCTTGGGGGTCAAGGCTGCATGGCCTAGTGGCTCCATGGGACACATGCTACAACTGGTGGGGACAGAAGATGCAGTTTACTGTGTGTGGAAATATCCAGTGGCGCAAAGGTGAGTAATTAGGACATCAGTGAACTGACTTCAGGAATTGAGGTCTCTTAGGGAACATGCCCGCACCTAACACTTGAAGCATTTACATTGCAAGCTGTCTCCTATTTACCTAGGTTCATTAATGTGTCCCAGGGGTTGGGTAGAGACCTAAAAGTGACATTTGCCACCTTCTGCACAGATAGTTCAGGATTCAGCCCCATAATTCTTCTGGTAATAACATGTAGCTGCGAGGAGGAATGTTTTGTATTAAAGAAATGTTAAGGAGACACTTGCAACTACCCCAAGCCCAGATGTGCATACTGCAATTTAATAGCCCTGCAGCCTGCCAGCCTGAGTCAGCTGACCAGGGCCTGTTGCAGGTCTTTTATTGCAATGTAGACATACCCCTAGAGATTAGCACTTGGTCCTTCGCATAGAATAATTCACCTCATTGTCTAGTCCTGCAGGGTCTACTGACTTAGCTATTGTCTTCAAATTTTGCAAGTTGTAATACTTCTTTGTAGATCAGGTTAAAGGCACTGCATCGCGGGGCACCTCTAATCTTGAGAGGATGAGATTATTGGAGAGTACTATAGCCAGAGGTAGAGTGACCAGACAGCAACTGAGAAAAATCAGGATGTGGAAGACCCCCCAGTTCAAGTCACCTCCTTCTGAGAGGAAAAAAGGATTTGAACAGGGATCACCGCCTCTCAGGTAGGTACCCTGACTACTGAGCTATAGGGTAGTCTGATGGGGGATTCCTGTTGAAACTGTTCCACTATGGCTATCTCATTTAAAAAGTCATTGGAGCATAGGGACTGGATCTTGGGTCTCCCACCTCTAATGAGTTCTCCAACTACCAGGCTACAGTCATTCTCCTGCTCTCCCACTGTCTCTCACCTAATGATTCTGGCATTATTTATCCACACTTACTGCATCATGTCCCTCAGGTGAGTTGGGTGGAGGAATGCTATCTTCCCCCAGTTCATGCCTCAGTCTGTGGCTTAGGTGTCTGGATACCAGGTGTGGGGCTGCAGTGTTCATGGTCAAGGGCAGAAACATAGGTGCCGAGGGAACTTTTACTTAAAAAACGTAGGCACTAAATGAGTTTAGGTGCCTCTAGGTTTGGTGGCAGCTAGCAGGAATTTTGTGACTCCCAGTGGGGCCTGATTCTGGGATTTAGGCAACTGAAATGGCAGGTAGGCACCTAAATCCTTTTGTGAATGCAGCCCAAAGAGAAGTGAGGAAAGATAGTACATAAACACTCTGTTCATTACACGTCTCAAAGCCATTCTGGTACTGATGATAGTTTTAAAATAGGGAAAATAATACTGTTAATCAACCAAATACTCTCTGCATATGGCGAGGTCTCCATTCGCTTTTCCAAGGGAACAAGCTATAGCTGTGGATGAGTGAAGAAAAGAACTTTACTTTAAAAAGCAAGAGCAGGAGAAGTCAGGAATGGCAAGAAATCCATGGGAAGCCTTGTAGCTAAGCAAGCTACATAAATACTGTCTCTTTTGACTCTGAGTAAGATGCATATGCAGTTTTATGCTGTATCATAGGTTCGCGCATTGGTCATCGTACACAGAAAGTGCATATGCTCCCACTTACCAGCATACAGAACCGATTATTGGGGGATAGCAATGCCCCACAGGGATGCCAAGATCTGAGAAATCTTTCAAGACTAAAATCTTAACAATCTACAAAGAAGGTAACTGATGTTAATATACATTTCTAATTATTAAGAATGGTGATAAAATTATAATGGCAGTCGCAAGTTGAATCTGTACAGAAATCCCTATTCATTCTTGCATGTCTTGGATAGTCTTATTCATATGGGACATATTCTATAATTATTTCTTAAGAATACTCGTCTGTGTGAATAATCTGTTGAGGAGCTGAAATGAAATCAATTAATCCCTGTGCACATCTGGATACAGTATCCTGGAAAGAAGACAGAAAAGCACTCAGACTCCTTTGTGATTTGTCATGATCCTGCAGCCATTGCATAGTCAAAATCCCCATTAACGTCATTGACTGTGCAATGCTTGCAACTGGTTTGGTTTTAGTATTTGAGCTACTTGAAAAAGTTAATTTGGTTTGCAGTTCATTAAAATCAGGGTAAATAACTCTGGGTTATGCACATCCCATACAGTATAGGCCACTAGTCCTGGTATCACCTTTTTGACCCTTTAACGCTGTTCTTATCCATGATCAGAAAGCATTTCATCATCATCTGTCATGCCACAAGCCTGAAAAGCAACATACCTTATGAAAGAAGCCTCTTTAGTCCTTGCCCATTTCACTGAAATTCTGGGTGGGATCAACTCCAGACATCATTACTTCATTTCCCCTTCCTAGAGGTTGAATAAAATTCCCAACCAGTCTTAAGACTCAAGTGATCTAATTAAAAACAAGTTTTATAAGAACATAGAGAGAAGATCAAATTTAAAAAAAGAACAATGTACTTAATGTATCTAGTCTGAAATACTGCTAAAGCTCACCTAGATAGGTTCATTTTAGGTCTAGTTACAGTGAATAATAAAATACCTTACATTTCTATGACCTTGTCTCTCTTTTTGTTCCCCTCTGACTCATTCAGCTTCCCAGAGTTATATTCTTCTGGTTTCCTCTAGCTTAAATTTTCCAAAGCCTTGGATACCTTCTAGTTTCTTTGATGTGTCTGTCTTATTAAAATACCAGACAACCTTGTGGTCTCAACCCAAATTTGTTCAAGATTATATTCAGTGCTGTGACTAAATAGTCTAATTTCCTGGCTGCCTGTTTCACCTTTACATTTTATCACTCCAAATATTCCTGGGAAGTTTGATCCACACAAATGGGGATTTAGAAATCATAGAATCGTAAGACTGGAAGGGACCTCAAGAGGTCATCTAGTCCAATCCCCTGCACTCATGGCAAGACTATTGTCTAGACCATCTCTGACAGGTGTTTGTCTAACCTTCCAGTCCCCTTTAGCAAACCACTCCTCTGTTCTCTGGATGAGTGACTACTTTTGAAGAGTCCTTTAGGGATGTTAATTAACATCTTTTCAAATGTTTAGTGGCCCTGACTGAGAGTGTTAACTTAGCAGACAACTCATTATCTGCTTTGCTTCCCAATCTTAAGTGATGAGGCTCTCATAATTCTTAACATTAATTCTGCTCTTTATCATATATGAATTATTGACCCATTTAAACAACCCATCACAATTCCATATACACCATAGTAAAAAAACAAAACAACTTTGTTTGAAAAATAATAAATTCAAGGGACAGGGGGGGAAAAAACCCATTAAATCATTTAGTCCTTCCTCCCAGTAATGCGCGATTTTCCACTGTAGTATATTGTCCAGACTAGTTTTCAATGTGCTAACTGATAGGGATTCAAATGCTGGGACTGTCATCCACAGCCCTTATAGATGGCATTGACAGGAAGGTTTCAGAGTAGCAGCTGTGTTAGATTTCCCAGACATTCAGGAGAAATATTCCTTTCCTTAATTTCATCCCTTTACTCCTAGTTGTACCCACTTCATCAGCCTAAGTAATTTCTCCTCTTTTTTTTTTTTTTTGGTGTTTACTCTCTTCACATTTGTACTGAACTGTTCATACAGGGATAAATATTTCATAAATGCAGGAGAGTGGTGGAGGCTTCCCTATGCCCTAGCAATCCCTAGTTACACTCTGGGGACTGTTGGCAAGCACAGTAATTTGGAGGAGCAGCCTTCAGACTGCTCTAAATTACTTCTGGAGGTCAGACTGGTGCATAGCCAACCCAGAATCACAGGAGCACAAAGGTGGCTTAAAGCCATCTATGCAACTTCCCTTCTGAGTTGTGCTGCGTAGTCCTTGGCCACATCTGAGGATCTCTGAAATTTTAAGACTGTAGTAGTATAGATATTTTTGGTATTTACTGTTCCAAGATCGAAAAAATACCTGGAAAAGATGAGGTTCCAGAGAAGTAATAGTCTACATGAGTTATAAATGCCACAAGCTTAAAAATTATTTTAATTATTGGCTATCTCTTTGCATGTCAGTGTGAACAGGGGATAGGCACATGGGCCAAGTAGAATGTACCTCATTGCATTAGCACATATGTCTTTGTTTGCTTTTGCTCTTCTAGAAATATTACCAACTGTTCAAAAAAAATGTCTTCAATGGTACAATCAAAAGAATTAGTTGTGATTCCAACATGCTGAATAATGTTTGCTTGGTTTACGATCTCATTCAGTACAAGTGAAAACGAATATAGGCTAACACACAGCAAAGTGCTAATGTCAGAATCATAACATTATTGAGAGGGAGACAACTATCACATATGTACAAAGCAGCATACAATGCAGTGAGCATTTAACCCATCACATAAATGCCTAGGTTTCACAAATAATGGCATACATTTCAAACTCTTATATTCAATCACTTTCAGCTGCATATGCTGCTAACCCCCTCCAAAAGCAATAACAACATTGTTACTTTATCAGTTAATATCCTTCAAAGGGGGAAAAACTATGAGAACTTTAAAAAAGACTAAAAATGAACATAGTGAAAATTATTTACATTGAAGATACCACACATATTCATATGGTTATGTTTGCATAAATTAATAGTCTCTGTAGTCAAAATAGCCACAGGTAGCCCCATCTATGACTACTCTGCCCATGGAGACTTAACCCATCAAATGCCCCCATCTTCACTGTTACCTGTTTCTTACCCCATTCCAACTTCATTTGCCTATTTATCCACCTGAAATTTTGCATCATAATCCTAGATTGCAAGCTCTCTGGGAAGGGACTAATTTTGATGTATTCATTTATATAGAGCCTAGCAGAATGGGGCCATTACCTCTGATTGAGATCTCTAGGTGCAACTGCCATTTTATAAATAAATCCACACAAAACTATATTAAAAAGAACATGATTAGATTGCAAAGCCAAGCACTGAAAAATTAGGCAATGCCAGAAGGAAGGTTTCCTCTGCCTATTTAAAGGAAGTCTTGAGCAATTTTAAATATAGGGGGCCCTACTAGCTCCGCCTACAATAATAACAACATATAAACCAGGAAACGTGCCTAAATCTCAAGGTAACTTGTTTTGGGGGGAGAACTGTATCTATCAATATATACGGGGCCATCTGCCCTTATTCTACCCAACCTTCCTCTCCTACCTGATGAATGGACAGGTGGGGCTGTCTACATTCTAGGAATCCAACACCATTTTTCTCTTTGTCTAGAGGTAGCTTTTTCCAAGTAGGGCCAGCTCACCTCCCTCGACTACACCTCAACCCACTGGTACTGTATGTACTCACATAAATTAATATTTTTAAAGAATGAAAATATGTGAGTGATTCTCATCGTACCAACTTGAAAAGCTAGATTCGTAGGGCTTTATTCTCCCCTCAGTGGGCAAGGGAAAATAACTTTATGGTGTATCTTTAATATTAATGTATTGGGTATTATTTGTAGTATGCCAGAGCCAAGAGTAATACAAGGCAAGACACAAATACACAGTAGGAGACACTTCCTGCCCTGAAACAGCCAAAAATTGGGAGGGGAAATAGAATAACAGAAAGGTGAAATGACTTGCCCAAAATCTAGCAACGGGTCATTGGACAAGGTCTGAAATAAAAACCCAGCTCTCCTGGTGCCAACTCCTTGCCCACGAGACCATACTGTCGCCTAACTTTTATTACCTTATATGGGCAGTTCAAGCAATTATACAAGGATTTCTAGGAATAGCAATTCCATCAGGCAACACCAGCAGTGGGGAGGGAACTTTTTAGGAGTAGTCAGGCCAGATACATGTCAGACTACTGTGCAGCTGAGGGGGGAGAGGACAGGGGAGGTGTAGGTGACCTACTAAAGAACCAGTGGGGGAAGTAGCCAATCAGTGTCCCCTGAAGAGCTTGGAAGGAAGTGAAATGTTGGGAAGCCCCTTCCCAGAAGCCATCAACAGTGAATGGGTTGGAAGGGAGTTAGTTTTCCATAAGACTGGGTATTTATTTCTAAACATAGGTTAGATAGATAGATATTAATGTGTAAAATATCTGTTTAATTTAAATGTATATTCTAGTCCAAGCCGTACTCTAAAGATACATTTAATACGTAATTTTTGGAGAGTTTGGATCCAGAATGTTGGTTACATTCTCATAGTTCTCCTGCATGATGGCTCTGTAGAGGGCTCTCTGAGCAGGGACCAGCAGAGCCCACTCTTCCTTGGTGAAATGCACAGTCACCTCCTCAAAGATCACCAGCTCCTGAACTGATCCATCACTATTTCTCCTCACCAACCATTCCTTCATTCCAGTGAAGTAGGTCCTGGTCCTGCAAACACATTTGTGCCTAACTTTACCCTTTTGAATAATGTCTTGGGGGCACAGGCTCGCTACTCTGAACAGCTCTGAATCAAACCTACGCAGGACCATCTTCAGTGTGACACCCCACAGGATCTACACTCACTAGGTAAGCTTCCTTGGCTTCAGTGTCTCCTGGGACCGACCTCAGAGCTTTCAGCACCCCTGTTCCATGCCGTGGGCTCCCCGTAGTGAGTCCATCTGAATAGGACACCTGGGGAAAGCCTTATTTCCCCCCAAAAGGGGAGTCATGCACCCGAACTTCCACAGTCTGCAGTGACTCTGAGCCAGAATTGTAAAATGGAAGGGTTTGCTGGTTGTCTGGAACACAGTGCAGGCATGTTCTTTGTTAGCTTAGAAAACAAGAAGTTACAGCAATGTCCATCTTGGTCAGATGCAGAGCCTAAAGTCCTGACTCTCCCTCCAACCCCAAAACAGAAGAGTTAGACATGCTTCCAACAACCCATATTCAGTCACGCTCAGTTGTCCCTCCTCCATTCTTTGTTGTGTTTTCCAGGCAAAACTGGTCACCTTGCTCCACCTTGTCATAGCTGGCTGGCTTCTTGCAGAGGATGCCCCCCCACCCCCAGCCATCAGTTGCTAATTTATGAACTGTCCAGCCATTGTCTGGGCCGAGGCAGCTAGATGACAGTCACATGTGGTTCCCTAGGGTTCGCTGCAAAGATCAAATACCCTTGTCCTACCACCTAATTAATCATGTAAAACATAGGGGAAACTGAGGCACACACAGTATTCATACAAAACATCAAGAAAATCCCCCACAAGTGCTCATACTGAATTCAGCGAGTTTACTCATGTGCATGGAGCATGTGGGATGCAACATGGTTTGCACAATCAAGGCCTTAAAGACAAACTCAGTGTACAAGAGCTTCTTCCTCTGGTGAAGTACCTTCACCGGTGTGGCCAAAGAGCTGTATTTCAAACACACCTCTAATTATGCATAATTTATACTTTTGTCTTCTGACTTTTAATTCTCAGCTTTAACATTTACTTATGAAAATGATGAATTAGCATCTATTTGTATTATTATTTTTAGGAAAGCAGCAAGGTCTGTTGGGTTGAACACAGGTATGGGAGCTGCAACTCCTGAATTCTCAGCCCAGCCTTGCTGCTATTTTCCTGTTTCGTGCATCTCCTTTACTGGTGTAGTTCCAGTAGGGAGTCAAGCCCATGTATTTGAACTATGTTGGGTACTACTAGATTGATGGGGAGAGGAACAAGACACTATCAGCAGGTGAGAGATCTTACCCAATGGTACAGAGAAAAACAGGGGGGGAAATATCGACATAGGACATCGCCATTAACATATTAAAAACTAAAATACATATTTATTTTATGTAAGTACATTTTAGCCCATCATATTTATCATTGTGTTATATGAAAACATGCTGCAAAACAATATTTTGGAAAACATAATGCTTGGATAGGAAAGGTTGGCATATGATCTAAAAACGGTGTTATCTTATGATTATGGATATAGTTAGTGGATCGGGATCATACATCAGACAAAGGTAGGCAATATAAATTATCTGCCAAGCATGTGAGGCAGTGACTAATTCATTACTCACACATCTCAAGTTGAAATACTAATTTAAAGTCATGTGTGTCACATTAACTGTAATCTTGTTTCATCATGACAAGATAAATATCTCAAGGTACATAATATATTATGGACATAGGTCACACCAAATGAATGTCTAAAATAGATTAACACTAAGTACATGCAATATGTCATGTTTATAAATTAAAAAAGGATAAATGGTATTAACACTTAACAGATTGTTCATTACACTTCTTCTATGCTTAGGTGTAAATACATTAACAAATACTCTTCCCTATGTATAGGTTCTCTTAAAATGACTCACACAGAAGGTTTAGTAATTTAATCTGAGACTTGGAAGCTACAATTCCTGGAACTTCTGCAAAGAACTATCATACAGTACTACAGGATAAATCAAACTGGTAATTTGTGGCAGTTTTCTTGGCTTATCCCTTCTTACTGATAGGCATTTAAAAATTGAAATATCTGCCAAGTTACAAAATTAGTTAAATAATTATGAGTGCAATTGTTTCAGTTAAGAGCAGTCATTCCATAACATAAGACTGGCCATACTGGGTCAGACCATAGGTTCATCTTCCAACAGTGGCCAGTGCCGGGTGCTTCAGAGGGAATGAACAGAACAGGTAATCATCAAGTGATCCATCCCCTGTCACCCATTCTCAGCTTCTGGCAAAAAGAAGCTACAGACACCATGCCTGCCCATCCTGTCTAATAGCCATTGATGGACCTATCCTCCATGAATTTATCTAGTTGTTTTTTGAAACCTGTTACAGTTCTGGCCTTCACAACATCCTCTGGCAAAGAGTTCCACAGGTTGACTGTGTGTTGACTGGGCACAGCATAACAAAGAAAAGCAACAGACCCAATCAACAACTTGTATAAATTACTGTAATTTCACTCAAGTTAAGTGAGCAGTGGTGATTTGCATCAGCTGAGGCTCTGGTCCAATGAGTGGCAAATGAAGGCCAGTCCCAAGAGGTCCTCAATGTCTACTGCAATATGCTGATCACTCTTAAGTCTCTCTGTAGGTGCAGTACCTTGTATGTGATCAGAACCTAGTAGGGTTTGACTTTCAGAAGTTAGCTTCTTTAGGTGTAAAACCAATTAAAGGGATTTGTTTGTTACAGCAATATTGGCTGATTTTATAAGTAACACTTGCAAATAAAAAGATACCAATCCTTGCATTTCTTTACCCACACATTAAAATAAAAACAAACAAACAAAAAAACCTGTTACATTCTCATCTTTTGCTGTTAGCAAATTCCTCAGCTTCATGTTATCATTTAGACAGCTGCAAAAGCCACTTTACCTCATGGACACTCCTGCCATGTACATTATTCATGTAGGCTGAGATTTTCACAGCAGCCGAAAGGAGTCAGAAGCCCAGATCCCGTTGACTTTCTTGTATGGGAAGGGAAATATGTATGTTACATATATATCGCTACAATTGCATCCATGCAAGGAGTTGTACCAGTATAACTATTTCAATAATGACTTAAGTCCCCTGGTAAAAAACTGTTTAGACCAGGCCTTAAACACTCTCTTAACCTGAAGCAGATGTGTAGTCCCACTGTGTTCAAGGGGTCTGTTCATGTGCTTAAACTGATGCTTGTGCATAAGTCTTAACAGATCTAACCTTATTAGAAATAAGTTTCCAATGGTTATTAGAAACCAAATTTCCAATGGTTATTGGAAATAATTATCACCTCAGGCTGATAGCAATGGTGATGCTGATTTTGTCAGATAAACTCGTTTTTTCCATTCCAAAGCACAAATTCCATTGATTAAATGACTAATAAGAAGAACAAAAAGATTGGCCTTTTTCCACTGAATTATCAACATTTCTATGAATTCCATTTTCCTCATCGTGATAATAAGCCTACCATATTGTCTGAGATAAAGAAAGACTGACAAGAAATATGTACATGAATGAGGCTTTTCCAGCAGTGCCTAATGCAGTAATAAATCTACTTCTGAAAAAAAACCTGCTGTCCCACCACATTCTCTAATTACTGTCATTTACAAAGAACGATATATATTCCCTTGCATTTGCCATAAAAATGTCATTCCTCCTACAAATAAGGCCAATTTTCTGGAAATTTTTGTGTTTCAATGCAAAATTAATATCCAAATTAGCACCATTTGGCATTATTTAGTAGCTTTACATTATCTTGCATCTTGATGCTTTTGACCCTGTTTCGTTATTTGCCCTGATATTTGTTTCCCATTTGAGAAGTACCGAACAGGGTATCAGCAGCAGCGGCATTAATAATGATTCATGCCTCATATCACCAGGTTGTCTTCACCACCAGCTAATGTAAGAAATATTTAAAATCCTGTGATTTTTGTGGGAGTGTGTGCACACTAATTGGAGCAAATTAAAACTTTAATTGTGAGGGATGAAAAGGAGTGAAAGTGAGAGAAATCTGTGACAGCGCTTTTTTGCTTATTAAATAGTATATGCATTAACGTGAATGGCTTTCACCACTAAAGAACTAGCATTCTGTTCAAAGCTGAAATGCAAAGCAAAGATGAAAACAGATCCAAGTTCAGAACTCTGGGCCTTATGCCAGCTTTACCCTGGTGTAACTCCACTGAAAACAGTAGTTACATCAGCATAAAGCTGGAGCAATGAGGTGGAGAATCAAGTTATATTGGCTGAAAGTCCCTAACTAATATCTAAAAATACTAATGCTAAAAATCAAATGCACATATACAAAATGGGAAATAGCTGGCTAGACAGTATAACTGCAGAAAATGATCTAGGGGTTTTAGTGTATTGTAAAATGAATACGAGCCAACAGTGTGATGGAGTTGCAAAAAAGACAAATATCATTCTGGGCTGTATTAACAGCAATGTTATATATAAGATACAACTGGAGTACATTGTCCAATTCTGGGCACCACACTTTAGGAAAGGTGGAAAATTAGAAAGAGTTCAGAGGAGAGCAACAAAAATGATAAAAGGTTTAGAAAACCTGACCAATGAAGAAAGGTTTAAAAAATGGACATGATTGTCTTGAGAAAAGCAGACTGAAAGGGGATGGGATAACTATCTTCAAATAAGGGCTGAGATAAAGAGGAGAGTGATCAATTGTTCTTCTTG
Source organism: Caretta caretta (assembly GCF_965140235.1). NCBI lineage: Eukaryota > Metazoa > Chordata > Testudines > Cheloniidae > Caretta > Caretta caretta. The sequence goes on along the minus strand of NC_134216.1, from coordinate 46,916,993 downwards.
TCCACTGAAGGCAAGACAAGAACAAGTAATGGGTTTAATCTGCAGCAAGGGAGATTTAGGTTAGACATTAAAAAAAACTTAACTATAAGGATAGTTAAGTACTGGAATAGGCTTCCAAGGGAGGTTGTGGAATCCCCGTTACTGGAGGTTTTAAAAAATAGATTAGACAAACACCTGTCAGAGAGGGTCACTTGGCTTTGCCTCGGCATTGGTGGCTGGACTAAGTGACCTCCTGAGGTCCCTTCCAGCCCTACGTTTCTATTAATAATATGGCTTTGGGGACTATTCTCACTAGAAGTACAATAAGTGCATTTGAATTATCAGCCAAGAATTCTCTTTTAGAAGCATAAAACCTTCTAGGTTCATATGGAATCCAACTTGTGGAGCTGACCTGAGAAATGCTCCTCTGGTTCTCCTGATGCTTTGTGGGCAGTTTACCTGGTTTTGGAGACTGATGCCCCACAGAGTGGTTGAGGCCTTTAAAGCAGCAGCAACTGGAACGCTCTGTTACTCAAGAAGTTCATATCAGAACCACATGATGCGACTTCATGAAAGGTCAACAAAACATCTTCATGAATCCATAGCGTCAGCGTAGGGTAGAGGTAAAGTTGATACTCATGCTCATAGAAAGGAGATTGCAAGAAAAAAGCTACAACATGGAATTTCTCCATCATCCCATTCATATGCCCTTTCAGTTCAATACTCCCATCAATGTTTACTCTGCTCTTCAGTTCTTAATTTTAAGAATCTTCTGTCTCAAACTAGGTAGAGTGAGTTAAGGATACTGATATAGGTTCAGGCATCAATGTCTGACCAGCATCAGCAGGATGGTGAGAAAATATCTCTCAAACTAGAGACAACTTGTGTCTTGGTGAATTGTCTCTGCCTTTGCTACTCTTGACTGAAGTGAGGTATTGTACATCTGATGCTTGATGTACAGGAGGGCGTTGGTGGAAAGAATTAAAATATAGAGGTAGATTTTAGCAATGGGATATTCTCACAATATGTGGGGTGAAAGAAGCTGATACCAGGTCTAGTGCTCAGCAGAAATATTTATACAGTACATGTACTTATTTTTTAGGGAGTCCTTAGCTGCTGACATTTCAAGATGAGAAAGCCATTACACCTACTTGTTGTATTGGGAAGATTTTAAACTACATGGAGCAGATGCTAAAACAGATGGACACTGTTTTTTGGAGAAAGGAAGAAAAAACATCCAATTAGAAAATGTCACGCCATTGTTTTCTCTCCCTTCCAGCTGACTGAGCTAGAAAAGGGATTTTTCCTTATGTCACAGTTTAGGAAAAATATTAAATTCTGACACTGCTTCAGTCAACACTTTACCTATGGGCCAAATCCTGGCTCTGTGCCATCCCTCTCTCAAAAGGCTTGTTTAAACAACTAGCTGGGGATTCACATTGGGTAAGTCTACACTGCAGCTGGGAATATGCTTCCCAATGTGAGTAGATAGACACACACTAGTTCTGCTCAATTTAGTGCACTAAAAATAGCAGGGTAGCTGGTGGTAGCTTGGGCAATGGCTCAGGCTACTCACTTGAGTACATACCCAGTGAGTCGGGGCAGGGGCAGCAGAGTGCAAAGGTGAGCTGCTGGCTGACCACTGCCAGGCTGGGGCCTTGCTCCAAGGGCTGAGAGGGTGCTAGGGCTACGGGGGAAGTGGCCCAGGGCAAATAGGCAGCAGGTTGGAGGAGGGCAGTAGGTAGCTGCCGGCCATACAGTCCCTGGGTCGGGACCCAGAGTAGCGGGTGGGCCTGGGTCCCCTCTCCCCCCTTACATCCCACTTGCCAATGGGGGGAGTGGCTGATATCCAGACTACAGTTTGCCCCTGAGGTGAGGGGCTGGACCCTGGACTGAAGTTGGCTATTGAGGCAGGTGGCGGGACTAAGGACTGCCAGTCCCCTGGAAGGGGGGGAGATACCAGAGTGGGGGGATACAGCCGGAGGACCATGCCCAGAAGAGGACACTGTGGTCCGGGGAGCGATGTGGGTCCAAAGAGTGGAGACAGCAGTGACGGCAGGCGTGATGTCACTAGCTGAAGGCTATAGAAAAGGATTCTATCTGATGATTTGTGCCTTTTCTTTTTTAATTACTTATACATAAGGTGATTTTTACAATGTTCACATATTTAATTCTATAAATAAATATAGCTTACCTAATTCTCTTTCATATTTCTATTTGTCTATATAATTCTTAAATTTTATTCTTTTAAAATAAGACACATATTTCACCCATTCATTCTCACATAAAAAGTCTACAGTAAAATTGCTGAGCACCTCTTTATGTGTGCTTTTATGATGCAATAACCAAGTCTAAATTTTAGATACCTCCATTAAAGAAGCTAAGGTTGTCTGTGATGACAGTGCCAGGATTCGTTGAGTTGGTGCTTGTGGAATTTGGCTCTCTGGTTGGATCATTGGCTTCCCTGACTGCTGTCAGGTACTGGCAGGTGGCACGACGAGGATGCTGATCCATTGCAGGCATTGTTGAACTGTTCCTCCATGATGGGCAGTTCAGAGTCCATATGGGGAGAATACGAGTGCTTGGAGATGACAGAGCAATGGGTTACCCCAGGGCTCTGTGCTTTCTCCAACCCTGTTCAACCTTTACATCAATGACTTACCAACAACAGAATCATGAAAGTTCATTCACGCAGACGACATCTGTTGCGGTACCAGGCCTGGATGTTTCACGAGTTTGATGCTACCTTAAACCGGGACATGATAAAGTTAGCTGACTACTGTAAGACTTGGCGCCACCAGCCAAGCATCATAAAAACAGTCTCCAGTTTGTTCCATCTTCATCACACCAAGCACAACCCAAGAACTGAATGTTTATCTGAATGGTCAGAAGATGAAGCATGGAGTAGGACCAGTCTATCTAGGTGTGACCTTAGACCGCACACTGAGTTACCATGCCCACCTGAAGAAGACAGCAGCTAAAGTTAAGTCATGCAACAATCTTCTTAGCAAACTGGCAGGTTTGTCATAGGGTGCTTGTGCTCCAACTTTGTGAATGTCAGCTCTTGCCTCCTCGTATTCGGTGGATAATCACACCCCAAACTGGTGGATACACAGTTACATGCCACCATGTGTATTATCTCCAGCACCTTGTGCCCGACTCCACTCCCATGGCTTCCAGTTCCGAGTAATATTGCTCCTCCTCATATCAGATGAGGGGTTGCCATTGGCAAGTTACTGGAGAAAGTACACGCCAACTCAAGGCTGCCACTGCACAATGACCTTTTTAAACCACCAGTTGCATGTTTGCCATCACATCACCCATTATGGTCTCATCCGCCACACCAGGATGTTAGGGCAGAAACGCTCTGGCGAGAGGAATGGGTATCTGTTATAATCCCTCACTGACCCCACAATTTGCCAGCCTGGTTTTGACCTGCCCCATCGCCAGTGATCCCTATTGAACAGGTTCCGGACTGGGCAAGGTCTCTGTGCAGCCAACCAGTATCAGTGGGGCCTTCATGACAGCCCTTTGTGCAACTATCGCGCTACACAGATGATGACGCACTGTCGATGAATGCCTGCTGACTAGGTTCAGCGGTGGCCTAGAAGAACTGCCTCTCGCCACTGAAGATGCCATCGCTTGGCTAGATGGCTATGCACATGCTAAATAAAAATTAAAGAAGCTGAAAATGCTCACAGAGTCTTTAACCTTATTCTGCTCACCTTTACTGTATTGTGTACCTGTGGGCATATTTAGACTACATGTACCAAATGCATGCCTGATTTGACTTGAGAAGAGTCATACAAAGCATATATTTGGCCCTATATATAGACTATTTTTGTATTGTCATATAATGTAAGAGAAAAACAATAATCAATTAGCTTTGAACTATCTCAAATATTGTTCAGAATTTATCCTTCTCACAGCATAGCTGCTTCCTGTCACGTCTTTGTGTGCATTTGTGTGAGAGAAAGAGAGCTCCTTTCATTCCAGTAATAGTAACAATAAACAGTTAAAGACTGGAGAAATCAGTACATTTCAGGAACAGGTCACTGACAGATGGACTGAAATAATGTTTTGAGTGTTCCAAGGAAACCCATAAGAACTATATAGAATGACATACCAATTCTTTTAAAGTGCCTATCAGAAACTCCCACAGCTAATGGTGCTCAAACAGCTGTAGGTTATTAGGAAGAAGCTTGAACTGAACTAAAGAGCCCTCCTTAGGGTCATTGCATATCACAGTACTGTTAACTAAAACCTGATGTTGCTGGTGCAACATTTACTACAAAGGAACAATATTTCACTGTTATTTGATGGGTGACATAAGCTACTGGGCATTCTGTCTCTTATCTTTGTTCCCATTGAGAAATTAATTTTACATTTCAACTTTATAATGATCTCTTGAGACTAAACAAACACTGTTTTCACACATTTATAGGGCTTCTACGAGTTCTTAAAATACACTAAATTGATGCATATTGATCATGACTCAGAAGACATCTTTCAAAATAATATTTTCAAAATCTCTGGGAAACCATTTGATGTTCTCCAGGATTATTTGTATTTTTGAATTTTCTGAAATGTAAAAAATGTGAGCGTGGGATGTACCATCAAATGGTTTTGGAATTAAACTGATGAGTCATGAAGAATGGGTTGTTAAGGTTAAATAAAGTAGTCCAGGGGTAAAAATTTCAAAAGTCTCTAAGGGATTTAGGATCCTAATCTCATTTTCAAAAGTGATTTAGGTATTTTGTCAAAAGTCAATGAATGTTAATAACTTTACCCAAGTCTATATTAGTGTATTTAGCTGCAGAAGTGCCACCCAGCAAGATAAAAGATAGTATTTTTAATTCTGTTCTCTTGTGAACGTTTATTATCAAAGCACATCTTGTTTTGTAAATGCAACAATATAAACTAAGGGATCCTCTGAGAAGCAGAAATAAATAATCAACGGTGCATTAATAGCAACATGGGAAACAATGTAATAGGGCAGTGTTTCCCAAACTTGGAACGCCGCTTGTGCAGGGAAAGCCTCTGCCATGTCCGCAGGTTCGGCCAATCGCAACTCCCACTGGCTGTGGTTCGCCGCTGCAGGCCCAATGGGGGCTGTGGGAAGCGGCACGGGCCGAGGGACGTACTGGCCGCCGCTTCCTGCAGCCCCCATTGGCTGGGCAACCTGCGGATGCGGCAGGTAAACAAACTGGCCCGGTCCACCAGGGGCTTTCCGTGCAGAAGCGGTGTCCCAAGTTTGGGAAATACTGTAATAGGTTAATGAAGAGATTCCTAAGCATACCATAAATGTAATGCAGATAATTTTATGAAAGAAAAATGCCATTGTAGGGTATTATTGGGCAGGAAGTATAGGAAGGGAATGTTACATTTCCCATCAAGTACTTAAAATTGTCAACACTTAAGAAGTTCTCAGTGTTCCCGTTTATCTGATTGTACTTGTATGTATTATTGATACAGGCAATTACAAAAATTCATACATGCATGCTGTCCATTGATAGGTAATGTATACTTTAGATTATTAAATATATATTACAGGTCTGAGACAATCAACATTGGGAATTAACTTTCAGATACTTCTACTATGTTTGGGAAACCCTACCAACCCAGCGCAAATAACTCAAGTCTATCTTGGAATAAAATACCTTTTTATAGATGACTGTTCAAGTCATAATATTAAGCGAGTCAGTCAAGAGAGGATATATGGGACCATCCCGACAAAACATCTGATTTATCTTTCTATGAACAATACTTAGTTTGCAGTGGAAAGCAAGAGAATTACATTAAAAGTAAAGGACAAAAGAGATAAATAAAAATAATCATGGGGCAAAAGGTCAAGGGTTTGGGTCTCACTTACACTAATGTGTGTGTGGAGCACTTGCTGTTATAAGGTTGTGGGTGGGGCTGCAGAAACCGGATGTCATCCTCCATTTTGAAAATTGGACTTCTAGACAGTAGGGGGCAGAACAGAGTGTGGCAAGCTGAAACTTATAGAAGGAGTTCATTATACTATGTGTTGTTCCTAAGCATGAGCCTTAAGCAGAACAATACAGCACAAGACACTCTTTTGCCACTTTTTGCAGTGCAAGAGCAATCAGTGTAAATCAGGCCCTAAAAAACAGATTAACTAGATTGATTGGCAATGGAAGAGGATCTTGGCATAATGGACATTTCTGAAACAATGGAATTCTGTAACACCTGGACTAAAGCCAATGGGTTACTATAAAACCTGGACTACAATCAATGAGATACTGGGATATACCAGGAAATAAACTATAGGCTGGACAGATGAGAAAGTCCCAGAGGTTGGAAGGTAGAACTATAGCTAAGACTTTCCGTAGCATATACCGATAAATTCATAAAGTGCCCCAAACTGATGTTTTTATAATTTGGTAAGTGCTTCTCCTACTCTTTTTTTTCATACTTAAAATATTATTTCACTCTTTCTCCCATGTATCACTGCCCTCCTGACGCTCTAGTATTCAGTAAAGTATTTATAATCTGAAATGCTTATCTTATCTCTAGAAATCAAGGCGTGATGAGCTCTGAACGAGATAAAAAATAACCTTTAAAAAAACGTCTGGGTCATTACACACAGTCTAATTTACTGGAACACAGTGCCTCAAATGTCATGAATAGAAGACGGTTTATGGGTTTGTCAGGGACAATTTTGCTAAGATAGTGTGGTTGGTTTTATTTCCCTTTTTGTGCCCAATGTGACAAGAGTCTGATCCAATTTTCACAGAGTATGTGATTCAAAATTTTCAGCAGATGGAAGGGTGTTTGAGTACCCACAAGAAACAGATCATTTGGGTATCAGTAAATAGCTTGAAAATGCATGTATTTCTCCACTCTCACTGATTTCTTTGTCCTTATAGCAGCAGCATCAGTAAATCCCATGGATTCTTTTCAAACCTAAACATTAGCTACCTCACTGGTTATGTTTTTCTTTGTAAAACCAGGTTCCCATGCAGCTAAAGCTGCCACTGATGCAATGTAAAGTGCACTGACTTCAGTGACAGTTTTGCCCGCACAGGGATTGCAGGATGAGACCCTCAGTTTCATGTCATACTATTATTTGCGTTGGGCATATCTTGAATGTTTTCTTGTACCAAGCATCCATTTTGCTGCATTGCCACTGCTGCTTTGTCATACAGAGAGCTGCCAGATAGTGAGGTTCTGGATCAGTGTCTCCTTCCTGTTTATAAAACTGACCTTGATTCCCTTGGGATGCACTGCACCAGTCACTTTCACTCACAAAGTCAGAGTGATTGCACAGTGATAAGAATACGAAAAGCTGAGATGGCAGGAACCCTTTTAGAATAGCATTCTAGTCTGCACTCAGTCTCTTTTCCCCGTTCTCCGACTTGTCATGTTGTGTTTTGCAGTTCATTAGTTGTTGTTACATGTCTTTAGCATGAGAATCAGAGAACAAAAATACCACAGAGTAAAGAATCAGAGAGAGAGAGAAAGAATATGCACCGCAAACGGAGCCTGCCTCAGCTGTTTTGGATGTACCTGAGAAACCATGTTATACGCACACCTTCCCCAGCCCCACCCTGTGGTCACATCACTAGCGAAACTCAGCTGCTTCCTGTGGTGGCATCTTCGTTTAACAGCATTGAACTTGTTTTTTCTTTGTTTAAATGACGAGGGGAAATTTTCTATTTAAGCTGGAAGGTGGAGCACCATTAGGAGTTGCTAGACCCACATCTACGCATTTCATATGTCAAATTATAGCTGTGCCGAAGCCTATAAGGCTGGGCTGTGGATCTGGACCTGAATTTCCTGCAAGCTGCAGGTGGGAAGTTGGATCCAGAGGTCTGGTTTGACCCATTATAGATAGAGGGGCCATCCAGATTAGAGCTTCACCCAAATTTAGGGACTTGGATCCAGGGTTCTGATTTGGGCCATCTCTACACGGAAGAATTAGAAGTTGTTTTCTTTCCTTCTTTAATGGAACTGTCTTACTCATTTGAGATTCTGGCATGGTGGTCTGCAATAGGTCAGGAAGGTTTGCATCCAGATGTATACAGAATATAGGGCATTTATAGTCTCTGAATGGATAATGAATGTTCTGCTGCCTCTGTGATTCTTTTCAAAGCAAAATGGGGGAAACACAACATAGCTCTGAGTGCAGCACTCAAGGGGTTCACAAACATTGGTGCCTCTGTTTCCAGACATTCATCATTCAACAATAAAAATGTGCTGGAAGCTGAGATTTTTAAAAAAGATATTAAGTGCAACATGTACAGTGTGGTCATCTCTCTGCCCTGTGGCTGCCTGATTGACAGCTCATCATCTAGTTAGTGATGCTAGTACTTCAAGCCCTGATGTGGCATTTGTGACTGAGATTCAGTACTTGTAGAACTTCAGTAGTAGTCAGCATCTCTAGCACATCTGTACGTTTGGGATTTGGCCAGATAAAACCAGAAACAGCAAAACCAGATGTGCTCCCTGTCAATTTTGTATTCTGATATCCAGAAGAAAACAACCACTTCAACATTACCTATTTTCCAATATTCCTTTATGAGATGGCTTGTTCTGTATATTTTTAAAGACACATTATAGCTTTATCTGTACTCAAGCCAATGCTTTTTTTACCATGGGAACCAGATTGAGACCACATGTTATTGCACGTAACTGGGTTCCCACAGATGCAACAGAAATGGAAAATTGGGAACTGGGACGAAATCCAGCTTTATATTAATCCCATCCCATTTTGCATTCGACATGTTTCCATTTACAATGAGCCAGAGCTGTCGGTGTCATTTTCTGCTTGGTTTCTTCATTATGATGGAAAGGTTCAGGCACAACAGAGAGGTTATCTGTCATTTTTTATTGTAACATCTGGTAGATTTAGGAATATTTTGTCTCTCACAGTCAGCAGCACCATGATCTTCAGAAGAAAGTGCAAGAAACCTTGCAGTTATGGGATAACCTGATCGTAAAGAAAATTTCCTCCTAACCCCATCAGTTACTAGTTGGCTTATGCCCTGCAACATGAGGGCTTGTAGCCCTTCTAGAACTCTTGGGTATTTTTAAACCTTATTATTATTATTATTACTATTTATTTATTATACCTCTGGATAGTCTTTTTTATCCACATAAATGCCAAACCCTGAATCCTGTAAAGCTCTTGACCTCCCTGGTCTCCTGTCAGTGAGTTCCACAGATTTGTGCATTGTATGAGAAAATTTCTCAAACTTTTGCAGGGTAAAAATGTTTGTAAAATGTCACACACATTCGTTTTCACTGTAGACAGCTTTATCCAGTTTCATATGTAACAAATCTCTATCTTTATTTTTTACAGTGCATTGTGTCAGTCGTGGCAAGTTACAGTATTTGGATGAAGCATTATCCATTCAGAGCTGCCTTAGCTAGAAAATCACCAGTAAAATTTATGAAAGCTTCTTGAACCTGATTGATTCACTGCTGTGATCATAAAATGTGAGTTTAATCCATTAATTATAGTGTGTGTGATGATACTGCTTGCAAGACATGAGTCTTGAATTTAGAGCACCTAAACCTTTAAGAACTGTCCTTATCCAAGTAAAATGGTAGCTGCTTTTCTATATGTTTAAAGAACCAGTAATAGCCAAGGAGAAATATATACAGTAGTATCTCAGAGTTACGAACACCTCGGGAATGGAAGTTGTTCATAACTCTGAAATGGTTGTAACTCTGAGCAAAACATGATGGTTGTTTTTTCAAAAGTTTACAACTTAACACTGACCAAACATAGCTTTGAAACTTTACTATGCAGGACAAAATTGCAGTTTTTAACCATCTTAATTTAGATGAAACAAGCACAAAAACAGTTTCCTTACCTTGTCAAATCTTTTTTTTAAACGTTCCTTTTTTTTTTAGTAGTTTTCCTTTAACACAGTACTGGACAGTATTTACCTGATTGCGTACGACTAGTACCAAATGAGGTGTGTGGTTGACTGTTCAGTTTGTGACTGGTGTTAGTAACTCTGAGGTTCTGCTGTATTGTCTTAGTTGATAGGCTTGTTCTGTTAACAAAGTTTTCAGCCATAATTTTTTAATTTATTTTAATTTACTTTTTTACTTATTATAAATTGCATGGGGGGAAGTGTGTCACAGTCTGACCAAAGAAGTTTAAAACCCTTAGGGATTTTTGGTTAACCATGTTTTATTAATCATTATGAGCCTTAATTCAGATGCTCCAGATGTTAGTGCTAAAGCTAGAAAGGTGGCTAGCATCTGTGCTACATCTCTGATGTAAGAAGGCTCATACCTGAGCTGTGTGAATGTCAAAATGTTCATGTTAATGAGCATGCCAAAGGAAGATTTTTTTGCATGGATGTATACCTCTAAATTTCATTTTATGCAAAATTCCTGTGAAATGGTTCATTTAAATTGAAAACAAAACTGCAGAAACATGATTTTCTGCTTGTTTTAATAGGAACCTATTTTCATTCAAAAGGAGACCCCATATTTGCTTGTAACCCCCTCATCTGTAATTTTTAATTAGTTTTGTGTTTTTATTATGAATACTTTGCTTACCTACTGTAGAAAGAGAACTCAAAATAATTGTGAAAATCTATTCTCAGTGAGGTAGGTGCAAATTGGTAACAATGGTGACTTTGGTGTAAATCTGGTAACTCTAGTGTCTGCAGATCTTGTGGTTTGGGGGATTTCTCCAAAATCAGAGGGGACAGTGCATTGCAGGGAAAGTCCACAGTGTGTGAGGTCTGAGTACAGCTGCTGACAAAAGCTCATCAGAAAGAATGCCAGATACAAGAGTTCCGCAGTGGTATTTTATTTTTAGTTTGTTTATTCATATTGATTAAATTAAAATACATCATCATTTGTACTTTTTTAGAAAAACACACAAAGATGAACTAATGTCACAAAAGATTTCATGTCCTAGAAGGAAAGTCTCTTTCCTAGATCCACTCACACTCAGTTGAGCCCACCCCTCCAGGAAAGGTTCTGGGTGAATACCCTGTGGCATATCCAGAAAGTCTGTAAATTGGCTTCTATTGAATGAAGGAGGGAGTCCCAGAGCCAAAGACTCTTCACTGGGCTTAATGATGGCAAAGTATTCTCTCCAGTTGAAAAAGAGGGGACTGTTCGCTCAAGCACTTCATCTGATTGCTACTGCATCATTTATTTAAAGAGGAGCAGACCAGTTCCTAAAGACGCCAGAACTTAAACCTTTTAGAGCTTTATAAGTCAAATCTTAAGCTTTGGAAACCCTTTGGAAGCCTGTACAAATAATGGAACACAGTTGTAATACACCTCCTGCATAAGGTACCACTTAGCAAGTGAGCACTATGTTCCCCACTAGCTAAAGATTCTGAGTGCTCTTTACATCTACTCATCTATAGAGTCTAGCCTCAAGTTGACAAAGACATACTGTGAGGTCCACATCTGAAAGGGGAGGCTTGTAACTTTCAAGCACAGATGAAAAGAACACTTGGCAGCTGCTGTTGTCTGGGCAGCCACAAGTACTCAAGGGTTCAACAAGAACTTGAATAAAAAATGGCAGGCGTTCTTCCCATACTGAGGGAGCTGCTCTAATCCTCACCATTTCCTCTTCTGTCAACAAGCATTAACTCTTTCTGATCTGGGCTGATCAATTGTGAGATGGGTAAAGAAGGAAGGACAAAGAAGTGGGAGAGGGAGCCCGACACTATCATATCATTGAAGTCAGTAGAGCTGACTGAGAAATAGGAAGCACTTTCCACATACAAAAATTCAAAAGAAATTTAAAAGTTGGCTATTTTATCCAAAGTTTTTACAGGAAGGGTCGCGTGTGTTTGTTGTTTTGTTTTAAAAAAAATCAAACAAACAAAAAACCACCAACAATTTTTGGTTGTTTTCCCTTTTCAAAACCAGAAAAAAATGAAAGAAGCAAAACTTTTCATTTAGAAAATAGGCCATTTTTCTTTGACAAACAATGTTTTGAAATAAAAATGTCGACTTGCTTAAAGACTGGGGGTCAGCCCAGAGAGAGAGAGAGAATGGGATGACTTTGGGAAGGGAGAGAGGTCAATGATCATACAAGTACGAACTTCAGAAGCTTAATGGGAGGCATGAGAGGTAGTGGAAAACGAGTTGAGGAAACGGAGAAGGCTCTGATTGGTTTGGGAAGATAGAGAGGAAAAGTGAGGTGAGGCAAAAGAGAAAGGAGCTCCCAAAAGGAGCATACAAAAGATTTTGCAGTAAGCTTCAGGAAAGTCTATAATTTTAGGGCTTAGCCAAGATGAACTTCTAAGCCTGTTGAAGTTTTTCCATCATTGGTCATAAGCCTTCAATGATTTTTTTCTTTCTTTAGTTTATAAAATGCAGTTGTATAATTATAGGAAAGGGTTGGGATATGTAAAATAAGATTTGTAAATCCCTCTGCTTTTCACAGTGCATTTATATGTAAGACTATAGATTCTTTTAATCTGTAAACAAAGCTGGTTGAATAGGAAACAAGATGTAATGATGGAAAACCCCAGAGTTTGGTCAAAGAAGAAATATAAACACATTTAAGGCAAGTCTCTTCCCATCAGCTAAAACTTCAGGATCAAGTCTCTGCCAAAGCACTCTTTTCCAGGAATATGACATAGAGAGTGCCACAATTTGGCTTTGAATGCTTTTCACCTCATTTTTACAACTGGATTGGATATCCAGACTGATATTGCAGCTCTGTTTCTGTTCAACAGCCTATTTCTGATTAATGACAGATAGAAAGTATTAACATATTAACATAAATCTACCTTTCAAACAGCTTCCCAAACTGTTAGCAATTTAAATTTGTTTCTGCTTAATGTGGAAATGCCTTGACTTCATAGTCCAGGTTTATTACCTCACTCAGCCAGTTTTTGGATCATCTGTTTCTGTTAGAACTAGTGAGGATCCCAACCAAATTCCCTAGACAGAAATACCACTGAGCCTTGGGGAAGTTCAGACTCAGATCCAAACATTTAGCTTCGAGCCACCTTTCTATCTTAGGTACTTAGGTGGTCTCCATTACTGCCCCTATAAAGTAAATGAGATTTAGGTTGCTAATGCTTAAGTCACTTTTGAAAATAGGACTTAGGTGTCCAAGTCACTTAGGCCTTGCAATCTGAGCAGAGTTTGCCTAAATATCAGGCCCTAACTGACTCAGGAAGTCTGTGGAGGAACAGATACTTGAGCCGAGGTTTTCTGCATCCTAGGCTACAGCCTTAACCTCTGGATCATCCTTCCTCTCTTTGTCGACCTGATGAGGATGGGATAAATATTACCTCTCTTGATGATACTAACCGTAGGGCTCTATAGCTATCTGTGACTTTTTGGAACTCTGGGTGAGTCTGTTAGGCTACATCTTGACTGCAATAAAAGACATGGTCACAGTTGGCTCAGGCTAGCTGACTCAGGCTCTGAGACTTGGTGCCATGTGTGTTTTATCACAGGGTAGCTATACTTTAAAGTGTCAAGGATTTGTCTGGTGCTTCTGGTCCAAGGCGGAGTAACAGAGTTCTGACCATAGGAGTGTTCACTCTGCTGTGTGCCACTTGTGGGGTAGGAGATGGAGTGCCTGGCAAACAGGACCATAATCACTGGGATTCCTCCCAGTCCCTGCCAACAAATAGGAAGTGTGGGGGTAGAGGCAGAGAGTGGAGAAATAGCCTTCCTCGTCTTTACCACGAGAGAAGTAAGTGTAGTGGAGTTCAGAAAGACAAGCTAATCACAGCAGGATATCCTGTCCTGGCATTGCAATGCTTTTTTCATAATGCTGATGCAGTAATATACTGCAAGCTGCTCTGTCTTCTCCCTGCCCTCCCACATTGCCCCATGCAGAACTACCCGGCAAGATCTGCCATCAATGCTGAGTAGTTTCTAAAGAGTTTAGAAGCTACTTATTATGTGCATTATGGCAAGTGTGGTAAACCAATGAAACTAATAAATTCATTGAAATAAGTTGCTGCTGGTATGAAAGGACCTTCCTCCACAGATGGAACTAAAAACCACTGCAGACCCACCCATTTCAACAATGAGTTGGGTTAATGGCAAGCGGGCCGATGTCAAAGGCATTTATGTGAGGAAGTTAATCTATACCATATTGTGTCACTTCATAAGACATTCATAGCATACATTGTCCCAAGGGCAGAGTTTTCCTTGAAATCTAGGTGACAAAATAGGGATCTGTCCCCTTGAATATCTTTGCAAAATCAAATGGTAGAAGTAATGCCATTTGTAGAGGATGGTGTATTTCTTGCCATATAAACTTGAACTGTGCTAAAGAAACTGTGGTACTTGTAGCTTACATAAAGGGCAGCTATATAGATATAAATATAGATATAATACGATCTGTTATAGGGCTCATAGCACTAAGTATATGTCCTGGGTGTGGTGGGAAAAAATCAAAGCAATAACGAATAGGCTATATGAAATGTGAAAACACACCAGTTCTCTGGCTGAGAGCTGTATCTGGTTTCTGTCTGATGTGGGGAAGAGTTTTAACTAGTGGCAAGGGAAGATGAAGAGAAGCAGGTACAGACCAAACAAGCAGATAGACTGACAATGAGGAGCTAATTTGACCCATAAATGGTCACAAGTCAGAGCTGTGTAAGCATCCAGAAGCATGAATGTTTATCCAACCTACATAATATTTTCCAGTCCCAGCCCCTTAAAATGGTCCTTGGTGACCCTTCCACACCTAACATTTCTCCTTCAGTTAGTCTGCAGCTCACTCTCAGTTGAGAACTATCATTCTAGCAGTAGGCTAGGCCCCTTCAGAGGTCTTTTTGGTGTGTCCATCTGAGGGGGTCTCATTTTCCCTTTCTGGTGGATATGATAGCTTCTCCCCTGGATCATTCACTGCACCTCCATTCACTCTTCGCCTGTATTCTGGGGTTCCCCAGTTTTTTTTTTTTTAAAAAGCAACCAAACAAAAATACACCCCAAGCTACTTGATTTAGAAAACTGGCCACAGCTTCTCTGCAGAAACTTTAAAAACTATATAAAAAAAATGTCTTAAGAAAAAAGTAGTAGGGGGACTGGGGCCTTGATCTTGGACTGTGTTAATATGGGCTGTTGTGTGTGGCGGTGCAAAGTAAAAAACAGCAAAGCCAAGGAGCACAGGAACTCGCTCCTGAATGGGTACTTTACCACTCCCAAATTCCTCATGTTATCAAAAGGCAGAAAGAGGAGCATGTTACTTAAGCATTTCATCTGCATGATGAGGATTATGCTTAACCTCATGTTTCCTCACATATGCCCATTCTCTGCCCACACCTCATCTTTTTTTATACCCTTCACTCTTGCAAACAAGGGAGCAGGGCTGGAAAACATACTTTTGCATAGTACATATTAAGGATAAACCTTACTTCACTCACATGTGACCTTTACTGAAAAATATCATGCCCCTGATACACACCAACGAAGGAACTTCAGGCACTCAAATGTGTTCACTGGCACACTAGACGGTAACAACTTCAGAGCTCTTCCACATCATGAGAATGATCTGCAAATAAACAGGGCCTATTTAATCCTTTATTCAAACCTTCCATTTTCAGAAAGTAGAGAGGGGAATTTGTATAAAATGTTAGCTGCACAACTATTAAAATCAATGGCAGTCATTTGGCTAAAACCCCATGCATCTCTTTGAAAATTCATCCCTAGCTATTGATGTACACAATAGGCTAGAAGAGTTTTAAAAATATGTTGGACCAAATTACCCATTTTAGAACTCCCTAAACGTCTGTTTACACAGTAGAGCATAACAGCTCCTTTGGAAGATGGATACTTAAGAAAAAAAAATCTCTTCATGCTGAAATAAAGTACTTTCATTGGTGTAAAAATCTGGAAGCGAAGCTCTATGCCAGGAGGTAGGAAAGGATTAAAAGCTAAGAATATTTTATTGCATTCAAGTATAAATATATTTGAAATGAAAGCACAAGGCAATAGAAGTGAAAGCCCATATGTTTTCAGTGCTGTCCATGTCAAAACAATGCCATTCTCCAGAAAATAGTAAACTACTGCTCTTCTTGAATTATTTCACCAGACATCTTTCTGCCACTAGAAACAGGAAAGTTTGGTGTAACCATACCATATAACAGGCAAAAAACAGACTGCCTAGATCAACCATCTTAAATGCAATATGTTATATTATTGGTTATAACAGCTATTTTTTGGGAATTTCTGCACTTTATTGGTGCTTTGCGGGGAGATGGCAAAGGCAGGAATGAGACAAAAGAACTACAGTTACAGAGGCTTAATTTCCTGAAAAATAATTCTCCACAACCTGTGTAAACGTTCTTTCATTAAAACAAATGTTCTTAAAAGATTTTAAAATGTACATTTTCAACAAAAACCTCATACGAATAATTGCCTGTCTTTTTCCCACATGATCTTCAACAAACAGCTGGCAAATCTATGCTGCCCTGTGGCCTTGCATTTGACTTTTTTTTTTTTTTTTGAAAAAAGGACTTGTCTCACACTCCTTTACTGCACCACAAATGTAAATGCCATATAGACTCAAGAGAGAATATGCTGGGCAGGATTTCTAAACCATATCTATCAGATCTCATGAGTCAAACACACTATTTTTATAACCTTACTATATTTTCAAGCAGTTCCTATTTGGAAGTAGTATGGCATGTTGGTGTTAAAAGTGCTGGGCTTGATTCTCCAAGCACAGTTCATAGGGCAGGGACAGAATGACATCGGGGATCCAGTTGCAGCTCCTTAACACAGAGCCAACCAGCTCTAGCAGAAGTTAAGGCACATAGTGTGTCAGTGGATAGTAGGGACCTTTTAGTGCACAAGGTCCACATGGACAGTTAGTGTGTGGCACACTGGCGCACTACAGATTTACACCCCCATTTGCCATGCAGTAAAAGTTCATGTAGACGTGGCCTAAGACTTTGGATTTAAATGTCTATGGGATAGCTTTAGTTTTTATACAGACTGAGATTTCAGAAGAAAGGAAGGAAAGCAATGGTGATAATTCAACAGTGGGCAAGGGGCAAGGCTTCTGAATAAGGAATCAAATTAAGCCAAGTTCAGACCCAATTACAATTTTAAGACGGCAAGGGAACATCCATCAAATGCCAAAGCTGTTACTCTTCCGTTATGTTTAATATACATCTGGGAATAAGACAGCTTTCCTGAGACCAAGTGAGTCACCACCTTCTAGAACAGTGGTGGGCAACCTGCGGCCCGTCAGGGTAGCCCGCTGGTGGGCCGCTAGACAGTTTGTTTACATTGGCACGGCTTCCCACAGCTCCCAGTGGCCGCAGTTTGCCATTCCCTGCCAACGGGAACTGCGGGCGGCCATGCAAATATAAACAAACTGTCTGGCGGCTCCTGTGTGGCCCACGTGTGTGGCCCACAGGCTGCAGGTTGCCCACCACTGTTCTAGAATCACGTTCCATTTCAATTCTCACATCATTCTGGAAACAGGATGACTCCAGCTTGCTGCACAATCAGTGTTCACGTAGACACCCCCTTAAAAAACTTAATCAAGACTCAATTAACACCTGCTGCTTTTTTAATTTCCTCTGACCCTCCCAACCACATGATGTTTATAGCACATTATTACTACATCCATTTCTAAGTCTTGTGACCAGCTGGATCTCCAGCAGGAGATAAGTCCGCAGGCCTGGGTCTTAGGGCTTGTCTACACTACAGATTATGGTGTGAATATGCCACGTCCCTCAGTGCTGGTGTGGACAGCACTGTCAGCGGGAGAACTTCTCCTGCCAACACAGCTGTCGCCTCTCACAGAGGTGGTTTTATTATGCCGACGGGAGAGCTCTCTCCCATTGGCAAACAGCATCTTCACAACACAACAGTGGTGCAGCAGCACCTCTGCAGCACCTCTAGTGTAGACTAGCCCTTACACTGGACAGCTCTGTCCCAAATCCCTGCAACTACATTTCCCCCCGCCCCACCCTGAGGGACTGTTTACTGAAGTCATCTGTTGCTCCTAGCCAACAGAGCAGAGTGTATAGATAGGCAATTTGGGAGGTGTGATTGCAGCTCCTATAGACCTATATCTGAGCTAGTTAGATCAAAGCTAGTTTGAGTCACAATAGCAGTGTAGCTATGGCAGCACCGACTAGCCTCTTGCGTGTGTACCCAGGGTCTTGGATGGACCTGGATTCAGGAGACGAGCCTGTGCCACCACCGCGGCAGCTGTGACGACGCTCCTGTTATTACTCAAACTAGCTTCGATTTACCTAGATCAAAGCTGGCTTGGGTTTGTCTTCATGGGCTGTATCCGCACCTCCAGACTGCAGTGCAGACGTACCCTGAGGTAGCTGGTTCTCTTTGGGACTGTAGCGTTAAGGCCTGGATTGTTGAATTGGATCTGGTTTTGAACTAGCATCCAATGTACAGTGAGGTACCTTTGCCAGTTTGTCTTACCCAAAAGGCAGCTGCTGTGTTCAGAACAAGTTGGAGTTTCTTGGCTGTCCTTCAGAGGCTGCCCGTGGTAGAGTGAGGTACAATGTTGCAGTGTGGTGACAAAGGCCAGGTTCGTTCAAGCTAGGTCTGAATCCAAGAGGAAAGGTATCTTGGCAACCCAAAGGTGGACAAAAGCATTTCTGGTTAACGTTGATATTTGAGATTCCAAGAATTTAGGCTGGGATTTTCAAAGGAGTCTACCAGAGTTAGATGACCAAAACCCATTGAATTTTAAGGCATTTGGGCACCTACTTCGTTTAGATTGAAATCAGTGAGATCTGGGCACCTAACTTCTTATGACTCCTTTGAAAATCACAGCCTAGACGATTGCAGTGATGGACACCCTAGAAATATATAAATGGACTGAAAAGAGAGCAGAGCTGAAGCCAGCAAAATAAAACTCTGAGATTGTTCACCTCCTTCACCGTAGGAGGAAAGCTGATCTCAGCTGACTCTGAGGTCACTGCTCCCACCAGTTCTTCAGAATGCTCCCCTCTAACCCCCCTCCTTCCCCCGCAACCAGCATTTCATACTGGCACATATTTGATCATACCTTTCTGACACTTATACACAGACAGAATGCCTGAATATAGGCTCAATTAAATCACATATATATTAGTTAAATTATAGATCATATTAGCCAGTTGTCAACTATATATTTTCACTCTAAGACAGCAAAGGAAAATTTAGAATAGCACAAGAAAAGAGAGGTGCTGCTTGGCTGGCTTAGTAATAGTTGGTTGTACTAACAGAATCGTAGCAATGAGGGATAAGAGTGACCTTTTATATCACCTAGTCCATCCTACAGCGAGTACAGAAATGTTCCCTACAGTATATTTACTAGTGCTCTGTCCTGCCTTCAATGCACTGCAAGTAGTAATTCTCATGGCTTATAAAAGGATCTGAGAGAATAACACTGCCATACATAGCAAAAGGCTTGAGAGTAAGCTGTTGAAAAACTCTATTATCAGGCAAAAGTGCTGAGGGCAAGATTATCAGTGGAGAATATACATGTTCACACACCCACAGGCTCACTTCAAATAGAGAGAGCAGCATTATTAACAGAAATAAAGACTATATTCTCTCTCACCTTGTCATCAAATCATAGTTAATATACATGCAGCTCCACATTATATACCATGAGCAAACAACTTCATAGTTACTACTTACACAAAGATGTAAGTATAGACTCATAGGTGAAGGTAAGGCAACTCCCATCTTTTCATGTACTATATATAAATATACCTGCTACTGTATTTTCCACTCCAGGCATCTGATGAAGTGGGTTCTAGCCCACAAAAGCTTATGCCCAAATAAATTCCCTTGTTGTTTTTGCTGATACAGACTAACACAGCTACCCCTCTGAAACCTGTCAGACTTCAGAGTGTGCTTCACAGTGATATTATTTCCAGAGCTGGACCCCATGCCCACTACAGTCAAGAAGTTTTTCCATATGCTTTAACGGACATTGAATCAGGCCTTAGTAAGGATCCGGTGCATAGTGAAGGCCAGTTTTTCAAAAGAGCCCAGCATCCAGTAACTCCCATAGTTGTCTCTGGGTGTTGCTGAGTATTTATGAAAAGTGGCCATATCATTTAGGTGCCTAAATGGACGCTGAGCACTTTTTTCAATCCAGCTACCTATTTAGGTGGCTAGGCAAGAACTATTCCTTGGTAAACTCTTCTGAAAATGCCACCTTCAAACTCCGTGGGGCCAATTCTCAGAGTTCCTGAGCAGCCACAATTCTGATTGAAGGTAATGGAAGCTGTGGTTGCTCAACACCTCTGAATATCAGTCACTGTCTGCTTTGAGCCATACACTACAGCTATGCTTAAAGGCCTGGATTGTGGTTATCCACTGCAGACAAGAAGTTTTCAGGAGCTGCTCAAGTGCCAAACAAAAGCAAGCCAACCGTTTATTTTACTTTCGTTTATTGTAAACTGGAGTTTTGTATCAAAAGAGTACAACTGAACAGAAAGCAAACATGTCTTTCCATTATTGTACGTGAACAATAAAAAACAAGAAGTATTTTAAATGTTATTCTTCTCTAAGTGGATCCACATTACAATAGTCAGAAAATATTGTGAACTTTGCATTTTAGCATTATAGAATCCCACCAAAACAGTTTTGCAGATGTTCTAGAAAACCAGTCTCTAAATAAAATTCAGCTTTGCTTTGATGCCGATGAATGAAGTGTTATTGGTGCCACAGAGATGCCTTCATGTAAACAAAGGTTCACACTGTAACATTATAACATAGCAAGACAATTGTGTAGTTTTAGTTTCTGTTTGATAAAGTGACGTGCTTTTAATTTTTACATACATGCTCATCTGTCAGAATATGGAATAAAGATCTCTCTCAGTTAGCAAATGGTGCCAATGCATAATTCATATAGGAATAAAACTGCAGGCAATCAAATGCTATTTTCAAAGATGCTTTCAATTACTTTAGTGTAGGATCCAAATTTAGGTTTTTATTAATCCTTAGATTATTATAGATAATTTATACAGTGCCATAGGTGTGAAGCTAATTGGAATTTTGCCTAATGAAAACTGAGTGAGGGCTTCAAGTTTTGGCTCACTACCATTGTTGCGTTAGCCCTCCAGTTCATTGACAGATAATAACTAGGAGTTCAGAATCCAGCAAATTTCCATAGCCAGCTTTAGCTTGGCATCATAAAGTTGTATTACTTGAGGAGAAAAATGAAATTGACAGTGGCTACAGCTGGGCAGATAATGGAAAAATTACACATTGAATATTTTATTTAAAATGTTCATTACATTATTAAATGAATATTATTCAGCCTTTTCAACTGGCAACTTTCCATGGGTTCCAAAATTCATTCATCCTTGAGCAGATGCTGAGATGGGAGATACTGTATATAAAACATTGACTTCAGTGGCAGCTGCTGAGTGCTCAGCGGTGTTGAAAATCAGGCCACTTGTTTAGGCACCTAAGCATGGATTTAGGAGCCTAACTTTAGGCACCTATTATTGGAAATGTTGACCTGTGTATACATTAACCTAGTTCAGTCCCCAGTTACCTGTGCACAACTCCACCGAGCATAAGGAGAATTGCTCCCATGTAATTGACGGCTGGATCAACCCCACTAGAGTCATTATGCCCATTTATGCGGTTGACCTCTGAGGTGAAGCAAAGAAACAGCATAAAATAGATTAGAACAAAATCGAATAATGTTGTATCCAAATGACATTACAGGAACAATTTAAGCATACGGACAGAAGTCAATAGACCTGATTGAATATTTTACGAAGTAATTAATGCAAATCTGAAATTAATTTTGATTTAGCCATGTTCTTAACCCCTTAACAATGGGCTGCCACTGCTACAGAGGGTCAGAAACAGAAGCCAGGGGAGTTGTTCACCATTTGTAAGAGCCTCAGAAGCCTGCCAGTGGGAGTGGTGGCAGTGTGGAGCACACTCAGAGTTTTGCCTCTCAATAGCCTTGTTTTTATGTCACATCTTAAAGACAGCAACATAGAGGGTGAAATCCTGACCTCAGCGAAATTAATGGGAGTTTGCCATTGACTTCACTAGGGTCAGGATTTCACCCTGGGTCCTCAGTGTTGAGGCACTGGTTCAGTAATGACTCAGTCTCAAGGGAATCACCAATGCTTTGTGTATGAGCACAATTTTGGTCCAATCCAGATTTCTTAAATGAAAGAGCAGTGACTTTACAGCCTTGCAGGAAATTAGTTCCATCCCTGGCTTTGTCTGTCTTATTTAGTGTGTGCAATTATCTATTCTGATGAGTTGTTTGGGGTTTCTGTGAATGCAATCAATTACATGCTATGAAATATCCTTAAATATTTTGAGTTTCTGTTATGCACAGTTTTATAGAGATATTATTAAAAACATACTCTCCCTCAAACAGGTCACTTTAAAGTTCATTATATTCAATTTTCTCTAAGAGCCCCTACATGTTAAATTAATGGCCTGTTATTGGTGGTTAAATGAAGCCTTCATTGTGTTATCTATCACGTCCCATAAAATACTTCAGATGATCACAAGACCCCATTATTCTCCTGGATTTTGCTGTCTGTTTTTTTTTTTGTTTTTTTTTTAAATGTTGGCACAACTGGATAACTTTTTTCATTATCTGTGAAACCAAGTTCTAGATGTGTTCACTAACATGTAGGAGCTGCTAAGTATGAAATATTTTGTTCATGATAATACTTCAGTGATTAGATACATTTTGCAATTTTGCAATTAAAAGTACCAGAAGTCATTACATCATAGAAATGAAATAATAGGCTCATTGACTGGTTTATTAGAAAGATTTACCAAGAACATTTGACTCTGATAATGGCAATAGCTATGGTTTCCATATGGTTTAGAGCTATTTAATGCCAAATACTTCAGAGCTCTCTGAAGACTGATTTCAAGTTATTATTCTTTCCACAGGGTGAATAAATTGAAGAATAAATAATCAAAAATCCCAGTTTTGGATTTCCAAATTTCTCTTTGTCTTTCAGTATCAAACAGGGTTGGGGGAGATGGAAAAGAAATGTATTTATTTTCTGAAATATCACATGAAATATGTGTGTGTCTATGTACAAAGAACTAATTAAAATAATTTTAAAGAACATTAAATTAAAAACATTAAAACTTTTTTGCAAAAGAAATTATATCCAATTTAAATTCAGCTATGGATCCCATGTTGCATTGTATCTCACTGTATTTTTTAAAAAGGAAATTCTTATAAAAGTACTTTTAAAACTTCAATTCGTAAAATTCTTCCCTACTGATTTTCATGTTAGCTAATTCTCTGAATGTAGTTTATTTGGGTATAATATTTCTGTGTACAGAGCATATTATGCTGAATCAAGTGTCTATCATTCATTAAAGCCCCTGTAATGTATAAACTAATCCATAACTCAAGAAGAAGAGGTCTGCTTCTATGGGATTTATCTTCATGAAATATTTGCTGCCAGAAGAAGAAACAGGTACTTTTAGCCCCATAAACAGTGGTGCCTCAAGGAATTTCAGATAGTTTCCCTTTGGATGCCATATAATTTATTCAGCTTTCCCACTAGGTTTATTTTAACCTACTCTCCACGTTATCATCTGGTTTTGATTACTTACACTAAAAAGAGAGAGAGAAAATAAGAGAAACTGTCTCCAATGACTTTGAATGGTAAACATGTGAAACTGGCAATTAAATATGTAATACTGTGGCCATTATCTAGTTGCAAATGTTCATTACTGCAGTGATGAAAAAATAAAACCAACTTCACAGCCTTCTGTTAATTTGTAAGAGTTAAATATCTGTCTGTATGAGAAACAAACGCTAGCTCCATGGTTATTTGTGCATACAAAACCAACTGAAAAGCAGTATAGCAGGATGGCTTTGGCAGTATATAATAGCTCCTCATTTTACCCAGAAGTCTAGCCCAAGCACTCTAAATATTCTTCGGGTGTATTAAGGTATCTGAGCTGTCTCATGAGACATACTGAATATCTGCAGTGTGGGCTACCAGTGGGCTAGCTTACAGCATTCGTGATACAACATTGGCCATGGCCGTATTTTTCACAGTTCTACAGCTGGCTCCAGGGTGGACCTAGCAAATGAATACTGGAGGTAGGTTATAACATTAAAGTTAAACATGCTATTATTCCAGCCAAATGTAAAATGTTTCCACACCAGAAAGTGCCAGTGAGACAGCAATTCTTTGGCAAGATTACAACTTAAGACAGAATGTTTTAAATGAAGATTCATGCAAATGGCGTTGTTAATCTTCTTTCCCAGTTGCGAACAAGACACTTGCGGGGTTCCCAGAAAACCATGACAAAGCCACGTAAGAAAAGAGAACTTCAGTTCTCACAACTGTCCCCGCAGGGGTCATGACTAGAAAATCTGTTTTTCCCTGTATCATACTGGACTCTCTAACAATAACTTCTCAAATACTCTGTATGACAACAACCCTCTCTTTGTGTCAGTGTGAGTGTGGGATAAGACCGAGCTACGTGGCTTTTTAAGGATCAGTGTCGCTTGTGAATAATGTCTGGAATTTGTCCAGCTGGACCCATGTGCACAGATTCCAGATGATCCTGTGCAGCATGTGCTGTTGAACTCACAGAAATAGAGCCATGAAAAAGCCCACCACACCCAGAGGTCTCAAGGAAAAAAACAGTCCCCAGACTAACATTTCATAGCTGAGATTTTGTATTAGGGTTTTTTTTGCATATCTTTAAGGCAGCTCACCTGCTGTTAAGGCTATAATTGTGTGTGTGTGTGTGTGTGTGTGTATACAAAGAAATAATACAGCAGAGTGAACACTGATTCCTGTTGGACTCACTGTTGGTCACTATGTTCCAAACCCAAACAAGAGCAGAAAAGTGGCTCTGTCAGAGGTTCCTCATAGGTAACAAACCCTGTGGCAGCCCCTACACAGTCAGTGGGTTTCTCCCACCAAGGGAGAGAAACTGAAACTCAGCCATGAAACTCATCTTATTCTGACACTGTCAGACAACAGGAACCACCCTTTTCTTCATCTGATCTTTTCATCAAGGAACAACGAAAACATCTCAGAGCAAGCAAATGCTGCTGCAAATAATCTGGAATATCCAGGGAACTGTGCATGGCTTGAAACACTTTTCACCAGATGGTTCTTTCTACCATAAAATTCTTAGGGACCTATGTAGGGTGAAATCCTGGCTCCACTGACATCAATAACAAAACACCTGTTGACTTACGGTGGACTCAGGGTTTCACTCATAGGGTATGTCTACACTGCAATTAGACACCCACAGCTGATCCATGCCAGCTGACTCAGACTCATGGGGCTCAGTCTAAGGGGCTGTTAATTGCAGTGTAGGCATTTGTGCTCAGACTGCAGACTGAGCTCTGTGACCCTCCCACCTCACAGGGTTCTAAAGCCTGGGCTCTAGCCAGAGCCCAAACGTCTACACTGCAGTTCTTGAGCCCCTGAGCCCAAATCAGCTGGCATGGGCCAGCCATGGATTTTTAATGGGTAAACATGCCCATAGCACCCTATTGATTTTAAAGGATTATACCATGAAACTCCAAAATGATCTTCTCCAGGAACTGAACTATGTTTAACAAATAATATAACAAAATTAAGTATTACCTTAAATAGGCAACTCCTTGTCCAAAGCAACCACTTTCAGTCATCCCAAGGTTTCTAGTACATGGTTGTTTGATCTTTAGGCATATAGGAGTTCTAGACAACTGATTTTAGCTAACTGCTTTGGGGGTTGCTTAAAAAAGTTTCATTGTAATACTTG
This sequence comes from Caretta caretta, assembly GCF_965140235.1. Lineage (NCBI taxonomy): Eukaryota > Metazoa > Chordata > Testudines > Cheloniidae > Caretta > Caretta caretta. The sequence continues at coordinate 46,891,316 of NC_134216.1, read as the reverse complement.
ACACTTAGCAGTCAGTGCTTTTCATTATCAAGCAAGTACTATTATTTCCATTTACCATCTTGCAATGAATAAGATCACTGCCCACACACATGGATTTTGGAAAATCAACCATTTTCAGACTGGAAATAATGAAGTTGATGGAATCACCCAGCTGCACACTGGTGCAACACGATGCAGAATCTGGTTTACAAACATTGGCAAATATATTTTAAACACTTTGGAAAGTTTATGGCCAGGATTTTCCAAACTGGGGCCTAAATCTATATTTAGGCATCTAAATAAGTGGCCTGATTTTCAAAAGCGCTGAGCAGCTACAAGTCTTCTTGAGAAATTTAGGAGCCTAATCATAGGTTCTTATTTATTTATTTTATTTTATTTTACATTTTACACTATGTTACAAAAGAGCAAACAGGTAAAAGGCTATTTTTTCTATATTCTGAAAGTTTGGCAAGCTGAAAGCAACATTGTTTTCCCCGGGTTTCCAGGAGTTTGTAAAGTGTACAAGTAAATTTGACGATGGTCCACAAATGGTTGAAAGTAACGTCCAGTTGTGAAAAAAATAGTGGCAGTGCATAGGATTGGTGTGGTAATGCAGGAAGCTTGTTAAAACACTTTTGCCAGGGCCTACACTTCTGCTCTTAAACTGAAAGCTGGGAGCAAATTTTTTAATTCGTTTCAGGTAAAAGTGAGATGGCAAGTGTGAATTGTGAACAGCTCAAGGAAGAACAGCTGTTGGGCTGGTGTGCACAGTGAGGTCTGTCTGCTGATGAGCAGGAAAAAAATCAAAATCGGAGGGGGGTAAGAACTCCACTTGGTTACTTGAGGGAAGCCCTGCTCCAATCTTTTATGAGGAGGGAGACATGTGATGACTTGGGGAATTTGTACAATTTGAGATTATGAACTCACTGTAGGTATCTTTACCAAACTACAAACTCCATTTTGAAGTGCAGCTTCTTTGTCTTCTCTACAGTCTCTTTGCAACTATGTTGGCCTGAATTTCCAACAGGGGTAGTGCAAAAGGCCTAACAACAGAGAATCATTTAACTTTGAAGATTAGCCAGCTAAATGACAAAGAGAGGGCTACAGCCCAGGGAAAACCAGTGTTTCAAGTCTGAACTCATGGGGGAGGTTGCTTTGGTAATGAAGTCACCTGGCAGGAGTTTGTGATCATCTGAAGAGGCTGAAGGCCTGAAAGGGGGGTCTGAAAGTTATAAAAGGACAGGAGCTATTCTAGTCAAGGGGGCATTTTTCCCCAGCTCAGGATGATGGAGAAGATGAGACAGGGGATCCTGGCTATCTTCCTGAACACAGACAGTCCCCCACAGTTAGGATGTTTGTGGTTTCCTAAATAAGTCATGTTATCTTGTGCTTTTTCATTTAAGTAAATGAGCAATAATGTGTTAGACACCTATGCAAAGTGTCTGTGTGTGCCAAATGCTATACCTACCACATGGCCCCTGAATGAGTTAAACTGTAACCCAGAAGGGGCTCCTCTTTGGAGTGGAATTCTGGGAGAAGGTTAATATAAGCTATGGGAAAATCTGAAGGGTCACTATTGCTAGGCAGCTGGACAATAGGTTCTGGCCCTCTGGAAGACATGCTGGAGAGAAGGTATATACTCCAAAAGTGTGTCTCGGGACCTCAAGATAGGGCAGTGACTACGCTCCATTCAGGCTCTCGAGGCTTAAAACATCCATGCGCTCAGTGGCAGGGTTCCCTAACAGCAGTTTAGTAGGTGGCCATGATGGAGTGCTTGACTGGAACTGTGACATCAGTGTCACAACTCCTCACCAATTTCCATTTGAGATAAGGGAGTCAGGTTGAATTTAGCTGCTCTGCTCTCAATTTTGAATGATATATTCTTGGCTAGAATTACTCATCCTAAAGAATGCTTCTACAATCCTGCAGACAAGTTTGAGTTCTATATCTGAACTCACGCACTTTGAGATACTCACATGAAAGCCCTTATGTAAGCACGTTATCTAACATTATCTTATGTTACATTATTTGTTTTATTAACTAGCTGCCTTTTTCTGAAATTATACAGAAAGACTGCTCTTACTCCTGCTTTGCAAAGTTTGTCAAGTCATTCACAAACTGCATGTATGCCAGCCCATTGAACAGCCACAGACGTGTTGTTAATCAAACAAGCCTTAACATTGTGTGAAAAACTGGCATGGGATGGTTGGCCATACACAGATGGCCTTCTCTCCGTGTTGCCAGTTCAGAAATAAAAGAAAAAATGTGAGCAATAAAACTAGATATTTCCATGGTAAATTTTAACTCAGTGTGTGATAGATTATATTAAATAAGTGTCAAGTGTGTAGCTATTAGGAACCATAAGCAAACAAACACATCTAGGGACATATGCTACACAAATGCCATATGTGGAACTCTCACTATGGGGAGAAATCCTAGTCCCCGTAAGTTAATTGGAAAACTCCCATTGACTTTAATGCAGCCTGGATTTGGCCTCAAATGTATAACATACCACTTAGACTTGTTTACAACATGAGTAAACCATTTTCCATATTAGCATGCACCTAGGCTATAGAAAGCATATGACTGACATTATCAGGAGACTCTAAATAAATATCGGAATGAAATATTTCAAATCAGTTCAAATTCTATCTGTCGTCATACCAGTGCAACCCCCCTGACCTGAATAGAGTTGTACAGGTATGACTAAAATTGACTTTAACCCCAAATTCCCATTTTATAAAACTGAGCATTTTAATAAATAGGTAGGGCCCGGTTCCCTAGATATGGCACCAGGGAAGATGATCCAAGGGCAATCTGTTCCACTGTATTGATTTGTCTAAATTTTAGTATTATAATTTATTGATCATTTGTATATAACATTTGTATATATGTGTACATGGCAGTATATGTATAGGGTTGCACCAAAACATGTACAGACTGGAAACTTTTGGTGGGGTGAATAGCAAAATGCCAGTGGAATGGAGAGAGGAAGAAAAGACTTCACAGAATGTGGTTATAATAAGGCTAAGGTCACTTAGTAGATACATCAGGTCTCATTTTAGTTGCTAGGGTTTGATCGTTTTCTTATAATTACCTTTTTAAAGTATGCATTGCATGAAGGGAATTAATTAGAGGATCATTGTGTGAGGAATTGAGGCTGATAAATGGCACCCACACTCATGAACAGGTGGGGGGATTTGATGGAGCTAGTGGTGAAAGGGGGGACAGTCCCCATAGCAAGGGATGGAGACACTCACCAAGGGACAATAGGCAGCTCCTCCCCCGGGAGTCTAGGAAAAGCTGAGTGATGACTGGCCAGCATTCCCCAGCTCCCAGGATTTAGCCAGTGCAGGGATCATGTGGAGCCTCTTTCAGCTCCGTTCCATCAAAAAGTGTTACTCACCAACTTCCCACAACGGCAGTCCTCAAGGTTCAGAAGAAGGCTGGTAAAGATTCTGGGGCCAATTGCCCAAGGGGCAGAGGGTCTGTCCCACTTGTGGGGGGTATCTGCCTTTTTGTGGGAATCATACCTTTTTCCCCACAGCATGGGTCTTGTGATGCTGGCTGACCAGGTCATGATAGAGCGTATTCAGCTCAATTCACTTGTGTATTAGATCAAAGTGACTGTAAATGTATAAGTGTTTTGTGTGTTTAAACTTCATAAAACTAATAGGACCATTCCATGGATTGTTTTCACTTATCTGTTCCCCTCATAATGTAATAGCAAACATTTACATGGTAAGTACCCTGGTAACTAAATTACCCATCAACAAAATCTGGTGAAATGCTAATGAAGGACTTAAGGACTTTAACAGAAAATGCTAATTTCAAGGCAAGTGGCTATTATGTATATGGTTGGAGGTCAAAAGTCTAAGTGTGTCCCTCACTCAGCATCATCAAAGGAAAAGCCCACATGGGTAAAGACCCCATCAGCTTGCTTTCTGCATAAAGGAGTTATAAATATGAATTCAAGAAATGATCCATTATCTCTGGACTCTTTGGATTCTAACAGGGCAGAATAACTGAACGAGAAAATGTGGACCTCCAGAGTTATTCCGGGTAGCTATGAAAGACTTTTGGAAAACTGGTACTTTATTACATCATTGCCACCATTTGGAGTTACAAACTGTGGTTTACCTGTTATTATATTTTACCTGCTTTAACCTCTCAATAAATCTCATTCTTTTTTCTTAGCTAATAAATCTTTGGTTAGTTTACCATAGAATTGGCTGCCAGCATTGTCTTTGGTGTAAGATCTGGAGTATCAATTGATCTGGGGTAAGTGGCTGGTCTCTTGGGATAGGGAGAAACCTAATGTGGTGTGATTTTTGGTTTAAATAACTTTTTATCACAAAATTGTCTGGGTGGCAAGAGAGACTGGAAAGGCCAAGGGGACTGTCTGTGACTCCATGGTAAGACTAGTATAGTGATCCAGGAGTTCTAATCTAATTATAGAATGTATCACCAGTTTGGGGTGTCTGTCCTTGTATTCTGAGAGTCTGCCCTGCGATAGGCACCCACAATTGTGAGCCACTCTAGACAACATGACATTTCTGCCCACGATTGGAGCAGGAGTCCCCTTAAGGAGGGGGGTTTCCATGCAGATTTCCCGCCGCCTTCACTGCTCAAGGTGCGGGAGGCCAGGAGCCTCATGAGGAAGCCACGGGGGTCCTGGGGACCCGACACAGTGTAGTCCTGGTCAAGGCTAGAAAGAAAGTAAATACAGGGGTCAACAAGATATTCCTGGAGAAAAGGGGTTCAGTGATACAGCATAGGGACATACATTACGATTGGCCAGAAGTTTTCAGGGATGATGGTGTATATGCATCAGATGGAGGTGCTGATATATGGTGACAGCATGTGCAGGCATGGATTGGGCCAGGCGGTGTGGTTGGGTGGGGAGTGACTGGCGCTCCTGGTGGCTAATTTCCAGTGCGGTTAAGAGAATAAAATAAATGGTTCTCAGAGGTGAAAGACCTGGGATTTTGGTGATGGGCCTTAGGCTCATGTGATGGAGTGAGACCTTGTGGTCTTTGCAGGCTGAGGTCAGACCTTGTCATCCTTGAGGGTTGAGGTCCCTACCCTGCTGCACCCACTTCTCGCATTGTGGAGGAGGATGCGAGGACTCAGAGAAAGCTGAGCCCTGGGGGGCAGGCCGAGGAGAGCTTACCCTATGTTATGTGTTATACAGTAAGGAACCCTGTAACCCTGGCTCTAGTTATGGGTTATATGGTAAGGAGCCCTGAAACCCCTGCACTGGAACTAATTAAATGCCTGGTATAGGAGAGTATGGGTATTGAATGAGTAACACCCTTCCCCTCCCCTGTATTAAAGTTTAATAAAAGTTACTACTTAATTCCATGCAGGTGTCTGTCCTCATTTTGCCACTGTGTTCACATCAGTAGGTTTTGAGGAGAAATATGAAGGAGGAGAGAGAAGTTGCCTGTACATTTGAACTCCTGCTCTGTGAGATACTTACTGAAAGTCATTAGATAAGTGCATGCTATAAATATTATGTTACATTATTATTATTTATTTTGGTAACTAGATCAGGGAAAACATTCCACCTATAGGGGCAGCGTGGGTGTTATTTATGGGAGAAGTAAACAAGGGGGACATACAGGGAGTGGAAATAGGGGAGCAATAGTTTCAAATAGGAGCGTGGCCAGTGACCTATGATAAGCTGTAGTGAGAGACAGAGCTTAACAGAACCTAGAAAACAAGGACAAGGAGTGTGAAACTGTTGCAGATGGGGATGTGAAACCAGTTCATGAGCTCTTAAAGAGGAATGATGTAGTCAGAGTACTAGGGTAGGAAAATTAGTTTGGCAGCAGTATTTTGGATTGCCTGGAAGGGACTGAGTTTGCTGTTGGGAGACTAGAGTGAAGGAGATGACAGTAGTCCATGGTGTCTAGTTGCTGTGTAGACATGCCCTGAGATAAGGCTTTTAATCTATTCTATATTTTGCCTTTCTTCCTCTTCCTACAAAAGACCTAAACCTGTGAGGTGCTGAGCACTTTGAGCACCTAATGAATGGTCAATAGGACCATTGGCACCTTGCAGAATCAGCTTGAAAGAGAATTCGCTGAAGTCTTGTTTGGCCTGATTCTCTTATCTCACCACTCCCACCCTTACCAGTCAAATCTGGTTGTTTTTCTGAATCATGTAACCTAACCAGTGCTCTGACCATTTCTTACCCTTTGATTTCATGTCCAAACCTGGGGACCACTTTCTAAAATGGCTTCCACTGAACACTTGAAAATTACTGGTACTGTGCATTTCACTGTAAGGTGTAAGAACACCAAGTGGTTACCAAATGGTGACTTGCTGTAATGTGAAACATACGGTACCTTGTGATTTCCGTCCTTGTCAGCAAAATGCCTTGGATATCAAAAGGTGGAGGAACTGAACCCCCTGTTCTGAAAGGTGCTGTTCTGAGTGAACACTGGTGTGATAAACGAAGGGGGGGAGGGTATAGCTCCCTTTTGTGGACACCCAGCCAGCCAGTTAGCTATAAAGTCCCTCTTGGTGGCCGTTCTCTGTTTGCTTTACCTGAAAAGGGTTAAAAAGTCCCCCAGGTAAAGGAAAGGGAGTATGCACCTGACCAAAAGAGCCAATGGGAGGGCTAGAACCTTTTAGAAATGGGGGGAAAAAACTTCCCCTTTCTCTCGGTTGTTGTTCTCCGGGAAAGAGGGGAACAGGGAGCAATTATGCTATGAGAAGTTTTAAGCCAGATATGATCATCAGATCATACCTAGAATTACTTATTTGGAACCCCCAAATATGTAAGTAGATCAGGAATATTTAGAAAGATGTGATTTATTTATTTTTATTTATAACAGATTTATTTCTGTTTATTTCTTATGGCTAGTGGACTCCTCTGTGCCAATCCCAAATACTTTCATTTTGCTGTAACCTTTAAGCTGGACCTCAAGAAGGTTATTCTTGGTATTAGGCTTTTGCTAGATTTAAAACACCCAATTACAAAAATTAAAGTTCCAGATGTATTTTCTTTCTTTTTTTTTAAATAAAATTTACCTTTTTAAAAACAGGATTGGATTTTTGGTGTCCTGAGAGGCTCGTGCATATGTTGTTTAATTAGCTGGTGGTAACAGCTAATTTCCTTTGTTTTCTTTCTCAGCTCTTCCCCAAAGGAGGGGTGAAAGGGCTTGAGGATACCCCACAGGAAGGAATTCCCAAGTGCACCTTCCTGGGTTCCAAAAAAAGGGTTTTGCATTTGGGTGGTGGCAGCGTTTACCAAGCCAAGGTCAGAGAAAATCTGTGACCTTGGGAGTTTAATACAAGCCTGGATTGGCAAATATTAATTTTTAAAATGTGCCAGAGTGGGGAATCTCCCTTGACAACTGGATAGTAGCACTTAGGCTGATTTCAAAAGTAAATTTTGAGCTGGTACAAAATGCCAGATTGACAAAATGAGACACCAAAGTGCTCACCTTATGCTGGATGCAAATCACTTCAGTGAAATTAATGAAACCAGCTGAATTTTTCTTTCGTTCTTCATTATCCTAGACAGAAGGGGGCATAAGAGAAGCAATAGAAGATACAAAATGAGTGGGGAAAGGAATTGGGACAGGTTGAAGAGCCCTCAAACAAGAAAGTGGAAGAAGCAACAGAAGGGAGAAGAAAGTCTATAACATGGCTTCACACACTATTTTATGTAATGTAAGTCATACAATACACTTCTCAGAAAGTTCGTTTGATTTAGAAAAATGGCTTTAATCTAGATTTTTCCGCCATTTGGCCAACTCTTGGCTGTCATTCTGCATGCCTGGCATGTGTAGCCCATACACGACGATTCATGGAAGGCAATAGGAGTACACACATGAACAAGCTCTGCTTGCATAAATTAGGGCTGCAGGACTGGGCCTAGACATGTCAGTATTTTACAAAACTGAATTGCTTTCTTCCACAAATGCAATATATAAATGCAGACACAAATAAATATACCTAATCTAAAGAATACTTTAAAGTAGATCAGCTAAAATTCTTTATCTCCGTTGTTTCTGTATTTGTGATATGTTGGGAAAATGCAGTGTTAATAGACCTCTAACTCAGCTTCTTGTATCATTCCTTCTGTAAAAATCTTGTAATATTGGCTGAATCTCAAGACTTGCAAGGTGTTTTTTTCTGCACTTACACATCTGTTATATATGCAGGTATCTGTGTGCTACTGTAGCACTTTTAGAGATATTTTGGCAGGTGAGCACAGATGGGAGGGTGGGGAAACCATGATTTTAAATGAACGGAGAAAATGCTGACAGTATCTAACATATATTTTAGATTCTTCTTCCAATATTTAAAAACAAAGCTGGATTAAAGCATAGAAAGCAACCTTGAAAAAAATAGACTTCTCTGATCACCAGCACACATGTTCATAGATTCATACAATTTAAGGCCAGATCATCTAGTTAGGGCATTAGCCTTTTTGCTACAGCATGACACTGGCAGGTCATGTTCAGTTGCTTGTCCACTACGATCCCTAAATCCTTTTCTGAATCACTGCTTTCCAGGAGATAGCCCTCCATTCTGTACATATGGCCTGCATTCCTTGTTCCTAAATATATAATTTTGCATTTGGCTCTATTAAAACTCATTTTGTTTGAATGGGTCCAGGTTGCCAAGTGATCCAGAGTACTCTGTATGACTGCTTGTCCTTCACATTATTTATTGTTATTTTGATTCACATTTTTCTGACTAATTTTTTCCTCTCAGTTGATTTCACTCATATCTTTCTCCAGCTTTCGGAAATTAGCCCTTTTGAAGTGCCAAGTGTATATATTACTGGTTGGGTCTGTCCTTTGTTTACCCATATTGTACATAATCCGGTCATGATCACTGATCCCAAGGCAAGTCCAGTCCGGTGAGTATTTCATCTTTATCCAGCATAATGAAGTCCAAAATAGTTACTTCGTGTTGGATGCACTATCTCTTGTGTTACAAAATTAATAGAAACTCGAACGATGTTTTACTACTGGTTGCATGAGGCCACCAGCACGTCTCCTAAATTGAAGTCTCCATGTAAAAACATATTTTTTTCTTTCCACACATCTTAGTCAGGCGCTTAAGGAGGTCTCTTTTTCTGATCATCCTGATCTCTGGTTTCATTCAGTGGTCTGTAACATCCCACACCAGCACCCCCTCCTATTAGTTAGCTTATTGATCCATATGCATTAAGACCCTGTGGTTCAGAGTTATCAATGCATCTAAAAAAAGCAGTGGTGTCTCTCCTATACAGTACTACCCCTCCCAACCTCTTTTACCCATTCTATCCTTCCTAAACTGGTTATAACCAATGCCTGTAACATTTCAGTCATGTCAGTTGTCCCACCTGGTTCCAGTAAGGCCAGTTATATCAAATTTCTTCTCATCAATGAGAATTCCCATTCCTCTTGCTTGTTACCCAGCCTTGAAATAAAAGCAATTAAAATATTCTTCTCTCCACATTCTTCACATTCACTTGTTGATTTGCTGGAGGAAAATATCCCATTTTTTCCTTTGACAAAGGGCCTGATAGAAATCCCACTGAGGACAGTGGGAGTCTTTCCATTGGTTTCAATTGGCTCTATCTAGATCAGGCCCAAAATGAATAGTCTACAAGTATTCACAAAAAGAAAAGGAGTACTAGTGGCACCTTAGAGACTAACCAATTTATTTGAACATAAGCTTTCGTGAGCTACAGCTCCCTTCATCAGATGCATTCAGTGGAAAATACAGTGAGGAGATTTATATACACACACAACATGAAACAATGGGTGTTATCATACACACTGTAACAAGAGTGATCAGGAAAGGTGAGCTATTACCAGCAGGAGAGTGGGGGGGAGTGGGGAACCTTTTGTAGTGATAATCAAGGTGGGCCATTTCCAGCAGTTAACAGGGATGTCCGAGGAGCAGTGGGGGTGGGGGGGAAATAAACCTGGGGAAATAGTTTTACTTTGTGTAATGACCCATCCACTCCCAGTCTCTATTCAAGCCTAAGTTAATTGTATCCAGTTTGCAAATTAATTCCAATTCAGCAGTCTCTCGTTGGAGTCTGTTTTTGAAGTCTTTTTGTTGTAATATTGCGACCTTTAGGTCTGAAATCGAGTGACCAGAGAGATTGAAGTCTTCTCTGACTGGTTTATGACAAAGCAAGTTCATATTGTATCTGTGTTGGTTTTTAAGCATTCTCTTAATCTTCAGCATTTCGTTTCATTGTCATTAATAAAGTTAAACTCTTGCAGACCTTTGACTTCCTCCACCCCTGTTCTTCTTTCTTTCTCGGGGCTTGAACCAGCAGAAAATAGTTGTCTTGTCGCCAACAGCAGGGCAGATCATGCATGTCAGCCCTGGAGAGGATGAGATTGCTGGGGAAACCAAAAAAGCTTTTCAGATAGGCATACCCTTTGAGAAGAGAGCTACTGTGGAAAGCCTGATTCTCGCTGCTAGAGAATGAACTTCAAAAGTTTTGGGTGTTTGGTTTGGCTCAGAATATGAGCCTTAAATATAAGGCGTAACCCTATAGCTATGAAGCCCAGCAAATCTCTGCAGCTTCCATTAGACAGAAGGTTACAGAGGCTGTTTTCTCTGCATTAAGACATCACAGATCTCATTCTAAGATCCCATTTCTTTCTAGTTTTTTCTTTAGTGAAGACAGATCAAATAGCAATAAGCTTAAAACCCAAAAAACTTACACACACCTTATTTCTGCTCTTCCTCTGATGAAATTCTGTAGCTCTCCACCCACTCTGGATATACTGAAGGGAACAAATAGAATCCTGTGAAGTTGAGAATGAGAACTGCCCTGGTCTTATTTTGAACCCTTGTGATTTTTATGATATGTCTGGGAAGAAAGCAGTGGAATTAGGCAAGTTGGAAAGACTGGGGAAGGGTGCACTGCAGTATAACACCATGGGAAATAAATATAAACACTCCAATATCTCTTGGCTTGAAATGCTTTTTGATTTTTATAGAACTGTATAAATAAATAGTGTTCAGAAGTGTTATGGGTGCTAGGCAACTTGGAGATTAGTGTCAAAAAATTCAGTTCGGGGACAGTGGTTCATTTTGAGGCTAGCCAGTGAATGATATTTTTATATAAATATTAAACAACTGTTTCTTAATTTGGGCTTTTGGAAGACAGTAAGTTTGTCTCTCTGTGTGTTTAAGGGGGGAGCTGTTTTTAATTTGAGCTGTTTCACTTGAGCTATATTCTGGGCAGTTACTAATATCATACAGGCAGGGAACAGGACCTTCTCTTCCAAATCCCTCACCCCCACACAAATCAAAAAAATTACATGGGTTCAAAATAATGCTGTGGTATGATCCAGTGATCTCATTCCCAATTCTACAGGATTCTTTTAGATTTATATCCGCTTATGGCTCCTTTGTACGGCCAGGGTGTAAATAAATATTTGTCCCTCTTGTTCGTTCATTTTCTCTTTGTAAATAAAGGGGCAGCTACCAGCTATTTGAATTCAGACACTGAAAAATACCAGCTATTAATTCCATAATCACTCCTTCATAGGCCATTGTGGATAGTAATGATGTCATTTTAAACCTATGTTATCTACATGATAAACTAACAATTACATGATTGGAAAACGTTTAGACCCTGATGAAGTATGCAATAGGCCACAAGACCGGTCTGTCATGTGTTTATGTAGTTAGACCTCATGCTGTTCCTAACAAAAGCCATCCAAAAGAAGTGTGTATTGTGCATGGGCACAACATGATTTTTAAGCTTACATGCCTCAGCTTCCCCTTAACATTTTTAAATAATCAAAGGGTATTCGATTGTGTTGAAGATTATTTTCATGTTCTATTTAGTAAGCCGGGCTCTCCTCTCACTTCTGCTAGATTTACACCAGTGTAACTCCAACTTCAGTGGAGTCACCCCTGATTTATGCCAGCACGAGATGAGAATCAGGCTCAGCTTTAAATCTAAGCCATTTTTACAGGCAGAAATGTGTCTACAATGGGTGGGCGGCATGTTTTTGTTGTAAGTCAGGGCATTATCTTTCAAAAATTCAATGGCAGCCAATAGATAGATTGCTCTTAATTTTGAAAAATAAATAAAATAAATTGTTAAGTAAGAAAAATTATTCACAGGTTGATTTTTTTTTTCACTTGTACAAAGTAGAGCTGCATGAAATTTACCATATGAAATCCCCTGGGTTGGCTTGCAGGCAAAGTCCCAAACAAATTCCCCCCAAAAATCAACTTTTTATGATGGCACTGAATTTGGTGAAGGGGCAGACATGGAGGGTATCAGTGAGTGTGATAGTAATGAGGTGACACAAATAGATAAGTTACAGAGGAAGCACCAGCTGCTTGTTTGTGAAACATCCAGGGGAAGGGATGAGTTTCAGAACAATTTCACCTTCCTTGTCCAACCTCAAGAATAGAGCAAAGATGGAGAATCCTCAGCCTTTCAGGAGGAGAGCTGTCCGGAGAGAAGGGGGCTTGACAGTTTATGGATTATAGAATAATTGAATTGAGTTTTACTTTTATTTAGGCCTTTTTGGTATTTATCATCAGGGTATCTGACCACCACACAAACAATACCTCCTAATCTGCATAGATATCATTTCTATTTGACAGGCAGGAAAACTGAGCCACAGAGAAGTGGTCCAGGAAGAAACCCAGTTCACTGCGTTACCACAGGGGTGGGCAAACTTTTTGGCCCAAGGGCCACATCTGGAAATAGAAATTGTATGGTGGGCCATGAATGCTCCCAAAACTGGGGTTGGGGTGTGGGAGGGGGTGAGGGCTCTGGTTCGGGGTGTGGGCTCCGGGGTGGGGCCATAAATGAGGAGTTCAGGGTGTGGGAGGGGGAGCTGGGGTGGGGGAGTGGGGCCTGGGAGGGCAGAGAGGGCTCCAGCTGGGGGTGCGGGCTTTGGGGTGGAGCTGGGGATGAGGAGTTTGGGGTGTAGGAGGGTGCTTAGGCTGGGACTGAGGGGTTCGGAGGGTGGGAGGGGATCAGGGATGAGGCAGGGGGGTGTGGGGGGGAGAGGCTCAGGGGTGCAAGCTTTGGGTGGTGCTTACCTCAAGCAGCTCCTGGAAGCAGCAGTATGTCCCTTCTCCGGCTCCTACGCAGAGGTGCGACCAGGCAGTTCTGCACACTGCCCCGTCTGCAGGCACCGCCCCTGCAGCTCCCATTGGCTGTGGTTCCTGGCCAATGGGAGCTGCAGGGGAAGTACTTGAGGCAGGGGCAGTGTGCAGAGTGGAGGTCTCTGGCTGCCCCTACGTGTAGGAGCTGGGGGCGGCCATGCCGCTGCTTCCGGGAGCCGCGTGGAGCAGCCCCCGCCCCCGCTCCCGCTCCTGCTCCAGGGCTAGAGTGCTGGAGCAGGGCAAGCCCCGGCCCGCAGGCCGTAGTTTGCCCACCCCTGCCTTACCTCTTGGTTTGAGGTAAACTAAAACTGAAAAGTTGCAAAACCACATAGGGACAAATCTAAGAAAGGAAATGAGCCAGGAAGTTTCACAGAACTTTACTGTGAACTTCTGAGAAAGATAAGGTACTTCTACACTGAAATTAAACACCAGTAGCTGGCCTGGGTCAGCTGACTGGGGCTCAGGCTGAGTGCCTGCAAAATTGCAGGCTCTGCAATCCCATGGGGGAGAAGGGTCCCAGATCTCAGGTTCCAGTCCAAACCTGAGCATCTACATTGCAATTTTACTGCTCAGCAGCCTGAGCCCTGTGAGCCTGAGTGAGCTGACCCAGACCAGCTGCAGGTATTTAACTGCAGTGTAGATGTATCCTTAGCTTATACCAGAGACAACTTTAATCACAACTTGGGGATCTGTCTCAAGGTGAATGGGACCATTAAGAAGGGTTCAAGTCCTATTTCTGCCTGGTTTCTTCTCAGATCAAGGGAATTCTGGGACTTGTAGTCCCCAGGAAGGACCAGGCGATTGGAGGCTGCAAAAGGCCTGCTGGGAAAAGGGAAGCGGGAAATAAAAGGCAGCTCCTGTGCCTCAGTGGGAGGAGCAATAAGAGCAGCATGGGTTGGTACACATCCATAATCTGGGCCTGGCTAAGAATCACTGTGGGGGTGTGCTGAGAGGCAATTGAAGATGGGTCAGGCTGAAAGTTCAAAGGAAAGGGCTAGTGAGAAGGCTTGAGAGGAATCAGGCAATCATAGGAAGTGGTCCTGGAGGAAAGTCAAGCAGGGTGGTTTTGAGTGGAGCAACAATTGCTTCATGATCTCGCATCCTGGGAATGGAAGCACTGTAGCAGGAAGATGACCTTACGATGCTATCTAAAGATAGTGCAGGAACCGTTACAACCTATGTGAAGGGAGTAGAGCATGCTGTGGTCTAGGGAGGTGACGCTTCCCTGAACTGAGGGGAGCAGATTTGTGTTGTTTTTGTCTGGAATTCTTGTTTACGCTGAGAAGGAAGGTCTTTCCATGGCTGCAGAGCACACCCTACCTAATAACAAGGGGAGCCTGAGGCATGGGTGTGTCCAGACATCCAGAGGGAGACTGCTGACCAGTGGGAAACTGAGGCAGTGGTTCTGCTTGTGTCAATTTGTGCTGCGCTGATGTAATCAAATTCAGCGTTTAAAAAGTGTTTCTGTATCTACCCAAATGGACTCAACTAGAATAGAAATTCTTTTTTCTCTTCTTTTTGCTGGTCTATCTTTTGGGGTTACAAATTAAGGGATGTCTGAGGGAAGAAGGAAGATCTGATGAATTACAGTTCAGTCCTCCCCCCCCATACTACTTCTGAGCCTGGTTTTCAATGTCAAGTCAATCTTAATTTACTCAGGCCCTGTGCCAGTGTTAATGACTCTCTTTCCTGGAGTCCCAGATGAGTGGGTGAATGAACATACACACCCTTACTATGCTAAAGGTAGTAAGCTCTTATTCTAACGCTACATGCTTTTCCAGACTCAAATCAGGTGCATTCACATAATTTTAATGGACTTTTATCTTGTTTCCTCCATTTTAATAGTACTATCAATTGTCCTGGTAATTACTCTGACAGTATATCATTCTGAATGTAGATCGTTCTGCTTCAATGTCAGTGAAAACACACATCCTCCAAATCACTGGAATTTTCACTAACTGATCTGCAGTGAATATATGTATGGCATATTCCTCACTTTGGATATGATTAAGCTATTTCCCTTTTGTGCTAGAAATGGGCCACCCTCCTACCATTCACATTTGTGAGTTCATAAACTGTAAGAAGAAGTTTGCACATTGAGTGTGAACATCTGGTTTTCCCCATTCTGCTGCAGATCTACAGTTGGGAAAATAATCAACTGAACTGCTAGTGATTTCTGAAATAAAAATGTTTTCTAGGCTATGGTTTTAAACTTTGGATAGAAGTCTGGAACCAGCATTTATGGTTTGTTAGTTTATTACATATTTTGTCTAATTAGAAGCACATTGTGTAAGCATACAAAGAAAAGCTGTAATAATTTTGTAATAAATTAAACTGTTTATCTTAATAGGCCCTGCTCTAAACATTTAACTTTTTCAAACACTAATCATTCATCACTAACTAGCCCAGATGTCACCAGGCAATTTGGACACATCCAAACAGCTGAAAATACTGATTTGCCAGTTAATCCCTTGTTCCTAGGACTTCTAGTAGCTGTTTCCAGTAACAACATGGTAGTTCAGGTGTGGCCTGTATTTTCCCTAGCAGCTGCTAATGCTGGGAAGTATAATATTGTCTATGAAAAATATCAGTGAACTAATTACATTGTGGATAATCTTTTCTGTGAGCTAATTTCAGCATGGTTTGTGCAAACAAATTTGTGTGCCAGATCATCCCATAAGGCTTTACGTACAGTAAGGGCCACATGCAGACCTTTGCTGTGCAATTCCCACCTCCTCAGGGCCCCACGGATGGCTTTCTGAGAGTGCAGATTCCTTATTTGGGTGGGAGGAGGAGGAGTGTTGGCCAGGAGTAGGACCAGAAGGATGAACACCTTCTCCCCACCAAACCTATGAGGAACAGTTAGGAAAATAAATACATTCTATATTCTGGACAGTTACTGGCACTGTGGAAACTGCCAGAGTAAATAGATGATTCCTGGGGTAACCCACAGCTGGGCTGATTTTGGCAGTACATTGCATTGGAGTCATGCAGACAGGTAGCTAGTGGTGGTAGGGGGTGGAAACACAAGACCTCTAGCAGAAACCTAAAATCTGCATGGAATCTTGGGGATTTCTCACATTTGCAACCCTCTGCTGTTCCACAGGGGGAATCTTCACCCCCAAATGATATATCTGGGGCAAACTCAGCAAGGGCAGAAGGGAGTCCTCACAATTGTCCTGCTTCCTGTTCACCATCTGTTGTCATAAAGAAGGCAGTGATCTCACTCAGTGATAAGCAATTATTATTCATAGAGCTCAGCTTATACTGCACTTCCCATCCTGAGAATTTCTACTCATCAATTAAATGGACTGACCATTGCACTGAAAGAATGTGGTAGATGTTCTTTGCCAGCTACCCAACAAAAAAGGAAAGTGAAGAACATTTCCTCCATTTGCAGTTACAGGCTGAATTCTTTCCTTAGGTAGGCAGAATGCAATTAGTCAAATTGGAGTTTTCCAGGACACCAAGGTAAACACCCTTATCCTTGAAAAAAAATGTATGACCAGAAGGAATTAGTGTTTTGGTTCCAGGCCTTAGCTGAAAGATAGCATCTCCAGAAATATAAAATTTCTCAGTACCATCCTAGGTGATGGGTCAGTACTGAATTAAATGCATGCACGCAAAAATTCATTTTGTTATCAAATTAGTCACATCATAACTCATCCTAAGATTACAGCATCAAATGGGGCTTTCTTTCTGTAAATGTGGACAGAATTTGACATGACATTATTTAAGTTTCTGCTATACTTCACTAAATAGCTTATAACTTCCCTTAGGCTACACTGATTTCATTTTACATTGTCTTTTTTTCCCCTCCTGCATTGTCCCTCTAGTGAAATCCAACCACTAAGGAAGACAAATAGAACAGGTGAATCTATATTTGACATTCACCTATATCTCTGTCACTGGACCCCTCACTTGTGGAGTCCAACAATGATCAATTATGTCTCTGGTCCCAGTCAACATCTACAAGCAGCCCCTAGGAGAACGGATAAGATGACACGAATCATTAATATGAATGTGACACACAGCTCTACTGAAACACCACTCCATACTGCCATAGCACTATTACCAAGATGGTTCAATGCTTGAATGAAATCAGCTCATGGATCAAATACAGCTGGTTGAAACCGAATCTGAGAAAGTCAGAGGTGATGCTGGTGGGCAAATAAGCACTTAGAGGAGTTTGCAGCAATCGTGCCATCTCCTTTGATTAAAGGTACACACCCACAAATGGTCAATTCAGTCCATAGTTTAGGAGTCCTGCTGGATTCCTTGCTGATGTTGTCTCACATAGTAATATCCACAGGTAATGCTTTCTACCATCTCCAGTTGGCTAGAAGACTCCATCCCATCCTGGCAGATGATAATTTGGTTTCAATTGTATGTGTCTTCATCACCACCCAGCTGAACTAACACAATATACCTGGGCATGAAGCCATCAGCCCTTAGGAAGCAGCACCTAACCTAGAATGCTGCAGCACATCTCCTCTAGAACACAGGCTACTGAGAACACCTTAAGTCTGTCCTCCACACACTACATTGGTTTCCCATAGAATACTGAGTTAAGTTCAAGGTCACAGTACTTATCTTCAAAGTATTAAATAGCCTGGGCCCAAGAGATCTAAAAAAGCATCAAAACCTCTGAGATAAGGTCTTAGGGTGACGGCTTTATACTCCATGTACATAAATAGATACACTAAAAAAACAACCTACCAGTACAATACACTACACTTGTACTGCATCCTCAGTTGTCCCCTTGAGGCAAGAAGGAGATAATGAACAACATGTAACAAATGTTAGTCATATCACTTAATACACTGCAGGAAGGCACTCAAGATACTATGGTGATAAAGGCAATGTAAGAACCTGAATATGCTGTCTTATTGAAAATGCACCTCAAAAAAAAGAAGCTGAGGTAAGTTACTATCTTCATTAATTTTCCCATCGGCCAATAAAGCAAACATTCTTCTTGTTTATAACAGCTGCTGTGGAGTATGTGTGAGGGATGGAGGTGTGAATACCACAGACTGTAAATGAGAATCCGGTCAGAAGCTTTGCAATTACAGTTCTAATAATTTCCCAGTATATATCAGTGATCACTCCTTCCTATTCCTCCCCCTTTTGTTCCTCCCAAACCACCTTTCTAACTGGTCCCTTTGTATTCTTCTTCCACTCTTGTCTTTGTATCTTCTTCCATATGCCCCTTCTGTTTGGAATTCCATCCCCTCCTACATAATTTCCTTCAAATCCCTCCTTAAAACATAGTTCTTCCCTCAGGGTTTTCAGTGATAAGTCAGAGGGCTTGGGAGGGTGTCAATGAGGGCAGAATATGGTTGAGGATAAGTAACCTACACAAGTTATCAGTTACTGTAGATATGACAAAAAAAAATTAGGTGAAACTATTTTGTCAGTGGGGACTAGGCTCATTCCACTGCACGTGTCAATCTTGTCATGTGAAGATAAAAATATATAACTGTATGTTCAAGGAATTTTCAGTCCCATGCAGCTGAACACAGATTTCCAGTGCAGCGGAAATAGAGTCCTTCAGAGGTTTTCAGTGTTGACATCTTGCCACAGACTCACAAAATCAACATTTTCGGTCTCATTCAAGTAACTTCTGTTCGATTTCAGCTGGAGCACCAGCTTTTCTTGTAGCTCTGGCTCTGTGACAAAACCTTTTCTTTACTAATAATATGAATGTGGGGTGGAGGGCTGTGTTTGGAATGGTTTGTGCCTCATCAAGTAAGAAAACACCACTAACAAAAATACCATCTCAGAATGATTTGGGTGTCAGCACAGCCATATGTACTGTATAATGTCACAGACTAATGGGAGGGAGAGTCTTAGCTAATGCTAATGGACTACAGGAAACCCTTTTAAAGAGGGGGTATGGAGCAGTAGGTGCTACTGCAGGCTATTTCTAATGAAAGGAAAATATGCAAACCCTTCCACAGCTATTTCCTTTGGTACATCTGCCCCTATGGCACCTAGACTGGAGCATCTGCACAACCTCTCCTGCTTTTTCGAGCAAGATTACAGCATTTGCTGTGAGAATTGTCTCATTCTCCTGCAGTACAAAAAAATTCATCTTCATTCAGCGCAGTTATTTCTATTGAACATTATAAATGCCTAGATAGGTTAAACAGATAAACATGCAAAGAAATGCTATCAGCATGGTACACAGTATAATGAATAATTAAGTCATGCAGTTTCTTCTGTAACATCCACTGTCATATTGCAAATTGAAATGTGGCACATATAATAATAATAATAATAATGGACCTGAGCCATCTTTTACTTTATTCAGCACTTTTTAATTTGAGGTATCCCAAAATGTTTTACAAACTATAGATAGAAGAATCACTTTATTTGCTATTGAACTTTTGCATCCCAACCCAAACGTGACTGCGAGTCCTTAAGGGTGCCCAGCAACAGTTGGGACAGGGAGTAAAAAGAATATCATGCGACTAACACAGCAGGAACCAGTCTACACAAGAAGTGGAATTTTCCCACAACATGGGTTAACTTAACACCCTACTCTTCACCATAGGATCATTAATAGAAGCTAGAGAAAATATTTAGTCTTCCCACTAATATCAGACTTTAGAAAATCGCTTCGCTAATGCCTTATCTTTTCTATTTGCTAAGGATGGCAGTACCTGCATAGACTTCAATGGGACAAACATCAGCCCCTGAGTGAGAACTATAAAGGGAAAACATCTTAACTGTGTCCTGGCAGTTTATAGACAAGGACATACACCTCCTACGAAAAATTCAGCTGTACCTTATTTTCCAAAGTGTATCCATTCTTCAGAATTCAAGCTAAATTAAAGGAAATTATATCCAGGAGGCTAAGGCGGCCCACCTGCAGCCTCACCACATGACAGAGCTACAGGCAGCTCCAGAGCCACCAACTGAATTGCTTAAGGAATCTGTAGAAAAACCAGATGCCGCCTCATGAAATATATGTCTTTGCCATTTAGGCACCCGAGGCCTCCCTGTGCTTGAGGAGGAAATGTAATTCATGCTAGAGCCAGTACACCTGCAACATCCCTCACTGTCTTTTTAAAATGTATTATTAAAAAAATCATTGCTAGATCTGGAAAGAGAGGTGCCGAGGTGAATACATGAACTCAATTAAAGACTAAAGAACAAATAGAAAGGTAAACTTCTCTCTTGAGTTGCTGCTGTCATTTTGCAATGAGCAGTAAAGTAGAAGGCCAGTGGAGATGATCAGTTTCTCCCAAAGAGTATAAGTAAGAGAGTTCAAGGAGCAGCTTGTAACCAGAAGTTCTGGTTTTTTTGTCTGTTTATGTAGTATTGATTCTATGTATCGCTATTGTACTGCAAAAATCCCTGTCACCAGTGGACTTTATTCTGCCTGACACAGATACATATCACACCTCTCTTTATTTTGAAGCTTACAGATTGGCAAGAAGGTCAGTCTTTGGCCAGTAGAGCACTTTATTTTTGTGTGTGTTTTTTTACCACATGTAGCTGCTCACAAGTATCCATTTAATGAACAAGTTTTCCTTATTTGTAGCTGTAAATAACTCATTTGTGTTGGGATAATTCCTAAATCCCTATCAGACTAGAGATAAGCACAATCCAAAACTTCAGGGGAAATCTGAACCTAGATCCAAATTTGAATTCTGAAAATGACCCTGCATATGTAATGGCCCAAACCAACCCCCATGATCTACACAGGGGTGCTCAAAATCTAGATCCGAAAGACATTAGACTTGTACAGCATTCTACTAGTAAATGTTTCATGGCTACCATCCAACGCCCTTCGTTCACACTTCAGGTGTTTCCTTGTATAGTCTCGCATACCACATTTCTGTGATCTGTATATATGTCAAAGGGTCTCGGATTGTGCTCATGCCACTTATACTTAAATTATCTCACTTCTTTCTTGACTTCTTCCTCTCAGGTTATATACTTACAGGGTTGACTCTGAATCATTTCCACATTTTTTGTGAACAGATACATGCATTTTGCAGAAGAAATATAGAAGCTACGCTCTGAAAATGTGGTCCCAGAAAACCCAAGCTGTTAGCATCCTAGGACCCACCAATGCTATCCTTAAAGCCCTCTACCAGCTGAACTCCCATGGAATAACTCGTGGTGAATAGTGCCTCTCTTTATGTTTGAAAATTGCCCACGAGTTTATGATTTTCTTGAACTTCTTTTGATTATTCAAAATTATTTGCCAAATCATACTTGATCTGGAGATCATGCACAAGGAGTTAGTTGTATTTAAAATTTGAATTGTGCTGATTTGTTTTGGAGACATAACTCACATGGTGATTCTGTTCCCTTACTTGATGAGATTCTGGTGTGAGTGTTTATGTTTATGAATTCAAAATACTGTTTCTTTTACCATTTGCCAATATTTGCCAGAACTCTCTCTGTGTGAATATTCCTGCCAGGAAAACAAAATGCCAAAAGAATTTTCAAAACACAGATATAACAAGATGTAAGATTTATTCCAAAATGTTTCTCTAAGTAGCTTAGAAAAGACTTTAGTCCAGTGGGAAGTTGTAAAGTTGCAAAAGGAAATTGAAATGAATTGAGAGCATATGAAAATATGTAAAATGCTCCCTTAATGCATTTTACGAGGGAGAAAATTATAAATATTCCATCTGACATTCATTGTGTTGTATCTGATATCCTGGATTACTTCAGGATCAGAGGCCAAGGAATGGAGTTAGGGCATATGGAAGCCAACATATCTTCAGGAACAGATGGGATATATCTCTGAGAATAGAGCAGATAGTTGCAGGCAAGCTTCACTTCCTGTGTATATATAAGACGTTCTCTACAGTGATTGTCTTTAGTGTGGGTACATTTGCTCTGTTCTTCTAACACTTTTGCATCCCATTTGCTCCTGGTGACATATTGACTCTGAAAGATAAGCCAGAAAAACAGAAACAAGTGTTCATATCATTATTCACAAATAGAGATGACAGCACATTGGCCCCAGAAACTTGCTGTGTAACCACAATAGTATTTTGACAGTCAATTAACCAGGTGTCCTTAACCTCCAACTGAAACATTTTAAATCCATATCAATAATTAATTACGATAAGATTATACTAAAAGTGTGGTTCTAAATATGGTAGGATATCATGCATCTCCTTTGATACCCTCTCAACTATTTCTCATCTCCTGTGAAACTTTACATATTAAAAACTCCAATCAATCATTCTTAAATCTGTCTCTCATGTTCATTTATATCCTACTCAGTGTTTTGACAGCATGTTGTACTAACTCACAATGGCAAGGTGCTGTATTAACTGATAGCTCATCAATTAAATTGTGTTAACTCATGACTCCAAAGCAATCCAAAGCAATGAGGACAATATTTGTATGACCTAGACAGATCGAATGTGATGTGGTTTTGTAATGCTGTGGGCCCAAACCTGTTTCCTTTAAAAGTCAATGAGAGTCTGGTGATTGACTTCAACTGGGAACTGGATCAGCCTAAACTACTCTGATAGGGGACTGCATAGTGATGTGTGGAGACACTGCACATACATGCAGGGAAGCTTATCTACCATCCCTGAACCCTGCCCTCCTTCAACTGTGTGGCAATAAGCCTTGCTGGTGGATGGGCTTGCAATGTGTCCCATGCCGATGGGGGTGAGGCAGAATCAAGCATTTGGTTCAGAGGTTGACCAAATGTTAGAGATGGGAGAACCTGTTGCTGCCTAGTTGGGACTTTACAAAAACCCTAAGAGTTTATTTTATATAACCCTCCTTTGAGTGTCATGGAACTGTCTTGAGTTTCCTTTTTTTATCAACGGAATTTTAAAAAAAAAAATATTTTGCACCTAAGTGGAAGCCAGCACTACAGAACTCAATTTTTGTTTGAAAGCAATGAATACCCTAATGCTAGACCTGATCCAGCTATTCTTACTCCAGCAAAATTCCCATTGTATATTTCACTTTAGTGGAGCCCTATATTAAATAAAAGAGAATAAAATGAAACAGACAAAAATCCCCACAGAACTGGAACAAGAAGAGTTCTAAATTCTCTTCTAAATATAGAACACTTCCTTTTTTTCTTATAATTTCTAAATCAGTTCTCCTGTGTCTGCTGATTAAGCCCTACCTTTGATACAGAGTATGAAACTTACATTGAGTACTGTTCTTTCAATAGTAGGGTTAGGAAGGCTGGTTCTTATTTATTAAAAATGCTACTTTCAAAGCAGTTCTCTTTCAACAAAATGATAGCCTTATAATGGAGCAATGTCATGTGAAGCACTTTAATCACATAAGAAGCAAAGAAGTAAGTTCAAAAGTTAACTCTTCTCGAGACAGAGGGGAGTGTATGTTTTCTCTCTGATCCGTAACAGGCTGCAGCAACTCTGAGAATCAAATAATAGCTGTTGTCTCTGATCTCAGACAGAGTTCTTAGAAATGTAGGGCCAGATCCTCAGCAGGTGTAAATCAAGGTAGCTCCCTTGATTTCACAGTCAATTTATACTAGCTCAGGCCTATAAAGTGCAGTACTCAAAACAAAGGCATCACACTTTCATAGCTATATGCATCATGGGCCTTAGACATTAATGTATAAATTCTGTTATAAATGTCAATTAAGTAATAACTCAGTAGTTCCTAGTCACATTTGGGGTTCACTTGTAGCGTGTAGCCACAGCACACTATTGGGGCAATGCAGAAGTGCACATGCCCTGCAGGAGCTCTAGGAGATATTGTGCTTGGTAGCTAAGTTGGATTTGAGGAGCACAGAGAGGGAATCATGACCATTGTGTGAACCTTGAAGAGGGCTGGTATGTTAATTTCGATGGAGTAAGTCGGCCCTGAGAGTCAAAGGTGTTAACATGACTCTGCCATTGTACAGCATTAAACAGTTAAACAGGGTTCAGGGCTTGGAGTACGGAGATCTTGGCCTGCTGAATCCCCTGGCAAACACACCAGAAAATTAATGCCACAGTTTGGAAATGTATTGATTAGGAGACATAAGTGAAAGAGAATAAAAAAATAAACAAAAACATTTTGAAATTAAGTGGTTATGCAAAACAAACTTCAACAAAACTTATTGAAGTCCATTTTTCAGAAAGAGAGTATTAGTTAATCTCTTATTCTGTCAAGCACTCCTTCTTAGAGAAGAAACGTTGAATTTTGAGTGGATTGTGATGAGAGGGAGTTACTTTTCCTGCTTTTAACAAGACAGACAGACACAAAGGGGGAGAAGAGAAAGGATAGTAAAGGTGGGGGAAATACAGCTGGTCTTGGGTCAGATGAAATGCAGAGGGAGAGATAGTGAGGGATGGAAATGAACACATGACAGAAGGAAACACAGAGCAGGATCTCACATGTATCAAACTGGGATCCTTGGTGATGATGGTCAGGCATCCTCACCAGTGTGAGGGTCTGGGCAACCCAATCATGGAGACTTACCAATGAAGAACAGTCTCTAGAGCAAAGCAGAGGACTGTTGGCCTATCCCCAGGGAATCCCAGGGGTCTGTTCAAACATTTTGGCCCCCAAAGTCTCTCCTTTTAAAACTCCAAATTGGGGGTAGAGGGTGGAATAGACCCCATTTTGTTTATTTTGTTCACCAGTGAGGCATAATTTTTGACTTACCAATTTGGGGCCATTAATTTACAATTCTATCCACCCCTTATTTATCAGTCACGATGCTAACACAGTCTTCGGTTTGCATCAGCAGTCCTTTTTTGTTTGGACTAATTCGGTCTGTTTCATTTTCGTACCTCTTCCATCAACATTCATTGTTATAGGTTACTGTAACATTTCAGGTTTCAGAGTAACAGCCGTGTTAGTCTGTATTCACAAAAAGAAAAGGAGTACTTGTGGAACCTTAGAGACTAACCAATTTATTTGAGCATGAGCTTTCGTGAGCTACAGCTCACTTCAGTATGCATCCGATGAAGTGAGCTGTAGCTCACGAAAGCTTATGCTCAAATAAATTGGTTAGTCTCTAAGGTACCACAAGTACTCCTTTTCTTTTTGTAACATTTCACCCACTTTCCAGTAGTTTAGCTCACAATTATGGTATATTTATAGGCCCCATTTACTACAACAGGGTACAATGTCCAGTCCCCTTTGCAATCTGCCCGCTCTGCTGATCTGGAGAGGGGGTGCAGCAGAACAAGATGTGACGATCCTACCCTACCACTTCTTTGCTCCTTCCTGCCCATGCTGAACAGGCTACTGGCTCTCAGTGGCTCTGTGCTTCATTCCTGTACCAGGGACATTCATGATGTATAGGTATAGGCCCATGGTGCTTTTTTTTCTGTGACGGGGTGTGTACAGGCTCTGAAAGGGTTAATGTGGGCCTGAGAGGCCAGTTATGCTACCTGGCAGCACCTGGAGCCCAAGGAGGGTGGAAATGGCTTTATGTTTATATTTTGTGGTTTGAGACTTTGTTAGGGGATTCCAGGGGAGGACCCTGAGAGTCCTGGTCCTGAAACAAGATTGAACCTGGAGATGCTGTGTGGGGGAGAAGGCATGAGAAAAGCTGGGTAGGAGGAACTCTAGGGAGGAAGCAACAATAAGTCTAGTGCAGTGAATTTTGACTGACTATTTTAGAGTCCCTGGATTGGAACCCATTGCAGTGGGAGGGCCTGGGGTCCCCTGCCAGCCACTGCTAATGTGGCACGAGGCCCTGAAAAGTGACAAGGCTGACAAAAAGCCCTGAGAGAAGGGTGGGAGGACCACAGGAACCATTTAGGGCCAAAGAGCTTTTCGTAAGGCACTCTGGACTTTTGTTTGTGGGATCCTCTTACCCTGAAAGGGGTGGGACTAAATTGTGATCTGGCCAGAGGGCTGAGTTATAGGAAGAGGCATCACCTGGATCGGCTGCCAGAAGGGAATGCCAGATGGTACACCACATCCAGCCATAAGCGGGCACACCAGCAGTGAGTGAACTCTTGACATCTTCCCTTTCACATCTCCACAAGTGTGTGACACAATATCCTTTCTTAATGTTATGTCATTTCTCTGAAACACAGCTTCATTAAATGCTAAAAATATTTTCCCAGTTAAACCTCTTCAAGAAATTGCAGTCATTCAGCAGCACAATACCATACCAAGCTGTTCATAACCTCTGCCAGTTCAAACGAACCTTGGGTGCCTCTCCCTTTGCCAGTGAGTTGCACAGAAGCCCATCATAAATGTAGGCATAAAAACATGTCAGCTACAACAAGAGCCATAGTAGGAGAGACCCAGAGCTCAGTGGTTCAGAGCTCAGCTTTGCAAATCTCTTGTCAAGATGCCACAGGAAAGTAGATGTGACATTTAAAAGGAAAATTACACAAATGTAAGATAATGAAGAAATAAAACCGTGATGGTTGTTACAACCTGGCCTAGTTCCCCACTGTATGGTCTGTTGCAAGTGGATCCAATTGCTGGGTCCCAAGTGTTTCCAAGCCAACAGGGTCTGGGTAGAGTTTAGTCACTGTTTCTAACTCTGGGGCCTTTGATCTCTGCCTGGTGCCCTTCTGAGGGATGTGGGGTGCCTCTACCCACCTGCTGGAGACTCCAAAGTTGCCTGAGGCCTCCTGAGCCCCCAGTTGCTTACACATGCTCTCCCAGAGATCCAGTTAGGTTGTGTGCTGTCTAGGCTTCTAGTTTATCCCCTTCAGGGACAACATGGCAGGAAATCAAGGAACACAGACTTAGCAAAAATAACTGAGGTCTAAGGTGCAACAAGTACTCCTCGTTTTTTGTTTTTTTTTCTGATACAGACTAACACGGCTACCACTCTGAGACTTAGCAAAGTCATTGTTAACCACCATGACTTTACTCTTTACGCCCCTGAGAGTTACAAATCTTTGAATGTAACAAAAGTCCTGAGATGCTCCTTGCCCTAGTCTGACCTCACCCCTTCTGTGAATCTGAGGCAGGGGTGGGCAAACTTTTTGGCCTGAGGGCTGCATTGGGGAATAGAAATTGTATGGAGGGCCATGAATGCTCACAAAATTGGGGTTGAGGGCTCTGGTTGGGGGTGCAGGCTCTGGGGTGGGGCTGGGGATGATCGGTTTGGGATGTGAGAGGGTGCTCCGTGCTGGGATCAAAGGGTTTGAAGAGCAGAAGGGGATCAGGGCTGGGGCCAGGGAAGAGGCTCAGGGGTGCCGGCTCCAAGTGACGCTTACCTCAAGCGGCTCCCGGAAGCAGTGGCATGTCCCTTCTCCAGCTCCTATGCGTGGAGCAGCCCCTGACCCTGCTAGAGCGACAGAGCAGGGCCATCCAGCTGCTTCCAGGAGCTGTGTGGTGCGGCCCCCGACCCGACGCCCTGGCTGGAGCACCGGAGCAGGGCTGAGTTGCGTGGTGCGGCCCACAACCCGATGCCCCCAGCCAGAGCACCAGTGCGGGGCAAGCCCCGGACCACGCTCCCTAGTGGGAGCTCACAGGTTGGCTTAAAAGGGCTCCCGGGCCATAGTTTGCCAGCCTGAAATGCTGACAAACCTCAGACCAGGGGTGGGCAGAGTCCCTCTTGCCCTCTGTCTCTTGCATATCTTTCTTACAAGTGGTGATGGTTGCCCTGCCCGCCCTGCCCAGAGCAGAACCCTGCTGCTAAGTAGGGTTAACAGAAATCCCTGTAAGTTGAATGCATGGCCACATTTCACTCAATCTGTTCTGTTACCGTCAGATTTTTGAAGTAATTTTCCATGCAATTTTGAAAGTACAATACTGAGAAAACCGTGTTACATGAATAGCCCTATTTAAAAGTTAAAGAACAAACACTTTTAAAGTAACAAACTTGTTTTCTCCATTGAACCTTTGTGGTTTAATGGATTCAAACTCATGGTTTGTTTTATTTTCCTGTTTTGTTGTTGCTTAAAAACAGTGACAAGAGCAAACATTTTTAGAAATTACCACTGGGGTGGGTCCTACTTCTTTTCTCGCACCTTTTTTTTAATTGCTTTGTTTACTAGACAACTTCCTTCCACCCTCTCAGCAGGTAAATTACACCAATTTAAACTCACTTCCACCAGAGACAACACATGGGGTGGGGGGGAGATGCAGGGTCACATGCCCCCCCCCCCTCGGCCCCCCGGCCCTATTTCTGCCTCCTATTTAGCAACAGCTAAATGTTCCTAGGGGATCCATCCAGAGCAGCAGCTGCAGACTCTGCCCCACAGGGCAGTGGGGGTGGGCAAGTCCTCAGGCTGCCTCTCGCTGGGACACTCAGCAACACAGAGGCAAAAGCTCCCCCAGGCCGCAGCACTCACCATGTGCCCATGCTGCAACAGTTATGCATTGCCTCTGGCTTCCACCAATTTACCGTGTAACTTCCACTGTCACTTCCATTACCTCTGAATTTGAATCAGTGACATCAGTGGTCATAAATTCTTTTTATTAAGAGTTGCATGGAGATTTTGCTCTGCATTATCCAGTCACATCCACGACAGCGGAATTACTAAGTACATGTGTGTCACTTTGAACATTTAAAGGATTGTGTCTTGTTAAATAATATTGTAACAAGACACTACGGGCCTGGTACTGAAGTTCTTACTTCGGCAAAACTCCCACTGAAGTCAATAAGAGCCTTGCCTGATTTAACACCCCCATGACTATGGCAAAATGACTGTATAACTGAAATTCCCCAGGTTATTTAAATAATAATTGATTTGTGGGCTTTGGTACAACTCTCTCTCAAACTAGTTGAATAGTAGGTGCCACTTATCTACATCTACGTATTATTTTCACTAATAATAAACTACACATTGTGGGCCCTAATCCTGCAAACATTCGTATACATGAGTACCTGCGTGTGTAAGTATCCCCACTGAGCTCAGTAGGAATACTTATCTGCATAAAGACAGGTTTCAGAGTAGCAGCCATGTTAGTCTGTAACTGCAAAAAGAAAAGGAGGACTTGTGGCACCTTAGAGACTAACAAATTTACTTGAGCATAAGCTTTCGTGGGCTACAGCTCACTTCATCGGATGTATCCGATGAAGTGAGCTGTAGCCCACGAAAGCTTATGCTCAAGTAAATTTGTTAGTCTCTAAGGTGCCACAAGTCCTCCTTTTCTATCTGCATAAAGTTACTCCCAAGAGTACCAGATCACAACCTTAATTTGCATTTAACATCATGTGAGATTAACTCGTTCTTTACAGAAACATCTTATGCTAATGTTTTTCCTTGCAACTTTGACTCATGTATTTCACTCCTACCCTGGTTTATAATTAATGGTTTTCAAAAAGCTCAGAAGAATCTCCAGATGGAATAAACACCAAGAGGGAAACCACAGGACTTTTTAATGGTTTAAAAATATTCCAACAATCTATAGCTAGTGACCTAACGCAAATTATGGCAGACAATAAATAAATCAATAAATGGAGATCTTAATGAGCCAAAAACCTCAGCTGGCATAAATCAACACAGCACCATTGAAGGGATGGCCCATTATCTTCAGTTTAAACTATTGGCTTATTAGCAAAGGAAAAACGGTAAAACATTGTGGAACTGTGAATCATTGTCTTAGTACTGGACACACTGTTTATTGCAGTAAAAATGCAATTTCAAAATTCCTTGTCACTTTCGTCTGTACAGTGAAGGAAATATAGCTCATCATATTGCTGAGGATGTGCTTACTTTTCTCCAAGGCATTATTTCCTCATTTAAGAAAAATAGTTGTGTTTTTTGACACCAGACCTGAATAATATCAAACTGTTTTTTCAACCTCATGAATGAAACTGTCTTGCTTTCTGCTCCCTTGGCACTTCCTGTTGTTCATACCAGTCGCAGCAGGAAGTTGTATGATAGAATCAGCGTGTCTGTGTTTAGAATGTTAATGTTAGTCCTGGTCTAAAAATGTGACAGTCTCTATTTTTTCTGTTACATATTTTCTCCTAAATGCTGCAATGAAGTGTAGGAACTCTCAGTGTCCATGACAGAAAAATATTGGAGAGGTCAGATGCAGGCACAATGCTGGGATGAGGGCAGCTTTCCCACAGAACTCTGCTTGAGCGAGCTAGCCAATTAAAAGCAGATATTGCCAGTTTCCAAATCCTTTCACTTGCCGCTGAATCCAGATTTGGACCTCAGTGACCAAATGGGGAAAGGATAGTGTGATAAGTCACTCTTTCATCAATTACACTCGCCCTCTTCAAAACTGAGGGGAAACTTACAAAAAAATAATAATGCATAAGTTCTTGATAAGTTTTGCTAATAAGCAAGTAAAATGAATCCACCCATTAGAAAAGCATAGAAAAGTTTATATTGTTGGTATTTAAAATTAATAACCACCCTGAAAATGTGCTAGTGTTCAGATCTGGGGCTTTGTTTTGGGTCCATTTCTATTTTAAAAGGAGGGACTAATAAGGCATTACAGTCATATAGCACCTTTCATCTAAGGGACTCCATTTAGGTAATGCTTAGTTACAGATGGGGCTAAAGATTCAAGTCCAGGCTGTACCCAAATTTAGTTTCTCCTTCTCTCAGTTTGACTACAGGGTGGAAGTTCACTAAGTAATTTCAAGAGTCAGAAAGAGCACTAAGGGAATGTTTTTCTGATATAACTCTTTTGCTATTTATCTTGTTCAGTATTCCTAATCATGCAGATACATAACCCTACTCACATAAGTAATCTCATGGGACTCAAGTTAAACACACACATGGGTGTTTGCAAGGCCACAGACTTGAAAATTGTCAATTACTCTTCTGAAGTTTTTCACTATATAAAGTAGTCGAATACGTGCTGCAAACCACCTACACCTGCCAGCCTAAAGTTTCTTTAGCATTAATGGGAATTTGGGGTACATATCAAAGGAAGTCTCTTAACTACCTGTGAGTATTTACATGTTTCCCTAGGAGAATAAATGAAATATCTTTACATTTTTAACACATTGTAACACATATATCATATTACATCTGGATATGTCAGACTGCTTTAGGTCACGTGATGCTCTGTAACCTGATGTAACTAAATGCATATTCCAAGTCATACCCAAGTAAGACTTTAAAAAAAAAAAAGGAAAAAAAATTAAACTCCAGCTGCCAATTTGGGGAACCTGGCAGAATTTGTTCTGTCAATTTTCTGTTGAAACAGAAACTCTGCTCACTTAGAGAATTGTTTTTGGTTAACAGAACACTAAGTTATTTTGTCCTGCTCACATCTGACCCCTGTAGGGTCTAGATTTAAATTTAATTAGATGCAAAAAAAAGTACGAAAGAACATTCAGGAAATGCAGCAGTTCCTAATGCGTGTCTCTAACCTGACTATCTTGTATGTACCATATGTATCTGTATGTATATGCAGTTATTTCTTTTCTGTCCCTTTATATTAGGCTAGAGATTTATCTGTATTAATGTTAAGTATATACCATGAATAATATACAATATTAACATCCTTAACTTTTCTATTTCATTGCTTTCATACTGTTTTTAATGTGAAAACTTTTTTTTTTTTAGCTTTATAAACAAACAAACAAAAAAAGAATGGCCTGGGCTTAATAATAGTTAAATGGTCCCAGTCAGCTGCTGAGGTTCATACCTCACTGCGATGAATGAAATGGTAGTGGTGGTGTTACACTTTTGCTGCTGCTATTGTTTAGCTGGAGACAGTGTTCTGAAAGGCTAAATTAACAGGGCAGAAAAACATAATGATACATTTTTACAGCAATATCATGATCACTGAAAATGACAGACATTGAAATCTGTTTTAAATGAAAGTTTAACGCATCTGTAAGTATCCAGTATATATCACAAATTTTGGGAGAAACCTTAAAAAACACAATATTCACTTTTTTCACACACCTGACTTTATATGGATGATTTGAAAGCATGGGCTTTGTTTTTTAGGTACTATGCTGTATGTGTTTCACTGAGATTTTTGCAGTCTCCTGCATGCAGTTTGGCTCAGCAGCAACCCCAAAGTCTGTCATTCTGAGGAGAGAAAACACACATTGTGAAGTCACAAAGGGGGCTTCATAGGGCTCTGTTAAAAATCTCAGCAGATGAGCACGCTCAAGTGACTTTTTAAAAAATTCTCGATAACGTTGCTATTAAACCAATCTGTTCTGAGATCTAGCAGTGGGGATAATCCATAACAGCCGTACACATTTGTCAAGATGCAGGTGATACAGTTCAGCCATTTGTGAGTTACCTCTGAGAAAAGAAGCGCTGCAAACTCTTCCTGTAAAATAGTACAACCTTTCTCCACAGAACTAAGAAACTGTTTCATCTCTCAATTAAGACTAAGCGTGGAGAGCTGCAGTCCAAAAGACGTCTATTTTTATTTTATTTTCAAAAATAAAAAAAAAGTAAATGACAGTAGAGGGTTGTAACTGACACTGTTACACAACATTAGCTCCATGGTTTGCTGCCAAACGTGCTAACTAGAACACATGAAGTCAGCATCTATCGGGGTTAAGCGGGACAGGCAAAATGTGAAGATACAGAAAACATAAACCTGAGTTCCTAAACTTCTTTTCTGCTCTTAGTAAAATAGTCCCTAAAGAAAATGTGAGACTGAATGTGAACTTTTTCTTTCTCTGCACATAGGACATGGAGTTTCATTATCGTGATGATTATGGTGATCTCTTTATAGCTTTACTGATGTTTATGATAAAGAGTTGGTGATAATTCTGTGGTTGGGAAAGTGGTTTTCAGTTTCCTACCAGCAGTGCTGTCTGAGCAGGGTTCAAGATCATTCGTCTGTCATGCTAAGAATGAAAAGTCAAAGCAAGTTCTGCAGGAGGCAGGCAGAGCTTTCACCCTACTTTACAGTGAGGACCTTATTTGGCTCTAGCCAACACTGTGAGGATGAAGCAAGGACACTGACGCATTATTTGCTCCCCCAGGAATCCTGCTATTCTGAACAAGTTTCCAGTGGGCAGGCCCGGGAAGTGCATCCTACAGGTTCTCTGAAAAGGAACAGCCTAAGACCTGGCTAGAGCATGCTGACCGCAGTATGAATACTCTCCAAGGGTGCCTGACAAGTTATTTAGCCCACCACATCTAGTGCAAAATTACTGGGGGTTGCCAGTGCCCAGCTCACCATGTTAGGGGAATATCCAGCAGCTTGTGCAGAGGATTGAGGTTTTCTGTATATATGTACAGTTCCCTCATCACCCTCTCACTTTCTCTATCAGCAAAATCAGATACTCCAAAGTAACTGAGCAGAATTTGGCCCAAAGAATCTTAAGCAATGTACAGTCTGAAAATGTTTTCGCCGAGTAGAAATAGGAACCTCCTGATGATCTTTGTGGGGCACTCAAAGTAGTTTAGTTCCCAGAGCCTAATCATCACATCTGTTCCAGGGGGCTACTCCTACATTCTTTAGATTTCCACTGTCTCCAGAATCATAATTACCAAGTTCTCAGGCTGTATAAAGGCAGAACTTCACACTCCCAGCAAAATTCACACATCTACTTCGCACTCATAACCTCCTCTCCTCACCCCCGCTCTCCAAATCTTTCAACAGGATATAGATCCATATATTTACTACTAAAACACAATTCCATTTTGCCTATGTTGTGCTCATTTGCACCTCTAACAGGCCACGCTGAAACCATAATTTGCACCTTTTAAGAAAGGAAATTCAGCTGCAGTTGTACTTGGAGAACAGGGAAAGGTGTTACTGTTCAAAAGCTGTCAAAATGTAAACGTACTCAGGGAAATCTATATGAGCGGGACTGTGGGGCAGTGTGTGATGACAGCCTCTTGTTACAGTGCACAGCACGGGTCCCAGGGATCACACTTCTGAGGCAGCCAAGACACACTCCCTGCGTTCCAGGTGTCTGCACTAGGTAAAACAATCTCTTCATCATCCTGTTTTCTCTGCCATACAATCAAATCCATCATCTCTTTTGTTATTTCCTTTTTGTTGGCTTTGCCCTTCCCCTAACCCCCAGTTATATGTGAACTGCAAAACAGGCAAGGGTTTTAAAAAAACATACAGGTCTGCGAGGGACCGGTTGGTGGTGAATCACGCCAACAAGCGGGAATTGTTTACATCCAACAAACTGTCGAAAGTGCTCAGTGCCCAAACGGCAGAATGGAAGAGGCTTTCAAATACAAACACAGATTGGATTGGAGTGTAGCTCATCATTTGCATATTTCACAGAAGTATTACATGTACAACTCTGACCATCCTGTTTACAAAGGTATTTGATATCTCAACAGCAGAAAGCTATTAAGAATAATGTAGATAATGGGGCATAGTGGATTCTTCTACCACCGGCTAAAGGAGCTGCATTACATGCAGTGCAGTAAGTTCCATAAACGTTGCTCCATATTGTTTCATGCTGTACGGCAATTTTTGGCGATGTTCTTGACAAAGGACCCAAAGGGGCTTTATGCCATCTGTATGCTTCCTTGCTTCCCTGGGCTGGCTATGGTCTCCAGAGCACAGCACGCTCTGGCCATGTCCCCAGTGTGTCCCCTGTGCCAGAGGAAAAGAGCGGCATTGAGTTGTGTTTGTGTTGCACCCTCTAGGGACTTTACTTATTCACAAGTGCGATTAAGGTATTTATATTCTACCTAGACAGCCAACAAAGATGGTGTGAACGGAACTTAATAGACTGACTCACGTGAACAGTGCTCTCTAGTGCTCCATTTACGAATGGAGCTGAGTTTCAGCTCAAGTGTTGCTATGTGACATGCCCTTGTAGTTGTTTGATGGGAGTGCTAACAAACAAATAAGTTTTGCTTATGTCAATTGTTTTATTATGTTTCTCATCCAAATACACAATACAGGAACTATTTACAGTTGTGAAGATTCTCACAAGAGTCCAGTGGAACACAACGTGGGCGGGTGCTTACTTCATTCATTTGTATGTTGCCTTCCATCTGAGGATATCAAAGCACTTTACAAACATCAGTGCATGAATCCTGTGCAGAAAATAAGATTTATCCACATTTTACATAAGGAAGAACTGAAGCAGAGAAGGGTAAGGGACTGGAACAAGATTCAATGGTGACTCAACAGAAGAGGCAGTAGTAGAACCCAGCTCACTTGACTCCCAGTTCTGTACTTTAAGTAATAGAAACATACCTCTTACTCCATATCTAATGTGTGGTTAAGAAAAAAATAGGCTAGACAGTTTATTTCTAATAAGATAGTAGCATTGCTACATTCCTGTTCTGAGCTGGACGTCATGTGACCTTGGCTACTCTAGAAAGACAATAATCGGATAGAAATTCATTCCTTGATTTTTCATATTGAAAATGGAATCTGTTTAATTTTTAAAAAGGGAGTGGTCCAACCAAATCCATGAACTTTGTGAGGATTTTGACATTGTTGTGACATTTCTAACATGCGAAGTTCCCAACATGTCTCATTTTGAACCAGATCACCATCCTGGTAAACAGCAGTGGCAAATTAATGTGACTAATATATTATTATTCTCATACTTCACTTTCATGTTACTGAAACGTTATCTCAACATCTTTTTTGGCCATCAGCCACATTGAGTCACGCCTTGCAATTATGGCAGAACTGAAACCACTTGTCTCTGTAACTGAGACATTACCACTTCTATGGGTACTGGTAATTTCTTCTGGACTGGGAACCATCCATGGTTCTTCTGGTTGGCCAGAATTTCTTCCTGAGGTGGAGTGTCTTTAAGAAGAGGAAGAAAAGACTCTTTCTTTTTTCTCTCTTTTTTCTTTGGCTCTTACGGGCTTTGAGGTCCTTCTACAAGTGCTGTTATTTCAGAAGGATCTTAGGCCTACAATAGAAATTAATGAGAATTTCAATACTGTAGCCCAATGGGTGGAGAGATTGAAAGATTTCTTTACAAAAACGCCTTTTCTATCAGTACCTTAAGTAGTGGTATTTGACCATTGTATAAACAGCACGTGTACAAGGTGGAGTTTTGACATGGTAGTTCAAATTAATGAATTTGGAGATGACATGTGACCGCCCTCCCCTCCCTCACTTGCTACCTCCAAATGAAAACATAATCTGTTATCTACCTTCTGCATATCATTATATGTGCTGGATGGAGGGAAAGGAGCATTGAAGCACAATGGTCTAGTGCAGAGGTGGGCAAACTTTTTGGCCCGAGGGCCACATCAGGGTTAAAAAAACTGTATGGAGGGCTGAGTAGGGAAGGCTGTGCCTCCCTAAACAGCCTGACCCCCACCCCCTCCCAATTCCCACTCCCTGATTGCCTCCCTCAGAACCTCCGACCCTAGCTGCCCCCCGGGACTCCAACCCCAATCCAACCCCCCTGCTCCCTGTCCCCTGACTGCCCTGACCCCTATCCACACCCAGGACCCCACCCCCTATCCAAGCCCCCCTGCTCCTGGAATCCCCTG
Organism: Caretta caretta; assembly: GCF_965140235.1. NCBI lineage: Eukaryota > Metazoa > Chordata > Testudines > Cheloniidae > Caretta > Caretta caretta. Next base: position 46,854,951 of record NC_134216.1, on the reverse strand, counting down.
CCCCTTATCCAACCCCCCCGCTCTCTGCCCCCAGGAGCTCACAGCCCTGCCGCCCAGATGGAGCCAGCCGTGTTTCCCATGCGGCAGTGTAGCTGTGTGGGAGGGAGAACAGCAGGTGAGTGGCCGGGGGCTAGCCTCCCCAGCCGGGTGCTCAGGGGCCGGGCAGGATGGTCCCACAGACTGTAGTTTTCCCATCTCTGGTCTAGTGGGTATACCACGGAATTTTGGTCAAGAGACTTAGTCTCTTCCTTACTCTTCCACTGACTCCCTTTGTCACCTTAGGCAAGTGGCTCTGGGCTAGATTTTCACAGGCACAAAAAGCAGTTAGCTGCCCAATTCCCATTCACTTTCAAACTCCCATTTGTGCCTTTGGAAATTTCCCCTTTAAACTCTATGCCATAGCTTGCCCACCCGTCAAATGGGATGATAATACTTGCACAATTTGTAAAGCGCATTGGCATCTTTGATGGGATGGCATTATAGAAGTATATCCTATCATGACGTAAACATGATTTTCTTGACCAAAAGTAACAAAGTTTGCTGTGGTAGTTGATATAAATATTTTGTTCATGAACAGGATGATTCCATGTATAGAGAAAGAACATAATTAGTAATATACATTAATGTTTCATTTGTACAAAAATATTTTTGTTTCTCCTGAACATGTTCCGTAAAAGGCCACTGTTTATTAAGGAAAATAAATTTTTAACTGTTTATGAAGGCACAGTTTACAATGAAATGTTCACATACCACATCAAAGGTTACTTATTCAGGATCAGGTTAATATTCAAAGAACGTGGCTACAGATTCTGGCTTGTTGGCTGGGGAGTACTCTTAGTACTCTAGAAAGGGTGACCAAATTTTGAAATACTTACAACTTTTTGGTGCTTCTCTTGTGTCCATACTTGGTAAGAAGGCTTTTCCCATAAAAGGACATTCCATATTTTACTACATCACAAATCCATAGGAGGAGGGGGCATATTTCTCCAATAATGTGCAATATAAAATCAAGATGCTAACAATAAAAAATAAATTAATTTGTAGTTCTGTTTAAAATATAGATCCTCTATAGGAGCATTGAGTAAACAGGTCAGAGGATCTGTAGGAGGCAGGCAATATAAAGTTCCCTTATTTTCAATATTTACAAGTCAATTTTTTGTGTGAAATCTGAATATGAAGCAGCTCTGTCTAGACCTTTAACCACAGTTGACTCAGGAGCAAGATAGAACCAAGGTTTAATTTCTGAGCTATATACAATTTTGACTGAAAAAAACATTAAGAAAACAATGTAGATGAAAAGCTTGGAGAGGGATTTGGACAAAGAAATTAATCTGGCTGAGTGGGTCTCTATATGGAAAAGGAGGTCTACACTCCAGTTAGTCTAGCTCATGAAGAATTTTTTTTATAAATTACGGTATAGATGACATTTGACTCTAATTAAGATCCATCATATTTTGGGGCTCTATTGGAGGAATTGAGGGGACAGGAGAACATACCTGCACATAGGGTGGTTTTGTCCAGAAATGTAGATGGTTTGGGGAGGAAATTATTAAATTCATTTTCTGAAAAAAAAAAATTTCTAGTGGAACATAGATTTTTCTTATGCAACCTGCATTTCTCTGGTCATATTTTAATTACTGGTAAATTAAATGTACAAAAGGAAAGCTTTAAGGGATTTTTATTTATTTATTGGTTTTTATAGTTTTATTCAAAGGAGCATCCGTAACTGTTTGTTTATAGTTTTTTGTTTGTTTTTTATTGCACTCTTCTAAAATTTGTAAGCAGTTCCTCCTAGACCAAGACCATTACAAGTCTTACCAGATTTGCCCGTTACTTTGGAGTATGCTCATTTATTAGGGTTACTCTTGGGGGGGGGTTTCTGTAATTCTATCAGTGTACAGCTTGTGTCACTTGTGCTCTCATATGGAGCTCTACTTCTCCCTTTTGTAAGTTCCCTCCCAATGGAGCTATCCTGCAGGACCTAGGTTCCCCAGGGCTGGGTTCTTCCAGCCCCAGAATCAAACGAACACACACATTAACAAAGCGCATCTGAGCAGACCGGGTCAATCAGCACTCCCAAGCTGACCCCTGGACTCAGCAGGCTGGGTCGAGCAGCACTTCCAAGCTGCCATCCTCATATACCCCAGGTTCAGCATGTCCCTATCCCCACTTTCACGTTACAATTGTTCTGGTCGTAACCCACCTGATGAGCAAACCCCACAGGATTTTTGGGCGCTGCAGGGATCTTTAGCTTAGGTACGAGGAACATTGCTGCAGAGCGAATGGGGAAGCCAAAAAACACCCACAAAGGGGGGGGGGGGAGGAAGAGAGAGAAGCAACCAGATTAATCATGAAAGTTATTTATTGCCAGGTAATAACTATACAAGGGGAGCCAAACAAACAAAACAGTTATAATATTAAATTTAACTTTAATTTGATTATAAAAGTCAGGTTTAGAAAACTATAACTGATCACACAAGTCAGGGTCAGAAGGCTATACCTATAAAGACAGACAGAGAGAGAGAGAGAGCGAGCTGGGTTCTGACCATTCCATGAAGCTTGAATAGACTGAGGTTCCCAAATGGTGGTAGTAGCTGAGGGTCCGGAGTGCTGGAGACAGGCAGAGCCCCCAGCATGATCAGTCAGGAGAAAATGAAGTCCCAATGGAACTGATGCAGATTTTGGATCCAGGCATCAGAGTACTTACTTGAGCATGGGCAGGGGTTTTTGTCAGGAAAGAACAATGGTTTAAGGGAGAACACTAGATTTGTTTGTGGGTAAACTGATGGCTCAAGGGAGTATACCAAAGTTGTTTTGATCAGGCTAGTCAATGAGAGCTGATCATTCCTGGCTATGAGCAGTGTTCCTTCGAGGGAGCTCACAATGCAATTAGGCAGCCTCAGTATTTTGGATACCAACAAAGGATTTATTACTAGAATTGGTCTGATAACTACTGAGCTGGGTGTGTGCAGGTGTGGGTTCATTAACATCTGAAGCAGAAATTCCCCAACATGCAGTGCTTCTCTGCTTTTCTGGTCCCAGAGTTCAGTGCTGTTCTTGCCTTGGAATCTCTGTTCTCCATTCTGTATGCTCCATGGAGATGCCTCCCTGTCCCATCTTCGGTGCAAATGAAGCTAGGGGAGTTTCCTTAATCCTGTCACCCTTGTCCCAAGGGGTTTAGGTGTGTCTTCCACTGCCTTTTCATTGCTTTTTGTAAGTCTTTCTTCTGATGCAAGATTTGGTTCAAGCAGAGGCTGGGGTGGGGGGAAGGTCTTTTGTGAGTCAGCCAGGCTGGGTACTGCGTCCTGGCTCCCCAAGAACACAGAGCTGATAGGTAACAACATAAACAGAGTTATTCTGGTTTTCACCCCCTGACAATCTGGCCCCTTATATGGCCCCTCTGCACTGGGTTGAAATTGCTCTTTATGGTTTAAATATGATCTCATATACAATAATATGAATCAGTTGACCTCAGTGGAGTACCTCCTGAATTACGCTATTGTAAAGATAGCATAAGAGCTGAATGAGACACTGTGAGACTCATTCTCCACTGCTTTGCACCTTATTTAGGCATTTTGTTTTTGCAGTATTTTATACCCATTTTGCAATCATTCTCTACAGGTGTAAAACACTATACAATATGTAAGGCATTGGTGAATCAGTCCCTTTATAGTTTTATGATGTTAGGTGTTATCTCAAATGTATTAAGAGCAAATATGCAATAGTTTTTTTCCAGTATTATCCAAGATTATCTAAAATAAACAATAACACACATTTGTTGTAAGTTTATCTCAAAACATACTACAATTGACGTTGAAAAGTGTTCATTACAAATTGATATAGTGTCAAAGCTTCTCTAGGATCTGCAGTATGTAAATCCCAGTATACCCTACAATGCTTCAGGGAATCAATAAACAATGAAATCAAAATGTTCTTTGAAATGTCAAACATAGAGAAAATATTCAGTCTGTATAGTCTGAAGCTTTAACTGCTCTGCATAGGTAGGAGCTAGAGTAATGCTGCAATGCACATTGTGACACTTTTCTGCACTACACTAAAACCAGTCATTGATCCATCAACAATATTTTCTTAACAATTCTTTGCAGATGACATTTAGTATTGGAAATAAGTCATCATATTTGTGATTTTCTTAAACAATAATCTGGAGTGAAAAAGTTTCTGATGGTATTCTCTCAGCTCTGTAAAGCTGTCCAGGCTACAGCTCTGGGCTCTATGTGTAACTGACGGAATCTGTCAATCAAAAAAGGGCTGCAGGCTCTCTCTTGTCAGCTCTGGTTTGTGTATCATGGCTTCATAGGTCTAGAGTGTACTAAACTGCCATCTACGCAAAAAGATATATACACAACACTTGAAATATTAAAGATCCATTTGACTATGTATTGGAAGTAAAATTAACATAATTTTGTTCTCAGAGTCAGAAAAGACTGTTAATATTTAGTGTTGATTTCACTATGTTTGTGTAATTGCTCCATTTTTTTCTTTTATTATTAACAGACCATATGTGTCATTAGTTAGGGCTGCAGTCTTTTTTACAGCTCTTATTTGGGACTGCTGTGCAGTTCTGCCTTTGGGGCATCAAGGTTGGGCAGTCCTTACACCATTGGGATAGCAACACTGGTCCATAAATGAAAGAATTGGTTCCAACCGGCATGAGCTTGGTGCTGGGGAAATACACCAACAGCTGCCCCAGCTCCAACTCCTGACATACTGTAATATCCCACAGTTTTACCAGAATAATTCAGAACTTGACAGTGATACTTGTGGGATGAAACAAGCAGCTCATAAAGAAAAAAATCTTCACTCACTTTCCAAGCACAGACCAGTCTATGCTCAGTATCGTCTAACCCTCTACTTTATCACTTCCTTGTCTACTAAATCACTGGGGGTAAAATAGGCCTAATTTGTTTGGATTAGAGATTTTGTTTAGCTAACTGAGATTGCTGGTGTTGGAAGACAAAAGAGCAAAACTTTTCATAGTTTCATAGGATGTTGAATGTGGTTTTCTGCTCATGTATGCATTCTAAGGCTACCATTTCCTTTATGTACAGTAAGCCCTTGGTCTCCTCCCCCACCTTTTATAAGGTAGCATTCCCCTTTGTGATGTTGCTATGGCAACCTTTGCTCTTCCTGTTGAAGACAAAACATGCTGCTTACGTACAGACGACCTTCAGTGCTGTTCTATACAGGCAGGTAGGGGGAATGTTGGAAGAGAGAGGTGGCTTGCTCCTGATCTAGACAGGGAAAGCCTTTCTGGTTTCCACGATTGCTAATGTCTCCTCTGTGACCCTGACAGCTCTATATACTGTGCGTAGACAAGTAACCGCAACTGGTATGTATGTCTTCACATCTCTGGAAGCAGATTAGCAGCATTTTAAAATACACCTGTATTCATTCAAATTATACAGCATTTTAAAATCATTCCAGGAGCTAATATTACCACTTTTCAACAAGCGCCTGCTCCCTTTTGGAGAGCAATTGAGGCTGAGGAAGATATGTCTTGCAGACTGCAGCAGTCTCTTCTTTGAGCATATCATTTTCTGCAAAGCAACTGAGATTAGCCAGTTAATCTGGTGTTTATTTCAGGCTGTTCTGCAGATCTGGTAGGAGTAGACAACACGCAGGTATATGTGAATAGTTATACCACTAGTAGCAATTTAACTTACCTTTTCTTGCAGGACTGTGTGAGGACTGTCCTGACTTGAATCAAGTTTGTCAATGCCTCCACTATGCACTGTCTAAGGTGTTATGTTTTCTTAGGCTGGGAAGGTGCTGAAGTTAGGACTCCGCTGACAAGATGTTAACCAATGCATCCATCACCTTTGAAAAGGAAGCCTAACTTTAAATTTGTCAGTTAAGTAATTTTTGTTAAGGCTAATGTGGAATCATGTATATACCTCTTAATACTGATATAAATCAAGTTAGAAACACTGAGAAGTTAATAGACTAATAAAGGAAAAAATGAGCTTTTGATGTACACATTCAGAATCTGGACATCAGTAGAACATTTTGATTACCAATTAATTATAATTAAATTGATGTCTATTGCCCAGTAAATACACCCATCTTTGACTATTTGCCTCGTTTAAGTGTGATGGCTCAGCCAGTAGCACTTATATCCAGAAAGTCTCCTGGGGTCACAAAGCCTATATCTACATTTGTGATCCTTCCTGTCCACTTCAATACAGAACTATGGAGGTTTGTTTTATGACTGCAGATGAAACCTGTGGATGAGACATAAAACTGGGGTTATTAAGACTGTGGTGATGGGTCTCCAGGTAAAAGTCAAAGATCTCCTGAGCATTTGCCTTGTGTAACTTTCTCTTCTTCTTTGAGTGATTGCACATGTCCATTCCAATGTAGGCATCTGTTCACCCCAAGCACAGTTGCGTTAACATTTTCCCTCTGTAGTATCCATGGGACGGATGCCAACAAAAAGCTTTGGTGTCCTCTGGTGCCACGCAGCCATAGCGCCAGTATAAAGGGCACCGCCAAGCCCATCTACCTCAGTTCCTTCTTACCACCCATGACAGTCGCTGGATCTGCTCTATCCTTGCTCTTGCAAGTCTTCCTCAGTGGACTTTGTTCCCCCTTTTTTCTGTACATACTTGTTGTTCATAGTTTTCTTTATAGTTGTTAGAGTTAGCCTCTTCCCTTATTAGTGGAGTTACCTCCACTCCTGGTACCAAGGCATGCCTCAGTTGCCAGGCTTCAAGCCTTGTGCTTCCTGCAGCAAGGCTAGGCCTCTGAGTGACCTGCACTGCAGCTGCCTTAAGTGCTTGGGTGAAGATCATGTTCAAGAGCGCTGCAAGATTTGCAGAGACTGCAAGCCCTGTACCAAAAAGGACTGGGATGCTAGGATGAAGTCCTGTTCCATGTAAGCAGTGCTCAAACCTCCCTTGGAGCTGGGCCATTCAGACTCAGCACCATGCACTTTGGAATCAGTGAAGAACACTCCTGCTGCTGTCCTGGAGCCTCAGCACTGTTCACCATCTCCGTTGCCAAGGAAAAAACAAAAGAAGATGCCAACTGAGAGAGGATATTCCCCAGCCCTGAAGATGGACAGGCATGGAGACCAGAGCAGAGTGTGACTTGTGTCAGGCCACTCCCTGTGTCCAGCAGCTCAGTCAGCACCATTGTCTCTGGCCTCTTCAGAGGTGCCATGAAGCCCAGCACTGGACAATCTGTCTGCACCGCAGGGGCAGTGCGGTACCAGAAGTTTTGGGGTGCCGTCCATGTCAAAGGCTTTTGCTGAGGCAAGAGACTTGCTCTTGCTGCTGGTGCCAGTGTTGCCAGCAGAACGAGAGTTGGTGGTGTGGTGCCAGAAGGCAGAAAAGATCATGTGGCTACTGACTACAGCTCGGTACGGAGGCTCTTGGTACCATCTAAAGACAAGCTGGCCCTGGTTTCCCAGTCCTGGTCTTCCCCATCCTGGCACTGGTTACTGGCATCGATGGGCTCCAGACAGAGACTCTTCATCCTCAGATTCGGAGGGGGGTTGTATGCCTCTGGCCCCAGGAACTGGCTGTGGCACACAAGTCATCACTACCTGCAATGGACTTGGCCCAGGGCATACCGTTGACTGCTTGGCCTCCTGGCCAGTGGCAGGTGCTTATGCAGTGGTCTTTTTGGAACCCAGGGGTGATTCCCCCAATGCAGGATCCTCAGTCGAGGTGCTCCTACTCAGTGGCCTCCAAGGAAAGAATACTGCCGCCCCTTTGAGCACAGCCCGATCCAGGCTCTGGTACTGAGGCCAGTGCTGAGTATGAAGAGCAATGCCACAGGACCCAGCTGGTGCTGAAGGTGAGGAGCACTGCCCACTGCCAGTGCAGGCCTCCTCTTCTCCTGATGAGGCCGTGGCAGGAGCTGACATATTGCCCTCCCACTATGACTATAAGGCCCAACAGGAGCTTCTCAAAAGAGTGGCCCAAAACCTGGGCATTTAGGTGGAGGAGGTTAAAGAGTCTTCCCACTCTTTGGTGAACATCTTGTCCATGGCAGGCCCATCAAGAGAGACCCTTCTTCTCAACGAGGACATCATGGACCCAATAAAAGCCCTGTTGCAAACCCCAGCATCCTTACCTCCCATGAAAAGATGTAAGTGGGAAATTGTTGGTCTATGTGAAATGAGTGGGAAGGCAAAGGAGAATTCTACCACGATGAACATAGGATATTGACACCAGGACAGAGTTTTACTGATGTTAAAGCTGAAGGCAAACCAGCCTCTTGTGGCATTTAACCCAATGTCTCCTCATATGTTGAAGGTGGGAGTCAGAATCAAATCCAATGCAGTTAAAATAATACAAGTATATAAGCCAATCTTTGCAGAGCCCAAGGAAGAGATAGATGAATTTTACAACCATCTACAGAAAATAACACAAGAAGTTTAAAGACAAGATGTGTCTTGTCTGGGAATGGGAAATTTTAATGTAAATGGAGTTCCTGGGCTGGATCAATAGGCAGATTTAGAATAGGTGAAGAAAATGAAAGAGCTACTAAATTTCTGCCTAAGCAACAGTCTGGTGATAATGCACATGCTATTTCAACAAAGAAAGCCTCAGTAGAAGTTGACATGGATGGGCAAATGAAGAACATGATAGACTTGGTACTTGTGAATGGCAGATGGAAATCAAGTGTGTTATTGTGCAGATCATTTGCAGCCAATATCAGATGAGATCATTAGTTTGTGCTGGCATCAATCATTAATTGCTGAAAGCAATTTAAAAAGTGCCAAGAACGAAGATCTATGATGTGGACAAATTGAAAGAGCCAAATATCAGGAAACAATACAAAGAAGCAATGTGGAAAAACATCACAACTCTGGTAAAAGAAGAAATGAATGTTGAAGAGATATGGAACAGTGTAAAAACATGGGATTACAAGCAGCTGAACAAGTGGTAAATTTCAAGGCCAAAATGAAGAAACCAAGGTACCTAACAGATGAAGTGCTGTCGTTGAGTGACAAGAGTAGGAAGCTGAAGGAAACTAATAAGGAGGATGAAAGTCTAAGGCCATTTCTACACTACAAAGTTAAGTCGACTTCATGTAAATCGACATCGAGCCTCCAATTTAAGCAAGTCACTCTTGTGTGTCCACACTACATTCATTGTGTCGGCAGAATGCATCCTCACTGGCGGGGCTTGCATTGACACACGGAGCACTCACTGTGGGTAGCTATCCCACAGGGCACATAGCCAAGTAGTATTTTGGGTTGGGCTTGCAACGCCTTATGGGACCAAAACATTGGCATGGGTGGTTATGGGAACATGGCGTTAGCCTCCTGCGATGCACTTATCTCCCTCACTCCCTGAAATCAACAGCAAACAAACCAAGCCTTTTTCATGCTTTTTTTGTAAGCCTGGGTTACCCATATGGACACCAGAGCACGATAAGCACTGACCCTGCTCAGCTGTACACTTTTGCTGTGAGCTTTACAAATACCTCACACCTTATCCTATGATATTTACACAGCTGATACAGGAGCTGCCGCATGGAACAATGTGATGCCACGTAAGCAGCCCTGCTGGAAGACAGAGCGGAGCAATTTGCAGTTGCTGGCGACAGTCACACATCACCTTGACACGGTTGAGCACCATTTCTGGGCCCAGGAAACAAGCACTGATTGGTGAGACCACATCATTATGCAGCTATGGGATGACAAGTAGTGGCTGCAGAACTTTTGAATGTGTAAGGCCACTTTCCAGGAACTGTGTGAAGAGCTTTCCCCAGCCCTGAAGCACAATAATACTAAAATGGGAGCTTCTCTGACAGTGGAGAAGCGAGTGGCGATAGCTCTGTGGAAGCTTGCAATGCCAGACTGTTACTGGTCAGTGGGGCATCAATTTGAAGTGGATAAATCTACTGTGGGATCTGTTGTGATCCAAGTTTGCAAGGCCATCAACAGACTTCTGCTAAGAAGGGTAGTGATTCTGGGCAACGTGCAGGACATAGTGGATAGTTTTGCTGCGATGGGGTTCCCTAACTGCGATGGGGTGATAGATGGAATGCATATTCCTATCTTGGCACCAGACCTCCTTACCAAAGAGTACATAAACTAAAAGGGATATTTCTCAATAGTGTTGCAAGCACTGGTGGATCATAGGGGCCATTTCACTGACATCAACGTGGGATGGTCGGGAAAGGTGCATGACACACGCATCTTTAGGAACTCCGGTCTCTTCAGAAAGCTGCAAGCAGGGACTTTCTTTCCAGACTGCAAAATAACCATTGGTAATGTTGAAATGCCAATCATGATCCTGGGAGACCCAGCCTGCCCCTTGCTCCCTTGGCTCATGAAGCCGTACACAGGCAGCAATAAGGACCAGTTCAACAATAGGCTGAGCAAGTGCAGAATGGTGGTGCAATGTGCCTTTGGACATTTAAAAGGTCACTGGCGTTGTTTGCTTACTAGGTTAGACTTCAGTGAAAGCAATATCCCCATTGTTATTGCTGCCTGCTGTGTGATCCATAATATCTGTGATACGAAGGGAGAAAAGTTTACACCGGGGAGGGAGGTTTAAGCAGATCGCCTGGCAGCCAATTTTGAGCAGCCAGACACAAGGCAATAAAAAGAGCACACCGAGGGGCGTCTGCGTGAGGCTTTGAAAACCAGTTTCAGCAATGAGCCAGGATAATGTGACACTTATCTGTGTTGCACCTTACCAAACTGTCCCCTCCATTGCATTTTCTCCCCTGTAAACTCCACTCCCACCACCCACCATGTGGTGAATGAAGAAAGAGCCTTTTCTCCTCAATACGTTAAGTTTTATTGTGCACACAAACACACAGAGACAGCAAATAAAAGTAAGATAACCTGGGGCAAAAGGGCTGATAACACTGTAGGGGGAGAAACAAGGAAAGCTTGCTTACAGATGCACTGCAATAACAATCAAAGGTGTGGGAATGGACACCTTCTGGTCCTTGTACCCTCCCCTGGTGTTGAGTGCAAGGGATACTGAATGCCCCCCCTGCCCTCAGCCTCATAGGAAGTTGGGGGAGGAGGATGTAGAACTGGGCGATGATGGCAGCAGGTTCAGCATAGGCTGCAGGGGGACTCTAACATCCAGCTATCTTTCTTGAACCTCAACTAGATGCCTCAACATGTCTGATTGCTCCTTTATAATCCGCAATATCTCTTTCTGCGTGGCACATTCTTGTTCCCTGCATTCTCTTCTGTCCTCCCTGTCCATGTCCAGGTTCTCGGACAGCGTAATCCTTCATGCCCCGAGCTCTGTCTTGTCACTCTCGGAGGCGCACATTAACTCATTGAACATATCCTCCCGAGTCTTCTTTCTCTGCCTTCTAATCTGAGAAAGTCTCTGTCCTGGTGTGGAGGATGCACCAATGGACATGACTTCAGCTGCAAAGAATGCAAAGCACAAGGATAGCATTGACAGTGTATACATTGTTTCTCGTGCAAGGTTAATTTAAAAACAAAACAAAAAAACCCACCCCTCAACACACTTCGCTGCAAGCCACAACATAATCACAACTGCTGGCTATTGCAAGAGTCGGTTTGCTGCTCCAGCCATGGTGAGTAAGGCCACAAGGCATGGGCAAGAGGTCTTGTGCTGCAGCTTTTGTGAAGACATCCTTGGGATCACAGGTTGGAACTTGAGAAAAGCCCCCTTTCCTGTAGCAACCTGATGGTGCTTGAGGACAGGTACCAGTGTAAAGCCCCCAGTAGTTTGTTTTTTACAAAAGTGGCATTGGGTTGCGGGGTGGGGGGGAACAGAGACAAACAGGAAGCCGCCACACACCCACTTTCTTTCCAATGCTACTTGCAATATACACTTATCCCTTCCGACCACAACCACGACACATTTGGGAAGGCATGGTTGTGTGAATCAGATTTCACCAAACGGGGCGGATTACTTGTTGAATTCTTTGTGGTTTAAGGGCAAGCATTGAAAACTTCCCCTCGTTTTCCCCTAGGTGACCCTATGAGATATCACTCTCCTGAGGATAACAGAGGCAGCATGGGAGCAGATGCTGCAAGTACCTGGGTACAGACCTGGTCCTTATGGTGCAATGCTGTGTGCTGCCATGAGGCCAGCATAATTAATACTGGACTGGCATGGGAAAGTGTCCCACCGTGGTGGATGAAATAAGGCAGCCCTTCCCAGAAACCTTCTGCACAGGATTGCAGAGTACCTCCATGAAAGCTTCCTAGAGATCGCCATAGAGGATTCCCAGGCTATCCCCTTGCACATAAGCAATCTTTTTCAGAGAGCACCCTCTGCATAACTAGAGTGCCCACTGATACCCACCACGTCTACTTTTTTGTTCAGATTAAACATAAAAAATAATAGCATGCAAGCCCTACAGCCTGATTGGAAATGTGTACTAACCAGAGGCGCCTTCCCTGGCATTACGCTCTGCTGCCAACTGGTCCTGTGAAGGGATGGGCTCCAGAGTTAAAAACCTTTCTTGGCTGTCGGGGAGAATGGATCCTGTGCTTGCCTGCCTCACATTCTCCTCCTCCTCGTCAACAATGTCCCCCTCTTTGTTCCTTGAGATAGCCTGGGACTCCTGGGAAGTATCCACGGAGCATTTTGGGGTAGTGGTGGGGTCACCGCCAAGAATCACAAGCAGCTCCTCATAATAGCGGCATGTCTGTGGGGCAGAACCAGAATGAATGTTCACCTCCTTTGTCTTCTGCTATGTTTGCCAAAGCTCCTTTATTTTCACGTGGCACTCTTCTCCCCACACAGCAATAAGATCCACCACCTCCTGGGTACTCCATCCTGGAGCACATTTGCGGCCTTGAGTCTCCATGATCATCTGTGCTGGCTAGCTCGCCACACTGATCAAACAGAAAATGAAAATTCAAAAGTTCCCAGGGCTTTAACAGAGCAGCGGCTGTTTCCTGTGTACCTGGCTGATGTGTAGTGGAGTTGAAAGTGTTCTCCAGAGCAGTCACAGTGAAGAACTGTGGGACACCTCCTGGAGGCCAATTCATTCAAATTATACAACACCGTGTCTACATTATCCCCATGTTGATCCGCGGATGGCAAATCAAGCGCTATGCCTCTCGCGGAGGTGGAGTACAGAAGTTGACTTTACAGGTCACTTAGGTCAGCGGAAGGGACTTGGTAGTGTAGACACAAACATTATTAGATTGACTTAACATGTCTTATGTTGACCTAAGTTTATAGTGTGTAGACCATGCCTAAGAGCTGAATACAATAGACTGACCAGAGACATAAGACAAAAAGTGAAGAGAGATAGAAACAATGGATAAGTGAACAATGTAAAGAAGCAGAAGAAGACATTAACAGAAATTTGAGATGGGGTTGTATCGCAGATAAGGTGAGTGGGACATATGAATTCAAGATGTCAGGAGTGAAAGAAAAGCACGAAGAAATAATTGAAGATGAACAAACAAAGAAAAGAATAATTACTTAATATTTATACAGTTTTTTAAACATGTAAAATGGTACATAAATGCTAAACATTGGCAATTTTGTATGAGAAGAATTAGGTTAAACAGTGATAAAAGGGTCTGAACCTTCTCTACACCACAGCTTTCATCATTGTGACTAACAGAAGAGCCACTTGTTTTTCCTTGTCAGATTTGCAGGATATTTCTTTTTGTTAAAAAAATAAAACTGAAAATTTACTGTGATTCTATTTTCCCCAACATTTTGAGAGGGCTCCTCTGGAAGCCAGTATTATCCCATCACTGATTTCTAGACCCCTTTTCACTTGTCTTACACTGTTCTATGAGTAGTAGGATGGTACATTATTACCAACTGAATCTACTCCTTAGTATTCAAAGTGCAACCACTGACAGCTCAGCTTTGTTTTAGTCCTGTGAAATTTCTTCAACTAAAAGGTGCATGCTAGGCCAGGAACAGCATTTACTAAGGTGGGAGGGACAATGAAACACCTTTAACACAACATCAGTACAATTTAAAGGGCTAAATCCTACCTTCATACACATGCTCTTCGCTGCCATTGATATCAATGAGAATGACACATTAGGAGAAGAAAAGGAGTACTTGTGGCACCTTAGAGACTAACCAATTTATTTGAGCATGAGCTTTCGTGAGCTACAGCTCACTTCATCGGATGCATACCGTGGAAACTGCAGAAGACTTTATATACACACAGAGAATATGAAACAATACCTCCTCCCACCCCACTGTCCTGCTGGTAATAGCTTATCTAAAGTGAGCATCAGGTTGGGCCATTTCCAGCACAAATCCAGGTTTTCTCACCCTCCACCCCCCCACACAAATTCACTCTCCTGCTGGTGATAGCCCATCCAAAGTGACAATTCTTTACACAATGTGCATGATAATCAAGTTGGGCCATTTCCTGCACAAATCCAGGTTCTCTCACCCCCTCGCCCCCCTCCCAAAAACCACACACACAAACTCACTATCCTGCTGGTAATAGCTCATCCAAAGTGACCAAAGTGAGAAAACCTGGATTTGTGCTGGAAATGGCCCACCTTGATTATCATGCACATTGTAGGGAGAGTGGTCACTTTGGATGAGCTATTACCAGCAGGATAGTGAGTTTGTGTGTGTGGTTTTTGGGAGGGGGGTGAGGGGGTGAGAGAACCTGGATTTGTGCAGGAAATGGCCCAACTTGATTAGAGAAGACAGTTCAAAAGCAGACAGACAGAGGAGACACCTGTCTTGGGAGCTCCCACCTGGAGTACTGGCTGCAGGAGAGAAGGCTACAAGCAGCAGCAACCCCAAGTACTAGAGCAGGGACTAGCCTTTCCCTAGGACTAGAGACCCCTTCACTCTGACTGTAGGTGGATCATATAAAAGGCTTTTCACTATGCCCTGGACTGGGAAAGTAAGTGGCAGAAATGATCTAGGGAGGCAGCCCTGAAACACTCTGGGCTGTTTGCTATTGCTGCCTCCCATAGGAACCCTAACCGCAGCTCCAAGTAACCTACTCATAGGAACCCTAACCCTGATGCCACAGAACCTACCCATAGGAACCCTAACCCTAGCTCCAAGTGCCCTACCCATAGGAACCCTAACCCTAGCCAGGGGAGCCCTACCCATGGGAACCTTAACCCTACCACTACATCCCCTACCTGTGGGAACCCTAATCCTAGCTCCATACTCCCTACTGATGGGAACCCTAATGCTAGGCCGGGGATCCCTACCCACAGGAACCCTAACACTAGGCCGGGCAGCCCTACAGGTAGGAACCCTAACCCTAGCCGGGGGAGCTCTACCCAGGGGAACCCTAGCCCTAGCTCCACGTGCCCTACTCAGGGGAACCATGAGCCTACGCCAGGGATCCCTGCACATAGGAACCCTAACACTAGCTTGACGTGCCCTACCTATAAGAGTCTTAACCCCACATGCCCTATCCGTAGGAACCCTAACCCTAGCTCTACCTGCCCTATCCTTAGGAACCCAAACCCTAGGGCAGGGAGTCCTACCCATTGGGAACCCTAACCCTAGGCAGGGAGCCCTATCCTTAGGAACCCTAGGCCGGGGTTCCTTCTGGTAGGAACCCTAGGCTGGAGATCCCTATTCGTAGGACCCCTAACCCTAGCTCCATGTGCCTATCTATAGGAACCCTAACCTTAGGCCAGGGAGCCCTACCTGTAGGAACCCTAAGCCTAGCTCGTCGTGGCCTTCCTGTAGGAAGCCTAAGCCCATGGCTGGGAGCCTTCACCATATACATCCTAACTTTAGGGTGGAGAGCCTTACCCAGAGGAACTGTAACCTATGGGTAGAGTACTTGGAGATCAGGTTTCCTATCTCTAGCCTGAAATACCCTGTCCATAGGAACCCTAATCCTGGGGTGGGGTGCTTTACCCATAGGAACCCTAACCCTGGGGCGGGGAGCCTTATGTATAGCAACCTTAACCTCAAATTCAAGTTCCTTACCCATTGGAAACTTAACCCCAGTGTGGGGAGCCCTACCCATATCAACCATATGCATCCTAGCTGTAGGGTGAGGAGCCTTACCTACAGGAGCCATAACCTGTGGGTCGTGTACTTGCAGATCATGTTTCCTAGCTCTAATCCTAAGTACCCTGCCCACAGGAACCCTAACCTATCTAAAAGTACTCTACCGATAGGAACCCTAATCCTAGGTGCAAGATACTGGGTCAGAGCCTCAAGGGAGGGCCTGGGTTCCTCTACCAATTACCATCTTTGAAGGGAGCACAAACTTCTTCCCCCCTCGAAGGGTGGGATATCCACCTGAATGCAAACCTGCCTGGACTTCATGGGTACATACTGGGTGACTTTTTGAAGCTGGTGCCCTGCTACCTCTGACTACTCGGCTATTTTTAAAGTGCTATCTCACATAGACCTAGCATGTGTCTGTCTACATGTACTAGGAATTGCATTCCTAGCTGCAGTGTAGACATACCAGATGTCAGGAGTGGGGATAATGTGTTATAATCCACAGTGTATTTCATTTTGTCACAGTGGAACTGGAACCTGGGAAATCCCCGCTTCCCTAATATACAAGTTTTTTTTAGAAATCAGTTCAGCCATCTCTTTTAAGAAAAAGTTTGGAAACGAAATGTCTCCTTTTGGAAGGCTATTTTCACAGTTTGGACAGAGTGTGCTGCCATTTTTATGTACTGTTGAGTCATTGCCAATTAAAGCGGAGTTTAAAAGAACCACACAATGAGTGTCCAATAGCTGGTTCACCTTTTGCTGAGTTCCTCATGAAATTAATACACCAATAACCAGCATGTATTTCTTCATTTATGTTTTCCCTGAGCTTACACTTTACTTCTCACTCCCTCCTTAAGGAGGCCAACCTCAGAGTTAAAAAAATATTGTCCTAAATTAAGTAAATGAGAGAGATGCTTGGGATGAGGGACAGTTTAGACTCAAAGCCTTGTTAACCCCTTTAAGTCCTGTTGTTGGTGACAACAGGAGTCAGAAATGCTGCACAGAAATTGCTCTGATGTGTGTAGAGGACACGTTCAAAGGGAAATATAGGTTCCAAGTCTACAGTTTTTTCCATGCATGTCCAATTCACCATACAGGTACTACTTCTGTCAATATTACATACATGTCCGAAAGTTCATATAGGTGATATGCTTGTGGATGTACCATAGAATCATATTGATTACACTTGGAAAATACCTACTACTACATCTCATGGGTTTTCTCTATTTTACAATTACTAATAATTTGCCTCTATTTTTCTAAAGTGCCAAACAATGGGGCTTTAATCACCACCCATGTAGACCGTTCCAGAGCCTAATACAAGTAGAACTTACTGTCAGGAAGTTTTTCTTGGCTTTCACTTTGAAATTTCTTTCCTTAATTTCTCCTTATTCCTAATTGTACTCACATATATGCCCCACTGACTAATTCCTCTCCTTCCTTAGGTCCCTGATCCTGCATGTGCTTCACTTTATTATCAAGAGTAGTCCCACTGGAATGAGAGTAATAAAGCACATGCATAAATGTTAGCAGGAAAGAGGCCTTAGTATTTACATTCGTCAAATATTTGTAGACTCAGACTATTATAATCTCCTTTGGCATCACTAGCCAGGCTATACATCTTACCTGGTTTAATTTCCCCTTCTAAAGCAATCCACCCAGATCCTTAATCATTTAGCTCTTCTTCTTTCCAACTGTCAGTATCTTTCTGGTAATTAGGTACGCATTGTTAATATTCCAGGTGTGGTTGCACCAGATCTGCACTGAAGGACAATATTAAGTAAGGCTCATTCATACCGATGATGACACATTCACTGATGTACTATTCATGGCTAAAGAATATGGTTTCATTGTACATACCATGCATACACAAAGGACTGCTAAAAGTAAAAACAAGCAATCAAGAAAACCACTCCCATGGATGAATGCTACATGTCCATTTTCACATGTATGCCACTGCGTAGATGTACAATGTTCCACAGTGACATGATTAAAAGGAAACAATTTCTTTATAGTGCAAGAAATCAATTTCATAGGGTATATCTGAAAGAGTAAGATAGTTTATATGAGCAGATCATTTTCCATAGAGAAGAACTCGGAGTTTCTAAACAATGATGGTATTTCCATTGGTCTAAACTCTGAAATTGGTAACTTTAATGTTTCGAATTAACCTTAACGTCATTTAAAATAAGAGCATTAGAGGAACCAGAGCTTCATGGTATTTCCATTATGCAGAGAGGTAAGCAATAAATAAATAAATAAATAAGCAGTACATGAATATTAAATTAACAGCACAATAATTACTCAATGGATGTAGGTAAAATGAAATCCTCAAATAAACACTTATTTAGCCACAAGTACTCCTTTTCTTTTTGCAGATACAGACTAACACGGCTGCTACTCTGAAACTTATTTAACCCTCATTTTTCACATATGCCTATTGCCGTTATCAAAAGCGGATGACCTGACATTACAATCCACACCAAAGCCCAGACAGCTACAAATTCAGGCACAAAGTCTGTTGAGATCCCTGTTGTTTGGCTGAAATGTCACTGAGCAAAAGCACAAAACCCATCTCTGTGAGCTCTTGGCACTGACTCAGGCCTTGCAAACTACAGTGTTCAGAAAGTCTGAATGCAAACCATTATTGTTTTGCACATTATAATATACTTAAGTACTGTGCTAGCTCTTTAAACAGCCTCATCTAGATAATCAGTGTAGCCATTCTACTGAAGTGCTATCTTCCTGCTGTGAGGAAGCACAATCCCCCTTACTGCCACAGCTCCCTGCTGACTTGTTTTACAACATTTAAGCAGGAAACTGTTAAACCTGATTTCTTTCTTTTTTTTCCTGTGCAGACAGAAATCTGCTTTCCTGCTGCTTTCTCACTTGTCCTGAAACCTGTTAAAAAGTATCCTAGCTTCTACTCTCAGTGCTGCCCTAATTTTAACCCTAAGCAACGGTTATCTTATTTTTACTCAGATTTATAAAATGACTCATTGGATAAGACAAAATGTGAAAGCATCTGGTAAAAGAACAGATTTCCAATAAGGCGAGGTGAAAAGGTCACTTGTGTCAAGTTCCCCATAGAAGTAAGAAGCCAGCCGCTTCAGTTCAGTCATTTATAAGCCAAAGCAAGTACATTTTGGGTATTTTCCTTTTACCATCAAGGGAGCTAAAAATAGAAAGATCAGATCTTGAAATACTGTACTGTCATTTCAGGGCATTTCTGTACATTTCTTACTGCCTTTCATCAACTGCACTTTTGGAAAAGCAAGAGAAAACGGTGATATGTACAGAGAGGACATCCTACTCAAGCTGAATAAGTATCTTTAATAGATATTACATTTTACAGCTAAGAAGCCGAAATGAGTATGTTTTTATGAGTCTTAAACTTTACTTTGACATAATGGGTAAAGTTAAAGCCTGGGGCTTTTACACTATTATCAGAGGCTCTGTCAGTGAGAGCTGTAACCTAATTACTTTTGATGCAGCAAATCAACAAAACCACTACTGGTTATGACCTCCACCAAAAGCACTAGAGAGCCAGACAAATGAAGCTTACGATGTTATTAGTTGTTCTGTTGCAAAGTTCCAGATAAAATATGACAGGATATTGGTGCTTGACTTCGGCATCAGTTCTCCAGATGGCACTTTGCATTGGCTTGTAGCGAGGCTCATAGGGATGCTGGCACATTTTCTCTGTCAAAATGAAAGTTTTCTAATTACAAAGAGATAATGTGAAGAGATGCAAACTTAATCTCCTGAACAAAAGGTTGCAAGCTGTGTAATAGCAGTTGAGGGGAGAGATATCACATAGTTCAGTTGCTTTAAATACTGCAGTTCAGGAAAGCTTTGTTACCCTTCATCATGATGATAAAAAAAAAAAAGAAATCAGATGCAACTGACACTATTTATTAGAATGTCTTCTGCAATATACACAGTGGTTCCATGTAATTTCCAATAGAATTAATGGACTTGATCCTCCTATCAGTTACATTGGTGGAAATCAGGACTAACTCCACTGAGTTAAAATAGTGTGAACTGGTGTGAAAGAAGAACTGAGGTCCCATGGGTGTTTATATCAAATGGCTTAAGTTCACTTGTCAGAAGACAGCAGGGTAAGTATTTTTCTAGCCAGCTGGATGATAAGTAAAAATTGTAAAAACTAAGTAAAAAATAAAAAATAAGTAAGTAAAAATAAGCAAAGAATATGTTTTTTTGAACAATAATACATGAACTCCTTAAAGAAAAAAGAATCTGTGAGAATGTAACACAAGTGGTGAGGCTACAGAATCTGACGCTGAGATTAGGGTAGATTATCTGCATAGTTATGACGAATTATCAGGTAGGCTGGAGATGTCAAACTGCCACAGTGATGGAGAGATAATGGTGATGCTCTAATAACCAACACACAACCCCATTTAAAAATAATTCTGTAATGATAACAGTAATGTAGGTACAGTGCTATAAGTCCCAAGGTAATTAAAGTGCCCTCCGCTTGGTCAGTCCAAACAACACAGTCATTGCCATATTTCCCTTTCTGTCAATTTGTAGCTGAAAGCTGATACAAATACATTATACCAAAGAAATGGAACAGATGCGTGTGCTTTTTTAAAATGCCATTAGGGACAGTGCACAGGCTGCAATTAGGCAAATGTCTTAAAGAATATCATTCCTGCAGATGCAACACAAAACTGTTCTATAAGTTAAACTCCAGATTCTCTAAAATACAAATGAAATCTAAATAAAATTATTGATGGGTACCAGATACCAAATGCCTTCCACAGTAATACTGCATTTTTTTCTGGATGTACAGGAATATACTTTGGGAACTAGTATGAGAAAGTATAAGTACAGAAAAAGAAAAATTAGTTTCCACTCTAAAGAAGTTTAAAATTCATGGGATAAAAATAAGACTACTTTCAGAGATTCAAATAAAAAATCCCAGAAATATTTCTACAAACACAGAAACTGGAATGGAAATAAAAAGCTTATGTATTTTTAAAAAGGTGAGAGATCTGTAATAATCATTAACCATTTTTAACCACATGTATTTTGTTTACTAATGTCAAAAACAATGAATATTGTGATATGGGTTGTTTTCTGTAGCTGTATTTCCAACATTTCTAGGGAAACTCAGAAGTGTTTATTTCTGAAAAATCAGTTTCAGTGACAAACCAGGATTATAGTTTCTCAAGCAGTCTAAATCAGAACATTTTAAGATGAGTAAATCATACAGAAAATGTAACCAAGGCCTTCAGAGCACTCCCACAGCATCTTCTGAAGAGTTCACATTTTTTTCCAATAATGAGCATTTAAAAAAAGTCACAACATCAACATAAAATGGTGTGTATCAGCTGTTGTAATGCTCAACATCAATTTTATGTACACTCAACTACTGAATAGCAATCACAATGACATCCCTTAGGAAGCATGAAGGGACCCAAGTGTACAGCAATTTTAAAATTGAGGTACAAAACCAAACAAGGCCCTAACATGCAAAGTGCTTCTGGTTACATTCCTGCAGCACCATCTAGTGGTCTGACTGTTCCTAATCTGACTTTCTCTGCAGAGACAAATGAGAATTTATTGAGCCAAAGATACCTTTTTGTTTACCAGGTTTGATGGTTTTGTTAGAATGCCTTGATTGATTAATAGGTTTTATAACTGAGCAAATCCCATGAACAGTGCTGTTAGAAAAAGCAAACTTAAATGGTAATGTGAATTACAGATCTTTTGTTTGCTCTTTGTGTTGTGGTACTAACAAAGGCATCTGAGTTACAATTCTATGAAAACATATGATTTTGTAAAGTACAGTGAATACATAGCTCTTATTGCAGAATTTCAACATGTTATTCAACATGAAATTCTTATTGCAGAATTTCAACATGAACTCTCACTGCCACGTGAAGGAATATGTATTCTAAAATGTAACATATTCTTTTGTGTGAGCTGGGGGCAAGAAGCCAAAAGGACCCACCCCCTCAAGCTGCTGAATTTAAGTGCGGCAGGATAGGGAAGATGAGCCTTGAAGGAGTTGAGGGGGATAGGCGATAGTACTTGAAGAACAGGGCCTGCAGACACACCAGAGTCTGAAGGTGGGTGGGAGAGCTGGGGACTTTGGGTTTGGGGTTAAAGAAGGCCAGGATCTGGGAGCCGATGGAACATAGGGAGTGAAGGTTGATGAGGAAATAGGAGCCAATGGACCAGCAGTTTGGGGTAGATGCAAATCTGAGGGGCCTAGAGAAAGCAAAGCCTTTTATGGGAATTTGGGTGAGCTGTGGCTGTGAGGATTGAGAAAACAAGGTGTGGAGCCTATGGAAAGCTAGAAACCATGGAATCCAGGAATCAGGGAGTTGAGTAATTTGAGAAGGGATAGTCTCTTCCCCTTCCCCTCACCTTGAGAAGCAGGAGCTGGGGGAAGAGATGAGAAGCCTCTACCCCCTGCTTTTGGCAGCAGAAGATGGTGTTAAGAATAGGGGGGGAAGGAAGCTGCTAAAAGGGGAGGTAGAGACCAGGGACCTCAAAGAGCCAGGAGGGAAGTCTCTCCTCTCTCTCTCTCTCCCTTCACGTGACTGCAAGTGAAGCTAAGCAGGGGAGGTGAGTTATGTGAGCCCTTGGGGCCCGTGCTACAGCAAATTCAGGGCATGGAACCCGGCTCCACCAATGTTTGGGGCTGGGTCTCTCCCCTAGCCCCACCTGCCTCCCCCATGCGCCTCCCCGGAGTGTCCCTGCCTGTGCCCAGGGCAGCAGGTGGCTGCCCTGCCGCTCCATGCTATGCTCCCGCACCAGCCGCTCCATGTTGCGCTCCCTCGCCGGCTGCTGCCGGCTACAAAAGGGAGCGGTGCCAGTGACAGTCCTCTCCCCCCCCTCCCCCGCCCCCCCCGGCACCCACCACAGGGGAAGTGAGGGGGCTTCCTGGACCTGAGAGGGGCCCAGCCCCTACGAGCATGTGCGGTGATGGTGCCAGGTGAATGTGCTGCCAGGGTGGGCAGGGGAGAGGGATCAGGGGACTGTGGAGTCCTCCTCCCTGGCCCCAGCCCCGGGGTAGCCTGCCTGCATCCTAAACTCCTCATCCCCAGCCCTGAGCCCCCTCCTGCACTGTGAACCCCTCATCCCTGCCCCCACCCCTGCGTACATTCAGGCTGCTCATGCTTATGTTTCCCAACATCCTTGTCATTACAATGTTTAAAAGAATCTATTGATTCTCCTGTTTGATACACTAACGGAGTTCATTAACACTAATGGGAATTACCCCTGCACATGAAGGGAAGAATAGATCTCTATGAGTGAAATGAATGGGGCATCATTAGATCTCTATGAGTGAAATGAATGGGGCATCATTTTGTAAATAAGTGTTAGAATGGGAACAGATTATAAAATGTATATTCATAAAGCCTATGAGCAACACTGTTTTCTAGGATAGCTAGTAAAAGTCACTAATAATTTGCCTCAGTATTCTGGCCTTCACTACACAATCTCTTACTCCATTCTGAGGGGACTTTTGCCAGAATAAGAACTGCCACATCAAACCCACTGTATGGGAAATAATTGGTTAAATTCACCCCAGTATTGGTGAAGTTTCAGGAGAGATTTGAAGGATAATGGATCCTATTAGCTTTTACAGGGAGTTCCATGCATAAAGGGTGGCTTGGGATGAAGCACGGAGCTGCTTGTTGGAAAATTTGCCAAACAGACAAAGAAGAGAAGAGTCAGGGGCTGAGAGTTCAATACAGTATATGCAATAGGGTTGGGTCTACTGTAGGACATGTAGGGCCTTAAAAGTGAAGACAGGTATTTAGTGCTTGAGGTAGTGGAAAAGGGGAGCCAATGGAGGGATGGAAGGAGAGGATGACGTAGTCAAAGTGACAAGCCAGTAGACCATTTTTGTATCAAGTATCATATTGCCTCAAACTCATAGTTTAAAAGACCAACAGATAAGAGCTTGGGCCTGCTCCTGTTGAGTGCCTATGGGAGCAAGATTGGGTCCACAGTCAGTGTTCTCCTCATTTCAAAGAGACAGTTCAATAGTATTCCAAAGAACAGTTATTAATTTAAAGTTAAAGATAAAGAGATGGATATTTTTCTCATTGCAACAGCAGGATGTGAAAGTCTCAGATACAGTGGAAACAGGACAGAATGGCAGGCACTACGGGTATGATTAAAGAAGTAGAAAAGCTGCCAAATTAGTAAGGAAACTCAAAAAGGGTGCTTCTGAGAAACTCTAAAATATCAAAAGCAGAACAGTATAGAGGAAGTGCTTCTAGTTTCATATAAATGTTTGTGAGCAGCAAACTGGTGGTGGGAAAATATTGTTTAAGGTGACATACGTTGAATGAGATAATGGTAGGTTTATGTGCTGAATGGAAGGCTCCTCTTAGCAATTTTGGCCAGGCTTACAGAAAACTTTACCTTTAATCACCCCACTCCCCACAAAATTTTCTGGACTCCTGCCTCACCCTCCCCAAACAAAACTTGACTCTTATTCACTCCTTACGGGAGCTGGTTGAAAATTTTCTTGAAACCTTTCATGGGAATGTATTGATTTTGTTTGAAGTTTTCACAAGAATTATTGAAATATTTAATTTGATCAGATCAAAGCACTTTTTTTCAATGTTACCATTTTGACTTCTGTGTTATAATATATGTCAAAATGATAACACTGAAATAAAGCACTTCAACCTTATTGAAGCAAAACATTCAATAAGTCGTCTGGATGTTTCCACAACACAATTTGTCTGAATTTTCTTTTCATGAGAAATATTGAAATTTCAACTTTTAATTTCAATCTGAGATTAAATGAAATTTTGATATGTCAGAATTTCCAGCAGAACAGAAATTTTGAATTTCAACCACCTGTACTCAACATGCTATATTAACATGAATGAATAACAAAGCCTCAGTAGTTACAGAAAGGTCTATCATGAGATAATTGTCCATATAAATTGAGGTGTAGCAACAATTAACTCTCCAGCCTTTAGAGGGTTGTATGCCTGTTCTGGTGAGTTTTAGGAATTATATAGCACTTTACAAACATTTACTTTCTAATCGTCATACCCCCCATCCCCACTCCAAGTGGAAGACAAGTGTTGTTATCCCTGTGTAGGAACTTGTCCCACCCCAGTCAGCAAGGAGTTAATGAGCTCTGCTGGGCACAAGTAGCTCCAACCCCATGCACCTGTGAAGCCTGTTCACTTGGAAAGGGCTGGCTCCTTAAAAGGGAGGACCCAAGTCCAGTGAGGGGTAGCACTCAGAGTGAAGATCACTCAGCTCTCTAGGTCCATATAGCAAAGGCTGCTGACTATGAGAATTACTGGAGATTCTCTGCTGTCTGTACCCTCTGGTTGAGTAGAGGGACCTTCTTAACTCCTCCTCCACCTTAGAGCCCAGGAAGCTCAGCCTGGGCCTCTTAGACTGATTAGAAACCCAACACTATCTCATAAATGACTCACCTGGTTGTCTTGCAAGGTGAATGGGGTGAACCTGGACTCTTTGTGGGCTGTAGGACTATTCAGCTTTGCCTTTCTGGTTTGGACTACTGCCAGAAGGAAGAAGAGGAACTGTCTTGCTGATACTTTTAGCCAGAGGTACATAGGCCCTTCTCAGACTGAGTCTACAGCAGCTCCTGCTAAAATAAAAAGGTGTTAGGGATGAAGGAAGCATCCATATGCCACCCCCATGGGGTACTCTAGAGGTAAAGTCTGTGACAATCTCCATTTACAGATGTGGAAAATGAGTCACAGAGAGGTTAACATTTTCATCATTTAGTTGTATAAATGTAAGCATCTAAAGCCACAGCTAAAGTTTCTTCTGGCCACAGTGAGGGGCAACTCAATCATATGAGAGGCAGTAAGGTGTACTGGTCTAGGCACAGAAATGAGAACAAGAAACTCCTGAATTCTGATTCTGGCACTGATACAGACTCCCACACTGTGGGACAAGTCACTTAACTTTTTGCTGTAATTTCCCTAGCTGCAGAATGTGGACAATAATATTTACCTACCTCTCTGTGGATTGAGAGGGTAGCTAATGTTTGTAAAGCTTTAGTTATATGCTAACATTCACCAGAAAATACACAGTAGCTGGGCTTGTTTATCTTTAAAAGAGTCATTTGGAAAACATTTTTCAGTGTGGTCAGTTTTAGGAGCATCCTGAAGTTTCTTCCCCTCCCTAGGTCAGCCCTGTGCATAGTGGCATGAACTGTGTTGACAGGAGCCAATGACCTTGGAGTAGTGAGGGAGGGTGAAAGAGTTTGTTTCTCAGCCTCACTGCAAAGGACTAAATCCAACCCAGAAATCCCATTGTGTAATAAAAACTTCATTTTGTTTTTGCAAAGTTATAATGATACCAGATATCATATTAATTCAGAATAATTATTAAAATTCCTAGTGTGCAATAAAACCAACTGACAGTGCTTACCTTAATAGGGAGGATTTTAAAGTGACCAAGCCCTCATGGCAGGAAATGAGGAGCTTTTATGTTAATTAAACCTCAAAAATCTGCATTAATCTAACATTAACGGTCTGTTTTATAGATCAAAAAGCAAGGAAATTCAGAGTTACAGCTAAAACTACTAGCTGTCACTCTGGCTGTATTTTAATCTGTTGAGCCAGTGTACTAGGAATGTGGTGGCTGCTGTACTAAAATAGACCAGACATAGGCCTGAGCCACAAAGTTTAGATACATATCTAAACTTTCCTGAAGTCTGGGGAATTTCAGAGTTTCACATCTGGTATTTTGGGTCAAGCCCATCTCTGGAAGCAACCAGTTGCCCCTCTAGCTACATGCTGCTCATGGTGGATTGCAAAATGCCTATCTAGCCCTCAGACCTGTAGGAAAAGGCTAAACTCACCCAAGGTTTCTTTGGTAGAATTTCACACTAAATATACAATCCAAATTATGGATTAAGTGCTGGCAAATTTTCACAAAAATCTTCCATTCATTTTTAATTATAATGACATTAAATGTACTTGAGAAATATGTTACTTCCAAAGAGCTGGCTCAACTGGATTATGATGAACATTCCTAAAATAAAACTAAAGAATATCAAAATTCTTTGCTGAGTATATTGAGGCCCAGAGCTATTTTTGCAGCCAGTCATTAAAAAAAAAATCAATGAAATATAGATTTTATTATAGAATTATTGACAGGACACATAGCTATTAACATCTTCATAACTAAATGATATACTTCATGAAGCAGGCTCACTAATTGATGGTATGGTATGTGCTTTCAAAATATCACACGTCTAGTAGTTGCTAGGCCCTCTGAAGCGTTAACAACCAAGTCAAACACTGTTATGATAAAGAATGATGGATAATCACTGTCTAGCATAAATCTATTCATTTAAAAATATCTACATTTTGAATACCTTATTCCTCTCTTGAAAATATCCTTAAATGAAAACTTACCCGAGAGTCAGGCTTGATCCAAAATCTTGTTAATGATCAAAATCAGAGTTTACAAAAAAAAAAAAAAATCAAAAACAACATCTAATTAGTCAGTGAGTCAGAAGGCAAATTAAACTAATTTTTCTCCATGAACAGAATATTAGTGTGTATGTGTACACACACACACACTGACATAAATCATATGTGGTGGTGGTATTCATGTCATAAATTGTGTGCCTGTGTGATAAACTATGGAATCACAGAGTACATTTTTTTTCATGCAACTTCAACCTTCTGACCTGCACTCTGCCCACAAAACTAGCTCCCCAGGATTATTTCTAGCATACCAAACCAGAGAGGAGCTTCAAATGGTTCCTGGTTTTTTTTAATGACCTTCCAGAGATCTGTTTTCCTTCTAATTGTGGGATTTCCCCCTAAAATGATCACCTGATCAAAGCCCAGGACAAGGAATATTCAGTGACACTGGAACAGGGAGAGATTTAAGATCTGACATCTCACAGTCATGCAGGGCTAGCAATGTATAGCTTTATATCATTGGAAGAGAGATACTCCCAGCTTCCCAGTCAGATATCCCAGTCAAAGAAAATCCAGAGATACAGATATTAAAATTATCACACTTTTATTAATGAAAAGCTTTTTTAGGTGTTTGATTTCTGTGCAGTTGGATTGATAGTAACTAAGGTTAGCCCTAAGGTGTTTTACAGGTGCACAAAAAATGTCCCAGTTAAAAATACATACAGCTCTTTAAATTATGTAAAACAATTTTCCTAAAACTTACGTGTCTATGCAGAATGCATAATTCTGTGGTCTGGCACAAAAGTTGTTACCTTTTATATCAGGGCTTATCAAACATTGGGGTGGTGGCTACAGAAGTATTATGTTGTGCTATTACTGGCATTCATTTGAAATAACCGACATAACTCATGCACTGTTTTGACACTCTGTGCCCATCTCAAGCTTATACTGCCAAAACTGTTACACTACATCACTTCATTTTATTTTAAAGACATAACTGATGCTATCACTATGTGCTCCAGCTATAACATATATATTTAATATAAAATTAGTACCGGGATAAGATTGATGCACATTTACATCTGCATCCTGTCTAATAGCAGTTGAAACATTTACTGTACCAAGCAAGATTTGATAAAGAGTATGTTTTCACTTTTACAATAGAATATTTGTAATGTTCTATATAAATCATGTAGTTATGTTAAATGAGACTTTGCAGTACACTGTACCTTAGCAATACTTTCCAAAATAATATGTCTTTATGATTCATACCACTTATCAGTGACTGCTTTTGGAGCAGAGTGTATGCCTCTTAAGGACTAGGTGAGCCTCAAAATATTCAGAGGAATGGTTAGGAAAAGCATCCAAAAGTCTGGACACTTATCCAAACTAGCTGAACCTACTAGTACTGCAGTATCCTGCTAGAAGTCATTCTAAAGCAGATTCTAAGATGATATTTGTCAGGTAGTGCCAGGCCCAGGAAGCAGTGTTTGTTAGTTACACTGAAATAAAAAATAATGGAGGATGGGGAAAGAAATAAGCTGATTCAGATTCCAAAACCTGCTTGATTTAAAATTTTGGGGAAGGATCTGGGTTATACTTATTTTATCTAAATCAGTTTGCCCACCCCCACAGGACTCAGTCCCGAAGTGAAACTCTGACTTACATTCTCTGTCCGCCCATTTTTGCATGTTTCAGTTTCCATTGTTGCAGAACATACAGCACTTCATCTTTCAAACTGGAACACACAGGATATGAGAGAGAATTTTTCATAAAATACATAACAAAACTGTAATGAGTTGAGAAATTCTCATAGCCTAATGCTGTACATATCTCTCCACATTTTAGTGGTGTATGTCAGAGAATGAAAGGCACAGAGCTGTGTGACCTGGAGCAAATGGAAAAATGTGTATAAAGGTAGCCAAGACACAGAATATACTGACCTCCATTCATTGGAATCTGCTTTCCAGTTTCTGAAAGAGACTTGGCAACTAGTATTGAAAATGCTGTGGACTCAAAGGCCAGGAATGGCTGGAAATAACACCTGTGCATGTGCTTCAGGTACAAATCCAAATGCACTTTTAAACTATAGAGACACAATGTTGACACAGACCAGAGACCATGTAGAATGACTTGCAGCAGACTACAGAAAAGGTGTAACACAAAAGTATACAATGCTGTGAATGAGTACACAATTCATACTCTAAAGAAAAGGAATTGTAGTTGGGTTTCCACATAAATCCACTACCACGTTGGAGGAAAAACACACGTGCTTTGTATACCTAGCAATAAATGCTGTTAGAGTCATTCTGTGTCTGGATAGGAATAAACAAAACATTACAAATACAGAAGCAATAAAGCATAACAAGATATGTATTAATTGCTGGGGGGAGAAGGGAGAGATTATGTAGATATGTACCTTGAGTGCATTTATGAGTTATGCAGTCTAAAAGCTGAGAGATTTCAGCCACCAAGGACCATAATAAATTTAGCTCCAGAAATGCACAATCTGGTATGTGTTAAAAAGCAGAAATTATATTTAACACAGGGAAAAAATGACCAACATGGTGCATTGAAAGGAGATAGTAGACATCAGAGGAGTAGAAATAATTTGACATCCTTGACAGCCAGTCAGGAGGATCTACCTGTGTCCAGGGTTCTAACAATATCTTGTAATTTAAATTGCATACTGTTAGGAAGCAATACAAATAGGTAATATAACATCTTATAAGGAAACTATTATTTGCTATTTATATTGCACCAACTGTATGCTAGATGCAGAGCAACATGACGTATGAAGACAAGGGCATAGATCCCTAGATTTCAATGGGAATTAGGGGCCTAAATATCTTTGAGGATCTTTGAGGATCTGGGCCAAGGTTCTTGTCCCAAAGAACTTGCAGACCCCAAATGCAGGAAAGTACATAAGAATGTTCCTAAACTTTAGCGAGTATATAAATGTTTACTTAAGAGGGATGCTTAACTTTACATGTGAGTAGTCCCATTGAATTGAGTACCTTTTTTTTTTAAGTACCACCTTTGAACTTATTGTAGCAGTTCAGGAAAACTAGTATATACTTTTTGACTGTTTGCACACACACTATTTGCACTTGTAGTACTTCACACTACTTCTGGCTCTGTCAATCCGTTTGTCTCTGTCTGAGGGGTTGGAGCAAATGCGGTTGTATCTTAGAGCTTGGCTGTAGACAATGGATTGTGTGGAGTGGTCTGGATGAAAGCAGTAAGTACCTACCTACATGCCACCTACAAGATCTCTATCAAGCGTTCTTACAACTACAATACCCACCTGCTGAAGTGAAGAAACAGATTGACAGAGGCAGAAGAGTACCCAGAAGTCACCTATTACAGGACAGGCCCAACAAAGAAAGTGACAGAACGCCACTAGCCGTCACCTTCAGCCCCCAACTAGAACCTCTCCAGCGCATCATCAAGGATCTAGAACCTATCCTGAAGGACGATCCCTCACTCTCACAGATCTTGGAAGACAGGCCAGTCCTTGCTTAAAGACAGCCCCCCAACCTGAAGCAAATACTCACCAGCAACCACACACCATGCAACAAAAACACTCACCCAGCAACCTATCCTTGCAACAAAGCCCGTTGCCAACTCTGTCCACATATCTATTCAGGGAACACCATCATAGGACCTAATCACATCAGCCACACTATCAGACGCTCGTTCACCTGCACATCTACCAATGTGATATATGCCATCATGTGCAATGCTCCTCTACCATGTACATTGGCCAAACCGGACAGTCTCTACATAAAAGAATAAATGAACACAAATCAGACGTCAAGAATTATAACATTCAAAAACCAGTCGGAGAACACTTCAATCTCCCTGGTCACTCGATTACAGACCTAAAAGTCGCAATATTACAACAAAAAAACTTCAAAAACAGACTCTAATGAGAGATTGCTGAATTGGAATTAATTTGCAAACTGGACACCATTAAATTAGGCTTGAATAAAGACTGTGAGTGGATGGGTCATTACACAAGGTAAAACTATTTCCCCATGCTTATTCCACCCCCCTCCCCCGCTGTTCCTCACACGTTCTTGTCAACTGTTGGAAATGGGCCATTCTGATTATCACTACAAAAAGTTTTTTTCTCCTGCTGATAATAACTCACCTTAATTGATCACTCTCGTTATAGTATGTATGGCAACACCCATTTTTTCATGTTCTCTGTGTATATATATCTTCCTACTGTATTTTCAACTCCATGCATCCAATGAAGTGGGTTTTAGCTCACGAAAGCTTATGCTCAAATAAATTTGTTAGTCTCTAAGGTGCCACAAGTACTCCTCGTTCTTTTTGCTGATACAGACTAACACGGCTACCACTCTGAAACCTGTGTGGGAAAGGAAGCTTACACTCCGGCTTGTGCTGTGCTTGTTCTGAAGTGAGCAAGAGGAATTCAGTCTCCGGGGTGGTCAATCAGACAGCTGTCAGCAGCACTAAGTTCAATTATATATTTTAAAGTGCTATGCATCAGTCTTTTTTAATGAGTGAATTTAGTGCTCGCTGAAAGAGCTATTGGACAGGCTAGACAATTGGAATCCTTGCTTTGTCCATAAAAAAACCTACAGCATGAATGCTACATTGCAAGGTGTCCCACATTACCCCTGCCAAACACACTTCCATAGCTAGCCGTAGTTCACTCTCCATGTCCATTTGTTCCTCTACATCTCTACTCAAACTGCCTACTCAACAAGGCTCCTAGTTACTACAACTGTGATTATAATGATAATACTTTGCACTGTTATAAATATAGTAGTGAGTCAAAGTCTTCACATTCTGGCTGTTTGGTAACTGAAGCAAAATTAATTGGTGATATCAGTTCAGTTCTTAGGGGATGAGTTTCCATCCTTACTTCAAGACTGTTGTCTGTGCTTAGCAGTGCAGATGAGCAGGGATGAGCATGGGGGAAATCCCTACCATTCAGTCTGGATTTTTAAAATCATGTGGCTGTGTACATCTGTCTTTTCTGTTTGGACATTGATTTTATGTTACACGTTTTAAATGAAATACATTATAGAAATGGGGGGCCCCAATTCTCCACTCTTTTACCCCAGCCTAGCACCACTGATTTCAATGGAGCTCTGCTGGTGTGACAGAGACAAAGTAGGCCCATAAAGCATAATAGAACTCCCTGGCAGAGAATAGCCTGGTAATTTGTTATGGACGTGGAGGGTGGAATCCTTTGTTTTCTTTTTCACTTGCTTCTTTTTTTTGCAGAAAAGACAACATTCACCCAAAACATCACATGCATGTCTTTTCACAGGAAGCATTTAGAAAATGTGTGGCAAGCAAAGCAATTGCCTACAAACGTTTTATTAACTCTGATTTGTCAATAGCAGATCTCTGCCCTTATCTCTGAAAGGTAAAGGGCCAAATTCTGTGGTGATCATGACTTAATCAGAACTCCCACTGAAGCTGATGGAAGTTTTGCTTGAGTGAAGGCTGGGGAATTTTACAAGCTAATAAAATCATGACATTATGAACAGAACAGCTACCTTTGCTAATTTATTAATGTTCTAAAATGTATTATTTTTCTATCTAAGTCTTGTACAATTAGATTCATAGTACTGAGGCTGCCTGGCTCTAAAGAATATGAAAGTGACAAATTTAAAAACACACTAACATTTTTCAAAAATAGTTTGTTCATTTAAAAAAATACCCTGATGCTGTGGTTGTAAAGGGTTTATTTGCACTATTTAGGAATGAACAAAGTCACCAGAACTCAGGTGCCTTTATAGCGTACCACATTGCACCATACCACCATTTATTTATATTGAATATATCCATATGTCATCTCATTCTTTAAAACAGGTTTCTTCACTTTTCAAAAGCTATTGATCCATCTTAAATATTTTCAGGGCACCTATCCGCATATTAGCAATTAGTGCCCTCTATAGTAATAAGATTTGCTATGAAGATCTCCACTGTGCATTCATCAGTGGGATCTACTCTGTGCCTGTTTCAGACCTGTTTGACTAACTGTTGGTTTTGACTGTTATGATTCCCTGTCTTCTGTCATTGCAGGGAGTCTTGCAATGTGCTCTGAAAATGATCAGACATCCACTTTAGTTTTATCCCTTCTGGTAAGTCATTGCACAGTCAAGTGCCCTTTCCTGGGCTTCACGCTGGGCATTGTCGGCAGCATTGCCCAGAGGAGCAGAGCTGTCACAGTGGGTCATGAATGAATAGCTGATCTCTGAAGTAATGTGGTCCCAAACCATGTAGGGCCTGAAAGATTAATACCAGAACCATAACTTAGCACCCGGAATGAAGTGGGAGCTAGTGAAGGGTAGAGAACCTGCATGATGTGTGTCGCTTTCTTTCCTGCTAATGAGGAAAGCTGCTGCATGCAGAACAAGCTGTAGTTTCCATTGTGTCCCACACCTTTATCTGAAGTTACACTAAGGCCTTGTCTACACTATGAAATTAGGTCGAATTTATAGAAGTCGGTTTTGTAGAAAGCGTTTTTATACAGTCGATTGTGTGTGTCCCCACACAAATGCTCTAAGTGCATGTAGTCGGCGGAGTGTGTCCACAGTACCGAGGCAACCGTTGACTTCCGGAGCGTTGCACTGTGGGCAGCTATCCCACAGTTCCCACAGTCTCCGCCGACCATTTGAATTCTGGGTAGAAATCCCAATGCCTGATGGGGCTAAAACATTGTCACGGGTGGTTCTGGGTACATATCATCAGGCTCCCCTTCCCTCCCTCCTTCCGTGAAAACAAGGGCAGACAATCGTTTCACGCCTTTTTTCTTGAGTTACCTGTGCAGACGCCATACCACGGCAAGCATGGAGCCCGCTCAGTTAACCATCACTGTATGTCTCCTGGGTGCTGGCAGACGCGGTACTGCATTGCTACACAGCAGAAGTTTATTGCCTTTTGGCAGCAGACAGTGCACTAGCCGTCGTCGATGTACTCCAGGGTGCTCTTTTAACCTACCTCAGTGAGGTCAGGGGCGCCTGGGCAAACATGGGAGTCACTCAGCCAGGTCATTTCCCTTTTAAGTTTCGTCTCATGGCGATTCAGTCCTACAGGCAGTGCACTGTCTTTTAATCAGCAGCCAGGAAAAGACGATGGCCAGCAGTCCTACTGCACCGTCTTCTGCCGAGCACCCAGGAGATGACGATGGCTAGCGGTCGTACTGCACAGTCTGCTGCCAGCAAGATAGATGAAGATAGATAGTATAAAGATAGATGAAGTGGATCAAAACAAGAAATAGACCAGATTTGTTTTGTATTCATTCTCTCCTCCCTCCCTCCATGAAATCAATGGCCTGCTAAACCCAGTTTTGAGTTCTATCCTTGAGGTTTTGAGCTCTGTCCTTAAGGGAGCAATTCTGTTTCTCGCAAAGCCACCCCCTTTGTTGATTTTAATTCCCTGTAAGCCAACCCTGTAAGCTATATTGTCAGTCACCCCTCCCTCCATCAGAGCAACGGCAAACAATCGTTTCGCCCCCTTTTCCCTGGATTGCTCGAGCAGGAGCAGACAATATAGCACAGCAAGCATGGAGCCCGTTGAACTCACCGCAGCAGTTATGACCATTGTAAACACCTCGCGCATTATCGTGCAGTGTGTGCAGAACCAGCACCTGAACAACCAGGCGCGGAGACGACGGCAGCGCGGTGATGAGGACATGAACACACTTTTCTCTAAAACCGCGTTCCCCTGCAATTTGGAGATCATGGTGTTAATGGGGCAGGCTCATGCCATGGAACACTGATTCTGGGCCCGGGAAACAAGCACAGAGTGGTGGGACCGCATAGTGTTGCAGGTCTGGGATGATTCCCAGTGGCTGCGAAACTTTCGCATGCATAAGGAACTTCATGGAACTTTGTGACTTGCTTTCCCCTGCCCTGAAGCACAAGAATACCAAGATGAGAGCAGCCCTCACAGTTCACAAGCAAGTGGCAATAGCCCTGTGGAAGCTTGCAACGCCAGACAGCTACCAGTCAGTCGGTAACCAATTTGGAGTGGGCAAATCTACTGTGGGGGTTGCTGTGATGCAAGTAGCCAACACAATCATTGAGCTGCTGCTATCAAAGGTAGTGACTCTGGGAAATGTGCAGGTCATACTAGATGGTTTTGCTGCAATGGGATTCCCTAACTGTGGTGGGGCTATAGACGGAACGCATATCCCTATCTTGGGACCAGACCACCAGGACAGCCAGTACATAAACCGCAAGGGGTACTTTTCAGTGGTGCTGCAAGCACTGGTGGATCACAAGGGACGTTTCACCAACATCAATGTGGGATGGCCGGAAAAGGTTCATGATGCTCGCGTCTTCAGGAACTCTGGTCTGTTTAAACGGCTGCAGGAAGGGATTTACTTCCCAGACCAGAAAATAACTGTTGGGGATGTTGAAATTCCTATAGTTATCCTTGGGGACCCAGCCTACCCCTTAATGCCCTGGCTAATGAAGCCGTACACAGGCATCCTGGACAGTAGTCAGGAGCTGTTCAACTATAGGCTGAGCAAGTGCAGAATGGTGGCAGAGCATGCATTTGAACGTTTAAAGGGTCGCTGGCGCAGTTTACTGACTCGCTCAGACCACAGCGAAACCAATATTCCCATTGTTATTGCTGCTTGGTGTGCGCTCCACAATCTCTGTGAGAGTAAGGGGGAGACGTTTATGGAAGGGTGGGAGGTTTAGGCAAATTGCCTGGCCGCTGAATACGTGCAGCCAGACACCAGGGCGGTTAGAAGAGCACAGCAGGAAGCGGTGCACATCAGAGAAGCTTTGAAAACCAGTTTCATGACTGGCCAGGGTACTGTGTGACACTTCTGTTTGTTTCTCCTTGATGCAAACCCGCACCCTTGGTTGCCTCTAAATTCTCTGTAAGTTGCCCGCCCTCCCCCCTTCGAGCACAGCTTGCTTGCAAAGGAAATAAAGTCACTATCATTTAAAAAACATGTATTCTTTATTAATTGATTATAAAAATAAGGAGATAACTCACAAGGTAGCCTGGGTGGAGTGTGGGAGGAGGGTAGGAGGGAAGGAAAAGGCCACTTCAAAACTTGTTGAATGACACCCTTTTGTTGCTTGGGCTGTCCACTGGGGTGGAGTGGTTGGGTGCCCGGAGCCTCCCCCCGCCACGTTCTTGGGTGTCTGGGTGAGGAGGCGATGGAACTTGGGGAGGAGGGAGGGCGGTTAAACAGGGGCTGCAGTGGCAGTCTGTGATCCTGCTGCCATTCATGAACCTCCACCAGACGCTGGAGCATGTCCGTTTGATCCCACAGTAGCCCCAGCGTTTCTTCATGCCTCCTCTGATCTTCCTGCCGCCACCTCTCCTCACGTTCATCGGCCACCATCCTGTACTCTGCTATTGCGTCCCTCCACACAGCTCTGTCAGTGCCGGATGACTGCATGAGCTCAGAGAACATGTCATCGCACGTGTGTTTTTTTCGCCGCCTTATCTGAGATAGCCTTTGGGACGGAGGAGGGAGGCTTGAAACATTTGCAGCTGCTGGAGGAAAAAAAGGGAGTGAAGTATTTAAAAATATACATTTACAGAACAATGGCTATACTCTTTCACGGTGAACAACGCTATTCACATTACATAGCACATGTGATTTTGGTACAGGGTCGCATTTTGCATCTTATATTGAGTGCCTGCAGCTTTCGTGCTAGAGATCAAACACGCAGTGCCGGGCAACAGAATTCAGCTTGCAGGCGGCCATGGTAAGCCATAGTCTTTCGGCTTCTGCAACCTTCATAACAGCAGCCCCCTCCTTTCCCATACCAAGCAAAGCCAGTTGAGTTGGCCATTTAGTGCTGCAGTTTTCCTGTTAACGTGCAGCAGCAGAAATCAAACTAACTCCCTTCCCCCATCCAATTCTCTAGGATGATCACTTTTCCCCTCCTCCCACTGCCTGGCTGGTATCAGGGAAGATCCCTGCTAGCCAAACGCAAACAGCTCAGCGCCAATGGCCACCCTCCCACCGTGTGGCTAACTGCGGGGAGGATTTCTTTTCAGCCACAGGCAAACAGCCCAGTAGGAATGGGCACCTCTGAAAGTCCCCTTAATCAAATTCCCCTATTTCAACCAGGTTACCATGAATGATATCACTCTCATGAGGATAACACAGAGAGATAAAGAACGGATGTTGCTTGAATGCCAGCAAACACCGGGACCATACGCTGCCAGGCTTTGTCATGCAATGATACCAGATTACTTGCTACTAGCATGGCATGGTAAAGTGTCCTACCATGGAGGATGGAATAAGGCTGCTCTACCCAGAAACCTTCTGCAAAGGCTTTTAGAGTACCTCCAGGAGAGCTTCATGGAGATGTCCCTGGAGGATTTCCGCTCCATCCCCAGACACGTTAACAGACTTTTCCAGTAGCAGTACTGGCCACGAATGCATCCCAAGTCCTCAGGGCTACTTAATCATTAAAAAACGCTTGCTTTTATAACATGTATTATATTTAAAAAGGTACACTCACCAGAGGTCCCTTTTCTGGCTTCGTTGGGTTGGGAGGGTATCTCAGTCAGGGTTATAAAAAGATCCTGGCTGTCGGGGAGAACGGTGTGCTGTGTGCTCTCCCCACGCTCGTCCTCCTCCTCCTCATCTTCCCCATCTGCAAAATCCTCAGCCATGGCAGAGAGTACCCTATCATTGGAGTCCACGGACAGGGGTGAGGTAGTGGTGGCGGCCCCCCCTAGAATTGCATGCAGCTCAGCGTAGAAGAGGCATGTCTGGTGCTCTGTCCCGGAGCATCCATTTGATTCTTTGGTTTTCTGGTACGCTTGTCTGAGCTCCTTAAGTTTCACGTGGCATTG
The DNA here is from genome assembly GCF_965140235.1 of Caretta caretta. Lineage (NCBI taxonomy): Eukaryota > Metazoa > Chordata > Testudines > Cheloniidae > Caretta > Caretta caretta. The sequence goes on along the minus strand of NC_134216.1, from coordinate 46,816,778 downwards.
TGTTGTGTCCCTGCTGTAGCCTCTGTCCCTCATGGCCTCGGAGATTTTTTGAAATGTTTTGGCATTTCGTCTTTTGGAACGTAGTTCTGATAGCACGGATTCCTCTCCCCATACAGAGATCAGATCCAGTACCTCCTGTTCGGTCCATGCTGGAGCTCTTTTTCGATTCTGGGACTGCATGGTCACCTGTGCTGATGAGCTCGCCTGGCCAAACAGGAAATGAGATTCAAAAGTTCCCGGGGCTTTTCCTGTACACCTGGTCAGTGCATCTGAGTTCAGAGTGCTGTCCAGAGCAGTCACAATGGTGCACTGTGGGATAGCTCCCGGAGGCCAATACCTTCGAATTGTGTCCACACTAACCCTAATTCGAAACGGCGATGTCGATTTCAGCGCTAATCCCCTCATTGGGGAGGAGTACAGAAATCAGTTTTAAGAGCCCTTTATGTTGAAAAAATGGCTTTGTTGTGTGGATGGGTGCAGGGTTAATTTGGATTTAACGCTGCTAAATCCGACATAAACGCGTAGTGTAGACCAGGCCTGAGCTACAATAGTCCACCCAGGAGGGGATGAGTGAAGGGATTGGTGTGGCTCGGTTCTCAGCCAAGGGAAAGGAGCAGAGGTTCCTCGGAGGATGGAGGTGAAAGAAGGTATTTCCATTGTTGTTCAAAATTGGGTTCTGAGTCTAGTGAGTCCAAAAAGTGCAGTGGTAGAGAAAGATCTGCGTTTGCTAACTTATCTTATACACCTTCCCACCAGCAACGCTTTTGAGCCAGCTCTTAAGTCATCATGGTGTTAATCCCGTTCAGGCATTTCCCGTTCAGGCATTTTGACATTTTTCTGACACCGCTGAGCACAACTGCAGGGCAGGAGATAGACAGCTGCGTGTCATCAGAGCTGTGTTGACAATAGAGCCTGATGTGTCTCAAACCTTTCACACTGAATTATAAGCAGAAGATGAGAATAAACACCTGAATAAAACATGCACTGAGGTTCATATAACACCATTGATCCACATACAGAATGCTCAATAGAATCAATATGAAAATATTTTGGCCAAAATTTCCAGACTTAGGTGCCAAAAGTTAAGCGTGTAAATATGCGGTCTCTTCTTCGAAAGGTTCTGAGCACCCACAGCGCCCATTACTGTTACCGTGCGGACTAAGGGCCACATTTTGCTCTCAGATACATTGACTGACAGCATGAGCTGAGACACAGATGACCCGCGCTTGCCAATAGTGAGGGGCAGAGTGAGGGCGGCAGGCTTCAGCAGTGTTACTGGGCATGCTTAGTCCATGTAAGCATGCTCAGTAAAATCCAAGCTGTAAATTGGGGGCGGGGGGACAGGGCACAACACTATGACCCTGCATGTCCCCCTCCCACATGTTGCCTCTGGCATGAAGATGATGGAGGGAGAAGGGGGCCAGCAGGGGTGCACTGGGCTCCAGCTGATGCTTGCCAGTGTGATGCCCCCAACATAGGTGCTGACTCCATGAGTGCTCCAGGACTGGAGTAGGTGCTCAGCAACCAACGGCAGCCAGCTCCTCCCTCTCCCCCCCAGCACCTCCTGCCTGCTGTGGATCAGTTGTTCAGTGGCATGCAGGAGGCGCTGGCAGGGAGGAGAGGAATGGGGACAGGAAGAGGTGAGAGGAAGGGGCATAGTGGGGGCAGGAAAGGGCGGGGGTGGAAGCTTGGGGAAGTGGTGGAGTGGGAGCGGGGCCTGGGACAGAGTGGGGGTTGAGAATCCCCCCGGGATCTGAGTAAGTCAGCGCCTATAACATAATGGTCCTTACCAACATTATGGCCCCATTCTAACTGCAGCGTAAGTTAGAGCCATCTTTGCTTCCCCCACCACTCAGGTGCCCTGAGCATTGGCACTAAGCTCACATCAGCTGAATATTGAGCTCAAACTTTCACATTAGTCAGTTTCTCATAAAAACAGGTGGGGAAATAGCTTCCTCTTTCAATCTCCTAGAAAAAGGAAGAGGTAGAAAAGCAAAGGCACTACAAGATGAGTAACTTTTATTTGTTGCTGTCTTCTGAGTCTGATCCATGCCAGCATTTAATACTTGTGCTAAAGACAGTTAAGTGTGCAGTACATGAAGTATCAAGGGTAGGTACTCTCATCTGATGTTTGCAGAGTGCTTGGCAGCTGTAGTAGTAACTTGAGCACTCTTTTGAGGCAGCAGCAGTTCCAATAGCTTGTGTCTCAACATGATCATAATAGTGTTGGAGAAGTATGGAAACTTCTGCTAGATTTAAGACACACAAACAAACAAAAAAGAGGCAAGGCCTTAACCTGTCTAGTGACATTTGACTCCTACCGACCTCCCCAATAATAATAATAATAATAATAATAATTTATTAATAAAAAACCTCAAGAAATCCCAAGCGACAAATAAGGTCCTTACAGCCAAAGTTAGTGCCAGGGACAATAAGCGAGCTGCTAACAGAGCATTTGCTATGATGGGCCCTGAACTTCTGAATTCCCTCTTCTTCAAGGTCCAGAATACCCCCAGCCTTGTAAAACTCTGAAAAGGTCATCTCCTTCCCAGGGTAAAGAGGAACTTTTGTGCCAAGAACTGGGTCTTGGGGACTGCAGTGGTTTTGGTTTCCTTTTCTGGTTTTGAGGAAGTTTCTCAGTTTATTTTTCTTTGCATTATCATGTGGCAAAGGTTCCCAGGGCTGAGAGTAGGCATGTATTGAGTTGGTTAGATTATCCATTAATGTAATGGAGTTGTGTAAATCCAAATAAACAAATAGTGCTAACAAACCTAGCATGACCTCTGCACAATTTTGGTTTAACCCAGACTGTTATCATGATGTGCATCATTTAAAGGACAAAGAAAAAGTATCAGCAGTTCCTTCTCAGACTGTTATGCCAAACCTGACCACACAGAGGTAGGGGAGGGAGGAGAGGATGGGTATGCATGTTCTCAAGGCAATGGAATACCTTTTAAAGTCTTCCAGGATTGCCAAAAAAGTAAAGTATAATCCCATTTAACCATCACCCTGCAATGTTTGAAGGAGAGTGTTACTTTACTAGGATCCATACATTCAACAGTCACATCAAAAGGAGTTAAGATCAAGGAAAAAATTGAAGCCGAAAGAAACTAGCAACATAATCTCATAGCTGTACAACTACGTTACCAGGAGATGATCATTTTAGGCCTGCATTTAACATTGTGCTTTTTTTCAAAGTTGTGGAGTGCATATTCCCACTAAGTGTCAGGACACAACCAAGCCTGAGCCACAAGTGCCTGCTATATAATTCTGGCATTCAATAGCGCTAGACGTAGTATGCCCTGAGGCATGCTCTGATTTAAAATAATTCATCTCCAAATAGAAATAAGGAACCATGATCAAGTTGTAGATTACATGGCTCACTGCCCACTGGATTTCTCTTACAAATCCCTTGGTACGCTCTGTCTTGAGCAGGAGACTATATATGCCATAAACTAGAAAGTCCTGGATCCCTGCAGTGCAATTTGTGGGACTTGGCAGTGATTCTGTAGGGATTCCAGCATTTTTGTAGAGCTATGTTGGCTCTAGAGCGTAAATTTGAGCAATTTGCATGAATGTATCACCCTTTGCACTTTGACTCTGTAATTGGCTTCAATAAAGACCCTACCACAGGCAACACCTTAAGATGTCTGCAGTTTAATAGCTTCACTCCAGGTTCCTAATGTAAATTAATAGGGCAAATAAAGCCCATAAGTGTGCAGGTTTCAGAGTAACAGCCGTGTTAGTCTGTATTCGCAAAAAGAAAAGGAGTACTTGTGGCACCTTAGAGACTAACCAATTTATTTGAGCATGAGCTTTCGTGAGCTACAGCTCACTTCATCGGATGCATACCGTGGAAACTGCAGCAGACATTATATCCACACAGAGATCATGAAATAATACCTCCTCCCACCCCACTGTCCTGCTGGTAATAGCTTATCTAAAGTGATCATCAAGTTGGGCCATTTCCAGCACAAATCCAGGTTCTCTCACCCTCCACCCCCCCCCCCCCCACACACACACAAACTCACTCTCCTGCTGGTAATAGCCCATCCAAAGTCTCACTTTGGATGGGCTATTACCAGCAGGATTTGTGCTGGAAATGGCCCAACTTGATGATCACTTTAGATAAGCCATTACCAGCAGGACAGTGGGGTGGGAGGAGGTATTGTTTCATGATCTCTGTGTGTATATAATGTCTGCTGCAGTTTCCACGGTATGCATCCGATGAAGTGAGCTGTAGCTCACGAAAGCTCATGCTCAAATAAATTGGTTAGTCTCTAAGGTGCCACAAGTACTCCTTTTCTTATAAGTGTGCAGTGGTGATTACATAAGCCTCACTTTGAAGACTGTCTAAATCTGATGGTGCAAGACTTCCTTTACAAAGTGTGTGATTTACACTGTAGGTTGAGGACTGAAAAATCAATGGCCACTTTAATCACTCAGTTAAAGCCTTTGCAAATCATTAGCAATTTGGTGTGTTTAAAATATTTAACCTTGCATCATAACTCAATTTATTGCACTCTGGAATGGCTACTGGAGAATAAGAGAATCATATTAGTCCCTGATAGCTAAATAAGCAAGTATATCATCAAAGTGGAAAGCCTTAGAAACCTACAAGTCACCTCTGTCAGCTTTACCTGATTTATAATGTTTAGCTGAGGTCACTCTTCTAGTAACAAAATATAAGTCAAGTGCCAAGAAAATTCCTGTTAAATTACACAGTAATAGTTCACCATGACTTTCACCGATTAGAATAAACTCTTCCAAGATTTGAGCATTGGAACAGAACATGGAGAGTAAAGCATAAGAACTCCAACGAAAGACAAATTGTTATTTAAAGCACCTTAACAGGCCTTGGCTAATTTCCAGATGGCAGATATACATGAATGTGTATTTAGAAGAAGAAAAAAAAAGGGGGGGGGGGTTCAATCCAGGCAGTCTAATAGTTAATCTAGTAAAGAATAAAGGACCGAACACTTTTTCACTTCATGTGGATGATAGCTATTTGTTGGGATTCCCTCCAAGACCTTTTCCACTCAGCTTATCCAGAACACCTTGTCCAGTTCTGGGAGAACAATTCATCCAGTTCTCTGGAATCCAAAACACTCAGTTTGACTCTGGATTTCATTAGGTTCCTTTATTTGCCATACAGCAAAGCTATGCTGAGTTGATCAGATTCACGCATAGGGCGTGGGTATCAAGCGTAGCACACATCCAAAATTACACAGACAACCTCTTCCTTTATATACATTTACACATTACATTGCATTTTCTATACATTAAAGTACACAGTTTTGGATTGGATTGGTTACTTTGCAGGAACCAATCCCTGTACAGCATGCTCTGTCCATGTGCTGTTCATGTGGAACCTGATCTTTACATTCCAGGTTTAGCTTGTCCATAGGCCCCTAGCATCAGCATGTTGCTGCTTACTTTAGCTAGCATAGACATCCTGACTCCAGCTTACTGTTTATCAAGCAAGCCCCTATTTACAACTTTACCTTCCATTCACCTTCTCAATTATGCCCACTAAGAAATGAGGTCAGTAACTTATGTCAAGTCAGGCCTACGCTAGCCACCTGCAAAACTTTGAACTGAATAAGATGATCCAAATCCTTCTCTCCTACATTAAGGTTTCCCTTCTCTTCCACGCTTTGCCTTGGCTGTTGTTTCAAGGTGATTGGCTTTCAAACTAGACTATTTTTATTTGATATCATTGCATTTTTATTGGTACTGTAGCCAGTTGTCAATATTCCTGTGATGGGGTATACCAGACACTCTGAGGCCCCCTGCTGGAGGCCTCCTGGCCCTGCCACACCCTTCCCCAGAAAAGATCAGTGGAGAGGATCCTCTAAACTGCCTAGAGTGGCTGTGCGGTACACAGCCAATTAGGGCTCAGCAGCCTAGTAAAAGAAGAGCTGCAGGGCCCTAGGGAGTTCAGTTCCTTGCTGGAGCTGTAGGAGCATGGATGGTGTATGGGTGACTGATGGAGCTGCAGAACCTCAGACAGGGCAGTGCTGCCAGAAGCTGGGGAGAGTGAGAAGGAGCCCTGGTTGCTGGAACTCCATTAGGGCCAGACCCTGAGGTAAGGGTGAAGACAATGCAGGGAAGTGGCCCAGTGAATTAGAGCAGTGGTGCGACATAGATGAAGAGACACAGTAGATGGCTGCTACCTACAGGGTCCCTGGGCTGGGATCCGGAGTAGTGGGCAGGCCTGTGTCCCTCCTCCCCACACCATTAGCCACTGGGGGGAAGTGACCTGGACATTGACGTACCCCAGAGCGGGAACTGAACTGTAGCGGCCCATCTGGAGAGCTGTGACTAGAAAGGCCCCCAACAGGCTGAAGACTTTGTCTGCAGGGAGGGAGCCCTCGGGCACCGCTCTATCCTGGAGCAGGGGCAAACTGAGAGAAAGGGCAGGCATATGCACTTGGCCAAGGGGGTGCGTGTGACAGGTGAGTGCAGCCCATTACAATTCCAAATATACCTTCTTTCTTTTCTGGGATATATATCCAAAGCAGATGGGTACAGTGTTAGGTGGGATGGTCATAGACTAGTACCCAAAATGTTTTATGTTTTTTCCACCCTCTTAGGTTCATAAGAATATGTTTACTATTGTAGATTTCAAACCTGTTTTATGAGAGTGGGTGAGAAATGAGTATTGTGCTGAACACCTCTATTTAACAAGGCTGTAGCAGGGTCCTCCCATTTTGAACAAATTAAAAAATACTTTTTAACTGAATTTAGTGCTTATGGAGGATGACAGAGTTGCAGCCGTGAAGAATAAAGCTTTCTGCTTACTATGAGGCCAGGTAATGCAAAGGCAACAGGAGTGCAAGCTTCATCATACCACCCCATCAATAGACCTCAACCCTGCTTTGGAGAGAATCCTCCAGGAGGCATTCAGTCTCCATGTCCATGCCTCCTTCTGCCTGTCTGCTGGCCCTGACAGGAATTGTGCTTTTATACATGCCCACTAGGAACTCCACGGAGCCTGGCTGTCACACAGCCCACATATGGAAACAATTTCCAGACAGTGCTTACTAGGTATCATTGAACTGTGACCCAGAGGTGGACCTTGCACCATCCCATTACAAATTACCTGGATCCTCAGCCTTCTACAGGCAGCTTTTCCTTCCAAAGTTATATTTTATATCCTATTTACAAAAAGGCATTTGGAAGGAAAGGCATGTAAGCTCAAGTACCTTGGCTGCTATAAAGCTCATTTCCAGCAGAGCCAGAGTGTTACATAACTTCAGGTGCTGTCAAATATATGACTCTAAACTGTGTTACGCTGACATCTAGTGGAGATTTATTTAATCTAATATGATAAAACTGCCAATTATTCTAAAGGAAAAGCTCTTACAACGTGATTAATCCCAACAATGGGGAACCTCCAGGGAAAGCCTATTCTGAGCAGAGGCAAAACCTTCTAACCCTTTCCCCACCTCTGATAAATAACTAAGTAGCTAGATTTCAGAGTAGCAGCCATGTTAGTCTGTATTAGTCTCTAAGGTGCCACAAGTACTCCTTTTTAAGTAGCCAGAGATCTCTATATTTCTTCCTGACTCCAGAAACCAAGAGCAAATGGGAGGATTATCCTCCTCTCCCTCCTCCCACCTCTACCCCATACTGTATGGGGAGTTTCTGGCTCTTCTCTTTCTCCCTTCATGTGCAGTGGGGCTGCAGGGCCTTCCTTCTCAGCCCTGCACCGCTAGCATATTTGAGGGGGAGAAGTGGACTTGGCCATTCAAATATTCTCTCAAACTGGTGTAGCTCCCCTTCTCCACCCAGTTACCTTCTTTAACGCCAGTCTGCTTACAGGTTTTGATGGACAGGGCTGGGTTCTTCTGGATCCTGCCACCCACTCAGGAGGGTGTATCTTCTTTATTTTTTCCTATGAATTTATTTGGCAGTGCCTCCACCCCCCTCGCTCCTTCCTGGCCGGGTCACCAGAGCAGCTCAGGAGGAAAATTCTAACCACAGGGTAACCCCCACTTACTTGCCACATAGTAGGGATCCTCTTCATGCAGGAATCAGGCTGCCTAGGTCCCAGGATTTCCCCTCACCACAAAGAGGTGCAGGGCTCAAGGTGCAGATTACACAACTGTACTAAAATCCAAACTGTAGTCTCCTAGCCCAGCATCCAGACACATACACAGCAGGCAGCAGCCCTGAACTAGCAGACAGAGCAGAGCTGACCATGTGGTGACTGGTCTCCCCTAGGGAGCTGGAGGGCTAACTCAGCCTGGCTGGGGAAGTTTCCCAGCAAAACTCTACAAACTGGGAATCATCAGTGGAGAAGGAAAAGCCCAGCTAAGGGATCTTGCTTTCAGGACCCTAGAGGCCAGTTCTCAGGGGGAACCCTGCATGCAGGCCTGGGACTCACCAGCTCCCCACACAGCCAGTCCGGTCCTTGCCCTGGCTGGCTCCAGACAGACTCAAAAATGGCTTTTCCCCTTTCTTGAGCTCTCTGGGAGAGGCATCTCACTCCCTATTGGTTGCCGGGCACAGTCTGAGTTTGCCTTGGCTCCCCATCCCTACCAGGAACAGTGTGCCTCTCCCTGAGCTGCCAGCAGACAGAGCCCCAGGAATCTAGGTCATCTCCTTGGGGGTTATACTGGGAATGTGGTATCCCCCTCTCCCCCTTCCCACCTCTACCCCATATTGTATGGGGAGTGTCTGGCTCTTCCCTTTCTCCCTTCATGTGCAGTGGGGCTGCTGGGCCTTCCTTTTCAGCCCTGCACCCCTAGTATATTTGAGGGGGAGAAGTGGACTTGGCCATTCAAGTATTCCCTCAAACTGGGAATGTACAGACAGGTACTCTACCTGTGACTGAAACACCACTGTCTATGATGCCAGTACATGAAGCTCTCAGTGCCCTCATTAACTCAACCCCCCAGCTTCCAGCCCCCTCACTGATCAGGATGTACCTGACACACCCCAGGGTGTAATGCTATTGTAACCCTCACCCACATGCTCAAAAACCTCCAACCTGGTCTTTTAAAACAAAATGCTGTGTTTCATTTTAGATGGTAATTTATTTTTTTACAATCCCTAGATCAATTCCTGGGTGGAAGCCAGGAGATGCTTTGAAAGCTGAGATCTACCTGGTAAAGCAGTGGACAAAGAGCTGATGGGACATTGCCAGAGTTCTTCACAATTTGTCCCTCAAGGAACCAGGTGAGGTGGGGGCAACAGAACTTCTCTTTTTCCCTTTCACAACCATGTGGAAATGAGGGGTGTTGGCAGGGGCAGGTGGCCATTTCTTAAGCACTTTACTAAAAGCAACAGGGGAAGAGCTTTCTCCTAAATGTGCCAGGAACAAAATTCTTTCCCAGGCAGTAACAACAATCCAGATCCTCTGAAGATGTTTAGGATACTCCCATCACAGCACCAAGGAAACAGGCCAGTCTACAATTGCTGAAGAAGTGTCCTAAGTCAGTTAGAAATCACTCTTTCAGCTGATTAAACAACTGTTGTTGAGGGGCTCTGATGAGAAGTCTCTTTCGGTCCTCATCACCTAGGCTGAAGCAATGAAATTGGACAAGGTTGGGTTACAAGAGAGGGCTTCTCAGGACTGTAGAGAGTCCTTGCCAGAAAATGAACTAAGCCTAGTGCCATTCAGAAAATCCAGCTTCAAGGCCAAAATGTTGAAATTGGGATGTGTAAAATTCAGAATGGATGGCCTTATTTATGTACATCTCCCAATTAAGTTAATTTTTATATCAAAGTTTCAAACCAATGAGGGAGAAATTTATAAAATATTTCATTTAGTTGTGCAACTTCCATGAAAGTTCAGGGGATTGACAGAACTATGAAGACCAATGTTTGGAACTAAGTGGTTGATTTGTCCTAGCTTTACTTTTTAATGCAAAAGTTCAGTATTTTTTATTATCATCATTTTCACATAATGGCCAGCTTCATATTTTTTTTTACTCATGTCAGTGAAAATCCATAGCAAAGCTAACAACCTCTGGATTTTGCTAGCCAGTGAATTGGGCTGCCTCTGACACCTTTCACGTTCAGGACTGCAAAGCAAGTAGTCTCCATATCTAGGTCAATAATATAGCTCAAGAAATGTAGAAATCTGCCTAGTTTTGATCTCTCCAGGATTCACTTAATACTACTTCCCTTAAAACAACAACAGTCCATTTTCTGGCTTAATTTTCCTGAGCTATTTTAGAAATGCTTGGATCAAATATTATACTGCAGGCAATAAAAATTGTGGTCATGTTCGGTGAGGGTAAATTAGTTGCTTATGTTATATACCAAACTAGGTAACAAACATCCTTGTAAAAGGTAACAAAGAGCATAATCATCAAGGAAAACCACTATGTAATTTTGATTTGTGCTCTAACATAAGGGAAATAATTCAAGTCATATTCCATTAAAATATCTACTAAAACTATTTGTGCAACTTAAAAGGTAGATTATGTGAATGTGTTTCTTACTGCCATTAAATCCATAATTATAAAACAGTTTAACTGGAAATCACCAATGGTACACTGAACTATAATGAAAAATGTTGTTGCATATTTGTAACAAATAGTTCTGATAATGAACAGTTAGCATATTAGCTCTAGCAAAAAAACTGAAAAAAGAAACATAAAATAGCAAGTTGCATTGATCCACATTTTCATAAATATAAAGGACATCTAAAGTACTGGAATATATAAGCACAAAGACAGGATGCTGCAATCAGTTATTGGAAGTAATCCCACCACACACAATTGTACTTCAGCAGTTTCATTTAGCTTTCATTTATTGTCCCTATATATCCTTTCCTACTGCTATTGAGTGGTTCCTCAGATAAATGTTAGATCGCTGATTTGTAACTCAACAGTTTGCTTCAGGGATATGTCCAGTTGGTGCATACCGGAAAATGGTCTCCCACAGGACAGAGGCTCACCCCTATTAGCTACCTATATAAATCCCAAAAATCTCATCTATGACAGCTCATTCAGTGGAGCCTGGAATTTTTGCCACCTGGAGCTCCTCTTGAAACCATGACCTGACATTTATTCTGTAGAGGGAGACAAAGCCCAGATTGATGACATGAGCTGGCTGTGCAGAAGCAGGTTGATAACTTGCCTTCAGGGACTCCTTCTGTGCAATGAGACTTTCCCAGTGTACATTGCTATTACTTTGTAAAGAACATATTACCCCTACAAACAGCCAGTACCAGAGAAATACAAAATCTTCCTTCCGGGTTTACTGGTGTTCCTTGGAAAGCTAATGCCCCTTTGACAGACAATTGCCACTCAGTGGCGGATTAACCACTGGGCCAACGGGGCCCCAGCCAATTGGAATGCCCTGGTGCCCTGACCTGGTCTGTCTGCCCACCAACCCGGGGCTCTTGCACCCGCTCCCTGGCAGGAGTGCTGGGGGGGGAGGGGTGGCAGGAGGAAGGGGTGGGGAGGAGCCCCCACTTGCTCTGGCCCAGGGTCCCACAAAACTGTAATCCACCTCTGCTGCCATTCAATTTTGTAGCTGGAGTTAGGGATAATGACAAGAGGCACAATTGCAGGATGTGTTAGGGCCAACAGTGGTCCAGCTCCTTGTTTACTAAAATTGCTGCCCCTCAAGCACAAAAGTGCAGTACCACAAACATTCTAGCAATTATCACTCACCTCCCCAGCTGGTTGCGGTATTCTGAGACCTCCAGCAAATTTTTAATATCCCATCAGTGTGCTACCTGCTTTTCTACCAAATCACCTTAGAACCTCCTTAGCTTTCATAATAACTTCAGCAAGGCTAAATGGCCTGCCCAGTAGAACAGGAACATCAGTGCTTCCCCGCAATACGTGTGTTTCAGATTCTGATATCCCGTGTTGTTCTGGGATCCTACTGACCCATTTCCAGTGCAATCCTGGGTCATGTGGTAGATGTGGGGCTGATGAGAAAATGGTTGCTGTGGTTATGTTGCTGAACAGACAATGTGACTAGGAGAGGATTTCATAAGCACAAAGGTTGATAATGGTATTTTATACCTGCAATAGGCAACTCCAAAAGCAACTCCAGAGTTGCAATTTTTTATAATGATCTGATTGCCTATCTATGACCAAGGTTACATAAGTACTGTAGTATTTTTATGGATGAATAGAATCCCGTCTTTTTCATACTGCAATTACTGTCTTCTGAGCTGTTGTATTCTGTATGCATGGAATCTACTTTTCCCATATCCATCCCCAGTAGTCAGGCTTTATTGAGGCCACCAGGAGGGTTGGAGATGTGAAATCCATCCTCCACCCACAGCCAAGGTGTGGAGATGGAAGACAATACTCTTAACTAGAGGCAGAAGTAGCTGCTTCTTCCCCACATATGTTGAGCCCAAGGGACTTCAGGGCCACAGGATTAATGTAAAGTGTAACTTCAGTTGCCAGCTCCTTGGCCCTCTCCCTTGCAGCTCTCTGTGGTGGCCCATGCAGGATCAGCAGGAAGCCCTTTGGAGGTGCAGAGATATACAGGTAAATATGTTTAGATAAATCATAAATCCCTTGAAGAACAAGTATGTCATTATGACTGTGAAGAGCAGGATTATGACTTGACCTGTAAGGTGGGTACAGAGCACAAAACGGTGGGGAGAACCCCCTGGGGTTGCAGCTCCCCCGCCGGCAAAGGGCAGAGCCTTGACTCTACCTTGCACGATGCTCTCCCAACACAGGTGAGCCAGTGCAGAATGAGAATGAATCTGCACCTGCTAACAGGCTGGCACAGACATGTTCCTAGAGGGAGGAAGGAAGGGAGCAGATTGTGGCTCTGAGCTAATTCAGTCTCAGGCCTGCTTGAGGGGCAGTGCAACTCCGGGCCAATTACATTCTCACAATCTAGTCTCAAGTGATCCCCTCCTCTTCTGGTGATGTATTTCTGATAATCACAGGGCATTATGGCCTACACTGTGTTTGATCACATCCCTTTTAAAGCTAGCTGATGTTTTACAAGAATAGATACCATAGACCAGGAAACAGCTGTCTTATGAATAATTCAGGAGCTTCTGTAAATATACAAATAAGGTTATTTTAGAATATAAACTACCTTCTGTTCCTTTAAATCTATCATTTTTCATGGGAAACTGAATACTACAATATTTCTGAAAATGCCCTTGGCATAATTTAGAGCCGCTCCAAAGCTGCTCCAAGTTACGTTGCCTGCAGGCAGACGCAGTGGCTGTAGTGGACAAGAAGTTGGCAGACTGCAAACCTCCATTTGCCCTAGCATGCACCTTTCTTTTCCTCCCTGCCCTCCAACAAACTCATGCTGAAAGGGACGGCACAAAGCTGCCTGTACTAGTTCCCTCTGTGAGGATTTCCTGTGATGGGGAATCCTTGGCTGCCCTCTTAGGGCAGCTTTCCAAATGGTGCAAACGACCTGCAACCAGAGCGCGAGTTGAGCTCATTGTGTTTGACTTTCAAATCGTGTAGATTCTGGAGAGGAAAAACGAAGGTCCAGAAAAGGAAGAGGGGGAATTTTGAAATGTTAAATATGTTTTTTGCCAAAATGTCATTTGTGTTGACATTTTCCAGCCAGCACTAGTAGTTGTGGATAGGAAATCACAGAACTGGGTTTTTAATAAAATAAAAACATGCATCCCTACACTGATTTGCCGGCAGAGATGATTAACACGAGGAGAGCTAAGAAAATGGATTGTTATACACTTCAACTTCTCTTTTGATTTAGCATTTCAAATTGGCTGTAGGAGTTCTTGGATGCAGTCAGGACTGGAGGAGATTTCTCCCCAACCCCAGGGAAACAGACACACGTGCTCATTTAACAACTAATTGATTTATTTAACAATACAAATTTTCTTTCTATGCTTGGTTTAGCAGAGAGAAGTTGAGAAACAAAATTAGCTTATTTTTTTAAAGTTTAAATGTTTACACAAAAACAACCTTTACTTCAGTAAATATAAAATTTACACACACAAACTACATTAAAAAGAACAGAATCATGACAAACCAACAAAAGGATGGGAATTCAGAGTAAAGGACCAAATGTCTAGGAAGGATAGAATGGAGCAATGTTAAGAAGGCATCCCACCTGTACATCTAGATATTTGAAGTCTGATGTGTGATATGAAACCAAGTACATTAAAATAAGAATTACATCTCTTTTATAGCATATCTTTTGTGATTATAAATATCTGAATTCTGTAGGTCACATATTTAATATGTGAAATATATATTTTGCCCCTTCTTGGAAATTCATTGGAGTGTTGTGCATGCATTCTTCTACATACAGTAATCAGCAAGGTCTTTGAAGTCTCTCCCCAGACTTTAGTAATCTTTTGTATGTAGCATAGTTCCTTGGTTCTTAGAAGCATGTTTCTTTGCCAATATGTATTATTTCTCACTATGTACAATTCTGTCGTGAGAAACTGAGGTTGCGTTCAGCAGTGGTTCCCAGTACTTTGTTCACTTGCACTAGTTTATTACCACACTAAGATCTCCACTGTATTGGCCAGTTCCCTAACTTATTCCCCGTTGCCCTTCACAGCCCAAGCTCCAAATCCACCTCACAGTTCCTAAATATATCTAATTAGAGATATATGGGATATATAGTCCTGTGAGCCACCCTGAGGAAACGGTACAAATATTTAGAATAGAGCAAATGACACATGCTAAAGACTACCTCACCCAAGAACAGGGATGTAACAGTGATAATTAACTTTAGATAATCTTTAAATTCCTCCGCTGCTTTGATATTAAAACCTTGAAATTCTGCTTTCTACACATTTAATGTACAGAACATCTTAATAATGGAAGAGCTACATGTCCAAAAACACAATGTCACATAGGAGAGATTTACTTTTAAAACAGGAGCCAATTATTTGTAAATTAGTTTTAAAGGGATCAATGAACACTTTAGCTGTACTCTGCTATGACTCAAGTGTCATCACTACAGTGATCAACATCCTAAACAGAAAATTAGTGACTGTAGTTTTCAAACTGTATAGAATATACACTTGCATTTTTGTTGCACACAAGATTTCCTGGTGATGAGTCTAAAACTCTCTTCTAATTTTCAGTTTCACTTGCAATAATGCACTTCCCTACAAGTGTTTCCAATCTCTTTTATCATAATCCCTGTCTAAATCTCCTCTATTCCTTTCTTTCCCAGAGAGCTGACAAAGCATCCAATCGGACTTTGGAAGACTCTTTTCAATGGACAATTGCAGTTCTCTGGCTGGGCGAGCCACATTCTTGCCATTCAAATTAAGGAACAAAGCCTCAAGCTATCAAGAGCCTGGCCCTGCTCCAGCTGAACAAATGAATGGAAAACTCAGGTTGACTATTATGGGAGCAGGATTGGGCCCATTTAATTTATCCACAATAACTGCCATAGCAACCTCTTATTAACTGCTCTCATTTTAACTGAAAAAACCTTGTTAGTTAAAACAAAACAAAAACCAGAAAATATTTTCTGTTTAAAAAATAAAAATCCAGTGGAAAATTTTTACTTTTAAACAATCCACAGGTATACATTAAACATTTAATAGCAAGCCTTTGCTTGTGTATATTAATCCATAGAGACCTGCGATACAATAGCTTTGCATCACTGTTATATTTAAATTCACTCAAATACTAATTTAAATTAGGAAAACAAAGAAACTGCTCCTTGGGGAACATGTTTATTGTGTTTGAGATGATACACTGGGTGCTCTCTGAGCTACAAAGGGGAAAAGGAAATCCTTTCATTACAAACTGACAAAGGTAAAAGTTAAAACAGTTTTCACAACAGCATGTACCACATATTGGAAATAGATCTGGGTTTAATACAAATGACATAATTCCTAGTAATCTACAGCTACCTTTAATAACTTCATACAGATAATGTATTAGGCTAAAATGCACTATAATATTTGGTTGACTTCAGGAACAGTATCCTTAGTACATCACAAAATACATTTTGATATCCCAAAGAAGCAAGACTTGCAAGTAGGCTTTTTAAACATAACTAATCTACAGCTACAAAGTTCTACTCCTGATAGCATTTACCTTTTTTAGGGGGCAGAATCCCAGTCTTCAAAAGGATAAAAGCAGAGAGTAGAATCAGTATAACATATACACAGAAGTCCGTATTGTAAAGGCTATAAAGATTTGTTGCACACTGTCAAGTTGCCTCCTGCACCCTCACAGAGCACAAGTAGTTTATGTCATTTATGTTGCATATCTCTTGGTCCACTGTCTGGCTATCCTGTCATGTTCTGCTCTGTTGGTCAGGTACTGAGTGGCTATGCTTCCGACCAGAGGATCAGCTGTAACAGTTTGGGGTAAAAGAAGAGGAAGATAGGGAAGAAAAACAACATCAGAAATCGTTCTATTAAAAAAGGAAATATTTTAAAAATCACTTGCTTCCCAGTACACCCTCTTTGTGAGGCCAAAAAATGCTAGGCTTTGTAGCAGAGGGCTTGACACACAAGACATTTTCAAGAACAAACACTCAAAGCAGAATGAATAGGAAGGATTTTAATCTGTTTTGATTATCTGCAGGCTCCAACATTTAGTTTCTTTAAAAGACAGACAGACATCTGTGTTAAAATGTTATACCTTTTCATTTTAGCTGACTGTCTGAAAGACAGCTACAGGCTAGGAGTTACGTAAAACTAGAAACAGCCCAGGAGCCGTTTGTGTCTGGAACTGCTTGATATTATGCAAAATATATAATATTTTCACACTTTTAAAATGCTAAACTTAAAAAGAACTTCACATGCCACAGCAGGCCAAACGACTCCTGTGCAGATTAACACATCAGAGGTGTGTTAGAGGTGACAAAAGCATGATCTGAAAGATTTCCTCATGACACCCTTAAAAGAACAGATGGTTACTTCCAAGCTTATTAAATACCACATAGAGTCTGGTGCGATTGTATGAAAATTTAGATGACTATCACCTCACCTGGAAGCCCATTCTCTGTAAAGAACCTCCTGACTGGTCTCTCGTAGAGTACGTCTACATTGCAAAAAACCAAACGCATGCAGCGAGGCGCAGAGCCTGGGTCAGCTGACTCAGGCTCACACTATGGACCTAAAAATAGCAGAGTAGATGTTCTTGCTTGGCTTGGAGCCTGGGCTCTGAAACCTGGAACATCTACACTGCTATTTTTAGCCCCAAAGCATGAGCCTGAGTCAGATCACCCAGGTGCTGAGACACACTGCTGCAGGTTGGTTTTTTTTTTGTTTTTTGCAGTGTAGACATACCCTTAGTTAACCTATGCTCCCCAGGTCTCCTGTGACCCAGGATCATCAGGATTAATTTTATAAATACAGTGGGGGCCCGCTTAAATCTTTCTGCTGCTGAGAAGTGTTACCAGATCTACTGGAACTCCTGCAAACATGGATAGGGAAACTCTTTTTGAAAACAGCAACATTTTTCAAAAACCTGTGCATCTATTAGCAAGTTTTATTATTTCAACTCTCCTCCCCCTTAAGTTTTCTCACTGTCTCTTTGTACACAGACGCTCCATTTCAATGATCATACTTGTATCTGAAAGCTAAACTTTCCCCACGAGTCCATGTCTTTCTGAAAATAAGGTTACTAATCCTGGACAATTTATTCCACTGTTTTTCAAACTGGGTGGTGTGGCATGCCCTCCCTAGAGGTGGGTGGGGGAACAACGAAGCTATACGGGGGTGGGGGAAGCAGGGAGTGGCGGGTTGTGGACCGTCAAGTATCCAGGCCCCAGCAGGGCAGCATTGGGGAAAGCGCTCTCCCAGTCTCATTCAGTTTGAGCTCTGGCTCCCTGCCCTGGCAACCCCTTCAACAACTTGAAATAAAAGAGTAAGAAAAGCAGGGGAGCTGAAATGTTGTTTGGTTACTGGGATAGGATACACCATCAACATTTCACCTTCTTTGCTTTACCCCTTCCTTTATTTGAAAACATCGGAGTGTAGCTTCAACTGAACAAACATGAAAACTAAGATATTTCATAAACCGTACGTGCTAATTTACAGGATTTTTATGAATTCGAAGTGTTGGATGCATAGTGTAGTGTATATTAACGAATTCAAGGCTCTTTCATGATAAAACCCTTGACCAAATCCTGCTCCCATTTAACCTAGTGTAAATCCAGAATAAATCCATTGATTTAAAAGGATTACCCCGTATTCCTTCCAGTTTCACAGTCTTGGAGCTGTTTGAAACAGTCACCTCTTAAACTGAAAATCTGTACTGTCTCTCCCCCCCCACCCCCCCCGCCACAAAATATATTTAAGGAGGCTGAATAGGAAGCTGTTTTTATATAATGGTCAAGTGGTTAAGGCAATGGAGTGGGAGTCAGGAGATCTGGGTTCTGTTTCTGGATTGTCCACTAACCTGCCATGTACGCTTGGGCAAGTCATGTCAACTCTCTGTATCCCTGTTTCCTCCTTCTGTAAAATGGGATAATGCTATTTATCCGTCTTAAAGATGGATGAGTGAAAAGAGCCATATGAGAGCTAAGGACTGAAGTGTGAACTTGGCACTGGCTATGCGAAGGCTAGAAAATATATTGCAGGGAGCAATCTTGCCATGATACAAATTTAGATGGATTTAAATAAAACAAGGGGTTTTAATCTCTAATCTCAAACATCTATTTTAAGAGTGACAGCATTATTCTGTAGAGAATCCTCTATTGAATCATTTTTGCAGCAAATGAGCAAGAGTTCATGCTTGGTAAATTAGAATTTGCTTACCAGGATTGCAGTCTGTCAAGAGAGAACAAATAGACAGCAAAACCTTTGAAATAGTCAAAGCAGGGCTCCAGTTGTCTTTCAGAATATCCAGACAGATAACTCCCTGACTGTTGATGTTGCAGTGATAGATTCTGGTACGGAAAGTAACCTAAAGTTACAGACAAAAACCATTAAGTGCTATCTATGAATAGCCTATCCCTACCTTTTGGGTAGCAGAAGTTCTGAAGGATGCACTCTGCATGGAGCAGAACGTCTGCAGAGACCTTTCTCGTTCCCTGCATTTTAATGCACTTATCAAAAAAGTGCACATTTTGCTTCATTCATTGTAACTCCTCAGGAACCTTGGCCTCATTTACTGCACATTTGGTAGGTAAATCACTTTTTTGCAGACTCTTTGGCATGCACCCCGAGTCATACAGAGTACTACAAATGCAGCGTGTATTCAGTATAAATATTATATTGTGTTTGAGTAACAGTTTGATCATGAGCAAGACTGTATTACAATTATTGCAATGCATATGTACAAATGGACCGGGTTTGGCTTGCATGTGCAATCTTAGCTTTATCTTTTCCTTACTTTTCAGTACCTAACTGTGCAACCTTAGTATCTATTTAAATATTGCTTTTTAGGGAATGTATTGCTATTGTCATCTTCAAAGCATTTTACATATTAAATCCTCATTGCATCCCCGTTAGGCAGGAATTACTATACTTATAAAGCATTTCTATTGCAGTAAGTGCCATCATACTTCTGTTTTAATTTATTTCAGATTAATATTCATATAGTATGAAAATGGTTTCTATGCATAAACAAAATGAGTGAGAAATATTTCAGTGCATTAGTTGCAGAAGGCACAGTTTATGGCAGAGATGAGTAAAACATCCATTTTCATTTTACTATACTTTGGGAGACAAATCTGAATGGCTGATGAAACTCACGCAATTCAACATAATAGTGTAATCTTGATGTGGAATTAGAAATATTCTGCAAAAACTCTTCATCATTCCATGAAACAAACTTACGTCAAAGAATATTATGGTTTGTGTTTTGTGCTTTTCGGGAAGTCTGAGAATGCATTATTCTTTATGTTGTAGTGCCCCAAGGAACCAAAATACATAAATAAATAAAAAAGACACGTCAATGTGCAGTGGCAGTCAAAAAGGCAGATCTAATCAGTTTCAGTTACACTGACATTTTATAATAATGGATCCAATCACAGGATTCTTAGCCAACTGGAAGGTACAATGTTACATTTTTTAGTTGAATCTATTCAGTTCTAATATCCTTTCTTTTTGTTGCTGATTGCTATGAAACTTATGTGTAAAAGAGAAGCCACCTTTTATTGGAATTAGTTTTTCACCTATTACTCCTGACCAATTACTTTAGAATTATCACTCAATTCACCACTAGGAAAGTTGGAAAAAAAAAACATATGGATTGTGAAGCAGACATATTTCTTGAAATTGTTTGCCAAGATTTTCAAAGGTGGTTTGGGGCATCTTTTAGGACATCTTAAAAGGGCCTAATTTTCAGAAAGTGCTGAGCACTCATCTGAAAAGCAAGGCCTTTCTCCAAAAAATCATGAGTCATTTTTAAAAATCTTGGTCACTATAAATAAAAACCTTACCCTTACCTTTGGTGGCTTGAATGGATAATCGGACGAAAATGTGATATCCAGGAAAAAAACACCTCCTTCATATACAGAACCTGGGGGTCCAAGTATAGTTGATCTCCATTCATAAATGTTATCTCCTTTCGGGCCAGCACTATTTAAAAAGAGAGAGAGAATCAACTTTACCTTTGTGAGTAACATCTGTAGTGATTACCATTTTACCAGTTATGTTTAATACCAATCATTTACATGACTTCAGCAGGTGCCAAGCTTCTCATTGACTTCCATGCGGGATTATTGCTTAAAACTAGGCATTGTATGTAGGTACCTAGCTGAATCAGGACCTTAGTCCCTTTGAATGTTCTGCATAACCATTCCACGTTCTGGCAATGCAGTGGATTCATTGGACTATCACTGTATTAAACACAATTCCCATCTTTATGTTCTGGAATATTTAGCTGCAGTAAGCTTCTGTGTTCTGTCCTTCCAGTTACATGGGACATACATATGAAAAAGAAATTATATCTCGCACCCACTCACCACCGGCTCTGGGGCATTAGAAAAAAAATGGTCACCATTTATATTAAGGGCACATTTATAAATAGTTTATAAAGGGTTAATATTATAAACGATTAATAGGTGTTTTGATAAGAGGTTAATTGATTTAGAGATCGTTAGGCTCCAACAGGTGAACAGATTGTTTGTAACCATGGCTTATAGCCATCTATAAACACCATCTACGGATGTGCTTATACCCAACTATAAGATATACCACTCCAGTCTGTAATATCTATTAACCATGTATACAATTAATTATAAAAGTACCTTAAAGTAAAGTGTGATTAACAAGTGTAATAGTGTTAAGCTGTTACATGTTTACTGTCACTTGTTTAGGATAATATAGAGTAAAATTTTGTACTCCCCACACTGGAAAGTTTAATGACAGAGTAGCAACCGTGTTATTCTGTATCCGCAAAAAGAACAGGAGAACTTGTTGCACCGTAGAGACTAACAAATTTATTAGAGCACAAGCTTTTGTGGTCTACAGCCCACTTCATCGGATGCATAGAATGGAACATATAGTAAGAAGATATATATAGATATACATACAGAGAATGTGGAAGTTGCCATACAAACTGTAAGAGGCTAATTAATTAAGATGAGCTATTATCAGCAGGAGAAAAAAAACTTTTGTAGTGATAATCAAGATGGCCCATTTAGACAGTTGACAAGAAGGTGTGAGGATACTTAACTTTAGGGAAATAGATTCAATATGTGTAATGACCCAGCCACTCCCAAGTTTAAGGTTCTCTTATGGGGAAAAAAAATAAGGAATTTCATCTATTGTAACACAGCACCGCCAAATTAATAGGAACCTCCATAACTATATATTTGTGTTACTACATGCTGTATATTTTAAAAATGGTAATATTACAGACATTTTCCTCAGGAAGGAAAGAGCATGTTATACAAATTTTCTAGCAACTGAATTGATGTCAATATTACAAAACTGTTTATGAAATAATGAGCTAGCATTTTCCCAGCTGCTGGGATGTTAGAATTAATGCTGTAAAAATATGAGTGTCTGTCTACATCCCTTCTCAAATATTCAAAACAAAACTATTTCTCCATAAAGCAGGCATTGATTTAAAAAATATAAGTAAGCCTCTACAAAAATGTAATTTAAGGTAATGTTTTGATTTTATGTTTGCAGATTCCTCTCTTCACGAGATCCCCGCTGATGGCTGTGCAAAGTAACATAGCTTGAGAAAATGGCAATACGAGCATTCGTGTCTTACTATAAACCAGTTTCTTTCCTGCTTTAATACTCAGAAGAGGAACTTTTTCATCATCATCATTATGCATCCACACATCCTGTGTCATAAACATGGAAGCATTTTTTAGCCTTAAGATGACATTCAAGAGACAGCCAAATGCTGATTTTAATTATGACTTCTCTTCCCGTTATAATTCATAGCTTATTCATGTTTGTTAATCAGTGACTGTTTTATGCACTAAATAATTAGTCTGTTTGAGGCCTTTTCTTTATATGGCAAAAATAATCAGGAATTCTTGCTAGCATTTTTAAATACATTTTAAAAATAATCTCTGGTGGTATTGTAGCTATTGTCCCTTTACCAAAAATAAAAGTAGACAGCTTCCAGGTTATAATGATCTTAACTTTATTGAAAAGAAATACTACGGATAAAATTTGGGCCTGTAAACCTTGACCACATCCTTTTGATTTGTATTCCACGTACAAAGGAGTTAACAAAAACTGCAGGTCAATTTTAGAAGAAAAAGTGAAAACTATGTAGGAAGATGCCAAGCAATAGTTCTTAATGCAGTAAATTGTTTGAACCTCACATCGCTACTGTAGATTATTCCATTCATGCTTTCTAAAAAGCATTTAGCAATTAGCATAAGATCTAAAAATACTGGAGCAATAATGATAATATTTAAAACCCACATAGGCCACTGAAAAGTTTTAATTAATTCTTGATATTCATCAGGCTTATAGCTAATTAATATTATGCTTGGAAACTAAATTTCTATGAAGCAATTCAATTTCAGCATTAGTTGTCCTAATGGTTATTTTATAGTCTAATGCAGAGGTTAGTGTTCTTGCCTCACATGTCAGCTACCTTTTTCTCATACAAATCTAATGGCCGGATGGCACTCAATCAGATTAATGACATAGCTGAATTACAATAGCGACATATTTCAGCCAAATGAATCAGTCACAATTAAGGACTGTTGTGGTGTCTAGCTTTGAGCCAAAATATCTGGCAATCACTCATCATCTCGGAACAAGGCACCTATCAGTTAATAGCCCAGCATCTAAGTGCAATAACTCTCCATTTATTATTTTGTGTTATCTTCTATGCTACTATTAGTCCTGTATAAAGGGCAAGGTTACATGCGGGGAGGAGAATGCTATTCTGAAGGTTAGAACATTCCACCTTTATAAGAGGGGAAGAAAGTGCTCTATTGGTACAATATTCAACATCCCTCTCACAGCTTAAAAAACAGTGCCACCGCTTCAGAAATAAGATAAAGTTGTAACAGTAAATCCACACAAAGGAGAAAACTGTTACATCAAAAGGTTGGTCACTGTATTGCTTTTAACTGAGGTTTGGGAACTTTGTTACAACAGCTGGAACGGTGCCCCATGCTCCAATAGTGTGAGAGATACTTTAGCTTCACTAATGACTGCAAACTCCAGCAACTGCAAGGTTATTGATGTGTGGAGACCACGCTAAAGAGTGTAACATACAGCGAAGACAACACCTATTTCCAATCAGGCTTTTTCTACAGCGCACTCAACCACTAAGTACAGAACAGCCGCTGGCTAAATGTATCAAGCTACATTTTCTTTTCTTTACCTGTTGAACAAAGCAACACGCACTCCCTCACAGCGCGGATGGAGTATGACTGACACAGGGATCAGCAAACCAGAGAGACTAGAATTACTCACAATAGGATCAGGGCACCAAGGATCCAGTGATTAGGGAGATTGTGGAGAGCACTGGAACCTAAAGGCCTAATTCAGCAAAGTGTTTAATCATGTGTCTACATGAAAAAAATGCAAGTAGCCCTGTGTCCCTGATTCTCCACTAGGTCAATATGCAGCTTAGAGAGAGCGGAGCATGGTGGCTGCAGGGAGCCAGATGCAGCTCGCTGACTACTCAGCCCTGGCAAAAGCTAAAGGGCAGCCCGCACCTAGGCCAGCGGAAGATTGGGAGGTAGTGGAGATTTGCTCTAGCACACATATACATCTAAGTATTCTGGCTATGTGGCATATCTGTGCAGTTAATTGCTACTGTTTTGCTGCCCTACCACATTAGTTGCTGGCACATCCAAAATTCAGTTAGCACACTTTAATAATGCAGTGTGAACATGAGCAATATGTTGGGGGTTCTCTTTTTTTAATCTTTTTTTTTTTTCAAACAGGCTAAAAAAAACCAAAGTAACAAAGCAATCACATTTTTTCAACGTGACAAGAGAAATCTATGCTTTAAAAATTACAGAAAATTTTACTTTATAGGTAAAAAAAATGGATTAGTGCAATTAGAGATTTATTGCTAAAATAAAGTTAACCAAAACCAGCTGCTGCTTAAATACCTGCTGCTTCACTGATGGGAAGGACTGTGACACAAGGTACGTCTACACAGATGCTGGAAGGTGTAATTCCCAGCATGGGTACGCATACCTGTGCTAGCTCTGCTCAAGCTGCCTAAGGGCAGGTCTACACTACTGCTTAATTTGATCTAACTTACACTGCCCCGAAGTAGCACTGTAGGGTAGGCTTGCCCTGAGTACAATCTTGCCTGACCTCCAGGTACAAACAAAGGGTGGCCAGCCCGAGCCACCACAGCCACTCTGCTATTTTAAGGTGCTATTTTAATGTGCACGTTTACCTGTGCTGGGAATTACACCTCCCTGGTAGATGTATCCCAAGACAGGACAAAGGACATATACGTATCTGATCTGAATGACAAGCTGAAGCAATGTATGTAACAGAACCTCAAGATGAGTACACATGCAATCAGGGTACTGTGTAATCCTAGGACTGTAACCGTTGCTCTCCCATGCTCCTTTCCCTGGCCATCCTTTTCTTGCAGGGCATCTAAAATTAAGCCTTGTCTATACCAGTCTTTTCTCCCTAAAACTTCCTGTCATTGCTAAAACCAGTGCAGCTCTAGTGTAGAAAAAGTGTCAGCAGTTTTATTCTCAGGTCTTCTACATCTGCTCTGGATGAGTTAAGCGATGAACAAAACTGCAGGAGCCTGGAGACCTGTCTACACCAGCACTTCCATCAATGCTATGCTTGTGAAGTTGCCACATTGGGTGCAAAGGTGGAAAACTTGGAGAGAAAAATGTTAGATACATCCCTTGGCCTGATCCTGCAATGAGCTTTGTGTGGGTGCAGGGGACTGTCTGCCCAGAGATCAGGGTTTTAGTGCTTGGTCCTGCACCACTGATGTCAATGGAAGCAGGAACAGCTATTAGCTTGTAAGTTCTTTGGGACAAGGACTTGGTCTTTTTATATGATTCTGTAAAGTGCCTAGGATACTCTGGGGCAATTTGAAAATAAACACAAATATAATTTCTAGTCTGAATTTGGTCTGAGATCTGTAGCACTACAAGACCAGTGAAACAAAAGCATCTCTCATCAGAATGCACCTGTCCTTATAAAGTGTGAGAGTTTGTACAAACACTTGTCCAGAAGGTGGAAGCCTGAGATTTCAACAAGGCTCTTCCCATGATTGTACCGGTTTTGGACAAAAAACTGAAAAACAAACAAGACTTGTAATTTCTTCCACTCTTTTTAGGATTCTTCCAGTACAAAAAAGACAAAATCCTAGGAGGCTTTCTGCCATCAAAGGCCCAATGTATTTAGACAAAGACTGGCCAAAGATTGTTCATCGGTACTGTGGTGCACTTCGTTTTGTAGGAACCTTCAGCAGCATATTTTTACAGACACCACTATTCTGTCTTGGCTAGTCATGAGAATGACGTATATTTTTTCATGAAATGCAGTTTGTATGTACTGGTCTTATATTAATTTGGTGCAAGAGCAGTGGGTCAAATCTGCCAGTCTATTATGCACATCTGTGCAAATCACGGGAAATTATTTTTATTCATGTACTTTTTATTAAATGTTAGAATTACAACATGAATGTTCTAATGGGCTATACTCTTCCTCTCTAGTTTTTATTACCTCTCTGAGCCTAATGATCAGGATTCCTTGTTACAGTTCATTAAATGCATTCAAACCGCCCACGTGGAGCCAGTTGCAGGAGCCTGGCCTAGGACAATAATTTCTAACTTAACTGGTGCAAGTGACAGTAAAATACCATATATTATTAAGTATTCTTCCACTGACAATACTACTCATCTTAAATTAGACCTAAAATTGAGGCACAATTCATAATTTCATAATGGTGGTGTTGGTAAATAAAAAAAGGAGGGGGGGAGGTAATTTACAACCACTTGCGGAAAGCCAACTCTATGCTGACCTTTATTATGGGAGCTAATAGGGGGCTGTAATATGCAAAGGTAATAATGAGATGTAATAAAGGGAAAAAAGATTGGCTGAATACCAGGAAAACATCCAAACAATGGGATCTGTCAGACTGTGCAACAGCTTCCTAAGATAAGCTCTTACAACTACAATGGACACAGGGTGACTGAAGAGACCTTTCCAGTCTCTGATTGGAATTCCTTCCCAACCAGAGGACTGAAAAGTTAAAAATATACATGTCATAAATATAAAGGGAAGGGTAAACACCTTTAAAATCCCTCCTGGCCAGAGAAAAAACCCTTTCACCTGTAAAGGGTTAAGAAGCTAGGATAACGTTGTTGGCACCTGACCAAAATGACCAATGAGGAGACAAGAGACTTTCAAAGCTGGAGGGGGGGACGAAACAAAAGTTCTCTCTATCTGTGTGATGTTTTTGCCAGGAACAGAAAAGGAATGGAGTCTTAGAACTTAGTAAGTAATCTAGCTAGATATGTGTTAGATTCTGTTTTGTGTAAATGGCTGATAAAATAAGCTGTGCTGAATGGAATGTATATTCCTGTTTTTGTAACTTAAGGTTTTGCCTAGAGGGATTCTCTATGTTTTGAATCTGATTACCCTGTAAGGTATTTACCATCCTGATTTTACAGTGGTGATTCTTTTCCTTTTTTTTCCAATTAAAATTCTTCTTTTAAGAACCTGATTGCTTTTTCATTGTTCTTAAAATCCAAGGGTTTGGGTCCGTGTTCACCTAAGCAAATTGGTGAGGATCTTTACCAAGCCTTCCCCAGGAAAGGGGGTGTAGGATTTGGGGAGGATTTTGGGGGGAAAGACGTTTCCAAGCGGGCTCCTTCCCTGTTATATATTTGTTAGACGCTTGGTGGTGGCAGCAATAAAGTCCAAGGGCAAAAGGTAAAATAGTTTGTACTTTGGGGAAGTTTTAACCTAAGTTGGTAAAAATAAGCTTAGGGGGTTTTCATGCAGGTCCCCGCATCTGTACCCTAGAGTTCAGAGTGGGGAAGGAACCTTGACAATACAATAAAACAAAAGAGAGTACTCCATAGCCCCACTATGGCTGCCAGAGTGGTGCAACAGCCATAATGCTGATGTAAGTGGAGGTTTCCCCCAGCACATGGGAATCACTGAGTGGCATAAAGCTACCAAAACATTTCCTATGCTACTCACCTTTTCAGGCCTGATTCCTTTACACTCTGTATAAAGTGGCACGGTTGGAACAGCTCTAATTTGGGGATCCCCACATGTCATAATGGCCCCTTAGGATGCTGGGTAGAGGTTAGAGTGAATTTAAGACATTCTGATTTATGGTGGGGAGTGGCCTTGTCCCCAGTCAGCTTCAGGATTGAGAGGGGCAGGCAGGTGGGCGGATAAAGAACAGACAAGGCACAAGCTCCTGAGCTGCACAAAGCACAACTCAGAAACAGTCCAGAATCAGGGCCGGTGTTTCTAGGCTAATACAGTGTATGCTGCATGCATGTTGCACACGAGCACGAATGATATTCACTCTAGAACACTGCAACACACCTGGAACATAGAGAACTAAAAATTAATAATCAAAATAGGAAAATAAGATTCTTACGGGGATTGTGGCTCTTGAGAAAGTGAAATGGGGAGAACTGCAATTTAAAGTGCTCCCATCTCTCCGTTTAAGTACCAATTGCTTTAATCTACAATCTGCAATCTACCTTAAGGTAAGATTCTGTCTCTGAGAAACTGCTAAATATTTTCATAGACAGTTCAACCATGATGACTCTGTCACCACGGTTAATTGTAACATATATTATAGCACCGTCAGTGCTTTACAGCAAGAGTAAGCTATGTTCCCTACCTTCCTTACTCCTGCTGAAGCAGAAAGAAAAGGAACAAGTACATGTCTGGGCTGAAGCATGATCTGCAATTATAAATTTAGCATATCCAACACACACACTTGTGAAAGCCAGCATGTAAATCCTTACGGCACTCAGCACACTACCAACTTGAAAAACCTTTATTTTGAGCTGTAATGTCCCGCTGGGTGTAGGATACTGGCTCTCAGGCAGTGTGATCACCCAGCATAAGTTTGTTCGTGCATGCTTGGCATTACACTTTTAAAAATAATCCTTAGCAATATAACCACAGGGGGCTCTCCCTACCCAGGACCAGGTTCCCGCTTATCACCTCCCTTCTGTTAAGGGGCCCACAAGTAGCCTGCAATACACACAAAGGTAGCAACATTGAACTGCTGCTGGGCTGTGTGTTCATTTGGCAAAATCCCACTGCAGCCTCTGCTGTTGGGGCTCTTAAGAAATCCCTACTAGAATATATTAAAAACCCATGAAAACGCTGCTGCTCTGCCTATCTCTAGCTATAGACAAACTGTTCAATCATCTTAGTGAGTGAGTGTGGGGAATTCACCCTGTAGGGGATGCGGAAAGAGTATCTTCCCACTCCTATAGGTGAAAGTTACCATGTTCAGATACTAAGGCGCTAAAGTAGAATCCCTCTGTGGGCAGTAGCCTGTTCTGAAAGAGGGGGGTGTAATTTGCATATGAATCCTTGATTCCAATAAGGAATGTTGTTTGGACGCCACAAGAAAAGGAGGCATCTCTAGCCACGTAAGGCCTGTGTCCTGTTCTGTGTGGACCTCAGCCCAATTGCAGATTAAGCAAAGCACTATGCTGCAAATCAGGTATTTGTGAAGGAAGATATGCTAGTATCAGTCCTCTAAGGCAGCAAAAGTTGGTCACTCAAAAAGACATGTAATTTTGGGATGTGTTGTCAGTTAGTAGCCTACTTCCAAATATGTTACAGAACCTGATCTTTGAGTAGAGTAACATAAGGATCCATCAGCCATGAGTTAAAATCCTAGCATGATATACATCATTGGCCAGTGGTTATAATATTTTTATATGAATTGTGGATTAACTTTCATGCATATGTTTCATCTTAATATTTTGGGGGCCGTGGGATGGAGTGTATGCCTCACATAGGCCTTCAGAGAGTTGCAGTAGGCCAGGTGGACCCAATCAGACAATTAAGCTGAAAATAGGGTATATTTAGGTTGTGTGGAGGGTGCTAATGAGAAGGAAGCTCACCTGTGAGGGAACAGGCATGGCTTCTATAAAGCCAGGAGGCTAGCAACAGTGGCTCAGGGAGGAAGCCTACAGCCTTTCTCCCGGAGGTAAGGGAGAAGGAGGGGGGAAATATAGGAACCCATGAGGTAGGGTTTAAGCTAGCAGGCTTGAGAGGGATGGAACTGACTAACAAGATTGATGAAGGACAAGCTTAAAGAAGCATGGTAGGGAATAGTTTAGGTAAAAGAGCGGTAGGGTTGATGAAGTCCTAGACCTTAACTGATTACTGTACGGCCCTGGACTGGGACCTGCAGTAGAGGGCAGGCCTAGGTTTTCTTGCTATCCAGTGCAGAGTGGTATTGCTTTGGGCAGTGAATGGGAAGACTGCCTGAGTCACTGTGGAAATGATGTAGTCAGGACAGCAGGCGTGAGGACTGAATGATGCTACTTGTGCAGAGAGACTTTGAAAGAGTCCCCTACAAGTGAGAACCAGGATGTGACCTGACTTGGCTGGAGGCTGAGTCATGAAGCAGCTGTACTGCGATTCCAAGAGTGACAGGAGAGCAGCAATGGTGGAAGGGGCACTGACCGGGACGGAGCTAATACCCAGAATTGCCAGAAGTGGCCACCACTGAGCCATGAGTAGAGTACCCCTTTTCTGGCCACAAAACCCTTTTTGCAGCCTTTGCTATGTTCCATAAGTGATGACATTGAAATGCGTCAGAGTAAAACTTTTGTGAATTTCAACCCTGAGACACTTAACAGGGACCCAGCAGGAATGGAAGTGAAGTCACAGTGTGAAATGCTTCATTATTTACATTTACAGGGATTTCTAGAGTAGTTAGCACCACAGTATCTGAGTGCTTATGTCTAGAGCCCTGCATGAATATAAAACTTGTATCTGTATCCAATCTGCAAACATGGTCCATGGATATAAAGGGGATATCCGCAGATTTAAGGGGCTCTCCTTACGTCCTCCATACACAGAATGCTATATGGCTTTTATTGGCAAGGCCCTCAGATACAATTTTAACTCTACAGCAGCCTAGTTTTGAAAGACTGATAGTTTTTTGCTGACAAAGGACACACTTCTAGAGAAGCAATATATGTACACAATAGAACCACAGAGTTACGAACTAACTGGTCAACCACACACCTCATTTGGAACCGAAGTACGCAGTCAGGCAGCAGCAGACAGAGGGCAAAAAGCAAGTACAGTACGTGCTGTGTTAAACGTAAAATTTTTTTTTTTTTTTTAAAAAGCAAGATAAAAACAATTTGACAAAGTAAGGGAACGGTTTGTGTGCTTGTTTCATTTAAATTAAGATGGTTAAAAACAGCATTTCTGAGCCGCACAGTAAACTTTCAAAAGTTTACAACTGAACATTGACTTAATACAGCTTTGAAACAACAACCATAACGTTTTTGTTCAGAGGTATGAACACCTTGGGAGTGGAGGTTGTTCATAACTCTCAGGTTCTACGGCATAATGATGGATCTAATCAAAGTGCCTTTTTTTGATTTGAAGTATTATCATCAGTTTCTGGTTTATGTTCCGAAGTTCCAGTCCACTGTGCTCTTTATATAGCTGTAACTGTCATTATCTTATAGCTGCCATTTCAGTGGCAAATGCCTTTTTCCTAAACAAGAAAGACTGTTTACTGCTCTAAAACATCCATAAATTACACCCGTAATTGAAGATACATGGAGTCTAGTTTACTGCACAAACCCTTGCTTCTGTCACTCCTTAAGTATATCACGCCCTTAAGCCTAAAGTCTAGAAATTACGGCTGGAAAAGCCTATTTCTTTGTCTTATGGATGGATCCCCTGCTAATTCAGGCTTGATTGTGAAGTAGCATAGAACTTGTTCCTGAGTATTTTAGCACTGCATACAGAAAAACGACAGTGTGTGGTGTGTTTTGTTTATTTTTTTAAGACAATTAAAACTGCTAACCCTAAACTTTTCTTCAGTTAAAGAACACAGTATTGTAGTAAACACAGCTGGGTAATTTGTTAATCATTGGATACTGCTGTCAAAGCTACACTATGGAGCTACCAAGTAATGTATTTTGGAAGGCTCATAGTTTTTCTCTATGAAGACATGAGACAAAGAACCATTCAATTAATTTCTTGCTACTGTAGCTCAGCCTTATTTTCACATTTGTATTTGAGCTAGTTTTTAATCCCATTACTTGCTAATGTTAATTGTAACCAGGTGCAGTCTTTTTTTCCCAAAACACATTGAAGAAATCCCTAAAGTTAGAGTTCTTGCCATTTTTCTGTTGGGCAACACAATCCTGAAAAATTTAATTTGGTACAATACAAAATATTGAGATTAAGCCAATCAATGCGTTGCTTCATTGTCACTAACCAGGGATACGAAATTCATTTTCGTCTACCCCCCAACAATAGACTTGTAATTAAACTACTCTACCCAAACAGTATAATTCTGACAGCGCACTTATATTTTGAATGTGACAGAAGAGAAATCCAAATAGCGGGATCTGTGGTCATTAAAAGACCTACACCAAATCTGAACTTTGACTAGTTAAAAAATAACTTGAAATCAGCATAAACCTCCACGAATGCTACAAGCACATGTTTATAGTAAATGTCTTAAAGAATAATTTCCCCTCAAAAATTTAGTTTGAAAAGTAAAGGAAAATATTTCCTGCTATTTCAAAACATTTTTGTAATGGTTCAGAAGCTGACTTTGCTAAGAAGACAATAAAATGCCAGTTCTTGCGTCTCCGTACAATCAACACTGAACTACTCTGAAATCTATCTTTGTCTGAGCCTGTGAAAGCCTTACTCTCAACTCAGTGGCATTTCTGCGTGTGCAAGAATTTTTGAATGCAGCATCTGATCAATTCCAAAGCACATTCTAGGCATCAATGGTCAGCACCCTATTGATTTGTGAGGAAACTGGGAAAATGGGGGACAAATATAGTCCCTGTCAGTTCTTTAGCATAGCCACAGCCTACGGATCAAACAGCTTGATGGCACCCATGCCTTCCAGCGTAATACCCCTACTTCACAATAGAGTTGATACCCTGAATGACTCACCTCTCAGAGAGAAAAATAATGGTTGGGGACAGGGGTATGCACAAATCCCCTGGCAAAGAGGGCGGGGAGCACACAAAGTGTGATGGTGGTGGTGGGGAGAGATGGGGGGGGGGGGGGAACCTTGTATGGGGAAGGGCAGCATACAAAAAAGTCCTGGCATAGGGAAGGAGGGAATGGGGGGCACACAGAACCCCTGCCATGGGGGGAAGCTGCTGGTATTGGGGGGAGGGGAGAATGGGGGACCTTGGTATGGGAAGAGGGAGAAATGGGGACACAAAAAACCTCTGGCAGAGGGGAGACTGGGGGGAGTCCCTGAAAGAGAGAGATGGGAAGATGGAGATCAGAGAGCTTGTGTGTGGGGTAATGGAGGGATGCAAGGAGCCCCAGGTGTATGAAGTAAACTCAGCCTACACACGGTAGGAAGTGTGGGCTCCCCTATTCTAGTCAAATAGGACAGTCACTTACTCTAGCAAGAAATAAAAATAAGAAAACAAGATGCTCAGGGTTTTGGGGTTTTTTTGGTGCCACTAAAATACTGACCGCTGCAAAGTAGTTGCATCAGTGTAGCATATTTTTCCTTCTTCAAATATGAACCCCATTTGCCCATAGTCCTGTAATTCACTTAATCACCCAGAGAAATTTTCTCTGGTGGTCAAAAGGAGGAGAATTTTTTTTTTTTTACTCTCCACACACCCCCTCACCATTATTTTCTGGGGTAACTACATCTACCAAACATACAGAGTTCTATACTTCCCTCACTAAGTGTCTCAATATCTTTAATGTATTTATCCTTAATACCCCTAGGAAGTAATGAAATATTATCCCCATTTTGCAGATGGGAAAGTGGGGCACTGAAAGACTAAATGACTTTCCCAATGTCCCACAAGAAGGCTGTGGTGCAGCAGGAAACTGAACCCAAGTCTCTGAAGTCCCAAGCTAGCACTGTAGACTGAGAGAACCCTGCTGGGATCTGAATCAACAACTGAACAGCATTCAAGTATTTCAGACACCTCCACTATTCAATGGGAAACATCCACCTTGAAAGTTTGTCAGAAAGCCCATTTGTAATTGCCTACCAGTATGTTATATGCCATCTTCATTATTATTTGTACTACCATAGCTTCCAGGAACCCTAGTCATAGACCAGACCCTCGCTATGCTAGGCACTATTCAAACAGAACAAAGAAGCTGTTCCTGCCCCAAAGAGCTTACAGATGAAGTATAAGACAGAAGACAACAAATGGATCCACACAGACTGTTGGAATATGAAAAAACGGAGACAATATTGGTCGCTTGACAGGCAGTGGTCTCAGTATTCCTGCAACCTAACCATTGTCCAATTTCTGCTGGGCATCATGACATCTTTACATCAACAAAGAGAACATTCTCCCCACTTCCCCATACACACACACTCCAAGCCATTATTCCTAGAGAAATAATCCAAATAATAAACATGTGATGGTTTGGAGCCCTTGGGAAGCCATATGATGTGCTGAGATATCACTGATTCTACCTGTTCTGCCAGCATGGGCCTCCCTGTAACCTGTCACACATGCCCCCCACACACACTTAGCTGCAGATCCGCTCTGGACTCAGTTTAAGGGACTTGCTCTAGCAGGATGTCCTGAGTATTTCCTTGGAGTGCAGACCCAAAGATATATTATGAAATTTCCCCCCTCCCTCAATGTGGAGAGAGGTGTGCATGCTTCTTACCCCCACAGTTAGAAATTACAGAAACTGGGTTTAATAATAAACATAACAAATGTTATTAACTATAAAAGGCAGATTAAGCAGTAAAAGGGGTAACAAACAGAACAAAGCAGATTACTAAGCAAATAAAATCAAACATGCAAACAAAGCAAGTTTCACAAACAAAATTAGTTACAAATAGTATTTCTCACCCTAGATATTGTTGCAGGCAGTTTGCAAAGCTTCTGTCACTCACAGTTCCAGTTATATTCCTTTTTTCAAACTAGACTCCTGTCTCAGTCTGGACCCCCCCTTGCCTTCCCTTTCTTCTTGGGCAGACAGGCCACGGAGAGGAGGAGTCCTGTTTGCCTTTCTCCTCACCCTTAAATAGGATCTATATAAGGCGGGAATCCTTTGTTTCCCAAACCTGTCTCCCCGCCACACACCCCACCCCCTTCCCTTACAGTGGAAAGTTACCAGAAGTCCCAGCTAATGTTTTAGTGTCAGGTGACAAGACCATCTAACCCTGTAGTATCACAATGTCCATGAGTCAGTGGCAGTATGGAGCGTCCACAGGAAGGCCAAGCTTTTCACAGCTCATTGCCCTCCCTGATGGGCCATCTGCCCTGTCTGGCTTTTCCATTGTTGTACCTGAAGCGTTAGCAGTGTGTGTCGCCCAAAGCAGCATAGTTGAAATAGATACATAGGCAATATTCCTCACTTCAGATTCAGAAACGATACAGGCATACAAACTGGATAATCACATTCAGTAAATCATAACCTTTCCAATGATATCTCACGTGAGCCATCTGGCGTAAAGTATATCTCAGTTATGTCATTCATATCATAAGCATATTTTAATAAAGAATATGGAATGACATATCACAAAGCAGTCTCACTGAAAATGTCCTTTTAATAAAAAAACAGATTTAAACATTTAGTCGATTTACAAAGTTTGGTGTCTATAATCTATCGATCAAGGCGGTAACTTGCGTAGCCCAATTTTCAGGGGGACAAATCTCTGAAGTCACTGGAAGCTGTCAAAACAGGCCACTCATGCATGTGCCTAAATGTGGATTTAGATGCCTAACTTTTAGACGCCCAACACTGAAAAATTTTGGCCTAAATATTTAATAAAATATTCTACATATTCCCTTCTGCTGATCACATTAACAACTGTAATTTAAAAAAACACCACACACACATCAGAATATTTTAAACTCCCTTTTCCAGACAGCAATTCAAGACAAATCCACCAATGAACAGAGTGTTTTCAACACAAGACCCACACAGCTCATTACACAATCACCCAAGGTTATAGTTCAGGTCCAAAAGCTGATTCCAGGAATAAATAATTGAAAGCTGTTACTATTGTGGAAATACATCCCTGTATCCTGACAAGGAAAAGAAGTGCAATTCAGTGAACAGGATTTATTTTGGGACTTTGTGAGAAATCAAGAAAGAGACAGCCGCCATGAAGTCATTCTTACTGATATTTATCTGTATCCACCTGTCAGAAAATAAACACCCTAGATTCTTCGTAGTACTGGGAAAGGATTGTTCTACTTTGCTTTTGTTGCAATGTCATGTGGATACAATTACTTCGCTCTCTAAGAACCTTTATCTACAACGAAACATCTCTATTTTGACCTCAAACTGTTGGCCTAATCTAAGGGTTTGCCTACACTGCCCCACAGTTTAGACTATGGGAGTATGAATAGCAGCGGGCACCAAAGTGCTGCACTGTAACTCCCCCATGTGGACACTGGCCATGAACTATAGATTAATATAATCTTCGTCAAACAGGATTTTGTTAATGCAAACTAGGAACCTTTTAATTAGCACCTGAAATGTCCACATGGGGGAGTTACAGAGCAGCACTTTGGTGCATGCTGCTATTCACACCCCCGTAATCCAAACTGCAGGGCAGAGTAGACACAGCCTCAGTCAATTAGTGGTTTAGTCTTCTTAGTCATGTTGTAGGGCACACTTGCATTTAAGTTTAATTCTATTCTTTTGAAAATTCCTCCTCCCCCCATTTCCACATCCAAGACTAAGCATGGATAAAGTTAACAAAACAGAATAGGGAGAATCACAATAAGTCCCTTGAGGCTGTAACAATCTGACAAGCATCTCTCTGAATAGCAATAAAAGGCTGGACTCTCAAAAATAAAATGGTCACTCCAAACAAAGAGGGCCAAATAGCCTTTTACTATTCATTCTAAGAGCTATTTCCCCCCACCTCCACCAGCCACCGATGCCTCAGTGAAGCAGCATTAGTTCAATTTTTACAAGGGTTAACACAGGCTGGATAGAATAGCTTTTGCAAAATCATATTCTTGGTAGAGCATTCTTCCTTGTACAATAACCCTCAACCGATTAAAGTAGGCAATTGTGTGGGAATTCTGAAGTACAAATCTTCTACCCCTTTTGAATCCACTTAGTGCTCAACTATTTGAGGTGATAAGCAAGGAGATGTGAATTTCTTCACATGCTTGACCTTCTTCTGTCCTCTCCAGAAGCTTCCTGTTATAGTCCTTCTGCTTCTCCTGTTTACAAACCACATATTTTAAACGACATATCTGTTCATGGAATAAGTCTTGCTAGTTACTGATTCAGTAATTATTCATCAACGTATACATTTTTTGAAGTAGGAACAAGTTAGTTTTCCTGCTCCAAATCCTAACCATTATACCCTACATCACTAATCACTCAAGAAAAATCGAATAAATATTAAATAGAATCTTGCCACTGCAGATACCACCTGCTGTCACAGGTGAATTTAGACAACCTTCACAGTTTGATCAAAGCCTGACTGAATAAGTGCAGCTATCTAATTTGTTAGGGGTTTGTGGATGGAGGAATTGAATATCAGCCTAATCCTTTGGGGATTAGGCTAGTAAGAAGGACATGTGGTAAAAGTGGCACAGCATAGCTGTATAGCTGATTCCCTCCATATTACCTCCTAGAACCTGTGATGGGGTGTCCACCCCACACAAGATTGGAAAGGGTTAAGATGGCCCAGGCAGGCCAATTAATTCCACAGGCTGCACCTCGAGGAGCAGCCAGAGAGCTGGTAGCTAATTGAAAGCAGGCTCAGCTGGGCAGGAAGAGGTGAGGCCTATAAAGCCAGGTAGCTGGCAACAGAATGGGGCTACTGCTGGGATAGGGCAGCCACTCTCTGGGAAGAGGGTTTGGAGCTGGTACACGCAGCGAGAGGAGGGGAACCCGAGTGGTAGGAAGCAGTCCAGGGTAGGAGCAGTGAGGGTAGAGTGAAAAGCCCAGAACTGCTGGGTTAAGAGTCTCTGGACTGGCACCTCGAGAAGAGGGCGGACCCAGGTTCCCCTACCAGCCATCAAGAGCGTGGCATAGAGCAATGGGAGCAGTGAACTGGAAGACTACCTGAGTCACTGTGGGTCAAAGATTTCAGAGGACTGTACCCCAGAAGGGGAAACACTGAGTGATCCAGCTGGAGGGCTAAGTCATGAATAGGATACTGCGGTTCTTGGAGCGAGATGGGCTGCAGACCAGAGAGAAAGTTGGAACGACAGCGTGCAAATCGTGGAAGGGGGCATTTACCTTGAGAGCTAATCCACAGAGTGACCAGGATGATGTACCAGCCCAGTGGTGAGTGGAGCACCCCATGACAGGATCTCCCCCACTGCAGTCCTTACACTACACTATTCTTCCTTCAGCAGGAGAGCAGGATGGAACTCAGTCAGCACTGGTGGCAGATGATTGTTGCTGCTAACCCAAGGAGGTCATCCTCCTCCCTCCCCTCTTCTGAATGAGCTGCCACTACACTTGCAGCTTCTGCCATTCTGGAGAGCAAGACTAGACCAGAAAACTGGCGAGAGAACCCAGGCCTCTTACAAGTTTGTGCAGAGCATTAATCTTAAAGGAAAAAACAAACTGATTCTTAATGACCCAGCAAACCTGGAAGTCCAAATGAGTATGACTACTTTTCACCAAAAACTGAAATACACTTGAAATAAAATCTAATTACAATTAGTATATCTGAGCCAGTTGCCAGTGGTTACCAACGAGATGCAAAGGGAAATCCAGATGACAATGGAGATACTACAGTCACTTACAGAAAACTGGTGTAAGTATCCACTTAATTATTTTTATGATTAAAACAACTTGTTTAGACATTTATCAGATACAGTAGCTAGCTCCTAAGTTGAAGCACAGGGAAAGACCCTGGTGTCTCTGACACCATATGGCAAGAGCTGGTAAACGCTGACACTTTATTTTAATGAGACCCACTTTATCGAAACAGGGAGAGGTTTTGAAATAGCACATCTGACACAGGAGCTCTCAGACCCCCATGGCACAAATTGCAATTTTGAGCAAGTACATTACCATCACGAATACACATGGAGGTACCAATTTAAGTTAAAGATTC
Source organism: Caretta caretta (assembly GCF_965140235.1). Taxonomy (NCBI): domain Eukaryota; kingdom Metazoa; phylum Chordata; order Testudines; family Cheloniidae; genus Caretta; species Caretta caretta. The sequence goes on along the minus strand of NC_134216.1, from coordinate 46,778,229 downwards.
TATTTTCAATTTCATCCCGTAGTGCAGTATACGCTGACAACCGCTTCTGCCCTTTTTGAACGTTCAGATTGTTGGACTTAGGAAATTGAGCAGAGATGTCCCTGAATAAGGGAAACACCCTCTGCCTTACAATGTGTGGCGAGAGCGTGAGGTGGCACATACGGATGCTCTGAAGCTCTCTTGATGCCTCAACGCAGTTCCTTGACTCCCAAAAGCTGCAGAGAAAGGGAATGCTTCAAAGCTGTCAAAACACCAGTCACTTTTTCTTAAGTGAATTTAATGTTTCAAGATTGACAGTACTTGAAAATGAAGCCTTCTTGCTCTACAGAAGGGTGCAGCATGGGCATAAGCTGTGAAAACTCTCCTCAGCAGTCAACATGCTTCAGTAGTGACAGTGGAGGGACCAAATTTTTATGTTCTTTAAAATAGAATGCTCACAAAATTGGGGGTTGGGGTGTGGGAGTAGGTGAGGGCTCCGGCTGAGGGTGCAGGCTTTGGGGTGGGGCCATTGATGAGAGGTTTGGGGTGCAGGAGGGTGCTCCAGGCTGGGACGGAGGGGTTGGGGCGCGGGAGCAGGTCAGCAGTGCAGATTCCAGGCAGCACTTACCTAAAGCAGCTCCTGGAAGCAGCTTCATGAACCCCCACTGGCTCCTACACAAAGGCATGGCCAAGTGGCTCTGCACGCTGCTCTGTCTGCAGGTGCCGCCCCCACAGCTCCCATTGGCCACAGTTCCCGACCAATAGGAGCAGCGGAACTGGCGCTTGGGGCTGGAACAGTGCACGGAGCTCCCTGGCTGCCCCTATATGTAGGAGCCAGAAGGGGGACATGCTGCTGCTTCCAGGAGCTGTGCAGAGACATGGCACATGCAGAGCAAGGCAAGTCCCCGACCCTGCTCCCCGGTGGGAGATCAAGGGCTGGATTAAAAGTTCTGATGGGCCAGACATGGCCCGCGGGCTGTAGTTTGCCCATCCCTGATTTAGACTGTAAGATCTTTTGGGTAGGAACTGTCCCTTACTGTGCATTTGTACAGTACCTAGCACAATAGAGCCTCAGTTTTGGTTATGGCCTTTAGGCTGCTTCCATAATGCAAAATTAATTAATATTAATGAAAACTGAAAAATCCCCCATCTAAATTTAATTATCTCAATGTAATTACCTGATCTTAGTCCATGTATGACATTTGAGGACATGACCCCATTTTGTATACAACAAGGAATTCTGGGTACTTTATACACAGCAGACAACTTTAAGAACATAAGAATGGTCATACTGGGTCCATCTAGCCCAGTATCCTGTCTTCTGACAGTTGCCAATACCAGATGCCTCAGAGGGAATGAACAGAACAGAGCAATTACCAGTGATCCATCCCCTGTCAACCAGTCCCAGCACCTGGCAGTCAGAGGCTTAGGGACACCCATAGCATGGGGTTGCATTCCTGACCATCTTGACTAATTGATGGACCTCTCCTCCATGGACTTATCTAGGTCTTTTTTTTAATCCTGTTATAGTTTTGGCCTTCACAACATGCCCTGGCAATGAGTTCCACAGGTTGTGCATTGTGTGAAGTACCTTCCTTTTGTTTGTTGTAAACTCGTTTCCCATTAATTTCACTGGTGACCTCTAGTACTTGTGTTACGTGAAGGGGTAAATAACACTTTTTATAGACTTCCATCATATCCCCCTCTTTTCCAAGATGAATAATCTGTCTTTTTTAATCTCTCCTCATAGGGAAGCTGTTTCAAACCCTTAATCATTTTTGTTTTCCAGAGAAAACATGCATGCAGTATTCAAGGTGTGGGCATACCATAGATTTATATAGTGGCATTATGATATTTACTGTCTTATTATCTATCCCTTTTCTAATGGTTCCTAACATTCTCTTAACTTTTTTTGACTGCAGTTGCACATTGAATGGATGTACAATTCACATCTATCAAAAATATAAAACCCTGATGAATATTAGTTATAATACTACAATATTACAATTCAGGTGATATGAGAAAATACACATTGTGTGTGTGTATATACACACACACACACATATTCAAATTAATTTTACACTACAACAATGTATTATGTTAAAGACACCTGGGAAATGGTTGAATTGTTCCATTGCAGATGGAACACTGTATTGTTCAGAAGAAATAGTTTAAGAAAAAGCAGACTGAAGAAAAGGTACCTTCCTCCAAATTCTTTGAGCTCTTTAACAGTGTTAATTTAATGAAATTGCTCTTTGAGATGATTGTTTTATGTTGGGGCAGCTGTTCAAGTGCACCACGCTGAATAGGTCATATTCCAGTTAGGCATGAAAGTAGGGCTTCAAATACACAGGACTTCACTGAACAGCTTGTCAGCCACAGCAGAGCATCAGGAGGCACTTTCAACGGCTAAGAAGTTAGTGACCCACAGAGAATGTGCGGTAGAGCTGTCATTGATGGCAAGGGACCAAATGCCCTACTTATTCATGGCGCCTTCCCTGCGTCACGAATTGCACTATATCGGTACAACTTATGAATTACGATTGATGTTGTGAGGGTGCATCATGAAAAATGACTGTCAGAAGTGTGGGCCCATATTGCCAACAGGGCCGCCGGCAGGCACACACCAGACAGACACACGGGGAAATACTTAAGGTTAATAACTGTATTTAGCCCTCACAAAGGTAACACTAAAAAAATGCATTCCAATTTTAGCTTCACCCTCCTGCCCAAAGTGGGAACTTAGCAGTAGACCACAAGAGACCAGGGCACCAGTAGCGGGGTTAAAATAAAGAAAGACCTAGGAACAGGGCAGGGTAAGACAGGAAAAGGAAGTGCAGGGCAGGAGAAAGCAAGGTCATAGTAGTTGGATAGGGAGCAGACTCTTTGGGGCAAACAAAGGGCTCTGCCCACTTTCTGGAGACCAGATGGCCCCAGGGACTCTGGACAGCCCAAAGAAAGCCCTGGAGTTGTCCATAAACTGGAGCAGCGCCACGGCAGTGATTTAATGCAGCTGTGTAGTCGCGGCTCCAGTGCTGGGGGAGAGTTCTCCCAGCGCTGTTGCGCTATGTACACTGCTGCTTTACAGCGCTGAAACTTGCCCCCCGAGCGAAGAAGGTTTCAGTGCTGTAAGTGGCAGCGTAGACAAGGCCTTAGTCTCTGGGCAAAGTAAGTGCGTGTGTGTGTGTGTCTGTCCGTTGACTGCCCTTACAACTAGTGCATGCCCCTGAGACAGTTAAATTAAACCAGGAGCTTCAAACCTTCTGAGTGGAGTTCTGAGAGGGAGATGCGTCTGAGTAATTGGTCACCTCTGGGTCAGTGCTGGTCCTGGGGCCTAGGGCAGGTGGGCTGACAAGAGGTAGCAGACAGAGTCAGGAAATTTGGCGAAGGGGCCAAGAGACGAACCAGTGCTGCAGCCTGCTGAGACTCTAGAAACTTCACACCCCAGAGGATCATGAGCATGGACGCTTGGATTCCTCTCTTAGCTGTCTGAATGGGTGGCTGCCAAGGATCTGATAACCTTCACATCACACGCTGCAGACTCATGAACCAAAAGCAACCATTCCTTCCCTCATATGCTGCTCATGCTGGCCAGTGGATCTGTTACAGAAGCAGAAGCCTCCTTCCTGAACACTCTGCAGTATGGCACAAGGACCACCGCCCTCAAAGCAATCCTCAGCAGAGCACATGGGGTCCAGAGAACCTTGCATGGTCTCACCATATCCATTTCCCTGCCCCAGTAGAAAATGGAACCACATAAGCTACACTTTGTTCAGGGCCTTCTACGTCTCTTATTTGGGTTACATAATTTGATCGTACATTTTAATGACAACAGGCTTAATCTGGGTAGAGTTTTGAAAGGGGACATTCAGCATGATTTATTCCTAGACAGGAGTAAGCTTAATGAATTACCACTGTTGTAAAATTCATCAAGTTATGTACAAATTAGATATGATTATTCATTCAACATGTCTTAATGTTGTATACTGATGTATAGTTCTGTTTTCATAATATTTTTCAGTCACATAATTTAATACTCTTGCTAATTTAGGCAAACATTTAGTTGTTAATCCAGTGAAACTAGTGTCCATTTTGACAAGCAGTCAAACTAAAGAGGTGTGTGTGTGTGTGTGTGTGTATAATTTGCTGCTATTCTGTTAAAACTTGGGCAGTATTACAAAGAAATGGCATTTAAGAAAAAGCTTTGTGCAGCTCTCATTCAACACGCTCGTTGTACTTCACAGAAACAGAGCTGTTGAGATCAAACTGCACTACTAGTTAAACCATCAAGATCTCCTCCCAATAGTTACATGATTATATAAAGCCAAAACTTTATTATAGAAAAAGGCTAATGCCACCTCAGTGAAATCTGGGACTGTTTAGCTAACTCTAGGAAATCCCTCTAGAATCTTAGTGTTACAACTTCTGTAATTTATTGTACTACTACAGTATTCATCACCTACCATTCAAGAAACTACACATACACGCACAAATTTCCTACAGAAGTACCAGAGAAGGATGGTCCTAACTGACATTTAATTAGCAACACAGAATTGAAAAAGGAAAACTTTATTTCTTGTTTTAATCTTCATTTTAGGAAATGAACAAGTAGTGCCTGAAAAATACAACAAACCAAATTCTCTTCCCTGACTCTGTTACCCTTTGTGCCACTCAGGGAGCAGAAAGTCCCCATATCTCCTCAGCTAATGATACTTACCAGCTTTAGAGCTGGTGTAGCTGCCTCCAACACTAGTCCTAAGCATAGAAGGCATTTTGACGTGGAAAAGGAGTGCGACCACAGTGCACTCCAGTTATTCCTAGTTGATATATGGTCTCTTTGGGATGGTAACAGACTGGTATAAATTAGAGCAACTGATCGTCTCACTGAATGGGAAAGTCAGAAGCAGTTCCCTAAGTGGATCTCTGCTCAGGAGAAAAGCTACAACAAATTTTGGAAAGTAGGAAAAGGTTGGGGAATTACTTAAACTTTTTGAAGAAAGGCAGTTTTCCAAAAAAATTCATTTTCAATATCCCACTGATTATTTGTGAACACAAGACTCCTGCTCTCCAGTGCTAGGTTTCAACTTTTTTTTTCTGTTCACGAACCAGCAGTAGCTGTTGTGGACTGAGGCTCCATTTGAGTTGGAAGTTAATTACCAGATGTCTTGGAAATCTCTCCAATCTGAACAACTTAATCCAGTTTGCAATGCTTAACGTCAATGCTTTGGAACCTATTCATTTTTATTTGTGTGCAACAAGTTTTTAATAAACCAGGGCTTCTGTGTTCTCCCCAAATGTTAAACATCTCAACATGAAACTAGAAAAGGAGTACTTGTGGCACCTTAGAGACTAACCAATTTATTTGAGCATGAGCTTTCGTGAGCTACAGCTCACTTCATCAGATGTATACCGTGGAAACTGCAGCAGACTTTATATACACACAGAGAATATGAAACAATACCTCCTCCCACCCCACTGTCCTGCTGGTAATAGCTTATCTAAAGTGATCAACAGGTGGGCCATTTCCAGCACAAATCCAGGTTTTCTCACCCTCCACCCCCCCCCACAAATTCACTCTCCTGCTGGTGCTAGCCCATCCAAAGTGACAACTCTTTACATAATCAAGTCAGGCTATTTCCTGCATAGATCCAGGTTTTCTCACATCCCCCCCACTCCCATACACACACAAACTCACTCTCCTGCTGGTAATAGCTCATCTAAACTGACCACTCTCCAAGTTTAAATCCAAGTTTGGGGGGGATGTGAGAAAACCTGGATCTATGCAGGAAATAGCCCGACTTGATTATGTAAAGAGTTGTCACTTTGGATGGGCTAGCACCAGCAGGAGAGTGAATTTGTGGGGGGGGGGGGGTGGAGGGTGAGAAAACCTGGATTTGTGCTGGAAATGGCCCACCTGTTGATCACTTTAGATAAGCTATTACCAGCAGGACAGTGGGGTGGGAGGAGGTATTGTTTCATATTCTCTGTGTGTATATAAAGTCTGCTGCAGTTTCCACGGTATACATCTGATGAAGTGAGCTGTAGCTCACGAAAGCTCATGCTCAAATAAATTGGTTAGTCTCTAAGGTGCCACAAGTACTCCTTTTCTTTTTGCGAATACAGACTAACACGGCTGTTCCTCTGAAACCTGTCAACATGAAACTAGTGAATTAAATTTAGTTTTCTGTACTTTTTGCTCAAATCTCAAGGAGTTCCTGGTTTATGTGAAAATATATTAATACTTGAAAAAAATCCTAGGATAGTTTCTTTAAATAACTTTAACCTAAATGGAACTGTAAAAATGAATGCCAACAATGCTTGTAAATTATATACATGCCTTGCCAAACTTATGGGCACTAATATATATATATATATATATATAGAAGGCAACTTAAATGGAACATCCTGAAAGGGTTTAAAAGGAGAATGGAGTAGAGTTAGAGGTCTACTTCAATGAGGTTCTGCTTGATTAAAGTGTTGTCTACAATGTTTTATTCAAAAGAGCTAACTAATTACTGAATGTGATCCAAGAGATGATCAATCGACTCTTCACTGGGACATTCCAACTCTTTCCACAAAGTCTAAAGTTTTTACCCAATGGAAGCCCAGAATCATAGAAGATTAGGGTTGGAGGAGACCTCAGGAGGTCATCTACTCCAGCCCCCTGCTCAAACCAGGACTAACCCCAACTAAATCATCCCAGCCAGGGCTTTGTCAAGCCTCACCTTAAAAACCTCTAAGGATGGAGATTCTACTGCCTCCCTAGGTAACCCTTTCCAGTGCTTCACCACCCTCCCAGTGAAATAGTTTTTCCTAATATCCAACCTAGACCTTCCCCACTGCAACTCAAGACCCTTGCTCCTTGTTCTGTCATCTCCCTAACATCTTAGGATGCCTAAGCATCCTAAGATCTAAAATTTGTTTTTATATTTCTTCCTGGTGAATTACCAGTTTTATACACCAATTTCTAGAAATTGCTTATATCCTGTAAACCACCTAGAACAATTCTCAATTTTTTCCATACAATGATTCTATGTGACAAAACAAAATTTTTTCAGGAAGGTGGTAAAGAACTCCCTAAACATGTTTCTGTCCTAGGGTTATGATCACTATGCTGAAAAACCTTGTAATAAATCTTTTAGCAACCAGAAGAAATAGCTTTATTAGTCTCAAATCATAACATACAAATGGACCTTTTCAAAGTCTGCTGTAAAAGTAATGAGAGGGACTAACCAACTGAGCTCTTGTTCACCCGTAGTAAAGGATTACCCAAGTTACCTTTATATTAAATGCCTCTCTCTTCTGAAGAACTACTGGGATTGTAAACCACAAAGGAAAACAATGACTCCTACACCTTCCTTTTTGTCTGAATGTGCCACTGCATCTCAATTATTTGACTGTATTCAATGAATTTCTAATTCTGTTGGTTTGGGAAAATTTAGCAAGGTGCTCTCTCCATAAGACTTTTATTTTTAACCACCCCTCAAAACTATGTACTCTTCTACTTGGAATTTAGAAGAAAGGTCTTATTTCAAACAGATGGGCATCTTACCAGGGTCTACTAGAACTAAATGTTGTCTGGTAGGATTGTCCAGTGTGATTTGCAAAACTGCTCGCAGGGGTTGTGGACAGATGTTCTGCAGAACATAGAGGCTGCATGCACACAACTTACCTAAATGTTTCACTGTTTTCCCCAAAAGATAATGCAGAAGGAAATTATGGAAGATTAAGGGATGAAGAGTTACTGGGCGTTGCTGAACTCAGGTATCAGTGTTGCTGAGGAAGCAAAGGTGGCTCTAAGCCACCTATTTGCATCTCCTTTTCCTGGGAGCAGACAGGAGCCAAATGGGTTCCAGGCATAAGTTAGGATAGCCACAGGCCTGCTGTACTTTAAACAGACCCCTCAGGTGGGTTCTGCACTCAGAATCACATTGTTCCCTGGCTCTGCCCCCTCCTTGTTCTGGAATATCCCATGTGCTAAGGAATGGTAGGAACTAGCTAAGGACTCACTGGTACGTGGGGAATAGTCAACTGCCGAATTAGAGCAGCTTTTTATCCCAGGCAAATGATCTAGCCCACTGTATTTTATACACTGTGTAGATATGTCATCCCAAGCAGCTTTGGAAGAAAAACCTTACTTTTTACTTTGTATAACTTCTGTGCTATGGATGCTGTTGCATAGAAATACGTGCCCCAAGTATTCAGAAACTATACTGGATTTAGATACATTGGTTTCTGAACATTGGCACTGACTCTTCCTGAATTTCCTATTGTAGCACATAATAATCTGACATGAGAGGTCTTTTCCAAGGTAGTACTAGCCTAAGTGCTTAAAATACTGTTATCAGCAGATTACACTCCAAAGAACATTCAGAACAAATCAAACATATAGGCCCTGCCATATTAGGATGAATGGTTATCCCAAAAAATAGCATTTGGATTACAATCTTGATTTGAGCTGCCATTGCTAATAGAAGGTAAACTGAAAGAATAAAGCAATATTAAGCACAAGCCTTCTACTGCTGAAGGAGTATCATGTTCTATGAAAATACCATTACAGAAGGAAAAATGTCCCATTGGAAAACTGACTACTTATGAGCTGGCCCCCTGAAGAGTGGCACAAATTTGCTAATAAAAAAGCATTTAAATATTCTAAATTCTTCTAAGTGCTCACTTTGGTTTAAAAAACCCCAACAAAACAGTGTAACAACATATTTCTTCAATCAATAAAGTATGCAAGGAAATGGAAGGATAAGCCAAACAGAGGTCTAGCATTCTCTCTGAGGAGAGATTTTTTTGCTGTTTTGCATCTTCAAAATAAAAGGTCAAAATCCGAGCTGGTGAAAAATTTTATTTAACAATTTTTCTTAAAAAGGAATGAAAGTATTTTTCATTTTTTTCTTGATAAATTCAATTTTTTAAATTTTTTGTAAGAGCTTGTTTTCACTTTTTTCCTCATGATTCCCCCCCCCCCTTTTTCCCCACTGGAAAACAAGGGACAATATTTTTTTTAAAGTGTTTGAAAGAGTGTGGGAATAAGCTTTCACTTTAATACTATTTCCCCTGCTGGTTTTTACATGGTAAAAAAAAAAGGGGGGGGAGGGAGAGAATTTTTTTTCTTTTATTAAAAAGAGAATGAAGTTTCCCCCCAACATTTGAAAAAATCTTGCTTCAAAAAATGTATGGGGGGAGGGGAAGAAGGGAGAGAGAAGGGGGAAATCTGAAGAAAATGAAGTCTCTCAAAATTTCCATTTAATCACAAAGCCAATTCTGTCCAGTAACTGCCATAGAACGGGAAAATTGCAGCCTGTTTACAGCTCAAGCCACTTTTGTTACAACCAGTTTAGATGACTGCATCACCTTTCTGTGTATCCCACCTATGAAATAGTCCATGATTAAGGCTAGGTGAGTTTCTAGTTCTCTGTACTTGCATGAATAGAAAATTTGTTTTCCCCTAGACACTAACATAACCTGAACATTTTCTTCAGATTCCACTGTTCCATGACTTAGTTATTTTGGAGTTTCAGTATCACTTCAGTTCAAAATGTCTAAGTCTAAACTTTTTGTGACTTCGTACCCCAGGTATCTTTCTCGCACAGCTCAGTTGGTACCTTAAAATAAAAAGTGTAATAAGTACCTACAAAAAAGAAGGTTTCTGTTTTTATCAAGGCTATTTTCCTCTACATGCCAATGAAAGATTTCAGTGTCTCTTTTTAGAAATAAGCATGGTTGTGTGACAGAAGGTACAACTATACATTTTATGTATATTGCAATGTCACTAATTAGTTTCTAAAGCCTCTCAATGACATTTATTTCATCTCTGGAGAAAGTGATCCAATATTGCTAAGTGTAACCTGTATTATTTGCCTTTTGACCAATTAGCTTAACTGCTTTAATTTAACCTTGCCAGGTAAAGGCAACTCTATTTAGAAATATCACTCCTCTTTCATAAAATATTTTCCATGGTAATTCCAAATGTCTCAATAGAATACCACACCAATGTAAACCAGTTCTCTGAAATCAGAAGTTAACACAGTCCACATCAAACTTCTTATGATGTCCATTATACAGCATCCACAACTCTTTATTCTTTAAACTTGTAATCTAAAATATCACTGAACTGATCTACTATGGCTGATACATGGAGTAGCAATACAGATGTTATGAATGGTCAATAAACTATCATCCTTATAAAGTGTTCATTAATGACCCTATACTGTATTTCAGTCTCCAACTATGTTAGGTTCAATACTATAACATGGTAGTTGCTCAAAAAATAACAGAAGTGAGAGAACATTAATTGAGGCCTGGTCTACATTTAAAAATTAGACTGACCTAGCTACATCCCTCAGGGCTGTGAAAAAGTTTTTGCTATGAATGCTATGTCGACCCAGCTAGATCAACAGAAGAATTCTTCTGTCAAACTAACTACTGCCTGTTGGAGAGATGGATTAACTACACTGATGGAAAAACCCCTTGAACACTCTGTGGTACCACTGACGTAGGAAGCGTCTGCAGTACAGAAGCCCGATCTCCCATGAACATAGCTACATCTACATTGGGGATTATGTCAGCCTAGCTGTGTTGGCTAGGGGTCTAGCTTTTCCCCATCCCTGACCACCATAGCTATAACTTTGGGCCATTATGAAGGAGCTTTTTAACATGGTTAACTACGGAAACTTATGTGACCCGCTATATAGTATGGGCCTTATCCAAAATTCACTGAAATAAATTCACTGAAATAAATAAATTTCTCCATTAACTTTGGTAGGCTTTAAATCAGGCTCTACTGGTAAAACCTGCAAAATCACCTGAGTCCCACTGACTTCCAATTGGACTTAGGCTTCTAAATGACTCGGGTATTTTTCAAGATGGGACTTAGGCTCCTAAGTGTCTTAGATGCTCTGGCTCAATTTTTCAAATCTGCTTACAGGTAATTTGTGTCACCACTGTAAATCACAAAGGTATAAGTTAGGAATCAGGTCTTTCAAAGGGCAAAGTTCAGTAAGAGAAGATGGGCTACCTCTGCCTTGTACATTCTATTCCTCATGCCTTCAGAAGTAGAGCGAAAGGTCACGTCTGCTATCGCAGCATAAAGAACAGTGTAGAACATTTACCCTTTTTCATAGAAAAAACTTACAGCATGTGAAAGAAAGAGCCCTTCCAGCACTATAAAAATGTGAACTTGTTGCTTATGTGGGAACGTCATATGAGCCAAAAAAGTAATTCTCAGAGAGCAGCAGAGTTTTTTTCCAAAGCAGAAGAAAACACTATGCTGTTTATATTTTCAGAAGAGGGACACTGCTCAATCTGGTGTCCTTCCTTAAGTCAGAACCAATGTTGAGGCGATGACACTGTTTCCATTTCACTCTTTTGCTCTCCACGGTCAATGAGAATGTGACTTGTCATTTCTGAAGAGCCCTGTGGCAGCTGGGCCACTCTGTAGTGTCCCCTTATAAGGCCAATCGTGGTACTAAAGGCTTTCCCTCCGTCCATCCACCAGTTGTGGCCATAAGCTTGGTATCAACCTATACCCAGCTCAATAATAGTAAAAACAAAAACCCCTCAACCTTTGGCAGCCTGCACCTTTAAATAAATAAATAAATAAATAAAAACAAACACCACACCAGAATTCCAAGGCAAATGAAGTGTTTGAGGGCAGGACCCCAGCCTGCCCCTGGGGTTCTGGGCTAGCAGCGAGAAGCTCCTCCTCTGTCCCAGCCTCCCCCTGTACTGTTCTGAGAAGAAGCAGGCAAGCCACCTTAACTGGCCTATTGGCCCTTGAGTGGTCAGTATTTCCTCCTAGCTCTTCTAGCCCTCTGGATGACTGTCTTGTTGGTAACCCCATGGAGTGGATTTTCCCCAAACAGGGACTGTCAGGGCACTGACGCCTCCCACAGGGCACTGAGAAAGCCTGATGGCCCATGTCACAGGCCCATCCCCACAGTCTGTAGGCAGGCTAAAAACAAAATTAAGAATTCCATTGTTTGTCTGCACTGGACTCTGTTCTCAGCCCTTCCTAGAACCTGCCAAGTGCCTCTTTGGGGGTGGGCAGGTGTTAAACCACTACAGGGTCGGGTTTTGCACTGTTCAGCCACTGTTACTGGTGGCAGGCTTTGGGTAAGATAAGTGTGGCAACGTACTCTAAAAATGGTCAAGCTTGGACTCATTCACCTGAAAGTAAAGAGTGGCAGAGCAGAGAACCTCCCACCCAGAAGGCCCAGCCCTAGCTCTTGAAATCCTTAGCAAGGGATCCCTCCTCAGTCCTTTGTTCTTGTTCCTAGGCAAACACAGTCACCCGGCCATCTTTCTTAGTCCTTTGTTCTCCATCTGGTCATAACCAGCTGGCTTGGGGCCCCCCCAGTCATTAGCTGCTAGGTACCAGAGGTCCAGGCAATTATCTGGGCCCAGGCCCCAGAGAGCTAGGGCATCAGCTATACCTGGATCGCTGGGTCTCTGCAGAGAGTAAACAACCTTTTCCTCCCACCTAGTTAACCATGCAGTTCATAGGGGAAACTGAGGTAAACAGTCAGCCAAAATATTATCAAAAATTCCCAGTCTGTCACAACCTATTTATATTGCATATTTTAAAAATTAATCCTACTCAAAACACCCATCCCAAACTCTAGGCACCCCTTCCACTATTTAGCTCTTAATAATCAATAACTGCATTGGTCACTTAAAATCAACTGCTATTCTTCCTATCTAATCATAATCTAATCCCACTTCAGATCAATTATATTGTATTTAGAAGTAACCCTGCCTGCTCACCAAAGAGGAATAGGAAGAATTTTGCAGTAAATTTGGGAGGCTCTGGCAAACCAAGGGAAGGGGCGCCTTCCTGGAGAATGCTATATATTAAGGAAACCAGAGTAATCTCCACTAACTGCTGCTGCAGTATTATCAAACAAGGAGAGAGGCAGTCTCTCCGGTAACCACATCCGAAAACCTTTAAGACTTTAAAGGTCAAACATACCACACTGAAATCCAGAGGCAGTTTGTGGAGCACCAGAGTTATGAAAAGTTCAGTTTAACAGCCACATGCTGGATTTCAGCTTCTGAATGGCCTCCAGGCATAGTTCTGAGAAAAGTGTATAACAGAATCTAATCTTAAAGTGACTAAGGTATAGATAAGTGTAGCAGGATCCTCAAAACATAAGGTCCCCATCCAAAATAAAAAGGTTGCACTCACTGCACCAAGAGCAAATGAATATGGTTCTTCAACACCGCTGTCACTTGCTCAGCTCTAGAAGACCCTGAAATAGATAACCTGATTTACACATAATGGTTCCTCAAAACCAGTCACTAGCTGCAGCTTATCTAGTTTTGATATACTCCTCCAGGCTAGCTCCTTAGCATCACGGCACAATCACACCCCTCCTCCTGCTTCCTGGCAGTCTGGCCCAGCTTCTGGAGCCCTGCTCCCATGCTCTCCCAAACATCGAGTCCATTTGTTGCAAGTGGATATCTTTTTTTAAAACCTCAGGCTTGCTCTGCCTCCCAGATATCGTAGTTCTCCCACAGCTCCTCAGACATTGCTCTGCCTCTCTTGCATTCCCTGTCCCGGTTCAGTGGTCTTTACTATAACCCTCTACTCAGCTTCAGGTGTCCTCTTCCTTTTCACTGGAACATGTGCCCCTGAAATGCTTCCAAGTAGCTCCTGTTCTTTCAACAGGTGTCCTGAGCTGCCTGTGAAAACAATCTAACGTAGAGATGACCTAGGTTGCAGCTAATATCTTCACAACCATTAAAAACAGTAATTAGACAGGCTGGAGTATTTGATCTGTTACTATCATTTATTCCATCAAAGAACAAGTTACCTCTTGTTGGCAATTTAATCTTTTCATATTCGTACTGGCAAGATTTGGTATAATGCGCCCTTTCTTTAAAACACAAAGTATACCATATGTATGTGACACTTCTCGAGATATCCAGGGCTGTGAGGCACCTCACCACCTGCCCTCAGCATGAGGAAGTCTTGTTTGTGTCTGCTGTGCGTCAGCACCCTGATTACACCAGCCTCTGGCAAAACAAACATGCTCCTCCAGCCCTTCACAGGCCTCACTTTGTCCAGACTAGAGATAGGCATGCCCCAATCTCTGAGTCCTCTGAGCATTCCCTGTAGTGTTCAGGCCCTTATTTGCTGGACACTCAGAATTACCAGGCCTGCTTTTCCCAAAGAAAAAGTACACTGCAGCGTATTACTTATACCTTAGCACTCAGCTTCACTGAACACACTGTACTTAGAAATATTTATAGTGAAAACAAGAATAAGTTTATTTCTGTTGAAAAAGAATACTGGAAACAGACAGTTAAATTGAAACAAATCATAACACGCTTTCTAGGGACTGAATTTAACAACAAGTTCCCCTCCTATCTAAAGAAGTTTCTCACCCTAAGTTTTCTTTAGTGTTTTCAACCAAGCCTGGCTGAGATTCCTGTTTTTATGAAACAAACTGCTGTCAGTTTACTTCCTCGGTGAAGGCTACGAGGGTGTCTCTTTGAACCCCTAAGTATACCAGCACAGACCTCTGATGTGCACCTTGAGCTAGGGTCCTACCTTTCCTCCCCCACACATCCATTGTTTACCTCTTCCTGTTACATTTCTCTCTCTGATGATTTCATAATCCTTAACATTCTGTTCAGATTTGTGACTGGATGTTCACCGTGAACCATACAATATTGAATTGACATGTAAATAGGCAGATGGTTAAACATTTCTTGCCTGAAAGAAAACTGTTTTTCACCTTTGCTGGTGACCAGTCCCTAGACACAATGCTAAGAACGTAATTTTCGGTGTCTATACATAATTCCTTACATAAAATCTGTACAAGCGTTTTGCAATGATATTGATGCCCAATGTGACACAGGCTTAGATAGAGGAGCTAGAATGTAAATACTGGAGGGCTATAACCCTTATGCCCTCTGCCAGTTAGTATCAAGAGGTCCTTAGGTTACACCAAAGTTAAATAGGTTAATTTAAATAATTAAAACTAAAAGTATTCCTATTCACGTATTCCTGCTCAAGAACAAAAGGAGGCCTTTCTTTGTCCTTGGTAAGGTACTTCTCTGTGAGTGTTAAGCAGTTTACAATATAATATAGTCATAATCTGTAACGTTTTCACTATCAAATAAGTTTTAAAAGGATCAAGCACTGCCTGTGACTGTTTTTATGTTGTTAACCTCAAGAGGCTATGTTTATGTAAATCTGATTTGGTAACCTGAAATAGTTTGTTCTGTTACAGTACTTGCATTTTCACTGACAAAATTTATTTCCTCTTAAAGTCCTTCCTTTTGATACAGAAATACTTCAATTCCAGAGCTGGGGAGAGCATGACGGAGGACTGCTAAGGGAACATTAAGATGTCATGGGGTTTACAAACCCCACATAAAGCACAGGCAGAAGGGAGAGGAGAGTCTCCCCTGCTTACAGGTGACTAGGTTGACCACACCCCAGCACACCTGTCAAATCTGCTAATCCCAGAGGTATGTGCCAGCAGCAGGGACCAATAAGGAAAACAAGTCCAGCTATAAAGGAAGAAGAACAGTGAGAGATGGGGAGGCAGAAAGGCCTGGCATAGTGGAGGGGTAACAGCCTCGTGCTAGGCTGCCTCAAAGAAACAAACAAGGAGATAAACTCCAGGGCTTGCAGTCTTCCTTTAGGGGCTGATAAACTCGTTTTAGGTTAAGTTGATGGACTGGGCTAATGGGAGATGCATAGAAGGAGATCAGTTAGGACAAAACTAGGACCTCTAGAGAGAGTTCCCCAAGAGTAGCTGACATAATGTTATATGATTAAGTCTTCAGAAACCAGAAAATGATAAAACTGCATATGCAACCGTACTTCTAATTCTTCCTGTATATGCATTATAATTGTCTTTAATTATATTATCACATATTGTCTAGCCAACATTTTTCCAGGTTTTGATATAAAATCGTGTCATACCATCT
Organism: Caretta caretta; assembly: GCF_965140235.1. Classification (NCBI taxonomy): domain Eukaryota; kingdom Metazoa; phylum Chordata; order Testudines; family Cheloniidae; genus Caretta; species Caretta caretta. Next base: position 46,762,299 of record NC_134216.1, on the reverse strand, counting down.
TCTACAGTTTAGTCCAGAATCCATGACAGCTATTTATATGAAGACCATGCAGTAAATAGTTTTTATACAACTTCCTACAGATTAAGTGCACCCAAGTAATAATGAAAATCTGATGGCTTGTACAGATGACTTAAATTTGCAGTTAAATTAGTAACCTAGTTACCTGGCTATTCTGAGAAATGTGCATTAGGAAGACTGGGCTGTTATTGAAACAAATGATATAATCCTAACACTCAACAAAATATACCTTGGAGAAGAACACAGGGGGGAAAAAAGCCCTCTAAATCAAGGATACACTTATGACATGAAAATAGTGTAAGCATACAAGAAGGAAAATATTACAAAGATGTTACATCTGTATGTCATGTTGGGGAAAAACAGTAGGATCTGTTTGAGAAATAATATGTAATGACAGGTACTGTAGTGCATATGTATCCAACATACTAAGGTTGTACATGAGACCTTGTTTTAATCATTTCCTTAATATTCTCTTAAATTTACTACAGAACACATGTCTTTATCCCCTAGGACTATGAATCTTTAGTTTGTCACATATAACATAACAGAGATCTTAATCCACAGCAGTTTTTTAAAAAAATTAATAACTTATGTCATTTTTGGTTCAGATGATTCACATGAATAGACCATTACATGGACTGTTTGGAAAAGCTAGAGTATTTATTTGGAACTGAAACACTTTTTGAGTTATATTTGTGCAGAAAAGAATCATGTAGACTTGTACTATAACTAAAAATGGCTAACCTGTTTCAGTGTTTGCCTAAAACACAGTTTTACATAAGTATTAGCAACAGAGAATAGGTTTTTTAAATGGAAATGCTACAACAATTTTAAAACATTGCTGGAAATGAGTTTATTATAGTGCTAAACCTGAATGTATACATTCACATGAATATTAATCATTTTAAACTCATTTGTTACGCGACCCACCAAGGTTCAACTTTTTTCTAAATATAAATCCATCTACTCCATTGCAGTAAAACTGAACGGTGCCACACCATTTAAAGTCCGGTTTCCACCACAGTTCACACTGAATTCACAGCCAAATAACATGCACAATACTGCCTTGCTCTTATTCCCCTGGTCATTACATATTATATAGCTGATAAGAGTAAGAAATTCTTCCTTCCTTTCAGCATGACACAGAGCCAAATTCTGCTCTGGCCCTTGGTGTGGTTTAAAAAAAGGTTTAAAAAAGATTTAAAGACGAATGAAGCCAGGGAGCTGGTATGAGACATAAAGCGGTGGCAAGACTTTGTTCAGCCCTATCGGCGCGGCTGAGCTGACAGATGGGACTCAAGGAAGAAGACTACTTGGTATGGCTACTCTGGTGTGATCAGTAGCGGAATTTAGTGTTTGTTAAAACAACTTAAATCAATGATTATCAACACCAAAATAAATTATTGCAATGAAAACAGTTGATCTAGTAAATTTAGCCTGAAGAGATGCAAGTCTGAGGCTGATCGCTGATTCTGTAAATAACTAGTCTCACCTTCCCTCTAATTCAAAAGGGAAAATTGCGTATCCAATCTTCAAAATCCTTTTCAAAATTTTCCCTATTTATTTTCTTCAGGAACAAATGGTAATGGTATTACCTGATCATTGCTCTCCTACATCATTCCACCAGGCAAAAAATGGAGAATGGAGAAAAATGAGCACTGACAATCATAGAATAGTAGGACTGAAAGGGATCTTCAGAGGTCTTCTAGTCCAGTCCCTTGCACTCAAGGCAGGACTCAACTAAGTATTATCTAGACCAGGGGTTCTCAAACTTCATTGCACCGCAACCCCCTTTGGACAACAAAAATTACTTCATGACTTCAGGAGGGGGGACTGAAGCTTGAGCCCGCCCAAGCCCCACCACTGCAGGGGGGGGGAAGGGGGAGCCAAAGCCTAAGGGCTTCAGCCCCGCTGCCAGGGTGGGGGGCTCGGGCTTCGGCCCTGGGCCCTAGCAAGTCTAACACCAGCCCTGGAGACCTCATTGAAATGGGGTCGCAACCCACTTTGGGGTCCCGACCCACAGTTAGAGAACCACTGATCTAGACCATCCCTGACAGGTATTTGTCTCACCTGCTCTTAAAAAATCTCCAATGACTGAGATCCCAGCCGCAATTTATTCCAGTGCTTAACTACTCTGACAGTTAGGAAGTTTTTCCTGAAGTCCAGCCTAAATCGCCCTTGATGCAATTTTAAGCCCACTGCTTCTTGTCCTATCCTCAGAGGTTAATGAGAACCATTTTTCTCCCTCCTCCTTGTAACAACCTTTTATGTACTTGAAAACTGTTATCATGTCCCCCCCCCCCTCAGTCTTCTCTTCTCCAGACGACGCAAACCCAATTTTTTCAATCTTCCCTCAGAGGTGATGTTTTCTAGACCTTTAATCATTTTTGTTGCTCTTCTCTGGACTTTTATCACTTATTTTGTCTCTTACAACTTATAATTTGCTGTTATCACTATACAGGGAGCAGAGCAGACTGCAAGCGGTAGTGAACTCTTAAAACCTTGGGCCACACCCTTACAAAACTACTGTAACCAAGAGCCAAATTTTGCCTTCACATGTATGTAACAGAGAAGAACTTGGACTTTAGCTTCGTATCACACTTCGCTTTGGAATGGAGAAAATAAACCCTACTGGGTATGTGAAGGGAGTAATTTGTCTATAGGCAAAAGTTATGTCAGACTGTGTTGGTAGACCTTTGATGCTGAAGGGCATCAAATGAGATAGGATGTTTACAGAGCAGTTTCAAAAATTAGGCTGCAAAAAGGGGAGCTGAAACCATGCAGTGAAATCTGTCCTTTTCTTTCTGAGTCTTCATTTTACCACTTCCAGTGATAGCTTAAGGGGTGGCCTGAGAAGTTTCTGGTAACATGGTCTTCTAACTTCAGCAGAGCGGTATTGCCTGCAGATGTTCTCCCCATGGAGTTCATATCAGAAAAGATCCCCCTCTTCAATCTGGATGCATACCTTTGTCCAGTAGTCTGGACAAAAAAAGATGTGCATCCAGATATAAATTCTGTTTCTGAGATAGGAGGACTGGATAGGAGGCATTAAGTTTTTGCTCTTTCTGTTTGCAATTATTCCAATTCCAAAAGTTTTAGCAAAGAATTACAGGCAAATCCAGTAGTGTTAGCTGAATACAGTTCATTCCATCTCTTACTTAGGTCCAGCTTCCAGTGATGTGAGTCATCGCCGTTGACAGCTTCCTTCTTGTCCCACTCCCAAGAGCCTCTGCCCATCATGCCCTGACAGTGTAACTGCCCCCTAAATATTGATGTCTGGCATTTACAAGCATATGTGATTTGGATATTTGTTTAGTTTCTGCAATACTGGGTTCCATAGAGCCGCTACATCTGTACAGTTAATCTAATGGGTTTAAAAAAAAAAATCAGTAAACAAGTATTTTATCATGGGGGAGGAGCAGGGGGCATTGCCCTGCCCAAACTGCAAGCCTCGGGCAGGAGCAGAATTCCCCCACCAACACCGCGCATGGCCCCATTGGCCTGAGTGGAGCTGCCCGCCCCAAATATAGAAGTCAAACTGCGCCTATGATTTTTATGCATTTTCATCTATTGCCTCCCTATCACAAATTCATCAAATTTAAGATACAGTTTCCATTTTCCAGAATCTATTACACTTTTGTTTTAACACAGACATCTCTACCACTTTTGGATACAAATGGAGCCACGATGACAAACTCATGACATACTGAGATGAGCATAAAGTCAGACATTCAGAGTCTGAAACAGAAGCTCCAAGATAGCAGTGAACTTCTGTTTACCTCAATGGGGTAGGAACTTTGAAGTCCAGTTATGATCAATTACATTTCAATAAAACTGCTTCACTGTTGAACAACGTGTCAAAAACACATCTAGAAAATAGGTTTGCTCAATGCAGCCAAGTATACACTTGGCATTGCTGGACGTTCTGTTCATTTGACTGGTTCCAGAACTAACACACATTCAGAAACATTTAAGTAATCTGGAACAGCTGGCTCCAATCTTGGTTTTGACTTAGAAGAGCAAATGTTAAAAACACCAGCCAAAAAACCAAAAACCACATATTAGGGCCCTACTTACACTTGGAAATTCATCCATTCCTGATTAAGTTGGAACCAAAGGGTTCCAAATGGGTAGCAAATGGTTTAACTCCTATTGCAGACAGCCACTTTCAGCAGAGTTACAGAAAGTGAGATTGAGGCTTGGTTCTAGTGTAGATGGGGGGAGGGGGGGGCATGAAGTTATTAGTACCAGCTCAGTGGACTAAACATAATCAGCGATAGCTTTTGACAGCTATTGAGGTGAAGTACTTAAACAGATGTACATTTTAGCCAACATAAAAATGTCTATAAAGCTATTTGAAAAGTTTTCTACCCCTCTTCTTCCTGAATATTTACACTGTCTGTACTTAATGGTGCCATGTAAACAGGACCAAAGTTCTAAAACCTTAGCTATGCTTGGAATTTCATAAAGAATTTCCATTGCTGCTGATGCAATGAAAGTCACAACATACTCAAGATTCCCAGGGATGGTTTAACTTTTCAGTACGTTTAGTTAACTTTGTGGTACTAAAACATTCAAAATCACTAGAGTGGTCTGTGCTGCAGTTCTGACTGGTTATAGTCCTGGTCAAGCTAAACAGTGGAAACTTTTCTGTGAAATTCAATAGTGTAGCCATAGCCTTGCATATAGTGACAAATCCTTTTCTGTGCTATCAGGAATGTTGCAGTCAGAAGTTACATAAAAACATTTCAACATATACCATGATATGAAACGACAATTAAATTAGATGGCCACTTAGTCATTTAAAGTGCGACAAATTCTAATATGAAAAGTTAGTCAGTATGCACAGGAATTTTAAAAGAAATGTAGAGTTTGATTCTGCAGATGTGGAAGGTATTGCCTGGGTAAGCTGGCTGCTTTTCACCGGTGAGTGGATTTTTCAAAGTGTATAGCCATTCTGGCTGTAAAGATAACCTGTCAAATGGAGTGGGTTAAGCCAAAGCAGTGTGGCCTTACTGTATCTGCACACAACCAGTCTCCTATGCTTCCACTGCTGTTATTCAGAGCATCTTAAATAGCAGCAAAATTGACAAATTTGATCCATTTTGCTCCAAAGCTCATTGGGAAAGCTGTGAGCAACATAATTGAGGAGGCAAGCAACAGGATATTCATTGGGGAGAGTGACTCAATAGAGGCTGCAGGAAAGGGAGAGAAACAGAAACGTGAACTTTGCAGCAGCCAGAAAGCTGCGGGAAGGCTCCAGTAATGGAAATGCCACTCTCAATACTGCAGCAGACAGGAGGGTTTGGGCTGAATGGGGAGGGGTTGAGAGGTGGGCTTCACATTTATTAGATGTCTAGTAATTGAATGTTGACATGAAAGATGGAGCCCACAAGTAGGGCCCAGGGAAAGCATCTGGTAGGAATCCCAGCAGGGAGAGTTGGCCTCTCACCTGATCATTCTTGCCTGGGCAGTGGTATTCCTTCATCTTTTAAATCAATCTTTGACTAGTGGGTTTATTTCTCTGATTATTCATTCTCTGAGAAAGTTTCCAAGCCCGAGGAGGGTGAGGCAAAGGGAGTAACTGATGGCTTAAAAAGGCAAAAAAGTAAAGCTCAGAGAGATTTTATATATAGATTTTTTTGCGAAAGAAGAAAAGAGATAATATAAAGGAGGAAAAGAATATAGGTATTTAAAAATGACAGCATAAAGTAAAATAGTAGACAGTTGTTTCATTCAATTAAATTGCACGGAGTGTGCCTTATAGTAATTTTTTGCCCTGGTTAGTACATTTACCAGGGCTAAGAGGTATTAGAAACATTTTTCTAGCTCTGAATATGCAAAGAATTATTAAGACTTAATCATACTGTTCCCATTTAGCTAAATTCTGCTTTCATCTACACTGGTGTGAATCCTGAGTAATAGCACTACATTAATGAAGTTTCTCTGGATTCACACAAGTGTAATAAAATATTCCCCCGCCCCCCACACACACCCACACACTCTTGCCAACACTTAAGTTAGACAGTTCAAAATAATCCAATACAGCATTCTCTACAACAAACGTGCTTTATCTTATAGCTAGTAAACTAACTGGCAATGTAAAAAGGAGATGACAGAAAAAATTAAAATTAAAATAAACAGTAAAACCTGATAATATGGTCTAATAGCCCTTTAGGTTTAATATTAGTTTTAAAGTGCAATGTAGTTTTAAATCTCTTAGAATAAGATGATATAAAATACGATCAGGTTAATTTGCTGTTCTTTTGAGCAAAAGCAAAACTGCAATCTTATCATTTGGGTTTTTCAGTCAACAGATTACATCCACAGATGCAGCTACTGTGTTATATATACATTTCATACAATTGCAGGCATATTGCTCTAGCAGAGATCACGCACACATTTCTGTATGAGTTAAATAATCTTTCCTGAAATAAACATATCTTTTCAGCTATTGCAAGCTATAAAACTGTTCAAGAGCCCTGCAATAATCTTTTCATTAGTCTGCGATGCTTAAGCATTCAAATATTGAAACATTCCATATAAGCCTTATGAGATGGGAAGCGTATAAATCCTACTCCCCCATTTCCTTAATGAGATCGCCTAATAAAATTTTAAACCAATTCTCTCAGCTGCCAATACAATATGGCACTGAATGAGCTCTTCCTTTTTACATTCACATATTTATTTAACTTTAAAGCTATATCTGTTGAAACCTTTTTTTTAAAAAAAAATTTCTTTGCATACTTTCCTTTTTATTTTAAACCGGACTATCACCCTGCCTTGTTAGCAAACCAGTCACTTGACTGTGTTGGTATTCTAAGGCTATATCTATACTATAGTGCCATAGTGTAGATGTTTTCTACAGCAATGGAAAGAGCTTTTCTGTTGCTGTAGTTAATCCATCTCTCAGAATTCTTCCATTGACCTACCCGTGTCTACACTGGGGTTCAGGCTGACTTAGTGATATCTTATTCACACCTCCTAAGCAAGTTTAAGGGGACCGTTGCCCCCTTACTAACATACAGTGGGGGTGTTTTGATTGGCTAGCTCCCAGTACTAAAAAGGGGGAAGGGTTGATGGGGAATCAGGACCCTGAGACTGACAGTCCCCAGGAACAATGGGGAGAGGCCAATGCTCCAGGTCAGCCTGAATGACAGGGCGGGCAGGCTAATCAAGGAGTCAGGAGACTAGGGAGGTCCCGTCCTCCGTATGAGCTGGATTTGCCTGGGTCAGACAGAGTGGGGCCGAGCTAAGGAGAAAGCAGGGGCCCAAGCTGAGCTGGGGAGCAGAGCTGTGCCAAATCCAGAGAAAGCAGACCCTGTCCTGGGAGCAGAGCTGCAGCAACCAGAGCCAGAGGGGCCAGAAAAGCAGCCCAGGAAGCAGGTCAGTGCTGGGAGCAGAGTCACAGAAGCAGCCTGCAGAGCAGGCCTGTCCTGGGAGCAGAGCTGTAGCAACCAGAGCCAGGGGGGCCAAAGAAGCAGCCCAGGGAGCTGGAGGCAGAGCAGCAGCAGCAGTGCAGAGACAGAGTGGTGGAGCTGGGGCTGGAGCAGCCCGGAGCTGGGTGCGGTGAGCAGCTGGGGAGAGCGAGGGGGACCTTGGGCAGCAGGCCCAGCACAGGGAGTCACTTCAGCCAAGATGCTCTGCAGGCCAGGCTTGGATCGTAACCCCGACAGGGCGGGGACGACACTGGGCAGAAGGGTCCTACCACTTGGAGCCGGAGAGCTGTTTGGTCACCACCAGAGCAAGTGTCCAACCCACAGCATCCCTGCAGCACAGCCAGGGCCTGAGAAGGAGGCCTGGGACTTACAAGGAACAGACTGTGAACTGCCCTGACATTCCAGAGAGACTGTTTGTGATGTTCCCTGCCACAGAGCGGGGTGATGTGTTTCCTTTACCCTTTCCCATTTTTCCTTATTCTTTTTAAAATTAATTGTTGCTTAAATAACTTGCATTTGCTTTAACTTGTATGTAATGGTCAGTGGGTCAGAGAAGTGCCCAGTGCAGAGAGTATACCCCGGAGTGGGGACACTCCAGCCCCTGTCCTAGGTGACCACAGCAGGGTTGGAGGTCAAGCCCCCCAGGAATCCTGGGCCCAGCCTTGTTGGGGTTACGAGGACTCTGCCAGACAGGAGAGTGGAAGGGGAGCCCTCAAGGGCCAGGAGGCCACTGGGTAAAGGAAGTGGGAGCGAGGACTCAGATCCTTTCACTAGCCCACTTCACCGGGGTAGTGCAGAAGCCAGGAAAGTTCCCCACAACAGCGGGACTATTCCCCCACTTACACAAGATAGCTAAATTGATCTAAATTTTAAGTGTAGATGTGGCTTAATAGTCCCACAATAGTTCATCTTGCATCCAGTTTGCATTTACAAAGCGGAGTTTTCGCCTGCCTCAGAACTGGGGGGGGGGGGAGCAAGGGGGGGCGGCGAATCCAATAATACCAAACTTGACAGAGCAGCAGATTCCCATAAAGGAGTCTTTCCTTTTTAAGGCTGACACTTAAGCAGTTGTGAGTGCCCCCATCTGGATAAGTTAAGGAGCAGGTGTCAGCCTTCCTCTGTGGGTTTGCAAAATAGAAATTGAAAATCTTAGCAAACGGCCTGGATCATGTGTGTTTTGTAGGCTACTACTGGTTAATTATTTACTTCGCACCCTCCCCCTTACAAATGTTTCTAATTTCAGTCCCTGCTCTAAACAGTTGATGCCAAGGAGAAAGAAGAAATGAACCAAATGTGTTCAGGGCATGTAATATAAGCAGTCCTAATGGCATGATACGTTCCAGTCTCTAAGGGAAAATACCAGCTTGCTAGCTACTTCTAAAAGCTGCTAATGGCTGATCTGTGCAGAGTGTAAAAAGAGACACTCCAGGCTACCCCTGTAGCGAGACATAAGCAGCAGAACCGTCTCACATAAACTTTATATAAGACAGCAGCATTTTAGCTCCCACCTTCCTCTATCCACAACAATCATGATTATGTTTTTACATATGTTAGTTTTATTATTTATGGGAAAGGTGTTTTAATATACCATTTCTGTTTGGCAGTGGGTTTTTTGAGGGTGGGGTGGGGTGGGGTGGGGGAAGCAGATGGTGGTTAGCTCTGGATGTGTTCATATGTAACTGTGCAATTGTAAGGGAAAATCCAGGAAAGCGTCATTTCTTGCTTGTGAAGTATGCTTTTGACAACTGCTGTGGACACCGCAGCAAAACGAGGACAGACACATGCATGGATTTAAGCAGCAGGCTGCAACTTTTATTAAACTTTAAACGCCGGAGGGGCACTACCCACCCATCACCCATACTCTCCTACACCCGGCATTTAATGGCTCCAATGCCAGGCTCACACGGCTCCTTACCATATAAACACTGGGTAGGCTCTCCTCATTCCCCCTGCCCCCCTGCGTCAGTTCTTCCTGAGTCTTAGCACCCTCCTCCTTCAAGGGCACAGAGCGTGCAGCAGGGTGGGGACCTTGGCATGCGAAGACCACAAGGTCTAACCATATCACCTGAGCCCAAGGCCCATCAACAAATCCCAGGTCTTTTACCTCTGGGAACTGTTCATTGTATTCTCTTAACCACGTTGGAAACCAGCCACAAGTTGCAACGGATAAAAATCTCTACCCCAGAACCTCAGTTAGGTACTAAGCACATTCCTACTCAACCCATTGTGGCTTGAAGGTGCTATGAAGAAGGCAGAAAACTCCCTGGTCCTCTGCCAATTAGCCCATGGGAGAAGAAAATCCCTTCCTGACCCCCGAAACAGGGATCGGCTAGATCCAAGGAATCTGTCCAGCTGGGTTCCCATTCCTAGTTCGGGTGGGTAGCATGGGCTGCTGGAACAGAGCCAAAAGGGGCTTCACATGGCCCCTGCGTGGGTGGGTGGGTGGGGGTGGCCAATCAGAGCTAGACACTCCCTGGGGGAGGAGCTACCTATTGTTCCCTAGTAAGCGTCTCCCTCTCTTGCTACTGGGACTGTCCCCCTTTCACTGCTGGCCCCATCAAGTTCCCCCACCCTTTGAAGCCAGTGGGTGGCATTTCTTCCTATGCCAGCCCTGTTAAGTTAGTTTTGTCCCTACTAGAAAGGAAGGAAGAGGGTGGGTGAGACAGTTGTCAAAATGCCACTTCCAGGCTTGCTGGCTGTCTTGCCTCATTTGTATGTGGTCTCCAGCATGTAAGTGTGACTCCTCTTTTACACTCCACTGATATTTCTGTAAGTGAGTCAGCAGCCTTCAGAGTAAAGTTAGGTCATCTGGTTAATTTTTATCTTATTCACTCTGCTGTAAAGTCTTCTACACTTTGACAGTTCCTGCAGCATGTTCAATCAGCATGTTCAATCAGCATTAGTAGCTTGCCTGCAAACTGACTGCTCCTCCTAGATCACCGCACGTGGCCACCTGGGGGTTCCTGGGCAGTGGTGGGGGAAGCATCAGCCCTTCCCCTTCTTCCTGTTGCACCGCCTCTCTGGAGACATGGGTGGGACACACAACGCTTAAGGAGCAAGGTGAGGAGGCGAAGGGGGGTGCAGAGGCAAGCGGCAAGCGTTGGGGTGAGGAGGCGAGCGGTGGGTGGGGAAGAAGGTGAGCAGTGAGGTGAGTGGGCAGTCGGGGGAGGTGGCGAGTGGCGAGCCACCAGCGAGCGGGGTTCTTGCAGAGGGCACATGGGTGTCTGGAGGAGGCGAGCGGTGGGTGTGGGGAGTAAGAGGAGGTGAACGGTAGGTTGGGGACTGAGGAGGGACGCAGGAGGCGAGCAGTGGGCGCATGGGCAGCGGGTTGATCACCCCTTTGGAGTGACTCCACCCCTTCTGCCCGGAGCCCTAAGACCCCCTGCCCCTCCCCCAGGCTGGAGCCACAAGCCCCTCACCCGGAGAAGCCCCGAGTGCTCCCCCATCAGCTGGAGGAGCCCTGGGCTGGCCGAAGCCCCGAGACATCCTCCCCCGCCCTCAGCCAGAGGCTCTCCGGGCTGGCCGAAGCCCAGAGCCAGCCGCAGCTGTGCCTCTCCTCCCTAGACCCAAGCCACCCAGAGATGTTTTTAATTATTATTTGGACTTCTATTATGTCAAAGCATTTTTAAAGTTACTTCAGAATTGTTGTATAGACAACCACTTTACCAAAAAAGCAAAAGAAACAATAATAAAAAAGACAAGAACGTGCAAAGCACCTTATTTGTGTTTCTACTCTGTTAGGTCCAGTAAAGAATAGAGATAACTGAGCATTATTTTTATTATTGAGTCTGCAAAAAACCCCCAAAACCTTACATAAATAAATTATGATTTGGATGTATATATGTGTGTATTACTTTATTAACTATAGGAAAAATAAACAATTTTAGGAAAAAATGTCAGTGCAGCCACCAGCAAGAGTTGGTGGCCACACTCTGATGCCACCAAAAAATTTGTTGCGAGAACCCCTGTCCTAGATCCTCTTCACAACACAATATGGTGAGCACTAAAGCAGCTCAGCCACAAGTCACTTACTCTTAGACCTGCCTTAGCCTGGTGTTTTATCGTCATTGCTGGTAATCATATTCCAATTTCAACCAGCGAGTAACTCAAAGAGGAAGGAAACAGATCCCAACAGCAGCCACGTGGCATACGTACACATGATTTTTCTCCTTCCACAAGCAGAACAGATCAAATACACCTGCATTTAGGCTCTTCTATTCTATAAACTACAATTAAGTGGTACTGATTCAATGGCAATTTCAGAAAAGTAGTTTCTGGTAGTAGGGACAAGCTGAAGTTTAGCTCTTGATGGAGGTCCAAGCAGAGATAGTCACATGCCTGGCATCAAGATTTGAAATTAGTAACGTTTTATATGCTATCCTGACAGCCCAACACTTTCCAGTGTAGTTGAATTACATGTGGAGGAACAGGACTCTTGTACTGACTTAAACTGCTTGTAAAAAGAGCTTTGACCTTTAGCTTAGGTCTCCACATACCCACTAAAAATCTGACTGCCACCATCTGATACCTTCCCTACCCACACAGAAATATTCAGTTAAATTAACCTCCAAGTCTGGTCTCAAAGCTGTGATTTTTTTAAAATGAAAAACTGCTCCTGCTTTCATTGATCCTATAACATCTGGAGAAGATGCATCAGTCCAGCGCCCAGGGAACAGAGACTGGTAGAGTCTCAGCAGTCAGGCCAGACTGAGAAGACACAGGGAAAAACTGGTGACAGGCTGGGCAGAGTTTTATGGATGGCAGTAGAGACTAAACCTGGGAACTAGGCAGTTAAAGTCTGGGGTTTAGGGACTCTTAAATAACTCTGTGGGTTCCACCCTTAATCATTAGTACAAATTTGCAAAGCTCCATAATTTAAGAAATATTATTTTGCATATACAAGTGTTACACTTACAGCAGTGCATTTGGTCTATACCTAATTTGTGGATTGTTTTGCCAGAAGTTAATCAATTGACATTAACCAGCACTAAGGTTTAAGTTAAGAAACAAAACAAATCAAATCACACCATCCCCCACCCCCACATTCTAGAATATGTAACAGGATTAAAGGGATATTGACAACTTCAATTGTTTGAGATTTCTAGTTTTGAATTGAGTACCCTTTAAATAAAGAACAAATTTTTAAAGAATTTCTTTAAAAAATTAAGGGATTTTTTTTGCATCTCTGACTATGTTTAGAAGTACAGAGGGCCAGACAGACAGCAACACCATCCAACATGCTTGGGTCCCTGGCCCTTTACTTTCCCCTCTGTACACACACATCTGCCTGATGTCTCTTCGGAGGACCCACTTGTGATGTTGCACGCCATATGCTTTATGAAAATACGCTTATGAATGTGAATATGATGAAACTGGAATATGCTTTATGCAAAAGGTCTCTTCGGTTTCAGCTTTTACTGCTGAAGTTACTGGCAAGCACCCTGCTGCAGCATCTGGAGAAGGAAACACTAGTGAGCATGTTTCTGGCACGAGCGCGATGTTGATATGCCAGTGCATGAGACAGGAAGTGCAATTATCCATCAACAAAACAATGAAACTGACCATACACAGAGTGCTGCCTAACACCCACGGTAAACAACTGGAAAAAATACTGTCACTAAACTCACATTGTCTGTAACTGTAGGAAATTTTTTTTATACAAATGTGATTTCCAAGTTTATAGTGTCCCTTTAAGGAACATAAATAAATTTTTTAAAATCTAGTATCCTTTGTATAACCGTTTCTCTAGTATTTAGCGCTAGGATTAAAAGAAACTACAATTATTTGCATAAAAAGATCAAAGCATGAAATGATAATATAGGCTTAGTTTTCTCAAAGATACTACAGTAATGTTTTGTACAAATTGCTTCTGGAATCTGAACAGGCACTCTGAGTTCATATATGTTTGTTTAGGAACACTTCCTCCCATAAGAGCTTGACTACACTGGCAATTTACAGCACTGCAACTTTCTCGCTTGGGGTTGTGAACAAACACCCCCGTGAGCGCGGCAAGTTTCAGCGCTGTAAAGTGCCAGTGTAGACAGTGCCCCAGTGCTGGGAGCTACGTCCCTCATGGAGGTGGTTTTTTTTTTTTTTTTTTACAGAGCTTGAGTGAAGTGATAATTTTATGAAGGTGTTACAGAAAGCAAAGGAGGAAACATGATACACAAAAGTCAGTCAGTCAATCTGGAAATCAAACCAGTCTGCTTCCCTAGGAATCTGTACTAGCCGAGATGCTCAATTAAAGGAGATGGTCTCTCTGTCTAGAGAGACAGGGAAGGTATTAGGTTGTTTAGTAGGAAAAAAAAACAAACCCCACAAATTAAGGTTTCAAATTTTTGAAAATGTTTTATTGGTTTCAATTCCATTAGGAAAATAGTTAATAATACAATTGTTACACTAATATACAATGCCACCTAGTGAACAGAGTACAAAAATTCACACCTCAGGCTTTATTAAAAGATCAGTTCTTGTAGGAAATCTAGTGTTAGTGGAGCTGCTGTTACATGTAGTATAAAATCCAGGCCTATAAACATTTTAAAAGTAAAAATCCACATCTTCATTTGATCAAAAGAATGGAGCCATTTCAGGTTTAAGGTAAACTAATTTAAGAAATTTACAATATAGAGGGACTAGGGATGTAAAATGTTAACCCCCGCACCCAGCGGCCTCGTACCAGCCGGAGCAGTCCCAGCCGGAGCAGCCCCAGCCCCTGACCCGCCGACTGCAGTCGGCCCTTTAATCAGTTAACTCTTTAAATGAAATATTTTAAATAGTTTGAACGGTTTACTTTTTAAACAATATTTACATCCCTAAGAGGGGCAGATATGGTTATTCATACCAGCGTTTGAATGCACATAAAAGGAGACACAAGGCAAAACTCACCAAATCCTTTTCAAAGAAAGAACAGCTGCAAAAAAGTCTATTTTACATAGCAAAAGAATTTACATGCTTTTTGAAGTATTTTTTGAGAAAACACATATTATTTGGAGAATTTATGCAGCTTTATCTAGACCTAATGTTGCACATAATTTAAAAAAAAAAAGGCACTGGAAGTTCAACTCGTTGCTTGCTCTGAAAGGTGAGATAAACACCAGTGCCACCAGCTAGCTGTAATTAGCTGCTAATGGAAATTACCAACCGACACAACTAGAAGTTTAAATCAATTGGTTTTGCTTCCTTCTTATGAGAAAATTGGAGTTTCAGGCCTGCATTCCACAATGGGGAATCTAAGAGCCAATTTGACAAGTCGGGAAAGTGTCCTTTTCTGTGGTCTATTTTAACTATGAATGTGCTCAATATACTTTTATACACCGTTCAGGTTCTCTTTCCCATTAAACCACAAGGCAAATAACTGGAACAAATAATTAAAAGATGGGAATAGCTTTCTGTCCTAGTTATTTTCTTTTCACAGGCATGGAGATGGGAGGATTGATAGCACAGGTTGCAAGGTGAGGAGATGTGAATAAGGATAATAAGGGTCACAGGACTTGCATCAGGAAAAGGAATCTCAACAGAAGGGAGAAAAACAAAACCCCAAACTACGTATAACTCATTTGTTTCAGGCTTCACCCAAAATTCCCCAGATTCTGTGAACCTTTGCATTTTGGCTACAGTCCTGCCCCTCTCAAGTAAAATTTCAGCAATTGCTGTATAAACATCCAGTTGTCCCCTGCTCTGCTTTATGGTTTGGAAATATATTCAACTAGACATTGTTTTTGATCAGCGTTTGATTATCTTGATATTCAGGATTACACTACCCTGTACTGTCATAGAGGCTGTGCATCCTTGATCTCTTCTGACCGTGTCCTCCTTCACCCAAGCTGTATCAAGCAGACACTGGTTTTTGAGCTGTGAAAAGTAAGGGACATGACACCTTGGCCAATGCTGGTTTGTGTGCAATAAACAAACTCTGGACTCATTAGTCCTGCTCTAATTGAACTTTGTCTCTAGCACCTAGGGATACCTGCAGATCTGGCATGGTCAATGTGTTTCCATTACACTTTAGTTTCCCAAGACTGTCCTTAAGTTGCCGTGAAAATATTTTGCATGCTATCAACCTCCTTTTATATGACCATATACATAACTTAGTCGTCTATTTACCTTTTTGAAATGGAAATTCCTCTACAAGTGATTTAAATATAAATCAGGGGCCTGCATAAACTCTCTCCAGTTCAACAGCGTACACCAGCCTATCAAACAAGCCAATATGGATATAAACAGAAACAAGTTTCTGTTCAGCTACCCTTCAGCATCAGCACCATCTGTCTATTATGAAACTTAGTCAATGATAACTTCAGGCTTACCCAAGAACTAACTGATTTGCGGGATGTAACACACAGCACTAAGGACAATGTTTACATGAAAGCTTACTGGAAGAGGGCAGAGTTTAGTCAAGCAGAAACACAGGCATGGGAAAGTAACCTTTTCTGACATTAGATGGACTGGTCACATTGTAAAACTCATGGAATTTATGTAGATCCTTCTACAATCAAGTGTTGCTAGCTACTATTTTGCTGCATTTCCTGACCAGCAGCACAGTGACAGCACAGCAGATCTGCCATAATCGCTCTCACTCCAGATGTCCCATTTACCCACAGCTCCCCTCTCCCAAATGCTCTTTTCGCACCCACTTCCTTTTCTTGCTAATGTTGTTAATTTTTGAAAAGATATTAGGGAGAGAGGGGGAATTGTTTCAGAATTCTTCCAGCTCCAAGGGGAAAAAAAATAGACCATTTGAAACAAATATTAAGATATTTTCCCAAAAAAACTCTTGTAAAGGCCATTTTGCCGCGATCTTTTTTCTTTGAAGGAGCCATCTTAATATCTGAATCAGTATGGGATGTTGGCTTTTTAGAAGGGGTATGATTCCTCCACCCCCCACGTTGCAGGAACAGAAAAAAGTCTGTCAAGATAATTCTGGCTATTTACTATCTTCTATTTTTTAAGACACCACTTAATTCTTAAAACTATTAAGATGGAGATTTGTACAAAAATGGGATCTTCATTTAAGATATCATTTGTTCCTGTTGCTCTCTTGGCACCTGAAATTTTAATGCTGTGTTTCATTTCTCTCTTTGTAATATAATCATCACTCTTACTAAACAGACAATAAGCCAAAACATGCTCTTTCATTTAAAAAAAGTGGAAGAGGAAAGACTCTGCAGCAAACTACATGGACCAGATCCTTAGTTGATGTGCACTACCACAGATCCCCGAGCTAAGCTGATTTACACCAGCTGAGATCTTGCCCATGAACTGAGATCCTTCCAGACAAATGCTCCTTTTGGAAAGATTAGAAGCCACACGAAGGAGAGCAGGGAAAATGGCATCAGATATTTGCTTAGTCCAAAGAGCCATAGGAAATTTAAGTCACATGTTGTGTGCATTCATTTGGGGTGCCTGGTCCTCTGACATATCCTGGCCTGACCCTGTCTGCGCTCAGTATCATGGCTGGCTTTGGAGGGCTATGAGCCACAAATCAGAAGTGAGCCCAAGGACTTTCCCAAAGAAAAATACATAAGTTGCCAAGTACGTACAGTATACTGCCTAGAGAGATTATGCCATGGCTTTGCCTTCTTAAGGCTCACTGCATTCAAAATGCCATTGAACCCCCAATGTGCAGCTTTCTCCCACTGGATCTGTCAGGGATGAATATCCCTCACAGGCTTTGCTGTTCTCCTTTCTGACTTCTCAGTTTATATGTGTTTGCTGCCTTCTAAAGGGCAGATCAAAAGGAAATATTTGGCCAGTAGTTTGAAATTCATTCTTCAAATGAGAAATTACATGGAAAGCGTATAGCTTTAAAGAATTCAGCCCAGGAGGAAAAAAGGTGTCAGAATCACAATTTAGTATTTTATCTTGAAAATATATGTCATGACGACTGAGGTCTGCTTGTCCACTTTTACAAGAGAAAACTAAAATAACTACCAACGCTTCCAACTCAACAGATCATGTCAAAGGAGAACATAAATTTTTACTCATGGCACTAGTTTACATTTGAAACATTTTCAAAATATTGTTTTAGCTGGGTATAATAGACCACCAGAAGATTTGACACACAGCAAACAAAGGGCTTCAATTAAACAGCTGGCAAAAGGCCAGAAAGAGATAAGGGCCCAGGCTGTCACTTGCTAGACAATATATATGGTTATTTTGGCAGCCAAAACAGAATGTGATAATTGAGCCATGACACATTTAAAAAAGCACATAATTTTAAAAGGAAAAGGTTCCTGAGCACTAAAAAAAAAGAAAGAAAACATTTGTAGTGTGCCTATACCAAACCAAGATGCAGAACTAATGATGGGATCCGATTGATTGCATATCAGTGGTTCATAAAGTCACAGATTCCAAGGCCAGAAGGGACCGTTGTGATCATCTAGTCTGCCTTCCTGTATAACACAGGCCATAGAAATCCCCCAAAATAATTCCTAGAGCAGATCTTCAAGAAAAACATCCAGTCTTGATTTAAAATGGTCAGTGATAGAGACTCCACTACGATCCTTGGTAAATGGTTCCAATGGTTAATTACACTCACTGTCAAATATTTATGCCTTATTTCCAGTCTGAAATGGTCTAGTTTCAATTTTCAGCCACTGGATCACATTATGCCTTTCTTGCTAGACTGAAGAGCCCTATGAGGGAGTTAAGGAGAAACTATGGCCCCAGCCAGCCCCACCCAGCCGAATTTGCAGAGCATGCGCCAGCTGGAGGTGGAGCTTAAAAGGGAGCCAGACAGCTCAGAAAGGGCCTGGCAGTGTAGGGGAAAAGACCTACCCTGAGGGCTCCTGGAGATGGGTGCTGCAGAAACCTCCTTTGGGAGAGAAAGCAGCTGTTTGCTGAGCCCAGAGGGGCTGACAGCTCAATTGTTATCTTTTCTTTTACTACCTGAGGGCAAACTATAAGACTTTGGGAAGAGAGAGGGTGGTAGGAAGTAGCCCAGGAAGGCAGCCTTAAGGCACTCCTGGGTGCTGGACATTGGTACCTCTTACAGGGCCCTTGGCTGGAGCTTGTTAAGGGCCCAAAAAGCTCATTTCTAGACCTCCTTTAGGGCAAGAAGGAAAGGGTAAAGACCGGCTGGGACTGGACATTCATGGGGGTCAACAGATGGACCCCGTATCTTCCCTGAAACCCTGCCACACTGCGGAGAGAGAAGATTGATTGATGACCTGACTGGAGGGTAGGGTCAATCCCCATCAAAAGGCAGACGGCCACAGGGCATTATGATGGCCCAGGGGAAAGATCAGAGTTTCGACCTCTGTGGTAAGCAGAGGTCTAAACCCGTAGCCCCTAGGTGATGCCACCAGCAAACACTACCCATCACAAGCCCATTATTAAATATGTTTCCCAAATAGATACCAATAGACTATAATCAAATCACTCCTTAACCTTCTCTTTGTTAAATGGTTTGAACTCTTTGAGTCCGTTGCTGTAAGGCAGGTTTTCTAATCCTTTAATCATTCTCGTGGCTCTTCTCTGAAACCTCTCCAATTTATCAACATCCTTCTTGAATTTTGGGCACCAGAAGTGGACACAGCTTTCCAGTAGCGATTCCACCACTGCCAAATGCAGAGGTAAAATAACCTCTAACTCCTACTCGAGCTTCCCCTGTTCATGCATCCCAGGATCGCATTAACTTTTTTGTCTACAGCATCATACTGAGATCTCATGTTCAGCTGATTATCCACCCCGACTCCCAGATTTTTTTCAGAGTTACTGCTTCCCAGGATAGAATCCTCCATCCTGTAAGTAGGGCCTACATTCTTTGTTCCTAGATTTATATATTTACATTTAGCTGTATTAAAACACATATTGTTTGCTTGCATCCCGTTTACCAAAAGGTTGAGTGATGAATGCAAACTTTACTCAATGATGACTTTATGTTTTCTTCCAGGTCATATATTAAAATGTTAAGTAGTGTAGGGTCAAGAACCAATCCTGGCAGTCCTCCCTTCCCCCCCAAACACACCTACTTGAAACGATTCTCTATTTAGAGTTCCATTTTGAGACCTATCTGTTAGTCAATGTTTAATTCATTTAATGTGTGCTATGTTAATTTAACATCATTCTAGTTTTATAATCAAATGTCTTGTAGTGTTTTAATCATCTACATATAATCAAACAAAAAATGTAGGTGTAAAGTCCATGGAGAATAAGTATCAATGCTTTACCTTAAAAACAAGATAAATCTACAAAACTGTGTTGTATGGTTTTTTATTATAATGCACGTTAACTTGATTTCAAACTTAAACAAAAAAACCCCACAATCTTCCTATATACTTTGAGTACTAAAATATATTAAAAAAAATTATGAACAGAATACATATATCTCCTAAATCAACTTTCTGCTACAAGAAAAAATGACTGCTGTGTTTAAAACATAAAGTACATTATGATGTACAATAGCTGTTTGAAAAACAAAGCCCACAAGCTTTATATTTTGTATGCAACATTCAGAAATTGCACTGTCTCACTGTATGCGTGGTTTTATTAAATAATTCAAGGACATAACAATGAACAAATGTACTGAATAAAGACATCATTTTACGTTAACCTCGAACACTCATGTAAAGCCTCCCTATAACAGAGCTGAAGCTTACATGCTGAGACTGCTCCATTTCTTTCTGGAATAAAGTACTCAAAAATCTTATCCATCCTCAACCCCACTCCAAAAAAAACCCCTCAGAATTTAAGGTAGTCCATGAGCTACAACTATAAACATATGACTCGACAGCTAAATTAAGCTACAAAGAGCTTACTTCCTAAGCTTACTCTAAACTTAATACTGAACTAAAAATGTATTTAAATGAACAATCAAAATTCATCATGTGCATTCTGTAACAGTAGGGCATTGTCTACACTAGAGAACTTTAACACACACACACACCACCCCTGCCCCCCCACACACACCATATCTATTTTTTCAGTTTCAGTCCCACCAGTGTTAGCAACAGTGGGGCTACAGGTACAGATAGACTCTGAAGTCTCCCCAAAATGCTAACACCAATGGGGCTGAACTGCTGCAGGTAATGGTGAGAAACTTTCAAAAAAATCCCCTAGCACAGATTACAACAAGCACTAAAAAAAAAAAAAAAAAAATCAAGGAAATCATCAGTTAAGACACTGACATTCAGACCAACTTCATTTCTCATGTCCCACCTCTCAATTGTCATTATGCCTAAAGCTGTGCAGACTTGCTCCAGAACAAACTCCCTTCCAGTTCCAAACATTCAACCATCAGTAACATATCTCTAACAACCAGAGAAGGCTAAAACTGCACATTTATAGTGAGGCCAAAGTAAAGACTCCAGAGTGATAGCTGACTTTACACGACTTAAAGCCTAAGCACAGCACAAAAGTATAAACATTCTATAATCTACTTTTTACAGTATGATAAAAAAGTATCTTTAATGACAGTGATACTAACAACAAAGGAAGTGGAAAAAATCAGGCACGAAATCAGGATATATATTTCTGGCTGTTGCTCTAGGAGATGCATCAGACAAATTTTATTCTTGAAGTAGAACAGCAGACTTTTGAGAGTTTCCAATGCATAGCAACAAAAAGTAAAAAATAATGTTAGTCCTAAGATTTTTCCCCAAAGAACTTCCTTTTAAGAACACCAACCTGAAATATCACATTTCCTGTAAAATATTTTGGATACACCAGCGTAGATAAAAATTGACTAAAAAAAATAATTTAAATCAGATTTTATCGATGTTGTTAATTATAAGTTTTTCTTTTTAAAAATAAACCTGCTTCAAGTGAAATCTGAATTTAATACAACACATGTTAAGGCCTAAATTTATTATAAATGTCTTAAAACATTTAGTAAAAAATAAATATGTAGTATCCATGAGACTATCAAAAACTGAATTAAAGGCTTCTTTTCTATGTTAAAAAAAAAAGGAATAAGGGAAAAAAATCTAACTTTTGAGATCAAGATTTATAAATATGGCACAATAGGTCAGCCCAAGTAACTTAGGAGACTGTCTAATTTTCAAGAGACTTAGGTGAGTAGTAGGGTTGTCAGGTGTCCGGTTTTTAACTGAACACCTGGTCAAAAAGGGACCCTCCCCAGAGCTCTCCATCCCAGTGAAAATGAGCGAGTGAGTGAGGGTTGGGGAGAGTGAGTGACAGAGGGAGAGGGGGAAGATGGAGTGAGTGGTGTGGGGCCTCAGAGAAGGGGCGGAGCAAGGGTGTTCCATTTTGTTTGGTCAGAAAGTTGTCAACCCTAGCAAGAAGGAACTTAAGCTCCACTTTCACTTAGGTATAGTTGAAAATTTTCCAAGGCTGACCTAAAAGAATCAGTTTAATTCAGAGACTACAGTTAATCCATCTGTTCCTTTAATATACCATTTTGTTGTAAATGTGAAACATGTTTTGATAAGAGCAGGTATGTATCCAAAACATTCAATGTTGTTACTAAAAATAAATTTATATGCTGTTGTGTTTAATTAAATTCCAGTTATCATCCTATTGCAGCTTGACACAGATCATGTGCAAAAATTATCTAGTAAATAAGTACTGTATCATTCATTTTCTAACATACTAAAATGTACAATTAATAAAAATCTGAAAGTATTAAGCTACATGATTGCTTAAATAAATGTTTCTAGATACAGTGTACCCTCCTAGGTAGCAAAAAGATTGGCCAAATCTGGCGAAAAGGCTCCATTTATCTGTAAATCAACATGTTTTAATGGTTGTGTCACCCAATGAGACTGCACCTTCCTTAAGAAAATAACTGCAGTACAAATGGAAAAGCTGATTAAAATCAAGACTTTGCACTGGGTGATTTAAACCACCTTGATTTATATCAGTCCACCCTGGTATCCATTATTGTTTCCAATAACACCTAATGTTATTATCACAAAGATTAGAGAAACATATTTTGTTTGTTTACTTTGCATAGTTGACACCACTTTGTACATAATCAATTTCACTACTTTGAGGATGGCCCCTTGCACATCTTGTCGCGTGTATTGCTAAGTAAAGCTGTCTACCGTCAGCTGAAACAAGACCTGATTCAGGAAAGCACTGAAGCACATGCTTAATATTTATTTACATGCTTAAGTGCTTTCCTCAATATGGATGGGTGAAAGACATCCCTCAGGACTTTCCTGAAGCAGTGACACAAACTGGAGAAGTAACAGGTAGGTGTATGAATGGAAACACAGAGGAGGGTGGAAGAGGAATGAGCCAGAGCTAGATAGTGTTGCTCATAGGCCTGCCCAAACAATCCTTCTAAATCTCACCAAGGAAGGAGAAAAGCCTTCCCCTCCCCCCCCCAAGAATTAAAAAAAAAAAAAAAATTGGCTGCTCTATTTGAAAATTAATACATTTTACAAAAAACTTAATCATTTTAAAAAATCATGTTGACAGTGACCTTTTAACACCAGGAACCCGCAATCATGATTACATCACAGGGGAAGTGGCAGACAGTAACTAAAATAGACAGGTGTTTGTGATACTACAAAAGATGAATATCACATTGAATTCACTAAATTCACACAGCTTTCAACTACAAGTGCAGAGCACAGTCATCCAGAAACCACGGAGCAGCAATTTACTGTGTTGGCGCACACGCGCAAGCCAGCCAGTGAAACAGACCAACCAACACAGAAAGCTCTACACCAGCAATTCTCAAACTTTATTGCACCACGACCCTCTTCTGACCACAAAAATTACTGCATGACCCCACGAGGGTGGACCAAAGCCTGAGCCTGGCCGAGCCTCAGGCAGAGGGGCCAAAGCTGAAGTCCAAACCCTGCCACCCAGGCAGTGGGGCCAAAGCTGAAGCCCAAGGGCTTCAGCTCCAGGTGGGAGGAGGGAAGGCAAAGCCAAAGCCCAAGGGCTTCAGTCCCGGGGGTTCGGGGGGAGCCTGTAACCTGAATCCCACCATCCAGGGCTGCAGCTGAAGCCTGAGCTCTGCAGCCCTTGGGCTTCAGCCCCAGGCGGTGGGGCTCAGCTTCAGCCCTGGGCCCCAGCAAGTCTAATGCCAACCCTAGCAACTCCATTAAAACGGAGTCGCGACCCTCTTTGGGATCCCGACCCACAGTTTGAGAACCACTGCTCTACACTGTCAGAGAGAGCAAACAGTTAAACTATTGAATTGACAAAAATAAATTTAATCTGTACATTCCTGGCCTCCCTAAGGAAGAGGAGATATCTGATCTGCTATTTTAAGCAATGGTTAGGAAAAAATCTAAATCAAGATATGGAAAACGAGTCAGTGTCCACAGAATTAATGGGAAAGGCCCTTTACTAAGAAGGAAGATGCAAAAACTGAGATTATTAAAGAATTTTAGCAGCTGACAAGAAATACAAGCGTTTGAAGTGCAAAGATTTTGTCCTTCCTAGATTTTGGACTCTACTCTTACTAAGAAGAGAGACTATCTAGCTGTGAAGAGTACCTTCATGGAATTAAATGTGATGATTCACTTTTGTAGTTAAGAAGTCTTTAGAGAAAGCACAAAGGAAAACAGTTTCGGGACATGAAGGGAAAAAAAACCACACCAGCCTTACTGAGCAAGACAGTACAGGAGGAATGTGGATAAAGCTGTGCTGGAAACAGTCAAAGGAATAATTGATATATAATGTAACTGAAGAAGAACATGAATTTTAAAAATGTTAATTTATTAACATCTATCTAG
The DNA here is from genome assembly GCF_965140235.1 of Caretta caretta. NCBI lineage: Eukaryota > Metazoa > Chordata > Testudines > Cheloniidae > Caretta > Caretta caretta. Next base: position 46,738,187 of record NC_134216.1, on the reverse strand, counting down.
GGAATCAAAGAGCCGTTTCTTGTTGTGGCCACGTTAATTCAATATTGCATTTGGGCTTTTGCTCTTGGCTGTAATTGCTGTACAGACTTGGTCTCAAAAATACAAGGAACTATAGCGTGCAATAAAGCGAAGCACTTTTACCTGCTCAGCGTTGTGTTCAACAGCGTTTGTAAAACATATGTACCGGCATCCTTCCCTCCCCACAAACTGGGATACACTATAGGAGATTACAACACATTCAGCAGTGTAAATCCTCTAGTCAGTATTCACATTCTGGCTGAGTTTCCTGGTGTTTTAAATTTATCTAACAGGACACCAATAATAATAAAAACTTTAGACTTCTTTTATTTCTTTATATTTCACATTTTAAAAAGAAGACCCATGCAAAAAGCTTGGAGCACCGTGACAATAATTACATTTATAATCCACCTAGCAGCATTAAATTTATTTGTATAGTTGAATTAACTCTGCAAACCAGAAGCATTAAATAATTAGTGGTAACAATTTATAGCAGATAGTAAAAATGAAAATAGAAAATCTCTCGTAAAGCTTCTCTCTACCAATCATGCCCAGGAACAATCATACCAAGGAACATCCTTCTTCCAAAACCCTGTTTTAAAGCATTCATCTTAATTACCACAGCACCATGTTCACTGTATTAAAACTTCTACAGGAAATTGGAGCATCTGTTGTTATCACACTTTCACTTCTCAGCCCTTCCAAGTTCAGATCCTGGGTGCAATGTAGTGCAGCCACTTTGCATTACCTCACTGGCAGAATCTGGCCATACAGCTAGCATATCTGGGTCACAAGGATCACCTCTCAGTGAGATACAGGTTCATAACAGACCCTTTTCTGTGCTGCCAGTGTTAGAACATGGTTATGGGACCCCTAGAAAGCACTAGTTCCTGACTGAGGTTTTGGACCCTGAGGATAATTAACAGCTGGTGTAATTTAGACCAGCCTCTCTAGCTGCTGTAACTTTACACTAGTGGCCCCACAATCAGAGTGCAAACGTGAGCTTCTCTGCCCTTTTCTGACCTGCTCTTGATTGCAGTTTGACTAGCCCTCAGGGTCTGGTCTTTCAGATGACTCAAACAACATTTCCATCGTGCCATAATGACTGATACTGTTTTACACTGTTCTAGCATTCTACACAACTACCAATCCCTGGTGCACAGATTTTACATATTGAAGGTATGAGTGGGTACGATACAAGACATATAAACACAGCTTGTCAAATCATTCATTGCAAATAACATCTGTTGCAAATCTAGCCCTATTTGACTTATTCTTTCTCTGAATGGCGAACACTTAGAAAAAAACAAACACAAACAGTTTACACAAACAATGGTCTATGGACTGTTCACTACCTTATTTATTAAATGTGCTGTATGATTGCGTTTGCTTTACAATTGGATGACCAAAGGTTTCTAAATTAAGAAACTTCTAGAACACATTTTTGGATGAACATTGGTTTGTGCTAAGATTTGCGGAAACTTGTTATTCACAAATATGTCCATAAATACCTGGAAGACTCCAAACAGTAACATTCATGGGCCTAGCAAATTACAGAAAACCAGTCTCAGCACTTATATTTTTGAATCAGTTTTAAAAAAAAGTTACCACCTCAAGTTCTAAATCTAGTGCTATGTAGGTAATCGCAGAAGTGGGTGGGTGACCATTGTAGCTGGAAGGTTTCCCAGATTAGTTGGCTTTTCAGGAGGATTTTAAATGGGAGCTAGCCAGCTTATTTCATGTACAGAAGTAGGAAAACTTTTATTGTCACCCTTCCTTCACCCATACCAAAACAAGTGAAGGCAGAGCCCAACTCTGAAGCCTCAGACCATGGATTCTATTATTTGGTACCTGAATCAGAAAATGCTTAGTCTTCCATGTTCAAAAATCTAAAAATGCCTGTTGTAGCAGTAAAGTTAAAGACAAAATTAACTATTGCAAATACTGATATAAGGCTACTAATGCAGATGCACGTTTGGAATCTATTTTGGCTAAAAGTAGCGCAACAGCTAAGGAAACAAAGCAGAGCGTTACCCTGACCCCGCTTTACAATTCTGCCCAGTAAGTGGTAGTCCTTTAAAACTTCAATTAAAAAATGTTATTAAAGCAAATGTTAAAAAAATTATAGACTACACAGGTTGGGAAAAGAGTGTCTGAACATCTGGGTACAGTGCTTAGGTTATCCACAAATTCAAAGTTAGTTTTTTAAAGTCATATGATACACAGAGTATATAATCAGCAATAACCCAAATTTAGGTGAATAGATTTAACAATACAGTTTAGATATTAGAATCCAAATACTTGGATACATCACTCATGAAAAGTTGTACAGAGACTCGGCTGTGAAAAGAAAAGTAAATCAATGAGTGAAGATTGTCCCTCAGTAATTGAGAATTAAGTTGGTTGTCCCTTTAGCAAATACAATCCATGAGGAAAGTATTTGTTACTTTCCTGACTGCGCTTCTCATTGGCACTCCAGTTCGATTCCTCCCTTAACAACATAGAAAATATACAAAAAAGTAACCCAGGATAGACATGGATAGAAGAGCCTTGTTCATGCTATAAGGGATATCTGATGGTGTGGGAGGGAGTCAAACTCCTCCATTGATTGAAACACCCCTAATTTAAAACAATTTCTGAAGTATGGATAATCTCCTATACAATAACTGATTTACCAGTGTAGAGATGTATCCTGTTGTCCTTTTTTATTCTCCAGCCTCAATGTATTTCAGTGGTGAGTTCTGCACATAGGTGTTCAATGACAGGGTATCACCACCTTCCCAAGAATTCAGCAGCCAAAAAATCTGGCACAACATCCACACTCTGCCTCAGAACTGTGTTCCAGATTGAAAGATTTAATTTGTGTTTGTAGGCTTCTAGCCCAGATATTTGTGAAGACAGCCTAAAAAACATGAGCTAAGTACAAACTGATGCAATGGTGTCTACATGAGTCTGCAGAAAGTCTGAAAAAAATCTCAGATGTGAATTGCTAACACCTTCACTTCTATGTGTTAAATTGGAAACCACAAAGCGGCAGTTTAAATGTCAATTTCACCTGCTTACCATTTAGTTGAAACAGCCAGGTAAGATGCCTGTCCCGCCCCCACTTCCCCATCCCCAACTGCTTGCCATGCCTCCCCATGTACCAAAATCTAAACTGTCCAAGAGCTTCTGCTTCCCCAAATAACTTTTCAATGAATCATAGAATCATAGAATATAAGGGTTGGAAGGGACCCCAGAAGGTCATCTAGTCCAACCCCCTGCTCGACCCTGCTCAACCCCCTACATGAAGTAATGATGGTTTGTCAGTACAAAATCTCCTGCACAATGTGGGAATGGCATAGAGTAAATCGAATCTAATACCAAGACATATAAAGTGTACAGATTGCATTTATCATTTACATATTGAAGTAATACATTTTAAAAACATTTAAATGAAACTCCAGCAGATCTTCCAATCAGCCTCCTTGCAGTGCTACTGTAACCCACACACCTTCTGGGTGTGGTGTTCTGTCCCATCTAGTAGCACTGAGACCACTTAGAGAGAGAGATAAAATGAACCTGCACTACGGCCTTAGCTAATAGGCAGGTGGCTTTTAGCCCATGCGGTAGAGGCTCATGCACTAAGCTCCAGAGGTCCCAGGTTCAATCTGACCCGCTGACGACGGGGTCTGTTGGCATTACACTATAACATGCAGGGACATAGCTGCAGAATTCAGGTCCAACTTATTGCAGAGTACCTGGGACCCTCAGACATCACAGGGGGGCTCCCCAAATCCAGAGAGTGAAATTAAATATACAAATGTACTTCTCATGAGGGCCTGTACCCAGACATTTAGCAGCAGACCTTTGTATGCATCACACAGTATGCCACTGCAACTTTTATCCACAGGAAGACACACCACAGGATAAAGGAAACCATTGGTAGGGGATTTTGAAAATATTAGGCTTCTAAAATAAAAGCTAGTTTATATGGGAGCTACATAACATTCCCCAAAGATTAAAGAACTGACAGAAATGCTGATCCCTCTGTGATGCTCCTGCATGGAGCTTCTTTATCGCAACATAAATGCAGCAGAAGGAGAAGACTAAAATGTATTTAAAATGTTTTAATTGAAACTGCTACAAAAAGAAAGGGCAAGATAGATGTATTTTGTATGTTAAAGAGAGTCAGAAAAAGTAAATTCTAGTGGTTTATATGCCTTAATACATTTAAAGAACTCTTAATATTGGGAACGGTCTTCTATTTGGTAGACAAAAAGTAAGTACCGCCCCAATCCTGTAAACTTATACATAGGGTTTAATCCTTGCACCCTCCAGGAGGTTCACACTTTGTGCAGGCATTCACCCATACATATAGGCTTGCAGGATCAAGGTCTAGTTGTACATGTTCCCAGACACAGAAGGTACACCATGAAAAGAACCACCCCCACAAAGTTTATGTCCCAGATTTAATCTACTTTACAACAGTTAGAATCTACTGGGGAATGAATGACCTATTTAAAAAAAACACCATTTTTATTCTTTTGCAAACTTAGAAGCAATAATTCACTGGGAGCCCAATTTAACTAAGAAATATTGTGATGCATTGTTAATATAAACAGCCTATTGCCATATTACATTGCCATCAAAGAAAAATATTTTGCAATACAACAAGTCTACCACACACCAGAATACCCTCCTTTTTTTTTTCTTTTTTTAAATTACTTGACTCCTACCACAGCAGGTTTGCACTCGTATAGGGATGTTTTCCCAGCATGCTTTGCGGGAGGCTGGCCCTTTGCATTTGGCAGAACCAGCTAGCTGCAGGCCTAAAGTGGCTATTTACAGGTAGCAACTCCACCTTCCTCTCTGGAGCAGGTAAGACCTTAATTCTTATTACATTTCTTTTTTATTGCTAAGGAGGCACAGTGTTTCTCAAATGCTAAAACTGATAATTATGCTAATCTGGAAAAAGTACAAACAATGAAGCATAAACAAATAATTAAAACATTTTAAAGAGAACAACTTCCTTAAAGAATTTTATTCTAAAATTTACTTTTTCCAGCGACTACTTGCTTTATTTGAATTTTGATGTATTTTGTGTTAGCAGTAATACTTTATATGACATTTCTGCTTTTGTATTTCTCACATGTGTAAATGAATCAGTGCTATTTTTCTGCTTTACTCCCTTTCAGCAATCTGCCTCTTAGATACAAAATTCAATTACCACATTTGGGGCCAAATTAACAGCTGGTGTTGTTGGATGCAATTCCACTGAGAAACTCTTATGCCAGCAGTGAATTTGGACTCTGGCTTTAAATATTAACCAAATCAGACAGACTATTAACTAGCGCTTTCTGCAGCTGAAATTTACTTGAAAAAAAATCAGTCATATTACTATTTTATACCCTCAAAATACTACAAATGCCACATTAAAGACTGGGAGACGAGGGAGGAGGGTGGCATTGGACGCTACAATAACAACCATATATTTCTACGTACACAGTTGAAAGAAAACTACTTTTCTGGCAAAGAGAATTGTTTGTAGTCATATACTATGCCTGTACTTTAATATTAAGCTTTCCCTGTAACGTTTACTGCCCAAGAGCTGTTGCCTGCATAGTCTTATATACTATAGTATTTTTCCTTTCATGTGAGAAATTGTGTGCCCACTCAGAAACTGTATTTGGCATAAAGCAGGTTGCATTCACCTAAGTTCAGTTTCATGGGACTATAGCATTGGTTACTTTTTTCCCTGTAGATGGATTCTATTCTAGTAACAAAGACCTCATCTTCACTTTTCCCTTAGATGGAAAATAAAGCTGGAAATCATTCAAGCGAGCCCTCTGTGCACAGAGCTCCAACCACAGAAATCAAAGTGGGTTTTGTGTACTGAGGGTTTGTTGGATTGTGTAATTTAGTATACATATCTTAGCCTCCTACTGTATACTGCAACCTGTATGAATGTCTGCATGGAGATGAAGAGAAGAACACTAGATGATCACCCTTTGCTTAAACAGAAGCTATGGTAATAGCTGCTTCCCAATGAGAAATGTCAGCAGACAGAAATGTAGCTATGTCTCTTTTCATAGTGCTACTGATGATAATATACTTATTCAGATTCATTTTTTTCTCAAAGCATTTAAAATCCAAATTCTGTTTAAAATGCAAACAAAAGTAAACATTTCCCATTGATTATTGTAGATTATAGAGATGAAAATATCAAACCTGTGCTATAGGTCACCACACAGGAAAGCAGAAAACGAATGAGAAAACTGTTGTATACACACAGTGGCGGATTTAAAAAATATATATATACATACACACACACACACACACCAGCCACAACTTAATCTATTTTAACGATTCTCACCTGGTGGGGAATCTTCTCTGAATTCTACTGCTTCCCTCCTGTGGGATGATTCTCCTCACTGAAATTGGAGCTACATTCTCCCCCTAAGGGATAATTCAGAAACCTGAATAAGGCCCCCATCCTCCAATCTGATCTGGATGGGTGGCCCTTGTGTCCATGCAGTGTCTCACTGATATCTCAGGGCTTGTCATCTTCACTGCAGGGTGAGCTTGAGATACACCTGGAGTGTTCCCCCTAACTCAGCTCCTGTCCCAAATCTTTAGCTCAAGTTTAGTGGCACTGTAAACTTGAGGTGGCTGGCCCATCAGGAGGTTTGGGTTTGAAGCTCAAGTGCTGCTGGCACTCAACATAGCTATGCAGTGGAGACGTATTTACTCTATCATGCTAATCCAATCAATGTTGTGTGTACAAGGAATGTAGGACTGGGCCCAATCCCTCCCCAGCACCAAAAAAAAAAAGGGGGGGGGGCAAAAAGGAACAAAGGTCAAAATTCCCCAGAAGCAACCCATTTGGTTGCTTAAGCTCTTAATGGGGAATGCAGGAATTATTCAGGGGAAGTTCTTTGGCCTGTATTATACAGGAGGTCAGACTAGAGGATCACAGTGGTTTCTTCTGGCCTTGGAATCTATACAAAGAGATTTGCTGCATGCTGTTCCATTGTGTGATGTAAGGACTGGAAGCATGTATTTGAATAATTTGAGGTCACTTTTAAATTACAGGACTTAGTATTGTTGCTGAATGATTATGCTACAGATGTGTTAATGAATGTTCTTGTTATAGGAAGGTTCAGAAAGTAACACTTTGTTCCTTTGATGTATTCATTTAAATCCTAAACACAATGAAAATATTCTTCACTATCTCTAGTGAAGCACTGGAATAGGTTACCTAGGGAGGTGATGGAATCTCCTTCCTTAGAGGTTTTCAAGGTCAGGCTTGATAAAGCCCTGGCTGGGATGATTTAGTTATGGGGATTGGTCCTGCTTTGAGCAAGGGGTTGGACTAGATGACCTCCTGAGGTCCCTTCCAACCCTGATATTCTATTATTCTATTTAGAAGATCCTTAAAGAAGGTTTGGTCAGTCTCTTATGTACTACAAGACATAGTATATAATCAAAGAATGGTTCCAGCTCAGGCCTGAATCAGAAAATAAACTGGGGGCTTGTCTACATGGGGTTACTCAAGCAAATTAATCCAAATTAACTAAGTGTGAATTTAAAGTAGTTTAGTTAAACTGCATTAAACACCTGTGTGGAGGCTTTCATTCACAACTGAAGTGGCCTTAAAATAAACGGAATTAAGGCCACTTTAATTCTGAATGGGAGTATCTACACAGGGGTTCAATGAAGTTTAACTAAGGCACTTCAAGTTCACACCTTCAGTTAATTCAGATTAATTATCCTAAATGTTCCCATGTACAGAAAGCCTTAAGTGACAGGAAGAGGCAACTCCAACTCTCTGAACTGAGATGCACAGACAAAACAATCTGATGGAGATGCATTCAGTGTGCTCAGACCTTACCATACATACTGTTCATTAAGCAATATGTGTGAAAGACTGCTGATGCTGATTAATATGCAACTTGGGTGTAAAATATACACAAGGACGACATTAATCAGCATTATCATGGTGTCTGAAGGGCCTTTATGTAAACTCTTAAATGAGTACTTGAAAAGCTGATATTTTTAATGCTGAGAACACATTTATTTAAATTTTACAAATCTTATCAAACAAACTATCTAATCTCATTTTAAACAGATTTTTTTTATTGGGGACTTTTTTTAGGGTTTCTAAACAGACAGACAGGAGGTCAGTCTTCTTCAACCAGTCCTTGGGGAAGAAGTGTGTGAAATGATTTACGCAGCTCCAGAGTAGATACAAGTTTATCATAAAGAGGATTTTTTTTTCATTTCTTCAGTTTAGATGCTAATACGTATGAAGACTGGCACCAGTTTTATGAAGCCTTTGACTAAATTATAGCTATATTTCAGAGCATATATAAAAGGGAAATTGTGGATGCTGCTTACATAGTAAGGGTCCAATCCTGCAAACATGTATGTATCTATTTAGCTTAACAAAGAGAAAGAGTGTCTTGATTACAGTTAATAAGAACCTATGTGAAGAACAAATATTTAATGAGTGGTAATCAAGCAGAAAATTATACAAAATGATCCAATGGCTGAAAGTTGAAGATAGTCAAATTCAGACTGGAAATAAGGTGTAAATTTTTAACTGAGAGTAACTAACCATTGGCACAATTTACCAGTGGTCATGGTGGATTCTCTATCACTGACAACTTTTAAATCAAGAATGGATGGTTCTTCTAAAAGATCTGCTGTAGGAATTATTTTGGGGAACGTCTATGGCCTGTGTTATACAGGAGGTCAGATTGGATCACAATGGTCCCTTCCAGTCTTGGAATCTATAAATTATGAAACTTTACTTCCATAACTAGTTCTGATGGCTTTTATATTTCTTCAGTCTAGTTTAATTAGGACTACTCATATGACTGGAGTTAATCATGTACACAACTCTTTGCAGGATCTTGTTCTATACCTTGCAAGGTGCTAAACTAAACACAAAAGTACAGGAAAAAGAATAAACTGCTCAAAAAAGGATTCTGGAAAATAGTTGTTACCAAACCTCTGCATGGAAGAAAGTGTAAGTGGAAAAAGACTAGGATGTTTTTATACTGAATACATACATTCAAGAGAATAATGAATAATTCCTTAACAACAAACTGTATTGCTGAGAACATGATGTGGGTGGTTCTTACTGATATATTTTGGAGCCATCTTTCACTCTCCAGTTTATCAAAAATCCATTAAGTAATAACACACTTTTGCTATAGATCACATATTTACTGGTACTCCTTCCTTAGATCCTGATTGTGTTTTACACCTTACTGCTTAAGTACTCCCATTGACTACTCACAAAGTAAGCTAACAGCTGCTCTGCATGAGAAAAGGTAACCGAATCAAGCAGTTAGTACAAATGGGCAAACATATCTGATTTGTGATTGCTGCACTAAATTATGTCACTCTTCACTGGTTTAGTCTAATCCTCCAAAATTGAGTCCTTGTTATAAGAAAAAAGAACTAAACACAAATTTCTTGATAGAAGTAGCTATCAGAGCTAAATTAAGGTTATCGTTAGATAAATATATCTTTAAATGGTTGCAACCCATTGATTTACCTTCTGAAGAGATTAATGATGAAGAAAGAATCTCAGATAGAACTGATAGTCTATCATTAGAGCTGGACCAATGCTACAAGTATTTAAACATTTGTTTGAATAAGAACTCAGTATGTTTTGTGGAATTTGTGACCCCTCTCCTTAAACTCAGGTTTCAGAGTAGCAGCCGTGTTAATCTGTATTCGCAAAAAGAAAAGGAGTACTTGTGCCACCCTAGAGACTAACTAATTTATTTGAGCATAAGCTTTCGCTGCATCCGATGAAGTGAGCTGTAGCTCACGAAAGCTCATGCTCAAATAAATTGGTTAGTCTCTAAAGTGCCACAAGTACTCCTTTTCTTTCTCCTTAAACTGTCACACTTACAGCAGCAAAATGTTTTTGGTAAGAATGTATCCAGAAATATAGTGTTGGAAATAATGGGCAAATATATATTCACAGAGCCATACTGAAAGCTCTGCTTCGTATCTTTGTTTTTCTGGCGCCCAATTGGTATAGCAATTACACAAAGGGTGTCTGGGTGTTTTTTGTTTTGTTTTTTTACAGTTGTAAGGAAGTCTTCCTTGTGGATGCAAGGCATTGTATACCTGATATTGTGTTCATTTTTGGCTGCTATTCCTTTGCTTTTGTTCCCCCACCACAGAGGATCCCTAACCCCAGCACAGGCATTTTTGTGGATCTTCCCATGACACATTCTTACATGGCCTAATCAACTCCTCTCTCTACTGGGAGCTGTTTAATGTTACAGTGCAGATTTCCAGTGTCAAGTGGTATCGAACAAAATGTAATCCATACAAATGTGAAGGCTTTTGCCAATCAGAGGAAATAAACAACATAAAGGCAAAATGTAAAGGACAGCTACTGTATCTAGAAAGCAGCAGTCTGAAAAGGATGGTGAAGGATAATGGGTAATAACTAAATTAGCTTGTAGTGTGAAACCACACACCCCCTCCCCGCCCAAAAGCCAGTGCTATTCTATGGTATAACTCCCTTCTATATTCGTACACTTGTAAACGGAGGGAAGTGCTGGTGCTGCTTTCCAGAGTCTTGGTATGCCCGCACCGAGAATGCTCGCTCCGCTCTCAGTGGTAAACTAAAGAAAAAACAAAGGAGAAAAACAAAAATGATACTGAAGGATAAGACATAGGAGGAGAGATGAAGGGAATTAGATTTATTGAGAAACAAGATGACTTGGGGGGGATCAGATCAGTTGATAAACAGCTTCAAGATAAGACACATGGAGGAAAGGTTTTATTCATAGCCTGTGAAGACGGCAGGACAAGCAGGTGAAGTTTAAGATAAATATCAAGAGCATTTTTAGCATTAAGAACCCTACTTGTTTTAGTCAAGGCACCATGACTACTGGTATTTAAGGCTGGTACAGAAGATATTACTGAAAATTATATAGGGCCAGATCCTGACCTGAGGTTGAGCAGAAAAGTGGCTTGTAGCCACCTTTGCCCACACACCCCAGTCCTAGGAGACTATGAACAGCTCTAAAGGACCACTACAGCTGCCAGCCATCAATGGGGGTAAGGGGACCCTGGCAATGTCTCCCTAAGCCAAAAGTCAGAAGGAGGGCTGGTGGTGGTGGCATTGTGCTAACAGATCAGGAGTGGATTCTGTTGAAAAATGCACTGAGGGGATCAAACCCCAACAGTGTACTGCCCTACCGTGGGTGGATCTTACCTTTCACAGATACCTTTTGTACTTTAACACTTGTATAACCTGTCATACCAGGAAGGTCCCATTGAACTGAGTGGCCCAGAGCCACAATGGCACACAAGAAGCATTCCTCTGTAAAGTTCCATGAGAATTCCTGGTAGATCTCACTCCCTCCCAGAGTTGAGCCCTCTGATAAGGGCAGAACAGAATAATCCTGGGGCCAGCATTCCACTCCCTTCTGATCACACAATTCTGGCTGGGATGCACTCATTGGCTCACCAAATGGACACAGTAGTCGTAAACTGGCAAGTTTTAAAGCCCTAACAGAGGGACAAAGGGTGCCTGAGAGGCTATGGTACTGAAATATTGAAAGTCACCTACTAGCCAGAGGCTGAAATCCTTGGAAATGCCAGAGTCCTGCTGCATTGTACTGCAATGCATGCTACGGTACTACCATTAGACAAGGGAATATAACAAAACCCAAGTCTCTTGGGTTACTAATTGTATAGTATGGGCCAAAGGCAGTCTTTGGCATGCAACTCCCTTGTTTATAGACACATGATAAACTGTAAACTGAGTAGGCTGCTGTTGTTTTATTGTAGACTCACCGATGTTCACAGGTACAAATTACATATCACTCAAATCAACCAGATGAAGACAGAGACCATATGTAAATTCCCTTTGCAAAAATCCTTCATGTTTTAAAATATGAGGTTTATAAACTAATTTAAAGCTAATTATACAAGCAACATAACTGAAAATCTGCGTGGAAGAGCTTATTTCAAGGGACTTATGAGTAATGATGTAATCATAAAGGAAAAGCTTTATTTAAAAACAAAGCTTGGGAAAACCTCAAAGCATTTCTGTACAGTGATAATTTAAAATGAACGGCTCACAAATAATGAATTTTGTTGCAAGTTTAAGCAGGGTTAAGGGCAGCTTTTGTTCCAGTCTATCACCGTTCTTGTATCAAGAAACTGTTATTAGAACAAACAAATCTTAATATATTGGGCTTGAAAAATCTATTTGTATCTGTGATGAGTCGGAATTCTCTCTGTGAGTGTCCAACACCTTTTACAAACTCAGACCTTTCATTTAAATTTCCGGACCTACTGTTGCAAAGAAAATCCTCCAAATCTGAAGTGTGTTAACCACTGCTGTGCTGTCTTCCCAAGCTTGCAGAAAGACAGCTCCAGTGCGGCTGCTGTTACTTAGAGCTTTCCCAAGTAAAGCTGAGTGAAAACTGTTGGCACTCAGAAAAATGCGGACATCAGTGAAACAGAGAAATTTTATTCTACTATTGCTTGGGAAGCTATGACATGGGCACCAGAGCTATTCAATGAGGTGGAAAATCAAGGTTGCACAGGATAGCAGACCCACTATCCAACTTCCTCAGCCAACACATCTAGGGAAAGGTACAGGAGCAGAGCTCCGCCCACCTCATGCCCACTTCTGCAGCAGCAAAAGCAACAGCACTGTGAGAACAGATGCAGAAGGAAAATGTTCTTACTCCTGTCCAGCAGCCTGAGAGATGAGGTTTCAAATTTAATCTGTTGTCTAATAGCCAGAGGCTGATACAAAAGATGGAGCCTTCAGCAGATTACAGGGACAGCATCTTGGTGAGAATTTCCCAACACCTGGGAAGGGAGGAGTTGACCATCTTATTTGGGCATTGTCCTTGGACTCTTCCATTTGCAGTCTTTGCCTGGTACGTTTAGGCATCTAGCTATCAGGTATCTGGTAAAATTTGTAAGCATTGCGTGAGAGGACTATGTTAGAAAAGCAGTGCAGAGTTCTGAGACTACAGCTTGGTCTACGTGTTTAAATTCACCTGTTTAAATTCAATCTGTTTTTAAACCCATTTAGTTACACTAGGGCAAGCCCTTGTGGTGGGCACTCTTGTTTCTGTTGCCAGTCAACTGAAGCTAAACCAAAAAAAACCCATCACTGTTAAACTGAAATAAATGTGGTAACATAGGCCTTGTGTAACACCAACAGACCCCAGTCGCTGGTGGGCAGGATTGAACCTGGGACCATGAGCCTCTTCTGCTAGCTCATGCTGTAGCAGACTCAGTCTCTAGCTGGGCTAGGTGCCACTAGACGGGGGACAGAGTGCCACACCAACCATGCATGGGTTACACTTTCACCGGTATAACTAAATCTGTTTAAATTAAGATGTTAGGTTAAACTGGTGCAACTTTCTTTCATAGACAAGCCCTGATTAATTTTGGAATGGAAAGCAGGAGAAGAAAAGAAACAGGAAAATGTGCACTCCAGCTATTCTGGAGCAGCAGAGCAGCTCATCAGCAATCCTGGGAAGTTGCTGAAATTTACAGCATCCTAGGAACTGCTCTAAGTTGTGCCAAGAAATAGCAAGAATCCAGAAAATGCAACAGTGAAACAAAGCCACCCTTCCCCCATTCCCTTTCAGCTGCAGCTTCTGAGTGGCACATCTCAGAATTGCAGGCTCAGGTGCAGCCTTAACTAAGGAGTGGTGACTTCCATTCTAGAATAGCTTTGTGCTATGCACTAAAAAGTTATTCCAGACATGTGTCAAACCTATAAGAAAATCTCAGCAGCATGGATTTACAATGCATTATGTGAAAAAGAACCTTGTAATACTATTCTGAAAATGTATAAAGGTGAGATTTGGCACACTTCTATACCTTGAAGCATGTTTGAGCATTTGACCATGGTTTGAAAAAGAGCTGCCTAGATGCAATGGAGTAAGAAGGACCTTTTAAAGCCCTGCTTTATAGTGTGAAATGCACAAAAGACATTAAATACAACACACTGTATCAAACAGTAAGGTACTGAGTAAAGCCAACAAAAGCAAGAAAATTTGGCATTGAGGTTCTCTGTCTTCAATCTACCTCTGTGTCCTAGTATTACAGTATATCTTGGAATCACTCATCCAAGACTCCTGTCTTTAGACACAAGAGAGGTCTTAAGGATAAAGGCACCTCTGGCACTTAATTTCCTTGCTTTTGTTATTTAAATCTGAATCTTAAGTTTCTTTTAACATAGATTTCTGGGGCCCTATCATGCCATCATTGCACTTGGGGAAATCCTACTCAAGTCAGAGAAGTTCACAGTGTGACATGATTTAGCAGGGTACAGCCTTTACCAAGTACCTTGAATAGAAACCAAAGGGCAACCCTGAGCACTCAAGCAATGTGAATCTCACTTAGGACTTTAGCATGTTTACAAAACAGATGCTGTAGATGTGGCTGTGGGAAGGTTTAAACAGCCAGGGGAAATCCACACTTTTCTTGTTCGTGAATTGAGGTCTACCCACCAGTCAGACATGAGTCTAGCTACAAAGGGCTAGTTTTCTTAAGCTTTTTTTTAATTTGTAATTTTAGTGCATTTCATATTTTGTACTTAAGTAACTTTTTTTACCCAGTGCTACAAATGGAACAAAAGCATATTCCGGTTTGTGTAAAATCAGACAGACCTATGCAGCTCAATGGCTGATGTGCTAATACCTAAAGCCATCACCCTGTCTGTAGCCCTGTACTCCTGACAGGGCTGTAACAAATGGATACATTTAGGCCAGGTAAATGCAGACCAGATTTACTTACTGAGACCCTCAAGTGTCTGCTGAACATTGAATATTCATCAGCTAAAACAATTACACTTAACATGAGCTACATGTTTTAAATGGCATGGAAAGCAGTTTGTACAGTACCATGCTTATAGTTATTGAGCAGCAACTAAACATTATTCTATGATGTATTATCCCCAACAGTTTTTACGAAAATTGTTAATACATTACACAAAACACATTACACAATGGATAAATACCATTCAACCCTTGTATTGCATCCTGTTAAACAGTAATACTTTGTCTTTCATGTAGTACTATCACCTTATTAGCACTAAGGAATTTTACACATCTAATTTATTTTTACCATTTATGCATTTCTGCTTGTACAATGAGTCATTTTTGTTACCATTCCATTTTGCATTATGTGCTGCCGTGATCCTGCAACATTATGGTTGCAAATAAGACAGGCACATTTATGGTCAAATTGAAAAAAAACACTCTTCATTAACATTAAGAAACTTCTTCTGGACATTTTAATGAATAGCAAACCTTTCTAATTTTTTAAACACACTTTTAACCTATATTATGAGCCCAAAACTAACTGACATTGTTTTTTTACCATCTCTGAGAAATTACATTTCCCTCAAATACGTAAGAGGTGAAATAGAATTTTGTCACTTATTGCACGCAGAGCAATTGAGGTATAGCATGCATCTGCTGTGTCAGTTTCTGCTGCCAAATCTGTGCTATAAGAAGGTATATGATATTTTCCGCTTCACTATTCTACATGCAACAAAATGCTGCATTCATTTCCTATTAAAAGCTTTCTGTAAAATAAATAAATAAATAAAACCCTCTGTTTTGAGTTCCAATCTATGGTGCTCCTGGAGTCCATGGAATTCTCTACCGTAGCTCACGAAAACTCATGCTCAAATAAATTGGTTAGTCTCTAAGGTGCCACAAGTACTCCTTTTCTTTTTGCGAATACAGACTAACACGGCTGTTACTCTGAAATCTGCCCATATTGTTCATCTCAAAAATCTGACTCATCTAAAGAGGGATGCCAAGGTCTTTTTCACATATATTGCTGATCTTACACAAGGTGGAAGGTACGTGCCAAAAAGTTGCACTGAGGAAAATGCTGCAATTTCTCTTTAAATATAATACGTATGAGGCACACAGGAATAGAATTATAGATTTCTTCACTGGCCAAAAATATTTTTTCCACGCACTCTCACAGAAATCAAATAATTTTAGACTTTTTTGTTTGTTTTTTTCCTAGTTCTTAACAATGGTCCCTGTGCTGTGGTTGGTCATGTCTACCCTGAAGACTTTATCTATGTAGATATACTTAAGCTGATACCAGAGGAGCAAATTTTCCCAGAGGTTAAATATGCTTGTATCAGATGTTACAGCAGAGGGTAAATATCTCCTTCTGAAAGTCATTTGTAATGTAATATGCCCAAAATGGGTAACGAGCAAGACACGCTTTGAAAGTAAAAAGTGAAGCACCACTGGCTTATTTCCTTGGAATACCCTTTCTCCCATACCATGCCACCTTTTGGTCTCTGATAGCACTAAAATGAAGGGGATGTAAAACTAGAGAGCCATACTGCTTTGATCAGGGAAGACAGTGACCATACACACATATACATAAAACTATTACAGGGCATCCATGGCATGAACCTCTCCAGATAAGATACCCTTCTCGTAAAAGTCAAATAAAACAACAAAGTTGTGATAAATCCCAGGCATCCAGATACAAATATGAAAAAATACATCTTTACTGAGTTGTAAAAACTCCTTTTACCAAAGTCTTCCAACTACTCAATATACCAAAAAAGCCAAATAAAACTCCAGAACATTTGCAGTATTCTCACATTTGAACAATGCCGGCATTGTACAATATCCGTTAAACTAAGTACCCTTTATGCACAGACAGCCTGCTGAAATATGTATAATAGAAAGGTATCTTATTTAAACCTAAAAAGATTTATTACAGATTTCAACATTGGAAGCTTACAGTCAACATGAAATCTTTTCTTAAAATAAATATGCACCGCAGTTGATAATTTTTCAGCAAGTTTTAAAGATAAAAAGTTGGTTTAGTCAATTATGTTACTGTTTAAGTTTCTTATGGACTCTTCACCACACTAGTCTTAATTTTCTTTAAGACTGCATAAATCACTAATCTCTTATACACTCTAATTTCACTTTCTAAAACTACCAATAGTCTCTCACTCCACTAGGGAATTTCCTTAAAATACCATGTATCAAGACAATACAATCTCTGGCCAATAGACAGAAACTTTAAATGTAATACTTCAGCTTTACTCTAAACCACTTCACTGTAATAAGATGAAAAATGTAAAAAATAAATCTCACACAGTTATTTATCTAAATTTTAGAGCATCGTCACTTTCCTATATCTCAGCACTCAAAAGGTAAGTTAAAATTGTGTACAAGCAGAAACTTCAAAGCGTTAGTACATTTGGAAGTTTATATAACACTGACTTTAAAATACGCAATGAACCTCTACAGAAAAATCTACTGAACCAACTCTACCATTCATACCCGTCTCAACGAGACAATTACTACATGTACTTGAAAATCCAAACTTTGTGATACGTTATCAAATGTTCCCTGACAATTGTTCAATTTACCTTACACAATGTTTATATTATAGTTGTCCACTTACAAACATTAAATAACTGCTTGTCTGTTCTGCTGAGCAAACATCTCTACCCGTTTTAATTTCCGATCACTGTCCACAATTTAAAAAGTTGTTACATACCTGCAGTTAGGAGGAGGATCAAGGGTTATTTCAGCTAGCTCCTTCTGAATTCTGTGGGTGAAATGAGAACAGACACAAAGCATTTGAGATAGTCTATAGAATAAATCAGGAATTACACTGCCCTCTACCACCATGCAGTTAAATGCAAGATTGGCTGTGCCTTCAGTAATGCTAACATGGCTGCTTCCTCTTTGTTCTCAGAGGCATAACCCAAATCCCATAACAGAGAAACTTTGCAGCTTTTTTCTTACTTGATACAGTAAATAGGTAGAACATTTACACCTGAGATAGGTAGAAATATCCCACAAGTACTCATAAAAGTAACTATTATCCATATCTAAATGCTTTTTACCAGAGAGATTTTCTTTTCAAGCTTATATGCAAATGAGGGAAGGGGGGGGACTATACAAGCATATTTGACAATGACTTTAAACCAGTGCAACAGAGCTGTAACTGAGGCTGAATTAATAAGCTATATTGTGACTAAGTGGATGTTTTTGACAATATTTTACCTGCTACTTCATACTGTATTTAAATAGTAAATCTATAAATTTCCCAAGCTGCTTTTATTACTGGAATAATTCTTGGAGAACCAACTTTGCTTCTGTACACACACTCCTCTCCCAAGATAAGACAGTATTTTTGCTGTTTTTATATAATATTAGTAAAATAAATTATCTTAATCAGAAATAATCCATGATCGTTTCACTGTCTCCTTTGACAGCAGTTACAGAAGTGCTAATAATATCCAGAATATTTTCTAAACTTTTTGTCAATTAAACAAGTTATCCAGAAAAATATGCTTAGTGTAAAAGGTGTGTATTAAACTACTTCTAAGGACTAAAGAAATTTTGTTTCTTGCTGCTAATTATCTGTAAGCCAAGAGATACTTACTTTTTAGAAAAGTAGGCCCATAAAAATAAGACTGAACAACTGTCAATATGCTATTGATTCCAATTTAAATGAGATAAACAAAACCTGATCCTGAAAGACCTTTCAGGAATAGTCCTATTAAGTTCAATTAGATGACTCAGAACTACTCAAGATATGTGGAATCAGACCCCATCATGATTGAGGAAAATAAAGTCACACTGAAAAATTCAGTGGAGAGATTTTCTGTACAATACATCTCAAGCTTTTCAAAAGGGCTGACAAAAGCATTATCTTAAACATATTATACTACAAGTTATACAAATAATCAAATACTTTAGCTTCTTTACGGAGGGTATGTCCACCTGACAAATGGTATAGCTGTAGTGTGTCAAGCAACATTGCTGTACTGTACACACTTACTACAGCAACAAAAGGGGGTTTTCTGTCACTTATAGTAAATCCACCCCCTCAAGAGGAGATAGCTGGGTCAATGGAGTTCTCCCACTTACCTAGCTGCATCTATAGCGAGGGTTAGGTCAACCTAATTATGTCATATGGTATGAAATGTTTCACAGCCTGGCCCCTGAACAATGTAGCTAGGTTGACCTAAGTTTCAAGTGTAGACCAGGCCTGATTTAAAGTATCTACCTTAGATATTCCTATTTTAGACCTCTATTTCTTTACAAGTACAAAAATCAGTGAAAAATACAGATAGTATTTTACTTATGGCTAACACTTTAACATTTCAAGGAGTATTTACTGAACTGGAATATAGAACTCCTGAGGTCTTTATGAAAGTTTGAGCTACAGTGTCCATGCTGAATAAGCAAAGCACAAAGTTGTTCAATAGAGAACTGACTCTAAAATTAAAAAATCATTTTTTCACTGTTACTCTTCAGATCTATTTGCTATTGGCCATAATGTAATATGTATTCCAAAGGAAAAGTGAATTTAAGGGAAAGGTTTAGTAAATTGTGTCTTATCTCAAAAGACCACAGCAGATCAAGGGATTTAAAGTCTGCCTGTTTCACATGGCTGAAGTTAAAGAAAATACTTACTGAAAGCCAGTCTGACAGAAATTTTATATGTAAATACAGATATTTATCAAATAGACTACAAGAGGTTTGTGAAGTTTGACACTTAAAAGTAGAGGCTATGTATTAATCTCCAGAGTCTGATTCTGCAGGCCCTATTAAGGCAAATGTCCTATTGAAGTTGGTAGTTTTTCCCAAGTAAGAACTACAGAATAACACATTATATTGCATCCGATGAAGTGAGCTGTAGCTCACGAAAGCTTATACTCAAATAAATTGGTTAGTCTCTAAGGTGCCACTAGTACTCCTTTTCTTTTTGCGAATATAGACTAACACGGCTGCTACTCTGAAACCTGACATTATATTAGGTTACTGTATATAAAGGATATACTGAATGTTGGCATGAAAAGAAAGTTATAAGTACAATCCCAAACCCATCTATTTTTGCGCCAGTTAAGTTTTTGTAAATATTTTTATATTCAATAGCACTGATTGTCAACAGTACACACAGTCTATTGAAATCCACCAGAAGGATGGTACTCTACACAAATAAAAAAGAAAGGCTAAGCCTTTGAACTCAGATGGAAAAAATGTTTACAGTTCTCATACTACTTGCAAGGATAAAATTCATGTTGGTGAATAAAAGCTTTTAGTAGCCAATATTTTAATTTTTAAAGTTATAAAGTTCTTAAGTGTCTCTTCCAAAGAAATGTGACAAGTTTATTTAATGGTTAGCTTACTAACAGTCTCATTATTGAAGCTATTGATTGACAGCCTCCTAACTCAAAAAAGTTTGTAATTCATTAATGACTCCCTAACACAGCTTTGCAAGAATCCATCTGTCTTAAAAATGCAGTGCAAATATTACAGTTAAAAAAATACAGCGATAGAATGTTTTACAATCACTTCTTATAGTTATTACCTTTTAGCACTAGTGGATAGCTTAGCAGTAGTTTTGCTGGATAGTTTGGTATTTTTCTTCTGCTGGGTTGCAGAAGGTTTTCTTTCTTCTTGCTCTTCAGGTTCTGGTGCTGGCGGGTCCCTCTGATCTGCATCTGAACTACCACTGCTGGTACTTGGACTTTCATCATCTGACCTTTGCCTGTCACTGGACATGGTGGTGAACTTTTGGGGGAGGAAAAGAGAGGGGAGGGGGAAAAAGCAGAGTTTACTGTAGGTTGCAGTTTGACAGTTACAAAGTAATATTTACACTTTTTTCTTTTTAAATATAGATCTCTCCAGGTTTTTTTAAAGCCCATTCACACTTTTCCCCATACCTTAGACAACATATCAATTGTCTGCTTTATGCGAAGCCACGAGACAGGGACTTTAGCAGGGTCCTTCAGGCAATGAAGCATTAATAACTTATGACACATTGTCAGTAACAGACCTCGCTGAAAATGTTTTTTAAAAAGTCACTAATACCCTGTAAATATTTACACTGGAGCAGAGTATTGTATAGGGTCCAAGCAGCCAGACCACCCCCTCTCTCTGAGACAATATATGGCCAATAACACTCCGGCTGATTTCAGATTGAAATTTACACTCACTCTGTCTCTTTGTATTTAAAGGGCCGTGAGGAGGAGGAGTGATTTTTTTTTAAAACACCGTACATTTAAAACAACTCAGAAAGCAGAAGCCTCGGTTATTTACATGGCCAGGAGCAAGAATTGCATTTGGCCACCACAAAGCTCCTGGAGGGGGAAGAAGCATAATTAAAGCTGCACCTTCTGCAAAGCTTTCAACGCCACCGATTCTTGATCAGTTTGTACAAAACAGACCGACATTTTTAGGGGGAAAAATTATATAGATACACGCGGGAGGCACCCAAATGGGGGTGGGGGGTGTGCTGAAAAAGAAAATGAAGCTCCTAGTAGGAAATTGCAGCAGGGTTGAAATGCAGCTTTGCACACACACACTCGCCCCCTTCCTCCCGCCCCCGTTGGCTTTGTGGGGAGAGATCGAGCTTCCAGCGAGGAGGGTACGGAGGGGTTGTTATGGTAGGAGGCTCTCCAGGATCAGCATGGTGTGTGTGCACCAAGTGAGGCGTGAACTCAGTCCCGGCTCCTCTCTCTCCCGGCCACCGACAGGCAGCAAGCGCTGAAAACAAGAACAAAGCTCCCTCTACCAACCTTCCCCCCCCCGCCCCCGCGCCTCCTCCTTCTCCTCCTCCCCCCACCAAGCTCGCCCAGGCTCCTGCTGCAGCCACCTAACCCGCTTCTCCTTTACCTTCGCAGCCGTCCTGTCCCGGTGTTAGGTCGGAGGGGAGGGATGGAGGGGGGGAGGGAAGGGGATACAGTATCGGTGGAGGGGCTGGAGGAAGCCGGGGGGATATAAAGCAGCAGAGGAGGCTCTGTGGCCGGGCAGTGTGGAACATTGAGAGTCGGAGCAGGGGGGAGAGACGGGGGGAGGGTGCAGTGCGGCTCGGTGGCCGGAGGGTGGCGCTGGCGTGCCCCCTTTTTGCAAAGCGGGCTCCCGCGGCGGGGCAGGGGGTAAGAGGGGAGAGAGAGAACGCGATCTTCCCCTCGGGGGAAGGAGGCCGGATGGAACGGGGAAGAGCCGAACGTTCTATCGCCTCCGCCCCCTTGTGTCGCTACGTTCGGATTGAGAATATTGTAATCAGCAAAGTTCCAAACGACATGGGGGCGGGGGAATGGGCGCTCGCTCCCTGGCTGGTAGAGCGCGCCCCCCTCTGGGCTGCGGCGCGCGCACGCTCTCTCGCTCCTCTACCTTTGAAGGGTGCGTGCGTTCTCCGGGCCTGGCCAAGGACAAAGAGTTGGTCCTTGTGCAGCCCCCAAGTTGGCACTGGCAGCCTGGACCTTGCTTGTGTGCCTTACTAGTGGCTGGTCCCGTCCCCCCTTCGCCCATACAGATACCTTTCTCGCAAGCTTGCAACTCCCGAGCAGCCACTACGGGAGGGAGAGCCTGAGATCCTGAAATTACTTCAGTGCCATGCACAAGTGTGCAAAATCTTGCTGGGGCCTCGCCAAAGCAGCGAAACTGACTTGCTCTGTTTTTCCCGGCGTCCCCTCTCTTACTCACTGCTGTTTATAGGGTTGGTCACTGAACCTGCGGTGGAAAGAGGCAGGTCACTCAGGAGTAAATGTATTTATTTGGGCACTGGAATTGGTTGGGTGTGAATAATATAGTGCCTTAACAGACGGCATGTCAAGTCTGAGTGAAAGCTAAATTCTGCCAGGTTTTGTCCCCAGCACCAAATCCCACTGCCTCAACTGGTAACATGTTCAGTCTTTCTTGCTGCAAAATCTGGGCCCTAGTGTGCCCCAGCACAGGAGTGCTGCAAAAATCCAGGTCCTTCTGGATCCAGCCAATTTTTGGGACCCCAGCCCTTAAATTAAAAATGTATAAATAGAGAAGATGTTTCACTGCTCTTACTGCCCCTTAAAATTCCAGACCTAGTAGCCCAGTCCCATAAAAACTCTGATCCGGCAAACAAGGGCCACAAACCCAGAAACTGTGCCATCAAAACAGGCAAGAAGTGCTGCGACCTTTCTACACACCCAAAAAAAAAAAAAAAATCAAATCTATACACCCCAGTACAAGAAAGTTGTAAAAACTCTTATTTGGCACCTGTGTCCTGCTGCATCCAGCCAACTTTTATATCTTTCTTTATATCTAAATTACACAGCTTCTCTTAGTGCACTAGAATAATCCAGGCCTTAAGGTATTGTGGTGCAACAGTGCTGCAAAAAGAGGTGGAGATATGCATTTCACAACTATATAAAACAAGCAGCAACAAAGTTAGCCATATGTATTCAAAATCATATTTCTTCTAAAGTACTGTCACAGCACGCTGATCTGCCATACTCCATAAATGACCAGCCATACAAGCTGTAAAATCTATTTTTTAGGGGGGAGAGGTGTCAAGCATAATGATCACAATATATGCCAACTGGAGGATCATTTTACAGAGAAGCTGGTTTAGGATGGAGAGTCATTTCCTTCCCCTGTCTAGTCATGCAGAGAGTATTTTCTGATGGTTACTATTCCACTATATGATGTAAATAACTAAATGCAATCAACAGCTGGAGTATTTGTATGTGGCAAAAGTGGGGACAGTATGAATCTAGCACAAGAAGGATGAAAAACTGAATATTCCAACGTTGTCCAAGAGATAATCATATTGAAAATTAAATCACCTTGTATTGGAAAATTGATCATAGCCCAACAATATTTGTAAAGAGTAGATAGTAGTTGATGTGGATGGGTGAGATTGGGATGGGAAAGGACTGTTTAAAATAATGTATTACTTGAAATGTTTGTGCAAAGACCAAATACAGCGATTAACAAGAAATCTCCTTTGAAAAATGTTGCCCACAAAACAGTTCACACCTTTAGCCAAATGACTTAAAACTACTGTATTTTCTTAGGATTAATGGGATCCAGGAGCCAGAGTGTGTATTCTGTGATCTAAAAGGAATAAACAATTGGATGTGTCTGAGTTGACAGTCCTCTGGGTAACTGAAGTTAGTACAAATGAAATGTATGCTAAAGGTTTGGTGGAAGTGTGTAGTGATGTGATGTGGAGAAATAGTGGAGGTTTGTTTGTTAAAGTACGCTATGGAGAATTCCCCACTCACCACTACAGGCAATTTGCCCCTGAGGTATGCTGTAGAAAATTCCTAGCATAAACAGTATCTAATATGATGAGCAATCTGGGCATAATTAGTAAAAGAGAGACATGGCAATATCAAAATCTAACAGTCAGCACTACAAGGCTTTTGTTAATATGTGGACGATGCTACGATATGGTGCTTATTAGATTCAGAGAACTTTGAAAGTCAGGATTAAGTATTTTAAATAATATTTTATTATAGGTGAAAATTAACAATACAGCCCAGCTATCCAAAGAAGGATAATTATGAAATGATAATGCAGTGTGAGTGTAATTAAACTGGTCAAAGGTTGCTCAACGTATCAGCCACTACATACTTGTTCTTGTGTGACTTTTAGGACGTAAAATGAAAATAAAAAGAGAGCCCATTTAACAAGGATTAATTGAAAAGACAGACTAGATGTGATTTTCAGCTGTTTGTACCTTCATCTTCAAACAGATTTATTACAGCAACTTGCTGATGTAACAGATGTTTATTTGAATGAATATTCATTCCTTTGACATCAAGACCCAAGGGATGACACTTTCCTCTCAGGAGCTGTGTTTTCCTCTTGTATGTTGGTTATTATTTCTATGTTGTCAGCTGCCTTTTAAAAAGGGATGACATTAAAAAAATATATAAAGTAGGTTATTGAAGTGGTATGATACAGTCAGAGCCAAAGGAGAAAATGCAAATTTTGTTAATAGTAATACAAAAACAACATACTGTGAACTTAGTGACTAATCTTATTCTTCATAATTTGACATCAGCTGGATCACTACTGATGTACCTATTACGTATGTTCTTTTCCATCAACTCATTACAACTATGAGAAAAGAGCTAGCATTGTGAGGTACAATGAGTGTAAAGCTCAACTAAGGACAGTTCAGATTGATCTGAAAAATTCAGGACACTTGCCCGTGAGGGATGCCTGCATTTCCTTTCCACAAACATTGAATATGTGCATTGGGTGCTGTTTCTTTTGATCCTACCATCAAAAGCACTGTGTCTGGGCAAAATAGAGAGGCATCAGGTATGCTCTCATCAACTCCCGTGGATATCCTTTTTAGAAGGTCAGCTTTCTGGACACAGCTCAATGGCTATTGTGACAGAGCACAGATGTGTAGTTGTTATTGGTGCATGTGTTGGGCTACATAGATCTGGGTATCCCTTGTAGGATTAGGAACTCATGACTCAGTCTCCCATCCCCTCAATCTGGCAGATGATGCAGTAGTGGAAAGTAACTAATTGCCTGACTCTTTTGTCCCATTCTGACAGCAGAACCAGCAGGGAAAGCAGGTTCCCCTTCTAGCAGCAGAACTGGGAAGAGAAGGACAACTCATTGCTTGACACCCCCCTCCCCCGCACCACACACACATCCCTAATAGCATAAGGCCCCACCTATGATAACAGAATGCCAGGGTTGTGTCAGTTCACCTTTAGGAACAGCTTAACTGACATGGTCAGTTGTCTTCTCCATTTTCATCAAATGTTCTCATTCCTGGCGGTAAATGACTCTCTGAATAGCAATAAGTATTTCTGCTCTATCTATGCTTCCATACCGCACTCTTGGAATCTGAATACCTGTTGGAATTCTACCGCAGTGCCAGAGCTACAAACGCAATGGTTACAAAGTTAAAGAAATGAATGAAGTATTTTTAGGACAGCGGTTACTATGAGTTAAAAACGGATTGCACTTATATTATTATTTGATATTTGTATTATGGTAGCAACTGAGGCACCAGTCAAGAAGCGGTTGAGTACACAATAATTATAGGATAAGGCCCATAAAATATTTGTATTTAGTGTCAGGTCCTCTGCACTGGTGGAAAGGTCAGCATGGCCTACTCACCCAGCCTACAGAGGAGAAGTAGTATCTGCCTCAAAGAATCGTGATCAGCTTACTTAGCTGAGAAGCACAGGAGGCCTGCAAAAGTTTGAGGAAGCTATAAGAAATGGATTTGAGAGTTAAATTAACCAAAATTAGTCAAAAGTTTGGGAGCAGTGAAATGGTGCTGTAGATGGCAACATGGGCCATCATTAATATTAAGCACATTCTTTGTCACACCACCTGTGTGATGTGAGAATGTAGCTGTCTTTAAATAACTGGTTTAGTACCACTTCTCAGCTTTCTGAGAAAGACTTCATTCAAAAGTGGTTATGATCTGAGAGTGAGGTAGCTCTTCCTACGTATGCTGTATTTTCAAAGGGAAATTTCCATTTGCCTTTGTCTTTCAGATCATGATATAATGAAGTTCTCTATTTCACACTTATTTTGGCCACCATACTCTTTCCAGGCAAGGCATGAACAGGTCTTCCTTTGGAGTCTTTCACGGCACTCTTTAACGGGCTGGATAATTGTCTGAGAGACATGAGGCCAATCCAACCTGTTCAGTGTGGTGTCACCCCAGCACTCTCCGCTAAGTAAATGAGAGAAAACAAATAGAGATCAAACACAAGTCTCCCAAATGACAGTGCTAAATACTATGATCTGCAGCTAAACTTGTCTCTGTGTCCCTGTAATGGAGTGTGTACCCCACATAGGCCCAGAATGGGCTAATGTGGGCTTGAGAGGCCAATTAACTACCAGGCTGCAGCTGGAGGGGGAGCCAGGCTTAATTGACATGAAACCCACTTGAGCAAGAACAGGCTGGTTACAATAAAGAGAGGAAGTTTATAGTACAACAGGCTCATAGGGAGAGAGTCTGCAGTCACTTTCTGGGAATAGAGAGGAAGTGAAAAGGAAGCCCTTTGGGTCAGGGAAGGGGCTTGTACCCTGAGAGTGACTGAAGGGAGAGGGCAGCTGGGGAGAAGAGAAGCTCCAGAGAAGGAGCCCTGAGGGTCATTGGCTTGGGAGGAGCCAGGTCTCTGAGGAGAGTGAGGAGGAACTCTGCAGAGCCCAGGAGTGGGGCAAAGAGTGTGCAGAGGATTGAGTGTGGAAAGAGAGAAGGGTTTTGTTCCTTTCAGTTGGGACATTATTACCCTGGAATGGGAGTGATTTATGTGACTTGGGCGAGGTGCTGAGCCATGGAAGACCTAGTGAGAGGCCGACAGCCTGCAGGAGGTGCTGGAGCCGAGGATCCTGGTGACAATATGTATGGATGCAAGCCAAGGGGGTGCTTCAAGAGTGAGCGTGCCCCATCTTAGTCCCAAAGGATTCTAATCTGTCTCGTCTATTGTTTTATTCACTTTTATGTTTGCAACTAAAACGTGATGAGTTTTTCAATAAAGTTGAAAGGCTGCTGCTGGGGCCCCCAGTAAATGGGATGTGGCACTGCAATGTGCGCATCTGCTTATAATACTTAATAAATATGTAACTCAACCTGCTGTATCTTTTCAGGCAGGAGAGTTTTGTGACTCTGCTTCCCTATCACCACCCATCATGAGTATGTTATAGTCCTCTTGAGGTTAAAGTTGCAACTATAACAGAAAAATTAATGTAGTGAGTGTCTGTCAAATGCTCAAGTACAACTTTAAAATGCTTCCCGTATGTGCATCCTGAGTTAGCTGAATAGATGTTCTCATATCTTTTAAACAGCAGTGGTTCAGAACAGTAGACAAAAACAAACTTAACTGAAGCCATCCTTATTTGCTTGTTTCTTTGCCTAATTCTTCCTCGTCAAATTTGAATTTTGGATGGTTGCCTTTTACTTCCTTGTTTCTTGTAGTATTTCTGCTAATGCCTATAGTGAATATTATGCAGTGTTGTGTTTTTTTTTTTAAAAAAGAATTCGTTGGTTAAATAAAAATAAAGAGCACTATTTTAGATTAGAATAAATAAGAACATGATGCTACCTTCAAAATAGTGTGGAAAATATGCTGATGAAGCTGCTTCCGTACATCTGCCATCAAAAGATTATTTCACTTTGTACTATATCCCTGATTTTGAAAGCTATAAATAACTTCTCTTGTGGTTATTCTTATCCCTAAATTACTTTAGGTTGTTTTAATTATTTTTTTAATGGATATCATCATTCCTGAGTTCTGCTTATATTTATTTCCATTTAATCTCTGGGTGAGACTGGTCTCTTGGCCTTTGATGATAGCATGAACAGGACTTTGAGTAGTTATTTCCCTGTGACTAGTTCGTATTGATCCTAGTGCAAAAAGAAAATCATTAGCTGAGCAATTTCGTGGACAATGGAGTTGCTCTCGTGTGACTGGGGATTGAACTGGAACAATATGTGCAGGCCAAGATTTTTAAAAATAGTGACTAAAGTTAGGTTCCTAAATCCACTTGTGTGCCTAAGCAGATGGCCTGATTTTCAAAAGTGCCAAGCACCTAGCAGCTCCCAGTGAAGTCAGTGTTTTGTACACAGTATCTCCATCTCAGCATCAGCCCAAGGATAAAATAATTTTGGAACCTATGAGAAGTCAATTGAAATGGTCAAATCATGTTCACTTTGATGAAAATTTTAATAGGTTATTCAATGTATGATTTTTCTACTTTTTGCCTAGTCTTTTCTCAAACATACTCTGAAGTGGTGTAATATCTAGATAGGACATAGCTCTAGCAAAAATGCTTGTGTGATCTTATTTTTATAAAGAAAAATTTGGAAATCTTTCATGGAGATACACATGGCCAAATTCGTAGTGATCAGCCTAGAGAGACGTGGCAAAGTATAGTTCCCATTGGTGAAAACTGTCAAGTGACTCAGAATGTGTGAAATTCTGCAAAAACAAACAAAACAACTCAGGAATAGATCTCCACTAGCTGTGTCCTTTACTACAATGTGGTACATGAGACCATGCAAATTCTACAGAGGTAGAGCAATTATTTCATTCCCTCAAAAGCTCTTACATGAAGTAATTGGGCTGTTTCTATGTTTGTTCAGTGCTTACACTAACAGAGCTCAAACTCATGTTGCTTCATGCCTGATCAAAAAAACTGTTTAGCTTCTGACCCTCACAGCTGGTTGAGAAATCCCCTCTGGCTTGCATTATTAAAATCAGGTTAGATGACACCACAGTTCCAGGCTAACCAAACTCATCCCAAGTTGCCACACACAATACCACCAGGATGCTCAAAACCAAGGATATAGTAGCTCTGCTATGCCATCCAGTCATGCAAAAGAGGCAAGGAAAAAGAATCATTTGAGTACATTCATGTCATCTGAAAATTGATAAATAAAAAACGGTCTAGGAATCCTGCTAATCTGTAGATCTCCCCGCAGGAAAGGGTTCCCAGGAGGGATGTTGACAAATGTGGTGTTGGGGTCTCTCGGGCTCATCTTTCTAGGAGATTTCAGCATCCAGACAGACTATGCCCAAATCTGCTGTCCATCATGGATCTCATAAAGGTGATCTCCAGCGCGTACTTTTGTCACATTCTTAAATCAGCTCATTGGTTTATAAGTGGTCTTGGGGAATATAGTAAGTACACCTCTGCCTTGGTCGGACTACTCTACCTCCTTTGAGCAGACACCAACGCTCATATTTATAAACAAGAAGGTTCAGCCATCAGCGGAGAAGCCGAGGAACTGGGAGACACACGGCTACAGAGTGGTCACTAACGCTGACACTCTTGCATCCTTATCCCCGCTGGCCAGGTCTGCAGGTTGCCTTCAGTCTCTAATGGTCTTCATGAGCTGAAGTAGGAAGAAAGGAAACTGGAGCATGGTTTGCAGAAACACAATCAGTACAGATAAATCGCCTGCAAAAGTTTCCTAAATTCTACATTGCAGCCAAGGTAAAAATTAAGAGAGCCTTTCCCCTCCTCTATCAAAGCAACTGAATCCTGCTCCGTAAACCTTTTCTTTGCTCTGGCAACCTAGACTGAATCCATTGCACTCCAGAAGCTAGCTCAGTACAATGTAAGGAACTGACCATACACTTTTCAGAGAAGATCAACTGCATATGGCAAGTCTTCTCCAGATGGCAGTAATCATACACCAACCCCACGACAGAATACACCTCTCTTCCCGTCACACAGATTTCAGCATGTTCCTGGGGTAAGGCAGTGCTGAAAGAAATCAGTTGCCACCTGTGATTTGGAGTCATGGCCATTTTGGCTGGTAAAAGATGTTCAGAAGCACCTGACTCTGCTGCTGAAGAACTGTCAACACCGGCTGTGAAGAGGGAAACCTACCATCCACCCTAAACTATGCTATCGTTCAGCTAGTTGTCCCAAAACCATTTTGAGATCCAGCAGACCATGCAAATTCCATCCTAGTGTCAAACCTCACATTTTTGAGTAAGATAACACAGAAACTAATGAAGAGCTACCTCCAAGCACGCTTATCCACTAACAATATTTTAATTACCTTGCTGAATAGGGGCCTAAGAGCACTTCTAGCCAGTGTTCTACTTACTGTACTGGCTCCCTCATAGGATTCTGGGTCAGTTTCAGAGTATCATTGTTAATTTTCAGAGTTCTCCATGGAATGTTCCCCATGCCACTTGCTGGAGTGCCTCTCATTCTCAGGCCGTGTTCTTGTCTGCCATCCACTTTCTTCAGGAACAATGAAGCTCTTAGCTTTATGGGGAAAGCTCATGAGAGTAGAAGTCAGATTTCTCAGCAACAGGGTTAAAGCTTGCAAATGCCTTACTGGAGCAGATAAGAATGACTGCACAACTCACTGTCTGCAGAGCAAAGAGTAACAATGACCTTTTTAGATTTATTATGCTCCCTCATGGCTTGAAGCAGCACTGAAGAGAAGAGGAATGAGGCAGCACTGTAAGTAGGGTTGGCAGAATTTGACTTTTTTTCTAATTTTGATGGATAATATGTGTTCATGAGCTGTTTTTCCATTTAAACTTTCAGTTGTGGGAAATTATGGGGGATCAGATACTGGTAGGGGGAATTAGGACAATAATTATTTAATGACAATAGACACTGAGATTTCAAAAGGTAAAGCTTTACAACTTGTCAACATCACATGTTAAAATATACAAAAACAAATATCCTTAAATCAAACTCTAATAAGTTCTCAAGCAGCAATTTTCTTACTTCTCTTATCTGTAAATTTTGATTACTATAGATGGAAATGTTTTCTCATCAGTTTGTGTATGTACAGTGAAATCGACGTGTGTCGATTAAAGAAAAGAATCCTTCTAAGGCCTAGTTACAAGAATCTAGACAGATAGCCAATAGCTAGCATTGCCACATTTTAACCTAGGGGAAGTCACTGAACTGGTCTGTGCTTGAGTTTCCACACCTGTAGAATGAGGAGGATAATCGGTCCCTGCGTCACAAAGGTGCTGTGAGGCTAAAATAATTGCTTTTTGTGCTTTGTGTTCCCCAGCTGAAAGGTGCTACAGAAGTGCAGAGTATACTCTGACACCTTAACTATCTATAACACCTGAAGGCGGGGTTGACCAAATTCTAACCAAACTCATTGAAGGGCCATGTGTAAAATGTAAGAGTGTGCAAATGAAATTATTGCTGTCTCATCAAATAAGAACAGTCAAAATAAAAAGGGGAAGGTTTGTGATAAAATAATTTGTATAATTTTAAAATAGGAAAAGACTTGAGTTAACACTTTCCTAGCAGTTTGTTTGCAGTGATGGCTGCTCACCCATCACATCACATTAAGCACCAGGGGGCATCAGAGACTACTAAGGGTCTTTGTCAGAACAATCTCTGGAAACAGAACTGAAATATTATTTTAAAGA
This sequence comes from Caretta caretta, assembly GCF_965140235.1. Classification (NCBI taxonomy): domain Eukaryota; kingdom Metazoa; phylum Chordata; order Testudines; family Cheloniidae; genus Caretta; species Caretta caretta. The sequence continues at coordinate 46,706,479 of NC_134216.1, read as the reverse complement.
CAAGGTTGGTTGCTTTCCCATTAGAGTAAAAAACTAACTGCTGGCCTCTCCGAGTCACCATCAGCACACACTTTACCTGCTGCAGGACAAGAGAACTACTTGGCAGCTGCTGCTGTCACAGTTAAGGTAAGATTGCAGCAGTGCCTGGGACAGGTGCAGGCAGGATGCAATGAGTTTTCCTCGCTTGCAGCTCTGAGATGGGCCAGCCGTAATTGTAGCCGGTATGTTATCCCTGTAAGTGTTTGTAGGGAGGCGGTTGTACTCATGGCCCCATCCCTCTGCACAGTCTAGTGGAGCTAGGCAGTTATGAAGGGGGAAATGCATGCTGCACCCTCCTAAGGAGTGGTACAGCAGCTGTGTTCAGCAGGAGCTACGGAGAGGCACCATGCCTTCTGAAACTCTGCTATGACACATCACCCCCTACTTAATGGCACAATCTGGTCCTTAGTTAATGTTCAAACAGCACTTTGACCATGCAAAGTGTTACACAAGTTGCTAAATATTATTTTATCATTGACTAGTACATAACCTGAAGAGCTAAGGAATTATGCTTGTAATTGAGAAAACAACCAAGCACACACAAGGGGATGTGCCATTACAGATTCTGTTAATATACAGGAAACAAAATATAAGACTAAATGGTCAATTTTCAACATGATAAAAAGGTAATAGCGGGGTGCCTGAAACAATAGGACCAATGTTGTTTAATAGATTTATCAGTGATTTGGCAAAGAGGGTGACTGGAGAGGTTGCTGGTGACTTTGCTGGTGACATAAGTATTACAGGGTGGTTGGCCCCTGTAAGTGAAGTGGGTCCAGCTCCCTTGTGCCTGCCTGGGTGTGGTCTAGGTCAGTGGTTCTCAAACTAGGGGCGCCGCTTGCTTAGGGAAAGCCCCTGGCGGGCCGGGCCGGTTTGTTTACCTGCCGCGTCCACAAGTTCAGCCAATCGTGGCTCCCACTGGCCGCAGTTCACCGCTCCAGGCCAATGGGGGCTGCGGGAAGGGCAGCTAGCACATCCCTCGGCCCGTGCTGCTTCCTGCAGCCCCCATTGGCCTGGGGGGAGGGATAGCTCAGTGGTTTGAGCATTGGCCTGCTAAACCCAGGGTTGCGAGTTCAATCCTTGAGGGGGCCATTTAGGGATCTGGGGTAAAAATTGGGGATTGGTCCTGCTTTGAGCAGGGGGTTGGACTAGATGACCTCCTGAGGTCCCTTCCAACCTTGATATTCTATGATTCTATGATTCTATGAATGGCAAACCACGGCCAGTGGGAGCTACAATTGGCCAAACCTGCCAATGTAAACAAACCAGTCTGGCCCTCCAGGGGCTTTCCCTGAACAAGCGGCGCCCCTAGTTTGAGAACCACTGGTCAGGTTGACTTGATTAAGAAGGTGGGCTAGCATCTGGGACTAATAAATGAGAGGAAGACAGTTATGACTGGGGAATAGGTCAGTGTTCACGTTGAACTTCCCATAGGTACCCAGCCCAGGCTGGGGAAGCTAATGATCCAAACAGCAGACCAAATCGGTGATGAATCCTGGTCTTGTGCCACCTGAGGCATGTTGCACACATGCTAAGATGAAGTAGGTTCCTGGAGGGAGTTGCTGGAATTCACTGTGGAAAGCTGAGGGCAGGAAACCATCAGAGGGACAAGCCTGCCGACAGTATTCAGTTAGACAGCCAGGCCTGGGAGGCTGAAGAGGCCTGAGGGCTAGAAGACCAGCAGAGTGGCTAGCTTGCTTACCTTTCCCAGGCAGAAGCGTGCAAGGTGGCTGTTCTGATGAAAGAACCCAGGGTGGCTGTTCCAGTAAAAGAGTAGGTAGGACTTAATGGAAAGCCCAGATACAGGAGAAGATTCTGGAACTGGGGTTAGGAGATATGTTGCTCGACTTGGTTTATGAGCACTGTACATGGAATAAATGGAGTGTGTTTTGGAACTTGTAAGGACTATTTGCACTCAGTGGAATAATAAATTAGCCCCTGGTAGGTATAATATTGGGTCCAAAAGAACTTGTGCAGTCTTGAAGGAGCTTGAGAGTGGAAACTGAGGTGGTAACCCTGGTATTATTGCATCCAGCTGCAAGGTGGCACTTGGAGGTGAGGGGGATTATGACAATAAGTTATTTACTGGTAATGAAAACTGGTAAGGTAAATGAAAGTTATAACTTCACAAGGACCTAGCAATGGTAGGGGGAATGAGAGGCAGGATAGCAAATGAAATTGTTTTGACAAATACAAACTGATGCATCAAGAGGAGAGATAGTGATGCATGTTGGGAGATGTAATGCAGGACTGGAACTTTTTAGTTTTGAATGGAGACAAGATAGCGAAATAAATAATAAATGGTGTGAGGGAGCTATATTTGGCGTTCCTATACAAGAATGAGATATTGAAAGGCAACACATTTAAACCTAATTAAAGGAAACAGTTTTTAACAGTGAATAAATATGCTGTGGAACTCACTGCCACACAATGCAAGAGCTTAGTAGGATTCAAAAAAAGATTTGACATTTATATGGATAAGGGGAACATCCACAGTTGCATTAGGGAGGATTAATTTTTATGATGGGATATAAACCCTTGTGCTTTATGGTATAAATCAGCCACAAACCGATAAGGATCAGGAAGAAACTTTGCCTATGAACAGTTTATTCCATAATTGTCCACTATGGGGTTCCTTGCATTTGCTCTGAAGTATATGACACTATGATATGGTACCGTACTATATGGACCTTTGGTCTAAACTGGAAAGGCTATCCTATGTCATCTTCTCTTAATTAGGACAAATATTGATTCTAAAATGTTTGTTTAGCCACAGACAAATGCCCATGTCTCCAGAATCTATGGTGCATTGCTGGCTCCCCAGCTGTGTTAAATTATTGTTCAATTTGCAGCTATCATAGCGGTATGGACCTGTGACCAATGAATTGCCCACCCTTTCAACCAGTACTAATTCATCACTTTTTCAGCAATACATGTTTATTTTCCAGTCAAGTACATCGCCCCATTGTAAAGTTAGACATAGCGTTTTATGACAACTTTGCCATATATTGTAGGGAGGGGGGCTCACCATTACGCAAGCTACACATGAGTAACTGTACAATGTTATATATCGGCAGCGGCTGCTGTCACAGCTAAGGTGAGGTGTAGCAGCATATATGTGTATGTATGTGTGTGTGTGTGTATATATATATATATATATATAAGCTCTTTAGCATTGCTCAAAGGACACATCCAACTGTACATTAATTGAGCTTCCTTTTCATGGTTGACCTCTGAATAAGATCTATATTTCAACTAGAGCTAATTCAAAATGAGCAATTTTTTCACATATGAAAAATGTCAAGATTTTTCTACCAGCTCTAATTTCAATAGCTACTCCAATGTACCCATTTTTCAGCATGCTGAATAGCTTCATTGCCACAGACCCACACTATTGTCACATTATAACTGGGTCTCAAAGCAGTCTTTGAGCATGAGCTTTCTTTTGCTAAAGTTAATTTCCAGGTATCTCTGTAATATCCAGTGCTGAACATGTCTCAGCTCTTAAATGTTCCACGTGGTACCTTCCACGTTCCCTTCTCCTTCTCCACTCCCTCTGCAATGCTGGCTCCAAGAATCATAGAATATCAGGGTTGGAAGCGACCTCAGAAGATCACCTAGTCTAACCCCCTGCTCAAAGCAGGACCAATCCCCAATTTTTGCCCTGATCCCTAAATAGCCCCCTCAAGGATTGAACTCACAACCCTGGGTTTAGCAAGCCAATGCTCAAACCACTGAGCTATCCCTCCCCACAAAAAGATCACTGATCTCCACAGCCTCTGCAGTTCTTGTTCCCACCATCCCTTGGTACTCACTGAGACCTGTATTCAACCCATCACTGACACTTCCTCTGCAGCTGCCATCTTTTACATCCACCTCTTCTCTTACACACCTTGCCCCTTAATATTCCCCAGAAGAGCAAGTTGGGGGTGTAAGCCTTGTCTCTCAATCAAGCCATTACCAATCCTCCCTCCTCCCCATTCAAGTTCCTTCTCCTCTCCCCCTCAATCATCGACTCCCCTACTTTCCCAACCACCTGATTTTTTGACTCTCTCTCCTCACAGTCACTCACTCCTCGTTAGCAACTTCCACAATGAAATCTCATCTGACCCTTGGATTCTGGCCCCCCTGGTCCTCACTATCTTGTCTGACCTCCAATTGGGTCAACTCTCTCGCTCATCATAATGGCTGCTGCTTGTCACCAGTCAGCCCAGGTAAACACATGGTCCTCGTTACGGCTTCCCTCATCCTGAATTTTCTGATTATTTCTTATTTTCATTTTCTTTGCATTGTCTCTTTAGATTGGAAGCTCTTTAGGGATAGCGACTATCTCCTGCCTGTTTTTGCCCTCTAGATTCTACTGCTATACAAATAATAAGTAATCATAATAATAATATTGGTTGAACTGGTATTTTTTTCAGACAGTTGTGTACACTTTATTTTGTTTTTCCTCAGATAAATGAAAATGTAATCATCTCTTGTTTTCCTGTTATGATATTTTAGCTACAGTGTTTTCATACAATTGTAAATGAAAGTCTAATTTCACCATGTTTTCCAGTATATTAATGCTAACTTGGCTCCACAGAATTCTTAATACATTCTCTCCCTAGAAAGAGGACATTTGAGTGTAGAACATACAATAAAAAATAACGGGGCATATAGAAGTAATAGCATCCTAGTGTAATTGGTGCAGAAAATACTAAATCAGTGAAAACGAGATAAATTACATTAAAGCGAAGCATGTATTGACAAGGACTGACAGTATACTCAAAGGGAATAGCAGTCACCTAGTTCTATATGACCACAGGTCTAAAGGGATGGCAGAGAATGATACTCATGGCCAGAAGCATGTGAACAGAAAACAACGGGGTCTTTTCTGAATGTTTATTTTCTTCAGATATTACCTGTCCACAACGAAATGACAGTGTCCTTCTGAAGAACAACAGCCCCTTCCGCTATTATGTTTATCCTGACTTTTATAGGCAAACTTTGATGCAATCCAGGCATCAATCTTTTGGGAAGTGAAGGTATTCACATAAAAGAAATGAACATATTAAAAATGCTTAAACTATATCAAACAGTTGGATTAGAGAAGGTTAAAAACCAAATCTGTGTAAGAACGGAACATTCTTGCACCTGATTCACTTTGCTGTGCACTTTGTGCTGTTTACGCCAATGCAAAATGCTACGTTTCTGATTTGATAGCATTTTGCGCTGGTGAAAATAATTACACAAGGTGCAGGGCAATGGTAAATCAGGTCCTTCTAATTTTTTTAATCAAAGATATCTCCTATCTGCTTGAATATGTTGGACACACAATTCAGAGACTTGAGTTTATGGCAAGTACAAATGTGCTAGGTAGCAGATATTTTACCTCAAGATGCAAATAAAAGGTCATAGCAAATGTTTTAATCCAAGCACACAACTTCTATGCATTTCTGTCCCCTATCTGATGTATCATCCAGTGACTGAGTAGGATTAATAAATGTATTTTTATATTTTAATAATAATTTTTAATAAGAAGTCATCTGTTAGCAAATGTAACTGCTAACTATGCTCTGTCAGCACTTACCCAGGTCTGATTTTGTATCTAAAACCACAGAATCACAAGGCACCTAGATTACTGCAGCACTTTAGTTGTTAAGCAGCTTTAGTTTAATATAGTCGATAGAAATGCAGTCAGCATGGAATATACTATCACCACAGATTTCAGCATCCTTGATTTTCAGAATTTCATTTCTGTGGAATAGAGCTTTGTGAAATGGTCCATGTGGGAAACTAAACCAGAACACGTTTCCTCTTTTGGGAGCTTCTCCATGGATTTTAGGGGGAGTTGGGTTTGGCCCTTTTTCAGTTTAACCAGAAAGCAAAAAGTAATGGTGCACCTGTCACCAGTTCAGCACCTTTGTAAATAAAACCAAAATGCATAGGTCACATCAGACAGGAACTGGTAAGAGTCCTAGGGTATGTCTACACTACGGAATAAGGTCGAATTTATAGAAGTCGGTTTTTTAGAAATCGGTTTTATAAATTCGAGTGTGTGTGTCCCCACAGAAAATGCTCTAAGTGCATTAAGTGCATTAACTCGGCGGAGCGCTTCCACAGTACCGAGGCAAGCGTCGACTTCCAGAGCGTTGCACTGTGGGTAGCTATCCCACAGTTCCCGCAGTCTCCGCTGCCCATTGGAATTCTGGGTTGAGATCCCAATGCCTGACGGGGCTAAAACATTGTCGCGGGTGGTTCTGGGTACATATCGTCAGCCCCCCGTTCCCTCCCTCCCCCCGTGAAAGCAAGGGCAGACAATCATTTCGCGCCTTTTTTCCTGAGTTACCTGTGCAGACGCCATACCATGGCAAGCATGGAGCCCGCTCAGGTAACCGTCACCCTATGTCTCCTGGGTGCTGGCAGACGCGGTACAGCATTGCTACACAGTAGCAGCAACCCCTTGCCTTGTGGCAGCAGACGGTACAGTACGACTGGTAGCCGTCATCGTCATGTCTGAGGTGCTCCTGGTCGCCTCTGTGAGGTCGATCAGGAGCGCCTGGGCAGACATGGGCACAGGGACTAAATTTGGAGTGACTTGACCAGGTCATTCTCTTTAGTCCTGCAGTCAGTCCTATTGAACCGTCTTATGGTGAGCGGGCAGGCGATACGGACTGCTAGCAGTCATACTGTACCATCTTCTGCCGAGCAGCCATGAGATGTGGATGGCATGCAGTCCTTTTGCACCGTCTGCTGCCAGCCAAAGATGTAAAAGATAGATGGAGTGGATCAAAACAAGAAATAGACCAGATTTGTTTTGTACTCATTTGCTTCCCCCCCCCCCCCCGTCTAGGGGACTCATTCTTCTAGATCACACTGCAGTCACTTACAGAGAAGGTGCAGCGAGGTAAATCTAGCCATGTATCAATCAGAGGCCAGGCTAACCTTCTTGCTCCAATAAGGACAATAACTTAGGTGCACCATTTCTTATTGGAACCCTCCGTGAAGTCCTGCCTGAAATACTCCTTGATGTAAAGCCACCCCCTTTGTTGATTTTAGCTCCCTGAAGCCAACCCTGTAAGCGCCCCTTCCAGCATCAGAGCAATGGCAAACAATCGGGCATCTGAGAGTGCTGTCCAGAGCAGTCACAATGGAGCACTCTGATGGGGCTAAAACATTGTCGCGGGTGGTTCTGGGTACGTGTCGTCAGGCCCCCGTTCCCTCCCTCCCTCCGTGAAAGCAAGGGCAGACAATCATTTCGCGCCTTTTTTCCTGAGTTACCTGTGCAGACGCCATACCACAGCAAGCATGGAGCCTGCTCAGGTAACTGTCACCCTATGTCTCCTGGGTGCTGGCAGACGCGGTACGGCTTTGCTGCACAGTAGCAGCAACCCATTGCCTTCTGGCAGCAGACGGTGCAATACGATTGGTAGTCGTCCTCGTCGTGTCCGAGGTGCTCCTGGCCGCGTCGGCTGGGAGCGCCTGGGCAGACATGGTCGCAGGGACTAAATTTGGAGTGACTTGACCAGGTCATTCTCTTTAGTCCTGCAGTCAGTCCTATTGAACCGTCTTATGGTGAGCGGGCAGGCGATACGGACTGCTAGCAGTCGTACTGTACCATCTTCTGCCAGGCAGGCAAGAGATGAGGATTGCTAGCAGTCGTATTGCACCATCTTCTGCCAGGCAGGCAAGAGATGGGGATGGCTAGCAGTCGTACTGTACCATCTTCTGCCGAGCAGCCATGAGATGTGGATGGCATGCAGTCCTTCTGCACCGTCTGCTGCCAGCCAAAGATGTAAAAGATAGATGGAGTGGGTCAAAACAAGAAATAGACCAGATTTGTTTTGTACTCATTTGCCTCCTCCCCTGTCTAGGGGACTCATTCCTCTAGGTCACACTGCAGTCACTCACAGAGAAGGTGCAGTGAGGTAAATCTAGCCATGTATCAATCAGAGGCCAGGCTAACCTCCTTGTTCCAATAACAACGATAACTTAGGTGCACCATTTCTTATTGGAACCCTCCGTGCAGTCCTGCCTGAAATACTCCTTGATGTACAGGCACCCCCTTTGTTGATTTTAGCTCACTGAAGCCAACCCTGTAAGCCGTGTCGTCAGTCGCCCCTCCCTCCGTCAGAGCAACGGCAGACAATCGTTCCGCGCCTTTTTTCTGTGCGGACGCCATACCACGGCAAGCATGGAGCCCGCTCAGCTCACTTTGGCAATTAGGAGCACATTAACCACCACACGCATTATTCAGCAGTATATGCAGCACCAGAACATGGCAACGCGATACCGGGCGAGGAGGCGACGTCAGCACGATCCCGTGAGTGATCAGGACATGGACACAGATTTCTCTGAAAGCATGGGCCCTGACAATGCATGCATCATGGTGCTAATGGGGCAGGTTCATGCTGTGGAACGCCGATTCTGGGCTCGGGAAACAAGCACAGACTGGTGGGACCGCATAGTGTTGCAGGTCTGGGACGATTCCCAGTGGCTACGAAACTTTCGCATGCGTAAGGGCACTTTCATGGAACTTTGTGACTTGCTTTCCCCTGCCCTGAAGCGCATGAATACCAAGATGAGAGCAGCCCTCACAGTTGAGAAGCGAGTGGCGATAGCCCTGTGGAAGCTTGCAATGCCAGACAGCTACCGGTCAGTTGGGAATCAATTTGGAGTGGGCAAATCTACTGTGGGGGCTGCTGTGATGCAAGTAGCCCACGCAATCAAAGATCTGCTGATATCAAGGGTAGTGACCCTGGGAAATGTGCAGGTCATAGTGGATGGCTTTGCTGCAATGGGATTCCCTAACTGTGGTGGGGCTATAGATGGAACCCATATCCCTATCTTGGCACCGGAGCACCAAGCCGCCGAGTACATAAACCGCAAGGGGTACTTTTCGATAGTGCTGCAAGCTCTGGTGGATCACAAGGGACGTTTCACCAACATCAACGTGGGATGGCCGGGAAAGGTGCATGATGCTCGCATCTTCAGGAACTCTGGTCTGTTTCAAAAGCTGCAGGAAGGGACTTTATTCCCAGACCAGAAAATAACTGTTGGGGATGTTGAAATGCCTATATGTATCCTTGGGGACCCAGCCTACCCCTTAATGCCATGGCTCATGAAGCCATACACAGGCAGCCTGGACAGTGGTCAGGAGCTGTTCAACTACAGGCTGAGCAAGTGCAGAATGGTGGTAGAATGTGCATTTGGACGTTTAAAGGCGCGCTGGCGCAGTTTACTGACTCGCTTAGACCTCAGCGAAACCAATATTCCCACTGTTATTACTGCTTGCTGTGTGCTCCACAATATCTGTGAGAGTAAGGGGGAGACGTTTATGGCGGGGTGGGAGGTTGAGGCAAATCGCCTGGTTGCTGGTTACGCGCAGCCAGACACCAGGGCGGTTAGAAGAGCACAGGAGGGCGTGGTACGCATCAGAGAAGCTTTGAAAACCAGTTTCATGACTGGCCAGGCTACGGTGTGAAAGTTCTGTTTGTTTCTCCTTGATTAACCCCCCCACCCCTTGGTTCACTCTACTTCCCTGTAAGCTAACCACCGTCCCCTCCTCCCTTTAATCATTGCTTGCAGAGCCAATAAAGTCATTGCTGCTTCACAGTCATGCATTCGTTATTCATTCATCACACAAATAGGGGGATGACTACCAAGGTATCCCAGGAGGGGTGGTGCAGGAGGGAAGGAAAATGCCACACAGCACTTTAAGCACAGCACTTTAAAAGTTTACAACTTTAAAATTTATTGAATGACAGCCTTCTTTTTTTGGGGCAATCCTCTGTGGTGGAGTGGCTGGTTGGCCGGAGGCCCCCCCACCGCGTTCTTGGGCGTCTGGGTGTGGAGGCTATGGAACTTGGGGAGGAGGGCGGTTGGTTACAGAGGGGCTGCAGTGGCAGTCTGTGCTCCAGCTGCCTTTGCTGCAGCTCAACCATACACTGGAGCATACTGGTTTGGTCCTGCAGCAGCCTCAGCATTGAATCCTGCCTCCTCTCATCACGCTGCCACCACCTTTGAGCTTCAGCCCTGTCTTCAGCCCGCCACTTACTCTCTTCAGCCCACCACTTACTCTCTTCAGCCCTCCACCTCTCCTCCCGGTCATTTTGTGCTTTCCTTCACTCTGACATTATTTGCCTCCACGCATTCGTCTGTGCTCTGTCAGTGTGGGAGGACAGCATGAGCTCGGAGAACATTTCATCGCGAGTGCGTTTTTTTTTCTTTCTAAGCTTCACTAGCCTCTGGGAAGGAGAAGATCCTGTGATCATTGAAACACATGCAGCTGGTGGAGAAAAAAAAAGGGACAGCGGTATTTAAAAAGACACATTTTATAAAACAGTCGCTACACTCTTTCAGGGTAAACCTTGCTGTTAACATTACATACATAGCACATGTGCTTTCGTTACAAGGTCGCATTTTGCCTCCTCCCACCACGTGAACGGATTTTGGTTGAATGCCAGCAAACATACACTGCAATGCTTTGTTCTACAGTGATTGCCGAGTACGTGTTACTGGCCTGGAGTGGTAAAGTGTCCTACCATGAAGGACGAAATAAGGCTGCCCTCCCCAGAAACCTTTTGCAAAGGCAGAACCGCAAATGCCAGGGCAAAGTAATCCTTTCACATGCTTGCTTTTAAACCATGTATAGCATTTTAAAAGGTACACTCACCAGAGGTCCCTTCTCCACCTGCTGAGTCCAGGAGGCAGCCTTGGGTGGGTTCGGGGGGTACTGGCTCCAGGTCTAGGGTGAGAAACAGTTCCTGGCTGTCGGGAAAACCGGTTTCTCCGCTTGCTTGCTGTGAGCTATCTACAACCTCCTCCTCATCATCATCTTCTTCGTCCCCAAAACCTACTTCCGTATTGCCTCCATCTCCATTGAAGGAGTCAAACAACACGGCTGGGGTAGTGGTGGCTGAACCCCCTAAAATGGCATGCAGCTCATCATAGAAGCGGCATGTTTGGGGCTCTGACCCAGAGCGGCTGTTCGCCTCTCTGGTTTTCTGGTAGGCTTGCCTCAGCTCCTTCAGTTTCACGCGGCACTGCTTCGGGTCCCTGTTATGGCCTCTGTCCTTCATGTCCTGGGAGATTTTCAGAAAGGTTTTGGCATTTCGAAAACTGGAACGGAGTTCTGATAGCACGGATTCCTCTCCCCAAACAGCGATCAGATCCCGTACCTCCCGTTCGGTCCATTCTGGAGCTCTTTTGCGATTCTGGGACTCCATCATGGTCACCTGTGCTGATGAGCTCTGCATGGTCACCTGCAGCTTGCCACGCTGGCCAAACAGGAAATGAGATTCAAAAGTTCGCGGTTCTTTTCCTGTCTACCTGGCCAGTGCATCTGAGTTGAGAGCGCTGTCCAGAGCGGTCAGAATGGAGCACTCTGGGATAGCTCCCGGAGGCCAATACCATCGAATTGTGTCCACAGTACCCCAAATTCGAGCCGGCAACGTTGATTTAAGCGCTAATCCACTTGTCAGGGGTGGAGTAAGGAAATCGATTTTAAGAGCCCTTTAAGTCGAAATAAAGGGCTTCATTGTGTGGACGGGTGCAGGTTTAAATCGATTTAACGCTGCTAAATTCGACCTAAAGTCCTAGTGTAGACCAGGGCCTAGATGTAAGTAGGGTGATGCAACTTGACTGATTTCCATGGAGTTGCAGTTACATTGCCCCAGGTCCTGATCTGGCCCAAATACCGTTAACAAAACAAACAAACTTGGTGTTAAGCAGTGAAAGCTGGCAGCTTGAGTGTCGCCATTCTTTCTGGAATTGAGACGAATCGTTCATTTGGCAGGAGAACTGGATGAAGAGATTTTGATGGGTTGCATACAAGACTTGGAAAGAAAACAAAAACGAAAGGAAATATAAACAACGAGGTGAGGGAAAAGGAGGAAGAGGAAACCAAGCCAGGGAAAAGTTTTGTACAATTTTTAAACCAGCATCAGTAAAGTCCCTCAAAATATTTGATTTTAAAAAAGAGGTAGAGCTAAAAGCAGAGGTGGATGCTGCTATCATTCATGATTTTGGTAAAGCAGCAGTAATGGTCTGCGTCACATTCTGTAACTGCACTACAAGCCATAGCAGAAGAGAGGAGAAAACGCAGCCGTGGTACAAGACAGGCAAGACCAGCAGCAGTAGTAGAAGCAGAAGTTGTGGTAGTGAGTGAATGTATAGATTTTATTGTTTAGACTAAACTACCTTGTCCATGAATTTTAGGCTCTGTGTTAGATGCTGAGATTTCTGGCACTGCCCATTAAATAAAATTCTTTGCTAGAAGATTTGGTATTTCCTTCAGGATTTTCTGAAGCACTATACGTCTTCCTGCTTTGTCAGCTTTTAAAGCTTCTAAACTGCCAAATAGCCTCCAACCAGAAATGTGTCTCAGTCTTTGGGATGTTCTAGCTGCTTTATGTTTCTTAACTGTATTAATAACATTGCATGCTGTTCCTGTCTCTTTTGACTCCTGGGACAAAGAATGAAGTTAAACCTTCAGCAACAGCAACTTCAATCCCTTTATCAAATAAGATTGTGATCACTGCTTTCCATGTTTTTCCTACATTTGTGCCCTTGATCACATCTTCTGTTACTTCCAACTGAATCTAGTATTGCTTCTTTTCTAAATGACTGATGTGCATATTGAGTTAAAAGGCCACTGTTAGTGATCCAATAACTAACTGCAGCCTTATTTCCTCCCCAGCCCTTCATTTAACATTCTCTATAGTCCATGCCTGAGCAGTTAGGTCTTCCATTACTGCCACAGAGGCATGTGTGTATATTTCTATGCATTCTCTTGTTCATTGTTCATCATGCTTAATCAGTACTTGATGGTACAAAATGCAGCCATGAAAAAGGAAAGCATTTGTCCCATTAAATAGTCAGCTGTTCCTACAATAAAACAACCATTTAACACAGATGAACACTAACCTTTCAGTCAAAGAAGAATATATTTTCCATAAGTATTTTCTTCTCTGATTACACTGGAAACAACTGTGGATCTTTTACACTAGGGAAGGTCAAATTTCTTCTTTCCTAAAAGGAAGCCATCATGTTCTGCCAATCCAGGCTAAAGAGATGTCATCGCCTTGAGGTGTGTTCTGCATGGATCTGGGTAATTTTTGCATGTTTTTTTTTTTCCAATCAAACAATCTTTCACATTTTCAGGGATCTTTCTTTTCTTTTGCTCCCGTTAGTACATGTTTGTGACTGCAATTTCCATTGGAAGATTCTATTAACTTCTTCTGTAGCTCGGTCAGTTCCTGACCAAGAGGTGACTTATTGCTGACAACACAGAATTACCTTTTGTGATACTTCCTTCTCTTTAGAGATGCAATTTATTGTAGACGACTGTTTTGTGCAAGCAGACATATTTCATGAAGAAAACGCCTGTGAGCCACATTGTGCCCAGAGTCAAGCTGAAAAAATAATTGATGAAAATGTTTTGTCTGAAAATATAGTTTCATCAAAATGGAAACATTTCACAGGAATGTGTTGATTTCAACCAAATTTCCAGGGGAAAGGGAGAGGCTGAACAAATCGTTTTTATTTTTTTATTTCATTTCAATAATGTCAGTGTTTCGTTTTGATTTTGATCATTTAGATAAATTTCATTTTGACTTTTATATTTAGAATTTAATATTATATATATATATTATATATATATATATATATATATGTGTGTGTGTGTGTGTGTGTGTGTATATATATATAATGATTAATAGTTTATATTGGTTTCAACATTATCAAAACCATTTGATGGTTCTGATTTGATAGAATTTTGTGTTCATGAGAAATTTTGATATTTTTGGCTTTTTGTTCCAATTTGGAACAACAGATTTCACAATGTCAGAATTTCCTGCAGAATTGACACCATGTTTTTCCTACCAGCTGTAGGCCTGAGGGATATTTCCTTTCCACACATGGATCTCCCCTTCTGTATGGTAGCATCAGATTGTCTCTACAGCAGCATTTCTCCCTGCTCCTGAGTCTCTTAGAACTCTCAGTAGTTCTGTGGATTTCCAAGTTGGGGGAGTGACCTAGAAGTGACAGAGATGGGCAGGGATGTACTTTGTCCCCTCTGCACCCAGCACTTGGGGCCCAATCCAAAGCCCACTGGAGTCAGAGGATCTCTTCATTGGCTTAAGTGGCTTTTGGAATAACTCTTTATAGAGGAGAAAAGCCAGAAGCTTTGTTAAAGGACTCCATAACAGCAGAGTCCGTTTTATGCTGGGGAACAAAAGCAAGCACCAACTAGGCAGTCCCCAGCAATCTAGCTCTGATAGACCAGGGAGTAAGGCCAGACATGCACGTTGGCCAGAGCAGCAGAGGCACAGGGCATGTTAATGGCTCCATGAGCTGAGCAGATCCCCATCAATCTTCACTCTTGCGTTTATGGACTGAAACCGTGGTTACTTTTGAGTGGGAGCAAACCCTTGCTACCTCACAGAAGAATTTGGAGGAAACTCCACAAGGTCAATCTCCTAGAACTTCTTGGCTTCTACTTGAGGCAGACTCTGATCTTCTGTTAACTTGTTTTATAGACATAAGTCAAGAAATTCTGTTTCTCAAAGTAACCGTAACTTGATTCTCTTCTGCTTTCATAATGTTTTGTATTACTGTGTGTGCCGTTACTTTAATGACTCAATGTGCACTGCTTAATGTGTTTCCCTATTTGCACTGGGATGGTGCTAAAGGTGCAGTGGGAACCATAATTCTAAATTTTCTGATTTCGTTATGCATCAGTTCAGTTTTCTGCGGTTAGTTTCTTTTTCACTGAGCACGGTTATTTGAGTTGGCTGAGCTTTTGAACTTTTTTTTTTCCACTCGAAATCATATTTTTTTCCACGCAGATAATTCGAAAGTTAGGGCTTTTTACACCAAAAGTATTTGCCATTACGCTGACAACAAGCCTGAAACACTTTAAATCAGGCAGTGTGTGTTTTTTGAAATTTAAAGTGATATACTTTCAGAAGTTACAAGCACCTGGAAAAAAGTTTGTCTTCTGAACCATAATGATCATGATGTCATAGCAATACTATAATAGTGCCTTATTCTACAAAGATACCTAAATATGCAAGAATTAGTTGTGCAATAATTTAATATGATGTAGTGTCTGGTGCCAAGGCTAAGAGCTGAAAACCTGAGAAAAATTAATCAGTTTTATGAGCAATCTTTTAACTAGTCACCTTGTATTGGTGTGCTTTAGTACACTGTGAAATGAATTAATATAATGGTGACAGTTTTTCTAGGTTCTAGAAAAGGACATTTTTCTCTGCAGCTCATCAGGACTGCTACCTGTATTTATATTCCTTTTTTGCACACATTTTCTTCTGATTCATGCCCAAATAGTTTAATTACTTTGACTGTTGCTTGGATACATCTGCCTATTAGAATGTCAATTACAAGGCAATTTCTGTTATCTTTATCTCTTGTTCTGCCTCTTCTCTTAAACCATGGAGGGCCAAATTCTTCTCCTAGTGCAGTGGTTTTCAACCTTGTTTCATTTGTGGACCCCTAAAAAAATTTTGAAGGGAGGCACAGATTTCCCTTTGGAAATCTTAGACATAGTCTGTGGACTCCAGGTTGAAAACCATTGTCCTAGTGCATTGGAGCCAACCCCACTGAAGTCTTCAACCCACTGATTGTATGTGCTGGCATTCCACTGACATATTTGTTTCTCCCTTATGTTTCCTGTTCACATCAGAGAATGTAAGCATACATGGTGTATCTGTTGATACGTTATTGTAGGAGCTGCTGGTACATTTTTTCCTACTTACCACTGAAACACTGTGAATATCCATTATTGCTATGAAGTCACCTTCCTTAAGGGGGGAAAAACAGCTGCCATCATCAGAACACCATCTAGCCCTTAGCTTTCTCACAAGTGTTTTTATCCATGGTACTCAAGGTTTTCAGTGTCTTGGAGCCATTGGTCTTATTTTGCAATTATATAACTTAATAATTGAGTGTCCAGAGCTTGGTGACCAAAAACATTTTTTTTTCTGGATTCTTACTGTCACCACTCAGACACACACACAAGGCAATGATTTGTCTGAGATCAAGGTTTATTAAAGCAAAAGTATAAGAATAAAGGGAGAATAATTCATCCAATCATGACTCATTCATTTATTCAAAGCACAAAGCTTACTGTTACTGGCAAATACCAGTTTCTCTTTCTGTGCTGAAGGCAGGCAGAGTAAGAACGCAGGCTCATGATAGACTCGTTGCATCCATGCAATATAAACACAAGATAAGAACGGCTGAATAAGCCAGATGTGTGTTTAAATCTGGTCTGCAAGATTATTCACACTAAGCAGAAGATTTTAAGATGCATTCTTTGGCACAGATCACTTTTTCAAGAACATATCCTTTTAGCTGATTACATTTCTTTAACAAAATGTTCCTTTAATTTTAAGAATCCCCTTCAGCCTTTGTTTAATGCTTTCATCAAAGTGAGGCTCATATTCTTTTCCCCGTCTGATGAGGAATTGTTCAGTCTATATTTCTTAGGGTTCCTAAGGTTGATCACAGATATCACAGGGAAAAGTAGTTTCAGTATTTAGAAACATTGCTTTCATTAGCAGGGCTTTCCCTTTTAATTCTACTCTTGCTACATGAAGATTTAGCAAATAGGTTGAGTACCACTGTGATGGAAGATAGAGGTGAAGAGCGAGCAAGTTTTGTTCTGACACACATTAAACATCTTTGATGGGAACTTTCATCCCTTTTTCAGGTTTGTATTTAACATTTTCCCCCAATTAAATGCTCCTGGACGATCAGTTGATTCCAGTTCAGAAAAGATTCCTATGGCCCAAGGAATTGCTTTTGCATTCTCTCAGGTAATTGTCCATCTGTTTCTCTTCATACTTCTTCTATAATCTCTCTACCAGCAGTGTCGGAGATGATGCCCTTTTCCCTAAAGGACGTTAGTTACGTGCTACTTTCTTTGACGTAGTTTGTGCATTTTTTAAAAAAGCTTTTATCATTGTTTTTTATTCTTTCTTTTGAAGGGTTTTAGCTTGAGATGAAGTTGTTTGTCTCACACCTTATGCAAGTTATATTTTGCTGCCTCTTCAGCTTTATTTTTCATTGTCTTAGATCATCCTATGATAGCTAATTTCTGCACTGAACTAGACAATTGTCCATATATTGGATAATATCAAGATTATAAAACAAATCCAATTTTATTTGTTATCTATTTGGGGAATTTCCTCCCCTTTTCATTTGACCATCCTCCTCCTTTTTTATTTCCAAGACGAGAGCTGATCAAACACAAAGTTATTCACATGTATTTTTATGAATCGAGGCAGTGAGTTCAATTGGCTATTACTTTTTTGAATCATGTTGTTCACTGTTCATGAGTATTTGGACAGCTGCTGGGTATTTTAAAGTCTCTCAAATTTTAGAAGATATGATGATTCATCCAAAAATCCATACCCAGAAATGTATTTCCTCTTCAGTATTTGCCAATTGTTAGTTTCTTCTTTGAAAAGTTTATAACATCCAGTCAGGAAAAAAGAAACAGTACCATATGAATTAAGTGACCAGTTGCACACCATGAATAGTCTGTGATCTGTTCACAAACAACACAGAAAGTTGGGATTTTCTAAAATATGCTATTGGTTGAATACTTATGAGCAATGAAGACATTCACAGAAATCAGGTTCTGATCACAAATGATTCTTGAACAGGAAAAAAAAAATCTACATTTGCAACCAATCATATTTGCATGCAGTGACTAATATGACCAGTTCTATAAACCCTCTTATCAGTTGTCTTTTGCCTCCTAGCCTTTTTCAGTCAGCTTTCCCATAACGACAGAAAAATTGATTGTAGTTCAGAGCTAAACCTTCATAATCTACTTCCACTTTAACTGAATGACTGTTCCAGCCAACAGTGTCCCACATGTTCTTTTCTCATGGGACATATAATTCCCATCTTTAATATAATTAATTCCTAATTCATTCTTGAATCCAGTGACGTGAACATCCTCTGCTTACTCATTTACAGCCCTTTGCACTATACCAGGGACAACAGAGCAGCGTGGAACCTTAAGTCTGCCTGCCATTGATGTGACAAGCATAGCCATGCTCCATATAAGAGATGTAGCGGATGTATTGCTCAGAAATGTCATTGTGGCCATTGGATCCACATAAATATTGTCGGTTAGAACATCACAGTGTTCTGCGGTAGGCTACTGTTTTGTTCCCTGTACTACAGTGCATTGGGACATTTTGGGTCTTTCCCTCAACGCAGCTGTGCTGTAGTTCATTTTCGTGTGGACTAAGCCCTTGCTCACTTTTTCAGGGTGGGTTTAATAATAAAGAAAAAAACAGGAAGCTGACAAGTACAGACCACCTGTCAGAGTATCTAACCTGCAACGTAGCATTTTGCTTAGCTTGGCAATTGACTCTCTTAAAAATGCATGCAAAGATATGTCTGCAGTTGGTAGGCTGAACTGCCGGGAGCTAGTGCTACATCAGAGAAATTGAATTTTTTTTTAACAGTCCCAAAATAATATTATGCACTGGAAAATAACTGAATTTATTATGCCAGGCAGTCTTAAGAAACAGTATATGTGTATGTATATTAGTTACTATATTCAATTTACATACTCATGTTTGTTCATTGTAAAGAAAGTACAATGTAGCAATTACTGTTTCTTTTCTTTTTTCTTTTTAGAGTTAGAGCAATTAACCTAGGTGAACAAAAATCCTTTAAAAGTGCAAACATTTGGCTGAATCTTATTTTATACAAGACACTAGTGAGTTGCTGGCTAGAACAATATTCCCTTATGTGGGATAATACTACTAACATGATTTATTTGCCAATAGTTAGCTTTTTCAAGATTTCTGAAATCACACTTGACAAAAACAGTTGGCAAGGGCATTTCTGACTTTCAGATCTTTAAATATTGGCAAACAGATAACATTTACAGTTGTCTTGGAGTGTTCATAAAATGTTGTACTTAAACAAAGCAGCTGTCATATACTGGAATGCCAGTGTTTCTGCCTAGCACCCATGATGATCAAGTGGTCTGAAGCATTATACTTATTCTGTGTGCACAATGTACCAGATTTTTTATTCTAATTGAAGACAGTAAAATAAATATAGAAAGTTCAGGGGGAAGGGACAGACTCCTGAGCACTGACTCTTATTCTCTGCTCTGTGTTTGGGTGTCTTGTAGGGAGTGGTGTGGAGAGGATAGGGAGATCCTCTTTTACTCCTCATGCAAGCGTTTGACGAGAACCCTCTATAGAACTTAAAAGTGCTCAGAGCAACGTCGAGCTCCTGCATCAGCCTGGGTAGGGACTGCTATCCAAAGGGGAGCATGGTCTGACAGCTGAGATGATCCTGCAGCTGCCTACCACATACACGGTCGTGTGTGCACGTGCTACACCAGTTTCCCTTCACCTTGGCCATGCAGAATTTTATCACTAGTTGGATCTGAGGAACAAAGGGCAGTTAAGCTAGCCATAGGCGCCAACTCCATGGGTGTTCTGGGGCTGGGACACCCACAGAAAAACCCACCAGCAGCCCCCTAATCAGCTCCTCCCCATTCCCCCCAGCGCCCCCTACCTGCTGTGGATGAGCTGTTCAGCGGCATGCACTAGGCATTTGGGGGGAGAGGGAGGAGAAAGGGCATGTGCGCTTGGAGGAGGGGGCAGGGTGGGGGCGGGAACAAGCAGGGTGGAATGGGGACTTGGGGGAAGGGGTGGAGTGGGGGCAGGGCCTGGGGCAGAGCGGGGGTTGAGTAACCCTGGGCAACTCATAAAGATGGAGCCTATGAAGCTAGCAGTGCTATTCCCTCTAAAAGGGACTGGCCACTATGGGAATTCTAGAAACAGAGCTATATGAGGAATCATGAGGGTGCTGTATCCCTAGTATTAGGGCATGATTTGGGTCTGTCTTTACAGAATCCAGCCCAGAATATACAATAAGGCTAAATTAAGAATATGGCCTAACATCACCTGCTGAAGAGAGACTGCGCACAGTAGGTCTCAAACATACTTATCAATATCCAACTCAAAATGCAGAGGAATATTACAGATTAAAAATGACAATAATCAATATCCCTGTATCTTTTAATGTATTACTATTTCTTAAATTCTGGAAGAGAACAGCCCTTGATATAATCAGCTGAAGGTATATCAGGATAATTTAATACACTGTTAGTAAGAGGGCAATTGAGACTCCAAAAATTCTTTGGCTTGATTATAGATCTGTAAAATATTTATTTCCGGCTACACTAATTGGTAATTTATCAGAAAAAATTATAGTAAATTAAACTCTAATCAGTGACTAATCATCCTTTGCTTTAGAATTAATTCCTGTCTTTTAATTTCAGTATAAAGTGACAGATTGGGAAATATATGTACATTTTTAAATGCTTTGGGTTAATCCTGGCCCCCAGCTGCAGCTGCTTTACACTAGTCAAGCTGTGCAAAGAGGCCATAGATGCAGTTGTTCGAAGATTTCCCCAACAGGGGAATCCACAGGTGGCACAGGATTGGCACAATAGCTCCAGCATGGCCTTCCATCCTGTGCCCTGGAGTGAGAGAGGGAGGACGGGCCAGTGGAGCTTGGAAGACCTGTGTTCAATTCCTTGTTCTGCCATATGATTCCTGATTGACGAGAACAAGTCATCAAAGGCCTGGTTCATAAAGATATTTATGCACTTAAAGGTGCAGGTAGGCTCCTCACGGGACTTACAAAGGGCCTAAGCATGCTAGGTGTCTAAGGGTTTGTCTACACATCCCCACAGCACGGGCTAGGGGTGGGTGAGTTGCAGTGTTGCATTGTAACTTCCCTCTGTAGATCCTACTAGCGCAAACTAAATGGTACCTAATTCACATTAACATACTCCTGTTTGAGATAGACCTTCCGATAGCTGTGAGGAATATGTTTCACTGCTGCTTGGGTAATGTCAAGGTTCGTCCCCCACTCTGAACTCTAGGGTACAGATGTGGGAACTTGCATGAAAACCTCCTAAGCTTACTTTTACCAGCTTAGGTTAAAACTTCCCCAAGGTACAAATTAATTTTATCCTTTGTCCTTGGAATAACCACTGCCACCACCAAACTCTAACTGGGTTTACTGGGAAAAGTAGTTTGGACACGTCTTTCCCCCCAAAATCCTCCCAACCCTTGCACCCCACTTCCTGGGGAAGGTTTGGTAAAAATCCTCACCAATTTGCATAGGTGACCACAGACCCAAACCCTTGGATCTGAGAACAATGAAAAAGCATTCAGTTTTCTTACAAGAAGACTTTTAATAGAAATAGAAGTAGATAGAAGTAAAGGAATCACCCCTGTAAAATCAGGATGGTAGATACCTTACAGGGTAGTTAGATTCAAAACATAGAGAACCCCTCTAGGCAAAACCTTAAGTTACAAAAAAGACACACAGACAGAAATAGTCATTCTATTCAGCACAATTCTTTTCCCATTTAAAGAAATCATAATCTAACGCATACCTAGCTAGATTACTTACTAAAGTTCTAAGACTCCATTCCTGGTCTATCCCCAGCAAAAGCAGCATATAGACAGACACACAGACCCTTTGTTTCTCTCCCTCCTCCCAGCTTTTGAAAGTATCTTGTCTCCTCATTGGTCATTTTGGTCAGGTGCCAGCGAGGTTACCTTTAGCTTCTTAACCCTTTACAGTTGAGAGGATTTTTCCTCTGGCCAGGAGGGATTTTAAAGGGGTTTACCCTTCCCTTTATATTTATGACAGGTAAGAAGGTGAACAAAGCAGGCATTCTCTGGGATTGACTGGATGTAACGTATCCCATCTTCAGTTTCGGAGGTATATGCAATCCAGTTAATTTTGTGGAAATTCCAGCACTATTTCAGCATTGATTCAATCAGCAGACCTCCAAAGCTGACATGCAGAATAGTGGGATGATATTGCTGTAGGAAAGTGTCCAAGCACTATTTGTGAAGCTTGCAGAGGAGCACCACTACAGTCTTTCATCAGAAAGTAAAGGTCCAGGTTCAGGGTTCCATCTGGCCGAGCAAAAAGTCCCTTGTTGTTTAAGTTCAAAAAGAAGGTGGACATTTGCGAACAAGGCCCAGTCTGTGAGTTGCTCACCAGCTGCATCATTTCTGCTATGTCCCATTGGGAATGGTGGCTATGAAGACACCTACGTATATGGCTGCGTGGATAAAAGATGGTAATGTGGGCTTTGGCCATTTGAGATTTGAAGGTTTGAAGATGTTTGTTATGGGCAGTTGTACAAAGTTTACCACAACAATGGAGATTCCCATAGTCTTGGATTCCTCCAGGACTGAGATATCTTTAAGTCTGCACCTGATGTACATGGCAAGGTCATACTTCGTGTTTGTCATGGAGGCAATTAGTTCATACCTATGAATTTTGTGTCTTGTAACTTGCTCAGAGTCTGCAGCATGAATTTCTTGAGAGCAGCAACGTTAGTGTTGTTCACCTTGACGTTAGTAGCATGTGACAGACCTCCCCTATTGATTTGGTACACACAAATTGCTGGTCTGGTGGTTCTTCGGTGATGTCCCAGACAAAGACTCTAAACAAATTTCATGTTGCTAATCTTACTGAGAGATTGACAAATCGATGTCCATTAGCCTGTTGAGGACATTAATTACAGGAGCACCACACAAAGATTGTCATCTTATCTCACAATCTAAGATTTAGACAAAATATAACAGATGAATAAACAGACAAACAAAAAGGGGGAAGGAAAGACAAAGTTGTAGAAGAGGCAAAAATTGTGTAGGCCAAAATTAATCATAACACTGTTCTCAGTAGCCACAAGTGGTTGTCAGGCTATACAAATAATGTAAAAATAACCAACTTCTCACTGACTCAAATTAGAAAGCAGTATGGGTAAATATTTTATGAGCAGTTAAAATATCACTCACTGGCTTTTAGTTTTCACCAGTAGTGTTAGGGTGTTTTTTTAATGGCTGGTAACCTTTCACAGCAGTGTTGTAAGGCTGGCATTGGGGTATATTGAAGTATGCTTGGTGGACAATTGAAGATACACACAGTTGGTGAAATTCACTTGTAGTAAGGTGACCTTCTCCACCATTAAGCCCCACATAAAGAACTGAGCAGAGGGTCCCATGGAAAGTGTTGGGCTGGAATCAGAAGGGATATTGTATCCGACCTGGACATACAGTTCCCATGTTTGAAGAGCAGAAAGAACAACCAATTTTATATTCATCCGTTTATTTTGTTTTAATTTTCCTATCCCTGCTTAGTCCAAGTCAACTCTGTGTTTTACACATGAATTCATAATGGCTCTCTAATCTCTGAATTCCCCCTAGTAGTTAAGGCTATGTCTGTTTTGGTATTTGAAACTCACCTTCCTCATTTGAAGCACTTGCGTATAGATTTTCTTCAGTTATCCATATTGCTTAAAATGTCATGTAACAAATTTGGTTACCTGGATTTTATGGTGTTTGGGTGCACAGTTGGAATAACCAAAATAAGTTTTTAGCAGTGGGTAATAATGGTAAGGAAACGTCTTAGCAGTACACACTATACACACAGCCACTGGAGTGTCAAAATCATAAGCACAGGCATTCAGATGTTATGTCACAAGCTTGTTGAATAGAATTAGGTAAATAACTTTTTCTATCTCTAATTTTCTATGAACAGCTTTAATATGTTCATTATCTGAAATATTTGACTAATTTCTGCAAATAGTACAAACTTGATCTGTATGTTCAATGTTCAAAATTGAGATTGTGTTGATTAGTTCTTATTAGAATCATATAGGAGACATGGTATGATTCTGATCCCTGAGTAGATGAGCGTACCTTTCAGAATAAAGTTATCGGTGTAAATACAACTTCACTCGCTCTGCGAATATTCTCCAATATTCATTGTTCATCAGTTCATAGAGTATTTGCAGGAAGCAGGCACACGAGTCATGAGCAGTTAGAATATTTACTTTAAAACTTTAAATGACTATTCACAAAAAAAGTTTGAAGTGCTTATATTAGTCTACTATGTAGAGCTACAGCAGGAAAAACACCTCTGTACTACAGTGATTGGCACTAAATAAATACCTCACTGTAAAAGAGAGTTGAAAGAGACAGAAAGAAGTTCCCAACAGCAACAAAGACTTTAACAAAAACACACGTACCATGGCAGTGGAAAACAAATTGCCAGCTATTGTAAATCCTACTGTTTTCTCAATGTGTCTAAATACGGTACTACCAGGACTCCCACTGACATTACCAGTGTGGAAATAGAATATTATTGTGAACATATTTTCAAAATACTACAGAAGCCAGTGGAGTCAAAGTAATTTTCCATGGCATATGTAACATAAACCTAGGAAGCGTTCACCATACTTTTGATGTCGAAAGGTATAGTTTTACTTAACCTCTGAAGTCTGTGTATAGTGCCTAGCATAACGTGGGCCTGATTCTTGACTGGGGCTTCTACGTGCTGCCACAATACCGATGAATAAATAATAAAAAGTAAGTATGACTAATACATTCTCGGCTTTAGCTAGCATTTTTATAGTCCCCATGCTGAGTTTCATTTGGCGCACACAGGCAGCTACAGTTTTGACATGTCTTAATTTCTTCTTTATGATGAGATTTTTACATAAGGCATGCTGTGAGGAGATGTGACAAGTCACAATTGATCATCATGTCATGCTTTTCATACCTCACAAATGAAGGGTTGCAGATAACTGTAAGCCAGTTATCTGGGATTCAAATCAGGCAGTCCTTGGCAAGGCAATCAATGCAACCAATTCTTGTCAGGAAGGCCCGTAGAGAGAGAGGGTTGTGCCCAAATTAAGAGTGTTAATTTAAAATACTTTACTTTTTTTAAGTAAAGATACTGTGTTACGTATATTCACTATCACTCAGAGGTGAGGTCCTCATGTATTTCACTCTTTTGCTCTGTAGTTACGCTGCAGAAGGTTTGGTAATAATGTATAAGAGATCTGATATAGGCAAGAGGTAGCTTTTTGCTATTTATAGTTGCTGTGAGAAATTCACCTTCACCATTATTCCAATGCTTCACTTTCAGCTCTAGCACTCCATGGAAAACAGTCTCTCGACAGTACACCAAACATAACATCTCCAACTTTCACATTTCTTCAGGTTGTTTAAGTTCCACATTGAGCTTAATTTGTAAATGGACTAGATTTTTAAACCATCAGAAGCTGCTCACAAAAATGCACACACAATCTTTTCAGGAAATGGCTGCAGTTCATATGCAGTTTGAGTATTTACACATGTAATCGATCAGTAAGCTGTGTAAGTGGTAACTTACACTACCTTTCAAGTAGAATTATAGTACATGCATATGAAGATTGGAGGTAAAATCCTGGACCTACTGAAGATGATAGGAGTTCTGTAAGGCCAAGATTTCATCCTAGTTGTGTAGTGTGCATATATATATTTTTCCCCATGCAGACTTATACTTCTGAGGTTTAATACAATCTGATTTCCTCTGGATAATACAAATTCCATCACATACCTCACATCATGAAACATTTTCATGATGTGAAATGCTCGTGCTAGTTTCACATTGGCACAATGCAAATTTCTCAATGTATATCTCAAATTTCACAACACGCATATATAATTTCTACAGTGTTTAATGCAGCTCCACCGACACACTTGAGTAAAATGCAGATTTTGAGATACGTATGCCCCATAAATAACAGAGCACTGAATGCAAACTTCATAGCATACAAGAGTTAACCCCCCCCCACAAAGTGCAATGTTTTTTACCTGTGACACACAGCCCCTTCCATATGGAACACAAATTTTGCAGTGTAAATTCCATGCTGCATGCAATATGAATTACAGACTATACAAATGATTCAACTGTTAAACACATTTCAAGTTTTCTAATGTTATTGTGACTACAATGAACATGGGTGAAACATAAATTCCATATCACGCGTTACATATTTCACAATGTACAGATTATGTAGCCTCCAGAAAACTGGCATAGAAAATGAGTATCAGAGCATGTAATATAAATTTCTAGCTTCAATGTGAATTTCGGAGTAAGCAAGACAAAATGGACCATATATTTGTATGTGGGACGTAAATTGCACAATACAGATTCTGAAACACACAGTGCACCTTTTGAATAAAATTTTTACAAGATACGTTTTTTAATTTATAACAAGTCAACAAAAATTCCACAGAGTAACTATTAGGCCGATAAACAATTAATCAGTTCACAGATGATTCTCAAATGTTGCTTGGAATATTGAGTAGAAAACCAACACCTTACATTTTAAAGACAGCTAATGTATCAAGCAAATTTCAGCAGGTTGGTAATATTGGGAACAAACAATGCAAATTAAACAGCACACATGATGAATAATTCAAAGCATATACTCAATGCGAGTTTTCCTACACAATTTTCCAGCATGACTGGAATATAAACTTTACAGCGTATATAACACATTGTATAGCACATTTAACTCAAATTCAAAATGCAAATATCACACATTGTTTTGAAGTTTTTCATATGTATGTATGTACAAAATACTTTCCAAAATGTACGTAAGGACTGCCCAAACATGGGTCATGAATAGAGCTGGGTGAAATTTTTCGAACAAACCTTTTCACTGAAGAATGCAGATTTGGATTGACTGAAACATTTTGCAAACGTGTGCCAAACTCATCAGATTGTTTTTGTCTGAAGGAAAAATGCAAAACACCCCAAGCATTTTGTCTCAGTGTTTTCAAAATGAAACATTTTGATTTGAAACAACATCACTTTTTGTTTTACATCAATTTTATTTTTACCAAAAAAAAAAAAAAAAAAAAAGTTAATCTCTAAAACAAAACATTTTATTCTGGGTCAAACAAAACATTATGTTCAACCCAAAATGAAATTGTTTCAACTTGGTTGTTGAAAAATTCAAACAAATTTATTTTTAGGTTGATTTGGAAAAAAAATATATATTTTTTTAAATTCAGCCAGTAAAGCAAAAAATCAGTTTGCATGCACAGCTCTGGTCATCAGCAGAATCTGAATCTTGGATTTTCAGCCCCAAAGCACAGACCCTCTATTACTTGGGCTAAAAGTAATCTGTTACCCGGTAGTGGTTACATACCACACACCCATTGGCTAATTTGTTATACGGACGCATTTCTCTGCTTACAGCGCTAATCCTACGGCACTAGTGTCGTGTAAATTTCAAACAACACTCGATGAAATGTGCATTGCAAATATACTGTGCAATCTGTGTTGTGCACAATTCTTTACAACTTAATGTTGATGCCCTCACAAGAAACATTGTGGGCTAGGGCTGGTTGAAAAAGAGAATTCCATTTTCACAAAAAACAAAAATGGTTTGTCTTTGAATATTTTCTAGGTACTTTTTTTGTTTTTCAATGAAAAATATGGGGAAAAAATGAAAATTTTAGTTTTGGTTTTAAAATTTGAAACTTCAGGTTTTTCAGGTTTTTTTAAAAAATCGTTGTTGATTTTGGGGAGACTTTCCCCCTCATTTATCTTTTTTAAATTCCTTCCACCCTCGCTTCTCCTGTGGGGGCAGGAGGCATCAAAAGAAATGGGAAGAACCTTACCCAACAAACCAAATACCTTAAAAGAATTAAATTAAGAAAATTAATTTTCTTGAAACAACAAATTTTGTTTAGAAATTATTTTGCTGAAAAAAGTGAAATTGTGACCAAAACAAAAAAAATGGAAATATGAATAAGTTCATTGATGTTTTGGCCGGAGGGGACCTTTATGATCATCTAGTCTGATTCGATTTACCAGACAGTCTTACAAAAGACTAGGTATTTGAAATATACCTTGGAGCTATGACTAGACAGCTCTTCCATTTCATGTGGTTCCACTCAGAATCCTTTACTTTTCTTACAGCTGTACCCAAATATCCAAGGGCAGGATTTGACCTACTATATTTTGGACAGGAATCGGTTTTCCTGCTAGTTACAGCCTTCACCCTTGCACCCTTACCTAGGAGTTTGTTCCATGTAAATTCTAATATTTTTAGGATTAAAGGATCATTGAGACTGACTAGAATACTTTTTCTTCCTATCAACACTTTATAATATCTAAGCTGAATCAGGTATTCACTAACCAACATCAACTAACTATACATTTTTGGTTACAATTTGGATTTGATAATGACAAAAGCAACTCACAATGGGTGTGACAATCATGAGCTAATCAGCTTTAGAGGATTAGAGGACCCCAGGAGTGTGATTAGCTCAGGTTAGCCAAACCCTCCGGAGATGAGCATTTGCATTCCAACAACATAACTTACTGGATCAGTTTGAAGACTATGAAATGTTTCACTTTACTTATGAAAGACAATGCACATTTCGAAAGACAATTAGCAGCTTTGCTAATGAAATGTGAGATAATTAAGCATGATTTGTATGGTTTACTGAAGGAGATCACTGACAGAAGTAAGGGAACATGCTAATTGTTGGTTTTAGAATTATATTTTTCCTCACTTTTGTCAAATGTTTGACATGGTATTTTCAAGTCATTTGATTCTATACTTGACAATCTGATAACTTTTGCTTTGGTAATTAGCAATTGACGATTGTACAAGAATACTGGAACATGATCAATCTTGCATAATAAATAAGAGGCAGAAGTGAGAATAGCAACTTCTGATTAACTGAAAATATAGCTGTTGAACGCAGGCACAATTGACACACAAGCTATCCGATAGGAATTTGAAATAGTGTTACATAAGTATGCACTGGTGGAATAAACTGGACATTTGATAGTTATAGGTTTCAGAGTAGCAGCCGTGTTAGTCTGTATTCGCAAAAAGAATACAGCTCACTTCATTGGATGTTGTAGCTCACAAAAGCTTATGCTCAAATAAGTTTGTTAGCCTCTAAGGTGCCACAAGTACTCCTTTTCTTTTTGATAGTTATAGTGTATCCAATCTGGTGCATTTTTCTTAAAATGAGAAATTACAATATTGTGTAGACTTAGCCTAGCAGATGTTAAAAATAACCCAGGACAATGTAAGACCAGGCCATGCAGTGATAATTTAAATCTGTGTCTACAGAATAAAGGAAACCAATGCTCTATAATGATGATGTAAACAACTTGTATATAATTTGTTTTTGCTGGAAGATAGATAGATCATAATACATACGTAGGCATTATGGACAGGAGAGACAAAAATAACCTCTTGGGGTATCCACCCCTTTTGCACAATTACTCCTTCCTTCATGCCCATTAATATCTCTTACACAACATGTTTTTGAATATCTCTCGTGCCTTGAGCACCTTGATTGTAATCTATCTCATCATTTTTAATTTGTGCCTCAGTCTCCCTGTCTGTAAAATGGGGGTGATAATGTTTACCCATCTGGAGCTGCTATCAACACTGATTTCACCTGCCACGGTGAAGGTACTCTGAGAAAGTGTCAAGACTGGCAAAATTTGGACCTATAATTTTCCACTGGTAGGAGCTATGTTGAAAACTGTAGGGTTGATAATACACAGGGGTTTTTACCACCATTTTCTAAGCCGTCTACTGCTTTCACAATTGCTCCTGTATGTGGAGCTACACTGATGCTGGATTATTAGTCTGATTTCTCCTGACATACATGGGACTAAGAAGAGATGAGTCAGAAGTGCAGCTGCATTGCATAGCCAGTGCTTGAGCTGAAAAATCAGGCTAGACATATCCAGTGCTGCCCGGATTTTGGAGAAGAGGCAGCAGCATGGGGAGGAATAGGGATAGGAGTGGCCTGTTTTCTGAAGGTTTGGTTGAACCGTGACACATAATGATCCAGTGTCACAAAGTTACATAATTTGTTTATGTAATTTGCATCTGTAGGATTGTTTTACATGGCAGGTTGAGCTTTTAATTTCCCTCATTATTAACTACCATGTAAAAAGGAAATTTTTACGTGGTGTCTAGTATGCTGTTTCCCTGCCTATGTTCACTTCCTTTAAATCTCTATTCAATTCCCTTCTGTCTCCTTTCCTCTGCTAATCTCTCCTTGGGTGTTCCCCAGTGCCAGCCATAAATCTGTCCATGGCTTGGGCTGCATGCGGTCTCTCAGCATGTAATAAAAAGCAGCCAGCAATGAAGATGGGGTATTGTGGTTAGATAATTGGACCTAAGTTCAACCAGCAATGTTAAATGAATGTGTGCAGCTAGCATACAAAGAGGAACCAATAGCAACAATGTGTTGCCTTACCCTCCTCTTTTGCTATCTGGGATTTGGAGCCTTGTTAAATTAGCAGTTCCCAGTCTGCTGGCATTCGTGGTGACAGACCCAAAGAGTGGGTATGCTTCTTCCATCTTGACTGCTACCAAAGGAAACTGGCAGCTTCATCCATTTACATCTCCTATTTCCCCATGCAATGACAATCGCTAAAACTTGCATGGCCACCTTGTATCTGGTAGTGAGCAACCTCCCTCATCAGGTATTGGTAGCTTCCCACTCCTGCAGCATTACTAAACTAGACATGTTCCATGCAGTTGGCTGCCTGCTCTTGTGATCATGAGCTTTGACATTTCAGAGCTTCAGGTCCGCATTGCCACTAAGACAATCATTAAGGGTCCAATCCTGCCACTGTTACTCACACTAAGTAACACCTTACTACAAGAGCAGTTCCATCCACGTAAATATTACTGCTCAGTTGAATAAGATGTTACTCAATGTATGAGCAGCAGAATCTGGCCACAAGAGCAAAGGGACAGAATGGTCTGAGAGGCAGGTGGATCAGAAGGTTTTGCCATTGGTGTGCGGGTAGGGTTTAGGCATGTGAGAGCAATAGCCCGAGCTCTTAGTAGCAGGCAGGAGGCTGGGTTTCTGCTCTAGCCACAGTGGAGAATCAGAAATGTTTGAGAGGGGTAGGGAAGATCAGGTCTCTTTTTTCTAAGGGAGAAGTCTGGCAGCCATAAGGCAGGATTAGAATTCCTTTTGTTTGGGGGATGAGCTGTTAACTTGTAATGGGGCCATTTGCCCCTGCTTCAGGAGGTAGGTTCCAGCAAAAGTCTGGGTGGTCTCTAGGCTGACCACACAGTGAACTAGTCAAGTGAATATGGCATAGCTGTGTCTCATCAGTGCCTCTCTTCTGTTCCCATGCTTCAGGATATGGGCTTCTCTTACTTGGGCTCAGAATTGTGAATTGGATGCTATAGTGGTTTCTGTGGGAAGGATCCAGAATTGTCAGTGGTTAAATTGAGCTGAGATGATTTCCAAGTTGTTAATTAACCAAATACAGTTATCTAACATTTACAATGATGGCCAAACAGCACTTGACCCTGTAGTCCAGCCAGACCCTCTGGGTGGGTATGTTCCCAAAACAGCATTCACTTAAGCTGTTGGCTTGATTAAGCAAGATTTCAAAATCTATAGACAAAATCACTTACAAAAACTCTTAAAGCCTTATCTGTCGCACTAAGATTTAAAATGATATTGTTCACCACTTCTGCAATTTGTATCATGATAAGTAGACGTGGGAACTGAACTATGACCACTGTCACAAATATACATTTAGGGACAGTTTCTTAAAGGTATTAGGAGCCTTGAGCTGCAGATAGGCATTTCGGTGCTGCATGACGTAGAGAGGCAGCTAGGTACTTTTAAAAATCTGACCCTTTCTGCATCTCAGGTGTTAGGGCCTGCATAGTAGCTCAGCATTTTATAATTCTGATTTTGAAATGCTGGTCTGCTTTATTAGAGAACAGATGCATTCCTCTCCATTCTTTCTGACCCATTCATAGGGTTCTGCCACTTCCAGGGTGACAAATAATGATGCTAAAATACATCTTTAACAGTTTCTTAAAGGGATAAAAAAGAAAGGGGGAGAGAGAAATGTGAGCTTAAATGTGTTTTTAAGTTGACTTTTACTCAAATGAAAAAAGTGCTGGGTACATATAATCAAACAGTGTGGATTATAGGTCATTGAACTGAATAGGCTCTTTTCAGTCTCCTAATGCTGTGAACAGAATGAATGTGAAATTTCTGCCTCACATATTACAGATAATGGATTTTCAACAGTCACTGGGAGAAATGCGTTTTCAGACATTGCGTCTCTTATTTACAACAACAAAAACCTTTTAATCTTCCACTAGAATACAGTTAATGCCATTGTTGTATTGTTTTGCTAAACCTCTTTCCCAGTTTTTACTGTAGATAATTATCTTCCTGGAATGAAAGGCAGTAGGAATACAAGAAATATGTAGGGAGCTGAATTCCTAAAGCAAAATCTGTTGTGTGTGAATGAGAATCAGGGATTTTACCATCATAGCTTGCATTTAAAATAAATATAAAAACATGTCCAGCTTCCCAGCTCTGGAATAACTGCAAGGCTACAGGAGCCATGAAAAATCCATTTTAGGGGATACATAATCTAAATTTCTGCAACTCAGACCAATAGAACTCCCCCTTTACAGCCTGTGACCCCAAAGGGGTCCATGTTGATGGAAGGGGAGGCAGTAGCTTCACACCACGGGAGCCAGCTGGGCTGCCAGTACTAAAGCATAAGAGCCACTACAGTGTGTGTTGCTGAAGATGCCTTAAGATGGGCTTAATTGTGGATCTGTGGGCTACATGTAGACGCCAGGCTAGATTCCGTGACAATCTGGCATCATTGCTGAACCCAGCTGGAGGAGGGAAGCTTGCACTAGCCTTATGAGCATATTTTTATAGCGAAGACCTCCCATTTCATGACTTTTCTGGGGGAGGTAAGGAAGAGAGATGAGGATATAAGCTGAATAACTGATGCTGCAGGATGAACAAATATACGTGGTACTAGGGGTACTTTGTCTTAAAGCCCTTTTTAACAGCCTGATTCTGCAAGGTGAGACCTCTTGATGGCTATTGGCCTCAGTGGGCATTGAAGGCACCAAGTATCTTACAGGAAAAGGCTCTTAGTCTTTACCAAGACAACTCCCATTGTGCTCAGGATGAGTTTTGCTTTACTTAGGACTGATTAAGGAAGGCAGGATTTGGCCTAGTACTTTGCTTTCTGCCACAGCAACACATAATATGACATGGCTCATTCAAGATGCTGTATCTCACTAAAAAGGATTCAAGACCATGAAAAAAGCTCTCTAATTTATGATCAAGACCAGCCCCTGCCTCTCATAGTTTCAACTGTTTTCCCCCCCAGTGAATCAATAGGAAAATCCATCTGTTGAAAGAGTACATCTTAACTGGAAAAAGAAATGTTGCTCGCTTTGCATTTTGGGCATAGCCCTCCTGTTCCTCACTTTAAAATAAAAAAGCGACACCCAACAAATGCCTATGAACAACCCAGCTATCCAAAGAATCAAAATTCCCATTCCCCAGCTATTTGTGGAGTTTACAGCTGAGGGGGAAGGGCACTTCCTGATCCATTGCGTCACATTACCAAAAGGCTGTGCCCAATTAAATACAAGACACCCAGCTATTCTGTATGTAAAGTCCAAAGCAGTAAAGTAATACATTAAAACTCTTGACAGAGCATCTATTTTAATAAGGTACACCACATATGAATTTACATGTCTGACATGTTATATTTGAATGTTCCCACAAATACATACTTGCTCACATTTTATAAGAGTGAAAACATGTCCGCATTGAGGTTTAGTATGGAATCATCTCTGCAGTGTGCAGTGATGATGCATAATTATGAAACATTGTAGAAAGTAGCTACAGCAGCTATTTTCCAGCTACAAATATCCAGTCCTGCTCACCGCGCCAAAAGTTATTAGTGTGATTTAAGGAATAAATGCTTGCAAAATTCTGTTTTTACACAGTTAGAAGTTTTGGTTTGAAGACCTAAAAAGAATGACTTTTTTCTTGTCATCCATTACATTTCCTGATTTCTTGCCTAAAAAAAAAAAGGTTATGAAAGGTTCACCTTTGAGCCAAAAGGCTGTTCACCAAATTTTAGCCTTTTTGACAAAAAAAATTGAATAGGGTTGATTATGGGTACATTCTAATATTCCAGTCCTGCAAACACATACACATGCTTAATTTCAAGCACGTACATAGTACAGATAATTTCAACAGGACTACTTACGTTGTTAAAATTGAGCATCAGTGTGGGTCTTTGCATGATCAGGGCCTAAACTATTACACTGCTATTGCGTAACACAGTAACACTCATTGAATCAGAACTGGCTGCTTCAGATACTTGGAGCAGAGGTTAAAATGGAGAAATCAAGATACAGATCTAAACTTTGCAGCTAAGGCCCATCTCTAACATAAACCTATTGCAGCAGCAAGAATCCTTTGTCTCTTCTCCTTTGGAAATCCTTTGAAGTCTATGGATTAAAAGTACACATAAACCCAACCCTGCTCCAGAGGTAGAATCCAGGCTTTACTGAAGTCAGTGGGAGTTTTGCCATTGACTTTAATGGGGGCAGGATTTCAGCCAAAGCTTTATGGGAATTGAATCAGGCCCTATATAAGAACCAAGAATAATTAGTAGCAATATGCACAGGAGAATGATTTGTGATTGTGGAATTTTTACTTCCTATAAATGAATAGAGGAAACAGATTTCATTTCAGCCAAACAGAGGAGCTGCCAATGCAATGAATTACTACACTTTAAATTAATGATGAGAGAGAGAGAGAGAGAGAGAGAAACAGAGAAGGGAAAAAACACACACATACACCAAAGATGCATGTGTATATGTAAATGTGTCTGAGAGGGAAGGAGGGGGTTCTTGAGGAGGCATAGGAAAAACAAAAGTAAGAGTAAATTACACTAAAAATGTAAATAATGTTACACAAATTCTAGAAGAATTAATATGAATCTGTTTTTAAAGGCATAGTTTACACAAAGGATGTGCTGTCAGCTTAGCTCTTAATCAAAACTGGAACCCTCTAGTCAATTTCAAAATTTCAAAATTAACTTTTTGGAGCCTTAGTAAAGAAAACAGATTAATACAACTACAACTGCAGATTAGTAGAAACAGATTATTACAACAGAGGTGAGGCTAGAAATATTAGGTTAATGATTCATGCTATTATCCTGAAATTAACTAGTGCTCTAAATTTCATGAATGAAAGTCATTCACAATTGAGCTCAACTAATGAATTGTACAAAATGGTTTTGGTGCCAGCAAATCAGATGGCTTTATACCGGACAGTTATTCATAGGTGAAAGTAAAAATAAAACTTGAGACAAAAATCTGATATCTATAACAATATCAGGATAATTGGATTAAGAGGCTTTAATTCTATTGAGGGGTTCTGCTCTCAAGCTCTCAGAGCACATCGTTCATGCTGAGGGAATTCTGCCTGCAAGTCTGGAACTTTCACTTTTCTCTGCATGCAGTGTTGTGGAGGCTATGGTGGTCCCAGGATATTAAAGAGACAAGGTGGGTGAGATAATTATCTTTTATTGGACCAACTTCTGTCCAGTAGCCAAGAGCTTTTGGGGAACGTTTTAGCTCTGAATGATGGAAGTTAGTGCTGGCCATAATGTGCAATCGTTCACAAGCA
Source organism: Caretta caretta (assembly GCF_965140235.1). NCBI lineage: Eukaryota > Metazoa > Chordata > Testudines > Cheloniidae > Caretta > Caretta caretta. The sequence continues at coordinate 46,671,026 of NC_134216.1, read as the reverse complement.
TCAGTCTTTTTGTTTCACAAAACTACAATTCAAATAACTTCCCACAGCTGTGGAGTTTGGGTGTAACCATCCATGGTTGGGCTCATCACACATATGTAACCCTGATTTCAAAAGTTGGATTGTAGTTTAATCTGACTTTCTTTCTCTCAGGCAAGGTGGGTGAGGTAATATTTCACTGGACCAGCTTCTGTTGGTGGAAAGACAAGCTTTGGAGCCCCGAAGACCTGAAGAAAAGCTCTGTGGAGCTCCAAAGCTTGTCTTTCACCAATAGAAGTTGGGTCAATAAAAGAGATTACGTCACCCACCTTGTCTCTCATATCCTGGGACCAACACGATTACAACAACACTTTATCTCCTTTCTCATGGAAGCGGTACACCTTGTTTTTCTGCCCCGGATGGAAATAAGGAATCTTCTGGGTTGAGAATCCTTGCCAGATTATCTAGAGGTGGACTACAAGTAATACACAACATGCTCAGCTGTGGTATGACGTTAAAGCTGCCATTACAGGCAGACAGGTCTGAATGGAGTTGCACTGTATGTAAGGAAGCAGTATGATTGCTCACAGCTCCATTATGAAACTGGAGAAAAGCCTGTTGAGAGTCTTTGGGTTAAGTTTAGAGGCAAGAGCAACAAGGGTGATGTCTTGTTGGGCATCTGCTATTGACCACCAGACCAGGAGGTTTTCTTCGGACAACTAATAGAAGTTTCCAGATCACAGGCCCTGGTTCTCATGAGGGACTTCAGTCACCCTGACATCTGTTGGGAGAGCAATTCAGCAGTGCACAGACAATCCAGGAAGTTGTTGGAGAGTGGTGGGGACAACTTCCTGGTGCAAGTGCTGGAGGAACCAACTAGGGGCCGTGCTCCTCTTGACCTGCTGCTCACAAACAGAGAAGAATTGGTAGGGGATGTGGAAGTGGGTGGCAACCTGGGCAGCAGTGACAATGAGATGGTTTTGTTCAGGTTCCTGACAGAAGGAAGGAAAGAGAGTGGCAGAATACGGACCCTCAACTTCAGAAAAGCAGAGTTTGACTCCCTCAGGGAACTGATAGGCAGGATCCCCGGGGAGGGTAATATGAGGGGGAAAGGAGTCCAGGAGAGCAGACTGTATTTTAAAGAAGCCTTATAGAGGGCACAGGAACAAACCCTCCCGATGTGCAGAAAGAATAGTAAATATGGCAGGCGATAAGCTTGGCTTAACAGTGAAATCTTCGGTGAGCTTAAACACAAAAAAGGAAGCTTAGAATGGAAGAATCCCAGGCACTGCTACAAGCTGGGGCCTGATTGGCTAAGTGGCAGTTCTGCAGAAAAGGACCTGGGGATTACAGTGGACGAGAAGCTGGATATGAGTCAGCAGTGTGCCCTTGTTGCCAAGAAGGCTAACAGCATATTGGGCTGCATTAGTAGGAGCGTTGCCAGCAGATCGAGGGAAATGATTATTCCCCTCTATTTGGCACTGGTGAGGCCACATCTGGAGTATTGCGTCCATTTTTGGGCCCCCCACAGAAAGGATGTGGACAAATTGGAGAGAGTCCAGCAGAGGGCAACAAAAATGATTAGGGGTCTGGGGCACGACTTATGAGGAGAGGCTGAGGGAACTGGCCTTATTTAGTCTGCAGAAGAGAAGAGTGAAGGGGGATTTGATAGCAGCCTTCAACTACATGAAGGGGAGTTCCAAAGAGGATGGAGCTCACCTATCCTTAGTGGTGGCAGATGACAGAACAAGGAGCAATGGTCTCAAGTTGCAGTGGGGGAGGTCTAGGTTGGATAATAGGAAAACTATTTCACTAGGAGGGTGGTGAAGCACTGGAATGGGTTACCAAGGGAGGTGGTGGAATCTCCATCCTTAGAGTTTTTAAGGCCTGGCTTGACAAAGCCCTGGCTGGGATGATTTAGTTGGGGTTGGTCCTGCTGTGAGCAGGGGGTTGGACTAGATGACCTCCTGAGGTCTCTTCCAACCCTAATCTTCTATGGTTCAATGAATGGCTACACATATGTAGTTCGAAGCCAGTGAAAGTGGGCCAACTGGAACTTTGGAGCAGCTGTACGTAGTTTGCAGAGGAATGCACCAAGAATTTCTACGACAGCTGAAGAAAGGGAGTGAGTAAAATATTGCTGTTTTTTTGGGAGCTTTGAGATCAGACTGATGAGAAGCTAGGTGTCAATAGCTCTAAGGAAAAGGTTGGATGTAATAACCAGCTAATAATTCAGGAGTCCTATTACTGTCACTGTTAGAGATGGATCTGTAGTGTTCTGTTGGCCACATTGAATATGCATCTTTTCCCAACTGCTCACCACCTTCTGAGATAATGTTCACTCTAACATGAGAACACTGAGAATTGGGAAGTATATAAATACAAAGGAGGTGAAGGAACAGATATGCCACAGTTTATTCAACCATGTCATTAAGGGACCTGTCTTTCTTTTGGATTTACCGGATACTTTACATCCTTTCAGGGCAGTTGTTTTTATGTATAATCAGCTAATGTTATTTATTAGCCCTGACTCTGCAACTGGATCACATGGGATGGACTCTGGACCTGCACCCATGTGAGCCCTATTGCCTTCAACACTGGCACAGATCCAGTCGCAGGGTCAGAGCTTGTCTGAGCAATTTAATTCATCTGGCACCAGATAAGACAAAGAAGAAATCGGTATGAAATTTGAAACTGGATAGCTTTAATATTTTCATTGGGAAAAAAATTTGGCAACTGCTCCTGGAAGTGTCACAGTTCTATTAGCAACCCAAAGCTGTTTGTCTAAGAAGTGTACTAGTTAACAGGCTAGCAGTGGTCCAGTGGCATGACCTTTGTTAGCGTGCTGAAGTTGGATGTGATTGTTTTTGTGTACCTCAAATAAGGAAGATGGTTACTTTAGCACACTTGGCACATTCGCTAGTTAGGCCCCAATCCTGCAACGATTTAGTAATTCTGTTCATGCACTCTACTCTACACATGTGCTTAAGTATTTGCAGGATTAGGGCTTTAGCTCATCCTAATTTAGCTTAAGACTTCTTAAAGTCAGAAATTGAAAACATTAGGAAGTGTTTCTTGGAAAACATAAGCTCATCAAACAGACTATTCTGAAGAACCTGGTGTCACTAACATGAAAGAGGATTCTTCAGGAAAATTCTTGGAGTGAAGTTGGAATTTCAAAGAGCCTCTCCCATCCCTTCCCACCTCAAAACAGAATAAGCCCAACTGAGGGATAGGGGTTGCTCCTGAGCAGATTAGGATACTTCTCCCCACATGTTGAATCGCACGTCCCACATTCCATTCTGCTAGGGTTAACATTTGACCTCAGTAGAACTGGATGCATATTTAATGTGTCTTCAGTTGAACTCCTATTTCATAAAGATGATATAAAAGTACATCTCCAGCTACAATCCTGCTTCACTTACATCAATATGGTTTTAAAGTCTGAGTAGATATTATAGTATAAAACACAGTGCCTACTTTATCCAGATATGAGATTATAGTGAATAAGTGATCATGAACAATTTATAAGATGCATTTGGGTGCCTCTTGCTCATACCACCTACATGAGATTTGTTTTTTGATGCATACCCAAAATTCGAGCCTTGTTACATAGCTGCGACTGGTCAGGTAAGTTTCACGGTATTCTTTCTATCCTCTGATTGGATGAGCAATGTAAGCATTTCTGGGGCAAATATTTTTATTTGCAAATTTCAGACACACAGATAAACATGAATTTGAAATGCACTTTCAGAAAAAATTGGCATCAGTAAAAATGAATCACTGAGATGATCACAGAAACCAAACACAATAGGGTGTGGAACATCACAGGAGCCAATCCATTAAAAAAATTCAAACCAACAGGTGCAGGCATTTTAATTATCATGTCTCCAGAGGATGTACTATAGACGCAGTACCTATTCTATCTACGAGGGGCACAAAGCTGATAGAAGTCCCCTTTCAGGAAACCCCCAGCAAAAAGGCCTCTGGCAGGCGCTGGGCCTACTGCGCTGACTGCTCCATCCCTTGCGCCTGCAGAAGCCTCTAGTGTAGGTGGCATTGTAGGTGGCATTGTGGGCCATGTTGGAGCATAGGGCAGGAGGAGGCATGGCGGAGGCATTCTTATGACATTGTGGTTCCTCTGGCGCATCAAAGATCAGAGGGTGGCATGGTAACCAGCGTGCAAGTTAGGGCGGCATTATGCCATGGGCTGAGCCAGCTGTCAGCACCCTCAGGATACAGGAGGCTTAAGCTGCCTTCCCTCAGTCTTTGTGCCAGGCTCTGCACCAGCTCAGGATGAATCAGGCTCATTGTACCTACTTCAATAGTTTCAGACTCGTAATCCTATTTAAATTTTCATATGAAGGGTGGCTTCAGTTTCTGCAATTTGAAACATTAGAATCAGGGTAAGGAATCTTTAATCATAAAAGCTTCATTTCCATAATTTATGGTACCTGTATTTTAAGCTCTACCATAAAGTGGAGTGAATTGGGGGATGATAGTTCACAACAAGGAAAAGCGATCCATCAGGGAACTTGTTTACACTAAAACATTTTGACAGCTGCAGTAATTAAACCTGCTTCCCAGGTGCAAAATAGTGGCTTAAATGCCCCTCTGGCTACAATACTATCCACGTTTGTCTTTTTTTCCCTTAGTGTCTGTTGTGAAAACAAGATAATAGAAGGATAGCAAATACAGAGACAGCTGGACTGTCAGTTTAATAATTAAAGTACGTAATCAGAATTTTTAAAATGTAATTGTAACTGATTTTTCTATTGTAAGTTGTATGACAATGAAAAATTCTTTTGTGCCTTTTCTTGTGCTTGGAAAACAGTAAAAAGGAAATGTTAGATTCCAAGGCCAGAAGGTCATGACACCACATGCCCCCTCCCGTGTCACCTCTGGGGAGGATTGTAACCCAAGGCTGTGAATCTCCTTGTTGCCATCTGTCTCCAGTGTGAGGGAGTCTTGTGCCAGCTGAGTGTCAGCTCCCTAACACAACCAGCCTGTCAGCCACTCAAGCACTCTCCCATGAGCTATACCAGCCCTGCCAGTTAACAATAGATGCACCCCAGCTGCTGAGTCCCTTCAGTGTGTTCCTCTGTGGTATCCAACCCCTGATCACTGGATATGCACAGAAATCCCAGATCCTCTGTTTCCAAAGCAACAGTGTATTCCAGTTTACAAGTTTTACTTTAGACCACCACTCTTGTATCACACACAGCACTGGTTGGATTACAGTAAAGCAAAAGGAAATTTATTTAAGAAGGAATAGAGGTTCAAATAGAATGACAGAACCAAATGGTTACAATACAAAACAAAATCTTAAAATGCAAACTAAGACCTACACTTAAGAGTTCTCTTTCCTATCTAATGAAATAGATTCTCACCCCCCAAAGTGTAACACTTGTTAGCCCCAAGGAGCCAGGACCCAATCTTTCATGAAGCACCCCTGCTCATCAAGGTACATCCTCAGTGAATCCTCAGTGTCTTTTTTCCACTCTGTGATATACTGAATCAGTCTTTTGTCTTTATTCACAGACAGGACAATCCCCTCGCTGTCATTTTGTTCCTCACCTCCAAGTGGTTTTGATGTTTATAGTTTATCCTGGGTGGTTTTCCATTGACTTTTATGGGTTGTTGCAACAGTAGACAATTGAGAAAGTCATTATGTAATTGACTAGCCAGGGAATGGTGACATAGTTGACTAGCTAGGGAGAGGGTCACAATTCACTCTCACTTTAATGGGCCATCACTGAGACATATGATTCTCTGGTCACTCGCTTTCACTCCAAGACCACAGGGGCATATTTTTCAATATAGCTACAATATTCCTTAAATATGACCTGTACACACGTCTCATAATGTTTATGATTATCAGTGAGTTTCAAGTTTTGAGTCGAGACCTCATATGCTATCCTTTTTGGAGAAATACAGAGACAGTGGTCTATTAGGTGTAGTGAGTTTGTCAGGTCAGAGACAGAAGTTGCTTGTAATGAACCCTTTGCCAGTTGGCACCGATGCTGCCTCTGTGTCACAAGGACCTCAAGGCTACAGTGTTGTCCCTTGAAGTGTTCTTCACATCTATGTGCTTAAGATCATTCCAGTGAACTGTTTCCTCCAATGGATGAATGGAGAATTATCACTTTTTATAAATACAAGTAGCTATCTTGTAGTCTTCTCAACACTTAGTTCTTTGACTTAAATATCTATAATTAAAAAGCATTTTTCAAAATACCAAGGGACCTTAATTACTGTAAAATTAAATGTGTTATTGTCACTGTTCCTGCACAGTTTAAATGCAAATTCATGCAACCTACTAGAAGAAAGAATATCTGGGGAATGAAGTGGAAAAGCATTCTTCCTCTTTCATGCATTCTTCTTTATTGAAAAATAAGGGATTTCATAATTTTTGTCACTCATATCATTCATAATCACTGAAATAAAATTCCCAAGCCAGAAGAGAAGCCCCTGGGAACACATTAATCACTGGTATAAAATTAATGAGTTAGATGGTGTTTATACCAAAGATTAAGTTGGCCCCTGTGTTGGGAATCACAAAGGGCCTTTCCATAAGTTTTTATGCAGACATATGTTTTAGGGAACAATATCATATACCTTAAAGACAAATAATGAGCAAGTCTCTAGAGTTTCAGAGGTTTCATTCAGATAAGCATCCACATGTTTGGGAGCTTAGCTGGACCTTATCTGAAGCTTCTGAGTCTACCTAAGGGAATTCGGTACCAGCCATAATTACTGTATATTAACTTGTAGTGTGATACAGCATGGCTAGAAGGCAGCAGGAGAGTGATCTAGGAGAGATATGTAAGTCCCAGAATGAGGAGAAGCCTTATTCCCTGTAGAGGAAAGAGAGGTTTCTATAGATTAATTAAAAGCACCTGAAGCCAATTAGAGCAGCTGAAGTCAGTCACCTGATAAACCCCCCCCCTGCTTCAATCAGTTAAGTGAAGGAGTTGGAATAGAGTGCAGTTTGGAGGAGCTGAAGTAGAGGAGAATTTGGAGAAGTGCTGTGGCTGGCTAGAAGACCAAGACCCTAGGTAAAGAGACACTGGGCTTGTGGTGAGAAGGAGAAGGAGAAGGAAGCCCTACAAGCTGAAAAGCAGGAGAGGGAAGTAGCCCTGGGGAAGGAAGCACTAGTTCAAGTGGTTTACCACTATCCCTAGGGCCCCTGGGCTAGGACCTGGAGTAGAGGGTGGGCCTGGGTCCCTCCCTCTCCACTACCCTTCTCTGGGTTACTAATGGGACAGTAGATACCCTAGTTCAGGCGCAGTAAACTGTGCCCTGAACACCCCCCCCCCCCCGCCCCAAGAAGAGGATGTGTGGGACCCATTGTAATCGTACCGGCAATTTGCCACAGTAGCTATATTTTAATAAAATAGCCAGAGATGCTACCAAATTAAAAAGCAATTGAGAAGTAGGTACAAAAGCTTCTGGTGGATTTTTCACTCTTTTTCAGCTTTACAAATGTGTCCTAAACTAAAATGCTGTTTAGTTTCCTTATTACTGATACAATGGGGAAAAAAGTAGTCTGAGCTCCTGCAGGTAACCCTGTAGTCATTTAACTATTGATGCAGCCTGAGTGATCTTTGTGTAGGGGGGAGGTTCTAATTTATTTCCTCATCCCTGCCACCCCAAAGCGCCTACATGCAAAAGATTAATCTTACAGGCTAAAAGTTGAAAAGTTTTGGAAAGGGAAGTGTCAACTATAAATAGATAAATAAAACTTGCAGCCAGTTGAGTGCTTGTGTATTTCAGTGCACTATAGTATGAATCAATACACTAGTATTGTGACCCCTGTGAAACCCAGACAAAAATCTGTATATCTAGATGGGATTTATTTAGTAACAACCTTATACCTGCTATTGGTTATATGCCCTGTATTACAAAATTATATACACTGAGACATATTGACTAATACAGCAACCACAGGGCTTTCTTCACTGGAAATTGTTTTTCTGAAACACGGAAAAGTTTCATAACCCGTTTTTCACTGATGTGGGGGAATGAAAGCAGAACAAACACCAGCCTAAGTTAGGCTGCTAGGGGGCTGATCCAACTCTCTCTGAAATCAATGGGAGTCTTTTCATTGACTTTAATAGGTCTTGGATCAGATCCTAAGAAACATTATCCACTCCTATCCCAAAGTCTTTGGATGCTACTTTACACAAACACAGCACAATTAAGACTCCACAGGTTTCTTGGGTAAGAGGCCATCCAGAGTGCTGGCAAAGACAGGGTTAGACAATTGGAAACGGCTGTTGAGAGCTAATATAAAACTTACACAGAGGAAGAGATTTGCAGTGTACAAGAAGTTTTATTGGTCCTACAAAACCAGAGTACTATGCTACACATTCTTGAGCGCCATCTACTGGCACCTTATCTATTAACTATTTCAGTGTATACAGCTGGAGTGCCTCTGTAACCAGAAAACCAGTGAGCTACCCTCTGTAAAGTCATATATTGCAATAAGTGTGCCGTAACTCATCTTGCTTGATGGATTTTCATTTGTTGTTCTGGGTGCCTTGACTATTTAACTTCTGAACATTATAAAATTGAGGTTTGCTTCATCAGATGTTTGAAGTAAAAATCTTATGACTGACACTTTGGGGGTGTGTGTGAAATGTCACCCCATTTTTCTTAAATTGTATATAAGAAATTTGGCATTATTTGTTCTATGATTGACATCAGGAATTATTCGTACCATAAAAGAAAGTTTAACGTAGGAGAGAAATTTCCTCCTTCCTTTTGATAGGAGGACAGAGGGTATAGGGTACAGCTGGTGCCCAATACGATGCAGAGCAGCTGAATGAAAAACACAAGAATTTTTCTGATCACCAAGAGTGAGGGAATGTATCCATTCTGTATCAGCCTCTACAGTTGCTAGCCCATGGGAGGGTCTTCCATACCATGCAGCCACAGAGAGAGAGAGACAGACCAAAATTGGCCCATTCAAAGGGAAAGGCCACAGACTCCAGTCGCCCTGATTGGCAGTAGGGTTTATAGGAAAAATGGATCTTCTCAGTGCATCTCCAGATGTACTGAGTTGGACAGGTTCTAATCTTTCTAATGCCCATCAGAGAATACACATAAAGGTGTCAAATTTTCCCAAATCACTTCTTTCTTGCTGAATAACCTTTTATGAATTTCAGCCAGGGAGGTGAAGGAGATCGCATACAGCAGAGACTACTTCCTTTGTCCCATAAATAGCAGTGAACACGAGGCAGTGAGCCCATGGTTCCTATCAACCTGAATTTTGCAATACCTTTATCACCTAAGCAGCTTCTGAGAGAACTTTATAATATTAAAAATTAAACTGGAAAAGGAACCCCTATAAATATATTTTAAAATGGCACATTGTCTTAATTTTTTACAGCTACATTTTAAAATATTGGGTGTACAAACAGACTGTCACATAGCTAGTGCATAAAAACATTGTCCTTCTGCGTCTGTGCTACAGAGATTTGTTTATATAAATCACCCTTAATAATCCTCTCTTTGATTGCATTTTCTTCTTTCTTTTTTGACATGGCATTGCTCATGTGTTTTCAAGAGCTAGTCCCAATTAAAGGTACCGGCTCTTAAAAATGAGATGCCAACATTTCTCTCCCTTTAGTGAACAGCTCCAGTTCACCTTGTGACTGGCTGTCCTAAAATATGTCCCTAAAATGCCAGGTTAGATCCTTGGAGACAATCAGTAATGCAATTCTCAGTTGTGTGCTAAAACCCAGTGTGAGTGCACCTTATTTTTGTTGTTTGCAATGATGTGATATCTGAGCTATTTGTTTTATGTGCCCGAAGATAAAATTAGTGGATATAATGTGAATAGATCACTCATTTGTGGAAATATTTACAGTGGTTCTTTCAGAGAATCATTCAGTTCAAAATACTAGTTAGCAAAGGATGGATATTGATGGACTGCTTTGGATACTATCTTGTGTAAAATGTTTCCATGCCGAGCTGTTAAAACCTGTAACAAGCTTATATTTTAAAATGTACTCTATTGTTTACATATTAGTACAGTAACTGATTCATAGAATGCACACAGTCAAGGATCCATCATTTCAAAATTCTATGACCAGGTCACAAATATAATGTACCCAAAAATAGCGTGAATGAATTAATTGTAAACCAAGGCCCTGGCCCTTAAGTACTGATGTGTGAGCGTAATTACACTCAGGATATGTCTTCACTGTAAGAAATCCGGTCAGCTGATTTAGGCTCAGGGGTCCTGAGCTGCTGGCTATAAAATTGCAGTGTAGACATTCGGGCTTGGACTGGAGCCTGGGCTTTGAGACCCCATGAGGTGTAAGGTCTCAGAGCTTGGGCTCCAGCCTGAGCCTGAATGCCTACGCTACTATTTTTAGCTCTGCAGCCCAAACCCTGCGAGCCTGAGTCAGCTGACCTGGGCTCTGAGACTCAGTGCTGTGGCTTTTTTATTTCAGCGTAGACATACCCTCAGATGAGTAGGCTCATTGAATTCAGTGGGACTTTATGCAGCTGCAGGGAGCCTAGCCTTATTGGGTTCTACAACCTGATTTGGGGCCTCTGACTGAGATTCCCAAGAGTAGGTAGTGATTTTGGGTGTCCAGTATGAGATACCTTAAAGGGGGTTGTTGTTCAAAAAGTGCTGAACACCCGTCCTCAGAATATGAGGCCTTTTAAGGTGTCAGGTTGGGCACCCAAAAATCACTAGTCACTTTTGAAAATCTTGAACTGGCACCACCCCAGCACAAATATTAATACTAGTTTGAGGCTTTCCCACCTATTTTGAATACATAATTGTTCATTCACATAGACCTTTCTCTCTGAGGATTCCATAGATCATTTGGACCCTTTCCCACCTCCTTCCCCATTCACCCAGATGCCCCATTTTCCTTTCAGGAACACTTAATGGTCCAACCATCCCTTTTTTATTTTTTTAACTTAAAATATACTAAATTTGGAATATAGAGCTGTTCCTGTTTACCAAGGACAGTGGCCAAAAGGGTGATGAAATGCTTCTGATATGGGAGTGTGGCACTTTTCAGGGAGTGGGCCTTTTAAAATAGTCCTTGCATAATGACAGGTTTCAGAGGAACAGCCGTGTTAGTCTGTATTCGCAAAAAGAAAAGGAGTACTTGTGGCACCTTAGAGACTAACCAATTTATTTGAGCATGAGCTTTCGTGAGCTACACGAAAGCTCATGCTCAAATAAATTGGTTAGTCTCTAAGGTGCCACAAGTACTCCTTTTCTTTTTAAAATAGTCCCTTATTCTCCTCCAGCCTCTTGCTTTCCTACCCCCATGCACAACAAAATGGATTGTTTGCCTATCCATCCACAACCTCCCAGGGTTGCCTCTTATTATCTTTGTCACACCATTAACTTTCCCACACCCATTTCACATAATGGGTGCATGGGTTTATGGATTTATTCCAGTTATGATGACCCCAGTGCAGGTTTATCCAACCCCAAGCATTTAAAAATCATGAGTCAGTTACACATCCCCACCCCACCCCCCGCACACACACTCTCGCCGTGAAATTGGCTTTAAAAAACTGGAGACCACAAGTAATAAATCACACAGGTCTGCCTTCTGATTTTTCTGTGTATACAACCAGCTTTCTGCCCACATTTCTCTCTCTCCCCCCCACTCCCCGTTTGTGTGAGATTTATTTCAGGTTGAAGAAGAGTTGTTGTTTTTTTACCCATGAAAGCTTATGCCCAAATAAATCTGTTAGTCTTTAAGGTGACAGCAGACTCCTTATTGTTTTTATTTCAGGTTGAAAATTCAATCAAAACGCAGGCCCCATACTCCTCTTGGGCTGCACTTATTCTCTTTTGATTCCAAGGGAAGGAGAAACCTTCTGTTCCTCTCCACCAGTGCTTCCCCTTCCAGTCTCCCTGTCCCTGTCACAGTCTCCCATCCCTCATCCTCCCCCCTTCTATTCTCCTGAAGGTTAGCTCATCCCGTCAGTTAACAGAAATCATATCATGTGACAGAGAGGGAACCAAGGAGCACTCACTGTGAGCAGTTTGTGAAAGCCCTCAAACCCTAACATGTTCATTCAAATGTTTGAACAATTACAAACAATGAAAAAAATCATAAAAAAATATGATTAGTGACAATTTGCAAAGAGGGAGGGTTCAAAACCAAGGATAAATTCTTCACTTTGAATATCTCTTGGAAGGGTACAGCTACAAATACTGTACCTAATGCAATGCATTTATCTTCTGTAGAAGTGATCTGTTAATTCTCATTCATAGCATATACTAATTTGAAGCACTAACATAGAATAATAACACTTTCAGTTATTAAAATCTAACTGGACACAAGTGTCTTAACAATGGCATCATAACATGGTACTGGCACAGAGCAGACTGAAGCCATTTCTGATTCACTCCACATCAAATACAATATTTTTTGTTGTCTCTTCATTTAGATGAAGTTCAGATAAAATAAACAAACCCACTAGTCAATATCATGAATTACTAGTGGAGAAGGACCGAAGCCAAAATCGCCACCTAGCACTGGGAGTGAACAGGTTGAAAATTTGGATCCATGTTTTGCAGTTGAGGTCCACCTCAATTAACAAAGTCCAGTTTTCAGTGAGGAGTTAAGATTTTGTCATTCATGTTGTGTGATTCTTCACACAATAGTCGCCTACAGAATAGAATGGGCATCATGATGCTTTTGACTCGTGGAGAGTTGAGGTCCTAACTGGCAAAAGGGTAAAATAAAAGAAACAAATAGATTCAATGAAATCTACTGGGTAGGTATAGTGTTCAGGTATATGAGTGTGGATGACTTCAGATGAAGCAAGGATAGAGTGGACTACATTTAATTTTAACACCACTCAGACCAAAATATTTTAGCCCGTAGAATGCTTGCTTTGCAAACACTATGATAATACTGCTGAAAAATCCCTTTGGTATTCAAAGCAGATATCTAATGAAAAAGAAATAAAAGTGATAGGCTATTGGCTGAAAAGATTAAAGGGATTCAAGAGTAATGTATTATTCCACCAATTAAGAACGATCAGGAATGTGTGCTACTTTTGCTGCTTATTTTAAGAACCTCCATATCTCAGATGCTTCAAGCTCTGAAGTTATTCAAAAATATCTGGAAGTAGCAGGCTTGCCAAAGATAAGGGAAATTGACAAAGAAACTTTAGATAAAGAAACAACAGAAGAAGAAATCCTAGAGGCAATAGCAAGTATGAGAAGTGGTAAAACTGTTGAACCTGATGGTTTTCCAGCTGAATTTTACAAGGTATCAGTGGACCCTTTGAGAGGTACCTTCAGTGCCACGCTGTTAGGGGAAGAACTTCCACAAACTATGAAAGTCGCTACTACTGTTGTTCTCCTGAAGCTGGGAAAGACCTAACCTTATGCAGTTCCTATAAGCCTATATCTCTGTTGAATCATGACATAAAGATTTTAGCAAAAATATGAGTGAGCCAATTGCAAAAGTCCATGCTCTCAGCTTATGTAAATACAGATCAAAGTAGATTAATTAAAGATAGACAAGTGTCAGGCTATATTTGGAAAGTACTTGGAATTAGCCACAATTCCAGATTAAAAAAAAATCAACTTCTCTTGTTCTCACTAGACACAGAGAAAGCCTTTGGTAGACTAGAATGGAACTTTCAGTTTCAAGTCCCATCCCTCTATTTTAGTTAAATAGAGAATTGCTCTTTACACTAGCCCAAAAGTAGCTGTGTAAATTAACGTGGTTAAATCCCCCCTATTTGAATTACACTGAGGGACTAGGCAGAGATGTCCATTGTCACCTTTATTTTTTTTGCACCAGCCATGGAGCCTTTTGCACAGAGGATAAGGAACAGTGGATCCATCACAAGAATAAAATTTGTGGGAACACATCAGAAAAAAGCATTCTATGCAGACAATGTATTATTTTTATCTAAATCAAATATTTCCCTAAAGAAATCCAGGACTTTGGGAAAGTGTCCGGATTTAAAGTAAATTGTGAAAAGTTAGCTATAAATTTTCCAAACTCTGAAAAGTCATTCCTCCAGAAAACATTTGGGTTCAACTGGGCAACAAATTCTATAAGATACCTGGGAATTCAAATCTCAAACAACCTAGAAAAGCTCTCTGGTTTAAATGTCAAACCACTACTTCAGCAAATGAAAAAGACCTGTAGTGCTGGGGGAAAATGCAATGTCTTAGTAGAGAAAATAGACTCGGTCAAAATGAAAATTCTGCCAATGCTCTTTCTTATTTCACAATCATTCTGTGATTATCCCAGAAAACCCCTAGCATGAACACAGAAGCTGCTGTTAGAAATTATATGGAATTAGAAAAGACCAAGAGTGAGAGCAAATACTTTGTACAGACCCATTAAACAGGGGTGGACTAACTTCCAGATATTCTATGGTACTATCATGCCAACCAGCTCAAAGCAGCAGTGGTAGATGGGGGACCAAACACTGGATCTTTATTGAACAAGAAAACCATGGCAGTGTAAACAGTGCTAGGCTGCCATAGATTAATAAAAAATCAGGCCTGCCAGAAACGTGTACACATTCTTTCGCAAAGGCTGCTCTGTGGGTTTGGGATAGAATTAGAGATGAAATCAGTTCTTTTGTCTCACTGATGACAGCCATTGCAAATAACCCAGGTCTTAACCTAAATTGTGAACCAGAGAGTTTCAAAGATTAGGAGAGCCTTGGAATATACATGGTTGGCCAGATATTCAGTAAAGCAATGTTGTTTTTCTTATTTAGAGATCAAAACTAACTTTAATTGGCCTGCTCTCACCGAATACCAGTACTTTCAAGTCAGGCACATGTTTCTCAACTTCTGTGTGTAAAACAGGTTAATTTTAATAGAAGCGACGGTGTCTGGTCAATTAAGAAACAGAAAAAGTTAACTAACTTGCCTCGATCTTTGCAGGCAGTTTTCTTAACACAAAAGTGCCCATGTATGACATACAGGGAAGAGGATGTGGATAAACAAATGGGTTCTTATCTGGAAAAGAGGACCGGCAACCTCAGTCTATAGCACAATAAAAGAAATTTTCTTTAAGATACTGTCTCAATGGTACCTCATACCAGTGAGGCTAAAAATTAAATAGAGACTGAATGGGAATAAATGTTGGAGAAATTGTGGCGAAAGAGGAGATTTGATGCGTACATAGTGGACATGTCCAGTCATTAGAGAGTATTGGGATGTAACCAAATATCACAAATTATTGGATACTTATTACCAAAGGATATTTTGGCAATCCTCCTAGGGCCTCCTGGTGGAAATGGTCACACAAAAGGAAACGAAGAATGAATCTCTCACTAGCTAGTAACTGCTTGGCTAGTGGTAGGCTCTCATTGGAAAAAGGAAAAATACTTCAACCACTGAGGGATGGTTCAAAAAATATGGGAAGTTGTGTTTATGGAAAAATTAACACAGCAATTATGTACCCAGCAAAATAGACACAGGACCCATAGATACTTAGATATTTGGTTACCTTTTATTAGGTACTCAGACAAAACTGCATTCACCTGCCCCCCCCAAAAAAAAGAAAACCCCACACACCTATCCAATTTTTTTTTAAATGTTAACATTTGATAGACATACCTGGTCAGTTAAATACGTGCACATAGAGATTTCACTCAGTTGAATAAAATCATTAGAAAAGACACAGGTATTGTAATGATGCTCACTCTGTAATATGGTGTCACCCTCTTAAGCAGAAAGATCTGACTATATTGCATCATGTCTCTTTAAACAAAAGCTAACTGTTGTGATTGTTTTGTTTCTGATATTTACAGGGCAAGGATTTGTAAACTTATTAAAACTTCCTAAATAAATAGTGTTAAACATATATAGCAATGGTGTATTTCCAGCACTTCCATTATTAACACCTAAAGCACTGTGGCAAAAGTGTGGAAAAAATACAAACCTAATTACTGTACCGAACTATCTGAGATGAGAAGCCACAAATGAGGTTTACAGCCACCAATCTGTGTTAGCTGTTGATGAGGACAATAGATGCCTATGCACTTGGGCTTTTAGCAGCAAATTCTTGAGCTCTTGTGTTTAAAGATAGCCTGCAATGAAAATGAAATGGACTGGTGCCCTTTTGTGTGTTTATGATGTGTATATAAAAGGTGTAGGGTGAGGGCTCCCCCCCCCCCTTTTTTTTTTTTTTTTTTTAGTTTAGAAATTGAGGTGGTCTAGGCTGATGACAGGAGAGCTAGTGAAATGGTGACAGTCCAAGGGGCAAGAGACAGAACTGAACAATTGGGACGGCAGGATTTTTAGTCCCACCATTTAAAACTTTGTTTTTGATACCCCAACATTTCAGGCTCTCATCATGGATCAGGAAAAGAAGCAGAAAGGGCATGAGCATTTGTTTAAAAAAAAAAATCCTTCGTGGGTCCCCTTTAAGAGAGAGTGTAATTAAACTCCTGTGCTGCGAAGCAGCTATAAATACACTTGCCCCATCCCAAGAGAAACCCAGACACTTTGGTTCCCGGATCCAGTTGGGTTCCGATAAATAATTGATTCAGGTGACCGAGTTGGTGATTTATAAACATCACTGGGTATGTGGTTATGCTGACAAGGATTTAGTATGCCTTTAAAGAAGTTCAAACAGGATCCCTGAACAGGGGATGATTACTTTGGCCCTGGCATAAATTAGAGCACCATTTCAAGTTGGTGGCCCCTTATTTGAAGTAAAAATTTTTTTATAACCCTCACTTTACATTCAATGTAAAAGTGAGACTAGGACAATATCAATGATAACAATGATAAGCTTATATAATTTATGTTGATGCATATTTCGAGAGGTTGGCAGAAAATATTTGATCTTGAAGGGTAAGGATGTACAGGGAGTAGGGGAAGCAAGATTTTCTTTGATTAGATTGTAATAAAATTTTCAATATCTCGTGATCCTCCCCTCCGATTGCCTTTTGTGACCCACCAGTTGAGAAACGCTGAATTAGCGCAACGACAGGGTGGGAAGGATATTGGTTAGAAGTACAGGTGTCTAAGGATCATAATGCCCTGCTGTAGTATGGCACAGGGTCTTGGAGTGCTTGTGAAAATCCAAGTGCACCTTTATAGCCCTTGGGCCTTTTAAAACGGGTAGCTGTAGTCACAGGCACATGACTAGGAGCAAGCATGAATATAAGGCTTCTTGTCTCTTCAGCAAGGGTAGCAGATAGGAGAGATCCAAGAGCAGGGAAACCCTGGTGTGTGTGTGCAGGGGGTTCCTTAGTATCCAGGGCTCCCCTTGGAAAAGGTGTCCTCCCACCTGGCTGAAGCTGAAATGGCCTCGGGTAGTTTGAGTTGATTTGTTGTGGGTTTGGGTTTGTGTTTTGGAAATAAAGCAAGCCCACATGAAAGGGGGTGTGAAAAGAGCTGTTGCTGGGACTTTATTCTCCTGTCCCTGCCTCATGAGTCTGTACACTGCCTCTGTTAGGGCCCATATACCCACATTTAATGGCTATCCCCAGGAGTTCCCTTGCTTGGCTGGATTTTCAGTGGTTTTGAAAGGGAGAGTGAATGTAACTTATAATTCACAATCCCTGCTGTGCTCTTCTCTCCTCCAAGTGGCTTGAATGTGGTCCAATCTGTGTGCAATTTCCCCAGTTTCAGTAATAAAATACATCTTGTGGCTTTTGCTAGATTGAGCCATCTGATGTGCAGCCCCGCTTTCCTCCAGCTCAGACAATCAGTTGGTGCCCTTGCACATAAGCAATAGTAGAGTGTTTTTTAATTTACACTGCTCAATAAATGATAGAAACCAACTCTTGTAAGTTTTTCCAGGCTCTGTGTGATGTTGCCGGGTCTGCAAATAATTTACATTCTAGTAAAAATGCACAGATCTGTCCTCCAGATTTTTGCCCAGGTTTCCAGAGTGTTCATAGACAATAAAGCAGGAGTGTACATGCAGGAGAAGGGAGTAATGTGGCTATGATTCTAACATAGAAATTAGAAATACAGTCCTGCTCAGCAGTTTAATACAATATATTTGCATTCATTCTGGAGTTAGGGAACAGGAGATCTATTTGTTGAAGGAAGTTATCCATTGAAGAGTGATCAGGGAAACTTGCTGCCTCTTACAGACAGTGTAGTTGTAGCTGTGTTGGTCAGGAGGATATTAGAGAGACAAGGTGGGTGAGGTAATATTTTTTTATTGGACCAAATTTCTAATGATAAGAGAAACCCAGTTTTCAAGCTACACAGAGCTGAAGAAGAGCTCTCTGTCACTCAAAAGCATGTCTTTCTCACCATCAGAAGTCAGTCCAGTAAAAGATATTACCTCACCCACCTTGTCTGCCTGTTATAGAGACACTTGGACAGTCAGAATGTAATTTTTACTGATGGGACTGAACTAGGTTGCTAACTTTCGACTCGCACAAAACTGAATACCTTTGCCCCGCCCCCTTTCCTGCTCTCCTTCGAGGCCCCGCCCTTGCTCACTCCATTCCCCACCCCCACCCCCATAGCTCACTCTCCCCACCCTAACTCACTAGCTCATTTTCTCCAGGCTGGTTCAGGGGGTTGGGGTTCAGGAGGGGGTGAGGGCTCTGGCTGGGGGTGAGGGCTTTGGGATGGGGCCAGAAATGAGTGGTTCAGGGTGTGGGAGGGGGTTCCGGGCTGGAGCAGGAGGGTGGTGTGAGGGCTCCGGCTGGGGGTGCAGGCTCTGGGGTCAGGCTGGGGATGAGGGGTTTGGTGTGCAGGAGTGTGCTCCGGGCTGGGATTGAGGGGTTTGCAGGGCAGGATGGGGATCAGGGCTGGGGCAGGGGATTGGGATGCGGGGGGGGCGGGGGGGGGATGCAGGTTCCAGGCGATGCTTAGCTCAAGCAGCTTCCGGAAGCAGCAGCATGTCCCCACTCCATCTCCTACGTGGAGGTGTGGCCAGGTGGCTCTGTGTGCTGCCCCACTGGCCACAGTTCCCCGCTGATGGGAGCTGCAGAGCCAGCACTTGGGGTGGGGGCAGCGTGCGGAACCCCCTGGCTGCCCCTATGCATAGGAGCTGGAGGGGGGAACATGCCACTGCTTCTGGGAGCCATGTGGCAGGTAGGGAGCCTGCCTTAATCTTGCTGCGCTGCCGACTGGACTTTTAATGGCCTGGTTGGTGGTGCTGACCAGAGCCACTAGGATCTCTCTTCAACTGGGCATTCCAGTCAAAAATGGGACACTTGGCAACCCTAGGCTGAACCCTACAGCTGTATGTATGGAATGTCTCAAGAATCAAGGTCTGGAAATGTACTCTATAAAGTTGAGAGTTTACTTGCTTAACTTTATAGAAATGATAGAAGATTTCCCTCCAAGTTCTCCATTAGCTATCTTTGTGCTTTTCTATTCAGGGGCCTGGCCAGCTTCTGGCAGAAATTAAAGCAGCTTCAGGATTGCTCTAACTAATGCACTAGCTGCAGTGGGCCCTCCACTAGCTGATCATAGCAACTACAGAAAGGATGGAAACTGTTTAAGTACTCATGAGAGGAGGCCCTGGCCTGAGAGATGTCTGCAGAGGGAAGAATGGATAGCAGGCAGCGTTTGAGCTGGAGCTGGGGCCTGGAGAGCTGAGTCTGCAGGCCTCCGAGCTAGACAGGGACACACTCTCCCTGTTGTTGGCAGGGGGCCAGCAGTAGGAGTACACAGGGCTGCAGCCTGCAGGCAAGAAGCTGATGTGTGGAGTCACAAGGCTCTTATCTTTTTATCCCTGTCCCAGACTTCCCTCAATGACTGGGTTAGGAACAATTGTTTAAGCTGTGCCTCGGGTATTTGCACCATTTATTTCTGGCAGTCCTAGTAAAGACCCTGTTGAGCCTTGCACTTAAAGCATCTACAGAGCTTGCCTGTGAGCTCATGGTACACTCACCGTACTACCAGGCATGTAGGGACAGGTGTACCCCATCAATCAAAGTGTTATTTAGGGCACAGCAACACTTCATAGCTGAGATCTCCTTTGTCCCAAGAACATCTAATCGAGCCAACTAAATTGGCTTGTCCTCCATGTAGCCAAGTTAGAATAGTAATGCACAAACATGCTCTAGTACCATCTAGTGATCTCCAGAGCAACCCAAATAATCATACTTTCCCTCCATGATAAAATAGATGCTTCTCTTTCATCTACCAGTGCCTGGATCTGTTGACCTCCTGGGTATGTTTGTGAAGTTGATCATTTTTCAAAAGCTTTTGGGAAAATATGGGTTTCTGGGTTGGGTGCTGTGGACACTGAGTTAGTTAGACCTGTACAGTTTGGTGGGCTGGTTTATTATTTTTGTTGCACATTCTGGTGATTGATGACCTAATTACTGATACCTGAAGTATGTTGTTGTCTGTGACATTTTGGAAGTTATTGTGCACGTGTATGTAATGTAAGGAGTCTAGAGATTGGAATAAGCACTGCAAATAGAAGTGTGTGTGTATAGTGCTTTGGCTTGGCTTCCTTCCATTTTCTTGCTCATTCCTTTACTCTGTGTGTTCTACTCTTGTTCTCTTGGCTTTTTTTTCTTACGGTTGAATTGTCCTGTTTATCTCAGTTGAGCACTCCTCATGCAACGTATTCTTCCCTTTCTTCCTCTTAGAGTGAATTTCCTTTCCTGTCTGCCCCTTCTGCTCTCCCCATCAGATCCTTCTTAAATAATTAGGCTAGAGTTGCTCTTCCCTCTTTCCAGGCCAAAGTCCTAGTCCTGTCTTTCTGAAACCCCTTCTCATAGTACCCCTTCCCATCCAAACCTGCCAGGACTCATATCTTCACTTCATGAACATCAAATGGATGTGGATGAGAATCTGAACATCAAATTGAAAACTATGTTGATCCACGAAATTGTGTGTGTTAGGGTTGGAATGGGGAGGTTGCTGGGAAAGCCCTTGATTTACATTCGCTACGTTGCATCTGTCTAAAAGGGGCATATAGATTTTTTTTTTTTCCCCTCCATGTGAATGTGCATCCTGGGCCAGATTCACTTGTATGTATTGACTGCATTACAGTTATAAACTCAGCCGGTAGTGAATCTGGCTCCAGTATCTGCAGTGGGTTAATGTATGGTAAGCAGAATGTTTGGAGAATAATGGGAATGACATGTAAATCTAATAAACAGTGTTTATTTTGTGAAAGGAGAATGACACTGAGTTGCAACAGACAATAACCCTGAAAAAGCTGAAATTGGAAGAACCAGATGACTGGCCCTCCACTCATTGTATGCTCATAGAACTTCTCAGTCCAGAGAGCTACCTGTACTTGTGAAGCTGTCTGTACAGTGGGGGGCTAAGCCAGATGCTGCTGTCCTTACTCAGTGGAATCTGTCCATTTCATGACACTCCTGTGGCCTTTAAGACATCAGTGATCGGGGCTAGAATATCACCATGCATAGAACTGGTATTTCTTAGGCATTTGCCACCGTCAACCAATAACCAGCACAAGCAAATGAAGAAAAATGGGAGGGGAGCAGAGCAACCTAGCCTGACTGGAAGCAAGCTGGAGACTTCAGTAACGGTGATTTGTTTGCTGTGGAAGAAAATTGGTTGGCAAAAGTGCTTGATCTACAAGAGCAAATCTTTAAAAAGCCTTTTTAATTGCATGTTCTAGCAAACAAGGTACTTTCATCTCATCCTTCTTTTACCAGCTTCCACTCACAAGGTCCTAATTAATACAGACTAGAAATAGCACACATGCGATTCTAAATATGTGCATGTCCCTGAAATAAAATCATCAACATTTAGCTACAAAATAAACAAACCACCCAAACCATGTATTCTTAAATGGAGATTATAAACAAAGGGCGAAACCCTCGCCCCACTGAAGTCGATGACAAAATTCCCATTGACTTCAGTGGGGCCAGGATTTCATCCCAAGGCTCTGACTGTAAAGAGCTGCTTGTGAGCAGACCTTTGTACCAGTTCGGAAACATATGTAACCAGAAGTCCAGATAAACTCTAGCAGCCTAATGCTGCAGATGGCAGTGGGGCTCTGCGTGGGGAAGGCGAAGGGCTGCACACAGCTCTGCTCACTGCAAGTGAAATCCATTCTGAATTCTCTCTTTATTAAAATGCCCTTTGCTCTCTCTCCACTGTAAGGATATTCTAGAGCACCAAGGGGGTTCTGCTATGGCAATCTGTTTCCAATCTGGCACATCTAAAATTCAAACATTTAAAATAGGTTTTTTTATGAAAATTTCTCATCTGCTTGAATATTTTAGAAGTATACATTTAGGGATTGTGAAAGGGTGCAGAAGTTTATATCAAGGCCAGCATTCAGGGGAATAATTTTCCACTTAGTCCAGCCTCCGGAGAGCATTGGGCTGTCAGACTTAATCAGGGCCCCTGATTACAGAAAGGCCTCTACTTGGCCTCCTTCTTGATCTACATTATTAAACAACTGTCAGTCAAGTTGCCTTTTCAAATGACTCCCTGTTAAGTGCAGAAAGAGGAGGTTGTCAGTAAGGCAGATAATAGAAACAGTGAGATGATAATGCTGAAACCAAAAGTGAGATTGTTTTGCTTTAGGTGGATTGGACCTTTCTTTTTCTGTGAATTTTTTAAAAAGTTAATTATTTTTGGAGGAGTAGGTAGGTATGGTGCTTCTGGAAAATTTTGCAGTACTCCTTCCCAGGCAGTCGTCTCCCATTTTGTATTTGTGTAACTGATTGTTTCTTCCTAAGTGGAGTACTTGGCATTTGTCCTTATTGAATTTAATCCTATTTACTTCAGACCATTTCGCCAGTGCGTCCAGATCATTTTGAATTTTAATCCTGTGCTCCATAGCACTTGTAACCCTTTCCAGTGTGGTATTGTCCACAGATTTTATAAGTATATACCATTATCTAAATCATTGATGAAGATATTGAATGGAACCGGACCCAGAACTGATCCCTGTGGGACCCCTCTCGATATGCCCTTCCAGCTTGACCGTGAACCTCTGATAACTATTCTGTTGGAACAGTTTTCCAACCATTTTGCACCCACCTTACAGTAGCTCCGTCTAGGTTGTATTTCCCTTCTCTCTTTATAAGAAGGTCATAGGAGACATCAAAAGCCTTACTAAAGTAAAGATATACCACATCTACCACTTCCCCCCCTATCCACAAGGCTTGTTACCCTGTCAAAGAAAGCTATTAGGTTGGTTATACATGATTTGTTCTTGACAAATCCATGCTGACGGTTACTTATCACCTCGTTATCTTCTAGGTGTTTGCAAATTGATTATTTGCTCCATTATCTTTCTGGGTACTGAAGTTAGGCTGACTGATTTGTAATTCCCTAGGTGGTGGTGGTTCCCTTTTTATAAATTGGCACTATATTTTTCTCTCACCTGTCTTCCATGAGTTTTCAAAGATAATCACTAATGGCTCATACCATTCCTTAGAATCATGAACTCTACCATTTCATGATCACTTTCACCCAAGCTGCCTTCCCTTTTCAGATTCTCAGCCAGTTTCTCCCTATTTGTCAAAATCATATCTAGAATAACCTCTCCCCTAGTAGCTTTCTCCACCTTCTGAAATAAAGCATAGTCTCCAATACATTCCAAGAACTTGTTGGATAATCTGTGCCCTGCTGTGTTATTTTTCCGAACAGATGTCTAGGTAGCTGAAGTCCCCCATCACCACCAAGTCCTGTGCTTTGCATGATTTTGTTAGTTGTTTAAAACAGACTCTTCCACCTCTTCTTCCTAGTTATGTGGTCTGTAGTAGACCCCTACCAGAGCATCACTCGTTTTTTTTTTTACCCCTTTATGCTTATCAGAAACTTTCAATAAGTCTGTCTCCTATTGCCATCTCAACCTCAGTCCAAGTGTACACACTTTTAATATATAAGGCAACACCTCCTCTCTTTTTGTCCCTGTCTGTCCTTCCTGAGCAAGCTGTACCCTTATATACCAATATTCCAGTCATGCGTATTTCCCCACCAAGCTGTGATGCCAACTGTGTTATAGTTGTGTTTATTAACTAGGATTTCAAGTTCTTTCTGCTTATTCCCCATGCTTCTTGCAATAGTATACAGACATCTAAGATACTGCTTTGATTTCCCCCCTATGTTCTCTCTTGGCTTTCCCTTATCCCTGCTCCCACGCTCCCCCCAGATTCCAACCCTTTTCCCACTGCAACGTCCTGGTTTAACATCTCAACCATATTTTAACTAGAAATTATCTAAATCAGCTTGAAAAATAAATCTATTTCTGTGATCATGATGGTGTTTGGAACTCTACACAGATGTTCTGATTCTGCAAACTTAAATGAGAGTAGTCCATATTCACACAAGCAGTCTCACTGCATTCAGCTACATAAAGATTTACAAGAGGAGACCCATACTATAGGCTGGTAGTTGTGTATTCCTGAACTCTTTACTATTGCTGGACGAGACTGTCCAACCTCACCATGCGGTCATTGTGCAAGAGTCTACCTTTGTTTTCTGCTTGTAAAATTTAAATTTCTGTCTATTAAACAATCAAAAATGTCTGTGCTTAGACATAAAATTGAAAAGAATGAGAACACTTTAAGATATTAATGTGTTTAAAGTTGTTATGGAACGTCATTGGGAAACAAATCACCACATTAAATGTTTTGAAATGGACCATTTATAGCCAACCTGTTGAGGAAGTTGCAATATAAAGTTTGGAGTATGGCTTATTGCAGCTTTCTGGGCATTTCATTTATTTTTTAATAAAAAATTTGAGGTCCTGACTAACAGTGATTGTTAAAGATGCCCTAGCACTTTTATGCAAAATAAGTTTGGTTACTTAGCTATCTAGCCAAATTTCATTTTGGATTATTCTGGCTTTTGAAAATTGAGTGTCATGGACTCTTTTGCCAAGTCTTAATAGCCCATGTATCTTCTTTGGCAGCGTCTGTCAGTGCAGTAATGTTTGTGTGCCAGGCAGGACAGGATGTCATTATTTCCGAAAGCGTTTCTTAACTCAGTCTGTCTTCACGTACACTAAGGCTACATCTACCTTATGAGCGAAAGGTGTGATTCCCAGCTTGTGTAGAAATGCTCTGAAATAGTATGCTAAAAATATTAGTGTGGGTTTGCATGGGGGATGGCTAGCCCATGCTTTCCTACTTGAGCCCGGTGGGTACATACTTGGGGCAGCTAGCCCATGCTGCTGCTGCTGCCCATGCTACCCCGGCTATGCTACTATTTTTAGCATGCTAGCTCAGATGAGCACTAGCATTAGTATGTGTACATAGCTCGTAGCATAGATGTACACAGACAGCTATATCTTAGGGCAGTGATACTTAGATTGAGGCTCACAAGCCACAAGTGGCTCTTTAATGCGTCTCCTGTAGCTTTTTTGCGGTTTTAATGATATTAATAATTAAATCACACAATGTTTTAACATAGTAAAAGTATCCTGACTGGTTATTAACAAATTGTAGTTGATAAAATAATTGAACTTGGTCAGTAATTTTTCTGTAAGAATAATATATTAAAAATGAAATATTTCCTGTCATATTGTTTAAATATGAATATATAAGACTATAGTAAAGGACACAATGAATTCACACTACTGTGGCTCTTTAGGGTAATGATAGCTAATTTGGCTCCTGAATCACTGAGGTCTGAGTACCACTGTCTTAGGGTATCTTAGGTACTTGTATGGCACCCTGACCATAGTATCAGAGTGCCTCACAAAAGTTAATGCATTTATTCTCCCAGTATCCCTCTGAAGTACAGAACTATCTTTAATTCCATTTTACAGTTGGACAAGTGAGACAGAGACCAAGTGACTTGCCCAGTTTCATGCAGGTAGTATATGGAAGAACCAGGACTCTTGCATTCTACTCCAGGGCTTTTACGACAAAACCATCCTTCCTTCCTGTTTATATGTTAGTTTATCTCTCAAGTATTTAGTCCACTAAGACAAAGATGCTGACTTAGCATAATACCTTTCAGTAACTATAGTGATGGGGAGATTGTGGCCACATTAGAAAAACTTTGAGAGGTCTTGGTTTTGTCCTGATGCAGAACAGGAAAAATTCTGAAATTGTGAAAAGTTTTGCTTGAGCAGCAAATGGTTTCCCACCCAGCTCAAGCTGTGAGGATTAATGTCTGGAAAATGTTCCAGATCCTTGAATGGACAGTACTATAGCGATGCAAATTATGACTGAATAGCATAAAGAATTCATCCTTCTCTCAAAAATACTAGCAGAAACTCCAAGAGTCGTTGTATAGATAAAAGGAGTTTAAATATGGAGAAGGGTTGAGGGTGGCTACCAATACCTTTATATTTCACAACACACACATTCCTCACATTGTCTACCCATCTCCTCAACAATCTGCTACTGTCTAAATTGCAATAGGGACAGGGAAAGTATAGGAAGATCAATTCCTGAGCCTGTGGAGAAGAGGGACAGAGTCTAGTGCAAGAGAATAAGAAACAACTATTGAAATAACTTCTGACTGTGTGAATCTATTTTAGCGGCTCCAAGTGGAAAAGTCCAGGCAAAACAAAAGCAACCTCTCCACTTTGACTCCCCAACATTTAAAAGCACCTTGAAGTCTGAATTGGATTTTCAGTGTTTCAACCCCCTCCCCTCCCCCCTTCCCCCCAGCAGTCCTCAGTGCCATCTGGCAGAATGACAAATACATAGCCTGGCTGCCTTTTACATCGATCTTGCAGATTCATTTGCACCAGCTGCTGCAGAAAGGTCAGTGCAGAGGGAAAGAGAATGGCCACTTGGGGATATCAATGTTTAGATGTCATTTATAAAGAGGCCACTTGTGCAAGCAGGGGAAAACTATGGAAAGACAGAAA
The DNA here is from genome assembly GCF_965140235.1 of Caretta caretta. Lineage (NCBI taxonomy): Eukaryota > Metazoa > Chordata > Testudines > Cheloniidae > Caretta > Caretta caretta. The sequence goes on along the minus strand of NC_134216.1, from coordinate 46,644,315 downwards.
CTGACAAAGGAGAGCAGGAAAAATGAAAAAAAAACAATGAAAATGCCATTTCTTATTCATACCTTCCTAGAAATATTGATGCAAGCACTTAAGTAAATGTAGCCATGAGCAGTCAGACTCAGATTGTCACATGAAAGAACCAGGGTGGGAGAATAATTAATAAAATTACTTGACTGATTAAAATTGAAGGAAATATAGCTAAAATACAGAAGAACATGCTTCTTAGGTAGAAGTATATTTTACAGCAGTCTAGGGCATACTGCTAGACCCAGGCTTTTGCCAGCGCTCATGTGACCTGTAACAGGAGATAAGGTCAGCGGAAGAGATCTTCCATAGCTGGACACCTCAATACTCTATCTAGGAGACAACCTGTAATACCTCCTACATCAAATTAACATCTTCCTCTCCATTGCAGTGAAAAATTGGCTGCAAACAGACTAGGTTTCTTGTCAGTATAACGCTTTAAAAATTCTTCAAGAAAACAATTTAAAAACAATGCTTGCAACAAAATGGCCACAAGTTACTTTACCGCATGTCCCAAAAGACATGGGCCCAAGGTCAAAGTTGACATTACCCTTCCTAATATATGAATGGACCATGCCTTTGCTACAGGGAGTTCTAGACTCTCAGAGAAAGTAGGAGCTCCCCATTACAATTGACACATTCTTGGAATCAAAAAAAAGCTTAGAGTAGAACTATGATTCTTACCCTATCTTCTTATATAAAAACCAAGAACTATGCCTGTGACAATACAAATGCATCAATCATGTGTACCATCTTAAGAATATTACAGCTTTTTAAATAATCCATATTCAGTTAAACACACACTAGCTATTTTATTAAATGTAAAACAGGTGCTCACTTACATATACTTAAGATATCCTTTATTATAGTGATCCTGAATAAACAGAATGGCACTTCTAAAGAACATTCACAATAATGAAGAGGTTATATTTCCAACTCTGTGTGTCTAATTCTTGCTGGCACTTGAGAGCAGCTCTCATGGCCCACCAAACTCTTATATCTATGCACTGCAGAGAAACCATTAATATGCACCAATATTCTCCCCAAGAACAGCCCTTGGCATGGCACCCTCAGGCACTGTCTTTCTACTGGGAATAATGTGTGTGAAGCACATTGACTCGATTGGATACAAAAATATGTGGGCTATACTCCTAATTCCTAAATGATGTCCCTCTTTGGCTCCTGCCATAGTGGACCTGTAGACTGGCCTCCTCACAATATTCCACAGGAACCAGCTTAGAAGTATCCTATTTCTGCTCCTTGCCACTGTTCCTGGTTTTCTATTACGTGCCTATGAACAGCGCTGACCAAAAGTTGGCCTGCTATGTGTATATAGTTCCCACTGGAAGAGACTAGAAATCCCGTACGATTTTTGGGGTGGGGGGGTACTTTATTTCATTATTGTTGATTCTAGTCAGTAAATAGCGGAGTACCTATCTTTGGCCACTGTCCTGCACAGTGCTCCATGCAGAGGGGTGCTTGAGCCCACACAGAGACCCATCAACCCCAATGGGGAGGAGGACTTTGCAGGATTGGGCACTTTTAAATACATTTAAAGACATTGAACTAGAATATCTAGTGGAACACGTTTCTGGTAGGAAGAATGACCTTGCTACAATACAAGTACCATAATCACAACTTCTAGACAGAATGGTGGGGACTAGCCCTTGGCAAAGCAAAATGGTCCTCTATGCAGATAGTATTCCAGTTTTTCACCTGATAGTTTAGAGAACAACAAACTTGCTTATGAGTATCTCTACGCATTTTAAATTGCCATTTTTAGCTCTTCCTCCACCACCATTGCAAAGCTGTTTTTGTGTGAGGCTTTATTTTCATATCCACTGATACAATTGTTCTTCCTGAAACTATTTTTTATGATATTTTGAAAATTAGTAACTCCATGACCTAACTGCTTAGGCTCTTGCTCTTACCTACACAACACAACATTCCCAAATGAATCAAAAGGTCACAGACCACTCCCATTCAGGGATAATGAAGCATGAAACGGTGTTCTGAAATTAAATTTATATGAGGAAACGGAAGGGTTTCAAAATGCAAACAAATAATTAGTGCTGTATTTGTTGAGCAAAACTACTGGGAGTATGAATTCCCAGATTATTAGCAGATAGCAGGCAAATAGTTCTTCATTTTTTCTTGGTTCCCAATGTACAAGTCTTTTGTGTTTTTTTTCTAAAAATGAAAGCAAGCTGTATTGTTTTATGAGAATGATAATTGTGCTATTTTGAAGATCCCAGTTAAAACAATATCCAGAAAGAAATATAGCTACTTTGTCTTGCGTTTAGACAGAATGGGACAGGTTTGGCTCCCTGTTACTCCAGTAGAAATCTGGAGTTGCTTCACTATGTAATTTATAGCAGAATCTGGCCCAATATTTCCTGAAATAAAACTTAAGCTATACTTAACTTAGGGAATTTTATATTTCCATTTCAGAAGGGAAGGGGTTAAACTTACCTTTGTGGCATGTTCATATTATTAATAGTCTGTTGATTGGTTAAACTGGTAGCAGATTTAACGTTTTTCTTAAATTTGAAGTTTTGAAAGATTTCTAATAGTTGAAAAGCTGTAAAATTATTAGCCTTTCTGTAACACTATATGTGGAAAGATTTCTCTTTTGTTAGTGTTCTATAATTGTTCTGTCCTTTACAAGGGTATATATTACTTTACTTTTGAATCTGCATCCAAGATTAATTTTTCTGTGGTGTACTATTATTAGAGCTGATCAAAAAATTTTGACAAAAAGTTTCCTTGAAAAAAGTGGGGTTTCATTGAAAACTATTTTTTTTTCCTCAGGAAAATTTCAATTTCAGCAACATTTTTATGGAAGATTTCAAAACTAAATAGAAATTTTAATTTATTTTTTGTTTGTTTCATTTTGGTGTTTTTGCAAACGGTAAAGTTTTCTAAATCTTTTTGGATTTGTTTTTATCTTTCTCTCCCCTTTTAAAACTTTTTTTATGTTTCATTTTTGCTAATAAATGCAATAAAAGGAATAATGTCCAGGGTTATTTAAGTCCATCATTCCATTCAGCCCCTTGCCATCACCTTTCTCTCTCTCTCTTTCTCTCAATTTTCAAAAATGTCTCCTGTTTGGAAAAGCTACAGACTGACAAAGATAGTGTTTCCTTTTACCGCTGTGTAGCTTTTCCAAAATTGAGGTATTTTTGAGAAGTTAGAGTAGCAAAAGAAAGGGGAGAAGGAGAATCACTTTATTGCTGTCACTGGTGAAAAGGAAAATGGAGAAAGGGGGGGGGGAAATCAAAATTTTGGTTTCAACAAAAAGTCTTCTCTGATGCATTATTGTGGGGATTGCAGACACATTTCTGGGTTCTGTTAGTACACTACTTTGTAAACACCAAAATAACTTTTCAGTTCCTGCCTAATCTCACTTCATAGTTCTCTGCATCAATGGTTCTCAACCAGGGGTATATGTATCCCTCAGGGTACGGGGTACGCAGAGGTCTTGCAGAGGGTATGTCAACTCATTTAGATATTTGCCTAGTTTTACAACAGGCTACATAAAAAGCACTAGTGAAGTCAGTACAAACTATAATTTCATACAGACAATGACTTGTTTATTCTGCTGTATATACTATACACTGACATGTATTTACAATATTTATATTCAATTGATTTATTTTATAATTATATGTTAAAAATGAGAAAGTAAGCCATTTTTAGTAATAGTGTGCTATGATACTTTTGTATTTTTATGTCTGATTTTGTAAACAAGTAGTTTAAGTGAGGTGAAACTTGGGGGTATGCAAGACAAATCAGACTCCTGAAAGGGGTACAGTTGTCTGGAAAGGTTGAGAGCCACTGCTCTGCATAATAGGGGTGGACTCCAACCCACAGTTATTTTATTTAAAAAAAAAAAAACCCCGATTTGTACAGAACATTGCTTCTAGTACTCGAATGCACAAGTATTATTTCTGCAGTTCCTGGGATTAGGATTGTGGATTTTGGCATTTAAAGCCCTAATTTTGGCTGCTTTGTCGAGCTCACATTATACACAATACACTAAACCGTTTTGTACGGGATCTGTAGCCTTTGTAACAGAGCGCAGAGACCGATCCAAATTCCTTGGCGTTAATCCTTGCCATCTTCTTTCCCCATGAGGCTACTGCTGCTATATCCCACTGGCTCTTGCGCCCAGGGCACAAGATGGATTTAAGGTTTACATTAGTTTTTTCTCTTTCTTTCCTTTTCTTCAGCATTAGCTAGAGAGATGACAGGTGTTTTCATGATTTGGTTTACTCAAGATATTGTAATGCTAATTGGTTTAAAATTGTGTGCAATCTCCATATTAGTGCTACTGCTGTTTGATAATTCTCTGAGGCTGTGTTATTCTCTCTGTGTAAGCAGCTATTTAACTGCCTCAGCTTCAGCCGTTGTAACTTTTCTTGCTATGAAATGCTTGTCTCTGTCACTTTATGGTTTGCTTTGTACCTCTCTTGCTAACCGCTACCGAAGCAGAGTTAAGATTGTTTGTTTGAATTTTGCACATGAAGAAAACTCCAGTCCAAGGGTGTGTCTTAATGAACAGTAATTTTAGCTGTTGAATTCTATATTTTTAATGTTTCCTTTTAATCAGAAAGGTTTCCCAAAGGAAAGTGCCTTTTCTCAAAAAATTTCCATTTTCTATCAGGAACATGAAAATGACAGCTCCCCCACTGCACCCTTGGGAGGCTCCTGTCAATTTCTCTTTCTACCTGCTGGGAGAAAGCAAAATTGACAAGAGCCTTCCAGTGAGGGGAGGCTGAGTTGTTGGTTCTTGCCTCCCCTGCAGCCCGGTGGCTTCTCCGGCAGCTAGGCTGGTGGGGAGCTGCAGCAGGGCTGGGGGTGTGGGGAGGCAGGGAAGCTGAGTGCTCCATTTCTCTATCAGGCAGCTGATAAGCAAAACATTTTTTCAGTTCTCCTGAGACAGATGTTTTCTGGAAATCCCTTCTGTGAAAAATTTCACTTTTTTTACTTCCTGATTTGGGGTGAAAACGTTCAAAAATGCAACATTTTTCATGAGTTGGGATATCCGTTTTTTGGTCAGCTCTAGTTCTCAGACTATTCATGCCTGGTGTGCACATACTTCAAATAGTCTGTGGGCATGAATATGTAGCATGGTTGTTCCAGCATGGCACTCAGCTGACACTAATGCCAGATGTACTACAAAGCTGAGAGTGTGAGAGCCATGCCCCATCTATACCTGTAGCCTGTCAAAATGCCCTGACTAGATCCCAACCCCTGACCCTCTCCCTTTCTCCACACCAGAGGTAGGAGAGGAGTAATGAACTGTGCCAGGTATGGAGGCATACCCACTCACCATACCATGTGAGTGCCCAGGATCAATCCGATGCAGCACACTGGTTGTTTGTAACCCACAAACTGCACTGGAACCTGTCAAAGTTGTGACCATCATAATTTAACACCCTGCATCCCCACCTCAGACCCCCTGGATCCCGGGTGGGTGAAAAATCCCACAGAGTAGTAGTTTGCTAATTTTGTCCCAAGGTAAAAATCCCTTCCAGAGCCCAAAACTGGGGATCAACCTAGCCCCCCAAATACTAGATTAAGGGTCAGGCTGAGATGAGAATTGGCAGCAGCTATCCAGCCTGGGAAGCAAACCGTATCACTCCCCTCCAAACCCCAGAGTATGGAAACCCGTCACACAGCTGCATCTCATTTCCCCCCTCTCCCTCCCCAACCAATGGCAGCAGCAACAGGTGGGACAAGCCCTAGAACCTGAACCCCCAGATGCAGCATGTGACTTCCCTACCCCCTCACTCCCGCAAGCCATCAGCACAGAGAATGGGGGGGAGCAAAGCAGCAGCCCCCACCCACTGGAGGTGAAGGGGAGAGCACATAGAACACTGCCTCAGCTGCTCCCAGCTGAGATTTCCCCTTCCCTACGGGTGTCTCCACTGCTTCCGGCCACACCAGGTATAACTCTCAGAGTACGTCCCACAATAAGCTGACATCTGTGTTCACAGGGAAGTGCGCAACATGAAACTGCAGCTTAGGATTGGATTGAAGTATTTCATATCATTCAAGCTACTGAATGGTTGAAATTGGCTGCGTGCTTTGCGCCAACTCCTTGTCCCATTGAAGTCAATGAGAGTTTTGCCATAAACTTCAAGGGGTCAGGATTTTGCCCTTTCTAAATATTTGCACTATTATTCTAAGAGTGAGTCTGTGACCATAAGAAACCAGGCAAAGATCAGACATTACTCTGTGCCCGGTGTTGTGCGACCTTAAAGGTACCAAAAATACCTGACACTGTAATGCTAATGTGTGAATATTTTTATGGAGCTTTAAACATATAAAAGATATAGCACCTGCCAAGACTGGTCTAGTGTTAGCATATCTAGAAAATGAGGTTGCAGACAGAACCATTATTTCTGTGAATGTATGGTGTTCTTGGGTAGCCCAATGGTCTCCTGATAAAAGACCCTCTTTTTCCCTCCTGAACAATCACATTTTTCCATTCCTGGGATTAAGTGTTTCCTTGAGTGCATTACTGCTGTATCTCCATTTGCCAGGGCTCAGTGTGAGTGCTTATTTGAATGATACATTGCGTGTATCTACTCCAGTGAATATTGTTGCTCATTATTGTGGTAGAGTTCCCTTGCACAGTTGTGTAAGTGCATTTTGGTAATTCCTGTTTCGTACCTTGGGTCAAAATGTCCCCCTCATTAAAGGAATAAGTATTAAATTAAAACATTCTCTGCTTACCTTTTCAAGGTTCCTATGGCTGTTTGTGCAGCCACTCTGGAGCTTGCAGCCACGGAAAATAGCTTTTTGATTGTAATCTCCTAAAAAGTCTATTGAACAGCTGAATATTCAGAACAATATGGACGTGTATCCATCAGAACAGGAAATGCCAAAAAACATTACACAGTTGCTTAACAAAAGGCAAAAAGAAACAAGCACCATTCTTAAGTTTTGTAAATGAATTTAATGCTTCTGAATGTACCAGCCCTGGGGACTGAAGTTCATCATTTATCCAGATCAGTTGAACATGGCAACATGAGCTTCTTCATACCATCCTCTGCTTCAGATGGTATAGTTTGATTGAGAGGGGCCAGTTCTAAGAATAAGAGCTCACACGTGGAAGTTTCTATGCCCATTCAATGCTTGGTCTCTCTGTTGGGCCCACAGGTTAGTTTCAGTTGTGGTGTTGATTTGATTGTTTGTTTGTTTAATGTGGAAACATATCCAGTAAAAACTGGACTGGGACCACCACCTGTTTGCTATATAATACCAGAGGCAGGCGCTAACAACTTTCATTCACTACTGCTAGGGCTCAATTTAATTGGCAACCTACATATTAAAAGCTCTTTCCACATTGCCAATCTGTATTTCATCACCAATCCTCTGTACAAGCCAGGCCCCATAAGACCGAAATTAATGCCACAGCAGTAAAAGAAAGGGAAATCTCACTTTATATGATCCATTATGGATCTTATGCCATAATAATTCAGCATAGACATTTTTTCTTTATGATTTGTTTTTATATTGATTTTTATTTGATTTTACTGATTTGACAAGTTCATTGGCTGAGGTTCTATAAGCAAATAAATCTCACTGTAAAACCCCAAAACAGTCCTGTATGTTTCTCCATCTCTGAACTGACAGGCAATGAACCTTGGTGTCAGCAACTCTGGTTTTAAATAAACTGTTTGATAATCTAGGTCTCTTGCAATGTACACAGAAAGAGCTGTTAGCGGTGGTGTTGTCCATGATTTAGACATTTTACAATTAGGTCCCTGTGTTGCTTCATTTAGTTTGCACATCTCAGCTTTCCTTGTAGTTTAAACAAAAATCATTTATGCAAAATCTGTTAGCCTGATAGTCCATTGTATCCTGGAGCTCCACTTAAGCTATGCAATTGAGGTAATACCTCTAATATAAGCAGGGTTATAATTTGCCAAAAGGAATAAATTGCATTTATACTGTGCTTCCAAAACCCTTTTAAAATTCAGGCACCTGATACTTCTCTTAGCTACTTCCACATATGTCTCTACCCTTGACTTTGCCATCCACGAATTGACATCTCATAGAAATTAGAGATGGAACAGAACTACTGCATCATTAAGTTTATCCCCAAGCCAGGCCAAGATTTCCCCAGATAGGGAATGGCTGCATCAGATTTAATAATTTTATTAAGATGATGTTGAAGTAAAAAGAAAACGGTACAGAGTTTAAGCATAGAAGTTTCTGGTTATCAGGGAATAAGGTACAGATTATCAAGGGGTGTGAAATTTGGTTTAGGAACGGGTGGCGTAAGGAATACATAATCTGCAATCTCCCCGATTGGGGGTAAAAGTTTAATGGGTCAAAGTACAGACATTGAGGTATGGGGGTATGTTGTTCATATAATGGCTATGTTCAGGTGTGGAGTATAATGAGTGGATACAATGATGAGGACGGATTTACCCTCATTTGGTGGGATTTAATGTTCAGTGAGTATATGGTCCAATGGAAGAAGTCTCTCAGTACCTTTCCCATAGTTGATGCACGATGTCGTACCGGCTCATACCTCCTGATACTGTCGGTGGCCGGTGATGTGCTCGATGTAGATGTCCCTACACCATCTGATGGTGTCCGAGACCATGAGGCACCGCATGAACCGTGCGTAGCATCGACCGATCCCACAGGTCTGCAGCACGTGCTCGTTGCAGGGGTCCCAAGCGCCCAGGGCTCCGACAACCAGGGCATCCATCTGCACCTCGTAGCCCTTCGCTCTCAGGGTGTCGGCCAGGGGGGCGTATTTTTCAGCTTACGAGCTTGGGCTTTGCGGAAGGCCAGGGTCCTGTTCTCAAAGGAGACCATGATGTCGATGAGGATGATCTTTTTCTGGGCTTAGTCGGTAACTACCACGTCAGGTCGCAACTGGCTGTCAGTACCGGGGATGGCGGTGTTCACGGCGACCTCCCCCAGGCACGGCGCGATGGCTTTCACCAGGCAGTTCTGGATGGCGTTGTGGTGCAGCTGCCAGGCTCTGGAGTGGGGCTTGCAGCTGCAAAGGACATGATGCAGGGTCTCGTTGGAGTAGCCGCACTTCCTGCAACGCTTGTCTCGGTTCCCATGGCGGATGGCTCCATTGAGCGGGACACAGTTGAGCCGGGCACGGTGGATGAACCACCAGTCGGCCAAATGGGTGAAGCCGCCCCCGGCGAGGAAGTGGTTGCTGGCGTCCCACTTGCTGGTCAGTCCGAAGGCTTTACCCTCGTCCGGTTTACACTTCAGGGTTTCCATGTACAGTGAGTAGATGGCTGCCTTCAGGGTCCTCTCCAGCATGCCCCTGGCACTCAGGGTGACAATGGTGTTGTCGTCAGACCTGATCTGCGGCACCAGGACTCCCAGCTCCTGGCGCTCCTCGCACCACTCCCAGCGGTAGCTGATGCGCTTCCCCAGGCGACGCGTGGCATTGCTAGCGCAGGACCACAGTGAAGCAATGTCGCACCTGGCCATTCCGAATTCACCATCCAGGGAACTGCTTAGGAAGGTGGTGGTATCTTGGTTGGAGGGGGCTCTGCCAATCCGCTTCTTTGTTGCATCATGGAGGGCATTTGCTGCGATGTTCCTTACCATGGAGTTGGGACACGTCAGCAGGCGGAAGGCGTGGGTGATCACCGCGATGTCACGCGGGTCACCCATGCGGGGGACATTGGCACCACCATGCCTGTGGGCGACGTAGACCAGCTCGTTGCTGGCTCTCTGGGGAAGGAACAGCCACTTCTTCACCAGCTGCTGGATGATCTTGTCTACCTTGTTGAGGGGTACCTTTGCCACAGCAGATCCCCTTAGGACAAATGAGATGCAGGGGATCAGGAAGGTGTTCAGGGCATTTATCTTCTGCCACGGTGCTAGCAGGGAGGCGTCGATCTTGGCGGCATCTTGCAAGATCTCCTGGATGGTGTCCTTGGGTGTCTGCCGGACACGGAAACCCGTCGGTGTGCCGAGGTGCTGGTACGCCTGCCCCTCTGCCAGGGGGATGACTGGCTCACCCTGGATCTGGAACCCCGTCGTCTGCACTGAGTCCCTTTTGCTGCCGTCGATGTGGAGAGCTGCGCACTTCTTTGCATTGAAGCGGAGCCCCATCCAATCGGCAGCTCGAGTGGTGGCATCTAGCATACGTTGGAGGTTCTCTGGGTCGTCCGCGGTCAGGACCAGGTTATCTGCATAAGCCAGGACGCTCACTCTCTCTCACCATGGAGGTTGAAGCCATCTGTGCCATTGGAGATCGCTTGCAGCAACAGCTCCATGGTATTACACTAATACTCTAATTCACGCTACGTGGATAGTGAAATCAGTCTTGTGGAAACGACTTTAAAAAAAAAGTTTGATTATAACAGGAAAACCTCACGAGGAGATTTATCACAAACACTGAAACCATTCGGGGCTTTCACTGTGTTTCCCTAAACATGGAGTTTCACTATATCAGAGTTCACTATAGACCCAAACCTTCCATATTCTTAGTTAAACAAGTAGTCTTTTTAGCTTCAATGAGACCACTTACATGAATAAGGGCTATTTGCATGAATAAGTGTCTTCAGGATTCGACCATGGCCCCTTCTGATTCTTGCGTAGGTATGGCATGATCCAGTGCCCACTGAAATCAAAGGACAGAGTCCCAGGATCAGGGCCGAAGCCTCCATAGGTGTACTGGCAGGGAACAGTGCCTGTGATCCCAAAGGAACTGGGCCTAGGCCCAGTAAAGGGGTGTAGAGTGAGGAAGAAAATTCCTTGTGCACCAGTGGAAAGTTTTGGGGATGATCAGACTCACAGTATTTGTACAATAAATAAAGAGGGGATGCTCTAACAACATGTGGGCTCCAAATGGAATAAAAGTCCTCTTAAATTTATCATAATAACAGAGAACAAAGTTGACACTATTTCAATGCTGACATTTTACCAAAAGCAATGTGTAGAGAGGAAAGGTTAAATTAGTACTGGAGTTGAGTGAATAATTATCAACAAATTAATTAGTAAATTAATGTAGCCTCTTCTGCTCATGGAATGTCTGTGAGCAGATTCACTTGTTCCTTGCATTTATTCATTATTTGAATTTACTCACTTTTTTTGCAAGAGCTTTTATATAGGTTCTTGTACTGAACACACTCTGGTGGCAGCTGAGAGACTACGGAATCTGAGTGACTACAACTTTGAGATTGAGCAGGGAGCCTGGGCAGCAGCCCAGCTAGGAGTGGGGAGCCAGGGGGAAGCAGAGCTCCCAGCAGGGAGATGGGAGCCCGGTCAAAGCAGCCCGCTGGGAGCAGATAGCCGGGAGCAGCCAAGCTTTAGCTGGAGCCCCCCACCTGCCTCAGCGTGACAACCCAAGCGGTGAGCCAGGCACAGGGCTCACAGCAAGGAAACTACCAGCCTTCCTTGTCCATGTTATGGAGCCAGCAAGGAGCCATGAAATTGGCAAGAATTTTAGCCAGCAGCTGATATAAGCAATCTGTGGTGTCTACATGGACACTACGTCATCCTAACTACACTGACATAAGCCTTACGCCTCACGTGGAGGTGGAGTAGTTATGTAGATGTAGTGGGGCACTTACATTGGTGGGAGCAAGGTTGTAGCATAGACACTAACACAGTTAGATCAACATAAGCCGTTGTGTGTTGACCTAACTCAGTAGCGTAGACCGAACCTCAGAGCGCCACAGCCAAACACAAGGCGGAACAGATTGTTTAGCATGAGTAGTTAACACACATTTCAAGGGACCATTCAAGGCGAAGCGGGTCGTTAACAATCACTGCAGGCTCTTGAATAAACTGACACAGGAGAATGACAAAAGACAAAAACCCCACATCACCTGTGTGGGTGAACACTTCACAAAGCGATCACGCTACACCATCATGGTTTGGCTGAATTCTGAGTCGTTAAGTGTTGCTACTTTATGAAATGCGTTTTATTTTGGTCCGTTTTTCCAGGTAAAGTCTGAGAAATGTCTAGTTGAGTAGTCTTCAGAGCTATAAAATTATAACTGTGTGGTTGTCTTCCAGAGACTATGAAGACTGTAAATATAAGGGAAATAATCCACAGCAAAGTCTGTTCAGAGCTTCCTGGAACTGTGTAATTGTTTGTGTAATTGGTTGGCATAATTCACTAGTTAAATGGATGACAAGAGGAAGATCCCTTGTGGCGAACAGGAGTATGGATTATCTACATATATATTCAGATGTTTTTGTTAATAACTAATCTGTAGTTCTAAATGGCATTGTCTATATCATATATTTCTGACTTGGATAGTTGTATAGCGAAGCCAGATAGAGAGTGAAAGTACAGAGTAGTATATTTTGCCACTGTTTTTATTTATTCCATTTGACCTTTAAATGGATGAAAACATGCTTTTTGTAGATCACTGTGTAGGTATCCACTCTGGTGAATGTTGTTAGAATTTACACCTTACTTTGTGTTACAAAGATATAACCATTTTTATGTTTGGTTGGGTTGAAAGTAAACCTAGTTTTTGTGAAAGGTGCAGCTACGCCCGGAAAGGTAGGTCTTGTGCTGATCACCATAAAAGATGTAGCACCGATAGCGGCAGTGTAAGTTCCCCCACAGTGTTTCATTTATATGCCTCCATCCTGACCTAGAGAGATGAATTCTAGAGTTGAGAGGATAGTTCAGTTTCTATGTTCATTCACTCAAAGGGTTATGTGCCAGGGCCTATTACAAATTGGACGCCTGCCTCTTAATCTGTTCTATTGTTTTGTGTTAAGTTTCTGTGAAATGCCTCGAATGCAGTTAGCAGATAGGCATTATACAAAGAAAATGTGCTCAGTCTCACCAGCGAGGAAAATGCATATACTCTGTCTGGGTGTGTTTACTGAGCTAATAACTAAACATTACCTTAAATGGTGGCAAAGGATTGTATAAAACATTTTGCCTTGGAATGGGATGCATGTTCGCCACACCAGTTTTTAAAAAAAATCATGTGTGACTGGGAAGGGGGCATTATTCAAAGTGCCTTAATGTACTGGATCACATAAGATCATATTGAATATTAGCATGTTTTTTGTCCTTCTCAACATCTTGCTTGGCATTTCTGTAATTGCGCCAATAGATTATTAGCAGTATATTAATTTATGCATATAACCCCATGGAATTGCATTGAATATTTTTATTTCATAGAGTTGATTAGTTATTTCTTCTCTTACAAAAGGTTTGTTAGCTTAAAGTTAACTGAAATTGTCTGCTCGGTGTTGTCTGCTCATTTGAACCGAGTGTCCTATTTGTACTGTAGTGAAGTGTGCTGGAATAAGATTGTATAATTGCTGTCCCTTGGCACCATTGCAAAAATGAGAGAAATCTGTCCCATGAAACTACCCCAGAGAGCAAAATTTGAAATAACTTAATATAGTGCTTTGTTTGCCTGGAAACAGAATGCTGGGTGACTGTAAGCTGAATATAACTTGATGGAAACCACTGCAAGCAGATAGCCTTTGAAATCTCTTTTGTATTTGTTCGTGCCTCAGAGTTCAGGGCTGCTTTTATCTGTTTTACTTAGAGATAATGAAAGAGCTATCCAAAACACTCAGGGCTGGATCCTCAGCTGGAGTAAACTGGCCTTACTTTATTGATGTCACTTGAGCTAGGCTGATTTACAGTAGCTGAGGAGCTAGCCTTCAGTATCTTTAGGCCTAAAATAGCCTGCTTTGGCAAACCCCTTATGTACTGCTAATAGAGGAAAACGTCACATGGCTTGAAAAAACAAATACCAATTTCTTAGAGACCTCTGTCAGATGGAATTTTAGAACGTTCAAATATTTACATGTGCAACCCAAGCATATTTAAAGAGCACAACACATGGAAATATAGTATAAAGGTAAAAATAGTGCACATTTTGCTCAGGTATTAGAGACGATTGCCCCCTGTTGTGTGAAAAATGAAAATGTATTATTGACATGTTTGGTAATCTGAATGCTATTAAGGGTGCAAACCTCATGTAGAACTGAGATAAGCAGAAACTGATTTGAATGTTATTGCAGGGCAAACTAAACTGTCATGAAGCGTTCAACCTTTCTAAATGTGGAAGAACAGATTAATTTTATCCATTATTTCATATTGGCAAGGTATTTCTTTTCTAAAATATGTTGCAGTGTGGGGTGGGAATAGGGAACCTGATGGCAAGTGTTGAATAGCAGAGTTGCCTCATTAGAGATGACACAGCTTGTGGTCTACTTCCACGACTGATTTCTCTTCATAAATGTACTAAGTGCTTAGGCTAGTCCAGGTGCTATAGATTGAAAGTAATTCAGAGTGGGTTAGTGAGTAGTACTGGACGATAAGACCATCATCAGTAGGAAAGGTGAAAGGGTCACTGAGGAAATAATCTGAAGGTAGTGTGGTTGGACAAATGTCATGGCCTAATTTGTCTCAATTTCTCGGTGTCTGGACAAGACTGGGGATTGGATGATGATAAAGAGATTTGGAGGTATCAACACTATTAGTTGGATGATCTCCTGCTTTCAGCGGATGGAGGGCACACACCTATTCTCATTTTCCTGCAGCATTTGACACTCAACATGAGACACTGCTGTCTCACGTGAGAGTTGGCAGAGGTCCAGGGGAATGCACTAGAAGCCCTTCTTGAAGGGGCACTCCCAAAGGGCAGTGATAATTGTGCCTCCATCACCAAACCCTTCACTTACTGAGTCCCACAAGGATCAATTCTCTCTCTGGTCCCACTCAACATCTGCATGTTCCTATCAGGAGAACGAGTAAGATATCAGCCTGAGTGTACCTGCAGTATGCAGAAAACACACAGCTCTACTTAAGCTTCACCATACAACTATTTCACTATAGCCAAGATGGTGCAGCTCCAGTGCTTGGACAAGATCAGCTCATGGATGAAGAACAGTGAGTTGAAACTGAACCAGAGATGTTATCCTCTGGGCAGAGGGGCTTAAGGGACATGCAAGGGACAGGGCACAACATTAAAGGGGCAAGGTGCCGGTAAATATCACCCAGACAGTAAATATAATCCTGACGTTCTTTTAGAGCAGTAGTACTCTAGCACAAGGCCTGATATTTTTATCATGGTTAGGGATCCCTGAGCCAGACCTCTGTGGACCTTAACTCATAATGTAGATCCCTAACCCGCAGTGCTCATTTTTGGTTCACCATCCAGTAATGAGGGTATGGCTGCTGCTATCGCCTGTACTCTGTAAAGTAACCAGAAAGCTAGAAACGACGTTTGAATTAGCACAAAACTTTTACTGACCGGGAAGCAGAATTAATATAAAAATAAAACTCAAACACATGCATAAGAAAGGAACCCAAAGATTGCAAATAGTCAAAGCTAATAAAGGGAAGCTGAGGCTGTATATTGTCTGGTGCTGGAGGTGACTGTGTGTGAAATCGTCCCGATAAGCTTCTGACTTGTGAGTAACTGATGATTACTTTGTGAGTGTTTTGTGCCTTACTAAAAATTTGTTAGACCCATCTGCTGATAGTGATTCACAGTCCAACACTAGACTATATAAGGACTGCTGATGCTAAGCCTGCAAAAGAGAGAGAAACGCAAAATGACAATCCCTGGCCTCTCCCATGTTGCCCATAGGTTATGCAAAGATTGTGTGGAGGGTATGAAGACATTCTACACATTCACTTTCCCCCTCTATGTCGTCAAGCAACCCTCTTTCCTCGAGCTCTTTCTGCAGTCTTGTTCCTCTCATGATAGGTGGGAAGGGAGTTGGAGAGAGGAGCAACACGGGGCTGCATCTGCAGTTGTAATAAGTTTCTTCTTATATTTTCCAGATACTACTGCATAATAAAATTGCTCTGGCACTCTTCCCTCCCCCCCCTCCCGTCTCCCCTCTCTTTCCTTCCTTCTGTCTTACCCAGACCTCTCTATATTGGAGAATATAATTTATTAAATAGCTTTCAGGATTTTCTTTGTTCAGTATGGAATACTAGGGGAAGATATACTGGTTGATAGTATGTGTATTCTCAAGCTAAGTAATGGTTACTCTAACATAACAATTTTTCAGTTAAAATAATTATGACTTCTTCGATCTTTCTTTTTATAGGCCCTCCACAAAAGATTGACAGAGACTTTTAGGAAAAGAACAAATGAACCAGATTTATTTCTCTGGTTTCCCATAACACCTACCGTAGATTAAATGATGGATTTTTTTTTTCTCCACAGAGATGTCTTTTGTCATGTTTCTATTCTTCCTTAAATTATTATTTCCTTTTTCCTCCCAGTTGTATGGTCTTATCTGAAATCCACTCTTTCATCCTGTAACAGCAGAACTCCTATATCATTGTTTTATTTCAAAGTTAGGTTTAAAATATAAACATTTAATTATAAATAAAATATGTAAATGACTTTCTCACTTGGGGTAGGCAAATTAGCTGTGGGGGAGTAGGGAGGTGGGAAGGAGCTTTCAAACCAAGGAATAGAAGAAATCCATGTTCAATGCGAGTGTGAGTATTCAGAAACCAGACAAAAGGATCACTTACTGTCCCATGAATGTGCCTTTCCTTTCTCTTCTTATGATAACTGTGCAAATACCTTAAAGCACCCTGTCACCTTAGCAGAGGGAGTCAGGACATTATTTTTGTGTGTGCAAAATTTTTACCAAACAGAATATTTTTATATTTTCATCAATATTTTTCAAATTTTAATTGAAAAAACAAATATTTTATGACAACTGTACTATTGGGGAAAATCTCCATTTTGTCATAAAACCATTTTCTGCCCAAATATATTTGCATGGAAAAATTTGACCCACTCTAGTTCTTAATCCAAATAAAAAATGTCTCCCAATTGTCTTTGAGCATCTAACTGAGGTTATTGCAATCAACTGTAAACAGATCTGCTACACTACTGCACTTCCCAGTAACTCACCACACATTATTTAATATTAACAGAGAAGACAAAACTTTGATGTGTCTCCTTTTCCTGATCTGTATATCCTTATAGGATTGACATTTTCTTTAACACTAAGAGAGAACTGGTGCCTTTCATCTTAGAAAAGCATAGTCCACTATCTTTTTAACCTTTGTTTCCAAATCCCATACTAGCCTGCTGATACTAGAGAATTTTTTGCTTTCACTTTAATAACTCATTGAAAATTTGAAAAGCTTTCAGCAAAATCCACCCAACTAAAGATTATACTTTACTTCACTAACACCTTCTATTAGATGGAATTTGACTGAGGATATCATGGAAAAAGTAACAATAATTGAATACATCATGTACAATGATAGCAGGGATAACATTTTATTCTGTATTGCCCAAGCTGTTTCTATTATGGTACAGAGCTCCCTGTATATCCCCCAAATTCTTTGATGGCTAGAAAAGTTGATGCTGAAAAAGCATTGTCAGCTTTATCCTACTTGTCAAGAAGATGTATTAACTGGACTAAACGGGAGGAGCTCATACAGATTTTTGGGTGCCCAACTTGAAACAGCCAGACAGGGCCAGATTTCCAGTTAGGCACAGTAGGCATGTGCCTAGAGGTGCCAGCATTCTAGGGGCACCTAAAAGTTAAAAGTGGGCTAAAAGTTTCATTTTTTACAGAAAGGTCAGCTGAAGGTGGGGGTGGGGGATAGGGAGTGCTGAAGATTCTGTGCCTAGGGGCACGTAAGGTGTAAATCCAGCCCTGCAGCCAGGGTTGATTTTCAGAGTGGCTGAGTATCAACAATTCCCATTGAAGTCAGCTGGGATTGTGAATGCTTAGCATCAGAGAAAATCAGGACCTCGGCATCTCAAACTGGGCACCCAGAAACTCTGCTATAGATGCTTTAGAATATATAGGCCTTGGACCATATTAACTAGTAGTGTTTCTCCTGTTGGTGTGGAAAAACCCATCTAGCAACTCTGCTCTACCCTGCCACCCCACGCCTCTACAGGTCTGTGGAGCCTGAGCTGTCCTAGTTGTCTGTCGGGTCTCGGAGGAGGAGACTCCGGAGGAAACAAGTGTTTCCTTTGCCCCAGTGTGCCTCTTCTAGCTCCATGGATCTCCAACCCTACAGAGCCCCCATGAAGGGCTTCTGTGGGCATGTCTTCACTACAGAGTTAATTTGGCTCTTTCTTGGGTGTTGCCTCTCATCTTCTCCCTTCCAAACACGAAACCTGAAGGTTGGTGCTTTCAACCTGGGCTAGTTGTTGGCTGAAGTCTAAGTTACGTGTTTACTTTGACTGGTAACCCAGTCACTTTGCTCTGAGGATGCAGGCTAAACAACTAGTGTGCTGATAGTCCTTCAGTGCCTTCCCAAAATTCCCCATATGTGCTTAGAAGGACAATGGTAGAGTCTCTGTAACTTTAAGTCTTTAAATTATGATTTGAGGACTTCAGTAACTCAGCCAGAGGTTATGGGTCTATTACAGCAGTGGGTGGGTGAGGTTGTGTGGCCTGCAATGTGCATGAGATAGATGACCATGATGGTCCCTTCTGGCCTTAAAGTCCATGAGTCTATGAGACAGACAAGTTCTACGGCAATTCACTGGGAAAGAATCGGTGCAGCTCAGCTTACTGTAGCACAAAGAACCAAAATCCCGGTGACGCACAAGAGAGTGCAGTACCAGTGAGAACACAGTTTCTCAGGTCAGGCTTTGAATTGTGGCTGCTCACACCCAGGCTAGGCTACCCTGTGTGCTCAGACTGAGGTACGAATCACCTGAGTTAACTCTGCAATAAAGACGTAGTCTTTGTGACTAGGGTAAGCAATGGTGGTACCAGAGAGGCAGATCTCCCTCTTCCATGCGCACAGGCTCCGCTCTATGCACAGAGGCCCTGAGAGCAGAATGCTGCCTATTAAATGCAAAATTTAAAGCTGTATGAAGCAGCTTTGAAAGATAAATTCATTTTCTCTATTGATTGTGCATTTTATATTGTCTAAAAGGGGGAAGAAAAGGGGGAAAGGGATAGAATATTTCATGCAGCCCTGTAAACCTCCTCTGTCCCATCCCTTTTCCTTGGAATAGACCCATTGTCTTTCCTGTTATTATTTGTTAGCTTAGAATAACAACTAGAGGGCAAAAACCTTTTAAAGCCATGGGGAAAGGGGGGGGTACACTGAAAGCATTTTCTTCAGAGAAAAATCTATGTAGAAGACACCTTGAAGTACTTCACTAAAATATCAATAGTAATCATTGCATATGAAATAAAATAGTGCTTTTCCAAGCTGAAACACAACAATAAAATGAGCCTAATATTTAGCTTCAACTATAGTGAGGGAGCTAAAGGTCCAAATATTTTAAAGTAGAACATTTGAAAGATTCATCAAGTAGTAATCACACGTCTTCCTGTGAAAGACTTTAATTTACAAAGTATTTGATAAAATAATAAACTAATAGCCCTATATTACAAAAATGGTCTGTATAGAAATAAAGACTTGAACCCATGTGACACAAATGGGCCCTGGTAATTTAAAACCTTATGGGCCGAGGATGAAATCCTCGCCCCTGGTTGTTTTGCCATTGGCTGACTTCATAGAGGCTAGGGTATCACCCCATTGGCCTGACTCTCATTCACATTCTGGCAGTGTAAAGGCGAGTTAGTGTGAATGAAAGTCAGACCCCATGCACAGTATTCTAAAATCTGTGTGGCAGATCGTGAACTCCTTCTTCACATTGGTGAGGAGTTACTCACAAGAGTTAGTCCCCGAAATCAGTGGGACTAGTCATGTGGGGAAGAGGTTTACACTTTGGCCTTGTGTGCTGAACAAATTGTAGCCAGTGCAATAGTTTAGGCCCTGATCCTGTTAAGAGCCTCATGTGGCCAGTCAACCTGGAAGCTATGGCTTATTGTGAGATTGGGTACTTGATTTAAGTCAGTGGTTCTCAAACTTTTTGTACTGGTGATCCCCTTCACACAGCAAGCCCCTTATAAAAAATGTTTTTAATTTATATTTAACACTATTTTAAATGCTATGTTTATAAACCTATTTACAACAAATCTTTTCTCACTGCTTTTAAATGAAGACTAAAACACATTGTTATTGAATTATTGTTATAAGCAGAAAAGTTACTTTTTTAAAATATCAATATCCGCTTTCACAACAGACTTAGTGGCCCATTTCCACCCTTACTTCTGCGCTACTTTCCGTAATACATATGAGTAAGTAACAAACGAACAAAATCCCAGACTTTTTTTAATGTTAGTTTTTAAATAGATGTAGGTTTTGTTTAAAAAAAAAATCTTCCTTAAAGTAATATGCACATTATCTCCCTGGTTAGTGAAGTCCGTTCAGAACGTTCAGTCATGAAATAAGTAAACGTTGGACTTCTTCCCAAGAGCTTTCTAATGGCTGAAGTGACTTTTTAACCTATGAGAGAAGTTCCACAGCTGCATCTGTATGGGGAATAAATTTCTCTCTCCCATTTTCATGGGTTTTTTTAAAATAACTATTTTGTATTCTCTGATCATTGTGGTTTTAAAATGATCTCCTGAATACTCTGCGTTTTGGGTATCAAAATGTAGTTTTGATTTAGTACACGCTTAGGGGAACAGAGTGTCAACTGACGAACACCTGGTTCAACAGAGCCAAGGAAGTGAGGAGCTGTTTAATTCAGATTTCACTGCCTGGAGCCATCAGACTCCATATCTGAAATGTATATTGTTCCAAGACATGTCAAGGAATGCGGATGCAGAGAGACCAAAGGGGATATACTAGAGGAACTGTGACTTGTTACTTTGCCTCAATTCTCAGACAGCTAATATTTGCTCATTTCTCAAAAACTGGTGCCTTCCACTGCTTGAATTGAATCCAGACAATCTCTTGCATTTAAAAATAAACCCATCATCAAACAGTCTGACTCAGACAGTGCAGGAGCATTAAACCATTAGTATTTCTATCCAGTCTCTGCCTCGGTATTGTGTTCCTTTGTTATAGTAATCCTAATTATGTTTGACTGTTGTCTATAAATCTTTCTCCTTACCTTTATATCTTTTACACTATAGGGGTAAAATAGAATCATATTGACAGGATTTTATTAGGTTTCAGATTAAAAATATTTGTTTAATTTCAAAAAGTATTTTCCAGTCTCATTTTACTTGGGATCCAAGTTTTAACTTATAAATGGTCAATCTTTATGAGGTGTTTGAGTGCCTAGCACAATGGGATCCAATCTTTAGGCGCTACCAGGATACAAAAATTAATCATTTATATTATCGTCATCCTGGGGCCCCACTTCAGCACCGGGGCCCTGCTCTGCTATATGCTATACAAACGCAAAGGAAGACGGTGATCCCTGCCCCAGAGAGTTTGCAATCTATCCTTTGCTCCTTCAAACACTTGCTGATATAGTTACCTTTTGCTGACTAATTAGCCTATCAAGTGTTTACAGGAGCAGGGCCTAAGAACACAAAATTACAGCCTAATGGCTTGTCTACTCTTACTGTGCCGCAGCTGCACTGCTGCGGTGCTTAGTGAAGATGCTACCAACACCAACAGGAGAGCTTCTCCCATCAGCGTAGGTACTCCACCTCCCGAGAGGCAATAGCTATGTCGATGGGGGAAGCCCATCCCCTGTATAGCACTGTCTACGCCAGGAGTTAGGTTGGTGTAACGGCATCCCCCGGGGTGTGAATTTTTTCCATTCCCCTCAGCCGTGCAGTAATACTGACATTAATTTGTAGTGTAAACCAGGACTAAGACATGTGAAGCCAACAGTGCATTACTATTGTAGTAACTAGTATAGGGGTGGGATTGTCACCACTGTTACAGCTTCTGTATGCCACTGTGGCAGCATACAGGGGATGTAAAAGCTCTGCCCGTAGCCTTAGGAGAATTTTCTCATTGCAGATACTGCATTGGACTGTCATGGGCAGCCTTAGGCAGGCTCTTCTCAAGGTCTGGTGCAGTTGGGAGGAGCTCATAGAGTGTAGCACTATGGGCATTCTGGGTAGTGCTCAGGTTCAGTGCATAGGCGTCCCAGGATGGGTTTCTATAATTGAGTGAGGACCACAGGCTGCCTAGGTTTTTTCTGGGAGTGCGGGGGGGGGGGGCATTTTATTATGAAGCATTTTGGTCCCCAGAGCATCCCAGAGTCAGGACAGCACCTTTGCCTTCCCTGCACCCAGGGCTGCAAGCTGCCTCTTGAAGGTACAGCACAGTCTGTCACTCCAGGTGACTTCACATAGTGACTGCCACTGTTCACCACTAACCAGGAGCATTAATCCTTCCATTTGCAGTAATTTTTGTAAGAAACTTGAAAAGAGGCTTGTAGGAACGGGAGCTTTTTTTGGACATGGATGGAGGGAGAACAAAATATTCATTTAAATAAAAACACAAAACGAGCTACAGTTCACGAAAGCTTACGCTCAAATAAATTTGTTAGTCTCTAAGGTGCCACAAGTCCTCCTTTTCATATTTCAGAGTACAGGCAAATTTTTAAACAAAATAGTTCAGCTATTCAGTCCTTTGAGTCTTCAGAGCAATGTGACTTCTCCGCTGATTTGTGGCATCTTCTTTAACAGGGGCAATCTTATGTAATTCACAGACCTTCCTATCTTTTTGTAAATGGCCTGATTCAGATTGGTACTGAATGCTCGCAACTCTCATTGGTATTTTGCAGGTAATGTGCAAGTTCCTGAACTCATAGTTTTAAATTATATTGGGCCAAATTTTTAAAGGTATTAAGGTACCTAAACATGTAGATAGGCACCTACCGGAATTTTCAAAAACACCTAAGCACCTAACTCTCATTGGAGTTAGCACTGGGCTGCTTTAGAAATGGCCTGAACTTCCATTATCTTTAAAAAACATATTCCTAAATGATTTTCAGCATCCAAGCTCAGATTAGGCTGATTAAGAAGAGTATAAAGCGGATTAAAAAGAAATAAGAAATTGATTGTGAGCCGGCTCCTATCAGATAATCCAATGGGGTGGCTACTAATATATTTTATGATAGGATGGAAAGCACTACTGTACCGAACATATTGATATAGTAATAAGCATAATTAAGCATGGATCACATGACTGCATAAGTAGTACCATTTAATTTTAGGATTCTATCTGATCATTGATGTCATATTATACTGAGCAATTATTCTTAAATCTAATCACTACAAGTGACAGTACTGCCTTTGGCAACTGCAAGCATAGTTACCACCATATTTTCTATAGGAAAATGTAAAGGTTTTCTTTGTATGGCAATTGCCAAGTAATTATTGAACAGTTACAGGTTTCTATCTGTCATATTAAGTGGAAAAGATGTTGTAATTCTTTGTCTTCGTTATCTCTGCCTGCCTGTCCTCCACAGTGATCAGTTTCTGAGTTGTTTTTTTGCTCCATTTCTAACACAGCCCTATACTGTTTGTGATTTTATTGGTGCGATACATGTGCTGATACTGCTGAGTTCTTTTTATCCCACAGGGCTGATTAAGACCAAGAATTAAAGGATTAAATACTTTTCCTTGGGGTGTAGTGACCACCCAGTTAACAGTACATTAGATTTAAATATGGCAAACTTAATTGTAAAATATGCCTTGTATGGCACTCCTGAGAAAATGGTAATGGTTATCACTTATGAAGCACCCCTTCACCTTTGTATTTTATATGGATCTCATCAAAGAATATCTGAGCACCTCCTTCTCCTTAATTGATTTTATCTTCACAATACCACTGCAAGTAAGGATGTATTAACCCCATTTTACAGGAAGTCTGTGGATAAGCAAGGAATTGAACTCAGGTTTCCTTAGTCTCAGTCCAATGCCCTATCCACTAGACCATTCTTCCTTCATTGTCCCTCACGCTCAGCGACATCTAATTTTTTTTTTGTAGATCAGTGGATCACTTGACTACTCTACCTTTTATTACTATACATTATTTATATTAGTAACTAAGGCTACTGATGTGAAACATTCCAGGTCATGGCTATAATAACCCTTTGTCCCATAGCAGGAAAGCTCCCTCACTGTTTTACAGCTTTTAGCCACACCCCTGATTTTGGATCCATGTAACATACTGGGCCAAATTTGGGGAAATGGAAATGTGTACACCAAGTGAAATCTTAATTGAATGGGCAAGGTATGCAGTCATCTAAGTAATGCTGTAGCACTTTTTAAGGAAAAGTTTGCTTGCAAGGGGTAACCTGTAGATAGCAACTGTGTCTAAGAAAATCATTCTCACGGATATGCAGTCTAAGGGAGTGAGACCCAGAAAGAACATATTTTACTCATGATATGCTCAGCACCTAGAAAGAAGTGCCTCACATCTGACAATAACTATGTTTCAAGAACTAAAGAAACCTGACTTTTAACTGTGTCTGTAATAGCACCAGCTGGTAAATTTAAATAATCTGACAGCCTATTTACATCTGCATGCACGTTTTCTGTACATAGCTTAGGTGCCAGTATTTGGAAAGGTGGCCCTTCATGTCTCATGTTTTGACCTTCCCTATTGAGAATTATGGAATAAGTTGCTGAAGTGCTGAGCACCTGTCCTGCTTTGCACACAGCCTCAAACAGTGGTTAAGGAGTTCCTTATTGCTAAGGATGTCTTGAATGTGTTTATTCCTCAGCCAGAAATATTAGTGCTCTTTATTCAATTATAAATTATGTGCAATCAGAAGAAGGACATGTCTCACATCTCGTTTTTAAAAGACTACTACTAAAAGATTCCTAACCCTGTTGTACAAACTCATTGTGTCTGAATAATTATTGATAAGCATCCAACTTCAGGAGGCTTATCTGATTAGAACCTTCAAACCTTTTGAAATTCAACCATCACTAATCATGCTATTCCTGTGTCCTTGTAGCCTATTTATTCTTTAATTGCATGCCAGATATCCCACATTGATTAATGTCATCATCATATAACTTGTTCAATGAATGCTCATTGTACTCCATTCTAATTACCAGCATGTCACAGAATGCCAAAAATCCCCCCCTTAAGTGGTGCTCCATCAGGTATTGATGAATAGGGTTCTTAAACTGCAAAATGGCACTTCCAGCCTATCATTCTGGTCTTGTTCCAGCTTAACATATTTTGGTTTAGAGTCAAATACTATTATCCAACGTCTTTAAAAAGAAATTGGGCCTGACCTAAGCCTGGCATACTTGTTGTTGTTCCAGTTTATTTGAATCACATCCAATTCAAAACCAAGTTACTGTGAAGGATGGTGTAAAAAAAAAAAAAAGGCAAGGTTAAAAAAAAATACTAAAACAATTAAATGTTATGCTTCTTTTTCCCCTAATCATAATACTTCAAAATCCTGTAGCACAAACTCTCAGCCTAGTGGGTAATTGTTTATAATTAACAAACAGCTCCATGGAAGGAGAAAGTGTTTCTTCTGTATTAACAAACCAAGCAAAGGAAAACAACCTTCATGACTGTTATCCTGTGAAGAAACAAATGACTTGTTAAATTAAATCATATCAACTGATTCACATTATTAACAAAGACAAGTAGAATTACTCTTTTGGAAGTCCCTACATGCATGCTCACATTTTACAATTATTATATTCCTTCTGTTCTATAGCTACATACTCTCACAGAAAAGCACACACTTCCTAATAGCATTATGCAGTTTTTAAGAAGAACAAAAAAGCAAAATATACACTCCTTATAAACCATGCAGTAACAAAGGGAGAAAGATAGGGTCAGAGAGAGACACACAGGCACACCCACATACTGAAAGCTTCTATTCTCACATCTACCGCCATGGAAAAGGAGAGAAATCAGAAGAGGGGAGAGCAGCTTTGTCCTCACTAAAGGGAAAAAGTCGATCTAAGCTACGCAATTTGAATTACGTGAATAGCATAACTCAAATTGACGTAGCTTAGTTCTACTTACTACGCGACGTCGACGGGAGACGTTCTCCCGTCGACTCCCCCTGCTCTTCTCAATCTGGTGGAGTACAGGAGTCGACGGGAGCGTGATCAGCAGTCAATTTAGTGGGTCTTCATTAGACCCGCTAAATTGACCACTGATGCATCGATCGTCGCAGCATCGATCCTCTAAGTGTAGACAAGCCCTTGCACTCAATTCTCTTTCAGAGTGTTTATTTTAAAAATGTGTTTTTTAAAAAAAGCACCCAAGAGAAAAGATGTGCACGCACCCTGTCAATTGACAAGCCAGTTGGAATCAATTTTTCAGTTAAGATTTTTTTTATCAAAGGTTTTACTAAAATCCAGATATACTGTATCTATTGCATTCTGCCTGGCCTCTGACCAAAGGTCTCTAGTCTGGCAAGATTTATTCCTTTTAAATCCAGGCTTCATTTGTTCTTCATTCAGTCACTTTCTGAGACAAATGTATAACCGCAACAGGGCGTCTGCTTTTGGACAGATTAAGGTCTCCAAGCACCCATTCCTCTCCAATGCCCTGAAAAAGAGGCAGCCTTGAATTGGATGGCTGGGCTGGACTGGACAATAACTGGATACTGCTTGCAGTGGGGCATTTCTGTACTGGGGCAGGGCCGTGGTCCTACCGCTCCTGCATATTGGCAAAGCTGTTTCGGCATGACTGTCCATGCTTTTTGCAATATTCAGCAAGTCCCACTGTTCTGTTTTCTCCCCTCTAGTACGAGGAGCATTATGCCTTACAAAGGTCTAAGATCACCAGGTACCACTGCTCAGACGTTCCTTCCTCTTCTGCCTCTTTGTGGTTCTGCCTTGTCAGAGGCATAACTGAGCTCTTGATGTTTTGTGATTTATTTTCCAGTATTTCCAATACTACACTGTGGCTGGAGGTTAGACTTGCAGACTATCAGGTTTGCTCGGCTTTCCCTTTTTTGAAAATTAGTATTATATTTGCTTTCCTCTTGTCTAATACTATCCCGATTGTCCATGAATTTCCAAAAATAGTGTGTGTGTTAGCTAATTCCCTTAATCCCGTATGATGCATATCATCTGAACCAGCTGATTTGCATGTCTTCAAATTGCCCCAGTATTCTCTTGCTTTTTATCAACAATTGTTATACATGTTCAATATTTATGACGTTTGTTGAGGGTCTAGCACAATGGGATCCAATCTTTAGCCACTATGACAATATAAATGTTAAATAATCATTTTTATTATCATCCAAAGCCCCTGAAAGCAGTGCTGTCATCAGCAGCTTATCTTTTCTCAACTGTTCTTGTTTAAAATACACTGATAAAAGGTGCTAGTACTCTATCTCAGCTAGGGGGATATTGCCTACATTGTAATTTACACTTGTTTTGGTAAGACTGACTTGCACTTTTTTTTTTGTCAAATGCATGCTGAACACCAAATGAGACACCAATGCTTTAGATTATCCTGTGAGCTAGATTCTCAGCCCCTAACAAAGGTCCCTTTGTACCACTTCATAAAGCTGTCCTATATGGGCAGCTGGGTTCTCAGTGTGGGAAATCCCAGAGCAGCATAAAGCCAGCGTAATCAGCTCTCCACCACCCTTCATCATCCTTCCCACATAGGGGACCTGCTGGGGGATGATCTCCAACTGGTCTAATGGCCTCTCAGAAGGGATTTGAGAAGTGAAAGAAAATAGCCTTCTTTGTCCCTTCCCTCCTCTGCTGAACCCATCTCACTGGTCCCAAGCATTAGCAGCTGACTCTGTTTACTTTATCTCTCTTACTCCTGTTACAGTGAAAGAATGAAATAGGTGGAGGCGATCTCAGCATTATATGGTACTTGCCCACGACAGACGAACAAGTGCCAAAGTTTTCTTATGGAGATAAAAGGGTCATCTCAGACCTCTGTGACATAAAAGATACAAACATAAATAATAGCACTTTTCCTCATATTTGTACCACAGAATCTTGCAAAGACCAAACAGTATTTCCATTATTGAAACAGGCTTTGATCAACAAACAGCAACTAAAACCTAGAAAAATATTTCTATATGTGAGATATTAAAAAAAAAAAAAAACCAGCAGCTTAGAATATAGACCCCTAATCAGGAAACCCTTTTATATGTTATAGTAACATATAAAAAGGCAATTGAATTTTAGCAGCTCAGCTATAGCATTGTTGTGTGGTAACAACACAAGTACTAGAATATTCCTTCTGCGGTGGTTAAACTAATCCAGAAATGTCCGAAAACGCTGTTATGTGTCCTCCACCTACCCTCTGCTAGCATTCTACATAAACTCCTGAGCCAGAAAGTTATAAGAGTCTATGCCCTGGAGGATGAAGTGATGAAAGACTGGCTTCATGGAAACAAGCCAACCCCCAGAACTCATTCTGGGAACTCATTCATTTGACATGGAGGAAAAAAATAAAGTCAACCACATCAGAATTAGCTGGCACAGATTTTATGCAATCTTGCAGTGTGAGGAGGCAGTAAAGAGTCATGCTCTGGAATCCCATTTCCAAAATGCTGGGAGAAGAATGCTGATGGTTTCTCAACATGGTTGACTTAAAAATCACTCATAATAACCAATGACTTGCCACAACAGGCCATGCCTTTGTGATTCAGTAGGCAAGTCTTATGATGAGTGATGTAACCTGTTCCTGTCCCCTTTGCCAAACCTTCAGACAAACGGCCAAATTTTCCTCCTCCTTCCAGTGGCCAAACTCTCTGCCACTCTTATAGAGTCATTCCCTTTATCCAAATAAAAGTTTACTCATATGTCATAATTGGAGAAGGAAGCTACATTCACTTAAGAGTAAGAAAAATGAACTATGGGAATAGAAGAGTGTGTGCAGATTTTAGTGATACTTGACTGTGACAGTATTCACTGTGACTGAATGTGTCCCTATACTCACCTGCTACACACTGTTGCTATATTTTTTGTACAAAATATGCCTTGTAAGGTATCATTTGAAAACTAATAACCTGCTGGTCAATAATATCATAGTGAAATGTATGTAGCTCATTATGGGTAGCATTATATAGGGGGGATTTCATAATTTTAAAGGCACATATTCAAACTCGCATAGTTAAATGGACATGTTCAAACTCACATAGCCCCAATTAGGCACAACTGGTCAAGGAGGTCTAAAACAAAGGGATGTGTGGTTACCTCATTTTGCATATAAGCTGTAAACAAAGTCCTCAGACAGCGAGAGGTAAAAGAAAGGAGAAAAAGAAAATTTATCTCAACACCCACAGGTGAAAGAAAACAGCATAAAGCATCTTTCCTACTAGACTCCATGTCTCTTTCTGCTCAGCTGAATGGACCTTTATGAGGGGGGTTCAAAGATAAAAGTGAGGGGCAAACACACTTCTTCCTCTCTATCTCCCTCTTTGCATCTAAGACGACAAAGGAAACAGCCGTTGGATTTTGGGGGAGGGGTCTTGACCTGAATAGTTTGGTCAGTAATGCTGATGGAAGGATGTGGTAAGGACTTTACCTTAAATCAAATATAGTTTAAGTTAGGCACAAGGAAGTATTTTATCTTTGTTTTTCTTGTAACCATTTCTGACTATTATGCTTCATTACTTGTACTCACTTAAAATCTCTTTGTGGTTAAATAAAATGGTTTTATTCTGAATTGAAACTGATCCAATGTGCTTCAGTTAAATTGCCTGGGTAACTCCATTTAAAGTGGCAACTTGTTGTGTATTTTTCCTATAAAGGGACAAAGACCTAATATTGTTGGAATGTCCAGGAGAAGGCTGGACAGTATAGAAAATACTTCTGCGGGGAAATCTGGACTGGAAGTGTGTTCGGGGTCCCCCGCAGTATAACAAAGGCTGGTAAAAGCCAGAGTGTAACCGAAGTGTGGCTGGCAGGTTACAGTTACACACAGACCCTCAGTGTGTGGTTTGCATGGTGGAGCGATCCAGGTGGGAGCAACTGCAGCAAGACATTGTAAGGCTCCCATGGTTGCGGGCGCGGGGGAGGAAACAGCCTCTCACTGGTCTAGTTTGCACTCCAGAATATCACAATGACCTTTTTTGAACCTGTAGCCAATGAAATAGTCATGAGAAAATCTGACACTGGAAAAGTGTGTATAAGAGTTCAGATTTCCACTTTCCCTCCAATATTCATTGGGTTCAGCCAGGCAATCAAATAAGTTATTCAAAAGGAAGGTGGGATCTATTCTATTTACGCTTTTTTGGTAGGGTTCATACAGTAATAATTAAACAGACACTTTATGAATGCAATTTTGTGACTGAAGTAAGAGAATCGATGCATCATGCACATTGCTTAAAGGATTTGTGAACTAGAAAACAGTGATTTCTCCCTTTTAAATCAAAATAGTTACACAACACTTACAAGCAGTGAATGTTCAGATACATTTGAAAAGTATCTAGCAGTATAAAGCAGAGATTATAAAACATTACTTTTAGAGCATTTTATGTCTTAGAGTGAATATATCTAACTGACATTGTTGCATGTAATTCTTTCATATTTAAACACCTGGTTTCAACCTTTAAAGGTTTTATGTAATCAATTTATGGGATACCAGAGGCATGTGTAGGCTCATTTGCTCTGCACAGTAAAAATATAAGCTGACTCTCCACAATGGCTTAATGTTTTTATAAGAAGAGATAAGAGGAGAATATTACAGGATCATTTCAAATGGTGCATTTACTTTGGTAAGGGAACTTAAAGCAGAGCACAGGAATTAAATATTGCATCAGTTCAGTCTGTTTGTGGAATATTGGTGGGGGCAGACAGCATGTGTTCCCCCTCTGATCGCTACATATTACAGAGGCTAGTACGTTTAATGAGCCTTACTTTTCCTGGCTTTCAATATTCAAATATAAACACACCAATATGTATATTAACTCCAATGAAACATTTGCCATACTAGATTGTTGTGGTTGTCCTCAAGATTATGATAAATTCCAAGTTCCTTCTATACAATTATATAACAAAGCGTTACATTATTTTAGAAAATTGGTGAATACTGCAATCAGCATTGATATACGTTTATTTTTAAATTCTGAGGAAGAGTTGCTGAAAACAAGTCAATAGAACAATTGTGTATTTCACTGCTAATCTATTTTATGTTTTATTAAATGTTCAGTGTTTTTGTAATTCATTTACATGGTAATAGGCAGTAGAGCCATAATCAGAGTTGCTTAATAATTCAGAAACAGCTTTGGGGTTTGGATCCTCTAAAATTACATAGGATCATTCATCTGGCTGGCCAAACTACAAACACAAATATCTTTTTTGTGCTATGCAGTTGGTTATAGCATTATAGTGTTTGCTTATTAGCTGGTGTTCCCATTGAGGTTCCGTCAGGGATTTCATTCTAATCCATTGCTTTCTGTTCAGAATTTTCTAAAAAGTATTTTCTAAAAAGTGAAATTTTCCAGGCTTGAATTCAGCTCCAAGGTGATACTTTAATTTTTATTTATATTTGTGTGTGTGTTAATAAAGTTTCAGCAAAATGTATTCAACTATTTTTGAGTTGAGGGAGTGAAAAAATATCCAGTAATTTTCCCATTGTTTGAAACTAAAATGTTGTTTGAGCACAGATAACTCAGACATGGCCGACTCGCCTACCACATGGAATTTTCCAGGGCTCCAATCACCCTCTAATGATGAGCGGACTGAGGGACAGCGGACACCTTCTTAATGTTCAGTACCAAAGGTGGCTGCAAACCAGAAAGTAGTAGCAAGGCGCACAGGCAACAGGAGTGAAGGAGGCTGAAGTGTTATATCAACTAGGAAGGGCTGGTGGAGAAAACTTAGGCTAAGTCAATATTACAAGCTAGGGGCATGATTCTCAGCTCATGCATGCATACTTACCCTAGCTCTCATCGAACTAGTGTGAGCGTGTAGTCTGCGCAAGCTGGGAATCACACTGATCACGTAGATGTAGCCTTAGAAGTGTGGCTAATCCACATAAGCTTTGGAAAGCGTCCAACTATATATAGTTATCATTATTGAGCCTCTGAGTCTTATGAGGTTTGCTCATCATTATTTACATGCACCTGAAACATGCAACTATGACAGCCTAGTAGTATGCCTTATGTATTATTGCTTCTATACACTCAGATGGTGACATTGTTATGACTGCATATCTAGCAATAAAAAGAACATCATGTTCCGAAATGGCTCAGACAACTGGTTAGTTTGCAAAGATGTGTGGGATAAAAGCCAGATTAAAACTTTCAATCACAGACTAATTTCCTTCCAA
This sequence comes from Caretta caretta, assembly GCF_965140235.1. Classification (NCBI taxonomy): domain Eukaryota; kingdom Metazoa; phylum Chordata; order Testudines; family Cheloniidae; genus Caretta; species Caretta caretta. Next base: position 46,612,277 of record NC_134216.1, on the reverse strand, counting down.
GTTCCAAACACTGAGGAGCACTGAATGCTTTAAATTAGCAACCTGCAATCTATATTCATCCTGAAAAGTCACATTAAGCCTCTAATTTTGAAAACTGACAAAAAATCAAGCCAGGTATGTTATTTTAGAATGTAATAGCTCCATGGGGAGCCATTTACATGATCCAACATAAGACGTACTGCATTGCACATAAATCAAAACACACATCCCCTATACTCAGTTCTGTTAGTTATGTTGTATTTTATTTTTTTGTGAATAAAAGTTTATTCACTTTTCTTTGTGAAAGGAACAAGCGATCAATCGTACCTAAGGAGTCTTTAATAAGCTTTGAGGAAAAAATCTTACATAGTCATAGCAACAGACAGCATCAGTCCACAAAAATTGAACAATGACAGCTAAATGTATTGTAGACAGCCAAAAACATTAAACCCACAATGGCTTCCAAGAGATCATGGTGAGAAGTAGTTGAATTAAATGATCATTTTGCCACTGTATTCAGATGACGCAAATGAGGAGAATACACACCCAACTCTATTGGAGCCTTCCCGTTTTGAGCATAGTAGTCACTGACGTGCTAGAGGTCTGAGGGAGCACTGAACCAGTGGCAGTTTTCGAGACTCCACACACAAGAGCTTCATCTAATAGCTAGTTCCCAATAGGTGGCTGCTTGCAGAAGGTGGGAAAGGTTTTGCACATTTGATCACTGCCAGATTGCAGTGCTTTTGCTGAATCTGCTTCTGTGCATGATAGATTAAATGATCTCTGTAGTACCCAGAAGGGCTTTATGAGGCTATCAGCACATCTTGGAAACACAAAAATATTCATACTGGGTCAGATTAATGGTCCATCTCTCCCAATATCCTGTCTTCCGACAGTGGCCAGTGCCAGATGCTTTAGAGGGATCGAACAGAACAGGGCAACTATGGAGTGATCAATTTCGTCCAGTCCCAGGTTCTGGCAGTAAGAGGTTTAGGGACACCTGGAGCATGGGGTTGCATCCTTACCATCTTAGCTAATAGCCATTGATGGACCTATCCTGCATGAATTTATGTAATTCTTTTTTGGATCCAGTTATGCTCTTGGCCTTCACAACATCTTCTGGCAACAAGTTCCATAGGTTAGCTGTGCATTGTGTGAAGAAGTACTTCCTTTTGTTTGTTTCCTCCTGCTGTCTATGAATTTAATTTACATAAGAATAGCCATACTAGGTCAGACCGAAGGTCCATCTAGCCCAGTATCCTGTCTTCCAACAGTGGCCAATGCCAGGTGTCCCAGGGGGAATGAGTAGAACAGGTAATCATCAAGTGATCCATTCCCTGTCGCCTGTTCCCAGCTTCTGGGACACCTAGTGACCCCTAGTTCATTTTATGTGAAAGGGTGAATCGCACTTCCCTGTTCACTTTCTCCCACACCTTTTATGATTTTGTAGACCTCTATCATATCCCCCCCTTAGTCGTATCCTTTCTAAGCTAAACAGTTCCAGACTTTTTAATCTCTCCTCATATAGAAGCTGTTCCATACCCCTAATTATTTTTGCTGCCCTTCTCTGTCTGTTTTCCAGTTCTAATATATCTTTTTTGAGACCGGGCAATCGGAACCCCACACAGTATTCAAGGTGTGGGATTTACACCACGGATTTATATAGTGGCATTGTATCGTCTGTCTTACTATCTATCCCTTTCCTAATGGTTTCTAACATTCTGTTAGCTTTTTTGACTGCCACTGCACACTGAGCAGATGCTTTCAGAGAACTATCCATGGTGACTCCAAGATAACTTTCTTGAGTGATAACAGTTAATTTAGACTCCCTCATTTTGTGTATATAGTTGGGATTATTGTTGCCGATGTGCATTACTTTGCACTTACAAACACTGAATTTCATCTGCCATTTTGTTGCCCAGTCACCCAATTTTGTGAAATCCCTTTGTAACTCTTTGCTTTGGACTTAACTATCTTGAGTAATTTTGTATCATCTGCAAACTTTGCCACCTCACTCTTTGCCCCCTTTTCACATTTAGGAATACATTGGACAGCACAGGTCTCAAGAACAGATCCTTGGGTTACCCCACTATTCACCAATTTCTGCTGTGAAAACTGATGATTTATGCCTACCCTTTGTTTCCTCTCTCTTAACCAGTTACTGATCCATGAGAGGACATTCCCTCTTATCCCATGACAGCTTACTTTGTTTAAGAGCTTTTGCTGAGGAACCTTGTCAGAGGCTTTCTGAAAGTCCAAGTATCAACTGGATCAACCTTGTCCACATGCTTGTTGACACCCTCAAAGAATTCTGATAGATTGGTGAGGCATGATTTCTCTTTTCAAAAACCATGTTTACTCTTCCCCGACATATCATGTTCATCTATATGTCTAATTCTGTTTTTTGCTATATTTGCAACCAATTTGCCTGGTACTGAAGTTAGACTTACTGGCCTGCAATTGCCAAGATCATATCTGGAGCTTCTTTTAAAAAATCAGCATTATGTTAGCTATCCTCCAGGTATATGATACAGAGGCTGATTTAAATGATACCACAGTTGGTAGTTCTTCAATAATCAGTTAGTACCTCTTGAAAACAGTCTAGCCATATATTACATCATGTGAATAGCAGAATTCAAATTGTAAGGAGGCTTAAAAATGGACTCCAATGATTTATTCAATTTGGTTCATTGATTCTTAGTTGTTTGGCAACTGGCATCCATATTCCTTGACTATTCATTGTCACTCAGTTTGAGAAGAATATTGCTTTGGGCTGGAGATGATAGTTGCCACTGAAAAGTTATTTGGAGATTGAATTTGAAGACATTTGTATACATGGGTTATTAGAACCCTCAGAGAGAGCTCCGTCGAAAGTCTATTGATGTCAATTTCAGTCTGTCCATTGATTTCATTTGGTGGCTTACAAAATTTAAAGAGCCTTTTCCATTCTCATGGGAGATAGTTAAACAAAATATCAGTGTGTTTGAGGAAGTTTTCTGACATGTTAAGTGGTATAATACTTACTTGTTAGTTCTGGAGATGACATTTATTTTGATCATAAAGTTTTACTTTTAAAAGAACTCATGCAGTTGCTTCCATCTGTCTATTGAATGTAAAGTAGTAAAAAGAGAGACAGAATTTTTTTTTAAATATCACCTCGTAGGAAAACCTGAATGTCCTAGCACTGCCAATTCAGAAGTACGGAGAAGAGACAAAGAAGGCTACCAAGTAAAAAAGGAATGGATCAGTAACTTCCTCATGCTTTCCTAGGAAACCATGCTTAGCATCCTTTGAAAATGTTACATCCTTTATATCTCAAAGGGGTACCAAAATACATTAAAAAAAAAAAAAAGCAAATAGCCACATGATGACTATGCAGAATGTGAAAATCTTAATAGGCCCACTGAAGGCAGAGTGTTTAGGAAGAATATATCTATGGCTTTAACAAATCTTCAGGATACTTTCCTTTTCTTTCTCTTTTTGGGCTTAGGGACCTTGCTATAAAGTATAACAAAATGTGCCTAACATATAACCAAGTGCATACTGCAAAAGACAGATTACCCATTAATTTATGATCAAGTAACTGTCTCCTCGCTATAATCACCATTTTTTATTTTACAGTTGAGTAATCACTCTTAGGAAGCCATGATGTCAGGTGCAATGGAATGTAGATAAATACAAAAGAGGATACAGTCTGAATAAACCAATTTAGAGATGAGTAATCAAGGTGGCTGAAAAGAAATATCACGGATTAACTGGTATTTCATAGTTTACACAAAAGAGATTTATAAAAGAAGCAGACAATTTTAATATATTTTATACAATATGCATACACATACTATATATATCTTATATAGAAAGCTGGAGAGATGTATTCACTTTTAATATTTGCAAGTCAGTTTACTGCTGATAAAAGTGAGGGATTTGTAAAACTGCTTAACTATGATCCTGAGACCCAGTCCAGCCTGACTCTCCCTCCCAGCTATCTAACCTTCTCAGAACCTCACTTACAATAAATAAATCTTTGCACTTCTAGGGCATCTTCCATCTGAGGACCTCAGTGTCAAAACACCTCTGACATTGCATCTGTAAGTAAATCGTCCCCATTTCACAGATAGGAAAATGAGACACATGAGTTGGGGTGGGTATTTTGGTGTATGGTAGAAATTTGGCTGATGGTAGTAGTGAGGAGGCCCTCTTAGTGTTTGTTCCTAGTCAGTTAATACATTATACATCATCCATGAAGGGGAGAATAGTACAGATTATTATATTTTCAGGGGTGAGAATTTGGGGGAAGAGAGAATACGAAAATGTTGGCATATCTCAAGATCAAACGCCCAACTTCAAAAAGACCTTTGCTGTTCTTTGAAAGCTCATTACTCTCCATTGGCTTGTTGCCCTTTTAAATTTAAATATGAGAAATTAATATTGTTACATTGCAATGCAAGCATGGGGTTGGATGGTCTAGTTACAGCTAAATTGATGGTTAAGGAATTCTTCTATTGCTTGTGTTGTGGCTGTAGGCCAGGGAAGTGTATCTGATCAATGAAGGGTTCTGCATTGGCAAAGGAGGGAAGTTGCTGTGATTGATGCACAATATAGAGTTTTTAGTTTCATAGACTGTAAGGCCAGAAGGGATCATCATGATCAATTAATCTGACCTCCTGAAGTTACCAGCCAGAGAATCTCACCCACCCTCTCCTGTAGTAGACCTAACCTCTGGCTGGGTTACTGAAGTCCTCATATCTTGATTTAAAGACTTCAAGTTACAGAGAATCCATTTACTCTAGTTCAAACCAGAAAGTGACCCATGTCCCATGCTGTAGAGGAAGATGAAAAACCTCCAGGGTCTCTGCCAGATGGACCTGGGGAAAAATTCCTTCCCAATCCCAAATATGATCAGTTAGACCCAGAGCATGTGGGCAAGACCCACTAGCCAGACAACTGGGAAATGTAGCTTTTTATTTAAAGTGAATTTAGTGATGTTGTATAATACCGCCATGGTTTTGTCTGTTTGCTACACTTTTAAGCTCAACAGAATGAAATGGCCTCTGGTGCTTTTCTCAAACTTGGAGGCTCTAGGAACACACACAGTCCAAGGCTAATGTCTATAGACACAATCACAAGCACAAAATCTTGTCTGTACTACAAGTTTTATTAAAGCCAATAAATTATAATTAGCCATGCATATAGAAATCCTATAAAACCTATGCAATGATTATAACTAGTCATACACACATCCTCAATGATATTCTAGGGTTAGGTGGACCTCTCAATAGACTCTCATTGCTAGAGGGATGGTTCCTGCTGAGGTTTCATTGATTATATATGAAATAGCATATAAATTGGCCATAACATCACATAATACAATGGATGATAAAATGAACTATTTGGCTACAGTAAGAATTCTCTGTAGCAACTCAGAACCCTTCCCATCTAGTGTCCCATCTCAGTTGTTAGGGATATTTGCTAATAGCAGTCGCAAATCGACCATATGCCATTGTAAGCAATCTCATCATCCCATCCATAAATTTACCAAGCTCAGTCTTAAAACAAGTTAGGTTTCTTTCCCCACTACTCCCCTTGGAAGGTTGCTCAAGAATGTCATTCCTCTGATGTTTAGAAACCTTTGTCTAATTTCAAGACTAAACTTATTGATGGCCAGTTTATATCCATTTGTTCTTGTGCCAGCATTGGCCCTTAATGCCTCTCCCTCCCTGGTATTTGTGTCTTTGTGTGTGTGTGTGTGTGTGTATAATATATAGGACAATCATATCTCCCCTCATCCTTCATTTTGTGAGGCTAAACAAGCCAATCTCCAAAATTGCACACAGTATTCCAGATTAGGTCTCACCAGTGACTTGTATAACGGTAATAACACTTCCCTATCTCTACAAGAAATACCTCCCCTGATGCATCCTAGGATTGCATTAGCCTTTTTCAAGGCCACATCACATTGGCAGTTCATAGTCAACCTGTGATCGACCAATATATCCAGGTCAGTTTCAGTTTAGCCCTTTACTACCTTCAGTCCAGTCAGTTGATCTCTTGTTACTGCAGGGGTGCCCAACCTGTGGCTCCAGAGCTACATGCGGCTCTTCAGAAGTTAATATGCAGCTCCTTGTATAGGCACCGACTCCGGGGCTGGAGCTACATGCGCCAACTTTCCAATGTGCTAGGGGGTGCTCCACGTTCAACCTCTGGCTCTGCCACAGGCCCTACCGTGCCCTCACTCCTCCCCCGCAGAGCCTCCTGCTCACCACAAAGCAGATGATCGGGAGGTGCGTGGAGGGATGGGGAGGCACTGATCAGTGGGGCTGCTGGTGGGTGGGAGGCGCTGGGAACAGGGCGGGGTGGGGGAGCTGAGGGGGGGGGGGGGCTGCTGGCGTATTACTTTGGCAATGGTAAATTCTGGCTCCTTCTCAGGGTCAGGTTGGCCACCCTTGTGTTACAGCATTGAACTGTTCAGTTCACTAGTGTTGACCCTGCTTATCTAAGATCTGTTTGTTAAGAAATACGTGCTACAAGCACCATATTTAGCTAAAAGGGAGCGTTAACAGAATCTCTATATCTGAACTGTCTATATAATGAACCTTTAAGCATTAGACAATATTTTCAGTTGTTGTAAATTTTTCATTTGAATTGAAGTGTTATGAAGCTAGAAGAACCAAAAAATAAGCATAAGGCAAGAAAAAGAAATTAATCCAAAATGAAATGATCCAGTGCTATTGTATAAAATGCTGAGAATCAAACACAGCTATAGCCCTTTATCCATGTCTAATCCACTAGCACATACTAATTCTGATAGATAAATTAGGCACATTCTCCACTCCCCCCCCCCCACTGGGAGGAACAGGGGAGAGAGACGAACAGAGTAATATGGGGCAGAAATGTCCTGAAATTGTTGTGTAAAGAGGGTTTATCCATTTTTAAAGAGTAGGTGTGAAATCCTGGCCTCACTGAAGTCAGTGGTAGAATACCCATTGACTTCAATATTATTATTATTATTATTACGCTTATTATGGTAGTGCATAAGGGCTACCCAAAATTGGGGATCTATTGTGCTAGGCACTATACAAACATAGGAAAAAGAGATGGTAATGACCCCAAAAGCTTATAATCTAAATAGGGTGAGGATTTTACCCCATGCGTGGCATATACTGGGAACCAGAAGAAACCTAGTCAGAGTCCCTGAGAGAGGTTTATTTCTTTCAATACTATCAGCCAAACTTGGGCAGGTAAAAAAGAAAGGGGAAGGGGGTGGGGGAAAGAGAGAGAGACTGCAAGAGTGTATTAGAGCATGTGAAAGGAAATATATCAGTGATGGACTGAGAGACCAACCTGCCCCATCCTAAGGCAGAATCTGTTTTATTTACTGAGAGCACAGCGAATTTCATCTCTCATTGAGGATCCACAGTCATATGACAATTAGTAATAGAAAAGCCTATAGCAGGCACCAAAAGATATCACTGGGCCAAACATCAGGCTTCCAGGCACTACTTCCAGCAAGTGAAAAGCACAGACTTTATTAAAATAAATATTGTAATTGTTTGTAAAATGCTTTGAAGGTAAAAGCACTATAGAAATGCCAACTATTATCATGAATTGAAAGTGGTGTCCAGTTGATTTTTTCTTTAATTGCTACTAGGTGTAGGAGTTTTAGGCACAGTGTTGTACGTGTAGATCCAGTTTTCTGTGTACTCTACATTTAAATTTCTAGTAGTCTACAGTCAGCAGAGCCACTGCCATTTTGTGAAGCAGAGCTGGAGCTGTTTGCTATACAAGAGACCTGCACTGTGCTCTTGCTTGGAGCCTCTACTTTTGTTCTTCCTTGTTTTATTATTTAGTTTCCTTTAATCTAAAATAAAACTTACTCAGGCTGAAAGTATATGGTTGCACATCAGGTATAGAAAAGCTAACACACAGTGCTAATAAATAATTCTTGAGCTGGAAATCAATGGCTTCTTCTCTTTATATCATTCTCTGCCCTCAGCGTAACAAACTCATGCTTTCTTTAGTTTCTGAGACTTGTGCTATTCTTATGGACAACAGATGGTGGAGGGAGGGGGGGGGCTGTTTTTTTGATGAAAACAAAAGTTTATATTTTCTGGGGGGGACAGGTTCTGACCAGCTCTAGCTGGGACTATCTTCATGTAAGATGGGAAAAGTTTTCATATGTAAGGAAAAACAACCCTTTCATGGTCCCCATGACCTTCAGATTTCCAAGGAACCAAACTGGCTACATTGCATTCAAGGCCTTCTTTGGGCATGGGCCGAGTTGGCTACACTATGGTATTATTGTATGAGCTTTCTGTCAACTTTGTGCCACCTGTATTCTCTGCCATGCTGGGGGCCTGCCTAGCAGACTGAAAACAGTCCTGGCAATAGAACCCAAAACCCAAATGTGTTGCCAAGGCCGTAAAAAAGTAACAAATAAGGTGAGTTAAAGGATATAACATCCTAAAATCTAGTTTTCGCAGGACTCAAGTAGCTAGTTTGTGAAAATCCACTTATCCTCTGTAACGATGCTGGTTCTGGCGGGACCCAACTGAGAATGCCAATTCAGGACAAATTGCTTCAAGCAGGGCAGTTACAGCCCAAGGCTGGGGTTTTTATGCACACCAAGGCAAACCAAACCAGCCAAACAGAGAACACTTTGGTTTTACCCCACTGGCTAATCACAAGTCACACAAGCAATTCCCTTAGACACTCCAGTTTCCCAATATCACCACCAGTACCACTTGTTATGGGGACAAATGGTTATGAAAACCAATACCCCAGTAAAAGAAAAAAGGTCTCTCGATCCCAAAGGATCAAGCCCCAGATCCAGGTCAATATACAAATCAGATCTTACCCACAAATCACGCTGTTGCCAATCCTTTAGAATGTACAATCTAAAGGTTTATTCATAAAAGGAAAAAGATATAGATGGGAGCTAGAATTGCTTAAATAGAATCAATTACATACAGTCATGGCAAAGTTCTTGGTTCAGGCTTGCAGCAGGGATAGAATAAACTGCAGGTTCAAATTAAGTCTCTGGAGAATATCCACAGCTGGGATGGGTCTTTCAGTCCTTGGTTCAAAGCTTCAGTGTAGCAAAGTTCCTCTAGAGGTAAGAAGCAGGATTGAAGACTAGATGGAGGAGCTGCAGCAGCTTTTTATATTCTCTTGCCATGTGGTCTTTCTTTCTTTGTTCCAAAGACAAGCTGTCCATCATATGGCCTGGAAAAACCTCAGAGTTCTGTCCATAGGCAGGTCCCTGCATACCTTGCTGAGTCCCAAGGCGTCTGCCTTCTCTCAGTGGGTCAGTTGTATGGCTGATGGTCCTTAATGGGCCATCAACCAGGCTAGGCAGAGCTGACACCACCTTATCTGGGGTGTCACCCAGAAGCATAGCACAAGTTTGAACTACAGACAGTACAGAGCCAATATTCATAACTTCAATTACAAAAATGATACACACACATAGACAGCATAATCATAATCGGCAAACCATAACCTTGTCTTAACCTCATTTGACCCCTCTTTATATAAGATTTGGTGCCACTACAGGACTTTGGTTGCAACAATGATCTATATGGTCCCAGATTATGTCAATAATGTCACATCCTCCAACAGTAACTGCTATTTTTCAAGAAAGTAAGAGTAAAGTTCAGGCTCTGCAAAAGCAAATTAAGCTAAGTGTAATTGTCGCTATGAAGGAAATGAACTCCTAAAGCCTGAGTAATTGTGCTCTGTGTGGGAGTATGAAAGGGGAAAATCTACTGGTCCTCTGTTCTTTAGTTGAATTTCTCTGTAAGTAGCCATGCAAAATTCTAAGGGCCAGAGCCTCATTTGGTGTAATGTCTCCACTGAATCCAATGGAGAGATGCCAATTTACAACAGGTGTAGGTCTGGTTCTAGGTTTTTCATTTTCTCATTGTAGCTAGAGTGGAAACATCTACACTGCTATTTTTAGCCCCACAGCGGGAGCCTGAGTCTGTTGCCCTGGACTCTGAGATTCACTAGCATGGGGTTTTTTTTCTGCTGTGCAAACATACCCTGTAAGGCTCCAGTCTTGCTGTCATCAAAGTCAATAGGTATTTTGCATTTTAGGCACAATTCAGTTCCAATTGGACTGAATTGCAAGTAGAAAAGGAGTACTTGTGGCACCTTAGAGACTAACCAATTTATTTGAGCATAAGCTTTCGTGAGCTACAGCTCACTTCATCGGATGCATGAAGTGAGCTGTAGCTCACGAAAGCTTATGCTCAAATAAATTGGTTAGTCTCTAAAGTGCCACAAGTACTCCTTTTCTTTTTGCGAATACAGACTAACACAGCTGCTACTCTGAAACCTGAATTGCAAGTGTCTGCCAAATGTTTTCTTATCAGATTTCTTTATTACTTCAAAACTAATTGTGGAGATTTAGCCACGCAGACATGTGGGGATAAGAGAGGTTTTATACCTTTTTGCTTTCAAAAGGATTAAGTGTAATCTGTTCAATTTGAGATTATTACATTAAAAAACTGTTAGATTTCTCTTTCTGACAAATTTAAAACAGTCATGTAATAAAATTAATATCTCATGGACAATCAGTCAGTTTCTTAGCAAAGATCCCTAGTTAACTATGATCTAGCAATGATGTAACTCTCTGAAAACCTTGGTTGACCCTCTTTAATATTTTTGATTTTTAGGAAGCATTTCAATTAAAAACAGTGTGTTAAAGTTTCTAGGCCATATACTGCCCTCATAGAAGTCACTAACTTTGGAACCTACGCTGCTCACAGTTGTGCAGATGTATCTCTGGTGTAACTCTGCTGAGATCAAATGGCTTGCATTTTCCTTGTTCAGGGGCTGGCCCCTGTGAGGTTTTGCAAGCTACAAGTCTTCCCTGGTCATCTCCAATTCCATCCATGTGGACTTAGATGGTATGGAAGGTAGTGCAAACTAGCTCTGCACCTGGCAGAGGATTCACCAATGGCCTTGCTGGGGCTGAGGTGTTATGCCAGCCCTGTACAATGATGAATTGGACCCAGGAATGCTACTCTAGATTTACAGGAATTTCAGTGACAGCAGAACTAGACTTCAGTGGGAGTATGACTGGGCCCCAGGTTTTTTAATGGTACAAGCAATGCAATTGTTGGTAAAAGAAATCAAATACACCCATGTCACTCTAAAGAATTTTTTTTATCACACCAGTGTATTGAGTAGGCATATAAAAGGCAATGGTAGCATTCTAACAGACTCACTCTATTTGTTAAAAGATATATTTTGGTTCTGAACATAGCGTCAAAATGATTAGCTCATTCTGTTTACTAGTGTAATTTGTTTAATTTTATTTTCCTCTGTGTTGGCTTACAGTGCTACACACACACACACCCACCCACCCACCCACCCAAAAGACAATGCACTATATTGTTGTTTGCTGTTTTCTCTACATTGGCACTTTGCTAGACATGATGTCTTCACTAAGTACATAATATTTAGGGCTCAGTGTGCATCTGAGGCATTGGCCCACGCTGGGGCAGAGTGAGTGCACCATGGCCTCAAGAGCTGTGGGAAGTTTTGTGCCTGAAGGAGACATTTTGCTCCCAGTAGCATAGTGGAGAAGGGCATGCTGGTTAGTACACTACTCATGAGGTTGCAACATATTCTCCTGTCCACATCAGGCCAGCTCTGCTGACTGATGTGGAAGGTGGTGACCCCTCCTTGCCTCTTTTGGGGCAGCAAGCATTGTTAACAATGGTTAAATCCCTGCTGAAACTGTGTCTGCAAACTGACACCTCAAAAAGGGGTTGTTCTGTTTCTACTATAGAAGGCTTCCACTGGGTAGGTAACTCTCTAAGTAGTACAGTTTGAGTTTTCAGATCCTTTGAATGTTCCTGAAACAAAATGTAAAATTCATGTTTTGTTTTAAAAACAATGAAATGTTGCAGATCATTTGTCCATTAAATCCCAGAAAAGGAGAAAACTAGTTCCATCAACTAAGAGCTGGACTGGGAATTGCCTGATTGCTCACTGAGCTATCAGGATCTGTTCAGAAAGTCCCAGGATCCAGACACAGCAGTGAAGACAGAGGCTGAACTGATTTGGTCGCAGCAGGAATTGGGAGCTAAGGGACCATCTACACAACTTTTTATTGTAATATGTACCAATGAGGACTGATTTCAACTCAAGTTTTCCAAGTTTTTATGATTGCCACCATTAATATTTTTAAAAGAAAATATGTTCGCATGAAGGCATAAGTCTCCAGCTTACCCGAGTCCCCATCACTACAGTCCAAAATTTGGCAACCCCTGCAGTAATCCTTCCCTCCCCACTTTGACCACTGTAACAAAGTTCCTGCTCTACCTTGGTGGTTCTTGCGCTTATTGGTGGATTTGCTTGCCTTGGAGCTTCACAGCAGCCCTCAGCTTGGCCGTTTTTCTGAACCCACAGTCCAGGTCAATGACTCCTGTGTCTGACCAGGAGTTGGGAGGATTTGGGGGGAACCCAGGCCCACACTCTACTCCGGGTTCCAGCCCAGGGCCCTGTAGAATGCAGCTGTCTAGAGTGCCTCCTGGAAAGAGCTGTGTGACATCTACAACTCCCTGGGCTACTTCCCCATGGCCTCGTCTCAACACCTTCTTTATCCTCACCATAGGACCTTCTTCCTGGTGTCTGATAATGCTTGTACACCTCAGTCCTCCAACAGTCCACGTTCTCACTCTCAGCTCCTAGTGCCTCTTGCTCCCAGCTCCTCACACGCACACCACAAACTGAGGTGAGCTCCTTTTTAAAACCCACATACCCTGATTAGTCTGCCTTAATTGATTCTAGCAGCTTCTTGATTGGCTGCAGGTGTTAGAATCATAGAATATCAGGGTTGGAAGGGACCCCAGAAGGTCATCTAGTCCAACCCCCTGCTCGAAGCAGGACCAAATCCCAGTTAAATCATCCCAGCCAGGGCTTTGTCAAGCCTGACCTTAAAAACCTCTTAGGAAGGAGATTCTACCACCTCCCTAGGTAACGCATTCCAGTGTTTCACCACCCTCTTAGTGAAAAAGTTTTTCCTAATATCCAATCTAAACCTCCCCCACTGCAACTTGAGACCATTACTCCTCGTTCTGTCATCTGCTACCATTGAGAACAGTCTAGAGCCATCCTCTTTGGAACCCCCTTTCAGGTAGTTGAAAACAGCTATCAAATCCCCCCTCATTCTTCTCTTCTGCAGGCTAAACAATCCCAGCTCCCTCAGCCTCTCCTCATAACTCATGTGTTCCAGACCCCTAATCATTTTTGTTGCCCTTCGCTGGACTCTCTCCAATTTATCCACATCCTTCTTGAAGTGTGGGGCCCAAAACTGGACACAGTACTCCAGATGAGGCCTCACCAATGTCGAATAGAGGGGAACGATCACGTCCCTCGATCTGCTCGCTATGCCCCTACTTATACATCCCAAAATGCCATTGGCCTTCTTGGCAACAAGGGCACACTGCTGACTCATATCCAGCTTCTCGTCCACTGTCACCCCTAGGTCCTTTTCCGCAGAACTGCTGCCTAGCCATTCGGTCCCTAGTCTGTAGCGGTGCATTGGATTCTTCCATCCTAAGTGCAGGACCCTGCACTTATCCTTATTGAACCTCATCAGATTTCTTTTGGCCCAATCCTCCAATTTGTCTAGGTCCTTCTGTATCCTATCCCTCCCCTCCAGCGTATCGACCACTCCTACCAGTTTAGTATCATCCGCAAATTTGCTGAGAGTGCAATCCACACCATCCTCCAGATCATTTATGAAGATATTGAACAAAACCGGCCCCAGGACCGACCCTTGGGGCACTCCACTTGATACCGGCTGCCAACTAGACATGGAGCCATTGATCACTACCCGTTGAGCCCGACAATCTAGCCAGCTTTCTACCCACCTTATAGTGCATTCATCCAGCCCATACTTCCTTAACTTGCTGACAAGAATACTGTGGGAGACCGTGTCAAAAGCTTTGCTAAAGTCAAGAAACAATACATCCACTGCTTTTCCTTCATCCACAGAACCAGTAATCTCATCATAAAAGGCGATTAGATTAGTCAGGCATGACCTTCCCTTGGTGAATCCATGCTGGCTGTTCCTGATCACTTTCCTCTCATGCAAGTGCTTCAGGATTGATTCTTTGAGGACCTGCTCCATGATTTTTCCAGGGACTGAGGTGAGGCTGACTGGCCTGTAGTTCCCTGGATCCTCCTCCTTCCCTTTTTTAAAGATTGGCACTACATTAGCCTTTTTCCAGTCATCCGGGACTTCCCCCGTTCGCCACGAGTTTTCAAAGATAATGGCCAATGGCTCTGCAATCACAGCCGCCAATTCCTTCAGCACTCTCGGATGCAACTCGTCCGGCCCCATGGACTTGTGCACGTCCAGCTTTTCTAAATAGTCCCTAACCACCTCTATCTCCACAGAGGGCTGGCCATCTAGTCCCCATTTTGTGATGCCCCATTTTGTGTTCTAATCAGCCTATCTTAATTGTCTCCAGAAGGTTCCTGATTGTTCTGGAACCTTCCCTGTTACCTTACCCAGGGAAAAGGGACCTACTTAGCCTGGGGCTAATATATCTGCCTTCTATTACTCTCCTATAGCCATCTGGCCCAACCCTGTCACAGCACATAAGCTGCTGTTTCCAGTGTATTTTTGGGTCCATATGCGTGCTGGTTGACAAGTTATTGCCATGTGACTGGACTCAGACTGGCAGCCGAGTTGGGGGAGAATGTTAAACTGACAAATAAAGTGATATTTATAGTTCCAATAATAGCTGGTCTGCAAGAACTTATTTATTGGGCATCATTGCCAACCCATATGTTGGACTGTGGTGCCTAATGAGCAAATCTGCTCTCATGTACCTGCATTCATACTTCATTCTTTCTCTTTAATAAATGAAAAAGAATGCATTCACATATTTCAATAGCAAAGTGACAATACAAGTAGCATGGCCCCTGAGAACTGAAGGCATAAACGAATGCCTAACCGGTTTGTTGCAAGTCATCAAATGCACTTGTACAGAAACATGCAAACACAGTTTCCTAATGCAGACAAGGTACAGGAGTGATGCATGTGTATCTGAAGGCAGGTCTCGGCTAAATATTTTCCATTTTTCTTAAGTGCTCACTAGATGAGCTAACTTACTTTTTAGTTGGAACTATCTGCAGTGGTTAATTCTTCATTGGGATAGTCCTTACCCTCCTGTAAAGAACTTATTCTACAGGAAGACTTTTTAAATTATATAGACACATAAAGATCTTTTATTATTTTGTGGTATCGCCTACTTGCCTCGACCAGCTCAGGGGTCCATTCTGCTAGCCACTGTCAAATATGCACAGTAAATGAAAGTTCTATAATTTTAGACTGCATTTCCCCCAACATTGTTATTGTCTGTGTAAATCATTCCAGCTAGCTGCAGTCAGTCCCATGTTGATGGCTGGCTTGTTCTCTTGAATGGTTAGGTAGGATGTCTTGCCTATAGCCAAAATGTTATAGGTTTGAAACATAGGCACAAGTAACACATCTGCTGGACTTCAATAGGGTTGTAACTCCCTGAGCACCATCCTTCCCCGGTAAGCTTTGCTGAATCAGGTCAATGCTTTTGACAGACCTTTATTTCACTAAGTTACTCATTAATTAAAAATCCCATCTGAAGTACCTAGTCAATAGTGAATTGTGTGATTGCACTGACTAGGTAATCTGTGCAGGTGGCAAAAGCTCCTCTCCCAGCGGTCCCTCTAGGTTCCTAAATTATACCATGGTGGACCAGAAATTATATTAGTAAAGGGCTTCCCAAATGGGTGAAGGCTAGAATAACCCCAACTTATTACAGGTTTAAGATGCAACCATGACAGCAGTTACATTCTCCTTCCCCTCTACCTTCCCTCAGCCACTTGACTCTGATGTGAACTTCCACCAATGTGTTTCCCTCTGGGCCAGCTCCTGGATGAGGATTTCTGAGTCAAGTAGAATTGCGTTCTGTTAGTGGTGGCTTCTATGCTGACATCAAGTAATCACAGAGCCTGCTCAGTAATTACCAACACTCCCTCCTCTGGGTTTTTCTGTTACTTGTAGCTGTGCTCCATTGCTGTGCGTGCGCGTGCATACACACACACACACACACACACACACACACACACACACAAATATATAAGATATATAAACATAAAGGTTATTGTAAGATGCTATAGTATAAAAGCAGATGGGTTATACATGTCCAGCCATTTCTCACGTGAGAGAGAAACAACCCTTTTGCTCACAAGCCACAAACAACACAAACTGAGTTTGGGTCTGTCTACACTAGAGTGTTTACGGAGCCACAGGGATGCCACTGTCAGCTCTCTAGTGTAGCCATTCTAAGCCTACTTCAGAGAGCTCTCCTGTCCCCAACAAGCAGCAAAATCTCTCCTGCCAACATAGCACTTGTCTACACCAGCGCCGAGGTCAGTGTAACTGATGTTGCTCAGGGGGGCGGCTTATTCACACCGCTGAGCAACATAAGTTATACCAACATAAGTGGTAGTGTAGACATAGTCTTAGAATAAGTAGAAACAGTGTTCCTTCCTTCTCACCTGTATTCTGCTTAGGGTTTTATACTATAATTTGAATAGACAAAAAAACCCTAGAACAATAGCATATTCCCTGCTGCAGTATAATTAAAAACCAAATGGTTTCCACTTAGCTATCATCAGTTGGTTTTGGTATAAAGCATGAGGTCAAAGCATAAGGTTTACAACTGCTTGTAATTTGCTATTCCATTTAATTTAATTAGTTGCATTTAAATATTAATCACTGCATACTTTTTCCCATTAATTCCGCTGCAAGTGTGTTTTAGGATAAAGGCTGATGATCCCTCCCCGCACAAGTTGTAATCAATGACTTTATTCCTGGGATTATTTTGGGGATTCTAACAAGATGATTTTATCAATGCAAAAGACATTAAGTTAATACTGCATTGGCATTTGCTGTTCCCCCATCGTCCCAAAATGATGAGCCTCTAAACAGTACCATCCGATGGTACCATAAGTAGAATATTTTGGAAGAGCTTGTCAAGAACTAAAGGAAATAATTAGGCCAGGTCTCATGATGTTTTTGCCCAGGATCTTAGCATTAATTTGACAAATGTCTAATTATAAACCCTTCAAATGCACCCCTACCTTACTGCCTTTCTGCTGATGTTTAATTCTATAATCCTGTCCCTGTCTTGTGGATTTCCAGATATTGTAGCTTTATTGTTGTTTGTTTTTCAGAATAGAGAGAGAAAAGTCTGTTTTTAATATTTTCCGTATGCAATGGTGTGGTGGATTTAGTGACCGAAAAGAAGATCTTTCTGGTATGATGCTCCTCATAAATGATATTGAAATTGTGCCAGTTCTCACAGGAAATATTCTCCCAGTAGTTACATACCTTTTTCTGTTCTCCCTCTGTGTGTGCGAGCATGCGCTCACACTGTGTATAAGCATTATCTACTTGGATTTCACCCAAAGGTATGTTTGCTGTGGCTATCGAGCATGAATTATATGCTATGCAGAATTTTAACAAAGCATGTTAAATGAATATGAAGCTTAGAATCATAGAAACATAGAATATCCGGGTTGGAATTTTCTTATGGGCTTTTCTGTGGTGCTGTCATAATATCATTGTTCTTTGAAAACACTAATTAATTAACCTTCTCAAACAGCATTGTGAAGTGAGGTAGTATGTATTCTCCCCATATGACCATGAGGAACTGAGGTACAGCTGGTAGAGCCAAAATTGTCAAAGTCTCAACTAATTTTGAGTACCCAGTTTGAGAAGACTAGGGACTGATTTTTCAGTGTGCATGTCATTTTATAACACTCTATATGTCCAGAGAAGATTGACCTCAGTTGCAGCTGAAACCCCAAGTGTCTCAAGTTGGGTACTGTCAAGGTTCCTCCCCCACTCTGAACTCTAGGGTACAGATGTGGGGACCTGCATGAAAAACCTCCTAAGCTTATCTTTACCAGCTTAGGTCAAAACTTCCCCAAGGTACAAAATATTCCCCCCGTTGTCCTTGGACTGGCTGCTACCACCACCAAACTAATACTGGTTACTGGGGAAGAGCTGTTTGGACGCGTCCTTCCCCCCAAAATACTTCCCAAAACCTTGCACCCCACTTCCTGGACAAGGTTTGGTAAAAAGCCTCACCAATTTGCCTAGGTGACTACAGACCCAGACCCTTGGATCTTAAGAACAATGAACAATCCTCCCAACACTTGCACCCCCCCTTTCCTGGGAAATGTTGGATAAAAAGCCTCACCAATTTGCATAGGTGACCACAGACCCAAATCCTTGGATCTGAGAACAATAAAAAAGCATTCAGTTTTCTTACAAGAAGACTTTTAATAAAAATAGAAGTAAATAGAAATAAAGAAATCCCCCCTGTAAAATCAGGATGGTAGATATCTTGCAGGGTAATTAGATTCAAAAACATAGAGAACCCCTCTAGGCAAAACCTTAAGTTACAAAAAAGATACACAGACAGAAATAGTTATTCTATTCAGCACAATTCTTTTCTCAGCCATTTAAAGAAATCATAATCTAACACATACCTAGCTAGATTACTTACTAAAAGTTCTAAGACTCCATTCCCGGTCTATCCCCGGTAAAGACCAGCATATAGACAGACACAGAGACCCTTTGTTTCTCTCCCTCCTCCCAGCTTTTGAAAGTATCTTGTCTCCTCATTGGTCATTTTGGTCAGGTGCCAGCGAGGTTACCTTTAGCTTCTTAACACTTTACAGGTGAGAGGAGCTTTCCCCTGGCCAGGAAGGATTTCAAAGGGGTTTACCCTTCCCTTTATATTTATGACAGGTACCCAGAAAATGGAGAACACGTTGCTCAGGAACCTTAATATGGCATTCCCTTAATGTGCAAACAATTAAGTTTTTGGGATGTCATTTCCTAAATTTTTATGAAACTTACAATTTTCATCATGTGGAGCCATATTTGACACCCTCACTGCTCCCTTCCCCCCGCTCATCAGGAGGGTTAGGATATTTAGATCCACAGCACAGACCTGTACAGTTTGGAGTAACTAGAAGCAGTAGGAGACTAAGTATGTGGAACAGGCAGGGAGGTAAGAGACTCATCTTGCTAGTCGTTTCAGTTATTTCTTGACAGGAAAGGAATGTTGAGACTCGGCATTCCTGGGTTCAACTCCAGGTTCTGGAGGGTTTATAAACCCTTATGTCTCCTTGCCTGCTTCTGTTTTCCCCAGCTCCCGTCCTGTCCCCACCCCATGGCTCCTGCTTCCCCACCCCAACCAATTTGGTTCTATCCTCTTTCCCCAACCCCCATCTGTCACCCATTTGCATTCAAGTCAGACTGTTTTCTTCTCCTCCACACTGCCTGTGGGTCAGCAGGGGGACAGTTAAGAGCACAGCGTCCATGTTCACAGTTTCTGAGCCTGCCACCCTAACCACCTCCAATAGCTAGGAGCAGCAGTCACACTTGGGCTGCAGCATGCTTAGTTGCTCTGTGAGAATGGCCCATACACAGTCCAGTCAGCACACAGAAGCTGTGAGAGAAGGAAGCATGCTCAGTACAGATGGAATCTTCAGATAATTTTGCTGACAAATTCTGACAAGTCTCTGTGAAACATGTGCAAACTACAGTTTTTCAAAGGCTTTAACTTGTTCAAACTTGGTTAGATTTTCACAGGGGTGGTAAAAGGCATATTTCTGATATCTCCCCAAGACACTGCCAAATGTCAAGTCCCTGATCTAAAACATGGAAACATTAAGCATCTCAGCAAAACAGCTGCAAGAATTTTTTTAACATGGAAAAAACAAAGTATTTTTCCCTAGCCTGGTCCTCAGAAATAGCTGAACCATTTTGGCTGAAACTTTCAAAAAAAAATCTTAACAGACACACAGCCCCCCCAAAATTGGCAAAATTAATCAAAAAAAGGATCTTGTATTGGAAAGTATTGGGCAACTTTAATTCTACACATTGCTATCTGTGCTGTCTCCCTATAATGTCTTTAGGATGAAGATAACAAATATGCACATATGTTACCTTGTGGTAGATTTGGTTCAGTTCTCCTGTTTTTGGGCGACATCATTCCTACACCATTTCATAATAGCCAATTATATGTTATTCCAGGGACATGGATCATGCAAATCAGCTTATATATTTCATACACTATTTCTCTGGTGTTTTGAACCATTATTATCATTACAGTGCAGCAGATGAATCTGTACTGTAATTGCTGTAAATCAGCATTTTGTGGTCATTATTTATAAGTAAATATAGTGTTTCAATAATATTTTGAAGGCTAATAATAAAACCAGAAATATTTAGGGGGTATTCTTACAGGGTCAATCAATTTCTCTTTCCCTCGCCCACTAGTCACTTTCTCCACAAATTATATCATCATCTCTTAATAGTAGTATACAGAATTGTACACAAAATGGCCTTCAGATTTATTAGGTTTGTTTGTATTTCAATATGTTGTTCATCTGCTGTTGATTGATTTTAACATATCTTCCACCTTACATTTCATGTTCATGAATCACCGTTTATAATAGTTAATGATGGAAACAGTCTCTTCAATTACTGTTTGTCATTTACATAAACTTATTCTATTTTGAAATTAATATCCATGGAAACATATAATTTAAATAATTGTTACGATGGTCCATTAGTATTACAATATATTGGTACTTAATTTTCCTTAAAATTGGCCACTAAGCAGTAAATTATCCCAACACATCAAGATGATATACATTAACTGTTCTGAGCCAGCATGACAGAATATATTTTTGCATATCACTTTGTATCAATTTGTCCTTGGTATAACTCCACAGCCTTCAACAGAGTTACACCAGGGATTAATTTGGCCCATTGTGTCAGCAAATGGGAAAAGGAAGCTATTTAATTGCCTGGGAAACAATGGTAACCAGCACTGACAGCTCATGGAAGCTCACAACCACAAGATTGCAAAATGTATTTTTGAAAAATACAAATAATTCTGGATCCCAGCAAATAATTTAAAGCCACCAATTGGTAAGTGGTTAGGCAAAAGATCACTATTACTATGTTGTCACTACCAAATTTAAACTTGCAGAATTGAGTTTCCCTGCATGATGGCTGAAGACTCTGAAAAATGGTAGCACCTCCAGATGAAGTGTCCATTGTCTGTTCTTACAGCTTGCATACAGCCCTACTGTCTTGCCTGATATGCTAGGTAGTGCTTACAAAATATTATTTAGCAGGATTATTGTCACTGACATGATGAGGTGATAAGGACTCAAAGGACATTGGGTGAAATACTTATCATAGGTCTGATCCATATTAAAAAATGTGCAGTGGTGGAACTAAATCTCTTTAAAATTAATCTACTTACACCTGCATAAAGTCTAATGTAGAAGCACTCAAATCTCATTTAAATTGGTTTATTTTAAATCAGTAAATTTGATTTGGTAAAATTAAACTACATTGATTTAAGCAAGGTTTAAACAAGTTTCAGTATGTCTACATTAGGGGCTTGCACCTGTATGACTTGATAGATTTTAAGCTGATTTTGTTATACAGATGCAAGTCTTCTAATAGACATGACCTTAATTATACCAGTACAGCTTAGAGCATACTTTGACCCATCATCTCACTGATAGCAGTCCTGCTAAATATTAGATAATGGACTAACCAGGGTTACAATCTGAGTGAATTCTGGCCTGCTGTATTTTATCTGCTATAAACTGCATCATCTGAGTCTGTCTACACTATAGCAGCTATAGTGGCACAGCTGCACCGATACATCTGTGCCACTGTAGTGCTTCTGATGAAGACTCTCTGAGCTGCTGGGAGAGCGCTCTCCTCTGGGCTTAATAACTCTGCCTCTGTGAGAGGCGGTAACTATGTCGGTGGGAGAAGCTCTGGTTCTTTTGTTATGTGACAGGGTAAATAAGACTTTCTCTTTATATCATTCATGATTCTATAGACCTTTATTATATCCCCTGTTAGTCATCTCTTTTCTAAACTAAATAGTCCCAGACTTTTTAATCTATCCTCCTCTGGAAGATGTTCCATGCCCATCATCATCTTTGTTGGTCTTCTCTGTCCTTTTTCCAGTTCTAATATATATTTTTTGAGATTGAACAGCCAGAACTGCTTGCACTATTCAAGGTGTGGGCATACCATGGATTTATATCGTGGCATTATGATATTTTCTGTCTTATCTATCCCTTTCCTAATGTTTCATTCTGTTAACTTTTTTGACTGCTCATTGAGCAGATGTTTTCAGAGAGTTGTTTGTGTTGACTCTGGGATCTCTTTCTTGAATTGTAACAACTAGATTAGAATCCATCATTTTGAAGATACAGTTGGGATTGTTTTTCAGTGAAGGACATAAATCCACACTGTGTAGAGGTCAAGCACAGGAGTTTATTACGTACAGTGCTGACGGAGTGTCACCTCGCTTATTAGGTTCAGAGACACTGTCAATCAATTGATTACAATGCAATATATGGATTTTCCATTGGCAGGGGAAAGTGACAGGGTAGGCAGTCCCCCAACCCTGGATAGTTCTAGCAGCAAGACATGATGGCACAGTAGCCAATGGTCAAAGGTTACATAATGTCTCTGCTCATGGTCTCCAGTTAACAAATTAACATTTAACATTTAATTAGTACTTTAATAAATGTATTTAGTATAAAATATATATGTTGAATTCTGATTTGGGTTCCATAGGAATGAAGTAGCTCCTTTGATTGTCCAACAAATATATATCTAGGGGTAGAAGCAAAGAAACAGTGAAGGTATATGGCAATAAAGATTGTCTTTCAAGTTGTTCATTTGCGTTATAAGGCAGGCATTGGTCCCTGGGAAAGGGAGGTCGGAGGCATGTCTTATACTGACATGCTTGAACCTTTCATAAACTCAAGGTTGGATGTGTGGGAAGAACATCTCTCTACAGAAGAAACTAACACAACGGAAACAGGGCTTCTTTGTTCTATTTGCAACTTTGAATAAGACACAATTATTTCCCCCAACGTCTGCTGTTTTGCTGACCAGGCATATCTTAGCAAAAGCAAGGTTATCTTTGGTTATTCTGCTTTCTCTTAGCTATTGCTAGGCCTCTGACCTCTTGACCAAACTCTGAACTTTGGGCCTGTACACAAATTCATATACCAGGTTATTACATTAGCAATGGATTTTAACCCTTCATTCAGTGTGTACTACTTTGCACTTGTCAGTGTTGAATTTCATCTACCATTTTGTTGCCCTGTCACCCTTTGTAACTCTTTGCAGTTTTGGACTTAACTATCTTAAGTAATTTTGTATTGTGGAGGAAAAATTCAGTGGACCCAAGTAGACCTAAACTTCCCAAGTAGGCCTAAAACTTTGGTCAAACTGTGTATATGAAGCATAAGAAGAAAGTAAGAAAAAGTCCATTGAGGGGAAATTGCAAACCGCACAGCTTAAAAAATGTAACCATAACCACTAGAAGTTAGAAAAAAACATTAACCGCAAAGAAAAAACCTGTCAATATCAGGAAAAGCTTGTTTTTACTAAACTCCAGGTAAGGCAAAGCTACTGTTAAAGCTTGCACTATATGCCAAATAAGGAAAATGCTGTTGAAGAAAGTAGGTTTGACAAATTGTGGTTTTCAGCAAAATAAGCTCCTGTATTTTCTGTTTACGCCAGAGCAGCTCTGGCTGACTCTCCCTGTATGCGCATGCTTGAATAAAGGAACCTCAGGTTTGTTCTGATCCAAACACAATGCATGGTTAATTTTTGCATGACAGTATCATCTGCAAATTTTTCTACCTCATTGTTCACCCCCTTTTCCAGATCATTTATGAAAATGTTGAACAACACTGGTCCCTATATGGATCCTTGGAAGACCCCACTATGTACCTCTCTCCACGTTGAAAACTGACCTTTTATTCCTATCCATTGTTTCCTATCTTTACTGATCCATGAGAGGGTCTTCCCTCTTATCCCATGACTGCTTACTTTACTTAAGAGCCTTTGGTGAGGACCTCACCAAAGGCTTTCTGAAAGTCCACGTACACTATATTGACTCAATCACCTTTGTCCACGTGCTTGTTGAGTCCCTCAAAGATTTCTAATAGATTGGTGAGGCATGATTTTCCTTTACAAAAGCTGTGTGGACTCTTCCCAACAAATCATGTTAATCTAGGTGTCTGATAATTCTGTTCTTTACTATAGTTTCAATCAATTTGCCTAGTACCGACGTTAGGTTTATTGACCTGTAATTGCCAGGATCATCTCTGGAGCTTTATTTAATAATTGGTGTTGCATTACCTATCCTCCAATCATCTGCTACAGAGGCTGATTCAAGTGATGGGTTACATACCATAGTTTTTGCAAATTCATATTTCCTTCAGAACTCTTGGATGAATACCATCAGGCCCTAGTGTCTTATTACTGTTTAATTTATCACTTTGTTCCAAAACCTCCTCTATTTGACACTTCAATCTGGGACAGTTCTTTAGATTGTCACTTAAAAAGAATAGCTCAGAAGTGGGAAGGTTCCTCACATTCTGTGCAGTGAAGACCGATGCAAAGAATTCATTTAGCTTCTCCACAATGGCCTTCTCTTCTTTGAGTGCTCCGTTAGCACCTTTATCATCCCGTGGCCCCACTGATTGTTTGGCAGACTTTCTGCTTCTGATGTACTTAGAAAAAAATTGCTGTTAGTTTTTGAGTCTTTTGCTAGTTGCTCCTCCAATTCTTTTTTGACCTGCATAATTAATTTTTTTATACTTGAATTGCCAGAGTTTACGTTCCTTTGTATTTTCCTCTCTAGGATTTGTCTTTGAATTTTTAAAGGATGCCTTTTTGCCTCTAACCACCTCTTTTATTCTGTTTAGCTGTGGTAGCATTTTTTTTTTTTTGGTCCTCTTACTGCTTTGTTCATTTTCATTGAGTTTGAGCCTCTTTTATGGTGTTTTAAAATAGTTTCTATGCAGACAGCAGGCATTTCTCTTAATTTCTCTTAATTGTTTCTTTTAATTTTCATTTAACTAGCTTTCTCATTTTTGTGCAGTTCTCCTTTTTTGAGGTTAAATGCTACACAGGTGGGTTTCTTTTGATATTTTCCCCCTAACAAGAATGTTAAATTTAATTACATTATGATAGCTATTGCTGAGCTGTTCAGGTGTATTCACCTCTTGGTCCACTTAGGACTAAATCAGGAATTGCCTCTCCCCTTGTGCATTCTAGGACTAGCTGCTCCAAGAAGCAGTCATTAATGTTGTCTAGAGATTTTGATCTCTGCATTTTGTCCTGAGGTGACATGGAGCCAGTCAGTATGCAGATAGTTGAAATCCCCCATTATTATTGGATTTTCTGTTTTTGTAGCCTCTCTGATCTCCCTGAGCATTACACAGTCACCATCACTATCCTGGTCAGATGGTCGGTAGTATATTCCTATTATTCAAGCATGGGATATAGGAGAAGAGGAGACCTGAAGTCCTCATTGACTGAGGTCCCTGCTTGTTACCCTCTACCACTCAGGTAGATCATGTTGGCTTTTTCCTAATTTTCTCATGCCTTCTTTAATATTCTGATTTCTGATTAATTTTAGTGATTTGAAATATATATTTATCAACAACAGATTTCACATGTGAATATAAAATGACAAGTATACAATACAAGTGAATAAATAATACATGCCTTCGTTAAAGAAGTGAAGGTGTATGTAAATAGTACAAAACAGTGTAATATATAACCTGAATATGGAGACAATGCAAGCTAACAATTAGAGATAGATGTAAACCAAGATGTTAAATATGGATACCCTCAACTTCCAAAGTGTTCAAAATCCAGAGCTAGTTCATCCCTTCTATATCAATATTATAACGTAGGTTACTTGGCAATTTACCTTATTTCATCTCTATTTGTTCTCACCTCTATTTCTGCTTTAAATCCAAAATTTTCCATAATTGCAAGCCCAGTTTTTTCTATTACTGTAAAACTTGAGATCCTATTTAAGAGATCCTTAAAACCATGAATACATTTCACTAGCAACTATCCACACTTTGTCATGTCTGGATAGTTTCTTAATAACCGATAAATAGGCTCTATTAGGCCCCCTCTTAACTGGGACTTGAACTCTTTGCCTTCAGCTGCCATTGGCTTCCATAATCCTGTCTGCTTCCATTTGAATGATCAGCTGTAACTGACAACTGTGTGAAGCCCTTTGCACCTTGCACAATTTTTGCTTGAAACTGAATGGGTTTCTTTTAAAATCCCCCTTTGTTATAAATCAAGACGGACTGGCTCTTGGCAGCTATTCTGGAAATCATAACTCACTTGCTATGTGAGGCTAGGGCACTGGGTGAAATAGAATCATGTGCTGAACCAGAGCTGTGAATCCACTTTGTCCCAGGATGCACTTTTTGCTTGGCCATCTTAAAGCAGAGCTCCTTACCATAACAGAGTTACACTATTTGTCCTAAGTGTGCATAGTGGTCAGAATGACTCCTGAGGCTACAGACAGCTGGGTGTAATTTAGAGCAACCCTGAGGCCATTCTTGTCTCCAGTGTAATTTAGAATAGCCTCAGGGTTGCTCTGTTACACCCTGCTGTCTGTAGCTTCAGGAGTCATTCTGACCACTTAGGGAATGTTGAGGTGTAGGGACATCCTGATAATACCCCCTTTCTCCTGGGAACACAGGAAAGGGGTGGTGTAGTGTCAGTCCTCTGAGGATTTCCCTTATACAAGGGGATTTTTCAAGGAGCCAGTTAAACCGGCTGCTGCTTTGAGCTACCAAAATGGTTCGAAGAAGCCAAAGTGGACCCCAGAATAAGTCTTTGTCTTTTAGGTACAATAGATTAAATCCTATGGGTTAAATCATACTCTTACACCCATGGCATCAGTTGGAGCTGTGGACTGATTGGCCCTTAAATCTGCCTATAACCCTCACCAATGTTTGTGTTTGCTTGTTTATATTAGGGTTGCATAAAATGCCTAGGTGGCTTCCATTAGTGATGTCTCGTTTCATCCTGGAAAACAGATTATTTTATCTGTTCAAATATAGTTACCTTGCAGCTTATGGTATGCCTACCTGTTTGGGAATTTGCCATATAGTTCAGTCTGGGCATAGTCCTAGCCCACAGAGTTCAGATATATTGGTGAAATATTAAATTAGGTAAGTAAAACACCTCTCTTAGAAAGATGCTATACTTATTCATGGCCAAATTCTGCTCTGAGTACCGTGCGTGCAATCTGAAATAACTGCAGAAATCAATGATTCAGATTCTAAAGAGAAAATTTGACTTCCATTGAAAACAGTAATGTGTACATAGTATCACAGTTCTTTTCCCCTCTTGGAAAAACATAAAATAGATATAGGCTGTTCAGACAGTGAACAAAATTATGTATTCGCAAAAAGAAAAGGAGTACTTGTGGCACCTTAGAGACTAACCAATTTATTTGAGCATGAAGTGAGCTGTAGCTCACGAAAGCTCATGCTCAAATAAATTGGTTAGTCTCTAAGGTGCCACAAGTACTCCTTTTCTTTTTGCGAATTTACAGACTAACACGGCTGTTACTCTGAAAATTATGTATGTATAACTCCTAATATTGGAGCCTAATTTTACAACGGATGGAAGATTTTGTTTTTCTACAATTCTTACGAAGTTATGATCAGCTAAACAATAAATGAAATCTCTTGTGTTTGGAACTTCTGAATGAGTTAGACCAAAGCAGACACCATAGTAATGTTGTTGCGAGTAGTAAAAAGCAGAGTTCAGGAAGTGTACCCTTACGCTGACAGAGAGCTGCTGTAAAATACTGCCAGCAAACTGGCTATAATAAAAATCAGTTTTGTGTCTTACAACAAGACAATTAACAGTACAGCAATGTGGTGATGAATTTGTGTAAATTTAAGTAAAATAATCAAGTGAAACTGCTTATGAGTCTCCTGAGTGGAATATATTTATTTTCACCAAGTCCATTTTCCATTCTGTGCTCAATAACATTTGCGATACATACTGTGCAACAATAATTTAATGCTACCTTTGCTTTTGTTGAAAAGATAAAGAAATATTATCAGTAGATCGCATGGGGAGCTAAACAATTACTTTCTAAAGTGATTTTAATACAGTGAAGAATCAAGTGCAATAGTATTTTAATGGGATGAACAAAATCTGTTAAGGCTTTGCTTTGAAGCATTAAGTGATGTTGCTTGTGTAGTGCGGCATTTTATCTTCTGAATGTCCCGCTCATGTTTTGAGAGGGTTTTTTTTAAAAATATATTTATTTATTTATTTATTTCTCCTTTGGTCCCTAAAAAATATCACCTGCCATATCACTAGCTTTTATGAGCCATGCTCTGCCACTTCTACTCACCATTGAGTAGAACTCTATTAATCAAATAAGCCTATAGATTTCAGTGGGACTCAGAGTAAATTACCTACTGACCCTGAGTGAGGATGGCAGACTCTAGTGCTACATGAATGCAAATATGGAATATGCCTGTTGTGTACCCTTAGTCACTGGCATCACACAGGGTCAAGGTCTGATTTTAGCTGTACGGATGTAAATCTGGATGATCTCCAATGAAGCCAAAAGACTATTTAGATTTATACAAGATGGTGTTCAGAATCTAGACTAGAGAGAGAGAGAGATGTTTGAAGCACAGAATAAAAAAGGATGAAAATGTTGTCCCTTTATGACAAAACAGTGTCACAAAAGAAAGGGAGAAATTTCCAGCTGTTTCCCCCCCCCCCCCCCCCCCCGGAAACCAAACTAGACAGGATACTAAATCTTTCAGTAAATTCTGTCATTCACAGTGTTAACATACATGCTGTCAGGAGAATTCCAGTTCTATGTGAGGTATTCTTTTTAAGTACCATTGACACATTCACACATTTTTTCACTGGCGAAACAGTAGCTCCTGACTCTTATTCTGTACATACAGACCTGTTGCAATAAATTATCATTTTCTGTTGTTGCCACCTGCCATTTAGATTAGGATAAGTATTAATGTTGTATTACGGTGTCTGGTGAATTGAGGAGATTTAATATATGCACATCTATCTCTTTCTTTTTTAGTATTAAGTTTTTGTTGGGATGATAGTTGTTTTTAACTATTTTCTTTAGGAGATATCAGAAAAAATAATCCTTTATAAAAAAAATAAAGATCATATAAAAGTAATGAATAGGATTCACTCTTTCTTTCCCATGCACTTATTTTAAAATGAAATCCAGTTGCTAAGCAAAATAAACACAGCACAGTATGTCATGAAAAAAACATCAATATGTAATTGCATTGAACTGACAAAATTTAATTATTTTATTAACTTAATAATGGTTTCATGGAAAGCCAACTGTAACAGCATTGGTTTAAATAGAATAATAGATTTGGAATTATAATAGGCCTTATGAAATAAATTCTTTTGTCCTTGTTCAAAGATGGGCATGTTTTTCATTATGTATGTTTGACAGTTTATAAGCCAAACAGGTTTATACTAGAGTAGGTAAGGTAACTTGCAACTATTCCAAAATATTCTGTAACAGCATTCTCCATATGTGGGTGCAGTACGATCGAATCCCATTCTCAGCTGTCATGTTCCTGTACTTCTAGGAATGACACTGCAGAGTTACCAGTTCTGTTTGGCTGACTCTGAGATGCTATTCCAAGAAGTAAAACTGCTTTTCAGAGGAAGGACTTCCAGCAAGGCATAAAATTGTGGCTATTTATTGCACCACTGAGTATGTGGGTAAATATTTTACTGCCAGTAGGAATTGGAGGTTAAAAGGATTATTTTCCCCTGTTTCGATCCAAATTTAGTGAAGGCATAGGCTGTTATAATTTATTTTTATCTTTTAAAATCTGTAACCCTCAAATCCTGTGAGCTCAGCTAAAACCTGTATTGGGAATTCCTGTCTAAAACAGAAAGCTAAGTAAAAGTTCTTTCATTCCTCTTCCTACCTATGATGGATTAGTTTGACACATAAACAAGATTAGCCAAGAATTTGGGCCCCATGCTCCATTTATGGGAATTTGAGGGATGTTGATCTGTTTTTGGCAGAGGCTCTTAAGTTGTTATCTGGATCAGCCCAGTCTTAAACAACTAGTGTTTGCTACGATTTTTCTTAATTTGAGCCTCCTTTAGACTGCTCAGTTTTCAGCTCAGTCTTGTGGCAGTACTACCATATGGGACATCATGTCCCAGACTTAATCCCTTGCATCTGAGTCAAAATGGGTAGGTGTATATGTTGAATCAATTCAAAGTACTTCAGCACATGTTTAAGGCTGTTCCTAGTTAGCAAATTTATGCTTTGATGTCAGTGAGACTTACTCATGATGTGCTTGAATGCTTTGCTGAATCAGAGCTTATAATATTGCTCTCTTATACCACTCATATACTACTGCCCTCTACTGGATAGAATGTCATAGCTACTCAAGTATATGAGACTGGAAGGATACAAGTCCTAATACAATAGCTATGAGAGAATTTCTTTTAGCTCTCACGTTCCTGAGTTCTGTCCTTAGTGTTGCATGTGTGTGATTTAGCTGCTGGCCCAATTGAGTCCAGCCTTTCTCCATTAAGGTTGCTATGATGCAAAGCCTTTGAGGGCCTCTGTCATATGAATTAAAATGTGTTATTAACAAACTTACTCAGGACTTTAAGATTATGAGCTTTAAGGAATGTGACTGTTCCCATAACAATATATAGCTTGCACTGAGCTTAAGAGAATTGGTACTCAGCCTCTGTTAAAACAAGTGCCACTTCTCTTCCACTGATCAGCCACTCCTACTCTCGCTTGATGAATGTAAGCATCACCTTTTTGATATTTGTGGACTGAGGGCACAATTTCCAAACATCTAACACCTTATGCAAGAAAACAAAATGTGCCTTCCACATACCTCTGCAGAATGAAATAGTAACCCAGCATTTCTTCAGAACGCAGGCTGTTCTAATCCCAGAATGCCAAAAGGAATGGTACATATGGGGGCTTTAACTTAGTAGATAAAGTTGGCTGTTGATGAGGAGCTTTAACATGTGAAATAGAAATGTTTCAGATAAAAATATCCAAAAATAAAAAGAATGTGTCAAAGCATGCATAGGTTTTTAATGTAACCAAAGCATTAGTACCTTTTATGTTATGTAAATCCTATTCTATTACGTGTATTAAGTGTGCAAATAACAATATAGCTCTCTAGGTAACAGAAATAAATGTGACTTAGAATGAAGGTGGTCTGTTCATAAGAACAGACAACAAAGCAGCATGTGTATCATTGAGAGACCTGAATACACAAAAGTGTCATAGATAGAAGTCTTCCAGTAGCTCCTCATTTATTGAGTTACTAAACCGTGAGGTATCATAGCATATCAGTTTTCATAAGACTTTGACTAGCCCTGTAACAATGCAGGACTATATTCTTCCAACTTTCTTCCCATTTAATAGTACTTGTGAGCACTCCAACTGAGGTAGGACAGATCCTTAGTTGGTGTAAATTGTCATACCTCTATTGAAGTCTAGGAGCTCTGATCTGAAGAGCTGCCATGAGTCTATTTGCAGAGTTAGGTACTACTCAAATAAGGAAGGGTGGTAGAATCTGGCCTACAGTGTTAGGAGAGGCAGATAGCATGTTTACAATTCAATTAAAATGAAATACAGTTTCTATATACTGCTCTATTTTCATGTACTCATAACTTCTCTCTTTTTTTCTAGCTGAATTTTTCCACAATTTGTTTCATCCTGTGGGCAATTAAAAAGGAAACCTCTTCAGCTCTTTGAGAGTTACTGGGATTGGGAGGAAATTACCTATTTTCTATTAGAAAAATGAGGTAAGCAATATAATGTAATTTAAAATGGCTACACAAAAATATCTTCAAATGTATATAAATGATCTTCCAGTGGCAAATCTTTCTTAACATGTAATTGATGAAGGGGCTGCTAGGAGCCCAAAATGTTTTACCATGTGCTTTCCCCATTTCCCCCCTCCCCTACCTCATGCACCCCATCGCGGCAAGACTTTAGCACACTACAGCCTTAGTAAATATTATTTTTGATTTCTAAAGGTGGGCACAAGGCTGGATGAAAGCATCTCCTGGCCAAATGGGGCCTGCTGGCTGGACAACCCCACTTTAGGGCATACTATATATATTTATAACTAGAAAATAATTGACTTCCTGTCAGAAGGTGACTTAGGTTTCCTTTCAGGTTGCTCCTCCTGTCTCCCCAAAGTAATGTCTAATCCTATTCTAGGCCATCAAAAACCCTGCTCTCAGGATTATTTTTAATTAATTGACTGTTCAGCAAGAATAAATGACACTGCAGGTCATACAACTTCAAGCTCAATCAAACATTCCAAATGACTTTTTCATTCTCCCCTCAGATGAATAATACTATAGATCATGATACAGTGACACCAGCTCGTGTTATGACTGAAGGAGTCATCATATTTCATTCCAGCTAAAATATAAATTCCTTGGATAACCTATAAACTGTTGTTTGAAATGGCTTTAGTCACTTCCCAGCAGATTATCGCCAATATCTGCCACAGGGTGAAACTGTTCAAAAGGATCTGTCTTGGGGTATCACTAGTGTTAGTGACAAAGAGGAAAAAGTCCTTTTGCAGCCAGAAACAAGCATTTTAAATCTTATAATGTAATTTAACACTTGTTTCCCCTTCTTTCACTGGAATAATTTGGTATTGCTGATCAGAATTTGTGAAAATTATATATTTTATGCTAGTTACTGATTCACACTAACATATGTATTTTTCCATCTCAGTAATTGCTGCAGTTTACAGAAAGTACAGCTACGAAATTGAATTGCACTGGATTAAATAGAATTTCCTAAATGTTTGTTTGATGATAGAGTGTTTAGAGCATAGACTGTCTTCTGCTCACCTCCCAAATGTTTCTGATGGTGGTTTATTTTTAAGGTAACTACCAACATCATCCTGGGCCACCATATATATATTAAATTTTCTCCCAGGACAGTAGCTGTCCTTCTATTTAGCATCCTACTTTGGTCAGGGC
Source organism: Caretta caretta (assembly GCF_965140235.1). Classification (NCBI taxonomy): domain Eukaryota; kingdom Metazoa; phylum Chordata; order Testudines; family Cheloniidae; genus Caretta; species Caretta caretta. Next base: position 46,579,309 of record NC_134216.1, on the reverse strand, counting down.
TTTGGGAAATGTCAGAATTACCTCATGAAGGCTAACTGTTACCCCCATCTATCCAATATCATGCGTCTAAGAGTTGTGTATATTGATGCTACAGAGTAGAGGAAGGACAGACTCCTCTATACTACACTGGTCAATTATGCAGTTTCATACTATGAGGGAAAAACTCATTCCTGATCCCATAAGAGATCAGTGCATGTCCTCCTGAAGCACAAGAAACAAATGGCTTTCTCCAATGTCTATCGCAGTTTATTGGGCTAGCTGTACTTCTGACCCCTTCTGGTCTTGTTGAGTGCATCCCCACTCAGGTCTCAAGCCTTGAGCTGGCACCTCTCTTGGGGTGGAATCACACGAGTCTTCCACACTCAGACAGGGACCTGGGATGCAATCCCCTGCAATCAATCATGATTACCCCAACAGGTCTGACTTAGGTGCAATATACCTGTGGTTCTTTTACATCTGGCAACTATGACCAGTGGTATCCAATAACCAGACAGCCTTCTTATAGCAAAGTATTGCTTATTTAGAACTGGACCATTTCAGAGAAAATGATCCATAAAACAATATGCAGTCTATACACATGCCTGTGTTCCCTAAGGTTTACCATTCTCTGAAAGCTGGGAAAGGCCTCAACTGCTTCTGACACTCTCATAGGGTATGTTCCTATGGGTAAATCTAAACTGTAATTAGACACCCACAGCTGGCCCATGCCAGCTGACTCAGGCTCATGGTGTTCAGCCTAAGGGGCTGTTTAACTGTGGTGTAGATGTTCAGGGTTGGGCTGGAGCCCAGGCTCTGGAATCCTCCCACTCCTTGCAGGGTCCCAGAGCCCAGGCTCCAGCCCGAGCCCAAATGTCTACACCACAATTAAACAGCCTCTTAGCCCCAGCCCCACGAGCCCAAGTCAGCTGGCACTGGCCAGCCCAGCGTTTTTAATTGCACTGTAGACATACCTTGTGTCAATCCATTCTCTCCATTGACAGCTCTCTGACAACTCCCGATTCCCTCTTTCTCCAGAGAGTCTTTTTAACGTTTTGGTGTTCCTTTGATCTCCAGGCTCCCAGCCTTGGTAACACAGCGGTGTAATTTTGATCTGGAGCCGAGAAGGAGCATTGTCACTGCTAATACCTCATCCATTGTCTTGTAATCACCCCATATGTTTGCCAGGAGGCTGGTTATCTGGAACCATTGTGTTGCTTTCCTGCTTGGTTTTTTTCTACTAATCTAGACCAATGCATCCATAGAAGAAAGCCCAATAACCCAATACAACTACACAGTGACTATCTCACTGAACAGGCCACAAAGAATATATTAGATCAGTATGTGTTACCCAGCAGTTCCACGTCCACTACACTGTCATTGCCACCTTGTAAAATTAGCCAGGTGAGAACCAATAACCCTCCTATCTCCATGAAAACTGAGAACATCAGCAGCATTAACTGGTAGGCCTTTAGTCTCCAATGCCCAGACAAATGCTGTTTATAATGTTTCTAATTCTGTCACTTTCATAGACAGTATTTCATACGTATATTGGTGTTACTGAATTTCTTGGGATATAACCTTGTATTTGATTTTTAACAGTTGAACCCTACATCTTGGGGAAAAGCTTATGAAGTAGGATGACCAGTGCTCCACTTTTGGTAGAACTGTCCTACTTTTCAACAAGCCAGTCTTATTTTTTGTCTGCCTCCAAGCCGGGCTAGAGCCACTACTGCAGCGTGTGCATGGAATAGATACAATATCCGACTACCATATGGTGTTTTGGCCTTGTGGCTCCCTGCAGTGCATTGACCATCTGACTGTGTCCCCGCCATGCCCAAATCAAGTCCACCTCCTTTCCCTCCTCTGGTATGCTAATGCAGAGAGTTGCCATAGAATAGGCTGCAGAATCCACTGCATGAGAGAACCTCTGTCTGACCACTCACTCCCACTGCACTGGTGATGTTTCTGCTTCATTTTATTGTTTAAGAAGTCAAGTAGAGCTGATTAGGGTTTGGTCCTAAATTTGTTCGTAAATGTATTAGTTGAAAATAAGCATTTTCTTGTCTTTGGCCATGTAGTCACCTAATTAGTAGTAGCTTTTGTGGCTTCTTTTCCCTGCAAAGAAAAGTGATTTCCTGATTTGTGAATGATTCATGTTACATAGATTGACAGCAAAGCACTGTATGCTATAATATATCTTTCAGCACTGAGAACTGCAGCTTGCCTTTCAGCAGAAAATATCTATTCTAGGGTAGATAAGGTTAAACTGCTTTGTTGCTAGCCGGGTGGTGCTTTTCCAATAATAGTCTGGCTTCTTGGACAGTACCAAGTACGGTACCAAGATAAGGTGCGAGTGCTTGCAATGCACCTTACTACGGCAGCCCCTTTCTGAAATGACAGCACAGGGAATGATCCTTCACAAAGGACTTGCAGAAGCCATGGCGGATTAACACATGGGCCCACGGGGCCATGACCAATTGGGGCCCCTGCAGGAGTGCTGGAACCTGTGTAGAAGTTGCGGGGGGGGGGGAAGCACCAGCACCAGAGTTGGGGCCCCACCCACTGCTTCTCCTCTCCCCCTCGAGGCCCCACCCCTGGCCAGGCTGGAAGCCAAAGCTGGGAAATGGTAAGAGAGGGAGCGGTAAGGGAGCCTGGACTGCTGTGGGGAGACCTAGACCCTCTATCTGCCCTGGGCCCATGTCCCTGTCCCATGGGTCACGCCGTCCTGGGGAGGTGGAGGGGTCCAGGGTTCCCCCAGAGCAGCTGGGTTCCCTGGGCAGATCTTACCATGGCCCAGCTCAGGCTTTCAGCCTGGCCAGAAGCAGGGCCTCGGGGGGAAGAGGAGGACTTGTGGACAGGGCCCTATGGTGACAGGAGGTGAGGGGGGCCCAAACATTCTTTGTGCCCAGGGTCCCAATAATTTTTAATCCTCTTCTGTGCAGAAGAAGGTCACATAACCAACTGCTGAAGAGGAAGCTGTTGGGAAAGGGGTTATCTGTTACCAAGAAGAAAAAGGAAGACTCAGGGGTTTCAGTTATGGAAAATAATAGCCAAACACAGGGTTTCCTCTCCCTTTCTCCTAATCTGTGCTTCCCACTCAAAGATACACTGAAAATGAACTCGGTGAGCTAGAGCAGTAAACTTCCCACTCTCCATCCTACCATCTGGAGAGGATGTCTGACTGTTCCATTCAATATTGAAGTATGAAGCGACTTGCCTCTGGGAGTGGTAAGAGTCGTTTTACTCTTGACACCTTCAGAGTCAGTTGCTCAGCATGGGTAAACTCAAGCAACACAAGCCTCAGCCTTTGGCAAGAAAAAAAAAATTCTACAAGCAATTGGCTAAAGCCTCCCAAAAGTTTTAAGCGAAATCTATGTCTGATAAGAAACCAAATATCAGTTAATTGAAATGATCTGCCGAAGACACATTTTATTTTCCAGCAAGCTGTTTATTTCAGTATTGCAACTAATGACTAAACGGTATATATAAAAAAGCAAGAATATGAATAAATAGCACTTCGGCTCTGGAAAATGGAGATAACAGTGCTCCCCTACCTAACTACCAAACTATAAAGTCAGTGTCTCTCTTTTGCCTGTTGGAGCTGTTCCACTTTAAATATCCGGTGGGACAGAGAGAGAGCATGAAACTGACTCCATAGGCTGGTGACAGGCCACTCACCTGGGATGTGGGAGACACAGGTTCAAGTCCCTGCTCTGAATTAGATAGAGCAAGAACTTGACCCTGAGTCTCCCACATTGGAGGTGAGTACATTGACTATACTGGGAGGGTCTTGCTCTCGGACAAGGAATTCCACACGGCCCCTGAAAAACCTTCCCAATGACAGATTAATCAAAACCAGCATGTTTACTATAGAAAAAAGTTTCCATTCCATTGTGACAAATGAGTATTTTGCATCAGAAGAAACATTGTGTCAAAAAATTCCCAACCAGTGCAAAGGGGGTCTTAAATTGGAAGCAGATTATATTTGCACTCACTTCAAAGGTGCTAAAGTGGTGTAAAGTGGCCTTGATCTAAATGAACATCTGGCCCCTTAATGTTTGTCAAGCACTCTGAGAACCCCAGATGAAAAGTGCCATAGACATACCGTTTTTTAAAGAAAACATGTATTTGTAAAGTAAAAGTTGTTGCAACTTTAAGTTCAATTTCTATCACTTTTGTTCTTCTATACTTAAAATTCACTAAGAGTAGAGATATCTCCCCATAAATTCTATTAAATTACAGGTGAGTGCATGAAAGCCACAATATCGGAAGCAATCGGAATGGACTTACCATTTTGTGTGAGACAAAGTAATTATCTAATATGTTCACATGAAAGTTCAGAGGTTAGGGAATTGCTTTCATGTTCAAATTTGAAATCTGCATGTGAATACTAACAGTTGCATTTAAAAAGACTTAGTTTTCACTGATGCATTTTGCCATCTCTTGATTATTTTCAGAGGTCATTAGAATGTCCCCAGTGATATATTAATATCACCAGGAACAGGACAACAAGCAGTGCTTTGTCACATATAATTAAGAAATTGAGAAAAATGATTGCAAACTGCAGCAGGGGATGGCAAGCTATCAAAGAAATAGTCACACTATATATATTGAAATAAGAATGGCAAGTGCTCCTTTGTTCTCATATAATTCTAGTGAAGCTTGTATTCCACATAATGCGACCAGTTAGATATATACCAGATTTGTCCAGCTAGATCCTTAAGGTAAGTTGCCTTCTTGAGCAACAATCTGTAACAAATATGTAGTATCTCATATAGGATTAATACCAACGTCTTATCTCTCTGGAAAAGAGAACTAAAAATATTACAGAAGGAGTGGATGAATCAGGAAATCAGTAATGAGAAAGGGCTTTTCCTCTCTGGGTCACCAGTCTGAATATGGCCCAAACAGATATTGACCGAAGGTTGTAATTATGTGACAGCAGCTTAGTAGCCTAAGTGATATGAGTTGGTACTAGCAGACACATATCCAGTCACAGAAACCACACTTAGTACTAGTTGACACCATTGATCGTTTGTTTAGCAAAGAGGCTCAACATGGAGATAGAACTGGTCCCTCCTGGTCATAGCTGAAGCACAATAACAAGGCACCGTGAAGAAGCTAGCGCTGCTGCCCATGCTATACTTGATTAGTGGATAAAGTAAAAGACTTCAGTCTCTAAGGTCATCCCTTTCACAGGAGCTAATAAAAATGTGACAGTTGATGAGGCAGTCTAGTAGCAACACAATCCTGCCACCTATATGGGCAACTGGAGCACCCAGGGGGGAAAACAAGTGGCTGCTCAGCAACCACCAGCAGCCCCATGAATCAGCTCCTCCCCCTTCCTCTCCTGAGCACCTTCCACCTGCCAGAATCAGCTGTTCAGTGGCGTGCAGGAGGTGCGGGGGGGGGGGGAGAAGAAGAGGGTGGAGTAAGGACAGGAAGGGGTGGAGTGGGGGCATGGCCTGGGTCAGAGTGGGGGTCAAGCATCCCCCAGGAATTGGGGAAGTCGGCACCTCTGACTGGGGTCCAAGCTCCTGAGAAGGAAAGACAGCCTCATTTTGTCCTTTGCCTGCATGCTGGTAGCTGAATGCATGGAGTGATGATAGGCTCTGGTGGTTGCTATAGTTAACACTCTTCTGCCGTGCAGAATATTACTGTTACATGGGGTCTGCTTTTCAAAAGATCTCAGGGCCAGATTTTCAAATGCTCAGCATCCAACACTCTCTTTTGAAAATCTGGCACATGGAGTATTTGACAGTGTAAGAACTTTGGTCTCTGAGGGTGGCTGAACAGATCCCTTTGACTGGGGCTTAAAAATAGAGCTGGTCAACAAATTTTGAACTTTGAAATTTTTTGATGAAAAAATGGGCACTTTTTTATTTTTTAGCCTACTCTAGGTAAATGGTTAATCAAATTAACAAAAAAAACCCCACAAAAAACCTAGAAGTAAAACAATTTTGGCATGAAATCAGTGAAGTTCAATCTATTTTTCTCCTAAAAATATAATACATTTGATATAACTAGGAGAATTAAAGTTACCTATCCTGAGCTCTTGTGATCATTCAGCTATGTGATACCTCCACAAAATGCCAAAAAACAGGAGAGTGATCTTGGCAAAATGTACATTTCACATTTCCCATTTTAAAAATGAAAAGTTCAGCTAGTTCAGCAGGATTGTAAGTTTATGGCACATTTATTTTATGAAGCTAACAAACACCTAAAATGAAGCATGTGGGTAATAAGTGCTATTGATGGGGTTCATGGAAGTCGGTGAAATGCGGCAAAAGCTGTGAAAAGTGTCCACCAAAAGGACTGGTATTTTCTCTGCAATTGTAATAGGTGCCACATAAACCAACTTAATCAATACAGAGGACCTTTCATGGGGACTGAGGTTTCATTGGCTGTTAGGACAGGTGTTTACAGTTAGCAGGTGACCATCAGCACCTTGACTGTGGTTGTGAAGTTTGGTTTCTAATATTTTATTGCTGAGCCCACACTGCCCTTGTGTCTTCACTCATTCTCTTTATTTAAAAAGAGCTGTTGATAGGGTCACTCTATCTGAGGCTTTTTGAGGGCAGGGAGAGCTATAGGACACCTTTTTAGGCAGTTGTTTAAAGATCAGGCTCTTCCATTTGCTTCCAAATAAGATAATCTTTTTCCTAATATTTTCTTAATTATCATTATTATTTATTCTGGATTTGGTTGGGAAAATGTTAAATATTTCCCATGAAAAATGTTGAAAGAAATAAAAGGAATTTTTTTTTTTGCAGAAATTTGGGCCGGGGTTCTAGATTTTTATTGTAAAACTGGACTATTTGGAATTAAACAAAACAATTCCATTAAAGTTTTATTTTGAAATAAGGGCCATTTTTCAACCAAAAGAAGTTTTCATGGAAAACTTTTGACCAACTCCATTCTTTTTCCATTCATTTATTCACAGAGAACTGTCAAGGTCCACAGTGCTTTACAAAACATGAAATACGCCTTAGTCCTTTCCCTGGAGAGCTTAAAATCTAATTCAGACAACACAAAACATAAATCTGTGTTTTAAGTGTAGGATGAAGTGGAGATATGATAAGGCAGAAAGGCATTCATGGGCGAACGGGCCTCAAGGAAGGTAGAAGAGAGTTTGTCTGAAGAAGTAGTTGAGGGCATAACAGGGGCAATGCAAGGGAAAGCAGAAAACTTAGGTGTGAGAAATAGACTAATTAGGGGAAACTGGTCAGGCTTTTAGGTAGGCCAGCTCCACCCAGATCCTCAAAGATTCTGGATCCAAATTGCTTATTGAAAGAAATGTGACTCAGTGCCCTCTTATCAATTTTATTAAAACAAAATCAAGAAAACATGTAACTAAAGCTAAACTATTATTGATAATATTAGAATAAAATAATCAAATATCAAATCAACAAATTTGTCTCAATATTGAACTGTAATTATGTAATCAAATTAGCACAAAAAAGTCATTCTTTATAAATCCTAAAATGCGGGCTGTCCATTTGGTTATCAATCCCAGCTAAAGAATTTGACCAAAGTCAATCACATATTTAATTTGAATGGTTAAGTATCTTAATACTGAACCCAACTTATTATCTAATGTCTAGAGCACAACTTCAGAGCCAACAGTAAAGCTTCCTTCTAGATTTCAATTCCTATATAGTGGTGAACGAAAATTATCATCTAATGTCTGGAGCACAACCTCAGAGTCAATTATAAAGCTTCCCTTTAGATTTCAGTTCCTATAACGTGGCTAGCCGCCTTCTTCCCTATCCCTGTGTAATGGCCACAGGCAATATCAGGAGCTCCTGCAGAGAGTGGTGAATGAACTTCAGGTTTCACTTGAGGATGTCCAAGATACTCAGCACACAGTCTTTTACATCTTGTAGCCTTCTGCTCCCAACCAAGTAGCCTCCCAGTAAATGAGGGCATCCTGGAACCAGACAAGGTAGTGTGGCATTCTCCAGTCTCCTGTGCACCACCCCAAAAAGGGGCAAGAGGTGATATTTTTGTACCAGCCAAGGAGTGGAGTTTTTCACACACACAGCACTCAGCTCCCTGGCAATACAAGACGCCTCCGAGATCTAGCCTGCAATGTCCCACGGCAGCACCTGTGGACAAGGGCTCGAAATGGCTTGATCTTCTAGGAAGGAAGGTATTATCTTCTAACAGCCTTCAGTTTCATATTGCTAGCTACCAGGCTCTGATGGCAAAATAATTTCAACAGTTACTGGGAGTTTGTCCCTGTAGTCCTAAAATTTTCCTCAAGAATTTCAAGACTTCATTGAGGATGGCAAATTGGTGGTGAAAACACCAAACAAGTTGCCATGGATGCTGCTAACATGGCATCTAATGGGTTGGAGACAGGAATACTCATGAGGCAGGAGTCTTGGCTACACTCCTCCCAAGTTTCTCTGGGAGGTTCAGAATGTCCTAGAGAACTTGCCCATTGAGTCTAATCTATCTAGTGTGAAGCCTGAGTCTCTAGGACAATCCTCTGCTCCCCAGGCATTTACACCCCTACCCCAAAGAGAAAGCACAAATGTATGAGCCGAAACTGCCTCCTCCACCATTCCACCACCAGCGCCCTTTCAAGCCACCATGCAAACATCTGAGGATACAAAGACGTAGGTATTTATCTCCCTGTGTCACAACTGCAAATACTCCAGCAACATCCATCACTCAGGGATTACTTTTTGACGGGATGATCAAGAACCTCCTACCCCTACTGATGCCATCCACTTCTGCCCTCTGGACCTTGGGTGGCCACCCCGTCCTCTTTACACACAATTGGGTGGTTATCACAACAGACCAGTGGATATTAGAAATCACCCACTGCAGCTACTCTGTAGAATTCCTCTCCCCTTCCTGGTTCCTCTTTGGGGACCACTCGTGAGGAGATTCTCCATCCAACAAGGGGCCATAAAACAAGTGCCACCTCAGCACCAAGGGAAAAGTTTCTACTCCCCATATTCCATCGTTCCCAAGAAAAAGGGAGGATGGAGACCTGTTCTCGACCTTCAGCAATTTAAATGTTTTTATTGGCAAATCAAAATGCCAAATGGTTAAGCTGGCATAAATAATCCCCTTCCTGGTGGAGGGAATGTGGTTTGCAGCTCTCAGCATGAAAGACTCTCTCACATTCACGTGGACATTAACCTGGCTTTCTCTGTGGCTCCCTGCAGCAAATCCAGCCGAGGCAGACCCTTGTGAAAGACTAGTACTGTACTCCTTCAGAGCAGCAGGAAGCCTTTTCAAACCAGTAGGATTTATTAGTCACCTGGCATACAGAAAGTCCTTAGATTAGCAAAGAGAGGCAATGGTTAAGCCATTTATCCTGGACAATCCAGTGCAAAAAGCCAACTAAGCTGTTATGGACTCCATTTCTGGCTCTGGCTTTTTCAGTCACAGGCAAGAGCACTGTCTCTTTCCAGAGGACAACCCTTATTCCAGTCACTTGACACCTTTCTCCTTTGTTCTGCAGCTGAGTTCACAGGTTCCACCTGCCAGGGTTTCCTACTGTTAGGTGTCCATTGTCCAGTCATTGGGGGGTCTCATGTTCTTTTTCCAGATCCTCTGTTGATATGGAGCAGCTTCAACCAGTTTTGTTAATGACCTATTCATTCCATCCCTGACAGCTAGGTGACACACACACCTCATGTCCTCTGCTCCAAGAACAGTGTAACTGACGCACACATAAGCTTCATGAAAATCCTGGTCAGAAGAGAGAGAGATGCTGGTCTCTGCCCAAGAGAGGTGACAGTGGGGAGCCAGAAAACTTAAGGGGGTAACCTTGAGGGACGATGGAGTGGGAATACAGGTACAGTTACACAGAATCTTTGACAAAGATAATAGAAGCTCTTCAGCTCTCCTTGTCTTGTAGACTCAAAAAGTAGGATCTGGAACTGCAGACCAAGAAGCCAGATGGTGATGTCCGCTGGCTGGCTTCTAGCAGGCCTTCTTCAGACAAAGGGAAGATCAAAAGGTGGAGTGGTTTGTTGATACCCTGGAGTGGTTTGTTGATGCATCTTCCCCTCACTGAAGCTTTGCATGAACATTAAAGATTCCATGGAACTTTTCTGAGGGGAGGGAGCTGGTCCTGGTGTTGTTGGCCAATTACAATAGCTTGTGAGAGAGAGAAGTGAGTGGAGGTTTGTCTGATGATATAAATTGGGTCCCATTGTATTTAAGAGGTAGGTTCATTGAATTCAAAGGGATTTCCTTTGTGTTGCAAATCAGTTGGAGACAATCCACTTGTACAGTCCCAGCACAGACAATGAGTTAAAGTCATCCCTGGAGTAATGTCATTGATTATACTGGAGTTATGCCAGGAAGGTATCTCATCCATTAATTCCTTGCCTAGGGAATTTGAATCACACATACCTCCTGGCTTTAAGGGTAATGACTTAGAATGACAGCTTGAGTGCATGTTGAGTGCTGCTGAGAGCACTGTCTTGAAGAGGCAGCAGCAGATACAGGGAAACTGTCTGAATAGAACTGTTTTGCTAGATTTCTATAAATGTCCTGGTGTCTCTGTAAATTATAAGATGCACTTTGATTTCTCCATCTAGCATCCCTGGTACTCTGCTATATTTGTCAATAAGTTAAAATAGAAATACAGCACCTGGTGCCTGTGTCCCCCCATTCTTCTCCCAACAAGGAAATAATGCACTTCTGGGCTTCAAGGGTGAAATTCTGGCCTCTTTGCAGTCAATGGGAGTTTTGCTATTGACTTCAGTGGAGCCAGGATTTTACTCCAAATCTTTTACTAGCTGCTCAAGACAAGATTGTTTATCAACTAAATCCCTATAGGTGTGTGTGTATGTTCTTTTACTCCCCTTGGTCCCCTTCTTGGGGTGTTTATAATCTACATAAGGAGTGTTCAAAATGGAATAAGGGGAGAAGGAGTGAGAGAGGAAATTCTTGTGGAAGATGAAGCACTTAATGATGGCACTTAAATTAGATTTGTAATGAATTTGTGCTTGAAATGAATTGGAATAGTTAGCTTTTGTGTGAAAGGGATTGATTTTTTTTTAGCCTTTTTTATTATCTGTTACACTGATGGATTTTTATATCTTTCTTTCCTTTATTTTTTCACTTCACAGTAGGATTAGTATATAATTAATTTAAATTCTAGATAGATTGATTAGTGACTTTAATTTGGTTTTCATCCCTGCTCTCTCCTCCCACTCCAGCTGAGCATAGCTGCCTGTCTTTAATTTTCTGATTATAATTGTACAGGTGTTTAGTACAACGTATTACTGCTGTTTTATTGCTATCTAACCGCTTTGTCTAATTGTCTCATTGGGATTTTGTCAACACTTTTTAAAGTGTTTCCACCTTGTTTCCCTCAACCCCACAGGATAAATGATCATCGTCATAAAGTCATAGAGTTTAAGACCAGAAGGGACCATCTGACTTCCTGTACATCACAGGCCACCAAGATGAACCAGCAACTGAAATTAGACCCAAGTATTACAGACCACAGGAGACTAGACTAGTATGTGTCACCGGCAGGGAATAGGAGGGAGGGACCAAAGTGCACAGGTGCCCAAGGCCCCCACAATAGCAGAGAAATGAGTAAGTGAGATTGTGACCGGGGTCCTAGTGGGGGCCAGCTATGGTGACTCAATTAGGGTGAACTGCAAAGAACGGGGCAGACAATCCCCATAAAGCTGGTAAATATTCCAATACTTAAATTTATCAAGTCAGCATAAAAAAGCTTCTTTTTTAACCTTGCTGGTTACTCAGAAGTCCAAACACAGTTCCCTTAAAGCAGTGGTCACCAACCAGTCGATCGCGAATGACTGGTCGATCCTAGAGTATCTCCCAGTCAATCACGATCTCCGGCGGCATAGTGTGGCTACAGTTAAGGCAGACTCCCTGCCTACCCTGGCCCCACGCTGCTCCCAGAAGCGGCCAGTGCAGTCTTGTGATCCCGGGGGCAGGGGTCTCCCTCCATGCGCTGCTCCTGCCTGCAAGCAGTGCCCCTGCAGCTGCCATTGGCCGAGAGAGCTGCAGGGGCAGTGCTTGCAGAGATGGGCAGCGTGCAGAGCCACGCGCCCCCTGTCCCCTCCCTCCTGAGGCTGCAGGGGGGCATTGGCTCCTTCCGGGAGTTGTGTGGGGCCGGGGTAAGCAGGGAGCTTGCCTTAGCCTCGCTGCGCCCGCCGCAAATCAGGAGCCACTGAAGGTAAGTGCTGCCTACTGGAGGCCGCACCCCAACCCTCATCCCTGAGTCCCCTCCCAGAGCCAGCACCCCATGCCCCCTTCTGAACCCTGAACCCCCTCCTGCATCCCAAGAACCAGCCCTGACCTCCCACCTGCACCAGAACACTCTGCCCCAGCCCAGAGCCCCCTCCCAGAGCGAGCACCCTGTACCCTCCTGCACCCCAAAACTCTGCCCCAGCCTGGAGCCCCCTCCTGCACCCAAACTGCCTCCCAGAGCCCACACCCTGCACACTCTCCTACACCCCAACCCCCTGGCCCAGGCTTAGCCAAGAGCCCTCTCCCACGCTGCAAACCCCTCAGCCCCAGCCCAGAGCCTGCACTCCCTCCTGAACCCCTGCCCCAGCCCGGTGAAAGGGACTGAGTGTGGGGGGGGGAGCGAGCGATGGAGGGTGGGGGGAAGGAGTGAGCAGGGCAGGGCTTTGGGGAAGGAGCAGGGCCTCAGGGAAGGGGTGGGGGTAGATCCTGGGTTGCCCTTAGATTCAAAAAGTGATCTTGGGCATAAAAAGGTTGGATACCACTGCCTTAAAGTGATCCAGCCTCAGGCCTCGATCCAGGTACCCACATCAACTATGATTAAAATATCTGTAAATCTTATTTCATCATATAAAAGAGAAAGATCGGACACATTATCTCCCAGGTTATTGAATATTCCAGATCTTAGCCAAATACACTATATTAAAATTTAGTAAAAAATAACGAGAGAGAGTACGGTTAAAAGATCAATATACATACAGACATGAGTTCAATTCACCTAGGTGCAGATTCATAGCAGAGATTGTGAGCTTTGCAGTTGCAAAAAGTTCTTTCAGAAATAGTTCATAGGTTATAGTCCAGTGTCCAAATATCCTATTCAGGGCATACCAGCATAACTGGGACCTCAGTCTTGTGACTCAAACTTCCCTTGATGAAGCCTAAGCAGATCTGAGAAGACCGTATCAGGACCCAAAGATTTTTTTTATACAATTTCATGTCTTTTGAGAAGTTGGAGTTCAACAGGTAATTAGCATGACTTTGAAGGAGGTCCATCACCGGTACTTAGATATAGAATTAACATGAGGCAATTTGCTTGTTCCTCCACCATTCATAGTACATTCCAAAGATAGATGAATACTGAGATATCCCATGTTTACAATTCATTTAAATGCTAGGATGTTCTTTGGACCTCTGAATTATCAGAATACAGCATAGACAGGGACTCTTGATTACATTGTAGACCCTACTCATACATGTGTAAAAACACAAACATTATCTCCCCACATGTCTTTCGAGGGTTATTTATTTCGCAGGATATTTAACCCTTTCTAGCCATGCGTCACAGAGAGATACCCAGAGAATCCTGGCAAGTGACCTGCATGTTGTAGAGGAAAGAGAAAAACTCCCAAAGTCACTGTCAATCTGATTAGAATATAATCCAAGGTGCAGTTTATGCAGGTATCATTTTATTACAGTGTCACTACCATGTGTAGAGATAACTAGTACACCTAAGATCTTCTACACTTTCCACAGTATGCATCCGATGAAGTGAGCTGTAGCTCACGAAAGCTTATGCTCAAATAAATAGGTTAGTCTCTAAAGTGCCATAAGTACTCCTTTTTTTTTTTGCAAATACAGACTAACACGGCTATTACTCTGAAACCTAAGATCCAGCTGCAGCTTAGTATTGTCAGCCAAGTGCACACAGACTAATATCCTGGTGCTGCCATCAAACTCTTCCTCCCTGGATTCTGTACTCCTTCCTCCAATTTCCATGAAGGTTGCTACAGGTTTAAATTACTGTTCGACTCCCAGATTTTAAGGCCAGGAAGAACCATTATGATCATTTAGTCTGACCTCCTTCATAACACACTCCACAGATTTCATGCAGTGATTCCTGCATCTAACCCAACAACTTGAGGTTGAACTAGATCTTATCTGTTGAATGAACTAGAGCAGTGTATACTTCTGCTACAACACCACCAGAAGGGAAAGGCCAGATCTCACACAAGCCATCACTTGTTTCTCTAATTCTCTTTCTGTCAAGAGTAATTATTTTTCATTCCTCAGACATTTTCAGACACAAAAGTTTTTGTTTTGTTTTCAGACAAAAGAAAAAGGCATGAAAAGCTGTTTGGCAGAACCAAAAGGGTAAAGGTTAAATTCTCCTCTTTGAACACATGGCACATCTCTTCAAAGTTATTGTGCTCTCCCTACTTGTACAGCACCCCTACTGACAACAACTGGAGTCTAATACAGGCAGAGATTGCACATAGATCTTGTGTGAGGATCAGAGAGCAAAACTTAACTCTTATACTTGGTATCTGGGAAACAGAGATTTCTGACAGCTGGGAAAACAGCAGTGTGTAACAGAAGGGTTAATGGTCTGATCCTTCTTCCATGAAAGCAAATGGGTACCAGACTGAACTGTATCTGTGTGCTTTTAAATGGGACCTGTAACAGCACAAAAGCTGTAGCAAGAGGCAGGAGAGAGAGAAAGAGGGAGTGTGTGAGTGGGTGAATGGGTGGTTTTTGGGGGTGGGGAGATGGGTGAAAGTGTAGGGGTGTGTGTGTGTGTGTGAGAGAGAGAGAGAGAGCGAGCGAGCGATCAATAGCTGACTTGTGGTTATGATACAAAAAGAGAATCTAATTACCTTTTCATGGAAGGAGGAAGCATTGATCCTGTGTGTCAAGTAGGAATTAATATAAACTTCTTGAATAGATGAAATATAGCGGGCCATATTTTTTTCTCTGTTAAAGTTGTGTGAGCCCACTGAAATGAAATTAGTGTAGAATTTTAGCTCAGAATACCTTTTGATAAGTCATTTTTATACTCTTTGCTCTTAACATCTTTTATTTAATTATTAGCAAGTTGTAATAGTTCTCTTTTTGGAAACTCCACTGGCACCCACAAAAGGATCATCAATTTGATATCTATTGTATAAAGGATTCTTTCCAAGTAAAACAATCTGGAAGGCATAAATAACCAAATGTGTGTGGCTGTCCCTTTTCCTCTGTTCTTTTTTACAGTTTGTTGTTGTTCTTAGGGATGAGCAAGCTCATTTTGCCTAGTTGCAAACCCACTTGAACATTGTGTGTGAAATCCTGGTCTCAATGGAAGTGTTGCCTTTGACTTCAGTGGGGTCAGGATTTCACCCTATTAATTTGAAAGGGAACACTAGGTATTTGAATGTTAGATGCAGCATTCCTAGAACATTCTTGGAGTCGAGTTCTGCATAGAAAGATTCTGCAAAAAATCTAATGGGGAAAAATCATGTGGAAAATGGAATAGAAAGTGGGCAGAGGGCAAAATATAGAGACTGTGAGGAAGAAAAAGGACCAAAGAGAAATTCTACCAAAAAAGATAAATCAAGTATGTTTAGACATATATACATAGGGCATTCTTTCTGCCAGCCTAGATTTTGGCATTTTGATTTTCTTCTGTCCCTGCTGTATAGTACATGTTTCAGAGTAACAGCCATGTTAGTCTGTATTTGCAAAAAGAAAAGGAGTACTTGTGGCACCTTAGAGATTGGTTAGTCTCTAAGGTGCCACTAGTACTCCTTTTCTTGTATAGTACATGTTTCTCTTAGCTAGAAAATATTTACATTTAAAAAATGAATACTCTTTGGTGGGAAAACATGCGTTTAAACTGGGGGGGAGGGGGGGGAGTTTCTGAAACCAAACAAATTTTTCACGCACATCAGCCCATACGTTGTTTGAGAGTTTCTACCATCCTTAATAGAACAATCTGCGATAGAGAGGCAGCATGGGCGCTGGAATGAGACTCAGGAGGCAACTGTCCATGTGTGTGACAGGTAACTTCACCTCTCCATGTTTTTCTCCTCTCCCACCCTGTCTGTCTGGGTCTGATTAGGTTGTAAGGTCTTCAGCGCTCTCACTGTTTGTACTTTGCCTAGCACAATCGGGTCCCCATCAGAGGCAGGCCCTCTAGGCACTACTGTAATCTAAATAACAATGATCACAGGGCCTGAGTAGTGTTCCAAGACCAATAACCTTGACCAGTCATCTCTATATTGGTGTCCATCTCTTACAGTGTCCAAGTATCTTTTCAAACATGTTTCCTTTAAAAATGTACAAAAGCTCTGTACATACAGTAAGTGCATTTATTTATAAAGATACTTTCTATCTCTGAGGTAAATTGCCTCTGATAGAGTGACTTCTTCTTTTCTGTTGAACGATTAAGTAGCACAGTATAAATATAAGCAGAGCAGATTATTGGAATGTAGAGCAAGCAAAGACTGCCCTGTGGTCCTCCATCCTTCATTTAGTTAAATCATCCTTACAAACTTTGCCTGGCTAGGCTCAAAAACTGCTTGCCCATGCTTTACTGTGCTGGGGGTCATGGGCAAAATGAACATTTTACTCAATTGTTTAAAAAGTTACTTGCCTTGAGTGAGTAGGCTAGCAGAGTTTTTCAATGCTGACAGTTTGCACAAAACTATCACTGTGGTTTCGTTAATTGCTACAAACATAGATACGGCCTCAACCCACAAAGTGAAAATCCAAACGTTCCCAAAGTTTTGGAATATTCGGGTCCATGAGTACTAGTTCAGGCCCATTTCTATTTAAAAAACAAAACAAAATCTATTTGGCCAAATCATGCTTGGGGTAATTATATTGTTTACCTACATAAAAGCCTGCTCTGTGTTTTGACTGAACTGCATGAAGTTCTCATAGAATTTCTTCATACATTTAAACGAGGCAACATAGTTTGAGGAAGTAATGCAAATATATATATATGGAAACTACTTGCAGGATTAGTCTCTGAAAGGTGATTGTTTTCTTCTTGTTGACATACTTGATCCCTCTGCAGGTTGTCATAAATTCAGAGCATGTAGACCAATACAGATTAGTTACTGTGCCATTGTCTCACCTCATGCAATTGTTGTACTTAATTGGTCAGTCAGAATACCAGATAAAAGTAAATCACTTTTGTCAATATTTGTGTAAGGAGAGAGAGAGATTGAAATGGCTGTTGCTAACCTGCACTGGTAATAGAGGACTAGACTCCTGACATGTCAATGACATGCCTTTTGTTAATCGAAATAAGTGTGATCATTAAGCTTTGGCCTCATTAAGTTTTATGAATCACTCTTAAATAAAGTTTCATGCCCTTTTACAATATTTCTAAGAAAATTATAAGATAATAAATTGTGTTCATAAAAGAAACAAAGGGGTGGGTTGCCATATATGAGTGACCATCTCCGCTTCTTATGTAAACACTGATAGATTCTGGCTTCCTACTGAAGATAGCTAAGGGGAAAAAGAGGAGGAGGGGATAATTATACCCATAAGAAAACTGCTTACTTACTGGGCCTCCTGCTCCTGCCACAGGGTCCAGCCACTTGCTTCTACAGTGGAGCTAACTTCCAAATGGTGGGCTAAGTACAGTACGTACAGAGCCCTTGTAATTTTGTGGAGCTTCGTTGCCAGTTTCTGCAGCAAGAGCAGATTCTTCAACAGATATTTATAGCCACTGGCATCTGTGCAGCAACTGCAATGTGTGCTGTAAGGATATGTTGCCAACTGCAGCACTTCAGAGAAACCGAACACATTCTGTCCTTTTCTGAGCCATGTTCCTGTTTCCTTTCATGACTCTTATCATGCTGGGCAGGCTAAAGACACAGTGCTGCTCCCAAAGCAAGTTCCAAAATATTACCTCCAAAATGGAATATCAGGCAGGAAGAGAATGGGGACCACTCAGCTGGAGACCTCCTATTCACAATATTTGGGGGGCGAAGGGATGCGTGAGAGAAGGCAGCCCTTCATTCCAACATCCTTCACCCACTCGTAGTGAAAGGGAGTCAAAGGTGTTCAGCTCATTTGCAGGTCAAGCTCTAAATTAGGAAATATTAGATTGCTGAGATGTCATTATTCATTGGCCCTCCTAAACCCTCCACCACTTTGTGGGGCTCTCTGCACCCAAAGAACAGTGCAGCTAACTAGACTGCCAAAGTGGGCCATGATGCCAGGTGGTAAACACTCCCTGAATGAAATGAAGCATAGTTCTGTACAAGCTCCTGGAACAGCCTCTTATGGTGTGGGGTTTTTTTTAGGGTGATCAAGGGATAGGGCACAATTAAATGGCTCCTCCAGTTAACCTCCTCCTACCCCAATGCAGGATGGGATGTGAAAAAGGCTGATGAGGATCCTCCTCTTTTTGCCTCCATTAATTTCTCTACAGCCCAGTTGAGTTATCTGGGATGCGGTCAGAATCTGGAGACTATGTGGGTCCCATGTGGGAGGAGCCACCATTTCAGAGGTACATGGAAATACTGAAATACTTTGGATGTTGCGTAGGACAAATTCCACTGTTGTGGTTAATCTTCTTTTAACGCCCCACCTGTTAAGATAAAGCTGCAGAGCAATTTTAAACAATAGAAAAAAAGTGTTAAGTGCTCACAAACACATTTTTCTAACAGCACAGAGTGTAATATCCCTAGCCATTTATATACATGTGTGTTCAAATTCTTGCACTAATAGGGAGAACTCTTCATTTTGTTGTTCTCCCTTTTGTCAAAATAAAAGCTGCTTCTTGCTAAAAAGTTAATGGCTGTTTCCCAAAACCTGTCACTTTTTGCATAAGTGTTGCTAGAGTACAAAGTTGTTCAAATTCCCTCTGTGGCTGTCTGGGACTGCTGTTCTCATGATGGCACTTGAAGAAAACTAGACTCTAGCTCTGAGAGTGTAAAGGGGAGTGCAAACTTTGCCCAGCCTAGGGCATTGCATGTTGTCATTTTGCAGGGAGCCTGACACAGGACGTAAGTGGTATAAATTAGAATATTTGCAACTCCCTCCTTCATTGCTATGGAGGTTAGCACTCTGTAGTGTATAGGTCCCAGCATGCAAATTCTTCATCTTGATCCAGGTGGTTATGTCTTAATCTGAAAGATTTGGGGTCTCCGCTGGCTGCAAATGTAAAGATGAAAAAATATGATGTTCTTTTGTACCCAGAGAATAGTTTCTCATGCTCCTGAGATGCTTCCCATTGTTTTCTGATTTACTTGCTCTAATCAAGAGACCTTGCGCACACAACATCTTACATTTGAGCCATGAAGTGTAGAAGGGGTTGACTGATGTAGGAATTACATTAGATAATAACACAGGGTAAAATTCTCCAATGCTGTCTTTCCCTACAATTCCAAGGAGTCCAACTACATCTTGAACCAATAGGGCAGAGGAGGGCGGATGAATCTGAAAATGTTCAAGTGTAGGTTATACCTTCAAGGTTTAAAAAAAAAAACCCAAAAAACCTTTAACCACAGTTTGCTTCACAAAGTGATGACATCCCAACATCAGCCCAGTAGAGCTGGGGTGGAGATGAAAGGTTGTGCCATCATGATACAAATATCCTCTCACAACTCCAAGTCTGCTAAACCCAAGCTTCCATTTGGTAGACTTTTACTGTATCGGTTTGAATTAGCTTAAACCCCCTCCACCCTGAGAACTGTGTACTTACCCCTACCCTGGAGTACTAACCATGAGGCTTGATGTCTATTGTTCTAATGAGAGCTATAATGTAAAGAACTAATAACTCAAGTGAGGCCAATGGAAATATGACCCTGGATGCCTGGATGACAAATATTGAAACTAACCTGTGCTGATTTTGTTTTTGCTGGTTTATTCCACCACTGATTAATTCAAACTTTAGCCTTAGAATAAACAATCGCATTCGCCAGAATGAAGTCATTGCCGAGGTGAATAACAAAGCTTTTTTTTTTTTTAAATAGTTGTGAGGGTTGGACTTCCTGGGATGTCACCTGGTGTACTGAGACGCCACTGAGGCAGACTGTTCTGCCAGCCTGGCCCTCCTTTTACCTGGTCTTGCTTGGCTAGGGTCCCCAGCCTTTTCCAGCCAAGCACACAGGCAGGGCCATACCTAGCTGCACAGAGAGACAGAGATCCGTTCTGAGAAGCCTCAGCTTAAGGGGCTTGCCACAGCACCCAGATGTTCACCCCCACTTGGAGTACAAACCCAACATTACATGAAATTCACCTCTTCCCTCAATGTGGAGGAGGGCTCTCATCCCCCCAGTTAGAAATCACATAAACTGGGTTACATTGTAAACCAGAAACAAATGTATTAACTATAACAGGTGTGTTTTAAGTAGTTAAGGAGGAAGTAGACAGAACAAGGCAGATTACTAAGCAAATGAAATCAAACGTGCAAACTAAGCTTAATACACTAAAGAAACTAGTTACATGTAAGTTCTCACCCTAAATGTGTTTCTGATAATCTTCTTCACAGGCCAAATGCCTTTCCAGCCTGGGTCCAGTTCTTTCCTCCAGTTCAGTCTTAGTTTTTTCCAGCAGTCATCTTGGGTGGGGTAGAGGGGAGAACTGAAGACCTGGATTACCTCACTCCCCACCCTTAAATAGGATTTGCATAAGGCGGGAGTCCTTTGTTTCCGAGACACACACCCCCAGCTTCTCATGGAAAAGTACAGAATTCAAGATGGGTTCCAGTATCAGGTGACATGGTCACATGCCTCTGTAGGGTCCCTGTAACCGTTCTTCACAGGCTGACCCATAGGTTCACAGGAAGACTAAGCTCTTTTACAGTCCATTGTCTCCTGCTGATGGGCCATCAGCACTGTGGGGCTTTTTCATTGTTGTACCGGAAGTGTTAGCAGGGGGCGTCACCCAAAGTAACATAATTGAAATATAGATACATAGTCAATATTCCTAATTTCAGATACAGAAATGATACATGCATATAAAGGGTAATAATATTTAATAAATCATAACCTTTCCAATGAAACCTTACAAGGCCCATCTTGCTTAAAATATATCTTAGTTATGTCATATTCCTATAACAAGCATATTTTCATAAAGAATATGGAGTATAATGTCACAATAGTCTTGCTAATGAATGGAATTTTTGTATATGGCATAGAGAGTACACTTACAAAGTTTACGGATGATACCAAGCTCTGAAGGGATTGCAAGTTCTGTGGAGGATAGAATTAAAATTCTAAATGATCTGGACAAACTGGAGAAATGGCCTAAAGTAAATAGGATGAAATTCAATAAGGACAAATGCAAAGTACTTCATTTAGGAAGGAACAATCAGTTGCACACATACAAAATGGGAAATGACTGCCTAGGAAAGAGTACTGCGGAAAGCGATCTGGGGTCATGGTGGACAACAAGCTAAATATGAGTCAACAGTGTAACACTGTTACAAAAAAAGCTAACAATTATGGGATATATTAGCAGGAGTGTTGTAAGCAAGATACAAGAAGTAATTCTTCCACTATACTCTGTGCTGATTAGGCCTCAATGGAATATTGTGTCCAGTTCTGAGCGCCACATTTCAGGACAGATGTGGACAAATTGGAGAAAGTCCAGAGGAGACCAGCAAAAATGGTTAAAGGTCTAGAAAACATGACCTATGAGAGAAGATTGAAAAAATTTGGTTTGTTTAGTCTAGAAAAGAGAAGACTGAGAGGGGATGTAACAGTTTTCAAATACATAAAAGGTGATTACAAGGAGGAGGGAGAAGAATTGTTCTTCTTAACTTCTGAGGATAGGACAAGAAGCAATGAGCTTAAATTGCAGCAAGGGAGGTTTAGGTTGGACATTAGGAAAAACTTCCTAACTGTCAGGGTGGTTAAGCACTGGAATAAATTGCCTGGGGAGGTTGTGGAATCTCCATCATTGGAGATTTTTAAGAGCAGGTTAGACAAACACCTGTCAGGAATGGTCTAGATAATACTTAGTCCTGCCATGAGTGCAGGGGACTGGACTAGATGATCTCTCAAGGTCCATTCCAGTTCTATGATTCTATATGATAGCTACCCATGAGTACCAGTTAAGTGACCAGCATGATAGAGTTTTATAATTTGAGATGCAGAACAACTGCAGAAGATGGGAGGTGCCCACATGCCTGAAATCCACTGTTGTCTCCCCAAAATCCCATTGCTGTCCCAGGCAACAAATTTGAGTTCCAGGTCTCGGATAGTTGCTTATGCTTCAGAGGAAGGTGAATAAAACCAACCACAATGCATTTGGCCAATTGTGCAATACTATGGTATGGGAGGATATTTCTTCTGAACCCCTGCTGGCCATGAGTTTTTGCCTTGAAGCATGAAGTCTGATCGCACTTAGTTTTTATCCCAGCTAGTGTAACTGCAGAGGCTGAGCTTATTCTTTCAGACTAAGACATTTTAAAAAAAAATCACAGAGGGTAGTAACAGATGGCGGTTGCTCAGGTTGGGGAATTTTAGCACTTGTGGAGGGGGCGCTCTAAATAATGACAAAGGAAGAAATCAGCAACTTTCATATCAATATTTTGCAAACTTTATTTCTAGCCAACGATAAAGGAACAATGTTTTGACTATAACCTTCAGCGGCAGCTGAGACCGTGTTTGTTTTCTTTTGCATTTGGAAATAAAATGTGCATTATTAATTATGAAAAGCATTCACGTAGCATCAAAATAAACTGAACATCTCTTCTCATTTTCTTTATACTGGAATAGTAATCAGTGTGACTAAAGGTTCCCAGCTCTAGGCAGCATGTGAGGCAGGAGCCTCATGAAAATCATATAATAGAATATGAAGCGTTCACCGTTATGATTCCGTCTTTATAAACTCATGTCTTCATGTCTTCCACAGAGTAACCCCAGTCTAGAACACTACATTCATGTGGTTCTGTGGGATTCTGAAAGGCCCATCTTCATCATTGGTATGCCTTAAGAAGAGCCCATAGCTAGGTTTGACCTAGCATATTTCTGCTCCTACTACTTGCTTGCTGGGTGATTCCACTTACACATCTTGTATGTGTAAGGCAATTTATATGCTAAGAATTATTAGTAAAGGCATTAACTCTGAAGTTAGAAGGAGGCTCCTCTTTCTTCCCTCCTGCCCCTTCCCAATTTCCTTTATATGTATATGAATCCTTTGCAGACTGGTTTACAGAGTCATGATCCAATGAAGATTAATGACTGAAGAGGATAGACTGCAAGAAATCTCTGTCATTCCTGAATTTCAAAGGATAGAGGCTTCACCTACAGGGAAGCTGTTTTTATTTGTCTTATGACAGTACTCTTTGGCCTTATTCAGGATTATGGCCTCATTCTACTGTACCCTTGCAAACTTATATAGAAAGGATGGTGTCAACTCACACACAGTGAGCAGTTCCCAATCTATTGGTAGGCCAGTCAGAAGATTTGCGTACATGTAGCTAATCGGGAATACCTCAAACATTTATACTGTAAACTGTTTGGGGCGGGGACTTTTTGTTATGTGTTTGTACAGCACCTATCACAGTGGAGTCCTGATCCATGACTATGTCTCCTAAAAAACACTGCAGTACAAATAATAATAGCTGCACACCCACATATTTTTACTCTGATTAGTACTGGTTGACTGGAAGAAATATTTGACAAATATTGTATTATATACATTTCACTAAATTTGTCATATAAATTATTCAACAAGGGTACTCTTGAATTATTCAACAGTTCTATCAACTGGGTGAAAATGAAAAAAAAAATAATGCTTTTCTTAAAAATATCACAAATTTGACAAATTGTTTGTCAAATATTATTCATCCAGCTCTTACCCAAGGATATTTACAGTGATGCCTTGGCCGATATTAACTGACCAAATGAATCCATCTATATACAAAGTAACCACAAATCCGTATTTCTAATGAAAGTAATGTGCTATTAAATCTCATGAGAATTTACACACAATCACAGGTCACCTGTATGTGAAGAGACCAAAAATAATACTGCTGAAGATCAGATCAATGTATTAGCCTTGTTCCACATCCTGCAGCCCGTATTTCAGCATTGTGCAGTAAGGAGTGCAAGAGTTTCCTCAGAAGGAAAAATTTCATGTATAACCTGATGACCATCTTAGCTGAAACAACTTGTACTCTTGAGCACAGAGGGTATGTTCTAAACGCTATTGAAGTAAATGAAAAGAGTTTGACTGAGATCAGCAGCTCTAGGTCAGGCCCTGACAGCCGGGTAGTCATCAGGGTGTTGTCTGGCTACATGTTGTGGGTTTTTTTTTTCCTTCAAGTCTTTCACTTAATTCAGAGATACAAATGTAAAATGTAGCAGTCAGGAACATTATGTGAGTCTGTGATACTGCCTAAAGGGCTTAGCATCCATAAAGCAATGAATAGGCATCGCTATAGTATTTTCATCTATGATAATAGACACATTCATATATTATTCAAGTTACATACAGAGTATCTGTTTTACTTCAGACCCACATTCTGGCATTTGAAAAAGAAAATAAGTTCCTTTAAACATTCACACTAGAAAATATCTTGGACCAGATCCTCATATGGTGTAAATTGACATGGCTCCTGTTCTATTGACCTACACTGATTTACACCAGTCAAGAAGCAGGCCCTGAGGGTCAGTTAGTTGGACACTAAATAACTTCACACATCTGGGATGAACAAAATAAATAAGTTATTAAAAAAATATTTTGCAAACCTCTGCAGGAGCAAATGCCTTGGAATGGAAACTGCCTCTTTAAACTGTGAACTGAGGCTGCAGTATTTTATCTTGTGGTGTCTCATATTTCTTGGGAAGGATGTACATTTCACATAGATATTTTAATATGCCATGACAGTTAGGCTGCACCAGACCAAAGGCTAGCATTACATAGTCACAGCATATGTAAACTGCCAATGTCCAAAAGTGGGTGGCTCCTTTCTCCAACATATATGTACAACATGCCACAGAAAATTGCAACCCCTATTCTATGATGTTACAATGCATATGTCAGCTATCGCTCGGCAATAAAATCCAGTGTTTGATGCTTTCTAGTTAACTGATATTGAAAATAGAATGTGGATGGGATTTAAGCATATGCTTAAGAGCTTTGCTGACTCAAGGTCTCATTGACTTACCCCATTTTACATAGGAGGTCAAGGTGGGTGAGGTGATATCTTTTATTGGACCAACTCTGTTGGTGAGAGAAACAAGCTTTTGAGCTACACAGAGCTCTTCTTCAGGTCTGAGAAAGGTACTCAGCGAGTCATAACTAACTGCAAGGTAGAATTGTTTAGCACAAGAAGTTATCACATATTCTAAGGGGTAGTTCAAGTGTCTAGAAAAGTTCTGAATTTAGCCTTTCAAGCTTGACTTTTGACAGCGTTGTGGAGGTTTCCTTTGAGGATGGGGACTGAGAGGAAGATAAGGAGTGCTTTTCTGTGAAAAGTGTTCACCCAGAGGTGGTGGTGTGTTTTTGTCTTTTATCATATTCCTGTGTGAGTTCATTCTAGAGTGTAGTGATTGGTTTCACCCACAGCAGCTGGCCCAATAAAAAATAGCACCTGACCCAACTTATCTCTAGGAAGTCTATGGCAGAGCTGGACATTGAACCCTCCTGAGTCCTAGTCCAGTGTCTTAACCCTAAATTCATCCTTCTTCTCTGCCACCTTTATAATCACCTTCACAAAGGCAAAGGAAAGAATTGGATTGTAGAGCTAAGTTTTTTTTCAAATACTTTGGAGAAAAGTTCCAGTCTTAAAACATTCACCAAGTAAAAATGAGTGTTGCCACACGTGTATGGCAGAGAATATGCTACCAGCATACCACAGCTCATCTCCATTGGATTTGAAGGCAATTTGAAAGAACTGTTTGCCTATGAATAAAACAGGTTTGCCACTGTCTAGCTATTATATTTTCTTTTTAATCAGACTCTTATAAAAACATGGACTCTTTAGACAGTGAAAATTATTATTTAATAAACTAACATGGGATTATTACAAAAAAGGGTGAGGATGTTCAAGCACTGATTATAATCCAATTTTTCTGCCATTATGTATGGTTAGTGGAACAGTTCAAGGTACCATTTTGACAAAGCAGATAAGCAGTCTTTCCCCCAGATAAAGGGATCTAGGAGTATAAATGGTACTTAAAGTCCTTATAGGTCTATCCTTATTTTGTATAACTTCTGAGTATCTGTTTTACCAAATGAGAGGAGAGACTCTCAAGAGAGTTGTGTCCTAATTTAAATGCAGATTCTTCTGTATTTTGCAAGAGCTCATTTAGCTTATCAGGCTGTCCTGTAGTAGTAAATTTTATTTCTGCGACAAGTAGGGTTAATTGTTTCATATAGAATAAAATTAACTCTCTAACAGGTTTAACTCATTTCTTTTTCCCATAATGTGCAGTCTTACAGACCTGAGTTTAGAAGAACAGAAAAGGTCCTGGTGTTCATAAAATAAATATAAATTATAGATTATATTGTTCTTCATTTCTGGTGTCAGTGCACACAGATTGTCTGTGGGTCTAGAAATATGGAAAATTTTAAAAAGTGTGTTTCTGAGACAACACTTTTTTATTACTGCTTCTCCTTCAGATTAGTTTTGATTAATGTTAAGCTTTTCTGGCATTTTGCAAGTGGTGAAAGTCACTTTCTTTCAGGGACAGATCTCTGCAGATGGAAAAAAAAAAGCCCTTTTGCAGTAGAATTGATAGGAGAGGATTTTGGGAGGCCGTGCAGGTGTTTGCACCTCCTGAGATTGCCCAGCTTATTGGGCAGTACTGGGGTCAAGTATGACACAAATCCTCTGGCTCTATGCCGACGCTTCACACATGGAGTGGGCACTAAAGTCCACAGCAGCTACTCTGAGTATTAGGCTGGCACAGTAGCAAGGGAGTAGCTCTTCCACTTTGTGGTCTCCCTCTGCAGAATTTCCCAAGTTGCTTAAACAGAGCAATGGAGAAGAGATGTGAGTGATGGCAGTGCAAATCAGGCTGACTGGAATTTGTACGAAGGATAGTGTTAGTATTGTCTGGTCTTCTTCCAGTTATGCTCTTGACATCTGAAATATTTGCAAGATAGGATGTAGTGATATGTGCTTAAGTGACAGGAGTGTGTGTGATACTTGAGCATGGGACTGTTTTAACTTTCTATGGCCCCCATCCTCCATGAACTAGGGTCCCCCAAACTCTCTCTCATGGGTATGTTTGCATAACGGGTAATCTGGACCAATAATTCTAACTGGAAGTTAATAAAATGTATGGCCCTGTGTTACCCACCGTTATAGCCCGAGATGGGTAAAAGTGAAACTTTTATCTGAAACCCTTGTAATTTAGAAAGGTTTTGGATTGAAAGCTTTAGATCTGAACCTGCCCCTACAGCACTGATTTTAAATTAGATCCAAAAGTGGAATGTGCCTGTTTTCTGGTCCAGATTTAGCCTACCTCTTTTGAGAACAGCTCGTATGAGGTTATGGCCATTTGGGGCTAAAATCTCACCAACGTGGTTGGGTAATTCAAGTGCCATCAAATTGAAACCCATCTTTTGATTTAGTTACTAGCCCAAATCCTGCCTAAAATCCTGATCTGGAAAACAACTCTTTGGCTCATTTCTAGCTAAAACAGAGAGACTAACAAACAGGCTGATGTGTATTTTTGCTGTATATGTTTCAATTTATACTCAGGAAGGAATTATTTTTAGGTTTTAAATAATATAGGTAGTCAACTCATTATGGTTATGCTGTTATTTGTGGTTTACCTTGTAGAGTTTGTAAAACACACCGTAGCAGTATCCTAACAAGACCTAAAATAGATTAATTATTTATTCATGTAGGTGGGGGAAGATGTCCTGGATCGGTTCCTAGGATTTAAAAGAATTGACTCCTTCATGAGAATAAGCAAACTTTAACTTACTGCTTAGAAACATCTGGCCTGATTTTCACCTACCTGTGGCTCCCATTCAAGGCAACAATCTTAATTTAACAGTATGATAAAATATGGCAGTATATGATATGTTTGAGAAAATATGACTACACACTTGAGTAGACATCCCGAACAAATACAGACATGACTATGTCTGTCTATATGTGCATTTGAATGAATTCATACCAATGGCGTAAGGCTGTTAATCACCATCTCCTGAATTTTTTTATCTAATAGCCATGATTTATAATTTTTATGTCATTGCAAATTATGACTGGACATGAAGAGTACTGCTCTCTCCTTCTCTTCTTTGTATGTTGCTTTTTTATTAGGTTTCCATCTCCTCATAATAGGGAATATGTCTTCTCATGCACTTACATAGTGCCTAGCCACTGTGAGCACAACCAGAACTAAAAACAGGAAATAGGAAAGTATTGAACACAGGGAAATTGTAGAGTGTGATTGAACTATGACAATGGATGGAAAGTATGGAAATCTGGTAACCACAGAGATAGGAACTGAAAAGAACCCATGTTATCATTTTATCCCAAGTAATTATATACCCCTCCCCTTAGGGAAAGAAACAGAATTCATAGACTTTGAGGATGGTACCTATGTGTTCTTCCAACAAAAATCTGTACCTCCAATTCACAGTAGTATATAAAACCATTTTGAGTGCATCTGAGTCAGGTGGCTTTTGGAATATAGAACTGAACCAGAACAATACTGTAATGCATGGCCAGAAAGGGTTAAACATCCTGCAAAATAAATAACCCTCAAAAGACATGTAGGGAGATACTGTTTGTGTTTTTGTGTATTTACATATGTATGAGTAGGATCGACAATGTAATCAACAGTCCCTGTTTATGCTGTACTCTGATAGGATGTTCTTTTGATCTCTGAACTAGCATTTAAATGAATTGTAAACACAGGATATCTCGGAATTCATCTCTCTTTGAATGGTGGAAGAACAAGCAAATTGCCTTATGTTATTTCTATAGATCAGTACCAGTGATGGACCTCCTTCAAAGTCATGCTAATTATCTTTTGAACCTCAACTTGTCAAAATTGTATAAAAGATCCTTGGGTCCTGGTTCTGCCTTCTCAGATCTGCTTAGGCTTCATCAAGGGAAGTTTGAGTCGCAAGACTGAGGTCCCAGTTATGCTGGTACGCTCTGAATATGATATTTGGACACTGGACTATAACCTATGAACTATTTCTGAAAGAACTCTTTGCAACTACAAAGGTCACCATCTCTACTATGAATCTGCACCTAAGTGAATTGAACTCATGTCTTTATGTATATTGATCTTTTAGCCATATTCTCTCTCTCTTGTTTTTTAATAAATTTTAGTTTAGTTAATAAGAACTGGCTGTAGCTTGTATTTGGGTAAGATTTGAAACATTCATTAACCTGGGAGGTAATGTGTCTGATCCTTTTCTTTTATATGATGAAATAAGATTTTAAGAAATTTTCATCATATTGGACATGGGTACCTGAATGGAGGCCTGAGGCTGGATCACTTTAAGGGAACTGTGTTGTTTGGACTTCTGAGTAACCAGTAAGGTAATAAAGAAGCTGTTTTATGCTGGCTTGGTGAATCTAAGTATTGGAATATCCACCAGCTTTATGGGTATTATCTGCCCCATTCTTTGGAGTTCACCCTAATTGAGTGAGCACAGCTGGCTCCCCACCAGGACCCCGGTCACTTCCCCTTTGGGAAAAAAAAACAGAATTCATAGCCTTTGAGGTTGGTACCTATGTGTTCTTCTAACAAAACTCTGTATCTCCTATTCACAGCAGTATATAAAACCATTCTGAGTGCATCTGAGTCAGGTGGCTTCTGAATAGAGAACTGAACCAGAACAATACCCGCTCTCTTCCATATTTAGCTTAACAACAAGTGCAAATAATTTCCACCATGGAGCTGGCAGGGCCAGCAGTGTCCTAGTCTAAGTGCCACTCTTCCTGCAATGGACTTATGAGCAGGGCTGGCAAGCTGTTTTAGTTGGAATGAGTTTTCAGAAAATTATGAGGGAGATGTTAAATGTCTCACACAGCAAAAATATTTCATCAAAGGAGTAAGAGGCTTTTAAAAAGGCCTCATTAGGAGGGAATCTCCTTCCAAATGAATCAGACTTGGCAGATTTACAGGAGCCCTATTTAAACTATTGAAACAGTCTCATTTTGTTCCTCTCACATCAGGACACTAGCTGCTGCTTTGGCTTATTGCTAGGAGTCTAGAAGTACCTGTATAAGTGGGGGAGAGATTTAAAATCTCCTCTGTGGAGACTACACTACACATGAAGCTGGGCCCTGACTCAGGTTTGAGCCCAAGCCCCCCTTTTGTCCCCCTCACAAATCAATCCGACTCAGGTCAGTAAACGCTCAGGATCCTGGTCCTAAGAACTGCTGGGGGGTAGGTCAGAGCCCAAGTCCTGCTATGACTCAGGTCCAGGCCCTGTCATTTTGCAGTGTGGACGTACTCCCAGCTGCAGATCCGAGTCATCAGATCTGTGTAGTGACACAGAATAGCATGACTGTGAGACTTGGGTCCACAACTGTAAACCCAGGCTTACCATGCAGTGTGGACGCTCAAGCACGGGCTTGGAAACACTGAGTCCATAAGCCTGGGTCCCTCAGACCCAGGTTTATAACGAACTGTAGACATCCTCTGCGTGCCCCTGCTATAACTGTAAACAAATCAGGAACCATCTGTGCTGCCAAATAGGGCCAATAGAGATTTTTCTCTCCTTTCTCCAGTACCCCTCAGAAGAAGAGTCAGAGAGGGATCTCATTTGGATGAAACTTGCAAACAGGCATGCCAAGAGAAACCTGCCCCAGGAAGACCCAGGCCAAAGACAGTGGCTTGATTCTTTGTGAACATTAAGATATAGCAGTGTCAGGCCTTTTTCAGTGTCAGGCCTTTTTCATTCAGGGAATGTGCACTGTCTATGAAGGTAATAAAGCATGTAGATTATAAAAAGGTAAATCAAGCTTGATAAATTTACAAAGACTTAGAAAATAATGCCAAAGCCAGGAGTAAGATGGGCCCGCTGCAAGGACAGTATTCAGAACAGTGTTAAACTTTTTTTGTCTTATAGAAGTTATTCAGTGAACATCATATTAAAAATAAAAACCCAGCTTTTGCGTGAACTTCAAAACCAGTTAGAGCATCTTTTGGCCGTCAGTTCTAGAAGATTTAAAATGAATCACTGAGCAGAATAATTAATAACTGACACAAATAAAAATATCCACTTTGTATTAAAAATTAAGTGAGCTGTAGCTCACGAAAGCTTATGCTCAAATAAATTGGTTAGTCTCTAAGGTGCCACAAGTACTCCTTTTTTTTTTTTTTTTTTTGCTTAAGTAAAAAATCCATGACTGCACACATTTAAAAACTGAACTGAATAATGTTTGGAATATTTTTTACTTTTGCACATTTCACATGTGTACAAAGATTAGTATGTTACTTCAGCTGAGAATCACTGACTGTAAAAAAACAAAGTTATAAAGACTGGAGAAAATGCAATGCAGAGCAAGATAGCAAATATTATAATCATATACGTAAAAAAAGATAGTTTGGCCTATAAATGTAAATACCATTAGTAAATGTGTGTGCTGTTGTTGAACAGCAGTTCTTATTCACCTTGATTAACAGTAAATGTTTCAGGTTCAGAATACTGTAGCAATTATATAAGGGCCTGACCCTGCAAACATTTATACACATAAATATCTTCACTCACATGCACAACCCTGTTGCCTGCTCATCTAACTGAAGTTACTCACATGCAGAAAAGGCTTCGTCCTGAAGGTATTGAAAGCAGTGGGAGTATTTCCATTGATTTCAATGGGCATAGGATCAGCCCTACAGTGCTGTGCATTCTGTATTTCCAAAATTAATACTTGAAAGCACTTCCTCTTACCCATTTTTTGTACTTTTAAGTTTTTCATCTTGTGTGACTTCAAATATTTTTAAATGATACTTAAGTGCTTGTCTCGTATTCTAGCTTCTTGCCATATTGAGCCAAATTCTGCCCCTAGAGAAGCACAATTTCATTCCAATTGCCTCAATGGGGAGCAGAATTTGGCCCTTCAGGCCCGCTCCAATGCCCACTAAAGTTTTCCATTGCCTTCAGTGAGTCTTGGATTTGTCCCTAGATGTGCATGGTCTATATAGACAGTAGTGATTTAGTGATTCTTTTTTAACATTTGCTTCACTTGCATTATATTTCAGTTTATTTGTATGGCAGAACCACTTAACATTTCTATTTTGTAATGTACTGTACTGCTTATTATACAGATAGGGGGATGCATTATAACTCTAAAGCAGAACAAGGACCATTATTTAATGGTTCTAATCATCCAGGATGTTGGAACAATGGCTCTTTAGGGAAAACAATTCCATATATGGAAATGCAAAAGACAAGAATCAAGAATCGGATGTATTTCAAAGAAACATTCTGTCTAATATTTATTCGAGATCTACAGACTGGCTTAATCAAAGACATAAGAGACATTTCAAAGGAGGAGAAGTGAACTGAATAGGGGCAATGTACTTGGAGTAAGTAATTAACTATTGGTTTTCTGACAAGGTAGCCCTTGATAGCCAAGACCTTTCAATAAGAGCAGAAAGGAGAAGCTGCCTTGATTTATCTAATTAAGCATCAAAAGTGCCTTCCTCATCACTGTTACTGTCAGGTAATCGTGAATCAAGGTGGGATAGAAGAAGCTGCATGGCTGTTGCTGATTTATTAAAGAGCAGGATCTTTAATTTTAGGGGAGAGATCTGAATGTCCTTATTAAATTCCTTGTCTTTACCATCTATTACCACATTAAATCTAGTATGATTTAAACCTGGGAAACAGGCTCATGATGTATGCATTTCTCTACTTATTTTTTCTATTATAATCTGTATTGAGTGAATTCTGTTGTCATTCACACCACTGCATGTCTAGATTAACTCAAATGAAGTTATTGGCGTTTCCCAGATTTACACCACTTTGCCTGCAGAATTTGGCTTGATATCGGGGACTTGGGAGGCTCCGGTTCAATTCCTTGCTTCACCATGGGAAGACCTAAGACCAGTTGCTTAGTCTCTCTGTGCCTCAGGTCCCCATCTGTAAAATGGTGATAATACCTACCTTACAGGGGAGTTGTAAGAATAAATTTGTGAAAAATTGTGAGACTGCAGATACCATGGTAATGGGGTGCCATATAAGTAACAAGATAGATAATATCTGCCAACAATGTCTTGTTATCTAGCATATAGAGAGTGAAGGGCTCTAAAGTGGTCAGTCGAAGTGATCTAAGAGATATTACCAGTAGGAACAGGCAAACATAATGTTTGAGAGTTCCTTTGTTTAAAATATTTTTCCTCTAATTCTAATGTGTTTTTTCAGAAGGCAGAGGGATTCGTTGGTTTTTGTTCGTCGTTTAACTTTTCCAAGATATAGGGAAGACTTTACTGTGTATTACAGCCAGAAGAACAACCTCCAAAAGATATACTGTATGTTTATTTCCATCTCTCATCTTTTTTCCCCTCCTCACAGTCTCTCTAAAGAGGAATGTGAACTCAGTAACATTTGTGCTGAAATTCAAACCAGTGATGACTGAACTGATTTGAAATTAGTCCAAATAAGTTTACTATTCCCTAATTACCAAAGTGCATTGTTTCTTCCTCTATATCCTTCTACCAATCTGTACTTTCTTCTGTGACCCTTTCTGACCTACCATGCTGTGCCTCCATCTATTCCTCCTCTTTAAACAGACTTCACTGAGACTGAGAGATCCAATTTTCCCCATTCCCCATCATCTTTTGTCTTTCTGTTGTCTGTTTAGGGCCACAGCTTCCAACTGTATCTATGCTGGTAGATCCAGTGATCTCGCCTTAATATTTGCCTGTATATTGCCTACTGGGCACTGGATGCTAAATATATATTAATAATAAGCATAACAGAGGAGAGAAAAGTGTTGGTTCTAGCACTGAGAACTTTGGCTGATAGTTAAATATTCATTGTTCATATTCCTATAAATTCATTGCATTATCAAAAAAAATCTCACTACACTAAATACATGTTACTTGTACACAGACTGAAAATAATCAATGTGCTCCTGCTGGTAAAACCCAATTATAGAAATCACTTCTTTGGGTTCTCAATATAAAGCTATGTCAAAATAAAAGTCCTAGTTGGTATGAAAGAGTAGGAACAACCAGCTTATTTGTGTTCAATCTGAGTGGAACTTAATGAATAAAATGCCTCTTTCTTTGGCCCTCCCTTTCACTGTCCCTGCATTCAGAAACTCTTGCCTAATATTGGTCCACGTCACTATGCAAATAGGTTTCAGAGTAGCAGCCGTGTTAGTCTGTATTCGCAAAAAGAAAAGGAGTACTTGTGGCACCTTAGAGACTAACCAATTTATTTGAGCATAAGCTTTCGTGAGCTACAGCTCACTTTATCGGATGCCTAAGATGCCACAAGTACTAAGTGAGCTGTAGCTCACGAAAGCTTGTGCTCAAATAAATTTGTTAGTCTCTAAGGTGCCACAAGTCTTCCTTTTCTTTATGCAAATAAAGTTGTCATTTAAAGAGCAAACCTTAGCTACAATCATCTTCTTTGTAAATATAAATGCTTCAATTAATAAAATTCACTAGGGAGTAGTCCTTGTGACTTTTCCATTGTCTTCCAAAGGTACCTCATAAAAGTCTTTAAATGCACCTTTCTAGAGTCTCTGAGCCAATCACAGCTAAAATTCTCTAGTAGTTCTACCAAAGAGTGTATGTAAACATTACAATTCTCTAAAGATCTTGTTATATATTGTATACTGGCTTGATGCAAGAATTACTAGATGAAATTCTATGGCCTGTGTTATGCAGGAGGTCAGTCTAGATGATCATAATGGTGCCATCTAGACGTAAAATCTATGAATCCATGAATCTACTGTAGGATTAGGGATATCCAAAGGAAGGTGATTCAAAGATCTTGATGAAATTGTCAAAAAAAATCCAACAAACTTTAAAGCAGCCTGAGACCTCACACAGCAGCACTTGCCTCCACTAGCATTGGCAACAGCGTGCCCCACACCCACAAAAGAATACTGGTTTCTCTCAGATCACGCCCAGTGGCAGGGAAGGGGAAGAGCTTTACAATATTGTTGATTATATGCAGACTTTAAAAGGGCCAGATTTTGCCTTCTGGTACATGCATGTGACTCCATTTAGCGTCAATGGGAATTGTAAGGTCCTGATTCTGCAACATTTAATATGCAAATGGGGACCCATTGGAATCAGATAAGCCACTAGAGGGATGGAAGGGCACATGCTTTCTTACTTTAGAAATACTGACAAAAATAACCATAAGCATATCTAGGCAGGATAGCCAGACAGTCCTCTTTTTCTATGGTTTATGCCCTGTCCGATACAGAGACTGAACCAGATGAACAGACTGAACCAGATGCTGTTTTGTCCTGTATCATGGATTCAGGACACACCATTTTGAAGAATGTCTGCCTGGTCCCTGGTGGCATGACCTTGCACATACTTTGATGTAAGGCATGTGTCAAGGTTCCTTCCCCACTCTGAACTCTAGGGTACAGATGTGGGGACCTGCATGAAAGACCCCCTAAGCTTATTCTTACCATCTTAGGTTAAAAACTTCCTCAAGGTACAAACTTTGCCTTGTCCTTGAACCCTATGCTGCCACCACCAAGCGTGTTAAACAAAGAACAGGGAAAAAGCCCACTTGGAGACGTATTCCCCCCCCCCCCAAAAAATATTCCCCCAAGCCCTACACCCCCTTTCCTGGGGAAGGCTTGATAAAAATCCTCACCAATTTGCATAGGTGAACACAGACCCAAACCCTTGGATCTTAAGAACAATGAAAAAAACAATCAGGTTCTTAAAAGAAGAATTTTAATTAAAGAAAAGGTAAAAGAATCACCTCTGTAAAATCAGGATGGTAAATACCTTACAGGGTAATCAGATTCAAAACATAGAGAATCCCTCTAGGGCAAAACCTTAAATTACAAAAAGACACAAAAACAGGAATATACATTCCATTCAGAACAGCTATTTTACCAGCCATTTAAACAAAACAGAAATCTAACGCATATCTAGCTAGATTACTTACTAAGTTCTAAGACTCCCTTCCTTCTCTGTTCCCGGCAAAAGCATCACACAGACAGACAGACCCTTTCTTCTACCCCCCCCCACCCAGCTTTGAAAGTAACTTGTCTCCTCATTGGTCATTTTGGTCAGGTGCCAGCGAGGCTATCCTAGCTTCTTAACCCTTTACAGTGAAAGGGTTTTGCCTCGGGCCAGGAGGGATTTTATAGCACTGTATACAGAAAGATAGTTACCCTTCCCTTTATATTTATGACAGCATGGGAGGCACGTGAACTGCCCGCCAGGGAAAGGCTATCCCCACCCCGTCCCTTCCACCCAAGGCCCTGCCCTTTCTGCCTCCCCGCCCACCACTGGAGCCCAGACTCCCCCCGACCGTGGCCGCCAGTCTCTGCCCCAGGCTAACCCCTCCAACCCTCCTCCCCCCAGCCCTGGAGTGCCGGAAGAGTGGGTGGTGCAGCCCCAGCCCAAGCCGGGGCCATGGCACAGGGGGAGCTGCCGAGCAAGAAGTAGGAAGGGGCCTGCTGGGGGTGGAACATGGGCGGGGCCATGCCTGTCTGTTTGAGGAGGCACAGCCTCCCCCAGCCTATGATACCCACCATCCGTGATGTAAGGTCATACTGGAAGGGGCGGGTTCATGACGTTCCTGGAATGTCTGGTATTCTGGGGATGCAGCCATGGCCACCCTAAGCATATCTGTCTCCTACTGTAACCCTCCTCCCCTCTCATTTTTTGTTTCTCCAGTTGTAAGGACCTTGGTCATTTAAGTGTTTGTACCCAATGGTGTTGCATAAATAATAACTACATTTAACAAGAACAGGAATGGAACACAGTACCATGGAGCTAAATGAATGTTGCAGTAGAATCTGACTATTTGCAACTCCTGCTTTAATTTTTTTTTTTGACTGAAAAT
This sequence comes from Caretta caretta, assembly GCF_965140235.1. Taxonomy (NCBI): domain Eukaryota; kingdom Metazoa; phylum Chordata; order Testudines; family Cheloniidae; genus Caretta; species Caretta caretta. The sequence goes on along the minus strand of NC_134216.1, from coordinate 46,542,412 downwards.
TTGATGTTGAATTAACATATTTATCCTTGCACTTAAAGTAAGTAACAACTAAAAACTGCTGCTCTTTAGCAGAAAATCTCCATCTACTTCATCTTTCTGGTGTACTATAAACTGGATGATTTAGTTGGGGATTGGATGATTTAGTTGGGGATTGGTCCTGCTTTGAGCAGGGGGTTGGACTAGATGACCTCCTGAGATCCCTTCCAACCCTGATATTCTATGATTCTATTTTATGAAACACATACAGAAGAGGATCGTAGCTGAATAGAGAATGATTATGAAGATGAATGAGTGGCCAGAAGACAGAGTCAGTTTAATGAGCTGAGCAGTGTGGAGGCTGTCATTTTTATAGATTAGTGCTGAACTTGTCTCTTACTGACCGAGTAAGTGGTCAACAGCCTAGTTTCAGAATTATTGTATGTCGGAAATGAGCTCAACAAGTTTCAAAACAGTGGCAATGTTGTTACCAACCAACTCATCCATATTACAATTGCAGCTCTCTAAGTGTGACTGCCTCCTTCTAGCATACTGTCTGCAGCAGTGGACAAGCAGAATTTGGGGGCCCATTTATTTATTTAGTGTGTGCATAGCCATCTAGCCAAGAGATGGCATCTTCAGTGGTGTGATGCAGTTCTTCTAGGCCACCGCTGAACCTCGTCAGCAGGCGTTCACTGACAACGTGCGCCATCATCTGTGTAGCGCCGCAGCTGCACAAAGGGCTGTCACGAAGGCCCCAGCGATACTGGTTGGCTGCACAGAGACCTTGCCTGGTCCGGAACTTGTTCAACGGGGACCACTGGCGACGGGGCAGGTCAGAACCAGGCGGGCAGATTGTGGGGTCAGCGATGAGAGTCTGGTTGGGAGTTATAACAGATATCTATTCCTCTCGCCAGAGTGTTTCAAGTACGTGCAGACTGACCATTTGCTAAAGGGCTCTTTCCGCATCTCCACATAACAGTATTTGGATTGGGGAAACAGAAGCAGCAAGAGCTACTGCAACCTCAAAATAGTTTGGGGTGGGGGCAATTCCTTCACACCCACAAAACTCAGCAGTGCTAAGCCATGCTGTGTAGGCTTGGTGTCAAAGAGCTAGGACTTGTCTCTCAGAAATCAGGCTGAGCCAAGTAAGGAAATGTAGCTGGCCAGAATCATCACCTAATCACTATGAAGAGTTGTTGGAAACCCATTATGTTCTTTGGTTATGATTGCTATGGATTTATAAGCCAAAACCACCAACTTTCACCTGGTTTGGTCTCTAAATCATATATTGGCCCAATTTTATTTGAAATAAGGTCTGGGTTTGTTTCCAGGGTTCATGAGCTTGGGCTGCTTAGTAACAAACCAAACTCAAGCAAATTGCATATGGAGTTTCATTTTATAGAATAAAAATTTTAAGGACAGACGAGACCTTTATGATCATACATTATAGTCTAGATAATATTTAGTCCTTGCCATGAGTGCAGGGGACTGGACTAGATGACCTCTCGAGTCCTTTCCAGTTCTACAATTCTATGATCATCTACTCTGACCTTCTGCATAAAACAGGAAATAGAATTACACCCTGTAATTCCTGCATCAAGCCCACAGTAGTTTGCATAGCTCTATCCTAAGCTAACAAATAGATTTACTCTTCCATATTTCTTCCACCTTGGGAGCATGACTTGTGTTAGAGGATGCAGCAGAGGGACAAGAGTGAAGATTGATTTGTTTTTTAAAAAGAAAGGGAAAGGTATATCAACCCCAATCTGGCACCATTCCCAGAAGTACTATTTCACAGATACGATGCTTTTGATAATGGCATCACATCATGATTTTTGGAGTAGCGCACAAGGAATAATTATTGCTCCACAAGCAGATGACAGGGTTGATTTCACCCCATCATATGTAATTCACTCAGACTTGTTTGATTTGCTGCAATGACCATTTTGTTTTTAGGGCTTCTCAGGTAATGGGTAGGGAAGGTTACCCTTGTTTTTATTAAGTCATTGGATAGTTGTAACTTTGAGGATGGTTCTTGTTGCAAGCAGTTGTTAGTAGGATAATGTGTAATTGTTTTCTATGAGCTAAATTTTTTACTTTACGCACAGGTGTGAGCAAGGGCTGGTGCACTACTACTCCACTCCAGTAGTATCCCTGGTAGACATTGTAACTCACAGGCACATCTATGAGGCATAATTCCTCCCTTAGTTCATAGTGGTCCCCAGGGTAGTAATTTACTGCTGGCTTACTAACCACTCTGACTTGGCTCAACTACTCTGGCCAGTGAGTAGGGGGTGTGGATGGAAGCAAGGCTCTGCCCAGTTCCTGCCCACTTCCCACCTACCTGTTCCAGAAATGGAGTAAGTTGGTAAGTAGCTTTCCCACACCCCTGGGCCAAGGTATGGGTAGCCTGCATATGGATGTCAAAAGGAGTTCTTATTCCCTTACATGGCTATACAGGGCTTGTCTTCACTACTGGTGTAATTCAACCTAAGTTACTCTACTTCAGCTATGTGAATAACGTAGCTGGAGTCGACATAGATTAGGTCAATTTACCGCAGTGTCTTCACTGCGCTGCGTCAACGGGAGACGCTCTCCTATCGACTTCCTTTACTCTCTTCTTGGGGAGCTGGAGTACCGGAGTCAACCGGAGAGCACTGTGCTGTCGATTTAGTGGCAATTGCAGCAGTGTTGATCTCCCTGGTAGTGAAGACAAGCCCTTAGTCCAAGTCACAATCTAGTCGTACTAATTTAAACATGCTTAGAAGCTTAAGCATTGAATGTGTTTTTGTAAATAAAGCTATAAATAAAGTTTTCCTCCTGACACTCCCCTCAAGTAATCTAGAGATTCTAACAACTTGTTTTGTTCTTTAAATGCTTTCATTAAGTACTTTGAAAACTATTTGCAACACAAATCTTTCTGTAAATCTTAAAATGTTTACTGTTTGTGTACAACACAGGAATTTTTCTGACTTACGTTTTCATCGTTAGCAGGAAATTTCATTTAATTTATTTTGGTCAGTTGGCGAACCTTTTTTAATCTTTTTTTGAAGTATAGTTAATAGAGTGCTAGACCTAGATCAAGATGTAAAATTAACACATTAAAATACATCAATGCCAAAAAGTTTCTATGTCGTTGTTACAGTTCAGGGCAGTTGCTCTTGTATTCCTCCAATGTGGGCCTTTTGGAGCACCATTCTAGGTTTTTCCTGGATCTTCAGCTGTCACCTCTCTTGGGCATAGACCCATGTCTCTCTCCTTCCTGACTGGGGTTTTCCCGGCTGCACACAGTTACCTGCCTACACTGTGATATTCCCAGCTAGCCTGACTGCCTAAACAGGCCAGTGTCAGTGTTTTGCTTTCTTTTTGAAGGCTATGAACAACATAATTGCCAGCAGTTATACATTACCGCATAGTGCTTTTTAATCAAGCACATTCATTTTTAAGGTGAAAACATTACAGGAAAAACATATTAAAAACAATGAAAGAACCTACACACATGCTAAAAAGCTTACCAAAGGTTCCCCCAGTTCCAAAATCAGCCTCTGATAGGTGTCAGTCCTTCAAAACCCACAAGTGAATTTTTCCTACGATTACAAGTTCATAACTGCCTCAGATTCAGAACCAGAACCCAGAGTCAGCAGAGCAGCCATTTCTATTTACAGTTCAGGCCTTTGATCTTGGCCTTATGTAACAGGTAATCAGCAGGCAAAGACCTGCTCCTTAAGGTGTAACTTGTCCAGTATGGTACCCAGGTCTCACATCTGCCATATCTCCCCACTTGAGAGGTTGCATACAATCTTGGCCCTCAGTAATATGCGAACCATTCATTTAATGCAGTGGATCCCAAAGATACTTAAACTTAATTCACTATGGTCTCTTTAATGATGTTGTAGGAGATTGCCATATCTGTCACAGTAGTAAGCCCTTTTAGAAAGAGATGAAAGGCAAAATAACTCCTTTGTAGGAATTGCCATTCTGGATTAGATCAGTGCTCAAGTGAACAAGCTAGTTTATTATGTGTTACAGATTAAGGGAAGAACAACATTGGTGGGACTGCAGCTCCCCCTCCTACATGAGGGATTTGGGGTAAAGGCCGGGGGTAGGGGGGGGCAAATGCTCAGAGCCTTGACTCCGTCAACCAATGAAACAGGCATTGTGTCAAGGAAGTAATCTGCTATTGGGATATGACAATCGCATATTACTGTCCCCCAGAGCAAGGGGGGATCTGGGAAGGAAACTGTAACTCTGAGAGTTCCTTTCTTGGTGTGCTCCTGAAATAGCATAGCTGCATGCCATCCCTTGTGATGGGTTTGAGAGTAAACTCTCAGTCTAGTCCTCGATAGGTAGCACCCAATCTGACCTTGCTGTGCTCTCAAAATTCCCATTGAAGTTAGGTTCAATACCATAGTTTGTAAAGTGTTCTGGGAATAGAAAGTGCTATGTAAATGTAAGTTGGTATTGGCATGGTTTTGTCAAGTGTTGTACTAATGTTTTGATCCTATCATATGCACCATCTCACACCTATTGCCAAATCTCCCTGCTGCAGCTCACATGTTAAATCTTAAGGTCAAGAATATTGGTAGGGACATAAGTTAGAAATACAACAGCTACTCCTCGTCACTCCCCTGCATGCATCAAACACCGCCGCTGTATTAACTTTTGGCCAGGAAAAACATATATTTCATGCCAAAATGATGGTTTGTACTTTGATATTTACTGTGTTTCTTTACATAAATTGAATACAAATTAAATTAGAGGCAGCAGCACAAGACACTCGGCAGCGTGGCCTAGTGGATAGAGCACTGAACTGGGACTAAGGAGGCCTAAGATTCTGTTCCTGGCTATGCCACTGGTCTGCTGCATGAACTTGGGCAAGTCACATTACTGCTCTGTGCCTCTGTTTCCCCGTCTGTGAATATTGATGCTGACCTTTGCAAAGCACTTTGAGATGTACTGATGAAAAGCACTGTATCAGAGCTAGGTGTCGATATATAAATGATAAATTAATGTCAATGAATAGCTTAAAACTTGGTGAAAGCATTTTCATGCAAAAGACAATCCTCGCTCTTTGATGTTGCACAAGTTTTATGAGAAAACCAACCTGCTGACAGTAGCCAAAAATACGAATTGAGGGAGGCTGGCTCAGTGACAAATTCATTCCAGAACTGAGCTGCCGTCCCGTAGTCTGCAGCCAGGCAATCCTACTCAGAGAGGCTGGCTATCATGATCCCATGGATGACGGAACCAATGGTTGGGTGACATGCTTGGAGCAAACAGTTCTACTGAACATACAGCAAAGACTAAATGGTTATAGGAGATTTCTACCAGTAAATGAAAGAAGAGCTTTTAATATGTAATTTTTCCTCTACAATTTCAGCACTTTAGTTATCACAGCTAATCCTGTCAAGACCTTAACAAATGAGTCAGTAATTTTTGTATAATCTTTTTAATATAAATGCCTATTTTTTATGTGACCCATTAAAAAAAATAACACATTGACCTTTTAAAACCACTGTACACTAGATCTTAAGAGATTTGGCACTGACATTTTTGTCATAATGTAAGATTCATTAGGGTCAGTGATAAATTTGCTGCAATAAATACAAAAGAATTAAGAGCTCATCAGGATTACCACAGTGTAATGCTCAGTGGACAGTGGATTGAATTATTTACTTAAAGAGATGAATCTGTGGCAATGGCAAACTCCAAGGAGGAAGCTCTGTGTGTGTGTGTGTGTGTGTGTGTGTGTGTGTGTGTGTGTACAGATGTGTAAGTGAGGAAGAGGAGGATCCTGGGAACTACAGGCCAGTCAGCCTCACCTCAGTCCCCGGAAAAATCATGGAGCAGGTCCTCAAAGAATCAATCCTGAAGCACTTACATGAGAGGAAAGTGATCAGGAACAGTCAGCATGGATTCACCAAGGGAAGGTCATGCCTGACTAATCTAATCGCCTTCTATGATGAGATTACTGGTTCTGTGGATGAAGGGAAAGCAGTGGATGTATTGTTTCTTGACTTTAGCAAAGCTTTTGACACAGTCTCCCACAGTATTCTTGTCAGCAAGTTAAAGAAGTATGGGTTGGATGAATGCACTATAAGGTGGGTAGAAAGTTGGCTAGATTGTCGGGCTCAACGGGTAGTGATCAATGGCTCCATGTCTAGCTGGCAGCCGGTGTCAAGTGGAGTGCCCCAGGGGTCGGTCCTGGGGCCGGTTTTGTTCAATATCTTCATAAATGATCTGGAGGATGGTGTGGATTGCACTCTCAGCAAATTTGCGGATGATACTAAACTGGGAGGAGTGGTAGATATGCTGGAGGGCAAGGATAGGATACAGAGGGACCTAGACAAATTGGAGGATTGGGCCAAAAGAAATCTGATGAGGTTCAATAAGGATAAGTGCAGAGTCCTGCACTTAGGACGGAAGAACCCAATGCACAGCTACAGACTAGGGACTGAATGGCTAGGCAGCAGTTCTGCGGAAAAGGACCTAGGGGTGACAGTGGACGAGAAGCTGGATATGAGTCAGCAGTGTGCCCTTGTTGCCAAGAAGGCCAATGGCATTTTGGGGTGTATAAGTAGGGGCATAGCGAGCAGATCGAGGGACGTGATCATCCCCCTCTATTCGACATTGGTGAGGCCTCATCTGGAGTACTGTGTCCAGTTTTGGGCCCCACACTACAAGAAGGATGTGGATAAATTGGAGAGAGTCCAGTGAAGGGCAACAAAAATGATTAGGGGTCTGGAACACATGAGTTATGAGGAGAGGCTGAGGGAACTGGGATTGTTTAGTCTGCAGAAGAGAAGAATGAGGGGGGATTTGATAGCTGCTTTTAACTACCTGAGAGGTGGTTCCAGAGAGGATGGTTCTAGACTATTCTCAGTGGTAGAAGAGGACAGGACAAGGAGTAATGGTCTCAAGTTGCAGTGAGGGAGGTTTAGGTTGGATATTAGGAAAAACTTTTTCACTAGGAGGGTGGTGAAATACTGGAATGTGTTACCTAGGGAGGTGGTAGAATCTCCTTCCTTAGAAGTTTTTAAGGTCAGGCTTGACAAAGCCCTGGCTGGGATGATTTAATTGGGGATTGGTCCTGAGCAGGGGGTTGGACTAGATAACCTCCTGAGGTCCCTTCCAACCCTGATATTCTATGATTCTAAGAGAGGAAGGGAAGGAATGGGATTCTAAGCAAGGAATATTTTCATTACTATATTTGATTGTATTGCACAGTAATATTTACAATAGAGCATCAAAAACAGAAGTTGTATTATTATTATCCTCCCCTATTCCCTAGTTTGCGGTTAGGACTCTCCAGGGGTGAATGCTCTGATGCAGCTTGGTGTGTGCCCTGCTGTGCATTACTTCTTGGCATATCAGCTCTCCTTCAAGCATGCTAAGTGCACAGAACATGGTATCGATCGTGATTGATGAGGCAGCATGAAGAGATCAGCCCTTCACGTGCCCACTATAGTAACAGGGTTGTAATTTAGTAAAGAGTAATGGGGGAGAGATTAAAAATAAGGAAATGTGGTAAGTGGCTGTGAGTCATGTTCTCAGCTGTTTAGAACACCTTTTTTGTTGTATGAAACATCAGTCTAATTGTTAGTGTGGCATAGGAGCATGGTGAATCAAATGTATATGAAAGACGCTTTACACTGATAAAAGACAATGATGTTCTTCAATCTTTCCTTAAATGGAACAGTCTTCTCTACAGACAATTTATGCAGTATAAATTTGGCACTTGCCAACAATTTCCCACAGAATAAAGTTCATAATAATTTAGCATTACTAGATCAGGGTTGTTAAGAATAACATTATTGGAGGGGAGGAGGGAATAGAGGTTTACAAATCTGCTAACAATAAGCAGGACCCTAAGAAGTGCTGGGCACCCACAGACCCATTGAAGTCAGTGGGAGTTGTCAGTGCTGATCACCTCTCAGGGTCAATCCTAACTGGCACAACAATAGCTTATTGCTTCAAAAAAGTTCAGCATATTGGGTACATGGTGGGCTCTGAGTTCTTTTGTAATACTGACTATGAGTGTCACAATGGGAGCTGCTGGGTCCTGAGCTCTTTTGAAAATCTGGCCCTTAGGGCTTGCCTACCCTCCCAAATGGCTCTGTTATCCCTTGAAGCACAGGAAATGTGCCCCCTCCCTCCCCCGGCAGTTCTTAGCATGTAAGGGAAAGTGGAACAAATATTTTGTGTTAATTTATAATTTCTTTGTACAATTTTTTGTGACTGGCTTTGGAGCTTAGGCCCCGATTCAGCAAACAATTTAAACCATGCTTAACTTTCATTCCCCAAATTAAGATCAGTAAGTCTTATTGAAGTCCATGGGGTTTAAGCATATATTCAAAGTTAAGCACGCGCTTGAGTGTATTGCTGAATTGGAACCATAAATAGGATTGTATAATAATTGATTTTTTAAAAGAAAAATTGATTTCTCCTGCATTTAATAGTAATAAGTTAAAGTTAACTACCAAAAAGACAGTGTCTTTTCAAGAAACAAACTGCATTATGAAAAGGACTCGGATGGGATTTTCTTGCTACATCATTTCATCAGTAAAACACATTTTATTAAGATGGTATTACTTTGAGAGAAGGGGTTTAGAGGAATATCCACACTTCAAGTGGCACTTGCCCTTTGTCCTTGTGCTTCACAGTGCACCTGAGATACGTAGTTATAATTTCATCAAGCATTATTACTTCCTCTTTCTAATACACTGAAATGAACTAGTGAGGCAGAAACAGAATTAGGGCTTCGATTTAGACGCATTAGTCATGCAGGAAGGTAATCAGCTGGTCAGTAATGGTATCACACCTGCTTCAGTGGAACATATTTACCATTTTTTCCAGCAGCCATCCTGTTAGAATGAAAGCTACAGGGGTGAGGGGAATGATGATGAGCAGGGTTCTAAGTGTTTGTTTTTTAAAATATTATGCAATTACTGTCTGGTTCAAATTGCCTCAATGATGATAATACTATTATTAGAGTATTTACAGAAAAAAGTCGAGTCTGAAATGAAACAAATAACAATCAGATGAGACAAAACCATAAGAACATGAAGAAGGAGGAAGTACTTTGTGGAATTTTATCATTAAAATAGAACCCGAGCACCAGCTAGACATGGGAAAATATTTAATCTGCTATTTTAACTTGCCTGCCTTAATTCTTCCTGCCATTGCAGGTGCACATGGGATTCTGTCCTGAACTGTTGTTTGGTATTGTGGTGTGAAACAGCTGCTGTTTTCTACCCTACAAGCAACTGCATTTCAGTGCTGGGTGAAGTAATTCCAGTCACTATTTCAGGGCAACTGCATCTGTATTCCCCACTTGTGGTCCACCAAGGGCACTCACGGATATCCCCAGCAAACCAGATTGCCTAAAAGGTAGTGTCTGTGCTTTGCTTTCTCTCTAGAGGTTATCCCCCAGTGTAGTGCCTGCAGTTCTAAGTTACTGCACAGCTCTTTCTAATCAAGCACATTTATTTTTAAGGTGAAAGCATTACATGAAAAACATTAAAAACAATACAAGAACCTACATGCATGTTAAAAAACTTAGTAGTGGTCACCCCAATTGCAACCTTGGGCTCTGGTAGGTGTCCGTCCCTCAAAACCCACAAGTGGGTTTTTCCCATGGTTAGAAGTTCATAACTGTCTCAGATTCAGACCCAGACCCACCATGAATAGTTCAGTCTTTCCTTTATACAGCTGGTGCCTTTGATCTTGGACTCATGTAACAGCTGATCAGCAGGCAGTGGCCCATTCCTCAGGGAGTATCTTCAAAAGGCTGGGTTTAATTGGAGTAGGGGATATTCCCTAGGAAAACCACTTCACACTTGTCTGGCACATTGTTCAATGTAGACCTTTGCACCCCCAGGTCTCACATACGTCACAGCTCCTCTCTCTCGAGGTGACATATAATCCCAGCCCACAATAATACCTAAATCATTCATTTAATATAACAGACCACAACGATACTTAAACTTAGTTCAACAAGGATATTGCAGGAAATTGCAGGAGCTGTCACAGTTCCTTCCCCTTTCCCTTGTGGAGCAGAGGTGCAGAGGGGGCAGAGTTGGCTTCACACCTAGCAGGCAGGCCCTCTGGGCTGGGAATATTGCCCAGGAGAGAGGCTTTATGGATGGTTTGTGTTCAACAGAGCCAGAGCAGAGTCGCTGCATGGCAGCCATCCATCTGCATCTCTGTTTAAGGAGGGCTAACTTGATAGTGCTCACTGGCTTCATGGAGGGGAGGGTAGCAAGACTGTCTGACAGACTGAGGGGTCTGCACATGTGCTCATGTCAGATTCACATGTTCTCCCCTACCTGCTGTCAGTTTCACATGGTCAGGTGGCCAGTGACTGGCTCTGAGGATCAGTGTCCTGGGGTGTACAAATATCAGGACAGAATACTGTTTTCTGTAAAGTGGCAAGAGCAGTCCCAGATCCGTAGAGACATTCAGTTATCCTGTTTTGGTTACAACAAATGAGAACAAGTTATTCATTCACATTCAGGCAGCAGTTAGCAGAGAATTTTAAGGGAGGTTATTTACAAACTTTTTGTAGGTCTGATAAATTACAAAGTCCAGTCCTGGGCAACTGCCAGGATTCAAGACCAAGACCGTCTGCATTCATGCAGATAACTACACATTAAGATCAATTAGCAGCTAAAAAAAGCTGGTGCAATTAGTCATTCATTTCAACTGGGAGAATAAAGCATAGATCAGTGGTTCTCAACTGGGGGTCCGCAAGCCCTTTCAGGGGGGCCGCAGAGCCTCACATCTGAAACCTGGTTCTCCCAAGTCCCAGCGCTGAAGCCGGGAGCAGCACAGGGCTGAAGCTGGTACCACCGCTCCAGTCCAGAGCGGCGTGGGGCTGAAGCCAGTGGGCCCACAAGCCAGGAGCAATGGATGGCTGAAGCCGGGAACCCCCAGCCCCCTGCTGAAGCTGGGAGCCTCACAGAAAGCCCCTCCCCCCAAGCCCATACACAGCCCTTAGCTACTCCCTGAGCTAGGCCCCTGCCTGCACACAGCCCCTAGCTGCCCTCTTCCTGCACCCTGAGCTACTCCCCTCACTTCACACAGCCCATAGCTACCCTCTCCCTGCACCCTGAGTGGTTTTTAAACTTTCTGAACCGAGTGCCCCCTTTGAGTTATATTTGTGGTTGCATCCCCCCAAGCCCAGACAGGCTGGGTGGCCTCCTGAGTGAGCCAGGGGATGGAGATGGCACTCCCTCCCTAGACTGTGCTGTGTGGAGTTGGCTCAAGTTCCACCAGCCCTTGCCCACCCCCCAATTAGACGTAAAACTGTACCTATGCCCAAGGATCCCGTCCCCCGGGCATGGAGCCCCGCACTTCCCCTCCCTCCACCCCCGCCGGGCCCTGGCGTGTTTATAGCACGTTGAGGGGGGCCTCAGCAAGAAAAAGGATGAGAATGCCTGGCATAGATGATAATGGAGAGGACAGTTTGAAAGTGCTGTCAAACCCCACCTCTGGGCAAAGAAAACATGAGACATGTTTATATAAGGACTTGTTGAAAAGAGTGAGGACATTCCATCCTCTGCTTTCTGCAACAATAGCCATTCAGTATCAGGACGGTTTCAAAAACGGAATCACTTAGAAATGGCCCAGTCATCTGAAATTTTGCTAACGTTACAAATGTTTTTTGAATTTGTCATGTTAGCTCAAGTTTGCAAATTTCCTTTTATTTTAAGGATAATTCATTTTAGAATAAAAATTCTAGCTAAAAGGGAGTCTGTGCTATGTTTTATGAATAGATGTTCCCCCGACAAATCCCCCAAGCCCAGCTCGTACAAGTAAGTATCCTGTACATGATCTGTGTGTGTGTGTGTATTCACCGTATTCATCTTTTTTGCATTTGAATATCTTCCTTCCCTGTAGTTGTTTGTTTTCATGAAGAAAGCTATTCGAGTAGTATTTTTGCATGGCAACAGGGAATAAAAGTGCTGTTAATCTTACAGGAAAATCTGGTCTTGAGATTTGCAGCTCATTATTGAAGAATCAAAGGATAGTTTGCCTAAACTCTGGATAAGCATCCAAACTTTTGGATACTTATGTGAACTAATGTCAAACTATGAACTTTTTGACACACAGAATAAACATGGCTGGCTTATAACTTATGGATTGCACCATGCCATACTTATGGGTTCCTCACCCAGCTGCTGTATGATCAAGTTGTTTTACCCATTTTTGTACTTTAAAAATGTTTAAGTATTTTGTATCTTTCCTTTTGATGATAAAGTAGCTCTGAGGTACAGTAGCTTGCCAGTAGAGTACATGGCAGTATAGAATTCATTATAGTACCTTGTTAAATTGTTAAATTTATAATAAATACCTGTTCATATGAATAAGTTATATGACACTTTAAGTAGACTTTGAATAATTTGGGCTGCTGAATTTTGGATTGCAAACGTGTTTTGTTTTACTCCTTTAAGAGTTTTCTGGGAATACAACTTTTATAATTTCCTTCCTCCAAGATCCTCTAAACATTTGCACGATATAAAAAGAATTAGAAACCTATATTGATAATAGCTGATGTCTTTCTTCATTAGTAACTGCCCAAACAACAGGGAGAAGGCTGGAGAATGTTTTAATAGTGAGAAAATAATAAAGTAAATGGATTTAGAATGGAAAATGACTCAAAAAATAAATGCCAATTCATCTAACAGGTTCACACAGGTTTATTTAGATTGCGGTTTCTTAGAGATGTGGGCATTGCCATTTAATGTATGTATAAAGTAGCTACCAAGGTGTTGAAGCTATACACTAAGGGTCAGATTCTGATGCCCATATCATGGTTCAGGGTTAGCTTCACCTTTGATCTCTCAGAAGTGTTCCTGAGTGCACCCACCTCAGGTGATAGGCCCCGTGCCTTCCCTTCTCAGGATGGAATCCTGCAATTTTCCCACCTCTCTCAGACTGGGTCCTGGGGTGCATTACCCTGGGTACCATTTGTGGTTCCTCGGCCAGCCTGACTGGATTTGAGCCCTACCAGTCTTCCCTTCAGGAGCTGTGACCAGTGAGTGAATACCATAAGCCAAAACAGCCTTTTTGAAACAAAATATTGTTTAAGCTCAACAGTAGGAAAAAGCATCACAAGAGCAGAGGGTTTTTAACACAATAAACAACTCACATGTCTGTCAATCTTACCTCATGCTTAGGTAGGCTTTTCCTGATACGACCACTTCTGGGGCTGGGATTCAGTTTGCTTGCCCACAGTCTCTCTGTCTCTTTTCTGAGCTTCAGAGGCTGCCATTTTATCAGTTCCAAAGCTCTTGTCTCTCTGTATCTCTTGAATCTGGCCAAACTGGTTTATGCAGCCCATCGGGGGAGATTGGGGATAGACTTCCAAGCAGGTGGTTCTCTGCATTAAAATGGGTGACTAACAGAAGTTTGCCTGCTTTACTGTGTATGTGGAAACTAACCCGTCCCTGAATTAACCCTTGTAATCATACATCAAACCACACCAAAACAATCATGCGAAGAGAAGAGTATATATAACATACACAAAATATTATAGGCATCTTCCAGGTTCTTCACAGCCCTTACTCATGCTGAGTAGTACTTTATTCTGGAAGCAGTTCCATTGAAAACAATGGCTCTGCTACCAGGGTATGGTAGAGCAGAGCAGATTTCCCCACTGTTATCTCTCTTGTTGCTCCTATGATTTTATTATAATTTTCTGTTCTCCCCACCCCCAACCCAACGTGTTAAGGTCACCTTTTTTATCTGCCTGTGGGCTTTTGTCACCTGCCCCCTTTGAATCTAATTTAAAGCCCGCCTCACTTATGCCTTTTCTATCATGCCTTTTCTATGCCTTCTCTATCATCTTCTCTCCCTGACATGAAAAACTAGTTACATCATGGAGGCGAATTTTATCTTCCCAATCTTTGCAATCCCAAAACATTACATTTACCTGAAGGCAAACTTCCCTAAGCTATCATTTGCTTTGCAAGCAAAAATCCATTATACACAAAGTCAAAGTCGGGAGCAAAGAGACTGGAACAAGAGAGGAAGACGTTATTGATGTGACTTGGTGACATTCAGACTGCTGCTGTGCATTTGTCTTTATAACAGGAAATCATTTATCTGAACTGGGAAGTTTATTTTGCACACTGAGTAAGGGTACCATCAGGACTTGAAAGGTCAGCAGCACACCTGCCTCTGAGCCACTTCGCATGCAGTCAATAGACAGAAAACCAAAATGCTTAGTTCACTAGCCCTGCAATCCAATATTACATGCCCTAAATATACTATACCATTCTTCTCCAGTCCGTGAACATTCTAGTCAACTTACGTAAGTGTGATAAATATTGACTACCTTGTATTACAGAATTTTCTGTCAAGTTTATCTAAGTCCAGCAGCTACTGTGTGAGTGATAAGATACCGAAGCTTTGAAGCTGGATACTTCTGCCCCAAAGGAAAAAGATTCATCTCTCTCCAGAGAACTGTGACATTGGGTAGGGGGGAGGGGTTTGAGGTGAAATTATCTTGACTGTCCTATCCCTTATATGAGCATGAATGCAGAGTGGGGGTAATATTTGCAAACACCTAAGTAACTTAGAAGCCTAAGTCACATTTTCAGAAGCTATTTAAGCACTTAGGATCCTAAGTCTCATTGAAAGTCAATGGGTCTGACGGCTTGTCTAGAGTTAGACAAACAGTAAGGCTCAGTTCCTCAAAGATATTTAGGTGCCAAACTTCCTATGAAATTAATGGGAATTAACCCCCTAAATGCCTTTGGGGATCTGGGCCTTAAATATATGTCACTTTTGAAAGTGGTGCTTAGATTCCTAAGTTATCCTTAGGTTTAATTCCTACCCTTTATTGCTTCCTGATTCAATAGCAAGACCAAGGCCTACTAAAGTTATAAGGAGGCTTCACACTGAAGGGACGCTGTCTGGTAGTTTAGGCTTCAATTTTAAAAAAAAAAATTATTGCTTAATTATTTTAAAAAAATAACTGAATATTAAGATAATTATTTGTGTGGATATTACTATTTTCAATGAGACACCACCAGCATAGTGTTCAGTAAGTTTTTAAAAAGGAGCTGAAAGTAGTTTCAAGAATTGCAACAACCCCTCAGGTCCTACTAGTGTTTATTGTTTTACAATCACACTTTCTTATTTTTTTTAAAGTGGGATTTTCAAAGCACTCAACACCCGCCCAATTCTGCTCCCATTAAAGCCAATGATAAAACTCCCATTCACTTAAATGGAAGCAACACTGGTCCCTGGGTCAGAATACTGTCATCATTCCATTCCCCTATTCACAAGATACAGCCAGGTTTGTTAAGGCACTTTGAAAGAGAGAACTCATTGGACTGAAAGAATGTGCAAGCTGGAGTTAAACTCTGAATGTGTGAAATTTACTAAAATAAATAGACAATGGAGAACAATGTGAATTTAATTGTAGAGAACATAGTTCTATTTGTTACCTGATGACGTACTAAATACATAGCTAATTTGGAGGATAGGATTAAAATTCAAAATGATCTGGACAAACGGGAGAAATGATCTGTAAGAATAGGATGAAATTCAATAATGACAAATGCAAAGTACTCCACTTAGGAAGGAATCAGCTGCACACATACAAAATGGGAAATGACTGCCTAGGAAGGAGTACTGCGGAAAGGGATCTGGTGGTTACAGTGGATCACAAGCTAAATATGAGTCAACAGTGTAACACTGTTGCAAAAAAAGCAAACATCATTCTGGGATGTATTAGCACGAGTGTTGTAAGCAAGACACGAGAAGTAACTCTTCTGCTCTACTCCGTGCTGATTAGGCCTCAGCTGGAGTATTGTGTCCAGTTCTGGGCACCAAATTTCAGGAAAGATGTGGACAAATTGGAGAAAGTCCAGAGAAGAGCAACAAAGATGATTAAACGTCTAGAAAACTTGACCTATGAGAGAAGTTTGAAAAAAATGGGTTTGTTTAGTTTAGAGAAGAGAAGACTGAGGGGGAAAATGATAACAGTTTTCAAGTCCATAAAAGGTTGTTATATGGAGGAGGAAAAAAATTATTCTCCTTAACCTTTGAGACTAGGACAAAAAGCAATGTAAATTGCAGCAAGGATAGTTTAGGTTGGACATTAGGAAAAAAATCCTGTCAGGGTGGTTAAGCACTGGAATAAATTGCCTAGGGAAGTTGTGGAATCTCCATCATTGGAGATTTTTAAGAGCAGGTTAGACAAACACCTGTCAGGGGTGGTCTAGATAATACTTAGTCTTGCCATGAGTGCAGGGGACTGGACTAGATGACCTCTTGAGGTCACTTCCAGTTCTATGATTCTATTATTTTAAATGTTGCCTGATTCATAGATTCATAGATTCATAGATATTTAGGCCAGAAGGGACCATTATGATCATCTAGTCTGACCTCCTGCACAATGCAGGCCACAGAATTTCACCCACCACTCCTAAAAAAGACCTCACATCTATATCTGTGCTATTGAAGTCCCCAAATTGTAGTTTGAAGACCTCAAGGAGCAGAGAATCCTCCAGCAAGTGACCCGTGCCCCATGCTACAGAGGAAGGCGAAAAACCTCCAGGGCCTTCCAATCTGCCCTGGAGGAAAATTCCTTCCCGACCCCAAATATGGCGATCAGCTAAACCCTGAGCATATGGGCAAGATTCATCAGCCAGATACTACAGAAAATTCCTTCCCGGGTAACTTGGATCTTACCCCATCTAAAAACCCATCACAGGCCATTGGGCCTATTTACCATGAATATTTAATTACCAAAACCATGTTATCCCATCATACCATCTCCTCCATAAACTTATCGAGTTTAATCTTAAAGCAAGATAGATCTTTTGTCCCCACTACTTCCCTCGGAAGGCTATTCCAAAACTTCACTCCTCTGATGGTTAGAAACCTTCGTCTAATTTCTAATCTAAATTTCCTAGTGGCCAGTTTATATCCATTTGTTCTTCTGATGGCATACAACAGACAGTGAAAGAGAGACCTAGTCTCTTCTCCACCTGGCATTTAGAGATTGGCTCAGGCATAGAAAACTCACAAAAGTTTGATGCTATTTGGAATCTGAACTTGGCTCTAGATCCAGATCTTGCATCTAGTCCCTGTATCTATATTGGAATGAACCAAAAATCAGACTCCAAACAACTCTGAGCTTTGGGGTGTTTAAAATCTATATCTGAAGTTTAAATCTCCAGTCCATATCTCGGGGTAATATTTCCAGCCAGTTCACCTATCCTTTTCCAAGAGCGCAAACCAAGTCATAGTAAGCAGCCTATCTCATGATACTTGGAACCAAGAGAAATAGATGGGCTACCAAGGTAGGACAGGTGAAAATAAAAGTTGTTGAATTTTCCATTAGTCAAGTTACTGAAATAGTTAAAAACTTCTCCCCAGGTTATAAGGGGCATTGACCTCTGCCAAGCAGAGTGGTGAGTGTGACCGTGTTGAAAGCTTTTTGATACAGCTATGTTGGAGTTGCTGGAACTGCTCAGTAAACATTGCTTTATTTGCATGACTTTTCAGAGGGCTATATGATTATTCAAATACAGGATAATTACTCTTCTCTGTGTATATTTCTTGTATTTGTCTGGCACAATGAATGAGTATTTTCAAGATGCTAAAAAGGATTTTCTGGTTTTGGTCAAGGGGGGATAAAAACTGAGCCATAACAGCTAGAGCCATGCTAACAGGCAGGCTGTGCATTGTGGCCTGTCCTGATGATGTATTTCAGTTGCATGAAAAGGGCTAGAAGTCATAATCCCAATGTTACTTTGACTTACCCTTTGGCCACTGGGCTTGGGTTTTTATTAGTGTTTTCTCTTACGTATCTAGGATTCTCAGCTGTTTTATTCTCAGAGAAAGAGTCCTGCTTTGTATGTCTTCTTTTTCAGTACCTCACCTACAATACAAAATGTACTGTAGAGCCATAGCAACATCACCTCTGGGAGATGATTTCTTTGAAGCTGTAAAAGAGGGTATGTGCCTGGGAAGGAGGATTTAGGAACAGGTGTTTTTTCAATTTGTCGTGGTTTCCGTTTTCGTGTGGGCTATGCTTTCTACCACCAGGCTTTATTTGCCCATCCCTTTCCCAGTCTCTGCTACCATAGCATCATGCTCTCCCAATCCATCACTGAGGCTTCCACACATTGCGATGACACTCTTCTTATTTTTTACATACCTTGGTACCAGTCCCCACTGTTAGGTCTGTGGGTGGGGCCTTCCAGTTCTTGAATTCTACACAACAAGCCATGTGTATATATGTGTATGAATAAACACACACAAAGCTATTATCTCCTCCCATCAGCAACTGCTTCAGTGGTAATAAAATTAATGAATTAAACAAAACTGAAGGAACCAGAGTGATACTGTTCTGCAGTAACCACCCTCATACAGGAAGCTCAGCCATTAGAGCTTCACCCTTCCTTCTCACAAGCTCGTTCCGGGGTAGGTTTGGGAAATAAAGTGAGTCCTGTCCTAAACCAGAAAATGTTCCTCAGCTTTACTAATGCTGAGAAAAAGACACTCATGATGGCCCGATTCAGGATGCATCCCTGTTCAGGACAGGGCCTACGCCACTTGATTGTCTAAATAGTTTGTCTAACACAGTCACTAGAAAGACAACAGGGTGATTTTTAAAAATAAATGTTGGCTCATTTTAAATACCCTTATCTGGAAGGAGCATCTGTAAATCTCTTCAGAATCCTCCTGGATCAAAGGACTAACATCCTTACTATTTCCAAACAACATTGTACCCTGAAGCCACCATTTTGACTGTGAAAGTCCTTCCCTTCTCAATTACACCATCCCCAAGGCAGCTGCCAAATTGACCCCTTCTCTCCGCTCCCAACCCTCCGCCTCCACATAATGTCGTTTAAACTACCTGGGCATTCCCAAAAGACGAAAGCTTGAGCTGTTATTGAGATTTGAATTCAAAGCAAACACAGAGGCAATAATCCCTAAGGCTTGAGGTGGTGCTGTTAAGTACGGTACATAATGCAAAGAATTTCATCTCTTTGCCGCTCCTTCCATTTAGAAGCACCAAAACATTTTGCTCAAAGCAATAAATGCCATTTAAAGAATTATTAGGATTTTAGATGTTCTGTTTGGCAAAGAGGATTAATTCTTCTTCCTTCTCAGTTTCTACTCAGCCAATAAAGCAAGTGACATTAAGCAAGTTTTGCTCTTCACTGTTCAATTTAAAGGAAAGAAAACCTCTCTATTTCAAAAATATGCTGCCTAGATGATTCATGTAAAAATAATTTAAAACAATTGTAAATTAAATATTTAACTTGTTATTGTACAATTAAAATGACTCTGTAGTGCCTGGCAATTGCCATCTGATACTTTTTTAGTTTCCCACAATATGCCTAATTTATTTTTTGACTCAATTTACAAAATGTCCCCCTTCATAAGTTTCTCTGGGGGTATGTATCCTTTATTAAAATCCACGAGCGCCAATAGAATTTGTGGTTTCATCTGGATTTGCAGCTAATGGACGAGTGTCCTCATCATATAAATCAATATCGAGTCCTCACCGCTACCGGCTGTGAGGTCAATGACCAAATGAGCACGAAGGCTGAACTATTGTCTTACCTCTATACATGATCCCAGTGAAAGCTTATTGGAAGGGCATGCCTCCAGCCTCTAGGGTTTTGAGGTGCTGATTTAGTGCCCAGGGCACTCAATGAGGGTCTCCCGAGAACTTTATTCTGGCACTTTTCATGATCATTTTCGTAAAAACAAAACAGGATGAAGTTTAAGACTTGCATTGCAACTTTAACTCTATATTTCTTAGCTTTGTGGGTTGGATTTAGCCAAGGATGATATTAAAAAGTTTCCTTTTAGTTACCACCCAAAAGTTTGCATACACTACTAGGCTTCTACTACTGACTGAGTGATGGTACTTTGAAACTGCTTCTTTCATTCCCAGGCAGGATATGAAGAAATATGCAAAAATGAAAAATGAAAGGGCCAAAGGAATTGCACAGGGAAGAAAATTATTCAGTTTGAGGTCAGTTCAAATTCTGAGACTGTGGTATATTAACTATGTAATTGGTTATCCCTTCATTTTTTATGCATTGTGTCTTTAAATCTCTAAGAATTCTGCTGTCGGCAGATATAGGCAGCCTCACCTGGCTGGCACTGCCATAAAAATGGGAAGTAATGACCAGAAAGAGGGTATAGCCAGGCAACAGGGAATACAAGTTGAAGTTGCCCTTTCCTGACAAGTTCCCCAATTGAATGTATCAATGCAAACACCAGCTGCCTTTCCCCACAAATCATATCCCCTCAGGAGCAGTGGTCCTGGCTGGTGCAGGAGGGTGCAAGTAAGGAGGGAGTGAATTGAGCCCAACGTGAAAAGTGCTGTCTGTGGGCAAACTACTGTTAGGATCTCTCACTGGAAGAAGTAAGTCTAGAACTCAGGACCACTATTTATGATTAGACACCCTGACCAATGACTATGTGCCGTTATCACCAACCCCTCTTCCTCCTTCAGCAGATTTTTCAAAATTCTGAGGTGCTTCCTCCCTCCCCTCCCCCGCAAAGGCGGCACGTTGATTTTTTTAACAGCTGTCTTACTACCAAAAAAAATTTAGGCCTGAAATTTCATAGAGTAATTTCAAAATGTCAAAATGCTCCAAATTCCACTTCACACACGAAGCAAACTGATTTTGCTGAAGAAAACTTTCATTATGGAAACTTTGCCCAGCTCTAACACCGCTGTGTATAAGTGCCCATTTGGTCATGATGACTGTATCTGAGAGTGCCCATTAGTATGTGCAAATGCTGCAGTTTTGTAGTGTGATAGGTTCCTTGTGCACCTTTAGCAGGAACACATGTTGAACCTAGCTTAGAAACTATTTAGACCCACATTTGTAATGTAATTATTGACTGGGTTTGAGGCCAAGAGTAGTAAAATGTAGTTTTAAATTAGTCCTTGTGATTGTGCTTCATTACCCTAAACTAAAAAGATTTAATTAACCCAGATCATCGTGGTGGTTTGTAAATTCTGTTCTCTTAATAAAGATTTAGCCTTACTCTAATGAGTGTCTGTCTTTTGAGACGAAGGGTTGCTTTGATTCTTTGTATAAACAAATTTTCCATTATAAAACATTTTTGCAGTCCTGGAGCTTTCAGAATTAAAACAGAAAACTGAAGTTTCAGAGAGCCCTATAGGCCTCTTGAAATGTCCTTTCTCTCTGCCCCTAGCCTTATGTAGTTGTACAGTGAGTGCTCCTTTAGCAAATTATTGCCGGGGGCCTCATAAAATAATGAAAATCTACTGCCAGCTGATGAGTCTGTTGCACTGGAGTTGGTGTTTACATTCCTCCAGTGATCAAATCATCTAATTCCCTTTAACAGAAAGGTCAAAAACAGTAGCCATTCTTGTCTATTGAGTCCACCATACCAGTGGTTCTCAAAGCCGGTCCACCGCTTGTGAAGGGAAAGCCCCTGCCGGGCCGGACCGGTTTGTTTACCTGCCGCGTCCACAGGTCGGCCAATTGCGGCTCCCACTGGCTGCGGTTCGCCACTCCAGACCAATGGGAGCTGCGGGAAGTGGCACTGGCCAAGGGACGTGCTGGCCGCCCTTCCCTCAGCCCCCATTGGCCTGGAGCAGCAAACCGCGGCCAGTGGGAGCTGCGATCGGCCGAACCTGCAGATGCAGCAGGTAAACAAACCGGTCTGGCCCAGCAGGGGCTTTCCCTGCACAAGTGGCGAACCGGCTTTGAGAACCACTGCACTATACAACCTGGCTCATTGTTTATATACAGTTCCTGATAGGTTCAAAATACTTACCCTGACCATCAAGCTTGTGGTCTCGGACTCAAAGACTCAGCATCAATATTTGCACTGAATATAAACAATTAAATATTCATTGGACGAGCAAGAGAGACAATTACTCAAGACCCAGTGGTTAGGGCACTCTTCTGGGAGGTGGGATCCATGTTTCACTTCTCCTGCTCCAATGAATACCTTAATTATTTGTACACAGGGGAACAGCTTTAACACAAAAGATTGAAAGCCATCCCAGAATACCCCATAGCTTGGAAGTTAGGACATTCTCCTGGGAGGTGAGAGACTTGGGCTCAAGTCCCTGCTGCGGGGACTTGAACCTGCATCTCCCACATCCTGGGTGAGTGCTGTAGCCAATGGGATTTGGGGCATAAAGAAAGCACCACCACCCTCCTCCCACCATCAACTGGGGCCCAAAGGCAAGAAAGGCAGGGGGATGTCTATTTTTTTGTGAATCCTGCTTGGCATGAGTTAGGCACTGAGCTCTTCGGTGGTGTCCGGGCACAGGCAGCTGTGCACCTTAGGGACTTTAATGGTGGAAACAGGCATCTAGGTGCCTACAGTCCCTATGGGGTTAGGCTGCAGCTGAGTGGTGATTTTGTGAATGCCAGAGGCACCTAAATGTTGGACTTATGTGTACCTTGTAATCTAGCCCAAGATCTCTATCCTGTAGATGCACTAAATATTCTTTGTGTTTTATTACTACTATACACGTAGGCATCTCTTTCATAGCCACCACTGTAGCAATTGGATGTTTTCTTGAGCAAATCTTGCCCTCAGTTTTAATATTCACTCGGGCTCTCTTCTTCCCTCTCTTTTTCCTTCCAGGTATGCATGTGTGTTTATGTATACATATGTCTTGGTAATATGGATGGTGAATAGGGATTTTCAGCTCCTTCTGTCATTTCTAAAATTCACAATAAGCGATCCTTCTTGTGTAATGAATATATGCTTATCTCTCCTACCTTGTATTCTTCTCAGCCTGAGAACCAGCTCTGCTCTTTTGCCCATTCTAATAGCTCAGGCTATCATGAAAGCTTCTGTTCCTTCAAGCCTGATATCACTTGAGGTACCTTGGCTTAATCCCATTCCCCTAAAGATTTAAGGGATTTTTCTTCTTGAATATGAAAAAATATTCTTTATTTAGTAATAATTTGGCATTAATACCTTGCTAAAATGTTGCTGTACTATTTCTCCTCTTTAATGCTGAGGGATAAGAAGAAGTACTCAGTCACTGAAAGAAAATAAGTATGCCAGTAGCCAAGCATTGCCATTTTGTTAAATGTGATTTAACTCGTTTTGTTAGCATTAAAATTTCAGGAAAACCAGAAGAATTATCTACAACTAAATTAGTCATTACAACGCATCTGATTAGTAACACGGAGGATGAAAGGGGGTAGAGGTTAAAGATAGAAATAAAAAAGCTGTCAAATAAATTAACCCAAAGGTCAAACAGGTTAATTACTAATAGATAATAATGTCAATTAGCCATCCTCATACAATCCACCATACATCTGAGTTTATAAAAGCTTATCTGACTCCTTTGCCTGAAAATCAGTCATGCTTTTTAAACATCTCCACTGCAACTTTCCCCTTGAAGTCTGCACCTGTTTCTTCTATGGCTATTCTTCACTGCCCATGGAAATGGCTTTTAAAATGTAATAGGGATGGAATTAAACAGGATTCTATAAAGATAATTCTAGAAATCCGTGTAACTTAACAAGAATGCTGTCTTTCCATAGATATTTTTCAACAGGCTATAAAATTCTGTAGGTATAAAATTGTCTATTACATTCTACAGAATGGCTCAAAAAGTTTATACACAATTTTTCTGTTAAATTCTGTAGGACTTCTGTAAAGGATCCTTTATATTTTACATCTATCTTCCCTTTAATTCATCTTTTATATAGAGAATTAGGTTTATATGCCGCTTCCACTTTGGGATTTAACAATAAAATGTTTCACCTATTTTTTGAAATATCATTTAATGGGAAAGAAAGCAAAGCACCTAATTTTTAGAGGTGCTGCTAAACATCCATAACACCAGTTACTGACAGTGAGACCTGAAAGAGCTCAACACCTCTTAATCTGGCCCCAAAAGCTTTGCTACTCTTTGCTTAAAAGAAAAAAAAAGGCATTTATACAGCAGCACAAATAGCATATAGCACAAACCAGTAGAGACAACCCAGGGCTCATAAACCGCTCTACATCAGCAGGCCAGAAGGCGGATGAATCAATGGATGAAAGTTTGCTTGACCATGATCCTGCAAACACTTTAAACATGTTTCGTATGAGTAATCCCACTATGTTCTTAAAGTTACTCAGGTACGTAAGCTTAAAGTTAAAAACACGTTTTTGCAGAGACCTGATAAGGAATCAGACTTCACTATCAAGCTTCCAAAGAATTAGAGAGTGAAGATTTTTTTACAATTAAAAAAAAAAGCCCTCATTTAAACTAAATTTACCATTGCTTAGATGATGGATGCTAGGGGAAAATACTGGATAAATACAAATATGATATTTAAATAAAAACCCTCTATTAAAGAAGCAATAAAGTAAATGTTAAAATCTATTTTAAAATACCTACGAAACGAAGTGAGCTAAAAAAACCTAAAATTTTAATGAGATAAAAGAAACACATGATTTATTTTCACAGACTGAGTTTTGCAGAAGAAATTGCCCTTAACCACTGTGACCTCCAGAAAAAAATTCTAGTAGATTGACTTTGGAAATATAGTGGCAGCTGGTTTTATCTGCTCACAGATAACTAGAATTATTATGGGTTTGTTTTTAAAAAGAGGGTTGCTGACCCAGTAAGCACCAAAGCCCTTATGAGAAAATATGCCCCTGCATATATTAAAACATCTGTGACTTTCCACTTCCTTCATTCTTATTTGCCTGTTTACTTGCTAAATATGGTACTGCTATTGATTCATCCATCATTTTATGTCTTTTTGGTATCACGGGTGATCCCTGCATTTAAGGCCTTGGGACCAAATTTTGACCCATTGCATACATGGCTCTATTATTTTGTACCCATATTTTGACTGTCAATGAAGCCTTCACCACAGTCCCAATGTATAAATTATTCCTAGTAACCCAATCTGCGTGGCAGTAGTGTACCCTTTACTGGCTGCCATTACCCTGCTGAGGAAAGTTACTCTACGATTCCTGTTGTGGATGACCAATGTAGCAGCCTCTCTGGTTATTAGGGGAGCCATAATTAGGAAACTTCTGTTCCTCATTCCCGCTCTGCCTGTGAGTTTTCAGGCAAGCATCTGTGTGTGTTGTCATCCAACAGTAGAGTTTATGGTTTATCTGAATGCGGTGCTCATGACAGAAAGTGAAGAGCTGATAGCACTCTACAGGAGTCAAGGACTCCTCTGGCAGGGATTGTGCAAGTTTCCTCTCACAGCTCTGCCAATGCACTTCAGTCATGATCTGCAACACCACTGCTATTGTGGGATGTAATCCTGCAAACTTCTAGTCACACAAGGCCCATTGATTGCAACACTCTATCACGATGTAATCTTATTTCTCCAGTAAATCAAACACATGTAAACTTTCTTTTTTGGCCTTTGTCCTAAGAGAAAAGATATCCAATCTCGTATTTCTGACCAGTTCGACTTACAGCTGATGACTCAGCACCTGGTATGGTACAACTTCTTCCATAAGCTCTGTTAGATTCCATTCTTTGTGGCTCATTTTGTCCCCTGGCAGTGTTCCCTACCATAGGCTGGCTTCACACATAGAAGAAGTGCTTTCCTGTTATATACACGTCCATCCCCAAAATATTCATGGGTTTCCCAGGCACCTGCTGTAATATAATCTGTCTTGGCAGCAGCCAGAAGTGTCCATGAACTCAGTGTTATTTAGCACACAACTGCAAACAGGTGTCAAAGTATAAAGAAGCATGTGTTCCATCAATCAGATCACACTTATATAGTCCCCTTCATGTGAATAACTGAGCACTCGACAAAACATTAAATTAAAATCAAACCACGCTGTGGAAAAGTAATGCTGAACAAAGGAGTGTTAAGATTTGATTTAGCTCAGTTATCGAAACAGATGTAAGTTTGATAAATAAGGAGGAGAAATAAATTCTGTTCTGAAGTCCTGTTATGAGCAGAAGTCAGCACTCCATCATCTAGAATGAAGGAGAAGCCACAGGGAATATGAACACAGCAAATTTCATACATGTGATCGGCTAAGACTGCACAAAACTTTAAAATTGATCCACTACTGTGTTACAAACTAATGGACATCTGTCAGCACAGAATATAAACAGAGATCTCGTCTCCAGTTAACATATTGGCAGCAGAGCTCTGCACAAGCTGCAAATGTCTCTAGGGTAATAGCAGAAAGCCCCCCAAATGTATGAAATTACAGTTACACAACGGGGGCCTAATACAGGCTATGTGAGCATCTAAATATCCAGGCAAGACAACGAGTCATAACTTGGAGAAATTCCTAAAATTGTTGTGTGGCAGCTTTATTGTCTGGGTCCGCCGATCTTCAAAAGATAGTTCAGACAGTGACTTTTCAAAGGAGAAGGGAAAAAGGAAAGGATACCTCCTCAGGAAACGAGTGAAGACAGAAGGGACATCAGAAGGGAAGTCTGTCCTCATCAATGCTTCTCTTTTGTCAACATCTTCAATATCCTGCCCTTAATAATAGAAAAGCAGGCATACATTTCAGCAACAGCCAGCACAGAGTCTCCAGGGATAGGCACGTCTTTGTGCTATCTGTGTATGCAGGACAATAAAAATCATAAGAACACATTATACTAGTCAAAGGAAGCATGTATTTGCAGGATAGAACACTATGGTGATATACAGTAAATACAGTCATTGGGAGAGCTACTATAGGACTTCGTGTACAAAGATTTATAATATCTAATACATTGTTCTGTGTTTGTACATCACCTAGTACAATGGGGTCCTGGTCCATGACTAGAGCTCTTAGGCACTACAGTAATACAAATAATAAAATACAGTGTGAAAATATATTAACATAAGTCATCGAGAGAGTTCAAAGTAAACCTCACAATTCTAGCAGGAAGCCACCCAATTAGCTTGTGACAATACTGTGGATTCCAGAGGATGTCAGGATAGATTAGGGTGACTGTAGGAACTTGAGGTCCCAAAGCAATAAACTACATCTGTTAGGAAAGATGGACTTTAAACCAAAACAGGCTTCTGCTATAAAATTCAACAGAGGAGTTTAATTACTGACAGAAAATCTAGTAGACATCAAAAAAAGCTGCACCTTAGTTTCTCGAATGCATTTTATTACAGAGCCCCACAATGACAGCCTCAGTCCTTTAGGTTAAACAAAAATCAGACTGCTGCAAGTATCTGTCACATAAATCATTAGAATATAGGTGTTCTTTGAGGAGAGCTGGAATGACCTGGTTAATAACTTCTGACAGGTAAAGCAATATTGGCGAGAAATCAATGATTAGCAAGGCAGAGTTATATAAAATCAGGGCCAATTATGCCATCTTAAAACAGACTGCCATGGTTATGAGGTACTGATAATGTAACTAATACCAAAGCTTCAAGTGCCAAATGCACTCCAGAGCTCCCCAACCACTAGTCCCTGATCCTGAAGACACTTTGCATGTGAGTAGTTCTATTGAGCTCAGTGGGACTACTCACAGACAGAATTACTACATGTGTAAGTGTTTGTGGTTCTTCCATGAAAATGATAGGACATGCATATACAACAATGGCTGATAATTCAGGCACATGAAGGCACATGGAGACAGCTGATCATCTTATCCACAAGCATATCACTCAATTCTGTGGACAAACCACATTAGTTCTCCACTGTTTTTAGGATTTAAATGATAGCCAAGGCAGAATGCTTACTGGCTTCCGCACAGTAAATAGCCATTGCGTTCTGTAAAACAAATCTGTGTCCGTGTCAAAATGTGTTTGAAATGTAGTCATGGATAGAAAAATAAAGATACTTCCAGCCCTAGTCACTTTTCTCTCTCTGAACTGTGCGGTGTATTACAGACCTCGTGCACATGCTTCAGCGCTGGCAAGCAGGAGGAACCTCCTGCAGTGGAAATGTCACCTGCAATGTTTTGCTGTCTGGCCATATAAACACATCATTGCCAGGCACCTGTGCTCTAGGGCAAGAGTCCAAACAACTTGAGAGCAGTCACCATTCCATCCTGACAGATGGGGATGAATGTACACAGCTAAGAGACCATGTACTGTACATATATTGAGTATGAGTATTTAAGACAGGATTCCCAGCTGGGATCATCTTAGCTGAGGTCCATGCTGAGTTTCTGCTCTATGATTAAGGGAATGTATCATCCCTAATTGAGCTCTAAATTGGATTAATTTTAAAAGAAATAAAAGCTTTCAACAAGCATGGGTATGTGGCATGTTTGTAGCCTGAGCTAATAGAATGGAATGGTATTCAGAGAAATAAATATTATAGCTGGTTCTGTACCCAGGAAGAAAAATTCACCAGCTGGTGGAATAAGAACTCAGACCTACAGTCTCTCTCTGGCATTACAGTCCAAAGCAGCTGGGGTTCACTTCCTGGTTGTCAAACATAGCTCTTCAGGGGAAGCTAAGAACAAAAAACACATTTACCCTTATAAATAAATAGGCAGGACATGTGATCAGTTGGCAAAAATGTAATTTTCATTTTAACCTTAACATACACACAAGATTCTGCCAATTCCATAAATGTCTGGTTTACAGTCTAAGCAACCTCCTCCATCCTAGTAAGAGTGGCCTAATGTGAGGTAACGACCCTGCCTTCCAATGGTGGACGATCCCATCTGCCCCGGGCCTTAGCAGTATGAACTGGTTCATTGTAAGGCAAAACTAGAAGTGTAAGAGCAAATATTCCAGGTAGTGCACTTAGTACACTCATCATCATATTAAAAGCTATGCTTGGGCATTGCATGCACAAATCCCATTACCAGTTAATGATATTGGTACCTTCCAAGACACTGGGCAGTTTGGCAAAGCAAATCATTTACTTAAAGTCTTATGTAAAGTGTAAACAACATAGCTAAAACACTGTACAACTTAGATTTTAACTGTTGTTCACTTACTATAATAGCTTGAGGAGCTTTATACATAAACCAAACTTGCAGAGATAACATTTTTAGACACCATTAATGACTGCTTCTTGGAGCAGCTAGTCCTGGAACCCACAGAGAGCAAAGCTATTCTTGATTTAGTCCTTGGCGAGAGTGATTATAGCTGAATTGCTTGGTAATAGCAACCATAATGTAATTAAATTTAAAATCCCTATTGGGGAAAATGCCAAAGATATCCACCAAATTAGCATTTAACCTCAAAAAGGGGAACTACACAAAAATGAAGAAGCTAGTTAAACAGAAATTAAAAGGGGTAGTCACAAGGGTGAAATGCCTACAGACTGCTTGGAAATTTTAAAAAACAACGTAACACCGGCTCACACTGAATGAATACCCCCACATTTATTTTTTAAAAAAGAGGACCATAAAAGTGCCACCATGGCTAAACAGCAGAGTAAAAGAAGCAGTTAGAGGCAGAAAGGCATCCTTTAAAAATTGGAAGTCCAATTCTACTGAGAAAAATAGAACAGAGCATTCTGGTGTCAAGTATAAAAGTAAAATAAGGCAGGCCAAGAAAGGCTTTGAAGAGCAACTAGCTCAAGACACAAAAGCTAACAGCCAAAAAAAAAAAAAAGTACATCAGAAGCAAGAAGCCTGACAAACAGTCATTGGGGCCACTGATCAAAAGCAAGAAGCCTGACAAACAGTCAGTGGGGCCACTGGACAGTTAAGGTGCTAAAGGAGCACTCAAAGAAGACATGGCCGTAGCGGAGAAGCTACATGAATTCTTTATATAAGTCTTCACTGCAGTCGATGTGGGGGAGATCCTCACACCCGAGCCATTCTTTTAATGTGACAGATCTGAGGAATTGTCCCAAACTGAGTTATTAGTAGAGGAGGTTTTGGAACAATCGGATAAATTAAACAATAAATCACAAGAGCAGATGGTATTCATCCAAGAGTTCTGAAGGGACTCCAGTATGAAATTGCACAACTATTAACTGTTGTATGTAATGTATCGCTTAGATCAGCCTTTGCTCTAGTGACTGGAGGTTAGCTAAAGTAAAGTCGATTTTTAAAAAAGGCTCCAGAAGTGCTCCTGGCAGTTATAAGCCAGTAAGCCTAACTTCAGTACTAGGGAAATTGGTTGAAACTATACTAAAGAACAGAATTATCAGACACACAGGTAAACACTTCCCCAACATATAGAGTCAACCCCGCTTTTGTAAAGGGCAATTATGCCTCACCAGTCTATTAGCATTCTCTGAAGGAGTCAACAAGCATATGAACAAGAGTGATCCAGTGGATATAGTGTACTTGGACTTTCAGAAAGCCTCTGACAAGGCCCTTCAGCAGAGGCTCTTAAGCAAAGTAAGCTGTCATGGGATAAGAGGAAATGTCGTCTCATGGATCAGTAACTGGTTAAAAGATAGGAAACAAAGGGTAGGAATAAATTATCAGTTTTCACAATGGAAAGAGAAAAATAGAAGAGTCCCCCATGAATATGTACTGGGACCAGTGCTGTTCAACATATTCATAAATAATCTGGAAAAGGGGGTAAACAGTGAGGTGGCAAAATTTGCAGACAATACAAAATCACTCAAGATAGTTAAGTCCAGTGCTGATGGAGTAGAGTTACAAAGGGATCTCACTGAATTGGGTGACTGGACAACAAAATGGCAGATGAAATTCAATGCTGATAAATGCAAAGTAAGGCATGTTGGGGAGAAAAAAATCCCAACTCTACATACAACTTAATGGGATCTAGATGAGCTGTTAGCCAATCAAGAAAGTGATCTTGGAGTCATTGTGGATAGTTCTCTGAAAACATCTGCTCAATGTACAACATCAATCAAAAAGGCTAACATCGTTGGGAACCACTAGGAAAGGGATACAAAAATGATTGGGGTATGAAATAATTTTGATATAAGGAGAGCTTGAAAAGATTGGGACTGTTCATTTTAGGAAAGAGCTGACTACAGAAAGATGTGATAGAGGGCTATAAAATCATGAATGGTGTGTAGAAGGTGAATCAAGAAGTGTGATTTACCCCTTCACATAACCCAGGAACTAAGGGTCACCTAATGAAATTAATAGGCAGCAGGTTTACAACAAACAAAAGAAAGTACTTCTTCACACAATGCACAGTCAACCTGTGGAACTCATTATCATGGGATTTTGAGAAGGCCAAAATTATAACTGGGTTCAAAAAAGTATTAGAGAAGTTCATGGAGGATAAGTCCATCAATGGCTATTATCCTAGAGGGTCAAAGATGCAATCCCATGCTCCAGGTTTCCCTAAAACGCCAGAAGCTGGGACTGGAAAGACAGGGGATGGATCACTCGAAATTGCCCTGTTCTGTTCATTCCCTCAGAAGCATCTGGCCCTGGCCACTTTCAGAAGACCCAATACTGGGCTAGATGTACGGGTTGTCTGGCCTACTATAGCTATTTTTATGTTCTTATGCTATTTTGTAGAAAGAGAAAATGAGAGAGAGAGAGAGAGTTAATATATTTCTCTGCCTCAGTTATTATGCTGTACACGACATTTACAAGATGATGTGTATTATGAACTTGCCATAGAGTTATGATTTAAAACCTTATTTTGGTCCCAAGGACCATGATGAGAGTTGGCATCAATAGCAGCAGGATCAGGTCTTTAAATACCTTAAATTCTAGCAATGATTCCTTGTCAAGATTTTGCAGATCAGGTAGCTGTGTAAAGAGACCTTTTGGTATGGTATGCAGATCTTTTATTTACAGTACAGTAACACATTTTAAAGGTCTGATTGTCATATCTGGCACATGTATATAAAAGTATGACCACTGGTGTAATTCTAGAATAATTTTTGGAAGGTTCTGGCATCATATTGGCATAAATGAGAACAGAATTTACCGTACTATCAGTGATACAGCTTCAGTATTGCTGTAACTGTCAAATTTAGCATGTTCTGTACTAACCAGGCAAACCCTAGACTAAAAGTGAAATTGTTCTGTTTTCTTTGGGAGGAAATCTGAATATTTTTCCCAGTTGTATTTTCTACCAATGTCCCCAAATGCTTCATAAGAATTCAACCACACAGAGCATGGCATGACAGCTTGGAAAAAAATTACAGCTCCCTTTCAGGCTCACACATATACGACAATCATCATTTGCTCACTGTTTAGGGGAGGTATAGCTGAGCCAGTGTTCGACAGTATTTGATACATCGGTAGATTTGGGTACTGTGTAAACTTTTCCAGAAGCACCCTGTCATAGGGTAGCCTCTTCCAGGGTACCCCCTTGTGACCTGAGGTCACTTTGCAGGTGCCCTGCCTCAGCATCCTTCTTCTACTTTTTTAGTCCCTGGGCCTCCACAGTTCAGGTAGGCTTCCTTGTCAGGTTATAACTGTTAATATCACTCTCTAGGAACTGGGAGTCTACAGCCCTCCTTCCAGGGCTAGGTCACAATTCAAATAATTCCCTCTCCTAGGGGCAGTAAGCCACCACCCATCTGTTGGAGCTGGGTTACATCTCAGTCAGCCTCTTTCCTCTTGCAGCAAGAGTCCACAGCCCTCTCTGAGAGCAGGGTTAGAATAAAAGCAGTTTTTCTCCTTGGATGAGTAGTTACAGCCCTCTCCTCAGAGGTGGATTAAAGTGCATGCAGTCTCTCTCTCCCCCCTTGGACCAAGAGTTTACAGTCCTCATTTTGGGGCTGGCTTAGAGTATAAGCAGTCATTCCCTTTCTTTGGATCAGGATTCCATAGCCTGCCTCCTGGGGCTGGGTTGCAATTACTGCGATCAATTCAGCCAGCTTTTCTCCAGCTGTCCCGTATTTTATACTCAGCATCCTCACTGTGAAGAGGTCAACAGGCAGGCTTCCTCCTGCTAGCAGTTCTCTGTTATGAGGGAAAGGCAGCATATATACCACCCTCCATCCCAGGGTTCACCCCAGTTGGACAGGGAAGCCATGACCAACCCTACAATACAGGGCTCCTGGTCCCAGACTCTTAAAGAGACAGTTGTTTCGTCGAACCCAGTGGTTTTCAACCCACAGCCCCGGCCCAATCTGCACTCAACTGCAGCCCTTGTGACATCCTCAGGGCCATACAGGTAGTATATGTATTGTGTGGATGCAGCCCATATAACACGTAGAAATCTGCAAATGTGGCTCACAATGGTAAATAGGCTGAGAACCACTGGTCTAACCACTAATTCCCCAGGACCACGTCTTCTCTTCCTGCTCCAGCGTTGGCCATTACCTAGGCCTTTCTTCGTTCCAGTGTTCCTGGAACGGGGTCTTCTGGCCCAATCTGGGCTTAAAGCGCCCAGTATACCCTGTTACATGTCACATGTCTTAGGTGCCTAAGAGATGTCTACACAGTAACTAGACACCCACAGCTGGTCCCTACCAGCCAACTCGGGTTCCCGGGGCTCGGGCTGTGGGCTCAGGCTAGAGATCAGCCTCGAGGTCTCTGTGGGGTGGAAGCGACCCAGAGCTCAGACTACAGCCTGGACTTCAAGTCTACACAGCAAGAAACAGTCCAGCCCCATAAGCCTGAGTCAGCTGGCATGGGCCAGCTCCAAGTTTTTCTTTGTTGTGTAGACATACCATAAGTCTCATTAACTTTGATTGGCTTATGCAATCGGCAGTTTTCAAAGGACAAAATGCAAAATGTTTAATCACCATTATTTGAAAACAATCACTGAGAAAAGACAAAACTGACTGAGAAAAGAGAAGGCATAAAAATATAGGTCATGATTTTTGGTGCTTTGATTTTAGAATGCCCAAACTGAGTTACCTTAAAGGGGCCTGATTTTAGGAGAGAGACAATGCTCAGCACTTTCTGCATATTAGGAATCTGGAAGGTGTCCCAGTAATTGAGGCAGCTAAAAACTCAGGTCACTTTTTAAAATCTTGGCTGTATCCTTCAATGACCCCTGTCACAAGAAAAGCAAAATGCTGGTGTCGTGTACAGCTTTTCCAGGGCACTCGTATTGACAAGCACTTTCCACAGCCCTTACAAACACACCGAGTAGAGCTGGTCAGAATTTTTTGAGGGAACATTTAATTCTGGAAAAGGCTGATTAGCCAAAGGTGAAATGTTCCGTGGGAACGTGTTGATTTCGACTAATTTTTCAATGAAAACCAGACAAGTGTTGGATGGAAACTTACCAGCTTTCTTGCCAGCTTGTCCACCTCCCCAGTTCCCAGGCTCCTTGCCATTCCCCATGATGGGCCACCAGAGAGCCAGGGCTCCCAAGATCCCTGGCAACCCACCAAGTGGGTTGTCACAGAGCTGGGCTCTCAGGGCTTCCAGATTACTGGCTCCTCTGCAGATTGCCAGGTGGGCTGCCGGGGAAACAGGATCCTTTGAGCCCTGGGAGCCTCAGCTTCCTAGCTCCCTAACTTCCCTGCAGCTCAACTGATGGGCTGCTATTGAGCTGGGAGTCCCTGGGCTTCCAGGTTTTCTGGCTCCTTGGCAGCCCAGAGAGGATATTTTTTGTCAGACATATCAAGACATTGCCACAGTACATGACTCCAGAACTAGCATTTTTTCCCAAAGCATTGACATTTTTTTGTGAAAGTAAAATATAGTTTCCCAGCCAGCTCTGTGACATCTAATATTGGATGATGTATTGCTTGTAGACAAAGCATTTTCTCTCACAGATTAAATCCACAATAATTACAAGGTTGCTAAGAAAATATGGAGATTTTTAACTTTGCCTGCACTGTGCACTTCTGTACCCCATTCCGTTTATTTAAAAGTTTAAAATTTTGAAACCAGGAAAAAACCCAAAGCAAAAATGTGTTTTAAAAAAACAGTTAAGTTTGCTACATGACACAAAATATTTACTTAATTCATCATGTACAAAACCCAGTCATTTAAAGGAAGAAAAAAAGTTAAGGACATCATAAATCTTGCACTCCCTTACACACATTGTTTTTATCAAGCATAAATAAATGTGTTTCATAACAAAACAATAGTCTTAACTCTGATGCTAACTCTCATGCAAAATAAATACTATTCTATCACCAGTAACCTCAAAATAAAAACACAATACTGAACCTTTTGGAAAAAGAAATCCTAGAAATATAGGACTGGAAGGGACCTTGAGAGGTCATCTAGTCCAGCCCCCTGCAGTGAGGCAGGACCAAATAGACCACCCTAACAAGTATTTGTCTAACGTGTTCTTAAAAACCTTCTATGATGGGGATGCCATAACCTCCCTTTGGAAGCCTATTCCAGTTCTTAACTATCTGTATAGTTAGAAAGCTTTTCTTAATATCGAATCTAATTCTCTGTGGCTGCAGATTAAGCCCATTACTTCTTCTCCAACTTCAGTAGACATGAAGAATAATTGATCACCGTCCTCTTTATAACAGCCCTTAACGTATTTGAAGAGTTTATCAGGGCCCTCCTCAGTCTTCTTTTCTCAATGCTAAACATGACCCATTTTTTTACCCTTTCCTCATAGGTCAGGTTTTCTAAACCTTTTATCTTTTTTGTTGCTGTCCTCTCCAGTTTGTCCACATTTTTCTTAAAGTTTGGCACCCAGAACCGGACACAGTACAACAGCAGAGACAGCACCAATGCTAATTAGAGTGGGAAAATTAACTATCATGTCTTACATACGACACTCCTGTTAATACCCCCTAAAATGTTGTTAGCCTTTTTTGCAACATAGAATATCAGGGTTGGAAGGGACCTCAGGAGGTCATCTAGTCCAACCCCTTGCTCAAAGCAGGACTAATCCCCAACTAAATCATCCCACCCAGAGCTTTGTCAAGCCTGACCTTAAAAATCTCTAAGGAAGGAGATTCCACCATCTCCCTAGGTAACCCATTTCAGTGCTTCACCACTCTCCTAGTGACATTTTTTTTCCTAATATCCAACCTAAACCTCCCCCACTGCAACTTGAGACCATTACTCCTTGTTCTGTCATCTGCTACCACTGAGAACAGTCTAGATCCATCCTCTTTGGAACCCCTTCAGGTAGTTGAAAGCAGCTATCAAATCTCCCCTCATTCTTCTCTTCTGCAGACTAAGTAATCCCAGTTACCTCAGCCTCTCCTCATAAATCATGTGCTCTCGCCCCCTAATCATTTTGTTGGCCTTTGCTGGACTCTTTCCAGTTTTTCCACATCCTTTTTATAGTGTGGGGCCCAAAACTGGACACAGTACTCCAGATGAGGCCTCACCAATGCCAAATAGAGGGGAATGATCACGTCCCTCGATGTGCAGGCAATGCTCCTATTTATACATCCCAAAATGC
Source organism: Caretta caretta (assembly GCF_965140235.1). NCBI lineage: Eukaryota > Metazoa > Chordata > Testudines > Cheloniidae > Caretta > Caretta caretta. The sequence continues at coordinate 46,506,302 of NC_134216.1, read as the reverse complement.
CATTGGCCTTCTTGGCAACAAGGGCTCACTGTTGACATTGTTGACTCATTGGCAATTTACAATCAACAATAATCCCCACATCTTTTTCAGCTATACTCCTGCCTAGCCAGTTATTCCCATTTGTAGTTATGCATTTGCTTTTTCCTTCCTCAGTGTAGTACTTTGCCCTTTTCTTTCCTGAATTTCATCTTACTGAATTCAGACCAACTCTCCAATGTGTCAAAGTCATTTTGAATTCTAATCATGTCTTCCAAAGAGCCTGCAACCCTTCCCAGGTTGGTGTCATCCACAAATCTTATAAGCACACTCTCCACTCCATTATCCAAGTCATTAATGAAAATATTGAAAAGTTCTGGACCCAGGACCAGGTTCAGCAGGACCCCACTAGATATGTCCTCCCAGTTTGACAGCAAACCACTGATAACTACTCTTTGAGTACAGTATTTCAAAGAGTTTTGCACCCACTTTATGGAAATTTACTCTAGACCACATTTCCCTGATTTGCTTATAAGAATGTCATGTGGAACTGCATCAAAAACTTTGCTACAATCAAAATATATCAGTTCTGCTGCTTCTCCCCCTATATACTAGGCCAGTAATCCTGTCAAAGAAGGAAATGAGGTTGATTTGGCATGATTTATTCTTGACAAATCCATGTTGGCTGACTTATAAACCTATTATTCTTTCCATGCTTACAAATTGATTGTTTAATGATTTGTAAGCACCTAGAGTTTATGTATACACAGATCGATCATGCTGACCTGCAAGTCTATGTATGTACCTAATTTTGACATAAATTGATATTATGTATTTTCTTAATCAACTAGTCATACAACATCATTCCTAAGAAGTAAGAATATGAGCCCCGACTATTAATTAGCAGAGTCATAGAATCATAGAACATCAGGGTTGGAAGGGACCTCAGGAGGTCATCTAGTCCAACCCCCTGCTCAAAGCAGGACCAATCCCCAAATTTTGCCCCAGATCCCTAAATGGCCCCCTCAAAGATTTGAACTCACAACCCTGGGTTTAACAGGCCAAAGCTCAAACCACTGAGCTATCCCTCCCCCGAGTCATTCGGATGTACAACATAAAGTGGTGGCAACTAGGAAATCAACTACATTTTTATGTTCTTCTAAATACAGGAAAAGTATCTGTCTCTCAGATACTTACAGCATAGTAACTCTTGATAAATATTTCCTTTTCAGTGGTAACCACTGTCTGTCAAAAGAAATAGGAGTTTGTGCATCATGCTAAAATAATGCCTAAAACAGGAGACAACTAAATAGGGTACTTCTCTGGATAATTAAGTTACCTGTGCTGTAGTATATCTTTTCCATTGGAAGAACTGACCATATTCAGAATATGTTGTCATCACCCCACAAAGTCAAGAGCCTAGTTCAAGCCTAGTTCCAGCTCTCTTCCCTATTGTAAATGCAGTTTTAAAGCCTGTCCATTATGTGTGCAATGCCTTGGAATGGTAGCAAAGGTGAACCATTATTGCATTTCATAGAGTGGACTTAGTGCTGGTTTGAAGACATCCTGAGGGATGCCTGTGTATTTCTATCCTCACGCTCTTTTCAGCCTTACTAAGTAGGATGCCAATTAGCACCAAGTGTGGTGGATTTTTTTTTAATATAGACACGTGTCCACTGGGACCACATCATTTGAATGAGATCACCATCTCTTTTCAGATAGGTTATCGATCAGCCATTAGCAGGCAATGACTTTTGGTCACTGCCAGCTTGGCCTGAATCTCATCGGGTAAGCTACAGGCCCCCCCGAGCTATCCAGTCCTCTGAGCCATTCTATTAAAATAGTCATTGTGATCCAGTGGTTTGTAATAGCCCCTTTTCAGCAGGTATTTTAATTATGGTGGTTAACAGCTGTGCATTATTTATAACTTCTGTGGTGCACAGCTTCATTAGAGAGACATGCTAACAAAGATCAGTGTACAGTACATTTAGAATTCATTGGAGTTCTTTAGAGATGGAAAACTTTGTACCATTTTATTTTATTAAAGCTTATTCAGTAGGACAAATACAAATGCTGCCATTCTCAAGTTTAAATACAAATGAAAATATTTCCAAAATCAGTACAAAGATGGTTTATTTAACAGAATCTACATACGTAGCAGTGGACTTAGCCTGGAAAGTCTAGAAAATCAATCTGAATAAGAATCCAGAATATTCAGATACATACCCAAAGGTTTTTGTATGTAGAAACCAGGCTAAAAATCCTTCAAGACCATGTATTTGTGAGAGCTGTCTTGTTTCAATTGGATAGAAATACAGCAGGAACAGCTTTTCTGACAATACTTCTGTACAGCTATTCCCAGCCAAAATCAGAAAGTGAAAAGAAGCATAGAAATGGAAACAAAAAGTACAAACTCAAAACTGTTAATTGAACTTTGTTGAGTTCCATGCTGTCACCTCTCACAGCAAAACATTCAGTACTACTTACATGGTTGAATAAAGATGATAGATGCAAATATTTATTGTGCTGACTAGGGTAGCAGAACCAGTATTGCTGTCCCTGGAACTGGGCTTTGTGGAAGGTTCAGATTTACTCTGATTTTATCAAAACCCGTTCACCCCTTTACAATAGAATTTAAGGGAATTGTCTTACGTAGAGTATTTGGGGAGTTAGCTTTGTTCTCAAAGGACAGTTTTGAAAAACACATACAAGAGGCTTGGCAGTGTTGGGTCACTGTGAGGAATTTCATATTTTATGTTTTGTTTGTATAGGCCCCAGACCTGCAAGTGACTCCTCATGGGACAGACCCTGCACGCAATGGAGCCATGACCTCAGCAGAGCTCTATGCAGGTGCAGGGAGGGTTATGCCTACACAGACTCACTCACAGAATTGGGGCCTTAGTTTGCAATACAGTAGTGCATATTTGTATCCTAATGGTGCAGGTGATTCGAAACATATTTTGTAGGGAATTCTGGAACACCCCATGGCATTGAGAGAGCATGGTGGTGAGTGAGGTATAAATTCCTAAATAGACAGATGACAAACCAACACCTGGTAGTGCTCGTATCTGTCTGCAGGCAGGAAAAGATGTGAGATCTTGTGCGTTCGTTCCAGAGACGTCTTGAGGAATCTATGAGAACCTCTTAAACCATGTATGTTTCTTTCACACTTTTGTCCTCAATGATGGGTGCATTTGAATACCAAACTGAGAAACGTTAAATGCTAACATTATCAGTCTCCAATTAATTTGTTTTTTCTTTCCCTCTTAAGAAAAAAGAAGGGAAATTAAGTGCAATAAACTGTTAATGAAACATTGAAGTTGCATAATTGAAATTAAAAAGTTAGGAAGGGCACACAGAAAAGTTCCAAAGCAATTATACCGTAGTCACATTAGACATTCAGCATATTCTGTATACATTTAACATAAATAGAATATTGTGACCAAATGCACCTCTGTATTCATACCCTATGCACCATTGTAATAATCTTTGTTCAAAATATGCCCTGTTAGGTATCATTTGAAAACTAATAACTTGCTGGTCAATAATATCATGGTAAAATGTGTGTAGCAACACTATATGTAAAATTATGAATTCCCCCGAATGATGTTGGTGGCACATGTTCAAACCCAATACCCCTGATTAAGCAGGACTGGTCAAGCAGGACCTAAACAAAGGAATGTGTGTTTACCTCAATTTAGATATGAGGTGTAAACAGGATCCTCAGACAGCAAGGTGGGGGAGATGGGAGACCAGGAAAATCTTCATTTCATTGAACTGAGAAGAAACAGCATGCATCCTCTTTCACCACCAGACACCGTGTTGCCTTCTTTACTGTTTGAATGAATTTTAACAAGGGGTAACCCTCGAGGGGTTGGACTAGATGACCTTCTGAGGTCCCTTCCAACCCTGATATTCTATGATTCCTGATATTCTATGAAAATGCATTTCAAAAGGTAGCTGAACTATACAAGTGAGGGGCAAAAACACTCCAGGTTATTTCTCCCTATCCATTTCTTTCTTGTCACCTAAGAAGATAACAAAAACAGCCATTAGACTTGGAAGCAGATCCTGGTCTGAGAATTTGGTCAGCAATATTACTGGAAACCTGTGGTAAGAACTTCACCTTAAACCAAGTCTAGTTTGTTAAATTTAGAAAGAATTTTATATTTATTTTTCTTTTAACCATTTCTGACTTTAATGGCTCATTAGTTGTATTCACTTAAAACCTATCTCTCTGTAGCTAAATACACTTATATTTTTTTAATTAAAACTACTCCAGCATTGTGAATTGTTTGGATAACTTCAATTAAGGTAGCAGTCTGTTGTATGTTGATTCCCTTAGAAGGGCAATGGACCTAATATATCTGGATTGTATAGGAGAGGGCTGGACAGTGTAAAACACACATTTTTGTGGGAAAATCCAGAACTGGGAGTGTGTTGGGGTCACCCTTCATGTAGTAACCAAGACTGCAGGAAACCAAAGTGTGGCTGGTGTTTGCTAACAGGTTGCTGGGCTCAGAGTTGTTGGACCAGGGCTGTGGCTATACACAGACACTTATTGTGCGACCTGCATGCTGTTTTTTGTGAGGAGCCCAGCTTGGAAGCTACAACAGCAAAGCATTTTGAGTAACCCAGGTTGCAGGGCAAGGGTGACACAGCCCCTCACTGGTCTGGATTGCACCCCAGAATGTCATAAATAGTAAGATAGATATTTAACAAAACATAAATAGAAATTTCTACTTTATGTGCAACCTGCCCAAGTTAAAGTTACTAAAGGGAGCTTAGCATTCCAATTTATTGAGTTTTAAAAAAATATCACTTTAATTTGAACGCTGAGTTAATAGAGTCTTGCATTTCATTTGAAGGACTCAATATTTCTATGAAAGAAAATCTATGTATGGATGAAAGCATCTCTGTCCTATTTAGAATACAAAGTGTCCTTGAAATGCTCCTGACACAAATGTTGCTGATTCAGTAGGTTCTGTGCTGTACCTCATGAGGTCTCATGATCAGTACTTTCCATTCAATTACACAGATTCCTACTCTGGACACAGTGTCGTGTTGCTGCTGCTAAATGAAATCACTAATGAGAGGCAGCAGCCAGTAAGAGAAACAACAAACTGCCCAAGACGCTAGCTAGGGGCTGCTCCTTTGAAATACGTATGTTAGAGTCATTTTGTCTAAGGAAAGTCTATAAACTGGTGGATTTTAAACCTCATTTCACCAGCCCTGAAAGAACAATTTTGCTAAAACAAAAATATTGTTTGCATGAAAAATATTCAGCTTTAATTTCTGAGCAGCACATACAGGGACCCCACTTTGTACCCTTGGAAGAAAAAACAACTCAAAAACAGGTATGGCTTCAACTCACTTATTTCCTCGTCAGGTCAGTGTTTTCTGTACCTTTGCAGATGGTGACAAGTAGCCGCAGGAACCAAACTACACTGAACCTACTGAGCTGTATATTGAAGGAGTCCTGACAGCAACAGGAAAAAAGTCAGGTCAAACCTGAAATAAAAACAAAAACCTCTGTTTCATAACAAAGAAGGCTCTTACTTAATATTTCCCAGGGAAAACTTTTATATTTGAAAATACATTTCAGTGCCTTGTGTTTTATTGATACCTCCAATGTTATTGCCAGGTCTTTTTTTCAGATCATGGAAAATTCAGAATTTAACAGGAAATGAAACATTTATTAAACAAAATGAAACAAATATTAGGTGGCATCTAAATCAGGTTTCATGAGCCAGATCTTCAGCTGATATAAATAAGAACAGCCCCATTTTCACCAGCTGAGGATCTGGTCCCACATCTCTCTTGCTGTCAACAGCTCTTTTATGTTTTAAATCTAACTCAAATCATCACAACATGACTAACCTTTCAGAGGGCATGAACCAAATCCTACTGAAGTCAGTGTGAGTCTTTCCGATGACTTCAGTTGGGCTTTGAATGAGACTCATAGACTAGATATTTTTTACTAAGTGGATTCAGTTGGCACCATATTCTGCCCTCATTTTCACCTCACAGAATGTAACTCAGGACAAAATTTAGTCAATGCTGTGGGGAAACATTAGGCTATAATTAAAAACACTTCATATTTAACACATGCTTGTAGCACACTGGTCAAAATGCATACAAGCATCATGTTCCTCAAAAGGCAGCCTAATTTATATGTCACCCTGTATTTGTGTAAACTGGAATATGATCTGTTTCACTGTGAACTTTATACATTGCCTGAAGTGTGGCGCATTTCTAGCGTTTATGAACATCTGACCTGAAACAAGGTCAGTGCCAAAGGAATTCTAACTGCAAATTATTAACAGCCAGATTCTGATGCTCTTGCTGCCTAGCACCTTACTCTTCAAACAGCTCCCGTGAAATTAGCGAGACTACTTTTAGCGTGAGGGCTAGTCTCCACTGGCAGTGCTGCCGTGGTAACGCCTTAGCGTGGCTTGTGTAGTCATGGCAGAGCGCTGGGAGAGAGCTCTCCCAGTGCTCTAAAAAACCCACCTCCACGGAGGCGTAGCTACCAGTGCTGTTTATGCTGGCGCTTTACAGCTCTGAAACTTGCTGTGCTCAGGGGGGTGTTTTTTCACACCCCTGAGCGAGAAAGTTGCAGCGCTGTAAATTGCCAGTGTAGACAAGCCCTGAGATACTACATAGTGTAGGGACATCAGAATCTGGTCCTAAATTGGTAAGAAATTCTCAAAAACTGCTGCAGTACTTCCTCCGTTACATCATATTGGAATTCATTCATAGTACCATAGTTAGATACATTTTAAAAATAAATTCAGTTAAGAATCAAGATGGTTTTAGTTCATACTTGGACAGTGAACCTAGACTGATCTATTTTACTTCTGGTTGTAGCCATTTTTCCTTTTTGCTCCTTTCACACTACCACAGTGTTACAGAATTTGGATTTCCAAAACTTCTGGAAACTGTTTAAAACCCAGACCAAACTGGTGTTCAATTATCTTATTTTTATTGAGGAAAGCATTTCTATTCACATTAGGTTTTCTTAACCCCCTCTTTGTTTTCTTTATAAAACATACATTTGTGGCAAACTGATTGACAAGCATCTCTTCAAAATGGTCAGGTATGAGCATTGTATCTGATGAATCAAATGTTTTCCTTCAGATTTTGTGTGTCTTGCTTCAACAGTATATTGTAAATTGCCTCCACTCCTCTTAGATAACCTCAACTTTATGAACACTGTCATGTGACAGGGTTCACGCAAAGAAAGGTCAGAGGGATTGACTGACGAGCAGGGGGGGAATCACAAAAGAGAAGCTACTGACACTCTTACAAGTCCCAGTCTTTCCAGTTCTGCAGCTACTTGTGGTTTATCAGCTAAAGGGACATGATACTACTTTTCCAATTGGGGGCTGCGTAGCACCTTACACATTTTGTGGTGATTCTTAAGACCCATAACCCCCTTGTAACTCTTTGTAACACTGAAACAAACATGCAAAATTAAGAACCCCCTTTAACCCACCAAACTCATTAGATACTTTCTGGACAGCCCCCTGGCACTGTTTCCACTTTTCTATCCAGTGTCCATCAAAAGTACACTGTAGAAATAACAGCCGTCAATGCTGGCTTGGCTACCAAAGTGAAAAACAAACATTGCATTCAGCAGCACCAGCGGGGTGAGCAGATGTCTTCATCTTCATCCTTTGCTACTGAACAAGATGTTTATAAAGGAAGTCAGGATATGCCAGAAGTCATTTTAGTGAGAGAACTAGCGTCAACACACAGTGTGTTATGCTATAGCATGAACAGCAGGAACACAGCTGAAAATCCAAGATCAAGCTGTAAATCTCCACAATATATTCCCAGTTCTGTCTCTACAAAGTGAATATAATGTTATAGAAAGAATATGTTGCTGGTGCTACAAGAGAATGGGGAAGATAATGTTTTTAAAGTATGCATAGCTGGTGATAAACCAGAGGCAAAATATGCTTCTCGTTCATTTAAAAAAGTACTTGAACCTTGTTTCTGTTTTACCTGACCAGTGAGTCCAAGTCTCTGTTTTTGGAATAAAACAAGAACAAATGTAGAACTTTGATTAGCCCTAATGTAGATATTTTGTCCACTCCAATATGTTCCTGCGCTTAGTTTTTGAAAGTGAACATGGATTGCTGGCAACCGTAGTAGCTGCGAGGAAGTATCGTTCATTGGAGTTGCATTTTGGGCACATTGTCAGCCAGCAGGATGCCCTGGACAGGCTGCTTGCCTTTTCCAGGTATGAAGGGGTAAGAGACAGTAAGATCAGAGGTGCTGAATAGTGAAGAACCATTATTTTCGGTCTCAGGTTGCCTTAGTGATCTGATTGGCTTGGGGTCTATAACACCAGCAGGTCCTATAGTGTTCCTCCACAAAGAAGAGAGTAGTATTGTGATTTCTTTATTTAATCTCTTTGACCACAAAAAGAGGCAAAATAATACGGTCTTTTTGACCAAGGAAATTGTCAGAAATTCAGAGGAGGAACATGAGACATTTCTTCTGATGTCACTCTCTTTTTTTTCTCCACAGCTCAGTTAAGTTTGTTTTCCCCCTGACCTTTTCTCTCCTTTCTATTTCTTGTTTTCCTTTGTGCTTTTGGTAATGATTGTGAATGTTCCAGGCAGTCACTCTTAAGGAAGTGCCTTCAAGTTTTGAACACTTGATCTGAAAACATAGGTCACTGGCTGTTTGATTTTTCACCCACGACCCTTCAGGTATTTGAGTGGCATTTGTTTGCTCCAAAGGAGATGGTATAATTCAGTACTTGACCAAATGTAGGAACAGTTCAGAACTGACAGTTCTGACATGTGGGATAGGACACTTCAGGCAGTGAGTACTCCAGGGAGAGGACAGAAAAATTCTTGGTAGCCAATTCAAAATTGATTGGCTGCATTTATCAGATGAGGGAGCCTTCACACCAAACCTACTGGTTTTCAAATGAGCATGTTGACTTACACAATCCCTCAATAACATTGCATGAGAGAATTCACACAAACAGGGAGAGTGTTTTGCTTGAAGGCAGAGCTGGGAAAAAGGCTTTCAAGGAAATAAGTCTTAATTAGATAATATGGGATAAACATTTTGTTAAGACTTCCTTCTCCTACATTTTAAGCCAAAATGTTAAGACTTCCTTCTCCTACATTTTGTTCAATAAAAATAATCAAAAATGCATGAAAAGTAAATTATGTAGGCCTACTTTTAGAGCGGCTATTTTCTACTTTGATAGACCACAAGCATTCACTATTTCCATCTAAAATGTCTAGATACTTGTTTTCAAGAGTTATAAATAGGCTCTAAAAATGTCTTTCGTTGCAAACCTGAAATATTATCATGATAGACTCAGCAGAGGAGAGTTTTAGTTTTAATTGTTATTTCTATGATCAAAAATTACAAATTGGATTAGATTCTAAAATATCTGAGTAGTTTTGATGCTGCTATTATACTTCCATAAATTGAGAATACATTTATTTTTACATGAAGGTTTTCTGGCAAACCATTTCATGTGCACTAACTGCTGTTTTTCATTTCTTCAGGAGAACATATGATACTGTACATTCAGAGTTTTCTCATCTGAAACTTCCCATAAACTTTTAGCACTCCATCTTTTTGCTCTGTCTGGCTTTAGCATTGACCTAACAGATTGTAACAGTCTTGATGAAGCCTCTTCCAATGTACTGGGTCAATGATCCATAAACTTGAAAGATTGCAAGAATGTCATAAAATGACAATGCTTTGCCATCAATCACTCACAGAATCTGCATTAAAACCCCTCCATAATTGTGCATGTATTTAATTTGGGTCAGTCCATATCATTCCTTTGTAACTGTGTGTTTACCTAACCATCTGAAATTCCAGCAGTTTTTTTAACACCAGAATCCGAAGCCACAATGGGTAATGAAACTACATAATGAAAAAATTCTTAACATACATTTGAAAATACTCATCTAAAAACACGAAAAAAGCCCCCAGAAAATAAAGATACTACATTTAAGTATCACATTGATTTAAACCCGCAGCAGTTCTAATCACTTGGCTTAAATTGCCTACAGGAGTGAGATGCCCAAATGCCTTAGGCTCCTTTGACAATCCCACCCAGGATTTCAGAGAATGGCAATACCTGTAAATGTCCACAGATGATACCATTTATCATGAGATATAGTGTAGCAGTAATATATTACAGCAAATTATTTCCAGTCTCTCTTTCTTTCCTTTACCTTCTCTTCAAAATCTCCTGGGCCGAAATGCCACTGACTTCAATGGGGGCAGAATGAAGTACAATATTTGGTTGTCTTGAGTAGTTGGAAAAAGTATTGCACCCTCATACACATACATGTTCAGTAAAGTGCTCCAGCCACTACTGTGGATTGAGTCCATTAAAAAGGTGTCAGTCACATGTTCAGGTTTTACTTTGAGTTCTTTGTTTCTGTGAATATGTATGTACGGATATGGTTGAGTGTGTTAAAAAAGGACTTGGGCAGTGTTCACAGAATTGTTAACTACATATAAAATATTGATAACACTAACTGTTGCTTTAGGGATTTATTACCCAAATTAGTGACTCTGCTTGGGCATTCTGAATCTGAAATTTCAGACTGGTTAAGAGCTGACAAATATTGCTTGCACATAAACCTCCAGGGTTATGAAATCTTATTAAACAGGAAAGCGTTAAACACAGTTACGCCATGAACTTAACTAAGATGTTTCTAGTAAGACTCTTGGGAGACAGGTCTGGGCATACCAGCAAGCCTGGAAACTTTAAATACTGAGTCATAGTCTGAGTGATTACCATTTTATTTGTATTGCTGGGCCTCTTCAGTCAACAGACACAAGTGCAGTGAGATCCTGGAACAAATACATTTATCAAGATCATGAGCAGACCTATAATTTTCCAAATCACATTCAGTTCAAAACGCACATACTGGAAAAGCTATACCGTATGTCGAGACACAAGACATCCACCAGGCTTCTCAGCACCCTGACAGCTTGGCTTTAGAAGCTTTCATAAATTCAAGTGAACACCTGTCAGCTTGCAGGTGTGATAGTCTGCTATTTTGTAACATGAACTATGATTCCCAGGTAGAGCAGTGCTGGCAGCTCTATCATCATTTAAGTGTAATCATGTGCATTTCTCTGTTTCATGACTAATGAAATCTATGTGATCACACTGAAAATCTGCACATCTTGGCAGGTCTGCTACTGGCATTCATCACATTAGGATTATTTTAGTTTGTCTAGAAAAAGTATGTTATTTTCCATTTGTTAACTCATGGGGAGTTATATCACAACTGAGAAAAATACATTCATTTATATGTTGATTATTCTTGTTTTCTCAGTCATAATTTCCAAGCACCATTTCCTCTCTTTCCTTTACCTTTCCACATACCTAAAATCAGAAACAATTGCAGCATTAATTATACTGTGTTTTCCTTAGCAGCAGGAAGAACAACTCAATAGACTTCTCAACTACAGTAAATCCCAGATCTGACAGTCTATTTCCCTTCAACAAAACAGAAAGACAGCACCATGACAGCACAGCCCACTTTTTAAAAAAAATTCTACTTTTGTCGGTGCAGCGGGGCAGTCACCCCGCTCCGGTTAGGAAGGGATTAAAAGCAGCCAGGGGAGGCTGGTTGGGGAAACAGCCACAGATGTGGCCACACCCAATTAGGGTCCAGCTAGCCCTGATAAAAGGGCAGGCTGAGGGAGTGAGAGAACATTCTTGCTCCAGCTAAGGAGCAGAGAGGACCAGGCTGCCTGGGAGAACAAGCAAGGTACCTGAGGCAGAGCAGGGCTGGGGAAAGGCAGGCCGAGTTGAGGAGCTCTGGCCTGGTGCGTCCCCAGACTGAGGCCTTGCTAAAGGCCAGAGGAGGTACTGAGGCTGCAGGGAGGCAGCTGGGGCTAGAAAGGCAGCAGGTCCAAACCCCCTTGCCGATGATGAGTGACCACTTCAGACTGAAGTTTTCCTCTAAGTGAAGGGGCTAGATGAGGACTGGCAGTGGGTCATTGAGGTGAGGTGGGCTTAAGGGATTGGGGTTCCCTGGGGAGGGGAGACCCAGAGTGTGGGGGCACTGCTGTGGGGCAGCATCCCAAGGTAAGGGGCACTAGGGTCCGGGAGGGATGTGGGGCTTATGTGCTATAAGAGGTGGAGATCAGGAGGAAGCAGGCACTGGTAGGAAGACACCGGCCAGCAGGAGGTGCTCTGAGGCTGGAACTGAACTAATTCCCAGACAGGAGGTGCCGCGGCGGTGAGTGCCCGCCATGCTACAGTCGGACACTCAAGTATTTCAGTACCAGTTTAGGCTCAGATAGTTTTGTCAAATGATTGTAACTCAGGCCATGTCTACACTACCACTTTTGTCAGTATCACTTGTGTTATACAGGGATGTAAAAAAATACCATCCTGAGCAACATAAGTTAAACTGACAGAAGCTCCGCTGTGGACAATGTTATGTCAGCGGGAGAGCTTCTCCTGCAAACATACCTACCGCTGCTCATGGAGGTGGTTTTATTATGTTGATGGGAGCGCTCTCTCCCATGGGCATAAACCGGCTATACGGGCTAGCTTACAGCAATGCAGCTGCATCTGTAGAGCTGTGCCGCTGTAAGCTCTCTAGTGTAGACATGGCCTAACTAACCCACAGTTGGGTCATCAGGAGTGTTGTGCTACATCAAGCTATTCTGGATACCTGTTACCATGTCACATGGACTATATACTTGAAAACAAGCACTAAAGCAGCTTCAGACAGTAGACCATATATGTTCTAAATCTCAGGCCTGGTGGGTTCCCATAAAAGTGACACGTCTCACAATAAATACTTTACTAGATCTAGCAGAATGTCATTAAAATTAGATGACAACCCTGTATATAGTAGACAACATCCTCAGGTGATGTAAATCAAAATAGCTCCATTGATTGCATTTCCCAGTCATTCCTAACTTGATGTCCCAAAAGGTAGTCCAATAGTAGGGTCCGGAATAAACTTTCTTTAAAGGGCTTCTAAGGCCTAATATCTGAGATGTTATTTCAGTTTATTCGCTCAGGTGTGAACCTTGCAGCCATTACCCATACCTTTGTCACCTTGTGATTAGAGTACTGCACTGTGCTCTTCATGGAGCTACACTTTACAGTTAAATCTGAAATTTCACCTGTTGCAAAAATCTGACTGCCCAATCATCTCACTCGCACAAGGCAATGGTGCCAGTTAGTATACGGGTGGAGTTTAAAGGCCTATTTTGAGCTACTAAGCCCTAAACAGTTGGGGCCCTGGTTCCATTAAAAAAAAATGCCTCTTTCCTTGTGGTATCATGGCACTCATAATAGTCAACAAAAGCACTTTAACAAGTGCTCCTTTCATATCAAAAGATGGGCTGATGCCCAGGCATTCTCCAATAGGGGTCCCAAGCCCTGGAATTTTCTTTCCTCTTTGATCCAAAAGAGCTTGAATTTTTTGACCTTCAGGCCATGCTGCAAGGTTCATTTTCTTTCATTGGCTCCAAGGGCAGAGATGGATGAGGGTTCTGTGACAGCTGATTGGAAGCATCATTTCTTAGATGTTTTGTGGCTGAAATTTAACTTTTTTTTCAGTACCTAAAATCCTTGGAAGGCAAAAAAGTCTTGTGTCATATAGGTCTTGTTCTGACTCTGCTTCCAAAGCAAAATTCTGTTGCCCCACTGGAATCCCTCATTGTTGTTTCCTAGCTGGCTTAGTCTTACAGTTCTCTAGGCTCATTCAGAACTTTAACAGCTCTGACTGGCTCCTGTTCTGGGAGCCATGTGAATTTCCTTTCGGGTTAGGGGTGTGATTTTTTTGTCAGCATTGTGGTAGCTTTATTTGCCATCACCAGCTAATGTGCACTTCTTAGCTCATAGTCGCAGACCAAGACTTGCAGCCAAATAACTGTCAGTGGTTGAGATGGGAGCTCACAAGCTTTGGTAGGCTTGTTCTTCCATAGACTTACAGCTGGGAGCTCTCTCAAGCAGTTGATTGAAACTCTAATTTTTATTTCCTCCTGTCATTACGTCACTATGTGAAAGGAATAGTCACTTCTTCCCTAGCCTAGTGATGTGTGAGTATACTGATTAAAAACAAGAGAAATGTGACATTCTGTTCAAAGGTTGTACTTATTAGCTGCTGAAGGGAAAACCACTAGTGCTTACAGTGCATGAGGATCTATGTGGCCCATGTGATCAAATACCTGCCCAATACAAATGTGTGTACAGTTGGCAACTTGTATAACCTTGAAGCAGAAAGATTTTATTTTAACCAACATTGCAAGATCTGTGCCAGGCAAAGATTGAAAGCAAGCACTGAACCTATAAATAGGACATTGCAGCAGTGTTCAATGGTTGGGTAGCTTAAACAGAAAATAAATAGCCCAGCCAATGGAATTCAGCTGCTTCACATATCTGGTACTCTGTTTCTGGGAGACTGTCCTGACTGCTCCTGGTCAAGTTTTTGTTGCTGCTTGCTTGCTTGCTTCCCCTGGACGTCCTGAATTTTGTTGTGTGTATGTTGAATTTCACATTATAACCTGATATTTTACAGTTTGCAAGTTAAAATGATCCCATCTTCATTTAATTCTGCTGTGTTTGTAGCTTGCACAAACAAATTTAGCCATCTGCTGGTTGCAGATCAAATCAAATGCTTCACTTAAGATGTTATCATCAATATTAATGTACCTAATCTTTAATACTGGTTTGTGCGTAATTCTAAATAAATAAGTAAGTTGTTGTAGCTTGTATTTGATCTATAGAAAATTCAGTGGTGGTTTATTTAAATATAAGAGCCAGTAAGTTCTTGTAGGACTGTAATGTGGAAAGAGAAGCACTAGAAACCCTTCATTACACTAATGCATTTTATAAATGTACATTTTAACCTGTTACAAAATTAATTCATAGAGGCAGTTGATAATGGCTTTCACTTCCATGAGAGAACAAGAGATGCAGCTTTAATAAACTGATTGTTAAATGACAGTCTAAACCTTTGGTTATGTTAATACATGGTGATCATGGGAAGCCACACTATTCAGTTATGTTAGGAAAAAATATATCAGATCTGTTAAAATAGAATACAAAATTGCTTGTATTCAATTATGTCTGTCACTCAGCTGCTACTTTACATTTTGATATACACAAAAGAAAATATGAGCGATTGTAAATGTGGCTACAAACACAAGACAGAGCATAGCTTTTAATGAACGCCACCAATTATTACAGTTTAAAGACCAAATGAAATCTAGAAAGTGATACATTATTTGAGTCACAATCTGCTTAAAAATAACCTTGTGATGGGGTGTATAAACCCCACCCAAGTTAACCAAGGGTTAGCAGGAGACTGAGCCTAATTAGGCCACTGGATTGCACCTGGAGAAAGTGTAAAGCAAAACTGAGGTTCAAACCCCAATTGGGAGGAGCTGGGTCTTCATAAATGCAGAAGCATTGGGCAGTGAGAAGTTAAGGCCAAGAAGAGAAGTATCTGAGTGTTTCCTCTCTTGGGCTAAAGGCAGAGAGAAGCCTGGGAGGTCTAGCATCAGAAGCAGAGAGTCCTGAGCCAGCAGGAAGCCTGGGCTGCAGGTGTGTGGAGGTGGGGAGTGAAGTCTAGGGCCAGAGGCAGGTTGTCCTGAGCCAGGAGGAAGATGGAGTGTCATAAATATAAAGGGAAGGGTAAACCCCTTTGAAATCCCTCCTGGCCAGGGGAAAGCTCCTCTCACCTGTAAAGGGTTAAGAAGCTAAAGGTAACCTCGCTGGCACCTGACCAAAATGACCAATGAGGAGACAAGATACTTTCAAAAGCTGGGAGGAGGGAGAGAAACAAAGGGTCTGTGTGTCTGTCTATATGCTGGGTTTCTGCCGGGGATAGACCAAAAATGGAGTCTTAGAACTTTTAGTAAGTAATCTAGCTAGGTACGTGTTAGATTATGATTTCTTTAAATGGCTGAGAAAAGAACTGTGCTGAATAGAATAACTATTTCTGTCTGTGTATCTTTTTTGTAACTTAAGGTTTTGCCTAGAGGGGTTCTCTATGTTTTTGAATCTAATTACCCTGTAAGGTATCTACCATCCTGATTTTACAGGGGGGATTTCTTTATTTCTATTTACTTCTATTTTTATTAAAAGTCTTCTTGTAAGAAAACTGAATGCTTTTTCATTGTTCTCAGATCCAAGGGTTTGGGTCTGTGGTCACCTATGCAAATTGGTGAGACTTTTTATCCAACATTTCCCAGGAAAGGGGGGGTGCAAGTGTTGGGAGGATTGTTCATTGTTCTTAAGATCCAAGGGTCTGGGTCTGTAGTCACCTAGGCAAATTGGTGAGGCTTTTTACCAAACCTTGTCCAGGAAGTGGGGTGCAAGGTTTTGGGAAGTATTTTGGGGGGAAGGACGCATCCAAACAGCTCTTCCCCAGTAACCAGTATTAGTCTGGTGGTGGTAGCGGCCAATCCAAGGACAAAGGGTGGAATATTTTGTACCTTGGGGAAGTTTTGACCTAAGCTGGTAAAGATAATCTTAGGAGGTTTTTCATGCAGGTCCCCACATCTGTACCCTAGAGTTCAGCGTGGGGGAGGAACCTTGACAGAGGCAGTAGCAGAGCTAATAGGAAGGCACAGGGAGGTGTCTCTCCCCCATCTACAGCAGGCTTTAGGTATATGTGTGCCACCTCAACAATTTTGACACAGGGCTGGAGAGTGTGTCCCCTCCACGCTTACCTGGATGGGCCCGGCTACCCTCTCTGGGTGTTGCCACATGGCACATGAGGTCATGTGGTGCTGCACACTTGTAATCCACTCATTCAGATTTGGCCCAGTTGATGGAGGGGCGGCCAGGCCAAACCTGAATCGCCCTGAGATCCTTTGCACCAGGTTGCAACTCATGGAATGGAGAGCCCGGGCTCAGTCCCATTGGATGGGAGCTGCTACTGCTGGGTGAGAAGGAAGAACTCTGCAGTCTCACTCTGAGTACTAGAAAGTGAAGAGGATCACAGTGCTCCTTTCTGGTCTGGAAATCTATCACAAGAGGCAGGCCACTACAGGACCAGGGCAACTGTCAACAGATGGGGCTAGACAGGAAATAACTGCTATGCCACACCCAGCGAAAAGGGGGCACACCAACTGTGCATCCACCCTGCTACAAACCTACAATCAAAGTTTACGTGTTTATACTAAAATGTTTTTGTAGCATTAATTGAAGTCAAACAATTAGCATAGTACCACAAGAATATTACTCATTACCTTGGGATGCTGCCCCACTAATCCCATTTCAAAAATGGAGATATTACCTGTCTACCTTGGCAAGTGCTACAAAGATCATGTTTGCAATACCCTTTAAAGATTTATATTAACCCACTAGGTAAGTGATAAGTAGTATTATTCATAGGACTTATCTTAACCTTTATTTTAAAATATGCACTTTCTGCCCTTTAGACGTTAATCACCAAGAATTTCATAAATTCCCCTTCTCCAAATGCCTTTACATTTTCAGATTGTGTCAGTAATTTGGTTTATCACATCAAATTTGAGGCTGTTCCCAGGAACATAAAGACTTAAGAGATGAGACTACTATGTGTCATGTGCTTGAATCTGAAATCACCTAGGAGGAGGTGTGACAAGTTATAACAAATGTGTCCAATTTTAATCTTACCTGGTGTGCCAGTTTTTATGATTCATGTGTTATCAAATAGACTTACCCAGAAACTTGCTATACAAAGAAGCTGAAAGTGTGAGCTTTTCATTTAAATTCTACTGGATTTTTAACAATACAAAAAGACAATTAACTAAAATTTATGCAAGATATTTTGTCATCCCTGGTTGGTCAGGGTGTGCTGATTGAAAGGCATCAGATATTGGTATAAACTAGAGAATGAATTATTAGAAAGGATGTATCATAATCATATGTTACTGTGGCTCTATCAGGAAAGAGGGAAGTTGTACTCTTGGGTATTGTCCCTGACTTCAAAGGACAGGAAGATTTAACTACTGGTATGGATTATAAATTGGTGACCAATTTACATCAGAAGCAAGGATATCTATGCACTCAAATAGTTTGCTCGGCACACTTCACATTCTTGCTGTATGTCACACTCACAGGTCCGACAGGGAAAGACAGAAAGACAGCTTTGGGCTGTGGGAGAGCTAAGGCTTTTCTGTCATGTCACAGATCGGATAAAAATCTACACATATTCTGTAATTTAAAGGCAGGGATATTTTAGAAGAGTGTTCCCTTGTCTGCTTTTCAGGCATTTGCTATATAACATTGTTTCCTGTCTTCCTGCCCTTCTGCAAACTACCAGTAAAGACTTTTGTTCAATCTGAACTGAATTGGGTTTTGAGTTTTGTATCTGAGGACATTATTAACTAGAGAGAATCTGATCTCTAGTCTGTCCAGGAAGACAAAGCAAAGCAAATGCGAGAGTCTGTGTGAATCAAAAGCAAGGAGAACATTGTGGTTGTCTCTCCAGAGCAGTGCAGCACTAGTGTGTATCCAAAAGTGTCAAATGGCCTAGGAGTGCCAAGCTTCATCCAAAATAGCTACTTAAAAAATCGCCTTAAAATCACACCATTATTTAACTGATAACCAGTGGAATAATTTCAGGTCTGGTGTAATACATGCAAACTTTGTTTTTCCTCCAGTCCCTACAACAGGACTTTACACTTGCCTATTATATGGAAAACTTAATTAAACAAACAGGCATTATTATGTTACAATAGACAAAATTAGCAACAATAAAGCTATAAATAACCATTTATCGGATCAGAACGCAATAAAAGGAACAAAACCCAGCTATGTGCCTTAAAATATACTGGAGGACATTTTCTAGAGGAATTATATGCTTTTCCAAGGACAAACCATGACCTCCAGACTCCCTACCGAAGAGACACAGCAATCTGATTTCCATCAAAGGGAATTGCAGACATATCTAATGGCTTTAAACAATATTTGGATGCAAGAAGCGATATCTCAGTCTTTTCTGAATTAAGTTTGTGTGTATTGACTGACATTCAAGATTTGATGTCCGACAAGTTGACAGCGCTGAAACTGCACTCTGCTGAAATG
Source organism: Caretta caretta (assembly GCF_965140235.1). Classification (NCBI taxonomy): domain Eukaryota; kingdom Metazoa; phylum Chordata; order Testudines; family Cheloniidae; genus Caretta; species Caretta caretta. The sequence goes on along the minus strand of NC_134216.1, from coordinate 46,487,269 downwards.
GAAACACAGATTTGAGTATCATACTAATAACAGTGATACCTTAAAAAAGAGATGCTTAATAATGTTACCCACTGCCAACACACTGATGCTAAATAGAATGGGATCAAAGACCAAGCCCTGGGTCATAGCCAATTGTACAGCTGTTCGGTTAGAGGTGATAATGCCTGCAGTTATAAATTGAGGTCTTTGCGAATTGGAAGATGTAAATCAGTGAAGTACTTCTCTCTTTGGTTGTCATGTGTTCCAAAGAGTCTAGTGGTGGCTCTTGTGAGCAATAGAATGAAAGGCTAAAAGCTGATCTAGTATTAAGAAGGTGGCAGGGCCCTTAGAATCACTTTGATCGAAGTCACTACCATAATCCACACCTTTGTCACCCCTATATCGGACTACTACAGTGTATTCTGCATGGGGCTACAGCTTAAATCCATTCAGAAGCTGAAGTTTGTGTAGAGCAGAGTGGCCCACTTATTAAGTAGAGTATCTGTCTATGAACTCAAGTGCTTCATGAATTGGATTGGCTGCCTTTTGGCTTCAGGATGGACTTGAAGGGGTCAGTTTTGACTTATAAAGTCTAAATGGATTTGGACCTGCCTATTGGAGAGAGGGCCTCTCTCTTTGAGTGATGTGGCCACACATGTGATCAATAAGGGCACCTGAGCTGGAGCTCCCTTTGTGTATGAGAAGGATCTGCTAGCAGAGGATTGTCCATCAGGATCCCTTGACTTTGGAATTCACTCACTGCCCCGCTTCAACAGCTCTGGTCCAAAATAGAATCTGTTGCCATTCCAGGTATATTGCAAGGCTCATCTTTTTGGGCAGGTGTTTAGGGACTGCAGAGATGTGTGGGATGGAGAGGGTTCTTAAGGAACTGGGGGGAGCTAAGATATGATGCTGTTTAGCTATTGTTTCCAAGAATTAAAGTCTGCATTTGTAGTGATTTTTGTCAGGGTGCCTATACTTTAGGATAGCTGTCTGACAGGTTCGGTCACAGAGACCCCCTTTGAGGCCGTCACCCGACGTGCTAGAATTACCTCTGATCCCGTTTTCCACTGCCAGCTTCGGACTCCAGAACCCTGCCTAGTTGAGCCAGACACACTAGTCTGCTGCAAGACAGACCCAGGTCTGGTCTATGCCCACAAAGCTGCAGACTTTAACCCAAAACTGGTCAGTAAGTCTCCTATCTCCAGCACCCAGACATCCAGCTCCCAATGGGATCCAAACCCCACATAAATCTATTTTACTCTGTATAAAGCTTATAAAGGGTAAACTCATAAATTGTCTGCCCTCTATAACACTGATAGAGAGATGTGCACAGCTGTTTGCTCCCCCAGGTATTAATCACGTATTCTGGGTTAATTAATAAACAAAAGTGAATGTATTAAGTATAAAAAGTGTTTTCAAGTAATAACAGATAGAACAAAGCAAATTACCAAGCAAAATAAAACAAACCCCCAAATCTAAGCTGAATACATTTAAGAAACTGAATACAGGTAAATCTCACCCTCAGACATGTTCCAATAAGCTTCTTTCACAGACTAGACTTCTTCTTAGTCTGGGCTCAATCAGTTCCCCTGGTACAGTTCTTGTTAGTTCCAACTCAGGTGGTAACTAGGGAATTTCTCATGACTGGTAGCCCCCTTTGTTCTGTTCCACCCCCTTTTATATCTTTGGCACAAGGTGGGAATCCTTTGTGTCTCTCTGGGTTCCCACCCTTCCTTCTAAATGGAAAAGCACCAGGTTTAAGATGGATTCCAGTATCATGTGACATGTTCACATGTCTTGTGAGACTTAATTATCCACTGGCTGGCACACACGTATACAGGAAGGCTTACAAGTAAGAGCCATTTACCACCAATTGTCCTAGTTAATGGAAGTGATCAAGATTTCAAGGCACCATTAATGGCCCACACTTTGCATAGTTCAATAGGACTTCAGAGTAATACTTTAATTCTAGCTTCAGGTACAAGAATGATACATTCATACAAATAGGGTGAACACACTCAGTAGATTATAAGCTTTATAGTGATACCTTACAAGAGACCCTTTGCATAAAGCATGTTCCAGTTACATTATATTTACACTCATAGTATATTTCCATAAACACATGGTGTGCAATGTCACAAGCTGTCTGTCTGGTTTATTTGCATTTGAAATATACAATCTATCATCAAAATGAACCTTGTCTTTAAAATCTTGGACCAAAAATGATCAAGCCTAGAGTTAGGCTCCTAAATAAAACAGGCTTGATTTACAGAGTTGCTGAAAACCTACAGCTCCCATTGACTTCAATTGGTGTTGCAGGTACTCAGGATCTCTATATAAAAGGAGCCTGATTTTCAGGAGCTTAACTACCAGGTTTGAAAATGTTGATCTAAATGTCATGAGCACAACTAAATAACAAAGGAGATTTGTCACAAAGAGGCTTATCAGTCCTTTCACTGAGGAGGAGAAACACATTTTCCAAAGTACACTTGACAAATTTTGGATATGTAGTAAAACATTTTATATACTTACAACTACTGAATATGTTGCATATTCTATTTCTCTCTGTAGCAGAAGCCAATGAAAATCAATATTTGCCAACCATTCTCACATAATTAACCCAAATATTTCTTATTTTAACAATGAGGTGACTGTTGACAACTGTTGACTTTCTAATAGTGACTACTAGAGTAACTCATAAGGTGCCGGTCACAGTAGAAATTAAGCACTAGGGCTATGGCTCCATGGACTATATTGTTCAGTCTCCCAGTTCTACAGTAGGGAACACAGTCCTCCAAAATGTGGGTCTTGGATGGGTTGTGTACCGTACACAGGCTCTGAACGGGTTAATGTGGGCCTGAGAGGCCACTAAGGGTACTGGGCTGAACCTGGAAAGTGGGCCAGACCTAACTAGAGATGCAGCCCAGCTTGGGAGGAGCTGGGTGGTGACTATAAAGGCAGGAAGTCTGAAGCAGAAGGGGGCTGCAGGGAGGAAAGAAAAGGAACTCTGCAATCACTCTCTGGGATTAGACAAAGGAGAAACTAAGAGGAAGCCTAGGGGGAGAGTAAGCCCTGGGATCCTTGCCTGAGTACAGAAGGCTGGTAAGTGACCAGGGGAGAAACAAAGCAACCACTGAGGTAGAGCAACGTCTGGTGTGCCGCTCTGAAAGAAAGGCAGGAGCTGGACTTCCTAGGAGAGTGCCTTGGGAGATATTCAGCTGAGGAACAGAGCAGGGGAAACAGAGCAGAAAGGAGGAATGAAAGGTCATGCCTAAGGAGGGAAGACATTGGTACTCTTAGCTTGTTGGGGTATTTCTGGGGAGAGCCCTGTTAGTCCAGGCCCTGAAAGAAGGGTGAACATAGAGAGATTGTGAGGAGACGACCTGAGAAAGAAGCTATGGTTGGTGGAAGGCCAGGGAGGTTGCAGAGATGGGTTTGAACAGACAGACCTTGCCTGCTCACTGCAGGATCCCTGGGCTGGAATCCAGTGTAGAGGGCAGGCCTGGGTTCCACTAACAGCCACCAGAAGGGCTTTCCACCACCATCTGATTTAAGGTAATAAGGACACCGCAGAGCCCCAAGAGAAGTGTCTGAGGATCATGGGGTCCGGAGTTGGGGCTGAAGAACTTTTTCTAAGGACACTTGGACATTTATTTGTTGTCCTCTGTTAACCAGGAAGGGTTGGAACTAAACTGTGGCCTGGCCACAGTCACATGAAAAGGTGGACTATCACAGGCCTGGAGCAACCATCAGCAGGGGGCGCTAGACAAGAGAGGGCAGCTACACCATGCCCAGCCACAAGGAGGCACTCCTGTGATGAGTCCACTCTGCACAGGGAACCTTTAAACATGGAAACACTTTCCTTTACTTTTTTGCCTTATCCCCTTTCTTCCCTTTGTAGCAAACAGAAATTGGTGACTGACCCCTGATCTTCTCTTGTTTGCACCTGCAAGAGAATATAAACTACTATTTTAAATGCTTTCATGTATAGAAATCTCCTCCAACCATATTTATTTAGGGCATTCAGTATCTAATATTAAATCTGTTCTTTTAATAAAAGAAACTCTGAAGATTATCTGTAATACATATGGGAAGCCTTAAGTCTTTGTGGCATTGTATCAAAGGTGTCAGTGAAATCATAAGGAATGTAAGTGGTCACAACGAAAAATCATAAATTCAAAGAAAAGATAGCTATTGAAAAGACGTGTCTCCAAAAGAAATGCAGATCACAGAGAGAAACTGGAGAAGTGCAAGGTCATGAAAAATCTTCCAGATTATGTCATAGAATTGAAAACAAGATAGTGGAGGCAGAGAATGCAGCTAGTTTAGTAGTTACCAGAATGAAACCAATAGAAAAAGCACAGAATATCTCACACAGAATGGGAAAGAGTGAAACCTAGTGTTCTATGTGCTGTAGGAAAAGGTAAACAGATTCTTTCTAAGTGGATCACACATTTTTTTAACCAATGCAGCCATCTAGGAAGAAGTGAGTGGAGATTATTGCTACCTGAACCCGTTAGGCAAAAATGGCATGTAAAGTACGATCAGTCTATTCACAATCTCAGTTAAAGAAGGCGTATGCCATACCTGACTCAAAATGGGATACACAAGGCCTGCCCCAGCTATCAGAAGGAGCCTCTGCTGTTAAAGAAGTTTAATGCTGCCATCCTGGTTAGACCTACTGAATCTATCATCCGTGAAACCATTCAGCATCCCCTGAATCTGTTTTCTTTTATATTTCTGCTTTGGGTTGTTTTTTTTGTTTGTTTGTTTTTTAAACAAAAAGAAACAAATCTTGACATAGATCCTTACTGGCCCAAGCAACATCTATCCAACATGGTCACACTGGCTTTAATGTGCAACAGTTTGAGCCTTATTTATCATTATCACCTGCTCTGCTCAGCCTACTGCAGGACAAAGGCTTCTCTCTCCATCCTGCTCTCACCACTCCAGACCTTACATAGGAGTAAGTACCCAGCCTCCTGGTGCATTAACATATTCATTAAGTTCCCTCCACACAAAAAATCTCAACGGAGTTAATGTTTTGTAAACTTTGTGTCAGTTCAGCATATATTCTTTACTATAGCATGAGGATTCCATTTTCTGTATGCCCCAGATGATGCAAAGGAGAGACAATTTATCCATATTATGTTTATTTTTGTTGCTTGGGAAATCTTCAAAGCACCTAAAATCCCGCAGTTTCTGCTCCTTTTAGTCACACACAAAGACCCTGTGTTACACTGATTTTCCCTCTGGGCTAAATGTGTTTTTCTCCAGAGCAGTGGTTCTCACCTAGGGATACCTGTACCCCTGGGGGTACACAGAGGTTTTCCAGGGGGTACATCAACTCATCTAGATATTTGCCTAGTTTTATAACACACTAACTAAAAGCACTAACAAAGTCAGTACAAACTAAAATTTCCATCAGACAATGAGTTGTTTATACTGCTCTATATACTATACAGTATATACTATGTACAATATTTATATTTATGAGAAAGTAAGCAATTTTTCAGTAATAGTGTACTGTGACACTTTTGTATTTTTATATCTGATTTTGTAAGCAAGCAGTTTTTAAGTGAGGTGAAACTTGGCGGTACGCAAGACATATCAGACTCCGGAAAGGGGTACAGTAGTCTGGAAAGATTGAGAGCCACTGCTCCAGAGCAATGGAAGGTCACCCCTTCAGTTAGCCATCAAGGCACTAAGCTTGGGATTCAGATTTAGACACCTCACTCCCATGCATCACATAGTACTCTTAATAAAGTGCAGAGCCACAGATATTAATTACATTATAAGAATTTGTATATCCCCTTTCCTTCTGACACACTGTTCACTCAAACACTTGCAAGGTGGACTTATTTTCTGCTTCACCCTGACCAACCTGTTCTGCAAAAATGGTTAGTTAACACACTAACTAAAAGCACTAACAAAGTCAGTACAAACTAAAATTTCCATCAGACAATGAGTTGTTTATACTGCTCTATATACTATACAGTATATACTATGTACAATATTTATATTTATGAGAAAGTAAGCAATTTTTCAGTAATAGTGTACTGTGACACTTTTGTATTTTTATATCTGATTTTGTAAGCAAGCAGTTTTTAAGTGAGGTGAAACTTGGCGGTACGCAAGACATATCAGACTCCGGAAAGGGGTACAGTAGTCTGGAAAGATTGAGAGCCACTGCTCCAGAGCAATGGAAGGTCACCCCTTCAGTTAGCCATCAAGGCACTAAGCTTGGGATTCAGATTTAGACACCTCACTCCCATGCATCACATAGTACTCTTAATAAAGTGCAGAGCCACAGATATTAATTACATTATAAGAATTTGTATATCCCCTTTCCTTCTGACACACTGTTCACTCAAACACTTGCAAGGTGGACTTATTTTCTGCTTCACCCTGACCAACCTGTTCTGCAAAAATGGTCTCTCTTTGTAGAATGCATAAAAGAGTTCGATTTTCAAATCTCCACTGCACAAAGGAAATTTACTGTCTGCTGCTTTACATAATACTTCAGGGTATGTCCCAATGGCACGAGTGATTAATTACATGCATGGAAGTTTCATAATAGCCAATAATATCCAAGGTTGGTAATAAACCATTGAGCTCTCCTAAAGCAAATATGCTAGTGAAATGAGAAATCTTTGGGAAATAACAATGTACCCTAGCAGACATCTGGTTGATGAAAGATGTTCTGGAAATCTGAGGTAGTGCTGAAAGCAAGATGCACTGTAGCCTATAATGTAAAGGTATTGGACTCAGTGGGGTCTGAGATAGGAAGCAGGCACATACTCATATTCTACTTGCCAAGCACTGTATGTAGAAATCCTAGCTTATTTTAAAAGTATTTCACTAAGATCAGTAACCATGGTGGGGAGAAATGCCCTTTAATATGTTGTGTCATTTCTTGTGATAGCTTTCTGCAAAGCATATCTGCTCAACCTGGGGGGTGGGGGAGAGGTGGTCACGCATTATTTTGTTTGGGGTCATATTCAGGGGAGAGGGAAGGGTTTGAGAACTAAGCACTAGAGGTTGAAAAGCTGCTGTCACATACCTGAAACAGTGAGTGTTTCATCATTTTATGTACCAGTGTCTGTATCACAAGGTTTACACTGCTGTATGCATCATCACCATTACACTCAACGGAGTCTGACAGACTCATTGCTCTGACTCCCCACTCTCCACTGAAAAATGTAAATTGAAGGAACAGGAGTCCTAATGCTTTATTTTTTAACAGTAGGCAAAATGTCATCTCAGCCTGGAAGAGAATGAGAACTTCTGCTCTTGAACATACTGAATATTCCATCTGGCAGAACAAAAATTTGTGGCAAGTCATGCAGGAGGCTCAATAGCAGAAGAGACCCCAAGAGACCGCAAGCAAGCAATCTTGTAGTCAAAACTGATTGTTTTTCAAGTCTAGTCCAAGCTTAGTATACTCTTTGTACAGAATAATTCTTTCAAATGTCTTAAGCTCTCATAAATTAACTTTTGTGTAGCAGAGAATCTCAACTGAGAAGTCGTTTTGTTTACAAAAAGCTCACAAAGAAACCATTTGTGGTGCATCCTTCAGGAAAGTGTAAGGGAACCACATATTCCAGCAAAAATAAAACACAGGAAATCCTCTCATTTCTGATGAGTTGCAGCAGGAGGAAGGTTAAACAGTGTATTGTGGGTATGAACGTAATGTTCCTGAAAATACTGAAGAGTGGAAACCTCTGGATATCCATGGAGAAGATGCTGCCTGTACTGCATCTTTTGTGGTTGTGCAAGTTTTCCTCGAGGCACCACTCTCTTGTTCTGGAGGGACCACTCCTACCCAGAGGGTCATCCAAGGCCATCAGTTTAAACATTGAAGCTTCACTTGTGAACTCAAAATGTGCTTGCATCTTATATTAGCACACATAGTGCTGTTACACACATCTGATATTTGCACACACAGATGTTTTTTTCTATGACTTAGTATATTAGTTGCAATAACTGCATGTGCAAATATAGGCTGGCAATGGCACGCACTTTTTTGTGTTTATCTTTTAAAATAAAATCTTGCCTCCGGTCTTCCTGCCCATTCGGACCTTAGACTTTCTTCGGAAGCCAGCTGGTTATTTTCTGTGGTGGTGTTTGCAGTTTTGGTTATGTGGACACGTCTCATCTGAGACCATTAAGAACCACCAGCTGATAACTTTTGAATGCTACAAACCTGGGTTAGATCTTCTGAACTGGCCAGCTGTAGGCAAAAATTTCCATATTCCATTAACAGTCTCTTCAAATAGCCAGCCCTTGAAATGATACTCTTATATGTATGTTAATTTTATAATTGTTTTCTGTAAAACAATGTGTTTACTTTAGAATCTTGATTTTTCTCTTATTCCCACACAACTGTTCTCAATATATTACTTCAGAAGGAAGCATATAAAGGCATCTCAGGAATTTGTCACTGTATTTGTCATAGCTCCTTACAAAGAATTCTGCTGTCATTTGGTAGGATAGAGACCTTGCTGATCAACCCATTGACACCATATTTTATTCAGTGACAATGGGAAACAATATGGCCAGACTTGAACACAATGTCAGTGATTTTCACAAGACAGTATTTATTCTTTTTTTAAAGACTGTTACGGTGTCAGTATTTAGAAGGTGAATTTGTGTATAAAAATGAAAGCCAGACATGACACGAATGCCTAGCTAAATATTGCCAACTGCTGCTTAAGGACTGAATTGTAGAATTGTAGCACACTCACGCACACGAATAGAAATGTCTGTCAGGAATCCTTTACTGTGCTTACTAGAGAGCTGTAATGCATGTTTTAAATAGTGATTTTTTTATCACTGCTTTATCTTATATTTGTATGCCTCCGCTTACAGGAAAAGGGGACACAGCTCTACTGGACATCTTCAGTGAGACCCTAGTGTCCATTCAGGTACCCATCTGCAACCCTTTCGACAATGGTAATTTGTAAATATTGAGCACGCTCTCCCAGGATAGAACGTTAAGATCATGTGGAGTTTGGGTCCCTTGAATGCCTAGAACTATAGTTGTTACATAAAAACATTACTTTTAATGAGGACTTGTGAGATATTGGCTAGCCCAGTATTTGTCAGACTTTTTTCATATTGTGGCTCACTTTTGACAGAGATCATCTTGTAGATTCCTTATTACCCAGCCCTGCTCACAAACCCTTTCTATACTATCTACAGTGCTTGGATACATGGAGAAGTAATCTTCGGGTGGTTCTAGGATGACAAGATGCAAATAAGCCTGTTTTAAAATTCTGGGTGCAGTTGCTCAGTAATGTATCATTCTGCATCTTTGTTTCTTCTCCCAGGGTGTAGGGCTGTCTACAGCACTCACTGTTCTAATCTCTTCAGGTCACTTTACAGTTTGGTTTTGTCCACTTGTGTTTACCACTTTTCCTGACGTGGTGTAAGCTGTACTTTCCAGAATGGCAGTGAAAGTCCATGATGCTGTCCATGAATAAAACTGCAGATAAACTGTGGATTTTCCCTCATCCACCACCTTTCAAAACATGCTCCCCCCCCCCCACAAAAAAAAGATGTTTCCAGTTCTGATATCTGCCCCATGTCCTCCAAGTCTAAACTCCTTTAATGTTTGCATGCTTGTCCCCAGATTGTTCATTTACAAAGTTTGCCTTCAACCTGGCAGTGCTACTATATGAAGTGTTATAGATGCCACCAGTAAACATAATTTTATTCAGAGAATAAAAAGATAGTTTAGGGGAGAATTAAAGAGGAGGACATTTTTTTTAAATATACTGTAAAATAAACATTCTGATTACTACTTTGTTTGGTATGTTTTATTGAACAGCACTTTGGAACAACTCAATACTTGTGATTGCCTGATAATTTAATATCTCTGTCTGACAAGTAAACACCTGTACTGTATGCTGTACACTTTGAGATTTTACAAAACAGAAATATTGGGAAATGAAACTGAACGAATGAAATCTCAGAACCACTCAGAAGAGTGATCATATCTCTCTGTAAGCCCCAGAGGATACAAGTCCTAATGTAAACAGATTCTCATCTGTCTACATGGTAAAGTCATGTGGTTCTGGAGCAGAAGATTCCTAGGACTAACCCTGTTTACAGCTGCAAAGTCCATGCAGTCCCAGTGTACCGAGTACTGGAGCTGATAACCAAGTCACTGAATTGTTACATAGTGATAAGAAACAAGATACCTTCAGAGGCTCCCATGAGTATCTGGCATAAGGAATTGATTTACCATGATGTAAATTTATGTAATTCTTGTTTGTATGACCAAGAACAGATTCATTCCTAATCCTTCCCTTGAATGTTATTAACTTCTTGAGAACCACTGAATGTACAGTGTGGATGAGGAAATTAGATATCCCATTGCAATATAATGCATTATCCAAATACACATAACGGGGTACGCTAGCCCTACAAGCCTGAAAAGGCTAATTGAGCTCAAAAAGGAGACATTCTTGGAGCATGGGAATTGTAGGCCTGGTTCCAAGCCATGCTGGGAAAGGGAACAGGACAAAAAGGAACTTCCTTTTCCTAGTGTGAGAGAGACCAGGGAGGAAGCAAGAGCTGTTGTGGTTCTCACTGCTGAGATATCCTAGAAAGGTACAGGCTGTGTTAGAGGATGAGGGAACTCCTGGAAAGAAGTAGGCTATTGGCCCCTCTCTGGAGAGGAAGCACCGGGAAAAGTAAAGATCTCTGGGTGTCTCCATCTTTGGCTGGGAGAAAACCTAAGAGGGGCAAGAAGAATATAGGAGACAGCCTGTAAGAAGAAGGCTTGAGCGGAGGTCTTGGTGATGTTAAAAGGTCACACGATGAGGTGTAGGAGGTTGGCAACAGGAAGGCTTCCTGGAGTGTCTGGGGTGAAGTGAAGTGGGAAAATTTGATGGATCAGAGGGCTGCTTCACCATTAGTGTCCCAGAGCTGGACCTCCACCGAAGACGAAGGGTATGAGTTCTCCTAAACCTCAAAGGGACTGTCAAATGAGGTGTTGCTGTCATGCCCTGGAAGAAGGAAGAATACTGAGAGAGCCTCAAGGGAGGGCAGAGCCCCTAACAGTAGCTGGGGAAAGGTGAACAAAACCTTTCATTTCTCAGCACCTAGGAGGGAAGGCCTCACAAACTGAACATGAGGGAGGTGGGAAGGGTTGATACAGACCTTCAGAGAGGTCCAGTGGCCCAGACATGGAGAGGAGCAGGATAGTTATTGCAACTACTTGTTTGTTTTAGATTTTCATTACCCCAAAAGGGGTTGAAACTACTGTACCAGAGGGGAAACCTCAGGTAGCAGCCGCATCTGAAGGCAACAGGTAAGCAAACTTCCTCACACTCTGTAATATCCCCATGCTCTGAAATAGACACTAAGAATGTGCAGTAGAATAATTTTCTAGTGAAGTCTTTTTCTTTTATTTTTTCCAAAGAATTTCAGTATCAGCAGAGATCCCTATAGGCTGACTTTGAATTCACAGACTTCAATTCACTGAAACAATTTGGGACTTTTAGGCTATTTAAACAACTGTCTATTTATTACATATCCTCAATTGCTGTAATATCTGAAAGCTTCCCAAGCACTTAAAATTTGACATAACTATTTATGTCCTCCTTCCCAGACAGGACAAATAGACTGTATCATTTGTAGGTTTTGTTAACCTGTTCTTGTTTGCTCGGGTCTTATGTGTGTGTTTTGTGATGAGTGTGTTTGAAGAAATTATCGAGGGAAAGTGAAGCCAAAAGAATAGGTTTTGTATTTAGCTCTGAAAGTAAGGAGGTCAGTGGTTGTTTACATCTCTTGTGGGCTCTGTAGTTTAAGCCCACCTGCTGTCTCCAGCAGAGCTGGGTAGAGAACAGTAATTCTGTTTCCTGGAGGATTTCAAGATTTGTTTTTGTTCTGATTTGGAATACAAAGTTGGGGATCCCTGGGGATCTCTGAGTCTGGGGAAGCCCGCCAGACAAACTGCCTCAGAGTCAGGGATCTCCGAAGCCTGGGGTCCCCTGCAGCCCACCAGGTTGGCTGCTTAGCAGCCAGGTAGGTGATGGGCACATTTCCAATCAAAGCCTGGGTTTCACTGGAACTTTGCTGAAATCTCATCAGCTCCATGAAACACTTTGATTCTGATAAATCAGTGAATTTTGATGGAAAAAATTTTGTCCAATTTTTTCTGAACAGCTATAGTGTCCAGAACTCATGGACCTCCCTGGCCGACAGTTTAATATTTTCCTGTGGAACATGGCTGTCATAAGAAATCATGGTTGTGGAAGGACATAGGATCCCAATCCTGTGGACAGCTTTGAGTGTTGGGATAGTGTTAGATTTTGAACTGGACTCTGCATTCAGTGGGGAGCCAGTGGAGAGAGCAGAACACGAGTGAAGAGATCATTGCAACCTGTGTTGCTTAGCAGAGGATCTTCTGCATGGAATACCATCTAGGGCTTTTTTCAGTGTCTGTGGCTTCATACTTAAATATCAGGCACCATGGCAGTGTCCAGAGATAGAAGTTGGTGGGTTGGTTGGTTTTGCTGCAATGGCTACCAACAGAGTATCACTGTATCTGAACTCAGTAATAAAAATGTTCCACTATATGTCCTAATTCTGCAAAAAGCTTAGGTCGCTGGGATGCTTCATAGGAAGTTTCTCCTGTTTGTAGTTGAAAAGGCTCAGAGTACTGGTTTTTGATGTGACACCTTTCCTGTCCCTTCCAGAACTTAAAGGGGAGTGGAGTGGGGTGGGGTGGGGGAATAGTCTTACCTTTCATAGTGTTTGGATCTGTAGTTCCAGATTATGGACTCTGTTACATAGAAGAAAAATTCTTGAATATACTTCCTGTACGTGCAAGGAAAAAACACATGCAAGTTATTTTCGGCATGTAATGTGCTGTACAGTACAGTGTGCTGTGATAATACACTGACTGGCAAATCAAAATGCTTAACATGATTTGGGGCCATTTGGTGCAGCGAGTGTCATTTAGTGCAGTTCCAGGGGCTCCCAGTGGAGCTCTGCTGATTGACAGAAGCTGAGGATCCGGCCCAAGGTTGCCTGTTGTTGAAATGCAGTATTCAAGAAGTTAAAAGGTGATTGAGATTTAGCGGAGTTAGGTTACCTGGCTCCTTTAAATCCTGAATTGCCAATCTGTGGCCTTAAGCTCAGTCAGCTGGCTTCTTAGAAAGAAGATTGAGAATGAGTCTGAGCAAAGGGTAAAATTCTCTCTCTGACCTTTTGTAATACCCAAGAGAGATGGAAAGAATTGACTGCCAGGGGAAGGATTTCAGTTGACATGACAATTTTAAGGTTAACCAGCTGCCTGCTGACATTTTTGGTGAGTGTTATGCTGAATCATCTCCAATTCATTTTTCTGTATTGAGTCCCTCAGTTCTGTTACTTGATAACACAACATTCAAATTACCTATATGCAATATTTCATATGTATTAAGAGAGAGAGGGTTTTTTTTTTTGACATTCCTGTTTGTTGTTGCTCAGGATTAGTGAAATTTCTGTCTCATACAAATGAAAGCAAGTGGGATAAAGAAGTGCTGAGGTTATTTCTGAATTTCCTCTGGTGTGTAATACTCCAATAATAAATACAGAAAGGAATGAAAATTACAGTATTGATGCAATGCTATATAGTATGTTACTTTTAAAAAGGGTGTGAGATAAAGCTAACCTGACCCAGTCACTTGCACCTCCCATTACACTTTATATGCAATATTTAATAACCTGCTATGATGTGAGTTTTCTCCAGGCTGTTCTTATAATGTTTTTCTTGTAAACAATTAATGTTCAGATCGTTCACTTGTCCCCACCCTAGAGGCGTGGAAGGGGCACATGTAGCACTGTGGCACCTTTCCATCACACTTTCCCATGGAGTTGGAGATCCACACATGGAAAACATCAGGGGAGGGAAATAGCTGGGGGACAGTGTATGTCTCCCACCCCCCTCCCCAATCAGTTGTTGTACAGGGATTTCACAACAAAGTGAAAACTGACTCAGGCTCTTAAAGATCAGTGGGACTACTTGTGCTTAAATTTAGGCAGTTGCTCATGTACCTTGCTGGATCAGAGCCCTGGTCCATATTCACTTGCTTCCCGCCCTTGTAACTGTGGACCCCATGTTCCCAATAAGTGTTTAGCAATGCAAGTCAGTGCAAATTAATTGTGAGTGTGCCAAGTATTACTCTGGTCAGGTCCTGCTTTGGACAAGCAAACTATTTGCATCCCAGCATTCAGAGGTATTTCTCCTCACTGAGGGTTGATTTCCAGTCCAGATTTCAGCTTTCCATTCCCAGCTGCTTCAGTACTAGAGCTGTTTGTTTGGTGTGGGTTTGGATTTTTTTGTTTGGGAGGGGAAGCAGGGGGAGTCAGAAGAACTTGTTTATAATGGGGAAAGAGTTTATTTCCACTCTGTTGTATTTCAAAATGGCTAAAATTCTGTTTGGTCAAATAATTTAGAAGAAATTGTCACTGTACTACAGTAATGTGGTAGATGAAGTCAATATAGAATCATTAGAAAGAAAACCCATACTATTCCTGTAGACTATGAAACAACTATAGAAAAGAGTCACTTGCAAATAGAGTGAAGTGGTAAATTATTTATACGTAGTATTAATATATTGCTATAGGTATGCATGATGCTTTACATATAAAGATGAGTACAGAATTTCCATCCATTGGAAAATTCCAACAGCTCAACACTTGTTTTTGTCCCAAATTGGAACAAAAAAATTGAGATTTCAATTTTTTTCATAATACAGAATGTCTGCAGAGTTTCAATTTCAGAAATGTCTAAACATTTTTCTTCACCATTTTTTACTGAAATGTTTTGACATTCCCGAAATCAATACATTTCATTTTGGTTTATTGAAGTGACCCAAAACATTTCGGTTTCAGTACATTCAACATGAAACTGTATTTTAATATTGCCTCACAGAAGTTGTAGTTTTGGAGTCTGATGCCCTTCATTCTCCACTATGGTCCAGGCTTCCTGGCTGGACTACACATCCCATGATGCCCGCAGAATCACACGACTTTCATAATGCACCCACACAGAACTTGGTCAGAGGAAATCTGCATAGCGTTATGTAGGATGTAGTCCTGCAGAGAGTTCGGCTCATAGGAGAGAATGGGAGCCTACACTGTAACTCCCATAAGGCAATGCATTGATTGGGAAATATAGTGTAGTGTTTTATTGAACTGATTCAAATGAAATGTTTCAAGTCGGTTCAACAAGATGCAATATTCTGACATACGTTCACATTAAACATCTCCATTCAATATTCCCCAATGAAAAAAGTCAAATATATCGCAAATATTGAGGTTTATCAGAGAGTCAAATATATCGCAAATATCAGAGAGACTTATGAAAGTCAAAGAAACTGCAACCATTTACACCAGCAGATTTGCTAGCCCTCAATCTCCAGTGAGCAAACCCTCTGAGACTCTGGAAAAGACTGAACTAAGGCCCACCCCTCTCTGCTCATATGACCTCCTGAGTTCTAGAATTAAATAAGTTATTTCCTAGGTGGTTATTTGCTTGGATTCTTTGAGCTAATAAGCACAAGATGTATTAAATTCATAAATTCCAAGGCCAGAAGGGACCATTGTGCTCATCTGAACTTCTGTAAAACACAGGCTATAGAACTTCCCCAAAATAAATCCTAGAACACAGCTTTTAGAGAAACATCCAATCTTGATTTTAAAATGGTCAGTGATGGAGAATCCACCATGATCATTGGTAAATTGTTCCAGTGGTTTATTACTCTCATTGTTAAAAATGTGCATCTTATTTCCAGTCTGAATTTTGTCTAGCTTCAACTTCCAGCCATTGGATCATGTTATACCTTTCTCTGCTAGACTAAAGAGCCTGTTATCAAATATTGGTTCCCTGTGTGGATCCTTACAGATTGTAATCAAGTCACCCCTTAACCTTCTCTTTGTTAAGCTTAATAGATTGAGCTTCTTGAGTTTGTCACTATAAATCATGTTTTTTAATCCTTTAATGATTCTCGTGCTTCTTCTCTGAACCCTCTCCAGTTTCTCAGCACTCTTCTTGAATTATGGACACCAGAACGGGACGCAGAATTCCAACAGTGGTTGCACCAGTACCAAACACAAAGTAAAATAACCTCTCTACTTAAAATAATTTCTTTGGTTTCACAGGTATGAAGATAAAACCCCACAGTCACAGTGTAATAGTGGCTTGTTAGTATCTTTTAGAGGCAATGGGAAAAAGTTTCAGGAGGAGCCTGAGTTCCATTTTCTAAAATGACATAGGCATTGAACCATTGACTCTCAATGAGATTTATGCTCATCAGTTCCTAATGCACTTTAGAAAACAGATCTTAGGCACCTAAGTCAAACTTTCCCAATGCCTCTAGTAACATGAGCATCAAAATGAAAGCCAGGAACTCCCAAGTTTTATTCCCAGCCCTGACACTCACTTACTGTGTATAATTATGTATTACCTTAGATCTGTAAAGTAAAAAAGCCAGAAATGGATGGCTGTAATAGACAGTATATAACTGTCTGCCCACATCTCAGCACCCATGCCATATATGCAAACCTTGTGTTTTAGGTTCTGTCACATTGTCAATCACTTTGTCCCTTGCTATCATGGCTACCTTGTTCTCACTTTGACTCAGTATGCCTATGAGTTTTGGTTTCTCCCTTATGTAATATACGCTATAGCATGTTTGAACCTTGGTACGCTGTAGATAGTTTTCCTATGCAACAGTTGTCAAATACCCTGTCTTTCTGGCAGTCACTTCTGTTTACCAACTACATACCTTTCTCCCAACTCTGATCAAAGCATCATATTCGGATACTTTACATTTTAATTGCTTTTTAACTAATAGCTTTTTATTTTTAAACAAACCTTTAGTACATTTCTAAACATACTAAACGCAATTCACGCAGCCTTATATCCTTCGAGTGACCAAACTTAAAAACAAGGGGGCTTTGGAGTCAATGCAATTATCCCAGGGATGAATTTGACCCATACATTTTACAGAAACAGAGAAACGCAGAGTCTAGAAAATAAAACTACTTTTATATATATACACATGCTGGTAGCTGTCATAGTTTAGGAGCCACAGCTGTTTAAAATTGCAGGTTTTCAATGGCAAGCCTCAGCCATCACTATAATTATCATTATTTTATCAAACACAATCCTAGGGAGTATTTTAGGCTGACAAAAGACTTCTAACTCTTTGTTTATTCATTGCTCCCTGTATAGTGCCCTCCAAGCCTGCTGAGTTAAAGTACTATTCCTCCCCTCTTTAATACCTACTACACCAGGAAGCAAAGGTCTTTGATAGAGACACACTAGTGTCTGGATGAAGAAAACAGCAGATCTTTTGGTCTAAATATAAATGAAGCAACATGAGGAACTTTAAATAATAGGCTTCTGGCAAAAATACCCAGACCTCAAAATATGGAGCACTTCAATATCAGCTATGCAGAAATAACACTGGGATAATCCAGAAAAATATAGTCCTATCTCTATCTATAGAATAGCTATAGCATGGGCAGCTGCACTGCAAGTCAATGTGTCTTATCCTTCTGCTGGCAGGACCTGCTTAAGTGAAGGCAGCTATCTGAGTCTCTCTGAGTATTCATTCACTGGCCTCTTTGCTAGTAGTCTCAGCTGCCAGTGCTGCCAATTGCAGCAGTGTTTTTTGTGATAAGGACCACCAAGCATTTCAAATGCTTCACCAAGCATTTGAAATAGGGTACCAAATTCTCATCAGATGGTCAATTTTTGGCCACTAACAACCTAGGCAAGAGTCAAGACTGTGAGTGACTTCATATTTCATTACCAGCTTGCACCTCTATCCACTGCACCGCACATTTGAAAGGGATTTCTAATAAACAACTTCAAAACTGCACATCTCTGGGAAAGATCCATACCTGAGGTAATGTAATAGGTCTGATTTGTAGCTCCTATATTACTGATAGAATGTACACATGTAACTACTCTGCCTAGTCAATTGGTGCAATCAGGTACTATATTTTGTTATATAAATATCACCATGTGCCACCCTCAGCTTCAATTCCAATTGTACATGGATGCAAAATTATGCCCAACATTGGAGGCTGAGTTGATGAGGCCCTTTACAAAAATCATTCCTTTTGGTGTACAAGTTTGTTTAAACTTAGTGGTTTCATTATTTAATATGAGCAAAAAAGAATTAGACTGATTTCTGACTGTTGTCTATGACTTTTCTATTCTATTGTTTTAGATGTCTAAAACTAAGCAATAATTTTATATATGTGAAGAGCCATTGTTTAGCTGGTACTATCATTAGTTACTAGAGACAGGCAGTTAAAAATGAAGATGAAATACAGTACACGGAGTAAAATATAGTAATTGTTTCTTTAGCTGTTATGCTGAAGTTGGAATTATGTAACATACTCACAAAATAGCAAATTGGCCTGTTTACAATATAGTCGGGATGAAACAATCAGTGATTGGTTAACAATCCATAATAATGGAATGGTTGAAACGGTGAAATATGGCATTAGCAGCCTCTTTTAAAACAAATGTGGCTCATTAATTTATTAGCTTATTGATCCCAACAGTTTTAGCACCTTCCAAATACACTCTGCAGAGATATGTCAGCTTGGGCTAGATAACTATATCCTATTCAACTGCTACATCGCAAAATACCAGGCCAGCTTTGAAAAGACATACCGTGCTCCTGAATATGCACAAAGAAGAGGGTCAGAAAAGGGCTTTTTTTTTTTTTTTTAACTACATTGCTTTAAATTATAGCAGCAGAGAAATGAGAAATGTGAAAGCCCTGTTAGGCCATCTTGTCATTTCTTCTGCCAGTACAGGACTGTGGATTTCTCTAAAAAGTGTTAGTGGTATCTATCACTTGCTTAGCTATGTTGTAGTTGAAGGAAATTTGTATAAATATAATAGAATGATGTTATCTGTATGTGTGGATATTGATTTTTAAATAAAAATATTGACAACTGCAAAGGATAATATCAGCACTTGTAATATGTGATAAAATGACAGACTGTACTCTAGGCTGATTGTGTAGATTATGATATGACACATTTTCAATATATTGTAACGAACTGGCTTTTGTTTATGTATACTACTGCCACCTACTGTACATAATCTAAAGAAAAACTGTATGCTATAGGCCCTAACAGTTGATGCAGTTTTGACTTAACATCTCCTTTAGGTCAAGAGATAAGAGCCTAGAATATTTTAGAGAAAGAGTTTCTGACTAGTTCCACAATACCACACGGAACTTCTGAACAGCCATTGACCCATGGAAAAGAAGCCCTTGAGGAATTCCACCATGATTTCAACAATTTCCATCCCACCACCAACCTCAGCCTGGTCCAGTCCACACAAGAGATCCACTTCCTGGACACTACAGTGCTAATAAACAATGGCCACATAAACACCACCCTATACCGGAAACCTACTGACCGCTATTCCTACCTGCATGCCTCCAGCTTTCACCCTGACCACACCACACGATCCATCGTCTACAGCCAAGCTCTGCGATACAACCGCATTTGCTCCAACCCCTCAGACAGAGACAAACACCTACAAGATCTCTGTCAAGCTTTCTTACAACTACAATACCCACCTGCAGAAGTAAAGAAACAGATTGATAGAGCCAGAAGAGTTCCCAGAAGTTGCCTACTACAGGACAGGCCTAACAAAGAAAATAACAGAACGCCACTAGCCGTCACCTTCAGCCCCCAACTAAAACCCCTCCAACGCATTATTAAGGATCTACAACCTATCCTAAAGGATGACCCAACACTCTCACAAGTCTTGGGAGACAGGCCAGTCCTTGCCTACAGACAGCCCCGCAACCTGAAGCAAATACTCACCAACAACCACATACCACACAACAGAACCACTAACCCAGGAACTTATCCTTGCAACAAAGCCCGTTGCCAATTGTGCCCACATATCTATTCAGGGGACACCATCACAGGGCCTAATAACATCAGCCACGCTATCAGAGGCTCGTTCACCTGCACATCCACCAATGTGATATATGCCATCATGTGCCAGCAATGCCCCTCTGCCATGTACATTGGTCAAACTGGACAGTCTCTACGTAAAAGAATAAATGGACACAAATCAGATGTCAAGAATTATAACATTCATAAACCAGTCGGAGAACACTTCAATCTCTCTGGTCACGCAATCACAGACATGAAGGTCGCTATCTTAAAACAAAAAAACTTCAAATCCAGACTCCAGCGAGAAACTGCTGAATTGGAATTCATTTGCAAATTGGATACTATTAATTTAGGCTTAAATAGAGACTGGGAGTGGCTAAGTCATTATGCAAGGTAGCCTGTTTCCTCTTGTTTTTTCCTACCCCCCCCCCCGATGTTCTGGTTTAACTTGGATTTAAACTTGGAGAGTGGTCAGTTTAGATGAGCTATTACCAGCA
Organism: Caretta caretta; assembly: GCF_965140235.1. Classification (NCBI taxonomy): domain Eukaryota; kingdom Metazoa; phylum Chordata; order Testudines; family Cheloniidae; genus Caretta; species Caretta caretta. The sequence continues at coordinate 46,466,846 of NC_134216.1, read as the reverse complement.
GGAGAGTGAGTTTGTGTGTGTATGGGGGTGGGGGGGGATGTGAGAAAACCTGGATCTATGCAGGAAATAGCCCGACTTGATTATGTAAAGAGTTGTCACTTTGGATGGGCTAGCACCAGCAGGAGAGTGAATTTGTGTGGGGGGGTGGAGGGTGAGAAAACCTGGATTTGTGCTGGAAATGGCCCACCTGTTGATCACTTTAGATAAGCTATTACCAGCAGGACAGTGGGGTGGGAGGAGGTATTGTTTCATATTCTCTGTGTGTTTATAAAGTCTGCTGCAGTTTCCACGGTATACATCTGATGAAGTGAGCTGTAGCTCACGAAAGCTCATGCTCAAATAAATTGGTTAGTCTCTAAGGTGCCACAAGAACTCCTTTTCTTTTTGTGTCTATAGAGATTTCACTCAATTGAATAAAATCACTAGAAACGACACAGACGATGCAATGAGGCTCACTCTGTAATATGGTAACACCCTGTTAAATAGAAAGATCTGATGACTATATTAGTGTCTAATGTCTCTTTATAACAAAAAAACTAACTCTTGGATTGTTTTGTTTCTGATATTTAAATGGCAAGGATTTGTCAACTTATTAAAACTTCCTGAATAAATAGTTTTTAAAAATGTTTGTTCTTAATTCCTGCAAGGATCTTCTCTTTCAGCCTCTCCGTTAATAACCTTAACAGCTATTTTAAAGTTATAATTGGTACTTCTGCTTTTGCCAGGTAATTTTCTAAATGTGAGTAACAGTCTGACTCACTTGGTATTCTCATAAAAGCATTGTTCCACTAAATGAAAAGCTGTTTCTCCTGGTTCCAGAGTTCTAATAAAATTAATTAATCTGAACATGGATTTATTAAACCTGTAATTAGTTTCTTACAGGTACTGTGGTTCACCTACATTTCTGATTATGACACTTTCTTGTGTGTCTTTTGCATTTTTTTGATTCTTTAATTGCTTGGCTAAACAGGTAGGGCCAAGAGCCCAGCCATGCCTTCATTATGCACCCAAAACTCTCATTAACTTCATTAACAGATCTGAGTGCACAAGGAATGCAGGATTAGGCTTCAGATAAAGAAGCTTTCTTCCAAATACCTGAAGGGTGAATACTCCAAGAAGGAAAGGAATTGTCTCTGGTGCTCCAGTTACAATACTCACTTTTGTCCAATATTTTGTAAAAGAAAATAGACTGAATATCAGAAAAAAATAGTCCAAGGAGTGAAGTCTTCCAAGGGAAGTCGAACAGGGCCAGAGCTGGGAATAGAACCGAAGAGTCCTGGCTACCAATCACCTGGTCTAACTGTTAGAACACACTCCTAAGCTTGAGACAGCAAATGGTTAAAGGTTTATCAAAAACAAATTTATCTGGTTGATAAAGTGTTTAGTTGGAGTTGTTAACGTGTAGCACACAGCTGTTTAAATGCCAAATTCTTCATGTAAATGCTACAAGAGAGATTAATGTTGTGCTACAGTAAGTGATACTAAAGATCCTATTTGAAAATTATATTTATGCTAGATTTCCATAAACTTTCACGTGAAGTCCTTATTGTCATACATACATGCTTCTGTGGCTTCAAACAGAAGAATATAATGTGCAAATTCAAAACAAACAAACATTCTTTTCCTGTGGATCCAGTCACCTCTCGAGAGATGTTCTTTCAGTGGTTGCAATGAGGATCTTGATTATACCACTTAAATCTGCATGACATCTAATTGATCTAGGCTGCTCTGTTTTGTGAAAATTCAGTCATGTCTCTCTTACATGTCTATTTTTTGTATTCCTTTTCCATTCAACTGGATTCCTTAGTATTTCTGCAGATATTGGTTTCCGATGAATGTCTAAATAAATTCAGCTGGTGTTCCTTTTTTGACTTGGACAGTTAATATGTTTTCTTACTGGTTTGTTTACAGTATCTCATATAGGATTCATAACCTTGTATAAAGAAAAGGAGGACTTGTGGCCCCTTAGAGACTAACAAATTTATTTGAGCATAAACTTTCGTGAGCTACAGCTCACTTCATCGGATGCATTCAGTGAGCTGTAGCTCATGAAAGCTCATGCTCAAATAAATTTGTTAGTCTCTAAGGTGCCACAAGTACTCCTTTTCTTTTTGCGAATACAGAATAACACGGCTGCTACTCTGTCATAACCTTGTATGTTTCCACAGTGCCTTTCCATTTTGGAGCAAATTCCTTCCCCACGCTTCTGAACGTTTAAAATCTTTAAGTGCAACCATATCACTTACAGTTTTGGCTATTTAGAGGCAACAAGCATCTTAGTAATTATTTGGCTGGTGTAATTAGTAAAATGATAGTATCACAAATAACTCTTGCCTTAGTGCCGTTAGGAGTCCAGAAAATAATCAGAAAAGTATTTAATGTGTTTGTGCACTCAGTGTAATTTGCTATTTCATAATGTATTATACATGGAAATTTCACTTTGGGGATGGCTATTATGGAACAATAACTGGGCTGCAATAACTAGAGCAATTGCAGCTCGGCATGCTCCTAACATCTGTCTAGCCTTTATTCCAGCTGGTCCCAAGGGATGGCTCTAGCTCAGGACTATGACTTGTTCCAGTGACTGGGACTGTTAATGCAACACCTATTTCTGCAACCAGAGGTAGAAGGCACGAGATGTAATGGAGGGCATTTTAGTAGTGGTTAGTCACTTTGAGAAGGCAGCAATGTGCCTGGGTGAAGAGATCATGCAGGCATGGTAAAGTGGAGACAGTTAATGCAGGTTTTGATAGCTGTGGATTCTCACTGCCTATATGCTGACCAGCAGTTGTGGAGCAGAACCACAGGCACAGAGTGGGGGCGCTACATCATCATGCAGACCTTGGATGACCGGCAGTGGGTCTTCCAACTTAGGAAGCAAACCTACATGGAGCTGTGTAAGGAGCTTGCCCTGACTTTCCAGCACCAGGACATGCAGAGGGAGGCCAGACCAATCCAGAAGTGGATTGCTATTGCCATCTGGAACGTGGCTATCCCAGACTGCTACAGGTCCACAGCTAACCAGTTTAGTGATGGCAAGTCAAGTGTTGTTGCTGTGGTGGTAGAGGTCTGTGAGGTAAATACTGCTGTGACTTACCCACAGGTGGTGAACATTGCTAATGTCCCCAAAATAATAGATGGCTTTGAGAGAATGGGATTGCCAAACTGCACCGTTGATGGCATACATGTACCCCTTGTCTGTCCTCACACATGGTGCATGTGAATATGTCAACCAGAGAGGATACTACGCATGATGATTAACCACAGAGGCAGGTTCATTAATCCTGGGATGCGCCAGCAGCGTGCATGATACCAGGGTATTCTGGAGATCTGGTTTGCTTATTTGGACAAGAAGGGACTTTGTTCCTTCCCAATAATAATATGGATATCAACAGGTGTCTGTGCCCACTGTCAATTTAGAGGACCTGCCTATCCTCAACCGCCCTGGATCATGAAGCTGTACCCTGATTTAAGAGCACCTGGCAGAAGAAGGTTTAAACAAACACCGAGCAGTTGTAAAATGGTGGTGGAATGCACATTTATCAGGCTGAAGGCAAGACGACGCTGCCTAATAATGCATATAGATGCCAGTGTGTTCAACGCCATATTGGTGTTATTAGGGGGTGCTGCACAGTGCACAACACACGCAAGGATAAGGGGGAGAGCTTTTGTCAGAAGAGGGTTGAAGACAGTGCTGCTGAAGACAGGTTCAATACAGGCAACAAGAAAGTGTGTCTCTAACTGGAGCTTGTCCAGGAGAGTAAGGGATGCCCTGTGTGTCCACGTCTTTGCTTTGCACAGGGAAATGTGATTGTGTAGAGTAATGTGATTTTTTCCTGTACTATACATGTCCATTTATTTATTGTTACTTAGATTGTGAGTTCTTTGAGGTTGGGACCATCTTTTTGTTCTGATTGTACAGCGCCTAACACAATGGGGTCCTGGTCCATGACTAGGACTTTTAGGTGCTATGGTACTACTATCACTAATATTATGAGAGTCTAATAAAAGCTTTAGTTTAAACTTCCTACCTCACTCTCGTTGCACTGGGGTAGAGTGAACAAGGTACATCTGCCCATGCACACGTCCTTTCCAGAAATGCAGCAGTTAGCTCATTCCCCACCCTACCCTTGAACTGTCCATTGGCTGCACAACATGGTAGTACGAAGGAGAGTCAATTGTTGATAGCTGGACCAAGGCAATCCATGCTGGGGGCTGGCCATCAGGCTAAACAGCTACTTGAACAGTTCTCTTTGTTGCTGTTGGTCCTGCTCTCTCATCACCCTGTTGTGCTCAAAATACTCAGACACCATTCTGTCCCTGTCCTGCTACAGCATTTCCGTTTGCTCTCACTCACAGTAAATGCCTTATTTCTACCGCAGAAATATAATACTGCAAGGCCAGATCCTGAAAGATTTTGAACACCTACAAATCTCCCTGAAATCCACTGGAAACTGCAGAGGTTCAGTACCTCTCAGATCCATAACTGTGCAGGGGCAGTGAAAAAAAAATGATTGATGGAAAATATTTACTAATTTTAAATTAAAAAATTAAAATAACAAACCTGAACTATCTCTAGATTGTGGCTGTGCATCAGATCAAATCAAGTGTAAATGAAATACTTCCCAACTCAGAATAGAAATTAAGCTATTGTTAGGATGTTCCTATGATCAGGAGACCCTGAATTCAGTGCAGCTAAGATCAGAAAACTTGTCCCACCAGAAGACTTTAAATTTATATAAGCAAGTGAAGGCAAAGCCTGGCTTTCTCATACACCAGTCATCCTTTAACCCATTTCTTCAGCACTTGTTTTAGCAATCCCCCAGGAGAGTGAAGTTAGTGGTTTGATTTGTGTGCCTTTAAAGTTCAAAGCTGCATTGAACAAGAACGGTCAAACTCAGTTGGCATAAGTAGGTGCAACTCCCATTTAATCCAAGACTGAATAGATGTAAGTAGCAAACCAAGTCATGATGATTTCACATTACATAATACTGCGATCATGGCTATGTCTTATTTATGTTGTGACTTCAGCTGGTGTTGCACCCGCTTGTACAAGTGACAAATTTGGCTTACAGCTTTAACTTCTGAAAGGTCCATTGAAATAACTATCACTACACTCTGTAACTGCATTGCAATAAAGGATGCAACTGGTGAGCATCAAATAAGTTACAACTCAGAAGGTGAGGCAAAAGGAGAAAAAAAATCAAGTAAGGTACAAGCCCCTGCCCATCGCACAGAAGAAACCTCCAATCCATAATCAATCTAATTCACTGACTAATGAAACCCTTCAAAGCTAAATCTGCTTTAAATTCAACTGCTTTGGCTCCATTTGAAAATATGTTGCAACCCCCACTGGCAATCACCACAAACTGCACACTAGTTGAATTTAGAAAAGGGCTAGTAACTATCCCATTTTTGAATTAATAAAATAAGGGAATTGTTTCCTTAAAATCTTTCATGAGGAGTAAAATAATTCAAATGTCAGAAACCTCAAGTCTTCAGTGGGATTACTCATGTGCTTAGTTTTAAATATATGCTTAAGTGTTTTGCTGGGTCAGGGTCTACAAGCCACACTTGCCAACACAGGAAGTAAAAAAAAACCCACACACGTACATTATTAAATACAGGCTCATCGGCCGTACCTCTGGCCTGTAAACATGCATAACACTTAAACATCCTGCATTAATTAAGTTTAATAGATTAATTAAATAAAATCAAGTATTAATGAAAACAAAGCTGAAGTCAAACTGTGACAGAAAAGCATAATGTATCTGAAAGAAAATAATGTAAAATACAGACTTTACCATTTTTAAAATTAGAAATATGAGCTGTGGTGAGTTTTATAATCAGTATCTTTGTGCATTATGTTTTATTATTATGATTTTGTTTTATTTATGGTAGCACCTAGCAATCCCAGCTGCGATTGGGCCCACATTGTCGTAGGCACTATACAAACTCATACTAAGAGTTGAAATTCCAAATAATTCTGCAGATTACATTATTTCTGATATCCTTTTATCTCTAAGACAGGGAAATTAGTACAAATTGGGTTTCTTTAACTCTAGTTTGTTTTAAGACTCTGTATAGTCATGCTGTGAATACAGGAGTCGATGAACTAAAAATGAAGTGATAATTTTTTCTCTGCAAACAGATATTGTATTACATTGCTTTCATTTTTTCTGCCTTTCTGTGTATTTGTCAGAACTAGCAGCACTGCAAATAGTAAGTTCTTTCCTTATCAGATATGTATTGCTCCCAAGGACATGCTGATATCTGATTAGAACTCAAATTCTGCAGTTGGCATGAGCTTTAGTATATATTCATTATTAACCCACAGAATCCAGTAATATTGTGGGGTCACTGAGCTAAAGGCATTTTACCTGTCAAAACCTTAGTTCAGAGTTCCATGTTTATCCTAAAACAGGTGATGGTATGTCACTGACACCTAAAACATAGCAGGCAGCTACGTGCATTACATTTAACTGTTTATCTAACAATTTTAAACTTGTATACATGCTGCTTCCTCAACCCTTGTCTGCAGTGTACAAAACCATAATCTCCCAAAATGGGCCTGTTATTGCATAGTATATGCTGTCAATTATGTTGTGTGTAGTTTCATGGGACATATCTAGCAGCACACTGATAAAGCCCTGATGAACAATCTAATGCGACCCCAAAGCAAACTAAGGGTCCAATCTTGCAAGCCTTAGTGATGACAGAAAAGCGTCTGATTGCCGATTCTGGCCTTAAAACTATATATCAAATGTGTCTGCCAGCACTCATATTTGTATTGCTTCATTTATTTTGGTTTTATGTCCCCCAGAACCTATGCCAGGCTATAGGCACTTCACATTACTTAAGAGTTCACTAAAAAGTCTAAAAATTACCAATGCTTAATGGGCTGTCCAGGGATAACAACAGAAACTGGTCCCCCATTCCCAAGTCAGAAATCCATACCAAAATTCCACCACACCCTCAACCACCTTCACCTCAAATGTCTATGAAAAATTGTATAGGCTTTACTCAAAGTCTAACAAATAAGTGTTCTGGCGGACCAATGAGGTTAGCAGATTCAAAGTCTTGGAAAAGGGTCTGTCAGGAGCCCTGTCTCTATGCCCTTGCCTGTAGCTGCTACCTTCTGGACATCCAGAAGTATCCCAGGATCCAACATGACAAACCTGTACTGCAAATGGTCACCCTTCTGCCAACTGCAACGTGTGCCAGTTCTTCCATTTCCTTCCCTGCCTCTCACCATCCTCTCACTCTTATTTGGATTGAGCCACAGCCAGCTAGCCATTATCCACTCCGAAATGTCATACAGACATTGAATAACTCATGCCACTGCACCAGCCAAGTCAGATTTGATAGAGATGTAGAGATGGAGATGCTCGATGAGATTAGGTTTAGCAGGGGAAACACAAAACTCTGACCAAGCTTTGTTAAGCAGAGAGGAATCAGTTTTCAACTATTTTGCTTTGAAATACATGCATTTGTGATATTTAAGTCTACTTACACATGGGGATGAACAAACTGGCCAGATGACAACTGAACTGAAATCAAGCCCTATTTGAAATTTTTTTTTCTTTTTCTTTTGCCTCGAGGCTATCTTCAGCCAGGACCTGAAGACAGAATTCTCTTGAGAACCTTTCAGCTCATCTTCTGCTGCAATATCTCCATCAGAGCAAGTGAGATTTTTCTTCTCCACCCACTGTTTAGAGTAAAAGCACTGGTTGATGCAAAACAAGACTGATACCCTCCCTGACCCCTGCACAAGAATTACACTTGAGTCTCCAACATGACAACGCAAACAATTACCATTAGGCTAGGAGGCTGGTTCCATTTGTCTCTTTTCTGTAAGATTTCTGTATGACAGCAGCTTATTTTTTACTTGGCATCTGTTTTCTGCTATTGATAGAAATGTGCTATGTTATCAGCAAAATCACCAAGCAAGTGGCATTTTCTGTACTTCTACATTTGTTCAACTGCACTTGTCAGATCACACTTGTGCTGCTGGACTAATCCTTTGCTAAAGGAGGGAGAAAATACTTATCTCTGCCTGCCTCCTCCTTCTCTCATCTCAACGGCCTAACTCTTTGTCTTCTGGAAGGAAATCTATTGCCTGCAATAGCTCTACTGTAAGCCAGGTAAGTTTTCTGAGATGCCCAACATGCTCTTGATGGCAGAGAAACTTCTTGTGAATGCAATCAAATGAGATGCCTAATGTGCTCTTGATGTCAGAGAAACTCCTTGTGAATGCGATCATTTATTAAGTTCAGAGTAACTTGTATATGTCCCTGTATTGCTTGGTGCAAAAGAAAATTGAGGAAGATGTGTATTTTAAAATACTGTTTTTCTCTTGGTAAACATGAAATATCGTTTGAGCAACCAAAGTGGATATTATTGAAAAACAAATATATTTGCCATTTGCAGACTTGTGTCTCTCAGGCATCATGTGATGGGGTGTTTAAAATGCATGGCACTGTTGCAATAATTAGGAAATCATGTTCTAAATCTAATTTTTAAAATAGGATTTTTATTCTTCTTTGCATAGCAATGCATGCAGATCACTATGTAAATCTTGAACCTAGTAATGTAGCAGTCTTCTGCACCAGACATTGTCTTAGTAAACACCAGACAGTTGGGTTCCAATAACCTTACAGTCTGATTTAAACCTTCAGTTCTGAGTTAACCTGTTTATGAGTCGCAAATATTCCAGAGTGAAGGTACCTGTTATGCAGCTGGACAATAACAACTTCACTGCTTCTAATGGAGTAGTAATGGCCAACACCAGCACAATAGGTATAGTGGAAGACTGGCAGTGAGGGAGCCCTTAACCCTTGAAATACTGACATTGTATAGACTTCCAGAGAAATTAATAATTTAGGAGAATTAAACCTTTGGAGACTGTACTCTGCTGTGCCCAGGTATTGAACACACGTTTCATAAAATCAGCCGCTGTGTAAAGACTGATATCTAGATACCAACAGATAAAATAAGAATGGATTTCCTGCTTGGAGTCTGAATTTATTTGCTTTTGTAGTTTGGTCAGACTCCTAAGAATACACTTTTAACTGCTGTATGTGAGGATTTCACTCACTGATGCCCACTGAAGCCTATGTGAGCTACACAGCTATCACCTGAGCTGTGGAACAGATTCAGGCAAATTATATAATTGCCTTCATTTTTCATAGGTAGTGTTAGAAGTAAAACAACACCAAAAATGTTTTTCTTTTGCTAATTTGATCCCTAAACTACCAATGTGGCCTCAGATTGGGGATCAGATGTACTCTTTCTTTCAGCCATCCATTTAAACAGTTCATGTCCCTGGCTGCCAAAGCAGGTGTTTGTGTTTCAGTTTGAAATTCTGCTAATTCTGAGTGTCACGCTTATGGTCACTTTCAGGCAGTGCCGATCTGTTTTCTTCTCTGCAAGGGATGTCCCCTTTTAATAAGGTTCCAAGGAAGGAACAATCACAATAAAAAGTTCATAAGGTTCTCATCTCAGGGCCCTGGTTCAGAAGTCTCAACTTGAAGTCCACAAGGCAAAGCCTCTGGTTAGGCTGGTCTCCTAGAGCTTGAGCAGAAAAACTACCAACACCTACTGTAGCCTTCATGGCTTTTACTTCCCTCTCTCTTGCTCAGCTTTCTGTCCAAATAGCCCAGCCCTTCAGTGGAGCTGGGGCCTCTTGATTATACTCCCAGGCTGCCCCGGCCCTTAAAGAGGTAGTATACCCCTTCACAAGGATGTTATTTAGGACACTGATGCCCTGGAAGATGTGGGACTCTAGGGCAAACTGGCTAGAAGACCAAGTAACCCACTAAGAGATGGATGAGAAACCACAAAAGAGTGCTGCAGGATAGTGAGTGACAACAGCACCATGAGAGCTGCTCTTGGACTATAAAACCATTCCAGTAGTGCTAAAGAAAAAAGGCTATATTTTGTCATTCTTAAGCTAGCAAGACTGCTATTGAAATCAGAAGGATGTTTGCCAGATGGAGGACTGCAGAACCTGGCCCAAAATCTTTAATAGCTTTTTAGCATTATATGTTCAGTTTCTGTGCCTCTTTTCTCTCCTTTATTTATGTTAGGCAATTTTAGCATGTCTTCTCAATGTGGTGTCGAAAGGACAGGAATTCTTTGCTTCAGTCTTCACGGCTGAGGATGTTAGGGAGATTCCCAAACCTGAGCCGTCTTTTGTAGGTGACAAATCTGAGGAATTGTCACAGATTGATCTAAGTGTCACTAGAGGAGGTTTTGGAATTAATTGAGAAACTTAACAGTAACAAGTCACTGGGACCAGATGGCATTCACCCAAGAGTTCTGAAAGAACTCAAATGTGAAATTGCGGAACTATTAACTATGGTTTGTAACCTGTCCTTTAAATCAGCTACTGTTCCCAATGGCTGGAAGATAGCTAATGTAACGCCAATATTTAAGAAGGGCTCTAGAGGTGATCCTGGCAATTACAAACAGTAAGTCTAACGTCGGTACTGGGCAAATTAGTTGAAACAATAGTAAAGAAAGAAATTGTCAGACACATAGAAGAACATAAATTGTTGCTCAAAAGTCAACAGGTGTTCCCCAAGGGTTAGTCCTAGGACCAATCCTATTCAACTTATTCATAAATGATCTGGCGAAAGGAAAGGTAAACAGTTTGTAGACAATACTAAACTGCTCAAGATAGTTAAGACCAAAGCAGACTGTGAAGAGCTTCAAAAAGATCTCACAAAAACTAAGGATTGGGCAACAAAATGGCAAATGAAATTTAATGTGGATAAAGGTAAAGTAATGCACATTGGAAAAAATAACCCCAACTATACATACAATATGATGGGGGCTAAGTTAGCTACAACTAAACAGGAGAAAGATCTTGGAGTCATTGTGGATAGTTCTCTGAAGATGTCCACGCAGTGTGCAGCGGCAGTCAAAAAAGCAAACGGGATGTTAGGAATCATTAAAAAAGGGATAGAGAATAAGACGGAGAATATCTTATTGCCCTTATATAAATCCACGGTACACCTACATCTTAAATACTGCAAACAGATGTGGTCCCCCATCTCAAAAAAGATATACTGGCATTAAAAAAGGTTCAGAAAAGGGCAACTAAAATGATTAGGGGTTTGGAACGGGTCCCATATGAGGAGAGATTAAAGAGGCTAGGACTTTTCAGCTTGGAAAAGAGGAGACTAAGGGGGGATATGATAGAGGTATATAAAATCATGAGTGGTGTGGAGAAAGTGAATAAGGAAAAGTTATTTACTTGTTCCCATAATATAAGAAGTAGGGGCCACCAAATGAAATTAATGGGTAGCAGGTTTAAAACAAATAAAAGGAAGTTCTTCTTCACTGAGCGCACAGTCAACCTGTGGAACTCCTTGCCTGAGGAGGTTGTGAAGGCAAGGCCAATAATAGGGTTTAAAAGAGAACTGAATAAATTCATGGAGGTTAAGTCCATTAATGGCTATTAGCCAGGATGGGTAAGGAATGGTGTCCCTAGCCTCTGTTTGTCAGAGGATGGAGATGGATGGCAGGAGAGAGATCACTTGATCCTTACCTGTTAGGTTCATTCCCTCTGGGACACCTGGCATTGGCCACTGTAGGTAGACAGGATACTGGGCAGTATGGCCATTCTTATGTTCAGAGAGTGGTCACGCTTTATCCCCAAATAAGTATGGCATGGTTCAAGAACAATTGGCTCATTGTTCAGAAGGATCTGCAGCTGTCGATGAGCTAACTGGTTGGCAAGGTGGAAACAAGATGACACTGTGGTCAGTGCATTTAGTTTAAGTCACCACTCTGTAAAGTATTTGGTCAAGGTGTCAAGGTCAGATGACAGGCAAGACCGCAGCTCCTTCTGGTTACTGCTAAGCAGATGTCATAAGTGTACATGAGCATAGTGGCTGAGGTAGGCAGCAGGTCAGCTCTGTGTGTGTGTGTGTGTGTGTGTGTGTGTGTGTGTGTGTGTGTGTGTGTGAAAGAGCACAGGTGATACATCTGGGTTCTCTTTTGGGAAACGTATTAAACGATACTAGTTTTTAAGACAAGTTTCTTGCTCTTGGATTGTGTTATGTCCTTATTATAAAACTGTTTTTGCCATAGGTTTCCATGCAGTTTCCTTAATTACAACCTTGCATGTGTTCTGGTATCCAGGTCAAGCAATACATCTTTGCCATGAATGTTCGGTCATATTTACCGATTTGAAGCCATTTGTGCTGTCATCACTGTACCTTCAGAAAGCTCTGATTCATTGTTTGCTGTTCTCCAAAAATGTGGACCTGCTTGGCTTTTAACTATGACACATGTCTATGAAAATGACTTTTTTACATTGCCTTTATTGACAAGTGGTGAAGGATATGTAACATGTTACAAGCGTGCAAATAAGAATGCTAATACAACCCACTGATCAGTGCATGTGTCCCCCTCTGCATCTGATCCACAGGAGCTGTGGTTCTGCTACAGCTCTCAGCTCCAGAACCTAACCTTTTCTCTGAGGCTGTAGAAATTCATGCATTCAGCTTCAGAGGTCCCTAGTTCAATCCCCAGGGTTCATCAAGATGGTGGCTAATATCTGTATTAAGTTTCTAGGCATGCCCAGTGTGAACTAGGATCTAAATTTTCAATCTACCATAAACTTTAAAATCTTATGACTGAAAATAACTTGATGTGTAAACTAGCTATAACATTTTCTCATTACCATGTGTTACCCACTCCTCTTTCACAAATTATATGAAAAGACTTATTTCTGCTATAACACTTTTATTGCTGAAGTGTTTGACAGATATTAACTAAAACCAATAATGATATTTATCCCCATTTTACAGATGGGAACCTCTGTATGTGAGTTTCAAATGACTTGTACAAGTTGCACCAAGTAAGTAGCAATGCTGGAATTAGAACTCTAGCCCCTATTTCCCATTCTCTGTCTAATAGATCAAGTGCAATAAAAAGGAAGGATAATCCAGGGTTTAGGATGTTATCTTGGAACTCAGAAGATCTGGATTTGATTCTCTGCTCTCCGATAGACTTCCTGTGTGTCCTTGGGCAAGTCACTTGATCTGTCTGTGCTTCAGTTCCCCATCTGTAAAATGGGGATAGTAGTATGTCCCTACCTCACAGGAATGTTGTGAAGATAAACACACAAGATTATGAGGCATGCAGATACTGCAGTAATGCAGCCATGCAAATACCTTGTGATGGTTCGTGGGATATCCCCTGCCTCCAGTGTGCTTGTGATAACTGGGTGTTAGCTCCCAAACACTACCAGCCACTGAAGCACTCTCCTCCAGGCACCCATCCCCTATCATCCAGTCCCAGCTTCTGGCAATTGGAGATTTATGGACACCCCAGAGCATGGGGTAACATCCCTGACCATCTTGGATAATAGTCCAATAATTATTTAATTATTTTTGGAACTCAGTTATACTTTTGGCCTTCATAACACCCCATGGCAGTGAGTTCCACAGATTGAATGTGCCTTGTGTGAAGAAGTATTTACTCTTGTTTTAAACCTGCTGCCTATTGATTTCACTGGGTAGCCCCTAGCTCCTGTATTATGTGAAGAGGCAAATAACTCTTCCTTATTCAAATTTTTCCATACTATTCATGATTTTATAGACCTCTGTCATATCCTCCCTGTAACCACCTCTTTTCCAAGCTTAAGAGTCTTTCTAAGCTCTCATCATATGGAAGCTATTCCATATGCCTAATGATTTTGGTTGCCTTTCTGTGTACTTTTTTCCAGTTCTAATATATTTATTTGAGATGGGGCAACCAGAAACTTCCCAAACCCTCTGAAAGAAAACCTCTTTTCCACCCTTTTAACAGACAGTGCGTTATCTGTGTGCATTGTTTTGTTCAGATTATGACCCAATCCTACAAATCTGGCAAAATTAGGTTAGTTCTCATGCTGTTAGTGTAGTGGCTACTTAATGCATTATCTGCCTCCATAATGTTTTGTCCTGAGCCAAATCTGGCATATTATAGGGTAGGATGCCTGTGAGGTGTCTATCGATGCCATCCAGCCAATGTGTTTTATGTCTCCCAGGGAGATAGAGGTCTTTTCCATCCTGCTTGCATTGGGTCAAAGTCAAAGATAATTCTCAGAGGGCGGCTGGTAGGCATTCAAAGCAGATGACCATACCAACTTAGAGGTGTTGGGCAACCATTTGAGGGAGCAGGGCCTGTTAGAAAAGGATCTCTTCATTTGACTTGAATTCATAACATTTGATTATTTCAATCATTTGGAGATGTTCCATCTGAAAGATGTCCAACTTCTTTTCAATCTTGACAAATACAGGCAATGTTTCAGTCCCACAGAATACTGACCACCAAATCATTATTTCTCCTCAGCTTCACCTCTCTGCTTATTAGGATGCTTAGTTTGCAAAAGATGTTCTTCATGAGGTGTCCCTTAACTGATGATGCTTTTGCAGTGTGGGTTTTAAGTTCTTTTCTAGATGCCACCCTTGTTATTGACAACAGAACAGAGGTAAGTTAAATCACCAACAAACCTGGCAATGTTTAAATCAAGAGTGGATGTTTTTTCTGGTTAGAATTTCCCTGAAATAATTCCTGTTTTATAGCCTATATTATGCTGGAGGTGAGGCTAGGTAATCACAATCATTCCTTCTGGCCTTAGAATCTAGGAAACCTTCATGACAGTTGTTCCAATAATTTCAGTCTGCAGCATCAAGCCCCTATGATTTTAAACTACTTGGGGGTAGGGCTAGTTTCACTATTTTGTTCTGTATAGGTCTCAATGCACTGTCTGTGGTCAGCCACTGAAATTATCATGATAGCAACACTTCATTTCCCCAATTCAATTCTAATGAGAAAACTGGCAAATTCTACTTTTGCCTCAAGGCAGATAGAAAATGATGTTTAACGCATCCAAAGTAAAAGGTTAAGTAAAGGTTAAGTAAAACCATAATAATTAGGTGATCATTCACATATTAACAAGTTTAGGGGGTATATTCTCCACTAAGTCCATGTGTGATTACGCCTGTTGACATTAATGGGAATTCTGTGCATGCAATGAAGAAAGAATATAACCATTAGTAGTAACGCAGATTGAAACAAATATCCAAAACACAGCTTTTGAAGAAAGGGCCATTCATGCAACTCTTTGCTCTAGTGTCTGAGTATCACATGCAATTAATGACAAAAGGATGCTTCTTCATTATAATTATTTGGTATCTAAATGGAGAAGCTGGATAAATATTAACTAAAAATTGTCATTAGAAATGTAACAAACACTTGAAAGCAGATATAAAATACATTGAGCTTGGCTACAGAGTAGTAGCCCATGAGAGCAAGCTGGGAAGAAAAAACTTCAGTGTAATTTGGAAAACACACTCACAAACATGAAAAATGATTGAAAAATTGATAAAAATGTTGTTGGTTAGTCACTGACAGATACATGATGGTATGTTGAGTTGGAGACAAATTATGAGTACCATGAGGTATGAATGATCCCTTAAACAACAGCAGAAATAAATCCCTCACTGCTATCTCATCACAGTGCAGCTGGATGTGCAGCAGCAAATGAAATGTGTAAAACTATGTATGTGGATTCTTAAATATGGCTCAACTCTTCTTCACTCAGCTGACCTCTCAACGCATTTCATTCCCCCACCCCACACACACACACATGCACCTCACACCCCCTTACTTTACCCAATCAGCTGTAAGGGTCCCTTTCATTTACTCCTACCACATACACCCTGCTCCTGGAACCCCCCTTGTCTCTTCATTGATACACTCCTCTTTCACATCACTGCTTTAATACTCACTTCTTTCATAAGACCTATAAACTCCAAACTTCCTCCTTCATAAAGTGATGAGACAATGGTGGAGATGGCACAACCCACTGCCAGTCCCCATGAAACAAGACAGACAGTGAACGTGCCTTTCATTGCTATCCTTCAACCGCCTTTTTATCTCTTTAGACAATAAGATTTATTCTGTACATAACCTCACAAATTGCAGTCCACATACACCTATACATTGGAAAATAAATTCTACTAAACTTTCTTGCACACCCATAGGTAGATTAGGCCTTGTCTAGATTAGAGTTTCTGGTCTTGTTGAACTGGAATTAACTGACGGGGGGGAAATTCAAATCAATGACTTCAACAAAAGACCACACTGAGGCATGATCAGTCAACTAGGATTATGAACTGGTATCCAAACTCCCCACAAACCATAATCACAAAGGAAAGATCCTCATTTCACACCACCATTTAAATGGCAAGGTGACATCAAGTCAGGATGACCCTGGAGCAGTAGAGGATACACAGATAAACACACAGGTAGCCAGCAAAGCAGTGTGGGATACAGAGTGGAACATGGATTCATTCCATGGCATCTGCCATGGAACATGGGTTCATCCACACCTGTTATTTAGAAGAACACTACACATAACTGAAAACTGCAATGATTGAATATAATTTAGGCTGATTGTTTGTCATGGTAAAATGTCAAAATACTTGTTGCTTTGTCCTAACAAAAATGCAAAAGTCATATTTTAAAAAAAAGTAAAATACAGACACCCACAGGGTGAAATCCTGGCCCGGTAGGAGTAATTAAACGGTATGATTACATTTAGTAGTATGCCAAGCCACACTCCAGGACTGTCACTGCACTGTAGCAGTATCCACACGGGATGTTACTGCGCAGCAAGCTGAAGCTCTAAAGATTTACACCCTAGCTTGCCACACAGTAATTTGCTGTGTAGACAAGACCTGAGTCCCACTGAAGTAATTTAAGTAAATGTTTACAAGATAAAGGCCTGGTGTTTAAATATGTATTTACTAAGGGTGAAATTTTGCAACTCTGACTCATGTTGACTATTTGTAAAGTATTGCTCAACACAAGTGAGGGGTGGCAGAATAAATAAATAAAATAATGGGCCCTAATAAAATAATAGAGTTCTCTATATATGTGAATTTTAAAAATCATTTTAGGAAATACCTGTTGTTGTTTCAGTATCTTCAGTGAATGAAGTTAATGTCTCTTTCAACAAGGGCTCCCATCTGAGGTCTTGATTCTGAAAATCTTTACTACCTCATCAAAACCTGAATGATAAACATCTTGTCAGTGGAAACTGACACTGATGCAGTGTTAACAGGTACTATTATGAACTTGGCCAACTCATCACTCGTTCCTTCAGTTTAATACTCTGGAGTCTATTCTGTTTATTAACATTTAAAACTGAATCTTGATTTACCTACAAAAAAGAATAACTGAAAAATGTAAGGAACAGGAAATAGAAATCTGGCAAATTCCCAAATCGGAAAACTTAGTTTAAAAAATTATAACTCAGCATTTCCCTCTTTTAGTGCTTAGATTTTGAGAATGATGTGATAGATAAATATGTGGTTATCACTTTGCAGCCTTAACTGTTTTTTGAACAAAGTTTTTTGTTTTTACATATTATAAATGCTGCCAGACAACACTTGACGTCATGCTTACCCATAACACATTCAAAATGTCACTTTCTTGGCAGTAAAAAACTTGTGCCTAGAGAAGCTTGTTTGAATATGATCATTCATAAGGTTATGTGTAGTGTTCTCTATAGTTGTAATCATACTAAAACAAAATCTTAAACCCACCAGGAGTATATAGAATTTTGACTATCAAATGTCAACTTAGCCTGCAGAAATGACAAAGTACTTCAAACGGACAAAATACTTTTAAAAAGTAAAGGGCTCTCACTGGAATTCAAAATCCTGGTTTATTTCCTCCAGCAATAGTTGATCACCGCAATTACTGTTTACTTTAACAGCTTCCCCTGTGCTTTAAGTTTAATGGCACTGATGCAATATAGTGTATTGTTAACCTTTTACCTGGCAATAAAGGAACAGGAAGGTTCTTATAAATAAGGCTTGAAATATGTGACTAACAAGTTTTTTCTTAAAAAGAAAAGGAGGACTTGTGGCACCTTAGAGACTGACAAATTTATCTGAGCATAAGCTTTCGTGAGCTACAGCTCACTTCATTTTTCTTAAGTTATTTTTTGCACTTATGGAGTACACTGGTGTTAAGGTTTTACAGGCTTTTGAGTGAAATTCAGCTGTGTCTGAATTCCAAATTCCCCAAGCTTAAATCAAATTCTTGCTGTGTGCTTCTACAAGAAGACTCTGGTGTGTGTTCTGAGCGTGCATATTTGTCTTCTTTCATTGCTATTTGTATAGCTTCTTCTGAACTTTTTTTAAGGATGACAGTGTTTACATTTGGTCTACTTTGGCTATTAGATTCTTATTATGCCCATGATTGACTCTTTCCTAGGATGCCATGTAAAAGGCTTTAAGTCTGTTAGATGTGTTATTTAAATATTTGATTTCTTCCATTAGTTCATCTTCATCCCATTTCTCCTCTTTGGGAGCTTACAGCAGTAACTTGAAATATCTTAAAGACCTACAACCTTCTGGATATCGAATGGGACTAACATGGCTACAACCACACTACATTAAACAAACAAGTGGTATCTAAGGAGAAGCTAACTATGCCATGTTACAGGTCTCAGTCAGCCATAGTGGGGTTTAGGTAAAGCAGCAGCCTGGAAAGGGTCAAAAGATCCCTGCCAATCACATGGTTCAGTAAGGTACACAAAGTAGAGGAGGCTGGGGGGTTGGTCCTTTCCCCAGGACTGACTGAGGCAGGGAGGCCTATGGGGATCCTGAGCGGTGTTTGTGCTTGAGGAGTTTTGTTTTTGTTCTATTATTGCTGTGAACTATAAGCAACGCCCTGAGGAAAGGCTTTAAAAAGTACTTGAGTATGGAGTTGTTTCCCTTCCCCTAGCTAGTAAAACAGCCGACTGGCATGCACTGACCATGTCTTTTATCACATCAGTCCCATCTTCTTGGTGCTGCCAGTGACGTGAGCCGTGAAGCTTCATTTGTCCATTTTTCCCATAAGTGTTTCCATGCCTTTTCCATATTTCTCCCTGCATTTGGAATGCCTTCCTTACTTTAGTCTGCCAAGCCACTCTCCTTTTCTCATTTAAATCCCTTCTGAAAGCTCGTTCCTCCATACTCACAGGAGGTGAATCACTAAGATCAGAACAGAATGTGAATCCCAGCTGCCCCATGAACTCACTTCCAGAATGCTAATTCCTTCAGTTGCCTTATGGCATTCCCCAGCCACTGACCTGCCCCAAATTACCCCTCCCAATAGTCCCACCACTGGCTCGCAGTGTAATCACACACCCAATTTACAGGTGTACATCTTGGCGGTTCAGTAAAAAGCTCTGCTTTTTTGAAGTAACGAAGGTAAAATAGTGACTCGCGTTGAAAATGGAAATCTCAACAGATTTTCTCATGGTATTTAATGTTTGGGGAAGTTCTATGGCCTGCATAATACAGGAGGTCAGACTAGATGATCACAATGGTCCCTTCTGGCCTTGGAATTTACACATCTATAAATATAATAGTTGCAATAGAGTTTGAGCTATGTTAGTTACAATAGGGTGCTATTTGTTCAAGAAATTCTGATGTGTTCAGCTGCTCTCACTGAGGGAGAGAAGCCTGACTGGAACTAGGAACTGAGTAAGACTGTGGCTGGCTGCTCCGAGCCTTCCAGGAGGGAAGGTAGGCCTGACACCAGAGTGGTTGGTTTTCTCAGCAATTTGCTGCTGGTGGTTGAGTCAGCCATGGCCTGGAGTGCTGCAGGGGAAGGGGTGGGTCTGACAGCTGAGCCTAGAGGGAGGGGAGCAATAATCTCAGAGGCCCTGAGACTTTGGATCCTGCCACCTCAAAGGAGGGGACTGAACATTCATAATGACCTGGCCAGATGGCTAATCCAGAAGTCACCAGAGCTGATTGGAAACTCTTTGGGGAAAGTAAGGCAGTGCAGCTGCAGCACAGTGCCCTGCCATGGGGAAGCGTACAGGAGGCAGTGTCCTGATGGCACCAAGTTACAAAATTTGGATGCAAATGTAACACCGACAGACCCCAGTCATCAGCCGGCAGGATCAAACCTGGGACCTCTGAAGCTAAATGCATGAGCCTCTACTGCATGAGCTAAAAGCCACATGGCCCTTACCTAAGACTGTGGTAGACTGATTTATCTCGGTGCCACTTGAAGGGACAGAGCACCATACCCAGAAGGTGTGTGGGTTACACAAATACAAAATCTCTCAGAGTTAATATTGTTTGGATCCCCTACTTACAAATTTCTGAATTGCAAGCAGGCCACACCATACATTTGGTGTGGGTTTTTTGTTGTGTTTTGTTTTTTAATTTAAATAGTTGTGGAGAACCTCTTGTGGAATGCTGAATGATAGACACTGAGTCAAAGCATGTTGACTAGCAAAACTTATAAGTAGTATATGGCTGGATGGTGAAATTTTATTTCCATGTGACTAGGCAATTGAACATGAGTAGTGTAGCTAGAAATCAAAACAGGATATTTTTCCGAAGTGATTAAGCATAAATTCTTCACACTGCTGAAACGTTTTTGAGCTCATTCAGGCATCTGATAATCTGATTGGATTGCCGCCAGAAGCTAGCTCAACAGGCTTGGGTGTTTTAGCAATGAACAAATTATTGATGGAATGTGAAATTTTAAGAAAAAATGTCTGATTTTTTTTTAAACACAAATGATTGAAATCCCATTTAAAAGCAAACTCACAGGGCAGCATTCAACAACAAAAGAGAGGGGCAACCACAAATACCCAGCATTTCTGCATGTACTAGTGTCTGCAGTATAAATGTTTGTGTAATGTGCTCAAGTATGCTTTTATAGACAAGAAAATAACCAAAATATTCCATCTAATACAAACCAGGGAAAATCTACCTTTCCTCTCATCTAAGATGGACTTCATGTTCACAGCTGAGTTTGGCAAAGCTAGACTGAAACATACTGTACTATCCAGGGCTCTGTGTAGTCTATCATCTGCAGGTGCAACATACAGAATCATGCTTCAAAATCCAAGCTTTCATTAAAAAAAAAATTATAACTGAAGAAAGCCTTAAAAAATATGAACAGAATGGAAACTGATACAATCTTGTCTTACTAAGGAGAGAGATTAGGAATTAGAGACCTAATAGGTCTACAGATAGGACTGAGGTGTGTGTCCCATTCATTTCAAAGTCTGAAACATAAAGATGACAAATTAAAAGTCAACAACTTTATTCACTACTGATTATTTTAGAAGAAACGTCCAGCTAACAAGCCTGTCCCCCAATGCCAGACTGCCTCCCACAATCATAATTTCATTGGCAGATCTCCAGGAGCCAAAACCCTATCTGCCCCATGTTCAGCAGTCAAAACCTTCAATTTCCCTCCAACCAATATTTGACATAATTGTGTTCACATGAAAATTTTGATCTAATATTGGCATACTGCTATTGCTGATTCTCCCCTTTACTTCTTCTCTCTGCCAAATTGAATTAAAGTAAATTAAAAGTAAAAAGTAAAAGTAAATTCCACCAATATCTTCCAAACGTTACTTTTCTAAGTAAGCAATAGCTGTAGTTGCCATAGAGATGTTACAGACTCACAATGGGGGACAGGTGTTCCACTTTATCTCAAGGCTCAAATGCCCTCCCAGTAAAGATCATCTCTAATAACACTTGGGCAGTGCCATTAAAAACATTTTGAACCCCTGGGCTTGACAGTTTCACTTCTACTGATGAGCTGAGTTTCTGAGTTGCTAGGTTATCCCATGATTCAGCTGGTGAGTTGTCAGGCCGTGGAACCTATTTAAGGTTCAGTATCTTGCTTTCATTCTTACACTGTCTCCTGCATATGGTATTTTCCTCCACATTTTCAGAGTCCATTCACTGTCCTGGTTAACGTGATTTTTTTCATCCAGGTTTCAGCAGAGTTATTTTTTAATACAGGCCAAGTTTCACAATGATCACGCTCTGGTGGTTAGGGATTTCTCCCCACTTTTCATGTACTGGAGTTTTCATCCCACAAGCAGCAGTTTTTATTTTGTAACACAGACATTCTGCAGAGAATAAGGAAGCTAGTTTCAAGGTGTTATCACGCTTGCAGGGCTGGTACAAGGAGCCTCTTTGCCTTTTAGCTATTTAGTCAATGGAGGTGAGCACCGGGAATTTAGAAGAACGCCTAAAAGATGTTTGTTATACATCATTTGATCTGCTTCCCCAAGCTTCAGTATTAATTTTTCTCCTTTTGCTCTGCTAGTTTCCTTTGGTTTCATTTCCTAATGGTAATGCTCAGTTTTGATTTACATTTTCAGTTTAGGTCAAGAAACTTGTGTAAGAAGTAGCATTTATAGACTTTAAAAAAAATCTGAGCAGCTGGGCAAACAAATTCACAGCAAATTCTTGATCCTTTTTAAAGACTGGGTTTGTGTGTCCCACCATAGTTCATAGTTCTATTGGGTTTTTTGAGAAGTATTTCTTTTGAATTCCTACTTCTTAAACAAAACTGATTCATTATGTGTAAGCATCTAACATGCATAAGACACTCACCATCACCAGAGAGCTGTTAGTCAAGATCATATACCTTAAATTAAATAGACTGAACGTTGCCTCAGTCCCCCAAGGACAGTACCATATATTATAAAAGCTATGCAATATAATCTGCAGTATAAAGGAAGAGGAGAAACAGCTTTAGTTTAACACTATATTAATAGATGTAATTCTCTAGGATGGTCCTTTTGTTCACTACAGCAATTAGAATGGCAATAAGATTCTTACACATCAGCTGGTTGGAACTAGTCTCTGGATATAAAGTAGTGGAGGATGTTGTTATGGACTCAAGGTACTGTGCACTCAGGACCCAATCGAGCAAAGCATATAAGCAGACCTGGATTGTTGCCAAAGTGCACAATGCCTTGCAAGGTTGAGTCCTAAATTCCCAAGCAAAATAATCACTCAAGACAATGAATCAGGCAGTACAGATGAACTGTATAGTACAGATCAGGCCATAAAAAAACAGAACAAGAAAAGGCTACTTGGCCCAACAAGCCTGTTCCCCTTAAGTTTACCACCTCTTTGCTTTGCAGTTGTTTCCTTCTTTCTCTATAACGGCCAGTTGACTCAAACATAGTATACAGTAACAGTAATTGCTTCAACAGGTCTACTTGTCCAACCTCATCCATAAGTGTCACTGCTTGAATGAAATAGCTGTGCTTGAATTCCAAACTGGTGCTCAATTTCAATTATGTGGGCCCAGTCCTGTTCCCACCTCAATCAATGAAAGTATTGCCGGTTGACTTGGGTGGGAGCAGGAGTGGGTCATTACATTACATCCTGCATTCTGATCCCCTTTCTAGCATGAACGGTTGTTTCATTCCTCTTTATCATAATTTTGAATACTTCCCCTAGGAAACTCTGGTATTTTCTCTAAAGATTGGCTCAACCTCATTAGGGTTTCTTCATAAAATATACATACTTTTATCCTGGAAGTATATTGGTTATTCTACATTATGCTGACTCCAGGGCAATATTTCCTATAGAAAAGTGATCAAAGCAAAAACTGAACAAAATATGCACAGTCTTAGATCAGTAACAATTATTTCTAATGATTAAAATTCTTAGGGCTGGATAACTGGTATAAAACCTCAGAACTGCTGTATGCTAGGACATTATGCCATATATTCTGTCCTAAAACCTCTTCTGTTCATTAAAGGGTGATATTTACCCCATGCAGAAGGCCAGTACAAGAATTATGCACCACTTAATTCTCACTTAATAGGGTGGTGCATAGTCTAATGCATAGTCTCTGTACTGGCCCTCTGCACAAGGGTGAATTTCACCCTATTGTACATAAGAGTAAAATAGAATTTATATATCAAAGGCTTTTCATCTAGACTACAGCTGCACTTTGGTCAATGATATTCAGCAGTTACCATTAATGTCTCAAAATTGTCCAAGTATCTGCACTGATTGTAGTCTCAACCTGGTGCTGCATATTTTGCATAGCTTTTATTTTGATACTTTGAGGGAAATGGGTTTATGAGCACTGCAGATTTGGAGGGTGCCTAGATTTTCTAAATTTGAAGACAGGAAATTAATGTTATCATATAAGCTCAAATCTTAAATAGTCAAGATGTTTGCTAAGCAGAGGCTCAAACTATGGGCCAGATTCTCAGCTCTTCTAAAGGTTACTTAGTGTTATCACAATGGTGATAACAATTGATGATTTAACTGGGAATTGGTCCTGCTTTGAGCAGGGGGTTGGACTAGATGACCTTCTGGGGTCCCTTCCAACCCTTATATTCTATGATTCTATGATTCTATGGTGTAAAATGACCTGAAAGTTGCTGTAATGGAGCCACTGAACTATCCCTTTCTGAACTAGCCAGCTTTATGCCAGTCCCTCCAGTTCCCCCCTGCCTGGGGTGTGCTGGTTGGGTAGGGGCCCTTCTGGAGGTGAAAAGGGGTGGGGCTGGAGCCAGCAGAATGGTCCTGCATGCTCTGCTAATTCCCAGCCTGCAGAATGGGGTCTAGGGAAGCACTGTAGCAAGTGCAAGTTAGAGAGGCTTCTCTATGGCCATCCCCAGGAATGGAGAAGGATAAAGGTGTCCTGGAGCTCAGTTGAGGATTGTGCTGTCTGTCCTGGCTATGTGCATTAATTCTCTTCCCCAAAAGCCTATTGTTCAAGTTGCCTCCTCCAGTGGGTCAGCTTAATAGCAGCTGCCCCTCAGTCGATCTCAGTTCCTGCCTGTCTCTCATAGTGTGAGCATCTCGCCATGCTGAGTGTCATTCTAGTGTTTAAAGATACTGTACATATTTTTCATACAACATGGCCCCTAAACGCAAGCCAACTACTTCATCTGGTGCTCAACTGAAGAAACAGCAATCTGTTCCAACGCTGGAGGAAAAACTGGCTTTGCTGGACTTATTGAGAGACGGTATGTCGGTCTCCAACATGGCGCATAAATATGGCCGCAACGAATCTACATCCGTGCCATCAAGATTCGAGAGAGAGAAATTCATCAAGCTGTGGCATCAAGTGCTCCTATAACTGCTAAGGTGATGAGCCAGGTGCGTGATAATACTTTAGTGAAGACTGAAAAGGCATTAAACTTATGGCTGATAGACATGAACCGTAAACGTGTGCCTATCGATGGCAACACGTTGCGAGAAAAGGCTCTTAGCCTCTATGCGCTGTTGAAACCTCCCGCCGAAGAGGGAAAGCCTTCTGATGAGAAGGAATTCAAAGCTAGACAAGGTTGACTTAACAGTTTTAGGAACAGCTTCAACCTCAAAAACGTGCAGACTACTGGTGAAGCTGCATCTGCCAATGAAGAGGCAGCAAAAGCCTACCCCGAACAATTAAAGAAAATCATAGAGGAAAAGGGCTATCTTCAGGAACAAATTTTTAATGCTGACGAGACTGGGCTCTTCTGGAAAAAAATGCCCAACCGCACTACACTTCAAAATCAGAAAGACAAGTCCCTGGCTTCAAAGCAGCTAAAGACCGCGTGACTGTATTGTTTTGTGGCAATGCGGCTGGATATTTAATAAAGCCAGGCTTGCTCGACAAGGCTGCAAATCCCCATGCCCTAAAAGGCAAGAACAAAGATCTCTTGCCTGTGTTCTGGCAATCAAATAAAAAGGCTTGGGTGATGGCAGCATTATTTCTGGATTGGTTCCACAAGTGTTTCATTCCAGAGATCAAGCGGTACCTCAAAGAGAAAGGACTTGACTTTAAAGTGTTGCTGATCTTAGACAATGCTCCTGGCCACCCTGCGGTACTCCGGTTTGTGCATAATGATGTTGAAGTTGTCTTTCTCCCCCACAATACCACCTTCATTCACCAACCTCTTGACCAACGCGTGATTCGCTGTTTCAAGGCCACGTACACAAGGCTTACATTCTCACGGATACGTAGCACTGTGGATGCTGATCCCAATCTTAATGTGATGGAGTGTTGGAAGTCCGTCAACATTGCCGATTGCATCACTTATATTAAACAGACAATGGCTGCAATCAAGCCTGAAACAGTCAATGCATGTTGGCGAAACCTATGGAAAGAATGTGTGAATGATTTTAAGAGTTTCCCGATCATTGACAAAGAAGCGAAATGCATTGTTCAGGTGGCCAGGCAAGTGGGTGGTGAGGGCTTCATCAACATCCTTGAGGAAGAAATTGAAGAATTAATTGAGAGCCATAAAGAAACATTGACTAACGAAGAGTTAGAGGAACTGATAAAATCATCTACAGAAGACAAAGTTGATGACGACAAACAGGCAGAGCCAGCAAGTTGGAATCTTCATAAATTTGCTGAAGTGTTCCAAGCAGCGAAACATTTGAGTGATTTAACTTCTGAATACGATCCCTCTATGGAATGAAGACTCAAAATCACACGTAGTATTACAGACGGTTTGAGACCGTATCAAGAAATGTTTGAGCAGCTCAAGAGACAACAGCAACAGTTGCTGATCACCATGTTTTTCAAGGAAACACAACCAGCAGTAGATAAGCCTACGCAATCAACTTCTTGAGCTGAACCAGAGCCAACCACTTCATCTACGACTTGCTCTCTGACACCGAAGCTCTCCATCACCTCCGTCTCCTGGATTGACATCAAGCCCTGATGACCCCCTGTAATTACCCCCTGTAATTAAAAATACAGTACTGTAAAATTATATTTTGCATATGTACTCTTTATTATATACTGTACTTTACTGTATACATTTATACATATTACTGTACTGGGTTGTATACACAAAACCATGTATAGTATACTGTACTTTATGGGCGATTTAAAGGATTTTCAAGGGTAATTTTGACTATATGCGATTTTCGACTTACGTGTTGACTTTAGAACCTAACCCCCACGTAAGATGCGACTCCACTGTATTCTCCTGAGATTCTGGGGTAAGGGGGATCTGTCAGTATCCCCTGGTCAGATCAAAGGTAGATATATACCTGGCAGCCCACAACCTCTCCAGCAATTCCTGGGGCATGAGATAAATGTCAAACATGGATACTGTGTTCACATTTCAAAAATCCATGCAGAACCATGTTGAACCTGGTTTGGGCATGAGTACAATTGGACTTCACCATTTGCTACGTGACCTGACATAAAATATTCCTCAATGTTTATTTTTTAAAACCTTGCTTGCTTTACCTATAATTTCTTAACATTCTGGGTTTTTTGTAAACTTGGAGATAAACTGCCTTTGACAAGGGCCATGCTGAGCTACAGAAGTCTCATCATATTCCATCAAGTATTTCATGTGCTGGCCAGAATGATGCAAACTCAAATGACATAGCTATGACCTGGTAAATTGAAAACAAAAGCTTTAAGAATGTTTTCATCTTCAGCACTCTTACAATGATAGTATGTATGTATTTTATTTCCACACTATGCTGTAATACATATATAATAACCGTCCAATTAATTTTGCATTCTGTTGCTAAATTTCTGATAATTATCAAATATTTCAGCTTTTGGGAGTCCAAAGGTAAATGCAGAAAACTAACTAAATAAAACAATATGAGGAGATAAAATCTTTTATTTAAGCAATTTTCACTGTTCTTGCTCTAACTTTGCCTCTTGATCTGTGATAGTAATATAGGCTTGCTATTCAGGAGCATTTTTGATCTCATCTTGGCTTTGGCTTTTTTTCCTTTTGGTGTTTGTTTTTTAAAAAGCTAAATTTCTGGGATTAAGTCTCAAGGGTTTGATACTTTATGAAAAGTAAAAGGGCAAGGAAGGCATATTATTTATTTTCTTATTTGTATTTTCATAGCATGTGGGAGCCCCAGTGATAGACCAAGGCCTCTTTGTGCTAGGTACTGTACAAACACAGAACAGATGCTCCCTTCCCTAGAGTTTTCAATCTAAGCATAAGACAAGAGATAGTCTTGGGGGAATTCTGCACCACTGCGCAATGCAGAATTTGTGCAGAATTGGTGCTGCACAGCTGCTGGCTGCCACTAGGGCTGCTAGACTGAGCAGAGCATGGCTCTCCAGCCTGCAAATATAGGATGCTGCTGAGGGGGAGGGGCAGGGAGTGGGGAGAGCTGAAGGTTCTGGGCAATTGCTGTTCCCAGCACCTCCTGAAGGAAGTTGGCGGTGTGCAGGAAACTCTGTACAATCCTGGGACCATCATCAGGCTCTTTCTCCCTCTGGATCCCTGGGCTCTGGGGGGGTAAGGAGTGCATGGGGGTGAGGCGAAGTGCCCTGTGGCTGAGTTCTGGTGAAGGGATGGGTCTGGGTGTCTGAGATCCAAGGAACAGAGTTTTCCTCCAAGATGTGCCCAGCTGGCACATGTGACCCATCCAAGCTGAGGCAGCCAACAAAAGCATAACTGAGAACTAGGGACTAGGTTGTTATAGGGGTTTCTTTAACTCTCTACTCCTGAGGGAATCTTTTTTGTTGTCTGTATTGTTACAGACCTATTGGCTGACAGGTATTTTGAAATAGATTACCAAAATAATTGAAACTGGTGTGATTATATAGTTATTTCGACAAAATTTGCACAATTTTAAAATATTGTGTGCAGAATTTTTATTTTTTTGGTGCAGAATTGCCCCAGGAGTAAAGTGACAAGAGATGGATACAGACAGACCTATGAGGGGGTAAAAGGAAATAATGAGATAATATTCATCAGCATTATAGGTTGTGGTCTCAACCCAATAGCAATCTAGAAAGAAAAGGAGTACTTATGGCACCTTAGAGACTAGCAAATTTATTTGAGCATAAGCTTTCGTGAGCTACAGCTCACTTCATTGGAGCATCCAATGAAGTGAGCTGTAGCTCACGAAAGCTTATGCTCAAATAAATTTGCTAGTCTCTAAGGTGCCATAAGTACTCCTTTTCTTTTTGCGAATACAGACTAACATGGCTGCTACTCTGAAACCTAGCAATCTAGAGATTGTCAAGTTTTTTGTAGGCTTGGTGATGCTGAAACAGTGAAATATCAAATATGTGATAGCAACAACCACAGTCAGTAATATCATAGTGTCAAAAAATGAAATTCCGCACAATTTGCTACACAGAGAGGATGTCACTTACAGTTTGGAACAGCTGCAAACAAACACTAAGACATAAGATGAGGAGACTGTAAAGCAAATGGCCAAGAAATGCTCCACAAACACTTTTCCCACTTAGTTGCTGTGCACGGGATAAAATTGAGCTCCATTGCCACAGTCTGATGCCTGTGTGAGACTCCCTGAAGAGTTCTCTTTTATTTAGCTTATAAGGCTTTTTTAGTGTAAACCTGTGGGATCTCAGATTCAGGTTTGATTTTTATGCTAGCCAGGATGGACCTGTATAATAGGATCAAAAATCACTATTTTCACTATGTTGGCATGAGTCCACCAAAGACAGATTCTCTGCTGGTGTAAATTGGTACAACTTTGTACCAATTTACATCACCAGAGAGTCTGACTCAGAAACGTTTGATGTTAAAATGGCTTTTTATGAAATTGTAGAGCTTTGCACTGTTGTCACATTGATTGAGTTGGAAGCTATCATTTGTGAACGGAGGCAATACAGTATTAAAACCTCTATAGCATACATAATTTAGGACAAAATTCTCCCTTCTGATCCATGTGGAGAATCGCTGATGTCCTATGTGAGTTCCAAGCACATAGCGAAAAAAGAATGTAAGCATTAGAGCTAGGAAAGTAATGCCAAACAAACAAACAAACAAAACAGAAAACCCTGCAACTATTTGTTAGAATTTAAATCTGAATGTGCTTTTGCCATATTTGCACCCACTTTTGTTCATTTTCCTGTTTACATCAGTATTTAATACCATGAATGCTGAGTTTGCATGCTCCACTATACATGGAAAGCAAACATTGTATTTGTTTTCCATGATAATTTGCACTAGAAACCTGAATAAGGCCCTGTGGTGGACATCAGAGTATGCAGGACTATGAATACATTGCTACCCACTGCCTCCAGAGGGAGGGAGGGAGTCTTGCTTGTGTTAACTGGTTGCTAGCTACCTAACACAACCAGCCTTTCATTCACCCAAGCACACTCTTCCAGGCTCTGTAAGCCATGTCTTTGCCTTTCAAGTTAACAAGAGGTGCAGCTCAGCGCCCTAATCCCCTTAAATCATCCCCCTGTGATATCCAGCCCCTGATGCTAGTTACTCTCAGCAATCCCAGATCCTCTTGTTGGGGACATTGGGGCATGGCCACTAGGTAACTCGAGGGGATGGAAGACCACGAGTGTCGATGAAGCCCCCTCGCACTAGGCCCAAGTGTTCTTGGCGCTCCCCCCTCCCCCGACCTGGAGGCACTCGTAGCAGTTATGCGCACTAGGCCCAAGTGTCCTTGGCCCCCAGCCTGGAGGCACTCACAGCAGTTATGCTGAGGATCTGCAACAATATGTTGCAGAGTCAGACTGCCTGAAACTATACAAGGCCAAACAGGGCAGATATGGAAGAACAATGCTGAATAAAGCAGCTTTATGTATGGTTTAACAGATGGTACAGAGCACAAGTGAACTAGCTGGTAACTGGATTGGCTGGCTATATGGATACTTAGGGCAGCTTGCTATTGGATAAGTATGCTGAGAAAAGCATGTATAAAAGCCTGTGTAACTTCCTGCTCTGTGTGCAGGATTTGAGATTCTATTCTCCCTGTACTTTGTTTGCAGCTGCAAATAAACTTTTCTGCTTCTCCACCCCGTTGTGATTACTGGGTGACGCACACCGGGTAACGAACCCCTGCTGTTGTTCGCCTCTGGCACTGGGTGCCAGCAACACTCTGACTCCAAAGGACCAGTTTACCAACTTTACCTTGAACCACTACTCTTGTGTAACGCACCGCATGTGTAAAGAAACAAGAGTTTATTTAAGAGAGAATTGAGATTCTACTGGAAACAAGTGAGAGTGATGGAAACAAATGGCTACAATACAAAACAAAATCATAAAAGGCAAACTAGGGCCTATATTTATTAATAGTTACCTTTCCTATCTACTTTATTAGATAGGAAAGTTCAATCTGTTGCAGAGCTGGCTGACTTCACAGAAACCAGGATCTGCTCAAGGAACAAACAATAGCATGTGACTTATGTCACCAATCACAACTAAGGGTATGTCTATACTGCAATCAGTGGCGTGACTGCATCGCACACAGATATACCTAAGTTAGCTTTGGTCTAGCTAGCTCAAATAGCAATAGCAATGAATCCACATTGGCAGAGGCTGTACAAGCCCTCCCAGGAGACTGGATATGTATGTAAGAGGCTAACCCATGCTGTTGTGTCTTCACTGCATTATTATTTGAACTGGCTATATCAAAGGTAGCTCGGATATCACTATGTATGCTGCAGTCACAGCTCTGAATGCAGTGTAGACATATCCAAAGGCCTAGTTGACACAAGTAGTTTTATATTGATTTTTAACTATTTTGGTTAAGGCACATAACTGATGGGAACAAACTATGCCTGTATAAGCATTTTTATACCAGTATTACTGTGCCCACACTAGAGGGGGCTGTGCCATTTTAATTATCAATATAGTTGAAGTGGTACAATTTTTGTGTAGTCAAACCCTAATTGACATAGTTCATTTTTGAATATTGAGTATTAAATAGCAGTGCACAGAGTAAATTAAATTTGTGCTAATTTTCAATGAATAGTTTTGAAGAAATAGATTTGAGGCCATTGTGATCTCGCTCCAAAAATGGATATAGATGCAAATATAGAGTATTTGTTATGAATTGTTTGCTCAGTTCTAGTTTGGCATCAAGATCTGCTGTGCAAATTGGGAGAGAGAGAGAGAGAGATGCTGTCCTGGTGGATTTGATTTATGTTTACAGTAATTTATTTGGCCCTGATTATTAAATAATTAATACTTATTACATTAATTCAGATTGTGGTATGTACAGCACAGTGGCCATGTGACATCAATTTATGTGCTGAATAATTTAAGCTATTTCCCTCACATAACTTAAGTGAAATATCTACTTGTAGGCTGTCCTAATATTCTAGTTATTTCACTCATTAACTTCTTGACATGAAAGTGTTTTTCAAATATGAAAATCTTGTTCAAATACATCTAGATGACAGAATCCTGAATTAATTTATAATGTGTCATAAATATAAGAGTATATAATAAAGCAAGTAATTGGTTTTCTAACCTACGCTAGCCTATATGGCTAAGGACCCTTGCAGGGGAAAACAATTAGTGTGGATGTGTGTAAGGGACTGAGGAAGACTTTGTTACGGCCTAGCTAGGGAACTTCCGCTTTCTCGGAGCTGACGGCTCACTGTAGGACATAAAAATCCGGATATAACCAGCTTTCGGCCGGTTCTGTCTGCCCTGTATGGCCCTTTGCCAGGTAGCAGAAAGCTCTTGTAGGAAAGTACCTAAGTATATATTCATGAGCTGTTTCTGTGTACTGCTTATTATGGCTCGCTGTTTCCCCCTTCGTCGGACTCCGTCCCAGGCAGAGCTCCGGTGCGCTGGGTTCCCCGCCTCCTTGACAGCAACGCTTGGAGTCCCCGTTGTGGGTGTGTCACCTTCAATAAAGCCAATAACTCGCTGCTTTGCTGCGTGTAGGCCTCGTTCTTTCGGAGCACTCCTGATAGGCCTGAGGCCTAGCACAGAACAATGTGCTATATATATTTCTAGCATTTCACTTGACTACAAAGAATAATCTTGCTGATAATACAGATGCAGCAAACGCAGAACCATTAAATTGACAGTGTGATTTATCCCACTTCACACTGCTTTATAAGCAAACTGTATCACTCGTGAGCTTTCTTCTGCTTCAAGAATTGTAAGAAATATATCTCTTACCATTACTTTTATTGATAAAACACACATACCATCTTAATTCATCCTTCACGCAGAGTATTTTATCATAGTATGCTTGTGACTGAGATTCTGATCACCCAATATAAAACTGAGATTGAGAGGCTTTAGCTACTCATCTCTTATTCCTCATGAAGCCATGCTCTGGTGTACCATCTGTTTAGTTACTGAATCTTGCATGTAATAGCAAAGAGCTGGTCACCAGAGATTGAAACGCTGGCAAACAAGCCCCCCATGGCTCACTTGGAGATACCCAAGCATTTATTCCCATTTGCCTGTTAGGTTTGAAATGAAATTCAACTTGTAAGCTGCTATTCTCTACTATATTTTAATGTATATATCTGATTCATTTGTTGCTGTTGTTCTGATTTTTGTTAAACAATATTAACCAAAGCAAAGACTTCAGGAGCCATATGTAAGCAGCACTTCTAAGAGCTTTGGTATTTCCCTCTCCCCCTCCCCCCCAATTGATTTTAAATGTTACTCAAAGTAACTAAGGCCCTGTCTACTATGCTTGCTGCCTTCAATCTTTGTAAGCAGTTACGGATGTAGTTGGCTCCCACCACAAGTCTGTTGTCATATACTGTATGGTTAATGCCTGGTTAGTGGCAGCTAGTTGAGTCTGACCTTTGCCAACAGCTTAGACTGGTACATGGTTGTCTTTTAACTGGGTCATAACACCTGAGTTTTCTAGCTGTGCAGATTGAACTCCTTAACTATGTCAGCCAATCATATGTCCCAGAGCTTTTGGTACTGGTCTGTGTGACTGTACGCTGGAACAGTATGGGTAGCTGCCCAGGCAGTGAAGCCAGTGTAGATGTGTGGTGGAATAGCTGCTGCAGGGACACGGTCATGGCTG
The DNA here is from genome assembly GCF_965140235.1 of Caretta caretta. Classification (NCBI taxonomy): domain Eukaryota; kingdom Metazoa; phylum Chordata; order Testudines; family Cheloniidae; genus Caretta; species Caretta caretta. Next base: position 46,433,274 of record NC_134216.1, on the reverse strand, counting down.
TTGTAAGCAAGGTATAAAATGAACATATGGCCATCTGGTTACAAAATGAGCTTGTACAGTAGACAGGGCTTCCAAGTTTTTATGCAGTTCCCCACCAGGCAGCTTTTTAGCAAGATCTCATCAGTATAATCACAAATGCAGATGTAAAGTCTGTGCCTGATTCTGCCCCCAGATAAATAGTAATAATAATGTAGACATATTTCAGAGGAACAGCCATGTTAGTCTGTATTCGCAAAAAGAAAAGGAGTACTTGTGGCACCTTAGAGACTAACCAATTTATTTGAGCATGAGCTTTCGTGAGCTACAGCTCACTTGAAGTGAGCTGTAGCTCACGAAAGCTCATGCTCAAATAAATTGGTTAGTCTCTAAGGTGCCACAAGTACTCCTTTTCTTTTTGCGAATGTAGACATACAGACTCCCTTGAAGTGAATTGGAGTTATGTGTTTGCATCCAAGGGCATCAATTGGTTCTTAACCATGATATCTGAAAGATTCACACTCACTTGTATGGGAGTATTCATTGGCAGCTGAAATCTAATTTTTTTAATTTTCTTTCTTGATCTATTAATGTACGAAGGCTGATAGGTTACAAATGGAAATTTAAGTAGGCCTTATTGTATTGTTGTTGTTTTATTTACTTGCTTCTACAAGGGCTAAATACTGATCTCATTGAAGTCAATGACAAAATTCCCATTAATGTCAATGGGACCAGGACTCATCCTGAAAGTAGGAGCTAGCATTCTAAAATAGATCAGCTATGTTAAAAACGCTGATCTTGGTTATGTCAGCTCCTAAAAGAGGCTTCATTCTCCAGATCAACTCATTCTCCAGATCAATTCAGCTCTGGCCTATGCTGGAGAAGAAGCTGGATGGTTGTGACAGGACAAATCTATTGTTTTTTCTGTAATATTGACTGTTATCACCTAAATCCAGAATAGTTTTACAGCAACTCATGGAGTCAATCCACACTTGTGATGGGATGTGATAGGGCTAGCTAGGGGAATGACTTCAGTTACCTGCCATAGGTGCAAGGATTTGGAGGTCAAGGCCATCTTTGGGAGATTACTTTATTCCCCAGCACATGCTCTGAGAGATGTTCTGGGGGAAGTTGGCAGCTGAGTCTAACAGTGAGAGTCAAGAAAGAAGAGCCTATAGGAAGGGTGTTGGAGCCAACAAAAGAACTGGGGCTGTGGAGTAATGAGGAGCACTTTGTAGCTGGAGAGAGGGGATTGGAGCAGCTTCATAATCCTGTATTAATTGGAGGGCAAGGAAGAAAGGCACCAGCAAAACCCTCACCCAACCCCTCCCCTGAACTGCTCAGCAGGAAAGAAAGCAGCAGGCTCCCCAGAGGTAAAGGCCAGAGGGCAAAGGAACCTTTCTGAGGGTATGACTGAGAAGGAATAACCCTTCCCACAAACAGAGCCCCAAGCTCTGCTGTTTCCTGTCCACACCCTCCTGGTTCTGCTGGAGTGATGGCTTATCAGAAAATATTGGTAGGATCAGTAGTATTAAATAGAAATCTTCACCTGCAAATGTGTTGTCAGTCAAGAGCTTAACAAATGTATTTCAAAATTTTAAAATACGTTTTCCACCATATGAGAATAGGAGTAGGAAGTGAGAAGAAATTCATGTTGCTATAGTTCAGATTTCTGTGACTACAGTACATCAAAAATATGTGTCTTGACTCTGCCACATGAATAATTATCTATTACACAAGGGTTGGCTTAGCTTGGTGGTGGTGGTGGTTTGTTTGCTTGCTTTGGGGTGTAATGATCCAGGGGTACAGAAACCCAGACTGTGGGGTCATAGGTGACTAATGACACCACTGGAGAACCAGATGAAGCAGCACTCAATAATTACTAGAGGGTTAGGCATGACAGGAAGTTCCGCCTAAAAGAGGCCAGAGCAACAGAACCCTGCAGCCATCTGATTGGTCCACATCAACTATTTAAACCAAGAAGTTAGCCCAGGGAGCTGTCTGAGCAGGAATGTAGACTCTTTGCTTGCCACTGCTACAGAATTTATCTTTTGTCTTGTCTTATGCCTGACTCCTTGCCTTCACCTTGTTTTGACCTTGATACCTGTCTCCTGAGTGGGCTTGGTAACTAGTCCTGACTCTTGCCTTTGAGCTTAGCCATCTATGCCCTGACCATTATGGGTGCGGGGGGTGTTAGTTTGTTCTTAATTTGCAGAAGTGCTCAAGTCACAAAGCTCAGTTCCAGACCAGGCTTCTGAATACCAAAAGAATGAGGAGAGGGGAAATGAAAAGGGTTTAATTTAAATGAAGAGAAGAAGCATTCCGAACATCTGATAGTTCTGGGAGATGTTCAGATGTGGGGTTTTGGTTCCAGTGAACACCAGAATTCCTTACAATATCCAACTGCTGTCTTCCATTGTGCCATCAATTTACAATTTGTAAGCCTACTCCCTCTGTCTGCCCACAGAGGTTCCTTAGCCTTCCTATTTGATGTCATTGGAGCTTCATAACCTACAATGTTTTATAAGAGTCTATGGTAACCCCCCAAAGAGCATTAAAAAGTAGCTTTTCTAGGCTTCTTTCTCTGTTCTCTAGAGTGATTTGTGCTACTCTGTAACTCCACAGCAGTGCTTGTGATCCTGGAGTTCTGCAAACTCCCTTCAGAGGTAGGCCAGTTTCCTAAATCTTGTTTCAGTAGATGGGCTGCTGGATTTCTGAGGACACTTAGATACCATCAAAGTGGACTCAGCCTGACACTTCTACAGCAGATTTCATTTTCCTATTAGAAGTGGTATATCTAAAGAAACGACTCCCTATTTCTCACTTATCAGTTTCCAGATTAAATTTTTACTTGGCAACACAATGATGATGTTAGACTGTAACAAGTTTTGGGCTCAATTTGAGCAAACATTTGTGTTTTGTATGAAAACTGGCCATTTTTTCCATTTGCTCATAGTGACTCAGGGAACAAAGCCGGAGAGGGTTGGCAAGATCTGAATACAATGCTGGTTAATAGGCTATGTTAGGAGTAGCAAGGAAGATTTTCTCCTCTTTGTTTCTGTGACAGCTTCATAATATATGCACAGTAGGGCAAGTAATCTTTTTTTAATATTCAGCAGTAGAATAAAATTCTTTTAACATTTGTAGGCCTTTCAAACTTCAATTTCAGTTGTTTTGCACTCTAAAATGGCTTCTGTGATGTGGCATCCCAATGATGCCACATGACTATCTGATGCCACCTTTTATTAATTCATAGAGCCATAACTGTACACAGTACTTGACAAAACAAGTCAAATACAAGGAGTTTGCAGTCTAACTCTGACATATACACTACATCATTTAAATCCAGGAGGCATGGGAATGTTGTTGGTAATATCAGGGCAATAAGGCTTTGCAAACCTCATACGCAGATCTGAGCTTCCCTGGTGTTCAGGTATTGGGATTTTATTTTGGCCCAACTCTAGTCTTAAGAGAAGCAGAGAGACTCCAGGAGCATTAGAACTATGAAGGTGGTCCTGTTAAATGTAAGATGGTGGTGGGTAAAACTTTCAAAAATGCTTAAGTGATGTAATGAACCGAGAGTTGGTGGCCTTTTGTCTCAGTAGCAGAACTCTTGAGACAAAATTTTCAAGAGACCACTGATTGTTTTTTTAACATGCCACAATACTTAGGTGCTCAATTTAAGATGCGTAGGGCTTGATTTACAGAGGTGGTGAGCATCTAGAGCTTCAGCTGAAGTCAGTTGGAATTTGAGGTGCTCAGCAACTCTAAAAATTGGGCCCAATATGTCTCAAATTGTCCACCCAAAATCAGTAGCCTCTTTTGGAAATATAAGTTTTAGGGGACAGGTGTTTAGAATCCAGTTATAAGCACTCTATAAATATTTAGGTAAAATAGAGCCCAATGATTTTAGAAACAAAATTTTAAAAAATATCTTCTGAACCTTAAGTTCCGAGTTCAGATTAATTGCTACTGTGAACTTAAATGGAATTACAACTGCTTATGCCATAAATGACTTTGGCCCCTAATCCCCATGCAACCATAGTTTCCTTTCTTGGCATGCTCAGCTGAACTTCATCTTCCTAAGGCAGATAAATATGGTACTTTGTAGATGGTAAACCAATGTCTTGTTTGTTCTTGGGACAGTGAAGATCCCATGACACTTCTCAGAAAAGTGAGGGCTTGCTCTGGTGTGCTTCCCTTATGGAACAGTCCTATAGAATTTAATAGGGATGGAACCAATAAGGTTCTATAACATTTAATAAGATTCTATATCTAAAAGCCAATATAACTGAACATAGTCATGTCTCTGCTGCACAAGTATATAAGAATTTAAGAAAAATAATGGAAAGGATATCATTCTCAGTTCAAATTCTATGCACTTTTGAACCAGATTATAGAATTCTATAGCAGGGATAAAATTCCCTGTTAATTATATAGAATGGCTCTTTTAATACCATTTTCTATTAAACGTTATAGGACTGTATCACAAAATTTGGACAATACTTTCCCATCACCCACTGATAGGCAACATGCTGCTAGATTGTTACCCTTCACCCTAGACGTGTACAGATTCAGTAAATCTCTCTGTGTATTGTGGTGGAGTATTCTGAGAGCCTTCAGGCTGAAATAGGCTATATAAATGTAAGATTATCATCTGGTTCTTTGCTATATTATTCATTGATTTTAAATTGTCATTTTTCAGTTATCAAAGCTGTTGGTTTGCGATAGGCAGCAACATATAGTACCTAACCTGATATAACATGCCTCAAATAGCCAGGGAAAATCAGTTCAAGTGAATCCTTGCTGCTGTCAATTTTGATAGCAAAACTCATGTATGACCTAAAAGTGCTGGTCAGAATCAGCAGCCTGAGCTGCCAATGGGCATGTGGTCTGTGAAATGCAGCTAGTGACTTTCCACTGGTTTCTTAGGGAAGAGGTACCGAGCTCCATCGTAAGGGCTGCTATTCCACAGTTTTCAGAGTAACAGCCGTGTTAGTCTGTATTCGCAAAAAGAAAAGGAGTACTTGTGGCACCTTAGAGACTAACCAATTTATATGAGCATAAGCTTTCGTGAGCTACAGCTCACTTCCACCATGATTTCAACAATTTCCATCCCACCATCAACCTCAGCCTGGTCCAGTCCACACAAGAGATCCACTTCCTGGACACTACAGTGCTAATAAACGATGGTCACATAAACACCACCCTATATCAGAAACATACTAACTGCTATTCCTACCTACATGCCTCCTGCTTTCACCCTGACCACACCACACGATCCATTGTCTACAGCCAAGCTCTGCGATACAACTGCATTTGCTCCAACCTCTCAGACAGAGACAAACAACTACAAGATCTCTATCAAGCATTCTTACAACTACAATACCCACCTGCAGAAGTGAAGAAACAGATTGATAGAGCCAGAAGAGTTCCCAAAAGTCACCTACTACAGGCCAGGCCTAACAAAGAAAATAACAGAACACCACTAGCCATCACCTTCAGCCCCCAACTAAAACCCCTCCAACGCATTATCAAGGATCTACAACCTATCCTGAAGGACGACCCAACACTCTCACAAATCTTGGGAGACAGACCAGTCCTTGCCTACAGACAGCCCCCCAAACTGAAGCGAATACTCACCAGCAACCACATACCACACAACAGAACCACTAACCCAGGAACCTATCCTTGCAACAAAGCTTGTTGCCAACTGTGCCCACATATCTATTCAGGGGACACCATCACAGGGCCTAATAACATCAGCCACACTATCAGAGGCTCATTCACCTGCACATCTACCAATGTGATATATGCCATCATGTGCCAGCAATGCCCCTCTGCCATGTACATTGGTCAGACTGGACAGTCTCTACGTAAAAGAATAAATGGACACAAATCAGATGTCAAGAATTATAACATTCATAAACCAGTCGGAGAACACTTCAATCTCTCTGGTCACGCGATTTCTGATCTCAAAGTGACTATCCTTCAACAAAAAAACTTCAAAAACAGACTCCAATGAGAGACTGTTGAATTGGAATTAATTTGCAAATTAGATACAATTAACTTAGGCTTGAATAGAGACTGGGAATGGTTGATTCATTATAAAAAGTAACCTATTTCCCCTTGTTTATTCCTTCCCCCCCCCCCACTGTTCCTCAGATGTTCTTGTTAAACCCTGGATTTGTGCTGGAAATGGCCCACCTTGATTATCATACACATTGTAAGGAGAGTGATCACTTTAGATAAGCTATTACCAGCAGGAGAGTGGGGTGGGGGGGAGAAAACCTTTTGTAGTGATAAACACCCATTTTTTCATGGTCTGTGTGTATAAAAACATCTTCTGTATTTTCCACAGTATGCATCCGATGAAGTGAGCTGTAGCTCACGAAAGCTTATGCTCAAATAAATCGATTAATCTCTAAAGTGCCACAAGTACTCCTTTTCTTTTATTCCACAGTATGTCCCAGTAAGACTAATCTCATAACTGATTTCTCAAAAGTATGGTAACTGAAAAAGAGAGATGGAGTAGAGCCTCAAAAGTAGAAAGGGAAGGATGGTCCAGTGGTCAGGGTACTAGCCTGGGACTTCAGAGACCCACATTCAATTCTCTACTTCACCACAGACTCCCTGTGTGATGCTGGGTGGCTCACTTGGTCTCTCATTTCCCCATCCATAAAATGGAGGTAATAGCAGTTCCCTAACTTACAGGGATGTAGTGAGGATACATATATTAGAGATTGTGAGGTACTCAAACAATGGTAATGAGAGCCATAGTAATATGGCTGAGGGAAAGCCAACAGGTGCGGAGGAGCACGTGGTTCGGACAGAAACATCCCTTAGGGGAGGATCTACTAATGGAGAGTCTCTATGTCCTAGTAAGGAGGAGAGTATGGAAGATGATAAAATACAGGTAGGATCTGATGAGAAACAGTCAAATGAAAAAAGTCTCATTCAATTACATCATGAAATGGGAGACAGCTAAAAAGTGACAAGTTTTTAAAGTGCTTACATATTAGTGCTAGACGTCTAAATAATAAGATGGGTGAACTAGAGTGCCTCGTATTAAATGAGGATATTGATATAATAGGCATCACAGAAACTTGGTGTAATGAGATAATCAATGGGACGAGTAATACCAGGGTACAAAATATATTGGAAGGACAGAACAGGTTGTGCTGCTGTGGGAGTGGCACTATATGTGAAAGAAAGTGTAGAATCAAATGAAATAAAAATCTTAAATGAAACAAACTGTACCATAGAATCTCTATGCATAGTAATTCCATGCTCGAGTAATAAGAATATAGCAGTAGGGATATATTACCGACCACCGGATCAGGATGGTGATAGTGACTGTGAAATGCTCAGGGAGATTAGAGAGGCTATTAAAATAAAAAACTCTATAATAATGAGGGTTAAATAATAATGGGGGATTTCAACAATCCCCATATTGACGAGGTACATACCACCTCAAAACGGGATGCAGAGATCATTTCTTGACACCTTAAATGACTGCTTCTTGGAGCAGCTAGTCCTGGAACTCACAAGAGGAGAGGCAATTCTTGATTTAGTCCTAAGTGGAGCACAGGATCAGGTCCAAGAGGTGAATATAGCTGGATCGCTTGGTAATAGTGACCATAATATAATTAAAGTTAACATCCCTGTGGAGGTAAAAATACCACAGCAGCCCAACACTGTAGTATTTAATTTCAGAAAGGGGAACTACACAAAAATGAAGAGGTTAATTAAACAGAAATTAAAAGGTACAGCACCAAAAGTAAAATCCCTGCAAGCTGCATAGAAACTTTTTAAAGACACCATAATAGAGGCTCAACTTAAATGTATACCCCAAATTAAAAAACATAGTAAGAGAACCAAAAAAGGAGCCCCTGTGGCTAAACAACAAAGTAAAAGAAGCAGTGAGAGGCAAAAAGGATTCCTTTAAATGTTGAAGTTAAATCCTAGTGAGGAAAATAGAAAGGAGCATAAACTCTGACAAATTAAGTGTAAAAATATAATTAGGAGAGCCAAAGAAGAATTTGACGAACAGCTAGCCAAAGACTCAAAAAGTAATAGCAAAAAAAATTTTAAGTACATCAGAAGTAGGAAGCTTGCTAAACAACCAGTGGGGCCACTGGACAATCCAGATGTTAAAGGAGCACTCAAGGACGATAAGGACATTGCAGAGAAACTAAATGAATTATTTGCATTGGTCTTCACGGTTGATGATGTGAGGGAGATTCCCAAACCTGAGCCATTCTTTTTAGGTGACAAATCTGAGGAACTGTCCCAGATTGAGGTGTCATTAGAGGAGGTTAGAGATAGTAATAAGTCACTAGGACCTGATGGTATTCACCCAAGAACTCTGAAGGAACTCAAATGTGAGTCTATAACCTATCGTTTAAATCAGCTTCTGTACCAAATGACTGGAGGATTGCTAATGTGATGCCAATATTTTAAAAGGGCACCAGAGGTGACCCCAGCAATTACAGGCTGGTAAGCCTGACTTAAGTACCGGGCAAACTGGTTGAAACTATAGCAAAGAACAAAATTATCAGACACATAGATGAACATAATTTGTTGGGGAATAGTTGTCATGGTTTTTGTAAAGGGAAATCATGCCTCACCAATCTACTAGAATTCTTTCAGGGGGTCAACAAGCATGTAAACAAGGGGGATCCAGTGGATATAGTGTATTTAGATTTTCAGAAAGCCTTTGACAAGGTCCCTCACCAAAGGCTTTTAAGAAAAGTAAACAGGCATGGGATAAGAGGGAAGGTTCTCTCATGGACTGGTAACTAGTTAAAAGATAGGAAACAAAGGGTAGGAATAAATGGTCTGTTTTAAGAATGGAGAGAGGTAAATAGTGGTGTCCCCCAGGGATCTGTTCTGGGACCAGTCCAATTTAACATATTCATAAATGATCTGGAAAAGGGGGTAAACAGTGAGGTGGCGAAATTTGCAGATGATACAAAACTACTCAAGATAGTTAAGTCCCAGGCACACTGTGAAGAGCTACAAAAGGATCTCTCAAAACTGGGTACTGGGCAACAAAATGGCAGATGAAATTCAATGTTGATAAATGCAAAGTAATGCATATTGGAAAACATAATCCCAACTATACATATAAAATGATGAGGTCTAAATTAGCTGTTATCACTCAAGAAAGAGATCTTGGAGTCATTGTTGATAGTTCTCTGAAAACATCCACTCAATGTGCAGCGGCGGTCAAAAAAGCGAACGGAATGTTGGGAATCATTAAGAAGGGGATAGATAATAAGACAGAAAATATCATATTGCCGCTATATAAATCCATGGTATGCCCACATCTTGAATACTGTGTTCAGATGCGGTCGCCCCATCTCAGAAAAGATATATTGGAATTGGAAAAAGTTCAGAAAAGGACAACAAAAATTACTAGGGGTATGGAATGGCTGCCGTATGAGGAGAGATTAATAAAATTGGCACTTTTCAGCTTGGAAAAGAGACAACTAAGGGGGGATATGATAGAGGTCTATGATCATGACTGGTGTGGAGAAAGTAAATAAGGAAGTGTTATTTACTCCTTCTTGTAACACAAGACCTAGGGATCACCAAATGAAATTAATAGGCAGTAGGTTTAAAACAAACAAAAGGAAGTATTTTTCCACACAGTGCACAGTCAACCTGTGGAACTCCTTTTCAGAGGATGTTGTGAAGGCCAAGACTATAACAGGGTTCAAAAAAGAACTAGATAAATTCATGGAGGATAGGTCCATCAATGGCTATGAGCCAGGATGAGCAGGGATGGTGTCCCTAGTCTGTTTGCCAGAAGCTGGGAATGGGCGACAGGGGATGGATCACTTGATGATTACCTGTTCTGTTCATTCCCTCTGGGGAACCTGGCATTGGCCACTGTCAGAAGACAGGATATCGGGCTGGGTGAACCTTTGGTCTGACCCAGTATGGCTGTTCTTATGTTCTAATATGGAAGAAGATAGCTGGGACTGAAAGAAAACTCTTGGCTCTGAACAGCCCCAACTTTGAGGAGATATTTGAAATTCAAAGTTTGCTTTGTTTAGTATCTGGGTCCCAATTTTGCATCCTGGGCCATCTATGTTAAAAGTAAGACAAGAACAGAGCAGAACAATAGAAATATATGCAGATAATAGAAAATGTAATAACACAAGGACTCAAAAAAACAAATTCAGATTATATGAAAAAGTACTGAAATCTATTGCATGTTAAGAAATGTGGACTTTGTTGGAACTATTCAAAAATGTACTAGCAGTATAAATACATTTGCTTTTATATGCACAGCTGTCTTGGCTATTCTGTGTAATTAGGGCATAGTGCTGTCTTGGCTAATCATTTAAACTGTTTTGGCTAATGTTAGAATACATTGAAGAGAAACAGTAAGGTGCAAAGGCAAAATCTTTCCTGGTTGCAATTTAATTTTCTGTGGTGACGACAAATCAGTGCCTCTTAACATCTGGCTTCCCTCATGAAATGTGTGTGGGAGGGATGGGGGAGTTAAAGAGAACAAGGCAGTAGGTATATTCTCAACTTTACTGCTTTTTATTTAATATCTTGAATTATTAAAAAGACAGGTGTGTTTGGTATATAGCTTCCATTGTTCTACGAACCATCAAATAGCAAAAAGAGCAATGTGTTGACAGATACCTTAGCCATGCATTACAATTATCAGGGTAGGACTGTGAAGACAGAATGAGTGAATTGCATGATATTTGTAGCCAGAGTGTGGAGAAAACTACAGATACATGAGAGCAATATAAACTGTCATTAATTATTTTAGAATGAATTCCTTTTAAAAGAATAGATGTTCCAGATCACAATTTAAGAGGAAACTCCTCATTCTAAGACAGTGCATATAAGGAGACTGAGTGTCTCAAGGGAGGGTTAGTGGGTTATGAAGCCTTTAGCCTCCAGGTCACTGGTCTGAATCTGTCCCAGAACACGATAATAGCTGCTGCTGGGCCTGAGCCAGAAAACTCTGATCCAGAGGTTTATGTTTCAAAAGCTAGCAAGACTAGGTAATCCCTTAAAACTCTAACCTTAAAACCATCTTGCTCTTCTGTATTATTCATAGGACCAAAAAGAGTTGTCCCCCAGGGTAGTACTACACAGTGTTAGCTGCCCATTCATAGTCGGTTTCTGCCCATACGTAGTCGGTCAATAAATGTTTTGCCAGTAATTGGCTAACCTGCATGGCCTTTTTACCTCACAGTAGTTTTTATATTTTGAATAACGTTTTATTACATTTTGAGTATAAGCAGATAATAGAATTAACTACACTGTGTAACACTGAAGCATCACACAGTTACTGATATGACTCCATTAAAATAGTGAAAACGATGAGGAGAGGGGAAATGAAAAGGGTTTAATTTAAATGAAGAGAAGGAATGTGGAAAGAGTGACAGCAAGACTACAATTGCCAGCCTAATGTATCAATCTGTTTGCATTTCTAATGTACCTATCATTCTGGTATGTAGGTGCTATGTATACTACACAAAAAATCGCATCTGATTCTGTCTGCAAAAGGACCTAAAAATAACTTTCTGGCTCTTCCTTATTGTAATCACCACTTAGATTCTTCTCCTCCTCTGGAGGACATATCTAGGACATTTTGCTTTACAGCTGATCAGCAATATCTGACACTGAGTCCATCATGTAAATTGATGTAGAAGGACTTTCCTCATCTTCATATAGTGATTTGACCTTATTGGAATCCAAGCTAGCTTAATCACAAGTTCCCTGGGAAGGATGTTTGCAAATCCAAGTTGTTAGATAGAAATGGTACGTGATCTATAACCTGTGCCATGCAAAGCACAAAATCAAGTGTTTATAAAGAAACATTTGAATTCAAATGTAAAGGTCTTAAGCTACATCTTGTGATTAACATAGAAATAAGGTAAGCAAGGTGTGTGTGTACATACCATCTTAAATGAGTTACTGGTGCCTTAATTTAAATTTACCCTGTTCCATACCTGCCACTGTTTTGTAAACTGTAATAAGTACACTCTCCTGTTGCAGTGCCTGTAAAACTCTGGTTTCAAAGGTGGGGTGATGGGTGGGGCAGAGGGTTGGGTTGGCAAGCCATGCAGAAGATTGCCATTATTTGCTCTGCACAGTGCACCACATGTCTGTATATTTTACTTGACTGAACGGTAACTGCAGGGTTGCAATTTATGTTGCCCCATATATTTCCAGTGTAGAGTATCCAATATTACTTTGTGTCACTTTCAAGATAATTTTTGCCGAACTAAGGCGTGAAATCTTTTTGTCTAATTTTTCATATGTCATTACTCTGTTTAATAGCTGTATTGCAGGGGTGGCCAACCTGAGCCTGAGAAGGAGCCAGAATTTACCAATATACATTGCCAAAGAGCCTCAGTAATATGTCAGCAGCCCCCCCCATCAGCTCTTCCCCTCCAGCCCCCAATGCCCCCCACCCGTCGGCAGCCCCACCAATCAGTGCCTCCCCATGCCTCCCGCAATCAGCTGTTTCCCATGTGCTGGAGGCTCTGGTGGGGAGGAGCGAGGGTATGGCAGGCTCGGGAGAAGGGACAGGGGCTTTGGGGAAAGGGGTGGAGTGGGGGCAGGGCCTGGGGCAGAGCATGGGGTTGAGCAGTGCGCCCCCCGGCACATTGGAAAGTTGGCATCAGTAGTTCCAGCCCAGAGTCAGCACCTATGCAAGGAGCCGCATATTAACCTCTGAAGAGCCACATGCGGCTCCAGAACCACAGGTTGGCCACCCCTGCTATACTGGGTCAAATCCTGTCCCTTGTATGGAAGGAATAGGATTAAAATGACCTATTCAGCATACATATCACTGATGTATGATCCCAGCCAGGTAATGTGCAGTTTTAAAGAGAAGGGACACAGCCATGCAAATACAGCCAAAAGAAGACGTACACACTGTTATCTGAAGTATTGACTCTTATGATTGTAGCAGGTTAAATCCTGTTCCTCCTGAACCAAGTCTGAGGAAGAGCTTTGCAAAGGGAATTGTGTGACTGGTTGGGGGTGGAGAAAAGAATCCTCTCCCTTCCCCACCCATCCACCAGAGCCCCAGATGTCAGAAGTAGAGCACATGCATAGACTGGCCACAGGTACCACTATAGTGCATGGGCTGTAAGACTGTTCCCTGTCCCTTGTCATGGTCTATTGGTTCCAGGCAGTTTGCCACTGCCATTCCCTCAACTCATTCTCAAATATTGCACTGCTGCAGAGACAGCATGGAGGTTGCTGTAACCTGACAGGTATCTTTTCTGCTTCCTCTTCCCCTCCCCCAGGGAAGATGTGGCAATTCTGCTGCATTTTCAGCTTTCCACAGTCATGCAGGGGTGTTATAAGGATTAGCTCAGAGGGAAAGTAAAGGCAGTTATGGTAATCTACAGAGGCATGTGTATTTGTGCATGATGTGCACGTACCACAAGCATAGTGACTTACTAGGATTAAATTCTAATCAGTAGGAAGAAATAGTAAAATTGATCATAGAAACGAGAAGATGTGTAGAGTAGGGAAGGAAGTGATACACTCAGTACATATTATAAAAGAATCCTATTGTGTATATGTTATACTAAATAAGTACTACTGCAAGAAAATTGAATACTGTAGATTCACCTTTACAGGTAAGCCTCTAATGCACCATTCTATTTTTCCTAGTATTAGGCATGAAGTAAAGTATTCAAAAATAATTTGGTCATAAATCAGAATTACAGATAGAGAGAAGACTCTCTGGCCCAGAAGCAAGTCCAGTACCATGTAATGCAGCATTGGTAAAGATTATGATAAAGCCATTTTCATGGCTGGGTTCAAAACTGTGCACTGTCATAGTTCTGTCTTCAGCAGTAGTCAACCTGACAATGAAATAAGATGAGAAAGAATAGACGCCCATTTCTTTCAAACTGGAAGGCCTCTCCCTAGAAGGGACAGCTTGCAACATATGCATGAAATAAAGAGAATCACAGGGGCTAAACTCCGAAAATGTAGGTGCTCACTACTTAAGAGTTAAGCAAGTATAGAAAGTAAGTTCAAGTAGAGGGCCTAGAGGAATTACCAGGAGAATAATTAAAAATTGGAGGAATGCTAATGTGCTGAATTAAGATGATGAAAACTATGAAGACTAGAATAAAAATAAGTCAATAAGGGAGTAGAAAAGGCAATGTAACCTTGAGCTTACAAGTGTGTTTTCCTGTCCTCGAGACTGCCTTACACTACATAAAAAGTGATTTTCGTCACTAGAAGGCAGGCAGTGTAAAGGATACAGAATAAATGGAAAAAATGGAAATTATGGACACTTTTTGAGTGGAAAAGTGTTCATCAGACAATGGCCTTTTTTCAAAATCAAATTTTTTGTGAAACTATTTTGTTTTTCTACATTTTTGTCTGCTAGCATATTGGTTTGGTTTTTTCTTTGCACAATTTTATTGGCCAGTTTAGGTATGTGGTGGGATTATTTTTAACAAAATTGAAGATTTGTTTTAAAAAATATGATATTAAAATTAGGAAGGAAAAAATATTCAAGACATCCATGGAAGGTTTCGGAAAGTGAAAAATTGGTCAGCTTAAAGAAAAGACAATGAAAATGCTCTCAAAATTCCCACATTCTAAAAAAATATTTTTGGACCAGTTCTAGTTATTAGACCCTGGACAGGGGGACTGACTCATTTCTTGTCAGCTGGGTTTTGAAACAGGTCCAGTCAATAACTGCTTGGTTAAAGAAATCAAGGAATATAAGAGTACAGAGAGAAACTGAGGGTCAAAGGATGAGTGTAGGTAATTTTAAAAAATTGCAAGCATGCTTATGATTGCAGGATTGGACCTAAGGGCCAGATCCGGTGAGGTGTTGGGTTCCTCCTGTAAAGTGGGGGCACTCAGCATCACACTGACTTTAATGGCATCTGAGTGCCCTATGCCTGGATACTAAGAAGTCAGCAACAGAAGAATATTCACACGGGTGAAGATGTATTGCACAATGGGATTTCATGATAGATAACAGGAGAAATTTCTTGTCATAATCCAAAATGGATGACCAGCTGAAATCATGCAGGGGCTGTCCATACATTATGTAAGTTATTTCTGGTGATTTTCAGGACTCACCCACTTCCTTGTAATACTGAAATAAACATGCAATATGAAGGACCTCCCCCCCGCCCCGCCCCGAGTCTGTTACATAATGTATGGAGACTCCTTCAGGAGCACGATTTTGTTGAAACTCAGTTGTCTTTAATAAGCCCCCCAGGATCATACTGATCAGCTCCTCTCATGCCACCAACAGACAGCAATATAGCCAGAATAACTACAACAGAGTGTGCCTTAATAGGCTATTGGCACAGATCTCTGCTATATAGAGTGCCTTCAGCCATCACATGACACTTCATACCCTGGGGTGTCCCACTGCTGTTAGAGTAAGGCTTCAGAATTTCACATTTTGCTGTGGAAAACCCTCTTTTAAATAACAATTTGGTATTGGTTTTGCTCCCTAATTAAAAGAAAGCAAGAAATTGGCTCCCTCTCAGAGGAATGGGGTGGGGGGCACAAGGCATCTTCGGTAGCAGCATGAGTAGGTCAGTGGAAGCAAGCTCCACAGAGTTACTGTTCCCTGTCACATGTATGCAGGTGGGTGTGGGTAGGGCTGGGGGATGGAACGTTGGCTCCGATCACCCCCCTACATTCTGGGCAGTTCAGATGCACTGGCAACTACGACAGGTATGCTGCATCAGGTGTAGGCCGGTGCATGGTACATCCTGCTGGAGGTAGACTGTGACAAGGTACAGTTTACTGCCTGGGCTGTAAACAGTGAGGTGTCCCATACACTGGGGGCTTGTGGCAAGGCACAACCTAGCTCTGTATGAAAAAACATTTGAAACAAAAGAAGGATGAACAGTGAATACATTACTCCCGGTACAAATGTTAGGTCCAGTGATCATTTGCGCTGAAATTAGTGAAGCTTTTGGGCTTCATGAATGTTTTCAGATACCTGGGAGGCGTTAAAATACTGAAAAAAGGCTAAGAATGTTACCTCTCAAATGACAGTTAACTGAACTCACTCTAAATGTGTGAAAATATTCATGAATCACTTTTATTCTCCCAATTCCTAGTAAACATAAACCACATTTTGCCTCAAGCAAATCTAGCACCTGTTTGATATCTGGTATGTCCCATCTTGAGGCCTTGTTTTACACTGGAAGAGAGATCTTTTCTTTTTGCGAATACAGACTAACACGGCTGTTCCTCTGAAAAGAATCAATGATGTAATAGGTCTTTATATCTAACTTCTCTTGTTTGTCTGCTCAGTATAAAAGGACCTCTTCTTGCCTGGACCCAACAAATAGGTGAAAGGATCAAAGGTAATTTGGCAGTATTTCTCTGTTCATTCTAACTACCCCCCACCTCCATTAGTTAAAGGATTTCTTTCACTATTTTAGGTTTGCTGGTTACTTAGAAGGGGAGGTTTTATTGGAGACAAGACTTTTTTTAAGGTTCATGTTCAGTAGTGTGGCGTCATAAACCACATAGGGGCCTTCTGTATCATTTCCAGGGAAAGAAATAGTAGTTGACACTGCTTTAGATATTAGGATTAACCTGACAGTCTTTAGCTGCCAGCCAGTCAAGTAGGCAGTAAAATGATGAAATGTGAGGAGACAGCCTTATCTTAGCAGAGTATATCTCAGTGTCATATAGGCTACTCAAATGGAATCTACTAAAATGACTGATTAATTTCTTAATTCAATAAGAGATGGGGATTTTGCTATGAAACCTACCATCCTGAATATTACATAATCTTGGCCTACTGATGTCATTACATTGACTAGCTTTATTTGGAATAAAGTAACACCTTTAAATAGTAGCAAGGGTGATTTGACCTTGCTAAATGTTATGCTGAATGGTTTCATTCATTCAGTGAAATTATAGAAACCTGATCAATGTGCACTCTCTTTAGAGAGGATTAAAAATTAACATACGTAGATCTGATGGATGTTAATCATGAACAATCCAAACAAAATAACATTCATTTAGTCATCAGAAATCTCTGTTGCTTGTGCTTCTAGCCCTAGTGTATTTATTCCAAACTAGAAGTTAAATTTGGTGTATTACTTTAATGGAGCTCATTTTCTACCTAGTTTGAGTTTGCCACATACTGGGCTCCCAATCATTACTTTTAATAATTATTCCATTTTCTATTGCTTTCCATGTGTGGTTTTAAATCAGTATTACCATGCTTGATCCTGTATCAACAAGTTGACATGTTAATAACAAATTTATCACTTCTGGTTAAATTGCAGTAAAGATTTTTAACTTCTGAATCATCAATTCTTTTTATAATGCTTCAATTATTCCAACTACAATTTTGTTGCTTAAATGTAGCTCATGCTAATATCTGAATTCTTAGGCTTTCATCCTGCAAAGAGAGCTATGCAGGTGGACCAAGTGGAGCCCCATTGAAAGTCTGCACATGCGGTTCTCTTTGCAGGATTGGGGCCTTATATGGAAAGGGTCAGGTTTTTGCATTTCACCATGAATCTAATTTGGGTTTTGTTTTCCTTTTCAATGGATACTTTGGTAATATACTTTTGTGAAGGTATTTTTAACAGAGTAAGATTTCTTACCTCTGCTTGTATGTTGGCCCATGCCTCTAATATTTGACTACTCTGGAACAAAGTTGCAGAGCATGAGTATAGACGCTGCATTAGTGTCTGCAGGCATTTGAACCACTGTTGTGTCTGGCATGCTTCAGGATGGACAAGATAATGGTTCAAACATCTATATCCAGTCTATATTAATGCCCCAAAAGTTGGCTGCACCAGTAATGGCAATGATGGGAAAATTTAGGAAAAAAGGGTAATGTGGACATGTGACAGGGATCATGGATACGCAGTAGAGGGACTGGTTCCTCAATGAAAATACCTTGATCCATTTAAACTCACTCTTGAGCACTAATGGCTCAGATTCCTCAGCTGACCACGGAAGAGGTATCTACACTGGAAATTTTGGGAAAATTTTCTACTTTTGCACTAGTACTCATGCAGCTCGAACCATGAGAGCTGTCATGTAGACTGGCCTCAGGGGTTTTTACCACCATATCATCTAAGTCTGTTTGCTCTGACACAGGTATATCTACACTGCAATTGGAGGTGTGATTGTAGCACACGTAGGCCTATCATAGAATCATAGAATATCAGAGTTGGAAGGGACCTCTGGAGGTCATCTAGTCAAACCCCTGCCCAGAGCAGGACCAATCCCCAACTAAATCATCCCAGCCAGGGCTTTGTCAAGCCTGACCTTAAAAACTTCTAAGGAATGGGATTCCACCACCTCCCTAGGTAACGCATTCCAGGGTTTCACCACCCTCCTAGTGAAAAAGTTTTTCCTAATATCCAACCTAAATCTCCCCACTGCAACTTGAGACCATTACTCCTTGTCCTGTCATCTGCTATCACTGAGAATAGTCTAGATCCATCCTCTTTGGATCCACCTTTCAGGTAGTTAAAAGCAGCTATCAAATCCCCCCTCATTCTTCTCTTCCGTAGACTAAACAATCCCAGTTCCCTCAGCCTCTCCTCATAAGTCAAGTGTTCCAGATCTCTAATCATTTTTGTTGCCCTCCGCTGGACTCTCTCCAATTTATCCACATCCTTCTTGTAGTGTGGGGCCCAAAACTGGACACAGTACTCCAGATGAGGCCTCACCAATGTCGAATAGAGGGGAACGATCACGTCCCTCGATCTGCTGGCAATGCCCCTACTTATACATCCCAAAATGCCATTGGCCTTCTTGGCAACAAGGGCACACTGTTGACTCATATCCAGCTTCTCGTCCACTGTCATCCCTAGGTCCTTCTCTGCAGAACTGCTGCCTAGCCATTCGGTCCCTAGTCTGTAGCGGTGCATTGGATTCTTCTGTCCTAAATGCAGGACTCTGCACTTGTCCTTGTTGAATCTCATCAGATTTCTTTTGGCCCAATCCTCCAATTTGTCTAGGTCCCTCTGTTTCCTATCCCTACCAGCGTATCTACCACTCCTCCCAGTTTAGTGTCATCCGCAAACTTGCTGAAGGTGCAATCCACACCATCCTCCAGATCATTAATAAAGATATTGAACAAAACCAGCCCCAGGACTGACCCTTGGGGCACTCCGCTAGATACCGGCTGCCTACTAGACATGGAGCTATTGATCACTACCCGTTGAGCCTGACAATCTAGCCAACTTTCTACCCACCTTGTAGTGCATCCATCCAGCCCATACTTCTTTAACTTGCTGACAAGAATACTGTGGGAGACCGTGTCAAAAGCTTTGCTAAAGTCAAGGAATAACACGTCCACTGCTTTCCCTTCATCCACAGAACCAGTTATTTCATCATAGAAGGCAATTAGATTAGTCAGGCATGACTTTCCCTTGGTGAATCCATGCTGACTGTTCCTGATCACTTTCCTCTCGTCTAAGTGCTTCAGAATTGATTCCTTGAGGACATGCTCCATGATTTTTCCGGGGACTGAGGTGAGGCTGACTGGCCTGTAGTTCCCAGGGTCCTCCTTCTTCCCTTTTTTAAAGATTGGCACTACATTAGCCTTTTTCCAGTCTTCCGGGACTTCCCCTGATCGCCATGAGTTTTCAAAGATAATGGCCAATGGCTCTGCAATCACATCCGCCAATTCCTTTAGCACTCTCGGATGCAACTCATCCGGCCCTATGGATTCGTGCACGTCCAGCTTTTCTAAATAGTCCCGAACCACTTCTTTCTTCACAGAGGGCTGGCCACTTCCTCCCCATGCTGTGCTGCCCAGTGCAGTAGTCTGGGAGCTGACCTTGTTCGTGAAGACAGAGGCAAAAAAAGCATTGAGTACATTAGCTTTTTCCACATCCTCTGTCACTAGGTTGCCTCCCTCATTCAGTAAGGGGCCCACACTTTTCTTGGCTTTCTTCTTGTTGCCAACATACCTGAAGAAACCCTTCTTGTTACTCTTAACATCTCTCGCTAGCTGCAACTCCAGATGTGATTTGGCCTTCACTCCTACATGCCAGAGCAATATTTTTTATACTCATCCCTGGTCATTTGTCCAATCTTCCACTTCTTGTAAGCCTCTTTTTTGTGTTTAAGATGAGCAAGGATTTCACTGTTAAGCCAAGCTGGTCGCCTGCCATATTTACTATTCTTTCTACACATCGGGATGGTTTGTCCCTGTAACCACAATAAGGATTTTTTAAAATACAGCCAGCTCTCCTGGACTCCTTTCCCCCTCATGTTATTCTCCCAGGGGATCCTGCCCATCAGTTCCCGGAGGGAGTCAAAGTCTGCTTTTCTGAAGTCCAGGGTCCGTATTCTGCTGCTTTCCTTTCTTCCTTGTGTCAGGATCCTGAACTCGACCATCTCATGGTCACTGCCTCCCAGGTTCCCATCCACTTTTGCTTCCCCTACTAATTCTTCCCGGTTTGTGAGCAGCAGGTCAAGAAGAGCTCTGCCCCTAGTTGGTTCCTCCAGCACTTGCACCAGGAAATTGTCCCCTACAGTTTCCAAAAACTTCCTGGATTGTCTGTGCACCGCTGTATTGCTCTCCCAGCAGATATCAGGATGATTGAAGTCGCCCATGAGAACCAGGGCATGAGATCTAGTAGCTTCTTGCGAGGCAAGAAAGCCTCGTCTACCTCATCCCCCTGGTCCGGTGGTCTACAGCAGACTCCCACAACGACATCACCCTTGTTGCTCACGCTTCTAAACTTAATCCAGAGACTCTCAGGTTTTTCTGCAGTTTCATACTTGAGCTCTGAGCAGTCATACTGCTCCCTTACATACAGTGCAACTCCCCCACCTTTTCTGGCCTCCCTGTCCTTCCTGAACAGTTTATACCCATCCATGACAGTACTCCAGTCATGCGAGTTATCCCACCAAATCTCTGTTATTCCAATCACATCATAATTCCCTGACTTTGCCAGGACCTCCAGTTCTCCCTGCTTGTTTCCCAGGCTTTGTGCATTTGTATATAGGCACTTGAGATAACCCGCTGATCGCCCCTCATTCTCAGTATGAGGCAGGAGCCCTCCCCCTCACACGCTCCTGCTCGTGCTTCCTCCCGGTATCCCGCTTCCCCACTTACCTCAGGGCTTTGGTCTCCTTCCCCCGGTGAACCTAGTTTAAAGCCCTCCTCACTAGGTTAGCCAGCCTGCTCACAAAGATGCTCTTCCCTCTCTTCGTTAGGTGGAGCCCGTCTCCGCCGAGCACTCCTCCTTCTTGGAACACCATCCAATGGTCAAAGAATCCAAAGCCTTCTCTCCAACACCACCTGCGTCGCCATTCATTGACTTCCACGATTTGACAATCCCTACCTATCATGCTAGCTTTAATCAAGCTAGTTTGCTAAAACAGCAGCGAAGCCATGACAGCACAGGCAGTGGCATGGGCTAGATGCTTGAGGACAAGCCCCCCCAGCTTTCCCCAGGTCCCTGGGTACATACTTGGGCAACTAGTCCAGGCCCCCATCTGTAAAAAAAAAAAAAAATGCCTGAGTCTGTCTATACCAATATGCCACCAGTGCTAGAGCAACAGTGGGAAACTTCTTGAAAATTGCTAATATAGACACAGCTGGGTGGAGAGACTGTTGCTAAGATGGAAGGACCCAAACCATTAAGGGCTTTGTAGCTTGAAACCAACTTCTTGAACTTACTTCAGAAATCAGCTGAAAGGTCTTGCTGACTACAGTGCACAGGTGTCATGTACTTCCTGTGTAAACCTCTGAATAAGCAGTTGCAGTCTGCCGTAGCTGAAAGGTACCCACGTGGACAGGAACAACCATAGATGGGATATTGAGGAGGAGGTGTTAGGAGCTCAGATCTCATTCACTTCCAGTGGAAGCTGGGTCCCTAACTCCCCTGAGGTTCTTTCATAATCCCATTTTATGCTACATGAAGATCCATCTCCTAAGGGGGAGAACAACCAGATCTGTTGGGAGATTCACCCCTTCCTTCAAGGAGGTATCCTTTCCCAGAAACACCATCTTCAACTGAGTACAAGAAGGGGAATACAAGACCCCATGAGTCGCTTTTCTGGGATTCCCCCCTCTCCCACAGAGACTTGCTGGGGGCCCTCTGTCTTCCATACAAAAACAAAGAAAAGGTCACAACATAGGACCCATTTTTCCATGAGGACTTGGGGTATGAAAGAGGATAGGGTCCTTGGTTAGGAGGGGTCTCTTCCCTTCTCTCCCACCCCTTCACTTACATCTGACAACGGGGTATGTGGGCAATGAACTTTCCTCTTCTCTCATAAATGACAAGGGGCTCCTCAGCAGACCCCTGCTTCTCTTCCCTGCTCTTTCCCACCTACACCTTCCCTCGGAACACAGTCTGAAATGGGCCTGCTTAGTCTTTGTCTGTAGCGTACTCACACCACACTGTCTTAAACAGAACCACACTTCTTAAGCATTTCCTAAAACCATTGTTGCTCGCTTAGTGTAGAAAGGGCTTTGGTGCAGAAAGGGCCTTAGTGCGGCCTTCTCTCCTTCTGTGACGAGATGTTCACCTTACACAGGACTGAAAGGGGTTAAGGTGGCCAGGTGGGCCCATTAACTCCACTGATTTCACCGGGAGGAAGAGCCAAGGAGCAAGGATTGATTGCAAGCAGGCTTATCTGGGAAGAAAGAGGTGGGGCCTATAAAGCCAGGAAGCTGGCAACAGATTGGAGAAGCAGTCATTCCCTGGGAAGAGGGAGGAGGGTTTGGAGCTGGTACCCCCTAGAGAAGGGCGGTGGCGGCAGTGGCTGTGGCTGCTAGCAAGCAAGCAGTGAGGACAGAGAGAAGAAAGCCAGGAACTGCTGGGTTGAGGGTCCCTGGAGTGGAACCCATAGTAGAGGGCAGGCCAGGGTTCTCCTATCAGCCACTGAAGGAGTGGCACCTGAGGCAGTGAATGGGAAGCCTGCCTAGGATTGCCAAAGAAAAGACTTTGATATACCCCAGAAGGGGAGAATGCTGAGTGACCTGGCCAGAGGGCCAAGACGTGAAGAGGACACTGTGGTTCCTGGAGCGAAGGAGGGGCTGCAGACCACAGAGAGAGGTAGAGTGACAGTGTGCAATTTCAGGAAGGGGTGATGACTTGATGAGCTAATCTCCAGAGCAGCCAGGAGAAGGCACCAGACTTGTGGTAAGTAAAGCACCCATCACACCTTCATTCAATGTACCAACATTCTCTTCCTCTTTCCTTTCCTGGTTCCAAAGTACAAACTCTCCACTTTCTCAGCAAGTTTTAGCTCGAAGGACTGTTGGTTCCTTTTCTATCACACACATCGTGTTTCTGGAAACAGGGAAGGATAGTTTTCAGACCCTATCTAGGGGACTGGTGTCATACAGAGATTGATACAAAGTAAATAGATATATCTTCTTCTAGCTCAAACAAATTGTCCCTTATCATTCACCCTTGGACTGGACCCTGGAAAGTGCTGCCTGGTTGGAAGACCTTGCAAAGAGGTTAAGAGCACTGTCTCAGAGCTGTCTCCTGTGTACTGACTGCCAAATATTGTCCTTGTTGCTCAGCTGCCTGTGTAAAATCCCAAGGTAAATAAGCCCCCAGATCTGCAAGGCTCTGCACAAGTTCAGCATGAGTAGCTGGCTCAGCTTCTATCAGAGAAGACTGCTAACCAGTGGCTCTTGGTCGCAAGAGAGTAGAAGAGATTCTTCCCTCCCTAACCCCTTGATTGACCCTATGGAATCTCCAATGACCATTTCTTTTAAAGGCTCATTCTTCTTTAACCTTGTTTAATTCAACATCAAAGTTCACATCCAGCTGTGCTAGCTCTGGCTTTTTTTTCCTCTTCAGATCCAAGTCTGTTGCTAATTGCATTTTTCAACTTTTTCAAGTTCTTGGTTCTTTTGAAGTGTTTGCTTCTATATTGCCACAGACAGTTCCCTAACCTGCTTTGTGCTGTTACCTAGGACTGAGGGATCCTTTATCCTAAATCCTCAAGGGAGTATTGCATTTCTTTCTTTATCCTTTTTGGAGACTACTCTGTCCTTTGACTTTTTTTAACACTCCTTAATTTACTCTTAACATTCCACATGATTCCATGGGCATTTCTTAATTCACTCTTCTATTGGTGCATCTATGGTGGCTTGAATTGTTTTTGGTTTTGGTTATCCCTTCAACATTTCAACTTCCTGTTTTTTATAGTGCTTTTTACGTTTCTATATTCACCTATAGAAGACAGATAACCTCTTTATGTCCTAGTTTATCCATCTATAAAATGGATATAAAAGACTTCAGTGACTTGTTGTAAATCCACTAACAAACCTGAAAAAAAGAGCTCAGGATTTTCCCACCTGGAATCCTGATTTTTCCACTCTAATCTTAAGCCACATACAGTAAAATTCTGGAAGTCTGAGTTCTGTTCCACGTAAATGTGTGTCTCTGGAGACTGGTGTTTTTATATGTCTGCACACACAAAGACAAGTTGAACAAGTTTTCCAGAGTCCTACAGGCTGCCTTGAATCAGTATCCCTAATCGGAGGAACAGAGTAGGTTGAGTTCTCCCTCACTGTCAGTCCTGGTTTACCAAAATATGCAAGCAACATAAATATATATTATTTATTTCTGGTTCTTGTAATATTAGGTTATGATCCCACAGCTAATCACTCTCAGTATCCAAAGATAGTCAAGTATTTGAATAATGCATCCAAGTTTCAAAGAATATTTGAAACACTGATATACTTCTGCACATGGTTCTGAAAGCACCATTCCTACTGCATGCTTCATGCAGTACCACAGTACCTCTTTCAGGCTACTTGGGCCACATGCAGCTGTTGTGAAGATTAATCACTCCACGGTGACTGGAAAAGCTGAACTATCTGCTTTGAGGAGTGGGAGAGGCAGAGGAACCAGGAGATTCTAGGAAGTTCATGTCAGAGTTTCCGAGCAATATTCCTCACCGCTGAAGAGGTTTCTTGGCTTATAGGGTACTGTGTCCTTCTTGTAAATACCCATGCCACGTGTCATAATACCACACTAACAGGCCACCTCCCCTGCTGATGTTTTCTTATCTTACCAGAAATAGCTCTTTCAGGCTTGACTTTTAAAAGAACATTGATAACTAACTGGACAGAGCCAACCCCACCACAATGACAACTAGTGCTGTCATTTGCCAGGGACCAGATGGGTACAGATACTGAACTAGTCTCTGCTCCAAATTGCTTGTCCCAGATTAAAAATGAGACCTATATTGAGAGGCATTGAGGGGAAACTTGCACCGCTGCTATCCATGCTGTACCTGGTAGGTGGGCTTCAGTCTCCCAATCTGACAGCTGAGCATGGAGCACCTTCTGCAGGCACTAAATGCAGAGAGAGAGTTAAATTAAGCTACATCCACAAAGACTCCAGGAATATATTTGACTGGAAAGATTTTTGCACACAAGCTACTGCCATCTTGTGGAGAATAGTCATCATGGCCAGTAATTCCTTCATTTGTGAGAAATGACCATATACATTTGATTCTTGCAAAGTACCTTGTGTTTGTCTTGGAGGTTTTGCCATTACCAAGAATGGTTTCTGAGTGTGCTGTACCATATCTTCAGTGAGAAGGAGAATGGGGGACAGTGTGACATTCAAGATAATCCTGCAGGCAGATAGGGCAGATTGTTTTGTTTGCTGTTTTCTTTTCTATTAATGTGGGTAGTGCTGAGATGCCACTGCGATGAGGGCCATAGAAGCACGTAGGTTAAAAAATGGAAGCAGATAGAAATCTAAGGTTTTTTCAGATAACAGGCAGTCATTTTAGACTTTTAACTCCTACCCAACTACCCACAGCCTGCACTCTCTCTGCAGCCTTCTGCTGGACCACCACGTTTCCAAAACTTAATTGTAAGTGTTCTCCTAGAATGAGAGCTGGGCACAAAAATTGCACTTTGCAGGTTTGCGGGAAAACACCATCCAATTTGCATGTTGGCCTCTTATTGTTCACGCTCCTATGACGGCCCAAGGCCATTGTTTTCAGCCAAACATAGATGTGCCACACTGATGCAGGTCACTAATTAAGCCTTTATCTTGCCTCAGAAGACTGGAATCCAGTACTTCAGAGAAAGATTAGTCTTCATAGGTCCCAATCCTGCAAACATTTACACACAAATAACTTTAGCCTTGCAAGTAGAGTCCACAAAAACTACTCCTGTGACTAGAGTTGCTCATGTCTGCAGGATTGGATTCTTAATACATTCAGCCAATTGTGCAATACTGTACAACAGATGTGTCTATGTGTGTAAGGGATGGGGGAGAAATGAGGAGGGAAATGTTATTTCCTGATCACTTTGCAATAAAAAACCATTTTTCCACACTGACAATAACTTGAGGCAAATTTGTCAATCTCTCACTTTGTCTCCAGCCATTATTCCACCATGGAAACTCTTTACTGAAAGTACAGACAAAATTTCACCTTTGACCAAATTCATGAATTTTCCAAAACCTCACAGGTACCTTAATTTTTAGATGCAAACATTGATAGGCCACCACCCAATTTTGTTCAGACTCTTGATAAAGTTGTTGCTTTTCAAAAGCTGGAAATAAAGGAAATAATGTGTTTTGAATGCACATTACAGCTCATCCAACTGAACTCCAAGAATGCAAATTCTCCTCTGGTCAAACTACTTTTGTCAGCAAAATATGGAAGTCTTCTAGGGAGCAAAAGAATACCTCTAAATTCCCATGAATTTTCACCCGAGCATAGAAGTCAGCTTTCTGTTCCAAGGGCCCAAATCTGCAAGGAACTGAAGAGCACTTTGTGTTATCTGTACTTGCATGGTGCAGACTTAAGAAAATATCTTCTGTTCAGGACTAATTTCAAACAGTAGTTTCTCAAGAGTACCTCTGAGTGCAATAAAAATTAACATCTTCTGCTAACAGCTCAGAACAAATTTTTCTTTGAGAAATGATATGCTAGCAGCATAGCTTATTGCTCAGAGTTGATGCTGATGCACTGTTGCTTATTATAATAATTATATCTTAATTGTTCATAAAGTTGTGTATGGTTGCCTCATTTTCTCTTATCCTGGGATTCCCTTACAACTGAGATGCTACATCCCAATATGATTTTCCTAGTAAACTAGTATAAAACCAAAATACAATAATGGGTTTTCTGAAATAAAATATGCTACTGATATGTACATTATAACATTTTCTCAAGGTTATAACTATTTTTAGTTTGTCACCTCTGCTCATTCAGCAGCAACAAGATGCTTTGTAGTCCCTTCCTTTTCATACAATCCATTATCCACCTGAGTAGCCATTCTTTTAACAGACTTTAGATCCAGGCCTATGAGACTTTAAGGGCTCCGACTCTTCTTGTCTTTAGTGGGAGTCAAGGATGCTCTTTACCTTGTAAGATTAGGCTTTTTATCAGATATTTAACCTTCAAATTAGTAGAATAGACTCTAACTAATACATATGGCTTAAACAGGGTGAGAACTTCCATTTATTCCAGACAGCATTTCCAGACTCTGCTTTTGTACTGACAGTGGAGAAGCAAGTTGTAATCGCATTGTGGAAACCTGCAATTCCAGATTGCTACTGGTCAGTGGAAAATAATTTTGGAGTTGGCAAATCCAGTGTAGGGGCTGTTGTCATGCAACCATGCAGGGCCATTAATCGTCTCCTACTACACAGGACTGTGACTCATGGCAATGTGCAGGACATAATGGATGGATTTGCTGCAGTGCATATTCCTATTTTGGCACTAGCCCTCTGGGCCCGAGAGTATATCAACAAAGAGGTTACTTTTTCTATTGTGATGCAAGCAGGGGTGAAAGTCAAGTGACTTACCGGTACGATGGGGCCAGCTCTGGCCCCCGGAAGGGGAGGGGCCTAGGGAGGAAGGGGCGGGGTTTATGGGGTCAGAGCCAGCCCACTCTGTAAGGTAAGTGCGTCCCCCCACACACACACACTGGGGTAGCAGAAGCAGCCTGGGGCTCTGGGGCTATTTAAAGGACCGGGAAGGCAGCTGGAGTTCCCCCCTAACCCAGGGCTCTGGGGGCTGTTTAAAGGGCCCGGGGCTCCCCTGCTTCTACCACCCCAGCCCTTTAAATAGCCCCCGGAGCCCTGAAGTAGCGGCAGCGGGGCTCTGGTGGCTATTTAAAGGGCCGGGGCAGTAGAAGCAGGGGAGCTCTGGGCACTTTAAATAGCTGCTGGAGCCCTGCAGCCGCTACCCCAGGGCTCCAGCAGTGGGGCTCTGGAGGCAATTTAAAGGGCCTGGGGCCCCTTTAAATTGCCCCCTAGAGAAGCCGGGCTGCCCCAGTACGGTGCACCGGCGCTTGCCGGTACATCATACCAGGGTGTACCGGCTTACTTTCACCTCTGGATGCAAGTGTTAGTGGATCACCAGGGACACTTCACCAACATCAGTGTTGACTGGTTTGGGAAGGTACATGAGGCAGGTATCTTTAAGAACATAGGATTGTTCAGAAAGCTGCAAGCAGGGACTTTCCTGACTGCTGGATTACCATTGGTGATGTTGAAATACCAGTAGTTACCCAGGGAGATCCAGCCTACCCCTTGCTATTCTGGTTTGAATAGGGACTGGGAGTGGCTGGCTCACTACAAAAAGTCATTTTCCCTCTCTTGGTATTGACACCTCCTCATCAATAATTGGGAGTGGACCACATCTACCCTGACTGAATTGGCCTTGTCAGCACTGGTTCTCCGCTTGTAAGGTAACTCCCTTCTCTTCATGTGTAAATACAGATATGCCTGTATCTGTAATTTTCACTCCATGCATCTGAAGGAGTGGGGTTTTTTACCCACGAAAGCTCATGCTCAAATAAATCTGTTAGTCTTTAAGGTGCCACCAGACTCCTCGTTGTTTTTTTGGATACAGACTAACACGGCTACCCCTCTGATATCTAAGTAATGAACTTCCTGCTAAATCAAAGGCAACAAAAGAATGTCAGCCATCATTCCTTAAATGTATTGTTGTTGTTTTTAACATATGACGGAACTGGTATGTACATTACACAGAGAAGATAGTGCTGAAAATAAGTTTTGGTGGGGGAAATGACACCAGCACAGAAAAGGAACATCATTGTAAATACACAATATGCCTCTCTAGTGATGGAACTGGTAAAAGTCATTTCAGTACACAAGATGAGGTCAATCAAAATGGAAAGTATTAAAAGAGATTGAGGTTATGCATCAATATAAGTAAATAGACTTTCATTTATTAATGAGGATAAGAAACCAGTTAGTTTACTATATAGATTTGATGTATCTGTAATGGCCTATATAGAAAATCAATATGTGAATGATTGATTAAAATAAAGTTATTCAGTGCTCAGACACAGCAGGGTGATCAAGTCTGCTCCCATCAACATGTCACACCATCATTACCTGATGAAATTCCTTTATTAGAATGAGAAGTGCAAGGGTGAACTACTTTAACAGTCTGGAACAATGAAAATAAAAGCATCTATTAAAATGTTACAAGCATCAGCCTTTTAATTTACTATATTTTACAAACCTTACCATTTATAGAGATGAAAGAACTTGTTGCTGACAAGTTTCCCAATTCTGTAAACAGAAGGTGCCCTCAAATTAGAAAGTTAATACTACTGATTTTTTTCTTTGCCTGTTTTGCTCTTTTCTAAACCTTAACAATCAAATGTTTCAATTATGTTGATCAACATACTATTTTACTGAGGAAACCTTAGTAGTGGCTACATTTAAGGCTATGTGAGCCTTTTTTTAACCCTGTTTTCATTTGCTTGTAATGATGACCTTTCCAACTGAAATTCTTAGTGATTGGGCTTAAATTGCAGCAAGGGAGGTTTAGGTTGGACATTAGGAAAAACTTCTTAACTATCAGGGTGGTTAAGCACTGGAATAAATTGCCTAGGGAGGTTGTGGAATCTCCATCTTTGGAGATTTTTAAGAGCAGGTTGGACAAACACCTATCAGGGATGGTCTAGATAATACTTAACCCTGCCAAGAGTGCAGGGAACTTGACTAGATGATCTCTCGAGGTCCCTTCCAGTCCTATGATTTTATTTTAAATTTCAGCAAAAACAAATCAGCCTTCTTTGGATGAGAAGAGTAAAAAAGACACTCTCCTAATTATTTAAAATGAATAACATGGAAATTCTAGTGCTGTGGGTAGAAATTAGAAATTTGGCAGGGAAATCATTCTCAATGAAGAGAACTGCTCTTGGGTATTTGTTCTGCTAGGGCCAAATGATGAAAACCTGACAATTGCACATCATCCACAGGAAATACCCTGGGCACAATTTTGTAGCCTACAACTTTGCTTTACATCTTTTGTAAAGCAACAGTGTGCACTTAAAGACCTTTATAAATGTTCTGTGATCACCTCTGTAGAGTGTTACACAACGTGTGTAACTGTAAATAGACATGGGAGGGCAGGAGGAGAGTGATTTTTATTTTCATATATAAAAATAGTGTGCATGGAGGGATGTAAATTACTAATCCCACTGTCGTGCAACACTGCCGCTGCTGGCACTTAGCAACAACACTGCTGTGCAACTGGTTGGGGCAACTAGTGGATATTGTATTAACTGAAACTGCAGAGGATGTAATTTTGCCCAGTTAGAATTTGGCCAGAGTGCTGTGGCTAAGATCTTCGAGTAGAAAAAGTGCCATGTATCTTTAATTACAAGGGGGTCAGGATATCAGTTTTACAGTTATTCCAAAAGAGGGGTGGGCAAACTACGGCCCGTGGGCCGCTTCTGGCTCGTCAGATGTTTTTATCCGGCCCTCGAGCTCCTGCCAGTGGGGTCAGCAGTTGCCCCGCTCTGCCCACCCAGCGCTCCCCAGGCCCTGACTCACAATTCCCTTGATGAGCACCATCTTTCAGCACGCAGAACCACACTGCATAGGCAGGACTTCACCGCACTATTTCTGGGATCAGAATCCCACCTCTATGCAGCAGACCCCACACACGGCAGCACATCCAATCCCCTCCTGGTTTCCTATGGCTATACCCTCGAGAGCCTCAAAATTGCTCAGGGGCCACACCTGTCCCAGCTACACTGCCTCTGCCCCTGGCAGTGCCTGGTACGGCCGCCTAAGGTGTCACTGCTGGCAGGGCCCCTAGGAGTCCCTGGTACCTTAGCCATAGAGCCCCTTGCGCCACAGCCCATGAGTTCTCCCTCCCCCCAACCTTGGTAACATCCCTTGTAGAGCCCCCCCATTCTACATCCCATAGAGTCCCCCTCCCGCACTTGGCATTCATGGCCCGCCATACAATTTCCATACCCAGATGTGGCCCTCAGGCCAAAGAGTTTGCCCAACCCGTTCCAAAAGCAACTTCTTCTGTTAGCATAGTGTCCTATCACACCACCCGAACAGAATTATCACTGCTTTGCTTGTGAGAACAGACATAATCTGATCAGATGTAGCTGCTGGCACACCAAAAATTATCAAACCTTTCCTGTACATTTGAACTGGTAATAAGTTTTGCAAATTTTAAAGAATAACAGCAAAGAAGGGTTTGGTATGAGAAATGTTTCTATACTTAGAGCACCATCTAGTGAAAATTCTGAACAATGAGAGGACACTTCCTATTTCCAGAAACAACAAAATTATGTAGAAAATAGTATTTTGGGGTTGGCAGGAGGAATGGGAGTAGTTTATCAGTGATTCACACATCGAGAAGCCTTGGGATGTGATTATTCTATGCATACATCAAATATGAGAAATGAAACAATAACCTATGTGTTCAAGAGATGATTGTGAAATTTACATAGACTCTTATTTAATAAATAAAATAAGGATCTGCATGATTTGGTATCTATACATAAAAATAAGCTTGTTGCATATCTCATATAAATAAGAATTTCATATAATACACTTTTAAATATTGGAATGTTTATATAGTATTAAGGTAGAGACACTACCAGTGCTGTAACATTCCAAGTTAAGGATAATACTATGTGTGACTGATTCTTGTATTAAATATATAATAAATCCAAAATAACAATCCCAAAAGTATGAATTAAGAAAACATTTAGGCAAACCTAAACCTTAACGATTTAGAGCTAGAATGTGATTTGTGGGAGTGAAATGTTTTATGTTACTTATTCCTCTTCTAGAAAATGAGCTCAGCCCCAAATCTGAAGATGCAAAACTCAGTGAGCATGAAATAAATGTCATTTGAAAAATATCTGAAATTCTCAGATACTGATAAGCAGGTTCTATGCTAGTCATTTTGACTTTTGCCTCCTTCTTTTTATCACTTTTGGTTTTCTTCCTCTTTCTCTCTCTCTCTGTTTTTTCAGGTTCCTATCCTGCCATTCTTATTCAGGCAAAACTCAGTGAAATCAAAGTGTTTTGACTTTCTAAAGATTACAGTCTGTCTTTTCCTTTTAGGGTTGTTTTTGGAGTTATGTTTAAGCATAGTTATGGAATGTTGTAATTTACTTATTTGACATTCAAATCTAAACACAATATAATCTAACACCTAACTTTATATCCAAGATGGCAAATCAAAGTAGCCTGTTTCTTGGGGAGACTTTTTTGTTTTGTTTTGTTTCCTCAGAAGTTCTGACAACTTATAGTCCCTCTTTGAAATTCAGACCACTTTTAAGTGCATAAATGTGGATTTAGGTACCAGGCTTGAAAATTACGGGTTTTGGTCATTTTAATTTATATAATTTGGAAAAGGAGTTCTGAGCTAAACTCTTCTTCAACTTAAGACATTAAGAGTAATAGTTGGCAAAATGCTGCTTCTCTGTCCTGAAATGTAGTTAGTTCATAGACTCCAAGGCTAGAAGGGGCCATTGTGATAATCTAGTCTGACCGGCTGTGGAATACAGCCACTAGAAATTCCCCAAAATAGATCTGCTCTTGGAATTTTTAGAAAAACATCCAATCTTGAGTTAACAATTGTCAGTGATGGAAAATCCACCACGGCCCTTGGTAAATTGTTCCAATGGTTAATTCCTTTCACCTTTAAAAATGTATGCCTTATTTCCGGTCTGAATTTGACTAACTTCAGCTTCCAGCCATTGGATCACGCTATACCTTTCTTTGCTAGACCGAAGAGTCCATGATAGTTAGTACACTACAGGCTGCCACTGTGTGAAGCAGCAACATAGAAATTATGCTAGCTATCTGAGCCCTGCCCACACTGGCAGATCCTGCTGTGTTTGAAATTCATTGTCAGACTCTGGTGCTGTCATTCTCTTCTCATCTGGCGTTTGTAAGTGATTATCTTCTGATGCGGACAGGAGCAATAGCATCTAGCAAAGCGTGAGTCTCTACAGCTTGAGCTAAAGAGCCCAGCTCTGTAGTTGGAGTCTATAAGACTCGCACGCTTGCTATATCAGGCGAAGAGGTCACCGCATAAGACACTGACTAGTGGTTTGCACTAGAGCACTGAAACAGAGTATCAGTGAGGATGATTATAACAAGGGGGAGAAAAAGACCCAGTTAGATGACCTGATCCAAAACCTTTTGAAACATTCCCTTTGTCTTCAGTGGGTTTTAGATCAGGCCCAGAATGAGGAAGAAGTGTTGCAAAGTATTATCTAGTGGTGACAGTTGTCCTGCCTTCATTTAGGGTTTGAGCCAATGCCCAGTGAAGTCAGTGAAAATACTCTCCTTGATTTCAATGGGCTTTGGAGCAGGCTCTTCGAGTCCTGCTGATTCTAAGTCTGACATGGAGTAACGGAGCAGACAGACTGCTTTCCTTAGGATTCCTCGTGAATCGGTGTACTGGGCTTTGACTTTGTTCGCCCCACTCCAAAGATTTCATGTAGGAAGAGAAGACCAGCCAACTGCCTCTGTGCCCTTCTCCCAGCATCTTCATTTGCAAGTCCCTGGGTCCCTCCACAGAAGTCAGAAAAGATAAGGGGTTCACACAGTCTCTTGCGGGGGGGAAGTGTCCAATGAAAAGACAATGTAATCTTGGCTCATGGGTTTTTTTGGTCAAAGCCAGAAAGACACAGTGCTTGCATGAGTTTTGTTTTGATCCTTATGAAAATTCCTATGGAATTTAATGGGGTGGAAAAAAATGGGCTTCTACAAAAAGGCTGATTGTACTTCACGAGTAAATTCTGTACGCTTTGTAACCACCCTGTTCAAATCTGTCACAAATACTTCTGTTAAATTAGCTAAAACTCTTCCATGAGGGGGATGATATTGAGGTCCCTGGCAAACAGCCCCCAGCCATCCCAGAATCAGGGGACTAGACTGGTATTTTAAACCATCATTCTCCACCTCCTGTGTAAGCTCGGTGGCAGCTGAGGAGTTGGCCCACGAGGTTTGCTTTTCTATATAGATATGTTGTTAGAAAAGAAGCAAATGTCTGATGGGCTTCTTGGTGCCCTGGAAAACCAGACAGAAATGCTTTGCAGGGTAAGAGTTCAAGGCAAATAAGGAGCACAGCTCACGTTATGCAGGATATTGAATAGCACCCTCCCTTCTATGCACCTTTGAGTTTGGGCTAGAGGTCATTGAAACACAATATCCAGTGATACTTTATCTCATTTTCCATTCAAGTCACAGTTTAAATTATTCCAAAAGCAGCTTTTAAATCATCCTGCTGAGGATCATTGGGGACAGCATCAAGCTTTTGTGACCAGACGTTTCCCTTTCATCTGTCTGTTACGTAACGTATCCAGTAACCGTTTACCAGGTCACCTAACTGAGCGAATAGCACTTATGAGAAGAAATGGCTACATTCAGCTGCCATATTAGGCACAGAAAGTAGGGAAATACAATCATGACAGCATGCCACATTATAGAAAAGGTTATTAGATATGGAGAAATGAATCTTTTTGGCTCTGGATAACGTTCATCATGAGCAAACTCTCATGACAGGAATATGGCTTACTTTGAGAATTTTGAATGACCTTGTGTGATAGATTTGGAAGCTGCTGCTCTGTCATAACTTAATATTATATTTTCTGTCTGACTGTGGAGTTTATTATATGAATATGAGGAGTTAAATTAAAAAGAGTTTGGCTTCGTATACACAGGAAAGAGGAAAATGGCTTCAGAGAGCCACCCACCTCCCCACATTTCAGGGACAATACCAAAGTCATTTGCTTTGAAGTGCCATCTCCAACATCCTGCTGAGTTCACTGGACCAGTCTGGCAAAGATGTGGCAGGGGTGAGGTCCCAGACTTGTAACAAGTGTGGCAGGAGTCAGAGATCCAAGCCCAGGAAAACTGAAACAAAGAACTTTGCCCAGATTCAAGACAGGCTCTCAAGGACAGAGAGAAACTATTGGGAACACAGACATCTGTTTGATGTTCTGAAGAAGTTAGGCCTTCCTAAGCTTCCAGGGCAATGGAAAACTTTAGGTAAGATAGACATACTTGTAGCTCTTTCATTGTTTTGAAGTCCTATTTATCATGCTTTTCTTTGTTCCTACAGTTTGGGTTAAACAATACTTTGTTTTTAAAAGCCTGTTTGGGATTACTGCTTTCACTACTAGTCACAAACTCCTGAAAGGAAGAGCTGCTGGTATCTGAACCCAATTGGACCTGCTGGGTAAGAACAGTTGGTCCACAGGGTACGGTAGTATGAGAACAGTCTAACAGTGGGAGACTCCTGTGATTCTACCATAGGGAGATAAAGGCATGAAGCCTCATACCTGAGGGGGGGCACACTAAGAGAGGCCAGAGAAGGGGTCAGAGGTGCAGCTAACCATTCTGTGACACCTGCCCTAAATAAATCCAATTTGATTTGTACAATGTCTCTTTGATCCTGTCATGATGTTTGAGGGAGGTTGTTAGGCCACTTCCCTTCCTCCTTAACTTATCTTTGTTTTTTTCTTTATAATTACAATAAATGACATACACAAGGTAAGGAAATACTAACGAACTTTCATAAGCGTGTGGCTTCAGAGATGTCAGGCAAACATCCTCCATGTTCTGCATTCCTAAATAATAGGGGCTGGGTTCTGCCCTCAGTTACACCTGTACAGCCCCAATTATATACATACATAGATCATATTGTTGTTTTAGACTTAAGAATAAACTTGCCTTGCATTTTCACAGCCCTTGTCTGCTGCATGTAATTGTAACAAGACTTTGCATAGCTAGAAACATGGTCCTATAATATTAATGGGTCAGGGAAGCCACGCTTAGCCGTGAGCACTGCTTCAAAAAAAAAGTCTATTTGGTGAGATTCATTCATTACATTTTCCCTCAGAGAGTCAAATGCCACAATCCTTGCCATAATCACCATATAAGCAAAATTGAGCGAGCTGATTTGAATACAATATGAACCCACCTGAATATTTACCGAAAACCACACAGAATTATATCTGTTGTGAAGTTTCGAACAGTTCAGTTATTGTATTACTATTTTTCTTTTTTTGTGCACTCTTCAGATCTGTCGAAGACCTGCCATAATTACCCCCAAAACAAGGGAAAAGTATATCCTTGAAGTATTTCTAATCTGACCATAAAATGGAGGCATCAGACATCCCACAAGTAAGTCCTTGCTTGCAAGTTTATTAGCTTGTTCATTGCAGAACCAAGAGTTATTACTTCCTAAGTTTTTGGCCTAATCTATGCCAAAGCTCCAGACTTCTAAGCTTTGCCCATTACTAGTTTTTGTTTACACGTGTTCCAGTTAAATCAGAGACTGAATTGCAACTTCCAGTTCTTGAGACCTCATGTGGATTTCTGATACTGCCAGTACAACTTTGGGTCCAGAAACCAAAGATTTCCGTATGTAGAGGACCATAAAAAGGGACAACTTTCTCATTGGTAGCTAATAATAAAAAGCGTGGGAAGACATCAGCAAGGGGAAAGTTAGCAGGAGATACAAGGAGACAAAGGAAAAGCCTGATAAATAGAAAATGTCAAAAAAATGAAAAGACACAGTAGAAAAGAAAAAAGGGATTTAACACAATGGGAGAAAACAAGGTTCTGAGAAGTTCAAAGAAAATACTAGCTTAACCTCAGTGACCCACTTCACAGAAGAAGGGCAAAGAATCTCATTTAACATTTCTTAGGCTTCAGAATTTATTGTACTTTGAAGGAACATAATAAATTATTTAGACAGTTTCAACTGAGACTGGAGAAATCCCAGCCTGTCATACGCTAGGTTAAAAAAGCTTGGTACTATATAAATAATTTACCTCTTGAGGAAGAAAAAATATTCAAATGCTAGTGTCTAAAGCAGAGAGGTACCAAACCTGCTGCAACCAGCTGAACACACACTGAATGCAAGTCAGCACTACAAATGCAGCGCGGCCATTTAAAATCAGGGAGCTATGTTAAAGCTATTCTTCTCAAATGGAGGTCAATATTAAAGATCACACAGGAACTCTTTATCGTTAACCCCTGTATACAGTCATCTTTTTAACAGTGCAAACACATCTCCATTTAAAACAACAAAAAATACCAAAATTCTCTTCTCAGTTATTCCTCATGGCAACTGAATTAAAGCAAACGTATTGCATCAACATTTTTTTTTAATGGCACTGGTTTTAATTCTATAAAACAGGCATCCTCCAACTTTATCACAGCATGTAAAACATCCTAATAGACATTTCTCCTCTGATTCACAATCACTTAATATCCCTATGGCAACTACAGAAGTTTCTGGCATGGAAACATGATGATGAGGCTTTCTTCCAGCAGCTCACGGAAGCTACTGGATCGCATGCCCTGATTCTCATGGGTGACTTTAATTTTCCTGATATCTGCTGGGAGAGCAAAACAGCAGTGCATAGACAATCCAGGAAGTTTTTGGAAAGCGTAGGGGACAATTTCCTGGCGCAAGTGCTAGAGGAGCCAACTAGGGGGGGCGCTTTTCTTGACCTGCTGCTCACAAACCGGGTAGAATTAGTGGGGGAAGCAAAAGTGGATGGGAATCTGGGAGGCAGTGACCATGAGTTGGTTGAGTTCAGGATCCTGACACAGGGAAGAAAGGTAAGCAGCACGATACGGACCCTGGACTTCAGGAAAGCAGACTTCGACTCCCTCAGGGAACGGATGGCCAGGATCCCCTGGGGGACTAACTTGAAGGGGAAAGGAGTCCAGGAGAGCTGGCTGTATTTCAAGGAATCCCTGTTGAGGTTACAGGGACAAACCATCCCGATGAGTCGAAAGAATAGTAAATATGGCAGGCGACCAGCTTGGCTTAATGGTGAAATCTTAGCGGATCTTAAACATAAAAAAGAAGCTTACAAGAAGTGGAAGGTTGGACATATGACCAGGGAAGAGTATAAAAATATTGCTCGGGCATGTAGGAATGTTATCAGGAGGGCCAAATCGCACCTGGAGCTGCAGCTAGCCAGAGATGTCAAGAGTAACAAGAAGGGTTTCTTCAGGTATGTTGGCAACAAGAAGAAAGCCAAGGAATGTGTGGGCCCCTTACTGAATGAGGGAGGCAAACTAGTGACAGAGGATGTGGAAAAAGCTAATGTACTCAATGCTTTTTTTGCCTCTGTTTT
Source organism: Caretta caretta (assembly GCF_965140235.1). Classification (NCBI taxonomy): domain Eukaryota; kingdom Metazoa; phylum Chordata; order Testudines; family Cheloniidae; genus Caretta; species Caretta caretta. Next base: position 46,394,900 of record NC_134216.1, on the reverse strand, counting down.
CACTAACAAGGTTAGCTCCCAGACTGCTACGCTGGGCATCACAAAATGGGGAAGAGATGGACAGCCCTCTGTGGAGATAGAGATGGTTAGGGACTATTTAGAAAAGCTGGACGTGCACAAGTCCATGGGGCCGGACGAGTTGCATCCGAGAGTGCTGAAGGAACTGGCGGCTGTGATTGCAGAGCCATTGGCCATTATCTTTGAAAACTCGTGGCGAACCGGGGAAGTCCCGGATGACTGGAAAAAGGCTAATGTAGTGCCAATCTTTAAAAAAGGGAAGAAGGAGGATCCTGGGAACTACAGGCCAGTCAGCCTCACTTCAGTCCCTGGAAAAATCATGGAGCAGGTCCTCAAAGAATCAATCCTGAAGCACTTGCATGAGAGGAAAGTGATCAGGAACAGCCAGCATGGATTCACCAAGGGAAGGTCATGCCTGACTAATCTAATCGCCTTCTATGATGAGATTACTGGTTCTGTGGATGAAGGGAAAGCAGTGGATGTATTGTTTCTTGACTTTAGCAAAGCTTTTGACACGGTCTCCCACAGTATTCTTGTCAGCAAGTTAAGGAAGTATGGGCTGGATGAATGCACTACAAGGTGGGTAGAAAGCTGGCTAGATTGTCGGGCTCAACGGGTAGTTATCAATGGCTCCATGTCTAGTTGGCAGCCGGTATCAAGTGGAGTGCCCCAAGGGTCGGTCCTGGGGCCGGTTTTGTTCAATATCTTCATAAATGATCTGGAGGATGGTGTGGATTGCACTCTCAGCAAATTTGCGGATGATACTAAACTGGGAGGAGTGGTAGATACGCTGGAGGGGAGGGATAGGATACAGAAGGACCTAGACAAATTGGAGGATTGGGCCAAAAGAAATCTGATGAGGTTCAATAAGGATAAGTGCAGGGTCCTGCACTTAGGACGGAAGAACCCAATGCACAGCTACAGACTAGGGACCGAATGGCTAGGCAGCAGTTCTGCGGAAAAGGACCTAGGGGTGACAGTGGACGAGAAGCTGGATATGAGTCAGCAGTGTGCCCTTGTTGCCAAGAAGGCCAATGGCATTTTGGGATGTATAAGTAGGGGCATAGCGAGCAGATCGAGGGACGTGATCGTTCCCCTCTATTCGACATTGGTGAGGCCTCATCTGGAGTACTGTGTCCAGTTTTGGGCCCCACACTTCAAGAAGGATGTGGATAAATTGGAGAGAGTCCAGCGAAGGGCAACAAAAATGATTAGGGGTCTGGAACACATGAGTTATGAGGAGAGGCTGAGGGAGCTGGGATTGTTTAGCCTGCAGAAGAGAAGAATGAGGGGGGATTTGATAGCTGCTTTCAACTACCTGAAAGGGGGTTCCAAAGAGGATGGCTCTAGACTGTTCTCAATGGTATCAGATGACAGAACGAGGAGTAATGGTCTCAAGCTGCAGTGGGGGAGGTTTAGATTGGATATTAGGAAAAACTTTTTCACTAAGAGGGTGGTGAAACACTGGAATGCGTTACCTAGGGAGGTGGTAGAATCTCCTTCCTTAGAGGTTTTTAAGGTCAGGCTTGACAAAGCCCTGGCTGGGATGATTTAACTGGGAATTGGTCCTGCTTCGAGCAGGGGGTTGGACTAGATGACCTTCTGGGGTCCCTTCCAACCCTTATATTCTATGATTCTATGATTCTATGATAATTATTAATCACTGTTTATTATGACCAGCCAAGAATGTGGCCCCATTATGCTAGGCACACTGGTCTAGATTTTTAGAGAGACTTACGTGTTGCAACGCCTAATTAATTTAGGAGTCTAAATCCCCTTTTCAAAAGGGATTTTAGGCACTTATGTGCTAAAATCACATTGACAGTGGATGCATTTTGGTACCTAAGTGCTTAAATCCCTTTTGAAAATGATATTTAGACTCCTAAATTAGTTAGGCATTGCAACACAGAGCAGAGCAACTTCTACATCTCTTTAAAAACTTGAGCTAACATGTACAAAGCACAGGATACACCCCCTTCCCCAAAGAGCTTACCATCTAAATAGTAAGAATAGGAAAAGTAACAATAGGAAAGTGTTTTATATATTTTTGTCATGTCTTGTATTTAAGGAAGTGCATCCAAGGGTGAAACTTGGGACACAACAATAGGTGAAATTCTATTCTGACACACCAGTGTAAATATGAAATAATTTGATTAACTTCACTGAAGTTATTTAAGGTTTATAACGGTTATTGACTCAACAATTGATGCAAGGTTTTTGAACTTACATTCACTGGCTGGCATAGGACAATGTAACTCTTTAAGGGTTCCATTCTGTGAAGGGTTTTGCTCCATTATTCTACTGAACTCAACAAGAAATACCTTGTGGAAGATCAGGCCCTAAATAAGTTATTTATGTGGTGGCTTCCGGCCAGTAAGTGATCACTTCTGATAGATAACTAATCTGCCACTCATTGAGTGATAATGTCTAGGATGAAGCTGGCAAGATCTGGTCTAGAAGTGACTGTTCCTATGTGGGGAATCCGAATATGAGTATTGGTTTTTCTTTGACTTATGCTTAATGTCCTTACTTGAAAGGGATGATGGATGATGTGTTTAGGAGTTTGATTCATGGATACGTTTTTCAGATTCATCTAGTATCCATAGCTAGCAAGGGAAAATTAATGCTGCACATCTAGCAGTTCCCTATGTGGACTACAGTTCAATGGGGTTGCTGTTTACATTGGGTCCTGGTATAAGAAAAAGATCCAATATACCCACTTACAAAATTGCCCCTATGTCTCTGATGTGTCTCCTAGACAGCCCTATGTGCTTAATAGGCCTGCATGAGTGTCATTTTGGAGATCGTGTTCAGTGTTTTCAGATAAATAATTGCCTGTCATTTTATATCCACTTGTATCTAGTGTCAACAGATGAAATAATATTCTTATCTATTTGTTTTGTGTGCCCTCACAGTGATGTTTGCTAACTCATTTTATTTCATTCAATAAGGCTGCAGTATGTTTGTGAACTGAGGTGGAAAAGGACAAAGGGGAAAAGATGGGATGGGAAGGAAGGAGTGTTGAAGATGGGGAGAGAAGGGAAGGTTGGGAGCATGGAGGGGCTTCCCTTTGACCTCACTGTTCCACGAACTGAGAATTTTTCAAGGACAGTGTTAATGATCCTCCCTAACAGGTTCATGGCTTGTAGCTCAGCCTAAACTATTAATCTCCTACCCTTCCCCAACTAACCTTCATGAAAGAAAACTGTTTTCCTGACTGACTGATTTCAAATACAAATATAGCAGATCCATGGAACGGTGGTGGAACCTACTAAATTAACACCATGTTCCATACTATTGTATCATGGTTAGTAATTGCATCAGGAAGTTGCAAACCCCTGTTTGTTACTTAAAACAGCTTAAAATTGGAAGTGTGGCCCAAACTTGAGCTACTTCTCCTTAACGGTGTCTCAGTGTCTCCTTAGCTGAGTCTCAGATAATTTGGGCTGGAATAAGACCAGCATATGTGGAAGCACCTGTTGGCACTTCTGTGATTCTTGTTGGCTCTAACGCCTGCATTCAGCAAGGTACTGAAGCATGTGCATAACTTCAAGCAAAGCACTTAAGTATGTGATTAAGCAGGGCCTAAAACATCAGCTGAGACATGGTCTTCAGTTTGACACCTTTCTACCTCAAATCTGATTTATTAATCAGAAGGGCTTGCTGATTAGTAGAAAGTGTGATGTATGGGAGTAACTATGGCCAGATTTCTCCTTAGAACTTTAACTTTTTTTTATTTAAGAACTAACAAACAAGCAATATGTGTTAATATTATCGGCTCAGCCTGTGCTAAGGATTGGAGATGTCATTATGCACAACTACTAGCAACCTGCTGAAAGATCTGTAAAATGTGCAGTCCAAGTAACTGTTTGTGGTAAGTTTTTGTGTGTTTTGTAGCAGGACTAGACAATTCTCAAAAGGGTTTTAAATGTTCCAAAGCGAACAAAAAGAATTGGGAATTTTCTCTGATTTGTTGGATTTTTCAAAACTCATATAGTACAGAAAAGGTGGTTGACCTCAAAAATGGGCTAAATTCTTCTAAAGGTCAAATTTGGTTCAATTTTGTTCAATAATTGAGTTAATGATTTTGTTTGATTTTAAATGAACAAACAATATTGCTGTGATCCACTCTTACTTGCATCCACGTTTGGAGAGAGAAAAAATATCACTGAGAGAAAAGAGGACAAAAATCCATTTTCTATTTCAATTATATTTCCTCTTATATAAAGTAATAGCCACTTTACGACTATATGGCAAAGCTCTGGAACTCATGGATTCATTATGAGATGCTATTGAGAGATGCGGAGGACGCTTCCTGCAGAAAGGGTTAAAAGCCACTGCAAATCCCGGGAGTATCTAGTTTAGTTAATGGAATACTTTAGTGAGGACAATAGAGACTGTCAAACTAGATGGGCCATTAACAGCAGACATATGAGACCTGGATCTCAATTCACTGTGTACAAGTTGGTGTAATTTATATGTGGGCAAAATATTCACCTGGTGGAGAGGCATATAATTTTTACACTGGTGCAATATGCTACTTTATGATCTTAATAGCCTATTAGTTGGGGTTGGGAGGTGGAGAGGCAAGGTAGTGGGAAAAGGGGTGCAGTTTTTGTGGATGGAGGGTGTTTGCCCATTCTGACAAGTAAGCTCATGCAGTGATGGTGTGAACAAGCATAAGCTTTTCTAACCTCACTAACCCTGGTTTCTAAAAACTGCCACAGCCCTCTGCTTGTCTGGCACCGCACTGCCTTCAGGCAGAATTTTAAAAGAGTAGGACTGAAAGGGACCTCGAGAGGTCATCTAGTCCAGTCCCTTTAACTCAAGACAGGGCTAGGTAATAACTAGACCAGGTGTTTGGCTAATCTGTTCTTTAAAACGTCCAGTGATGGAGATTCCAAAACTTCCCTAGGCAATTTGTTCCAGTGCTTAACTACCCTGACAGTTAGGAAGTTTTTCTTAATGTCCAACCTAACCTTCCATTGCTGCAATTTAAGCCCATTGCTTCTTGTCCTATCCTCAGAGATTATAAAGAACAATTTTTGTCATTTTCCTTGTAACAGCCTTTTATGTACGTGTAAATTGTTATCATGTCCCCTCTGGGTCTTCTCTTCTCCAGACTTAGGCGATGTCTACACTATCACTTGTGTTGGCAAAACTTATGTCACTTAGGCGTGTAAAAAACACCCCCCTGAGCGACATACATTTTGCTGGCATAAGTGGTAGCGTGCACAGCACTATGTCAGTGGGAGAACTTCTCCCACTTGAATAGCTACCCCTGCTCATTGGGGGTGGTTTAATTATGTCGATGAGAGAGCTCTCTTCCGTTGGCATAGAGCGGCTACACAAAAGATTAAACCGCATCACAGCTGCATTGGGGGGGGGGAGCGCGAGTGGTCCAGGGTGGGGGTGCTCTGGGCATGCAGCCCGGGGCCCCCGCTGGTGCTAGGGGGGGTGAGCAGTGGCATGCAGCCCGGGACCGCCACTGGTGCTGGGGGTGGGGGGGGGCAGGCAGCCAAGGGCTCTCCACACACTTCTCCCGCCACAAGTGCTAGCTCCGCAGCTCCCATTGGCTGCAGGGTGGGGCCTGCTGGCAGTGCACAGAGCCCCCCGTGCCTCGGAGCTACAGGGACATGCCAGTGGGAGCCAGGGAGCCCCCCACCCCGAGGTAAGCGCCAGCCCACAACCCAACCCCCTGCCCTTAGCCCTGAGCCCCCTCCCACACAGCTAAACTGCTGCTTCTGCTGGCCACTGCAGAAGTCACGGAGGTCACGGAAAGTCACAGAATCCATGACTTCTGTGACAAACACACAGCTGTATTGATAACTACTCTCTGGGAATTGTTTTCCAAACAGTTATGCACCCACCTTATAATAGTTCCATCTAGATTGTGTTTCCCTAGTTTGTTTTATAAGAAGGTCAAGAGAGGCAGCATCAAAAGCCTTAGTAAAGTTAAGATATACCACATCTACCACTTCCCCCCCATCCACAAGACTTGTTACCCTGTCAAAGAAAGCTATTAGGTTTGTTTGACAAATTATTTGTTCTTGACAAATCCATGCTGACTGTTACTTATCACCTTATAATCTTCTAGGTGTTTGCCAATTGCTTGATTATTTGCTCCATTATCTTTCCAAGTACTAAAGTTAAACTGACTGGTCTATAATTCCCTGAGTGGTTATTATACCCTTTTTTCCATGAGTTTTCAAAGATTATGACTAATGGCTCAGATATCTCCTTAGTTAGCTCCTTGAGTATGTAGGATGTATTTCATCAGGCCATGGTGACTTGAAGACATCTACCTTGTCTAAGTAATTTTTAACTTGTTCTTTCCCTATTTTAGCCTCAGATCTTATCTCATTTTCACTGGCTGTCACTATGTTAGATGTCCAATTGTCACTAACCTTTTTGGTGAAAACTGAAACAAAGTCATTTAGCACTTCTGCCATGTTTTCTTGTTGTTGTTTGCCCCCCTCACCCCATTGAGTACAGGCCTACCTGTCCTTGGTCTTCCTCTTCCTTCTAATGTATTTGTAGAATGTTTTCTTGTTACCCTTCATGTCTCTAGCTAGTTTAATCTCATTTTATGCCCTGGCCTTCCTAATTTTGTCCCTACATGCTTGCTTGCTTATATTCATCTTTTGTAATTTGACCTAATTTCCACATTTTTGTATGACTCTTTTTTGAGCTTCAGATAATTGAAGATCTCCTGGTTAAGCCAATGTGGTTTCTTGCCGTTCTTCCTGTGCAGTGGGATAGTTTGCTCTTGTGCCCTTAATAATGTCTCCTTGAAACGCTGCCTATTCTCTTTAACTGTTTCAGATTTGCTTCCCAAGGGATCTTACCTAACAACTGCCTGAGTTTGCTAAAGTTGCAGCATACTGTCTGCCCCAGCTCAATGCACAAGTTTGCAGGATGCTAAAATAGAACACCGAGCTCTTATCAGCCATTACAGAAACATTCAACAGTGTAAAAATTATTACAATTCTTAAAGCAACTTGGCAACAGTCCCAGTGAGCCCACAATAGCAGCATAGAATCATAGAATATCAGGGTTGGAAGGGACCTCAGGAGGTCATCTAGTCCAAACCCCTGCTCAAAAGCAAGACCCATACCCAATTAAATCATCCCAGCCAGGGCTTTGTCAAGCCTGACCTTAAAAACTTCTAAGAAAGGAGATCTATTCAGGGATGCCAACTGCTGGGGCTACCAGGGACATAATCATGCATCTTTTGATTTTTCTAAAAGCATTTTGTCCCTAATTTTGCTTGGCTGCATAACAACTGACTCCCCTTGAAAACTTCTCTGGGTGTGCCTTAGCTGTATGGCTATATCATACAGATCAGGCCACTCTCCACCCAAGCATACACCAATGACTACCTCTCACACTGTGTGCCCTCACAGATATCTAATTTATCCTTGAAGGTTAATTTCAGATGCAGTTTGCATGTTGCCAATAAATGAATTGGACCCTTGGGCCAGATTCCATCTCTGTTACACCAGAATAACTTGATTTCAGAGGAGCTTCTCCAGATTTACACCAATGTAAGGGAGAGTCATTTAATTTAAGTGCTCTTCATTTGTGTTCCAGGACACACAGAGCTACTTGTCCAGCCCAGATCAGCACAGGTTCAAAAGACATTGAGCAGGTAAAGCAGTAGAAGGTCATGATAAGGAAAGGTCATTGTAGGACTGAAAGCTCTTCTAGCACAGAAGTCCTCTGAACAGCATCTGAGACAGAGACGGGTCTCACTGAGATACACTTTAGTTCTGGATTTTGACTTCCATGAGTTGGACCAGTTTATTCTATTTTCATCCAGTTCTGAGAAAATAAGACTTTCCCAAACCTTCACCCGTTCCTCTAATTGAACTTCAGTATTTGGAGCCAATTACTGCACTCTTCTCTTAGTCTAATTCACATGAATTTCAAGATTAAACCTTTTATATATTTCAGGAAAGGCTTGGTAAGTCTGTCTCACCTCCAGCTTAACCTCCGGCATCATCAAGTGGGAAAGGCCAGGCAGCCTGCTCTGGAGCAGCTACGGTGCAGTATCCAGAATCCTTGCTCTGGGCCACACTGCAATCACTCTTCTCACACTATGTAATGCTCCAGGGCTTCCTGAGAGCTTGTGCATTGCAGGTTCTTGAAATGCCAGACCATTTTGAGATCAGTGAAATAACTTTTTCTGCTTATGAAAGAATGGAGGGAAAATCCACGGAAACCCAAGGATGCTTTTCATTTTGAAAAAAACATGACTCCAGAGAGGATATTGAAACCCAACAACGACTTATTTCTACCAGAGGAAGGAGGAAAAGTAGTACTTGGTGTACTCCAAACTCCATTTCAGAGAATACCTGCAATGAGAAATGGATGACATGGCCTCACCCAGAAATTTTTCAGATGCTTATCAAAATGCAGCCTGCCAACCTTTTTGAGATTCACGCATTGCTGATTTACACAATTTCATTCCTTTTGCCTCCATTTGTCAGTTGTGTGACAACCTTCTTCACAAAGTAGGGTGGCCAACGAGCTAGTAATTACAATCTGAGATGCCAGTATACCAAGATATACACACCTTTCTAAGAACTACTGATCACTTATCTATGAAACGTGTACCTTCCTAACCTGATGGTGGAGTAGGAGTAAGAGACCACCCTAGCGAGCAAGTTATGAAGCCTTTCCCTCTCTGCTGTTTTTTCTTTCTTCTCCTTCATATATTTGTTTATATTTTCTTCCTTCATGCTACAGCAGTAATACTGACACAATAGGCCCAACTCTGCTCCTTCTGAATTCAACTGAAGTTCACTACAATGGCTCAATATTTGCTGCAATGTGGCCATTTTTCAGGTTATTTCTTCAGGTACCAATAACAAACAGCTCATCCACACTTTTCAGTCAATGGACAAATTAGCTATCACATTTTCCACCCTCTAAATTGTCCACATTTCTGAGCAATGTATATTGAAAATTGTAGTTTAGAATTATCTAATGTTAAAAATTCATCCCAACAGAGTTACTTTGTTTGAGTTTTGACAGAGATTTTTTAGATGTTTCTCATTTGGCATAGCTCCCTTTGCAAATCTAAGGAAAAAAAGATACCCTGCAAATAAAATGTACTACAAGTCCATGCTGTTTGAAGGAAATGTATTGTAATATTAGCTCTGCATCCTCTTTTTATAATATAAAAGTGCTGACAGGGCTTTGATGTGAAAAAAATGAGATTCAGTAATCTGAAGAACTGATATGAAAGGAATGACATGCTTTAAACTGGAACTATACAGAGAAAAACACAGTGTAATGACAGCTTCACACAACATCTAATTTGATTCCTTCTCCCCAGCACAGTGGAATCCTTAAACTACAACCATCTGTTAATGAGCAGGGAGTCTTGTGAACAGAGGTCACCTTTTCCCCCCAGAGCTTATAAAATTCACTCCACCCCAGTTACAAAACCAGCTATTATCTCTCTTGCACCAGCAACTGTTTCTTCTTTAGCAGCTTTACGGCTATCCAAAAGCCAAATCAAGAGGGGAAAAAACAGACGCCAGAAGAGAGCCTCTGACAGTAGAAAACTAACCACCTCATAAGAATATAAGAATGGCTATACTGGGTCAGACCAAGGGTCAATCTAGCCCAGTATCCTGTCTCATAGACTCATAGACTTTAAGCTCAGAAGGGACCATTATGATCGTCTAGTTTGACCTCCTGCACAACGCAAGCCATAGAATCCCACCCACCCACTCCTGTAATAAACCCCTAACCTATGTCTGAGCTACTGAAGTCCTCAAATCATGGTTTAAAGACTTCAAGGTGCAGAGAATCCTCCAGCAAGTGACCTGTGCCCACGCTACAGAGGAAGGCGAAAAAACCTCTGCCAATCTGCCCCGGAGGAAAATTCCTTTACGACCCCAAATATGGTGATCAGCTAAACCCTGAGCATGTGGGCAAGACTCCCACAGCCAGACACCCAGGAAAGAATTCTCTGTAGAACTCAGATCCCACCCCATCTAACATCCCATTATAGGCTATTGGGCTTATTTACTGCTAATAGTCAAAGATCAATTAACTGCCAAAATTAGGCTATCCCATCATACCATCCCCTCCATAGACTTATCAAGCTTAGTCTTGAAGCCAGATATGTCTTTTGCCCCCAGTGCTCCCCTTGGAAGGCTGTTCCAGAACTTCACTTCCAACAGTGGCCAATGCCAGGTGCCCCAGAGGGGCATGAACAGAACAGGTAAACATCAAGTGATCCATTCTTTGTCACTCAGTCCCAGCTTCTGGCCTCCCATCAAATTTCCCCAACTCGTATATTCATCCAACATCCCACCACCTCCTCCACCACAACAATATGTATAACATATTTCAGCATTGAAGTGAAGTTGTTAGATCAGGGGACTAGGGGTCAGGGCTCAAGGATTTAGTTCTCAGCCCTGCCACTGATTTGCTGTGTGTCACTGCTTCCAGATATTACCAGTATCCAATGGACAAATGCAGCTTATAGTATATAAGTGAAAGAAATCTCAAGAACAGCCAGAATCAATCAACGTTTGCTCTACAAACACAGCAAATACTAACCTTTTTAACACACCAATTGAAGTTTCTCATGTTTAAAAGTAATGTTGATTTGTGTTAATACTAAAAAGAACAAACCTCCAGGTATTGATATAATGGACACTGACATACTTTACTTTCCTAATGGAAGGTGACATTGTCTCCTTTACACCACTACTTATATATTTGTTTTCATAGATGTTAATGATTCCTCTGTTTTGCACATGATTAAAAATTGTGTAACAACTCTAATAAGTTACTTTTTAAAAAAAATAAAAATTAGATTAATGTGTTTTATGGCTCAAAAATATATAATGATCCAGTCATAAAACTACAGTGAATAAATGAATGGCAAATAAAAGGCCCCCCATGCATATACTTGATGTAATACCCAGCTCTATGCACCTCAGTTGCCCTACTTTTAAATTACTTCAAGTGCAATACTCAAGCTACTCTCTGTGAGAGACAGAGAGAGAGAGAGCGAGAGCTCTTGTATAACTATAAGGGGTTCATTAAAGGACAGTGCAAAGTTTTTGGCAGGTTCTTATTTTGACAGAACTTGTTCTTCCATCCCTAATGCATGTAAAGGGGCTGAAGCCACTGTTCCCTCTAAGCTGTGCACGTGTGCATGTGCACACAGATCCGAAACCCCGTGCACACGGCGAAACACCGTGCACACAATAATTTGCACAGAAGCACAACAATTTGCACAGAAGAAATTTTTTGCGCACACGGCCTGTCAAAAATTTGCACAGAAGAAATTTTTCGCGCACACGGCCTGTCAAAAATTAGAGGGAACATTGGCTGAAGCAGATAGATCTGTAACTATTATGGATACTAAGTTCCATAAAGCAGAAGGCAATGCTCAACAGAGTAATTCAGGTACAACTTGTTTACCTTTATCTGAGGATCCAACAATAACTTTAAGAGATTGTCACCCGTATGCCTGTTCAACAGTGGAATTATAAAATAAACTCTTATTGCAAATCCTGTTAGCCCTGCTTCTGATACATCAAGAAAGAATTTTTCCACATAAAGGTCAGGTGAATAACCAACTAAGAAACATCAAAAAGAGTCAGAGAATCCCTTAAATCAGCAGTAACATTGTTGTCTACCTAAATAAGGTAAGATAATGAAGTTTTTAAGATGAATGAGACGAGTAACTGACATGCTCTGTAGACCAAATCTATGAAATTTATAATTTCCACAAACACACATTGCTCTGATTTTACAAATGTGTAGCTGCTACTGATAACCTGAGGTAACTTAAAGAGTCTGGAAGCATATCATAAACAGAGAAAGTAGAGATCTATTGTAAGCAGAGAAAGATTGAAGCTAAGTTCCTGTGGTTCTCCTAAGCTGATCTCTGGTACTTAGGAACTCCTATGGGACTGGCGCTTCGGTCAGTGCAAGCCCAGAGGAACATAGTCAATCTTTGGCTAGCCCAGAGTTCTGGACAGTTGCAGTTTAGAAAACTGGAGTTGCACTGTAGTAATCTTACCAGTATACTAGGAAGTAAAATTCATAATTAAAACTAAACTGTCATTGTCAAAATAAAGAAAGTACACTCCTTATTGCGATTTCTTCTTTACTTGTGATTTTTTTTTTATTGTTTACTCTTGGAGACCATTTCTTATCTTTATGTACAGTTGCAATCTGCCTTTCATAGTGGAAATTACTACAATTATAGTATACGCGGAGTATTTGTGCTATGTATTTCTGTTTATATTTGTGATTAAAATATATGGTTGACTGTGAGTTATGTATGTTTTTATTTTTATAGAGCGATAGCCGTCAGAGATAAGCCAAGAACTGACTATTAAAGGTACCTCATGGCTCAGCTAAAGCTATGTCTACGTTATGAGATAGGGCTATGAGTCCCCTGCTTGTGTATATGTACTCACACTAGCTCTCCTCAAACTAGTGTGAGTATACATAGCAGTGTAGCCACAGGTTTCAGACAGGTTTTTACTCAGTATGGCTCAGCTGTGAATCCATTGCTGCTACCCAGGCTACCATAGCTTACACTGCTAGGTATATGCATGCTAACTCAGTGAGAGCTAGCGGAAGTATATGTACATGAGCAATGAGCAGGGGAATATAGACATAGCATAAGATGTGTGTGTGTGTGTATATATATATATATATAAGATGTACCTAATATGCTCAGTCTTCAGTTCCTCTTGTGTTATACTGTTCATACTCTTAAGGACATCTCTGCCACAAAGATCTGAATGAAGGTGTGCAACTCAAGATGTACACTGTAACTTAACTACACTATAGTAAATGTATCAATTGGGTTAGGATTTGCAATTTTAAATGACTTTTTTACACTTCCTAGTGAAATGTTAGGGGTGAGAGGCTTGGGTGGAGAAGAGGTTTGGTCTTTTGTTTTATCAGTGGTCTCTTCCCTCTTGTTTAAAAAAAAAAAAGTAAATCACTGTCATTTAAGTATCTCATGGCTGTTACTCTTTTCATGTCCTTTTCTACCTAATCAGAGGGAATTGTCTGACAACTATGCCTGTGTGTGTTTCTTCAGCTCTGGACCATCTTTTATTTAATGTGAACCTTTTCCCAAAGAGCAGGAAGAAATGTTTTGCCTTTGTATTAATATTTATCCATTTGGATGACCCATTTCATGGGTACATCAGCCTCCTGCACTGAATCCTAATTTTCAGGACTAAGGACCTGCTCTTGTCCTGTTGAATTCTAAGACAAAATTCCCACTGACTTCCGTGACAGCTCAAAATGACAAGTCATGCAGCAAAGAACAGAGAAACATCCAACAGGTAAATATTGGAGGCTCTAACATAATTACTTTACTTCTTAAATTAATTTAGAAACTGAAGTTGGCACAGAGTTCAGCATCATATCACATCATGAGACTACTGCTCAGGAGCTTCTCAATCTGCATTGCTAGCGGTAGTGTCTAGGTGGAACTTAAAGTCTTAGTTTGGACCCTGTCATGGATCCACAGGGTCTGGCCTATACCCCAGCCTGTAATCAGTCCCTGGGGAGTGACCCCTTTAGTGTGCCAGGCCTCAAGGACCCACACAGTTCCACAGAGTCAGGCCTGTAGCCTCCAAGTGTCTGAAACTGGATCTTAGGGCACCCACAAGCCCTGTCTCTCACCATAGCTCCCTGCTGTGAAGCCAGCCAAACTAGACTTCTGTAGGAGACCTGTCTTTACTCCTTCATAGAATCATAAAAATGTTGGGCGGGAAGGGACCTCGAGAGGTCATCAAGTCCAGGCCCGTGTGCTGAGGCAGGACCAAGTAAACTTAGACCATCCCTGACTAGTGTTTGTCCAACCTCCAATGATGGGGATTCCACAACATCCCTGGGAAGCTTATTCCACAGCTTAACTACCCTGGTGACCAAGTCAGGCCTGGCAGTTCTAAAAGCCAATGGTCAAGGCCATGTCAAGTTGTTTCTTTTAGGGGGAGAAACTGATGATAAGGGTCAATTATTTCAATCCTATTTATTTACCAAGAATGTACACACTGTCCTCTTCCCTGAACCCAAACAACAGCAGGCAGTTCCCCAAGTCTGCCTTTCCAGAGAGTCCTGTGCCCAAAAGGAGCTCTGTCTTTTGGCTTTTGGCTTTTGAGGTGGGAAAATAACAGGTTATTTTCTGACAAATGCAGTGTGGGGTCAACTGAAACTTCACAATTCGGGTCAAATTTGGCAAGTAGTATTGGCCAAAAGGTGGGGGGGAGAGCCTTTTTTTTAAAAAAAACTTTTTCCAAAAGTTTTAACATTTCATTTCAAGAGTTTTTTAAATTAAATATTTCAGCTTTTCATTTTTGAAACATTTCATTTTGAAATTTACCTCCTTTTATATCTTAAAAGGCAAAATATTCCCAAAAATGAGGGAAGAGAGGGAACCACCAAATTTCAGATCAGATCCAAACAAACACTTTGTGAGACCCAACATGATTTTTTGGGAGCAACCGAAAACCAAAAATCTTTGGGGTTTTCAGTTCAGATGCTAAACTTAAAAAAAATCAATTTGGTCAGTTCTAAGCAACATACACACAGTATTTATAAACTTCTTGTGTCACTGTATTGAATAATTCAGTGTTCTGAACCATAAAAAATGCTAACTGTGTACCCATCTCATCAAATAACTGCAAAGTGATTGTCCTCTCAGAAGGACAGATTAAATTGCGGCTCATCATTTCCAGGAAGATCTGCAGTTCAAACTGTCCTGCATGTTTACTGTAGGTAATCTGCAAACAGCTTCTTCTTATTACTAAATACACGCACCACTTTCATCTGCAGCTAGACCCTGTAACTACTTTTCCACATAAACCGTGCAGCTAATGCCAGATACAAAGCAGGTTTGGGTTTTTTTGTGAAAATTAACAGTAAAATTCTCTTCGGATGCATGCATTCAATTTCTACTGAATTTTGGATATCCACAGAGGGGATAGTAAAGAAATCATTTTTGAAAATATGGTACAAGCTTTGATTAGGCCAACCTTTGGCATTATCATGCATGCTTACTTTCTCTACAGCACAAGGTCATCTCTCATTTTGTACATTTCGTTACTTCCACTTTTTAAAGGATACATGTGTCACTTAATAGTCTCTTGTATTAGACATTTAACCCTACTGCTTTGGGATTGTTTTCTTGTCTTCCTGCTTTTTTTTTTTTATTTGTTTTTTTGTTTAGGCCTAGGCATATCTTCTCTAAGATGCCAGTAAGAAATGTTTAAGTAGTCTCCATATGTGAGGATTTTAATTTAGGGATTTCTGTAACTAGTTTTCTTAATTTTTTTAACCCCCTGTCCCTTCCAAAATGCAATGTCTCGTTCCTAGTTTTTGCTATGAATTCTCCCCCTGAGGATGATCAACTTGTATAGTCACTATTCCTCAATGGGTCAGCTATAGTTATGTCATGAACCAACACCTGTGTGTTATTTAGGCAAAGTTGTGAATCACCTTTCCCCTAGTCAGCTGTTGAATTAGTTGTTCCAAGAAGTGATTCTTTAAGGTGTTTAGAAATAGCTTCTCCACACCTTGTCCTGGTATGTCATTTCCCCAGTTTATATGATGGTGGTTGGAAACCTCCCATTATTACTGTTTTATTAGACTCATTTACCTCCCTGATCTCCCTTAATGTTATGCACTCATTATCCTTTTCTTGATGGGGAAGCGGATAGTGTAACCTTACTGGTTTAAGATGCATCCATGCAAAATTTAATGCAGGGTCCTTTCCACTCAGAAATTTTCTCTTATTCTATGGAACCTCTTCAGGTGAAGCGCTACTCCTGCAGCTCCATCTCCTTATCTGTTTGGTTTGTAGCCAGGTATTGTTAGTATTGCATTGATTTCTGTCATACTGATGTGTTTCAGAAATGCCTACTGTGTCAAGATCCTATTCTATTGCCAGGCATTTCAGTTAACAAATTTTTGCTCTTAAGCTTCTCATACTGGTATTTAGACAGTCAGATGCCGATCATGCAAACTATTTATGCATATGCTTTACTGCCATCATAAGTTTTATTCATTTCAATGGGGCTACTGTTAAGCATGTGTGTTTGCAGGATTGGGGCCATACAGTTTTCATTCTGATCATTTTTTCTACATCATTGAATTTAACTCCTTTGTCTGATACTGTTTCCTTTCCAGAATTTACCTGTGTGAACTTGTCCTGTTTACTCCAGTTCACCTGTAATTTCTGTCCAGTTTTTAGTAGCCACATAGCTACTGTATTTGTCTCACTAATATTCCTATTGTGAATAGTTGTCCTCCCAGAATGCTCCTCAGCATCATTTTGGCTTTCTGCTAGTTCCTAGCCTGTGGGTTTGTCCAGCAGCGGGGACAGGAATCAAGGGAATATATAAAGCATAGCTGCATTGTTCATTTCTATTTTACAATATTTCTCCTCTCTGTGAGTGTGTGTGTGTGTGTGTGTGTGTGTATATATATTAGTAGAGAGCTCCACTTCAATGAGGTTTCTAAATTTTTATCTTGTTAGCTATATTTAACCAACACTGTTCCTTGTTTGCTCTTTCCCTTTCCTCATTTCATGCACACTTTTTGATAAACAAACATTTCTTCTTGATCTCTACTGGATTGCTACCAACACTCACAATGGCAGTTGGTAAACAACAAAACCTGTGCACTAATAAAAACAATAATAACCTGCTGATATTTCCAACTGCAAAAAAAGTATATTGCAGACTTGGCAGGTAGCCATCTATCTCCCTCTCTTTCAAACTACCGACAAAGTCATCTGCTAAAAGCTTAGAAACACTAGTAAAATTCATCCATTAATTATACTCTATTTATGTAAAATCCCCATTTTAAGTCCCCCAACTGTAGCAAAGCAGTGGAAAATGACTGTCTATTTCCCTCTGTTCTGTTTAAGCCAATCCCTCTAGCAAAAATATTTATCAGAATAGTATCTTCATAGATTTGTTTTTTGGAGGGTGAAAGGCTTAAATTAACTTCCTTAAATTTCCCCTTTTTATACTGAAGCACAGGGGGGCAGTATTTCATTTAAAAAAAATCAAATGCTTATGTTGTCAGAAGTAATGACTTCTGTTACCAACACTAGTGATACAGCAGCGTTGCAGAGAATTACATTTAAATGACAGGGAACAGTTTCAGGAAGTTCTGCAGCAATGAAAAGTATTCCATATCCAAAACTACTACATTAGCAAAAACAACAAGGAGTCCTTGTGGCACCTTAGAGACTAACAAATTTATTTGGGCATAAGCTTTTGTGGGCTATAACCCACTTCATCAGGTATAAATATACAGCACATGAAAAGATGGGTGTTGCCTTACCAAGTTGGGGGGCGGGGGGGTCAGTGCTAAAAGGGCCAATTCAGTTAGGGTGGATGTGGCCCATTCCGAACAGCTGACAAGAAGGGGTGAATATCAACATAGGGGAAATTACTTTTTTTTAGTGCTAATGAAGCCAATTCAATCAAGGAGAATGTGGCCCATTCCCAGCAGTTGACAAGAAGGTGTGAGTATCAACAGAGGCAAAATTATTTTTTGTAGCGACCCAGCATCTAGTTTAAGGTTATTCATAACTGTGACCTTGGCAACGGTGATATAGAAATATAAGAAGCCCATGAGAATACTTCCAAAAACAAGTAGCTAATTATAGCTACAGCTAGGAATATGGATAATGAAAATCTATATCATTGCTAACAATTGGAATAGTAACAATATAATAGATATTTGGCAGGAAATAATAATACCTGTGAATTGATAGGACATCCATGCCTGGAGATGTCTAAATACCTAAAAATAACTTTGATTAAAAAGGCACCATTCCCCAATTAAATCTTGTACCAGCAAACAAGACAACTTCTTCTGACCCAAAAACCTCAAAAACAAATGGTCTAACACACACACTAAATAAAGGAACCTATGAACAATTCAGGCTACAAAAGGAAATGGGAGTGCCATGTTAGAAAACAGGTGAGTTTTTATTGACTTTTATCAAATGACTGGCTTTTAACATTAAGTCTGTGGATGCTTATAATGTCAATTCAGCTTTAAGATGGGTTAATTTGTTTAAGAGGTAACCTCCTTTAGGTTTAACTCACACAAGTCCTGCAGAGGGCACCTCATACAAGTAAGAGTTTTAGGCATTAGGTTCTTATGGATTCATAATTTTATTTTCCTAGGTCTGCACTGATTCTTAGAATGATTGGATTTTTTGTTTGTGTTTTTAGCTCTCAAGCCTGTCTATCAATTGTGGAAATGGGCTGTCCTTCCCTTAACCTAGTTTCTCTGCCGAAGTCATTGTTAAGCTCCATAGAGATTTGAGACATGAAGCCAGTTTATTTTTACCCTGGTCCCACTTCATTCAGCTATGTTGCCAAAGGCTTACTTGGAAATCATCCTCATCATGTATATTAACAGCTTTTTTTCTTTTTTTTTTTCTCTGCAAAAACACTAAGGGTTTAACTCAAAATAGAAAATAACTGTGAGATGTGTATACCTTGATTCTAACAAATCACTTAATGGGAGAGTACATTAAAAAGCAAGAAATGTTTTCTTTACTGGTCAGATATGACAATCTGGCACAACTACTAGATAACTGATATCTTTCAGGTTTCAGAGTAGCAGCTGCATTAGTCTGTAGCCGCAAAAAGAAAAGGAGGACTTGTGGCACCTCAGAAACTAACAAATTTATTTGAGCATAAGCTTTCATGAGCTACAGCTCACTTCATCGGATGTATTCATTGAGCTGTAGCTCACGAAAGCTTATGCTCAAATAAATTTGATATCTTTCAGGTGTTCTGATTTTTTTTTAAACAGAGAAAAAATCTTACTACTTATTTAACTATTCAAAATAAATGAGCCAGTCCATTGAACTTGACACATTTGGGGGTAATATATTTAAGCAAATTACTATTTGTGTATGTGCAGTTTCTCACTCTTGTGAGTGAAAAATGTTTTTTGTGCCACAAATGATGCTACGTGTGTCGCTTTATAAACAAAAATGACATTTATAGTCAATTTTTAAACATATAATCCAATGTACTGAATATTGTATAAGAAATTCAAATACACTTCCGCATCATGGAGTACCTTGTTGTGGACACAGTGCCAAATGAGGACAGATACATGCATGGAATTAAGTGACAAGCTGCAACTTTTATTAAACTTTAACACACAAGAGAGGCACTACCTGCCTATCACTGATACTCTCCTATATCAGGCATTTAATTGGTTCCAGTGTGGGGGTTACCATAATACCTGTAACTAGCACAAGGGTTGCAGAGATCCTTACCATATAACCCATAATGCAGGGTAGGCTCTCCTCAGTCTGCCCCCCAGACTCTGCTGTCTCTGAGTCCTAGCACCCTCCCCACCATGAGGGGGACAGAGGGTGCAGCAGGGTGGGGACCTCTGCTTCCAAGGGCCGCATGGTCTGACCTTACCCTGTGAAGGCCACAAGGTCTCACCCTATCACATGAGCCCAAAGTCCCTCACCAAAATCCCAGATCTTTTACCCGTGGGAACAGTTCATTTTATTCTCTCAACTGTACTGGAAAATGGATGAAAAATCCATCCCCGGCATCTCTGTTAGGTAGTAAGCGTGTTCCTGTTTAACCTACCGTGGCTTGAAGGTGCTGCAAGGAAGGCAAAAAAAACCCCAAAACTCCCTGGTCCTCTGCTAATTGGTCCATGGAAGGAAAAAAAATTCCTTCCTGACCCCCTAAACAGGTGACCCACTGCATCTGTCAGACTGGGTTTCCATTCCTAGTTCAGCTGGGCAGAGTGGGACGCTAGAATGAAGCTGCAAGAGGCTCCACATAGCCCTTGCATTGAGTTAAATCCTAGGAGGTTTGTCAGCATTCCCCATCGGCTCTCCTCTCCCCTAGCTGGCCAATACGTGCCAGAGACTATGGGGGGAGGAGCTACCTATTGGCCCTTAGCAAGTGTTTTGTCACCCTTGCTGCTGTGACCATACCCCTTTCATCGCCAGCCCCATCAAGTTTCCCAGCCTATGATTTCCTCTTAGTGAGACTGATGGCTATTTTCTTTTTAAAACAGCACTGCAGAGATATACTTCAAATCATATAGAGTCAGAATTAATTCAGTAAGGCATCTACTGTTTGCCTGCAGTACTCAATAGCTATGAATTAGATCTGTTATAATGTGAAGAAAAGGTAATTAACAAATGTATCATGTCATTACATTACAAACTCAAAGGAGTTCACTATAGTGACTCCTTCTGGATAAAACTGATCCAAATAAAATTTCTGGGTAGGTTTTTTTTTTTTTTTTTGTAAGCACTAATCCCACTGGGTTTAAACCACAGCAAAACTGGTGGAAGTTCAGCAATAAAATGTGAGGTTTCTTTAAAAGTCTGTACAGTCATAGGCACCGACTCCGTGCGTACTCTGGGGCTGGAGCACCCATGGGGAAAACAATGGTGGGTGCTGAGCACCCACCAGCAACCCCCCTAGCAGTTCTCCCCCAGCGCCTCCCGCCCACTGGCAGGCCCCACTAATCAGCGCCTCCCGCTCCCTCCCTGTGCCTCCCGCGCTCCATGATCAGCACTTTTGCTGTGTGCAGGATGCTTGGGGGGGGAGAATGGGGGAGGAGCGAGGGTGCGGCACACTCAGGGGGAGGGGTGGAATGGGGCAGGGCAAGGGTGGAAAGAGGCAGAAGCGGGGTCTTGGGGGGAAGGAGTGAAGTGGGGGCAGGGCCGGGGGCAGGGCCAGAGGTTGAGCACCCCCCAGCACATTGGAACATCAATGCCTGTGCCTACAGTTCTCCACGTTGCATATTACCATACATAAAGCAGCCGTGCAATTAAGAGAAAGCCAGGAAATTAAATCAAGAAAATCAGTGCTAAGTACTAAAATTTAACCGAGCTTTACTAAAATGTTAGATTCCTCTACAACAGCTAGCCAGTATTCCAAGATGTTTGTTGGTTAGTGCTGTCTTTTCCTTATGCATCTTAATTTTTACACTTTTTAAAGCTTACTTATTGAATTCCAGGAGAGTTTCAAATAACTGGACTACATGAGTTCAACGGTGAGGTAAGTATTGTTTTCTTGTTGGTAGAATGTGTTTATATCATGGAGGAACTCATCCCATTACAGGATCAGGTTACATGTTCAGTGTGGCAGTTGTGGAAAGTATTAATAGATTCATGGATTCCTAAGCCAGAAGAGATGATCGTGATCATCTAGTCTGACCTCCTGTAAAACACGAAAGTAAGGGAAAAGAAGGTGGTGGGTCAGGGGGAGCAACAGAGCTCACAATGAAGGGGAAAGGCAATTCTGGGATCAAGCCAGACACATCAAGGCCTTGGAACAAGCGACGTGTATAGTGCCTTACAATTAAAGCAAGAAAGATATTACTTTGGAAAGGTGAGACATGCCTACAGATAATGCATGTGTGGGTATTCTCAGGACAAGTCCCTTTGGCCTTCTCAAAATGTGTTTATTTTTAATTTGACAAAGAATTATGAATGAAAGAACACAGGCAAAAGAATACTATTAGTAATTATTTTTGTGGGCAACAAGATTGGCTTCCTATAATTAATTCAGTGGACTGGGAATAATTTATTGCTAAAACTTTCTCTGTTTTATAGTTTATCATAAAATAAAATTGTTATGGAAGTATCTTAAAGTCTCTGCATTGTGTGGTCCTTTCCATAGGAGACTTTCATCAAAGATTTTCTCTCTAATTATTTTTGGAGGCTCAGAAATAATCAACTGGAACAGTCTACTGAAAAAAATAGTCTGAAATCTTTCATCTGGTTTTCTACAATTAGATCCTTAGAATACTATTGTCAAATTTGGAGGTGATGCATAAAGTGGAGTAAATAGCACATTGCAAGCTACGCCAATTTAGACTCTTACAAAATCTCAAGTGAGAAGACAAAAAGAGGACGTAGAGGAGAATCAACTTTCAGGAGCATGCATAGAATCATAGAATATTAGGGTTGGAAGAGACCTCTAGGGGTCATCTAGTCCAATCCCCTGCTCAAAGCAGGACCAACACCAAATAAATCAAAGTGCAAGAGTACTCACGAGGATGTGACATGGGTTTAGAAATCTTTGTGTTGTCTCATTCACTAAAAGATTTGCGTGACTGCACCATATTGAGAGAATGGTCAATTAATATATCGTAAAATATTAGGGGTAGCTAATTTTGGCTACCAGTGTGAGTAACAACTGTGAGAGAGGTATGCATTTCCCATTTTTAGAACAGCAAAGATTGCCAGGTCTAGCCCTGTTTACAGAAGCATGTACCAATCCCACTGGACTCTATGGAACAGTTGTTACTTAATTTAGAATAAAATTTCAGGGGCATTTTCTAGGCCTTGGGGAATATTTTTTTTGCAACTGAGAGACCAGATGGAACTTCATTTTGTGTGTGTGTGTGTGTGTGTACGTACATATATATGAATAAAGTAAGGTGTTGCAACTTTAAGGGCCATTGTAACCTTAAAAATTAAGAGATGACAAAATAAGATTTTACAAAGTAGCTTTTTAGAGATACATAAAAGATTTCAGCACGAAAAAACTTCATTAAGTGGAAATAAAACACCAAATAAGGTAAAACTCCCAAACAACTGTATACTTAAGTTCACCTCCGGAGTTCACACAGATTAATTCTGGTATATAACATTTTCCTCCAGTCTTCATTTTCATTGGCTTTAGGGTGAAAATCTTCGATTGTATCATAAGTATGTAGTCTAGGGCCTTTGTGAAAAATAATTACTGTTATTCTAGAATTACACAGAGCAAGTAAAATTAGGAGAGTAATACTGTCACTCTATATATCACTGATAGAGCTTCACCTGGAATATTCTGTGTGGCTCCAGTCCCTGAAGCTTAGGAACAATATATTTTTTAAAAAATACAATGGAGAACCAAAATGGAACCAGGATTGGAGGGTGAGAAACATGAAAAGAGAATGAAGACACTAGATTTATGTTGCCTGGAAAAAGAAGGCACAGGGAGTATGTGTTTAGACTTTACGAAATGTTTGTAAATTGCTACATGTATTAATCCTACTTATAATATCTGTATTCCATGCTACAAGGTAATAATTGTTTGCTATATAGCTGGAAAATATTTGTTCTGAACTGTGTAACTAACCAAACAAGAAAAAACTTTACCTAGTGCAAAATCCCTGTGAAAGGTATTACTTCTTGCCCATCCGGAAGGACTATGAAAACTCAATGGACCAATGTGGGACATCACATTACAACTGTCCCTGCACACCCAGGAAGACACTACATGTAACAAGGCTGGTCCCCTAAGCTTGAATTCTGGAAGAAGGAAACAAAGATAGCTGACCGAAAATAAAATCCAGCTCCAGGGCTGGAGCTATGAAACTGAACAAGAGATCCCCGAGTCAACCTGGGTTAGCCCTAAAAAACATTCTGTGCTGACAGACATTACTGCAACTCTGTCACCTTTTGGAACCATAAACTGTAACTCATTTGTGTATATATGTTTGCCTGCTTTAACCTGTGAATAACTCTCTCATTTCTTTTTCCTAGTTAACAAATCCTTATATTACTAAAGGATTGGCTACAAGCGTTGTGTTTGGTGTGAGATCTGAGATACAAATTGACCTAGGGTAAGTGACTGCTCTCTTGGAAATGAAAGCAACCTGAATCTTTTGTGATCTTTGATGTATGGCAACCAATATCAGTAAATCCAGCTTGCCTCGATGGCAAGGTAGACTGGAACGCCCAAGGGGACCGTCTGTGACTCCATGGTAAGACTTACAGTGCTTCAGAAGTTCATATTTGTTACTGGGTGGTAAAATCTAATTATAGAACATACAACCAGCTTGGGGTCTTGGCCCCACTTCTTGAACAGTCTGCCCTGAGGTTGGCACTCATGGTCATAAACCACTCCAGACAGTGTGACAGATGTGTGATGGGTTCGGTCACAGAGACCCCTTGGGATTGTCACCTGACATGCTGGAATTACCTCTAAGCCTGTTTTCCCTGGCAGCTTGACACTCCAGAACCCTGTCTTGTTCAACAAGACATGCTAGCCTGCTGCAACACAGACCCATGCCCCCAAAGCTGCAGATTTAACCAAAAGCTGCACAGCAGGTTTGCTATCTCCAGCACCCAGACACTGAGCTCCCAATGGGATCCAAACCCCACATAAATCCGTTTTACTCTGTATAAAGCTTATACAGGGTAAACTCATAAACTGTCCACCCTCTATAACACTGAGAGAGAGATATATACAGCTGTTTGCTCCCCCAGGTATTAATCACTTAGTCTGGGTTTACTAATAAACAAAAGTAATTTTATTAAGTATAAAAAGTAGGATTTAAGTGGTTTCAAGTAATAACAGACAGAACAAAGCAAGTCACCAAGCAAAATAAAATAAAACAAAACACACAAGTCTAAGCCTAATACATTAAGAACCTGAATACAGGTAAATCTCATCCTCAGAGATGTTCCAATAAGTTACTTTCACAGATGAGACTCTTTCCTAGTCTGGGCCCAATCCTCTCCCCTGCTACAGTCCTTGTTAATTCCAACTCAGGTGATAACTAGGGGATGTCTTGTGACTGGCAGCCTCTTTTGTTCTGTTCCACCTCCTTTTATATCTTTGGCACAAGGAGGGAATCTTTTGTCTCTCTCTGGGTCCCCACCCTTCCTTCTAAATGGAAAAACACCAGGTTTAAGATGGATTCCAGTATCATATGATGTGGTCACATATCCTGTGAGACACGAGCCTTCATTCTTCCAGGAAGGTTTGCAAGTAAACTGAGCCATTCACAACCAACTGTCCTAGTCAATCGAAGCCATCAAGATTCCAAGCCACCATTAATGGCCTACACTTTGCATAATTACAATAGGACTTCAGAGTAATACTTCATATTTCTAGCTTCAGATACAAGAATGATACCTTCATACAAATAGGTTGAACACGCTCAGTAGATTATAAGCTTTGTATACCTTACAAGAGACCTTTTCCATAGAGCATATTCCAGTTACATTATATTCACACTCATAAGCATATTTCCATAAACCTATGGAGTGCAACGTCACAAGATGTATTGTCCCTTTAAACCTGAGATGGATGTTTTGCCACTGACACTGCTAACTGGAACGTACAAATAGGGATCAGACTGGAGGAAAAAAGATAGTGGCATTCTTCACAATTCCACCCACAAAATAAGCTCCACCTCCAGGTGGCTAAAATGAGCTGCTGCTCCCATAGATTGTGCAGATTTTCGAAATAAGATCATATGTGCTCATTGATCTCCTTGGGCCCCCTTTGTGGCGCTTCAGTGTGCCACGGGGTTCTGATAGGCTCCTTTGGCTTGGTTCCTTGTGCAAAAAGTAAGTGGTAGTGTCTTCCAAATGCCACCCACTTATGGTACCAAACTGAGGTACCAATCATAGTAAATTGTGCAGATCTGTGATCCTCCTGCTCCTTTCTTATATGAGGAATGAAATAGTAAACAATGCTGACATTTAACTAATCATCCCTGAGCATCTGCGTTAACACCTTACTTAAATGAATTAGCTATTGTTCCAGATTCTCTATCATAGAGATATCCCTGCATCAGTTACACAGTGTTCATACTTTTGAGATTTTCTTCACAACAATAACAACTAGAGACTTTTTTACAAAATGAAACCTGAGATTCTACACAATAAAATAGCTTCAGAGATGTGCCATGGATTATAGCATATGGTCACATACCAGCTGTTTGAGTCTTGCCTATAGCTCTTATTTCTACTGTACACTAAAGCATGTCTATGTCCCAATGAGTTTTAATGGGAGTTAGTTATGTGTATAAATCCTCCTTCCCCACTATGCACAATCGGGAAAGAGAGTCCTAAATCTGTCATTATGTGATTGATTAATTAATCAATATTAACTGTATGTGTCATTTGTATTAAGCTTTTTGCTACCAGGGTAATACACTGATTTAGTGTTCGCAAAAAGAAAAGGAGCACTTGTGGCACCTTAGAGACTAACAAATTTATTCGCGTATAAGCATAAATTTGTTAGTCTCTAAGGTGCCACAAGTGCTCCTTTTCTTTTTGCGAATACAGACTAACACGGTTGCTACTCTGAAACCTGATTTAGTGTTGTAGTCGTTGCTTTTTTTGTAGTACTGTTTATTTCTAACGTGTTTCTGAGAGAAAGCCCCTATTATTCAGTTGTAGTAGCAGTTAATAGAGCTATGCCAACTTACAGCTGAGGAGCCAGTCCAGTTAGTTCAATAGAGATGATTCTTTACTTTGTATCATTTCAAGCATAAAGACAAAAACTGTCATGGGAACACAATATGGCCTGTAAGACTGTTTTTCTTATGGCTCACTAATGGGAGTACATGTAATCATGTGTTGCACTGAATTGTTGAATTTGGATTTGTGCTAGCTACATTATTCTTTCTCTCCTTCTGAAAGTCTCCAAGATTATAATGGGACAGTCTCTAGATTTGGTTTAATTACTATTAGTCTCAGTTGAATTGTTCTTGATCTCAATGTTTTCAGTGCATAGAACGTTGTTCTAAATTTGCCTGATCTGAAAATATAATCTCTATTTTTGATTACCCATGAATTGGATCTTATTGTATTTTAGGTCTGAGTCTATTATTGTGGTGAAAACAGACCACATGTGCGTGTGTAACATATGCTGACACTGAAGCACATTTGCAGTTTGTGATATTTGGTGCCCTTAATCCTTGTGCATGTCTCAAGCTGTTAGTTAACTGTCAATTGAGAGTACAGCATACTGGCTTGTGATTACCTTAAAATTTTGTTCCTACAGATGAGTAAATCTCTCAAATAACTTGCAAACACAGACAATCCCAAAAGAAAATGAAATCATCCTAAAACACCATCTAGCTACAACAAACATGCAATTTCTTACAATGCACATTTTTATTTATTTTTTTAAAGCATGCAAGTAGCTGTTGCTTTGTGCATTTTAGTGGAGTTGCGGGTCAGGTTATAGTATTCCAGAGGCCAACTTTCACAATAATTGATGGACCTGCCAAAAAAGCCATATGTTGTAATTAAATTCTGTTTCAAGCAGACACCTTTCTGGTCGCAGTTGGGCAATCACCAGTAATAACACAGAGACTAGGAGAAGCTGTAGCATAAGTTTTTAACAGAATAAAATTAGGACACTAGTTAGTGTTGTATGATGATATTCATCCTATGACCTAGATTTGAATTGTAGCTAGATAAGTGTTCTTGTCTCACTACATTCAGTCAGTATGTGTTTTTATGATGCTTCGATCTTGTGTTTCATTGGTTGAAAGTGCTGTCACTCTATACCCTGCTCTGTGCGCAACTTTGCACATGTGAGTAGCTCCATGAAAGTCAAAGGTGAGTAAAGTGAAATGAGTGTGAATCTATGTACAATGAGAGACCAAACCACTAACTTATTTCAGATATTCATCCTCAAGATCAACTATAAGAACTTGCATTAGACTGAGTTGGTGTCACAGCTTTTTTTGTACAAAGTGCATCAGTACTGCTAAAGAAATAGTTTCTCATAATGTGCAGTGTGTGGGGTTTTTTTTCCCCCTACATCTACTTGAGTTCAGGGGAAATAACCTAATGCACAAATTTGCTTTTATATTTAGTGCACCAGCTTTGTGAGCTCAGGGAGCATTTCACTTATGTAAATAAATGAGGAAATAATAGGAGGTAGCAGAAGGTAGTTCATTTCCATTTCTCTGCCGCCATCATGATTTCCAATTGCGATGGTGTATTTTTTAAAACATTGACTGAAATTTCGCAAATGAGAATTTTGTATTCACAGGATGTTGGTTTTCAGTATATCTGGTGATATTTTATCCAGTGCTGTTGACTAACTTCTCAGCTGGAGAGAGTGGAATCGGTAGTACATTACTTCAGATTTATCTGTGCTGTAACTGAGAGCAGAATTAGGCCCCAGGCCATAAATCTGTCCAGCTGGATGCCGCCAGGATAATGACACAATAAACCTAACCACCAAATACACTGCAGAGTGAGTGCTAACCCTGTAAACAAAGGGTGAATGAGTGATACTTTTGGAAGGATATAACGAACATAGCAGTGATATGCAATACTCTTTCCTGTTAACATTTAGCAGCTTTTTAAAGAACAGAGCTCTAGCATGTGAACTGGATTTAGCATCTTAAAAATGCCTTCCAATATAGACACATTATAGAGAGAGATAGTGTGATGGGGTGTTCACCCCATACTTTCCCTGAAGGGGTTAATGTAGATTGAGAAGGGGGCTAATTAACCTGACAGGCCACGGGAATCAGGTGACTAAGTAATCCCTTGACTGAGGGAGGGAGCCCCACTGAACAGGAACAAGCTAGGTTGGGTTTATAAAGCCAGGACATAGGAAGCAGAAGGGGCCGCTGAGAAAATCTGCAGTCACTCACTGGGAGAAGGGAGCAGTATTTTGGGGCCGTAGCCTAAAGTTACTCCCTGGGCGGAAGGAGTTGTGAGGCTGGCAAACCCAGAGAGGGGAGAGTACCACTTGGTGAGGAAAGGGCTCAGGGAAAGGCAGTAAGGTCTAAAAGGGAACTGACCTTTGACTGCTGACTAAAGGGTCCCTGAGCCAGAACCCAGAATAGAGGGTGGGCCTGGGTTCCTCTGTCAGCCACCGAGGAAGTGATGCTATGCAGCAGTAAACGGAAAGACTGCCCAGGATTACTGAAGGAAGACTTTGGTACCTTGGAAGGGGAAAACATGGGTTGTGACTTGCCTGGAGGGCCAAATTATTAAGATGAGGCTGCAGCTCAAGGAGCAAGAGAGGTGTTGCAGACCCAGAGAGAAAGGCAGAGAGACGGTGTGCAACTGTGGGGAAAGGAAGTTGACCTGGAGAGCTATTCCCCAGAGTAACCAGGAGTGACCATCCTAGTGGTGAGTAGAGCACCCGTCGCAAAGACAGATAATTTATATATGATTTACTTATCTCTATCAAATAGTGTGTCAAAGCACTGACATTTTTGAGGAGCATTCATTGGACCTAGTGCCCTAATACACTGCTAGAGCCCTTCATGAGATAAGAAAGATTGCCTCCTGTACTTACTCGGGATCCATTATCTGTAGTTCTTCCATAGTCCTGGGATCTGCAGTAGCCTAAACCCAGCACTGCTGCTATAACACTGTTTGGTGTTACTGTTGTATGAGACACTATTCCTTAAAATGTTTTTCAATTGGAGATTGAAATTGGAGATTCCCAAGCTGTGAAGTTTGAATCAGAATCTTAATTCCCCCAAAATTTGGGAGGTGCTCTGGCTTGACCCACAATAGAACTAGCTCTGAACCACCAAGTTCGTCTTGTCTTGGATTCAAACAGACTGCAGTGGGAGGGGGAAGCTTAGGATCTGTTGGCAGTGTTATGGTTTAAATTGTTTTAAATGAGATTTGGAGTCTACTATAAAACAAGAATCTAATCCTACTTTGTGTTTAAAAAACAAATTATGTCACAGTTTTAGGGTTAACTGCATCTTTGACGGCTGCCCTCAAGGGCACTGACTTAAGGTTTCAGGTTCCCAGCCATCATCTCTCTCAGGCTGAGACTTGGGTGTCTCTCCCTCCAGACCCGAGGTTTAGACTTGCAGTCCCTCTATACCTCACTGTGATTTCCCCAGCAGGTCTGACAAGGGTATGGCACCTGTGGTTAGCCTTTCTCCAGGGGCTACAACAGTGTATATCAGTTGCCAGCCAGCCTTCACAAAGCAAAATACAGTTATTTTTAGGGTAAAAGCTTTACAGAGAAAATATAAAACAAAAAATGTTCCTATTTGCATGCTAAAAGCTTCCCAGAGGCTACCCATCAGTCTAATGGAGTCCTAGTAAGCTGAAGCCCTTCCAACCCTTCTGTAAGGGCTGGAGCTCCTCCTTGGATAGAGAGTCCTGTAAGTTCACTGAATCAAAAGAAGGCCCAGTGTGTCATCTATACACAGCCTTTTTAATGCCAAAAGCCTTTTCTTTGTCTGCAGGTCGCTGGAAAATCCCATCTGAACCAGGTCTGGTACTCTCTGGAGGTCTTTACCTCCTAATCACCACTCAACACACTGTTTTTAATTGTTGGAGCTGTGGCAACCCTCCACCCCCAGAGTTGCATACAGTCCCTGGCCCATAGTGATTCATAAACTTAATACTGCATGTGGTTGCAATATCTGTCACACATTACTCTGTCTCTTACTGGGTGATCAGGAAGTTTGTTATATTTTTCCTTATTGGTTCTGTATTCTGTACTTCTGTTGTGACTTTTCTCTGGACTCACAATGGAAAATAATCTCTTTGATGCACTGCAGCTTTCCATCTTGTAACAATGCAGATTAGTACAGGACACAGAGTTAAAGATCTTTAGATTCTCATTCCTAAGTGTATGTCTACACAGAAACAAAACAAAACACGGCAGCAAGTCTCAGGGCTTGCATCTACAAACTCTGGGTTCTGGGGCTCATGCTGAGGTGCTAAAAATAGCTGTCTAAGCCATGTAGACATTCTGGCTCGGGCACTAAAACCCACCCTTTTCCCTGAGCTTCAGAGCCTGAGCACCAGGCCAAGCCCAAACAGCTACAGGACTATTTTTTAGCACCACAGCGCAAACCCCAGGCTATAGACCCAGAGTCTGAGAATCTCTGCTGCAAGGTTGTGGGTTTTTTGCCATACAGACATACCTTAGGAGTCAGCCTTCAATACTAAAATGACCTTCCCTGACTCTCCTTCCCCCAACCAACCCTCTACCCTCCATCAATCGGACAGAAAGTGACTGCTGGAGATGTATTGTAACTTGTCAGAGAATGTTATGTCTCCATGTTATTCAGTTGCTTTCAAAACAGACACTCATTTTTCAGAGGTATTTCCCATGTGAAATATAAATATCTATTTCAGAAGCAATGAAGAATGATGGTTTCCTTTTCTTTTTCTCAAGATTGTTTCTGCCAAAAAATGTCCCATCTCTCTGCTCACCATCTTACAGTACATTGAAATAGGCAGGCTGTATAACACTACATGGGCAATTCAGCTGCAGGAAGCCCTTCTTCTGAGATGGCACTGCAGCGTTTATGCCATATGCCTCTTTATTTGACACCTGTTCACACAGTGAGTGTCAGGAAAAAAATTACTTGCACAGCAGAGAGTGAAAGCTTAGAGAGTTCACTGGCATTTGTGGCTGCCAGCAGCCAATATTGTATTGCAGTGGGTTTGTGAAGCATCTAGTAAAAGCACATAACCACTTGTATTGTCAAAATGTATATAACTAAAAATGGACTGCATGTTGGCTGGATAATCGCCCACTTAAGCACTTGCAGTTACAAATCTGACTAAAACCAAAGAAAAGGAATTCTGCAGTTCAAATTTGGTTATGGGCAGAAAAGCGTCCATATAAAATGGCATCTTATCCAATAGATCTGCTGCCTGTGTGTTTTTGGAATAAGAGCTCTTTGCTTCAGTGACAAAAATAAAGAATATTATTTACTACTGTTAGCACTACGAAGCCATAAGAGAATGAGCAAGATTCTATTCTGATGTATGCATCAACAGCAGAATCAACTGTATTTTGAATATTTATTACTGGTCATATGGGCAAGTTAGAGATAATACTGTGGTGCTGGTGGCGGACCAGGTGCCAGCTCATGCCAAGGCCCCGAGGGCTCAACTGAACACTGACAAAGGCATAGCTGGAAAATTGTCTGGCTCACCTATCTGTTACTATTGGTAAAATAGGTATTGGATTTTTTAAAATGTGTTCAGTATTTAAACTTTATGAAATGCTTGTAAATTGTTACATGCATTAATCTCACATAATATCTACATTATAAGGTAATATTTAAGTGTTTGCTCTGTAACAGTGTATGCTCTGAAACTGTAAACCCCACAGTCAGGAGAGAACCATTATTAAATGTGAAATATTAGTTTACCACAGGAGGTGGTATCTCCTTCCCAACAAAAGAAAGCCCATAGACACCAGACAAACCATTGTGGAACATCAAAGGACAAAAGACTTTAATTGCTCCCACCCCCCAGACCCAGGAAAAGGAGATGTGCATTGGGGCTCATCCCATCAGCTTCAACTCTGGGGGAAGGAAATAACAATCCCTGACAGGAAGAAACTATATCTCTATGCTGCTTGGACTTTGGGAGGTCAAGATTTCTAAGCATAAGCAAGGGATCACCAGCTGTTCAGCCTGAGTTAGCCCTAGAGGACATATAGAGCTTGCATATTACAGCAGCCTCTATTACCTTTCGGAACCTAAGACTGTAACTCATTTGTGTCTGTATGTTTACCTGCTTTAACCTTGGAAATAGCTTATTTCTTTTTCCTAGTTAATTTATTACAGAATTGGTGACAAGCGTTGTCTTTGGTGTGAGATCTGAGGTGCAACTGAGCTGGGGTAAGTGAACAGTCCTTTGAGACTGGGAGTAACCTGAATATTATGGTGATTTTTTTTGGTGTAAGTGACCATGTGTCACAAAGTTAAGCTTGCCTAGGTGGAAAGATAGATTGGAGTACCTACGGGGACTGTCTGTGCCTCCGTGTTGAGGCTGTTGTAATGCGTGAGGAGTTCAGAGCTGATACTTGGATGGTGGAATCTAAGGATAGAACTCTCAACCAATGTTGGGATGTGTGCGCCTTGCTTCTTCTTAACAGTCTTCCCTGAGGTTGGTACTGACGTTCCTGAGCCACTCAAGACAGCTTGACAAATACTGTTGGGCTTTCAGGCTTGAGTTTGTAGGGCTGGCCCTTAAAACAATGATGTTATAACCTGTAAACTAGGAAAACTTGAGTTTGAGTCATTGAAAAACAATAAACATGTTTCCCTCTGTAGTCATTTTTACAGTCCCTGTTTAAAGTCAATCAGGCATTTCATCAAAGTGTATCTTTCTTCTCAGCCTTAGTTATCTACTTAGGATCACCACCCCTCTGGGATTGTCCTAGCGTCTCCAGGAATTAAAGATTAATCTTTAATTTAAAGATTGTTATATGATATCTCCAGGAATATGTCCAACCAAAACTGGCAACCCTATATCTACTCAAACCTGATCTTTCTCGCACCATTTCCTCCTCTGGAGAGCTAAAGAAAAGATTCCTGGACAACTTACCAAACTTGGTTCATTCAAACATACATCTTTCTTTCATCATATACCAGTTTATATGACCATCAGGCGATAATGTCAATACATATTTTGATATTACAACACCTGCACACCATTCCCTGCTAACATGGAGTCCAATGTGCTCTAGCTCATGAGCTTTAAATGAGTTTTTGACCTGTAATGTGCAATCATCACAATCAGTGCTCCACAAGAGATTCCGCTGTAAGTAATTCAAAGCTTTTTCATACCACCCAAGCTGAACAGCCCATATGAGTCATACAGAAGCTTTTGCCTGAGACATTAAAGATCCACCCTTTCAGTTCCAGGTGCAGATAAATGATAATTGGCATATACCTATTTAAAAGACAAAATGTAAAAAAAGAAGAAAAAAGGAAATTACCCATAATGTCACCCTCCCATTTTTTCACCTCTTCATAGTCTATTGATCCTCTTCTTTCTAACCAAACTAAAGGCAACCAGAAACAAGGAAGAGGAGTTTACCTTGTTGACTCACCTAGTAGCTGCTGTTACGTAAAAGGAGAAGGAACCTGGAGCCACCTGCAGAGGCTGCAACTGATCAGGAGTCTAGGGGAGAAGAAACAAAGGCAATCAGGCAGTTAAGTCCAGGGGAACAGTAGAATTAAATGTGCATGAAGAGAAGCAAAGAAAGAGATGAGGTAGCAGAGAAGCATATCCAGAGCAGAGAGAGAAGAACAGAAGGATTGGGGGAGAGATGGAATAAAGAACCAAGGTAGAATGTTGGGATTACTTTTTTTAAGAAGGAAAAAACACTTATCACCTGAACGACAGTTAACAATGTACACTTTCACTTTTCCATATGAGCAAACATTGTAGTTGCTGTGAGGAGGCTGTATGATCACAAAAAGGAGGCATGTGATCCAGACAATCACAAAGGAGAATATCTCTGTTAAAATGTGATCGACCCTTTAGAAAAGTTTGAGAATCTCTGATCTAGACCACACTACTTCCCCAGTCTAGTGAACCTGAGGATCCTGATGCCATACAATGACTTAAAAAAACATGACAGGGGACATGGAGTACCAGGTATTCTAAAACAATGATGTAGGTGTAAGATGAGACCATAAAAGAGGGGGAGCCAACCCTGGAGCACACAGCATATTTATTCTGGAGGGTGAAGTGTATGTAACTACTCACTGCTTTAAATCTCTTAGTAAAAACACCATTTAAGTCGCCCTAGCAATTTCCTCCAATTCCTACACTGCAAACAATTGTGTTATTAGCTAGTTTGAATTCAAAGAAAAGCAAACATGGCCAAAGGGAACATGTACAAAAGTTGGGACAAATATTTGTGTATTTTTATTATTCACCCAGATCTAATAAATAATGTTAAGCAGCCCAAGAGTATCTGTGTTTAAAGCTTCTTTTTACACAGCATAATCTGTAACATGAAACTAATTTTAATTATATATTTTCAGTCTAGTTTATAGTTTTGTATATGTGCAACAGCTCTGTGTGGTCACAAAGGAATGCTTATATTTTCTTTAGCATACAAGAAAAAAAATAGTATTCCTCCACTTTGGTGATTATATTTTCAGCTTGAGGCAAGCTTCGGCTTGCTTACTGGACAATCCTGGGTAATGTTAAAAAGAGTGGGAAACTGATGTTGACAGGAAGCAGCCATGAGTGTTAACCTGTGTGGTTTTGGTTTGTCAGTTACTCTTACTGCTGCAGCTGGCTACCAGTTCTTATGAATGAAAAAAATAGTCCTGGTAGAAGTGTTGTAGATTTAGAGGGAGCATTATGCAAATGTTTATTTTCTTTTGCTGTTTGTGTGTGAATCAAAATATGGACATTTTTATGAGCTATGGATCAGATTAAAAGGTGGCCTCCATTTTTGCTTGTGCAGTTTGAAAGTTTGGCCGAAAATGTGCATCAGTAATGTAAATGGGCTTCTTACACTGCAATATGATGTCTGAAGCATGATAATGAGTTATCTCTCATCAGTTAACTTTCTGATAAGCTCTTTGTTTCTTGAATTATTTAATCAAGAAATCAAAGTTGGAAGAACCTTTTACATGTCTGTGATTTAATATACCATTGGCTGCAATTGCATGGTTGCTAACCTGCAGGAAAACTTAATGGAACCTGGCTTGTAACAGAAGCCAGAGTTTAGGCAAAATCCCCTGGGAACTGATGCAACTTAACTACTTCCAGTTATAATTATATAGTTGTCAGCTAATATGTCAATAGAAGTTATTTTTTTAAAATTGGACTTCAGCAGGGATCTAAGTCAGTTCTGTGAGGTGCTCTCAGTAGGATAGACTTCCCTTAACGGCACTGCAATGTGAGGCATGCTGCTGTGATGGCTGAAGAATAATTAAATGGTATTTCATTACATCTAAAATCAAAGTTCATTCACTGAAAGTCAAAAATGAAGGGAAAAATAACTAAAGGTCACCTTCACTGCTGCTATGTACTTCACCCTACACATCTCTTCTTTGAAGGGTCAATATAACAAGGCAAGCGGTTACTGAAGAAATTAGTTCATATACCTTAGTGTGTCCTATCAAATCTACTTTTTCCCAGTTGAATTAACAAAGAAAATAGATTTGTTAAAATATGTAACATTACTAGACCACAGAGACAGTGCTGTGCATGGAATGCACTAGGCATATTACAGCTGCTGAATCTAGTCTTATTGAGGACAACTAACACATTTAGCTAGGTTTTTTAATCAATACATTTTTAGCGTGCCTTTTTATTAAGACACAACCTGATTCTGTCCTCAGTTACACCAGTGTAAATCAAAAGTAATCCCATTAAAGTCGGTGGATTCACTGTGGGGGTAAAACAAGTGTAAGCAAGGTCAGAATCAGGCCCAGATGTATAACAAGAGGATTAGCTGGTTCAGAGAACTAATAATGAGAGAGAATCTTTCAGTTATAGGCCACCATTTCAAATCTAGGCCATGTTAGCTGTCACTAATAGTTGTTACTATCTGATCACTGTTCAGTTCCCAATGGACATAAGTTAGAAGTCCATTAAAGACAGGCAAAGTCATTTTGTCTAATTTAAGGCATGCTTGAAACATTGTGGCTTACATATTAGTCATGAAAACGAGCCCAATTCGGTCTTACATTATGTTTTGGCAGCATAAAGGCTGTAGAGATAGCTGAACTGGCCCCTGGAGAATAACTGTGGGGAAAGGAGGTTCCCATGGTGATATGCTATCAGAAAGGATCTGTGCCAGCCCCTCTGTCAGCCCCTGGCGTAGGGGGCATACTGAGCATGTCCTTTCCCTGCAGCGTACTGCTGCACTCCTGATATTCTTAGCTGGCAATGCCACACAGCGGCATAGTCTCCACCACTCGCCCCTAGAGTAGTGCAAGCCTGCAGGTGACTTAACACCACCCTTGTTCCCCCAGCACACACTGCAGCCTATTCATAAGCCACACAGAGAATCAGGCCCTATGTGTTTTGCTTAGGAGAGACTGTGTGGAAAAAAGGAGTGGGGGAAAAGTAAAAAACACACACTGAAAAAAGAGCAGCAACTGTGAGAGATACTAATGGGAAAAGGTGACCATATATAGGTCACTCACTTATGCTGGCCTGCCATATTTTATTATGTGAATAGCTGTTCATCTGTTTCCCAGATAAATGGGATTTGTGCTTTCATACTCCCAAGTGCTTTGCAAGTGGGAAATAAACACCTGCAAAAGTGAGCAGGGTATTTAGATTGTACATTTCTGAACCCTAGAAGTAGATTAGGTTTTAGATGGGGGGGTTGAGCTAAATATTTTTTTATTTTAAAAGGGGACCCACAGACACATTGAATGTGTGTCTTGTTACTGCTAGAGATCCCAGTAGAGGGTATATGTATATGGGATATGGGAGAGGCTACATTATAATATAAATGCTAAAAATAAGTGAAGACAGAAAAATGACAACAAAAATTGTGGCACTCACAAGATATGTGTGGACCATACCCTTCAAACCACCTTGTTTTATGTTGCATCTCTTCCCCACGTTCTTGTTATGTATTTTGTCTTTTAAGGCCCCTATCCTGAAAATCATACTGTACATGCAGATCCTTGCTCCTGCATGGAGCACCACTAAAAACAATGGGGCTCCACACAGGAGCATGAATCCACCTGTACGGACTGAATTGCCAGATTCTGGGCCTTAGTTTGTAGTATCTTTGAGGCAGGATGGAACCATCATTCTAGGTCTCTAGTACCACGCTTTGGGATATTGTATTAAAATAGTATGATTAACCTATCTGTAATGATCAAACCCAAAACCTGAACCCAAACACTCCTCAAACTTTGAGTGGGAGGGAGATTCAAAATTCAGATATGAATTTTGTAGCTTGGCACTATCTGTGGGTAAGTGTGATTAAAATGCTGCACCAAATTTGAGCCAGCAAACTTCAATATTATAAAGACGCAGATTTTGTACCTCCTAATAGATTTTGTGAGTGTGCATTAAAAAAAATGCGGGAGGGGAAGTTACTTACAGCTCATTGTGTTTCAAAACATTTGATTATATGATATAACATTGTCATGTCACTGCAGTTTATGTGACATGACACAGCACCAGGTGGTAGAATCAAACACAGCTTAATGTGACATGATATATTTATGTTAATATTTGCAAACCATATAATCAAGCATCTCCATTACCCTTGAAAAATGTGATAATCCAATAACAAAGCAAAATTTTCATGGACAAAGTAAGCAATAAGGCCCCAGCCAATCCCATAATTACTAAAGCCCCAACCCGGAAAACATATGCACATGCTTAACTTCAATCAGATAAACAGTTCCATTGGACAGAGGTTCCATTATAGCACTGATCCTGCAAAGAGATCCATGTAGGCAAAATGTGGCTCACTTTGTCTGATTGATGGCCCAGTGTTTGTAGGATCTGGGTTTAAGTGCATTCTGTTTTCTAAAAGATATATCTCAGTAGTCTAGTCATAGAAGAACTCTGACAATCTACAACTCTACATTTCCAAATTTACAAAAGTAAACAAAATTTAAAGTGTAAATTTAATTCTATGTATATATTTGGATTTTTTTTAAATGTGTCCACACACTGCTCTGGGTACATATATATCGACAACAAATCTCACAAATAAAGCAGTTACAGATTACAAGCTCTCCTCCTCATTATTAAGATTAACAAATATGCCTGCCTTGCTTTGAACTAACCTATACTCTCTTTCACCAACATCTTCAGAAAACAGAGGTCTCGCAGCATTCCCAGAATGGACCTTCATCAATGGACAGCTTTCCAGTGACGTCAATGGTTATGCATAAGACTATGTTTTAATCACAGGTATTTTTAGTACAGGTCATGGACAGGTCACTGACAAACAAATATTCACTTGTACCATGACTTGTACTATAAATACCCCTCACCATAGATGAAAGTGGGCCAGTACGGTGTACCGGTGAGAAGTGGCCCGTACACAGCCAAAGTTAAAGTGGCAGCGGCTGGAGCCCCGAGCCCTTTAAATCGCAGCCAGAGCCCCAGGCGGCGCAGGCCAGGTAGTGTGGAAGGGCTGGCTGGGGGAAGCTGACCCCCAGCCCCGCCCCTTCCGCCCAAGGCCGGGCCCCCATACTGGTAAGTAATTCACCTTACTTTCACCCCTGCCCCTGACTAAATCTTAGGTGCGCTGGGGGCCTCCAGGGCATTGCTGCTGGATTTTTTGGGGGCGGGGGGCTCCAGGGTGCCGCTGCTGCTCCAGGAAGGGGGCAGCCCGGGGCACGGCGGCTGCTCCGGAGCAGCTCCCAGGACCACTGCTGTTCTGGCATCCCCCAAGTCAAGCTGTCTGGAGCCGCCCAAACTGCAGCAGGTGTGACAGGCTCTGGGGCTGCCCCGATTGGGCAGCCCTAGGGTCAGCCACACCACTGATGCAGAGGTCCCAGAAAGTCACGGAATCTGTGACCTCCCTGACAGACTAGCAACCTTAGTTATGCTTCAAGCCCAAGACTCAAGACTGTAGATCTACTGAATCAATGAAGGAAATAAACTAATGTACTGAAATTATCATGAGACTTTGTTAAATATTCCAGTAACCAAGAATGATCAGCTTATCACAAAATACTCAAACATTTCAAAAGCTTTTAAGAATAACTTATTTACAGAAAGTAACAAGACCCATTAGAAACAGTCTGATTATGAGAAATAAAATGTCATATTTGTAACATAAAACCATAAATATTAGAGAATTACTTTCATACTGCACCATTCTTTATGTTCAAAGAGACTTCAGCAGGAATTTTCTCTTCCTAAAGAGCACTCAGTTGGGCCCTTAATTTTTTATAATCCCTATTTTAAAAAAGCATTTTCATTTCAACATCCTCAGTTGCTTTTCACTTCAAAATATGTTGAGCTACTCATGAAACTCCCTCATTTTACTTTCCTCCCTTGACCACTTTGATTGCACTGTGGGTTTAGTACCTCTGTCTTGTATTTTTCTAACTTGTTTTTCTGCACCATTTCAATAGTCTTTTACTATGTCATTTCAGAAACTTGCATCATTACATTTGATTTTTATAGTCCACAACTCTGCACCTCTACTTTCTCACCAACTTGAACATTCATTGTCCTGTTTCTATAACTACCTTTACCATTTTGCTTTTCTTAGCATCAGCATTTTTTATTTCTGTCCATTTCAAAACAAATTGCATATTCCCTGTCATAGTTCAGGAGGTAGTTACCGCACTTTGGTCATGTAGCATTTTTTTTCCAACCATAATTTTTTCACTGGTTGTGTTGCAAAAATCTGTAATACATTTTACTGTCAAGTTGTTTTTCCTCAATGTGCTCATTTTGTTGCACCCTTGTCCTTCAGCTTTGAAATGCCTTTGCTTTACAAAATCAATAGTTTATTATTTTCATTATTCCACTTTAAAATAAGATGTAAACATTTTAAGACCTTGCAAAGCATGTTTAAAAATTGTTTACAAATATACATGAGACCACCTAGATTTTTGGCATGGATAGAAGATAAAAGTGTACTCAAGATTTCTTTGTGTTCTCCATATAAAAAGAGCAAAGCATGTACTGTCAGTCTAAACTATCCTTATTTAGTTCAAGTTAAAAGGCAAATATGTAATATCTATGGAAGAGTGTCTCACTGTGACCAGCTGCGATAGAGTAAAAGAGCCAGGAAAAGGCTAAGAACTACTGCCTGTCCTATGACCCAGCAGGGGGTGTGCAGGCTGAGAGTCTCTGGGGACTGCAGCCCATGTTGGGCAAAGGAATTGCTTTGTTCATGAATTTTTATGTTTGAACAATAAATTGTGCCCTAAAGCAAAGCCTGAACTTAGGTGTGGAACTGGTTCTTTCTTGAGCTGATGAGGCAGCCACCAGTTTACACCATCCATCTTAAATCTCTGCCCCGTCAGGGGTAGGTAAAGCAACTTCCTACATTGAAGGTGAAATACACACAATACACAGTTTATTAGAGCAGCCAGAAGGGGCTCGAATATATATCCAACTGCAGTGCCCCAGAGGGCCAAAAACACAAAGTATCATTGATTTGAGTCTCGCTGCATATGCAGAGCTGCCACAGAGTGGACTAATTGGAAGAGAATACAGCTTTAGCTGTATTACTCCCTGTCAGAATTTTCATGTGGAAATCCATGGATTCTGGGAGATGGTTCACCCTCTCTGATGCCCTGTTCCA
Source organism: Caretta caretta (assembly GCF_965140235.1). NCBI lineage: Eukaryota > Metazoa > Chordata > Testudines > Cheloniidae > Caretta > Caretta caretta. The sequence goes on along the minus strand of NC_134216.1, from coordinate 46,354,086 downwards.
CTCCCTGAACTCCAATAGAAAGGAAGGGTAGATCTTACCAAAAAGAGTCACAGGGAGATCCGTGGACCCCTCCACATACAGCTCCTGGGGTGATGGTATAGTAGATTGTGCTGTAAATACAGTACATTCAAGTAAATTTAAATTATTGTGGGAAACTATGCAAATGTGCTAGTTAGCAGACTGTCATCACTACAGCATTTTTTGCTGGGAGTAAGCATAATGCAAAAGTATTCTAAGATCATCAAAATTATTCTGGTTTAGACCTAGTTCTTCCCTCTGTTAAAAAGGACAAATTTTTAGAATTCTTCTAACATTTCTCCTGCCGTTTTGCCCTCTAAACTTCCCCCAACACAAATCCCATGCCACTGCACACGCACACGCGCACACACACTCTGATGCTAGCAGACTGCAGAATCAGCTGAGCTGTCACAAAGGTCTTACCTCTCTGGTTCCTACAAAGCAGCTCAGAACTGCAGCTGTACCAGCAAAAAACCATCTGGCTCTTTGCTGAATTAATATTTTTCTGATCCTAATATACTGTACCCTCCAATAGTTTATAATTTTCATTATTCCACAAACATTAAAATTAGATGTAAGCATTTTAAGACCTTACAAAGCATTGTTTCTTTTTTGACCTAAGTGGTTAGTAACATGCTTTATATTATCTTTCACAGTCCCAGTAAACTGTTATATGCTGTGAGCCAGATTCTCTGCTAGTGTAAATTGAGGTAGCTCCACTGACTTCAATAGCATTATGCCAGGGCTGGGCAAACTTTTTGGCCCAAGGGCCACATCTAAGTATGGAAATTGTATGGCGGGCCATGAATGCATGAAATTGGAGGTTGGGGTGCAGGAGGGGGTGAGGGTTCTGGGGTGGGGCCAGAAATTTGGAGTTCAGGGTGTGGTAAGGAGCTCCAGACTAGGGCAGGGGGTTGGGATCTATGGTGGGGTGAGGGCTCCAGCTGGGGGTGTGGGCTCTGGGGTGGGGCTGAGGATGAGGGGTTAGGGGTGCAGGAGGGTGAGCTGGGCTGGGACCAAGGGGCTCAGAAGGCAGGAGGGGGATCAGGGCTAGGGCAAGGGGTTGGGGCGCAGAATGGGGTCAGGGGTGCAGGCTCTGGGTGGTGCTTACCTCAAGCAGCTCCCAAAAGCAGCAGCATTCCCACCTCTTGGCTCCTACATGTAGGAACAGCCAGGGGCCTCTGCACGCTGCCCTGTCCACAGGCGCCGCCCCTGCATCTCCCATTGGTGGCGGTTCCTGGCCAATGGGAGCTGCCGGGGCGGTGCTTGGGGCAGGGGCGGGGCAGTGTCCGAACCCCCCTGGCTGCGCTACCCGTAGGAGCCAGAGAGGGGACATGCTGCTGCTTCCGGGAGCCATGGCATGGAGCCGGGCAAGCCCTGGCCCCCATGCCCCGGTGGGAGTTTGAGGGCTGGATTAAAACATTTGAAGGGCTGGATGTGGCCCCCGGGCTGTAGTTTGCCCACCCCTGCATTATGCCAATTTATATCAGTGGTAAACTTTGAAAAAAGCCCTCCTCTTCCCCCGCGCCCCCACCCCCATTCTAACTGTAGGTTTAATTTGAGGGGAAATTAAACTAAATTCTCAGCAGTTTTGCAGGGCCTTCTGGGGCCTCTCTCAGGTAACGTTTTTTTTTTCATCTGACCTCTTTCAATAGATTGTTTTAAAGCCAATGGAATTCTAGGCTTTGGGACAGATTCCACCCAGTTAAGCAGGTGACATTGCCATAGAAAACTTGGGAACAAATTCAGGAGTGATGTAAATACTGAAGAGGCAGCAGGGCCAGGGCTTTTTAAACTTTTCAAAGCCATGACCTCCTTATGGGCCACCAACATTTTAATAACACTTTCTCACAATCCTCCATCCCAGATAATGACTCTCTCTACCACACAAATATTACTAAACAAGATGACATAATCCGCAGTTTCTGCTGAGTTAGAGAAGGGCCTTTACTGAAATGAGTGGGGCAATGTGCACCTCTTAGGGCAGGGTGAGAAGGCCTTTAAGCAGCATACTGTTCCAGGCTTAGCCTAACTTCCCAGATGAAGAGAATAAGTCCTGAGGTCACAGGATAGAAGACTGTGACTCAAAGTCAAGTCTGCTGGGATATAAAGGCAATCTGAAGGCAGAGAGAGAATGGAGCAGGAGGTGCTGGGTTAGGGGATGGATATGGAAGAATGTGTCAGATCTAGGGCCCTAGCAAATTCACAGTCAATTTTGGTCAATTTCACGGTCACAGGATTTTAAAATTTGTAAATTTCACAGTTTCAGATACTTAAATCTGAGATTTCAGGGTGGTATATAACCGGGGGAGTCCCAACCCAAAAGGAGGCTACACAGGGGGTTATAAGGCTATTGTAGAGGGGTTGTGATATTGCCACCCTTACTTCTGCACTGTTGCTGGTGGCTGAGCTGCCTTCAGAGCTGGGCACCCGCACTCTCCCCCCTCCCCACCCAGCCAGCCCAAGGCCCCTTTAAGCCCCAAATACCAGGATGCTGGGTCTGGAGCTGGGGAGGGACAGGGCTGGGGGTGCCCTAGCCAAGGGCTCCTACCATACAATGGGCTCCAGCTGCTGGTCCTGGTTGGACTGGTGAGGGACAGGACTTCCACTTCCCCTGTAGGAGCCACTCCTGGGGGCGGGTCAGAGCCACCTCCAGGAACCTCCCCTGGCTGCAGGAAGCTCTGCAGCTGCTGGCTGGGAGCCCAGCTCTGAAGGCAGCGCCACTGCCAACAGCAATGCAGAAATAAGGGTGGCATGGCATGGCATGGTATGGCATTGCCACCTTTACTTCTGCACTGCTGCTGGCTGCAGCACTGCTTTCAGAGCTGGGCGGCCAGCCAGCGTCCACCATTCTCCAGCTGCCCAGCTCTGAGGGCAGCATAGAAGTAAAAGTGGCAATACAATGCCCTTACAATAGCCTTGTGAGCCCTGCCCCACAACCACCTTTTGTGTCGGGGCCCCCAGTTTTAGAAACGCTGGCCTCCCCCTGGGAAATCTGTATACAATAGGGTAAAAGTACACAAAAGACCAGATTTCACAGTGAGGAGACCAGATTTCATGGTCCGTGACGCGTTTTGCATGGCCGTGAATTTGGTAGGGCCCTAGTCATGGTCCTGGTTAAGAATATTAACAGTCCTGGTTAAGAATATTACTCTGTAGGTAGCAGTGGTAATTACAGCCCTCTGAAGCAGAGGCCTTAGGCGGGGCCAGGTGGCAGGAAATGTTTATCCATTTTGATTAATGATGAGCAGTGTTTGTGCGATAAATCTATCCCTAGGAAAAAGGAAGGAAATACTGATGCTGGTGGGAACTTCATTGACGCAGCTGGCTAGGAGGTAGGCCTTATGACTTACCATCAGTGGGGAAACTGAGGCAGGGGCAGTTTTGGGAGACCCTGTTACAGAGGCCCTATTTTCAGCTGCTATCATGGCCACCTTCGGATAGTTACTTTGGGGTGCAATTTTTAAAAGCCCATCCAAATACCCTCTAGCTTAGGGAAAGGTGCATTGGTCTAGGAGTCGAGATCATAAACAAAGCCTCATGGCCCTACCTTAGCAGACAGGCAAATATCACTCCCCACATCTTACAGACGTGATAACTGAAGATCTGTGAGACTGCACAAAGCCATTTCTGGCAGAACGGGAAATAGAGGCCAGATCTCTTAATAATGGGGTAGATGCAAGTTTCATCCACTTATTATTATTTGTATAACCATAGTGCCTAGGAGACCTAGTCTTGGAGCAGGACTCCATTACATTAGGTGCTGTACAAATACAGAACAAAAAGATAGTCCTCTGCTTAGCCAAACTACCTCTCAGCATCAGCTTCTGGCCATTGGTTCTTGTTTTGCTATTCTCCACTATGTTAAAGAGCTCTTTAGTACCAAGTATTTTCTCCCTATGAAGGGACTTATGCGCTGTAATCAAGTAACTTCTCAGTCTTCTCTTTCATCATTTGAACAGAGTCAGCTCTTTAAGCCTCTCACTGTAAGGCATTTTCTCCAGCCTTCAGATTTTTGTGGCTCTTTTCTGTAGTCTCTCCAATTTTTCAGCATTCTTTTTAAAATGTAGACACCAGAACTGTATGCAGTATTGATCTCTCCAATGCTATAAACAGAGTTTAAATCACCTCTCTACTCCTACGTTTATACACCCAAGGATTGCACTGGGAGCTGAGCTGTCCACTAAGAAACCTAATTTTTTTTCAGGTCACTGTTCTCCAGGATACCATCCCCCATTCTGGAGGTATGACCTGCACTCCTTGTTCCTAGATATATCATGTTGCATTTGGTTGTCTTAAAATGCATTTTGTTTGGATGGAGTTAGTTTACCAACCGATCCTGATTGCTGGCCATAACTTTCCTGTCCTCATCATTATTTACCCCTTATAACACCACTTCTTAGAATGGGATTCTGGACTTAGCAAGAGCACAGGCTGTGCAGCATGGCCAAGGTGATCCATAAGCTTTAACTGTAACACAGATGAGTTGCTTTTGCTACAACACCCTCACTGCAGTGAAACAGTGTGTGGTAATGTACCCTGACCGCAGGGATAGCACATAGCACTGGATATATGTGCCCTACTCTGCATACCCGCAGAAGACAACAGCAGCTAAGAAAGATGCAGGGCAGCCTAAATCCCTCTTTTCCATGTTATCCTTCTGCCTAAATCTCCAGTTTTTCCAAGAATGGATGCTTCTTGGAGCTGAGATTCTGGTCTGCCAGAGCCATCAGTCTCACTGAGAGGCAGAATTTCTAGTTCAACATGCTAAAACTAACCTGGCCCTCTCCCATGGAACTTCAACCTATGCTGCTAAGCCTGTTTCATAGAGCTGTAGGCTTTTCCACAGGCCTTTTTCCCTACAGACCTTCTGGGAACCATGAAGTGTGAATCCATGTCCAGCAATGGATCCTGAATCCTGGCCTGCCACCATCAGAGCCAGCTGCTGCACAGACATTTTCAGGCTGCTGCTGCTGCCTCCTATCCTTCCTCACAGGAGTTGGGTTGGGACACTCGGCACCCAGGTTCCCCCTCAGGCCTAAACAAGGTAGCCTGGCACCATGATCCTGGGGCACAGGGGAGCTACCTAAAATGAACACCAAGAGCAAGAGGCTCACACAGACACACCTACACCCAGGAGGTGTACGTGAGGTGAGAGGCTCATGTACTGAAAATATTTGACCATACTTAGTTATTTTGTATGTAATTATTATGTTAAAATTCTGTCTTTCTAAAGGTTTCAGAGGAACAGCCGTGTTAGTCTGTATTCGCAAAAAGAAAAGGAGTACTTGTGGCACCTTAGAGACTAACCAATTTATTTGAGCATGAGCTTTCGTGAGCTACAGCTCACTTCATCAGATGTATACCGTGGAAACTGCAGCAGACTTTATATACACACAGAGAATATGAAACAATACCTCCTCCCACCCCACTGTCCTGCTGGTAATAGCTTATCTAAAGTGATCAACAGGTGGGCCATTTCCAGCACAAAGCCAGGTTTTCTCACCCTCCACCCCCCCACACAAATTCACTCTCCTGCTGGTGCTAGCCCATCCAAAGTGACAACTCTTTACATAATCAAGTCAGGCTATTTCCTGCATAGATCCAGGTTTTCTCACATCCCCCCCCACCCCTATACACACACAAACTCACTCTCCTGCTGGTAATAGCTCATCTAAACTGACCACTCTCCAAGTTTAAATCCAAGTTAAACCAGAACATCGGGGGGGGGGGGGGTAGGAAAAAACAAGAGGAAACAGGCTACCTTGCATAATGACTTAGCCACTCCCAGTCTCTATTTAAGCCTAAATTTAATAGTATCCAATTTGCAAATGAATTCCAATTCAGCAGTTTCTCGCTGGAGTCTGGATTTGAAGTTTTTTTGTTTTAAGATAGCGACCTTCATGTCTGTGATTGCGTGACCAGAGAGATTGAAGTGTTCTCCGACTGGTTTATGAATGTTATAATTCTTGACATCTGATTTGTGTCCATTTATTCTTTTACGTAGAGACTGTCCAGTTTGACCAATGTACATGGCAGAGGGGCATTGCTGGCACATGATGGCATATATCACATTGGTGGATGTGCAGGTGAACGAGCCTCTGATAGTGTGGCTGATGTTATTAGGCCCTGTGATGGTGTCTCCTGAATAGATATGTGGGCACAATTGGCAACGGGCTTTGTTGCAAGGATAAGTTCCTGGGTTAGTGGTTCTGTTGTGTGGTATGTGGTTGTTGGTGAGTATTTACCCTATGATCCCACTGAGAGTTACCAAAAGCAACTACAGCATTTGCTCAAGAAACTTCCTGAAAAAGCACAAGATCAAATCCGCACAGACACACCCCTGGAACCCCGACCTGGGATATTCTATCTACTACCCAAGATCCATAAACCTGGAAATCCTGGGCGCCCCATCATCTCAGGCATTCGCACCCTGACAGCAGGATTGTCTGGCTATGTAGACTCCCTCCTCAGGCCCTACGCTACCAGCACTCCCAGCTACCTTCGAGACACCACTGACTTCCTGAGGAAACTTCAATCCATCGGTGATCTTCCTGATAACACCATCCTGGCTACTATGGATGTAGAAGCCCTCTACACCAACATTCCACACAAAGATGGATTACAAGCCGTCAAGAACACTATCCCCGATAATGTCACGGCTAACCTGGTGGCTGAACTTTGTGACTTTGTCCTTACCCATAACTATTTCACATTTGGGGACAATGTATACCTTCAGATCAGCGGCACTGCTATGGGTACCCGCATGGCCCCACAGTATGCCAACATTTTTATGGCTGATTTAGAACAACGCTTCCTCAGCTCTCGTCCCCTAAAGCCCCTACTCTACTTGCGCTATATTGATGACATCTTCATCATCTGGACCCATGGAAAAGAAGTCCTTGAGGAATTCCACCATGATTTCAACAATTTCCATCCCACCACCAACCTCAGCCTGGTCCAGTCCACACAAGAGATCCACTTCCTGGACACTACAGTGCTAATAAACAATGGTCACATAAACACCACCCTATACCGGAAACCTACTGACCGCTATTCCTACCTGCATGCCTCCAGCTTTCACCCTGACCACACCACACGATCCATCGTCTACAGCCAAGCTCTGCGATACAACCGCATTTGCTCCAACCCCTCAGACAGAGACAAACACCTACAAGATCTCTGTCAAGCTTTCTTACAACTACAATACCCACCTGCAGAAGTAAAGAAACAGATTGATAGAGCCAGAAGAGTTCCCAGAAGTTACCTACTACAGGACAGGCCTAACAAAGAAAATAACAGAACGCCACTAGCGGTCACCTTCAGCCCCCAACTAAAACTCCTCCAACGCATTATTAAGGATCTACAACCTATCCTAAAGGATGACCCAACACTCTCACAAGTCTTGGGAGACAGGCCAGTCCTTGCCTACAGACAGCCCCGCAACCTGAAGCAAATACTCACCAACAACCATATACCACATAACAGAACCACTAACCCAGGAACTTATCCTTGCAACAAAGCCCGTTGCCAATTGTGCCCACATATCTATTCAGGAGACACCATCACAGGGCCTAATAACATCAGCCACACTATCAGAGGCTCGTTCACCTGCACATCCACCAATGTGATATATGCCATCATGTGCCAGCAATGCCCCTCTGCCATGTACATTGGTCAAACTGGACAGTCTCTACGTAAAAGAAGGTTTCAGAGGAACAGCCGTGTTAGTCTGTATTCGCAAAAAGAAAAGGAGTACTTGTGGCACCTTAGAGACTAACCAATTTATTTGAGCATGAGCTTTCGTGAGCCACAGCTCACTTCATCAGATGTGCTCAAATAAATTGGTTAGTCTCTAAGGTGCCACAAGTACTCCTTTTCTTTTTACGTAAAAGAATAAATGGACACAAATCAGATGTCAAGAATTATAACATTCATAAACCAGTCGGAGAACACTTCAATCTCTCTGGTCACGCAATCACAGACATGAAGGTCGCTATCTTAAAACAAAAAAACTTCAAATCCAGACTCCAGCGAGAAACTGCTGAATTGGAATTCATTTGCAAATTGGATACTATTAATTTAGGCTTAAATAGAGACTGGGAGTGGCTAAGTCATTATGCAAGGTAGCCTGTTTCCTCTTGTTTTTTCCTACACCCCCCCCACCCCCCATGTTCTGGTTTAACTTGGATTTAAACTTGGAGAGTGGTCAGTTTAGATGAGCTATTACCAGCAGGAGAGTGAGTTTGTGTGTGTATGGGGGTGGGGGGGATGTGAGAAAACCTGGATCTATGCAGGAAATAGCCCGACTTGATTATGTAAAGAGTTGTCACTTTGGATGGGCTAGCACCAGCAGGAGAGTGAATTTGTGTGGGGGGGTGGAGGGTGAGAAAACCTGGCTTTGTGCTGGAAATGGCCCACCTGTTGATCACTTTAGATAAGCTATTACCAGCAGGACAGTGGGGTGGGAGGAGGTATTGTTTCATATTCTCTGTGTGTATATAAAGTCTGCTGCAGTTTCCACGGTATACATCTGATGAAGTGAGCTGTAGCTCACGAAAGCTCATGCTCAAATAAATTGGTTAGTCTCTAAGGTGCCACAAGTACTCCTTTTCTTTTTGTATTTCTAAAGTGACTACATCAAATGACATATATCACGGGAAACAAAGTGCAATATATTCTTGCTGTAAACATGCACATTAGTTTATCAGCAAAATGCATAATCTTTTCCCTTGGGATAGGTGTTGTGATTCCTGTTTATTTAGTTTCAGAGGAACAGCCGTGTTAGTCTGTATTCGCAAAAAGAAAAGGAGTACTTGTGGCACCTTAGAGACTAACCAATTTATTTGAGCATTTTTGGAAAGGAAGATGATGTCTGTCTGTATCTGTACAAGTTTTTTCATGCAGTTGATAGATTTCCACTCCATACGGCTAAATGCAGTGCCTTGCATAATGACAGGTTTCAGAGGAACAGCCGTGTTAGTCTGTATTCGCAAAAAGAAAAGGAGTACTTGTGGCACCTTAGAGACTAACCAATTTATTTGAGAGTCTCTAAGGTGCCACAAGTACTCCTTTTCTTTTTGTTTATTTAGTGCTTCTGCAGGCATTCTGAATTACAGCAATTAAAGTTCTCTGACCTTCCCCCGGGGTGCAACCTGACCTGCTGCAGCCCCGGAGCTCTACAGCCTGGGAGGCCTTTTACACTGCATGCTTTGTTAATGAACAGCAATGCCTCCAGGCTCTGCTCACTCACAGGCACCAGCATGTAAAGTCACTACCAGCTGAATATATTAATGCCATGCCCAGACATCCAGGCATCACATATAGGGCAACACCCACATATCCCTCAGTCCCAGCCTTGCCCCTAGAAATGTACACCTTGTACTGTTCAGTAGCCCACTGGACAGTACAAGCTCATTAACAGTCCATCATTCCAACAATGGGAACAATTATGCACCAGCCTTGTTGTCTCAAGTGGAGTTTTCCCAAACACTTCAATCAAACACACTGGTTTAGATAAAACCATTTAACAAGTTTATTAATTAAAGATAGATTTTAAGTGGCAAGGCATAAAAGTCAGGATTTGTTACAAAAGAAATAAGATAAAACCGCAAGCCAATTCCAAACTTTATCAAAGTAAATCGGATGTGAAGTAAACATCATTCTCACCAAACCAGTTGCAGCAGGCAATTCTCAGTTCACAGGTCTCAGGCAGGATTTCCTTTCGGCCTGGGACCACTCCCCTTTGTTCACAATTTTTCAGGTATTCATTGATGTTCGAAAGGTGAGGTGGTTTAGAGGCATTTCTCCCTCCCTCTTCTCCTCCCCCCTTTTTATACCCCAAACTCTTGTGTGCTGGAAAAATCCTTGCTGGGTGGGTCAAGTGGGTAGGCAGTTCCATTGCATATGTGAGCTCTAAACCAGGGATCTCAAACTCAAATGACAACGAGGGCCACTTGAGGACTAGTACATTGACCCGAGGGCCACACCACTGACCCCCCCCATCCCCCGCTGCCCTGCCCCCACTCCACCCCTTCTGTGAGGCCCTGCCCCTGCCCTGCCTCTTTCCACCCCTTCCCTGCCCCCATTCCAACCCCCTCCCTGAAATCCCCATCCCAACTCTACCCCCTCCCTGCCCCCAGGGGGTGCAGGAGGGTGTAGGGTGCATCAGGGGGCTCAGGACAGGGGATCGGGGTGCAGGGTGGGACGGTGCAGGATGCAGCAGGCGGCTCAGGGCAGGGGGTTGGGGTGTGCAGTGCAGCAGGGGGCTCAGGGCAGGGGGTCGGGGTGTGGCAGGGGTTGGGGTGCAGGAGGGGTGCGGCAGGGGGCTTAGGGCAGGGGGTCAGAGTGCAGGAAGGGTTTGGGGTGCAGCAGGGGGTTCAGGGCAGGGGGTTCGGCTGCAGGAGGGGTTCGGAGGGCGGAGGGCAAACTCACAGACCCCTGTGCCCCCCCTCACCCAGGTCTCAGCCACTTCTCGGAGCAGCGCAGGGGCAGGGCAGGCAGGGAGGGAGCCTGCCCTGACCCCGGCGCACGCCAGGCTGGAGCCGCTCTAGGTAAATGCTGGGGGGACGGGGGGGCCACGGGGAACTGGTGGGCAGCAGAAAATAATCCTGCGGGCTGCATGCGGCCTGCAGGCCGCGTGTTTGAAACCCCTGCTCTAAACTGTCTTTCAGATTAATTGTAAATTTCTTGTTTACAACTCCCCTGTAATAGATCATTAGCACTTTCCTGGCATGCCAGTGTGCCTTTGTCTCTGAGGAATTGGTTCATGGGTGTTACCCAGAACGACAACGTACTTCAGTAACAAGCATACAGCAAAATATAATAATTTTGCATGCTGTGTTTTATACATTTGAACAGGATAATAATAATCAGCAGATTGAGTTTTCAAATGATACCTCACAAGGCATACTTTGTACAAAATATATCATAACCATATAAAAGTTGAGTACATGGGGTACAGAGTGTCACAAGTACATTTGACCGAGTTCAACTGAAAGTACAAATTATCAACACAGCATATCAATAAGACTGAGCTTTCCGGGAAGAGATTACTGTGAAACAGGTAAAGTTGGTATTTTATGTTTTGGCTCCTCTGGGTGTGTTATCCAGACCAGACTTTGGATGCTAGAGTTTTGCAAATCAGCTTTGTGGTTGCTGAGCGCTAAGAGAACTTTTTAGCTATTGTATTCAACAAAAGTTTCTAAATTTTACGAACAGAGGCAGGAAGATAAGGAAATATGATCCAGTGGATAGGGTATGAGCCTAAGACCCAGTTTCAGTTCCCTGCGCCACTCCATACTTTGTATGATCTCTGTGCCTCAATTCCCCATCTACCTTAGAGAGTTGTTGTGAGGATGAATATATTAAATGATTAAGAGGCACAGTTATTATGGTAATGGGAGCCATACAGGTACATAAGATAGCTTTAATTTTATCTGATTCTGAGTCGAGCTAGACATATTTGTCTACATTCATTTTGGTGACACGAACGAGACTTTCATTTAAACACCATTCAACTACAGAGCTGTGTGCCACAAAAGGATTCCCCTTAAGTTCACTTAAGCCAGTTGTGGCTGCTTTGCACCATTGAAATGGGACAGAGTAATGAGCTTCAGCCCATTTTGTTTAAACTCCTTAACATGAATAAAATCTCTACCTTTTCTTGCCACCTTTTGTGCCTATTCACTCCCATGCTCTCATGGTCACCAAGCCTCTGGTTCCTCTTACTTTGCCTCTTCCTGCTTCCCAGCACACCTCTATAAAGTCTGTCCATGCCTCCCTTTGTGTACCTGCAAAGCCTCATCCATGAACCTCCTCTAGTCTGTGTAACGATGCTGGTTCTGGTGGGACCCAATTGAGAGTGCCAATTCAGGACAAATTGCTTAAAGCAGGGTAGAAACTGGGGTTTCTATGCACACCAAGGCAAACCAAACCAGCCAAGACGACTTGGGTTTTACCCCACTGGCTAACCATAAGTCACACAAGCAATTCCCTTAGACTCTCGTTTCCCAGTATCACCACCAGTGCCACTCGTTATGGGGACAAATGGTTTTGAAAACCAATACCCCAGTAAAAGAAAAAAGGTTCTCTTGATCCCAAAAGACTAAGCCCCAGGCCCAGATCAATATACAATTCAGATCTTACCCACAAATCATGGTGTTACCAATCCTTTAGAATCTAAAATCTAAAGGTTTATTCATAAAGGAAAAAGATATAGGTGAGAGCTAGAATTGGTTAAATGGAATCAATTACATACAGTAATGGCAACGTTCTTAGTTCAGGCTTGTCGCAGTGATGGAATAAACTGCAGGTTCAAATCAAGTCTCTGGAGTACATCCACAGCTGGGATGGGTCATCAGTCTTTTGTGTAGAGCTTCTGTTTGTAGCAAAAGGACAATAACTACAGGGGGTGTGAGTGATTGCTGGACCCAGACTAGAAGGAGACTAGTCTGTAAAAGAAAGCTTATTGGAACATCTCTGAGGGTGAGGTTTTATCTGTATTCAGTTTTCTTACTGTACTAGGCTTAGACTTGTGTGTTTTATTTTATTTTGCTTGGTAATTCACTTTGTTCTGCTTCAGAAGTTACTTGGAACCAATTAAATCCTACTTTCTGTATTTAATAAAATCACTTTTTACTTATTAATTAACCCAGAGTATGTATTAATACGGGGGGGGGGGGAGAGGGGGAGACAGACAGCTGTGCATATCTATCAGTGTTACAGAGGGCAAACAATTTATGAGTTTACCCTGTATAAGCTTTATACAGGGTAAAATGGATTTATTTGGGGTCTGGACCCCATTGGGAGTTGGGCAACTGAGTGTTAAAGACAGGAACACTTCTTAAGATGCTTTCAATTAAGCCTACAGCTGTTAGGGGATGTGGTTCAGACCTGAGTCTAGGTTTGCAGCAGGCTAGCGAGACTGGCTCAAACCAGGCAGGGCACCGAAGTCCCAAGCTGCCAGGGCAGGAAAGCAGGGGCACAAGTAGCCTTGGCACATCAGTAGGCAGCCCCCAGAGGGTTTCTGTGATCCAACCTGTCACACTCTCTCTCTTTTCCTGCCCCAGTCTCTTGCACCCCCTTCTACACCTTCTCTGTGCCCCACCTAGTTCCCCGCCCTTTTTCTTTTCTATGCACCATGTCCATGCATGATTTACTCACTTCATCTTTATCCCACCACCACTTCCTCAGTCTGTTTTTTGCTTCCCTCCCTGTGCTCTTGTAACACCGACAGACCCCAGTCATCATCGAATCCGGGACCGCTGGAGCTTAGTGCATGAGCCTCTACTGCATGAGCTAAAAGCCAAATGGCTGTTAGCTAAGGCTGTAGAGCAGACTCAATCTCTCTATCCCTTTCTCTAAGTGGTCCCAGTGCCGCTAGATGGGACAGAACATCACACCCACAAGGTGTGTGTATTACACTCCTTCCTCCCCCAGAGCCACCCTACAAGAGTACAGCACGACACACCATCCCTCCATGTCCCTCCTTATCCCTTTCCCTCCTCATCTCCTACTAATCCCACATCCAGGCCTCCCTCCTCACAATACACACACACACACACACATATATATTTTCTGGCTCAGTCTAGCTGTACATGCCTGGAGGCAGCAACAAATGCATTTATAATATGTTTTTACATTAAATCATTTATTTTCAAGTTGCTCTATGTACAAGGAAAATCAGCTGTTGGTAATTCCCCCCCAACTTCTCTCCCACGTTACAAAACTGCATAGGGCTATTGTGATCAAAAGAGCTACTGTGAACAAGCTATTCTGCAATAACTCACTATATGGATGCTATTACACAATAAAAATTATTTTATTACAGAATAATTCCTCCACTTTGGAAGCACACATTATTCCTGAATAATCAGTTACTTTGATTCTGGAATAAAGTATGCACTTGGCAAGCTATTAGGGCTATTCTGGAATAAGTATGTGGGTAATGTATGCACAATAGCTATTCTGATTAGCTTCCAGGGGTAGACAAGCCCTAACCATCAATCAACCAGCTACCTCAAAAGGCATATATATGATTTTGTGATTTATGATGAACCAATAAAATAAAACTAAACGTTAAAAACCAACCAAACAAAAAAACAATGCCTGATTTCCCTCCACTCCCGGGCCCAGGAAGCGGCAGGGGAATTGTCAGTGGAATTGGTTTCTTCTGGGGGATGTTAGAAAGGCAGCTGCTTTTCTTACCATACTACCTATGACTATATAGTCACCACTTCTGCGTGCTGTGACCTGACTAATGCTAGCACAGTCTGAATCACCAGCATGCTCTGCTGTGGCATAGCAGTAGCTGCTCCAGAGTTAAGGCTGAAGTTAGTTTTTCACAAAGAGCCCGACTTTCAACAACCCTTCCTCCAAAATTCAACATGCAAGTTCTCCTAAAAAGCTCATGTCACACCTACCCTACCCAGGGGTAGAGTTACCTAGGACGTATCTTCCTTCGGTTCTTAAAATACTCCCTACTTACTACTTTTAAGGGGGCGGCTCATTTGAATCCAAAAATGGGGCCAGCTTTTAAACTCCCCCTCCCTGCTCGTGCTGAGCCAGGGACCCCCAGGTCGGCAGGTGGCCTGCAGCGTTTGAGTAGCTGCAAAGCTTCTCAGCCTTCGAGAGCAGCGGGCTCCTGAGCCCCAGGCCGGGAACCGCACGCTTCTCTGCGGGGGCTGCTGCTGCCCGGGGCGGCGACAGGCCCCGCGTGGTGCCCAGAGCCACAAGCGCACACAAGGGTCCCCAGACCCCGGCCCTCTGGGGCCGCCCATCAGCACCTCGGGAAACCGCTCACGCGCAACCCCGCCTACGCTCAGGTCGCACTGCATGCTGGGAGCTGTCGTTTCGGCCGTTTGAGGCTCCATGGCCGCCATGTTGCTGACGTAGAACCCGCCTGCTGTGGGGGTCGCTGAGGATTGGGTTATTTTCTGCATTTATTTTTCGCTCTTATTAACTCGGTGTAACACCAAATAAATACCGTTAAAATTATTAAGATCCACGAGGTGTTACTGCACTTCCGGCAGGAAAACCCCGCCCCCGCGTCTCACCGGAAGTAAAGTTACTTCCGGTAGGATGGTGGCCTTTGGGAGACTGAGGTAAGCTCTGACTGTGGGGGAACCTCACCATCTCCACTTCTACTCCCACTTCGCGCGGCGGCTGCTCTCCCCTGCCGGGACCTCTCTGTCACCTTGCGTGTGGAGCATGGTGAGGGCGGGGGATGGGCTGCCTTGGTACGAGTGGCAGGGGCCGACGCTCGCCGCCCATCCCTTCCCCGCATCTCCCCGGTGTCCGCACAGACTCAGCGCCCATGCAGCCCCCTTTTCCTGAAAGGGCGCTGCTATCGCAGTGGGCCGCCCACGTTTATGCACCGGCTGCTGGGTCGGCCCCTCGCGAGCCTGTCTTTGGGTCCAAGCTCCCCATGCTGCAGCACCCGCCTCTGCGGAATGGGCGCCTCGCCGTTTCACCGCTGCTCACGGGCCGGGAGTGTCCGAGGTGGGAACTGGCGTCTTTCGGTCACTAAAAGGCCGGCTCTACACTTAAAAATCGCAGCGATCAAGCTATTTCGCCCAGGACTGTAAACGGTGTCGTGCCCTGAGCACCGTAGTTACCTCGACCTCATCCCCGGTGTAGGCACGGCTACGTGGAGGGAAGGTTTTTTCCGTCAAACTCTCTGCTACCTCTCAGAAAGGTGCAATAATGACCTCGAAGGAAAAATCCTTCAGGCTCTATGTAGCTATGCTGCTGAGGTGCAAGTAGTATAGATGTAGCCTAAAAAAGCAGGTAAAACTGCAGGAACAATAGAGACTCTGGAGCTTGCAGGTTGTTTTCAGGCTTCACAAATCACTGTGTCAGTCTTCACTTGGAAGTTTAAGCTGCTTAAGCAACGTAAGCAGCCAGGGGTAACAGTTCTCTCATGGATTGGTAACTAGTTAAAAGATAGTAAACCAAGGGTAGGAGTAAATGGTCAGGTTTAGGAATGGAGAGAGGTAAGTAGTGGTGCCCCCCCCAGGGATCTGTATTGGGGCCAGTCCTATTTAATATATTCATAAATGATCTGGAAAAAGAGCTAAACAGTGAGGTGGCAAAATTTGGAGAAGATACAAAACTACTGTAGCTACCAGGGAGACTGCAAAGAGCTACAAAATGATCTCTCAGAACTGGGTGACGGGCAACAAAATGGCAGATGAAATTCAAATGTTGACAAATGCAACGTCATGCACATTGGAAAACATCCCAACTATACATATAAAATGATGGGGTCTAAATTAGCTGTTACCACTCAAGAAAGAGATCTTGGAGTCATTGTGGATAGTTCTCTGAAAACATCCACTTAATGTGCAGCGGCAGTCAAAGCAAACAGAATGTTGGGAATCATTAAGAAAGGGATAATAAGACAAAATATCATATTGCTGCTATATAAATCCATTGTACGCCCACATCTTGAATACTGTGTGCGGATGTGGTCGCCCCATCTGAAAAAAAGATACATTGGAGTTGGAAAAGGTTCAGAAATGGGCAACAAAAATGAATAGGGGTATGGAACGGCTTCCGTATGAGGAGAGATTAACAAGACTGGGACTTCTCAGCTTGGAAAAGAGACGACTAAGGGGGGATATGATAGAGGTCTATAAAATCATGACTGGTGTGGAGAAAGTAAATAAGGAAGTGTTATTTACTCCTCATAACACAAGAGCTAGGGGTCACCAAATGAAATTAATAGGTAGCAGGTTTAAAACAAACAAAAGGAAGTATTTTTTCACAACAGCACAGTCAACCTGTGGAACTCCTTGCCAAAATTTTTGGTGGCCTCAGAGAGCGGCCACCAACTGTTGCTGGTGGCCACTCTGACAATTTTTCATAAAATACTTAATTAACTTTAGGAGAAACAAATAAATAGGCACATCAAAATCCTTGTAATTTATTTATTGCTAGCTAGTAAGTCTGCTGCTGTGAAAAGTGATTTTTGTACGTTTGTTAATATCACTTTTCACAGCCTCCCAACTAGCTAACAAGTCTCTGCTGTGAAAAGGGATAGTAACACTTTTCACAGCAGACTTACTCAGCCCCGGCATCCCTGGGGACAAATTAAGCCCTGGATGGGGAGATGGATGGATAGGCAGCAGGGGCAATGAGGGGTGGGGGAGGCAGCGGGGAGCCAGAGTCTGAAGTCTGAGGGATGTAGTTCCAGGAGGGAGCTTGAAGCCCTGGGGATATAGCTGAAGTCC
Source organism: Caretta caretta (assembly GCF_965140235.1). Lineage (NCBI taxonomy): Eukaryota > Metazoa > Chordata > Testudines > Cheloniidae > Caretta > Caretta caretta. The sequence goes on along the minus strand of NC_134216.1, from coordinate 46,336,834 downwards.
TGCAGCCACGAGATGAGGCCTTGCTGCCGGGGGGGGGGGGTGGGCCAGAGCCTGCCACTCCACCATCCCAGGGCTGAAGCCCGAGCCCCACCACACCTGGAAAGGTGGGGAACTCCCAGGATGCCTGCTCCTCCAGGGTTATGTCCCAGGTGTCTCCAGAGGTGGGCAGGGCCCAACCCCTGCTGGCAGCCCCAGCAACCAACACCAAGGTGGCACATCCAGAAGGAACAGGCAGGGACAACTGCTTTGCCCCCCCCATCACTGCCCAGGAGGTTGTGGCCGCAAGAAAAGCCCCTGGTGGCCGCATTTGAGAAACATTGATCTGGATCATTCCTAACAGGTGTTTGTCTAACCTGCTCTTACAAATCTCCAATGATGGCGATTCCACAGCCACCATAGGCAATTTATTCCAGTGCTTAACTATCCTGACAGGAAGTTTTTCCTAATGTCCAACCTAAACCTCCATTGCTGCAATTTAAGCCCATTGCTTCTTGTCCTATCCTCAGCGGTTATGAAGAATCGTTTTTCTCCCTCCTCCTCGTAACAACCTTTTATGTACTTGAAAACTGTTACGTTCCTTCTCAGCCTTCTCTTTTCCAGACTAAACAAACCCAATTTTTTCAGTCTTCCCCCCCTAAATCATGTTTTCAGGACCTTTAATCATCTTTGTTGCTCTTCTCTGGACTTTCTCCAGTTTGTCCACATCTTTCCTGAAATGTGCCCAGAACTCGACACAATACTCCAGTTGAGGCCTAATCAGCCCGGAGTAGAGCGGAAGAATTATGCCTCATGTCTTGCTTACAATACTCTTGCTAATAATTCAAGAATGATGTTTGCATTTTTTTGCAACAGTGTTACACTGTTGACCCATATTTAACTTGTCCACTATGACCCCCCAGATCCCTTTCCGCAGTACTTTTTCCTAGGCAGTCATTCCCCATTTTGTATGTGTGCAACTGATTGTTCCTTTCTAAGTGAAGTACTTTGCATTTGTCCTAACTGAATGCGGCCACCAGGGACTTTTATTGCGGCCACAGCCTCCTGGGCTGGGGGGGAGGAAGAAGAATAGCAGCTCCTCACCCTTCCTGTTTCTCCTGGATGCCCTGCCTTGGTGTTGGTTGCTGGGGCTGCCAGTAGGGGTTGGGCCCTGCTCCCCTCTGGAGACACCTTGGGCACAACGCTGGAGGAGCAAGCACCAGTGAGTTCCCCACCTTCCCAGGGGTAGTGGGGCTCAGGCTTTGGGATTTAGCCCTGGGATGGTGGGCTGGCAGGCTCTGGCCACGGGGCTTCAGGCTCCAGTCCCGGGTTTCAACTGCACGACAGCAGGCTCCGGCAGTGGGGCTTCAGGCTCTAGCCCCCTGCTGCCTCTACCCCCCATATCCAGGGCTTAATTTGTCCCCAGGCTTGCCAAGGTTGAGTAAGTCTGCTGTGAAAAGCGATACTTGTATGTTTGTTAATATCACTGTTCACAATGGACTTACTAGCTATCAGTAAATAAATTACAATTTTTGGATGTGTATATATATGCATATTTCTTTGTTTTTCCTAAAGCTAATTAAGTATTTTAGGAAAAAGTGTGAGAGTGGCCATCAGCAAGAGTCCTCTCTTTTGTTTAGGATCCACTTCCTTTTCCAGAGTACTCGAAAAAAGAACAAAAAAAACCCACCTAATTTCAAAGACAAGTGTATTTGGTAAACTCCTTTTTTCCCCACAATCTTTGCTCTCTCCCATAATAGTCAAGTTCTGAAACTTGGCTATCTGCATTTGCAATGCAACTGTTTGTGCTTGCATTTCTAAAATCAGGGAAGCTAGAATAATGTCTGACAAAATTCTCTTAAATAAGATAAAAATATCACTCAGAAGATAAAAATATACTTAACCTGACTGAATTCAGTATATTCTGTGTTTGGTAAGTTATGGATGTACTGCCTTTCCTTTGTCTCTTTGTTTGTTTGTTTACTGATTTTTTTTTCTAGTTACTAGTCCTATAAACTTTATATAGAATGGAAAGATCTTTAAATCAGGAAATTAGAAAAGACAAAAGGCAATAAGAGAGAGTGATTTTCTTCTGGCTCTAACATCCAGTTTTCACCCCAGATTTATAAAAAAGTGCTGCTGCTGTGAGTATTTTCTTTCTGGCCTGCCAAATGTTATCTTGCAATTGAAATGCTGTTAAAATACTGAGATGAAAAGCAACTGGAACCGTCTTCAGCTTTCTGCTGCTTTTCAGCGTTGCCAATGTGGATTTTATGTGAAGAGGTTAAATCTTCCTTCCCCTGATGAGAGTTTGAGGCAATGTTTTACTGAAAAGTATAATCAATAGGCTGACAAGATTGCAGCTGGGAGCAGACTTGTGCAAACAAAGCTCTCTCTTAATTTTGGCTTTGTGATGAATGAGACGGGTGGGATAGCTCAGTGGTTTGAGCATTGGCCTGCTAATGTGAGTTCAATCCTTGAGGGGGCCATTTAGGGATCTGGGGCAAAAATTGGGGATTGGTCCTGCTTTGAGCAGGGGGTTGGACTAGATGATCTCCTGAGGTCTCTTTCAACCCTGATATTCTATGAACAATATCCATTTCACAGAATGGAAATTAATACTGCCTTTGTTTGCAAGTGGATTTGATATCTTTATGATCATCTTGATTATTCTAAAATTTAATTTTAAATTTTAATTAGAGTCTTGTTTTACACAGGTACACCCGATTTCAGTCTCAGACCATCAGAAAATACTGAATTCAGACAGACTTGTTCTGATAGAATAATATTTCTGTTTTATTTAAGAGAATTTTGGTAGGTGTTATCCGTGTTTTTCTATTTTTAGCAGATTAAAACATATATATAATATAATGTAACTGTAGTTATGTGAAGCAATAAGAAATATTCAAGTTAATGTTTTGGTGAGATGATTCCTAGACTTGATTCTTTTAAAGTTTTGTAAAGATCACAACTCATTTCTCCAGTGATTGTTTTACCTTTAAAAATAAATCTAAATATTGTTTAATCAATTATGGAATGTGTTGTTTATCTTTTGTAGGTGAAACATTTTTTCATAAGAGACCCCCCATTTGAGTTGAGTACGTTATTATTTCTACAAGTTCAGAACTTTAAGTGAGCTACAGGAAAAAATGAAGAGTAGAGTGGCACACATAAGTGTAAGTATTGTGAAGTTTAATTTTTCAGGAGAAGTACAATATTGTTTGGGGATTTTTGTGTGAGTTTAGTATGTAGGGGCCTATTTCCACTTCATATATGAACACAAATTCCCTTAACTTCAATAGGAGTTGCATGTATTCTCTCCCCAATATATGCTGTATCATAATTAAGAACAAGAAGTATTATTACTTAAACCAGCAAACTGCAGCTGGTTGATGTACAGATATTCTTAGCAAGAGATGTCCCAAGTGCACCTGGCAGCAATGTGAAAAGGGAATGAAGTGTGAAGAGAAGTGGGTAAAAGATGGAAACAGTTCAGTAGAAAGCATGAGTGAGTTGAGGCATAATGACGGATTATGAGAATGGTGGGGAGGGGAAATTAATTGCATCTTTCTCTGGATTGTGATATTAGTTATTCATCTTACTATCATGCAATCAAGATTATAAGTATGGTATTTGGATTCCTACAATTCTGAGAAACTTATTTCTGACAGTGAAGGGTCCTGCTCTTTCGGAATCTGAACGTTGTATGTTTCAGAAGGGAGAGGTGCAGTACTGTTAGGAATATAGCAGCAAGCAAAACTTCTGTTCGCAAATATAGACTTTCTTCTAGAGTATTGGCTTCATGATGCTATATCTATGAAGTTAAATATTTTTCATGTAATTTCATTCACACACAATGTATATAAAAACTTCCCTTCAGATAACAAAATAGAGAAATGTTACCAATACAGTTGAGATCCAGCTAATTTACTTTGAAAGCTAAATATTTGCAGAAATAATGGAATTTTTTCATTACTTTCCAGCTCTTGGAGTGTATCTTGCATGAGATTATAATAATAAAGTAATTAGTGGATGGAATTTTTAGAAATTAATTTATAGTATAGAATTGCTCTCTTCAGAGTTTTGTCTTCTGGTCATCACATAGTCATGAAATGCATGTTATGCTTAGAGATTATATCAAGAAGTATTTTTTCTTGTTTATTAATGAAAGATGCTTGATCATTAGCCTGAAGTCTGCAGGAGACTAAAATCCTGCATTTATCTTCAGAACAAGCATGGCACAAGCATCAATAATACAAACATCTTTATACAGCTCTGTTAATGTGTTTGAACCCTGGTCTGGAAGGACAGTGTGTTTGGGCTGGGAGCAGGTATTATATATGGGGCGTTGGGGAAAGCTGAATAGTCTCTTCCACGCTCTTTCCGCTTGAGATGCAAAAGTCAAACACCACTCACAGTAGATCGTGCAGCTGTTCAAAATATGATCATGGATCTTCTGCTGAGCTTGGCTCCCCAAAGGGCTCAGCTCCATAAATTAGATTAGAAAGGGAAAAAGTACTCACAGTAAACTATAGATGTTCATGGTATGATCCTCCCTCTGCTTTCTTAACTATTTTACTGCTGATCAAATCAGGTAACATTTTTAATGTTTAAACATTTTTGGAGTTAACACCTATACAGATGCTTGTGGCAGTTCATGTATCCCAGAGCTGTTTCAGATTCCCTGCAAACTCATGCAGACATTGCATTGATCGTATTAAGGACTTGCCTATGCTGGGATTTTTTTCAGTGCAAACCCCATTGTAGATGTGCTACACAGATGTGCTACGCAACTGGCCCACTTTTCACCATTGCAGATTTTTCTGTAGAATGAGGTGGGGGGCATGTTTCAACCCTAAGGGCTAGAAATGTGCCTTTTTAAAATAAGTTGAGATTCTGGAACACATGATAGCAGCTTAAAAAACCAAAGTATTGGCTTACTGAGCCAGCATGAGTCAGCCCAGTTGGACCCTGGATGGGAGGATATTTCAGTCTTCATTTTTGCAGGTATTACTATTTCTCCTAGAAGCTTCAGTCGGGATCCAGTTGTACTCTGTACAGCATATAGCACAAATAGACCCTGCTCCAAGTAATAAAAAATATAATTTCCTTTGTTAAATATTCAAACATCATTTGGTATTGCTGTCTATCAGGAGGACCTGTTATTAAGCAGATGTCACTTGTATTCAACTGGCTAGCTTTCTAAACTTATATTTGACTGGTTTCAGAGGAACAGCCGTGTTAGTCTGTATTCGCAAAAAGAAAAGGAGTTCTTGTGGCACCTTAGAGACTAACCAATTTATTTGAGCATGAGCTTTCGTGAGCTACAGCTCACTTCATCAGATGAAGTGAGCTGTAGCTCACGAAAGCTCATGCTCAAATAAATTGGTTAGTCTCTAAGGTGCCACAAGAACTCCTTTTATATTTGACTGGCTCCAAGGTGATATAGAAACTAGTATGTCAGCTTGTTAGTGGGCACACTGCCATCCTTATAGATGGAGTGGGGGTCAATATATATACTGTATGAGTATTGGTGACAGAATTCCAGTCCAGGAATGTTGTAAACAGCTCTTGGTATGGTGTATCTGAATCAAGGTGATGGGTTACTCTACTTCATAGGGTTTGTTTTGTTTTGTTTTGTTTTTTGCCAGATGGTATCAGTTTGTGGTTCTGGTGAATGGGAATAATATTTTTCAGAGGGAGGAGTTAAATGTTACAATGAAAGGGTAGAACTCAACAGAGATGGTTGCTAAGCAAATCCAAATTAATTGTGAAAGAGCTTGGTAAGCTGTAGGAACCTATTTGTAACTTCTTTTGTAGATCTATTGTAAGTGTACTGATCATTCTGAATCACGGTGCGCGGCTCTGGTTCATTTTGTGAACAGACATATTAACTTTACAGTGAATTTTTTTTACTTGACAGATTTGTAAAGTGATTGCAATTTTAACCTTGGAAAAGTACATTTATAGAATTGTTTAAATGATAAATGTATAATTTAGAAAATGTAAAACAAAGGGTACAGTGTAACTTGGACAGATAAGATAAATGAGGCAACTGCATAGAAATTTAGGAGGGAGAGGAGGACATTATGGAAAAAGTGGATTATAAAGAGGAATTTGGAGGAGAAAAAAGGGAGATCTTTGTTAAACAATGGGTGGAGTAGGAGATTATTCAAAGTATAGTGGGTGGCATGACAGCAGGTGTAAAATTTCAGAGTGGGAGAAGGACATAAAATAATCCTTCATATAAGAAGATAGATATGCTTAGTAAATATACTATTATATAAAATATACAATGGTCTAAAATAATTTAATACTTTGTTTTAAAGCATGGCTCCAGTTATGAAAGAAAAGAGAGTCACAGCTCTTGCCGGAGGAGTTCCTCTCCAGAAGACAGGTAAACAAGTATTTTTTTGTAATTGCATTTAATAGTAGTTAAAATTGTGTGTTATCTTCATCCAGAGTGAATCAGATAAGTACAACAAAACACATTTTTGTTCCATATTTTTCACTTATGCTGATAAGTGAACATGAAAAATATAGTTATAGACCTAATACAATGTCACTAATTGTGGATGAAAATGGGAGAGCAGTAATTGAATATGAAAGATTTTAAAACTCTTCAATGTTCATTTTGAATACTGAACAGCTTTAAAATGGAAATTGGATTCCAGTCTCTTGCATGGCTCCAGTGCTGTTAACCACAGTTGTCACTTTATAGCAAGGTTATGCATGTCAGCTGGAGACTCAAAAATGCCATTTCTTGTGCTGTCTACCATACATAAGGCATGAACTAAATTCTTTCAGGGTAACTTCCATTTCACTTACAGTGAACATTCTGTGATACTAAAACATAAAGTATGTTTTCTTTTATGCCCGTACATATGGTATACTTAACTCTGCACAAGTAAACAAAGGTGACAAATATAGTGAATGGAAACATTCAGTGGGCTGTCTTGTGACTTGCATAGGGCTGAGTACACTCAATATTTAACTTCATTACTATTTATCATTTAACTCTGAGCCCTGAGTTTTCTTTTACAATGTTTCTTTTAAAGGTCACACCCCTATCAGATTAATTTTTGTTTATCACTAGGACTATATGATTTATTAAAGTGTGCATCTTTCTGTCTTGAATTATATATTAATAGTGAGGCTCAGTTCATTGGTACAAAATTGAGGCCTACAGGTTTTTAAAACATTGGTATGTGTACAATCAATCCATGACTGAAAAACAGACCCTAGAGAGTACAATTCCTGTAAACTAGAAGTTTAATAAAGCTTTACTAAAAAGGTTTTTGTTTGGGGATGGGAGTAGGTATGCAGAGCGTGAGAGGTCTTGGTCCCCTAGAGACAGAGGTTACTCTGATCACAGCAAGTATGATCAAGAATATTCGGGAAAGGGGCGTGATGATAAAACTGTGGAAGCCAGGTGAGTATTAAGTATTTGAAAATGAAAAGGTGTTCATTCTGCTTAATATAATTTTCAACAATTAGTATTTTGTTTAAAAGTAAAACCATTACACTTGCCTTGGTCTGAATTCTTAACAATATGTTCAGCCTTCATCTCCATAAGATGGAAATTCTTTAACGTTTACTTTCCAACTTTTGTCTGATAGGGGGTGGAGGAGAGAGACTCCCCAAGAGAAGGGGAAAGAGAGGGAATCTGATCGAAGGAAACAGAAAAAATTCCCTTCACCTGATAGAAAAAGTCCAGAAAGATCAGTACCCCAGAGCTCACTTGGTCACAATGAACCCCCTTCAAAGAAGAGAAAAGAAGAGCTGGATCCAATTCTCACCCGTACAGGTGGTGCATACATTCCTCCAGCAAAGCTCAGGATGATGCAGGAACAAATTACCGATAAAAATAGGTAAGTCAAAGTTAACAAATATCACAATTAACAGGATTTACTGGCATAGTAGAGCACTGTAAAACAGAAGTGTAAAATATTTTTGATTGGCTGATCAGACATGAAAGTTGTTCAAAACCTGTGAAATGCTGAAGCAGCGATGCCATGTGCTGTAGTTTTTGGGGTTGTGACCTGCCTTTGAAATGTAAATAGTAAAAAGTAGTATATAAATATGCATCATAAATGTGTATGTTGATATTTTATCCTGTAAAATAGCTTCGGAATATCTTCTTCTTTAATTAAAATATATCAAAATATTTTGAGAAAGTTGATAGTTATGAATACAGTGGACATACACAGCAAAAAGGGGTTGGAATACATATATTTTCCAATTTTGTTTAAAAAAAAAAAGGGGGAGGTTTCCTTTCATTTATAAGTACTTACACTACTACTGGAATTTCTTTCTTTAGTCACTAAGAATGAGGAGTGAATTCATATCTACACTCACTAAATGTTAATCATACGTATTTATAAATAAGAAACATGATTACATGAAATGGGGTATGAGTCTGTATAATTTGTGACATTTTTCTGTGTTACAAAGTAATTTTGGCAGGAACTGTAAATATGCCAAAATCAAATGTCTTCTTTGCAAACAAACTTAATGTTTTTCACAATTCCTTAGGAAGTCTTTCAAAAATCTATTATTGAATATTTCAGATAAGTCTTAATTATATTGTGGTGGTTTTGTTTGAAGTATAATATTTTAGTATAATACTGTTTAACATTCCTGTATGTTCTTTTGTTCTAGTTCATTTCCTGTACTTGCTATTAGCAGAGAGATTTGTGGGATAAAGTTTTCTCTTGTCTGTCTTCTCCGTAGAAAACCATACTTCAGCATTAGCTTTACAGTTTTTATTTGGTTTGGGGTGAGAGAGAGAGAGGGGGTTTTTGTAAATCAGATTGGTTTAGTAGTAATGAGTTACTGTCAGTATAATCGTAAAACCAAAATTGAAAAAGGCAGCAAAATATATTGTGAGCATTGCACCTTGAGGCTCCTGTTGACTACAAATTAATTTCACATTTTTATATTAAAGTGTATTTATAGTGTACCAAGATATACTTGTATTAATGTAATATTTTCATAATAGCTTAGCATATCAAAGGATGAGTTGGGAAGCCCTGAAGAAGTCGATCAACGGTCTTGTCAATAAGGTGAACGTTTCTAATATAGAAAATATCATCCATGAACTTCTTCAAGAAAATATTGTCAGAGGAAGGTAAGTGTCAAATGATTGTTTCATAATAAATAAATCTTTAGTTTTTCTATTTATAATATGTAAAGAATAGTAACGCTAAGACAAACTAATAATAGTCAGGTTTTTAAATAGCTCTGAAACTCTTCTATGCTATAAAAAGAAGAACCTGCATGGAAAATAAGAATGGTTTGTTTGCAGAGAAAACACATTTGCTGCTGGTAGGTTGGAAAAAACAGAGTAAGAAGTTACCCACTCTGTGCCTAAGTGGTTTTCATTTTAGGAATACTTTTTTTTTATCCCTAATTATAGGTATATCAGTGGAGAAAATCACTTTTAAAAAAAAATCCGCATCTAGTAGTGAGCTTGTGATCACTGCTGTCTGATGTGTATGTGCTGTGCCATAATTATCCTTGCCTTTGTAACATGTGGAATAGACTACTGCAGTGTGTTCCCAAGCCGTATGGAAACTATAGCTGATATGTAATGTGTTGCTTGTGGTGTGGTTGGTAGCATATTATACCAGTTTTTCAAAGACCAGATTTGTTCCTAGTTTTCAGGTATTGTTCAATAGGTTGATCTATGAAGCTATTTATAGTTTGGATTTTACTTATGAGAATATTCCTACCTCTGAGGTCATCTGGAGTGTTTTTGCTAACCCTCTCCAAATTTAAATAAAGGAGGGCCCTTGATCTCCCAATATCAAATTCTGCTGACTTTCCAGGGACCTTGCAACAGCCAACTCTTCTTTCTGTCTTTTGCCTGCTAATGGTCATATATTTATATTTGTACAGAGGTTTTAAATAGCTTTTAACACTTTTATTTTATTCAACAGGTTATTGGTATTTTGTACAGCATCAAAAGTCTTTCATGGTTAAATGGTTTTAAAAACTGAAAAACTGAGTTAAAATCTTGAAAGCAATTCTGAAAGGTCAGTTTGTAGGTAATATCTTAGCTGACCCTTTATACCTCACATAATATAGTATCTGCTTTTCTTGGTTTAAATAGTTGGACATAATATAAAAAAGGGAAAACCACACTGAATAGTTGGGAGCAGGTATAGTTACAGAATCAAAAGAAGCAAGCACAGATATGGTAGGAGGATAGTTTGGAAGGATGATGAAATTCTTTGCTCAGTGAGTTTTTAGAGGAATCTAATAAAAATTGGTGAGGATTAAAAGGGGATTTAGTCCAAGACTAAAAATGTTGCTGCAGACACACAACGTGGCGGTAGTACAGTTGAGAAGAAATATTCAGCATTGTTACTTTCCCAACTTCGATTAATTCTTCCAAGCAGAACAAGGAAATCTAAATTATTATTATGATACTTCTGATTACACACACTGTAGCAGTAACATCCTCTGAGGCCAGAAGGGCAGACTTCTGGGGATCTGAGTTTTATACTGTTAAATGATAGTGGCGTACTGTTATTAGAGAATTTTAGGGAATAGGATGGGAGAACCTATTGAGTAGGAATGATTTCATCTCAAGCATTAGAACAGATCTTCAAATTCATTTCTCATCCCTGATCACGAGGCATTTCCCATGCATCTGGAAGACCACAGCCTAAAAGTAGCAGACCTAATGGGAAAAAATGCCTTAGTCTACGGCTGCTTGACTGAGATTCCCAAGCAGCATAGGCTCCACATGCTGTGTCTTCACTGCTTCTGCTTAGAAGTTGAAGGTTGTTTCATATCATCAGGACAGCAGGCATGACCTTCCCAGTAAAACAGGATTGAGTAAAAGTAGAGTGTTATATGAAAACAAAAGATCTAGCATGTATGACATCTGCACTTTGCAAAAGTTAATTTAGATAAGGTGCTGATTTTGGGTTGGTTACAGTGCAGGAAGCAAAAATCACATCCTGTCTATCAATAGTACTTCTATGGCCCCAATCATCTGAGTGTCTCATAATCTTTAATGCATTTATCTTTACAATACCACTGTGAGGTAGGGAAGTACTGTTATTCCCATGGGCACAGAAAGGCTAAGTGACTTGGGCAAGGCCAAATAAGAAGTCTGTGGCAGAGCAGGGATTTGAACTCCAATCTTCCAAATCCTAGAGTAGTGCTGTAATTGCTGAACCATCTTTCCTCTCTGTTCTAAATGTCCATTTTTCTCTGATATATAGACAGTGCAGAATATCTCTGACCTAACAGCTGGTGTTAGATGGCTCATGTCCTTTTTTCTTTTTCCCCCTCCCCTTCAGTTCCCTCAGTTTATACCTCTGTGTTTTGTCTAGCAAGATAAATCCTCAAAAACATTTTGAGAAAGGAGAAAAATGACGTTAATCTCAGTTTTATAGTATTAATCTCATGCAGTAGTTATTGCAGATTGGTATAAACAATAGATATTAAACTACAGTCAGCAGTCTTAAAATTAATAAAGATATGTTGATATCAGAACAGCTAATCCAGAAAAATAGAGATGCCCTCTTTGTTTTTAATGTGAGAAGTAAAAAAACCTTTTGGTCTTCTACTAAAGTTGGCAAGAAAGAGAAGCAGAAAAACCAAGAGCAACACATTCTGCCTTGAACAAAGGCAATTATGTCTAGAACGAATAATGTTAAAAATACCTGGAAATACATATTTTTGTTGTTGCTCTAGGCAGACTATAACACCTGCTATAATGTAAATGTTACAGTTATGGTACTGTTAGGGCCGGGGTGGGGAACCTACGGCCCACGGGCAGGATTTGGCCTGCTGCCTAATTTCATCCAGCCCGCAGCAAGTCTCAGTGCTGCAGGCCGGAAGCCCTGAGTGCCGTTTTTTCCTCCCTGCGCGGGGCTAGAGCCGCGAGCCATGGCTCGCCCTGTTGTGGGGGGAAGCTAGTTGCTAGGCCATTAAAAGTCCGGTCGGCTCCGGACAGCTCCTGGAAGCCTCTGGGATGTCCCTGCTGCCCGTACATGCAGGTGCAATCAGGGAAGCTAAGTGCAGTGCCTGCGGGCGCAGGCAGTGCGCACTGCAGTGCCGCCTGGCCACGCCTCCACCTGGGGGCCGGATCCGGCCGCTTCCAGAAGTAGCGTGAAGTCAGGGCAGGCGGGGAGCCTGCCTTAGCCCCGTTGTGCTGCCAACCAGGAGTCACTTGAGGTAAGTGCTGCCCGGCCGGAGCCCACAGCCTGAACCACTTGCCCCCCTCAGGTCAGAACCCTCTCCAAGACCCTGCACCGCTTCCCACACCCTAACCCCCTGTCCTAGCCCTGAGCCTACTCCTGCACTCCAAACCCCTTGGCCCCAGCCCAGAGCCCCCTCCTGCTCCGTAAACCACTCATCCCCAACCTCACCCCAGAGCTCACACCCTCAGCCAGGGTCCTCACCACTTCCTGCACTCCAGAGCCCCCTCCCACACCCTGAACTCCTCATTTCTGGCCCACCCTGGAGCCTAGGGGAAGCCCTCAGTCTACACACACACACACACACCCATGGGGCTGGAGCCACAATCGCCAGCTCACCCCGCTGCAGGGGGGAAGCTCCGAGCCTCCATGCCACACCCCAGGGGGCTGTGTGCAGCCCGTGACTGATTTTTTCTGTGGGTCAGTGGCCCCTATAGAAAAAAAGTTCCCCACCCCGTGTTAGGGTATATCTACACAGGGATAAAATACCCGCAGCTGGGCTGGGTCAGCTAACCTGGGTTCACGGGGCTGAAAATTTGCTGTATAGATGTTCGGGCTCTGGGACCCTGCAAGGTTGGAAGGTCCCAGAGCTCAGGCTCCAACCTGAGTCCGAATGTCTGCAAAGTGGTTTTTTAGTCCTAAAGCCCAAATCAGCTGACCTGAGCCAGCCATGCCATGCTGTGGGGCTTGCATCCCCGTGTAGATGTACCATTAGAGGACAGGGATGTATTGGGTATGCTAATTTTTTTTTTTAATCTGAAGAGGAGAGGGGGGAGCCAACTGTTGCAGAGAATCTAAAAACAAGAAATAACTGTCTAGCTCCCAGGCATCATTTCTAGCAGGAGGTGACAGTAAAGTCTCTGACAGCCTATTGTAGAACAGTTTTTATTGTAGCACTTTATGAATTTTATATCTGAAAAACTGTATTTTTTTCTTACAGGCAGTGATTATTTTTAAAATATGGGTTACATAACTGTTACTAGAATAGTTGTCTAGTCTCTGGGAGTTCTTTGTATGCTTCTGATAAAGCTTTTTTATCTAGTTTTATTAAGTTGCAGGCACAAATTTTAGATATAAAAACGGCACCATTTGGCTTTATCTCATAATTAAATTGTAACTCCTAAATTGGCCAAAAAAAACCCCACAAGTTTTTAAAGGTGAATGCAAAATTGGAAAGACAATTTTTTTTTATTCAGCTGTTAAAATAGAGTCTTGATAGTTATCTTTATATCTATTTAAGATGGTCCCAGAAGAAGCATAAGACTAATCTTTATGCCAAGTGAACTCTTGCACTCATGGAGAGTTCTGTTGAAAGGCAAGCAGTCAGAGCTCAGTTGAGTGGAGAGCTCCATGTGGGTACATAGATCAGATTTCAAGATCCAGGTCTTGGAGGGCAAATCAGTTTTCTGTGTTACATTTGTAATAATATAGGTAAAGGCATTTTTTACATTATTTTTAGGTTCCATGTCCCCCACACTACAGAGAATGAGTAAATATTAATAATTCTTTTGTTTCTGTGTTACTTAGGCTAGCCAGGAGAATAGAATGCACAGTCTTCTGCTAGGTTTCAGAGTAACAGCCGTGTTAGTCTGTATTCGCAAAAAGAAAAGGAGTACTTGTGGCACCTTAGAGACTAACCAATTTATTTGAGCGTGAGCTTTCGTGAGCTACAGCTCACTTCATCGGATGCATACCGTGGAAACTGCAGAAGACATTATGTACACACAGAGACCATGAAACAATACCTCCTCCCACCCCACTGTCCTGCTGGTAATAGCTTATCTAAAGTGATCATCAAGTTGGGCCATGTCAAGGTTCCTCCCCCACTCTGAACTCTAGGGTACAGATGTGGGGACCTGCATGAAAAACCTCCTAAGCTTATCTTTACCAGCTTAGGTCAAAACTTCCCCAAGGTACAAAATATTCCACCCTTTGTCCTTGGATTGGCCGCTATCAGCACCAAACTAATACTGGCTACTGGGGAAGAGCTGTTTGGACACGTCTTTTCCCCCAAAATACTTCCCAAAACCTTGCACCCCACTTCCTGGACAAGGTTTGGTAAAAAGCCTCACCAATTTGCCTAGGTAACTACAGACCCAGACCCTTGGATCTTAAGAACAATGAACAATCCTCCCAACACTTGCACCCCCCCCTTTCCTGGGAAATGTTGGATAAAAAGCCTCACCAATTTGCATAGGTGACCACAGACCCAAACGCTTGGATTTGAGAACAATGAAAAAGCATTCAGTTTTCTTACAAGAAGACTTTTAATAAAAATAGAAGTAAATAGAAATAAAGAAATCCCCCCTGTAAAATCAGGATGGTAGATACCTTACAGGGTAATTAGATTCAAAAACATAGAGAACCCCTCTAGGCAAAACCTTAAGTTACAAAAAAGATACACAGACAGAAATAGTTATTCTATTCAGCACAGTTCTTTTCTCAGCCATTTAAAGAAATCATAATCTAACACATACCTAGCTAGATTACTTACTAAAAGTTCTAAGACTCCATTCCCGGTCTATCCCCGGCAAAGACAGAATATAGACACCCCACAGAAATGCTGGAAATGGCCCAACTTGATGATCGCTTTAGATAAGCTATTACCAGCAGGACAGTGGGGTGGGAGGAGGTATTGTTTCATGGTCTCTGTGTGTATATAATGTCTTCTGCAGTTTCCACGGTATGCATCCGATGAAGTGAGCTGTAGCTCACGAAAGCTCATGCTCAAATAAACTGGTTAGTCTCTAAGGTGCCACAAGTACTCCTAGTCTTCTGCTACTCCATTAATTTTCTGGAACTAGAACTGTGTGGGAACCAGAATTTCAGTTTCATGCAAAAAATCTTCAGTTCTGAAATTTTTCATTCTGAACTAGAACAAAAACATAATTTCTGAAGTTTCCTGCAGAATGAAATTTGTGAAAAAAATTTTGTTTGGGCTCTGCCAACATGTTTTTTTCTATTTCAATTTTAAATTTTATATTCTAAAATAAATTTCTACACAGTCATTTTAAAACTAAACATGTACATGTTCCATTCCAATAGGATCATTTCAGATTTTTTTGGAGACAATATTGTTAAAATCAGCATATTCCCTCCCCCATAACATTTTAATTTTGGTGAATTGACATTTTCCAGCATAAAAAATCGGATAATTTTCAGACAGCTCTACCTGGAAGGAGATGTTGGGGGTTGGACTAGATGACCGCCTGAGGTCCCTTCCAACCCTGATATTCTAGGATTCTAAGTTAAAATGAAAATGTGGTGCATTGAGCCCAGTTTTATATAATTATTTAAATTTGGTAATATGTCCACTAACTGGCAGATTACAGTTTGAGTGTATACTTCAATTTAGGTTGAATCATCTACTCCTGATCTTTGGGGGTTTATGATTAGACCAATTCACAGGATAAAAGTCTCTCTCTAATATCCTGAGACCAGCATGGCTCCAACAAAACTGCAAATTTAGGATAAAAGTTGACATGCAGAATTCTAGCCTGAAAATAAATGTTTCAGGTCTGATATTGCAGTCTTTGGACACACAGATTCTATTGTACTCACCATATGTCCTGTGAGACAAGTTAACTCTTTTATTACAAAAAGAAAAGGAGTACTTGTGGCAACTTAGAGACTCACCAATTTATTTGAGCATGAGCTTTCGTGAGCTACAGCTCACTTCATCGGATGCATACCGTGGAAACTGCAGAAGACATTATATACACACAGAGACCATGAAACAATACCCCCTCCCACCCCACTGTCCTGCTGGTAATAGCTTATCTAAAGTGATCATCAAGTTGGGCCATTTCCAGCACAAATCCAGGTTTTCTCACCCTCCCCCCCTCCCCCCAAACTCACTCTCCTGCTGGTAATAGCCCATCCAAAGTGACCACTCTCTTCACAATGTGTATGATAATCAAGGTGGGCCATTTCCAGCACAAATCCAGGTTTTCTCACCCCCCCACCCCCACACACACACAAACTCACTCTCCTGCTGGTAATAGCTTATCTAAAGTGATCATTACGTTGGGCCATTTCCAGCATAAATCCAGGTTTTCTCACCCCCCCACCCCCATACACACACAAACTCTCTCTCCTGCTGGTAATAGCTCATCCAAAGTGACCACTCTCCCTACAATGTGCATGGTAATCAAGGTGGGTCATTTCCAGCACAGATCCAGGCTTTCTCCCCCCGCCCCCCGGGAACACACACACACACACACACACACACACACACACACACAAACTCACTCTCCTGCTGGCAATAGCTCATCCAAACTGACCACTCTCCAAGTTTAAATCCAAGTTTAACCAGAAAGTCGGGGGGGGTGGGGTAGGAAAAAGCAAGCGGAAATAGGCTACCTTGCATAATGACTTAGCCACTCCCAGTCTCTATTTAAGCCTAAATTAATAGTATCCATTTTGCAAATGAATTCCAATTCAGCAGTTTCTCGCTGGAGTCTGGATTTGAAGTTTTTTTGTTGTAAGATAGTGACCTTCATGTCGGTGATTGCGTGACCAGAGAGATTGAAGTGTTCTCCGACTGGTTTATGAATGTTATAATTCTTGACATCTGGTTTGTGTCCATTTATTCTTTTACATAGAGACTGTCCAGTTTGACCAATGTAAATGGCAGAGGGGCATTGCTGGCACATGATGGCATATATCACATTGGTGGATGTGCAGGTGAACGAGCCTCTGATAGTGTGGCTGATGTTATTCGGCCCTGTGATGGTGTCCCCTGAATAGATATGTGGGCACAGTTGGCAACGGGCTTTGTTGCAAGGATAGGTTCCTGGGCTGGTGGTTCTGTTGTGTGGTATGTGGTTGTTAGTGAGTATTTGCTTCAGGTTGCGGGGCTGCCTGTAGGCCAGGACTGGCAACTGTGCCCACATATCTATTCAGGGGACATCATCACAGGGCCAAATAGCATCAGCCACACTATCAGAGGTGGCTGTGTGTGTATGGGGGTGGGGGGGTGAGAAAACCTGGATTTATGCTGGAAATGGCCCACCTTGATTATCATGCACATTGTAGGGAGAGTGGTCACTTTGGATAAGCTGTTACCAGCAGGAGAGTGAGTTTGTGTGTGTGGTTTTTGGAGGGGGGTGAGGGGGTGAGAGAACCTGGATTTGTGCAGGAAATGGCCCACCTTGATTATCATACACATTGTGAAGAGAGTGGTTACTTTGGATGGGCTATTACCAGCAGGAGAGTGAGTTTGGGAGGGGGGGGGTGGAGGGTGAGAAAACCTGGATTTGTGCTGGAAATGGCCCAACTTAATGATCACTTTAGATAAGCTAAAAGAAAAGGAGTACTTGTGGCACCTTAGAGACTAACCAATGTATTTGAGCATGAGCTTTCGTGAGCCACAGCTCACTTCATCAGATGTGTACCGTGGAAACTGCAGCAGACTTTATATACACACAGAGAATATGAAACAATACCTCCTCCCACCCCACTGTCCTGCTAGATAAGCTATTACCAGCAGGACAGTGGGGTGGGAGGAGGTATTGTTTCATATTCTCTGTGTGTATATAAAGTCTGCTGCAGTTTCCACGGTACACATCTGATGAAGTGAGCTGTGGCTCACGAAAGCTCATGCTCAAATAAATTGGTTAGTCTCTAAGGTGCCACAAGTACTCCTTTTCTTTTTGCGAATACAGACTAATACGGCTGTTCCTCTGAAACCTTTAGATAAGCTGTTACCAGCAGGAGAGTGAGTTTGTGTGTGTATGGGGGTGGGGAGGTCAGAACCTGGATTTGTGCTGGAAATGGCCACCTTGATTATCATGCACATTGTAGTGAGAGTGGTCACTTTTGATAAGCTATTACCAGCAGGAGAGTGAGTTTGTGTGTGTGGTTTTTTGGAGGGGGGTGAGGGAGTGAGAGAACCTGGATTTGTGCTGGAAATGACCCACCTTGATTATCATACACATTGTGAAGAGAGTGGTCACTTTGGATGGGCTATTACCAGCAGGAGAGTGAGTTTTGGGGGGGGGGGGGGGGCGGACGGAGGGTGAGAAAACCTGGATTTGTGCTGGAAATGGCCCAACTTGATGATCACTTTAGATAAGCTATTACCAGCAGGACAGTGGGGTGGGAGGGGGTATTGTTTCATGATCTCTGTGTGTATATAAAATCTGCTGCAGTTTCCACGGTATGCATCCGATGAAGTGAGCTGTAGCTCACGAAAGCTCATGCTCAAATAAATTGGTTAGTCTCTAACGTGCCACAAGTACTCCTTTTCTTTTTCGCAAAGACAGACTAACACAGCTGTTACTCTGAAACCTGTCTTTTATTACAGTCCAGCATATCTGAATCGTGATAGTTTTTATGTAATGTGTTCAGATGAGTAGCATGTACTAATAATATTATGCTGCATTTGGTAAATGCGTTTGATGTGCTTGCAATACCATAATTTAGTGAAGTGGCAAGGGATGGTGCCTTAATCTTTTAGATTCGTGTCAGAACCTTAACGTAGCCATTTAATGATTTGGGTGAAGTTGGAGTCCCTGAAAATGAGGAACTAATAGAATTAGGTAGTGGTAGGTATTTTGTTAGCTTCCTCATAGCTTTGCCAGTGCACTTAAATCCTGACATGCAACAATACCCCAATTAAAGTGTTGGGTTTCTTTTGATCTGAGTCTGCCAATTATGCTGAACTGGGCCAAGTTAACAGTAGCAGTCTTTAGTGAGTGGGAAAGTAGTTAAAATAACCACTTGATTATCTCCTCCCTGTCTCACTGTTTACATTCTCAGAAACAATGTTTCTGTCCCCAGCTGTCAGTTCAAAGCATAATTACCGTGTTTAAAAGTTTGCTGGTGCATGTGGGGAAAATTTTATAGCATTACCATTTGAAGACTGTTCTGGTCTTGCTGAACATCCGATTTTCTTTATTAGTCTTACACTGGGTTTGGGGTTTGTTTTTGTTTTTCGGGGGTTGGTGACATTGCATAGAAACAAGATTTCTATTCCTGAGACGTTCTTTTGCTTTTGAGTATACTCATTATTAAAAATGTCATAATTCTCTGTTTTCATAATTAACTGCAGTGGAGATGGCTATTCTGTCACAAATAAATATTATTTATTCAGTTGAGAAGTAAGGAACAAGGTCAGATGAACTCTTAAGCCACAAAGAAGCTGCTTTCACACACACTTATTTACTGTAATTAAAAAAAGGTAGCAGCAGAATTACTTTTATAAGGTGTTAGTGGCCTTTTGAATAACAACAATTACAAAATGTAGTTATGAAAAGAAACAATTTATGGTAAGATAAAAAGTAATGATTAAATAATTCTCATCTAATTTTATTTACATTTTCTGCTCTCATATTTTTTCAATTACATTATATACCTATCACATGCTTTCAGATCATATTGTTAGCTAGAGTTTGTATTTGTTTGGGGTAATTTTTTTTTGTACTTTAGATTACACACACACACACATACACACGTTTTCCCAAACGGTCTTTAATCTTTCACTTTTTAATAAAAAGGTTAAAGTGAGTTTCTTGCCTCTGATTTTACTTTTTCTAAATTAAGTTGAAAAATTAAAAGGAGAGGTTTTTTTCTTCTTGAAATAGCTTTTTTCCCAGAATGTCATCACTTCCGAAAGGATTTCACCTTTAATCTTCATTTTCTTTTTTTGTTTTTGTTTTTTTTAAAAATGACCAATTGGAAGTGTAAATCATTCCTTATCTTTAGTAAAAAGTTAGTTTTTTAGTAGATAGTAGAAATAGCATTGAAATAATGGCTAGGAAATTTAGCTAGGTTTAATCTTCAATTGAGAGGTCTCAATATACAGTAACCATTGTGTTTTGTTTATTTACACTTGTCCCTTTTTAAAGTGGCCTCCCTGCAAGTGAATGGCTTTTGTAACTTAGGGCTAAGTTAAGAGGCAGCTAGAGATTCAGAAAGAGAGATCTAGAAAGATTAATTTTTTTCAAAGACAAACCTATTCTAGTTCTCAGATCATACAATTAATCGCTGATTTAAAAATCTTATTTAAGTAAATTGTAATCCTGTTGTTAACATTAATATGATTTAGAATTGGTACTCCAAACATAATCCGAGGTTTTAGTATGAAAATAACCACTGTTTGGAACTACCTTTTAACTATCTGGAACACAGAATATGCTTCTGTTACAATGTAGATGGTGAATGACATCATTTCATATTTTCATGATTGGCACTTATACTTGTGTGTGTGTGTACTCTTACTTACAGGGGATTGCTGTCTAGATCAATTTTGCAAGCACAAAGTGCCTCTCCAATCTTTACACACGTTTATGCAGCAGTCGTAGCAATTATCAATTCAAAGTTTCCAAATATTGGAGAACTGATTCTCAAGAGGCTAATTCTAAATTTTCGCAAAGGATATCGCAGAAATGATAAGGTATGTAAGAAAAGCTTATGTAAGAACTTACAGTGCCACACTGTAACCAGTGATCCCACTAGTGTGTTATCCTATTACCGAGTGATCAATAATGTATGTTTCAAAGGAATGTGTGTGACTAACCAGAACCTGGCAAAATGCACTATATTCATTCTAGAAGTAGTGGTAGTATATTATGGTGGTCTTTTTATTAAACTGACCACATCTTATGCCCTGCAGCTTGAAGATCGAAACTCTTTTTAACTTCAGTTAATGCAACAACAATGGCTTTTATTCTATAGGGTACAATCCTTTTAATAATCTTAAAAGAAATGCTTCGGTATCCTGCAGCAGTGCTTTAATAGATTCATAGACTGCAAGGCTAGAAGGGAGAATTGTGATCATCTAGTCTGACCTCCTGTATCGCACAAGCCATAGGACTTCCCGGTTAATTTTAAATTGTCATTTACGTAAATACACAGTTTGTGAGATCTGTTTTTAAGTTGAGAGCTCTTTCAATGTGTGAAGAAATTGACATATATTTAACTGTTCTTTATTCATTTTTCAGCAACTTTGTCTGACAGCTTCAAAGTTCGTTGCACATCTAATCAATCAGAATGTGGTACGTTATTTTGTATTTGATACTACAGGTTACACTTACAGCAATCTTTGAACAGTAAGATGCTTAATTTATTACTTTTTGATAAAGAAGCAGTTCCTTTTTTAAAGAAGTAAGACCACAAACAAATAATAATATTTGCTTAGGGAGAGCAGGGATCTCTTAGGCCCTAGCTCTGCACTTAAGACTACGTGAGCAGATCCTGGTGCCCACAAAGAGCCCCAGTGCTTGCAGTGGAGCTTCTATACAGGCAGAAGAATCTGTCCACGGAAAGACAGTTGCAGGATCATGGCCTAAAGTAGTCAGCACCTAAACAATGCAAAAAGAACAGGAGTACTTGTGGCACCTTAGAGACTAACACGGCTGTTACTCTGAAACCTAAACAATGCAGGGCTTTATAGATCAATATCAACCTCTTTAATTGCACCTAAAAACAAATTGGTTTCCAGCAGTTGTTTCCTTTTCTCCCTTCTAAATAAGCTTTAGCAGTAAATGTAAAGGAGAGGAGCATGAAAGGAAGGTGCCAAACTTTATTTCTCGAAATGATATTTGATGTTAGTGTTCCTTCAAAATGTGTTCCATTCCCTTCATGATGGCAAAGATTTTCTTGCATTGCTTGACTGAATGAGGACAGCCATATTTGAGTAGTAGAATGATGTCCAGTACAAAGAAGGTGCAAATATAAGAATCAGAACCTTTATTTGAAATGCTGACTTTGGTTTATGTGGAAGTGGCAATATAACTTCCCACACTGAAACAAGATATAGCAGTCACAAAAAGCACAGTTCTCGGTCAACTAGTATTTTATAACAATAGTGCAATAAAATGGATTGTTATTTTGGAAGTCAGACATTCTTGCTTTTATAAAACCCTTTTCTGTTTTTCTCCCTGAAGGCTCATGAGGTTTTATGTTTGGAGATGCTCACGTTGCTTCTTGAAAGACCAACAGATGACAGTATTGAAGTAGCAATTGGATTTCTAAAGGAATGTGGACTCAAATTAACAGAAGTATCTCCTAGAGGTATTAATGGTGAGTATAATTAGTTGGTACAATTATCTTTAAATCTGTAGTCTTTTTTTATTAGTATCTGATCACTTCAAATTAGAATTAGTTTTTCTCTTTAATCTAAAGCAATCTTTGACCGCCTTCGCCACGTTCTTCACGAATCTAAAATTGACATGCGCGTTCAGTACATGATAGAAGTTATGTTTGCTGTACGTAAGGATGGATTCAAGGATCACCCAATCATTCCAGAGGGACTAGACCTAGTAGAAGAAGAGGATCAGTTTACTCATATGTTACCTTTAGAAGATGATTATAACCCAGAAGATGTTCTTAGTAAGTGAGAAGTAAAAATTTAACTTCAAACAATTTCATTCTCTATGAAAACAAATTAAAATGAAACATGCAATAATTTTGTTCTTTTTCTTAGTTTAAATAAGATTTTATTTTATTTTAAAGATGTTTTCAAGATGGATCCTGACTTCATGGAAAATGAAGAGAAGTACAAAACCCTTAAGAAGGGTATGTAAACCAGATTCATTTAAGCACTCAAGTGGAGTATAAAACTATGAAGCATATTATAGCATTCTAGCAAGTTTATAGGTCGTGTTTTGTAGGGGGTAGTGGGGAAAAAAAAATTGCCAACAATATTTATTGTTGAGGTAAAAGCTGGTTTTAATTTTAGCTGAATTTTTCTTATTTAAATGATGATGTAAACTGCACATATGCACAATGAGACACACACCACCTTTTTTATTACAATGGACCATAAATATTGTCAGTTACTTACATCCTTGTCGTAGTTACACAATTCTTAATCTGTCATTTGTGTCCCAAAGATTCGTATAGTAATAGTTTAATACACACTTAATAAAGATTTTTCTACTGTGTGTTCTTTGGCAACGCTTCTGTGTTTCTAAATAACAACCCTGCTTTCAAATATGAAATCTATTATTTTAAAAGTAATATTGGTTTTATAAAGTAAATGTAAGACAGCTTTTTCTCCACAAGAACAGGGATCTCCTGAGAGCACTGAGTACATTGCTTTTCCTCCTGAGCCTTTGTCACAATGATTTTTCCTCTGACCAAGAGTTGAGTTTCAACACAGAGCCCTCCATTGCTTGCCTATGTCAAACCAGTGAAAGGAATTTTTAAAATAGGTTTTTGGAAAAGTACCAACCAGTTTCCCTCTCCACCAGTTTTTCATTCTTGTATGCCTGAATTGAGTTTGGCATCCCTGTTTTGGGGGGGATCCTTTTATTTGTCTATCTGCCATATATTTTAATATACCTGTCACTACGGTATCAAGGCCCTCTGGAGTCCCATTTTTCTAAGTCTTGTGTCAGATTGACTTTCCTTCTGTTGAAGCTCGGTTGCAGCATGTCTTCATGCTCCAGCTTTGTCAGGCTCTCCCTCCCTTAGGACTAGACAGATCCCGAGGTATTTGGGGCCACATCTCTGTGTCACTAGGCAAACCGTCCACCCCAGGAATATTTACTTTGGAATTTTGCTTCTAGAAATTCTTGATGAAGGTGATAGTGACTCAGAAACAGATCAAGATGCTGGAAGCAGTGAAGAGGATGAAGAAGAGGATGAAGAGGATGAAGAAGGTAGGAGTATGATTATAGACATTTACTATTGATCTTTTTTATAGTAGATCAAGAAAAGGAAATCTCAGAATGTAACTTGCTATATGCTATCTGAAGCAATTGAGATTTAAAGTGTGCAGTCAACAAAAATCACATTTCTATTTAAAATTTGTTTTTACTGTTACAAGATTAAATATGCTTATTTTTCTTTTTTCAATTTGTTTACTTTGTCTTTGACAGTACTTTGTGCATATTAAGTTTCATTTTTGTTGATGGTGCATGTCCTCCCACGGGCTCTGCAAGAGGGTGTTTACCAATTATAGCAACAGCAAAGCTAAAACTGAAGAGGTGGGAGGAAGTGGGCAGGGGCCCATAGAAAGAGAAACGGGAGTAGGGAGGAATTTGTGGCTTTGTATGTTTGATTGTGTCAGTTGCACTCCAGAAAGATCCCTGTAAATATAAACCAGGGAGTAGAAAAATTGTAATTTTTCTGAAGGAATTTTTAAGAACAGTTGAGGACATGCTATTTGTGCTCTGTCTGAATGTCTTAAGGTCAATTTCAAAATTCAAGTTTGCAATTACCTTTCAACTGATGGTTTTTTAAAAAGGGAGTTTCAAGACAGGATAATTTATTGTACAGGCCATTGTTACAAGTTATTTACTCCAAATAAACAATCGTATTGGCGTCTGTGCATTTTGTAGAACGTCTTATGTAATTACTGAGAAAGATATGATGGATGAGAATAAGTATAGATGTTTACTTCATAGGTCTGCAAAATGTAGAAGGAAAGCTCTACTCTGTAGAGCGGTGGGAATCATTTCTTCACCAGCTTGTTACAGTATTGTACAAAAAAAACCAAAAACACAAATTTACTTAGATAGCAGGCTGAAGAAAAAGATGGTAATTCACAGAAGCCTGTTGTCACTTCTGTTGCATATTTGAAAACTCCCATATGAAATAGGATATTAATTTCCTTCAGAGCAGCTGTTTAGCTATTTTAGTCCTTTTTAATTCTGTTCCAGTGCATGACATCAAATATCCTTTGGTGGGCCACGGTGGGCCTGATCCAGCTACCATTGATGTGAATGGAAAGGTTCCTGTTTATGTTAATGGGAACTGAGTCTGGATCTAAATACACACAATTGTGTAAGTCAGGGGTGGGCAAACTATGGCCCGGGGGCCACATCCGGCCCTCCAGGCTTTTTAATCTGGCCCTCAAGTTCCTGCCGGAAAGTGGGGTCCGGGGCTTGCCCTGCTCCAGCCGGGGAGCGGGGTCGGGGTCTTGCCCCACTCTACACGGCTCCCAGAAGCAGCAGCATGTTCCCCCTCCCAACTCCTATATGTGGGGGCAGCCAGGGGGCTCCGCACACTGCCTCCGCAACTCCCATTTGCTGGGAACCACAGCCAATGGGAGTTGCAGGGGCAGCGCCTGCAGATAGGGCAGCATACAGTGACGCCTGGCCACACCTCTGCGGGGGGGAGGGGGGCAGGCGGGGGATGCCACTGTTTCTGGGAGTTGCTTGAGTTAAGCACCGCCCGGAGCCTGCCCCCCTGTATCCCTCTCATGCCCGTGTCCCAGCCCTGATCCCCCTTCTGCCCTCCGGACCCCTTATCCCCAGCCGGAGCCTCCCCAACCCCCAATTTCATAAGCATTCATGGCCTGCCATATAATTTCCATACCCAGATGTGGTCCTTGGGCCAAAAAGTTTGCCCATCCCTGGTGTAAGTAATTGCCTTTATTAAGTTTGGTATTAAACATTTTGGTTTAATTTTGTAGTCCTTGTTCAAGTTCTGGATGGCTAAACATCAGCCAGCCAGCACATGAAAAGAAAATGTTCACTCAGTTAGTCCCAGATCATAAACAGGTGTCTGTATTTTGCACAGGAATATGGTTCTGCCCTTTGCAAAATCAGGACCTTAATACATGTATCATTGAAAATTGTGAATAACTTGTGAATTTGATTTTTTTTTTTTAAGTTGTAGTCTCACATCATGCAAGTACCAGTGTTTTTCGTAAACTTTACAGCACCTACTAAATGCTCCTAAATGTATTTATACACAATATTACGTAATAGACTGAAGACTTACTGAAGATGCATACATCTCTACTGTCTTAGAATGTATGTCTCTGTTTCAATTTCTAAATATCCAATTTTTTCTCTTCAAGGACAAAAAGTGACTATCCATGACCAAACAGAAATTAACCTGGTCTCCTTTCGTCGTACAATTTATCTTGCTATTCAGTCAAGGTAAAACGTATATAATTTATACTGAAAAAAGTGTGTGGTCCTTTAGAAATTAGTGCATTTGTACTGAATCTGTTGAATATGGGGTTGTTAATAGCTTTATCATTATCTTACAGTCTTATAAACAAATTGAACAGATGTTTTAGATGAACCATTGGTCTGACCCAGAATGGCCATTCTTAAGTTCTTAATTTAGAAACGATTTAGTACATTACATTTCTAAACTTCCTTTTTGGGTGAAGACTTTTAAAATGCTACACTAGATCATGCTTCTGTTTTATGGAGCACTGGTTTAGTCAGGACAGATTGGGGGTACGGGGAAACAGTACTTTTCCAGACTGCCCACAAAATAAGCTTCACCCGTGTGAATCTCCAGTCTTACAGCAAATTGTGTAAATATGCAAAATATAATAGTGTATGTTACTTGGCTCCCTTTCGTTGTTTCTTGAATACTCCATGAGCTCTGTTAGGCTCCTTGAGCTTGGCTTTTTCATGAGGGTTAAAAATAGCTGGTAGTATCTGCCAAATGCTAGCCTCTTGTGGTACCAAAATGAGTCATTGCTCACAGTAAATTGTATAGATGTGTGATCCTCTCTCGCCTTTCCTACATGAGGAATGAAATAGTAAACAGTAATTTATTACTGGGCAGCTTACGGAGATGAATGGAGGCAGTTCATACCTCTCAGAACTATTGTTCCAAAGTCTCCTCAGGCCTTGTCTACGATGCACAGTTTTATTGACAAAAGTGATGGCATATATCACATATATCATTTATTCTTTTACGTAGAGACTGTCCAGTTTGGCCAATGTACATGGCAGAGGGACATTGCTAACACATGATGGCATATATCATTCACCCTCACATCTACCAATGTGATATATGCCATCATGTGCCAGCAATGCCTCTCTGCCATGTACATTGGCCAAATCAGACAGTCTCTGCGTAAAAGAATAAATGGACACAAATCAGAGGTCAAGAATTATAACATTCAAAAACCAGTCAGAGAGCACTTCAGTCTCCCTGGTCACTCGATTACAGACCTAAAAGTCGCAATATTACATCAAAAAAACTTCAAAACCAGACTCCCAACAAGAGACTGCTGAATTGGAATTAATTTGCAAACTGGACACCATTAAATTAGGCTTGACTAAAGACTGGGAGTGGTGGGTCATTACACAAAGTAAAACTATATTTCCCCATGCTTATCCCCACCCGCCACTGTTACTCACACCTTCTTGTCTACTGTTGGAAATGAGCCATCCTGATTATCACTACAAAAGGTTTTTTTCTCCTGCTGATAACAACTCACCTTAATTGATCACTCTCAGTATAGTGTGTATGGCAACACCCATTTTTTCATGTTCTCTGTGTCTATATATATCTTCCTACTGTATTTTCCACTGCATGCATCCAATGAAGTGGGTTTTAGCCCACGAAAGCTTATGCTCAAAGAAATTTGTTAGTTTCTAAGGTGCCACAAGTACTCCACGTTCTGTTTGCTTATACAGACTAACACAGCTACCACTCTGAAACCTGAGATACTAAAGATCAAGATAGCAATTTCAGAAAAGTATATGGGCATGGATACAGAGGTTACATTTTGGTATTTTACAGGAGTGAGTCAGAATGAACTTATGTATTTTTGTTACTAGACTTTGTGTATTTCCATTTAGTATGATGTAATAGCAGTGTCTCATAAAAGAGAGTCACCTTGTTTTTAGTCTGTCTGCAGATTTATTAGCTTTGGATTCACTTTCAGATATAAAATTGTTGAATAGCAGAATGCTGTTGGGAAATATTTTAGTTTAAGCTTGAGAACTTTTAAAGAAAGCTGTTGAACACAATGCTTTTGATGAGTAATTAAAGTGTGGTGAAAGGAGAATGTATTCAGTCTTCTCTAAAATGCAGATCATAGTCTTGATTTAGACAGCTTTCGCCTTATTGTTTCATTTGTCACCATACTTCAAATACTGATTTCCTCAACCACCCTTATGTTTGGAAGGAGCCGAAACTAGCATTGCTAGGGCATTTTAACAGCAACAAGTTCAATTACATCATACTTTTGTCATGCTAAAACACTTTGGTTTGTACGTTTAACATCATTGGTATCAGCATAATTCTGTATGTGTTTTTAACATAATGTGTACTCAATGGGAATACAAAACTATTTATTTTTTCTTTGCAGCTTAGACTTTGAAGAATGTGCTCATAAATTGTTGAAGATGGACTTTCCTGACAGTCAAACTGTAAGCCTTGCTTTTGATTCCCTTTCTGTTTCTTGGGGGGGGGAGTATAATTTGATCATTAACATTTTAGCAAAATTAATATTCACATGATATACACCTACAATGCAATCATGTTACTTATAAAATGGAATTAACTGCTATTACAGCTATTGTTTCTCATTTTGTAATCTTTATGATAAATACCATGACATTTGATATTTTTGGTTTTTCTTTCTCACTTAGCAGTTAGCAGCTAAGTTCCCTCTAAGCTGCTTGGCTGGGTGGCCGCCCAGCCGGCTATCAAGTGCCGCGTACTTTGGGTGTCCCTCCCCTCACTGCCACACTGCTCCTGCCCTCTGCCTTGAAGCCCCTGGCCAGCTGTTCCCGGGAGCCTCCCGCTTGCTGTGCCGGGGGGGAGATGCTGGTGTCAGGGTGTCCCCCGCCCCTGTACCCAATCTCCACATAGTGGGGTTGGGGGGTGTGACACAACAGGGTTCAGGATGGAAGGAGCTTGCTGGCAGCTGTTGCTGTGTCTCAACAAGCGGACTTCAGACTGCTGAGTACCAATCTACTTCAAGGGGCAGCGTGTGTCTCTCTCTGTCACACTCACCTTCCAAACATACTTGTGGTGGTGGTGTTACTTGATACTTCTTTAAAAGTGTGTTTTAGTTTTGTGACTGGTCTATGCATTTCATAATTTTTATTTCTCTCTTATGCTTAACTTTAATTCTTTTGAGTAGTGAGTTCGAAAATGCCTAACCTGTCCGGGCTGGAGTAATTATCTCTATGGTAGCTTTTTAAAAATATATATTATATCTAGGTTTTTTGTTTGTACTGGTGACACACATCCGCACATTACTTTGATATGGTACACATAACAAAATTCATTCCGCACATGGATGGAAAACATTAGAGGGAACACTGGTTAGCAGTTCAGACAGTTGGGTGAAATTCCTTCTTTTCAATATACATTTTTAACTATAAAGTGATGTCATTCTATTTATAAAAATGTTTGTTATGCAAGCTGTTGAAATGATGCCATTTGCCACAGATGACAAAACTACTGCTATAGAACAGCTACAACTTAGAGGCCAGAGAAATGTTTCTGTAGGAAGATTTTTTTAGTAGGTTTCTGGATAGCTGTTGATTTTATCTGTTCAGCTAGAAATTCAACGTGATAGCTTCAAAAGATGGAATTGCACCCTGTATTTTATGGGAATGCTTTAAAAAAAGGTTTTGTTGCTTTCACAGTCTTGTTTAAGCAATATGTACTATATTAAGCAATCATCTCCAAGTATGGCTGTTTTGGTGTAAGCTTGAAGAATGTCTCTTTGTCTGCAGATAGTACATCTAAAATCCATTTGACTGCTATGTGTTCTGAAAAGGAAATTGCTGTTTGTCTATGACTTAAACCAGATCCTGAAGCAGTGGGCAGGATCTAAATAGCCACGTAATTCCCAAGACAGGTATTTAGTCAGTGGTGAGATTGTCAATAATCAACAGATAAGTGAGCTCTAGCTTAGGGATCTGAATTGTGACTTTGAAGTTCAATGCATGAAAGACGAACAATCTCTTTTATTTAAAACAAAATATGATCCAGAGATGCATGAAGCTCACTTTTATCAATGCAACAATTTGTGCAGGTGAAGTCAATATGATATAAATATCTTTTGTGTGGACAAAAAGAAACAGTTGACGCCCTTTAGGAAAACTTTGATAAATATTATCATTAGAAATTATTTTTGCTATTTACTATGTTTTCTTATTAAGGTTATTTGCAGATAACTAGGAGACTAAGAGGTTATCTGATCCTGCTGTGTATTTCCCTATCTGAAGCTCAAAGTCATTTTGTAGGAAATGATTCAGCAGCAAATAAATGTGATGTTCAGCAATAGAGGATTATGATTTCCAGGGATTTCCAGAGGCATACCCAGAAAATTCTGAAGAGAAAAAAAATCCTGTTGTCAGGCAAATCCGTTTAGTTATTAAAAACAAATCCAGAAAATACAGTTTACAGTACAGTATGTGCTGTTATACCACTCTCAGTAGGTGACTTGCCCCAAGGTTCACAACCATTTCTCCAACTTCAATGCATCACCAAACAACTCCATACAACCATCAACCACCTGCAAATGGTCCAGGCACCGGCAGCACCCTCTCGTAAGAGTCTATTTACAAAAAAGCCCTACCACACTGATAAGGCCTTGCAGCCTGGCTACTAAGGATGTTGTTCAGGTGTACTAGCTGCTTGTTTAAATCACACTTGTGTATTGGGGTGTCTAAGTTAGGGTATCCAAAGCACCCATACCATCTCCTCCACATAAGGACACTGAAGACACTGTGTGTCAGGGCATCCTGACTTCCCTAACCCTCCTCCAAAATTGCCAAAGATGCAATATGTGTATGATGGTCCGGTGAGTAGAAAACTTCACTGAGCAAATGCAGGATCTAAGATTTCATCTTTTTAAAAAGCACCTGTCTAGCCTGCATTGATGTGAAGGTTATCTTATGAGTTGAAATCATCACAGCGCTGAATTCCCAAATCAGTAGGCAGCGTCAGTGCCTTTGTTCCTGCCCTGAGCTTCCACAGCCTGAGACAAAGCAAAAGCTGACGAATTTTGTCAGTTTTTGCTGTTTTTCAGACTCCTGCAGGCAACAGTAAAGCTGAAGAGATTCAGGTCAGGTTCATTCTGCCAAAGTTTGGGGAAGCTTTGAGTAATAGCAGAAGCAGGCTCGGAGACTGTTTACTGGGGAGACAACTGAAAATATGAATGTTGGGAGAAGGATATAATAGTGGCAAATGCTCCCCGTTCAGCATCCAGAAAGATGAGAAAGAGGTGAAGTAGAGAGAACCCGATATCCTCACAGTGGCCAGGAAGTTCTGAGGTGTGGGGAGGAAGACGAAAGGAGAATACCCCTTCTCCATCCCAGAAGCCAGACTTGTTGTTTGATGGGACTCCATCTTTCATTATTGGGCTCTGGCTAGTACAGTGGTTCCCAAATGTTTTACTAAGGTGACCCACCAAATGCATTTTGTCTTTTTTTATAACCCATCATATACACACACACACACACACCCCACACACACACACACTTTGCCCAAGCATCACAACCCTAACCCCAGCCTGGAGGGGTGGTGATTGGGTTTGGAGAGTGAGCCCACCCTGCACTCACCTGCAGCAGCGGTTCTTGTCCTTTGGAGCTGGACCTGGCTCCCCACTCTGGGCACTGCAACCTGGTATATGGGGTTGCAGCACCACTCATATTTGGCCAGTAGGAATGGCTGGGCTAAATCTGAATGGCGCAGTGACCTCATACAGCAGGTTGCAATGCCCGGAGTGGGAAGTCAGGTCCAGCCCTATAGGACAGGAGCTGTGGCTGCAGGGTGAATGCAGGGCAGGGCTCACTCTCATGGCCCCTTACTCCGGACCCTCCCCTCCGCACCAGACTGGGAGAAGTGTGTGTTTGGGTAGGTCAGGACCCGTTATGGGTTAATCTGGCCCTGGATGTGGTGGCCAATCTAGAATCTTCCCACGACCCATCATTTGGGAAACACTGGGCTAACGGACATTCCGGTTTGCAGCTCCCAAGCAAGACCCAGAGAGCAACACTTTGTTAGGAATCCCAAATGTTCTCCTTTTCCAGCCGCTGGAATGGAACAGAATTTGGTTTCCCTGCATATTGCTCCTGAACAGTATCACTCCCTAATTGTTTTGTTTGTTTCATTAAGCGGATAGTAGGTTTAATTTTTTAGCTATGGGATGTCTGGTAAAATTTCCAAATGCTGTAGGTATGAGTGGGGGAAGAGAGAGATTGATTAATTACCCTAAATAGTACTTGACTTTCTTTTAATGCACGTCTACACAGCAAAGAAAAACCCCATGACTCTGGGACCCTCCAACCCCACAGGGTCCTGGAGGCCGGGCTCCAGCCTGAGCCCAGAAGTCTACACAGCAGTGAAACAGGCCTGCATCCTGAGCACTGTGAGCCCAAGTCAGCTAGTATAGGCCAGCCATGGGTGTCTAGTAGCTGTGTAGACATACCCTTCGAGTTTGGTTTTAAGAGAACAAAAGTGAGACACAAAATACATGGAGAGATGGCGAGCACAATGCATGGAAAGTGAAAGAAAGATGGTGAGAGATTAAATAAGAAAAAACACACTGAAGACAAATTGGAAAAAGATCTGCCATGATCTATAATAGAAATAATATAGAAAGAGTTATGGCAAGAATTCTTTCCAAGGAAAGAAGATCTGTAATAAGTAGAGTTGGTTGAATAGTACTTGGCAAATATATTATTCAATCAATTTTACTGGTATCCGTTAAATAGCTTATTCAGTTACTACTTTTTTGTGGTTATCAACCAGCTCTATAGCTGGTCAAATACTACTCAGAAAAAATGTATTTAGATTAATACTGGGTGAATTGATTTATTTTACAGTTCAGTATGGTATACAATATAACAGTACACAGCTTGTTTATTCTTTTCACCTGTGGGGGATAGGGAGGAATGGCTTTGGAACAGTGACCTTTTCGGGGAGCCTCGTGGTACAAGTGGTATTTGCATGTTTGATTTTTGAACCAAGGCTAGTAGGCTGAGAAATCAGGCTAGTCGGTGTCAGGTAACTTTTTTTTTTTTTTTTTTTTTTTAAGTTCTGGCTATGGCCGCTTGTGAGCTCAGTAGTGAATGTTTTAGCCATTTGGACTTTACATGCATGGTAGGGAGAGATTTTGAACCTTTTCACTGAATCCTCTGGATTTTCTAGAGGTAGATAGCATTCCCTTGATAAACTTGACATTATATTTTTCTTGAAAACTACATTATTTCACAGAAAAAATAATTAAACTAAATAGTTTTCAGAGTTCCATAGTACTGAAACATCACAGAGGTGCTAAACAAGGGGTTTATCTGAATAGATGGTTGAAGGATTGGGGCCAGAATGTAGGCAGGTATTGTATAGGTTTATCATATAATTCTGCCAACATCCTTTTTTGAACTGCTAAATAACATTCTTCTCAGTTGCATTATGTAGCAGTACAACATACTATAAATTCAAAATGCAGTTTTTGTCAATTGCTGTTCAATAATTATAGGTCTGAGTTGTTCAGGAGTTCAGCAAGCAGGTTGAATTCTAAGCTAATTGCTCTGGAATTAAAAGCAAGTTAATACAGAGAAAATGGCATTTTAGAGGGACAGAAAGTTCAGGAAGCCTACCAATAGAATAAATACATGACAAACCAAGAGGGAGTGCAGTAACTGTGCCAGCACAAGAGCCTGCAGAGTTTGCCAAGAAGCCAGATGCTGCTGAAAGACCTATTCTCCACATCTTTGCTTGCCTTGAATCTGAGTAGTATCCCTGCTAACCAAAGAAGAGAAGGAAGAGAAATAGCTGTAGAATGCTATTGGGTAAATATAAACCATTGTAATTACTCTTAATTAGTAAAATGTGCTAAACTAGAAAGAGCAACATTTTAGTCAAAATCCTAAATATTTTAAACATCTCTGCGTATTGTGAATCTTTTGTTATCACTTCAGTTAGTGTTTAAAATGAAGCATTGATCTTGTTTCCCTAATTAAGAAAGTGTCCTAACTTTACAAAGTACATTAAAAAGAAGAGTTTTCTTGCCCAGTTGACTTTTCAGTCCAACTAAGGCATTATACAGTTCAGACAACTAAACACATGAAAATATTGTTGGTGAGTAGATCAACATAGGAAGGTTTTTTGAAAAAAGTGAGTTTAAGGAGTGCAGAGTTGGGTACTTGGCTAACACTAAATCCTTGTCATTAAACACACTTGTACCCATTCAACTAGAGCTGTATTTTTTAATTGAAAGTTTGTGTGTAATTACTCTGATTTCCATTTAAGGAGTGGCTTATTTGTCTTTGATTAATCTGTTTTTACAGGATTAAGCAAAACCAAAATAAACCATTCTTAAACTGAAATAACAAACAAACTTTGATCAGATTTAAAAATATAGCTTTAGTTAAATGAGTGCAAGTGTGTGTAGAAACAAGCTTTCAGTGGCATGCAGTTCCCAAGCATAAGAGAATGCATGAAAGGAGGTGAAAAGCTGAGATTTGAGAAGTAAATAAAAATTAAATATAAAAAACATATGCGCGGTCTGAATAAGTAGAAAACTTAAGTTCTTCAAGTGCTTGCTCATGTTAGGTGTGTGTGCTCGCTACATGCACCAGTGCTGGAATATTTTCCCTCAGTGGTATCTGTAGGGGACTGGCTCTGGTGCCGTCTGGAGTGGCGTGCACATTCCATGGTATAAGGATCGTCACTGACTCTCCCCACCCTCAGTTCCTTCTTGCCGCCAGTGATGGTGCTGGAAAGTCTGCTGCTTTGGTTAGCCTTTTTGCTTTGTTCAGTATTACGAACTTTTCTTGTAAAATAGTTGTACATAGTTAACAGTTATAGTGTTAGTGTATTTTACTTGATTAGTCCTGAACAGGTCTCAGCCTATGGACGAGGCATGCCCCAGTCCCCAGGCTTTAAGCTCTGCGATTGCTGCAAAAAACCCAGTGCCTATCAGTGATCCACATAACAGTTGTTTAAGGTGTCTGGGCAAGTCGCATATAAGCAAAAAGTGCCATATCTGCAAGTCCTTCAAGCCTCGGACTAAGAAGGAGCAAGACATCCATCTCAAAGCATTCCTGGTGGAGTCGGCTCTAACTCCAGCACCGGAGCAGTCGAAGTCTGACTCTGTCCCGAGCACCGCAGGGTTGACCTCCTGCCAAACCCCAGCACCGGTGGTACCCCCTACATCAGCGGCACTGCCAACTACTCCATGGCCAGTGCCCAGCTGCCTAGTACCCATTGAACCTATGGGGTTTTACCCAGTCTTCACAAGGGCTTAGGCTGGTGGCGGGGGCCTCGTAAAAACGTCGGCCTCAGTATCCCGCCCTCCCCCAGAGGCAGATGGCCCTGAAGGGAGAACCCCTCAGGCTCACGTGGACCCCGGGGAACTGCCATTTGGCCCACCAAGGGATGTGGCAGACCCCATGACACCGGCTTCTACCACATCTTAGCCTAATGAGGTGATTGTGGGTTGCCCGCACCCACTTCCTCAGGATGATGCTAAGGCTCAACAGGAGCTGTTGGAAAGAGTTGCCTCTAACTTGGGGCTCCAGGCAGAGGAGCTAGAGGAACCATCGGACTCCCTAATCAATGTCCTTTGCTCAATGGCACCGGCCAAGGTGGCATTGCCCCTGCATGAGGGGTGTCAAAGATTACAAACGCCCTGTGGCAAACCCCCTCATCCCTGCCCCTCATCTCCTAGCAGGCAGAAAGAAAGTATTTTGTGCCACCTAAGGGTCATGAGTACCTCAATACCCACCTAGTCCCAAGCTCCCTGGTAGGAGTGGCCATTAATGAGTGGGAGAGGCAAAGCCCACCGGGAGCTACACCTAAAAATAAAGACTCAAAGAGGCTGGACACAAAGTTTATTCATCCTCAAGCCTCCAGTTGAGGGTGGCCAACCACCAAGCCCTCCTTGGCCACTATGACTTTAATATGTGACAAGCCATGGCCAAATTTGAGGATTCGCTTCCCGAGGACACCAGGAAGGAGTTCCAGGCGATCCTTGATGAGGGCAAGGCTGCGGCCAGAGCAGCCCTTCAAGCAGTCCTGGATGTGGCGGACTCCGCAGCATGCACCATGGCCTTGGCCATCTCTGGTTACTTCTCTCGGGCTTATCGACGGAGGTCCAGCAGTTGATACAGGACCTTTCTTCCGAGGGCCAGGCACTGTTCGCAGAGCAGAGAGACAATAAATTACATGGGTTGAAGGATTCCTGTAATACATTGAAAACCCTAGGTCTCTGTGTCCCGGGTTCAGCCCATAAGCGGTTTAAGCCGCAACAACCACGGTCAAGGGAACCAACTCAGACAGTAGACGGCTCATAAAAAGAGCAGAGGTTACAAACGCTGCCAGAGCCACCAACCTCTGATCTCTACCCGTCGGGCTCCACCCACAACAGGCAGGGTGGCAAGTGGGCATTTTGAGGGTGCGCCAGAGGGCAACCCACCAGACTGTACCTTGGATCCATTTTCCCTATGATTCTCCAACCACCTTTCTCTTTTTCCTCCCTGCATGGACCACAATAACTTTGGACAGTTAGGTGTGTCTTCCACACAATGGCCCGGGGCTATACCCTCCACTTTCTTTCTACCCTCCCCACTTCCCTATCTCTCTTCAGGGACCCTTCTCACAAAAGTCTCCTCACACAGGAGGTGAAGGGCCTGCTGCAGCTGGGAGTGGTGGAAGAAGTTCCTTACAGGAACAAGGGGTTCTATTCCCAGTACTTTCTAATCCCAAAGGCCAAGGGCGGTCTAAGACCCATCCTGGACCTGTGAGACCTCAACAAATACCTAAAGAAGTTAAAGTTCTGCATGGTGTCCCTGGCCTCCATTATCCCCTCCCTGAATCAGGGAGCCTGGTATGCCGCTCTCGACTTGAAGGACATATACTTTCGTATAGCGATCTTCCAAGGACACAGATGCTTCTTATTCTTCACAATGGGATCCAACCACTACCAGTTTGCGGTCCTCCCTTTTGGCCTAGCAACAACACTGAGGGTGTTTACTAAGTGCATGACAGTAGTGGCAGCTTACCTCAGGCTTCGGGGTGTTCAGATCTACCCATATCTTGACGACTTGCTGGCCAAAGGTCGCTCCAGGTCCCAACTCCAAAGGGACTTCACAGTGCAACAGGTCATGTGCCGGTCCCTGGGCCTGTTGGTGACCGACAAGAAATCTACGTTAGTTCTGGTGCAGAAGATAGAGTTCATTGGAGCAGTGCTCGACTCCACCTGTGCCAGAGCTTTCCTGCAACAGGAGAGGTTCCAGACAATGGTGGACATCATACCATGTTCCTTCTAACTATGGCCCGGGTATGTCTGCGTTTGCTGGGCCACATGGCAACATGTACATATGTCGTCCGCCATGCAAGGCTCAGGATGTGACCCTTGCTGCTGTGGCTGGCAATAGTCTGTTCCCAGTCCAGAAATCACCTGGACAAAGTTGTTACCATCCCGCCGGGGATACTTAACTCCCTGCAATGGTGGACTGACCCCAAGGCTCTCCTGGAAGGAGTTCCACTCGGTTGAACTGATATTGGATGCTTTAGACATCGGCTGGGGAGTGCATCTAGGCGAGACACAGACCCAAGGTACGTGGTCTCCGGAGGAGATGACATTGCACATAAACGTCAAAGAGCTCAGAGCAGTATGTTTGGCCTGTGGGATCTTCCTACCGCGTCTGTCAGGCAAGGTGATGAGAGTGTTGATGGACAATACGGCCTCGATGTTCTACATCAACAGGCAAGGGGGAGCACGCTCATCAGCTCTGTGTCAAGAGGCTCTCTGATTGTGGGATTCCTGCATCAAGCAATCCACTGAAGACCTGTCACCTCCCCAGTGTCAGGAACACGCTGGCAGAGTGCCTCCGCAGGTCCTTTTTCTCTCCACGAGTGGTCACTGCATCCGGAGGTAGCCTGATTGCTCTTCCAGAAGATCTGGGCAAGGACTGACTCTCTCTCTCTCTGACGCTTTCCTCCTGTCATGGTCAGGGGGGTCTGATGAATGCATTCCTGACAATCCCACTCATCAGCAGAGACCTGTCAAAGAACAAGAGAGACAAGTCCCAAGTTATCACGATCGCCTCAATGTGGCCGTGCCAGCATTGGTTCGGCACGCTGGTGGAGACTGCTCCCGGGCTCCTTCCCAACCGACCAGATCTGATTTTGCAAGATCACAGGAGCCTCTTACACCCCAGCCTCACCTCCCTCCACCTCATGGCTTGGATGTTGCGTGGTTGAACCCAGAGGAGCGGACCTGCTCTTAATGAGGTCCAGTAAGTCGTCCTGGAAAGCAGGAAGCCTTCCGCTAGAGCAACCCACCTGGCCAAGTGGATGAGGTTCTCCGACTGGGTGTCTGAGCATAGCATCTCTCCATTGTGCTCTTCCTTACAATCTTAGATTACCTTCTTCATCTTAAGAACCAGGGGCTGACCCTCTCTTCCATCAGGATGCACCTTGCAGCCATCTCTGCTTTCCACCCGCCAATCCAAGGTCAGACGGTGTTCTCGCACAACATGTCGGTCAGATTCCTGAAAGGCCTTGAGAGACTCTTCCCGCCAGTCCAGGCTCCTGTCCCACAGTGGGACCTTAACTTAGTTCTTTCTAGGCTCATGGGCCTGCCCTTTGAGCCTATGGTCTTCTGCTCCCTTTCCCACCTGTCATGAAAGGTCACTTTCCTTGTGGTGGTAGCATTAGCTAAACGAGTGTCGGAGATTAAAGCCCTGACATTGGAGCCACTGTATACAGTGTTCTACGAGAACAAAGTTCAATTGTGACCCCATCTGGCATTTCTGCCAAAAGTAGTGTTTTCCTTCCATGTCAACCAGGACATCTTCCTCATGGTGTTTTGTCCCAAGCTGCACAGTGAGTAAAGGAGGCTACATGCCCTGGAAGTCAGACGTGCCCTGGCATTTTAGCTGGAGCATATCAAGCCCTTCCACAGGTTGACCCAGCTCTTCTTCGCGACAGCGGACAGGATGAAGGGCCTTCCAGTGTCCACAGAGTATTTCCGACTGGATCACCTCCTGCATCCGGGACCTGTTACGAGCTGGCACAGGTCCCACTGCCGCCGATTGTGAGGGCCCATTTGACCAGAGCTCAGGTGTCCTCGGCAGCCTTCCTGGCGCACATTTCCATCCAGGACATTTGCAGAGCCGCGACGTGGTCTTTGGTTCACACGTTCACAGTACATTACGCCCTCATGCAGCAGGCCATTGGATGACTCTGGGTTCGGCGGAGCCATGTTGCAATCTACACATCCTTGAACTCCGACCCTTCTCCATTGGTACTGCTTGGGAGTCACCTAATACGGAATGGACATGAGCAGGCACTTGAAAAAGAAAAGACAGTTACCTGTTCTGTAACTGGTGTTTGAGATGTGTTGCTTATGTCCATTCCATGACTTGCCCTCCTTCCCCACTGTCAGAGTTTTGGCAAGAAGGAACTGAGGGTGGGGGGAGCTGGCGGCGCCCCTTATACCGCAGCATGTGCCCGCCACTCCAGAGGGCGCCAGAGCCAGTCCTCTACGGCAGTGCTACTCAAAGTGGTTCTCCCGTGGACCGGTGCCAGTCCGCGAGCCATCGGCTGCCGGTCTGCACACACATTGGGAAATAAATTGCTGGTCCCCCACATCAGATATCCATAGAGCAGTGCTTCTCAAGCTGCCACTGAGGGAAACACTTCTGGCACCGGTGCATGTGGCGAGTACACACACCGAATATGGAATGGACATGAGCAACACATCTCGAAGAACACCAGTTACAGAACAGGTAACTGTCTTTTTCTTCTCTTTAGCCCCAGTTGTCTTTTTCTGGTTGGTTTTTCTATAGCAAGGGTTCTCAGCAGCCTTTTTCTTTCTGAGTGCACTCGCACTCCCTATATGGTATAAAAACTTCACAGCCCACAGCAGCTGTTTTTCTGCATATCCAGTAAATTAAAAGCCAGAGCCAGTGTTAGGGGGTAGCATGCAGGGCAATTGCTCAGGGCCCTGCAAAACTAAGTTGCTCAGGCTTTAGCTTCAGCCCTGTGCAGCGGGGCTTGAGCTATGGCTTTCTGCCCTGGGCCCTAGCCTGTCTAACGCCAGCCCTAGTCTCTGACTTATTTTGGTGGCCCCCCTGAAACTTGCTCGTGGACCCCTAGCTAAGAACCGCTGTTCTGTAGGATAGAGGTAGAAATGGAGCAGGCATTTTGGAGAGTGCACCTTTTTTTGAGTCTTCTAACTTATCTTTCAACCACCCACACACAGGGACACTTCCAAGTGGAGTGACCTTTCCATGATACAAAATCACATCTGGAGCTAAAGGTCTTCATAAAAAATAAGTGATTCACTTCACATGTGGGACTCGAGAACTCTGTAATACTTTTGAAATACTTAGTTACATCATGATTGGAAAGGTATCATTTAAACATTGATGACAGTCATTTTTGCATGCAATTTGTGCATTAAGTATGTAAAAACCTTGGAGCTATCTGGTATATAAATTGTCTATAAAAATTAAAATTCACTGGCTTTTTAAAGCAAATGATGGACTTAAAGTCCAGACTGTTGGTGTCATAGGCATTATCAGAAGTGTTCTGAGCAGAGAAACTAGTGAAGTAACCTTTAAAGCTATAATTGAAGTTAAAATTGCAATGTGAACTTGTCACATCTCTCTAAAAATTAATTAAATCATTTCAAAGTTTGTTAATTTTTAATCTAGAAGACAGTTACTCTAGACCTAACCTCAACTTGTTTTGATAACACTAGCAAGAATGTCTTTGTGGGTAAATCTATTTTCATGCATGTGGTTATTCAAGATACTCTCCTAGAAATCATTGTAATATTTAATTAAAATGTTAAAATATTTAATTACTGTAAACCACAAGGGATATCAATGTTGTAATTGCATTTAATATGAGGAAAAAGTAATTGGTTTTGCAAGTCGTGCTGACTTTATTAGCAGTGGCATCAGCACTTTGCCCTGTTTTATTGTTTGAAAACTGATTACAGCATTACTGTAAAACGGGAGGGTAATATAAAAAAGTTAATATGCATTTTAATATATCAAGCTAACACAATGTGACTAAGTTGAAAAGAATGGCCTTAAACAGATTTGTAAGTTAACTTTTTTGGTACAGTATTTGCTGAATGTTACTTGTTTAACACTGACTAGATTATGCCTTTATTTTTATTTTATTTATTTTTGTTAGCTTGTTTTGTGTATTTGAGCTGTGTAATGGGAAAAAATGTTTCTTTTAGGATTTCATGATAGAAGGATTGGTACAAATGGGAGTACATTACAACAGATTTAATATAAGACTTACCATATTTAAAGTATAAATGTGTTTAGACTTTTTTTTAATTGCAGTGGCATTAAATATATCTATTCTCTATTGATTGCGGGAAATTTGTTGTTGTGACTTCTCAGTTTTGAGAAAATAACTATAAATGTGTGTGTTCTGTTTTTCCTAAGATTTCTAATTAGTCTAAAGAGACAAACATATTTAAACTAATTGCTAAAGAGGTCTAATTGCTGACAGTCTAATTAATTGTTACTTTTTAGCGTGCAGTGTCTTTTTTTGTGTTTTAACAAGTCTGACAAGTCATCTTATTAAAATGCTATGAAATGATCTAAACAGCTAGACAGATCCTTCATAACAAGATTTAGATCAGACATCTGCAAAAATCTACAAAGTTGGCGTCTTAAACATAATGTATTTTGGAACTACCATCATTTTTGTTGTTGTTAATGGACTAAATCTTATGGGGAAAATAAAATATGTTAACTAAATTGAATGAAGTACAGTGTTAAATGCACTGTCCATTTATATGAAAATGTTTGCTTCTGTTGTCTTAATATTAATTATTCTTTACAAATGGTTTTTAAGTTGCTGCCACAGGGCAGATTGTGGACCCGCTTACACAATTGTGCAAGGGAGTAAGGAGGTGTAAGGTGTCCCCATATCCCTGTATGACAGCTACCCAGATAGCAATGCAGAGAGAAAAGAAGCTATATCCCATTTCCCCATCTCACTTCTGCACAAGTGTATCCTCCCCAGTGGAGCAGAGGGAAACTGGAAAGCAGATTGTGACTCAGGCTGTCTACACTACCACTTCTGTCAGTATAATTTGTCACTCAGGGGCGCTTATGTCAGCTCAACATAAATGACGCTGACATAAGCGCCTGTGTGGACAGCGCTACGTCTACGGCAGAGCTTCTCCCACCAACATAACTACTGCTGCTCATTGGGGGTGGACTAATTATGTTTGCATAAAGCAGCTACACTAGAGATCTTAGAGCTGCGCAGCTGAAAGCTCTCTAGGGTAGACATAGTCTCAGAGTCATGATCTCCTGGTCTGCTCCAAGGAGCAATGCAACAAGGCGCTCCCCTTGTTAGGGCTTGTGGCAAATCCATGTGTCATTAATATAAAGGGAAGGGTAACCACCTTTCTGTATACAGTGCTATAAAATCCCTCCTGGCCAGAGGCAACATCCTGTTACCTGTAAAGGATTAAGAAGCTCAGCTAACCTGGCTGGTACCTGACCCAAAGGACCAATAAGGGGACAAGATACTTTCAGATCTTGGGGGGGGGGGGGGTGAAGGCTTTTGTTTGTGCTCTTTGTTTACGTAGTTGTTCTCTTCTGGGTCTGAGAGAGGCCAAACAGAAATCCATTTTCTCCAACCCATCCTAATCCAAGTCTCCAATATTGCAACCAGTATAGGTAAGCCAGGCAAGGCGGATTAGTTTATCTTTTGTTTTATGTGTATTTTCCCTATGTTAAGAGGGAGGTTTATTCCTGTTTTCTGTAACTTTAAGGTTTTGCCCACAGGGGGATCCTCTGTGTTTTGAATCTGAATACCCTGTAAAGTATTTTCCATCCTGATTTTACAGAGATGATTTTTACCTTTTTTTTTTTTTTTTTTTAAATAAAATCCTTCTTTTAAGAACCTGACTGATTTTTCCATTGTTCCAAGATCCAGGGGTTTCGGTCTTTGATGGTTTTGTAACCAATTGGTTAGGATATTATTCTCAAGCCTCCCCAGGAAAAGGGGTGTGTAGGGCTTGGGGGTATATTTAGGGGGAAGACGTCTCCAAGTGGTCTCTTTCCCTGTTCTTTGTTTTAAACACTTGGTGGTGGCAGCATACTGTTCAAGGACCAGGCAAAGTTTGTACTTCGGGGAAGTTTTTAACCTAAGGTGGTAAGAATAAGCTTAGGGGGTCTTTCATGCAGGTCCCCACATCTGTACCCTAGAGTTCAGAGTGGGGAAGGAACCCTGACACCATGATTGAGCCTTATTGTTTTATATAGCTTTCCTTGGTGTACAGTAATTAAAATGTACAAAAATTTCTGATTTGGGGTGAGGGAAGTCCAGATAAAAAATGGTATGTTTCAAAGTGATTTTATCTGTAAGAAGAAAAGGAGTACTTGTGGCACCTTAGAGACTAAGTTAGTCTCTAAGGTGCCACAAGTACTCCTTTTCTTTTTGCGAATACAGACTAACACGGCTGTTACTCTGAAATTTATCTGTAAGGTAACGTAACTTACTCTTGTTAATCAATTATTCTTCTAAATTATTTTACTTGTAAAATTCTTCAAAAACTCCATCTTTTAGTGATGCCAGAAAGTTCTCTACATAGCAGAATAGAATGTGCATAAAAATATCTAAACTGGAACTGTCAAGTAAAGTGTCATTTTAAAAAAAAGCCTTATACTATATTTTGACAGTTAAACATAAAAGAATTAGAGA
Source organism: Caretta caretta (assembly GCF_965140235.1). Taxonomy (NCBI): domain Eukaryota; kingdom Metazoa; phylum Chordata; order Testudines; family Cheloniidae; genus Caretta; species Caretta caretta. The sequence goes on along the minus strand of NC_134216.1, from coordinate 46,293,266 downwards.
AACAGATGTACTTTTCAACATTTATGTGGTCTCTTTTTAATTTTAATGAACGAGCCCAGATCTTATATTTGGGTTTCTGGCATTGAGAAGAAACTTAACCCAAAAAAAAACCAAAAAATGAATCTATTTTAATTGTTGGGTTTTTCTTAGTTCTTTTTGTTTTATGTTCCTATTGGGCTTTACTAAAACCTAAATTTGGTATCTGAATTACTCAACAGTCCCTTAATTGTAATACAAGAAGGGAATAATTTTAGCCATTATTTGGATTAGATTTTTGTGGTTTAGAGTGGACATGAATGTGAATGAGAGAGTAATTTAGGCCCCAATCCTGTAGAGATTTTGGCATAGTCTACATTTGAAAGTTACAGCAGCATCAGTCAGGGTTGTGAAAAAAACATGTCCCTGACTAACATAGCTGTGCTGATATGAATGCTCCTCCCCCCCAAAAAAACTGGACTGTCTCCCAAGATTTGTGAGAGTGTTGGGTCATCCTTCAGAATAGGTTGTAGATCCTTCATAATGCGTTGGAGGGGTTTTAGTTGGGGGCTGAAGGTGACGGCTAGTGGCGTTCTGTTATTTTCTTTGTTAGGCTTGTCCTGTAGTAGGTGACTTCTGGGAACTCTTTTGGCTCTGTCCTTACTTTGTCCTTACCCATAACTATTTTACATTTGGGGACAATGTATACCGTCAAATCAGCGGCACTGCTATGGGTACCCACATGGCCCCACAGTATGCCAACATTTTTATGGCTGACTTAGAACAACGCTTCCTCAGCTCTTGTCCCCTAATGCCCCTACTTTACTTGTGCTATATTGATGACATCTTCATCATCTGGACCCATGGAAAAGAAGCCCTTGAGGAATTCCACCATGATTTCAACAATTTCCATCCCACCATCAACCTCAGCCTGGTCCAGTCCACACAAGAGATCCACTTCCTGGACACTACAGTGCTAATAAACGATGGTCACATAAACACCACCCTATACTGGAAACCTACTGACGGCTATTCCCACCTACATGCCTCCAGCTTTCACCCTGACCACACCACACGATCCATTGTCTACAGCCAAGCTCTGCGATACAACCGCATTTGCTCCAACCCCTCAGACAGAGAGAAACACCTACAAGATCTCTATCAAGCATTCTTACAACTACAATACCCACCTGCAGAAGTAAAGAAACAGATTGATAGAGCCAGAAGAGTTCCCAGAAGTTACCTACTACAGGACAGGCCTAACAAAGAAAATAACAGAACGCCACTAGCCGTCACCTTCAGCCCCCAACTAAAACCCCTCCAACGCATTATTAAGGATCTAAAACCTATCCTGAAGGATGACCCAACACTCTCACAAATCTTGCGAGACAGGCCAGTCCTTGCCTACAGACAGCCCCCCCCAACCTGAAGCGAATACTCACCAGCAACCACATACCACACAACAGAACCACTAACCCAGGAACCTATCCTTGCAACAAAGCCCGTTGCCAACTGTGCCCACATATCTATTCAGGGGACACCATCACAAGGCCTAATAACATCAGCCACACTATCAGAGGCTCGTTCACCTGCACATCCACCAATGTGATATATGCCATCATGTGCCAGCAATGCCCCTTTGCTATGTACATTGGTCAAACTGGACAGTCTCTACGTAAAAGAATAAATGGACACAAATCAGATGTCAAGAATTATAACATTCATAAACCAGTCGGAGAACACTTCAGTCTCTCTGGTCACGCGATTACAGACATGAAAATTGCGATATTACAACAAAAAAACTTCAAAACCAGACTCCAGCGAGAGACTGTTGAAATGGAATTCATTTGCAAATTGGATACAATTAACCTAGGCTTGAATAGAGACTGGGAGTGGCTGTCATTATGCAAGATAACCTATTTCCCCTTGTTCCCCCCCACCCCCCCACCCGACGTTCTTGTTAAACCCTGGATTTGTGCTGGAAATGGCCCACCTTGATTATCATACACATTGTAAGGAGAGTGAGGGAGAGAAAACCTTTTGTAGTGGTAAACACCCATTTTTTCATGGTCTGTGTGTATAAAAACATCTTCTGTATTTTCCACAGTATGCATCCGATGAAGTGAGCTGTAGCTCACGAAAGCTTATGCTTAAATAAATTGGTTAGTCTCTAAGGTGCCACAAGTACTCCTTTTCTTTTTGCGAATACAGACTAACACGGATGTTGTTCTGAAATCTTCCTACACTGGCAGAAAAACCCCTTTTGTCAGCTAGGCTGCATCTACATTATGAGGTTATGCAAGCATAACTATGCTGGTGTAGTCTGTAGTGTAAATGTACCCATTCACACATGCTTAATGTTGCACACATGACTAGTCCTAAAGAAGTCACTACTCACAAATGTATAAGTCTCTTTGTAAAATCAACACCTTAAGTTCTGATCTTGAGACCACAGAGCATTCTCAACTGCCATTTACTCAAGGAATTTCATATTTACGCTTGGCTTTATCATTCACTTTCTAAGACCCTTTTCTTATTGCATAAAGGTATCAGTGTTTTAAAAGTCGTTTCCCTTTTTACAGCCCATTGTCTTTTTAATCTTGCAGTTATATCATAATGTTGAATTTGTGATGACATTTCTTTAGTAAGATTACAGGATTATAACTTCCCTGCAGATCTGGGCAGGTGGAGAAATTTGGATAGAGAAGGTTAATAGCTAAGCCCCAAATACCTTCCAAAATAGTGGAAATTCAGAAAACTACTGAAATTGACCCCTCTGACCTTTCTTTAGAAAAAAATTAAGTGCTTGTTTCAAAGATAGCATCCATGCGAAAATCATTCTTTAATATTTTTGCGTTTATGGAGTGGATTTCTACTACTACAGAGAATTTATGTAGAGGAATTTTTGTGTTATCTTAAAACAGAAAGAACTCTGCAACATGATCCTTGACTGCTGTGCTCAACAAAGAACATATGAGAAATTCTTTGGTTTACTGGCAGGGGTGAGTTCCACTTTCAGACTTCAAATTTTACAGCAAGAAACATAATTTATATAATATGGCAGTAAAAGTTTTCATATAAGCATCTGATATTTTACGATAAATAAGTCAATTACGTGTGGCTCTTTCGTTCTGAAGTTGGTTATATGAGCTGAGGTGGTTGGATTATCCATTAGATGGTAATAAGCATTCACAGTAAATGCAGAATGGGAGCACACTTTTTCCCTGTTTTTTTTAAATATTCCTATCTTGTAGAAGGATGGTCAGTGGCCAATGGATAGCACTAACAGTAACGGAACTACATAAGTGCAAAGTACTATGCTTTGTTATAAATAATTTTCTTGCAGCAGGAAAGATAGTATTTTGGAGTTCTCCGTTGTTTCTCCACTTCGTTAAGGTTGCTTAGTTAGTTTATTTAGCAAATTAGGATGACTTGGCTCATTCCTGCACCATTCTCTCACTAAAAGAAACAAATCTGGTTTTCTTCTTCTTTGTGTGTGTGTGTGTGTGTGTGTAAAATTGGTTATAACTTTTGTTACAATTATTTATTAAATAGCAGTTTTCCTTTTACTCCATCTGTAATCTCAGTATAGCTGACTCTAATAAAGTTTACGTAAGTAAAACTTTTGATGTCCTTACCAAGGTTACTTACAATTACAGAAGTTTCATTAATTTCTAGACAATCAGATTTTTAGAAAATGTTACTGCTGATGTAGCTGTGCACAAAGGACCATATTTCCTTTTTCTATTACTCACCTAGTACTAACAGTTACCTTATAATTTGCTAGTAACCGGTTATAAGAAAGCACTTGGTTCCATAATAATCCTGGATGTTGAAATTTACCGAATAAATTTATCGTACTTTATTACAGATTGCCGTGAAAAATATTTCAATATCCAGGATTATTACGGAACAAAGTGTGTTCTTTATATTCCTTGGAATTGCTGTTTCTGCCTGAAATGTCTTGACACTAACTATGCTCCCTTCTATTTCTCTAGTTTCAAATAAACTTGCAATGATGTAATTAAAAATATTATGTCCTGTGGTATTGTATTAAGGGGTCCCACCAGGTGAGACTACTAGAATCGAGATGTTGCAAGGTAGAAGAAATTACCTTATCTAGTAACATGTCAAAATTGATAATTATTGTTTCATAATGCAAGATGAGTTTCCTCCGAGAAACTGCTGGAGGTAATAAATTGATCTTTATATTCCATTTAAAGGTATTTTTTCCTTTCCTTTTAAAAGGAAAGACTTCTATATAAATGCTTAGTTCTAAATATATTTTTGTTTAATGTTCTGTTTTTATTTAATCTGGTTGTTTTAACTGTACAATGTTATTTCAGCGTTTCTGCATGTTAAAAAAAGAATACATGGAATCCTTTGAAGCTATTTTCAAAGAACAGTATGATACTATCCACCGTTTGGAAACAAACAAATTGAGAAATGTAGCCAAGATGTTTGCTCATCTTCTGTACACAGATTCACTTCCCTGGAGTGTAAGTAGAAAAGGGCTTTGTCCTAGCTTCTTTCTTCAGTAGCTAGTCTGTAGTTCTCAGAAATAAATTACAATATATCATGCTTGGTGTCAGGGATGCCTTTTTTTAAGTCTTGTTTTTTAAAGCCTGAGACTTAAACTACTAAGACTCTGATTAAAAAAAAAAATCAAAATGTGTTATTTTAATTAACATTCTTACAAACTATATTGCTATAGTGTTGGGGTGAAAGATGCTGTTCTATATTCGGGCCAAAGGTTGAGCTTGACCTTCTAAAAATAGAACTGGGTGTGTATATTTAAAATCTGTTTTTTCTTAACATTTTCAGGTCCTTGAATGTATAATATTGAGTGAAGAAACTACTACATCGTCCAGTAGAATTTTCGTCAAAATATTCTTCCAGGAACTTAGTGAATATATGGGACTTCCTAATCTTAATGCAAGATTAAAGGATGAGTAAGTTGAAATTTTACTCTGAGCGTTGTCCTTTGAATTCTTTCACCCTGTAAGAGTACATACAGACTCTCCATTTTCAAGTGAAAATACATAACAAACTATGGCCCCGATTGATGTCCGTGTACGCGCTCTGACTAGTCAGTTAAACATGCATAAATATTTGAAGGATCAGGACCTGTATTTTCTTGGTTTTGTTCCACTGCTGTTTCAACTTGAATAGTAACTTCTCTAGCTGAAGGACATTTATTTGTATACATCAGCATCATTCCTGAAGGATGTGGGGCAGGATAGTCCTTTTTTTTTTTTTTTTTTGGAAGAGCCTGAAAGACCTCAAAAATATTAACTTTGTATTTTTATAAGATTAATTGCTTTATTTTAAGCACAACAAAAGTAATACATTTTCGTGTGTGTGTGTTCCAGTACTTACACAACAGTGAGGATCCTTCCAATTGTTCAGGTTATTTCTTGAGGATCTGAGGCTTACTCCTTTTCAGGAGCTATTCTCCTGTATGATGGTAAATTAAACAAGCACTCAAAACTCATTGAAGCCCAAACTTTGACCTACCTTAGGGCCCAATTCAATGGAATTTCTAAATGGAGAGCTGCTACAGAATCAGGCTCTTAAATTTGTCATCATCTGACAGGAAAAGGCTGTCCTTTTTTTTTTTTTTTTTTAATAAAACCACCACAGGCTTATGAAGAAATTTTAAAATTCTGCTAAAGGAACACTTACTTTGCTGGACCCACAAAAGCATTGCTTTTTTCATCCATTGCAGTGTCTGCAAAAAACAATGGTGAACAAAGACTATTTTTGTCCTGTGGGATTCCTATGATGTATTTTTCAAAAAATGCATGTAGAAATTAAGAATAGTTTGCTGCGTGAGGTTTAACGTCTATGTTTTGTTTTTATCAGAACACTGCAACCTTTTTTTGAAGGATTATTGCCTCGGGACAACCCAAGAAACACTCGATTTGCCATCAATTTTTTCACTTCCATTGGTCTTGGAGGACTAACGTAAGAAATTGTTGTTTTTTTTGGTCTTAATCCTGATTTGACATTGCTTGACTTTCTGTTTAAGGATTGAGATTGTTTTGGTTTTTGTTGCTAATTAGGGATGAATTACGGGAACATCTGAAAAATGCACCAAAGATGATCATGACACAGAAACAAGATGTTGAGTCATCAGATAGCTCATCATCTTCCTCAGAGTCTGACGACTCCTCAGATTCCAATCCTGACAGCAGTAATAGTAGCTCAGGATCATCTAGTGGCCGTGACTCCTCTTCTAGCAGTGGCCATAGCAGTGTCTCAGGTATTAAACATCTATCATTTAACTCATTCTCTCTTTACTGTGCGCACTTATATACTTACCATGAGGAAATAGTTATCGTTGATATTTAATTATTTATTGCTAAATCTGTACTTTAAAAATTCCAATCTGTAAGTTTGATAAAATTCTGGAAATCTTAAAAGAAAAGAAATTGCTCCTGTTTCCAGAGAGTGAGGTTTTTGAGAAGCATATTATATTGGAGGCTGTTTCCTTAAACTGATGGGTCCATTGCATAAAGTTAATATCCCAATTTAATCTAAGACTTCCTGATACTTGTTTATAAATAATGGCCTAGCACCAGTGTCTTTTTGGCAGGATTATCAGTGAACTGTAAAGGTTAACACACCTGTTTTTTTTATTATTATTTTTTTAGTACAGGCCTGTCTCACGGCTCTTCTTGATCTGTCCATTGGATTCCAATCCTCTCTCTTTTTTTTTTTTTTTTTTTGGCTTCCTTCCTTGTAACCACAGTTGTGCTATTTCATGTGTCAGATAAGGGATTGCTGAGTTCTCTTCAATTCATTTAGCTTCTTATGCAGGTCTAGGTTTCTGAATCCACTTCCCATTCCTATTGCTCAGAAGCAGTATGGTGCGCTGTTATAATAACCCAGGCTCCTGTCGCTTGAGAATTCTCCAAGAAAGATGAAACTTTTGCCGACAATTTGTTATGCGAGAATTTCATGCATTATAATTAGTATTTTTAATAAGATCATCTTGCTGATGTAAAATCTGCTATTTGACATGAAGTATAATAAACATTGTTAATCTAAAATATATCTGCTATTCTAAATTAGAGCATTTTGTCTTATATAGTGTGGTGGGAGAGCAGATGATAGCACAGCATGAACTTCTGTAGTTAGGAAGCTTGCTGATTCAAAGTTAATTTGATTTATTATGATTTTAGCAGCAAAAAAATTATTAATAAAAAGTACACAAGCAATATGAATTACACATGCATTAGAAATGCATTTCTGTTTTATGTTGCAAGCTTACTTTACAAAGTCTGAACTGATTGTGTATCGCTATAAAGCTATTGCATTAATGATGACAAAACTCTAGTGGAGGGCACAGTTTAACCGGGTCAGAGAGACGTAAGTTCACAAAGAGCCAGATGGCTTCTGCATAGACAGCTGCAGCTTGGCTGAGCTGCTTGATAGGAACCAGAGAGGTAAGTCCTTAGTGAAAAACCAACTGATTCTGCAGTCTGTCAATGTGAGCATGCTTTTTTTGTAAAAGGACACTCTCTTCTACTATTTTGTCCTTTTTCCAAAAACAGATTAATATATGCAAAAAGAAAAGGAGTACTTGTGGCACCTTAGAGACTAACCAATTTATTTGAGCATGAGAAAGCTCATGTTCAAATAAATTGGTTAGTCTCTAAGGTGCCACAAGTACTCCTTTTCTTTTTGCGAATACAGACTAACACGGCTGTTCCTCTGAAGATTAATATATGCATTTTGATAATCTCTGCAGTATGCTTTGATTTATGTACGCTAGAAGCAGGAATGTGGCAAAAATAATTACAGTGTTAACTATAATAATTCTGTGAGATAATCAGATTTCATTTTTGTAACTTTGTATTCCCTAGTGGTTTAAACTTCACAGTTTTGCTAGAAAGCAAAGGCTAATTGTTGGTTGTATCTCAGGTTGTTCACAGTTTTGCATCTTTCCATAGACTATAATGAGGACTTCCTAGTAGTATTCTGAAAAGCATTTCCCAGAGGACTGTATTTGTCAACTCTCTTACCAGCGTAGTACTGGTCTAGCAATTAAACCTGGCACATAAATGTTGCTAGGTAAAAGTCTCTTGCTAAGGAACAATCTAAGAATTTGTGATTCCTGTGCTGATGGAAACTCTGTGCATATGTAGTGGGATGTGGGCCAGGAATTAAAGAAATGCCATGTTTCTTACAAGAGAAAGGAAGTGAACCAGATTTAAAAACATTTATTCTGGAAAGGGTGTTTTTGTTCTTCAGGTACATTTCCAGGATGAACTTTAAAAGAAAATTGCTTCAGCAATATGTTCTGAACATCGAAATGGAACAGAGAAAGAGGGCACTGAGCACATAACGAATAGTGAACTTGTCTTTTACTAAAAAGAAAAGGAGTACTTGTGGCACCTTAGAGACTAACCAATTTATTTGAGCATGAGCTTTCGTGAGCTACAGCTCACTTCATCAGATGCATACCGTGGAAACTGCAGCAGACTTTATATACACACAGAGAATATGAAACAATACCTCCTCCCACCCCACTGTCCAGGACAGGTGGGAGGAGGTATTGTTTCATATTCTCTGTGTGTATATAAAGTCTGCTGCAGTTTCCACGGTATGCATCTGATGAAGTGAGCTGTAGCTCACGAAAGCTCATGCTCAAATAAATTGGTTAGTCTCTAAGGTGCCACAAGTACTCCTTTTCTTTTTGCGAATACAGACTAACACGGCTGTTACTCTGAAACTTGTCTTTTACTGTGTCCCCCAATATCTTCCCCTGCCAGCTCAGCTATGACTCCGTATTGTCTGTAGGAGCATGAAGCTTGCTTATAGTCAAATAAGTCAGTTATTTTTTTATCCATTAAACTACTTTACAAAGTCTCTCTTATTTTTTACATTCCAGTAGAGCTATAATAATGAAAAAGAAACTATTTAAAAAAATACAACATATTGTAAAATATGACTTAAGTGACTCCCTATGGGCTGGTTTTAAACATGTCATTAGAGAAGCACCAGCAACCTCTCTCTCCACATCAGAGGTTAGGCAACTGCTGTAAAATTCAGTTATTTGATCTAAAATAAAATGTATTAGTGTCTCCTTGGTAGCGGTGATGCTTTCAAAAGACAATTAAGCAGAGCTAGAGCTGGCCAGTGTGACATCGCAATGCTTAGAGTAAAAAGAAACAAAGGTTGTTTTTTTTAGTTGTATTCTTTATAGTGCTTTTTACTGTAGGGGATGTTCACCAAATATTGTTGATGTAATGTTTGTATTTTATTTGCAGCTCATCCTTTAAGCCCTTCTTTTAGTGACCAGTCAACATAATGACACTATCCATGTTTTTGGAAAAGTCCACCATGTCTGTTCATTCCATCGAATACTAAATAGGTTCTGTATTGACAGATATTAGTAGGTTGGCTAAATAAAACTTGTTCCACAATGGAGAGAGACTCTAGTCTGTTTGGAAATCTAGATGTTATTTAAAGCTTAGCTTCTCTGTGAGGTAAATGTAGAACTTGGAAAACTATTTTTTGGGTGGGATGGAGAGAAAAAAAACGACCCCTTCTAAGTTAGCAACATAATTTACTTCTTTAGCTGTATTGTCTTTGCTGTCCTTAAGGAATTATAGCACAAATAAAAACTTTTTTAGTGACTGTTAAGGTTGCACAGGACATACCTCACCCAAAATCTTAAAAGCATGAAAATAAGGGGAATGTCTCCAGCATTCCTTGCCACCCTCACATTGTCTCCAGTGCTGTCAATAACACACTTCAAGCACTCTATAAGGTTTTTACTTCCATCTGCAACAGATACTAAAAGTGCTCTTTTAGTATCTAAAACAATGCTGAGGTTGCTGGTAAGGTTGTGTTAGAGTGAGCATTTCATGAAGCTGGAATATGTATTTCTTTTTGTTATCTGTTGGAGATGCAAGTGGAAGCCTTATGTTGATAGAGTGTGGTATTGACAGCATGTAGGCAATATAAAATGGGAAGGAATGCAGAAGACTCCCTTTATTTCCAAGCTTTTAAAATTGTGGGTGGATGCAGTGTATCCAGATGCAACCTTATTGTCACTAAATGAAGTTGTTGTTTTTGTATTAATATAACGAGTGGACGTATAGGCCAGCAACGAAACCTAGAAAATGAGGAATAAAATGTGGGGAAATCTTGGGACTGATAGCCAGTTTACCAAATTTCTTTTTCCGTGGGTTTCCTTTAGAGAATTTCTTTATTTTTTTTAAACAAAAAACCTGTTTTAGACTGCCATTTAAAGGTAAGTCCCTTCTCTTAAATTAATAGAGCATGGGCAGATTTCCCCAGCATGTTTTGGAGACTCACACGAGGGAAAGAAATATAAAACTCTAAGCTCATTATTTTGAACCCTGTGGCAAGATAAGCATTTAAGAATATAAAATTTGGCAAAACATTTCGCCCAGAACTTTCTATATAATATAATATAATTATGCATAATTAATGACACTGAATAAATTAAAAAATAGTTAACTCTCATGTATGCTGTACTTTCAGATGCTGCTAAAGTAAAAAGGAAGAAGATGCAAAAGAAAAATAAAGCATTGGATAAAGTTGCCAGGAAAAAACAAGGGAGTAAAAAGAAACTAATTGAAAAGAAAATAGAAAGGAGCGAGCAGGAAGGTAGATATGATGTTGAGAGAGATTCAGAAAGAAATGCTGACAGAAATTTGAGAGATCCAAATAGGAGAGATGATCTATCTAAATATCCCTATGACAGAGATGATGCCACTGACAGGAACAGTTATCGGAGTGGAAAGGACTGGTATTATGAAAGAAATATGGATTTAGAAAACAAACACAGTAATTCCAAAAAGAAGAAAGCAGAGAGAAGAACTTCTTTTTCTGATAATGAAAAGGACAAACACTGGAGTAAAGACAATGTACATCAGAGCAGGAGAAAAGAAAGGTCAAAATCTAGAGAAAGAAACCGTAATAATTCAAGTCCCAGAGAGGAAGAGGAGCAGGAGAATAGATATCGGAATGGTGCAGAGAAACGCCCAGAGAAGTATAGCAGATATTCTGACCAATCTAGAGAATCCAGGAAAAATGAGGACAGACGAAGGGAGAATTCTCCACATAGGCGAAAATAACTCTATGCCACTGAGTTTGAAATAAATGATTTTCTGTGCAGCTAAAACTGTGTATTTTTAACTCCCTATTACTGAACTTTCTTTTAAAAAAGGAGCTTTTGTACAAAGTGCAGGTTTGTATTTGTAAAGTTTATTGGCCTTCTTACGGTTTTCAGTACTGAATCTTGTAGAATCACTGTATGTGAAGAACCCTTCTGTTAAATTTCTTCCTTGGAAGAGCATTTTCATTTGAGAGAGAGAAAAACAGAAGCTTGCTTATATTTTGTGAATAAAATTGTTAAGATCTCACTGAAATGAATGTTTTTATCAGCTTAACTTCAGATGTTTTGTAAATATTGTGTTTGAGTTACTGTATCTGAAAATGCTACTTTTTAGTTTGGTTTAGTAGTTGACGAGCAGTCAGATTACTGTACAGAGGTGAGAAATTTCATATTCCCATATATATATATATTAAAAAAAAAAAAATGGACACCCTGAATAGTTTATGCTCTTAAAATGAAAACAGACACAACAAATTAAGGAGTCTCAAGTATTTGCATATTACCATTCGGTATAAAAACATAACACTTTCAAAAAGCTGAGCTGAAATACTGTAAAATGTTATGCTATGAGTACAGTTTAAAATGTCAACTGGAACTATGATTGATGTCTTCCTATTTCAGTGATGCATCTTCTCAGTGAACTTCAAACCTAAGAGGTAAGGCTCAGATAAGTGTTATGTGAGAATCTTTTTTTCTTCAGTCTTTTTATAAACATATCTGCACCGGCAATGCAGACTGTAGAAGTACATACCAACAATAGAGACCTGTAGTGCATGTTCTTCAATTTAGATTCTCAGTTAAACTTGGAGGCAGATGTGAGCACAGGCCTCTGAGTAATCTGATATAATATAAATTATTGATTTTTTTTCTTAAGACAAAAAAAAATTGCACTTGTAAACATCACAGTTTGAAGTTTTAGAAACTTGTTTTTATATTACTTTTTAAACTTTTTACTTCTGGAAGACTTTAGTTTCTTGGACCAGCCTGTCTTAGCTTGCTTATAAAGATATCTTTCCCCTTCCCCCCAATTATTTTTTTCAACCTGTGAGTTTGATTGGAGGTCATTCAGCTCTGATCTCTGTCATTATAACTGCCAAACCTTAGTAGGACCTTAGTCCTGTGCCTGCTGAGTATGTGAAGAAGTTGGTTATGGGTACAGAAGATGCTCCAAAATTCCTTCCAGAAGTGCCAACAGGAGAATAATTAAGTTCACAAAACGTTATATGAGACCAGAAAAAGTAGTTGTAGCAATAGTTAGTATAAATTTGACAGACCCAAAATAGCTGAGGAAGATAAATATATTTCTAGTCACCTGAGAAATCAAAACAACCTGGTAAATATTGCTGGGTAATGAGTAATACCTAAAGAAACAGAGGGTCCTTTGGCATAAGGTGTATAAAGCAATAGTGTAAGTATACACAATGGGAGAGTTTTACAAAAGTAACAGTTGAGTCAGTTCTATAGCTTGCCCTCAGTGCTGTGTAAGACTGACTTTTCTCCCTGAATTTTTTTACACCATGAACTAAAATGCAAATTGCTGTGAATCTGAAAACTTTCATTTTTCAGTATTCAGTCTCAAATCTTTCTATTTTATTCCCTGTAATGCCTTGAACTAAGAATCCCACTGAAAAGGTTATTCTGAAGGAATGCTTGTGACAGAAGAATTCCAATTGGTGGTTGTCATTGATTTTCTTTACATCACCAACTCTCCGTAGTATGCTGTTGTGTCATTGTGGCCTTTTCTTGATTATAGTTGTGTTGTACAAGCTTATTTCTTAACACACCATATTTTTCCAAATTTTGCAATAACGCTTAGTCCACTCTGTTAATGGGCTGCTAACATTCACATTATAAACTCTTTTACATACTGTGTATCAGTTAATAGAGCCTTGAAAAGGCACTTGAATAAAGGTTAATACATAAAACAAATTTACTTTTTTTTTTTTAAACAACTCTCTATTTCTGGCATATTTCAAGAAGTGCAAGCATAAATTCTGGTACTGCTATAATTTTTTTTTGACCGTTTTTCCTATTTAATAAAAATATTGCGCTATATGCAAAATAATTTCATAGAGCAACATTAGCTATGGTTGTGGTAACACACAGTCTGTATCTGAAATAAAGGTGGCTTTTACAAAGAGAAATTCCTTGCTATTTAACATAAATGTGAACATTTTACAGTCTCTCTCGCAAAAGATGTATGTTTTTTTTAAGACGACCCTTTGGCTTCAATTTTGTTCCAGTTTCTTTTTATAGGAGTGTTTTTCATAAATCATTTATCTCTACTTTTAAAATAAACAAGCAACTTTTATTAAACAAAAAAGTGTTCCCATTTTGTGGAGGAGTGCAGTTGGTTCACAGGAGAGCTGGAGCATAACTGATGTGTCAGCTCTTTGGTGTCACCATTTTGTTGCTGGCCATGAATCAAAGATGGCTATTTCCGTTTCACTAGATAAGGAATTGCGTTAACTGCAGCTTTAAGCAGGATACCAATCTTACTGTTAAAATTCAGCCCTTATTTCACTATTGGGAGGTTAATATTGTTAAAAACAATAAAACATAACCAATACATGTCTGTTCCAATATAATATTTTACCAAGTGATTCCTGCACCAAGCCCATAACTTCTGGTTGAGTTTTTGAGAAGGACATCCAGTCTTGCTTTAAAGACTTCAGGTAACAGAGAGAATGTACCACTCACGTCCCTAGGTAAGTTGTTCCAATGGTTAATTATGGTCACTTAAAATGTGCCTTACTTGTAATCTGAATTAGTTTAGCTTCAGCTTCCTGCCCTTGGATCTGATTATGACTTTCTCTGCTAAATTAAAGAGCCCTCTGAATCTTTCTCACAATATGGCTGGTTTTCCAGACCTTGAAGCGGTGTGGGGTGAAAATGTATTAATACATTACAATGCATGGAGAGAGAGGAAACAATATGTACATTTTTTCTCAGTACATTAGTTGCCATTAAAGGTAGTGTAAGATATGTTTTTAGTGGTTCACTTGTTAGGCACAAGTGCCCAGATCCATAAAGGTACTTAGGCATCGAACTCCCAGTTTTAGGGTCTACTGTGATCCACAGAACTGTCGAACCCTTTAGGTGCCTAAACTAACTCAGTGTCTACATTTTTGAGGTAAAAGTTCCCTAGGCACCTAAGTTTTCTTCCTGTAGGCATGTGAACTGCTGCTCTGCTTTCGGTGTCTGGGCACATATCTCCTGCTGAAGCCCCAAAGCGACCCAGGAACCTGGGGAAGATAGGGGTTTGTCCACCGAACTTGCATATGGGGACTGCTTTGGGTCTCATTCAAAATCTGGCTGGTGGTGGGGCCTACCTCATAAATTTTAGCCTAGTGGTTAGAGCACTCACCTGGGATGTGAGACGCAGGTTCAATTCTCCTTTTGAACAGAGTGGGAGAGAGGATTTGAATAGGTGTCTCCCACCTCTCAGGAGAGTGCTCTAACCTCTTAGCTATGAGATACTCTGATGTGGGGCTGCCTCAGTTTGAAGCTGTTCCACTGTACAAAAAATAAGAATTGGGCCAGAGAAAAAGAGAGAGAGAGACTTGTCCAGTAGTTAGGGCACCCACAGAGAGGTGAAAGACCCTGAACTGCAAGGACTCTATCCAAAGAGGAATACATTGAACAGGAGAGATTGAGAGCCCAATATCAGAGTAGCACATAGCTTAGTGGTTAGAGCACTCTCGTAAGAGGTGGAGACCCCTGTTCAAATCCTTCCTCCTCCTGCTCCCCAAGCAGAGGGGGGAATTGAACTGGGATTTCCCACATCCCAAGTGAGTGCTCTAACTGGGACAAAAAATAAGATGGCCATCCTCCCACTCTCCCCTTCACCCCTGCTTTGTACAGAGTGAGTCAGGCAGCCAACTGATACTCACAGGAAACAATTCAGGTGCCTAAGCTGCCTGATTCCAGGAGACAGGTTTCCAGCTTGGATCGCTAGCAGAGATAGGCTATTAGGTGCCTCCCTACAGCCCAGACTTTGGCACCCATCTTCTTCATGGGTGAAGCAGGGCTGAGGATTCACTCCTTTTATCAACATTTCCCATTGGCTAGCTTTGGTGGCTCCCCACCTAGCATGCTGGCTTTTATGAATCACCTTTCTCTCCCTATTCATTGTTTAGGGAGCCAAGGTGCCTCACTCAGGCTTTGTGGACAGGGCTGGATTAACTCTCCTGTGGACCCAGGGCTATTAGCTTTTGTGGGGCCCCTGGGGGTTTGGAGTGTGGGAGTGGGCTCAGGGCTGCGGCAGGGGATTGGGGGTGCAGGAGGTGGTGCAGCTCCAGGTGAGGGGGTGGGGGTACAGCAGGAGGTTCGGGGTGGGGGATCTGGGAGGGAGTTTGGGTGCCAGAGGGGGCTCTGGGCTGGGGTAGGGGGTTGGGGTGAGGAGTGCAGGCTCTGGCCCAGAGGTGCTTACCTCGGGTGACTCCTGGTCAGTGGGGCTAAGGCAGAATCCCTGACTCTTCTGCTCTGCTCCCTTAGGTGGCTGGCGTGTCCAGCCCTTAGGCAAAGGAGCCAGGCACCCCTTCGCAGTGCACGCTGCCCATGCCCGTAGGTGCTGCTGCCACAGCTCCCATTGGCCGAGGTTCCTGGCCAATGGGAGCTGCAGAGCCAGCGCTGGGGGCGGGGGCAGTGTGCAGAGATTCCCTCAATGTCCCTCACTTAAGGGCCGCAGGGGCATGCTGGGGAGCTGGTGCTCGCAGCTCCAGCCCCATGGTGGGTGGAGGGGTGCCGAGGCTTGGGAACCGACGTGGAGTCTTGCCGTGGGCTGGATGAAAAGAAGCAGTGTGCTGCATCCGGCCTGCAAGGTCCCCCTTAGCCCAAGGCCCTGGGCTGCAGCCCCTAAAGCCCTGGCGTTAATCCAGCCCTATTAGTGGATCACAGTGTTGTGATTTTCTGTGGACTTAAAAGTTCCAGGCCTAAATTCAAAATAATGTTTGGTTCAAGTGATGATGATCATTTACAGAAGTGTTGTAGTTTTAAGTGTTTATGTATTTAACTGTAACTATTATACCCTATGTAATAGTACAATAATTCTGGTTCTTTTTTAGGGAAACTGAAGTGCGTATATTAATAAAACTTGTGTTCAGTGTATAATTTCAGATCGCCTTACACAGGATATGATGATTTCTGTTTGTGCATCAAGGTTTAGTCAAGTGATATAATAAGGGTGATAATTGGGTGATGTCCAAGATATAAAAAGGAAGGCAAAGGTTAATCAAACATTTAAATATTCAAAAGTATACACTGATTTACTTCCATTGCATTATCACTGAAGCCAGTGGTCTCTGTTCGTGGGCCAGTTTTCTAGTTCAGATGCAGCCAGTATTGGTCCTTTGCTTAACTGTAAACAAAGGAGCTGTTCATTTTCAGAACAATGATATTTGTTTAGCAAGGCCTTTCTCAGGTGAGCATCCATCTGCCAATTTGATTCACATGCTGATTGGGTCGGCCCACTTTCAGCTTGAGCTAATGCGTGCAAATTTCTTTCTTTAGGCACTTTCACAGTTGGTGCCTGTTTTCCTCCATGTTCGGTCTCCAGCAGCGCTTCTGCTCTCTCTTTTTTTATTCTCTTTTTATTTCCTTATTAATCCTAAATATTTCAGTGCAGAAAAGGGACCTTCTCAAAATGTATAAATTCAAATGAGAATCTGCCCCTGCACAAGTCGAATTGGATCACCCCATAGTGTAAACATTCCAACTGCAGGATGGGCCACAAATAATAAAAAATCCAGAAGGACAAACACAGCAAGAAACAGGTTGTTTTTCTGGCATATGTCACAACACTTACACAGTCCCTACAAAAACATTACGAGATACCTGTTTCAACTCTCAGTGGCCTGTGTAATAACGTCTAAGCTAACGTGTGCTCTAATCACATCTAACAGACAGGATAACAGAATGTTGAGGGCTTTCTTGTGTTGTTGTTTTATTATTTGTAAATGATGGTTCTTGTGACGATTTTCTCTTGATTCTCCCTATGCTCCATTGTGGGAAGGCAGACAGAGCATCTGATCTAACAATAACTTTGGCAGCCTTTCGCTGTTCAGTGGAACTCAGTACAGCAATCAATAAGCCACCAACTAGAGGAAAGTACAGAAACCCAAATGGCAGAAGTTATTGGCACTTATTCTGGAGTTTCATCAACCACTGCTAACTTGATTTGGCGATACAAACAACAGTTTCAGTTCTTCCAAATATATTTGTTGTTGCAGCAGCAACTTATCCATTCAGAGAACCAGGGGTAAGTCAATGGTATTTGCCTAGCTTTCCAAATACCCATGAAATCTTAGCCCAGTCTTGACCTCAGTGTGGGACTTAGGTATTTTGTTGTGCATCCCCCTCCCTCCACCCTATCAATGAGCCTCAGAGGATCTAGGGCCAATACAATTTGTCTTCTCCCCTCAGATCTATCCATTTACCATCAAGCCAAAGAAAACATGCTTTTGTGGAAACAATGCACAACTTATCCAGGCTTATTCCCCAATTCCCATTATGGAATAGAACATAGGCATCATGAAGTATTTGGAGTGATATTAAGATACAGTGGAGTCTTAACTACAATGGATTTTTCCACTTTCAATGGACACATCCAGATGATGACTGTGTTTTCTCATTCAGGAGATCTACCCCCAAGATTACCTGTATACAGCCCTGGATGCCTACTTGTATATGCCTGTCCAACCATCCCATCAGCCTTTGCATGAAGGTCTTCTGCATAATTTATCAGAATTATGAGGCATGCTGGATGTTGGCTCTCAATGATCCTTCATGCTATTTAATACATGGTCATTAATTATTTTTACACGATTGGATCAGGGCTGATAATCTTTACACGTCAAAGCACAGAATACTTGGATGAGGCTGCAGAACTGAGTCTGACCCAGATGGTTTTGAATGGGCATGAACTAAGAGGATCAGGTAGAAGGAGTTGACTGTCTTTTTTTTGTATCTGAACTTACGTGCAATAAGTTACCTTCCAAAAATGGTTGTAATTGAATGTTTTGTCCCAGGCTAGTACATGGGTTCAACACTGGGGTATAGATGGCATACAGATGTGGGGACCTGCATGAAAGACCCCTAAGCTTATTCTTACCAGCTTAGGTTAAAAACTTCCCCAAGGTACAAACTTTGCCTTGTCCTTGAACAGTATGCTGCCACCACCAAGCGTTTTAAACAAAGAACAGAGAAAGAGACTACTTGGAGACGTCTTCCCCCAAAATATCCCCCCAAATCCTACACCCACTTTCCTGGGGAAGGCTTGATGATAATCCTCACCAATTGGTACAGGTGAACACAGACCCAAACCCTTGGATCTTAAGAACAATGAAAAATCAATCGGGTTCTTAAAAGAAGAATTTTAATTAAAGAAAAGGTAAAAGAATCACCTCTGTAAAATCAGGACGGTAAATACCTTACAGGGTAATCAGATTCAAAACATAGAGAATCCCTTTAGGCAAAACCTTAAGTTACAAAAAGACACAAAAACAGGAATATACATTCCATCCAGCACAGCTTATTTTACCAGCCATTAAACAAAAGAAAATCTAACGCATTTTCTAGCTAGATTACTTACTTACTTTACTTAACAGGAATTGGACGGCTTGCATTTCTGATCTGTTCCTGGCAAAAGCATCACACAGACAGACAGAACCCTTTGTTTCCCCGCCCCCCACTCCAGCTTTGAAAGTATCTTGTCCCCTCATTGGTCATTTTGGGTCAGGTGCCAGCGAGGTTATCTTAGCTTCTTAACCCTTTACAGGTGAAGGGGTTTTGCCTTGGGCCAGGAGGGATTTTATAGCACTGTATACAGAAAGGTGGTTACCCTTCCCTTTATATTTATGACACCATCTTTTTTGTATCTAAACTTGCGTGCAATAAGTTACCTTCCAAAAATGGTTGTAATTGAATGTCTTGTCCCAGGCTAGTACCTGGGTTTCAGCCCTGGGGTACAGCTGGCACATCTGTACCCCAAAATCCCTTGCTGAGTTTCTCCCATTGCTCGCTGTGCTGATAGTGCAGGCACCTCAGTTTAAAGCACCCAATGAATTCAATGTCCATACAGATGATAGTTCTTCCTGGATTGTCTCTGGAATTCATGGCTGCCACGACGACCGCTGTTCTGCCCTCTAAACGTAATTTTTGTCACTCTTTTGGGTAAATCTGCCTTCTTGGCACTGTTCTTGATCCCCATCTTCAAGCCTGAAAACCATTGTTGAAATACGGGGACACTTCCATTCTATTTAGGCTATCATGCTATGCAAATCACTATCATATTAAGGTATCTGAGTACTTAACTGACTGGTAATTTAACCAGGTTAACCGCCAGATCAACCTGGAGCTCTACGCCTCCTACGTGTACCTCAGCATGTCTTTCTATTTTGACCGGATGATGTGGCTCTAAAGAACTTTGCCAAGTATTTCCTGCACCATTCCCACGAGGAGCGTGAGCATGCTGAAAAACTCATGAAGCTGCAGAACCAGAGGGGCGGTCGCATCTTTTTGCAGGACATCAAGAAACCAGATCGTGATGATTGGGAGAATGGGCTGACAGCAATGGAGTGTGCCTTGCACCTGGAAAAGAATGTGAACCAGTCACTTCTTCATCTGCACAAGCTGGCAACTGACAAGAATGACCCTCATTTGTGTGACTTCATTGAAACTCACTCATTCAAACTTTAGATGCTGTTAAAAATCATTCAAAAACCTAATATAAAAATGTATCAAGAATTTTTAAAAATTTTACTCAGAACTGTTCTGGTTAATATTGAAGTAATTCCTGTATTGTTCGAACAACAAACATTACAGCACTCTGCTACTGCATGGACAAGTGAAATTGACTCGAGGGCTTTTCTAGTTCAGTCCAAGCCCAATAAATTGCACAAATAGAGAAACAAGGTGGGTGAAGTAATATCTTTTATAGGGCCAACTTCTGTTGGTGAGAGAGAGAAGTTTTTGAGCCACACAGAGCTCTTCAAGTCAGATGTGTGTGGCTTGAAAGCTTGTCTCTTTCACTAACAGAAGTTGGTCCAATAAAATATATTACTTCATCCACCTTGTCTGTCCAATATCTTGGGACTTGCACAGCTATAACTACTCTGCATTGCACAAAAGAAACATACTGCTTACGTGTTTCAAAGTAAATTGGATTTTGAAAAGTCTCTCTTGCAACAAAGAATTGTTAATATTACAGATAAGGAGATTTGTATGCCAAAGCATGATTTTTAACCTGAAAGTGTCCTATTTAATTTATTTTGGATTTTGAGAATGATTCCTTTCTCAACATTTGAATTCAACGAACCTTCTAAAATAGCTAATTATACATCTGACCCCACCACCATAAAAAAAAATGTTGGTTAGGGTGGCGTATTTATTCATAACTCCAAAAAAGATTTAAGTGCATCCCTATCATTAAGTTTCTTTGTGCAGCTTTATGAATATAAAGGAAGGCAACAGTTAAAACTTTATTTACAACTCTCAAACTGACACATTTTCTTAGAACAGAAAAAGATTTGAAACAAACCATAATGCGTCAAAGAATTTTAAAGCATAAATCTGACATAAGTCATTCAGTGATGTTATTTTATCAGTAAAGGTAACTGACCGCTGTTATTATCTAGTAACGTACAGAAAACAGGGAAACTTTTCCTTACATGTATTTTCAATCACTATTGTTTTCCTTTTGGAGGATTACGTTAACTAGGATTTTTTTAAATATATTCTTACTAGTTAAAAATTACTTTTGATTTCCAATGCAAAGGCATCAGGGTAATGCAAACTAACTCTACATTAAAGAAATGCTTTGGAGTGTTCACTGGGTTGAAAGTGACACGATGAATATATTACTTTGTGAACTAGAAAAGCTAAAGTAACTTCCTAGGTTTTCTGCCTTTTTTTAGTTTTCTTTTATATATTTTCCCTAAGCAAGTCTATAATTTGGCTGTGAGTAGAGTTAGGGAATTTCTTTTCCTGTTTGCTCCTTATGACTATCATCATGCATTTTCCACAAACTGCTAAAAAAAAGCAAATTGAACCCTTGGTATGCATTGGTAAAACCTGTTTCTCAAAGGCTAAAATAACTGAAGCCATTAAAAAAATTGCCACGTCTTGAGTCTAACTCTAAAAACCTTTAATGTCTATTTCATCTGTTTTCCATTTGAACATCTTTGTAAAAAATTTAAATGATGATCAACCACTTCTCTGAGGGGAGAAAATAAACCACCACATTTAAAAAACAAAAGCGAACCCCAGAACCACAAGGATACAGAGAGAGAACTCACCTTTTAACTAAGAAGTGCTTGTGGCAGGTAAGCAAAATGAACACCCACAAGTTTTTCCCACTTCAGATACCATTGACAGGCATGTAGGTGAAATGCTAATAGGTTTTTAGCTCACTTGACTGCTATAATTGCTGCTTACTTGCTTAATTGAAATGTGCATTTTTCCTTTATAATTTTTGTGCCTTTGGCTTTTTTCAGTAATTTTTGTGCCTTTGGAGGTGCTTTATGCCTCAACCACCATTTTGATTTTTGGTAGTTGATTTCAACAGCACATCCACTTTGAATTATTATGTAGAATTATTACTAGTAATTATTTTTGTTTTAGAATATACTTTCCCATTCTAAAGGATAGGTTTTTTGATACATAGCCTTATAAACTACTTCTATTTGCATTAATACTTAAACAGCTGCCAATTGACATTTTGGGATATGCAGTTGAAGACACACATTTGGGCCTATCTGCTAAAAACCCTATTTTAAATTAAATATTTTATAGAGCTGAAAAAAACTAAAAGCTTGAGAGGTGCCCATCCTGTACATTGGGCACCCATTACACAAATTAATAATCCCAGTATTATATTTTAAAGGAACCATTCTGATTCGGTAATTTTTAATATTAAAAGATCTTTTCTGTTCTTGATGTTTATGTGCATCAGCAAAATAACTGCAATATTTTTTTAAAAATAAAACATCTAAGGACAAATTCTGCCATGCTTACATTGAGTAGTATTTTACTTCCTGAACGATCTGATTGATTTCATTGCAATGACTCACAGAGAAAGGTACTTTTCAATCCTAGTTAAGAGAACTAGAATCTGGTGCTTAACTTTTTGGGCAATAGAACCTTTACTGTTTTTCCTAAACATGGTTTAATTTGAAAAATATCTGCCTACTTTTAAGACCCATGGTAAGCATTTTTCCCTGCCCCACATAACTGGAAATGTGCACGCCTCTCTCTCTGCCTTGGAGCCTGATTCAAATCTCACTAAAGTTAATTGAAAAGTCTCCCATTGAATCAAATGGAAGCTGAATCAGGCCTTTGATCTGTGTGGTTAGCCACTTTGCTATTCCTGCCTCTCTGATATTTGAGTTGTTCAGCATTCCCGCTCTCATTAGATTGTTGCTCCTGCTCCAGTTATAGTTTATTCTGTCATTTTAGTGACCTATTTTTAGAGCTACTGTTTTGTTCTTTCTCTGCCACATGCAGTGTGCTAACCATCCAAAAGATGGGGAAGAAAAACATATACCAAAAATACACATGCAAAATGCATCCTGAAAAGTATATTCTTCACGTAGATGCAGCCATGTATTCAACCTAGGAGTGTGCACACCCAGCAAAATGCATCCTGAAAAGTATATATTAAGAAAAGTTTGGATTCGGGAGAGCTGGCCTGCAGTTGCCATACTTCCCCCACCACCACACACACTTTAGTTGGGGTAAAAGACATTGACGCTGTAATGGGGCTCATAGGCTTTGTCTACACACTACAGTGCCTTTTAGATGCCCTGCTGCCGAGCGGCAGTCACAACCCCAGTTAGGTGCACCAGCTTGCTGTGCAGTGCTTGTGGAGAGTTCAGATGACTGAAAAAGGGATTCATAGACAGTGGATAGAGGAGGCTGCTAGGATGTGAGAGCCATGGGTTCGGGTCCCCATTCTGCCTGATGTGCAGCAGGGATTTGCACCCAGGTCTTCCACCTCCTAAGCAAGCAAAGAATGTGGCAGGCACAATGGCTCCAACCCTGCAATTTGTTCAATATGAACATGCTCCACAGAGTATTGTATGCTCCATCAGTGGCGTTCCACTGGACTCGGGGGTCTGGCCTGGAACAAGCTGCAGGATTGGGGCCTTAGTCTACAAAAAGGAAGAGCCAAATTAGTGATGGTATAATAGGCTTCAGATGTTCTGCTTCATTTCCATCTGTGTTCATTTGAATATTTGGCTGAGTTTTGTAAGATAGTCTGGATTTGTGCTTTCCCCACTTCCTTCAGTGAGGCCTCGCTTATACCCCCAAAGTTACACCAGTTTAACTAACCTGATTTAAAATCAAGCGAGTTATGTAAATACACCTAAACTAATTTAAATCTTTTAGACTGATGGAGTTTAACTTGCACTGATTTAACTAGATCAATTTAGTTAAACTACTGCCACTTTTCTTGTACAGACAAAGGCCTAAAAACATTGGGCCAAGTTTACACCAAAGATTAATTTTATCCTTTTGTTTTGAAATGTGGATCTTCCATCTCTGTTTTTTCATATTTTAGTTCCTTATACATATCTTCAGTTGTCATTCTCTTTGTAGCTGATAATTTAGGGTTAGGTGTTAGTGTGATTTAAGGTAGTTTATTGGAACAGATATTTTTATTACAATATTAAAATATTTATTTCATTTATATACCAGCTTTTCTGTGGTGCTCCTCATCACCATACCTCAAACATATTTTTTTCTCCCAACACTTGGGCAGTACAATATATTCATATTCTTACTACTGGAATATCAAGTTGCAAAACAAAAAAAATGTACATGGTAGATAAGAGAATGTCTTTTGTGATGTATGGTATAACACATGAACCACTGAAGTGGAAAATTACACATTTTTATAAAGATTAATGAGAAATGTACTAGAAAGGTGAAAAAATAGATATCTGCACCTTGAGAAATGTTCATTGGGATTGTTGTGTTTTGGTGTTGCCATCTGACATTTTTACTTGTGCAATTTTGTAACTTGCTGTCCAGGAATAATTTAGAGTTAGCATTAATTGAAAAAGTGTACACAACACGATGAGACTGCGTCAGTGTGCTGGTGGAGGATGGGTGCCACACTCTGTGGTCCGCGTTACTTTGATTACAGATGTGCTGGGAGCTCATGATTGTTTTTAGTGAACAGGTCAGAAAACCATAACTTGAAGTCTACTTTCTTTTTTCTGCATATGTCATCAAAAGCCTTCTCTATTTCACACTATTTATAGGAGGGCTTATTTCCATAATTGCAGTCACTGTACTTTACATGGAAAATATAACACTAAGACAAACATTTTAATGTCCTATAAGTTGTATTCCAATTGAAACGGAGTAGTTTTCAAGATCAGTTGGATGATGGTAGTCACCAATATGTGAAATTATCAGTCTGGGCGACACATTTATTTTACACTTTAACCCTGGCCTTGATTTTTAAATCCACCTCCTCCCCTGTTCCTGGCAAGTTCATTCCCTCCTTTTTCTGTTCTTAGAGGCATATTATCTCTTAATAATTAATTAAATGTTAAAAAGCCAAATGTTTAGAAAAAGGTGCAAGAAATCTTGTAGACTATTATGGAATAAACTACACAATGAGGATTTTTTTAAAAAAAATCTGTATTAAATTTGTTGCCTTTCACTTTCATTTAATGTCTTCTTGTGTTATGAAAGAGGATCAATAGGAATGCCTGTTTTACCTTCTTTATACCATTCATCATTGCTTACATCCCTGTCATGTTCCTCCTTATTCATCTCCTCTCAAAACAATTCCAATCTTTTCAATTTCTCTTCAGAGAAAAATCTTTCCATACCTATAATCATTTTTATTGGCCCTCATCCCACCCTCTCTCTGGTCTTTCTATTTCTACTGTATCTTTTTAGACATAGGGTGACCAGAACTAAACTCAGTTTTTCAGTTGATGGCATGCCATTGATTTATAGGCTGACATTATAATATTTTCAGTACTATTTTCTCTCTCCTTCTTTATAATTGGTTTGCTTTTTTGTCTACCATGGCATATTGAGCAGAGATTTTTGCTGTCCACAATGATGTGTGTGTCTTTTTTCTGCAGAGGTAACCATTAATACAGAACCCTGCAATGTGTATGAGTGGTTCATATTATTTCTTCAAATGCGCATTACCTTGCACTTGACAACAGTGAACTTCATCTGCCATCGTATTGCCTGTTCAACAAACTTGGTTAGGTTTCTCGAAAGTTCCTCATAGTCTTCTCTGGTTTTCAGTAACCTAAATGATTTAATTATCTACAAATGTTTGCACCTCATAGTTCACCCCTTTCCAGATTATTAATAATTCTATTAATCAGTACTGGACTAATACAGATCCTGGGAGACATCCCCCTGTTAACCTTTTGCCATGCTGAAAATTGACTTTTTATTCCTATTCTGTTTTTCTGCTTCTGTCAGTTTCTGATCCACAACAGTACTTTATCTCTCACACCGTGACTACTTAGTTTCCTAATAGCCTTTTGTGAGGGACTTTGCCAAAGGCTTTTTGAACATTCAAATAAATAATATTATCCAGAACAGTTTGCAGTGGTATATCTTTGGGAGGATCTTACATTTTAATTACAATTAAATTAGTATTTGATGATACATGCATATATTGTATTATCAGGAATGTGCATTATAATCCCCCAAAAGCCATTGAATACAATCTAAACTACTGAGAACTTGAAAGATATTGGAAACAAAATGCCAGTGTTTCCAAGGGGTTAATTCAAGGACTTTGAATTCAAATAGATTTTTTTAAAAATCCCAAATGCCAAGGTAGTAAAAATGAATTAAAAATAAATTGGCTCCAGAAAAATCTCCTCACTTTCTTTGGCTCCTTCATGTTTTAAAAACTTCCTTTAAAACCATTTGAGAAAGAGTTTGATTTTTGTTTCATACCAAGAGGCAGAATAAAAATCTGAGTAAAATACTGTACTTACTGGGGACCAAATTGTGGCATGTTGGCAAAGGGCTGTAAGGGGGCTCAAGGTGTCCTCTTACTTCCTTGAGTCAGCTACTCAAATCTTGAGTAGACACGTGGGAGGAGAAGCAGGCTCCACAAAGCCAGTGTGCCGGTGGGTGGGAAAACGCTCCATGGCATAACCATGCCAGCGTGTTGGGCAGTGTGTTTTACACCAGGTAGAACCCCCATCACCATTTACACCCTCCTTGAAGCAGCAGGGGAATAGGAAGGTTAGATAATGATGCAATTCAAATCACAGTCTCCCTCCTGGCCTGCTCCAGGAGAGCAAACTCTGTTGGGTCTGCACCTAGCACATAATACACTGTTCCTCGAGCTGCCTCTTACTCAGAGCAGTTTGTATGGTCGTGGTCTAGCCCTGGGATATTTTTCACCCTTCTCCATGCAATATACAACAGGTGGTACTGTACTCCCTGGCTATATTTAGGTTCTTTCATAAAATATGCCCTGACCTAATCTCTTCCTATATGGTCTTAAATTGGGTTGCACTTTACTACAGCACATAGGAGAATACCGTATAATTTAAACAGCCTGGGATCTGAGGGATATTGTTTGTGTTTAACTCAGGGACTCATGTCCATAACCCCAAAAGAGAAGTACTGGGCCAAAGGAATAAATCCTACTTTCAGTAGGATATGTGGGCAAATTTGCCAAGTGTTGGTGATTTTCTTTAGGCAAGCAGGATAGTGGAAATTAATCTGAATCTTCCTTTGCCTGCATCTTGTGCTGTGGGTTTGGCTATGGAGTATTTTTCCAGATATTGCACTATTCATGCAGATGGGGCTACATGAATTTAGTCTCACTTATACAAGTGAAACTCCACAGACTTCAGTGAGTCTACTGCCTGATTCTCACAAGTGTAAGTGAGAAGAAAATCTGACACAGATCACATGCAGAGATTGCTGTACTCTCATCCAATATGGCAATTCCTACCTATGGTCAGTGTTAGATGAACAGCTACAAACCTACTTCTGGAGATAAGTAAAATATATTTTTTTCTGGTGATTTAAGATACCTTGATCCACTTGCCAAACACAGACTGAATTGAGGCTCCTGTGCTTAGCCCGTCATCAATTGAAGTTTACTGGCATCAAGTGGTTAAGTTCCAAAAGAAATCAGTAGGATTTTTAGCCTGTTGCATGCTGCATGTCAGTGAAGTGATGGACATGTCACTGTCTCATCAGCTGTGACATGACAAGCAGTCTGTGCCATGCCACTGCTAAACTGTCAAATATTTTCAGGAGAAAAATATGCCTAAAGGGAAAAGAGAAATCTGAAAAGCTGTCACTGAAGGATCTAAAAATGGTATTGGACAGAGACTTCGCACGAATGTAAATCAGAGTAGAATTTGTCAGCTGGGCTTTTTCTCAAGCTGATTAAAAAAAAAAGTCTTCATCCTCTCATTCTCTAAGGAGTGTACACTACAGCCATGGATTTTCTATTGTGAAAAGACAAATTTACAGGTAAGGACAAAATTTTCTGAGATGGTACTTGGTTCCTCCTCATAGTCTTTGCTGCGCAGAGGCACAAGGCTCCTGCTTCCATGTGTTCTGGGATTGTTCTGTGCTGAGGACAGTGGGAGTGAACACTACAGCAGCAAAGGAGATTGGCTTCCTCACCAGTAATATGTCTGTCCTTTTGCCTTTATGGGAAGGGAGAAAGACCATGTGAGAAGTTCATAAGAAATCCTGCATTGCTAGTTGGAAGCCCACTCACTTATGGTCATCCCCCAAGTGGGGAAACAAATTATTAAATTGTATTTCCTTATGTAATGGACAGAAAGACCAACTTTCATGCAATTCACCTACCACACACAAGACTAGAAATAGTTTGGAGAGGGTGTGATGAACTGGGAAGTAGCTATTTTTATGAATGTGGGATCCCTTTTTGTGTTTATGATGCTTTACTTTGGAGTTAGAGTTAATGGAGTTTGTTAAAGGAACCAAGCAGGGAAAGTAAAACAGTGAGACAGATAAGTCCTTGAGGAAACAATGGGGAAGCTCTTTATTGGGGAACACCCCTGACCTGGCTCCAACCAGGCTAAGAACTACTTACTCATCCCAAGGCTAAATCTCAGATCAAAAAGGAGGATATGAAATATTAGAGGATGTCAAGGCCTAGAAAAAGGTGGGAGTTGAGTAAATGGACAGAGATTGTCCAGGGAGCACCAGCAAGAACTGCCAGGCTGGCAAGGGAGCTCAGAGACAGAGAGAACTTGCTGTGAGCAGGAGAGCTTGCGACCTAAGCTTGCATCCTCAGCTAGAGAAGAAGGTTAACAGGGCTGAGCGGACCTTAACACCATATCATTGCTTGCCAGGTTTTGTAAGACAGACCCATGCCTGTTAAAACTTTTGGTGTTTTTACCTTTTAAGCTTCGTACCTTTGGGGGAATGAGTAAATAGTGCTTTGTTCTGAAGACACTGTTTTTTAATTGCTTTAATCATCTGCTGTCACAGGTCCCTGCAGTAAAAAGGCCAAACATAGTTAAGCCTGTTGCATTAACAGAGCTGGGAAATTGGGATTGGGTCTCTGGGAAAGTGGTTGGACAGTGTGGTTCCTCCCAGAGCGAGATGCAGGGAGCTGGGCCTGTCACTAAAGGAATGCATTTAGGAGGGAATAAAAGGATCCAATGTGCAGTGTGCCTCATAAACATGACTCATAGATTCCAAGGGCAGAAAGGAACATTATGATCATCTAGTTTGGTCTCTTGTATAGTACAGGCTATATAGCTTCCCAAAATAATTCCTAGGGCATTGTGATAGGGTGGATGAACCCCACATTGGAGAGTAAGGGTGCAGAAATAACTCTGGGCCTGGGAAGCCCCACCTCCATAGGCCTGCTAGGCATGCTCCAGTGGAAGGAGGGACTTAAAAGGGAGTCTCTTCAGCCCAGCAAGGTGGTGGGTGGAGAGAGGCAGACCTGTATTTGCTGCTGTGGAGGGACTATGCCAGGAAGGCATTCCCACAGGGAAGTCTGCTACATGGAGCCAAGACTCCCTAGCTTGCTGAGACCTGTGGACCGGATCACCAGGGACAACCACCAGCTACAATATGCCCCCAAAAGGTTGGAGGAGTGGTCGGAGGAGGCCCAGGGGACAGCCTGAACTGTCAGGAGTGGATTCCTGCCTTTGGTGCTCAAGAGGGCCTGGGGGTCAGAACCTGTGGAGTGCGAGGGCCTGGGTTCCCCTATCCCCTAATGACTAGGCAAGGCTGTCATCATGCTAACATCTAGGTGGAAGGCCCACCCGGCTCACATGCATATATTTCAGAAAAACATCTAATTTTGATTTTAAAATCATCTGTAATGGAGAATCCACCACGACCCTTGGTAAATTTACCCTCTTTGTCAAAAATGTATGCATTTCTAGTCTGAATTTGTCTCGCTTCAATTTCCAGACATTCAATCATGTTATACCTTTCTCTGTTAGACTGAACAGCCCATTATTTACAGACTGTAATCAAGTCATCCCTTAACCTTCTCTTTGTTAAGCTAAATAGAGGGAGTTCTTTGAGTCATCCTATAAAGCAGTGGTTTTCAAACTTTTTTTCTGGCGACCCACTTGAAGAAAATTGTTGATGCCCATGACCCAACGAAGCTGGGGATGAGGGGTTTGGGGTATGGGAGGGACTCAGGGCTGGGGGCAGAAGTGAGGGCTGTGGGGTGGGGCTGGGAATGAGGGGTTCAGTGTGTGGGAGGGGACTTTGGGCAGGGGGTTGGGGTATGGGAGGGGGCTCTGGAGTGGGGCCAGGGATGAGGGGTTTTGGGTGCAGGAAGGGGCTCTGGGTTTGGGAGGGCTCAGGGCTGGGGGGGGATTGGGGCACGGGCTTACATCGGGCAGCTCCCTGTCAGCGGTGCAGTGGGGTTGCTAAGGCAGGCTTCCTGCCTGTGCTGGCACCGCAGACCACACTGAGCTCCGGAAGCAGCCAGCAACAGGTCCAGCAGGCACTCCCCCGGCTCTCATTGGCCAATGGGCGTGCGGAGCTGGTGCTCAGGGTGAGGGCAGTGCATGGAACCCCGTGGCCCCGCTGCCTAGGAGTCGAACCTGCTGCTGGCCGCTTCCGGGGCACAGCCCGGTGTCAGAACAGGTGGAGACTAGCCTGCCTTAGCCGGGCAGCACCATGGACAGGACTTTTAACAGCACGGTCGGCGGTGCTGACTAGAGCTGCCGCGACCCAGTGCCATACATTCTGCGACACAGTACTGGGTCGCAACCTGCAGTTTGAAAACTACTGCTATAAGCTATGCTTTCTAATCCTTTAATCATTCTTGTGGCTCTTCTCAGAACCCTTTTCAATTTATCAGCATCCTTCTTGAACTGTGGCCAACAGAACTAGACACTGTATTCCAGCAGCGGTTGCACAAGTGCCAAATATAGAGGTAAATCTCTACTCCTATCTGAGTTTCCCCTGTTTATGCCTCCCAGGATTGCATGGCCACAGTGTCACACTGGGAGCTTGTGTTCAGCTGATTACCCATCATGATCCCCAAATCTTAATCAGAGTCACTGCTTCCCAGGACAGAACCTCCTGGTTTATAAGTATGGCCTACATTCTTTGTTCCCAGATGTGTATGTTTATATTTAGCCATATTAAAAATGCATATTGTTTGCTTACACCCAGTTTACCATGCAATCTGTATTGCTCTGAATCAGTGACCCACCCTCTTCATATTTACCACTCCTTCCATTTTTGTGTCATCTGTAAACTTTACCAGTGACGACTTTGTGTTCTTCCAGGTCATTGATAAAAATGTTAAATAGCACAGGGCCAAGAACTGATCTCTGCACAACCCCACTGGAAACACATGTGCTTGCTGATGATTCACTGTTTACAATTATATTGTGAGACCTATCAGTCAGCCAATTTTTAATCCATTTAATATATGCCATATTAATGATGTATAATTCTAGTTTTTTAATCAAAATGTTGTGTGGTACCAAGTCAAATGCCTTTCAGAAGTCTAAGTATATTACGTCAACACTAAGAAAAGGAGTACTTGTGGCACCTTAGAGACTAACCAATTTACTCCTTTTCTTTTTGCGAATACAGACTAACACGGCTGTTACTCTGAAATACGTCAACACTATTACCTTTAACAACCAAATTATAACTTCATAAAAAATACCAAGTTAGTGAGACAGGATCTATTTCCCATAAACTCATGTTGATTTGCATTAATTACAATACCCTCCTTTAATTCTTTCCAGATGTATGCCTTATTTCCAGTCTGAATTTGTCAACATTCAACTTCAGTCTAGCGGAGAAAGCTATAACGCGGTTGAAGAGCCCTTTATCAAATATTTGTTCCTGCTGTAGGTCATTATAGACTGCAATCAAGTCACCCCTTCATCTTCTCTTTGTTAAGCTAAATAGGTCAAGTGCCTTGAATCATCACTATAAAGCATGTTTTCTAATCCTTTAAAGGCATGTTTTCTAATCCTCACAGAGGGTATAGCAAATTATAATTTCATGATCATGGGCCAGAGCTTTCCCTTATGCAGAGAAATACAAGTAGGAGACAGAATATTCAGCAATGTTCCCTCAGAGTTTTCACCAAACCATTGTTTTGGGAGTCCAGAAGGAATTTGTTTCACCTCAATGTCATGGGCAGTAGGTTTGGTGCCAGAACCCTCTGAAACCCAAACAGATCCTGAGGATCCATCAGAGGCTCTGTATGCCGTTGTTGTTCACTGGTCCCCCGGCTGTACTTCCCTGTACCCTGTCAGCAGCTCCCTGAACACCATGAGAGGGATTTGTTCCACAGCCCAGAGAGGCTTCACACAAAAATTTATTCAACTTCAGGTGGTATTAACTTCACTGTAGATTCCCCACTTGTTACCAGAGGGCACTATGCATGTAGCACACAAGGGCTTCTGGTCTTTCCACTTCCCATGCAGAGGACCCTGACTCCAAGCAGGGCGCAGCAGTAGGTCCAGGGCAGCAGAAGGGATGGGGTCACAAAGATAGCATTCCCTCCTGCTCCCACAACTTCTTTGCTAGCTTGGGGATACCCCTGTGTGGACACACACATACTCCACACCACTGGGAGACCTTGGGGGGAAGTGGAAAATTGGCCCTATGTTGGCATTAACCAGTTCAGATCTGGCTTCGTCCCTGCTATTTCAGATCCTCACGTTTTCCTGCTTTAGTTATTTTGGGTAAAACTCATCTGGGCGCAGAGTGCCTACACCTTCTGTTCATGCTCTGCCTCTTGCATGTGATACTTGCTTTGTTTTTCTGTGGTTTTTCCAGATGCTGTTTGGTTCACCTTATACCATTTTGGTGGCTGTTTTTGTTTTGCTAAAGTAATTGTCATATATAGGCATTTCTTTATTTATATAATCCTGACATGTATGCTTAAGTTGTCTCTCTCACTGTCCTGAGTGACAAAAATAAAATAAATTACATGAATTAATTACACTAGAACTGAATGAAAGAATAAAACTTGCTCTGTGAGATTTAGCACGCATACTTTCTTTTGGAAATGTACTTTGCTGGCCAAGTAATAAACACGGGAAAAACAAGCTGTAAAATTGAAGTGCTGACACTTTTTTATTTGTACAAATATTAATACAGGGGACCTCTAGTAAACTAACACCCTTCAAAGGAATTAATATTTTATTAAAATGTTGGTGGGGTTTATTGGCACGGTGCTAATGTAGTTATAAAGGTAAAATGATGGGTTTTTGGTGGGGGGAGGAAGTTATATAAAGATTTCTGTCATAGATTGTTGTATTGGTTTTTAAATTTACAAAGTGATTACGTGCATATGTATTAAAATGAACATTTAAAACAAGGAATGCTTTTTCAGTGCATTAAGGTTATATGTCTTCCATGATTTTACTACATATGACTGAAATTCAATAGTTAAAATATGACTTTTAGTTAATATTAAAATCCGATTAGAGCAATACACAGTAAAGTTTCACGGATATTAAATATATATATGTCTGATACCTCTCTCACACTGATATAAATCAGAATAACTTCAATAAACTTAGTGAATTTATGCAGGTGTGAAATTAGTGAAATAGAAGAGAATCAGGTGTATATAAAACTTGCTCTTGATTTACTTTCATGTTGCATACAGTGTAGTGTTCTTAGTGTATGTTACAAACTTCTTTCACATGTGTCCAGTTACCAGGCCCCAGAGGTTCTGATTCATATGACTCAGCCTGACTCTCTCAAGGACACCACCCCTGTGATGCGGTCACCCCAGCTTGTCTTGAAATGAGAGGAGCACAGCTGCAGGCTGTATTCTAAATATTCTTAGGCTGACTCTACAAACCAGTTTTTGTACTGGTATGATCTTTTTTTCAGTTAGGAGTGAGATTTTTTTTTTTTAACCAATAGTTATACCTGTACAGCTCATAGTGTGGACACAGTTATGTTCATATAAAGGTACCTTATACAATTATAGCTTATTCCCCTATGTATGGAAATAGCTTTATCAATATAAAGCACCTTTATAGTGATATAAGTGCATCCACATTAGAGAGCTTGTACCATTTTAATTATAGTTGAAGCAGTACAAATGTGTGTCGACAAACCCTTACTAGTAGCTGCATTCAGGATACAGCCACATCTGCACTTAGGGACAGATCCTATTCCCACTGAGTGGGAACAGATGTGGGCTGTTATTGAGCAGTACCCCTATTTCCTCCATGTTTCTGAAATATGCAATGAGAGCATCCGCCTTTAAATATTAGGCAACCAAAGATCTTTAACAGCAGCATTCATTGAACACTAACCGCGTGACAAATTCACTTCAGAAAACACACTTTGGAATTATATTGAAATGTTGAAGTAACTTGTCATTAAGCTGATTTTCTTAATAAGATGGATATAGCTGCAATACAGGAAGGCTAAGAAACATAATTAATTCAAGTTCAGTTTTTAAAGCATTATACCATTCTTTTCTGCCTGTCTGCTTTGCTCAGGACTAGTGGGCATTTAGGGTCTGTGTTTAAAATGCATGTGGTAGAGAATGTGGTTGTCTTTGTTCTCCCTTTTCATGTGCCTTATGCATCATTCTGGGGAGCAAAAGAGGGTGAGCATAAGATACTCTGACAAGCCCGTCTTAGGGCTTCTCTACACACAAGTTACTGAAATAAGTGATACCAATATCTTTATGTACATATAACTGTGTCCACATTGGGGGTTGCACAAACACGGTGTAGACAAGCCCTTAGATTAATTGAGAATTCATCATTCCTTGACACACACAAATGCAAGTAAGACTAAGTAATTGATTACACATGTGCTTGGTGGGATTGCCTTGTAATCTCAAGATCTGTGTCTTCCCTTCTCACACACTATATTTACAAACCATTAGGTATAAAGCTAATATAGCTCACAGCAGATCAAGTCCTGGATACTTAAGGGCTATACATAACCCACCTCCTTGGAATAAGCCATGGTACAATTACAGCTAATTAAGATAGCAACTCCTATGAGCCATACAGAAATCTCCCCATACCATCTACAGTTCTATTTATTTCTGGCCTGAGCTCCAGGACCTTATTCATTTTGCTTTTTCTTGAATGTGCTAGGTACTGTATATCTAGCAAAACGCGTTGCCAGGTATATCAGGGTTTTCCACTAGTAATAATGGAATGAAATAGTACAGGTACTGGAGTGAAGGTCCTTAAGTGAAGTAGTTCATTGCAATAAGTCTCTTAAAAGCAGCAAAGTAGGGTATTTGCATTATGTGATGGCAAATCATTACATTTTTAAGCCAGTCTGACTACACTTACAGTGTCTATAGTCCCTGGCACACAGTCTGATTCAGATCCTGTATACCTTGTGCACCCAAAAATCCCACAGAAGGCCTAATAATAATTATCAATACTTTCATCCAAGGATCTCAAAGAACTTTAACAAAGTGCTAAGTATTTTTATCTCCGTTTTATAGAGAAGTTAAGTGATTTTCCCGAGGTCACATAACGAATCCGTAGAGCCAGCAACAGATTCTAGATCTCCTTGACACCAAGTTTTCTGTTTTAACTGTCAGACCATACTTCTAATGGCAGTTTGGGGTGTTCAAGGAATGTAAGTTTAGTCCCATTATCTGTAACCTGTTTTCAATTCACAGCCTAAAACTGAAGGTAACCAATTTCTATGCTGAGCTAAACCCATCACATTTTTACACTGGTTTTGCTACATCACAGCTTTTTTTCCCCATTATGTTACAGAGTGATGAAACCTATGCTATGAGCCTGTGACTCAATGTTCCCCTCTATTGGCTAGTCCAACCAAGAGCTCCATGTGTCTGCTTTCAGCTAATGGATTTAGTCCTTTGGCTCAAGCAGTGAGCTAGTTCTGTAGGTCTGGGATTAAACCTGGTTGTGGGGTTATTATAATGACACAGAAGCTTCCATTACATTGGAATATGTGGAATAACATCATTGTTTTGACTATGGCACCAAAGAAAAATGTATTACACTGAATCCCTAATACTGTTCCCATTCCCAATTCCTAATCTCTTATATGAATTCCATACAGGCAGTATTGGTAGAAAACCAGGTAGAAACTCAGTGGTGGCTGTGGTCCATCACCTTTATTGTAAACAGGAAACTACTTTGTTCTTATCATCTGATCATAAATCCCTGATGCTTTTAAATGGACACTACTGTAAGGCAACTGAAGAGCAAGAAATATCCTAATTGTTCTTGTTCTTCAGTGTTTTCAGCGTTGCTGTTGCCGTGTTGGTCCCAGAATATTAGAGACACAATGTGGGTAAGGTAATATCTTTTATTAGATCAACTTCTATTCGTGAAAGCGACGATGCAGAGTGCTTCTTCAATAGCAGAAGAGTTGGTTTTCATGTTCAAAGAATTAGCGAATACAAATATTATGCCATCTCGCTCGCCTACCTGCACACAGTAGCAGCAGATTTTCAGAAGGTTGTTCAACCAGTTTTCAAGCTCTCAGATTTTTTGCCATGTTAGTAAAGTGCTGTCTCTGCTTGGCGGTTCTCCAGTATGCCAGCCTAGGAATCACACTGTTCCTCAATCTCTGCCTAACAATGTAAGGCTAGGCTTCTTTTTGGGGAGAGTTTTTCCATTTATTACTGGAACCGTTCTTCCTTTAAACTATGGGATTCAAGGTGCTTGCAGTGTTTGCCCTAAAACACCCGGAATGCATTTATATAGGGAAGAAGGCTGGGAAGCTGATTTCTCAGGGAAAGGGATAGAATGGATGAGTCTCAATGAATATCTGTACATTCTCACTCTTTAGGAAAGGTTGAGACTGACTTCTGTTCTACTGAAAAGGAAAGGTTTATTGTAGCTTCCCTTTTGGTTAGTACTATGGCATAAATTTCTGCTCTGAGCATTTTTTCTGCTTCTTCATATTATTCAGTCTTTTAAAGGAACAAGATTCAGGTTTAAAGGTAAATGAATTTAGCAACTCATAGTCAGCAGAATAATAGAAGAATTAAGATTAGGATTGGCAGCAGAAATTGGCACATGTGGCAAACAAAGATGTGCAAATATTTTGTTTGTATAAAAGCAGTGAATTTGTTTAGAACATATTTGCAACTTATTTAAATTTGTTTTTCAAATACTTGTTCACATGAAAGTTCACAAAGTGTGCAAGTGAATATATACTTGTGTCGGAAGTGGTCACATCACCATCTTGACAACTCTTTGGGATGTTATTATTTATATTGCAGATGCACCTAGATGGGTTGCTGAGGACTCTATTGTAAAAATGTAATAAATGCCTCTCCTGGCCCGAAAGAGCTTACAGTCTAAACCCAGTTATGAGCACCAAATATCCAATCAGGAAATGGAAACAATATCATGGGAATTAAGTGGCCCATCACACAGTACAAACAGTATATTGATAGTATGTTGAATAGTTTGCAAGTAATCCAAAGATTAAATATATTAATATAAACTAGTTGTCTTTTTTTTTTAAAGAATGAACACACTAGTAAAAATTTAAATCTATAGATAATTTACACACAAAAGGCAGTTAATTTCATCAAATTAATTCTTTACTGGAATAATTAATCAGCTCTAGTTAGGAGACATGAAGGCATTAGAAAGGAATATCTTTGAGCCGTTAAAGAGCCAAATGGGATATTTAAACCTATTTTTAAAGCACTAAGACATTGGAGGGTTGAGGAAAGAATACATTAGAGCAGTAAAAAGAAATAGCAAATTGCAGAAAATATCTCAAGTAACAAGGGGCTTATCAAATATAAATGCAATAGGAAAAATAGCCAAAGTACATAATAGCCTGCTTAACAAAATAAGGATAGATTTCTTAGGAAATAGCATAACAGATAAACAGTTACTTTTGCCTGTTTTTACAGAGGAAGCACACTGTTTTTACACTAAATCAGGGATTGTTTCCCCAGAGGCTGCAAAAGGAAAACGAGAAACTATAAAATAACTAATTACAAAATGTTAGCTTCACTTTAAGGATCAAAAACTCTAGGTTCAGCTGACACACAGCTGTGAGTGTTAAATGACATAAATGACATTGATGAACTTTCAACAGATTTAAAACAAAATTACTAGATTCAGAAGAAATGTTAGCTGATTGAAATATAGCAA
The DNA here is from genome assembly GCF_965140235.1 of Caretta caretta. Classification (NCBI taxonomy): domain Eukaryota; kingdom Metazoa; phylum Chordata; order Testudines; family Cheloniidae; genus Caretta; species Caretta caretta. The sequence goes on along the minus strand of NC_134216.1, from coordinate 46,255,538 downwards.
AAATAATTTACAAGAGAGAAACTAGAAAATTAGCCACCAGTATATTTAGTGTTGCCTGTTGGGAAATCTTGGAAACTATTTTGAAAAGATGTGGAAAGAAAACACCTGGAAAAGCTCAGTTTAATTAAACTGCGGAACCACCTGATCAACATCCTCTACAGCAAACAGGGAAAGAATGAGCTCTCAAAACTGGATACTCACATAAAAAAAAAATCTTACACACAAACTTCCTCGTGGCTGGACTTTACTAAAACTAGACAAGCCATTTACAACACACACTTTGCTTCTCTACAAAAGAAAAAGGACTCTAAACTTTCTAAACTACTGCATGCCACAAGAGACCACAGCAATGGTTCCCTTAACCCACCCAGCAATATTGTTAATCTATCCAACTATACTCTTAGCCCAGCAGAAGAATCTGTCCTATCTCGGGGACTCTCCTTCTGCCCCTCCATCCCCACGAACATGATACAGTTCTGTGGTGACCTGGAATCCTATTTTCGACGTCTCCAACTCAAGGAATATTTCCAACACACCTCTGAACAACGTACTAATCAACAGAGACCTTCCTACCAACACTACAAAAGGAAGGATTCTAGGTGGACTCCTCCTGAAGGTCAAAACAACAGACTGGATTCTACATAGAGGGCTTCCACTGACGTGCACGGGCTGAAATTGTGGAAAAGCAGCATCACTTGAGTTGATCTCAGCCGTGCAGAACACAATGCCATCCACAGCCTCAGAAACAACTCTGACATCATAATCAAAAAGGCTGACAAAGGAGGTGCTGTTGTCATCATGAATAGGTTGGAATATAAACAAGAGGCTGCTCGGCAGCTCTCCAACACCACTTTCTACAAGCCATTACCCTCTGATCCCACTGAGGGTTACCAAAAGAAACTACAGCATTTGCTCAAGAAACTCCCTGAAAAAGCACAAGAACAAATCTGCACAGACACACCCCTGGAATCCCAACCTGGGATATTCTATCTGCTACCCAAGATCCATAAACCTGGAAATCCGGGGCGCCCCATCATTTCAGGCATTGGCACCCTGACAGCAGGATTGTCTGGCTATGTAGACTCCCTCCTGAAGCCCTACGCTACCAGCACTCCCAGCTATCTTCGAGACACCACTGACTTCCTAAGGAAACTACAATCCATCGGTGATCTTCCTGAAAACACCATCCTGGCCACTATGGATGTAGAAGCCCTCTACACCAACATTCCACACAAAGATGGACTACAAGCCGTCAAGAACACTATCCCCGATAATGTCACGGCAAACCTGGTGGCTGAACTTTGTGACTTTGTCCTCACCCATAACTATTTCACATTTGGGGACAATGTATACCTTCAAATCAGCGGCACTGCTATGGGTATCCTCATGGCCCCACAGTATGCCAACATTTTTATGGCTGACTTAGAACAATGCTTCCTCAGCTCTCGTCCCCTAACCCTACTCTACTTGCACTACACTGATGACATCTTCATCATCTGGACCCATGGAAAAGAAGCCCTTGAGGAATTCCACCGTGATATCAACAATTTCCATCCCACCATCAACCTCAGCCTGGACCAGTCCACACAAGAGAGCCACTTCCTGGACACTATAGTGCTAATAAGCGATGGTCACATAAACACCACCCTATACCGGAAACCTACTGACCGCTATTCCTACCTACATGCCTGGGGAAACTGAGTCACAGAGAGGTGAAGTGAGCAGCAGGCAAGTGACATAGTCAGGAATAGAACCCAGGTCTCTTGAGACCCCCTCTCGTGCACTGTTCACTAGGTTGCACTGCTCTGAAGAGAACCCAACAGTAGGATATTCTAGTGTCTCCACACAGAGGTCAAGAGAGTCCACTGACAAGGGGTACCAGTGGGTGAGAGTGCAGCTGGGAGTTGAGACAACTGGTATCTGAAGCCCTGAAATCAAGGGTAGCTGTGAAACCTGGGGAAAAAACTAAATGGATGGTGAAGCCCTGACATGGGGAACTGGGAAGCACTAAAAGGACCCGGGGAGCCCTGGTGTAAGGATGAAATCCATTTACGTTATATTCCAATAAACAGCCCCAACAAAGGGTACCTTAACTGCAACACATGGAGTATTTGTACTTTATGGTGCCAACAGAGAGAAAATTGAGGTGTGAACACCCAGACACAAGGTCAGGGATAGCTCATGGTAGCACAGTGTCTTAGTCAGAATTTACATTGATTTTTTTTCCAGCTGAAGACCTGACCCAAAAATAAAGATCATGGATACATCCTTCCGAGTTGGAAAGACAGGATAGACTATGTGTGAACTCCTAAAAATGGCTTTGAATCAGGCAATCATCGGTGGTGACTGTAGCCACAGCACAACTAGTTCAAATGTGATGTGAGCTGCTGCTCTTGGACAGTTTAATTAAGGTTTCCTACCTACCTTGAGCTTTTTCTAAATCCTTGGGTTAATCAGTGATATTTTTGTTTCTTGAGTTGATCTGCAAGATGTTTTGGAGAATAGTATCTCAGTAAGAAGGTGGACCCAAGGATTTATAGGCAGGTGAGTCATAGAGTCATAGAATATCAGGGTTAGAAGAGACCTCAGGAGGTCATCTAGTCCAACCCCCTGCTCAAAGCAGGACCAATCCCCAATTTTTGCCCCAGATCCCTAAATGGCCCCCTCAAGGATTGAACTCACAACCCTGGGTTTAGCAGGCCAATGCTCAAACCACTGAGCTATTCCTCCCCCCACCACTGAGCTATTCCTCCCCCCCACACCTTGAGTTACAAGGTGAGAGGATTTAAAGGGAATGCTTTATCAGGAAACTCTAAATTATGGATTAAGTGACTAAATTAGCATCTAAGATGGGAGCAGCTCTTTTTTAAGACAGATCTAGGAAATGGTTTTGAGTTTTTATTTCACCTGTATAATGCATGTGAACTATTCAGAATCATACGCATTTATCTACTTGCCATGACATCTCTCTATAGTAGGTTAATGGTTACCATCCATTGAATTGTCATTTTATGAAAGGTGATTGGTGATTCTATAAAACACAGATATATTTGTTCTGAAGACTGTCACAACATTCCAGACCAGATGTTCTCAAATAGAGAGAATATCTCATGAACTACTTCCCCTCCCATTCCTGGTTATCGTGGAACATCTATCATCAGTTTGGAAATTGAATAACAGCCCTATGACACATACAACAATTACTTACATGGAAAAGTAATGTTAAGAAAGTATATAATGGATTTTAGCTCCTTTTAACGTAATTTAGTATATGGAAATTAAGAGAAAGCCAGCTCTCCCCAGACCACCAAAGACCATGGAAGATCTGTGAATCACAGTTTCGAAGCTGCTGTTCTGGATGTCAGTAAATCTTTGCCACTAAAAGAGCTGTTGGTGAAATTAGTGACTTTAATTCATTTCGTTTAAGGTGAAAGACCCTCAAATGTCCAAGCCTTAGACATTTCCAACATAAAATTAGTCTGGCACCGTGTGGAATGCTTCTTTTTCAAGAGAATCAAGTCTAATTCTGATTTGTCCAGCATTCTGCCATCAGATCAGCTCTTCTCTTTTGTATGGGGAAGTACTGAAGATATTCTCTACACTAGCATTTTCCTCATCATTCGTGTAGAATTGTTGAAGTTTCAACAGTGGAAGCAGTCGTGTAGAGCAGGTTCTGGGATTTTTACTACTGTGACATCTAATCCCCTAGGGCAGATTAAGAGGGAACTGAGACCAGACATTCTGAGGAAATTGTGTCCTCATTTATACCACTTCTCCCTTCCTGTCTGTAGAATACAGATTTTCTTTCAAAAAACACATAGTGATTCTTTAGTTGTCCAAACTATTTATATGGGACTTTGTGGTTTGTTAAGACTTTGAAGAGGAAGTGACTTTAGACTCCATACTTAAAGGGACGATTAGTCCAAACTTTGAAAATGACCTGCCATAAACCGTAAGTGAGCCTGTCAAACATCTTCTAACAAAATGAGCTGTAAACAAGGTATGATGCAATCCTTGATTTTATTGAGTAGAACTAGAATTACAATTTTCCAAGAGCTCAGATTGAAGTATGGTGAGGTGTTATCCAATCAGTGTTAAATTGTTTTTCTTTTCTGCTGAGTAGCAAACAAATGGATTCAGCATTGTAGTGCTTCCTCCATCATTTAAAATCACATCCTCTAGAAGGCAGGTAGCCTAAATATTTGTTCCTTAATTTGTATTCAGACTCTAACACTTTGGTGTCATTTATAACACCCTGACTTTTGTATGAAGCACATGTAAAATTGCTGTTTTCTGAGATCCACTGTCATCCACTTTTGCTTTAATACCATTTGCGTAGAGAACCTTGTTATTCTGCACAATTCACAGGTAGTTTTCTAAAGCCAGAAACTAGTGAGCTCCTGAACACCTAATGTAATAAAAAAAAAAACCTCCAACAACCTGAAAGTGGAACGTGGGGGGAAAAAAAGAAATATGGTATTTCTGCATGTCTTCTTCAAAGTTCTTTTATTTCTGACACACAGCTCTGGTGCTTTTGGCATGGGAATTCATGCCAGCTACACCAGAAAACATTGATGCTAGGCACCATGGTCTGTAACCTCTAAATTTGCCAAAGGAAAAAAATATATTGCAACAGATTATTTCCTACATAGATTTTCCTCTCCTTCTGTTTGAGTAATCTTTGAAGCATCTGCTCCATCATTTGTCTTGGATGTGGGCCACTTTGCTGTACCTTTTGAAACTCTTTGCCATTACCACGGATGTTTTTGGATACTTTGGCAGACCAGCCATTCACTCATTCTTTTTGGATTAGTTTTACAGCAGTATCTTGGTTTTGCAATGGAGGACTGAGACACTGCAAAACTAATCCATTTGAGTGCCTCTTGCTTTGTGTGTATGTAACTGAGGCTGATCTGTATAAATTCCCCAATTACTCTTTCCAGAGCTAGGGAGGGAAAGAATTTAAACCCATATATGTGCAAACCACACACTCTCTTTTTCTCTCTGCACTTGTACAGTTTATGAGATAGAATACTACATCATTGGAATCTGGTAGGAAAGACTAAGGAGGCCCACCTGCAAAGCACTGGGGTAATGCCTGGGTGAGAAGCCCACCCTCCTCTACCTCTGAATTGCTGGGATTCCTACAAGGCTATGCTCCCTGTTCCTTCATGAAGGGCTCCATTTTTCATATCAACCTCCCATCTGACAGTATCTTCCTATTCCTGCTGAAATAGCCAAATATATGGGATAAAGAGCCTTTTTTCCCCACCCCAAAGCTCTCTGGTTTAGGCAAAGGTAGGGGTGCAGAGGAGACATGTCTTCTATTCTGCCCTGCTACTGGGCAAAACAGAGGATCTCAACAACTCTACCCTGGGCCAACCTAGACTAGGCATGAGGGCTACACTTAAGACTACAGCTGCTGGAGTCACCTGAGAACAGAATTTCAGTCTTTTTTTTTTAAATAAAAAATGTTCTAGCCTTCATGCATGCAAAGAAAAGCTTGAAAATGTTATCTACCTGTGCCTGATGCCGACCTGTATTTGCAGACAGTCTGAAACAAATGTTACTAGATGTGTGAATTGCCCTATTCATTTTAAGTCTGAAACTTGTTGTCAGGAAATGTGGGCAAGGCCAGAGAGAGTCTACCTGCAGTTTTTCTGGGTACCTGATTGTCTTAATTTCACCCTGAATATAAGAGTCTCCTACCAGCTATCTTTCTGGTCATCCTCCTCTGTTTCTGTGAACAGCTGCAGCTGCCTCCCCTGAGCAAAATTGTCGTGATTCTTACCGGTTTCAGTTCTACAGGGCTCCAAATACAGCCATGAAACTGATCACTCCTGCCAATTTCATCCTGGTACTTGGGAGAGTTACCTACAGCCCCAGAACCCTTAAAGCTGTGAGTTTAGACACAGGGAAGCAGCGCAGCTCCTTTACCTTCGGAAGGTTGTCCTTAAAGGCCACAAACAAAAATCCGTGCACTGTAGAAAAACTTGATGGATGAAGCTTTCCCCACTAACTACTGCAGGAAGTGTTCTGGCAGGGCGTGAGCCAGTGGCCACATATGCACAAGTATAAACCCGCTGCAAACACCTACATACGCACTCAGGCGCGCGTCCACATGACCGGGAAGCCACACGTGCGTGCACACGACGGAATGGTGCAGCCACACCCCCTCTATATGTAGGTCACACAGAAGTGGGGCGCGCCCACCCGCGCTGTTTGCCCACGCGGGGTTCCTCTGCGCCCCGCCGGCACGCGCCCATTCACCTGCCGCTCGCGCGCCCACGCCCCTCTCACCTGGGCGGTGGGGTGGCTCCGGGCCAGCCTCGACGCATGCGCCCGGCGGCCGCCTGTAGTGGCTCCAACGCGGAGTAAGTGGGACGCGCTGCCCGATGTGGCGGCGGCTGAGCCCCACGCGCCTGCCATCCCCGCGCGCCGGAGGCGCTGGAGCCCGGCGCCCGGGCAGGGTACGAGGGGAGCGGTGCCTCGGCTGGGCGGGGCGGGGGCTGTTGGGACTGGCGGCTGGGGAGGGGGACAGACGCGGGAGCGCCCTGCAGGGCGGGCCGGGGCCAGAGCTGGCCGTGCCCCCGGGGTTGTGCCGGGCGACGGGGGCAGCGCCGCTTCCGCCCGCTGCCTGCCGCCCCCGCCAGGGCAGCGGCTCGCTCGCCCCCACGTGCCCGTGGCGGGAGCAGGGCTGGGCGGACGGGGCGCGCCGGGGCGAGGGCGAGCGCCCCCGGGGGCGGAGGCGCGGAGGCAGCGGGGCTCGCTGGGCAGGTTCGCGGCAGCTCGCGGGGGCAGAGCCGGTGCGCGTCTCGCTCGCAGCGCTGCCGCCGGTCCGGCCGTCTGGCCGCGGGGGCCAGGGGCTCGGGCGACCCAGCGCCGAGCGGCCGCGCTGCCCGTGTCCTTGGCCGCGGTCCCTACCGTAGCTTAAAAGCGTCTCCGGTGAACTCAAGGTGTGGGGCCGTATTGTGTATGCCTACCGGAGCCTTTTAACGGGTTTCTACTGGGCTTCCCATGTGCGGTATCCAGTTTCCTTCCCCGTGTGTTGGGGGTTTTCATTTTATGCTGCAGCCACTAATTTACTGCTAGAAAGTATAACCCATTTCTCTAACTAGGTCAGTCACTTGAGTCATGATGAATAAGGTTTGCATCGCAATGTTTCTTTTCTCTAAAAGATATGCGGGTTTTTTTTTTTTTTTGCTTTGCTTTAAGATAAGTTCTGTTTTTTCTGCGTTTTGAGTAGGAGTTCGTTATAGTTATAGTTACACTAGCACAGCCTGGCTCTCTTTATAGATCTTTATAAGCTTTTGGAAAGGTGAATTTCCCCCAACAAAAGAGGCATTAACCTACTTTAAGGAATCATCCTTGATGATCTAATTGCATAGCTTAGGAGTAAGTGCCTGGCACTGTAAGTTATTTGGGGACAAGGCTCTGAATACCTTAGGTATGCTTAACAATCAGTTTTCAATACAAAATGCTAGATTTTTTGGGTCCTGGAGAGTCTTAAGTTCTTAGTTTTAAAAGCTTGCCTTTGTGATGCTTAGCTATTTCTACACCCCACCCCACTCCAGCTGAAAATTATGAGCATAAACTTCGAAAATTAAGAATATAAGGCCACCTGCCCCAAGTCTGGTACTTGCATTGAAAATTTATTACTAAGTGTGTATGTATATGCTTTGGCAGCACATATATTGATATTAGCTTTAAATAATTTTTTTATACTTGAAAATTGTTTCTCTGAGGCATTCTTGTCTATATGTAACTTTGCATGTGTATACGTGTAACAGTAGTTACTCTGTGCATCAGTGTCTGAAGAACATGAAAAGTGTGGGGTTTTTTTCTGACTTCTCCCATTTTTGGGAAAAGAAATCTTGTTTACTATCACATCAGCAAAATGCTTCTTGAACCTGCAAGGTATTAGCACTTGAATATCAAGCTTCAATAGAATGGCTAGTTTGTGTTAAAGAATATTGTACTTTAAAAATGTGGGACCAGTCAAAATGTATAAAAGAACTTCAAAACTAACCGTTACAGCTACTTACTGTATTACAAGTTGGGAGGTGGAAACTGCCTGGTGTGATGAGTCTTATTCTGGTAATATACTAGTGATATTTAGTGAGGAAGTTCTTTAAAAATAACTACTGGATGAATTTAGAAATGTATGTACCTGCTGATAAAGCGAATAGATGTTTTATTCCTAATTCTTTTTGATGCTGCATCAATGGTTTATTTCTACAAATAGCAAAAGATGGATCAAAATAAGTGATCTAACATTAAAACGAACATACATGTTTTAGTACCTGATTGTATAACAGTATGAAAAAGTGATCTAGCTCTTATTTAAAATTAATGGTTGACGAAGAAACTTTAACCATCAGAGAGGTGTGTGGACCACTCTCTATTAAGTGGTCCATTGACGTCCCTGTGGCAATTATAGTGAGAAGTAAGGGCAGCACCTGGTGAGAAATCCACTTTGCTTGGAAGATAAAGGGTGCTGTCCCTAGATCCCTGCTTGAAGTTTCTGCCTTTTGAGGCACTCTCTATCTAGTGAGTATGTGGTGATAGCTCTTCCCTATCTCAACTGTTTGGCTGATGAAAGGTAGAAAAAGTGCTCTTTCTTTCATACAGCAGGGCTGTTGGAGTAGGGGGTGTCTGCTATGCTATCCCTCCCTCCTTCAGTCTTCTGGCTGTCTGTTACACTCCCTTTCCCTTTCCAAAGAGGAATGTTTTTGCTGTTCTTCCCCCCACCAAGTCCATTGGCTACTGAGGGAAGGGAAGGAGGTTATGCAGGGGATGAGGAGGATTTCTGATTATCTGCCCAATGTCCAGTTGTCTTTGTGTTTTGTGTGATTCCTTCCCCCAAATAGCTCCAGTACATAAAGCTCATTACTTTGCCAAACAGCTGTGGAGTGAGATTATATGATAGTTGTTAGTTTGATTTATGTCTGCAGGATTCTGGAGTTGTGATATATATTATCAACTTCACTCTACTGTTGCTTGTTTTAACTTCTTGCATATCATGGTCCACTTAATAATATAAATGTCCTTTTGTGGACTACCTCCAAATTGTATTTCCTAATCCTTTCCCCACATCTTTCTGTGGCAAATGATACTTTTCCATTTAACCAGGTAATAGAAATAGGATAGTATTAATGAGACAAGATGACGACAAACTGTAATGTGATGGTAGTAGCTGCTTGATTCTGCCCTGTTGTTGCATCTGTGCTATGCTTACTCTCCCAGATGGAGGAACATGCGCTAGTAGAGACTCTCCCCTTACTGACTGCAGGCCCCAATGTTTTGATCTTTTCAAGGGGCTTTCTCCCTTCAATTTTGTGCTGTTCCGTTTGTTACCTCTCATATTTCGGCAGTGTCTTCAAATTTGATCTCCGCTGAATTTCTACCAAAGATAGGGACTGTAGTCATGAAGCAGCCACACAGAGGAGCTTGTTGAAGTGAGTTTAATCTGTTTTGGGTTTAATGCCTTTTGAAATCCTCAGTCCAAGACTGGGCTACAGTTAGGAGCGAGTGTCGCTGCATGAAGTCTGACATCTGTCAGGCCATTGTAAGAGAAGCAGTGCTGTGGACTACCAGTGGTTCGAGGACTGGAGTTACAGCCTGGTTGTCCTTAGCGTTGGAGGACTTATGAAATAAAGACATTCTTATTACTTAACATATAGTCCAGTTGGAATGGAGTTCTGAATCCTGAAGAACTTGTCAGTCTGTGCCAGGATGTAACTGGGTATAGTTCTCTGGAAGGTTGTCCTTCCTGATATACTGAAGTCAAGTTGCAAAGATCAGGTCATCTTTACTTCTTCAGATGAAAAAGATGGCTTCACAGTCTGAGTAGCTTGAGTGTTAAACTTCTGCTCTTTATTAATTACCTTTGTAATACTTTTGATACAACGGTGGGTTTTTCTTTAAATATATACATTTTTGAACTAGCAGTGGAGAAAGTTACAAAATGGAAACAAATACTTTGCACTTGATTGAAGAGTCTATCAAAGCATTTAAACAATAATTTACCCATAACAATATTATGAGAATTATACCTATTTTACTTGACACAAGTCATGCCGAAAGCTAGTGGCAGTAGATATTTTAATAGAAAAATATTAAATTTATAATAACCTATGATTTATCATACCTATGATTCTTCAGTTGAACCCATGACTATTGAGTTAATGTTCTCAGCATGCTGTCAGAATGCACAGAGGGTTGAAAGAATTATAATACATTTGTTCTTGTGTGCAGTCATAAAGCTAGTATTCCCACCAGCTGTACACGCAAATAGGTTTTGATCAGACTTTGCTTACTTAAACTTGTGAATGTAAATCAAATATTTGCCAAATGACATCATTTTCTGTTCTTATTTTGTGTGCAAATGTAAAATGTACAGAGATTCCCTTGAATGGTGGAATATTTTGTTGATATTTTTTTGCTGTTCAAATAAGCCTGTTAGCTACCTGTAATGGGTTCTCAATATGAATTTGTTTCTATTTTTAAAACATTATGGTAAATATTTAGCAGTATCAAAACAAAGAAATTCCTTTCAAAATAATGTCCTCGGTATTTGGATTCTCGAGAAAGTTCCATTTATTTCCTGTTTAAAATTAATTTGTTTTAAAAGCCTTAATATAAAAGATATTGTCATTACAGTACATGTAGCAAATTATTGGGTAAAGTATGGTTTCTAATCTAAATTATAAAGACACAACTGAATCATATAGCTACACTGTATCTTTTCTGACTACTGAAAGTGCTTAAGAAATAATGGTTAACATTACAATGCAGGGATGTGTTGTAGTAAAGTATACCTGATGCTTATTTAGCAACAATGCTGACATTATTTAAGCAATTTATGTGATCACAAAATATTCAGTCAATTTTGTAGGCTTCTTAATGTTAGGAAGTTTTAATGGTCTTGCTCTGTTCACAGAAAACACCTTATTTCTGTGCCCTGCAATGCATCATGTTTCATTGTCTAACGTATTTTGTCAAAGATTGATTAAACATGCCCATTAATTTTGTAATTTTATTGCATATTGCCCTTTTTAGATTTGCGCTCTCATCAGATTTTCTGCTATAATTCTTTTTAATCTCTAAAATGTAATAACATACAGTCTTAACACACAGATGTTACACATTCTGCACAGAACTGTGATATTTCTAGTGTATTAACTGAAACTGACATCACCTTCTATAAACAAGGTATTAATTGACATGTTAAAAATGCATTAGAGAACCTGAGCTGCTGAGGTTTGTAGAAACAGAAGCCTGGTGAGCTAATCTAAGTAAATCAGTGGAGTTCAAATCTTCACTTACCATTACTGGTAATTTACCACATAATTGTTTAATTGACAGGCAGGTTTTATAAAAGGTAAGTATTATTAATAATCTGCCAGATACACTACAACTGTCCAATATTCTTTTGATCCTTTGTTCATTGGACAGTATTATGTTAACTGAGATAAACTGATATTTTAGCTAATGTTTTAAAGTGAAATAATACTACTTTTATTTGTTGAAACAGCAAAAATTTATGGTACATTTTCTTTGGTCTGATTACTGTATTAACACTTAAAATGTTGGCCTTTTTTGGACTTGCAGTCAAATAGATTGGAGGACAATCTTTGTGTACATGCATATGTTTATAAAAATACTTTGCCTTTAGTATCTTTCAACTCAGTATTCTCCTAGCATTTTACCGGCAGTAACTGAGTTTCACCATCCTCTTTGGAGAGTTAATTTTACCCAGCTGGAGTTTCACCACATGTATGGTGGAACACAGTACTTCTAGAACAATAGCTAGACTGCTGGTTTTGGGGGCCCACAACCTCCCATATGCTTCCAGATTTTGGAAAACTGACTGTAAAGAATTATCTCAGCTTTCTTTATTACAGTAATGTCAAAAACGTACAAATCTTAGTTAGGGTCCTACTTCCAAATTTAGGTATTTAGGTAACGGTGGAATGTTATTGATTATCTTTCAGTCAGTGGGAGCTGTAGGTGCTCAGAACCTTTGACAATCAAATCACTTCCTTTGATACCATATTTAAATAACTACATTTTGACCCAAGTTTCTAGCCCTTCTGCTGGTGAAGATATTCTTGATGATGTAAACTGATGGCAATGGTTGAAAGTTCAGTGATCTATTTTCTCAAATATCTTGAGTTGTTCATAGTCCACACCCTCCAAGGGGTGGCTTTAGGGACCCACAAAGCCTTTGGCAGTTTGGTCTCTTGAGTTTGGGTGGGAAGCACAGACCAATTTCCAGCTGTAGAGAATATTACTTCCCAGTCTTTTCCTGCTCGTACTAAGGCAAGCTGTCAGCTGGCTGCACTGAGTCAGTGGGAGCTGCAGGTACTCAGCACCTCAGGAAATCAGGTGGCTGTTTAAATGCTGAAATATGTATTTGGTGGTGACCTTTCTGCCTTTTGGATTGTCTACATGGGAATGTTTGTTTTTTTCAGATCAACTGTAGTTATTTTATGTTAAATTGGTTTGCATCCACACACTTTTTTCCTGAATTATTTGGCATCTCATTCTGCATTACTTTGTTTTACCAGTAAAATAGGGCTAATACCTACCTACCTAATGGGAGGTTGGTGGGTTGAGAGCATTAAATAGCCAGTGTTGAGGACCGCTCTGACAGAGCAAGACTACAACATGGTTCAGAACAGACAGGGAAGAATACTGTATATAATTGCAATCGTAGGGGAAGCTCAGATAGAATATAGTTAGTTGAGTTGAAGTTTGATTTAGACATTAGTATTAAAACTTCTTTTCTTTTGAAAAATGCCATGGTATTTTTTAATGATCACAAGTGTTCTGGGTCTTGGTTTTATCACAGCCAAAGGCGGCACCTCCAGAATTGGTGTCTCTTAATGCCCTGCTGACTGCTTATTGATTGGTTTATTGGTTGTAGCATTGGTTCAGAACTGAATCCTTAACACCACTCAACCCTACTCAGCTTGTGAGATCTAATTGGCTTATAGAACAAGCTGTTATGGCTGCAGGCCATATTTCTTTATCTGTTTGTGCAGATTTCCAAAGGTTAAAGATATGTTAAGGGGACTTTACTTAGTAGTTCATGGTGTCAAGTTCTAATTGGACGCTTATTAGTACATATGTTCTGAACACAATAGACTTCCAGATCTCCTTGGAACCATTACAATTTATGATGTAATTCCAAAAATTAATTAGTTTAAGGTTCATTCATGTGATAGACCGTGTTAGTGCCTCTATTGAGCATATACATGGAATCTGCATGCTAAAAAAGAGAAACCCTTATGACGTTTTTACTGATTTTTTTTATTGCACATTCAAAATAGCAGCCCTCATTACTCCACTTACTCAAGAAATCTTAGAACATAAATGTTTGACTACTTTTAAATTAGAGCAAATTGTTTTTTGAATAATATATATTTTGTCAGGTTTCAGAGGCAAGGAAAGGGAGAGTGAGAAATTGAGTGTGTCTGCTCCATTTATTCAGGACAAAATGTGTGTTGTTGAGAAACTTTGTAAACACTTCCTCCTCTGCAGTCTTTACTCAGTCCTGTTGAATACTTCCAAGGGCAGAGTAAGGACCTCCAAATAGGGTTTTATAATGGAAATGCTGATGCAGAAGTAGTTTCCAGTGGTTTTTGTATCATCTTTTTCTTTCCAGCCACCTACTAATATGACCATGAATCCTTGCATCAGGTTTGATTTATACATAAAGGCATGTGTAAGTGATTCGGTAAATTTTCAAGTTAAGCTAAAACGATTGAATACTACTAACTTTAAAAAAAAAAAAAAAACCTTTAATATGGAGTTCATAAACATTTGAAAAAATCCTGCATATAACTCCACTTTTGTTTGTTTCTAAAAATACAGCCTATTATTTTAAGCCCCTGTCCTGTAACTAGCTGCACCTGGGTGGACCTCGGGACCTATACGGTGTCAATATCTGGTTTAAGGTTTTAGCTTTTATTAATAAGGAAAAAAACTTAAACTGAAACCCATATTACTTACACACACACACACAAATTAAAGAACAGTATTAAGGTTGCAAAGTCAAGCATTCAAAAGTTAAGAAATGCCAGAGTTCAGGTTTCCTGTGCACAGCGTTATTACAACCCCCTTGAGCATGTGCATTATGATAGTCTTAAATTACGTGATCAAATACTATATTTCCCACAGGAGCCCTGCCTCATTCACAGGATGGATGGTGTTACTTAAATAAGCAGCTATGCAATTTTCTGTCTTATTTTCATTGTCCATCATGCAGCTTTAATTACTACATGCTATTCAAACCCTGCTCTGAAGACAGAAATTTTAATTTTTCCTCATGGGCTCATCAGTATAGTATCCGAGTTGTTGTTCATAAACAATGAATTTTTTTTCACAGTTCCCCTGTGAGGTGAGGGGGTGGCAATACTCCCATTTTACAGATAGGGAGCTGAGGCTTGGAGAGAGGTCAAAAGTTTCTGCTGATTGAGTGCCCAATTTGGAACACTTATGATCTAATGTATTCAGTGTACTTGATATGTTTTAAAGCACAACTCCCATTGCCTACAGTTGTAGCTGTGAGTGCTCAGCATTTCTGCAAATAAGACCTCAGAGTTTCAAGTTGGGTGCCCAGAAAATGAGGAACACAAAATTATTGGCCACCTGTGGAAAGTTAATTGGTTTAAGTGATTGTCCTAGGATCAAGTAGAAACTCTGTGAAAGAGGCAGAGATGGAATACAATACTCCAGGGCAACATTCACCTGCTTTAACAGTGAGACCATCCTCCTTTTCCCCCCCTGGAATCCCCTTTTATTTGTTAGAGGCTGATGCCTTTAGATCTAGAAGTCAGGGTTCAATCCCCACACATACACATTTTCCAACTTCTGTAGAAAAGAAGCCAGGGATCCTACAGACAATGGCCTTCTTCACTACACAGCCCTGATTCATTTCTAGAGCAGGACCATCTTGTGCATTGAATTATTCTGAGGTTCTGTGGAAAAGAATGTGATCATGTAATCAAGATTATCATAATATATATACACATGGGGGCTGAATTAAAGTTGCATAGGCAACCTTAATTCTGGTATTTCCTAACTTCTGAGTACTTGACTTCACAACCTTAATAATCTTTTAATGTGTATTATTTTTATATGTAATTTCCTTGCTTTTTGAAAAAGCAAATTGGGGAAAAAATATTTCCATCATGAGGCATCATATTGACATCCACATGGTTCATCAGCAGGGTTGGAACGTTTAGATCCACCACACAGTCCTTTGCCACTTGAGCTCACTGAGTAGTTGATAGCAGTAATAGGTTGTCTTCATCCATGTGAACCAGCACTAGGGGATCATTGCATTGTGGCAGTGAGTTTCCCAGATATTTGCTGACAGCAGAGGAATAGTGAGAATCAGGAATCTTGGGTTCCATTCCAGGCTGTGGAGGGGAATCTGTTCTTTAGTGGGCACACTCTTCTGCCCATTGATCCCTTCTGCCTCATCACCTCCAATCTATCCCAGTCCTGTCTCTATCCCTGGCTCATTGACCCAGTCCTGTTCTCCTTGCCTACCCAGTCCAAGTCTCCATACCTCAGGTTTCTCAGCCCAGTCTACTTGCCCATCTAGTCTGTTTCTCTGCTCCTGGCTCCTCATCTGATTTTAATGCTCTCCCTAATACTGGCTCTCAGGCCTAGTCTCACTTCCCAGGCTCTTTATTCAGTCTCAGTTCTCCCCCCCCCTTCCCCCACATACGTTTTTGACTCCTTATCTCCAGTTTTTTCTCCTCCCTGGCTCCTCGTCCCCATCTCTTTGCCCAGCCAGCACCAGCTCCTCTTTGTTCCCCGGCTCTTCGTCAGATCTGCCTCTCTTCCCCACTATTTTCCCTCAACTAGTTCCTAGTCAGTGTTTCCTTGTACAGCTACTCCCAATCCCTCCCTCTTGCCCCCTCCCCTGCCAAATTCCTTGTCTGATCCCAGTGTTGTCCTCACTGGCTTCCAGTCCTAATCTCCCCTCTGAGTTTCAACATTCCTTCACCTCCTTGCCCAGGTCTCACCAGACTCCTTGTCCCAATCAACTTTCTGTCCCTCCATTGGGCTTTTGTCCCCTCTGCATTCCGATCGGTTGGTTTCCTCCTCCATGCTGACTGGGAGAGGGGTTCTTAAGATCATAGGAGAAGACCTGCTCTCTCTTCTTGTGCATGGCCCCAAGCAACTGGGAGCAGGCATTACAGGGAAAGTCTGGAGCATGCTCACTCATGCCATGGGGATGGCGCAGGCACAACCTGGTCAGCATTAGGAGCTGCGAGAGGCTGGAGCATGTTCAGTAGGGTTGGAATCTTCAGAGGTTTTAGCTGTTAAAATCGAAAGTCTCTACTGAGCCCGTGTGAACTGTGATTTCTCCCTCCCCCATCGTATAGGTTGGCCATCTTTGGGCAGGCTTTTATGGGGATGGCAAAAGACACACCCTGACACCAGGGTGACTCCCCTGCCAAATTTCACATGTCTGCTCCAAAGCTTGTAGGCACTAGAGTTGTTCGGAGAAATGCTGCCAGAATTTAACACCTGGAAAACAATGTATTTCTCCCGAGGCTAGTTTTTGGGAAGAGTAAACCCGTTTTAGCTGAGAATTTTCAAAACAATTCTGCCTTAGGCAGACATCTGCAGGAGAACTTCAGCCCAGATGGTTAAAGTTTGGTAAAATAAGCAACTGGATCTTACAATGGAAAGTGTTGGAAAACCTAGCGATGCTACCAGCCTTGCCTATAATAGGTATACAACTACTACAAAGTATGCTATACAACTACATATACTAGTTATACATGTTATGAATAAATTTATGCTTATTGTAAAGTGTATATGAATTAATATTAAAGGATGAAATGCATGCTTTCCATAGGCCAGTATGGTCGGGTTTTTGTGATTGTTTTGTTCTAGTTTTGAGTGGGAAGAAAAGCTAGAAGCCTCAGTCAGGGCAGGCTGTTGACCTTTGTTTCATACTGGAGGCAGGTGCCCAAGTTATTCCTGATAGGAGGCAAACAGTCACCCCTAAAGGCAAGGCAGGCCTGGGTTCTCCTAAGGTGGTGTCTCCTTTCTTCCTTTCCTGTTTGGAGGAGAGGGAAAACATGTCTAAGTGACTTCCACATGTTCTTGGGAGAGTCAGCAGGGTAGGCTCACCCAGGGAGGAGTCCTGAAGAAATACCATGTGAAGAAACTCAAACTTACACCACAGAAAGGGGCACTGACTTTTTCAGTGAAATCCAGATATTGACAAAAACATGTCCAAGGTTGATTACACAGTCAACGATGTAGGCAATGCTGCATGGAATAACTGCATTTGTTGGCTAAGGGCAAGTATCAGTGTCACATAAGAAGTACTTGACAATTGCTCACATACTTCAAATAGGGGGAAGAAAGAGAGGAGTAAACAAGAAAGCTGTAGTAACTTGTCTTAAATCTTGTTTGCTTTAGCCAATGTTTTGAATCTCTAACTTAATGATGATTTGGTGTTGGCAGTTTAGAAGAAATTTTCTGACCATGAAATCTACCCCCCCCGTCCCCCCCCAAACTCTCCTTCGCAGCCTACCATTTATAAAAGCTTGTTTACTTACATTTGCTTGATCAAATCCCTGAGAAATCACTTGAGATGCTGCAGGGAGCTGGTGAAGCAAGACATTCTTGGCTGAGGGGATCTGACTCTGCAACAAATTTCCAGATATTAGAGGAATCCAGAGTCTACCTTTTAGGAAACCCTGCAGAACATTCTTAATGGATGAAATTTTTCTGCCATAACCAGAGTTACCGTAGTTTTAGTGAAAAATTAAAACAAAATTAATACTTTTCCATTTTATTTAAAAACTTTCTGAATTTTTCATTCTTTCAACAAAACAGTTGTTTGGTTTATTTAAAATTGTTTTCCTCCTCTATCACAAAATGTGTGTGTATTTTTGTATGTTTTTATTTTAAAAACAAACCTATATAATACACTTCCTCTGCCCTTCCCATGTGAGACATTTCAAAGATGGCCACTGTCTTATTCTGTGGGAAATGTGATCATTTGGACTTTAGGTATTACCAAATATTAATCATCATAATGCTTTGCATGGAGTGTCTTTTCTTGCTCTTTCATAGTTTAGGACAAGGGGTATGTTCTATATGTGAAATTTCACAAAAAAGTGCAATTGCTGTGGAGCAGGGGTGGTCAAACTTTTTGGCCTGAGGGTCACATTGGGGTTCCGAAACTGTTTGGAGGGCTGGGTAGGAAAGGCTGTGCCTCCCCAAACAGCCTTGCCCCCGTCCCTTATCCGCCTTCTCCCACTTCCCGCCCTCTGACTGTGGAGAACCTCTGACCCATCCAACCCTCCCCAACTGCTCCCCCCAGGATCCCACACCTATCCAACCCCCCATGTTTCCTGTCCCCTGACCTCCCACCCCAGAACCTCCACACCATCCAACCACCCCCTGTCCCGACTGCCCCCCAGGACTCTTTGCCCCTTATCCAACCCCTGTGCTCTCTGCCCCCTTAACATGCTGCTCAGAGCAGCAGGACCATGCCACTGTGCTGCCCGGCAGGAGCTCGCAGCCCTGCTGCCCAGAGTGCTGGCAGCATGGTGACCTGAGACTGCGGGAGAGGGGCCAGGGACTAGCCTCCCTGGCCGGGAGCTCAAGGGCCAGGCAGGACAGTACCGCAGGCTGTAGTTTGCCCACCTCTGCTGTGGAGTGAAGGGAGAAGCAAAATTATCTAAAACAATGCAAAAACTTTTGCATCAAATCTACCTGGGGCAGGGTGAGGGAACGGCTTGCTTATAGTTGCACAGCTGTACATTGGCCCGGCATTGATGTCTCTTGCTCTGTGTGTGTTCTCTCAGATTAATTCATCCTTTTAGATTTTTTTTTTTTCTCAACACTCTCTCTGCTCTTATTTCTTGAATGTTTTTGTGGTCAGTTTAGTCTCTCCTCTTGCATATATTATAATTTTCAGTATTTACTCCCCCTGTTTTCTCAGTCACAATCTTTCTCTCCAGTTGCAGTGTTGCCAACTCTTGCATATTTGGTGTTTTTTTTTCTTTTCTTAAAGCTCTTGCTCCTGGATTCACGTTAATTCATGAGCATCTAAGCTTTACTTTGTTTACTTCCCTTTTCCCTCAACCCCTTTTTAAAATTTTTTCTAGCCCTCGAGGTTGTAGAGAAGCTTGAGAACAAAACACAAGTGCACCTTAAAGACTTGGAAAACAGAAGGCAAATAAAAACCACAAATTGAGATTTTTAAAAACTCATTCTTTTGAGGGTCTGATAGGTTTTTGGATTATTCGAGCTGCACCCATTGTTCACTGCAGCATTGCAATATAGTTATGGCTGTATATACTTTTGTACTAACTGTCCCAACTTGTAAGATGAGCACCCCGAAATTCCCTTCTCTTCAATTACTCTCTTTTCAGGTCCTCAGAACTTAAAGTAAAAGGTTTAAAGTCCTCTTGAGGTTGAATTGCTTGGGATCATACCAAAGGAGTGTGTTTCTGTATTGTTTAACTTAAAGGATCACTGTCAACTCAAATTTTTGAATGGACTAATTATAAGAAAAGGGAATTTTAAAGTACTCCCTTATGAGCAATGTCAGATTTTTTTATTCATTTGAAAATAGTGTGTTTCCTAGTTTTATATTTTCTGTTTGTTTTTCTTGCTGAGTATACACAGAAGAGGTGAAACTATATGAAAAGTAGTGTCAAATGCAGAGGAGGCTGCAGATCCCTTGGGATCCTCCAGATTTAGAGGCGAGATCTGCAATCTAATTCCCGGGGGAAGGGAGAGGAACAAGTCTTGACTCCCTGGCCTCCCTGCTTCCTCCCATGATAGGGCATAAGGAGATGCTCTGAGAGAGGCCCCATCTCTCTTGGCTTTCTCTCTGGAACATACAAAGTATTTTAGTGGAAATGTGACTCTTCAGCTTTTAAATAAAATAGATTTTGAGTCATCCAAACATGAAATTAAAACTATTTTTCCCTAGCTGAGATGTTTTAAATGCTTTTTCACCCCCCAAGGAATCACTTAAAATAAGATGTATTAAAACTTAGTTTGTGAATCCTAGGTAATCGGGGATGAGGAATATATGTTTTGCCTTGTCTGAAGGTATTTGGCTGGGAAACCTAAAAGGCATGAACATTGAGAATAATGTACACTTGCTGTACCAAACCATTACCTGCAGGTATCAAATCAGACTACTAGTATGCTGAAATTGTTCATGCTTCGTAGGTCAAGGGTGAATTTCTTTAGTAAACTCAGCTATATGGAAACTAGTCATTTAAATAAAAAAGAAATTCAAAGAAAAATTGACTTAAGATTACTTAGATTGTAACCTCTTTGGGGTAGGGGATTATCTTTTTGCTCTGTTTGTGTAAAGCACCTAGCATAATGCGGTCCTGGACCATGATTAGGGCTCCTAGGCACTACTGCTTCATAAATAATAATATTTAAATGCAATACTAAGGTTGAGATTTTAGTTACACAAAGCCACTAAATTCAGAATTCACACAGCACTTTCAGCTCCAACCACTGGAATGTAATAGGATCATTCACCACCCAGTCACAGAGCACTGGACAAATACAATAATGCAGTAATTTTCAAACTTTTTCGGCTGTGTACCCCTTTCGAAGTGTCATCTACCACATAGCCCAATCTGACAGAGGCAAATGTGATACGTGTGGGGAGGGGCACGCAGGATCATGGGGCCCCCCAGATTTCTGCCTTTCATTTAGCAACAGCTTCTAGAGGTTTTCAAACTGTGTGCACCCCTAGGGAGGTGTGGAGGAACATTCGGGAGGGCAAGCGGTGGCACCAGGCAGCTAAGGCCAACCCCATGTGGTGGGGCTCAGGGAGGGAGTGCCACCTCCATGCCCAATTCATCAACCTGGGTTGGGGGGACACAACCAAAAATTGTAACTAAAGGGGAGGGGAAACTAGGGTTGCCAACTTTCTAATTAAACAAAACTGAACACCCTTGCCCTGCCCCTTCTCTGAGGCCCTGCCCATTGCTCACTCTATTCCCCCCTCCCTCCGTCATTTGCTGTCCCCCACCCTCCCTTCCACACTTACTTTGAACAGGTTGGGGTGCAGGAGGGGGAGTGGTCTCCAGGCGGCGCTTACCTCACGAGCTCACCAGAAATGGTGACATGTCCCTCAGCTCCTAGGCGTGGTGGCGGCCGGGGGCACTGCACAGTGCTTGCTGGCAGGCGCTCACCCTGCAGCTCCCATTGATCGTGGTTCCTGGCCAATGGGAACTGTGGAGCCGGCGCTCAGGGCAGGGGCAGCACATGGAGCCCACTACCCCCAGCCATTCTTCCGCATAGGAACCAGAGGGAGATGACGCTGTTTCTGGGAGCTGTGTGGAGCCAATGTAGGCAGTTTGCCAGCCCCGCCAACTGGACTTATAACCGGACACCTGGCAACACTAGGATCAGCCCAGACAGTCTGGGAGGTCCACTGAGGTGAGTCTGGGGGTGGAGGTGTCTCTCTCTCCCTGAGTTCAGCTGATCTTCCCCCCCTGCCCTAAACATTCCTCCGTGCCCCCCCAAGCAGGTGCGCCTCAGTTTGAAAACCTCTGGTAAAATAACGTAGGTTTTTAAAAACAATTTTATATTCTTTCTCAAGGAAACCTATAAATAAATTGAGTTATGGGCTGTTACGTTTAAACGTAATCTATTTCCAGTCTTAGATGCATGTGATCAGAGCTTTGTATCACCATGTGTATAGGACAAACTAGGTATTCCTTTCCACTGCAAACTCCTCCCACTGACCTGATATCCATGTAAGTTTAGGGTACACAAGGAAGGTAGAACTGGGCCCCAAATGCTGTATGCGTGTGAATTGGTTGGTTATGAGAAAACAAACTCTAAAATTTATGGGGTCTTGTGCAATTAAAATCTGAATGTTGATGTGTTTCACATACCTTTCTGCTTTTTAATATGCAGTTCTGTCTGAGGAGAAAATAAGCATCTGCTTGAAAATTCTTTAATATTTGGCAATATTTTCTATAAAATTGTCAATTTTAGTGTCTGATGCATAACAATTCAATATTATGTGCTTAGCTGACTCTTTAATTAGCTCTCATTCTGTCTTATATGATTTATAGCTCTGTGGCTCCTATGTAGAAATATATGATTTAATGAAGTGAAAAGCCAGAATGTGTTCACATCTCCAGTTTTTTTAATGGTTTTCTCTAGCTAGTGACTAGTGTACTGGAGGAGAAGAAAGAAGCAGCAACTATGGAGTCATGATTTATTATAGCAAGGAAAGGAAGGTCCAGCTTGCTGTCATCTGTAATTGTTCATGTTCCCTGGTCACTCACCTGCTTCTTGTTTTGGAAAATAAAAAATACAGTTCTTCAATAAAGCAAAAATTTAAGGTGAAAAGTTGTGCGTTTTCATTTATATTTCACTCAAATTTAATCAGTTTTGCTGCAGCCAGATCACAAGTGTGTAAATCTAGTTGTAACTTAATTTGTTTAAATTCTCATTAGAGCAACAGTATTTTAATGATTTTAGCTTTCTTGATGTTGACTGAGTTTTTTTTTAAAACTTCTGTCAATTTTGGATTCTCTTGGTATGTTTTCAAATAGCCACTTTGATAACTTAAGTTGCTTTTGTGTAGAAAGAAATTGTTTACCCTTCCTTTTAATCTGTTTGTTTTACATCTGAAATATATCCTAATATTTACTTGTTAATTGGGAATCTCAGGCTACTTGTGTTTTCATGAAATATAAAACATGGTGATTACTGAGATCCAAAGTCTGTTCTCAGTTACACCAGTGTAACTCCAAAGAGTTCATTGAATCGGTGCAGTTAATTCTGGGTTTACGCTCGTGTAGCTGAGAGCAGAATCTGGCCCTCAGTGTATTCCATTTCTAATTTAAACCTTTGCCAACAATTCTGGAAAAAAAAATAGGGATACTATAGAAATAAACTGAATTCACACTTCTCAAGGTTTTAAGAAATCGTAAGTGCAACAGTGGGGACAGTTAGCTTTGGTAGTTAGTAGTGAGGGCAAGTTTAAAGGTGAGGGAGAAGAAGTATCCCATTTGTTCTGTGCACATCTGTACAGCTGAAGTTCTGCAAGGTATAGTCTTGTTCAAAGCTCAGAAGCATTGCACACACGCCAAGTTCTGGGAGTCAGGTCTTGTTGGGGGTAGAAGGTTGGTGTAGCATTTGACTACAAAACATTCATGATTTGCTG
Source organism: Caretta caretta (assembly GCF_965140235.1). NCBI lineage: Eukaryota > Metazoa > Chordata > Testudines > Cheloniidae > Caretta > Caretta caretta. The sequence continues at coordinate 46,232,323 of NC_134216.1, read as the reverse complement.
GCCTTTCCTACTGAGCTCTCAAAGTACGCAGGCATAACCTATTTTGTACATTGTCTATAGTCTTACTGCTGTGGAGCATATGAAGTCTACAGCTGTTGCTACCTAAGTTGTGGGCCATCCTTTTAAAGATCTGCAGGGCCAATCTGTGAACCTAGTAAAGTTTGTGCTTACTGCTGTTGATCTTAGAAGATATACCAGCAGTGCCCATGGAGCTTATTTACACCCCATGCAGTAACTTTATAGATTACAAGTATAGACATTTGAGTTCATTTCAGGACTCTCAAAAGATTCCGGGTAATTTATTTAGTATTGCTAAGTCCATCACTTCATTAATAAATATTTCAGGGCTCACAGAATGTAAAGGCCACTCCATTAAATTGTTACTCAAAATATCAATAAATACATACATCAGGGCTCAGAGTTTGCAAGATTCACAGCAGAGTTTGTGATCTCTAATTCATGTGTGCACTGTGCCAAAGGACATTGTGAACTATAGTTGTTTCTGTATTGAACTCCTTTGTCCATCATGTTTCTAACAGAAAAACAGCCAACATTCATGGAAATACCACAGACGTGCTTATTAGTTCTATGAGATTGTATTTTTGGGAACCATCATTAACAAGCTCTATTGGTGAAGCCAGCACAGCTTGACAGGATGGATACTCTTATTTCAGTTCAGGTTAATTCAGCAAGGGAGAGATTTAAATTAAACTGAAATAATTACTCTTCAAATGAAATGTGAGCATCCGTGCAGGAGTTTGTAATAATTTAAATAAGTCAGTGCAAATTTGAGGACCTCAGTCACCAACACCACTTCCTGCAGTACCTTGCGTTTTCTTTGGAGATCTTTATCCAAGTACTTATGATGTAATCTGATTGTATTTCGTAAGGTGAGATGTTTTGCGGGCAATTGTTAGACATTTGTCTCTATTTCTCTATGGTAAACAGGGTCGGGGTGTGTGTGTGCACTCACAAAAGCTAACAACAAAATTGCCAGCTCTAGCAATCAAATGGTTGCCAATCATCCTAAACTTTGTCACCATCAGGCAGCTATTAAATTAGCAAATTATTATAGTTCTTTGTCTCTGGTGTTTCTAAAGCACACACTCTTGGGTATATAAGGCTCCAATCCTGTGACTGCAATTGCACATACAGTCCCAATGATTTAGTGGGGTTCTACAGGGGTTCGCAGATCCATCCATGTAGATGCATTTTCAGGGTTAGAACCCGTGTGCATGTTTACATTTTGAAAGTTTTCTGACTTAAGGTAGAGTATGGATTTTAAAGCAAACTAGCTATTCTTGATTAACTCTGTGTGGAAGCTCTTATTCTGGAATAAGAGGGCCTTGTTCCTGTTCAGATTAATACAAGGCACTCTTATTCTGGAATAAGTGTGTTCATATCAGAGTTATTCCTGAATAGCTCCATGGGTGTGCAAGCCCTAAATGCATTACTGTTCAGTGTAATTAAATGTAGTGATTAGACTTTCATATTGCAGTGCAGTTTCTCTGTAAGTATGGTCTTTCATTTGTGCTCTACAGTTAAGCTTCAATGAGGAATTAGCTATCTACCCAATGTTTCACGTTCATTCTAAAGCAGTTTTGTTGTTGGAAACCAGGGACTGTAGTCAGATACCACATGCATTTGTTCAATAAACAATACAAAAATGTCCTTCACATCTCACCCCACTTTATTTTTAAATAATGGTTTTTGCTATGAAATGTACAGTGCCATTTAATGCTTAATAGGTTTACACCATGTCTAAGACAAGTATTACTTACCTTAAAAAAAGACAGTTACTGCTTTGCTTGCCTTTTTGTGATGCCGCCTTCAGTATTGCAGAACAAACTTTTACTCTTTTCTTCTCTTTTCCCCCCTCCTCCCCCTCCATGGAGGAAACTCAAACTATCTTTAAAACTAAAAGTAGTCTTGGTACAATCAAGATAAAATATTTGCTATCCTAGTATGTTTTTATGCATCTGTCGTACAAATAGAAAAACTGAAAATCCACACTAGCAGTGTGTAGGTTTACTGTGTTTTAGGAACATAGGGATTAGAGTTTATCTCTCCCATAAAGGACACAAATCATTTAGATTAGAAGTAATCTGACTGTATTGAGGTACAAATTATAGCACAAAGGCCATTCAAGTGCGTTAAGCGATCAGGGCTGGTAAACGCCATATGACCACTGATTGGTCCATGAAAGAGTATTAACTGTAAGATAATGATGGATTTCCATCCAAATCCGTAGAGCACAACAGCTGTAGCTCCCAAATGAGTTCACTGTCATGCTGAGTTTTAGGGCACTGACTTATTCATTCCTAACTCTTTCTTACACAAGAATTAATTTGAAATATAATGCTGAACTCCTGTAGTGAGCATAGCTACTGTATTTAATTTTATTTGATTAGGATTCTATCTTGCTCCCAGGGAAGTCAGTGGGAGTTTGCTATGACTTATTTCAGTGAGAGCAGGAGCAGTACTTTGTAAGCAGTTTGTCACCCTGTTTTTTCAAATGTACCATAATGTTCTTAGGGGTGTGACTCTTGTCTGGTGTGAATTTCTTTTTAAAAATCAGCTGATTCCCTCCCCCCCCCCCCCCCTTCAAATCTTTCCCTTGACACACTGGGAATGACCCTGAGAGCTATACTGGCAGCAGTTTAATTAAAGTAGCAGCCGTATTAGTCTGTATCCGCAAAAAGAAAAGGAGTACTTGTGGCACCTTAGAGACTAACCAATTTATTTGAGCATAAGCTTTTGTGAGCTACAGCTCACTTCATGAAGTTGATAGATTTCCACTCCAGACAGCTGAATTCAGTGCCATCCAATGAAGTGAGCTGTAGCTCACAAAAGCTTATGCTCAAATAAATTTGTTAGTCTCTAAGGTGCCACAAGTCCTCCTTTTCTTTTTACTGGCAGCAGTTGTAACTCCTGGTAGGACCTCCTAAGCCAGATAAGTCATAGGTCAGGGACCAGATTAAAGGCAGTCTGCTTGTCCTCAGGTTGGGGTTGAGCAATAGTGCTGATGAGCTATCCTCATAACTTTTTCTCTTCATGTTATAGAAATGTAAGAAGGTAACTCTTCCACCAAACAGTGTAATCAAACAGGGATAGTGTAGCCTTGTTTGTGCCTTAAGTGAGGTCTGGTGGTGCAAGAAGGATTAAGATACTGTTTAAATTATGGTGCTAAAGGTTTTTAAAAAATCATTCACAGCCTTTATGGCTGTGGCTTCGAATTTTAAACAAAGCAAACCACTGATGCCTTGTAAACTATAAGACTAGTACTTATCACTGCTGATAGATAAATGTAAGTTATATATTCATTTATCTAGTACCTTTCACCACAAATGATGCAAATGTGCTTTATAAACAGAAATCTTGATGCTTATTACTAGAAGTCAGCCATCTTCAGTGTGACACGTGGCAGCTGTTTAACACTGTACTGAAACATTACAGTTTAGGTAGCCTTGTAAGGATTAGATTTTTATTGGTAATGTCAATATATGTCAATTTCACCATACACGCACAAATCAATGAAAAAAATATTTCCATCAATGATGATCAACATTTACAGATAGGTAAAGTAAGGAAAATACTGCTTGAGAATTTTAGTTTGATTTAAGGATATTTACTTTGTTTTGACCTGATGTCGACAATTTGAGTTTTAACTTTACAAAGCTTTAACTTTTTAAATCTCAGCATCTCCTATTGTTAAATAATTAGTCTGACCTCCTCCCCCATTGTCTGATCCTCCCATAGTTTCCTGAATATTTAAATTAGTATAATAAAAATCTTTAAATATAAACATGGATATCTGTTAGAATTATAAAAAAAAATTATTCTCCCAAGTCTAAATGTAGGGTATGAAATGAAGAAAAATACCATATCCTCTTGAAACTCCTGACTGCGCTTAGGCAGAATGCAGTTAACTATCAGGATATTGGGTTTAATGCTTGCTGCTGCTTTTTAAAATAATATTATTTAAAGCAAGTTGAAGGATCTTTAATGATAATGAGTGGCTTGCCTTCTCTCTTAAATCTTCTTAAGAAAACTGGTGCTGACCCAAGAATATGGCCATTCCCCAAAGAGCACACACAAGTCGAATGCAATAGGAAAAGTATTTAAACTTGGTGGCACTCACCCACTTATTTACTTGCCTTAAGAACACCAACAATACTAACTGTGTGGGCTGGTAAACTCTTGTCTAAGCAGTCAGTCAGACTGATACAGGAAAAGGCAGTAGGTCTTTGGGGATGAAGGATTGTTTAAAAAGGTTTGGATTAGTTTCAGATAACCCATCATTTATCATATCTGAAGGTGATTTTTGCATATGATAAATCCATTCCTCAGGTGAATTCTTACTTTGGCTGCCTGGCTGAATATGATGCTTCAGGTGGGTGTTACTAAGGTCTAAGGAAAATATTTTGAGGGGGGAAAAATACCCATTTGGTTATGTTGTTCTATGTACATGTTATACTCTTTTAAGGACTTCATCCTGTTGAAGTCCATGGCGAAATTCCTATGACTTCAGATGTACCAGATTTTGCTCTTAGTCCTCTTTCACGTTATTTATGATTTATTGAGCATCAGCAATCTGGTGGTTGCTGTACAAGTGTATATAAGATGACATGGATCCTGTCCCTAAAAGTTTACCATCTAATTCAGATACAGAAAACAGTTTAGATTCTTCTAATGCACTTGTGAGAGTAAAACCCTTATGTCACACAGAAATCTTTTAGTGGTCATTACTGAATTCTCCTGCAGAAGGAGAAAAAGATTGTTCAGCTCATGATATGGTGGACTATTGATCACGTCTCATGTGGCTTCAGATGAGCAAGAAGACAAACCTGTGAGCTACGCATTCCTGGTATCAACCTCTATTTCTTGAGTTTTATGTTTGAGCACCATGAGCTCAAAGGTTTAGTGAGGTTGCTTAATCTGGGTTCCTTTGATCCACACATTTAATGGAAACTACTCAGTTTTTCTGCTTATTAAGAACTATCTTCACTGAAAAGCATGATAAAGCTGACTGTGTCCCAGTGAAAGGTCATACAAACTGCAGGCAGAAAATTGGGGACACACACCAGAATTTATTTGTCTCAGTATTGGCTTGTACACTCTAATCAGGTAGCTCAATGTTTAGGAGCTACCGCTTGTGCCCATAATTTGCTGGGGTGCAAAGTGAGAGGCTCAGTCAAGGCCCCTTTATGTACGTTTCTGGCCAGATGCCTGCAGTGGAATTGGAGTGTACGTTATAGGGTCACTTACCACACTGTCTACACTACGAAATTAGGTCAAATTTATAGAAGTCGGTTTTGTAGAAAGCATTTTTATACAGTTGATTGTGTGTATCCCCACACAAATGGTCTTAGTGCATTTATCCGGCACTTAGTCAGCGGAGTGCATCCACAGTACCGAGGCAACCGTCGACTTCCGGAGCGTTGCACTGTGGGTAGCTATCCCACAGTTCCTACAGTCTCCCCTGCCCGTTTGAATTCTGGGTAGAAATCCCAATGCCTGATGGGGCAAAAACATTGTCGCGGGTGATTCTGGGTACATATTGTCAGGCCCCCTTTCCCTCCCTCTGTGAAAGCAAGGTCAGACAATCATTTCACGCCTTTTTTCCTGGGTTACCTGGGCAGATGCCATACCACAGCAAGCATGGAGCCCGCTCAGCTCACCATGACCGTATGTCTCCTGGGTGTTGGCAGACCAGGCGAGGAGGAGGCGACTGCAGCATGGTGACAAGAGTGATGAAGACATGGACATAGACTTCTCACACAGTGCGGGCCCCTGCAATGTGCACATCATGGTGTCAATTGGGCAGGTTCATGGCGTGGAACGCTGATTCTGGGCCCGAGAAACAAGCACAGAGTGGTGGGACCGCACAGTGTTGCAGGTCTGGGACGATTCCCAGTGGCTGCAAAACTTTCGCATGCGTAAAGGCACTTTCATGGAACTTTGTGACTTGCTTTCCCCTTCCCTGAAGCACAAGAATACCAAGATGAGAGCAGCCCTCACAGTTGAGAAGCAAGTGGTGATAGCCCTGTGGAAGCTTGCAATGCCAGACAGCTACCGGTCAGTCAGGAATCAATTTGGAGTGGGTAAATCTACTGTGGGGACTGCTGTGATGCAAGTAGCCAATGCTATCACTGAGCTGCTGATATCAAGGGTAGTGACCCTGGGAAATGTACAGGTCATAGTGGATGGCTTTGCTGCAATGGGATTCCCTAACTGTGGTGGGGCGATAGACGGAACCCATATCCCTATCTTGGCACCGGCGCACCAAGCCGGCGAGTACATAAACCGCAGGGGGTACTTTTCAGTGGTGCTGCAAGCACTGGTGGAGCGCCAGGGATGTTTCACCAACATCAGTGTGGGATGGCCGGGAAAGGTACATGACGCTCGCATCTTCAGGAACTCTGGTCTGTTTCAAAAGCTGCAGGAAGGGACTTACTTTCCAGACCAGAAAATTACTGTTGGGGATGTTGAAATGCCTATATGTATCCTTGGGGACCCAGCCTACCCCTTAATGCCATGGCTCATGAAGCCATACACAGGCAGCCTGGGCAGTAGTCAGGGGCTGTTCGACCACAGGCTGAGCAAGTGCAGAATGGTGGTAGAATGTGCATTTGGACATTTAAAAGCACACTGGTGCAGTTTACTGAGTCATTTAGACGTCAGCGAAACCAATATTCCCATTGTTATTACTGCTTGCTGTGCGCTCCACAATATCTGTGAGAGTAAGGGGGAGATGTTTATGGCTGGGTGAGAGGTTGAGGCAAATCGCCTGGCCTCTGATTATGCACAGCCAGACACCAGGGTGGTTAGAAGAGTACAGGAGGGCGCGGTATGCTTCAGAGAAGCTTTGAAAACCAGTTTCAGGAATGGCCAGGCTAGTGTGAAAGTTCTGTTTGTTTCTCCTTGATGGAACCCTTCTCCCCCTCCTGCCCCCCAGTTTCACTCTACTTTCCTGTAAGCTAAGCACCCTCCCCTCCTTCGATCACTGCTTGCAGAGGCAATAAAGTCATTGTTGCCTCACATTCATGAATTCTTTATTCATCACACAAATAGGGGGATAACTGCCAAGGTAGCCCGGGAGGGGTGGTGGAGGAGGGAAGTATTGGGTGGGGTGGTGGAGGAGGGAAGGACAAGGCCACACAGCACTTTAAAACTTATTGAATGCCAGCCTTCTGTTGCTTGGGCAATTCTCTGGGGTGGAGTGGCTGGAGGCCACCCCACCGCATTCTTGGGCATCTGGGTGAGGAGGCTATGGAACTTGGGGAGGAGGGCAGTTGGTTACACAGGGGCTGTAGTGGCGGTCTGTTTTCCTGCTGCCTTTCCTGCAGCTCAACCATATGCTGGAGCATATGAGTTTGATCCTCCAGCAGCCTCAGCATTGACTCCTGCCTTCTTTCAGCAAGCTGACGCCACCTACCACCTCTCCTCGCGGTCATATTGTGTTTTCCTGCACTCTGAGATTGTCTGCCACCACGTATTTTGCTGTGCTCTGTCAGTGTGGGAGGACAGCATGAGGTCAGAGAACATTTCATCACGAGTGCGTTTTTTTTGCCTTCTAATCTTCACTAGCCTCTGGGAAGGAGAAACATATCCAGCTGGTGGAGGAAAAAAACGGGAGAGTGGTAGTTAAAAAGACACGTTTTATAGAACAATGGAACACTCTTTCACGGTAAACCTTGCTGTTAACATTACATAGCACATGTGCTTTCATTACAAGGTCACATTTTGCCTCTTATTGAGGGTATGTAAGTTTGGTGTGAGAGATCACTCACGCAGGGCCAGGCAGCAGAAGTTGGCTTGCAGGCAGCCATGGTAAGTCATTTTGGCTTCTTTAACCTTCATAACATGTGGGAACGGCTTCAAACAGCAGCGCCCTCATTTCCCATACGAAGTAGCCATTGGGTTGCCAATTAAAAATGGGTTGGCAATTTAAAAGGAGGGGCTGCGGTTTCCGGGTTCACGTGCAGCAGAACCCCAACTAACTCCTCCCTCCCTACACACCCAATTCTCTGGGATGATGGCTTCACTCCCCCCCCCCCCCCACCGTGTGGCTAACAGCGGGGAAGATTTCTGTGCAGCCACTGGCAAACAGCCCAGCAGGAACGGGCACCTCTGAATGTCCGCTTACTAAAACCACCCTATTTCAACCAGGTGACCATGAATGATATCACTCTCCTGAGGGTGAAGCAGAGAGATAAAAAACGGATGTTGTTTGAATGCCAGCAAATGCTGGGACCATACGCTGCAATGCTTTGTTCCGCAATGATTCCCGACTACGTGCTACTGGCCTGGTGTGGTAAAGTGTCCTACCATGGAGGACGGAATAAGGCTGCCCTCCCCAGAAACCTTTTGCAAAAGCTTTGGGAGTACATCCAGGACAGCTTTATGGAGATGTCCCTGGAGGATTTCCGCTCCATCCCTGGACACGTTAACAGACTTTTCCAGTAGCTGTACGGGCCGTGAATGCCAGGGCAAATTAATCATTAAACACACTTGCTTTTAAACGATGTATAATATTTACAAAGGTACACTCACCAGAGGTCCCTTCTCTGCCTTCAGGGTCCGGGAGCCCGCCTTGGTGGGTTCAGGGGGTGCTGGCTCCAGGTCCAGGGTGAGAAACAGATCCTGGCTGTTGGGGAAACTGGTTTCTCCGCTTCCTTGCTGTGAGCTATCTACAACCTCCTCCTCATCATCATCTTCCTCGCCCCCAAAACCCGCTTCCGTGTTGCCTGCCACTCCTTGGACGGAGTCAAAGCACAGGGTTGGGGTAGTGTGGCTGCACCCCCTAGAATGGCATGCAGCTCATGATAGAAGCGGCATTTTTGGGGCTCTGATCCGGAGCAGCCGTTTGCTTCTCTGTTTTTTTGGTAGGCTTGCCTCAGCTCCTTAATTTTCATGCGGCACTGCTGCGGGTCCCTGTTATAGCCTATGTCCTTCATGCCATTAGAGATTTTTTTCAAATATTTTTGGCATTTCGTCTTTTTGAACGGAGTTCTGCCAGCACGGATTCGTCTCCCCATACAGTGATCAGATCCCTTACCTCCCGTTCAGTCCATGCTGGAGCTCTTTGGCAATTCTGGGACTGCATGGTCTCCTGTTATGATGAGCTCTGCCTGGTGACCTGTGCAGGTGAGTTCGCCTTGCTGGCCAAACAGGAAATGAAATTCAAAAGTTTGTGGGCCTTTTCCTGTATACCTGGCCAGTGCATCTGAGTTGAGAGCGCTGTCCAGAGCGGTCACAACTGAGCACTCTGGGATAGCTCCCGGAAGCCAATACCATCAAATTGCGTCCACGGTACCCCAAATTCGACCCGGCAAGGCCGATTTCAGAACTAATCCCCTTGTCAGGGATGGAGTAAAGAAATAGACTTTAAGAGCCCTTTAAGTCGAAAAAAAGGGCTTCGTCATGTGGACGGGTGCAGGGTTAAATCGATTTAACACTGCTAAATTCGATCTAAAGTAGTGTAGACCAGTAGTTGTGTTAGAAGCCTTGTCATCCACCTTGAGATAGGGTGGAATAGTTCGGCAGAGATTGTTTGTTTTGCTGACAAACTCATTTCACAACTTTTTGACATGTTAAACATGGTTAATCTGTCTGACCATTTATATAAACTCTTGGGGCCTTGGCATGCACAACTCTGTGAATCGGCGTTTCTAAAGGCAGAATTGAGCCTGATAAGTGTATCTGTGTTTGCTTTGTCTGTCGGCCTGCCTGCCCCACACCTAAATTGTCTTTGGTAGGAATTTTGTTTGCCCAAGGACTGCAGGTTTGGGCTACAAATATGTAATTAAAAAATAAATTTAATAAAATGTGAATGATGGAAAAAGAATGGCTATTCCATAATTTTCTCCTGAAAATTTACCATGGTCCAACAATCAGCTGAAATACAGCCCAAGCTGCTGAGGGCCAGATTCTGCCCTCTTTATTCATACTGATCAACTTCTTGCTCCGCAAATAGTCTCTTAGCGACCAGTGGAACTAAGATGAAACTCAACATGAGCGAGGTGACCTAATCTAGCTCTAAATGAATAACAAACACACACAATAATAGTGAAGCTCTTGATTCTAAAAGCCTCTTAATAACCTTTAAAGTACCATATAAGGGTTCCTCTGAGTTAATGACATGGGGCTTCATTCTGTGAGGCACTGAGAAAACACTTGCCCATATCCAGCAAAGCATTTAACCACATGCTTAACTTGAAGCATGTTTGTTTTTTGCCAGATAATGGCCAGAGTATGCAGGATTTACCCTATAGTGCTGGAGCACACATCGTTTTCAGGGGAAACCTCTGCTTCGAATGGGGCTGTGGATTACTCTCCCCCCTGCTTTTGTAGAAGAGGGCTGTTGCTTCCACGTCACTGCCTCTTCTCTCTGGGGCCCTTCGGGAGACCCCTAAGCTGGGACTCTGTGATGTCTGGGCTCTGCTCGGTTTTGGGGCAGGGACTAGGCAGAACCAGCTGTGTGCCATCGTGCCATATTCTGCAGGCCAACTGCATTTTTATGTGGAAAGCTGACCAGGAGTACGTGGTGAGTTGCAGAGGATAAAGGAAATGAGGCTTCAGCTTTGCTGCTTTATGATATGTAAAGAAGGCCTGAAAAAAACCCCTCTATTTTACAGTAGTAGTTCAGGTCCTGTTTAGACTAGAAGACTCTTCGATATCTGATGAACTAGTGTAAATTATGACATCACCAAGAGGTGAAAAATGAGCTATCAAGAGAAGGGACTTTTCCTCAGATTGTTTAAAGCTTTAAACTTTCGTCTTTGCTTTAACATCTATTTAACTTCAGTGACTAGCACTATGAGCAAAGAGAGCGTCGGTTAGATTCAACACCATTACCTCTTCAGTTTGTGTAGGTTGACAAGTAAATAACTTTATACCTCCAGCTGTTCTCTGACAAAACCAGGACAGGCCAGACTTTACATTCCTGATATTCCTCTCTTGCCTTGCACCTTTTTAAGTAAAATAATTTTGGGCCCTCTTGGTATGTTGAAGAGAAGCAAAACAAGGTACAATCTCCATTTCCTGGAAATCCACCTTTAATGCAGCAAATCTATCACTGGTAGGTCCCTTTGAGCAGGTGCCACTGCTCGAGCTTGAGCAGCACACGGGGACTCCGGTAATGGGGCCTAGTTCTGAGTGTGTGTGTGGGGGGGGGGACACAGGGGGCAGGGGATGGGACTCTGGGTGTTTAGAACGAATGTACTGAGTGTTCTGTATCTGTTTTAAGTTATTTTGGCATATTATGGACTCCTAAACTGTAGCTGTTAATCATCTTAATTCGAGATGTCTCCATATGATTGGAAAATTCAGGCTTTTAAGGAATTTAAACAAACCAAAACCAGCCCTCACTCTAAAAGGATTTAGGGGAGAGCAATTGATTCCCATTTTTGAAATGATGTAGGGCATAAGATCTGTGATAGCAGGTAGCAAAGTCTCTAGGTTAAGAGAATGTCCTCCTGTCAAAGATCTACTTTTACTTCACCACCAACGGTATTGTGGCCCTCAAGCATTCAAAAATCCAGTGTCAAGCCCCAGAAAAATAATGATATTTTTATTTAAATTGGGTGCTTAATTGCCTTAGTTTTGAGCTTTTAGGGTTTGTTGTCAAGCTCTTCTCCACAAAGACAAGAACTATGCTTTTAAAAGTACTGTAAAAAGGTAAAGTTGAGATTGCCAGGTAATGATATGATACCAGGAGAAAAAAAAATCAAATATTAAGGGACTTGTGATAAACTTGTGAAAGTTGGAGTGATCGGACACTTAATAGCACAGTGGTTACTGCTATTGCTGCAGCTTGAGGAAAGCTGTGAGCTCAGCTATGAGCAATTAAACACTTTCTGTTGGGGGATTATTAGCTGCCTGGCTGGTAATCGCTGAGCTAGTGATGTAACTGGGAGGATATAAGAGGATACACAGTAAGCAAGGGATAGTGAGCATGGGCTGAGGAGCGAAGGTTGCAGGGAAGCCTCCTCTGGGCTGTACACTGGTGATACTTTGTAAGGATAGAATAAATATACGCTTGTGAAAGGAGTAGCAACCTGGTGTATGTTTGACCGTGGGACAACACGAACTGGCCAGACAAAGTAGTACACTGGGTACTGCCGGAGGCGCCCGGTGGCAGTTGGCAACATCTAGACAAGGGGGCGCTTTACACTTAAGAGTTGAACCTTTCAGTGTATGTGATATTTCAATAGGTGATATCCATGACATCAACACAATGAGCCAAATATTGTCCATATGATCTCTTAAGTCTGTGGGTTTTTAGGCATTTAGCTCTGAAACTTCCTATTAGGCTGCAGTCATCTTTATCCAGTTGCCTCTTACACACTATCCAGCAAGTTGTAATATGAATACAGTGCAAGTTGATAAGCCAGTATCTGGGGGGGGGGGAAGGTTTCATTAACCAGCTGAACTACGGACATGGGGTAGATGAGCAGTTTGTATTTATACTGCTGATGGAGTTGTATGTTGCAAAATATAGTGATGGTATCCCTTCTTTCCCCCCTCCCCCTCTCCTCTTATGACAAAATGCTTAGATTTGAGAAACCACCCTGTATCACTAATAGATTGGGCAACTCACAGAGGAGAAAAATCTATTGAAATAAGATATGAAAATAATCTTCATACTTTACTGCCCAGTCTAGAAAAGAGCTGAAACTTTGAAAAATGAGCAGGCCAAAGATAATTGTCTCATGAGAATTACATCTGCCTTCTGAAGGAAAACCTTACCTATAAACATGAAAGAAAAAGCTTCACTATACACCTCAATATTTTAAAGTGGGGAAGAAAGGCTGTTCACATTTTTGCCTTTGACCGTATTTATTCACAGGAGGTTAACAGCCAATTTGTCAGCGTGGCCGTCATCAGGAGTTTATTCTATACTAAGATGACATTTTTATTTTTATTGGATTAGTGTGCTTGAATTCCTATGACGATTTCAGATTCTTAGTCATAAAATAATATGTGAAGAAATATTTGTGCCCGTAAGGAGATAACGAATCAGCTACAGTAATTATACAATCATCTTGAAAAGAAAGTAATAACTATAACTAGTACATATTTGTGAGATCTCTCATGATCACGTCTTTCCACTAAATTAACTTTATTGGCATATTGAATTTGAACTGCATCATGGCAGCTTGAACACATCATGTTTGTTTTATGCTTCTCACCCACAGCTGTACACACAGATTGTTTGTGATTTTTATTGTAGCAGCCAGAATAAATACTCTGCTATGATGTAAGAAGAATCAGAAGTCCATTAGTTGCACTAGTATCCATCTAAAGGGGCTAAGGAAGCTGACTATATATAGAACCTGATAAACCCTCCCCATATTTCTCACAATATTTGGGTGTTTGTGTAAAGGGAGAGGGGGGGGGGAACTAACCTCTTTCCAGAGACCCCTCCACAGACTTATCATTATTACAATTTAGTGCATCTGGTGGCTGTAATCTTTTTAAAAACAGGGACCAAAAAAGCCTAGTGACCAGCATGCTACTATTTAGATACTTGAGCTTGTCAATTGCTTGCTTGTGCTTGGAAACAACATTGAATAGTGATCCTGACTAAAAGATGTTGAGGGGTATACAATGAATCTTATTGCTGACTGAAATGGCATCCTGTTCACCACTCCCAACTGCTTCTAAGAGCCTGACCAATGTGTCTTTCTATGCTCTGCTCTTCTGAAGCCATGCCCATATTCTGAAATATGTTTTTTTTAGGGAAAGAATTTAAATAGTAATGGGCATTTCATTAGCCCCCAAAATGATGGAATATATTGGGCTGATGCAAATTTAAATAGTAATGGGGCATTTCTTCTTTTCTTCAATGATTCCAGGATGCATTGCCAATTTGTGGTGGTTGTGTTTGTGTGTTCTTCCTTGGACATACATGAATAACACATCTGGTGTGTCTGTACACTTCATTTTTTTCCCTGCAAAATTATTGATTCTTCTTCTAGTGTATGGCTTCTGACAGCACAAATTAAATGTTGGGAAAGTGATAAGTCATTTATTTATTAAGTTTTGCAAAACAGATAAGCAGAAAACAGACAGTTGGAGTGACCAATGGGCAAATTGTAGGATTATCATCTGTATCCTGGAAGTGCCTAATTGCCCAAGATCATGATTGGGGCTTCACTATGCTCCATACAAACATGTAATAAGAGACTGATCTTTATCATAGCATAAGAACGGCCATACTGGGTCAGACCAAAGGTCCATCTAGCCCAGTATCCTGTCCTCCGACAGTAGCCAATGCCAGAGGGAATGAACAGAACAGGAAACCATCAAGTGAACCATCCCCTGTCGCTCATTCCCAGCTTCTGGCAAACAGAGGCTAGGGACACCATTCCTGCCCATTCTGGCTAATAGCCATTGATGGACCTATCCTCCATAAATTTATCTAGTTTTTTGAACCCTGTTATAGTCTTGGCCTTCACAACAGCCTCTTGCAAGAAGTTCCACAGGTTGACTGTGCGTTGTGTGAAAAAATATTTCCTTTTGGTTTGTTTTAAACTTGTTGCCTATTAATTTCATTTGGTGGCCCCTAGTTTTTGTGTTATGAGAAGGAGTAAATAACATCAAAACAAATACGACACAAGATGGAGATGAGAAGGATATAACCTAAGCAGGGTGGTGAGGATGGCAAATGCCATGTTCTTTTTAAGTTGTTTTCCTCATTTAACTTTATGTACAGTGGGAGCTGGTGGGAGCAGAGAGAAGGGATGAGTCAGTAGGAACGTGTGAGTGAGGAAAGGAAGGGCAATATGATTCAGGGAGGGTGGGAGGGATGGACAGGGTGTAGGGCAGATAGCGAAGTTGGAGTAAGGAGAACCTGAGGGAGGAGTGGAAGGGAACTGGAGAAAACAACCAGTTGGCAAGAAGAATGTCCAAAATCAAAATATAAGGGATGGAAGAAGTCTGTCAGTGTTTTGAAGGAGCTGCTGCTGCTAAAGCTACTGCTTCCAGGTACTGCTAGGGCATGGGAGTCTTTGCTTCAAGGAGCTAATTCCACCCCACCAGTTTCCCCAAGCCCATGTGGTTGAGGTTGTGGGGGGGCGTAGAATAAGCCCTGGTGCCCTGTGCAGGGGATCCCTTTGCTGGTCTCAGACCAGTGAGTGGGGGAATAGCCCCTATGACTTACACTTCAGGTTCACCTTGATATGAAGGAGTTAAAATACTTGCCCTTGACAGCAGATGGCACATGCCTTTGTTTAGTCCTACATGTAATAATATCTTGGTCTTTGTTAACTGCCTCAGGACAAAATCAGCATCCCACCAGTCACCATCTGGCAAGGCACAGCTGATGTCAGGGACTGTCATGTGTAAGCACTCTACCATTTGTTGCTGTCCAAAGAAAGAAATCTCCTGTAAACGCTCCAGTCTGTATTGCTGAAGAGTCAGTGTACACAGTCTTGAGGAAGCTACTAAATTTCTGTGCTGCAGTTCCCCATTGGTAATAGGAAGATATTTCCTTTCTCCCATCCTTGTCTTTTCAGTTTAGACTATAAGCTCTTTGGGGCAGGGATTGTCTCTGTACATTGCCTAGCACAATGGGGCCGTGATTTTGGTTGGTGCCTCTAATAAAAATAAGTGCAGTTATGTCTAGATGCCCTGACTGAGATCGGGATCCCATTGTGCCTGGCACTGTACATACATGTTGTAAGAGGCAGTCCCTGCCCTTAAGTCTTTCCAGTCTAAATAGACAAGCGAGAAAAGGGGGGTGAGGGAAAATGGGCACAAGGTTGTAAAATGAGTTGTCTAATGTCACACGGTCAGAATCCAGGTCTCCTGATGCTCAGTCTAGTGCCCTATATATTAGACCACATTGCCTCTCAGTGTATATGGTTTGTCAAATAAATCATTTGCTCTAAAATGCTATTTTTGTTCAAGGGGTCTTCTCAGGTTTGTGGCTCATGTGGGCAGTTCACCAAATACACAGTGCTGTTTTCAATAGTGACGCTAGTCAGGTGTGATGCTCTGGAGTAAAATTTGCTGGGTGTAAGCATCTTTGAAAGGAGGAAGTCTCTGATTCCATCTTGTACTGTTTTATGCTATAGTGAAGTTTTTTATTTTGGTGTGTGTTATAACAGATGCTTTATTTGGACTTCATCTGGTCTGTATATGTGATCTGTATAGCTGATCACTTCATTCATGCAGTCAGTTTTTTTTGGTTTTACAACTGAAGAAAACTGAAGGATTGTAAAACCTGTGCTAGGGGAAGTGCTTGCCTGCCCAGATATTAAGATCAACGCTCCTCAAGTCCATGGGGGAGTTTTGTTACCTAGGGGTACACTGGCACAGGATGTCACAATTGAGGTTACCCATCACATAGCCAAGGTCAGCTCTGCATTTGGAATACTGTCATGCTGCCTACAGAATGGTAGGGGTATCAAAATAAGTGCTAAGCTAAACTTCTGTTGGGCAGTCATGCTTACAACACTTTTATATGGTTGAGACATGAACAACATATCACCATCACATTAGGAAACGTAATCAGTTCCATATGAACTGTCTTCAGTCTGTATGAAGGGTCAAGTGGTGGGATGGGAGTCCCAATATTGAGATCCTTAATTGTTGTTGGATGTCTGGCATTCCAAGCAAGCTCATAAAAGCTCATCTGTATTGGTTTGGTCTTGTTCACGTGACTGACTTGAGAATACCCAAGGCTATATTTTATGGTCTGTGAAAGCAAGATATCAGTTCCTATGGTGGCCAATATAAGCTATATAAGGATGTACACTGAAGTCAAATTTGAAAGTGTGAGGTGACCCCAGCAACTGGAAAGCAATAGGTCATGACCATTCAAGGTGGCAGTAGATTTGTCATCTCGCTGCTAACTGCTTTGAAGCAAGGTGCATTAACACCTTATGTGAAAAATGTGAACTGTGCAAAGCAATGATATAACAGCCTGCAATAGTCATGGACAATCTTGTCTGTCCCGCAAATAACCACATTTGCAGTTCTCTCATTGGTCTGATCTTGCATGTATGCTTTCACTTAGTGTTTCCTGAATCCTTGTTTGTCAATGTTGATACGACACTCTATCATAGTTGTTCAGTTTATGAAGTAGCCATTTAACAAAACAGGAGTTTAATATAGTGTTTAGAATAGCTAAATGTGCTCTACCTGACACTGGATTCTGTATGTTGATACTTTCAGGATAATTAGTGCATAAAGCCTCCAGTTTCAGAATAACTAAACATTGGGTTTAAAAAAAAAATCTATACAGTTGCATGATGTTTGAACTATCAATTGTTCTTTTCTGTAGAAGACTTAAAGGGCTGGAATACACCATCTGGGGCTCTTCATATGTATGTTTCTTCAGTAGGCTCTCCAAATCATATACTTCTGGGATTTTGTTACTAAGGGAGAGCAAAAGATCTGAAAACAAAATTTGCATGGAATTTTTCACAGTTCAATGGTGTATTTCCTATCAAACTTCAGATTGAAGAAACTACAGTTATGAAATGCCATGAGTACGGAAAGATGCCACCAAATAATGCTTCTAAAGTGTCAGTGAATTTATTGTTCTCTTTTTAGAAAGACTTCATCCTTATTAAACCCAAAAACTGCATTAGTGTAACCTTGTGGTAGCACAGATAAAAATCAGAAGAAATTAAGGCCTCCATCCCTCTAAATTTTGTGGACATGTTTAATACACTGAGTACTGCTTAATCTTGTTGAGCTCAGTGGGACTACTTTCAGCACATAAAGACAAGCACATGCTTAAGTGTTTGCAGGGTCAAGATCTAAGAGTTTCCAGCAAAACATTAATATGGTCACATACATCTTTACATATTGAAGTGTATATTCTACTATGAACAATGATGTATTAAGCTGTGGTTCACATTTAACAAGAAAAAATGGAGAAGAGAATAGATAAGTGCAAGGCAGTCATGTTGAAATGACACTGTCAACTTGAAAACTAGTCAGTTTCAGCAAGTAATTTGAGTAGATTCAGATGCTGCAGCTGGTCTGGAGTCCACCCGCCTGCCAATTCTTATGGCTTTGCAATCATATCTGTGTGATTTTTTTTTTTCTTTAAGTTGAATTGTGAGTCAAAAATTAAGACTCAATGAGCAGTATCACCAGACATGGGAGGTATCTCTTTGCCTGTGTATTCACTCCAGTACTATGGGGAAGCACTGTCTGAAAATCTTTTTTTAAGGCGTCATGACTGTTGTGTCAATTTATTCTGAGTTTTCTCAAATGCTGGGTTAGGTACATTTACACTCCTACATATTGACTGCTTTTCAGTCAGCACTATGTTTTTTTCTGTCTACCAATGTACTTTTTGCTGCTTTCAGTGGAATAAAGCCACTACAGCTTTGTAAATCTATTTGACAGGTCTTTTATATGGACTGCCTTCAGATATTATTTCATATGAAATTGAATTCAAACATTGGGGGGAGGTTCTGTAGTGATGTAGTTGCAGATATTGGAAAATGTGGCCGTGCCTCCCCTGGATCTGTTGTGGTGACACACACACTTGGTAATAAATAGTGGTAACATAGGAACCATGCCAATGCCTTTAACCTTTTGATCAGATCAGTAACACAGCCCAACTTTCAGAGCTCTGTGCATGAGGAAAGATAATTACAGACCTCTTGATTATCAGATTTCAAAATCCATCAAGCTAGTAGTAAGGTTTTTTGTATGTCAGTGCTTTGCGAAACAGTGTCCGCAGGTAGATAATTAACAATTTAATTTTAATAAGCTGGGAAACTTTCGAGGCCAAATTTTGCCATTACCCAGGTGTAAGTGTAGTGCATCTCCATGGGCTTCAGTGGATTTGGATTGGTACCAATACAGTTGATGAATGTATCCTCTCTTTTTTATCCAGCGGGTTTCAAGTTGAAAGGTACACCAATAAATAGCTGCTCAAGTGACACTAGCCCAATAATAATCTTTCAGAGTTTTCTAGGGTTCACATGTCCCACTGAACTGTAAGTGTTTTTTTTATTTTGTCAGAAAAAAATTTCCAGTCATATTCTCTAGTTTGGTTTTCAGACATTATACCCAAAAGTGACAACCTGTGGCTAAACTGAGAGGAGAATGGAGTAACCCCATCTTCAGAATTTGTCATGTGATTATTGTATATTTAGCACCCATTCTTTGTCTGGAAATGCAAACAACCTATTAATTCGAATTCTTTTGGGGCCTCTGGGGTAGCCTCTTTCTTGAGTTCCCTGGGTGGGTTCTGGAGCCTTTGGCATCTGTTCCAAGAGCTCTTTAGTGCTTGTACCAGGATGCTGTTGTTGACTCCCTCAAAAACTCCAGTAATTTGGAGATTTGAGCAAAAGCGTCTCTTCTCCACATCTTCAGTAATGTCACGAAGACTGATATTTTTCAGCTCTGCAATCTCATGCTGCTGAGATTTCCCTAGTGTGGTTATCTCTAAACAAAGGATAGCCTAATCCTTTGTTTAGCCAGCACAGATCTTATTATGTGGTTCTCAAAGTTCTTGTTTGGTTCCCTGAGCCCCTCTGTGGCGCCCCCTCTGTGAAGGAGAAATTGTGCTTGTTTAACTGCTTTCATTGCAGCTGAGATTCTTCTTTTCACTCTTTTGTCTGATGCTTTAGTTGCATAAAAATGAAGGCTGCCTTTGTTGTTTGCCTTCCCATCATATTTTTCTTCTGCTCAGGTGAATTCTACATATTAAGAAAACTTGGGATAACTCTTGTTTCTGTAAATTGACTTTGTGTCCTCCCAAAATGTTTGAGCGAAGGGAGAGCAACAACTAGGTGCAAATACTTTTCTGGAAGCCTTTGTCATCTATTTTTCCCTTTTTCACTTCTCTCTGCTACAGCCCTGAAGCAGGGATATTGACATGGTGGGGGGAGGCGGAAGCTGCATGACAAGAGGCGCAGTTGTACTTGCCCTCAGAAGTTATGTACTTACAGAAAAATAGAGTCTTTTGGAAGCCTTTTTTCCTTTATTTTTATGATAAGAAAAAGATGCATATTAATATGATTAGTATAACAAATATTCAAGCAGTCAAAAAATTCGAAAATATAAAAGTCTAGCTCCTAACATGAAAGTGCTGTGTAATGTAAAGACTGTTCATGAAACTAAAGTTGAAGTTTTCTTGCATATTGTCATCTGAATTCTTCCACAAATCCATCCAGTTTCAGTTTTGAAGTCAAATTGCTTTCATTTGGCAGGAAAGTTAGGTTTCTTTCTTTCCTGAGTCATGCTGCTCCTCCAGTGTGATAAAATTCTCTCCAAACAAGAAAAAGGACAAGCTGCAGCCTATCTTCCAAACAATAAAATGGATATTTCAAAAATATATGGGAAAGCCTCCTTTAATTCTTTGATGGCACCTAGAACTTCTTCAAATTCTTTACAATTTCTCTTCTCTGTGGTTTAAATACAGCCATTTCAACGTTCACCTTCTCCATTCTAGTCTAAGCAAGTCCATCAAAGCACACATGGATTCCAGTTTCAAGAAGTCTGGAGAGCTGATCGAATAGGTTGCTGACAAGCTTTTGTTTAACTTAGTTTTCTTCAGAAAACCTCCTTTGCAATTCCCCACTGGTTTTATCAATCAATTCATGATAATTCTGGGGCCACAGATACTCCTTTACACTTTTGAATCCTGGCAAGTACTCGGTGACTATGGAATCTTGATGTTTTTGAAGCAATAACTTGACTGTTTTGGAGTGGTAGCTGTGTTAGTCTGTATCAGCAAAAACAACAGGGAGTCCTTGTGGCATCTTAGAGACTCACTAATTTATTTGGGCATAAGCTTTGGTGGTCTAAAATCCACATCAGATGCATGGAGTGAAAAATACAGTAAGCAGTATATATATTACAGTACATGAAAAGATGGGAGTTGCCTTACTAAGTAGGGGTCAGTGCTAAGGAGGCCAATTCAATCAAGGTGGAAGTGGCCTATTCTCAACAGTTGACAAGAAGGGGTGAATATCGACAGAGGAAAAATTATTTTGTAGTGCTTACCGTTGAGATTAGGCCACTATTTGGGACTTTGTTAAAAATCAATTTGGAAAACATGAAAGTAATTAATATTTATATTTTGATTCAATGTATTTTAATATTCAATTTTATAGAGGGTGTTTTTTTCTTTTTTCAGTGTTTGTTCCTAACAGGGTTGACTTTGACCTAGTCTAAAAGCCACCCTCTTGTTTGTTCCAGTTTTAGCAATCTGTTCAGAATTTGTATGAAATCTTACTTGGAACAACTTAATTCTGGCTTGGGTGTGAGTACAGTCACTTGTATTAGAGAGAGGGAAGGATGGAGGACCATTAATAATGGTTAATGATAAATAGTATGTAGAATGAAAGAGGTGTGTAAGAAGCAGCCACCAGCTTGTCAAATGATGCATCATGCAGGAGCATATAACTATGCTGCTCCAAAAGGTGCAGATAACTTTCCAGTAGAGTCCAGGGTGGCCCACCAGAGCCCAGACTTTATTAACCTTCTGGGGACTTTGTAAGCCCATCTTTTCTTGCAAGTATTTAAGGAGGTTTGAGGGGAGATAGAAGGATATCTACAAAAGTGGAGCTGACGCAAAATACCATGCACGCGCACATGCGACTACAAACTAAAACAAAGCCAGCTGAATTCTGGTCTCATTTACACCATTTAAATCCAGGATAATTCCACTTCCTCTAATGGAATTACTCTACAATTTATTCCAGGCCAGCTAAGACAACAATCTGTTCCAATACGTCTAATTTTAGGTTAACCAGCATTCAAGTTGTCCCTTTTAAAGGAAAACAAAGCAAAACACTTGCTGCACAAATGATTTAAATTTTCTGAATTACCTTTTTTTGAACAGCTAATGTTTGTGTTGAGAAACAACCATCTGTTTTTGCAGTATAAAGAGAATCTTGTTCAAATGTTAAATAACTTCAAATGTGTTAGTGAAGATGCTGTCAGCAGGTTGTCACCCTGTACCATTCAAAATAGTTTTCTGTGTACAAGAATAGCAAGCTGACTTTCTGCCCATGTGGATTATCCCTTCTATTTTTAGATATGTAAAATCAAAATATGAAGGTGCCAAAACCAGTATTTGCTGGTGAGTTGTATTTTGACCTGACATGGCCATTATGTCATGAAAGTGTATATCATCAACCATTTATTCCTTGTCAGTCACACATACAACTCCTAACCATTCAATTTCTGATGTAATTTTAAACGATGGTATTTTTAGGAGCTGTGCTACATGCTCAGGGAACAGTGGGGGAGAAATAAGCCAGTCTTGACTGGATGTATCTGTGGGCAGTAGACTACTGGAGAGCTGGAAGCCTGACAAAAGACACTGCCTCTTTGAGGATTTTAGGAACAAAATTGAGATTTTAATGTAGGAATTCTGTATGCCTTCAATTTGGACTAAAGAAAAGAGCAACAGATCTCTAGAAAGGCAAATGGTTCCTAAGACATATGGGAGATCTTTCAGGGTTGGCTTCAAAATTCTCTTGTGCTTCTTTTAACACTGTCGGATACGAAGCACAAGGCACCAATGCATATGCTTTCACCACAGTATCCCAGTGCAACTTGTTGACCAGATGGTGCAAACCATATGTTTTCATATATTTTTAGGTGTATTTACGAAATACTGTATAGGAGAATGGAAAAGGTCATAAGAGTTTTCCAAAGCCTGCTATAGCAAAGGTTGCCAGAATAATACTCTAGAGTCCTGACCTTAGTGTGAAATTCCCAAGCCCCTATGAACTATTTACACGATAGAATGAAATTCACTGCAGCACAAGACCTCCCTTATGCTTTTTTAATGCATAGACTTCTGTGGGCCATCTGCACAGAAAGAGGTTTCACCCATAATAAATGCATGATACAAACTTCAATCCTAAATTTGCATCCGATGAAGTGAGCTGTAGCTTCCGAAAGCTTATGCTCAAATAAATTGGTTAGTCTCTAAGGTGCCACAGTACTCCTTTTCTTTTTGCGAATACAGACTAACACGGCTGCTACTCTGAAACCAATCCTAAATTTGTTGCTGTTGGCTGAACAAACCGTTTTGAAAACACAAGTATGCAGAAAATCGATTTAATTTGATACTTTTCATCCCTGTGTGTCCCAGAATTCATTTGAGTATAACCTAAGGCTCTGAGAGAGAATTCTGCTTGCTTAGAAGTTGTTATAATATATCTTGTTCTGTGTTGCTTTGCTGGCATGACTCCAGAGGGATGCTATTCTAATTACATTTCTAGAGTAGTATTCTTTTGAAGTATCAGCTAATTAGGAATGGGCATTACAAAAGTTTGGCCAATACACAGGAAAAGAATGCTTTATATAACCATCACTAATTCATTAGGGGAACCAAAATCTTATTTCCTTTCAATGAAGATTTGCATATTCTCACCTACAAGAGTGCGCTGTACATAGTCCTTTATTTGTAGCTCCTCTGAAAGCATAACTCTGTTGAAAAAGTAAATTGGCTAAATTGAAAGGCCAGTTGCCTTGAGTGTCAAGTACAAAGGAAGTCCATGCTTGGATTTTTTTGCCAACTGTGAGAGGCTGAGACTGTTTGAATTTCTGAAACCACATATCTCATGACATCTAAGAATTTTAAAGTAGTGGCATAAATTTCTAATTTATTTTTGCTCCTATATTACCTGCAGAATTGAGTCAGACAGATCACGACTTTGGTTTTTCTCAGTCTGGTAATTGTGTACATTAAGAAATCTATTCCAAAAAAAATTCTGTGCCTGCTTTATTCTACTGGCCATGTGTGATCAAGAGAAATAAAGGATTTTAGCCTATTTGAAGCAAAACTTAGTTATGCAAGAGACAAGGGAGGCAAACTCAGATGGCAGTATTGGAGCTTCCAGATGGAAGAAGTATGCTCCGCATAATACATTTTAAAAATTTAGTAAGCTGAAACGAACAAAATGAGCAAGAAAATGTCGGATTTTGGTTTTTCATCCCAAACCCCAGTAATTTCAGCAATTGAAGAAAAATTCAAAAATTTACCCAGGAAATATTTACCATTTTGTGGTCACCTTTAGTCAAATCCTAGCTCATTGGGTAAATAGCTGCAGTACAGGTGCTCAGAATCACACATGCTGCAAAAGCAGCAGCATTAGTATCTACCCTTCTATTATGATTAACAATGGCCACATAGTTAGTGGTTGCATAGTTCCTCTGTGCAGATTATCCTTGCCTATAGGCATTATACTTGGTTTGGTTGCTGTTACTGAGGCTTGGGCGTTACACTGTGCCGCTGCCAACTCCTACAGAATCAAAAGCTGACAATAAGTGTTACTTTTTGAGAGAGGAATTTTAATTAATCATAGAACTAGATAATAAAGACCAAAATATTCAGAGACCTTTTCACTCTCAGCTTCTGATGCACAGTCGGTTGCTGCTTCCACCAGGGTGCCCTGCTCCCCACTTGGGGCAGGGAATGGGAGAGATCTGGTTGCAGCCAAAAGGAGAATTCAGCAAATGGGGTGGAGAAGCAGATCTGAGTGAGGAACTGAAGCAGTTGTGAGTTTTTCAGCAGACCAGGTGAACAATGCCTGCACCATTGCATTAAGCTTCAAAGGCTGATTGCCAGCCAGCTCCTTTCTGGCTTCGTGTCTGGCTGGGGAAGCTGTAGAAAATGTTATTTCTGACTTTAAGTAGACTAACTTAGGATCCTCAAGTTCAGCCAGTAGTATATCATTGGCCTGTGCTGTAGGTCTGAAAGAGACTCCTTTTGTCCAACCAGTAGCTGAAACATGACATGTAGATCTGGCTCTCCCATGGATCCTAGGTTAGGTCTTAGTTCTTCTCTTTGAACTCTGTGGAAGATTTTAACTTCTATAATTGGTTCTACCCATGCATGCATAAGTGGATATTTTTCACATGTAAAGGGAGCAAAGAAATTTGGCTGAAGACAAATCTCGCTTAGTTACTTTCCAGAGCTGTCACTTGGGTGTAGCTGAGTGTATGGTAGGATTCTTATTCATTTAAATGTTAACTTTATAGACAAAAATATAACCCTTCTAAATATAGCCTGTAACTGGTTTCAAAACCGTTCTAAGCACAAGAAAATACAGTCTTAAAGACACTTTGGAAAATGTAATATAATAGTCTAATTTTTCAAATAAATATAAATAAAGGTAATTTCCAGAGTTGTTAATCTGAAGGTAAGTATATGGAAACCATAGTGAAGTATATGGAAACGATAGTGGGTTAAATGTCCTCAGATTTAAGACTCTTAAGCAATAGATTTAGTGAAGGAAAAAACTAAATAGGCGTCAAAGGATATAACATACTTTAAAAGAACAGACTTCGATGAGATCATTGCAAGTAAAGTGACAATTCAAACATAATCATATTCTGGATCAAAGCAGTTCTGTTCCTTCAGTCTGTTCCTTGATTGTGCTCAGCCAACTTTAGGCTTCCAAAATTATTTCCCTTGTATTGGGTTTTGTTGTATGCACATACTAGAGATGCATCTACCTTTTTTTTCCTTCCAAACAACATTTCAATGGAAGAATGGTGCTTCTCACTCTTTTTGTATAATTAAACTCCTATCAATAAAAACTCAGTTATTGCTTTGCCCCATGCATCTGCTTTTGGCAACTTAAAGTCAGGACACTTAGTTAAATTTCTCCCCATGTTCGTCTCCACTTGTTTTCCCTGCTTGTAAAACTGTGCCTGATCCGCTTTACAAGAACTGATTTGTCATTTGCTTGTATCTTTTGGGACACATTTCTCAGAGAATGATACAGAATCATCTCCTATCACCCTGTAGGAATGCAGGTCCCCAACAAAAAAACTCGGTTACAGATTCTGAGCCTATTTTCTAAATACTTCACATAGCCCCATAGACTGTTGCCTTTTATAATAATATCCTGAGAACTGTTGGGTCTTTTTGACTCCATAGAATATAATGCTTCCTGTAAATTACTATTTGTTCTCTGTTGACTGCTTCTGTGTCATTATGGTCTTGTGTAAACTACCTATAAGCCCAAGATCTAGAGTCATAGAGTATCAGGGTTGGAAGGGACCTCAGGAGGTCATCTAGTCCAACCCCCTGCTCAAAGCAGGACCAATCCCCAATTCTTGCCCCAGATCCCTAAATGGCCCCCTCAAGGATTGAACTCACAACCCTGGGTTTAGCAGGCCAAAGCTCAAACCGCTGAGCTATCCCTCCCCTTGAAACCAAAGAATAACATGTCTCCTTCAAACTCATGTTTAACTCCAGGTGAGGTTGATTACTCCTCAGAGCTCTTCAAAATCTTTCCAGAAGATACTGGAAAGTATAGAGCTTCTTGTTTGGAAAATGTTTTTACCTGCAAGGTATGCTTATAGAACTTCATTCCTTTGAATAAAATGGAGAGATCAGTAAGAGTTAATAAATTAAATTGGATTTTTAAAAAGTAAGTGCAAAGTTCATGTCATAAGTGTGGAAAGGGGTGGATGCCCAACTGATTGAGAGGAATCAGAATAGCTTTCTATAGGAAAAATTACTCTTTGAAAACGCATCTGTTAATCTTGTGCTAATTTGTCAACTCAATACAGACTCTAGAAGTATGACCAGCATTTATTTTTGGTGCATGTAACTTATCCAATATAATGTCCTGACGCAATCTTTAAAAATATATTTTTTCCTTCCAAACTCATAGTTGAAGAAGGGCCAGATCATTCACTGCAAAATTGGAGTTTCCATATAATAATTTTGGACACAAGGTTAGAAGGTAGTAGCGAAGGCATCCATAGTTGTGTAACTGACATGTGTTCTTTATGGAAACTATTTACAGACCAATGTGGATTAAGCTTTTTGTGGAGCCCTGGGCCAGAGCAAGTGGGGGCCCTGCACCACCCCTTCTGCTTGCAGGTTACACCCCCCCTCCCTGGCTCTTGCCGGGAAATGGGTACAGGGGTGCACATTCTCCTCCTCCACTCTCCCCTCTTCCAGGCCCTATTGACCCAGTGTCTAATCCGCCACTGTTTACAGATGTTATTACCTTGTTACAGTTTGGCAGCTCTGTGGTAGTCTGATCCTCCTCACACATAAGCTGTGATCCTGTCTAATAGCTGCATTTCACAGAAGATTAAGGTTGGAAGAGACCTCAGGAAGTCATGTAGTACAATCCCCTGCTCAAAGCAGGACCAATACCAACTTAAATCATCCCAGCCAGGGCTTTGTCAAGCGGGGCCTTAAAACATCTAAGGATGGAGATTCCACCACCTCCCTAGGTAACACATTCCACTGCTTCACCACCCTCCTAGTGAAATAGTGTTTCCTATAAATAGTGTTTGTTGAAGAAAATGTTGGAATTCATAAAAGTTTTTGGGCCAGGATTTTCAATGATGGGAGCCTAAAGTTAAGCTGCTGTGTCTATATTTAGGCATCTATGTAAGTGGCCTGAATTTCAAAAGTACTAAGCATCCCACAGGTCCTACTTAAGTCAACAGCTAAACTTTTTGACCTTTTTAGAGGAGGAGCAGATAGTGAGTGTGTGTGTGTGTACACAACTCTATAATATAGACCCATAGCATGTCTGCTAAGTCACAGCTTGTGGTAGGGCAGGTGACGAGGGGACCCTGTGGCTCAGACATTCTGCCCAAAACAGAATGTCTTTATGGGGGTTGTGAAGTTAGTGCATGCTGCAACAGCCACTGTTATCCCCTTTAGTAGATATACCCTGCATTCTCCTTTCACATCCTTGCTTGCTGTGATCACAGCTCCATTCTCCTGTATCATCTGAACTTGCCCTTCATCCCATGCCTGATTTATAGTATCTAGCACTGCTCAACTATCTGTCGTAGAGCACAAGAAGAGCACAAGAAGCAAAAGGGCGGGATTGTCACTGCTTTCTGCACAGGAGTGGGAGGTTTCTCTAGGTCAGAACAGTCTGGCCCATAATTACTTGAATATATGGCAATCTTTGCAGGATTAGCATGATTAGCTGGTGTGTTATCCCTGCAAGAGCCAGTGCATGTTGAGGGTATGTTATAAAGGAGCAGTATGTGGATTGATAACTTGGGCAACGTTGATGGCTGTTATGATACCTCTGTAAAAGCTGACAACAGGTTTTGCACTAAAGCCAAAATTTTCAAACCAAGGTGACTGTTAGGCCTTGTCTACAGTGGCAAGTTTCTGTGCAGTAAAGCAGCTTTCTGCGATGTAACTCCCCAGGTGCACACACTGCCAAGCCACTGAGTGCGCAGAAACTGCACAATTGCAGCGCTGTAAAAAAACCTCCCCGACGAGAGGCTTTCTGTGCCGGGGGTACAGCACCACGGTGCCAGTGTAGACACCCTGCTTGATTACAGCGCTGCAATTGGCCTCCAGGAGGTGTCCCACAATGCCTGTTCTCGCCTCTCTGGTCGTTGGTTTGAACTCTACTGCCCTGCCCTCAGCTGACCAACCGTGAGCCTCACCCCTTAAATTCCTTGGGGAAGGCCGCACAGAATTAGAAAGCGGCCACGAAGAACTAAAGAGGACTTTCTGTGTGATGTCATGATGCACTCCGCGGCCAAAAAACAAGAACTGAAGGAGTGGCGGGAGAGCGAGGAGAGGGACCGAAAGGAGAATGCGGCACACCAGAATGAAACCATGGAGTGGCTCTTAAAGGTTATGGAGTGCCAAGTGGACACGCTCCAGGCGCTACGGGCACTGCAAACCGAGCAGCTCCGCTCCTGCCCTCCCCTGCAGCTGCTGTCACAAAACTCTTTCCCATGCGCCCCCCAGACACTGCCAACACACTCTTGTCAACTTTCTGGCTCCAGTCTGTACCCACTGCATTCCACTCCTTCCCCGTCACAGTCCAGCCCTGCAGACTCCCAGTACCCACTGCACTCAACACCCGTCCCTCTGCAGTTTAGCCCTGCTGAAGTACAGTACCTGCTGCACTGTACTCCAGAGGAGAAGGTTGGATATAATACCCAGACATACACAAATCTTTAACCATCCCTGGATCCCACCTCCTCCTGGGACCCTCTCTTCCATCCCCCTCAGTGCTGATGTGGTTTTTTGTTTCTCTCTCTCCTCCGGTGGTTGTTTTTTAATAAAATAATTGTTGGTTTGAAAGCAATCTTCATTCCATTAACTGAAAGCAAACAGAGTCCTGCAAAGCAACAGTTTTCTTACAACTTCATAGTGCATCGCCTGCACCAATCACAATCACTTCCTAGCATTACAAGCACTGCACTCCTGAGCATAGCAATAAATATTCATGGCTTTCAGCATCAGATTGCTCCCTCAAGCAGTGGCGTAGCTCGGTGGAAAAAACGGGGAGCAGAGATTGAAGGAAAAAAAAAAAAGTGCCACCCTCGGTACTCACCCGGTGGCGCTTCGGGTCTTCAGCAGCACTTCGGCGTCGGGTCCTTCACTTGCTCCGGTCTTCAGAGTGGGAGGGGCCTGCCCAGGCCGGGCTCCCTCAGAACCACCTTGCTTGGGGCCCAGACGAGCCCTCCCGCCCCATGCGGGCCAAGAATGACCCGGCCCCTGCACTGGTCCCAGGCGGCTCAGCCCCGGGAGGTTGCAGGCAGAGCGAGACCGCCCGGAGCCGCGCTGGGAAGCGGGGCAGGCAGACCCCTGTGGGATGTGACCCCTGAGAGCTCCCCAGCCCAGCTGGTGGAGGAGCGAGGGGACGGGATGGGGCATACCTGGGCTGGCTAGACAGTTGAGAGGCGCGCCGGAGAGAGGCTGGAGAGGAGAAGAATCAGCCTGCAGTGGCCCCTCAGCTGGCAGTGTAAGTGAAGTGCAGCGCCCGGCCCTCTGATGGACCCCTGTTGAGCATGAGCCCAGTGCCAGGGCACATCTGGCGCCATTGTAAACCTGGTACTGGTCAGCACCTCCGTGATTAGCTGACAACAGGTTAGCCACAAGCAATCTCAATGCCGTAGCTACTATGCATGGCGAGATCAACGTCTCACTCCTCTTGCGTTTGTAGTTTAAGGAATAACTCCACTGCCACTCTTGACGTGATAGAGTGAGCAGCATATTGGTCAACAGTGCGGGATCCATTCCTGCAGACCAAAGAGGCAGAGCGCACAGTACACAACTGTTGAAAGATTGCGCCAAATGTGGACAGAAGCACAGGGATTGCTGGGATGCGAAGCAATGTATCACGGGGCATTGGGACAGGACCCAGGATGCCCTGCGACCCCTCCCACCCCCGCCTTCCCACAACTCTTGGCGGCAGAAGAGGAAGAGATGCTCTGTGGGATAGCTGCCCAGAGTTCACAGCTCTGAATACTGCTGCAAGTGTGAACACACTATTGTGCAGGCTGCTGACAGTGTGAACACACAACAGTGGTTTCCTTTCAGCGCTCTGAGTGGTGCTGTACCTGCCGGCGCTGTAACTCTGCCAGTGTGGAAAGGCTCCTAAAGCCATTTTTAGGCACCTTTGGGAGATGTTTAGCACCTGTAGTTCTTAATGGCTCTGCTGGGTTTGGGTGCTCGGCACTTTTATTTAGAAACCCAACTTAAGCACACAAATTTGAAGAAATTGTCTTAACAATTTCTAGACTTCAGCCTGGTAGCATGTGGAAAATTGTTCTTGTATGTAGTTATTTGATCTGTACTAATGCCAAACAAGACAATACTCTTTATTAGGGCTGGCTGGGAAATAACAATTGTCTTGCAAATAAATAAATGAGGTTTCAAATGTTTTTGCTCTGATGGAGAGAGCAAGACAGACTGTCTCCCTCTGTAGCTCTCTGGTTAGAACACTGGCCTGGCACATGGGAGCCTAAGGTTTAAGTCCTTGCTATGCCTAATTAGTGTGTCTTGAAAATGTAATCAAGACTAAGCTAGTTCCCTGATGTATGCAGTGTAGTTGTTGTCATGCTGATCCCAGGATATTAGAGAGACAAAGTGGGAGAGGTAATATCTTTTACTGGACCAACTTCTTTTCCTGAGAGTCACAAGCTTTCCAGCCACACACAGCTGCTCTTTAGGTCTGGGAAAGTAGTTAGCACATATTCTAAGGAGTACTTGTGGCACCTTAGAGACTAACCAATTTATCTGAGCATGAGCTTTCGTGAGCTACAGCTCACTTCATCGGTACAAGTACTCCTTTTCTTTTTGCGAATACAGACTAACACGGCTGTTACTCTGAAACCTGTCGCATATTCTAAGGGACCATTCAGGTAGGGTGGCCGTTAACACCTCTGGGAAGCATTTTGGTTTCAAGTAAGCAATGTCTTCCAGCAGAAAACTGTTTTGAAAATTATCTGACCAGCTCTACTTTATACTTTATCTGCAAAAAGAAAAGGAGTACTTGTGGCACCTTAGAGACTAACCAATTTATTTGAGCATAAGCTTTCGTGAGCTACAGCTCACTTCATCGGATGCATACTGTGGAAAGTGTAGAAGATCTTTTTATATACACACAAAACATGAAAAAATACCTCCTCCCACCCCACTCTCCTGCTGGTAATAGGTTATCTAAAGTGATCACTCTCCTTACAATGTGTATGATCAAGTTGGGCCATTTCCAGCACAAATCCAGGTTTTCTTACACCCCCCTCCCTCCCCTCCCCCCCACAAACCCACTCTCCTGCTCTACTACAGGACAGGCCTAACAAAGAAAATAACAGAACGCCACTAGCCGTCACCTTCAGCCCCCAACTAAAACCCCTCCAACGCATTATTAAGGATCTACAACCTATCCTGAAGGATGACCCAACACTCTCACAAATCTTGGGAGACAGGCCAGTCCCTGCCTACAGACAGCCCCCCAACCTGAAGCAAATACTCACCAGCAACCACATACCACACAACAGAACCACTAACCCAGGAACCTATCCTTGCAACAAAGCCCGTTGCC
Source organism: Caretta caretta (assembly GCF_965140235.1). Lineage (NCBI taxonomy): Eukaryota > Metazoa > Chordata > Testudines > Cheloniidae > Caretta > Caretta caretta. The sequence continues at coordinate 46,200,536 of NC_134216.1, read as the reverse complement.
AACTGTGCCCACATATCTATTCAGGGGACACTATCACAGGGCCTAATAACAGCAGCCACACTATCAGAGGCTCGTTCACCTGCACATCCACCAATGTGATATATGCCATCATGTGCCAGCAATGCCCCTCTGCCATGTACATTGGTCAAACTGCACAGTCTCTACGTAAAAGAATAAATGGACACAAATCAGATGTCAAGAATTATAACATTCATAAACCAGTCGGAGAACACTTCAATCTCTCTGGTCACGCGATTACAGACATGAAAGTTGCGATATTACAACAAAAAAACTTCAAATCCAGACTCTAGCGAGAAACTGTTGAAATGGAATTCATTTGCAAATTGGATACAATTAACTTAGGCTTGAATAGATACTGGGAGTGGCTAAGTCATTATGCAAGGTAACCTATTTCCCCTTGTTTTTTCCTACCCCTCCCCCCCCCGACGTTCTTGTTAAACCCTGGATTTGTGCTGGAAATGGCCCACCTTGATTATCATACACATTGTAAGGAGAGTGATCACTTTAGATAACCTATTACCAGCAGGAGAGTGGGGTGGGAGGAGGTATTTTTTCATGCTTTGTGTGTATATAAAAAGATCTTCTACACTTTCCACAGTATGCATCCGATGAAGTGAGCTGTAGCTCACGAAAGCTTATGCTCAAATAAATTGGTTAGTCTCTAAGGTGCCACAAGTACTCCTTAACTTAGAGAAAGTAAACCTCTTTTTGCCTCACTTTCCTTCCTCCTAAAATGGTGGCTTGAAATATTTACCAGGCATAGTAACTGAGGAACCAAACCTAATCCTAGCTAAGTATGGAAGACTGGGTGGGGAGAGGAGAAGCACTCATTCACGAGGTTCAGGGTAGCACAGTTGTACTTGGAAGGAATGGTATGATGTTCTTGGGACAGGCTGGATTCTCCATCTTATATCAGTCTCTGTAATGATCAGTATAATACTCCAGCTCTGGACTGGAGAAGAAACTTTCTCTTCTCTTAGCATCCAGATCCTTTTGGTTGATGTAAATTCATCCTCTAGTCATTTTTTTTGTCTTTCATGAATGAATCCAATGCCTAACTCTGCTGCTCTCATAGGGTATTTCTAGACTGCAATGTAAGCCCCATGTTAATAGAACTTGAGTAAGCAGACCCTGGGTTTAACCTAGAGGTTGAGTGTTAGTCTCTAAGGTGCCACAAGTACTCCTTTTCTTTTTACACTCATTTGTAATCTCAGGTTAGGAATTGTTGAACCCTTGGTCCCAGTCTCTGGCTCCAGCATCTACACTGCATTATGTAGACCTGAGTCCAAGCACCCATATACCAGATTTTCTAAGACCCACCCAAAACGTGACAGCTATAGCCCTTTGTTCATGGTGTAGTGTGAGAGAACTTGATTGTCTACTAAACTTGACTGTCCAGAGGACACAGAAAGTTGGCCTGTGGGACTATGGGCTACTTTTGGAGGACTCCCAGAGCACAAATCTAGCTGTGCTGCACCTACACTACAAAGCAAAAGGGCTTGAACTCTGGATCCTGGCTTGACTCAGGCTGAGAGACCCTCCCCCCTTTGGAGTCCTGGGACCAAGTCCTAGGTTAGTGTGATTTGTGTGTAGATGGATGCATAGGCACTGACTTCCCCTCTGCCCTGTGAGTGCTTGACCTGGCCCCATCCCAATTCCACCCCTTTCCCCCCAAGTCCCCGTCTCTTTACCGCCTCCTCCCCTGAGCATGCCACAACCCCCTCCCTCCTGGAATGTCCTGAGCGCCACCAAACAGCTGTTAGGTGGTAGGCAGGAAGCACTGGGAGAGGGAGGAGCGGGGACGCAGTGTGCTCAGGGGAGCGGGTGGGGCAGGGGGAGCTTGGCTGCCACTAATTTTTCCCCGTGGATGCTGCAGCCCCATGGGGCTTGGGCTATGGGGCTGAAAAATTGCTGTATAGAGGTTCGGGATTATGCTGGAGCCCGAGCTTTGCGACATTCCACCTTTTCAGCCCCAGAGCTGGAGGGAGCTCCACAAGCCTGAATCAGCTGACTTGGGCCAGCCTGGGTTTTTTTTATCCCTGTGCAGGCAAATGATAGACATATCCATATGTTTCCCAAACAACAGTATGAAACTGACATGATTCTTGGTAGTTTAACTGCTGACCACAAAGTGGTGAATAATAGCAATGGAACTAACCAACGTTGTTGATTTTACTTTGGAAAAGCTGTGAGTAGCAGAGGCACAGAACTTGGATGTTTACAGGCTCAGGGAGGAAATAAGTGGGTCTGTTTTATGCTTGAGCTGCATTTGGGAGGTTATCTTCACAACCACAAGAACTAGAAACTCTCCCACCACCCCATTTTTTGTGTGTTTTGCTGAAATTACACTTTCATAAAACTGTCTGGTGTAAGTTTCCTCATTTGCCAGGGCAACGTTCCTACTCACTAGGGGCAAGTGCATTTTTAAGCCCTATGGAAATAATGAGAATTGTAAGCTTTTGGGGACAGGATTGGTCATTGTACATTTGTATAGTGCCTCCCCCCACCTAGTTAGCCTTTAGCTGATACTGCAATATAATTGTTTAATAATAAAATATCTACCTCACAGGTCTGTTGTAAGACACAATTGATGTTGTTGCAAAGCTTTGAGATCATTGGGTGCTATAAATGCAGAGTATTCATTAACCTTATCTATTTAAATATTCTGTTGTCCCCAAAATTTCATTATCATTTTTTGTTCTACATTCTCTTGGTCTAATACTTCTTTAGGAATTTGTGCACTATTCTATGTATCAGTGAGCAAAAAGCTTCAGAACCTATTTGTAGTGAAGAGGGGGAAAAAACTTATGTAATCTTAACCTCTGTGGGGAGGAAAAACTCAACTGTTTTTTTAAGAGAATTGGTTGAACAAGATGAGTACTATTGTTCATTGAGAGTTGCATATTACCAGCTTATTATTGCTGAGCTCATCGAAATGACACAAATACACACAATGCACCATCCTGCACAGTGGTTTTTTTTATGAGCCTGGTCCTCAATGCTCCATACATACTTAATAAGTTTAAAAAGTAAGATCCTTATTTAGGAGTAAGTGTTGTGGTTTGGTTTCTGGCATCAACAGTGTGTTCATTTTATAGGTATGAAGCACCCAATAAGTCCTGCCCAAATCTTTGAAGATGGAATTATGAATCCATCAACTTTTCTACGGGGCTTTGAAGAGAAAGGACTGAGGAATGATAGACCAGACTATCAATTCAGTAAAGAAAAAAAGAAGATACTATTTTCCTTCTGTGAAGTGTGCAATATACAGCTGAACTCTGCAACACAGGCTCAGGTTCATTACAATGGGAAATCTCACCTGAGAAGAGTGAAGCAGTTGAATAATGGGAAACTACCTACAAACGCTACTACAGGCACTTTGTTTGCGAGCACAAGCACAGGTACTTGATTAATATATATACGAGAGATGCTGATTTCTGGTCAGAAAAAACCCAAAACTTGCAGAGATAGCGAAGCTTTTTTAATACTCCATGTACAATATTAATGATTGGTAATACAGAACACTACTGCTAATTATTATTATTCTTTATTATTACCCTTTATACTGTCTTAGCCACTGTTACATTTATTTCCTTTTGAAAAAAAAAAGTGGACCTACGTCTTCATTTTTGTGAAAGGAATTTACTCAGTCTTTCATTTCACAAAGCACTAATAGAAACGTATTGATATAATTCTAGTTGCAGCATTGAACATGTTGATTCCTTCACATTGGTCCAGCTTTTATTAAGGCAATGCTGTGTTGTTTAAGGACGCCAGGATTGGACTGTATGTATTTAAGGTATGGAATATTCAAAAATGTCTGTATCTAAAGATGTAGCATGCTATTCTCTGATATGTAGGGTTTTAAACAGACGTTCATAGTCAACCGCTCCTGTGTCCTTTAAATTTTAAATTTTTTTTTTTTTTTGTTCTAAGAATTCTAAATTCTGGAAAGAAGTTGCAAGTGTGATTGTGAAAATATCTGGTGTAATTTTTACCAGATTATAGTTTGGGTGCATCAGGTTTTTTTTTGTTTAAAGCATACTTCCTCTTCGCTCTTTGTTTTATTAAAAGGAAAAAATCAGGCTGCCTTTCTACCTCCTAAGAAGCAAAAAGGCTTCAAGTCCAATATTTTAAAAAATCCTTTGCAGGTCACCTTTGAAGGAGGGGTAACCATAATTCTTTCTTGTGCCGAGAGAGATGCAAAAAGATACCGTTGTTCAGAAGAATTGCTGTCTAGAGAAGCCACAGATAGCTGCTTTTAATATTTAGTATATAAAAGTATTGATCAAGTGACAGATTCCAAATCTTCATAGGAAGGATTTATTCATTTTATTATAGAAACACCAGAGCTATGTTGAAAGTTAAACTGAAAACTTCGGAGTACTGGATTGAAGAGATAAGCCATTGCTATTTTAAATGGTCTTTGTTTCTCTTCCTTTTGAGTTCTTTTTTCTGGATGCTTGACTTTTTCTGTTTCCTTGGTTTGGTGTTCTTACGTTTTGGTTTATTTTGAATCTGAGGATGGAATGTGTGTCACTTGGATATATTGCTGGCAACCAGGCCTGTGTTTGAAAATGATGAAATTCAAATTGATGTGTAAATACCCTGGTGGTTTCATTGTGAAATTTTTCAAAAGTATTCTGAATGAGTGAGACGCCATCATTTAATGAAGTAAAATTATCTCTCTGTGTTGCTGGAAAATGCAGCCCCTATAGTATTTGTTTGCGCTGTATGTTTTGATTTCTTTGAGCTGTGTACATCTGCTGCTTTGTCAGAAATTTAAGTAACCTAAAACTGTAATTCTTGGTCCCCTGTCTCCTACACTCTTTTGTCCTTAGGCCTTCTCCATCTTAGCTGCTTGCATCTCCTTTGGGTGTGTGCCTTGGATGCATACCTTTACCCACATCTGCCTGTAAAAATCAGGATCAATTGCTTCATTAAACTGCACATTACTTGAAATTAATATTTCTTTTGTTAATCAACTTGTATCCTCCAGAAATAATTTGTATAGTGCCTGCTGCTATAAGAGTTAGGCATTTTATTTGTACAGTTGAATTACATTAACTTCATTATTAGTAAAAGGAAAAAAAATCCCTAAACATAATGCCTTTCATAGAATGTTACAAAATATACCTTTGGCCTAAGAGCCAGTACATTTACTAGAATGCAATTCAGTGTTTCTGAAAAACAATAGTGAAACAATAGTGTAGCAATGCAAAGTTCCCACAAGATGGTGCTGCAAGCTTGCAACAGGCACTTGATCTACAATTCTGCTAAGTTCTGTTGCTATATGTAGTGGATTTTTAAACAAAACAAAACTTTTTTTTTATGAATCCCTTTGCAGGACAGCAGTGATATGTTATACGTACTATTGCTGGTTTTATGAATGGCCTCTTCCTACTGCACTTCATTCCCTTTTGGACAGGTAGTTTACCCAGCAGTGCTGTTGCTCCCCAAAACGCTTATCAGCCTCTTGGGATATTGGGCTTGGGGGAGTCTGCTTGTGGTTTCTGCCTTGCTTGTATTAAAACTGGAAAAAATGCCTGGAAAAAGGCAAAATACCTTTTAAAATTAATTAAGAACATAAGAACGGCCATACTGGGTCAGCTCAGTGGTCCATCCAGACCAGTATCCTGTCTTCTGACAGTGACCAGTGCCTGATGCTTCAGAGGGAATGAACAGAACAGGGCAGTCCCCTGTCATGCAGTCCCAGCTTCTGGCAGTTGAAGGTTTAGGGACACCCGAAGCACAGAGTTGCATCTCTGACCATCTTGGCGAATAGCCAACGGTTGACCTATCTTCCATGAACATATCTAGTTATTTGTTTAACCCAGTTATAGTTTTGGCCTTCACAACATCCCCTGGCAACAAGTTTCACAGGCTGACTGGGTGTAGTTTTTGAGGTAGCCTGAGACCTCATCCACTTTGTAGCCTCTGAGAACTTATCCACTTGGCCTATACAATTGCTCATCTCAAGCCAGGCCTACAGTTGTGTGAAGAATTACTTACTTTTGTTTGTTTTAAACCTGCTGCTTAGTAAATAAATTGGGTGATCCCTGGTTTTTGTGTTATGAGAAGTGATAAATAACACTTTCCTATTCACTTTAGCCATACCATTCATGATTTTATAGACCTCCATCATATCCCCCTTTAGTTGTCTTTTCTAAGCTGAACAATCCCGGTCTTTTTAATCTCCCCTCATATGGGAGTTGTTCCATACTCCTAATATTTTTTTGTTGCCCGTCTCTGTACCTATGTATGTCACAGATTCTGGAAGTGCCTTTTGTGCTCTATGCCCAACCTGTTTCTGAGAAATGGAATAATTTTCTTTGGGTTCTGGGCTGCTTTAGGTAGCAAATGTGAATTAACTTGCAGATTAGATTTAGTGATGCCCTTTTGCAGTCCTTGCGTTACTGAAGGCCTGTGGAGTGGCCTCTCTGTGAGTTTGCTGGGGAACAGAAATTGGTTGTCTGTTTGCCACAGTATACTCTGTCAGCAGCATGAGTATGTAAGCTGTTATGCTGGCATGCACATCTGTTTGCTCACAGGTTTCTCTCCTTGCAGAACACTGTCACACTGTAGGGTTAGATCCTGTAGCTGTTTGCTCAGGTGCATTCTGCACCTATGCAGCGATCCCTTTCACGTTAGTGGGGCCCCATGAAGGCCCAGGGAAGCATATAGGCAGATCAAGTAGCAGGATCTAACCCTATAACATTATCTAGATTTGTGACAGTTGCAGGATTTAACACATAGTAATAAAATGTAAGAACTCTATAAAATGAAAAGTATTATCTTAATGAATCCTTCCCATAGTTAAGATGACACTCTCTGAGGTGATCAGTGAAAAATTAAAACTGCTGTAAGGAAACCTTGGAAGATTGCTCTAAAAATGTACTAGTCCAGCCACAATATCTACTCATCCACCTTTGCCACGATGATGCTGGAGGGCAATCTGGGAGGGGATAGGTATTTAGTCTTGGTTTAAAGAAATTATTTGTCTCTGGTGAATAGGTGAGCAGAATTTTGCTGGTCAATACAGAAAGCCTGAATAAGGGATAGACTATGCTCTGTTACTCACCCAGATTTATGTTGTTGTAACACTATTGACTGCAGTGGAGTTACTCTCCATGTTTTAATTGTGAGCAGAATCTGACCCTAAAATGGAATCTGGGTATACAGCCCCAAATCCTCAGCTGCGCCGGAGCTTTGTCTCTGTCCCACTTAGGACTATTTGCGCTGCCTTGTTGGAGATCAGAATCTGAATCTCAGTAATCTTATTGAACTAGGCCTTAAACTCCTTTCGAGTTTTCTCTTTGAAGAAAAATGTCTGTCAGTTTATTTTAGTGAGCATTGAAAAGCATGCTAGGCACCAGCATCAAAAAGCATGCTAGGCATCGAAGAGGTAGTCCCAGTCCCAAAGAGCTTAAATGCTAATAAAGTCTACTTTTGAGGGCAAAGGTACTCATGTGCATAAGAGTTTGCAGGACTGGAATATCCCTAAATAGAAAGACGGAAGGGAGAAGGACAGGAGAATGGAGAGCAAGGATTACAAGAACAGGAGCATGAGTTAGCACAGTTTCACTGCACACATCTAGTGTTTTGGGGGGGGGTTTGCTATTAGGTGCTGTGGTACCCCAGTATAGCACATTTTCTCAATGTCAATTTTGCCTGTTTCCATTTAGTTAGTTTTAACCCTTGCAATTTTATTTTCAAAGCTTGCTCTGAGAGAGAGGGAGGAATGTACGTGGGGTTAGGATACAGAGCCTAGTCAATGCTATTTCTAACTCTCCTTCCTTTGCTTTGTAAAGCCCAAACCCCATGTACAATAGCTCAAAAAAAGGAGCTCCATTGGGTTTGAGTAGGGGGCATGATGCTACATGGCTGGCACTCTGTCCCCATTTCTGTCTGTGCAAGAGAGAGCAACTGGATTAGGATAGCAGAAGGGGGCAGTCCGGCCTTTACGTAAATGATTAGTTCACATCTTTCACTAAAAGCCAAAATTAATAATTCCATTAATGTAATTTAGATTAGTATTAAATGAGGTCTAGAGGCTGTGTTTATTTCTTACTCATAACTATTGTATAGTCTTCTGTCCAACCAGATTTTGTTGAGTAGAGGGCAGCACTTCATTTCTGTTCCTTAAGTATCCTCAAAATTTATTTTTTTCTGGAAAATGAAATATTGCCTAAATCAACATATTTGCTAGCCATTCATTCATTCATGTGTATATGATATATATTAAATATATACATTGCTGTTTTCTGTCATATCAAAGCAATCAACCATTTTGAAACTAAGGGACTTGACTGTATTGTTTTGGTGTACTTTAATTTATTAGCAAAACGTGTTTTGTGGTGACAGATGATTGAGGTATTATTATTTACATAACAGGTGTTAGCTGAGGGACTAATAGTTGTGAATAATGTTCATAATTCCTGATTCAAAGATGGAAAAGGAGTAGTGTAAATCTACTGGTGACTATATTAGAAAATATGTGGTAGTTGAAAAACATTGCCTTTTTCCTGCTCCCTGCTGCAGCCTGTAGATCCAGTGCCCAGAAAGTATACAAATACCTGGTGGAGGTCCACTGTCAGGGAGCTATGAATCCTTCTGTATATAGTGCACATTGCCCCAGTTCCAGATATGGGCTGGTGCAAAATTTGCACCTACAGGTTACCTCTTGGGATTTTTTTACTTCTCCGTTATTGGTTAGTTAAGGTTCATTTTTAGCAATTGGTGAAGTATTGAAGCAGAACATAAAATCCCCCAGAAGGAGTGGGGGAAAACATCCCTTTGACTAACTAGGAGTTTTAGTGCTAACTATCCACCAGCTTACTCTAATTTTGTGCTTTATAGGACTGAACATGCAGCTGTTTTGGGCGCGCAGATTGGTAGATGCCTGGCGCATTTGTACATGCAAAATTAGGGACTAGCTGAAAATTGCACAAAACATTCTTGGGGCTCTTTTTACATTATTCACCAGCTATGTGTATATGTTGCAAATGTGGGTGTTCATGAATTGTTCAGTAAATTCTCCCAAGCCGGAGTTATGTCTTGGTGAAAAATTTTATAATTGGGCCCTCCTTTGGATAAAGAGATGTTCACTTCCTGTCCTAAATTGTGTGACATTGCAGTTTTCTGTTTAAACCTGGCCACGTTTCTGCATGGACATGGTTGCAATAGTGGTGCGTAATATGATCTCTAGTCAGGCTGAAACCTGGGTCCTCTGTTTATATATGATTGCTGTGTCTGTAGAGCAGTGGACTCGAGGACCCCTATTTTGACTTAAAATTTTTCATGGACCCCTCCCAAGACTGCTGCTCAGCCCCAAGCCCCACCCCCACTTCACCCCTTCCCCAAGGACCCACCTCTTCCCACCCCTGCTCCACTCCTGCCCCTCCTCTTCCCTGCCTCTTTTTTCCCCCTCCCTCCCAGTGCCTCCTGCACACCATTGAACAACTGTTCCCTGGTGTGCAGGAGGTGCTGGGAGGGTGGGGGAGGAGTTCATTAGCAGAACCCAGGGACCCCAGTTTGAGAAACGCTGTGGTAGAGTGTTATAGCCCTGTGGGATGAAAGGTGCTATATAAATGCAAGATGATGATAATGATTATAGATAGTCATTTAGCTGTTTAAAAAACACCCACTCCCTGACACCTCTGACTTAACTAAAAAAGTAAAGCGATACTAGTTAACATACACTACGTATCTTGGTCTGAGATACTTTCCCTTGCATCAACTGCTAATACCCTAGTATGTTTAGATAACCGTGTAATTGTTTAACAAACTCGTATGCCTTTTTGCTTTGCAAACTTAATCTCTCCCTGATCTTCAATTTACTCTTATTGCAACACTGTTGTGTATCTATATTTTGTATCTTGTATATATGCCCCTCTTCTTTGTGGGGAAAGATAACCTGTATGAAGCAGGTGAAAAGACAGCAAGATTTACATTTTGGGAAGTCGGGAGGCGAATGGGAAAATGTCCTTTAGGTAAGTAATCAAAGTGAAAAAGAAAAGTGTTTTGTCATATACTGGCATGGACTTAGCTGTTGAATTATCTCTGAAAATATTTACTATGTTCTACTGTACAGAAGATCTTAGTCTAGGGCAATCTCCATTTCCCCCATCTCCCCCCTGCGCAAATATTTACATTACTCTTTACATTAGAGACAGACATATCTGTGGATATTCTTGCTCTCTTATGCTATTTTTGTATCCTTTACATAATTGTATAACTGAGTGCTTCTATTAATATGCAAAAGAGTCCAGGAATGACTTTTATTTTTTAATTTACTTTATTTATTTATTTATTTATTTCAGGCTTTTCCAATAATAAATCTCATCTGAATACAGGCTGCTGATTCTCCTCTGTCTCCTATTCACTGTGGAAAAGGCAGAGCTATTTTTAACATTTACACAATTTAGATAGATGATTCTTCATTCTGTGTGGTTTGAAGCTAAATCTGTAGAGCCTTTCATAATCATATCCTTTTTATGGTTTGCTTGAATTTGATCACAGTTGCTGATTTCATGCATTGATAATGAAGGCTTAGGTTGCCTGTTTCTAAGCATAAATCCATCTCAGACTTCTACTTTGATAGTGCTCTGTGTTTCAGTACGCATGAAGATATAGAACTGAAATTGCTTTGCTTTCTTTACAAATGACTCAGTGTGCTTGTCCTCCTTCCCTAAAATGTTGCCAGCGTGTAAAGGATTTTCAATGAGCAATGCAATAAGCCAGCATCTGGGAAGGTTTGAAGCTGCATTGGTATAACAGTGTACTGTCACACAGATCAGGGCTGGAGCCAAGACTCTGTAGCACCGTAGATCATATTGGTCACATACTGGAAGTTTTGTTTATCTAACTTGGTTGCTATTTAAGCTGGTTAAATAGTATTGTCATAATGTGGAGTGGACTTCCTAGTAGAGGTGAGCATGATTTTATTATTAAACTTTTCTGGATAGCTTTGAGATTTCACTACTAGATGCTTACATGTTTGGCACTATTTCTGTGGGTATGTCATTTGTATTCTAGTTATTACAGTGGCAATGATATCAGATATACCTTGCCTTTTTGTTGGGGGGTTTTTTAATGTAAAAGTAACTCAGTAAATATATGTGGTAAGCCTCCTTCTTTCTTTGCTTGCTGTTTGCAGAGGATACCTTACCAGTAGGTGACTTCCTATGCATTTTAAATATTTCAGAACGCGTCAGTGATACTATATGATTTGCTGATCATTATAGAAGTAAGCTAATTAATAGTATGATTTGTACACCACTGGTCACAAAGAAAGCTGTTCTTAAATGCATTAAATCCAATTTTGAGTCATGATATGAAGAATATGAGACCAATGGTATTCATGAGATAAACTAAGAAAGTAAATGAAATAAACTGCATGCTGGAGTTGACTTCTTATATAAACCTGACATTATTAATGTTAAAAGTTATGACCTGTCAGGTACAGAACAACTTCCAATAAGTCATTGGCTCTGACAACTTGTTTCATGAGGGAGGTATAAAATTACTGTCACTGATGTCTAACCGTGCTTTAGTTAAATTTGACATTAAATCCAGCAAGTTTTATTTTAAAATAGGGTGCTGAAGCTACTGTATGAAGTTTATATGAGTAAATCTTAAGGTATAAAAAGACCCTACAGAGCAATAAATAGCGTGTAGCTATATAAAAAGCTTGGACCAGAAATTTTACCTACAACAAAACCACTAAATTTACTTAATCTGAAAGTTACTTATTAAGCATTACAGTCCTGCTAATGTGCTCAGTCTATGTTGAAACTGGCTTTAATTATGCAGAGATGGTGGTATTAACTTGTTTAATACAGAAAAAGAGAGTTTAAAATTATTATGATTGTATTCAAAATGGTATTTTGCTTGCTAAAATGTCTGTTTATGTAGACTAGAGGTTTTCTTTGAGGAACTCACACAGCTCATGTGTCTTCCTGCTAAATTTATTTATAAGGCAGCTGTTTTATAGCTTTCAGCTGTAAAGTTATAGATAAGTGTGTATTTGTTTGACAGAAGATTCGAGAATTTCCATTTACTGCCAGTACATGTAAAGCTTGGCTAAGCAGACTGCATCAGGAGCTCACTATTTGTATTAGCCAATCTGTCTTTGCAAGTCCCAGGGCCACTATCTTGCTAGAAGCAACTGTGTGCTTTTGAAAGCATGAAATTAGTTTTATACTGAGCACATGGTTTCTCATTTAGCACTTCTTTTTATGGTAATGGTCAATTTATAGTTTGCTGCCAGGATTTCAGTGTTCTCTCAAAGCTGATAGCTTCTGCTAAGGTGTCCTTTGGAGATAAAAAAGAGAACCCAATTAGACCCTAAATAGGAGAGAATTCTCCCCATTGACCCAATTTATTCTTCTTATTATTTCAAAGTTATTTTATTATGACAATCTTTCAGATAATCCACATCAAAATACATTTTCCTGCCATAGCCTGTTCATGAAATACAAAAATTAATACATTGTCTTGTTTGTGCATAGTTTTGTAATCAATTTGTAATAGGTTGCCTTCATGAGGTTGGCAATATTATTCCTTTTGTCTATTTTTTAATGTATCAGGAGCACCATGTGTGTGAACGTAAAATAGATGGTGCAAGGTGTATATGTTTTTGTTCTATGTTGCTATGTAGTTCTGTAGACTCCAGACTGGAGTTTTTAAATCTAATATGATTGGTGTTGGTTAAATTATAGGAATAAAGGAAAATGGCTGTAAACAGTTATTCTGCCCCACACTCATCCTGAAATGCATTTTACCCTTAACCTGGTGAAACTGCTTTTTATAAATGTTTAGCTCTGTTTAGCTCTTTTCCTTTGAAAGTGAAATTTTCACTATGCTAAATTATGCACTGTTTCCATAATTGCAGATGCTGTCAGCTAGAGGTTAAGAAGCTAAAGAGGTTAACAAATGTTGAATTTATTTAGTACTAGGCTGCTTTCCTTAGGTTAGTTTGGCCACTTAATGCTGTTAATTCCTTTTGAAAGCAAGGCTCTCAGTTCTGTGCTTATTTAATAATGGTCTCCCTCCGTGCTTTGGAATAAATCTTGCAATAAGATCAGCTTTTATAATACAGTATATACTTATGTGCTGTAGTTTCTCTCCAAGTGGCAAATCCTGCCCCTGCCTCTTGCCCCTTGGAAGACCCAATAGGCAGTGGAACTGCTGCATTTCCTCTGTGTGGGTGACGAAGGTAAAACATGAGTAGCTCTTTCTATACCTGCGTGAGCTTAGAAAGTGGTGGAGGTACAAGCTGGTTGATGTAAAAGTAAGTTGGTACACCAATTGTATGCTCCCCTGCCTCATGGAAAATGGAAGGGTGCAGAAGTTGTGAAGACTACTAGACAGTGGGAGGAGCCACAAAACACCATTGCAGTCTAGGGAAAGGATTCTGTCTGTACCTGGCAGCCACAGAGCTCCCTGCACCAAACCTGTGTCTGGGTTGGCCCTAAGAATTGAGGATTAGATACAAACTGACACAGTTAGGTTTTAGGTAGGTTTAAAAATATGGTTGCTGTCATTTTCAGACCTTTAAATTCATTGCTCCATCATTTTTCTGTAAATGCTCAAAGCATACCAAGCAAAAAATGTTGGTGCTTACATTTAGAAAAAGGTGTGCTGCATATACCAGTCGCACAAGCTATTAAAGAAAAATACTGTTTTGTAAGTACAGTGCATTTTTCTTGCTTTGTTCTTTTTGGACTTATCAAGTATTTTTATTGTTATAAAATACATGCTTGCCAAATTACAGGCAGGCTAGTTCTTTGTTCCACAACTTTACGTTGTGAGTAAGCTGTTTTCAACTTCAAAGATCTTACATCCTCTTAAATGTTTAGATCACTGCATAGCTCTCCTTCTGCCAGTTCACACTGATGAGTAGTGAGAGAATCACTTTCCAGAACACTGGTAGTGTTGGGCAAGAAGCAGTTTGTTTCCTTGTTGGGAAATTTACTGCATTGAGACAGTATTGAAGGGTGCTATTTTTGTATGGTGGCTTGCATTTCCTATGAAAATTTTCATAAATTTTTAATCATTTTCCTTTAGGAAAAAAGTGTATTGATATATAGGACCTCTGAGGATTGAGAGAAATCTTTTGGATAAGCAACACCCCATTCTGGGTTTCTTGATAAGAATCGCTGTGGGATACAAAAACACTGTAAGTGAGAAAGGAGAAGTGATTTTGGGGAAGTGGCCTGGGGTTTATAAAGAATCCCATTCTGCACCCTCTCTGCGGGCTGGAGAAACACCTGGAAGGAGTTAGGCTGTTAGAAGTCTCTCCTGGAAGGTTAGGCCAAGTCTTGGGCTAGCCCCTGAAAAGGGTTCTTTGTGCTCAAGAAGTGCAGTTTTCAAGAGCAGTTGAGGTCCTGGAATATGAGGCAGTTGAAGTATCCTAGGTCCAGCACCTTGAAAATAAGGAGTGAATGTATTCAATGGGAGACAGCTGAGGGAGTGCAGTGTGAGGCTGATGTCCTCAGCAGTTGGATTGTGTACCAGTTTCAATTTTCTCAGAGCTGATTGTTTCAAGTCCAGTTAGATTGCATTCCTATAATTAAGAGAAGTCACAAAGGCATGTGTTTATCAAAGTCATGTCATCATTAGCAAGGATGGGATTCAGTCTTCCAGTCAGTGATGATAGCAGAATCCACAAGAAACATTCTTCCATGTGAGAACTTTGCATCAGGAGGGTCCAGAAGAATTCATAGAATCATAGAAGAGTAGGGTTGGAAGAGACCTCAGGAGATCATCTAGTCCAACCCCCTGTTCAAAGCAGAACCAACCCAACTAAATCATCCCAGACAGGGCTTTGTTAAGCTGGGCCTTAAAAACCTCTAAGGATGGAGATTCCACCACCTCCCTCGGTAATCCATTCCAGTGCTTCACCACCCTCCTAGTGAAATAGCTTTTCCTAATATCCAACCTAGACCTCCCCCACTGCAACTTGAGACCACTGCTTTTTTGTTCTGTTATCTGCCACCACTGAGAACAGCCTTGCTCCACCCTCTTTGGAACCCCCCTTCAGGTAGTTGAAGGCTGCTATCAAATCAAGTCTCTTCTGAAGACTAAACAATCCCAGTTCCCTCAGCTTCTCCTCGTAAGTCATGTGCTCCAGCCCCCTAATCATTTTGTTGCCCTCCTCTGGACTCTTTCCAATTTGTCCACATCCTTTTGTAGTGGGGGGCCTGAAACTGGACACAATACTCAAGATGTGGCCTCACCAGTGCCGACCAGAGGGGAATAATCACTTCCCTCAATCTGCTGGCAACGCTCCTACTAATGCAGCCCAATATGCCATTAGCCTTCTTAGCAACAAGGGCACCCTGTTGACTCATATCCAGCTTCTCATCCGCTGTAATCCCCAGGTCCTTTTCTGCAGAACTGCCGCTTAGCCAGTCGGTCCCCAGTCTATAGCGGTGCATGGGATTCTTCCGTCCTTAGTGCAGGATTCTGCACTTGTCCTTGTTGAACCTCATCAGATTTCTTTTGGCCCAATCCTCCAATTTGTCCAGGTCACTCTGGACCCTATCCCTACCCTCCAGCATATCTACCTCTTCCCTCCCCCCTCCTCCCCGCTTAGTGTCATCTGCAAACTTGCTGAGGGTGCAATACATCCCATCATCCAGATAATTAATGTAGATGTTGAACAAAGCTGGCCCCAGGACCAACCCCTGGGACACTCCACTTGACATCGAGCCATTGATCACTTCCCATTGAGCCTGATGATCTAGCCAGCTTTCTATCCACCTTATAGTCCATTTATCCAATTCCTAAACTGCTAACTGGCTTAACTTTTTGTGGGGATGCACACCCAATTAAATGAAAGCAAACTGTAGCTATAAGTTCTGTAAGGTGCCTCCCTCTGCCTACAGGCATAACGTCGGTCTTGCTAGGATTTATCTTCAACCAGCTCTTGCTTATCTATGTGCTGATTTTAGCCAGATGTTGGAAAAGCTGGGTGTCAGACAGTACTGTTCTTTGCATTTGTAAGTCCAAGTTCTTTGAGTGCTTGCTCATATCCATTCCATGCTAGGTGTGTGCGTGCTGTGTGCACAGTTGCTGGAAATTTTTCCCTCATTGGTATCCACTGGGCCGGCTCGAGTGCCCTTTGAAGTTGTGTGCACGTGCACCAGTATAAAGAACACCACTGGCCCTGCACCTTCTCACTTCCTTCTTACTGCCTGTCATGGTTGCTGGAATGATCCTGCTTGCTGTGGCAAGGTTTCTTTCCCAGTGGTTGGACTTTCTCTGTTCATATTCTGTAGAGTTATCACAGTTAGTGCATGTAGCTCTTAAAGTTAGCGTATATAGCAGTGTTAATAATTGTCCTTAACTTTGGGACTTTTTTGCTTTAGGGGCTTCAAGCCATGCTCTTCTTGCGGCAAGCTGATGCCAGTTAGTGACCTGCACACTAGCTGTCTAAAGTGTCTGGGGGAGTCTCACATCAAAGAGAAGTGCCAGATCTGCAGGGACTTCAAACCTGGCACCAGAAAGAATAGGGACATTCAGCTGCAGGCTATTCTCATGAAGGCAGCCCTCAGACCTGTCTCAGAGCCAAGCCACTCTGAATCGGTGCAGAGTACTTCGGTATCTGTGCAGAGCACTCCTACAGAATCTTGTTCTTCCTGGCACCATTCTCCATCCCTGGTGCCAAGGAAGAAACCTAAGAAACAGCGCACTAAGAGAGGGCATTCTCCGGTGCCGAAGAGAGACAAGCAGGGACAAGCCACTCGTCCTCGTCCTCCCCCCCCCCCCCCCGAGCCACTGATGGCTCCACAGACTTTGCCTAGAGTACTGAGTCCAGTACAGGACTACCACCAAATCCCAGGAGCAGCCCCGGGGCCAGGTGTTTGCTGACCCTTCGACACGGGAGGTCTTTCTGGTGGTGAAGAACCTGCTGTCCCTCCTGATGCCACTGACCCATCAAGGACCCTCACCAGCCAAGGTGACTGGGGACAGAAGGGAACAAGGTCCGACAAGCTCCTTCCCAGTACAGACCACTGCGGCACAGTCCAGAGGCAAGCCCTCCATACTACTGATGCATTGGTCACTATTCTGACATCGGTCTCCTGGCACTATCTGGTGGTGGAAATAAGTACTGCACTGCCATGGTCTCCAAGGGAAGAATTCTCTTTGGAGTCGGAAGGGGAATCCTTCACTCCGTCCAAGACCTGCATTCCTCCAGACTTCGGTACTGACCCTCCTGCCAGCGTCTGGCCACTGGTTGATGCAGTGGCAATATTGAAAACCTTGGTTCTCGTGGTACTGGGGCTCCCTTCCAATTGCTCATACTTGCTGTCAGAAAGGTAGGCTACCACCTCTTTCTATCCAGCACCAGACTTCGACTCTGGCACCAAGCCCAGTGCGAACATCTAGGAAGTGGTCACAATGGACGTGATGGAAGCAGAGGAAGAGGAGGGAGCCCCTCTTCCAGCACAGGCCTTCTCCTCCTCATCCCCGGATGAGGCAGTTGCAGGCCCTAGTACTCTGCTCCCTTAAGACGACTTCAGGGCCCACCAGGACCTCCTGAAAAGGGTCTCAGTAAACTTGGGCCTGGAGGTGGAGGAGCTTATGGAACTGGCACACAACCTGATTGACATCCTGGCTGCAGCTACTCCCTCCAAAGTGGTCTTGCCCATAAACAAAGCAGTATTGGGCCCCGTTAAGGCACTCTGACAGACCACTTCTTCCCTGTTCCCCATCTCAAAGAGGCTAGAGAAGAAATACTGTGTCCCAGCAAGCAGGTTCAAATACCTTTTACTCGCAACCCTTTCCCCCTGAGATCCCTGGTATTGTCGGAGGCAAATGAACAGGACAGACAGGGTTAGTAGAGTGCTATCCCTCTAAAATAAAGAAGCAAAGCTGGACTAGACCTGTTTGGATGCAAGGTTTATTTGGCTGGTTGTTTCCAATTACGTATCTCCAACCACCAGGCTTTGCTGGGGAGGTATGATTTTAATCTGTGGGACTCGTCCAAATTTAAAGACTCTCTTCCTCAGGAATAGAGATAAGAATTCACAGCCATCCGTGAGGGCAAGATTGTGGCCAGGAACTCACTTCAGGCAGCTTTAGTTGCGGCCAACTCGGCAGCCAGGACTATGGCATCGGCAGTCACCATAAGGCACTGTTCATGGCTCAGATCTTCTGAAATCCTTCACTAGGTTAAGCAGCCTGTCCAGGAAATTCCTTTTGAAGGCATCCTAGATCTGCCTCGACTCAACATATATCTCAAGAAACTGAGGTTCCACATAGTTTCCCTGGCTTCCATCATTCCCTCCCTGGATCCAGGAGACTAGTATGCCGCCCTCATTGTAAAGGACACTTATTTCCCAATCTCTATTTTTTGGAGTTGCAGAAAATTTCTCAAGTTTGTAGTTGGTCAGTGCCACTACCAATTCACCACTCTTCCATTTGGCCAATTGGCAGCCCCACGGGTGTTCACGAATTGTATAGTGGTAGTAGTCTTCCTCCAGCATCGAGATGTGCAAGTCTACCTGTACCTTGACGACTGGCTGACCAAAGGTCAGTCGCAGACTCAGATGCAGCGTAGCATCAGTATAATACAAGCTGCCTTCCATGCGCTGGGTCTGTTGATAAATGAGCAGAAGTGAACCCTGGTCCCAATTCAGAGAACAGAGTTCATCGGGGCAGTGCTCGATTTGACCCATGCTAAAGCCTCCCTACCTGAAGCCCAATTCTGAGCTATGTCAGACATGATTTCCAAGGTTATGGTCAATCCAATAACTGCTTGGGTCTGCCTCAAACTATTAGGTCCCCTGGCGGCATGTACCTGCATGGTGCAATTTGCGAGGCTATGCTTCAGACCCCCTACAGATGTGACTGATGTCAGTCTAATCCCCAAGCAGACACCACCTGACTCAATACTCTCAATCCCTCCTCCAGTTCTAGTTTCGCTGACATTATAGGAGAGATGCAGAATCCATAATGGAGGGGGTACCATCGATAACCCTAGTCTCGGACGTGTCAAACCTGGGATGGGAAGCCCACCTCATCAGTCTAAGGCCCTCTGGTCCCAGGAAGAACTCTCCCTGCATTTAAATGGCAGGGAACTCAAGGCGGTATACTTGGCTTGGCAAGTGTTCCTCCGCAGATTTTGGGCAAAGTGGTGCAGGTCCTGACAGACAACACTGCATCAATGTTTTACGTCAAGTAGGGAGGGGCTTGATCTTCAGCTCTGTGCCAGGAGGCCCTCCGGCTGTGGGTCTTCTCTGTGAATCATGCCATTCATCTCAAGGCATCACATTTCTCGGGAGCCCGATATGCACTGGCAGATTGCCTCAGCAGATCCTTTTCTTCTCACCGTGAGTGGTCCCTTCACCCAGAGGTTGTCAGTGTCATCTTTCAGAGGTGAGGGCCTCCTCAGGTGGACCTGGTTGCCTTCAGACAGAACAGGAAATGCCATCAATTCTGTTCACTGCTCTGGCACAGCACAGGCTCCCTCTCCGATGCCCTAGTGCTCTCATGGGTAGACCACCTAATGTACGCCTTCCCACCTATCCCCTTGGTTCACAAAGTCCTCCTAAAAATCAAATGGGACAAGGCAAAAGTTACTCTGATAGTACTGGCGGGGCCATGCCAGCATTGGTTCGGTATGCTTCTGGACCTCTCAATGGCAGCTCCACTCGCGCTCCCAATCTGCCTGGACTTGATTTCACAAGGCCATGGCTGGTTGCTTCACCTGAATCTTGCCTTCCTGCACCTGACTGCGTGGTTGCTGCATGGCTGAATCCTGAAGAGCAGGCCTCCTTGGATTAGGTTTGACAGGTCTGGCTAGGTAGTAGAAAGCCTTCCACCAGGGCTACCTACCCAGCCAAGTGGAAATGTTTCACTTGTTCAGCCTCCTAACGGAATCTCTCTCCATCCCGATCTTTGCTGCAGTCTATCTTGGATTATCTGCTCTACTGAAAGCATCAAGATCTGTCTCTCTCATCTATTAAGGTTCACTTGGCAGTCATTTCAGCCTTCCGTCCTCCAGTGAATGGCAGATCAGTCTTCACAAGATGACAATCAGGTTTCTCAAGGAGCTGGAAAGACTCTACCCTCAGGTTCGGAAACCAATCCCCCCCCATAGGACCTGAATCTGGTCCTGTTGAGGCTCACAGGGCCTCCCTTTGAACTATTGGCATCATGCTCCCTACAGCTTCTCTCCTGGAAGGTCTCCTTCCTAGTGGCAATCACCTCAGCCAGAATGGTCTCCGAGATCAAAGCCCTGATGTCAAACCCCCTTATACAGTGTTGTTCGTCAAGGACAAGGTCCAGTTGCACCCTCATCCGGTCTTCCTAGTGAAGGTGGTGTAGCAGTTCCACAACAACCAGGATATTTTTCTGCCAGTCTTCTTTCCAAAAGTTCATGAGACCGCTGAGGAACGTTGGCTTCAGATATTGGATATTAGATGGGCCCTTGTCTCTTATATTGAGAGAACTAAGCCCTTCTGCAAGACCACACAACTCTTTGTAGCAGTAGCAGAAAGGATGAGAGGGCTACCTGTGTCATCCCAATGAATCTCGTCCTGGATAATTGCCTGTACACAAGCTTGCTATGAGCAGGTGAAGGTTCTGCCTCCGACCATCATGAACTCTCATTCCACAAGAGCCCAGGCTTCATCAGCAGCATTCCTCACACAGGTACCAACCCAGGACATCTGCAGAGCTGCAACCTGGTCGTCAGTTCATACCTTTGCTTCCCACTACACCATCACGCAACAGGCCCGTGATGTCAGTTTTTGGAGAGCAGTATTGCAGTCAGGATGTTCATGAACTCTGAGCCTTCCTCAGGGGGTACTGCTTGTGAGTCACCTAGCAAGCACTCGGAGGGGAAAAAACAGTTACTAACCTTTTGTAATTGTTCTTCGAGATGCGTTGCTCATGTCCATTCCATGACCCGCCCTCCTACCTTTGTCAGAATTACTGGCAAGAAGGAACTGAGGGCATGGAGCTGGCGGCGCCCTTTATACTGGCTCATGTGCGTGACTCCAGAGGGTGCTAGAGTTGGCCCAACGGATACCACTGAGGGAAAAATTTCAAGCAATTGTGCATCTGGCACGCACACACCTAGCATGGAATGAACATGAGCAACACATCTCTTAGAACAACAGTTATGAAAGGTTAGTAACGGGTAGTTTTTTTTTTTTTACATGTACAAAAATGAGGGGGTTGAAAAATGTTTATATTTTTACAAGTTGAATAGAGGCACCTTTTACAATGTCTGTTAGGTAAAACTTCAAGTGAAATCCCTATCTGAACTTTATTTATGACTTAGATGGTAAGCTCTTCAGCGCAGAGATGGTCTTATTTGTCACTTGTTTGGACAATCCTACCACAGTGGGACTCTGATCCTTGACTGGAGCCTGTATTTGCTATTGTAATACAAAAATTATTTCCCTGTTTCCTTTCAGGAATACTATAAGTTGTGCAATTGTGAAATGCTAATAAATAAAATGCCTGATTCTGGACTCAATTACACTGAAAATCCAGAGTAAGTTCTTTGAGTTACATTGGTGGAACTGAGATGGGGCCCTGTGTTTTCAGTCTTGTGCCGGAAAGTTTTTATTGAGAGAATTCCACCACCCCAATGTTTTTACTTTTGGAACTGTCTGTAAATTGTGCTGTAATACAGGCCCAGTGGTGCCTGCCGCTCCAAATTTTTTTTAGTAGTGTCTAATAATAATTTCCTAAAATAAGTAATGTATCCTTTAGAACTAAGACCATGGCTTCCAGCTACCTACAGCTCCCCCTGCCCCCCAAAAAACCACCTCTTTTTTTGTTTGGTTTTTTTGTTGTTGTTTGTTTGGAGTCCTTGATGCTAGGAAACAGGTTTACTAGGATATTTTTAAATTACTTTCAAGACACACTAGCTCAAAACTTGGTTATGGATTTTTACCAATGTGCATGAATAGTGTGTGTGCGCATTCTAAATTCAGAGTTAACCTGATAAGATTGCACTGACAAGACGGTAAAATATGTTTTGATTCATTGTGTAAAGGTATAAATCCATAATTTAGGAATGACCATTTAAATGTAAGCAAAAGTAAAGACTTTATCAGTGAAGCACAATTAAATAAAGTAGTAGAGCATGGAGAAAATAGAAGTGAGGTAGGCTTCCAGGCATTAATATGGCACATGTGGGTAAAGTGAAAGAAATCACTTCAAGGAAAAGCAGGCTTGGTGGAAAGAGTTAAAATTTATTGTTAGAAATAAGTCAGTGTACAGTGGTCAGCTTCTTTGCTAGTGGTGGTGTCATAGCCTGATAATGAGGCTCTATTAATGAGCAAGGGTGTTTTGAGGTAATTACTTTGGTTAAAATTTTCGGTCACCTAGGAGCCTGAGTCCCATTGACTTTAATGAGATTTGTCTCCTAAATGCCTAAGTTGCTTTTGAACCACTAAGGCCCTTTTGAAAACTTCACCCTATGAGGGTGAAATTTTACCTTCGGAACGAAGGTTAGCTGAAGGCACAGCTATTAGAGAAGCATCTGTAAGTTGCTTTTATTAGAGAGAGAGGGAGAACTAAAAACTAACTACTATGGTTATGGTAACTTTAAGGATTACTGACTGGACAAGTTAGTAGGAAATATTGTCTCCATTTTTTTCAGTTTATTTACTTAGTTCATGCGACAACACTTGGTCTACTCATTTTCACTTTTGTTACTCTATAATGTAGTTGGTTTCTTCCCTACAGAAAAGCCCCTTATAAACATCAGTTAGGGATCAGGAAAACATTTATCTTTAAGGAATTAAAAAAATAAATGACATATTATTAAGAGGCTGTCATTAAAGGGTATTTTGTTTTATTAGCTTTTTAAAAACAATCCAGTTGACATTGCCCTTAGTTGTATAAAAAGTCCATATTTTGGCATGGTTACTGTGTAGCTAGCAGTGGATACTATTATAATTTTTAGAGCTAGTAAGTAGTAAAACTAAAAACCCTTAGTCACTAACATCTTCATGAATAGAAGTACCTAGTTTGGTTTGTTATGCTTTGAGAATGCATATTATTGCTTCATGAATTTTTGGATGACTACCATCTATTTGTAAAAATGTTCATAAATCGAAGAAGTCCCATCAATTTTTAGCAGAAATGATCATCCCAGTGTTTTATAGTAGAAGTGTGTTTATGTATTAAAAACATTAAAATAATGAATAGTATGTTTTAATTCAATCAGGGAACAGAAACAACACTGTGCTACTTATGGGATAGGCCACACACCACAAGTTAATGATAGATATATGAAGTGAGCAAAATATAATCTGAAAAGAATTAGTATGAAAATAAATAATCCAAACTATCCAGCGAATATTTAAGATTAACTCAAAGACAACTGGGATCCTTATGCAAATCGCTTGCTGAGCACAAAAAAAAGGCATCAGATTCTTAAATGTTGCTTGAAACAAATAGTTTGACCTGCTCTTACCAAAATCTACCATATCAGTGACTGTAAATATCCTGTATTCTAATGGGCTGAAGCAATTCTGAATCAGTTTAATGGCAAACAGTAGTACAAGCTAATGTTTGGGGGGAGAGGGGGAGCTGAATTTTTGTGACCTTGTTGAATGTAGTGATATTTTTTTACTTACCATATAGTTTCAGTAGATATCAATAGATATAATTTTTTTACTTACCATATAGTATCTAATGCTACGTTTCTAGTCATGAGTATTTTGAGTAAAAGTCACAGACAAGTCATGGACAGTAAACAAAAATTTAATGGCCCATGACCTGTCCATGACTTTTACTAAAAATACCTGTGACTAAAATTTGGGGGGAGGGGCTGCCCGGAGGCCCCATGGTGGTGGCAGCATGCAGCATGGGACCCCTGTTGGTGCAGGGAAGAGGAGGGGTTGGCACGTGGCCTGGTACTCCCTGTGGTGCTGAGGGAGGAGGGCAACCTCTGCGCCTCTCTCCCTGCCCCAAAAGCAGAGTTTGGGTATAGGAGGGGGCAGATGATTGGGGCATGGGATGGGGTGGGGCATGCTCTGGGCGGCACTTATATGTGGGGTTCCCTAGAAGCAGCAATGTCCCCCTCGCTCAGCTGCTAGTTGGAGGCATGGCCAGGCACCTCTGTGCGCTGCCTCTGCCCAGGGCACCGCCCCCACAGCTCCCATTGGCCAGACGGTGTCAGCCAGGTGAACCAGCTGCTGCAGAAGTCATGACTTCCGTGACCTCTGTGACAAACTCGTAGCCTTAAGTATCAGCAATGTTTTATTTTTAACTCGCTTTCAAAAGCATGTCAAGTTATGTAACATTGTGCACTTTCAATTCATATAATATGTTTTACTAATGCTTTTAGCAGGTATTTTGAATTTGAAATCTAATATCCTATATTTGAAATCGGGAGACATTTATTCCTAGAATAAGCATTATAACCATTAGCAGCAGCCATAGAATTTTCTTTCCATAAGCGTGCATTTAATCTGAAAACATCGATTTCATTTGAGTTACAAGGTCAGTAAAACCTGTGTATAAACACCACACCTTTTCTAAGTGACCGCCTATCATAGACAACAGCAGCAAAGATATCTCCAAAAATGTTAAATTAATCACCTTGGAACAGGGTAAGACAAGATTGTAAATCACCCTTGCATGGTCATCCAGTGTTAATGGGAGATTTCCCTAAAATACTCAGTGTAGCTGTAGTCAAAGTTAACGAGTGACTTCGCAGAACTAGTCTCAGATAAAACACACCTTCTTCGGGAAAATGGCTGAGCCACTTTGGACTTGAGTACTCATGCAATAAAGTTAAGCCCATGTGTAACTGTGAGCAGGATCCTGGACACAGCTCATGCACAGGAGACTCTGAACTTTGCTGGAACTAGGGTTGCTGGGGGTGCTACGGCAGTCCCTGGCTTGAAGTGGTTTCCATTAAATACAAGGTTTACGGTTTGGTTCAATGGCTCTCAGCACCCCCACTTTAAAAAATTCTTCCAGGACCCCGCCTACTTCTGTCGGTTACTTTGTTTTTATAGTGAAATACTAGATGGTGACTTAGTATAATAAAACTCAGATTTTTATTTCTCATATGTCTGAGTTATCTGGCACACAGATCAACGTTTTAGCTGCACGTGACCTTTTATACTTTAAATGTCCGTTTTATACTGAGTATTTGTATTATAAATATTTTATTATAATTCAAAATCTTTAAGTGCTTTATAAGCAGTACAGTTTTTGGTGTCAAATATGACTTAGCTTTATTATGATTCCCTACTCTTATAAGAAAAACTTTCAGCCACCTTTATTGAAAGGCCATGTTCCTTAAGAGAAGCTTTTCTCAGTCCCTTGAGTAGCTTAATTCAAGTTTCTCTGTCTAGTGATCTTGTATATACAAGAAATACATTTGCAAGATTGTAAATTGATTGAAGGCCAGCTTCACCATAAAAGTCATGGACTTAACTTGAAGTTGAGTTTATGGATTTTACCACACTTAATATGTCCGACATAATGGCGACAGCTCTATCTTTCTGCGCTCATACTGCTTTATTGGACAATGATTCAGTCTGTTGCACTTTATTCCCCTGAGTGTCTTCTCCAGCAAAAAAAGGGCCATGTTTATAGAAAGATGCTCTTGTTTGTGGTTAAAACCTGAGCACGTGCTGGAATGACCCATTTATTTTCTGCTTTAGACAGAACACATCTCATTTTCCATCTTTTGGGGTCCATTCCTGCTGCCTGTATTCAGAAATGCTCCTGTTAAAGTTAGCCAGACTTAAAGTCCATGCACAATTTGAGGAAATCAGACTATATTTTCATTTGCCTTATACTCTGTTGCCATTATAATCTCATATAAGAACTCTGGAAGATGGTGACTTTCAGATAGAAAATTAAGATGACAGTGAAAGTACTATGTCAAAATTACTTGAAGGCCTGACTTACATCAGTATAAGCAAGCACATTCAGGATTAGCGGGACTCTCGATTTAAGCACCACCTTTAGGAGTAAAATATAGTGGGATGTTTTTTTAAAAAAATCCCATATAACATTTATCACTTGCTATTAAATTTTACAAGATTTTTTTTCATAAGGGTGAGGGAAGGTGTCAGTATCAGAGCCAGGACTGGAACTCAGGAGTTCCTGCCTGCTAGTCCTGTGTACAGGCCGATAGGGTACACCCGGTGCCAATGGTTGAACTTACATTTGGGTCTGCAATTCCAATTCACAGTGAGATGAGAATGAAACTGCAGCTTTAACTCTGCCTTGGTTCTGTAGAATTAGTGCAGAGCCTGAATGTTAATTGAACATATTCTTTTCACTTATTAAGATCAAAATCTCATTTCACTTTGTATTCCAACATACAGATTGAATAAGGGTTACCTGAATTCATTATGGCTTGCTGGTTGCTGATTAACTGTGAATTTGTCCAGGAGTTTAATCTAATCCATCTCGTATGGGTTGGTGTGATGTGGTAGTGCTCTTCATTCCCAGAACCAGCAGGGACTGAATCCAGTGAAGGCAACAAATTCAGCCCCTGTGGGGACATGCATGCCTTACATGCCTTACTCAACAGCAATCCCTCTAGCTGTTAATGAACAGCATTGACTGTTTCCAAAAGATTTCAGAAGACTGAAAGTTTGAAGAACATGGTGCCCAAAAACACATGTGAAGGGGACTATACCTAAAATGTAGGTGACAAAACACTGTTTTTTTGGATGCTCTAATGCTCTGCATTTTTTTTTGAATGCTCAAAAAGTTGTAGTCCAGAATCCATACATGATTTTACTACAGGGTGTTTCAAACAGGTGATGCTTCAATTAGTAATTGAACAGCAATAAATGGTGATGGTCCACAGGGAAGTGATTCCTTACTGTACATTGCATATTAAGTACTCTGGAATTCTTCTTCAAGAGATGTCCCTGTGGATGCTCCACTCCAGGTGATGGTGCGTCCCTGTGCCTTCGCTCAGAGAGTTTGCAGCAGTGCCCGTACAGATTGCACGCGGTGCCTGCCTTGTGTGTGGTTGGCACTTGAAGTGTTGCGCGCGCGACCTGGAGCCCTGTGTTCCTTCTCAACTGTCCCCGGCCTGAGACAGAGCTCAGCAGTCCTGCTGAAAAACTTTCATTTTTTCAGGTCAGTCTTAGTTAGACAGTTTAGTGTTCTTAGCTGGTTTCGGTTTTCGCCCCTGTGTAAATAAATAAATAAAAATTATTCTGGTTTGCTGGGTTTTAAAAGATACTTGACTTGCGGTGTTATACCAATAAAATAAAAACCAGCAGGATCTTATTAAAGGGGGAAAGGCAAAATACCACATTTATTGTGAATACAGAAAGAATCATAGTAAGCAGTTAGTTATAGTTATAACATTCCATTCAATCTCATATTTATTCACACACACACACACACACACACACACACACACACACACACACACACACACACACACACACACACACACACACACAGGTTCTGCAAGGTTATCATCATAGTTACCAGCCTTAGAGTTGCTCATGCCAAGCCACTGGCCAGGTGGCCTGGACATGAGGAGGGAGCAGGGCCTTGTCAGATGCTCATCTGATGCTCCTGGAAGTTGGTTTGCAGAATCAGACCCCAAAGTTCTCACTTTCTAGAGTCCATTTTTATAGGAATTTCTTCCTATGCCAGTCTATGGGAATTGCTTCATCATGCTGTTGCTGAATCAATCAGCAGATAGCACATTCCTGACGGCTCCAAGATGTTATCTTATTCTTTGGTTCTCCCATTCTTGAGGCTGTTGGGTGGATTCCAGTCTGCCCTCCGGGGGGGGGGGGGGTCCTCTGGTTATTTCCACTTGACGCCTTCTTCAGCCGATGGACACTGGATTCTTAGGCTGGCACCTCCCTGATCATTCAGTTATTATCCACACCAAGCATCCATCCACATACATCCTCTATCTCTATTTTAATGATAATTGTTAATACAACAAAAGGGCGGGGAGTCTCTGGGTGCTGTTTCTGTTGTTAGAGTATTGTTTTGAGTCTCTCTCTCTGTGAATTGCTTTGAGAACAGACTCTGTCTTAGAATGTACTAACACAGTTAGCAGCTTGCAAGTTTCACACATAGAGGGAGAGAAACAGTACCAAAAACCAAGAGACCTCTTAATTAGTAATACCCTGGAATTTGAACTATGGGGAATCAAACTCATTTGTGATTTTAATACAGAACTTCTTTAATATGATCCAACATAATCCCCCTTTTGACACTAAGATTTATAATCGTCAGTGTCACTTTCTATGTAGCCTATTCAAGAGAAAGTACTGTGAGGCAATTTGAGTTTGTGATTCCAATTCATGCCACATACATGATCCTAGTGATGTATCTTTATTACAAGGTTCTGGGGCAACAGGCAAGGTAAGGCACACCCACTTTTGAGGAGTCCATTCGGTACAACCTCTAGTGTCCAATAGCTTCCCTCCCTCCCCAGCCCACTGGCTCAAGGTCCAGGGTAGCCAGAAGGATCCCATGTGTAATATGGGGAGTGGGTTAACATTCAATATCTTTGCCTCCAGGGACTGTTGGTGTGCAATTTGGACAACAATTTCTCCCATTAACAAGTCTGGTTTACAGTACTAGAAACATATTGCATCCATTCATATTGATAAGTGTCAAACAATGATCTCTTTCTTTTTTTAACAAATGCATCAAACCCTTAATATTTCCCAATATGACCCAGAACATTTTGTGTTCCAAAGTAGCTAGTGCAAGTATCTGCATTTCAGTGCATCCCATAGCTATGGCTGTGTAGTTTCCTATTTCTAATATTTTTTTTTTCTTATGGATAAGCCATGTGGTAGTATTAAGCCATTACTAAAGATTCCATCGGCCTTTTAGGTTACCCAGACCAATTTGGACCAAGTCTACATTGGCATGTACTTGTTTTTGTATCAGGCTGTCCTGTAGCTGGGACAGAGAGCTTAATTTATTTTTAAGTTCCTGCAGGTCTTCAGTATTTTTTTTTTAAACACACAACAGTGCTAGCAACAAGACAAAACACAAGACAAAACATAGAACACAGAACACAATTTCTATTGTGACAGTAGATTCATGGTATTGGGTTGCTTTTCAGCTGTCATCAGCTTTTCCTGATTTTCTGAAAAACAAAAAGAACATGTTTCTACCCCTTTTGGGGTGACAGATTATTGCTTAAAATATTTCTTTTACAAATACCCTTGCTGATTGCAGGCAAAACAGAGGAATTGCCCCCACATTTTCCTGTTTTTGTTCTATAGGCGGGCCAGGTTTCAATGGCTTTTATCTTTTAAGGGTTATGGGGAAATTATCCCACTGTTTAGTCATTAAATCCCTGAGTTTTCCTTCTTATACAGCAGACCAAGTTTATAATGTTTTTCCTGCTGTGTTAAGCTTTGTTTTATTTACAGGTAATAACTGAGAAGCATCGTTACCATACGACCTTAAAGGATTTTTCCAAAAATCATACACACTATACGTTGTTACAGGGATACTTATTATCATTAAATTTATTAAAATTATCTTGTTATCCCATGCCTTTTATTTAGACAATTTGTTTGCTGACCAGGTATGTCCTTTATCTGCAGCTCCTTTGTGCTGCTAGTTCTTTCCTTCCTTTATCATTTAGGTAATTTGCATTTTCACAGAAACTTCCTGCTTTTGGATTTAAAGCCATCAGCAGCTCAGAGAGTCTATCTTAAAAGGGACACAATCAGCTTTCACCAGAGTTTTGATTACTTTTAACTTCTGCTTCCAAATCACACAGCTATCTGAAAAAGAAAACCCAACCTATTGTGGCTCCCTTTGGAGCCCTAATAACATTTTAATGAAGTAGCATGGTATGTTTGCATTTCTTTTGCCCCTTCTACAATATACCCTGCACATGTTCTGGGGCAAATGCACATTCCTTCCATAGTTTAACTTCTATAAGATTATCCAGATCCATTTTTACATAAGGTGTCACTATTTCTTTTTTTGCTTACAGAGTTTTCATGTACTTTATCAAAGTGACAGTCTGATTACTCAGAGCCATTTTAAGACTCAGTGTTTCTAACATTGCTTCTTTTTGTTTTGTGCACCTCACCCCTGCTGTTGCTTCAGAGAGGCACTGTCTTTTTTTAATTTTTTTTTTACTACAACTCTCATCTGCTATTTTGTTACAAAAACAAACAAACAAAAAACAAACAAACAAAAAGAATCCAAAATTTTTTTTTTATATTCTCCTGATTTTGACTACCCTGCTGCAGCCACAGCTTAAAAACATTTTAAATTTTGTAAAGCATTGAGTTACCTCTAAGGGTTAAATGCCAAATCGCAAAGCCAAACAACACTAATTACCCTGTGTCTAGCAAAAAGGTCTGTCAGTTTTACAACTTTGAATTAAAGAGTCAAATGGATTTTTAGTGGCATTATTTAAAACAAAAACAAAACTAACTGGTCCTTAGAACTTTACATATTTACACACACAGAGACAGATACATACACATTTTCTTTTCCTTAACATCGCTTCCACACTGCTCTGTTTTTTACATCTTACATTCCCTTTATACATTTGAGGCAGTTAAGTTCCAATAGAACCCTCTTATGTTCTTTTATCAAATTTGACTAAATTGTCCAGTCAAATGATTTTAATCAGTTTATTTTTGCCTGGCTAATTTACAGACATTCCTTTGGAAAAGGGCCCATTTTTCTTTCAGAATGGCTGCAAAGAAACCAAGAATGCTCTTTCTCTAACACTTTTCCTTTTTAACATTTTCGGTTAAAAGTTGTTTGGGTGAAATACAAAGTTTAACTGCTTAATTCCCTCCAGCCTCTGCAGAGTTAACTTTTTTTTTTACTCTCTTTTCTCTTTGTAATTATGCCTGGGGGTGCCGTACATAGGACCTTCTCCCCCTTTACCTGCCTCCCTCCAGCCTCTGCAGAGTTAACTTTTTCACTCTTTTTGTATTCCTGGAGTGCCTCTTTCACTATTTTCAGCTGGCTTTGGGTATTTGTAGCCAGCACCTTCCAATTGTCTGCTCCCTTTTCCGTTTGTGCCTTTTCCTCTTTACATGAGGACAAGCGGAGGGAAGAATCCTTACATGCCTCCCACAACAACCAAATTGCTGCTGCATCTCTTTTGGCAGCACTAGAAGGTTTGTATATGAGGATATACTGAGCCAATCTATCCTCTAGGTCCGAAATAGTGCAGACATCAGCTAGGGCTTGTTTAGTCCAAGGACTGTGCCCAAATTTTTGAAGGATTTGTTTAAAAGGTGTAATTTCTTTAACAAAAGGTGAGGTTGGAGTTCCTTCTGACTCCATTCCTCCCTCTGGTACTGGCTTACCCTGTTTTCTTTTAAACATCTTAACATGGATATTTCAATCTCTTTGTCACTGCTGGTATTACTTAGCAAGTGACACAGCCTAGATTCTGAAATCATAGCTTAATCTATGCGTTTTTCCCCTGCTACCTTCCCGGAGGCCAGCAGGTCTCCTGCTACCTTCCCGGAGGCCAGCAGGTCTCCTGCTACCTTCCCGGAGGCCAGCAGGTCTCCTGCTACCTTCCCGGAGGCCAGCAGGTCTCCTGCTACCTTCCCGGAGGCCAGCAGGTCTCCTGCTACCTTCCCGGAGGCCAGCAGGTCTCCTGCTACCTTCCCGGAGGCCAGCAGGTCTCCTGCTACCTTCCCGGAGGCCAGCAGGTCTCCTGCTACCTTCCCGGAGGCCAGCAGGTCTCCTGCTACCTTCCCGGAGGCCAGCAGGTCTCCTGCTACCTTCCCGGAGGCCAGCAGGTCTCCTGCTACCTTCCCGGAGGCCAGCAGGTCTCCTGCTACCTTCCCGGAGGCCAGCAGGTCTCCTGCTACCTTCCCGGAGGCCAGCAGGTCTCCTGCTACCTTCCCGGAGGCCAGCAGGTCTCCTGCTACCTTCCCGGAGGCCAGCAGGTCCCCTGCTACCTTCCCGGAGGCCAGCAGGTCCCCTGCTACCTTCCCGGAGGCCAGCAGGTCCCCTGCTACCTTCCCGGAGGCCAGCAGGTCCCCTGCTACCTTCCCGGAGGCCAGCAGGTCCCCTGCTACCTTCCCGGAGGCCAGCAGGTCCCCTGCTACCTTCCCGGAGGCCAGCAGGTCCCCTGCTACCTTCCCGGAGGCCAGCAGGTCCCCTGCTACCTTCCCGGAGGCCAGCAGGTCCCCTGCTACCTTCCCGGAGGCCAGCAGGTCCCCTGCTACCTTCCCGGAGGCCAGCAGGTCCCCTGCTACCTTCCCGGAGGCCAGCAGGTCCCCTGCTACCTTCCCGGAGGCCAGCAGGTCCCCTGCTACCTTCCCGGAGGCCAGCAGGTCCCCTGCTACCTTCCCGGAGGCCAGCAGGTCCCCTGCTACCTTCCCGGAGGCCAGCAGGTCCCCTGCTACCTTCCCGGAGGCCAGCAGGTCCCCTGCTACCTTCCCGGAGGCCAGCAGGTCCCCTGCTACCTTCCCGGAGGCCAGCAGGTCCCCTGCTACCTTCCCGGAGGCCAGCAGGTCCCCTGCTACCTTCCCGGAGGCCAGCAGGTCCCCTGCTACCTTCCCGGAGGCCAGCAGGTCCCCTGCTACCTTCCCGGAGGCCAGCAGGTCCCCTGCTACCTTCCCGGAGGCCAGCAGGTCCCCTGCTACCTTCCCGGAGGCCAGCAGGTCCCCTGCTACCTTCCCGGAGGCCAGCAGGTCCCCTGCTACCTTCCCGGAGGCCAGCAGGTCCCCTGCTACCTTCCCGGAGGCCAGCAGGTCCCCTGCTACCTTCCCGGAGGCCAGCAGGTCCCCTGCTACCTTCCCGGAGGCCAGCAGGTCCCCTGCTACCTTCCCGGAGGCCAGCAGGTCCCCTGCTACCTTCCCGGAGGCCAGCAGGTCCCCTGCTACCTTCCCGGAGGCCAGCAGGTCCCCTGCTACCTTCCCGGAGGCCAGCAGGTCCCCTGCTACCTTCCCGGAGGCCAGCAGGTCCCCTGCTACCTTCCCGGAGGCCAGCAGGTCCCCTGCTACCTTCCCGGAGGCCAGCAGGTCCCCTGCTACCTTCCCGGAGGCCAGCAGGTCCCCTGCTACCTTCCCGGAGGCCAGCAGGTCCCCTGCTACCTTCCCGGAGGCCAGCAGGTCCCCTGCTACCTTCCCGGAGGCCAGCAGGTCCCCTGCTACCTTCCCGGAGGCCAGCAGGTCCCCTGCTACCTTCCCGGAGGCCAGCAGGTCTGGTTAACCTAATAGAAATGCCTAGCTCACTAGAGCTGGCGGTGTGCACACCAATATTTACAATAACTGAGGTTTTTTACCAATATTCCCCCTTTCGCATTTCTCCACCAAAATGTTGTACCAATAAAATAAAAACCAGCAGGATCTTATTAAAGGGGGAAAGGCAAAATACCACATTTATTGTGAATACAGAAAGAATCATAGTAAGCAGTTAGTTATAGTTATAAAATTCCATTCAATCTCATATTTATTCACACATTCATTCATACACACACACACACCCACACACAGGTTCTGCAAGGTTGTTATCATAGTTACCAGCCTTAGAGTTGCTCATGCCAAGCCACTGGCCAGGTGGCCTGGACATGAGGAGGGAGCAGGGCCTTGTCAGATGCTCATCTGATGCTCCTGGAAGTTGGTTTGCAGAATCAGACCCCAAAGTTCTCAGTTTCTAGAGTCCATTTTTATAGGAATTTCTTCCTATGCCAGTCTATGGGAATTGCTTCATCATGCTGTTGCTGAATCAATCAGCAGATAGCACATTCCTGACGGCTCCAAGATGTTATCTTATTCTTTGGTTCTCCCATTCTTGAGGCTGTTGGGTGGATTCCAGTCTGCCCTCCGGGGGGGGGGGGGGTCCTCTGGTTATTTCCACTTGACGCCTTCTTCAGCCGATGGACACTGGATTCTTAGGCTGGCACCTCCCTGATCATTCAGTTATTATCCACACCAAGCATCCATCCACATACATTCTCTATCTCTATTTTAATGACAATTGTTAATACAACAAAAGGGCGGGGAGTCTCTGGGTGCTGTTTCTGTTGTTAGAATATTGTTTTGAGTCTCTCTCTCTGTGAATTGAGTGTCTCTCTCTGGAATTTGAACTATGGGGAATCAAACTCATTTGTGATTTTAATACAGAACTTCTTTAATATGATCCAACAGCGGAGAGGCAATGTCAGTCTCTGATGGGCACGTTCAATGTGTCTGGTGTCTGGCAGAATTTCATGTTCCCCAGAAATGTGCCCATTGCTCTAAATTGAAGGGTAGGGCATGAAGAGATAGGCACCCGAGGCTGAAACTTATCTTAATGGAGAAGTCGTTGAGACCGGCCTCTGACCTGGGACAAGAAGGATCTTCACGACAAAGGTCTCCAGTCCCTTCACCGCCAAGGTCCCCAAAGTCTTAAAAAAAAAAAAAAAAAAAAAAAAAAGCCAGCTTCGCCACCTCAGAGAGCAGACCAGAAGAAAAGGTCACCTGCTAGATCGCTCTCTGTGGTCCCGACCGCACTGAGGCTGAGCACCTCCGGCACTGTCCATGTGGCGTCCACCACCGGCACCCACCACTCCGATGCTGACGCTAATGTGTCTAAGCTGCCCACTTCCACCAGGGCACTGTCAGCACCTCCAATGGAGTTGGCACCGACAACCGCTCCAAACCCCATGCCACAGCCTGGCGCTGCTAGCGCAATGGTGCCGACATATTCCACATCATCTCTGATCCACACCACGCCCACTGCACAACCACCACCGTTGCTGCTGGTACCGAGACTCTTGGCACCACAACACTTTACTCATCACAAAGACCTCTACTGGTCTCTTCTACCTCAGTCTCCCCTTCTGGGCACTGATCTCTTGCCCACTACAGCGGTGCCGCACCAGCAGCTATCTCCAATAGCCTCACACTTCTCGAGTGACAATGATGACACGGTGGAAGGATTATTTTCTCCTCATCACTCTTCCCCAATCAGGTCACGCATACCTGAAAGATCATCATGGTCAAGATAAATCTATGACCACATGCCACCATGGTATGGAGACCCATGGATGGGACCACCCACTCCTTTTTCTGGCCTTGGCCTTACTGGAGCCCCTGGCGGTCTCACAGAAGACACCATAGCAGATGTCATAGTCCATATAGGGACAGCATCAGATCACCACCTCCAGCCTCTGATACAGCAGTAACTGTGGCACGGGAGGTATCAATGGCAGACCAGGAAGAGGACACTGCTCTTGACACTTCACCACACATCAATAATTCATCCTCCTCACCCAACGAGGCTGTTGTGCCCCCAGCACCTACCACTGTGGATGACTTTACTCATTTCCAAGACTTGTTCAAAAGGGTGGCTACAGAACTCAAAATTGCCCTGGAAGAGGTGCCAGAAACTCAGCACGAGTTAACTGACATCTTGCAAATGTCCTCCTCATCTAAGATAGCACTGCCAATCAATGGGGCGACCATGGAACCTGCAAGAGCAGTGTGGCAAACTCCAGCTACAATCCCACCAACTTGCAAAAGGGCAGATCATAAATATTATGTCCCCTTGAAGGGTTCAGAATTTTTACACACCAAGCACCCAACTCACTGGTGGTTGAGGCAGCCAACCAAAGAGGTAAACAGCAATATTTCCAATCCACCCCAGCTGGTAAGGATGGCAAAAAGTTGGATCTCTTTGGCTGCAAAGTATACTTGTCATCCACGCTCCACTTTAGAGTGTCAAATTATGCAGCATTATTCGCCAAATATGACCACAGAAATTATGGTAAATTTATGGACTTCATTAACAATATTCCTGATGAAAAGAAACAACAATTTGCTTTTGATATCTGAGGCATAGACGATTGCACGAATTGTACTAGAGGCCTTCCTTGATGCAGCTGACACTGAAACCAGATCCACCCCTACAGCTGTTGTCATGCAATGAGCCTCATGATTTAACTCCACAACTTTTCCTAGGGAGATGCAGAATATAGTTGAAGCTCTCCCCTTTGACGGCGAGAAGTTGTTCACAGCCAAAACCAAGGTGCTGCATGCTATGAAAGATTCGTGGGCCATGCTCCAATCCCTTGGCATTCACGCACCTGCCATGAGAAGATGACAATTTAGGTATCAATCATACCAGAGGAGCAGATACCCCACGACTCTCAACAACACTAGAGACCCTATGAGCAGCAGCAACAACACCAGAGACAAAGACCACAATGATGACACCCTCCACCATCATTGGCACCTCAACCACCTCCCTCTAACCAGCACATTTGAAGGGTTAGTCAAGGGTCTAGAAAACCTATCCAAGGTTTTAGCGCTTTCACCACCACTCCGCTATTTACAGACCATCTATTCCTGTTCTACCGAGAATGGCTGACCATCACCACTGACAAATGGGCCCTGGAAGTCATCAGATTGGGCTATACTATCCCTTTTCTTTCTATACTGACCACCTACCCCCACTCTCTATCCATCTTCAGGGACCCCTCTCACGAATACTTGTTACGCCAAGAGGTAGAGCACCTCCTCCAACTGGGGGCGGTGGAACCGGTCCCTGTACAACACAGAGGGAAAGGGTTTTATTCCCATTACTTTCTAACACCAAAGAAGAACGGAGGATGGTGACCTATCCTTGGCCTCAGGCAACTGAACAAGGTCGTAAAAAAACAAAGGTTCAAGATGGTCCCCTTAACAATAATACCAGTGCTAGAGCAGGGGAACTGGTTTTCAGCCCTTGACCTGCAGGATGCCTATTTTCATGTGACAATACACTCTGCACACAGGCATTTCCTCCGGTTTTCCTAGGACACAACCCACTATTAGTACAAGGTACTACTTTTCAGCCTGTCAATAGCACCACAGGTCTTCTCCAAGATCCTTGCCATAGTAACGGTGCACCTGAGAAAACAAGGAATAATATTTCCTTATCTGGCCTTCTGCAGTCATGCACTCATCTAGATGCCATTCACTCTACACGCCATTCACTCTACACAGACCACAATGGATTGTTTCCAGAGACTCCGGTCTGCAATTAAGCATAAGAAATAGACTATAAAATCGACTCAACAGCTGGAATTTATAGGCGCTTCCCTCGATTCCATCACTGCGAAGGTGTCACTCCCACGAGACAGATTTGACACCATGAAAGCACTCATATCTATGCTACAGAACAGTTCACAAGTCACAGCCCACGAATGCCTACAACTACTAGGCCACATGGCAGCGTGCACGTTTGTCGTCAAACACACTTAACCATGCCTCCCAAGGTAAAGGACTCACTGACCTGGTGGACTCAACCTCACAACCTGTGCCCGGGGAATCCCATTCATACAAGACCCACCATCGCATATTATCACAACTGAAGCCTCCTTCACTGGCTTGGGAGCACACATGAAACATCGCACAGCTCAGGGACTATGGTCCATGACCGAGAGAAGCCCGAATATAAATCTCTTGGAACATGTTGTCCGCTATGCCTGCCTCCATTTCTTGCCGTTCATAAGAAATCAAACCATAAGACTGATGACCAACAATATAACTTGCATGTTTTATATAAACAGGCAAGGGGGAGCTTGATCTTACTTCGTGTACAAAGGCCGTCAGACTCTGGAATTGGTGTATCCGACACAATATCCCTATCTCAGCATCATACCTACCTGGATGTCAGTTATCCCCATAGACTGGGTACATGTCCCCTCAGGACGAAATTCAGAGACAAAATTTCTCGATACTTTAAATGACTGCTTCTTGGAGCAGCTGGTACAGGAACCTACAAGGGGAGAGGCAACTCTTCATCTAGTCCTGAGTGGAGCACAGGATCTGATCCAAGAGGTAACTATAACAGGACCGCTTGGAAATAGTGACCATAATATAATAACATTTAACATTCCTGTGGTGGGAAGAACACCTCATCAGCCCAGCACTGTGGCATTTAATTTCAGAATGGGGACCTATGCAAAAATGAGGAGGTTAGTTAAACAGAAATTAAAAGGTACAGTGACTAGAGTGAAATCCCTGTAAGCTGCATGGACACTTTTCAAAGACCCCCATAATAGAGGTTCAACTTAAATGTATACCCCAAATTAAAAAACACAGTAAAAACTAAAAGAGCCACCGTGGCTTAACCACCATGTAAAAGAAGCAATGAGAGATAAAAAGGAATCTTTTAAAAAGTGGAAATCAAATCCTAGTGAGGTAAATAGAAAACAGCATAAACACTGCCAAATTAAATGTAAAAAAGTAATAAGAAAAGTGAAAAAGGAGTTTGAAGAACAGCTAGCCAAAAACTCAAAAGGTAATAACAAAATGTTTAAGTACATCAGAAGCAGGAAGCCTGCTAAACTACCAGTGGGGCCCCTGGATGATTGAGATACAAAAGGAACACTTAAAAGATGATAAAGTCATTATGGAGAAACAAAATGAATTCTGTGCTTCAGTCTTCACGGCTGAGGATGTTAGGGAGATTCCCAAACCTGAGTCGTCTTTTGTAGGTGACAAATCTAAGGAATTGTCACAGATTGAAGTGTTACTAGAGGAGGTTTTGGAATTAATTGAGAACTTAACAGTAACAAGTCACCGGGACCAGAAGGCATTCACCCAAGAGTTCTGAAAGAACTCAAATGTGAAATTGCGGAACTATTAACTATGGTTTGTAACCTGTCCTTTAAATCAGCTACTGTACCCAATGGCTGGAAGATAGCTAAACTAACGCCAATATTTAAGAAGGGCTCTAGAGGTGATCCTGGCAATTACAGACGAGTAAGTCTGTCAGTACCGGGGAAATTAGTTGAAACAATAGTAAAGAATAAAATTGTCAGACACACAGAACATAAATTGTTGTGCAAAAGTCAACATGGTTTCTGTAAAGGGAGATCATGTCTTACTAATCTGGTAGAGTTCTTTGAGGGGGTCAACAAACAGGTGGACAAGGGGGATCCAGTGGACATAGTGTACTTAGATTTCCAGAAAGCCTTTGACAAGGTCCCTCACCAAAGGCTCTTA
The DNA here is from genome assembly GCF_965140235.1 of Caretta caretta. Lineage (NCBI taxonomy): Eukaryota > Metazoa > Chordata > Testudines > Cheloniidae > Caretta > Caretta caretta. The sequence continues at coordinate 46,161,585 of NC_134216.1, read as the reverse complement.
CATAAATTAAGTTGTCATGGGATAAGAGGGAAGATCCTTTCATGGATTGAGAACTGGTTAAAAGATGGGGAAGGAATAAATGGTAAATTTTCAGAATGGAGAGGAGTAATTAGTGGTGTTCCCCAAGGGTCAGTCCTAGTACGAATCCTATTCAACCTATTCATAAATGATCTGGAGAAAGGGATAAACAGTCAGGTGGCAAAGTTTGCAGACGATACTAAACTGCTCAAGACAGTTAAGACCAAAGCAGACTGTGAAGAACTTCAAAAAGATCTCACAAAACTAAGTGATTGGGCAGCAAAATGGCAAATGAAATTGAATATGGATAAATGTAAAGTAATGCACATTGGAAAAAATAACCCCAACTATACATACAATATGATGGGGCTAAGTTAGCTACAACTAATTAGGAGAAAGATCTTGGAGTCATTGTGGATAGTTCTCTGAAGACAGCCATGCAGCAGCAGTCAAAAAAGCAAACGGGATGTTAGGAATCATTAAAAAAGGGATAGAGAATAAGACGGAGAATATCTTATTGCTCTTATATAAATCCACGGTACACCCACATCTTGAATACTGTGTACAGATGTCATCTCAAAAAAGATATACTGGCATTAGAAAAGCTTCAGAAAAGGGCAACTAAAATGATTAGGGGTTTGGAACGGGTCCCATATGAGGAGAGATTAAAGAGGCTAGGACTTTTCAGCTTGGAAAAGAGGAGACTAAGGGGGGATATGATAGAGGTATATAAAATCATGAGTGGTGTGGAGAAAGTGAATAAGGAAAAGTTATTTACTTGTTCCCATAATATAAGAAGTAGGGGCCACCAAATGAAATTAATGGGTAGCAGGTTTAAAACAAATAAAAGGAAGTTCTTCTTCACTCAGCGCACAGTCAACCTGTGGAACTCCTTGCCTGAGGAGGTTGTGAAGGCAAGGACAATAATAGGGTTTAAAAGAGAACTGGATAAATTCATGGAGGTTAAGTCCATTAATGGCTATTAGCCAGGATGGGTAAGGAATGGTGTCCCTAGCCTCTGTTTTGTCAGAGGGTGGAGATGGATGGCAGGAGAGAGATCACTTGATCCTTACCTGTTAAGTTCATTCCCTCTGGGGCACCTGGCATTGGCCATTGTAGGCGGACAGGATACTGGGCTGGATGGACTTTTGGTCTGACCCCGTGTGGCCATTCTTATGTTCTTATGATGCCAGAACACCATGGTAGACAAATTCAGGAGATGCTTTCTGCAAGACCATGAATGGGAACTCAACGATACAGTGCTGCAAGCTGTATTCCGAAAATGGCATTACCCATGTATAGAACTGTTTGCAATGGCCCGCAACACCAAGTGTCAGAAATTCAGCTCCAGAACAGGCCTGGAAAAACAATCCATGGGGGATGCATTACTGATCAGCTGGAACACAGACCTTTGTTATGCGTTCCCACGAATACCATTGCTACACAGAGTAACACAGAAAATTCAGATAGACAAGGCCAAAGGATGCTACTTCATAGCAGGAAAGACTTTACATGCATCAGCTATTCACGTAAGTGGAAGAAATTTACTATATGGTGTGCTAAACAAATTGATGCAACGTCTGCACCTCTTCCACAAGTTCTCGATTATATCCTAGAATTAAAACAATAGGGCCTGTCCATCAGCTCCATGAAGGTACATCAAGCGGCTATTACCTCCTTTCATCAAAAAATAGATGACACTATGATTTTTGCTCACCCGACACCAAACGTTTCATCAGGGGTATTCAAACCCTCTACCTAGTTGTGACACCACCCATGGTGCCTTTGGATTTAAACTTAGTCCTTACAGCCCTAACTCAGAAGTTTTTTGAACCATTACCAACCTGCTCCTTACTACATCTATCCATGAAGGTGTCATTCCTCCTAGCTATCATATCAGCGAGACATGTGGGAGAAATTGGCAGACCCACCAATATACCATCTTTTTCAAAGATAAAATCACCTTATGAACCCACCCTAAATTCCTCCCCAAAGTACACACTTCCTTCCATATTAATCAACCCATTCAGATTCAGCTTCCATCTTTCTTTCCCAAACCACATGGGAACTCCTTCGAAGCCATGATGCACACCTTTGATGTTAGAAGAGTGCTAGCTCTTCACTTGGACAGAACCAAGACATTTAGCACTTCACCAAAACTCTTTGTATCAGTTGCTGAATGCTTCAAGGGTAAATCCATAACCACACAGACTCTCTGATTGGATAGCTGGATGCATTTGCTTATGCTACCAACTGAAAGGCATACAGCCACAGTCAAGACACATTCCAGTAGATCCAGATCAACATCTGTAGCTTTCCTAAACAACGTCCCCCTTGTGGACATATGCAAAGCAGCCACCAGGGCCTCTGAATACACTTTTGCCTAACACTATGCAATCACGCAAGGCCATACAGCAGATACTCAGCTTGGCCGTGTGGTACTGTCCACAGCTATTTTATCAACTCCGAAGCCTGGGCCATCCTAAGAGGACACTGCTACAGTCATTTGGAGTGGAACAGCCACAGGGACCTCTCGAAGAAGAAGAGAAAGTTACCTGTGCAGTAATTGAGGTTCTTTGAGATGCATGTCCCTCCCTCTTCCCCTCTACTTCAGAGTTTCAAGTGTACTCTGCGATAGAGAAGGAACTGAGGGCTTCAGGTCGTGCGCATGATACTTCAGGTGCCAATGGCATGTGAAGTAGGCACCATGAGTGCACGGCCCGTGCAGGCATTGCTGCAAAACTCTCCAAGAGAAGGTGCAGAGACGCGCCATTACCTGGAGTGGAGCACCCACAGAGAGAGACCTCTCAAAAATCTCATTTACTGCACAGGTGAGTAACACTTTCTTTCTTTACTCATAAAGATGGTCTCTCACTGTTTTATTGTTTCTTTGAATGTCCACAGTTTTACTATTGGAGCTGTGTGGAGAACAAATTCTGTTTTGCAAAGGATTTGGAGACTTCAACATTTATGTTCATTACAATTAGGGATGAAACTTGAAAACTTCTAAACTCTGCAAAATTAAAATCTGAGGGCAAAATTGAAACATTTTATTCAACACAATCTTTTTTTAAAATTTAGACTTTATATTTTATTATAATACATAATACAAAATGTAAAAAATTCAAACCAGTCATTTTGCATGAAAAAAATTAAAACATTTTCTGAAATTTTGAAAGAAATTCTTTCTATTTTGACAGAACTGCATATTCTGGTATAATATGGTTCCATCAGTTTTTTTCAACTAGCCTTACTTACTATGTCTAAAGTCCATTTTTTATCTTGTTTTTCCTAAGAACATCTTTTACATGTGGTTAGTTAAGTATTCTTTTATCTTTTTACTGGTAGCTAACATATTACTAGTATGAGTGCATACTCTATGCAGTTAAAATGTGCCAATTTATTTACAGAAAAAAAGTTTTATTTATTTCAATGGCACTTGCTTTGTAGAGGTTACCCAGTTTGTGGTGTGTATTTTATTTTATTATGGATTTTTTTGTGCTCTTAGGAAAAGCAATCTCACATTTTAGATGTAAAATTAGTTTTTATCATTGTTTTTAAAAATGTATGTTTGTGTGTGTGTGTGTGTATATATATATATATAAATAAAAAGTGTGTGTGTGTGTGTGTAAAAATGTGTATCTCTGTAACCATAGTGCCCTCCTGGCCAAGGTGGAGTCTGCTCTGCGGGGCAGCTCCTGCTAAGAAAAGGGTTATACAGGAAAATGGCAGGGAAAGTTCCTTTCAGAACAGTGTCTCTTGTTCCAAACCCCCGGAGTAAAAACACAAACACTGGAATAGTACAGTGAATATGGGAGGGGGAAATATTTACAGAGAGAGATGAAGGGAGGAAAACAAAAGGGGGAGAATATTGGGGGAGTGATAAAACAGGGTTACATCTAACATAAGGGCACATGGGCCTAGTGGAACCACAATATAGAAGCGTAGATGCCAAGCCATGCATTTAGACTGAGTTCAGGAATCGTGGGCAGAGTTCCAGTCTGGCTGTGATTCTCCTGTGCTTCTGGTCATCTTCGGTGTCAGTAAACTTTCCCGAACAAACCCTCTGGTGCCCTCTTCTGCTGCTCTCTGCAAACCCACAGCATGACAACCTCCCTCCTTATTCCCAGTACTAATACACGGGCCCCAGTCCTCATGGTTCCATACAGTTCTGGGTGACAGTGATACTGGGTCCGGCTTTGGTTTGTCCTTCTCAGGTGATTCCTTCCTGACTTGGTGCCTGTCCTGGGACGTTCCCAATCGTCCGCTCTACCCCTTCCAAGCTTCGGGCTGGTTCTTGGTTGCTTTGTTTGGGAACTATAGACACACACGCCCCTGTTGCTCTCCCCACTTTGATTTCCCTCTCCCTGGAACAAGCAGTACTTCCTCTGCCTCAGAATGAGATTTTAAAGGGGCTGTGCTCTTTTAACCCTACGGAGATTACATCTCAAAGCCCTGATGTCTGAGAGCTCCCAGGGTCCATCTATTCTAGAAATGCAGTACCCATGGTACAGCGATGGACAACAATAATGTGGTTACACTGGTGCAAGGCCACTAGTGTAAGCTGGGCTTTTTATCACTGTTTCATGAAAATCTACCTGAACCGTGCCTTGACTAGTACATATCCTATTGCTACTGTCTGTAGTATAGACAAGGATCCAATGACTCTAGAAGAGCCCTAAGGTTTCCTTCATTTCTAAAACAAATAATGCCAAAAACTTAAGTCTGGTGTATTTTCAGTATATTTTATAAAAATATGTTCTTAGATTTCTGCTTTGGTAGGGTTTTACTGGAAACTGTATTTAGCATGCCTGAATCCATAATCTTTACTTGGGCAAAGCTCCCACTGACTTCAAAATTTAATGAAGGACGTTGATTTAATCTCAACTGGGTATGAAGATCCACGATTCAGAGGCACCTTAATAAAGGGCTAAAAATGACACTTCAGCTTCGCACAATGTGGGGAGTTTGGAATATCAAATCTGTAATTCCCTCTGTCTGCCTTTGGCAGCTCAGACATTTTATTGTAGTATTTCTGCACTTTCACATCAAATCAATTTGGAATTTAAGAATTGTATTCTGATCTCCTTGATTGACACACATGAAATGCAAACAATGCTAACCCCTGCTGGATCCCAGTTCTCACATTCTTGTCTTTTGAAGCTGCAGCCAAATATTCTGTAGAAAACAGAACAATATCGGCAGCTGTCAATACATATAACGGACACAGAACGTAAACTTTAAGGGCCTGTACACAGCTTGTCTCTGTTTTGCGCATGTCCACCCATATGCACCTTTGAATCTGAAAAGGATAATCAAGAGATTGAGGAACGTTGGTTTAGACAAAGAAAAACTATTGGTGGCTGGTAGGGAAACAACACTTTCCTGTTAAATAAATAAATTGTAGGAATTGCAAAGATATCTGAAAAATCTAGGCTTTTGCATAACTTCTTTTGTCATCAATCTGTTCAAAAGCTGTTCTATAGAGTCCTAACAATGTACTGTATTATTTGCTGCCTCTGTTATTAAATTCAGTTCTAACAGGTCATTTTTCTCACAGTTTTCTGCTCTCATAAAATCTGTCTGATTAGGTCCACCTCACCTAAAGTGGGCTTAATCTCTTAAAAAAAAAAAAAAAAAAAAAACTTCTGTTGATAGATATTTGTCTGATTATTCTGTTACAGCTGTGAACTGTGTTGCCCTTTCTCCTGTCTTCCCTGACTATGCTTCTAAATTAACTTTTCCATCTCAAGATGTTATCAAGATTTAAAGATGTGTTGGCTTGGCTTCTCTTAGCTGTGTAAAGTATTCATCTTATTCCTCTTTTTGTTCTTTAAAAACAGCTACAGTATAAAAATACCTTATCAATTTGTAACTGGGGCAGCTGGAGCCAAAAATAAGGGGGATGTGCTATAGATACAGGAAGCTCTCTTCTCCCCCATCGTGCCTCCATTTCTGCTCCCCCCATACAAGGCGATCAGATATATAAATGAAAAAGAGGGTCACTGTCACCAAGGGGATTGGGTTAAGGGTTTTAGTGCGAGATGAGGGAGAAGCAGATTGCTGGATATGAGAAGCAGGAGCAAAGGCAATAGAGATGGACTGATGAATTTGAATTTCCTCCTCGCCTAACTGCCACTTTATTAGCCTAATTCCAAAATTTAAACCCTCTAAATTCCAGTTCAGCTGCTGTCTAATGCCACCTCCTCTCCTGCCTACCCCTACCCAAAGTCCTGATGCCACCAAGTAGCTCGGAGTTTAAGTGCCAGCAGGATCGCAAATTAGGCATTTGCAGTGAATAAACCTGGGTCTCCCACGTGAATGCGCTAACCACTAGGCTGTAGAGTCATCTTCACTCCCTCTGTGCCACAGAATATTTAAATTGCTTGTACAAAGTGGGACAACTTCAACAGTGACCAAGAGTGACCTCATTGAATTAAAAACCGTTCTCCCCCCCCCCCCCCGATTTTTTGGTTCAAAAAATGTTTTCCAAACTGGAAAAAAAATCGATTATTCACTCAGTTGTAGTAGTGACTGTCCATCTCAAAGTGGGAGTGATGGTAGTGTCCTCTACCCTTCCCATCCTTGCTAGGAGCAGCAGCTTCCCCATTTCTGCCTCAGCTGCCTTGGAGGCCTGAGAAGAGTGTTGAGTGAGCTATTCCTGTGGCTCCAAGAGACTGCAAGCAGCCCTTCAGATGTTTCCAACCCCATCTACAGCCCTAGACTGCAGCCTCTGATCAGCTCAGTACATCAGAGCTGCCTTCATCCCCACAACAACTGCAGGTTCCTCACAGGTCTCAACCACCAGAGCTGTAATCTATAGGAGCTGCCCTGGCATTGGACCAGGCAGCAATAAGTCCCTTTCATTGTGGCTTCCTTATCTTTTTTCAGAATAGGAGTAGAAGCTCTTCAGTGACTACATGCTAGTCTGATGGGTTTAAGGAATTCTGAAACTGAATTCTGGAAGTGTTACGAGCATCAAAGCACTATTTTAAACAATGTGCTAGACAAAGAGAGTTAAGTGGGGTTCCTAGGAAATACCTGGTGGCAGGTGAATGCAAATCACCATCTCTGGTTATGCCAGGAGGGGTCATTTTCTGGCTGATTACCTGTTCTTGGTCTCTGCAAATCAAAGACCCAAATTCTCTGTAAAGGAGTGACTCTCAGATCTATGGGGGTGTTATGAACTTGTGACCAACAAAAAACCCATTGGTGGGGTTTGGAGGACTGATCACTTGCCAGAGACTGTTGGAACTGGGATGATCACTGGCGATCTGTTAGCATGCTTGTAGGTTGTTTTAATGTTTTATCTGTAGTGCTTTCAATTTAAGAATCAAGGTGCTTGCTTAGAAAGGGGCTGTGTGGTAACTTATACCTCAGGCAGTTACGCTGCTTATAGCTTCTGAGGAGAAGGTAAAACTGGCCTGCTTAGGCAGTCTGATTTGCTTGGGAGCTCACAGTGTAGGCAGAGAACTGTACAGCCTGGAAAAACCAAGCCAGAATGGAGAGAGATGAGTGTCTCTGCACAAGAGGTAATGGCCAGGGAGCTGGAAGCCTGAGAGTGGGTGCCCCTGGTGGACCAAAGAGGGGAATACAGATGCAGTTGCTCTGAACTGTGACAACAGTATTATAGTTGTACAATCACAGTATTAAGCTCACTCCCCAAACATTACTCCAAAATAGGTAGGAAGAGGACTGAAATGGCAGATATTACAGGTGAATAAATACATTTACTCTTAAGTGAAATGTAAACAAGGCAAATAACAAAGTCAAATCTGGAGATGCTAAAGTCAGTACAAATAATGTAGGGCTATATTGTGACAGACAAAATTCACTTCCTGAGCTTTCTGCTATGTAGGGTGGTGGTGGTGGTGGTGGAGGGGGTAGGGGGGAATGGTAGAAATAAACCTGCCTTCTCCCATTCCACTTTGGGAGATCTCTCTTGAGGCGCGTAGGAGGCAAAGCTCCCTTGCACTCCCTTGGGTGCAGAGTCTGCTATTGTGATTGCCCCCTGCCTTGAGCACGCAAAGATGGAAGCTCCTCCCACTCTACCTCTCCCGCCAAAGGCCTATTCACAACCTGGGTCATATAGTTTGCAGAAATAGGGAACTTTTAAAGTCAAGGAATATAACTATTAGAATCAGATTTTGGTTGAATAAATTATGTTCTAATGCTTTGAAACTGCTTTTGTATAACTGAGCATTTGTCCAAATGGATCTAATGTTGAATTATTAATTATTAATATACATCTTCTGTAAAATTATCGACATTGTGAGGAGTCAGACTGTATGGTAATAGATCTTGTTAATTCAAGGTTTTGGTGTCAAGCAATGTGTTTGTCTACTTTCCAGTTTCTAGGAGAAAACTAAAGCAATTTTTTAAATTGACTTGTTTTGTAGAAATATTTTAATAAGCTTGTGAACATAACTGAAGTAATACATACAGCACATCATAATGTGTAAAGATCTTGGTTTCAGTTAACTTGAGGGAAGTTGCTTTATATATACTTTTCAACCATTTACTACTTTGTTAATGTATTGAACACAACCATTTTTTACTTAATATTTTACCTTGCGCAGTTAACTGAAGCGGGATTACAAACACTGTTTGTGTCCCTCATTCTTCATTGAGAAAAATGGGCCAGATTCTCATCTGGTGTGAACTGGATCCCTTGATTTACACCCACTGAGGACCTGGACCATGAACAATCATAATGAAGATCACCATATGAAATCGCAGAGGTGATTTTGGAAAGATATTATATACTAATTAGAAACCATGAGTGTGATCCCCACCCCAGCTCTTGCCATTGGCTTTTTTTTTTTTTTGGAAACTGGTATGTTCCTGCCAAATGTGTTTTGGTTTTGACTAAAAACAGTATAAATGAAAAATTCCTGAGCAGTTCTACCTAGTGCTGTAGTTTCTGGGCAATGCTGCAGATTATCGGGCAGCCCCAACAGACTGCTGTAACATAGACAGGCCCCAGGATTTTCTAGCTTGTTCTAGGGGCCTCTCCAGTCCCAGGAGCAATCTAGCAGTAGGAATGTGCAAAAGTGGCTGAAAGCCATCTTAGTTTTAACCCCTCCCAAACCCCCCCTCACCTCCCTCAGGCTGTGAAATCTGTGTTGCACCTCTTAGAGGTGTACCACACAATCTTATCTCATACATTCAAGATACTCAGTTATGTTCCAGTGGTAATAAAGATTTAACATAAGACTTGACACTTGCTTAATTATTGCTTGATATCCAAAGGAATCCTGTAACTGAGTACTGGTGTGTGCTTTTTGTCCTACCATATATCCAATCTGTAGAAGAGTAATGACAAAGTATAGATCATAGGCAGGTACATAATAGTTTTAATTTACCCCCATGCCAGAAGGCCACCACAAAGCCCATACACTCCTTAAGCCCTATTTTGAGTGTGAATTTCACCTTACAGAGATCTTACTTTTAGAAGACTGACTTGTGTTTCCAGTTCATATATGTGAAAAATCCATTGCTAGCATAATTAAAACTATTAGTGGGGCTAAAGTTGCTCTCCTTGTTCCTTGCCAACTTCAAAGCGAGGCGTGCTTCATTTTCTATAAGCTTGCATTTTGTTTGAGAATTTTTTTTTAACAAGTGTGGGCTTCTGTTTTGAAGAAATAATTGAATTTGAGATGTTCCTAAAATACTGTAAATGGATCAAAAGACTACCACACTGTTAGGTGGTTTCTTGATGTGGGTGTCATGAAAATGAGCATATGGGTTTTGTGACTTCACTTAATATATCTGCCATTGTTTTAAAAAAAAAAATTGAATGATTGGGTAGGAGAGAGGACACTGGCTTATTAAAGAATAATCTAGTTGCATTTTATTCTCCAGTGAGTCAGTTCCCATGGAAAAAGGCCTTAAGACATAAATCTTGTTATGGGTTGAGTTAAAACCTTACTGAGATTGAGATGGAACACCCTCTTCAGTTAACATAATTATAAAGGTAAATTAATCACAAGCCCTGCCCCACCCCCACCCCAGAAAAGAGGAGTTTTGCACTTTGTAGGCAGAGGTTGTTTTGCTTTTGGTTAGGATGTGTATGTGAAGGAACACCGAACTAGAGAGAGACAGACTGAAGAAATCCAGGCATAAGCCTTGTAGTATGGCCCTGAAAGAAGCTAGAGAGAGAGAGTTTTTGAGTCTGTTGCTAGTTAGAGGCTTGGTGATATAAGAAAAGAAGCGATTACCTGCTTTTGGTTTCTCCAGCATTTGAAATAGCAGGACTTTGTATATTCTTAGCAAATAAAAAAGATTGTATCAAAGAAAATATCAGACTCCTTCGCCAATTTCTGCTCCCAGTGGGAACATCCACAGGGCCCCAAACTTTGACTGCTCAAGTAAAAAAGGGGTAACGCTATTTCTCTTACACAGACTGCAGCAGCAGGCCATTTTTATTTGTCTATTTTGTTTGAAACTTGAATGTTTTACCATTTGATCTTGAAAGGGAAGATACAAATAAAATACCCTCTCTCCCCCTGTCTCCCACCAAGGAAAAGAGGAAGCATGGTCTGTTGGGTAAAAAAACACAGAACTAGAAATCAGAAGACATGGGGTCTATCCCCAAAGACTTGCAGTGACATCATGGGCATGCTGCATAGGCCCAGATTTTGGGCACCCTAACTTCCAGGTGCTGTTTTATATACAGCTGGGTTCTGATTTTTGACAGGTGGTGAGTTTCAGTATCTCAGCCTTTAAGTTCAAATGGATGTGTGGATCTCAGCCCTAACTGGGCAGATGTTAAGGCTACAGTTCCAGAAAACTAGAGCTTTCATGCTCTGGGTTCAGGCCTAGGTATGGTGTAAAAAACTGCTCAGGTTGCATTGGTCAGTTATCTTCATTAATTGCTAGGAACAAATCCATCATCTGTGTTCATTCTTTTAGGTATGTCAGCTATCTTTTGATACCTCTTGATTATGAGTTTGTCATTATACTTCTTGTCTATATTTACCATTGGCTTCTGATTAGTTCGTAGAATGTAAGGAGTTGGTTTTAGTTTGATGCCATAAAATATTCTGGTCTTGGGTACCTGGCTACCTCGAGGAAGCTGGTAGCAGGATGCTTTTGTACAGGGGCTCTTCCAATTTAGGGGTTGCTTTCTCATTGCACTGGCAGAGACTAAATTTGTTAACCTTTGAAGCATGCTGCATGAATATCTATTTCGTGGTCTTTAGGTAAATTATTGGGTTGAGGGGTACTGTGCAGGTTAATGAGGGGGCTGTGGTTTTGTTGCATGATTTATGTTTTGGAGTTGTTTCGTCTGAACAAGTTACAAGATTTTTTTAAAATCTACTTTCATATCTCTGTATATTTGAGATTTGTGTATAAGGGCTTCCAGATTGGGGCTCTTCGAAGCAATGTGAATAAATAAGGTGTATTGCAAGGCTAAATGAATTAATGTTTTTAAAGCACTCTGAAAGGCTCTATAAAAACTTTTTTTTTTTTGTTCCACTCATTGAATTGTGGGGGGATTGGGCCACTTCTTTGGTAAGTACCAGCTGAGTTCTGTTTATTTTCTCCACTTCATCTGACACCTGGCTTTCTTATAAAGCCAAGTGAATGGAGAGTATAAATGCCTTTGCTCTTGCTTTGTTAGCTGAATTTGGTTTTGTGAAGCAACTCAGTGAATATGTTTTGGAACTACTATAAGTAATGAAAGCTTTACTTTGAGTGAGTTAGGGCAATGCTTCAGGAGATATACCCCTACCAGAAACAAAACTCATGCTTCCATTGGCTTGAAAAGCAGGAACATCAGCTGGAGTCATTAGCATCTTTGTCTTTATGGGTAACTGTTACCTTATCTGCATCTTGTACCAGAATGTGCCAGTGAAGCCAGTAAATAACATAATAGGATATTTCAGAGAGAACCACCAAAAGAACACACTTCTCTCAAATGCTGGTAAGAAGACCAGGATAATGTAACAAGAAATCAAAATGTACTAATAATTACTCCTAGGGGAATTTTGTGCCAAAAATAAAAATTCTGCGCACAATATTTTACAATTTTGCAAATTTTATCAAATAAATGTGGAGGCTCCAGCATGGCAGTGGGGAGCACAGGCCACTGCTGCATGGAGGCACGAGATCCCATCCTTCCGCTTGCCCCCCACCCCCCATGGGACAGGGACTCGGTGGTGAGGCTGCATCTGACCCTGACCCCGGGCAAGGGCTGGGCTTACCCCAGAAACACCCCAGGGCCCTATTCTTCCACACAAGGTGCACCAGGTGTGGGCAGACAGGCTCAGCACAGCAGGATCCAAGTATGGAGGGGCTTAGTACGGGGGAATTGCGGTGTGGGGTGAGACGGTTCTGTGTGGGGCAGTCTGGGTGTGGGTGGCTTGGTGGGGGTTTGGGTGCATGGGGGATCAGAATGCACAGGGGTTTGGCGGGGTTCCATGTTCAGGGGTAATGGGACTCAGCAGGGGGGTCCAGTTGAAGGTGGTTGGGGGTCTGGGTCTGGGTGGATGGAATCTGGTGGGGGAGAGGAGGTCTGGGAGTGGAGAACTCAGCAGGGAGGGGTTGGGGGAGTGGGGCTTGGTGGTCATTTTCTGTGGGGAAGCAAAGAAATCTGCATGGGACATGAATTCTGTGTGTGCAGTGGTGCAGAATTCCCCTAGGAGTAAATAATGTAATAGTGTAATATAATTATGTAACAAGCAACAAAAATGATTGAATATCTAGAAAACATGACCTGTGAGGGAAGATAGGGAAAAAACGGGTTTGGTTAGTCTGGAGAAGAGAAGACGAATGGCCCCGGGGGGGGGGGGGGGAGATGGGGGATGACCATAAGTTTTCAAGTACATAAAAAGTTGTTGCAAGGAGGAGGGCAAAAAAATCTTGCTAATCTCTGAAGACAGGACAAGAAGGAATGGGTTTAAATTGCAGCAAGGGAGGTTTACACTGGACATTAGGAAAAACTTCTTAACTGTCAGGGTGGTTAAGCACTTGAATAAATTGCCTAGGGAGGTTGTGCAGTCACCCTCATTGGAGATTTTTAAGAGCAGGTTAGACAAACGACTGTCAGGAGTGGGTCTAGTTATTATGTAGTCCTGCCTTGAGTGCAGAGGACTGGACTAGATGACCTTTCGAGACCTACACTTCTGATTCTAAGGTATGATAGAGAATTACTGCACTATTTTTATGGTAAGAAGTAAAGACAGTGTCACAGTAAACTTAGTGTTCAGGAGTATTTCAGTAATGAAGATAGCAGAGAAGGGAAATCAAGTTCTAGGCAATGTCTGAAAGTGAAAAAACAAAATACATGAACAAAATTCAAGGAAATACCTGAATGTATGAACACATCCCAAGGAAATGTTGGAAAGGAGCAGAGTACAGTGTGACAGAATTTAAACATAAAAATAAGAAATGAAATGCTCTATGTAGTTTTAAAGGCATGTGAAATTGATTGAAGGCATATTTCTTCATAACTGGGCTTTCAAGGCTAAGGCATGATCTACTCTATTATTAAAACCATTGTTCAAATGATTCAGTTTTCAGAATGAATGATTTATTTCTCTAATCTTTTTCTATGTGTAATATGAGCAGTGTACTGATTTATACTGTTACTTTATACATATACATGCATCTATATAATACACATGCAAAAATAGGCAAAAAATTTAAGATATTTTTCCAATTTGTGCATTTTGGGGGGGGTTGGGGGGGGGAGTGACGTATAGCGAAGTACCCTCTACCTCCTAGTGGTGGTACAAGCTTTAAACAAGTAAACCACTATGAGACTAATGCAGGTGTACCTAATGATTTATGATACACTGTGGTGGTCTTGTGTAGTGTGCAAATATCCTGTATTAGAATCAGCAGAAACTGCAACGTAGACCTGAAAATTTTGGGGGAATGTCCAAAATGTTGTACAAATTTTGTCAAACTTATAATTCAGAAATCTTCAATCAGCTCTAATCTTGATGACAATTATTTTCCAATGTAAAGTTTTAGAAAATATTCCTTTATATATTCATCTCCATGTTGTGCTTTATCTATGTAAGCAAAACAGATTTATTCATCTTCCACCAATCTAGAAGCACTGTTAGCTAGGTAACCACAATCCCTTCAAATGCATCTAGCTAACAGTTTTCCTTTTCATTATAAAAGGCACACTTGCTGCCTAATTCTAATCTGTTCTGTTCGGAGTCATATATGATCTTCATCACTGTAGTTTCTGAACATCTTCCAGAAGTGCATTAAGAGACGTGACTAGCATCTGTTCAATGTGGTTCTTTTTCTGTTCCTGTCCCCTGGAGGAAACTATGTAGGGATTTAAAAAATAAACATGTACATTGTGCTATGTGTGTTTTTTATTAGAAAAGGCAGTGTTGAAGAAGTGTGCCTTTCCCGTGGAGCACAAGGTGGTGAGGTTTCTATCTAGATACTTTATGACCCTCATCACTGTAGTATGAGCACCTCACAATCATTAATGGATTTTACTCTCTCAACACCCCTGTGAAGTAGAGAAGTATTACTCTGGTCCTGGTCCAGTACCTTATCCACAAGACCATCGTTCCTACTCTTGGGTTTAAGGTGGTTCTTCGATTCTGCAGGAGTTCATTCCAGTCTTGGACCAGCCCATGAGAAAGTTTTAGTCTTGTGATGGGCAGCTGTACTGTTCCTTGTTGGCAGAGATCCTCATCCCAGAGCTGTAGGTGATAGTTGAATTATCCTGGGTCCAAACCATTGTGTAATTTGAAGTTGAAGATTAAGACCTTGAATTTAACATATATTGGATATTGGTGTAGTATCCCAACTTATATTTAGCTCAGACACTCTGCTTCTTTACCCAGACATGAAGAGCTCTGTGGGAACTCAAAAGTTTGTACTTTCCACCAACAGAAGTTGGTTCAATAAAAGATATTACCTCACCTACTTTGTCTCTCTCAAAAATGTATGCCTTGTTTGTCTGAATTTGTCTAACTGCAACTTCCAGCTATTGGATTGTATTATACCTTTGTTTGCTAGATTGAAGAGCCCAATATTAAATATTTGTTCCCCATGTAGACACTTATACACTGTAATCAAATCACTCCTTACCTTTGCTTTGTTAAGATGGGTAGATTGAACTCTTTAAGCCTGTCTCTGTAAGGCATGTTTTCTAATCCTTTAATAATTCTCATGGCTCTTCTCTGAATCCTCTCCAATTTATCAGCATCCTTCTTGAATGTCGGGCACCAGAATTGGATGCAGTATTCCAGCAGCAGTCACACCAGTGCCAAATATAGAGTTAAAATAACTACTCTACTCCTACTTGAGATTCCTGTTTATGGATTGCATTAGTTCTTTTGTCTACAAAATCATTGGGAGATCACATTCAGCTGATTATCTACCATGTCCCCCAATTTTTTTTCCAGAGTCACTGCTTCTTAGAATAGAGTCCCCATTCTGTACGTATAGCCGACATTCTTTGTTCCTAGAAGTATATATTTACATTTAGCTGTATTAAAACATATATTGTTTACTTGCACCCAGTTTACCAAGCTATCCAGATCTATCTGAACCAGTTTTTGTGTCATCAGCAAACTTTAGCAATGATGATTTTGTTTTCTTCCAGGTCACTGATTAAAAATGTTACATAGTGTAGGGTCAAGAATAGATATCTGTGGGACTCACTAAAAACAGACCAACTCAATGACAATTCTCTGTTTACAATTACATTTTGAGGTCTATTAGTTAGCCAGTTTTAATCCATTTAATGTGCCATGTTCATTTTATGTCATTCAGGTTTTTTAAATCAAAATGTCATGTAGTACCAAGTCAAAAGCCTTACAAAAGTCTACGTATGTTACATCAAGACTATTACTTGCAATCTCATTAAACAAAATATCAAGTTAGTTTGACAAGATCTGTTTTCCATAAACCCATGCTCATTTGCATTAATTACATTGTCCTCCTTTAGCTTTTTATTAATGAAGTCGAGTATCAGCTGCTCCATTATCTTGCCTGGGATCAATGTCAGACTGACAGACCTATAATTAGTTATATTTTGGGGTGCAACTCACATCAGTTGTCAATACGTGATCTGTAATCCCTGAATGCCTTAATGCTTTGCTGCCATACTTCCCTGTCTAGACACTCCCAGCTAGCTTACAAGCCTATATTGTCTGTGTGTTCAGCGGCCCTGGTTGAGTAACTCTGACTCCAACAGCCTCCTTGTTACACCACAGCTACACTCTGGTCTCTACCAGCCTTGTTTACTACTAGCCAAGTAACCCCAACATGCCCCCAGTCCTGAATTTCCTCAAAACTGCCCTGAAATGTCCAGCCCTCTCTAGTGAGCTCCTCAGTTAGCTCTTTTAAAATTCTTGCATGCAAATTATCTGGACCTTCTGATTTTAAAAATATCTAGCTTTAGTAGCTACTGTTTAACATTCTTCTGAGATGCTAGTGGAATGGAAAGAATGTCATCATATGCTATAATTACATCTGTTTTCCCAATTACAGAAAGAAATTTAACACTTCTTTATTTTCTGCATTATTATGGATAGTTCTATCATTTCTATTTAGTAATGGACCAATACCATTGTTAGTATATTAAGAACTTAAAATAATCCTTTTTAAAAAAAAGCCACCTTATTGTCCTTAACTCTGCTGGCCATAAATTTCTACTTGTGTCCCTTTACTTCCCTTATCAATTTTCTATAATTCTTACCTTCTGATTTATATGAATTACTGTTGGTTTCTCCTTTATTCCATTTGTTCTATTTTAATTTTTATAGCTGCATTCACTTCCCCTTAAACCAGATCATTTTAAAAAAAAACTAATGCAGCCTTCTTCCTCAATTGTGGGGTTGTAGGTTTTTTTGGGAATCTAGTAAAGTGTTATTAAAAAATTCCAAATGATCATTAAATTTTTTTATTAAATTATTCATCCCAGCTGATTTGGCTCACAATTGTTTTCAGCTTTGTCAAATTGGCCCTGGTTTCGACCTTATTCTGTTTAAGGAGCTGGTCATCCTGTTCTTTAGTATGATTTGGTGGTCTGTAGCAGACACCAACTAGTGCCCCATCTTGTGTTTTATCTTTTAGGACATTGATCCATAAGCATTCAAGAATCTGAGTATTCAATGAATCAGAAACAAGTACTGTAATGTCATTTTTGACAGACTACTGCTCCTTCTCCCCTTTTGCCCATTCGATCCTTCCTAAATAGGTTATAACCATTGATTTGAACATTCCAGGGATATGAATCATACCACCAGGTTTCAGTAATTTTGATGTAGTTGGTATTATGCTCATAAATGAGCAATTCCTTTTCCTCTTATTTGTTATCTAGGCTCCTAGCATTGGTGTGTAGGCAATTAAATAATTTCTTTTCTTCATGTCCTTTGATTCCTTGATTGATTTTGTTCTCAACATTTTGATTTCGTGCTAAATGAGTGCTCATATCGTCCCACTCTCTTTATCCTCCTCTTTTGTTGTTCGTTTAAAGTGCCCCTGATGTTCACCAGTAGTTAGCACCAATATATCCAGGCTAGGTTTCTTCCATGTTGATTGGATTATTGCATGTTTGAAGGAAGAAGAGAGAGATTTCTTCCCTGAATGAGGTAGTTCAGTCAGTAACACTAGTTGCTTGTGACTTTCAACAGCCAGAAAAGGCGTGGGTCGGACATATAGGTCTTTGAGTCTCATTCTGTGTGCCCAGTACTTCTTGTGGAGTGAGTAGTCTGAACTCCGTATGAAAGTAGGCTGTTTGTTGGTTGGCATAAGGAAACTGCATCTTTACAGCCTTGGCAGTCACATAGATCAGTACATGGAGGCGAATGAACAACAGACATGTAGGATTTAAGCGACAGGCTTCAATTTTACCTAATACTGGGATGGGTGTTAGGTACCCTGGCTCCTGCTCTCTCCCACGGGGCATTAAATTGGGTCCATTGTGGAGTTCAGGACTCCTACTGTGCAGCCAGTAACTTGGAGTCAACTTGCCTGGGCCCACCCCTAGGACTACCTCACTTGTGAATTCTCTTTATTTCCTGTGCAAGGTGTGTGGGTGTGGACGTGGGGGTAAATGTTCCTAAGGGAGGACCACAGTCTGCAAGACTTAAGGTCTTCCCTTTTCCTATAGGCAAAGGCAATCCGAGTTTCATTTACCATGGGAGCTAGGTCCCTTTTTATCCTTACCTGCACTGGACACGCGTCACAAGTTGAGACAAGTTAAAACAGTTCCTTTTCCTAATTTAGTCCTTTAAAAATGTAACTGTGCCTCTGTGATATTGGAAGGAAGGTGAAAAAATCCGCCAGATGTTTTGTCAGTTGGTCCCACTGGAAAAATTCCTTCCTGATCCTGAAGCAGGCAATCGGTCAGACCTGCAGTATAATCAATAACAGAGTTCCAATGCCATACTAAGAGCGGGGGGTGGGGAGTAGGTAAGTGGCCAGAACAAGAGGCTTTTGAAAAGTCTGGGCCAGTTTAAATAGGTTGTGAACCTATTGAGGGAGAAAACCACAGGAGCCAATCAGTTAGCCCATTCCCTTGCCTTCAGCCAGCTCCCTTCACATGCAATGAGACCTGTCTCTTTCTGCTGTCCATTCATTTAGATAACTTCTTTTCTCCATAATGCCCAATATAACCTAAACCCATATATTTCACAATAACCCTGACCTAATTTTGTGTGCAGATGCCATTTTGGATTAGCAATTTAAAACCACACAGAATTTACTGTGACACTCTGTCCCTCGCGTGAACACTCAGCACCCCCATGTTCATCCTTGTAAAATGATTGTGTGGTATCCAATGCAAAATTCGACATGTCACGTGTCTTCCGAAGGCTCATGCTGCACTGAGCATTGTTGTTATAGTGATGTTATAGTAATAGCAGGGGGGCAGTTCACACCTGATCAGGGCATGTTTGGGACAAACCCAGCCCAGCCTCACAGGAACAAAGCACAATGGCCTAGGCAACAACAAAGGATCTGTTGGTTTCTCGAATGAGTCACCCCCCTTCCTTTGATCAGTTTGGGACTTGATGAGGTAACGCTCACCTGACTCTGAAGGGGGCGGGGGCAAAGCCAAGAGGGAAGAAAAAAAATGATAAAAGGGAGACAAATTTGCTGTGCTTTTCCTCGCTCTTCCACCTACATCTACAAACAGCACCACAACCACCAAGTGACTGAAGCTCTGATCAAAGGGGAAAGCCTGGCTAAAGGGCAACCAGGCATCCTGTGGTGAGAAGCATCTAAGTTTGTAAGGTTTCAAAGTAGCAGCCGTGTTAGTCTGTATTCGCAAAAAGAAAAGGAGGACTTGTGGCACCTTAGAGACTAACCAATTTATTTCAGCATAAGCTTTCGTGAGCTACAGCATCCGATGCAGTGAGCTTATGCTCATATAAATTGGTTAGTCTCTAAGGTGCCACAAGTACTCCTTTTCTTTTTAAGTTTGTAAGGACATCAAAAGTGTTAAGATCAGCTTAGAATGCGTTTTGCTTTTATTTCATTTAAGCAAATCTGACGGACTTCTAATCACTTAAAATCTTTCTTTAAAGTTAATATATCTGTTTGATTATCCTACCTGAAGCAGTGTGTTTGGTTTGAAGTGTGTCAGAGACTCTCCTTGGGAGAGCAAGCCTGGTACATATCAATTTCTTTGTTAAATTGACAAACTCATATAAGCTTGCAGCGTCTAGCGGGCATAACACTGCAAGATGGCAGTTCCTAGAGTTGTGTCTGGGACCAGAGATATTGGTGACTGTCATTTGGTTGCACAATCCAAGGAGCAGCTTATATGCCAGAGGCTGTGCGTGAACAACCCAGAAGTGGGGGCTCTCACAGCAGAGCAGGGTAAGGCTGGCTTCCAGAGTTAAGGATTGGAGTGACCTAGCAGATCACTGGTCCAGATAACACCAGAGGGGAACATCTCACTTATATAAGAGATACTTTCTACATACTTTACTAAGATCTTTTTTCTGATTCTCTTGTCAGCTTCTTGATCATTGTTCTTCACTGAATGTTGGGCTACCATGGTTCCCCAAATGCTTTATGCTGTAGCATTATACATGACCCTGAATTTAGCAGTGTGGAAAATGGTAGCATCTCTTTCCTCATATTTCAATGGGATTTACTCTTTTAAAGCCTGAGCTTTCAAAACAGGATTCCTTTTTTGTGTTTGAAATCACATTTTTATAGCTGCAGTGCATTTCTGGGGAAAAAGCATAATTAAGTTGTGGGGGCTGAAGGGGAGAAAAAATGGATGCTCAGCTTGAAAATAGACTTTGATTTCTCATGGTGTTCTTTATGTATATAGCAGTTAAACAGTTTTCTGTTGAAACTGGAAGTAACTTGATCAGTGGGTGCTATGCCATAATGTGGCATTCATAATATTTAGTGTGTTGGATCAGGGTTTCTCAAACTGGGGGTTGGGACCCCTCAGGGAGTCGCGAGGTTATTACATGGGAGATCGCAAGCTGTCAGCTTCCACTCCAATACCCGTTTTTCCTCCAGCATTTATAATGGTGTTAAATATAAAAAATGTGTTTTAATGTATAAGAGGTTGCACTCAGAGGCTTGCTATATGAAAGGGGTCACCAGTACAAATGTTTGAGAACCACTGTGTTAGAACATAATGGTTTTGCCACCCTGAATTTATTTGTGACCGACAGGATGGTTGGAACAGAAACTCAAACACCCTGGCAATCACCCCATTTGCAGACTACAATTAATGGTCAGCAGGAATCATTACAAAGATCATTCAAGGTGGCAAATAAACAATGTAAGGCTTAATTCATCACAGAAAGACACATTACTGGGGTTCATTGTCAAAATGCTGCTTCAAAGCCTCCCTGATTCGAATAGCCCCCCTTTGTGTTCCTCTAATAGCCCTGGTGTCTGGCTGCTCAAAATCAGACATGAGGCATTCCACCTCAACACTGCACATGTGCAGAAACTTTTCCCCTGAGGCTTCACAAATGTTAATCAGAGCACAGCGCACGGTTATGAGCATGGGAATATTTTCCTCATTGAGGTCTAACCTGCCCAAAAGGCAGCACCAGTAACCCTCTAATCTGAGAAACGCACATTCTGGTCATTCTGCACCTGCTGAGCCTGTTGCTGAAGCAGTCCTTGCTGCTGTCAAGGTTTCTCATGTATGGCTTCATGTGCCACAGGAGTGAGGGTAGGCTGGGTCTCCCAGGATCACATTTCTATATCTCCAATTGGAATCTTGAGGTCTGGAAAGAAAGTCCCTGTATTCAGCCGTCTGAAAAGATCAGTGTTCCTGAAGATGCCTATGTCATGCACCTTCCCTGACCACCCTGCATTGATGTCAGTGAAACAACTGCAGGGATCCACCAGCGCCTGCCATACGAAAGAGAAGTATCCCTTTCTATTGATATACTCCATTGCAAGATGGTCTCGGGCCAAAATTGGGATATCACCCCACTGCAGTTACGGAATTCCATTGCCGCAAAGCCATCCATTATTTCCCGCACATTACCCAGAGTCACAGTCCTTAGTAGCAGGAGGCGATCAATGGCCCTGCACACATGCATCATTGCATCCCCCATGGTGGACTTCCCAACCTCACACTGATTCATGACTGACCGGTAGCAGTCTGGAGTTGCCAGCTACCACAAAGCAATCACCACTCACTTTTCCACCATTGGACCTCTCTCATTTTGGCCTCCTTGCACCATAGGGCACAGGCGAGCAGTCATGCGCATTTCAAGAAAGATGGCTTTGCATATACAAAGCTTGTGCAGCCACTACTCGTCATCCCATATCTGCATCACAGTCTGATCCCACCACTCAGTGCTTGTTTCCTGAGCCCAATAGCAACGGTCCACCGTGTGCAGCTGCTCAGTGAATACCAACATCAATCTTGAATTTTCTTTCCATGGAACGGAGCAAGGCAAGTAGCATGGATTCCTGTTCAGATTCACAGCTCATGAAATAGTGCAGGATCAGCCATGTTCTGTTCATAATGCTTATCTCAAGACTGGTGAGCAGTGCAAGATCTATGCCTTCAGGCAGAGATGGTGGGCGCAAAGTTTACAGGGGCAGTTGGAAAATAATGCAAAATGCAGTCGGAAGCCCTTGGAATTATGGGACAGAGAACTGCATCATGGGGGTGGTGATTCTGC
Organism: Caretta caretta; assembly: GCF_965140235.1. Lineage (NCBI taxonomy): Eukaryota > Metazoa > Chordata > Testudines > Cheloniidae > Caretta > Caretta caretta. The sequence continues at coordinate 46,139,455 of NC_134216.1, read as the reverse complement.
CCCTAGAATGCACTGCAATCCATTCCCAGAACTCCTAACCGGAGAAGGTGGCGATTTGCACAGTGGGATAGCCACCCATGCTATCTCTGCTCTCTCTGTCGGTGCCAGAGTGCCAACTGTGGATGAGCTCTGCTTACTCAAGGAGTCTTGTGTGAACATGCACAAGCGATGTAATTACAGGGCTTTATGATTGTCAGCATAACCTAAGTCGATTTAACTATAGTGGCCATAGTGACGGCTCTAACTTCCTGATACTAATGTGGGGCTTGTGTTGTATTTATTCGGTGTGTTGATAATGCCTAGAGGCCCCAGATCAGCTGAGATCAGGGTCCAGTGGTACCAGGCACTGTAAAAACACAGAGTAAGACAGTCTCTGCCTTAAAGAGTTTTGAAATGTGATTTGAAACCATACTCAGTGTGTGCTTACAAATAGTTTGAAGGAACAGAGGAGGGTAGGACAAGTAAATAGTAATAAGAAAATAACAAGCATTGGCCATAGGCCAGGTATTTGCCCAGCTATATGGCTTCCAGTTTGCTCTAATTTCTTTATAAAGTAAATTGATTGGAGAAATATTAGAAGCTACCATTGGCTGTCTAGCCATTCTGAGTTGTCACTTCTTTGTAGACATCACAGTAGAGGTGGGACTTGAAGATTTTGAAGAGGATGGATAGGTAGCAGCTATGCAGACTCGATCAAGGAGGGTGTGCCATGCATAAGATTCATCATAAGTAAGTACAGTTACAGGAGAAGCACACTAGCTGGTGATGGAGACTGGTATTAGCAGCAGAACAGATAAGAAGGGAGAAGATAGTTACTTTCTGAAGGGCTTTAAAGATGCCACTGGACATCAGAGCAGCCGCGGTATCAATGTTTACCATGATCCGGTCAGAGCTCTTAAACCATGCAACTCTCATAATCAAAATCTAGGTAATAGTTAAAAGTAAAGAGGGTTCTGGGCCATGTAATCTCTGTATCCAGCCATTGCTTCAGTTTAGAGGATGGGAGATTGGTTCAGTTTTGGCCCATCAGTAGTTACTTTTTATAGAGTGAAATCTCTACAGTTGTTTACACCAGTTAGTAGACTGCTCAATGCATGCATCCATCTACTTTTTTATAATGGTGTCCATCAATATATCTGTAGTATCATTATAGTATCTAAGTACTAGTTTCCATTAGTTTGACCTTTTTTTTCCAGTTTATTCCCCTCTGCTTTAAATCAATTGGAAGATTTTGATGTCACTTACACCAGTATAAATAATTAGTAATGCCTTTGAAAGCAATGGGTTTATATGGATTATAAAATAATGACCCAAAATATGTGTTTGGGTCAGAATCTGACCCAAAATACTTAGAGAAGCAAAGAAATGCTCATTGATAAGTAACAAGGCAAAGCAAAAGTTAACTGTGCGGCCAGTGTAAATATTTGAATAAACTGGATTCAGTGTTGAAAAGAATGTGCTGGAGAGATACACTAGCAATATTAGAAAAGAAACCGAAGGACAATCTATTGATTTTATTCTTATCTTGATGACCTTGCAGTTTGAGTTAATGGTTTCTAAGCTAGACTGAAAAGTTGCAGGACAAGTCTCCAGTCAAGGAGAAAGGGTTATTTAGAGCAGAAACATAACCCAAGTATTTTTCCATTATATAAAGCATTAATACGAAATTGAATTTCCCCATGTTTAGAGGGAATTGTGATGTTTTCAGAGTTGGTAGCTATGAGCCCGACAGAGTTCAGCAGTATTAAATATTTTTTCCTTTTTAATGACATAGCTGGGAGGTCCTCTGATATAGTAATAAGCATCACTTTTTTGTAGCTAATATAAATCCTTGATAAAATTGGTTACTGTTCTCTGAAAAAGATAAGAGCTTATTGATCAAAAAAGCCAGGCTGTTACTTCTTGTGGCATCCTTGGTATCCTGTTAAGCAAGAATATGTGTCTGTGTATGTGTGTATTCTGTAAACGTGTGTACAAACATGTACAAGAATAGAGCTGTCCCTGGAATCCAGAGTGCAGGGACTGAAGTTGTATCTCACCCCAGCTTGGAGAGTACAAGAAGATGATGATTCTTTGTGGCAGATCCTCAGCTGATGAAAATGTCATAGCTCCATTAAAGTCAAGAGCGATAATGAAGTACTCAGTTGTTCATAGCAAATTTCAAGGTTAATCTTATTACCCACCCACCCACCCCTTACACAGTACAGTGAATTTCTCCTTTACTGTCTTTATGCATAATATTGATACCAAGAACTTTGGTACCATGACTTCTGTTAGTTGAAGGTGGTGATGTTCTCAATTCCTTAACCTCTTTATTGTTAACTGTGGAAGAAGTCAGAAGTGGAAGATCAGGAGGCACCAAGGGATAAAATAATTGCAACTCTTCAAACAATTGTGTATGTCTTGAAAATGAAAAAAAAAATAGATCTCATTGAGCATAATTATGGGTTTTGCTAGTGGCTATTAAGGGATAGTCTCTTAGAAAATATTTTACCCTTGCCCCTTCAAAAGCTCTGATGTTAGTTGAACAAGATTTAATTCAGCCACTTTTTATTAAACAAGACCAGAAGCCCTAATTCCAAAATGTGCAGCCCAGAGCACAGTAATTATCCATTTAAAAAAAAATTTCCTGATGGAAAGCTCTTCAGCTGAGTGCAGACAAGGGGGAAATCATGTTAAAGGGGTTGAGTGTTTTTTCCTTACTAAAGAGCTGAAGGAAAATTGGAACTACATAATAAGATGATATAATTCTACTAACTCAGACTTGGACACTTGGCTTTATGTTTCAGGACTTTAAATTACTTTGGGTATTTTTCTTAGGGGTTTTAAGCACTAGGGCCCTAATTTGTGCTTTAGAATGTCTATAACGTTGCCAGTGAATAGTCCCTTTGGCTTCAAAGAAAAGTAAAACAGAAAAACAAAACAACCCTCCCCCCCCAAATGAAGTATAAAATCTTGTTTCTGCCATGCTAAGGTCATGGCTGTATTATAACAAAAGCAGAACCAATGTACCTAATAATAACAGTGATTATTTTATTAAAATTCTTTCAAATGCAAATTGATTCCCATTTTAACACTGCACAAATTAACTGTTACTCTCATACAACATACACATAGGTTTAAAAAAATCTCTTCTCATCACCCCTATTGCTTAATTCTCTGATGATCTGCACAGTGAGCTGAGACAGTAAATCTAGTAGATTTTTCAGATTTGCTGTATCAATGCTTGATATCTAGATTCATGAGCTAGTATAATTGGATGAAAGCTACCTTTCTGCTTTTCATTTGGATATTAGAGATAACGCAGTGTGTTTAAGGAGTGGAGGGGTAGGTATGGCTATTAAGGCACTTCTCAACATTACAGACTATTTTCATCAATATTGCTTACCAAGGGATGGCTGGATTGATCTGAATATATTTATCTAAATTTCTTGATAGGTGCAGTGGCTGCATCATCTTTATTAACTCCTTTCCTTTCATAGCTGAATACTTTCAGATAATACCAAATAACATGTGTTGGCATGTATATTGAGTACATATTGATATTTTGTTCAGCTTAAGTAAGAATCAATGGGAGACTGCCACAGAAATAAAAATATTTTTAATTTTTTGAACGGAATGCTCTCCATGATAAAATATATCACTACCATGTCCTACCTCAAATACTCCACAAGACTTTCTTCTACCATTTATTTATTTAGTGTTTACATATTCACCAAGCCAAGCAATAGCGTCGTTAGTGGCCAAGTGGAGCTCTTCTACCATAATGTCTATGACAAATTCCCAATAGTGTGGGGGGTTAGAAAACCCACCTATTGTGTTGTGTTTGGTGTGATAAAACGAAGTGGGGGGTGGTCGCTTCCTTTTATGGACACCCTGCCAGCCAGTTAGCTATAAAGTCCGTCTTGGTAGCTGTTTTCTACTGGCTTTACCTGTAAAGGGTTAAAAAGGCCCCCAGGTAAAGGGGGGAAAAAGTGGGCACCTGACCAAAAGAGCCAATGGGAAGACTAGAACTTTTTAAAATGGGGAGAGAAACTTTCCCTTTGTGTGTTGCCATCAGGGAAAGGGGAACAGAGGGCAGCAGGAATGCTATGTAAAGCTTAAGCCAGGTATGATCATAAATCATCAGCTTATGCCTAGAATTATTTATCTGAACTTCAGATGTGTAAGTAGATCAGAATGTTTAGACACGATCAAGTTTATTTCTTATTTTGGCTTGTGGATCTCCTCTGTGGTAACCCCAGATGCTTTTGTTGCTTGTAACTTTTAAGTTGAACCCCCAAGAAAGCTGTTTTGGGTGCTTAATTTTTGTAATTGTTTCTTTTAAGATCTAGCAAAAAGCCTAAGTTCCAGATGTATTTTTTCCTTTTTGTTTTTAATAAAATTTACGATTTTTAAGAACAGGATTGGATTTTTGGTGTCCTAAGAGGTTTGTGCATGTTGGTTGATTAGCTGATAGCCACAGCTAATTTCCTTTGTTTTCTTTCTCAGCTCTTCCCTTGAGGGGTGTGTGAAAGGGCTTGAGGGTACCCCACAGGGAGGAATTCTCAAGTGCTCCTTCGTGGATTCAAAGGTGGTGGTGGTTGTTTTTTTGCATTTGAGTGGTGGCAGCGTTTACCAAGCCGAGGTCAGAGAGAAGCTGTAACCTTGGGAGTTTAATGCAAGCCTGGAGTGGCAAGTATTAATTCTTAAAATCCTTGTGGGCCCCTAATTCCTGCACTTGGAGTGACAGAGTGGGGATTCAGCCTTGACAGTTGGGAATGGAGTTTATCTTGGGGTTTACTTCTGGTTTTGTTTTTTGTTGTATTTAAATTATTTCAGAGGCACCCAGAATAGCAAATGGGTGCCTGTTTGTGTTGTGCTATAAACCGCAGTAAATAACTGAGGTCTATAATTACTGACATCAAAATATCTCATGTTTATGTGCACAGAGCTGGTCTATGTAAGCACATATTCCTGTCACTGTTCACTTTGTACATCTGTTTGTTACACTCACTTGTAGTGGCTTGTCTTAATTTTTATTGTGGGGCAGGAACTGTACTTCTATGTAAAAAGAAAAGGAGTACTTGTGGCACCTTAGAGACTAACCAATTTATTTGAGCATAAGCTTTCGTGAGCTACAGCTCACTTCATTGGATGCATGCTGTAGTTCACGAAAGCTTATGCTCAAATAAATTGGTTAGTCTCTAAGGTGCCACAAGTACTCCTTTTCACGAATACAAACTAACATGGCTGCTACTCTGAAACCTGTACTTCTATGTGTTTGCCTAACACACAGGGTCAGAGTTAGCTTGATTAGTTGCCACTTTTCAAATAACAATTGCACATTTCACCAGATCCAAGGTACAATCCAGAATTCATCTTTAAAGTAGAGTTTTTCCTTTGTAAGTGTGAATTATATGTGCCTGTTCCCTCCCAGTTCACATAGTTATCGGTTTGCCTGTGGTGATATTATGTTGGTTTTTTTTTCTGTTCTGTTCAAGTGTAAATGGTTCTTAAATTGTAAAGATTATTTTTGCAGCTGACTGAAAATGCAATGTCCTGTCTACATAGGAAAGTGTTACCAGTTATACATGTATAGTTCCCCCTATGCGGACGCTTATTCAAATATAAGATAATCTTGTTTTTGTTTTGTTTAGCTTAAATCCTTTCCCAAGCAACAGAACCTAAACTGTCAAAAGTAGCTCTTTTACTGGAATATATGGGGATGGGTGGGAGTTATACTGATAAAACTCATATCAGTTTCAATATAGCTTCATACAAAAAAAAAATAACTTTCCTACATTGGAAACAATGGGCCAAATCCTGAAAATATAGGACATAGGACAGCGTAAGGACTTTAGGGATTGACCTCTTGTGAATTGAAGTTGTACAATTCCCAGTGAGATAGGAGTCTGGAATGTTATAAAAAGGAGAGAGAAAATAAAAGCATAGTGGTTGTTTCTGTTGGTTGTCTCCTTGCTTTAGCAACAAAGATTCAGGACTGTGAGTTTCCATCTTTCTGTCCTTGCTGAACTACACCAGCCTGTTACATTTGACTCTTAATCATATTTTTAAAATTCAAAGACAAAACTTGATTTGTTTTAACTTATCATTGTCACACTGGATCTTCAGAAAAAAAATTTATTTTAAAAGAATAGATGTTTTAAAATGTCTCTCAACTATAAGTTAAATTTTAATATTGTGGATATGCCAAGTCATATTTCACCTTTATGATATGTGGCAGAGCTCCGACCTTGTCCTGTGGGTCCCACGCTTCCAGGTGGTGTATGCTAGCTTCAGAGGTTCACTGCAAACCTCCACGTAGCCCTTCTCTCTCTAGGGCCAGGGATACAGTCTACTGAGCCCTTTTCATCATAAGCCAGCAATGGAGGTTGGTGAGAGAATTCCCAGTCTCTGTTGCTCCTATGGCCTCACGCCAAAACAGTTTAGCCTCCTGTCCTGACAGGGGCCTGTTTTCCCCTCCCAGGAGGTGTTTCCATAGTGGTGGGTTGGGGGGAATCTGGGCCTGCCCTCTAATCCGGGTTCTGGCCCAGGGACCCTAATGGTAGCAGCTGTTGGCAGCCAACCTTTTACTGCCAGAGTTGCTACATTTCCCTGGGCCACTTTCCCACAGCTCTCCTGTTTCTCCCTTCTTCACCCTTACCAATGACTTGAGGGTGTCTTCATTAACCAGCCCTTCAGCCACACTGCCTCTCCTCTGGCTTGTCTCTGCCTGACTGGAGAGAGCCCTTTTATATTATCAGAGGGGCCTTAATTAGAGTCAGGTGGTCACATTAGCTTAATGGCCTCACCTGACTCTTTGCAGGTTAATTGGAGTCAGCTGTTCTCATTAGCCTGGAGCAGCCCCTGCTCTGGTCAGTCAGGGAACAGAAAACTGTTAATCCAGTGACCAGTAAATCTGCCCTCTGCTGAACCCGACTGGCCTGGAGGGAGGAGGGAGACTGCTGCTGCTGGCCCTTGGGCTCTTGCTGCTATTGCTGCCTCTGCTCCAGCTGCTCCCCTGGCTGGGCCAGACACCACCCACCCCCCTTCTCTGCTACCTGGTTGCTAGCCAGCTGCTGGACCCACCCCACCCTCAGGTACTGCTAATGCCTGGGGTGGGGGGGAACTGCTGGCCTGCTCCCCAGAGGAAGGGAGAGAGGGACCCCAGCTGTTGCTGCTGTGAACACTATGACCACCACCACCTGTGAGGGGTCCTTTCTGCCTGCCTAGCCACCGGACTGCCATCTGGAGTTGCTGGAGCTGCTGCTGCCCGGGAGCTGCTGGACCCTAGAGGAGAAGACGAAGAGGACCTGCAGCTACTGGGGAAGCGCGCAGAGACGCTGCAGACCACTGTGGAGGGGGCCATGAAGGACTGAGTAGCTTTCAAACTGTGCTCTTGTGGTGGGGGTTTTGACTGTTTGTGGGGACACGGGGTGTGGTGTGGAGCTGCCCCCCGACCCATCTGCGTCCCCCAATCCCCACCACCAGCACTGCCCCCTCCACCATCCCCATTGGCTGTTTACCACCTGCTTCAGCTCCTGCCTCTGGACTCAGCTGCTTGCTTGGCTTGCCATGCCCTATTTCCACCATTTGGGCCAGAAGCAGCAGCCAGCCCACACTGACTTTGTGCAAGCGCACATGGCCCCCCCCCGGACTGCCCACCCCACAGCTTTGCCCCTTGCTACTTGCCCATTTGCCCCTTGCAGCCTTTTGCCCCTCCCCTTTACCCCAGCCCCCTTACTAGCTTCAGTTTGTTTGCCTGCCCTGCCCGTTTCCCTCTGCAGCCTTTGTTTGTTTGGCCTGCCCCAGCCTCCGAAGCTAGCCCCTTGGTTTCCCCGTCCTACCTCCAGCCTGCTTAGCCCCTTTCTCTGTGCGCCCGTACCCCCTCCCATGCGCTTGTGCCACTCCCCATTTTAGTTTGAACCCCCTTCACTGCACCCCCCAATGCTGTTGTATCCCCCGCTCTTCGAGTGCAGCTAGAGGAGCCAGAATCCCACCCTGTGTCAGTGATTGACCCCTAGCCCCTGATTTGCTCCCCCGTCCAGCCCACCCCTTTTGGTGCTCTCCTCCCCTGCCTGCAGCCTAGTGGGGAGGAGTAGTCGACCTGCTTCCCCTTTCCCTCTTTGGTGTCTTTTTCCCCTTCCCTCCCTGCTCGTGATGGCAGGGGACAAAGTGGGTGGGGCCCCTCCGGAAGACCCCGCTGTCCCTCCCCCACCTGCCGCCCCATTGCCCCCCCCCAGCCTCTATCTCCGCTGCCACAGCCGAACCACCTGCTACTGCCCACGCTGGGGTACCAGCAGCGGTGGACACCAGGATGACCTCCACTGCTGCCACATTCCTTGCCCCTTCCGACTCTGGGGAAGCCCCCCCAGCTGGCGGGAAGGGCCAGGGTAAAGGGAAGAGTAAAGCCTGCAAAAAAGATCAAGCCCTCCATGGCAGGGGCTGCCCCCACTGCTGCAGCCCCGCCATCGGCCACGGCGTCCCTCCCCACTGTTCCCTCCACCAGCTCTGCGGGTGCCTCTCCCCCAGCCCCCAGGGCGTACGCCCAAGTGGCGGCAGCCCCCCCGCCTGCTAAGTCATCTCTCCCGCCCACCGTCTCTGCTACCGTCTGTAGTGGCCAGGGCCCCTTCCCCACCTTGACCAGGAAGCATGGTGTCCGTTGCCTCCTGGTGCCCGCCTCGCCCCATGTAGAAACCTAGGTGCAGGCGTTGGCGAGGGTGGTGGGGCCCACGGCCATTGTGGCAGCCTCCAAAATCTATGGCAAGGTCGTTTTCTTCTTGGCATCGGAGGCCGCCGCCCAGGAGGTGGTGGAGAAGGGCCTGGTGGTGGGTGGGTGGGGGTGTTCGTCCCCCTAGAGCTGCTAGAGGACCTGGGCATCCGCCTGGTCCTGACCTCCCTCCCTCCCTTCCTTCCCAGTGCTGCCCTATTACCTGCTCTCTCCACCCTGGGGAAACCCATCTCCATTGTCAGCCCTCTCCCACTGGGCTGCAAAGAACCTGCCCTTCGTTATGTCCTCTCGTTCCGCCGGCAGGTGCAGCTTCAACTGCCACCGGCGACACATGATGGAGAGGCGCTCGAGGGGTCATTCCTGGTCCCATACCAGGGGGCCCGTTACAGGGTGCATTATTCAATGGGGGAGGCCCGGTGCTACCTCTGCCGGGCCATGGGGCACGTCTGGAGGGACTGCCCCTTGGCCCACAAAGGAGGGGCATCCGGGACCCCCGAGCCCTGGCAGGGCGCCGGCCCCGTCATCACCAGCGCCCGAAGACACCCCTCCTCCTTCCCAGCCCACCACTGCTCCCGCTCAGGCCCAAGGGGCACCTCCCCCACTATGCCTAGATGAGTGGGAAAGCCCCGCCTCTGCTGTTTGCAATCTGGCAGGGCCTGTGGAGGAGGGTGCGGCAGGGATACCGCCGGGCATGGGAGAGGGCCCGCCCCAGGGGGAATATTCCCTCCCTCGTGCTGCCCCACTGTTACCCCTCTCCCTCCGAGTCCCTGAGCCATCTCCCCTGACCTGACCGCTGCTAGCCAGGCCTCAGATGACGCCATGGAGGGCTCGGCCCTAGTACAGGGGAAGTGGGGCAAGCGGAAGGCTCGAGCTCCTTTCCTTCCATACGTTGTGGAGGCCCCCTGGAAGACCAGAAAGGGGAGCACCGATGCCGAGCCTTCCGCTTTGCCCACTGGTGTATTCCATCCACCGGTGCCAGCTGGGGAAGATGTGGCAGCACTGGAGGGTCATATCGTCCCTCCATGGGAGTCCCGCCCCTCCGAGGCCCCCGATGGAGCCCCTCATGCCCCAGAGTCATATGAAGCCCCTGTGAGCCTCCAGGCGACCGTCACTTTGGGTGCCAGCAGGGAGAACCCCGAGGTGGTGGAAGGCGATCTCCCCTCCCTATATGAGGAGATGGTGGCCCTCGGTCTGACCTCGGTTACCCAGGGGGAGGACGACCCTTTGCCAGCGGGCCTTGATCTGGGCGACCTCACTCCAGCCCCCCTTTCCCCATGCTCCCTCCCCCTAACCGTTGCTTCCACTCCCGCCTCCAAGGAGCCCCTGGACTCCTCCATCAACCCGGCCGCCAAAGGCACCCCGCTGACAGCCGCTGAGGCTGTTGAGGCGACAGCCAGTGCCACGCGGCCGGGACCCGAGCCACCAGGGGCACCCCTCGTTGGTGTGGAGCAATCGATCTCCCTCCCAGGCGGGGGCCCTACAGAAGATAGTCTACCTCCTGATGTCGTGGCTGCCAAACCCACCATAGAGCCTGCGCCCAGCATTGGTGAGAACCCCCTCCCCACCCCCCCAAACCCTTGAGCCTGACCGGGAAGTGCCACTGCCCCGTTTCTTGGCTTCTGGAGCCCGGAATCTCACCTCTGCCCCTGATGCTGACCCTGTCCCTATCCCGTCCACCTCCTGTGATGATGTTGCTGCCCCAGGGGCTGTTTCCTTCCCCTGTCCAGTAGATGCCCTCCAGGGAGCGGCTTTTGTGTTTCCCTGTCCCGACCCACTAGGAGCTGCTATCTTCCCTTTGCCGCCCCCTATTGACCCAGGGTTTGAGGTGGGCTGTGTGGCACCAGCCCATCGGGTGCCACGTCGGGGGTCCACCCTTTGCCTGTCCGTCTCGGTGGGCCACAGGGCTGTGTCACGGGCCCTGCCAGAGGATGGTCAGGAGCCATAATCCCATCCCCCCATGCGCTGCGAGAGGAGCTGCGGGACTTTCTTGAAGACGTCTGCAGCTCCCGCAACAAGGTACAGCTTGCTCTCCAGTGACGGGGGGACTTTCACCAAATCCTCCGGGGCGCAAGGGCCCTTATGGGGGACGGTAAAAGGACCAGGAAGCAGGCTGCCGCAGCCTACCAGCAGGTCCGCGGCTTCCATGACTCGTTGCTCACCTATGGGGTAGGTCACGGTTTGCTGCGTGGCCCAATGGGGGCTGCGAGCATCCCTGCAGGTGAGGATCCTCCCCAGCCCTCCTCATGGCACCAATCATCATCACAACATTGAACACCTGGGGCTGTAGGATGGGTCTCCGCAGGTCCCAGGTGCTCTTTTTCCTTCAGGAGTGCGGGTACTCTGTGGTTTTCCTGCAGGACACCCATATGGATCCGGCCACCAAAGACAGCTGGAATGGGGGGACAGGGTCTACTTTAGCCATCTCACAGTTCGTACGGCTGGAGTGGTGACCCTGTTCTTCCCCGACCTACAGCCCGAGGTGCTGGGGGTTGCCAAGGCTGTGTCGGGCCACCTGCTGCACCTCCGGGTCCGTATGGAGGGGCTAGAGGTCAATCTCGTTAAGATCTATGCCGTGACATCGGGCCTGGAGTGGCTGCGTTTCTATCAGCAGGCGTCCGCCTTCCTCGGCACCTTGGATCCTCATGAATGCCTGGTCCTGGGCAGGTACTTTAATACCACCCTCAAGGAGCAGGACCGCTCGGGGACCGAGCAGTGCCCGGCCACCGGGAACACCACTCCCTGGTGGACGTTTGGTGCAACCACCACCCGGATGACATTTCAACGTTCACCTTTGTCCGGATGGAGGCCCGTCAGTCGTGCCACTCCCAGTTGGACCGCATCTATTTATCATGTTTCCACCTTTCCTGGGCCCACTCCTTCAGCATCCAGCCGGCCCTGTTCTCTGATCATCATCTAGCCACCGTGATGGCCTCTCTCTGCGCGTAGAGGCCAGGGCCGACCTATTGGCATTTCAACAACAGCTTGTTGGAGGATGTGGGCTTCTGGCGTCCTTCCGGGAGTTCTGGCTGGCCTGGCAAGGACAGCGGCATGCCTTTCCCTCGGCGCAGCGGTGGTGGGACCTGGGGAAGGTGCGTGCCCGGCTCTTCTACATCCAGGGCGCCAGCTGATGGAGGGATGCAGCGATAGAGCAGTTGGAACGGGAGGTCTTAGAGTTGAAGAGGCGTCTGGCCACCAGCCCCGAGGATCTGCCCCTCTGCGGAGTGTGCCGGGAGAAGCGGGAGGAGCTCCAAGCCCTTGAAGATCACCGGGCCCAGGGCACACTTGTTCGATCCTGCATCCGTCTCCTTCGGGAGATGGATCGCGACTCCCACTTCTCCTATGCCCTGGAGAAAAGGAGGGGGGCCAAGAAGCATGTCACTTGCCTTTTGGCAGAGGACGGCACCCCCCTCACAGATCTGGTGGAGATGTGCGGAAGGGCGAGAACCTTCTACGCAAGCCTTTTCTCCCCTGATCTGACCAATCCTAACACTTGCAGAGTGCTCTGGGAGGACCTTCCTACGGTCAGCACGGGCGACCAAGACTGGCTAGAGCTGCCTCTTACTCTGGCCGAGTTCTTGGAAGCCCTCCGTTGCATGCCCACCAATAAATCTCCGGGCATGGACGGGCTGACCGTGGAGTTCTACCGCGTGTTCTGGGACATCCTTGGCCCAGACCTAGTCACCGTCTGGGCCAAGTCTTTGCAGAGCAGGGTCCTCCCTCTTTCGTGCAGGTGAGCCGTGCTCGCCTTATTGCTGAAGAAGGGGGACCTCCGCGATTTACGAAATTGGCATCCCGTCTCGTTTCTCAGCACGGACTACAAAGTTGTAGCAAAAGCCATCTCGCTGCGGCTAGGGTCCGTGCTGTCGGATGTGATCCGACCAGACCAAACCTACTCCATCCCAGGTCACAGCATCCTTGACAACCTGTATCTGGTCCGGGACCTCTTGGAACTTGGGTGTGGGGATGGTCTGTCATTCGCCCTCCTGTCTTTGGATCAGGAGAAGGCGTTTGACAGGGTGGGCCACGGGTATCTCCTGAGCACTCTGCGAGTGTTTGGCTTCGGACCCCAGTTTGTGGGTTTTCTCCGGGTGCTGTACGGCTCCGCAGAGTGTCTGGTCAGGCTCAACTGGACTCTAACCGAACCAATCAGCTTTGGGCGAGGAGTATGGCAGGGGTGCCCCCTCTGGGGGCAGCTGTACGCTCTGGCGATCGAGCCCTTCCTCTGTCTTCTCCGTAGGAGGTTGACGGGGTTGGTGCTGCGGGAGCCGGAGCTGTCTGCTGGTCCTGTTGGCATATGCCGACGACCTGCTCCTCATGGTCCAGGACCTGGGCAACTTGGCACGGGTGGAGGCTTGCTAGGCCATCTATTCGGCAGCCTCCTCTGCCTGGGTCAAGCTCTGGCCTCGTAGTCGGGGACAGCTGGCAGGTGAGCTCTCTCTCACCCGTGCTTCAGGCCATCCGGTGGAGTGCGGGTCCTCTGCTCTATCTCGGCATTTACCTTTCTGTCACGTATCCCTCTCCGCCGGAGAACTGGCACAATTTCGAGGGCAGGGTGATAGAGTGGCTCTGAAAATGGACAGGACTACTCCGGTGCCTCTCCCTTTGAGGGAGAGCGCTGGTGCTTGATCAACTAGTCCTGTCCATGCTCTGATACCGGCTGAACACCCTGGTCCCGGCCCCGGGTTTCCTGGCCAACCTCCGGACATCGATTCTGGAGTTCTTTTGGTCAGGACTGCACTGGGTCCCTGCAGGGGTTCTCCATCTGCCCCTGGAGGAGGGAGGGCAGGGCCTGAAGTGTCTGCACACCCAGGTCCGTGTCTTCCGCCTCCAGGCCCTACAGGGGCTCCTTTATGGGGCAGGTAGTCCAGCGTGGAGCATACTGGCGCACACCTTCCTGCGCCGCTTCCGAGGGCTCCGGCAGCTCCTTTATCTGCATCCGAGAGGTCTTCCGTGAGACCTCTCCAGGCTGCCGGTCTTCTGCCAGGACCTTCTCCGGACCTGGAAACTGCTTTCAACGACCAGGTTCATGGCAGCCACCGAGGGGGCGGATCTCCTCGCGGAGCCCCTGCTACACAACCCCCAGCTCCGCGTGCAGATGGCGGAGTCCCCCTCGGTGCGCCAGAAGTTGGTCCTGGCAGAAGTCACAGGAGTCGGAGATCTCCTGGACTATAACTGGGGAGACTGGCTGGATCTCCTGACGCTCACTCAGCGCATGGGGCTCTACAGACCTCGTACTCCCGGGCATGTACTTCAGGAGGTGAGGGCCGCTTTGCTGCCCGCTGCTCACGTTTACCTTGACAGGGTCCTGCATGAGGGCATGCCCCGCCCACCCTCCACCCCAGACTCACCGGACCTTTTCATCGGGCCCCTACCCCATGGACCCAACTGACCCTCCCGCCCCTTCACCGTGAGCCGGCTGCACAAGCTGGAGCCAGTCTGCTTTCAGACAGCGCCAAGGAAACATCTATACACACTCGTGCTCCACATCCTTCAAGTCCTCACCCTCGTGTCCTGCCCCGATATAAAATGGCGGGACCTCCTGCCACCTCTGGAGGGTGAGGAGCCCCGGTAGGCCAGCCTATACTCCACCTTGGTCCCAAGGCCCGCCGGGGATATCAGTTGGCAGCTCCTTCACAGAGCCGTGAGCATGGGCGTGTACTTGGAGCGGTTTACCCCTATCCCAGATACCTGCCCTTTTGCGGCGTGAGGGAAACCCTGGCACACATATACCTGGAGTGTGCCAGGCTGCAGCCCATATGCTCCTCACAAATATCTTGTTACACTTTTGGTTGCACTTTTCCCCTCACCTTCTTATTTATGCACTCCCTATCCATGGCCCCACAAAGTCGCGGGACCTCCTGGTCAACCTCCTCCTGGCCCTAGCTAAAATGGCCATCTATAAAACCAGAGTGAGGAGGTTGGCCGATGGAGTCTCCTGTGACTGTGGGGCCTATTTCCGATCCTCTGTCCGTTCACGTATCTGGGCAGAGTTCCTCTGGGCAGCGTCCACCAACTCCCTTGATGCCTTTGAGGAGCAGTGGGCACTGTCCGGGGTTCTCTGCTCGGTGTCCCCATCCGGTTCCCTTTGTTTGACCCTTTGACTACACTCCTGTCCCTGTTATTTCATTAGTTGTCCCCTGTATTTATTTGGTGTCCTGGTCCTGTGGATCCCCCTCTTTGGCTGGGGGATGTGTGCTTTGCCCGCCCACTTCCCGTATCCGAGTAAGGCTACTCTGCTGTACCCAACTGGGCTGGGTCTATCACAGATAGTTTAGTCATAAGGATGATGGGTTTAACTCCATTTTCTTTTTCTCAGGGATCTTTACACAGGCTATATTCTTAATAGGTTATAATCACTTTACACAGCCTGCAGAGATCTTTTCAAGTAGCTAATAACAATATAGACGGCAATTTTCCCTTACAGGTTGATAGCTTTAGACTTCATGAGATTTCTTGACGCTATTTTAATACACTAGGACTGTATGCTAAATTTAGATCTTCTGTCTATTAGTGGAGATAACTGTTCCACTTTGTGGTAGATTTAGTCACTATACTTCTGTCAAGCACTGCAACTTGCAGTGTGTTTGTTTAAACAAGTAACTCCACACATATAAGGCTACAAATTCCCAGACAATTCACTGGGTGTTTTTCAAGAGTAGAGGCTATAGGAAAGGCCTTTACTGTATTTGATGACAAGTGTTAATTTAACATTCCTGTGACATTTTTTATCTCAATTGTTTGACATAAGGCTTTCTTTTGCAGTTTAGCTTGGGAGGTAGGGCCAAATGCATCCCTGATGTAACTATTGAAACCAATTGAGTTGCACTAGGGATGAGTTTGGCCCAGGATGCCTATTTAAATAGACATTTGAATATTATTACTGTCATTCATAGGAAGGCTGAGCTCTCAACGGGAATAAAGTATGTTTACAATAACTGGAAAGAATATATTAATATCATGTCATTTACAGCTGACATTATTAGCTGTCAATAAAGAGGTCTGATAGCTTTCAGTAGCAGATGTACATACAGTAGCACAAAATATACAGCATTTACCATGACACTAGTTGTTGCAAAAATGGCTGAGATTAAGCACATTTTCTCCTGCTATGTTTTGTTTGGGAGTTCTTGGGAACCATCAGTTTGGGTCTATGGCCAGCTAGTGCTCAAAGGGGAATACAGGGTTTCTTATCATGGGGAAACTGTCCATGTCTCCCTAAGAGAAGGCAAGGTGTTAAGCTCTGCCAAAGGAACAGTTGAGGCCATGCTTCAGAAGCAATATTTTGATGCTAATAATATTGCCAGCCTTTTTATAACTCTGGCTTTGTATAACGTGCTATTTTTGTGTGCAAGATTGATGCGAGGTTGTGGCAAAGCAGCTCTGGCATTACCCAGAGCTAGAGTCCTCAGATTTCAATCTGTTTTTTAAACCTGGCTGCTGTACAAAGGCAGCACTTATCTCATTGGTCAATCATCTTCCCTTGGCAAAGGTCAAACACTAAGTGCTTGTGTTGATTCTTTGATGCAAATGAATGTGAGTTGCTAACTTGGTTGCAAACTTCGGCAGGGATAGGCAAAGTAGTAAGTGTGTGTTTCTCTGTTGTTACCTCTGAGACAGCTAAGAGGAAATTGTTGGACTGTTGCTTAGCTGCCCTGAAATTCTTGCGTGGGACCTTGCAAGGTTGTGTTCTGTCATCACTCCTATGCAATGTCTATTTGAAGCCTCCAGTAGAGTGCTTTGGGCTGCAGTGGCATCAGTGTATTGAAGATAGAGATAATGCAGTCTTTTGGCTTTTTCAGTATCCGACTCATTCTGGGGCTTAGATGAGGGGTAGCTGACTGAAGCTCAAACCAGAGAAGATAAAATTGATACCTGATTGGCTGGAAGGAGATGGCAGAGCGAATATCTACCCCCTTGATTGAGAGGGTTCGCCTGCCATTTGCCTGTACAAGGTGTACGATCTAGAAATCCTCTTGGTTTTCTGGTTGCTTTATAAAGAAGTAATCAAGAGAGTTTAGTAAGGAGGTTGCAGCCTTTCATTTCAGATGTAGTCTTTTATGATTTACCAACTACATATTGGATTACTGCAATGCACTGTAAGTGAGGCTTCCTTGAAGACTACCTGGAAGCCTTCTGTTAGTGCAGAATGAAGCTGCCCACTTAATTAGCCATGTTTCTCACTAGTAGCCGATAGCCACTGAGCTCTGTATCCTACACTGACATCCAGTTTGTTTCCATGTACAATTCCAGGTGTTAATTTTGAGAAATAAAGCTCCATATGGCTTCAGTCCTGTCTTAGAGTCTTTATGTTGCATCTTCACATTTTATTTTAACTGAATCATTCAAGCTAACAGGTTCCGTATATTCTGTAACAAGCTGCTGTGCAGGCCCTCGTTCCTCCCGTTGCTCTGAGACAGCCAACGTTCTTTGACTTTCAGGTTACACTGCAAGACCTAGTTATTTACACAGGCTTTTCCCCACCTGGATGATATTATAAATTGTGGTTACTTCTATGTATGTTTTCCTTTTCAATAGAAATGTTATCAGTGTCCTATAGCTACTCAGAGTTTTTCTATCCTTTATCCCCTTGACTTTATGTGGTCAATCAATAGTCTTAAAACTACAATTGAAACATACCTTTGATTTGGCTGTATGTATATACATTGTTTAGATTTTATTAAGTGAACCTATAACTTTAAAATGGGCAACTCTGCAGTTTTCACATCTGGTTTCTGATGGACTTGGAAAAGAATGTTTAGGAAAAAATTAGTTATTAATCTATCCATTTATTTTTATAATTTAGACTATCAAACTGGGAGGGGGGAAATTACATGTAACTCAACTCTTAAGTTTAACCCTTTTGTTGCTAGTCCTCCACTGCACCTACTGTGGTGCCATCTTTCCATTAAAATCAGTGAAATAATGGAATACCTAATGTGTTCAATAGAACAACAGGTGCACTTCACCTAGAAATACCTGGAACATGTGGATGCAGTAAAAATAGTGCCCTACTTTTAAATAATTGCAGCTAGTTTCAAGAAGAAATATGGGTTTAAAAAAAAGAGTAAATGAAGGAATTTATTTTAACTGGTAATACTATAGTACAATAAAGAAGTGTAAAATATTATGTCAATCTGTTAAAGATACAAATACCTGTGTATTAAAAAAATAAAAAGATGTACCACTACTGTTTTGCTACATTAAACTGCATTTGATGTTAGTGATGTCATGGTGCTGCGAACTGCATTGGACAGAGGGGCTCACAGATGACATCATTGGAATGCCTTATGGTATAGGGGTCCAACAATACAGAAAAGCTTCCAGGACTTGGGTCTTAATCCATACAACCAAAAAAATCCATACAGTCAAGCGTAAGTGTAGAGTAGCAGAGACTAAAAACTCCACTGGAGCAGCAATGAAGCTGTAGTGGGGGTAAAGCAGCACTGCTATTAAACTCACCCTCTTCAGTTATGCTCCTACCTAGAGACATTTTTGGAAAAATCTTATTGGGTGTTAATAGCACTTGTGTTCCTAACTCACTTAAATGCTTTTGAAAATGCTTCCCTGATACATAAACTAAATATTTAATTACTATTATTGTATCCCAATAATGTGTACAGGGCCCATCCAAAAACCAGGCCTCTTGTGCTAGACTGTGTACAAACACACAGTGAGAGACCGTCCTTGCCCTGAAAAGCTTCCTATTCAAATTCTAGACTTTCCCAGGGCATGTTCACTTGCTGAAAAGTTTTGTAATGTGCTCACTATCGTGTGTGTGTGTGTGTGTGTGTGAGAGAGAGAGAGAGAGAGAGAGGAGTTCTGAAAGAAAACTATATAGCCCCAAACTGGGAGTTGTCTATTTTTCTTCTACTTCAGGCAGTAATACATATAGCGATTTTATAAACATGGAGTCTAGTATAAATTGGGGAATGTATTTTGTTGAAATTCTCTTGGTATTAAGCAGTGGTCCCTTTTTTGTCTGTTTTTAATGTGGTGCTATCATTTATAAGTCTGCATGGGCGCCATCTGGTGGCCAATCTGAAGTCCCTGGCTGTGTATTTTCTCCTCTTGATTAAAATCTTGGGCTGTCCTTTCAGCCAGGATTGGCCTTAGTGTTTTTTGTGAACTTGTGACACAGTTTTTCACCCAGTCATCCCCCCCAATAACCAATTCCTCTTCACTATCCTCTGTGCCACTATGCGCAGGGCTGCCCGAAGGATATTTGGTGATAGCATGCAAGATGAGTTTCGACACCCCCAATTTATTTGCCATTTAATATAAAAATACAAGAGGAATTCTTCATATCAGCACCAGCCTTCTGCTGCAGGAGAGGGGGAGTCTAGCTGCTCCATGTGTAACTCATTGCCAACATTTACAACAGTTTTACATTTGTCCAGTCTTGAAAAATCCACTCACCTGGGATGAACAGAGATCTTTCCAAGGCAAGGGCCATCATGCTCTTTCGTACAACTTAAGTTTCTGTGTGTGTGTGTGTGTGTGTGTGTAATAAAAATCCATCCCCATGATGTGTTTGTAAAGAAAACCTTACAGATGTGGACTCAGTGTAAACTATGGTGTTACCATGTTTCAGGTTCTCCATGTATATAAATCTCCCCACTGTATTTTCCACGGTATGCATCCGATGAAGTGAGCTGTAGCTCACGAAAGCTTATGCTCAAATAAATGTGTTAGTCTCTAAGGTGCCACCAGTACTCCTTTTCTTTTTGTAAACTGATGCGGTTTTAAGTCTGCAGCCAATCAGCTCCCGTGCTGCTGCTGCTCCCACGTTGCAGCAGAATGAAATACTGACTTGTCTTCTCTGTGCCACTATTCAGAACCCTGCAGGAAAGAGTCAATCTGACAGGCATCAGATCATTTGAAATTCTGCTGCTTGGGGAAGCAGCCAGAAGGTTGGGGATTAAAGTAATAAAGAAGCACCGCTACTCCAACCACTCTCTGTAGCTAAGATGCTTTGGGGTGGAAGTGGCAGAACAGACAATGCTCTGTTACAGTTAATTACACCATGCAACCAGCACTGTTGCTTTACTCCTGTGAATGGTATCATTTAGGCGTGCAGGTTTCTTTGGCTGTGTTTAGTAGGCTTCATTTTCTGCCTAGTAGGGGGTTAGTAAATTTTTTTAATCCCTGGAAATAAGACAAGGGAATGGCAATTGCTAGGCCTTTGTGCATTGGAGGATTTTATGTATGTTTTAGCATGTTATGTACCTTAATCACGGTACTTCTGTGAGGTTGGTAAATATCTCCATCTTATAAATGGTGAAACCAAGGAAGTATGTGACTTGGCTGAAGCCATAGAAACAGTCAATGTGTATCCATAATTACAGTGTTGAGTTTCTTGCTTTTAACTTAAACCTTGTGCACACTGGCCTTTTTATTAATGTAGATGTACCAGTGCAAATCCCTCGTGTAGAGATGTTGTACTCCCCAGTGTAAACCAAGACTTGGAAACTGGGGTAAGCTGCACCACCACAACTCACGCTTTACACTGGTGCAGCATGACTACAGGAGGATAAAACCCCTAGGGGAGAGAAGGCCTTAGTCTAATAGATCAAGCTCCCTCTCAGGCTATTCAGCTGCCTATTGTGGCCAGAGGAGGACACACTGGTGCTCAGCAGACAAAACTGGTTCAGCTGTGTAAAGTCAGCTGGGTGGAAGTCAGCACTAGTTTTACAGCGACAGCACTAACCCCCACAACTGGAAATTGGTGTAGGGTTCTTCAAATAGATCTGTGTGAAATGGAGATTGTCTTGAGATTTCCAGGATCACAAATCACTGGCGATCCCTCGCTGCAGCGCCTGAACACCAGCACTCTCTGTGGCTGAATCCAGAATGCCAAAGTCAAACCTCAGAGAAGTGTTCTAATTAACAAAACTGTTTTCTGTTTTATTCTACTAGAATAGAGTAAAATAAATCCTTACTATTTTTCTAAGCAAACAGAAAACCTATTTTATAATGTATATTTTACAAGTGCAAAAGAACTTATGGCCTTGTCTTCACTAAGAGGGCTTTGCCAGTGTAGCTATACTGGTATGACCATGGTTACAGTGGTATAATTGCATCCACATTAGGGCTCATAGCTTTGTCAGTAAAAAAAATCAGAGCCCTAAGCAACATAGTGATACCAGTTTAACTTAAGTGTATACCAGGCCAAACTCCTAATTTAAGGGCCTGACTTGCATGGTGCTGATGCAGTGACCTGACCAGGCTACGCTATGCTAACTGTAAGGAGAGGTTGAGGCAAACAAAGACAAAGGGATGAACTTTAAAATTTTAGAACTCTATGAGGGAAAACCCAAACATTGTATCAGAAGGATAAGCAATAAAGAACATTTCCCAAGACTATTTACAATAATACCACCCTATTAACCTTTGTGAACTTCAACTTGCTACTCCTTACTCTGTGCAATTTAATACCAAACACATGATCATCAAGAACAAAAGACATTACCCAACAATATACTTTGTCACTTCAGAGAAGAATCAACTTTTCCTCTCCTTGGCTATAAGTCCAGCTCCACTCTTGTGGTGCTGTTCATTGCTTTCCTTCACCTTGAAGTGCTCCTTAGGCTGTCTATACTAGAGAGCTTACAGTGGTGTAGCTATACCGATGCAGCTACACTGCTGTAAGGTCTCTCTCGTAGCCGCTCAATGCCAGCAGGAGAGCTCTCTCCCGTCGGCTGTAATTAAACCACCCCAATGAGCAGTGGTAGCTATGTCAGCAGGAGAAGTTCTCCCAACGACTTAGCACTGTGCACACTACCACTTATGCCAGAGTATCTTGTGTTGCTCAGGGGGGTGGAATATTCACACCCCGAGCGTCATAAGTTTTGCTGACATAAGTGCTCGCGTAGACATGGCTTCATATTTGATGTTCCTGTGGCTGTACCTCTTTGTACCGATTTTATGCACAAATGGTTTTTTTTCACCTAGTGGGCCCTCATTTGTCCATTAGACACTTTTGAAGTGTATTTCTCCAATAGATGTTCCCACAGTCATTCTCTCTGTTCATATACTTTAGATCAGGGGTCGGCAACCTATGGCACGCGTGCCAAAGACGGCACGCGAGCCCATTTTTAATGGCACTCTGCTGCCCGCCGGGGCAGCAGCAGCGTGTCATTAAAAATCCTGCCCGGCCTGGCCTGCTCTTCTCCACCCCCTGCCCCCTCCTGCAGGAGCAGAAGCTTGGTCCTGCCGGCTCCCCTGCCTCTTCCCACAGTGTGCTGGGTTCCTGCCCCTCCTCCTCCTCGCCGTCCCTCCCTGCTGGCCAATCAGCTGATGGCCCTTGCAAGGAGGTGGGGGAGGAGCGGGGTCAGCGTGCTCACTGCTCCCGGCGGAGGCAGAAAAGAAGCAGGAGCAGGGCCTTGGAGAAGGGGGGGTGGAAACAGGGCATACCCCCTCCAGCCCCCTGCCGTAAGCACCCCATGACTCCAGCCCACACCCCCAGCCCTCTGCCCGACCCCCCCCACACACACCCTGAGCCCTGCACACCCCCCAGACCCCTGCCCGTAGCCCTGTACCCCTCTCACACACACCCAGCCCTCTGCTTGACTCCCCCACCCCCCACGACCCAAGCCCTGACTCTGGCACCCCCACACATATCCAGCCCCCCCATGTCCTGATACCTGCACCCCCTTCACAGGCCCCCAGCCCTGTGCCCTGACTCTTGCAGCTGCCCCACACTCCATGCACTCCCCACATCCCCACCCCCACCCTGAGCACCAAACGGGAGTTCCTGCACACACACCCCCCCTGCCCACCAAATGGGAGCTGCCCAGGTAAGCGCTCCACACCCAAACCTCCTGCCCCAACCCTGACCCCCTCCCTCATTCTAGCTCCTGGCCAGATCCTACACCCCAACCCCCAGCCTGCTCCTTCACCCCCAGCCCTGTGCTCAGTGCACTCCCACTCTCAACTCAGAGCGGAGAGAGAGAAAGAGAATGGGCCAGAACCAGGGAGAGGGTAGGTACCCACTGTATGTGGGCAGGGCCGGGACCCCAGATTGGCAGCGGGCTGAGCGGGTCCAGCAGCCGGGATCCAGGCTGGCAGGAGCCGGCGGATAGAACCTCTGAGCGGCAGCGGGCTGAGCCGCTCAACCCACTGCCGGTCTGGGGTCCTGGCCGCCGGCCCTGCACAGCCCGCTGCTGGCCTAGGTGAACAGAACCCAAGACCAGCAGCGGGCTGAGCGGGCCAGCGGCATAAGATCAACATTTTAATTTAATTTTAAGTGAAGCGTCTTAAACATTTTGAAAACCTTGTTTATTTTACAATACAATAGTTTAGTTATATAATATATAGACTTTTATAGGGAAAGAGATCTTCTAAAAAAAATTAATGTATTACTGACACGTGAAACCTTAAATTAAAGTGAATAAATGAAGACTCGGCACACCACTTCTGAAAGGTTGCCAACTCCTGCTTCAGATTCTTTGTAGGTGGACTTCCTGTTTACTGTGTTTAGGCTCTTTTTTCATCTAACACAACATTTTGATCAAGTTCCTTTTTTGCCAGTTATATTTCTTTCCAGTTTTTCCCCCTTGATTCATTCTTTCTCTTTCTCTCTCTGTGATATATCTGTAGACTTTATTTCTCTCTGTGATGGGCTGGATCACAGAAACCCCCTTGGGAACTGCCAGCTGATGTGCCAAGACTACTTCTGCCCCTGCTTTTCCTGTCCTTCCAGCTTGGGACTTAAGTGTCCTGCCTGGTTTGAGCCCGATCTGCTAGCCTGCTGCAAACCCTGACCCAGGTCTGAATCACATCCCCTAACAGCTGTAGGCTTAAACTGAAAGCAGTTTAGGAAGTGTTCCTGTCTTTAACACTCAGATGCCCAACTCCCAGTGGGGTCCAAACCCCAAATAAATCAGTTTTACCCTGTATAAAACTTATACAGGGTAAACTCATAAATTGTTCACCCTCTATAACACTGATAGAGAGAGATGCACAGCTGTTTGCCCACCCAGGTATTAATACATACTCTGGGTTAATTAATAAGTAAAAAGTGATTTTATTAAATACAGAAAGTAGGATTTAAGTGGTTCCAAGTAGTAACAGAGAGAACAAAGTGAATTACTGAGCAAAATAAAATAAAACATGTAAGTCTAGTACAGTAATAAAACTGAATACAGATAAAATCTCACCCTTAGAGGAATTCTAATAGGCTTCTTTTTACAGACTAGTTTCCTAGTCTGGGTCCAACAATCACTCGCATCCCCTGTAGTTACTGTCCTTTGTTCCAGTTTCTTTCAGGTATCCTTGGGGGTGGAGAGGCTATCTCTTTAGCCAGCTGAAGACAAAATGGAGGGGTCCCCCACAGGCTTAAATAGACTTTCTCTTGTGGGTGGAGACCCCCTCCTCTCTCCTATGCAAAGTCCAGCTCCAAGATGGAATTTTGGAGTCACCTGGGCAAGTCACATGACCATGCATGACTCAGTTTTTACAGGCAGCAGCCATTGCTTACCTGCTACCTTGAATGTCCTCATGTAGATTTCTTATGTGGATTGGAGTCTTCCAAGACCCATTCTCCCTTAAGTGCTTCTTGATTGGGCACTTAATTTGTACATTCCTTTCTTTCAAGAAGCTGACCAAATGCTTTACAAAGGCTACTTAAAAATCAAGCCAGTACACAGCCAATGTTCATAACTTTGAACACAAATATGATACATGCATACAAATAGGATTAATAGATTCAGTAGGTCACAACCTTTACAGAGATATGTTACATGGCATATGTACCATAAAACACATTCCAGTTATGTCATATATACATTCATAAGCATATTTCCATAAAGCCTTATGGGGGGCACCGTCACACTCTCTACTTCCCTTCTCTAAAGGCCTCTGCTCACATACCCAGTTCTATTTTTTCTGCTTTTCTTGACCTGAAATCTTTCCTGTTTTCCTTCTTCCCTCCTCTTCACTTCCCAGTCTCTTGCTTTTATCTCCCATTCTTTTGTTTTATCATCTCACCTCCTACCCCAGCTGTGGTTCATCCTCTCGTTCAGCATCATGATTCTTCTCCTTCCCTCTGTCTTCTCTAACAGCCTTTTCCAGCTGTCCCCTTTTGGGTGGACTCCAGGCCCCCTCCCCAGCTCAAGCTGCCCCCTTACTGGTGTATACACTGAAAGTGCTACAGTGGCGCTGCTGTACCTTCTTAAATGTAGACCAGTCCCACGTGACTGCAAGTACTCAAGTTGGAATAGGGCTAAATAATTGAAATAGCCAAGTTAAATGAGATATTTTGGCTCAGATATTCAAAATGTGTGTCTGTTGTGTGGCTAAAAACTGGCACTTAGGCTGCATATCTATTTTCCAACTTCTGTGTGCAATGGTTTAAAATTACAGAAAGAGTGCAAATCTCACCTCCCTTCTGTCTGTCTGTCTGTCTCACCCACACCAACCTTCACATACCTAAGTTGGCTCTTTGCAGAAGTGGGCAGAGGACTGCAGAGCTATGATTCTATTCAGGCAAATAAAATCTTCAAGAAAATCTGTGTGAATTGCCATTCTAATTGGGCAATTCTAGATGACTGAAATTCATGATTAATAAAATTAAATTGCTTAAAATTCATAAAATACATCTGGAATGACCTTATTCAATGCTACTAGTGATTAATCACCTCTAGAGGGTTTGGATTCATTGAGTGAATAGCCTTACAAAGAATTAAAGATCCCTTGAGCATAAACTGTCCTGTAGGTATATAGCTGTTAGTTCTTTTTACATCTTCTAGACCATCATGCATAAATGTGTATGATACAAAGGCCATTTGGGGTCTCCATCAGAAACTTAGAGGTCAAATTCACAGGACTGAATTTTTACCCAGACTGGGAAAAAAAATTACATCATACATATTGCAAATAATCTTTCAGGCAGGGGGCTTATTGAACAGAACATGAACTTAGACATAGTATTTCAAGGTGAAATAATCATCATATGAGGTGTCGCTTTGATTTAGAGCTTCAGTAGTATACCCTGCATGAAATTCATTTGACATGATAGTATTCTATCAGTTTTAGAAGCTACAGAGCCAACTAATATATAGTTTTTGCTGCAAGTTTAGAGAGAGTTGGTTGAAAATAAATGGATTTTGTATTATTGTGTCTGCTATTCTATCAAGGGCCACATTATCAGCCAGAGTTCTATCCAGTTTACAGTTATTCATGCACACTTTTGGGTGTACATTTGTGTGTTCATTGCAGGTGTATAGACACGTACCCCCATTAAAATTTCTAACAGTGGTGTGCACATCTGTACCTACTACTCCATTAGGTTACATTTTATAAGTGCAAATTCAGACACTAATTCTGATGTTTGCAGCTATTTGCATTTGTAAAGTCCACCTGTACAATTTTGTGCTAGCTGTCAAAAAATTGATTGTATCTCATGTTAAAGGAGACCAATGTAAATTAATTAGTGGTTTAATTAGAATTGCAAATAAATTATTTATTTGGGCTTTATTACACAAGGTTAAAACAAAAATGAACTTCTAGCTGTCGCCATAGGAACCATATCATACGAATCTTTGAAATGTAGGACTGGAAGGGACCTTGATATATCATTTAGTCCAGTCCCCTGCCCTAGGGCAGGACTAGGTATTATCTAGACCAGTGGTTCCCAAACTTGTTCCGTTGCTTGTGCAGGGAAAGCCCCTGGCGGGCCGGGCCAGTTTGTTTACCTGCTGCGTCCGCAGGTTCGGCCGATCGCGGCTCCCAGTGGCCGAGGTTCGCTGCTCCAGGCCAATGGGAGCTGCTGGAAGCGCCGCGGGCCAAGGGACGTACTGGCCGCTGCTTCCAGCAGCTCCCATTGGCCCGGAGCAGCGAACCGCGGCCACTGGGAGCCGCGATCGGCTGAACCTGCGGACGCAGCAGGTAAACAAACTGACCCAGCCCGGCAGGGGCTTTCCCTGCACAAGTAGTGGAACAGGTTTGGGAACCACTGATCTAGACCACTGGTTCTCAACCCAGAGGGCCATGAACAGGTTTCAGGGAGTCTGCCAGTGATGGGTCTTCAGGCCTGGGCAGCAAGGTTCAGCTCAGCAGGCCACCCAGCCTGTCTGGGCTAGCCAGGAGGTGCAACCAAAAATTGCAGCATCACTGCAGAAGAGAGATTTCCCCCTGCCATCAGAAGGGGTTGCCTCACAGCCATTGGCTCCATGAGCAGGCGGGAGCTAGCCAAGGAGAGACATCACTGCTCTGCCCTGCTAATCAGCACTTCAAGGAGCAGAGCCAAATGGAAAGCAGAAATCTGGGGAAGGGACGGGGGACCTGACCCTGTGTGTCCGTCCCCCCCAGACGTTGCCTCTGGTTGGGCGGTCCACAGGTTGGTTATTTAAGTTTAGAGGTCCCTGGGTTAAAAAAAAAGGGTTGAGAAGCACTGATCTAGACAATCACTGACAGGTGTTTGTCTAACCTTTTCTTAAGAATCTCTAATGACAGAGGCTCCCTTGGTAATTTGTTCCAATGCTTAACTACCCTTACAGTTTTTCCGAATGTTTAACCTAAATCTCCCTTGCTGCAATTTAAGCCCTTTGCTTCTTGTCCTGTCCTCAGTGCTTGAAAACAATTTATCACCCTCCTCTTTATAACAACCTTTAACTTACTTGAAGACTGTTATGTCCTCCTCGGTCTTCTCTTCTCAAGACTAAACAACCCCATTTTTTTCAATCCTTCCGAGGTCGTGTTTTCTAGATCCAAAAAATTTTTGTTGCTCTCCTATGGACTTTCTGCAATTTGTCCATACCTTTCCCAAAGTGTGGTGCCCAGAACTGGATATCGTACACTCCAGTTGAGATCTTATCAGCGCTGAGTAGAGCGGAAGAATTACTTCTTGTATCTCATTTGCAACATTCCGGTTAAAACATCCAAGAATTTTATATATATAATATATTTGGCAACAGTATTACATTGTTGACTCATATTTAACGTGACCAGATGTCCTGATTTTATAGGAACAATCCCAATATTTGGGGCTTTGTTTTATATAGGTGCCTATTTACGCACACAAACCCCTCTGTCCTGATTTTGAACACTTGCTATCAGGTCACCCTCATACTTAGTTTGTGATCATTATAACCCCTACATCTTTTTCTGCAGTACTCTTTAGGCAGTCATTTCCCATTTTGCATTTATGCAATTGATTATTTCTTCCCAAGTGTGATCATTTCCATTTGTTGTTACTGAATTTCTTTCTATTTGTTTCAGACCATTTCTTCAGTTTGTCTAGATCATTTTGAATTCTAATCCTGTCCTCCAAAGTTCTTGCAACCTCTTCCAGCTTGGTATCACCTACAACCTTTATAAGTGTACTCTCTCTGCCATTATTCAAGTCAATTATGAAGGTATTGAATCGAGTTGGACCCAGGACCCCACTTGATATAACCTTCCAGGTTGAGTGTGAACCATTGATAACTACAGAGTATGGTTTTCCAACCAGTTGCACATGCACCTTATAGTAGGTTCATCTAGGCTATATTTTCCTAGTTTGTTTGAGAGGGTCATGTGACACGGTATCAAAAGCCTTACTGAAGTCAAGATAGAACATCATCTGCTTCCTCCCCTCCCCCCATCCACAAGTCTTGTTGCCCCGTCAAAGAAGGATAGTATGTTGGTTTGAAATCATTTGTTCTTGACAAATCCATGCTGACTGTTACTTATCACCTGATTATCTTCTAGATGCCTACAAATTGATTGATTTATTTACTCCATTATCTTTCTGGGTACTGAAGTTAAGATGACTGGTCTATAAATTCCCTGGGTTGTCCTTATTTCCCTTTTTATGGATTGGTCCTATATTTTCCCTTTTCCAGTTCTCCGGGATCTCTCCTATCCTCCATGAATTCTCAAAGATCTCATCAGCCTATTCATTAAGTATTCTAGAATGCTGACCTGAAGACATCTAGCTTTTCTAAGTAACTCTTAACTTATTCTTTCCCTATTTTAGACTCAGCTCCTTCCCCATTTACACTGATCATTATTTTAGTTGTCCAATCACTACTAACCTTTCTGGTGAAAACTGAAACAAAAATGACATTTAATAGATCAGCCAATACTGTGTATTCTGTTGGCTTTCCCTCCTCATTGAATAACGGGTCTACTCTGTCCTTGGTCTTTCTGTTGCTTCTAATGTATTTGTAAAATGTTTTCTTGTTACACTTTGTCCCTAGCTAGTATAAGCTTGTTGTGTGTCTTGGCCTTTCTAACTTTATCCCTACGTGCTTGTGTGGTGGGGAGTTTTACACTTTGTAATGTATATAATTTGACTTAGTTTCCTCTTTTTGTGTGACTCTTTTTGAGTTTCAGGTCATTGAAGATCTCCTGGTTAAGCCAGGTGGTCTCTTACCATACTTCATATATCTCCTATGCATTGGGATGGTTTGCTCTTGTGCCCTTAATCTTTTTTAAAAACTGCCAATTCTCCTGAACTCTTTTCCCTTAGACTTGCTTTCCATGGGATCTTACCTACCAGTTTTCCAAGTTTGCTAAAGTCTGCCTTCTTGAAGTCCATTGTGGTTATTTTGCTCTTTTCCCTTCTACCATTCCTTAGAATTGTGAATTATATTATTTCCTGATCACTTTCACCTCAGCTGCCTTCCACCTTCACATTTTCAACCAGGTCCTCCCTATTGAGAATCGAATCTAGAACAGCTTCTCCAATATAATGGATATATGTCTACTAACTCAATACCCCTCCATTCATAGCATCTGCAGAAGTAATCATGCTCATGTGAGAAGTATGTATTATTATTAATCTTATGTATTATGGTAATGCCTAGGAACCAGCCAAGAATAGGGTGCCATTGTTCTAGGTACTGTACAAGCACAGGGGAGCACAGTTCCTACCCCAAAGAACTCACACTCTAAATAGACCAGACAGACAGATAAAGGGTAGGGGAAAGAGGTATAACACACAGCAGAGTGAATATTGCAGTGGTAGCAATCATATTAGTTCCACTATTTTTTTGGGGGAGGGAGCAGTGCACTTAGACAGGGTTAAACTGAATGTAAAGACAAGGGAAGGGAGTGTTGTAGGGAAGTGGGGGAAGAGGGATAGGGCGTGGAAGAACAGTGAGAAGAGGAAAGAGAAGCGTATGGGAGGTACATGTGAAATGAATGTTGAAGAGCCTGTGAGGACGGGGTGGGAGGGGTTTGATGCAAACTGTCAATCAGCAGAGGAGAAGACATCCCCCTGTATGTTGAGGAGTTATGGGGTGCATTGTGCTTCTAGGGCTGTGCCATTTAGGTGCAATTGAGCCTTATGAATTAAATCTCATGACACTCTTCTAAGTAGGTAGCATTATATTAATTTTATAGATAGGGAACCTGAGACACACCTGTCAAGTGATTTGAGCAAGGCCATACACAAAGCCTATGGCAGGTCTCCTGACTCTGACCCCTGAGCCTGAAACTCAAGACACTGCTTCCTCTTTACAATATTCCTGTGTTGGCCTTATACCAGATCCATGCTATGCCTCAGCTTTTAAACAGTCCCTTGTAGGTACACTTCAGCAAGTATTTGCAGTGACACCAGGCAGCCTTTTCAATAGTAGGCTTAGTCAATTGGAATACAGCATGAGGAAATCATTAGGTTTGCATAGAAAATCACAGGTCAAGGCACAGTCCATACTGGTTAACACAGGGCTCCATCCAGCCAACCGGCTGTAGAATCCATCTTGGATCTGTCTCTTTTTCTGTCAGTCCCAGATGAGAGCTGTTCTCTCTCTGTGGGCCCAGTTCTTAGCTTTGCCTGCTGTCACCTCTCAGTCCATTGTCTACCTTCTCCAAAGCCAGGCTGAGTTCCTGGTTCCTTCTGTTGGAGTTCCCCATTGTTACGTGTCAGTTGTTAAGTCATTGGGGGTTCACATTGTCTTTCCAGATCCTTGATTGATATAAAGGCAGGTTCTAGGCAGGCTTTTATGACCCATTCATGTTACCCCAGACAGTTATGTTGCACAAACTCCTCATGTCTCCTGCTGTGCCCTAAGAGCAGCATTTTAACCCTTTTGCACTTACCAGGTAGCAATAGCAAGTTAAACAAGTCGCTGTCTTGCGTATCATTCATAAAAATATTACAGAAAATTCCCACTTCTATCACAACCCACCATTGTGCCCTCCTGTTCTGGAGGGAATACCTAGAATAGAATATTTTTTAATGTCTTTCACAATTAAAACCTTAATCTCTGAGCTAAGACTGTCAACAACATTAGCTCCTGTGGTGTGAACACTTGTGCACTGGGAACTGAAATGAGGCTATCAATTCTTTCACATAGCTCACTAACCAAGCACCAGAAGATAACTTTTGATTACTACCAACATGAGCTGCATTTGAAAATGCCAAAGGTTCTAGTATATCATCCATTGTTTGAGTCTCCCAGAAAGACCTATTGCTGCTTATTTAGATGTATCACCCTGACATTAATACACTGATTTGCTTCACATACATTTTTAAGTAGATCTGATTCTTTGCTGTGTCCAGATGCTTCTTTCTATTTTTAATGTAAAACTTTTTTGAAACTCCCAAGGGAAAGGCGAAAGAATACTAAGAATGTTTTTAATGAGTTTGTCTGTAAACCAGGGGATTAGTGTGATATAAGCTTCTGTTAGCTGCTCTTATAGAGTACCAGGATATGTCATTTGCTTCTTATGGATTCATTTTCTCAGTATAACTGACATTATGTGCTGATATTTCCTTCATGCATAGAACTTTTTGGCATGCTAGTCCCTTTTATCCTCTCATGCATAAGCCTCTCATGGTTTTTGGGAGGATTTGAATGAAGTTTCGTGGTACATTACAACTCAGGAGCCACCTCATAAACTTGCTTTTTTCATGTTCGTGCGGATGCCTTTCTAATTTTTTTGTCGTAAATCTGACTCTTTTTGGTGACTGTAACCTACTCTGCTTCTATTTGTCATGTGAATTCATATTATCTCTTAACACTGAGAGGAACATGATGATACAATAACAATTTATCAGCATGTAATTTATTGTTTCTACTGTGCCAAAGCAGTCACTGTGTTGTTTCCATATTTCTGATGTCAAGGGGTGAACTTCAAAAGTAGTCAGAGTTCCTTTCAAGATATTCACAATTGTGAAGCCAAAGTCTTCCCTTAGAAATGTGTTTGCAGCTCTCACTGAAATAAGTGGGAGTCCCACACATGAATACCAGGTTATGTTTTGTCTCCCAAGGGTTCAAAGACCTTCTCTTGGCATGCCAAGGATTTCCCCTTTTTTCTTCCCTCTATCTACACTCCTCCTTCACTTCCTCAGCCCACAGTGCCCTATGACAAAAGAGCTGGATAGGCCCTTCTCCTTAATCTGACCTTGCAACTCTTTACACCTACCTTTGGGAATCCTAGAGAATGACAGTGGGGTTTCTTACCTCACAGTGATTAAGCACCCTGCAGTTCCAGGATCCAAATTGCATTGGACTGTCATTAGATACCAGGTGTTCCTGTATCATACTTCCCTATTATATAGACTTAAACTAGTGTATAGGACTCGCATGTAGTCTTACATTAGTTCAATTTGGGAGTAATTCCATTGCAGTTAAGCACTAGTATAACTCCACTGATGTTTTGTAATTCCCCCCCTTGCTTATCTGTATACAGATTACTTAGATTTTGATTAATTTATTGTGGGTTAGAGTAACAATAGTGATCAACATGTACCAATTTGAGTTGGAAGGGGTGGGGAGCATAAAAGCCTTTTCTTAATCTTTCATTCTCTGAATTTGCAAACCATTCTCTACACTTCTCAGTGATACCTGGTATGGCTACAGCACTCTTCATCATAATTGCCTTCTACAGTCATTGAGATACTATATCTTCATAAAATTTGTAGCACAAGATCCAAAGTAGAAAAATAAATTTGTCACTTCTCTTACACAACTACAAAGCAATGACTAATTGCAATGGTTTCCAACATTTGTTATCTAGAGCTGCTGAAGATAAGTTCGTAGCCAAACAGATCTTGGATCAAAACAGTAAGTGATTTGAAGTGAGTGAGTTGCACTGTAGTCATTGGTACACTGGTACACATGTAAGAGTTTGTGTGTGAAGATTCCTTTGCAGGATTGGGACGAAGTCAGTTAAAGTGAGATGAATTGCATAGGGTCACACTGTGCCAGGCCATTACACTGGTGTGTACAGGAAAGGGGAGCATTCTGCACTTCCTAAAGGATGTAGCAATAGGTGTGTTCCCCCTAAGCGCTGGAGGAAGGCATTATGAGGCAAAATTCCTCGTGGTACCCTCTTTGGTTCAGGGCTGTTCTGCACTTCCCCTAATGCAGGACTGTGCTTTAAAGGCAAAATTAAGCCCACAGGAGTCAATTTAATAATTATACAAGTCTACTTTCCTTGGATAAAAGCCATAAACTGGAACAGGAATGTTCTATTTATATTTGTTTGTAGCTTGCTGCATGCTAACAAGTCTAAAGATTAATAAGGTGTATATAAAATATTTTTGGCAAACCCATATAAAGTAGATACAGAAAGGAACAGCAACAAACAAAACACAGGAGTTTAGAAGACTGACAGTGGCTAATAGTGGTTGTCCCTTTTGCATACTCCCCACCTTTGCTTGAATGCCTTTCTTTCTAGGTAGAGAAATATAGTTCCCTTGGGCGTCTTTGTAGATATCATCTAGGGTTTGCCAAGGGAGAAATGGATATACGAGTGATTACCATGAAAGCCATTTTACTGTAATGCTCCCCTGCCCTCGTTCTATGTCTGACAGTGGAGACACCTGGTCTGAATGCTCATATGCACAGAACGAATACTTGGTACACCTGATGGTTGGGTTGCTTTGTGCCTTCCCATCTTCCTCCAATCCTGGGCCATAATTTAGAGTAATCTCAACACTGCTCTAAATTGCACTATCTTAAAACTACACCTCAACATTGCTAACATGGGAATGATCCCCAGAGTGCAGCATGTTCCAGCCAGGTTTCATTTTGCAAAGAGATGCTGAAAGTACTGCAAGTTGAACAAATGGAACTTTATTAAACCCTTTGGACTGCTCTGTCCAGGTGGCTGAGTTGTTTCCAGCCCAATTCTCTGGAGTGCTGTCAGTAATAATTTCTCCATGGAACATGGGCTCTCTGACTCCAGTTCCACTGATCATGATACATCTTCCCTATTTTACAAACATTTTAATATAAATATTAAAAACAAATAATTGACATCCAGACCCCCACCCTATATTACTTTGATCAGAGTTGCTAGCGCACAGCTGAGTTGACGTCACTTCTTTACCACAGACTCGGCTGGTTGTGTAGTCTTTGAGAGCAGGCAACCAGACCAGGAGTGATCTACCTCTCTTTCCAAGTCTAGCAAACTATCTCTCTGTGGAGTATCCTTCCCCCCTGTCGGGTTGGCTTCTGGATGCACTGTCTCTCTATCTCTCCCTCCTTCCCTCCCTCCCTTCCCCCCCCCCACCCCATTCTGATCCTCTTGGTAGGTTCTCTGGGTGTTTGTCTGCTGGCTCATAAATGACTGTTGTTCCTTTGGATCCCTTATTCCCTCTTGCACAGTCACCTTGTAGGACCTAGGTGCCAATGTATCCGTCACAACTCCTTTAGTCCACTCCTTCTGGTGACTCTCTAAAGGCTGTATTCTCACAGGATTCTTGGCTGATCTGTCATACTCTAGTGCCTGTTTTCTCTGATTGTCAACTATCTCCTCTTAGTGTCTCCATCTTCAGCCTGCAACAGGTCTTTCATTGATAGCAGGGTTTTGGACTATTGTCCCATCAATGCCTGTGGCAGACTATTTTGGCAGTCTTGTGCCAGGGAGGAGGTGTGGTGGTCAGACTTGCATTTGCATGCAAATTCCCTGAATTCTTCTGAGAGAAATTGAAGTCCATTATAGGTGAATACAGCATGTGGAATCCGCTGTCTTGGAAAGTGGGCCTTTAATTTCCTAATCACTGACTCAGTTCTGTTATAAGGCAGGCATAGACATTCCAAAAATTTGAATAGTAGTCCACTGTAATCAAGTACAGTATTTTCTTTTTCCTTGTAGGTCAATAAGTCCACTTCCACCTTTCCCCATAGTTGTATGGGCTCCGTAGCCGTCTCTGGTGGTCAAAGGGTGTTGCAAAGGTTGTCGGTGTCTGGGCTTATGTGCCAAAACCTGTTCCTCATATCACAGACTATAAAGGTTCTGGCAAGATGCCATCAACTGTGGATAATGGATAGTGGCATCTTTCCCATGTCTAGTTCAGAGGCTTTGAGGTTATGCAGATGTGTAATTTACCTGATTGCTGCTTTGCCACCACCATGCTGCTTATCCAGGCTATACTGGCCTCTACAGATACCATGATATCCCTGTTCTGCTGACTTTCAAGCTCCTTGCATACTGTGTTAGGTAGTGGCACTGGAATTTTCCTTCATGGTAAGCACATAGGTTCCACAGTGGGGTCTATCTTCAGTCACAGCTTTCCTTTGAGGCACCTGTCTCCTTTGAAAACATCCCGTATGATGTTTCATTGTCCATGAGACTTCCTTTTTTGTTTCTTGCACTGCAGCTGTACAATTCTGAAATTCCATCCTGGTCAGATTTATGGCTTGTATCACTGTATTCCCAGGAGGGATCTGTGGTGCTTACTATCCACCACCACAAACCTCAGTTGGTATAGTCTGTAATCACATTCTTCTATAGGCTGTATTGTGCACTCATGTATTAGATTGTGCCTGCTCTTTAAGGTGGCTTATATGTCTTAATTTATCCCAAGGAATCACATTGCAGAAGGCCCTACTATCCAGCTGAAATTGCACAGGACATTTCCCTATCAACATGGTTGCATGGACAGTACAGTATACTTGTGATTATCCAAAACCCTATTCTCTGAACCTCCACATTCTGAGTCCTTTTCCCGTCCCCCATGTATCTCATGCTGGGGGACAAGGAAGGGCTTTGGATAAAGTGGAGGTTCAGATGATAGAGTAGAGACCCTTAGACACGACTGCGAGAAGGCTGAGCCCCCAGCTGTGGAAGAGGCCACCCTGCTTCTGAATGGCTCCTGTGGCAGTGTAGGGTGTCCTC
This sequence comes from Caretta caretta, assembly GCF_965140235.1. NCBI lineage: Eukaryota > Metazoa > Chordata > Testudines > Cheloniidae > Caretta > Caretta caretta. Next base: position 46,103,685 of record NC_134216.1, on the reverse strand, counting down.
TATAACCCTGTTGTCACAAGAGTGAGCAGGGCCATGACACCAGAGCTACAGAAGGCTCCCTGCAGCAGGGCCATTGGCACCTGATCCTTGCAGGTGCAAGGTGCAGAGAAGGCTCCAGTCCTTTCTGGGGCAGAGCAGAGTCCTGGCCAGGGGTCTCTGTTCTGCCATGTGTCGGCAGGGATAGGGTGTCACCGGCCCTATGGCAGTGCAGGGAGCTCTCTGCAGATCTGTTGTCTTAGGAGTGAGTGCGAATGGCAGAGAAGAAACCCCACTGGCCAGGGCTGTGAAGAGAAGGATGACGAGCTCCTGGCCATGGGGGAGGCTCCTCCACTGCTGAACTTCTCTTCCCTCTTGATTATCCACATAAAATGTGTGTCCCCCATGCTATTTGGTTAATCATGAATATACTGTATAGAGGAGGACTGGAGCTCAGGTTTCGTCCTAAAATATTACCCAAGGCGCTATTTAAAAAGGAATAACAAGTATTTACTGTATGCTGTCATATTAGAAACAAAATTTGACACAACTACTGTATATTACGTGCATTACAGTTGTTTATATTGTTACAATTTCCTTCTTTCTGCACACCATTTTCCCTTTTACTGAAGGGAAAAACATCAATGAAAAAGTGTAAACAAAATAGCTTGTTACAAATTGTGTTCAACTGGGAAACATTGTTTAAATATTTATTCCTGAAAAATGTTTCAGACTAAAGATGATCACAAACTGATAGTCTGTGTGTGTGTCTGAGCTTTATTTTTATTCCATGAGTCCGTTGCAGTCAGTGGTTGCAACTCTCTTGAAGGCAAAAGAGGTGCTTATACTAAGTAATTGCAGCCCTCTGTTTGTTCCCTGAAAATGCTGTATCTTCCATTTAGACATATTTGGAGTGAAAAGGCTTGATATTTCTTTGCCTTGAACTCCTAGCACAAAACAGAATATTACTTGGCACTAAACATACAACATCTGCCAAATTGATCACCTAGCAGAATCTCATTTCCTGAGTCATTTAAAAGGAAATTCTTTATCACCACAAGTGGAATAAAGGGATTTCCCAGATTAAAATTGTCTGTCATCAAAAAGATTTACTGCTCATTGATATAATATAACTTTGCACTAGAAGACATGACCACTGGCTTAAGAGGATGTCTCTGAAGATGAGCAATGATCCTATCTTCCAAAATAGTTGTTATTCTTTGTTGCATTATGCATAAACATACTGTACAGTAAAGCATACACTCATTCATCTACCTAGGCATTTTTATGACTCATCACTGTAGTGTTTGAGCCCCAAATATGGATTAAAAACCCTATACCTCAGCTACAGATCATAAAGGTGGAATTCTTGTGGTGAAAGGATGATGAAGATTCTGAGGCAGAAAGGTTGAATATATATTACAGCATTACAGTCAAGCCTCAAAGAGTTAACTTTGATTCTCTCCAACTCATGTATTATCACTAGATAGAGGCGTAGCAGGCCAAATTATACCCTCTGCTACATAGATATAGTCCTATTATTTTCATTATTGAACCTTCCCTGAGAACCTGTGCATCCTGGTTGCCTGCTGTGAGTTTGTATAGGTTGGTAGAGAGGATATAATCTCAGTGCAGTGTAGGTGAAGCCTGCAGATCTTCTGGTGCCATGATGATGCATGAGATAGAAAAACCCAGATGTGTGTGTGGCTGGCGATTAGGAAAATAATCTTATCAGTGTGACACTGTAATATAAGTACTTGCCATAGAATGCAGTGTAAATCCCAAGGGCTAGATTTATGGAGGGAAAGTTATTCAGTGTCCAAGCATGCAAAGAGCGAGCCATGATAGTACAACATTCATGCTTTATTCCTTCCTGCTCTGTCATCAGGCTTTCCTGAAAGTAGAGTTCTCGAAGTTCCACCTTGACATTATCCTATACCAAGGGTGGCCAACCTGAGCCTGAGAAGGAGCCAGAATTTACCAATGTACATTGCCAAAGAGCCACAGTAATATGTCAGCAGCCCCCCATCAGCTCCTCTCTCTCCAATTCCAGCACCTCCCACCCACCAGCAGCCCTGCCGATCAGCACCTCCCCCTCCCTCCCCACACCTCCCAATCAGCTGTTTCGTGGTGTGCAGGAGGCTCTGGGGGGGAGGGAGGAGAAGCGAGGGTACTGCAAGCTCAGGGGAGGGGGTGGGAAGAGGTGGAGTGGGGGCAGAGCCAGGGGTTGAGCAATGGGCACCCCCCAGCACATTGGAAAGTTGGCACCTGTAGCTCCAGCCCCGTAGTCGGTGCCTATACAAGGAGCCACATATTCACTTCTGAAGAGCCATAGGTTGGCCACCCCTGCCCTATACATAAGCTTGTTATCACACTATACCACCCCCTATTAGCAAGCTATCATAGCAAAGGGAATTTTTTTTCTGGGGAGGAGAGCGTGTTTTGCAACCTTCAACTGCAGAGTTTTTTGTACATTTTGGTGAATTTAGGTTATTTTCTTTCTTGCCTCTATTAGAGAAACCATAACAGCCAGCAATATTAATGCACTATTGCCAATGTTCAAAATAACACTTCTCATACCTACACAGATATTGGATATGTGCCTGATATCGGAGTGCAGTGCAATAACAGAGCATAAAAATCAATAAAATTCCCATACAGGCACAGACTGGGCTGGGGCGCAGTTGGGTATTTGCCTGGTGGATGCCTCATCTGTTGGACCACTAAGCTGCTCTACTCTTACATGACTGCGCTGGGCGCATGCCTTGCAAGCACCTTCAGACACCTTCTGCAAGAAAACCAGAACCTTCCCTCCTAGTGGCTGCTGCTTAAATTTTGGCAGGGATGGAACTCAGCTGAACAGGCTCTCTGGTCTACCAGCAACCTGCCCCCCTTCTCTACGAGATCACAGATCTACTTATTGTACACGCTTACCAGAGCTGAGACAATCTCAGAGTGGAAGCAGATGGGTTTATTTATTTATTGAGAGGAAAGTGTGGGGTAGCAGGGCAGATGGATTTTGAGGGGAGAGGAGATGGATTTTCATAGCAGTGTGTGAAGGAAGATGAATGTTTGCTGGGGAGGAGAGGTGCGCACCGGAGAGAGGAAAGCAGCAGAATTTGATAGAAATTATGTATGTGTAGATCTTATATTTTAAACAGCTTGATGATGTAAACTTTTGAGGGTTGCTTTAAAAACTTTACCTAGACTGGTGCTAAGCCTGCTGGTCCAGCAGGCTTAACACTGACTTAGAAAGTTGTGTGTGGCTTATTTTGTCATCTTCCATTTTTTCTCCCCTCCCTTCTTTGATTCATGTACTTTCATCTTACTGTTTTCTTCTGCTCTCCTTTCTTTCTCACTTTCTTCTCTGCTCTTTGCTTTCTTTGAAAAGTAGGGTCACATTTCCTCCTATTTTTTCCTCTATCCCACTGGTCTTATTCTTATGCTGTCTACCCTACTTCCTCTCACATTACATTGTATATTCCCCCTTAGAGCCCTTCTTCTGTTGTCTGTCCTCTTATCCCTTCTGTATTCCATTGTTTATCCTTTGTTCTCTCTCCTCTTGGCATAGCCACCTCTTTCTCGTTACTCTCGCTTATCAAGTCCTCCCCATCCCCACTCCATGGTCCCTTCTTTCCCTGACTCATTGGAGCTCACCTTCTCTCTAATTCCCTGCTCCCCTTGGGAAGATGTTGCTGCCAAGGATAAGACAAGTGGTGAGCTCCCTCTCTTCCTCTGACCTCTGTGTACTCCCCTTCTCTGTTTTCTGAGGATTGCTGCTGCCTCTACCATTGCTGAAGGGAAGAGTGGATACCTCTCATTCTGCCCACTGCGCAGTCATAGGCAGCTGCTGACTGGCAATCTCTTCCCCCTGGCTCCTGGAGGCCACAATAACAATTTGGAGGAGAACAGCTGGTGGCTGAGAAGACATTTGTGTCCACTGCTCAGTCACAGGTGGCTGCTGGCTGTCAGTCTCTTCCTCCTGGCTGTTGGAGGCACAATAATAACAATTTGGAGGAGAACAGCTGGTGGCTGGGAGGGCATTTGCTGTGAGTTTAGTGCTGGTGGTATATCCCCACAAGATTCTTCTCAGGTATGAAATGCTCATGGGTGCTCAAAAATCATGGGCCTAAAAAGGGGAGTTTGGAACCTTTCCTAATTAACGTTGTGTATTCCCACCACAAAGCTCTTAACCTGCAACCTGTTTTGAAGGCAGGCTCCAGCACAAAAAAGGTTAAAAATGAAAGGTGAGATTCGCAGTGAACTTCGCAAGCCCCAAAGGCTTGTTCTGTCCCCACCACACAGAGATTTGGAAGCTGAACTATCCTCTCTCACACTGACTGCTCCTGAGTGGTGTTGATGTATACTGCTGGGGGGTGGAGGGAGGGGGCAGTGTGGGGGCCGCTGTCATGCTGTCCTCTGCACTTACCTGCTGTGTAGTTAAAACAGTGGATGCTGAGTTCCAGTGCCATCAGTCTAGTAGCTTTCACACGTAAGGAAATATCAAAGCTTGCCAAACAGAGAGAGCGTAAGTGCATTCACTGAACAAATGTAACAAACGGCTGTTATGCCAATTTTCATTGCTGTCGTCCTTTCCATTGTGTGTTGCTGTAGTGCAAACTATTTATTTAAAAAGGTGTAAAATATATGAAGTGGTGTTACAAATAAACTGCAGGTGTATTGCGCCATTAAACAAACAACTCAAATCTTCACAGTAAATACAAGAGAAAATCATTAACAGGGTGGCAGACTGTAAAATCGTGAATAGGAACGCAGGTCCCCTATGCTGTCACCTGAGTCCCCCTTTGCTGTATCAGTGTTGCCAGCTACAACTATTCAAAAATCAGGAGCATGGGACTAGCTTAAAAATCATGAAAATTTTAAAAATAGGTATTCTTTTTATTTACCTGCTGGGGTTGGAGCATGGTAGGTTCACATTTTCCAGCTCTTCTCTGTGACCACACAGGCTCAAAACTTTAATTGAAGTGTTCTGTTGAGGATGGGGTTTGGATTTAGCCTGTCCAAAACGATCTGTGGGTTTGTGCTAGTATCGGGGTTAGCTGTGGGTTACAGCTGGCTAGTTTGATTTTTAAAAATAAAATGACCGGAAAAGGCCAGGACAATAGAGCAAGTAATTAAAATAAATAACTACACGCTCTCCCCCATCACTAATACGGAGAGCTGATGTGAAATAGTTCCACATACAGAGTTTTGTACATTTCCCCATAGCTGTCCTATAAGGGACAAGCTGATTTTAATAGAGGCATGCTGATTTACACCAGCTGAGGATCTGGCCCTTAAGACTATTGATTTTCTTGATGGATTTTTTAAAATAAAACAAGTTTATTTTTCTGAGAACCTTCCTTACTTGGTTGCTTTAAAAAAGAATGTTTCTGAAGCAAGAAAAAATGGGAGTGGTGTCTGCTCAGGCAAAAGTTCCATCCACAAACCCCAAATTGACCAGGAAATGTATAAACACTGTATGTGTGTGTGACTGCCACATCATTTCCAAAGGGACTTGGAGAAGCAGGACTAGTGGGCATTGACTGCCACGTCTTCTCTCCACCCCCATACATTAGGCAAGTCTAGTCCAAGAACAAATGTAAACACCAAAACAATATGTGGCTTGTACTCCGTTAAAACCAGGAGAGAGTCAGTCATGTTTTCAAAAAAAATATGAACTCTTCCCTGTTCAGATGGAACTGAGGAGGTATATCTATCAACAGGGCTCAGACTGATGGATAGCTGAGGGAACAATTCCTATAGTAAACTTTTAATAAAGCTTATTAAATGTAGGGCCATGTTCGGACCTCACTTGCTTTGGTGTAACTTGGTGTGTCAGCCCTGGTCAAACGTCCCCTTTTTGGACATCCACCAGGCTGCTGTGTCTGGACCCACGCACTGGGCCTGTGTGCTTTTTAAGCTCCCCTTCCTGACTGGATAGGCTCCGGCCACTGACTATAGTCTCACTGGCACATTTCTTTGGACAATCTCTCTGTCTTATACCCACAGACAAGTGGAGGCAAGAGCCTGCAGCCCCGCTGCTTTAGACCGTTCCAGGGCACTCCATTAACTTAAGCACACCCTTTACAAGTTCTGCACCTTGTGGACTTGCTGGGTCTACAGCTTAACCTTTCAGGGGACATGGAACAGTTGACACAAATAAAAACAGACTTTGCAGAAGGATTTCTGAAATAGTTGCTTTTTATTTTAGACAGCATAGAAGATATGCAGATCTAGGCAAATTAAGAAACACCTGTATGTGAATCCCTGTCTCTGTTTCCCCACCACTCATGGTAGTCTTTGGGATTTGAGTCAGTGTCCTTTGAGAGTTGTAAATCCCCTCCCCTGGACTTCATTCTCCCAGGTCAGACTTCTCTTTTGAAGCCTGGAGTCTCATTCTGTGACCCATGCTGTCATTGTTCTCCAGCTCTGGCTCATCTGGCAGTCAAAAAGTCCCTCTTCCCTCCAAAATCCTGTCCCTTTGTTCTTCTGAGTCCTTCTGTGTTTTTTAAAGGGCTGTCTCAACACCTCACTCTTTGTTGCCCTTCTGGGGAGATTTCAGAGCTCCTTTTGCCCCCTACCTGTTGCAAGTGGAGTAGAATTGGTTTTTCCTAACCTTCAGCTGTCCCATTTTTCTAAGGTGCTTCCATTTGAATGGAGGGTATTCAGGTTAATGACTCTCCTGTTCCTGGTCTGGGGGAGATGTGACACCAGCCCTGACGGCCAATGGCCAATTCCACGGGCACGTAAGCTTTCAATATATACCAATTTCATAAAAACAACCAGAATTCATAACTTGTACATAGAGAAGCTCCCCAGATTGTCACACTTGGATTGACCTCGCTTGGCTTCCGTGGTCTACTCTGAATTTATACCTGTGCAATGGAGCACAGGGAGAGGATTTAAGGGATTGGGGACCCCCCCCCCCCAGCGTCTTAATCTTTTCTTTATGTAATCTATACTTTCGTTACAGATTTTTGGCTTTCTATTTCTCTAAGATCTTTCTCTTCATCAAAGGTAATTATTATTGTACAGTCTATGCACAAGTAGTCCATCATGGATTTCAATATTCAGTAAGGATGCCAGCAGAAAACAGTCAATATTTTTCTTGCATGTTTGTTCAAGCTAATCTTATTCCTTTGCAGAAGTTGCCAAACATTCAAAAATAAGTAAATATTTGACTCCATGTTAAAATAAATAAATTAAATCTCCTCACTTATGTTACTTGAAGGGAAGTATGTTACATATAATGAAACCAGTACAGTACTCATGTAAGCAGGCATGACTTCACTGAAGTTGGTGAAGTTGAACCCCCTTACACAAGGGCTGAATTTGGCTCATCACTGATCTTTTTCTTAATATTTTTGCTTTAAATATCTGTGTAGTAAAATATTCTGAGCTTTGCACATATGTAGGTACGCTATGTGGGGTGGAGGGTGAGGGAGTTTTATTCCATAATGAGAGGCAGAGGATTATTTTCAAACCAAGTGCTGGACAGACATATTTAATATATACCACTTAAAAAGCTTCAGAGAAGTGACCTAGTTTTTCATGATTTTGTTGCCTCACAGTCTGAGGTGGCAACAGCTACTGACAGTGTCTCTATTGTTTCTGAGAGGTACTGTTCACCAATGGGAGTGAAGTATCATACCTCAGCTGCCCTAGGGTACAAGGTATGTTTCTCAACAGCCTATGCTCAAATCTTCAGTCAAGTCAAAAAAGAGTTTTTAAGGAATGCTCCCTTTACTAAATCTGCTGTGTAGAATTTGCCATTCTGCTGAGCTAACTGTAGATGAGAAACATGCTTCTGGGTAAGTTAAAGCCATGTGGGAAGTTGTAACTTCTCTGTTTCAACTAACTAGCATAATAGACTGGTACTCTGTATGTTTTTTCCAGCTCTGTATGAAGAGAAATGTATACTATATTTTGGTAATTTATTTTGAAGAGCTGCCCATTAACATAAGTTGTACTCATTTGCTGTGGTTCAGGTACTGAAGTATCAGTTTAGGAAATCCTAGTCTCTGATTATTTAGTTGTCTGATTTATTTATTTCGGATGCTTTTTATCTTTGGCTAATGTATGCCATAGAGAGATAGGAATGCCAGAATCAGCATTTGAACTTTACTCTTGTTCAGATGGTAATCATGACATTTTCTGAAGGATGGCTATAAGTAAAACTTCTTGTTAGTGAGTCAGCTGTAAGTATTTATATCTCAGATATTAACACAGTGTGTTTCTGTAGGTGAAGTGTGCTAATGGATAATTTTAAAAAAATCTATTACTTGACTGTTTAATAATGAACATCATTAATAACTCTGTAGAATTCTGCTGCAAAAACATACGGAATGATAGCATGGTACATAATTCTGTTAATAGTAATAGCATTTCAAATAAAGAATACCTCCACTCTCTGTATTTTAGGAAACATTTTCAAGTTGTTCAGCTTGTGAAATGTTAGTGTGTTGCCATTTTCACTGTTCTGCTTGGCAGCAATGTTAAAAAATGTGCAGGATGCCTTTCAGAAATTTCTGTGGGTGTCTTATTGAATAGAAAACAGATGAATGCTTTCCTTCCAACCTGTACATCTTTGTTTGTTTTACAGTTAGGAGGATTAATTTGTAGGAAACAGATTTACTTCATACAAGACAACCTTGTCTGCAGGAATATTATTGGCAGATTTTCCAGACATCTAAATAAATGTTGATAAAATGTTTCATTCACTGGGAATGTTATAAAACAGCCTCTGGTCTGCAGAAGCATTTTCTCATATGTGTTTGTGGCAAATTTAGATTCTCATGATTTAATTTGTTTAAAATACCCCACAAGATTTTCTAGCTTAAACTGTTCTTTCCTTCAGATCTGTCCTCTTATTAAAAACTATTTGTGGATCATTTATTGCATCGTCATTTTTGGTTTACCATGAAAATGTTTTAACTTTCTAAAGACACAAAATTATGTCTGGGTAATGTTTTTTAATGCTGACAGGATAGCTAAATTGTTTAGATTTTAACAGAATAGGTTTGATCTCTGTGTCCATGCTACAATACTAAAAGCACTTGCCATTTCAAAATAATTTGGTCCCATCTTTTTATCACTGCAGTTTCTTTAACTGTACTTATGTTTTCCTTGACATTCATAATGCGCAGACTTCTGTGCTAAACTGTCCAAGATTGTGCACAGTGACTGATCATTTCAGATCTTTGCTTCTGTGTTACTGTGTATTCAAACCCTGCCATGACAATATTTACATTATTGCAAGGAAATATATTTTGTGGAAATTTTAATACAGTTGTCAAAAGTCTGAGAGAACAGAGGGAGCACTGGAAAGTCTGCTTTTACCTTTTCTCTGTTCTTTCATGTCTAGATAGGTTTAACAAAGATGCATTAGATTCTTTCAGAATTTAAAATATGCCATCCTTTAGTGTGTGTGCCACCTTCAGGATATTCAGTTCAATATCACTGGTCATAATTCTCTTGCACTGCAGTTGTAGTAACAGTAAACAATATTCATGTATATGTATACATACATGTTGAAAATGACTGAACTTGATTCAAGTCATTAGTAGTTTTAGGAATTTCACCCTTGCTATCTGTTATAATTTCAATTATGCTGAGAGAAGAGGTGTTCGACACCTAACATAGACTAAAGATCATAGCATTTCATATCTTCAGGATCATAAGATTTATCAGTGTATGTATAGTACAAGAAAATTACTGAAATAAATTACTTAGTTATTTTCCTAGATAATCAAGATTTTCAGGGCCAGATTTTTAAAGACTCATATGCAGCCATTATGCAAACTGAGTAGTTGTACTTATAAATATGTTGGTCGAGAGGCAGTTACCCAACTGCATGTGTAACCCACATATCTCCTGGGTGTGGTGTTCTGTCCCCTCTAATGGCACCAAGACTACTTAGAGGTTAATGAGCCTTAACTAAGTGCTATATGGCTTTTAGTTCATACAGAAGAGGCTCATGCATTTAGCTCCAGAGGTCCCAGATTAGATCCTGCCCGCCTATGACCAGGGTCTATCTGTGTTACACATGCACAGATTTCCTGTCCCTTTGCTGACAGGTGTTCGCTTTTGTATGAGCATCTGCAAATTTGGCCCTTGGTTGCAAAAAAAATGTTTTTTCACTTTTATTTGCTGTACTACTAAAACTCTCCAAGTAAAGTTTAAGATTATCATATGCTGTAGTTTTAGTGAAAGTCAAAACATTTGGAAAATGATATTCAAATACTCTAATATTTCAAAGTGTAATCTCTTCTGAATAAATTCAGGAAAGATTCATCTTGAGCTCTTTCTATCCAATGCTATAATGAAGAAACAACAAAAAGTAATCATTTTGGAGGTTAAAACAGCTTAAACCTTCTGGAGGGGAGAAAGGTTACTACTTAACGTTCAGATGAAAGGCGTGTTTGTGAGTTCATCTGAGTCTTATATTCATACCTGGTTTAAAATGAGCCATGATGTACTGCAGTTTCTCTGGAACATTACATAAACGTCCTTGTTCTAAACCATGCAGTAGCTTGAAATATGCAAACAGAACTGAAAAGAACCTTGCAGCAACTTCTCTACAAGCAGGAAGCCTAATATTTACACAATAATCAATAAGGCCAGGGACACAGACAAGTAGTAACCTCTTCTAGAAAACTTGGTTTAACTGGTAAAAGAAGCTAAGATCTTATTAAACAACAGCTTTCTTATATTAGCTAGAGATGGGTATAACCAGGGGATGGTTTTCTGCAAACTTTGTTGGCTGAGATTTTGAGTTGCGGAATCAAAACCAAGTGTTGTTCAGAAGCATGTTACGTTCTGTGGACTCGTAAAGTTTGTGGGACTGGGAGGTTCTGTTTTTTGATCAGTGCTCCCATTAACATGATCATAAACATTTAAAGATTATAACAGACCCAAGTCTACTATCAACAGCTTGCCTTCTTTTGGGTAAAATAGAATTGGAAGTTTGTTTCTACACCTTAACTCTTCTGCTTCTCACCAATGATTTGTCTTTACCTGATCTGTCCCTTTGTTCATCGGAATGCAGGGGCTGATGCTCTCCCTTCTAGCATTCCCCGGGGTTCAAGATGCCCAAAAGAGATGATGAGGGGCAGGGATAATGCTAGGCTGTGGTACTAACCACTGCTGAATAGTTATAATTGGGAGAGTCCTCTTCACAGTGCTCTCCCAGTCCAGTAAGGCTGCACATGATTCCCAGCACAGGCCAGTATCTATAAAGCACAGTTGAACCCTGAGCTTGTACAGTCTCTGTGATGGAAAAGACTCTACAGGCCTGATCCTGAGATGCAAGTACCATTGTAGTTGCGAAGAGTTGCAGATGCTTGGCACTATTCAGTATTGGGCTATATTTATTTTTAAAAGGAAAAAAATTAGTCTTATGTGCAATTGTAACAACACCACCACCCTCCTCCCCCATCCTGCATCACCATCAGAGTTTGAACCTTGGGTGTTTAGCATGTGCAGAACATACGGTTACTAAAGACAGAAGGCTTGTCTACACTTGCCATACTGCAGTGGTGCAGCTCCACCGGTGCAGTGCTGCTGTAGGGCTTAGTGAAGACACTACCTACGTTGACAGGAGAGCTTCTCCTGTCGACATAGATAGTCCAATTCCCCGAGAGGTGGTAGCTGTGTCAACGGGAAAAGCCCTCATTTTTCACACCCCTGAGTGACATGATTATACTGACATAAATTAGTAGTGTAGACCAAGCCTAACAACTTTAGCTAGTAGCTGGAGAAGGCTGTTTCTTAGGGGGAGGAAATGGGACATTAGATCCGATAAGTGGTTGGATAGGGAAGTTCAGCATGGCCTGGTTCCCCTCTCTCCCCCTCCACCCCCGAGTTGGAGCCTCCTGTACTGTATGGTGTGTCGTCCCCCCCGGGAGGGGGGGAAGACACGGACTGATGTGATGTGAGTCCAACGGGTGGTTGTGGGGAGTCAAGGTTAGTCAGTCTGTTTCTCTCTCTCTTTTCCCAGGATTTGGGAGAGTTCCTGCCCCTTTGGTGCCCTAGGTGTACTAGAAAGGACTGATAGGCTACCAGGACCAAGTGCTGCTACCAGGAGTTTATATACAGAGGTGTGGGAGGCCCAGTATGGCCTGGTCCAGTTCAGCCTGCCTCTTTCCCCCTGCCTTTTTTCACTACAGCTGCTCTGGCAGCTCATTGGGTTAGCATGTGCGGTGACTGTGGCATGAGCCTGGCCTAGGAATCAGTGATTTTTGACATAATGTTTTTCCAAGGAAAACGAGAGAAGGGAAATGACAGTTTAACACTTTTTACAACTTCGCCAACTTTAGCTGTATACAATTTCATGAATCAAAGTAAAAGCACCCTTGTAGCCTGAACAGATTTTCCCTTGCCAAATATCAAAGGCCTGATGTGAACAATGGAGGTTTGAGAGCTTCCCAAGGGAAAAGTCACCAGAATCTTTTCTAATGGAAAGTGTTAGGCAACCTAAATATGGGGTTGCTACCATAATTTTTTCTTCATTGTACTGCATATGTTCTTAAATTGATTTGTAACTATTCCTCTGTGTAAGTGTGTGTGTGTGTGTGTAAATGGAGGCACTAATGCTGCTCGGTTAAATGACTGAGAATTTTTTGAACACAAAACTTGTGACAAACTCATTTTTGCCAAACCTCATTCTCAGAAATGACCTAAACAATTTTAACTGAAAACTTCAATAAATAAAATAAAATTCAGCCTTAGGATTAGACATGGAAAGTTTCAGCCCAAAAGTTTGTTTTGCAAAGTTATAAGCAACTGAAAACAGGGTCTTCTAATGGAAAGTATTGCACAACCTTAACCATATAGGCATATACCACCTGTAATAAAGATACAAGCAAATGAACAAAGTTGAGGTTATTGTGTGAAACCTAACTGAATTCCCTAACTTTTTGTGATTGAAATCTCAACTGTGTCATAGTGTTTGTCAATAGTTATTACCATATAAGAAATGTGTCTTTGACACCCTGTTCCAAAGGTGATACTACCTGACCTTTGAAGCATACTCCATGAACACAGCCCCAGACATACACCCACCTTGCTCCAGATACTTTTTTTATATAACATGACTTTCAGTGATTTGAGAAACATGGAGTCCTGCATTGCAGTGATAAATGTGGTTATGTGACACCCACAAATGATTCAGCATCTCACCAGAAGTTACTAGATATTCTGGTGATCTTGAAGGCAAGGCACAATCAGCCAGTGAGGATTTTTCTTATACAGTGCTTCTATTTTGTATTGTTTGTACTTGACATCCTTCTTGTAAAGTCATACGGGTTTTGGAGTTTTGGAATAAATGTGTTCTTCTAAAGCTTTATTGTGCAATGAATTAAATATCTTAAGTGTTTGATTGTTTATGGACTTTTAAGTATTTTGATGGTAATTAAAAAGTGCTCTCTTTTTGAGGAAGTAGACATTTCAGCCATCACCCTTGATGAGTAATAAACATGTTTTTTTACATAATCTGGCATGTAATGATGTTCTTTCTAACTCAATAGGGAGCCTGAAGATGTAAATGTGTGAGAATAGAGAGACAGAGCTTTTCATTGAACTTTTCTACTTTGTAATTCTGTTCAGTGCGTAGAAACTACATTGATACAAGTTGTTGTTAAAAGCCAAGATATATAGATAAGCACTCAACAGAAAATATTAGTGCTAGAGTCCAACCCATCACAGTTGCATTGCTTCATCCCTGTTTGCTACAGCTTCATGTTCACAGCAACATTGCAGCAGGCAAGTAACTACAGTATATGTTGATCTATATTAAACTGTGATGTATTGTTCAGCTGTTCTCCTTCCCCTCCCCTTTACACAGAAGCTTCCAGGACTCTGAAAAAGCTAGAATACATCAAATACGTAATAGAAACCTCAGGGTGTATTTTAATTTAATATAATTGTGTTTTAATGATTGTTTCTGAGACATAACAAATAAAATTAAAAAAACAATTCCAGGCCCTGGGCCATCAAATTATTCCCAGAGAGCTATCCAAAAATGAATAATGGGACTGATTCGGAAAATGTGCTGCAAAGTAAGTAGTCTTTACTCACATGCATCAGTAAGGGATGAAGGACTGAACCTTGTGGATTTATATTGGTCCAACCCTTGCTCTGTTTTATGAATAATACACCAAGCCACTTGATCCTCTGTTTTGGGAAGATATTGTACTCTTCACTAATTATTTAAAATGCTGACAGTATGTAAAACCCATATTGTAGGCTCATTTTTTTGCATTTTTCTTTATGTTTGAGATGTCTTTGGAGTGTTTTGAAGTCGTTCAAAAAATAGCATTGCCATTACTGATGTCTGGGAGAAGTCCAGTCTTTCAACTACCTGCTACTTATTTATAGTGCTTATTTCCATAAATTAGTCACGGATATCTGTAACAGCCTTTAAGGGCTGAAGGCCTGTAGCTGGCCAGCCCCATACAGTTAGTCCTGCCTGCCTTCCACACCTGGGATGAGCTTAATGAGGACCAACTTGTATGGAAGAGCTAATTCCCCTCCAAGAACAGCAGGAAGCTGCAGAGAGGTGAGGAGAGAGTTAGGAAACTTTAGAGAGTGAAAAGCCCAAGCAGGGAAGATCCTGAGACCAGAGGAATTGCCTCAGATAGGAAGGCAGGTAAGACCCTGAGACACCAGGGGAGTTTGGGGTTCTGGCCAGGTGAAGGCTAATGGCAAGAATTTTGTTTATTTTTCAACTTTGTTAATAAACCAGACCCTAACGAGAGCTGAAGTTATTGGACTTGTAAAAATCTCTTTCTGAGTTTGAGTAACAAAGAGTGGAAAGTGAGATGAGGGGTCATTGGGACCCCTGCCCTGAGGCTGCAAGGGGGCTCCTGGAAGAAGGCTATGCATTGACCAGCTTCTAATTAGACTGCTTGTGGTAACAAGCAGTACAGTGTGCCTAGTAATATTTTGCAGGCTTGGGCCATGTATCATACTCAACTTTATGGGGTTGTCCTAATATTAAAACTGAGATGTCATTGTCTGTAGATTACTCACTCTGAGTTCACATTTACATTTTAATAAGTTTCCTAGGGAAAGTTGTATAGAGAAAATAAAACAAACTTTTTTTGCAGCTCATATTTCTGTTGATTCAAATCACAGTAAATACATTCTGATTTTTTCCATGAAATTCTACAGGCATGTATAACAGAAATTAGAGGAAAGTAGGATCTCTACTTGGAACATCATACTTTTTTGGTAATTCTCAAAATGTTTCTATAGCATTTTAATAGAAAATATGGAAGTCCTTTGATGGCTAAAAATTCCTTTTAATTTCTTGTGTACGTTAAAACAAAATTTTGTCACTTCGTAAATACAGTGACTGCTTCATATTTCAGACCAATAGAATTCAAACCCTGATAAAGTTGTTCAGTAAAATTTATTTCTACATAATTTACCTCACTTAAACTCTAGCTTCTTTCTTAGTATCTTTCTAAAGCCCCAAACACCCCCATGTCCATCATTCTGCACATAAAATAGAGAAGTTAAAGAAACCAGTTCAGCCTTCTAAAGATAGGGGTTCTAGTCTTTGATTCTCCTGCAGCTGCTTTACGCTGTATCATTGGTGCAAAGTGGCCCTAAAGGTGGTGTAGCTAACCATGGAAGGATCCCCCATGTAGGGTAATCCTCTGATGGCACAGAGTCAGCATTTTGGCTCCTTCACCATTCTTCCTGTGACAAGTAGGGGTTGTGGCTCAGACTTTCTTGTGTCCTGGCATTTCCTGCTGCAATGAGTGGGTATCGTAATTTAGAGCAACCTTTAGGCTACTTTGACGTTTGCCAGCAGACAGGCACAGTGACAGCCAGTACAGGAACAAAGTGGTTTAAGCCACATTTGCAGCCCCTCTCCTGACTTATGCTCTGTATTACTCAGCCTATTAGAACCAGTTTATTAATTAAAAGCAGCCATGTCTGAAAAAGGACTGCTGTACAAACAATATAAATAAGGCAAAGGTGGGTCTTATTTTGTCAACATTTCCCAATTTGGAGTTGCTGTATGTGAGACCTCAAAATGGGAAAGTAAATGAGCCTCTATTATTTAACCCTTTTCTAATACAGTTGTTTGTATAGGTAGCACATCTGTACATGGCTGAATTCTCATTCTAGGATGGCTCTTCTTTCATGTAAAAGATTTGGATCAAATAGATTTTTTTTTTTAATAATCTGTTGTCATCTGTTGTCATCAGTTTACTCTTGGATATGTGACTTCAGTAGATGCTAGTACCAAACACTGGCAGAAAGTAGACAAAGAATCAGAGAAACGATAACTTTGACAGACAGTATCTGAACATTTCACTACACACACCCTTCCTCATTACCTCACTGATCTGAAGGTTTCAGATTGATTACCTTCATAATTTTTTGTCCTCATTTAGATCCATCCCATATTTTGGTTCTGAAAAAATTAGAAATATTCCTGATATGTACATAGGTAATGAAACTTGCCCAGGGGTGGAAATGTTCTTGATTGTCTCCTGGAAGTAGACTCCAATAGCTTACTAGCTGGCATGTGAGGAAACAATCCCACAGCCAGTGCCTGAAATTATTCCAGTTGCCATGATGGGACACCATTGTAAGTCTGAAGGAAGTCTGACATGCTGCCTCTTCGACCCTTTAATAGTCAAACAACATGGCAGACTTTTCAGGCTGAAGCTATAGCATGCTAATATTTTTCATGCAGCAGCAGAGTCCTGTGGCTAAGATACGTGCTGTACTGATACGTAGAATGGACTTCCATCTTCAGTGATCCCTTGCAAGCCGCCTCTTTCTGCAAGAGTCAGTACTGGGAGGATTTAAGCATCATAGACTGCGCATTAAAATTCTGATGCCTCAGTCTCATGACAAGGATTATAATGAGAAAAGAAACTAGCACAACATGAATCCCTTTCTATGACAATAACTGTAATGAGGAGGGTATGGTAAAGTATGATCCATTCTTGTTACAGCTCTTTTAAAAGAAATCTCGTGGTTCTCCTCAGATGTTTTTGTGTGTGCATGTGTGAAAAACATTTTCAAAAGAGAATGATATTGTAAAAATACTAATTATCCATTGATGATGATGTCAATGAGTTTTTCATAAGATTTGTGGCTGCCTTTATTTCAGTGAAGTGCTTTTGCAAAGTAATCATTATGAACTGACATCAGAATGAAAAAAGTATGAAAGGGAATATTAATTGTAGTTTTAAAAAGGAAACTGGAAACATAAAGGCTGGGATTTGCAGACGGTCCTAAAGGAGTTAGGCATCTGGATTGCACTGAAAAATCAATGGAATTTGGGTGCTTAATTCCCTCAACTTCTTTAAAACCTTACCTGAAGTGTTATACCATGAATTTTGTATTGATTTATGTATTGCCATTTGTATGTTTCTTTAACAAAGTCAACCAGAAGAAGCTAAAAGGCAAACTATATACTTACTCTTCAGCAGGAATTTAAAATACCAACTGAATCTGTAGCTACATGCCTTTGGGGTGGAAATTGGGCCAATGTAAAGGTTTAATACCTTAACTGTGCTAGTAGTAAGGGTGATGGATCAATGAGTCATATTTTGAGCATAAAGAATGTAGTGTAGCACTCATTTAGTATACACGTATTTACATTCTGGCATAGGAGGGGATATATTGTAGCTGTAATGGAACCCTAGGGGCCACCAATGCCTATGTGGCATACACTTCCAGATTTCAAGGTTCTATCCTGGACTACGATTACTCTGGCTGAGGACTAAGTAAGGGACCCCTTTTCAATCTAACACTGCTCGTTTATCAACTTCCCATTGAACGGCACAGGTGGAAGAAACCCCACTCAAAAGACAGCACAGGAACACCTGCACAGCAGTAGGCTAAAGGGTCATCCATACGACTTTAAATTTCTTGTGAAAACTAGATGAAAATAAAAATATAACATTTAATATTTTAATGGTATTGTTTTGCTGTAAGACAGAAAAACCAAACATTATGTTGTAATCCATGGTACTGTACAATATGTGTAAATGCCTGCCAAATTTGAATGCAAGGCTCAGCTTCCTTTACTTCACAACTGAGCCAGGACATTTCGATAGTTTTACACTTTATTCAAAACTTCGTTCAACCTAGATTTTCTTCTATATTGACCTTAACAAGTAAACATTTGAAAGCAGCTTGAAAATCCAGCATTACTTAATAATACTGTTTGTGTTCACATGGTTTGCTGGGGCTAGAGATTTAATCAGATGCCATGGGTTTGGGAATGACTTATCAATGGATAGCTTTTTGTTTTCTGTTTTTGTTTTAAATGGGAGAAAACCCAGTCAGCTTGCTGCTGCTACCTTTAGCAGCCCTATTGTGGCTTCAGATACCACACAGTAAGGCTCCTGCCCAAATGTTGTCATGTCTTAGTTGAAAAGTAGATAGAAATATCTATATTGTTTCTAAAAATAGTTGTCCTATTCCCTGAAAAAGTCCACTGCCAACTCCCAAATTTGACAGGTGGCCACATAAGGGAAGAAATAAGGAATGTCCCAAACTGGGTTTGATGGGCAAAAGTTATGATCTCTTAACAAGCTTCTCATTAGAGTGTCATGCTCATAGCAAAATTACTCACAAATTGGGATTTAATGGAAAATTTATTTTTTCTTTTTGGAGGCTGGCTATTAAGTTTTTTTTTTTTAAGTATATAAGGAGGAAAGCCTCAAAAGAATGCCTAATAATAATAAAAAAATTAAACTCAGTATCTCCATTTATGTATTTATTTAAAATCTAACCAGACAGTTCTGTGTAGATGTACAAAATCTAAGAAAAAAATCTATAAATTCTATGTTTGGACTAATGTCCATAACTAAGGCCTTGTCTACACTACACAGTTTTGTGTGGTTTAAAAAAAAAAGTCGGCTTTTGTTGACAAAACAGTGGAGGTGTACACACTGAAATGCTCCTCCTGCCGATATAACTCCCCTGCTATGTTGACATAATAAAACTACCTCAACAAGAGGTGTAGGACTTATGCTGGTGTAGTTAGGGTGTTGCAGCATCTCTGTAGACACTGTGTTCCTTACATTGGCTGTTGACTGCTATTCTTTTCAATTTCAATTTTCAACTTCTGCCCAGTCTCCGTTCTAAGTCGGGCTGCCACCCATGCTAGCTCCCTGGAGTGGCCCACTCGGAGCACGGCAGCTGACAGGAGTCCGAGTGCAGATCTCACCACTGAATGTGAGAAGCCCCAGCTGTCTTCCCCCTCACTCCCAGCTAGGAGCGGGAAGTTGAAGAAGCCATGGGGGAGGGGCAGCTGGGCTCCCAGTGCGGAGCTGCATGGAGTTGAGAGCCCTGGCTCTCAGTCCGTCCCCGCCCCACTGTCCCTCTTCAGTCAGTTGAAGCACTCCTGGGGAGGGTGCGCATCACCAACAAAAGGGGAGTATTGTGGACATCAGCCACTGCGACAAGTAATGCAATGGCTGTAAGTCAACGTAACATAAGTCAACTTATCTTTGTAGTGTAGACGTAGCCTAAATTGGTGTGGCCTGGTCTACACTACAGAGTTAGGTTGATATAAGGCAGCTTACGCTGACCTAATTATGTCATGCAGCCTTGCTCCCACTGATCTATGTGCCCTACTAGATTGACATAAGAACTCCACCTCTGTGAGAGGCGTAGGGCTTATGTCAGTGTAGTTAGGGTGACACAATGTCCATGTAGACACTGTGGGTTACTTACATCGGGTGTTGCCTGCCATTCTTGTCAATTTCATGGCTCCAGCTAGAACCTAGCTGGCCCCCCGCCCCTGGCTCTCTGCTGGGCTGCTGCCTGGGCTCTCCACTTGGAGCCGGGCTGCCCACCTGGCTCCCCGCTCCTAGCCAGGCTCCGCCCACTCACCACAAGCTTCCTGAGCCCAGCTTCACTGAGGTTCCCAGCTGGGAGGGCTACCCAGCTCCTGGTGGGAAACCGAGAGCTGGGGGGCTGTCCTACTCCTGGTGGGGAGCTGCACTGAGCTGAGAGCCCGGGCTCTCAGCCCCCACAAATGGTCCCACTTAAGTTGGTGGAAGCACTCCTGGGGAGAACCATCGACAGAAGGAGGGCAGTGTGGACATGAACCACTGCAGTAATTTCTGCAGTGGCTGTAAGTTGGCATAACATAAGTCCACTTAAGTTTGTGTGTAGACATGCCCTGAGTCAGAGTAGGTTTCAGCACTGACTCTTTCCTTGGCCTCTTTGGCACTTCCTGGGCACAAGGTCTCTGTCTCTTACCCCTTTGTGGAATTGGGACTCTCAGTCCAGCTGATCTAGGCCCCTCAGTTGCTTGAGCACACCCTTTTCCTGAATTCCACCTTTGTGTATATTCTCTGGTTTACAGTTTGCTTCTTCAGGGACATGTTCTAAAACCAGTCACTCTTCTTTAGCTAGCACAAGAAATATACAGAGCTAGAAAAAACAATAACACCCATCTGCATTTTCCTACCTCAGTTTCCTCACTATTCTGGAGAGTTCTTTGGGTTTAGATCAGAGTCTGTTAGGGTGTCCAGGATCCCCCATCCTGTCTATGGCTTCTCCTCTGGATCATTGTATCTCTCTCATCCATAGAGTCAGTGCCCTTCTGGCTCTCTTTCTCAAGCTTCCTTTTCAAAGTGCCCGGTGAGAGCCCCTTTCTCTTATAAGATCCAGGCCCCTTTGGCAGATGACAAAGGGGATCAGCTTCAAGTGATCCAGTTCCCCCACCATGTGATCCTTTGCTTAGTTACCCACCCCCCTTGAGTTCAAACTGGAAAAAGTGGTTTCCCCTAGGTGGCAGCCTACTCTTTGTCCAAGGGGGCTTCCATTTGAATGGATGATCATTAAACTTGAACAACCTTCCTTTGTTAGACATGCAAGGAATTTCTCCTGCCACCACGTTTTGGGTTGTAGCTCAATATGGAGGCAAAACATAGCAGAAAAAGCAAACAAGCCTCTCATTCAGAATGAAGTTTGCAGTCTGATAGTGATACACATGGAGAATTCCCCAGTATCCAACAGAATTCATAAGCTGTACATAGATTTCCCCATGCCAACAAATAATGGGAGAAGAGAGAATGAGAAGCCAGTAAAGATAGGATAACCTGGTCATGTAACCATAAAAACATGCAAGCTAGAATTATTGAGAAAGTGAAAGGCAGGAGAATGATCACCAGTGTTTAAGACAGTAGAGAGCTCATGAGGGGTAAGAAGAGAGAATTACTCCTTTGACTGAGCTAGGAAATGATCCTTTGTATCCTGGGTTAGGGTGTTTTTCATGGAGTAGACAGGGCAGACACCAGTTTGGTGGGGGATCAAAGAGTTAGAGGAAAGGTAGCCTAGCCAACAACTTTCTACTAGCATTACTATAATTTATGCAAGATGATGCATTTAAAATACTTTTTAAGAGTCATTTGCAATACTTTCTACTGAACGTTTAATTTTCTTTTAATATTTAAATATTTTCATTCACTCTAAATTATTAGGACCAAGTCCACTTGAAACGTTTACATTGATTTCCATGAGACAAGAAGCTAGCCTTAAATGTATTTCAGCAGTACAGTAATTGCTGACTCTTCAGTCAGTATTCCCACTATAAATCAGTACTTCTGTATCAGTAGCCTAATGCACTGCTATGCAAGGAATCAATTAGACCTGTAAGAGTGAATCTCAGCTGAAAAAGTGTTACGTGACTAGCTTGGTCACTTGCTCTATTCTCTTTTCACACTGCTGAGGTTAGTGGAGTTAATCCTGATCTACACTAATGAATGTGAGATGAGAATTAGTCCCATGGTGTTTTCAAACAAAAACATGAGGAAATTTACGAACAGTGTAATCTGTCACAAATGAAAAAAAATCTAGGTTTATGCATCCTGGAAAGCTGTAGCATTAATTTTGAATCCCAAGTTCTCTAGAATGATTCAGAAATCCATATGAGATCCTAGAGGACTGGTTTTAGGATTTAGAGTTCTGATTTACCTGAAAGATGTTTAAAATGTCATGAAGACACAGTTCATGTGATTCTACATGTGAGGAGATTCAAGAGCATACATTAATTCTTCCAGGGTCATTTGCAATTTGTGCTCAGTAAACTGGTTCAAGATCTATCTGTTTCAGACAGTAGCATATAGTTAATTTAAAACTTTTATTAAGGCCGCCTATTGTGGAACAATAAATCAACTTTTCAGGGCCACCCACACAAAAGTGGAGGGCATATAAACCTCAAGATGAGCACTTCTTAGAGGACGAGAGATTACTGTTCAAGGTGGCTCTGAGCTCCTTAAACACCTAGAGACGTACATTTAAAGAGCTTTAATATTACAGTGATTGGCATATAATAAATGCTGGAATCATAATTAATATTAATAGTGTCTGATCCACTATGGAAGTGAAGTGGATGTCAGCAGAAGTTGTGTGTTGATCAAAGATAGTACTGTATATAGCCTTCTGTTTAGTACACCTCTGAGAAATTCTTAGAGTAGATTGGATGTCCCTGGATTAACTGCAGTTGGCTCATTTACCAGCTTTAAATTAAGACCACTTAAAAGTACACAGTACCTTTGCACATCCCTATTTCCCATACATTTAAATAGGAGTTGCATCTTGAGTCCTGTGTTGCACAATGGGACTGCTGAGAAGTATCCATTCACGTTATTTATAATTATGGAGAAAATGAAACAATAATGGATATTTCTGTAAATGTTTTTGAAGTTATAGGAAAATATAAGCTATATCACAATCATAGAGGTTAAAGGTCTTTTTCCACCTCTGTCATCTGGGCCATCCCCCTGCAAAATACAGGAAAATGTACTGCAGGCAACTGTCTAGTGTTTTATCCAATATTGTTTTAAAAGTCCCAAGGCATGGGGCTTCCATCAGCTTCACTAGGGAGACTATCCTATGGCCTATAAACTCTTACTGTTGGGATATTTTTCATAATATTCATCCTAATTTATCCTTTTCTTTGTTTCATCCCATTACATTGGGGTATAGGGAAGAGTATCTTAGCACTGTTTACAGTAGTATGCGCTGTGTAAGTGTTTTCAGTATTGGGTTTAAGAGTTTAACCAAATAGTAAGACAACATTGAAACAAAGCATTTTTTAAAAAAACACTAGAACTTACCTTATAACAACTTTTGAGTCCCTGCTTCCCTCTACAGTTGAGCTATACTCTCTGAATCCTACTCTTTATTACTAGGTTGTACAGATGGCATTTTGCCATTTGGTTGTTAATTATTCTTTTATGTTTAATAAGCTTAGATTTATTTTTAGTGATTTACTTTTCTTTGTAAAGATGTGATGATTTAGAATACCTTCTCTAGGGTGATAAAGTTTTTCTTGAAGCAGAAGGGTTATTTTTAGTATCTGAGAAGGGTGTCTGTTTACTGTTTTAGCTGACTGCTCCAGCAGGGTCATTAATAACAGTATCATTTTACTTTTTGAGTCCCTGTTTAGGTACAGTCATTAATAGCGGTATTAGTTATTGAAACAGATATGATCTTTTTATTTCTTAGTAGTAGGTTTTTTCCTAGCCAGGAATCTGGTTAAATTCCAACTAAAGGTGTATTATGGTAGTTACTCAGTTTCACTCTAGATTTAAAGAGCTGGCAATAGATTTAAAAAAATTAAAGTAACATTACAGAGTTTAGATAGCGCTTTGACTTAAAAGTAAATGAGCAGCTTTTGGAGAAGAGGTAAGGAAAGACTGGGTTGCTAGAAGAATAGACAAAATACAAATAGTAGAGACTTCTAATATTTGATCTACATAGCTAAGATTCGTGTAAGCATCTGTCCCTGGCTGTGTCAACAAACCTAGGGATCTATTTTCCTTAGTTGGAGGGGCGGTTATAGGAATCAGAAACTATATTATGTGTTTGTAGTGGATACTTAGAGAGCTGCAGCAATGCATACAGTCCAACTAAAACTAAGATCTGGGCCACTGTCTTTGCCTTTAAAAATAAAACCAAACCAAAGAACTTTCTCAGAGAAAATCCTTTAGGTTTTGCTGGAAGTCCAAATGGTAGTGATGAACTCTAGTAATTTAGAGCAAAGAAAAGGTAGTGTTTACAACAGAACCTTTGTTTAGTGTTTAATAGCTGAATATTTTGAGGCATCTGACATATAATATCTTGTAAATATTGCATTTACAAAGACAAATCAGACAGAACTGGAACCTTTTGATCAAATTAGCTCACCAAGAAAATAAAAGATAATGTTAGGTCCTTTATTATTTTCTTTATACAGTGTTTACTGAGGAAATAGATGAGTTCTTGTTACCTAACACTTGAAGTGATTATTCAAACAGGCAACAAACTTGTGAGGAATGGTGGGAACCATTCAAGGAAGAATCAGAGTTGTGGAATTAGAGCTGTTGCAATTACAGTGTATAGTTAGAGCTGTACTCAGCTCTGCCATACTCCTCACACTGCCTTTGCCCTGAACTGCAGACTAGCTACTTGATGACAAATCTGTAAAGGGAAAGGCTTCCAGTACTCTGCACTTATGGAATAGGATAATTTTGTGACTCACTAAGGTGCAACTGGCTAAGCTAGTGTAGCCAAGATAATAAAGAAGTCTACTTGTGCCTGCGTGTTGCTGTGAATTGCTAGAGTCTTTCTCTGTGCATGGTTCTTCACCTCTGTAACCTGATCTGGACCATTCTAACAAATTATATGCTTGTCCTTTATTTGCACTATACCTTATATCCTCTCTTTTTTTATTTGGGCCTGTTTTATTTGAATTTCTTTCAGCTCTAAGTTTGATAAGAGTGGTAGTCCCCTAGACTGACAATTGAAAGACCTTCAATTGTCAATCTCCAACCTAAAATTAAACTGTTGACTATTTTATTTTTGGTACCATCTAGAATTTTTTCAATTTAGACTGTTTCTCCTCTCTCATCCCTTTGTGAAATAACCCCACCTCCTTGTTGGTCCAGTATTCTCTTTGTGAATATTGATTTAATCTCAACCCTCCCTCATTGCTGGACCATTTTACTTCCTCGCCACCTGTACTTACTTTCACAAAATGTGGTTAGAGAGTGATTCTTCTCTCCTGGGATAGGAGGCGTTCCAAACACAACTGGCCAAGGAACTGAGCAGAATTGAGCTGAAGCCTTGAGCCAGATGAACTCCATCCTTTCAACCCCACGTAGTTGTAGGTGGGTTGTCCTTCCTCCTATCCCCTTTGTATTTCTTCAGATAGTGGGGAGATAGAAGATAAGATGCTACATCTTTGTTCCTGAGAATGGGAAAAAGTACCCTGAGGGCTAATCCATAAATTTGCTTCATATAGACCTAAGGGATTATGTGGAAGATGCACTGAGTTTATGCTGCACCCCCCCTCTTTACAGAGTTGGCTTTCTCTTCTGCTGATTATCTTCTGGGGAGAATGAATAGGCTGCAAACCTCCAAAAAGGCTTTCCTTGTTTGGATAGGTCCAAAATAGGACCTGCTTAGGAGGAATGGTGATTGGAGTAATAGAAGTACTTAGGGAGCTCATTTGGAATAGGATCTTTTTTCTTTTGGTCAAGTTACTCTTTTTTTGCTTTTCCCTATCTTGATCTTGCTGTTGTTTCTGTCGTCTGCATCCTGTACCTATTGCCTCAGCAGCAGAACTACAGGTGTATGTTTCTGAAATGCTGTAATGAAAATATTTTGGTAGCACAATTCAAGAAGAGATGCAATTCTCCACCTCCCCTCCAGGAAGTCACCTTCTTCCCCTGCCACTCCCACCTACTCAAAGAAAGAAAGAAAATGGAGAAAGAAAGAGAAAGAAAGAAAGAGAAATGGGAAAGTACTTGTTCATAATAACAAAAAGGCGTTTGTTTAAAAAGTTGTTTCTACCCAGAAATGCCTCTGTATGGAACAGCAAATGTATGAAACCATAGGCGTTGTGTGTTTTAAAATAAAAGGTAGGTATATAATGATCTCCAGCTATGGTGACAGAAGACTTCAAATATGAGAAGCAGACTATGGAAAGCTCTGAACCAGGCAGACTTTTTCTGTTAATATTCTGAGGGTTTTGTTCATTAATATTTAACTTCTGCATGTCTACGGTATCATCAGTTCAAACACTTCACATTATTCAGTTGAAAAGCATGAACTAAGTGAAGCAGGCCAAAGGAATCTCTCTATTTTCCAGCCATTGATGTATTGGGGCCACTTGGTGGTACTGTAGAGATACGTGTTTGAGGGTTTGTTTCAGGGCTGCCACTTGAAATAATAAAGGAGCAAAGTCTATTAGACTTGCATCAAGAAGATCCTTTCTATTAAACACACATATTACACAGAAGCAGGTACTGTGTCAATATGAAGATACCTGAGTAAATCCATAAGAATTAGTTTTGACAGCCTTTTGCTGCACCTGGTGTGGTCACTGCATCACTGGTGTGACAACAGCAGACCCAGGCTGTTTTCTTGCAATTTGTACAGGCTGAAGTGCTGAGGGAGCCCAGCTGGGGAAAGGCTGGAGGGAAAGAGACTGCAGGGAGCAAGAAGGCTCCTACAAGGCCCTAAATGAGGAGGGATGAAAGTTGCCGAGGAAGGGAGACCTGAGAGACCCTAAATAACTAGGGAAGAAATTGGGAGACCCAGAAAAGAAGAGAAGAGGTGAGGTAGGAAGTGGCCCAGGAAAAACTGCAATACAGGTAGAGGATTTGCCCTAGTTGTGCAGTACAGGGCCCTGGGCTGGAACACAGAGTCGAGGGTGTGACTGCTACCCCTACAAAATCCCCAAAGAAGGGGCATACGCTTCTTTCATGAGGTTAGCTGAGCTGAGGAAGTGGGCTGCAGACTGAATGTGACCTGGCTGAAGAAGAGCACCAGAGAGGATGGAAGCTTTTTGTTTCTGTTGGACAGTTTTGAACTTTAGTTTGGACGGGTGTAACCCTGGAAAGGATGGACTAAAGACTGACCTGGCCAGAGGACCGAGTTACCTAACAGAGAAATCATCATGCTGCTGGAGTGACTGTCAACAGGGGGCACTAGCCCAGTGAGAAGCTGCTGTGGTGTGCCTGGCCACAAAGTGGTGTGTGTAGTGGTGAGTGAACTCTGTTACATACCTGTAACATTTGACAGCAAAGTGGCTAAATGACCAATAATATTAATATTACTTATACTGAAATTATACTGAAGGCATGACCTTCTCATAAACAAACTAGGGAAATACAACCTAAATGGAGCTACTATAAGACGGTGCATAACTGGTTGGAAAACTGTTATCAGTGGGTCACAGTCAAACTGGAAGGGCATATCAAGTGGGGTCCCACAGGCATCAGTTCTGGATCTGGTTCTGTTCATTGTCTTTATCAGTGATTTAGACAATGCCACAGATCTGGACAAACTGGAGAAATGATCTGAAGTAAATAAGATGAAATTCAATAAGGACAAATGCAAAGTACTCCACTTAGGAAGGAACAATCAGTTGCACACATACAAAATGGGAAATGACTGCCTAGGAAGGAGGACTGTGGAAAGGGATCTACAGGTCAGAGTGGATCACAAGCTAAATGAGAGTCAACAGTGTAACAATATTGCCAAAAAAAAACACGGGGGGGGGGGATATTCTGGGATATATTAGCAGGAGTGTTGTAAGCAAGACCCGAGAAGTAATTCTTCCGCTCTACTCCGTGCTGATTAGGCCTCAAGGGGAGTATTGTGTCTAGTTCTGGGTGCCACATTTCAGGAAAGATGTGGACAAATTGGAGAAAGTCCAGAGGAGAGCAACAAAAATTATTAAAGGTCTAGAAAACATAATTTATGAGGGAAGACTGGAAAAAATTGAGTTTGTTTAGTCTGGAGAAGAGACGACTGAGAGGGGACCTAACAGTTTTTAAGTACATAAAAGGTGATTACAAGGAGGAGGGAGGAAAAAAATGTTCTCTTAAACCTCTGAGGATAGGACAAGACGGAATGGGCTTAAATTGCAGCAAGGGTGGTTTAGGTTGTAAATTAGGAAATACTTTAACTATCTGGGGTGGTTAAGCACTGGAATAAATTACCTAGGGAGGTTGTGGAATTTCCATCATTGGAGTTTTTAAGAGGAAGTTAGATAAACACCTGCCAGGGATGGTCTAGATAATATTTAGTCCTGACTTGAGTGCAGGGGACTGGACTAAAGACCTCTTGAGGTCCCTTCTAGTCCTATGGATTCTGTGATTTATTACTGAAGTTTTCCTCTCTTAAAGATATGCCTAGCTTTTTTATTATCACCGTAGCAGTCCAACATTACAGAATGGGGTGTTGCATGAGATCAGCTATGTGCTAATAATCCCAGCATATAACATGAGGTGACTAAAAAATTGGACCAGTCTTTGAGGACCATATTGTAATAAGTTTATGAATGGTTTATGTATCACTGTGGGCCGGGGACTGTGTGCAGCTCCAATGGGGAACCAAAAAAGTGTTGGGTGATTCAGGTAAATCACTTAGGTTGTAAACCCCTCCAGAGAGGTGCCAACCCAGGGATACTTGCATATATTGGTTGAGACTGAGTATTCCAGAGACCAACAGAAAAAGAGAGAACATTTAATATAAAAGGCTGATTTTAAACTATTCAGATCCAGCAAATGTCCTAAGGGGGGCCCCTACCTTTGCAGCAGGTTTGGAAAGACTTTAGCCTACCAGAGCCTCCTAAGACTGATGAGGAGTACTTGTGGCACCTTAGAGACTAACCAATTTATTTGAGCATGAGCTTTCGTGAGCTGTGGCTCACGAAAGCTCATGCTCAAATAAATTGGTTAGTCTCTAAGGTGCCACAAGTACTCCTTTTCTTTTTGCAAATACAGACTAACACGGCTGTTCCTCTGAAACCTAAGACTGATGGTTTGTTTACTGAGTGTTTCAATCTGTTTATTGGTTTTTTTCTGTAATGCTTTTACCTTAAGAATTAGTGTACTTGCTTAGAAGGACCTGTGTGGTAACTGCTGGCAATACGCTGTTCATAGCCCTTGGAGAGAGAGCACAGTGCAGGCCCTGGCCATTAGGCAAGCTGGTTTGCTGGGGATATCAGTGTAAAGTAGGGAGCTGTGCAGCCTTAAAACCCCTGGTCAGAAGGCAGTGGGATAAGGGTCCCTGCCCAGAGACAGGTGACAGCTGGAATCCTGAGACTCCTGGAGTAGACCATAGAAGGAGAAATATAGGTGCAGTTACCCTGAAACTGTGACATCTCCAATGCAACTTTTTACGTGGATTGTAAGGTCTGTGGGACAGGAGCTGTCATTTCATTGTGTGCGTGCACAGCATTTAGCACAGTAGGGTCCTTATCGCTAATCAGGGCCTCTAGGTGCTAGCACAATACAAATATTAATAATCCTGTTCCATTAGACTTCTAACATTAACCAGCAATAAAGGCTAAAGATGGAAAAAGGCCCTCTGTTCTATTAAAGCTTGCCACATTTGTCAGCCTGTTCATACAATTATTTGAGGTGGCTATAAGGGTTTGAAGTTTGTGTTCATTCAGGACTTATTGAGGGGGTTGAGGGGGGCAGCTCTACACATTTTGGGCTTGAAGCTACAAGGTGCTGAGCTTCCTGAAAAGTGTGAATGCCTCCATTCTTATTGACTGCAAGGGACATGCATGTGCATAACTTTGAGCATGTGAGAGAACGGATTGCATTGGGAGCTGACTGAGGGCATTCAGCACCTTGGAGGACTGAGCCCTTAGTGAGTAGATTATGTACTTTGTAGAAAGGCTTGTGTTGAAGACAGTGTGGAGCTGCACTGCCCTAATGGGAGCTTAGAGAAGAACAGTGTCTCCACCGGCCCTCACCTGAAGAGGGGAAAAGTGCAATTTGTATCACTCATTTGGATAATACAGCATGCTCCCTTCTCTTTGATTGATAATCACTCTGTATTTGTTGGAAGGATGGAGCCATTGACCTGTCTCCTCCCTTCCTTGTTTGAGGACATTTGTACCCTGAAGCCTGTAGGAGGGAAGGTAACCTGTGCTCCCCTGAGTGCAGGGACTGCTATTGCACAAGGAAGGGAAAGGCTCCTCCCACGTCCTTTACATTTGCAAAGGGACAGGGCACAATTTAGCCCTCGCTATTTTACTGTCAGTCTCAGAATGTCCAATATGAGGAATCACAAGCCAGTATTAAAGAAGTGAAGTGAAGCTTTGTTTCAAAAGTTTAATATATTATAATTTCAGATTAATCTGGACTGTGTGCTAACACAGTGAGTAGCATCCCCTACTACAGAAGCAGCATTTCTTATGAAGGAAAATCACTATTCAGCTGTTCTTTTGTCTCCATGACAACAGTAAGAGTCTAACAACAAAAGAATAGCCACAGATGCTGTCAGCTAAAAAATCTTAAATGTTCAAGTGATTGTTGATAGCAACGAAATGGATGCCAGGACAGGGTCACTTACAGACAATAATAGGCATTGCACCTATCACTGAGGTATCATATGTGACATTTCTTAAGTAGAATACATGTCACTGGATAAGGCTGATGCAACTGGCAGTTTTAATAAATTATCTATGATGCACTGTTTTTTTATATTCAACAGGAAACTGCCGTTCAGCTTCTGTAATAGAACAGATTACACACAAAAATGAAGAGCTCCTTGTACACACATTATATGAGACTACTAGAATAGATCTTAAGCTACCCTCTCAGTTTTCTAATGTGATAGAAAGCAGGGCCACAATCAGGAAAGCAGGGTCGGCTCCTAAAGAGGGAGAATAGAAATTGTAAAAGCTTTACATGTAGGCGGAATGTTGTTTTGAAAAAAGCATTTAAAAAGAAAAAAAAAAACTTTTCCTTTTAAAATGTGACTTTACAATGAGCTTTTGACCTTAACCCATTGGTTCCAGAAGCTAGAATGCTTTCTTGACTACTACTGCTACAAACCATTCAAATGCTCTGGGACACAGCATTATGAAAATCAGACAGTGAATGCCATTGGGTTAGCAGTGGAAACCTATGATGAGACAAGAGCCCTTCCATGGTGAATATTTCTTGCTAAACCAGAAAGATTTGGAATTAGGAGTAGGTTTTATGTAGTTGAGGTGCAGGCAAATTGGAACAAAAATTCCTAACCAAAATCAGTGATAGAGGGACTAGTGAAAGAAAATTTGTATAATTGAGTTTGATCATTTGTGTCCAACACTTGCAAAATCCAGTTGCCGGTTTTGAAAATTAGAATTCAGAGATAGCATGTGCTGTGGCAGAAATGCTACCTTTTAATATAGGATTAGGCTACTGCAACACTTTGAAATCATTTGGGAACTTAACTTGAACTAGAGTTTCAGAGTAACAGCCGTGTTAGTCTGTATTCGCCGACTTGATTATGTAAAGAGTTGTCACTTTGGATGGGCTAGCACCAGCAGGAGAGTGAATTTGTGTGGGGGGGTGGAGGGTGAGAAAACCTGGATTTGTGCTGGAAATGGCCCACCTGATGATCACTTTAGATAAGCTATTACCAGCAGGACAGTGGGGTGGGAGGAGGTATTGTTTCATGATCTCTGTGTGTATATAAAGTCTGCTGCAGTTTCCACGGTATACATCTGATGAAGTGAGCTGTAGCTCACGAAAGCTCATGCTCAAATAAATTGGTTAGTCTCTAAGGTGCTACAAGTACTCCTTTTCTTTTTGAACTAGAGTGATCACCCTTTCAAAAGGTAAAAGCAGGACACACACAGGAGCCCTGCCCACCTCAAGTCGTCCGTCCATGCCCCCCCCCCCCCCAAGGCCAGAAGCCTGAGCTGGGCAGTGGTAAGAACTGCCCAGGGAGCCTGGGGTGCTGTAGGGAATCCCAGACCCGCCACCTGCCCAGGGCTGGAGGGCTCGAGAGCAGCCCCCAGCCCGTGTCTCATCCTCTGGGGCATGCTGCCCAGGGCAGGTAGAGAATCTGGGCCTTCCCACAATGGCCTGAACTCCCTGGGCAGCTCTCCTTGCATATTTCACAGACAGTGTTGATTGTATCAGCATCCTTAAGCAGGATCATTCTAAGCATTACTGCAGACTTGAACTTCTGGTATTCATTGCATGATCTTTCCTGGTTACTTCAATGCCGGTTGTGCCATGGATGGGGCTTGTGGATATGTTTTGAAGGTTGAATGCAGTACCCTTTGTTTCTTTCCTCCTTTCCTTCCCTGTCCTCTGAAACACTCTTGCTACCTGATGTGTCAATCTGGCATTTGTTCTTTGATGCATATTGTATACTGCAGTGTACTACTACCAGACTCTGGCTTCTGGCCTGGCCCGGGGCGGGGTCTTGGGGAGGGGGAGGAAGAGCAGAGGGCGCAGCCTCTTGACAAGTCAGAGGCTGGTGCTGCTCCGAGCCTCGGGCATGTGTGAAATGGTGCAGCAAGGAATCTGAGACAAATGTCAGTCTGGGACTGGGACTTGAACTCTGCATTTTGAGATTGTTCTGCCCAATTTGGGACAGGTGTCACCCTAATTTAGACCCCAAAAGTTGCTACTTTCTTATTAAACAGTGCTTTCCCTAAATAGTATATTACATTAGTGCTTTGTATTTGGTGGTAGTTGATCAGTTTCTTGAATTTTAAGTGTTGATTTTAACCTGTAAAATTCTAAATCTTTTGGGACCAGTGTTCTTGAGAGACTGCTTACAGTTTCTGGTGCAATTAGCATATCTGCTTCGGGTTTCAAAGAGACAGGCTGTTAGGATATTCATCACTAGAAGTCCTCTACTCTGAAACTTTCTCCCCTTTCTTGGTCAGATAGAGCTGGAATTGGTTTGAATGAGCAAGTCAGTTCTTGTTCAGGTTTGGGGCTTATTTCTATATATTTTAAATATTTGTATAAGCACCTAGAGCTGTTGGTATGGATGGGTGCCCTTCCAATTTTTTGGAAGAAATAAATATAACAACTTAGGTGGCAGCTCCTCAGACACCACAAGGGCAATGTGTTTACCAGGGGACATATATCAGGTCAGGATTCTAACCTGCTTTATGTCAAGGTAAAGGAGAGGTGTTAATGACCAGTGACTCCACTTACGGTAGCAATAGGTTCCTAGAAAAGTGTGTCTGAGAGAGAGGGAGTGTGCTTTCATTCTTTGCTCATTTTTGTGAACTCCTCCCATACCAAACCATGCAGTGTATGGTACCAGTCCAGGCAGCATGACAAAGCCAATATAATCTTCCACGTTCCTGACACCTCACCACCAGTTCAGTGGGGCATTACTAGGAAACGACTATTTTAAAGGATTAGATATAAACTCCTGTTGTGCTGGTACCAAAGGGGCAGTGACAAGAAAATCCAGAAATAATGAGGCTTCAGTTATTTTTAGTTTAAACCTTTGGGGGCTGAATGGTACAGTACATCCACACAGGGCTTTTACCTAGTCATCCATTTGGCTGGCAGCCTGGAAAATTCTAGTGGTTCACATGGTAATGAAGTAGGGGGAAAGGGACAGACACCCGTAGAAGTAACCTACATGGGAACCAGGTAAGCTTAGGCAAACCGGTTCTGATATTGATAAAGGTCACCAGTATAACTTGAAGGGGAGAGGGGGCTTCACTAAACTTCTATAAATAATTTTGTTCTGATGGCAAGTGTGAGACCAAAAGCCTTGGAGCCTGGAGTCCTCTTTTTATTTAGAGACTGGCTGCAACACTCGCAGTAGAAGCTTCCCTCAACTGACTTGTCATTGTCCCTTAACTCTGAACTACAGACATTGCTCATGGAAAAGAGAAAAGTTAGTTCATTCTGCATATCCATTCAGTCCCTGGCTTCTCTGCTGAGACTGCCAACCTGGGTATTTGTCAGGGCCGAATGTGACAGTGATTTTGTGATGTGAACATCTGTGTACTATGAACTAGGCTGAGACCACCAGATCATTTTACAAAGGCCACCGAGGTAAAAGAGAGCTTTAAATCATTACCAATTATACTGGATTCCAACCAGTGCCCTAGAGTTAAAAGGTTTTATATCCCATTTCCAATCTCAAAGCCATCCTGTTCTGCCTGTGTAGAATCTTTCAGAAAGCCATTTTACTCTGGAAAGTGTCTCTGTAAAATGTGGTGAACTCTTAGTGGTATTAGACATGGACAACCCGAATATTCCATTAACAGGCACCCTAAAATGCTTAAATATTTGTTGTAATGGCTTACATACTATCTGATTTTTCTGTATAAACATTTTCTATTAAATCAATGCAATTTAATCCAGAGGATGTCTTATTAAAACCATAATTGTTAACTTTACATCATTAAACAATTTGGTCCACAAATTTGACAATTAAAGTTCCAATTTAGCTGTCTGTCATGCACTCTGCAAGTATCACAAACTACTGCTGACCCCTACATTAAATGTGTAGTATATTATTTATCTTAGTGGGCCATAATGAATGTCTGATTATAACTCAATAAGTCCTGCCTTCAAAGACTGACCTTCCACTACAGCTTGACACACAGAAAGGGCACTAAATTCTATAGTGCCCATGACTGTGATCTTATTTTTGCCTCCCTCCAACTTTTCATTTACCATTTTTTCCCCAAGTTCATTTGTGGTTTTATTTGTAGAAATAATCTGACTGTAATTAATGTGGATTTTGAGTGATTCAGTAGACTAAGCTAAAGGTATTGCCTGGAAAAAATGTACAATTTTATGATATAATCTACTTTTAATCAGAATGCCTTAGAACATCTTAAATAGAAGTGTTTGAAAGTTCTGTAGTCAAACTGGAAGAGGTGAGTATAAATTCTTCTTTGTGGATATTTTTTAAATAGCTCCTTACAAATGTCCTGTTGTGACCAAATGAAACCTGCCTTTCAGTTTTCATTGTTTCAGCTCACAGCATGTTGCATTCTATTAGTAAATTAGAGTAGGTATATGTAATAGAATTGTGACTAACATCTGTGTTGTCAGCATTTCACCCTAACCTTTATTTAAAATACGGTGGAAAAACTAGCAGTTAAAGCCAAATATCAGCTATATTTGAAAATATTGCCACTGTCAATATTTAACACACAGTTAAGAATTCCTGTTGTTGATCAAGGGCAGAATTTGGTATCTGTGGAAGATATAGGTGTGCTATGAAAGAAATAGAGGCTCCATCAAAGTAAAATGTTGCTTTTCAAATTGAAAATATCATGTTATCAGTGAACCAGAGAAATTATTTTGACAAAAATCAGTATTTTTAGGATGCTAAATTCCTTTTCTTGGGAATAAAAATATCATTGCATAAATTCTGGAAAAGGAAAACACCTACTACATTGAGCACCGTTAAAGTCTTCGGCCTAATGCTGTGAGCAGTTACATTTTACCAGGATTATTCATATGTGTAAAGTTACTCATGTATTTAAGCATTTGCAGGATTGGTGTCATAATGTTCACTGCGGTAATGTTATTACTCACACCACGGCATTTATAGTAGTCTTTATACTGAGAACAGGGAATAATGCAAATACCATAATCAAATAAAGTGTGTATTTCAAAGCAAAAAATAACTGGTCTTGAGCCCTGTATTGCTTTGAAGATTTTATTTGTTTCTAAAAAAATTATTTTCTCGCTTGTCTTATTTTAGAATTATGAGGTTTTGATGTCCTGGTTTCTGCAGGATGAACCTCCTGGAGTACTGGAGAACTAGTGTGGGATACTGATGTCCCAGTACACTGACACCTTAATTGCAACTTTCGGAGTCCTTAGTTGACAGTTGCACATTTAATCAGACAGCTTAAAACGTTGGTTTTTTTCTCAAACACTGTTTTTCTGAAACTCCTAACCAAAAGTTGGAATAAAAGCACTCTCTATGAAAGTCACACCAGTCAAACACATATAGGGTGAGTCCATCTTTATACATCATAACAGAGCAGTAGCACAAAAACGAAACGAAACAAGAAAAAAACCTTTTGCAATTTTCCTTTAACTACTGTTATTAGAGTACCCATTTCAGGTCATCTAGTCCCTCTTGCTACCAATGCAGGATTGCTCCCTATATGTCCCAGTATATTTACTGCTTCTATTGTTTGGTCTAGATACAGATGTGTCGGTCAATGGGGCTCCCACCACCTCTCTGGGGAGATTAATCCATAGGCTCTTTGAATCCTCACAGAGGATGCTACCATAAATATATAATAAATAAAAATCATCTGACTCAAATTGCTTTGCTTGATATTCACTCTAAATATTTCCTTTTAAAAATCACATCTTGTTACTCCTAGTTCTCCACACACTCCCCACTTCCATTGTACTACATAATTCTCTCCATTGGTGTTCATACCCGTCAGATATTTCTAGACTGTTATCATGTCCCCACTTAGTCATCACATAGCCAGGGTATTCATATTTAACTCTTAATCTTTCCTTATAAATCAGAACTTTCAACCAACCATTTGTTCTTTGATCATTCTCCAATTTGTCAGTGTCTTTCTGGTAATGAAGTGCCTATTGCTCAGCACAATAATCTAGATGACAGAGCTACAAAGAGAGGGTCTAATATTTCCCTGCCCCATGACAGTTGTGTCTTTATTCTTAGGGCTAAATCTTGCCCCTTTGCTAAGCGTCCATAATCAAATTTAGAGTATAAGGCTGGTTTCCCTTCTCCCCTAGCGCTACTCCGCAGCGACCGTACCAGCTCTATCCCATGACCCTTCTGCTTCATCACCCTCACGCTAAGGGAACAATGGCCATTGATTCTGTCTAGTAATCAAGTCACTAGCCCTCCCGTCTCCTCTTTCACATCTCTAAATCCCTAGCTACACATGCAAACTGAAGGAGTATGTGTGTTTGTATGTGTGAAGCCACAGTACAATCAAGGCCAGGTTAAGGAAATGCAGCGACCTACTGTGACATACAGGCGCCATTGTTGCCAACCCTGGCAAAGGGTTCAGCATTCTTTACGAGGAATTTGTCTCAAACCTGACAAACTCACTACATTGTTTTCATGATACTTATCCATGAAGAGTAGCATGTGAGATCTCTACTGAAAGCTTATAGCTTAGCTTATCAATACTTATAATCATTGTGAGGTGTGTATGGGAATATTTAAGAAATATGGTAACTAGAAAATTATGCCCTTATGGTCTTGGAGTGAAAGTGAATCACCAGTGAATCATTTTTGGGTGACAGTCCATTTCAGTGGGAGGGAACTTTCAGTCCCCTCGGCCCAGCTGATTATGTAATGTACTGCTCAGTTGTCACCATCTGCAACAACATGGAAAAGTCTGTGGAAAACCACCAAAGATAAACTATAAACATCAAAACTACTTGGAGGTAAAAAGGAACATTAGAAAAGACAGGGTATCATCCCATCTGTGAATAGAGACAAAAGACTGATTTAGTATGTCATAGGGTGGAGAAAGACACTGTATCAGTTCACTGAGGAGACATCTTGTTTTGTGAAGGACTGGATCCTGGGAAGCCAGGCAGCACTACAGTAGATTGAACTTTGTGGGGAAAACCTATTTTATTAGATAGAAAAGTAATGTTGTTAATTGTAGGCCCTAGTTCACCTTTTATGATTTTGTTTCATGCTGTAACCACTTGTTCCATCGCTCTTGTTTCTAGTGGAACCTTTTTTCTTTGTTAAATAAATCTTCTTTTGTTTTATCGTAAGTGTTCAGAAGAGTGGTGATTTAAGGCTAATCTGATAAACTGGGGTACACTGCTCCTTTGGGATCAGAGGATCTGGGATTTCTGTGAGTACCATATGTCAGGGGCTGGATGTCACAGGGGAGCGGTTCAAGGGGACTTGGGGACTGGTGTGCACTTGTTGATTTGCAAGGCAAAGACATTGCTGAAGAAGGGGGCTTAAGTGGCTGAAGGGCTGATGGTATTAGGGAGCTAATACCCAGCCACCACAGGCAAGATTCCCTCTTGCTAGAGGCAGGGGGTAAGAAGATGACTCTGTTCTGGGTGCCCTGAGAACAGTCACATCTATCTACACCGAAATAGAGCAATCTCCTGTGGTTCTGCCTCTGCAACCTAGGACATTTCCTCTCTCCTCTTGGAGTCACAGTAGCAAGCTACCCTCTTCTTTCTGCAGGAATGGCAGCAGGGCCTGCCTTCCCTCTGTTCCTAAGAGGCAGGGATGACAGCAAGGGGTCCCAGTACTGACTTTGGGCATAACTGCTTGCTTGTAGGGGCTTGGCCTACTACACTCTTCTCCTCCTGTTACACACAATCCTCTGCTGGGACGGTATTGTTGGGGGTCTCCCAGCACAGTAGATTTTCAAATTAATACCTCCTTAAGATGCATGGGGAAGTTCTCGGGCTGTCTGCAGATCCAGGCAGATGTCATTGCATGCATTACACTCAGGTCACATTTTCAAGCTTTTCTTGGCATCCATGAGGGCTACAATCTTACTTAAAAACAAAAACAAAACGTGAGATTCTGTTGGGATCCATATGACCCCAGCAACTAGAGCATTTGGCAGAGGCCAATAATACCTTCACCCATCTCTGAGGATAATACATATGTTACTCATAGAGCTGGTTTGAAAAATGGGGAAATTTTACATCATACAATTTCAGAATTCAACTGGCTGTAATTACTCAGTCTGAATTCAGGCAAAAGAGAAACGAACTAAACATTTTATCATATACTTTTTTACATTATTATGATTTCTAGCCTTCCCCCCTCCCCGCCATGTTTCTCTCTGTTCAATACAGTGGTTCTTTTCAAATTTATTCAGATTTTTCTCTATAGATTCAGCCAATATGTTCAGGCCCTCTTCCCTCACTACAGTCATTTTGCCTTTTGATCTTATTTTAGCTATAAACCCTTGCATAACTGATTTAGGTATTACCCATTCCAACATCTGAAAATGAACAGCTATTCCATGCAATCAGATTCTGAAGAGATGTAGTTTACCAGAAAACATCATGTGGGTAATGGCTAGAAAAGGGTGAGTTTTTTCTTTCTTTGTCTTAGCCCTGGTCTACACTAGGACTTTAGGTCGAATTTAGCAGCGTTAAATCGATGTAAACCTGCACCCGTCCACACAATGAAGCCCTTTATTTCGACTTAAAGGGCTCTTAAAATTGATTTCCTTACTCCACCACTGACAAGTGGATTAGCGCTTAAATCGACGTTGCCGGCTCGAATTTGGGGTACTGTGGACACAATTCGATGGTATTGGCCTCCGGGAGCTATCCCAGAGTGCTCCATTATGACCGCTCTGGACAGCACTCTCAACTCAGATGCACTGGCCAGGTAGACAGGAAAAGAACCGCGAACTTTTGAATCTCATTTCCTGTTTGGCCAGCGTGGCAAGCTGCAGGTGACCATGCAGAGCTCATCAGCACAGGTGACCATGATGGAGTCCCAGAATCACAAAAGAGCTCCAGCATGGACCGAACGGGGGGTACGGGATCTGATCGCTGTTTGGGGAGAGGAATCCGTGCTATCAGAACTCCGTTCCAGTTTTCAAAATGCCAAAACCTTTGTCAAAATCCTCCAGGGCATGAAGGACAGAGGCCATAACAGGGACCCGAAGCAGTGCCGCGTGAAACTGAAGGAGCTGAGGCAAGCCTACCAGAAAACCAGAGAGGCGAACAGCCGCTCTGGGTCAGAGCCCCAAACATGCCGCTTCTATGATGAGCTGCATGCCATTTTAGGGGGTTCAGCCACCACTACCCCAGCCGTGTTGTTTGATTCCTTCAATGGAGATGGAGGCAATACGGAAGCAGGTTTTGGGGATGAAGAAGATGATGATGAGGAGGAGGTTGTAGATAGCTCACAGCAAGCAAGCGGAGAAACCGGTTTTCCCGACAGCCAGGAACTGTTTCTCACCCTAGACCTGGAGCCAGTACCCCCCGAACCCACCCAAGGCTGCCTCCTGGACCCAGCAGGCGGAGAAGGGACCTCTGGTGAGTGTACCTTTTAAAATACTATACATGGTTTAAAAGCAAGCATGTGAAAGGATTACTTTGCCCTGGCATTTGCGGTTCTCCTAGATGTAGTCCTAAAGCCTTTGCAAAAGGTTTCTGGGGAGGGCAGCCTTATTGCGTCCTTCATGGTAGGACACTTTACCACTCCAGGCCAGTAACACGTACTCGGGAATCATTGTAGAACAAAGCATTGCAGTGTATGTTTGCTGGCATTCAAACAACATCCGTTCTTTATCTCTCTGTGTTATCCTCGGGAGAGTGAGATATAATTCATGGTCACCTGGTTGAAATAGAGTGCTTTTCTTCAGGGGACACTCAGAGGAGCCCATTCCTGCTGGGCTGTTTGCCTGTGGCTAAACAGAAATGTTCCCCGCTGTTAGCCACAGGGAGGGGGGAAGGTTGAGGGGGTAGTCACACGGTGGGAGGAGGCAAAATGCGATCTTGTAACGAAAGCACATGTGCTATGTATGTAATGTTAACAGCAAGGTTTACCCTGAAAGAGTGTAGCCACTGTTTTATAAAATGTGTCTTTTTAAATACCGCTGTCCCTTTTTTTTTTCTCCACCAGCTGCATGTGTTTCAATGATCTTCTCCTTTCCAGAGGCTAGTGAAGCTTAGAAAGAAAAAAAAAAACACTCGCGATGAAATGTTCTCCGTGCTCATGCTGTCCTCCCACACTGACAGAGCACAGACGAATGCGTGGAGGCAAATAATGTCAGAGTGCAGGAAAGCACAAAATGACCGGGAGGAGAGGTGGCGGGCTGAAGAGAGTAAGTGGCGGGCTGAAGAGAGTAAGTGGCGGGCTGAAGACAGGGCTGAAGCTCAAATGTGGCGGCAGCGTGATGAGAGGAGGCAGGATTCAATGCTGAGGCTGCTGCAGGACCAAACCAGTATGCTCCAGTGTACGGTTGAGCTGCAGCAAAGGCAGCTGGAGCACAGACTGCCACTGCAGCCCCTCTGTAACCAACCGCCCTCCTCCCCAAGTTCCATAGCCTCCACACCCAGACGCCCAAGAACGCGGTGGGGGGGCCTCCGGCCAACCAGCTACTCCACCACAGAGGATTGCCCAAAAAAAAGAAGGCTGTCATTCAATAAATTTTAAAATTGTAAACTTTTAAAGTGCTGTGCTTAAAGTGCTGTGTGGCATTTTCCTTCCCTCCTCCACCACCCCTCCTGGGCTACCTTGGTAGTCATCCCCCTATTTGTGTGATGAATGAATAAAGAATGCATGAATGTGAAGCAACAATGACTTTATTGCCTCTGCAAGTGGTGATTGAAGGGAGGAGGGGCGGGTGGTTAGCTTACAGGGAAGTAGAGTGAACCAAGGGGCGGGGGGTTTCATCAAGGAGAAACAAACAGAACTTTCACACCGTAGCCTGGCCAGTCATGAAACTGGTTTTCAAAGCTTCTCTGATGCGTACCACACCCTCCTGTGCTCTTCTAACCGCCCTGGTGTCTGGCTGCGCGTAACCAGCAGCCAGGCGATTTGCCTCAACCTCCCACCCCGCCATAAACGTCTCCCCCTTACTCTCACAGATATTGTGGAGCACACAGCAAGCAGTAATAACAGTGGGAATATTGGTTTCGCTGAGGTCTAAGCGAGTCAGTAAACTGCGCCAGCGCGCCTTTAAACGTCCAAATGCACATTCTACCACCATTCTGCACTTGCTCAGCCTGTAGTTGAACAGCTCCTGACTACTGTCCAGGCTGCCTGTGTACGGCTTCATGAGCCATGGCATTAAGGGGTAGGCTGGGTCCCCAAGGATACATATAGGCATTTCAACATCCCCAACAGTTATTTTCTGGTCTGGGAATAAAGTCCCTTCCTGCAGCTTTTGAAACAGACCAGAGTTCCTGAAGATGCGAGCATCATGCACCTTTCCCGGCCATCCCACGTTGATGTTGGTGAAACGTCCCTTGTGATCCACCAGAGCTTGCAGCACTATCGAAAAGTACCCCTTGCGGTTTATGTACTCGGCGGCTTGGTGCTCCGGTGCCAAGATAGGGATATGGGTTCCGTCTGTAGCCCCACCACAGTTAGGGAATCCCATTGCAGCAAAGCCATCCACTATGACCTGCACATTTCCCAGGGTCACTACCCTTGATATCAGCAGATCTTTGATTGCGTGGGCTACTTGCATCACAGCAGCCCCCACAGTAGATTTGCCCACTCCAAATTGATTCCCAACTGACCGGTAGCTGTCTGGCATTGCAAGCTTCCACAGGGCTATCGCCACTCGCTTCTCAACTGTGAGGGCTGCTCTCATCTTGGTATTCATGCGCCTCAGGGCAGGGGAAGCAAGTCACAAAGTTCCATGAAAGTGCCCTTACGCATGCGAAAGTCTCGCAGCCACTGGGAATCGTCCCAGACCTGCAACACTATGCGGTCCCACCAGTCTGTGCTTGTTTCCCAAGCCCAGAATCGGCGTTCCACAGCATGAACCTGCCCCATTAGCACCATGATGCATGCATTGTCAGGGCCCATGCTTTCAGAGAAATCTGTGTCCATGTCCTGATCACTCACGTGACCGCACTGACATCGCCTCCTCGCCCGGTATCGCTTTGCCAGGTTCTGGTGCTGCATATACTGCTGGATAATGCGTGTGGTGTTTAATGTGCTCCTAATTGCCAAAGTGAGCTGAGCGGCCTCCATGCTTGCCTTGGTATGGCGTCCGCACAGAAAAAAGGCGCGGAACGATTGTCTGCCGTTGCTCTGACGGAGGGAGGGGCGACTGACGACACGGCTTACAGGGTTGGCTTCAGGGAGCTAAAATCAACAAAGGGGGTGCCTGTACATCAAGGAGTATTTCAGGCAGGACTTCACGGAGGGTTCCAATAAGAAATGGTGCACCTAAGTTATTGTCCTTATTGGAACAAGAAGGTTAGCCTGGCCTCTGATTGATACATGGCTAGATTTACCTCGCTGCACCTTCTTTGTGAGTGACTGCAGTGTGATCTAGAAGAATGAGTCCCCTAGACAGGGGAGGGGGGGAAGCAAATGAGTACAAAACAAATCTGGTCTATTTCTTGTTTTGATCCACTCCATCTATCTTTTACATCTTTGGCTGGCAGCAGACGGTGCAGAAGGACTGCATGCCATCCACATCTCATGGCTGCTCGGCAGAAGATGGTACAGTACGACTGCTAGCAGTCCGTATCGCCTGCCCGCTCACCATAAGACGGTTCAATAGGACTGACTGCAGGACTAAAGAGAATGACCTGGTCAAGTCACTCCAAATTTAGTCCCTGCGCCCATGTCTGCCCAGGCGCTCCCAGCTGACGTGGCCAGGAGCACCTCGGACATGACGATGACGGCTACCAGTCGTACTGTACCGTCTGCTGCCACAAGGCAAGGGGTTGCTGCTACTGTGTAGCAATGCCGTACCGCGTCTGCCAGCACCCAGGAGACATAGTGTGACGGTTACCTGAGCGGGCTCCATGCTTGCAGTGGTATGGCGTCTGCACAGGTAACTCAGGAAAAAAGGCGCGAAATGATTGTCTGCCCTTGCTTTCACGGAGGGAGGGAGGGAAGGGGGGCCTGACGATATGTACCCAGAACCACCCGTGACAATGTTTTAGCCCCATCAGGCATTGGGATCTCAACCCAGAATTCCAATGGGCAGCGGAGACTGCGGGAACTGTGGGATAGCTACCCACAGTGCAACGCTCCGGAAGTCGACTCTAGCCTCGGTACTGTGGAAGCGCTCCGCCGAGTTAATGCACTTAATGCACTTAGAGCATTTTCTGTGGGGACACACACACTCGAATATATAAAACCGATTTCTAAAAAACCGACTTCTATAAATTCGACCTTATTCCATAGTGTAGACATACCCTAAGGGTTATTTTCCTCCCTAGACTGTTCTGGCTCTCTTCCATCTCTTTTACATGTACAGTGGGCACAGAAAAGGTTTTTTTAAACTGGTAGGTAAACTCTTTATCAGCTTTATCAGCACTAAGTTCAATGGGACTACTCGTGCTTGAAGCGAGACAAGAGCTTAAATAACTTGCTGACCCAGGAGCAGAGTGAGTATTTCCTATGCTTACAATGGAGAATATAGGTAACACCAATAACATCCTACAAGAAGAAGGTTTAAAAAAAAACAAAAACAACCCAGTCATCTTTTTAAATTTTGCCCACCAAAATAAGGCTGTTTATTCTATAGATGTTTACAAATTAAGTAAAATAATTGTTTGTTTCTTTGAGAACTACTGTATAAGTGACACAGCATTTTAATAGACTTAAATAATTTCTGATAACTCTGTTGTAGTCTCATAGAAGTATAAAAATTCTGTCCTCATACACTTGACATCTTTTATGGTGGCAACTCAATCTAAATTTGCCATTGGCAAAGAAGTCCCATTTCCTCTTTGTCCAAATATTTTATCAGGCTTAGAGCAATTTTATTGTACACTTCCTAACTATTAAGTTGGGTAATTTACTAGATCTTTGGGAAAAGAGCCTCCGATTTTAAATGGCTTTTGCTCTGCTTACTGGGTTTCCAGTCTATCACACACGCTAAAATCCTGGCTCTGAAGACACTCCAGTGTAGCTGCAACTTCTGCAGAGTTTAGGCAAAAGAAAAAAAAGGGGGGGGGGGGTGGGGGAGAATCCATTCAGAATTTAGAAGGAAAGTAATGACACTGGCCGTGGGATGCATTCTCATCTTAATTCATAAGAATTCTTGCACAGGTCTTCATTTACCATTTATGCAGGGTAGAAAAGTAAATCTATTTCTTTTATTCCTCTTGTAGAATGAGGGCTTGAATAAGGTTCATTGTTGCTGTCAATGTAATGCTCTACAATCAGGGAAAAGATGTTAGTTCATTATTGGGTATTTCATTTCTGAATATTTCTTATTCTGACTCTTAACTATCTTGTGCGGATATTGTTGACTAATATATACACGAGTGTGTGTGTGTCACAATATCAATACGTATTTACACCATACATATATCCTAGAA
This sequence comes from Caretta caretta, assembly GCF_965140235.1. Classification (NCBI taxonomy): domain Eukaryota; kingdom Metazoa; phylum Chordata; order Testudines; family Cheloniidae; genus Caretta; species Caretta caretta. The sequence continues at coordinate 46,058,950 of NC_134216.1, read as the reverse complement.
TCATAGGACTGGAAGGGACCTTGAGAAGTCAGCTAGTCCAGTCCCCTGCACTCATGGTAGGACTAAAGTATTATCTAGATCATCCCTGACAGGGGTTTGTCTAACCTGCTCTTAAAAATCTCCAGTGATGGAGATTCCACAACCTCCCTAGGCAATTAATTCCAGTGCTTAACCACCCTGACAGTTAAGAAGTTTTTCCTAATGTCCAACCTAAACCTCCCCTGCTGCAATTTAAGCCCATTGCTTCTTGTCCTTGTCCTCAGAGGTTAAGAAAAACAATTTTTCTCCCTCCTCCTTGTAACAGCCTTTTGCATACTGGAAAACTATTATCATGTCCCCTCTCAGTCTTCTCTTTTCCAGACTAAACAAACCCAATTTTTTCAATCTTCCCTCACAGGTCATGTTTTCTAGACCTTTAATCATTTTTGTTGCTCTTCTTTGGACTCTCTCCAATTTGTCCACATCTTTCCTGAGATATGGAGCCCAGAACTGGATACAGTACTCCCCTTGAGGACTAATCAGCACGGAGTAGAGCGGAAGAATTACTTCTCGTGTCTTGCTTACAACACTCCTGCTAATACATCCCAGAATGATGTTTGCTTTTTTAGCAACAGCGTTACACTGTTGACTCAGATTTAGCTTGTGGTCCATTATGACCCCCAGATCCCTCTCTGCAGTACTCCTTCCTTGGCAGTCATTTCCTATTTTGTATGTGTGCAACTGATTGTTCCTTCCTAAGTGGAGTACTTTGCATTTGTCCTTATTGAATTTCATCCTATTTACTTCAGATCATTTCTCCAGTTTGTCCAGATCATTTTGAATTTTAATCCTATCCTCCAAAGCACTTGCAACCCTTCCCAGCTTGGTATCGTCCACAAACTTTATAAGTGTACTCTCTATGCCATTATCTAAATCATTGATGAAGATATTGAACAGAACCAGACCCAGAACTGATCATTGCGGGACCCCACACATTATGTCCTTTCAGCATGACTGTGAACCACTGATAACTATTCCAACCAGTTTTTTGCACCTACCTTATAATAGCTCCATCTAGGTTGCATTTCCCTAGTTTTTTTATGGGAAGGTCATGTGGGACAGTTTCAGAAGCTTTACTGAAGTCAAGTTATACCACGTCTACCGCTTCCCCCACATCCACAAGGCTTGTTACCCTGTCAAAGAAAGCTATCAGGTTGGTTTGACACAATTTGTTCTTGATAAATCCATGCTGATCGTTACTTATCTTATTATCTCGTAGATGTTTGCAAATTGATTGCTTAATTATTTGCTCCATTATCTTTCCGGGTACAGAAGTTAAGCTGATTGGTCTGTAATTCCCTGGGTTGTCCTTATTTCCTTTTTATAGATGGGTACTATATTTGTCCTTTTCCAGTCTTCTGGAATCTCTCCCGTCTTCCATGACTTTTCAAAGATAATTGCTAATGGCTCAGATATCTCCTCACTCAGGTTCTTGAGTATTCTAGGATGCATTTCATCAGGCCCTGGTGACTTGAAGACATCTAATTTGTCTTAGTAATTTTTAACTACTTCTTTCCCTATTTTAGCCACCTCTGATCGTACCTCATTTTTTCTGGTATTCACTATGTTAGACATCCAATCACACCAACCTTCTTGGTGAAAACCAAAACAAAGAAGTCATTGAGCACCTCTGCCATTTCCACATTTTCTGTTATTGTTTCCCGCCCTTCATTGAGTAATGGTCCTAACCTGTCCGGTATTTATTAAGCACATAACAGTAATATAGTAGCAGTTACATATCCTAAATTGGCCTGTGCTTTTTATATAACCCTGCTTACTTATGCTAAGTATTCCATAACCCATTGCATTCACTAAAGTAAGTTTTGGCTAGAGCAAATATGGAAGCTGTCAAGATCAGGACAGATGAGTGCTTTACCATAGCAACAGAAAGGGATTTATTCTCACAGGCCAGTATTGGAATGTCTCAAAGGAAAAGGACAAGATATATAATAGTTCTACGTATTACAGACTTAGGAGTTGCCTTCATGATTCCTGATACCTGGAATGCATGTGTTCAGAACAAAGAGATAAGGGATACACCATGATACCAGAAAAACAAGGTAGAAAGCTGATTGGTTTAAATCTAGTTTCAGATGATGTACACAGTACCTTTTACCTGTAAACAGAGAGGATATAAAAAGATGGCTTTAGGTGTGTAAAGGACACCTTTGGGAGCACACCTTCTGCGTAAGATGAATGTAACAATGCTGCATGAGACTGCTTCCCAGAGACTGGTATTTTATAGTTTTTTTTTTTCCCCCTGTACTTTTTTGTTTGATTTCTTTTCAGAACTGTTCAATAGGAAGTGTGGGAAATTAAGCTCTGGCTGAAATTTGTCTATAGCAGTTGAAAGTTTCTTTAATCTCTGTCTACACAGAATTTGATAGAGAAATGGATATTGAGTAGACCTAATGAAATGGGTAATTTGTATTTATTTATTTTAAAACTTGGATTTATTTTTATCCGTTGCCTTAAGATGAGTAACAGTTGCTAATAGACAAGCTTTGTGTTCCTTCTCTCCCATCACTTACCTTACCCTCCAAATACTTGTTTAAGCATTTAAAAGCACATAAGAAACTAATCCACAAAAAAATTTCACTGTGAAGCAGCTAGAATTGCCTAGCTTGCTTCATGCATAACCTAATCACAAAAGCAAGGAAATGACAAGTTAAGCTAATGAATAGTACATGCCCTCCTCTCCACCCACTGACACGCCCTTTACCGTTACCATATCCATATACACTACAGACCATCCACCACAACCTTAACTGTAACCTAATGAGGATGTCAGCCTTCCATTGTCCCTTTACCACACTACTGCCTTGCAACACAGCACACTGCTACATCAAACTTCCACAACTATTAGTGTTGAGCAATGATTGTGTGATGAAGAGGTGCGTGTGCAGAAGGGGAAGGAAGTCGTGGTGTAAATAGGCGCCGACGCTGCGGGTGCTCCGGGGCTGGAGCACCCACGGGGAAAAATTAGTGGGTGCTCTGCACCCACCGGCAGCCAACCTCCCCTCACCCTGTGCCCCACCTCTCCCCCCACCACCAAGCGCACCACGTTCCCGCTCCTCCTCCTACCTCCCAGCTCTTACAGCTGTTTGGCAGCAGGTTGGCAGTGCTTAGGACTTTCCAGGAAGGAGGGGGAGGAGCAGGGATGCAGCGCACTCAGGGGAGGAGGCGGGGCAGGGGCGGGGACTTTGGGGGAAGGGGTGGAATGGGGCGGTGCTAGGGTCGAGCACCCACAGGGAACAGTGGAAGTTGATGCCTATGGTGGTGTACATTATATAGGTGGGGTGGGTAGGTTGTGGTCTTCATTCACAGTGTAAAATCTCCCAGTATATCCCTGTGTGGTCCCCCTGCTACAACTGATGTCAAATGTGTAGTAGTGTGGTGCTCTGCATCTTCCCAAATAAAGTATCTTCAAGTTCTTCTTTTGAGTGCTGATCCTATATGTATTCCACACGTGTATAGGCATGCGCACCACACGCCTGAGATTCTGACTCAGGGCATACAGTGGTACGATGGACAAACAGACATCACTTGCTCTGGACCAAGGTATAAGGGGTGCTGCTGGCGAATGTCTCTTCAGTTTTGTCTTATCACTGCATGGCCTGGGTCAGAATCCTCTGTGTCCTCTGATTTCTCAGTGTGTCTTTCTCGTCAATATATTTTACAGATTCATTAAAATAGTTTTTGTATTTTTAGGGTCGTTAAAGTTTTAGTCTTAGCATAGTTAGTATAACTTAGTTTTCTCCCTGCCTCGGGAAGTCTTTCCCGATGCACAAAGACTATGTCCAGAATCCTAGAGTTTAAGAACTGTCTCTCCTGCCACCCCTCCTTTTCCATGAGTGACAAGTACCAATGTTGTGTCTGCTATCTGGGAGAGGCGCACATCTCAGCAAAGTGCAGCATCTGTTACTCATTTTCCCCATGAACCCGCAAAGCTTGTGAGATCTGGCCAAAAAAACATCTCATGGAAAGGACTATGACAGCATGGGGTCCCTACAGCGAAGGGAGCGGTGGCTGAGCCTGATCCACAGATACTGATTGGTGTTTCATCTTCCTCACCAGACACGGCAGTTGCCCCATCTTTGCCATCCTCACCTGACAATCACAGGCAATAGCAGCAGCTTCTGTAAGAAGTGGGGAATGACCTCCAGGTTCCACTAGAGGCAGTCTAGGATACCAACATCAGTTTTTTTGATTATTTACAACCTCCTCGTCCCCGTAACATGGCTCTCCATCATGGCGCCAGCTAACACGGTCTGGCATACTCCAGCCTCTTGCACCCCTACCCTGAAAAGGGCTGAAATGCTATTTTATATCAGCCAAAAGAGCTGAGTCCCTCTTTACACACCCAGCATATATATCCCTGGTGGTGCAATTGGCCACTGAAAGGTTCAGATTACATCCCAAGGCTACACCAACAGATAAGGGCTTGAGACAACTTGATATTGTGGGGAAGCTTTTTCGTTTACAAGTCTTCACTTCATTTTGCTAACTACCAGTCTTTGTTACTCAAATTATTGAAATCATATTTTGCTATTAGCAGAACTAATCTTGGAACCGTTAGCAGTTACCTTGAAGAACTCATGGAGGAAAGGGTGAATTCCTAGAGATCTGGAGAATGGCAAACATAGTACCTCTCTTTAAAAAGGGGAACGGAGGATCCAAGGAATTATAGAACAGTCAGCTGAACTTCAATACCTGGAACAATATTGGGAAAAATTATTAAACAGTCAATTTTTAAGCACCTAGAGCATAAGAAGATTATAAGGAATAGACAGCATGCATATGTCAAGAGAAAATCATGCCAAATCAGCCTAATTTCCTCCTTTGACAGAGTTACTGGCCAAGGGAATGGGGAAAAGCAGTTGATGTGATATATTTTGATTTTAGTAAGACTTTTGATACAGTCCCATGTGAGAGTCTCATAAGCAAACTAGGGAAATGTGGTCTACATGAAATTAGTAGGGCTGTCAAGCAAATAAAAAAATTAATCGCACAATTAATCGCACTGTTAAACAATAATAGAATACCATTTATTTAAATATTTTTGGATGTTTTCTACATTTTCAAATGTGTTGTTTTCAATTACAACACAGAATACAAAGTGTACAGTGCTCACTTTATATTTATTTTTATTACAAATATTTGCATGTAAAAACAAAAGAAATAATATTTTTCAGTTCACCTAATACCAGTGCTGTAGTGCAATCGCTTTATCATGAACGTTGAATTTACAAATGTAGAATTATGTACAAAACATACCCGTTTTATTTTTTAATGCAGTGTAAAACTTTATTGTCTAGAAGTCCACTCAATCCTAGTTATTGTTCAGCCAATCACTCGGACAGACAAGTATGTTTACATTTACAGGAGATCATACTGCCTGCTTCTTGTTCACAATGTCACCTGAAAGTGAGAACAGGTGTTCGCATGGCACTGTTGCAGCCAGCGTAGCAAGATAGTTACGTGCCAAATGTGCTAAAGATTCATACGTCCCTTCATGCTTCATCCACCATTCTAGAGGACATGCGACCATGCTGATGAGAGGTTCTGCTTAATAAAAATCCAAAGCCGTGCGGACCGTTACATGTTTGTTTTAATTATCTGAGTCAGATGCCGCCAGCAGAAGGTTGATTTTCTTTTTTGGTGGTTCAGGTTCTGTAGATTCCGCATCGGAGTGTTGCTCTTTTAAGACTTCTGAAAGCGTGCTCCACACCTGATCCCTCTCAGGTTTTGGAAGGCACTTCAGATTCTTAAACCTTGGGTCGAGTGCTGTAGTTATCTTTAGTCATCTCACATTGGTACCTTCTTTGCATTTTGTCAAATCTGCAGTGAAAGTGTTCTTAAAATAAACAACATGTGCTGAGTCATCATTCAAGACTACTGTAACATGAAATATATGCCAGAATGCGGATAAAACAGAGCTGGAGACATACAATTCTCCCCCAAGGAGTTCAGTCACAAATTTAGTTAACACCTTATTTTTTTAAGGAGTGTCATCAGCATGGAAGCATGTCCTCTGGAATGATGGCCAAAGCATGAAGGGACGTATGAATCCCTTATGAATGCTTATGAAATTTGTGGATGACACCAATGGGTTGCAAGCACTTAAGAGAACAGGTTAAGAATTCAAAATAACCTTGACAAATTGGAGAATTGGTCTGGAGTCAATATGATGATGATCAATAAAGACAAGTGAAAAATACTATGCCTAGGAAGGAAAAATCAGATGCACAACTACTAAATGATGAATAACTGCCTAGGTAGTAGTACTGGCTGAAAAAGATCTAGAGATTATAGTGAGTCACAAAATGAATGAGTCAACAATGTGAAGCAGTTGGAAAAAAAGGCTATCATCATTCCGGGGTGTATTAATAGGAGTGCCATATATAAGACATGGAAGGTAATTGTCCCACTCAACACTGATGTGTCCTCAGCTGGAGTATTGTGTCCAATACTGGGCACCACACTCTAGGAAAGATGAGGACAAATTGTGGATGGTCCAGAGGAGAACAACAAAACTGATGATAGGTTTAGAAAACCTGACCTATGAGGAAAGGCTAAAAAAAGGGGGAAGAGGGTATGTTTCATCTTGAGGAAAGATGACTGATGGGAGCACTTGATAAGTCTTTAAATATATTCAGAGCTATTATAAAGAGGATGGAGATTAATTTTTCTCATGTCCACTGAAGGTAGGACGAGAAGTAATTGGCTTAATCTGCATCAAGGGAAATTTAGATTAGATATTAAGAAAAACTTTCTAACTATAAGGGTAGCTGACCTCTGGAATAAGTTTCCAAGGGAGGTTGTAAAATCCCCATCATTGGAGGTTTTTAAGAGCAGGTTGGACAAACACCCGTCAGTGTTGGTCTGGGTTTACTTGGCTCTGCCTCAGTGCAGGAAGCTTGACTTGGTGACTTCTCGAGGTCCCTTCCAGTCCTGGCTTTCTATGATCCTATGACTTTAAGGGCAAACTCCCTCAAGAGGGCAGAGCCCAATTCCAGACACTCATTAAGTGTTGCAAACTAGTGGCAAAATATCCCTTCAAGCTGCTGTGGATGCAGCTGACACTGCATCTAGAGGGATAGCCACAGGTATAGTCATGAAGTGAGAGCCTTGGCTGCCATCCTCAGGGTTCCCCAGGGAGGTTCAAAATACTGTAGAGTACTTACCTTTTGATAAGTCTAACGTATTCAGTGAGAAGACTGAGTACATACACTTGTTGAAAGACTCTAGAACATCCCTCTGCTCCCTAGGCCTTTATGCTGTGGTCTCAAAGAGAAAACACTGTAAATAGATGTATAAGCCAAGATCACCTCCTCAATTCTTCTACCACCAGCACTCGTGCAAACCATTGTCCAAATGCCAGAGAATACAAAGACCCAGCTATACAGTTCCCTCTACCACAACTGCTGCCACCCAGCCCCATCGCCATCCAAGGGCCATTTCTGATTGGATGACTGAGAACCACCTACCCATACCCATCCACTACTGCATCCCCAACCTTTGGTTGCCTCCTCACCTTCTTCATCCACACCTGGGTGTGGGGGGAGAAATCACAACAATTGAGTTTCACATCAAAATATTCATTAACCAGTATTCTTCCGAAAACCTCATGCTTACAATGAGGAGAGGAGACTTCACTCTTTAGACTGGGTTAAGGCTGTTGCAGTCATCACAGAGAGCCATCAGAAAGCCCAAGCTCAGGCCCACAGGAGATCCAGGAAACAGAGTGTGCTCCAACCTCCATCTGGCAAGTGGACCTGTAGCCACTCTGGGAAGGTCTGCTGCTTGTGCATTGGGCTCTTCTGCCACAGTACAGTCAAGCACCATTGACTGATGGACTTTGTTGTGTTTCATTTCATCTGTCAAGATGTTGGATGGCCATACAAGGGAATGTGTACAATAATCTTATATGGACATTGAATGTGTGATCTCCTTTCTTGTGGAAAAAGTTGATATAAGCATACTCAGTGTACTTACTCAAATCTCACATTGCAGAATTTCATGAAGGCACATAGTAACTGTCACATTACTGTTTTCATTAATAAAGTCTGATTAGTTTTCATTACAAGTAGAAAGCTGTCTTCATCTGTCAAATGGTGTTGCACTTAAGAAAAATGAAACATTTGTGCCACTGTAGAAGGAAAAAAGCTAAATCTCACTTACTGACATTGATTTTTGTGAGTAGAATTTTGCCCACATAATCATTAGTATTCAATTCACTCTTAGACTGCCAGCTGTTCAGGGCAAGGATTGTCATTCACTATATAGCTGTACAGTGCCTAGCTTAGTGGGGCCCTGACCAGTTGGCCTCTAGACTCACTTTTCTTGGACAATAACAGCAATGGGGAAAGCTTGGAGATGGATCTCTCAGCGGAACAGCTTTGAGGGGAAAAAATTTAGAAGAAAAAAGTTAAATATAGAGTAAACAGTGTTTGTAGTATAGTTGGCTTATTGCTTGGGTTTTGGACTTCACAAGAAATGAACAGTTTTCTTGCTAAGTTACCCAGAATACAACTTTGAAGTAAAAAAGCAAAGTGCCCAACCTGTGGGAAGCCTTTATAGAACTGCCTGTGAATGTCAAAGTAATATTAGATCTTGTTACCAACAACGAAGAACAAAAGGACTTAAATTCACCATAAGGTGGGACTCGTTCATGGACACTGGATTTCAGGCAGGCAAATGTTGAGGAGAATTTAGAAATCTAGTCAGTAAGGTGTCATGGGAGGATGTAGCAGAAGAATTAAAAAACAAACCCATAATTGGTGGATTTACAAGGCACTGTTCAGAGATCTGTGTCTCGGGAGAAAAAAACCTGCATGGGAAATGTGAACTTCCTCAGCCTGACTTTCTTATGTGACCCACCTTCCTCACTGCTGGTCAATTCAGGAGGGCAGGCTAGGGGAGCAGTTTCAGGTTATTACTACCTCCTCCCAAGTATCCTGACCTGCCCAGGCTCCCAATAGCTGGCAGGTCTCCAGCAGACCAGGTGTAACCCCAAGCAAATGGCCATTCCCCAAGATTTTAAATACTCTGAACTTAGCGTTTCAAGCAAGGCTGAAGCAGGTGGTATATCAGGTTGATAATATACATATGAAAGTTTAAATCTGTTTTAAATGGGTATTTTAATGATAGACTGAAATTATTCCCAAGGAACCATTAATACTATTGTCAGTAATCTAGATACCGAGAAGTTAAATATTTGATTGTTAGATTCCCCACTTATATCATAAATGTGCCATTGAAGTATATTTTTACACTATCATGTTAATAGATCATATAATAAACAATCCTCAAATGGGCAGTGAAATTACGGAATATAATAGCTTTGAAGGAGCTTTAATAGTCTAATGTATCAGTAAAACACAAATGAAAGAGTCCTTAACATAGGTTTTAAAATATTTCTAAATGTATGCTGTAATTTATGTGGTCAGTTATCTGCGTAGTGGTATGAAGGACTATTGATCCACTGAGGATTGTGGGGCCCATCAGTCCTGCAATAGGAGACTGTCAATATTTCAAACAGCAATTTCGTTTGTACGCTTAAAGCAGTTTGTTAGATGAACACAGTACTGTAATGTGTTAATTACAGAGCATTTTTTTTGCAAAAACTGAACTTATTATGATTGAAATCAATATTTTTGCAATTATAGTTCCTAAAAATACAAAATTAAAGTGGCCACTTATCGACTTTGGCTATTTGACCATAACAAATGCTTGTTAACAATCAATAGGTAGCAACTTGTTTTGCAGATTAATTATTTGGTTATCTAACAACTGTGACTCTCAGTAAGTGAAGCACTAGTAACTCTTTCACTAAAGGAAGTACAATATGCCGTATGTCTCAGAAGTATACTTCTGCCCTATTACTACTGTCCCAATTCAGGGCAACTGCACTTAATCCTGCTCTATGGTACAGCAAAGGAACCCAGTCTCAGGCTTCCCCTGGCTGTCCCCTTTCTTGCATCTCTCTCCTTTTGGACAAAGGTAATTCAAGGTTGAACAACTTGCTGCCTTCACTGTGTTGTTCCCAGCAGAAGATAGGTTGCCTAAACAACCTTCTCTTGTTTTCTCTTCCAAGACTAATAACAGGGTGATGGGCACCAGTCATAAGTTACCACACAAAACTTGCTATGAAAACCTGTTGTATTCTTAAGGATAAAGCATTATAGAGAACACATTAAAAATAAAATAACCTACACACATGCTCATAAACTTGCCAGAGATCTCTCTAACCCTAACATGGGCTCTGGCAGGAGCAGTCCCTCAGAACCCTATCCAAGGGGTTTCAAGTTCATCACAGCTCCAGCTCAGAACAAGCCCACTCATAAAAATTTAGTCCACCCCTTTTACAGTTCAGGGGTCTTTGATCTGGAGTTTCAAGAAGTTGCTAATTAGAAGACAATGGCTCTTTCCTCAGGGTGTAGTTTCAAAAGGCCTCCTGAGTACCTCCTAGAAAACCCACTTCACATGTAGTGTCCCAAACAGTTCTCTGAAGTTCCTAACATTGACATTAATCAAGATCCTAGAAAACATGTCATCCTACAACAACATAACAATTTTGTTTGTAATAAGTGGACCCCAAAGGTATTAAATCCAATTCAATAAGGCTATATTTATTCAATAAAATTTGTCATAATTCCATCAGGTTTGTCCAGGATATGGCAAGCTGTTGTCAGTCACAAGTATGTATTGTCATACATTAAAATTATTCTCGGACTGTCATGACTGGGGCTTGGGCTGTCATGCCTAGTGGTTGGAACAGTGGAAGTCAGGCCTAGTAGTCTTGCAGTGGCGGTCAGAAGCCAGAAACCATGCCAAATCAGAAACTGGGAGTTGGAGCTGGAGGCGGGAGTCAAGCCAGGGGCCAGAGTCAGGAGTCAAACTAAGGGTCAGGGTTGGAGTTGGAGACCAGGGGCAGGGATCAGAAACAAGACAGGTCAGGAAAGCAGGAACCAGGGACAAGTCAGGAGAGCAGTGCTCAGGAGTCAGGCAAGAAGGTTGGGTTCAATGTTGCAGCCAGCCAGAAATTCACCCAGTTGCACAGACAACTTCCAGTGCTGCCTTCTGGCTTAAATAGTGCAGCCAAACCAACTGGTGGGGCTGGGCACTTCTCCAATCAGGACAGCTATGAGTAGCTTCTCTGGTGGGGCTCACTAGTCATCCCACTTGTTACTAGCAAGTCCCTGGATGGCGACTGAGATGTGAAGGTTGCCTGGGAGCCTGCAGTTCAAGACTTGTGGATCCTCACAAGGACTATCTGTCAAAACTCATGTAGGTGTTAGGAGCAACAAAGAACTTAATGGATATACATATACTTCTGCAGCCGCAGTCCTGTCACGCCACAGTGCTATTCATAGAGCAACAAGTTAGGGAGGATGTGGGGAGAAAAGGGAAGAGGTTGAGCTCTACCAACCTATGAATTTTGTACACGTATATGCTATTCTATAACAACATGCATGTGTCTGCCTCTACATTCACCTACATGCTGGCATCTGTGTTCAGTAAACTGCTTCCATCACTTTTGATTTGGAAGCATAAATTCTCATTGGAGTCTCTCTTATCAAAAAAAAATGTGCATCAATGATGTAATTTTAATTTAATAAAGAAATACTCAGGTATTTTAATAACCATACATTGTATTTACATGGAATCTTTCAGCCAAAAATCTAATAACGCACTTTTCAATTTAATCTTCAACACCTGTGTGTGGGTGGGTGGGGAGCATGGGGGGAAATAATATTTCAACTCATAAGATTACAGCATAAAGTCTAGTGGGGGAAGAGAGATCTACAGTGATTGGCTGATTTACCCTGATGATGTAGTCCAATGGGAGGGATATCACTGTTGAGGCTGTCCTGATGTAATACTCAGACTTGAAGGTCAGAAGGGACTGTTATGATGATCTAGTCTGACCTCCTGCATATTGCAGGCCACAGAATCTCTCCTCTCCACTCCTGTAGTAGACCTCTGGTACATGAGAAATATGTTTTAAAGTACATGCCAAAGGAATCAGAGTTCAGGTTGAACTTTTAGGATTTGGAATTTCCTGTTTGAGTTATTAAACTGAATGTTGCAATAGTACTAGTTATTTACATGGAATTTCATACAATGAGTTCCTTGGAATTTTCATTAGAAAGCTTTGTCTCGATTATACATTGATTAAGTAAGTAATCCATAAAGTGGATGAAGGTAAATCAGAACAAGGCACTCTTACTTAGGAAAAAGAGTATCCACATGTAGGGTTATTCTGGAATAGCTATTGCACTTTAAATTCACACCTACCTTAATTCAAACTAAGGGCATGGCTACACTTGCAGATGTAGAGTGCTTTGAGGTAAATCAGCCTTCGGAGAGCGCAGTAGGGAAAGTGCTGCAATCTGTCCACATTGACAGCTTCAAGCGCACTGGCGTGGCCACATTTGCGGCACTTGCAGTGGCATTGAGAGCGGTGCATTATGGGCAGCTATCCCAGCATGCAAGTGACTGCAACGTGCTTTTCAAATGGGGGTGGGGTGGGGTGGAATGTGACAGGGAGTGTGTTGTGTGTATGTGGGGGGAGAGAGAGTGGGTTTTTGGGGGGCTGACAGCATGCCAGCATGCTGTCTTGTAAGTTCAGACAGCAGCAGACCCTCTCCCCCCCTCGCCTCTCTTTTTCTCTCTCTCACACAGCATTCCACACTAATGGTTGCTTTGTCTCGGAGCAGATAAGCAACCGGATGTCTGAAACGGAACTTTCAAAGGGCATATCCGCATTCCTGCAGCGATTCAAAAACAATGACAAGAGTGGCCACTTGACTTAAGGGGATTATGGGATGTTTCTGGAGGCTGATCAGAGCGCAGTAATGCAACACCTCATCCACACAGGCACCATGATGCTCCAGCAGGGGTGCAGCAAATGTTATTCCACTCGCCGAGGTGGAGTACCAGCAGCGCTGTAGCCGTGGAGTCAGAGCGCTCTACGTGCCTTGCCAGTGTGAACGGGTAGTGAGCTAGTGCGCCTGGGGCTCCATTATTGTGCTGTAACTCGCAAGTGTAGCCAAGCCCTAACTTGCAAGTGTAGAGAGGCCCTAAGTGCCTGATCTTGAGAGGTGTTGAGTATCTGCAATGCATCTTGAACTCAGGAAGTTGCAGGTGCTCAGCATTTCTCAGAATCAGATTCTTAGCTCTTACTAAATCATTCACTCCCATTCTGTTTGTCACCTTAATCCTACATCTTTCAGTAGACTGTTATCGACATGCTAGCATAGGGCCTGGCTACACTAGAAACTTCAAAGCGCAGCCGCGGGAGCGCTCCCGCAGCAGTGCTTTGAAGTGCGAGTGTGGTCACGCACGAGCGCTGGGAGAGGGCTCTCCCTGTCCACACTAGTGCTTCAAAGCGCTCAGACTTGCTGCGCTCAGGGGGGTGATTTTTCACCCCCCTGAGCCAGCAAGTTAGAGTGCTATAAAATGTAAGTGTAGCCAAGCCCAGAGTAAAAATAAATAAATACTCTCTCTTGTTTGTCCGTTTATGCTACCCATTAATCTCTGGCCTTTTTAGTGGAGCTTCCATGTGCAATATTTATAGACATTTGGCTCTTTACACATTTAAAAGCTACAATTAATGCACTTTAAACATGTAGTCCAGTATTAATTGTTCTGGCAGTAAAGTAGTAGAATTAGCCATGCTTTGCTGCAGGATCTATCAAAACAAATGAATTCTCTCTTCTATCTCCATGGGATAAGGTATGCTATATTCAGCGCTGGAATGAAAGTGATTTATCACTAAGAAGAGTGTGCAATTTGAGAATATGAACAAGAGAAGTTATTTTGGGACATGGCTCTGAACAAATACAATGAGCTAAATTCATCTCTCTCTCTCTCTGTAACTCCCTCCATGTTACTCCATGTCCTGGCTGAACACTTTTTCAGAAAAACTGGAGTAAACAAGACCTATGCATAGAGGAAGGCATGATATTGCCATCTAATACATTGGGGCCTTTTGAACAAAATCTACTGCACCCTGAGGCTAAAGGATTATAAATACCTTGGGCCCTGATCCTGCAATGAACTGTGTGTAGACAGAGTCCTGAAGCTCATTGCAGGACTTGTACCTCAATCAGGAACTCTATGACTGCAGTTGATTACTTTTGTTTTGAACTATTTTATACTATTAAAGTTCAAGCGTAAAAGCACTTCATTGTTTGGGTGAACGTTTACTTTTTAACAAAGTATATGTGTGTACTACAACTATAAGAAGTTAAATCCACAGCATACTGTAGCAGAAGAAAGGTTACACTTCATTCTGCTTGATAGAGAAGTCTTTTAAAGCTGCTTTGTGGAGCCTCTCATCTACCTTCTATTCACATCTGTTTATTTTGATGTCATATTTATTTTTGTTTGCTTTTAACACCATTTATCAAAACAGAACTTAAACCTTTTGATCATTTCCCAAGTGATAAGAGGAGGGATTTTCAAAAGCATCCAAGCCCCTTTGGAGTACAAGTTCCATTGAAAGTCAATTTTTGGGTTTTATCAAAAATCCCACCCCAATCTGTTCTCTATTTAATTGAAAAGAAATACTTTACAAAAATTGCTGCTTCACATTTGTTGAATTTAACCGAGGGCGGGCTTACCCAGATTAATTTAATATAAAAAGTTACAGTCTCAGGACTCCTCCTTGTCCTGTCCTGGCATAGTAAGCAGACAGCTGCTTGTAATGTAAAATGAGTTTCTCTAATGATATGTCTTCCACAGACTAGTCTTCATCAAAGTTCACCAGTTTGGGCTATAGTTTTGTATTTCATCAAGTCTCTCACTAGGATTTTTTCATGCTTGGCAGTAAAGGGACACTGCTGAGCAACTTAGGATCAGAATTGAAATTTTGTGGTTTTTATTTTTAAAAATTACAAATAGTAAATAGTTTAGGTAGGCCCTATTCCTGATTGGAGCCCAGATGAGGTAAAGTGATGTGCCTAAGGGCACACAAGTTAGTGGCAGAGACAGTGCTCAGCACTTAGGTTTTCTGATTCCCTGATGGGTGACCTAGCCACTACACCACACTGCCTATGTGCACTTCCTGGCACTGTTCCCTCCCACTTCACCTAAAATGCCCATGATTTGGGGCTGATGCCATTTGTTTTTTAAAAAATCTTTAAAAACAAGCCATAAAAACACACAGCTGAAGTTTTAATCTATATAAGAACAGTATCTACTTTTCAACAGCTTTAAAACGGTCTGTAGAAACACTATTAAAATATATATTGTCAGTCTTTTAGGTTATATTTGGTCTGATGATGTCATTAGGTAGGCTGTCCTCCCTCTGGAATCAAGTTGCAAACACGTCCTGAACAGTAATTAGAGCTAAGCAGCAATTACAGCACATATGATTTGTTCAGACTTATCACTTGCCTGCTGTCTCCTTGCACCAAACATCACAAAAGCACCCCAGTGAAATGAAGGAATTCTTTTTCTCTAAATCTAATTCCACATATAATGCTGAAGTGGTCATGGACTATGATCTTACAAACCAAGGTAAGCATTACTCTGTGTTGAGCACATACAGGGGTTTCCCCCCCACTGTGAATATAAATATAACACATCGGAAATTAATTTAGGATAAAGTAAAGAAGTATTCAGTTAAAATAGCTGTTTTTTGTTGTTTTTGGAAGGCAGGGGGGTTTGTTTATTGGTTAATCCAATCTTTTCCTGAAAATTTTTCCTGCAAATACAGTAAATATACAAGGGAAAATTAATCCCTGATATAACTCCATTGAAGTCAATGGAATCACAAAAGGGATAAATATGGACCAGAATTTATGAAGTATCAAAGCAAGTTTTGCCTTTTTTCCCCCTTCTATGTTAAAGAAAGTTGCTAACTTAGTCGTTGTGTACCTAACAGTCCTATTTATGGTTTGCTGTCATTCTTGTTCCAGTGATGTTATCACATTATAACCAGCACTTGTTAAAAGTTGGAACAATTATTAGAAGCTTTCTGTGTCTCCACACACTCCTTCCGATCCCTCCCAAAGCATCGGAATAGGAGGAGCTGTGATAGCTCACAGTTGACATGGGGGGATTTGGCTAGTCATACAGTGCGGTGAGAGAATGTTCTGGAACACTGAGAGAAGGAAGAGTAATAACTTAGGGAGGAGAGGGGATGCAGAGGATGGGGGAAAAGAGTAGCAGTGAGAGGAGGAAGATTAGTGCAATAATAATTTTTTGTTTCTATAGTGACTTGTCTGAGGACCTCAGAGCACTTTACAGACGTTAATAAATTAAGTCTCTGAACAGTACTGTGAGGTGAGTATTTTTAGTCCCATTTACCAGATTGGAAAACCGAGATTAAGGGTCTTGTCGATGGTCACACAGTATGTGTCAGAGCCAGGAACAGAATCTAGTCATCCTGACTCCAAGTCTTGCACTTTACCCACAAAGTTATTTGGACTGCATTATCATCAATACGCAGCTGATACTTTGCTCAACGTCTTTAAATTTCAGATTCGACTCATACTCTCCTACCACCTAAATGAGGTAGGGATCTGGAAAAAAGTAACTGACTGTAGTTCATCTCAAATAAAATGTAGCAGTGGCTTTGACATTGCTTGTAAATACTGACCTCACAATAGTCCTCCTAGTATTTTTTACCTCCAGGCTAAAATACTCTACTGTACTCAGATCTATACTTGATGTGTCCCTGGAAACTCCAGTAAGTGCAGAATGTAGGTGCCGCTCTCCTGACTGGGGCAAGGTGCTGCGAACACATAACACCTGTGTTAGGCTCATCTTGGAGGCGCTTCCTGTCCACAACCAGTTTAGGACTCCCATCTGCAAAATATTTTCCCTTTGAAAGTTTGTCAGAACCTGAATCTGACAAATTTTTCAGCACAATAAAGGATACTTTTATTTGGTTTGCATTGACACCCCTTCATCCAGCCTCCAAAATGCTGCTTATGCCTTGAGTAAAACACCTCTTTTGTAAGAAAGAACCTAGCTGTAGAGCTTGTCGGAATTTTTTTTCCCAGAAAAAATTGACTTTCTATTGAAAAAATTTAAATTTTCAGTTTTCAGATTTTTGGCTTTTCTGACAAAAATTGAAGATTTTTTTTTTAGCAGAAATACATTCTGTGTAAATAGTCATTTAGTTGAAAATCCAATTCTCTGTGCCTAACTGCCACAAAGATGATTTTTCTAAAAGATACTCAAATACTAGGGTGATGGGTGCTGGTATAAGAACCTAGATGGAGAAAACGTGAAGTATTTTGTGTTTTGTGAAGCCCATGGTCAGGTGGCCAAACTACTCTGAGATGATTATATATACAAAAGGCAGGGGGAAAATATCAAATTCTTAGGCCTCTGGCTGAATCTCAAAGGGTTTGGAAGTTCTATATAATTTAGATAAGCCTCAAAGTTCCTTTGGATAAAACTAACTCTGTCTTTAGAGAAGTGGCTAGTGTGATGTATGTGGAGTTGCTTGGTGGTGACTATGCATCTGGAACCAAAATGTGTTTCTGCACACTCTTGGTAGACATGAGCTTGAGTTTAACTCCAATTCCCCCTTTACAGACTTTAACACCAGCCGCTAGCCTCAGTTAAAAACAGAATTGCTGTGTCTTCACTGCTATTTGAACTTGGGTTAGGTAACTGAAGTTAAGAACACACCTCTTTTTTTTTCTTGTCTCAGTGAAGGTGTACCTTCAGATGGATTGGCTGGCCAACTGGGAAAAAACAGTCTCAGGCAAAAGAAGGACTTCCCACCTAGGCCCTCTAAGACAGTGGTTCTCTACCAGGGGTACACATACCCGTGGGGTTATGCAAAGGTCTTCCAGGGGGTACATCAACTCATCATTTGCTTAGTTTTACAACAGGCTACATAAAAAGCACTAGCAAAGTCAGTAAACACTAAAATTTCATACAGACAATGACTTGTTTACACTGCTCTATATACTCTCTACTGAAATTTAAGTACAACATTTACATTCCAGTTGATTTGTTTTATAATTATAGGGTAAAAATGAGGAAGTAACCAATTTTTCAGTAATAGTGTGCTGTGACACTTTTGTATTTTTATGCCTGATTTTGTAAGCAAGTAGATTTTAAGTGAGATGAAACTTGTGAGTACTGCAGACAAATCAGGCTTCTGAAAGGGGTACAATAGTCTGAAAAGGTTGAGAGCCACTGTTCTAAGAAAAAGCCATTGAACAATAGGGTGAAGGGGATCAGGCATTCAAAAAGAGATTGTTCCATGAGAGAGGGAAACAGACTTTCTGTGAAGGCAAACTGAGACCAGGCTGGGTCCCAGGAACTCTAGAGTTTGCTAAAAGAATGTAAGTTGGGTTTGTTCTGCACTTATAACTCAAGCAGGAAGCCCATATAATGAAGCTTGTAGTGAAGTGTGTGATTGGATGAGTCTAACCATGCAAGGAGCCTGTTTCTTGTTTTAAAATCATTTTCTTGTATGTTTTGTTCCATTTACTAAATAAACCTACTTCTTTGAAGAAGGTTGTTCATCACTGTGTAGCCCTGTTCACAGACTGCCGAAGGGAAGAGATGCAGGTATCCATTCAGTCCTGCATAACAATAAATGGTTGGCAAAGATGGGGTGTTGAACCCAGATTCTGGTCTAAATGTGGGAGAATTGTAAAATTCCAGCCCAGACACACAGGTGCTGGACTGGGGGTATGGCAGCACCTCCTGGCTTGAAGTGGTTTCTTTCATATACAGGGCTTACAGTTGGGTTTAATGGCTTTGAGCACGCCCCCACTTCCACACATACACAAATTGTTCCAGCACACCTGCCCAGACAAGTAAAGGCACAAGCCTGACACCTAATGGGGTACACTCAGAGAGACCAGAAAGGGGACAGAGGTTCAAGCAGCCCTGTAACTATGATACATTGTCAGGATTGTGACAATGATGAACTTCCAATAAGTGCCCAGCAAAAAAAAAAAAAAAAATTGTAGAAGGAAAAAGTAAGAAAATTTATTTTCTTGTGTTCTTTTGGGGAAGACAATGGGAAAAGACAGAAATAAAGAGCTATCTACAGCTCAGGAAAAGTCAGCTAGTAGAATTATGCAAAGAAAGGAACCAAAACTCTAGAGAGCTGAAAAAGACACAGCTGGTTAGTCTGATATGATCTGATGACCAGAAAAGAAATGGCATCCCAGAACCAGATAAGGACTGGGCCGGATGACCTAGTTCATTCAGAGCACCTGCAGATGTTGAGGAAGACAGGCTTGAACAAACTAGGACATTCTGAGGAGGACAACGGGGGCTCAGGCAGAGGCATAGATGAGGAGTCCTGGAGTGCATGTAGCAACTGGACCCTGTTGAGATGGAGTTCCCTGAACCAGAGGAGTCTAGAGTGGGAGAACCTACAGCATGAGAGAGAAAAGCAGGAGGGCCGGAGATGCTGGTCCAGAGCTTATGCTAGTGCAGCTTAATTTAAACCCAGCTACCTATGGTCCCAAAAGGCTGTTTCAACAGTGGGGAATTGCAACAGCATAGGGACACCCTGGCTATGCTTCCTTTCTTTGGCTCATCCCCATTTCTGGGATTGAGGTGGTGGTGCACCACCTGTGAATTCCTCCATTGTGAGTGAATCCTCCACTGACTGGTTTGGCTGGCTTTCTGGCTTTATGCCCTGGTACAATTCAAAGCAGCTGTACTGAGATCAAGGATCTAGCCAGTTCTGTGTGTGATAATCTTTGTTTAGGAATAAACTGAAGAGTCACAAATATATAGGGTGAAATCCTGACCTATTGTGGTCAACAAGCAAAACTCCCATTGTCTTCAGTAGGGCCAAGATTTTGCTCATAGTACCTAAGAGTACTGCATGTATTAATAGCCAACCATGTTTATTTAGAATGGAACAGTCCAGTGCTGCAGAGAAGAATATGCTACGTTCTGACATGCCACACAGCTTTCTAATGGAGCAAATGGCTTTGTTTGTTTTAGAAGTCTGCAAAATTAGCTTTTTAGAGAAACAAATGACAAATATTTCCATGCTACCTACAGATAAAAGCAAATCACAGTTGTACAGCAGCCAGCACATTGCTTCTAAATGTAATGAGGGATGCTTCTTAATTTATTTAATTGCTTAAGCTTGACAAACAGCCAATACTAATAAATATGCACTGATATTAGTATGGTGTTTCTAGGGTTCATTTGACTTGGAAATATAAATATTGAAAAAGAAACAAGTGGAACAGTACAGCACAGTGGCTGCCAAAATTAAATGGTATATGGAATGAGTATTTTCTCGTCTGAAATTTGTATTGTTCAGGAGCACATGCAGGACAAAAGTTAGAGAGAGATAAATACTATACAAGTTACACAATGTGCAGGTTAAAATTTGAACAAGTTATCATAAAGATATAGGCGCTATGAAGGTTAATTCAAACAGCTGTGACCTAACAATTTTAACATGATTATTTCAGGTGAAGAGGTTAAAATACCTTTCTAATTGTTTGTACACTCTTTTTGCCCTTTTTGGTATTTACAATACAAAGTCCAGGATGATTTGTTGTTGATTTTTAAGCTGTTTAACATGTAAAAGAGTTACAGGTGTAAATTTAGCTTTTCTTGATTAAAGTTGATTCATTTTCCTCTAAAATATTGGAAGTATTGTTTTTCTTTAACCACAAAAAGCTTTAAGAGACACATCTGTTTTTTTCGGTTTCTAATTTTTGACACACTACTGAATTCTAGAGACTCGAGAACAAATTCCGAGAATGGCTTTCATATATTATTAATTATAAATATTTTAACTGATTGAAAACATCAACTTTTTTGTGATAAGCTCCACACATGTGAACTACATGAATAGTAGTCACAATCTGTTTTATACATATTTTTTAAATGGAAAAATTTCCTTTAGTCATGAGGGATTTGAGGGAGAAAATTCTACTGAGGAAAAAACATCTTAATTCACAGAAATGAAAATGGTGTACAGTCAATCCTCAGTATTCCAGACACACAAGTTAGGTGAGATAATATCTTTTAGTATATTAGAAATTGGTCCAGTAAAAGATATTACCAGATTTACCTTATCTTTATCATATCCTGGGACTAACATGACTGCTACAACCCTACAAACAGCTCACTATTCTAGTGAGGAAGGCCCTAATCTCTCTCAGCCTTGCGCATACACTTAATTTCAAGGATGGTGAGTATTCCCATTGATGTCAGTGGGACTACTTACATGTTTAAAGTTAAGCATGTGTATAATGCTTGTAGGGTCTAAGAATGGAGCCTATTTCACAGGATGAAGTGCATTTATAATTAGGCTAGTGAGGTAATTAAAGAGACTAGTTATGGTTTTATGCTTTTATATTATATTTAAACAATTTAAGATATTGGGCTTCATCCAGTCCCTGCTGAAGTCAGTAGCTCAGAACATTTTTATTGGTGGCATGTTTTACTTTGATAACACATGCTGTTGATGTTGTGAGCTTGATATTGGAAAAGGGATTATGGGTAAATCATTGTACTGTGTATTTTGTAGATACAACATTCCAGGATGAAAACCTCATAAACATTTCCACAGATGTGAAGTGAATGAAAATGTGTTGTCCTGTCATGTAAATTATTTACCCAGTTATTTACTAGCAATCATTTTTAGCTGAACTAGTTATTCTGGGAACTCTTCAGATATTTTTTCTGTATATCTCTCAACTGCATAATCAATATACAATAAATCCTATATATCGACTATAAACTTTTTTATTGTACCCTTACATTTTTTGCAAGCTGTTTATGACTCCTAATATTGTGTGGAAAAATAAGTAAGTGGGGGTGTGAAATCCTGGCATGATATTAGGTCAAAACTCGAATTAACTGCAAAAGGGTCAGGATTTCATTCCAGGTTTGTATACTGTATGGCATGTTTAGAAGAAATCTTAAATACATCTGACATGTAGAAACACTTTAGTTCAAAGTATCTGCTTTTCTACAACTCCGAGTGCGAGAGCGCGTACACGTACAATCCTGTTAATACATATAATCATAAGACATTTCTTTGTGGATGATGAATAATGGAAATATTAGTGTTACATTCCACATTTTCATTTAGAAGGACAGAATAATTTTCATAGTCTGGCTTGTTTATTATGTGAAGTTGAGTTAGTTATCTATAATAGTGCTATAACTTATCTATATAGTTCCTTCAGTTTATACAATATGGTTATGCCATATGAAATGAATGCAGAGTTTGTTGCAGCAGTTATGTCAAAAAGGCAAAACCCTTTAGAACCTAATGAGATCCAAAATGATTGGTGTGTCAGTTTCTCTAGTTTTGTTCCTATGCAAGGTCAGACATGGACTAAAATAAAGTGTTTCTGCAGATTGCCTTTCCTCCTGATTTTGAGGCAAGTGGACTTTCTACTAATCATATCCTATCCAATAGCCATTAGTAACCAGTCTGGATGAATAGTCATTCCTACCGCCTTTTGAAATACCACCTTTGACAATTCTGCAGGTTTTAAAGAGGTAGTCATGTATGTTGATGGAAGTGCTTCATATTCTTTAGATCACTTCATGGGTCAGTGGAAGAATTGACTATCCCATTGATGTTTGAATAAGGTTTGAGAGGAATGAAGTTGATACAACTTCTAGACTTCAAATTATGTATGCATCACAAAGGTTTTAGTGGTAATCATATTGACTCTTGAAGGAACTCATTCATTAATTAGTACGGTGCTTTGGGGATATAAACTGCCTAGTATTTTTCCTATTGTCAGTGGAAAGCAATGGAAGTGTTCTCATACACACTGCTGTTTTGATTCACAAGTTATTTTTAAATATAAGTTATGTTGCCTGGGCAGTGCTGCTCTCTCAGGATCATATTAATTTACCATTTGGGAAATTCAGATAAAGAATTGATCTTGAAAGTCGCTCTCTCTCCTTTAGCTCTGACAAGCCACGATAGCCTAGTGGTAGCATATGGCAAGCACTAGCTTTTATTCTGCTGACTGTGTTTTAGGGGGAAAAATCTCAAAGTTCACCTTCCTGAAAATGCTTAATGCGCTACTTCTAAAATATGGCTTTCCTTCACTATTCTGATACTTGCACTTCACCATTTTCACAACCCAATACAAAATTCATTTATTTGACTTAGCTTTCTCTTAGTAATCAATCTCTCTCTCTCTCTCTGTCTCTCTCTTTCAGATATACTCAGAGACATACAACACTTCCACTCACACACTAAGCAAAAAAATAAACAGAAAATCCCCATAGCCTATAAACTGATCAGGGGAGGGAGGGAGAGAGAATTTCTGGTTTTAAGTACATGTAATTCAGATACGGTGGTGATGAGTCATATAAATCCGTAGATTTAGTGACCTGCAAGGGTTCACTATATTTGTATGTCATTTCTGGAAATATCAGCTCCTAATGAAAGTAGATAGTAATGGGTCATATTGCAGCAGGGATCCAGATAGTGGAGCATCATTTTAACAGTGATTCTGCTTTGAAGGGAAGAACCCTAATTGATTATTTTTAATACATATTTCATTAGATTATTAAAAATATGACTTTCTTGAACACATCACTCTCTATATAGTTGTCTATAAATAAGTGTAATAAGGACTTAAAGGACTTCTTTGAGGGATGTCAGAGGCCTCAGAGGAGTAGATGTTGGCTCGGATCATTATTTTTTAGAGGCCACCTTAAAAGTTAAACTCAAAAAGATCACAAAGATGGACCCAAAAAAAGGGTGTTACAGCCATAGAGAAGTTCAAGGAGAAAGAAACAGGTCAGATTCCAGATTACACTTCACAACCATACCAGTGTTTACCAGCACCACGCTGTAGAAAGACAGGAAGACATATGGTCAAACTGGAGGAAGATGGTAGTCAAGACAACAGAGGAAGAAGTGGGCTGCCAAAGATGGCAGAAGAAAGATGAATGAATTACATCTGGAACATGGGCAGTTACTGACTAACAGAAAGTTATGAAAGCAAAAAAGGAAGAGTGCAAGACACATGCCCAACAGATAATCATCAAATGATCCATTCCCTGTCACTCATTCCCAGCTTCTGGCAAAGAGAGGCTAGGGACACCATTCCTGCCCATCCTGGCTAATAGCCATTGATGGACCTATCCTTCATTAATTTATCTAGTTCTTTTTTGAACCCTGTTATGGTGTTGGCCTTCACAGCATCCTCTGGCAAGGAGTTCCACAGGTTGACTGTGCATTGTGTGAAGAAATACTTCCTTTTATTTGTTTTAAACCTGCTGCCTATTAAATTCATTTGGTGACCCCTAGTTCTTGTGTTATGAGACGTAGTAAACAACACTTCCTTATCTACTTTCTCTACACCAGTGATGATTTTATAGACCTCAATCATATCTCCCCTTAGTAGTCTCTTTTCCAAGCTGAAAAGTCCCAGTTTTATTAATATCTGCTCGTACAGAAGCCATTCCATACCCCTAATCATTTTTGTTGCCCTTTTCTTAACCTTTTCCAATTCCAATATATCTTTTGTGAGCTGTGGTGACCCCATCTGCACATAGTATTCAAGATGTGGGCGTACCATGGATTTATGTAGAGGCAACATGATATTTTCTGTCCTATTATCTATCCCTTTCTTAATTATTCCCAGCATTCTGTTCGCTTTTTTGACTGCTGCTGCACATTGAGTGAATGTTTTCAGAGAACTATCCATGACTCCAAGATCTCTTTCTTGAGTGGTAACAACTAATTTGGACCTCATCATTTTAAATGTATAGTTGGGATTATGCTTTCCAATGTGCATTACTTTGCGTTTATCAACATTAAATTTCATTTGCCATTTTGTTGCCCAGTCACCCAGTTTTGAGAGATCCTTCTGTAGCTGTTTGCAGTCTGCCTGGGTCTTAACTATCTTTAGTTATTTTGTATCATCCGCAAATTTTGCCACCTCACTGTTTATCCGCTTTTCCAGATCATTTATGAATATGTTAAATTAGGACT
This sequence comes from Caretta caretta, assembly GCF_965140235.1. Lineage (NCBI taxonomy): Eukaryota > Metazoa > Chordata > Testudines > Cheloniidae > Caretta > Caretta caretta. The sequence goes on along the minus strand of NC_134216.1, from coordinate 46,033,962 downwards.
GGTCCCAGAACAGACCCCTGGGGGACACCACTATTCACCTCTCTCCATTCTGAAAACTGACTATTTATACCTACCCTTTGTTTACTATCTTTTAGCTAGTTACTAATCCATGTGAGCACCTTCTCTCTTATCCCGTGGCAGCTTACTTTGCATAAGAGCCTTTGGTGAGGAGCCTTGTCAAAGGCTTTCTGAAAATCTACATACACTATATCCACTGGATCGCCTTGGTCCACGTGCTTGTTGACCCTCTCACAGAATTCTAGTAGATTGGTGCGGCATGATTTCCCTTTACTAAAACCACGTTGACTCTTCCTCAACAAATTATGTTCATCTATATGTTTGACAATATTGTTCTTTATTATAGTTTCAACCAGTTTGCCTGGTACTGAAGTCAGGCTTTCAGGCCTGTAATTGCTGGGATCACCTCTGAAGCCCTTTCTAAAAATTGGCATCACATTAGCTGTCCTCCCCAGTCATCTGGTACAGAAGCTGATTTCAATGATAGGTTACAGACTACAGTTAGTAGTTCTGCAATTTCATGTTTGAGTTCCTTCAGAACTCTTGGGTGAATACAATCTGGTCCTGGTCATTTATTGCTGTTTAATTTATCAATTTGTTCCCAAACCTCCTCTAATGATACCTCAATCTGGGACAGTTCCTCAGATCTGTCACCTAAAAAGAATGGCTCAGGTTTGGGATTCCCATCAGGAACTCTCATGGACAGAAAATACATGAAGAACAAGTCAGACGATGGAAAGAATATTCCATGCCAAATTAAACTGTCCAGAATCAATGATCATGCACATGTTCAAGAGAAATGCCAATGCTAAGTTAGAAATAGAAGAGGGGCCAATAACACCCAATGAAATTAAATCAAAGGCCTCAAACAGGAGAAAGTTCCTTGGATTGATAGAATTCAAGCAGAGGTACTAAAGGCAGGAGATGAAATTCTTACTGAGCAGTTACCAAGACACTGTAATGAAATATGGATGAAAGAACAAGTGCTACAAGACTAGAAAGATGGTATTACTATGGTGTTGCCAAAAAAGGGTGATCTTACTCGGTGCATGAATTGGAGAGGTATTGTACTATTATCAAACCTTGGCAAAGTATTGACTACTAGGATACTGAATAGAATGAAGAAAGCAGTGGATGAAGCATTGTATGAAAAACAGGCTGAGTTCCATCAAGGTAGATCATGTTTTGAACAGACATTCACTCTTTGACAGATCACTGAAAAAGCTACTGCTTAGCAAAGCCCCATTTTCATCAACTCTGTTGACTTTAAGAAAGCGTTCTATAGTGTCTACAGAGACACCCACTGTGGAATATTACTAGAAGCTATGAGATATCAGACAAGCTGCTCAACATAATACTTTATATAATAGAAGTAGAAGTAGTACAGCGTATGATTGGATACAGGCTTGGGTGCGTGGTTTGATATTATGACTGGAGTTAGACAAGGATGTTTATCACCAATCCTCCTTGTATTAGCAAAAATTGGACTGAAAGTAAAGGCAGAGAAAACAAAGATTAGGAAGGTAGGAAATGGAACAACAAATGCAAAGGTGTGTGTGGATGGAAAAGAAATGGAAGAGGATGGAAAAGTTCTGCTATCTGGGGAGCGTGATGACATTTGAAGATGGCTGCAATAAAGCGATTCATACAAGATTAGGAAAAGCAAACAGCACTTTTGGAAGGGTGAACACCATCTGCTCAAAGAGAGGTCTCCCCACTAAACTGAAGGTCAGACTATACCCTGCGATTGTACTGAGCTTGCTACTGTACAGAGCAGAGATTTGGCTGATGGTGGTGACTGACAGAATGAGACTGGAAGCTGCCCATTACAGATGGCTGAGGAAGATATTATGCTTTTCGTGGAAAGACAAAATAACAAATGTGAGAATAGGGGTGCTGACAGAACAGGACATGCTAAAAATTTTAGCAGAGAAAGAGAGCTCAGATGGTTGGGACATGTACTTTGCATGGAAGATGGGAGACTTGCTAAGCAGCATTAAATTGCATACCTAAGGGAAGGAAGAGAAAGCGAGGAAAGCCAAGGAAGAGCTGGCAGAAGAGAGTGAGAGGATATTGAATGAGCTGGCATTATCTAGGAAGAAGTACTACAACTAGTGAGTAACTGTGATCGCTGGAGGAACTAGACTGCCTGATATGTCAGCGACACGAGGAACTCAAGTTTAAGGTAAGGACTCATACAAGACTCTCTTTTTTTAGTGCAATGATCCTTTTCAGGATATAGGCAGTGGAGCTGAAGCAAACTTTATTCAGTCGGAAAGTCTGTGTTGCCTCTGGCTCAGAATTGTTTATATTTAAAAAACACTTTACTTCAATGTATTGTTCAAAAATATTTTTGACAATGTTCAAAAGTTCCTGTTACAAATTAGTAAATGGTACTGAAAGCTTTACAGCCCTGAAAAGGGTCATAGATGTGTGCACAGTGCATTTTCATAAATATGAGATTTAAACCATTTTAAACATCTCATGTCTGCTCATAAGGGTTCCAAGCCTTTAAAGGAAAAATCAGGTACATTGGATGACAATCTAAAATCTAAGGTGAGGATGACTGAGTGCACTATGATTGCAGGCTATGAATTAATTCAGCCAGTGTCTGCACAACCAAGGGGATGACTGTTGTCCACCTTGAAGGTGTGTTCTAAATTCCAACAGTTACTTTGATGATCTGGCCTGATGTTCTGAAAATACAGCACTAAAAGGAGAAAAGAAAACTCAAAAACCCGACCCATTCCTTCAGAAGTTCCTATTCTGCTACCATCCCACTTATTTGCACCTTCTGCAGGCAAAAGTTGCCTTGAGAAGGTGCATTACAATGCAAAGCAACCCCAAGAGCTTGTCTACACTGGCACTTTACAGCACTGCAGGGGTGTGAAAAAACACCCCTCTGAGTGCTGCCAGTTTCAGTGCTGTAAAGTGGCAGTGTAGACCGTGCACAGCTCCCAGTGCTGGGAGCTATTCCCCTCGTGGAGGTGGGGTTTTTTTAATCGCGCTGGGAGAGCTCTCTAATATTTACATATAATATTTATTATTCTAATAAAATGGGAAGCACTCTGGATCTTCAGCTAGGATTTAAAAAACTGATTTCATCCCTTAGCTTTTCAGAGTGGTGTGAAAACCTTCTGCTGAGGACTAATATTTTTTGGCAAAGTCTCTGCCTGTTTCTTGAACCTGATGATGTAACTGTAGATAATTATTGCAGCTGGAGTCAGAGCAGCAGCAGCAGCAGATGAACTAGAAACAATAAGTCACATGGTAGACAGAACACCGGGAAACAAGCTTGTCGGAAATCTTGTTGTTTGTTTTTAATTATTTTAATCCAAACACCAGATATTTCTTTTGTAGCATATATCCTAAGAGTAAACGTGGAAAGAGTTTTCTTAGTTCTTGAAGCCATTACAATAAAAAATATGGTAAAACAGTGTTTAAACTAGCAGGTTGAGGAGGGTGAATGAATTTGCAAGAAAAATCACTTATTTATGCCCAAGATTTACTACTAATTTAAAACAATCTGACACAGTAAAATGTCTGCATCCTTAAAATGTTAATGAAATGGTAAACATCTGCTAAATTTATAGTGATAATGAACATTGTCAGCTACATCTTTGTTGTGCCAGTATTCCTGCTTGGTTCATATTTGCATACAAATTTGATTGGGTGACAGTGGGACTGTGTTTGACCTTTAGGGGGAATTTTGGTGCAAGTCTGTGTTCCATTCTGCTTGATCTGATGACTCTTAAGTGAAGAGGTTCTAGCTTTGTCACTTTTGGTCATCTCTTCCTGCTAATGTTGCCAGGGATTTTTACAGGGAGGTTGGGTGGAGGGAGGACAGTCAATGGGCCTCTGTGACTTGATTGGCAGGGGTAGTAGAGGAGAAGGATTTTTAAAGTCAACTGTGGGGTGGGGGGAGTGAAAATAGTTGAACACAGGTTTATGGGGAACTGCCTTCACTAATCAAACTGTTGGGTGCATGTTTTATGTAAATTCTGTAGAATCTATGAATCCATCCTGGTATCCTGAAGATATTCCAGATTTAATTATTCTGACATCCCATATCACGGACTGCACAAATTGCAGTGAGGCTTCTGGTATATGTTGTGATAAATTTGATATATCAGTAGTCAGCCAGGATGTACCAAGAAGAGTGCACAGAGATATGGAAAAAATAGTGAAAACTTATTTCTATGATGAATACTCGCCACAGCCTGGCTAGAAGGAATGGGAGGTCAGTCATTACAAAAACTCAGCCTTAATTTTAATTTTCGTTGTAATTGAAGCAATATTTATAAGTCTGGCTAAATCAAAATATGTAAATATTGTTTTATTGAAGAATTAAATTGACAATGGCTGGAACATTACCTAATTAGAAGCACAGTGTGTAATTAAGTACACTGTTGCAGTGTGAATACAATACTGAGTTCTGTGTACCTAATACATCAGAATCAGCTAGTAGAAATACAATACAGTCAAAGGATAATTCCTTTGGTAAATCTCTTGATGCACTATTATCCTGTTGATCTATTTTTTCATTGCAGATCTAAGGAAGAGGCTGTATGTGCATTAGACTGCCATTAGTTTTTTAGTGTTTATGAATTCACACGAATAAGCTCTAACCTACAGTTAATTAAACACAACTCTCAATGAGTTTCACAAGTCTATGCAAAATATAAAATCTTATAGATTTCAAACAGTATTTTAAATTTTGCAAGTGATGGGGTTGGGAAAGGAGAAAATGTAGGATAATTTTATCAGGATCAATCTTCCTCTCAAGAAGGAATGTAACCAGCCTGGTGGGGCATTGCTGCAATATTGTGTCCATCCCTTCTGTGACCCCAGGATTTACCAATGCATGAATTGGGGAGGATTGTGGTCTGTAATTAATCTAATAGACTATAACATTACATTCTTATGCAGTGGCTGAAACTAATATATTTACCCTCTCCTATTCAGTAGTATCTACAAAGGACCTGTCTTGGATGGTAGACTATCTAATCAACCCAGGTAACCACAGCATCACAACATTCAATCTGATTCTCAGATATAGTAGATTGGATTTTAAATGGTGTCTATGAACCTATGGTTGTGAGATCAAAAGAAGAGGGAACAAATGCATTGCCTTTTCTGAATGAAGTTTCACTCAGTGACCCACACACAGATTCCAAATGCACTGGGACAGATCTACTTAGCAAGGCCCTACAGACTGCCTGGCATCTCTCAGATGGGTGTGGGTGAGTGGTGAGGTTTGATGAGGAAGAGAGAGTTGCACTTGTTGCTCCACAGTCTACTTCCTACCTCATTCTAAAAGGCCCAGGGACCCTGCATGGGGAGCAGCGTACACTACTCACTCTCCTTGGGACCAGAGAAACATCTAACACAGGACTGCTCTCCTCCCCATCACTGATTAGCCATTGGGGAAAGGAGGAAGAAGGTAACTGGAGGGCTAGTGGTAGGAGCAGTATTAATGGAGAGGCAAAGAATCTATTAGATGGGGACAAGGGAAGCTAGTAGGAGGAGAAGGCAGATGATCAACTGGCTGCGGTGATTGCAGAGCAATGGATGAATTGACTGGGGCTGTGTGGTAAAAGGATCCATTGAGTGGTTGTGGGGAAGAGGATGGATTGCTGATGTTAGAGGATCAGTTGCTTGATTAGAGATGTATGTGGAGCTGAGGATGTGATCAATAGGATTGCAGGGAGGGGTGGGATACTTTTGATTAATTTACCTGATGAGCTGAGAGGCTGCAGGGGGTGTGCAGCATAGATGATAGTTGGGCAGCTTCAGGGGGGAAAAGAGTGGGTTTGGGCACAGACTGGATTGGCAGCCCTGATGAGGAGGATTGGTGGGTAGGGAATCAATTGAGTGGAAGGCCTTGGAAGGGTTGAAGGGCAGTGCATTGTTTGTGTTAAATGTTTAATTTACAGTATCTAGAAGTCACTTGACACATTAATTGAAGAATATTTTGCAACCCCAAATAGCAGAATGTAAATCCAGTTGTTACAGATCTGCATTTGGAGCTCCAGAAATAACATTTTTAAAGTAAGGTATATAATGAAAAAATGTCTAATCTGGGGTGTTAATGCTCTCTGTTTCAGAAGAAGAGCAAGGGAAGGGAGCAGGGGGACAAAGAGACAGCTTTGGTGACATAAGCTCCCTAGCAAATCTACAGAATTCCCACTGGAAAATCCAGCCAGAGATTAGACCGAGAGTTGCCTTCTCCTGCCCTCAGAGGGTGAGGAGAGGGTGAGGGGAAGGGAAGTGTACAGCCAGGGAGGCAGCAACAATGTGGCTTTGCTGTGAACCATTCTGCGAAGAGGGAGAGCATGACCCTCTGCAGAAAACTGACAAGAAATTTCTTTGTGGATATTGGGACACCTGTACCATTAGATGTACAAACCTCCTACACTTTCTGTTGGTGCATACCCCCTTGTTCCCCTCCCCCTGTGAGATGAGAGAGTCAGGAGCTATGCAGAAAGAAAGGATATAGGCCTGCTTTTGTATTAAATATTAATCTGTTCAGTTTTAGACAGTCATTAATTAGGAAAGATTCCACTTGTTTGAGGCCACATTTTGTCTGTGTGTATTTATAAAATGGGTTCCTATGAACTAAAAATTTGGAAAGCCTTAGTTTGGAAAGAAAGATGTAGGGTTAAATTAAGAAAATATTGTTGGAGAGTGATGTTGAGGGAAAGTAGAAAATTGGGTTTATTTTTGTGCCGTATGGTTATTTAGTATAAACATGTGTTATGGACTTACTACTTATTTCTTGATTTCTTGCATTTTTAATCAGTAGGCCTTTTCTTAATTTTTTTAAAAAGTCTTTGAATCATACTTTTCCAGCATTAAGCAGATTACAGATGCCATTATAAGGGAGAAAAATGAATGCACAACTCACATTAAAAAATACCTCTGTATCCCAGCTTGCATAAATGTCCACTCTCACTAATCTCATAGGCAACCCTGAATTGCAAAAGTATCTGTTTGTAATAGGTGCTCAGCCCTGCCTTTCTGGCTCATCAGAATTTTTGAGCCTTAGAAGTGTTTTTATTCTGCCTGTCCAATGTGATTTATGCACCATATGTCTCCTCTTCAGAATCTGAGCAGCTCTGGGCATGGGGAAGTGTTCTGCCTCATCCAGACTGTGAAGAAGTAGGCATCTTTTAATTGTATTAACTCCTACTGAACCACTTTATCAAAGGTGTATGATGTTTATTTCTTACAGGTTGTTAGCCAGAGGTGATTTTTCTCTACCTTTACAGAGTGTATGTGCCTAAAGAAAGGGCATTTTTGTCTATGAGGGAGTGATGAATTCCTGTTTTTGGTTTGTTGTTGGCAGGCAGTGCATGCCATACTACTACACTTCCTGCCCTTGTGCGCACACCGACTCTGATGATGCAGCCTTCACTGGATATCAAGCCCTTTGTGTCCTTTCCTGTGGACAGTAGTTCTGCTGTTGGACTCTTCCCAAATTTTAACACAGTAAGTAAATTTGTGTTCATGTTATTAGCCCCCTCCTCCTGCTTTCTCTGCAGATGCTAATAATCAGTACATGAAGCCTGTCTTACAACTCTATGTATTGGTTACATCAAACGTTAGATAACCCTTTTCAACTCTTACAATAGCTAATTTCTCACATAGGGAACAGGACAGAATGAAATCCAGTGTTCACTTGTTATATACCTTCCCTTTTAGACCATCCTGTTGCATGGTTCCTGTTGAGGATCCAACAAATACAGACTGTTTTCTTCTGGAGATGTGGTTGGCATGTAAAAAGAACAACACAATGTACAGTTAGCAAGCAATAGTGTCTTGTGTGAGTGTGTGTGTGTGCGTGCACGTGCATGCATATACTATGAAATAGAAAGACCAATATACATAGGAAATAGAAAGATCAAAGATGATTTTGAAAACAAAAATCTTTTTCATATTAAAGATAATAGGCAAGGCCTTCAGCTGATATAAATCAGCCTAAAACCATTGTAACCATGGGAGTTACTCAGACTTTCACTAACTGAATGTCTGGCCTATCATTGAATGAAGAGATGTGAAACTGAAATTGATATCTAATCAGCCAGGGTGAAAAACAATTTCTTATTAACTCATATTTACTTTTGATTCATTTTCTGTTTACTGTGTTTTTCTTCTGAAAAATTACACCTCTATTTTTGCAATGCATTTGCTGTAAAATGACTGCAACATGCAGTTAAATCATTGACAAAGCTGCTGCCCTATTTTTTTTTCAGAGTAAAAAATTTGTTTTTAAAGTCTAATCTTTATTTTTAATTGCTCTTACTTCCTTAATTGCCCCATTAATAGATTCTAAATATTATTAAAATCCCTATTGTTAATATCCTTTACAGTTCATTAAATTATCCCCATATGCTTATTGCATACAACTTAAAACTAATATTTTGCATGTTTGCTGAGCTTGTTTTTTTCCATGTTCAGGGAATCAGTCTGTAAATAACAAGTTAATAGCGACAGAAAGGAGAATGGTTCAGGTCATTGTGTGAATAAATTCTGTCCAGTCAGTAAATATATTTTGTTCATTCATAAGGATTACATGAATTGTACAGCATCATAGTTGTCACTGTAGTCAGAAAAAAATTGCATTATCAGCACCACCAGACAGTGCTTATTTGAACCACTGCCAAATGTTTCCTTTTGCAAACTTATCTTCTGTATGACGTGAAAACAGCAAGAGGATTTTTCCTCATGACTTGTAAATATATTCTGCAGAGAGGTCTTGTGTTATGGTACATAGTGCTGGAGGGTGATTATGGAGTAGTATACCAGCAACTTCTTTCAAAGGCCATTATAAGCCATTTTGAATATTAATGTATTCATTGCAAAATACACACATAAAATATGTATAGTGTATGTGTATATATACATATACACACAATACATAAGATATATATGGGGGAGTATGTATGTGTGCATATGCAAAAAAGCATTCCAGATGTGCTTACAGTATGAGGGAGCCAAAACCAAAAATGGTACTGCAAATGAGGGCATACCATTCTCCAATATACGATCATTGCGATTATGTTCTGTTCTAAGGTACTTAAGCCTCGTCTTTGTTTAATGCTGCTGTACATTAGCCAGACTCTTTAAATAAACTTTTTCTCTGAGGATCCTGCAAATGTCAAGCCTACCAGTATGCATTATTTATTGCTATTATTATTGACCATTTAAATTGCAGTAGTATCTGGAGGCCAGTCATGTAGACTGGACATGTAGACTGTTTTTGCCTACGCATATTTCTTTATACTTACCCAAGCTAACTTCCATCTGCCTCGTCCCCCATCCAGTTTTTAAACCCACCTGGAGCCACTCACAGTTTTCTGTGGTATTTAGTAACCAAAAGAGCAAAACTTCAACTACTTGCTGTCTACTTTCTCCCTTGAAATCACTGATAACTATATTAAATAGCACTGGAAAAGGCACAGACACACCACATTTTAACCTGCATTCTCTGAGAAGCAGTAGTTTACTTTTACTCCCTTTCTAATTCACAAGAATTTCCCCTTCCTCCCCTAGTGTTTATTTCCTTAATCGCTTTTTATGATGGGCATTGTCATCTGCTAATGGGCACAATGATCCCTGACTGTCTTGAGTTCATTCTTATTAACTAAACATATGCACTGCAAATATATATTTTACATCATGATAACATGAGTGGTGGCTTTAGGACCAAACCCTGTTATTTTTCTCTTTCATTGTAAGCCTGAGCAAATGGTCTGTAGCGCGGGGTGAGAGAGAGGGTGTATGTGAAATCTGACCACACGCAAACATTGCAAAATTTAGGTTGACAAAAGTGAACCTAAATGAAGACATAATGTATGTAAGATCTAGGTCACCTATGTCTGGGCCTGAAGGAAGCCATACAATTAAAAGGGCTTTGCATCATCTTCCCAAGTGCCAGTAGCACATCATGGATTAACAGTATGTATTAGATATTGTAGGACCCTGTGAGTTTCCAGACCTAGAAACCTACAGATTTCACCCATGAGAGTAATTACAAAAAATTTAGGCCCCGATCTCACATTAACCACTGTGAAGTCCAATTAACTTTGATGGGATAGATCCAAAGGCTGGATCAGGGCCTTCATTTATGTTTTCATACCTTTTTGAGAGTTGGAAAAGAACTCCTGAAAATGAAACATCTTGGGATATACTTGTCTCTGTTTGTATTGAACTGCCAGTTCACTAAATGTTTCCTGTAACTTGACATAGGTGGAGATAATTTCTGGCTTGTTAATTGTAATGACGCAACAAGAAAAGAGCTTCTGCTTTACATTTGATGATGCAGCAAGTATCAGGGCAAGAAAATAGAATAATGATAAATGGTAGTAAATGGAAAATGTCTTAAAAGGAACATCCCCGAGAGAGCACGTTATTTCCTGAAGAGCATGGTATTTCCAGAAGAATTCTCTCCTTTATTTATGGAAGTATATATAAAACCAGATTAGATCCATTTGTAAATAGTTAATCTTGACAGTTTTTAATACTGAAAACATCTGTGATACTACAGATGTAACATAAGTATTCTCACTTCATTTGCTAAAATATGCTGTTTTCTGATTAGTTGTTTCTCTGCCTGCATGGGTTATTTTTAAGTGTAATATACATTCTTTGCACTGATTTGGTTTTTGGTTTTTTTTAAAAGATGCCTTACCCCAGGTGTGTTTATTTTCCTGAGTGAATTGTTTGTGTGGCTCAATAAAAAGCTTTAGAATATGTGATGGCTCTGGATTTTAATTACTTGTATATTCTATCTATGAGGGGGTAAATTCAGCCCACCATTGGCCTTATATTTAAAATGTAATTGAAAATGAATTGCTGCCTTCCTGTGTGGGTGCAGTAGATGGGGGACAAAAGTGGACGGATCCCCCTCCCATGATATTTATGTAAGGAGGAGCCTTAGTTTGGTTGCTGCTGTTCAGGGTGCTAAGAGGGAAGCCAGCCAATGCAGACAGCACTAACAGGGCCAGCAAATATGTGTCAGGGCAAAGTGGCATGGAAAGTGTCAGAGTAGGCGTGGCCCTGCCAGGAACTGGCCCTTGGTTGCAGAGTACCCCTTTAACAGAAGTGTAGCAACTGTCACCTCAAGCGCACTTCCCCAATCAGCCTTCCAATATTGTTTGCCCTTCTGATGAATAGAAATAATGCCTTCAAAGACTTCTGCTCAGCGACTGATCTTCCCCGTCCTGCACAGCTCTAACTCATCCATAGCAGAACACTATATGTACAACTTGGGCTGGATCCTCAGCTGGTGTAAATTGACACATGGATCTGAGGATCTAGCCTTTTGTATGTAAGATATGGCATTTTATGAGTTGTATACCCCATTTACAGGTAACATACTGTACAAAAATGTGCTTATTAATCTGAGTTCATTTTTAGCCTTCAAAAAATTGTATGTTTAGAAATTATTAAAACCTTCCAAAAATGGTTAAGTAATTGATTCTAGACAGGTATGTTTTTAGACATCTATTGTTAAAACAATAGGATAGATCATAGAATCATAGAATATCAGGGTTGGAAGGAACCTCAGGAGGTCATCTAGTCCAACCCCCTGCTCAAAGCAGGACCAATCCCCAATTTTTGCCCCAGATCCCTAAATGGCCCCCTCAAGGATTGAACTCACAACCCTGGGTTTAGCAGGCCAATGCTCAAACCACTGAGCTATCCCTCCCCCTGGATTGATAACTCCTCCCTTATCTGAAGTGCTGGGCTGACTGACGGTGGCTCTGAGGAAGCTGGTGGGTATTCTCTTCCCCCCCACACACACCCCAACGTACTACCCCAGAGAGCAGCTTGGGTCTGGGAAGAGCCGCCCCCAAAGCCCTATCTACCCTATCAAAGCAGCTGATTGAACAAGCTCCCCATGATGTGCCCACAAGGAAAACCAATAACAAAGAGTTTATAAGCTGCCTGAGAACCAATGGCGAGCTGCATCAGGGAGCTTCCCCAGGCATGCTGCTGCCATGCTTCCACACTTACCTGGGGAAGGGACTGTAATATACCAGTACAACCCCAAAAGAGGGAGTGATGCTGGGTAAAAATGAGCGTGTAGCTCCTGTGGCTCTCAGCAGCAAGTCCAAAATGTGTTACTGTGTGTTCCAGCATTGCCAGCTCTCAGGGTTTTATTGCAAGTCTTCCAATATTTGGTGTTTTTCTTAAAGCCCAGGTCTTGGAGTCATGAAAATCTCAGTTTTCTTGTACCCTCTCCCCCTCCTCCCCCCACACACAGACACACTATTGCACTAAGTACAGTCAATGCAGAGGGCAGCAGTAGTCCCTGATTGCCACATAGTAATTTACCACAGAACAAATCAATAGGCAAGAAGACAGAATAGCGGCATTGTCAACCACAGGGTTAAAAAAAAATCAATAGTCAGCTCCCAAAAATCAAGAGACAACAAAATAGTACATTTTTGGACTTTTTATATGGTTTTTGTGCCATTATGGTTCGCTGTTCCCCAATTTTATCCAAAACTAAGAGGGGTAGAAATGGGGGGGAGGGGCTGAGGGGGTAAATGAAAGCTGAGAGTCTGTCTGACTCCAAGAGGTGGGACTTTATGAAAAACACCAGATATTGGAAGACTTGCAATAAAATCATGAGAGTTGGCAATGCTGGAACACAGTTAAAATAGTGAACGGAGATCAAGCTGTTATGTTTTATGTGAACCAGACACTTTGCCAATGGGTTTCACAGCTATCTGCTGACAGCAAAGAGAAGTAGAGACTCAGGATTCCTAGATTCAATTCCAGGTTCCGTAGGGAAATGCGCTCTAGTAGTAATGGACACTTCTGCCACTGTCCTGCAGTAAGCTTGTCTCTGTCCACCTGCCCCCTACCTCCCTATCCTCCCCCTCCCTATGTGCTTCTTCCTGACCTCAAGCTTCCACAACCTCTTTCCCTGTGTCCTCGCCTTTCTGTATGCTAAGTCAAGCTACTTCCTCCTTCTGGTCACTGCTTAGATGCCAGCAGGTTAGGCACAGGAAAGACAGTCTCCCTGTTTTCAGTTGAGCACAACAGTGGCTTAGAGTAACAATTGCAGGGAAAGTCCTGCTCAGCATGTAGGAGCTCGAGTATACTTACTACAAATACTCTTCAAAGAATTTAGCAGCAAAACTAGCAAGTCTCTACTGAGCATGTAAGAACTGAGATTTTTTTCAAGAGCCACTTTTGGGCAGTTTTTCATGGGCATGGCAAAAGGCATATCCCTGACATCAGGGTGATCTCCCTGCCAAAGTTTAAGTCCATGCATCACAGCAAAATACTTACAACCAAATTGCTAACCTGGGCAAAATAATGTGTTTTCCCCTTATCTTGTTCTTGGAAATAGTTGAATCATTTTTGCTGAAGCTTTCTCTAAGAATTGAGCATGAGGTAGACACCTGACAAAGAAAATTTCAGGACAAACCATTAAAGTTTTGTAAAATTATCATCAACTGAAAACAGGGTCTCATAATAGGAACTGGGGGACAACGATAACTATAGGTGTTAAAACTTGCACCACTTGTAAATATACTTACACACGTGGGTTGGCAAACTCCTATTAGAACTCTCTTTAGAGAACTACTCTTTGTTAAGTCATAGACTCTAGAAATGTGGGGGGGAAACACTATAAAGTCTTCTAATCCATTTTATTGCCAATGCAAGAAAGATCCGAGCTAACCTAATTTGAACTATATTTAGAGGGAAATCTCCCCATATGTGTGTAATTGTTTAAATGTTTCAATAGTTCTGGAACTTTCTTTGAGGGGAAATTAATGGGTAGGCCCCCTATAGCAATCTTTGTCCACTTATCAAGAGGGGACCATACAAGTAGGGAATCAGCTGAATGTTTTTCTCTTAGACAACCTTTTTATAGTCTAATGCATAGACTTGAGGTTTGAGATGCAAATTTTCAAAACCTGCTTCTAACTTTGTGCACAAATCGAGCAGTTAGCTGTCTACCTAATTTCATACAAAAATGCTATGTGTATGCAATAATTCTGTCACTTGCTCTAGTGCAAATAAAAAGCCACATTAAGTCCTCAGAAAATCTGAGTATTTTGTGTATTATTGCAAAATGTTTGAAACCAATTTGATGTTTTAGCAGTTCATTTCTTTTATAGGTCAGCACAGGGAAAATCCAAGAAGTCTTTATTTTGGTGGAAGTGCTTTCCTTTCATTGGAGGTACAAGCTTGTTTAGAGAAACAAGAAAGCTATTTAAAAAGAGAGGTTTGTTAGCTATAAATATTTTAGGTATTAGAACATTGAAGGATGTTTTGCAAATACAGTGCAAGAAAAACAACTCTTCTCACAGCTCATATTATCAAAATATAACCTAGACCAAGGTGGCCACATATGCAGCACCATTTGCTCATGTTAGTTTCCAGTGATGATAACTTTTGTACAATAGGCTCTTAGAAAAAAATCTAAATTCTCAATGTGTGTCCATCTAATAGGAAAAGAAGTCTTAAAGAATTCTCTTTACATCCATGCTGGTTATACTAGTGGCTTTACCCACCCCTTACTCAGAGCTATAGTGTATTCTTCCATGCAAATAACCAGGAGTGAATTTTTATTCTGCCAGAACATTGCACCTGGTAATCCAGGCTCCTGACACTTTTTCAAACTGGATGAGTACAATGTATAATCTATGGGGGGTTGACAGTGAAGGTCACTGTGACGGTGTGGACTAGGTCTGGAGGTCCCTTGCTGGAGGCCTCCTGGCTCTGCCTGACCCTGTCCCAGAAAAGAGCAGAGGAGAAGTCCTCAAGGTGGGCCAGAGTGGCTGCAGGGGAAACAGGAAATCAGAGGAGTTTCTGGAGTGGCCAATCTGGGGCCAGAAGGGCCATATAAAAAGAAGCATCAGAGGCAAAGCAGTCAGTTGCTGCCTGGAGCTGGAAGAGGAAATACCGGGTGCCTGGATGGCTGGAAGAGCAGCAGGACCATGGACAGCTCAGTTCAGGCAGGACTGTGCCCAGAGAGGGTTGCTGAAGACCAGTGGAGCTAAGAAGGATCTCCTGGATAGCTGTGGGGCTGAGCAAAGACTAAGCCCAGAGCCTCACCAGACCAAGTGAGGGTATCATGATGGGCCCTTCTGGTCTGGCTAAAGGCTGAAAAGGACACACACAACTGAGGGTACCACGATGAGTCCCTGTTGGACTGTTACAGGCGATCAGTGTCTCTAGGGAGGAAGCCTTGTTGCGAATGTAAAGACTGTGTACCCTGGAAGGGAGTTGTTTGTTTGTTCCATCTGCAGATAGCATGTGACTCAGCCGGAGGGCTGAGTCACTGAAGACCTGCTGAAGAAACCATCAGCCAACAGGGCACTTGCAAGAGGTAAGTGCTAGCCTGCTCCAACCAAGAACTAAGAAATAGCAGGCTTACACCTGACCAGAAGGGGGGTGCTCCTGTGAGGCGGGTGCTGCCTCATTCCCAAGCAGAGAGATTGCAGACTCACATCAACCAGGAGGTGGCATTCGTGAGGCAGGTGCTGACCCTGTTACAGTCACACACAAATTGCAGCTGGTAAGGAGAAGTTTCTACTTTTCTATTGAGACTTTTGTCCTTATCTTCTCAATTCAAGTCCTGTTTAAGTTTCAGGTTAGATCTGATTAGTCATGAAGAAATCCTTCATTGATTCCCTTCCACACTTTACTTTTACCAGAAGTTCTTCAAAAGATGTTGGTTAATGTGTTTTGCTGATCAAAAGACGATTGATTTTTAAGTTAAGAAAGCACATTGCTCCCTTAGTTGATTACAAGGAGTGGATGACAGCTATCAACTGGTGTACCAGTGCTAGACTCAGTCCTGGTCTGCCTTTCATCTCTTTATTTGGGATTTTGCAACGTGGCTATTATAAAAACGAGCTCTAGTGAGTGTATTGTTTCTAGGGCTGTCAATCACAGTTAACTCATGTGATTAACTCAAAAAAATTAATCATGATTAAAAAAGATTAATCGCACTTATAACAATAGAATACCAATTGAAATTTATTAAATATTTTTGCACGTTGTTCTACATTTTCAATATTGATTTCAATTACAACACAGAATACAAAGTGCACAGTGCTCACTTTATATTATTTTTTATTACAAATATATACACTGAAAAATGATAAACAAAAGAAATAGTATTTTTCAGTTCACCTCATTCAAGAAATGCAATTTATTTATCTTGAAAGTGTAACTTACAAATGCAGATTTGTTTTTGATTACATAACTGCACTCAAAAACAAAACTCTGTAAAACTTTCGTGCCTACAAGTCCACTCAGTCCTACTTCTTATTCTGCCAATTGCAAAGACAAACAAGTTTGTTTACATTTATGGGAGATAATGCTGCCTGCTTCTTATTTTCAATGTCACCTGAAAGTGAGAACAGGCGTTCACATGGCACTTTTGTAGCCAGCGTGGCAAGGTATTTACATGCCAGATATACTAAACATTCATATGCCCCCTTCATGCTTCGGCCACCATTCCAGAGGACATGCTTCCATGCTGATGATGCTCATTAAAAAATAATGTGTCAATTAAATTTGTGACTCTACTCCCTGGGGGAAGAATTGTATGTCTCCTGCTCTTTTTTTACCCACATTCTGCATATATTTAATGTTATAGAAGTCTCAGATGATGACCCAGCACATGTTCGTTTTAAGAACACTTTCACAGCAGATTTGACAAAATACAAAGAAGGTACCGATGTGAGATTTCTAAAATTAGCTTGTGATGCTCTGTACCTCGGGGAGACACCCTATACCCCCATGTTCATCTTTATAGAATGGTTGTGTGGTATCCAATGCAAAGTTTGTCATGTTGGGTGTCTTTGAAAGGCCCATGATGCACTGAGCATGGTTGTTATAGTGATGTTATAGTAATTGTTACAGTAATGTTATAATAAGGTTGTAGGTTATAATTTTATGTATATAGTTATGAGGCTGAAAATGTAACCTCACGGCTTAAAGCAAGCCCATGCAAAAACTCTCCAAGAACAGAGAGGGAGTTCACACCTTGTCAGGGCATGGATGGGACAAACCCAGCCCAGCCTCACAGGAACAATGGACACTTGCTCAGGCAGCAACAAAAGAATCTGTTAGATCCTGGAGGGAGTCACCCCCTCCCTTGGACAGTTTGGAACTGCAATGAGGTAATGCTCACCTGACCCTGAAGGGGAAGGGGAGCAAAGCCAAGAGGAAAGAAAGGACATGATAAAAGGGAGAGACATTTTGCCATGCTCTCTCTCTTCCACCTACATCTACAGACACCCACCACCACCAAGCAATTGAACCACTGATCAAAGGGGAGATCCTGGCTGAAGAGCAACTAGCCAGCCTGCGGTGAGAAGCATCTAAGTTTGTAAAGACATTTGAAAGTGTAAAGATCACCTCAGAATGCGTTTTGCTTTTATTTCATTTGACCAAATCTGACTTGCTAAACTTTGACTTATAATCACTTAAATCTACCTTTATAGTTAATAGATCTGTTTGTTTATTCTACCTGAAGCAGTGCATTTGGTTTGCAGTGTGTCAGAAACTCCCCTTGGGAGAACAAGCCTGATACATATCAATTTCTTTGTTAAATTGATGAATTTATATAAGCTTGCAGTGTCCAGTGGGCATAACTGGACACTGCAAAATGGAGGTTCCTAGGGTTGTTTCTGGGACCGAAGATTTTGGCTAGTGTCATTCACTTGCACGTAGGTGGGAGCAGCTTTCATGCCAGAGGCTGTGCGTGAACAGCCCAGGAGTGGGGGTTCTCACAGCAGAGCAGGGTGTAAGAGTTAGGGATTGGAGTGGCCTAGCAGATCACTGGTCCAGATAACACCAGAGGGGAACATCACATAGCTACAGTAGTCGATCCAAGTTTTAAGAATCTGAAGTACTGTCCAAAATCTGAGAGGATTGAGGTGTGGAGCATGCTTTTAGAAGTCTTAAAAGAGCAACACACTCTGATGCAGAAACTACAGAACCCAAACCACCAAAAAAGAAAATCAGCCTTCTCTTGGTGGAATCTGACTCAGATGATGAAAATGAACATGCGTCAGTCTGCACTGCTTTGGATCATTTTCAAGCAGAACCCATCGTCAGCATGGAAGCATGTCCTCTGGAATAGTGGTTGAAGCATGAAAGGACATAAGAACCTTTGGCACATCTGGCCCGTAAATATCTTGCAACGCCAGCAACAACAATACCATCTGAATGCCTGTTCTTGCTTTCAGGTGACATTGTAAACAAGAAGCGGGCAGCATTATCTCCTGCAAATTGTAACCAGCCTTGTTTGTCTGAGTGATTGACTGACCAAGAAGTAGGACTGAGTGGACTTGTAGGCTCTAAAGTTTTACATTGTTTTATTTTTGAATGCGGGTTTTTTTGTGCATAATTCTACATTTGTAAGTTCAAGTTTCATGATAAAGAGATGGCACTACAGTACTTGTGAGAGGAGAATAGAAAAATACAATGTTTTTGTTTTTTACAGTGCAAGTATTTGTAATAAAAAAAATATAAAATGAGCACTGTACACTTTGTATTCTGTGTGGTAATTGAAATTAACATATTTGAAAATGTAGTAAACATCCAAAAATATTTAAAATAAATGGTATTCTATTATTTAACAGTGCGATTAATTACGATTAATTTTTTAATCGCTTGACAGCCCTAATTGTTTCCTCTCTCTAGCTATTGTATTTTATATGTATATGGAAAATGTCTGTATTAGAGTTGGCCAGTAAAGATTAGGCTTATCATGTCTTTTTTTTCTTCCCCACATACTTGCCCAGCCTAAGTTCCCTTTGTATGGCTCAGCATCACAAAGGGGACTTACAGCTGCCTTTGTGGGGATGCTGGGAATTTACATATTGTCCAGCAATGGCATAAAGTCTGTACCTCCCACACCTTCTATCATTCATATCCTGAGCGTTCTGTGAGTAAGAGGGGATTCCTCCAGCTAGCACAATTTAGAGCTACCCTCTTCTAGGGAAAGGGTTTGTTCAATCCCCAGCCAGCTCCAAGTTCAGGGGAGATGAAAAGGGGGCTTAGAGCCACATTGGAAAAAGGCAAATATAGTGCCCGTATTTTAAAAAGGAAAGAAAAAGAACCCAGGGAACTATAAACTGGTCAGCCTAACTTCAGTCCCTGGCAAAATCATGGAGCAGGTCCTCAAGGAATCCATTTTGAAGCACTTGGAGGAGAGGAAGGTGATCAGGAACAGTCAACATGGATTCACCAAGGGCAAGTCATGCCTGACCAACCTGATTGATTGCCTTCTATGACGTGATAACTGGCTCTGTGGATATGGGGAAAGTGGTTGATATGCTATATCTTGACTTAAGCAAAGCTTTTGATATGGTCTCCCACAGGATTCTTGCCAGCAAGTTTAAAAAGTATGGATTGGATGAATGGACTATAAGGTAGATAGAAAGCTGGCGAGATTGCCAGGCTCAATGGGTAGTGATCAACGGCTCCATGTCTAATTGGCAGCTGGTATCAAGCAGAGTGCCCCAGGGGTCGGTCCTGGGGCCGGTTTGGTTCAACATCTTCATTAATGATCTGGATGACGGGATGGATTGCACCCTCATTAAGTTCGCAGATGACACTAAGCTGGGGGGAGGGGTAGATACACTGGAGGGTAGGGATATGGTCTAGAGTGACCTAGACAAATTGGAGGATTGGGCCAAAAGAAATGTGATGAGGTTCAACAAGGACAAAGTGCAGAGTCCTGCTCTTAGGAAGGAAGAATCCCATGCACCGCTACAGGCTGGGGACTGACTGGCTAAGCAGCAGTTCTGCAGAAAAGGACCTGGGGATTACAGTGGACGAGAAGCTGGATATGAGTCAGCAGTGTGCCCTTGTTGCCAAGAAGGCCAACGGCATTTTGGGCTGTATAAGTAGGAGCATTGCCAGCAGATTGAAGGAAGTGATCATTCCTCTCTATTCGGCACTGATGAGGCCACACCTATGTTATACCAATAAAATAAAAATCAGCAGGATCTTATTAAAGGGGAAAAGGCAAAATACCACATTTATTGTGCATACAGAAAGAATCATGGTAAGCTGTTTGTTATAGCTATAACATTCCATTCAATCTCATATTTATTCATACATTCATTCATACACACACACACACACAGGTTCTGCAAGGTTGTTATCATAGTTACCAGCCTTAGAGTAGCTCATGCCAAGCCACTGGCCAGGTGGCCTGGACATGAGGAGGGAGCAGGGCCTTGTCAGATGCTCATCTGATGCTCCTGGAAGTTGGTTTGCAGAATCAGACCCCAAAGTTCTCACTTTCTAGAGTCCATTTTTATAGGAATTTCTTCCTATGCCAGTCTATGGGAATTACTTCATCATGCTGTTGCTGAATCAATCAGCAGATGTCACATTCCTGACAGCTCTGTGCTGCTAGAAGTTATCTTGTTCTTTGGTTCTCCCATTCTTGAGGCTGTTGGGTGGATTCCAGTCTGCCCTCCGGGGGTCCTCTGGTTATTTACCTCCCTGATCATTCAGTTATTATCCACACCAAGCATCCATCCACATAGATCCTCTATCTCTATTTTAATCACAATTGTTAATACAACAAAAGGGCGGGGAGTCTCTGGGTGCTGTTTCTGCTGTTACAGAGTATTGCTTTGAGTCTCTTTCTGTGTGAATTGCTTTGAGAACAGACTCTGTCTTAGAATGTACTAATGCAATTAGCAGCTTGCAAGTTTCACACATAGAGGGAGAGAAACAGTACCAAAAACCAAGAGACCTCTTAATTAGTAATACCCTGGAATTTAAACTATCGGGAATCAAACTCATCTGTGATTTTAATACAGAACTTCTTTAATATGATCCAACAAGTGCGGTGACAAGATTAAGACAGATGACCACAATTATTTTTTTCTAGAATTGGCCATTCTCATGTTCTTGGAGTCAACTTCTGGGGATTTCGAGGAAGCTCTCTCCTGCCTCAAATTCCCACCAGGTGTAGGTGTGTGTGTGTGTGACTTTTCCAACTCCAAAACACTTTACAGTACACCAGCTGGGCATACTACAGCAGAGAACATGGATGGTTTTCAAAATAAAAAAACAATGAGTGTCGTCAGGGCTGACTCCAGGGTGGCTGGTAATGTAAAATGAGCAAGAAAAAAATATAACAATACACAGTTAAGTTGAATCTTAAATTACACTTGGCTTTGACCCAGTGACAAGGGATATAGCAAAGTTTCTCTAAGCGTGTGTGTGTGTGTTATACTGTGTATTGTGACAAATGTAGTAGTAGAGAATTGTAAATGATTCTTGCCAATTTACATGTCACCAAAGAAGTGCATAATGTATCACTGAGCAGAGGACTGGGGTGGAATAGTATTTATTTGCCTAATATTTTAATTTTTTTCACATTCAACTGTTTCTGTTGTCAATCTGTGATTTTTACAGTGGATGTTTTAAATGTGTGCTCTGTTTTGAATAAATGTGTCTATCTTCATAACTCTATTCATCAAAATATGTAGAGTACTGGGGAGAGATATGGTGTGAGAGGGTGTTAATATGACAGAATTTGAATTAAGCTCCAGTATATAGTGGTTCTTCATAATGGCAGCATGCCCAGCTCTCCTGAGGAGGTTTAGAGTTGAAATATAGAATGAAATCATGTTGGCATCAAGCCTAGTGCTCTAGAGACAAGTTGAAAAATAGACTGGCTCTGACCCTATGGGTTTGCTTGTTACTGGTTGCCTACCTATTTATTTTAAATAATAAAATAAAAAAATGGAAGAGTTGTCTAATGGGTTTGGATAAATAGCAGCATTTAAAACTTTAACCCATGCCTTACCGATGGGTAGGTAATTATGTGTAACACACTTTGTCTCAGTTCACAAATGGAAAACATAGCAAGATTGCATTTATAAAGCAGCAGAACTGATTGTGCCAGCAAATCAATTATTAGTTGCTCTAGCTGTAGATTTTTAAAAGGGTTTTATGAGAGCAGGAAAGGAGAAAAGGCACGGAACCTCGATTGGCGACTCCCAGTTTTGAACACATACTAAATCAGAAGTTATACCAATTTAAACTTTTATACCCGCTTATCAACATATAGTTTATAATGAGTTTCCTTGCACACCATTTCAAAATGTCACCCATGATCTCTGTCATAATTTGTAGCAACTCCAAGGAGTGTTTAAAAACCAGGTGGCAATTTTGAATTGAATGGAGAGCCTATGGAGTTGTTTAAATTGCACTATTTCTGATGTGAGAGAAGACAGGCATCGGATGGAGGCAGAAAAGTCAGGACTTGGAGAGGCATCACTGTGGAAATTGTAATCGTTGAGGTGAGAGGAGAAAAGGGTTGGGTAAAAATTTCAGCAGATTGGAGTAGTGGCAGCAGCATGCATAGATGCCTTACAGAGGTATGGATATAAATGAGGAAAAGCAGAGTTCTTGGGTCAGGCTGGCACCAGAGTTAGTCAGTGGAGAAAAATGGCAGCCACATCTCTAGATTAATATACACCCAAAGCTGGATGACTGCCAAATTTGTTTTATTACCAATACCTCTCTAGTAATAGGCAAAAATCAAAAGTTTTGTTTCAGATAGGCATCTAGATACTTATCCAAGCTTCCGAACTACAAATTGCCAGAGAGCTTAAATCAATACTAACAGGTAGATTTGTAATGTCACAAGAATAGCCAATCTTACAGTATTTGGTAGTTTAGCTGAAGCAAAAAGTTTGGAAACACCTCTCTTTCTTGGAACAAAAGCGGATCACATCTTGGCAGGCTCAACTCAGCTCTTCTCCTTTGAGGTACATAAACAGGGTTCTGTGCAGCTGTGTGTGAATATTGCGCAAAAGTTCTCTTTGGTATATATGAATAATAAAGATCCTGATATATTTTATAACGGTAGGGTTTGTTTTGGTGTTCTTGGCCAAATGTTTCTTTTCCTCCTTCTGACTGTTCTGTAACTTACCATGATTTTTCTGTTGCTTCCCTCCACCCCAGAAATGACTGCATTTCTGACAGCTATCCATGTACTTTGTGACGCATGTTGGGAGCTTTTGCAATGAAAGGAGTTATATAAATGTAAGGTGAGGATATTCCTGATTCTGGTCCCGGCTGAAATCAGGAAGTGTAGAGGGGGGTTAAAAATGAGTGACCAGTGCTGCAATCCCCTCAAATCTAATAATCTGTGCTCTCAAGAGGTAGTCACAGTGATTTCATTGCAACTACTAGCGTGAGTAAGGATTGCTCAGGTTAATATGGGTTTGCGGTAGAGGTTTGAGTGTGGTTTAAGCTTTTGGCATTATTTCTGCTTAGTTTTATTTAACCTTACTGGTTTTCCCTTTATTTAATATATGCATTTTCAATAAGAGAATGAAATGGAAAAGGTTTTTAATCCTCAATATCATTACCACCCACCTTCAGTGCAAAATGTATGAACTCTTTACTATGCCTGTAGCTCATATTATAGTCCAAATAATAAGCATCCAGATGCTAGATTGTTGCTTGAATTTATAGCAGATATAATATATAGCAGATGTTCATCTTTTTTACAGAAAAAATTCTTAACGACTGGAACTTGACAGACTGCAGAGCTTCAATGAGTTACAAACACCACCTAAATCAGCAAATTACCCCCTTATTCAAAACAACATGTATTTAATTTTATTTAGTGATCCCAGATCAGTTTACCCCATAGCATTAACCTTCTGGCAGACAGATACTATGTTACTATTCAAACATACTGTAATTCAGCCTAGTTTCTGACATATTTAAAACCTATTAATTGTTAATGTTGCACCTTCTTGAATTCTAATCATGACCAGACTGCATTCAGTTCTTCTCTTTGGGGAAGATCATCAACTACTCCCCTGGGAATCTTGAGCTGTAGCTTCTGGAGGCTGGGTGCGCTGTATTGTTCATGAGAATTTGTCCTTGTGCTGCTGTATCTGTTTGAATTTGAGACTTTATGCATAGTCTGTGTTGTAGTTTCTAAACTGCTAATTGCCTAATGTTAATGCTGTGGATTATCATCTGGGGTACATAAGAGAATCGCTGTTCGTTTTACTTTTTGAGTAGTTCTGCAGATAACTGTTTTCTTCGCTGTTCCTTTTTACTGATCTCAGACACTTCAGATGGGTTGAGGTACTTTTCATCACTAAACTATTCTGTTCTAGATTAGCAAGTCTAGCTATTAGCTGTTTAATTGAAAAAGCAAAACATATGTTGTGCTAAAATACTACTGCATTAAGTACAAACATATTTAAATGTCAGTTACATTGCAATAAATTTGATGCAGGAGCAAATTCTAAATATGATCTCATATATGTTTCTTCTAGATTAATATTATGCAATGAATGATCAAAAAGTTTGCAAGCAGAAGTTCCGTAACCTGTACTTTAGATCAGCATTCTGCTACATTGTGCTTATTTTGTAGAATGATGCAATGAGAGGTAGAGTTCAGAAATAAAAATTGTTTTACTAATTTGTATTTAATTTGCTTAATGTATTTAATTTTACTTAATTTCTAGCTTTGGAGTTATTCTTAAACATTGTCACTGTATTCTGGAAACACTGGGAGGGTTATTCTATTCTAATCATTTTGATACGATCCCTCATGACACTGTCATAACCATACTAGGGAAATGTTGTCTAGATGAAATTTCCATAAGGTGGGTATGCAACTAGTTGAAAGACCATACTCAGAGTAGTTATCAATTGTTTGCTATCAAACTGGGAAGGGCATATCTAGTGGGGCCTGCAGGGGTCAGTCCAGAGTCTACCACCACTGAAGGGCGGGGTAAGCATTTTGGAGGACAGGATTAGAATTCAAAATGACCTTGACCAATTAGAGAATTGGTCTGAAATCAACAAGATGAAGTTCAATAAAGAAGCAGGCCACTGAGGAAGGAAAAAACCAGATGCCCATGTACAAAATGGGTAATAAGTGGCTAAGCACTAGAACTGCAGAAAAGAATCTAGGGGTTATAGTGGATCATAAATTGAATATGACCTAACAATGTGATACAGTTGCAAAAGGCTAATATTCTGGGGTGTAACAGAAGTGTTGTATGTAAGATACAGGAAGTAATTGTCCCACTCTACTTGGCACTGGTGAGGCCTCAGCTGAAGTATTGTGTCCAGTTTGGATGCCACGCTTTAGGAAAGTTGTGAATAAATTGGAGAGTCCAGAGGAGAGCAACAAAAATAAGTTTTAGAAAACCTGACCTATGAGGAAATGTTGAAAAAAACTGCGCATGTTTAGTCTTGAGAAAAGAAGGGTGGTGGGGAGGACGACTTGATAAGCCTTCAAATATGTTAAGGGCTGTTAGAGAGAGGAAATGGTAGGCAAGAAGGCTTAATCTGTATCACGGGAGATTTAGGTTAGATATTATGAAAAACCTCCTGTCAGGGTAATTAAGTACTGGAACATTTTACCAAGGGAGGTGGTGGAATCTCTGAAGGTTTTTAAGAACAGGTTGGACAAACACCTGCCAGGGATGATCTAGGTTAGCTTGGTCCTTCCTCAATGCAGGGGCCTGTACTAAATGATCTCTCACAGTCCCCTCCAGCCCTATGTTTCAATGATGTTTTATTCAAACTTTATAGTTTATTATTTTTCTTGTTGTCTTCTTTGACAATGTTATAGTATCATTTTATAACAAAGTAATACGCTGTAGTTGAGCTGCATTTGTTTTTTAATTATTTTTGTTTCTATGACTCTTAAGGCAGTGAAATACTGTATTTGCTATCAAAAGCAAGTGCATATTACATCACAGTTCCAAAAAGGATAAATGCTAGCTATGAACTTTACAAAACGCTCTTTTTTGGATTGGAGGTAATAGGGACATCATCTCACTATACTCCAAAAAGTTATTCATCAGTTAAGTGTTAAGTAATAGATAACCTCTTAGCTTTGCTACAAAAGATATTTCTTGATTGTGTGTGTGTGTGTGTGTGTGTGTGCGCGCGCATGTATGTAAGTGTTTATATTAAGAAAATCCTCACTAATGCAGTTTTCTTTCTCCGGAAGCATCAAAAATGTTTTAAGGGGGACAACTAGAATATTTAGCCATCAGCTTCAGAAAATCTGGAAGTAGCTAATTCACTGCAAAAACCTGATCTAAAGAATCATTAACTTCAACTTTCTTTCCCCATCTCTTTATCAATTTAAGTTTAGTGTCAAATGCAAGCTTTGCATCATCCTAGTTCTATGGCTCTTTCATATATTATTGTACCAAGAAAATCACTGCTGAGACTGAAAAATAATCTGCAAGAAAAATATAACCTTTTAGCAAATCAAACTACTCCCTCCTGTGATGGGAAATTACTCCTCAGGGAATTCTGCACCAAAAAATAAAAAATTCTGTGCACAATACTTTAAAATTATGCACAATTCTGCGTATTTTATTTGCCAAATTAACACAATATAATCACACCAGTTTCAATTATTTTGGCAATTTATTTCAAAATACTTGTCTACAACAATGTCTGTAACAATACAGACAACAACAAAAATTCAGGAAATGTTTTTTGACAAATAGATTATTTACTAGGCATATCAATACACAGTGATGAGCTGCCAAAAGCTGGAGAACCAGTTCCTTCATTTGCTCCAGGTCTTCGGTGGCACTGAAGGACCTGCTGCCGAAGTGTCGCCGAAGACCTGGAGCAAGTGAAGGGCCTGCCACCGAAGACCCGGAGTGGCGCCGGGTGAGTACAAATTAAAAAGGGATTCTCAGGGGAGCCTCCACAGCTGAGAGCTCAGGCGGGCCTGACAGGACAGTCCCGCAGGCCGGAGTTTGCCCACCCCTTTACCAACCGGTTCTAAACCAGCTTCAAAATTTAATAACCGGTTTGTGCGAACCGGCTCCAGCTCACCACTGTCAATACACAACTCTGAGTAATAATTCATTTAAACTACAATACAGAAACTTATTTCCCGCACCCCTCAGAAGTAGTGCAAAGGCTTGGGGGAGTCATGGGTATCAGAGGAGATGAGGGAGAAGGAAGTAATTGCTGGCAAAGAGCCAGGGTGTGAACTTGGAGGGTTGTTGGGTGTGGGTGGGAGAAGTATGGACCAGATTTTTTGGGGTAGGGAGGGATTGTTAGGGAGCTTTCACCATGCAGACCCCGGCTGACCCTTAACCTCTCTCATTCAGTCAGGCATATCTGCCCCTGTCCCCATGTGTCCCTGCATCCCTCCATCCCAATGTATCCTTGCAGCCATACTCAGCCATCCCTCCTTTCCCCCCTCCCTATGTATCCTTGCATCCCCCTCCCTCCATCCCCATGTGATCCTGCAACCCCACTCAGACACTCCCTCCCCATCCCTATGTGTACCTGTGCTCCCCCTGACACCCCATTCTCCATGAGTCTCTGCACCCCCACTCCCATTCAGCCCCTACCCCAGTCTTCCCTCCACCCACACTTCTGAACTACAGTCTGTGACTCCCCAGCAGCCCCATGTGCCCCATGATGTCCATCCCTGCATATGCTGTGCCTCCTGACCTGGCCCCACCATAGGGCACTGTGAGAAAGGCAACCTCTGTCTCTTCACTATCCACAGCTGGGGCTGTTCTGGTGCCACAGCAGCCCCTGGTGGGTGAAAGGAGTAACTGTAGCACCTTTCCGGCAGACCGTATCTTCTGCAGAAAAAAAATTCTGTGTGGCATATGAATTGTGCACATGTGCAGTGGCACAGAATTCCCCCAGGAGTTGGAACCCTAAACAAAGTTAGGAAATGTAAACTCTTTGTTCATTGTAGCCCACTATTTTTCCTCCCCATTTTTTCCAGACCCATGCTTGTCTTTAAATAAATTAATCACGTCTAAACATGTATAGATATAGATGTAAAATATGTTGTTCTAAACCGGTTGGGTTGGGGACTACATTTTACTTTGTATTTGTACAGTGCCTCACACAATGGGGCCTTATTTTTAACTGGTGCTTATTGCTGCTACTATGATACAAATGTGAGGTAACAATTATAATTTCCCCCTCTCAGTACCCTGAGCAAGTCCCTCAGAGTTAGCAGCGGTACCAGTAGAACTGTCTGGAATCCTGCAGGCTTCTCAGTTGCCAGTGGAGTTTGATATCCAGCAGGAGTTATGATACTTGGGAAAGGCTTCTTTAGTTCCCAGTTCCTGAGAATTCTCTGTCAAGCTCAGGATTCAGATACTTCGTGTTTTCAGTTTTTCTCAAGTCTGTCTGTCTTTCTCAGTGTCAAAGCATTTTCTCTGGTATGGTAACTGCTACATCTATAATTGGTGCAAAGTCATTTTTAAACACTTCCTGGGTAATACTCATTACTTGAATATTCTCTTGGATTGTATCACTCATCAATTCTATTTTGGAAATCCTTGAGGAATGAGTCAATTTTTCCAGGCAAGTAAGTGTTGTAAAAGAGTCTGTAAAGACACTCCTCTCACAAAGAGGTCTCCATAAGAGAAGATTTTCCCAATTAATTTGTCTGTGTGAGGTGAGTGGGAAGCTGCTACAGGTCTGCTGCTACTTGCAGCCCCTTCCATATGCCCTTGGAATTGGACTTGAGAGAAAAGAGCCTCAGGAGCATTGTCACTGACATGGATTTCTCTGGTAACTGTCACTTCCTGGTTAGCCTGTTTTGAATAGCTACCAAGCCGCCAAAAGGGAAGAAATGGGAATTTATTACCAAGGAAGAAAGTGTGTGTGTGTGGGGGGAATCTAGATTTAAAATTGTCCTGTGCTCCCTCTAGTGCCCCCCAAACTCCCATCTCTAGTTTTACATCCCAAAGCCAGCTTAGCAACGTATACCACATAAGATGATTCTGGAGCTTACTTGTGCCACAAAAAACAAAGGCTCTTATCCTCCCCTCTTTCCAGAGTGCTGATACTTTTCCTTGCAAAGAAAGAGATATACAAATGTTTAGTGCTTCTGGGGAGGCAGGGTGCTTATTGGTGTGGCGATAGAAGCAGCGTATGGTGCAGGAGAGATTTATGGACTCCTTGTCTCTTGATGTGATAGTGGTGCTCTAGGTGGTAAGGGAGGTGGACCATCCACTGGTCTGTGATGGCGGGTAGCTGAGCTGCTTTTTTGTAAACTCTGGCATGATACAAATTCCCTATCTTGAGATAAATCTGATCATTTTTATTATGAGGTTTGAAATACTATTTCCTCCTGTTTATTAAAAAAAAATGGAATTTGGAACGGGAAAATGTTATTTTGAGCCTTTTCTGCATTGTTTATTGTTCTGTGAAGTTGTAAATTGAATATTTTATTGTTTGCTCTCCAGATGGATCCTGTGCAAAAAGCAGTCATAAACCACACATTTGGAGTATCCATTCCCCCAAAGAAGAAACAAGTTATTTCCTGTAATGTCTGTCAGCTTCGCTTTAACTCTGATGTGAGTATCGTTATATTTTTTCTAGCAGTGCGTCTAATTAATCCAAACATCTTTTCCCAATTAAATCCTCTACAGTTCTGCCCACATTTATGCCAGCCATTTACGATGACATTTTGCCCACTCGCAAGAGTTTGTAATGGCATCCCACACTGTGATTTTTAACTTTTTCTGGTACGTGGTGGTTTATATGCTTACACTTAGTTGCCTGGCCATGACTGCCACCACCAGGGTAAATCTACCAAAAGAGCAGAAAGACCTGGCTAGTAACTTGCTCCTTCTTTCTGTAGTTTGAGGCTAGATAGTGTTGTTTTTCTAAAGTCCCAGTTTTGGAAAGCATCCCTCTTCAGTACAACACTTAAGCACATGTGTAGGTGCTTTTCCTGAATCAGGGCCTAAGTATTTTGGGTTCAGGTACACTGGTGATCTACAGAAAATACCAGATCACGATCCAATGTCCTACTGGTTAATGATATTTTATTTGCCAACAAACTAATATCTAAGCGAACGGCACAAAGAATTCAAGAGAAATGGAGGCAGAAAGACTTCCTACAAGTGTATGTGTCCTTTATATTTTATATCCGTTTCCTTTTTAGAAGAAATCTCTTCTTCCTCCTGTGTTCCTGCATGCTTTACTGATAACCTCGCCTCAGATCTCTCCAATTATACCCGTCCCATAGTAAATATTTTCAGTTAAGATAAGTGGGGATTTCGACTTCCTGTTGTCCCTTTAGTCTGGTCAAGTTCTATGAAGCTCTGTCTACTGCAATGCAATTCAGGTCAAAGTGCACTCTAAAAGAGCGCATTAAATGAATGCATATAAGCAGATTACAATTTTCCCTGAGTAGTTAATATCAAGAGGACTAATTTCCATGTGGAAGACTCTTAAAACATAGCATACCCAATCATGAAGAATGGCTTTTAATGCTATTAAGCTATCATTAGCACAAATGAAAACATCTCAGAGCAAACATAACATTTATAAGAAGCAAGTGTGTGCTGTCTCTAAATGATACTGAAGTATTAAAATATTTGCTATTTATATCTACTTATAAGAAATACTTTTCAAAAGTTTTTGAAAGCTTCTCCCTAGAGCCCTAGGTTTTTTTTCCATTCTACCCCTTTCTAGTACCGCTTTGGCCATGCTCTTCCCTGATTTACTGCTTCTCAGCTTTCTTACGGAGACCACAACACTGCCCCACAATTACATCTAGGAAAGTCTCCTAAGATGGGGTCTGTTCAGTTTGGCCTTCTCTTCTTTGCTGGCAGAGGTTTGTAGCACTGCCATCCTATGTCAATAGCTGGCCTCAGAATGGATTCATCAGATTATACTCGCCTCCTTTTTAAACTTAGTTCCCTTATTTTCCCCTCTGAAAGAGAATAGTTGTTCCATTACAGATCAATAGATTTTATGTTATTACCTTACAAATGAAATAATACGTTTCTCATACGTGGCCACTTGCTGGGCTGGATGTCACGCCTGGGTTAGACCTACTCATGCCACCTCAATGGGGGCACCACAGCCTTTTCTTCCCTTTCACCTTTTGCATTCAGGCTCCCTGGGGTGGACTGCTGTATCACTGCACTTTGAGCCTTTATTCCGGCTGTAAGAGAGCAGTTTTGTTCTCCACAACATACAGCAGTAGTCGCAACTTTTCCTTTAATCGGTCTGCGGGGAACTTCTTATTTATTGGATTGTCAGTCGTCAGACCCACACTTTTCACTGGTTTCCCTCTGCAGCGCGCTAGAGTGGCCTATCCCACATTGCCCGTCTGCCTCTACCAGCAGAGCATTCAAATCTGCAGGATAATAGCCTGATTTTTTTTTTCTCCTCTTAGGTCCCTCAGTACACATGCCAGAGCAGCCTACTCTAGACTACCACTTTACAGGGCCTGCCATTCGTTCTGCACAAAGCCATATAGCAGAAGCTAGCAGCAGAGAGTCTAGTAGGATTGGACCTAGTGCAATGCACAATCCATGTGACACTAATCCGGCAGTAAGAGAAAGCGCCCATATGTGAGAAAACTGCTGCAGCTGGGTCCATCTCTACACAGTTTTAGAGAAAGGGATGGTTCTCCAACATCAGAGCACCTGTCAGCTCTTTACACCCACAGTTTCAATCTCCACTTTGTCAGAAGACTTTCCGCTGTCACTTCAAGACAACCACAGAAGGGGTCAAAAGTGAATAGTTGTAAAAATGTCAGTTTTGCAACCCCTGTAAAGCCTTATCACTCCTGATATATAGAATACCCATGAACATTAGAGTCAAATGGGGACCTGGAATATTACCACCACTTTCATTCCTGTGCAGTCTCCCCCATTTTGGGGAGAGGACAAATAAGGAATTTCAGTAGTGTTGACTAAGCTGAGATTCCCTGAAGCATTTACCCCTACATTAGCTGAATGACTTACTGCTAGAGATGTTCATTAAACGGAATCCTCTTTCCACATAGCCCAGTGCACCAGCAGCAATTCCTAATTAGCCAAACCCACTAAAAAGTAAAGCTTCCTTGCTATTAGATCAGCGTCTTGTTTTTCTTGAAGCTCATTTTTAAGATACCTCAAATGGTAATTATCCCAGTTTTCTAGTTTTAATTCTTCTCTTTACTGTTCTCAGTTTGCCTCCCAATGTTTGTGGTTCATGCTTGTGTTGCTGTTCTGCATATACAAGCCATGACCCCCAAACCCTTCAGTTCTTCGGCCTGCACAATTAGCTCTACTGTTGGACACTCATAGTACTTCCAAAGCAGTTGACAATGACTTAGAAGCCCTGCTTCACAAAATTCTTAAGGAACACCTCAACATTCTACATCAAGAGGGACAATTAGGCCATGGTGGCATATGTGAATGGCCGAGGAGGAACCGAATAAAAATCTGAGCCACAGATCACCAAACTCCTTTCATTCCATGAAAGGGAAAACCTGTCTGTTACAGTGGCATCCCACAGAACAAGACAAAACTTCAAACCCCCTGCTCCCCTTACCATATCTAGACTTACCCACAATTTAGAACAACTGGAAAAGTATGAGTATTTTGGTCTCATAGATGGCATCTCTTGGCATGGAAAAGGGACACCTTTTCCTTCTAGGGTGCAGATGTACTCATGTATGCCAATTTCTTTCTAATCACCAAATTTATTTGGAAAAATAAGACTAGATAAAGCATCAGTAATCCTGACTGTATTGGGCTCAGTCTAATCTTTGCAGATTTGATTTTACAGCACAGAACCTAAGAGTCTGAGCTTTCAACAACATGGATACTCCTGGGAACTGGCTAACTTTAATAGAAAGTGTCTGAAACATTCCATAATCACAGCATACAAAACTATTTGGAAGATTTGTTCACCAGGTATAGAGATTTCAGCTTAAATCCACTCCAAACGTATGGCTTCTGGGAGTGCTCCATAAGAGATTCCCATTAACCTACAGAGTCAATCTTCTGCCCATGGATTTCTGGTGTCAGCCTTCTCTTGAGAGCTCCTATTTCTTCATAAATTGCATTGGCATAATATCAATCGTCTAGTGGAGACCTCTCCATATTTTTTTTTCCTTATAGCAATTATGGAAAGTGGAAGAATAAGTGAAATATGAACATTGTCAATTAAAGAAACCTGTCTTCAGTTCTTCCATGAAAAGATGACACTCAATCCTCATCTGGACTTTGTTCAAAGTGAAAAAGAACAGAGTTCAAATTAATGTTTCACGTTTTTGTCATCCGACCAAATATTAGAAAAATATCTTAATATTTACCATATGAAATTGAAATGGTCTTTAAAATTAATCTTCATTGGACTAGAGTAGAGAAAGTTCTTCCTTCATGGGGGAATCCTAAAAAATGTATGAAGCGCTTCAATTATGGCTCAGATCTAACATGTCAGGCATTAGATGCATCTAGTCAGACCCTTCCTGGAGTCATCAGATTACATTCAGTAAGAGTTTGTTTGCATTCAAACTGTTGGGCTGAGAAGCACAGATCTTTGTACAATGAGGTTTATAATACAGCCATGTAAGATTTGCAATTCCTTCTCCAAAGTCTACAAAACTGGTATTCTTTCCTTGGCTGGCAAAGGCTTTGGTCGTTCCAGCTTCCCTCGACTTAAACTATGCAAGCAAATAAAATGAAAATGACCAAAAAAAATTAAATTTTCTACTTTTGTTTCTCCTAAAAGAATTTCACTGGTGTTCCAGTTGAAATTTCTTCCCTATATCTTAGTGCTTTTTACCTTTCCTTGTGTAATATTTAGATCAATGCATGCTCACGTATGAGAAAAATAAAAATTACACATAAGGTGTAACTAATTTCTCTCTCATTTGACGGGCACCCAGTGCTCTGGACCAGTAGATCAAAATATTCCTGATTAAAATTCAATTGGTAGATGTCAAACCTTCCATTCAGTTAATCATATATCCTACAGTGGGTTTCAGTAATGTTTTCTACCAGTTTACACAATTTCAGCTTTAAATGTAGTCTCCTAACATCAGCGTATGGTGTTGCAGCTGTCCAGCAGAGAGAGTCTGAAGTCAAAGGAGGAAGGAATTTAAAACATCTGAACCATCTCCATTGTGGTAGAATGAGCATATTTAGTGCATGAATCATGTCCAAACCTCTGGGTGCCCTTTATTATGAGAAATAAAAATTGCAGGTTAAAGACATTCATTTTCTCTTTCACTATGTTTATCATGACTTAGAGAGATGCAGTTTCCTGACTGAAATATTCTACTGTGCCCAAGCTTCGGATTCTTTTCTGTAGTTTAAAAAATAAATGTTTAGGATAATGTCAAGAAAAGATGTATTTATAGACTTTAGACCCAGCTGGTTTTGTCTTAATTTTTTTTCTTTCTAACTTCTTGAAAAGAGACTGTTGGATCTTTACAAACATTTAGAGCGAACCTCTTCTTGTCAGTTACAGATTAGTCGGTCAGCATGTGTGGAAAAATATACATCTTCAAGATAGCCTGTCCTCTTATCCTGAATCTGACTTATAAGAAGTCAGGCAAATTGAGCCTTAACATGATGCACACACTTGTGTTTGGCTTTTATTTGTTTTCTTTTTCAAAAACTCACTATCTAATGAAAATTTTAATAGAAAAAACTAAATATGTATTTTCATTAAAGTCTAATACTTCAGGTATACCAGTTTTACCAGGCCAATGGTGACAACTGGTGGTATAAGTAATGAATCCATACTGCACAAAGTGGCATTTTTTTCTGTAGAAGTCCCTGCTTCACCATAGTAATTCCACACTGAGCAGAACAAGGCATGCGGCATTAATCAAACCTGTTCGCATTTGTTCCGAAAAAGAAATACTTGAATAGCAGATAGTAGATTGAGTTGCATGCTACTGAAAAGTCAGGTTATCGTGGAAAGCTAATTAATATCACTGCTTCTAACTTTGTGCCCCCCATCAGTTGTGCATATAGACTTTGCAGGAACAATCAGGTAGTTAGACCTCTCTTGTGTATATAATATGAGGATTTCTGATACCAAACATATGGTAAGTGGAAGCACCAGGTGAAAAGATAACTTATAAAGTAGTCAAGTTGACAGAACCTAAATAGTGATATTATGCATTCGCTCAGAGAAGTGGACAGCCAATCAAAGGAACCCCGTACTAACTAGTTAGTAATAGAATGTCAGATACCCTTTAAATATAGAGCAAAGTCAAAAGACAGATGTTGCACTTAAAGATTGGTTTTATTAAATGCTGAACTGAAAGCATAAAAGACTACTTCACTTCTTTCAACACAGAGATGGTTTAAAAATTGATCTTTATGGTTAATTTTGATCATCATATACCAAAGCCCATTAATTTCTATTAGCAGAGCATGAATTTCATGCACGTTCATTTAGATTTTAATAAGTCATCATTGTTGGCCATCTTTCAAATCTGAGCATAGGCAGATGTATGAGTATATGCCTAAGGGATCGCAGGAAAAGCTCAAAGAGCTCTGTGGCACAGTGGAGAGAAAAATTACATTTCTGAAGTAATCCTATTTAGATTCACAGAAGCCCACACAAGTGTCTGTGGGAAATCCACAAGTATGCCAGATACTGCGTATAGTCAGAGTATATATAATAATAGTGAGAGAATTTTATATAACATTCCATTTGGTATTACTAAATGCTAATTTCTTGTAATTGCACTAATTTACATTTTAATGTAAGAACTTAAATGATGATTGACACTTTCTTCAATAACATTTCTAAATTGGAAAGAGACTGAGTTGATATAAAAACAACGAGGAGTCCTTAGAGACTAACAAATTTATTTGGGCATAAGCTTTCATGGGATATAACCCACTTCCTCAGATGGATGGAGTGAAAAATACAGTAAGCAGGATAGGGTGGATGTGGCCCATTCTCAACAGTTGACAAGAAGGGGTGAATATCAACAGAGGGTGGTGTCAAAAATATGGAAGGCAGAGTTGAAATGTAAACAGCCTGAATGCCATAGCTGATATATCTCAACAAGTAAAATATATTGGAAAAGACACTGTGCATCATAATTCAATGTGATTGTGCCCAATTTTAAGTGCCAGCATAGCCTCCTTTGTCTTTCTCTCCAGACTCTCAGTAGTATACAACATTGGAAGGCAAAAAGCGACAGTTTTATTTACACAACACAAAGATATGCAAATATACAAGCACTGATAATAAACAATTCCCAAATGAACTTTTACAAATTAACACTAGTCAGCAGTGCTATCCCTTGGGTAGGGCGAATCAGGGCAACTGCTCCAGGTCCCATGCTTTGGGGGGCCCCGCAGGCTGGTACAATTGGCTTTTGCGGTTGTCCCGGAAGAGACGAATCAGTCACTTCCACCCCTGGCCCCACACCTCCCTAGGGACAGCCCTGCTAGTCAGCCTTCTAGCGGGCAAAGCAGTTCACTTTAGGAACAACATGTCTTTTCCATCCGAATAGTACCACATTCATTCATAGTTTTGTCATTTCATATTTTATATGCAGTGATGTGTACATATTACAAAAATATGTCCACACATTAGTAAAGTTGCACCGTTTAATTTTTTTAAAGAAATCTCAAGATGCAAAAATTAATGTTTCCGCAAAAATTAATAAAAAGAAAAGGAGTACTTGTGGCACCTTAGAGACTAAAATTGGTTAGTCTCTAAGGTGCCACAAGTACTCCTTTTCTTTTTGCGAATACAGACTAACACGGCTGTTCCTCTGAAACCTGCAAAAATTAATGTTTCCACAAAAATGTTAACTCAGTCACATTGCCCAGTGGGTCTGATTCACCCCTGTGTAAGTCCAGGTTACACTGACAGATCTCCACAGAGCTACACCAACATAAAACATGAAAGATGCTGTAGTGAATCAGATCAATTCTGTGTATTTTTGGTAGATATTTTAAAACCTATGAAGTAATCTATTAAATTACACATTAAGAGATCAATTTTCAGAAGTACTGCACACACAGCTATGCACTATAGTTGCTCAGCAGCTGTAAAATAAAACCAGGCCATTAGTAAATAAAATAGAAGGATACAATGTTCAGTATGACCAAGTGAAGATTGCTGTAAGAATCTTATCTTTAAAATTTCTTGACTTGAAGTGTAACTGTGCAGCGCTAATGTCAAAATAACTTTAGTTTCCTTAGCTCTGATAACTGACAGTATAGCTCAAATAACCTAATGAAGGTGCTTTAAGTGAGACCTGGTTCTAAGGATGCATCTACACTTCAAGCTGGAGGCAGTTTCCAGCTCAGATAGAGATATGTGTGCTAGTTTGATTGACCTAGCAAGCTAAAGACAGAAAAATAGGCACAGCAGCATGGACGGTAAGGCAGGCTGGTTGCCCAAGTAAATACTTAGGATATGTCTACACTGCTTTGTAAGCCCAGGGTTCAAACTCAGGTTCAAGCCTAACTCCCCTTCTGTCTACACACAAGTCACACTAACCCAGGGCTCAGACCCCAGGTCCCCCTGGGGATAGAGGGTATGAGTCTGCATCAAGCCTGCACCCAGAGTTCAAGCCCTATCACTTTGCAGTGTAGACACAGCCCCACAGGACTAGTGCTCTGGGAATCTGCCAAAAGTATTCCACAATCCCATGGCTCAACTTTTTGTACTCTGGACAGTCAAGTTTTCCCACACTGCACCATTAACAAAGGGCTAGAGTGGCCACATTTTGGGAGGGTGCTTAGGAAGTCTGGGGCCCAGGTGGTTGGACTCAAGCCCACATAATGCAGTGTAGACGCTGGAGTCCCAGATTGGGACCTAGGATTCCACAGTTCCTAATGTGGGATTGCAAATGAGAATTAGGATGCTCCTAAATTAACAAACCCATTGCCTGTTAAATCAAGTTCTACTAACCCACAGCTTACATTGCAGTGTAGACAAACTCTCCCACTGCATGAGGTCCCAGAGCCCAAGATCCAGCCTGCGCCCAAACATCTACCCCACCATTTTACAGCCCCAAAGCCTGGGCCATGCGAGCCTAGTCAGCTGACGCAGGCCAGCCATGGGTGTTTAATTGTGATGTAAACATACTGAGTCCTGGGTGGGGTTGTACTCAGGGTGGCTAGCCTGTCCTACCACCCACACCACCACAGCGACACTTCTATTTTTAGCATGCTAGGTTGATCAAAGTAACTAGGTGGATATACACACAAGGTAGAAATTACACTTCCAGCTCAAAGTGTAGACATATTCTTAGTTTGAGCTACCTTCACATGGTCGGCACAGAAAGTAAATCAGCTGACTAGGGGATAGGAAGGCATAGGTTAGAATAGCCAGAAAAAGACCATTTCCTGCTTCTGAACCTGTTTTGGAAAGTACAAATTTAGACCTCATTCCTGCACACGCTCACGGATGTGATTAATTTAACTTTTCCTGTCATTGGTAGCGAAGTTTAGCATGGGCATAAGTGTTTGCAGGACTGGGGGCTCATGTAGCTATGCATGCATGCACAGTATGATCTCTGACTCACTAAATTATAAATCCCAAAACTTTCTGTGGAATGCTCAAGAGAGAATATGCTGAGGTGGAGTGCAATCAAATGACCTTTTTAACTTCTTGTAGTTAACCGCTGGTGTTCTCAAGCTTTTAGTCACCCTGTATCCTGTAGCTAAATGGAAGTCTTAGCACATGATTCTGTATGTGTGGATAGCCCTTATCTGGATGTTTTTGCAGGCAAGAAAGCATTTAATCCGCTCTGCATGCTGTTAGTGCTCTTTGCAGGCCCCTCAAATTCATCCTGATTTATTCTTCTGCCACATTTTGATTTGACCTCTTGTTGAAGTGCATTGCAATGAGCTGTAAACCAGCACTGTTAGAGTACCAAAGCCAAAATTTCTAGTGCCTTGGCACCTGCTTTAGTCTGACAGTGTGGGGGCTTATACGGATGGTGGTGGTTGTGATCATTCATCAAATAATAAGAGTGATGGTCTAACAATATAATTGCATCAGTTAATGTTTTGCTGAATGTCAACTTTATTGCAATCCCTAACATTGTGTCAGTGACTCTCATATTTCATAGATATACAGGGTAGTATATAACAATATGTCCAGATATCTGGAAAATGAACAAATTCAGCATATTTTCCCCGTGACAGTAGCGAGCATGGAAGAGGCTAAAGTCCAATGGGCAACTAATTATCTTTGCTTTTTTTAAAGGGTGGATTTTGATGCTATTAAAGAGGAAGAAGTGACAGGATTTAGTGAGAAGACTGCATATGGGGGTAAAAGGAGAGAGAAGAATGGAAGATGACACCAAGATTATGAGCCTGGGAGACAGGAAGGTTAGTAGAGTTGTCAATGGTGACAGAAAAGGGAGGTGGTGGAGAGGGACTAGAGGAAAGATAAGAAATTCAGTTTAGGAGAGCCTGCATCTGAGATGGTGATGAGGCAACCTGGAAAGATGTCAGAGAGACAGTTGATGCTACACTGGACATAGATGGAGGTTTCAGAGATGGGGAGAGAGATCTGAAAATTATCTGGATGGAGATGGCAGCTGATGAGATGGTTGAGCACATGGATAAGATTTCCAGGGGAGAGTACAGAGAGACCAAGAAGGGGCTGAGGTATGGCGACAGATATGGGAAGAGAAAGATGAGGAGCCACTGAAGGAGATGTTGGATAATTGAGCTGAAAGGTAGGGAAAGAACCAACAGTCATGGGAAATAGGAGAGGAGAGGAATCAGAGAATGAAAGATGATCGATAGTGGAAACTCATAGAGATATCAAGAACAATAAGAACAGAGAAGCATCCCTTTATAGCTGGGAAGAGATTATTAGTGACTGTGGTCAGTTTTGGTGGATGGCCATCCACACACTGCTAGATTTATCAGAAACCTTTGACACAGGTGATCACAAGGTATTACTAAATCCACCTAACGGGGGTGGATTGACTTGCATTGTGCTGACTCCAATCCTTTCTCTTGGATTGATCTCAGGTATGTAATTGGTAGCCACTCCTATGCCTTAAATGCCTTACCTGTGGGGTTGCATAATGCTCAATCCTATTCCCCACTTTTAGGCTATAGTTTGAATAGGATAGAACTCCACAAGTAAATGGTCTGAGGCAGTTAATGGGAACTGGGCATCCAAATCTCCTTGGTGGCTTTGAAAATCCAATCCTAAATCTCTTGAGGAGATTGTAGGATGCCATGGATTTAATACCAGAAATATGCAGCTTACACCCACTTCTGCATTTCTTTCACTGAGCACCAAGTCTCCCAACTCTTCAGGTATCTGAACAATCTTAGTATGGGTGAAAGGACATTGGCTGAAAGTTATTTTAGCCAAGATAAAGTTTATGCAATCTGTAAAATGAAATGTTCTGAGAAAATTTCTCCGTGCTTTGAGGGCATCAACCCTCTGATCATCAAGGTGATATATGTGGTCTGTGATTTATTCTCAGCCCCTCACTGAGGCTGAGCACCAAAGTCTCATGCGTCAAAAATACTTTCCTGTCTGATCTTGACCTGGATATCCTGATGCACAATTTTATCATTTCCAGGCTCAGCTTCTGCAACATGCAGTGGCTGGACTGAAAGTGAATAACTCAAAGAAACTCCATGTGGAACAAAATGCTGCAGCACTTTTTATAACAACCCTGAGGCATCATAATCCATCACTTAGTGTTCCCCACACTACAGTATCCTTGTGAAATTCTGGATCCAAAATAAAGCTCTGCTCTTACTTATTAAAACCCTAAATGGATTGAGTGCCAAATATCTTAGAGACCACCGTTTTCTCTGTGACCACAGCCCATCTGGAGAGCTGCATTCCTCAGGAACTCTTGTTGACAGTGCCTAGTGCGGAACGTGTACATGAAGAGGATCAAGCCATCTGTGCAGCTATGGGATTTGCTTCTGCAGAATATTAGGATAACCACAGACCTCTTCATCATCAAATCAAAATGTAAACTCATCTCTTAATAGACCTTAGTCTTCCCACTTTAACTTCTCCAAAATAGCAAACAATACATTACTAAGTTAAGCCTTCCAAATGCACGTTATTTCAGCACATCAAAGGCCAATGGGAAAATGGTGTGGAGACTCCACACTGGGGCACATGGCACAATGGCCTCCTCAGAAAAATGAAATAGTAAATTTAAAGTAAAATGCATTTACTTTTCTCAGTTTTATGCACCATTCACGGCTTCTCACAGAAAAACAGTTTTTACAAATAAGAAATGCATGTGGGACAGCTGCTGAAGTGCCCCAGACTTTATTGTGCATGCTCCAGTAGAGGTGGCCAAAGCAAGCAGCAGGATTGAATTGGGTGGCCTGGAAGCCAGAAAAGAGAACCCTCCTGAAATTGAGATAGAGCCAGCACATGAGTGTATTGAAAGTGCTTTTTTTCCTCTCTCAAAATTCTAATAGTGCTCTCATATTATGCCCGGATGGATAGAGAGGCTTTCATAAATAATACTTTGATATTTAGCATATATTGTCTGGCTTGTTGTTGTTAATCAGCTGTATTACAGTAGCTCTCACTCAAACCAGCAGCCTGCTCAAATTGGCTGGATCCTCTGTGTCATCCAACAGAGGGCCAAGTAGCAATGGGGAAAGGGAGAAAAAAAATCACAACTTCCTATCCCACCTGGGCTCGCTTTCTGTCTGCTCTTGGCTGATACTTCATCTTCATTCTGGCCACCAGATCAGTCTACAGCTTCTCCATGTGGCACTAGTCCCCGTAGCAGCTGTAGAACCTTAGCCAGATTGTCCCTGATACAGCTACACTCTTAGAAGTGTCTGAAAATTCAACATGCAGCCACAACAGAAGGGAAAGTCAACGCTGCAAAGGCATCTGTTTGGCTTCTGCAAAGCATCATGCTTCTTTTTCTTCTTACATAAGAGTCTTCAGTTCATGGTCAAATAATTTTTCTGCTCTCTTGTCCTCTTCACTTTGGGTTGATTCTTCACTGGAAGTGTTGGAGCCGGGGCACTGTGAAAGCACTGAGTGCAAGATCTATTCCCTTACATTGCCTCA
This sequence comes from Caretta caretta, assembly GCF_965140235.1. Lineage (NCBI taxonomy): Eukaryota > Metazoa > Chordata > Testudines > Cheloniidae > Caretta > Caretta caretta. Next base: position 45,992,118 of record NC_134216.1, on the reverse strand, counting down.
ATTCTCCTTCCTCCCCCTGCCCCACTAGCCCTCCCATACAACAAACAGGCTCACAAGTTCATTCTTTATGTACATGAGTCCAATCATCTTCCTTTTAAAATCTGAACATTACCATTTATTGATCACCTATAAAGCAAAGATGTGTCTATTTGCTTCCTCCCCACACACATACACCATCTCTTGGGGAAAGGTCTTTGGCTGCTCAACAAGCACTAGTTCCAGTTTAAGTCTTTAGAGAGAGTAATAATTTCACAATTAAAAGCTAACTCGATTTCAGTGAAATATGGCAGTATAATGAGTATCAAGATAGCTCAGTAGCACTTTGTGGTGACAACTAAGAGGGGCTCGATTCAGGAAAGAAAACAAATTTTACAAGCAATTCAGAGAAGGCAGATTTTATTGGAGGGTGACAAACCCAGGCCCTAAGAGATGCTGAAGGCCACACTAGAATTGAATTCAGTAATAGCTGATTAATTAAAAAGATACCATGATGATAATTGTCTTGTTTTTTAAGCATAAGTAGCCAAAAGGCAAGTTTTTGAAGTTTAAATAAAGGTTACTGGATAAATGGTAACTTGGTAAGTTTGAATGACTAGCTGGTGCTGTCAAAAAAAATAACACAGAAGAGAATCAATAACATCAAATAGAAATCTACAAAACTATAACCTGCTTTTTCAAACATTTTACATTTTCCATATAAATAAGACTATTTATATTGATTCTTTGGGTTTCGAGGGCAGTGAAGCAGATAGGAGGTAATTAAAAGCATAAATCTCAGGAGCTTGTGAAGGTAATTCTCGGCTTTGTAGCCAGAGCTGACAAAATGATGAACATTTTTAGCTTCAACATGACAGAAATATTGCGTGATTACAGGGTGCAGGGACATAATGTGCTGAAAGTTCTGTTCAATAGCAGCTATTGAATAAAGCTTCTAACTAAGTTCAGTTGGATTTTTAAAATGTAGCAGTTACTTATTAAGGGTCTGATTTGTACTGTTTCTCTGCTCTTTCCATGTCATTTTCAATAATACCCTATTTTAAGTTAATATTTGGGGGAACCAAGTTTTAAATAGAATTAATCATTGGAAAATAAAGTAACATTGTGAAACCAGTATTTAAAAAATATGTAATGTATGGCTGCATTGTAACTAAAGTTATACTTTAACTTTGAATTGTTCCTCAACTCAGCCTTTAATTCATTTCAGGGAAATTACTCATTCTGGAAGATTTTTTAAAATTCTATTTTGCTGTTTGACAAACAAATTTTAATAGAGATGATATAGAAAATAGTTTTATTCTGAAATCCCCAATAATATATGGAACACTCAAATGTACATGCTGTTATAAAGTGATAGTTTTTATATTTTACCAAACGTTCTATGTAATCAAGTATTTGGTGGGCAATTTACTATTTTATGGAAGCAAGTTTGATAGCTCACGATGTGGAGTGAATTAAAATGCGAATTCATGTGGGATGTTAATGCTTCACTACAACTCTCAGCCTGTAAAATTAAGCACATGTGTAAGTGTGTGACTAGTCACAGTGACTTCAATGACTTCAGTGACTTCGGACATCAGGAATGGTAACATACAAAAGCCAATAACTTGAAGGGGAAAGGAGTCCAGGAGAGCTGGCTGTATTTCAAGGAATCCCTGTTGAGGTTACAGGGACAAACCATCCCGATGAGTCGAAAGAATAGTAAATATGGCAGGCGACCAGCTTGGCTTAATGGTGAAATCTTAGCGGATCTTAAACATAAAAAAGAAGCTTACAAGAAGTGGAAGGTTGGACATATGACCAGGGAAGAGTATAAAAATATTGCTAGGGCATGTAGGAATGTTATCAGGAGGGCCAAATCGCACCTGGAGCTGCAGCTAGCCAGAGATGTCAAGAGTAACAAGAAGGGTTTCTTCAGGTATGTTGGCAACAAGAAGAAAGCCAAGGAATGTGTGGGCCCCTTACTGAATGAGGGAGGCAAACTAGTGACAGAGGATGTGGAAAAAGCTAATGTACTCAATGCTTTTTTTGCCTCTGTTTTCACTAACAAGGTCAGCTCCCAGACTGCTACGCTGGGCATCACAAAATGGGGAAGAGATGGCCAGCCCTCTGTGGAGATAGAGGTGGTTAGGGACTTTTTAGAAAAGCTGGACGTGCACAAGTCCATGGGGCCGGACGAGTTGCATCCGAGAGTGCTGAAGGAACTGGCGGCTGTGATTGCAGAGCCATTGGCCATTATCTTTGAAAACTCGTGGCGAACCGGGGAAGTCCCGGATGACTGGAAAAAGGCTAATGTAGTGCCAATCTTTAAAAAAGGGAAGAAGGAGGATCCTGGGAACTACAGGCCAGTCAGCCTCACTTCAGTCCCTGGAAAAATCATGGAGCAGGTCCTCAAAGAATCAATCCTGAAGCACTTGCATGAGAGGAAAGTGATCAGGAACAGCCAGCATGGATTCACCAAGGGAAGGTCATGCCTGACTAATCTAATCGCCTTCTATGATGAGATTACTGGTTCTGTGGATGAAGGAAAAGCAGTGGATGTATTGTTTCTTGACTTTAGCAAAGCTTTTGACACGGTCTCCCACAGTATTCTTGTCAGCAAGTTAAGGAAGTATGGGCTGGATGAATGCACTACAAGGTGGGTAGAAAGCTGGCTAGATTGTCGGGCTCAACGGGTAGTGATCAATGGCTCCATGTCTAGTTGGCAGCCGGTATCAAGTGGTGTGCCCCAAGGGTCGGTCCTGGGGCCGGTTTTGTTCAATATCTTCATAAATGATCTGGAGGATGGTGTGGATTGCACTCTCAGCAAATTTGCGGATGATACTAAACTGGGAGGAGTGGTAGATACGCTGGAGGGGAGGGATAGGATACAGAGGGACCTAGACAAATTGGAGGATTGGGCCAAAAGAAATCTGATGAGGTTCAATAAGGATAAGTGCAGGGTCCTGCACTTAGGACGGAAGAACCCAATGCACAGCTACAGACTAGGGACCGAATGGCTAGGCAGCAGTTCTGCGGAAAAGGACCTAGGGGTGACAGTGGACGAGAAGCTGGATATGAGTCAGCAGTGTGCCCTTGTTGCCAAGAAGGCCAATGGCATTTTGGGATGTATAAGTAGGGGCATAGCGAGCAGATCGAGGGACGTGATCGTTCCCCTCTATTCGACATTGGTGAGGCCTCATCTGGAGTACTGTGTCCAGTTTTGGGCCCCACACTTCAAGAAGGATGTGGATAAATTGGAGAGAGTCCAGCGAAGGGCAACAAAAATGATTAGGGGTCTGGAACATATGAGTTATGAGGAGAGGCTGAGGGAGCTGGGATTGTTTAGCCTGCAGAAGAGAAGAATGAGGGGGGATTTGATAGCTGCTTTCAACTACCTGAAAGGGGGTTCCAAAGAGGATGGCTCTAGACTGTTCTCAATGGTTTCAGATGACAGAACGAGGAGTAATGGTCTCAAGTTACAGTGGGGGAGGTTTAGATTGGATATTAGGAAAAACTTTTTCACTATGAGGGTGGTGAAACACTGGAATGCGTTACCTAGGGAGGTGGTAGAATCTCCTTCCTTAGAGGTTTTTAAGGTCAGGCTTGACAAAGCCCTGGCTGGGATGATTTAACTGGGAATTGGTCCTGCTTTGAGCAGGGGGTTGGACTAGATGACCTTCCGGGGTCCCTTCCAACCCTTATATTCTATGATTCTATGATTCAATAGGAGAACACTTCAGTCTTCCTGGACATTCTATAACAGATTTAAAAGTAGCTATACTTGAACCAAAGAACTTCAGAAACAGACTTCACAGAGAAACAGCCAAACTAAAATTCATTTGCAAATTTAACACCATTAATTTGGGCTTGAATAGGGACTGGGAGTGGCTGGCTCATTACAAAAGCAGCTTTGCCTCTCCTGGAATTGACACCACCTCATCTGTTATTGGGAGTGGACTACTTCCACCCTGATCGAATTGGCCCTGTCAACAGTGGTTCTCTACTTCTGAGGTAACTCCCTTCCCTTCATGTGTCATTATATAATGCGTGCAGCTGTAATTTTTACTCCATGCATCTGAAGAAGTGGTGTTTTACCCACAAAAGCTTATGCCCAAACAAATCTATTAGTCTTTAAGGTGCCGCCAGACTCCTTGTTGTTTTAATGGCTTCAGTGGGACTACTTGCATGTTTGTCGTTAAGCACATGAGTAAGCATTTGCAGGATCAGAACCTAGAAAAACTAAATCCAGTCTTCATATATAAATGTGATTACATGGGCTATAAAGGCATTGCACTCACTTGCACCAGGGGAGTGTTTGGCCTGAAATATCTGCAAATTTTGCTGTCATGATGCCAAAAAAAAAAAGTATGTAACAATCTATGTTTGTGTAATATTGGGTTTTCTGCTTTCTGTAAAAAAGTAGGATGTGTGTCCGGGTGTGAAGGTGTTCTGCTCATGGCAGGTTCACCTCCTTGTAGCTGGGTCTGGGAATTAGCTTTTGCTCTATCCGGTGCACCCTTCCATCGATTGCTCACATTGGGGCCACTCTCTCTCTCCATGGCTTGGCACGCTCCCTCTTTGTGACTCGACTCTCTGGACAGGTTACCATATAGTCCTTCTGCTTTTGGGGTAATAACATCCTGTCACACAAACTGTCCAGACTCTGTCTCGTACCATCTTCCATTCCAAGTCTTCAGGACCTGTACCACTTTCTAGTGACTGGTAGAGGAACCCAGGCCTGCCTACTGTTCTGGGTTCCAGCCCAGGGACCCTATGATTAGCAACCTATGTCTGCTCTGGTCTAAAATTCTGTTGTTGTTTCCCTGGGCTCCTTCCTATCTCACATCTCTATCTCCTTGCCTATCTCTGGGTTTACTGCCAGAGAGTCCTCTCCTTTCCATGGCTACTTCACCCCTCTCAGCCTCTTGCCAGACTCTCTAATCCAGCGCAGGACTCCAGTGCTTTCTCTTCCCCTGGATTTCCTCCTTGTCCTTTGGCCAAATCCCTTTCACTCCAGCAAATGACAGCAGATCTCCTCTGCACAGCCCCTTCCTGCTTTCATTTCCTGGCTTTACACTCCAGTCCCAGTTCTTCCCCCAGCTGGGCTTTTTCTGCAATTAGGCCTTATCAATCCCTGACTTCCTTCCAGGTGCAGCATATAAGGTAAATTGGCCCCTTTGGGCACATATTAATTTGCTCATTGCTTGTGTGGTTTGGATACCCCATGACACTGTGTGAGAACATATGCAGTGTCTTCGTGCTTCTGTGTGTGTATCCAGTATAAATGACTTCAACAGTTATAAGTCAGAACAATTAAAAGCTCACAAAGAAGGTGCCAATTTCTTTGGTGGGCAACAATCCATCTCTCTTGTGGTTAAAGCACAAACCCGGCAGTCAGAAGATCTGAATTCTCTTCCCAGTCACTCCAAGTTGATTTTGGGAGGTGCTGAGAACCCACTGCTCCCATTGATTTAAACTGACATTGTGAGTGCTCACCTTTTCTGAAAAATCATGCCCTTAATTTGCTTAGTTTCACATTTAAAATGAGAATTATAACTACATAACTCTTAGGGGTTTTCTGAGGCTTTATTTATTAAGTCTCAGACAAAAACTACATCAAGGTGGAATAAGGTGTGAGAGTATGTCTTAATAATTAGGGGTAAAAAAATTACAGGGATACTGTAGTTATTCCAAAACCAAGCACTGTGAACCCAGGAAATTCAGCATTAAGGTTACACTTACAGGAAATCCAAACAAGTTAAGGTATTGAAATATTTATTGAAGGTAATGGAGCAACCTTAACTGTACTCTGCAGTGATATCATGCAATTATCATAAAATTAGGATTAAGGCATTTCATTGTTTACATTAGATGTTGACACGGCTTTTTAAAGACACACAAGGTTTCATTCACCCTTATGGTGACACTATAGGGCAGAGTTAAGGTTGTTTGGGTTTTTAATTGTGCCTTTAAATTTCTAACCAGGAACTGACACAGAACATCCAAAATCATCTTGGAGTGTTGAATTGCTAGGAAGCTTCCGCTTCAGTTGAACCTGATGATGCAGAGCAATACATGCTCCTGCAGAAACAAGAACCTTCAGTTTAGGGAAATTTTGCTGCAGGTTGTCATTGAAAAGAATAGAAAGGCTAACATGCCATTTATTTAGACTACATGTGACTGGCTGACCCGACTGAGATAAATTCATTTAATTACTCTTTCATACATCAGCTAGAGATGCTCAAACTCATTTACCTGTAAACTGTGAAATGAATAGCTGCCTATTTAAAATGTATTGTCAGACTTCAGTCATGACATAGTTTCCCATACATTATCCTTTGTTCTGCAGTCTTACTTGGATTTAAAATGTTTCTTTAAGGTCATGCCATTACAAAGGAATATCTGTGATATATCCTTATTATTTTAACAAATTAAAATGAAAAAGTTATCTGTAAAGCAAAACATTTTACAATTAATAGGGTCACAATATAATATGATAGCATTCATGCTGTCATGGAAAGAATGTGTACATGTATTCCTTGTATAAAACAGGAAGACTTGTAGTTCAGATGATGTATTGTCATCTGGCATGCAAACCAGTAGATTACATGTTTAATGTATGCATATTTAATTCCACAATTTTAACATCCTGGTGTTTACATTTCAAACTGGGTGTCTTCATAATCGGGAAATGAATATGTTAATTCTCAATTAACAATCAACTTCAGGTTTTAAATAAAACTTAACATCTGGGTGTTTGTGTTTCTCCATGGGAAATGTTTTCAAAAGAAATAGCTTATCATAAACTGTTCATTAAAATCCAGTATACTTATAGATTAGAAGGCTGATTGATTTTTGTTGTTGTTGTATTATAAAGCTTTCATTGCTTGTTTTGTCTTGTACTTACTATTCAGAGATGATGAATGGCACTAAAAGAACAGATTCATCAAAAGGATAATGGGCAGAAACTTTATGGGGTACAGATTTGAAGAACAGTGGGGTATGTCTGGCATGATTATTGGCATTTCGGTACCCAGAACATTCTGAGCTATTTCATAGCTATGTTGGTGTCTGAAGAGACAAAAAAAATTTTCACTAAGTCCAAATCCTGTAAAGACTTACATGCGCACTTAACTTTATGCACTGAATCCCATGGAATTCAGTGTGGCTTGCAGTGTGTAAAGTTAAGCACATGTGTAAGTCTGCAGGATCTGGCCCAAGTCTGTAAGCATACCCAGTTCTTTCTGGCAATCTATGAAAGGTTTTCCCCACTGTTAGGTTCCAAATCTATTTTGTTTTAAAGTTGTTCCTGTTCATTAAACTTTTAAATCACTAATTATTGTTTTTCTATCATTTATAGAGAAACATTGAACTTCTTATCTAAACAAATGTGAATTAGATGTTGGCAATAGAACAAGTCAGGAACTCGATTTCCTATTTCACAGGAAATTCTGCTGTTTTGATTTTTTTTTCCATTCAGAAACAGATTGAAAACAAAACAAAATCCCACAAAACATAATTTTAAAAAATCATTTCAAGTCAGTCAAAATTTTTCATTTTGATAAAATGAAAATACTTTGTTCCAATTTCCACATTTTAAAACTTTTATATAAATACATTTTTAAAGAATTTCACTTTGAAAAGTCATTTTGAAACGAGAAATCAAAATGTTTCATTCAAAATTTGTTAAAATGCTATTATCCAAACACTTTGTTTTGTTTTTTCACAAGATTTCATTGAAATTGGCACATATTGAAACCTTGATGAAAATATGTGTCCAAAAAAGTTTCAGTGGAAATGTTTCTGATCAGCTCTATTTATAGTACCTTTTTCCATCAAGTGCATTTTTATAGAAATATAGAATATAGAGCTGGCCTTCTGAAAACAGTTGGCCAAAATTTTCAAACTTGGATGCATAAAGTTAGGCATGTAACTTATTTGGACACCTAACTATTTACCGTGATTTTCATAGGTGTTGAGCAGCCACAGCTGCCTTTGATTTCAAAGGAAAAGATTGAGTATTATTCAGTCATTCCTCTTTGAACGATTTATTTCCACTCTCTGGAATTTTAACAAACAAGAACAACACACATTCAGATTCTTCAGAATAAAAAAAGATGAGCGGCAAGTTGAGCATTTTCTTTAAGTCAGTCAGCCTGCTGAACAGGCAGTTTGACGCTGAAGATATGATATTCATACACTTATAAGCCCCCTCCTACATTTTAAAGGGCTGATTCTAGATTACCCGGAAAAAGTAATTTTCTCATTCAAATTGGTACCATTTCAGCTCCCCAGCACACTGCTTTTAAGTAGCATTATCCAATCAGACTGTATTTCCTCTTTCTAGGAATACGAAAGGCCCTATCCATTAGCTAACTACTAAAATCTGATTTAAGCTTTTGAAATATTTTCTCTTATCCTGCTGTACTAGCAATAAGAAAAGGAGTACTTGTGGCACCTTAGAGACTAACAAATTTATTTGAGCATAAGCTTTCGTGAGCTACAGCTCACTTCATCGGATGCATTCCGATGAAGTGAGCTGTAGCTCATGAAAGCTTATGCTCAAATAAATTTGTTAGTCTCTAAGGCGCCACAAGTACTCCTTTTCTTTTTGCGAATACAGACTAACACGGCTGCTACTCTGAAACCTATACTAGCTATGACATTCTGCTTTTTCAATGAACATTAAAAAGTGCTTACAGTGACCAATGTAAACTTGCCACTTTTAACCACATTTTACAATTGCATTTGAAACTATATTTTTATCTTCCTAAAATCATAAAATTTCTCCTCCTAAGATGTTCACTGTTGCATTCATGGGACCAAAATCTGCCCTCAATAATACGCATAGCTCCCATTGACTTCAATGAGAGCTGCCTGCATACACTCGAGCAGAATCTGGAACATAGGAATTAAGTATATAAAATACTCTACTTACAGATGAGGGAGTAGAACCTTCTCTGTCCTTTACCTTTCTGAGAAGGGATTTTAAAGTATGAGGTATATTTATAGCTTGATATATAGCACTGGATAATGACTTTTAGCACATTGTTTTCTTGGTTTCATTCGGAGAGGGAAGTAACATATCTATTAAGCATCTTTTCAACATTGCTGTATATTTTGAGTTTATTGTTTACTTACCCAAACTCTCCCTACCAGTATATAGCCCAATCTTGCAGTCCTTACTCACACAGTTCCCACTGGAGTAAATGGAAATTTTGCTTGAGTAAGAAAAGCAGTATCAGGTCTCAAAATTAAAGTGCCGGACAAGATGTTTTATTAACAATAACTGTGACAAATATTGATCTCACTTTACAGTACATAATACAGTGCCTACTGTATTTGTAGTTTTCAAGTTATACCTGTTTTCAGGTGAAACTTTCATGCTAAAATATGAATATAAATTGCTCACTAAATATGTAGAGCCAAGTCTTGGAGCCAAAGTCATTGTTACAGAAAGCTCGTCAATGCAATCAAAGCCCTGTGTTCCATTTTATTCTGTGGGGTGGTGGGACACATTACAGGCAGCTCACAAAGGAGTCCACACTCCTTGCATGCCATGGAACTTCCCCTGTGCCCTAGTATGTGGCAAGAAGGGTAAATGAGAAAAGTGACGGAGTGAGATTAAGTGGTTCCACTATCCCAGGGATTCTCAAATAAAAAGTCCACAGCCTATCTGTGCCACCACAACTGTTTTTCTGCATAGAAAAGCCAGGGCCACAGAAAAGTCCACAGCCTCTCCTGTGCTTTGAAAGGGGCTAGCAAGCAGAACAATTGTCTGCAGCCACACTCCACGGGGGGCCCTGTGAAGCTAAGTTGCTCAGACTTCTGCTTCAGCCCCTGGTGGCAGGGCTTGGAGCCCTGGGCTTCCACCCCAGGCGGTGGAGCTTCAGCTTTTTGCCCTGGGCCCCAGTAAATCTAATGTTGGCCCTGCTTGGCAGACCCCCTGAAACCTGATCGCAGCCCCTCAGGGTGCCCCAACCCCAGTTGTAAACCACTGCACTATCCATATGCTCCTTTCCCGAGAGGTGGGGATGCAGCAGTCATGAGGAACATGAAGTAGCAACTACCAAGTAACAAGGACAGGAGGAGCCAGTCCTCCATTGCAACTCCCATAGACCTCCCCAACTTACAAGTTTCCCCATGTTAATGGCCTTCCAAAGATTCACTTGGGCACAGGATTTGTCCATATGACTTTTATGAACAATTTGCAGGTAGCACTGCCTCTGATTAAGGTTGCCTGATATGTCCCATTATAAGACCCTGTTTTCAGTTGCTTAAACTTTGCCTAACTTCAACCATTTCAAGCGGAAATTTCCATGCCAGTCTAGGAGGGGTGGGTGAGTATAATTGTTTTTAAATTTCAGCTGTTTCTGAGAACAACAATAAAGGAAAATATACTGTTTTGCCAACGTTAAAAATGCCGGTGATCTTTCTTTAAACAGGTCTTGCACCTTGATGCATGGTGCTGGGACTTGAAATTTGCTAGAGGTGTGACCTTGATCTTAAGAATGTGCCTTTTGCTGACCCCACAAAAATCTCCCCAAATTTGGCAAAGTTATAAGCATTTGAAAAATCATGGGTCAGGCAAGCTTCACTTTTAGCAGGTAACAGCTCTGAATTTCCATTCTCCGTGAGCATGCACAAGCCTCTCTCAGCTCCTAGTGTTGATCAGTTTGCACATGGCCATCACCAATGAGTGAACGAATGTGCGCCAGCCCAAGACTACAAGGGCAAAGCTAGGTTTTCCATGTAATTGCTTTTCCCAGCTGCTAAGGCCAACAGAGGGGCCAGGCACTGGAAGCAGGGAGCCTGCCTCTCCTGTGCTTTGAAAGATTCCCATCCCGCAAGCGGGTACCAAGACAGTTTGGAGGAAGAAGCTCTCTGATTTGAATGCATGGGGTAACAAGGACTGTGATGGGATGGGGGAGAGATACGGAGTGACTGGGCAAAATACTGGGGATGATAGAGCTGGGGTGGCTGGGAATGTGGAGCCACAGGGGGTGATGGGAGGCCAGAACTGGTTGAGCAAGCAGATATGACCTGGGAACTTGGGGTCAGGGAAGAAGGTTGGACGAGAAAACTGGGAGTTGAGGGAAATGGTGGGGACTGGGCGCAAGTTGTGTGGGAGGGTAACCCTGAGGTCAAACAAGGAGTTTAGAGGCGGGGGTGAGCGTGGGACTGGGAACCAGTGGTTGGAGATCAGACAAGGAGTTTGGGACTGGGAATCAGTGGGTGGAGAAATGGGAATGGAGGGGAAGGGGAAACCAGACAGACAAGGAGCTGGGATACAGGGGAAGAACTGGAACTGGCTGGGCTAAAGAGACTGGGGAAAGGAACTGGAGCAGGAAACAGAGCAGCCTGAGGAGGGAAACTAGGTCTGGGAACCAGTGGTGAGGTGCGGGGCTCAGACAAGGAGGTGGGAGTGGGGAACTGGGACTGGCTGGACAAGAAGACTGGGAGACAAGAAGTTGGGGTTGGAGGGGGGAATTTGATAAGGAGTTTGGGACAGGGCATGGAGAAGGGGAGCTGAGGATAGACTGGGACCTGGACAGGCTGCCTGCAAAAGGGGGTCAAGTTTGGGGGAAATGTGCAGAAGTGTTTGTGCCCACTAGAGTATACTCCCCTCCAGAGCCTGGAATGGAACATTGGAAAAGTCTGGTTTAAGTGATATGTCCATCATTCCATAGAACTCTCTGTCAGTCAGGGATAGGATCCAGTTTTCCAGGGCAGCATTCAACTACCTTAACCATGAGACAGTCCTTCCTCTTCCTGCAGGCCCCTGCCTCATTCACCTACACACCTTCCAACTTCTGCAGCACATGAGGCAGGGGCCCACAGAAAACAGCCTCTTTCACTTCACAGTCCTAAAATTAATCCACAGAGCAGGTCCCTCCTCTGCACTGAGTGAGCAGGGGTTCTATGGAAAAAACAGTATGTGATCACATAATTAAAGACTGTATCGTATTCCATATGCACCTAGGGACCAAATTAAGGTTGTACAGCCAACCTTCATTTTGGCATTTCCTAACTGTTGACTGCTTGACTTTGCCACCTTAAGTGTGCAGTGTTTTCCCCAAAATTGAAATGGCGGCGGGGGGTTCAAAAATATGGGGCAGAGGTGAGACCAGTAGGGTGAAGGTGGGCTGTATGGCACCATAGTAAAAACTGAAAAATGTTTCACGACCATTTTTTAGATTTAACTCATGTTTTTAAATCATCATACCAATTAAAGTTGGCCACACATGCCTACTATGAAGCACTATATCTATATCCTTCTTGGTTTCTTGTTGTAATTTTGCACAATTCTGTTAATGAACTTTTCGAATGCAGTGCATTCATTTTTGGTGGCTTCTCATGTGTCCAGTACTTCCATTCCTTCATGATATGCTCATGATAAGGTAGAAGGCGACTTCCTTCAGAACACAAAATTCTATTCAATGAGGAAAAAGAATGCTCAACTGTAGCTGTGGGGACTGGAGGTAGAAAAAGATGAATTCCTACTTCTTTCATCACAGGAAACAGCACAAAAATTGGGTCAAACCACAAGTGATGATAAAGAAGAAGTTGAAGTCAAATCTTCATTCGTTCATCATATAATGATCCACGTTGTGTTCAAATTCTCTGTTCTGTCCTGATCACATGGCAGCCCCATTGCAGGTAGTGCCTCACTCCACTCAACTGTTGGTGTTTTATAAGACCGGCATCTGTAAAAGCTACGTAGAGGTTGATGGAATCCAAAAGTAGTTGTAGAGATGTAAGAAGCACATCTGTGTACTTTACTTTTTCAGCTGGCTTAACAAACACTTCTCGTCCTCTTCATTTAAGGAGTTAATATAAGTGCCCTAATTAGTCAACTTCTGAACTGAAGTATTTGCTTCTTCCAGTTCGTTTTCAATGGATATCTCTCTGATTGATCCAAGTGTAGCTTCCATTGCTGGACAGAGATCTACTACTGTTGTAACAGATGCCTGGATGGCATTGTTTAATGACCCAAGTGGTTTCAATAGTAGAATGGTGATTGTCTTCTCTGAACTTAGTAGCAAAAGTAGTCCACCAGCCTCACTACTTAGATCTGTCCCATCTGGTAGATACTTTCCAAAGCCAATAATAATGGTTTCAGTAATTTTGAGACAACAGCCAAGGATCGCTCATGAGAAAGCCATCGGGTTTTCCCAAATTGGACTAATTTGAACTTCATCTAGCATTTTTAAAGCCTCATTAAGTACTTCTAAAATTGGCTTTGACAATGACTTGCTTATAAGACTTTCTGCAAGTTGATGCAGTCCACAGGATTGGTGTTTTGCTGCCTTTCCCCATAGATTGTCAGCACTGGCTTTGCTGATCGGTCTGGCAAACCAAGCTCCCTCACTTTTACTATATAAATCCTTGGTATGCTCACATCTTGAATACTGCATTCAGTTCTGGTCACCCCATCTCGAAAAAGTTGAAAAAGGTACAGAAAAGGGCAACTAAAATGATTAGGGGTATGGAACAGCTTCCATATGAGGAGAGATTTAAAAGACTGGTACTTTCAAGCTTGGAAAATAGACTACTAAGGGGGGATATGATAGAGGTCTATAAAATCTTGACTGGTGTGGAGAAAGTGAATAAGTTCCTTCACATAACACAAGAACTAGGGATCACTCAATGAAATTAATAGGCAGCAGGTTTAAAACAAACAAAAGGAAGTACTTCTTCACGCAATACACAGTCAACCTGTGGAACTTTTTGCCAGGGGATATTGTGAAGGCCAAAACTAGAACAGGGCTCAAAAAAGAAGTAGATAAGTTCATGGAGGATATGTCCATCAATGGCTATTAGCCAGGATGGGCAGGGATGCAACACCATGCTCTGAGAGCCTCTGCTTGCCAGAAGCTGGGAGTGGACAATGGGGGGGATGGATCATTCAATAATTGCCCTGTTCTATTATTTCCCTTTGAACCACCTGGCATTGGCCACTGTTGGAAGACAGAGTACTGGGCTAGATGGACCATTGGTCTGACCCAATATGGCCGTTCTTATGTAAAAATTAATTATAATGTAATAAAAATGTTTAGTACAGAAACTCCCAACACCAGCCAAAATTGATCACTTGGGCAACACAGCTCTGTCTGCTGGATACCTAGGCAAAGTAGGTGAGTTCATGTAAATACAGTCTGGTCCTGAAGCCTTCCCCCCCACCCCGGCTCATCACTAGCTGTCAGGGGAGAGCTCATTCAGAACTTTGCTTATAAATCATGATTTGAAATGATAAGGTTGGCCAACATTGCCGAAACAACTGTGCCAAGGTTGTCAGAAAAAACAACAGCTGTGTGAAAAAGCTAGTCTCTGTTCATATTTTTCAAGCCTATAATACTTTTTCAGATACAAGTATTTTATCATACACTGTATATGCTTTTAAAATGTGTATTCATGTTTCAGTTTCAATTCAAATTTCCAACCAATGACTAAACTGGCAACACTACATGTAACTAGTTGACCATTGTGGGGGGTGCTGGAGGAATTCAGGAGGGGTTGTAGGGAAATCCCTAGTAGTGAGTGTTTGATTAACCTTGCTTTTGTGTGTGTAATATTGACATTTCTGGTATAGAATTTGCATGAATTAAATTAATTTGGCCCAAATTAACTATTGCCCAAAAAGTCTCTTCAGTTTACCCTTGAAATATTGTAGCGCTACTATATTTACTTTCGGTATTGTTTTATTTTCTATTGGGTTGTAATCTCTAAGTAGCAAATTATCTTTATGTTACTAATAAAACATAGGCTAATTTCACATTTGGCTTTTTTAACCTTGTATGCAAATTTCTTTTATATTTTCTGCAAAAATGGAAATAAATGTAATATCTCATAACTCAATGAAAAATTAATACTTGGAAGTCTAGTGGGCTAATTTAAAAGACACTCAGAATGTTAGAATTATATATGTAATCACTGCTAGCATGCCTGTATTACATTTTAGTGTTTGTTAATTAGAATTGAGATTATGAAAGCATACAATACAAAGAAGTTTGCTCTTAAAGTGACTTTTGTACGAAAGATCTTCTCAAAGTAGGAGGCAACGGGGTAATAAACAGAGACAAATCAATGACCCCTTGTTGGACCTGAAGTTGCAAAACAGCCATCATTTCCCCCTGCTTGCAGGGCTCAGGGAAAGTCCACAGAGTATTGCTTCTTGTAATATAACAATGCTTTGTATCAATATTACAGCCCACCTACCAAAGAAAAATAGAAGTAAATGAAACATGCAGGCATAGGATCAGAAATATTTTAAAGACTTATTTAAAGGATAGTGGATCAAATTCTGCCCTTCACTGCACCTGTGCATTTCCTTTGGAATTGCTGTCCCTAGTGACAGTGAATCTGTCTTAGTGACAATAAAATAAATAAAATTGTGTTAAAAAATTAACACCTGTTTTTAATTCCCTCACTATGTAGGATAATCCTTGGGTAAAATGCTAACAGTTAACAATTTACTATTAGGTTTCAGAGTAGCAGCCGTCTTAGTCTGTATTTACTATTAGTAACAAAGTAATTATAAACACTGTATGGATTTTTCTTTATCATCTAGTACTGCTGCTGGTATATGCTAATAAGGTGTAAGGATATAC
The DNA here is from genome assembly GCF_965140235.1 of Caretta caretta. NCBI lineage: Eukaryota > Metazoa > Chordata > Testudines > Cheloniidae > Caretta > Caretta caretta. Next base: position 45,976,528 of record NC_134216.1, on the reverse strand, counting down.
AGTTTTGAAAATATAAGGTCATCTAAAACTGTAACTAAAATTTGCAATGTTTTATGTGTTATGCATCTCCAGTGACTTTACAATGAGTTTCAAACTAAAATGAAATATAACACCAAGATATTATAAATGGTATCTTGTATTATAAGTCCTTGCTAATAATTACTCCCTGTAGAAAATAGTGGTTCAAAATGAATATTAGTCAAAAATACCGGTTTTGATTCACCTAGATTCCATAAATTCACCCCCAAATTAGCACTCAGGCTGGGATTTTCAAAGGAGTATAATGGAGTTAGGTTCCTTAAGGCTTCATAGAAAAGCCCAGCCTCAAATTGCAGTTGGCAAATAATTTGCAAAGCTATTAAATTCTATATGTTAAACAATTGGATCATTTCTAGTGCTTTTACTAAATATAATTATCTGTGGCAGCTTTTGTATGCTACAAGCAGTTGTCTCCTTTTGCCAAGTTTTTGACTCTGTAGAGTAATTTCAGCATTGAAATATATGCTATGGAAATGAAATGCTTGTTAGCTGAGAAGTTGTATTATAGCTAAAAGTATATACTTAAAATGACCTTTACAAATGACCTTTACCTTTAAAAATTGTACTACGTTGCCTACTTTTGATTATCATTAATTTAAATGTTTTTTATTCCAGGATGGCACAATTGTGAAAATGCTGAAACATACGAATATTCATTATGATTTTCCCTTACAATTCGGATGCAGCCTAATTTAATCCTATGAAAGTTAATTTGTTTCACATAAGGCTAGTTCTTGTATTCTGTATACACCTTGTTGGGAGTTTTTCTGGCATAAATGTTGTGTGATTGAGTCTATATTTTGTACATTTTCTCTGTAAGATAAACAATGCCAAATATTAGTAATACATTTGCAAGGGACAAAATATTGTCTTATAATCTATTGTTTTATAAGCTTTATCGATATGAAGACTTCAAGATTTAGAAGTGTTATTGGTCCTTGGCCTTACACTAGCTAACATTTATTTTTTTTTATCAATGACCTGGAAGAACACTTAAAATCATTACTGCTGAAGTTTACAGATGACACAAAGATTAGAGGAGTGGTAAATAGTGAAGAGGACAAGTCACTGATACAAATCAATCTGGATCACTTGGTAAACTGGGCACAAGCCAACCAAATGCATTTCAGTACAGCTAAATATAAAGCCATGCATCCAGGAACAAAAAGTGCCGGCCATACTTACCGGACAGGGAACTCTATCTTGGGAAGCAGTGATTCTGAAGAAAACTTGGGGTGATGGTGGATAATCAGCTGTACATGAGGTCTGTGTGATGCTGTGGTCAAAAGGATTAAAATGGCCCTGGATACATAAATAGGGGAATCTTTAGTCGGAATATGAATATATTTTTATTTTGTACTAGTGTGACCATTACTGGAATGCTGTGTCCATTTGTGGTGTCCATGCTTCAAGAAGGACACCACAAATGGAAGGATTCAAGAAGGATGTTGAATAACTGGAGAGAGTTCAGAGATAAGCCATGAAAATGAGGGAGAGATTCCAGGAGCCCATCTTATTTAGCTTAACAAAGTGAAGGTTAAGGGGTGTCTAGATCAGTCTTTAAGTACCTACATGGGGAATAGAAATTTGATAGTAGAGGACTCTTCAATCTGGTGGACAAAAGTATAATAAAAGCCAATAGCCGATAACTGAAGCTAGACAAATTCTGACTGAAAAAATAAGGTGTAAATTAATCAGTGGTACAATTTATCCAGCATCGTGTGGGATTCTCCATCACTAGTAACTTTTAAATCCAGATCCGATGCTTTTCTAAAAGATATGTTCTAATTCAAGCAGAAATATTTTTTGGAAGTCGAATGGCCTGAGTTACATAAGAGATCAGAGTAGATGATCACAATGATTCCATCTGGCCTTCTAAACTATGAATTTGTGATCTTGTGTGATAATACATGGATATAATTACCATCTAGTGGAAATCAGAAGTGAAATACTATGGCTGAGCTACCCGGCAGAATTCAGTGAAGGCTTTGCAAATATTTATAAAAAGCTTACATTAGTTTTAATTCTATCTGGACTTGTTTGTTTTCAACAGGTCTCTTGTACAATAGATGACGATTGAATGAAGTGAATCAAAAACAGTAGTATGATGTTGCAGGTACTTTCATTGCAAATATCAGCAGAAAGGCTTATTAGCAATGTACTGATGTAGTAAACCTCTCTCTTTGGTGCCCCTATGTTTCTTTATGGTGTAGATTTTGGCCTCAGGCAGCACATGCTCTTGTCACCAGAACATGTATGCATTGAGCATAATTGTAGTTAAAATATTTAAGGGGACACCATCAACTTGAAAATCATATTTGAATCTGAAAATTTGGTGGTGGTTTCCCCCCAGCTAGCCCTAAAGATCCTTTCTAAACCTAAATAGGGGAGTAGAAAAACCCTTTGAAAATTAAGATTTTTTTTTTAAATCAGGATATACTATTTAAAGGGTGCTTTATCAGAAAGCTGAATTTTTGAAATTAGTTTCAAAAAATTCAAGTTAAGTGTCCCTTTAAATACTGTATGTAAAGTAGTAATTATGCTGTACAGTTAGCTGTTGCTCTATAATCTTTGCATTGTGTTTTATTATATGTTAATACTGCAGATGTTTTGAAGTCTAGAGTAGTTGCATCACAACTAATTGTTAGATTCTGTACTGTAAATATTGTACCCACTATTTTAATATTAGGTTGTTAGTTTTTTGGAAAGGTTTGTAGGCTACAGTTAGCCTCGTATTTCTTATTGCTGAACACTTGCTTAGCAAAACTTTTTCAGAAGTATACAGTCTGGTAGAACATGCAGTCTATTCTGTTCCTTTAGAGCAGAAAGCATTTACTTTTATTTTACAGTACATGTGCTCACCTATGAAGCTGCAATATACACCAGTATAAGTACTTCATCTCACCTAAGTGACTATTTTAGCTGCATGCTTTAGTGATTTTAATGGTGTCAATAATTTTCATGAAGACTTTAGTGAACACAGATTTGTGTGCGTTCTCTTGTCTGTTTCACTTGTTCCTACTGTTTGCTTACATTCCACCTTCATGGTAAGGCTCTGTGATTACATGCTGTGCCAATGGTGACTGTACTGTGGTGCCTAGTTACATTGAGCCCTCGTACAATTGCCCTCTTTATAGCAACACTGCTTTATAACACCTAAAGTGTTTGGATCCCAAAGTCAATATTCATAAAGCATGTGTCATTTGTTTCATGGTTTCCTTCATTTAACATAGTGAGCAAAATGCAGTAGTCCTAATCCAATGATAGAGAGATGTGTTAACAATGTACATTTGCATGAAAACAGTAAATGTTTCTTGTGCTGATATTTACATGTGGGGCACTGAGATGTGGTCATCTCTGTGTCAGTATTGGAAAACATGATTGCTCCCAATGTTTTAGTTTGAATTAAATCACAATATTAACTTAAATAGTTAATATGTGTCCTTCAATAGTGGCACCTATTTAACAGAAGTTTCAAATCTTTAAAAGGATGATATTTACAAATAGATACTCTCATTAGTAATGCAAAGCTATTGCTAAAATACTGTTTAAATGTATGTTAAAACAGCTGATGGATTGTGTATAAATATAAGATATTTCAGCAATTTTCTATTCTATAAAGGCTGTTAATGAAATTAGTGTTTTGGAAGTCAGCTTTGTGTTTAAAAAACCATAGCTTAAAATTTTCAAACTTGGGGGTCTAAATAAGTGACCTGATTTTTATAGGTGGTTGGTATATACGATCGATGGGAGCAATGGGTGCTCAGAACCTCTGAAAATCGTACACTTATGTAGGTGCCTAACTTTAGGCATGAAACTTTGAAAACTTTGCCCTTAGTTTCTATGAATAACTTTGTGACAAAAGTCTAATGTACACCAAATGTTATTTTACACTACTAATTTTCTACAGAACTGTGTAGTATAAATTTTATAACATTTTAGAAAAGAAGCTAATAAGAAGTACAACCTTTTCCAGGGTGTCCTGTCCTTCATATTCCAACATTTTAAGGCTTTGGAAAGAGCTCTACAAGACTACTGATAAAATATAACATAACTTGGTAACCATTTTATGCATTTCGTATGTTTCATTTGGGGCTATTAAAGTTTATAGCTTATATGTTTCTTTTTTTTTCATCCCTTCCCCCTTGATCTAATAGTGAAGTCATAATCTTATTAATGCCCATTTCAATCGCTATTAGTGTAATGATGCAAATACTTTATAACTCTTGTACTAGGTCAAGGAGGAGAAAAACAGATTATTTAATCCTGTTACAGCATAGAGTACATCTTTCTAACGATAAGCAATAAAGATTAGGGAACAGCACATGAAAATTAAATAGAAGTTTTCGAAATTGGATGTGTTTACATTTACATAGAGGTTTAAATCTTTCATGGGTATGACAGTAAGGAATTAGATAAGCAGCTGTCAATTCTAATATACACTTGAAACCTCATGTTCCAAGGTGCTGAAAATACATACTCTTCATTAAAATCTCTGTCAAAATGCAAGTCTTCCCCTCTGAATACATAAAATACATTAACCTTTGGAAAGTAATTAACAAGGTGCTACTAAAGTTTGTCAGGTGGAATAATATGGTGCCTATTATTGAAAGTATCATTTTTTCTATATTATCATCCATTGTGTTATATGGAAGTACAAAAAATGAGCCTGATTTGTTCTCCTTTGTAGAGCCAGGCCGAGGCCCACTACAAAGGAAGTAAACATGCCAAGAAGGTCAAAGCACTAGAGGCAACGAAAAATAAACCAAAAGCTGGTTCTTCCAAGGACAGCGCAAAGGCTAACACAAGCTGCTCCACCACGCCAGTCACAGCCAACATCTCTGACAAATCAGGTCAATGACAATTTTTGTTCTCTACATTCTTTTGCTTTCCTTTTTTGTGTTTGTGTGAGAGTCTGACTGAGTGTTAGTGGTCTGTGACTTGTTTTTGTAAACTGCTAATATGCTTTACTATACAGGAATGACTGTATTTGATATTCAGTACCAAAACATCTTTAACACACATGAAACATTCCCTATATCACAGTACTAAGGCTTAATTTCAAATAACGTTTATAAGATTCTCCTGTGGAATTTATATTTACAAAATATGGAACATGTTGTACTAATGCCATCTAAACTTGTGATTGTGAATTGATTAGAATTGCTCCATTCAGCTTCCATTGAAGTCATTGTGTGTATCTTGAGGGCAAAAGTTGTCTCCAGGAAACTCCCTTTCTCAAAAAGGGGAGGCCTGCTCAAACCAAATGAGGATAGTTATGGCTATGAAAATCTCCTTCAACAAATACATGGGAGCCTTGTAGCATAGATTTTTTTTAATGGCTTCCACAACCTCATGTAAGCTTCCACTTTATTTGTTCTTCTGTTCCTTCTGGTAATCTCAGAAATATTGTTAACCCTAGTGTGTGTGAGTTATTGTTTCAGTTTTGCTCTGTTCCCTCTGTGATATGTTGCTGAATAAAGCAGAAATGTTTCCTGAACTTTCTGGCACAGTGTGAAATACTACTATAATCCTTATCCAGTAGAAAGCAGCCACTTTTGGTTTCCCAGGCTATGAAACAAAATAGACTCTGAGAGGTTTGCTGCTTCCTTCATGACCACTGTTTATCACCCTTTTCCCAGGAGCTGAGCTTTGACACAAATGCCAAAAGGAGAATGACATTAGAAAATGTTTTAATGTGGAAGTGACTAATTCCCATGCTAATGGCCATTTAGGGCTCAATCCTGCACTCTTTACGCAGGCAAAACTCTCATGGATTGGGCCTTTAGCCTAAAAAGGTTGAGGTTCCGTTTGGTTTACCTAATCCACCTACATTTTAGTTTTGTGTGAAACAATATAAACCCAGGTAGCACCTTCCAATAAATAAAACCAAGATTTTATAAAACAATAAAAGAGATGGCGGACACACAGTAATGGTCAATATAACTGAAATAAGAGAAGAGTGAGTGAGAGAATCGAGAGGCATCTTCAGGACATGTTCTAAAATTAGACAATGAAAGAGAGAATTTAATTGTGAAAGGTATGTGAAAATGTTAAGATATTTTTAAAGAACTCTAACTTTGTGGATCTTGCAATGGAAAATATCTCATATTATCTCCTTGAATGTAAACTAAAAAACAAACAAACCCCTAAAACTGAATCTACTGTTTATCTTGAAAATTTCAAGTGAAAATAGCCTGTCACTCCATTTCTACTGCCACTTGTCCGGGTTCTACTGTCACACATGTTTCACTGTAGAAGCCTGTGGTTGCAACTTTATTAAACTTGAAGCAAATCTGGGGTTACCCAGCAAATTTTAATCCCAGCAATGACAATTAAATCAAAGAGTAGACTCCCCTGTAGGCCAAAACAAGGGTCCAAATAATGGGAGTTGGAATCTCCTTCACTATACCACAAGACCAGTCCTTCTGCTGGCAGATGGGGCCCACCAGTAGAGAGATGTTTTGTGTAGTGCTTGAGCCAGACCACAAGCCTGTCTCAGGCATACTTGCCTCATGCCATTTGCCTTTACCCTACTTGTTCTCTAATCCATGCCTAGTTTTAGAAAGGGGTTAAAACAACCTAATGCCACTAGAAGGGACTCCAGCCCACAAAGTTGCTACCGTATCATTATTTATTTGTTAACGTGAACTAAAAAAAATATCCCGGATATCTTTTAGCTTCACATTAGTGCAGGTGTTTCGAGCACTCAAAATAAATCACAATGGCAGATCAGTGAACTGCTGCCTTACCAGCTAAGAACAAATGAGCCCAAAAGGTGCAGGTCCCTATGGAGGAGACAGAGTCATAACTCCCTGACCTTGCTTTGCTGAACTTGGCAACTAAGATCCTAGTGGGGAGCTGGGAATCTGTTTGAAGCAGTGGATTCTACAAGTGTATTTTCAATTACCATATCACCATCTAATTCCAGAGCTATTGAGTCAGAGATGGAGTACTTGTGGCACCTTAGAGACTAACCAATTTATTTGAGCATAAGCTTTCGTGAGCTACAGCTCACTTCATCGGATGCATTCAGTGGAAAATACAGTGGGGAGATTTATATACATAGAGAACATGAAACAATGAGTGTTACCATACACACTGTAATGAGAGTGATCACTTAAGGTGAGCTATTACCAGCAGGAGAGCGGGGGGAAAAGCCTTTTGTTGTGATAATCAAGGTGGGCCATTTCCAGCAGTTGACAAGAACGTCTGAGGAACAGTGGAGGGTGGAGAGGGGGAATAAATATGGGGAAATAGTTTACTTTGTGTAATGACCCATCCACTCCCAGTCTCTATTCAAGCCTAAGTTAATTGTATCCAGTTTGCAAATTAATTCCAATTCAGCAGTCTCTCATTGGAGTCTGTTTTTGACGTTTTTTTGTTGAAGAATTGCAACTTTTAGGTCTGTAATCGAGTGACCAAAGAGATTGAAGTGTTCTCCAATTGGTTTTTGAATGTTATAATTCTTGATGTCTGATTTGTGTCCATTTGTTCTTTTACGTAGAGACTGTCCAGTTTGACCAATGTACATGGCAGAGGGGCATTGAAACAACTCTGACATCATAATCAAAAAGGCTGACAAAGGAGGTGCTGTCGTCATTATGAATAGGTTGGAATATGAACAAAGAGGCTGCTAGGCAACTCTCCAACACCACTTTCTACAAGCCATTAGTCTCTGATCCCACTGAGAATTACCAAAAGAAACTACAGCATTTGCTCAAAAAACTCCCTGAAAAAGCCCAAGAACAAATCTGCACAGACACACCCCTGGAACCCCGACCTGGGGTATTCTATCTGCTACCCAAGATCCATAAACGTGGAAATCCTGGACGCCCCATCGTCTCAGGCATTGGCACCCTGACAGCAGGATTGTCTGGCTATGTAGACTCCCTCCTGAGGCCCTACGCTACCAGCACTCCCAGTTATCTTCGAGACACCACTGACTTCCTGAGGAAACTACAATCCATCGGTGATCTTCCTGAAAACACAATCTTGGCCACTATGGATATAGAAGCCCTCTACACCAACATTCCACACAAAGATGGACGACAAGCCGTCAGGAACAGTATCCCCGATAATGTCATGGCAAACCTGGTGGCTGAACTTTGTGACTTTGTCCTCACCCATAACTGTTTCACGTTTGGGGACAATGTATACCTTCAAATCAGCGGCACTGCTATGGGTACCGGCGTGGCCCCAAAGTATGCCAACATTTTTATGGCTGACTTCGAACGACGCTTCCTCAGCTCTCGTCCCCTAACGCCCCTATTCTACGTGCGCTATATTGATGACATCTTCATCATCTGGACCCATGGAAAAGAAGCGCTTGAGGAATTCCACCATGATTTCAACAATTTCCATCCCACCATCAACCTCAGCCTGGACCAGTCCACACAGGAGATCCACTTCCTGGACACTATGGTGCTAATAAGCGATGGTCACATAAACACCGCCCTATACCGGAAACCTACTGACCGTTATTCCTACCTGCATGCCTCCAGCTTTCACCCTGACCACACCACACGATCCATTATCTACAGCCAAGCTCTACGATACAATCGCATTTGCTCCAACCCCTCAGACAGAGACAAACACTACAAGATCTCTATCAAGCATTCTTACAACTACAATACCCACCTGCTGAAGTGAAGAAACTGATTGACAGAGCCAGAAGTGTACCCAGAAGTCACCTCCTACAGGACAGGCCCAACAAAGAAAATAACAGAACGCCACTAGCCATCACCTTCAGCCCCCAACTAAAACCTCTCCAGCGCATCATCAAGGATCTACAATCTATCCTGAAGGACGACCCATCATTCTCACAGATCTTGGGAGACAGGCCAGTCCTTGCTTACAGACAGCCCCCCAACCTGAAGCAAATACTCACCAGCAACCACACAACAGAACCACTAACCCAGGAACCTATCCTTGCAACAAAGCCTTTTGCCAACTGTGTCCACATATCTATTCAGGGGACACCATCATCGGGCCTAATCACATCAGCCACACTATCAGAGGCTCGTTCACCTGCACATCTACCAATGTGATATATGCTATCATGTGCCAGCAATGCCCCTCTGCCATGTACATTGGTCAGACTGGACAGTCTCTACGTAAAAGAATAAATGGACACAAATCAGACATTAAGAATTATAACATTCAAAAACCAATTGGAGAACATTTCAATCTCTTTCGTCACTTGATTACAGACCTAAAAGTTGCAATTCTTCAACAAAAAAACTTCAAAAACAGACTCCAATGAGAGACTGCTGAATTGGAATTAATTTGCAAACTGGATACAATTAACTTAGGCTTGAATAGAGACTGGGAGTGGATGGGTCATTACACAAAGTAAACTATTTCCCCGTGTTTATTCCCCCCCTCTGCCCCCCACTGTTCCTCAGACGTTCTTGTCAACTGCTGGAAATGGCCCACCTTGATTATTACTACAAAAGGTGTTTTCTCCTGCTGGTAATAGCTCACCTTAAGTGATCACTCTCGTTACAGTAAAATGAAAAGGAGTACTTGTGGCACCTTAGAGACTAACCAATTTATTTGAGCATAAGCTTTCGTGAGCTACAGCTCATTTCATCGGACGCATAAAGTGGAAAATACAGTGAGGAGATTTATATACACACAGACCATGCAAAAATGGATGTTTACCAGACACATTGTAAGGAGAGTGATCACTTAAGATGAGCTATTACCAGCAGGAGAGTGGGGTGGGGAGAGAGAAAACCTTTTGAAGTGATAATCAAGGTGGGCCATTTCTGGAAATGGCCCACCTTGATTATCACTTCAAAAGGTTTTCTGCCCCGCCCCCCGCACTCTCCTGCTGGTAATAGCTCATCTTAAGTGATCACTCTTCTTACAATGTGTTTGGTAAACATCCATTTTTGCATGGTCTGTGTGTATATAAATCTCCTCACTGTATTTTCCACGTTATGCGTCCGATGAAGTGAGCTGTAGCTCACGAAAGCTTATGCTCAAATAAATTGGTTAGTCTCTAAGGTGCCACAAGTACTCCTTTTCTTTTTGCGAATACAGACTAACACGGCTGCTTCTCTGAAATGAGTCAGAGATGGAGTGGGAAAATGCAAGGGAAGTTTTATTAGATTACTGTCTAAAAAACCAGATAATGATATATATTAGATGTGATTTTGTAAAACTGTAGTTGAAAAAATATATATGTAAGAGTGGGTTTTACCTTATTGTATGTTTGCTGCAACAGAAAGAATCATTTACATTGCCTTTGAGAATTTGGAGAATGATAGATTTTTTTTCTTTACTCTTAATATTTCAGCATATCTTTCTGCCTCTGAGGGATGGGTTCTTTTTAATATCTGTATTATGGGTAAATTTATTTTAGTTGGTCTTAAAGATTTCTATTGTGGGACGCTTAGCTTGCATCTGTATTTTTGTTTTTCTTTAACTGTTTTTCTCTTGTTTTGTGAATCTTTAAGTTCTCTTTGCTCATCTTTGGTTCTCTGTCCTTTTTTGGACCCAAACTTTTTTTGTAATTTTTCTACCATTGCTGTATCAGTGCAGTTCCGCTTGTGGTAACATAGCATGGATGGGGAATGTTTATGTAGGCTGACCACTGGCTTTTACCACTGTCATCTACATGTGCTCTGAACAGGGTAAGAAACTTTGGTACTAGGTTGCCAATGACCTGTTTACATTAGTGCTTATGTGATGGTCACCATCTTGGCCTACACAATGGGGATTGAACCGGGGACATCCAGAGCTGAAAGAGCTAGCTTGAGCTAAAGAGCCAAACACTCTAGCTAGGAAGACTCTCAAGCGCCATGCATCAGGCATTGGGAAGGACATGAAGCACTCACTCATCAGTAGGTTATGCTTGTGATGGTGTGACCACAACCATAGGAGAAATTTTAGTGTGTGTGTGTCTCTCTCTCTCTCTCTCAAAGGCCAAAGCCAAATTCACCCAAGTCCTTATTGTTCAAACATTTTGAATTGTCTTCAGGAGAACTTGGTTACTGCAGGTAAATATGATTTCTGGCAGATGTAAAGGGCTGAATTTGGACCTTGAGAATGATGCTACTTTTTGAATCTATTGCTGTGAGAAGCAACAATCTCCTCTTGTGGTGTTAATAGGATAGTGTGACTTAGAAATAAGCTACTGTATTCACTGTTCATTAACCACCATATTAAAAGACAATATTATGCCTCAGTGAAGCTTCTTTGGCTTTGTGTAGCCAGAATACAAGAACAGTGGTTATTGGCAGATTATATTCCACAGGTTTGGAGTTCTAGCTGAATCATACTTTGGTGTGGTACTTACTTTTGAGCCTCCAACTCTCCTCTGTTTAGGAATATCTCTGCAATATTTGTGTGTCCTTTTCTCTGTCCTGTATCTTGTCCTTATTACCCTGCTTCCATTTTTCTTGATCTTTGTATGTTTAGCTGTTGAAGTGTTACTGTTAATTTTGTTGTTTTAGTCAGGGGTTCTCACAACAACTCTCACTGGTGGCCTCAGAGTGCGGCCACCGATGCTCGCTGGTGGCCTCAGAGTGCGGCCACCGATGCTCGCTGGTAGCTGCACTGACACTTTTTCTAAAATATTTAATTAATTTTAGGAAAAAGAATTAAATATACACATCCAAATCAGTAAAAAGAACAGGAGGACTTGTGGCACCTTTGAGACTAACAAATTTATTAGAGAACAAGCTTTCGGTGTAATTTATATTTGAAGGGTTTTTTGGCAGATTCGGTAGTAAAAATAACGCTGCCTCTCCCTTCGGGAGGGATATTTGTATATTTGTTAATATCACAGCACACTTAGTAGCTACCTGGGAGGCTAGGAAAGGTGATATTAACAAACATACAAGTATCACTTTTCACAGGTAACTAGTAACTCTGCAGTGAAAAGTGATACTTGCATGTTTGTTAATATCACTTTTCTCAGCAAGCCCCAGGACCCCTTAAGCCCTGGATGGGGGCGGGGACGAAAGGGGGAGGCAGCAGGGGCCAGAGGTAATGGTGGGGTGGATGCAGGACCAAGGGATGCAGCGGGGGCCCCGGGCAATGTGCGGGGATACATGCGGGGCTGTGGGAGGCAGCGGGGATGGGTGATGAGTCTCACTGTTGCGTGCCAGAGCCAGGGCCTGGTGTCTGCTGCCATAGGGCCAGGGCTCAGTGCCCGTGGCCAGAGCATGGAACTGGGGACAGGAACTGCGTGGCTGAAGCCAGGGATCGGCGCTGGGTGCTGGAGCCAGGAGTCAGCGCTCGCTGCTGTGCAGCCAGAGCCAGGGGTTGGCATCCGGGGCTAGCTCCCTCCACCATGTGGCTGGAGTCCAGGAACAGAGGTGTGGGTTGGCACCTGCTGCTGTGCAGCTGGGCAGGGCATCAGTGCCAGGAGCTGGGGCTGTGCTGCCGGAGCTGTGGGTTGGCACCTGCTGCTGAGCAGCTGGAGCAGGGGATCAGGGCCGGGGGCTAGAGCCACACGTCCGGAACTGGGGGCCAGACACCGACTGAAGCTCCACAGCTGGGGCTGGATGTCAGCACCAGCTGCCCCGCGGCCAGGCCCAGGGGTTGGAGCCCACTGCCATGTAGCTGGGGTTGGGGTCATCGGCACCTGGGGCCAGTGCCCGCCACTGCGCGGCTGGAGTCCAGGACTGGAGTTGGGAGCCCAGCACCTGCTACCACGCAGCTGGAACCACGGGCCGGAGGCTGAAGACCTGCAGCTGAAGGTTAGGTCCTTGTGGCTGAAGCTGGGGGGCCGCACAGCTAGGCTCCTGAAGTCCCGGTGCAGGGCAGCGCATCCAGGAGCAAAAAGGAGGAAGTGGGAGGGGCCAATGCTTTTCTCCCCCTTAGCCCTAGTTGCTGCCCAGAAGGCTGTTGTGGCCACACAAAAACCCCTGGTGGCCGCATTTGAGAAACATTCTAGATCATTAGGGTTATGAAATTAGTCGTTCACTGTATAACTTCTGGTTAATTCCCTTTTCCCCGCAAGTATTAATTTGTGGAAGAATTGATCCTTTTAAGGAACATTAGCAGGAGTTTGTGATATCATAGTTTGAGATATTATGTATGGAGAAAGGGCCACATGGCTGATAGTTTTTAATGACACTGATAAGATGGAGGGGGCACACACGGGTCCCTTGTTCAAACCTGTGGCCCTGTGAAGATGAATCTGAGTCATTTTTGTTTTTAAGGTAAGTTTCTAGCTTTTTTCCTGAAATAACCAATATAAATCAATGTCAACAAATAGTGAGGGTTGAAAGACCCAGCAACTGGATTCCACTTCTGTGGAAGGAGGCGGGGGAGGGAAGACCTAAACATTGCCCTGTTCTGCCACGCCACGTACACTTTTTATGAAAAAGCAGACCGGTAAGTGTGAGGTGTAACCCACAGAATCACCTCACTAACCCTGTCTAAAAATCATCAGCCTGGATCTGTGCTGAGTGGCTGGTGGACATGAAACAGATAAATTTGTGGAGAGAGTTGTTTTGCAGGCCTGCCCCAAAATGCTAACGCTCAACTCTCTTTGAGGCTGCCACTTCTGTGGGCTCTAACTCAGCAAGGAACTTAAATGTGTGACTACTCGTGTGTTTAACGTTAAGCAGAGGCTTAAAGACCTTGATAAATCAGAGTCTTAGACAGCTACTGAACCATGGGCTAAGCCTAATATTGCTCCAGTGATGGCTGCTGCAGGGCGTCCACTCCTTGTGCATGCTGCACCAGAGCAGCTGTGTGTGCACGGGCGATGCACTGCGTAGTACCCATAATCCCCATCATGTTCACAGCTCCAACAGCATGCACAAAGGAGAAAGAGAGGAGAAGCCACTGCAGCCCACGTCTTTCCCTGACGGTGCCTGTTGCCCAGACTTGATGTTTGAAAAAATGGGAAGGAATCAGGGGCCCTGTTTTCCACATCGATGGGAGGATTTCTTGAACCTCATCCTGCCCCACTGTGCACATGCACCAACCACCCAGGCAAGCCAAGTCGTCTAATACAGTAGCAGTTCTAGAGAAATTCCACTTCTACTCTATAGCCTGTGTTGAGGATTCCTTTCACTTACCTCTCCCTCTGGTAACAGTCGGACTCCACGAGGATAACTATAGGTGCAAGAGTAATTCTTTGCAGAATTGGGGCCCCCACTGTAGTTTGTAAAGTGATGAAAGTTGCTATATAGATGTAAAATATCGGCACCAGTGGAATGAATCCCCCTGAGACAGGGCAGGGGATAGCAACCAGCGTGCAATACAGTGATTTTTTTTTTTAAATATAGCTTTGAGAATGCAATAGAATACTGTATAGGAGAAACAGTCCTTTCTCCAAGTGCTCTCAAGCCAGCATAGCCTGGATACTACAGTGATGAGAGCCTTACGAATGCATACAATAATAATAATGAACCTGTTTACTTATCAAATAAAAAAGGATTCTTTCATCACACTTCTAAATGAAAACAAATATAGTTCAAAATGCAGGGACATGAAATTGGAATATCATCTTTTTTGTATTCTGAAGTCAGACAATAAATGCAAATGCTTTAAACTACATAGAAGGGTTGGAAATGGACTTCAGAATATAAAGGTAGGGTCTTTTGCTCCAATTGATCCATGAAGTGTATGATCCAGTCCCGACAGTGTCAGTGGGAGCTGTGTTTGAGGGATGATATATTTAGGCATTTCAAATTTAGTCCTAATTCAGTTCATAAGGATCTCCTGATGTGTATATACTGTCTCCTATTAGAGTATGTACCTTTTGGGATTTGATGTCTTTGGACATTTTGACTGTGAAACACTCCTCTTTGTTCAAGAAAACCGCATTCTGGCCCCTGCTAATATTGATTTGTTCTGTGTCAGTGTCTGAAAGCAACCTTAAAGCCAGTTTCAGTGGCTACCTGGTGGTTTTGGTGGACTAAGGGAAATTCTGGGCAGTATAGAGCCATCAGGCCGTGGACAGCAGGAAGGGGGACCTGTCTCTGGAGAGCTATTACAATTTGGTTATTCCTGACCACCAGACTGGCCCTTTAAAGGTTGTTGTAGTCAGTACTACTTTACAGCAGCCTTCAGGTTGCTCTACCTTGCTCCTTCAGACAGGACTGGCAACCCAAGGATCAGAGAACCCCTTCCCTCCTCCCCCGCCCCATGCTCTACCAGGTGTAGAAGGGCTCTTGCCTTCAGTGTTTGCTTTAGTGCAGACTCTGCAATATAGGTAATTGTGACAACAATGGCGAATATTCTTTCTTTACCACCTTTTCTAAGTAGTAGAACTCAACATGCTGAGGCACATTTCCTCAAGAAATCATGATGTGACGGGATCTTTCCAGTTTCTCAGTTACTGATCCTATTTCTTCATCAACTAGGAATGATGTGTGATGTTCTGCGACAGGCCTCAATTCACATTCCACAAGTCCATCATCAAGTCACTCCCTAATAGTGTCACTTCTATTGCTGCTTTAAAAATAATCTTTCTGCCAAAGGTAAACATGTAACACTTCCCAGATGCTTCTTGGTGCTTTTAAAATCGATTATCCAAACAAAATCCTTTCATTTCACCTGAATGTTTACCTCCTTTCATAATTTCCCACTCATTTTAAAGACAGTAGCTGCATAATTATCAATATTTAGGGGGCTTTTTTTGCCAGTGATTATTCTCCAGACAACCTAGTGAATTTGGGGAAAATAAGGCTTCTGCGGTTGGACATAATTAGAAATGCTCTGGTAAATTCTCGGTTATTTCTTGTATGGCTAGCATTAGTTACCACGGCCTCAAAGGGCAGGCAGTTGCCCAGGTATTCATTCTTTAAGAATTTTCTCTCCTATTAATTAAACATCATCCAAACCTTAAATTCTAAGCTGCTTATATTGTGGTATAGTATCAGTATATGTCTTTTAGTTCTGTGTGTGTACAGCACCTAGCGCAATGGAGTCCTGGTCTTTGACTGGGAATCCTAGGCACCACGGTAATACAAATAATAAAAAATAATGTTGATGATGGAACATTGTGTGAAAAGTTCAGTAATCTCAGCACCAGCAAAACCAATGTGAGAAACAAAGTGGGTGAGGTAATATCTTTTATTGGACCAACTTCTGTTGGTGAGAGGGACAAGCTTTCAAGCCACCCAGAGCTCTTCTTTGGGTCTGGGAAAGGTACTCCAAGTGTCTCAGCTAAATGCAAAATGGAACAGATTGTTAAGCATAAGTAGTTAGCACATATTCTAACAGGTTTCAGAGTAGCAGCCATGTTAGTCTGTATTCGCAAAAAGAAAAGGAGTACTTGTGGCACCTTGGAGACTAACAAATTTATTTGAGCATAAGCTTTTGTGAGCTACAGCTCACTTCATCGGATGCATTCAGTGGCCAAATAAATTTGTTAGTCTCTAAGGTGCCACAAGTACTCCTTTTCTTTTTGCACATATTCTAAGTGACCATTCAAAGTAGTATCATGAAAGTGGTGAATCCAATAGAAGAGTGATAGCCGAAGCCATGTAGATCCTCTGGGCAAATGACAGTGACTTTTCTTGAGACCTGCTGCTGTGCTCAGATACTGTTCTGCTGCATGCAGAATAAATCTCTGCAGGCCTGAAGTCTTAAACTCCACCTGTCCTGCAGGAAGTGGGGTTGTGTGATTCTGTAAAATAGGAACTCATTACTCTGTGAGCTTATGCTCAAATAAATCGGTTAGTCTCTAAGGTGCCACAAGTACTCCTTTTCTTTTTGCGAATACAGACTAACATGGCTGCTACTCTGAAACCTGTCATTACTCTGTGAGATTCACCCCATGGAGCAGGAAATTCTCTGTAGCACAGGTTGAATGTTAAGGCTCCTAGGACCTTATCCAGCAAAGCACTTAACCTTGTGTTTAACTGGATGTATGAATAGTCCCACTGATGTCCTGCTTCCTTGACCATTGGCCTTTGCTGACAACGTTGGCAGCATCCACAACGTGAAAGAGGGGGAATGTAATTTGAGAGGAAAAAGACAAAGAAAAGTAGGGGCACCAGATGGGGAGACTGAGATGATTTCCGGGTAGAACAACACACATAGACTTCTTAACAGTGGGAAGATGAAAAGCCTGACATTTTCATGCCTCACACTGCTGCCTCTGGTCTCATGTCTGCTATTTGAAAAATAAAGTATTTTTGTCTTAAAATCAGGAAATAATATATCCCTTACTGTAAGAGAAACTGTCTGGGTACAGTGCTGGGCCACAATCTGGAACAGCCCTTAAGCACTTGTTTAACTTTAAGCACATGATTAGTCTCACTGAAGGAGATGCTTTCTTCAGCTGGGACTGCCCTAACCAAAATGGGAAGTGTGTGCGTCGTTCTTTCCCCAGCTACTGCAGAACAGACTTGCAGTTGGCTCTAAAGTGCTATTTTATGGAATACAGTGGATTAATAGTTGCATCAATGCTATGCATGGGTGTGCATGGTCATAATAGCAATGTCAGTGTTCATGGTGTACAGTAAAAGATATTATCAATGGCATGTACAGCACAGACTTTGCTCCCATAGGGAGAGACTTTGAAAAGACTTCACGAAAGCTTATGCTCAAATAAATTTGTTAGTCTCTAAGGTGCCACAAGTACTCCTTTTCATTTTATGAATTTGGTAGGCATTTTCAAAGAAACTATTTATATATAGAATCTGTCAACAGCTTTGTTGGGTTGCCTGCCAACACAGCTTTTCTTGTCCATTGTGGTGTGGGTGTGTGTGTTAAATATCCTCTCTCTGCGGGTTTGCCAGAAATTCCATTTTCTCAACTTTATTGTAGGCAAATATACTGAGTAAGAATAACAAAAACTGATTGAAAACAATCCAAAAAATGTACTTACAATTTATTGAAATGGTAAAGTATATTATAGTCATGAGAAATAATGTTAATTAATAAAATAGTCATGGTGTCTGTATACCACACTAGTGTCGGTTTATTATTGCTGTGGGGGGGAGGGTGTATGTTTATGACAGTGCTTGAATATTTAAATAAGAAAGCAGTACGGAAAATAGAAATGGGGAAAAGAGGTGTATAAGAAGAAAGAGGGTAGAAAAGAGGATAGTGCATAAGTAAAAGGATAAATGTCTGGGAAGAATGGTGATTTAGACATAACACGAAAGGTGAAATTTATGGGCTAAGATCTTGTGGAAGATCCCAAAAGGAAGAGAATTCATGCAGGATGTTTCTTCTTAAAAATTCTCTATGATGAATGAGGATATCATTTGCTCCTGTTTGGGCAGAATCAATTTAATCCCCTATATAAGCAAGACAAGTTTTAAAATTTAAGAAATTCAAGTCAATGGGACTTGTCTCTGCTCCTAGCAGGGCTGTAATTGGCCATTTGAAATGAAGAGTTTGGGCCTTTCCGTTAGAATAGGACTAGCGCTTCTAATACTGGTCTTCTAAAATAATCCTGGAAGAAGAGTAACTTCATCTATACCTAATAGGGACAGTCTGGGCAAAGTTGAGGGGGGAAATTTAGTAGAAGCAAGAGAAGTAAGGTTACACCCTTGGTGCCAAGGCAGTTAGTTTCATCACATCACCAGAGTGTAAGTAATAGAGATGCCAGAGTGCTAATACCTCCAATAGTCTGGAGTCTAAGCTGAGTAGAATTTTGCCCATGGCCAATATTAGTTCTGCCACAGTGAAGGCTGTGCTGAGATGTGCGCTTGAAACAGGTTTAAAATTCCTCTCTTTCACACTTCAAAAATTGAATTTAGTCTCCAAATTTCAAATGGCCCAGGTGCTGTGTGGGTGCTTTGTGCCACACTGCTGGCACATTTTTGCCTGTAAAAGTGACTTAGCTGCCAACAGAAGTATTCTCCTAGCAAAGAGGGATCCTATAGTTGCGCAAAGTCAGTATAGCAACTACTCTCCAAATACCACCCCCCACACACATACACCATGTTTTTGTTTGTTTTAGCCAATGTTCATTTTTATTACCACATTTAATCACTTTAAAACATTTGAAATGAACCCACAGATATAAATGGGTTAGTAGTTGCTGGGAGTGGAAAGTTGGTTTAGGAAGTGGGGCCATTTACAGCTGTATATGGAATCTGTGGAGACCATAAAAAAAGTAAAGTTTAGGTTGCTGACACGCAAACAGATCAAATGCAAAGCTTTTTATTATCACTCCAGTTTTAATTCTGCAACTGCTTGTAAAACTACTTTATAGTATTTGTGAGTGTGAAATGTATTCTGTTCCTTATAGCCTTAAAGCTGTAAATACAAGCAATAAAGTTGCTCATTATTTCCAGATAAAGAAAATATATTTGCTGCCCATCAGCTTATTTGAAATGCAGTTTGTGGGGTCAAATCCTGATGTCCTTACTCAGTACTTACAGTACTCAGGCAAAACTGCCCCTGAAGTCAATGAGAATACACAATTACATGTGTCATTTAACTGAAATGAAGTGAGTGTTTCACAGTTGACTTCAGTGGCGGTTTTGCCTGAGCAAGTACTGAGTAAGGAGCTCAGATACAGCCCCATGTGAATATACTTGCATGCAAAATGCCAATTCATCATCTTTCATACATTTATTTAGACACCCATGGGGTTTTTTATTAAGTTTCCAGTCATTTTAGTAGCCATGGATTAGAATTTTAGGATTAGTTTTGCCCAAAATGCAAGTAAAACATGTTTTCCAGTCAAATGTTTCAGATTCAAAGATGCAGATAACATTATTTTTATTGTTTAGCAGAAGAACCAAAGCATCTTTAAACAGAAGTGAAAGATACCTGGATATAATACAAAAAGTTTGCTGTATTCTTTTAATATTTTTTCTAAACATTCCTACAACACTGTATGCTTGAACAGACACATGCAATACTGCAAAAAATTTCCCCTCCAATACCTATAAAATGCATATGACCAAATTTGCAAGAGGAATATAAAATATTTGCAAAATAATAAATATCTGATGTCAGCAGAAGATAGATTAAACAAACCAATACATTTACTTTTGCCCAGATGTGAGCCGCATACTGCAATGAAAAATTCTACAATACTGTGTACAGTATTTCCAGCTTGTCCAATCTATATTATAATTTCCCAAGCCTGGCCTAGATTTTCAGCTGCAGCCAGTATACATCAGTACAGTTGAGGAAGGTGAGAGACAAAGGTAGTTTTTAAGTTCTACTCAGCTACCCACACCAGCAAGGGATCCTGAGAACACAGACACCCCCAACCTTCAGACTTTACACCAGGAATGCTCCTTATACCAATGGCTGGCCGTGGTATTCCCTCCTTTGGGCAGATCCACCATATTTTCTGCAGCTTTGAAGTGTTGTCAGAGTAGGGACATGAATCTGGCTTAATGTGTGTTAATTTCCATTGAAAGTCTTCCAAACCTATTTTGCTCTGGATGAGGTATGCCACTGGAAAGCCAGAGACCTATGGTTGTGCATTAAGCTCTTGGATTGGCTTGTTGTTTTTGTGTTTGTTTTAGTAAGTGAACTGGTTTCTTTTCTGGTGTGAACTGACATTGCTCCACAGAAGTCAACAGAGCAATGTCAGTTTACACCAGCTGAGAATCTGGCCTTCTGTATGTAAATTTGCATGTGATAGATGAAGTCTGAGATTAGATTCCATTGAAAATAAATCCTTATAACTACAACAGTAACAAGCTTTTTGTCAGAGATTCAGTCTTCAGCAAATAATCCTTTTGATACTAGTAACTAGGAAAAGTTTATAGTCTCACAGAAGCTTGCAGATTGTGCTAAGTAAGTCTGAAACAGGCATTGTATTGATTTGGTGATGGAGAGGGAAAGGTGTGATGGGACACTGCGGCCTGTAGCCTGCCTTCAACAAACAGAATAATAGAATGGTATTGTTACATCCTGGGTCTGCTGCATCCTAGTTCTACTCACGCACCTCAGAAAACCACTACTACACTTAGCACAATAGGCACACTGCTCAGGAGAAGCCCAGGATTAAAATATAATGGGTCAAGATTGTGCAGTAGCAGAGCTGCATGTGGCTATTTGTACATTTCCTGACTCTAGCCAGTCCATTTTCATTAGTACAAAACTCACCCAAACTTTTGAACATAAATATTTGAGTGCATACGTATATTTTGATTAGTTAAAAATAATTTGAAATCCTGAAAACAAGCCAAATTCTTTATAACAAAGTAGCCCAAGGACTTGGAATGCAGAATCAGAAATAAAATGTCATAGAAATTAACAAGTGTCAACATTGTCACTGTACCGGATCCAAACAGATAACACTTCTGGAAATGAGAGATCATCTCAGCAACTTTAGGAGTAGTGGTGTGGTTAATCAAATAATCAGTCTAGTTACAGAGCACTCCCAATTTTTCAGAGATGTCCAAATATTCTCTCTTGTAGCCACATCATCTCTAAAATAAGTATTTAGTTTATTTCACTCTACAGAGATCTTTGAGATTAAATACTGTACATTTTCTAGCTTCTATTTGCTACTTTTTTTTAAAGCAAAATTGTTGTCCTTAGACTATGCAGACAAAAATAACCTTTTAATTAAATAAAATCTGGCTGCTTGTTTGTTTCAGAGTAGTATGTTGAAGAAAAATATTTAGAAACATGAAAGGTAGCCAAGATGTTAGGAAACATTACATCGTGCTGATTTGCATACAGGTTTGCAATGTTATTTTTCCAGTGCAGAGCCCTACAGGCCTCTCTCTCACTCCTCACTACACTGTACAACTGGTTAGGTTGTAGGTATGCTGACTACATCCACTAGTTGCTCAACATTCAGAAAATAGAGAGAGCAGAAAGTAATTATTTCAGAATCCCTTATCAAAACTGGCTAACTCTTGTCTTACTGAGTGCCAAGAAGAGTAATGTAGTTCTGCTTTTTTTGTTCCTTTTTTGGTTTGTTTTTGAATGATATTGAGATGTAAGAAGGATGCTTATGAATGCAGTAAAGAATGTAACTATTAATGACTTAATTGCTTTCTTACTCCTGCCTAATTCATTATGGAGACAAGGTGGGTGAGGTAATATCTTTTATTGGACTAACTTCTGTTGGTGAGAGAGACAAGCTTTCAAGTTTCCACAGAGTTCTTGGACAGGGCTCTGTCCTTGGTCCCCTTAATTTCTCCCTCTACACCTTATCTCTGGGTCATCTCATCCACAAAAATAATTCAACTACCGTCTTTTTGCTGAAAACTCACAGATCTACATCTCTGCTCCAGACCTGTCTCCTCCTATTTGAACTAAAATCTTGAACTGTCTCTCTTCCTTCTCCTTGTGAATGTCTGGCTACCATCTCAATCAAAACATGGCTAAAACAGAACTCCCAACCTACACCCCCCTGCCCCCCCCCCGCAAGCCTTCCAACCCCCATCACTCCTTTCTCAATTATTGTGACAGCTCCACCATCCTGCATGTCAGTCAGTGCCCTCTGGGCATCTCCTTCAGCTCAGCCCTTTCTCTAGGCTGTGTCTAAATATTGCAGATTTTTTCTGCTTAACATCTCTAAGATGCACCCTTTCCTATCCAACCTCTCCACTAAAACTCTCATCCAGGCTCTCACCTTACATCTCAATTACTGCAAGACCCTTTCCTCTGGCCTTGACAGGTGCAGTCTTGTCCCCATAGTCATTAAGACTGCTGCTGGGAAAAATAATTTTCCTAGCCTGTCACTTTGACCGTGTCATCCCTCTTTTTGCATCCCTGCACTGGCTCCCCCCTTCCTTATAGCACCAAACATAAGCTACTTGTCTTCAACTTCAGAGCCCTTTGTGACCTGTCTCCACTCTCTACCTATCATCTCTATCATTTGCTATCAAATGATAGAGATGATATTTGCTAGCACCAGCAGGAGAGTGAATTTGTGTGGGGGGGTGGAGGGTGAGAAAACCTGGATTTGTGCTGGAAATGGCCCACCTGATGATCACTTTAGATAAGCTATTACCAGCAGGACAGTGGGGTGGGAGGAGGTATTGTTTCATGATCTCTGTGTGTATATAAAGTCTGCTGCAGTTTCCACGGTATACATCTGATGAAGTGAGCTGTAGCTCACGAAAGCTCATGCTCAAATAAATTGGTTAGTCTCTAAGGTGCTACAAGTACTCCTTTTCTTTTTGCGAATACAGACTAACACGGCTGTTACTCTGAAACCTATCAAGATGGTGATTCCTGCCTCCCATTGGCCTATGATGCCAGCCTCCATCCCCTGCTTGCTAAATTTGCAGTCACCTTTGTGCCTTCTCCCATGCTGCCCCTCATGCATGAGAGGAATTCCACATAAAAAATCCGCAAAGCCACTTCCTTGGTCTTCACATCTCTCCTTAAAACTTTCCTTTTCTATGATGCCTAGAAAACAACTTGACAACGGTTAGGCTACTGGTGTGCTGAGACCACTGCCTGTCATGCTGACCAGTACTGTCTCGCTATTTTCTTGAACTCCCTCATCCAACTGTGTCCATCTCTTGTCTTATACTTAGCTTGTAAGATGTTTGGGGCAGGGCATCATCTTTTAGTTGTGTGTTTGTACAGTGCCTAGCAGCATGGGGCCTGGTCCATGACTAAGGCTCCTAGATGCTATAGTAATATACATAATAAATAATAACTAACTGGCTTCTTTTCAACATCTTCCGTTGCCATATTCTCTAACGTACGGGAGGAAGAAATGTGCTGTAACTAACAGATACAAAATAAGTGTCGGTTTCAGTTTTAGTTCAGATGTGCCAAATATCGAAAACGTGAAATCCAAATTTCTAATTTCAGGGGTAAACATTTTTACTCTTTGATGAACACTTTCACCGTGGCCAGGTCTAAACGGTAAACTTACATGGGTAGAACTATGTCGCTCAGGGGTGTGAAAAATCCACACCCTGAGCGCTGTAAAGACACCGCCTGCCGGCGTAGACAGCGCTGTCTCGGCAGGAGGGCTTCGCCTACAGGAGGGGCTCTCCCGTAGACATAGTAGCGTCTTTACGAAGCACTAGAGCAGCGCAGCTGTGCCGCTGCAGCATTTTAAGTGTAGAACTGCCCGAAGTCTGTCTGGAATTATGCCAATTTAATTACATGCATATACATGCCAGGGAACATCCTTGGACCCTATACAGTTGTAATGAACTTAATTAACATCACTGTTCCCCCCCACACTACAGCGGAAGAGTATTTATACAATAAGAATAAAAAAATGTGGTTAAACACTGTGGGCCTCTCTCTCTCACCACTGCACACTCCAAAGGCCACTTACTGCAGCCCAGTTATTTTCATGGACAGGTATGGTACTGTTGCAATTACAGGGCTAAATTCAGACTTGGTATAACTGGACATGACTCTGTTGGCTTCAAAGGAGTCCTGCCTGCTTTACGTCAGGTCTGAATTTGACCCACAATCAACACTTGAAAATCACGTCAGTGCCTTGTAACTCAACTTGTATGAGAATTCAGGGATATTATGGGAAATGGCTTAGCAACAAATTCATTAAGGCTCTTCCGAGTAATCAAAAATTATACATATTTATAAAAGTCATTTCTTCAGCAGTAACATTGTGGCACAGGGAAGCACTTATCACAACTGAAGTCTATGAACTTTAAGTGTTTATATCTATACATGTATACCAGTTCCATTATTCTCAAACACATTAATCTGTTCAAAGGAAGTTCACTCCATTTGTGGAGTAACTAAGTTGAGATATCTATGCACTGATTTAATTGCGTATTAACCATTTTATTTTATTTCTCTTTGTCTTTCTCTTTCCTTTTTCCCTGCAATGTTGCTGGCATGTTCTTTAACATTTTACAGACAGACAAGTTGAATTAGCAATCCTGTGGGGGGGGGGGGTTCCACTCGTTTTTGCATAGGAAGAAAAGGAAACCATAAGTAAGGAAAAAAGCAGGTTTTTTGCACTCCTGACCATAAATACCCAAACTTTTCAAGAATAGTCTCTCCATTATCCTCTCTCATCAACCAGGATGTAGGTAGAGGAAGTTCTGAAAATGTATAGCCATTTTTAGGAGAGGGGATTGGTAAATGTTTTGCAAAATGTCGGATTCTCTAGTGTCTAGAAAAGGAGTCTTATATGGAAGGACTCCGGTTTCTACCTCCAGTTTTGACGTTCACTTGCTGTTGGACTGTAGCAAAGTCACTTACTCTTTCATATACTCATTTTCCTCAGTTTACCCATCTTAAAAGGGGCAGTTTACCTTCTTGTTAGGTTAATAGTGAGCTCTATTAAGGTTTGTGAAGTAGCCCCTCAACTTGTACACATTGTAATGTATTAAGATTAGAGGTTAGAAAAGCATTTGCAATGGCTCATCCATATCTAATGTATCTGTTATCCATTTCTTTAACTTTTGTTAGTACCCAGTAATATTGTTACAGTCCATTTGGAATTGGACTCAGGATGCTAAATTCAACCCTGGTATAAACAGAGGCAGGCCCACTGAAGTAAAGTAATGAGAGTTTTACTCATTTACACCAGAGCTAAATTTCATATTCAAATTCATTATAGAATTATCTATAACTATCAAAGACTAGTTTCAGAGTAGCAGCTGTGTTAGTCTGTATCCACAAAAAGAAAAGGAGTACTTGTGGCACCTTAGAGAGTTAACACATTTATTTGAGCGTAAGCTTTCATGAGCTACAGCTCTCTTCATCGGATGCATGCAGAGGAAAATACAGTGAGGAGATTTTATATACACAGAGAACATGAAACAATGGGTGTTACCATACACACTGTAATGAGAGTGATCAGGTAAGTAATAGCTGGTAATAGCTCACCTTACCTGATGCCTCTCGTTACAGTGTGTATGGTAACACCTATTGTTTCATGTTCTCTGTGTATATAAAATCTCCCCACTGTATTTTCCACTGCATGCATCCGATGAAGCTGTAACTCACGAAAGCTTATGCTCAAATGAGTTTGTTAGTCTCTATGGTATCAAAGACTAAAAAGAGTTAACAAACCCTACATAGATAACTAGGTAGAAGACATGCATATAGATATAACACCCAACTAGCCAAATATCAGGGTAACACCTGTCCTATATATGCATTATGTATTAATTCTGTATACTTCAACACTGAAATATGAAGTTGAGCTTTTTCACTTTCCTAACTTTGCTAAAGCATTTCAACAGCAAGGTACATTTCAAACTGGATTTCTATTTTATTTTTATCAACATTTTCATGGATTTGTTTTATAGATTTTTTTTTTTATTGTAAGTTGTGCAAATTGCCTCTTATGAACTACTCTTGTTGACTACCTTTGGGCCAGGTCATGACTTTGGATGACAAATCAAGTTTTGGAGCAATGTATCCAATAGTTACTAGAGAGAGATTCTGAACTGTAAGGAGTGCCACCTTTCCACTGATGTGCTAAATCAGTCTTCTATCCTTCTCTATGTGACTGTCTAGGATGATGATAAAGATCTTTTAATGGCTTTTTCTTTTTTTAGAGTAAAAAATAACTGAGCAGAATTCCTTCAATCAAATCAATTTTAACATCCAACACTGTAACTATTGCTGAGTATACAATAGCTGTTACTTTAGTCTTTTAGCCTGTAACTTGCAAGACGTACATTTAATTGTAAAGTGAGTATGTACAGCATCATAAAATTAAATTATTAATAATTATTAATTAATTCTACTTTAATATGTCATATTAAATGCAGGAGATCATGTCACCTCTATTGTGGTCACATTTTTGTTTGTGATGACTTGAGATAAGATGTATATTTACTCAGTTGAGAGATTAATCACAAAATTTCCAAGACATGGTAGAAATGTATCTCTCAGTATGAACTGAGATTCGTCCCCTCACCTCCTGCTTGTAACTTGGTATTTAAGATCCCCCGAATTGTCCTGCATCCAACTATTAAGTGCACAAAACTAATTATGGAGCTGGCTTTCCAGAATGAAGTGTTATCCATCAGTGTTTTGTTTTTATCAGTAGGGCCTTAGACATCTGAACATGGCTTCTCTCTCATTTTCTCCAAGAAGGCCTTCACCTAGCTAAGGTAATTACTCTGCTTAGCCGAGTCTCCTAATGAGGTGGTCTTAAGATTTCACTTTCCCGCTCTTCTCAGCTGTCTTTTCTTCCCTTTGCTAATTTTGTACCCCTCACCATGCATTCTTGGTGTCTCTGTGTTCTTTTCCTTTAATGAGCTGGGTTTTTTTTAGAAAATGTGACATTTCAACTTTTTACAAAAATGTCCCACTTTCTAACAAAAAACACAGAATCCAAAGAAGGCTCCGGGACACCCACATTTCACAAAAGGGGGCTCCAAGGACTAAGTGTGATCCTGGGTTCTAATAGCATCTGGGCCGATGCCCCAGTGACCTTTGGGAAGACAACTGGCTCTCTGGTGCCCTAATCAAAACAGCTCTTTACAAAGCATAGGAGGGTGGGAGGAGGAGCACTCCTCCCTCCTGCACCACAGGGAGAAGAGTTCTGTTCTGCATGGACGGCTCCTCTGAGTGCACGTCCTCAGTGCGTGAGTGAGGCCAAATTGTGCAAACTCAGTTGTATAGGGTGAACCCAGGACATGTAAGTCTGAGTGCAGCGAATGCAGGCTGAACGTCAGGGGAAAAAAGCCCTAGGGTGAAATCTGTGGCACTACTGAAGTCAATGACAAAACTCACCTGGACCAGTCAAATCTATTGGCGTGTGCAATAGCCCTTCCCAGGAGTGAAGCAGAAGCTGCAAATTGTAAGTCATTTCAAATAAACCTGCATGGGCAGGGAATGGATAAGTTGACCTGCCTAGATCTTTTTCATCTCTATTTACTATGAGTGTATGATATGCAAATCCAAACAGAAATAGTTCTAATTAGCTAAATACGCCTCCGATTCTAGAATCCAATTCTGACGCTAAATATAAGCCAAACATTCATACATACATGAAAGCAACTTCAAAGCCAAGACTGAAACAATGGAGGTAAGAGACAACAGCATTTGAACTACTGAGCCCAAAGCGATACTTAATTAGTTTTTTCTCATGTCTTATTTCAAAATAAAAGCAGGATTCAGTAAGAGCTGCTCCTGGGGCTTAAGAAAAAAGGAGATTTAATCCTTAATTGCAGACAAGAATATAACAGACAAAAATATCCTCTGTACTTAGGAAAAGAGCACAGTCATATACTGTCCAGTAGTATGGGGTAGATTGTAACTAGTCCCGCATAGGGGTAAGTACAGAAAAGGGCACAGAAGGACCTACCCAATCATTTCGGCACCACACAGGGGCTAGGCCGAGTTACAGCTCTTATATTCTCAGTGGGTCTTGTGCTGCCTGTAGCCACTAGGATGAGCAGCAGCTCTAGCCTTTCCAACACGGTCTGGGAAAAGAAAGGGCCTGGGCAGAGTCGCAGCCTTCAGCTCCAGCTGGTGGAATTGGGCTGTCGTGGGGGTGGAGGGAGCATATGCTGCATTCTTCTAAATCTTAGGGGTGTAGCAGAAGTCACTCTGGCCTGAGGTACTTGAGTGCTCCTGGAGGTGTTGAACTAAATGCTGTATTGATTTATCCCCTGTCCAAATTCATTGATTTCAGTGGGCTTGGACCAGATGTAAGAATTATGCCTCCAGGAATGCCAGCAGGGCAGCCTTACAACGGGGCTGTCATTTTACAGCCACATCTCACCTTATGTCTAGATTTTATACAATGATTCCTGTAGTATCTAGGATGAAACACTTCTAAATATATGGACATTTTATACATTATGAAATCATCTAGGCTCTTAAACAGTGTGCAAGTGACCAGTTTCTTATTTAATATTAAATATATGCTATAAATACAAATAAAATAATCTTCTGTATATATTCTGCATGTGAATATGATTTGTGTTTATCTGCTTTGCACAGATGAATACTCAGAAGGTATTTCTAAAAGTGGTAGTTAATGGTGATGTGACTCCGAGGGATTGAAAACAATATATAGTTAACTAAAACCCATTTGAAGAAATGTAATTTAATGATTCTAGAAGCCAAAAAAGCCAGATCCTACTCTATTGGGTAGACAAACACTCGTCTATCTTATTCTACTGGATATGGGAATTAAAACATTACTTTAACTGTTCAATCAGGATTTTAAACATGTTCTCTAAGTATTTAGAAAGATGGAAGGAAACATTAATCTAAATGGGGATGGGCGTAGGGTGTGTGTGTATATACAACACACACTCTCTCTGGGTGGAGTGATAATTTGAATTGGGAACCTTTCCAAAATTTAAATAGTTGACAGAACCTTGCCTGACAACATGCTAATAACCTCTTGCTAGTTTCCTGGAAGTTCGCAGTCAGTTTGTTATAGCTTTGTTCCTTATTAAGAATAATGAAAATGACAAATCTAGGGAATATTTTAAATCCTGGCTAAAGCAGTATGTCAGTTAGCATTTGAGGCACAGGATTTACTACTTGTTGGCTGAGGTGATTGGCAATGGGATACGGAATCTTTCATTTCAGTCATCTGTTAAATCCAGCGATGGAAAACTGTCATAATCTGATGGTGATTGGTGGCCTGTGTGAAATGGTTTTGTGTTTTCAGCCTCGTGTTCACAGGGATGGATGACAAAAAAATATCCTCACAGGTGGCCACTGTCATAGACAGTCTGAGCAGAGAAGCTAGGGATTGAATGGGCACGGAGACTGAACTGTCCACTCACGCCTAGAAGGCCGTCAGTCTCTTCAGGGCAGTGTGGAGAAGCTTGCATTACTGATGCTTGTCCTATACCTTCTCTTTAGAGAAACAGAAGACTTGAGTTTCCAGGATTGGCACATTTTGCCAGCACTAAATTTACACAAACACATTTAGAAAATAAAATACTACATGCATCGAGGGTGCATAAACACAAGGCATCAGCTATTTTCTATGGATAAAACACAATAGAAATATAGCCACTGTTTTGGGTGAAGATTATACCATGTAGTTCTATAAATATTATTGTTTTTAAACATTTCATGCTGTTTTTATCACTTATTACATGTTTTTAAAGGCCTGAGCCTACAGCATACTGAAGACTTCTCTTTAATGGGAGTCGAAAGCACAGCACCTTTCAGAACGCGCACTACACCTCATAGCATCTGGACTCTTCCTACAGACAACACAAGTGATAGACTATTCTTATGTAGCCTGAGTCCATGAATAGCCAATAGATGTTTCATTTCAGATTGTTAGCACCTCTACTAACTTTCCCTATTATTATTTGTCTATTTCAGGGGGCGGGGAGGAGTATACTTTATAAATATTCATTTGTGATGTTATTTCCATGTATTGGCTTTCTGCAGATGTGAATGATTACTACAGCTGTATTAAAATTCTGAAGTAGATGGTGAATGATTTAAAACCACTTCCTTTGGTAATATTTTATCAATTCAAAAATGTTTAGAGTACCCCTCTCATAAACCTGGCCCTCTGACTTTTGGTCAATTTGAATGTTAAATATGGTTTGCTTGTGTTGTGTAATTCTAAAATAGTTTTTATGGCTATTTTGAAGTATATAACCAAATATTTAACAACACTTCTTTTCCCTTTATCTCAGTGATCTTAAATTCAAAGATTTACTGCCCTGCATTTCTGGGAAATACGCCAACTATTGTCTATGCTCTCTAGTATCAAGTGCCTGTTCATATTTTATATACACTTTTAGGTTTGTGAGTTATGCTCATACATACACTTTGTCAATGAAGGGTTCAATCCTGTGCTCAGCACCCCTTTAGCGTCCACACACAGAATGATGGTAGAACAAAACCCTGGTTGTTGTATACATAAATTGCAAGGGCCAAATTTTGAAAATAACTCTGCACCCACAATTGGGCTTTCAAAAGAGCTCAGCGTCCATTTAGGGATCTAAATAAATGGCCAGATTTTCAAATTAGCTCAGCACATTGGGTGCTGATTTTTCTTGAAAATCTGGCCAATGGGAGTTGAGCGCTTTTGAAACTCTTCTCCTTACATAGGTGTCTAATTGAGAACTGGACTCTCGAAAAATTTGGCTCCAATTGTGGGTGCTGAGCACTTGAAAATCTGGCTCCAGATGCACATCTGTTAGAAACTGAAACTCAGGCGATGGCAACCAGCACTGCTTACCTGGGAAGAAAATATCCACTAAATACACTGCATTTATCTAAGTTTGAGGCATATGCTCCTTTTTTCATTTAAGTTAAGCTAATATCTATCAGCCTGTTGTATTTTACTGGTTTGGGAGTATTGGGCCATATCCTGCAAAAATAGCCAAATAGCCAAAAATAGCCAAAATAGCTATGGACTTCAGTGCAGGCCTTATGTAAGGCCTGAGGATGTGATTTAGTAGTCCATCCATGTACAGCAAAGCATTTTAAACATAGGATTAACTTTAGACAAAAATCTCATTGCTTTCAATGGGACTTATACACATGAAAGAATTTAAGCATGTGCTTAACTGCTTCAGTGATGAGGGATGGACTTAAGTTTGCGCTTAAGTGATTTGCTGAAATAGGTTCTGAAACACCGTGCCCAGGGTCACTGAGGACAGCTGCGGGTCTTGTGATATAAATTACATTTTTAAAGCTACTTTTAAGAGTTTCTCTGTAGTTTAGCTGATTCCTGCTTGGCTGTGATGGGAAGGTACCAAACCAGCACTAAGTATAAAGATAAAAAATATGTATATGTTTAAGAAATGTATTATGAGCTTAAGTTGAACAGTTTTAATTTTAAATTTTTCTGGGAAAGTAATATACAAAACTGTGCTTTTATATATCCTATAATCTACGTCTTTTCATGCAAGTCTTCCTCTGGGCTTTTGTCTTTGTGTCTTGTATCATGTCCTCTCTATGTGCTTGTGTTTAGTAAGCCATAATATGACTAATCCTAAATGCAGGCCTGGCCTTTGAGTCTCCGCTAATATTTGGAACCTAGAAATGTCAAGGCTAATCTCATCTTGTATTTTAAAAAATTAAGTATCTAACCGTTTTCCATGGAAAACTATTCTTGTAAATGCAAACTGGCAGTCAGACTGATGTCAACTGATCAATAGAGTTGAAAGTTTCTCAGTGTGGTTTTCCCCCTCCTCTCCCTCCCTCCCCCCCGATGATAGCAGTTTATTCATGTAGCTCTGACACCTACACTGCCTAGGCTACTGCTGATGATATTAGGGTCACCTCTGTCCCCCCCAAGGGGCTGGATGGCTGCTTATAGGTGTGTTTTCTCCTCTGCTCAGCAGTCATCTCTGGTCTCAATAGCACAAGAGGCAGTAAGGTCTAATAAACTAACCAGATGATGGAGAGCAGCAGACTTCTACGTTTTGATTGGCTCTCACAAATGCCCTCTGCAGCTTCAGTCAAGTCATTTGATCTCTCTACTTTGGGATCCCCAACCGTAAAATGAAACAACAACACCTACCGACCAGTCTCAGAGGAGGCCTGGATGATTGACTCATGGGTGTAAAATGATACATAAGAGCATTGCATTAAAACCTTTAGGTCCCCCAGTTTATACCGGAAATTATGCCATGAATAATCTTATCTAAATATTGGCAGCTATGCATTGACCCCCTATAGTGAGTAAAGCACTATCTTCAACCTGTATAACGGAAATGAGGGAAGTGGTTCTCAAGATTATGGTGGAACCTCAGGGGTATCCTCCCCAGTGAAATTATTTTGAAAATCCCTCCTATTTGATGCAATTTGGGACATTCCAAACAAACAAATTGCTCTTCAGAAATATTTTTATGATCTCAGGGTTAAGTCTCTGGTAATGATGATTTAGCAGTTTCCTGAGAGCCCAGGATATCACCCCAAAAATCAATTAAGTTTGATGGCAGAAATTTAACAAGGGTTCTTGAGATTTCCCCCTCTAGGATATCACTGCCCTGTGTATATTCCCTCTGTGATTTGATGTGTATAATACCTTACAATACACATGTATTTGTTTCTTTTAGAAGATAAAGGGAAAGCGAAAACCAGTGGTTCTAGTCAGCCGTCAAATACTGAAGTGGGCCTGTTCCTTCCCAAACCTGGAGCTATAACATTAGCACCTATAACATCAACATCATCCTCTAACAGCACAAATGGAGCAACTAGCACAGTTTCTGAATCTGAAGAGGAAAAAGCCAAAAAACTACTTTACTGTTCACTATGCAAAGTGGCTGTGAACTCCCTATCCCAGCTAGAAGCACACAACACAGGTGAGTTCCTACAACATGAAAGTATGTGACTGTATGTCATTTTTAAAAAAATAAACCACTATAGAGTTAAAATCCTTTATATTCTCAGACACAAGAGCTTTTAAATACCTATTTTTGAAGATATCCTTTACACAGTCCCCTAAGGTCTAGACCGATGATTTCACCAAACTTCCTACAGCCCATGATACCCAACTGTACTTTGTCCTGACTCCAGAGGTGCTTCCAACTAACATGAAGTTTTCAACTTCATTGTAAATTCTGTACTTCTTCAAGTTCCAATATATAATATATTTATTCTTATCATGCCTAGTTAAATGCTGCTGTTGGTAAAATATAGTTTTTATGTAATATCTTGAGGATTCACTTTTCTAGATTTGATGTCAGAGGCTTTGAACAGTGGAGACTAGATGCTTATAAAGTATATGTTGCCTCTAAATCTATCTTTCCTTACCTCAAGAGAAATATTAAGTCCAGGAATCCCTTCTTTTGTAGCTCTTTGAGAGAGGAAGGAAGGAAGGAACATCTATCCTCCCTCTTCCCACATAAAATTGGATGAATGGTAAACTCCAAAAGACTTTTGTGGTGCAGCCTTTGCTTGGCATCCTCCCTCCTGGACTGCAGGTCTCAGGAGGGTCAGGACCCCAACAAGCACATTGATTCTGGAGACATACATCATTAAGATCAGGATTTCTTGTGGATCCTCATTCTTCATGGATTCCTACACTTAAAGCCAGGGGGTCAAATCCTGGCCCCATTGAAGTCAATGGCAAAAGTTTCACTGAGTTAGAGGAACCAAAATTTCACCCCGGATCTCTTCCTCCATACTCCTTACACTCCTCAATAAGCTTCCATCCATATTTTCTTTTGGTTTACGGGGCCACAGGTCTCTAACTCCTCCACTGAGGAGCCACTGAATACGAAGAGATAGTTAGTGCTGTTTTAAATAGGATTTCCCAATTCCTGTTTATATGCAGATTTTAGTATCCTCCATGGCCATACCCCCTTATTCCCACATGACCCATTTGCAGAATAGAAAATTACAATAACCTGGATCATGAGATAGAGAGGGAAATATTCCAATGTGTCCCTCTTTCCTTTCTGCACAAACTCTCAAACTTCTTTTATGGTTATATGGTTATACTTCTTTTGCTCTCCTCTGTACCATGCAATAGTGAAGTGTGTAGTACAGTGATCAAAGTCAAGATGATGCATAATCTAAACATGTGTGTGGAGTATTTGACCATTCTATTTCCGAAACAAACATTTCATGTTATGGAAAATCTAAAAAGGGATGGAAACTGCAGCAATTCTCTAAAATAAGTTTATCATGATTTGTGGCTTAAGAAAAAAACATTCCATCTTTTTTAATCCTTATGCATCTAATTGTCCATTAGGTTCCAAACACAAGACAATGGTGGAAGCGCGGAATGGTGCAGGTCCCATTAAATCTTACCCTAGACTTGGATCCAGGCTGAAGATTCAGAATGGCAGTAAGGGCTCAGGACTGCAGAACAAGACGTTTCATTGTGAAATCTGTGATGTCCATGTCAATTCAGAAATTCAGCTTAAACAGGTACCTCAGAAGCTTTTGCCTGAGTGCTAGTGGCTTTGTGCACTTGCAGCTTGGATCGCAGGATCCTGTGTATTTGATTAATTTCTAGTTCTTTATGTGATTTACTCCAAACTGTTGGGCATTATTTAGCAAGACACAACTACTTAGATCATTGCTGCATCCCTTAAGCCTTAATTGTCTCACAGTGTCTTTGACAAGGGACTTGGTACATGCAGCCAAAAAATCAGTTCCAAAAAGAAGAAAACCATGAGATCTCTAAACTTCTTCTTAATGTGTTCTTTTTTTTATTTCAGCACATTTCCAGCAGAAGGCACAAGGACAGAGTGGCAGGGAAGCCTATGAAACCTAAATATAGCCCTTACAACAAACTTCAGCGCAGCCCAAGTATTTTAGCAGTAAGTACTGTTACTATGCAGCATCACTGCTGTATATGTGAGTTTGTGACCTTGGGATTCCCACTGCAAAGAGAATAGGAGTGTGACAGGAGTGGAAAGCTTGTGAGTATCTCCCCCTGCAGGCTGAATCTGTATTAGCTTCAGATTTGAAGATGGTTCTGTATTCTGTCTGCCTGCTCAAAGGCGAAATAGCACTCCGGAGTTATTTACTGCTAGAAGGGAGGGAATGAACAATGGGCTGTGGAATGGATTGTGTGTCTAGTGGAAAGGTGTGAACTCTTCTGTTTTTAGTACACTCCCTCTCTTTAAAGGGCACACGCTGCCTAGCCGAGCATTTAAGAAAACATGATGTTATGAGGGATGTAGCCCGGGAGAAGGGCTTAAGGTGTAAAGCTAAAAACATACTGACTTATCTCACACAAACAGCAAAGTAAAGTGTGCACTGTATAAGGCCGGTGTGGGAGAGTTGTGAGGCGTTTAGGAGCATTAATTGCTTATTATCAAGGTATTTATCCCATATTTATGCCTGGGCTACTAGATCACCATTTCCTGCCTTGGTCCCCAGAGCCCCTCAGCCCTGAATATCCCCTTTCTTTACTCCGGGGTTCCTCCTCACCAGGATCCCCCATAACACCCCCTTGCTGGTTTCTCTAGCCTCGGGGCAGGCTGCTCACAGCTCAGCTGGACTCTGGCTCAGGAAAAGTTGCGTGCGCTCTGCTCACTAGTTAAGTCATCCTGCGACGGTCGCTGTCCTGGGTTCATTAGAGAGCAGTGTGCAGAACACACTCACCAAAAGTACTGTGTTGGAACTAAAGAGATGCAAATACTCCTGTCCAAAAGTGAGACACTGTCCAAAAAGCATATGAAACCCCTGCAGAAGTTGAAATATTAATGTTTCTTTGTAATCCTATAGTCTAATGAAAATGCTTCAGGCTCTCTCTAACAGTCCCCGTTCACTAGCTTTGGGTCACACTAATCTTGCTCACTTCTGTAAAGCATTATATTTTTATCTCTTGGGTTTAAGACCGACAGTAATAGAGCCAGGATGTAAGTATCTCTCCTCCCACCCACAAATACTTAACCTTGAAACACACCAATCCACAAGTGGAGTTATATGGTATATATTTCATGGGTAATTTTACAATACCCATGCCAGATTTGTTGGGGATCTCAAATTGAGCTTTTTTCAAAAATTAGCCTTGGAGACTAGAAAATATGCTGAAAGGAACAAGTCTGCATTAGCAGAGAAAATTAGATGAACTGATGGGTGTTTTCCATCTCTGACTTCTGCCTTTTTCTACACCTCATTTTTATAGTTGAAAAGAAATGAGGAAAATGCACCTTTCTATTTTGTAGAGTCCTGTCGAAGTCATGATCTTGACCCTTTTTTCCCAACCTTGAGTTTCATGATGATAATTATTATAATTTACAGATATTCACTCTTGTAATTACCTTTAACCCTCCCTCACTGGAGCACCCACACCTACTCCCTGTGGATTTGTGTGTACTTAAATGCGCAGTTTGTTTGTTTAAATTGTCCTGTGTGTCAGAAGACAGCGTGGATACAATTTTCAAAATTGCTGATGTAAGGTTTCCCATTTGGTAGGTACGATATGCACCTGCATTTTTTACACCAGCAAAATTAATTGCAGGTGGATATTGGAGTACTTGTTCTTGTGCTTTCCTGATTTGCACCTGTAGTCAGGCAGTTAACGTTACGAGCACTGAAATTTTCACCCACAGTTCAGGTGCAGGTGTGAAAATGCCAGTGCAAATTTTGCAGTTGAACATGTGGTCTAATATCTCTTCTGTAAAGCATCTTGTGTTAATTTGCCCTTTTGGCTACAAGCAAACATCTCAAACACCTGCTATTAGAAATGGTTAAAATTGGAGCAAACGAAATACAGTAATTATAAATCAGGTGTGAAGTACTAAGAAGCAATTGAAAACAGCTATTATTCATGCTATCCAGAACGATAAAAAGCTTAATGAACACTTTGCCAGGGTTAATGTTTCTACTCATTGTAAAAATGGTGGCAGGAACAGTATTTACATTTCTTTTTTTTCTTTTTTTCAGGCAAAACTTGCATTCCAAAAAGATATGATTAAGCCCTTAGCACCTGCTTTCCTTTCATCTTCTCTTGCTGCAGCTGCAGCTGTGTCATCTGCTCTGTCCCTCCCTCCCCGTCCTTCTGCCTCTTTGTTCCAGGCACCTGCAATCCCACCAGCTCTCCTAAGGCCGGGCCACGGTCCCATACGTGCGACTCCTGCATCGATCCTTTTTGCACCATACTAATTTCGTAGTGATAATAAGATAACTATGGCCAGTAGAAGGGGGGAAAAGGAAGCAAAGCAAGCAAGGATTTGATTTTAAAATGTCTCTCTCTTTTCTAATGCCATGCAGTGTGACACCCCCCCCCCCAACAGTCCAAGTCACAGAATTTTTCATGGACAGGTACTGTATTCTAGAAGCCTAGACAACGTCTCTCTCTCTCTCTTTTTAAATTCAAATAATTTGTCTAAGAATGGTTTACCAAAAGCTTAATGGCTCATGAAAAGCTAGCATCAAGATTCATGCATCTGTTTGTTGGTTGGGGTTTTTTTAATATGTACATGATGCACCTTGGAAACAAGGAACACAGAATATTTCCTGACTCACTTGAAAACTAGGGTCTTCCTCACTCACACATATGTAAATAGGTCCTGGAATCCGACTGGGTATATTCTAGTGTGAAAAAAGGTAGATTAACCAAGTGCTTAATTGTGGATAACATCTTAATAACCTATTGCATCCTTTTCTTTTCAGTG
The DNA here is from genome assembly GCF_965140235.1 of Caretta caretta. Lineage (NCBI taxonomy): Eukaryota > Metazoa > Chordata > Testudines > Cheloniidae > Caretta > Caretta caretta. Next base: position 45,938,642 of record NC_134216.1, on the reverse strand, counting down.
TGCTCTTGTTGACAGGAATTGTGTACTGTTTTAGACTGCAGTACTGCTGTATCTTGTGTAGTACTAGAAATGTATTGCCTGTCTGAGTTAGACATTTTTAGTTGCTGTGCAAATGTTTGGAAGCAATGCAGCTTTGAAGCCTTTTTTTAATTCATGTATTTCTCTTGCTTCATGTTTTAGTTAGAAAGATTAAAAATAGAAAGCCATAAAACATATAGTTAAGATTTCTACTTGTTTACTATTTTCATTTTAACTTATTTTGTAGTTTCCTCACTGGTGTTGCTAAGCAATGTTAAACATAAAAAAGAGCAAGCTTTTCAATTGCACATTACCACAGCTCACTTGCATTGTTCAAGAAGACAATGGGCCATGTATTTATACGTAAATATTCTTTTTCTTCATTTCTAAACTTGTTTCCTTTGTAACAATGCTGCATAATGTTGTGGCTCCCTAATGCAATAATGTACAGAACATACAGTATTTATAATTGACTGACTGTCTTTTCTGTTTACTGACTATAGTTCTGCCCTCCCTCATCCCTACCCCCTTTTATAAAGGTAATATCAATATGCAGTACTCAGACTGAAGTCTTTGTGCGATATTGAGGGCAACAAATATAATAAAGGAATAAAATAGAGTTAACTCTTTTAGAACATCTTTATCTGCAATCCGTAAATAGTAAAATGTCTGTGTATTTTTTTAAATGTATCTTTTCAATAAAATAACATGAAAAAATATAAGCACTTCTTGTGTTGTTTTTTTAATGGGCAAAAAAAATTGCATGGAACAAATAGATACACTAAGGCAGTGGTTCACAACCTTTCCAGACTACTGATCCCCTTTCCAGAGTCTGATTTGTCTTGCGTACCCCAAGTTTCACCTCACTTAAAAACTACTTGCTTACAAAATCAGACAGAAAAATACAAAAATATCACACCACACTATTAGCGAAAAATTGCTTACTTTGTCATTTTTACCATATCATTATAAAATCAATTGAAATATAAATATTGTACTTACATTTCAGTGTATAGAGAGCAGTATAAACAAGTCAGTCTGTATGAAATTTTAACTTGTACTGGCTTTGCTAGTGCTTTTTATGTAGCCTGTTGTAAAAGTAGGCAAATATCTAGATGAGTTGATGTACCCTCTGAAATACCTCTGTGTACTCTCAGGGGTATGTGTACCCCTGGTTGAGAACCACTGAACTAAGGGAATCTCTAGTCCAGTAGACAGCAATATTCCAGAGTATAATTATGGTACCTGTACTAATTTCCTAAAAACTGTCAACATTTCTCCCCTACATTTTGAATAAGGTTTTTTATTGGTGGTTTTTGTAGCTCATCTTAAAATATTCAACCTTTTGGCAACCTCGAGGAAAAACTGCTGAACCAGATGAATGTATAAGAGCAGAAATGAAACACCACTCCACTATGTTACCAAATGGCCATGTACGGGATTATCATTAAAAACAAAATTGATTGTGGTTTAGACTGGAAGCAGGATATTTTGAAAACATGTATGCAATATTAATACAAAAAAATCATTGTGAAGCAGTTAGGGTTACTACACGCACAAAACATGTCTAACGCAAATCCATAAAAGCAAGGAAATGAAAACTTAAGCCACCTATGAGTACATACTCTGTACTCCTCTATCCCCAAGCATACACCTTACTACTACAACTACCATACACCACAGGCCATGTACCATTACCTTACCTCTGACCCTTTTCACCCTTCTGCTCACATCCTTTATTATTTCTACTGCCCCCACCCCACCCAACACTGGTTTTGGATATTTGGTGTAATGGTTGGTTGTGTTGTGGGAGGATAGTTTGGTAAAGCATTGTCTGCAGATGAGCAGTTAAAGGGAATAATAGAAGTCTGATGGCCCTAAGGGGGTGGAGTTAAGCTTGTGGAACATGGTCTGTGGTCTACATGTGCAAGCTCTCTCTCACTGTATGTATGTGTACTATACATATATGAATTTCTACATACTATGTAAGAATGCTATTGAGAATACGGGTTACAGTGTACAGACAGGTATGCTTTCATGCACACTGATTTGGGCCTGATGCTGTAACTTTTACTCCTTTTGAGTAAGGTTTACTCACCCAAGTAATCTCAGTGGAGTACTTGCATGAAGAAATGTTACTCAACATGAGTTAGTTCTGCTGACTCAGAGCTTTAGCTGGTTGTATGGGAAATGGCAGTGTTCCGTGGAGTAAAACACTCAACTTTTTGCTGTCGCCCGAAAGCACTACTTTGGGGTAGGGGGTGTTATTTACTGTTCAGGTACAATTGTGTGAATAGGGCTCAAATTAAATAGCTTCAGATTAATGCAGTTTCCCAGAACCACAAAGGTACACCTATATGAGGTGCATATAACCCTTAACCATAGGAGGTGCTATTAAATAATAGATTTCATAGACAATTGACTGTTTTAAGATGAGGTTTTTCCAAAAGCATCCTAGGTAGAAGAAATATTGTATACGATACGTCATGCACAGTGAAAGAATATGTAATTGCATCCATGAATGAGTGAAATCACTTAACCCATAGAGCCCAAAGGGCTCAAACAAACAGGCTCTGAGCCAAGACACTAACTCTCCCATTCAAATTCATGTCAGAACTCATTGTGCGCTTTTCTCTGTTTATGTACACTGTGTGCTCCACTTTCAACTAAAGTCAAATCCATGGCACACATGGGACTGAATGTTTGAGGTAATATTTGCATGATAAATAGTAAGCACTCCCATTGAGGCTGGTAGTATTTTGCATTTTATACCCAAGCTCTCAATAACAGGGATCTGATGTATCCACCCGGAACAACATTGTATTTTATCGGCTGACTTGGATTTTCCAGGATCATCTCTCCTGGGATGTAAATTCATTACAGACAGCTGGCTATAAAGTTCATGGATTCACTAAAACAAAGTATTAGAATTGAAACACAGCTTTTAAAATTGGCTATGCCATTAGTGTTTTAAATGGGAATGTGGAATGTTTGAACAACCAGATTATTTTTAAAGTAATAAAGCCACATTCTTTCCTATGCTAGGACTCTGTTCAATGCAGGAGATGGGAAGGGGTGTCTAGGTACCAATTCTGAGGTCCCAGCCCAGTGCTGCTTAGAGTTGTGTGAGACAGCTTTCAATTGTGCCACTAATATAAGATGTTTAATGGATCCTATACCAAGAGAGAATTGTACCAGAGCTCCATCACCCTTCTATATCTGAAGGGATACAGGGCCTAGATCTGGCACAGATATACTAGCAGGAATTCTCTACTGGACATTTGTGTCCAGATTACAGTCTCTTAATGTCATCTGAGTGGCATAATGGGGCCATAGCTTAGCTAGAGGATCTGATCCATAGTTTTTCAGCAAACAAATGATAGAAATGTGATCCTTTCTGACCACTAGAGGGAGCGGGTTTGTCTTCCCTTACTACAGATGGGAATTTTTATTAGAATTTTTTCTTCTGATTTTAGTAAGGTGGAGGAGTATATTCTAATATTAATTTTATCCACTGCAGTTCCTATCAGATAATATTATGCTGGGAATCAGTCTATTGTCTGATAAACTAAAGATCATTAGACATTTGCCATGAGAGAGAGATTAATTCTCTCATAAAAATAAATAAGGAAAAGGGACACACAAAAGCTACCAGATGGCATGTGGTTTACTTTATTCCCTTTTTTGTGACCTGCCATCCTCTTGAGTAATATGTTACAAGCCTGGACCAGCAAAGTTTTTGCAAAAGGAAGTCCCATCACACTGCCAAAAGAGAGACCACGACTGTTTTAGGCTGTGGGTGGAGTATGCTCTCTAGAGATCATTTCACCATATTTATCTACCCAGTAATAAGCAGCATACTATGAAAAATGTACACAGTAGCCTATGGTAACTTCAAACCATTTAATCCATGATGATTTTTTATAAGTTTGCAAATACAGTATCAGCACCTTTCCTATCATTCAGCCAGTAGAGCTATACAAGACCCTACAAGTGAATTAAATCCATACCAAAACTTACAGCTAGGAAGGGAAAGATGGTTCAAGAGTAAACCGATCACTGAAGAACATAACATTAAAGGACAGACAAGCAAAGAATTTCCAAGTACAAATAATCTCACAATGTAAAGTATAAGAATTTGATAATACAGTAGAACCTCTCAGAGTTACAAACACCAGTTTTGAACTTTACTACCTTACCCCCACCCCCCACGGTTCCTCAGACGTTCCCGTTAACTGCTGGAAATGGCCCACCTTGATTATCACAACAAAAGGTTTCCCCCCACACACTGTCCTGCTGGTAATAGCTCATCTTAAGTGATCACTCTCCTTACAGTTTTCAGAGTAGCAGCCGTGTTAGTCTGTATTCACAAAAAGAAAAGGAGTACTTGTGGCACCTTAGAGTCTAACCAATTTATTTGAGCATAAGCTTTCATGAGCTACAGCTCCCTTCACTCCTTACAGTGTGTATGGTAACACCCATTTTTTCATGTTCTGTGTGTATATAAATCTCCTCACTGTATTTTCCACTGAATGCATCTGATGAAGTGAGCTGTAGCTCACGAAAGCTTATGCTCAAATAAATTGGTTAGTCTCTAAGGTGCCACAAGTACTCCTTTTCAGTTTTGAACTGACCAGTCTCACACCCCCGATTTGGAACTGGAAGTACCAAATCCGGCAGCAGCAGAGACCAAAAAAAAAAAAAAAAGCAAATACAGTATAATACTGTACTGTGTTAAACATAAACTTTAAAAATGAGAAAGCTTAAAAAAAAGATTTGACAAGCTAGGAACCTGTTTCCGTGCTTGTTTCATTTAAATTAAGCTGGTTAAAAGCAGCATTTTTCTTCTTCATAATAAAGTTTCAAAGCAGTATTAAGTCAATGTTCAGTTATAAACTTTTGAAAGAACCACCATAATGTTTTGTTCTGTTACAAACATTTCAGAATTACAAACAATCACCATTCCGGAGGTGTTCGTAACTCTGAGGTTCTACCTTACCCCTTTCAACAGTTTGTAGGCCCGCTAGTGGCTTTCTTACCACACTCATCACGGTAATACCTGAATGCCTTCCAGCAGTGCATTAAGCAATGTGACCAACTTCTGTCACATTTGTTTTCTCCTCCTCTCTCCCGGGAGAGGAATATATGCAGCAGACCGTCTAGTTTGGGAATTTGTGTACATATTTCTTCCACACACTATGCACCATCAGACTGAAAAGGGTAATGATATGCTCAGACCAGTGCTGACTGACTATTTGGGGGATATCTCAAATGTCTTGGCTGTAAAAGGAAACAGAGGGAGAGCGCAACCTAGCATGTGCAGAGGTGCTAACTGCAGCCTAACTGGGAGCAAGAAAGCATATTGAGTAACATGGTTGTGTGACTGACTGCTCTGTGGAAAGTGAAACAAAACAATTTACAGATGTTTGTGCTGCTAATTCAGTAGCAGGTTTGCATGCGCTACACTAGGCACTGAGATTTGTCTCTCCAGAGAACTGGAACAAGGAACAGGATGCAAAAATCTACTTAATATAGATCTGCTGTCATGCTTATATCTGCTTGACAGAACATCTCCCACTGAGAACAAACCCAGATCTATGCATCTCTCCAAACAGGAATAGCTCCTGGCTTCTCTCTCAAATAAATTCAGACAAATCATTCAGCAGTTACTGCCTGGTTGTCATTACCAGTTCAAACAGACAAACAAAGCTGGCTCACATAATAGTAACTAGTTACTTTTCAATTATTGCTTTAAAATGTGCACACACCTGTAGTGTCTATGGCTAAGTTCTGAGTGTGAAAGGCTGGGGGATGCAGGAACTGTAGCTCCCAGGGGGCGGTAGGAAGCATAATGCATCTTCAAGGGATGGTCCCTTTAGAGGTGCTGGGAGAGGGGAGACGTGGCACTTCCTGCACAAACGGTTTAGTGCGTTAAGTGGCATATGTGGAGACAGGGCCCAGCCAGTCGGGGTTAGGTATATGCAGTTTTTCCTTTCTGCTGAGGGAGTGCTTACAGCCACTTTATGGCTTCATCTTCTATGGCTGCAGGAAGAGCGTGGGGTGGCCTTTCCCACCGCAGTGCACCAAGGAAGGGACAGGCAGAACTGGACTTGTAACAGCTGTGAAATTAAGGCAAACTGTGTGTTCCTGCAGACCTCGCCTCTTAACATGCAAACAATGGCCACGTCTGGCCTAGGAAAGTACGTTGTATTTAAAAACATGTTTGCTGGTTGTGGTGACCCCTAGACTCCTCAGCTAAAGGGTGTTAAACTCTGCTTATGTGAGCGTTTAGAATGTGTTAATTAAAAAGGTTTTAAACATGTCCTCTTTTCCAAGGCTAGACAGGACCATGGTTACAATCATCAGAAGGGCTTCTCCTTCACAGGCTGTTTCTTGTAACCTCACATACAGCATGGAATCCTGGTAGGTATAAATGTCAGCAGCCTGTCACTCATCGCCAAAGCTCAGACTGTAACAATTTAGTGCTAAACCCCTCCCTTGATTGTCAGCGGATGTAAGATAATGGGCACCTTGCATCTAACCTGGGATCTGAGTTTAGTCCTTAACTAGCTTGAGAAATTCCTGTCTCTTTTCATCAGGATTTCCTCTTTCCCTCACTGTCACTTAAGCCCAGAACCTGGGTGTCATCTTTGACTCAGCCTTCTCCCTACAACTATATATCCAGGTGGTGTCTAAATCTTGGCACTTTCCTTCACTAAGATCCAGCCTTTCTTCTTCACCCACAAGCTACACCTCCCATCCAGTCTCTCATCTCATGACTTGACTATGGCAACCTCCTCCTCCTCTCTGCTCTTGTCCCCGTGCCATCTTGCCCTGCTGATATCCATTCACAATGTTGCTGCAATGATCATTTTCCTGGCTTGACACTTCAAGCATGCCATCTCTCTTTGAGTCCCTTCACTGGCTTCCTGTTACCACCACCTCGAGCATAAACTATTTGCCTTCATTTTTAAGGCCTTTCATGGTATACCCCCACTTCGCTTATCTCTCATATGCTATGAAGATGTCAGCGCCTGCCTCTGCTCCCCCACTGATGCCAGTCTTCATTGCCCGGTTGTCAGATTTTCCAACAAAGTACCTGTGCCCTCGCCCCCTTATGCATGGAAGGAGCTCCCCATAAACAGCTACAACGTCACCATCTCCTCCTCCTCCCAATCCCTCCTTAAAACTCCCTTCTGCCATGATACCCACAAAACCTCGACAGTAGTCAGACAACTGGTGTGCTGGGGTCACTGCTTCTCAGGCTGATTATAATCAACGTCAGTAACATTTGTTCCCTTTGTATCCGTCTGTTCGCTCTCATCTTAAACTTTGATTGTAAGCTCTTTGGAGCAGGGACCATCTGACTTGCGTTTGTACAGTGTCTAGCACAGTGGGGCCCTGACCCCTGCTGGGAGCCCCAGCAGTTGCCACACTTCAAATAAATAATAATTTGCTTTTCCCTCTGCTACCCAGGCCTTCTTCCATTGTCTCACCCTCACTCTCTTTTCCTACCTCTTTACTTTCATGTCAGTTTAAAGCAGATTTAAAATCTTGTAACTGTCAGAGTTGCTGCTATCTCTAGTCACTCTGCCAGTCCCACAGTATGCTGAGCTGGCCCTAGCTTCACTGATGGACAGGCCACCTCCCAGAGGTCATTTCAGCACGATATGGCACCTGCAGTGTGACTGAGTAACGGCAGGAGGAGTTTCTGTGGTGAGAGATTTTAAAACAGTGCAAGGCTTTAAGAATGGGCGAAAACATTCCCTCAGGCGGCCATTGATCTGAGCTCTGCCACCCTTCACTATGCTAAACACAGAGTCTGACAGATCCATTTCTCACTCAGGCATATACAGATGTCTGAAGCACTTTCCCTGCGCCAGGAGAAGGTGGGCTGCAGCCTTGTTATAGATAGTGTAAAATTAGATTTGCATGCCAGTCAGCTGACATGGGGCTGGTAGACTGAACAGCCCAATCATCCAAGGTCACTATCTGATGGAAGTGTAGTGCAGATCTGGTCTCCTAATTATAGTAACAATATACTATATATATCATGGTGTCCGAGGAGGAGCTCTTTCTATTTCTGCATGGGAGGAACTTAAGTCACTATTGGAACAATAACAAAGCAGGAACCAGATGGTGTTTATCCAAGTACAAAGCAAACCCGTGTGTCCTGAATTTCCTGTTACACTACTTTTGCACAGGTGTAACTTTATTGATTGTAAATTAAATTAAGAGATCCAGCACAGCGCATTGTTTCTCTTTCAGCTGCATGTTCAGAATGTATTTTGGTTTCATGTTTCTTGGCAATTTGTGCTGAAAGCCACTCTTGCAAAATGGGTGCTTTTATTGAATGCATGATACTTCATCCCTGTGATGGGCAGTTTTGTGTTGTGACTGCCTCCGTGTTTATTTCTGATCGGGTCTGTGGGGTTTGTTTACTCTTGTATTCTGTCTTTTTGCCTCTTTTAAAGTAGATGCACTTCAATTCTTTCACTTCTTACAAATACTTCGTTTGGGGAGCATGGTTTTCACTAGCCCTGCAAGCAGCTACTGCTCTTTGCAAAGCCACATCAATTTCTCACACTAACCTTGCTTGGACCAGGTTAGCAGTTGTACTACAAATAATTCAGTCTTTAAATAGTCTAGTTCAAATTCATGTGACACTGGTTTATTCTATGGGTCTGGAACATAATGGGCAGTGGTCAAACCTAGCACCTTGTTCCTTGTAAAGAAAATTGTGCCTTTCTCAAGAGATTCTTGTCAGATTCAAAGTACTTTTGAAATTTTTGAATGACTTTGTCCAGCAGTTTACAGTCCCCATATGCCCTGCACTGGAATGTACTGTAGACATATAATGTCTCTATACCTGCCACAGGTAACAGTGAGAAGGATTTCCCTCTCTCCCATTGCCCTTCAATACCTCTTGCTTCTAGGCAAATTTGGGAATACTGAGGCTAACTTGTGTTTTCTGCCAAGCTCCCTGCCACAGTGAGGTGGCTTCATTTTTTGCCAGAAATTTAGATTACTTCTGACCCTGTGTAATAAATGTGTGACAAGCAGGAGTAATAGGAAGGGATTGGGTTTTTATTTCCTTTCCTGTTAGTTACCTAAAGTGTGTTAGGTTTGCCACAGATTAATTTCCTGTCACAGGGTGGGGGTCAGTGTCCACTGTTAGCCAATACATACATGATAAGCATAAAAGAGTCCTGGGGCACCTTATAGACTAACAGACATATTGGAGCATAAGCTTTCGTGAGTGAATACCCATTTCATTGGATGACACGCAGCTGACGAAGTGGGTAGTCACCCACGAAAGCTTATGCTCCACTACATCTGTTAGTCTATAAGGTGCTACAGGACTCTTTGCTGCTTTTACAGATCCAGACTAACACAGCTACCCCTCTGATACATGATAAGCATAGCATACACTGCATTAATGTGTGTGTGTGTGTGTATATATATATATATATATTTTAAAGTTGAGAAGTTATGTTAACTGAATATATTATGCTCTCCCCACAATTGTGTTCAGCCATGTCAAGGATCCCACAATGCTTTGCAAAGCTGAGCTGAGCTTTGGCATTACAAATAGGAAGCCTGTCAAAGTCAAGATACATGAATGCTGTATCCTCCTAGCACAGGTTGGGATGGACCTCCACGCCCAACTGTTTTGGAATATATATCCGGGGGGGGGGGGGGGGGTATGAAAGGTACAGCACAAAATAACAAGTTAAGAAGTGGTTATGAACTGGTGTGTTGGATTTTAGTGACATGTAATGTTTTATAGCTTGTAAAATTTTACTATAAATACTATTAGCTGATATGGGTATATTTGCTACAAAATAAGAATTGCTTCCGGGAAGGAGGTTATGTACTGCTTTGTCTTTAGATGCTAAGTTCAGTTATTTGGTCTCTTGAACATTTTAAAGAATGAACCACAAGTGTAGTCAAACGACTGGCTACACCTTTTTGTAAATACCACTGACTCCAAAACTGTAGTACTAGTAACCCCCCGACATCATCGTTGCTTCTTAACACATTTCCATACTATCTAATGGGGATTCTGGCCCTTGGCCTCATGGTCTTCATTTGGTTTGACACCCCTTCCTGGAACTGAGACAGGAGCCAAACTCCACTGTACTACCATCCATCACTGTCCATGGCCAATGTAAATATGTAGGGGCCAGACTACAGCTTTTGAATGTGGGTAACTGCAAATATTTTCAATGGAAAGAGGAGGAAATCCTTTTAAATCTTGGAATCCTTTATTTTGCATGTGGTTTCACTTGTGGCATCAGAGACATGTAGCATTAAAGTGAAATGACATTTGAGGTTGAAAAGTACAATTTAAATACTGTATATGCACTTCAGATACTAAAGTCCTCTCAAGACTTTTATCAACAGACCAGATGTCCTTTAGAGCATCCCATATGGGAAATTTATCTCTGCCTGACCACCTTTTAAATTATCTGACTCCTCCAAAATATACATAGACTTTTTTAAAAAGGACTTCAGGAGAGGTCAATAAAAGCAGGGCACAGAAAGCAAGTAAAATTTCCTTTAAGGAAACATAAAACAGAAAATGAAGAGAGTGCCATTTCATGACAGAAATATATTTCACAGCATTGTCAAAGGAGTCGTCTGTATGTTCTTTTCTTATCATGACAAAGTGAGCAGATTAAAATGATCAAACTCTTTTTGCTTGGTATTTCCAGTACAGAGAGCATACAATTATTCCCCCTTCCTCCAGAGACTGTCTGCAGATTTCTCAGGAGCAAGTTAACACAGTGATGCATTTCAACAGGTCACCCACTTGTTTTCTATTCTGTAAATAAAATGTGGGACATTTTAGACCCCAGGTGTCTCCAATCTGCATGTAATTGAGACGAGAGGCTTTTGATAGTCAGCCTATGAAAGGACAGCTCATGTCCTTCCAGGTAAGTAGAAATTCCTTAAAAGGGGAACAGCATGAGCAGCATTGTAAGGGCTGAGCTAAGTGCAGACTTGGTAGCCCGTAAAGATGGCTGTGAAATTGGCCAGACCCCAGCATTAACTCCTTTACCCCTTGTTGAAAGGAAGAGAAGATCAGGCAAAACTGAGATCACACCATGACACTGTCCTTCACTTTATAATGATGAGAAGGAAGGAGAGGAACTAGTTTCTCTTCCATCAGCACAGCATACTGGAAATGTCATTTGAAAAACTCCTGGGGCCTGGCTAATCTGAGCTGTGGGAGCTAAAATGCAATTTGTGATGCTGCAGCCAATCTAGAAAGTCAACTTGGCTACCCCTGAGGGTGACTGCACACTATTTATGAACCACTGCCTTAGACTATTTAAAATGAAGGTATTTCAGAAACCTAATTTACTTTTCATTATTTCTGCTGTATATTGCCCGCCTGTGGCCTTGGATGATGATAGGCTCGCTGGTTTCATCTTCAAGTTCTCCTGCACTGGTACAATGGTGCAAACTTTGGGTTACAAACCTTCCAGGAGAATTTTTTCTATTTGTGAGAAAAATACCATGTCCACTGGAATTTTAGAAACCTGAAACATTTCTATTTTTTTTTTTATAAAACTTAAAATTTGGATCAAACTTGGTCTGATAGGGTCTGTGGACCCAGGATCTCAGACAGGGTAAAAAACCCAAACACCTGACAAAGTAGAAATGTAGTTCACTTTGGCACCAGTTTAAAATATGGAGGTTAGTTATGTGTACCCAAAGAAATAGCTCATTAGTCATTGTACAGGAATTGATATCTGCTGCCAAGAATTTCTCACGTTGCTACAGAATGTTCATACCACAAAGACATCAGACTCCAGCCAGGGCCTAGTGGAATTCAACAGGCCTGCAGCAGCTGACTGTAACCTTGCCAGCTTTATAGTAAAATAGCTTAATTCTGAAGAGAAGTTTTCAAGCTGATAAAATAAACTATTTGCCATTAGCTGAAAAGTTTACATTGACCAAGCTTGATATTTCCCCCTTATTTTGTAAAATTTGTTGGAAGGCACTGAGAGTAATCTTTAATACTCAGGTTTCAGAGGAACAGCCGTGTTAGTCTGTATTCACAAAAAGAAAAGGAGTACTTGTGGCACCTTAGAGACTAACCAATTTATTTGAGCATGAGCTTTCGTGAGCTACAGCTCACTTCATCAGATGTTTACCGTGGAAACTGCAGCAGACTTTATATACACACAGAGAATATGAAACAATACCTCCTCCCACCCCACTGTCCTGCTGGTAATAGCTTATCTAAAGTGATCATTGTGCTGGAAATGGCCCACCTGTTGATCACTTTAGATAAGCTATTACCAGCAGGACAGTGGGGTGGGAGGAGGTATTGTTTCATATTCTCTGTGTGTATACAAAGTCTGCTGCAGTTTCCACGGTAAACATCTGATGAAGTGAGCTGTAGCTCATGAAAGCTCATGCTCAAATAAATTGGTTAGTCTCTAAGGTGCCACAAGTACTCCTTTTCTTTAATACTCACACTCTCCAGCTCAGTTAGAACAGCCCATTAGGTTTTAAAATCCATTCGAATTCACATTTTTATCATTTCCAAAGAATCCACCCTTTCTCTTAATAAGATTTTCAAATGTCTGGGCTAGAGACAGATCCTCAGCTGGTCTAAATCAGCCTAGCAGTGGAGCTAGACAGATTTGCAGCGACTGAGGCTCTATGCCCTGATGATGATCTTGATTTGCACTGACGCAGGGAAGCAAAGGCAGGTGGGATTTGGGGGAAGCGCAGAAGATAGGGAGCTATGTTTCTTTGAGTGAGGGAGTTCACCCAGAGCAATCCCCTCTTCTACCCTCCTACAGACCAGAGGAAAAGTGGCACTAGGGCTCAATGTACTCAATCTTCTTTGAAAGATGTTAAAGAGGCCAAGTTCACATTTTTCCCTACATGGCTAGCACAGGGACCCCAGCCAATGGCTGCATATTTCCTGCTGGACCCAGGAGAGAGGGGAATCCAGCAAAACAGTATAGAGGATGGAGACATCTATGCTAATGGGAGAATTCAACCCTCTAAAATCTCAGGCCCCTAAATCCCTTTGAGGGGAAGTCTTGTAGAAAGCTCCATGAGCTGAACCTCAGTTTTCCTACCTTCTATGCCTCTCCCATAGCCTGGAGAAATATAGTCCATGCTGCCCAATAAAATTCGGTTTGATATATAATTAAAGATCATCTCTGCTAGTTGACTGATTCTTTTCAGCACTGCCTATATTTTCCAGCTGTAAAATTTTAGGGACCATACTGATCCCTGATGTAACTCCAGCTGACATCAGTGGAAATACAACAAGGGTGAACTTAGTCCTACATTTCATTTACACAGTAGTGTCCAATAAAGGAAGATCTTTAGACAAGGCTTGCTGATGACCATTTTGTGATCCGCTCTCATGTTGGATGTGCACATTCAAACTCTCTAAGAGCAGGGAATAACACAGCTTTTCAGCCGCAGAAGTCCCTTCAATGCAACTGCAAAAACAATTGTCTTCAAATCTTATTTAAAGGAGCATGTCACATATAGCTAGTTTCAACAAAACACATCACCATCTTTTCTAGGGAAAATGCATGCAACCTTTATAAATGCTCTGTGCACCATCAAAATTCCAGTTTTGTTTACCATGATTACTTAATTGCAGGGCAAAGAAAGTTTCTATCACCAAGGAAAAAGGATATTGTTACATTACTTTAGCATTTACTGTTCTAGGTAAATGAAGGTATTTACCACAGGACTTAACAAGGAATCTGGATACAAACTTTACAGCTGGGCTCAACTCTAGTAGGAACAAGGGTGTAGTAATTGCTGGATCCTGAGCTCACAGTAGAACACAAATATAGCTCGATGCATATTATATTAAACACTGAAAATGTTCTGTGCTGAACTCACCTATTGCACTTCCAAAAATGGATGGGAACTCTGAGGCTATGGCTACACTACATCTTCAGTCAACATAAGTCACGTCACTCAGGGGTGCGAATTAGCCACCCTCTCACCTCCCCCCCAGTGACATAACTTATGCCGACTTAAGCATCCGTGTAGACAGCGCTGCGTTGGTGGAAGAGCCAATTATACATCACTTCTGACCTTTGTCCACTGAGTAAGAGAATTTAAACTGCTGTAACTTACATGCTCTGGGGCAGCCACAATCTGGCCCTAACTGACATGAATTTGAAATTACCAGCTGATTAAATTTGAGAAATCAATTATATTTACTTTAAAAGTTAAATTTAAAAGTAGCTCCCTGCAGCCTAGTGAATGAAGGTCAAACAGAATATTAACACCTGCCCGTGCTGTGCGAAAGCTACTGCTTTCGTAGAAACGCAAGTTGATTTTACACAGTCCTGAAACCCTTGAGTTTCATGAGAGCATTGAGCTCATTCAAAGCCACAACCCAAAGTTACACACACTTTTTGTATATGGATGAAACTTTCCTGGCTTTCTTCCTTTCTCGCTACAGGTCTTGGCTGCTCATGGACATGGGGCATGCTGGGATGTCTTAGCCTCACTGAGAGGTAAAGGGCCTGTAGAGTGGCAGCCTTGGGACCAGTGGAGCCCCCTCCAGACTCTCTGTGGCACAGAGAGGTGAGAGAAAAGGCAATTCTCCTGGCTCCCTACAGAAAATACTAGTAAGTGTGGGGGTAGACAGGCCCTACTGACTGGCCCTCCAGTAAAGGATGTGTAAATGAAGAGGTTTGATTGGCTGTCCCTGAAGATCCAGAGGCAAGAAGGCCAACCCTGCTGAAAAAACTGAAGGGGGTAGTTGGGGAAAAAGTTGTCGTGCCTCATCTCCTCCCACCAGCCAATGTTAGAAGGTAAGACAGGTGTCCCGGGCTTGCAGGATTGGTGACTTGGTGCAGGTGTTTGGGGCTGGCTGAGCTGACACAGCCATGCAAACTTCAGTTCGTTTTATCTTTAAAGCCCGCCCACAGTGCTATATTCAAGCCATGGTAGTGTTCTGGGTCTTTCACTTTCATGCGTATGACACTTGCACGCACGCGCTCTCTCTCTTTTTTAATAGGATTTCTGGAGGAAACTAGATGCTTCGGTCAAACTGTTTTCACCAATTTTTTTAGTACCGTGTGCTCTATAATTTGTTATAAATAGCTTCATAGCTAGGAAAATAAAGGCCCAAATCTTCCCCTGCATCTGCACTCCTTGAGTTACACCACCAGTGCAAGGCATCCTGAAACCCAGCACAGACAACCATGCATGATCACTCCACTAGGGGGATCCTTCAGAAGCACAGAGCCAGCATAATGATTTCTATGCTGCCCCACATTCCTTGTGGCCACAGTAGGGGGCATGGCCAAGTCTTCCCAGCAATCCCAACCTGTCTGCCTTCAGACAGCTCTAATTTATGCCAGGGAACTGCCCTGACATGTAACTGACTCAGAATCAGTGAATATCCATTCCTCCCCTTCCCTAAACTCCTACAGTCATCAGCCATAGCTATGAATCCAGGCCAAGTTTCTCTCTGTACATGACAGATAACTTAATTGTATCAAGGATCTGATTAATAACACAAAGGAACTATGATAACTTAATCAAGCTTCTGGTCCAGATGATGAAGATACCCTCTATACTGTGAATTTAACTTTGAACTGGAGAACTGAACATATTATTGCATTAGAAAATGGATTTTTTAAATTTAGTAAAAGTGGCTTGATGGGGAGAGACAGCCTTTTCCAGGGTTTTTTTTTTTGTTTTTGTTTTGTTTTTTTTTAAAGGGTAGCTAAAAAAAAGTTGGCTGAAACACAGTCAGTTTCTGGGTTTGGTTTTGTTTTGTTCCTCTGTCGTTACAAAGTCAAATTTATGTTTTGAAAAGTAAAACACTGGAATTTGCAATTGCATTGTTGGAACAAGTTGAAATGCCCCATCCGTTGTGTCGTCAATCTGTGTTCCATCATCAAACTGCTACAATTTAGCAGTCTGGATGTAGTGGGATTGGGAGATGTATTTCACATCTATGCTGGCTTGTGGGACTAGCAAGAAACTGTAAAGACGTTGAGCCATTGCGGAGAAATGGCTTCTTTTCCGGGGGGGGGGGCAGTAACGGGGGGGAAGTGGGAGGAGTCGGATAGGGGGCGGGGGCCAGGCTGTTGAGGACATGTGCACAGCCTTCCCCACCTGGCCCTCCATACAGTTTCGCACCCCAATGTGGCCCTCAGGCCAAAAAAAGTTTGCCCACCCCTGCCCTAGTGGCTAAAGCTGAGCAAGCATAAGATAATACAGGAAGAGGACATGAATAGAAGTGTGTTGATATTGAAGAAAAGGCAAACGGGATCAAAGATAATGTAGTGAAAGCTAAAGACTGGCAGTGAGAAGTGGGAAATACCGATTTGTTAAGAGTGGAATAGACGAGCTTAACTGAACATGACTTAAATGATGGTGCCTGCAGAACCATCTCTGGCAATTATATTAAAAGATTCCCACATGAAGGAGCCCTATTAGATCCTAAAGCATCATCTGTCTTCCATTGAAGCATAATGGTAAACAGCAACAAGATATGCTCATCAGGCTGTTTGTCTCAATAAGATTGTTTACTTGGATATCATTCAAGTCATTTCATCTACTAGTCTGGGAATATAATCTTCAAGATAATGTGTATGCCATCTAAGGTGGTCATCTATCATCTTTCACATAACTTTGAGTGAAGTTAGAGTTCTTAACTACATTGAAATGCGTGGGGGAAAGGTCAGATGAGAGAGGGCTCGCCCAGCATTCTGATTAGGGCTAAGTGTATTTTGGGTAACTCAGATAGTCTAGTGGGATATTCTTGTGTGAGGAATTCATATGCCTCTGCATCTAGACTAAGCCAACCCTTGTTATCTTGTTGATTAAGAATGTCCTCTCTTTCTTTCTTGTACTGTCAAGCTGGATCTGTATTTAAAGCTATATGCCATCATCTCCTTGTCTGATGAATTAATTCTAGTGCATAATCTCTGCAGATACACCTTTATCCACAAAGTTTAATACTTATGTTTGAGCTAAATGTGGTAAGACTTTGATTTCCTGTTTTGTTATTTTAAAATATTCTTTGTGTATCTTAAGAATGAGATCATGGAACAGACCTACTTCCACTGTTACCTGTCTGGTAAATGCCTCTAGAGATTTCTCCACTACCACACATAACAGGGTTGGGGTTTTTTTAGTTTAAAGGGTTGTTGCTAATTAACTTCTTTTCTTAGCTGAAGTACTGTGCTGAGTGTGGTTATGCAGATCTGTTTCTACAATATACACTGTTTTAGGTCTAACTTCTGCCCGCACTTACACCAAGTCAACTAATAGGTTGCATGGGTATAACTGGATGCAATTCGGCCCTTAATTTGAGATTCCTCAGTTAACTGATCCTTCACTTTAAAAGTGTAATAAGTTAGGAGGTGGTGCAAGTAAGAGTCCGTTTGTGTAATTTCTGCTGTTTCCATTCCTTTGAAGTTCTCTGCAATAACTAATCAAGTCCTCTTTTTCCCACACTCCATTTTTTCTGCTATCATAATATGTCGGGTGTGCCATTTCTTAGGCCTTTGGGTTCTATATGTTCCCACAAACAACATTTTTTTGTCTGATCTGAGACTTTTACATCTTGAGGAAAATGTTTTCCTTCTAAGAAGATCTGCACACATCTCCATTTTTGGAATCAAAGTTTTCACTTTAAAGTATCATAGCCAGAATTCAAAATTTTGGAAAGGAAAAAAAGGAAAAGAATGATAAAACAAACCATCTCCAAGTATAGGTCTTCCTGTCAGAACAGCAGATCCCAAAACCATTGCTGCTTTTTTACTATTACTTGTTCCTCAATAGAAATGCAGACAAAGCCTGCCTCTACCACAGACATTTTGTAACTTGTATGATCAAAACAGGCCAGACTTCAAAATGTTGAACAGCAAATTAATTCTACTGCAACAAGTATTAAAACGAGTCAAGTATATATAATAAAGAGTGAATTAGAAAGTTGGAATGGAATTATATTGATCTGATTATAGCAAAAGTTATTTCTGCCCTGGTTAGAAAGGGGAATAAGTCCATCAGACCTTTTCTAGATAATAAGATTGTGTCTGTGTATGTTAATGGTTGGTACCTAAGCAACAGCACTTACTGCTACTAACAAGGTACTCTGCTCGTGCACTGTCATCTGCCATGACAGCAGCTTTGCTGCTTCTTGTATGACCACTTTGGCCTCTTGCACCCTATTCCCACCTTGTGCATGTCTCTGCATAAGTGTTAATGTTGAAGATCCAATTTGCAACCATTCCCTACATGTCAGTGTTAGGGAAGAATGCTCCTCCCCTGCCATTCATAGGGTATGTCTACACTACGAAATTAGGTCGAATTTATAGAAGTCGGTTTTTTAGAAATCGGCTTTATATATTCGAGTGTGTGTCCCCACAGAAAATGCTCTAAGTGCATTAACTCGGCGGAGCGCTTCCACAGTACCGAGGCGAGAGTCGACTTCCGGAGCGTTGCAGTGAGCGTAGCTATCCCACAGTTCCCACAGTCTCCGCTGCCCATTGGAATTCTGGGTTGAGATCCCAATGCCTGATGGGGCTAAAACATTGTCGCGGGTGGTTCTGGGTACATATCGTCAGGCCCCCCTTCCCTCCCTCCGTGAAAGCAAGGGCAGACAATCGTTTCGCGCCTTTTTTCCTGAGTTACCTGTGCAGACGCCATACCACGGCAAGCATGGAGCCCGCTCAGCTCACTGTCACTGTATGTCTCCTGGGTGCTGGCAGACGCGGTACTGCATTGCTACACAGCAGCAGCCACCCATTGCCTTGTGGCAGCAGACGGTACAGTACGACTGGTAGCCGTCATCGTCATGTCCGAGGTGCTCCTGGTCGCCTATGTGATCAGGAGCGCCTGGGCAGACATGGGCACAGGGACTAAATTTGGAGTGACTTGATCAAGTCACTCTCTTTAGTCCTGCAGTCAGTCCTATTGAACCATCTTATGGTGAGCAGGCAGGTGATACGGATTGCTAGCAGTCCTATTGCATCATCTTCTGCCGGGCAGGCAAGAGATGAGGATGGCTAGCAGTCCTATTGTACCATCTTCTGCCAAGCAGCCATGAGATGTGGATGGCATGCAGTCCTTCTGCACCGTCTGCTGCCAGCCAAAGATGTAAAAGATAGATGGAGTATATCAAAACAAGAAATAGACCAGATTTGTTCTGTACTCATTTGCAAACCCCCCCTGCCCCCCCCGTCTAGGGGACTCATTCCTCTAGGTCACACTGCAGTCACTCAGAGAAGGTGCAGCGAGGTAAATCTAGCCATGTATCAGAGGCCAGACTAACCTCCTTGTTCCAATAAGAACAATAACTTAGGTGCACCATTTCTTATTGGAACCCTCCGTGAAGTCCTGCCTGAAATATTCCTTGATGTAAAGCCACCCCCTTTGTTGATTTTAGCTCCCTGTAAGCCAACCCTGTAAGCCGTATCGTCAGTCGCCCCTCCCTGTGTCAGAGCAACGCAAACAATCGTGCATCTGAGTTGAGAGTGCTGTCTAGAGCAGTCACAATGGAGCACTCTGGGATAGCTCCCGGAGGCCAATATTGTCGAATTGTGTCCACAGTACTCCAAATTTGACCCGGCAAGGCCGATTTAAGCGCTAATCCACTTGTCAGGGGTGGAGTAAGGAAATCGATTAAGAGCCCTTTAAGTCAAAATAAAGGGCTTCATCGTGTGGACGGGCGCAGGTTTACATCGATTTAATGCTGCTAAATTCGACCTAAAGTCCTAGTGTAGACCAGGGCATAGTGTCATCTATTGAAAATGGCTATTTACTAAACATAATAGTGTCCACCTTTATAGCAACTTTCACCAGAGGATTAACTAAGATTCACAACCCCTCAGTGAAGTACACTGGGCATTTCTGTACCCATTTTACAGATGAGAAAATCAAGATGCAACAGGTAAGTGACTTGCCTAAGATCACATAGCAATGGTCCTCTCAGAGCTGTGGAATCCAGTCCCCTGATTAAACCACTAGGCCACAAGGAGCATATAATATTCCTATTGTAACTGTATACATTTGCCATTGGATTGTCTTTGAGTTCTGGCTGTGTGTTTGATCATTTGACCCCCTTTTCTTTCTTTGACAAAATTAAATCTGTCCTGCACCAATCAATAGCAAAGTTTCAATAGTTACAATTTAACTCTATTTAATTTTATACAGATGTATTCAGAAACCTTCCAAGCCTTTATATCAATTGGCTGTTTTTATTTTATTATTATTTAGTGAGTGCCAACAGTGTGTCAAGCAGGAAAGCACAGAGAAGATATAGCTCTTGACCCAAGCAGATCATAGTCTACAAAGGATAACTAAACAAGAGTTAAAAACCACGTTAAAATACACTGTATTTTACAGCTACAGTCACAAAAAAAGACAGGGCCAGGAATAGCATTCCTGCTGCAGCTCTTCCTTGAGAGGTTCCAGAAGAGCAGAGGTAAAAGCTACATGAAGCCTTGCTGATGGATCGCCACATTTCCAAGTAAGATTCATTTACTTTTTCAAGAAAATCTAAGTTGTTGAAGCCTTCAAAGTGCCTAAGCACTATTGACAGCTGTGAAGAGTTTTCCCCCAGACACACTGTCTGGGATTCTGCCAGGGCAGCTAGCCTCCCTGCAAGCTTTCTGTAACTTACTCTGCCACCTACTGATGGTGTGTCACTGACATAAGCCCAGTCATTGTGGCTATCTACAGTAGCTCTTGGTTTAGGAGGACAGCTTGTCAGCATGGGAAACAATTGTACATAAACCAGCAGTCACTCTCAAAAGTTACATTAATACCAAAAGTCACCTTAATTTTGTCTTCTGAGAAGATGGGAACAGCTGTCTAGTTCATGTTGTGAAATGTGTCAGCCATTGGGGCACAATTTTCAGAAAAGCTGTCCCTCTTCCCTACCTCCTGTAAATTAATAAAGACCCCCAAGATGCCTCCACTGCTCATCATACAGCTGATAGAAGGTCTTGTCACAAATACATATTTTAGCTACAGTCGCAGGCCTGTGTGACGGACAGAGAAACATGAATGAGAGAATAAATATTTATAACTTGTAGTCACTCGTGTTCTTTTTTTATTGTTCATTCAATGCAGATTTGTACCACAACAAGAAAACTGAAATTCTGGGTAGATTTCAGCATTTATGATTCTTCTGCAGTAGAGATTTCAATTACTGGGGGTAATTTCTACTAAATGGAATGTTTCTTAGCTAAATCATGTGGTGTTTACAAATGTCAATCTTGCAAAAACAGGAATTTATGCATTTTTTGCTTAGTACCAAACTGTGGGGAAGGTTGTCTTGGATGCTGTCAGATTATTAATTACATCTTGAACTCCAACAATGACTCTCAAAATAGATGAATTTTGGAAGGTAAAATACTGGCTTGGACACTTTTCCAAGAAGAAAATATGATTTACCAGCTGTCCCAGCTCTTCTAGCTATTTACTGAAATGTTACCAAAGGTCATTTGTGCCTTGCATAATGTGTCGTGTGTCACAGATGCAGGGAATGAGGGTTGAGTTGCAAAGTTGCTAAGCAAATATAGAGGAAGAATTGGCAATCAATTTAAAAAAAATCCTATTCCAGTCACATCATCTTTCTGTGATTTGAAGTCCCAGAGGCATTTTTCATTCAGTTGTAATTACTGGGGTTGAGCCGGGCTGGTATACACCAAGCCCCTATGGGGCCAGTACTGTGCCAGGTATACCGCGACTTGGAGACAAGCATTCTAGGCGTTTCAACAGCTAGGTGTTACAGATGCTAGCACTGCTGGGTCCCAATGACCACTCAGACATAGGGCTAAGTGAAAGAATATTTTACTAGAGCTGGCAGGAAAGGGAAAGGTTGCAGATACCCGAGTACAGAGGCTAGTTACAGTTCCAAGTGAGCAATGGCAATAAATGTTTAGGCCCTGGACAGGGTGTGAAAGAAACTTAAGTCTTACTGGTAGAGGGGCCTGGCTCCAGGCCTGCAGAAGGGGCTGGGCCTGGGGCCGGGATGGGGGGGGGTCAGCCTCCTGCAACCAGCCCTTCAGCGCTGCCTGGCCCATGCCACTCGGGGCTCTGGCAGCGATTTAAAATGCCCAGGGCTCCGGCCGCTGCTGCTGCCTCCCCATTCTCAGCGGCCCGGGGGGGCCCGGCTGCAGCAGCGCTTCAATGTCAGCTGTGTATGGGCCTGTACTGGCGGCTGCCACTTACCAGTACACTGTACCGGCCTGTACTGGCCCACTTTCACCTCTGGCCCTGGAGCAGCCTAACTGAGAGTCAAGGCTCTTTAGACCGAATGCCTGCAGTGCCCTCTCCATTCCAGTCTCTATTCAAACAAATAGGAGGTTTCTGCTTCCCAGGCCAGCCTTAGTTCATGTCTCTCATTGGGATCTGTCTGCAGCAACTCCCTCCCCAGTCACTGCTGCTCTCCCCTAAGCCCCACACAGACGTGTATCTAGCTGTAACATCCAGCATCACAGCCTGTTCCACGAATGCCTCTGCACATGGTTCTGGGTATTCTTGTCTGTATCTGGCTTCCCTGCTTGCCATGAAGTCTCCGCTTCCCCACAGAGCCCGGCTACTTCCTGGTTCAGGACTTTCTCTGAGTGGGGTTGATGGGAGTTGTATTCCCCTGCTTAGTAGATCTATCACACAGTGCAACATTGCCCAAGATAGATTTTTTTCCTCTAACATAGAAACATATTTTACTACGAAACTTGTTAGGAATGCAGAAAGCCTCTTGTGTGATCGGTAAAGTTTTAAGTAGATGTTTCAAAGCTCTTACAGGCCCAGTTCAGCCACTTATTCTCTCCATTTCCCAACACTATTATTTATTATTACGGGTAATGCCGATCATGACCTCATTTGGTAGGTGATGTACACACAGCCAGTGAAAAGATGGCCCTTGCCCCCAAAGAACTTATAATTTAGGTATGTAATGAGACAAGTGGATACAAAAAACTGACTGGGTGGGGGTGAAACACCACAAGGTAACAGAAAGAAGTTTGTTTAATACAATCAGCATTTTTCTAGTAGCCTGATCCATCCCTGGTATCCACTGTAATATGACTACATCCTCCCTCACTGGGGGCTCCTCAGTCTACTTTGCCTTGTTACCTGGGGTTCTTTCAACCCAAAGCTCTTGGTAACTTTTATTCTGTGCGAGGTGGTGTCAGGAAATAAATCAGGGGAGACATGGCCGTCCGACCGGTAGATGGCTGGCACAAACAGGACAACACAAGAGTGCTTTCACTTAAAGCTAAACTTTACTTAGTCTCAAGCACTTGTACACATCTGCAACAGGTTAGTAAAACACCCCTAACCCTTGATAATTACCAAAGCTGAGTGTGGCTCTCGAGTGGCACAGCGGCAGCCCGTCTGCTAGTGGGGAACACAAGATGCATCCAGAGGGAGAGTCCAGTCCTGAAGAGGCCCACCACCTCAAACTTTTCCCCCTTATTTATACATTGGTAATAGAACGACATGGCCCTTAAAGAAAACTTGTTAAGCAAGCAGTTCCAATGGGCAAGCAAGAGGCTCCTTCTGATTATCGATTAACCAGGTGTGGGTTTTTCCAGAATTTGCAGACTTGAGGCCCCAATAGACATTCCTGGGGCACATCCTGCTCTTCTAAGATGCATGTATCAGCATCAAACATATGTATAAATCTGCATGTATCAAACACAATTCTTATCAGGAAGGATGCAGGGTCAAGCTGCCCGTTCTGTGGCACGCAAACTCCACCCTCCCATCCTGCCTTGGTTAAGCTAAGCCTGCTGACTTGGCTAATTTATAGCCTGCTGACTTGACTGCTTTTAGCAATAAGCCATAGTGGTTTCAGTTACTTTACTGGTTTGCCAAAGTCTCCCCGTACAGCCTGACCAGTTTGTGGGGGATGAGTGCTCTTCCTTCCCTCATCACTGGATTTGATATCACTTTGTTGAAAGTGTTGTCTCTTCATGATTGTTGCTCAGTTTTGGTGTTTTCTGTTTGCTCAGTTTACCTTACTATAAAACATGAACACCCCCTGGTCTGGGTATGTTAGCTATCTGATCCAATATCTCACGTAGTGCCAGGTGATTTACAGACCCTCCTGTATGAAACTTTGCAGCATCATACTTTGAAAATACAAAACCAGAATCTCCCTTTCTCTCCATCCAATATTTTAATTTATGAATGATAACTCAGAACTCAAAGGGATGTGCCTTCCTCCGTTTGAAATGTACATGTTGCCCTACCAAAAGTTTCCTTCATTTTCACTACTACAGTGGCTCTTTCTCCTTCTAAAACTAGGATTAAGCTCTAGGATAATGTTAATGGCTCACAATCATTGATTCTTTGGACTGTGGGGATTCTCTAGAATGCCCTTGCTATTCCTTGCTATGCCTCCATATTGAGATGCTTTTCCTTCTAGTGACTAGAGCTGGACAGAGTTCCCTCGGTGGCACGTCTACCTTTAGTTCGGTGCCTGAGAAGAGGTCACTCAAAATATGGGCTATCTGCTCCTGCTCCAGAGGCTGAGTACACTGCTTCCACAGCATTGCCAACCTGAGTGATGAGGCATCATGTTCAGGATTTGGACAGTAAAAGATCTAATGTAGGACCAGGATCTAAGCCACTTAGAAATCCTATAATTATTGCTTTTGATGCAATGCATATTTGATCAGAAGCTAAGTGAGAAGTTCTGTTGCATTGAACTGACTTAAAAACCTGCCGCATTTGACCATGCACAATGCGTACAGCAGAATAATGGTCTGCAAACTGTGACCTCTTTTAATGGCAAGTCACAGCAGCAAGAATGGTTATTCCTCATGCTTAAAAGAAAAATCAGAATCATGGGTATTGCCTGCTGAGCACCTCTCTAACCTGGATGGTATACAGGGCAAAAATCTTATTCCCCTGCTCTTGTCCCTCCCCCCGCAAAAATTGACAGTGAAATCATATCATTTTGCTCTCTCGGGCATCCTATTTGGAAATATGTATTTATTGTGACACACAGCAATGTCCAGGCTGTGGGTTACAACTTCAATTCCTTTTGGTTGCTGTTGTGAAAACCTGGGTGTTACCCTGCTAGGATATTGATTGTTTGTTCACTGTGCTGCTGTAGGGCAGTAATCACCAGGTCTTGAGAGACTGAAGTATCCTCTCAGCCTTAGAAGCGGTGTTGCCCACAGGTTAACCTTGAGATACATTAATCATCTGGTTTTCCCATTCTTTGGTTAAGGAGAAGACTTCAGTCTCCAAGACCAGGGCTTTCAGTCTGATACCTCGTGTGAGTAAGAAATTCAAAGCATACAGTCTAAGGCCCTGACAGTCACATAGGCAGGCCCCTTCATTGACTACAGTGAGACTTTGTGCTGGCTGAGGGGTTTGCTTTCAAGAGTCAGGGCCCTAATTAGAAGGAAAACAAAGCATTTGATAGCCGGAGTTTAATAACTGGATATTCAATGTGTTCTGCTGTTTGACTGGTGGAGAGCAGTGCCATTTCAGTTAGTGTCCCAGTCCACAAATTTGCATCTGGATCCAAATCCGCCCTTCCCCAAAGAGCAAGGTGTTTGGATGCAGAAGCTTGTTTTGCACCCATCTCTAGTTTCATTTAGGTCTCTCCATCAGGTTAATTCACAGAATATTTAATTATAATTTGTTTTAAAGGCTTCTAAGAAGACATTGTTTTGTTGATGTTAAGTATGTCAATTTCCAGTGGAGCAAAGTCTTTGATTTCCATACATTTAGGTGGTAAATAGCACTTGTTAGCAGGAGCTGATGTTGGTTTTTTTGGTTTCGGAACCAAATAGAATACAAATTGACATGAGAGAGGAACAATGTTTGTTTTAGTGCCAAGCTAGATATTAGCTTTTGATGGCACCTGTATGGCAGATGTTTGTCCAGGTGATAGGCATGATATATAGTCCCCACCTTCTATGGTCAACAAAGAAGTTTTTTTTGCTGGTGGAGGGGGAAATAAGTACTTTCCAAACTCAAAGGGTGCATTGTTCCAGCCTGACTGGTTAATTGACCAATTTGCCTTTCCTCCCACATCATAAGTTTCCCTCTTTACCATTGCCGTCACGTTTATAAATAAAGGGGAAGGTTGATCCCTATTCTAGCAGTAGGGGCTATACAGGGGTGGAGGGCAAGTGGCTTGCATTTCTCCTATCTCAGGTCTACAGGAGTGAGCTACAGCAGCCCTGACTTGCACTCCCCAATGCCATGGCCCTTATGGGATTTGTGACAGTAGGAAAGTGCTGGGGCACAGGCCCCGCTTCGGCTCAGTCCTGCTTCCAGAATGCCCTCGTGCACTGTGATGGGGTATACCAGACCTTTGAGGCTCCCTGCTGGAGGACTTGTGGCCCTGCCACACCCCACCCCAAAAATGGTCAGTGGAAAGGGTCCTCTAAACTGCCTGTGTGGGACACAGCCAATCAACGCCCAGCAGCCTAGTATAAGAAGAGCTGCAGGGTCTGAGGGAGTTCAGTTCCTTGCTGGAGCTGTAGGAGAATGGATGGTGTATGGTTGGTTGATGGAGCTGCAGAACCCCAGACATGGCAGTGCTGCCAGAAGCTGGGGAGAGCGAGCAGGAGCCCTGAGCTGGTTGCTGGGATCCATTAGGACAAGGCCCTAAGGTAAGAGTGAAGATGGCACTGGGCTATGGGGAAGTGGCCCAGGGAATCAGAAAAGTTGTGTGACATAGTTAAAGGGACACAGCAGACAGCTGCTATCTACAGGGTGCCTGGGCAGAAAGTCACTTGGTGGCAGAGGTCAATCTGCCTAGTTAACACAGTACTAAAGCAGCAGTTTGTGTCCTTTGCTGCATGAGAATGTCTTCCTAAGGCGATGAGCCCCTGGAGTGGAAGAGGCTGGTTGAGGAGAGCAAATCAGAAGTAGGACGGATAAACAAAGGAGTTTCAAGACTATCCATATTCTTTTCCTGGGTGAATGGTCTGGAGTAAAGGGGTATAGAGGAAAGGAGGAGGTCAAGAAATTCTTGCATGTAAAAAATCCTGGCTAGCAACATCCCTCCTTGGAAAAGTAATACACCATGCTGTGTACTTTATAAGTCTCTGGAGAAAACCTGCTCCCCATTGGTATTCTGGCACCCAGTTTGCTTGCTTATACTTTGTATACTGCTGTGTAATGCACAGATATGACATCTAAGCTAACTTGTGTTAGTCTTCAAGCATCTTACAGACAAAGGCTATCTAATCTACAGCTTTATCCTGAAGTTTAAATGATGCCAGTATTACAATGTTTTATTTTCTTATAGTACATAATTAAGCAAAAGCATATGCAATACCAGCTCCTATTCTCATTCTGTAGGGTACCAAAGAACAGACTGTAAAATGTTTAGGAATATTTTTTCCCTGGAAGAGCATTTTTTTTATTGAATTCTAGACTATGTAGGGTTTACACATTATATTAATCCAGTTAAACAAGGGACAACCCCATAAAAAATAAATTCATATGATTATGTAGGGAAGAATTGCAAAATTTCTTTACTACCAGCATACATGATCATTAGATCTTTATTCATTTGAGACATGCATCTTTTTAGGGACTAGGTTCACCATTGGTCTTCAGTCTGTGTAATTCTTCTGTTTTGAAAAGGTTGATCTGTTTTGTGCAGATTGACAGGTGTACTTTTGTATTTACCAATTGTACAGAATGAACAAATAGCTTTTCAGCTCTATACTGTAACACAGGCAACTCTTAGAGGTGTTCAAAAGGTTCCGATGTTGTAATATAGAATGACCCTAAATTCAAATCCTTGATCTAGATCTTTCTAAACCTTGGAAATGTTTATATCTGCATCTGAACTTCTGCTCTTTTGGGCTATACCTATGATTACTGTAAAACAAAACTCCCCATTTAACTGTAATGTTTATAGCATGAGAATTTCCTACCTTTCAAAACTATCTGTGTAGAGAAAGGGGGTTATATTTAAATAATTAAAGTTCAGAGGCAGTGATTGCTTTGCTTGCCAAGGAGCAGTGTGCAAGACTGGGACAATAGCAGTAACATCTTTATGCTGGTGACTCTTTATCCCAAATGCAAGTGTGACAATCATGCAAATCAGACTGGTTGCAAAAAGAGAGCTTAACCAAGAGTTCTTATAGACCTTTGTGCCAGACTTTGTAAAATATTTGTTTTAGTCTGGGGTTTTTTATAAATAGATTTGGTAAAATCCTGGCACTACAGAAATCAATAACCATAGTTTATAATGGTTTGTATATTATGGTGCTCATAAATCTCAGGAATGTAAGTGTTGTCAGGAGTGACAAGCTGCTATTCCGCAGAAGCGATAGGTTATCTTTCTTGCTTCTCATGTATATTTCTTTGTTAATGAATTGTTGGGGAGCTAAAATTGTATGTTAGTTATGTAAATCTGTTCAGGCTTCTTCTACAATAAAACTGGTCATGACTTGACTTGCATGTTTAACAATTTGGGACCACTGATCTCGACCATACATCAGTGTGATAAAATTACGGGCTTTTGTGAGAATAAAATTTCAAGTTAGACTAGATGTTCACAGCAGTCCCTTCTGGCCTTGGAGTCTGTGAATCTATGAACACCTTAAACCACAGTGTAACAGTTTTCTAAAAATGGAAATCTGATTGCTATAGAAAATACTATGGGCATTTATAGTAGCTATTGTATATTGCAAAGTAAATGTTTTTGAATTAAATATTTTATGTTATGAAAAAAGTCCTTTATACAGCCATATCTTTCTTAGGATGAAATCAAACTTCCTTGTAGCCTATATTTAATCAGGTTGAAATCACTCACTCTCACGCAGCAAGTATTTAAGTCAGGAAACCTTTCGAGATCAAATGCTTCTCAAGTAAACCTAGTATCCTTTCAAACCTTTTGCTCAGATTCTACAATAAAGAAGGCCATACAAGTACCTAGATAGATAACATTCCCAAAGGTTTACATTTCAGGCCCCAGCCTTTTCTTTTATTGATTTAATAAAGCTTTTAAATAAAAATGATTTTTCTGGACCTCTGTCCCTTTCCAAATCGCCATCTCGCATGAAAAAACCACAGTCACCTTCTGCAGTCTAACTTTAGTAAGATCTTGATTTCAGTGGGCCTCTGCAGGAGTAAGTGTGCACATGTGCAGATGCCTTTCCATCTTAGAGAGTCCAAACGAGGGACACGACCCTCAGTTATATAATTAATGCCAGTGAAGGGATCTGCCCGAATCTAGCTAGTTCTAGGATATTCCTTCCTAACAGTATTGCAGGTTTGAGTGACCTAGTCTTGCTCCATAAGCAATGACAAGCAGAACTACAGCTCTCCTGCACATTCCCTCCCCAGCTCTGCCTTAACAAATCTAGCAAATAAACACTTTCCCCAAAACTATACAAATCATTGACCCTGATTCAATTTGAATCTTAGTTATAGTTCCCTTCAGGAACTTTAGAGCCATTCATTCATCATTTGGAATAAGGAAGTGGGTCCAATTATTTCATTCCCTTTCAACAACACCTTCACACCCATTACAGGGCCTAGGATTTTTGTAGGTTTCCTGAGACCTGAATTACTACCTCTTTGGGGCTTCTACCCTAATCAGTTTGGGAAGTGATTTATATTTCCAGTATTTGAGATAATAAGTATTAAATTATTATTACAGTGCTTTACAAAGGAATTAGGTCCCTTCAGAAAGATCAAAAGTTGTAAAAAGAAAAAAAATCAAAAATAAAATACCCTAGGCTGTATAAATAAGGGAATATGAGCGGACAATAGACAAAGGGAAAGCAGGTCTCAGTAAACACACACAGCATTTGATGCAACAATACAGAACTATGATCTTTCTCCAGGGACTTTTTTCCCCTTGTAAAATGGTTTAATAATAAACTGATGCTTACTTGGAATCACATTCTTATAATGCCAGTTGTCAATCCCTTTCTGAGAAAAGGTAGTTTTGTATTTAAAAAAAAAAAATTTGCTGCTTTTGATGTAAAAATGACAATTTTTAAAGAAAGCAAAATGTTGGGGTTGCAGAATTGTGCCATATGAAACATTTTCAGCAGAGCTAGTTTAAAATTTTCATGCACTTTTTAAAATGAAAAATAGCCTTTTATAAACTAAAAGGCTTGTGGATTATTAACTGGGTGTGAGGTCTGAAACGTTCTGGTTTTCCAACAACAAAAAAAGACTAAAAAAATAAAGTTTTCAGATTTTGTTGAAAAACGGAAAATTTTGGTGAAAATTTAGGGAGAAAAACCAATATTTTTCATTTTTCAAAAAATTCATAGAAAATACTTAACACTTTCCAACTAGACAGAGGTTTAACACAAACGATATAAAAATTAAACATGGACACAGATATTGCTCTGTGATATTTTACATTTCAAACTAGTGCTACCTTGGAAGGTAACAGATCATCACGACACTCTGAAGCCAATTCTAATACTGAAACCCTGCTGTCTAAGATACAAAGCTTGGGAGCTACATTTTCAACTTTATCATTAATAGATGTAATTACCTCCTGCTGAGAATCTAAATGTTTATTCATGACATCATTACTCTTAGTAGTTAAGTTTATAACTTCCTGTAGAATAGGATTCCTTCCTTCCTAAGTGTTAAAAACAAGGCCTAAATATTACAGTTCAGTAGGTATAAATCATTATCTGCACTGCATGTGTGAATGTATGTTAAGCCTTAATCTTATAAAGTGAATCAAAGTAATTTTTAAGTTCCATCTTGGCTACTAGGGGTAGGGGATGAGAGGCAAGAGAGGAGATCTAACCCAAGAGATCAGAAACACTGCTAGTGGATGGCAACAGAGACTATTGGCATCCACTGACCAACCCCTCTTCTCCCATGCAGGGAGGATAGAGAGGCACAGTACCTACAAAGTGTCTCCATAGCCAAAGAAGCTGAAATTCTGTTCTTGCTGAGGTACCATACAGACAGGCTATTATTCATGCTGTGTGCAGGGAGCAGAATTTGGACTCTGATGAACAATTCAGATTTCTACTGCTTTGCCTTTTCAGTTTAGAAAACAGTACAGCTACAACAATCTAACCCAAGAGAGTCTGTTTTTCTTCTTGCTGCATCTACTCTTTGTTACATGAACAGAGAGAATAGGGTATTGACCTATGATGGTGGAGGAGGGGAGGAACAGTTTTATTGTAGGTTAATTTTGACTGAGTTGGTTATATTTTTAATTGCTTTTGCTTTTAAGGGGAGGCTGCGCTCATGCTGTGAGATAATAGTGCATCCTGGAAAACACGCTAATTACTTTTTATCATGCCAATATCATTATATAAATTGAGTATTAATACAGTACTTTGCTTTCTTTTATTTGGTACAGTCTGCTTACAATATCTCACCTAAAGAATCTAATTTTTCATTCTATTAAAAAAAACAACCCAACCCTACTGGTTGCTAAGTAACTGTAGAAGTATTGCTACGGATATGGAATAGGCATATGTGCTTATCATGTTTTTGTTTAATTTTTTAAAATTAAAATAAATTTTGAAAATAATTATGGCCTGAAACAAGATACTTTGTTACCCCCAGTGTCTCTACCCATCCACCCTTCAGCAAATATTATGCAAACTCTAGATCTTTTTACAACTATAATTATAGAACAAGATAGGGGAACATCAACCATCATTTAACATAGGACAACCTCCCTCCAGAAAACGGCAGACCTGCAAAGTATGATGCATGTGGCAGCCCTGTCATACCTGTCTCCTTCTCAGATGGAGAGAGACTTCTCCCACAGAATACCATTTATACTAGGGAACATATACAGGGCTGGGAGAATGGTTGCAGTTTGTCCTCTTCTACTGATTGCTGTTAATATTTCTGTGTAGTTCACAACACTATTGTTGACCAAAATCTCATATCCCTACCCCAGGAGGCAGGCAAGTATCACAGGACTCCCCCTGTTTGTACAAATAAGGTAACTGACAGGCTTCCTCAATGTCTCTTTTGGGAGAGCTGGAACTATAGCCCAGGTCTTTAATAGGACAATCCAGAGTCTCATTGACTCAGTCATACTGCCTTTCAGAATGAATGAGTCAAGTTTATGCACATGCTTGGCTATCCTGTCTGTAACCCGTGCTGTAAACACTAGCCCACACCCCCCTCATCAGAGCCAGGGTATCATATCACTTAACATTAAACTGTTGTCACGCAAATAGGTGTGTAGTTTATTGGCAAAGTGGATGTGGCGTGTCCTTTTAGGAGCTGGTTCACATGGTCCACTTTTCAACCCTATTAATGACTGATCATGTGACTAAAGAAGGACTTTACAGAATGCGTACTGGGTGTAGAATTAAGGTTGAACTGATAACCATAATTCTAGTATTTTGTAACTTGAGTGCATGAACTTTGCATCCCCTCTTCAGTTAGTGCAAGAGCAATGGAATAATTGTAATTGTTGACATTATTGTACATTATAATTCTTGTACATTGTATGTAGAAGTGAATTTGGGTATTGTGTTAATATTTGTGTTGTGGTGATGGTGGGGATTTTGTTTGTTTTATTTAATGGGAGATGTCCCTTTAAGTACAGGATGTGGCATTTGATTGTAGAGAATGTTTGCTGGAGATTGAGAGCAGTGCACGGAAGGTTTAGCTTATTGAGGGAATGTTGACTCTGAATTCCAAAAAGGTGAAAACTTGACTTACTAAATGGATTTTTCAGAAACATAAGCCTCATTGTTGAAAGTGTAAAATTAATACACTTAATTAAGGGACTAGGCTCCACAAAGCATTGCTAATTAGCTACAGAGCATTTTGTACATGTCACTGCTTTAAATTCACCCCAGCTCCGTACAGGTTTAAAATTGTTCCCATTGTGAAAAATCTGCTCAACAGGAAACTATCATTCCCACAAAACCCCTTCTTGCTGAGCTACAACCCTCTAGGTTTGATGCGCAAGCATCTCTCAGGATTTAAAGGTTTAAAAAATCATGACTCAAACGCTGTCCCGCAAATCATTAGATTTGGGGGTGGTTTTTTTTAAGTTTATACTGTATTTTTTGGCGTTGTCAGGAGCCTGCAGGCAACCTACTGAGTGCAGCTGGCCTCCAGTAGGACTAAAGTGGAGCTGACCTGAGCTGCAAGGCTCTTTCTGCTCCTTTCTCCTGGCTTCCTTCCTGTCAGAATGGTGTCTTTTCCTGATGGGAGAGCTCTGTCTGCTTCTGGCAGCAGCTCTGATTGGCTGGTTTATCCCAAGGTGGCAAGTGGGGCAGGCAGCTAAGCAGAGGGGGTGTTCCCCAGGCAGGGCTGAAATTGGCTAGAAAACTGGAGTTTCTCCTATCACCACCAGGCAGGATCCAACCCTTGTCAAAATCCCATCACTCATGAAAAATGGTGATCAGGTGGCAACGGTGGAGTCCTGGTAAATAGGGAAGGTGGGGGAAGCTCTTTGAAAGGTTACCCTGAACCAGCTGATAACCTTTTGCTGGGGAAAATCAGCAGCAGCCTCATGGTGATCTGGGACTAGAGTTGGGAAGCTGACTCCTGGGAAGTCTATTAAGGAGCTGTATGGCTAGCAGGAAGAACAGCAGGAGTGGGAGAGTCACATTTGGAGGAGGCAGTGACAAGCTGACACTGCAAGCAGATTGAGGTCTATGCAGAACCTGTGGGAAAGCAGAAACTGGGCATGGTCCCTGCAGCCAAAAGGCTGAGCACCGAGGAGAACTCTCATGGACACAGAGCCAGAGGCTGGCTCAGGCTTTCAAAGGGACAGGGCCTGAAGACAGCTGCTGCAGATAAAATGCTCTAGACAATGGGGATTGACCTGGGAAGCAGTCAGTGTGTTATGCCTGGGGTTGGACCTAAGAAGAGATCTACTGTCCTTGTAAAGAACCACCATATACAGCCAGGAACTGTGAGGGGCCATTCGGCCAACTGAAGCAGCCCCCATTTGGGAGCTGTGCAGGATGTTCTGCCACAGCAGCAGGTAGATGGTGCAGAGAGACTCCACTGAGACACACCCTGGGCCGATCCTAGCCAGGAAACTTGCAAGCTAATGACTTGCTTTTAATAGAAATTCTCTCCCTTTATGGAAAGTCCTAGCATCTGACAATAGAATGATTGGACAGATGAGCCCTGCATCCCTATATAATATCCTGGATATCATGGTAAGTTTACAGGCGATTGTGACAGGAACTGTGACCTTATAGATCATTGTTGCATCTGGTCTTATACAGAGGAGGCCAAGTGGGTGTCTATGGAAAGGTTGTAGTTTGCTGGTTATAATTATACTGTCTGTAGGTGTGTATCATTTTTGTAGTCGAAGTTATGATTATTGGCTATGTACTTGTTTGATTTTAAGTAGCCTCAGGGAAACATTTGGTCAGCTTCTTGAGAAAAGACTATTCTCAGTAAGTGCCAAATCAAGAAACACTTAAGCTGACAGTGGACTTTGAGAGATGGCAATCCACATCTGAGTTTCCTGGGAATGTTCAAACTAACATGTAAGCAATGACATCAGTCTGTAAAGAACTGAGTCATGCAAGGACATGTGACTCCAAAACTCCATCTTGTAGCTGTAATGCTGCATAGGAAAACACAAGGGGTTTCCACCCACAAGAGAGACTATATAAGGCCCTGGGAAACCCCTCCATTTTATCTTCAACTGGCACAAAAGATAGCTTCTCCACCCCAAAGAGATGCCTGAAAGAAACTGGAAGGACAGTAACTACAGGAGTGAGAGTGATTGCTAGACCCAGACTAGGAGGAAGTCTAGTCTGTAAAAGAAGCTTATTGGAACATCTCGGAGGGTGATATTTACCTGCATTTAGTTTCTTACTGTATTAGGCTTAGAATAAAGTAAATTACCAAGCAAAATAAAACAAAATATGCAAGTCTATCTGTTATTACTTGGAACCACTTAAATCCTACTTCTTATATTTAATAAAATCACTTTACTTATTAATTAACCCAGAGCAAGTACTAATTCCTGGGGGACAAACAGCTGTGCATGTCTCTATCCGCGTTATAAAGGGCAAACAATTTAAGAGTTTACCTGCATAAGCTTTATATAGAGTGTAGCAAAGCGAAGACTCACCGGCACGGCACCTCCTGCTGGTCATCTCAGGAATTAGCTCTTTCTAGCCTTTGGAGCATCCTCTGCAGGCTGGTGTCTCATCTGCCACTGGCATCCGTGTCCCTGCCAGACCCCAGTGACCTTTACCCTGGGATTCTGCCCCAGAAGTACCCCCACACTCTGGGTCTCCCCTCCCAGGGGAACCTCCAACCCTCTAAACCCACCTTGCCTCAGTGGCTACTGCCAGTCATCAGCTAGGCCCCACTCACTGGAGAAGACTGCAGTGTAATGGCCACTCATCATTGGCAAGGGGTTAGGACCAGCTGCCTCTGCCTATTCCCAACCTGCCCCTCTGCAGCCTCAGTACCTTTCTGGGCCTTTACCAAGGTCTGCAGCCTGGGAGTTTACCAGGCTGGAGTTCCCCAGCTCCCTTTACCCTTCCCCAGCACTGCTCCGCTTCAGGTATCTTCTTCTCAGGTAGCTAGACCTTCCCACTCCAGGGCTAGAGTGAATCTCCCCTAGCTTCTGGCCCACAGCCCTCTTATAAGGGCCAGCTGTGGCTTGATTGAGGCATGACCCAAGCAGTGGCTGCTTCCCCCAATCAGCGTAGCTGTTCCCAGCCACAGCCCTCTCCAGGGCTGCTTTAACCCCTTCAGGGCCAGAGCAGGGTGACCACCCTGCTACGCAGAGTAAAACCGATTTATTTGGGGGTTGGATCCCACTGGGAACTAGGTATCTGGGTGTTGGAGACAGGAGCACTTAAGCTGTTTTCAGTTAAGCCTGCAGCTTTTGGGGGATGTGATTCAGGCCTGAGTCTGTGTTTGTAGCAGGCTAGCGTGTCTGGCACAACCAGGCAAGGTACTGAAGTCCCAAGCTGCCAGGGAAAATGGGCTCAGAGGTAGTCCCAGCACATAAGGTGGCAGTCCCAAGGGGGTTTCTGTGACCCAACCCATCACAGGGATAGTAAGACTTAATAAGCTAACTACATGTGGCTGTGGCCATCTTAACACCTGTGTGGTTTTGGATTTTGCCACTGATAGATATTATTAACTCAATTTTATAAATAGAGAAACATTAATTATTTCAAAAAAGCATTACATAAGCCCTGTGGCTTGAAGGTTTAGAGGGTAAGGAGCTCTCTGCTCCCATCTGTTGGTGAAGAGGGGGAAGAATGGTCATAGAACACCTTCAACTGTATAATCTTTCTGCCCAGTGACACTTTGGGAACCACCATAACAGTACACAAACTCAGAATTGAGTGGATAGCGTGGAACTGAACTGAGAGAGAAAAGAGGAGAAAAGAGTTCCTATTTTGTGGCAAGGACTCTACTCCAGGATATGACTTGTTCCCTTCCACTGAAGATCCTCTCTGTTGGGAGGGCTCTTCAATGGGAGATGATGCAGAGCTGGTTGGTCAATGGTGCAATGCAGAGAGGGCTCTTTGCTGAAGCTACAGAGGACAGCAAAAGAGCTGTGCAAACTCTGGTGAGGCCTGTCCAATCCAACCTCTAAATGAAGCTGAAATCACTGGAGCTGAATTAGAGGTGGAGCCTCAGGACAGCACTTCCCCGGGACTGGAAAAGGTTTACCGAGTGTACTCTTGGACTCTGGGATTAGGCTACCCACTGACAAGCTCTGATGTAGTGGATTCTGAAGTGTGGTTTGGGGCCATTTGCCTATTGAACATTCACATCAGCGGGTGCAGAATAAGTTAAAGGACTACTGCCAAAGTTACCACGGGGAAGTGTTTTATTTAACATTCATACAGATATATTGGTGCTGTGTTTCCCCAAGCTTGAGGCAGTGTTCCCTTTTACCCTAATAGAGGTTTCATTGTTTCATACACAGACTTAGTTCTTAGGAGTAGAAAAGTATTGCCTATTAAGGGCACCAGGGAAGGTATTTAGTGATCCCAGAAATTCTGGGTGGGAGCATAAGCTGATGGTGTTGTTAGTTTTAAAAGCAATCTTTAGATATATTGAATCTGGCCCTTTTTTTTTTTTGCTGCAGCTAGCCACCTGGCAGAAGGGTAACTGTTATATAATCTGATGCTTTTATTCCTTTCTAGTGCATGCCTCATGCATGTGTTTGCATTCTGCTGAGAACTGAATGCAAAGAATGAATTATTCTTCAGAAGAATTGTGGCTCTCTCTGACCACAGTCTCTGCTTTTTTTCTTACATGAAAGAAATCATTTATCTTTGTTTAACGAATAGGTATAGTGGAGAAATATTTGATACTGCAGCTATGCAGGGATTTGTTTAGGAAATTCCTAGAGGGAGAAGGCACACAAAGATCTTGAAGCTGCAGTCCAAGATAAATAGGGCTTTATAATTCATTTGGCAAATGCAAATCACAGAAATGTATAGGAGGGAAAAATAAATTCCCTGGCCTGGAAATTATTGAATGTTTAAAAGAAAGGAAGCAGGGTTGGCATTGAGAGTCTCATGCTAATTGAGCATTCTCTTCAGGTGCTCGCTGCTTGGTTGTTTTTCTACAATTAAACTTCTTTGCTGAAATGCCAGTATGCCATCTGACCACAAAGGGTGGTGATACATCTTGGCAGAGAAGCAGCCCAGTTGCAGTCAGTTAACACATAGAGCCCAGTATAAGCAGCTAGGCTCTGAGATGGCCCATCTGTTTGAGCAAGCAGTGAGCGATGGTGGTGGTCTCCCGGAATACCCCTGCACACATCAGGAATCCATCCCTAAGAGCCAGTAAGCAATTGAAGATGGCGGGAGCTCATTTCCAAGGCTGTAGGGGGCAATAGAGAGGCAGCCATCAGAGTAAGCATATAGTTTGAAGGCCCTGAAGAAAGGGAAACAGTTGGGAAAAATGGGAAACAGGTGAGTGGAAAATGTGAGTTCTGAGAAGAATAAAGAGATGGGGAAGTTGAATGGAGGGACATAGTGTGTGTGTGTGGGCGGGAGTCAAAAGGAAAGAGTAGATACTTAAAAACAGGGATGAAGAGAGAATGGGGATTGACACAGAGGGGAGGAAAAAAGGCAGGTTGGGAGGGAATAGTCAGAGAGAAGAAAAGATGTGGCAGCAGAGAGGTGGAAATAAATGTGGGGAGAGGAAATGGAGAAAGATTTGGCAGAAGAGGATGAATAATAAAAGGGAGCGAGGAATAAAACTGAGAATCAAAATGTGAAAAGGAGCAAAGACAACACTTAACTTTCAGCTCAGTATATGTTATATTTCTGTGTACGCTTTTATTTTTTTTCTTATAATGTTACATCATCAGCACAACATCAAAATGTCCTCACATTCCATCACCGCACAGTGATGTGAAAATAATGATGGTGTGTTGCAAAGCTAGGATGCAATTCGAGGGCCCCCAAAATTATCTTTCTAGTTTGCAGGAGAAACTTTCTCTGCTATCTCTGATTTCCACCTTTGCCTAAAAATAAGTCAGTGGGCATCTGAGAAAAGTATGAATTTCCAAACACCCTTTTAAAAATAAATAAATGCTACTCTGCTACCTGTTCCAGTATCTCACTGTTGCTGTTCACAATTTGTTTAGAGCAACAAGGTGGCTGAGGTAATATCTTATATTGGACCAACTTCTGCTGGTGAGAGAGACAAGCTTTCAAGCCACACAGAGCTCTTCTTTGGGTCTGGAAAAAAGGTTCTCTCAGCATCACAGCAAAATACAAGGTGGAACATATTCTAACGGATCATTCAAGGTAGTATGGTCCATTAACACCTCTGCAGTCATGGGACAAAAAGAGAGTTAGTGGGTTAGAGATTGTTGTAATAAGCCATAAATCCAGTGTGTCTGTTCAATCTATGATTTTCAGTGTCTAACAGTAACAAATGTAAGCTCCCAAACTCGTCTTTTGTAAGTGTTGTGCAGGTCTTCTTTGAGGATGAGGACTGATAGGTCAGATATAGAATGATCGCTTTGTGAAGTGTTCACCCACTGATGAATGTAGGATCACAGTATGTGCTAACTATGTATTCTAAACAATCTGTTCCATCTTGCATTTACCTGTGATGCCGGGAGTACCTTTCCTAGACCTGAAGAAGAGCTCTGTGCACCTTGAAAGCTTGTCTCTCCCTCACCAACAGAAGTTGGTCCAATAAAAGATATTACCTCTCCTTCTCAGTTTAATTTCAACAACTACGGCAATTAGGAAAGTAAGATTTTAATAGAGATTTTGATTAGTTTAAATGATTGCACCTAATTATTCCTCCTTCTATTATCCATCACAAGGATACAGAATATGTCCTTTAAAAGAATAAAATCATGTGAAAAATTATCTAAAGGCAGGATTACATTGAAGCACGCTGTCAATAAAACACTACTTGCCAGCTGTCAAATTCCTTGATATACTGTATAGCCTGTGATACTTCTGTCATGGATTTATTGATTGGACACTGTGGTCAGGGCAGAACTGGTGATCCTGCCCTGACTGCAGTTACAGCTGTCTGCAGACATGCTGAGTATGTACAGGCCAGCTTTCAGCAGAATCAATGTGCCTCTGCTTGTTTTCAAAACGTTAATCATTGTGGAAGAGCAAGGAGAATAATTGACGTCCCATAGGCATTCCAAATACTTGAGATGCTCTGTGATCTGAAGGCTGTCAAGCTTTAGAAGTCAGAAGAGAAGTGGAAAATGTTTGAATGGGTGGAGGGGGGGTGGGGGAATAGATTAAAAGGCTACTTTCAATGCAAAGCACCTTTTTCAAACTGCTGACCAGCAATTTGTGGGTTTGACAACAGTGTTGGGTGAAATTTTATTAAAGCTAATGTTAAAAAAAAATTATATAATATATAGGTTAAGAAAAGAGTGTCTGTACATCTGGGTATAGTGCTTAGATTATCCACAAATACAAAGTTTGTTTTAAAAGTCATAAGATACATATAGTACATAATCAGCAATAACCCAAATTTAGATGAATAAATTTAACAATACAGTTTAGATATTAGCATCCAAGTATTCAGATATATCACTCATAAAAAGTTGTATGGAGAGTTGGTCGTGGAAAGCAAAATATATCAATGAGTAAAGATTGTCCCTCAGTAATTGAGAATTTAGTGTAGGTTGTCCCTTTAGAAAATACAATCCATCAGGAAAGTATTTGTTACTTTCCCGATTGCGCTTCTCATCAGCTCTCCAGCTCATCCCTCCTGGTAATGCCAATGTCCGGTGATGTGTTCTATGTAGATGTCCCTTGACCACCTGATGGCATCTGACACCATGAGTTGCTGTATCAGCCAAGTGTAGCGCTGACCAATTCTGCATTCTCTCAACACTCGCTCATTACTGGGGTCCCATGCGCCCAAGGCTCCGACGATCAGCGCGTGTCTGAACTTGGCAACCCTTAGCTCTCAAGGTTTCAGCCAGAGGAGCATATTTCTCCACCTTTCAAGCTCAGGGGTCGTGGAAGGCCGGGGTCCTGGCCCTCATGTGTTTTGGATGATCCTGGAGGAAATATGTTACATAAGAACGTGCATATATACACACATTTGTAAGACATGCAACACGTTTCATACTTAGTAAAGGGAAACTGTACCTGTTCACATTCAACCAGCACTGTGAAAACTCAAAAGATAAGAAACATGAGTCCTCAGCATGAATAAATTCCAAAGTATATATGGACTTAGGTCATGTCAAAATTATGTCAACTTAACTTTTGTCGGCATACAGCCACCATAGTTATTAAATTGCTTGTGTGCCCACTTGGCTCCTTGTGTCGGTGGTGCGGGTCCTCACCAAGAGCACTTATATTGATTGTATTGTCAGTCTGGGGCACTGTGGCACGGCTCCTGAAAGCCAGTAATGGTCCATCTAAGCAACACAGTGTCTATACTGTTGGGGACACTGGGCATGGCCACTAGGTAACTCGAGGGGATGGAAGACCACGAGTTTTGATGAAGCCCCCTCGCACTAGGCCCAAGTGTCCTTGGCCCCCCTGCCCGGAGGCACTGGAAGCAGTCATGCTGGGGATTTTGCAACAATATGTTGCAAAGTCAGACTGCCTGAAACTAACAAGGCCAAACAGGGCAGATATGGGAGAACAATGCTGAACAAAGCAGCTTTATATCCATAGTTTTAATAGATAGTACAGAGCACAAGGGAAGTAGCTGGTAACTGGATTGGCTGGCTATATGGATACTTAGGGCAGCTTGCTATTGGATAAGTATGCTGAAGAAAGGATGTATAAAAGCCTGTGTAACTTCCTGCTCTGCGTGCAGGATTTGAGATTCTATTCTCCCTGTACCTTCTTTGAAGCTTCAAATAAACTCTTCCGCTTCAACACCCCGTTGTGATTATTGGGTGCCGCATACCGGGCAACGAACCCCTGCTGCTGCTTGCCTCTGGCACTGGGTGCCGGCAACAATACTGACACTGAATCGACCTAATTACATCGACCACGAGGCTACGCCGCTTGGGGAGGTGGTGCTATTAAGTCAGCATAGAGAAGCACTTACATTGGTGGGAGCCAAATTTAAGTGAAGACACTTCCAAAGCTAGTTTTGACGCAAGGCAGCTTACATCGACCTAACTGTGTAGTGTAGAACAGGCCAGAATCTTTTGACTGTTATTAGGGATGAGAGAAAGGGATACCATTTTCTTCAAACAGCTTACGACTACTGTGTATGAGACTGTAAAGCAGAGCCTGAAGATCTGAGAAGTGATTGTAGAATTTCATAGCATCTGAAATGTACGTCTTGGGAGGTGAAAAGGCATGTCACACCTCTTTAAAGCAGGCTAGCAGCGATATGTCATGGTTTGGTCATGACAGAAACAAAGGGTAGAAAAGGAAGTGCATGGCATGCATTTCATTCAGAGTCATGCTTGCCACAAAATGCTGCATCCCCATTGAAGCCAGGGCGCTCTGGAACCACAGAGGAATTTACATTTATAAACTAGCTAAAGAAGAGCTCCTCTATAGTTTCCACAAATGCAACATTGCGTATTACAAGAGAGAAAGCATAATGATAAACTCTGATTAAAATTCCAACAACACTGATTCCCTGCTGAACATAAATTATAATATACATGTAAAATTTCATTCAAATCAGACTTAATTTACCAGGTATTTTGCTTCTTCAAAGAAAAAAAGCCAAAATATAAGCTACCACTTTCCTACATTTTAGCCATGAATGTCTCTAAGTATATCTACTAAAATATTTTAGATGTGATGTTTGGGTGATTAAGCCTCTGTAAATACACAAAAAGCATAAGGACTTAAAGCTTGTTATTGCCAAGGCAACATGCAGAATCTTCATCAAGTTC
Organism: Caretta caretta; assembly: GCF_965140235.1. Classification (NCBI taxonomy): domain Eukaryota; kingdom Metazoa; phylum Chordata; order Testudines; family Cheloniidae; genus Caretta; species Caretta caretta. The sequence continues at coordinate 45,896,362 of NC_134216.1, read as the reverse complement.
ACAGTGTAGTGGCAGGGCTTTTCTTTCTAGGATGGCTTGAGTGAGTCTCCTGGCTGTTTCTATTAAACAAAAATGTCAGGGCTGACTCTTAGTACTTGTTTGCAGCATCCAACAGTGTGCCTCTGTGACATATAAAATATAAGGTTCTGCCCTTAAGAGCTTACGTTTTAGTTTCTAACATGATGCAACACACAGACAATAAAAGCTACAAATGGCCTGACAGCCTACTGAGAGACTGCTTCACTCCCCATGATACACTGTCCCAGTGTGACTGGCCGAGGTGTCAGAGCCCCTTTGATATAATAGAGATGGGAGGGTGGCAAGGCATTATCCCCAGGGGGATCCAGGGCCTCTGGAATGCCCTTTGGCTCCTGGTTTGAAATAGCCTGCATTTTAAAATATTTTTAGGCATTCAACAGGGCCCATTTTTTTTACCTTGCCTTGTACAGAGTGGTGGGACTGAAGTGTACGGTGATGTGTGGGGCTATTACTGTTTGATTTTGAGCTGCTGCTTGGTAGAGGGGTTGAACTGACTACATTACTGTTTTTGTGATGTTAAATAACTGGCACAGTGCTCAGGCTCTGTAGCTGAGCAGGCTTTATTCTAAATAAAAATAAAATAAAAAACATAGGGGCAGACAGTATGAGTGAACCCAAGTTGTCATTATTTGAGCATGCTTTTGATTGGTAGTAGCACGGGGCCAATTTACATATATGTTGAATTTAAAAATATCCAAAAATTAACTCATCTGTATCTGGCATAGTAATATGTGGAAAAAAATCTTCTTCCTAAATGACAAGGATCTTTGTACTGCTGCTATCAAAGCCTATGTCTGCTCTGCTTCCAGACACTGACAGTGGAGGAAATCCAAACCTCAGGGTGGCATTGTGTGTTCACCAGGACCTAACTCAAAATTGTATTTCTGCAATGGCTTTTCCCATGTACTAATTTCACAGTAGAGAATGCATGTCAGTCCGCTTGTCACCCTTTTCCAGCCCATTTTCTGACTAAGTGATAGTCTGTTATTTCAGATAATTTAAAAATAGTATGTCATTACCATCAAGCACCAAATGAAATGATTTAATTTTAGCCCATCCCTCCTTATACTTGCTCTGTGATCATTTCTAACCTTTCATCAGCATAATTGGCAAATAATTAACAATGATAAAGTGATTACTACCTGAGACATTTGAAAATTATTATTAAAGTACATAACACATTTGACTGAAGTGGTGACCTATATATCCTGCATTTATGAATGTCTTTCAAAATAAAAATTGTGTATTCAAAAGCATTTGCACCTATTTCCAGTACACCATTTCTTTCAGTTATAGCCACCCGCTTGTATGTGAAGATCAAAGACATTCCTTAATTGTTCATGCCAGTCTGTGTACCTATGTATGGGCGAGACCAAGTGCACAGCACTTTTCCAAGTACAAGCTTCTTACCGCAGTTTGCTAAGGGACTCCTCTGAGGGATCTGCTTGTGTGCGCTCCTCTCACTCCACTTCACCTCAAAGATCCTTTTATAGTGTCCTGCATTGCCCCCATGTCCACTATCCCAAGTTACCTATGCCATAAGGGTTAGCAGAGGACACTGATTCAAGGTCACACTTCCTTTGCAAGTACTACAGTATGATGTCAATAAGCAGGCAATACCTACAAGCACCGATTTTCTTCAGAGTAGAAGCAGTGGAGCTGAATGCAATGCATAATAAAATGGCTAGCTGTCTCTTAACCATCCACAAGAGTCCAACCTCCTTTAAGGGCCCAGTCCTATGATGTGCTGAGTACTGACAACTCATTTTGAAGAATTTGGTCCTAAACTTCCATTATTTTCCCACATTTTTCTGGGTTTTTCGTACGACTGGTTGGTTGACTACTTCAAAAAATAAAATAAAAATTCAATTATTCTCCATGTTTTGTTCTGCAAAGTTGTTGGCTATCACTATTGTGACAGTCTGTGTAGCCCTGTGGTTCACCCTTTTATAAGACTAAGTTAAATTTTGTACAAAGCATACTATGTAAGGTATCATTTGAAAAGTCATGATTTGCCAATCATTATCGTCCTGGTAAAATGTGTGGCTACATTGTATGTAAAGATATACGATTCCACTGTATAATATTACTGTAATGGATGGACTAGGCCTGGAGGCCCCTTGCTGGAGGCCTTGTGGCCTCGCCACACTCCATTCCAGAAAAGGGCAGGGGAGAGTGTCCTTCAAGCTCCCTAGAATGGCTGCATGGGATGCAGCCAATCAGGGCCCAGCAGGCTCATATAAAAGGAGCTGCAGGGCCAGAATGAGCTTAGTCTGCTGGCAGGGACCAGGGGAGCAAGAGGTGTTCTTGGCTGGCTGCAGGGGCTGAAAGGCTGGACAGAGCAGTTGATGGCAGGGACCAGGGGAGCAAGGAAGGGGCTCCTGGTTGGCTGCAGGAGCTGCAAGGGCCAAGGCAGGTAGTTACTAGCAGGGACTGAGGGATCAAGGAACGTGCTCCTGGCTGGCTGCTGGGACTCAACAAAGATAAGGGCCCCAGGGAAGTGGCCCAGGGAAACACAGTAGTTAAAGGGATGTGGCTGCTACTTAAAGGGTTCCTGGGTTGGAGCCTGGAGTAGTGGGTGGGCCTGGGTCATCCCCCACAACAGCCAGTAGGAGAGTGGCTGTGCCCTGAGAGAAGGGAGTTTACACAGGCCCAGAGAAGGGACTGTATGTGGAACTATTCCCCTCTTCCCCCAGAAGGGTGCTGAACTGAGACTGACCCATCTGGAATACTAGGGTCAGAGGACTAAAGGGCTGGCAAAGAGCTTCCAGAGAGGAAGCCTTGGGGGTGCTGCTCCATCCCAGAGCAGGAACTTTCTCATGTAAGCGGGTCAACTACAGTATTGAGATAGTCTTGACCAACGGCCTTAGGATTGAGCTTGGGGAGGGCTGTAGGGACATGACCAACTGATGGACCCTGTTGGACTGTTAAAGGACTGAGCCTGGGAAGGGCTGGCATTGAGATAGGCCCAGTTGGATAGTATATCCTGGAAAGGGTTTGTTTTGTTCTGTTTCATACATGGACAAAGTGTCACTGAGCTGGAGGACTGAGTCACCGAAGACCCACCTGATGAGTACAGTGAGTGTGGAGGAAATTGAGAACACTGCAGGTGCACCCACACTCAACCAGGGGCGCTTGTGAGAGGTGGGTGCCATGCCATTACAATTACCAAGACGTATTCTGGAGGCCAGTCAAAAGAAGTTCCTGAGACAAAAGGCTAACCAATACCTCAGCCAGGTGTCAACAAGATCAAATGGACCATCACCTGATTAAGTGGCCACTGTTCCTCAGCAGAGAGGATGTGGGCAAAAGATCTACATTTTGACAAAGAATCATCTTGAAATTCCTTTCTGTCTCCTGAACATCAGCTGGTAGTTGATTCTTGAACAAGAGAAAGGGCTGTAAGAGGAGAGGGCAGACATCCCAAATCATGTGTCCCTTGCTCTCTACCCTTGGCATCAACAACCCCTGAAGAACAAAGGAAGCAGCATTAGACTAAGGGGGAGATCCTGACTGAAGGAGGTTCACCCAGTAAGGCTGCTTGTTAAGCTACGTGTTAGTTGTGTTTTACCTTTTATTTCTTTGTAACCAATTCTGACTCATATGCCTCATTACTTGTAGTCACTGAAAGTCTTTCTGTAGTTAATCAATTTGTTTTGTTTTATCTAAACCAATGTGTTTTTAGTGAAGTATTTGGGAAACTCCATTTGGGATAAGATTTGTGCCTATCATTTTCTATTAATAAATGATGGACTTTATATGTTGTTCAGGAGGATGCTAGGCATAATACAGGAGATCTTGAGTGACTCCAATTAGTTTTCTTGACTCCATCTTGTATTTGGCAAGTACATCATTAGCTGATGGCTGTCTGGTCACGTAGCACTAAAATTTCTGAGAAGAAATTGGCAGGGGAGAGGCAGTTGTTGATCATGAGACTGGGTACATGAAAAAATATGTTGCAAAATGTCAAGCAATGAGGTAATTGTCTCTTATGTACCCAACCTCATGTTCAACAATGTTGAGATGTGGCATGGACTCTGCAGAGCTCTGACAGGAAAATATTAGCAAATGTAAGCAAAATAACTGTCAATGAAGCCTAGCGTATATAAGAGTGTCAGAAATGCACTTGTGAGTCACTCTCCAAGCACACTCTGAAGAACAGCACGAGAGGGAGTCCTGTTCTGTATTTACCTGGAGCAGAAGGAGAAAAGACCAAAACCTGACACCAGAGGGAGATGGGACCTGATCTAATGAACATTTAAGAACTGTCACTGGCAGCTGTCATCGACCCGTGGAGGACTGGCCATCTGAAGCAGGATGCTACCACTTTGCCTTACAGTTTGAAGTGATGCTATGTGGTCTGGGGTGCTCGTTAGCTTGTTATGTGGGATTTGTGTTTGCACCAATAAAGGGTGCTTTGTTTTGGAAAGAACACTGCTCGTATCAATCATTTATCGGAAGGCTGTATCTGTGTCCTCCAGGGAATTCCTTAGCCACCCAGGAGACCCATACCTGAGGAGAATAGATTGAAGTGAACAGGTGGGCTGTTTTGAGGAAAACCTTGGTAAACCCAGGAGGGGGCAATAGGTAGGCTATTCTGGGGGTACCTAAATTCTGTTTTGGGGGTAACAGGCTGTACAAGATGCACACTCTGGGACTGGAGTTTGCTGGTGTTGCCCTGCAGTGTACTTTGCGAGTGGCGGCTATAGCACTCATACAGTATAACTGGGAGTGATTTACATGCTGGAGGCTGTATGAGCAAGCCAGGAGTGGTTGCTCTCACAGCAAAGCAGGTTAAAAGGCACCCCAGGCTGGAGAACTGAGGGGACACAGCTGTCCATCAGTCCAGATTGTACCCTGGGGAATGTCACAACTATATCTTTACTACTTATGGGGTTCAGGCTTTGCCATCAAATTCCCGCTCCTCTTCTTGCTTCTGAGCCTCTTCAGCCCTCTCCTCTGCATCCCCATTTTCCAGGTTGATGACTTCATCACTGCCTGCCTCTCAAACCAGGGCATGCCGCATCTCATGCAAACAATGTGCTGCATAATGTGTATCAGGGATATTCTGTTAACTCTTCGGGGAGTATGAGCCTCCTGATGTGGACACCTGCGTTTATTTTGAGAAGCCAAAATACCCTTTCAACAATTGTTTTGGTGGGTCTGAGGACGCTGTTGTATTTCTGTTGTGCCATTGGTTGAGGGTGTCCTGAGAAAAGGAAATAGAAAAATGATTCACCAGTGTGTGCCCTCCCGTCCCCCATCAAAACAAGCAAGTGGTCCTGCGAGCATCTGTATAGTGTGCATATGGGGGTTGGGCTGCACTACCAACTTATGTCGGTATAACTACATCACTCAGGGATTTTCCATACCCCTGAGTAACGTAGTTATACTGACCTAATCTGCAGTGTAGCCAGCGCTATGTCGAGGGGAGGGCTTCTCCCATCAACATAGCTACGACCTCTTCACTAAGTGCTACAGCAGCGCCGCTGCATCACTTCAGCACTGCAAGTGTAGACAAAACCTTTGATTCTGTCCCTACGTGCCGAAGATGAATCCAGAGTTGAAGGCTCCTGTAACAGTAAGTGCTGAGTCAGGAACTAACTCAGCACTCTGTCCCTCTGATGCCCACACTATATGCTAATTGGGACCTAATTGGAAGACAGATCGTTAACAGAGCATGTCAATTAACTGAATAGAGCTACAGTGAAAGGGCTCTTTGAAGGGGAAGCAACCACCACAGGTGGGATTATATAAACTGACAGAAGGAAGGGCTGGAAGCATTGGGAGCCTGAAGAAAGACAAAAGTAAGTAGGGGCACTGTGGCTGCCACCTCCTAAGCAAATGGGGAAGCTGGCAGCTCACTAAATATATAAGACAATAAAACACACCACAACCTCGAATGGCTGTGGTCTGTGATTAAGGCCTGAAATAAGTCACAGGGGATAACCCCGTGACACTCTAGAGCTGTGCTGACTGGGCTGATTTGCTCAGGACATGAATTGTGACATAGTCTAGGGAATCTTGTTACCATAGCTGCAAATATCTTTAGGTCTCAAACACACCATGTTGCTAGATTCTGTGTTTCTGACGGCAGCGTTGTCAACCGTAAGGGCCCTTGGAGATACTTGTGCCCCATCTATTTTCCCTGTAATTGTGGGAAAGTGGACTATGAAATGTCCTAGTGGCTAGTATGTGCAGTACTATGGTGACCCTAACTGGGCCTAATGAAACCTGGATCTGGTTGGTTCTCTTCACCAGCTCCTCTTCAATTTCATCACACAGGACAGCTGGATAATCTGCACCCTGGTGAGGTCAAGGTAAGGCCTTTTTGGCTCATAGACTTTCTGTTTTGAAGGATCTGGACACTTATTTTATCTCTGAGCCAGGGCTAGCAATGCCCTCATCCTCTTAGTATTTTGCTCCTGTTGCCTCATGATATACTATCATTAGTATGGTTCCATTGTGGTGATGCAATTCCACCCCTTGAATTGCAATTCCCTATATGAACCCTCCTGCACTGCTCCAGCCTTGCTGAAGCCCTTTAGCAACTGCTTTCTCTCTTTGACTGGTCTGATGTGGTCTCTCTCTCACCCATGCTATTTTCTGCCAGGGCTGCTTTTTCCTTTTTAAAATCAGTTTAGAGTAGGGTTCCCGGGTGTTTTCTGTGCTGAGGCACAAATACATGTCTGGCATCTGAGTGGCTGAATTTCCACCACCTTATTTGTGCCTCTGACATGGTTAAATCTCGAGCATCTGTCTGGATGCCTGGGGAGACAGTTGGCGGGTGGAGGGGTTTTTTGAGTGCTTTTGCAAATGAAAACAGTGTCTGCTCCTTTAACCACATCCTGTCTTGTCTTCATATAGTGTTCAGTGCCCAGTGTGCTCAGGGGACTTTGGCATGACTAAATACCTGTTCTGAAAATCCCGAGTACCCAAATGTGCTCCAAGCCCCTGTTAGAATGAACAACTGGTTATTTGTGTCAGTGGCTGCTTTTGATGTTGGCCTTAATGTTGCTGTTGCATTTGTGATCCTTGTATGGTAGGTGTTGTAAGTGCAAAATTTTATCATTAATCTTTCCCCATAAATCAATCCCACTAGCTCCCTAATTGTCACTGCCATCATCTGAATTGTCATTATCTTGCCGATAGTGAGGTGCCCAGAACTGAAAGCAATATCCCCTGAACTGTATTGAAAAGAATTATTGGCTCTGTGATGGCTGTGTGTGCAGCCTAAAGCTGCATCTTGTTTTGCTGTTTCCAGTGCAAAAGGTTCCATTGTGTGAAGGCTTGCTGCCATTTGTCAGTCTTTATAGTATCCCTGAAAATCTTACATTTATTTTATTTATTACATTTGCTTTAAATGACTATTTCTGTCTTAAAGACCATCCTACATGGTGCTTCTGCACTGTTGTCACTTATAATTATTTTTAAGAGATGCTCAAATCAAGGTGGAGCCAACAGCAATCTAGTTCTTTTACAGAGTTTAGTTACATTGTGACTGTGTAGCTGCTTCTGTTTCCCTTTCCTTCCTTTGCAAACTGCTTTTGTAGCCTTCTGCCCCCGCCCCCTTTTTTTTTTTTTTTTGAGCAATTGAAAATCATTAGATCTGTATGTAAGAAAATTTTATTGGAACATCTTATTAACAGGATCACAAAGCCTCAATAAACAGTGAAACCCTCTCACAGTAAACAAAAAATCATTTTCTCAGTAAAACTAGACATGAAATTCTTTGGCAAGGTAGTACTCATTATGCTTTGCTCTGTTATCTTTGAAAATGTGTAAATAGAACTAAAAATAAAGTATGATTCTTAAATTGCAATTGCTAGTAAAATAATTGTACAAAGACCTGTCTCCATTACTGATAGGAAGGTTTATTTATCCTTATAATAATGTAAAAATAATCATTTGATTTAATTATGTTTTCTGAATTTCCTGATTTGATGCAATCTTATTATATCTAACTACTGTATATAAAATCTAGTATTTCTGATGTCTATTACTGAGAAAATAGTATAACAAAATTGGGATATAATCATTAACTAAGTACAATGTGCTACACTGAACAACAAACAACATACATTCTATCAAATTTATTATTTTTCTTTTACATGGAAAGATAAAGCTTTGTTTTTTTTTGTTTTTTTTGCCTTTCGCTGAAATTACAAATGTGGCTTGATACAGTATTTTTAAAGACTGTGTAATAAATAAATAAATAAATTGACTACCTCATAGGAGATTTCATTTTATTAATAATTTCTGGAAGCATGCTCTGCTAGGGAAGGCTAAAAGCATAATTGAAAAATATATCTTTAAGCAGCATGGGGCCAAAGGTAAAATAAGGATTCAAATCATTTACAGAAGGAAAGACTGGCTAGAAAACTTGAGACCTAATCTGGGTTGAACGAAAATCCAAGGTTTGATTTAACAGACAAGGGACCAGGGTTTTATTTGGTTGGGTTCAGTTTGGGGGTGTTTTCCCTCTTTCCAGATGTGTGGCAATGTACATTGTGTGCAATATACCTTAAAAAAATCTGCTACTGCTCTGCAAGATGTGAAGTGCCATGCATTTGAGACATGATCTGGGAGGTGCTTAGTGCACTATTATTTTATAAAATAAATACTTATTATTATTTTAAATCTGGCCTCTAATACCTGCTTTCCAGAGTACTATAGAACAGAGTAATCCTATGGTATTTTTGTCCATTTGGATTCAATAGGCTTCATGAAGCTGAAAGGCCAATTTGTATAGGTCCAAAGGGGAGTAGGAACCTGACTGAAAGTCCTTAGAACCACCTGTATGGCTCATAAATATGATCTAGAACTGGGGTTCTCAACCTTTTTCTCTCTGACCACAGTCTTACTAGTAGATCAGCACAGCAGCCATTGAAATCAATGGATCTCCTTGCCAGTGCAAATATTTGTTGCATGTGTAAGGGGACTGTTGCCCCTTACTAACATTCAGTGGGGGTGTTTTAGTTGCTAGCTCCCAGTACTAAAAGGGGAAGGGTCTATGGGAAATCAGGACCCTGAGACTGATAGTCCCCAGGAACAATGGGGAGAGGCCAGTGCTCCAGGTCAGCCTGAATGACAGGGCGGGCAGGCTAATCAGGGAGTCAGGAGGCCAGGGAGGTCCCATCCTCGTGTGAACTGGATTTGCCTGGGTCAGACAGAGTGGGGCCGAGCTAAGGAGAAAGCAGGGGCCACAGCTGAGCTGGGGAGCAGAGCTGTGCCAGATCCAGAGGGACCAGAAAAGCAGCCCAGAGAGAGCAGACCCTGTCCTGGGAGCAGAGCTGCAGCCCCAAAGCTAGAGGCACAGCCCAGAGAGAGCAGATTTGCCCTGGGAGCAGAGCTGCAGCAACCAGAGCCAGAGGGGCCAGAAAAGCAGCCCAGGAAGCAGGTCAGTGCTGGGAGCAGAGTCACAGAAGCAGCCTGCAGAGCAGACCTGTCCTGGGAGCAGAGCTGTAGCAGCCAGAGGCAGAGGGGCCAAAGAAGCAGCCCAGGGAGCTGGAGGCAGAGCAGCAGCAGCAGTGCAGAGACAGAGTGGTGGAGCTGGGGCTGGAGCAGCCCGGAGCTGGGTGCGGTGAGCAGCTGGGGAGAGCAAGGGGGACCCTGGGCAGCGGGCCCAGCACAGGGAGACGCTTCAGCTAAGGGGCTCTGCAGGCCAGGCTTGGATCATAACCCCGACAGGGCGGGGGCGATACTGGGAAGAAGGGTCCTACCACTTGGAGCTGGAGAGCTTGTGGCCACCACCAGAGCAAGTGTCCAACCCACAGCATCCCTGCAGCACAGCCAGGGCCTGAGAAGGAGGCCTGGGACTTACAAGGAACAGACTGTGAACTGCCCTGACATTCCAGAGACACTGTTTGTGATGTTCCCTGCCACAGAGCAGGTTGATGTGTTTCCTTTAACCTTTCCCATTTTTCCTTATTTTTTTAAAATTGTTGATTAAATAACTTGCATTTACTTTAACTTGTATGTAATGGTCAGTGGGTCAGAGAAGTGCCCAGTGCAGAGAGAGTACCCCAGAGTGGGGACACCCTAGCCCCTGTCCTAGGTGACCACAGCAGGGTTGGAGGTCAAGCCCCCCAGGAATCCTGGGCCCAGCCTTGTTGGGGTTACGAGGACTCTGCCAGACAGGAGAGTGGAAGGGGAGTCCTCAAGGGCCGGGAGGCCACTGGGTAAAGGAAGTGGGAGCGAGGACTCAGATCCTTTCGCTAGCCCACTTCACCGGGGTAGTGCAGAAGCCAGGAAAGTTCCCCACAATAGTGGGACTATTACCCCGCTTACACATGCAGATCTGATTGCAGGATTGGGGTTCCAATTCACAACTTTTAGTTTTGAATTCATAAGTAAAATTACTCAAGATTTTCAGTTATATTAAGTGGGTTCTTTCTGATTTGCATTTAAAAAATAATGCAAACTAAGGCCCTAAATATACAAACACTTACACAAGTGAGTAATGTCATGCATGTGAATAGTACCCTTGAATTATAAATACAAGGGGACTATTCATATGCATGAGGGTTTGCAGGAGTAGGAGCAAAGTTATAAAGAGTTTTTTTGTTTAATATCCTAGTCTGCATTTCTCATAAACAAACTGTTTATTTTTTTTTGTAAAGCACAAAAATATGAATGAAGAGGAAATGTCAAGATATTTATGACCAAAATATTTCCTAACTTGTCCTGAAAGCTCTTTCCTGTTTTAGATCCTTTGTTCCTTTGTTTTGCTCCAGAGTCTCATTAAATGATTACTTTTAAACACAGGAAAACATATTTTAAACAAACTGTCAACCTTTGGAATCCACCAAAGACAGAGGTGGAGGCACTCCCTGATTGTGGGGCACTTACAAATTTTGCCTAGAGTGTAAGGTGCAATGGTGCCACATCCTCCATCAGGCAGTGGCCTACTTCAAGGAGAAGCACCTTGCCCTCGAAGCTGAAAAAAGAGAGAGAAGGAAGGAAAAAGAAAGAACTTTCTCCCAGCAGGCAACTGACTCGCCATGAAATGTCTGTACCTACTGCGGGTGAATCTGTGGTTCCAGGATCGGACTCCTGAGTCATTTCAGGACTCATATGTAAATCTGTAGTAGAGATAATTCTCGAATTGAGGGATCCCCAATGATAATGATATTTGCTTAATATCAACCTCCTGACCCTAGAAGACTAGTTCCCCTCTCACTAAAATTGAGGCCATCCAAACTGTACAGCCCCCTCTCCCCACAGAAGATGAACCAATGTTCCACAAAACCCAAACCCTAAACTTTACACCACTTACCTAGCCAGTGGTTCACTTCCAGAATCTTCTGCCTTCCTTTGCTCGTGGGACAGGAAGGGCCTCCAAGAAGATCATTTGGACATTCTTGTCCTTCAGCACCGTTTTGAGTTCCCAGAAGTCATCCGTGAGAGACTCTGAGATAGTGTCATTAGTGCTGATATACACCATCATCAGTGGATCCTTGCCCATCAACTTCAGAAGCCTATCCAATCTTAGTGATGTCTTGTGTCTTGGCTCTCAAAGACAGCACACCAGGGTCTGCTTATCCCTTGCATTCTTTCCATTCTTTTTAGTGTAAAATTTCCAGCAAGGAGTTTGTCTTCCTTGGATGGTTGAAGAGGTCTTTATGAGCAAGCTTGATTTTCTTATGAGTTTGCCTGAGCATCCATCTACAGGTGAGTCTTGTACACCTCACCTGTACACCATTTGACCAACTGGATTTTCAGTGATATCTTCCTCAGTTTCCATACTGATCAGGCCCAGACTAAAGAGTTTTGGGACTCTATACACTATGGAAATTGTTTTCTTAAACTAGACAGAGCATGTGATATGTATACAAGACAATTGCTGTCCACAGCAAAACTTCAGTCCCTTTCATACCCCCCCCCCCCCCCAGATCAGAGGTTCTCAACCAGGGGGTGCACCTGCTGGACAGGTGGGTGGAATTTCTGGGGGCGGGGTATGACAAGCCTTCTAATGGTTTAGTGGTTATGATAGAAGTGGGGCAGGACCAACTGCCAGGTCTTAGCACCACTCACTCAAGTTTGGCCTAGCCACCCCTCTGTCATGAGAGAGTGAGTGGCTTTGGAACCTGGTGCACAGGGTCACAGAGCCACTCAATTTTTTGTGGGGGTGGGGAGGGGTTCTGGTGGTTGGGGCAAGTACACTGAGTGCACATTTGTTAATCTGGGCCTGATACTGAGGACCTGGTATTCACTGGAAATTTCAGGCTGTGTTGAATTCTTCCTGTTCCTATTGTCTGGTGGTCACAGCCTGCCCACCTGCATCTGCCTCCAGCTGTGCAGAATACAGCCTTGTTCTATTTGCTTTGGTGGCTAAGAACTGCCAAGCCTCCTATCTGATTTCCACTTCTCTGATTTCTTGGGGGGCCAATTCCTTTCTTCCTTGAATCTGGTGTAGTGATGCTTCCCAAATCTCCTCAGCTTCTCTGATACTCCATCAGAGCATCAGTACTTGCCCTTCTAAACCAAGACTCTTCTTGCAGCACGGCCAGCAACTTGCACTTCATACATAGGAAGCCCCTTTGGGTTCAGACAAGAAAGGGAATATGACACATCTGTTGCAGGTTACAACCACTGGTTCATCACAATATTGAGTGTAGAACTCTGCCCAGAAGGAAAGTTTCCAGTTTGCCAAGCAATGGGTTTTTTTAATCCTAAATTGCTCTTCTCAGCTCTACTCCTGAATACCAGAAAAGACAACTTGAAGCAAATAAGAAAAGGGTAACCCTCCCCCATCCCACCCCTACTCGTTTGGCTTAGATTTTGGACCCTGACTGCAGCCACGGTGGTGCTAATCAACTGTAATTCTTTTCACAGGTAAATTAATAAAAGTTATTTCTTGAAGCTTTAAAATTCCATCTTTCCTGCAGAGGATTTCTTGCTCTGCAGGGTCAATTCCACTGAATAATCCTGAGTTTCTATAAAATAAGGATGCTCTCTTTTCTTGCAATACAAGTGTAAATTTAAGGCTTCAGAATGGTAAAGAAACTTAACAAACTGTAGAGTCAAGCAGCTTTCAGAACATCCCTGGCCTAGCAGGCACAGTGGTGAATTTTGACTGGATCAGTCACTTATTCCTAAAGATGGCTTTTCTCCAGGAGTGAGGCACTTCTGCTTATTACCACTAAAAATAGCTCATGTTTCTTATCCTCTTTCAATTTAGTGTAGCTATTGGTGACTGTGATTAGTTTGTCTACACCCCAGGAGCCAGTCCCTGTCAAGTCAAAAATCCAAGCCAGAAGGAAATAAATCTACATACACCATACATTTAAGATCCATGACTAAATGCTTTGAAAAGTTCAAGATGACAGAAGAAGTCTAGGGATTTAGAGGCCCCTGAGAAAATGTCATTGAGACTCCTCTGTCACTCTTACTCCTCTGCAAACAACTCCCACAACCAGCCCTCTGCCTCCCTCCTCCCCCCCACCCCTAAACAGAGAAGACAACTTGAAGCAAATAAGAAAAAGGTAACCCTCCCCCCATCCCACCCCAACTCCTTTGGCTTAGATTCTGGACCCTGATTGCAGCCACTTTATACTACTCAAGCAGTATGAAAGGGTCACAGAAATTCCTGAGTGAATTCCTCTGGCACAGAAGCAATATATAGCCAGTGTAGGTAGCCCTACACAGTCCCCATCATAGCTCCCATGAAGGGGGAGCGACTGCAACCCAGAGGCAGCCTGGGGAATGCTGTCACAAGTTAGAATGTCTCCAAGCCAGGGCCACTCTAGCTTCTGGAATAGCCTGGAGTTGGGGAGATACAAAGGTAATATAAGACCCTCTTTGTGACCCCCATCCCCTTTTCTTCATCTGTGCCTCCTAAGAGGTGCAGCACAGAGTTGGGCACCTTCCTCCCAGTCCCTCCTTTGCCACACTCTCTAAATTAGACTCCAGAGAGAGTGTGGCTCTTGAGAGGTAATGTTTGCTTTTACGGTATTTATTAGGTGCAGATCTAGTGTAAGCCAAGAGGAGGTGGTACTCAATTTGCATACATACAGCCACTCAAGCCATCTCTACCCTACAAAATGATGTCAACCTAACTAATGTCAGCAAGCAGCCACTGCAGTTATTAAATTGCTTGTGCGCATGCACACTTCGCTCCTTGTGTCAGAGGTGTGCACCCTCATCTGGAGAGCTTGTATTGATTGTATTGTCAGTATGGGGCATTGTGGGATGGCTCCTGGTGGCCAGAAACAGTCTATGTAAGCAACGCAGTGTCTGCACTGTCACTGCATCGACCAAATGACATGGACCATGATTCTATGCTGCTCAGGGAGGTGGTGTTACTAAATTTGGCCTAGAGAGGCACTTAAGTCATTGGGAGCCAAATTTAAGTGAGGACACTTCCACAGCTCGGTGGACGCAAGGCAGCTTACATCAACCTAGCCATGCAGTGTAGACCAAGCCTCAGTGTAGTCTCCTTCACAGCCTAGTTCTTAGTGCATAACATGGGAAGATAGGTGACCAAGGACTGAGCAGATATATAAGGGCATATTCCAGGGACTCAATAAGTAATCAAGCTTCAAGAGGAAAAACGGTGTTTGGTTCTTTTGTGTTGTGGTTCCGGCAGGCGAAAGCAGCACAGGGAGGCAAGTGTTTTATTAGTAATAACCCAGAAATGCCATCAATAGTCAGCACTACTTCTGGGTGTAGTGAGACCTACAATATTAACTCTTTAAATCCCTTCCAGCAAAGGGTCAGGTTGTGCTCCATGCTGTGTCTTATAGAAAGGAGTATGTGGGACACAGTCCTGAAGCACAGGAGCTGCTGCTATGGGGTGAGTGCAGGGCAGGCTCTCTTTTCAGCCCCCTCCCAGGAGCATCCCCTCAGTGGTAATTTGTCTGGAAGGGTGGAGGGCCCATCTCAGAATTTGCCCTGGGTCCCCAAAAGCCCCTGTGCGGCCTTGCCCAGCTCTTGTTAGAGCACCAGGACAGAGAGGCAAGACTTCTGAGCTTAGTTCTTCTTCTTAGTTCTTCTTCATGAACATGCTGTCCCCCTCTGATACAAGAGCTTAGTTGCCACTGCTCTAACCACCAGACCACACTAACTCCAAGCTGAAAATAGGTTGTGTGGAAGGTGTGTCTGTGTGGATGGCAAAAGGCATCTGCTGCTTCCTTGCCTGTTCCCCTTTGCCTTTTGAGAACAAACCACCTGCAATTCTTGGTGGTTTCGCTGCCCACCTCTTTCATCTCCAAGCAAGGAGGACCGTTTAATGGCACCAGAAAGAATGGAGCATTCTGTCCTTCAAACAGCCTCAATTCTTATGGAACACAGCAGACATTTTTTCAGTCCTCAACCTACCTGCTGTGCAGTCATGATGCTTTTAGTGCCTTTATTTTTGTATTTAAGTTTCCTGGTTTCCTCAACATAAAAGGGGAAGTTTGCGGAAGTTGCATTTTACAGAAAGTAAAAACCGATTAAACCAAACCTTTACCAGGATCATAGCAGAGTCTGATGCATGATATATAATCCAACAGCCACTAGCATTTGGAAGGAACTGATAAAAGTGGAGCACTCTCATTGCTTGCACCTGAATAGTAAGAAACATTAACAAAAAAGTACATACCTTTTAAAGTCTCCTATAAGGGTCCCTTTTACTTAAAGAGATTGCCATTTACTTCTCTCAGACACAACATGGGTGATGGGGTCACTCATGCAAAACCCTTTGCAGGAGGAGGGCCACATTTTTTTCATCATGAATTATAAAAACACATACAAACATTATCAACATTTGATATATATATGTTATTATTTGGAGTACATATTTGATACATACCAATGTAACAAAACTTACTTTCTACCTTGCATGCCAGTTCTTCAGCCAGTGTTAACCAACATAGCTACATTAAAATAAATGGAGTTACATGGTTTTATAGCATTTGACAATCTAGCTAAGTATTTTTACTATCTTTTTTCTCTCTTTCAGTTACCAAGATTTTATGCTGTTAATATTTCTCTCCGCTAGTTCACTTTTTGTACCACCTTTACCAAAAATCACAAGGAAGTTGCAGATATTTTTGGCAAATGGTAGGTGAATGTAGCTTACTTGAGAATTCAATTGTAATAGCAAAATTTCTAAATATTGGTTTTATTTCTGCTGCTTTTATCAGGTATGTACCTGGTGTATTAATTTTTCCATTATTACAATTTTCCATGCCTTTTAATATCATTTATTAACATAGGAGTGGCTTTCTTTTTCCATTGTTTTGCCAGCACTAATTTGGCTGCTACCAGAAGGTTAGACACTAAAACACCAGGCTTATGCGGCTAGTTACCCATAAACATGGTGATATTGCCTTGTCATGACTACAATTCTTCATGTACAAATACATGCCCCTATTTTCCATTACCACTCCCCATTTTCTGCCTACTCTAATCCTGCCACACTTCAGTGACTCGATAGATTTAAGATATACACAACCAATGAATTACAATAGCATGCAAATTATATCTTCTAGCCTAATAACATGAGTCTTAACTTACAATAATGTAATCATCTACACTAATTTTAGAGTACTGATTAATATGGCCACCCATCTTTTGCATCTTTCATAGATCTGAGCAAACAAATAATAAATAAAATTAATAATCTCAGGAAAGGAATGCATGAGAAGAGTCCAAAAGGCCGTATCTCTATTCACAGTTCCTTTATTCAGCAGTAGGTGGAGCCAGAGAAAATTTCTAAAGTACCCTCCATCTTCAAGAGTTGCTGCTATGTGAATGTTAGTAACAGATATGGATAATCTGAGGAGTGCAGCAAAAGAAGACTTTTATTACAACACAAGGCATCTAAAAAGTAAAGATGAGACCAGACTCATGACTGCATGATGACATAAGTTAAAATAGTTCAAATGTTGCACAGACTAAATTTTTGGAAGAACATCAAGAGAGGAAGGAAGCAATATGTAGGTTATTGCCATAGTATGAGTGTTGCTGTGACTATAACAAAGGCTCTTTTGTGTCTTCACACAGCACAGTTAACAAAGCTCATGAGAGTTTTTCCTTATTTTCTATAATTCACATTTAGTAGCTCTAGCATCACTTTTAGAAAATAAAAACTATTTTAACAGAAATTATCAATAGCATCACTGATAGAAAAATATATTATGACCAGATGGAATTATGAATAGATTCCTACTAGAAATGTCTGTGGTTAAAGCATGAGCCAGCACTCCTGGCGTTGACACAGACTGCCTGTGAGACCTTGAGCAAAATACTTAGGCTCAGATTCTCTCTTCTGCCAAGATCTACCCAGCACAGGACATGTGGAGAAGATCAATTAGGGAGTCAGTGTTGACTCCCTCCTACTCAAGATTTCTCAGTTGTGGCCCCAGTATAAAGTTGGAGTAGTCCCTAGTTTGCTGTAACTTACACCACCTCGGTATGGCTCCAAAGGACCATACACAAGCTGAAAATTGGCACAGCATAAGCACACTTCAACCTCAACATGTCCTGGGCAAAGAGGCAGTTAGTGGAAGTGCTGGCCTTACCATTTTATGCCTATGCTAGGGGAATTCTTTGCTGGCCATTGAAGAACAGTTCCAGCTCCAGCACCATGACTGAGGCAAAGAGGAAGAGAATTTGGCCTATAAGCTTTCTCTGCCTAAATTTCATTATTAACCAATGATGCACACCTACCTACGTGGAAGGGTTTTTGTTAAGCTTAATTCATTAATATTTCTAAATAGCTTAGAGATCCTCAGTTGGAAAGTGCCATAAATGAGCAAAGTCTTATTTTAAAGAAAAGAAAAATACATGTGTAGTAATGTGTAGCTTTATTTATAGGATAGGTGTCAAGAGCACAATGTGGGCACCTATAGGGCTTTTAATGAATTTAAATTAATAAATAAGTCATTACTGAAGTCATTGGTATTTTTTCTCTTTAATTGATAGTTTTGTTGCTTTCCAGGATTATAAGTATCAGTATACGTTATTTCCACTGCCTTTGCACTGATTTCCCATCCCAGTTTCTGATGGCATTGCCTCTTCCACCCAGCCTTCTAAAGTGATCCTTAAATCTACAAAGCAAAGTCCAGTAGGACTTGGAATTTTGAGTAAATATTAGCCAGTCAAATAAACCTCTCTGCTCCTCCCTTCTAACCCTGAAGGTATGATATATAGACTGTACATACACTTTGAAAAGTTAATGAAGGCTGGGTTTGGAGAGTATTAAAAATACAGCGTTATTAAAATACTTGTTCTTTATTAACTATAAAATGGCTATATCTGGTCCTGCATATTCAAGTAATTTCAATTTGAAATTGATAGAAATAGATGGCTCTTCTCCCTTCACCATTTATAGCAGGCTGTTAGGAGACTTTTTTTGTTTAATGTTTTGTTGTTAATGTGGTGGTTGTAAACATCCATCCAGTTATGGGGGAAAGCTTTCACAAAGAGGAACGTCTTGCAACATGTCCTAAAGGTGGTTAGCCTCTGGATTAGTTTAATCTCCTCTGAAAATTTGTCCACAGAAGATCCTTTTGAATAAGAATTGTTTTTCTCTAGCTTCAGTGTCTCAGAGGTGTGTTGCTTTTTTGGTAGATTATGGCTAGAGATGCAGTCAGTGACATAGCTGGGACCTGATTTGTTAATGATTTTGATTCTAACAGCAGAAATAGAAATAGAGTGGCAGCTGGTTGGTGTAAGGACTGGATCACAGAGACTGTACAGCAGTCCTTCCTGATGAGGAGCCAGGTTGCTACATTCTGCACAATATATGGGTTTCACAGTCAGCGTGAGATATAGTGCATTACATTAATCCAGTCTGGAAGTGATAAATTTGGTACCATTTGCCAGGTACTCATTTGGGTGGAATGGGGACATTTTGTGGCAAGCTGGAGGTGGAAGAAGGCATTTTTTTTGCCATGAAAGTTACCTGATTATGTAGCCTCAGAAATGAGCCTTAAAAGCGTCATTACCTTGACAAAGGGCAGCTGTCTTTAAGGAGAGGACAATGTCCTGGCGAGTTTTCCTGAAAGCGTTTCTCCCCAGCTCCCCTTCTGACAAATATTGCCTCAGCCTTGACCCAATGGCATTTAAAGCCACCTGTGCTTTCAGGAACTGAACTCTCGTTGGCCCTGTAACAACCTTATAGTGGCACTGGAGGAATCTGTGGAAAATGAGATACCTAACTGAGGGTCATCAGTGGTACTGTTGCCAGTGGAGCCTCCAAGTTGTCTTTTGTAGATATATGAAGAAGAGGAGAGACAGAATAGATGCCTACAGGGCACTGGCAGGGAGGGCATGCAGGGAACAGTAACAGATATCATCCACCACTCTGAGTCCTGTTGGAAAGGAGCAGGTGGAGTCAGAGGAGTTCTTTGCCATCTATGTAATTAAAAAAAAAAAAGATTACGAAAGGGGAAGGAACACAATACACCCCCACCCATGTTAATTAAATAAGAACAAGAAAGCTTACATAACATGAATTCTAGTTTTAAACCGGAAACCAGAATAAACTTGGCAACCATTCTTTGATACAAATATTGGAGTGACCCTTTCTATTTTATGAATGGCAGGCTTCTTCTCATCTTCAGACCATATCATCTTTTCTGTCAGATGATGGCTGCCACTTCACAGGGTTTGCAGAATGTGTGCAACATGTCACCTTTAAGAACCCTTAGCACTGCTGGATACATAAGAACATCAGAATGGCCATACTGGGTCAGACCAAAGGTCCATCCAGCCCAGCATCCTGTCTACCGACAGTGGCCAATGCCAGGTGCCCCAGAGGGAGTGAACCTAACAGGTAATGATCAAGTGATCTCTCTCCTGCCATCCATCTCCACCCTCTGACAAACTGAGGCTAGGGATACCATTCCCTACCCATCCTGGCTAATAGCCATTAATGGACTTAACCTCCATGAATTTATCCCGTTCTCTTTTAAACCCTATTATAGTCCTAGCCTTCGCCGAGTGAAGAAGAACTTCCTTTTATTTGTTTTAAACCTGCTGCCCATTAATTTCATTTGGTGGCCCCTCGTTCTTATATTTTGGAAACAAGTAAATAACTTTTCCTTATTCACTTTCTCCACACCACTCATGATTTTATATACCTCTATCATATCTCCGCTTAGTCTCCTCTTTTCCACGCTGAAAAGTCCTAGCCTCTTTAATTTCTCCTCATATGGGACCCGTTCGAAACCCCTAATCATTTTAGTTGCCCTTTTCTGAACCTTTTCTAACACCAGTATATCTTTTTTGAGATGAGGGGACCACATCTGTACGCATTATTCAAGATGTGGGCGTACCATGGATTTATGTAAGGGCAATAAGATATTCTCCGTCTTATTCTCTATCCCTTTTTTAATGATTCCTAACATCCCGTTTGCTTTTTTGACTGCCGCTGCACACTGCATGGACGTCTTCAGAGAACTATCCATGATGACTCCAAGATCTTTCTCCTGATTAGTTGTAGCTAACTTAGCCCCGATCATATTGTATGTAAAGTGGGGGTTATTTTTTGCAGTGTGCATTACTTTACATTTATCCACATTAAATTTAATTTGCCATTTTGTTGCCCAATCACTTGGTTTTGTGAGATCTTTTTGAACTTCTTCACAGGGAGGCATACATAAAACCTTTAACTCTTGGGAAGGCCTTGGCTTCAACCTATACTATCCTTACTGTGAAAGAACAGAAGAAACTTGAAATATACAACAAATCTTTTCCCTCTGTATTGCATCTGCTCTTGCATCTGCAGTACTGCTAAGATTTTTGCAGATTCTCTCTGTGAAGTGGATCAAAAGCATAACAGCTCTTGTTGTTTTGTTACCTGGAGGTAAAAAGGAAAGGTGTGAGTGCCGTGGTCATGGTAGCTCTTAATGGGATTATGTATGCAGTCCTGATTTAATATCTCTGAAAGCCATGTTACAAACAAGTTTGTGGAAGGAAAAGGCCTTTAACTCCCTCCTGGAGAACCAGGCTGCAAAAGTTGTTCTTTCAGTTTTGTTGTGCAGGCACTTTCCTTTTTATGTATGTATGTATTTGTTTACTACTTCTTCCTGGTGCTATTACAGGCCCTGAAGATATGGTCTCCATCCTGTGTGTTAGCAAACCTTTCCTCTGGTCACTCCACTTCCTCCACTCATTCATTAGGATTTCCTGCTATCTTGTCCACAGATAAGAAAATGGTAATCTTAAAATGGCAGGCAGAGAAAATGACAGATGTCATTTTATGGTCATTTTATTTAATTGCTGCAAAATAAAAACTTTTAACCACTGAAGCTTCTTGAATGATCCTTCTCTTCTGTTAACTCTTCTTATAGGTGCTACACAGCTTTGGTATGTTTTTGCATCTTTTTCTTAAAGTAGTGACCAGATAACTCCCTAGTTGGAGGGCAATATCAATTGTAGGATATCTTTGACAAATAATTATTTCCCCTTTTCAAGTAAAATGAAAGTAATCTTAAGAACAGGTGCATGATGTGTACTTTGGGCTGCGAAGCATTATAATCCAAGTTAGGTGCCTCTAGCTGCCCCCGACTCCATAATTTGACAAGACTGCATTTGAGGTTGCACAAAGAGAATGAGACAAAAAAGCAAAGAAAAGAAAAACCTACCACAAAAAGCTGTGAAGGTGCCACACTCTGCACATACTGCTGAGGTTCTGCTATTGTTGCTGGTGAAAGGGTGGCAAAGAGGAAGCAATGGTTCACCACTATAAGGCGGCTGGAGACACTGTGAGCTACTGCTCACTCCCTCTTTGGGTATTTCTCTGACTTTTCTGCTGGGAGAGTATTGGTTTTTGGTGAGGGTCTACATTTGGAGTTTCTTGAAATCCCCCCTGCTCCCTGGCTCTGCAACTGGTGGTCTCAGAGTGGCTTAGGTGGGGGAAGGAGGTGACCATTCCAGCTGTATTTTCTCCAGATCTCAGTACCCCTTTTTAGCACAGACTCTTTTTTCTTTCTGCTCTGTGGATTGGAATAGGTAGTAACTAAAAAGTACTATGTGCCCATTTGAGCCCTAAAACCTCAATCCTGCAATTGACTCCATTCATGTTGTGCATCAATGGGGCTCCGCATGGGTGCAGGGATCTGCCTGTGCAGTTACTGATGCAGATCCATGCCCTAAATTTGTATGTAATATGGAAGAAGTAAATGTAAATAGTGAATTAAAATACAGGTGTCCCCTTGCTTAAAAATCTGACATTTTGGTTGAAAAAACTGATGATCAGACATAGGCCGTGATCCTGCAAACATTTACAAACATGATAAACTTTATGTGAATAGTCGAATTGAATTTAGTGGCCGCAATCCTGCAACTGACTCTGAACAAACTCAGGGTCCACTCAAGCAGTCAGTTGCAAGATCTGAGCCAATGGGACTACTCATGTGCATAAAGTGAGCATATGTTTAAATTTTTGAGGGGTCCTGAAGCTCATGCCTTACATCTTAAAAAGTGGCTGAAAGAATATTTAAAAATGTTTGTAAATAAGAACAATTGCTTCAACTGTAATATTCTGTATGACAAGTTTCAGCCTTGTTAATTTTTATAATATAAAATATAAAGCTCTCAAAAAACAGGGAGAACAACAGAAGTGCTGACACAGTATGAACAGCACCACTAGCTAACCCATTGTCTGTTCTGCCTCCAGTCCATCCATATGCTGGAAATGTACAATGGCCCCATCTTAATCATTAGGAAACAGTGATATTTATTATTGTGACTTTTTATACTCTGGGTTTTGTTGGTGAATACTGTAAATCATAACCTGTCCTCACTGAAGGAAGCTTGCAAGGTAACAAACACAATGCTTTTGGGGGTGGAGTCTGGGTTTTATTTCAAGGGTGTCAGTGATACTTTCCCACACCAAAGCAGAATCATAGAAATGTAGGACTGGAAGGGACCTCCAGAGGTAATCGAGTCCAGCCCCTTGTGCTGTGGCAGGATCAGGTAGAAATGTTCTTGGGGCCCAGTATCCTATGTTTTATGTATCTCTTTACTGTTGTCTAGGCAAGGAGTACAGGATAGGGCCTCTTGTTGGCCTAGTATTGTGTTTGGGATTTTCATTTTGTTTTTGTTGTTTCTCTCTGAGGAAGTTCTAAAGTGTCCATCTTCATAGATGTCACACTGAATTGTTTGTTATTATACATGTAACCGTGCAGATTGCCAGGGGTGGGCACTTAATACATAAAATACTAGTACTGTTTTATCCTTAACAGCAGGGTCAGGCATTGTTCTTCTTTCTCCGGTGATTAAGAGGTTAAAGACAGGAAGAAGGCAGTAAGAGCACCCAGGGGAGGCCACTCTCTTTTCAGAATTAGATGAATACTGTATCTGATGCTGATCCTACACCGTGAGGGCAGAAGGGAGGGTTCAGTGTGGATGAGTGCCTGATGGTACCAAGTGGGGGAAATCTGGTGAGTGCTTGATCCTACCCGGTGGGGGTAGGCTGGGGGAGGGAAGAGAAGAAAATCTGGGTAAGTGCCTGATGTTACCTAGTAGGGGCGGCTAATGTGGCCATTTGGGTGAGTGCCTGATGCTACCAGCTGGGGGCAATAGGGTGATATGGGGGGCGGGGGGGTGCCTGCTGCTCCTACCCGCTAAGGTTGAGTGGAGGGGGGGGCTTGGCTAGGGCATTGTTTCCCTTCTGGGTGGGGCTTGTTGTTGCCGGCTCTCTGCTGACCCTGCCCCAAACCAGCTGCAGCACCGGCTAAGGGGAGGGGGAAATAATGTAGCTCCTGCTCCCCTTCCCTGCACGCCGGGTCCTCGGGCTGCCGCAGCAGAGCCGGGCTGGGGCTGGGCTCGCCGGCTGCCCTCCTGCCGCGATCGCTCGGCGCTGCCTGCTCGTGGGGCTCTGCCGCCAGGCCCGGGGGAGCGAGTCGCTGGGAAGTGGGTCAGTGGGGCCGCCGCCCTCCGCCCGCCCAGGTGAGTCGCCGGGGTGGGGACTCGTCCCCTGGCTGCGCGGGCTGCGGCCACGGGCTCGCCGCCGGCGGGCGGGGGTGGAGCGGCGTGGAGAGCAGGCCCTGCGGCCTGACTGGGCTTTGTTCCCCGGGCTGAGGCGGCGGGGCTGGGCTCCCTACTCCAGCCGCGGGGGAGGGATCGTGCTCCACCAGCAGAGCAGCCCCGCTCCCTAGGGGCGGGAGCAGCGAGTCCGGGGTCCCCGCCCCAGGCTCCCCGCCGGGACGGGACGAGCCCCCTCAGCGCCGCCTCAGGGTCCGTTCAACCCCCGCCACAGGTTCGAGGACTGTGGGGGGGTGCGCCGGGCCGTGGGGCTGGGGGAAGCGCCTGGCGCTGCGCGGGCTCCCCCGGCGCTGCTGCTGCGGCTGCGGCTGCCCTTTGTGTTGTCAAGCGCCGAGGCGGCGGCGGTGGAGGGACCCCGGGGCCCTTCCCGCTGCTTTGCCCGAGCACCCGGCGCCGTTCTCCTCCCCGGCCCGCCTTGCTGTGTGCGCTGCACGGCTCTGTACCCTGCCACTGCCGGGTAGACTTTGCATGGGAGAAAAGATGGTGGTTTTGGCAGAGGGAAGGCTCTTTGGGAAGAGACAAGGCTCCGGAGGGAAGGAGCCAGCATCCCTGGGTGCAGAGATGTTTGGTTTATTATGGGTTTTGTTTTTTTTTCCACTGTGCCTGTTGTGTACAGCTGTTGGTATAAGTGTAATGAGGAGGCTCTGCTGGTCTTGGAACAATCACTGTGGGGTCAGTGCCTTGGCATCCCATCCTGCTGGCTTCTGGAAGCTAAACCAGGAGCTATGGTTGCCGTTTCTTTGATTTTGACAGGTCCATTGTCTTGCAATTCTGCCTTTCCCCCCTTCTGATTGTACTGCATTGTGCTGCCCATTGAGAGGTTTATAGAGAGGTGGTGAGCCAGAAATGTGTGGGAAGGACATATTCTAAAGCACTCTCTTCCGAGTATTGTGTGTGCCCGGAGGAAGCTCTCTGGTGGCAATCTTATGAATGGAGACAATCACTGAAACACAACCCTCTCTTTTTTAAATGAGCAAAAATTTGTGTTGCTCATGTGGACCCACGAAATGGCACAAGACTGAGTCAGTGGGCAATTTTGTCAGCTCTTTTGTGATCTCTCCTCCCCAACCCTTAAGAAAATATAGTTGGTCATTGCACTCCCAAAAATGCAAGTGTTCTAATGATATCTGAAAAGGTGAAATGTTGACTTGGTTCACATTAAAATGTGTTATGATTTAATGAATATTTATTTCCCTTTCCCCCTCCTTGTCGCATTACATTTAAGGTATACACTGTTTGCCATACACCATTATTGTGTAGGAGAGGAGCAACTCCACAGGCAAAGCCATATTGCTCTTCTTACACTCTAGTGAGGACTCTCCTTTTAAACTGAATAATTTATTTTCTAGCTCCCAGCTGGCATTGTCAACCCTGAGCAGTCATTATTGTGAAAAGAAAAAGGGAGGGGGGAAGGGTGACCTCAGAGTGAAACGGACAAAAGTTTGGTTGGAGAGGCCTAATTCAGGAATGGAGGTGCCAACCATGAGAGAGAAAAAAAGAACTGTAGACAGCTGGAATATAAAATTTCTCTGCAGTGATGGATGTGCAGAGTCTGCAGAATCCTGCAGAGAATGAGGGGAATCTGTATTGCAATGTACTGCCTCCTGCAGAATCACATAAAAACAGCCCTTGCCAGCTGGCTTGCAAAAACATTATTGATCACAGTCTTGGAAATACAAACATCCTGTCTGTTTGTGTTACATTATGAGTAGGAAACTTTCCCTGAAGACTGGGGTGGCCTAAGTCGTCATTTCTTGCTGAATCAAAAGTTTCATTTAAGAAAATGAAGCTTTTGATTCCAAATAGTTGTGAAGATAACCTTCATTGCATGAACTAAGGTAGTGCTGCCTTCCTGAGTTTGTAGACAGGGTGTTCCAGCACCTGCCTTTGTTGTGGTGCAAAACTTTCCTAAACAGGGGAAATAGAGTGAAAGGCTAATTTCATTGTTGTTCAGTTCTTGGCAGCTTCTGTGAAATAGACAAGAAGCAGGTCAATTTCAGTTGTCTACTGCTTGGGAAAGCTATGAGCAGCAGCAGGGGGGGCACTGGAGATATTCTTTGGAAAGGGGAGCCAAAAAAACAGTGGTAGAGAACCCCAACACAATCCTCACACAAACAGTCAGGAGTCTTCAGGGTAGGGAGGAAAACTTTCCCCCTCCAGCTGCAAAAAGTAGGCTGGGGAAACCTATACTTCATATAGAACAGGTAGAGCCTCTGAGCGGGGACAAAACCCAGCACTGTCCTAGGAATCCCACCATCCACCCTTTTTTGAGCAGCTTAGGTGGGGGGGGGGGCATTACTGCTGCCCCTGGATCTGTAGAAGTGTGTACTTGCATTCCCTGCATCTGCCTTAGTCATCTGACTAGAATGTGTCAAGTAAATTTTTTTTTTCAAGCCTTGCTATGAGAGAAGTTGATGTTGCATTTGGATGTATGAGAAATCTAAGGAGCTTATTTAGATTAATCACTGGCCTTGTGTCTAGGTATGGCAAATAAAAATCCATGCTGCTTCTCTCTTTCTGTGCATGTGGTGGTACACCACCACCACCATAAGACACTGCCTATAATATTGAAGTATTTGTCAACGCTTTACTTTTTTATTTGAAAGCAGGATCTTCTGATGCCTTGTGTCCAACATAAATGTTGAGTGGAATTTGTAATAATCAAGTTTATTTTAAGGCAATGACTGGTCCAGTTTATAGTCACATCTCTTCTCTTTTCTTCCCCACACTGTTCCGTCTTTGCTTTGCTATGTTCTTTCTTTGGGGCGATCAAATTTCATGCTCTCTGAGGATCACCTCTAGCTGAAAATGTACTATGAGAACAGTGGTTCTCATTGCTTTTCCACTGCTTCCGGTACTGCCTCAGGAGCATAGCCTGCTAACTGTAAGCAATGCTGATCTCTACCATATGTTTTGGTACAAACCATGTGATTCCTGCAATTCCATAGTCAACTTAAATCCCTGACTTAAACATGTATGAATATATAATAGAAACTTTGCCCCCTCCCATTGTGAAAGTGTGACATTATATAAATCCTCGTAACAAGGTTTCTAAATGATACTGTATATCAAAAGCTACTAAAAAGTATGTTCAAATTAAACTTTCATTTAAATCCACAGAACCCAGGAAGCTCTGAGTAAAAGCTCAAAACTACGTCATTAACACATCCCATTGTATCTGGATACTGCAGCACATATGGTAAGTACTAATGTAATATCCATTTGTTTGATTCAGAAATTTGATAATTAAAATCTTCATTCAAAAGTTGTGTAGTTCCCACCCATGTTAGAATACAGGGCATCAGAACATATCCAGGCAATGGATGTAGCTGGAGAATTAAGAAAGGTATCTCAGCTGCAATTCAGAACTTCCTTATGGAGGTTTTATTGAGTCTACATGTTCTTGAGTTTTGTGGAACATATTTTCAAACAGTGGCATTTTTAAAAACCAAACTTCAGATATGTAGCGTATGTTGTATAGTTCAGTTTTAACATCTTAGTTCATTTGATTTGTATAGTGACCTTCATAGAAAAGTTTCCCATAGAAAAGTGCTGTTAGTGATTAGTCTCCACAGTACATGTGAATACAATGATGGTTACAGTATCTAATCCTGGTACTGAAGTATCTTAAAATATTTTAGGACTGAGGGTGAACGAATACAGAGAAAATAGGATGGGAGGTTTGTGAATTTTACTAGAGAGAGGAAGTTGATATGGGGAGTGTAGGGGAGAGGATTTGAAAAGCATCAGGGAGATGCATGGAGAGAAGCAGGAAGACTGTTTCAGAAGGGAAAGGTGTGGGTTAACCTGTGCGTAGACATGGAGATGGGGAGCTACAAATAGAAGAATCTGGTGTTGAAACTGTCCTCTCTGTAGACTAAATTAATGGAAGACTTTGAAGTGAGGAGAAACTTATACTGGATTCTAAAATGGACAAGGAAGCAAGAGCAGATGAATATGGGGTGCTGTTTTCCTGTTTCTAGGTGAGAAGATGAGCTTCTGCATTGTGGACAAGTTGACGTTTGGAACATTGCGACATAAGGAATCCATAAAGAAGGAAATAACAGTAGTTAAGACAAGAGGAGATGAAGGTATGAATTGGAAGATGAGTGGCTGAAATAGTGCTTGATGTAAGAGTGCTGTAGAAGCGATAGATGGATTTATAGACCTAGGAGAGGTAGGAGGCAAATGAGAATTCAGAGTCAATTAAACCAGTGGTGGGCAACTTGCGGCCTGTGGGCGGCATACGGCCCATCAGGGTAACCTGCTGGCGGGCCACTGGACAGCTTGTTTACATTTGCATGGCCACCCGCAGCTCCCGGTGGCTGCGGTTCGCTGTTCCTGTCCAATGGGAGCTGTGGGAAGTGGCGGCCAGCACGTCTCTATGGCCCGTGCCGCTTCCCACAGCTCCTATTGGCTGGGAACGGTGAACTGCGGCCATTGGGACCTGAGGGTGGCTTGCAAATGTAAACAAACTGTCTGGCGGCTCGCTAGCAGATTACTCTGATGGGCCACAGGTTGCCCACCACTGAGTTAAACTCTTCGGTTCATGATAGTAGGGTGAATGTGGAGTTGGAGATCTGTTTTGAATGTATTGAGTTGAAGGCTTGGTGGAGCTCAGGGTTGAACAGAGAAAATAAGGCAAAAAATGAGAAAATGTTTGGGGAATGAAGTGAGTGGTTGGATTTTCTCTCAATAGATTAGGGTATTCTTGGCATAGTAGTGATATGCAGGGTTGAATTTGGGAAAGAAGTGGTCCTCCTTAGTGGAATGAATTGGCATGAACACATCACACATGTTAGATGATATGCACTGCTTTCTCTCTGTTTTCTGGTTTTCTTGAAAATGTTGATTTTTTAATCAGCGGAGCCCTATGCTGTGAGGCATGGCTATATTAGAGACAACCTCTTTTCATATGCATCATCTTGATGGCTAAGGTCACCTGACATGATTTTGCTGACAGTTCTCAGATGTACCAGGGCTTGAGGCAGGATGTTATCAGTGGAAAGTAGATGTGTTATCTCTGTAGAACTTGCTCAATATAGCAGTCCTCTTAGCCTGAATTTACTAACTTCCAAAGCATGCAGCAAGGCACATAATTTTTGGTCAAATATTTTTTGATACAGGATCGTTACTGCGGTGACTGTTCAGGTTGTACAGGGTGGGTGTGGTTTGTGTTATCTATTCTGGCCGGTTTGTTGCTGCTTATTGATTGGTTGTGTGATCAGAGGCATAGGAAGGGTACAGAAAATTAAAGAAAACAAGTACATCATGCAGTTTGTAGAAGTGACATATCTTTTAAGTTTTTTTTAAGTAACTGCTCAAATACTTATTGTGTATGGCAACATAAGATCTAGTGAACTTCATTCTGTTTTCAAAAAAATTTCAGTTACAAATATATCTGATGTGTAAGCCATTGGTGCATAAACACTGTAAGATTCATGTCATTTGCATGTTTAGTGTGGACAAACTGCACATCAACCAGGTCAATAGATCGATCTAAGGTACTTCTATGGTCCCCATCACCACAGTATCTGAGCTCCTCACAAGCATCAATATATTTATGCTTTCAACACCTCTGTGAGGAAGGGCAGTACTACTTATTACCAGTTTACAGGTGGGGAACTAAGGCACAGAGGCTAACTGACTTGCCCAAGATCACACAGGAAGCCTTTGGCAGAGCAGGGACTTGAATCCTTGTCTTCTAGTTCCTAGGCTAATGGCCTAATCACTAGTCCATCCTTCCTGTGTTTATAATTAACAGAGTTTTGTTCTCTTGTGTGTAGAGGATTATTGTGCATATCTTCCATCTCATGAATCAAAAGCAGACTACTCCCAGAAAAAGATTTTAAAAGTACAGAAGGTCCTTGAGGGTATTACAAGGCTCAGATGAAAGCTTACTCTTGAATTATGCATGTTGAAAGATTGTTCATAGGGTATCAGAAATACAGTTGTCTAGATAAGAGATTTTTTTTGTTAGTCAAAGGAAGCAGAATTTCATTCTTTGTCTCATCTCCAGCTTCTGCTCAGCTTCATTATCTTAAATGTTAAGCATTTCTGATGTGGACATCCTGGTTACAATAGGAACCAAAATATATAAGTTTTGGTTTAGAAAATATATATACATATACATACACCCTTCTCTAGTATCACTGCAGAATATATGGGAACAAAATCATATAACTTTCAATAGTGTCACTATGGTATTCTGGGCCATACGGATCATATTGAAATGTTCCAGGGCCTTGGTTGAGACCAACATTCTAATTTTCACTATAAACTAAGTCAGTCTTGTATATTATCATGCGGTCTTAAAGCTAGCTTGTTTTCCTCTGTCACTGTCACAAAACGAACGCCAAGTTCTAATCTCAAACCCTAGAGAGTGTTTATACTTAAGTTTCTCCACACTGCCAGCAGTTGTACTCCATCAGTACAGCTGTTTCTCTTGATGTATTTTTTTCCCCAGCTGCTTATGGTTTGGAGTAATCTACTCCCTCTCTCCTCTCAAACTGCCTATTGTTGTTCAGCAGCTTCACAAAATACTTCCTGACCACCCTCAGCCATAAAAGAAGGGAAGTTAAAGGTTTATGTAGTATCTCTTCTTCATAGTCTGTTCTCTTTCATCATAGCCTTTGTTTTAGATCTGCTCTTGAAGGATTTAGAGACCCAGTGCCATAACTTAGCACACTTTTGTGATTGGTAGATTGGTGGGGAGAACATAAGAATGGCCCTACTGGCTCAGAGCAAAAGTCCATCTAGCCCAGAATCCTGTCTACTGACAGTGGCCAGTGCCAGGTGCCCCAGAGGGAATGAACATAACAGGTAATCATCAAGTGATCCATCCCCTGTCGCTCATTCCCAGCTCTGGCAAACAGAGGCTAGGGACACCATTCCTGCCCATCCTGGCTAATAGCCATTGATGGACGTATCCTCCATGAATTTATCTAGTTCTTTTTGAACCTTGTTATGGTGTTGGCCTTCACAACGTTCCCTGGCAAGGAGTTTCACAGGTTGACTGTGCGTTGTGTGAAGAAATACTTAGAAGGAGAACATAGCCTCTTATTGTACCGTTGATGGATATTCCTCCCATGACTCTGGAACTCCATGTGTGTCTGGAAAGCTCTGTACATGTGGCCTGTGCTGTGGTCCTCTAGCTGATTCTCCAACAAGGCAAGGGGAATACCAATCATAATAGCAGTATTCATACTGCTTTGGGGCTTGTATATTGGATAGTAGGAGGGATGTTGGAAAAACAGACCAATGGAACAGTAGCCATAGAGTTCCTCCCCTGGTGAAGAGGATAGAGAGGAAAAGAAGCTACTGGACTTCAAATGAGGAGGAATAGTTGAATAGGGGTCCCATCCAGCAGAGGGAGATATATAGATAGGGGAACCCCAACTTCTGCCTTTATCGGGTATAGCAGTGGCTCTCAACCTTTCTGGACTACTGTACCCTTTTCAGGAGTCTGATTTATCTTGTACCCCCAAGTTTCACCTCACTTAAAAAAATTACAAAATCAGACATAAAAATACG
Organism: Caretta caretta; assembly: GCF_965140235.1. Classification (NCBI taxonomy): domain Eukaryota; kingdom Metazoa; phylum Chordata; order Testudines; family Cheloniidae; genus Caretta; species Caretta caretta. The sequence continues at coordinate 45,864,805 of NC_134216.1, read as the reverse complement.
AAAAGTCACATCACATAGTAGTGAAAAATTGCTTACTTTTTCATTTTTACCATATAATTATAAAATAAATAGATTGGAATATAAATATTATACTTACATTTCAGTGTATCATTTATAGAGCAGTAATAAAGCTGTCATTATCTGTATGAAATTTTCGTTTGTACTGTCTTTGCTAGTGCTTTTTATGTAGCCTGTTGTAAAATTAGGTAAATATCTAGATGAGTTGATGTACCCCCTGGAAGTCCTCTGTGTACCCCCAGGGGCACATATACCCCTAGTTGAGAACCACTGAAGTAGAGGAAGGGGAGAGAGGACAATGAGCTTTCATTGTAATGTTGCATCTTTCTAGTTTAATATCAGATATTTATGATATGCTAATTCCTTTGTTAGAGAGATCTCCCTAGATATTAAAGGTCGACATATATTTGAGAGATGGAGGCATGTCTTGATTCAAGAGTATTCATGTAAGAAATTACAATGCAGTTTGTCAATAAAGAATATAGAAAAACTAGACAAACGTCCAATCTGTCTCTTTATCAAAATACCTAAAGATCCTATTTCAAGGCAGACAAGTGTTGAAGAAAGTGAAATTAAGAATACTGAAAACAATATAGATATACTTGTTATCAGTTCTTGTTTTTTAAGGTTTTTTTTCCCCTACAAAATCTTTTTTTGGGAGGGAGATTTGGGGGGAGTGTTTGAACACTGAGGTATTCTTGGCATGTACCACCATCCACCTTTTATTTACTTGTCTGTTCTTTGCATAGTCCCTTTTTTTTCTTCAAGGCTATTTGCTCAGAACAATGGCTTTCCACCCATCCTGCTTTCTGGATATTGATCATCTTAAATAAAGTGAGGGCAAGAGTGAATTGTCCTGTACCACTTGGGTCTCTTATAGTGGCAGTTGGGTCTTGGGTCACTTTATAATTTGATTATTATATTAGTCAAGGGGTGTCCAACCTGCAGTCCGCAAGGATGATGGTGTTGGGAAGAAAATATGCATTTGATTATCAACTGAAAATGTGCTCCCTAGGTCATCCCCAATAAGCTTTAAACAGAAAAATTTTCATTAGCCCAATCGCCACAGGGATGGGGGCACCACCTCTCCAACTGGCCCCTATTGCTGACTATGCTGGCCTACGAGCAGCTCTAATGTGAGTTGAGAGTGCTCTGGGCAGCTGCTGTCTCTTCCCTAAAGAGGCTACTCCCCTTCTGGCTGCCTGTTGCATTACAAGGGATGAAAGAGAGAAGCTCTGGCTGTTCTGTTGTCTGCTGGTTTGTGGGAACCCCCGAGAAAACAGCACAGGAGCTAAATTAGCTCTGCTTGAGCCTGTGGGATCTACTTATCTATGGACAGGATCTACTTATCTATGCAGACACCCATGATAGCAGGTTGGGGAGTGGAGGAAAGAAGGAGATGCTGAGAACCAAAAACAAATTAGGATTCTGATTTCACTGCTAGATTCTCAACCCTGACTAGAACAGCCTGAAGGCTGCTGTCATTTACACCAGCTGGCAACTCTGTGGCCAAGGGACCGTATGTCACCTATGACCTGGGTTGTAGGAGAGAAGTGTAGAAATGAGCTATTCCTGCTGGGCTGGGGGAATCTCCGTTAGGGGAATTGCAAATGGTTTCTCCTCCCTTAGCATTGCCTGAACAGGATGGTATCAGAAGGGTAGCCGTGTTAGTCTGGATCTGTAAAATCGGCAGAGAGTCCTGTGGCACCTTATAGACTAACAGACGTATTGGAGCATAAGCTTTTGTGGGTGAATACCCACTTCGTCGGATGCATGTACATGTATTCACCCACAAAAGCTTAATCTCCAATACGTCTGTTAGTCTATAAGGTGCCACAGGACTCTTTGCCACTTGAACAGGACAGTAAGTCCATCCTAAATTATTAAATTATTGAACAGCTCTTGGCTGTTCTGGGCTGGTGTGTGCTCTCTTAGTTTTGACCAGAAGTTCCATCCTGGACATGAGAAACCTTTCTGGATGAAAGTTTAATTGCAACTGGTATGTTCCCCCAAATTCATTTAAAATTGCCCAACTGGCTCTAGTGAGGAGTTGTTGTATTAGTGTGTACACAACAGAATGGATATATGTTATGTTGCATTTGGTTTAAACTCAAATAATCTTGCACACTGCTGAAATTTACAAGGTCTATGATTTTTCCTTTTTGAATTCTTTGGTAAGAATTAAAACGGCGGTGAAAGACTAAAAACATTTTCTTTATGGACTGCTTGAAAATCAGGTATGATGTAAAACTTGAGTATGCTCTCTTTTTTAGTCTTTTTCCTCAAGAATATATAATCAGTTTAGAACTGAACAAAGCAGTTTAAACAAGATAAACCATGATTAAATATGTGGAATTAAAACCTTTGAACAATTGGTTTTAAATGATGAAGACTCTGTTCTCCCCTGCCCCCCAAAAATGTCGATAGTAAAAAATATTAATTTTGAGCATCTTCATTTGCCCGCTAACATTTATGTTCATCTTACTTTGAATTTTTGTTCCTTCTTTTAAAAAAAATCTATTAAATCAGTTTTTGTTTGCTCTCAGGTTATAAATGATGAGAAAAGGGGCTGATTTAACTGCTCTTACACTTGCATTTTCTTTATTTTTGTTCCTATACATGTTATAACTCGAGAAGCATGTCCCCAATCATATACATCAGACCTTCTTATGTTAGCCTGCTTATCCCCACTCCAAAGCTGTATATTCTTGAGTACTTTGAATCAAGTTAAGTGACTGAAGCAGTGGGGGTTCTACTGCTGCTCTTAGTCTACACACTGATAAAAATCACTATTGGGGTGTCATCTGCCTCCCTCCCAATTGTTTTGGAGGGTGTGGACTAAGGTGCCTCCAGTATGCTGCTGATACTTGGCTCACTGCTTCTGTGTGTGTGTGTGCACAGTCTCCAGCTGTTTGATTTTATGGCAGATGTTTCCATTTGGATCGGGGATTGCTGATTTAAGCTGATCCAGGGTAAGGCTGAAGTAATGCCTTCTGAGTTGAGGATAGCATCTTGAGGAACTTTAATGGTGGTTTATATACTTCTGGCATTCAGAGAAATAGTTTTACTTTGTGTAATGACCCATCCACTCCCAGTCTCTATTCAAGCCTAAGTTAATTGTATCCAGTTTGCAAATTAATTCCAATTAACTGATAATTGATAATAATAAAATAATTCCAACTGCTGAATTGGAATTAATTTGCAAACTGGATACAATTAACTTAGGCTTGAATAGAGACTGGGAGTGGATGGGTCATTACACAAAGTAAAACTATTTCCCCACCCCCACCCCCCACTGTTCCTGAGACGTTCCTGTTAACTGCTGGAAATGGCCCACCTTGATTATCACTACAAAAGATTTTCTCCCCCTCTCCCCCCCCCCCCCCCCCCGCTCTCCTGCTGGTAATAGCTCATCTTAAGTGATCACTCTCCTTACAGTGTGTATGATAACACCCATTTTTTCATGTTCTGTGTGTATATAAATCTCCTCACTGTATTTTCCACTGAATGCATCCGATGAAGTGAGCTGTAGCTCACGAAAGCTTATGCTCAAATAAATTGGTTAGTCTCTAAGGTGCCACTAGTACTCCTTTTCTGTTTGCGGATACGGACTAACATGGCTGCTACTCTGAAACCTGTGTTCTGTGTAGCTGTATTATGTGTAGGTTTCAGAGTAGCAGCTGTGTTAGTCTGTATCCGCAAATAGAAAAGGAGGACTTGTGGCACCTTAAAGACTTATGCTCAAATAAATGTGTTAGTCTCTAAGATGCCACAAGTCCTCCTTTTCTTGTTTTGTGTAGGTGGAGGAATAAGTTGGGAGTAGTTTGGAAAAGCTGTGATTGTGATAGGAGGAGATCCCTATCACATGTGTGTTATCAAAGGAACCAGGTATATGTGTACCTTTTTGAGATTTCAGTCTGCATCACTTCAATACAGAATTGTATAGGTTGTATCAGTATCAGGGCACTGGGGTGGTCTTGCCATGCATATTGTCAGTGGTAAGCTGGACTACGCAAGCAGTCTGTGGATATAACAATGGGTAGGGAACGGGATAGGGTTAGGTGCTATCCTGTGTGAAAGGGTTGTACAAGGCTATGAAGTGGTTAAATTTTACAACTGTGGTGTTCTGTCAAGGGAGTAGGCTCAGTGTTTTGAGTGCAGGGCAAGTGCATGTAGCGCCTGTCCATGACTGGGGGAACAGAGTGCATGTGCGTGTGTGTTGGCATTGTGGGGCATTGCCCAAAGAGGGCAGAGTTAAAGTTGCATGGGCAGGGAGAGGGGCTCAGAGCCCTGAAAAGGTGTTGCCCAGATCCCACCACACACATGGAAGGGGAGAATTCAGGGCTGACAGCCCCCCTCCCTAAACCCTAACTTGCTTTCCAACCCCTCCTGTATTCTCCCCTCCCCTGAGTCTCCCAGCCCCTCTTCCCTCTCCTATCACCCATTCATCCCCCTCCACATAATACCCCTATCTCTGGCAGCAGACCCAAATCCCTCCTCCCCTATTACCACCTACTTTTGCACCTGTAATCACCTGTCCCCTTCCAGTGAGCATTTGCATGTGTAACTTATTTTCTTGTTTAAAAAAAAAACAAAAAACAGTTTCAGCATGTTCTGAATATTCTGCTGTACTCAGATTGAATTTCTCCAGCCTCAAAACCTTGAGAGCGGTGGATTGTTCCCAGATGTTTACAGTTCAGCCTCAGATTTCTACCCAGAGTAGATTTCAGACTTCAAAGTTGCAGGCTAAGAGATGTTAAGTGGCCCATTCACCCCAATGTGATATTCTCTGAGTTTGTGTGTGTGGTTTTTGGAGGGGGGTGAGGGAGTGAGAGAACCTGGATTTGTGCAGGAAATGGCCCACCTTGATTATCATACACATTGTGAAGAGAGTGGTCACTTTGGATGGGCTATTACCAGCAGGAGAGTGAGTTTGTGTGTGTGTGTGGGGGGGGGGAGGCGGAGAGTGAGAAAACCTGGATTTGTGCTGGAAATGGCCCAACTCGATGATCACTTTAGATAAGCTATTACCAGCAGGACAGTGGGGTGGGAGGAGGTATTGTTTCATGGTCTCTGTGTGTATATAATGTCTTCTGCAGTTTCCACGGTATGCATCCGATGAAGTGAGCTGTAGCTCACGAAAGCTCATGCTCAAATAAATTGGTTAGTCTCTAAGGTGCCACAAGTACTCCTTTTCTTTTTGCGAATACTGACTAACACGGCTGTTACTCTGAAATCTGATGAAAAAGAATACCTGAATGGTGATTAATACAGACTGAAACAATGCCTCTGAGGCATGTGAATGTCTCCCTTCATGTCAAAAAGAAAAGGAGTACTTGTGGCACCTTGGAGACTAACCAATTTATTTGAGCATAAGCTTTCGTGAGCTACAGCTCACTTCATGTCAGTGGGTCTCCTCTCCCTTCCCCCTCCCACCCCCCCACAGTGATGGAAACTCACAACTGATATGTGCCAAGCATACTTGCTCTCAGCTACTCCCTCAGTGTCAGCAGTGTGTTCTTAGTGTATACGCTGAGCATATGTGTTTTAAGATTCCCACCTGGAGAGTCAGGTATTCCCCAGATCCTGGCTCAGATGGGAGAGGTAAGGAAAGGGGCTCAGACAATCCCCAAACAGCAACCCTTCCCCCCCCCCCCCCCCGGAAACATGGCTCATATGAGGGAGACAGGGATGGAGGGGTCAGATCCTCATAGATGGTCAGGGCCTCCCAGATTCTGGCAGACCCTGGGGGGGGGGGGGAACAACAGGGAGCAGGGCTCAGACACCCCCTGAAAAGCAAGCTCCTCAGAAACTGGCTTACATGGGAAGGGAGAGAAGGGAGAATCAGATCACCATGGTTGGGCAGGGGCTCCCCAGACCCTGGTGCACACATGACTGTAGAGAGCGGGACTCTTACATCCTGGGGGCGGGCAAAGCCTCCCAGCTCACATGGGAGGGGTAAGGAGAGGGACCTCAGACACCTCATATGTTGGCGCATGCGCACACACAGAGGGGCCGACAGGTGACCCTGCTCCTATTCTTCCCCCTGTCCTGCCACTCACCCCCATATCCCTTTCCCAGCACCCGTCACCTGAGCCCACCAGCCCCACTCACCTCCCCTACCATCCATCCCCATTCCCTCTACTCCTCCATCACATAAAATGCCCCTATCCTGCCAACAAGCATTCACATATCAGTTTAAAAAAAACCAACAAAAACCCTGTGATTACTTTCCCCCAATAGAGAGAGGTTTTAGCAAAAATGTCCCAGCCATTTCCAGATTTCTGCCCCAGGTGGGACTCAGACTGACACTGGCTGAGTGGGTCAGGTTCATAGGACTCCTGCTTATTCCCTTGGCTCTCCAGCTGGTGTGAAAATTGGAAGGCTATCAGTCCTGTTAACTCTTCTGTTCATGCATGTTCAATATAATAAATTTGGCATGAGAATTAGTGCATCAGTCTTGCAACAAGCCAAACTGGAAAAGAAAAATATTTTTGAAATAATCTTTTAATTTGATTTCCCCCAAAGAACTAGTGAGTGGCATGCACTCTATTGGGGTAACCCTTGAGTATTGGGCACCTTGGTGCAATGTTCTGAGCCCTTGTTTGAGCTCTGTGACCAAAAATAGGTTGCCAGAATCTCTCAACTTTAAGAAAAGCTATTTTTTTCCAGAGGCTGTATCTCAGGAACGTCCTGGTCAAATGGCCCCTAAGTTGGATCATTAAGAGAACTCTGCATACCCATGAGACACACAAGATTTCAAGGCAATCCGAGTAACTGTATAGATTTTAGCAAAAACAAAGAGGAGTCCTTGTGGCACCTTAGAGACTAACAAATTTATTTGGGCATAGGCTTTCATGGGCTAAAACCCACTTCATCAGATGCATGGAGTGAAAAATACAGTAAGCAGTATAAATATTACAGCACATGAAAAGATGGGAGTTACCTTGCCAAGTGGGGGGTCAGTGCTAATGAGGCCAATTAAATTAAGGTGGACGTGGCCTATTCTCAACAGTTGACAAGAAGGGGTGAATATCAAGGGAAGGAAAATTACTTTTTGTAGTGACCAATCCACTCCCAGTCTTTATTCAGGCCTAATTTGATGGTGTCCAGTTTTCAAATTAGTTCCAGTTCTAGTTTCTCGTTGAAGTCTGTTTTTGAAGTTTTTGTTGAATTGCCACTCTTCAATATGTTATTGAGTGTCCAGGGAGATTGAAGTGTTCTCCTACTGGTTTTTGAATGTTACAATTCTTGATGTCTGATTTGTGTCCATTTATTCTTTTGCGTAGAGGCTGTCCGGTTTGGCCAATGTACATGGCAGGGGGGCATTGCTGGCACATATCACATTGGTAGATGTGCAGGTGAATGAGCCCCTGGTGGTGTGGCTGATCTGATTAGGTCCTATGATGGTGTCCCTTGAATAGATATGTGGACAGAGTTGGCAACGGGGTTTGTTGCAGGGATTGGTTCCTGGGATTGGTTCCTGGGTTAGTGTTTTTGTTGTGTGGTGTGTAGTTGCTGGTGAATATTTGTTTTAGGTTGCGGGGCTGTCAGGCCAGTCCTCGCTTACAATCTCCCAAGATCTGTGAGAGTGACGGATCATCCTTCAGGATAGGTTGCAGATGATGCGCTGGAGTGGTTTTATTTGGGGGCTGTAGGCGATGGCTAGTGGCGTTCTGTTACTTTCTTTTTTGGGCCAGTCCTGTAGTAGGTGACTTCTGGGTACCCTTCTGGCTCGGTCAATATGTTTCTTCACTTCAGCAGGTGGGTATTGTAGTTTTAAGAACACTTGATAGAGATCTTGTAGGTGTTTGTCTCTGTCGGAGGGACTGGAGGAAATGCAGTGGTATCTTAGAGCTTGGCTGTAGACAATGGATCGTCAGATGTGGTCTGAATCAAAGCTGGAGGCATGTAGGTAAGTATAGTGGTCAGTAAGATTCCGGTATAGGGTGGTGTTTATGTGACCATCGCTTATTTGCACTCTAGTGTCCAGGAAGTGGACCTCTTGTATGGACTGGTCCAGACTGAGGTTAATGGTGGGATGGAAATTTTTGAAATCCTGGTGGAATTCCTCAAGGGCCTCCTTCCCATGGGTCCAGATGATGAAGATGTCATCAATGTAGTGCAAGTAGAGTAGGGGCGCTAGGGGATGAGAGCTGAGGAAGCATTGTTCTAAGTCAGCCCTAAAAACGTTGGCATACTGTGGGCCATGTGGGTACCCATAGCAGTCCCACTGACTTGAAGGTATAAATTATTCCCAGATTTTGATGCACTTGGAAGAGTCAAGCTTTAAACAGAAACCTGGTCTAAACCCTAACTATAGCTGGGCTGTTGCCCTGCTGTAATATTTCCTCTCTTGGAATGGGATGAGGGAATATTTAATTTTCTGAAAGATCAAGACATTACTGTTTAATTTATAATGCACTTAATGATTTAGACCTGAAGCATTTGTGTGATCATATCTTAATTCTCTTCTAAGCTGAGTTTGCTCAGGTTGTTGTTCCTTCTGTGCAGAAATTTCTATTGGGTGGGTTAGGAACAAGAGTATAATAGTGTTAAAGAGAACCTGACTGCAGCTGTCTTCAGGACATTTCACTTCTGGTCAGCTAATTGATGCTAGTTTTGGAGGGAGGGTGTTTCTTCTGGGTTCTCCCTCTTCTTTTTAGGACTGTTTTTTAAACTAGTTCTCTTTTGTTTTGAAGAGTTGCTGGCTTTTTGGATGCTTGTTTTATTTTATTATTGTAATATTGCACAGTGCTCAAGGTAGTTGTAGTGGACATTTTAGATAATGGAATAGGATTTCTTCATAAGCCAAATTCTGCAGCTTCTTATCTTTTCTACAACTTTTAAATGTCTTTTTAGGACTGAATTGCCCTGGACAGTATGTAGCGTTCTAAGTGCAATCTCACCAGAGCCTAGAAATAGCATGGAAATAGACTGTTTCCTCTGGGTCTGTGATTGAAGTCTCTTTCATCTGCAGCCCAAAATCACTTTATCACACTGTCAGCTTGTATCTAATTTGTTCACTGTCTCCTCTAGTCTTCTTTCAGCACTGTTGCGCAAATATCTCCCTCTCATGAATTGTCTCTGTTTAATAGACATTTTCACCAGAGGTATAAGCTTGTGGTTTTTTCCAGGTTGAATTTTATTTAGTAGTTGTTTTCTAAACTTTCTGTCCTGTTTTTTTTTTAAGGTATTTGCAATATTTCCCAGTTAACATTTTTGTGTTTTAAATGAAAACGCGAAATCTGGGCCTAATGCAGACCTGTGTCACATCTCTCTGGGAACCGCCAAACAATTTAGTATGTTGCTCTTTGATAGCACTCTTATTTATGGTCAGTCAGCCCGTTTTTTGGCAATATGACAATGCTCATATGATTCCTATCCAAGTAATTTTGAATTAGTTTTGTGATGCTCTTTAGCTATACCGTATGTCCTTCGTCCCCCAATTTTGCCATCTGATATGTGGGAATGTGGTCTGGTGAGGAGATCAGAGGTTGGGAGTACAGAGATCTAGGTTCTGCTCCTGGTCATGTCATTGGACATGGTGTATGACCTTGGGCAAGTCCCTTTAACTAATCTGTGCCTCAGTTTCACCATCTGTAAAATGGGGTATGATATTTGCCTCTATTCCAGAAGTGTTGTGACAAATTTGTAAAGCACTTTGGGATCCTTGGATGAAAAGTGTTACATTGACAAGAACTGGTTTATGAAATAAATATAATGTATTGTTCTACTGTCATTTAGGTCTTTAATCCCGTCCCTTCTCTCCAATCCAAATTTCTTTATTTTATTAGGAACTAAAATTTAGTTTTACTGATCAGTCATTGCCAGAATTGTTCTTCCCCCACCCCCAATGTTAGTGATATAGATGAATTTCCTCAGTCCTATGGTTTCTTTATAATTTTCCGTAACACTTATGAAATATTTGTCAGCATGTCAGAGCTAATTCCTTTAAGATTCTGGGATAAATGTTATCCAGAACTACTGACGCGCGTGTGCATGTGTAAAGTATTCTGTGCTTAAAGTATTCCCTTTTCTGATTTTAATTTAAAAGCTCTATTGACGCACTTTTAAATTATCCATCTTATTTTTTTGTTTATTGAATGTTGTATTAATTTAGATGGAGTATGAGGCTAATGGTGTTAACATAACCCAGTTATTGTCCAGTATTAAATAGTGTTAAGTAACTGTTTAATACTGGAGTCTGGTGTACAGAGACCTCAGCTTGCTTATTACCATGGCAAACACACCATTACAAATTGTTTTTAACCTTTTATTAAAGATAAAGAAAAGAGGGAAAAACAATTGAAGCATTTGCAATGTAAAGTATTAAATAAGGCTTTCATTTTAACACCATCCTGTGTTCCCTTTCCCTTTAACTGGAGAGATGTTTTAGAAGGAAACCCTTTCTGCCGCCTACCTTGTTTGACAGTCTCTTAGATGGCATCACAGATAGTAATTGTCCATTTAGGGAAAAGAGAAGTTAGCTGAGATGAGCTGGAGCTGCTGTTTAAGTTCGATCCTGTTTCATCTCAGGTGGTATTTGGGATTCAGCAGGAGCTGGTGGAGGTGGTGGTGTCATCTAGGTCCCAGTCTGGTCCGGACATTTCTCAGGATCAGTGTGACAAAAGGCCCAGGATCGAAGGAGATTGTGGGGGTGGTACCTATGATTTTGAAGTTTGCTCCAGTAGCTAATTTCACCCCCCCCAAAAGTCTCTTTCTTTAAGGACCCCCAAAGGGAATGGTGGGGGGTGGAATAGCCCATCCCCTCACTATTTTGTCCACCAGTGCATCCAAACTGGTGCGTCAGAAAGTAGGCCTAACTGATTTACGATTCCACACTTCTCTTGTTTACCATGCAGGATCTGAATACAGTCCTTGGCTTCTATTAGGAGGCTTTTTTGTTTGGACTAATTCAGTATTTCTATCTCCCTTTCATATCTTTTCACAGCAACTTGTGTTATAGGTTGTTATAGGTTATTGTGATATCTTATGAATCTTTACATACTTCTTACAGTTGAACTCGCCACTAGAGTAAATTTGTAGGCCCAATTTATTACAACATAGGGAACAAGTTTTTAAAATTTTTTTCAATAGGTCAGCCATTTTAGAAGAATTACTGAACTTAATCTCCCTCCTTAACAAGTGATTGGACTTGTATTTGCTCTAGTATAGATGGAAAAATGACAATCAACCAAAGTGGGAAGAAAACAAATCTGAAATAGGAAAGTTCAGAAAAAAACAAGATTGATATCTTAAACCACTTGGGTATTACAGTAGCTAAATCTTCATTCTAATGTAACTTTTATTTATAGTAATATATTTGCTCCTTTGCATTTAATATAGCTTTTTAAAAAACCCATCACATGGCAAAATATTTTAGCATTTCCCTAGTGTACAACTGCCCTTAAATGGGAGCTGCCAAGGCAATGGTACATGTAGTGCTCCATAGTTGTCGTCATGGCAGCTGCTAGGCCTTCTATAAGTGGAGTGTGTGGTACCATCTGTTGCTGTAGCTCCCAGTGGGGAGCAGAGTGACTCTCTCCTGCTCTCCCCCAAAATATTTTTCTGGTTGGGGTTAGGGAAGGACTTTTAGCTTCATTCCTCCCCAAGAATCTCCTAATGCTGTGAAGGTTTGGTGGAAGATGCTATAACCATTCCTGCTGGGGTGGGAGCAAGGAAGAAATAGCCTGATAAGCTGTCCTTAAGACTATTCCTATTAGATAGAGAGCACCCTAAAGCCTTTATTAAACGGGTAACTGAACGTTTCAATAGCATTTCAAACAAAGAATGGCTGGTTTGCATTGTCAATAATAATGATGAAAAGGTTTTTCTCATAAACTGAAATACTTCCTTTGGCTTCAGGAAGTATTGAACAAAGGAGCTATTTTAACTTATGGACAGTAATATACCACTATATCTCTGAAAGCCAGTAAGTATTTTAATAATAGAGGTTTTGCAGCCTCAAAAGAATAAATATTGCCTATTTGCAGAGAGAGAGAGTTTGAATCGGTGTTTGTTAGTTATGTATACATATAAACAAACAAACACTGATTCAAACTCTCTCTCTCTCTCTCTCTGCAAATATTGAAGTGTATGGCAAAATGATAAAAGGTTCTCCTCTTTGTTTACAGAATAAATGGCTGTTTAGTATATATCACAGTAACCTTTCTTGAGAAACTTGCTTGATCAGGAGAGAGGTAAAACGTTTTTGAAACTTTGCACATGTGCTGTAAACAAGATTTTTACTAAGGTCCGCTAGTTAGCATTGGAATGGATGAGATGAATTATAATGGAGAGACAAGAGTGAAGATCTGAGCTCTGTTTAAAAGAAACTTTTGTCTGAAGCATACAGTAGTGTGATGTTGCTGAATTGACTAATCAGCATTTAAGGTGTATACTGTTTTGGTAATCCTAATTTGTCTAATACATTTAAATATAATATGCAGTAATGCAAAATAATGTGCATGTTCACTTTTGCTAAAAAGTGCTGTTGGCATGTAGGTTGGTTTGTTCATCAAAAGAAGGGCATCGATAAACACATTGTCCTTTGGGGAACGGAGAGGAGAAAGTTTGGTTAAAAAAAAAAAAAATAGCCACTACAATATTTCTTCACAACAAAGCTCAAATAGACTCTGCAAACTCTGGCAAGGCATGAAATGCAATTTCTTCTCTCAAACGCTTAATTGTTCACTTATTTAAATGTACTGTTTCTTTGAAACCTAAAAATGAGGGGAGTCAAAATCTTTTTGGTCAGAAAAAGCCGTGTGTGTATCTACATAAAGGTGTATACAGAGATGCCTTCCAAAAAGTCAGTCAAAAAACCGATGCCTTTAGTTCAGTGCTTAATTTGTAATGAAAGAGATGCTGGGGCTCAAGCAGTTTTTGTTTTTGTTTTACTTTTGTAACTGACATGGCAAGCCCAGACGTACGGGGGCTATGAACTGCCAAGCCTAGAGGTGCCGGGGCTCAGCCTTGGCAAGCTATGGTACAAGTTACGCACTGCTTTAGTTGCTGTGAAATGAGTGACTTTGATTAATTTGCACACAGGGGGCACCAGTAAGTAGCTTTCTGGTGTCTGCCATCCATTTGTGCAATCTAAGTTATCACAGTCATATGTGGGTCCTTGTGTCTGTTCAATGTGCTCATCTTCCTTGTAGAGCTGAGAAAGATCGTACTTGATTTTTCTGTGTGTAGTTGTCATCTCACCAAAAGAGACAGGTGACCAATTGGTCCAGGCCTGATTCACACTAGCAGAGTTGAAATACCTGCTTTGCAAACATCTCTAACCAAACCTCGTTTGGTGCCCAGCCACTAGTGGATAATCCAGCCCATGTTCCTGTTAAATTCTGACACTCAAATTCACCCCAGTATAAACCCCAAGATCGTTCTCTATTAAATAAATAATCAAGACATTAGATGAATGTGATTCTACCATCAGGGAGTGCAGGAAAGGCATTAGCTTGTGCCACAACATGCCCCTCCCCTGAAACCATCCAAAGCTGACTGTTGCAGCCTGAAGCTCACCTGTGATCCGCCTGCTGTTCTCCTGCCCTCTTGTGGGCTCAGTGCACTATCATCAAGTGCAGCAAATCCATCTTGTTTCCAATGTCTCCTGAAAATTGCAAGCAGACAGAGGGTTTGCTTGTATTATCCCTCTGCCTTGCTAGTCCCCACTGAAGAGTGGGCATTGGTTATATAACATTATATTATCCAAAGCCCAGTCACCTGGACCCCTCCGTGAATCAAATGTATTCAAAGCTGCAGATGTTGCCACGTCATTCCTAAAGGAATTCTTACCAAATCTTGCTGTATTGCACCCCAAGCAGGCTAACACCTTTCTTAATACTGTAGCAAATGGATCTCTGGTCAAGTAGCTGGCATCCCAGTATAATGTAATAAAAGGCTGGCTCTTACGTACACCAAGTCAGAAAATGTTCCTCTGGATTTAGTCGGGCATAACTGTTCATCTAGGCATTCTCTTAGCTCTGTTCTGGCCCCCAGCTTCTGCTTATCGACCATTATTTAACTTGCACCTCTTCCAGTTCCAATGTGTGCTTGGAGCGGCCTGTTGATGCTCCAGAAGGGACTTCACTAACCCCAGAAGAGCTGAAAAGCCACAGCAAATTCTGCCTTAAACAGCATTGCCTCTGCCCTGCAAAAACTTGCTCTGGGGCCAAAGCCTCTACTGATCCAACATCCACTGTGGCATCCAGTTGTACCTGTAAATCTCAATCTGGCATCCACTCAGATCACTCCCTTAAACTATTTAAAAAATGCCTCCCACACTCAAGTATTCCCTCTTTTTTTCTTTGTCAAAATAATGAGGCTCCTTAATTGCCAAGGTGGTTGCTACTAAGTGTACACAAAAGCCCTTACCAGGACCACCATGGTTAGAGGTAAAATTTAAAGAGCCCATAATTACATGCAACTGTGTTGGAGTAACTTTGCCAAACCCTTTAATCACTTGTATTAATATACCTAATTTGTCCAGTTTTTCCTTAGGCGTGATACACCTACCAATTTGATTTCCAGGTATGTCATCCTCTGGGTTGTGTCTCTTTTTTTCAGGGGTGAGCAGGACTCCCTAGGCATTCTGCCATCTATGGAAACCTTCCTAATAGGTGAGTGAGTTCACCCAAATCACATCTTCCTGCCAAAAGAGAGTTCTCCAGATAGTGAACCAATTGGTGTAAGTTAATTTACTTAGTAACTGTCCACTCCTGCACTGTAGGAAACTGGGGCCCTCAGCTTCATACCTTAACCATGGTCGTGTTGTTTGCAAATGAGTGTAAAGGCTTGAATATAATGAGGTGTTGTCAATATGGCTTCTTTCAGGCAGCTGCTGTTTCTGCAGCAGCAACCAGAGCAAAATGGTTGCTGCATGGCCCCAGGGGCTTCATACACAGGAAGGGGAAGGGTGTGAGACAATCAACTCTCCCTTCTTTCCCCCAGCCTCCCAACAGCAGAAGGGAGAGGTGGAGAATTCAGTAGTTTTCCACCCCCCCCACTATGATCTCTACTTGTGAGTTGCATTCTGGATAGTGGGAGAGGGGAAGATCACAGAGCAGTCAAGCCTGCCCCTCCCTTCTCCTCTTGGGACTCCAGGAGTTGGTTTTCCTTGCTGGTGTGATCAAACCACCCCACCCTCTGTTGGGTGTGTGATCATTTGTTCCTGATGACTGAATTTAATTTGGCAGTAAGAAGTATTTTTGCTGTAATGAAAGGGAGAGTTTGTAATTTTGCACAAGGAAATTTAGCTCTTCTCCGCTTCCCCTGCTCACTTTATGTCACATATACTGTAGCATCATGTTTTGCATCTACATGTGAATTTAAAAATGGTGTCCAGATCAGAGTGGCCATTTGATAAAGCATAAGATCTATAAGCCAAAGTATTTTGGACTGAGGATTAAAAAGTTTTTGAAAACATTTCTAAAATATTTTCTGTAAAATGTGGCATGTACAGAACATATGGTAGTGTGGTAGTAAAAATTGATTGTCACTTGTTTAGGATAATCTGCTTTACTTGTGTGGGTTTATCACTCGTAACACACCCGTACCAAATTCATGCTGGCAAAACCTTTATAATCCCCCACCGTACCATCATGTTTTCTCTCTTCCCCTCTTCCTTCCTGTAGGCACACACAAACAATGCACTGACCTAGTGATGTGGGTGTGATCGTGGCTCCCCCTGCTGGCAGGCACTGCTTACTATACAACTTTGTATTGTCACAACTAAATAGGTTCTCCTTTAGCGTGGGTGGTGGTAGCTCAGATACTGTTGGTGCTGTTTGAGGCTACGGATTCGATCCCCACTGACGATGGGAAGTGGCTACGATTGGTTTTGTATGCGCGCGTGCACCCACCCACCCACACAGAGATTTGTATAGAGGTGGGTGGGTGTGACAGATCTATGTATAAAATGTGTTCAAGTGGTGCATGCTATCACTGGTGCTAATTTTCTTATTTCTGTTAAGTCTTTCATGCATTCCTAGCTTTTTCGAACAAGATCTTTTTATGCTGAAATTTCTCTTAGCCCAAAGGTAACTTTTAAAAAAAAGTCTGAGCCAAATCATTTCCGTCATTTTTTGAGTTACACATGCATGGAAAAAAATTTTCTCTTATGTTCCAATCAGATATTTCACTCTTGGATAACTTAAAAATGAATGACGCTAGAAAATTCAAACTTGATGGGTTGCTTTCCTTGAAGATTAAAACTCAAATCAGAAGAAAATTAACATATTAATTTTTAAAAGTTGAGATTTTAAGTAACTAGTTTTTAGCACATGCTTGAGCTGTGCTCTTTCTGGTTCCTTGAAAATGCATAAACCAAAAAACCCCACCCTTGGTGGAAATAAGGTCTTGAGTTACAGAGTGGAAGTTGGCATAAGATAATGTTGTCTTAGCAGGAGAATCCCTATGCATATGGAAGTTGATGGTGGTTTGGAGCTTTACCCTTGCCCTGCCTTCTGTTTCTCCTTCCTGAGCCATGTCCCCAACATTGTGAAGCCCAATCATGTTGAAATAGTATGTAGGCGTTTCCTTTGAACTTTAGGACATGGGACAGTGTTATATTGGCTCAATCCCTCTTCTTCTATTGAAATTTGGGCCATTTCAGAGAGTTCTCTGCAGTTTTTCTCTCTTCTGTGTGAAAAATAATGGAAGCTATGATCTGGTCTCAAATGCCTACTTTCTTTTGCTGTTCTTCATGACTTGGGCTTTGTTTGCACTGCCAATTGAACGACAAAACTTTTGTCATTCACAGGTGCTTAAAAAAGCCCCCTGCTGAAAAACAAACTTGCCACAGCAAGTGGCAGTGTAAACGGCTAGTTGTTGGCAGGAGGAAAAAAAAAGAAAAGGAGAACTTGTGGCACCTTAGAGACTAACCACGCTCCTGTCAGCAACGTGAACCCCACTCCTAGGGGGTGGAAGTATTTTGTCCGCAAAAGTGCTGACAAACACGTTTACACTGCCCGACTTTTAGCGATACGGCTGTGTTGCTAACCACTGTGTAGTGTAGACAAAGACTTAGTGCGTGTTCAGTATTTGAGGGTGTGGAAAGGGCTGTTATTTGCATAATTCCTTTATCCTGATGCCAGAAAAGATTCAAGTTGTTTTGCCCTGGCAGATACTTGTAGTAAAGCTTTTCTGTGGGCTGAAAGCTCTTTGTAGTCTCACACTGATCATTGTCACTGAGTGAGAAGCAAAGTTTGACACCCCTTTGTCACTCAGTTTTTCTTAAAGCTTCCCAGCACACAGAGTTCTTGTCTTGTTGACTAATTTTCCTATGCCTCTTCACCTTTTTAGGAACCTGCAGAAATCTACATTTTTATCACTTTCTCACATGCCATCTTGGTGTTTAACGGTCATCTTTCCCATGAGTGTTGCCTTTTTAGAAGATACTTGCTTAGATTTAGATGCAGACCCAATAATCTCTTGTACAACTTTTAATATAATGGTTATGCTACACATTTTTTACTCTTTAGTTGTCAACTTGAGTTCCTTTTGGCAGAGCTTGGACTGTTCATCTTAAATCCAAATTCATTCTTTCTTTTTATTTGATCTGTGTGTGTTTGTGGCATTTGGTGGGATTAGTATAGTTCCAGAGTGAGTTACTCTTGTTTGTTGCCTTCCAGTGTTTAGGTGACTCAACATTACAGTGATTGAAGTCCATTGTCTTTCTTTTAAACACTTTGAACTTTTATTTGTGTCATTTGTCTTCACTTGCTTATCTTTGTATATATTACTACATTTTACCTGGTTTTTGGAATGTAATTTGTTCTAAATTCTTCTCAGGATGTCACTTTTCTTCTTGTTAGCTGTAGATTGAAAGTTTTGGTGATTGCTTACAGCAACAGAGAAAAGTTGTCATTATGTTAAAACGGACTTTTAGTTATTAGGCAATTTCCCAATACATACTGCCTCAATGAAGAGGTATTTCAGTTAGCTTGGGCTTTTTATTTTCAATTGAGAAGAAGAGAACACTGACTTCACGTATCCATAATCTATCCCAATGGTGGATATTTATTTCTCATAATGTAATGGATTTTAATGAACTTGGTACATTTAAGGCAGTTCCGTTTGGTTTTTATGTCAGTTTGCATGGTAGGGAGGGGAAAATGGTCTGTGTGTATAACAGACTCCTTAGTAAGCAACATGTATTGTCAAAATGTTCTTGCAGATGTGAAAGGTCTCTACAGAAGTATCTATTCATGTTTGCTGTTGCCAGATACATTTCAGTTTATTTATTATTATTATTATTATGTCCTAATTTCAGTTTATTATGAAATGTCCATTCAAATTATTAAGAAGAAAATCCATCAGGTGTACTGGATGGTTAAACCATCACATTGCATCTCCCATGGCCCAGCAGAAACAGCATGTGTAAATTATTAGGATTGTGAGAGGTTTGCTATGCTGCAGAGCTGAGTGAATTCTCCCCTGCAATATGTGTTTTTGTCATTGATATGCTTTGGGAATTGGGCTGAATTCATGAAAGTAGGGGAGAAAAGCAGAAACATCTCCACCTATACATTAAACAATAGATTAAAAGATGATGAAGCAACAGAAAGGATTAATTAGATTGTTTGCAAAATGTGTCTCTTCAATCTGAGTTTGGTGATAACTGCATTGAGATCTTAATTTGGTAACGCATTAACTTGCATGCAATATGAAGATAATTACTCTTTTTATCGTAATCCTGGTTCTTTGAGAGAAACCCTATAAAATGTGAACAGGAGCACTAGGTTTAGTCACACCGATTCTGTTACACAAGAATGACAAATTATAAGAGGGGTTCTACTTATAAACTGCTTCTATTTTAATGTTTTTTCCCCATCTTGAATAAGGGCATTTAAGCTATGTATGTCTTCGGGTTTGTGTTTTGTCTTTAGAGTGTTGAAAATAAAATGAATTTAACTTTGTAGGGTCTATGAAATTTAAGGCTAAAATAATAAAAAAACCTAAATCGCTTTCAGATAATAAAGAGAAATAATAGTGACTTAAAAGATTTACAATGGAAAAATGATTGACATTGATCTGGGGTTTTTCTTCAGTTTTGCAACATAATGCAATTCAAATGTTACATCACAGTTTTGGTTATAAAGTGTTCTGTGCTGCTCTCTGAAAAGTAAGTACAAAACCGTGCTGGCACAAGCCAACTCTTGTTCTAGTGTAGCACACTAATTGATTTCCCAAAGTTGACACTCTTAATTTCTTGTGTTTCAGAGCTGTGAAAGTTAACTGAAGTAGAATGGAAGCTACCGTAATATTACCTATTCTGAAGAAAAAATTAGCCTTCCTTTCAGGTACAGTTTCTGATTTTTTTTCTTCAATCAGTTGCCTGGTGTATAATTTGGATCTGACTTGTATGGTTGTTTGATCTTTGCCAGATGTATTTGACAGAAGTGTATCTCAGATTTTCACTAAAGCTTATTTCAAACACAGCTCTAAAATATCTTTTAATCTGGATAGCAAAACTAAATTCAAACATAGTTTGTCACTAGTGGTTCTTGGTAAGCCAATTTTTATTCTGGTCTGTAACTTGATTGAAATGACCTACCCAAGGTTGGTGTCATGTTTCACTTCTTATAAAATAAAATGTGATCGTTTTGCACCGTTATTAAATTAACTACTAACTGGCACGAAAGCAATTGATTCTGAATTTTAGGACAATTCGTTTTCAGGGTTTCTTATAGAAAGTTCTTTCTCCTCCTTTCTTTCCAATCTTTACTCCACAAAGGATAGGGACCATCTTTTTGTTCTGTGTGTACAGCCCCTAGCACAATGGGATTCTGGTCCAGACTGCGTCTCTTGGGCATTCAAATAATTAATAATAAGATGAAATCTTATCAAGTAGTAAAAATAATGATTTAGTCTGGCAGGGGTGGAGCTGGAATATTAATTTTTATTATTTTGCTCAAAAACATTTGCAGTTTAGGTTGAAGTCTATCATTTACAAAAGAATGAAGACTTGCCCTTAAGAGATTTATGTTTTAAGTGACTTGAGATTTTGCTGACTAAGGTGCTGTTTTAGATGTTCACGTAGCTTTTAGTTCTTGCTGGTTTAACTCCTATGCACATCAGAATTTAAGAAAGATGAGTTGGAGATAGGTACATTTTTGCAATCATACAAATCAGGACGCATTACTTTAGCTAAAAAAAAAAATTACTGTATTTCAGCTAATGGCTAGTTCTTAGCCAAATCAAGCAAGTGTATGTCTTGCTTGAATGTCTAAAAAATTAAACTCCCATGTTTAACTCCGAGCTAATGTATTTAGAGTTGTGGTTCTCAACCTTTCCAGGCTACTGTATCCCTTTCAGGAGTCTGATTTGTATTGTGTACCCCAAGTTTCACCTCACTTAAAAACTACTTGCTTACAAAATCAGACATAAAAATACGAAAGTGTCACAGCACACTAATACTGAAAAACGGATTACTTTCTAATTTTTACCATACAATTATAAATCAATTGAAATTATTGTATAGTATATAGAGCAATATAAACTGGTCATTGCATGAAATTTTGGTTTGTACTGACTTCACTAATGCTTTTTATGTAGCCAATTGTAAAACTAGGTGAATATCTAGATGAGTTGATGTAACCTCCCCCCTCGCCCTCTATTGAGAACCACTGATTTAGAGTCTCTTCCCTTGCCTTAACACCCCTCCCCAGCAGCTTCTTCTGACAGCCTGCAATAGTGAGCAATTTCCTTAGCTGCCTCCTTCTCCGGGAGTAGTTTCAGCACTTATAGTACAATTGTTTGATTAGCATGTACTTCAAGGAGATTCTGATCAGCTAAAGTGCATTTGCAATTTGGCAAGTAAAGCTACCTGATTCACTGTGATTTCACTGATTCACTGTGATTCACAGGTTTCAGAGTGGTAGCCTTGTTAGTCTGTATCAGCAAAAACAACGAGGAGTACTTGTGGTAACTTAGAGACTAACAAATTTATTTGGGCATAAGCTTTCGTGGGCTAAAGCCCACTTCATTGATACATTCAGTGGAAAATACAGTAGGAAGATATATACACACATACATATATATACAGAGAACATGAAAAAATGGGTGTTGCCATACCAACTCTAACGAGACTAATCAATTAAGGTGGGCTATTAACAGCAGGAGGGGAAAAAAAACCTTTTGTAATGATAATCCAGGTGGCCCATTTCAGACTGTTGACAAGAAGGTGTGAGTGACAGTAGGGGAAGAAATTAGCATGGGGGAATAGTTTTTGGTTTGTGTGATGACTCATCCACTCCCAGTCTTTATTCAAGCCTAATTTGATGGTGTCCAGTTTGCAAATTAATTTCAGTTCTGTAGTTTCTCTTTGGAGTCTGTTTTTTTTTTTTTGAAGTTTTTTTGTTGAATAATTGTGACTTTTAGGTCTGTAATTGAGTGACCAGGGAGGTTGAATTGTTCTTCGACTGGTTTTTGAATGTTATAATTCTTGACGTCTGATTTGTGTCCATTTATTCTTTTGCGTAGAGACTGTCCAGTTTGGCCAATGTACATGGCAGAGGGGCATTGCTGGCACATGATGGCATATATCACATTGGTAGATGTGCAGGTGAACGAGCCCTTGATGGTGTGGCTGATGTGATTAGGTCCTATGATGGTGTCCCTTGAATAGATATGTGGACCAAGTTGGCAATGGGCTTTGTTGCAAGGATAGGTTCCTGGGTTAGTGTTTTTGTTGTGTGGTGAGTAGTTGCTGCTGAGTATTTGCTTCAGGTTGGGGGGCTGTCTGTAAGCAAGGATTGGCCTGTCTCCCAAGATCTGTGAGGGTGATGGATCGTCCTTCAGGATAGGTTGTAGATCCTTGATGATGCGTTGGAGAGGTTTTAGTTGGGGGCTGAAGGTGATGGTTAGTGGTGTTCTGTTACTTTCCTTGTTGGGCCTGTCCTGTAGTATTCTGGGAAATACAGATACTCTTAGTGAAAAGCAATTTAATGACCGGCATTTTAAATGCTGAAAATTTTTTGGAACTTACTATATTGCTGAGTAGGCTTGATTCTTTGGAATTACATAGTATTGACAGACATTTTAATTTAATTAATGGTTTAGACTTATACAACAGATGTTTTAGCTTTCTCAGATGTGAATAAAGAAAACTGGTGGGCAACCAATTTGTCAAATCTGTTTATATCATTTAGTTTCAAGGAATATAAAATATAATCATCATAAAACATCAGAAGAAAGTTATGCTGTGAAAATATGTGGTAGATTTTTGGATGTTGAGCTCCCCAGACATGAGAATTATAATCTGCTAGAAAACACCTTAAAACTAGTATGTTTTGACCTGCTTTATTATTCCTTGTCTAACTTTACATCATTTTCCCTCCCTCAACTACACAGTGCTTTTCAGGACTTGTTCGCTTGAGATAGGAGGCTAAGCTTCTTGAGATAGGAGGCTAAGTGGTTCCTTCTAGAAGCTATTGGCAATAATGCTTGATTAATTACCTCAGTTGGTACATCCATTATTTGCTCTCACCACTTCACTTATCAGAGGGAAAACACAGCAGTTTCTACTGGGACAGTGTTTCCACAGACTTGGAAACCTTGGGCCAAATTCAGAGGCTATATAAATGACTTTGCAAATTACGCATTGGTAAATTAGTGCAAATGACTGAGGAGGGAGAAATGTGAGGTTCTGTAGAAGCAGAAAATGCAACCAACAGGATGGTGTAAGAGAGCAAGTCCTTTGGTTTTATTTCTTATACCTGTCCTTGGTTGCTTTTTGTGGTAAAGTTCTGCTCTTCCACTCTTTCAGCATGTAAATTAGATCAGTTTATGCTGATCTGTAACGTACTTCACATGAATTTGTCCTATTTTAAGATTGGTTCTAAACCTTAGAATCCTCACATAATAGCTCAAATTATGGCTTCTTTGTCAGATGACCTTTTTATTTATTTATGGCTTCCAGTTTAGTATATCTAGAGTCACAATCAGATTTGGGATTGCCACACCTACATATAGTATTGTGAAGGTAGTGGGGAATGTGTCTGAGGTAGAAATAATGATGCAGTGATGAATAATCACACGAGTATTTTTTAAAAAGGAAGGAGAAATGAATGACTTCTGCTAAATCTAATTATCGCAATATAACTAAGGATATGTCTATACTACCCCCCAGATTGGCAGGCAGGAATCGATCCAGTGGTGGTCAATTTATTGTGTCTAGTCTAGACGCGATAAATCGACCCCTAAGCACTCTCCCTTTGACTCCTGTACTCCATTGGCACGAGAGGTGCAGGTGGAGTCGCCGGAGGAGCGGCAGCTGTCAACTGACCACAGTGAAGACACTGCAGTGAGTAGATCTAAGTATGTTGACTTCAGCTACATTATTCACGTAGCTGAAGTTACATAACTTAGATCGATTCCCTCCCCCCCCCACCCTCCTCCCTCCCAGTGTAGACCAGGCCTAAGAAGCTGAGACAAAAATGAAAGAAATAATCTGGGTCACCCTATCATTGGTGTAACTTCCATTGTGTAATATGTTTTGGTTTTCTTGTATTGATGATATTGAATGCTCTGGGTATGTTCAGGGAAGGTTGCTGAAATTTCCTAACTGATAATCTGGATGTGATTGTTAAGCAATTTATGCCAAACACTTTTATAAATATCTTTAAAATTGATTGGTTGTGAATTAAAATAATTCTAATTTAGAAAGGTACATTGAATTGCTCAGTACCTTTATTGACATTGTAGAGTAGTGTCATTCATTGGAGGGCGTATGTGGGAAGTAGATAATCCTTGTTTTGCCATCATTTTGAGTCGTTTAACTGAAGAAACTGTTCGAAGACTTTCAATGACAGAATATTTGTCTGACCTGAACAAGTCTTAGTTGTTTGATAAACCTGTACTAAAATTATTATGCAGGTAGAATAAAGGTTTTTTTAATCTTATCTCCTTAGTAAAAATAACTCAGTTTGAGCATGCTGTGAAATGTCATGAAACTCAATAACATATGTAATTTATTGCAATCTTTGGTGAAAATGTCAACAAATAAAGAGCAGTTTAAATCCATATCATGAGTGCTGTTTAAATCCAGGTAATTATTCAATAAAAAGTCATCTTAGAGATCAAACACCTACTGCAGATGTGAGTAGATTTCAAGTGTCAAATCTAAACTTGCATATGAAATGTTGAGTGCATCTTAAATTTTAGATTCTCTTGTGTAATCAATATAAGCGAATTTTTACAACTAATTTATGGTGTGGTTGCTTTGTGATGGAGAAGGGTATAGGGAAACTCCATGAGAGAGACTTAGGCCATGTCTACACTACAGAGTTAATTCGACTTAAGTTATGTTGATGATCATAAACCACTGTAATTACATTGCTTGTGCATGTTCACACAATACTTCTTGTGTCAGCGGAGCTTATTCACAGCTGGTGCTCTAGTACGAACAGAGAGAGCAGTATACCATGGGTAGCTATCCCACTGTGCAAATCACTACCACCTTCTGCTAAGAGTTGTGGGAATGGATCAAAATGTATCATGGGAGTGGGATTACTGCCCCATGATGCAATTTTCTCTGTCCCATAATTCCACGGGCTTCTGACTACGTTTTGTGCTGTTTTTCAACTGTCCCTGTAAACTTGCGTCCACTATCTCTGCCTGAAAGTATAGATCCTGCACTGCTCACCAGTCTTGTGATGAGCATTAAGAACACAATGTGGCTGACTCGGTACAATTTCATGAGCTGCAAATCTGAACAGGAATCCGTACTGCCTGCCTTGCTATGTGCCATGGAAAGAAAAAAATTCAAGATTGATGTTGACATTCATGGAGCAGCTGCACATGGTGGACTGTCGCTATTGGGCTCAGGAAACAAGCACTGGGTGGTGAGATCAGATTGTGATGCAGGCATGGGATGTCGAGCAGTGGCTGCACAACTTCTGTATTCACAAAGCCACCTTCCTTGAACAGCGTGCAGAGCTTGTCCCCGCCCTGCAGCGCCAGGACACCAAAATGAGAGCTGCCTTAGTAGTGGAAAAGCATGTGGTGATTGCTGGCAACTTCAGTCTGCTATTGGTTAGTCGTGAATCAGTTTGAAGATCGGAAACCCACTGAAAGGGTTGCGATGGTGCAAGTGTGCAGGGTCATTAATCGTCTCCTGCTACAAAGGACTGTGACTCTGGGCAATTTTTGGGAAATACTGGATGGTGTTGCGGCAATGGGATTCCCTAACTGCGGCGGGGTGATAGATGGCATGCATATCCCAATTTTGGCCCCAGACCATCTTGTGAAAGGGCTACTTCTCTATGGTATTGCAGGTGCTGGTGGAATACCAGGGTCATTTCACTGACTACAACGCGGGGTGGTCAGGGAAGGTGCGTGATGCATCCATCTTCAATAACGCTGGCCTGTATGGAAAGCTGCATGCAGGGACTTTCTTTCTGGAGCAGAAGATTCCAATAGGGGATGTGGAAATGCCCATAGTGATCCTGGGAGACCCAGCATACCCGTTACTTCTGTGGTTCATGAAGCCTTACATAGGAAACCTTGACAGCAGCAAGGAGCGCTTCAGCAGCAACAGAATGACCATAGAATATGTGTTTGGCAATTTAAGTGGTCTCTGGCGCTGCCTTTTTGGCAGACTGAACCTCAAGGAGGAAAATATTCCCATGGTCATAGCAGCCTGCTGTGCTCTGCATAGCATTTGTGAAGCCAAGGAGGAAAAGTTTCCAGAGGAGTGAAGCACTGAGGTGGATTGCCTGGCGGCTGATTTTGAGCAGCCAGATATCAGGGCTATTAGAGGGTCTCAACAGGGGGCTATTCGAATCAGGGAGTCTCTGAAGCAGCATTTTGGCAATGAGCCCCAGTCATGTGTCTTTCTGTAATGCATTCAGACAGGCATTATTTACTTGCCACCTAGAATAACGATTCCTGCTTGAAAATTAATTGTAGTCCGCAAATGTGCTGATTGCCACTGTGTATGAATTTCTGCCCACACCCCCATGTAGGTCCCAAATAAATCTTCACTGTCTTTGTAAGACTAAATTTTTATTAAACAGTAATACACATTAACATTTCTTACAGGGTTCATGACCGTGAGCAACACTCTCTGAAATAGGGATCTCACAGCTGTGTGTAAGTCCAGCTGTTGTTACCGAAAATGTCCCTAGGTTTGGAGTACAAGGGGTACTGTGATGGGCCAGGAATGTGCAAGGAATGTGTGTGGGAAGTTTGGGGAGGGCATGGAATGCCGTTCTTTATGGGCTGCAGGTGAGTCAAGCATGCATGTGTTCCAACTGCAGTGCTATCAGGGACCTGAGCATCTATGATTGGTCCTCTGTGAGCTTTATCATCCGCTCCTGACCCTCTATTATCCGGTTCTTCCCCTGTCTCCTCTCCTGGCTATCCATTTCTAGTTTTTCATTTATTGTCTCTCTCCATGGTCTGTGCTCGCTATTGGCCTGATCAGACGATTGCAGCCCTTCTCAAAACATGTCCTTGTAGAAGCAGCATGGTTTCGGTGCCACACCAGAGTGACCGTTGGCCTCCCTTGTCTTCTGGTATGCCTGTCTCAGCTCCTTGATCTTAGCATGGCACTTCTGTGTGTCCCTTTCATGCCCCCTTCTCATCAATACCAGGAGCAATCTGCTTATATGTGTCAAAGTTCCTATGACTGGATTGGAGCTGTGACTACACAGCCTCCTCTCTCTACAGATCCAACCAATCCAGCAACTTTGGTGTACTCCAGGTGGGAGCATATTTGGTGCAGAAAGGTGGCATGGTTAGCTGGGAAGATACGATGTGAGCTGTCCACGCTGAGCATACAGGAAGTGGAATTTCCAAAATTCCTGGGGCTTTAAAGGGGGAGGGGCGCATGCCTGTGTACCTGGCTGCAGGGCAAAGGAGTAGAAACAGCTTACCAGAGCGGTCATGATGAGCACTGTGGGACACGTCCTGAAGGCCACTTAAGGCTACATAAGTAAGCGCACTGTCTACACTGAAGCTGCCTCTCTCTAACTTTGTCACATAAAGCGCTATGCCGCTTGTCAAGATAGTTTTATTATGTCGACATAGCCACAGGTGTTTTATTGCAGTGTAGATATACCCTGAGAGAGTCAAAAGGAAGTATGGCAACTGCAAACTTTGTACTGCAGCCCTCCTTGTAACATGATTCTCTGGTTGGAAAATAAGTATGTTTCATGGAAAATGTGAAAATTTTCCACTTAAAAACAAAACAAAAAATCAGGACCCTGAAAAACAAATTGTTTTCCAATGTTTGAGTCCCCCTGTCTTTTTTCCATTAAAAAGGAGGAAAGGCAGAATGACTAAACAACCAATAACCCAAAACATTTAGACTTTTTTTGTAGAATAACTGCCAGTTTTGAAAAAATGAAATTTTTCTGCAGACGGTGTTCGGGAAAATTTGAACAAAATTTTTAACCAATTCTAGTATTTACAAAATAGTTCTTATGACTGTAAAATACACATTCAAAGCAAAATGAGCACTGGATTTGCAATCTTTTTGACAAGATTCCTAATCTACCTGGTGACTGACTGCTTGCTGAAGTGACTGACCCCCATAAGCAGGCTTTAAAAAAAATGACAATTTCAATTAAAAGATGTATTTTCATTCACAATTTTTCACACATTTGCAACATATTAAGTGATTCCAACTATTTGCTGAATAAACCGAGGTAAGATTTTCTGTAAGGCCTTGTCTACACTACGCAGTTCTGTCAACAAAAGTCAGGTTTGTTATGCAAAATAACAATACTATACTATAATCCCTTAATCTGGCGGAAGGGTGAAATTTATAGCCATTTCCCCTCATTTTCTTTGGTGGTATCCAACTAACCAGTTTTGTTAGTTTTAAAACTCAGCTATATCGGGTGACTTTTTTTATTTGAAAAGTGGGAACCATTTTTTGTTTTACAAGTCAGTTCAGCTTCCATGTGAATGATGGTCAAGTGGTAGTTTTCCGAGCTGAAGCAGTGATGTTATTTCTACAGAAAATTTCGCATCACTCCTAATTTTGTACTATGAGCGTAGCCAATTTATTTTATTGCTATCCTGCCTCCATGTCACGCGAGCTCTGGTGTTGCTCAACACATAAGCAAGCAGCTGAGCTCATAAAGGTTTCATTATCTGTGACAAAAGGAAAAGAAGGCACTGGAAATAGTCTGTATTCAACTCTTTGATACTAGCTCTGTGTTAGTAGTAGTGGAGGGAATCATTACCTGTATTAAAACAGTCAACTGTTATTGAAGAAGTATTTGCCCTGAGGGAAAGAGAAGCAATATTTTTGCTCAAATAGATGTGGTTTATGTGAGAAGCACAATTTCAAGGAAAATCTCACTGGTGTGTGACACAATGCAGCAGAGAACTTGCCTTATTTTAAAGGTTAAAATTTGATGGACCAGTTTCTTGCAATTCTGTACCCTTGGACCATTAAAGGATCCTTTATTCCTTGGTTTTTCTTATGGTTTGATTCTTGTTGGCATACTAATGGAGACAGATGTTTGATTCTCTGTGGGGCAGACTCCTGATGTGGTCTGGTGGAAGAAAGCACAATAGGCTTGAATATAGATTTTTTTCTTCTCTGACTAGAATTTATTTAAATAGAACCTCTACAAGTACAGTCGGGTCGCTTCAGGGACATCTTTATTTTTCATTTGCTGTTTGTGTTGTTTTTTTATGTAGGTCTTTGAGTTTCAGCTCCAAGTCCCTTCATCTTCTGTTTGTTTTGTTTTAATCCTGGTTTCAGAGTAACAGCCGTGTTAGTCTGTATTCGCAAAAAGAAAAGGAGTACTTGTGGCACCTTAGAGACTAACCAATTTATTTGAGCATAAGCTTTCGTGAGCTACAGCTCACTTCATCGGATGCATACTGTGGAAGATACAGAAGATGTTCTTATACATACAAACCATGGAAAAAATGGGTGTTTACCACTATAAAAGGTTTTCTCTCCCCCCACCCCACTCTCCTGCTGGTAATAGCTTATCTAAAGTGTTTTGTTACGATGTCCATCTGTTTGCATTTGGAAAGGAAGATGATGTCAGCTACCTATGTGACAGTGGTACTTTGCTCATTCATTTGGTCTACTACTTCTTCCATCGTGCATCCATTTTTAAGATCTGTAACTACTGCTTGAATTTAGCCTTCATGGAGCTCAGCTCCAAAACAGTTTCTTTGATGTCAACATTTGTGGATGGGCCATGCTTGTCTGTTTTTTTTTCTGCTGTCTGCTTGCTCAGAGCTAAACTCAGTATTGGAGAGGGATATATCCTCCTGCCTCTTAGGAGAAATGTGGTTTGGTTTTTGATGGTGGAAGACCATATTTTGGTTGATGTTTTTAGTAGCACTCCTATCCTTATTTAGTGATTTGTTCTTGTTTTTGAGAACTTTGTGAAGACAAACTATCAGTGGAGAAACATGGCTTTTGACTTACACTTGACTTACAATGGTTTCAGATCCTAAGACAAATACTATTTTATTCTTATTTGTTTAATTTAATATATTTGTAAGCAATATAACTGGAGGAGAGAAACTGCTTTTTTTAAAGTGCACTCAGACTCAAGCGAAAAGGTAAAGGCAACCCTTCAACTTCTGAACAATATTGATCCAATTCCCCTCCTTCCTTTTTTTTTTTTCTCATTTAAGATCCCTCCTTTGCTACTGGTTGGGCTTTCAGTAGCCTCTGCTGTTCAGGAAGAGAAGAGGCAAAGGCAGCTGTCTGCAGCTTCTGCTGCTCAAAACAGTGAACTACAGAATGGAGACAACTCTAGCAGGAACTGTCCTACAGCAGCTTACTGGTTTCTGGGGGAGGGGCCAACCCATACTCAAGAGCCCCTCAGTTCCCTTCTCTGTCTGTTCCTGGGAAAGGAGGTGGCAACAAGGGTGATAAAATTAACATTTACACTGCTCAGACTGCTGAACCCCCCTATAGCTGGTTATCAACAATCTATGTTGGCATTCTCTTGGGCCATCATGGTTAGAAAGATAGATAGAAAACTGCTATAAACTTCCTGGATGACTTCCAGGGGGCCAAAAAAAAAAACAAACCCTTTCTTGCTTCAAGTAGTCTGATTGAACCTAAGGGGGCTAATTGTATAAATAAGGTGTACAGAATCTGGCCCTTTGTGAGGGATGGAAATATGCCTAGTTGTTTTATATTCCTGGTATCATCACTGGATTTTTAATTCCAGGTTTGGGCTTTTAATGGCTTTGAAAAAGAACAGACTTTTAACTATTATTGTAGTTATAATTCCAACACTAATTGTATAAATGGCCAAGTTATGTCACCTGCATCTAGGCTTATCTTGGGAAAGAGCCCCTCTGCGTGTATACCAGTTTGTAGCTTCGACACTTGATACTCGTGTTCAGATTTTGTGTGTGTGTGGCTTATCTCATATATAATTCTGCACAGATAGGACTCTCTTTAAGTGGCTTTGTGGACTGAGTGGTCATAATTCAAATTCCATTTAGATCAGCTGCTGTCATGAAGCAAGAACATGATGATTTAATGCCTTTCTTAACTTAATATTCAAGGTATTTAAAATCACTTAGGAAAAACTTGCCTTTTTAGCATCTCTGAAAACAATTCTCCTCCCCCACCTCCATTTCCATCAATAATAAAACTGAAATTATTATCTATCATACAAACTCCAGCTTTCCAGGTCTGGTTGAAGTGGTTAGGATACTGTCCCCTTACTGTCTATAAGTAACTCCTTGTTATATTAGACGATCCTGCAGGATTTTACAAAAAGGTTAATACATTTAAGAAATCTTTTATCCCAATAAGCAATGGCAAAGAAAATCAGAGCACCTTCAAAGCTACTGAAATTTACAGTTTACTTTGAAACTGGTTTATTAATGCAGATGTGGAAGATTTGGAAGAAAAAAGGCTGAAGGATAGAAAAAGATTATATTATAAGGCCAAAGTGGTGGCTTAAAAAGCTATTGGACCAACTTGTAAATCATGCTGCAGTTTATATCTGTTCATTTCCATGTACTTTATTTCATTCTAAAAAATTAGATAAGCAGCATGTTTTTCGCCTGAAATACAATTTCTCAGGAAGGTGGTTGCTGAAAAGATCCAAGTGCAAAGATATAACATTCTGTTCAATCCTTGCAGCTTTGCTTATGCTACATCGGTGAATCAGTAACTAGCACTGGAAACAGGGCATCCATTAGAATTTCCATGTCAAACTGATACCTTGCAGTGTTATACTGTGGGAATGTGAGTGGTAGAACTGATACGTGATGGCAGGGACATGAGAGGGATATGTCCAGGGACAACAGTCAGGTGAGAGCTATTATCCCACCCAGCAACTGAGAAGGAGGAGGATGCAGCGATTCCTACCTAAATGCTGCACCTGTTTTGGTGGCTCCATATTCCCTATCAGCCTATGGCTAGTAGGTCTAATAATGAGCATACCTTTTGATTTTCCCCAAATTTGCTCTCAGCCTCCTGGCACCTGTGATTGTAGTGTATGGTAGGGACACTTCTGTTTCTTTACCTGTCCTTCATTCTATTTTGCTGTAATGGATGTATGTCTGCTACTCTGCCCTTCTTCTGCCTTTGTGTTTTGCCCTTCTCACTAGCGAATAATTCCAGTATGCCTCTCTTCTGTTGCTCATAACTCTCCCCAAGCAGCCATAGGGCAGAGCTGATGTGATTTTTCTTAGTCTCACAACACAGGTTTCTGAAGAGAATCGGAGAGGCAAAACGGGGACATGGCATAGGCCAGGCCCTAGCCATATATTGTTAGTATCTAGTATTGTGGGCATCTACCACATGGTTTAAACAGCCATTTCAAATGAGATTAAAAGCATTTGTTTGGTCAATGGTTTACATATAATCTGTGGTGTGATATCAAATGTAAAGTATACTTTAATTTCAGTACCTCATCTTTATTGCGAGCAAACTTGGAAGTGCCTTTTTCTTAAGTTGGTGGTGGTGGTGTTATTACAATAGAACCCC
Source organism: Caretta caretta (assembly GCF_965140235.1). Lineage (NCBI taxonomy): Eukaryota > Metazoa > Chordata > Testudines > Cheloniidae > Caretta > Caretta caretta. The sequence continues at coordinate 45,832,836 of NC_134216.1, read as the reverse complement.
TTTGATCTGATCCGTCATTATCTGGTTTTCTGTGTTAACTGAACAACCAGCGCACACCCGTCCAGAAGGGGGAGATCTCTCTTGTGACCACCAGATGGCGGTATAGCATTGCACTTTCCCATTTTCCACTTTTTATTTAGTTTTTTGATTATCTGATCTGTCCCCTGTCCCAGTTAGATCAGATAAACAGGGTTCTGCTGTATTCCTTTGAATTATTGTAGTACCTAGGAGTCCTAGTTCTGGACAAGGACCCTATTGTGCTAGGCACTGTACAAACACAGGATTTGAAAGAGAACAAAGAAATGACTTCGGGAATGTTTACAGGGAACTCGTCCCAAGTCGGCGGGGAAAGCATGGGAGAAAGAATGATGGTGTTTGAGAATGTAAAAAGTGGGCGATGGAGTCAAGAGTCGACCCCTTCAGTACTGAAAGCTCATCACTTCATGAGATCTAGTGAAATGACTATGAATTCCTTTCCCTACATACTAAAAAGTGTTATGAATAAAACATCAAGGACCTGATTTTCAGAGCACTCACAGCTCTCAACGCTTCGGTGAGAGTTCTGGGTGATCTATGCCTATGAAAATAGGCCTTAAATCTTGTATGTTTTGATTCTGACATATTCATTGTTTCTTTATATTTGGATGAAAATCTGCTGTGTGCTAACAGAAGCTGTACAATGTACTTACTGTTGTTCCGATCTAGATACACAGGCCATTGTGGGTTCTTGCGTATTTAGTAACTGAAAATATGGCCATTCATATGGCTTTAGGAGCCTAACTTCAGGCACCCTTTAAAAAATAATCTTGATCAAATGCTCTACGTTTCCACCGTTTGGGCCTTGATTCAGCAAGGTATGTAAGCATGTGCCTAACTTAAAGCGCATTAATAGTTCTATTGAGGGCAAATATATGCTAAAGTACCTTCCTAGATTGGAGACCTTAATGTAAATGTATAGTCTTATTGAAAAGACATTGAGATTTTTTAAGTGTTCAAAGTTGTTAATATATATTATAAACCGTGTTTTGCATTAAGGTCACCTCATGACCAAACCCTGTGTTTTGGGCATGTCATTAACCGGTAGGTTACAAATTCATTTAGTCTATTATGTAACTTTGTTTTAACGTCCAAGATATGCTTCACAAAATGTTCTTTAATTACAGCACTGTCCACAACTCACAGCACTTTTGTTCACTTGTAATCTTTATAGCAGTTTCACAAGTAACATGTAGTTTGAGACTATGTAGCTGAAAATGTGTATTTTTATCTTAAAACTACATTAAATCTTTGTAATGCCTTTTTTTTTTTAATAGGAGGGAAGGACAGACGAAGTGGCCTCATTCTGACAATTCCATTATGCCTTGAACAGACAAACATGGATGAGCTGAGTGTTACCCTAGACTATCTCCTAAGCATTCCAAGGTGACTAAGTGACTCTAAAGGTGTTTCTTAAAAGCACTACATATTTTTATCTTCCGATACAAAACATATTTTACTTAGTAATCAGGAATAGTCAATTATTTTTTGTCAATGTCCACTTTTCTTGGTTAACATATAGTCAAGGTCCAGACTCCAGTGAAACATTTTTCACACTTCAGTAACATTAATGATGATGATAAAAAGATTTCATGGTCCGTTCAAGTGTGTGCTGATCTGGATTTGGCCCATGGTCTGCCTGTTGACTAGCCCTGGATTATACCATAATGTGATCTCATTTGATTTTATTAGAACAACTTAAAACACAAATAACATAGTAAATTAAAAGGTATGTGATAGTTTCTTTTAATTATCCTGCTTGTTTTTTTCTGTCCGGTGTATTTCACCATTGCATTGTTGGAATACGTGCAGTAACTTTTCTTTCTGATAATTCTGGTGTAAACTAACTAGCGACTATAATTTACATTAAAAAGCAACGTTAAAAAAGGCTAATCATTGGAATTGGTGGGACTTTTCAGGCAGAAAATCGTTTGTTCCTTTTGTTTGTTTTTGTTTTTGCAGCCCTTCTATTCATACAGGCCCAGATTCACTGAAGCACTTAAATTGTGCTTAAGTTTAAGCATGTATGAAGTCTCATTGAAGTTAGTGGGATTACTTACATGCTTAAAAAAAAAAATGCTATAATTGTTTTGCTGAATTTGGGCCAGAGTTCAATGGATTCTATCATTAATTATGGGTTTGATTGTAAAATTAACAACTTCTGTGGGAGATTTGCTTATGGAAAAACTGCAGGTTCAGATCTATATTTGGCCATATATTATTAATTTATTTGGTTGGATCTGATGATGGGGGCAGAAATTATCTAACAGAACTGGTAAGTCATCCTCAAATCTTAGTTTTATCATTTTGTGTTTGATTTTTTTTTTCCTCTCCCCAAGTGAATGCTCATGTTTCCAACATGGTTAAAAGACCAACTGTAAGAGACCGGGAGAAAGAGATGTTAGCATAATTAAATAAAAAATGCTTTATGCATTTTATTTTGCTAATGGGAGTATCAGATCTTTTCAAATGTGTAGACTAATGATCTGGCCCCAAAGAGAAGAAAAATGAATATTACTAAAAGAAACCTGAGACACTCCGGTCACTTCTGTAAAGCTTGATTGATAATTTACTTGTACTCTTAATTAGTTACAGGCTTGTTATTTATACATTTGTGTTTCGTTTTAAAAAAAAGAAGTTGGAACTTTTACAAAATTATGGGTGAAAATTGTGCTCATCTTATTCATGCAAGTAGTCTAATTGACTTCAGGGTTTGGTCCTGTTTGTTGAATAAATGTAAGTATTCTACCAAAATTTGTTGTTTTACTATCTAGCTGTGATATATATTGCGTTTATTTTGCTTAAAGCTATCTGAAAATTCACACTAAGCATTGCTCATATCACGTGTAAAATAAAGGTTGACATTCCCACCGTTGGTGTTGACAGTCATGCAGAATAATAATATGGGAGACCATCCTGCTTTAGTGTTGGTTTAATAGTAGAAAGAATTTGCTTTTTAAAATATTAAAGATTCTCTGTGCTCTTCTGGAAGGCTTTAAAACGCTTGTGAGTTAGCATTTTGTCCCCAAACCGGGCTTTTGCGTTTTCAACAAATATCAAGCCTAATTCTTTAAAGCTTTACATGAGTGGTCTGTCTTGTGAGAGGAGTCCTGTTGACTTGTATGGGAGTTCCATCAGTGGATGGTTTGCAGAACTGGACCTGAAGTTATACATTGTTTAACATACAGTGTCTCAAAATTATGTCTCACTAACTTCAGTACCTAGTGTTGTAACTCCAAATTTTTCTTTTATGAATGTGAAATGTTTTGTGGCAGGCCAGACTTTTATAGTGTTGAGGTGAAATGTCTTTGATTTGTACAATATCCATGAAATACTTGTGTGTTTTCTTTTTTAAAACAAATTCATAACTATTGAGTAGATGTGTCTTTGTTATGATAGGATATGGTTTAAAATATAAAAACTTTTTTAAAGTGGAAGAAAAGATAAATGCAGCAATATTTCATGCCCTTCAATGCCCTGTCAATGGAGTTGGCAGGCTTCACAGTTCTTATGCACAAATCAATTTTACCAGTTTTTTTTAAAGCTTAAATGCATTGTGTTAAACATTTTATTTAACCTTTCAGAATTGGATAATTTGTTGTTTTTTGAGGGTTGTTTTTTGTGGGAATATACAAGTGCAGTTGTTTGTTTCCATTAACCTTAAGAAAACAATATTTCAAAGGAATATGATAGACACACCATTTGTGTTTGCTGTATTCAAGGTTAGATTGTGTCAGTTCCTATATAAATCTTCTAGTTATAACTTGGCTTTCAGAACTTGCTCTGGCTGTGACACTGCAAACAATGAGCCTAATTTTCTGTAGGGTCCCTGGAAAATCTTACGCATGTCTTCAAGAAGTGCCATTGAAAAATAAATAAAGTAAAATCCAGGTACACAATGGCAACCATGTTGGAAATTAGTTTAGTCCTAAACTAAAAACTGACTAATTGTTTTTGTTCTAAAAAGAAAGTGAAATATGCTTATGAATATTTTTCTACCACTCCAATTGATTTTTTCCCCTCCTATTGTTTAGTTGGTTCTTATCCATACTGTAGGCTAAAGTTCTGATCCTGCAAATGCTTACTACCAAGCATAATGCTTGCTGCTATGAGTAACTGTATTGGAAATCAATGGGATTATTGTAGTAATAGGCATTATGCTCTGTCTGTACATTTTCAGGAGCTAAACTTTTTTTTCATTAAAAAATAAATTAAAATAGGCAAGGGTATATTGATTTAAAAAAACAACATAGTATATGCACACCGTTTTTTCTTTAAGTACACTTGACAGCTCGTAAGTGATAGTAAATCCATCTTAGTCCCATAATGGTACAATTATAGTGAACGAAAAATATATACATGTGTAGTAATATTGTATGTATTTGAACAATGACTAGAATGTCTGTCTGTCTTAACAATTTATAGTCAGAGCTGGTACTAGTGTGCATGGTTAGTTAATGCTTTCCAATGTTCTCAGTTGCTTATCACTTGCTGAACTTTTAACTGTTGAGACTGAAACTTCCCATGCTGAGTCATTTCACTGAGAAGCTCTAGAGCAGTGGTTCCCAAACTTTAACAACCCGCGAACCCCTTTCACGAAAATACCAAATCTTGTGAACCTCCTCCTAAAAATGAGTATTTCCAGAGATTTTCTGCCTTACCTGAGCATAAATTAGAGAAGCAGGGATCTTGGAAATAATTTAGTTTTTTAATGACATGTTAATGTAATAATAAATAGTGTGTAATAATTATTTATCATTACATTATTTATTTTATTACATTACGAAAACGGCAGTATTCTTCCAAGATTCCACTTTTGTAGCTCATATCACTTCAATTAAGTCTGTTATAAGACAAGGCTCCTAATGTTTCATCAAGGAGTACCAGACATGAACCAGCATGAAGGTATTTAAGAAGCCAACTCAAATAAAGAGTTCCTTCCTCCCACAAGCATTTGGATCTTGAGCAGTCCAGGCAAACAATGCATGACTATAGCAAAGCTTAAACTTGTTCTTGGTAATAATTTTTAAAAACAACACTAGCAGCCTATTTAATTTTAGAAACAGCAAAAAATATCCTCCTCCCTTTCCATTTCTCAGAAGGAGTCTTGAAGTTTAAATCTCCACAGTGTGATGAATGCACTTGCTTTGATCTGCATAGCTCTTGGAAGTCCAGAACCACTGGAGAAAGGTCTGGTTTGACATTGAGTCTGCTTCTGTGTTTGGTTTTCAGATGTGCATACGAGGAAAATGCTTTCTCGCATAAGTATGTTGTTGAAAACAGTAACAAAACGATAGTAGCTTTTTCTGCCAGCAGGGGGTACTAGTTTCTTAAACTCAGCCAAAAGTTGATCAGTGACCGACTTCTGAAACTCCTTTTCAGTACGTAATCACAGGAGATCTCAATCTATTTCTCTTTTTCCTCAGTGCTCAATATCTCCGTTGAGGGAGTGGTATCATCAAAGGCGTTGCGAATCCAGTCATTATCACTTGACTGGAAAGTATTCCCTGAACATTGTGCAAAGTCCTTTTAGGTGTGCAGTAATATTGGTTTTAGTGCACTGATCCAACCAAAGTTTGTTATGCCAGGAAGTCACGAAGAGTACGGAAACACTCAGTTTGATTGTTTTCCAAACACCTTTCCCAGAACTGCGACTTCTTTATCATGGATTCAGCTCGGTCTTGCGCATTGAAAACTGTTATATTGAGGCCTTGAAGAGATAAATTTAGGTCATTAATCCTCGAGAAAATGTCTGCTAAATAAGCTAGGCTCTGGAGTCAGACATGATTTTCCATACAGCTGGCGAGGTGGAAAAAACAAGGAATTCTGTTCTAAGCTCAAACAAACGCACAGGGATTTTGCCACGTGAGAGCCATCTAACTTTGGTATGGGACAACAGACAATTGTGTACACTACCCATTTCTTCACAAAGTATGTGAAATGTTCTGGAATTTGTTGGTCATAATTTTATGAAATTCACCGTTTTCACTGCATTGTCCAGCACTTCCTTCAGTCCCTCAGGCATGTGTTTTGCTGCAAGGGCTTGTCTATGGATATTGCAAGAAGTCCAAGAGACGTTTGATGCAGCCTTTTTTGTTCGAGCTACAAATCCTGTATGCTTCCCCATCATTGATGTGGCCCCATCAGTGTAAATGTCTAGGCAATCTATTTCCTTTTCTTGAAAATATGCATTAGTCAGATTGAAGATATCTTCTTCAGTTGTATGGTCTTTCCATGGTCGGCAAAACAAGTCGTCTTCAACCATACCTTCATTCACATAATGTACAAACACTAGCAATATAGATAGATTAGCAACATCAGTTGATTCATACAAAAGTATAGCATGATATGGACTATTTTTCACTCCATGTACAGTTGTGGTCTCTACATTACTTGACGTCATTAATTTTTCTCAACAACATATTATTGGACAAAAGTACTACGTCAATCCTTTTTGCAGCCTTTTCTCTGAGCGTGCAATGAACTATGTCTTTTATACTTGGACCAATCAAGCTCTCTGCTATGGTATGGGCTTCTGATCCTTTTGTTACTCGAAGCGTCATACCGAGTGAGCTACTAAGTGCATTTTCTTTATCAGTACTTGCTTTGGATACAAAACTGGTAATGTCACTTTTCTACTTGGCTAATTTTCTCTTGAAAAAATCAACAGGCTTGTTGACTTGTGTGGGGTGCCTAGTTTCTAAGTGGCACTGAAGTAGAGAAGGTTTGAGGCTGCTGTTTGCTAGAATATCACCACAAATTACACACTCTGGTTTTGGACATTCTTGATCACCAATACATGTAAAGCCATATTTTATATAACAGTTGTCATATTTCCTTTTCTTCATAAGCGACTTTCCAGGACCATCACAATCATTTGACTGAGATTTTCCACACTTCGGACTTGACGAAACAGCTGCTGATGTTGAACGTTTGTTTTCTTGTGTCTTTACACTTTCTGTTTTCAGCCATGTGTCCATATTGGGTGTACAACAGTTCAAATAAAAATAATACACTAAGAATGCTAACAAACGAACAAACTAGTAAATGAGAAGATTCACTCAAGTCTCATTAGAGTAAAATGCCATGCTACAGAGAATGACTGAATACGGACTGACTGGGGATTGTTACCACCACATTGGCTACAATGACCTTGGTTCCGGCTGATACGCAAATACTTTTTCTTCCACCATCAGGGGGTTGCGGGGCCAGGGACAATTGAGCTTGGATGGCCCCCCAGGTGCAGCGCAGCTCCCCCTCCCACTCTGTCCCTCATGCTGCCCAAGTTCCTGTCTGCCAGGGACAGGGTCCCTAGCTGCTGCCTGCGTGCCCAGGGTCCCCAGCTGCTGGCCCCATGCTCCATGGGTCTCCGGCTGCTGGCCCCACGCACCTGGGTCCTGGCTGCTGCCCTCGCCATGCCTAGAGTCCCCAGGGACGGCTGTGTCTGCCATTACAAAATTGTTTCTGCAAACCCCCAGGGGTTCGCAAACCGTAGTTTGGGAACCACTGCTCGAGAGCCTTCAGATTTAAAGCAGAGACTTAAAATTTGGCAAGTATGTTACCCTGAGTCCACCAAAATTTGACCAAGTTATAAGCCTCTGAAAATTGCTATATTCATGGGCTCAGTGAAGGTTCATTAGACACCAACAGCTAAATTCTCTGAATGTTCCATCTGGACAAACATGCCCTAGCCTAGAACTACAGGCACTGAGCAGGACTCTTCATGTTGCTAGATGCTGTGGTGCCTGGCACTGGAATTGAGAGTATGGAGAGAGATTTTCTGTGTTCTGTATGTTCCCTTTGCTGACACCTAGGCAAGAAGGAGGAGGATGCAGACGCTGGGCACAGACAACCTTAGTGCTGGCATTTTCTAACCTTTGAGCTCTTGACTTTGTAACCTTAATGTTCTTTCAACATTTTTTTGGTATGACTATATACTTCTTTAAAAATTATATATTTTGTACTTAAAGTTGTTAATTTAAAAAGGGAGTAAATAAGTACTGTCAATTTGAACTACATTTTCCCCTTTTATATCTGCTTGCAAAGTCTGTATTCTTCTGGCTGGCTTTTTGTATGTTGTAGTAAGGGCCCTGATTCAGAAGGAACACTTAAATGCATGTTTGAAATTAAGCATGAGCCTAAATGTTCTCCTGGATTGTGAGCTAGATCAAGTGATTTAGGAACAGGATATGGAATTTATATTGTTCCCTCTACAACAGACTTCCTGGGTGACCTTTGGAAAATTAACCCCTCTATGCATCTGTTACCCATCTATAAAATACTGTACTACCTCACAGGGATTTTGTGATATTTATTTGTGTAATGTTTATAGGGTACTGTATGATCCTTGATAAGAGGAACTACAATATAAACACAAAAATATAATAAATATTTGATATTCCAGAAAATGTATTAATGCTGTTTAAAAATTGCTAGTATGGTACAATAACAAACAAGAATGCCTGAGCAATTTAAAGGAAACATATTTTGTAAGTGAACATACTTCAATTTTTAAGGGAAGATTTTTAGTAAGTAAAATGGCAAAATTTCCTAGCAGTGTCCTACTTTTAAAATGGTTGTGACGAAAGTCAAGCCAAGCTAATCACGGTGATATCTGACATTTTGTTCTTGAGTTTTACTGTTTTCTAAAAGTATCTCTTTTTTGTTTTAGTGAAAAGTGTAAAGCTAGAGGATTTACTGTGATAGTGGATGGCAGAAAATCTCAATGGAATGTGGTAAAGACGGTTGTTTTAATGCTCCAGGTAAATCAATTTTTATGTATTCACAGTCAGCAGATTAGTTTTATAGATGGAAGTCAAAATGCTGCGTTACTGTAACAGCTGAAATTTCTTTATTGGGAAACAATCCATTTGTAATTTAATTACAGAATATATGCTATGTTGCACAGAATTTTGTAAGTAGAAGCAATTAATGTGAAAAGGGGTTTATATACTTCTATAAAGAGTTATTCAAATTTTTTCCAACTGAGGGTCACCTAAGCTATTTGCTAAGATCCTAGGATTGTTTTATTTTGTGTAAAATGGAGCAGATTGGAGGCTGCCTTCTTTTTAATATGGTGATGGGCTTCCTTGTCATTTCTAGGAGCAAAACTTGAGTACAGCCGTTCAGTGCTGTGAGCACCTGAGGGGGCCCACTGAATTTTGTGGTAACTGGAGCTTCTGAGTAGACTTCAAGGGAAGTCCTAAATATAGCACATTGCAGTATCTAGCCTAGAAGAGGTGCTTGTGTCTGACTTTCAAGCCCATATTAAAGAGGAATTGTTGTATCTGCTAGCCAGCCTTTCATGATTGATAATCCTGGGGCACTGAAACTCCCCGAATCAAGGAAAAGAGGTGGATAGAACCTGAGACTGCAAACTGTTTTGGTGGAAGCCAGGCATATGTCCACTTCAGATAGCGCAGGCAGAGATTTCCATCCTCACTCCCTCCTTTCTTCCCACTTAACCCAAATAGCCTATCTAAAAGAGGAGTAATGTCTCTCTGCTGGGTTTGCTTTTATCAATATCCCCACCTCTGATCAGGCTTAGCAAAAGTAAGGTGTAATAGAATCTGGGTTTGATGAAAAGAAAATGTAGAGTAGACTATTATCAGGTTATTGATGGTGAAGCAGATCATATTGTGACTGCATCTCTGCTAGGAGCCTCACTTACATGTCGGGAGTGGTGAAAAAGCGGAATATTGAAAATAACACTTCAATGAATACAAAATCTGTAAATAAAAAAAAGTGAGAAAAAACTAGCTGATACTCCTACTATTAATGTGTATTCGAGTAGTTCTTAGGAGCTCCTGGATCAGGACCCCATTGAGCTATGTGTTGTACAAACTCAGAAGAAAAGTTTACCATTATTTAGAGCTGCACAGCATGAGAACTCTGGCAAAAGGGACTCCAACATGCAGCACACATGTAGCCTATGGAACTCTAAAATGCATTACACAGTCATTCTTCTTTTTACTGCCGAGGTGCAACTATGGGAAATGACAGAACCTAGTTTTGATCTGAGCAGCCTTCAGTTCAGATATAGATAAAACTTCTACAAGTGTATTATCATGTTAAATGTGAATAGTTTACAATGTCTGGGGCATATGGATCATTGATGCTCCTAGATTCTTTGGTGTTTCTGTGACCTTTCATAATCTATGGCTAATCGGGAGGCTGTGGCCTTCCCTCTTCAATATAGGCATGGCAGTGGTTTTCCAGCCTTTGTCATTTCCAATCTAGACTGCTGGTTGGGCACTCTGCTTTTGGTTATTTATGAAGCCATTCCAGGAGCTCCAGCTAGTACAGAATACAGGTATGTTGCTGTGTTGTTAGTACCAGCTACAGAAATCTAATTGTAGCATGTGGGGAAAGACTAAATGCATTTGCCTCTAATTTCGATTTCTAAGAAATAAGAGAGAAGATGTGGAATGCAGGATCATTCTTATGAGTAAGTACTCAGAAAGTAAGGAAGCACAAAACTATTCATTTTTAAATAAGGGGTAGAGGGAAAGAGCTTAGTTGAATAAGCACAATAACTATAATCTTGCAGTTTCAATTTGTAATGAATCTGGTAAAGACAAATAATTTGAATTAATACATTAAATTGAAACTGAAAGAATAGACTTTAGGGCCACATTTTCAAAAGAATCCTCTATATTTGCATGCCCTGCATTGCACATGTAACTTTATAGGTGTTCACATTTGGGCATTTCAAAATTTGTACTTTACTTGTGCACTCAGAAAGGGAAACTAGGAGTTTATTCAATTTTAACATGGACATTTGAATTTTTAGGGTTCCCAGAATGCCTTGTCTTGCACAAATTTAGACGCTGGGATGAAAATCTGGACCTTGGAATGTTGTTTGTTCAATTATTAGGGTAACACTTTATCAAGCTTTCAAAATATTGAGCTACACCCATATGAGCAATAAATAACATGATCTTGAAAATTTTCAACAGGATATGACTCTTCACCAACTTTCGTATCACAAATAATGATTCTAAATTGTTTATTCTTCTAATGTACATTTGCTTTTGCATTTCTATGCAATGTTGTTTTTTAGGTCAGAAATTAAAGTTTATTTGCAGTTTAAATATTTTTTTGATGTCAGTTATGGATATGTAGGTCTAGCATTATTCATAGATTCATAGAAGGTTAGGGTTGGAAGGGACCTCAGGAGGTCATCTAGTCCAACCCCCTGCTTGAAGCAGGACCAATCCCCAATTTTTGCTCCAGATCCCTAAACGGCCCCCTCAAGGATTGAACTCACAACCCTGGGTTTAGCAGGCCAATGCTCAAACCACTGAGCTATCCCTCCCCCCCACACAGAGCTGGCCCTCTGTGTGCAGTCTTGTGGTAGAAAATGCCAAGGACCAAATCCTGCTCATTTTAGCTATACCAATAGTCTCTTTAAAGCCAAATCCCGTTGCAGAGGACGTCAATAGGACTGTTCATCTAAGTAAGGTAACCAGGATTTGTATATGTTGAATACAATAGGCAGTTCTCTGCTCAAAAGAGAACCCTCCTGGCTACTTGGTTTCAAAGCAGTTTTTGCTTCCTAACTACAAACAATTTGTGGGCTTCTTTCCAGCTTCCATAGTGAGCATTAGTGCTACTTCATACTGTATCAAGGGACCAAGCTTTTCATGTCCACTGAAGTTACAGGTCTCTCTGTGACAGTGATGTTTTTTTATAAATATTTTTACAAATTTGAGAGGTTCAAATTCTCTCTGCAAAAATAAAACTTCTCTCGGGTGGATTTAAAAATATACCTAATAGAAGTGGGAGGTGCTGCTTCATAGATCCATCACTTACACCGATAGGCTGCTAATTCTTCTCTGCTTGGCTGACTGATTACTTATCCTTTGTCAGTTTTTAGTGAGTGTTAGTTTCCTGCATTTTGATTTTTCAGGAAGAGCAACTCTTTCCTTTTCGCCTTAAGAGTAACTTTAAGAGCTACTGACTGCTGACTTAATGAGATTTGACATTTGGACCCCCAACCTTTTCTCTTTTGTCAAGTGCCTGTTGCCTCTTTCCTTAAGTCTGTATGCGTGCTCTTCAACAGGATGTGGGTCACATGTTCTAGAATAATAATGATGTTTAGAAGCACTTGATTCCGGGCTTCTGTCTGTACATGTAATGTGTCTCATTGTTTCTGTTATGAAGAATGATATTTCAAATACATTTTCTTGCTCCTGCAAGTAATCATCTCTCTCAAATTATCATTTAGAAAATCTAAATCACTTATTTATGCTGATCACTTCTCATATTTCTCTGGTTGGACAAAGAAAATCAATTAAGTCACTTTACTTTTTTAGTGAGGCAGTATTTGGGTTGGAAACGCTGTAGGGGAATGTGTGTTTAAAAACAACCGTTTCTGTGAGTGTGGAGAGAAACCCATGAAGACAAGTTGTTTTTTTGTTTGTTTTTGTTTTTTCCCCTATTAGATTTAGGTTTTGCAAACCTTGTTTTTAAAATCTAAATTTTGGGTCAATTTTAATTAATTGTCCTATATTAATTGTTTTTCATCTTAAAACAAGATCATTTAAAATCAGTTCTACTCACAGTGCTTTTCAGTCCTCAGTACTGTATTCATATATCTTTGTCCTATATTACAACTGATGACCTCACAGAAGAGTAATGTGTGTAGCTGCCTGTCCTGTGATGTGAGGACAATATATAAATAGGCAAAATATATTTGAACTCAGGTTTTGTAAGGAAAATATTGGTTTGTCAACTTAATGCATCATTAAAAATATTTAATCAATTTAATGATACAGAGCGTTTCTATTCTGGGAACAGTAAACATGATATTTACATTATAATAGCAGATCCATTGATCTTAAATCCTGATTTAATAGTAAAGTATATATTTCTCATCTAACTTGACTTACTTCTTTATTGTGTTGACCTAGCTTTGGAGTTCTGACTTGAAATATAGTATCAGTTAGCTTGTATAAAGCTTGCAATTTAATTTCTTTTCCATAGTACATGGTTTTGTTACCACAGTATTGCAAGTAATATTCATTCAGGTAAATAGGGTTGTTTTTTCTGTTTTCCATTACTGATGGAGGGTGGCTAGTGGTTAGAGTACACTTTTGGGAATCAAGAGACCTGATTCTTTCCCCAGCTCTCTTCTGACTCACTGTGTGATTTAGTGCAAATTACTTAATTGCTGTATAATTTCTCTATGTAGAATTAGTGTACAGCCACCTATGTCACCTGGATGGTGTAAGCCTTGTTTAATTCATATTTGTAGAGAGTATTAAGATCCTGGATAAACAGTGCTGTCTAAATGCAAGTTGATTTTGTCATAAATGAGAATTTAATCTTGAATGTTTTATCTGTTTTCATTTGTTTTGCAGAATGTTGTTCCAGCTGAGGTATCACTTGTTTGTGTAGTAAAACCTGATGAATTTTGGGACAAGAAGGTTACACATTTTTGTTTTTGGAAAGAGAAAGATAGACTTGGCTTTGAGGTATGTATAATTTTTTTTCCTATCAGGAATGTCAACTCTAAGCCTGTTAGAATGATGCATACCTGATTGAAATGGATATTTCTTAAAGAATGCTTATCAGTGTTCCAGATTGCTTTGTAGATACCTCTGAAAAACTACGGTGACCTATTGCTTTTAAAATATTCTTTAGCTGCAAAAAGACTTAGGCAGACTATTAAATGAAGTTTTGGAAATGGAGCTTTGCTGCTTTTATGGTGGTTTGATTATGATGATAAAGCTGTTTCAAACCACTTTCCATGCTTTTGACTACAAAAATTGTTGTACAATGCTGTAGTGTATATTCTGTACATGGCACCACCACTGTGGACTATTCGGATGCTCCTCTTCTGCTGTCACTCAGGCAAGAGCAAACATTTTGAAGGTACAGTCCTTGGCCTTGCTAAATTCATCTCCTCCTTATACCTCTTAATTTTTGGTATTAGTTGCCAAGGTTATAGGCACCCTATGTTTTTCTAAGATTGATTATGTTCCGACTTACATAAAATGGTGTGTGTGTGTATATATAAGGGATTGCAAACAAGGATAGTTGCATCCTTTTATCTTTTACAAGGCTAGTGAAAAATAAAACTGCATTGTGACAAGTAGTGTTCTGAGTGTGGATTGACCCTTCATACTATCATTGTGAATGAGTCTTGTCCAAACTGAAATTTGGTCTCCTGTGCACATCAGTAGATCTAATGTCTGGTCATCCATTGTTCTGCACAGAAAAATCAAAGTGACTTGAGGGGGAACCTCCTTCCCTTTAAAAAGGATCAGAAAGAAAACACTCTCTCTTTCTCTCTGATGATAGACAAATGTTTCTTCCTGTTGCCAGGATTATAATATGTTCTCAGTTTCCAAATATTCCTATAGAAATGCAATTTAAGGAAGAAAGGGGATGGGAACGTAGCAGCCCAAATATAGACACAATGTTGTCTTCTGTGACTGGGGATAAATAACTGTCTACTTAATATGTAAAGTGTAAGATGTCCCTAAAGATTTCACCAATAAGAAGAAAGAGAGCACTCTAAATAATTCATATGGAATTTAGGGAAGTTCAGGAAGCATTTGAAGTTGTAGTGTAAAGAAAGTTTCTTCCCATGTCATCCTGTAAGCCATTCCTCTTTTTGTTTTTTCATCCTTATTAGTTGTAAATGTTACAGGCTCAGTGGTTTGAAATTAATCTCATATATACTTCTTTTCGACATCCCTTTCCTTAAGGCTTTTCTTGTGACTTAGCTAGAATATCTTTCTAGACAAATAAGCAGAATACCTTAAGTAAAAATCTGATATGATAATAAGGCAAAGTTAACGTTAAACAGTAGTATGGTGGGGTGGGAGGTTGGGAGGGAAGATTTTATTTGACCTCAAGGGTTTGTTCAACATCAGTCATTAAGTTATAGTTACTTGTAATTAAATACAATAAGGATAACCATTTAATGAAGAATGTTCAACATTTGTGGTGCTGGTGTAGGTCATTTGTACTGCTGAAATTAAACCTCTGTGTTTTAAAATACAATAAATGTGACAAGTGAGTAGTCCATAGTGAGTTATTTCGAGGGGGAAAGCACAGAAGAAGTCCAAGTGCTGAAATGCCAACGTTCTGTTCTTTTCTGGTCAAGTGGAAAGCTTTTTCAACCAATCTTTCCTAATGACTCGTGTACTGTGGCTTGGGTGGGTATGCACTCCAGGATATACAGTTCAGATATCAGTGAACAGAAACATGATGTACTGTTGTTTTAAAAAATCCAATTTGAATGAAATGTCTAAATTCAACATACAGTTGTCCGCTATTAAGGCCTGTTTTGTAAAATATTTTCAGATTTGGTTGTTTTTTTTTTTAATTTGAATAAGAATCAAGGAAAAGGGAGCACAGTGGGCACCTTCTCTCCCCCCCGCCCGCCCCCCGCCCCCAATTCAAGGGTGTGGGAGAACTTATGCAACCTTCACTTTCTTGGCAGGAGATAGCCTTTGGCCTGATGCTCCAGTTTTGTCATTTTGTGGCATTGTCTCACTTGTTCTCTGTTATTTTCCCCTGCTTCATTTTCTCTGTTCCACTGTGCAGTAAAATGCAGAGTAGGCAATGGGGAGAGTGAAACATGGGAGAATAGGAGCAATTGGTGAGAGTAGCCCATAGCTGTAAGTGAGCAACTTTTTCCACCATCTCTCCAAATTGGAGAGTTGGTCTGAAATCAAAAAGATGAAATTCAATAAAGATAAGTGCAAAATACTACACTTAGGATGGAAAAATAAAAGCTACAACTACAAAATGGTGAATAAATGGCATGGTGGTTGTAATGCTGAAAAGAATCTGGGGGTTAAGTGGCTCACAAGTGAAATATAAGAGAACAATGTGATACAGTTGTGAGAGAGGCTAGACATGTCATAGGTTCATAGATTACTCCTGGGGGAATTCAGCACCAAAAATTTAAAAATTTTGCACACAATATTTTAAAATTCTGCAAAATTTTATTTGTGAAAACAACACAATGTAATCACGCCAGTTTCAATTATTTTGGTAATTTATTGCAAAATACCTGTCGGCAACTATGTCCGTAACAATACGGACGAAAAAAAAAGATTCAGGAAATGTGTTTTGACAAATATATTCCTTACTAGGCATATTAATACAGAACTCTGAGTAATAATTCATTTAAACTACAATACAGAAACATATTTCCTACATCTCTCAGAAACAGTGCAAAGGCTTGGGAGAGTCGGGGTAACAGGGGAGTTGAGGGAGAGGGATGAAGTTGTTGGGAAGGAGCCTGGGTATGAACTTTGAGGGTTGATGGTGTGGGTGGAGAAGTATGGAACAGGTTTTTTTGGAGTGGGGAGGGATTGTTAGGGAGCCTCCACCATGCATACCATGGCTGACCCCTAGCCCCTTTATTCAGTGAGGCACATCTGCCCCTGTCCCCATGTGTCCCTGCACGCCTCCCCATCCCCATGTGTCCTTGCACCCCCACTCCCATTCAGCTGCTGCCCCAGTCTGTTCTCTCCACTAGCCCTTCTGAACCTCAGACTGTGACCCCTCCCAGCAGCCCGCCCCATCTGTCCCATGCTGTCCACCCCCCTCATATTTCTGTGCCTCCTGACCTGGCCGCACTGGCAGGGCGCTGTGAGGAAAGCAATCTCTTTCTCTTCCCTATCTGCTACTGGGTCTGCTCCCGCATGGGTGTGGCTGCTCTCTGTTCTTTCTCCACAGCAGCCCCTAGTTGGCAAACAGAGTAACTGCAGCACCTTTCCAGCAGAATGTATTTTCTACGATGAAAACAAAATTCAGCGTGGCACATGAATTTTGAGCATGTGCAGTGGGGCAGAATTCCACTAGGAGTATAGGTTATAAGGCGAGGAGGTTTAAAAAAAACTGGTTATATTTAGTCTTGAAAAAAGAAGACTGGCAGGAACCTGATAGTCTTCAGTGTGGTCAGGGCCGTTATAAGTGTGTTAAGGGCTAAGGACAGGGATTAATTGTTCTCCATGTCTACTGAAGTTAGAAGTAGTAGTGGGCTTAACCTGCAGCCAGGGAGATTTAGGTTAGATATTACGAGAAAATTTTTAACTATAAGGATAGCTGGAATAGCTTACCAAGGGAGGTTGTGCAGTCCCTGTCATTGGAAATTTTTAAGAACCGGTTAGACAAACGCCTGTAAGGGGTGGTCTAGATGTACTTGGTCCTGCCCCAAAGCAGGGGGTTGGACTAGATGACCTCTCCACAACCCTTCCAGCCCTACATTTCTATGCTTCTCTGTAGGTATTTGTTTTCTTGGTCATTGTAACATACAGAATCTATCAAACATTGTACCTCTCCATTTGAGGTTTGTTAGAACATTACTTTAAAATGGGAGGCATTCCCTTCTGATGCTTGGGCCTGAATTTATACCAAGTGACTAAAAAGCAGTAGATTGTAAGAGGAAGTTGGTAGGTATGAGAGAGTGAACAATACTTCTAGTGTTGTAACAACTTTTACTTAAACCGCGGAGAATTTTTCATAAAATATGGAATTAAATAATATCCATTGCGTAAGGAACATAAGAGAACTTAGTCTGTTTTCCAGTTTTTTTTAAAAAACATAACTTAGCCCATGTGACATTCTCAGAGGCTGCTCCTGTTCTGTACTAGTCGGCTGGGCCCCCTGCAGGACAGCACTAATGCAAAAGCCTCTCCCAAAGAGATGGGGAGAAACAACTAAACCCCTAAAATAGAAGAGGAAGCTTGGGAATTTTGTTGAGAATAGTGCAGTGAAGCTGTATTTGGGAGGGCATAGGAGGAATCCTGATGCTCAGGCAGCCAGGTCAGCCCAGCTGGTTGGCACTGGCATCCATGAATTCTCTCCCATTCTGCCCCCCACCCCCATCCTTCTGCATAGTTAAGCCAGTCACTGTCTTTCTAATGCCCTCCCAGTCCTGCCATTTGGAGTGCCAGGGTGCTCTGTTCCTTCCATGGCTCTACAACAGAAAATCTCTACTCCTAAGTAGGAGGAAAATGGGAATGAATGGGGGGTAGCATCAGGATTGGCACTGAGAGTGAGTGAAGAATCCTTGTTGGCATCTTTTCTAAAGGCTACTGTGAGACCATTAGAGACAGGTGACTTGACTCAACTGTGGTGCTGCAGGACACACTTGCCTTCATGCCATTTGACCTCCTGGCATCAGTACTCTGTGCCCTCCCCAGTACAGCTCCCACTTGGTTCCCAGCAAAGCTTTCCTAGTCCTATGACCGAAGCCTCCCTTGGAGAGGCTCATTTTCTCACTCCCACCCTCTTCTAAAGCCAAAAGTAGAGAGAACCCATGTAAACAAGCAGCCAGTATTGCCCCAGGAGTTTGCTGCTGGCCGTGCCCTCATTGACTAGTAGTTGGCCACTCCAAATCAGGGCGTTCCCAAATGGGCTGTAGATTGTCGTGTTACTCCCCAGGAATCTCATTTGTCTGAAACATGGAGTTGCTTATTCCAGGCATCCTTTAAATCTGTTCAGGTTTTTTGCATTAACAAATGCAAAGACTAGGATCCTTATAGAATTTCCAAATCCCTTTTTTATTATTATTACACTCACGGTTATTAGAAATTCATATGTAATAACTAGGATCACTGGAAAACCTGAACATACCTTAAACCCAGAATCAATTAACTTCTTGATGGTTTGCAATATGCATGCAGCTCAAAACTGCCCTCAGACTATTTTCTCTGCATATGGCATTCATTTAAAAAAAAAAAATCTTCTTTGACATTGATTCAGATACAAGGCTGTCAGATTAGCTTTTTGAAAATCAGCAATCAGTGTAAAGAGAGGAGAAATGACCCATTTGCTCTTTTATCCTTGTGGAAGTTTTGGAACAAGTTTTAAAAGACTTTCCAAATTTAGGATTAGGGCGATAGGTAATCAAAAGCTAGGAGGTAAAAGCAGCAAAAATGTAACTATCAGTACTTAGCATAGTCAATAAAAGAATATTCTTTTGTGTCCAAAGACTGAATGGTAAGTACTGTAAGGCTTTCACTGCAGCAAAAGTTAGACCATTGTAAATTCTTAACTGCTCCTTTAAAGATTTCTTGTGACAGAAATAAACAGAACCACACTGCAAAATCTGAAAATACATTTTTAACACATTAAATATTGGTGGCTATGTGTGTTAGTTTCCATAAACTCCAACTCACAATTCTGACTGAAAATATTGTGCTTTCTTATCTACCTACCTTACATATTTATATAATCGGCATTACTGGAATATCTTCCTCAGAATATGCAAATAGCAATATTCTATCTCTTGCCATTTTTCTTCTGCCCCTTTTTCCTTCTGCCCCTTGAATAGCTTATAGAATTTTGTTTTGTGTTTGAGGGGCCATGTGTGTGTTTAAAAAAAATGTTGAAGGAAAACTAATTTGTTGTGCATTTAGACCCCAATTCTGCCAAGCACTTAACGCAAGTATTTATGTCCCACTGATTTTATTGAGACATAAGCACATGCTGAAGTATTTTGTTGAATTATGGTGTTCATTCTGAAAATGGCTAAACATGTGTTAGTTGAAATACCTATGATTGCTATAACTGAAAACTGACAGAAAAATATCTTTGCTCACTTTTTGTGCATTTGAAAATGCTTTGGCCTCAGTCTTGCCAATACTTAGTCATGTGCTTAACTTTTGATAGGCTGTCATTATATTCTGAAATTAAATTCTGTCATTGAACAGGTATCCATATACCACAGCTATTAATATTTTTTCATAGCACATTTATCCCCAATAGTTTGAAGAATAATGAAATTGCAAAAAGATAATTATCTTACCATAATCTTTTTTGCTAAAAATTACAATTAGGAGATCCTTGTGTGAAGTTTGTAGATATTTTTAATGCATATCAGTGGTATCTAGCCACTGAAAATTTCAGTTTGCACAAAAATGTTGTTTAAAAAAAATCTAGTGAATTTTAATTAGAGCATACTCTTTGCCCGCCTTTTATCCCTCCTATATTTTATCTGAGGACTGTGAAAAGCCCAATTCCTACCCCCCATGAATATTTTTTAATCACGAGCTTGTACATCAAGTATTTATATGAATATAGTATGTTTGTGGATTGTTGGGTTTTTGTTTTTTAATTCTGGAAACATTAGGCCCCTTCTTCCAAATGGAAACTATTCTAAAAATTCAGGCTGAATCAGGGAAGCATCCCTGTTCAGTAAGAGTTTCTGAAGAATTCTTATATTTTTTTCTGAGCCTTCAGAGGGAATCAGTATGAACATGAAGGTTCTTATAATGCTTTAGACTTGTTAGGAAACAATGAGGAAGTTATACCACTCTGTGAAAGCCTATAGAGGAAAGTGAATGGATGGGTGAAATCATTGGTGAATTAAAGAGGAGAGTCTAAGTAGTGAGTAAAATCAACTGAGTGAACTTGTGAACTATTGAGGTCATAGTTGGCTAGATTCTAGAAATTTCTTATAGTAGGTAAGATGCCTAATAACTATTCTGTATAATGCTGGACTAATCTAAATTTTCTGTTTTTAATGCTAAATTCACTAGGTAGCAGTTTCTTATTCCAAGTATTGTAAATATGAAAGTATCTGATCAGTGCTTGATGGGTGATTAGTGTTAAGTGATTTAATATTAAAGGAAAATTAAAGGAAATGTTTATAAACAAATGACTGACGTGATGAAAATAGGTGATTGTTTTAAAGAAATGGTCAAAAGCTAGAATTTGTGATCAACTCATAAAGTGCAAGAAATCTGGTTCTTCCGAATCTTCACCCCATTTGCCATTGAATCAATCAATTTGTCTATTGAATTGGAAAATTGAGTTTTAACCCTGCAAGTGAGCAGGGGTGGCGAATTGTATGAGCCCGTGGTACCTGTGTTCCACCAAATTTCAGGGCCGGGTCTCTTCCCCCCGTCCTTTCTGCTGCCCCCGGGCAATTTAAAAGGACATGGGGCCACCACCACTGGCAGTGCAACGGGGCTAGGCGGCTTCCTGCCTGCCTGCTCCACTTCCGGAAGTGGCCGGCACGTCCCAGCAGCCCCTGGGGGGGAGGGTGTCTCTGCGTGCTGCCACTGCCCCAAGCACCAACTCTGCCAGCTGCAGCCAATGGGAGCTGCGGGGGCAGTGCCTGTGGGCAGCAATGCACGGAGACCCCTCCAGCATGCCACCTAGGAGCTACTCCCAGAGGAGGGTGCCGGTTGCTTTTGGGAGCCGCCTGAGGTAAGTGCCACATCCCACACCCAAACTCCCTCCCAGAGCCTGTCCCCTGCACCCCGTCCCTCACCCCAACTCCCTGCCCCAGCCCAGAGCCTGCACCCCACACCCAAACTCCCTCCCAGAGCCCGCACCCGCTCCTACATCCCAATCCCCTCCCCCAGCCAAACTCCCTCCCAGAGCCCAAGCCCTCCCGCACCCAGACTCCCTTCCAGAGCCGTAGGCAGGTGTGGGGGCAGGGGTGGGACTTGGACCCATTCTGGGCACCACCAAAAATTATACAGTCCTGCCCATGCAAGTGAGATGTTTTTAATGCCAATTATCACTGAAACATGCTACATGCTACATGCTACAAGGGGCCACAGCAATGGTTCCCTCACCCCACCTAGCAATATTGTTAACCTATCCAACTATGCTCTCAGCCCAGCAGAAGCAGCTGTTCTATCTCGGGGCCTCTCCTTCTGCCCCTCCACCCCCACGAACATGATACAGTTCTGTGGTGACCTAGAATCCTATTTTCGACGTCTCCGTCTCAAGGAATATTTCCAAAATACCTCTGAACAACATACTAATCCACAGAGGTCTCCCTGCCAACACTACAGAAAGAGGGATTCTAGATGGACTCCTCCTGAAGGTTGAAACAGCAGACTGGACTTCTACATAGAGTGCTTCCGCCGACGTGCACGAGCTGAAATTGTGGAAAAGCAGCATCACTTGCCCCATAACCTCAGCCATGCGGAACGCAATGCCATCCACAGCCTCAGAAACAACTCTGACATCATAATCAAAAAGGCTGACAAAGGAGGTGCTGTTATCATGAATAGGTCGGAATATGAACAAGAGGCTGCTCGGCAGCTCTCCAACACGAGTTTCTACAAGCCATTACCCTATGATCCCACTGAGAGTTACCAAAAGCAACTACAGCATTTGCTCAAGAAACTTCCTGAAAAAGCACAAGATCAAATCCGCACAGACACACCCCTGGAACCCCGACCTGGGATATTCTATCTACTACCCAAGATCCATAAACCTGGAAATCCTGGGCGCCCCATCATCTCAGGCATTGGCACCCTGACAGCAGGATTGTCTGGCTATGTAGACTCCCTCCTCAGGCCCTACGCTACCAGCACTCCCAGCTACCTTCGAGACACCACTGACTTCCTGAGGAAACTTCAATCCATCGGTGATCTTCCTGAAAACACCATCCTGGCTACTATGGATGTAGAAGCCCTCTACACCAACATTCCACACAAAGATGGACTACAAGCCGTCAAGAACACTATCCCCGATAATGTCACGGCTAACCTGGTGGCTGAACTTTGTGACTTTGTCCTTACCCATAACTATTTCACATTTGGGGACAATGTATACCTTCAGATCAGCGGCACTGCTATGGGTACCCGCATGGCCCCACAGTATGCCAACATTTTTATGGCTGATTTAGAACAACGCTTCCTCAGCTCTCGTCCCCTAAAGCCCCTACTCTACTTGCGCTATATTGATGACATCTTCATCATCTGGACCCATGGAAAAGAAGCTCTTGAGGAATTCCACCACGATTTCAACAATTTCCATCCCACCACCAACCTCAGCCTGGTCCAGTCCACACAAGAGATCCACTTCCTGGACACTACAGTGCTAATAAACAATGGCCACATAAACACCACCCTATACCGGAAACCTACTGACCGCTATTCCTACCTGCATGCCTCCAGCTTTCACCCTGACCACACCACACGATCCATCGTCTACAGCCAAGCTCTGCGATACAACCGCATTTGCTCCAACCCCTCAGACAGAGACAAACACCTACAAGATCTCTGTCAAGCTTTCTTACAACTACAGTACCCACCTGCAGAAGTAAAGAAACAGATTGATAGAGCCAGAAGAGTTCCCAGAAGTTACCTACTACAGGACAGGCCTAACAAAGAAAATAACAGAACGCCACTAGCGGTCACCTTCAGCCCCCAACTAAAACCCCTCCAACGCATTATTAAGGATCTACAACCTATCCTAAAGGATGACCCAACACTCTCACAAGTCTTGGGAGACAGGCCAGTCCTTGCCTACAGACAGCCCCGCAATCTGAAGCAAATACTCACCAACAACCACATACCACACAACAGAACCACTAACCCAGGAACTTATCCTTGCAACAAAGCCCGTTGCCAATTGTGCCCACATATCTATTCAGGGGACACCATCACAGGGCCTAATAACATCAGCCACACTATCAGAGGCTCGTTCACCTGCACATCCACCAATGTGATATATGCCATCATGTGCCAGCAATGCCCCTCTGCCATGTACATCGGTCAAACTGGACAGTCTCTACGTAAAAGAATAAATGGACACAAATCAGATGTCAAGAATTATAACATTCATAAACCAGTCGGAGAACACTTCAATCTCTCTGGTCACGCAATCACAGACATGAAGGTCGCTATCTTAAAACAAAAAAACTTCAAATCCAGACTCCAGCGAGAAACTGCTGAATTGGAATTCATTTGCAAATTGGATACTATTAATTTAGGCTTAAATAGAGACTGGGAGTGGCTAAGTCATTATGCAAGGTAGCCTGTTTCTTCTTGTTTTTCCTAACCCCCCCCCCCCCCCCCAGATGTTCTGGTTTAACTTGGATTTAAACTTGGAGAGTGGTCAGTTTAGATGAGCTATTACCAGCAGGAGAGTGAGTTTGTGTGTGTATGGGGGTGGGGGGGATGTGAGAAAACCTTGATCTATGCAGGAAATAGCCCGACTTGATTATGCAAAGAGTTGTCACTTTGGATGGGCTAGCACCAGCAGGAGAGTGAATTTGTGTGGGGGGTGGAGGGTGAGAAAACCTGGATTTGTGCTGGAAATGGCCCACCTGTTGATCACTTTAGATAAGCTATTACCAGCAGGACAGTGGGGTGGGAGGAGGTATTGTTTCATATTCTCTGTGTGTATATAAAGTCTGCTGCAGTTTCCACGGTAAACATCTGATGAAGTGAGCTGTAGCTCACGAAAGCTCATGCTCAAATAAATTCGTTAGTCTCTAAGGTGCCACAAGTCTTTCCAGGCACTCTTCAGTATTGGCTTCACTGAAGGAGTAGTTTCTTAGTCTTCAGCACACAGATGCCAAAGATCAATTGGTGATTATGCTTTTAAAAACAACTGAAAGCGAGACTTGAACTTCAGAGGAAAAATTGCTTCCTCTTTCGTGCTACCATTGCTTTCAGTGTAGTCTGAAATGAGCAACTGAAATAAATGAATGAAACACTTTGACCTGGATGTACTCCTCCACAGATTTAAACTCGAAGGTCTACCAGAAGATGTCTTAAATGAAGAAATTGAGAAAAAATTTTAAAGAACACCCCTTTTCACCACATCAATGGGAGGAGATGTTGACTGGACAATAGGAATGTGGCAAAATGCCCAGAAATGGGTGGAGGCTGCAAGAAAGCATGCTTGGCAAAATGGGAGCTGGCCTGTCCTCCTTATTTGGTCCTTCATCTCCTGTTGGCTGGAGGAGTGGGTAGGGGCTGGACTGGACGGGTTTGGATGATTGGCTCTCACATACTTCCTCACCACCCCCATCCCGGTCCATTTAAACTCTCAGAGGCTTTTTGAAACCTTTATGCTACTGTTGGCAGAATTCTTTCCTGTTTGTTCAGTTAATGAAAATAAAATGGGAAAAGATCAGAATCATCCTAAACTTCGGATGCTAACCTTGCTGAGAAAGTATTAGTAACATCTAGCCCAGTTGTAAAACACCTTGTGGAAGTTCAGACCATCTTTTGGGGGGGGGAACCTTGTGGTTGGTTAGCTGAAAAATGACACTTCCCAATGGCACTTGTTGGAATGCTGAGAAAAAATTCTTTGTTTACATACTCTGTGTATTTAAAATTACCGCTGAGTAATGAAACTAATCAAAACTTGGCATGCACTTTATAAAACAAGGAACTCTGGAAGAAAGCAATACATTTTTAAAAAGGAATTGAAAGAGGTCTTTGTAGGATCCGACCAACTGGACATCTGGGCTGCTCTTGCAGTCCCAGAAACCTGGTTCTGTCTCATTAACAACAAAGTACTTCAAGCACCGAAGGACAAATTTAAAAAATCTATTCAGAGAAACTGTTGAATCTTTTCATTATTTAGCAAATATGATTGATCCCAAATACAAAGGTCATACAGAGGTTGATCCCAAAACAATTAGAATAGGCTGAAATATGGCAAATGGAATGTAATCCTGAGTTCATTTCTTCTCTTCTAGTGTTTAAAGTTCCAAATTTCTACTCTTAACCTTTGCAGTTAAGTTCATTAAAATGGTGGGGAAATTGTGGAAGTGCTGTCATGGGAGACAAGATGGCTAGATGCAGAAGTTTGCCCATCTTATTAGCTCACAATCTGTTGAACATGTTTTAACAAATTTGGACTAAGAAAGGGATATTGATTCCCTTTATAATTAAAGGAACAATTTAAATAGTTGGGTAGATCAAGTGCCTTATAGCAAAAGTTTAAATAAATTGCTTCTGAATATTTTAAATACTTATGTATTTACTGTGATTGTCAGATTTCTCTCTCATTTTTTCATGATTTCTTGTCCTATTTTCTTTCTTGGTTGCTCATTAAAAGCCACCTGCTTCAGCTGATATCAGGATAAGTGGTGTTTCTTCTGTTAACGATGAGAGCATTGTGATTACTTACAAAAAATATTTAGCTTTAGATGTCAACCTGGAGCATTGGATGTATACAGGACAAATCAGTTGGTATCAAGGGGATAAAATGGTCCAGCTCATATGATAAGTATGGAAAATTAACACTTTCTTGTTAATCTAATTGGTTATTTACTGCTAATGCAATAATATAATTGTACTGATAGTTTTGTTTGACAGACTTCTATAATATTGCCACTCTGTTTTACCCAAGTATGTATTAATTTTAAGAATGATAGGCTCACGTATTTAAATTTTAAGCAGTACTACATATTTCAGTGTAATAAATACACTGACAAAACAATGAAGTGTACAGCAAAGTTGTGCGCTACTTAAGTTGACCCAATACATTTGATTATATTTTGTTTGACAGATGTTGTATTGTTCTATAGCCAAGATTAAGTTGAATTAAAGAATGGAACTAGCTGGTTAAACAAAACTATACATTCTAATCCTCCAGTATTACCTTTTTGAGATTTTTAAAGATTGTTACAATAATGTGTGCAACAACATTCTGATGCCCCATAACACTGGGGGAAGCCCCGTATAACCACTGAGAATCAGTAGGGCATTTAAAATTAACTTTAGTGTACTTCTAATCCGGATGAATCTCTCAGTAGTTGCTGTGCTGTTTCAGAAGTCTTTATGTATAAAACTACAAACACGCATTTTTTTTGACCTATGGCCTTCATCAGGTTTTGAACACTGGATATTTGTGTGCTTCCTAGTAAAGATGATATCTTAATACAATAGATAAGTGTTTCAGTATTTGTTTAGATATTTAGAAATAGACTAATAACTAGTATCCAGTATGGTTGCAGATACTGTTTTACTTTGTATATTTATAAATTCCATTTTATACATTCTGTAAAGTTCCCTGTGTGTTTACAGTGCTACATAAATATCCATTAATAATAAAGTAGAATATCAGTCTCCTTTTTTGGAAATGAAGGCCAGCTGTCCTTGGTATGTTTATAAAATAACTCCTTTTTAAATGTACCTTTTCTACTGCTAGAAGAGATGAAAATCCAGTTTCCTAGGATAATCCCTTAATATAGATAACATACAGAACTGGAGGATTTAGGTCTATTAGTAAACCATAGATGATCACACTCCAATTTGCATTAGCTGAATTAAAGATCTTAAATTACTCCAAAGTTAGGATACAGGGCTTGTGGATATGGATTCTTCAGCAATAAAGTTAATATAGTTTTTCTTCCCTAAAGAGACCATTGGTCCCAGTTTTACTGGGGCCATTCCTGTTTTTTTTAATATGATGTGTGACAAAGCTCTGTCCTTGGCTCCGTGGGTCCCGCGTTTCCTTGCGGATTTCGCTAGCCTCAGAGGCTCACTGTGACCCTCCATGTAACCCTTCTCTCTCTAGCCATTTTCTACTGAGCCATTTTCATCATAAGCTAGCGAGGGAGGTGAGGAGAAGTTATCCTTCCTTGCACAGTCTCTGTTGTCTCCCAGTCTCAGTGATTAATCAGGGGAAAAGGTGTGTGTGTGTGGGGGGGGGGGGGGGGAGCCCGGGCCCACCCTCTACTCCGGGCTCCAGCCCAGGGACCCTAATAGTATCAGCTATGGTAGCTGACATTTTAGAAACATAACATGTACAATTCTCTGGGCTACTCCCCCCACAGCAGCCCTCACTTCCTCAAGCTCCACTTCACCCTTACCTCAGGGCCTCCTTCCTTGTGCCTGATATGGTATGTACTACTCAGCCTCTCCAACAGCACAACTTCCTCCCGCAGCTCCTGACATGCACACCCACCTGACTAACTGGGAGGCTTTTAACTAGTTTCAGCCAGCCCCTGATTGGCTTCAGGTGTCCCAATCAACCTAGCCTTCTCCCTGCCTTCTGGAAAGTTCTTAATTGGCCCCAGGTATCTTAATTGACCTGGAGCAGCTGCCATTTCCCTTATCCTGATACCAGGGATTTGTTTAGCCTGGAGCTAATATATCTATCTCCCACTACTTTTCCATAGCCATCTGGCCTTGCCCCATCACAGATGTCAGTGACCTGTGAATTTTTTAGGATGCTTAAATATCCTGGCTTTTTTATTTCATCAACAAAATGTTTTTAATAACAAAATGTTTGTTCATAACATATTGCTGTATTGTTCGCTCTGGCCATTGTTTTCAGAGCTGTTTTTACTCAGTGAACGTTAAAATGACACAATATACTCATTCAGAATAATACATTTCTAAAAGAAATCTTGCACTCCTAGGGCACACATATGTATCGTTGCCTCAGAAATAGGCCATAGCACCACAAACACTTTTTTTAAGTGTATTTATTTTCTCTTTTGAGAGAGTATTTTGCAGTCCTAAAAAAAAATCCCTGATTTTTTCCTTTTACTATTCCCTTGAAGTCACATTGCTGTCAAGGATAAATGGTTACTGCAAGAGCAGCATTTTGTTAATGCGAGCAATATTACAATTGTCAAATATTCCATGAGGCTAGTCTTCTGATAAGGAAAAACTGGATATTAACCAGGGCCAGCTCCAAACCCATTACCATTTCTCTGAGTTATATGATTGCCTTCTTGATACCCATTGCTATAGCCAGAAGAGTTGTGCGGAGGAAGGCCAAGATGGAAGGAAAGTGGGGACTCCAGCCATTAATGCAGTCATTCTCAAACTTTTGTACTGGTGACTCCTTTCACATAGTAAGCCTCTGCATGAGACCCCCCCCCCATAAATTAAAAACACTTTTTTACATATTTAACACCATTATAAATGCTGGCTGCAAGGCGGGGTTTGGGGTGGAGGCTGACAGCTCGCAACCCCCTATGTAATAACTTCATGACCCCCAGTTTGAGAACCCTTGCATTAACACTTTCTTCTGCCCTTGGAAGGCCCCAGCTACCATCTGTTCTGATCTGTCCTTTTTTCTCTCAGGAAATTTAATCTTTTAACATTAATTTTTATATCAGACAATCCACTATCCAAAAACATTTAATCTGGTTTCAGAGAAGACCTTTTTTTTCCATAAAGTCAACATAGTGAGCATTAAAAAGACTTAGATAAATTGCAAGCAAACAATGGGTTTTTGTTTCCTTTTTATTATAACAAAGGCTTATTTGCACACACATCTCATCCATGTGGACTGAATACTGGTTAATCAATAGAAAACTGTCATACCTAATGGCTTCCCCCAAAAGGGGAGAGACGATTAATAATATACTCTAAGGTTGATGTTGAGACTAGTGTAATTTAGTATTAATGATTTTGGAGGGGAAAGCAGATAGCTAATTAAAGTGTGCCAGTGAACGAATGTTGTTTGTTACTGTAAGCTACAGTGGATTGTGAGAAACTCGTACACCTCTACCCTGATATAAAGCGATCTGATATAACACTGTCATAAATATAAAGGGAAGGGTAACAACCTTCCTGTATACACTACTATAAAATCCCTCCTGGCCAATGGCACAAAATCTTTTTACCTGTAAAGGGTTAAGAAGCTCAGGTAACCTGGCTGGCACCTGACCAAAAGGACCAGTAAGGGGACAAGATACTTTCAAATCTGGGGGGGCGGGGAAGGTTTTGGTCTGTCTGTTCTGTGTGCTTGCCAGACACAGATCAAGGAAGCAAGCGATCCAACTCCATTAGAATCAGTAAGTACTATCAAGGGAATGCGTTAGCTTATTTTTGTTTTGGCTTGTGATTTTCTCTGTGCTGAAAGGAAGGTGCATTCCTGGTTTTCTTTTTGTAACTTTGAAGTTTGGCCCAGAGGGAAATCCTCTGTCTTTTTGAGTCTGATTGCCCTGTAAGATTATCTTCCTTTCTAATTTTACAGAGGTGCTTCTTTTACCATTTTTCTTTTTACTAAAGTTCTGTTTCTTTTAGAATCCGATTGGGGTTTTTTGTGTGTGTCCTAAAAAAACCCAAGGTTGGTCTGTGGTCATCGTGTTTATTCTCAAGCCTCCCCAGGAAAGGAGGTGCGAGGGTTTGGGGGGATATTAGGAGGGAATAGGAACTCCAAGTGGTCCTTTCCCTGAGTTTATCTAAATCACTTGGTGGTGGCAGCATTACCTAATCCAAGGTACAAGGGAGAATTTGTGCCTTGGGGAGTTTTTAACCTAAGCTGTTAGAAATAAGCTTTGGGGTCTTTCATGTGGGTCCCCACATCTGTACCCTAGAGTTCAGAGTGGGGAGGGAACCCTGACAAACATGAATTTGGATATAACGCGGTAAAGCATTTCCCCTCCTCCCTCCCTCCCAGGCTTGCGCAAGCCTGGGAGGGAGGGGGGAAGTGGAGCGACGGCATGCTCAGGGGAGGAGGCGGAGTGGAGGTGAGCTGGGACGGGGTGTGTGTGGGGGGGGTCCAGGGAGGGCCGCAGCAAGTAACGGGGGGCGCAGAGGAACAGCTCCCCGCTCCAGCTCACCTCCACTCCGCTTCTTCCCCCCCCGCCCCAGCGCACCACCGCTCCACTTCTCCCCCTTCCTCCCAGGCTTGCTACGCCAAACAGATGATTCGCTGCAAGCCTGGGAGGGAGGGGGAGAAGGGGAGCGGCGGCATGCTTGGGGGAGGAGGCAGAGCGGAGGTGAGCTGGGGCAGGGCGGGGAGCTGCTGGTGGGTGCTCCACACCCACCAATTTTTCTCCATGGGTGCTCCAGCCCCAGAGCACCCACGGAGTCGGCGCCTAGGATGGCAGTGTGTCTGGCTCCGACATGCTACTCTGAGTGGCGTGTTAAGGGGGCCGGGCTGGGGCCAGGGGGTTGGATAAGGGGCAGAGGGTCTTGGGGGGCGGTCAGGGGAACGGGAGCAGGGGGGGTTGGATGGGTTGGTGGTTCTGAGGGGTCAGCCGGGGGTGGGAAGTAGGTAGGGGTCAGATGGGGGTGGGGCCAGGCTGTTTGGGGAGGCACAGCCTTCCCTACCCGGCCCTCCATAGCAAGTTCGATAAAACGCAGTTTCACATATAACACAGTAAGATTTTTTGGCTCCCAAGGATTGCGTTAGATCGGGGTAGAGGTGTATGTCTTTAAATGCTTTGGGAAGCATGAAGGACAATGAAAAGGGCCAACCAGCATAATGGAAGATGAAATTTAACTTGAATAAATGTCAGGAAATTTAAACATAGGAATTTAAAGGAACTCTCTTAAAAAAAAACCAAAAAAAAAACCACCTTTTTTTTTTATAGAACATATAGTCTGCCTATGACGTTCACTGCCACAGGAGGTGAGACAGTTACTATTACTGGATTTTCAAAAGCTATAGGAAACTTGGACAGCAATAACATTTGTAGGTATGCAAGTTTAAAATAATTACATCTCATACTTCAGGACACAATGTGATCTCAAGCAGAATTCCTCTCTCCACTCGTTCAGTATTGCACACATGGCCATTAGTTGCTTAAGCTATTTGTCCACAGAAATTGAGTCAAATTCTGAGCCATTATTTTAAAGAGAGGCATGCTGGTGGGGGTGGGGATGTCTCCTTCAATGCTGATCCATAATCCTTAGCCTTTTCCCAAGCTGAAGGATGA
This sequence comes from Caretta caretta, assembly GCF_965140235.1. NCBI lineage: Eukaryota > Metazoa > Chordata > Testudines > Cheloniidae > Caretta > Caretta caretta. The sequence goes on along the minus strand of NC_134216.1, from coordinate 45,801,431 downwards.
CTTCATCCAGATTATCAGCATCATTTTAGAGTACTGCATTACCGGTCTATGTCTTTGATTAAGATCCTGAGGTGCACTTAGCCTCAGTTCATGTGCCTTCAACACACATTCAGCTTCTCTTTAGAGTTCAAAGAATTGTTTATATTTCCTCAGGAACACTCACAGCAGTAATCCTAGAGAACTGTCGATAACTCCAATGTAATTCAAATAAAACAGTTTATTCAACAGAGAAAATAGAGAATTAGTGAAAATAAAGCAATTTTCGAAGCTTCTTATTTGAGGCTCACATTACATCAAAACTTGCTGTTCAGGCAGAAATGTGGCAGTTTGTTTTTGTTCTTATGTTGCTAGTGAAGGTGTGAGTGAAACATTTGTATATTCTGTGATCGGACCTGTCCTTGCTTTGTTTTCTGCCTTAGTTGTCCTATCTAGCTCATGTTCTCTTCCTGAAATAAGTTTTATATGTCATTCACACAGTACACTTTGTACGCAAGAGAGGCTGTGTCTACATTACTCAAATACCAGGACAGCTGCAGTGGGACCATTAGGATAGGCAGGGTCTAGGCAAAGTACTAGTTTAGGCAGTTTGGCCACCAACATTTTATCCGTTTTGATGCATAAACTTGGTCAGAGCAGGTCTGCATGACATCATGGTAAACCATATTTTTTGTCAGTGGCACTCTGACTGTTTCTACTACTCTTGGAGCTCAACTAGTATTAGCAGTGAGAATATTTGGGTAGAAGGGGCTAATTTTAATAAATTAACCTTCCAGGAGGGTTGCGCTCCCCCCATAGCATGCTTGGTGAGTAATTCACTCATCATATTTTAATCCTGAACCCCCACAAAATATTTGAATTGTGGGTGGGGTCCTTGTGATATACACTTTCTTGAAGTTGTCATCTTACGACAGTATCATGATGGCCTGGAAGCAGCCCCATTATGCTGTCTTCTGATTCACTCTGATTATAGCAGTACACAATGCTAATGGCATCTTTATTGAGTAGATTGTATGCCACCTCTGCTTCCAGTACAAGTTATATAGAAATGTAACTCATAGAAATGCTTCTGTATTATGTTGGCTGGTGCTAGAGAAAATTCTTAGATATATCAAATTTCGGAAGGTGTCACACACCATGAATTTGTTTATCAAATAAGATTCTCTGCTGATGAAAACTGAGAGAATGCCAATCCATCATCATCTCTCTCTCTCTCTCTCTTTCAGATAAATTATCTTTAAAAATAATACATAGAGATTTAGTATGAGTGTCGCAGTTGCTGAGCTAACTGCACCTCTGATTCTTTGGGAGTTCACCCACCCGCTCTCATGCCTTTACCTTTCCTGGGGTGGAATCCTGCAGTTCTCCCACTCTTAGAATGGGTCTTGGGCCACAGTATCCTGTGCGTCAACCATGCCTACCCAACAGGTATAACAGAGTTTGGCACCTGCGAGTCTTCCCTGTGGGGGAAGTCTGTGATCAGTGATGTATAATGACCAGAGAGCCTTCTTAAAACCAAATATCTTAACTGCCAGAACAAAGCATAACATAAGAGTAAAAGGATTTTAAAACAGAAAGTCTATACACGCGTGTATCTTACCTAGAGTCCTCGGCGGACCTCTCTTGCCCCAGATGCCTTACCTCTGGGAGTCTGGCCCTTGATCTCTTCCTCCCAAACAATTCTGCCAGACCAGGCCTTCAAAGTGAAAGGCTCTTACACTGTCTCTTAAATGTTTGCTGAGAAGTGTTAATCAGGATCCACGTCCCTCTTCCTGAGTGCATTTCCTGACAGTCCAGCTATTGTATTACCTCAGTATGTGCATACAGTAAATATCACAATAACCTGGTCAACACATAATCATGCATTATTACGGGCAAATTGTCTCAGTGAGTATGGTGTTTTTTAACTAACATACCAAATTATGCAAAACTTTTCAGCTTAGATGAACTCCTTGTCCGTATTTTTGAGACAGTTCCTCAGCATTTCTGTTCCTTCACATACAAATATAGGCAGGAAAGTGGTTTCCAAAAATTAAGATTATATTATTAAAGTAAAAAGAAAAGGAGTACTTGTGGCACCTTAGAGACTAACCAGTTTATTTGAGCATAAGCTTTCGTGAGCTGCAGCTACATGTGATGAAGTGAGCTGTAGCTCACGAAAGCTTATGCTCAGATAAATTGGTTAGTCTCTAAGGTGCCACAAGTACTCCTTTTCTTTTTGCGAATACAGACTAATACGGCTGTTACTCTGAAACCTATTATTAAAGTGGTATCCTAAGGTTTAATGACGAATGGAAGAGAACTGGCAAATTGCAACTAGTAACAAGTAATAACAGCATGACAAAACACATCTTTTATTTTGGATCCTGGACTAGTAAGGCCATTGTGCGACTGGAATTTGTCTTGGGTAGAGGCAGTTTGAGAACCACAGATCTAGGCAAACTTTTGTACTGGTGACCCCTTTCACATAGCAAGCCTCTGAGTGCAACCCCCCCCCATAAATTAAAAATCCTTTTTTTATATATTTAACCCCATTATAAATTCTGGAAGCAAAGTAGGGCTTGGGGTGGAGGCTGGCAGCTCGCAACCCCCCATGTAATAACCTTGTGGCCCCCTGTTTGAGAACCCCCTAACCTAGATTCAGGGAATTCTTGGGTAAGACAGTAGTTTGAGAGGAGGTTGGTGTCCAAAGTGTGGAATAAAGGAATGGATTACAGGCTTCAAGGCTGGAAAATATAGTTGTTTGTTTGTTTCAAAAACATATTGAGTAAACTGCTGTGCACCAGTTCAAACCAAGTCTTACAGCTACTTATGGAAAGACTTGTCACTTTTTTTGTAAAGTACTTGAAAAATATATTCTGTTTATTCCGTCTGTCCTCCTGTTGTTCAAAGTAACAAGCTTAATAAAATATATTAAATTTTGTAGCATAGGTTTCACAAAACCATGTTACCAAAACTTTCTTTCTTAATTTGTTACAGGTTATTTTAGTATCTGCCAACAAGTTGACTCGATACATAGAACCATGCCAACTGACAGAAGATTTTGGAGGGAGCCTTTCCTATGATCACATGGACTGGTTGAATAAGAGGCTGGTTGGTTTTTGTTTGTTTTTTTTCTTTCAAACTTTAAGGTCTGTGGGGCATGGACTGTATTTCTGTGTGTGTGTGTGTGTCTCTTACCACATTTTGGTTGCTACCTCAATGTTTAGAATACATTATAATGTAGTAGAATGAGAAAAATGCACTTTATATATTTAAAGAGTCTTCTTATTCTAGTAGAAATTGAATTTCTTCTAGAGGGGGCAAAGCAGATGTAATTATGTTGTTTAAGGAGCAGATTTACTCTTTAGATTCTGCTGCATATTCTCAGTGTTGAAAAATCCCCCAGGAGTGCGGGGTACAGGAGCAAGGAATGCTGGGGGGGCCTGGAGTCAGCTGGGTTTGGCCATAGAGAGGGAAGGCCCAGGCCAAGCAAAAAATGCTGTTTCTTCATGTTTCCTAGACAGTCTTTTAAGATAGGGCTCCTATGGAGCCATAACCAGAGTTAAAAGCTGTCCTCCATCATGGTGAATCCCCCTGCAGTGCAGTTGCCCGGGTAGATGCAGGCGTGCAATTTATACCTAGGGGTAGATCTGCCCCTAAATTGTTAATAGATTCAAATTATTTAGGGGGTCATTTGGTATATACACATTTCAGTATATTTTAATTCTGTTATTAATTGAAATTGGTTTGAAGATCAGAATTTACTTTAAAAATGCATTTTTAAAACAATACCTAATCTTGAAAGTGGAATAATTTCTTCCCTCTTTTTTTTTTTTGTATAATATAATTTTAAAAGCAGACCGACTGCTTTGGTCTGAATATGTTTTCAATCCTGGAAATCGAAGTCTTTCCAGCTAGCTGCAAAACTGGTATAACATAAACAGCAGTTTTGCAACTTTCCTTATTATAGTAGCACATTAGTATGTCTTTACTCAGTGGCAGTGGTTTTCAACCTGTTGTCCGCGGACCTCTGGGGGTCATCAGACTGTGTCTGTTACCCAGGGTTTTCAGAACCCAAAGCAGTGGTAACTTAACTGTTTCTCTTCAGGCAGTGTCAGGAATAAATCAATGGGGACTCAGCTCCTCCATCTGATAAACGATTGGTACAAACAAGAGTGCTTTTACCTAAAATTACTCCTTTTATTAGGTCTGAAGCGTGCGCTCACACACACACATACACATATGCTATAGCAGTAGTCTCAGAGCACCTCAAGCATTTATAGTTACCCAAAGTCTGAGATGCATTCGAGTAATTAACAGCCAGGTTTCTGGGGGCCCTTCTTTCACCCAGCAGCTCCGAGGGACTGAAGGTGTCAGCTCCTTGCCTGAAGAAAAGCTTCTTCAGACTGCTCCCAAGTGTATTTTTTTGCTTAGTTTTTTAATAGTTTTTTAATAACAAAGCACATAACTCATAGTGGGTCACCATAGTAACCCCTACGTCACCAATTCTTTAAATTTTAGCAAACTACTTACTATTTCTTCTTCTTAAAGCTTTCCTAGTATTTTTAATTATAACAACAATAAAACTTATATGTCGGGGGCACTTAAAACCAAGGTCGGCTGTCCAAACATTCCTTCCATTTTCATGGTACACTAACTCTCTGTTCTGTCCTCCCATTCTGATTAGCAAAACTGCCATCATGCTGCTGTTTGGCCTTGCCTTTCGAGCCCTAAGATTATAGCTAGTTGTGGTGGACACAGAATGGTTGACTGTGGTAATGACATGTTGCCCCAGAACTTGACTACGAGGACTGCGAAAGTTTATCATAAAACAGTGGTTTTCAACTTGTGGTCTGTGGGCCCCGGGGGTTTGCAGACTATGTCTAAGATTTCCAAGGGGGTCCGCACCTCCATTTAAAATTTTTTATGGGACCGCAAATGAAAAAAGGTTGAAAACCACTGCTCTGTGGTAAATGGATGATCTCTAAGAGGTGAGAGAAACCTATCATTTTCTGTTTTCTTCAGCTAAATGTCTCAAAGTGCTTTTCTTAGACAAGAGGAGCATCCTTAAACACAGCTTTATGCTCTCTATTTCCATCCTTGACTCAGACTTCCAATTTGCTTCCACTGTCTGTATGATCCTGGACCCTGAACTTACCTTCTCACACATCTGTAAAAGTCTTTTTACCTCTGAAATGCCACCTGTTTTGTGTCACTACCTTAATTCTGCTTCTGTTGAAATCCCCATCCATGGCTTCACCTTCTTTTACCTTGAAAATTGCCACTCCTTTCTCTGATATCTCCCCAAGTCCAGCACATATTAGTGTGAAATCTTGCTGCAGACTTCTTCTACACATTTGCAATAAGCTTACAAACATGTCACCCCCATTCTCACTGACTGGCCTCCGTCTTCCTATTTAACTCACACCCTCTTGTCAACTGTTGGAAATGGGCCATCCTGATTATCACTACAAAAGTTTTTTTTCTTCTGCTGATAATACTCCACCTTAATTAATTAGTCTCGTTATAGTTGGTATGGCAACACCCATTTTTTCACGTTCTCTGTGTGTTGTAACAAAGTTCCTCCTCTACCTTGGTGGGTCTTGCGCTTATTGGCGGATTTGCTCGTCTTGGAGATTCATGGCAGCCCTCAGTTTGGCCATTTTTGTGAACTTCTCCTGTGTCTGATCAGGAGTTGGGAGGTTTGGGGGGAACCCGGGCCCACTCTCTACTCCGGGTTCCAGCCCAGGGCCCTGTGGAATGCAGCTGTCTAGAGTGCCTCCTGGAACAGCTGTGCGACAGCTACAACTCCCTGGGCTACTTCCCCATGGCCTCCTCTCAACACCTTCTTTATCCTCACCATAGGACCTTCCCCCTGGTGTCTGATAACGCTTGTACTCCTCAGTCCTCTAGCAGTCCGCGTTCTCACTCTCAACTCCTAGCGCCTCTTGCTCCCAGCACCTCACACGTGCGCCACAAACTCAAGTGAGCTCCTTTTTAAACCCAGGTGCCCTGATTAGCCTGCCTTAATTGATTCTAGCAGCTTCTTGATTGGCTGCAGGAGTTCTAATCAGCCTGTCTGTCTTAATTGTCTTCAGAAGGTTCCTGATTGTTCTGGAACCTTCCTTGTTACATTACCCAGGGTAAAGGGACCTACTTAACCTGGGGCTAATATAATCTGCCTTCTATCACTCTCCTGTAGCCATCTGGCCCGACCCTGTCACAGTGTGTGTGTGTGTGTGTGTGTATGTGTGTGTATATATATATCTTCCTACTGTGTTTTCCACTGCATGCATCCGATGAAGTGGGGTTTTAGCCCACGAAAGCTTATGCCCAAATAAATTTGTTAGTGTCTAAGGTGCCACAAGTACTCCTCATTCTTTCTACTGATGCTGTCTTACAGATGTGTCTGTCTCTTCTTGTTACCTAGCAGTAGACTCCTTTCTCTTCCTTCATATACCCTCCATAATGTTGGTGCCAAGGCTGTCTCCTTTGCTGCTTCTGCCATCTGGAACAGCCTTTCTGATTCTGTGTAGTTTCAGATCTCCGCTGAAAAATGTTTTCATTGCCTAATTTCTGTTTCATTACTGTATTTAGCACTGTAAAGTGTTTTATACTACAGTGTATGAAACATGCTGTAAAGTTATATTGTATTGAGAGGGCTGTCCAATTTCATGTCGAGAGGGCTCTTTATTGATGCCTGAATGGACTGGATGGGGTACAGAAACCTCACCTCCAGGCCAAAGATTAGGAGTTGATGCGGTGAGTAGCAGGTGAAAGTTGATATCCATCTCTAGTGAAATGAGTGACTGGTTTCAATCCAGTTCCTAGTGCACAAGAATGCAGACTGCACAACATTATCACTACTAGAACGAATTGATGCTCAGTTTTCATAAAGAACTCAAAACACAAAGAAACTGAACAAGTACATGCAGTCATTGATTTTATAGGTTTTGCTCTCTGAGATCAGAAACCAATAAATTTCAAGGAACCTTGACCAAAGTATTTTTTACTTATAGCCATGCGCTCCTTTGTTTTTAAAAGTTATTGGTTACAGTACAGACCAAAGCTGGAAATTCAGATAACAGTTGATGTACTTAATCCATTTTTTAGTGGACAGATAACAAAAATCCCCACCACAGTCTTTAAGAGGTAGTCGTAAAAAAGCAAAGAATTAAATGGACTGGATGAGTAACTAAGGCAATGAAGACTTAAGTTTTGAAAGATTCTTCAGGGTCTTGTAAGCATTTTGAAATTCAGTCCTAACTCGAATGTATTCTAATATAGAGTTGCTTAATTCCCTGGAGTATCTGACACTGCAGGCCTCTGTCATTGAAGGGAAATTATATTTTCTAACCTTTTTCCTATACCATCTGAGTCTAGGAGGTAATTACTTTGACAAGTGTGAAGCATATTAACAGAGCAATATAGATACATTTGGACTGGTAGTGTCAAACTGCGTCTTTCACAAGCACAAAATGAATTTCTTTTCACTCTTTAAAAAAAAAAAGTAAATGCTCTTTTAATTAAAAGTATTTTTATTTAGGTATTTGAAAAGTTTACAAAAGAGTCTACATCATTACTAGATGAGCTTGCTTTAATTAACAATGGAAGTGATAAAGGAAACCAACAGGAGAAAGAGAGGTATGTGTACTGCTTTTTAAAATAGACATGTTTCAGCATAAGTCTTAACTACCAGTTCAGCTGCAATATGAAAGTGTAATGTGAAGGGACTGGTGGACAACACAAGTATTTTTCAGTAATTCGTTTTCTGGCAGGCATTAAGGTCCAGATCCTGCAACTGACTGTATGTGGTCACACTCCTGTTCCTGTGCACAGTCAATTGCAGGTTCAGGCCTTAGCAACTAAGTAAGCAAGATGTACTTGATCCCGGTGATGTCCCTTCGCATTCTCAATTTGGGAATGACCAATGAAGTGAAGCCCAAACTGTTAATGTGATAGTCTGTTATATGATTGATGCCACAAGGAGCTTTGATTAACAAGTTTTTCACTGACCCTTCCATCCCTAGCTTGTGTGTTTCTGAGTTTTAAGTGAAAGGAGACAAAATGGGATGAGTCAGCACTGAAGCATAAGCCTCAAGTTTCAGTTTACTGACTCTAGTTGTTTGTAGTTGGATTCTTCCCGTTATTTTAAGCACAGTATACCTGCTAAGGTTTAAAAACCGCTAGTGACAGTCACAAACTGCCAGAGAGAAAGGGCTCCAAAGAGGAGGTCACTGCAACTGTATGTATTTAGTCAGATGTTTGGAAATAGGGAGAAGAGAGAGAATTGAGAAGTTGTGTATAAAAGTTCTAAAGGGCACAGGTATTTGAATTTTTGGTATTTATGTGGGGTAGTGAAATCTGTTTGTGTAAATAGAAATGCAGGATGTTTCCTAGTGCAATAAAACTTCTTTGAAAATTATTATACAATGTTAATTGATTTATAAATATCCACATTATTAATATATCTCTCTTTCTTGTCTTTAAATACCAAACTAGACCATGTTAATATTGCTTGCCAGGTTTAATATTGCTTGCAATTGCTTGCCAGGTTTAATTTTGTTTTAAGTTACATGTGTTGCCATATTAATGTACCAAAAGTGTTTTCTTTCATTTTTATCTTTTCTATTATTACTTTGCTATAAAAAATTACTATGTATATGTTTACAAAGAGCCACAGAGACCAAGGATGGATAAGATAGTGGGCTAGAACTCAGCAAGTCTGAGCTCAGGTCTAGGCTCTGCCAGAAACTCCTCATATGACTCTGGGCAAGTTGCTGAGGTCCTGATCCTGCATTGTCATTGATGCTGGCAGGTCACAGTGCAGGAGCAAGGCTTCTGTCTCCCCATTCCCCACCTGTAAATAGGGATAATTACACTTTTTCTCCCACCCTTTGTCTGTCTTGTCTTCTATAGATGGCTAGCTTTTTGAGGCAGGGACTGTCTCTGACTTTGTGTTGATAAAAGGTAGCCACAATCTCAGCTGAGGCTTCTTGGTGCTATTGTAATACAACTACTTAATAATATGTTTACTTTTTTTATTACAAGGTCTATGGATTTAAACTTTCTTCCGTCTGTTGATCCAGAGACAGTACTACAGACAGGTACAGTCAGTTGAAAATGATCATTTTTTGATCACTACTATAGTTTTATTTATTGTTTTTAAATCTTCCGTGAAAGCAGAAAGGATGCTTATAACTACATAGTAGAATAAACTTATTAACAAACGTATTAACATTTGAATTTAAAAAAAACTTTAAAAATTCGTTGGTAAATGGAAAAAACTCTACATGTTTCTTCTCTGAAAAAAAATTACCTTGTCTTCTCAATTTAATATCCTTTACAGCAGCACCAGACCTAATTCTTTTTTTATTATATAAATTAAATACATTATTATACAAATTAAATACATTGCCTCTGAAATACGCAAGTTGTCACCACTGAAGAATGAGTTACTGTCATTAGCCACCAAATGGTTACAACACAGACTGCATTTTCCCCACATGGTTCTGACAATTTGCCTCAGCCTAGTTCTGAGCACCATTTGTACAAGTGAAATGTTCCCATGTCAGTTCAATGCTTACCTTCTCTCTTGAGTGTCATCAAAGCAATTAAAAATTACATAAGATAATTTTTTTCCTATTACAAAATAAACCAGTTAAGGATAACGGCAGTAGTAGATATTAACTAAAAACTGCTTAAAAATCCTGCTTCATTGGATAAAAGGAAATAAGACCTGATACAGAGATCCTGGTCGTTGTCTCGAGGATAAAAATATTGGGAACATTACCTCAGCACCCCACTAGCTAATCTGTGAGTCATATTAATATTTGCCACGGAGATCTACTGTGTCTCACATCCTCTGCCTGCATGTCTTAGATCTCCCATAACAGAAACAAGGTATGGGAGAGTAAGACATTGATGCAGTATTAAGGTCCTCTGCTGTAATCTGAAAAGCTCTTAACATATACTGAGTATATGTATTCAGATTATACCAGTAGAACTTCAGAGACTAATTTTGCTTTTTGTTTATCTCCAATTGTAGTTAGCTTTCTGGATGCGATATTTGAATGCCTGTGTTAAGCCAGTAGATGGTTCCTGTGGTTGGTAATGGATTACAAAGCCTTCCATTTCTTATTCTGTTGAAATCAAGCCCAGATAATTAGTGAGTGAAAGTTCTTAACATGGGTGGCTCCAGTGTGAAAAGAATTGGTGATCTCTGTTCAGTTTCTACAAGACAGCAGTCCACTTCACAAAACCCAGCATAATTGGCTACCTTATTAACGGTCTTTAATAAGCCATAGTTTTGAATTGTCTACACAAATTAAAATCTTCCTTCCAGGTCAGAAATGAGGCAAATAGATTGGGGCAGAGATGGGGAAGCTTACACTGTTGAGGTCTGTGTTGTACCTCTTCTGGGGTTAAATAAAGGATTTCAGTTGCCCAGAGCTATACATTCAGCATCTTTCACAGACTCCAAATTCACACTTAAATTCTCTATTTTAAGAGTTCCACTATGAACTAAAAAAAAATATTTTTCATATGAAAATTTAAAATATTTTATTACTGAAAAGTTAGTTACAAGTCAATTGAAATTCAAGCTTTTGTCAGAACTGTAGATTCGGAAAACTCCCAGGTTAATTTGTTTGCCTTGGATCCATCCTTCTTTGCCTTGTCATAAGTTTTATATAAAAAACCACATGGATGATAAACATAATCTAAAAATAATATTTTTATTAGCTAGTGAAATAAAAAAATTGTAGTGTTAGATTTTAAAAAAATCACTTGGATGCTTCCAAAGCCTTATTCATTTCACATAAAATTTTTATATTTATTAGTACTTTAATAACATCCTTAATTGTTCCATTGTCAGAACAATAGAATGCGACTTCATTAGAAAATTCAGATGTATGTAGCTTGTGGTAGACCAAGGAGCTTTTTGTTTTTAAGGCAATAATAACCAAAAATGACTGTTCATTGGCTTACATGAAATGCGTGGTGGTCTCAGCCCAGTTCCCCATAGACAAGCCCCCAAATCACAAAACGCTATCACATTTGGCAATAACTGGCCGCCTTGTTGACAGTCACAGCAAAGGATTGCATACATATGGAGACTATGCTAGTTGCCTACCCACTGTTGCTAATATCCAAACTTTAACATTTGCTTAGTTGATTTTACTTTAAAGCAGATGAATGTAATATTGCAAAGTTTACTTTTCTCTGCAAATAGCTATTTACTTTTTCTTTCTTTTTTTTTTACTTAACTATTTTTTTTTAAATCAGTTTTTTGTTAAAGCAGGTTTTTTGGATCCCTGTGGCTTGTAGATGTCATGCTGGATCAATTTCCCTATATGGTTGGTGTCCTCTGTGAAACCTGTTGATGATTTTTTCCCCCTATTCATAGTGGGCAGGAAACCATGCTGTACCACCCACCACCAACACTTTGCTGGCCGTGTTGAAAGCTAAACCACAAACTGAATGGGCCTTGGGTAGGGAGACCATACATCCCATTTTGGCCAGAACAGTCCCTTTTTTAAAGTCCTGTCCTGGCTGTCCCAACTTTTTTGGCAAAAGTGGGCATTTGTCCTGTTTGCTTTTGCCAACCTGATCAGTTGGCAAGAGCAAGCAGGATCAATGCTCACTTTTGTCAAAAAAAAAAAAAAATAGGGTGTGGAAGAACATGCAGGGAAGCAAGTGGCGATGTCAGCCTTGCCCGGGGGGGGCAGGGCAGGGAGGCAGGGCTCAGGCAGGGGAGCAGGCAGGCAGGGCTCAAGTGAGCAGCAATGCCAGCCCCAGCCTTGAGCAGGGAGGGGGACTTGGACAAGTGGCTTGGGTCAGCCCTGGGTGGGAGAGGGAGGGGCTCAGGCCAGCCCAGCATGAGGGGGAAAGGGGCTCGGGGAAGCAGCTTGGTCCAGCTCTCCGTTGGTGGTGGTGGTGGGGGGGCAAGTTGCTGCAGCCAGCCCCAGGCTGGGGGGCTCGGGCTAGCGCAAGCCGGTGTCCCACTTTCCCTTTAGGAAATGTGGTCACCCGAGCCTTGGGAAACTAAAATACCTACTTAACTCCTGGAGTTGGGTCCTCCCATTGTAGCTGAAGAATATTGTTGGGGCAATGTGGGGGTACTGGCACCATTTTTGTTTAGGCTTCACAGTGTAGTGGGATTTTTTTTCTCTCCCCCCACTTCTGGATTTATAAGAAGGCTCGCTCTGTGGTTTAAAGAATAAAACCCAGATATTCCCAGTAAACAATTATTGAGAGCCTATTATGTTAAGCTTACCTTTTGTAATATTTAAAGCCTATAATTTTATTGTTTTATATGTTGCCCTCGTAGTTTCTTTTAACTAATTGGAACAGAAGGGTAATGGTAAAATAGTTTTTTTCCTTCCTTCTTGTATCAGATTTTTTAGTTTATTATTTGTAAGTGGCTTTCATTATTATTTTAATTATTAACCCCCCAAAAAGCTAGTTAAATAGTTAGTCAGTGATGGCCAGATCCACTTCGCACCACAAATAATTTCATAAAATTCCCTGGAAGTACTTGTGGATTAAGGTACTACTTGGTCTGAGTAAGGTCTTGTCTACACTACAAAATTAAGTCGACTTTATCTAATTTGACCTCGAGCCTCCGAATTAATTAAGTCGATTGTGCGTGGCCATGCCATGCTCATTGTCTCGATGGAGTGCGTCCTCCCTAGCAGTGCCTGCATTGATGCACAAAGCAGTGCATCGTGGGTCGCTATCCCAAAGTGCAACTTGCCGCAGTGTGTTTTGGGAAGCTTGTGCAATGCATTATGGGACCAAAACATTGTCACGGGAGAGAATGGGAACATTGCGTTGGCACCCCCGATGCACTGTGCTCCCTCCCTCATATCAGTGGCAAACAACCAAGTGGTTTTCAGGCCTTAAAATTGCCATGCATATGCCATAACCCCAGAAGCATGGAGCCTGCTCAATTGTACACCCTTGCTGTGAGCATCTCAAACACCTCGCGCCTTCGCCTATAGTATTTCCAGAGCCAAAGTAGGGTCTGCCGCGTGGAACGTAGCAATGTCCTGCAAGCAGCCCTGCTGCAAGCCATTGAAAAAAACAATTCACAGAGTAGTTGCACTCTGCTGAGCGCCATTTCTGGTCCCATGAAGCAAGCACTGACTGGTGGGACCGCATCGTTTTGCAGGTACGGGATGACGAGCAGTGGCCGCAGAACTTTTGAATGCGGAAGGTCACCTTCCAGGAACTTTGTGCAGAGTTTTCCCTTGCCCTGCAGTTCAGCAACACAAAAATGAGAGCTGCTCTGACAGTGGAGAAGTGAGTGGCGATTGCTATTTGGAAGTTTGCAATGGCAGACAGTTACCGGTCAGTGGGGAATCAATTTGGAGTAGGTAAATCAACCGTGGGAGCTTCTGTGCTCCAAGTGTGTAGCTCCATTTATCGACTTCTGCTATGAAGGGTGGTGAGTCTGGGAAATGTGGAGGACATAGTGGATGGTTATGCCACAATAGGGTTCCCTAATTGCCATGGAGCGATAGATGACACGCATATCCACATCTTGGCACCAAACCACCTTGCCAAAGAGTACATAAACCAAAAGGGATACTTTTCAATGGTGTTACAAGCGCTGTTGGATCACAGGAGATGTTTCAGTGACATCAACATCGGATGGGTGAGAAAGGTGCATGACGCACGCATGTTTAGGAACTCGGGTCCGTTCAAAAAGCTGCAACCTGGGACTTTCTTTCCAGACCACAAAATGAACACTGATATGCCTATACTTATCCTGGGGAACCCAGCCTATCCCTTGCTTCCAGGTTCAACTGTAGGCTCAGCAAGTGCAGAATGGTGGTTGAATGTGCCTTTGGTCATTTGAAAGGGCACTGGAGAAGTTTATTAACAAGGTTGGACCTTATTGAAGAGAACATCCCCATGATTATAGCTGCCTGCTATGTGCTCCCATAATATCTGGGGGGGGGGGGGGGGCGGGGGAAGGGTGAAAATTTTCGGCAGGGGTAGGCAGTTGAGACAGATCGCATAGCAGCCATTTTTGAGCAGCCAGACACCAGGGCAATAAGAAGAGCACAGCAAGGGGTGGTGTGTATCCACGAGGCTTTGAAAAGCTGTTTCAATAATGAGTCACAGTAATGTGAGCTGCTTGTCTGCATTGTGCTCTCCCAAACCTTCACCTGGAATGTATCACTGCCCCTGTAAAGCCAAGCCCCCTGCCCAAGCCCATGGCTTCTACTCAATAAAGAACATTTAGTCGTCTTCTAGATGTGTGTTCACGTGCATTCCACATTAGATGTGCGCGCGTTGCATTCATGAAGGTAGGAAACTTTTTCTCTTAGCGGCTCCCATGGGGCCGGCGGGGCCCCCTGAGTGGTGCGACTGCGTTGTGCATATATACCCCTGCCGCCCGACCCCCTCCTGTTCCTTCTTACCGTCCATGGCGGCGTTGGAACAACCTCTCTCTCTTGGATGAGAGTAGTCCCTTAGCCTTTCTCATAGATAGCTGTTATCAGTTAGTTAGCATATCTTTGTTGGGGACCTCAGGATTTGTGGTCCGCAGCAGATCGGTCGCTCCATATCAATGTGAAGGCGCTCAGGGCAGTTCGTCTAGCCTGCCAGACGTTTCACGCCACTCTGAGTGGTCACAGCATGACAGTTCTGACAGACAACGCTACTGCCATGTTCTGTATAAACAAGCAGGATGGGACCCGTTCCTCGCCACTCTGTTGTGAGGGTCTCCTCCTCTGGGACTTTTGTATAGCCCACGCCATTCACCTCGAGGTGTCATATCTCCCGGGGCTGCAAAACGAGCTGGCGGCCTACCTCAGCAGGTTGTATCACATGCACGAGTGGACATTCAGAGCGGACGTTGTGCTTTCGCTCTTCCGCAGGTGGGGGTTTCCCTGGGTAGACCTGTTTGCCACCAGGGCCAATACCCAGTGTCCGCGGTTCTGCTTGTTCCAGGGCCACAGCCCGGACTCAGTCGCAGATGCATTTGCGATCCTTTGGGGAGGGGGCTTGATGTATGCTTTCCCCCTCTCCACTTGGTACACAAGGTCCTGCTCAAGGTACGCAGGGACAGGGCAGCTGTGTTCCTCATCGCCACGGCGTGGCCCCGCCAGGACTGGTACACAACGCTCCTAGAGCTGTTGGAGGCCCCGGTAGTCCTGCCCCTACACCGGGACCTCATCGCGCAGGACGGCAGGCGGCTTCTCCACCCTGACCTGCAATCACTACACCTGATGACGTAGAAGCTCCATGGCTAAACGCCTTGGAGAGCCAGTGCTCCCTTCCTGTGCAGCAGATTCTGCTTGGCAGTAGGAAGCCCTCTACCAGGGCTACCTATTTGATCAAGTGGAAAAGGTTCTCATGTTGGTGTGAGCCCCGAGAGGTGCGGCCGTGCCAGGCCCCGGTGCAAGCCATCCTTGAGTACCCCCTGCACCTCAAGCAGCAGGGGCTGGCCCCGTCCTCACTCAGAGTGCACCTGGCGGCCATCTCCGCCTTCTATCCAGGGATTTCAGGGCTCGGTGTTTTCCTACCCAGTGGTGGGACGGTTTCTTAAAGGATTGGAAAGGATGTTTCCGTACTCGTGCCCCCCACTTCCTCCTCGGAACCTTAACTTGGTCCACTCTAAGCTCATGGGATCCCCGTTCGAGCCCCTCGCTACCTGCTCCCTCCTCCACATTTCCCGGAAGGTGGCATTTCTGGTGGCCATTACCTCGGTCAGAAGGGTGTCTGAGCTGAGGGCTCTCACCTCTGAGCCACCGTATACAGTGTTTCACAAGGATAAGGTGCAGCTCCAACCGCACCCCAAGTTCCTCCCTAAGGTAGTCTCGCAATTGCATTTGGGCCAGGACATTTGTCTGCCGGTGTTTTTTCCAAAACCCCATACGGACACGAATCACCGCAGCCGACACACCCTGGATGTCTGTCAAGCGCTGGCTTTCTATTTGGAGCGCACCAAGCCCTTTCATAAATCCGCGCAGTTGTTCGTGGCCATAGCAGAGAGAATGAAAGGCCTCCCGGTGTCGGCGCAATGGATCTCGTCTTGGATTACAAGCTGCATCCGGGCGTGCTATGAGCTCGCAGGTGTTCTGGCCCCGGCGGTCATGGCCCACTCGATCAGGGTGCAAGCAACTTCCACGGCTTTTCTGGCACAGGTCCCGATCCAGGAGATCTGCAGAGCAGCCACCTGGTACTCGGTGCACACCTTCACGACCCACTACGTGGTCACCCAGCAGGCCAGAGAGGACGCGGCAGTTGGCAGAGTGGTCCTCCGAGCAGTTGTTCCGTGATTCCTACCCTCTTCCAGAGGTAAGCTTGTGATTCACCTAATGTGGAATGGACATGAACAAGCACTCGAAGAAAAAAACAGTTACTTACCTTCTTGTAAATGTTCTTCGAGATGTGGTGTTCAAGTCTGTGACAGGTGTCGGTCCTCCGAGCCCCTAGGGGCGATGGAGAGCTATGGTCTCTGTGGCAGGCCTCAGCCACACCTTCCGGGCGTTGGGGAATTAGCGGGGAAGGTGTGCCGGCCGGAGTCAGTAGCGCGCCCCTCAGGCAGGGGAGCGCCGGGGTAGGGGAACGCAGGCCCACCCAACTCCACTGCATTCCAGCCCAGGGCCCTGGCAGTGGCGGGAGGCGAAAGTCCCGCCGCTGGGTCAGCGGGGCCGTCCGCGGCCGCTGACCAAACACACCCACCCCACAGTGTAGTTCGGCCCTTGGGCTACTTCCTACCCGGTGTCTCAGGCGGGCAGCTCCGGTCCCTCCATCTCCTCCGGGTATTCCGCTGCGGGCAGCTCCGGTCCCTCCATCTCCTCCGGGTATTCCGCTGCGGGCAGCTCCGGTCCCTCCATCTCCTCCGGGTATTCCGCTGCGGGCAGCTCCGGTCCCTCCATCTCGTCCGGGTATTCCGCTGCGGGCAGCTCCGGTCCCTCCATCTCGTCCGGGTATTCTGCTGCGGGCCACTCCCGCTCCCCCTTGGTATCGAACTCACGCTGGCCCGGGCTGCCATCAGCCCCTCCAGGTCCTCTGGGTATTCAGCGGCTGGCAGCCCTGGTTGCCACAGGCCTTCCTCCCGGTCAGGCTCCTCCTTGACCAGGGCTTCGCCTGGGTCAGCAGCAGGATCGCGAAGGAGCAGCCAGCAACCTGTGTCTGCCTCCCTCCCTGGTGCTCTCCTCACTGGGCAGAGGGCCCCGCCCTTTGTACTTCCTGTCCCACCCTTCCCCTTCCGGGGATTGGCAGAAACTTGGCCTGGCCCCGCCCACTCAGGCTGCAAGGGTGGCTCTTTCCCCTCTGGTTTGGAGGGGAACCACCCTGGCTCCCTACAACGTCCATTCCACCACCCACCCTCCTACTCTTCTGTCGAGTCACCGGCAAGAAGGAACTGGAGGGGGTCGGGTGGCAGGGGTATATATGCATAGCTCAGTGGCACCACTCAGGGGGCCCGCCGGCCCAACGGGAGCCACTAGGGGAAAAAGGTTCCGACGCTTGCACACGCAACGCACACACACCTAATGTAGAATGGACGTGAAGACACAGCTCAAAGAACAACAGTTACGAGAAGGTAAGTAACGGTTATTTTGTCTAATCCATTTACTTTAACAAACATAAGTAAAGAGGGAAAATGGGGAAAAAAAAGGTAACCTAGGGGAAAAGGGGTTGTAAAGTTGGAACAGGAGAAACATTTTCAGCTGTGTAATGTAACACTGCATTCCAGACCATCAAAGGTCTGTGAATCTGCGGCTTCTCTGTTCCTTGTACCCTCTCCCTGAGTTAAGTGAATGGGGTAATGGACTTTTCACCCACGCCTCATGGAACGCTTGGGGGAGGGTGATTCTGTGCCAGGCGATGCTGGCTGGCTGTCCATCAAGGTCTGCAGAGGGACTCTACCGTCCTGCTTCTGTTCCTGCAGTTCAATCAGACGCCTCAACGTGTCTGCTTGGTCCCTCATAATCCGAAGCATCTCATCCTGCGCCGCATGCTCTTGCTCATTGGAAGCTTTCCTGCTCTCAATGTCCATGTCTAACTTCTCAGACAGTGAAATCCCCCATGCTTTCAGCTCTGTGTCAGCTGTCCCAGAGGCATTCATTATCTCGGTGAACATGTCCTCCCACTTTCTCTTTCTCCTCCTTCTAATCAGTGAAAGTCTGCTTTCAGGTGTTCATGACACACCGAAGGACACATTTCCAGCTGTCAGTCATGGGAAAAAATAAAGAAGCCATTGTACATGAATAAAACGTTTCCAGCAAAAGGCCATTTTCATAAAAAAAAACAAAAACAAAACCTCTTATTACACAAGGTGTAAGCCATAACATAATCAGAATCCGTAACCGTTCACTATGCTGCTCCAGCCATGGTGAATAGGCCCCGCCAGGTCACGGGTGACCACACTTTTAATGAAGTTTATGGCAGGCTCATGTCGGGAGCAGAGGTAGATAGTGGAACAATGGCCCTTCCCCATTGCACCACGGGGAAACTGTTTACGAATGGGGTAGGAGGGAAAGTTTTCACTCCCAAATTGCGGAATCTCTCATGTGGGGTCCCAGTCCCCTATCAGCCACTTTAAACTACTTGCTGATGCGTGCCAAGCACAGTAAAGGCACATTAGCGGCCATGTGGTTTGGCAATCCGGAATGTGGGGGGTTGGGTGGGTCTACATGCCCTCTCCCCCCCCTCCCCCCATAAGAGCACTTTTAATGAGAACTTCCCCCGTTTCCCCTAGGCAACCCTATGTGATATCAGTCTTCTGAGGGTAATAGAGGCGGAAAGGAAAGAGATGTTGCAAGCATCTGGGTATAGACCCGGTCCTTATGCTGCTATGCTGTGTACCACAATGATGCCAACAGAATTAATTCAGGACTTGCATGGGAAAGTTTCCTACCATGGTGGAAGAAATAAGACTGCCCTGCCCAGAAACCTTCTGCAAACAGAGTACCTCCATGAAAGTTGCCTAGAGATATCCATGGAGGATTCCCGGGCTATCCAAGTCCACATAAACTGTCTTTTCCAGGGACCACCCTCTCCATAGCTGGAGCGGCCTCTTGTAAGCCGAGAACCACAGCATCTCGCTTTTTTCTTCACAGTAAACATGCCAACCACCGAATGTGTGTGCCTGCTAAAGTTTAACCGGACTTTGATTGTAACTGTATACTCACCAGAGGTGCCTTCCCCGGCATCATGGTCAGCCACCATGATGTCCTGCGACCCACAGGGCTCCAGGGTTAAAAATATTTCCTGACTCTTGGGGAGAATGGATCCACCACTCACCTGTCTCCCATTCTCCTCCTCCTCCTATTCTTCATCCACCATATCGTCTTCATTGTCCCTAGACTCTCACACCTGTGAGGTGCCCACGTTGCTTGTGGGGGTGCTGGTAGGGTCACCCCTGAGAATTGCATGCAGCTCATTGTGGAACCAGCATGCGTGGGGTTCAGCACCAGAACGACTGTTCGCCTCCCTTGCCTTCTGGTACGCTTGGCGAAGTTTTTATTTTCACACAGCACTGCTGTGTCCCCCTCGTGTAGCCCTTCTCCCCCATTCCATGAACAATCTTTGCATAGATGTCAGTGTTTCTTCTGCTTGATCGGAACTCTGCCTGCACAGACTTCTCCCCACACAGCGATGAGATCCATCACTTCCTGTGCAGACCACGCTGGAGCGCATTTGGGGTGTGTAGCCTCAATGATCAGCTGTGCTCAAGCTGCCATGCTCCCAGTGTTGATTAAACAAGAAATGGGAAATCAAAAATTCCCACGGCTTTAGAAGGGGAGGGACTGTTTCCTGTGTACCTAGCTGCCATGCAGCAGAATTTAAAATGATCTCCAGCGTGGTCACAGATGAGCATTGTGGGACACCATCTGGAGTCCCCTTAAGTTGAATTACACAACGCTGTGTCTGCAGTAACTTGCAGTTGACCCATGAAAATCAAATTAAGTGCTACGCCTCTCACAGAGGTGGATTACAAAAGTCTACATTACAGGACCTGGTAGTGTAGACACATATGTTAACAGGTCGACTTAAGGCGGCTTCCTTCAAGCTAACTTTTTAGTGTAGACCAGGCCTAAGATTCTCATAGACTGGGCCTGGTTAAGCAAAGGAATAGGCTAAGAAGCTGTAAGGAAGACTCCTGGTAAAAATGTTTTGGATTCAGAACTGTGCTTTTGTATGAATATTTTTCATTAAATATTATAAAATCACCAAAGGTGACAGAAAGAGAAGAAATACAGAGAACCTCAGTTATAGCTGAATTCATCGGTGCTTTCAGCTCATCCATTATATCTAAAAATGAGGATGGAGAGGAAGTGGAAGTGTGAATGCTTTTTTGTGTGTGTACACAGTGGCTTGGAGTGAGCCAGCCTGTATTGTAGAAATGAGAGGGTCAAAATTGTGCTTAGCAATTATTTCTTTTTATTATTTAAATCCATGTTGCAATCAGTGTATATATTTTTCTTAATAAAATTTAATGATTTAAAGAAACGGAATAGTTTGTTTATGGAGGTAAGCCTTCTCGATGTTAGTTGTACGTTGGGCTGTAGGAAGTCAAAGAATTTTCATGCTTGAAAACTACTAGAAAATATAAATTGGTTATCTTTTAGAATATTGGTCAAATTTAAGGAAGACGGTTTGCTTTCAGATGGTGATTTTGGTGAAAAAGTCCCCTTAACTTCCTTTTCCTATATCTACTACTTAAATACTCTCTCTCCACATTTTCAAAGCCACTAACAAGGCATATAAACAGAAGAAAACTTCTTATAATTGAGTTTAGTTTATTAGAACCAGTAGAATTGAAGGTCTGATTTACTCTCAGTTAAGTTATTCAAAGACCTTAAAGTGTTTTAGATCAGTTACTCCCAAAATAGAACTTCTTGGAGTCAATAAAGGGACCCTGAAACACATTTTGAAAATCTGTTGGAAACTACTATGAATTTGAGAAGGAATCTTACTTCAGTTTAGATTTTACATACTATTCGCTTTGTGTGTGCATACTTTTTTGTTGTTCCCCTTCCCCTAAAATATACTGGGCCAGATTCTGTCCTAATTTGCAGCCAGTACAGTCCCATTGACGAAGGACAGTATTTTGCCTGTTGTCTACAAAGAAACATCATTAAATGTACCAGTATACTTCAGTTCATTAGATGTAAGAATATAATGTCTGGTAACCTTAAAAACTAATTTCTGCTTCCTAATGATTTTCACTGCATCTGTGGTTATTAATTATGATTGTATTGCTCTATTTATCTTTAAAGGTCATGAGCTATTATCAGAGTTACAGCAGCGTCGGTTTAATGGTTCAGATGGAGGGGTCTCATGGTCTCCCATGGACGATGAGCTGCTTGCTCAGCCACAGGTCATGAAGCTATTAGATTCACTCCGAGAACAGTATACGCGTTACCAGGAAGTTTGTAGACAACGTAGCAAGCGCACACAGCTAGAGGAGATTCAACAGAAGGTAATGCAGGTAAGCACCAAGATTCTCTTGGTACCATATTTTTTTTTATCATGTAACCTTTTGATTTTGCAGGGTTAACAAAAATCCATCTAAAACAAACCTGGCTTTAATCTGTTTAGTATTGTCTGTAATATGTGCTATTAAAAACATCTGTGGGGCGGTGGGTTTGTTTTGCAATGTCTAGGACTGTTAAAAATCGTTACCTGCCCTCAGTGTATTCCTACGGTGTGTGCCTGTGTGTAATTTAGGAAGCATATGCCATATAATTCTTTACTGCTTAATTCTAAATATCTGAGAAGTCAGTCATAAATAGCTTAAAGTGATATATTTTTAAACTAGATTCAAGCTAAATATTACAGTGTTTCACAGCTTTGTAGTAATGTTGAGTTCTCTGTTAGACCTCTGTCTGGATTGAATACAACAGACAATTCTGTTACATTTTTTGTTTATATTGAAATTTAGTCTTACGCTCTGACTTTTAGGTCTGGGTAAGCTGCAGTTCATGTAAGACTAAGGGTATGTCTACACTACGGAATAAGGTCGAATTTATAGAAGTCGGTTTTTTAGAAATCGGTTTTATATATTCGAGTGTGTGTGTCCCCACAGAAAATGCTCTAAGTGCATTAACTCGGCGGAGTGCTTCCACAGTACCGAGGCTAGAGTCGACTTCCACAGCGTTGCACTGTGGGTAGCTATCCCACAGTTCCCACAGTCTCCGCTGCCCATTGGAATTCTGGGTTGAGATCCCAATGCCTGATGGGGCTAAAACATTGTCGCGGGTGGTTCTGGGTACATATCGTCAGGCCCCCGTTCCTTCCCTCCCTCTGTGAAAGCAAGGGCAGACAACCGTTTCGCGCCTTTTTTCCTGAGTTACCTGTGCAGATGCCAGACCACGGCAAGCATGGAGCCCGCTCAGGTAACCGTCACCGTATGTCTCCTGGGTGCTGGCAGATGCGGTACTGCATTGCTACACAGTAGCAGCAACCCCTTGCCTTGTGGCAGCAGACGGTACAGTACGACTGGTAGCTGTCATCGTCATGTCCGAGGTGCTCCTGGCCACGTCGGCCACGAGCACCTGGGCAGACATGGGCGCAGGGACTAAATTTGGAGTGACTTGACCAGGTCATTCTCTTCAGTCCTGCAGTCAGTCCTATTGAATCGTCTTATGGTGAGCAGGCAGGCGATATGGATTGCTAGCAGTCCTATTGCACCGTCTTCTGCCGAGCAGCCATGAGATGTGGATGGCATGCAGTCCTTCTGCACCATCTGCTGCCAGCCAAAGATGTAAAAGATAGGTGGAGTGGATCAAAACAAGAAATAGACCAGATTTGTTTTGTACTCATTTGCCTCCTCCCCCATCTAGGGGACTCATTCCTCTATGTCACACTGCAGTCACTCACAGGGAAGGTGCAGCGAGGTAAATCTAGCCATGTATCAATCAGAGGCCAGACTAACCTCCTTGTTCCAATAAGAACAATAACTTAGGTGCA
Organism: Caretta caretta; assembly: GCF_965140235.1. Lineage (NCBI taxonomy): Eukaryota > Metazoa > Chordata > Testudines > Cheloniidae > Caretta > Caretta caretta. Next base: position 45,778,511 of record NC_134216.1, on the reverse strand, counting down.
CCATTTCTTATTGGAACCCTCCGTGAAGTCCTGCCTGAAATACTCCTTGATGTAAAGCCACCCCCTTTGTTGATTTTAGCTCCCTGAAGCCAACCCTGTAAGCCGTGTTGTCAGTTGCCCCTCCCTCCATCAGAGCAACGGCAGACAATCGTTCCGCGCCTTTTTTCTGTGCGGACGCCATACCAAGGCAAGCATGGAGGCCGCTCAATTCACTTTAGCAATTAGGAGCACATTCAACACCATACGCATTATCCAGCAGTATATGCAGCACCAGAACCTGGCAAAGCGATACCGGGCGAGGAGGCGATGTCAGTGCGGTCATGTGAGTGATCAGGACATGGACACAGATTTCTCTGAAAGCACGGGCCCTGCCAATATATGCATCATGGTGCTAATGGGGCAGGTTCATGCTGTGGAACGCCGATTCTGGGCTCGGGAAACAAGCACAGACTGGTGGGACCGCATAGTGTTGCAGGTCTGGGACGATTCCCAGTGGCTGCGAAACTTTCGCATGCATAAGGGCACTTTCATGGAACTTTGTGACTTGCTTTCCCCTGCCCTGAAGCGCATGAATACCAAGATGAGAGCAGCCCTCACAGTTGAGAAGCGAGTGGCGATAGCCCTGTGGAAGCTTGCAACGCCAGACAGCTACCGGTCAGTTGGGAATCAATTTGGAGTGGGGAAATCTACTGTTGGGGCTGCTGTGATGCAAGTAGCCCACGCAATCAAAGATCTGCTGATATCAAGGGTAGTGACCCTGGGAAATGTGCAGGTCATAGCGGATGGCTTTGCTGCAATGGGATTCCCTAACTGTGGTGGGCCCATAGACGGAACCTATATCCCTATCTTGGCACCGGAGCACCAAGCCGCCGAGTACATAAACCGCAAGGGGTACTTTTCAATAGTGCTGCAAGCTCTGGTGGATCACAAGGGACGTTTCACCAACATCAACATGGGATGGCCGGGAAAGGTACATGACGCTCGCATCTTCAGGAACTCTGGTCTGTTTCAAAAGCTGCAGGAAGGGACTTTATTCCCAGACCAGAAAATAACTGTTGGGGATGTTGAAATGCCTATACGTATCCTTGGGGACCCAGCCTACCCCTTAATGCCATGGCTCATAAAGCCGTACACAGGCAGCCTGGACAGTAGTCAGGAGCTGTTCAACTACAGGCTGAGCAAGTGCAGAATGGTGGTAGAATGTGCATTTGGACATTTAAAGGCGCGCTGGCGCAGTTTACTGACTCGCTTAGACCTCAGCGAAACCAATATTCCCACGTTTCAGAGTAACAGCCGTGTTAGTCTGTATTTGCAAAAAGAAAAGGAGTACTTGTGGCACCTTAGAGACTAACCAATTTATTTGAGCATGTTATTACTGTTATTAAACTGTTATTACTGCTTGCTGTGTGCTCCACAATATCTGTGAGAGGAAGGGGGAGACGTTTATGGCGGGGTGGGAGGTTGAGGCAAATCGCCTGGCTGCTGGTTACGCGCAGCCAGACACCAGGGCGGTTAGAAGAGCACAGGAGGGCGCGGTACGCATCAGAGAAGCTTTGAAAACCAGTTTCATGACTGGCCAGGCTACGGTGTGAAAGTTCTGTTTGTTTCTCCTTGATGAAACCCCCTGCCCCTTGGTTCACTCTACTTCCCTGTAAGCTAACCACCCTCCCCTCCTCCCTTCGATCACCGCTTGCAGAGGCAATAAAGTCATTGTTGCTTCACATTCATGCATTCTTTATTCATTCATCACACAAATAGGGGGATGACTACCAAGGTAGCCCAGGAGGGGTGGTGGAGGAGGGAAGGAAAATGCCACACAGCACTTTAAGCACAGCACTTTAAAAGTTTACAACTTTAAAATTTATTGAATGCCAGCCTTCTTTTTTTTGGGCAATCCTCTGTGGCAGAGTGTCTGGTTGGCCGGTGGCCCCCCCACCGCATTCTTGGGCGTCTGGGTGTGGAGGCTATGGAACTTGGGGAGGAGGGCAGTTGGTTACACAGGGCCTGTAGTGGCAGTCTGTGCTCCAGCTGCCTTTGCTGCAGCTCAACCATACACTGGAGCATACTGGTTTGGTCCTCCAGCAGCCTCCGCATTGAATCCTGCCTCCTCTCATCACGCTGCCGCCACATTTGAGCTTCAGCCCTGTCTTCAGCCCGCCACCTCTCCTCCCGGTCATTTTGTGCTTTCCTGCACTCTGACATTATTTGCCTCCACGCATTCGTCTGTGCTCTGTCAGTGCGGGAGGACAGCATGAGCTCGGAGAACATCTCGAGTGCGTTTTTTTTTCTTTCTAATCTTCACTAGCCTCTGGGAAGGAGAAGATCCTGTGGTCATTGAAACACATGCAGCTGGTGGAGAAAAAAAAAGGGACAGCGGTATTTAAAAAGACACATTTTATAAAACAGTGGCTACACTCTTTCAGGGTAAACCTTGCTGTTAACATTACATACATAGCACATGTGCTTTCGTTACAAGGTCGCATTTTGCCTCCCCCACCGCGTGGCTACCCCCTCAACCCTCCCCCCTCCCCGTGGCTAACAGCGGGGAACATTTCTGTTTAGCCACAGGCAAACAGCCCAGCAGGAACGGGCTCCTCTGAGTGTCCCCTGAAGAAAAGCTCTCTATTTCAACCAGGTGACCATGAATTATATCTCACTCTCCTGAGGATAACACAGAGAGATAAAGAACGGATGTTGTTTGAACGCCAGCAAACATACACTGCAATGCTTTGTTGTACAATGATTCCCGAGTACGCGTTACTGGCCTGGAGTGGTAAAGTGTCCTACCATGAAGGACGCAATAAGGCTGCCCTCCCCAGAAACCTTTTGCAAAGGCTTTGGGAGTACATCCAGGAGAGCCGCGAATGCCAGGGCAAAGTAATCCTTTCACATGCTTGCTTTTAAACCATGTATAGTATTTTAAAAGGTACACTCACCGGAGGTCCCTTCTCCACCTGCTGGGTCCAGGAAGCAGCCTTGGGTGGGTTCAGGGGGTACTGGCTCCAGGTCCAGGGTGAGAAACAGTTCCTGGCTGTCGGGAAAACCGGTTTCTCCGCTTGCTTGCTGTGAGCTATCTACAATCTCATCATCATCATCTTCTTCTTCTTCATCCCCAAAACCTGCTTCTGTGTTGCCTCCATCTCCATTGAAGCAGTCAAATAACACGGCTGGGGTAGTGGTGGCTGAACCCCCTAAAATGGCATGCAGCTCATCATAGAAGTGGCATGTTTGGGGCTCTGACCCGGAGCGGCCGTTCGCCTCTCTGGTTTTCTGGTACGCTTGCCTCAGCTCCTTAAGTTTCACGCGGCACTGCTTCGGGTCCCTGTTATGGCTTCTGTCCTTCATGCCCTGGGAGATCTTGAAAAAGGTTTTGGCATTTCGAAAACTGGAACGGAGTTCTGATAGCACGGATTCCTCTCCCCAAACAGCGATCAGATCCCGTACCTCCCGTTCGGTCCATGCTGGAGCTCTTTTGCGATTCTGGGACTCCATCATGGTCACCTCTGCTGATGAGCTCTGCATGGTCACCTGCAGCTTGCCATGCTGGCCAAACAGGAAATGAGATTCAAAAGTTTGCGGTTCTTTTCCTGTCTACCTGGCCAGTGCATCTGAGTTGAGAGTGCTGTCCAGAGCGGTCACAATGGAGCACTCTGGGATAGTTCCCGGAGGCCAATACCGTCGAATTGTGTCCACAGTACCCCAAATTCGAGCCGGCAAGGCCGATTTAAGTGCTAATCCACTTGTCAGGGGTGGAGTAAGGAAATCGATTTTAAGAGCCCTTTAAGTCTAAATAAAGGGCTTCATCGTGTGGATGGGTGCAGGTTTACATCGATTTAACACTGCTAAATTCGACCTAAAGTCCTAGTGTAGACCAGGGCTAAGGGAGTTGGAGAGCAAGTTGCTTTACTCAGGCTTTTGTGCTTCCTTTGATTCAGAGGCTTCTAGGTGCTGATTTTGCCTGATGATCGAATTTGACTTCCTGTAATGGTTTTCAAAGGGTTTTTTTGACAGGTAGAGGTCACTAGAATGCAGTAATTTCCAGACAAGCTTTCTCTTCCAAGCCCCCTATGCTGGGGATTCTCCTACACCTAATGACAGGTTTCAGAGGAACAGCCGTGTTAGTCTGTATTCGCAAAAAGAAAAGGAGTACTGGTGGCACCTTAGAGACTAACCAATTTATTTGAGCATGAGCTTTCGTGAGCTACAGCTCACTTCATCAGATGTATACCGTGGAAACTGCAGAAGACTTTATATACACATATGTGTGTATATAAAGTCTGCTGCAGTTTCCACGGTATACATCTGATGAAGTGAGCTGTAGCTCACGAAAGCTCATGCTCAAATAAATTGGTTAGTCTCTAAGGTGCCACCAGTACTCCTTTTCTTCCTACACCTAATGAATCCTCATTCATTTAGTCACTTATGCCAGCTTTAAGCCTTCCTTGCACTGCCACAGGGCTAAGCACCTAGATCATTATCAAATAAGCATTCAAGAAAAAAATATTATGATGGTAGTTTTGCTTTTATCTTAAAGTTCTTCTTTGAGTGCTAGTCCCTTTATGTATTTGACATGTGAATGTGCATGCGAACCATCCACCTGAGACTGTAGATTTCTAGCAAGTAGTGTCTGTTCATCCGTGCCTGTGCAGTTGCTTTCCTCATGCTACAAACCAAGGGCATAAGGTGTATTGTAAACCGATGCCTCTCCAGTTTCTTCTTACTGCCGCATGGCTGGAGTTGGAATCCTCTGTGTCCACAGATTTCTCTGTGCTTCTTGCTTCTTAATGAACACACACACACACACTATTTAGTATAGTTAGAGTTTTTAGTCTTAGTACAGTTAGTATAACCTAGTTTCCCACTGGTGGCCAAAATATCCCTTCAAGCTGAAGTCGATGCAGCTGACACTGCATCCAGAAGGAGAGCCACAGATACAGTCATGAGGCATGAGTTTTCACTGCATTCCACAGGGTTCCCCAGGGAGGTTCAAAATATAATAGACAAGTTTTGATAAGTTTATTTATCAAGCAGACTGACGAGTCTCTGCGCTCATTGAAAAACTTTGGAATAACTCTCTGCTCCCTTGGCATTGATACCCTGGCTCCAAAGACACACCACCATAAACAGATGTACAAGCCATGACCACCTCCCTAGCTGTTCTACCACCAGAGCTCATTTCAACCACTGTGCAAACACCAGAGCATACAAACCTAGATATACAGCTATCTCTGTGACAACCACAACTACTCAACCCCATCCACCATCCAGAGGTTATTTTTGATGGGATGTTCAAGAGCTGCCTATATCTGTTGATGCCATCCACCACTGACCACATGTTCTGTGTCTCACCTTTCTATGAAGGTCACTTTTTTAGTTGCCGTCATCTCATCTGGAAGGATGAATGGACTGGGAGCACTCATGGCTGACCCTCAGTACGCTGTTTTTCATAAGGAAAACATTTCCCTTTGCCTTCACTGGAAATTCATCTCTAAAGTCATTTCTTAATTTCACATAAGTCAATCTAAATTTTCTTCCCAAAACCTCATGCTTCTGATGAAGAAAGGAGACATTTTACCACTGAAAATGTAAATCCAACAAGAAACTATTTTCATTTGTGTAGTCACTGAAATCTTCAAAAGAAAAGAAAAACCCAAACTCTTCTTATTGATATTTTCAGTTGAAAACGAAAAACCAACAAGATGTAGTGTATAAGATAACACTACTGCATAGCTCACAAATGACATAAGCAGGGCATGGGACTTTTTTCCTGTAGTTGGATAATATTCAAATTGGCTGAGCAGGAATTGCTGATTGAAATAAAGTTTATAACCTAGCTTGGCAAACTGCCTTCATTAATGCATTTAAATAGACTTGTTTACTGGGGCATCAACCTCAATTTGCATCATTTTGATTAGAAATAATCATCCATTTGCTCTGTCTACGTTACTGACGCTGCATAATAAGTGAACAGAATCTTAGCACACGATGAAGCTATGTGTTCTGCTATTTTGTTTGACCAGTTTTAAAATGATTGTCGAAGGCATCAAGTACTATACAAAACTGCAATAAGATGTTGCCTAAATTTAAAAGATAACGCCACCTCCCTAGATTCACAGCCAGAAATATACACGCTGTATGTAAGGGCAACAGCCACAGTGGGTAAGCTGCCCACCAACAGGAGGAGTCAACGCTCCATTGGTACAAAGAATGGGGGTGAGGAATAAAAATGGGAAGCAGATGATGGGGGCAGCCTAATTAAAGAAAAGAAAAAAGACAAGGGGAGAGTGTGACATTCCTCAGGGTACAATCTGGACTGATGGACAGCTGTGTCCCCTCAATTCTCCAACCTGGAGTGTCTTTTACACTGCTTCACTGTGAGAGCAACCACTCCTGGTCTGCTCACACAGCCTCCAGCATGTAAATCACTCCCAGCTATATTGTATGAGTGTTGTAGCCAGCCACCCATGAATTACACTGCAGAGTAACACCAGCAAATTCCCAGTCCCAGACTATCTCCCAGAAATGTGCATCTTGCACTGCCCAGCAGCCTCCTGGACAGTACAAGCTCATATAAAGTCCGTCATTTCATTAATAGAAAATGATATGCACAAATCTTGTTATTCTAAATGAAGTTTCCCAAACATTTCAATCCAAACACACTGGTTTAGATTAAACAATAAAACAAGTTTATTAACTACAAAAAGATAGGTTTTAAGTGATTACAAGTAATGAGGCATAAAAGAGTTGGTTACAAGAAAATAAAAGATAAAACACAATTAATATCCAACTTAAGCTAAGTGATTTCAAAACAAAAATCTCACCACATGTTTAGCAGTCTTACTGGCTGAAATACAGAAGAGAAGAATGAGGGGAGATTTGATAACTGCTTTCAACTACCTGAAAGGTGGTTCCAAAGAGGATGGATCTAGACTATTCTCAGTGGTAGCGGATGACAGGGCAAGGAGTAATGGTCTCAAGTTGCAGTGGGGGAGATTTAGGTTGGATATTAGGAAAAACTTTTTCACTGCGAGGGTGGTGAAACACTGGAATGCGTTACCTAGGGAGATGGTGGAATCTCCTTCCTTAGAGGTTTTTAAGGTCAGGCTTGACAAAGCCCTAGCTGGGATGATTTAATTGGGGATCGGTCCTGCTTTGAGCAGGGGGTTGGACTAGATGACCTCCTGAGGTCCCTTCCAACCCTGATATTCTATGATTCTAAATCCTTTCAGCCAGGATCTCTCCCCAGTCCAGTTATGCTTCCTTTGTCCTTCAAGTATTGTCAATACTGTGAATAGAAATGAAGGGAGAGATATCTTGGGGCATCTGTCCCCCCTTCCTTATAGCTCTCTTTTTCTATGAAAATCAGCTCCAGCTGAAGTTCAGGAGGCAGAAGGTCTTGGGGGTCGGGAACCTCCAGCTGTTTCTTTGCCAAAATATAAATTTCTTGCTCTCATCCTTTTTCCTGCTAATGAATGGTCACTTAATCAGGTGATGGTTCATTTGATATTGTTGACCTGGATAAGGCATCAAGTTGAATTTTGTCTTTGAGGAATTGGTTTGTGCCTGCTTTTCTAAGGTTGCAACATGTCTCGGTAATGTTAGAGTCGAATCTTATAACTTTACATACAGGGTGGCCATGCATATTGTACCAGGAGAATAATGATCAGCAAATTATGAGTTTTCAAATGATCCCTCACAAGGCATACTTTGTACAAAATCCATTATAGTACTGTAAAAAAGGGGTGAACGTAGGGATGCAGACTGTCGCAGAGAAGAGCCCCCAAAAAACTGAATTAACTGTCCCAAATAAATGGACATTGCAAGCTGCCACAATAAGATACCTGCCTCCTATGCAGTCCTGACTGCACCTAGGGCAAGGCTTCAGTTGGTGATTCCCCTCTTGGATGACCCTAGTATTGCTGATTCATTCCACCTGTTTTCTCGCTTTCTCTCTCCTTCCTTTTTTATTTTTTTGGCAATATTGGTTGCCATTTCTGATTGTGTTTACTCCCAAGTCTCCATTTTCTGCTTTCCTCCCCTTCTCTTCTTCAGGTGGCATGTGACCAGGAATCATCACAGAATTTGGTCCACGGGTCGGCTCATTAGCTTCCCTGGCTTGGGTCACTTTACAGGATGAAGCATTTAAATTTAAAGCATTTTGTGTATTTCTAATATTTTTGTACTGAAAATGTGCTTTTCACCTGTTTGTCCATTAACATAATTGTTCAACAAAGCAGGGAGAAAACACTTCTCTCTCTTGAGCATACAGATGTGTCCAACATTTCAGCAATGCTGACACATGCATGGCAATTCATTGATCTAGGCTCATTTAATTTGTCTAAAAACTAAATAATTTTTTCTTATCGAGAAAAATCCACTTTATTGACACAGATGTAAAATGACAAATATGAGTGTGCCAAATCTTTTGTGAGCTATCAGCGTCTAGCATGATCTGAGAGCCTAAGGTTAATGAAAAGTACATTCTACCAAAGACACATGAAATAGTCGCTTCCAAAGTTACTCAAAGTATCCAACTTTTTACTGAATTTGTGGTTATATTAATTTGAAATGAAAAGTACAAAGACTTTTTAATAGCATGAGTAGAATTATTTTACAAGCTGTTGAGAATATTTGATTTATTTGTTGTCATCTAAACTATTATTTTATTAACAGGTAGTGAATTGGCTTGAAGGACCTGGATCAGAACAACTACGAACCCAGTGGGGGATAGGTGATTCAATTAGAGCCTCACAAGCTTTGCAACAGAAACATGAAGAGATTGAGAGTCAACACAGTGTGAGATATTCTCCCCTTCCCCAAATTACAACATGATTATGAGTAAACATAGTTAATTGTGAACAATGTATTCCAGTGACAGATTCTTAGGAATTTTGAGCAGGCCGTGATTTATCCGGTATAAAGAGGAGTATCTGCACTGTTTTAATTACCCCCTATGTCCATTAGATACAGATTTTTATGGTTTCCAGTGTAGATAATAAAATCTAACTATATGCTTTTTGTCTGTGTGTAATTCATGTTGATGTTTTAAAAGACACCATGATAATTTGTACTTTCAGTAAAAGTGAAATAAAAACAGGGAGAGTAAGCCTGAAAAAAAAAAATTTTGAAAATGTTTGTTATCTGTGCTGCTCTGGTAAATGAGATGTTTAAATTTGGAGCTTATTTGGCTAGAACCTACCACTGTCAGTTATCACTGAATGTAGATTTCAGTTAACAAGATTTGAAATATAATTTAGTTTAAAATAAAATTTGACAGCTTATTTCTAACTTTGATGACCAAATACTACTTTTTACTGTAAATCTGTTTACGGATACCTTTTGCAGACCTTTAAAGTGCAATAGAAATATCTCTATACTAACTGATTTGTTACTGAGATTTGATTACTCAGCATTCAGCAAGGGGAGGCTGCCTACTGTTTTGTCGTTTCTCTGCTGAACTAAGTCACTCCCTGAACTCCCTAAGTCGCCTACTCTGAAGAGTGTAAATGGCATTTTCATACCCAAAGGCATTCTCGGATCCTTATGTGTATAGAGCAGGGGTCGGGAACCTTCGGCACGCAGTCCATCAGGATAGTCCGCTGGCGGGCCATGAAACATCTTGTTTACGTTGACTGTCCGCAGGCATGGCCACCCCATAGCTCCCAGTGGCCGCGGTTCACTGTTCCCGGCCAATGGGAGCTGTGGGCAGTGACACGGCCCGCAGCTCCCATTGGCCGGGAACGGCGAACCGCAGCCACTGGGAGCTGCGGGGGGGGGGGGCTGTGCCTGCGGACAGTCAATGTAAACAAAATGTTTCATGGCCCGCCAGCGGACTATCCTGATGGACTGCGTGCCGAAGGTTCCCAACCCCTGGTATAAGAGTAACATCTGCTTGCTCTAATAACAAAATAATTGTAATGTTTTATTCATGTTAGTATTGTAGAGTGACATAGATAAGAAAGACTGAGCTGAATTCCATTCATGCTTGCGCATCATTAACAAAATGAGCTAAATTCTACTGGAGGACCAACTTTTGTCCTCAGGTTCTTGCAATCCCACCAAAGACCACGGGGTGCAGAGGTGTGACTGAGGTTTGAATTTGGCCTACAGAATACTTATCACTGTTGATAATGCATAATCAGGAAAGAACACATCCTGGCTTTCAGTCCTAGTATGATTTTGCAGCACTGGCAGTTTTAAAAAAAATCTTTAGACTTATCGATTAAGCAAATTTGATCTGGAAATCATTGATGTATTAAACATGGAACCCCATTTACAAAGTCACTTTTCAAAGTAGTTCTGTACTTGAGTGTGTGTGCTTGTTTTTTCCCTCTAATCTGAGAGCATCTCCTATAATTGATCTGGAAATAAGCATTTGCTATCTGTCGTCTTCTCTTCCTCCTTTATCATTTTCCTAATTTTCTACAGTCTCTCTAGATATTTCTTCCCTCATTCCTAAAATCAAACGGTGTGCGTATCTGATCTTATCTCTTCTCAATTGCTCTTCCCCTCCCCAACTCCCCCTGCATTACTTTGGAAACATCTTCTATTTATTATTGACTGTATTGCTCTCATGCTGCTTTAATTTCTGAAATGCTTCTATTTGTTTTTAATATTCTATGTGAATCCAGTCTTGAAAAAGAACTGCTTTAGATTTCTTGATAATAAGCAATTTGTGACCTATTTCATAGTTTCTCTGCATGTCTAATTTACTTGAGCTCATTGTCTCTAGTCACATTTCTGCCTTTTCTTCATGGTCATGACCTGTGTGAGTCTGGTCAGTTTGGGTGTAGAGCTGGTCTTTTGACTTAAACAGTCTTGATTAAGGGCTTTGCAGGTCTTGTTATTGAAATATTCAATAGTGTACTTGTAGTTTTAATTCTGTTAGATATTGGCAGCTTTTGCTACAATTGACCATTTTTGCCTTGTTTATTGGGAAATGACAAGATAAAGCATTAATCACTAAATCAGGTATTTCATTAATACAACCAATAGGTGGCACTATTCTCTTATGTTCGAACTAAGTAGGACGTTTGAAGGTCATCTTGTCAGTCGACCAAAATAACAAAGATGTCTAGCAGCCATATTTGGTATTACAAGTTTACAGCAACGTCAGATAAACATTGGATTTCTTATCTTGATATATGAAGTAGGCTTTCATTCTCCGTGAATTCTCCATCATTTAAAATGTTTTTCTTATCTAAAGCTATATATTATGGTTTCAACAATATAAAGGTATATACGGCAACACTTTGGCAACACCTTCTCTCAAAAATGAAGAAACTTTAAAATAACCTGTTTCTATATTTTGCTGCCCCATTTTATTTGCAAGATATTTACTTCACTCTGCCTAAAATATTTTTCTAATGTCATTTCTAAGTTTATTGCTAGCAGTAGTAATATTGCTGAAAGCAATATCATTTGATTCAAAAGCAGTCTTTTAATAATGGTTTAACATTGTGCTAGAGCCTTATTGTTTCTGTAGCATACCATGAATACCTTAATTTATAATTAAATAATGGTTTATGTTTAGAGAGTGGAATTTTTGTGCTGTGCAAGCAGCTATTAATGGGAATGTGTTTGCAATATATGCCAATAGGTAGGATGGGTTTAAAGCTGGAGACAGTGGACCTCCCCCCATCTTCAGGTAGTATCAGTAGGATCAGAAATACATACTTTTTTTTGTAAAACTTGCAGCTATATTTGAACTGATATAGGGCAGAGTGGATTGATTTTAAATCACCAATTTTAATCATAATTTAAATCAACAAGAGGAAACCTTGATTTAAATAATTGATTTCAATTGTGTTTTGCCTTTATACTTTCAGTTGTCTTTTCTAAAGAGAGGTTGATTCTCGTTAGTTGCTAACCATTAAAACATGGTGATTCACAGCTAAATGTATCCTTTACACTACATTTTGGTGCTCCTTTTTGCTAACAGGGAGGATATGCTATCTATGCACATTTATTTAAGCAGTTATTTACTTAAATTTATTCAGGCATAACTTTTACATTTTTAATTTTGTTGGAAAATGGCGAAAGAGGCATTTCTTATTTACTAGATGATGGTGAATTGTTTTGCTTGTGATTTTTTGTGTACTTCTGTTTGGGTGAACTTCTGTTTCTGTAGCTCACGAAAGCTTATGCTCAAATAAATTTTAGTCTCTAAGGTGCTACAAGTACTCCTTTTCTTTTTGTGGATACAGACGAACACTGCTGCTACTCTGAAATCTGTTTGGGTGCTAATTCAATTACAGATGCACACAACCAGTATTTTATATTTTTTTTATTAAATAGAACTACCTTAAAAGTGATGGATACATAAGGAGAAAAAAAGTCTATCCAAACATGTTTTGCATTTCAAGCTAATTGATGTATTAAAGGAAGTGTTATTGGTAGTTAATTGACTGAACTGTTTGTTTTTGGTTACTTCAAGATTTTAGAACTAACAGATCTTGCCCTCTCACACGTAGTTTTTATTTCTAGGGTACCTCAACACTAGAAGCTAGGGTTATGATTCACGTAGACATAATCATGCTAGCTCTCATGGAGATACCCTACTTCTTTTAGCATGCTAGTTGTAGTAGCCTGGGCAGTGGCGAGTGATGGCACATGTTAGCTATCCCAAGTACATACCCACAGTATCTAAGTGGGTTTGAAGTTGGAACAACTAGCCTATGCCGTCACTTTCCTTTGAAAGTGCTACTGTGGTGATTACTATTTTTAACATGCTAGTTCGATGAAAGTTCACATATGTATGTCTACTTGAGCTGGGGGTCGCATCTCTAGGTTCAAGTTTGGACGTAGCCATAGATTGGAAGAGGAAAACAAGCTCTTCCTGCTTTTTCAAATCCCAATTGTTTTCTTAACTTGGAATAAACAGAAATTAAGGAAGTATTCTCTCTGTACCTGCAGAAGAGGCTGCTGCTGTCAGAACCTGGTTTGAGACAAGCTTTCAAAATACACAGAGCTGCTCTTGGGTCCTGGGAAAGATTCTGAGAGAGTTACAGCAAAATACAAGGTCAAACAGATCATTGTTGAATATGTAGTTAGCACATATTTTAAGGTACTACTTATGTGAAACTGTCTATTTATTTAGCTGTGACACACTCAATACCTTTTCCAGAGCTCAAGAAAACCTGAAGAAGAGTTCTGTGTAGCTCAAAAGCTTCTCTCTCACCAACAGAGGTTGGCCCAAAAAGATATTACCTCACCTACCTGGTCTCTCTAATATGCTAGGACAGACATGGCTACAACAATACTGGATAAAAGCTGGTTTATCACGGCAACAAACTCTGGTTCTAGGTGCTTAGCAAGTGACTTCTACCAATTTAGTTTGACTTTCTTGCTAACAACCAAGTACAGCTTAATATTATTTTTTGTATTTACTTATATGATTTTAATAGATTTTAAGTAGTTTAAATCTTAAAATAGGTTGTCAATTTCATATTTAATTTTACATATATTTATTTTTTAAAAGTATACCTGTATCTAAATTTTAAAAAAATCAGATTATTTATTTGTCCATTTTCGAATCATCGATTTTTATCCACCCTGATACAGAATGCGAAATGCTTCTTGGCATGTACATTTTCAAAATGCTGCATAAACCTACACTTACTGCTCTTGTAGCTGAAAGATTCCACTGAGGTCCCATAAAGAAAAATATAATAAAATACTCGATACATTCAAATGCTCGTCATTTCAAAAGAAATAGATTTATTTTGGTGTTACTTTAAAGCTTTAATCATGTGGTTCTTGCTCTTTTTTTGTAGGAGTGGTTCGCTGTATATGTGGAGCTTAATCAGCAAATTGCAGCGCTGCTAAATGCTGGGGATGAGGAGGACCTGGTAGAGCTGAAAGCACTACAGCAACAGTTGAGCGATGTCTGTTATCGGCAGGCCAGTCAGCTGGAATTTAGGCAAAATCTGTTACAAGCAGCGCTTGAATTCCATGGTGTTGCCCAAGACGTAAGCTTGGTTTTAAGTGTTTACAGGCTTACTTGCCAATACACTGTTGACATAGTATTATTGAAGTTCAGTATCTTGTACAAGGTGTATTGAAAAAACAAAGTCACTTCTGTGAAAAATGCAAAAGTCTTCATTTATTGGTAGCCTGATTGAAATACTGTCATTAAGGCTGAGGTCTTCTGTTCTGTAAGAGGAATGTGTACTGTAACACTTGACATTCTGGCATGGCTTTACATTTCTGTGATATATAAATTGTAACATAAATCATAAGAGATTCAGCTAACTTCTCTTTACTTATATTTTTTGACTGGTTGGTTCTATTGCAAGGGGTAGACTGTTCTTCAGAGTTTCTCTGTAAGATATTTTTCAAGCTCTTATTTGTCTGAAGTGGATTTTATCACACAACTTGGTGTTTTTTTCTTTAAAGCCCAGTTGCTGGAACCATGTATTAGGTGATAATTTCAGCTTTCATTTAAAAAATAAGTTTCTAGCCTTTATGGATGTGGAGAAAAGCTTGAAAACTTGATGTAAGTGACCCTAAAGGCTCAGAAACCAGAAGGCAAAGGAAAAGAATCCAAAATTTATTTGTTTGTTTTAATCTCATTATTTTTAAACTAATCTCATGATTTTGGGGAGCCTGACTCATGATTCTCGAACACTTGGGCTTGGCAAGACTGAGAGTGCTCATATGTCTTTTAAATATTAATTGCAACTATAATGATTTCATTACAAGGAATGGTTACATATCAGATAAAAGGTTTGTCTTTATCCCTCTCTATTTCAGTTGTCTCAGCAGTTAGATGGCTTATTAGGGATGTTGTGTGTAGATGTAGCACCAGCTGATGGAGCATCAATTCAGCAAACTTTAAAACTGCTTGAAGAGAAGCTGAAAAGTGTTGGTAAGCAGAAAATCGCTGAAATACAGAATTATAAATTATACTGGATCAAGTACTTGAAAGGGACAAATGCGGGGGACAATTTTTTCCGTTTTTATTTAATATATTAAACTAATTTTCCCCTTGCTCAATTCTTCCTTTACACTCTTTCACTTCTTTCTTATATATAGTAAGATCACCTCTCCCCTAGCAGTAAAACCTGCATTCTCTACTGCATGTTTATCCCATATTTGGTTGTGCCATATTCTGTGACTAGTTTATATGAAAAATGATAAAAGTAATATGCACACAAATGAAATATATTGTTACAGTGTTTACATTTAGCAACAAACCTAGAGTTTGATCCTTGGACTGCACCTCTCTTTCCCCAAGCCTGGCCGGAGCATAGGGATATACTGCAAAAATTATATCCTGATCTCCCTGGAGGAAGATGAACCTCCTGTTCCCAAACAGTAAATCTTTTATGAATTATCTAAACTCTGAAGGGAGTTATGTTCTGCCTACCTAGCCCTAGCTAGGATGCTTGCAATGATAAGACTTGTAATTAATTTTTTTTACAAACTCTAAATGCCATATGTTAGCTTTATTATAAGGGAAAGGGCAGTAGGTAGGAAGAGAGATTGTGGAATGAAAAGATGTAATAAAATTGAAATAGCTGAAGTAATTAAATTTTAAAAGTTATTGCACGTGTGCAGTAATTTATTTTGTGTATATCTCAAACCATAAACTATATTAATATGGCATACAATAAATATGCTGGGCTGTACATTTAACAGCAGACTTTAAGGGCAAGCACTGAAGGATTCTTCCTACTACGGTATCCAAAAGTTTGTTAACCATGTAAAATGAATTTTAAAATCATAGCCTGCATGTTCTTTGCATGATAGACATTCACTGTCTCTGATAATGATTTAGAAATAAATATGTGTGCTTAAGATTGTATGCACTTATTACTTATATATATGGTGAAGCAATTATAGCTGACTATCAAATCTGACATTTCCTTGAAACACTATTCATTTATTTATTTATTTAATGGTCCAGCAAGTAAAAAAATAACAAATCCATTTCCCCTAGCGTTCTGTAAATATTATAGAATGCTGCATCTAATTGATGCTCTCAGATCAATATGTTTCAATACAACCAAAATGTAAAGTTTGTACATCTAGGAACAAAGAATGCCAGCCATACATACAAATACGCAGGATTCCATCCTGGGAGCAGTGATGCTGAAAAAGTCTTGGGGATCATGGTGGATAATCAGCTGAACATGAGCTCCCATTGTCACACTGTGGCCAAAGGGCTAATGTGATCCTTGGATGTATTAAGAGGGGAATATCGAGTAGGCGTACGAAGGTTATATTACCTCTGTAATTGGCACTGGTGCTACTACTCCTGGAATACTGTGTCCAGTACCGGTGTCCACACTTCAAGAAGGATGTTGAAAAATTGGAGAGGGTTCAAAGAATGAGGAAAACTAAACGGATTTAACAAACAAAATATTTTCATTTATTTTGGTTTTAGACTTAGGCCTGCAAGGTTTGCGTGAAAAAGGCCAAGGTCTTCTTGATCAGATATCTAACCAGGCATCCTGGGCCTATGGAAAAGATGTAACCATAGAAAACAAAGAAAATGTGGACCACATCCAGGGAGTGATGGAAGATATGCAGCTTAGAAAGCAACGGTAATTAATAGCACTTCTAGTGGTTATGATGATTTTTACATATTAAGAACTCACTTTAAAAAAAAAAAACAAAAAACACACCTGATGCTATTTTGCACCAGACCCTCATTTATATGGGTCTCAGCCATGTGATGATGGTGAAATCCTAATTTATGCAGCTGCAGTCTGGGTGACTTAAATCTCTCTTGTTTAAATAGAATGTGAGATGTTTTATTTTCTTCTTCCCTTAGAACTGTTGTCGTGGCACACTCCTAAACCCAAAGATGGCTACATTTCAGGGCTGGATGGTGGGTGTAGGTGGGAGGTGAAAGGGTGGTCCATGAAGCCATGTGCTCCCTTCTGTTCTTATACTTAGATGTGAGAAACGTAGATTACTCAAAAATAAAGATATGGGGACAGTGTATGATCTCCTCTTGTAGGCACTACCAGACACTCTGAGGGAATAACATATTCTCCACTTAGAACATATGCAGTTGCGGGGGAGGGGGCTGGGGAGCCCCAATGGGGTTGAAGCTAGGGAGCAGCAGACCTGTGGTGTGCCCTTACAAAAGCACACCATAACTCATGCAGTCATTTAATCGTTACTTCTTCCTCCCAGATTTAAATTTCTGAGGGGAGGCCTCAATTCACTAGAGTATCCCTGTTTGGGAGTTCACTTAACGAGTTGTTTAATTTTAGGCATATGCCTAAATCCCACTGATTTAAATTTAAAAGTAAGCAAGTGCTTAAAAGCTGTCCTGCATAAGATGTGTTTAAGTATCTTCCTGAATTGGGGCCTTATTGTGTTAAAGACCATTATTTTCCCAATATTTCTTTTCCACCAATACAGTTGTTGTAGTTGCCACAGGGGTGTTGCATGATCCTCAGTTGGAGAGGAGGTGGTCTGTGTGATCGCAGGTGTGTGAGATGAAGAGGTGTTGGTCCATGAGAGAACCTCTCTGTTAAGGTGTGAGCCCCATTGATAAAATAGTTTGAAGACCACCTGTCCTAAACCTTTCTCCAGGAAGGATCCTTCCACCTGATAAATCCATTCAGCTTTGTAGCTCTGTTGAAGGGACAGCAGCTGTTCTCAAGTGCAAAACTTTTTCGTTACCTTTTATAGAAATGTGTTTTGAAAGTGACTTAAATGTAGCCCCTTAACATTTTCTCATCTTATCAAGAAGCCCTAGGTGTCTTTATAGCTGCTCTAGCCAAAGCAATCTTTGAAGATTTTTGTTTGTTTTGAATTCATGTTGACAAATGACATCCTTTGTATACTAATATGGCACGTGTTTTTGTTAAAATAATTGAAACTTGGACCATCAGAACTAAATAAAATCCACACTTTTCCTTACCATTACTATTGTGGTTTCTACCAGACACAGAAAAGAAGTTTGGACAGTTAGAATTCTACCTAATTTGCACAAGTTATACTAGATAAAAGGAAATGTCCAAGGACTGATCTTGGAAAATATTCATCTCACCACAAAAGCGCATTTTTCTAGCTCAAGTACATCAGCTTCCATAACAAGAAAGCCTCATCTGTAATATTACTGACATTTTTTTTCCAGAGAAAGAACAATATAGTTAGGAGCTGAATGTGAATTTTCTCCCCTCTGATAGATATGCACAAAGGAATTTGTATGACTATAAGTCCTTTAGTTAGCCCGAATACAAATCACGTTCAAAGTAAAATCAGACAAGGCATTAGTTTTTAATTTATTTTCCCACTTGAATTGCAAGATTTGCTTGCAGTAGTTAATTGTAAATAGTTTTAAGATTCCTGGTAGGTCCCCAAACCATGCGTGACTAACACAATAAGAATTGTAAAATATTGGCTACTAAACCTATCCAATGTTTCATACAGTTTTTGAATGTTTGTTTCTAGGGATATTTTGGCTAGATCACTAAAATTCTTGGAATCTAAAAGTCATGTTTTCTCTCACAGTAGCTGCTGCTCAGTGTAAGTGTTACGGCACTGCAAGGCACACTTAACAAAGCTCAAAATTTTAATACATTGCAGGGCTCATCCAAATTACAAAGCCTGTTTGAAAAATCTGCTTGTGCATGTGCATATCCTGTCACTTACAAAGCTAACAGTTGCTATCATGATTATCTGAATTTGTTACTGAGCTGTGTAGCATTCTGATTCTCCCTCTATATTCAAGTAAATATCTTTTAAATTCAGAGAGCGAAAAGTCATTATTTAGATTAATGTATTATAATATTGAGCTCTGAAGGTTGACAGGAAAGTGCTTCCAATATTTTCATATCATGACTGTAGAAAATGAATTAATTATGTCATGAGTTTAGTTTTAGCTATCCTCTTTCTGCATTCATTTTATATAAATTACATTTTGAATGGATTCCGACGAGTTATAGCAAAGAAAATCATCCAAACTAATCTTAAGTCTTTATGGTTCTTGTTTATGATGATTAATTTATCTTGTAACCTTTTAAATAATAGTTGGCTAAAAATGGTGGAGTGGGGAAATGCAGATGAATTTTAGACATTTTCCAGTTGTCTTGAAGGCAATGGCTGTTGACACATCAGTGTTTTTTAGTGTTCAGCTGCCATTTACTGCACGTTTCTTTGGAATGCATTGCAAAATCCAGTAATGTGTGAGCCAGGCTAGTGGCACAATGATGCGTAATTACCTCTTTCATGAAAACTGACTTCTTGATGCATAGGTTTAAAAATGCATAAATTGAGATACCATAGCTCTTATTCCCAGGGTATATTTAGTGTGCTGAATGGTTACTCTTTCTGTGATGTTATTTCAGTTATCCCTAAATGTTTGGGTTTCCTCAGGTGTGAGGACATGGTAGATGTGCGACGGCTAAAGATGCTTCAAATGGTACAGTTATTTAAATGTGAAGAAGATGCTGCTCAGGTAAGGACTGGCTATAGAACTTCACAGTTCTGCTATTTTCAGAGATGTTTGTTGGTTGAACTGTGTGAAATAGTCCTTAAATGTGTATGGAATAAACATGATTGTGCTTTTGTGATGGCATGACGCTTCCAGATATTGAGGGCTCGTATAATGTGGCTACCATATAGCTCTTCACCCAGGCTGTGTCTTGGTACTAAATGCAAACTTTTCTCTATGATGAATCTAATTTAATTGGCAGTCTTGATTATGACATTTCTGACTGTTGTATGATTTATGTAATCATACGTCAGGTTTTATCTTAATCTAAATTAAAATGCCTGAATTACAACTCTCTTTTTCTAGAGCCATACAGGAACCATCAAACCACTTCTGCAAATATTATGCTGACAAATGCTTTTTTCAATTTTAAAGTATATTTTTCTCTTTTAATTCTTTTAAATTTAAGTCTTTTGTTTTTAATTACTTCAGAGTATTCACAAAGAGTAAAAGGTTATGGCAATGAATAAAAATAACAGTTTGGAAATTGGGGTTATATACAGAATAGTGATTTAGTTGAGACCTTTTCTGATTTTTTAAATGCAGAGCGATTTAAATTTGGCTCGGTGTACTTGATGATTTTCTTTTTAATCCGCTTTAAAGCCAGTTTCTATTCGTTTAATTTACTTCTCTTTTTAAGGCAGTAGAATGGTTAAGTGAACTGTTGGATGCTCTGCTTAAGACCCACATCAGATTGGGAGATGATGCTCAAGAAACCAGAGTTTTGTTGGAAAAGCATCGAAAGTTTTTTGATGTTGCACAGGTGAGTGGTGGATTATCTTCATTCTAGAAACTCACTTTTTGCATAGCTACAGGCAGCTTTTAGCTGTACTTGGTGTAAATTTGGGGGACAATAGTAGAGTTTCCACTGTTAACTGTTTTTGTAGTTTGCATCCATGCTTGCATAGGGAAATACTGATAGCCGAAATCAGTGATTAGATTTAGAAAGATTTTAAAGCTGCAGTACCCATACTGATGCTGACAGTCTTATGACCTTTGTCGGTTCTGATAGGCACAGGAAATGCAGAGCATAAAAGAAGTTTGATGTTGATAAAAATGGGAGATGTCTGAGACAGTTTTCCTAATGAATTCTGAAGTGATTGCAACGAATGTAGCAAAAATATGGGCCAGCCATCTGGCATTTTGGTAAAGCTGTGCATTACAGTGCAAGAGATGTGGGTTTCATGTTTGTTTCCAGGATATAGGTAAATGGAGATTGAGGCACTACATTGTATCTCAAAAGCAACTCTCACATAGATGCAGAGACTCCTGATGGGCATTAAAAAACAACAACCAAAAAACCCAGAAATATAGCTATCTGCTTGGTGAACTAATTATTCACACAATTTGTAGATGATGTATTTCACTGGACTAGATCAGTTCAAGCGTGCTTTGTGGAATTACATCTAAGAGAATTCATCTCTTGCAGGTTTGTCTGTATTGTTACATATTGTCTGTTCTGAAGCTAAAATTAGAATTTTACATGTACTCTGTTTTTTCTTTGCAGAGTACTTATGATTATGGGAGACAGTTACTACAGGCTACAGTTGTACTGTGCCAGTCTCTGCGATGCACTTCTAGGTCCTCAGGAGACACACTTCCGAGACTAAACAGAGTATGGAAACAGTTTACAATAACTTCTGAAGAGAGAGTACACAGGTTGGAAATGGCTATTGCATTTCATTCAAATGCTGAAAAGGTGAGTTGTTTTAGGAAGAAAAACTAGTTCTCTTTTAGTTGAAGTAAAATGAAAAATAAACATGTAAATTAAATCCTGCTGTGTATTTATTGGACTACAATCAAATTCTGCTTATTTTGCTTTCTCCATTTTTAGAACAAAATTAAATAGCATTTTCTACATTGAAAATATATTTTATAGTTCAGCTGTTTGAAATGTAAAATAAATCCCATAAAACTGTCAAAAATGTAAATCATTGTCTCTTCCATTTGATTATCCTAGTCACTTAGCTTTAAATTACTTACGATTGGAACATATTGACACAAGAGGGCTGTATAATCAACAATAATACCTAAGAGAGAAAAGACAGTCTTTGTGGTTAAGGTACTGGACTAGGAGCCAGAACAACTTGGCTCACTTCCTGGCTCTGATGCTGACTTTTTGGACAGGCGGGGGATAGAGGGGGGTTATTGTTAGGAGTACTCTGTGTTGGTATTGTCTTTATCATAAAAGTAAGTGTCCCACGACTGTCCCCTATGGGGTATTAGTTGTGGTCACAGAGAAGAGCGTGTGTAGCCTACCATAAAGTTGTGAGGAATAACTGCCCTTGCATTAGCTACTGCAGGACTAGCTGGGGGCACTCAAATGCATGAGTTCCAGAAAATGTTAGTTTGTGATTAAGGAAAAGGCAAATTAATTCTTCAGAACGTACAGGTTATGATGATTTGGGGAATATGGGTTGTTGGTGCTGTATCATACAGCAAATGCATGAATGTACATTATCGCTTTTATACCACTGTTTTTAGAAAAAAAATTGATGGCGAGGATCTTAAAATCTATTTATCTCCAGTGCACACATCATCATGGTATATGGTAGTCAATATAGGACACAGTGAATGCATAAATTCAAATTGATATTGAAGCACAGTCTTGTTGTAGAGTTAATCCATATATTCCTGACTTCCAATAATTTTTTTCTTAGTTAGAAATCATTTTGGATTTAAGGGTATTGGGAAGCTCAGGAGATTGGTAATGGGCTACCAAGTCTTGTGGCTGTGCTATCAATTCAGATCAAATCTAGGTCAGTAGTGTCTGAAAGCTATTCAAATCTGATGATAAATGGTAAGAGTTGGTAAATGATGTGACTGTCTCAGTCCAGCTCTTAATGGAGAGTTGTCCATATCACAAAAACTCTTTCATAATTGGAAATAATTCACTGACACATTTGTAGGCAGTCTAAGTAGAAAGAAGTGAATGGATATGCAGAGAATTAGCTTCTCACCCATAAAGGTAGGTAGTCTTCCTACAACTATGTTGTGGTATATTGGTGGGACAGTGTGAAGAACCCTGCACTGCTACTGCCCATATGCTTCACCAATTCAATTGATAAATCAGGACTTCAACATTGCCAGTCTGGTGGCAGACCTTTTACAAGCACCCCTTTTGCTCAAACTTTACCAAAAGAGGAAAAGGATGACTTTGGATTTAGGTGAAAATATAGTTAAGTCCTGACATTAGGTCCAGATCCAGTGTAGCAATTTGTGTGGTCCTGTGTTTTAACCCTTTCACACCTGTTGAACTTTGCACTAGTGTGTAGAGTCTGAAAAACTGGTTGGAGTTCTCAGGAATAATTTGAGTGGCTCCTTTATTATTCATGTGCTTGTATTTCAAATTGCTGCTTGGCTTGTTGGCTGATATGAGTTATTTTTGTATGCATTTGAATTAGTTGTTGGAATACCTGGTGGTGAGTTGTGGTTAAATTTTATTTATTTATTCATTTATGTATTTGGAACTTCTTAACAGTAATGTAAAATGTATTGGCACACAGTGCAGCAGCACAGACTATCTTGTCAAGGTGGGTTAGTCATTTGTGTTAGATTTTTCTGAGTGTACTTGGATTGTTACAAATTGGTCTTACATAAATGTGTACATGAAGATGCACTAACTGTGCTGGTGAATGTCTCTGCAGAAGCTTGATACTGTCCACTCTCTCTTTTGTTTTACATTTTCGTGGTGTTTGTTACAGATTTTGCAAGAATTTCCAGAGCAGCCTGAAGCCATTCATGAAATGGAGCAATTGGATGAAATTGAAGCAGTTGGGAAATCACTGTTGGACAGATTAACAGTGCCTGTAGTGTATCCTGATGGGTATGGAACATGTTATTGTAATACTTTCTCAATATGCTTTTGTGACAGTTTGGCAGTGGTATGATTAGAACATTTAGTGTTTAAATTGTTCATATTTATAAATTATCTGAAAAGCAGAGTGTACAGTGAGGTGGCAAAATTTGCAGAGGATACAAAATTACGCAAAACAGTTGTGTCCAAAGCTGATTACAAAGTGTTACAAAGGGATCTCAATGAACTGGGTGACTGGACAACAAAATGGCAGATGAAATTCAGTGCAAAGTAATGTAAGGTAATTGCAACTATAGATAAAAAATTATGGGGTTTCAATTAGCTATTATTACTCAAGAAAGGCATCTTGGAGTCATCACGAATAGATATCTATAAACATCTGTTCAATGTGGAGCAGTAGCTAACGGAATGTAAGGAACCATTATGACATGGATAGATAAGACAGAAAATACCATAATGCCACTGTATAAATCCATAAGACGCCCATGCCTTGAACACTGTGCAGTTCTGGTTGCTCCATCTCAAAAAAGATGTATAAGGATTGGAAAAAGTACAGCAAAGAGCAACAAAAATGACTGGGGTGTGAAACAGCTTCCATATGAAGAGAGATTAAAAAGTCTGGGACCGTTCATCTCAGAAAAGGGATTAAGGGGTATATGGTAGAGGTCTATAAAATCATGAATATTATGGAAAAAGTGAATAGGGAAGTGTTGTTTACCCATCTATGGAACACAAAAACTATGGGTCTCCCGATGAAATTAATAGGCAGGAGGTTTAAAGCAAACAAAAGGAAGTACTCCTTCACACAATGCACTGTCAACCTGTGAAATTCATTGCCATGGGATGTTGCTCACCGCCAAAAGTATAACTGGGTTCAAAAAAGAATTAGATATGTTCTTGGAGGATAGGTCCATCAATGGATATTAGCCAAGATGGTCAGGGACACCCTTCCATGTTCTGGGTGTCCCTAAACTTCCAACTGCCAAAAGCTGGGACTGGATGACAGCTGGTGGATCACTCACTGGTTTGTTCATTCCCTTTGAAGTATCTGGCACCAGCCACTGTCAGAAGACAGGATACTGGCTAAATGGACCATTGGTATGACCCAGTATGGCTGTTCTTACGTGCTTAAATACCAATGTAATGAACTGCTATCAGGATTTTTTTCTCATTAGTAGAAAAGGGGGCAGTTCCACTCCATAGCTAGCCGATGGGGGGGGAAAAAAGCAATAGAAATAATCTGCCCATTGCTTTCAACTGTATTATTTATTTTCATGCACTCCATCAACACAAGGCACTCATACTTTGAACTACAGGCTTTGGAGCTTGAGTGAGATGTTCTCCCTCTGAGTAGTGCTGCTGAGTAAGCAGGTAGCCACATTCTGCACCAGCCAAAGTTTTCAAATTGTCTTCAGGTGCAGCTCCAGTTAGACACTGCTGCAATAGAAATACAGAAAAGCATGCATGGTTCTTGCTTATGTAAGGCCTGGCTCTTCCCAGTGAGCTCACTGTTTATCTTTCGTGAACGCTTAAAATTCACCAATTATTTTTTAAACATGTCTTAATTTCTTTGTGAAATTTCCATTTCACATACTGAAAACTGGTGAAATGAGTTATCTGAAACAAGACCCAGTTGCTGGTCAGTCAGGGTTTTCCTCCAGGGATGATTGTAACCAGAAATCAAAACAATGGGCCAATGGGAGCTTTGGGGGAGGTACCCGCAGGGGAGGGCAGCACACTGAGCTCTCTGCCTCCCCCTCCCCGAGGGGCCACAGGGACGTGGTGCCGGCTGCTTGTGGGAGCAGTGCAGGGCCAGGGCAGGCAGGGAGCCTGTCTTAGCCCCACTGCGTGCCGCTGCCATCCTGGAGCCACTCCAGGTAAGTGGTGCCTGGCCGGAGTCCACACCCTGAATCCCTCCTGCACCCCAAACCTCAACCCCCTCTCCTGAGCCCCTTCCTGCACCCCAACCCCCTGTCCTGAGCCCCTTCCTGCACACTGCACGCCCTCCCACACTCCGCACCTCCCGCACCCCAACCCCCTGCCCCAGCCCTACATTCATGGCCCCTGCATTCAATTTCCCCACCCAGATGTGGCCCTCAGGCCAAAAAGTTTGGACACCCCTGCATTATAGAGTAGACAAGTATGCTTTTTGAAGAACTGCTCTGATTTCTGTTCCTGAGAAGCAATCTTACCTTTGGTTCGAGCAATTGCTGTTTAGTTTGTATCTTGTTAATGAGCCTTTGTCCATTTCTGGGAATGGAATATCTTTCTTACATGGAAATGGTGTTTTTCTGATAAACTGGGTCCATCTGTAATGCCTCACATGTAGTTGCTATTTTGAGGGGTTATAGTGGTGCTAGTATTTTTTTAATAGTCCCTTCTCTGAAATGTCACCTCTTTTTAAGGACAGTCAGGTTTTTTATTGTGCTTTGCACTTTTCTGGATAAATTACTGTAAGGGACATTTGTCAACTTACAAATCGTACTTCTGTCTGAACAGTTTTTATCTTCTCTTCTTACTTGCAACACAACTGATTGCTGTAGTTAAAAGAGATGAGAGGAAAAAATATTTTTCTCAATTTTTTTCAGTTTACTTTGTGCATTTGACATTTTTGGTATAGCAGCTTCTCTGTTCCTGGTATAGTTGTCAGTAAAGTATTTCTTCTATAGGTCTTTTCCATGGCAAGAATGGAGAAAAAGCTTTTTTTTTTTTTTTTTTTTTTTTTTGAGAGCAAGGGACTATGGTTGAAAAACCACAAGAATTGACAGATGGACTCAGGGGCAAGTGTACTACCTGAAACCGCTTTTAACTCATTTTTTAAAGGTGATTAGATTTGAAGTTGACAGTGTCTCTATATGATTGAGTGTGCCATCCCTTTCTTTAACCAGTTTCACTCTAACTTCCTCTACCTCCTAGCCTGTAAGTACCGTCTGTTTGTTCCTGCAAGTTCAGCTTTCATGGCTAGGGAAGGTAACAGCAGTCTCAGGACAGCCAGTTGTGGTGCTGCAATGTCATTGATCACTTGTGTCTGTTGCTATATGATGAAATCAAAATCCCATTACTAAGACAATGACTTTGTCAATCCGAGAAGTAGCATTTACATAAGAAAAACTTCATATTCTTTTAGCATAAACTAAATTAATTAAATGGACAGTTTTCTTTTCTTGTAGCTATAAGGAGATATGTAATGTATTTGTGTAAGTTGTTGATATATTATGAATTTGCATAGCACATTTTGGGTGTTACTGCAATACAAATAACCTTTTTACTGTGTTGTAACATTTATTAAACAAACATTTGCCTTGCTGACTATTTGGACATTAAGGTAAAAACGCCAATAACAATTACACATTTTTAAAAAATGGATTTGGTCCTCAGAAGTGCCAGATTGGCCATCCTGCAGCTACAGAACAGAGCAAATGTAGCACAGGGAGTGGGAAAGCAAACTTACGTTGACCTGCTAACATGCTTCATAGCTGTTCTGAAGGGACTGCTTTGGTGAATGAGTGGATGGCTCGGTCTCCCTATTCATTCTGTCCTGGGTTTATTTTCTGATCAGTCATAGCAAAATAACAATTTAGGGTCTGCTCTAAGGCCTACTGAAGTTGGTGTTTAAAATTACAAGCAGAAAAGAACCTCTATTTCTATGCTGTTTGAAGTTTTCAGGATTTTATTTGTATTCACATGAGAATTCTAGTACAGTTTTACCTTTCTGTGTTTGTGTTTGTTTTTTAGTACTGAGCAGTACTTTGGGAGCCCAAGTGACATGGCTTCCACAGCAGAACACATTAGAGAGAAGATGAAGCTACTTAGCCTGAAAAAGCAGCAGCTGAGACAACCAGAAGCGACTACCCCAGAGAGCTAATAGACTGGACCCTTATCTACCAGCTCAGAATAAGATTTCAGTTTGTAACCCAGCATGTCGTCTGAATATTACAGCATTTAACATAATGCATTTCATAGCCATTATAAAAGCCTCATCTTTTTCAAAGTAAACATTGCTCCTCAACATCATAACACTGTACATCTGCCAAGCCATAATTATTTAACATGCTATGAAACCATAGATTTCAAGTATCTTATCAAAAGGAACTGTAAACCTTGCACTGAAAAATTGCTGTAAAGCTTTACCCTGACCTGTCAGTTGCTTCTTAGTTAAACAGCTGACATAAGCTTTGAATGGTGCTAATCAGAATGTAGAAATTCCACCTATGAAACAGTAGCTCTCTTTACCACCACCCCCCCCCAGTGATGTAGTATTTTTAGGCTGTAGGTAAGCTACCTGTTTGCGTAGACAGTGGTGACCCTATCATTTTAATTTGTAATACTTTAAAAATGACCATTTCTGTTGTGCCAATATGCAACCTGCCCATCAAATCTTTGATATATCAGATTCATTAAACAGATGTTTTCCTATTTGTATTGATATGTATTAAAAGCTGATTGTGCTTAATAAAAACCATCTTTTAAAAATCTGATACAAATTGGTGGTTCTGATTTATCTTCCCAAATGCGAATACTATGTTCGTTACATACTCAAAGTTGGTAAAACCACATTTTTACGAAGTCCGTATCATTCTTCTTAAGGGTCACATTATGGTACCCTTCATAGCTGAGTAGTGCCTTTCTTTAGGAGTCGTTCCACTGATGTCAGTGGAACTACGCCTGGCTCAAGCTAGGAGGGTATTAAAATCTGGCCCTCAATGACTGGGTTTTTTTATTTGTTTTTAAACCAGGAAAAGTCAGCAGTGCACAATAGCAAACTGTTACGTGCACAAGACAGAGGACAAAACATTAACAAGGATGGTCCTATAAACTCTGTTGTTGTTCATGGTTGGTAGGTGTTTTCTGTGTTTCATTTATGATCTTTTGACACCTATAATGGGAGAGGATGGTCTATGCCCTTTGGATTGAAGATGTTGAACGGTGTGGACTCTAGACACCTTCACTATTGCTTCTCGGTGGTTGAAGACTTTCATTTCATTAGAAGTGGTCAATATGAAATTCCCAAACAGTTTAAAACCATTAAAAACAAGATTTATTAAGAATAGGAAATCAGATTAAAAGAAAATTAAACTCTATGCATAATTTGGCTAGCCTTTCACCCTGCAAAAACTAATCCAGATACATACCATTCATGTCCATACAGGAAAGTGAAGTCTCACATTTCCAGAGTATGCATCCTTTCTCCCATCTGATCCTTTTTGAAACCAGCATGTCAAAAAGTCAGCTTGCTGCTTTAGGTTTCCTGTGTCATCTTTCCCACTTACTTGACTCATAGTACTGCTGTACTTTTTTGGATTTCTTTGATGTACTTGATTTCAAAGTGTGTGTCTGCAGAAAGAAGAGCATTAGGCTGTCTCTTTTGGCTTTTTCTCCAAATAAATTTATCATTGTAATGGTTGGATTGGCTACACCATCAGTTGGCTACACAGTTGGCTACACCTGGGAGGGAGGGGGTTCCATAAATCTTTCATAATTTAAAAAGTTCCTTGAAAGTTAGGTATATATATATTAAGTTCATCATCACTTAAACCCTACTCAGTGAGCTCTCTGCCTTCCTTCTAGACTAAGGCCCATGCTTTCTCATGTTAATAATGGTCCTGGCTAGAAGCTTCAAGCTAAATCTATCTTGTCTGCCTTTGAGGAGATGGTTCACTTTTTCCATGTAATTCTCTAAACTTCATTTAGCTCCATATCAAATGTGAGTTAATGATAAAGAGCAGCTTGTCAAGAAGGAAACCAATTTAAATTTCAAATTTTGAGGGGTTTCTAAATAGTAAATATATATTTCTTTAAAAAGCTTTTAAAAACCCCACTTTATATTCTTTAAAAGAAACTGATCCTCAATGTAACTTGTTTACTAATTATTTGTCACTTTCAACTTTGGCAAATAACTTCTTCATGGAGTGAAGGTAATTATCTAAAAATTGGGGCTTTTTTAAATTACTGTATTCAAAGTGAACTGTTTACATCTAGTTCAAATTGTGAATAAATAAATAGTGATTTCTCATTACAGCAAATGGCAAATCATGTCTCAAAGTACTTTGGCAAGAAATAAGAATCTTTTACAGTGTATGAATATATAATATACTACTGCATCTAACTTATTTTTACAGTATATTTATGTAATGTTATTTTAAAATAAGGTTTACAGTACTTTACAGTATAAATGCTCATTTTAAAGGTTTCTTTAATATTACAATAACCAATTTTAAGTAAGGTTGAATTGTTTGATTCTAAGCAATGAGAATGTGGTTGTTATGTTCTGGTTAATTTTTGGGATGAGAGAACTTTACTTGGGAAGAGCAAACAGAATGAACGGTATTTAACACAAGACACAAACATGAAATTAAATCAAGCCATTAATAAGCACAAAGTCTCCACTTTCACAAAAGTTGTTTATAAAATCTTATTTGTTGAAGACCATAAATAAGGGGCTGCAGCATAAAATCCTGGGAGAATGCTAGTGTTCAAAACAGTAGATTTGCTTGTTATAAACTAAGGCTATTTGCATATTTGTGTTCTACTTGGTGGCTCAATTACGTACTCTAATACAGGGCAGTTTGTAACCATGTGGTGCGTCCAGCTGACTGCAATGCTGTTCATATGAGATACATACATAATAACTAAGACGTGTTCCCTGCCCCATAGCCTCTGCACATGTAGCTTTTGGCTACTGCTATGAAGACTGTCATGGCTACAGGAATGAAGATTAAGTTGTGCCCAGCTGCAACAGGACACAAGCCAAGGATTGCCAAAGCACATTGGCGCTCTGACCACACCCCCTTTCCTTTGGTCCAGTCCCTGACATGGCCTCTGTGCTATGCTAGCTCTGTGTCACAGAGGGAAATCCCTCTTTAGTTCTATAGCATAGAACATCTAGAATGGGGAAAGGTGGGAATCTGCCCCTGTATCTTTTGTAAGAAGAAATGGCTATAGTTTCTCAGTTCCAATTGCATAAGTGCCAGTTGTCTCTACAAATCCTTCCTTCCTATCAATGCTCTT
Source organism: Caretta caretta (assembly GCF_965140235.1). Classification (NCBI taxonomy): domain Eukaryota; kingdom Metazoa; phylum Chordata; order Testudines; family Cheloniidae; genus Caretta; species Caretta caretta. The sequence goes on along the minus strand of NC_134216.1, from coordinate 45,748,227 downwards.
GAGCTCAACTGTTACATCTAAAGGTTTAATTTAATATAATTTTTTTAAAGCTTTTATTGAATTTAGCTAATTGGGAACATTTTCATGATGGCTTGGTATTAATTATATCTATTTCTGGTGATATTGTGCTACTGGACTCTACAAATGTATAGCCCTTAGCACTACCCAAGAGGATGGGACCTTATACATGGGAATCTTGAAGGATACAACTGTGTTTAAACAATCTGTGTTGTAACTTGTCTGTTACTGGAAGCTTTTCGGCCACAATAAGAAAGGGTTAACAAAGTAGTTAGATCTCCTTACTCTCATTCAAAGAACAAGCCAGAGGGGAGCAGACAAGGTCTCAATCCATGCACACAACAACTGCAACAGCAAACAGATGTGAACTCCAGGGCTACCAAGAGTGAGTGACCTCTTTTTTTAGATGATCAAGTCTCCCAGAGTTAAAATAAATCCCTCCAGTCATTTAACTGGTTTATGATGTCTCTGGGAAAACACTTGTTGTCCCTTGTAAAAGAGGCAAATCCTGGAACAGAAAATACACAAATAGAAAGGCGAAGAGTTAAGATGTCACAGCCGTTCCACTTCTTCACAAGTACTGTGAATCCTATCAGATCGATTTTCCTCATTGTTACGTTGCTAGCATAGGTTCTTAAAACATCACTCTCCGGTGGGTAACATTCTGGTGTGACTTCACCCTGGAACCTAAATCTGGTGTTTAAAAATTTAACTGATCCATCATTTGAACCATTATGCTATATGTCTCTCTAACTTCCTATATCTTTGCTATTGATACTTAATTAGCCCCATCTCCATAGTACCAGATGCCTTTCTGTCAATCTGTTCCATCTTGTATTTAGCTGTGACTCTCTAGTTACCTTTTCCAGACCTGAAGAAGAGCTCTGAAACTTGAAAGCTTGTCTCTTCCACCCATGGAATTTGACCCAATAAAAGGTATTGCCTCATTTATCTTGTCTATCTTTTCTCTGTTAATGTTACTTTTCATTTCACAGGGTAAGGAAGGGGGGAGACAGCACTGAAATACTCCAAAGTTCCATTGCATATAGAAAAGCAAAGGGCATTTTAATAAGTCTTAAGTTTGGATGCTGGGAATGAGGTTCTTTGGGTGTGTGTGGGGGGTTGGGGGGAAGTAGGGCACTACATAAGAAAAAAAAAGTACTCAGGTAATTTACTGCAACTCTGAACTGAGGCACTGTAAGGCATTATTCCTCACTGCATGTGTAATAAAGCATTTCTGGTAATATACGGTACCGTTTTGTTTCCAGTGCAAAGGCATCAACAAAATGTTGGATGTACAAGGTATATGATGGGCCTGATGCTTTGATGACCCAACTGTCACCATGTCCCTCGCTCTTAAAATTTTTCATCTGCTCCTATGGAATCACCTGTGTATCATATTGAAAATATATTAAAGTATATTGTGCAGGTATCTTCAAAATCGTGCAGACTTGTGGAACCATTTTTTTTAAATTGCTAAATAGGTTTCCTATATTTCTATCTTTCTATATAAAGAAAAAAACTTTGATATACTTCAACAGTTTTGTAGGCAATTTATGTCATATAGTCTACTATTAATATTAGATCATACCTGTGGGAACACCTAACACTATTGGTGCGGTACAGATATGAGTGACTCTGAATACCACAGCTCCTTCTGACTTCTTATAATCAGACATCTGTGCTTAAGAACTCTGAGCAGACTCAAGGTAAATGTTCTTAGTTTCCAACAGTCAGTGTATGATGTTCTTCCTTTTTGAGGTTGAGCTGGGAAGAGATTTCCATGAAGTTTCAGTTACAAAACATAAACAGTAGGGATATTGAGTGCCTTTGACAACTGCTTTACACAGTTCGCAAAAACTTTGTTTTTTCTTATGGCAGTACAGTCTTTCTTTCTTTTTTTTAACGACATCCAAGAACACAGGCATACACTGACTTGAGACTTGTATCTGAGTCTTCCATGCTATAATCAGACGTGACTGCCACATAGGTACACTGAGTAAATGAGAATGTAACTTGAAGAGCTCCGACAATGGCTCTTAGATTAGAACACACATCCTCATAAGCAGCTGTCATGTATTTAGTACAGAGTCGGCTATAATGTCTCATTACAGTAAGATGCTGAGGAGCACATGAGCTTCAACTGCATGTAAGTCAATAGGAGTTTGGCATGTTTTAGGACTAAAATACTTTACTCAGTCATTTTCTTCCATATTGATCTAAACCATTACTCAGGTAACCTGAATCCCAAGGATCTCTTAAACATTTATTAATAATTCCTGAATATAGAATACTTTAGTGAGGTGGAGGCCAGAGAAAGATGTCTCAGCTGTTTTATTCAAAAAGAGATTAACACTGGGGATGAAAATCTGAGAAAATAATCTAGGCCGGAAGTTTTGTAGTGCCCTTTTAGTAGTAGGAACAGCCTCCCATAGGTGGAAGGCCCATTGTTTTGAGACACTTCAAATATACACCAGAACAAAGCACTAGAAAATAACATTGCAGTCCCATTTGGAACAGGCCCAGCTGATCTAAAAAGATTGTTTACCTCTATCCATGATTCTGTACTCTACTGCTATACCCTACTTTTATCTGTTTCATTCCTGAAGAAGTAAAAATGTTCCCATTATTTTAAGTGACATATTTCAGATAAAACTGATTTTTAGTGTATTTGCAGTCCCTGGATTGTCATATGGAGTTTTTGTCCTTTAATTTTTCATAATCACTTTTCATTTTCTTAGCAAGTGTTGGATACTGGTTAAGTGACAGTATCATTGCTGGCTTTCCAGGCACGCGTGGATGGCTGTGAATCCCGGTGCCTCACTGGATTATATAATTTGCAGAGCTCTAATGTGCTCCAGCCTCAGCAAGAGTCTTTTAATGCTACAACAGGATTTTTCAGACCCTGGGCCAAATATTCAGTGTCCATAAATATCCCATTCTACTCCTGAGGTATTTTGCTGTTCCTGGAAGAGAGCCTTTCTTACCAAGTTTAAGCGGTGTATTCAGTGTATTTATCCACCATCTTTTCATACACAAACAACAGTGTAAGGATTTGGTACTTCACACTGTGATGCAGTGAGTCCAGCCTTCAGCGACTTGGGAATGAGTCACATGGTAAACTAGTACTGATTGGGTGACATCTGCTCTCTCTCTCTAAACCTTTATGGGTAGTTTGGCAGGCCTCCATTTGGACGACGGATAGCTTGGAGCAGGGCTTGGCAGGGTGAAGGATTGTGCAATGTACTCTGACACATTTGACCTCTACTCCACATATCTGTGGTGATCTGAACATGAGGCCTAGCAGCCTGCCTTATATCACTCCCTGCTTCTCAGGACATAGCCTTTTTTTTCAAATCAAATGCATATAGAGAAATATAGCAACCAGGTCAGCTGTACCCATTATTTGTATTAATGCATTGCTAGAAACTGTATTAAAAGGCAATATTAAGCCACATACTTGAAAAATGTGGTAATGTTTTTATTTCCATCCAATATAAATGGTCAATTTGCTAGGTAGTTGCCATGTATAGGCACCATTTCATGGCATGTTACCGCTAATAGCATTCATAAAGAAGACAGGATTTTCACTCTGAGTGATACAAAGTATGTGAATAACCAGGATGACTGGGATCCATTCTCTTGTCTAATCGCTATTTGAGCTCTTGACTTTGCAAATTTTGTTTTCTGGCCTTTCCACTTTGTTTTCCTCATAAGAGGAATTTCCTCTTTCCCATGACTGCTCTCCTCCCCAGCTGACAATTTTGTGGCAGACGGTACAAATTATCTGATATATATTTTAAAGATATAGCTTGGATCATTCCACAAAAAAGTTTTGCTTTCAGAATGCTCCTGTGATTGCTGCTTCTAGGGACATTAGGGGGAAAGGGAAAGGATGGCAGACAAAAATTCCTGTTTCACATGGTGGTTGTGAGGGTAAACTCATTACTGTTTGGGAGGCAGTCTGATGCCATGGTGATGGAGACCATGTTGTAAGAAGGGAAAAAGCCAATGTCCTTTTGAGCTGCATAAACAGGCATCAACACAGAGTATGGAGATGCTGGATTCTTGCTGTATGACTGATGAGACTGTAATTGGAATATCACACTTAGATCTGGGCAAAGTCAAACTTGAAGGAAAACAAGGAAGAACAACAAAACTAGTTAATGGTCTGGAAGGGTTTAATTTATGATGAAAAACTAAAATGTTTATAGCCTGGCTTTAGTGATGACTGTGTGGACTGGCGTGAAAGTTTGGAAAGATATAACTGATCATAAATATTTCCAAAGGGTAAATAAATACACAAGGAAATATTTATCATAGTTTAGGATGGTATAACTGAGAATAATGAATGAATGAAGCAATATATTTATTAAACAGCAGGTAAAATCTTTAAACAGCTATTAACCTGTGAAATAGTCTTACACAGGAATTCATGGAAGTGCCATTGCTTGGGATACTTAAAATTAGACTGGGCATATTATTAGAAGATCTGTCAGAGGGAACAATACTGCATTAGCAGGAGGATAAACTAGGTGGTTTAATGCATATTGGTTGGCTTGGCAGAATATAATTTTCTTTTTATAATTTTGATGGATAATATCAATGTTTCTCTTTATCAGTAAATGTTCACAGTTGCACAAAGTTATGGCTTTTAAGAATTTTGTTCCAATTTTTACTGATTTAAAATTTCTAAGTTGTGGAGATGTGTCCAACAACAGGGTTCAATGACAATAGATGTTGAGATTCAAAAAGTTAAAGCTTTATAACCATTAAACACTAATTGGCAATATCCTTAAATCATACGCATAAGTTATAAAGCAGCATTTTTGTTACTTTACCGAGCTGTAAATTTTGATGATCATCGATGGAAATATTTTTTCGTTGGTTTGTCTGTGTGTATGGTGAAATCAACATTTAACAACATTTACTGATTTAAAAAAAATATATTCCTTCCAACCCTCCATATTATCCAACTTTACATTTGATGAAGGGTGCTCCTACCATAAAGGTGAGGTGTCGAAGTGGGACTCCACTAGAGTTTCTATTAGTTTGGACAAACTTTGGGGCTCTTCACTAAAGAGCATATCTGTACCCTTTCATAGTCTCTGTCACTAGCTTATGATGGACCATGCTCCTATGATACTAGATAGAAGAGTTGCAGCTGAGATGGTGAAATAATAGCTTTGTGTTACAGCTGTAAATCTGATTTGGTTAAAGGAACAGAAAAGCCTGCAGAGCCAGTGCAAGCGGGGAAAAATAAATCTGCCTCTAGCTGATTTTCTCTCTCAAATTTCTTTTTTTTTTTTTTATGTGGATAATTGACTGGCCTTTTTTTTTTTTTTTTTTTTAAAATTCAGGATAGTAAAGTGCCATAAAGCAATTGGCTGAAATAAAAGACCCAACACAAAAAAGAGAAAGTGTGAAGCAGTTCCGATTTTCTCATCAGACTTTTCATGGTTATGCTAAGGTAACGTGTTATGAATACTGTAATGAAGCAAAATCTAATGTATGCATAATGTGCTGGAATTTAAGTCTCATTGACTTGGGCTTCTAAGTCTTTTAGGTGTATTTTGTAAACCTCCCCACACTTTCTAAAGGGCTTATTATTATTTTACTTAAATATAACACCTTTCTGCTGGAGGCTCCTGAGGCACTTTATAAATGATATATATACAACACCACTGATCTGCAGCCACCTCTGCAGCGGAGGGTAGCAACCACCTGGCAGGCAGAATACTGCACAGCTTTGGAGGTGGGGAGGGAGGAGGAGAGGAAATTTAGGCCAAAGACATGAGGGCAACCTTATGTGAAATGTCAGGGAGTTTTTAATGTCAACACAGAGCAGACAAAACCGTGACTTTTAAGTTTTTGCAGTATGTGACTTTTGCCTCAGTGCTGCAACAGAATATTATTGTTGCTCAATGTGCTTTGCCAGTAGAGATAGTGGCAGAGTACTATTCCCAAACCATTACATTTACAAAGAAGGAAATTCAGTCTAAGAATATATTCCTCTGTAAACAGTGTGTTACTGCTAACAGTGTTCTCTTTTTTAAAAAACATATTAAACAAAATTCTCAGGAGGTTTACAGCTCCAATCCTAACATTTGTACACCAACATAGAAATGTGCGCATGTGTGAAAGAAATACAAGTGTACATGTCTTCAGCCGACATTTTTATGGTATGAGGGTTCTTCCCTATGTGTTTGGAAGTGTCACAGCAGATCTTTTTATCCTTGGGAGATAGGCTTTGCATTAGATTTCATGAGAACAAGTACAGCACAGCTCATTGATGACTGTAACTTACAGGAACAGACTCAGTGGGCAGAGGAAAAAGAGATATTAATATTTGATGCACCTTCATCTCTTCAAATTATGTCATGCAACTTGATGACTGACCTCAGGGAAGGGGGTGGAGCAGGGATTTGCAGTTGGTTATTGCTTGAGATCCAAGGATATGGGGAGAGGGAAAGAAAGAAAGGAAAACATGCATAAAACAGACACTGAGGTACCTCTCACTGGTATCAGCTTTTCAACAGTCATGCTGAACAAGATGGATTTAGTTTTATATATATATAAATCTTTTTCAGTTTCCCATGGTAAATGATAAAGTAAGTGGGCAGTAAGCTTTTTAAAGAGAATTCTGTAGTCCTTGGGTATTTTAACAGTGTTTTAATTAGGAGCTGCAGTCTTTAGCTCCTCCTGCTGAACTCCACTCATTGGATAAAGTAGCTGTTGCTGTTACATATGTGAAATGATGTGCTGTTAAAGAGTTCAGTGGTGCCATCTGCTTATCTAATAAGTTCTAAATTTAGCCTCTGAAATTCAGGTCCATGAAGACAGCTATCCCTTTCTCTTCAACAGCCTTTTAACTATAAAAACAACATGGCTTCATTGTTTAGTGAGGCTAATGTGGTTATACCTATATGAGCTATTATCCCTGGTTAACTGATTCATACTGTATTTTTGTGTCAGTGCTGACTGATTGCTTTCATCAGGTTAAACATTAATCTTTAATCACGTCCTGTGGCCAGGGTTTAAGCAATAATGTATCTGTGCACGGTCCATATGATTTTTAATCTTTCTTTTTATTGTAGCACAAGTTGAGTACAGAGATCTGTGTGCTGTTCATAAATATTAAAAATAATTACATGGGAACAACCCCTTCATATGGCTATCTACTTTTTAAATATATGTTGAACACTATAATTAATAATACTGGGCGAGATTGTCATTTTATAGTACCTCATTAATGGGCCAGGTAACATCAGGAACAAACCTTTTCCAGGTAACATCAGGAACAAAATTTGGAGCTACATAAATAACAGCCTTTTCCTTAGGGGATATCAAGAAGAGAAATTGAAGCTCTGCATTTAAAAGGAGGCTAGAAAAGCCTCCTTAAAATCAGAGTTAGACCCTGCGGTGATATAAAATAAGTCTAATTGTGAGTCCCGGATTAGAAGCTGTTTGTTGGTTGGACCTCTTCCATAATTTTGGAAATTTTAGAGACCCAGGCACTTCTGGGCACAAGCCAGATACTAAGATTACATTTGGTCCCTGCAATTCTTCAGGATCAAAGGAAGGGGTGAGTGGAGAAGGTACAGAACAGAAAAAATGATGGCCATTGGACTGGAAAAGCCTCAGTTGCCTTTGCTTTGGGATCCAGGTATGTTTACTATATGTGGCTTTTATGCTGTGGTTGTCCTTGGAAGCAAACAAACAGTAGACTCCATTTGAGTTAGTACACTGAATACCTGAAGATATAGGGGCTACTTGCCAGATCAATTTTCCGATCTTTGGAAGTGATCCGCTGAAAGGTTTTTGCTGAATTTCGTACGCATTTCCTATATCATATGCTGGGTGCCATCAGAATAGTGGGTATTAGCAGTTAGCAGATTTATTTTTCTTTGATTTTGCTTCTCTCTTAGATTGTACAGCTGCTTTCCACACAGTAGAGGTCTTCACTGAGGTTCTGGATGTACAGGAAGAATTTAGTTCCACAACTGGTGCTTTAGACTCATAGCTTTGCTCTCTGGTAAAGGATTCAATGTGAATAGACCTGCCTTTTGATGTAATCTCAGAGGGAAGTTCTAAGTAATAGTATTTTCTGCCCAGTGGGCGTTCTCATTGCTCCTTCTGCTCAATGTGTATATGGAGGGTTAGTGAAGGGGCACGTGTTGAAGTGTTTCCAATATGCTGATGACACACAGTTCTATCCTTTTGTCTAATCCATAGAATGCAATTGAGCGTCTGGCACAGTGCCTAGTAGCAACCGGGGAACAGATGGTTTTGACCTCTAAAACCCTGTATGGTGTGGAACCTCCCTAAAAGACACTTTCTTTCACCATGTGAGGTGGCGGTTCAATACAAGACAGGACACGGCTTTAGGCAAGCAAGCAGGCTGGTCTGCTGACGGGATTGCCCCTGTCAGCTTTTCCACCTCTCTTTTATTTCTCTCCCCCCTGCGCATTACATACCCCAACAGACCGCAAAAGGCATCAACAAAGGAAATAATATGACTTTGATTAATATTCCTATTTACTAGCCTCTATCTACTACAATCTTTGCTCTCAGGCCTTGAGCTTAGGCCGAGGAAGCTTCCCATGGTTGATGTCCTTATTTTGACTTCCCAGATGGTCCATGTTTCCATGGTCCATGTCCTTGGATAGAACAGAGCAATGTGTGCATTGTTCCTATGAAACAGTCAGGGTGTGCCCTGACTGTTTTCAGGTGCATGAACGCTACATGAACCCTTCATCCCCCCTTTTGTTATTATTTGTGCTCGGCCATCTCATGGTAGCCATCAATTTGCTTTTGCAAGTGATTTAACTCCCGGACAGACAAGGACATAACTCGGGGAGCCTGCCAGGGCGGATCTCTGCAAAGCCTTAGCAAGGAGGGAATACATTGTATACAGCAGCAGCAAAATATAAGCCCAACAATTCCAAACACAGCATAACCAAAAAGTTGTCACAGTCATCCTAGAGAGGGCAGCCATCCTGTAACCTCAGATCTTGGCATATGTGTGCCGTAAGATTGGCCAATTCGGCCAGTCTAGTTTCTATGGAGCGACTATTATCAGTTAAATTAAAGCAACACATATGCTGAAATGTGGAGCAGCCTAGATGGTGTTTCAGGAGCAGAAAATCAATGGCTGCTCTGTTATCCAAAATTGCATCCCTTAATTCGTGTTGCTCTGTGTTAAGTAGGGCAATTGCCTGGGATGTTGTATTAATTGCCTTTGCCGCAAAGCATGCCAGGTTATTTAAAGTTCTGGCTGTATAAGTGGCAAGCCCGGGAACTCCAACAATAGAGGCCGCTAAGGCGGTATACTCAGCGCGGCTAAGGAGATCAACATCTGCAACACAGTTGTCTGAAAGGGGTACACCTCTTTTACTGCGCTTTTGGCCGGCAAAAGGCAGAATGAGTGTCATTCTGCTGAGGCAGCAAAGGGTGCCATCGCTTAAATTTGCGGGAATATAACTAAAGGTGTGTGAGCCGCAGGTAAAAAACCACCCTGATGGTAGGATGATATGGCCATAATTGTACGAAACATTCACGGCGTGGGAACAATTTAAAAAGGGTTGAGAAACTTGCCGACAGCCCAAGGGCACCTTTGTACTAGTGCAGTTAACCACACGTGCACAGGTGACATTGTTGGCCCTGGCCAGGTACGGTGTGTGGAGGGATATGGCCGTGTGAGACACAGTATAGTTGGCCGGGCCCCAATTAGCCATACCAGAGTATTGGGAAGAGAGATTCGCGTAAGCAGCGAGCATCGTCTCATTCCCTATTTCCTCAGGGTGATGACATACTGGGATAAGGCATGTACCTAACAATTCTCCGGCTGCTACAGAATTAGATAAACAAAAGTGGGTAACATTTGCTATTGAAGCCAATCTTTCCCATAGGTTATGTGTCATTCGGGCTCGTAACGGAGAAAGCGCTCCCGAGCCAACCCCTACAGGAAATAGCAGGCACAAAAGGCATACAATCAATACAGAATTAGCGGTAATTTGGGCAAGAATTGCCACAAACAAAGTCTCAGGAGTCTCTGGCTGTTGGTTTGCTGCCAGCTGTCGTTGAGCCGCGGCGACCAATGCTTTTACTGCTCCCCATGTCACGGGCTGGCTTGGGACACTACGCCTCTTCCATTTCCGTCCCTTCGTTGTCGACCCGGGAGGCACCGCGCTCTCCTCCAGGGTCAGCTGAAACTCCGGTATGGGGTTTGATAGTCCCTGGTGCCACGCCATGCTGCTTCAGTGCCGGTCGCACACACCGGGCCGGAACCCACAACGGTCCTGCAGGGGGAGAGACAGCAGCATATCCCCGACCCCAAGTGATTAGAGGTACTGGGCCCAGCCATTGCGGATCAGGCAGCTGACGGTAATAGACACGTGGTCTTTCCAGCACCTCGGATTTATGAAAATGCCGATTCACTGGGGTCTGCTGATCTGCATTCAGTGTTAAATTATTTAGAGTAAACAAAAGGATATACAATTGTTGCTGAATGTCTCTTAAGGTTCGGAGACGCAGCTCCCTTTGTTTTAATTGTTTGTCAAGCAAGGTTTTTAGCGTGCAATTTGCACGTTCAACAATGGCTTGGCCCGTGGAGTTATAAGGGATCCCGTGTGTGAGACGGACGTCCCATTGGACACAAAAGGCGGAAAGGGCTGTGGAGCAGTAGGCTGGGGCATTATCTGTTTTTATTTGGCTCGGGCGACCCATAACAGCAAAACAGGCTAGCAAATGGTGAATAACTTTAGGAGTGGCTTCCCCACGCTGTGGGGTTGCCCAAAGGAATCCTGAATAGGTATCAATGTAAAAACGAATAGGGGCGGAATTGTGGCACGTGAGTGACATCCATTTGCCACAGCTAATTCGCTGCGGTGCCTCTGGGGTTAACGGCATAAGAAAAGGTAGGGGCAGCAGCGGCACAGTTGGGGCAGGAACGAACAATAGAACGTGCGTGATCAGCAGGAATGTGAAATGGGCGGGCTAAAACAGAGGCAGACTGAGGAAAAGAGGAATGGCTTTCAATGGGGTCAGAAAAAAGGGAATTTACCTCACCACGTAACGCGCGGTCGGCACGCGCATTGCCCTCAGTAAGTAGCCCAGGCAGAGGGGTATGACTGCGAATATGAGCAACAAAGTAAGGGAAATTACGAGTGGTGATGAGATACTGTAAAGACAAAAACAGGCGAAGGAGGTCTGCATCGACCTGAGGGGTAATGAGGGCAAGGGGTAAATGATCAATTACTTGATAAACATAATGGGTGTCCACAATCAAATTAAAGGGACAATCAACAAAAAGTTGAAAGGCCAAAACAACAGCAGCCAATTCTGAGCGCTGTGCAGAACGCTGAGGCAGCGTAAAACGAGAATGCCAACGAGGGGGGTCACCTAATTGGTAGGTGACAACACCTCGACGTGGAGAGCCATCAGTAAAAAGAGTGACGGCTGAAACAATGGGTTGAGAGCGGCTAAGACGATGGACAACTAGGGGTACCTGTTGGGTAATTACCAATCGGGGATCTTTTTGGGATTATAAGAGATCTCTCCCACATAATCACAAAGAGCAACCTGCCAGGCCAAGGAGGTATGGCACAAGGAATCAAATTCACTACGGGACAAGGGGAACACAATGGCAACTACATCGGTACCCGTGAGTTGCACTGCACGGTGGCGGGCTTTACGAACAAGATGGACAAGGCATCTAAATAAGGATAAATGTTTCGAGGAGGAGTGGATGACAAATATATCCACTCTATGATAGAGACGGCTGTGTCCGTACGAGGAACAAACAGAGCCGCAGTAGGCGTATGAGGGGTGTCAAGGAGAACCAACTGTAGAGGACGGATCTCAGTGAGTCTATCCACAAACTGCTGACTCAACACTGCATTGATCTGCTGAATGCAGGCAAGGTACTCTTCAGTGACGGCAATAACTGCGCCCGGTGCCCGAGCTCCACGTAGGAGCTCGAACAACGGCCGCAGCATTGATGTGGGGAGACGGAAGTAGGGTCGAATCCAATTTAAATGACCCAAAACCTGTTGTAATTTAACAAAGATTAGGGGTTGAGGTAGAACCAGTTCGGGGCGAACAGGGGCCGCATAGGTTTGTAAAACCTTATGCCCGAGGTAGTGGTAGGGATAAGAGCGTTGGATTTTTTCTGGTGCCACTAATAGGCCATTTTGGCCGAGAATCTGGGACAGAGATTCAAGCTGTTCTGCCGTAACCTGGGGACCACTAAGCAAAATGTCATCCATATAATGGTAGACCTTTAGTGTGGGATATCGGGCACGAAAAGGGGCAAGGGCCCAATCCACAAAAAGCTGACACAAGGTCGGACTATTTTGCATTCCCTGGGGCAAGACTTTCCACTGATACCTATGAGAGGGTTGCTGATTATTATATTGTGGCACCGTAAACGTGAATTTTTTGCGGTCTTGTGGGCAAAGGGGAATGGTGAAAAAACAATCCTTTAAATCTAACACACAAAGCTGATCGGTTTGAGGAATTAAATTTGGGTTTGGTAAGCCAAATTGTAAGGGGCCCATGGGTTGTATGCGTTTATTTATTTCTCTTAAATCATGTAACAGCCGCCATGCACCCGATTTTTTCTTAATAACGAATACGGGGTGTTCCAGGGACTAGTGGAGCGTTCCAAGCCCTGTGCATGCAAATGTTGCTGCACAAGCGACTGAAGTGCTTTTAGCTTCTCTAGAGGGAGGGGCCACTGGTCAATCCATACGGGCTCTAAGGATTGCCACACCAAGGGTAATGCTGAGGGCAAGGTGGGTGCGGGAGGGTTTTGGGCCATTAGATATTAATATTGAGGGTGGTGTCCAGCTTTGTAAGCAGGTCACGGCCCCAAATATTGAGGTGGACAGGGAGTACAAAAGGGCGGATTGTAGCAAGGGCACGGCCTCCTGGTTTAGAGACTGTGACCCAAGACAAACTTTGGCTCCTGGGTTTACTACTCCCAATCCCCCACAACTCTTTAGAAGGAACTGTTGGCCAACTGACCGGCCACTCCGGATCATGAATCACCGTAACGTCAGCTCCAGTGTCCACCAGCCCTGTAAAAGGAACATTGTTTAAGAGAAGTGTTAACTGAGGTTTCGAGGGGCGGACCGACATTGTTAGAGCAACAAGTGGAGAGGACGTGCTGTGAGATGGCAACTGAGCCAGCATCGATCCAAAGCCGCCTACGGCCCGGGCTCGATCCTCCGCAGCTGCACCTGATAGGGGACTAAAATCAATTGCGCAATTGACCGTCCACGCGGGAGCGACTGTGGAAGATGGGTCTATACCTGAACCTTAATAACGCCAGTGTAGTCGGCGTCAATGACCCCTGGAATAACAAAAAAACCCTGTTTCCCAGCGTGTGAGCGAGGGAGAACCAGGCCCACAAATCCAGCAGGGAGAGGTCCCGTCACCTGGGTAGGTATGGCGCAAACCTCCCCCGGCAGCCGAAATTCAGCATCCTCCTGCATAATCAAATCAAGCCCTGCACTTCCGGCAGTCGCCGCCTTCATGGAGTCTATGGGTTTTGAAGCAGAGGAACCGTTGTCTGAGTGGGAAACACCCCCATTTGGCCCTGGGTTCGGGGGGGACCCGTTGTGCGGTTTCCCGACCCACTACGACACTGATTAGCCCAGTGATAGCCCTTCCTACACTTGGGGCACTTCTTTCAGGGGCGAGCGGGCGCCGCCGAGGAGCGGCACTCCCGCTGAAAGTGACCCTCCTTACCACAGCGGTAACAACGCTTTCCCTCCTTCCCGCTTTTCCGCAGGGCGGCAGCCAGAACTCCAGCCTTATGGGCTTGGGTGCCGATGTTTTGGCACGCCCGCAGCATGTCTGACAGCTCTAGAAATGGCGGCAATCCTCGTTCGCATTCTCAACTGCCATTTTTAAGAGGATCTCCTGAGCTGCTGCAGGGCTATCCATCTGCCGGAGGATAGCCTCCTGCAATCTGTTGGTAAAATCCATAAAGGACTCTGATACACCCTGACGGATACTGGCAAAGCTTTTGGTAGGCTTGCCTGAATCCGGGACCTTCCGGAAAGCATGCTGGGCGCAGGTGGAAATAATGGGGAAGACGGCCTGAGGGAGTTGAGACTGCAGCTGGACAGGAGCAAATTGGCCCTCCCCTGCCAAGTGCTCATAAATGATACCTTGCTCTCTATATACCTGGGCTTGGCGTTCTGCCATCTGCCGAAATTCACTAAGCCAAATAACATACTGACTAGGTGTCAGCATCATGCGCAACAGCGCCTTCCAGTCCTCAGGGACCAGGGAATACCCAGAACCTAGCCCTTCAATGAGACCACGCACATACGTGCTAGTCAGACCGAACTTGCGAATCGCTTTCTTTACTTCTCTGATCACCGAGTAAGGCAAACTGACCCAGTTTGCAACCTGATTGCCCTGGCCATCATCCTGCCAGGTCACCGGACAGACTGAGACCAGCTCAGCCAGCTCCTCCGCTGTAAGATCTGAGCGAGTCTTCGCTGCATGGACCATTTGTTGCACCAGCGAAAGCCCCTGAGCAGACGCGGATGACCCTCTGGGGGGCCCCGGAGCATGGGGCCCCACGGGAGGAGGGTGATCGCACACCGGCTCCGGTGGGGAAGGCCAGGGAGGCAGTGGTAATAGAGGCCCTGAGGGCGAAGCAGGGGGAGGGATGGTTGCAGGAGCGGACGGGGGTGGCGAGATCGGCAGCCCCTCTGTTGGCGTGGGGGGGGGCCTGTCCGAAGCGACACGCTGTATCGCGTCGCGGCAGAGGTGCCAGGTGTGTAAAGCCTGCACGGGTGCCCGAGGCTCCTTGTGCAATGTCTGGCCCAACCGCTTGCAGTCCTCTAGCTTAAGGGTTCCGGCTTCAGGGTACCACGGGCATTGGGCACTCACCTCCTGTAGCAGGAGAGCGAGCTCTCGAGTGGGGCAATCATGCTGAGCCTTACGCAGCAAATACTGTAGCTCACTGCGGTGTTGCACTTGCAAAGCAGAGAGGGAGCTTCCCATACTTACCACAATGAAAAATACTCACCGGGATCCACGAAGCGGATGAGTGACGCGTCTGAATCCCTTGCCGGGCGAGGTGAGTGCTGAGGGCCCCACGTTGGGCGCCAGTTGTGGCGGTTCAATACAAGACAGGACACGGCTTTAGGCAAGCAAGCAGGCTGGTCTGCTGACGGGATCGTCCCTGTCCGCTTTTCCACCTCTCTTTTATTTCTCTCCCCCCTGCACATCACATACCCCAGCCGACCGCAAAAGGCATCAACAAAGGAAATATGACTTGATTAATATTCCTATTTACTAGCCTCTATCGGCTACAATCTTTGCTCTCAGGCCTTGAGCTTCGGCCGAGGAAGCTTCCCACGGTTGATGTCCTTATTTTGACTTCCCAGATGGTCCATGTTTCCATGGTCCATGTCCTTGGACGGAACAGAGCAACGTGTGCATCGCTCCTACGCAACAGTCAGGGTGGGCCCTGCCTGCTTCCGGGTGCATGAACCCTTCCGTGCGCTATGGTCAAAACTGACCTCATTGGAGGCACTAGAGCTTGGAAGTCCCTTGGCTCAAGAGACGGAACATCTAGCAGGTTTTTCTCCATGAGGACCCCTGAACACCTAGAACAATGGAACCCTGATCTTTAACAGGGGTTCCTTGGTGCCACTGTCCTAGGCAAAAAAGTGATGATAGTCTGTCTATTTGGGCGGGTGCTGAGGGAAGGCCTAGATTTTAAAGGCTCAGGCTGAAGTGTGGATTTTTCTGAGGGACGATGAAGGTTTTGTTCAGAGATGCCTTTGATTTGTTACTGCAGTTTTTGTCTTGTACTGTACTTTTAATTATCTGTCTGGGCTATGTGGCCATTTTTATGTTTACATGTTGAAAATGAAAGAAATAAAAATAAACTTTGTCTTAAATATAAAGGCACTTAATCACACTTCTCTCTGAAAACTTGTTACCTACTGTAGTTATAATTAATACCTGAGATTACTGAAACTAATATTTTATACTAATTCGCTCTGTTTCATTCAGTTTGCTTACCTTATGGATTTGAGAGTGCTCTTTGTTTAGTTTCACTGTTTCCCTTGTATAGTCAGTGAGTACCTCAGTTTCCCCTGTTTGTGGGGAGTTCTTTCACACGGCAACAAGTGAGGAAAATATTACTACTCTTTTTGATGCAAGCAGTTAGCAAATATTCAGGATCTTGTGGGTTGCTTCTGTTAGGAGGAGATATTGGTGATGGAGTCTGGTATATCTTTGATACAATCCTATTTATTTATAGCAAATGTATATAAATTTCATTTCCCAAAACACAGCAGGACTCAAACAGCAGAAGAAAATGTCTTAGATCACAATTCAGAGCGAGCATTTTCTCCAGACCATGCTGCAAGGGCTTTTTTGGCAGTGTCTGAGGTTTCCTTGATGTGTTTTCTGTGGTATGTCTCCTACTTCTCTTTCACACACAGCTGCAATCAAATCATTCCCCCACTTCTGCATTTGTTATCAAATCCCAGGAACCCCTTCAACTGAATGGCCCAGCCACTGTCCAGGTTTTAATGTGATCTAGTCCTCGAGTGCTGGTTTTTCATTGTTTCAGCTATCATGAAAAAAAGGGACATTTAATTGTTCCCTTGCTTAGCCTTAATGCAAAGTTTCTGTCACACACAACAGCTTCAACTAGTTAGTGTGATTGTCCATCCCCAGCAGGACAATACTTTTAACCATATTTTTAAAAGTAGAAAAATGTGATGGTGAAACAATTAATATTGGCAAGGAGACTCAGGCAGAGTAGTTGAAACTACTTGAAACACCTTTTGAGGAGACTGACTAGAAGTCAAGTTGATCATGCCCCTTTCAGTAATTCAGAAATCACATTTTCTAAAAGTCAGAGTCCCCAATACAAGCTATATCCTGCACTTGGACCTGCCCAGGTTCAGGAAGCTGCACTAAATCCCTATCTTCTGGGATATTAGTCAAACATACTAATTCTGCCAGATAGACAATATTTCAATCCTCTAGTTGGTCCAACTTTGTTTAGGAACAAAATTTTATTTGTACAGTTCATTGTTGCATTTCAGTCTCTTCATTCCAAACATTTTACTTGGCCACACCTGTTACACAAGTACCCATTTAATCTAAAGTTTTGTTGACTTTTCCTCTTCTATGAGCCTCATGAGTTTCTGTATAAAGTGTTTGTTTTACTGAGGAGAGTCTCTGCAAGGTACGTCAAGGGGTGTTGGGAATGAGTGAAAGGATGTGATATATGCTCTTTTGGGCTCTCTGCAGCACATAGCTGAAGAGTTGCTGCTTCGTGATTGGTTTTTGGCTTTGGGCCTGGGTATTCTTTTAAAAGAATGGTCATCTATGCCCTCCTCAGCCCAGTTAGCTTAAGACTGCTTGCTATCCATGTTACAAGTGGGCTCAATGTTCAAGTGCTTTAGCACAGAGGGCCACCAGTCACCACATCAGCTCTTCCACTGTAGCTCTGCCCTCCCCTTCCTTCAATACGAAATATTTTATCACTTTCTTTCAGATTTTAGCTTCACTGCTGTCTGAATTGTTTGTGATAATAATTAATAATCTCATAAATAAAATTCAGCCAGTCTATAGTGGAGTCAGCATTGTACTCTGCTCCTATCTGTCTGTACTGCTGGAACTTCCGAGACACGTTTCACGATGTCCATTGGCATCAGTTCACACATCAACAAGAAGCTTCCATGTGAGGAGAAACTGGAAGAGACACTTCCTGGTCAGAGAATTGCAGAGCTTTTTTGCAGAGTACTAGAGTAGCCAGAATTTTTGCTGAATACAAAAGTAATTTTTTCTTTTGATTTTTATCTTTGAATACTTGACTACATGGATAACTTAATACTCCTAGTTCTCTAATGCTATCAAGTTTTGAGCCTGGATTTTCTTCTAAATTGATCTAAACTGTTATGCAATTTTAAAGAAATAAAGCAAGCAGATGCTTTTAAGCCTGTTAAGTCTGAGGTTTCTCCAATGTACTTGTGTCATCTGAGCAACCTGTGTACACTCCAGTGTCACTTTCTCAGCTGTTCTGTCACAGGGAATCAAATAGCAGCTGTCTAATACCACAGTCTACTTGCAGCATGCTCTGAGTTTCTAGCAATAGAATTAATGTTCTGACCCTGTGCCACAATTTAAAACTGTCTGTGATTTCCCTGCACTGAATAAAAGCTAATGTACAGTGCAGCATTTTAATGAGTTGGGAGGTGTGCCTCTTACAAGCATATCACTAAAGAAGGATTATTTAAGATTAAACAGAATATAGGAACAATTTCCTATGAAGTGGAATACCGAGTGATAAAATGCCTATCAAAAGCCTACACAGGATATTTGGAGTCCTTTCTTAGTTAATAGGGTCGCTATACATTTTAATGTTTTTAGTAAGGAATCCATTGTCTGGTTCCATTCACAGGGCTTTGTTCTATATGTCATACTGTTCGTTTATATATATATAATGAAATAGTACTTCTTAATGTGTACACTGACTCGGAGAAAAAATTATATTAAACAAATGTATGCAGCTCATTAACTAATAAATGGGGAGAATAACAAGAAGTTGTACAAGTTGAATATTTAGATCTGCTATTTGCTTGTTTTAAAGCCTTATAATATTTGGATCTATCCATACAGCATTAGTTTTGAAATTGAGTCCATCTATTTTGATTTGTCTTTTTTCCATTTGCTTATCCAGAGTCAGATGATGTTCACAGAGGCAGCCCTTTACACTTCAGATAATGACAAAAAAGAACAGACAGCTTAATGCTATCAAACTAGGGGTGTGTCAAATCTCTCTCTCAAGAATGATAAACTCAATGGGGTTGTCTATTTTTAACCTCCTGTTCTTTCCTTTTGGCAGAGTAATCAGTGTTAGCTGAGCTCTTTTGCTGAATGAATCCAAGTAACCCTGTTTGTTGCCTTCTGAAATGACCAGTGCACACGAGTGTATTGAGGCTGTGGTACTGTATGAAGTCCAGTTCTGAAACACCATGTCCAACGAAAGCAGCTCCGGTGAGCCCCTTTCTACAACAACAGTCAGTTCAGTTGCTGTTCAGGCTGGAGAGTCCAGGATTGTTATCGCTATACTTAAGGTAAGACAACATTTGCTAACAGTTTTGCTCTTAGCTCTGTGGCTTTGGTCTGCATAGTATTTAGTAACAGTCTATTCCAAATTCTAGTCATATTAGCATCTATTCAGCATATAATGTTGACCAGGCAAGTACATTTATTTTATTGCTTAAGCTAATATGTAGAAAACATCCTAAGAAGTTCATGTTACTTACAGTATATCACTTTTTTTTTCTTTTTTTACATGAACCAAAACTATTCAGCTGAACTATGTAAGTTCTTAGGGGCCAATAATATGTCTGATTCTAAAACGTGGCAGTGTAAATTTAGGATGCTATAAAAATGTTTATCATCATAATATATGTGAACATCATCTCTCTGGGGAGTTTAGTCTTTTTTTTTATATAAATGTATTTATCACCTCTGTTCACTGTACAATTTTCATTCGTCACAAATGCACAAAGAACCATTTCAGTTAGCCACGTCTTGTTCAGAGTGTTAACTGAAAAAAATACCAGTTAAAATTGTAGTCATCCTTTAAAAACCAAAAGTTAATTGCCTTTGTCATATATTTTTAGTAGTAGCTCTTATGTATGTCCTCTTGTTTATAAAGACCTGAAGGACCATTACAGTGACTAGTTCCAGCTCACACAACCTGCATGCAGTTTGGGATACTAAATAAGGCTGGGATTTTCAAAGCTGCCTAAGGGAGTTAAACACCAGCCACCAGTTGGAATGCAATGGAAGTAGGGCATCTCACTCCCTTAGATACCTCTAACCTCTCAGGCTAGGATTTTTTTTAGAGTTTGATAACTGTAAAGCAAATTAAAGACAGTGACTATGTGTGAACTGACATCAGTGGGGGTCAGATTTTGCATTTAGAATAGCAGAGGGCTTTTTCCTCCCAGGAGAAAATTTCTCCCCCTCCTTAGCAGATCTAGAAAGACCCATCTGCGGCAGAAATGCTGCAAGGAAGGGCAGGACTTTGGAGAGGCCACGTACTGCTCCCCTGTGCACCATGGAACATCTGTTCATGAGTGGCTCTGCAGTTTAGTGGGGATTTGGAAGTGCTGGTGGGAACAAGCTAGTGGGTTTGCTACCATGCTAATCCACCTGGCATTTCTCCCAGCATAGAGATGGAGGCACAGGTACCTTGGAGTCTATTCCAACCCTGAGGCTGAAGTAGCTGTTATGCAGTGGCAGCCCAGCCTGTTGTGCAAGATTCCTGGCTCCTCCTTGTGGAGGCTCACTCCAACACACAGCCTGGCTCATGATCTATCTGCTGCAGACATGATTGTGGGTTAAGTGCTTAGTAACATTATATATTTATATCAGCTGCGTTAAACAAATCTTGAACAAATGAGTGTTGCTAGTATCTTCATATAGGGTTGGAAATCTCTCATTTCAGTAAGAAACATAATGAGCCATACTTGCAGGAGTAAGGATTTGCAGGATTGGGTCCATCACTTTCTAATGTTTATGTTCCTTTTGTCATTTTCTCCCCCAGCTATGTAAAGGCCTTTTGGTGTTCCTTTAAAAAACAAAACAAAACAAAAAAAACCCCAAAAACCACCTGTTAGAGAAAATGCTGTGATGGATTACCTGGTACTCGAAGAACTCTGGGTGCTGAGGACAGCTGGGTTATGTAACAATGACAGCCCTCATGTCTGCCATAATTTGTTTCTGCTGTGAGAAGGTTAGGAAATAAGTTCACCATGCCCCTTAGCTCTGAGAGATCTATGAAAACTGCAGCTAAAAATATGTTATCAATTCCCAGGACAGAGAAGGGGAAAATGTTATTTTTAGTCCCTGGTATGATTTTCTTTCCTTTTTAAATACCATCTTGACAACTGTTTGGGTAGAAATTGGATGAAGCAAGAATTTGGGGCCTGGGTATGTCGCCTCAAATGATACTTGATTTACCTTTTTTTTTTTTTTAATGGCATCCCTTTATTGAAGTTTGTATTCACTAGATTTTGTTTACTTTGGGGCCTGATTGTGCAATTGGATACATGTAAGTAGATCCCCATGCCCATTGGATACAGAGGTCTGCCTGCAAAGATCCATTTGGGCCTTAACTGGTATGTTTTGGGGAAGGGATATAAAGAGCCCTTGTGTTTTCAGGATGACACACACTGGGTGTTTGCCTGTGTTTGCATTTTAGTGTGGGAAATGGGTGCAACTTCAGCTGACTGAGTCAATTCCAAATGTATTAGAAATTGGAAGCAATCAAGATGAGACCAAAAAACTACTACAGGATCATGAACTCCTTCTGGCTAAACTTAAGGTAAGGTGTGTGATATGGACGCACGCAGATGTCCCTGGTCTCCTTATAGCTCTGATATAGACAATCAGCCTCTAGGTTCACAGGGCTTCTGTTGTGATCAGTTTGTCAGCAAAAGGCCAGAATGAAAAAACATGTCCAACCTTTGCTGATGTAAAGAATGAAAATAAGAGACACCCCTACCCAGCCCCATAGTTCTGCAATGGAAAACTAAGTTCAGTAGTAATTGTTTCTCTGGCAGAACCAGTAAAAATATCATATTTTCCAACTTTATGCATTATTGTCAAATAAAATAAAAACTAGCCGTACCTGCTAGAGACAGAGGAATTTCAAGATTTTCATTTGTATTGCTGGGCTGTGAGATGTTAGACTGGTTCATAACTATGGTAACAACTACAAAAACAATCAAGTGTTTTGTAAATGTGAAATTAACATTCCAGTCACTTTTTTGCTGTTGTGATCAATGTATATTAAGGTAGGAATAAGGTGATAACATTAAGCAAGTGATTGGCTTGAGGTAGAAAGATAATAGCTCAATCATAGAACTACAACCAGTGTTAGGAAATAAAGGTCATTCTTAGGAGCAGAATATTATTCAAGGATATTTCAGAGACAAGAAGGTAGTACAGTAATATACTGTCACATTAAATTATTCCTATTTTGCTGACATGAGATGAGCATTCACTTTCCTGATCTGAAGGGATGGATACATCTTGCATATAGGCTTAAGTAAATGAATTTCTCTAGATTCTTGTAGGTGCGCAAGACCATTGTGACATTGTACTTTGTCAGGTTCCATTCAAGTTTCTTGATGTCATTATGTATTTTTATTAAATTCAGATTTTGTTCATATTTTAAGACAGAGCACATATGAACTGGAAAAGATGTTTCCTCCTTTTAATATTTGTTTTCAGGTGCTGCACCGCTCATATTAAGGTATGTCTCAACCATATGTGAAGTAATAAATTAAGGTATATGCAGAGTTGTAATCTAATATGGTGTATGCAGTGGAATTTGTTCAAAAGTTCACAAATGCTTATACATCTGAAAATTGATATTTGATATGCTTATACATTTGAAAATTGATATTGTAAGTGGGCAATTTGTTGTTTGTCATTCAATATGCATTATAGTCTCCTGTTTAAAAAGTCTGTCATCCAGTCAGGAAGCAGAAACAGTATCATATGACTTAAGTGACCAATCATATACCACTAATAATGAATAGTGAACAGTCAATTGATCCACACACGGTGACTTTTTGTGTAAACTCTTGATGAATATTTTGAGTAACAAATATTGTTGCCGAAATCAACATTGAATAGTGAACAATCCACAGGAAAAGAGTAAACTCAAAATAGATATTATTTCCCATTAATAATTTAGCCAGCTCTATTACATGGCCACAAATGTCATAATTCTGAATGACTCTTCATTCCTTAACAGATGTGAAACTTTCTGCCTGTAGTGAGCTGATAACACTTATCATAGGAAGATATTTATTTATAAATTACCAGACCCTGTCATCAAAGGTTTGTATAAGACAATGATTCTCAACCTTTGAAGTACTTATTACAATAATCTTTGGCACTTATTTGTTTATGAATTATACCTTTACTCTGTGAAGATAGATAAAGTCAAAGAGCCAGTAATGTTTCACAGACTTTAACATTTAATTCCAAAGTTTATTTACATTAAGATTAAAAAATGGAAAATTAGAAATATGGAACTGTAAGGACAGAAGTCCAAAGAAAGTCACACAATTACAGTTGTTAGATTGTACTTATCTTTGTAAAATCTTGTATACACAGTTCTTAGTCAAGTATCAGGGGGTAGCTGTGTTAGTCTGTATCCACAAAAACAACAAGGAGTCTGGTGGCACCTTAAAGACTAACAGATTTATTTGGGCATAAGCTTTCGTGGGTAAAAAAACACTTCTTCAGATGCATGGAGTGATGCATGGCTTATGCCTAAATAAATCTGTTAGTCTTTAAGGTGCCACCAAACTCCTTGTAGTTCTTAGTCAGTTCCCTGTTCTTTTTCCTCTCCATGATCACAGTTTACACCATCAGTTTTGGAAACGAGGGTTATGCAAACACATTAACGCAATAATATACCCCTGCTCAGTTTTTTTTCTTGCAATATAGTGTTTTAGCTGTTCTCTCATGAACTATAAAATTGACAACTCCATTGGTTCTCTACTTCCTACCGACTCCAATTTGTTGATATAAAGAAAGTTCACTATAGCCCATACTCACATATATTTTTGAAGTTTGATAGATCTTGTAGTCTGGAATGCACAATAAATACACTGAACAAGATAATGGCAAAGCTAAGGCCTGATGTGCCCTACAGTTCAAACCATTTGAGCCTGAACCTTGTTTAAATCATGGCAGCATTCTGCCATTGTATTTCAGATTTGTGTTTCGTACATAACAGTAGAAATAAAATGGAAAATAATCTAATAAAAGTACATTTATAGTAAATCAATAATAATCCTAAAATTTATGAAAACACAGGCACTTGAAGGATACTTAGCAAAAGTTCTCATAATTCAAAACACTCTGCATTTTATCATATATTATGTTGAGGTTATGTGAGGTTATATCAGGTTCTACAGATGAACTGTGGTTCAAACTGTCAACTTGTATTAGTTTTTGAAAGTTACAGAGTAGCAAAAGGAAAAAGTGGGGAAAGAAACCAAACAATATTTTACTGCACACAGTGTCAACAAGAAAAAAGATAAAAAGGGGAAAATGAGTCAAAATTTTGACTTTTTTTGAAAACATTTTATGAAATTTTTTTTAAAAAAATCCTTTCATACTCCATGAAATGAAAATAACTTTGACATTTTGAATTTTTTGTGAAATTTTTTCCTATTTTTGACCAAATCTACTTTCAATTTTATGTAACACTGTGAGATTGTTTTGAATTGTCTTTGCATTACATTCTTAAAGAATTTTTGTTTCACTAGTTTTAAGGTTCTAATAGGACTTTGTTCATGTTAATTATAAATGTGGTTTAATTTGCCATTTTCTCTATTATTACTGCTGTTCTACTAAATTGGATATTTTAAAACTTTGCAATAAAAATCACACTTCCACACCCTAAGCTAAAGGCCCTGATCCTACAAACACTTAAGCATGTACTTCATGAGTAGTCCCATTGAAATGAAAGTTAAGCGCATGTGTAACTGAGTGCAGGATGGGGTCCAACGCCCCAATCTGGCAAAGATTTAAGCACCTGCTTAATGTTAAGCACCTGAGCCGTCCCACCTGCTTAAGTCTTTGCAGGATTGGGATCTAACAATCTGTGCAGTATTTCAGATAGATTTTTGAATATGTATGTGACTATGCTGGTGTGTTTTTTATATCTAACTGTGCTGAAATCTCAGCCTGAGATTTGAACATCAAGCTGTTTGATTTTAGTCTCTTTCTCCTCCCTCTGGTTTGTGCATTGTTAGTCTGATCAAAGATACTGCAAGCCATATTCTTCCCTCAGTTACATGTGTAGTGGGATTTCATAGGTGTAAATGAGGACAGAATTTGGCATTGCCACTGAAACTCAGTTTACAATACTTCTGATGATGCGTGAACAGTTTTTAAATCCAGTTTGCTGTTCCAGAGAGCTACTGGCTCTGCAGTGCTAACAGGAGTTAAAAAAATAATGCCAACCTATTTGTTGCGAATATAAACAGATAAGACTCAAGACACTGAGGAAGCAGTTGTCTTGAGCATGAAGGTTTGGATTTTTTAGATATATATAGCCACTTTTCTAACTTTAACCAGCAGTCATTTTTCTAATTATGAATCATACAGTAAAAATAATCATTTGTATATTTTAAAATGTATTAGACAAAAAATATCCAAATATGTTTCCTTTGATAGACCATATTGGGCCATATTCACAGCTGGTATAAATTGGCACAGCTCCACTGAAGCGGAGAATGTGGCCCATTATTATGTTATACTGAAAAACTTGAGTACAGTAATTTTAAAAAGACCCCCACTTTAAACATTAATGGATTCTGAAGAGGAACATTTTGTTAACCAGGCTGAAAGACTAAACAGAAAATGATAAACGTTAGACTAAACAGAAAATATGAACATGCATATGATATTAAATCATCTAGTTAAACTTCCTTCTAATATTACTGTACATTTCATTCATATCTGTAACATAGTTGTTTATAGATGAAATATTTACTGCTTGTATTTTGTATTTATAGCATGGTCATAGAGTCTAATAACAACATGAAAAGATTAATGCAATTTGTGGGGAAACAATGATTTAAGAGATTAGGATATAGTGCAGTTACTTAATTTTGTCTAATGATAGCTAATTGATCATGAAAGCTTGTATATATTTGTCACTTGTGTTATGAATATATATACCAGGGCGTGGATCTGTTTTGCATTCAGTGGGACATATATTCAGTGTCTGGAAATGCGAAGTCATTGCACATTTTCTATTGGTAGATTCATTTTAAAACATTTGGCCCTGATCCTGCAAACACTCATGTACATATCTGACCCCAAGCACATGAATAGTCCCATTAACTTTGACCGAACTTCTCTTATGAGCAGAGTTAAGCCCATGCATCAGTGTTTTCTAGATCGGGGCCTTAACTCTCTTTTTCTGGGATATGACTTGTCAATAATCAAGAATTACAGGCCTGCTGCTGATTCATTAAACTAGCCAGAACCAGCAATGGCCAGAAAGTCTTGCTGAAAACTCCACCCCTCCTTCTGTGATATCATAGGCCTCTCCTCCTCATGGTTTGCTACACCTCAGCTTTAGGCTGACCTGCTTCGGCAAGAGTTTGTTTTTTTTCTGGGCTGAAATTTTTTTCAAGCTTTACTCACACTCTAGTTTCTAAAATGGAGGGGAAAGTTCAGCCAAGGCTTCCAAGGGACAAAATTGCACTTATTGCAACGCAGCTCTGCCATCCTCCCTCCGCCACAGGTTCCTAATTCAATCACTTAATCAGAAATCCTGTCTGGAGAAAATATTGCCTTTGATCTTAGATTTCACAACACTAGTGCTTTGGTTTAGAGTGTGTTGCCAATCTTTGGATTATGACAGTGTTACAGCCCCCAGTAAGACAAACACTGGCATTCTTGATTTGTCTCCAAAGCTCTGTTCTTTGTCATGCTAAAGACCACAGTGAGCTGGAGCAGAGAGACTGAAAAATATAAATAAATCCATTCTGCAAATTTAACTTTCATTAAAACAAAAGCACCATTAATAATTTGGTCCACTTACCTGTAGATTGCTCCTAATTACTGTATTTACTCCAATTCACAGAGCATAAAGTGCAAAGTAGTCATTTATATGCAAATATCTAAGAGGAACAAATTGGAAAAATATATTTCTCAAAAAGTAATATGTTCATCTTTTGCATTTGAAATTTTTTAAAATGAGCCTTTTATTTGTTTCATACAAAATAAATATTTTCATATAATGCTTATTTTTCAGTAAATTAGATATGGGGCAAATTATCTGTTAATCTCTGTTTTCTGCGTTATTTACATTTAATTACAGAGATGCTCAGCAATGCCATTAAAAGAAAAGATCAGTTGTTTTCCATTATAAAATTGTTTTCTCGGGTTGAAAGTGCAGTTGTAGTCAGAAAAGCGAATGTAAAAGTGACATTGTGAGGTTTCAGTGGTTTCCTCAGATAACTTTAGGCTCAGTTCACCAGCCAGCCCTCACACTTGCGTACCCCAAATTCCCACTGAAATAATATTTGAGCACCAAAATAATGCATTATTACTATATTTTGGGCTTCCAGGGAACAGCTTTATTAGCACTTGACCATTTCAAAACCGATATGTAAACACTGATTAATCTGAAAAGTACCAGTGAAGAGTGTAGATAACCACTCAAAAATGTTGGGCCACAAGCCTCCACTGTAGGCTTCTAAGACACAGCATCTAAACCTGGTGAAATCTGAGACTATTGAGGTATTACGTGAAATACAAGACTGGTGAATTATTTGCAAGTCCGTCTTTGAAGAATGTATTTGTGGTTCATTTGCCTGCGAAGAATCTGGGGGAACTGAGAAGTGAGGAAAGAGAACCATAATGCCTCTGTAATTATTCAATTGCATTTAAAGAATCTAATTACTCGATACAATTGTCCAGTACATTGCTGAGGACACATGGGGGCAGGGGGTGGGGGGAAGGTGCAAGGGATGTGGTTTAATTAGGCCTCAGTTTTATTATTTAACTCATCTTTCAACTGTCTGGCAATAATTCATACAGTGCAGGTCAAGATTCCTTCCTTAATTGTTTCTACCTGGTGAAGGGCTGCCAGCAGCAGCCCCCTCTCCCCCCACTCTACACAGTTGGTGCTAGCTTGTTGGCGGGACCCCTCTGCCCTTTCCTCATATGATGGTTAAGGGGCTGGATAAAGTGGCTGATATCCTCATTTTACCAGACATTTGCATGCCCAAGCCCATTCTCCAGTTTCTTCAGGGGATGCCTTTCCCTAAGTCTACTTCCGATTCTGGTTTATCACATAACTAGACTCCCCTATGGACCAAGCACCTGCACTGGATCACCAGCAATAAGCTTGACTGACTCCCACTGGGGGGAAAACACCTACACTCTCGGTTTGCTCTGCGCCTTGCTGCTTCTCTCGCTGCCTCTATTGTGATCCTGGGGTGATTCCAATCTGTCCTCACTGGGACCTTGCTGGTCACCCTGAGGCTCCTGGGGACTCCTAGCCCCACATGGTGGTGGGCGGGTTGTCCCTGGCCATGTGTAACCACGGCAGGCCCCTTTGTTGCCTCCTTATAGCTGCTCACCAGGCAAGAGAGATGACTCAGGCCAGAGGGACAGGGTTTATATGCCCTGCCCCAGGTGTGCAGGGGCCAAAGGCTTACTTGAGTCCCACTGGCCTGACACCAGCTCAGGTGATGCTTTCTCCCCTCCCAAATCCTGAGGGGGGGACCCTTAAAGGAGCCACTGTCTTTTTTTCCTGCCAGTTCAGACAAAGCCCACCTGCCTTGAGGAAATCATTTTGCTGCTCTCCTGATCTGTCGACCTAATGGGTTGACTACAGTTTTTTCCAGTGAATAGAGCTTCCAGTGGAAGGAATTTTGGACTATACTTTCAACTACATGTTAAATTGTAGGCACACTTTTGGGCATATATACAAGTGCAAACTCTGACGGGCATATATGGGTTTCCATGTCTTGGAGTTTGCGTGTAACAAAAGAGTTTGCATATGTGCAAGCAGGGTAAGTGCCCTTTGGCACAAACAATTTAGAACATTTAGGTTTGTAAGTGTGTTGTGGTGTGTGTGTGTATATATATATATATATATATGTTTTTATTGATAAAATTGAGGAAATTAAATTAAAAATGTGCTAAAATAACATTAAGGAAATTCAGAGTTTTCAATCTTACCTTAACTGAGAATAAAATTAAAGGACATATATTCTATACAAGGTCACCCACTGTTCTGAGGGCTCAACAATAATATTCAATAATTTAATTCTGTATCTTTTGCTTCTGACAGGCTTAAATTAGACGTGTATTGTTTCATTTATTTTTCTGTGTAGTATATTACATAGAATTAAGAGTCAGGAGTGGAGTCAGAGGAGTGAGATAGCACTTCAGGGAGTGAAGGTGGTTTATGATCTCCCTGTTGCATCATTTGGTAATTCAGCAAGCAGAACAGGGGAAAAGGACATCAATAGTAATGTTCTCTAGTTTTTTAGATATACGATGTTACAGACTTAGAGAGGCAAATCCGTGAGGAAGCACAAGGAATGTCGGCTGTGGGGGCTGCAAAATACTTATGGGACCCTAGAGCAAACAATCTAATTAACTGATGTCCCCTATTCAGGGCCTGAACTCAGAATACATGTTCTGCACACTACGAGAGCAGAGGCTCAAACTTGGTACTTTTGGGGTCAACACCAGTCTTCCCAGGGTAGCTGAAAGAAGGCTGCCTTTTGGCCAGGATATGAGGAGCTGTGCTAAGCCCATTTCTGCTGGAAGTTTGTCATTATTATTTTATAATTTGTAGTAGTGCCTTGAGAGCTCCAGTCATATCAGGACCCCATTGTGCTAGGTGCTGTGGAAGCACATAGTAAGTGGTGGTCCCTAACCTGAATAGCTCTTACACTGATAAATACAGTGAAAACTCCTTTGGACTATTCTGGGCTTCAGGGTAACTAAACTTGCATCCTTCCTCTGTGGTGCACTCCAGGAGAGCCCAGTCAGGTCTCAGGCTTCCAGTTGTCACCTGTCTCTGGGCAGGGCCCTTGTCTCACTCCCTTCTGATTGGGGGTTTTAAGGCTTCACAGCCCTTCTGCCATACATCGTATTGTCCCAACAAGCCAGTCTGCCTAAAGGCCAGCCCCTGTGTGTTGCCTTCCCTCTTAGGGCTAAGAACAGCAGTTACAGTTACCACACAGCTCTTTCTTGGCAGAATACATTTATTCTTAGGGTAAAGCATCATGGAGAAAACATATATAAACCAATAATAGTTCCTACATGCTTACTAATAAACATACCAGGAATTGCCCACCTTCCTTATGGGGCCCTAGTAGGCCAACATCTCGTCCAACCCTTCCTCAAGGATTGTTTTCCCCGCCCAGACAAAAAGTCCTGCCTGCAGAATCAAAATGGAGGCCCTGTGTCAGTTCAAGCTCACCCAGAAGACCTTTCTTTGTCCCTTAGGGCTTGTACACATTAGTGCTTACTTTGGTATAACTTAAGTTGTTCAGGGGTGTGGAAAAGCTAGGCGCCCCCCCCCCCCGAGAGACATAAGTTACACCGATCTAAGCACCGGTGTGGACAGTGCTATGTTGGAGGGAGAAGCTGTCCCGCCAATATAGCTGTTGCTGCTTGGGGAGGTGGAGTAACTATGCGGATGGGGAGAGCTCTATCCCGCCGGCACGGAGAGTCTGCACGAGCAGCACTACAGCACCGCAGCTGTAGCGGTTCTAGGGTAGACTAGCTCTCTGTCTCTGGAACAGCCAGCCTGAAGCAATCTATGCAAACCACCCCCAGGGTGTTGAATCTCTCTGGCGGTGTTTACCATCCTAGGGGTAATCACACAGACACATGTTTTTAGTTCCAGGAAGAGCTGTGGTAATCATCTTTCATGGATCAGAACACAATCCTAGAGAAACCATTCATAACTGTAATACAGTGGTCCCTAAATATACTGCATCGTGTTGTAATATCTGTCACAGGGGGCCCTGTCCCTAGTATGCAGATAAATGGAATACAGGCTCCTGTGGGCTAAATATTCGGACTAAGTAAGGGCCTCTAAAGGGTCTTCATTTGTGTAGCGGACAGGGCAGGTTTGGGTGTTGGGGAAAGCAGAGTGAGCAGTGACTATATACATCAACATAACGGTTTCCTGTGTGTGTTTGCGATGCAGCAGACCTAAAGTCTCTGTAGTTCTGAGATTACGGTAGCCCCTGTCGAATGGTTCTGCTGATGCTCTGGAGCTGGAGACAGAATTCTGCTCCCAGTACTCGAGTACAACACTTTACTCAGGCTGGAGACATGGACCAGGATATGCCCTTTAGCGGGGGCACAGGTGGTATCACAGACTTCTCAAGACTCAAGAATAAGTGGCAGAATCTGGCCCATAGAACACACACAATCTTTCTTGTTCCTATTCTATCATGTAATCAGTGTAAATACTTGTTATAAGTACACAGTATGCTACATCTGAAGGACCTAATTTTAGTTATGGCTTGAGCACAGCATGTATTAAACTATGTATCCGGATATGGTTGTCACAGCACGTTTTATCTCAACAGTAATTAAACAAGAGTGTAATCTACGTATCAGTTTATATGCATATTACATCCATAGTACATCTTTTACTATGTTAAAAAGAATGTTAAGGTCGCAAAGTCAATTACAAAATTAGGAAATGTCAAAAGTAAGGATACCCATGTAACCTTAATTTGGCCCCCTTAAAGATGATACAGTCTTTAATTACATGATCACATACTATTTTTTTCCACAGGACCCTTGCCTCCTTTGGTGCACAGATTGATGGTGCTCACTGAATGAGTAACTATTTAATATATCTTTTTATCTTAATAATTTAATGTGTGGCCATCATTATTTACTGTACATTAACAGCACTATTAATTTGCTCATTGGCTTTTCTATGGTGCTCTGATCATAGGATCTTAGTGCTTTTCAAACACCAATCAATTTATCTTCACAACAGCCCTGTGAGATGAGATAGCATGTATTATCCCCGTATTACATCTGGGGAACTGAGGTACAGAGTTAAAAGCCAAAATTGTCAATAGCATCAGTTAATTTTGTGTTCCCAATTTGCAAAGCCTAACACCCGATGTTTCAGAGCACCTGTATCTTATAGTACTTCATATGCTCAGAACAGAGCTCCTATTGATCTCAGTTGCAGTTCTGAGTGCTCAGCACTTCCGCAAATCCAACTTCAAGTGTCTGAGGTTGGGCACCCAGAACTTGAAACACCCAGTGCCCACCTGTGGAAGTTTCGGTTTATGTAACTTGTCCACCATCACACAGGAGCTCTGTGGCAGAGGCAGAGACTCAGTTCAGTTCTTCAGGGTGGCAACCATCTGCCTTAACTAGGAGACCATCCTTTCTCTTCCTGCAATCCCCTGCCTCATTCACTACACACCTTTCAAATTCTGCAATAAATGAAGTTGGGGTCCTATACCCAACATCCCCATTCACTCCTCACCCCTGATTCTTCTCCAGAGCATGTCCACCCTGTGCACTGAATAAGGCAGGAGTCCTGTGGGAAAAAAAGTATGTAATTGAAGACTGTATCATAATGCAGGCACCCATAAGGGCCAAATTAAAGTTGCAGAGACAACCTTAATCTGCAATTTCCTGACTTCTGAGTGCTTGACTTAACAACATTAATGTTCTTTTAATGTAGAGATTTTTATATGTAATTTTCCAAAATGGAAAAAATAAATTTTTCATTATGTGGAACCACTGTAACCCCCATATGGATCATCAGCTGGGTTGGGAACTTTAGATCTACAGCACCATCATTAGCCACATGAGCTAATGTAGTAACTGGTAGCTGAAGGTGCTTATCTTTTCTGTGGACAGTGCCACTCAAGAGGGATGGAGCCATAGACTTTGCCCATGGGTTTCATAGCTATTCGCTAGATGGCAAAGGAATAAAACAAGATGCCATAAAATATTTTTCTTTTTCCCCTCAAAATAGAATTTCGCACTTTGCCCCACTTCCTCCCCCAAATTACACTGGTCTGGGGCCCAAGATTGCTAGCATCTGGTCTTGGATCAAGGACAAGTTGAAGGTCTGTTATCTCATGAATTGTCAGGATTAGAAATGGCTGCTTTATACAGGATCACTGGAGAACACAATATGTCCCCCCTTTCCAAAGGTATTTGTTTCTAGCCTGGGTGAATCACAAGGTTTCAGACCTTAAAATCAGATGATATGATTTATATGAAGTGATTTTAGATAATTTTAGAAGTTTCCAAAATTTGTTATAACTTTTCTCTTCCTATGAGGCCTGAACAGTTGGACTCATGGCACAAAGGGAGCTTGGATTCACAGTTGGAAAGATATGAAAAATAGTATCAGATATGAACAATAGCAGTCCCCCAGTGAAACTATTCCTAAAATATTTTTTCTGTTGAATAATTTTGGCATATACAGAATACAGTGGTGTGATATGGGATCACTAATTCATAGCTTTGCCAATAATGAGTAATAGGGTCATCTCAAACTCATGTCAATAAAACCATAATACACACAAGACTATCATGTATTTCCACTCTTCCTCTCTGGGTAAAATATCCTGCAAATGGTTCCTTTAAGTACTATATCTAGTTTAGCCTTTGAAAATACTACTGTACTCTGTTCCTCGGGAAATGGACAATGTCAAACATATTTTGGAGATACATTAGGTGTCTGTAATTGTACAGAAGACACAATTCAAAAAAATGAAAATAGAAATGAGCTAATCTTTAGCTGCTTCATAGAAGTGGTACATATTTAAAGGAGAAAGTTGAAAAAGAAACTGTCAAGATAAAGTCTATAATGTTTAGTGCAGACAGCACCTTGACCGGTATCAGTTGTTGTCTAGTATGTTGTTAGATTGTTGATCTGTCTTCGGGGGCTAGCAGGAAGTTCAGTCCTGCCTGTGTGTACCGGAGTTGGTACTTGTAGTGTCCCAGTAAATCTCTGTGATTCTATAAGTTAGTATTACAACTGCTGGCAGCAGCTTCAAGATGGCAAAAGCAATTCGCCTGAGAAGAAATTTGCTGGTCAAGCAGATGAGACTGAAATCGGTGAGTACTTGACAGACTTTGAGCTGTTGCTGTCTGTGAACGAGTGGACTGATGAATAAGCAGCACAGTGTTTTTGGATGGTAATGCCAAAGCATGTTACCAGCAGCTTCCCTGTGCAGATCATCCATCATCTAGACAGTTGTGCTAATAGTTAAATGACCGTTAGGAAGGGGGATTGGCCCTTTTGAAATACTAGAAGGAATGTTAAGCCAGGAATAGGCAGGATGGGGAAGCCCTGCATAATTATTTGTGTACACCAAGGAGACTGTTCAGTAAGTCTTTCCCTGAGCCAGCATGTCAGGCGGTGGCTCAAGTGAAGCAGAATTTGTTGTGCCAAATCTGGAACTAGCAGTACAGGGAGGGGCCTCTGGCCAATGACAAGTTATGAGAGAATCCTATGTGAAAAGTCAGTTTATAAATGGTTTAGCAAGGGAACGTCATAACCTTCTGGTGAAAGAAGATACCATACTGGATAAACCTATGGACCACATTCTACACAGAATTCAAAATGTGGAAGCAGAAATTGGGGTTTCCTTAAAGGTGTCAGCTGTTAATTCCCAGCCTCAGGGTGATTCCTTTATATGCAGCACTTCAAGCAATTATTGCTAGGGAAGTGGCTAAAAAATTTCAAGGCACGGGTG
The DNA here is from genome assembly GCF_965140235.1 of Caretta caretta. Lineage (NCBI taxonomy): Eukaryota > Metazoa > Chordata > Testudines > Cheloniidae > Caretta > Caretta caretta. The sequence continues at coordinate 45,713,869 of NC_134216.1, read as the reverse complement.
TAAGCTATTCACAGATGTCTTCTGGGTTATACGAGGGAGACTGTTTCTCAAGTGGATCCCAGGCAATGTGGAGGAAAAGATCACTGGAGATGGACTTGCACAAGCAGAAGAAAGCCACACCAAGCCAAACTAGAAGCTGCTAATGAAATAAGGCCACCATCTGCAGTTATTAAAACGGCCCCTGTGAAGAGCTGCTCAGTTGCCTGTTGTCGTTTGTCTGGAGACATTGACAGCTGGAAAACCACAATGCTGTTGGACCCAGGATCTGAAATAAGTCTGATCCATGGAGAACAATCCAGTGCTGAAAAAGAAAGAAAATTTGTACTGCAGAGATCAATAGCTGTGAAGCAGCCCAATGAGTAAAAGAGCTAGGGATTGACTTGACAGAAGCAGCCACAGAAGGCAACGAAAAGAAACTATTGGACTACCTGGCAGTGTATTCTCCAGTTATAATGACAAATTTGGGAAATATGATCGGGTGCGTGAAGCTGGAGACCAGGTGCCAGCTCTTTCCAAGGCTGTAGGCATCAGCTGAGAACGGACAAATTCATAGCTGGAAACCAGACCAGCTCACCTCTGTTAGTATCGTTCAAGATAGGTGTTAAACTTGTAAGGATGTTTTTAGGTTCTATAAAATGATTGTAAGTTGCTGCATGCATTAAACCTACTTGTAATGTTTATATCCCCCACTAAGGTAATACACAAAAATAATATGATATAAAAAGCAAGAAGTCCCCCCCTTTGTAGTGCATTGAGAACTAAGGCACAGATTCATTGAAAGAAAGGGGAGGCAAACACTGAGGAAGCTCTGCAAGTATTCCAGAGGGATGCAGAAGAGGATTTGGAAGTACCACAACAAGTTACCATGGATTGTAATAGGAGATTGCCTGTGGAGGAGGAATTGCCATGGTATTTCAGGATTTCAACACACTGCCATCTTCAACAGAGAGTACAGCGTTCATGTCCTCTATGATAATCAGCCTCTCTGATAATCTAGATCCAACTATGAGTGAAGTGTCCATGACTGAATATAGGACTCAAGTGAAGAGATCAATATAGAAACCTGTGTGGATGGCAGACTACTTGGATTCCTGGGAGTTATTGTTTAGATTCTTATGTAACTGGGGGAGGCTATAATGTTTAATATAGACAGCAACTCCACCAGTTGATATGCTATATCTTAGTGTTAAGTTGTTGTCTTGTATGTTGTTGTTCTGACCTGGGAGTGGGGAAGAGGGAGGTTAGCAGAAAGTTCAGTCCTGCCTGTGTGTGCTGGAGTTGGTACTTGCAGTGTCCCAATAAATCTCTGTGATTTTTATAAGTGAGTATTACAATACCATATATTTCAAAACTTTTTTCTCTGTTACTAATACCACCTTGGGTTATTTAAACATCAGAGATAGTTTTTAAAAAAATTCTTTCATTTACTTTTAACCATTTATACTCTCTTTCAAACATTTTCATATTTTACTCTGACAATGAAACAAATTTGGCATGCAGTCACCTCTTGCTTATTAATTACATATTTTAAACTACTGAGCCAATTAGATTTGTGAAAAGCCTTTTTAGAAGAAAGGGGCCTACACTAAATATTCAACTTGTCTGTCTAAAGTCATCAGAAAAGTTGTTAGTATTTGGAGCTTCCCTTTAACATAGATATTTCTTTAGGTCAGAAGGGACCATTATGATCATCTAGTCTGACCTCCTGCACAACGCAGGCCACAGAATTTCACCCACCACTCCTGCAAAAAACATCACACCTATATCTGTGCCATTGAAGTCCTCATGTTGAGGCTGACATAAAATCAAGATGACTACACACAGAATCATAGAAATGTAGGACTGGAAGGGACCTCGAGAGGTCATCTAGTCCAGCCCCCTGCATGGAGGCAGGACAAAGTATATCTAGACCATCCCTGACAGGTGTTTGTCTAATCTATTCTTAAAAACCTTTGCTGATGGGGATTCCACCTACTTGGAAGCCTATTCTGATGCTTAATTATCCTCATGGTTAGAAAGTGTTTCCTAATATCTAACCTAAATCTTCCTTGCGGCTGATTACAAATAATTGGCTTAGTCATACCTATTGATTCTAATCCCACTGGGTGACACGATTTATGTGACTGGGAGGGAGAAAACCATAAAGGAAACTTCCGAAAGAGAGGCCTTCCCTTGCCCCTCTACCCTTATTTCAGCTTTTCTTGTTTTATTCCAAAACATAAAATGCAGCAGTCAGCACTTTTAAAACATCAGCATTTGCCAACAGTTTCTGCCGTATGTATCTCAATCGCCACAGTATTTTCCCAATGAAGTATTAAGAATGAGATGTAACTATGGCAATTGTGTAGGGTTTGTTGCAAATTCTGACTTTAATGTCAAAGCAATGTATATGCATGGGTTTATCGCATATATAGAAGTTTTGAAAGTAATATTTTACCTGTAGTTTTAAATCATGCCTGCTCTTTCAACTAGTACTTTTGTACTGCAAGATGTTAAATTAGTACAGAAACCATGAATAGCAAATGTTCATTTAATTTTTTTACACTACATTAGTTAGAGAGCTGATCCAGAATGTTAGCAAAACCTCATGCTGGATAATAAATGCTACCATTCCTAGAAAATTGCTGTGCAGGAGACCATTTTATGTCCGGATAAAAAGGAAATATATAATATTCCCTTCTGTTACTACTCATCTTCCCATAAACTTTTAAAACGAGTAATATTGAAACTACTGTTACGAAAGCAGAATGTATTTGTTATATATACAAGTATTTAATAACAGCTCTCCACACTTTGCCTGCATTCACCTTCTCCTCCTCCAGCCCTTCCCAAACACGCAGCATTGCTAATGCCACTCATAGTGGAGACAAAATGCTCATTACTGCACTACAGCTTGTTTAACAAAAATACTAGGAACTATCTAAATGATTGATGATGCATGATAATGGGCATTGTTGCCTCAAGCTACACTCTTTCTTCACATCCAAGCTGTGTTTACCTAACTAGTTACTTTGCTCTAATTTATTTAAAGACGTTTAACCTTGTAATACAGAGGCTGGTGAGTAAATATTAGTATACCCGATTGGCTTTGGAATCAGCAGGTAAACCTGGTAAGTGAGAACAGGGTACTCCGGTGATATATGTAGGGGTACACACATAGGCAAAGATATTTTAATGTCATCCATTCCCCACCTCAGGCGCTGGATCCCTCCCCCAAAATGTCTACTTGACGCTGTACCTAGGATTTTGATTAATCGCTATTCAAAGCTACTCCACTAACATGAAGGTGGAAAAGCACCAGGACCAGGTTCGGCCTAGGGTTTTTCCAGTTTCTTCCAGAGTAAGCTCAGACACAGGTCCCCAGAAGCAGGAAGCCTGACAGTGGAAGGCTGTAGTGGTACAAAGTCGTGACTACCTTCTCTCTTTACCCAGGGCAGATGGTGCTGTGCTGACTCATCATGTTCCCTGTCAGCAGGCTCCACCAACTGGGATTTTATGAAGCCTAGCCATAATTTTAAACTGCTCCTCCTCCCTGTGGCAGCAGCTTATATTTGGTGGGCAGCCAGCAATCAAAACTTTTGTAGTGGGGTGGAAAGATTGCTGACAGATGTTTTACGGAAGGAACTATTTTTAAGTGAAGTCATTTACAACTTCTGGGAGCAGTAAAGCATTGTCCTAGGCATCTCCATTTGTGGCAGATCACCAGCTGGCTAAATGCTTCAGGGTATTACAGTGCTCTACCATACCTGGAAGTCAGAGACATACAGATCAGACAATGGAGGCACAGGAGGAGTAGTTCTCTTCCACTTGAGAAGCTTTTTGACGAGATGTTTGCCTGGGCTTGGGCTGCATGCTGTCTTGTCAAATACTGGGGGAGGGATTTGCATGAGCTGCTAAACATTAATTTTGGCTAAATTCTGCAAAGTAAAAATATAGGGTTTTTTTCAGCCTTATTCACAACACACAAACAGGAAATGTCTGTGCAATCATTAAATTTCACCTGACTAATGGCCACATAGCAAAATGGAGGTTTCTGTGCGTGATCACAAGAATTCAGAAGGGTTCTTCCTTTTCTTTTAATTCTTTAATATTATTGAAGTAAATTTAGTGCTCATGAAAGATGTTGGACTGAAAGTCCTGGAGACTTAACATCCTTTATGCCATACTTGGATTATAAACTTTGCAGTACAGAGACAATCCTCCTTAGTGTTTGGAAAGTGGATACTATTGTAAACAAATAATAATCATCTATCCACAGAACAGGTATGGCATAGGCAGCAGCAATGCATACCCTCTCCCACATTGCTCCTCTACTCTGTCCTCAACACTATACTCTTGTGACCAGTTTTAGAGGGAACAGGTGGTTTGTTCTCTTGCCCATTCCATCTTTGGTCCCTGTGCGAAGGCTACTACTAATTAGCTCCAGAGTGAAGTTTTGCCACCACAAGGAAAGCAAAACTCACTAGGCTATTTTTGTTATCCAAGGTGAGTGAAATGCAATGTATTAAACACTTTTTTTTTCTTTACTGTGCCTTTATAGGTTTGGGTGAAATTGCAAAATATTTCTGAATTGTGTAGCTCTAACACACACACAGGCAGGCACACATGAGAATTGAGAACTCCTGGTCTTGTGGGTAGGTTGTTTAGGCAGCTTGAACTGGCTATTCTGACATAGTAAAAGTAATTCAGTTCCTCTTGGATCTAAACAACCTCTTGGTTCTAAAGCAACACAAATGTACATTTAAAAATGCATTTAAAATTAGCTTTTCACTCCAGTGCTGCTTTGATATATTGGAATGATTTCTCAAATATGCTGTAGAAAGCATAGCAAAGCAGCTCCCTTGGCTGTGGAGCCAGGAAGGAACTTGTCTTCACTTCTATTAGTAGTATATATTATCTGACAAATATCTCATCAGCTCTGGAAAGAAGCAGAGTTGTTGTCAGCTACAGTGTGAGGCCCTTTCACCTAGGCAGAAAGCGTGTTTCTTTAACAGTAGAAAAATAACAGCCCAATCCTACTCCCATTGAATTAAGCAACAAAAAGTCCTATTGACTTTGACTGGAGCAGGATTGGGCCATAATGAGCACATTAATCATGCCAGTTGTGGATCCTAATTATGTTGTTGTTGTTTTTTTTTTTAATTATGTAAATCACTTGTGATATTCTTGGCTGTGTGCATGCAAGTGAAGGGACCCAGATGAACACTTTTTTGCAAACTGAAATTGATGCAAAAATCTCCAATTGAATCCAGGTTTCAGAGTAACAGCCGTGTTAGTCTGTATTCGCAAAAAGAAAAGGAGTACTTGTGGCACCTTAGAGACTAACCAATTTATTTGAGCATAAGCTTTCGTGAGCTACAGCTCACTGTATTGGATGCATACTGTGGAAAGTGTAGAAGATCTTTTTATACACACAAAGCATGAAAAAATACCTCCCCCCACCCCACTCTCCTGCTGGTAATAGCTTATCTAAAGTGATCACTCTCCTTACAACGTGTATGATAATCAAGTTGGGCCATTTCCAGCACAAATCCAGGTCTCTACGTAAAAGAATAAATGGACACAAATCAGATGTCAAGAATTATAACATTCATAAACCAGTCAGAGAACACTTCAATCTCTCTGGTCACGCGATTACAGACATGAAAATTGCGATATTACAACAAAAATACTTCAAATCCAGACTCCAGCGAGAGACTGCTGAATTGGAATTCATTTGCAAATTGGATACAATTACCTTAGGCTTGAATAGAGACTGGGAGTGGCTAAGTCATTATGCAAGGTAACCTATTTCCCCTTGTTTTTTCCTACCGCCGCCCCCCCCTCAGATGTTCTTGTTAAACCCTGGATTTGTGCTGGAAATGGCCCACCTTGATTATCATACACATTGTAAGGAGAGTGGTCACTTTAGATAAGCTATTACCAGCAGGAGAGTGGGTTTGTGTGTGTCGGGGGCGGGGGGGGGGGGGGAGAGAAAACCTGGATTTGTGCTGGAAATGGCCCAACTTGATTATCATACACGTAAGGAGAGTGATCACTTTAGATAAGCTATTACCAGCAGGAGAGTGGGGTGGGGGGAGGTATTTTTTCATGCTTTGTGTGTATAAAAAGATCTTCTACAATTTCCACAGTATGCATCCGATGAAGTGAGCTGTAGCGAATGAAAGCTTATGCTCAAATAAATTGGTTAGTCTCTAAGGTGCCACAAGTACTCCTTTTCAATTGAATCCACTGTTTGCAAGACCAGGACTTCTGAGACCTGACAGCAGATGGAGTTTATAGGAGATTGGTAAAGGAGGAGATCTGTGACAAAACTTCAAGGAAACAAAGGTTCAGACAGATAATCTTGCAGCGGGGGTCTCCAGAACACCTGTTTAGTGTAGTTCAATGAGGCAAAGAGAAATAGGAAGCAGCAAGCCCTGTTCCCGCCCAAGCTGTAAGATATGGATAGAAAAAACAGAGCTGGAAGAAGCCTGAAACTACAGGACAATCAGCATGAATTGGGTAAAGGAGTAGTTGTTAACTATCCAAGAGGTCATGAGGGAACTTTCAGAGACCTTGTTCTGCACAGGTAGTTTGGTACGTACTGTACACATTTTTTCTTTAATTTTTTAATAGTTTCCTGAACTGTGATACTGTAACCTTGTCTCCTCCAAAATTTTGCCACAAATGTACAGGTCTGTGTATATGCATTCTTTAAATGCAGGAGAAAGGAGAATAAAACATGTCACTAAAGCCACTGTTTGCTACAAAAATATGACTCTATTTTATGTGTAATTTTGCTGAAATCAGGAATCGTTTTATGCCAGAAAAAACCTTATGTAAAAATCTCAACAAGCTTAATGGCATCTTTAATAGAGAGATGTATCCTTGGAGACTACAGGACCCATCACATAATGCCTGCTTAGAAATAGGGGAGAAACTATTTTGCAATATGAAATCTAGTTTATAGAAGTAGCAAGAAATCACACAACCTTTCATACAATCTTTGGCTTAGTAAAAAAAATTTGGGGGGTGAGAACCTGTGGTGCGTCTTTAAGATGCAGCCCAGAACCCTCAGCCAAGAGGGAGGAGGGCTATGGTGGATTTAAGCCATTTTTGCACCTTCCTGATCCCTGGCCAAGCTGGGGGCTGGAGAGACACCCTCCCCCTGAGTAACTTGGATAGCCCTGGGTCTCAAGTTACATCAGTGTCCCAGGGCTGCTCTACAAGTTACAGAGCTGCCCAGAATCTTCACCGTGCTTCATGCGATGGACCTGACCCCTTGTTACCCCCTCTCTCACCCTCAGCATGCTCCATAGGCCAGGGCTTGAAGGGCATCCTCATGAAGCAGCCTTAAGGTTTTTTGTCTTCATTCCTGCACTGGGGGAATGCTCCCTTGTTTGGATATGGGGTTCTCAGGGACCCTTTATGCCACTCCAGCCCTTTTTCCGGTGTAAAGGGAGGAGTGTGAGGATCTCACCCTTGGTATCAAACCCTAAATATTACAGTCCTGTGATTGATTTACCCACTGCTTAAGGTGCTGTCCTGTACATGGCTCTGTTACTGCTTAAAGAAGCAGGAATCTTTGGGGGAGGGGGAACACACAGTTAACTAGAATCAAATTCTGTAGCACTCTCAGATTATCTGTTTAAACATTTTACAAGGGCAAGTGCAAGTTGATATTAGCAGAGAGACTTTGACTTAATTATCGTTAAACCGGAGGTGCTACACATGGACAATGCAATTACTGTACCTAAGTAATCTATTTGTAGGATGTGGCAGTTATTTTCTGGTGGCTGGGTTTGAAATGATAAGAAGGGAGGGATGGACACCAATCCAATCTTTAAATGAAATGTCTCTTTTGGCCAGTTTTCCCCTCCTTTGTCCTCCTCACATTCCGTCACTTAGCAATAACTGAGCCTATGGAAAGTATGAGTAAAAACCATAAACCATTCCCCAGGTTAATTGTTTTCTTATTCATGTCTTATTTCTTGGCTCGTGACCCTCCCTGGATCCATTTCCCCCCCAAGAATAAAATAGCTTGAGTGTTAAACTGTAGTCTCTTATTGCTTTGAATTTGTTGAGTTAGCTGAAAGAGGAAGACAGTATTTAAACTGTGTGACCATAGGCACATCAGTCTCTGGGCATTTAATGTTACGTTACCCTGTATAGTTAGTTTAGGCCCAAATCCTCACAGGTATTTTGGCCCCATTAAGAAATTAGGAACTTAAATACTTTTGGGGATCTGGGACTAAGTGTCTATTATTTAGGTGAAATTTAGCACTACGCAGAACAGCAGCATGACATGTATAAGTACTTGCAACTTTCTCTTTCATTTGTGCTAGTCTGAAATAGGAATGAATTGTCCTGGCATATGTATTCATGGTAACGAAAGGCTCCAAAATTTATATTATACTTTTACTGGGATGGCCTTGTAAAATCACTGTGAGAACAGGCCAGCTGTGGTTTCAAGATAGTTTTTAAGAATCAATATCTAGGTCTGTTTTTGAAGGAACATAAATGCCAGATTCTATCTTTACTCTGTCTGTGAAATGTAATGAATGATAACTGGAACAGCTGGCATTAGAAACTAATTGGCAGACTAAAATATATTATTGAATGCATAAACTGTTCTATCTAAAAAGAGAAGCGTATAATAGTCAAGTGTGCCCATTTACCTATTGGCAAATGGTTTCAATTAAAAAAAATTGTCCATTAGTATTCAGCATGCAAAAGCTAAGAAACAAATGTATTAGAATAATTAGCATCATTAGAAAGAAATAAACACAAAATGCATTTAACCACCGATTTTACCAGCATTATATAACAACACTGGCAAAGTGACTACATTAATAATGCAAGCTTGCCTTCAGTATGCTTAATCTTTTACTAGGAATACCAGGGATGCCTGAAATTAACCTAACCAAGGACCTACGTTGGTAACTTGGCTGGTATGTGAGGGGCTGGATAAGAGCAGCACTCCTCTTGTGTGTATATATAGTTATGACAAGTGGAAATTTTCCTGTGATCCACTGCAGTGCTCCGTGTAGAACTGAACATGGTCTGTAAGGGGGACTTGGATCAGTGATCAGTTAAGTGCGTCCCAGTGGGGTTGGATAGAGGACACCAGGGTCTGATAAAGAGACAGGAAGAAGAGAAAGCAGGGAGGGAGTTCCCTGGGAAAGGTTTTCAGAATCCCCTGGAGATGAGGAGGCAGGCTAATCTGGTTGAAGAAAACTGCTGGGGGAGGGGGAGTGGTGTCTCCTTTGGCTAGCCCTGAAAAGGCAGGGCAGGCGGGCAGGCAGCCAAAAGGGAGGAAAAAGCCCTCAGGATTAACAGCTTGGGGAGGTCTCCAGAGGAGAAAGCCCTGAAAGGCACCACTCTGTAAGAGCGGGAAAGGGACGCCACAGGGCCCAAGTAGGGGTGAATCCTTTGCAGAGGGTTACTTTAGATTTTGGAGCCCGAGTTTGAAGAGGAGCCCAGGTGGGGCAGAAGATTTTGTGTTCATTATTCTTAATTTGTTGGACACTATTGGATTGGACCTTCAGGATGCTATTGTGCCAGTGAAACAAGCCCAGAAGGGTGGTGTTGTCATAAGAGAAAAGGAGTATTTGTGGTACCTTAGAGACTAACCAATTGGTTTGTCTCTAAGGTGCCACAAGTACTCCTTTTTTTTGCGAATACAGACTAGCACGGTTGCTACTCTGAAAATTGTCATAAGAGAGTTATGGAGTCTCCGTTCAGGAGCTTTAAAGCCAGAGAGGGAGGTGGGACCAGCCAGCAGTACCATGGATGGCTGCATGAGGTGCCTTGTAGGGGCCAACTTAATTACATGTGGAACAGGGTTGTGCAGCCATAGAGCCTGCTACCTACTTATTCCAAGGGACTCCTTCACCACCACTTGGAAGCATGCTGAAGTCATAACTATTTCCAGCCCAGCTGTCAAATGTGGCCTTTTAGAGGGGTTCCGTCTCTAAGCGTGCCCTCTTGCCGCATGGTGTGCCGCTGCCATGCCGTCCTTAGTGTCCCTGCAGCTTGCTGGAAATAATCTACTCACAGCCACACGTCTTGAAAAGAAGATTCCACCTTTCTTGGGATCCAATTTATTCAGCATAGTCCAGCTCCCAAAAGAGCCCCCTTTTTGTTCACCCCTAGGTTTGGGGTTTCCACAGCCCTCCTTTCTGGGATTGCTTGGTTCAAGGCCTGGCCTCCACAGCCTGCAGGCCTACCCCATTAGTTCAGGGTTTCCACAGCCCTTTGTGTGTGTCCTGGCAGAGTCCTCCTCTTAGTGAGCTCTCCCTTGTTGGTCTTGGAGCCTCCTTTTTGATTCACACACCCAGTCCTCTTCCCAGGTGAGCCTAAAAACAAACACCTGTTGGGGCAGCTGGGAGAGAGAGGAGCCTTGCCCCTTCCACTCTCCAAGGCTCCTGGGTCCAGGCCCTCAAAGGAACAATAGCCTGGCTTTTTCCTAGATCTTCCCCCTCCCAAACACTAACTGTTCCCAGGGACCATCTTCCTCTCACCCAGTGTCCATTTTGATTATTCTGGACACCTTGAGTGGGGTAACTGGCCTCGCAGACTACCTCTTCTGGCTTTACAGGCCTGTTCAATGCATTGCCTGACACATTTCTCTTCTTAACAGTGAGGGAATTTTAAAGTGGTCATGACTCCCAATGACAATTTGCAGCTGTCACCGGGGAGATGCAGAAGGGCCATGTACTATAGTTGGTCAGAAAATAGTTATTTTTCCTGCAGAAAATTTTGACTCTCTGGAGAAAAGTAGGGTGAATATCGGGGCAGAGGGAGAGGCCGGGGGGAAGGAATAATACTGTTTGTAAACACGGGATTTGTTCAGTAAAAATCAGTTTAAACTGAAAACGAAGGGGCTTATCAATAGAGGAGAGAGAATTCAAGAGGTTCCTAAGCTACAAGTCTCAGGAGGCACCATGGCAGCATTTTCAAATCAAAATATTTTTGATTTTGGGAGTTCAGTTTTTCAACAAAAAGTCAAAACTTTCTGCAGCAAGCTGACACGTCTCATAAAAATTTCATTTTGTCAAAAACCCAATTTTCCATCAAAATGTTTTGACAGAAATGTTCAACCCACCCTACATATACTCTGATATAAATCTCTTCTCTGACTCTGCCCTTCCAAGTGCTGGTGTCATGGGGTGGAGGATGAGAGCAGGATGTTTCTCTCCAGACCTCGGTCATGAGAACTCTCAAAGCCTCATCAGTAGGAGCAGATGGGATGGTTCCCTGCATAGCAGCAGACCTGATGGGAGGATGCTCTCCACAGCACCCAAACTCCAGTGGGAGGGCAGAAAGTAATCACTTTGTTCCCAGATAATTAAAGATGTCACACCACAGGCTTGAGGGTTGAGTAGCCTCAGCAGTGAAGAAAGGATATGGAGTTGCAACTCCCACCATTCACATATGTTATCTTCTCTCCTACTCTGGCCTCTCAGATCCACAAGTTTCTGGCATGGAGTTACTCTTCTTCCTTTTGACTTGAAGAACCAAGCTAACTTCTCTCCGAGACTTATTGGCCTGGCACTTGTCCAGCATCTGTGGCAATCTGGAGTTAACACTCAGAAGATAGCTTATATTTTAGACTAAATAGAACACTTAGGCATTAGAATGTCTCCTTGACTTTGTACAGATTGTGCATATGCCTAGGCAAATTGAATACATAGACAACATTATTTATATAGCTATGCCACTATAAAAAGATAATGTAGGAAATAATGATGCAAGCCCATAAAAGGAAAACAAAGGAAGCAGTTTTAAAAAAACACACACTGAAGATTGTCTTGCAAGATGAATTTTCTTTTAAAATTTGCATGAGCTCGGTAATGGCTCGTTAAGCCTAACCATTAACATTAGTTTGATAAAGCTGGTTTCTAAATTTCATTTAATCATACAGCCTTAAAATCTCTGTGGTGTAAAAGTTATCATGAGCCAGTACTTCTCTTTTTACGACTAATAATAATGGTACTTAACACTTACTGAATATAGAACTTCACAAATGTTAACTAATTAGTCCCCACAGCACCCCAGTGAGGTAGATAACTAAGCATTAATGAAATGAAGAGAAAGGAAGTATTATTATGATGAAGTTAAATCCTCAAGGCCTTACTCAGTTTTTACTCCAGGCCTGATTCTGATCTCTCATCTGTGTCATTTAAGGAACCACTCCTTTGATTTCAACAGCATTACATGTGTAAAATTGGTGTAATTGACATCAGAATCAGGATCTTTGTTCTTACTCAGGCAAGACTCTATTGAAATCAGTGGGGCTTCTGCTTAAATAAAGAGTAGTGTGAGCTTCAGGGTTTCGTCTTTTATTATCATTAGATGGGGAAACTAAGGAGAAAAAGATGGGGATTTGCGCAGTGGCACAGAAGGAGTCATTTTCAGAGTCAAGATTAGAATGCAGTTTCCAGTACTGTGCTATCATTCAGGAGATAAAATTGGGAATGTAAATAGTTGTTTAAAAAGATTGACTTTTTGTGTGTCCTTTGAGATGGGTTTGTCACTATAAGGCTAGCACAGAAACTGCTGAGAACATAAAGCTAATTACCACACTTTGTCTATGTATTGCGCAATATTTGTTTCAAATAATGGGTTTGTTGGATCTATTCCCGTGTCTAATCATTTTATTTTTGCAGTATCAGATTATACATAGTTCCTATTTTGAATACTGAGTAAAAATTACTGATCTTTTCTTTAGTCTGTCTTGTGCTGAGATAGATTAAAATGCTTGTTTTTGTTTAAAAATTTTTGAGTCAGGAATAATGGTTCCATTGTGTATTGAAGTGTTTCCCAAAGCCCTGTTTCAGTCAGGAGAGATTAACACCTGATTCAGATTCAGACTATCACATTCACAGAGAATGTGTGCGAAGCATCTAGGGAAGTTTTTGAGATTATGATCCTGCGCTTAGCACAATAATGAATTAGTTTTCTGTTATTTCCAATTCTCAGTTCGATCTCTGTCATGAGAATGTTAAGGTTTCCTATCTTCTGTTCTTATTAGTCTGTGTCATGAGAATGAGTAGTTATAGATTTTAATTTGCCTTATTTAGATTCCTCTTCTCATTATACATTCTTGTGATAATACCTGTAATAACAGCAAAAATTGGCACTTTATTAATCTATTCTCATGATAAAGACCCAAGATGAAAAACACGTATAGTACAAACAATCAACTCTCTAGACACTCTGAAGATTTTAACATGAACAAGAAAGGGCATAATAGTTAACCTTTCTTGTGGTAAAGGGCATGAAACACTCTAGACTCGTTCTTGTGATAACCCGAACATTGTAATTTTGTGTTTCATTTTGAACACTGTGGCAGGCAGAGCTGGAAATACTGCATGCAATCTATGGCCTTTCTTAGACAATACATATATAGTTTAATCTAATTAGCCCCTGGATTCTAGGTGTGTTGTGAAGTAATTACATTTGAGTTGTATGCTATATCTTTAGGGCTTTAATTTGGGTTGGTTTGTTTGTTTGTTTTACTTGCCTCCAACATTGCAGGAGGATGCGTTGATTAGCTGTATAATGTTCTAACAAATGAATATCCAAATTACATGAGCATGTACTAGTTTCAGTAGAGATTTACATTCAAGTAGCTAAGCATATTTGAATGTAAATTTTAAATATGGAATGATGGATCCCCTTAGAACTGTTTCTCACCAGAATTTTATGAGAGAGTGTCAAAGTACAGAACTGAATTCAAAGGGTAAATTTTTGATACACTATCCAGGAATAGCCACACTTCCATTATTATTAATACTTTATGTTGAAAATATGCCAATAATAGGAGAGTTGTGGATAACTGAAAAGATATCATATTGAAAATGTATCCCAAAGTAATATCATTGTGCTATTTGGAATTCTGCTTAGAAAAAACAAATTTGTCTATATCTCTTTCCCCACCCCTGCATACAGTCTTTGGAAGATCAAATATGGGACCTGTTACGTGAAGCAGACAAGAGTGCAGAGGAAAACAAAGAGCAAAGCCGGGTGTATGATGCCATGGCACAGACTCTGGGGGATGCCTGGGATGCGCTCATCATTATGCTAGAAAAGCGAAGAGCACTTCTGAAACTTACTGCAGTATTTTTTGAAAATGCTTTGGAGGTTTGTATTTAAAATGAAATGCCGCTTAATTTGAAACAAATCCCAATTCCTCCAAGAGTTTGTTACATTCTATTTCTACTGATGCAAAGGGCCAATTAATTTTTTTAAAAAGTCCTCAGCTGCATTCCTGTTTTTGGGTATTCCAGGATGAAAATGAGCAGAACATTTAGAAGGAATATCTGTAAAAATGTGATATCTCTTACTAATGTTTTACTTAAAAAAGAAGTTGTAATAATGAAAAATCATTCAAAATTAGGCTGTACCTATGTACTGCACTGGGCATGGACATAACCCAATAGATCTAAGATTCAAATTATTTGACTCTTTGAGGGCCAAATTCTTAAACCCAGGACTCAAGGCTGTGTATTAAAATGTGTGTGTAGTTATCATAGTTGTGCTTGCAAATAAGACAGTTGACTGTCTAGCCATCTGAGCGCAGACAAATATAAGAACCACATGCACAAGCATGCAAAAAGCATGCACAGCCGCACAAAACCAGCGTCCAACTCCTGGAAGATAGGAGATTAGCAACAATTTTCCCAGTCTTATCCCTCTCCCAGCCTGCCCATGCCCCTGTACATCCCACCCCTACTCACTTCTGCACAGGCAGCTCATGCAGGGTGGGACTCCGAACCCAGGGATATACACACTCCCTGCACAGCCCACTGAATTCAACTATCCCTTGCCTTTGCATTTGCAGAGGAGTGGGCTGGATTTGCTCCAAAAGTTGAGTGCACAATTACATAGGACTTTCAAGCCTTTGTTTCAAAAAGTTTACATGTGGCACAAGACCAAGAGTGGGAGACCAAGGGTTGTTTTAATCCACCTTCTTGGACCCCAGATCCTGAGGCTGATTCTGTACTGTCCTGATGCCTGGTAGAAATTAGAACAGCAGCAGGGCTGAGGCAAACTCTGCTGATTCCCAGTAGTATCCACAAGCTATTCCAGCAGCCAGGGATCAGCCAGATGCAGAGATGCCCAGGTCAAGTCCTAACATCAAGGAGCCAGGAAGAGATTGGTATAGGAGCCACTATGGTAACTTACTGCCTCTATAGTGTTCCCCAATGCAGGGGAAATCCTTAACGGACTGGTTGAGCTGCCTTTTAGGCTGCTCTGTGCCATGGGAACACTATAAAGCAACTGGAGCAGGGCCAAAGTCTGGCCCATTATGTTTAGTCATGCCTAAGTTAGACACAAATATCAATTGTCTTATAGACTTAAATGACAATACTAGACTTTTATTTTTGAAATAGGAAAAGGAGTACTTGTGGCGCCTTAGAGACTAACCAATTTATTTGAGCATAAGCTTTTGTGAGCTACAGCTCACTTCATCACATGTAGCTGCAGCTCACGAAAGCTTATGCTCAAATAAATTGGTTAGTCTCTAAAGTGCCACAAGTACTCCTTTTCTTTTTGCAAATACAGACTAACACGGCTGTTACTCTGAAACCTATTTTTGAAATGTTTTTCTTGACAACATGCAATTCTGTGAAATCTTTGCTTTATTATGATAAAGCACAAACATTATATCAAGGATATTCTTTAATGAAAATCAAATTCAGATCCCAAATGTTGAAGCATAATGGATTTGTTGTGTAGCATAAAGATCATGAGTAAAAGGGTAGAATGTGAGAATAGGCAAGCAAAGCAGGGAGTTTAATTTTCACCTTCTTTTCTAATTTCATCATATTCTTGATAACACTGAAGTCCAAGTGCGAACTTTAATGATTTGGTCTTCCTTAATTTAGCAATCCAGTTACTAGAGATGGCACAAAGATGCAAAATTCAAGTCTAGATTTTGAACAACCCAGTGTTTGATGTGCTCAGGTCTGGGGTGCTGGTCACACTTATAAGGATAGAAGTCATCTGCAGAATTCAGATTCTGGTCTGGGTTTGGATGCTGATCCAAAGTTCAGGGGTGTTCCGAGTCAGGGTCTAGTAATGGCTCTAATAATTACAACTAAGCATTTATCCCACCGAAGGAACAGTATGACACCAGAAATAGAGGATACAATTAGCCAAAAGAATAACTTGATGTAAGCTGTAATATTAATTCACTGTCACAGATCTTTGCTAATGCACAGTTAAGGTTGACCAGCAGTGCCTCGTACCCTTCCAGAACATCAAAGGCACCTGTACAAAACCCAAAAAATACAGACTTAAAGCAAACATCATCAGTTTCTATGCCTTGTCAGCTTGGCTTGAGCCGCATTGTCATTCCAACTTTTACTCTAAATAACTTTTTAAATATGGCTTCCTATAGCTGAGATCAGTCCTAAGCAGGTGATTCCAGTTTAGAGAAGTTCAGAGCTATAGTTTGAGTCCCAACTGTGTACAAAAAGTTATAAGAACTGTAAAATGTTGACATCATAATAGGTGGCTCTATCTCCAGAACCCCTAGATCAAATAACCTCAGATTTGGACCATTAACTCTACCCTGCAGCCCCAGGAGACCCAGAAATTTTCAGGACAATCTGAGAAAGTATTTGGATTTTAGAGCACTTAGAAAAACCAGCTGTTCAGCAGTAAGCTAGTCTCAACCTTAACAATCATGGTGCTATGACCTCACTGTAATTTGCTTATTAATGTTTTACAATAACATTAGTGGGTTTAAATTGACTACCAATTTTTATCTTCAAAAAATCAGATTGAAGATTGTTTCTGCCTCCAAAGTTTTCCCCGAAGATGGTTGGAATTTGGATTTTAATATGCCAGAGAGGATCTGGAGGGGAGCCTTGGATAAAAATTGATTGTGATGGGGAAAGCTTCATTCAATATTTGATTAGGAGGATTTTAAAAAAAAATCTTTAAAATTCACGCGGGCCTTTAAGAGCACTTTATCAATGAACTTGGAGGCCAAGAGACCATAGGAGGACAAACAGCTGCTCCCAAAAATTTATACTGGGAAGTTGTAATTGAAAGTCATCAGAAATATTTGATACCGTTCTTTGCTAGTCTGAGAAGTTGTCCCCAGAGGCATAGGTTAGATGTACTGTAACATACTGGGCTCTAAGGATTGTTGTATTATGCTTTTTCTCTCTTTGTATTCCTAATGCAGTTTGCTATTAAAATTGACCAAGTGGAGGATTTCCTTCAGAATGCCCAGGAGTTTGAGAACACTGAGTCTTTGGAAAAGCTCCTTCATCAGCATGAGCAGCACACGAAAGGTAAGGCACGGGTTCCTTTCTTTGGCCAATAGCTCACAGTCACATGGTTAGTCGGTTGAATTTCTAGGCTTTGAAGCATATTTTTGGTTTCCCCAAATAAATTCTTCTTTTATGAAATCATGTTTGCTATGGCAGTTTCTTTAATTGCAAAGAGAGCTCAGAGAGAGAGTTTTGCTCAGTGCTCGGCAACGTCATACCTGCTAAATACTGATCTGCCAAGCACTGTTAATTAATAATGGTTCCCTAAACAACTGTTCCAGCTCTCTCTCTTCTCCCCTCTGCTGCCTCCCTATTGTTTCCATTACTTCTCCTGGCTCCTCTAACTCTTCCCCCTCCTGGCTTCCCCACACTACTACTTCGTCCAGCTGCCTTTTCCTGTGGGGTGAAAGTGGAGGTGGGAGCATTCTCGGTGGCTACCAGCTGGCCTGCTATAATCCTGTGCCCCAGGGTTGAGCTATTCTAGAAGCTTGGGGCAGGGGATATTGCATTGGTGCCAATCTCTCATAGCCATCCCACAGCCTCTTGGGCGTGCACACCGTGGAACACTGTGTGACATATGCAGGCTCCTACATAACAGTTGAGCTTTTTGGAAGTGTATGGGGTAAGAGGAGTGGAGTGGGCTGGGAAATGAGCTACTGCTGGCCTCGAGACAACCTCAGACTCCAGCTGTCTGTACTGGCTTCCCTGATGTCTGCTTCTGGCTTTGTAGAGCTGCCCTCTGTATAACTCCCCTGCTGAATTGTCTTGTCACCATGTGCAGGGAGGTTCCATTAACAGCCTAAAGTGAAGTTACAGGCAGTCAGATCGCAGCCAGGAAATAGTCTTCCACCCACTTCACCTCCCACAATACCTCATGTATCTCTCAGTTGCACATCTATGTTTTCTTCTCGATGCTAGACAAATTTTTACAAGAAATGCAGCAGATGGGTCATTAATGTTAAAATCAAGGTCTTTGTATGAAGCATTTTCTGCCATGCCAACACACTAATCTTTTAAAAGTGGGGGCAGGTGCCTTCCCACCATCTCAGAAGCAATCTCTTTGCACAACTAAGTACAATTGCAATCTATTGTAAAAGACTGTAATCCCTCATAAATCTGTTTTTTTTTTTCACAAATCCATACACTCCAGCCGTGTAATTTTAACTAAATGTTAATGGAAACCTGTTATAGGAAACCTAACAACTGGCAGAAAATATAAACTGTAGTTGATTGTTCAGTAGTAGAGTAGCACCTTGAACATTTTTGCATCGTATAAGAAATCTAGCTGCTTCAAATGCTGGCACTCTGAATCAGATGCAATTCTACTCAAGAGACTGTAGTGAATGGAGCTCAGGTAACTTTAATATGGGCTTGGTGGTCCCAATTCAATCTTTATTGGGCTGAAGTGCTCATCACACAGCAATTTTAGCTTGGAATACCTGACAGTGATTGATTGTCATTGCTGACAAGAGGGTTCATAATTGAAACAATCAAATGAAATTGTTTGCCAGAGGAAAGATAGGCTTGAGAAGCATGACTCTTACCTAGAGGGATAGAAGAGGTAGCAAATGCTCCCTTTCTTCTTTGTTTATATCTTTCCAAAGTGCTAAGAATTTGGAGGATAAATGGTCATATAATTAATGAAAATCATGTTTATATTTGTCTCTATGAGAAAGGCACAGCCTACTTACTCAGCAGTAAAGTTGCTGGAAAGAATGACCTTCTTTACAAAGTGTTGGAGCTACCAGGCTATGGTGACAAGTGTCTTTAAGTTTAAAAAGGAAACTTAGCTGTGTGCTGGGAGTGCACCTGATTGGGGGTGGGGAAATGAGCGACTTTGCTTTAGAATTATCCCTGTTAAATTCCAAGTTTTTATTCTAACGTTTATGGAGAAACCTAAGAAACAAAGGGTTGGTCACTTCATCCAAAAGTAGTAGCAGACCTAGGACAGCTTGTGCAGGATGTCATCTTGTAATAAACGTTTTGTGTACTACTGTCCTCTGCTAGATGGATTGTTTCAGACTTGTTCAGATGCTTATTAGGGCTGGTTGGAAATTTTCTGATGGAACATCTTTCTGTTGGAAAATGCTAATTGGCCTAAATCAAAACGCTCCACAGGTATGTGATGATTTCAGTGAAATACAGATAGAAACAAGGCAGGTTTCCTGATGGCTTGGCAGCCCGAATTTACAGGCTCCCAGACCCTTGGAGGCCTCTCAGGTGGCCTGCCAGAATTTCCAGACTCCCAGACACTGGGGCAATCCTTCTAGTGGACTCCTGGGGCTCCAGACAGCTCAGGGAGCCTCAGAAAGATTTTGAAAAGGTCAAAATAAAGTGTCATTTCACCTGTTTTCAAAATAAAATTTTGGAATTTACATTCAATGGAGAATTCTGATATTTTTTTTAGAGTTTTCCATTGGATTGGGAATTTGTTTCCAGACAGTTCTAGTGCTTATACTGAAGGTTCTTTGGGCTCAGCTAGAGAGTGGAGCTTCTTCATAGCTAACTATGATTGGCCTTGGAAATGCCTGAGTATTTCTCTCACCACCTCTACCCTGAGGAACTGGACTCTCACTGAGTCCCCCTCAAATACACCCATATTAGTGACAACAAAATCATTTCCATAATACTTAGCCTGTCACTTTGTTCAGACACATTCCAAACCCCTGTGCTGGCTTCCCCATATGCACTACATCAAATTCAAGCTTCCTGTCCTTGACTACGAGGCCCTGCATAATCCGACTTCTGTCCATCTCTGCTCTTGTCTCCATTCATGCTCTGAACTCTCACTTTCTGTTTTTCACAAGCTCTATGCATAACTACCCCCTGCAGGTACTTTTGCAATTCTCATCTACACACCTTATTGCATGCTTAAGACTCCTTTCCTCAGTCACCACATCACTATCTCCTTCAAATCCCTCCTGGAAATACCTTTATTCCAAAAAAACCTAAAGCCCTAGTCCTCTCCTCATTGAAACATCTGCTAAGGGATCTCGTGCTACTGGACAATAGCAGAAATGCAGCTTGTGAGTCAGTGAAGTATGTTGATCCAACCTGCCATGATGATCCCTGTGCTGAGTAGAGTGGGACAATTACCTCCCTTGTCTTACATATGACATGCCTGTATATACATCTCAGAATATTAGCCTTTTTTGCAATTGCATCACATTGTTAACCCCCAAATCCTTTTCAGCCTAACTAGTTATTCCCCATTTTGTAGTTGTACATTTTTTTTCCTTCTTGAGTGTAGTATTTTTCACTTATCTTTATTTAATTTAATCTTGTTGATTTCAGACCAATTCTCCAATTTGCCAAGGTCACTTTGCATTTTAATCCTATCCTCCAAATCGGTAGCAACCCCTCCCAGCCCGGTGTCATCCACAAATTTCATAAGAATATTCTCTACTCCATTATCCAAATCATTACTGAAAATATTTAGTAGTTCCAGACCCAGGACAGATACACACTCCCGTTGGACAGCGAACCATTGATAACTATTCTTAATGTATGGTTTTTCAATCTAATTTAATCTAGATCACATTTCCTTAGTTTGCTTATGAGGATGTCATGCAGGACTATATTGAAAGCTTTACTAAAATCAAGATATATCAAATCTGCTGCTATCCATTAGCTCAGTAACCCGGTCAAAGAGGAAATTAGATTGGTTTGGCATGATTTGTTCTTGACAAATCCATGTTGACGGTTACTTACCACCCTACTATCCTCTAGGTGCTTACAAATTGCTTGTTCCAGTATCTTCCCACAATTAAAGTTACTCTAACTAGTCTAATATTCCCTGGGTCTTCCTTTTCCTCCTTTTTAAATGTTGGCCCTTCTCCAGTCCCCTGGAACTCACCTGTCCTTCATGAGTTATCAAAGATAATCGCTAGTGGTTCCAAGGTTGCTTCAGCTAGTTTCTTAGGTACCCTACAGTGAATTTTATCAGGCCCTGCTGACTTGAATACATCTAACTTATCTAAACATCCTTTCCCTATTGTGGCTTTTATTCTTTCCTCCTTATTATTAATATTAATTGTGTTGGTCATCTGGTCACAGTTTACTTTTTTAGTGAAGACTGAAGCAAAACAGGCATTAAATGCCTCACCCTTATTGATATCATATGTTATTAGCTCTCCTTCCCTGTGAAGTAGAGTACACTTTCCTTCATCTTTCTCCAGTTCCTGAAGTATTTATAGAACCTCCTATTATTGCCTTTTATGTTCCTGGCTAGGTGTAACTCATTTTTTGCCTTCACCTTTCTGATTTTGTCTGTATATGCTTATGCTATTCTTTCGTACTTATTGTCAGCAATTTGTCCATGATTCCACTTTTTGTAGGATTCCTTTCTGATTTTCAGTTAAAGAGCGCTTGATGAAGCCATATTGATCACTTACCATTTTTCCAGTATTTAAATATATATATTTAAATATGCTAAAAGATGAGTTATAGATTGAGTATATTAATAAAAATTAGCATGTTTTTTCATGAGTAATCTTATTCTTACAGAGCTCTTGGAAAAGTCACTGGCTCTTTTAAACAAAAGCCACGAGCTGACTGAATTCATAGAAGAATTCAAATCTGATGGGCCTAATGTAAACCCTGAGTTGATTCAAGGAGCACACAGCAGCTGCTTGAAAATTGACAGTCTCCTTGAACTGCTACAAGACAGGAGAAGGCAACTGGACAAATATCTGAAGCAGCAATGCCAAGGACTAGAGCAGGTTCTGCAAATTTGTCATTGGCATCACCAAGAAAACCAGGTATGATATCCAACACTTAGGCCAGCCACAGTAAAATCAGGAAACTGTTATATGTGGTGGGGAGAGTTACAGGAGAAGGGGTTACAGTGTATTTGGATGATAGTTTGGTACACTGATTTGTTTACTTTGATTTAAATTTTAAGCATGTCTCCCTACACAACCTTATTTCTGGCCTTTCCCTAACTTTTGGCAGCTTGATTTTGCAACCTTTCTGTTCTTTTAATGTCGTTTTTTTTTTAATGTAATTTTCTAAGTTAAAAAAACCTGAACTCTCCCACAGAAATCCTATCATATGGAATCATATTGACCTCTACACACATGGGTTATCTGCAGGGTTCAGACCATTAGCTTCACTGCACTTACCTTTGTCACATGAGTTAATGGAGCAACTGGTGGCTGCAGTAGACTATCATCTTCTTTGTGGACCAGTCAATAGAAGGAGAAAGAGATACTTTGCCAGTGGTTTCACAGCTATTTGCTAAAAGCAGAGGAATACAGAGACTCAGGACTCCTCAGTTCAGTGCCAGCTTCTGGAGGGGAATGTGTTCTAGTGGTACTCTTCTGTCTCTGTGCACGCTGCCTGTCCCTTTCCCTTCTCTTGCAGTCAACCCACCCCCAGCTCCTATTTCCATCCCCCTCTGCTCCTATCCAACTTCCCCGCCACACACACACACCAGTTCTTGCCCTCCTTCCCCTCTGTGTCTATATATACCCAAGCCCCCCCTTTCTGCTCAACCTGCCTCCTCAGCTTCCTCCCCACTTCTGTTTCTATCCTCCCACCCCTTTGCATTCAAATCAGGCAGGGGCAAGTCCTGCTCAACTCCTGCATCGCTGGGGTGGAGTGTGCTCAGTGAGGATGGAATCTTTGGGCAATGTGGCTGCCAAACTCTAACAAGTCTCTACTTAATATGTGCAAGTTGAGTTTTTTAAAGGCTCTGAACTTGGTCAAATTTGGGTGAATTTTCAAAGGAAAAGCAAACAACACATCCTTGATACCAGAGCAAGCTCCCTGCCAAATTTCAAACCCTTTCTCCAAAGTACAGAGGTGATAGAGCTTCTCAATAAAACAGTTATACGACATTTTTTTAAACATGGGCAAAAAAAGTTTCCTGGGCTTGTCTACACAGTGGGGTTTATCTCACACTAACTGCATTTTTTTCCAGTTAAAATGGGCTCGCATTCACACAGTGTGACTCTTTTTCTGAATCAAGTGGCCAATTAGTGCGAATTGGATAATCCACTTTGAAAATGGATTAGGTTCATTTCAGAATGAGTTTGTACAGAAAAAGGAAGCATCTGTATTTCGGATTAACTTTTCAGTCCTCCCACTTGTATCCCAAACTGCATTGCTTCACACTAGGACTGCCCTGTCTGTTTACCTGTGTGCTCTCTAGTGCTCTGGGGTCATGTTGGCCAGACGTTACCGCCCTGTTTAAATGCTGGCTCACAACTAGGAGATCCCTATTTGCAATTACACGGTACTGGAGCTGTATATCCTTTTCCGTGTAATCAGCATTGTAGCAGCCATGCCTGGTGGTGCTGCGGCGCAGAGGTCATGGGTTTCCTTGCTATCTAGGGAGAGTAGATGGTCCACTCCTGTCTTAACAGCAGCTGCCAAAATGCACAAGTACATGAGCATATAGCAAAGTGTATGGCTGTATCACTCTCAGGGTACAGCTCAATGCCATTGCCAAGGAAAGGACCTTTGGCAGGCTTACAAAAAAGACCAAGGGCAGAAACAGGACCTCTGGCAGGGCTCCACGACTTTGAGGAGCTGGGTTGGATTTTTGCCAGGAAGGCCACCACCGAGCCCCCGTATGTTGTGGAAAGTGCTGAAAGCCTCAAGGAGGACCCCGACCAGGACTCTGAGGAGGAGATTTCCCGTGAAGGCCAGGGGAAATCTAAGAGCTGAAGCCAGACCCAGAGAAACAAACAGCACCTGAAACCCAGATGGACTCCCAGCATGATAGTGCTGAGAAGGGGACCTCTGCCAGTAAGTATTATGTGCTACATTACTATAAAACTGTATAAGTGATTTTACCAGATGCTTGGTCCAAGTGCCTGATGGACATGGGCATTTTGGGCAAATGTGAGCTAGGAGCCTTTCCGAGCCTGCTCAGCTTTACCCTGGCTCCCAGCATGCTCAAGATGGTGGCCACATGGGGGATTCCAGCTCTGCAGGGGTTGGTTCCCTGATATTTTCATTTCCCACAGCCCTCCAGCATGCTGGTATCTACCCTCCAACCTCCCTCTCCCTTCTTTTCCCCATCGACCACCATGGGTGGGGGATAGGACATTTCACCTCCATTGCCTTGATGAAAGCAGTTGTGCCACAATGGTTTTGTAAAACAACCTTGTAATGTAGCCATGTTTACTGAAACACCAGCTACAGAAAAAATAATATAATATAAAAAATACTTCGCTTCACAATGCCCTGAGCTTTCCTCTGTCTTAGCATTTTATGAGGTATATTTCCCAAAGACAGAGACACTAAATCACAGAGATTGTAAGGCACTCAGCTAGTTGTAATCAGAGTCGCAACAACATTAAGCCCTCAGGTTCAGAAAATATACAGCAGAGCGGTACTTATTTAGCTGTGCATTTTGTGTATCGAGTGCAGGTAACAGAAAACAGAATTTAAGGCAAAGATAATGCTTTATTTTGGCACAAACACTGCAAGACATAGCAGCCTTCTCAGGGCTACCTTTATAAGTAGAGTGACCCTTCCCGTCCTGCAGCACTTCTGGAGGGACCATTCTGGTGAATAACATCACTGCATATCTTCCGTCTGTCTGTTGCCCTTTTGAATAAGCCATTTGACTGCCTCTTGGTGACTCAGATCAGAGGAACATCTTCCAATGTAAGGACTGCCTGCAGAGTTGTCCATGCAATTACTAACCTGCCCCCCAGCAAACCCTTACCCACCCACCTACCTCTCAAACCCTCCAGCCCATCCAACCCCCCAAATCCTGCTGCCTACCCCTAACTCAGGTGAAGCCCAAGCCTAAACCTCCAAACCCTGCTGCCAGTCACCAGCCATGCACCATATCAGCAGCCTTGGATTAGAACAGGGTTCCTAGGCAAAGGGGAAGTAATGTGGAAACGTCTTAACATTTGCAAGTTGCCCCCAGACTGGGAAGAGATTATAGGAATGGAATTTCAAAACTGAGGAAAGAGTAATTTCATCATTGCTGCCCTCAAGACCTGAATTACTTCAATAACTGCCTTTTCTGTTTGTCAGCTACCCCGGCTTCTTTGACAACCTGCAGCCACCAAGAACAGAACCTTTAACTGCAGAGCACTTGACTAATCTCCAGGGCAGGAAAAGGAAGACCAAAGATGAAATGTTTGGGGACCTTGTGACAGCATCCAGAAGAGGGATAAAAAGAGAGAGGAGTGGAGGGAAATTCTCTGTGGAGAGACGGAAGAACACAGACATGGACATGCAGAAACCGCCCCTGAAGCCGATGCAAAACCAGACTGTCTTGATGGAGAACATTTTGGGACAATGTTCTGCCACAGCACCACGACCCCGAGTGCCCTGTTCTGTTCATTCTCCCTGAAGCATCTGGCACCGACCACTGTCAGTAGATAGGATAGTGGGCTAGATGGACTGTTGTTTTGACATAGTATGTCCACTCAAGCCATGTCCTGTAGCCCATGGAGAACAATGGATACTGGGAGCAGCAGTACATTCTTAATGCTCCTGCTATGGGTAGTTCTCTGAAGACAGTGAATTCTGGGATCCCTCCTTCATCCCTACAATAATACAATACAATACAAACTATAGTTTCTTCTGGCACTATTCTACATCTCCGTACAGAGGCAACCGTCAGAAATCTTGCATGAACACATGCTTGTGACTAGTACAGCACATATATGTGTACTCCACGCTATATGGCATGGGCCCAAATCTTCATTGTAATCTCGTCTGACATTTGCACTAGTTTATGTAACAGTGAATAAAAATTTGCACAGTTTTGTTCAATCCATGATTTTTATATTGGACTGATTTGATCAATACAGTTTATTTTTGACAAGACTCACCAGAGTTTCATAAAATACATGTCCCAGAGACCAAATAAAATGTCCTCTCCAAAAAATCATTGCACAAAGCATTTTTAAAAAGCAAAATACACTTCTGTTTCACTAAATTCATACACATAGAGTAAAGAAACTCTGTTACAATGTGTAATCAAATTACATTGACACATTTCAGCCTTTAGCTTCAAAGTAGGAGCATGGGGGATTCTGATCCTATGGCCCTGAAGATTTGCTGCAGTTTTCAGAGGAAGCCTTTCTGGCTGATCACAGCATTCAGAAAGTCTCTTCACTTCTGCCCTCTACCCACTGATGAGGTGCTCGCAGTAGTTGTGCAAAATACAACAAGAAGTTATCCCATGAGGTAGATATTTCTCAGCAGCCTCCAGCTTCATCATGAGGTAACTCCTGTCCCTTACAAATGCATACTCCACTGTCATTCTACAGCTTCTCAGGGTATGTAGTTGAACAGGTCCTCCTCTTGTCCAAGTGTCAAGTAAATGGCTTCATAAGCCAGGGAAGCAGACAGTAAGCTGGGTCTCCTAGAATGACCAGAAGAATGACACTGCCATTTATATCCATAGTAGCCATGGGAGCAAAATTTCCATATTTTATTAAAGACAACAGATGTGAGTTTCAAAAGATCCTAGAAACTGGGACCTTTTCAAGACCACCCCACATTAACACTGATGAATTTTCTAGGCCAGTGGTTCTTAAACTTTTTATTCATGGACCGCTTGAAAATTGCTGAGGGTCTCGGTGGACCACTTAATGATCTTTCCAAATGTTGTTGGTACTGTTAGCTACCTATTGTAAAGCACTTTGGATAAAAGCGCTAGATTAAAAAAACCTTAATAATTAATGTGTTTTTGTTCTACAAATAAAAGCACACAACTCATATTTTAATATCTTTAGTCTTACCTTTCGAATGCGATGGATGTGCTCTCTTTCCCCCGCCACAGCAGCCCCGAGCTGGGCTGTCTCTTCCTCTCTCCCCCCACACCGCAGCCCCCAAGCTTGGGCTAGGAAAGAGGGGGATCTCTCCCCAGCCACACAGCTGAGGCTGGGAAGGAGGGCCATCTCTCCCCAGCAGCTGCAGCCCTAGCCCTGGAGCTGGGGAAAGTCACCTCTTTCTCTGGCTGCCACAGCCCTGCACATCCCAAATTCCCACCACCCCCTCTTCTCACACTACTGCCCGCTCCCACCTACTCCCTATCCCCCCACCCCCAAGGCCACCACCTCACCGTGCGTCTTCTCCAGAGTCCAGGCACCTAATTAGTGGAGCCACACCTGCTAGGGTGCAGCCCAAGTGCACTCTTTAGAGGGAACTATCCCCGCACCACCTGAATGGAGCTCATGGACCATGGGTGGTTCACGAGCCACAGTTTGAGAACCTCTGTTCTAAGCCTTGGAGCTCCCTGGAGATGCACCCCTTTCTGCTCATGAACTCTGAGGCCTGAGGTGGGGGTAAAGAATAGGCACATGGGTTTCATCAATGCCTCCTATACAATTTGGAAATTCCAGCCATGCAAATCCACCAATAGCCTCCTGTGCTTTGCCAAACATTGACCCATGCTAGCAGCATCTTTGTAGCAGCACACTGCTCCATGACAACAGCCCGGACAGTTGATCTACCAACACCTAATTGCTTGCTTACTGACTGGTAGCAATCTGAGTTGGCAAGTTTCCAAATGGTGATGGCCACATGCTTCTCCACTCTGAAGGAAGCTCGCACGTTGGTACCCTGAGGATGAGTTCAGCGTAGAACTCTAGGAAAGTGCCCTTTGTCACCCAGAAATTCTTCCTCAACTGCAGGTCATCCCAGGACTACATCCCTATCCATTTCCACCAGTCAATGCTGCTTTCATGAGTCCAGAAATGGCACTCAGTCAAGTGAAGCTGCTCCAGGCAAAGTTTTTCTACAATTAGCTGCTTGATTTCTTCCTCCTCCTTTAATGAAATTAGGTTGACAGTGCAGTGGCTGGCTTCCAAAATGACCCAGGTATGTGATCGCATATACATGTGCAGCTGCCTCTGTGTATTAACGAGTGCCTGGACCATGGCACAAAGCAGAATTCCCTCCAGGCTGGCTGACAGCAGTTTTGTAGTTGGCCCTGCTTGCAAAATACAAATGAATTATAAGATCACAGGAGAGGAATCATGAGAATTTGCTACTGTGACCCCCAAGTCCCGGAATTCTGGGAGCTTGCAGTAAGTATCTTACAGTACACCACCACCAAAAAGAAAAATAATAATAATCCTAGAATGCACAGAGCCCAATAGTGGGACAAAACACCATGGGATCCCAGCCAAGAATGCTTAGTGCATATTCCAAAAGAAGTCGGTTCCAGATATACACTCTGATTCAGTGGGAAGTAGGTAAAAGCAGCCATATGGATGCAATTATCTTGAAATCGTTATTCTGCAACTATTAGTGCACCCAGACCTAATCCACCGAAACAAAACAAAAAAACCATGTAGACAAACTCTCAGAAATAGCTAAGCCCTTTAAACTGAAAATTTCCTAAAAATTCAGCCGAGGCAGGCACTCATCAGAATTTCAGTCTAAATGTTTAAAGTTAATGGAAGGTGTTGGGCAACCTTAATTGTAGGCAGTGCTATGCACTCCAGCTCTGCCTATAATATTGATTCTGCAGGGCTATGTACCTTATACATCAAAACCAGCTCTACCTTTTTTTGCGTAGTCTGTATATGATCCCCCAAGTAAAACATTTTACAGCTGACTAGGTACTCTAGGGAGCTGCTAATCTTATTCTGAAGCATCAAGTATTAGTAATTGCCAGAGGCAAAACTGGATTTATTGGTATCATCATGGCTAGATGGATAACTATCCTCTATGAAAAATCCTGTGTTCCTATGGAAGTGTTATCTTCCCAGTCTGTGGCTATAGAGTGATCGCTTGGAACAAATCCCCTTTTTTAACCAAGATACTGTAAAAAGAGAAACTGCTAAATAAGAGGCCACAGCCTTTACTATGAAAATCATGAAATATCGTCTAACACTTGAGAGGCATGATGCTATTCAATTCTGCTTTGGCTGCTGCTTTGTCTATATCACCAGGATCTGTCCAGCAAAAGAACATACCTTAAAAAGTAATGTTATTTCAATTCTCAGTATCTGTGATAAATTCTCAGTGGCTACAACTGAAGTTTCAAAACAAATTTAGCCAAGTTGGTTGGAAATGTATCTTATCACAAAGTTCACTTTCCAAGAAGAAGGGTCCTTCTCTAAATCCTCCTTCAAAGCTTGGAAGTACCAGGAGTTAGTACTCCTAGCTGTGATGCTTTCATCAACTACATGGTCATCCCAGCTTTATCCAGCTATTTCAATAACTTACAAGTAGGGAGAGGAGTGCAAAACAGAAGAATCTCTGCAAAATACTTTGCTATCTTAGGTTGGGTAAGGAAGGGGGAAATACTTTGAATGAATTTGATTTAAAACCGTACTACAGAATCTCCCCAAGACCTCGGGGGTGGGGGAGAATGAAAATTTGGTAAAACTTACCACAGATTTCTAGTTGCCCTAAACATTAAAGGACAATTATGTTTCACTTACAGGGTGCCAAGTTGAATCCAGCCCAGTTTGGGAACATCTGGAAAATCTTTACTACCTGGTTTAGGGTGACCAGATAACAAGTGTGAAAAAATGGTACAGGAGAGGGGGTAATAGGCTATAAGAGGTGCCTATGTCAGACAAAGCCCCTAATATTGGGATGATCCTGATAATATTGGAATGATCCCAATAATATCAGGACATCGGGTCATTTTAATCTGATTGCTGTTTAGTGGCATGTGTGTGTATGTCCATTTTCTGCAGAATGGGTGTTGACATCACAAACACCACCATTACAGCTGACATCTACTGGCAACTTTGGTGATTGCTTGAGGAGACGGGCTGTAGCGCAGATAGAATGCTTATTCAACGACCTGCCTTCTCATGCCCAGCTGTGGTCCAAGGTTGATGCAGACTAGCTGGCAGAGTCAAGTCCTTGCAATATGGTTCTAACTATGGACCTGACAGGTGTCAGTCAGGCACTTTACATAACATTCATGCACAATTATGGAACAATAAATACTCTGGAAAATGAACTAGTAGAAACTTTGTGACAAAGTATCTTTTTTTAGACTTATACATATGCATTTTTAAGTACTGGTTCTCATAGCCTAACGGCAAATCTGAAGCCTAATATTTTGCTCTCCCTGTGTGTGCTGAACTCCCATTAGTGTCAAGTGGAGTCCTATACATCTAAGGAGAGCAGCCTATTGAACTCTCATTGACGCAAATGGAAGTTTGGGAGACATAGGGAGAGCAGCATATTGGAGTCAAGCTCTGCTGTGAAGATGTGAGAGTAGATTTTTACCATTAATACTGCCTGTGTTTTTCAAAGGATAAGTATAAAGCACAGAAGTCTCCCTGATCTGGTTTTTGAAAGAGAAACTAAGCAAATGTAAAGATCACAATATATTGCCCCAAAGAACTAAAAATGCAGCACCTTCGTTCTGCCTCTAATTGGAATGCGATGGTCTGATAAGCATAATCATAACATATTTTTCTTTATCAGTATTTTCAATATGTAAAAATGTACCTTGTTTTACATTTAAAGAGCTGACCTTCCTTTCAGAAACAGCAGCATCTTATTTTGCTGATAATCTCCTTCATTAATGAAAATCAGAGGCAGATTGGGCTATTTTGTGCATAATTAATTTTCTCGGCGAGAAGATTTAGGAATGTAATTTTTCTCAATTGTGCCAATCATGCATATATGAGACAAACAAATAAATTAAACTTAAGATATTCATGGTCCCTGGGTAAAAGGTTGCGTCAAGGGCAGAGATAAGAGCTACGTCAGATTTGTGGGACAGCATAGCACACCCTCATCTGAAGTCCATGCAGACACACAGAAAATCATGAAATGATCCTTCTTTTTAAAGAAAAAACATTAACCACCTGTAGTTTTTGGTTCTTGTGTCATTAAGAAGGTAGGATTAACAGCCCTGTCACCCCTTGGTTCTGGATTTCATTTACTAGCAATTTAATTGATGTAAAAATAAGGAGAGTAGTGCAGTCATTTAAAGGTTCTGTTGTGGGATCTTTACCTGAATGAATGTTTTCTCCTGCTGATCTTTACACAGTGGGCTGGGTTAATAGCTGTATGTTCTTTTTTACTGAAAGATGTTCAGCATGCAAGACTGGGGGAGCGATTTCACCATTACTGTCCTCACGATACAGTTTGGGGCCATAGCTGTGTTTGGAAGCTGATTTCAAATATAGGCACAGGGGTTTCCATTTTTAGTATCAGGCAGAGTACAAGCTGAGCAAACCCTGAATGTCAGCATGCACAAGTATAACTGGGAATCTCCAACGGTGACTAATGCACCAGAACTGCTTGGATTTATGGAAGAACTGTCTAAACAATCTGTGTGCTCCTGATAGGCTCTTTTCTGATTTTCCGAAAGCTGTCTCCCCTATGCTCTCTGCTGCTGCTGCCCACTAGAGTGAAGGAAAAACACTGAGTTTCAACATTGGCAGGTTGGAGACAAACCTAGACATTTTCACCTCATTCATAAGCAATTAAAAATGTGCATAAAATTCCTGAGTGGACCTTCATATGTCTTCAGATGTGCTCCCTGCGCCTTCTGTAAATGGTTTTCATAAAAATGAAAAATTGATTACTTTTTACCCTGAGTGCAGGAATATATAGACCTGAACATAATTAAATTATTAAAATCTGTTTAGTCAGATTTGTTTAAAATGATCCTTTGTGAGCTACCTGGGGTGAAATCTTGGCCCGATTGAAGTTAATAGGAATTTTCTGATTGACTTAATTGGGGCCAGGATTTCTCTCTCTCACACACACTCACACTCACACTCACACACACACTGGTGTATTTATAATTGTCTCATCTCCTGTGATGTCATTTGTTCTTCTACTGGTGGTTTAGTCCCCCTTACTGTGACTGCAACATGGATCTATGCAATACTAACTCCAGATCTCAGTCCTTTGCATAGGAAGGGTTTGAATCCAAACCAAACTCTGAGACCTTTTCAGAGTAACCCCATAGCTCTGCATACACGCATAGATCTTCTTGAGAATTATCATATTCTTGTAAGAGCAGCACCATGAGACTAGGTAGGCTACTTGAGCCAATATTTATAAAATTTACACAAAAGTTTGGAAATGTTCACTTCAGAATGTCAAAGGCTCTTCTCATTAGCTGATAGTTAACTTCTGAATTTAGAATATCAAACTGTGCACTAAAATGTGCAACATTTTCTTGGTCAGAAAAACACATTGAACTTTTGCCTGCAGAGTCAAATGAAGATTCCACACACTGTTCAGGAAACAACAGGACCTTTACAATATATATAACTTGAATTACTTTTAGCAACTAGTGTGTTGATCAGATTTTAGGTTTTGATTTCTGCAATCTTTTTATGGTCCTTCGCAACAGTTATGTGACAAGCCACTAGCAGCCACAGTGCACTGCAGTATTGAGGTTTAGTGTCTCTGCCATCCAAACAAAAGAAACCCCACAAACGTGGAATGAAATTCCTTAACAATATTACTTTTCTGAAGTGCTGCAGAGTAACAAAGAAGAATGGTGACATCAAATAATTTCGTCTTAAAATTAAGCATCTTTTTAAAAAGATCCCTTTTGTTGATAAAATCCGAGCAGAACCCCTTTATGCTTCTGCCCTGTCCCGTCTTTGTTTTTTCTTATTTAAATTCTGATTAAATGTCACTACTGCATGTCTGTACCATACATTTGCATTAAACATGTGATTTGGCAACAACAGACTTCCTCCCACCTCCACTGAAGTGAATGGCAAAACTCCCATGGACTCAAATCAGAGCAGGATCAGAGCAAGTGTCTTCCTTTGGCACCTGTACCAAAAATCAATTTACATTTATATGGAAAAAATAGCTACTGTACAATGCTGTTGGTTTGCAGCTGCAAAGCCGAACAGCCAGACAATTATTAGATACCCCGTCCAAATTCAGAGGGGAAGGCTGGTCCCAAGGTAAAGGTGATAGCTTAGGAATTAGACCTGGGGTAAATTCCCTGCTTCATCAGACATGTGTGACCTCGGGAAGTCACTTAAACTCTCTGTGCCTCAGTTCCTTGAGTATAATGACAGATTCCCAAGAAGTGCACTAAATTGTAGGAGATCATACTCATGCATACGCAAACGTTTCATGCAAGAACACCCCTTTCATGGATCCATCACTGATGAAAATGAAGCTTGTATTCTAGACCAATTTTTATTTTTTGCATATCATCATCTGACTGGGATCAGTAGTAATAATACACAGGACTTTTCATCTTCAAACATTAACTAATAAACCCTGCCAACACTCCTGTGAGAGACAGCAAGACAGGTTGTCTTCCCGTTAGAGAAGGGGAAATACAGGCAGACTTGAGGATGACAGAAGAGTCAGTATCAGAACCAGGAGTGAAGCTCAGAACTTCTTAGCTAAGAGCTCTAGGTCTTGTGTGTCCCTCTGCTGGATTCCTTATTCTATTTGAAATCAAACAGGTAGGACCCACCTGAAAATAGTTTTTCTTTTCATTTTAACAAGTCAGCTCTTTATGTTATAGGAGAGAGGGGATGTTTTGCAGAAGTGGAATAATGGAACAAAATCAATCACATTTATTTATTTATGGTCAGTATTGGCAAAATTGTCCTGTTGCAAAACTCCAATGAAGTGAAAATCAATACTGTTCTAGTTCACTGGCTTTCAAATTGTCTGATGCCATGAACCCCTTCTCTAATTGTTGAAAACATCATGGACCCCCAGTGCATTTACACTTGTACCAGGGAAAGTCCAGGCACCGTGTGATCTTCCTAAAAGCCCTTTTTGGACACAGTTTGACAACGCCTGTTCTAGCTGGCATTATTTTAGGGCTTATCTACATGGGGAAATTGTCTGGCAGAACTGTACTGCTATAATTATATCGCTACAGTTATACTGGTATAACTACAGTGGTATTATTCTAACAGTATATTTTTGTTGGTGTCCCAGCGTATAAAGCTCTAATTGTTCAACAAAAGCACTCTTTCATGTTTTACTTTAGACAGTTACAGAAAACTAGCTAATCTCCTCCCTGTTCACATATTTTCTATTTGTCTCCAATCTTTATCTTCACTACAGGGTTAACTCAGGTGATTGGTACCTAAGTCTGAACAGCTGGATTAGCCTAGCCCAGGTGTGAGCAGCCACACGGCAAAGCCTTACCGGATATTATATCCTTACTAGTGCTGTGCTCATCTGTGTCACTAAGACTTCTGGGGGCATGTCCCATGGTTCTTTACCCTGTAGCAAACTGAGCCACTCTGTGATGCTTTCCCAGTGACTCGTGGGAGCATTTGTCTGTCCTGGGCACAAGGAGGGAATTGTGGGGAGGTACTTGGAGGACTGTCTACACTTGAGTGGTTTGGTCTGTGTCCTCATTGCAAAGTGGGCAGATTTCCATCCCAAGTGAAAGCCCCATTTGGATTTTAGCCTATGGCCCCAGCCAAGCCAGCTATCCTGGGTTTAAAGCACCACTAAACTTGGATGAGATGTTTTTGTGGGTGGATGGGCGAAGATTAGGGATAACGCTCATGGAAGTGCTTAAGATAACTCTGCAATTACGGGTTTCAGAGTAACAGCCGCGTTAGTCTGTATTCGCAAAAAGAAAAGGAGTACTTGTGGCACCTTAGAGACTAACCAATTTATTTGAGCATGAGCTTTCGTGAGCTACAGCTCACTTCATCGGATGCATACCGTGGAAACTGCAGCAGACTTTATATACACACAGAGAATATGAAACAATACCTCCTCCCACCCCACTGTCCTGCTGTTAATAGCTTATCTAAAGTGATCATCAAGTTGGGC
The DNA here is from genome assembly GCF_965140235.1 of Caretta caretta. Classification (NCBI taxonomy): domain Eukaryota; kingdom Metazoa; phylum Chordata; order Testudines; family Cheloniidae; genus Caretta; species Caretta caretta. Next base: position 45,678,890 of record NC_134216.1, on the reverse strand, counting down.
CATTTCCAGCACAAATCCAGGTTTTCTCACCCTCCACCCCCCCCACACACAAATTCACTCTCCTGCTGGTGATAGTCCATCCAAAGTGACAACTCTCTACACAATGTGCATGATAATCAAGTTGGGCCATTTCCTGCACAAATCCAGGTTCTCTCACCCCCTCACCCTCCTCCCAAAAACCACACACACAAACTCACTATCCTGCTGGTAATAGCTCATCCAAAGTGACCACTCTCCCTACAATGTGCATGATAATCAAGGTGGGCCATTTCCAGCAGCACAAATCCAGGTTTTCTCACCCCCCCACCCCCATACACACACAAACTCACTCTCCTGCTGGTAATAGCTCATCCCAACTGACCACTCTCCAAGTTTAAATCCAAGTTAAACCAGAACATCTGGGGGGGGGGGGGTAGGAAAAAACAAGGGGAAATCGGTTACCTTGCATAATGACTTAGCCACTCCCAGTCTCTATTTAAGCCTAAATTAATAGTATCCAATTTGCAAATGAATTCCAATTCAGCAGTTTCTCGCTGGAGTCTGGATTTGAAGTTTTTTTGTTTTAAGATAGCGACCTTCATGTCTGTGATTGCGTGACCAGAGAGATTGAAGTGTTCTCCGACTGGTTTATGAATGTTATAATTCTTGACATCTGATTTGTGTCCATTTATTCTTTTACGTAGAGACTGTCCAGTTTGACCAATGTAAATGGCAGAGGGGCATTGCTGGCACATGATGGCATATATCACATTGGTGGATGTGCAGGTGAACGAGCCTCTGATAGTGTGGCTGATGTTATTAGGCCCTGTGATGGTGTCCCCTGAATAGATATGTGGGCACAGTTGGCAACGGGCTTTGTTGCAAGGATAAGTTCCTGGGTTAGTGGTTCTGTTGTGTGGTATGTGGTTGCTGGTGAGTATTTGCTTCAGGTTGCAGGGCTGTCTGTAGGCAAGGACTGGCCTGTCTCCCAAGATTTGTGAGAGTGTTGGGTCATCCTTTAGGATAGGTTGTAGATCCTTAATAATGCGTTGGAGGGGTTTTAGTTGGGGGCTGAAGGTGACGGCTAGTGGTGTTCTGTTATTTTCTTTGTTAGGCCTGTCCTGTAGTAGGTAACTTCTGGGAACTCTTCTGGCTCTATCAATCTGTTTCTTTACTTCCACAGGTGGGTATTGTAGTTGTAAGAAAGCTTGACAGAGATCTTGTAGGTGTTTGTCTCTGTCTGAGGGGTTGGAGCAAATGCGGTTGTATCGCAGAGCTTGGCTGTAGACGATGGATCGTGTGGTGTGGTCAGGGTGAAAGCTGGAGGCATGCAGGTAGGAATAGCGGTCAGTAGGTTTCCGGTATAGGGTGGTGTTTATGTGACCATTGTTTATTAGCACTGTAGTGTCCAGGCAGTGGATCTCTTGTGTGGACTGGACCAGGCTGAGGTTGATGGTGGGTTGGAAATTGTTGAAATCATGGTGGAATTCCTCAAGGGCTTCTTTTCCATGGGTCCAGATGATGAAGATGTCATCAATATAGCGCAAGTAGAGTAGGGGCTTTAGGGGACGAGAGCTGAGGAAGCGTTGTTCTAAATCAGCCATAAAAATGTTGGCATACTGTGGGGCCATGCGGGTACCCATAGCAGTGCCGCTGATCTGAAGGTATACATTGTCCCCAAATGTAAAATAGTTATGGGTAAGGACAAAGTCACAAAGTTCAGCCACCAGGTTAGCCATGACATTATCGGGGATAGTGTTCTTGACGGCTTGTAGTCCATCTTTGTGTGGAATGTTGGTGTAGAGGGCTTCTACATCCATAGTGGCCAGGATGGTGTTATCAGGAAGATCACCGATGATTTGAAGTTTCCTCAGGAAGTCAGTGGTGTCTCGAAGGTAGCTGGGAGTGCTGGTAGCGTAGGGTCTGAGGAGGGAGTCTACATAGCCAGACAATCCTGCTGTCAGGGTGCCAATGCCTGAGATGATGGGGCGCCCAGGATTTCCAGGCTTATGGATCTTGGGTAGTAGATAGAATATCCCAGGTCGGGGTTCCAGGGGTGTGTCTGTGCGGATTTGATCTTGTGCTTTTTCAGGAAGTTTCTTGAGCAAATGCTGTAGTTGCTTTTGGTAACTCTCAGTGGGATCATAGGGTAATGGCTTGTAGAAACTCGTGTTGGAGAGCTGCCGAGCAGCCTCTTGTTCATATTCCGACCTATTCATGATGACAACAGCACCTCCTTTGTCAGCCTTTTTGATTATGATGTCAGAGTTGTTTCTGAGGCTGTGGATGGCATTGCGTTCCGCATGGTTGAGGTTATGGGGCAAGTGATGCTGCTTCCATATTTTACCATATTTTAACTTATAACAGTTTCCAGGTACCGACAGGAATGCCTTTAACTCTTACTTTCATGGGTAATTTACAGCAAATATTGTGGTCAATAGCATGCTGTAAGGCAGTCATGCACTCAGGGTTTTAAAAAAATTAGTGGTTTTGTTTATCAGACAATCAACATGCCCTGTAGCTTGTGCACAAAAAATAAAAGCTTACCAAAAAGAAATTTCTGAAAAAGTAGAATTCTGTGGGCTTCTGTCTTAAAAAACACCAAAGATATCTCTTGCATAAGAGTTGATCTTACACTGCTAATATCACTCATTGACATCTGCAGTACTTAAACCCCAACTGCTTATACTCTTGATAATTAAAATAGACATTGCCAAGTGGCTAAGGGGTGAGCTTCTTACTGTAACAGAGGTAAAGGTTTTATTACTCCTCTGCTCAAGTCTATAGAAGCATGAGTTTGTTTTGGCAAACAGCCAATATTTTCCATAGAAAAGAAAATTGCCTCAATTGACAGGGAAATTCTTCTTTCCCCTGTAGCATACACTTTCAATTTCATTTCCATAGATGCGAAGTACATGTTTTGTACGTCTTATTCCAGTATAAATGTTTTCATAATTTTGCATTGGGAAGTGTATGTTTGGGGGGATAAGGAAAGGCTTCATGGTTCAAAATTTTGGTCTGATCCCTACGTTTTAAATTTGATTTGATTCGATCAGATATGTCAACATTACTCCAAGACTCCATTGGGCTTCCACTCATCTCTTCATTCTACATAATCAACTTTCCTCCTTATAGGTCTGTCTTCATCAAAGGGTGACTTGTACAACTCTAACCCCATTTTTGGGAGGACAAACTAACCAGTGTCATGCTGTATTCCAGAGATGGGCCTGGTCCAAATGCTGATCAAAGTGTCAATCTGAACTTTGTGACTTGGGTCCCCCTCTACCACAAACCTTGCACTGAGAATGAGAGCTTGTGAAAGCTCATCCTCCCTTGAAAATGAAAATATCATGTGCGTTCCCAAATGTGAATGGCTTTTGTGACAGTCATTCTCACTTTACACTGCCTTGGTTTTTGTTCAAATAATTAAAAGAGAATTATTTTATGAATTGTATTTTTTTGAAGCAGGGCACATACAAAACTCCCATATGCTTTTGTTTGTAACTTGTATCACCAGCATAGTGTTCAGAAAAACGAGGTCCCCTGTATGTCAATAAATAAATAAATAACTTAGAGGCACTTTAGAAAACAGTTTTGAGACTCTGCCATCAAATTAAAATTTAATTACATTAATAATCTGTTTACTTTCCTAGCTCCATTGAATTCCTTAGGTAATTTGCCCACTGTATTATTTCAGATGTGTTGAAAGCATTTTTTGTTATAAAAGTTCTTTTGGTTTTTAGAAAAATACAGAATAAAATAAAATTTTAAAAAGGCCTCTGCCGAAGCAGATCTCAGGAAATTCTTAGAGACATGCTCTCAAGTCTACATTCTTCCTATTGTACAAAGGAGTTTTAAATGTGATAGATAGAATATGGTGGTGGCTTTGCAAAACTTGGAAAAGATTGGAGCAAGTCTCGTAGGTACTAACTGATTCCCAGTACTATTTTAAAATGCAAAGCTTCACTCAGGGATCTTTGCCATGTGTTGTTTACAAGGAATGTATAAAGTACCTACTGTGAATCCAGAAGAAGTAGATGCAAGTCATTCTGGGCAATTTATGAGATACATTAACTACTGCATTTGTTTGCTGAATATTCTTGTTACAGTCAATCTAGCAAGCTGTAATTATTTTTTGGAATACAAAAGATTACTCTATAATGCAGTACAGTAGCTTCATTGAATTATTGAAGTTATAGTTAGAAAAGATCTATCAGGTCATCTAGTCATTGCTTTTTATGCGTCATTGTAAATATGCTCAAATTTATAGTCACCTGCTGTACATGAAAGCGTTTTTCCTAGGAAAAATGTATGATTTCTTTACCATTTTAGACTATGTATGTCTTCTTCCACATGTTACTACTACCTGATTTTTCTTTTCCTTCAGTCTCACGCACTGTATGGATTGATAAATCATTTGACATACTTTATGGAAAACAAGTCTTGTTTTGTTACATATATTCCCATATATGTGCACTTTGACCCATGATCTATTTCATATAGGTATATGAACTTCTGAATTAAAACATGAAAACACAGTGCTATGTATCTAAAATTGGGGCTTGTTTGAAAGACTAAATTGGTTCACTTAATACACCTAAAAGGTTGGACAATTATTTCTCAACCTTTGAAACTCTTCTCAACTCTTGAAAATCTCATTTTTGTTTTTTATCTAGGTAACATCTTGGTACAGGAAAGATATCAGTGATTATCTACATAAGCAAAATCTAGGCTCATCTTTAACAGAAAATGAAGAGCTACTTCATGAGCACAAGGAAATGGAATTCAAAGCTAAGGTAAGAAATATTCAAAATATTAAACGAAAAAACTAACATTTATATTTTATATATATATACACACACACACACACAGAATATATGTGTACAGTCTATATGTTTGTGTATATGAGAAAGAAAAGTTTTATTTTAAATACAGCTAGTATTACACACACAATGTTCTTGGTACCGTTTTTCTCAGCATAGCTATTTCCTATATTCATGATAATATAAAGCAATTGTACATTTTGTTTATCTACCACCCTTCAATATAGTTGCCAAATAAATAGATGAGTCATTTAGAAATAAAAACAACATTGCAAGGGCTTAAGGGAAGTAGTTAAACAATTTGGGAGAGTTTTGATAATGGTAAGAATAGGTGGCCAGTCACTATTACTGTAACGCTTTGTCACTGAAATCTGCAGATCACTTGGCAACAAAGTGGGTATAACGTAGGTTTCAACAGGAATTTGTAGCAATATGTCTGAAATAACATGATGGGACAATTTTATTCCTCTGCTGCATAAATGATGAGGGTAGAGTTAAAGATTATGTTGATATGAAAAAGAAATGTGTAGAAATGTAAAGAAAGAGCGCATAAATATTAGAACTCTCTTGCAGTTACTTAATTTTGATATAAATGTAATAGTTCTCTAAAGTGTTGGTACAATATAGTGAAAATTGCTCGGTGTGCCATTTTAGACTGGTTGCATTCAGAGAACTTGTCTCACGGGGCAGGCCTGTTTTCTGCTCAAGACCTTTGTTCATATAAAAATGTAAGTTTTTGAAAGGTGACTGAACTTAGAATATTAGGGTTGAAAGAGACCTCGGGAGGTCATCTAGTCCAATCCCCTGCTCAAAGCAGGACCAATACCAATTAAATCATCCTAGCCAGGGCGTTGTGAAGCTGGGCCTTAAAAACCTCTAAGAATGGAGATTCCACCACCTCCCTAGGTAACCCATTCCAATGCTTCACCACCCTGCTAGTGAAATAATATTTCCTAATAGACTATTTAGACTGTTCTCAGTGGTAGCAGATGACAGAACAAGGAGTAATGGTCTCAAGTTGCAGTGGGGGAGGTTTAGGTTGGAAATTAGGAAAAACTTTTTCACTAGGAGGGTGGTGAAACACCGGAATGAGTTACCTAGGGAGGTGGTGGAATCTCCTTCCTTAGAGGTTTTTAAGGTCAGGCTTGACAAAGCCCTGGCTGGGATGATTTAGTTAGGGATTGGTCCTGCTTTGAGCAGGGGGTTGGACTAGATGACCTCCTGAGGTCCCTTCCAACCCTGATATTCTATGATTCTAATATCCAACCTAGACCTCCCACAATTCAACTTGAGACCACTTCTTCTTGTTCTGTCATCTGCCACCACTGAGAACAGCTGATCTCCATCCTCTTTGGAACCCCCCTTCATATAGATGAAGGCTGCTATCAAATCTCCCCCTCACTCTTCTCTTCTGCAGACTAAATAACCCCATTTCCCTCAGCCTCTCCTCATAAGTCATGTGCCCCAGCCCCCTAATAATTTTTGTTGTCCTCCGCTAGACTCTCTCCAATTTGTCCTCATCCTTTTTGTAGTGGGGGGACCAAAACTGGACGCAATACTCCAGGTGTGGCCTCACCAGTGCTGAATAGAGGGGAATAATCACTTCCCTCCATCTGCTGGCAATGCTCCTACTAATACAGCCCAATATGCTGTTGGCATTGGCAGCGAGGGCACACTGCTGACTCATATCCAGCTTCTCATCCACTGTAATCCCCAGGTCCTTTTCTGCAGAACTGCTGCTTAGCCAGTCGGTCCCCAGCCTGTAGTGGTGCATAGGATACTTCCTTCCTAAGTGCAGGACTCCGCACTTGTCCTTGTTGAACCTCATCAGATTTCTTTTGGCCCAATCCTCCAATTTGTCTAGGTCCCTCTGGACCCTATCCCTGCCCTCCAGTGTATCTACCTCTCGCCCCAGCTTAGTGTCATTTGCAAACTTGCTGAGGGTGCAGTCCATCCCATCATCCAGATCATTAATAAAGATGTTGAACAAAACCAGCCCCAGGACCAACCCCTGGGGCACTCCCCTTGATACTGGCTGCCAACTAGACATAGTCGTTGATCACTTCCCACTGAGCCCGACAATCTAGCCAGCTTTCTATCCACCTTATAGTTCATTCATCCAATCCATGCTTCTTTAATTTGCTGGCAAGAATCCTGTGGGAGACCGTATCAAAAGCTTTGCTAAAGTCAAGATATATCACATCCACCACTTTCCCCGTATCCACAGAGCCAGTTATCTCATCATAGAAGGCAATCAGGTTGGTCAGGCATGACTTGCCCTTGGTGAATCCATGTTGACTGTTCCTGATCACCTTCCTCTCCTCCAAGTGCTTCAAAATGGATTCCTTGAGGACATGCTCCATGATTTTGCTGGGGACTGAAGTGAGGCTGACTGGTCTGTAATTCCCCAGATTCTCTTTCTTCCCTTTTAAAAATATGGGTACTATATTTGCTTTTTTCCAATTGTCCAGGACCTCCCCCAATCGCCATGAGTTTTCAAAGATAATGGCCAATGGCTCTGCAATCACATCAGCCAACTCTCTCAGAACCCTTGGGTGCATTAGATCTGGACCCATGGACGTGTGCACGTCCAGCTTTTCTAAATAGTCCTTAACCTGTTCTTTCACCACTGACGGATGCTCACCTCCTCCCTATACTGTGTGTCCCAGTGCAGCAGTCTGGGAGCTGACCTTGTCTGTGAAGACCGAGGCAAAAAAAGCATTGAGTACTTCAGCTTTTTTCACATCATGTGTCACTAGTTTGTCTCCCCCATTCAGTAAGGGTCCCACACTTTCCCTGACCACCTCCTTGTTGCTAACATACCTGTAGAAACCCTTCTTGTTACCCTTCACATCCCTTGCTAGCTGCAACTCCAATTGTAACTTGGCCTTCCCCTGCATGCTCTAGAAATATTTTTATACTCCTCCCTAGTCATCTGTTCAAATTTCCACTTCTTGTAAGCTTCCTTTTTGAGTTTAAGCTCACAGAAGATTTCACTGTTAAGCCAAGCTGGTTGCCTGACATATTTGCTATTCTTTCTGCAGATCGGGATGGTTTGTTCCTGCACCCTCAGTAAGGATTCTTTAAAATACAGCCAGCTCTTCTGGACTCCTTTCCCCCTCGTATTAGCCTCCCAGGGGATCCTGCCCATCAGTTCCCTAAGGGAATCAAAGTCTGCTTTTCTGAAGTCCAGGGTCCATATTTTGCTACTCTCCTTTTTTCCTTTTGTGAGGATCCTGAACCATTTCATGGTCACTGCTGCCTAGGTTGCCACCCACTTCTACTTCCCCTACCAATTCTTCCCTGTTTGTAAGCAGCAGGTCAATAGGAGCATGGCCCCTAGTTGGTTCCTCCAGCACTTGTACCAGGAAATTGTCCTCAACACTCTCCAAAAACTTTCTGGATTCTCTGTGCACTGCAATATTGATCTCCCAGCAGATGTCAGGGTGATTGAAGACTGACCAGGTTTCTGAATGGCTGGAGTTATATCTTCTTTAAGCTTGATGGTTAATAGACCATCAATTTGTTTCTATAATTTATAGTTAACTGCTTCAGTGCTACCAGGTAAGCAGGGAAAAATGCACTCCTAATGCCATCCCAAGTGCCTCATATATCCTATTTGAAGTCACAGGTTTTTTGTCTAGAAAACGTTGGTTCTTAATGGCATATCACCACATTCTGCTGCAGGATGAACAGTGCTGTGAATACTAGGAGTGATGGGGTTAAACAATAATGATTGAGTCACAAGGCCTTTCCAAAGGAATATTATAACCTGCTGGGAGAAGTTGATGGTTTGGAGTGCCATCAAGGCTCACTAAACCCAGCTAGTCATTAATGCACTGAAGTTGTTATTGCAATTTACTATATCAGTTGAAGAAATACCATAACCCATGTTTTAAAAAATAATAAAGTATGAATTTTCAGTCTGTACAGCAGTGGACCCTGATCCATGGCTGGGGCCTCAAGGAACTATCACAATAAAATAATTTTATTTATTGCTTATCTAAATAACTGTTCCCCTATATATTAGCTAATCAGGTTGTTTGAATCATCCCACAGTATCTCATTCTTCATATAATGTTGTTTTAGAGTGCCTATTAGCATTGGAAGCTTTCCGTACAGAGTCATAACTTGGTGCAGCTTACTTTTATCCTTCTGTTGTTATTGTTAGCAGCATGTTCTAGCTCAGGGAAATCAAGTTCACTGAGTAGATCTTGTGGAATATATGCCATGCTTCTGATGTGAAATGTAGACACAGAAGCTAGCTTAAGCTGCACACAGCAAATGTACTGCGGAAAGATGAGCTACAGGTCTGTGTATCTGTTACATTTTCATTGTACTAAGCTGATAATATTACAAGCAGTGGGAAAGAGAAATTTGACACTTTGCTACATTTTATTTCCAGCTTGAGTATTCAAATGAGTGTTTCTGTAAAATTTGCTAGAATGGTAGAGGCTCATAGTAAATGTCATCACTAGACATACTGGTGTTTTGCCTTGATGGCAGAAGCACACTGAAACATAAGCTGATACCAAGTTCAGAGGTGCTCCCTGTTCAGACTAAGTAATATCAGCAGAAAGATATTCAGTAGCCCAATTTCTTCTACAGCACCTCCCTGTTGGTGACTCCACAGTGGAACATGTCCTTGCATATGTAAGTCCCCAGTCCCTAGTCTTCTGTGAAACCTTCCATCTTATATAAGGTTATCATCTCTTGTCTCCAAACTGCAGTGATGTCCCTTTAGTGATGTAGCAGCCTCATTTCTGTATCTCAGGATCCACTAGTCACACCATAACTCAGTTTGATGAAAGCCAGCTCCAATGGACTTCTCAAAAACAATTTTCGTTCGTTCTCTCTCTCTCTCTCTGTCAGGAAAGTCTCTGAAATGTGCTCCTGCCCTCCCCTTTCATCTCTCTTTCCCACATATATATGAATCTGTATAGGGTGACCCTGCATCCCGTTTTGGCCGGGACAGTCCCTTTTTTAAGCCCTGTTCCAGCCATCACGACTTTTTTGGCAAAAGAGGGCATTTGTCCCATTTGCTGTTGCCAACCAATCAAGTTGGCAAGAGCAAATGGGACAAATACCCACTTTTGGAGAAGAAAAAAAAAGTGTGGTGTGGTGTGGAGGAATGTGCAGGGGGGAAAGTGAAGATGTCAGCCCCATGCAGTGGGGAGGCTGGGTTGAAGGAGGGGCAGGCAGGGTTCCAGCGACAGCCTCAAGTGGGGGGCTGGCAGGGTTCAAGTGACCAGTGACAGTCGGGGAGGGGGCGGGACGGGGAAATATGGTCACCCTAAATATGAGCCTTTTTACCACCTTTTAAACCCTTATTTAAATGTCCCCGAAGAGCTATTGCCTCAACCTTGAATTGCAGGATTTTGAATCTGCAATATTTTGCAGCTTTTAGGACAGCCTCCAAAATCTGATGCTCTCCCCAGATGAGATCACCACATTTTAAATTTCTGCACTGTATATGCAATCCTGTTCTGATTACGTTTGTTACTGGAGAAAGCTATCTTCATGCTAAATCACATTTTGGTGGTCATTACATTGTAGCAGCTCCAGATGTACGTCTGATCATCATTTCTGGTATAGTTCACAGCAAATGCTGTGCTAGGTTCCATCATCATTACAGTTCGGGCTCTCCTGCTTGGTTTGCCAGCTGTTACACTCGCAGATTCAGGGGATTGCCTCATCAAGTATCCTTTATTAGTACTTTTACAAATTTAAAATATGTATGTTTATAAAACCTCTCTATGAAAGTGTTACAGGAAGCTCAAATCTCTGCAGAAAAACATGTCTTACTTCCTGGAACTTAGCTAGAAGCAAAATTACATATATTCATAGATTTTTAGACCAGAAAGGATCATTCTGATCCTCTAGTCTGCTGACATGCTGCATAGTACATATGTCATAAATATAAAGGGAAGGGTAAACCCCTTTAAAATCCCTCCTGGCCAGAGGAAAAATCCTCTCACCTGTAAAGGGTTAAGAAGCTAAAGGTAACTTCGCTGGCACCTGACCAAAATGACCAATGAGGAGACAAGATACTTTCAAAAGCTGGGAGGAGGGAGAGAAACAAAGGATCTGTGTCTGTCGGTTCGCTGCTTTTGCCGGGGATAGAACAGGAATGGAGTCTTAGAACTTTTAGTAGGTAATCTAGCCAGGTATGCGTTAAATTATGATTTCTTTAAATGGCTGGGAAAAGAACTGTGCTGAATAGAATGACTATTTCTGTCTGTGTGTCTTTTTTGTAACTTAAGGTTTTGCCTAGAGGGATTCTCTATGTTTTGAATCTAATTACCCTGTAAGGTATCTACCATCCTGATTTTACAGAGGTGATTCCTTTACCTCTATTTACTTCTATTTCTATTAAAAGTCTTCTTGTAAGAAAACTGAATGCTTTTTCATTGTTCTCAGATCCAAGGGTTTGGGTCTGTGGTCACCTATGCAAATTGGTGAGGATTTTTATCAAACCTTTCCCAGGAAGTGGGGTGCAAGGCTTGGGAGGATTTTGGGGGGAAAGACGTGTCCAAACTACGTTTCCCAGTAAACCCAGTTAGAGTTTGGTGGTGGCAGTGGATATTCCAAGGACAAAGGATAACATTAATTTGTACCTTGGGGAAGTTTTAACCTAAGCTGGTAAAAGTAAGCTTAGGAGGTTTTCATGCAGGTCCCCACATCTGTACCCTAGAGTTCAGAGTGGGGGAGGAACCTTGACAACATACTAAAGAATTTCACCAAGTAATTCCTGCATCAGTCCCTTATCTCGTGGTTGAGCTACAGTTTATTTCTCAAAAAGATACCCAATCTTGATTTTAAAACGTCAAGCAATGGAGAGTCCATCATATCTTTGAGTTATTGTAATGGCTAATTACCATCAGCGTTCCCCTTACATTTTTTTGCCCTATTTCTTGTCTGAGTTTGTTCAGCTTCATCTTCCAGCCCTTTAGATCTTGATAATGCCTTTTTCTGCTAGACTGAGGAGCCCTCGACTGTCAGAAATTTCCCAATGTGTGTCTTATACACCATGATCAAGATCCCTTTTACCCTGATGTTTGATAAGCTAGATAGACTTAGGAAACTCATTTGCTTTTTAAGGCAGCTTTTCCTTATTTCAAATAATTCTTGTCTCTCTTTTCTGAACCCTTTCCAATTTTTCAACATCCTTTTCAAAGTGTGAATTCCAGAACTGGACACTTTATTCCACTAATGGTCTCACCAGTGCATAGACGTAAATAATATCCATTATGACCCCTAAGTCCAGAGTCACTGCTTCACTGGATGCAGTCCTCCACCTTCTAAATGTGATCTACATTCTTTGTTCCTAGATGTATGAACTTGCAATTGGCTATACTGAAATACATGTTATTCAAATGAGTTCAGCTTGTGCAGAGATCCATATCAGTCTCTAATTGACCTGTCATCATTTACCAGTCCACTAATTTTTGTATCGTCTGTGAACTTGATCAAGCAATTTTTTTGCATTTCCTTCCAAATCATTGATATAGATATTGAATAGCATTGAGCCAAAAAATAGAGTAGTGGAAAAATAGAACACTAGAATTTCACACTGCTTTCTGTAGAACAAATATTTTTCTCTAAAGGAATTAAGTCTACATTCACAATGAAAGAATATGAATGTATATCAACACTTTCAAGTGCTACAACTATCCAGCCTAATACACTTTTGAGAGGATGGCAGCATACCTGAGGAGAACTATTTTGGAGCACAGCCTGCTACAAGATGCTCAAAGAGAGTTTGCTTTTTTGAATGGCAGAATTGAACCTTGTATTGTTGTAAATTCCAGCTGGGAGCACGTGCTTAGAAACTATATTAAAAATGTGCTATCTTTGCTGGGCACCTTGTATTTTGAAGTTACCTGGGTTGTTTTCAAACTGATAAAATTATTGCTACGTGCAATTCTTTTCCTAGTCTCTGACCAGTCTGTTGCTTGAACTGAACATTTATTATGTATCATGACTGCTTTACCAGTGATACGTAATGAAATTGTAAAACACCCATAGAAAGTATTGCTTTCGTAAATCAAGCTCACATTGTCTGGGATGATAACTAGATGAACCAAGAAAGCTATAAAATACTATATAAGACTAAGGCACTGCTGCATATCATCTAATTTAAACAAAAAGATGATTTCTGAAGCTGAAAATTCTCAAAGCAGAAATTATTTAAGTCTCCAAATAGTAAAACAACTATATTAATTTTTCAAAATTCTTCTACTTTCTTTTAATGAACAGATTGTTTTATGTGTCTGATTCTTTAATGTTCTACACAGTTAAAAGCCGGCACCAGTTTTTGCAGCACATAAACTGGAAGCAGTCTCATTACTAATAGGAAAAAAAATAAAATTGAATTTTTCTGGAATCATTATAACTATAGTTAGAATTACTTCCCCCTCTGGAACTCTCTTTAGTGTCCAATTAGTGTTCTAATTAAAAAATGGTCAATGTTCTGCATTAACTTCAGAATGTAGTTTCTATCACCTCAGAAGTCAGTGTATGAACTGTCATAAATGCCAGTTCCTGTCAGATAATATGGGGAAGGTGCGGGAAGATCCTTTCAGTTCATGTTGGAGAAATACTGTAAGGGGGACGTTACATCAGACCCAGAAGTGTACTTTCTGTAGCTTTGTGGTTAACTGGAGAATGTCTGAATAGTCCTTTAAAAGGCACCAATAACTTAGACTGTCTTAGTTACCGTCCTGGAAAAAATCATAGCATTCCATCAACTCAAGAATAAAATGTGCTCACTGCATCCTTCCATACAGCAGGTCTTTGTCCAGCTAGCTGGAAGAAAAGGGGCATTGCCCCTTTAAAGGGTCCCCTACAGTGGGTGGGGAAGAGAGAGTTATGCATGGGCTATCTAATAAGTATTTGCAGGATTGGGCTCTTTACAAGTATGTGATGTTGTGTGGGCCTACAGAGAAGATAATGGTACTTATTGAAAATACGTACATCAGTACTTCTCCTTTGGCTCTAGTGGTAGAGACCTTAGTTCTTGGAAGGGTTTTCAGTCCCTCAGCTCCCCAGCTATGCAAGCATGATTTATACGTAGGCCCATCCTGGAGCACTGCAAGAGTGGTGTAGAGTTCATTTGCTCTTAAAAAAACTCTCTGACGCACCTTAGCACAGTTGTATTTAGATTATATTTACAGGCCCAAAGAGGTTGACAAGACTCTGTCACTGTCTGTGACAAACCAGGGTACAATCCAGACTAATGAGTAGCTGGGTCACCCCTGCCCTGTATCCTGGGCTGCCCTTTAGAATGCTCTGCTGCTGTAGCCTCCGGCCTGGGCTGCTCACAGGCAGCCACCAGCATGTAAGTCACTCCCAGCTATGTCTCTCTGTGTGTTGCAGCCTATCAGCCATGCTCTGGCTCTTACCAGCTTTGGTTATACTGCAGGATGATCACCAATATTACCAACACACCCCAGAAACATATGTCTTGTACTGCCCAGCCCTCTCCTAGACTGTACAAATATACTGAGGCCATTATTCCTTTAAGGGAATAACATGCACACAACTTGTTATACCAAATGGAGTTACTCAGACACTTCAGCGTGAACATACTGGATTAGATAAAGCAATAAATGAAGTTTATTAACTGCAAAGAGAGAGATTTTAAGTGAGTACAAGTAATGAGCCATAAAAGTAAAAAATGGTTACAAGAAAAATAAAGGTAAAATGGTTACTAGTGCCTAACTTCAACAAACTACATTAAATTCAAAGCAAAAAGCTTTCTCACCACATGCTTTCAACAGACTTACACTGACCAAACTCTTTAGGTCAGGACACCTCCCACAGAGCATCCAACAGCTGCTGCCTTTGTTTCCTCAGGTGCAGTGAATGTAATGGGCAGGGAAAGGGAGAGAGAGGGGTGCCTGGGAGTGTTTGTCTCTCCTTTTTAGTTTCAGTCCTCCCTCTTGAAAAGCATTTCCAGCTAAGATCCAGGGAACCAAGAGTCCATGTGGAAGGATATTCCCTGCTGAATTTTTTAACCTGTTTGAACTTTCTTTGCTTTCCCTTCTTGCTTGATGATTCTGTTCACTGCTTAAATGCAAATTAAGGCAAGCACACCGTCCTTTGTTTAGGACAGACCTATTTGCCAACTTCTGTTTGGGCAGGACCAGAGGTGCAAGTAAAATCCATGTCTTACCAGTAGGTGCGGGAGCCACCAGCTAAGGGAGGGGCACATGACCTTCTCACGTGACTCCTCACCCCCAAGCCCGGGGCTCCCACACTCTCCCTGTCCCCTCCCCAAATCCATCCCATGTTACCTGGAGGGGCGGGGGGGCTCTGTCCTCCTCCTGCTGTGCCTAAGACACAGCTGGGGGGGAGCAGGCCGGGGGCAGTACAGCTACCAGAGGAGCTGCTGTGGTACACAGATGGAGATGCAGAGAGGTGGTTTTATTATGCTGACAGGAGAACATCTTCGCCAGACACGCTGCATCGGTACAGCTGCAGCTCTGTACGTATAGACATGGCATTAGGGATTTTTATATTTTCCTTCAGTTGAAGCAGTAGGTGTATCTACTTACTTCAGGCAATTACGTGAGATGGTTTTGAAAACCCACAGCATTTTGTGAAGAAAAAGTTTGAGGCTTTTATCTTAAAAATAACAAAATAATTTCACGTTCTTGTCTATCAGCTCTAATCCTCTTAAAAGAACAAAATCAATCAAGGGATCCAGAAGGAGCTCAATTTCCTTTCCAAATGGAAGAGTGAAAGCTACAGTTTAAAAGGCTACTACTGTGAGAAGAAAAATGAGAATAATGGCATGACCTGTGGAGACACACTGTGCACAGGTGTATACAGTGCCATGTGTCTTTAATGGGTCAGAGATATTCACATATCTTTGTCAAACTGAAAAGTCAAGATAATGGCAAGCTTTGTGTTCTTTCTGGTGGTGACAAGTAACAGAAATATTTTATTGCCAAGTGACAGACTTTTATAGCGTTAACACTTAGAAGGCTGAAGAACAGACAGAACTGACCAGGATTTTCTCCACTGAGTTTCCATGCCCTTGATAAACTTTTCCTTATAAAAAAGAAAATTATAAAATTGCATACTAAAAATAGTATATAAATGCTTCAGAAACTCACTGTAGGGACTGTAAAGAAAACGCAGTGAATTTTTAGTTGAGATCTGTACTGCTGCCTGTAGTGACTCAAGACCATGAGTACCAACCTCAGGGCAGACTGTTCGGAACCAGGGCACAAACGCCAAATGAGTTGTGAGTGCTATACTTAGATTTCACCAACCAAATATCAAGTGTAAACTCCTCAGGCACTATAATAGCCTTAACATGGAGTCACAGACAGTCTCTTGGGTACTCTGATCTATCTCACCACCCAGGTGAGTGTGTCTTTGTAATAGATGATCCCTTACACCAAGAATCACAGCAGTCTTCAGGTTACTTCAAGTCCCAAAGGACCAGGCAGTTACCCCCAGTCAGTTGTACTTTAAACCTCACACCAAGGACAATGCTTGTAGCCAATCCTATCATAAACTATTTAAAGGAAACCAGAGACTTATTTACAAGGTTAAAGCAGGTAAACATAGATACATACATGAATCACAGTCTTAAGTTTTGAAAGATAATATATGCTTCTATAGCAAGCTATATGTGTCCTTTAGGGCTAACCCAGGCTCAGCTGCTGGGGATCTCTTGCTTATACCTAGAAACACTTTGCCTCCCAGAGTCCACGCCCAAGAGAGATAATTAGTTCTTTATTGTTTTATTTCCCCTCCTATCATGTGCTCTGAGCGGCAAGCTCAGCTGATAGGAGAAGTACACTTGCATGACTCATCTTCATTGGGAAGAAGGCAAAATAACAAAAGTCTTTTGTCCTCTTGTTGACAGTACATAGGGAAATTCCAGTTGCAACATTCCACAACAGTCTGTCTGGTATCAGTGGACCTTTCCTTTTGGGACAGGCATAACACCTGGATCACTTGATGATTACCTAGATTCATAGATATTAAGGTCAGAAGGGACCATTATGATCATCTAGTCTGACCTCCTGCACAATGCAGGCCACAGAATCTCTCTCACCCATTCCTGCGATAAACCTCTCACCTATGTCTGAGCTATTGAAGTCCTCAAATCATGGTTTAAAGACTTCAAGGAGCAGAGAATCCTCCATCAAGTGACCCGTGCCCCATGCTACAGAGGAAGGCGAAAAACTTCCAGGGCCTTTTCCAATCTGCCCTGGAGGAAAATTCCTTCCCGACCCCAAATATGGTGATCAGCTGAACCCTGAGCATATGGGCAAGATTCACCAGCCAGATGCCCAGGAAAGAATTCTCTGTAGTAACTCAGATCCCACCTCATCTAACATTACCTGTTCTGTTCATTCCCTCCGGGGCACCTGGCATTGGCCACTGTCGGAATTCAGGATACTGGGCTAGATGGACCTTTGGTCTGACCCAGTATGGTCATTCTTATGTTCTTCTATTGAAGATCCTCCCTTCACTTTAAATAATGTCTCTCTTATGTCCGGTGATTTACACACAATCAGAGGCTCACAATACAACTGCTCAAATATTACCTTACAATGTGGGATACATGTGTTGTTATAAGTGAGATTAATGCATACAGCAACTCACAAGCCTTCAGGAAAATCTAAGCACTAAACTCATTTTTATAATTCTAATACATATTTTAACAATACTAACACAGATAAGAGCTAGACTGATTCCGGCCATATATTTGTCAATTTGTCATATATATTGTTCAGTTGAGAGATGGAGACCTTGGCATGAGCTGGAACCTGATCATCACAAAATCATATAGGCTATCAAATGGATCTAGCTACATTTAATGCCTTTAGAAAGTGTCCAGGGATGTAATATGTATGGAATTCTTTTAAAATGTTTAATTATTGCAATAAATTGCCATTTTCAGTTTGACTGAAAGGTTAAAGCATAAACTGTTTTAGGTGTAAAAGAGGCACATGTTTAATGTGGTTCTTCAAATAAATCAACTGTTGCCTAAAAATCATCTAGAAGGTGAATATTGGGCAACCAACAATGAAGGCAAAGGTATGAATGTTATTCTAGCGAAAGCCAGCTACAGTGCAGTCATTTCACTGTAAGTGGAGTCATTTCCTTATAACCAGAGCCTCACTAGCTGGAGTTGTAACTTACTCATCACAATGCACTGAAACAATTTAGAACATTCATTGCACCTCTCTGTAAGTAGAGTTTATCATATCTGAGCTAATCATAAGCAGAGTCCATGCTATTGCATTAGGAAAATATCATTTGTTCTTGCAAAAGTAATATTTTATTTTTATTTTGAGATCTAACTATTTCTTCCATTACAAAATCAGCAAAAACATCTGCTGCTGAACTTTCTTGGCACTTTACCCTTACTAATGCCACTAGGGCAGGCCCTGTTAACGGATGCTAGCTTCATAGGAATGTATTTCATTGTTGTTTTCTAAATTAATTCACACTATCTATTCCGATATCAGTATGTTGAAATATAAATGAAAGGTCATGTAGGATCTCATCATAAAATGCAGTCAGTACCTGCAGTTGATGGGAGCTGGTGGAATTGAGTATCTCACAGGAGTGGCCCTATGAAGCAAATCCTGCAGCATTTATTCATACAAGTAGACCCATTAGAGTGCAATATATGTAAGGGTCTGTGCCCTCTATCTGCACAGGGACTGTGCCTTCTGTTTTGTAAAACAAAAACAATTCCTTTCAATAAAAAAGGAAATGTACAAAGAACAATAGAATGTAGGCAGTCTTGAAATTCTCATTTTTGCCAAGCAGAAGTTAGAGATGAGGGACAAAGTCATGATTTTATGAAAGAAAAGTCTTACTTTAGAGAATATATTTCAGTGTTCCCTTAACTGGTAAAATATACATACTAAAGGTTATTGCTTCCTGTACAGAGCTTTTTTTAAAAAAAGCAAGTAACAGATTTTGCAATACAATTTTATATCAATCGCAGGCCAATTGAATGGATTGTTGTCTTTTGTCCCCAGATATTAATCCCTTTCTTTTTTGTCTGGGGACCTGAAAAGGTCCAATTCTAGGGTCCAAAGTTCTGCACTATTTGCATGGTATTTCTGAGAAGGGTGGGGGAATTGTGCAATTTTAAACAATTCCCTGGTGGCACATGTAAATGGAAAAGGGACATGAATAATCCAAAAACAGCCATATTGTCTAGGGTACAGAATGGGTGTATTTAAAAATAATGAGCTCAGTTTGCGCCAGGGATGCTTGTGTGTGGTCCTCCTGTAGAGCAAAACTGGACACTAACAACCTAGGACCAGACTGTGCTCTGAGGGTTCTTGTATGGATGAGAGGACTGCCCTTTGGGCACACTATCCCTTATAGCTCATGCTGTGAGGCCAAGTTTGCAGGAGTGAGGAAACCTGGGGAGAGGGTACATGTATGTTTCAGCAAAGCAGGAATCAAATTTTCTGTTAAGTGAGACATTCCCTGAGTTAGAAATTTTTGTCTGTTTCAGAATAAAATGAAAATAAACATTTCAAAATTTCCTGAAAAATGAAATTCTGGGGGAAAAAATTCATTTGGAATTGTTCAAAACATTTAATTCCAATTTTTGAAACAAAAAATAAAAATGTTCCATTCTGGAAATGTCTGAACAGAAGGTGTTGATATTATCTAATGCTGGGGGAGGGGCTTTTGTTCTAAATAAAATATCAAAAATTGACATGTTTCTGTCATACATTTTGCTGTCAGCAAACTTGCATTTTCCAACAGCAAAATGTTCTGTTGGAAAATTTTCAACCAGTTGTAATGTACGTGCCTTGTCTTCCTCCCCACTTCAGAAAATAGCAGCCATTCCGCTGTAAAACTAATACAACCTATGGTTATATGAACTTTTCCATGGGTCAGCTGCAGGCTGTGGAGGGGTGTTCTATGATTAGGTGGCACTGGTCCCCAGATTCTATGCAGAGATACAAGGTCACTCTGCAGATGACCCATGTCTTCAGCAGATTTCCTGAGATCTCAGGTTCTTGGGGCCGAGCTTTCTGATTCTTCTGTAGAGGAAGGGAAGACGACACTCACCCCAGTTGCAGAGTTTGTTGCACACACTGCAAAGTTTCTTTTTACAAATACTCCTGTCCCCCACATGGGTTCTTCCACGTATAGGTATCATCTGGACTTTGGTTATATAAGAACATGGGAATTGACATACTGGATCAAGCAAGTCCAGTCCTGTCTCTGAGGCCATTACTGTGGCTTCAGAGGAAGGTGCAAGAAACCCTAAAGTGGGTAGAAATGGGATAACCTATCCAGAGAGAAGTTTCTTCCTAATCCCCTCAGTTAGAGGCTGGTGAAGCATGAGAGCGCATATCTCTTACAAATGTTTTTTTTTCCCCTTCCAAATCCCTTGTAACTCTGTATCCATTTAAATGTGTGAATCCCACTAAACTCTTGGTCTTTTTTTGAATCCCACTAAACTCTTGGTCTCAATAATATCGTGTGGCAGTGAGAACAACAAGCTAATTGTCCAAGTAAAAATATTCCATTTATCATTGAATGTCACCTTGTTCTTGTTTTATAAGAAAGTGTAAATAGGAGAACCCAATTTGCTTCCTCTCTACCATTGATTATTTTATATATACTTGTTGTGTCCCCTCATATTAGTCCCTTCTGTAAACGAAACTGTCACAATCTTTTCATTCTCTCTTTATCTGGATTTTCCCTCCATATTTTTCTAATTATTTTTGTTACCCATCTCTGAACCCCCTCTGCTTTTATTGAGATAGGGTGAGCAGAACAAAATATAGTATTCGAAGAGAGAGGATACAGTGACATGATAAAATTTCATTCATATTTTCCATCCTATTCTTTATGCCTCTGAACATTTTGTTTGCATCTTTGGCTGCAGCTGCATATTGAGCATTATTGAGCTGTCCACAATGACGCCCAGGTCTGTTTCCCAAGTTGTTCCAGTTAATTTAGAATCCAGTAAGGTGTATGAGTAGTTCAGATACTCCTTTCAGTGTGAATTACCTTGCATTTATCAACACCGATCTATCTTAAGTAGGCTTGACGTTTTATAAACAAGTAAGAAGAGGACTGGATATTTCAGGGGATTGGAGGAAGCCTTTCACTTAGTTGCTGGTCCAAATCCAGCCCAAGTCAGTAGTGAGTGAAAGTTACTACCTTCATCACTATTTGATGGCCTATGTAAAATTAGCTGCTGATCTCTTTGAACAAGTTTCTATCACAAAGCCATTGCCACAACAATGGACAGCCTCAGAAAAGAGGTCAAGGAATGAATGGAAGTACGCAGGCTAAACTCCTCATCCCTGTACCTTAGGGACAGGTTTAAGGCAGTGGAATGGGATAGTGTGAAGAAGCTTACGCTAGGGCTGCTTATATTATAACTGTTCTGTAAATTATCAGATTATTTCTGACAGCCTATCAACACAGCATCTTTCACTAACACTTATTTCACTAAAAAATAAAATACAGATTAGAAAGAGAGCCAAATTCCCAGCATTTTTTGAGCACCCTTGGAAAAAACAGAGCCATATGCCATTATTGTGCCATGTGTATACACCACAGCATTTTCTGAAAAACCCATTTTCCTTTGTCATATCTCACTTTAGAATATTTGTCAGTCTACACAAACATTTCTTTCTTTCTTTCTCCTTGTAGTGGGAGAAACTGCAACAGAAAAACTCTCTTTTCTTGTTTCAAAATGTATTTAATTCATTCACAGAAAAAGTAGCAGAAAGATGCTAATTAAGGCAGGAGGGTTTGCAGCATAATAATAGATATTGATTTTGTTTTGAATAACACAATAGGTTTCTAATGTCAAATGTTGACAGGAACAACAGTAGATGAAATAAATGTTTTTATTGATTTTTTTAATAGATTGTCCATTCAAAAACAAACCACAAAACATTAGTACTGAAACAGGAAGTACTATTGAAATCAAGAATGGTGGAACATTTTTTTCCTTTACCCTTTTAAAATAAGATATTGCTTTCAATTTACATTGCATATGAAAACCAAAATGCCCCTTTTAAAATTAAAAATGTCAGTTAGGATTAAGATGGAAATGAGGGAATTTACCATAGGTAGAAAAATTTAAGTGAAGAACTTGTCTAAATGAGAAAGTTGAATAAGTTTAAACCCTGTGGGGGCATTTCTATAATGCTTTAAATCTGGTGTATATCGTGCATCAGTAACTTCACAGCAAAAGCTAGGCCAATGTAATCATTTTAAAATAGATATAAGATGTTGATATGGGTTTACACTGGATTAACTAAATTGTTTTTTAAACTGATTTACATTTCAAGGCAATCCAAGTAACTACATAGATTTCAAAGCACTTAGAGTCAAGCTTTAAATAGAAAGCTGGTTTAGCCCTAAACTATAGTCGATCTGGCAGCCCGCTGTTATTAAATCAGTGGAACTTCTGCATGTAGGCAGTGTCCACACAAACTTGCATTGGTCCAACAGTTTTGATGCATCTGCATTCACCAATGAAAAATGTTTAATCAGAACCCAGTTCTAGTGTTCTGATACTATAGTAATGAGTGCTATAGATATGTCTGTAAACAAACAAGCATCTATTCCTGGCTCTGCTATGGACTTTCTGTGCACCTTTGGGAAAGGCACTTAACAACTCTGTGCCTCAGAATAAGTTTTCCTGTCTGTGAAATGGGGATAGTGCTTACTTCACTCTGCAAAGTGCTTTGAGATCTATGGATGAAAAGTGCTTGTAACAGGATGGTCTGCCCCTTTGACGGCCTGGAGCCTGCCAGCCCTGTTTACTTCTCAGGAAGAGCTGGAGAAGAGCTCAAAGTGATTATAAAAGGGGAGAGATGGGCTTCGGCAGCAGGCCCTGCAGCAGGGGGATTGAAAGGAAGGTTGTGCCGTGGGATCGGTAACCCACGATGGGTGGAGGAGCTTCTTTGTTTGGATGTTTTGCCTAAGTTTTATGTTTAAAGAATAAAACTGGCATGTGTGTTTGTGGAGTTGGAATGGGGCAATAGTTGATGGAGGCCATTGGAGAGGAACCTGTGATGTGTCCCTTCCAGGCCATGATAAATGGGGTAGCATCCTGACTCAAATGATCATTCATCACAGAGCTCTCAGCAAAAATAGTTAATATACACCCTACCATGTGGCACTGAAGCATGAACACCGAGCATTATGGCAACATTTCAGTTTGTCTTTGGCGGGATGAGGCCCCCAAATAGCCTGCAATGGCAGTGTGGTCTGAACTGGCCCTTAGCAGGGATTAGAAGTGTTCATTATCAAAACAAGTCAGGTTTCTGTGTGGTTGGGACTGCTTTTTATTTTATCCAGACCAATTTGCCCAGTGGGCATGCTGTAGGTAGTCTATACTACTTTTGCTTGTGGGACCATCCTCTGGCAATTTTGCCACTAGACTCGTATTCATTAAAGCAGTCATTTTGCTCAGAAATCATTGGAGAGAAATTCTGTTTTAGTTGGCTATAACCTTCACTCATATAAAATTAAATCAGTATATTTGCCAATAACTGTAATATGTTACTATGCAACAGTTTCCTTTGGATCATTTTAGATACATGGAGTTAATTAAATCAGTACTTTTCCTTCTAGGAATGGAATTCCACTGTGGAAAAATTAAAAGCAGAAGCACTCAAGATTCTGTTTTCAGAGGACTACGCAGAAAAGGAACATCTGAAGCTTTCAAATCAGAAAATAAATCTGTTGCAAGAAGAGTTGTGCCATCGTATGGAAGAAAGGAAAACCTTGTTACAAGAGGCCAATGACTTCTTTAATGCTGCTAACATGGTTAGTTAGAGGCCAAGTCTATAATTATAATCTGATCATATGACTGCTACTTTGTTCTTGAAGTCTGGTATGCAAGGGAGTGTGCAAATTAATGGACACAATAATGGAATAGCTGATATGGGACTCAATTAAGAATTAAAGGAGGAAAATATAATTAGTGCCAATCATCATGGGTTTATAGAAAATAGATCTTGACAAACTGACTTGATTTTTTTTAATGAGATTTGGTTGATGAAGGTAACGTTGTTGTAATATACAGAGATATCTGTAGAGAATTTGATTTGGTACCACATGACATTCTGATTAAGAAACTAGAAAGGTGGAAAATCAGGATGGCACAGATTGAATTGATTAAAGACTGGCTAACTGATAAGTCTCAAAATGTAATTGTAAGTGGGGAATCACCACTGAAAAGGTATGTTCCACAGGGATCAGGTTTTGGCCCTGCTGTATTTAATACTTTTATCAATAAACTGGGAGAAAATATTAAATCACTACTGATAAAGTTTGCAGATTACACAAAGATTGGGAGAGTGGTAAATAATGAAAAGAACAGGTCATGGATACAGAGTGATTCGGGTTGCTTGGTAAGCTGGGTGCAAGCAGACAAATATATGTTTTATTATGGCCAAATGTAAAGTCACACATTTAGGAACAAAGAATACCGGCCATATTTACAGGATGGGGGAATCCATCCTGGGAACCAGGACCACCAGGTTCTTGTATAGCGCACTGCATCAGTAGATCTCAAAGCACTTCACAGTCTTGAATGTATATCTGTACAGCATCCTGTGAGACAGGGAAGTAATTTGTCTCCATTTTACAGAGGGGAACTAAGATAAAGAGAGGCTAAGTGACTTGCCAAGGTTAGTCACACAGGAAGTCTGAGGAAGTGAAGGGAATCATCATCAATTCCAAGATTCGTGCCCTAATCACTAGACCTTGACTCTGAAAAAGACTTGGGGGACATGGTGGATAATCAGCTGAACATGAGTCCCCAGTGTAATTCTTTGGCCAGAAAGGCTAATGTGATCTTTGGATGAATAAATGGGAATATCAAGTAGAAGTAGGGAGGTTACATTACTCTGTGTTTGGCAGCAGTGCGACCACTGCTGGATGCTATGTCTACTTCTTGTGTCCATAGTTCAAGAAGGATGTTGATAAATTGGAGAGGGTTCTGAGAAGAGTTATGATAATGATTGATTGATGCCTTCTAGCAAAAGGCTTATGCATGGCTGGCCATCGCTGTTCTGCCAGCCACGTTAGACGCCCACACATGTGTGCACATTCACCAGCTGAGGATAAAAAGAAGGCTGGAGTGCAGTTTGGCCAAGCACATAAATAAAATAGGTAAATAAGTACATAAATAAGCAGCTGAGCAATGTGTCACCCTCTCAGATGCTGATTTAGCATCCACTGGAACTGCCCTGATCACCTACCCTTTGGCTGGCCCTGGGTTAAAGGAACTCAGTTTGTTTATTTTAACAAAGAGAAGATTAAGGGGTCACTTGATCACAGTCTATTAGTACAGTATCTGCATGGGGAACTGAAATTTGATAATAGAGGGCTCTTCAGTCTCACAGACAAATGTATAATAAGATCCAGTCACTGGAAGCTGAAGCTAGACATGAGGTACAAGCTGGAAATGAGGTGCAATTTTTTTAACAGAGTTCATTAACCACTTAGCAAGTGCTGTGATGGATTCTCCATCGTTGGCAATTTTTGGTGCCACTTTTGAAAACATACAGTCTCTCTCTGTGGCCCCATTTCACAGATGGAGAAAAGAGTACCTTCACAGTGGCATTGGGTCTTCATCCATTGATACTTGTTCTTGCTTAACATTCTTGGTTAAAAGGCACTATCTAAATACAAAATGTCATTTAAGAGAGAGTGTGTGTGTGTATACGCACACAAATGTGTTTATTTTAAGGTGCCCATAGATGCAACCTTTTGATAACATAGTTTTGTATTTTTTCCACAAATTGTTTACAGAAGCCTTAGAAGACGGCTATTTCCAATAACATTTATATCCACCCTGTTAAAAAAAAATCCATATAAATGCACAGTGAACTAAAAAAGGACTTTTGTCCATGGTTATTTATATTTTGAGCACCAGGGGGTGCTATTATCACATCTGTATTTTAACCTATAACCCATTCTCTTGGTTTTCATATATATATATAAAATGCATTGAATTAAAATTAGAATTAAAATTATTAAAAACCTCCAAAACTGCTATCTCTTCTTGCACACAATGGGCCTGATCCTGCTGTCACTGAAGTAAAAGGTAAATGTCCCATTGACTTCAGTAGAAGCAGGATTGGGACCCAGTATGTAGAGGACCTGATCCTGCAAACCCTTACTCGTGTAAGTAATCCTTGCTCATGCATAGTTTCATTTAAACCAATGAGATTATTCACATGAGTAAAGGCTACTTGCACAAGTGACTGAAGGACCAGACCCTAGTTCAGAAAATATTCACATGCATCACAACCCTTGGCCTTTGTGACCTTGTGTGATCAAATCTAAACCTGGATTGGCTTGAACTATTATTATTATTTTGTATTTTTTGACTGTGCTAGGTACTTCACAAACACAAGCAAAGACACAGTTGCCTATGTGTGTCTTGCTGCCTTTTCTCATACATGTCTACTCTTCCCCAGTTGTTTGTTCTTTGGTCACTTCCAGTTTGAATTTCTGCAATGGTTTTTATGTTGGGCTACCCTCTGAAGACCCCAGGAGAGGACAAGTAAGGCACAATGAGGCTGCTCATGTAGGGGGAAATCCTACAAACATTTACTTACATGAGTATCTTTACAAACCATACTAGTCCCATTGAGTTAAATAAGTAAATGTTTGAAGGATCATACTCTTCTTTAGCTGTACTTCTGGTATGGACCATTTTACACTTGCACTTTATAGACTTTGGGCTACCGGTTTGTTTTCTAGTGCAAATCATATATATCATTATATATAAAGCCATACATAGTATGGTTCTAGCTAGTATGGTTCTGGAGAACATCTCTTTTCCTATGTATCATCCCAACATTTAAAATCATCTAGGTCATTCTAGCTACAAGTCTCCTGATTTGATATCTGGGAGGGGATTGGAGGCAAGGTGCTCTCAGTTGTGGAGGCTGTGTTCTGGAATTCACTCCTCCTTGTGGTCCAGTGAAGCCCAGTTTTGTTATCCTTCAGGATGTGTTGCAAAACTTAGCTATTCCAGTTCAGCTTTTTATCTGAGGATGGCAGCTTGAATGAGAGGAATTTTATTTTTGTATTTTAGTTGACGTTTTTGTCAGGTTTGTGCGTGTTGTAAGTTATGATTTAGTATTGATTGTACACACTCCCAGAGACTCTAATGGATGTAATTAAAAATAAACAAATAGTTGTACATGTTGCTTTATTTAAAAAAAACATAGTTAATGAAATCCCCGCTCCTATTTCAGTATTGTAATTAGTCGTGACTAAACAGATACAGAGAAACAATTGGAACAAGCCCTAGAGCTTTCCTGAGAGCAAAAACACTGGGAAGAGCCAGATGGCAGTAGACCGAGGCAGAGGATGTGTCCAGGGAATATCTTCCTTTATAGTCAAAAGATCTTGACGCAGGGAGGGCAGCTAGGAAAGACAGAGGCAGGATCAGGGAAGAACTAAGACGGATCAAAGAATTTAAAAAAATAAAATACAGTTTTTAATATGAGTGACTCAAAGTGAATCTGAAGCACCAGGTACTTAAATGAACAGTGACCATGAAGTGGAGAGGTTAGGGGGTGTAAAGACATACACAGGTCCTCACATTTGGATTCCCTTCTGTACGACATTTGGATTTTTTCATATTTGTTTTCCAAAAAGCCAAAAATGGCTCTAGAGACAGGAGTGTTGTCCATGCTCACAGATATCTTGCCCATGTTGTTGTTTGCAGACATTGATTTTAATTACATTTTGTAAATCTCTTGTCATTTTTGCTAATTTTGTTGTTGTTTTTCCACATTAATCTTTCACACTGAAATGAATGAATATAGTGAATGAACAGAAGGTTGGGGATGGATGTGTGGCTTGTCATATGTGCAGTGGTTGGGAGAATGGCCTGCCTTTGTGAAAAGTAAATGATGCTGCAAGAGTTAACAGTGATAGAGCTGTATTCATAATGTGCATTGTGTTATGCAATTTTTCCATGCAACTATTCTTAACTAAAAAGAAAAGATATGTACCTATCTCATTCTCTGTTTCACTGGTCAACAGGAGTACATGCAACAATTCTGTCATTCCATAGAGTGTAGTTACGGTGAAATGTGTGCTACTGCAGAGATCCTGAGGTCCAGGGCTCCAGGCAGGCTAGAGGTGGCAACAGTATCTGGCTAATGGGGCTCAGGATGTATCCAGACTTCATTGCAGGAGGGCTTAGACAGAATCGAACCCATTTAGGTCACCTACATCGATGGGGACTCCTAGACAATACTGCTTGTTTTTAATTCCCTGAGGAGTAGGATTCAGATTGGCTGACTCCCACCTACCTCTGTCTTGGCATGAGATAAAAAAAAAATTGTTCCCCCATGGGCTCCACAGAAGTATGAGGTGCATTGAACTTGCCCATGGCCATGAAAAAAATGATTGCTGGAGGTAATGAAGAGGTCAGATCATTTGGTAGTAACATGAGACTTTGGTTACTGGGTCATGAATGGGTTGCTCAGAAGAAATTAAACCGGAGAGTAAATCCTGGGCATTGCTCTAGGGAGAAAAGTGTGTCACAGGATGACAGTTCTTCAGTTTTGACGTATCCTTGATGTCAGGTGCTTGAACTCAGCATGATGGAGCAGTGAAATTACGGTTGAGTCATACTAGCAGATGGATCTCACTGGATCCAAGCAGAGTATACTGAAGTATACTGGTGAGACAGAGGAGATCCTGCCGAGAAAGCCTTAGGAACAGCCAAGCTTTGAGGAGAAAGCTCAGGCTGAGGTTTATACTCTGCTTTTGTTGTTAATAATAAAGCCTAACCTTAGGAAGGGGATAAGTTACAACTATGTATAGTGTGCGTATACCCTCTTCAAAGGCAGGGTGGAAACTCCATCTGCTTATTTAGTCCTAACCTTGTCAATAATTGCTGCTTACCGTATAGGATAAAAACCTCCAAAGGCTTGGACCAAGTTATAGCTGAGCTTTGCTGAGAAATCTTGTGCTGTGCATAAACCTGTCAGAATGAGCAAGTTCCACAAATGAGAACTGTCCACCCCGAAATCCCCACCTGAACGCCTTTTGGCTGCTTATAGAATCTTTCAGAAACCTTCACCACTAGCAACCTGTGGCACTATGTGGTACTCAAGAACTTCTAAAACTAAGCAAAGGTTGTTCATAGATTGGATTATTCCATTCTGGGTATTTTGAGAGGATTATATACAGTTAGCAATTTAGGACTCAATTTTGCATAAGGATCTGTTCATAAGGATTCCTGTAAAGTCCCACTTACTTCACCTGGACTCTTTCCAGGCACACTGGCTTGCACTAGCAGGTCCTGAAGCAAGATTGGGAACTTATTTTGGATTTTTTTACATGCATATCTTTCTACTAGTTACTTCAAGTGCACGGATGGTTGGTTTGTTTGATGATAGACTACTGTATGACAGCTCCCTTTAATTTATTTTCAGTCATCATAGTCAATGCAGTCATTGTGTCTACAGTGGTGTAAGCTGATTATTTTCTCTCCATCTATGTTGCTTGCAGGTAAAATAAGCATTGGAATTACTCCAGTAACAAAGGGCAGTATAAACAGATCTTGAATGGTTTTCCTAAGTGGTTATACATTTTCACGGCTGATATTGTCTCTGATTCTGCCGTACAGCAGGCTATTATTAACTCTGTCTCTTTTAGTTAAAATCCAGGAAAGTGAAACATTTGTCCTTTGGATGATTGTCTCTGGTTCTACAAACACTAGTTTGGGAGATCTCAGTTTTTACTGTGTGACAGAGATAATAGACCATATTTAGTTTTTCTCCCTCTTTTCTTTTTCTGTTTGTGTGGGCATGTGTATTATAGGCACGGCTGGTAGCGTCACCTATTATTAAGGTTACTGGACACTTCCCATTATAGGATGCTCTTTTCAGTTGCTTATAACACCTGTTTGGGCTGAAATTTTAGGTGCCAGGTATCTGCTTTTTTTTAAATTATTATTTCATCCAAACAGTTCCACCATTTCCAAGAATAAAAATGCTAGGGAAGAATAAGTTGTTTTGCCCAGATTAAAAACCTATTGTATTCGAAAAGTTCGAGTGACCCCATGCGCTGGAGCAGGGATTTCAGTTTGGGCAGGGGGGTGGCCTTTGTGGCAAGGATTTCCCTTTCTATTTGTGAAAATCTACACAAGTTTTGCCAATTTATAAGCTGTTGAAAAATCACACTTTACACATGCTCAGTCGAAACATTTTAGATTATAACAGCTACATTTCTTGAAATGCTACAGAAATGATAAGTACTCTGAGAAATCAGGCCCGACATGTTTCTCATTGGGCGCTCCAAATTAGAGGAAACATTTGGCTTTAATCTCTCTGTGTCTCAGTTCCCCAAGTGTAAAATATTTGTGCAAATCTCTGACAACATTCAGAACAAAACTGTCGGGTAGACAGATTTCTGTTATACAACTGATCTGAGCATACTCTAGGGAATCATATTTAGGTCCACATTTCAAATGTCCACATGGACCTGAAGAAGAGCTCTATGTAGCTTGAAAGTTTGTCAGTTTCACCAACAGAAGTTGGTCCAATAAAAGACATTGCCTCACCACCATGTCTCTCTAGTATCCTGGGACCAACATGGCTACAACAACTGCAAATTACCTGAAGGTTGTCATATGCGTTTAGACTCTGGATATTTCATGTTTGTATTTTTCCTCTGCACTTCTCCAGGCCTGTATAGCACAATACATTTGCATCCACCAGCTGAGGTGGGAAGAGGATAAAAAGTAATACAGCAGTTCTCACTAACCAAAACAGCTTCTGTATCTTCTCTTGAGCACAAAGCATCATGGGACCCGGGTTTTTATTCTTAGCTTTGCCACTAACATTTATGGGAGTCACTTAAACAGTCCGTGCCTCATTCTTCCTATCTCAAAAATAGGGATAAAATGTTACACATCTCCTAGGGGCTTGCAAGGGTTAATTAATGTTTGTTAAGCTCTATGAAGTCCTTTAATTAAAGGAGCTAGAGGAATATGTGAATTATTACTAATCTAACTGTTTAACGTTAATGCTAATGTTTGAAAAGAGACTGCAATGGACACAAGAGGTTGCTTTTGCGCAGTTAATTTAAAGGATTTGCAAAGCTCTTGAAACCACAGCAGAATAGGAAGGGTATAGGAACAAAAGGAACAATCAGCCCAGATAATGTGAGTGAACCATGGCTTCCCACTTGTGACTGACACTGAACATGGGATAAATATGAATCTCTATATAGCAGCCATAACTTGATCTAGTTAATGAGATGGAGTTGGCAATGCAGACAGCGCAACCCCGTGGGATTCTCTGACAGCCTGGATGAGTCAGACTGAGGGACCCTTACAGCACTCAAATCTGGCTAGTAAGGGATCTGCAGAGACCACTGATTTTTCAGCTGGTCCTCTTTCAAAAAAGTCACCCACCCCACTGCCATTCTGTTCAAATTCCAACTTGAGAAATATAACATGATAGTGATAATATATATTCTTTACTTTATATTTCCCCCCATTGATCTTTACCAAGAAACAAATATATCAGCTGATTAGTTATACAGGGTCTCAATACTTACATAAAATCTGATGTTGAGAGGCCGTTTCCTTCTGCCTTTTTAACTACCTATGTTTGTTCTGGAGTGCTGTATACCTTTCCTTTTGGTCTCTAAATGTAATCTCTTTAATACGGTCTTCAAGAATAAAATTCCTTATGTAAAGCCTGTTACAAACACTAAGCAAATCCCATTGATTCCTGGGCCCATACCAGGTGCTCAGTTCTGCAGAAGAATCTTGAATATGTCTTTAGAGTGCCCAAACTGTGCTTAATTATTGCTTTGAGCTAGTGGCAAATGAACTTCTTTGTAGTGAAGCACAGGTGAAAAGGATTTCACATTTTAGGACAAGGGGCCTCCTGAGTACCTACTCTCACTTCCTTCAGATGGGGCAAGAGGTTATTGAATTGTTTATTCATAGCGAGTTTTCTTAATTAAATCATGGTAACTTCAACTTATTAGTGTTGAATGGTTCATTCTGCAAAGAAAATTGTCGAAAAGAGGCAGTAAAACAGTATTTGTTCAATTGCAATCTTTTCTGTTGCGCTCCTTTTGATGAAGGTTCCAACCGTCTATAAGAGTGAGTCTCACTTCCTGTAGCTCTGTATTCCTTCACCTCAGTCAGTTTGCACGACATCTCCAGGTATACATTGTCCTGCTAATCAGAGTTAAACAAGATAAACTGTTAATACATCTCTTAAGGTTTATTATAATATCTCAATACTGCATTAAAATAATTTTCAGTAAGAAAATTAACTCAATTTCATGGCAGTGCCTATACAAAATTTTATCTCACCAACTGAAGCTTAAGGATTGATTATGGCATCTCCTTGCACAGCAGTGCTGAGGATGAAGGACTGTTTCTGACCACCTTGTTGGTGCTTGCTTTGTGCCTAAGCTGCTTCTGTTACTGTGGGTTTCTTCTGATGCTGTGAATTTATCTTCTGTTTTGCATTTAGTGTTTTCCATTCTTCATTATGGAATGAGCTGCTTTTTTTGTTCCCTCTCATTTGTCTTTCCAAGACTGCCTCAGTTTCAAGAACTTTTTGTCCACTATTTTCCTCAACTTCAGTGATGATGGAGAGCTTATCTCTTAGGTGTTTGGGTGAATTCAAGTATCAGGGCTTGTCATTTCTCCATTGACTCAGCACCTTATGAACTGGTCTCAGTTGCTTCTTTAGTTCATGCATGATATGCTGTAGCAGTCTGGCTGAGATAGCTCTTAGAAATCTCTGTGAAGTTTTATTTTTAAAAATTTTATTCAGTACATTGTTTTTATGTCATTCCACTTCCATAAATGTTTTAAGAATCTTTGCAGAGCTCTTTCAAACAAGTAAAACGTTAGCCTGTATCAAAGTCTATTTGCTTTAAGATATTGCACTTTGAAGTCTACATATTTTAAAATAATGTTTTTAAAAGTAGTTTCTTTTATTAAACAATCCTTCAGGAATTGTCTTGCTTCTTTCTAAAACCTTGAATCAGCAGCATTCTTCAGACAGTTAAAGCCAATGGGACTGTTCCCCTGTATAAAGCTAAGTATGTGTGTGTTTGCAGGATCAGGGCCTTAGTTTGGTGAGCATTGTATAAACATGCAATTTAGTTAGTTAATTTTCCTTTTAACAAATATACACCTCTCCATTCCCATTATATTATTCTTTTTCCTTTTGTGCACATGTTAAATGGGAAATTAATTCTGTTGGAAGTTCTCCACCTGAGAAACACAATAGAAGAGATCATAATAGACCTAATACACTGTTTTTGAATATTTTGAACATAATGGTGTTGCACAGCAAACAAAATTTGCCAGCAAAAATTGAGAACAGTGGGAATACTCACTGTATTAGTCTGGGAACATAAAGTAGTAACTGAGAACAGAATTTGACCTGTATAGTCTGTATTATTGATTATAATGGATGAACTGAAAGAACGTTAAGATCCCAGTCTAAATTTACAGGACTTGGAGAAAAAAATCAGATCTCTCTGCTTGATACATTAGATATAAAAGCCTATAAAAAGGAAAACAGCATGGAATGCTGCAACACTATTTATAGTCAGTTTTCAGAATCATTATTTCAGATAAAAGGGGACAGGATTTGGTTAGAGCTGGTCAGGAATTTTCTGGCAAAATGGTATTTGCGGGGAATATACCAGTTTCAACAAAACTTTCAGCAGGAAAATTTTCTCAGATTGAGGATGGAATTTCTGATCAAAACCAAAAAGAGAGAGACCCAGCTAAGAATAACCAATAGCCCAGTGGTTAGGGCCCTCACCTGGGGGATAGAGGTTTGAGCCTATAGCCTGAATCAGGCAGTGGGTCTCTCTCAATCTATTCTTTTGAAGCTGTTCTGCTTTGTATAGCTAATTCAATGTTCACTGGAGCATGGACTTGAAGCTGCATCACCCAGATCCCATTAGTGATTGCCCTCACCACTGGGCTATAGCGTAAGTCTTTTTCTCACTAGCCCAATGCATATTTAATTATGCAAAGGGCACCAACAGAGGAGACTGAGACTGACTAGAATCTGGTGGTTAGGGCACTGAACTGGTATGTGGGAGGATGACAGAGTAGGGATTTGAACCCGGGCCTCCCACATGACAGATGAATGTCCTAAACACCAGCTATTGTCTCTCACTGTCTGTTGTTGGAGTTGTTCACTTTATATAAATAATAAAACATTCATCACACCAAAGAAAGAGACTGAGTAAATAACCCAGTGTTTAGGCACTCATGTAGGAGACTAGGCCTGTTTCAGACCAGGGACTGGAACCTGGGTGTCTGACATCTCAGCTATTGGTTATTCTAGGGATGGGTGCACGCTCTCATTTTTAACATTAAAAAGAAGAAATGTCTTGCTTTTATCCCATTGTGGAACAGGAAAATGTTTGAAATCTCAAATATTTTCACAGGATGGAAAAAGTGTTTCCCACCCAGCTTTAAATTTGGTCTTTACATGTGGAACTTAGTTAACGATTCTGTTGCTAATGAATTTGCTAGAACAGAGTTTAGATCTTAGACTGATACTTGCATTGATTCTGCACTGCTAACATAAGTAAAAAGTAGTAAAAACTTAGTTTTGCTACTAAAGGCAGCTTATGACTCAATACACAATGCAATAACATCTCTTGGGTAAACATAAGGTCTCTTGGATCACTTTCTGTAGTACTGCACTAAGCGTTTTCTTCATAATGGTCACTACAACCTAATCCTGGGATCATGTCCTCGGTCCTAGTGTTAGAGCAATTACACTTTTTTCTGCTTTGTTAACTGAGTTTCTTCTGAGGTTGCGCAACTATAAAATATCTACTAGCAGAGACTATTTCCCTGGTACACTGAAGCCAATTATGGGCATTTTGGACTTGGCACATTTCTATTTATCTAATAATATTTGGGCATTAACGTAATCTTTTCTTGCCTGTGTCTGCTGTCTTTAAGTCATTGTGCCCCATTTGCTCCTTGTTTGTGGAATAGAAACATCTACTTGTGTAATGGGAAAATAGAGAATATGAATAATAATACCAACTTCCTGATATGGAAAATGTATGTTTCCCTTGTTTCTCAAAATAAGAGTTTAGTTGGACTTAACTCTTGTCTATACCCTGGATGAATTTTAAACACAAAAACCATAGGATTTGTCATAAATTTGGGTCTATGTTTCATACACTTTTTGATGAGTGTGCCAAAGGTCCAGTAATACCTGGGGTTCTAAAATATTTTCATCTGTATTGCTCAAGCCACTTTGGCTGAGGCTTAGAATCACACTGGTCTGATTATTTCTAGAAAACGAATTCTGCTTTTAAACTCAAAATCTGATGCTGCTCTCATGTACTCCCACATAACTCTGTAGACTTCAGCAGGGTTACACCTGTGTATTCCTTTGTATACTCTAAATGAGATCAGAATCAGGCCCTAAATTAAGTTAGTGATGATCATTTTTGAGAAAATATTGTGTCAATCTAATATATTTGCTTTGTACCAAATAAATGGATATTATACATAGAAATACTGAAAAAGGTTGTGTTTCATTTGGCAGGCATTTGACGTTCTTGGAGGTACTGAAGCTTACCTTAAGCTCCTTAACTCGGAGGGTTTAAGTTTGCCTATCTTAGCAGCGAAGCATGAGGAATTACAGGACGAAATTAAAGACTGCGCAGTTGATGCTTTGCAGAAGGGAAAAGCCTTAGTTAGTAAAGGAGATTCCCACAGGTGAGTAAAGAGTGCTCTATTTCTCCGTATTTTCCAGCTGTTTCAGATCTTCCATTAACCTGATCGAGGATAAAAACTCATTGAGGACCAGTCTGTGCCCAGTAACTCTTTGTGTATGGGGCTAGGCCTCAGTGACATGACTGAGTCTGCAAAATTTGTCATTATTATTTTTCACTAATACCATTTGAATAGATTGCTCTGTCTCCTGTCACAAGTTTTTTTTTAGAACTGTGTACATTATAACATAAATTATATACATCAAATGCTATATTAGTGCATGTGGCTGCAGTTATGTCAGGGAAATATTTAGGAAAAGACAGTCTGGTCAAGATAAAATAAAATAAAATGTCAACAGATGGTCATTTTTACAACCCCGAATGCACATTTTAAGACCTTTTAAAGCCTACCTGTATATTAAATTTAATAATTAATAACTTAATATAACAGATTAACATAATACATATTAAGCTAAATGTAAGAATATGCTTCTTAGTGACCTTGATTTATTAATAAAATAGCCTTTCTTTTTCCATATCTATTGTTAATAGCAAGAATGGTGTAACTCTATGGACCTGATCCTGATTTACACCAGTGTAATTTGGATCAAAATCAGGCTGATTGTCTCCTATTCTTCACAACTCGGTAGGAGATTGATGAAATGGTAATTAGTCATTCCAGGGCTGTAGAAAGCTTTGCTTCAGTAGGGGACTTCAAAATCTGTTTAGGAACTCTCTTCTCTTCAGGATCCTGTGCTATCACTTACAAACAAACAAAAAACCCTAGCAACATTGCATGCACTGTTTCAGAGCAGCAGCCGTGTTAGTCTGTATCTGCAAAAAGAAAAGGAGTACTCGTGGCACCTTAGAGACTAACTAATTTATCTGAGCATAAGCTTTTGTGAGCTACAGCTCACTTCATCAGATGCATGCAGTGACTTTCACACAAAGGGGGCCCTCTAGTCCTACTGCATTCTATGCGTAGCTCCCACTGGAGTTATTTAAAGCTTTGAGCCAGGCCAAGAGGGCCTATAATAAGTTCAGTGACTTTACCCATAACACACGCAGCTGGTTGTATTGTTCTTTAACACCTACTGGTATTTAAACAGATAAGCAGAATAGGAGAGAGAATTTTCCTCGGCTTGCTTTCATTTAATTGGTTTCCTTAAGCCAGCAGCAATCACAGACCACAGTGGCAGCAGATACAATGCAAACTGTATTCCACGTTGCATGGCTGTCTAACACAGCATTGATCGATGGTATGGAGTCTGCAGACCTTGTGAGAATGGATCCATAAAATCACTGCAGCCATTAACTTTCTCTCTCTTTTTTAACCATACTCGCTGTGTTTGAGTACTCTGCTTCAGACTAGAAGCCTATGTCGCAGTGCTGGGATATTGAAACCCCAGGGCAGGTCAAGAAGGAAAGTGACAAATTGACATGAAGTAATTGTGTTAGAGGTTTGTGGTGAAATTAAATAAAAATCCCCCTGTTTAGGCAACACTGACAGCAGCAGTGCTAATATGTTCTGCTGTTTGCTGTAGGCATGTACCCTTGCTGAAAGAAGAAAAACTCTTTTCCAGTGACCTCTAGTTAAAACTTCTCATACCCAAGTTAACTATCCTTTACAGGATTAATACTTTAGTTTTTGAGTATCCAAAGTTGTGCTAGACATTTTGCAAACAAATAAGAAAGGTATGGTTCCTGCCTAGAAGACCTTATGATTTAAATATGATAAAACGCAACAACTGAGAGTAACAAACAATGTGTGTAGTGAAGATTAAAGCAACAGAGTCACAAGGTCATTCCATAATTATACACGTCTTAATAGTTTAACAAAATATGTACATTTTGAATATTGAAATTTCCCATACCCTAGCTTTTAAACAAAAACAGACACCTCCCACTTCTCCAAGAAAGAAAACAAAACACACACGTTTTCTGGTTTTCCTCCTTCCCCTGCTGATTTCCCTTCAATCCTGACAAGTTCACTCACTGCCTAGTTTTAACCTTCCCCTGCAACGAGTCAGCCTTCATTTATGTTCTATCATCGTCCATTATCTGAGACCAAAGTGATCAAATCCAGAGCACTTAGCTGGAAGGTGATAAAGCCAGGTTCTAAGCCCCACTTTGCCTGAGTCAGAGCAGGCATTTGAACTCAGGTCTTCCATGCTGCAGGTGAGTGCCCTAAATGCCAGGTTTTGGGGTACACCTCTAGTTTTGTGAATGGTGTGTAATTCCCTGGTGAATTGAGTTCGTAAGATTTTTTCTTGTCTGAAACTATTTGGTAAATTTGTGTCAAACTCAAATAGTTTCAGCCAACCCAATATTGCATCTTTCAGTGAACAAACTATTCATCTGAAAAATGTTGCTTTGCTCCAAAGTACTATTCAGCATGAGTAAAGTTATCAGATGTTGGCCCAGAAATGTGATATCCAAAAGGCTGTGACTGGCTACTGATAGTTGAAATGGTCTAAATTTATGTATGTGGTAGACGAAGGCAGGGAAAATTAGGGGAAGAACTAAAATAGTCTCTAAGGTGCCACAAGGACTCCTCTTCTTTTTGCAGATACAGATAAACACGGCTGCTACTCTGAAACCACTGAATAGCGTCATCCTCATAGTTTCATTATCATTATTTATAGAAAAGCCAAAAATGTGCTAGGCACTTAACATACGTATGTGTAGGGTGGTTTCCTGCCTTGAATAGTTTACAAAATAGAGCCCAATTCTGCCACCCTTATGCAGATTAGCAGTTTATTTCAAGAGAAGTGCTATTGATTTCACTGGGTCTATCTGTGTGAGTAAGAACCCGTCACACCGGATTTGTAGGACTGGGACTTTAGTCAGGTAACCGGGTTAGTGCTAACTAGTTCTTAAAGCTGTTGATAGCACATAATATTCCTAATCTGCTAAAAGTTGATCAGAATAAATGAATGAGTGCAAAAAGATTCATATTAGAAGATGTGTAGATTTTGAAGAGACCATGGTGGGCAGTTCTTCATTATATTCTCACTACTACTATACTCAAATAGATTAAAAAATCCAATTCAGATTTTTGTTTCAAATGAGACTATTGGACAAACATAATTACTGATTTCATGTGAGTTTCCATTTTTGAAATTAAAGCCTGTTGAAGATACAGTTGCGCTGTAGAAAATGCATTTTATATTAACTCAGAATTTCTTCAATCAATTGATTTTTGTCTATTAAGAAAACCCTCATTATCATTCTGGCCAGTCTGCTTGCCTATCGGTAGTTTAAGATTTGCACTCATTTCATTGCTGATTAAACTCATTTTCACCATGTCATAAATTAATTATTTGTATTAAAGGTATGCAGAATCAGTAGATTTTATTAAGCTCTAAGTAACCATCTACAAAAGGTATAACCTTAATCTTTATTAGTGTTTGAAGGAGGTGCACTGATAAATTAAAAGGAATATCTCTTCTTTAAGAAATGTTGAAACAGAGGGACAACTTTTTATAAATTTAAGGTTGCACTGAAAAATAAGGGTTACAGGTATGATGAAATATTAATTCTCAAAATTCTAAACAACTTATTCCATAAATAACGTCCTTTTTGTGATCTTGGATTTTCTACGGGCCACATTTTCTCACCAGATTCAGTCTAATGCCATACTCCATGGCATTAGATAGGCATGGTTGATCGGGCATTGCTCAAATTCAGTCAGGATGGCTGATCTTGGTCTTCTGAATCACTGGAACTGGCTGTATATAAATATTTGAATCAAGATAAATCAGCAGAGATTAAATTGACAAAGTTCAGACTTTAGAAGAATTCATCTTCTAATTTTTGGATTTATTTATGTATTTATTTATCTTTGTCAGAGACAACTTCAATAATTAATTAATATGAGCATTAATTCTTTTTTATGCACCATCTTCAAATCCTAATACTATGTGATGACTTGTTTACAATTTGGAGAGAACTACCTCAAGCATTCATATTATTGCGAATTGGCACCCTAGTGCTTAAATGTTTCAGATTATGAAACGATCAGTGCTTTCTCAATTGATTAATTCTGCACTTCTGTTCAAACAGCATCTTTAAACAAATGTTATCTTAGAGCATGGAGGGAATGAGATGACAAGTTTTGTGCATTTACTGTAAGAAAATTTGAAACTTTTGGAGGTAAAGTGAAATATCCTTTAAAAATAGAAATCTAAGCCACTTGGTATGTCAGATATTTTCAATTGTTCATGTTTCATTTCTCTCCCTTCTGCTTAGTTCCTCTAGGGCCAGAATCGAATACCCTTACTTGCATTGAGTAGTACCTTACTCCATTGGTAGTGCAACTAAAGTCATTGGGATTAACAGTGCATTGAATGTGAAATAATTTGTCAGGAAATGTCATTTCTCTGCTCTGCCCTGCTCCTTAAGAATTTTATCTGCATTATTACTGTTATGTTTTTTTAAGACTTGAGTTTTTAAAATCTTGCTAAATCATTTCTGATATGAAACTGAAGAGCTATTTTTATTCACCTACTGTCGTCTTGCTGGTGCACAAGCCAGGAGAAGTATTAACAGCTGTATTGTTCCAATTTAGCTCTTGGATGACTGGAATTCAGGAAATGCTAGAATATGTTCAGAAAAGAGTGGATCAACTAATCAGACAGTGTCCTGCTTACAAAGAACTTGCTTTAAAGAAACAAGGGCTCACTGCCTCACTAGAAGATTATCTAAAGAAGGTATATTATAAAAGGCATCCTCATTAATGTATTCATGCACACTGCATTGAATTTCTGTACTATAGCTGTTAGAACATTAGACTTCGCTTCTGGTTGAATAATGCCAAATAATGTACTTAGCTGGTAGAGAGGATAGGTGAATTATACCTATGAAATGCTGAGTGCAGCCGTAGGCACCAGTATATTTAAATGCCTTGCTCTGAAAATGAAGCTGATTCTACAAACACATTATACCTATTAAATAATAAAAATCATGAATTTGCTTTGATAATGAGCCCTTTGTTTTGGCAAAGATGAGCAAGCAATCCTAGACTGTGACTTGCAAGTAAGTTTCCTGCATTCTTTATATTTTTTTCCATATTTTGTTTTGTCGACAATGAGAAAGGAGGTGAAGCAAACTCGGGGGACAACAGGAATGGGGATTGTGAACCACAGCACAGGTGATGTGATTTCTCTGTGCTGCCAAAGGAAAGTGTATCACATTCACAATAACAGCTCCTTTTACTCATTAAGGAACTGATCCTGAAAGGTACTGAAAGCCTTCTGTGTGTCTTCAGCTCTCTCTGACCTCTGTTATTTTGCATTAGAGCTAGAATAGGCGTTTAGGGCTTCCCTTTGAGCCTATGTGCCTGTTCTACCTCTAATGCAATATAATATTTGTCGCAAGGTTCGTAGCAAAGACATCCCCAAGTGCAGACCAAA
Organism: Caretta caretta; assembly: GCF_965140235.1. Classification (NCBI taxonomy): domain Eukaryota; kingdom Metazoa; phylum Chordata; order Testudines; family Cheloniidae; genus Caretta; species Caretta caretta. The sequence goes on along the minus strand of NC_134216.1, from coordinate 45,637,909 downwards.
ACTATTAAATAATATTTAATGATTCAATAATTATTCAATATGCAATTTGACATTTCATAATGTACATGTGATGCTTACAGGTAACTATTCTGAATCAAATGGGAAGAAGTCAATTTGCTATCCATGGATCCCTTTACACACACTTTCTATAAATGAGGTTTCAGGATATTGGAGCGTGATGAACATACTGCATAGTTTAAATAGTCGAGAAGAAAAGATTCACTGGTACCTTCTGTTGGTCCTGCACAAAAGGCCTCACTAGGAAAATGTGAATCTAAATCAAATGAATTCTCTAAATGTAACTATTTTCAACTTCATCATTTTTAGCCCCACATTTTCATATGTGGTCTCTGATTCTGGGTGCCTCAGTTTTGGGCACCCCCACCCAGACACCCAGAATTGGAGGACATTTTGAACATTTGAGCCAAAAGGTCTCAGCTTTCTTCACAGAATGCTTCCCAGTGTCTCACCCTCCCAAGTAAAACACTTCCCATTGCAACCTCCCATTAAAGCCAAGCATTCTGAAGGATCTGGTGCTAAATTAGGCTCCCTTTGAATCATACAGTTCCTGGACCAAATTCAGAAGCCCCATTTTAAAATGGATGGTAAACATGAATTCACATTCCTAGCGGTGGCTATGTATACCACATATAGAGTCATCTGAAGCTGCTCTTCATGACCTATCCTATTGCCAGCATACATGCACAACTCTTGTTGTCATTAAGAGAAGTTATGTGCACGTATCTGCAGAAAAAAGACCTTTTAGATTGCTAGAGAAGTTTTAAAGATGCTTTATTTTTTTTAAATGGCCCAGTCTATAAAACAAACTTTTTTAAAACATGAGGTATCTTGAAAGTATTCAGTTAAAGGTAGTAAATTCTAGATTATAACATTGTGAAGCTCCAAACTTATTAAAATAACAATGCTGGACTAATTAGGGTGAGAAAAAACAATTTAGATAAAATGAGAGAGAGCAGGCATGAACCTTTGTCCCAAGTGCAAACCAGACCTTTTAATTAGATTTGAAATAGAATAATTTGGTTGGTTGGTTGGCTTTTATGTTTTTGGCATCCTCTGTATTTCCTGAAATCAAAGTGGTACAATGCCAAGAGCTATGTCTGTTCCCTCACTTTGTTCTATGCAAGTTTATGTTTTTATTATGCCTAATGATGTAAATTAATATAATTATGTATATATTATATTTTTAACTAAAGGTATCATTGTCAATAAAAAAAATCAGTCCGATACTTGCAATCAGTATGGATCCTGGTTCTTGTTTGACTGAGTCGGAGAAAGTCTTGAGTGAATACCTAGAACTGTCTAATCAAGCTAAGGTAAAAAAAACCAAAAAACAACAAAAAAACCTTTTCATATGCTATTACCCTAAGTAATAGCTGGGGATGGGCATGTTTCCTTAGAAGGAAAATAGGTCTTTATTTTTATTAAATCTTATAGTCCATCAACAATAATATAACTAAAACTGCAAGCAGGTAATTCTTACAGTTAGGGTACTCTCCATTCTCATCTCAGCCCTACCTTTTTTTAGTATCATCCTATCCTCTGTTAGTATCTCAAGACCCAAACACAGTCAGATTTTAATACCCTTGGAAGCGTCATGTTCTTGATGTATATCACTGATCCACCAACTTTTGGGATGTCAAAAATTACATGTTCAAGAATGTGGTCATCAAAATTCCAGTTGTGAGATTCTCTCCCACTCAGGTTCCTTCATGCTGGGTAAAAGGGCTGGAATGGTGTAAAAGCCCAGGTCCATGCACAGGTACTGTAGAGACAGCCGTAAGACTGCCTTCTAAGAACACCACAGCATGAATCATTGCAGGGAGGCTGTTGTACCCAGATAGGCCCCACAACATGCAAAAGGGCCTTAAAGCTACTTTAGCTCTTCCACCCCCCACCTGCCCACTTTCTGCTAATCTGTTGAAATCTCACCCCAGCTTCATATTTCAAGGCTAAGCTGGGAGCTCTTTAAAAATGCAGCTATATGTATTCTCTTCAGAACTAGTCCCAATTTGAGCATATATCTGAAAACTCAGTATCTTTGTTGTTCTTTTTCCTTGTTGTCTTATACCAGTTTATATAATCAAATCATTTGGTTTGTGCAGTAGCACTGAAACTAAATTCACGTACAAGCAATTCTGAAGAACACTCAGCAAGAATATAAAAATAACAGAAGCTTTGTAAGAGTCATTCTTTGTGGCAAATGAGCATGAAATAATTTTTGCCAACATTTCTGCTCAATTTGTGTAACACTATTCTGACGCGGATATTTCCTTTGCCTGTTGTGATCTTTCTCTAGAAACTGTATAATGTGCTTTGATTACAGTATCCTCGCCACGTACCCTTTCCTTCTATGGAATTTCGTAGGGTATATAGCTTGCATTCTGGCTGAGTGTCAGAGATAAATATACCATGTGCTATGAATCCAAAAGATGGACTAAAGTATCCAAAGCTATCTTAGGCCTCTAGATATAGAAATATATGCATCAAATACTTTTCCTAGTTCTGATGCCATCCTCACAGGTGCAGTTTTGGATGAGAACATTATGCATGCAGGACAGTAATTCCATAAATTCACTTCTTAAAGTATTTATGTATTTTTTGAGAAAATTTGGGATCCAGAAGTCATTTGAAAAACACATAAGCAAAACCTCTGTCTTGTTTCCTGAAATGATTTACCATCATGTTTACCAGACTTTTCACATTTAAATGAAACCCTGGATCCTTTCAATACTAGGGCAGTAAATGGTAGCTAGGCTTTTCACTAGGGTTGGATTTTATTCATGACTGTTCTTATGTGTTTTTGAGAACAAAGTGTTGCTGTCAAAGTCCCTTCTGGCAATTTATTCACTAGGTTCCATGTGAAATCAAAGCAACATCTAATTTCAGGAAGAGGTGTTTCCGATTTTATAGGGCCCACTAGAACAAGTAGGTGTAACGCTTGAGTAAAACATCTGTGCTTGCCCAGAGTTGTGAGCTAACACAGTAGAGTTGAAAAACAGAATCCTGGCTGATTCTACCAGTGTGGTGGTAATGTCCAGGAAATCTGCACAACCAACCCAGAGTAAAATACTACTGGGTTTGGGGAGTGGAGACAGTAAGCAGACAGGATATGCTGTTTGGCCCCTATTCTGATTTTGGGGGATTGCAGATTTGCACTGCATGGGAACTTACTGACCATGCTCTTTGTTGTGGATGGCACATCCCTTTCCTCTATCAGCATTCCCAGGTGGAGAATTTCCCTTGCTTTTTTGTCAAGTGGCTACACTGATTTTAAATATTCAGACACACATTTTTTCCATTTAAAATTAGCAAATTTTATTATGTTCAGGCTCTGTGTTTGGTTTCAAAACTGTCACAGGAGGGGGATGTTTAGCTTTGGCATTTAATGTACATTTTGAGTTGTTCCTTTGCTATGTAGGTGGGTGGGTTAAACAGAGCCAATACTGCCAGAAATTAACATTAGGATGTGAATTTTCACGAGCCCTTTCCAATCACCATATACTGTGTTCTATGTTTATGTCCTCATAGGAAACGTCACATGAACTGGAAGCAGCTGTGAGAATTATTAATGAAGTGGAAGAATTTGAACCTGCAGAGGTGGCAGCTTTCTCTAGCAAAGCTGACCTTCTAAATGAAGAACTGGCAACACTTAACAAAAATATTAGTTCAAAACTAGACGTTCTAAAAGTTTATGTTGCATTTTTAAAGTCAGCGAAGGAGGTACAGATTCCCTACTGAATTACCGGACTTCACTCTGTAATTTTACAAGATGGAGAGAGAACAAGGGTTTTGCCTAGCCTAAAATAGCATCTAGGGCTGCTATCCCAGGGAAGGCTGTGCAGGCCTCCTAGCTACACAGCCTATAGGCTGCAGTCTATTCCAAATGAGGTAATTTTCCTCAGAAAGGGCCTCAGTTAAATCAGTGCAAGAACTGTGTGTAGTCCAGCCCTCATCAGTTAATTTACACAAGCATAAGGATTTGCATGCATGCAGTTCTTGCACTGATTTAACTACATTGGTTTAAGACATCAATGTAGTTAAATCAGTGCAACCCCCCTCACGTGAATATCTTTTTAAAAGTGCTAACATTGGTACAGCTTGCCTTAGTAAATTAACCAAAACCAAGCTATACTGATATAATTTCTTTAGATTAGTATAATTGTGTCCACACTAGGGTCTGGTTTTTCTACCAATGTAATTAAATTGGTAGAAAAAAAAAACAGTTCAGTTAAATTGGTGCAAAAATTGAATTAAAATGATGCAAGCGTAAACCACCCCAGTTGAGACCATAATCAGTCCCTTCATTTCTAACATGCTTTTGGTAACTGATAAACCTGGGCTAGTAATAGAACTAGATGTTTTGGATCCTTGTTTTTAAATACTTAAAGACTATTCACTAATATTTTCCTTGTACGTTTTAAACTAAAAATGAGAACAGAGGATATTTCATATAAATTTGGCCATAGCAATTAAGCTCTCAATTCTAGTGACGCTAATTAAGAACAATATCACATTTACTTGTTCATATCCTAATGTTTGACTTTCAGTGTTTTTTTATGTTTGTCACATGTTGTATTTGTCTAATGCTAATTTTTGTTACTTCACATTAAATGGAGCTAAACAACTTATAATATTTGTATAATAGATGACGGACATGGAACACATTGCTACTGACTTAAAAACGTATTGCTGTGGGCTTAGAAGCTCTCGTTGCATAATAAACTTTTCACTTCAGTCCCGAGCCTATTTGCCAGCTGTTAAAATAGGTTTCCAGGTTACTTAACACACTTCTGCTTGTTTTATGATTGTCCAGTTTTCTGTAGAGGAGGATGCGGTTTAAAACATGGAAAACGTTCATTAATGTATTACTCAAATCTACCACCATGTCTGATTTGAGAGATTGAGGCCTGTATTTTTATTCTTGCATTTTTCTGCAGGTAAATGACCAGGCTCAAAGTCTGAAGGAATTCTATAAATTTGAACCTGTGCAAACAGAGAGTGAAGCTGAAAACAAGACTGTGATGGAGTCAGCTGATACTCAGTGGCTGATGGTTTTAAAGAAGATTCTTTCTACTCAAGATATGGGGCATGATTTTATTAATTCATTAAATATGGTGAGACTGTAGTTCACTGAGTTATCACTGTAGCAAGGATTAATTGTTAAATTCACAATCATAACTTCAAATATGCACTAAACTACAATAACTACTGACAAATTAAGAGTAGATCTATGGATCCTACTCTCATGCCCCGAGGAGCTTGCCCAGGGCACAGTATTTCTAATGTGTTTCGGGGTGGGGAGGGGGCATAATTAGAGCTGAGCAAAATTTGGAATTTCCACCTGTGGGAAATGTTGACTTTTTTTTTTTCATTTCAAAATGTTTTTCTTTTTCTTTTCTTTTCTTTTCTTTTCTTTTCTTTTCTTTTCTTTTCTTTTTTTTTTTTTTGGCAGCAAAGAAATTGTAAAAAAAATTTGATTTGGAAATGGCAAAACATTTCATTTTGACATTTGCAATAGAAAGAAAACATTTTGACATTTCTGAAATGTAAATGTTTCATTTTGTTTTGTTGAATTCACTCCAAAGGCTCCTCAACATTACACAGCATTTCCCTAGCATATTGCCTTAGGAGAGGCATAGTTTGGGTCTCCATTGTCTCCTATGAGCCAGTCTCCTTGGAGGACTATCTGTGTGTCCATGCTGCATTGTGGAGGATGAACTCCTTCAGGGAGACTGGCTCAAAGGAGACAGTAGGGGACCCAAACCACACTTGCCATAAGGCAATGCTAGTAAAATGCCCTTTATTTTTTTTAACCGATTTGAAACTAAATGTTTTGGGTCAACTCAATATAACAAAATATCTTGATTCAGACTGAGCTGACCCAAAACAAAATATTTCATGCTGATTTTCTCATCAGAAAAATCACAGTAATGTGGTTAAATTGGGAGGAAATTCTTAGGTGACATTATTTTTTAACTTGAAATTTCAAAGGAAGTTAAGGCAGCTTAAACATTTTATCACCTTCTATTTCTTGTCGATTGAGCTTGCAGAATTTGAAAACCTATGAAAACCTTCCATTACAGTGCAGTAGGGCATGCCTGGATATATAACCCTCTTCAGGCCATGCAGGAATTGCTAGCAAGTGACCAGCTGATCCAGCTGCATATAAGGATAAAATGCATTTGTAGACCATTTAAAGGCGAGATCATCCTTCCCATAGTCTCCATTCATGGATCACTCCCATCCCATGCAGAATGTGAGTGAGGAAAGCTAGCTCTGCACCACTCACTCCGCTTCTGCACCTTGTGGAGGGCAGTCAGCATATCTGGGATCTGCATGAGTAGTCTGGACACTTGGAAGCCAGGAGCAGGAGCAAGTAGGCCAGCCTGATGGAGTTTAAGCAGAAATAATTATATAGCTAGGGATGGTATTATTTCTTTTACTGAGGTGCCTTCTGAGGGTCCCAGGGGCCACCACAGTCAGGATCCCTGTTAGCATGATTTTAATGGAGCTGTGCCATCTGGGGTTATGGAAGCACAGGGTCTCCATGCAGATAACCCTGGCCTTCTGTAGATCCCATTAGACTCACATATTTCTATTTGTGCAATATACAGTTTACTCTGCATCCACTAAGAGGCAGTCTGTACTAGTCTGGAAAATATAAAAGGACTTTTTAGAAAAATGGATGATAGAACTGTCTCCACACAATTTATCCTTGCTGATGTTCTCTCAGATATTGCCTCTTCCAAGGCTTAGCTATTGCTGCCAACATGTCTTCTGCTAATGTGGTCCTAGTATATTCTTGGGGGGTGTATTATAAATCTTTATCCGTGTCTGGATATAATTTACACACACCGCCTTCGTCAGAGGAAAAATTCTGTGCTAGAGTTGGGAAAAGAGTAAAGAGAATTATCAAGTTTTCTATGATGTCACTGAGGTGAGTCCTCCAAAAAAAACCCTCAAAGACAAAAAACCCAAAAGTACTGAATATGTTTGCCTCATGTTATCCCACAAGTGTTTCAGCCTTGTGCAAAGGGAACCACATCTAAGGATAAGTAAGTAGTTCCTCCTTCAGTCCCATTCAATTCTTTGCTGAAAGTTCCAACAACTGTGTGAATTAATGCCAATGTTGTGTGACAGGGTCGGGCCAGATGGCTACAGGAGAGTTATAAAAGGCAGATATATTAGCCCCAGGTTAAGTAGGTCCCTTTTCTGTGGGTAAGGTAGCAGGGAAGGTTCCAGAACACTCAGGAACTTTCTAGAACTAATTAAGGCAGGCAGGCTAATTAGGACACCTGTAGCAAATTGGGAAGCTGCTAGAATTAATTAAGGCTAATCAGGACATCTGGCTTAAAAAGGCTCTCACTCCAGTTAGTGAGGTGTGTATGAGGAGCTGGGAGCAAGAGGTGCAAGAAGCTGAAAGTGAGAAGGTGTACTACCGGAAGACTGAAAAGTACAAGCATTATCAGACATCAGGAGGAAAGTCATGTGGTGAGAATAAAGAAGGTATTGGGAGGAGGCTATGGGGAAGTAGCCCAGGGAGTTGTAGCTGTCACGCAGCTGTTACAAGAGCCACTGTAGACAGCTGCAATCCACAGGGCCCTGGGCTGGAACCCGGAGTAGAGGGTGGGCCCGGGTTCCCCCCATCCCTCCTTGATACTGGAGGAGTCGAACTGGACTGTGAGTTCCACCAGAGGGGAAGGTCTCTGGTCTGTTCCCCGATCCACTAGGTAGGCCAGCAGAGACTGTGGGGATTGTTCTCCTTCCTTTTCCCCATGCTGGCCAATGATGAGGTTATCTGAGTGAACAGCAGATTTGAGCCACGAAAGTGGCCAAATTGAGGGCTACTGTGAATCTCTGAGGCGAGCAAAATCCGCCAATAAGCGCAGGACCCACCAAGGTAGAGGAGGAACTTTGTCACAGCTGGTAGTTTTTCTGTTGTTGAACACTGTCCATTAAGCATTGGCTTGAAGACTCCACCTGATTTTTGCATGGCCATCAAGCAGTCATCAAAAGGTGATAATTCTTGGTCACTGCTGAACCAAAGAACCAGCCTCCAATGTCCACTCCCAGTCCTCTATAACCACTGCATTTATAAACACACAAACAACCAGGAATTTCCAAAATGATTATGCTGGATTATACTGATTGTTTTCTGCTCTCTTTTAAATTTTGTTGAGGGAAAAACTCTAAATTTGTTTTGTATTCTTGTAAAAAATGTGTTATTCTCTTTGGAGAAAATGAAAATGCATTTATCATTTATTTACCAGGTGAATAAGAATCTTATATTAAAGTTGGAAAACGTTGTGCAAGTAACTGAAGATACTATTGACAAACTAAATAAAAAAAAGGAAGAGCTGACGCACCTGTGGACAACATGGAAACTCCATATCAATCAAGTAAAGTCCATCAAACAAAAATGTTGGAAATTTAAAGAGCAATTTAAAAAAGTAAGTGAAACATATCTGAAGAAGACGGCTTTGGCAAACATTTCTGCATCATTAATAGTCTGAAATTATCACCTGTCAGTGGTTCTCTCACCATGTAATTCTGCAGATTATGAAAGAGAGATCACCCTATGGAATAGGTCCTTTAATATCCCCAACTTTATTTTCTGCTACTGTTGAATGAAACATGCCGAAAACTCTTCCTGTTTTTTCATTGTTTTGCAATATTTAATTGGTCCTAATTTCAAATTTTGAAACAGTTTCAGCCAGTTCTGTTTGCTGCATTAAACTGCTTGATTTTTCTAACATTTTTGTGTCATGCACACCATAAAATGCTGCTGAAGACAACATTTTGAGAACCACTGCTTTATATACTGCATAGCATTAACTTTGGGTGTGGGGAAGGACTCTGACACCGCTACCGAATTTTAAGCTTACAAATATTTTGTTGAAAGAGCCAGTGTTAGGGAAAAAAAGTAGAATGCTTATAAATGTTATGGGTTTCTTCTTAGTTTTTTACAAGCACGTTACAATTTTCTAATCATGTATTTGTACTGAAAAGAAGAGCATTTAAATGTACCTTTAGCACACATTTATTTCTCTGGCATGATTGTGGCTGAATAGTTACTTCAGCTGTATTAATTACTTCCAGTAAACCAAATCCTAGTTCTGTGAATAAAGCCAGAGTAAATGGGCTATGGAGTGGTTAATGAGAAAAGGATTTTCTCTAGCCCAGGGGCAGATTGCAGATTACTTCAGCAGCTGCAGTGATGGCTGCAGTCCACTATGCAACCAGTATCACATGTTTTAGCCAGGTTTCAAAGTAGCAGCCGTGTTAGTCTGTATCCGGAAAAAGAAAAGGAGGACTTGTGGCACCTTAGAGACCAACCAATTTATTTGAGCATAAGCTTTCGTGAGCTGTAGCTCCCTTGATCAGATGCATTCAGTTCATCTGACTAATTGTTTATCCACTGATACCCCCAACCTAGTTATTGCTAAACCACTCTACAAGCTCTTGCAGAGAAAGCACTATGGGTTCCATTGTGCGTCGCTTTTCCAGCCTCCCTTCACCCCAGTGCATGTGAATCTCTCCAGCTACACTGTGCTTAGAGTCTTCAGTAGCCCTTCAGAATGTCAGAGGATTTGCACCAGATTGAGATTTATCATTTTAAAACAAATTTAGGACAGGCGGCAGCTTCCTTTACATTATCTTTAGGATCTACCATTTTTACAGGTGTACTATCACTCTATGGAATTCTACTGACAGAATTTAGATGAATTTTTTTTTTACTTTATTTACAAAAATGAACTTTTCAATGGAATGTAAATTGTTTAATGCAGATAAAAATGTACTCATGTGTTGTGTCACTGTTTCTTTTAGACTGCTCATAAGTTAATGATTCTTGAGGAGGGTCTCAGACCTGCTGCAGCAGTTGACCTTGGGAGTAACTTTCAGATTCTCTTAGAACTACAACAAAAATTTAACCAAATGAAACAACAGTTTCAGGTGAGAAATTGGTGAGATCCAAAGTGAAAGAAAGTTCTTTGCAAATCCCTGATCCTACAAAGAGTTACATTTACATTGAGTTCAGTGGGGCTGCGCACAGGAAAAAGTCTTTGCAGGATTAGGCTTTACATTTTATACTCTATGTAGGGTTGTGTATGCAAACTGTCTTTTGTGGTGCGTTAACTCCTCAGAATGTCACCTACAATTTTAGCTGCAAATTGGGAATGATGCACAAGGAAAGGCTGGATATACAGAAGAAAAACTAGTCCAGTGCACAAGGGCAAAAAAAGGACATCCCAGCTCCGTGCTTGGGGAGTAGCAGAACTGGTTGGGGTGTTTCTGTACATGAGCTTCTTACCTCCTCCACATTACAGCTCCTGATTCCAGGAAAGTCTCTCTGTCTCCCATTCCTCTCATTCATGCTCTGCAGGCTTGAGTCCCACCTGTCATGCCTTCCAGCATCCAGAAGACCTCCATGCTTCCTAGCACAGCACCCCTATTTGCCACCTCTAAACTCCAGATCCTAGGTGACATTCATCTGTGAAGTCTCTTGTATCCAATGAGTTAATATCAATCTGACAATGAGAAAGGAGTGTCGATACTACAGGAAGATCCCTTTTCATTGTATATTGTTCGCTACAGTTCTTGACCTTGCTAGAATCCTGAAGTACAGGGGAAATTGAAAATGTGGGGAACAAAAAACTTGATTGTCCACAGCTCAAAATGCAGATCTGGTCCAGACTTTCCTAACTGTAGGGGTTTATGGATCTGAGGTTTTGGTTCGGATCCATTTCTAAAAAGTTCAGGTTCACTTCTAGAAATGAGGAAAGATTCAGAAAAGCATGGAGAAGAGGATGGCATTTTTTTTTCCAAGACAGTTTCCCCATCCCTAATTTACATTTGATGAAATAATACATGAAAAGTAATTCCTGCAAATCTGAGTAATTTATTGCATTTATTTGCTAGCAACTAACTGCTGAGGTTGAATACACAGTAAAATTATCAGAATTGCTGAGCCTAAAAGGAGTTCCTGTTAAAGAAAATTCTGAGAAGGTAAATGAGCTTACTCATCTTCAGCAGAGGATAAAAGAAAGGTTGACAGAATATGATGAAATTTTCAACAAGTCAGTCAAATTCCATCATGTCAAAGAACAAGTAAGTATAATAATCTTTATCCTTAAAAATATATACCTTTTTTCCTGTTGCAACTAATTTCTTTTTGTTTCTGGTACTACCTGTCATCTTTGTTTTGCCCCAAACTAAAAACATTTACCCACCTGTGGGACTGAACTGAAACTCTGGATCTGAAATCCTCTGAAACCTGGTGAGCTCAAACTCTGGATCTAAATCACAAATTCTGTGCCTCGGACCTATCCCTACACATTTTATTATGTCAGCATATGATCATGAGGAAGGGAATCGTGTAACTTCCTTTAACAAATTATTTCAAACATATTCCAGCTGGAATGGCTCGTAAAATCAGGAGAACTGGAGATTCCTGAAACAAGTGAGATCCCTGATGATGCACACCAAGCTAAAGCCCACCTTGCTAATACTCAGGAAAAACATGCACATATTGGACATCTATATAAACTGGCTCTTACCCTAGGAGTGGACAGCCTTTCTGCAGTGCAGCATTCTGTAAGTAATATCTGAATGATCAGTAAATTTACCATTGCATATTATAGCCTGAAGCATTAGAGCTATCTGACTGACTTCTTGATGTGCATACAACTCATTAATGCCCTGGGAAAAAAACTAATTCATAGCATTAATAACTCTTCTAAAAGAGGGCAGAAAAAATAGAAAGCAAAATGGTTAAGCATTTTCACACTTATGTTTTTAAAATGTATTTTTAATGTAGTGACTCTGATTTGTCTGCAGATTTTTCTTTTGCATCAAACTAAAAGAAGTCTTCAACAGTGGAGCTTACTGTTCAGCAGTCCCACTAACTTTATGAATCATTGTGGTGCAGAGAAAACATGTTTAGTTTTTCAGAAATCTCACTATTTTGTTTTTGGCTTTTGGTTTGTTTTTAAATTATGAGTTCTGTGAATACAGTCAATGTTGGAGGGAGGAGACGGAAAATCTGCTTTCCTGCTCCCTGATATTCTTTGTGCAGATCTGGTCCTAATAGCTGATTTCTTGACAGCTGCTAAAGTATGTAAGTTTTAGACTCCTGCTACTTTTTAGAGGTGGTTTTGCATCCGTATTCTTTTATAAACAAATTATGGTGAAAGAACAAACAGGGAACTATAATAAAAATGTCATCCTATTACTGGATTCTAGCCTTCCTCCAGAGACTCATTTTCCCAGTGAAATTGGGTATTGTTTTAGGAAAGCATTATTCCTTCCTAGCAAGATTGTCACGTGCCCTATATATTTGTGCAAGGGAAGAAAGGGAGCACAAAGCACTCCCATGCTCCCCCTCCACACATTGTCCACGTTACCAGTCTGCACATGGGAGGGAGGGAGCAGGCTCTAAGGCACCACTACTCCCCATAAACAGAGGAGAGGGGACTGGCCAGAACCTGGGGGCACCAGGGCAGGAATTGCAACTCTGAACCACAGTTCCTGTCCTAGACTGTTTATGGGGTGGTGCAACCATATTTCCCCTTTCTATAGGCTAGGAGCAATGTCTTAATCTAGCCCTTAATGGTTAATGTTACCCACACTGGGATATAACATTATTTCAGAGAAAGAGTATCTTTTTAATTGACCAAGTCTAAGATAAAGCAGAAACATTTTCCGTATTTTAAACCCTAAGCAATGTCATAAGAGTTAGGCGTTTGCTATGTTGTGTAGGCAGCAGATCCAGCTCATAATTTATTTCATTTTCTATTGTCTGGGTACACCGCAAGAAGGACAGGAGACTTTTTATGGGTTTTAATCAGGCCGCAACTTTATTATATATAGATGTCTGGGACTACCTGGCAGATAAAGTGTACGGTGAAGGCAAATCCATGCTTATTCAAATCAATTCTCCGGGGCTTCCACCAGCCCCCCTTTGTTTCCATCCAGGTCCCCCAGCCAACCCATGGCTTGGACCTTACCATCCATCACCCTCATAAGAAGGTTAAGGAGGGCTATGAAAATGGGGGGGGGGGGTTGGCTACCTGCGGTACCAATCAGGGGAGTCCCCAACCCCCTCCCCTGCTCTATTCCTTTATCCAGTACCTCCCTTTAAGTCCTTTACCAGGCCATTTATCTGGTCACTGGCTGCCCTCCCTATGGAGTAACTGCACTGAACATCTGCCAAAAGGAGACACCAGCAATTTGCTTGGCTGCCTCACCCCAAGCCCCGCCAGGCTCCCAGACATCTCCAAAGGGCCTCCTGCCTAGAAGCCCTACTGGGGAGAAAGAACCCATTGTCCTATGTATGATCATCAAGGGGCACCAGCAGCTGCTTTGGCCTTGACCCAGTACTGCAACAACCACCCTCCACGGAGGGCTGCATAGGCAACCCCTTCTCTGGATCCTTGAAACTGACAAAACTCCTGAAAAGAAAACAAAATAAACAACTTGTAAGCTGGAGCCAAAAATCTCCATTTTGCTGACCACATCACATTCCGAGGTTCCAGAGAGCCAGTGGCATCTGCTCGGGTTCACTGCTAGTGTCTGGTGCAAGCTCACAAAATCTGTCAAACTGGAAACAAGACAAGGCGTCTGCTATGCCGTTATCCATGCCCGGCACGTGCTTTGAAGAAAAACAGAAGTTGAAGGTTAAGCATTGTAGAACAAATGCCCTTACCAACTTCATAACCCTGTGTGATCTGGAAGTTTGGCGATTGATAACCTGTACCACTGTCATGATGTTGCACCAGAAACACACCCTTTAATTAGCCAGCTCCAATCCCCAGATCACCTCTGCAACTAAAATGGGGGAAAATTCGAAGAAGATAATGTCACCCAACCCCATTTTGTGTCCAGGCAGTGGACCATTTTTGTGCACACTGTTTGCCTTGATAAAACACCCCAAAACCTGCGCCCCTTGCCACATCCGAGTGGATTTTTAACCCCCTTTGTAATAACCGTTCCTCCCTCCATGACACCCTATTAAATCAACTCAGAAAACTTTCCCACTTCAATTGACTAAGTCTAAGATAAAGCAGAAACATTTTCCATATTTTAAACCCTAAGCAATGTCATAAGAGTTAGACATTTGCTATGTTGTGTAGGCAGCACATCCAGCTCATAATTATTTCATTTTCTACTCTCTCTTTTTTTTTTTAGAACTGCTTTAATATTTCTGTAAAGACTCTACAGCAGGAGCTTGCTACTCTGGAGTGTGACAGCATTAACTGGAGAACCAAAGCGGATAAGTATGAGGAGGAACTGTCACACAACTTCCAGTACTGCACAAGTAGAGAAGAGATAAATGAGGTCTGGTGAAAAGAACAGATTAAATTACTAAAAGCTGTTGTGTGCTATAATGTGTGTTACGGCTTAGGTATTCCCACAAATACCACATACATATACAGTAAAGTAGATTTTCATCTTACCAGCAGCCCTTGATCCACATACAAGCAGTAAAATCTATGGCCTATGTTTAAAATCCAAGCCTGTGTTCAAATCTACGTGAAGCTACCATGCTGACATTAATGGCTTTCACACAAAAAAAGAGGGATGCAAATATAGCATCTGCACTTTCTCAGGTTCAGATGTGCAGCATAGCTCTTATCTAAATCTGGTTCAGTTCAGTTGCTTGGGTTTATAAATGTCTTTAAAGTAAAGCCTCAAGCAAATGCAGTATTTTATGTATCATGTAGCTTTACTGTTGTTCCTCACGTTAAAAAGAGTTATCGGCATTCTAATTAGAGGTTTAAATGTGATCTGCAAAGGATTTTTTAAATGATTTTTTACCAACCCCTCCTTTTTTAATTATGTATAAACAAGACCAGAAGGTATTCATTAAAAAAAGACAAAACAAAACACTTAGTCATTTTTTACTTTAGAAATATCAGAATGTCACATCTGATCTTCCCTGGGTCTTGGAGGAATTTTGGGGGCCTCGGCTATGTGGTTTGACACCTTAAATTGCAGCAGTGTTGAGAATTTAACAGGACATCCTTTCAACCAAGTGTTCATTAGGCACTGAAGTAAAATCAAAACATAGAAAGGAGGAAAAAAAAAAAACCATTAACCAGTCTGACTAAAAGTCACTTAGCCTATCAATTGATCCATTTTTAATCTTTATCTCTTGTGATAGCAGAATGTCATTATTTTGCCAGTCACCATAGCATCTTCCAGGGTAGAAATATCTTGGATTTTGAACATAAAAAGCAAATTTTCATTATTTCATTTTATTTTTAACAAAACCTTTCAGGCTTTCTTTATACACCACAAAGAAACTAAAGGGACATAAGATCCATGTATTTTCCCCTGGCAGGTCACCTTTAACAGAGTCAACAAAACAAATTTAAGGTTCACATTTCCAATGTGCTGTATTACAGTTAGCTCTTTTAAAATAACATACATGCTGCTTTGAAAACTTTTATGCTGTGTTCAGTTCTGGGCACCCTACTTAGATTGGAAGCTCCTTGTGGCAGGGGCCCAGCTCTTTGTTATGTTTGTACAGCACCTAGCACAATAGGGTACTATTCCATGGTTCGGGCTCCTAGACACTATGGTAATACAAATACCACTAATAAATAATAACAATAAAATATCCTTGCCTATTTAGCAGAAATAGTGGTTCAATTATAAACAACAAAAATGAATAGAGGTTTGATAGATAGATTGAAAGGACTGTTTAGTTTAAACTGAGAATGAATAAGAGGGGACAAGAAAGAGTATGCATACTAATTAATGGTATAGAAAAGATAAACGGGGCACTCATATTTACCCTGTTCTCATCAAACAGGAACATGGTAACATTTAAAACCAATGAATGAAAAACCTCTTTGACACTACACGTTATAGAGGTCAAGAAGGTTAGGATTTTAAAAATGGGTCAGCCACTTAATGTAGATAATGAGAACATCCACAGTTCGTTGGGTAGCAGTCAGAGCAAAAATCAAAATTAGGAAGAAATTGACATAGGTTGAAATAGGTTAATTGAAATAGGTTAATCCATTATTGTCCATTTAAGGGAATCGTGTACATTTCTCAGAAGGGCTGGTTGAAAATTTTCCATTGAACTGTTTTTCCAGCAGAAAATTGGGTTTTTGATTAAACAGGGTTTTTTTATTTAAAATGCCTACTTTTCAGGGAGAATTTCAGTGGTGTTATTGAAAAACGGAATGCCCCCAAACTGAAATATTTTGATTCTGAAGTAACACTGTGGTGCCTCATAATAGTCGTAGTTTGGATGCCTCATGCTCCCAGTCTCTTCTGTGGGTCAGGTTCTCCCCCTGGACTTCATCCCCCATGATCCACTGCAGTCAACTGCCAGTATGAACCACCTCTCTTCATTGTGGGGCAGGGGAAACTGGGGTATCTCATGGGAGATGTAGTCTGACCAGGGAGCCCATTCTAGAGAGGAGAATGGGAGCACAAAGCATCGCAGCAGCATTTCACAAACAAAATATTCTAGGTTTCAGCCAAAATTTTTCTGATTTCAGTTTTCGACTGAAAACTGAAGATTATCTGCAGGGGAAAAATTAACATTTTCTAAACAGCTCTGCATCTAAGACCAGCCAGAGAGAGGTTATTGGACTAGATGGACGTCTGGTTTCATTCTTATGTTCCTAGGATTCTGCAGTGATCATAGTAATGGCAGAGGGGATGTGATTCCCTGCTAAGTAAAATGATATTTCTATTTATTTACTCTTTGGATTACCCAGAGAGAGCATGAGCAAGAGAGAAATTACTTTCATGCTCCTCTGTCCCCAAAACCTAAATGAAATAAATGTTGGTGCACTTGTTATTCACCGGTTTCAGAGTAACAGCCGTGTTAGTCTGTATTCGCAAAAAGAAAAGGAGTACTTGTGGCACCTTAGAGACTAACCAATTTATTTGAGCATAAGCTTTCGTGAGCTACAGCTCACTTCATCAGATGCATACTGTGGAAAATACAGAAGATGTTTGTTTTTATACACACAAATCATGAAAAAAAGGTTTCACTACAAAAGGTTTTCTCTCCCCCCACCCCACTCTCCTGCTGGTAATAGCTTATGTAAAGTGATCACTCTCCTTACAATGTGTATGATAATCAAGGTGGGCCATTTCCAGCACAATTCCAGAGTTTAACAAGAACGTCTGAGGAGGGGGCGGGGTAGGAAAACAAGGGGAAATAGGTTACCTTGCATAATGACTTAGCCACTCCCAGTCTCTATTCAAGCCTAAGTTAATTGTATCCAATTTGCAAATGAATTCCAATTCAGCAGTCTCTCGCTGGAGTCTGGATTTGAAGTTTTTCTGTTGTAATATCGCAACTTTCATGTCTGTAATCATGTGACCAGAGAGATTGAAGTGTTCTCCGACTGGTTTATGAATATTATAATTCTTGACATCTGATTTGTGTCCATTTATTCTTTTATGTAGAGACTGTCCAGTTTGACCAATGTACATGGCAGAGGGGCATTGCTGGCATATGATGGTATATATCACATTGGTAAATGTGCAGGTGAACGAGCCTCTGATAGTGTGGCTGATGTTATTAGGCCCTGTGATGGTGTCCCCTGAATAGATATGTGGGCACAGTTGGCAACGGGCTTTGTTGCAAGGATAGGTTCCTGGGTTAGTGGTTCTGTTGTGTGGTATGTGGTTGCTGGTGAGCATTCGCTTCAGGTTGGGGGGCTATCGGTAGGCAAGGACTGGCCTGTCTCCCAAGATTTGTGAGAGTGTTGGGTCATCCTTCAGGATAGGTTGTAGATCCTTGATAATGCGTTGGAGGGGTTTTAGTTGGGGGCTGAAGGTGACGGCTAGTGGCGTTCTGTTATTTTCTTTGTTAGGCCTGTCCTGTAGTAGGTAACTTCTGGGAACTCTTCTGGCTCTATCAATCTGTTTCTTCACTTCCGCAGGTGGGTATTGTAGTTGTAAGAATGCTTGATAGAGATCTTGTAGGTGTTTGTCTCTGTCTGAGGGGTTGGAGCAAATGCGGTTGTATAGCAGAGCTTGGCTGTAGACAGTGGTTCGTGTGGTGTGGTCAGGTGAAAGCTGGAGGCATGTAGGTAGGAATAGCGGTCAGTAGGTTTCCGGTATAGGGTGGTGTTTATGTGACCATCGTTTATTAGCACTGTTGTGTCCAGGAAGTGGATCTCTTGTGTGGACTGGACCAGGCTGAGGTTGATGGTGGGATGGAAATTGTTGAAATCATGGTAGAATTCCTCAAGGGCTTCTTTTCCATGGGTTCGGATGATGAAGATGTCATCAATATAGCGCAAGTAGAGTAGGGGCTTTAGGGGACGAGAGCTGAGGAAGCGTTGTTCTAAGTCAGCCATAAAAATGTTGGCATACTGTGGGGCCATGCCGGTACCCATAGCAGTGCCGCTGATTTGAAGGTATACATTGTCCCCAAATGTGAAACAGTTATGGGTAAGGACAAAGTCACAGAGTTCAGCCACCAGGTTAGCCGTGACATTATCGGGGATAGTGTTCTTGACGGCTTGTAGTCCATCTTTGTGTGGAATGTTGGTGTAGAGGGCTTCTACATCCATAGTGGCCAGGATGATGTTATCAGGAAGATCACCGATGGATTGTAGTTTCCTCAGGAAGTCAGTGGTGTCTCGAAGGTCGCTGGGAGTGCTGGTAGCGTAGGGTCTGAGGAGGGAGTCTACATAGCCAGACAATCCTGCTGTCAGGGTGCCAATGCCTGAGATGATGGGGTGCCCAGGATTTCCAGGTTTATGGATCTTGGGTAGTAGATAGAATATCCCAGGTCAGGGTTCCAGGGGTGTGTCTGTGCGGATTTGATCTTGTGCTTTTTCAGGGAGTTTCTTGAGCAAATGCTGTAGTTTCTTTTGGTAACTCTCAGTGGCATCAAAGGGTAATGGCTTGTAGAAAGTGGTGTTGGAGAGCTGCCGAGCAGCCTCTTGTTCATATTTCGACCTATTCATGATGACAACAGCACCTCCTTTGTCAGCTTTTTGATTATGATGTCAGAGTTGTTTCTGAGGCTGTGGATGGCATTCTGCACGGCTGAGGTTACGGGGCAAGTGATGCTGCTTTTCCACAATTTCAGCCCGTGCACGTCGGCGGAAGCACTCTATGTAGAAGTCCAGTCTGCTATCTCGACCTTCAGGAGGAGTCCACCTAGAATCCTTCTTTTTGTAGTGTTGGTAGGGAGGTCTCTGTGGATTAGTATGTTGTTCAGAGGTGTGTTGGAAATACTCCTTGAGTTGGAGATGTCGAAAATAGGATTCTAGGTCACCACAGAACTGTATCATGTTCGTGGGGGTGGAGGGGCAGAAGGAGAGGCCCCGAGATAGGACAGCTGCTTCTGATGGGCTAAGAGTATAGTTGGATAGGTTAACAATATTGCTGGGTGGGTTGAGGGAACCATTGCTGTGGCCCCTTGTGGCATGTAGTAGTTTAGAAAGTTTAGTGTACTTTTTCTTTTGTAGAGAAGCAAAGTGTGTGTTGTAAATGGCTTGTCTAGTTTTAGTAAAATCCAGCCATGAGGAATTTTGTGTGGAAGGTTGTTTTTTTATGAGAGTATCCATTTTTGAGAGCTCATTCTTTATCTTTCCCTGTTTGCTGTAGAGGATGTTGATCAGGTGGTTCCGCAGTTTCTTTGAGAGCGTGTGGCACAAGCTGTCAGCATAGTCTGTGTGGTATGTAGATTGTAATGGATTTTTTACCTTCAGTCCTTTTGGTACGATGTCCATATGTTTGCATTGGGAAAGGAAGATGATGTCTGTCTGTACAAGTTTTTTCATGCAGTTGATAGATTTCCACTCCATACAGCTAAATGCAGTACCTTGCATAATGACAGGTTTCAGAGTAACAGCCATGTTAGTCTGTATTCGCAAAAAGAAAAGGAGTACTTGTGGCACCTTAGAGACTAACCAATTTATTTGAGCATAAGCTTTCGTGAGCTACAGCTCACTGCATCGGATGCATACTTGAGGGGAGAGAAAACCTTTTGTAGTGATAAACACCCATTTTTTCATGATTTGTGTGTATAAAAACAAACATCTTCTGTATTTTCCACAGTATGCATCCAATGAAGTGAGCTGTAGCTCACAAAAGCTTATGCTCAAATAAATTGGCTAGTCTCTAAGGTGCCACAAGTACTCCTTTTCGTTTTGTTACTCACCAGTACTCTTGAGCAGCTGCTTTGCAAAATACAGTCAACCCATTAGGTTCTCAAACCTAATGGAAACCCCCTGTAAAAATAATTACACGGTATATTTTCAATTAAGGCATAAAAGTAGCTGGGAAAGTAGATAGGCATTAACCCACTCAGTCAATCACCCAATGGCCTAACTGAATGGTGATTTTAATATAACTGAACTAATGCTAAATAGCCCCTTTGATGCCTTTGTCTTTAATCAGTTTCCATTTCCGTTATTACTTAGCTCAGAGGATGTTTCCTGTACAAATGCTTAGATAATTGTACCTGAATACATGTTAATCCATTGCCAATTTTCTTCATTAAACATTTAAAACTAAATCTACATAGATACCAAGTAAATGAATGGCACTGAATTAGTTCAAGAGGGTAAAAGTTGTGAGTTTTTTCTTAAGAGTTTTAAAATAGTGCAATTTATTATTTTAAAATGTATTTATTAAACATCAGTAGTAAGGCTGATATTATTCTTAACAACAAGCACACATGAACAAATACTAGTTCCTTTGCTATCTACCACATGTAAGTCAGTAAACATTTCACTTAATCTGTCAGTAGCAGGAAGCAGTTGTTAGTGCCTGTCAAACAGAACAGTAACAGCAACCACCTAACCTAATTATTTGCAGTTTACCAATCGGCAACATCACATTTCAAATGTAAATTCAAAACAGTTTGTGATCAGCAGTTTTAGACCCTACTGTAAACACTTATGCACATGCTTAATTTTAGTGTGACAAGTTTAACCATGTGTGTAAAGCTAGACTCTGGTCTACTAGTAAAGGATCAATGCTCCTTTAAAACGCAGGGAAACAATTTTATGTTCAGATGTGTAAAATATGCAACAGTCTTGCAGACAAAACAAAGACATTTGTTTCTTTTCTGTTTCTTTTTAAAGAGCGCTTGCAAAGGCAAAAACAAGAGCTCATGCCCTGTATGCTTTTGTAATGTCTGAAGCAGGTGTCAAGGTCTTTTATCCCCCTTACCTGCCTACTTGGGCTACCGTGCACAGGAAGGGGGCACAGCCCCTACAGGGCTACTGCTCTTCTGTCTACATGGGGGGCAGAGAAAGGATACAGGCAGAGCTTTGCCCTGTCTCCCATCCGCACCCCTCCACACTTCCCAAGTGCATCAGCCAGTATAGTTGAGCCAGTCCAGCCAGGGAAGTAAGTTGTGCTAGATATAGGGCTACCCTCAACAAAGGAGAGCCAGGATCGAATTGTGACTCACTGATATGCTTCTAGGATAGTGCAACTATGTGCTGCCCTTACTCAGACCTTGTGATAACTCCAGGATGTAGCCCTGTGTTTAGCTAATGCACATGAAATTAAAAATGACTTAATTCTTTTTGCAAATTGACCTTTGCAACAAAAAGACCTTTCTCAGCAGGGAATAATTTTGCAAACCACCTTGCAGATAATCTGTACTGTAATGTACCTTGAACTGAGCCTCACCCTCCCCAAGCCCCCATTTTGTTATATTCCTCAAATTTATAGGAAGGTATACTTTGGTGCTTGGGGCTCATCCTACAAGGTGCTTAGCACTCCTGAGGGGTACTGAGCACCCTCAATTCCTCCTGAAGTCAGTAGGAGCTGAGGGTTCTCAGCACCTTGCCTACTTGACAAGATTCCAATGATAAATTGAAGGGTATCTTTTTCCTCTCCCCACCTTCTAGCCAGCTTTGCTTCTGTTTATTCCTTTGTCTCTATCCCTTTGAAAATCTCTTTTCAACCACCTTCCCCTCTTGCCTATTTTCATACCCAGACTACAGGAGTGAAAAAGGAGAGGAGAATGCCTCATTGAAGTGCCTCCGGAAGAATCTTGCACATGGATGAAAATGTTTTTCTTAAACTTTACAGTTAACAAAAACATTTTTAAAGTAGCTTTATGTCCTGCTTTTAGTGTTTTTGTTTTGTGCTTCTTGTGTGATAAGTCTTAGCAAGTGGTAGCAGCCATCCCCCTCCTCCACCATCATTCTCCACCTATGACACAGGAGACTATAGTTAGGAACAGCTGCATGAATAAGGACTATGAGACTATGGTCAGATCACTAAGTGATAAAGTTCCATTAAACCAGCAGGCTGAAATCATGTAGGTATTTGGAGGAAAAGTTCTTTTAGCAATTTCACATTACATTTTGCAGTAAATGGGTGAAGAACTGAGATAAGGTTAGATTTCTCTGCTTCTAAATATTCAGAGCTGTATACTGCCCTCAATGAGAGCATGCAGTTGCTGATGTCAATAGTAGTTGTTTGCGTGTATCGATAGGGAGCAGTGTATGGTCCTGAGTTTGAGCTGGTTTTCCACTGAGGCTGAGAGAGAAGAGTGACAGCAGCTGCAGACCTTTGACACATGAACCATCTTATCTGAAACAAGGCGATCGCATTTCACATACCCATAGTGCTATGAGGAGAGCCTCTGTCCTTATAAATGATTAGTAGTGTATGGGTATAAGCTCTGAAAGTAAACCAAAATAAACTCTTACTCATCTGTATGTCAGTCCTGCGGATTTTCCTCCAAATTAGATTTAAAATGAAGATTTTATATTTTGAAGACAAAATGTCGTTCCGTACACCTGCCTTTATTGAAATGGTGCTTTACCGTAGATGTATTATTCTTTGTAATTAGGAGGGATGAACAGCTTAACTAATTGGAGCTCACACTCGATGATAGAATTCCCTTCCTTTCTCTCAGACTGAGTCAATGCCATCTGTCTGTGCATTGCTGATATCATGTGCTAGCTGGGAATGTTCTCCTACTAGATAAAATGCAAATGAAAAATATGTCCCTTGGTGGATTAACATTAGTAAGTAATAATAATAATGTATGAGTAGCCACTGTGCTTACAGTAACTACAAAACATGCATTCGTTACTCTTTGGATTTTGAGTATATGTCTGACTGACTCTTAAATACACAAAAACTCAAACATGTTAAATACCAAATTGGGGGCCTGATCCTGAGCCCACTGTTACTACATAAGTGAATAAAGTGACTGTCCAGTATAAGTGTTTGTAGGACGAAGATCAGGAACTAGATCATTAAGACTGGTAAATGAATTTTATACATCTACTTTGTGTCGCTTGGTCTAGATAAAAATCATTTTATAACAGTTTATTTCATACAGCCATAGTGTACAAGATCTTATAAAAGCAGAAGTCTTTAATCTGTGAAGGTACATGAAGTTTGTGGGAGGATCCCCCATTTTAAAAAAGCATTTAAATTCTGTTATGTTCTTCCATTTTAGATTTTTTGTATTACTTATACATAGTTAGAATTTTTTATTTCAAAATTAAATTTTAGTTCTAATAATGTCTTTTATAAGGTACCATAAATATATTTTAAGCAGTCTTATTATAATTATAATAGCACATCATAAACAGAAATGGTTCATTCATGTCTCTTGTGGGCTATCCCTTAAAAAAATTTTAAAGTTATATAGTTTAGTTAATAGGCAAAAAACATTTTAGCAGTTGTAAATAAATCAGAGAATTATATAAGATTCAAGGAAAAATAACTCTGAAACAATAAAAAAATAGTAGTGGAATTCAACAAAATATTCGATGTGCTAATCTCACTGAATATATAGGGCAAGTTGTTATATAGGGAACCAAACAGGATTGTACAAAGCCCCAAATATATTTTATAACAGAGCATTTAAAATGAACCCAAAGCAACACTGAAAAAGTAAAAATAAATATATAAATAAAACCATAACAGGCCTAGACAATTAGATGCCATGGTACTGAGCACTATTTACAAAATAAATTGATATTATAATATAGTATGCATGATTTTTGTGCATATTTAAATTATATTAACATAAATTGTTTCTGGTTGAACCAAAACTGAATGTTTTTTGTTTTCTCACTTAAACAAAAATATTTTGGGTAAAACAAATCATTTTGTTTGAGTTGAAATTAATTTTTTTTCATTTTGTTTTGTTTTTCAGGTGTGGTTTATCCTTTAAAAAATTAATCTAGCTAAATTTCAAAATGAAACATTGCTTTAAAACAAAGTCAAAATGTATCATTTAGAAAATGTTGAAATGAACCATTTCAACTATTTCAATTCCTCCACCCCCCATTTTGGATATGGTTAAAACTATTTGCCGACTTCTCAGATTGTTTTGGTCACCCTGAAACTGCATTTTTTTGGCAAATAAACTATGGATCTGAAAAATTTCACCAAAATTCCAGCACTGACACAACATTAAGCCTCAATCCTTCAAAGAGTTCTGAACATCTTTACACACTGTTAGTCCCATTGAAGACAATCAGACTACTCACTGTGTATAAAATTAAGCACTTGTGTAGCTCTTCGCAGTATTAGGGCCTTAAATGTTACCTTCCTTATTATACAACTAATACACTGCCTGCAGCTGCAATAATATTCTGATTATGTAACACATAATGCTTGTTTTCTCTAGAATGAACTTTATACAAAAAATTATTCTTATTAGGGAACCTGCTGTCTGGAGAAAATCTCCCCAAGTATCCCCAAACAAATGGATTAAGAGGTTGTTCCACATTTATTAAAGTACCTTTCCTGTTAAGTAACTAATTTTTGTCTCTCCCATGAGTGGTTGCCAAAGACTAGTTCTGAGTATAA
The DNA here is from genome assembly GCF_965140235.1 of Caretta caretta. Classification (NCBI taxonomy): domain Eukaryota; kingdom Metazoa; phylum Chordata; order Testudines; family Cheloniidae; genus Caretta; species Caretta caretta. Next base: position 45,613,093 of record NC_134216.1, on the reverse strand, counting down.
TGATAATGTCCTACCTTTAAAAAACTAGGGTGATACAAACTAAATCAAATTTTGTAGGGGAAAGTCACAATGGGTGAAATTCATCCAAGCCTTGGTAGACTATTTATCCAGGAACTGTATGAAACTCATGTCCCTCAACATATGGGCAGGTCATGGGATTTACAGCACCTCCATGGCCACTACTTCAGCCTTTGAATTGGAATATCAGACAAAATTCCTCTGCATACTTCATATGGGTGAAATTCTGGCCCCGCTGAAGTCAATGAAAGTTTTGGGGCCAGGATTTAACCCTAAGCAAGTATCCACTGGCTCCTACCTTGACCAAAACATCCCTTTCTGTGCTAGCTGACTCATAGATCCCCTTCAACATGCAGGAAGTGCAAAGCATCCCTTATACAATCGTTCTCCTTATTCCCTCTATGCCCACATGGCTTAAATGGTATGTAGGGCTTTATGCTGGCCTTAGGCAATTAAGCAAATTTTTCTCATTACAAGAATGCTTATATTACAGGTATATTTTCAAGGATTTATGTGTAATATTGTTTCATGTTCATTCAGCAAGATTTTTCCACTACTGAAAAGAAACATTGACTTATAGTTTTACCTGCTGAGGAACGGAGGGCACAAAGATTCCTTTATGATCTATAGTGTTTTTAATCCCCAGGAGAAGCTCTAAATGTTCCTGTTGTAGTTAGTTTGTCTTAGCAGCCATTTAACAATTTTAAAATGTGATCCAGTGTTTCTTATTGAAAAATATGCTAATTTTCTTACAGCTCAGAGAGTCATTTAAAGATCTGAAAAAGAAATTCAACAACCTAAAATTTAACTATACCAAGAAAACAGAAAAAGCTCGAAATTTGAAAGTTCTTAAGATACAGATTCAGCAGGTTGAAGTGTATGCTGAAAAAATGCAGGTAATAACATTAGAAGTTATGGGCTTGATGTAGATGTTACTGGGGTGAAATCGTATGGCTTCTGTTAAGCAGGAGATCGGACTACATGATTTTGGCCTTCCAATCTATGAATAACAACCTACAATGTGTACACCAGTTTCTGACATCATTTATACTGGTGTAAATATAGAGTTACTCCTATTTCTTCAAATCAGTGGAATCACTCCAGATTTGCACTGATATTACTGACATCAGATTCTTGACCTGTATGTTGAAATTAATTCTGTAGAAGTTAACAGAATATGCTTTAAAGAAATTAATTTGTTTTTAGCCAAAATGAGATGCTAAAATTCTTCCTTTGCTCTTTTTCTAGATACCATCTAGATCATTCTATTCAAGGGTATATAATAAGAGCCTATATTTTATAGAAAGATCTATTTCTTTTAAAGTTAAAAAGTTGTAAATGTTTAACTCAATTTACCTTTAGGGAGATGTGTGCTTTTTCCATTGACTGCAATAGGAGTTGTCCATGCCCATCTAAGGGTAGAGCCTTCTGCCTTTGCTTTTGAAAATGTATAGTATTCTTAACTGTAGTTTTTAGACAACAGGCTATGAAGGGAGGCTTGCAAATTTTCCCTACTATTCAATTTCTAAAAACATCCATGACCTTTCTGTCATCATTGTTAACAAGAGTGCACCTTTCAAAATAGATTCTGAGAAAGAAGATGGATAATTTAGAGAAGAAAGTTACTGGCTGTGTAATAAATCATCCTGATGGTAAAGCTGGTGTCCTCTTGGAGTCAGTCAACGAGTTACAGAAACAGCTGAGCAAATTTGGCAGAGTTGTGGAGGATTACAAGCAAAATTTGGATCTGATTGAGCATCTGCAGCAGATGATGGAAGAGGTATTAATAAAACCTGAAATCCACTCTGTAGCTCTGATATGGGGCCTGCAAAGGGAGATAAAAGCATACTCCTCTATAGTTCGACTTTGTGCCATTAATCCTCTTGGACCCATAAGTCCCTACACTGCCTTTGTGAAGACACCCTGGAGTTTTTGGGGGGATACATTTAACTCACCCACCTTTGCCTCTGGGGCCGCAACACAGCCCTTCTGTGGCTGCTGTTCCAACCAACAAGCTGGATTTACAGCTTCAGTTCCATACATCCTACCCTGGGCTCCTTGAACACTGGATCTGCATAAAGTAGGGTGATTTCTTTGTGATACTATTTCCCATCATTTCAAGGTATGTAGCACTGTTCTGATTGGCTCAGAGGGACAGATCTCTCTATATCCTATTCAGAGAGACAATGGAGAGGTTACTCAAGGTAGTGATATTGCTCATATGCAATTGTCCCTTTTGTAATATGTTGATGCCACAGAATCAGGATGGAATTAAAACATAGGCACAGAGGCTGCTCTAGCTATAGGCAAGGTAGGCAGCTGCAAGGACAGCAGATTTCTGGGCAGTTGCGACCCCATGTGCCAAGTCGTAATGCCATGTGCTCAAATTTCACCCACCACCCATCCGTCATGACTGAGGGGCAGTCAGGCCAAATTTGAGTGGTGAGGGGGGATGGCACATTAAAGTGTTGTGTAGGGCAGCAGAGTGTCTTGAGTGGCCTCTGCATGGGCACTGTAAGTCCATTCCTAGAACCAGCTCCTGGAGTCACAAAATCAGAACTCAACCTTCATTTAAAAAAAAAACCTTGCTTGTAGGCATCATGGATGCAAAGAAAAGCTTGAAATTGTGACTGGTTTGTAACTGATGCCTGTCTAAGTTTGCAGAGAGCCTGAAACATTAGCTCCAAGAGCTCTGAGATGCTTCATTTGTCTTACCTCTGAAACTTGCTGGCAACCCAAGAAGAGGAGGGGCCATGATTCCTGTACAGGACCACGGCATGGGTTTGGGACCATTGGGGAGTCCCTGTGGGTTGTGCTTTGGGCCCTGGATTGATTGAGTTTGGCCATTAATGTATTGGTTGGCTTGTTTTCATGTGTATAGCCTGTAAGCAGCAACTGCAACCTAAGAAAAATATTTTAGTTAGAAAGAGCAAAACGGACTTCACTGCTGATATGTTTAGCATCTAAAAAGAGCTGTACCTCAGCTGAAAATCAGAATTTCCCCAAGATCGATCTCCTAAACGTTCAGATAAACAGAATTAGTAAGGCCATCTCCAGTAGCACCATCCAGTGACTTCCAGCAGTATTACATCTGTCACTTAATAAATTGACTTGTCTTGTTCTGATGGAAAACAGTAAATTGTCAGTGTGTCCTACGTATCTTAGTTTTGTTAATGCTATTTGTCCACTCCCTGCTTCATGTAAGAACAAGGTTTCCATCAATAAGTGTTAATCACAGTGACTCGGACTATTCTGAAACATACATTTGATTATGTTTTCCACAATGTATTCCAGTGCACAACAAAAAGCGATGCATGTTGGATATTAGGAAAAACTTTTTCACTAGGAGGGTGGTGAAACACTGGAATGCGTTGCCTAGGGAGGTGGTGGAATCTCCTTCCTTAGAAGTTTTTAAGGTCAGGCTTGACAAAGCCCTGGCTGGGATGATTTAATTGGGGATCGGTCCTGCTTTTGAGCAGGGGGTTGGACTAGATGACCTCCTGAGGTCCCTTCCAACCCTGATATTCTATGATTCTATGTTCCCCAAATCAACATGACCTTTACCTGCCGGTCACTGTGTACTGTCTGTGGTTTGTACAGCTGCAAAATGAAATCTTGTTTAAAGATTCAAATCTGTTGTGGTTAAAACAGAATACTTTAAATTTCTAAATCAGCTAAATATATGATTTCCTCCCCCCCATCCACACTCTCTTGTGTAGGTGCTTCTGCTGTGAATCAAGCACATTCCTATCATCATGGTCATTTATTTTTAGCAATAAAGCTGTTTCAGTTCTTCATTCTAATCTAAATACATGACTAATAGATTTCCTTCATGACAGATCAAAATGTTAATCCTTGGACAAAACAATTTCCCCACTGCCAATAAACACTCCCAAAATCCAGTTCATCCCTGAGGAGGTGAATAATTTGGCAGCAATTGTGCAATTACATTTGTTTAATCCCCCCACCCCCTGGAAAAAGATGGGATTTCCCAATGCTAAACTTTGAAGAATGATTTTATTCTGAAAAACTGTTTTGTAACTATTCTGTTTTACTGAACTGTAAAAATAGCACCATCTCACTCAACAGATTTTTGACTCATGTATGCAGAGTCATCAGTTCTGATCTTAATGACAAAAAAAATGAGTGAACTTTACTCCTACTAGCCTTGCAGAGCCAACGTAGCTAAGACTGAGTGAGCACCAGATTCTGTTCCACTTTGTGCATCACTCTAAATTGTTCACTGAGGATGTGCTCTAAAGCCCACTGAGCCCAATAGAAAGACCCTCAAAGATTTCCGTGGTCGTTAGATCAAGTTGTAATTTCCAGTGAGTTAAATCTATGCAACCTCATAGAAGACATTGGGTTTCACAGATGTAACTGAAGTCATAGTTTGAAGTCCATTGAGTTATAACAGGTGTAACTGAGGGTTTGATTTGTCCTGCAGAATCTCTATTGATGCATAAGAGCACAGACTTGGTTCCCAGCCCAAACTGAGGTTCGAAAGGTAGTAACTAAAAAATAATATCATTTTGCTTGTAAAGAGAGTGCATTTGTATGGAGTCCAATGCAACTTAACAGAAAAATCATCAACTCTTGATTGTAGGAATAATATTGCAAATGAGTTATCATTCATCAGGTTATGCTATCACCACATATTTTCTGAACATTATTTGTGTCACTTCTCATCTTTACTGCTGTTATTCAAAGACACATAAGAATAGGACAAACCTACTGCACCAAAAGCTCTTATTGTTAATATTTGTTTAGTTTTTATAAAGTTTTGTTGTATCCATTACTTAAATGCCATGGTTTTTCCCTCTCTAATACATGCCAGTGTCAGTTTTGGTATGAAGAAGCAAATGCTACAGTCGTTAGAGTTGGGAAGTATTCTGCAGAGTGTAAAACGAAGGAAGCAGTGGCAATTCTCTATAAGCAGTTCTATAAATTTATCAAGCCTATGGTGCTTCAACAAGAGGAAAGAATTCAGCAGATTACTGACCTTGCTAAACACATATATGGTAAGGACTCCTTTAAGCTGCCTAGCGATTGTGCTGTTAACCAAATGCAAATTGAATAGTTTGGGACAGGAGAAAGCAAGGGACTGTTTAATTCCTACATTTATTTATTTTTAAAAGAAAATCCCACAAGATTAAAATCAAATGCTTTTTTAAGTATTGACTGGGCACTTGTTTCTAGAAGTATCCAATTATCTAGAAGCCACCAATGCTGATGCCCTGGAGGGAACAAAGTATAAATAATCTGAGGTGTGCATGGGCCAGTGGACCACATGAGCCCCTTCCGTTCAGCCCTTTGCTCAAGCAATTGCCCTTCTTGTCCTTCCCCACTTAACCCAAAGGAGATGGGGAGCCTTAAAGTAGCCAAAACTGCTGTTCCTCACACTGGCTAGAGAAAGCCCCCCACCTTTAAGGTAGTGCGGAACACAATGTTCTGAGGCTGAGAAATATGAGATGTTGCAGAACTAAGGGTTAAAAAACATAAATCAGAATTTAAGTTCTGAAAAGTTCATTGGGCATTTGCTTTTCCATCTGCACTCTGAGTTACCCTGAAGTCTAAATTAAATGTCCTTGAAGTTTTTATGAGATTAGAATTAAGACTTTATGGTTAACTGTGTTTTGTAACTGGAAAATCTATGAAGTATTTCATAGCTATAGATCTTTGAGCTGAATGCATATTTTACATTAACACTCTTTATAACTAGGGGTATTTGATTATTGCCTTATAAATGTCATGTACATAACTGTATGCAGTGTTGGTATAGCCATGTCCATCCTAGGATATTAGAGAGAGAAGCTTGACTCTTTCACCAACAGAAATTGGTCCAGTAAAAGATATTTACCACACCCATCTTCTCTCTCTGATGTAGTAGCTGGCAGATTGCTCTGTAGGTGTTATATTGACAGAAGGGAAGATTGTGGTTTAAGCACAGACCTGATGTCAGAAGATCTGAATTCTCTTCCTGTCTCTCCCAGTGACTTTCTATTTACTTTATCTAACAGTCTCTAACTGGAGGAAACTGTGAAAGCCCCTCAGAAAATCTGGCTAGTACAGAATGCAGCTGCCCTCTGCTTAATATTGTGGGCTAGATAGAACATATCACACCTGTGCTCAATTATTTACATAATTTATAAAACTTGATTAAGTGCCCATGAAAGCTCAAGAAATTCATAACTAATTTTGGTAGTCACAGAACTGAGGGCCACATTTTTCAGAGTACAAATTGTGTATACATACCAGTTTATGCAAATGAAACCTGTATTTGCACAGCTGCATGTAGAAGTGCAGGTTGTGCGTATGCAAATGGCTGCACACGTACGAACTGAGTGCACAGAATCAGAAGGTCATTTAAAATTAGGTGCTGAGTTCCTTATAAATTCAGTGCTATTAACTTACAACCCAATTTGTCAGAAAATATCTTTAGTGTAGTATCTCCAAGAAGGCTGGGGAACCTAACTGCATAATTGGCCAACATACCCAGAAGAAAAGGACAGCCCAGGGTACAAGCCCTGAACCCAACAAAATAAACACTGGGGCAGGTTTATGTATGGAGAACAACGACTAATGATGTCATTCATTTCTCCAGTCCTTGCTTAGTTAAGCCACCTAATCATCTGCCATGTAGCCTGTGGGTTAGTGTTAAAGCCCTGTCACTAGAGGGAGCTCATGCTGTGTCACCCCTCCTGGGAAAAGAGGCATTCCCAGTCCTGGGCTGCTTAGTGAAAACTGATAAGCCAAATGGTGAGATTACAATTTTAATGTACACTTAGATACTCCCTAACTTACACTCTTTTCAGTGTTGAAAATTATGTGTGGAGGGGCCAGTAGCCGCTGTCTGTCTGCCATGCTCACCATTTTAAGCCTAACTACTGTAGAATACGGTGTGGGGACAGACTCCTCTTGAGCCAGAAATGCTGGTGGGGGTTCCTTCACATTCTGTACACCCTTATATTGGGAAATGCCTCCTCATCCCCTTAACTGTTTTTCCCCCCCTGCCTGGGAGGTCAGCATAATTTTTGGACTGAAAAACCCCTTTTAAGTCTCCCCTGGCTGAATAAAAGAGCTGTTAGCCCTAGAGAGACTTGTAGGGTCCACTTTCCCTTTAAAATCATTTGTCAGCTGGTCAGTGACATTGTTTAGTCAGGGAGGAACTGACCCAAAAGACTTGGATAGATTGTGAGGGTCAGTAACCAGAAAGCTTTAAGTTAGGAGGGACTTCACCCTATACTGTAAAACTAATGGAACAAAACAGAACCTACAGAAAAGTGCAATTATTTGTCTGATATAATATTGTATTGATTTCATTGTTGTGCTGTTTGTTTTCTGTCTGCAGGTTTTGAAGAAGGAAGGAAATATATTGAGAGAACAATAACAAGACACAAAGAAGTTCTTGATTCTGTTGATGAATTGTGTATCTCTTTAAGAGAACTTGAAGAACAGATTGCGGTAATTTCATTTTATTTGGGAATATATCATGACAGATTTAAAATAGCTTATATAATGCTAGTATTTTGATAAATATTTTGTGTTAAGAAACTGTAGTGAGACAATTTGAGGAAGACAGTGTACTTCTTAATGACATAGACTTTTACAGCAAAACAGGCTCTTTCTTACCAGTTATTCTTCCATTACAGCACAGACATAATGCCGTGTCTAATCCTCCTGGCCTTTTAAACACTCCTTGTACTCCCTTCTCACTGCAATTAGAGCCCTCCAGCAACCTTTTGAGGAGGAAATTCACAGTTCAAGTACTTCTTCTCCTGTTTCCACTTCCTTTGATGTCACAAGACTTTGGTGCCTTACTTCTGGGAATGTCAAACAGCCAGTCTTGGCTTCTCTCCACTCGCCACGAAAAATTGCTGTCAAATTGTGTTAAAAGGAGTAATTTCAGTTTAGAAAACAGAATCATAAAATAAATGCTAAAGCAGAATAATAGTATTTCTAACCTAACACTCTGATAAACATATATATTTATGCATAACCATTTAGTTACAATATATTGATTAAGCAGGAATTATGGAATTGCAGTAGCCGCTCCATAGTTAAGAATGAAGCTAGATTCCTATTAAAAGCCCAATTTTCCCCCAAAGAAACTAAACCCTCAAAAATTGCACATATTAAATCATATCTCATGATGAAAATTTTCTTGGAAGTTTAGAGAAGTTTGAAGTTAAGGCACTTAAAACATTTCCCTGTTATTGACTTTTTGAGCAATTTCTTAACTTTTAAAATTTCATACCTTTGCTTCCAGATTTGTTTTGCTTTGTTGGCCTTGCTGAAGAGTCTTTGTAATTCCCCTTACTGATCCTGGCCCCCTGAATTTAAAAGATACATCATATAAATGTGCTTATGATGGGGTATCACCTCGGGCTGGTCGTCACTACGGGGAGATCAACACTGCTGCAATCGATGCAGCAGGGGTTGATTTAGCTGGTCTAGTGAAGACCTGCTAAATCAATGGCAGAGCGCTCTCCAGTCGACCCTGGTACTCCAGTTCTCCAAGAAAATTAAGGTAAGTCGACGGGAGAGCATCTCCCGTTGATGCAGTGCAGTGAAGACACCGCAGTAAGTCAACTTAAGTTACGTTCATTCCCGCTGCATTATTCACATATTTGGAGTAGAGTAAATTAGGTTGACTTACCCCAGTAGTGAAGACAAGCGCACTGAGGTAGGCAGAGTTGGGATTAACTAGAAATTTGTTAGCCAATGTATAAAGAAGAGGCATACAAAGTATGGACAGAGGCCCTGAGGGAAAGAAACAGCATTTTCCTTCCCCAGATCCAGACCACAAATTAAGAGCAAATGAGAAACTTATATTTTGTCTTTTTTGAATCAGGCTGAAGAGAGCCCCAGCTCTGATTTCTTATAAATGTAGCTGGGTGGTAAAATGCTCTGTTCTGTTCAAATTTGCATGTATCCTAAATCTTGTTTCATGTTTCCTTGTCTTCTCACCCTATCCCATTACCTGGGCTACAACTTAAGCCTTACTTATGCAGAGCTATTTCCATATGTAAACAGAGGAATGATTAAAGATATGTTACAATTTTCATAATTATTAATTGGTCTGCTATAGACTTCAGTCATGGCTGTGGAAGTGGGGGAACATGGAGGAACAAGAGTCAAGGAGAGCGGGGTCAGGGGGACAGGAAGTGTAGGGGATGGTTGAGCTCTGCCAAGGCATGGAGTTGGGATCTGTGGAGGAGGCAGATGGAGAAGGTGGGCAAGAAACTGTCATGGCATAAAGGATGAAGGGGGAAAATGAGGGTAAGGGAAAGAGGTGCAGGGAATTAGAGGAGGCACAGAGGACAGGGGACATAAAAAGGCAGAAGCTTTAATCCATGTAAACGCCAAGCTATTGATCTAGGACTTTAAGTTCTTAAAGATTTAAGGCCCTAGTTCTCATTTACACTAACACCTTTTTGCAGTATAAATGAATGTAAATGAGATTTAGATCTGTCAATGTAGATAAGTCTTCCCCTCTAAAGCCTTCTGTGATGGCCCGAAAGCTCATGCTCAAATAAATTGGTCAGTCTCTAAGGTGCCACAAGTACTCCTTGTCTTTAGGACAGGAACTCACTTTCATGGGCCTTATAGGATCTGTCAGAGCAGTTCTCCATTCCTGAAGATTGTAAGTGTCAACTCAATTTAAATTGGATCCTTTGAATGAGAAATGGGATTTTAAAATCCTAGCAATTTTTTTTTATTTCTTGCATCTATTTTTGCAAATTTTAGGGGACAATATTGAGGTTGTGTGGGTGACCAAGAGTGGTGAAAAGATTATGTGGCAGTGGGAAACCAGCTGGATCCTGTAACTATTCCTTTCCAGATGTTCTGACAGTTGTGCTTTTGAAAGGTATAGAATGGTTGTAAAAGAAAGTGTAATATTGTTTCTTAGTGTTAGCTTGACCCAAGTGACATGAAGCTTCTAGCATAGCTCTTTTTAACAAAGAGTTTTTTGGCAAATACATTTTATATCTGAGTAATTCACTCACTTCCCATGCTGACTGCTTGTTTCCCTGGCATATTTATCTTTGGCTTTTCTTTGGGTTTTTTCCCAGAGCTAGGGCAGTGGGCCAGATAGCTGCCTGTCCCCTCTACTCCTCCTATAACTTAATATTCCCTCTGAGGCTGTGTTCAGATGTCTAAACCTTTTAATTATGATGTTTGGACATTGTTGTGATTGTGTATTATTAGTGAGTTAATAATTTTCCAAGTTAAAGCATATTTGCCTCAGCTCATTATTCCTTGTCTCTTGACAAGGAAGTCTTTTAGTTTTCCTCCTAATTTGCATATGGGCATTTCAAAGGGAGTTGGGCTATTTCAAATAACTATTTTGATCATGGATAAGGAAAAGTGAAATGTACAAGTAACTTGCCTTCTCTGTATATATTTCAAAAGACAGTTAATTCCTCCTAGGTATCCCTCCTTTGTATCTGGATATCTTTCAAAATGTGCCTTGGCGATGTTTGAGCAAACATCCATTTTAGGATGAAACTCATTAGATGATAATAGTGTCTTCACCACATGAAATTTCTTTGTTTCGACTGCTTTGTGAACTTAGTCTATTGCTTTTAAACACAGTCCTAACTTTTTAATGCATTTATAAATTATTTATATTTTCTCTTTTCTCACACTATTATGGAGGACATGGACTGAGAGTTGGAGTGATTATTTGATGGGCAGTCCTTTTTGTTTTCTTATGTGTTTTCATGTAAAAACTAGGCACCCAGTGCATAGGACGAGAACCTATTACCTGTAGGCACTTTGTTTTCTAAAAATGAATACATTAATAAAATAACTGTCAAGGTTCCTTCCCCACTCTGAACTCTGGGGTACAGATGTGGGGACCTGCATGAAAACCTCCTAAACTCACTTTTACCAGCTTAGGTTTAAACTTCCCCAAGGTACAAATTAATTTTACCCTTTGCCCTTGGAATTTCCACTGCCACCACCAAACTTTAACTGGGTTTACTGGGAAACGTAGTTTGGACACGTCTTTCCCCCCAAAATCCTCCCAGCCCTTGCACCCCACTTCCTGGGGAAGGTTTGGTAAAAATCCTCACCAATTTGCATAGGTGACCACAGACCCAAACCCTTGGAACTTAGAACAATGAAAAAGCATTTAGTTTTCTTACAAGAAGACTTTTAATAGAAGTAAAGGAATCACCTCTGTAAAATCAGGATGGTAGATACCTTACAGGGTAATTAGATTCAAAATATAGAGAATCCCTCTACGCAAAACCTTAAGTTACAAAAAAGACACACAGCCAGGGATAGTCATTCTATTCAGCACAGTTCTTTTCTCAGCCATTTAAAAAAATCATAATCTAACACATACCTAGCTAGATTACTTACTAAAAGTTCTAAGACTCCATTCCTGTTCTGTCCCTGGCAAAAGTAGCATACAGACAGACACAGACCCTTTGTTTCTCTCCCTCCTCCCAGCTTTTGAAAGTATCTTGTCTCCTTATTGGTCATTTTGGTCAGGTGCCAGCGAGGTTACCTTTAGCTTCTTAACCCTTTACAGGTGAGAGGATTTTTCCTCTGGCCAGGAGGGATTTTAAAGGGGTTTACCCTTCCCTTTATATTTATGACCATAACAAATGCACATCAAGTCAGATGCTCAGCTAGGGACCATCAAATGCTCTTAACTGATCATTGTAACCTTTTATTTTGATAACACTCTTAGAATGTTCAGAGAAATAAGTTCTAACCAGTCAAAAGGAATAGTACCAGAGGTGAAATTTCTTTGAAAGAGAGAGAAAGAGAGGATTATTCCTCAACCTGTACTCTTCACCAAATGGAAGATATTCCTTTCCTGAGATGTGTTGTGTTCTCAAAGATTAAACTAATACTTGTATAGTCCATTCACAATATGTCTGACTGGCTTTCACCTGCATCTTTTAATGAATAAGTCATTCAGTAAAGTGTCTGAATATATACACAGTGTTCTCAGCCAAAAGGATTGATTCCTTTTTAATCTTTTTTTTAAAAAGCAATAAAATCACACACACACACACACACACCAAGGTCACCTTACACTGTCAAAAGTAATCTGACATGGCTGTCGAATATTAAAAGAAAAATCACTTTGGGTTTTTTTCAAGGGAAATATAAAAGATTGTTTCTGGAAAAATGAACTGGCTTCTAGGAAGAGCACTGCAGTGCACTCTAGAGCAGTTTTCTACATGTGATGATATTCTTAGTTGAATGGAAAAATGATAAGGCAGCATTTTTGCTAGAGAGACTTATTCAGGACTGTAACTTTACTCCACTCAGCTGAAGTGATAAGTATAAAACTGTAACTATAGAGTTTCTGGCTTTCCTTGGTTTGCAGCATGTTGGTGTCCTTTGAAGCTAAAGTCTAGATTTCTGTCTTACCAATTCCTAAAGAATTTATGCTGCCTTAAGACAATACAGTATGGTAGGTTGAATTTATGCTATGCACATGCCTATTTATAAGAGTTTGTGCAGTCTTCCAAGAGGTATTCAGATGACAAAATATTCTAGAAATGCAAATCAGTCAGCCAAAATAAAATGATACATCATCAATGTAAAATTTCTGTGTAATATGGGCCCAGACAGTAGGGAGAAAGTTAGTTTCCCAAGCCAAACAGATCATCTATGTGGCTGTTGCTTTAGAGAAAGAGAGAACTTTCTCCTCTCCATCCTCTAGACTTTTAGAATCATATTGCACTTCTTGGAGATTCTCTAATGGCACCTTCCTTTCCAGAACAAGCTCCCCAAAGTCTATACCCACGTTTTAGTTATCCACTCTTTCTAAAGGTTCCACTTCTATAATATTTTATGTTCCCTTTGCTGCCCCTGTTTCTGGGAACAGTCTCCTTGAAGTTTCCCAGCTTCCTTGCCAAACAGGTGAGCTCTCCAGACAGTTCCATATACTGTTTTCAGTTTCCCTACCCTAGAAAAGCTTCTATCACCTTTGGTCCATACATATCCTGGATATTGTGTAAGATGGACAAATCAGACTTTGCCTAATAGGTCTGCTATAACCAATTTATACTGTACTGGTAACAGATTGTAGTATATATTTCAAATGTTTACTTTACCACCATGTACAGGATGTTAGTGTAACACACAGTCAACTATTACCTTGTAGTGCTCTGTCCCTGAAGTTTCTCTTTATATAACAGGAAGATGCATTAAAAGAAAAAACACCTGATACAGCTGGTTTTGTTGAGGAGTCAGTCACTATACCAAGAAAACAAGAAAGAAACAGGCAGGAGACATATAAGGAAGTTACCAAAGCAAAGCGAGAGGTTAGTAAAGTTTTCTGCACTGGAACTTTGTGTAAACTAAAATTTTTGGTGCATTGCTAAAAGGTCTGTACTTTATCGCTTTGAATGGCTGGAAGCCTCCCTCAACATGGGCATGATCAGTGTAGTTCTTCCCCATCCCTTCACTTTCCATTTTCTCCTCTTCCTCCCCTTACCTGCTGTCCAACTCGCTCTGCTCCCTTCTTCCTTTCCTTTGTTCCTCTTCTCTTCTCAACCACTGTGTAGTAGTGAGACTGTCACATCCTCTTCAGTGGAATTGTAATATCCAATTTTAGTCAGCTGATCCCTCTTCTCCATTTCTATTCCTTGCCACTCCCATCCCCATCTGTTTCTTCTTACTCCTCTCCCTATTTTCCATGGGACTGTATCTGCAGGATTCTACCTTCCCATGAGTAGAGTCTCACTCTGCCCTGTTGTTTACAATACCGTAAGGCTCATGGCAATAATATTAGGGGGGTTCCTCTTATATTATGATACTAAAGGTACTCTTTTAGTTCCCTACTCTTAATATTCCCCGATATCCTCACATTCTTATTTCTCCTAACAGACAATGTAATAAATTATTGCAGATATAAATATTTCACTCATAACTCAGGCTAGATTTGAACCAGATTGAAAGTTGAAAGACTAGTGCTTTTATCTATCAAAATGTTTGGGTACTGGAGACCTAAATGATTTATGTTGCTTTAATTTTTTTTCCTTGTAGGTGGAGTCAGATACACTCACTGAAAGTCCAGAAATCAGAATTAAAACGGAAAATAACAGTATGTTTCTCACTGCCCATCTTAAAAAGGTATCTGTGGTTCATTCTGACATTTAATTTTTAAAAATCAAAACGTAAGCAAATTCTCCCTGTGACGTTCCCCTCTGGTGTTGTCTGGACCACTGATCTGCTAGGCCACTCCAATCCTTGACTCTGGAGCCAGCCTTACCTTCCTCTGCTGTGAGAACCCCCACTCCTAGGCTGTTCACGCACAGCCTCTGGCATGTAAGCTTGCTCCCACCTACTTGCAAGCGAATGACACTAGCCAATATCTCCGGTCTCAGAAACAACCCTAGGAACCTCCGTCTTGCAGTGTCCAGTTATGCCCACTGGACGCTGCAAGCTTAATTTAACAAAGAAATTTATATGTACCAGCCATGTACTCAGGGGGAGTCTCTGACACACTGCAACCGAATGCACTGCTTCAGGTAGAATAAACAAACAGGTTTATTAACTATAAATGTAGATTTAAGTGATTATAAGTCAACGCATAGCAAGTCAGATTTGGTCAAATGAAATAAAAGCAAAATGCATTCTAAGCTGATCTTAATATTTCAGAGTCCTTACAAACTTAGATGCTTCTCACCAGAGGCTGGCTCTTCAGCCAGGCTCTCCCCTTTGATCAGTGGTTCAGTCGCTTGGTTGTAGTGATGTCTGTAGATGTAGGCGGAAGAGAGCGAGCATGGCAAAATGTCTCTCCCTTTTATCATGTCCTTTCTTTCCTCTTGGCTCCCTCCTTCCGCCCCTTCAGAGTCAGGTGAGCATTACCTCATTGCAATCCCAAACTGTCCAAGGGAGGGGGTGACTCCCTCCAGGATCTAACAGATTCTTTTGTTGCTGCCTGAGCAAGTGTCCATTGTTCCTGTGAGGCTGGGCTGGGTTTGTCGCATCCATGCCCTGCCGAGGTGTGAACTGCCTCTTTGTTCTTGGAGAGTTTTTGCATGGGCTTGCTTTAAGCCATGAGGTTACATTTTCAGCCTCATAACTATATACATGAAATTATAACCTTACCATAACATTACTGTAACAATTACTATAACATCACTATAACAACCATGCTCAGTGCATTATGAGCCTTCCAAAGACACCCAACATGACAAACTTTGCATTGGATACCACACAACCATTCTATAAAGATGAACATGGGGGTGTAGGGTTTTCCCCCGAGGTACAGCCTGTCACACTGCCCTAGTCTCAAAAGTCCTAGTAAGACTTTTGCCCTACAATTGAGTAATTAACAGAGGATGCTGAAACGCTGACAGACTGATCTTTAGGATCAGTTTCTGCTCTGTTACATTGATGTAAGTCCAGAGTAATTCCAGTAAGTCAGAGGAGTTACTCCAGATTTGTGTCAGTGTAAATGATAGCAGAGCAGGCTTCTAATGAAAATGTGATGAAACACAATTACAGCTGTCAGCAGTTCAGCATGGTGACAAGTCATACATAATCTGTGGTGCAATTGGTACAAGGCTCTATATCAAATATGCAACAACACTAAATCAGCCTGCTCTTCATGCTCACCTGAAAACAGTTCAGTCACCTTTTTATTGTCTGAGTTACATGCCGTAGAGATCAGAAATAAATAACCAAATAATACTGTGCATGCTGATGATAATGCATGATGGAACTAAGTAGGACTGACTCAAAGAATTACAATACATGCTCACGCATCTTAATGGGCTAAATTGTTTTTACTCAGTGGACATACAGAAATTGCATACGAAAACTCCCAAATTGTTAGTGCCTAAATATGGGACTTAGTGGGACAAGCAATACAAGAGAAATATTTAAATTACTGGTATTAATTTCTTTACTATAAAGAACAGATTGGAACCCCAGGATCCTGATTCATCTAAGTACATGTAAATAAAGCACCATAATAATGTGAAATATTCCTCAGGGTGGGAGGTGGTAAATTCAAGTAAAATTTAAAAAAAAAAGAAGAAGAAAACCAGGATAGCTGATAATGGATAATGTTTAAGATTTCTGTTTGGCAATCTGACAATATGGATGAAGAATGCTACAAGCTAACTTGTGTGAAGTCTTGGTGCAACACAGCTAACAATAAGCTCTGTTTGTTTAAAAACAAAAGGCTTCCTTTCTGCTGATGAACTGGAAATAAGCTTAATTAACATACTGTATGTTATTCCCCTTCCAATACCAAGTGTTGCCTGGGCTCCCTTTTTTAATTACAGGGTGAAATAGGGACTCAATTGAAATCGGTGGGAGGTTTTGCTATAGACATCAATAGAGCTAGGATTTCACCTAAAGTTTGGGACTCAGTTCCATTCAGTTATTTCAGTATTAGTATTCAGCCTTCCAAATAATGCTCTTGGTCCTTAGCTGTGGCATACACACCTTCGTACTTCCTCAATCCTGGATCTGTTGCACACCAGGCCCAAATCGCCGCTATAAATTAGAGCAGCCTCAAGGATGCTCAAATTTACTCCAGTTGCCAGTCAACCCATCTACCAGCCATTACAGCAGCTGGAGATTGCTGGGGTTCAGGAAAGCCCAATATACACCCTCTTTTCTGATGCTACACAGCCTTTTAGGCTAACTGCTGTATGCCACTGAAAGATTCTCTTTGTTGGTGTGGCCTTTCCATGGTAGGCTATATCTACTTTGGGGTCACTTCATATAGATGGAGTGGAACAAAGCAGCCTTACTATGGTGAAGGACCTGGGCCATTGATTTCATTCAGAGCTTGGAGACTAGCTGTTTAGAAATTACTTAGCCCTATCATTTTAAAATATGCCTGCTCAGGCTTTAATATTCTTCCAGGAGGTTCTCACTCTGGTCTAATAAATACAGTTAGTCTAACTTTGTTATTGAAGTACTACATAGAGTACATAGAATCTGATCTTGGTCTCTGGAACCCCAGATACAGCCTCAGGGCTTAATGATGTGCAAGCCTGGGCAGGACTGAAGCTGAAACAGGTATATGTGACAATATCAGAAGGTCAAATGAGTTTGATATGTCCAGTTAGCAATTAATCACCACTCTAATAAACAATTGACAGTATCTCCAACCCTAACATCTAGGCTTGATGTTGTAGTCTTGATTAGATCTGAGTGAATAGCAGGGGCAATCCATTCACATACTTTTCAGCAAATTAAGAACTGAAATTTTTATTTGCCATGTTCACACCCATTTTCTATTCTCTTTTAAATGATATTTGTGAGGTGAGAGTTCATCAAATGGTGGATGTTTATAGAAAATGAATTCCAAGCCCACTTCATTTCATGACCAAATTAATCATTTCAGGCAGAATAAAAGCAGTAGAACTCCTGCTTTTTCCAGTCAGTTCACCAAAAGAGACTGATGTGTCTGTGTAGTGAATCACCACAGCCTTCAACTTCATGTGCTCCTTTGTTAGTGACAATATGTGTGGTGGATGGAGATAGGTGACAGAAAATTGGAGACCTATACATTCAATTAATACAGTTGGCTGATTGATGAAATATGTTGTACAGAGCTTAACAGCAGCACTGGACAACAAGAAAGGGATTGTGCTCTCAAAATACCTTCCCGGAGCTTTGGTTCAAATGTACTTTATTGGGATGGATGGGTATGTGATTGCACCTTTCACAGTTGCCATTGTACAAAGTCCTGGCCAGATCCAGGCACAGAAGCAATTAAATAAACCAGATTAGGGGCTTACCTACACTTGAAATGCTACAGTGGCACAGTTTCATTGTAAACACCTACCTACACCAACAGGAGCTCTCCTTCCATTGGCATAGGTAATCCACCTCCCCGAGAGGCAGCAGCTAGGTCAACGGAAGAGTTCTTCTGTCAACCTAGTGCTGTCTACACAGGGACTAAGGTCAGCTTAACTATGTCACTCAAGGGTGTGGATTTTCTAATCCGACCTAATTTTCAAGTGTAGACCAGGCCTACATCCATGCTGGTTTGCAGCTGCAATTGTGCAATCATGTGCCATGTGCAACTACTTTATGTGAATATGATTAGAGAAAATTCATCTATATTTGGACCTGAGCTTATAATATTAAAATAATAGTAATGTTTTTGCTCCCAGTAATGATTCAGGCAAGGTCTGAGTCAACTGACCAGAAAACAAAAAGATTTAAAATGTTCTAAAAATTCCTTAAACCTGCTGTTCTAGCTCCTAAACCCACAAACTGCAACCAGCCACTTTCTTCCCAAGAGAATCAAGGCCCCAGTAACTTTACTATAATAAAGAAGGAATGGTACAGTCAAACTCATGCAGGAAAGAGATACTATACTATGTTACTATGGTGACCACTCACAAAGCAGTAGCAGATTAACAAACACCCATGTAAACATAGGGCACAGGGAATCTACTGGCTGACACCTGTTCACACAAAAGCCTGTACATTGAGAAGTGGATGTATTGTTTCTTGACTTTAGCAAAGCTTTTGACACGGTCTCCCACAGTATTCTTGTCAGCAAGTTAAGGAAGTATGGGCTGGATGAATGCACTACAAGGTGGGTAGAAAGCTGGCTAGATTGTCGGGCTCAACGGGTAGTTATCAATGGCTCCATGTCTAGTTGGCAGCCGGTATCAAGTGGAGTGCCCCAAGGGTCGGTCCTGGGGCCGGTTTTGTTCAATATCTTCATAAATGATCTGGAGGATGGTGTGGATTGCACTCTCAGCAAATTTGCGGATGATACTAAACTGGGAGGAGTGGTAGATACGCTGGAGGGGAGGGATAGGATACAGAAGGACCTAGACAAATTGGAGGATTGGGCCAAAAGAAATCTGATGAGGTTCAATAAGGATAAGTGCAGGGTCCTGCACTTAGGACGGAAGAACCCAATGCACAGCTACAGACTAGGGACCGAATGGCTAGGCAGCAGTTCTGCGGAAAAGGACCTAGGGGTGACAGTGGACGAGAAGCTGGATATGAGTCAGCAGTGTGCCCTTGTTGCCAAGAAGGCCAATGGCATTTTGGGATGTATAAGTAGGGGCATAGCGAGCAGATCGAGGGACGTGATCATTCCCCTCTATTCGACATTAGTGAGGCCTCATCTGGAGTACTGTGTCCAGTTTTGGGCCCCACACTTCAAGAAGGATGTGGATAAATTGGAGAGAGTCCAGCGAAGGGCAACAAAAATGATTAGGGGTCTGGAACACATGAGTTATGAGGAGAGGCTGAGGGAGCTGGGATTGTTTAGCCTGCAGAAAAGAAGAATGAGGGGGGATTTGATAGCTGCTTTCAACTACCTGAAAGGGGGTTCCAAAGAGGATGGCTCTAGACTGTTCTCAATGGTATCAGATGACAGAACGAGGAGTAATGGTCTCAAGCTGCAGTGGGGGAGGTTTAGATTGGATATTAGGAAAAACTTTTTCACTAAGAGGGTGGTGAAACACTGGAATGCGTTACCTAGGGAGGTGGTAGAATCTCCTTCCTTAGACATTTTTAAGGTCAGGCTTGACAAAGCCCTGGCTGGGATGATTTAACTGGGAATTGGTCCTGCTTCGAGCAGGGGGTTGGACTAGATGACCTTCTGGGGTCCCTTCCAACCCTTATATTCTATGATTCTATGATTCTATGATATTAGGTGCTATATCAATAAAAATATAAAGTGTTCAGATTGTATTTCCTTTCAGACTGTATGCATGCTGTTTGGAGCTCCTGTTACCTAACTGCAAATTTTCTGCTAGTGATTCTCTGCCACACGAATTTCTTCCTGCTTCCCAGAGCGGATTAAGTTTAATAAGAAGTAATATTCCAAATATTTTTACTAACTTGTGTATGAAAATATGGATGTGCGCTACAGTAACTTGTTCTCTCTTTTTGTTCTATTTTTAAGGAAGAGACGAGACTGGCTGATATTTCAGTTGTCTGCCCAGCTGGTGAGGATTTTGTTTCACAGGATATGGCGCTGTCTCCTTCTGCCAAAGAGGATAATTTACAGACTGAGCTCCTGGCAGAAGAAATGCCCTCCAGGGAAGAATATAAATGTATATCACCTGATGATATCTCTTTGCCCTTGCTTTCTGAGATGCCTGAATCCTACCTCCTACATTCTGAAGCTGATCTGGAAGAGCAACCCTGCTGTAGTTCTCATAGTCTGCATGTCAGCTCCTATAGCTTGCAAATGCAGATAAACACTGGCAGTAAAAGAATGATTGATAAGTCTGATCTCTTAACACCTGTTGCTTATGCTGACACTTCAAATCATAGAAGGGAAACCACATCAGATGAGTTAGAGAGATTTTTCCCATCTACCATAGATCACTATGCAAAATTTGGAGTGGAATCTCCTTTGACTTGTAGTTCACCAGAAATACCTGAAAACATGACTGCTTCCTGCACAATACATGCAAAGCCTGCATATAGCATGATGAGTGACGTGTGTGAGACACATATACAACACAATGAAGCTCACCGAAGCATGACAGAAACACAAGAACAATTGCATGACATTAATAACTTTACTAAAACCCAAGACAGGCTGCATGCTTTGCCTGTTGCATTCTCGGGTCTCATGTTTCAATCAGACGCCACCAGAAGCTGTCAAAGGCAGATGGTCCCCCAAGAAGAGATTAAAAGTGCATCAGAAAAGAAAAGCATGGTCAGCCTATCTGGACAGGCGCCTAACTTCTCCAAACTGCTGTCCAATGTAACTGTCATGGAAGGTTCTCCGGTGACTTTGGAAGTAGAAGTAGCAGGATTTCCCGAGCCTTCACTGACATGGTGGGTAGCTTATAATGAGAAAAACTAAATATACCTATTGAAATACACATTGCACTATGTATAACTGTGTGTACTAATCTGAAAATTAGAGAGCATTGCTTGTTATCCATATCACTCCACACTTCTGCATGGTTCCATTTGCAAAGAAAATTTTGTTTTCAATTAACCCACTTGAAATAATATCGCTGCTGTCAACTCTATGAATAATCAGAGCAGAAAACATTTATTTTCAAATGCAAACACATCAAACACTTTTTTCTGTTATATTATTTTTCAGTATAACATTCCACTTTTTAAAATGATTATGAAAGAAAATTCCCCCTTCAGAGCCAACTTACTGTAAGTGAATTCCTTATCAGTGTGCCTGCTACTTGCAAGCATCCCCTCTTCCCAAAAAATGGAGAGACTGAATGCAAATAAGCCTATACACTAGGAAGTCCAGTTTTTCACTGAATATTCGCTCTGTCTGCTGCACATTTCCTATGCACAATTTTTAACAATCAAAAGTAGGTTGTTTTTATTACATTTGTAAGAACTTTTATCAGTGAGAAATATAAATATGTCTTCAGAGTAAAAAAATCTTTTGATAAATCCTTTACTAAAGATTGTAAGAGAGTGATGGAGGGTCCAGAAGATTTCACAATAAAGTAATCTTTAGAACTTTATGTGCTGGTTTATTTTAATAAAACCTAACTCTAATTTCCCTTGCTATATCATCCACTTATTTTCTCCAAATTCCCATAGAGAACCTCTGTTTTAATTTGCTAATGGGGGTCCATGCACCTGGAGCTATTTTAGTCCAAGTTTTTGCAATACCTAGCACTACAATGGAAAGCAGGACCGATAGAGAAACATTTTTCCATTTGCAAAGAGAGAGAGTGTTTACCACGTACCATAAACTATCACATACCAAGTACAATTTATTTTTGGAAGTCTTAATAATCTGAATTTTTCCCTGAAGAATTGCAAAACACATCAAATACTGAAACACTCAGTACATTCTGCCTATATCGGTAACACAGTCATCAGTTTTTAATCCCTGTCTCCTACACTTTGAAAAGGTATTGCTGATGTCTTTACAATTCAGTTTTTAAACATTGATTCACACACAAAAGAATATGTTGCTGGGGTTTTTACTTGTTTTTCAAAATAAACTTTAAGTTGAACATTTCTTAAGCCACAATTTTATGAAAATAGTGAAAGTGGATTTTTTTACAATAAAATGTCAGTCCAGAATCATTGTATCCAATTTTGGTTGCGCAGATTTATATATTTTAACAGACATATAACAGGAATGGCAGTTTTGCATGTTGGCAATGTTAAATGTAGTATATGTAGAAACTACAGAATCAGACAATTAGGGCCTAACTTACAGAAAGTAAATCAGCAGTACCACCATTGAAATCAGTGGGCCAGATCTTCTGGTGGTGTAAATTGGCATAGGTCCCTGAAGTCAGTGAAGCTACACTAATTTTCACTAGCTCAGAACCTGGCCCAATTGAATTACACCAGCTTTACACTGGCATAAGTGAGAGGAACACCAGCCTCATATGTTCTCTTTCTGTTTTCTCTGGCTGAAATTTCTATGTATGTGTCTCTGTCTTATCTATCTAAGGTACTTACATCCTCACCATAGTTATCTGGGTGCCTCACTGTCTTTAATATTCTTATCCCAATTTTACAGGAGGGGAACTGAGACACACAGAGACTAAAGCCCAGATCCTCAAAGGTGCCTGACTTCCATTGATTTCTTTGGGCTAGGTATTTAAATGCTTCTGAGGAGGTGGGCCTAAGTGACTTGCCCAAGTTCACGCAGGAATCTGAGCAGGGAATTTAACCTGGGTCTCCCAAGTCCTTATCCAGTGGCTTAGCCACCAAACCATCCTTCCTTGGAGGACTTGCGTGACGCTTTGGGCATCATTTAAGACTCACTTCAGCCTTTACAAGGCTTTCATGATGCATAGGATCTTCTACAGGCCCTTTAGACATAGGTGAATTTAACCCTTTTTTAGCAAGGTTTTATTTAAAAATAAAACCAAAAATTCTCAAACAGGAAACCTAGCACCCAATCTTGCAAGCTGGTCTCTGTAGAACCCCATTGCCGCCAATAAGGCAGCATAGTAGTGTCAGCCTGTAAAAGCGCAGGTCACAGGATCAGGGCTCCCATTTGTATCTTTTCTAACATTACACAACATGATAGCTCTTTTGTGTCTCTCATTTAAATATAACTGGTATAAATGGGGGGAATTGGGGAGTGGCCACTAGCAATTACTGTTACTGCTAACATTATTGTAGAGGTTGTCTGAAATCAACAAATTCTGCTTCAGCAAACACTGATGTAAATCTGACCTGAAAACTGACTCTCTGCTTCAGGTACAAGAAGGGCCAGAAATTGACTGCAGATGAGCACTTAAAGCTTTTACAAAAGGAGACAAAGCATGCTTTGTTCATTCAGAAGGTGTGTGATGCAGATGCTGGCCTCTATGTTGTTCGGGCTAAAAATTCTAGCGGCACTATCTCATCAAGTGCCATCCTCCATGTGAAAGGTAACAAGCCACCTATCACAAGAATAGACTGGACAATGCTGTGTGTTATCTATATTAGTGTATCACTAATGTACTGGCTATTCACTAGTAAATGTGATACTAGCACCGGGACTTAATTCTCACAGACTGAGGCAACAATAAATCAGTTATCTTCCACTGCACCTTTCACAAACTGTACCAATCTGCTTCTGTGTCACACTGGATGTTTTGTTAATGCCACTGCTACATCAGATGTTCATCTTCCTTTAGCATATTAATGTTTAGTTTAAAATTTAGTTGGGATGATGGACACAGTTTTGCACTCTAAAACAAGATGTCTTAGACTTAATAAAAAATCTTACAAATTGTGCTGTTTGTAGAGATCATGTGTCAAAGCACATCCAGGAACATGGTGCTCAAATCAATGCATATAGTATGATGCTTATTATATCAAAATGTGTTGTTTCTGGTGACATTTTTCTCATGTACACTTTAAATGTCTCTTGGTATGGTGTAGCTACTCAAACCCATACAGTACATCATTGTAATATTCATAGCTGCACTGGCATATACCAGATGGCTACCTTTTGTTTTAAATACAAGGGCTCTGCTTAATAAAATGTGCCTTGTTTGAGTGACTTTAAAGCAAGGGGATGGAGCCTCAGCTACTGTAAATTCTCATAGTTCCACTGAAGTCAGTGAAGCTTTGCTAACCTTCTCCAGCTGAGGCTCTGTCCCCTTGTTGTCAGTGATGGTTAAGTAAGAGAAGTAGCCCCTGTTTTTACAATATTCCCATGACAACCAGATCTTTTCAAAGTAAGACTTTTTCAATATACTTAGCTATCCTATATACCCACTGCCTCCATATATGGCATAATTCTTATGATTCTTTTTTCTCTTATAAAATGTTAAATGAAAGATATAGATGTTTTATACTTCCACCTGTTAACATGAAAAGGGACAGATAATCTTCTATGCATTGGACCTTGAGCTCATTTTTAATAAATTGTTTTCAAAGAGATCAAGGGATATACTCAAAGGGTTGGCTAGTGTGTGCAGTAGGATAAACGATAAAACGAAAAGGAAGGATTTTTCTGTGAGTTTTCACTTAACTACTGCAATGAGAAATGAGCTGCAACTTTAAAGCTGTAACATTCAAAAGAGGAATTTGCTTGCATATGTTACATTTCACTTCTGATAACGACAAGCAAAATATTGTTTTATTATAAACATAGTTGTGTCAGTGTAATAGCTTTGATTCAAAGAATAATTTATTTAAGGTTTTTGACAAAGGCAAGAAAAATAATTATGCCACTGGAAGACTTTGCCCATAATTTATTAGCCTACTTAATGGGTGAGATATTCAATTTATTAATTCCTGCTATTTCTTATGAAACTCAGGCACATCTATCCACACACTAAAAGCAGTAGGTGAACATTTGAATGTTTTTCTTTTATCCTTAATTTACTGCTTTCACATAATAAATTTGCTTGTGTGGGAAATTTATAAGGGGTGGAGGGAGACTTACAATCTCTTACAAAATTTACATTCTTGACTGTACAACATAATCTGAACAGAATCTATATTTCAAATACCAGGGGGCCAATGAAGCCAGAGATAAACATTTGGATTTTTGGCCCAGTGGATGCAATTCTATTAAAATCTTGTAACTTTGAAACAGGAGATGTCCTCAAGACAACATACCCTAGCAGCAGGGAAAGGGGGAGCTGGCATACTATGACAACATACTATGTTGGGAAGACAACATACTATGAATAGAATTTATATTACCCCTAAGTCCAGCCATCTCATGTAAATGTTGTTTCATAAAGATTCTTCTAAGTAAGCAAGCCATACCCTTTAGTACTTTTCAGGAAATGTAGCTTTCATTTTATAATAAACTAATTTAATAATCACTAACCTCTTGAATGTTTGAATTTTTACAGAAGAAAAAATAAGTTTTGTATTTGTTTCCATGTGATTATATCCATGTTCATTGCTAAAAAACAACCACGTTGAGAATCCAACTTGCATGTGCATTATAATAAGCACTGAGATAAAACAAACCAAAGTGTCCCTCCAACATGATGTAATGCATTTCACATTTTGCCTGTTGTTGAAATATCAGTGCCTGACTGCCTGATCTCCATTTACAATAAACAGAATTCTGGAGGCCAGCAGAAAGCCAGCAGTTTTGCAATCACTACATGAAAAGGTGCTGTGTCTCATTCAGCGCCAGTTCTTTTAGCACTTTTTATCATACTGGTTTAGATTGAATTATTGCATTGCTGAGTGGATTCTAAAGTCAAAACCCCACCAAGAGGGTAATTTGACTTTCACCATGAATTTTCCCCACAGACTGAAACCCATGGGCTTATTTTTGTACCAGCCCATTTTCTGTGCAGATATGGGCAAACATGTTGAGTCTCCTAGAGCATGTCTACACTGCAGCTGGAACTGTAATTTCCAGCTCGGATGGATGTACACATGTTAGTTTTGATCTAGCTAGCATGCTAAAAATAGCAGCATAGCTGCAGTGGGTGGTGGGGGAGGAGGGAGGCAGGCTAACTGCCCAAGAATGTATGGCACCAGTCCTTGAGATCTCTTGAGACACAGTTTAGGAAGGCAGCAAGCTGGTCCCTGGTATTAAAAGGTTAAAAAACACTGCTTTAGGAGACCAGCCCTGGCTGGTATGGGATCCCAGCTAAAGTGCAAACCCCTTGCGGAAAGGAAGGTGCATGCAGATGGGAGACCTGGGCTTGCAGTTAAGTTCTTCTGTCACTCCTATGGGATAGAAAATAAATTTGAGGTAGATTTATGTTTAGATACTTGGATCTAGATCAGTGGTTCTCAACTCTGGTCCACCGCTTGTTCAGGGAAAGCTCCTGGCGGGCCAGGCCGGTTTGTTTACCTGCCGCGTCCGCAGGTTCAGCCGATCGTGGCTCCCACTGGCCAATGGGGGCTACAGAAAGCGCTGTGGGCCAAGGGACGAGCTGGCCGCCTGTCCAGCAGCCCCTGAAGTCTTGCCGGTGGCTTTAAAGGCAGCAAGATTGGGCCCAGGATGCTTGCTTTCCTTGTCAAAAGATCAGCTTTCCTTTTTAATCAAACACATGCAAATCAGTCAGGGATGCAACACCATGCTGTGGGTGTCCCTGCATATCCACCTTCTGGAAACTGGGACTCGATGACAGGGGATGGATCACTCTCTAATTGCCCTGTTCTGTTCATTCCCTCTAAAGCACCTGGCATTGGCCACTGTCGGAAGACAGGATATTGGGCTAGATGGACCATTGGTCTGACCCAATATGGCCCTTCTTATGTTTCTTTCTACCAAAAAATAAAATAAAATAAAAATAAAAATAAAATAAAATAAAAATTAGGGCTGTTGCTTAATCGCAGTTAACTCACATGATTAACTCAAAAAAATTTATCATGATTAAAAAAATTAATCGTGATTAATTGCACTGTTAATAGAATACCAATTTAAATGTATTAAATATTTTGGAATTTTTTTACATTTTAAAATACATTGATTTCTATTACAACACAGAATACAAAGTATACAGTGCTCACTTTATATTATTTTTTATCACAAATATTTGCACTGTAAAAATTATAAAAGAAATAGTATTTCTCAATTCATATCATACAAGTACCGTAGTACAATCTCTTTATCATGAAAGTGTAACTTACAAATGTAATTTGTAACATAACTGCACTCAAAAACAAAACAATGTAAAACTTTAGAGCCTACAAGTCCACTCAGTACAACTTCTTGTTCAGCCAATCACTAAGACAAACAAGTTTCAGAGTAACAGCCGTGTTAGTCTGTATTCGCAAAAAGAAAAGGAGTACTTGTGGCACCTTAGAGACTAACCAATTTATTTGAGCATGAGCTTTCGTGAGCTACAGCTCACTTCATCGGATGCATACCGATGAAGCATGAAGGGGCATATGAATGTTTAGCATATCTGGCAGGTAAATACCTTGCAAGGCCAGCTACAAAAGTGCCATGTGAATGCCTGTTCTCACTTTCAGGTGACATTGTAAATAAGAAGCAAGCAGCAGTATCTCTTATAAATGTAAACAAACTTGTTTGTCTTAAAAAGAAAAGGAGTACTTGTGGCACCTTAGAGACTAACCAATTTATTTGAGCATGAGTTTTCGTGAGCTACAGCTCACTTCATCAGATGCATACCGTGGAAACTGCAGCAGACATTATATATACACAGAGATCATGAAACAATACCTCCTCCCACCCCACTGTCCTGCTGGTAATAGCTTATCTAAAGTGATCATCAGGTTGGGCCATTTCCAGCACAAATCCTGCTGGTAATAGCCCATCCAAAGTGAGACTTTGGATGGGCTATTACCAGCAGGAGAGTGAGTTTGTGTGTGTGTGGGGGGGGGGGGTGGAGGGTGAGAAAACCTGGATTTGTGCTGGAAATGGCCCAACTTGATGATCACTTTAGATAAGCTATTACCAGCAGGACAGTGGGGTGGGAGGAGGTATTGTTTCATGATCTCTGTGTGTATATAATGTCTGCTGCAGTTTCCACGGTATGCATCCGATGAAGTGAGCTGTAGCTCACGAAAACTCATGCTCAAATAAATTGGTTAGTCTCTAAGGTGCCACAAGTACTCCTTTTCTTTTTAAGACAAACAAGTTTGTTTACATTTATAAGAGATACTGCTGCTTGCTTCTTATTTACAATGTCACCTGAAAGTGAGAACAGGCATTCACATGGCACTTTTGTAGCTGGCCTTGCAAGGTATTTACCTGCCAGATATGCTAAACATTCATATGCCCCTTCATGCTTCAGCCACCATTTCAGAGGACATGCCTAAATGCTGATGATGCCTGTTAAAATAAAATGCGTTAATTAAATTTGTGATTGAATTCCATGGGGGAGAATTCTATGTCTCCTGTTTTGTTTTTTACCCGCGTTCTGCCATATATTTCATGTTATAGCAGTCTCAGATGATGACCCAGCACATGTTCATTTTAAGAAAACTTTCAAAAGCAGATTTGACAAAAGGCAAAGAAAGTACCAATGTGAGATTTCTAAAAATAGCTACAGCACTCAGCTCAAGGTTTAAGAATCTGACGTGCCATCCAAAATCTGAGAGGGACAAGGTGTGGAGCATGCTTTCAGAATTCTTAAAAGAGCAATACTCGGGTGCAGAAACTACAGAACCCGAACCACCGAAAAATAAAATCAACCTTCTGCTAGTGGCATCTGACTCAGATAATGAAAATGAACATGCACTGGTGCGCTCTGCTTTGGATAGTTATTGAGCAGAACCCGTCATCAGCATGGCTACAACAGTGCCATGCGAACACCTGTTCTTACTTTCAGGTGTCGTAAACAAGAAGCAGGCAGCATTATCTGCTGCAAATTGTAACCAAACTTGTTTATCTGAGTGATTGGCTGAAGTAGGACTGAGTGGCCTTGTAGGCTCTAAAGTTTTACATTGTTTTATTTATTACATTGTGTTATTTTTTGTACATAATTCTACATTTGTAAGTTCAACTTTCATGATAAAAAATATTGCACTACAGTACTTGTATTAGGTGAATTGAAAAATGTTATTTCTTTCGTTTAGAGTGCAAATATTTGTAATCAAAAATAAATATAAAGTGAGTACTGTACACTTTGTATTCTATGTTGTAATTGAAATCAATATATTTGAAAATATAGAAAACATCAGAAATATTTAAATATTTTATTGTTTAACAGTGTAATTAAAAAAAGTGATTAAGGATGTGATTGTGATTAATTTTTTAAATAGTTTGACAGCCCTAATAAAAATAATTCTAGATATGGAACTAACTTGTGGAGTCCTTATTTGGTCATTTCTCACCCAAAATTCACACAGCTTTCCATGAGATTTTTGCCTAAATAAATACTTCAAATTTTGGCCCAGAAAAAGAAAAGTCAGAGAGAAATAAGCCAGCTTTAGTAACTGAAATACATGAAAAGAAAAGGAATACTTGTGGCACCTTAGAGAGCTGTAGCTCACAAAAGCTTACGCTCAAATAAATTTATTAGTCTCTAAGGTGCCACAAGTCCTCCTTTTCTTATTGCGGATACAGACTAACATGGCTGCTACTCTGAAACCTGAAATACATGATTATTTTTTAGGAGTACACAATAGATGGGCTGGGCGATATGGTAGTTACAGTATTGCTGCATGGGGGCAGACTGAAGTGCAACTTAGATGAAGAAAAATTTTGAAAATACTTTTATTTTAGTGAAGATATTTAAATCACAATTAATTTTACAGATAGGATTCTTTTAATCGCTGCCTGGTACTCAGGCTCTCTGTGGCTGTTTGCCAATGAACAGAGACCGCATTTTGCGGGACACTGAAGGGCCTCTTCCAACTGTTAATACTGGGATTGCCAAGCAAAGGTGTCATACGTGCTGATTGTTGCCAAATGTCCTGATGGCAAACAGACCTTGTGGAGACTCTCTGTTCACTGAGCCTAATGAGCTCTGAAAACTGTCTGCTGGAAACCGCAGCTAGCGTCTGTTCAGGACAAACAGCGTGAGGGCTCCAGGCTCTGATTGCTTGTTACCCCTCCTAGTCGCAGAAGGGTTTACTCTGGCCGCGTCAAACATCCCAGCCAGCATTTCAAACCCACCATTTTGCTTTCCGCCCTTTCCCTCGGGAACTGGGTTTTGGGCAGGCTGCATGGCCCCCCGCCCCCGCTCTGGGACCACTTGCAGGCAGCAGAAGGGTCGGACGCTGGGGGAGCGACTGTTTTAAACCTGACCCCCGTGTAACGCTAGACCTGCCCCCTGAAAAGTGGGTTTGAGCCAGCAATGTTATAATTACGAAACGTAGCGATCACCCAAACCCTCTGCTCATTAAAAGAGCGAGTGAAAGAGACTGCCCGGCTGTGTGGCATCTTGTGGGGTTGAAACAGGTCGGTCAGCCCGTGGCCAGAGGGCGGGAGGGAAGGGTTAATGTCTCCAGAAGGCGCCCCGCGGCTCTCGGCCGTCAGCGGGACCAGGTGTGGGTGCGGGGCGAGGCAGCGCGGGAGTAGCGCTGGGGAAGGCGCAGGGCTCTCCTTGGCGCGGGGGCAGAGACAGAGGGGCCTGGGGCTGGGGCTGGGGCTGGGGCTGGCGGGCCGGGGGGGGGAGGTGTGTTTTCCTCTCAGGGCGGAAGCTGCTAAAGGTATGGCTCATCCCGCGCTTATCAGCGGGGCTCTGCTTGTAACCGGGCTCTGGCGTTTGGCGGAAGGAAGGCAGGTTGCTTTTAAAGGGGCAGGTTTCAGAGTAGCAGCCCTGTTAGTCCCCAAAAGAAAAGGAGGACTTGTGGCACCTTAGCGGCTAACACATTTATTTGAGCATAAGCTTTCGTGAGCTACAGCTCACTTCATCAGATGCATTCAGTGGGAAATACAGTGGGGAGATTTATATACATAGAGAACATGAAACAATGGGTGTTACTATACACACTGTAAGGAGAGTGATCACTTAAGGTGAGCTATTACCAACAGGAGAGCAGGGGAAAAAAACTTTTGTAGTGAAAATCAAGGTGGGCCATTCCTAGCAGTTGACAAGAACGTCTGAGGGAACGGTGGGGGGAAATAAACAAGGGGAAATAGCTCTACTTTGTGTAAAGACCTATCCACTCCCAGTCTCTATTCAAGCCTAAGTTAACTGTATCCAGTTTGCAAATTAATTCCAGTTCAGCAGTCTCTCATTGGAGTCTGTTTTTGAAGTTTTTTTGTTGAAGAATTGCAACTTTTAGGTGTGTAATCAAGTGACCAAAGAGATTGAAGTGTTCTCCGACTGGTTTTTGAATGTTATAATTCTTGACATCTGATTTGTGTCCATTTATTCTTTTACATCGAGACTGTCCAGTTTGATCCACGTACATGGCAGAGGGGCATTGCTGGCACATGATGGCATAGATCACATTGGTAGATGTGCAGGTGAACGAGCCTCTGATTTCGTGGCTGATGTGATTAGGCTCTATGATGGTGTCCCCTGAATAGATATGTGGACACAGTTGGCAACGGGCTTTGTTGCAAGGATAGGTTCCTGGGTTAGTGGTTCTGTTGTGTGGTGTGTGGTTGCTGGTGAGTATTTGCTTCAGGTTGGGGGGCTGTCTGTAAGCAAGGACTGGCCTGTTTTCCAAGATCTGTGAGAGTGATGGGTCGTCCTTCAGGATAGGTTGTAGATCCTTGATGGTGCGTTGGGGAGGTTTTAGTTGGGGGCTGAAGGTGACGGCTAGTGGTGTTCTGTTATTTTCTTTGTTAGGCCTGTCCTGTAGTAGATGACTTCTGGGTACTCTTCTGGCTCTGTCAGTCTGTTTGTTCACTTCAGCAGGTGGGTATTGTAGTTGTAAGAATGCTTGATAGAGATCTTGTAGGTGTTTGTCTCTGTCTGAGGGGTTGGAGCAAATGCGGTTATATCGTAGAGCTTGGCTATAGACAAGGGGCAGGAGTTCTAGTCATGTGTCGTTGAGCACTAAAAAGTTCCACGATTGCATGCAGGGCTGACCCTTGTTATCCTGAGTGCCAGAGCCTGTCTGAGTTTTAAGAGTGCTCCAGAACAGGTGGCCATAGCAGTTTTAGCGTTCCTTTGTATAGTTCCTGGAATAAAGCTTCTGTTACTAGCCAAAAACGCATCCTGGGTTGGGATTTCCCCCATGACTGAATATTGGCTGAGCAGCACCTCAGCAGTGAGTCAGCACACCATAATTTCTCAGGGAATTTCCATGTGCTGAGTGCTGGAGAAACTTTTTGTTTCTTAACTAGCAGTTGGAGCTGCTGTTCACAGATCTGAAATGTTAGTCCCAGGCAGGAGAGATTAGTGATGTAGCAGGTGGGATGGACAAACTGGAATGTGAAATGCAATTTCATATACTTTTATTATCACTAAAGTTGCGGTGGGGAAAGTGGGGTACCTGATGACCCATGTGATGAATCCTCTCTGTTGAGCCTATATCTAAACATTTTAAACCTCTATGCTTCTCCCAGCCCCCCTAAAGAGCTGCTGTGCTGGTTTTGTTTTTGTTTTTGTTTTTTCTTTAAGCAACCTGTTGCAGAAATAATTTGTTTCTCCAAATGTGAAATCCCTTTCACATCCAAGAGTTGTACATTAATCTGGGGTGATAGATGGGCAAAAGACAACCTGGAACAAGGGACAGATTTCAGGTCCACTATCCTCTAGACCAATGTTTCTCAAACTTTTGTACTGGTGACCCCTGTCACACTGCAAGCCTCTGAGTGTGACCATATTTAACACCATTATAAATGCTGGAGGCAAAGTGGGGTTTGGGGTGGAGGCTGACAACTCGTGACCACCCCCCCCCGGTAATAACCTCATGACTCCCTTAGGGGTCCCAACCCCCAGTTTGAGAACCCCTGCTCTAGACCTTTAGAGATTGAAATGGGAGTGTTATACTACTGAAGACCTGGGGGTGGGGAGCTCTTTTCAAAGAGGCTCTAAACTTGCTTCCAGCCTTGGTGGCTAATGGGATGGGGAGGAGGTGACCAGCCCTCTGTGGAGTAAGAAGTGGTTCAGGACTATTTAGAAAAGCTGGACGAGCACAAGTCCATGGGGCTGGATGCACTGCATCCAAGGGTGATAAGGGAGTTGGCTGATGTGATTGCAGAGCCATTGGCCATTATCTTTGAAAACGCATAGCAATCGGGGAAGGTCCCAGATGACTGGAGAAAGGCTAATGTAGTTCCCATCTTTAAAAAAGGGAAGGGGGGGCGGGAACTACAGGCCAGTCAGCGTCACCTCAGACCCTGGAAAAATCATGGAGCAGGTCCTCAAGGAATCAATTCTGAAGCACTTCAAGGAGAGGAAAGTGATCAGGAACAGTCACTATGGATTCATCAAGGGCATGTCATGCCTGACTAACCTAATTGCCTTCTATGATGAAATAACTGGCTCTGTGGATGAGGGGAAAGCAGTGGACATGTTGTTCCTTGACTTTAGCAAAGCTTTTGATATGGTCTCCCGCAGGATTCTTGCCAGCAAGTTAAAGAAGTATGCGTTGGATGAATGAACTATAAGCTGGATAGAAAGCTGGCTAGATCATCAGACTCAACAGGTAGTGATCAATGGCTCCGTGTCTAGTTGGCAGCCAGTATCAAGTGGAGTCCCCAAGGGTGAGTCCTGGGGCCGGTTTTGTTCAATATCTTCATTAACGATCTGGAGGATGGCTTGGATTGCACCCTCAGCAAGTTTGCAGATCACACTAAACTGGGAGGAGTGGTAGATATGCTGGAGGGTAGGGATAGGATACAGAGGGACCTAGAGGATTGAGCCAAAAGAAATCTGATGAGATTCAACAAGGACAAGTGCAGAGTCCTCCACGTAGGACGGAAGAATTCCATGCCCTGCTACAGACTAGGGACCGAGCTGCTAGGCAGCAGTTCTGCAGAAAAGTTCCTAGGGGTTACAGTGGATGAGAAGCTGGATATGACTCAACAGTGTGCCCTTGTTGCCAAGAAGGCTAACGGCATTTTGGGCTGTATAAGTAGGAGCATTGCCAGCAGATCGAGGGACGTGATCATTCCCCTCTATTCAGCACTGGTGAGGCCTCATCTGGAGTACTGTGTCCAGTTTTGGGCCCCACGCTACAAGAAGGATGTGGAAAAATTAGAAAGAGTCCAGCAGAGGGCAACAAAAATGATTAGAGGTCTGGAGCACATGACTTGTGAGGAGAGGCTGAGGGAACTGGGATTATTTAGTCGGCAGAAGAGAAGAATGAGGGTGGATTTGATAGCTGCTTTCAATGACCTGAAAGGAGGTTCCAAAGAAGATAGATCTAGACTGTTCTCAGTGATACCAGATGACAGAACAAGGAGTAATGATCTCAAGTTGCAGTGGGGGAGGTTGAGGTTGGATATTAGGAAAAACATTTTCACTAGGAGGGTGGTGAAGCGCTGGAATAGGTTACCTAGGGAGGTAGTGGAATCTCCTTTCTTAAAGGTTTTTAAGGTCAGGCTTGACAAAGCCCTGACTGGGATGATTTAGTTGGGGATTGGTCCTGCTTTGAGCAGGGGGTTGGACTAGATGACCTCCTGAGGTCCCTTCCAACCCTGATAGTCTATGATGGCAGATCGTGAAATATTAATATAAAATTAGAAAACCAGTTTAGATCCATTTGCAGTTTCAAGATAATATAATGGCTGAGGGATGGGGGAAAGCAGGGAGGGATGGAAAGCCTTGATTGCCTATAGCAATCTGTTTATGTCCATTAAAATTATTGTTGTTGTTAGATGAACTTTGTTGTCGCTGCAAACTTTGTAGTATATACTAACGTTCAACAGGAAGCCAGATCAAATCTGGAATCCTTGCCACATTATGGCTGTATTTGAACAGATGTTTAAACCTTTTCTGTTCAAAATAAGGAGCATTTGGTTCTACACTCTCCTGATTTACAGAACAGAAATCTCTATGACGGCAAAAGATTGACTCTGCATCATAGTATCCCACTGAGTCAGAAAGATATAGGAAATTTCATGTGATACACCACCTTTGTCCAACATAATTCCACAGTGCTAAACAAACACTTCTACTACAGCTAGGAAAGTGATTGGGTTTTGTTTTTACTGGTGCAAATTAATCTCTTTAGTGACAGTCACAGAAACCAGAGGCAGACACCCATTTTAATATTCTCAGCTGGGATGCAACCCTTTGACTCATACACTTGAATCATTTATGGTATATGGTCTCTTGGCTGGTTAAAGTCACGTCAGTCTGTAGGATGGCACAATGTCTGCTCAGAGCATGTTGACTGAAAACTTGCCCTAAACCACATTCTGAATTTTATTTTTAAAATAATTTAGAAGGTGCCCATCTACAAGGTGTGGGCCCTTCCTATTGCTTAGATACACAAGGGTAGCAAAGATGAGCAGCTTCTTTGAGTGCTAGGTTTTCATCAGAAAACTTTTTGTGCCAACGCTGGTACCACATAAATCATTCTACCTCAACGCAGCCATTGGCTCTACCTTACTGAAAAAACAATAGCACTGAAGTAATGTAGAAAATGAACAACTCCTTAGGAACTCGCAGGCATTTGTGGTGGTTCGTGAAACTGTATTGTGATGGGTGCATCAGAAATTCATTCTGACATTTTGGTGTATCAGCTTATTTGCAACAGGAGAGGTTTCCCCATTAGTATCAGGAAATAGCAAAACTTCAAGGATTAATGGCTTAATCTGAACACCCTTTAATTCTTTTTTTTTTTTTTTTCCCTGTGGGGCTTGTTACCTTGCAGGATCACCTACCGGTCACAAAAAAGTAAACATGGATGCTCCAAGAGGGGAGGTGATGTAGAACAAATAGGTAAATGCAAGAGAGAAACAAAAGGGGAGGGAATAGGAGTTGGGGAGGATACAGGGGAGGGACAATGGGAGACAAATAGGTGGAAAAGAGAAATTTTAGAGACAGAAGAAAATGGGGAGCAGGGGAGGAGTGGCTCATCCATGCTGCCAGAAACCTTGCTTGTGCTTCATGGAGAGGAGCTGCTGCCACAGGATTGATTGCTGCAAAGTAGGAAATATGAAACTAAAAGACAAATGGAGAATAAATGAGGAGAGTTAAAATTTTTTGGCACTGGAACAGGTTGAAATTTTTCATTCAAAACTTTCTTATTGAAACTAAAAGCATTAGCAAAGGTTCTGATTTTAAAAAAATAATAAAAAATCTGGGGGTTTTGCCCACATGGAACATTTTGAAACTTAAAATGTCTTTTCTCAGTTAAAATACTTCTAGTTTGCATAATTTTTCTTTACATTTCCAGGGAGATTGCCTCTGACCTGATTTGGAAATCAAAACCTTCAGTATACTTAACTTTTTCCCTGGACCATTCCTGTTTTTCTCCAGTGCTCATTTAATCCAAATAAATTGTGTTGCCTGTGTCTGCCTATAGTTTAACTTGCCCTTTGCTGGTGGATGGCAGTTTGGAGTCTAAATAGTTTCCAATAACCCTCTCTCCTTAGCACTCCCATTGAATATATTTAGTAGGTGATTGTAAAGAGCTTTTCATTCCAAAACTATCTCTGCTTCCAGCTACACAGCAACATTGGATAGGATCTAACTTCATAGTCATTAATATAAGAGCACTGTTTGAGGATATAAACTCCCTCTCCCCAGATCTGCTGCTTCTTCTATGCCAGCCACATCAAATACCTCTTATTTGTAGCTTAAAGCCATGGCCTGCAATAAGGGGTGTATGTGGAGTTGCTTCATTTCAATGGGAACACCTAAAGATATGCCTCTCTCAGGCTAACAGTTTGTAATGGGGGTGGCCTGAGGAGTTGACATAGTTTTGGCCTCTGGCACTGGTTAATTATAGACTTTGTGGTAGCCAGGGGAGATAGTAAGGGCTCAGGACTGTCCCAGCCATGCTTGCTCTCACTCCCTGCTGGCCCCTGACATGCACCTCTGCCAGAGACTTTTGTATGGGGGACTAACGATCATTTGCTGTTAATATTGTTGCACACTCTTGAGGGATATACTGATTTTGCTCTCACTTTTGTGTATTGCAGGAATCACTCTGTTGAACAGAATTACCCCGGTATAAGTGAGAGCAGAATCACACCCTAGAGTCTGTGAAATTTAAATCAGTGAAATATTTTGGATAAGGTTACTAAACCCTAATAGCTCTATTATATGAGGGTCTTGTATGTACCTAAAGGATTTACCCTCACAATAAGGTAGCTAGCATGCATACAGTGGGGTTTGCTTTGTATTGTTCTTAATAAATCTGTATGCTATGGTACATTATGAAATAATGAAGGAGAAAAAGAGAATATATATTTCTGATGTGGAGGGGAAGCAAGATGTGATTTAAGTGTCTGGGCTGCTCTAAAAATCCTATACTTTGTAGCAATCTACCTTAGTTTTTCATGTGGGGCTTAAGTGGTAACTTAAGAGTGCATAAATTCTGTTCTGTCCTTCAGCGTTAGTGTGAATTTGACCCTTTTATAGAATAGGATTCTTGTGTGCTTCACTAAACTGCTAACCTGGAAGGATGGAACAGACTAGAAAAGCAAAGAAAAGCACGATATGCAACAGTAAGCCTAGCCCAAAAGTTTGCCAGTCTTGACATTGTTCCTTAAACTTCTGTAGGAAATGTGTTTTACTATTCACTGCAGTAAGGTAATCCACCATATATTTATCTATTACTCACATAAAGAATGTGATTATCTAATGCTACCTTGAAATTAATATCACTCTCCTGATGCATGGAGATCATGATGCTCGCCACCCTGTGTGCAAAGGAGAGTTTCACCATTCCCACTCCATATCCATGCTAAATAAAAGGAATATAATTTCAAATGTCTGTCCTCCACTGCTGTGTAAACTAGTACTTTTGAGATTCAACCATAATCATGGATTCTTTTCTCCATGCAATAATCAAAAAATTATGAAAGCAGAAGAGTTTTTTTGCTTGTGCCATTTCAAGTACAGTGTACACTTTTTTGCAGTACAAGGAAAACAACCAAACTTCATACAGAAATTTGGACATACAACTCTACAAGAAGGAGAAGATTTAGTGCTGCATTGCACTATACATGGAATACCCAGACCAAATGTTGTTTGGACTAAAGATGATATCAGACTGGTAGCTGGAAACATCAGTGTATGATTTAACTTTTTTAAAGTGTTCCTTGGGGAGGGACGTAGTATATCTTGCTGTGTGCTACTAATTGTTGTCTGCACATACTTTATTATTTTACAGATTGAGAAATTAGGTGACTCCTATTACCTTTTAAAAAGAAATGTTGTCCTTGCTGATACTGGGAAATATATTTGTGTTGCCAGCAATGAAGTTGGGGAAGCATACTGTTCAGCTTTCATAAGAGTTACAGGTGAATGCCCCTCATCCAATGCACATTATATAATTAAAGAGAACTTTGTTACCACTCTCACTGACATATATGTTTTGTTTCAGAGAAAAATGAAAAACCAGAAATTCTCTCTGTAACTGAGACAAAATCAAAACAGGAACAAGGATATTTTTCAGAAAAAATGAGTGTCCCTACAACTGAAGTGGGACAAGGTCAGAACACATATTGTATGAAAGGTCAAAGGCCAATGGCTAAACATCTGTCAGTGAGGTAAATTCAGATTTACTCTGAGTACTGTGTCTTGTAATGTACTGTAGTGGCTGTACTGAGTTTCATTTATGAAGCATGCACAGGACTCTGTTGTCTCACTTACTCACTTTTGTGTATTGTAAATCATAACATGACTATCATCTGCATTTAGATTTCCATCAGAAGATATAGATCCATATACAATTTATAAAATCTTACAATACCTAACTATACAGTAGAACATAAGTGTAACTTGTATGTAGTGTCACCCTATCCTTGTCAGTTCCAGGATATTAGAGACAAGGTGGGTGAGGTGATATCTTTATTGAACTGACTTCCGTTGGTGAGATAAACAAGGTTTCGAGCTACACAGAGCTCTTCTTCAGGTCTGTGTGGCTCGAAAGCTTGTCTCACTTAATCCAGTAAAAGCTATTACCTCATCCACCTTGTCTCTGTAAATGTAACTTATCATTTATGAATATATAAAATATTCATAAATGAGCTGGGGAAAGGGGTAAACAATGAGTTGTCAAAGTTTGCAGATGATACAAAATCACCCAAAATAGTTAAGTCCAAAGCAGACTGAAGTGTTACAAAGGGATCTCGCAAAACTGGGTGACTGGGCAACAAAATGCCAGATGAAATTCCGTGTTGATAAATGCAAAGTAATGCACACTGGAATACATAATCTCAACTATTCATACAACATGATGGGATCTAAATTAGCTGTTAGCACTCAAGAAATATCCTACAGTCATTGTGGATAGTTCTCTGAAAACATTGCTCAATATTCAGCCGCAGTCAAAAAAGTTGTGTTATGAACCATTAGGAAATGGATAGATAATATGACAGAAAATATCATAATCCCACTATCAAATCCATTGGTATGCCTACACCTTGAATTCTGCATGCAGTTCTGGTCATTCTATCTCAAAAAAGAGATATTAGAATTGGAAAAGGTACAGAGAAGGGCAACAAAAATGATTACTGGTATGTAACAGTTTCCATATGAGGAGAGCTTAGAAAGACTGGGAAAGTTCCTCTTAGAAAGGAGATGACTGAGGAAGGATATGATAGAGGTCTATAAAATCATGAATGGTGTGGAGAAAGTGAATAAGGAAGTGTTATTTACCCCTTCACAGAACACAAGAACTAGGGGTCACCCAATCAAATTAATAGTCAGCAGATTTAAAAAATAAAAAGGAAGTACTTCTTCCTACAATGCACATTTAGTCAGTGGAACTCATTTCCAGGGGATGTTGTGAAGGCCAAAAGTATAAATGGGTTCAAAAAAGAATTAGTTAAGTTTATGGAGGATAGGTCTTTCAACAACTATTAGCCAGGATGGGCAAGGACATAAATGCATGTTTTGGACGTCGGTAAAGCTGGGACTGGATAATAGCGAATGGATCACTAGATAAATTGCTCCCTATGAAGCATCTGGCGCTGGTCACTGTCAGAAGACAGGATACTGGGCTAGAACACCTATTGGTCTCACCCAGTATGGCTATTCTTATGTTGTGTATAACAACCTCTTAGACTGAATTGCGCAAAGGCACTTTGGAATAAAGAGTGTTGTAAAAATTCAACTAAGCTTCTATTACATGCTGGTATAGCTGAAACAAGGTATCAACACTATTGCTGCAAAAGGATGCACTACTAACCGGTGCCAAGCAGGCATAGGATTTTGTAAGTGAAATGGTCACAGGCTTGGCAATTTGTTACATACATTTTATCATTCCTCATTCTAAAAGTCTCTCCCAAGGAAATTATTTCATTCATGAATTGGGCATATTAGGTGAACAGTAGTACATCCTGCACTCTCATTTGAAGAGAGAGAAGGTGCTATCTATACATGATCTCTTTACTCAACAGCTGGAAAATAAAATCAGTGGTGTGTTCTGCAAAAAGTCCCAAGTTAACTTAGCAGGAGCACAAGGGTTTTTTAAGCATAGCAAAGGATGCCACGCATGACACCTCCTTTACCATCCAGGTACCTTATTCAGTTTCTTTAAGTCCTATGTCTACACATTTAGTTACCAAGTTTTCACCAGAATAAAACTGTGACATGAAGGCGGGAGAGAGGAGTGATAGAATTCTTCAGTGTCATCAATGACGTCACTAGATTCTGAGGAGACAGTGGTCATATTCTCACTGGGGCATTAGCACTTACTGTGACACTAAAATGGACAAAAATAATTTCCTACTTATAAGCCAATGTCTTATGCCAGAAAGGTCAGTATTTTATCAAAATATTAGATCCATAAGTGATGACTATCACTCGTATATGTTGAAATCTTTGCTAATCATATCTGGCTGACACACAAGATCAGTTTAGTGCTATCCTGAAAAATAATGTTGGGTTCACAGTGACTGTTGCTAGGAGTATGAACGTGTTCAAGTTACAGGGTTTGGAATGTGGGTTTTAAGAAATGCTTAGCAAATTCATCCCAAAAGTTCTGTAAAAAAATTGAAAGCTCTCACAGAAGACTTCATGCCACATTATAGCGATCCAATGCATTTTCACTGGCTGTATAGCATTCGCTGCTGTGGTTACGAGTCAGACCATACTTTTGGATATGTGCACCAACCCCAGTGAAGTTAATGCGATTTGTGTGTGTTGTATTTCTGAAGGCAGAATTAAGCTAAAGTTGATAGTGGCTACATCAGTAAATTTGCTCCATTGACCCTCTTTTTACAATCCTCAAAAAAGCAAAAGTGACAGAATTATGACCATTAAAACAGATCAATAACTGAAATGACACTTGGATCTTCAGGATAAGGTACAGAGGTTTCCAAGGTACAGGAAATACTTAACCGCTCACATCAAGGAGAATTTGGCAGGTATTTTACAGTATTTTGAATGCTGGATAAAACAAATGGAATATTCTTATAAAAGAGAGTGGACTTCACTTGAGAGTGAAGAAAAGCACTACTAGAAGGGGAAGTTTGTTGCAATAAGAGAACTTTGATTATACCTTTTCTTAGGAAAGCATCTCTTTATCTGTCATAGTCGAACTGTAGACAAAAGATGCTACTTTTTAATTGAACTAACCTGCACATTGAGAAAAAGAGGTGTCATCAACTTCTTCAGATTGATTTGGGATAAATTCACAACTGTTCAATGGCCCAGTGCAGGGCCTATGCACAGCTTTTGTCCTACTTAGGATCAGTTTTGAGAACTTAAGTATGTGGGACATATGTGGTGCATAACCCTTGAAATGTCTTAGATTCATAGATATTTAGGCCAGAAGGGACCATTATGATCATCTAGTCTGACCTCCTGCACAATGCAGGCCACAGAATTTCACCCACCACTCCTACACAAGGCTAAATTTCACCCTCTGATTTACATTCTACTTTCTTGTGCAAAGTGCTATGGGGTAAGTATTTTTCTCCCTAATCATTTTATATTCTAGGTCAGTGGTTCCCGAACTTGTTCCGCCACTTGTGCAGGGAAAGCCCCTGCCGGGCCGGTTTGTTTACCTGCCACATCCGCAGGTTCAGCCGATCGTGGCTCCCACTGGCTGCGGTTCGCTGCTCCAGGCCAATGGGAGCTGCTGGAACAAGTTTGGGAACCACTGTTCTAGGTCTATGTTAACTGACTTCTCCCTAGTATCAGTTCACTGTTACTTTGTTTAGAAACATAAACAAGGGGAGGAGACTGAGACTGGATGAAAAACCTGGGGGTGAAGTTGTGATGACAGATCAGACAAGGAGATGGGGGGTTGGAGGAGGACTGGGACTGGTTGGGCAAGGAGACTGGGCCTAGAAGCTGGTGGAGGCAGGGGGAGAATAGGCTGCTGAAGGATGACTACACTAATTAGAAGGCAGAATTCATGCTAATGAATATTATGATTTCAAGATGATGTATCGAACAAGGAGAGCTGAGAGAAACTTGGAATTTCCATCCAATGGGAAACTTTGGTATGTTGATGTTTGTTTTCAGCCCAAATCAGAATGAAAAGTCAAAATATCAAAACTTTAATGGAACATGTTCTAAAAGAAAAAGACATTAAAATATTTTTTGAAATGTATCAAAAGGAAACATTTTGTAGGGGTGTGGGGCTCTCTTAATGCAACATTGGGGTTCAGTCTCAGGTGAGACCATGGTGCATTATGGAAGATGTCACTTGGCTGTGGAGCCAAGCCCATAAGGGGAAAAATAAAAATGTGAGGCGCAGGGGAAGCTAAAGTGGACACAGATTAATGATGCAAAACAAAACATTTTGGCGCAGTTCAACAAACCAAAATTATATGATTTGGATCAACTTGACCTGAAATTAAATATTTTGTTTTGATTTTATTTCCTGATGCCAAAAAGTTTTTATTAAATTTTCCGAAATAAAAATTTCCCTGTGGAAAATCTTTATTTTTTCCTCAAACCACATTTTCTGTCAAAACCAAAAACAATGGAAAATTCCTGAACAGTTCTTCTAATGAAGCATGTTACAACTCTGTGAAAGGTAGATTGTTTGGACATCTTTTTGTCTTAAAATGCCCTGAGAACCTAAAGTGAGAGGCTAAGGGATTTAGGATTATTTCCATTTAGGATTATTCAATAGAAAAACATCTCCATGAATCTTGCTAGCAAGAAGCGAATGACTGTTCCTGTTCCCTGTGAAAGTGGTTGAGAGTCTGTAGGACAGCCAACATGCCACTAAATAGCCTTCAACACTCTACCTAAGATCTTACCTTTATATTGGTCAGATCATTGTGTATTTGCTGCCAGAACTTTCATTATTA
Organism: Caretta caretta; assembly: GCF_965140235.1. Lineage (NCBI taxonomy): Eukaryota > Metazoa > Chordata > Testudines > Cheloniidae > Caretta > Caretta caretta. The sequence goes on along the minus strand of NC_134216.1, from coordinate 45,569,949 downwards.
TTGTGGTATTCTTGCTCCTTCATTTGGACTGATGATTTCTCTTGAAGGAATAAATATCTGAGTTTTCTCTGTAATCTTCATATCCTCTAAAAGATCTGCTGTGCTATGTTGATGAGAGTGAAGAACCAGCATTCTTGGAATCTCTTCCCATCTCCTGTGAGATATGTGTTGATCTGAATCAACAGGAACAGGAACATAACACAGGAAAGAGAACTAGAACATATGCCATAGGCAGCACATTGGTTGCAAAAACTGCTCTTATATTTCTTCAAAAATCCTTTCTCCCTTGGTGCTCCTATTCAAATCCAGCTGAGAAGGCAAAGGTCCATGCTTTGTGCATCATGTTGAAATGTCATCTGTTCCAAAGAAAAAACAAAAACCTGAAGACTACCTTAATTTTTGTTAAGGAGAAGCAGCAGGTAAAATTTTGTTTTGTTGTTGTGACTCCTCTGCTTGTACATAACACTGCTACTTCTTACTCTTCACCCGTAATATAAATTTTAGGCCAGTGATGTAATCTGTTAGGGATGTGATTACTCCATATTTCTGTCCATGATCTTGGATATTTTAGGAGCAGTTTTGTCAAACCCCATAGAATAGTGAATGAAGAGTGCTGTAATTTACACCAGATTAAAATGTAGCTGATATTCATTTAAATGTGTTTGCTTGCACAGGTTAAAACATAAACACTGCCTGCAGAGTACCTGTTTTTCAAATGTGGAGTCGCAAGAGGTTAACATCGATTTGAAGCATGATCCCATACTTCTCTTGGATACTCCAGAGGATATTATAGGGGAAATCTAATTAAGAAGATGGGTTGAACTTCAGGATGCCCAATTTATGAGTGGACTAATTGCTTGCTGTGAATCTTCATGGAGATTTGACATTGTGGGGAGGAGGGGGGAAGGGAATCTGAGTACTGCTTAATTAATACCCATTAAGAACATGCTAGTAATTAGAATTTGTAATTTGTTTCTCTATATTTCATTAATAAAGTCACATGCATAGCAGAATCTACTTGATGTAAATGTTGTGGTTTCGACTTCAGTTGTTTTATCCTGGCTTGTAAGACAAATTAGAAAACACACCTTCTTTTGAGGTGTGTTTATAAGTGATATTAATAAATTTCCCTCTACTTTTTTAAGTACCTTCTCATAGGTCTCTCAAGACCACAGTGATCCTTGTTGGTAGGTCAGTTTTCTTGTACCCATTCTGTCAGCAAGACTGAGAACAAATATCAAGTGTGGTACACAAGCAACTGAAGGAGAGAAGAGCAAGTTTTCCCCCTTTTCCTCTTAAGTAGCTAATGGAGGACTTCAGTTCTTCAATTTTCATTGATACAGGCAAGAGTTAATGGCTTCTATAATCAGGAAATGATAGAAATAAATTTTTGTCTCTGTGGCTGGCTAATCCTATGTATTTAAAACCTGGAGTGGGGGGCTGATTAGTTCCCAGGGTCTCTGGCAATGCTCCTAGGGAGCCTGTGCATGGACAAGGAAACATTTCTGGCAACTGGAAGGCGGGGCCTACTCAGGATTGCTACAAAGATGGTCTCTGAGCAGATGAAACTTTTTAAGGCAGCTTAATACATATATGCATGTTGTTTGCAAGACTTGGATTATAGTGCCTGGTGATAGGCCACCTGCCACTTTCACTTATGTTGGAAAACTGGGTTTCTTCCTTTGGATTGCAGACGCTCCTACAGTTGTCCTTAAAGAGTTCCAAGACTTCCACCAGATCAGCAGCAGACATTCTAGAAGCCACTTCACACCTGCAGTGGAAGTATTGGAGGAAGAGGAACAGTAAAAGCCATATTTTGGTTATCAATTTGAGAAGGAGTTGAACCAGCAGGACTTTCAGACTCTAAAATAGCTGTTCCTCAATGGTCGGATCCAAATTTTCAAAGCCCCATGCAGCAGACAGTTCATGCAACACAGCCTCCTATTCCTATACTACTGTGTGTTATTTGGCCAACATAGCTGATGCCATGTGCATTTTGTAAAGCATGTCTGTGGTGCAAAGGTTTGGAAAATTGATACTTTAAGTGAATGTCCTGTGTGCCCAGGTGAGTACTAGGCTTATGCACCACTTAAATCCCACTGTAGCCCTGTTTTGGAAGTTTAAGACTTTGCTCTGGCCCTCTACGCATGGGGGTGAACTTCACCCTTGCAAATGGGGACCCAAATAACACATTAGCAGCTGACTCTCAGTCTAAAACCATGAACATAAAAATCAACAAAGACAAAACCTATATGCTGTGAGTCCCCTATAATCATCTTCAGTCAGTAAATACTTCACTTGTACATCTTATTCACGCAGGTATTGACAGTGGGTTAAAGGCCAGTGTTAAATATTTCATTTTTAATAGCCTTTAAACCCAGGGAATTGGAGTATGGGCTATTTAATTACATGTCTCACACATAGACTGTAAAATTAAAATTGATAAACACATTAGTTCTGTAATATCTCTTTTCAGCTGGACTGTTTATAGAAGTAGTGTTAGAAATTGCAGGATAACTAAATCTCTGAAAAAGTGATTCTGTGAACATGAAATTGTGGGGTTTTATGTCTATTGTCCCTGATTCCATAGGCAATTTGCTCATTGAAAAAACAGTGGGTTTTTTTGTTTGTTTGTTTTTAATTCCCAGACCTTCAGACACGGCTTGGGATTTGAAAGTCAAGCTCGGTTTTTGCTTTTTGGGTGGTTTTGTTTTGTTTTGTTTTGTTTCCCTCCTACTCCTTATCTGGCTTACCGTCCTGACTGTTGATTAAGTTCCAGCTGTGGATTTTTTATTAACAATGTTAGGTAATATATGAAACAGAATTCAATATACTCTCCCATAGTTTTGTGACACTGCTATGATTTGTCGTTGTCAGCAAGGCAAATAGATATAACTGTGAATGCATACAGGGAACAGATCTGTTAAGGTGTCTTTTGTTTACATACTCACTTTTCTGACAATAAGCACACCTAAATCACTCATAGAATCCTAGAAATTAAAAATGGAAAAGATGTAATACATTATGGAGACCATCTGCCTGCTATTTTATGACACTGGCACACATAGAGCACTACAGCTAAGACTGTTTTCAGGAGAGAGATGGGAAGGTTCATTCCTAGTTGGTATCTTCTTCATTCAAAGCCTCAGTTCTTGTTTATCTTATCCCACTATCTCAGAAAGCACCAGCACCTGACAGCAGCATCAACTTTTCAACTGTAAATGTAGGCATCCTCCAACAGACCCTGTCACTCAATAGCTGACCCCTAGGAGGTGCTATGAGTGGAGAAGATCAGCGTAGTATGTGTATTCTCTCCAGGTTCCTATCATTATCTTTGTCATATTTCCAGGTTCCATTAAGGGCCCTGAGGTTGGTTAGTGTGGAACTTGGCTTTCTCACATGGTTGTGTAATGGAGTGCAAGCATCCCAAGCCATCAGTCTGGCCAAACATACTTACTGTTTCATTAGAGGTATTATGTGGATATGGTTGCACAGATGTCATTGCAAATGTTTTCTGTTGCTTATAACATTTTTGTCTTTCAGGTTGAAACTTGGCATGTTTGTTTTCAGTCCAGGAGAAAATATTTTTGGAAAGTTTGTGGGGGAGGAGAGGAGCAGTTCAGCCATTTTCCAGGCTGAAGCAGGGGAATTATAAAAATGTTTTGTTTTGAAGAGTTTAGCAAACTAGCAACTCAACAGGGATTTATGCTCTAGGTCAATTCGGTGAAAATTGATTTTTGGTTTGTCAGTTTTATAAGGGTTTAGAAAAACACTTTGTACATGTGCTTTGATTTGTTGACTGTGATCCAGTAACTGCTTGCTTGTCAAGTTCTGTTGGCTCTGCAAAGGGTGTGCGCGTTAGAGAAAGTTCATACACAACCTACTCTTTCACACTGAGAGAAGGTGTGTAAAGAAAACAAAGGCATGTAGGAGAGGAGGTGGGGCTCTACCTCTCTCCATACACTTAGGCTTGACCTACACTGAAAAGTTATATTGGAATAGCTACATCTGTCAGAAGTATGAAAAAACATACCCCTGACTGACATAGCTATGTGAACAAAAACCCCAGCGTAGATACAACTTCCATTGATGTAACTAATGTGATTCAAGGAGGTAGTGGTCCTACACCAAAAGAAAAGCTCCTCTGTTGGGTGTAGGCTGAGTCTATACTCCATGGCTCTGCTGGCATAGATATGCCAGTATAGTCTCCATATTGTAGACAAAGCCTTAGTGAATGAATGTGTAGCGGGAAGGGGAGCAGGAAAGAACACAGGGCTCCTGTCCTATCGACTGCATATATTTTGCAGTACAGTGCACTCTACTGCTGTTAAGCAAATAGGTGCATATTATTGATTTTTAATTTTTTTAATAAACTAGGGAAACCCCATTTTAAAAGTACATTAAGAGCCTGTTAAAGCTGTATGGTGAAGCATTCAAAAGTCAGGAAACAGTGAAGTTAATGTTCCACGCTCTTATGACTAAAGATTTGATCCTGCAACACTTCCACATGCAGGCGCATTGAAGTAATTGTTTCTCTTATGCACCTTCACTCATTGTAGTCAAAAGGACTACTTGCATGAGTAAAGTTACTCACATATAGAAGTATTTGTAGTATCAGGCCTATAATATTTTATTACACTAAAGATCATATTCTATATCTGACATAGTGTATATTTTGAGAAATAGTATGTGCATTGTAGTACCCATTTCTCCAAGGGCTAATGTGTCTAAGGGTTTTGTGGGAGGTGAAACTTGTATATATGATATGATATATTATGAGCCAATGTAGCTTAGTGGACAAGGAAAACCTGGTTTCAAGTCCCAGTTTTGCCATTGGCCTGCTGGGTGAACTTGAACAAGTCACTTCCCTCCCTGTGCTTCAGTTTCCTCATCTGGAAAATGGGGATGAAGATACTGACCTTTTGTAAAGCTCTTTGTGATCTAAAGATGCAAAGCACTGGATAAGAGTTATCTTTTAAGGACAATGGAGCTAAGCCAATTTGTACTAGCTGAGGATCTGCCCCAACACCCTTATCCTGCAATGAACTTTGTGCAGGTGGAATCCCGTGCCTGTGTTACAAACCACAATGTATATGCAAAAAGGTTGGAGTTGGTGAATGCAGCTTTAAACATGTAGTGATGTTTAGCACTTACAGAACATTTTCCATTTTTGCTTCATGTTTGGATACAAAACCTTAGTTTTCTGTGATACTTCATGACTTGGTTTAAAGGAATGTTGCCATTTGTGGGATTTTCATCCCCCTTTTCTAGAAGAAATAGTAACATTTGACCTCCTAACCAAAATACACATATTGGAAAGGTAATAAAATGTCAGCTTTTTTGAGATTTTAAAAATGATTAATTTAATCCTATGATTTTTATGCTACTCTCTTCATTTTACTTATGTCTCCATAACACCAGTGACTTTTACTTTTTTTTTTGAAAGAGAAATTTGAAGTCAATATGCTGTTGCAGACATGATTTTTCACCAGTTTTACCACTTGCACTACTTTGGAGAAAATTTTACTGCCTGCTAATGTGGTTGTTGTAGAGTAAATTCCTTTCACTATGAAAAATGTAAATGTAAATCCTAGCTGCAGTCAAGGCCTGCCTCTTGTTATGACAGTAAATTGATGCGGATAGACTAGCTTTTCTCTCAGACTAACCCCGTCCAGACCATAGACTAACGAATGGGGTATGATACCGGTCTTCCAACACTGTCAAGTGGACACTGCACCAATGTGGGAGATTACAATAATTGCTGCTGCTCCTTTCCCCTGACCCTTGTGCAGCAAAAATGCCCTTAAAGATGACCTTTTTAACCAGAAAAGTAAACTAAAGGTTAGATCAATCCCGTCTATGGAAACCACCCCAGGAATGGGTTAGAGGGTGTAAAACTCTAAGATTCTCCTCACAGAGTTTTCTTCAGGTCAGTCTATGAAGGGGAAGTGACGTACTCTCCCCTGCTCCCTTCAAAACAGCACATTGCAGGGTGCTCCATCCATGGAGAGACATTGTGCCTCAGAAGCTTCCTTTCCTTCAGCGCCCTGGAAATGTGACCATGCACTCCACAGTTATGGGGCTGCCATGGGAGGAGGAGGGCTTCTTGAGCATGAAGTGGGCTGGCATAGAAAAACTTGTTTGTATTTGCTCTCCTAAGTATTCCATGTGAGGTTCATGGTGGAACTTTGTTTACCTTCTCTTCCTGCCCTGCCTTCCACATCAGCCTCTCTTCCTCACATTTGAGTTTTTGTGCCTGCAGAGATTCTTCTGCAGAGTCTAAGGAGGTGGGGATGGTACCACAGAAGAGGTTCCCGCCTGCCCCCCTTCCCCAGCCCTTTTGCAAGAGCATCTGTGCACAGATGACCTCTTTTCACTGTGTACCTTGGGGCATAAGCCAGCCCTACACCCCCTGTCTAATAAAGCACTGAAGCAGACATGTAACTTTAAGACTGAGAAGTCTCAGGGAGCCAGTTAAGCACGTGCTTAAGTGGTTTGCTAAATAGGAGCTTAGTTAGGTACCATATTGTCAGACAGGAAAATGAAGGTTGCATAAGGAAGCACTAGCACCCTGACAGACAGGTGCACACAGGTATCTTAGAACAGTGGCTGTCCCAGTTGCAGAAGACAGCACAAAGGCCCCTTCTGCCTCTGACTTCTGGTTTTGAGGCAAATGCAGCTGGTGACACAGCTAGCCCCACAGCCTGGTAAAGCTGGGCCTGGCTCAGCCAAAGACCTCTCAGCAAGCAATATGGGAAAGGCATAGCTCATTGGTGCAGGGGCTGCATGAGTCCTACACAGGCCCCTAATAAGGGCAGTCAGGAGGGAGGGCTAAAGACTGGGTTTTAAACCATTGCAAAAGTTGCTGCTATGTACACGCCTTCTTGACATTCATGTTCCTGCATTTCAGACATTCCTTTTGACAAGTCCTACTGAAAGAAATAATTAGTTAGCTGTAAAAAGATTTTTAACTGTAACAAAAAAAGTCATATTTACCTGGTTTCAAACACAAACTTTCAACTTGTAATTTAAAAATATACATATAAATAACCAATATAAGGCTCATGTATTAGGTCCACTTACTTATGTGACCTGATGATTGACAGATGCATTTGGTAGCTACTTAGTCATTGTAGGGGAAGAGACTGTAAGGTTGGATCTGACGGGCAGGACCAGTATTGATTTGACTGTGTTCTGTGCTATTTAATAAAAATCCTTCCTCATAATTTCTTCTTAAATTTGTGATGTAACTAATTAGCAACTGCAAATAAAATGATTGGACTTTAAAGCAGAATAAACTCTGAATATACTGGTTCATTTTCTCAGTGAATCCCTTTTGTGCTGCCAAAATTAGCACTCTCCATCAGACCAACAGGTGGTGTATGATTGCATCTCCCATGATGCTTTTTTTTAGAAAACCAATCAGAAGTGGCACTGACATGATGATGCAGAGCTGTCAGCAGATCAGGGGTATATAAAGTAAAACAACTATGTGAGCACTTCTGAGCAGTCGTGCATTCCCAGCCTCGCCTCGGGTGTAGGGATTGCAAAGAAAAGCAAAACTACACTGTCAAGACTGTGTAGTTTTGTTTTCAATGATTAGAGGCTCAACGATTCTCATATTGGGATTGTCTAAAATCTTGCTCTGGATAAGGACGTCGTTTACGAAACTTTCGCTGGGCTTTGCCCACTCCTTTTAGGCACTCTTGAGAAATCAGGTTAGTGGCATTTTTTTATAGTAAAACCATATTTCTTTGTCAGTCATTAATCGTTTTGATAGAACACATCAATATAAATGTATATTTATGGGCATATGGTGTATGTGTATGTAATAAAAATATAGTCTATAAACACTGAACATTAAAGTTCTTTGTCAAGAATGTCGTCTTATGTTTCTGAATGTGAGTTTTGATAAAATTAAATTAATAGTTCTTTAAGTACATTTGATATTAAAGAAACATTTAAATTAGGCTTTGAAATGTATATGGAAATGTCAGTTAACTTACAAACTTTTTTATGTATGCTGGGAGTGTTCAAGGTTATATTACTCACAGATAAACCAAGAAGCTCCAAGAATAGCTCTGATAAAATGCATATGGTATCAGCTAAGCACCAATGACTTTTTAAGGGAATCAACTGCAAAGGTATCAATTACACAGCAGCTCTGGAACACTTGTCTGCTGTCAGTCATAGCTGGGGAAGTTATTTTTGGAGCCTGATATTTCAGATGCATACCTTTTAATCATAATTATACAAAAGCCTTATAAGCTCAAAATCTTAATCATTGCAATTTGCCTATCCAATGAGAGATTTAAACTTTCAATGAATTCATCATCAATTATACTTAATTAAATAATACCCAACATATTCTGGAGTTTGGAAATAATCTGTATAGTTTTTATACTGTTTATTTAAAATACTAAATTATTTCTCTTTCAAATGACTGTCAAATCATTAATCCACAATTGAAGTAGATATGAGAAGAATAAGTATACATTAAAGTAATTTGTACTGTCTTGCTTTTGCACATTTTTGGAAATTGGTGTCATCAGGAGATTAAATGTCAGTTATACCTAATTTGTTTAAACTATTTCACAAATTGAAAAATTTCAGAAACAAAAAAATCACCCCATACACCAAGTTACAAAAAGTGTCAGTACAACTCATGAAGACAATACACATAGTGCCTTTCATGTAAAGTTTCACACAACCCAATAGAGCATCAGATGCTGCCCTTTCACCTTGAATAGTACATTACTGCACATTTAGTCACACTGTGTAGGATTTTCAAAGGAGCCTACAGGAGTTAGGTGCCCTTATGTCATTGAAAGTGAATGGGAGTCAGGCTCCAAACAAGTCTGGGCTCCTTTGAAGAGCCAGGCACTGATTTCAATGGGTCTGCTCCTCAGCGTAAGATATTTTTCAACCCACTTAAGGATGGCAGGAGCTGGCCCATAGTTAGATTTGAATAAAGGTTTATTTTTTTATATATTTATAATTATGTCTGGTACTGTGGCAATATCAGATGCAGAATCAAAAGTAAATGCACAACTCGGAGTATACAGGAATGTATCACTACAAAGTCGAGACACCGAAAAAAAGATTATCAAGATATCTCTTATCTGGTAAATCATGATGATAACATTATATTCACATGGTGGTTTTTTAATCAAGGAAATTATAACTTCAGTTTAAAACAGTGTGACCTTATTATTAAGGAGATGGGTGTGTAAGCATTAGAAATATTCAAACTTAATTCATTTAAATTCAACATACAATTAAAATAAGCCCTTTTAAAATAAAGTACAAAATATCTCTAATATGTATTCTTTTCCATGGCTTTCAGTGTGTTTCTTTTATGCAAAGAATTATTATGCATAGGAAGAGAGGACACACTTTTTTTTCCTTCAGATTTCACACCTTCCTGCAGTTGTTCAAGTCATCCATGTCAGTGGCTACCTTATACCCTAACTCATGTTTCAAAGGTAGCTGTTTCTCAGTATTCCAGATTGCACTGAGCTACTGTCTGAGAAATAGTTGAATTTTGTCTGCATCTTTAATGCCAATATGCTTCTGCATAAGATTATTCACTTCTTACAGTATACCTTAAAAAAGGGAAGCCTCCCAGCCGTCCTTTAATTATTAAAGGCCAACTAGATTGCAGACAACCACATTCCTTTTAAGCTGCTATTTAAAGCCTAATTCTGTTCCCAGTGAATCTAATGATGTTTTACAGAACACTTTCAATTCATCCCAGAACACTTTGGACCTGTATGAATAAGGATTATTTTCCCTTTATGACAGATGGGGCGATGGAAGCAAAGAGGCTAAGTGACCTACACAAGGTCAGACAATGAGTCGGGGCAGAATCAACAGTAGGACCCAGTCTCCTGGTGCCATGCTTAATCCACTAGAACACAGCTCACTCCAATGAAGTCAATAGGAGTTGTATTATTGTCTTCAGTGGGAGCAGGAGCAGGCCCTACAAGTGAAATTATTATATTCCAACAATTCCAATATTAAAGCATAGTCAGGCCAATATGGTTTAAGGCTGAGAAGGATAAATCATTCCATACCATGTACAAAAAAAAAAAGTGGCAGTACAGTAAGAAAGGAGAGGAAATATGTACAGTAAGAACTTTAAAGAGCTTGGCATTTGACATCCAATTATGTTTTCCTCTTTCTTTCAGAGTGCCTGTAAAGATGACGACAAAAGCACCAACGTTTACGCAGCCGTTACAAAGTGTTGTGGCACTGGAGGGTAGTGCCGCAACCTTTGAGGCTCACATTAGTGGTAAGACTTATTTCTTTCTGACTACCTTCATTTCTTGGTCCTGAATTATTTATGTTGTGGAAATGTAAGGCAAACATACAATTGCTGGTTTCAGAGTAACAGCCGTGTTAGTCTGTATTCGCAAAAAGAAAAGGAGTACTTGTGGCACCTTAGAGACTAACCAATTTATTTGAGCATGAGCTTTCGTGAGCTACAGCTCACTTCATCGCATGCATCCGATGAAGTGAGCTGTAGCTCACGAAAGCTCATGCTCAAATAAATTGGTTAGTCTCTAAGGTGCCACAAATACAATTGCTGGTGCTTTAGATAATCCTGTAATGTGATGGAGTGAAGATTGTCAGTACATGAATATATCCAAATCTGACAGCCCTGAAAAGGTCAAGTAATATAATGCCATTTCTTCAATGGATTAGCCTACTTCAGAAAGTGTTATCGGATTCCAGCAGATATACTGTGCAGAATTATGATGGATCAAAGGACAGGCCCAATTGTGCTACCACCTAAGTCTGTGGTCAAATTCTCATTGACTTCAATAGGAGCAGACTTGGGCCCCAGTTTACAAATCAAAGGAAGAAATAGGGATAAAAGTGCAAACTGAGCTAGTGAGAGATCTAGGGATGTATGCACAGAGTCTGTGACGACATGACAGAGTGAGGGCCAAGCAGCAGAAGGTTCATTGCTGATCCAAAGCAAAAGGGGACCATTTTTTTTGTGCTGGGCACACTGGCTCATTTTCTGTTGACTTACGCCCCATTCAACCCCCTTGACTCTATGATTTTGGTGGAGTCATATGGGTTGTAAGCACCGAATTTGGGTTTCTGTGCCCACTCAGAATGATAGGAACGTCTGTTTAGAGGTAGTGTAAGATTGTCCAAACATAACTAAGATCATGGGGCAACTTAAAGAAGCACCTTCATTTTTAAATGAAGTGCCATATTATCAAATCTTAACATATGACAAAAATAGTGAATGAGTCAGCATGAACACAGAGAATGTACAAAGCCCAACTCAAACCCTATTAGTCAATAAAAAAAAGTGTCAGAGCAACCAATGCCTTGTTCCAGGAGTAGCTTTAACACATTCTCAGTACTAAGGAGAAGTGGCACAGAATGACATGGTTAAGGGAGTGTATTAGGGTGTTGGTGTTAGCAGTGTGACTACCACATACTATAAAACAAAGCATACATGAACTGAAGTTGTACAATTACCCCCTGGCAGATATGTTGTCTGTCCAGCACCGTAGCCACCTTTGACATTTGCTGTGGCTGATGATCATTGCCCTGGTCCAAAGTGTGGCTGCCAATCATACTTTTGCACCCAGACCTATACCAACATTTTGGACCCTTTGATTAACATAGGATGATATGAACACCTCCATACGCCCATTTACATCTGTGGATTATTTTGTACCCACTTTTCAGGGTTTGATCCACTACTCCAGTGTTAGCCATCCCAGCCTTCTGTAACAGGGCGGAATTTTTGTTTGATGTAGGTTTCATATGAAGTTATATAGATATGCTGAGGAAAATCATCCTTGTAATAAATCCATTAACCATAAAAGTAAAATAGATAAATGTATCATTAAAACCAGTTATGATGCTGAAGTTCTTGATGAATGGATGATTTCAGCTATTTTCTTTTCATTTATAATAGCCTGTAATATTTGTGAGTGCGACTTAATTTAATACTGATAAGAGACACATCAGTTTTATAACTGCATGTACCATTCTTTTATTTTAGGCCCAAACCTTATGTGAACCAATATTTTCTTAGCTCTTATTCATGTTGTGGGATACTGGAACATCCCTCCCTCCCCAAAGCCACTCATCAGGTCTGACAGTTCTGGCAGTGATTCAGTATTCTGTTTTTCTAACGTACAACAAATTGTGAAGATTTTATTTCCTGGAATCTGACCTTCTCAATCACGGACAGTGTAACTTTATTTTTGTCACCGGATAGTGGTCTCTTTTATCAATCATTGTGCATATTAAATTCAATCCTTGTCTTTACCTTTGAATAAAGCCATTTTATATACAAGTCAAATATTATATATAATTCTAGATTGAATAAGAAGAGCACAATTAATCTGAGAGCACTAAAAGTGTGCTTAATAAACACTACAGGATGCAGCCTATAACACTAGAGTAAATAAACTAAATTATACATGTGAACCATACTGTGAATTGCTTGTGTGTGTGTGTGTCTGTTTCCACAGTATTATCTGGATTTTGCATTCATTAATAAAGATTTAGCTTGCACTCCTGTTAGTTTATTTGGGTTATTCCCTTCCAAATACTGAGCAACAGCAAGCCTGCATTTACAGGCTTCACTCTTGGTATGCTCTATGCTTGTGAAACTCAGACCCAAAGCGTCTCAAACTGGTCCCTTGAAAACTGAGCAACCCCCTAATCCTTGGTATTTGCTTAGCTACATCTATGAAACTATAAGCACCTAAATGTGGTGTTTCTATTTTTGGTTTGAAAAGTCTCTCTCTTTCCCAGACTGGTCACATACTTTTATATATAATGTCTGAATTATTTGATTTTTATATATAAATATAAAACAAAATAACTCCAGCTTATTTTTTTGGCCACGAAAAATAGCAAAATCTGCAACTTTTTGAAACAAGTCTAGAGTGATTGCATTCTCCCTCACAGCCTGTATTCTCATACCATCATATTCTTGGCCTCATATAGAGTTCAAATAAGTAACTGGGTTCTTTAGGGAGTCTTTGAAAGTGTTAGGGGGCAGAATTCTGCAGCCTTAGGGCCTTTGGCGCACACAAAGGTAGAGACTTTTGAGACTGTAGTAGCAGCTGTAGGGCAACTCTACTAGTGCAGCCTCAGGGCTGCCTCCTGAGGCTATAAAGGGCCTTTTCGCAATGGAACTGGTCCACTTCTGCAGTTGGGCATTATTGGAAGAGGTCATACATAACTTCACAACCTTGCCATGAATAGAACCCAACATTATGGGGCTTCTGCATGGCTGTTCATAAAAGGGATTCGGGGAAATGGAGGGGTGGATGGAGAGACATGGGTGAGGATGGAGATCCACCACTTAACAGATAGTTGGGTCCCTCCATCTTAGAAAAGGGGTCTCCTGGGACCAAAAAGAATCCTCTCTGCTGGAATAGGCCCCACAGAGCCACTTGTCTCCTGCTCTGTGACATGGGTAGTAGGATTCTTCTCCCTTCACAAGGATTCCTCTTGGCCGTCTGAGTACTGGAAGAGGATTTTCCCTGTCATGTTTAAATTACCATTTGAAGTTGGAGGCCAATTATGACTATACATGGAGTCTATACTGAAAGTGGGAGTTTTTGCCTGAGGGATTGGCTCCTAAGAACATAATATATTTGAACAGTAAAATATCTGATCCAATGTGGCTGCTCTCTGCTAATTTATACGAATCCCTCATTCATTCACTTCTATGAGGCTTTGCCATCATCCTCTCCAGAAAGATATAAAGATAACTCTTGATTTTACTTTTTGCTACAATCACTTTCAGTGGTAGCTTATTTAATAAATTCATTATTAGCGGAAATACTGTAATTCAGGCTGCATTTTCAATTTACTTCTTGTTGCCTAATGCTTGGATTATATAATTTCATTACAAGGAAACTGTACTTTATTTTTTTTATACTAGTGAATGAATCAAAGGCTGACCACCATGAATTTCTCAATCTTTCATATAATTCTTAAATGAGACTAACGTCAACTCCCTTAACAGGGCTTTCAAATGGCACAGGACACTGTTTGAGGAATTTCTTAATCTAGCAGCCTGTGAATTACACTAAAACCCTATGTATTGTCAAGACATCTGCATCAGGGAAATACCTTGAATGTTGTGATTTTATGCTACTGGTGTAATTGCAGACCTGTGCACACGCCGCAATTCCATCAGATGGTTGAAAACTGCCATACGTATTTTTTAATTAGCAGAAGTATTTTGGGGCTCCTGGTCTATAGTGATGCTGAAATTGCTTTCTTTATCTACCGCTTTCTGTAGGTTCCCCAGTTCCTGAGGTGAGCTGGTTTCGGGATGGCCAGGTTATCTCCGCTGCAACTCTGCCCGGCGTGCAGATCTCATTTAGCGATGGCCGCGCTAAACTCGTGATCCCCGCCGTGACAGCAGACAACAGTGGAAGATACAGCATACAAGCCACCAATAGATCTGGGCAAGCAACTAGTACTGTTGAGCTACTTGTCACAGGTACAGTATTGTTAAGGAGGGACAGCAAACTATTGGCACTTCCCCTTGTCACCAGAGGTGAGGGAGCTAAAATAAAAATTATACATATATACTTGGATAAGTATGAAACTTGGATAAAAATAACACAAAAATATGAGATGGAAACACCATACAAGATAGCAACAACAAATTAAATTCCTGACTAGTAAAGCGAGCTAGATTTTTTTCCCCAAAAAAACTCCAATATATACTTAGATTCCTTATAGATGTAGATAGGATTCTTCATCGCTTCATGGTGAATTTTCAAGTATTACTATTACAACAGTCTTCAGCAGTATAAACCAGACTGTACAAACACTTACGAGTATAGTCCTTCCAGATGCCTGTCCTAACACTACAAGCCTTTATTCAAGAGTAATCTTTACTCACACAAGTAGCACCACCAACTTCAATGGAATTAGTCATGTAAGTAAAGATTATTCCTGTGAATAAGGGTTTGAAGGATAGGGTTCTTATTAACTTCAGTAGCACTGTACTCACATGAATATAGAATGGATCTGGCCCTTTCTTACCAATATAGGCCCTGACTCTGCGAACTCTTATGCACATGTTCAACTTTGTTCATGTGAGTAGTCCCATTGACAGCAATGGAAATACTCACATGAAGTTAAGTATGTGTGTAAGCATTTGCTGGATCAGGGCTTTACTCATGTGGGTAAAGTTAACAACATGTATATGTGTTTGCAGGAAGGAGGCCTTAATTTATTTTAATGTTAGACAAGGTGGCCCTCTTCTAAATCAATAGCAACTGGGAGATAAATAAGGAGATCGTAGTTTATTTATAAAGGGTATTTGTAAAGAATTTAAAGGCTGTGAATGCTTCTAGAATTGGAAATATTTAGGACTTATGAAGTTGTCTTTACTGATTGAACTTTAATTTTTCTAATTAAATTGTAGCTGAAACAGCACCACCAAACTTTACACAACGTCTACAGAGCATAACTATAAGGCAAGGAAAGCAAGTTCGACTTGATGTTAGAGTGACTGGAATCCCTACACCTGTGGTGAAGTTCTATCGGGATGGAGCAGAAATTCAAAGCTCCCTCGATTTTCAAATTTCACAAGAAGGAGACCTCTACAGTTTAATAATTGCAGAAGCTTATCCTGAAGACTCCGGAACCTATTCAGTAAATGCCACAAATAGCGTGGGACGAGCTACTTCAACAGCCGAATTGCTGGTTCAAGGTAATGGAGTTGAGGTTGTAAGCCATGAAAATAAGAACATGTACATTCTTGTTGTGGTATAAAGGGCACTGCTGCAATTAATGTTGATCAGCAATTTCATTAATAACCCATTTCTCAAGCGTTTGTAAACTGGTTGTAAAAATGCGTTCCAAGCTGAAACATGTCATAAAAGGCTCCAGGCTGGTAACAAAAAGTACATTTTCAACATAAAACAATTCCCTCAGTTGGACTTCTTTGAATTATCTAAGTACAGTATAGGCATCACAAAAGGGTAATTTTTTTTGTTTTTGTTTGTTTGGTTTTGTTTTGTTTTTTTGTGAGAGGTTGTTTTGTTTTGCTCTTGCAGAATTATTAAAAAATTAAATTTTAAAACCAAGGCCTTTTATCTACTGCTGTTGGGCCACATTCTGCAGTTCTTAAGTGAGCAAAACTCTTATTGACTGTAGTAGGAACAGGACTGTTTTTAATTTGCTAAATGATTATTTGTCATTGCAAAATCAGATTAAGGCACAATTTGATTTTTGCAGTAAGATGGGTATATGCTAATACTGCAAGAACAACATTAACGTGGCCCCATTTCTGTGCCCCATCAGAACTTTCTCTCACTAGAGGAATTTGTGAGACACACACAGCAAACGAATGGCAGAATGTTCATGTTGACATTCACAAATCAGTGCTCACTAACTTCAGGCCTCTGTTCTCACAACGCATCTGCAGAGTGTGAACTCCAAGAATATGGGAGTAGCCCAGAATGAGGCACAGCAGAATTGCCCTTTTTGATCAGCTTATTCCTCACATACACATATGTAGAGGAGTCTGGACTTCATTTACTGTATATTTTTAAATTGAAAACTACCCAGACATTAAAGTTTAAAATTCAAATAATAAATAAAGACAATAAAGGGCTTTTACTATTCCTGCTACAACAACATTATATACTTAGGGCCCTGACCAGACTAAAATATATGAGCCCTTCTAGTCTGTGCAAGCCATACATGGCTGAAGTAAGGTCACAGACTTTAATCATGGGGAAAGGATTAATAGAAGTTTGGTCATCTGTATAAGGCTGTAATTGGCATTATGCAGCCATTTCTTGGAAGCAATACCCCCTCACAAGAGAGGGTAGACTCCTTGTTGAGAGTGCAGATGAGAATGAGCCCAGTAGCTATGAAGGCAGTTTCGGGTTGAATGGAGCCCTTTCAATCATACTCATAATGCCATTATAGCCAAGACAACCTTTCTTGGCTCACCAGATTGGAATGATTCTGAAGCAGGCATTCAAAGTCTTGTATAATTAATATGCTTTTAAATTTTTTGGCCTAATTACATAGTTACACAAAAAGGCTAATCTTATATCAACTGGTTCCACAATTATTTGCCTATAGATACTGCAAGAAAAACAGATGGCTGATTAATTCTTTCTCTGGTGTTTACACATGCTGATATACAATTGGCATTGCATGTTTAGTTCCTTCTAAAAAGCTATTATTGTTTTTTACCACATATAATTCTCCTGACTATTCATTTTATACCTTCTAATAGGCGAGGAAGAAGTAGTACCCGCTAAAAAGACAAAGACGATTGTTTCGACTGCTCAGATTTCGCAAACAAGACAAGCCAGAATTGAAAAGGTACATTTTTTCAAAGCTAATGGTGTTAAAAACTTTAGATATTGATTCTTGGCATTGCAGTGTCTCACCATTGTTCTTTCTTTCATTATAGAAAATAGAAGCCCACTTTGATGCCAGATCACTTACAACTATTGAAATGTCCATAGAGAGTGCCACAGGACAACAGCTCCCACACAAGGCACCTCCAAGAATGCCTCCTAAACCTACATCAAAATCACCAACTCCACCAATAAGTGCAGCAAAAGTACAAATGGCACGACAGCAGTCACCATCTCCCATTAGACAGTCACTGTCACCTGTGAGACATGTTAGAGCACCAACACCATCACCAGTCAGGTAAATCATATTAACTATCAAGGAAATATTGAATTTTGAGTCATTCCCACCAGTAAAATGAGAAAATGAAATGGTGATGATGTGAACTGAAAGCCCAACATAGAATGGAAGAACATGGACTTGTTCTGACTGTTGGTTGTGTATAGTTGTCAAAGTTCAGGAGGAGGTTTTTGGCAGCCGTCTGCAAATGCTCCATCCTCTGAGATAGGTTTAGGAAATTGTTAGAAAATGTGTAGGGTCAGATTCTGCACTGTGTTCTGCCACACAAAGCTGGAGTAACACTTTTTTTGCTCCAGCTATACGTGATTAATTTCAATCAGAATCTGGCCTTTGGTAATTACTGTATGGGAAAAGAAAAGAGCATTTGGTGAGTTGCATGCAGAATGGAAGGATCAATAGAAAAATGACTGCATATATCTGTGGACATGGGTATATTTGGACATGTGGGTAATGATTCCAGAGTTAAGGCTGTGGAGGCAAGAAAAATGAGCATGGTTATGGGGAAATGAGGGTTTAGCTCTGATATGTGTAGGGCCTCAGGAGGGAAAGGGAGTGATTTGAAGTGCAGGGTCCACAGCTGTGGTGTGGCAGAGCTAAATTCATTTGCACTGAGGCACTGATGAAGAGTTATTAGGCTCTTCTGGCTCTGCTGCCTCTGCTCCCGACTGCACCAAGCACTGGGCCAGAAAAGCGAAATGTCTCTGAGCTGAATGAGGCCCCATTTAAACCTTTGTGGCAGCTCTGCTTTGTGGTGAATTTCATCACAGTGAAAACAGCTATTGCTGTATATTCAAGAAGGAGCAATGGATTGGTAGTAATGTAATAATTTACAAGGATAATTAATCTATGAGCACTTGTGTAAATGCAAGGATAATACAATAGTGCCATCTAGAGGGCATAATGCGCTAAAAATGTTATCCTCTAGGTAGACCTGCGTGAAATACATTATTGACTCAAAAATAACATTTACATCTAAATTAGATGTGAAAATAAATGTAAAAAATAAAAGTATATTGCTGGTGACCACCACTAATGCTGCAATGGTTCAGAATGTGGCAATGTTAAAACATTTGCATGGTGCTAGAAATTTGATATACCAGAACTTGGGGGAAAAAGATGTATTTAGTCGTGGTGTTGTAGCAACTTGGAAAGTGCTTTAAAACTACATATTAATACTCTCAATTAATTTTTAAAATGTCAGTCTTTCTAAAAGTTCTGTTTATCACTGTAACAGCAGACACCAATTAATGCTACTGTAATTGGTAAAAGGAAATTAGGCCCCAATCCTGAAATGAACGGATCAAAGGCAGACTTCTGTGCCCCCACATGACACTGCACTGAATTCAGTGGGGCTCATTGCAGAATTGGGGCCTAATTTAATACATAATGACCCTGATCCAATAGTCCTTTCTCAAAACTCCCATTATCTGAGTAAAGAATATAGTCTCTGACCCAATGTGAACTTACCATTGCTGGTACTTTTATATTAAATGTACATTCTTGAGTGAAATACATTGTGGTGTTCTCTTTAATGTCTTCATTGTAAAGCTAATTAAGTCATTAAAAATCCTTCAATAATTTAAGGATCGGACAAACCTACAAGAGGAGGAAAGCTCCTCAAGTCCTTTCCTTCTTGCAGTGTCAAGCACATTGATGGCGTTCAGTAAATAAATAATAAAACAATGAGATCTCCTTTCCTATTTATTATTTACATTGTGATAGCATCCAAAAGACCCAGTCAGGATCAGGGCCCCACTGTATTGGGAGCTGTACAAACACATAGAAAGACTGTTTGAGGAGCATAATTTCAAATGAGAGAACAAGTGAGTGTAACAAACAATAGGAAGGAAGGAAGAGAATAGAGGAATGGTAAGCAGATCACACAATCTAACCATTTACACAATTTTAAGGTAACAAATCAACTAGAACTTTTGCTTTCCTTTTCTAAATAAATAAATCCAGTGTTCCCAACTGCCATGCTGCCTATCGCTATTAGTAGGTTGGTTTCTTGTAGCCCTGGAGTTTATAAGTAAAGTTTGGTCAAAAAAATTCAAAATTTTCCAACTGGGGGGAGAGGGACAAGAAAGGGGATAGTTGGTTTGTTTTGGTTTTTGTTGGTTTTTCATTTAGCTCAGTGTCCAGGTATTGATCGTACCGTAAACAGGAAATGAATGTCAATCCTGTGTGAAGTTACTTGTGTGGTTATTTTATTAGGTGATGCTAAATTTAATACCAGTAATATTATGTTTATTCATTAGGTCAGTATCTCCTGCTGGAAGACTCTCCACTTCACCTATTAGGCCTGTGAAATCTCCAGTGCTGATCCGTAAAGCACAGGCAACGGTAGCCACTGCTGCTGAGGTTGTTCCTCCTTGGAAACTGGAAGGTTATGTCTCTGCAGCCGAGGCACGGATGCAGGAAACTAGAGTAACTACAAGCGGTACCCAGATAAGGACAGAAGAAAGATGGGAAGGAAGATATGGTGTCCAAGACCAGGTGACCATCAGTGGTGCTGCTGCTGGTGTTGCTGTTGCTGGTATAGCTGCTGGTGCTAAAGAGGTAAAGAGTCTTTAAATTTGGAAAGAACATTGCTTATGCTGAGAGAGCCGCTAAATGTAATTTGAGAGTTTGCATGTAAACACTTGCTTACAACAGCTATTTAGGGAGTTCCCCTGGAAATGTTTAAATTGACCTTTGACAGCAATATTCTGTGCATGTATTTGTCATATGCTTATTCTGTGTATGCACCCTATAAAACAATATCTTCTAATGTGACTAATTTTGGTCCTACAGGATGCTGATAAAACAGCAGCTGTTGCTACTGTAGTGGCTGCAGTTGACCTGGCTAGAGTGAGAGAACCAGTTCCAAGCCCTGTAGAGCAGATTTCTAAAAGGACAGCAATGACCGCGGTACACATTCAACCTGTTCAGGAGCAGGTAGAAGTAAAACACAGCTTTTATATAATTTCCTCCTTACCCCCTGATCCTACATGCAAACAAAGCATGTATTTCATAGTGCAAAATTAACAAGATACTAAGTGCTTCATATAAGCATGCGTTATTGGTGCAGAAGCATCTGGACTGTAAGGGACTGCTCGTGGTCATCTCATCAATCACCTCACATCATGACTGAATTGACTTAATTATTCTTACACCATTCCTGAGGAATGGGTATCATGTCTTGTTTTTATTAACTCCAGTGAAAGTGATCCCATAATGTCCCTTGGCAGCTTATTCCATTACCTATTGTTGTTCTTATACTGACAAAAAATTTCCTAATATTTAACTTGAATGTTCCCAGCTGAGCTTAAAATAACTATTCCCCAGCATTTTCCCCTTAATTTATACTACTTTCTTTTGATAACTGATCTTTACTATGTGTTGAGATGTATTTTAAGGTTGTTGTTTTTTCCCCTCCTATAAAAATCAGATAAGAAAGGAAGCTATGGTAGTAGTTACTACTGATAAATCCAAAGAACAGGCAATAATATCAAGAACTAGAGAAGGAATTGCTACCAAACAAGAAGTACACATCGCTCATGAGAAGGTGAATACAGTTGTTACGGATGTAATATTCACAGTTGAACTCTACTTTAAAGACAAACTATGTATATATTTTTCTTTCCTTTTCTTTTTGTAACTTATGAACTGAAAAGCCCAGCAATACAAAGTGTCACTATATAACTCACTTGCTCACCAGGGTTTTCAATACTAGCATTTTCATAATTCTCTCTTGATGACTGACCGTTTTGCATAAGATACTTAGATACTACTGTGGCTAGTAGTCTATGAATATTATAGATAGATTAAAGTGAAATTTTTGAAAAAATGACTTCCAGGAAAAATGCCATTGTTTTCCTACCATTTGTTGTATAGCTAGATAATAGCCCAAACGTGTTTGTTTAAAAAAAACAAACAAACAAACAAAAAACCACCCACACGCCTCTTCTTGGATTTTCCATTTTTCTGTGGCTGTTTCTGAGCTTATTCCATACACGTGGCATTTTCCTGTTAACAAATAGGAGGCAAGATACATTAAGAAGAACATTCTGCACTGAAAACAATGTGAAACAAAATAGTGGTGACTGAATTTCAGATAACTTTCAGCATATGTTTTGTTTTTAATTTTCAGATACATTTATTTTAACTTAAGCCCTGATTCTTCAGGCAAATACGCATATGCTTAACCTTACTCATAAGTAGATCTATTACAGTCAGTGGGGTTATTCAAATGAGCAAAGTTAACCAAATGTGCAAGTGTTTGCGGGATCAGGGCCTGTTGGTATTTCTTCATTCTATTTCTGGATGGTCCCCAGGAGTTTCATACCAAGTTAGAGTAATTTATGCCTCCCTCCCGTAGAAATGGTACATTTCTGCAGTCCACCACCCTTTACAGCTTATCCAGACCAAACTACTCCTCCAGAAAGTAGATCAGTCAAGTGCTGAGGTCAGGTTTCAAATTGAGAGGGTAAAAAGGAATCTAGTTGTGAGGGTAGGTGGGTCTAAATCCAAGTTAAGGTTGAGTCTAATCCTGACGATGGAATCTAGAGTGAAATATCAAGGTTCAAGGTGAGAAATAGTCTGGGCAAGGGGAGGAGTAATTTAACTTTACCATACTGAGGGATGGAAATCAGAAAACTGCCATTACACGGGGAGGAGCATGTTCTGTATTTTCATCTGAACCTCCTGGATAGAGTGAAATTTACCAAAAAATATGCATTCAAAATCATGGCTTTTCCCCCATTGATAGTAATGCAGATAAATTTCTTCCTGTTCCAGTATCTGTTACATACTGCCTTTTAGTAGGAAAATGACAGAGTCTATGGAGTAAGTTATTTTATTTTTCTTCTCACTGTATATTTCATAAAAGAAGTTCAGATGCTGCTGTTGCCAGTCTAATCAATTTTTAAAATCTATATAAAACACTGGAGTTTTCCTAAGAGTAGGCATCATGAAACAATGATATTCACCTGTATACAGTGACTGCAGGGTACAAACAGAATGACTCACAATTACTTCCTTCTACAAAGACCTCCAGTGAAATTTAACCTCCTTTCCCTCCACTAGACCAGCCTCTTCTCCAATGTTATATAAAAGTCATGTAATTTGTATTTGAGATTATATGTAATTGAGACTTTTTTACTGTAAAAATCAGATAAGAAAGGAACCAGAGAAAGCTCCTATACCCAAGGTAATAATTGCTGCTGATAAAGCCAAAGAACAAGAAAAAGTATCAAGAGCTAGAGAAGAAATTTCTACAAAACGAGAGCAAATTCACATCACTCATGAAAAGGTGAATACAGCTGTTATAGATGTAGCTCACCGATACACCCTTTTTCATTAACAATCTCTATCAAATGCTCCTTATGTACTTTGCCTTTGGTTTTTTATGAGCTGCAGGCTCCAACAATAGAAACATTTATAAAGTAACTGTTCCATAAAGAGGCCCGGTGTTACAGTTCCAGGCAAAACTCCCACTGACTTTAATAGGAGTTCTGACTAGTCAGGAACTGCAAGACTGAGCTCTTAACATCAGTTATTTAAGTATTGTGGTTGTCATTACTAACATGCTCATAATTCTCATTTGATGATTAGTGACCTTTACTTGATGTATGAAGGTGGATTTTAAGAGAACCTTTTAAAGAGTTTTTATTCAGTTAGCCATCAGAATAATAATGACTTCCATAAAGGGTTTGAGCCAATGAGGTTTGCTGAAGTTTTGCTGGATCACAAACTGTCTAATCGGTCTCACAGCTAATATCAGATGATTTTGGAGCCCTTACTCACACTGAGTAGCCCTTATTTAACTGAGTATCCCCACTGACTAATGAGAGTAAATGTTAGGTCATAGTAATACTCATTTCTACGCAGCTGCTAGAAGGAGTTTATATCCGGAGGATACAATGATGATCATTTAAATGTAACCAATAGGGGACCAAATTCTTCCCTGATTCTTTCTCACACAGTGTAACTCTACTGAATTTAACTGAGTTGCAAAGTGTGTAAAATGGAATGGAAGTTGGCTTACATACAATGGTCATTACACTCTATAAGTGGCATTTCATCTTCCTTTCTTTCCCCTTGTCATAGGGGTGTAGCCATGGGTGGGCTTGAGTGGGCCTCAGCTTAGCATCCAGACCCTACTTAGCGTCCCCCACTTAGCATCCAGGCCCACTCAAATCTAAGCAGGGGTGTAGTGCTGCCACAGCAGCCCGGAACATCACTCAGACACCTGAAATCCAGAACGGAGTGATGCACCCACTCTTCAGAAAGCTACGCTCTGGCAGCTCTGCCTTCCCATTTTCTGAGCCGCCCCATGCACATGCTCAGCTCGGCAGGTGAAGCCCTATGTCTGGGGGCACCAGGACTAAGAAGAGGGCATGGCGTCAGGGGAGAAGCTGAGCTAGCACAGTCTGTCATTGCCTGTCCACCCAAAAGTTGGGACCCTCCCAAATTTCCACTCCTAGCTCTGCCACTGTCTTGTCTACATAACATTCCATCAACCTGTCCCGCTGTCCTGAAAAGCCATGTAATTTGGTTTGAGAACAAATATAATTGAAACTTTTTTTATCATAAAAAACAGATAAGAAAGGAAACTGTGAAACCTTCTGTGCCTAAGGTAGTAATTACCACCGATAAACCTAAAGTACCAGTCAGAGTATCGAGAACTAGAGAAGAAGTTGCTACCAAACAAGAACAAGTACGAGTAACTGATGAAAAGGTGAATAGAACTGTTATAAATGTGATATTCACTCTCCTGTGATACTCCCTTTGCACACTAATACTTCTCCTACAAATACTAACTATATATTTCCAGGTTTGTTTTTTTTCTAAAACTTACTCCAACTAGAAACTTGTATCAACTATGAATTAGTATCTAGTTCTTCCCACTTTGTCCTTCACTCCTAATAGTTGGCATTAATAAGATATCCATAACTCTCTTTTGACTGACTTTGATTTCTTTGCAGTAAAGAGCATTTTAACTTTTTTTAAATAATATATTTTATTTAAATGAGTATTGTTACATCCTAATGCCTATCAATAGCTAGCTAATACAGAGTCACTCGGAGACTGCAGTGTACAGGGATCTAAAACCTTAACCCTTTCCCCCATTCCAATGCTTTTTTTTTTCATAAGACCATATGTAATTGAAACTTTTTTTGTTTCTACCATAATAATCAGATAAGAAAGGAAGCTGAAAAAATTACTGTAGTTCCGACAGTAATTGCCACTGATAAATCCAAGGAACCAGTAACAATACCAAGAACCAGAGAAGGAATTACTACCAAACAAGAACAAATGCATCTAATTCGTGATCAGGTGAATACAGCTGTTGCAGATATGAAATACACTGTTCCACCTTACTTTCTCTGCGAGCCTCCTTATGCTTCACCATCAGTTAAGAGCTACTTGTGTACACTAGAATCCACTCAACTGCATTCCCCTTAATGTGCTTGCTTGATTGAGGTGATTTGACAAGGAACAGATTCAGTGTAATGAATCTCAATAATTCTAGAAAATTAACGAATGGCCCATCCATTTATAAAAAATCACTTTAACTGGAGCCACCTATGATTGTCTTTGAAAGCCTGGTCTCAGTAGATAACGCTGAACTGGTGTTTGCTTATGTAAATTTCTGTATCTGAAATCATTTAGTATATAGGCTATTTCCCCTTTAATTTTATGGTTAATTGACCAGCTGATCTCACTTTATCAGGATTTGTATTGTTTTTGTTCTTCGTACAATGCATACGTTTAAAACAATTCAGTTCCACCCAGTATATTCTTATAAGCCTCTGATAAAGGGGAACATTGTTTGTTTCTGTTTCCACTGGTATCTATGCCAGTTAAGAGGATTCTAATGTAATAGGGCTGAGTCCTATCATCAGTGAGAGAGTAACATAATTGTGAACTACAGGATATGGTCCACTTTTTTCTTAATGTAATTAATTAATTGAAAACATCACTGGTATGTTTACAAAATGTTTTGATTAATTTTCAATGGAAAAAGCAAAATCAGATAAAATACACACCAAGGGTTCAGTGTGTACAGAGTTCACAGTTCTTTGGTGTGTGAATTTATGGCCATAAGCACTTCCTTTGAAGTTAGCACTAGCATTGAATAATATAGTCCTTAGAGTGCAAAGCCTTATCAATAGTAAAACAAACTTTTGCAGACAATCTGTCTGACCTAGCTTAGAGATATTACTTCACGTGGTGAACTATTTTTAAAGCTGTATGTAAACTGAGTGAAGGAAGGCAATTTATTATTTAAAAGTGTTAATTTTTTCACATGCTCTTTTACTATATACTGTATCCAGGTAAATTATAATACTGAAAAAACAGCAGCAGTCACTACTCAAATATCTGCTCCTGACAAAGCCAGAGCTTGATAATGGACAAACTGTACTGACATCAAATGTGAAACCAATTATGGATCAGGAAGTTAAAAACAAATTACATCCTGGCACAAAAGCACCACTTCCTTTTTACCAAAACACTCTTTCAGTTATCCTTCCCTATTAAGAACTTGTAAAATACATTAGCACAATTTTTCCTTGCATTGAAGTTACAGCTGTATATTTACTAAGGCTCATTGTGTGCAAATGGACCATGCAGTGTTTGCACGTCAAACATCATATACATACTTTGACCATTTCTCTTAGTAATGTCTGATATAGAATAATGTGCAGCTGTCAGAAATTACAGCTTTTTAAATATTATACATACCGTATCATAGTCACAAATGTGCCAGCAAAGTATTTAATATACATTGTGTACTATATGTAGAAATATGCATGTGCACAATGTGTATACATATCTATTCAGTATAAATATATATTTACAGCGAGTGACTATGAAATGCACATGTGGATAAATACAGTCTGCATATTTTCCATACTATATAATGTATGTACATTTTCTGTCTCTCTCTAACTTGTATGTACTCTGTATTTGCCAGATAGACAAATCTTTGTCATCACCATGGGTATTTGTATGAATTCTGTAAATGTTATCTTTAGATTGGAGCTTACAAAAAGGCTGAAGCTGTAGCTACAGTTGTTGCTGCAGTTGATCAGGCACGTGTTAGAGAGCCCTGGGAGCTAGAGCATGATGAAGAAGGCTATGCTGAGCAGACAGCTTTGGAATATGGATATAAAGAGCGTACTATGACAGGTCACATTGTTGAGGTGCCAGCCGAACGTCATGTTGTCACCAAACCAGTACATGTTCCTTCTGAAACAAAAGTTTCTACCACTGAAAAAATGGGAATGCATATATCAACACAGGTTAGACTTGGTTTACATTGCACTCTTTCTCTGGCTGTCTTGTTTTTTTTTTTTTTTAAATGAAACTTTTTATTTTGCAGTTTGGTGACTAGCACAACATACTCACCAAACATTTTCTTGGTTAATGTAGATTAAAAGAACAGAAGAAACCAGAACTGAAAAAGCAGCCCTTGTGGAACACACACGTCCCCGGACAGCAAGTCCTCATTTTACAGTTTCAAAAATTACTGTTCCTAAACCAGATCATACTTATGAGGTAAGAGCGGAGGAAGGGTGCTGGGCAAACAGCAAGCTCAGTCAAAATAACTGATACCTCATTTTTTCTATATTGATGCCCCTCCTTCCCCCTCCCCATACAATACTGTGTTACTCCCAAGTGGGGGAAGAGGTTGTGCTATCTTTGATTTGTGTTGCCCTATTCCCTAGTAAATAAAATATAATAGTGCAGATAAATGTATGCCCTTTATTTGTGAAATCCTGCCAAAACGTGATTTTGTTGGGGTTTTTTTAAAACCCCAACCATTTCATATATTTGGAATGCAGCTAAAACATGTGGTATTTACAATAAAATGCTACATGCCTGGCATACACCTTCACCCTGTTTAAAGGGTAGGAAAAAATCCTGATTCGTGCTCAACATCTCGCATTAAAGAAATACTTCAGTAGCAGTACTTTTTTTTCTTTCTTTGCAGTTGTTTTACTGCATACTAAACCAGTTCAGGAATGAACATGCTCTACATCCCTAATCCAAACTATATTTTATGGCCTCATAAAGAACCATGTGTGTTTGTATTCATTTCATGTTATTTTTTCCTTTCTACTGTTTGAGGAGTTTTTTTCATCTTTTTTTTTTTTAAATTAGGGACACAATCCAACTTAGTTATGCATAAAGGTTGCACTTTGAAATCTCTTCAGGTATTTTAATCACTTCCTGGCATATAATTAGTTCTGTGATACCTTAGTGAAAATCTAAGTTCAAGCCTAGAAAGCAACAGAGCACATTCCCTTTAAGAGCTATGTTGCTATTTAAAGACCATAATTCTAACACAATATAATAGAACACTTTCAAATGCTATATACAACTTTAAGTCTGCATACAAGTATATATATTTTAAAAACTATGTTATTTTACAGCATAGGAGGGTTGAAAGTGTCTTATGTAGCTTTATGTAGCTTATCTAATATGCGAATAAGGAAGTAACAGACTATTATGTAATTTGTCATACTGACTTGCTTGGGAAATACATAGTGCATCTTTTGAAAATAAGAGTAACACAACTGTAACTTTCTTTCTCTTGGATTGGTTAGGTTTCAATAGCAGGATCTGCTATGGCTACCCTGGAAAAAGAGTTATCAGCAACTTCTGTTCAAAAGATCACGAGACCTGTGAAATCACCACAAGTAAAGCCACCTGAAACCAGAGTGATGGCAGAGAAGGTTATCTCTCCACAATTTCCCTTTGGAGAGGCAGCAGATGCCTATAAGAGCCGTTATGATGTTGAGACCAAAAGAGACATAAGTGTGAGCATTACAGGTGGTGTGGTACGGGAAGAACACATTGAATTAATGCAAGAAGGTGAAGCAAAGGTTTGTCATTAAGTGAATTCCAAAATCATCTTGATTGACTTACATCTTAGAAACAATAGAGAGTAACCCAATGTGTTTACAGTTCTTCCCCCCCATTACAAGCTTATTCTTTTAAAATATCCCTGCTGAGCTTTGTCTGTCGTAGGTTGTGCAAAACAAGTAGCACAAGCATTTCTAAGATCCTAACATCACTTTGTCACAGCAAGCAGCAGTCACTGTCTGCAAGGAAACATTTTCCTACATCAATTATGGTGTGTCTGCCATTTATTTCCTTCACTTTGTGGGATGTTTAGTAACTCTGCTTTAAATGTCATAGGTAACAGAAATGGCTAGAGTTCCTGAGCCAGCAGAAGTCCCTGCTACCCCACCAACCTTAGTCTCTGTAAGTAGTGAAAATATAGATAAAGGTTACATTGTTTTGCCTTTCATTCCTTTTAAGATACGCTTTGTTTCACCCCCTTTTTGTCATGTATTTAATACATTCAGTTGCTCTCTGGAGCTCTGACACCATCTCTCATGTCTGTTGTCAGTTGCCAGTCTCTGTAGCTGTGTGACCTATCAGAATGATCTTTGCTGAACTGAACAAGTGAATTCTCACAAGTATCTCACAAAGATCAAATTCCCTCTAGATTTTCCCTGTGAAGAGTAACATATTCAGACAGCCCAACTCCAGCTTCAAAAGCTGTAGTTTGAAAATGTCTCTTCTCTCTGATTTATTTGGGGCACTGCACATCAGTGCCTCATTTTGATACAGATGCTGAATTGTAAGTTTCAGGACTGTTTTATTGTACGGTTGAAATGATTTATTTACTAGTGAAGAGTCATATTCATTGTATAAATACTTTTGTGTGATACAGGGTCTAAAAAACATGACTGTTATTGAAGGCGAATCTGTCACTTTGGAGTGCTACATCTCTGGCCATCCAGCCCCGACTGTGTCATGGTACAGAGAAGACTATCAGATTGAGAGTTCCATAGACTTCCAGATTACCTTCAAAGCAGGAGTTGCTCGCCTTGTGATTCGTGAAGCCTTTGCAGAAGACAGTGGAAGATTTACTTGCACTGCTACCAATGCAGCTGGAACTGTTAGCACTTCATGCCACTTACATGTGCAGGGCAAGTAGATTTCTCACAACAAGAATACGAACAGTTTGCTTAGTCAAAATGGCTTCATTACAACTTCTCTATACCCAAGAGCTAGTATTTCTGGCAGCTGCAGGTGTCTTGATTTACCCATGGCAGCCTCCAGGGCTGCTAAACCTGCCAGCAACTCCCACCTAGTCTCTTCACCTAATAAAAGATTTGTGTTGCCTAGGGCAAAAATCAAGGACTATCCATTAGTATTGTACACTACCTGCAACATCCCCCATCCCTGTTTTCACTCAGAGATACGTGGGCTTTCCACCCTTCACATTAGTCCTATCAGTACAGATAATGGCTCAGTTGATGCCTATTTTGAGGAAGATATGGACATGTTCCCCATCTCCCTACTATTCTGGGGTCCCCCTACTCCTATCAGTGAGAAATATTTCAGCCTCCAGTGTCAAGACCATCATGCACTAGTAAGTGTCCTAAAAATGCAATCCTACATGGAAGGAATAAATGGTAAGGGCCCCTATGAACATACTCAAGGATCATCACAAGTATCTGAGAGGGGGAGAGAGACTTTGCTTTGTTACTGAGCTATATTCAAGACTATTCAAAACCCACATACCAAAGGAACATTACGGCACACCCAACATCCCGTGCCCCACTAGGGCAAGTGGCCATATAGGTCCTATCAGATTGGCAAATACCACAGAAACAACAACGGCACAGCCCAATAATATGCAAGAGAGAAAAACATTAAAGGTGAAGGGTACTAAATAGCTCAGGAACATTTGATTATGACTAATACAGCTAGGCTGGTTTGAAGAGGCCAGGAAGGAGACATCCCACGTCACCTGGTTGCCAGTTATGAGCAAGCTAAGATTCCTGATTCACTGTCCCAGTGCAAGTACCTGACCCTTAAATTCAGCCAGCAAAACTACCCTCCCTCTTAGGTGCTTTGTCCACTTTTAAAATATTTTGGCATCAACATTATCATACTTTTCTTACAGTTTCTGAGGAGATTGAAAGCCGAGAAGCCGTTTCTGTGAAGGCTGTCACAGAAGAGAAACGGTAATGTTACTTTTCTAAGCAGAAAGACTGCTTGTACTGTGATTATTAGTTACTTCCATTTTATTTATTTGTGATTTCCTTCTGCATCAGCTCATTTGCCTTCTTTGAAATCTTCTTCCAGCTATATGGAGTCAAAAGATGTGGTAATGGTAGATACCACTATTGCAGAACAAGAAGTGTTTGGAGAAGCTGCAGCTCCTTTTTTTATAACCAAACCTATAATTCAGAAGTTAGTTGAAGGTGGAAGTGTAATTTTTGAGTGCCAAATTGGGGGCAACCCAAAGCCACACATCTACTGGAAAAAAGCTGGGGTACCTCTTACTACTGGCTACAGGTATATAAGTTACTTAAACATTGTTCTTTCTCTGATGTGCAAATGATACTTCCATAGATTTGACACACATTAGAATTCAGTTATCTGCTTTGGACTAAATCTATCCCTAGTGTAACCCCACTGATTTCAGTGGGGTGTCATCAGGAATTAATATGGCCCGAAGTTTCTGAACATATAGGTATTTGAACCCATCTGGCTGTTCTTCTCTGTTATGGGATGCAATGTTTGCTCTGGTGGGTTATAAAATGTATATTTTAAAAGGCTAGAAAAGCAATTATAAATACAAGGTTGAACTAAAAATCGACATACACATTAATTTATATATATAGAGAGAGAGAGACTTTGGTTTGAATTTTCTCTGCAGTGTTCTGTAGAATTGAGGAAATATTTAGTGAAGGAGCCATCTGAGTACGTTTTCTGGCATTCTTGAAATGTATCATGATATAATCACCTATAGAAAATGATGGAAATGATGTTTCCAGGCATAAAGCTCCCTGAATATAAAAATTCTGATATTGGGAAGGTTACATTGTATATGATAATGGAATCCTCAAGACTTCAGTACTGCCTTTTGTCTCTGAGTTCAATTATTATTATAGATATAGGGAATAATTGAGCTCTGGTTGCAGTATTGTTATTTCTCTTATGCTGTTCTACTATTCCACTGAGTTGATATTGGCCTAAAAAATTATCAAAGCATTGGCTTTTTCAAGGAGTAATAGTCATAGATCTTTCAAAAAGTAAATAAGTGAAGAGTTCTGCTGATCAGAATTATGGAGAATTTGTGTTTTCTATGTTCTTAAAGACACAAACTGAGTTACAAAAAAGAGACTGGGGAATGCAGACTTGAAATTTCGATGACCTTTGCTGATGACGCCGGAGAATACACTATTGTTATTCGCAATAAGCATGGAGAAGCTTCTGCATCAGCCTCTTTACTGGAAGAAGGTATATGTAGGTGCATGGATAATGGGGGAGGAGGGATTAACAAAAAAGTCAGTGATAAAAATATGGAAGAATAAGACTGGAGTTTCTTTAACTTGCTTTAAGATTAGCAAATTGGTGCCACTCTGTTTGATATAATAAAAACCGACTGGTCACAATGGTCGATGAGGTATTGCAGTAGCTTCTTTTTCTTTCTGAGCCATTAACTAGTTTCAAAATGGAAGCATTCTTCTTTTAAGTGAGTCTCTTAAAGGAGGTCATGAATCTGTGGGCATTTTCATAGCAGTTGTCAAACCACGATGATGTACAGAACCACTTGCAGGTCACAGGGTGAAATCCTGGCTTCCCTTTGATTCCAGTGGGGCCAGGATTTCACCCAAAGTGTTCACTTCTATAGAAGCACATGGTAAGGAATGGTACAAAGGCCTAGCTCCCTTCCACACTCCTCTCCTTACCCCAGAGAAAGAGAAGGTACTGGGAGCTCTGCAGGAGGAAGAGTGCCTACAGCTACTTTTCTGTGGCACTGAGGATTTCTGCAGGAGGGAGAGAATATTTAACCATAGGCTCATGCAGAGTTTAGAATCTCCTATTCAGCATAGCTACAGGAGCCTCTCCTCTTGGAGAGCTCTTAATGCTCTGCACAGTATATGACCTTTGAAGTTTGGCATTGGGGTTCTGGGGAAAGGAAACTAACTAAGGAGCTGGGATATGTGCTTTAGAAAAAGAAACTAATTTAGACTAGATATTCATCCACGTAGATATTCATCAAGTACAATAGTTCCCAGAGAGAAGGTGTGAAGGTATGGTTAGGAGGCTGAGAGCTGATGAGCTCTCTCTTTAGAAGTGGTCCGTACTTAAGAAAACCTGTTCTAGAACATATAAATTATGACATTTTAATCAAGACTGGGCGGAGTGTCTATCTGTTGTAATGATTCTCACAGAGCATCAGGATATGCACCTGTTCCACAACCATCTGAAACGCTGTTTAAAATAATACCTACTAACTGATAACTTCTGCAGCTTATTTCTATATTTATGCCAGTAAAAATGGACAGTGACTTATCAGAATTTGTGCTTAACTCCTAGCTGATTATGAGGTCTACATAAAATCGCAACAAGAAATGATGTACCAAACTCAGGTGACTGCATATGTACAAGAACCTAAAGTGGCTGAGATAGCCCCAGCTATTGTATATGCTGACTATGAAAAAGAATATGAAAAAGAACAAGCTCTAATTAGGAAGAAAATGGCAAAAGACACTGTGCAGATCCGGACTTTTGTAGATGAACACGTAAGTATTTCTGTCATTTTAAATTGTGATGGGAGCAGTTCAAGTCTTTTTATTTATTTTCACAAATGTAAGAAGTCAGTTATTCTACAAACTCTGTAAAGTCTGTTCTACAAAATCTATCACAAAACTGTTTTCTTTTTGTATAGGAATTCCACATTTCTTCCTTTGAAGAAAGACTTATCAAAGAAATTGAATACAGAATTATTAAGACCACCCTAGAAGAACTCTTGGAGGAAGACAGAGAAGAGATGGTGGTTGATATTCCTGAATCTGAAACAGTTGAAGCAGGATTTGATTTAAGATTAAAGAATTATAGAATCTTTGAGGGAATGGCTGTTACTTTCCATTGTAAAATGACTGGATATCCATTACCCAAGGTATACCAACATCTATAAATGTATAATATAAACCATACAGATATTGTTTTTAATTATATCTACCTATGAAACAGGCCTGCTTCTATATGTGGAAACTTACTGGATGTGGTAGCTCACTGCCAGAGAACCCCTTCTTTATCCTACTCAGCTAGAAAACCACAAATTCCAAAAACAATGTACATTTTTCAGTCCTTTGTTCTCCCATCAAGCTGAGTTTCCATTTTGTAGATTTGTACAATAGTCCTGGATAAGGAAATGTGCTAGATTCACCAATACGCTATGGCAAAGTATTGCACTACTCATGCGTCACAGAGAAGCGGTCATATAGTAGTGAATCTGGCTTGTTTCTGTTTCATTCTTTATGTATCATAATGCTGAATTTTATATTGGATACTGATTTTCATATCTGCAAAAAGCTGTTTTTTACTCTTACTTATTTCAGGTAAAATTGTTTGCCAACTACATGTTGGTTATGGCCATGCAATAGTTGAAAAGTAGTGGGAAAGACCTAGCAGAGTTTTAAGTAACATACATGGGTACACAATACTGTATTCAAATCTCCATGAGGGTTCACTCTACTTTTTACTATTTGTGCAGATTGCGTGGTACAAGGATGGTAAACGCATTAAGCATGGAGAGCGCTACCACATGGAAGTTCTGCAAGATGGCAGCGCTAGTCTACATTTACCTGTTGTGTTGCCTGAAGATGAAGGAATTTATACAGTCTTTGCCAGCAATGTTAAAGGAAATGCCATTTGCTCTGCAAAGCTATACATTGAACCTGTTGCACCAGTTGGAGCTCCAGGTTATATGCCAGCACCAGATGTTATGAAAAGATATCGGTAAGTACAGGGTAATATGCAAGTCTTGTGTTCGTTCCAGTCCACTACAAATAAACAGTGTCCAGTGATCCCATCATGTAGTCCAAGCTAAACAAGTTTAGACCATCAGTCCTGGCATACCTCCATGCTGATGTTGATTCAGTAAGTGGCACTCTGTTCTGTGGCTCACTATGAACCAAATCCCCATTGCTACAGGGCAATGTGATTCTGAAGGTATCACCTTCTAGATGATAGGTGTAAACAAGGTATTGGTTTAGTCCTCTCAATTTAGAGAATGTATTGCTCCTCACTTGGGATTTTACCTATTGTGCGCTGCACTGTTAAACAGCTTTTGCTTTCCACCACAGAGATTGCTACATTTCAGTGGTCAGAGAACTCATCCAGTTATAGATAGATACTCTGTGTGTATGTGAAAAATACATATTTCTGTAAGTATAGAGAACTGTAATATTATTTGACATTGCACAGATTCTTCATATTGATTAGACAACAGGAAACAAACTACAAATAATAATTTTACCTCACCTTTTCCCCTAGGTAAATTGATTTTAACCTGTTTTAAAATACTAGGCACAGGAGATGAATTATGTATTGCTTTTAGCCTGGTTCTAGGAGTCATTGCTACAGCACAGCTTTTTTGTCCCTCCCTCAGGTCTCTTTCTCCCCGTTCCCCAAGTCGTTCTCCAGCCCGTAGTTCTCCGTCTCGTTCTCCTGCTCGCAGACTAGATGAAACTGATGAAGGACAACTGGAGAGATTGTATAAGCCAGTTTTTGTGTTGAAACCTAGTTCCTTTAAATGTGCAGAGGGGCAGACGGCGAGATTTGACCTAAAAGTAGTTGGCAGACCCATGCCAGAAACATACTGGTTTCATAATGGTATCTCAATTTATTTTCATAATATAATTATTTAGAAAAAATATAGTATTTTCCATGTCAGGAAACAGTACTGGGTGTAAACAAAATTGTCTATTTCTGCAGGTCAACAAGTTGTTAATGACTATACTCATAAAATAGTAGTTAAAGAAGATGGCACACAGTCAATGATCATTGTCCATGCTAGTCCTGATGATTCTGGTGAATGGACTGTCGTTGCTCAGAACAGGGCAGGCAAAACTACGATCTCTATGACCTTGACAGTGGAAGGTATTTACTCTGCACATTTTGGAAAAAACTCCATCATTATTATGTATAGAAACAGTTATTTCAATTTCTGTGTCGGACCACTTTTTTCTTGCTCTTTCAGCTCAAGAACATCTAGTGAAACCACATTTTGTAGAAAGGCTGAAGAATGTTAGTGTCAAGGAGGGTACTAAACTGAAAATGTCAGTGAAAGCTACTGGTAACCCTAATCCTGATATTGTATGGTTGAAGAACAGTGATATCATTGTACCTCATAAATACCCAAAGATCAAGTAAGTGCTTCCTAAAAAGATAATGGGTAAAAACAGTAAAGATTTCAATAAGCCTGGTCCTGCAAGGTACTAAGTGCCTCCTAGTGTTTGCTGAGTGTCTCCAACTCCTCAAAAATGTAGTAGATGAGAATTGAGAGTGGGAACAATGGGAACTAGGGGCCTGATCCCATGGCCTTTGAAGACTATGGGAGTTTTTCCACTGACTTCAATGGGGATTGGATCTGGCCCTAAAAGTGTGCAATAACTTACAGGCTCAGGCCTGCCTTTTGCATGTTTCTGTACATGTTTATTATGTAAGTTTCAATAAAACTTAAAACCAAATTGTAAAAGAACCTCCATTAGCTTTCTGTATCTGCAGTCCTCTAGTAGATGAAATTTGTACTGATTTCAAGACCACTAAAGATTGCTACTTTGTGTTTATACAGTGCCTTGCACAATGAGGCCACATTCTTGGTTGGTCGTTAGGCACTACCATGATTAAGTATTATTTTTGATTCCACCAGAAGTTTGCCTGCTTAAAGGTTATAGGGATGGGACCTAATTGTGAAGGAGATATGTGAGAAAATAATGTATATTTTTTTTTAATATTTCAGAATTGAGGGAACTAAAGGAGAAGCTGCACTTAAAATTGAGTCCACTGTCAAGCATGATGCTGCATGGTATACCGCTACTGCCATCAATAAAGCGGGGCGCGACACTACACGGTGCAAGGTAAATGTTGAAGTGGAGTTTGCAGAACCTGAACCAGAAAGGAAATTAATCATTCCAAGGGGAACATACAGAGCAAAGGAGATTGCAGCACCTGAGCTTGAGCCTCTCCATTTGCGTTATGGTCAAGAGCAATGGGAGGAGGGAGACCTTTATGACAAAGAAAAACAACAAAAGCCATTCTTTAAGAAGAAACTCACTTCATTAAGGCTCAAGCGCTTTGGACCAGCTCATTTTGACTGCAGACTGACACCAATTGGTGACCCCACTATGGTGGTCGACTGGCTACATGATGGCAAGCCCCTGGAGGCAGCCAATAGACTACGTATGATTAATGAATTTGGATACTGCAGTCTGGATTATGGAGTAGCCTATCCTAGAGACAGTGGAGTGATCACTTGCAGAGCAAGTAACAAATACGGTACTGACCACACATCAGCTACCCTTATAGTAAAAGATGAGAAAAGCCTTGTGGAAGAAACTCAGTTGCCAGAAGGCAGGAAGGGACTACAGCGAATTGAAGAGATGGAAAGAATGGCCCATGAGGGAGCCCTTGCTGGAGTAACAGAGGATCAAAAAGAGAAGCAAACGCCAGATATTGTTTTGGTCCCTGAGCCTGCAAGAGTTCTGGAGGGTGAAACTGCGCGGTTCCGCTGCCGTGTTACTGGCTATCCACAGCCCAAAGTCAATTGGTATCTCAACGGGCAGCTCATTCGTAAAAGCAAAAGATTTAGACTCCGCTATGATGGTATCTACTACCTGGACATCGTGGACTGCAAATCATACGATACAGGTGAAGTGAAGGTTATGGCAGAAAATCCAGAGGGAGTAACGGAACACAAAGTGAAACTTGAGATCCAGCAGAGGGAAGATTTCAGGTCTGTCCTTCGCCGGGCACCCGAACCCAGGCACGAGCCAGCAGCAACAGAGCCTGGCAAACTTCTCTTTGCAGTACAAAAGGTAGACAAGCCTGCTGAGACAACTACCAAAGAGGTGGTGAAGCTAAAAAGGGCTGAAAGAATTACTCACGAGAAGCTAACGGAAGAGACTGAAGAGCTGCGCAGTAAATTCAAGCGTAGGACAGAGGAGGGCTATTATGAAGCCATTACTGCTGTGGAGCTTAAGTCTCGTAAAAAAGATGAATCATATGAAGAAATGCTTAAAAAGACAAAAGAGGAACTTCTTCACTGGACCAAAGACTTAACTGAGGAAGAGAAGAAAGTGCTTCTTGCTGAAGGCGAACTCACCATTCCAGCTATCAAACCAGAGAGGCTTGAGCTTAGTCCAAGTATGGAGGCTCCTAAGATACTTGAACGAATTCAAAGCCGGACAGTAGCCCAAGGTAGTGATGCACATTTCCGTGTTAGAGTAGTAGGGAAACCAGACCCTGAATGCCAATGGTTCAGAAATGGTATACAGATTGACCGGTCTGATCGGATATATTGGTACTGGCCTGAAGATAATGTTTGTGAATTGGTCATCAGGGATGTAACAGCTGAGGACTCTGCCAGCATCATGGTGAAAGCAATCAATATAGCTGGTGAAACTTCAAGCCATGCTTTCTTGCTAGTACAAGGTAATGTGTAAATCCCTTTAATGTATCCTGTTCATTAACAAAATGTGTTTGTCTTTGTAGTCCACAGGTTATCAACTCTCAATATTTTTTTTTATTTTGCAGCCAAACAATTGATAAATTTCACGCAAAATTTACAAGATGTTGTTGCTAAAGAGAGAGATTCCATGGCAACCTTTGAATGTGAAACCTCAGAACCCTTTATCAAAGTGAAATGGTATAAAAATGGAATCGAAATATTTTCCGGAGACAAATACAGGATGCACTCTGACAGAAAAGGTCACTTTCTTTCTGTGCTAATGATTGACATGTTAGATGCTGAGGACTACAGCTGTGCATTGGTAGAAGATGAAACTGTAAAAACAACTGCTAAGCTTATTGTTGAAGGTAGGAATGCAAGCTTTATTATCACTCAATGTTTTTATAGTAAA
Source organism: Caretta caretta (assembly GCF_965140235.1). Classification (NCBI taxonomy): domain Eukaryota; kingdom Metazoa; phylum Chordata; order Testudines; family Cheloniidae; genus Caretta; species Caretta caretta. The sequence goes on along the minus strand of NC_134216.1, from coordinate 45,531,304 downwards.
ATCTTCCAGGAAGAAATCAGCTATCACCAATGAACATAGCAGCATGCATTTTGCTGTATAGAACATTGCAGAAATGTTTACACTGATGTTTATATTTTTTTAATGCAACATGAAAGCCTGAAAATTATTTTATGTTCAGGGTTTGAAAATAATATTTAATTTAGATGCAAGTTTGTTTCTTTAAAACCAAATATTTTTATAAGAAATGTTTCATAAAACTCTTTAAAAAATCATTTGTGAATGTATATATGTTCTAATGCAGGTGCTGTTATTGAGTTTGTTAAAGAACTTGAGGATATTGAAGTCCCAGAGTCGTTCTCAGGCGAGCTTGAATGTGAGATTTCCCCTGAAGATGTGGAGGGGAAATGGTATTGTGGCGACGTGGAGCTCACATCCAATAGTAAATACATGATTACGTCCCGGCGTGGTCGCCAAATTCTCACTGTTAAAGATGTTAGTAAGGAAGACCAAGGAGAGTACAGCTTTGTTGTAGATGGCAAAAAGACCAGTTGCAAACTGAAGATGAAGCGTAAGCCTTTCTAATCACATATCCCTTCTTTCCTACAGCTTTAATAATAATTATTTTGTTTATCTGTTGTGAGGATTAATTTGTTTTTCTTTCTTATTTCGTAGCTCGTCCTGTGACCATTCTTCAAGGACTTACTGATCAGAAAGTCTGCGAGGGTGATATTGTGCAACTTGAAGTTAAAGTCTCCCTAGAAAATGTTGAAGGTGTCTGGATGAAGGATGGTATCGAAATTCAGCCAAATGACCGTGTGCACATTGTGCTGGACAAGCAGTCACATATGTTGTTAGTTGAAGATGTAACAAAGGAAGATAGTGGCAATTATTCCTTTAATATTCCCAGTCTTCTTCTTTCAACCACTGGACGAGTCTCTGTTTATAGTAAGTGACTATTGTTAGCCAGTCCAATGTTTTTTCAAAGGCATGGGTGGTCATTTGTTTGCTTTATTTCTTGTTAATTTAAGGGGGTTTTTACATTAATATTTTTGTGACTTGCCAGGTGTGGACATAGTGGTGCCACTAAAAGATGTTCACACTATTGAAGGAACAAAAGCTGTCTTTGAATGCAAAGTTTCAGTCCCTGATGTGTCTTCGTCCAAATGGTACCTAAACGATCAACAGATAAAGCCTGATGACCGTATGCAAGCTGTCTGCAAAGGCACTAAACAAAGGCTAGTGCTTACTAGGACCCATGCATCAGATGAAGGACAGTACAAACTGATGGTTGGCAAAGTTGAAACCAGTTGCAATCTTACAGTTGAAAGTAGGTATTCGTTAAGATGCACAGTACTTCTTAAAACACTTCTTGCTAATATAACAAAGTGGTCATGACTAATATTTCTAATGAACTTGTTTTACAGAAATTCAGATTATTAGAGGCCTTCATGACATCACATGCACTGAAACTCAGAATGTGTCCTTTGAGGTTGAGCTATCTCATGCAGGTATTGATGTTTTATGGCACTTCAAAGACCAAGAGCTCAAGCCTAGTCCTAAATACAAAATCGAAGCATGTGGCAAAATATATAAACTGACAGTGGTCACCATGATGAAAGATGATGAAGGTGAATACACATTTTACGCCGGAGAAAAGAAAACATCTGGGAAGCTTATAGTAGCAGGTTAGTAGGCTTAAATCCCAAAAAGAGTCTGACTTTGATTTTAAAAAAATGTGCCCAATATAATAAGCAATTTACATATTTCGAAGCAGCACCTGGCAATTTTGCTCTTGCTATACCTTTCTCCACTCTTTTCTTTTCTCTCCTTTTTCCTGAGGTTTGTCTCTCCTTCTCGATCTTATTTTTTCTGTCTTCTTTTTGGCTTTGATTCAGCAGCTCTTAGGTGGGTGTTTAAATGCTTTGTTAAATCGGGACCATAATGTAGAATGATGCACAAATGAAGGTAGTATGTTGTCCTCAGAATCTGCGTAGCTGGTGGATTTCAGCAAAGCTGCATTTCAGGATAGGGGAAAAAATAATCTAATGAGAGAGCTGAAACACTGAACAAATAACTCGTGCTTTTGCTTCCCAACAGGTGGTGCCATTGCAAAGCCTCTCAGCGATCTAACAGTGGCTGAATCCCAAGAAGCTGTTTTTGAATGCGAAGTGGCAAATCCTGATTCTGATGGTCAGTGGTTGAAGAATGGTAAACCATTATCTATGACCGATCACCTCCAAAGCGAATCAGATGGTTTAAAGAGGAGACTTAATATTCCAGTCACCAAGCTAGATGATATGGGTGAATATACCTACAAAGTGGCATCCTCAAAAACATCGGCCAAATTGAACGTTGAAGGTCAGTAATTCTGTCCTGATTTGATATGTTTAAGGGCTTGATTCACCTTTTGCTCAGGCCCTAAGTATGATATACGTCATCATTATTACAAACTGTCTTTTGTATTTAAAATTGAGGCGATAAATGGATACAATTTTTGGATGTTCCATGTTAGAATTTAACATAACGGTAATATTTTGATAAAAACATATTTGGTGTATGCTGTAAGCCATTAAAAAGTCAACATTTGCCAATTGTGTAGTAGCATTTTAAATATAGAAAAACTATGTTAATCTTAGATACTGATAGCTGCTGGGAAATGCTGTTTTGTTTTGGGGGGTGGGGTTAGTGGAGGCGGAGGCATTGGTGACCATGAGATGTGTGTAAAGTGTATGTCTTTGGATCTTAAAATAAAAGAGGATCATAACATGTTTTGTAAAATGACCATGTTTAACTTTCTTTGAGTTTCAGTTTGCTTTTTCAGCTTTATTGGTCATTGTTTTTCTAGCTGTTAAAATAAAGAAGACACTAAAGAACCTAACTGTAACAGAAACACAAGATGCAGTTTTTTCTGTGGAACTTACCCATTCTGATGTTAAAGGAGTTCAGTGGATCAAAAATGGCATTGAACTTAAATCAGATGACAAATATGAGATTACAGTGAAGGGAACTGTTTACACACTGAAAGTGAAAAATTGTGTTATCACTGATGAGTCCGTTTACAGTTTTAAGCTTGGAAGGTTAGGTGCCAATGCCAGACTCCACGTTGAAAGTAAGTCAATTTGTGATCATTTCAGCAATTAGTCTAATGACTGATTTAGAATTTAAATCACAAGTATGAATAAACTGTTGTGATTCTCTTCCTTAAGCTGTTAAGATAATCAAAAAGCCAAAGGATGTGACTGCTTTGGAAAATGCCACTGTTTCCTTTGAATTGAGTGTTTCCCATGATACCGTACCGATCAAATGGTTCCACAAAAATGTTGAGATTAAGTCAAGTGACAAGTACAGTATGATCTCTCAAAGGAAAGTTCACAAGCTGATGCTGCAGAATATATCTCCCTCTGATGCTGGAGAATACACAGCTGTAGTAGGACAGCTGGAGTGCAAAGCAAAGCTGTTTGTGGAAAGTAAGTATTTCATGAAACACTAGCTCATGTATTATAACTAGTCCTTACACAGGATGATCTGTTACTCTTTGCATTTCCAATTTTATAAACAGAATTTAAAAGACAATACTATCTGATTTTTTTTCATTCTCTTGCTTTTTCATAGCCGTACATATTACAAAGACCATGAAAAGTATTGAGGTTCCTGAGACCAAAACTGCCTCCTTTCAGTGTGAAGTATCTCATTTCAATGTACCTGCTGTATGGCTAAAAAATGGGGTGGAAATTGAAATGAGTCAAAAGTTTAAAATAGTGGTTCAGGGGAAACTCCATCAGCTCAATATCATTAACACAAGCAGTGAAGATTCTGCAGAATATACATTTGTCTGTGGGAATGACAGAGTCAGTGCAACTCTGACAGTAAACCGTAAGTGAAAATAAAAATTAACCAAAGTGTTTTCTATTACCAAAATAGTTATGATATTAATATATGATTAAAGCTTCTTTGTGTTCAATATAAACTGAAACACACCCCATCTACTGGTTAGAGTGGGAATATGGGAATCAGGAGACATGGGGTAAAATTCTCAAAAGAAGTACCTAAGGAGCCTAAATCCCATTTTCAAAAGAGATTGAGGCACTTATGAGCTCAAAGTCCCTTTGATTTTTATTAAGGCTTAGGCTTCTAAGTGGCTAGATCACATTTTGAAAATGGGACTTAGTCTCTTAAATTATTTAGAAACATTTGAAAATGTTATTCCTAGATTCGATTCTCGAATCTTGACTCTGACACAGAATGCCTCATTGACATTGCACAAGTCATTTAGCTGCTCTGTGTCTCAGTTTCACCATCTATAAAATGGGAATATTCCCTTTTCTAAATTATTTTGAGATCCTTGAATGAAAGACTCTATACAACTACAGAATGATATGGTTTGTTTTTGGCGTTTGGTTTTTGAGTTTTAAACTTTTTTTTTGTTCCAGAAAATAAGATTATTCAGGTCACTTTGTATCTATTTTTTCTTACTGATTTCACAACAATATGTAATAAAAACAAAGACACTTCTTATTAAAAAGTGGTAACTTCCAAATAAAATGCTGAAAAGGCCACTCTCTTTTTGGTAATTTTTGTGCTAAATGCAAGAAGTCCAGTTTTCAATTAATGGCTTATTTTATAATATTTTGCAAAAAGCAATGAGGGAAGGACCTTAGTTTAAATGCAATCTGATTAAAGGATTGTGAAGCAATTCAGGTTCCTGTTAAGACATATCATATCGCTATTTCTTTTCTTTTAGCTATCTTGATTACATCCATGTTGAAAGACATCAATGCTGAAGAGAAAGATACAATAACATTTGAAGTAACTGTCAACTACGAAGGCATCACATACAAGTGGTTAAAGAATGGGGTGGAGATAAAATCAACTGACAGGTGCCAGATAAGAACTAAAAAGCTTACACATTCTCTTGCCATAAGGAATGTCCACTTTGGTGATGCTGCAGAATACAGTTTTGTTGCTGGGAAAGCTGTTTCTTCAGCCACTTTATATGTGGAAGGTATTTGTTGTCATAGTCTGTATATTTAAGGAATGTTAATGGCCCTCCTGATATATGTTTACAGTGCTCATCGTATATCCATGGTATTTCCCTAGCTCGTCACATTGAATTTAGGAAGCACATTAAAGACATTAAGGTTGTAGAGAAGAAACGAGCCATTTTTGAATGTGAAATCTCAGAACCTGACATTTCAGTGCAGTGGATGAAGGATGGCCAGGAACTCCAGCTTGGTGACAGGTAATCTTTTTCTCCAGAACAAGACGCTAGTATTCCTTATATTTTTTTCAGAAAAGTAGCTCTGTTCATTGTCTTTCTGTTGTCTTTAGAATGAAAGTTCAGAGGGAGAGATTTGTCCATCGCCTCCTCATTCCTTCCACAAAGATGTCTGATGCTGGACAGTACACTGTAGTAGCAGGAGGAAACATGTCCAGTGCTAACTTAGTTGTGGAAGGTCGTGATATTCGTATTAGAAGTGTCCATAAAGATGTTCAGGTACTGTATATACATAGGGAATAAATTCTTGATAGTTCTGTTGTTTTACCATTCGAAGGAGCAATAGCTTATGAATGGGATATATTGAGCCAGGGGTAAGAGCGTACCTAAACTATTTAAGATAATCCCCGCCCCGCCCCCCAAAAACCCCAGCAATAGTCGTGCAGTCAGGGCCTCCCACCATGTTCTGATGGGCCAACCCCATCACCATGGTATAGGCCTTAGGGATTCCAAAGACACATACTTCTCACCAGACAGTTAACTTTCTTCTCATTGATCCAAATAGGACGTTAATAAGTGGGAGGAGGAGACCACATCTGCAGCTCTCAGGCCTATATAGTTACTTTGAGTCAGTGCACTAAGTGGTAGGCCATCCTGTGTCCTGCTGCAGAGACAGAATTCAGAGCGTCCTGAGTTTTCCCCCTTAAGGTTTAGTAAAGCAGGAGGGCAGCTGTAAAAGCAGGTGCTATTTGTAATATTTATTCTACTTGGCAAAAGGTCATTGAAAGACAACGAGCTGTAGTTGAATTTGAAGTCAATGAAGATGATGTTGATGCTCACTGGTATAAGGATGGCATTGAGATCAATTTCCAGATTGAGGAAAGATATCAATATGTCGTGGAAAGAAGAATCCACCAGATGAGCATCACTGAAACAAGATATAACGATGCTGGGGAATACACCTTTGTAGCAGGAAGAAACAGAAGCTCTATTATTCTCTATGTTAACGGTACGTATGTTTGCAATATTGGTGTAGCCGTGTTTGGTCCCAGGATATTAGAGAGAGAAGGTAGATGAGGCAATATCTTTTATTGGACCAAATTCTGTTGGTGAGACAGAGACAAAAATATTACCTCACCCACTTTGCGCCTCTAATGGTATGCGTGGACACTCATTTTGCTCATTATTGCATTTCCTATCCTGTGTTTTCTGTATCTCTGTGAAAACTTCTTGGCATTATAATACTGTAAATTTGGCATAACTTCAGAGAGAGAACCCTGGAACAGTTGGGGCTGCTTGTTCTACATCACTGCTTCCTGTCCACTCTTTCCATTGAAACGGATAACTGATTAAAATGTTATAGCACTTTTTATATCTACATCTACCTAAGCCAGTCAACCCTCTTACTTCTAAGTAAAGTAAATAAAGTAGTCCCTTAACTTTGATATCTCAAATATTTAGTATCGGAGGGATCAACCTAACAGTTTTCAGAGATGTTTTTTACAATTTCATCTTTCAAAAAATCTTATACACTAAAACAGCTATTTGTTCGAAAACAATTTTTCTTGAGCCGTCTTTATTCCAGCCCCAATTCAGTATTCCTTGACCAAGAAAATCCCCCAGTCAAGTTGTGTGTGAGAAATACTGAACTGGATCTTCAGTCACTGGGAACTTTGCATGAATAAGGACTGTGGATTCTGACCACTTTTGGCAATAGTATTTTTGTTTGGCAGAGTAAGAGATCTTACTAAATTTTTAATAATTTCAATAAGCAACACATACTTAGATCCTTTTTTTTAAATCTGCAGCTCCAGAGCCACCCCATATTATTCAGGAGCTTCAGCCCACCACCGTGGAATCTGGTAAACCCGCCCGCTTTTGTGCTGTAATATCAGGTAGACCCCAGCCCAAAATTTCCTGGTATAAAGATGAGCAGCAGCTTTCTGCAGGCTTTAAATGCAAGTTTCTTCATGATGCACAAGAATACACTCTATTGTTGATTGAGACTTTCCCTGAAGATGCAGCAGTTTATACGTGTGAAGCGAAGAATGACTATGGAGTTGCCACTACTTCAGCTTCGCTTTCAGTGGAAGGTAAGTTTCCCAAGTTCCTTAAAGTGTATTTGAAATGGTATTGTCAGTATTTTGTGATGTGCGCTCTTCCATATGGTCTAACCTTTTGGTCTCTTTCTTTAGTCCCAGAAGTTGTTTCTCCTGATCTAGAAGTGCCAGTTTATCCACCTACTCTTATAACACCACTTCAAGATGTTGTTACTTCTGAGGGACAATCTGCTTGTTTTCAGTGCAGAGTTACAGGGACAGGTTAGTTTAATGAAATTATATACAATTTTTGTTATATCAGAATTGTTCAGCTGATACTCAAAGCAAATCTAATAGCACATGAGCTGAAATCAGTCTTTCTGAGGATTGTGTAACTATCAGATATATGTACGAAGTAGTGTTGGCTGTATAATTGACTGGCAGCTAGCAATTTTAAAAACTATCTCATAGCTGCCAGCAGACATGAAATTTAGGAGTCCCCTAATGCTAAGCAATTTTTTAATAGGTGGTCATGGGCTCAGTAGTTCTTACATTTTTAATCAGATGTGAACCTTTATAATGCTTTTCAGAGTACTGACTACTACGTGAAGTTTAAAACTGTCAGTGCAGTGATATGGCAGAGCTTTGAAGCCCTAACTGCAATGCTGGAGAAAGCATTGTCCTATAAATGAGCATGAACAATGAACAAAGCTTCTGGTGCCACCTACTGACACACCATTTTAAAGATACAGGTCAAAAATCTGCCCTGACTTTCACCTCAAAGCCCTTAATATCCCCAGAATGTACCATTTTCAATGCCATTCATGGAAACATTAAACTAAAAATATTATATCAAAATTAGCATTTTTGTTTTATCCCAGTATCAGAGATTTTTTTAATTTATACTTATTTGAAATAGACTTTCCTTATATAAATTTACCATGTTTTAATTAAATAAATACCATCTTATAACTAAAATTTTTGCCCATGACACCATAGTAATTCGTTTGATAAATTAAACTACAGTATTATTATTATTACCCCACATAGTCTTGGGAACTGTTAATAATAATAAAATATTCACATATTACTGTAGAGATACCTAGTGCCTAGCTTTGCAGGGACCCCTGTGGCATGGGACCCCATGCAACTGCTCTGCTTGCTACCCCCAAATGCCAGCCCTGGCTTTTATATGCAGAAAACCAGTTATTGTAGCACTGGTGGGTCGTGGAGTTTTTATAGCATGCTGGGGGAGGGGCTCAGAAAGAAAAGGGTTGAGAACCCCTGGATTATAGGCAGACCAAAGTCCAGATTTAAATCATTTGAGGGTTATAGAAATGCAAAAGTGTGCATGAAATGAGTAGCATCTACTCTTTTGCATTCCTATCACTTAAAAGAGAAATTCTTGAATTGGAAAAAGATTAGAAAACAAATCTGCTTCCATGATAAAAATTGTGGTAAGACTCAGAAAATACACATGGGAGTTTATACTGGAACTATCGACATCTTAATTACAGCTATGCAAAGCATGACACAGTTTTGTGTGTGAGTGTGCATACATTATCTCTATGTTCATGTTGATCACTGTGGGGTACCTTTGCAGCACAGCACATGGGGCGTTATCCCTGCAGTTCCCGTTCTTTTCGTATTGTATATGAATGAATTTGGATATTTCTAAAATACAGCATGAAAATATTTTATACTAGCTTAGCTAATATACTAGCATTGAAAATATATTTTCAAATTCTTTACACTACATTACTGTTTCCTGAAAACATTGTATCTTTATTAGGACAGCAGCAAAAACAATTAAAATAATTTATATATGCCAGATCAGTGTGGTTAGTGATGTAGTTCACTGCCAGGTTTGATGACTGGCGCTGACCTCTTCTTCCCCAAGCTGGCAAGGTGTATGATATCTGGAAAGAACAGCAGGCTTCATGCATGAGACAAGAAAGTGTCTCACTGGACTCAACAGTGACCTTTCTTGTCAGTTAAGGACGGACATTAATAAGCGTCACACAGGCCAGTACAACTAAAACAGATCCTTAGCTATGATGATTTCCACCATCTAAGGATCTGGCCTTAAGGTCTAGAGCAGGGGTTCTCAAACTGGGGGGCGGGACCCCTGAGGGGGTTGCGAGGTTATTACTTGGAGGGTCGCGAGCTGTGAGCCTTCACCCCAAACCCTGCTTTCCTTCCAGCATTTATAATGGTGTTAAATATATTTAAAAGTGTTTTTAATTTATAAGGCGGGGGGGTCGCACTCAGAGGCTTGCTGTGTGAAAGGGGTCACCAGTACAAAAGTTTGAGAACCAATGGTCTAGATATTTAGGGATATAAAACCTGGAGGCTTCTCAGAACTCGGGTAGAAAAATAAGCCATGCACTCCCCTCCTCAGAAAACAGATTACTATGGTCATTTGTTTGGATTGTTTGGATCAGCTGAGTCATTTTGTAGCCTACTAGATGATCAGTTTTAAATGGGAATTTGAGATTTAAGATAAATATAAAATAAAATCAGTTCTCCATTAATAATAATAATTAATAGCTGTGGCACTTTTTAAAAAAACAAAATACAGTGAAATTATCCAGGATACTGTGGATGCAGCCCTAAAAAGCCACCTATATTCATGTGCCTTAGCGTGCATCGAATTCTGCAAAATGGGGCATGCTTGGAAATGAAAGGGAAATGGACTCCCTACAACTTCCTCTGCTCCTTCCCTACGCCAGTATCCAACTCATCCCCTCCTCAGTCACCTCCAGCAGCCACCAGACCTCTTCACCCCGCTCCCAGGCACGGACTCGAAGCTACCCTCCTCTTATGTACAGCACCTCTGCTGTCCCTCATGCTCCTACAGCCATCAGCTAAGCTCCTGCATCTGAGCTGATCCTTCCATATTTCTTCACCTATCCTCACAGATGAATTCTCAATGGAGAGTTCTACTTAAAATGTGATGCCAAGATATAGTTGCTAGGATCTTTCATTTTTCATACTCACTGACAACATTGAAAGCCTACTCTGCCTCTGCTATTTCAAAGGTATCCAGAGGGAGAAAGAGAGAGCGAGATTTCCAGTTAATCACTGAATGTCGCAGTCACAAAATAAGTTTTCCCTCATACGTACTACCCAGCCGGAACTATAAAATAACCAATAAACTACAGGTCTTTAAACTAGCCTTATTGTACATTATCAAGGAATATTCAACTTCAAAAAGCTGTGATATAAGTGATTTGTACTTTATGTATTTTTAAAGTATTTACCTACAGACGAATCTTAATCTTACATTTCTTTTTTTATTTTATTTGATCAGATCTGAAAATCTCTTGGTATTGCAAAGATAAGGAGATCAAGCCATCCCGTTTCTTTAGAATGACTCATTTTGAAGACACTTGCCAGTTGGAGATTTCAGAAGCCTATCCAGAAGATGAAGGAATTTATACCTTTGTTGCTAGTAATTCTATAGGCCAAGTGACAAGTACTGCTAACTTGAAGTTGGAAGGTACAATGTGCAATTAAAAAATAAATGATGTTTTAAAACCAGTTGTGTGCCCATACTAATATTCATTAATAAATATATGTGAGTCACTGTCATGTCATGTCTTTAATTCAATTAATCAGTATCATCTTACAATGTCCACAACATCCACTTGCATCTCCAAGACATAGGTTATGCACAGTGAAGTTTCTTTCACAGTTTTTCAACGTTCCATGCACTTCACCTTTCAATTCTTTTCATTAGCAGCATCCGGCATGCCTCAAACAAGGTAGACTCCTTGTCCCTAACCTAAGTCTATTAAACAGATTTTTATTCCGTTAACAAGCCTTTGCCTTGTAAAGATCTCTAAAGAGTTTTGGTATTGATAAAATGTTTTCATTTAAGAAACATTAGAAAATCTTAAACAAGGGCATGCCCCAGATTTGTGCAAATGAGAAAATAAATTTGCACTATTATGCATTCTGAAAATATTGATCACAAATTTCAGAACAGAAAATGGTCTAGAGGGTTTGTTATTTTAATCTTGCGGTTCTTAGTGTTGTTTAACCAGAAATATATTTATTTTTTATTTTTGCAACATAATTTATAAACTATGGAATTAGTGATTCATATTGTAAAATTGCCAGGCCAAAAAGAAAAAAAAATGAGGAGAGAGAACTTTGATTGTAGCATAGGGTAAGAAATTAAAAGTTGGCATGCTTCTTTTCAGGATTTAAAAAGGTTGAAGAAGTTACATCAAAGTCCCAATGGCATGTTTCTTCATCAGTTTCACTTAAGAAGGAGCCTGTTGGCCAAAGGCCCACCTTTATCCAGCCTATTTCAAGCTGCAGGGTATGCAGCGGGGAATCAGTCAGATTTCAAGCCAGGGTCTCTGGCATGCCAAAACCAGAAATCCAATGGTTTCATAACCAACAGCTAATGTTGCCAACAAAAGATATAGTTTTCCATTTTGATGAGTCTACAGGCACAGCTATGCTGATAATAGTAGATGCTTTTTTAGAGCACGCTGGCCAATACTCTTGCAAAGCAGGAAATAGTGCTGGAGAAGCAACTTGCACAGCTACACTTACAGTGACAGCCGAAGGTAAAGCCCCATTTTTGTTCAAAGGGATTCAGTTTGTTGTATACCACTGTTACTAATTACCTCCTTTCCTCTTTTCACACCTTTTAGTTAGCAGCTAGTTCACTAATGTTGGTAGTATTAGCTGTAACCAATAAACCACTGTCATTTCCTTTACTTTAAAATGTCATATAATTTCAAATCTCACAAAACTGTGTCCTATATATAGAAAATATAGACATTTTACTACACTAAGCAAGTACACGCTTTAAACCAGAGAGCTGGTGATAGTCACACCATTGTCTCATATACTCAACACTGGGCTGTAAAAGCTAACAGAAAATACATCCTTAAACAGTATCATAACAGATTATTTGATATTGGAATGGACAGCTTCGGTGAAAAGAAGAGACGAACATCAGCTGTGTATCAACTGCATGAGTACAAGTCATTTTCCATTCATCTACATGAATGAATTTTCTTTTGTGTCAAGAGCATAATGCATCTGGCATGCTCAGTTTTCCCATGAAGATATCTTTCATTCTCATTATCCCTACCATTTTATTTTGTTCTTAAGTTGGCCCATTAAAGTACATTATTTGTTAATATTGTTATTTTTTTGTTACTTGATTACACAGTGCAAGCCATAGATAGGCAAAGTTCTGGGAAAGATGTAAAAGAGTCTATCCAGTCACAGGCAATATCAGAAGTTCATGTTGCTTCCCCTTTCGCAAAGAAGGAGACCCAGGCTTATAAAAAAGAAATTAAAACAGTGCAAGAACCATCGTACCAACTGGGTGTGCAGGTTTTGGAAACTCTATCAGAAAGTTTAACCATGAAAGCTACATCAGTGAAAGAAACAGAAACCTTCCATACAACAGTCCTTTCACAAACATCACAAAGCACAATGAAAGTATCCGCTGCTTCTGTTCAGGAAATGAGAAAGGCTTCCCCAAATATTCTCCTGGAACTCCGTGACCAAACTGTGAAATGTGGAGATACTGCACAGTTCATTTGTGCTTTAGAAAGCGAACACTTTTTAGAGGTTCTGTGGACCCATGAAGGTGAAAGGATAAAAGAGTCAAAACGAGTGAAGCTATCACAAAATGGAACTATCCTATTACTCACAATTATAAACGTCCAACTATTAGATCAAGGACTATACAGATGCACTGTGCGTAATGATCATGGAAAGACGACAACTGCTGCTGTACTAACAGTAGAAGGTGGTTATTTGATTTTTAACATTATGACTTACCTCATTTCAACCTAATCATCTCTGTGTATAGCTCACTCACATTTCCTAACACTGGTATTTAATTTAGAAAGCTATATTTTAAGTTCTTTTTCACATTTAGGACTCTATTCATAAATGACTTTTGCAGCACCAGGCAGGGAGTTTTATAGCTTGCTTGAGAAGTGTATCATGGCTCTTCCCAGCAAGTTGCAGCCAAATGGAATTTGTACTCATCAATTTATCAATGTAAGCCACTGATATGCAGTGAGACACTGACTTGGTGGGAAGTGTCCACTTGGAACAAAACAAAGAACAGGACAGAAGGAACCAATTTAATTTTGCACTTTATGAAGAATTCTGAAGTTGGAATTTGAAAGAGTTATTTTTAAATAAAGGAAAGGGGGTAACGTTAGATGAGCAAATTAACCCAGAGTCTAGGCCATCCCAGCTTGCACAGGGCCACATGCTGTCAATAACTCAATCTGACTACATCTTGAGTGACACAAAAGGTGCTACATATTTGCAAGGGTTAATATTTTAAGCAGTTTATTTGCATGTTTTCTTCAAACACCCTAAATACAAGTCTGTTTTTTACTCCTGAACACGTCTGTTCGTTCAGTGCTATAAAATCCTAACTTGTCTATTGGATTTAGGAGCCTCTCTTTCCCAAGACTATATTAATGACCTACACAGTCTTCCTCCATACCTGTGGATTGTTTTTTATTTGTAGAATTCCTTTCCCCCTTGCCATTATTCCAGTGCATTAAAATATCAGCAGTTTCTGCACATGTAATAACATCTTTGGCGTATAGACATTGATATCCTTGACTCCTGTAGACCCAGAATGGGCCTCTTGTTCTTTTGGCACTGCTCACCTTAGATAATGTGATAGCTGCTTTTATTAACTCAGATGACGCAGGAGCAATAGCAGCATGAACATAAGATAAAACTGTCTCATGCTCTTCCATGAAGCAATTTGCTATGCACCATTTATCAGGCTCTTACACACGAGTTAAGTCCTTTCTTTGCTGTCGATCTACGTTAAGTGTTGTCTCTACATGATCTTCTGCAGTTACCTTCAACATTAAAGGGAAATAGCTTTGATTTAAATTAGGGCTGTCAATCATAAGCAATTAATGCAAAAATAAATTAACTAGATTTTTAAAAGTCACGATTAATCACAGTTTCAATTGCACTGTTAAATAATTGAATACCAATTTAAATTTATTATAAATATTTTGATGTTTTTTCTACATTTTCAAATATTGATTTCAATTACAACACAGAATACAATGTGTACAGTGCTCACTTTATATTATTATTTTATTACAAATATTTGCACTGTGAAAAACGTAAACAAAATTAATAGTATTTTTCAATTCACCTCTTGCAAGTAGTGTAGTGCAATCTCTGTATCGTGAAAGTGCAATTTACAAATGTAGAATTATTTTTTTCGTATAACTGCACTCAAACAATGTAAAACTTTAGAGTCTACAAGTCCACTCAGTCCTACTTCTTGTTCAGCCAATCGCTAAGACAGTTTGTTTACATTTATGGGAGATGATGCTGCCGGCTTCTTATTTACAATGTCACCTGAAAGTGAGAATAGGTGTTTTCATGGCATTGTTGTAGACTGTGTTGCAAGGTATTTATGTGCCAGATATGCTAAAAATTCATATGTCCCTTCATGCTTAGACTTGAGCACTGTACTCTTTGTATTCTGTGTTGTAATTGAAATCAATATATTTGAAAATGTAGAAAAACATCCAAAATTTTTACAGAAACAATAGAATACCAATTTAAATAGCAAGATTAAAACTGAGATTAATCGCAACTATTTTTTTAATCTTGTGATTGTGATTATTTTTAATCATTTGACAGCCCTAATTAAAATTAAAGATGTGCTTGCTTGTGTTAGTCATTACAGACCAAGTCTTAGTCCCACTTAAGTCAATGGTAAACAGCCTACTGACTTAATTGGGACCTTCTTTTAGCCTAGCATGAATAGAGCCCTAAAATGTGTCATAACCCATATATTTCATAGTATATTTTTAGTTTGAGCACTAACATGCTGAACATTCCTTTTCCATACTAAACCCTTTATTTTTATTTCTCTACGTATAAGGGTGTTTTATTCCTGCCAACCATCTAATCTAATGCTTTTCCTAACTTTATTCTTACCTAGCTAAAGAAGCACACGCCAAAGCAGTAACAAAAATTACGCTTGACTCAGACACTAAAAGCACTAAAACAGTCAAAGAGTCTCAGATTCAAACAACCTCCGAAGTTAAGGAAGAGTCTTCAAAGGAAACATCAAGAATGTTAATCACTTCAGCTCAAAGATCACAAGGAACTGAAAAACAAAGGAACGGAGACTACTACCCTGATGTTGTGCCATGCGAAGAGAGCATAGAAACTGGTGCCAAAGTACCAGTATTTCTTGAAACGCTGCTCCCAGAAACTATTGTAAAAGAAGGAGATGATGTGTCACTCTTTTGTCTAATAAAGGGTGTGCCTACTCCTTGTGTGATTTGGCTGTACAATCAGCTAATAGTTGAGGAGTCTGCATTATGTTCCTTAAAACACAATGGGCCACTGTGCAGTTTAAAATTACTCAAAGTTGTTCAGAATCAGAGGGGTATATACAAGTGCAGAATAGTTAACTCTGCAGGACAAGCCGAGTGCAGCACTCATCTGAGAGTGACAGGTTGGCAACTGCATGTTCTTTCCAAACCTAAATTCCTCCTGCATACCATCATTGCATTCAAGTACATTCAGCCCATGGGAAACAGTAAAGAAAGAAAAATGTCATTTGTCTGTGGATTGTTGAATGTTTGCCTCCCGGTGTTCCAGGCATGTTAAAGGCATGGTAAATTACAGGCAAAAATCATAAAAAGTTGTAGACACGTATACAATACAAATAGGTTTTGAAGCATCTGATCACTGTTTCGACAAATTTATCAGGTGTTTGAGTTGTTGTGGCATGTACTCATGTATGTGTGTGCGTATTTTTTGCAACAGATATTCATAGTTTCAACCTCACAACCCATTAATTGATGCGTTAATTGATCACAATAATCTCTATTTTATTCTAGCTCCAGAAAAAGTTCTTCAAGAGAAGATAAAAAAACAGATTGAAATGGAAGTGAAAGGTACAGTCACAAATGGATGTTACGCTGAAGCACTGATTTATCATAAAAAATTAGTAAATCGTTAGAAACTTTTATTTGCTTACATACAGCCTATGACAGCAAAAGTAAAACACACTTTGGAGCATATTTGAATATGCTGCATGTTTTGTTTTAATATGCTAAGGGTTACCCACATTACAAGGTTTAAGTTTTAAAATCAGTTTAAAACTTTACATTTATAATTATGCAGCTGTACTTTTAACTTCTACTTCATGCTATGCAGCTGTTTACTGCGTGAGCTTTTATTTGTTAAACTCTCTTGTTAGTGCATGCGATGGTTTAAATCAAAACGAAGATATAAAAATCTTAATGAAATGATTTTTAAACTAGTAAGCAACCTAACAATCATTCAAAGAATGGAATATAATAGAAAATGAATGTTATTTAGGACATGTGAAAGCTACACATTCCCATTGTATCCTCGCACTTCATGTACATACATTAATTCGTCACTATACATTTCTTACACTGGCTTGCAGATAGCATATGTGGTCCATGTTGCTTGCTTTTTTTGCATAACGTTGTGAAGTTAGTGGCTGTATTAGTTCGAATAAACGCCTTCTCATTTCATTTTAGCTAATTACTTACAGCTACCTTTTTATATATTTTTCAAAATATTTTTTCTCAATTGTTTGAACATTTTACCATAATCAAAGGGATCAGAAAGGGCGTTTATTCTACTGTCTGCAAGTCAGGTAAGATTTTCTTCTTTGCCAACAAAAGACACAAAGCTTTTCGGGCAGCAAAACCATACACCCCCAGGAACATGTTATTTTGAAATTCATTTTTGCTTGTTCAAGAAGAAATGTCCACAGTTTGAAGAAAGAACAGACAACGAACGATTTTCGTGTCAGAATCTTTAAAACAGAGCAAGGCATTGCGTTTATTCGAACAAATATGGTGAGTGAATTTTTTTTCTGGATTTGTGATGAAATCTGTAGCATGTCCCCAATTTAATTTAATATCTTGCCATTTCATTTCTTTTCATTTTTCAAACGTATGAGAGAAGCAACAGAGTACGCTGTAATGTAATGTTGTTCTCTTACAGAACTGTTCTTCAGTGAAGAGCCTGGGTGTCCTGAAAAGCAGAGCGAGACGCGAGACGCTTTCTCCGATTCTGAAGACTACTTAGACCATGGATTTGTGTCTGCGCAGAGATCTGCAAGTAGAACCTCGTCTTGGTCTGAGACTCTTAAACCTTCTTTCACTCAAAAGCTGAAATTTAAATCTGTTTTAGAGGGGGATCCCGCAGTTTTCCAGTGTAAACTCGTTGCCTGTCCAACCCCCGCAATGACATGGTTTCATAATAATAGGCCTGTCCCTAAAGATCTGCGTAGAATAATAAAGACAGAGAGTGATATGCATATTCACAGCTCCAGCCTAGAGGTAAGAGATGTTCGGGAGAGGGATTCTGGGAGCTATAAAGTGTTTGCCATTAATAGTGAGGGTTCAGCTGAGTCAACCGCTTCGCTGCTAGTTGCACAGCGAGAGGAGCAAAATGCAAAATATTTAGATTTCCTGAGAAAGTCCAAACGAACCCATGAGAGTGTTGAATGTCTGGTTCAGAAGAGGAAAGAAGATAGGCTGAAGGTTTACCTGCGGTGCACTGGCTCTCCTTTCGATAAAAGGCAGGAGACTGAAAAGATGTTAAGAGATTTGCCCCCTGCAAAGGGGATGGTGCGAACCATAAGCTTTCCAAAACTCCTAAGGAGACCGGAGTTCGCGTACGATAAAGACCAGGTAGGTAGCAAACGCACCGCAAGGGACAGGGATCATGGCAGTGATGCTTTGCTTGATGAGGAAATAAAAATTAAGCTGCAACGACTGCGGGAGGCCAAAAGAACCATGCTGGAAAAGAAGAAACTGCGCCCGTCACAGAGAGACACTGAATCAGTCCTTGAATCGGTGCGAACCACAGACTTTAGAGGTGGTAAAGACCTAGGGACCTCTCCAGTCCATTGGGCAATTGAGAGTGAGGCGATACGCTCTGACTTCCAGATAATAAAGCCAATCCATACATGCACCTCTTCACCCAAAATGCCAAGCGGTGAGGAGGGTGCCCCGCATCATCCTAAACCAGAGCCTGTTAAGATGCCGGCGGACTTTCACCTGCGAATGGAACGAATCCTGGGGCTTTCCAAACCCTCCCGGAGTCCTCGGGAGTTTCCTGAAGGAAGCATCGAGGCAGAAACATTCCAAACAAAATCAGTAATAACACTGGAAGAACCAACGAGAGAGCAGTTTCTGGGAGACCCTCCAGTAGCGCAGCCAGAGCCAATTGCCAAAGCTACCTACATCGGCCATAGTTATACACACAAGGAACCACAGGAATCAAGAATAGGTACACAGCCAAACGAACAGCTGGAGGAGTTCCAAGCAATGACAGCCAAGAAGAAAAGCCCTGAATCTATAATCTATGTGCTTCTCTGCGACGGATTAAGCGAAACTAGGAAATTGGAGAATGTGTTGTCCGAGACAATCACAATAAACATCAATGAGCCTGTTGATACTTATGAAGGCACCCAAACAGAAAAGGGTGAAGACAATGCAATGTTAGGACTGGAAGACTCGGCAGAAATCAGAGAGTCTGTATTGGTAGAAGTCTGTGAAATAAAGGAAAAGCCTGCCAGGTCTGAGAGCCCTATTCTAAAGCTTCTGGAACCGGGCCCCCCTTTGTTTGTTCATGAAATTGAATCTCGGGAAGCAAAGGAAGGAGAGAGTTGCATATTTGGCTGTCATTTCCGTGGCCATCCGCAACCTATTGTCACTTGGTATAACAATGACAAACCCATATCTCGTAACCAGGAGGACTATGCCATTCACACGGCAGGGAGCCGGTCCACCCTAACTTTCCGCTCTGTTCTCCCTCAGCACGAAGGCTCCATCACCTGCGTGATATTTAATGAATACGGAACTGCCACAACATCAGGCATGCTCAAAGTGAAGATTAAAGAGAGGATTGAGGCTGAACCATTCACCACCGATGAAGCTGAACTGTTAAAGAATGACACAGAAGAGGAAGAAGAACTTAGTTTTCTGTTTGACAAAATGAAAGAAAATCAACCAGCTTTCAGTAGTGAAAGTAGAGCCACCCTTCGCGTTCCTCAGAGTAAACTGCCCGTACCCTGTGTTTCTGACTCAGACCGGCTTTCATTTCCTGTAGAAATCAAAGTAACTGCTCCTACTCCGACTCTAGAACAAGATGAAGAACTGAAGGAAACAGTTCAACCTGCTGAATTTGTACCTGAGCCACCACCTCAGGACCAAGTTTCTGAGGCAATAAAACATAAATTTAAATTTTCCTTTGCGGTAAATGAACCACCAAAAATTGTGAAAGAAACACAAAAATATATTAATTGTAGAGAAGGGAATTCTGTCGTGCTGGAGTGCTCAATATCTGGTGAACCTCAACCGATTGTAACTTGGTTTCGAAATGGCAAAATCTTAACTCCTACTGAGAAGTTTCAATTTGAGGAGGAAGAGGATGGTAGCTACAGGTTACATATTGATGAAGTTTCTGTGTCAGATGCTGGCACATACAAATGTGTTGCTGAGAACACAGTAGGAGTAATAGAAACTGTTTCCAATCTTACAGTAGAGTCTGGTGTGCAGAGCTTTTATAGCCACGTAGAACAAATTAGTGATGTTGAAGAAGAAACTGTTCAAGGTCAGAGTGTACAAATCCAGAAAGAAGTTGCAAAGGAACCGTTGCACAATCTTTATGAATCCTCAGTTGCTGGCAAGCTTAATGATAGAGAATATTCCGTAAGTCAATATTTTCATAACCTCAGTACTCTGAGGCAGGTAGCGCTCACGGAAAAGGAACAAAATACATCCTCCAAAGAAACAGAATCCAAACTCCCAAGATTTATGTGTGACGTTAGAAAGTCCATAGTTACTGAGGATCATCCAATAACTGAAACCCCAGATTTCCAGCAGCAGATTGAAAAAGAAGAGACGGTAAATGTTAGTGAACAAGTGGAGTCAAAGATGGAAGAACCTAAGACATTCACTTTTGTTAGCGATTTAAGCCAGTTTTCACACCCTGAAGAACCACCAATATCTGAAAACCCAGATTTCCAGCTCTCGATTCTAACAGAAGAAAAAATAAATGTGAGCGAACAAGTGAAGCCAAAGATAGAAGCTAATGTACCTGTTTCTGTTGGTGCTTCAAGCCAGGTTCCACAAACTGAGGATGAGCCAATAATTGAAAGCCCAGATTTCCAGCTCCCGAGTGAGCTAGAAAATAAAATAAACGTGAATGAACAAGTAGAGTCAAAGATAGACGAAGCCAAATTATTCACTTTTGTTAGTGATTTAAGACAGGTTTCACACCCTGAAGAACCATCAATATCTGAAAACCCAGATTTCCAGCTCTCGATTCTAAAGGAAGAGAAAATACATGTGAGTGAACAAGTGAAGTCAAAGATAGAAGAAGCTGATGTACCTGCTTCTGTTGGTGATTTAAGTCAGGTTCCACTCCCTGAAGAACCGTTAATACTGGAAAGCCCAGATTTTCGGCACCAGATTGAAAAAGAAGAGATGATAAAAGTGAATGAACAAGTAGAGTCAAAGATAGAAGCCGAAGTATTTGCTTTCGTTCGCAATTTAAACCAGGTTCCACGCCCTGAGAATGAGTCTATAATTGAAAGTCCAGATTTCCAGCTCCCGAGTGAAGTAGAAGAGAAAATAAACGTGGGTGAACAAGTAGAGTCAAAGATAAAAGAAGCTGAAGTACTCGCTTCTCTTCGAGATCTCAACCAGGTTCCACTCTCTGAAGAGCTAAGCGATCAGCCTGACAAAACAGATGAAATAAAAACGGAAATTACAACCACAGAGTTTACATCTAGGAACCAACTTGAAAAGATCATTGAAAGCCATACTGAGAAAGCTACATGTATTAATATAGAAATTCCTGCAGGTCAGGACACAGATGGTGAAGTAGAGAGTGTGAAGGATAAAGATTTTGCTTTTGAGAAGAAGCAGTACTTGAAAAAAACAGGTCGAGAAGAATATAACTTTAGCAATGGTGTTACTGATCTGCCCCATCTTGACAGGGGAAGCACGCCAAGCAAATCGTTTAGTAACGGTAATGAAATGGAAATCAAGGGCACAGGGCATTTTTCAGGGAAATTAGAGCCCGAGCAAGAGAGTCCTGCTCTTGAGCGAACTCTTGGAACACCACCTCTGGCATGTTCTTTCACTGACAATTTAGATACACCATTTAGAAATGTAAATTATCAGATCCATGTCTTCGGGCAGGAGCTGAGTGCAAAGAGGAAAGAATCTGAGGATCATAGTTTTTTCAGTCCTATATCCACGATGGTACAAGAAGATAGAGATCTGTCTGACAAGGACATATGTGACACCAACTTAAATAGGACATTTCGAGATTCAACTGCCATAGAAGAGAAAGATGCGCCCAATTCGCATGCGATAAGTGATGAATTCAAAGGTACACCTGAATTAGAACAACTTGGGTTTTATGATCCAAATAAAGTAATTCAGCAAGAACAACACCTAGAGCAACAAGAAAAAAACATAGAAGGAAATGAACAAAATTACAGAAGCTTTGCGCATGGCATAGAGGAAAATGTCTTTCTTCATGATAAAAAATTATCTGACTTTGGAGAGAGAGAACAGAAGGAAACCTATCAGAATGAACAAACATTAGGAAAAATAGAACCTGAAACGTACAACATTTTATTTGATTTAAAACAAGCTCCTTCTGTAATAGAAAATGTAGATCAGAATTTTCAAGAACAAATTAGGAGGCAACAAGAAGAAACACATTTAAAAGGCCAATATCCGGCCTCTGAACCTGATACAGCCAATATTGTATTTGATTTGAAACAAGTTTACTCTGCTATACAAAATCTTGATCAAGAACAAGAGAGGCTGCTGCAGAATGAAATGTATTTCAAAGATCAACATTCTGCTTCTGAACGAATGGAACCTGATACAGGCCACATGGAAGAAAATGTACAGAAAACTACATCACCTACAGGACAAGGAATTTATTCCTGTCAAGAGTTTTCCAAAGAGAGTGAAGCTATAAAGGACAAAGATGATAATTCTCAAGAATTATCTCTAGAAAAAGTAGAACCCCAAATCCAGGGATTAGCATTTAATCTAAAACAGCATTCAGTGATTTTCTCAGAAGAATTCGTTTCCAAAGAGACTGGCAGCATATCACCGGAAGAAATATGTTCCTTAAACCGAGTGTTATCTCCCGAGATCATGGAAACAGAAACCGAAAGCTCCATAAACCATCTACAAAGACATCACGCACTTGTAGAAGAAATTTCTTTAAGTGAAGAACTTCGTCATAATTACAAGGTGCAACTGGAGGGAGTTTATGTTCAAGAACGGACTCTGTCAACAGAAACTGGAGTGGCTGAAATGCAAATATTTAAAAGGGACCTAGCTGACATTCCTCTTTCTAGTGAACAGCGATCACCTGCAAAAGGAATTGATGAATTTGAGAAAAATGTTTGTGTGGAAGAATCATTTAAGGAACAAATTAAAGACTTGATATTGGGGCAGACTGAGCGTAGGCCTTCTGCAGAATCCAAAATGTCTGTAAGTCAATATTTTCAAAATGTAGTGCAAGAAACAGATGTTTCTGAGGGTGTGGAATCGCTAGAGAGAATAGACTCCAAAACAGACAACTTCATAACAGACTTGAAAAAAGCTGCAAAGGAGAAAGAACCCACTGCATGTAAACTGGAGCAAGAACAAACACACGTTCTTCAGGTAGAGCAAGTCACAATGAAAGAAATAAGCAGGTCTACTTTTAATGGAAGTAAAACTGAAACTGTGTGTTGTACCAAAGTAATTCCTGAAGACCATCATGCTATTCAGCGGGAATCAGATACACAGGACAGGGACATTTCTTTTGCACAGTTCCTTCGTTCGTTAAGAAATGAAGAATCCATAGTCCAGGAAAGGCAATCAAGAGAAGAATTAATTGCCTTGAAGAAACAAAAGTGTAATTTAGAAGATCAGCTTGAAAATGAAATTTCATTTCAGACTAAAGACATTGTAAATGCTGCTGAAGGAAATCTGGATGAAAAGGGCCTATCACAAAATGTTTTGCAATTTCAAGAGCTGAACGCTGCTCAAGTTTCAGAACCTGATCCATGTGTGTCTCTCTCAAAGTATTTACTCTCAGCCGGACAGCAGGAGGTTCCAGATTTCAAAGATACCATTTTCCAGGCCTTTGACCAGAAGGAATGTATCACTTCTTTGGAAGTTGAAGACGTCACTTTCAGCACCGTTTACGACTATTATAACCAGCAGCAGGAGCTGCTGACCCGTCCACTTTCTCCTGAATCAGAAATGTCAATAGAAATCACAAGCACAAGCGGGGATGAATTGGCAGAATCTGAGCGATTCTATACACCTCCATCGTCAGTTGAGAATTTTGAATCTCCCATGTCTTTTGAATCTTACCACACTCCAGCTGGCACACCTGAACGGTACTCAACACCTTCCGAGGAACCATCCTTCAACAGAAAGTCCCCTTCCGATTTGGTAAGGGACGGCACACCACGAGAGCGCTACACAACCCCCACCAGTGAATATCCTGAACCCGGAACATTACCTTCTCCTTTCCAAGAAAGGAGGTCGCCTTACGAAGAGCAGCGCTCAGAGATGTTTGGCACACCTTGTGAAGCAGTGGAACCAAAGGGAAATGAAATGCCTCCCGCATTTATCAAACCCTTGCCCAAGAGGAAGATCTATGAAAACAGTTCATTGGGTTTAATTGCTGAAGTTATAGGCCTCCCTGTTCCTGATGTGAAATGGTATCGAAATAAGTCGTTGCTTGAACCAGATCAAAGAGTCAGAATAGAAAAAGAGGGTGATAAATGTATTTTGGAAATCCATAATGTTCTGAAATCGGAAGAAGGAGAATACATATGCCATGCAGTAAACATCATAGGGGAAGCTAAAAGTATCACCCAAGTAGAAGTTTTGCCTCAAGATGGAAGGTCTTTGGCCTTACCTCCTCCAGTAACACATCAGCATGTTATAGAGTTTGACTTGGAACAAAATAAAAATTCGAGCTCTCCTTCTCCTCAAGAAATACTTCTGGAAGTAGAGTTGGACGAAAATGAGGTTAAGGAATTCGAGAAGCAGGTCAAAATAGTCACAATTCCGGAATTTACACCTGACAACAAATGTATGATTGTTTTTCTTGATGTCCTCCCTTTCGCTCTGGTGGAGCAAACCACTGGCTTGACTGCAAAAGGAGATGAAGATGTGAAAATTGACTTTGAAGTCACTGAAATGCCCCCGCGCTTTACCACTCCCCTTTTTGATTTGGAAATTCTAGAAAATTCAGAGGCAGTGTTTGAATGTACAGTGACAGGTTCCCCTACTCCCCAAGTACAGTGGTTTAAAGAACATACCTGCATTACCGCAGATGTCGGGAGCTACATTGTGACTGCTGAGAAAGGAAGTCATAGTCTTAAAATTCAGAATGTAGGTCATTCTGATAGTGGCACATATCAGTGCAAAGCAGCGAATAGTGTCGGAGAAGCTGTATGCAAAAGTTCTCTAATTGTGCTAGATTCACAGAGAGCCCTTTCTAGCAGGAGTGGGGATGGAATGACTGGTCTAGTTCTAGGCAGCGCTACGGGTAGGCCACAGAAGTTTGATTTGCTTGTAGACAGTACTCTTCCAAATGGCAACCAGACCGAAATAGAGCTGGAGTTTGAATTTGAGCGCGACACTGATGATTCTCAGAAAGCTGTCAAGTTGGTAGCTGTCACAGAACAAGAGTGTGAAGAGGAAGGGGAGAAATGTGTCAATATTAATTTTGATGTATTCGCTGAGCCATCCAAAGAAGAGGAGATAGAATTTAAAGCGGAGAGCTCAGATAGTTGTTCCTTTGAATTCCAAGTCACAGAAGCCCCCCCAAAGTTTATCAAACATATTTTTGACTGCACTTCCTCAGTAGGTGCTTCTGCGTGTTTCCAGTGCCTTGTAGTTGGCGCTCCAAACCCGAGTATCAGTTGGTACAAAGATGGGATACTGCTTGAAGGGGATAGGTACTGTATGGAGGAAAGGCAGATGGGCTATTATAATCTAATTATTGGAAATTTAATCCAAAACGATGAAGGGGAATACAGATGTGTAGCTGCAAACAGAGCAGGAACTGCTGATACAAGCGCTGTGTTAAACATATGTTAAATTTCCAAGTTTGAGTTCCAAATACATGTTTGGATTAAACACACAATAGGTTTGCATTGTCCCTAAATTCTGTTTGTAAACATGTATCATTCACTTTAGGTGCTTCCTATATTTTAATGCTCATTGAGAAGTGAAATTCACAAGGGGCAGACACCCCTCGAGACCCACATGCCCTATTTTAGGAACGCGAGAGAGTTAAGCGGTGCAGAAGGCTTGTGCAGGCGTTCTGCACAGGGTGGAATTTCATTCCTTGTACATTCTGCACATCCTTTTTATCGCTGTTATTCACGTGGGTAGAACTCATTTGTCCGTTTCCTATGCGCGTATATATACTTGTGTTATTTAAAAGTGCAATCATCTTTGTGTTAAAAGGGCCTAGCAACCATCTTGAAATATGAAATCCGCGGTGCTCTTGTAACTTAAGTGTATGGAGTACTACTTTAGACATACGTTTCAGTCTGAACACAGGTATCAGAGTAGCAGCCGTGTTAGTCTGTATCCGCAAAAAGAAAAGGAGTACTTGTGGCATCTTAGAGACTAACAAATTTATTTGAGCATAAGCTTTCCTGAGCTACAAATAAATGCTCAAATAAATGTGTTAGTCTCTAAAGTGCCACAAGTACTCCTTTTCTTTTAGTCTGAACACAGTACACCTTTCAGTCAAATCCTGAAGTGCTTACAAATTTTTAACCTTTCCACCTATCCTAGACCTGAAGAAGAGATCTGTGTAGATGGAAAGCTTGTTTCTTTCACCAACAGAAGTTGGTTCAGTAAAAGATATTACCTCATGCACCTTATCTCTATTTTATACAGTACTTATTCCAGAAAAATGGCCATTGACTGAGCTTGATGGTAAACCAAGAATAACTTCACTGAAGTCGATGGGGTTACTCTGTTGCAAAAGCAATGCAAGTGAGATCAGAATCAGACAGACCCAGTTAAAGTTTTCCCGCAGTAAAGACTGAGTAGGGACTTCAGGATTTGTAATAAGCATGGATATAAATATATTGTGTACTGTACCTTTAAGAGTTAGAGGAAAAGATGAGGCATTCAATAAATCAATAGACAGAATGTAACTATAAAACTATAAGAATAAAATCTCTCTTTCCCTGTACTTTTGTGCTGTGAATAAAAAAATACACAGCAGTAAGAAAGCAGGAGACTTTCACTGAACATTTTCATTTTAAGATTAGAACTAAGTCTCCAGGGATTCGTTTTTCTTCTGTCAGTCATCGTTCTACCAGCAACATATAATGTTAAATACTGAACTGACAGAAACAAATGGATTCAGACTCTATATGAAGCTTTTTTTTTTCAGTATAAGCACAGCTATTGTCCTTTAGATTAATTGTTTTTTATGCAATCAAATATTTTAGGGTCTGAACTAAGAAAGATAAAAAAATATTTAGATGGAAGAGTCAATTCAGGGTGAAGTGATCAGTTCAGACCTAAGCTTATCTAGCTTACACAAAAATGTACGCACTGATAAAAACAAAACAATTATTTTTAAATTTTACTACATTTAATAATTCATTTGTAGAAAAAGAGGGAAAACCCTATAATGTATGTGAGTGCTTTCTGGTTACACAAATATATACATGTGAATTTAGATGAAACCCTAAATTCAGCAACCCTGGACTGTTGTTTTGAAGATGAATAATTATTGTTTTGCTTCCTCTTTACACAATGCTAAGGCTACTTATTAATTTTTGTCACTCGACTTTCAAAATGTTTTAAGAGGCATGATTATTTTAAACTTAAACGAAATAATGCTTTTGTGTAGTCAATTGTTTTCACGCACGTTCTTATTTCTGTGATTGACATGTATTCTTGTATGGTTTCTGTACTCTCAAAATGTTGATGTAGGCACCACAGAAGCTATTCAGTGTCACTGCATTAGTAGGGATTCATTCTGAACTCAGCATTCTCAGAGAATCCTAATGTACCCAAGAAAATTGGGTCCAGTGGTACTCGTCTTAAAAACCTATAGCGCATATGGGAAAACTTAAAAATCCATTTTTATTAAATCTCCATTAAATCAAACAGCAGTATTTGCTCTGCAAATATTATTGAAGACATGAGGATGTTTCAATAGACACATCTCCTAATAGGTGGGCATGCTTCGACTGAAATCCTTCAATATTTTGGTGATGCCCTCAAAGATGGTAAAGAAAATCGGCAGAGTGCCACACATGAGGATTTACTGAAGTGTTTATAAAATATTTCCATTTTTAAAGCTTGACTGTTTGTGGCAGTGATTCTGTGTGGCTCTTCTCTCACAGAGAGACAAGGACAATCGTCCTTGGAAAGTTCTCCCATCAGCACTGCTATTAATGCAGATTTTAAATGGGAATAGGACAAAGGACTTGGATTTAAAGAAAAAAATCAATTTTTTTGAGGTTTGGAAAATGTTGATTAATTTTTTTAAAAATTCTCCATTGCATTAATAACTGCGCTTCCTTATTCTGTTTAGACCAGAAACAGAAGTGGCAAAATACTTGAAGAGAGAGATTATTTATTCTCATGGTATTTCCTGTCCAACACGAAACAGGAAGTATTGGAAATCTCACAAGTCAAACTATTTTTGTGTTGTTTCCAAACTCATTTTATAGACTCGGTTTGCTTAGATGGTGTCCATAAGGGAATTAGACCTTTTGGTGCTTAGCTGAACCAAATTTACAAACCTTTTGAGAGTCACGCATTACAAATTCGGAATATATTCAATAAAATATTTGATATTATTATCGACAAATTATATCCCTGACTGTGCTGCAGTTTGGAAAGCCTTACTTACCATTACACAGTGCAGGTGCCAAGTAGTGATGAGTTGGCACCTTCAGAAATGAAACCGAGTGGATGAAGTCCATTACGGTGTCACTTTCCTTAGCTAAACCCTGCTAAGTATTATGTAAAATTATTTTTATTATTACCACTGATGACCACAAAATAAATATGAGTACACATTAAAGTACATATGTATTTAAGTAGTAAGTGTCATTGTCATTAAACCAGTTTCTGTTGAAAATGCTGGAGGATAAGAGAAATGAGAGTGTTTGTTCCAACATTGAGCTGGCTAGGAATGGTTTTGTGCTGTGCCCATATTCATTCCCTGTACAGATGCATAGCATTTACTGATTTATTTGACAGCAGAGCTCCCTAGAGAAGTTTGCATGAAATATATTGATTAAATAGGATGTTAAAGGCCTGATCCAAAGCCCGTTGAAAGGAATGGGCCCTGTTGACTTTAATAAACTTTATATAGGAACCTAAACAATTATCCTAGGTGTTAAATATGTTAATCTGGCATACTTCTTCTGGTAGAAATTGGCTCAAATTGAAACCTTAGATTCAAACCATCCAAACTCTGGGAAAGTTCAAATCCAGATCTGAACTTTATAGCTCAGAGTCTCTCTCTACTTTTACTGCTTATATATACAAGCAGTAAAATAAATATAAAATAAAAAGTGTTATTTAAATTGTCAGTTTCATGCACTGTATGACTTTGGCTAGAGACACTAAAATAAAAATATTATGTGGCAGGGTATGACTTAAGTTACACTAACATAAATCCGGAGCTATTCTTGATTTCAGTAAAGTTATTCCGGAATTACTGGTGTAACTATAATCAGTATTTGACCCTATATCCTTTAAAGGTAGATCTTAAATAGAAATTAAGAAAAATAGTAATTTCATTGTCAAGTGAAATGTCTTTTTTCATTCATAAAGACAAGGTATTTTAAAAAGAGGGTAATTGATGTTTACTTGTAATCAATATTATATTTTAAATATTAATGTAGATGATATTTGTGAAATAAACATGTAAATATTTACATTTGTTGTTTCTAGTAATTTGCTATTTGTGTGTTGGTAAAGTATTTTAAACACGGTTTTTGTGGATTTCCTGTAAAATTTACGATCCTGAAACACACAAAACTGCATGAATTCTATTGTATTCCTTTATGCAAAGCTAGGAGTGCTGGAACTAGGAGTGCTGAGGGTCTGGCAGCACCCCCTGGCTTGAAGTTTCCATCATCTACAGGGTTTACAATTTTGTTCGGTGGTTTTCAACACACACACACACACACACACAGACACACAGTCTCAAAGCCAAGGTGCAAAGCCTTCTCAGATATTTATAATATAACTTTTCCTTTTTTCCCAAAGGAATACACTTTGGAAGTAAGCAGACAAAATATATTTGTAACTTTCCTGTGATTATCACTGTAGCTGATCCTGTGGATTGAAATTCTACTGTAGTCTTCACAGAGTCTAAGGGGCACCTGTACTCACATTGACTAGCACCTTACTAAGGGAGCAGGCCCTTTGATTGCTATGGGATTTAAGGGTAATTTTCAACGATAGTAAAGGTGGCAAAATCGGTCCCCTTCAAGGTACTGGCCATAGCAGTTTATGGGACATCAGGACTATAGCACCCTTCTTACAGAAAAACTCACAAATTGTACAGTATACGCTCCTTTTTAAAAGATGAAAATATTTAAATAACGGCATGAATGTTTTTCTAATGCTTGTAATACTTTTTAGTCTACCTGTCTCCTCCTGCGATTTTTAAAATGTTATTTCATTTTTGATTTGGGAGAAGATTAGTAACTTCTAGGGATATGAATGAATCTGAAGGAGCATTTTATTGCTGCTTTTTTGCTTTGTGGTTGGAATGCAGTATTTTCTCAGATTTTTTTTACTTAACTCATATAACTGTGAACATCTAATTAATTATTAGACAACCAGGAGATATTTTTCTACTAACTGCTTTTGATTTTGTTGAAACATCCCAAGTTTTTCTAGGGCCAAATACTGCAGATCTTACACAGAATTCAGTGGAAGTTTTGCCTGGTAAGGACTGCAGGATTTGGTTTCCAAACTCTCTAGATGTTGCACTGTTTCTGACTAGCTTGAAAATTCTGCTGGGGGGAAGGGAAATATTCCCGATAAACAACCTCGCTGTAACAAAGGTTCCATTACTGCCTTTTGTGTCCACAAAGAGCAACAGAGGTTTCTCTGAAGATCTTCTTCCTCTCGTTTTTTAAACCACCACTAAAACAAAGTACAACATAACATAAACATTAAATTAACACGAGGGATCTTCTTTAATCCACAAAACCCAGGAAACAGAGTTAGCCTTCTCTCCAGATATTGAAGGAACTGTGACACTTAGCATCATAGCGTTATTGTATCCTTGGAAGTATCTAGGCCTAACAGGAAACAATCAAAGGCAGTGTCCCATATGGCTCCCAGTTAAGCCAATGTATTGAGACCAGAGTATAAGGTTTCTTAGTGGGTGGATTAATTAGACTCTCTTCATAAATTTTATGTAATTGTTTATTAATCTGTAATATGCAAAATATGCATAAACACGCACAACTTTGATTCTACTTGTTAAAATGCATAAATAACTGAAATATTCATATTAATATTTTCTAAATTAAATGAATTGTACAAAAATATTTGGGCCATATGGTTCCATCAGCTTTTTAACAATTCTCCCCATAAAAATTAATAGCATGATATGGCTCTCAATTTAGTGGAATTATATAGTTTGAGTTATGACAGAAAAAGGAGTTCAGGTTCATTGTTTAGCTGTTGTATGGTATTGAGAATGCTAGAAGGTATACAAAAAATAACTACACTAACAGACCTGGTTTATTCATGTTCTCTAGTGATTACTAAATGGAAGTTTTCAGCAAAACGTTTTAGTAAATCTAAATAATTAATTTTTTCCCATACAGACTTTTCTAGTTCTGTTGTTGTGTCTACTGAGGAAGAAAGAACCGAAAGTTACAGCAGCGGCCTTCAATTGTCTGACAGAGATAAAACACTTGAATTTATGCCTGAAAATTCAGTTTACTCCAGCAAATTAGAGATGAAAACGGAGGAGGGCAGCGTCCCAGTTTTCCTCAAACACGTTTCAAATGTTGAAATAAGTCTAGGAGATGTAGCTAGGCTCTCAGTTACTGTTACTGGCAGTCCAAAACCTAAAATCCAGTGGTTTTTTAATGGAGTAAAGTTAACCTCTTCCGCGGATCACAAATTTGTATTTGATGGTAGTGATTATAGTCTTATCATTCTCTATACAAAATCTGAAGATGACGGTGAGTACACATGCATCGCCAGTAATAAGTATGGAGAGACTGCATGTAGTGCCTATCTAAAGGTGAAGCCAAACGAGACTGGAGAAGTCTACAAAAAATCGGTTGTAGAACTAGAGGTGGAGAAACCCTTAGAAAAGAAAATAAACCCCTACCCCCCTTGCTTTCTGAAGAAACTGGAACCTGTTCAGGGTGTTAGAGGTCTCCCTGTTGTATTTGAGTATACAGTGCTTGGAGAACCTGTACCCGAGGTGCAATGGTTTAAGGGAAATCACCAGATTTTCTCTAATGTAGACTACACTACGGTTCATAATCCTGACGGGTCGGGTTCATTAACGCTCCATCAATGTCAGAGAGATGATGGTGGGTTATATACCTGTAAAGCCATAAATCCCCTGGGGGAAGCCACTTGCTCTGCAGAACTGCTTGCGCTGGACACCGCTGCTGTGTTTCGGTATCAGGAACAGAAAGTCGTTCAGAAACATCTTACGAAATCGGACAAAGAAACCGTCAGTGAGCAGACTACCGAGTCTCGTTTATATGCTGGTAAATTGCCAGGCGAGGGTGGGCAGCGGGACCCGCAAGTGTTGTATACAATCGGGACAGAGGGCAGGCCCTCGGTACATAGCGAAGAGGTGGACTCGTTGCTTGAGGTTTCTCACTCAGCCGCTAGCATGCAGACGGAGCCGGTTCTTACTCAGCAAGCGGCCGTACTGGAGTCTCGTGCGGCTTCGGAGAGCCTCGATGTTTCTCCTCATGCTGCAGAAGCGGGGGTGTCATCAGCAAAGCTGCTTCCTCTAGCAGCTTTCACTACGAATGAGGTTCGGGAGCACCCGAGCCTGCTGGAGCAATGTGTTGAGCCAATTAAAAGCCCTCCAGTAGCTGAGTTGCCTGGTCCTGAACTCCACGTGGGCCCCACTGTTTGTTTGCCACTAATAGAAGAAAGCAGCCAAGAGGACAAAGAAAAAGAACTGCAGATTCACCCTCCGGAGAGGATAGCTCTGCAGGCGGCCCGAGAAGAGAAATCTACCTTTCTCTCTGCCCTGGCTGAAGAGCAGCTTGCAGTGACCGCTAGCACAGCTGTGCCTCTTCCGCGCGCAGAGACTGAGGCAGGGACCTCAGTCCGCGAACCCCCGCAGGTGTTACACACCCCCAGAGTTGAAGATATCCAGGAGCTGCCTAAAGAAACTTCCTTCGCGCTAGAAACGCCGACGCGCCAGAAGGGTCTCCAGATGCTGGAAGGCGAGAAGAAGGTATTTCAACTGGCCTTAGCTGTAGAACAGCAGCAAATAGGCGAAGCTCATGCCAAGGAGCTAGACGCCCTGGATTTACCTGCGGAAGCGAAACCAATACTGGAATTGCCAGCGGAATTACACATGCCTATAACTGATTCCCAAAGGATGCTTCCAAAAGAGGGCGCCTTTGATGTCCCCTCAGCAGCTCAGCAAAAGGGTGCATTGGTGCAGGAGAGAGCTGTAAAAGCTGCTCTCGTTACAGAAGAAAAGCAGCAGCTCGCGGGTGAGCACGCGCAGCAAGTCCCCGGACCAGACAGGACAGTAACTGTAGAAACCCAAAATGAAGGCGCAAAGCTATTGAATTTGCCGGTGGTACATGGGCAAACAACACTCCCTAGAGAAGAACATTTTAGTTTTGTGGCGCTGCCCGAGGATCAAGCAGTCTCTAGGAAAACCCCAATGTTGCTTCACGCTTTAGTCTCAGAAGAACAAACCCCCCTCTCTTATGAAAGCACTAGTCAGTTTCCTGCCCTGGATGGGGCGGTTAGCATTCAGCCTGTCAAAGAGCCCCCTTCCGCCCTCCATCTCCAGACAACCCAGACAGAGCATGTGTTGCCTAAGGAAGACATGCTGGCTTTTCAAAAACCTGTATCCCACGTGGCTTTCCAGAGAGAAGAAAAAATGTTTAATCGGGCAGCAACAACAGAAGAGAAGAGCAGGTTATTTGCAGAACAACTGGACGCTTTTCGGAGCAGTACCGAAGGATTACACTCCACAGCTACAGTTGAACCTCAGCTACCGACCTGTCTTACCGCTGTGGCTGAGGATATACCTCTGCCAAAAGAACAAATTATCAGTGCGGCAGAAAAGGAGCAGAAAGCTGCCCTGAGAAAAGAAGACTCTCAAACAGTTATGCAACTATCGAACGTGACTGAGAGCAGGGCCTTAGACCTGGGTCACGTTGAAACATTTGAGGAGATTCAGACTGTGAGCAGTGAGGTGAAATCTGAACCCAGATTCCTTTCAGAATCTGTTTGCACCGAGGAAGGAAGTGTTCCACTAGAGAGTGCAAATGTGTTAGAAGCCGCAGAACACGATTTTGCTGCAAGAATTCAAGAAGGACAGTCAGTGAGGCTTCCATTAATACTGGAAGAAAAGCAGCCTCTCAAGGAAGAATATGCAGTCGAACTAACGAGGCCAGAAACTGGAACTGTAAAGGTAGAGAAGCAACCAAAGGAGACTCTGAGCGTACATGAAATCCAAGAAAGAGAAGTCCTTTCCAAAGAAAACCAGTTTGTTGTTCAAGTTCCCAAGGGCTGTAGCTTAGACATAAAGACTCAGATCAAAAGTGCCCTGAAAGCTGCAATGACGAGTGAACAACATCTCTTGTCTTCCGAACGGTTGGGTGATATAAAAAATATTGAAGTAAAGACAGTGAAAGTCAACAAGGAACCTAAATATACAATGTGCACCTACCTTATAACCACAGGGAGTTCCAGTCCCATAGAAATAACGGTCTCTCTAGAAAAAATATACCCTCAGACAGCTGGTTTGAAAACTGAACTAAAGGCTGCTTTGTATTCGATTATTTACGAAGAAAAACATATTTTGATCGCAGAACAACCCAGAGCTATGTCAGTAACTGAGCCTCAGAAGTTGTTTATCACTCATGCACCTTTCGCAGAAATCTCATCTGCTACTGTAGCTGATAAGCCAGTGCAGCGGGAATCCGCGAGTCCTATTTCTGATGCGCTGGAGCCTCAGCAGGCTGAAATAACCACAGAATCCAAAGCGCAGCTGGATCGGCTTTTGCCTGCTCCAGCAGTCAGCACCGTTGCTGTCAAAAGTCAGATCAGAGATGTCGGTGCAACCGCAGTCACTGCCGACGTTGCGTTAGCAGCTGTGCCATTGGAGAAACCAGTGCAGACACTGACAATGAAACAGAAAAAGGAAGAAATACCTGAGGAAGATGGTGGAGAGGGTCTCATAACTCAGGCAGGGAAGCCAGAGGACAGGCTAGTTAGAGAAGATTATCCCGTCATTCACAGAAACCTTGTAGACACTGTTGTCGAGGAAGGTGATAGCTTAAGTCTTATATCAATTATAACAAACGTCAAAAAGGTGAATTGGTATTTTGAGGGTAAACTGGTGTCTTCAGGCAAACAGTTCAAGTGTTTACAAGATCATGACACATACACACTAGTAATCAACAAAGTACACAAGGAAGTGCATCAAGGAGAGTATGCCTGTGAGGCACTGAATGAAGGTGGAAAAACAACAACATCAGCGAAACTCACAGTTGTAAAAAGAGGTTGGATTATGGGGATAAAATATTGCCTCCTAATATTCACTAATTTTCTAATTAAATAGAACATATATATCTGTATCTCCATATCGATACGGATATGAAAAGTAATTAGACTTCATGAATGTAATCACAGAACTAACCATAGTTTTCCCCTATTCTTTCTCCACTTCCCATGTCCTTTTTGACATTCTGTCAATTATTCGTTTTTCCTTCCCACTTTTTTCCCTAAAGTGATTCGCACTTTTTCACTTTTCTGTAATACAGTTAGTTGCCTTTTTGATTTCGTCTCATAAATGATAAAAACCCAATCCCGTGTAATAGCGTCGACTACACTTCTGCTTGCATCAGAATTTCTTAACAGCGCATGCATCGACACTTTCATCCCCTTATCCACAAAGCGGCGATCGGTTTTCTTGTTTTTATCCTTCTCATCATTGCAACAGGTCTTTATAATCATTGCACCATTTTTAGCACACACTGTTTCGTTTTCCACTCTTCCAGTACAACGTGGTATATTTCTATATCACATTGTTACGCATGTCTAGTAGTATCACCTCTTAGCACTTTTTCTGATTTCATTACGCACTGCAATGTAGTCCATTCACTAGGTTTAGCACTGCTTATCGTCTGCTTCCATTTTTGACAGTCATTTTGTTTTCTTTACAGTCACTTTCCTTGGATTGCTAGTAAATCACCCACCTAATTTCAGTTGGTCATTAACAGTTATTTGGGGTACCTATACTGAGGAGCGGCTGTTCGAATTAATTTATGCTTCCAATTCTAGTTGCGCCCATACTGAGGAGGAGACTCGAGTCGCAGGAAGTAGCTGTGAACCACCTGGCCAAGTTTAGCTGTGAGATTGAGACTGCTCCTAATGTAAGATTCCAGTGGTACAGAGCTGGCCGAGAAATATATGACAGCGACAAGTACTCCATACGCACCACTAAATACGTGTCCACGCTGGAAATCCCAAGACCTCAAGTAGTTGACTGTGGAGAATACAGTTGCAAAGCTTCCAACCAGTATGGTAGTGTAAGCTCTACAGCTGTTTTAACGGTGACTGGTAAGTACGGCATCTTAATGCTCATTTTATTTTTGCATTAACATCCTCTGATTGTTTCACTGTTTTATCATTTTAAAATGCTTATTTTAGGATGACGAGTTGTTGTTATATTGCACACGGGCCCAGATAGCTAGTCTTTTCATCTGACAGGCCTGAAGACGGCAAAGAAGTGAATGTTGGCAACACCAGTGTCAGGGATTTTTGTTTGTTTTTTTCCCCCTTGTTTTCTGCATCCAGCGAAGGAAAAACCATCTACCAGTTGGTAATCGATTCAAAGGATTTCGAGACGTCATGGGGTGGGGAAGGGGAAACAAATCCACTTTAAACCGATAATATTATTTGATGACATAATTTAACCTCCAGAAAATAATTATAGGTGGATATACATTTTTTTTAAATGCCAATTAATTTGTTTAGTCACTGTGGTCTCTGAGCTGTCGAGCAAGAATTCAGTGTCTTCAGCCCTGGGAGAAGAATTTCAAATTATTTTTAATATATGACAACAGTCGTCTTGAAGATTTGTATCGGATCCAGCTTCTTCGATGTAGTGCTCAGTATATACTTACCTTCATTCATTTTCTAGTTGTACTCTGTTTTATTTAACTTTCAAGCACTGTGCTTGGACAGTAATTACTGAATGGTTGGGTAGAGTGATCGTGTCGTGAATAAAAGCTGTTTACAGGCATATCTCAATACACGCGATTTTATGAACATGTTAAAAACAACATATATATAATCTTCTGTGTTTTCCCCCTATATTTTGCTGTGGTTTAAATGTACCGGGTTTTTGGTTTTCGGTTTCCTTTCCTTATTGGATCAGTCATTACTGGTTAAATTATGAACGCAGCATAAATTAATAACAGAATCACAAGCATTTGGCATTCTGGCCAGTCTTGCTAAATGAAATACTGGTTTTTGGCTCTACAATGATCATTGCTGTATATCGGTTCAGACGGTCAAAATGTTTTCATTCTTTTCCCACTTTCCAGTTTCTTTATTGTTCAACCCTTAGCTTAAACAAGTTTGAAACGTGTGTCCGAAGACCAACTATGCTTCTCCTTTTCTCTGCCCTTGGCAGACATAGAGACAAGAGTGGCTTTGGTGCCAGCCCAATATAACCATGAAATCATTTCTTTTTGCAGAAGCGTTTCCTCCAACCTTTCTAACCAGACCCGAATCGATCACTACTTTTGTGGGTAAAAGTGCCAGGTTCCTATGTACAGTGTCAGGCACTCCGGTGATCGACACGGTATGGCAGAGAGACGGCGCTGCCATCTCTTCTTCAGAACACCACAAGATTTCAACCGTTGATAATAAGCATATTTTAGAGATTAAACATGTTACAGTAAACGACCGAGGAGTTTACACTTGCAAAGCCTCAAACAAGTTTGGAGCCGACACCTGCCAGGGGGAAATGGTAATTATTGATAAGCCACATTTCATTAAGGAGTTACAGTCGGTGCAGTCTGCTGTCAACAAGAAGATACGTCTGGAGTGCCAAGTAGATGAAGATAGGAAAGTAATCGTAGCGTGGAATAAAGATGGGAAGAAAATACCCCCAGGAAAAGATTATAAAATTTATTTTGAAGACAAAATAGCATCACTTGAAATCCCCCTGGCTAAACTTAAAGATTCAGGAAATTATGTGTGCACTGTTTCGAATGAGGCTGGAAGCAGCTCCTGTTCTGCAACTGTCACAATCAGAGGTAAGAAAGTTGTTCATCTACTGTATTTTGAACGTTATAATTCTTGAAATAGCTATTAAATCTCCGCAGGCTAGAAATACAGGAGATAGAATGCATAGGATGACAGGTAGACTGTTCTTCCTCAGTCTTGCTCTCAGGATTCTGTTTAGAGTACACTGTATGTACTCCGCGTTCCTGTCTCTATTGAACCTATTGTGACTGTTATTAATGAATGTTCCTTTTTTAGCTCTCAGTGTATTCCGTGTCGCCTAATATTTCTTTTTACCAAGAAATTCTTAAGTTTATTCCTGGGTTTTTTAATCTTTCTTTGTTTGTTTGTTTAAATAAACATGCATATTCACCAAGAAGTTATTTAGTTTATTCCGGGGTGGGGAACAAGTAATCTCAATTTGTTTACATAAGCATTTATTTATTTATTTATTTATTTTATTTTATTTATTTTACAGGAATCACTAGTACTGTGGCTTGGTTGAGATTCCTCTTAGCACCTCTAAATGTTAATGTGTTTAATCAATCTTTCAGAGCTTCAGATTTCAGGTTTCTTTCTTTTTGAAATCTTTCTTTAGAGCCACCATCATTTTTGAAGAAGGTGGATCCATCTTATTTACTGACACCGGGAGAGTCAGCACACCTTCAGTGCAAAATCAAAGGGTCTCCTGAAATCCAAGTTACTTGGTTCAAGAATAACAAAGAAATTAGAGAGAGTAACACGTACAGAATGTCATTTGTCAGCTCTGTAGCTGTGCTAGATATTTCCGACGCGAAAGTTGAAGACAGTGGAAGTTACTCTTGTGAAGCAGTTAATGATGCTGGCAGTGATAGCTGCAGCTCTGAAATAGTTGTCAAAGGTTTGTTCTGACACTCTCTGGCAATTTTATTTGAGAAATGACTTTCTGTTTTGGTGTCAGTAACTAATTTTTTATTGGTGCTTTAATACTTTTATAGAACCTCCTTCTTTCATCAAAACACTTGAACCGGCAGAGATAGTGAAAGGAACAAACGCTATACTTCAGTGTGAGGTTGCTGGTACTGGACCATTCGAAATTAGCTGGTTTAAAGACAAGAAGCAGATTCGCAGCAGTAAAAAATACAGATTGATCTCTCAGAAATCTCTTGTTTTTCTGGAGATCTCTTCCTTTAATAGTGCAGATGTTGGTGAATATGAGTGCGTTGTAGCTAACGAAGTTGGTAAATGCTTCTGCGGTGCAACGTTCATACTGAAAGGTCAGTGAGCAAAGGAAAACTCTCTCCTAACATACTGTAGAGGTAGAAGAAATCTTGTCTCTTAAAAACCTGCTTCTTAATTGTTTTCCCCTCTATTTTCTTATTCTCTTTAATGTACCATTATATCTTGTGTGTATCTGCCATCGTGCTTCTGAATTTGGAAGGGAAAGCAGAAGGCAAATTTTTACTAGAATTGCTACCAGTGCAAACTCTTATACTAGGCTGCAAGAAGTGACAGAAATTCAGTTACCATTCACCCTCACCAACATGGTGGCTGAACACGTTATGGCCAGTGATGTGTTCAAACCTTCGCTTATCCAGCTTGGAAATACATTTCCCCCACCCATCCCAAAATGGCCCTTCTGCTGTAGCTAATTAACCAGTGCATTGATGCTGTATACTAGGCAAGTTGATTTTTAAAATAACAATGAATATGGGAAAGATGTAGTAAAGTAAGGTTTTTTTCTTTCGAATTAGAACCACCATCTTTTATTAAGAAAGTCGAAAATGTTACTGCACTTGTTGGAGACACAGTCACCTTACAGTCCGTTGTGAAAGGGTCCGCTCCTATTTCTATAACGTGGATGAAGGGAAAAGACATTATTAAAGAAGATAACAAAGTCAAAGTGACCTTTGAAAATGGTCTTGCAACGCTGCAGATCACGGGTCTCCAGATCAGTTCTGGTGGCAAGTATACATGTGTGGCGGAGAACGATGCCGGAAGTCAGACGTGTTTTGGAGAATTAGCAGTCAAAGGTCCGTGTAGGAACACTTTACCTTCGCAGCGTTCCACACATAAAGGAAAGCGATTCCATTCTGACCCTAATAACCACTGTGTAATTCTGTTATAGAACCTGCCCAAATTACTGAGAAACCTGAGTTGATTGAGGTGACTGCAGGAGACCCAGCCGTTTTGGAATATACTGTTGCAGGCACTCCAGAGTTAAAAACGAGATGGTTCAAAGATGGCAGACCTCTGGCTTCCAGTAAAAAGTACAGATTCAGTTTTAAGAATAACGTTGCCCAGTTAAAGTTTTATAGCGCCGAAATGCAGGACAGTGGAGAGTACACGTTCGAGATTGCGAACGATGTTGGCCGCAGTTCGTGCTCCACCACGTTCACTGTGTTAGGTTGGTATCTTGCTCTTTGCAAAGGACAACACTGTTCAGATTTAAAGCCCAGATAGGGCAGAAATCAGGCTGCACCTTGAAATGCTCATTGCACGTATTGTTTGTTTGTTTTTTTTCTTTTTTGTGTACTGAACAGACCGAGCCATTGCTCCGTTCTTTGTTAAACCATTGAGGAATGTTGACAGCGTAGTTAGCGCCTCCTGCCTCCTGGACTGCAAAATCTCTGGCTCCCTTCCAATGAGTGTTTCCTGGTTTAAGCATGACGGCGAGCTAACCACCAGTGCCAAATACACAGTAGTATTTGCGGAAGGTTCTGCGTCTTTGGCAATAAAACATCTAGACACGAACGATTCTGGCATTTACACTTGCAGGGCCACAAACTCTGCGGGCAGTAAAGAGAGCAGTAGCACTTTGGTTGTAAAAGGTTTGGCGGATCGTTTTGTATTTTCTTCTTGACGTGTCATTTAATGATTCATTCTTCCCCACCACGCAGGTCACACTTTTTACTCTTTGCAATTATTTCTTTTAAACGCCCATTTAGAGCCACCCAGCTTCGTTGTAGAACCAGAGTCCCAAGAAGTGGCACCCGGATCGACGGTGCGTTTGAAGAGTTCCTTAAAAGGAACACCGCCACTCACAATACAGTGGTTTAAGGGTGCCAGTGAGCTGGAAACCGGCGGAGCCTGCTATATTATGACTGAAGCTTTAGCGAGTTACTTGGAACTCTTCGCAGTAAAGCCGTCTGACTCAGGGGACTACATTTGCAAAGTCAGCAACGTGGCTGGTTCAGTTGCGTGCAGTGCAAACTTGTTTGTGAAAGGTTTGCATTCCCTTTCTTTATTGACATCTTTGAGTTATTGGGCTGCTCTCAGTCACACTGGCGCAGCCTTCAAGGTGCCGGTGAACTGAGAAGTTGGCCCATTGTTGCCTTTTAAACTCTTCACCTCTTTCTGTATTCTTAATGCCTCTCTTAAATCCTTAGAACCTGCTACCTTCGTCCAGAAGCCAGAGCCATCACAACTGTTAAAGAAAGGAGATTACGCGCAATTAGATTGCCAAGTAACGGGCACCCCTCAAATAAAAATCACCTGGTTCAAAGGGGACCGGGAAATTCAGGAAAGTGCCAAATACAAGATGTCCTTCGTGGGTTCCAAGGTGACTCTCACACTTATGGGTGTGGCGATTGAAGACAGTGGGGAATATATCTGTGAGGCAAAAAATGATGCCGGCAAAGATATTTGTAGTAGTGTTGTCACAGTCCAAGGTTTGTGTCGAATTTCCCCAGCCCCAATTCCCGCTCCAAGTTAGTTGCATCATTAAAAGGTGCCAAAGCTTAATTAATACAAACCACAATCTCTCTCTTGCGCTATAGAGTCACCTTATTTTAGCAAGGAGTTTGAACCCATGGAAGTACTGAAGGATTCTGATGTTGCGTTGGAGTGCGAGGTGTTGGGTACGCCTCCATTTGAAGTATTTTGGTTGAAGGACAGCAAGCCCGTGAGAAGCAGTAGGAGGCACAGAATAAGCATTGAGGATTCATTGATTAGCCTCCACGTTTTCAGGTTTGATGCCTCAGATGTTGGTGAATACCAGTGCAGAGTAACTAACGCGGTAGGAAGCTGCGTCTGTAGCGCTGGGGTGACCCTAAAAGGTTGGTATCAGTGGGGGAAATAGAGCTGAAGTATGTTCTTCTACCTTACACCGTTCTGCCCTCCAGCTGAAACTTACCAAGAGTCTGTTTTTTTTCCCGATAGAACCCCCGCAATTTGTGAAGAAGATTGAAAACATTAGCTCTCTAAGAGGAGGCAGCGCTGTGTTTCAGGCCGCCTTGAAGGGTTCTTGGCCGATCACAGTGTCTTGGTTGAAAGATAACGATGACATCATTGAAGATAACAATATCAAAATGACATTTGTGAACAACATGGCAACGCTCCTTGTCAGGTCTATTGAAGTGAAGCATGACGGGAAATATTTCTGTCAGGCTAAAAATGATGCGGGACTTCAAAGATGCTCTGCTTTACTAACAGTGAAAGGTTGGTCCAGCACTGAATGTTTTCAGAGAATGAGAACAATCTCATTTTAATGTGTACGGTGAATATTTTAAAATACACTTGACATACACGTATGTATGCCTTTATTTATCACAGAACCCGCAACAATAACTGACAAGGCCGTGTCAATTGACGTCACTGAGGGAGACCCAGCAACCTTGCAGTGTAGATTTTCAGGCACCAAAGACATTGCAGCCAAATGGTTCAAAGATGGAAAGGCGTTGACTTTGGGCCCGAAATATAAAATCAGCATTACGGATCAAGTCTCCGTCTTAAAGATAGTTCATACGGAAAAGAAAGATAGTGGAGAATACACTTTTGAGGTTCAAAATGATGTTGGACTCAGCAGCTGTACCGCTAGCATTAATGTGCTAGGTTTGTATTGTCTCTCTCTTCCGGCGGGGGGGGAGGTTAAATTATATTTGTGCTTTACTTTTTGATACCAGAACTAGCAGTATGGCCAAATGAGCTGACACTTTGTTTTTACTGTGTTGGATAGATCTTATCATACCGCCCAAGTTCACAAAAAAGCTAAAGAAAATGGACAGCATTAAGGGTTCTTTCATTCACTTAGAGTGCATAGTGTCTGGTTCACATCCCATAAGTATCCAGTGGCACAAGGATGACCAAGAGATACCAGCTAGTGAAAAATACAAATATTCTTTCCATGATAACACTGCATTCCTGGAAATCAACCAGCTGGAAGGTTCAGACAGTGGATCTTATACTTGTGCGGCAACAAATAAAGCAGGAAGTAACCAGTGCAGTGGATATCTAACAGTCAAAGGTTGGAGCTTCTTATTCCTTCCCAAGAACAAGACCTTCAATTTATTATTTTGGACTTTTTGATCATAAAATGATTCTTCTCCTACCCTTCTCTTTCCTCCTCTCCTTTACTCTTTGTAGAACCCCCGTATTTTGTTGAAAAACCACAGTCACAAGATGTTATACCCAATGCTAGAGTTCTGTTCAAAGCTCTTGTGAATGGTACCACTCCTATGCAGATAAAGTGGTTTAAAGACAGCAAAGAACTTCTCTCAGGAGCCACTCGCTCTGTCTGGAAGGATGATACGTCAAGTGTGCTAGAGCTGTTTTCAGCAAAGACTTCTGATTCAGGGAACTATACCTGTCAAATAAGCAACGATGTTGGGACAGCAACTTGCAAAGCAAACCTGTTTGTGAAAGGTGTGCATTTTTATGCCCTTAATCTCTTGGATTCTGTTTCTTTTTTATTAGAAAAAATATTTCTCGAATGTAAACTGAGTAAATAAAGCCTTGCCTTTTTGTTCATATTTAGAACCACCCAGGTTTATTCAGAAGCCTAGCCCCGTAGTAGTTTTGAGAAAAGGACAATCCACCAGTTTCGAATGCCAAGTAGTAGGCACGCCCGCAATCCAAGTT
Organism: Caretta caretta; assembly: GCF_965140235.1. NCBI lineage: Eukaryota > Metazoa > Chordata > Testudines > Cheloniidae > Caretta > Caretta caretta. Next base: position 45,487,682 of record NC_134216.1, on the reverse strand, counting down.
ACATGGTACATGGATGGGAATGAAGTCACTGACCCCTCTAAATATGGCATTGCGTTCGTAGACGGTTTTGCCACTTTCAAAGTAGCCAGTGCGAAAATAGAGGATAGTGGGATTTATGTTTGTGAAGCTCACAACCACGCAGGTAGTGAGAGCTGCAGCATTGAACTGAAAGTGAAAGGTTAGTTATTAGTCTTCCCACCCACCTCTTTTTTTTTTTTCCCGCACAGTCATGCGCGGTTTTTTTCTTTTTGTGTTTTACTAAGCTGCTATGTTTTTTCCTCCTGATTTTTTTTAATAGAACCTCCCACATTCATAAGGGAGTTGAAACCTGCTGAAGTAGTGAAGGGTTTTGATGCCATGTTGGAATGTGAAGTCTCCGGTACTCCTCCATTTGAAGTGACATGGCTGAAGAATAACAAGGAGATTCGCAGCAGCAAAAAATACGCCATGAGCGACAGGGAATCGGTATTCACCCTTGTCGTAACCAACTGCGATTTTTCAGATGCTGGGGAATACCAGTGCATTATATCCAATGATGGGGGTAGTTGTTCTTGCAGCACAAGAGTCAGTTTGAAAGGTCAGTTCAGTTACCAAGATAGGGGGGAAAACTCCAAACATTCAGTTTCTTAACTACTTTTTAGTAGCTTAACAAGGATAAAACAATATATTTTGTCATGGCTTCTTTTTGTAAAACCCAGAGCCACCTTCCTTCATAAAGAAGATAGAAAACGTCGCTACCGTTTTGAAAAGTCCCGCTGTTTTTCAATGCACGGTGGCGGGTGCTCACCCTTTATCAGTGTCATGGATAAAAGATGAAAAAATTATCGAGGAAGATGAGAACTTCCATATTACTTTCGAGGACAATGTGGCCACACTGAAAATAAAACGTATCGATATCGGTCACAGGGGGAGGTACACCTGCCAGGCAAAGAATGAGTCAGGAGTTGAAAAATGCTTTGCCTTGCTCTTAGTACAAGGTTTGTGAGCTATGCACTTTCAAGCCTATTTCGTAGAAGTAGTTTAAAAGACACGTGCCCACCGGTAGAGAGAACTATAACGAATCTACACTTTAATTCTTACTGCAGAACCCGCTCAGATCATTGAAAAGACTAAATCAGTTAAAGGGACTGAAAAAGACCCAGTGACCTTGGAATGTACTGTGGCTGGAACACCAGAACTCAAAATGAAATGGTTTAAAGATGGCAAACAGCTTCTGCCCAGTAGATATTACACCATGAGCTTTGACAGTAACGTGGCCAGTTTCAGGATTGAATCGGTAATGAAAGAGGACAGTGGTACATATGCTTTTAAGGTTGAAAATGATTTTGGAAGCAGCACCTGTGAAGCTGTTTTGACAGTTTTAGGTTTGTATTTTGTTTCATTGCATTTTGCTTTCTTTGGGGGGGGGGGAGGGAGGAATAGCTTCACAAATTCCGGGAGGCAATTGGAGGTGCACGACGTTAACTGTTATGTTTTTGCCATTTTGTTGGGCAGATCAAACAATCCCTCCATCATTTACCAAAAAGTTAACGAAACTAGATCAAGTTCTGGGATCATCTATTCATATGGAGTGTAAGGTTTCTGGCTCACTCCCCATTACTGCTAAATGGTACAAGGATGGAAAAGAAATATATGATAGTGCAAAATACAGGAGCCTATGCCATGAAAATACCGTATCAATGGAGGTTTCTAATCTAGAGTTGACAGATACTGCAAATTACACATGTAGCGTGACTAACGTTGCTGGGAGTGACTCTTGCAGCGCCGTCTTAACAGTGAAAGGTTTGGAACTCTTTACGTCTTCTCTTAACTGTAGTAGATATTGAAAAATACATCTTTTAAAAAATAATTGCCATCTTACGTCTTTGAATAATATTGCGAAAAGTTACCATGTATTTTTTTGCTCTTTATGTGACCCATCATTTTCTCTGAGTACTTAGAATTCTTAGTGTTCTTGATTGTTCACTTTGGTTTTCAAACATTCTTTCTTCCAAGGATTTAACTACATATTTCTTTCCCTTGAAAACTGTAGAGCCAGCAAGCTTCCTAGTAAAACCTGAAAACCAGCAAGCCGTCCCGAATTCTATGGTGGAGTTTAAGGCTGTGTTGAAAGGGACGCCTCCTTTTGCAATAAAGTGGTTTAAAGAAGATTTGGAACTTGTATCTGGAGCTAATTGTTTTATTGGGATAGAAGGATCAACAGGTTTCTTAACTCTCTATTCGGTGGATATTTCAAAGAGTGGACACTATACTTGCCAAGTTTCCAATGACGTTGGTAGCGATTCTTGTACTGCAACCTTGCTGGTAACAGGTGTGCACATTTACTTGTTTTATGCTGCTCTCTTCTCGTCTGTCTTTTGTCGATCCCAAGTATTGTTCTTATAAATAGTTCCAAGTTCATTCTTTTTGTGCTTTCTTGATTTTAGAAACTCTTAACTCATGTTTAGTATCGGATTTCTTTCATTTGTTCTTTTTTCTCTCTCTCTCTTTATTTTTCAATATTCTGAAATCACTCTTTTTTCTGCCCTATTTATTCCACTTTCTTTTTCTTTTTTTTTCTTTTTTCTTTTTTTTTTGTTTTGTTTCATAGAACCTCCAAAGTTTGTTAAGAAGCTAGAAGCATCAAAAGTAGTAAAACGCGGCGACGCAGCACGATTTGAATGCAAAATAAGTGGCTCTCCAGAAATCCGAGTGGTATGGTACAGAAATGACAATGAAATCATTGCCAGTGAAAAATTCAGGATGTCTTTCAGTGATTCTGTGGCGGTGATTGAAATGAACCATCTCAGTACTGAAGACAGTGGGGATTACATATGTGAAGCTTACAATCCTGCTGGCAGGGCGAGCTGCAGTACTAAGGTTATAGTGAAAGGTTAGAAATCACTCTTCCCCGTACTAGTTTGTACTTAATTTTCTGTGATTCTCCACTCAGACATTCACAAGTGAACGTTGCTTGTTTCTTTTTGTGGGGCAGTCTTTTTCTTCCTGTCCAGTTTTCCCCATGTTCTACCGTATTTCATCGGGGCATGGGCAAGACTTTTTAAAGATGTATCCCTTGCACCATCCTTCACGGATGTGGAGGCTATTCCTAAGTTACTCCTTCAGTTGCAACCTGGCTCTCAGAATCCTAAAATTTGCTGCCTCATGGCGCAGAAATTTTCAGGACGAGAAATAGAAATCTGATTATTTTTAATTTTACACAACAGTATTTGGTGTTTCTGCGTTCAGCCATATGGAAGTAGCTCCTACTCTGTAATTCTGTTGTTTCCTTTGTTTACACTCGCTAAAAGAGTTGCTATAAAAGCAAGTATCTGTCTGCTTATCAGCCTCCAAAATAGACAGAACTCATTACAGTATGTGCCCAGAAAATCCGGAGAATACAAATCCACTACACGGATTTTCCCCATAAACCATAATCTTGCTGCTACTGTGGTAGCTTTGTAAGAATCCTTTTAATGTTTCTTACGTATAGCCAAATAACTTTATAACAATGCCAACTGCTTTTCTTTTTGTAGAACCTCCTGTTTTTAGCAGGAAGCCTTCCCCAGTAGACATGCTCAAAGGTACTGATGTGAGTCTTGAATGTGAAATTTCTGGAACGCCCCCATTCGAAGTCACATGGTACAAAGATAAGCGACAAATCCGCAGCAGTAAAAAGTATAAGGTGACATCCAAAAATTACCATGCGAGTATTCACATTCTTAATGTCGACGCCTCAGACATTGGCGAATACCAATGCAAAGCACAGAACGAGGTCGGGAGTGACTCTTGCATTTGCACTGTAAAACTGAAAGGTGAGTTTATTTGCGTAGAATCTGTGACAGGTCCCGCATAGAAGACGCTTATTGATGCTTTCTTACGCGAATGCTGGAGATCTTTACTACAATCACATGTTTCTTGTTCAGAACCACCAAAATTCGTGACGAAAATAAACAGTATCTCCGTTGTGGTTGGTGAACCAGTAGAATTACAAGCAACAGTGGAAGGCTCTCAGCCAATTTCTGTCCAGTGGCTTAAAGACAGGGAAGATGTAGTTAGAGAAAGTGAAAACACGAGGATTACATTTGCGGTCAACGTTGCAACTCTACAGCTGGCAAATGCAGAACCAGGCAGCGCTGGAAAGTATATCTGTCAGATCAGCAATGATGCAGGAACTCGGGAGTGCATGGCTACCTTAACAGTTCTAGGTTGGTAACAAAGGTGATGGTGGGGAGCGTGGGGGTTGGGAGGATACCTGCATCCTTTTAAGAACATAAGAAGTGCCATAGGGGGTCAGACCAAAGGTCCATCTAGCTCAGTATCCTGTCTTCTGACAGTGGCCAATGCCAAGTGCTTCAGAGGGAATGAACAGAACAGGTAATCCTCAAATTATGCATCCCCTGCCCCTCTTTATAAAGTTCAAGGTGCTAGGTGACATGTGGGGTCAACACACCTTTCTGAGTGTGATTTTTAAAACTGAAATGAAAGTGACCTCCTCTTTGTCCCCAGCTATTATTGGTCAGGAAACCACTTCAAAATTTGGCACCATTCTGAACTTTTATCCTCTGCTCATTCCAGCTGAGAGAGAGAGAGAGAGAGACACTGCTGAAAACGAGGGGAGAAAATGTCACCGCTTTGTTTTACACATATGGTTAGATGTGGAGTCCATACTATTCTTTTCCTCTGTATTTATTTATTTTATTTATATTAGGACAGCACCTAAAGTCCTGAACCAAGATCCTCATTGGGTTGGGCGCTGCACAGACGCATAGTAAGAAATAGTCCTTGCCCCCAAACTTACAGTGTAAGACAGACAAACGGTGGGAGAAAAAAAGTTTCATAAACTCCCCTGACTCAATAGGTTGCAGTTCAATTTCTATTAAATGCAGTCAAAACAGTTATTTGTACTAATGCGGTGGTACAATGTATAGAAAGCTAGCGAGTAAAATGAGTTGTTTACAATGACGGTTGCTCACATCTCCTTCCAGAGCCGGCAATCATTGTAGAGAAGGCAGAACCAATGAGAGTGACGGTGGGAGATGTTTGCACTTTAGAGTGCAAAGTGGCGGGCACTCCCGAACTTTCAGTTGGCTGGTTTAAGGATGGGAAAGAACTGACAAGCAGCCACAAATACAAAATTACCGTCCACAACAAAGTATCTACGCTTAAAATTCTCGATTCGGAAAAGGGAGACAGCGGATTATACACTTTTGCCGTGCAGAACGATGTTGGGAAAAGCAGCTGCACAGCCTCAGTTGATGTATTAGGTTGGTTCGGTAGTTTTTCTTCTGCATTTCGCCAAGCTTTTCTTTAGGAAATGTTCCTGCCTTTTAAACCGTTGTGGATTTGTTACGTTTTCTTACACAGATCGAATCATTCCGCCTTCTTTCACAAGAAAATTAAAAGAAACAAATGGTGTGCTGGGTTCTTCGGTGCTTCTGGAGTGCAAAGTGTCTGGATCGCCACCTATTTCAGTCGCTTGGTTTCAAGATGGAAATAAGATAGTTAGTGGAGAAAAACATCAAACCACGTTTTCGGATAACCTCTGTGTTTTGCAACTGAATTCACTGAACTCATCAGATACGGGAAGTTACACCTGTAAAGCTACTAATGTAGCCGGGTCTGATGAATGCAGAGCCGTATTAAACGTACAAGGTCAGTATGTGATGGCCAATTAGCACTTTGCCGTAAATCTTCTTCTATATAACAGTCCTTCTTTCTTGGAAATGCCTCTTCTTTTCTGAGCATATTTTGGGGAAAATTTTTCATTCGAACATAAAATGTTTTGCTCTCCATCTTCAAATTGTACATGTAAATATCAAGTTTATTTGATATTAACTTGATTTTTTTAAAAAAATATATATTTATTTAGAACCACCCTCTTTTGTGAAGAAGCCCGAACCCTTGGATGTTTTACCAGGCACAAGCGTAACTTTCACAAGCGTTATCAGAGGAACCCCTCCATTGAAGGTGAACTGGTTTAGAGGGGTCAATGAACTGGTGCTGGGGGATAAATGTAACATGTATTTGGAGGATTCGGTTGCAGAACTGGAGTTGTTTGATATTGGTCCTCTTCAAAGCGGAGATTATACTTGCCTAGTGACTAACGATGCTGGAAAAGCATCCTGTACAGCACATCTTTCTGTAAAAGGTTTGTACAGATTGAAAATTCCCTTTTTTTCCTCTAAAATATATACATCTTCGTGCAGTTGCACTCAATATTTTCGACTTCTTATTGCTCATCAGAACCCGCAGTGTTTGTGAAGAAATTGAGCGATCACTGTGTTGAGCCAGGAAAGTCCATAGTTCTGGAAAGCACATACACTGGTAGCCTCCCAATCTCGGTTGTATGGAAGAAGAATGGCAAAACTATAACTCAGTCTGAAAAATGCAGCATCATCACAACGGAGAAATCTTGCATTCTGGAAATTCTCAATAGTACAAAAGATGACGAAGGAGAATACATTTGCCATGTTGAGAACGAGGCGGGAGGGGATGTTTGTGAAGCACTAGTGTCTACATTAGGTGTGTTACCACGTTATTTAAATTTTCTTCATCATTCTTAACAGAGCGTCGCTTCTAAGGTATAAATGTTCCTTACTCATTCTATTTGTTTTTTTTAGAACCTCCTTATTTTGTTACACACTTGGGACCTCTGGAAGTGTCAGTTGGAGATTATACAACTTTACATTGCCAAGTTGCTGGAACACCCGAAATTACAGTGTCTTGGTACAAAGGAGATACAAAACTAAGATCTACTCCTGAGTATAAAATGTTCTTTAAAGACAATGTTGCTACTCTAGTTTTTAACAAAGTGGATAACAATGACAGTGGAGAATATATCTGCAAAGCAGAAAACAGTGTAGGAACTGCAACTACAAAGTCTGTCTTAACAGTTCAAGGTGATGATTATTATGTTAGCTTGTTCAAAACTACTCTTTTTTAGCTCTTTCTTGCAAAACTTTAAGTATAGAAAAATATCACACAAAGCATATTTATAACATACTTGGGTTTTTTTACAGCGCGCAAACTTCCGCCTTCTTTTGCAAGGAAATTAAAGGACATTGAACAAACGGTTGGCTTACCAGTTAAATTTACCTGTCGTCTAAATGGCTCAGAACCTATTAGCGTGACTTGGTATAAAAATGGTGTACCTTTAAGAGATGACCACAATGTGCAAAGCTCATTCGTAGATAATGTAGCGATTCTCCAGCTGTCTCAGACTGAGATGAGTCACACGGCACAATACTCTTGCACAGCTACCAATGCCGTTGGAACTGCTACCTCTAGCGCTAGGCTCACAGTCTCAGGTTCGTTTGCTCTTGAATCTTTTAATATTTAAAGCACGGTCTAATTTTTTGTTCTTTGTACGTGAACTGATATCGACAATGTTTGATGACTCTTTCCGTTGGAATACAAAGCAATCCGTATTCTATTGTTACCTTTAATTTCTAGAACCCAAGCAACCTCCCTTCTTTGATATAACACCTGCATCCATGGAAGTTCCTATTGGAGAAAGTGCTGATTTTGAATGTCATGTTACTGGAGCCCAACCAATCAATGTCACCTGGGCAAAAGATGGCAGAGAGATCCGAACAGGAGGAAACTATAATATTACCTTTATAGCAAACACAGCTCACCTGAGAATTCTGAGAGCAGGCAAAGGAGACTCTGGCCAGTATACCTGCCAAGCTAGCAACGAAGTGGGAAAAAACTTTTGCTCGGCCCAACTTAGCGTCAAAGGTACTGGTATCAAGTAGGCCTTATTAGTGTGGTTTTCTTGGGAGAAAAGTGGTTGATTTTTTTATTTTTATACCTTCTGAGTCTTCAGATGTTGGAGGTAAACTGAGAGGATCTTTTCAAACTACAAACGTTAAACTGTGGCTATCATAGATTTTAAGTCTTCATCTTGTTCTTCATGCTGCAATGTGTGAGAGCGTAAATTTTGTATATATGCAAACGCGTTAATTTCTCCCTTAATTCCTCTTGATATTATACATGTTACATGTAGTTTTACCTATTATCTTCCGTGTTCTTTTTCTAAGTTTGATGGAGTTCTTTGATTATTGATTTCATTTTTAATCTAGAATATGGTGACACTTTTATGTAGCGATGTTTGGAATATTTTTGTAGATAAAATAGCAAACTGATAAAACATAGAAATTAAAAAAAGGTAGTGTCATTTTTATTTTATATTTTAGGGCAGTAAATGGTCGCCAGTTAAGTCTTCAACTTTAATGGGATATTTCACTTACCTTTTATGGATGGGTGAACTACACTGGAGTATGAACCATCCAGGCTCTTCACCCCAAAACCTGCATGGAATTATTTTTAGGTTTAAAATTGTGTAGATATGTATACAGAGGGAGAGCCTGCACGTTTATATTCACATAAATTTTGGCCCCGCTGAAGCCAATGACAAAATTCCCATTGACTTCATTGCGGCCTGGATTTTCACCTCAGATGTCGTTCATGCTTTGGAGCATCTCCTTTGGGCTCAGTGGAGTGTTTCCGCATTTCCACCTGTGTAGCTGGGAACATAATTTAGCTCTAGATATTGTTTCTATCTTCTTCTCCCTTCCTTTAATCATTGGAAGGCAAGCCTAATTTACTTTTGTCCCTATGGTATTCTAGCAAGTTACAAAATTCTTATCCTCTCCAGGGCGCTTATTCTGCACAATCCTTTTGACAAATGAGAAAAACTGAATGTTGAACGTTGTTGTTTATTTATATTTATTGATTTCGTTTATAGAAGCGCCAAAGTTTGTTAAGAAACTAGAAGCTTCAAGATTCGTGAAACAGGGGGATTCAGTTCAACTTGAATGTAAAATAAGTGGCTCCCCTGAAATCAAAGTTGTGTGGTACAGGAATGACACTCAGATCCACGCTAGTGAGAAATACAGGATGTCATTCAGTGACTCTGTGGCAGTTCTCACCATTACTGATGCGAACGTTGAAGACAGTGGCGATTACATTTGTGAAGCCCACAATTCTGCTGGTACTGCAAGCTGCAGTACTGTCGTCACAGTAAAAGGTTAGAAGCCTTTATTTCACTTTTCTTTTCTTATTTCCTTCCATTCTTACGCAGCGCCTTTACCTAAGCTACTGTGCACCCTGTAATAGTAAAATCAATCTAAAGAACGGCTTCAAAAGATTGCTCAGTCCTGCTTCCATCGCAGTAAATAGCAAAACACTTGGAGCAAGATCCCATCCTAACCCAAATGACTGTGTGTATCACACATTGGTGGTATTAGTAGCTGCAGTATTTAGAGAACCCAGTCGGGGGCACATAGTGCAAGGGGCTGTATAAACACTCAGTAAGAAGACAGTCTCTTCCATAAAGACCTTCGATCCTTGGCTAATGACAAGATGCAACAGGTGAATGGAACGAACAGATAGATGAGATGATAGGACAAGGAGGAGAAAAAAACAGGAGTAGGACCACCACGTTGTTTTGGTGTAAAGTAGTTGGGTATTCCTCGTAGCCAGCTCTCTACCTACTCTCTGTAAGCGGTCAGAGTTGTGAGAGTATCGTGGCAGAAATGGAATGTGAGTAGGCATTCACGGGGTAGCGGATTTATCAATTTTGGGGAGCTGTGTCATGCATCAGGGCAGTATGGGAAAGAACGTAGGCGTGGCTGGGAGAGGCGGACTGGCAGCAAGGTCCAGAAATTCTAGAAGAGAGGAAGCTGCAGTGAACAAAGTTAATAGATCCGATCGTAGGGCGGGCTGATGTGAAGTGTCTTGAAGGTCAGGCTAAGACAAGCCCATCCTTATTAACATCCTCTGTTTGGGAAACTGAATAGGATTTCTGAATTCAAAGTATTTGCATAGGTATCAAATTTCTATACTAGGAATTTACAGATGCAGAAATAGATATGACCTCAATGTGAACTGTTAGCCGCTCAGCACTTTGGAAAGCTAGGCCACTTTTAGAGGTTTAAATATGACTTTACGAGCATAACCTTTTAGGCTCCTATTTCTGAAAATCTTTGCTCCTGTTGTTAACGAGAAACCTATCCGGACACACTATAGGCTCTGATGTTATTCTTTTTTTATAGAACCTCCTGTTTTTAGCAAGAAACCTACCCCAGTAGACACACTTAAAGGTTCGGACGTTGTCATTCAGTGTGAAATTTCGGGAACCCCACCATTTGAAGTAGCCTGGTTCAAAGACAGGAGGCAAGTCAGAAGCAGTAAGAAGTTCAAAGTTACATCTAAAGACTTCACAGCCAGCGTTCACATTCTTAACCTTGAAGCTTCAGACACTGGGGAGTACCAATGCAAAGCCATGAATGAGGTGGGAAGTGACACTTGTGTTTGCGCTGTGAAATTCAAAGGTTTGTATAAAGGAGCAGACGCAGCATTCACGTTTTCTTTTCTTGGCATTGTAGCTATTTCTCTCTCAAGCTGACTGACATATTTACTATGACTCTCTTCCCATCATTAGAACCTCCGAGATTTGTTCAGAAGTTAAGTGATACTGTAGCCTTTGTGGGGGAACCGACCGCCCTGCAGGCTATGGTGGAAGGCTCTCAACCTATTTCGGTTCTGTGGCTTAAGGATAAAGGCGAAATCATCAGAGAAAGCGAAAATATCCAGATTTCCTTTATGGATAATATTGCTACCCTAGAGCTCGCAACCACGGAGGGAGCCAATGTTGGAAAGTACATCTGCCAGATCAAAAATGACGCAGGGATGAGGGAGTGCTCGGCATTTTTACAAGTATTAGGTTGGTAAAAGCTTCTAGCCCACAATAAAAAATAAAATCGTGTGCTCCGTGTAATCATACTTCCCGGACATAAAAGCAGCTTTCGATAATTTGCTATTTCATTATGAATTTTCGCCTTTACCATGAGATTTTACCGATTAGACGGCTTTTTCTTCTTTCAGAACCAGCAGTAATTTTAGAGAAGCCAGAACCGATGTCAGTTACGGCTGGGAATTCTTTTACATTAGAGTGCACAGTGGGTGGAACACCGGAACTCATTACAAAGTGGTTTAAGGATGGAAGAGAACTACAGAGCGGCCGCAAATATCAAATCACCTTTTCCAACAAAGTAGCTACACTGAAAGTTCCTTCTGCGGACGCGGGAGACAGGGGACTGTATACATTTGAAGTGAAAAACGAAGTTGGTGAAAGTAGCTGTACCTCTTCGGTTGATGTTTCAGGTTAGCTGGCTACTACCCTCGTTGTCACTTAGTGCTGTCTTCTCTTTTAATAGACCTTACCCTTTTTAATTAAAAACCAACCAACCAACCCGTGGTATTGTCGCCTTTTTCTGCGCAGATCGCATTGTCCCTCCTTTTTTCACAAGGAAGTTAAAGGAAACATGCGGGGTGCTGGGTTCCTCAGCGCTGCTGGAGTGCAAAGTTTCTGGCTCACCACCCATTTCAGTTGCCTGGTTCCAAGATGGAAATGAGATTGTTACTGGAGACAAATATGAAGTCTCCTTTTCAGACGACGTCTGTGGTTTGAAACTGAATGCACTGGACTCATCAGATACCGGACCTTACACCTGTGCCGCGGCAAATGCCGCTGGATCTGATGAATGCAGTGCCTTTTTGATCGTACAAGGTCAGTAAAAGATGGCCAAGGTGCCGTAGGCAAAATGCTTCCTCCATCTGCTGCTATTTCTTCCTTCGCAATTTTCGGGCGGCCTATAAATCTTCAGCCAAACGCTGATTTGGTTTTCATCTTCAAACGTAACAGGCATACTAATTTGTCTCTGTGTCTTAACTTCTTTATGTATATGTAGAACCACCCTCATTTGCGAAGACACCCGATCCCGTGGAAGTTCTACCTGGGACGAGTGTAACATTCACAAGTCTCATAAAAGGAACGGCTCCGTTCAAAGTTAACTGGTTTAGAGGCATCAGGGAACTTGTGTCAGATAGTACCTGCAACATCTCTTTGGAGGATACAGTTGCAGAACTGGAATTGTATGAAGTAGAACCACTCCACAGTGGAGATTACACCTGTCGAGTCACTAATGATGCTGGCAGTGTGTCTTGTACCACTCATCTTTTTGTAAAAGGTTTGTCTCGATTGCTGCTATTGGTCTTATTCTTATGTATTTGTGTGTGAGCGCGCAAAGATTTGTGAATATTTCCCCCCTCTTCTATTTGACTTTTTGCCTTCCATTTTGTAGAGCCAGCGACCTTTGTGAAGAAATTAAGCGATTTCAGTGTAGAGCAAGGGAAATCCATACTTCTGGAAAGCACGTACAAAGGAACTCCTCCTATTTCAGTGACATGGAAGAAGAATGGCTTCCACATAACACAGTCCCCGAGATGTAGTATAACTACTACCGAAAAATCGGGCATACTGGAAATTCCTAACAGCACAAAAGATGATGAAGGGCAATACACATGCGAGGTTGCCAATGATGCTGGAGCAGATATTTGCCAGGGACAAATATCAATCCTAGGTGTGTTGCTATCTCAGATTCCATAACCACTCTTGTATTAATAATGGTCATTATAAGACTTGCTCTCTTTTCTGTGATGCTGATTGCGATCATTTGTGCTTTAGAACCGCCTTATTTTGTTACACACTTGGAACGTGTGGAGGTGACAGTCGGGGAGTCCGCATCTTTTCAGTGCCAAATTGCTGGGACCCCGGAAATCAAAGTCTCCTGGTACAAAGAAGATACAAAATTAAGATCGACCCCTGCTTATAAAATGTACTTCAAAAATAATGTGGCCACGCTAGTTTTCAGCCGGGTGGAGAGCAGTGACCTTGGAGAATACGTCTGCAAAGCAGAAAACAGTGTTGGCTTTGCTTCTTCCACAGCTCTGCTCACTGTTAAAGGTGATGGGTTCATTTCAGATATTTCTGTAATGACTCTTTATAGTAACAAGCTTATCGTAAATGCAAATTGTTTCCAGGTTGGCAGGATGCCTTATCTCCTACTTATTTTCTTGCAGACCGTAAGTTTCCACCGACCTTTGCAAGAAAACTAAAAGACATTCAGGAAACTGTTGGTTCCCCCGTTACCTTTGATTGTCGCATAAATGGCTCGGAACCTATTCAGGTGTCATGGCATAAGGATGGGGTGCTATTACACGATGATGATAACGTGCAAGCAACATTCTTAAATAACGTAGCGACTCTTCAGATCTTGCAGACCGACATGGCTCACTGCGGCCAATACTCGTGCTCAGCTCACAATGCTCTTGGCACTGCTTCTTCCAGTGCCAAGCTCCTTCTCACAGGTTGGTAGCTGCTAAATCTTGTCCTGGCCATTGGCTGTAAAGAAGCAGAAGACCCTGCGTTGTTGCGTAATGCCAAACAATAGGATTCCGTGGCGGTGAAGCAGCAGCTGTGAGAGTTATGTTGTTTCTTTCCATTTTTAGAGCATCTGAGACCTCCTGTCTTTGATGTGAAACCTGAACCTATTGAGGTGGCTCTTGGAGCAAGTGGTTCCTTTAAATGCCACGTCACCGGATCGGCGCCACTAAAAGTCACTTGGGCAAAAGAGAACAGAGATATCCGTCCTGGGGGCAACTACAAGATCACCCTGGTGGAAAATACAGCCAGCTTGACGGTTCTAAAAGTAGGCAAAGGAGACTCTGGACTATACACTTGTTCTGCGAGCAACAATGCTGGAAAGGATTCTTGCGCCGCCCAGCTAAGTGTGAAAGGTATTTAAGAAATGCAATGCTTTGTCGTCTTCCTGCTCAGCGTTTTACCATGTTAAAGAAACAAAACAATGCCAAGCTTCTTCTTCTATCTTTGAAACTGTGCAAAACTGAAGGCATTCAATCGACTTAAAATGAGACCCTTTGTTTTCCTAATTTTCACCTTGATATTTTTTTAGGATTGAATCATATTGCATCTTGATCACTGACGCCGATGGCTGAGCAAAATCCCTTTACTTCCTAAAGGCAAATTCTCCTCTCCCACACCGAGAGTCTCAATATGAAAAATTGAGCAGCTGACAGTAGCCTGGGGCACACACATTTTTTCCCCACCAGCACTCTGCTCATAGTATAGTATGTGGATTCTTCAACCTATGTATCTCCACATTTTATGATCAGAATAATCTACCCTGGTGGAAACTACACCGGTACATTAGGGATTTTTACCGCTACGATTTCCTTCATGTGGGCAGGGCCTTTGGGTTTATGTTCTGGATCTGTAATTCCCATTGATCCTTAGACAGGATGAGTTTAGATTCTCGTGTGTCTTCATAAGGACGTTGTATTTTTTTCCTTAAAGATAATTTTAGATAGTATTAACAAGTAATTAGTTCTAATCTTCTGCCTTAAAAATGTGTATCTGGAAGGCACTTTAGTGAATTTACATCTGGTTGCAGAATGAGTAACTGAAACTCCTCTGTGATCAAAACTACCACACAATGACATTATTTTGATTTATAATTTTCAAGGAATGAATAACAATCATACAGGAAAATGCATTGTTATATGGCAAATATAAGCCCCAGTTCAACCAGGAGCGCAAGAGAATGTCTAAATTTAAACAGGCGCATTCAGTGAAACTCACATTCTTGACCTTTGCTCGACCTTTGTTGACTCAGGTCCTTAATACTGATAGTGTTCTTCTTTTACACCAAGTGTTAAACACTCTGCAGACAAAGCGCATTATTTATTTCCATTTGCCGAGACGGCTACCATGAACAGAAACATTACCACCCTCTAAATTTTGCAATAAAGATTGGTTAAATACATGTATTGCTGAAATGTATTTATATTAATAGACACGTCTTTGATATACATGCTGAATTCCCTACACAATATAGCGATGGCATCAGAATTAATAAGATATAAATATCTTGGTCAATTGCCATTTAGTGCAAACACCTGTCTTAATAATAGGTGTTAGCTTAGTTGTTTCGAACACGTTGCGTCTCTTGCACATTTATTTTCTTGCCCTCATAGCTCTAATCATTACTTACAAATCAGTTTTGTACAAAAGCGGCAGAAAGAGACCGATAGCAGAAAAGTAAAATAAGATAAACTAAATGTGAAAGCTTAAACAGAGGCTTTATACAGAATTAATGTACTTTTGCCCGAAAGGCAGATCAAGAAACCGAGGTTAGCCATATACATATACGCTAGGACTAAGCTACACAGCATACACATACACGCCAGGTATCGATATACTAAATAATATAGCAGAAACGGATATAGAATTCCCTTCCATACATATAACGTAGACAGAATTCGATATAAATTTCTGCCATGGTCAAGGTCACAAATCAACTGAAATCTAGTATGGAACTTCCGAAGAGCAGACTTAGCTGCAAATTTGGCATTTTAAGACGCTGTCACCCACAGTAAGAGTTGAATATTTCAGTGAATCACGTCAATATACATGTAGTTTTCCTGCAGTAGCTGTTTGAAAGTCTGGTTATGTGATATATAGCCTATTGTAAGTTACATATATGGCAATTCAATAAACAATAATTTTTGTGTAAAATAAATATGTAGTAATCTCTCCAAGGAACTCGGGACATCATTCTACGTACACAAACCATTGGCAAAGACGCACAAAGAAACTTCCCTGCTTTTGTTTGTTATGTATGCCATGTGTTCGTTTTTGTCATGGTGATACCAGATATATCACAGGCTAGTGTAAATTCAAATTCTGTAGAAATTTCTACTCTTCCCCCACAACCCAAAATAGTGTACGCTGTTGGTTAGATATTTCACTGAGGGAATATTTTAATGGATCAGTGCAGTTTAGTGAAACATCTTGTTGTCCTTTGGTTTCATAGAACCACCACGGTTTATTAAGAAGCTAGACTCCTCTAGAGTTGTGAAACAGCATGATTCCACTAGATATGAATGCAAAATAGGCGGCTCTCCAGAAATCAAAGTCATCTGGTACAAAGATGAAACTGAAATCCACGACAGCGAAAAATACAGAATGTCCTTCGTCGAGTCTATGGCAGTCATTGAAATGCACAATCTCAGTGTGGAAGACAGTGGAGACTACACTTGTGAAGCTCGCAATGCAGCAGGGGCTGCAAACACCAGTACTTCGTTGAAAGTGAAAGGTCAGAACCCTGCTCCTCCCGTTTTTGTCGGTTCCTTCGTTTAATCTGCCGTGGAAGGTTAATAAATCTTCTCTTCAGTCAGATAGGCGAGTGCTGCCTTCTGAGAACGCAGACTATGGATTTTACCAGAGTTCTATGACATGGCTCTTATTGTGACTTGTGTCTTTACTCTTCCATGTCAGTCCAACATAGTGATAAAGTTTACTGTTTAAATGTTCGTTTCTCTGTTATGTCCCCAACTGAATTAACAGAAACTCAAACTTCTTCTTTTCATAGAACCCCCTGTTTTCAGCAAGAAACCCCATCCAGTTGAGACTTTGAAAGGTTCTGATGTCCATCTTGAGTGTGAGCTTTGCGGCACTCCTCCGTTCCAAATTTCCTGGTATAAGGACAAAAGAGAAATTAAAAGTAGCAAGAAGTACAAAATCATGTCTGAGAACTACCTTGCTAGCATTCACATCCTTAGCCTGGGTGACTCAGATGTCGGCGAATATCACTGTAAGGCCGTGAATGATGTAGGAAGTGACACTTGCATTTCCTCTATAACGCTAAGAGGTTTGTTTAATGATTTACACATCAGCTATATTCCCAGCATGGTGTCATTCTCGTCACACTCCTCGTGCACTCTCCTTGCGGTTTTAACATGACATATCTTCTCTTCACCAGCACCACCCATTTTTGTGAAGAAGCTCAGTGATTTCACTGCTGTAGTTGGAGACCCAGTTGAACTGCAGGCCACAGTAGAAGGTGCCCAGCCCATTTCTGTTCTGTGGCTGAAAGACAAAGGAGAAATCGTTAGAGAAAGTGAAAATCTTTGGATTTCCTATTCAGAAAACGTTGCAACTCTACAGATTGGAAATGCGGAACCAGCCAGTGCTGGAAAATACATCTGTCAGATCAAAAATGACGCTGGAGTTCAGGAGTGTTTTGCCACTCTGTCAGTTCTAGGTTGGTAACAAGGAAACAAAACAATATAGAATGATATTTTAACCTCACTTAACAAACTGATTGCATCTCCTGTCCTGTCATCAAATATGGCTGTGATTTGCATCTCATTTCAGAACCTGCAGTCATTGTAGAGAAGCCCGGCGCAATGAAAGTCACCTCTGGAGACTCTTGTACTCTAGAATGCACAGTGGACGGCACACCGGAGCTTACTACTAGGTGGTTTAAGGATGGGAATGAGCTGTCTACTGATCACAAATACAAAATTAGCTTCTTCAACAAAGTGTCTGGGCTTAAGATCCTCAATGCAAGAGTAGAAGACAGTGGGGAGTATACTTTTGAGGTGAAAAACAGTGTTGGTCAAAGCAGGTGCACAGCTTCAGTGCGTGTTTCAGGTTAGTTGATTAATATGTGAATTATCTTTGATTCTTACAATTTCTTTAGAAGGCGTCAAGGCTGATCATTCCCCACTCTGGCATTTGGAATGCAGAAGGTGGGGGACCCCCAAGGATTTTAAAAATTATTATTAAACTAGTATTATTATTATTAAATTAGTATTAAACTCCCAAGGTTACAGCTTCTCTCTGACTTTGGATAGGTAGATGCTGCCACCACTCAAGTGCAAAAAAACCCCTTGGGATCCAGAAAGGCCCACTTGGAAATTCCTCCCTGTGGGGTACCCTCAAGTCCTTCCCCTCCCCTACCCCAGGAAGAACTGAGAAAGAAAACAAAGGAAATCAGCTGTTGCCACCAGCTAATTAAAGAACTTAGGCACACCTCTTAGTACATAAAAATTCAATTCTTTTCTTTAAAAGGTACATTTTATTAAAAACAAAAAAGAAGAAAATACATTTGGAATTTAGGCTTTTTGCTAGATTTGAAAAGAACCACTTATAAAGATTAAGCATCAAAATAACTTTCTTGAGGTCCAACTTAAAGGTTACAAGCAAAACAAAAGCACCTGGGGTTAGCTCAGGGGAGCCCAGGAGCCTTACAAAATAAAAGAAATAAACCTAATCATGTTTCCTAAACATTTCCTGATCTACTTACATATCTGCGGTTTCAAATAAGTAGTTCTAGGTATGAGCTGATGATTTTTCATACCTAGCTTAAAGCTTGCTATAGCATTGCTGCTCCTCTCTCCAGAGAACAACCACAGATAGACAAAGGGAAAGTTTTTCCAATTATAAAAAGTTCTAGTCCTCCCATTGGCTCTTTTGGTCAGGTGCCCACTCTCTTCCTTTTACCTGTGGACTTGTTATCCCTTTACAGGTAAAGGAAGAACAGCTACTAACAGGGATTTTATAGCTAATTGGCTAGCTGGGTGTCCATAAAAGGAAGCTGCCCCCCCCCTTTATTTATCACAATGCCTTACACAACACGCTGCTTCCTTCAGTGTTACGTCAGGCTGCTGCCACTCTGGGAAGACTCATGGCTAATGTGACCTTAGGCACCCCACGTGGGCCCGCTAGTGTTGTGGAGATCATGAAGGCAGGGAGTCGGTTGAACCATTTTTCACCCGTCACGAAGATGAGGCTGTGGCTTGGGCTCAGTCTGGTCAACCGAGTCTTCCTGTCCCAGATGGTGCAGTACTGTTCTTCTCCTTATGAGGAAGTATTGAAAAAATAAAAGCAGAGAGGCGACCCTCAGAGCGCGTGAGCGACAGCATAAGAAAGTAGCCTCCAACACGTTCTTATCTTCTCTCAGTACCTCAGGCCCCAGTGGGTTGAATTGTAGGCCTGTTTTGGACTCTCCCAAGCCAAAGTAGGTGTGCCAGAGGAAAGTGCGGTGTTTCTGCTAGATGCCTGGAAACCATCTCCCTTTTAAGTTATAGAGTTATAAATAGCTGTGTTTTATCCTATACAGATCGCATTATACCGCCTTCTTTCACAAGAAAACTGAAAGAAACCAATGGTCTGTTGGGTTCCTCTGTTGTTCTGGAGTGCAAAGTATATGGGTCACCACCTATTTCTGTTTCCTGGTTCCATGACGGATATGAGCTCACCAGTGGAGACAAGTATCAGACGACCCTTACAGACAATGCTTGCTCTTTGAAAGTGAATGCACTAAAGGAATCTGATATGGGAACTTATTCATGCACAGCTACTAATATAGCCGGATCCGATGAATGCAGTGCATATTTGACTGTTAGAGGTTAGTATCTAGGACAAAGCAGGGCTTCCAGATATAAACTACTTTCTTTGTGGGTTGCTTACATTTTTGGGTCTGTTTATGAGAGTCTAATAGCGTGTGTTTCCTATGGGAATATTTTACTCTCCCTCAAAGTGCACTTCTCTTTTATGTGTGTCTTCAGAACCTCCTTCTTTCGTGAAGAAACCTGATCCCCTGCAAGTTTTATCTGGGACAAATATAACTTTTACCAGCATCCTAAAGGGCACCCCTCCGCTGGATGTTAAATGGTTCAAAGGTAGCGTTGAGCTAGTACCGGGACATAGATGCAACATCTCCTTAGAAAATTCAGTTGCACAGCTGGAGCTGTTTGACGTACAGCCACTCCAAAGTGGAGACTACACCTGTCTGGTCACTAATGAGGCTGGCAAAGTTTCTTGTACAACACAACTCTTTGTAAAAGGTTTGTCCGGCTTGCAATTACATACATTTCTTAAAAAAAAATCTCTTGGTGTCAACTTTTAACTTTTATCTTCATAATGTTCACTATAGAACCAGCCAAATTTGTGAAAAAAATGAATAATCTCAGTGTAGAGAAAGGAAAGCCAATAATTCTGGAATGCACGTACTCTGGTACCCCTCCGATTGCAGTCTGGTGGAAGAAAAACGGATTCGAAGTAGCTCATTCTGAAAAATGCATCATCACCACCACGGACACATCCGCCCTACTGGAAGCTCCCAGTAGTAAAATAGAAGATCAGGGGCAGTACACTTGCCACATTGAGAATGATTCTGGACGAGATCTTTGTCAAGCTGAGGTCTCAGTATTAGGTGTGTCCTCATTCCCAAAAGGTCCTTTTTATTCTACTAGTCATTGTGACATTTAAATTTTGGAATTAATCACGTGTCTTTGTTCTTTAGAACCACCTTATTTTGTTACACCCTTGGAACCTGCTCAGGTGACAGTTGGGGATTCTGCGTCATTACAATGCCAAGTTGCTGGCACACCGGAAATTATTGTATCATGGTACAAAGGCGATACAAAACTAAGAGCAACTCCTACCTCTAAAATGCACTTTAAGAACAACGTTGCCACTTTGGTTTTCGGCCAGGTGGATAGCGGTGATAGCGGGGAATATATCTGCAAAGCAGAAAACAGTGTTGGAGAAGCTTCTTCATCAGCTTTGCTTTCTGTTCAAGGTGAATAATTCATGTTAACACATTTAAAAGGTTCTTAGGGACATTCTGTACCTCTACCTGACCAGCTAGAGACCACTTTTGTCTAAAATTCCCTCAGCATTGATTATCTTCCACTTGTGAAAGTCTGGCTGGAAAGTCATTCTCAATACCAATCTTTAGTTAACCAGCTTTAACCAGCGCTCTCTCTAACAGATACAGGCTTCTGATTCTTCCCCTTCAGAACAGGGCATTCTTCCAGACCTTTCCAATGTAAAAAATGTGAGACTATTAATCAAAACTTTAAAACCAGATTGACCGGTCGTCCAGAGCTCTCGCTTGACTCCAACCCCCAAGCGAAATGATCTAACAAATAGTCTCCTTGATTCTTTGTGGGCCTCTTACTGTTTTTTATTGTGCAAGTTGGTTGAAAATAATGACTGGATCTTCCAGTGTATCTTCTTGTAAATCTGCCCGATCTATACGACAATACAGTGTCTTCTTAGGCAGTGCCAACTGGAGAATTCACCAAAGCTGGATAACTTCCCCAAACTTTCATTGTGCAATACTTCTTTCCTTGCAGAGCGTAAACTTCCTCCTTCATTCACACAAACTTTGAGAGACATTCATGAAACTATTGGTTTACCAGTTACATTTGATTGCGGCATAACTGGCTCAGAACCTATTGAAGTATCCTGGTCTAAAGATGGCGTACCTATCCGAGATGGCTACAATGTGCAGACCTCCTTCTTAAATAATGTAGCAACTCTCCAGTTTTTGCAGACTGACAAGAGCCTTGCTGGGCAATACACTTGTACAGCTTCCAATGCTATTGGAACTGCTTCTTCCACTGCCAGGCTCGTGCTTACAGGTTGGTTGGTTATGAAATAATTTCCCTTTAACGTCACCAGGTCGTTTTTTCATTTCCATCTCAACTTAAAACTATAGGTGCAACATTTATTTATTTAACAATATGCTTTAAACTAATGGAGCTCTTAAAAGCTATACGCATTTTTCTGTTTCTTTCACTCTGTAGAAGGGAAGAATCCTCCATTGTTTGACATCCCAATTGTACCCGTGGATGCTTTTGCTGGGGATAGTGCTGACTTCGAATGCCACATATCTGGAACACAACCAATTAAGATCACTTGGGCGAAAAATAAACAAGAGATACGGACTGGAGGAAAATACCAGATCAGTTATGTAGAAAACATAGCCCATTTGACAATTCTGAGTGCTGACAATGCAGACTCTGGAATGTATACGTGCCATGCTAGCAATGAAGTTGGAAAGGACTCTTGCGCAGCTCAGCTTAGTATTAAAGGTATTGCCTGATTCTGGTGTATGATGTGCACATTGAATTCCTTTATATCTGAAAGAAATAAGTCATCTTGTTGCTATATAAATTGGAGACCGTCTTTTCCATCTGTGGATTAGGAATATATGCATTTTAAAAGATTGGTCGAAACCGAAAGTTTTTTGAAGGATAGTGTAGGGAGAATTGATGAGCGGACATAATGTTTTCTTCAATCTTATTTTCTTTGCAACTTTGCAGACTTTGCCATCCTAAATGATTAATACAAAATTCCAGTTTGTTTCTTGTTGCTTATACCTAAAGTCCTGATTTCTTTAAAAAAGGACATTTTTCTTAACTAGTGAAACTCCACATCCATTTACACAGTGTGGTGTTTTGCTGTTCTAAGAGTGGTGTCCTCTGTGTACTTTTTGTAAACAATAGAGCCCTTTTTAAAATGTAAGCAGTTTTTTAAACAACATATCGTCATAAATGTATTTCTTGAGAAGTCTTTTAATTTTTTATTTTAAAATTTATTTTTACAATTTAAGGATTACGTTCATTTCTTGCAGAACGAAAAATTCCACCTAGTTTTACAAGGAAACTTTCTGAAACGGTAGAAGAAACGGAAGGGAACACCCTTAAACTTGAGGGCAGTGTTTCTGGTTCTCAGCCTCTGACAGTTGCTTGGTATAAAAACAATCAAGAGATCTATCAGAGTCCTAATTGTGAAATATCTTTCCTGAACAACACCATACTTCTGCAAATTAAGGGCGCAGGGCAGGCTGATGCTGGCTTATATACCTGCAAAGTGTCCAATGAAGCAGGAAGTGTATTGTGTACTTCTTCCGTTGTTATTAAAGGTTAGTTAATTTCATGTTTTGCCTATCTGTGGTGTTAGCTTTTTTATCAGCGTGTTAGTTGTCAATATACGCCTTCCATAGCTAATCAAATATTTCTCACAGTCAATCTTATTTTAGGCCATATATAATTGTGTGTGAACAATATTAAATTCAGTACAGCACACACAATGAGATAACGGCAGCTATTTCTCCTTTAGATACTCAGGGACTTCTGTATCTCAGGAGAGAATTGAGCACAATATGTCTATTCCTTTCTACTAATTAGAACGCCATACTAATATTTCCTGCAGAATTCTACATTTCGTTTATCGAATGGTTTTATACAAATCTTGCTGCTTTCAATACGTATTCATAGCAAATAATAACCCGACGCTGTGCATGTTATGAGTGGCTAGATCTCGACAATAAGCCATTAATTTTCCTGCCAATTTAACAATTTCAGGACAGCACCGGTAATATTTGCTTACTAAAGTGTGACAGATTTTTCCAGGACAACGTCAGCATTTTTCAAAACCAGCTGAAAACTCTTTAGCTACTAATGCAAGAGTCACATAATCTATTTTTATTTTATTTTATATTATTTTATTACTTTTTGCATATTGTCCTTTGGGATCTATTCTTGCTTATATTGCATACATTATTCTGTGTAACCATATGTCTGTGAAAGTCGATACCCTTAATAGGCATTCCTAGCATATTATATAATATGCTTAGAACATAGTTTGTTAATTATTTATCATAATCTAGCTGTTATCACGCCTAGTGCAAACACATTGTCTACTTCATTGCATATCTTTCTCTTTCTTTAGCATTTGTTTTTCTCTCCTCTTTCGCCTACTGTAATATGACGTGTGTCATACGTTAAAGTAATAGTAAAGACTACATTATTCATAAAAATGGATTGAGTCCCTGCACTCCACGTTATTTTATCTTTTATATTATGCCTATGGTGTGCTCTTCTTGACCCCAGACTTGCATTTAAAACACAGCAGGGATTTGAAACATTTAACGTTTGTATTTTTTTACCTACATTAATGTCAATAACTTTGCTCTTTTGCCTTTTCCACCAATCGCATCCTCTCTGTCCCTCATCCTTGCTGTCTGTGGGCAACCAGGATGGGATCAAGACTCGAGCTGAAACACAGAAGCAAGAAATTCATTTCATATGGGTTCAAGTCAGACTAAAAGTTGCTTTAAGATTTGTGATGATGACTGATGATGTAAACAGTGGCATCTGGTTTGAACTATGAATTAAGGTTGTAAAAACAGAACAGGTTTCATATCTTTAGAGATATAAAAATGTGACTTCCCATAATATCCATCAAATCTCTACTAAATTTCTTTTCATGGAGTCGCAGTTTTGCTATGCAAGATGTGCAGCTTTTCCTTCACTTTTGGAAGGATCAGAACAAATCTATCTACATCTAAATTTGCACAGCTGGGGCAATGTGCTGTGGTAGCACTGGGTTTAGCGGTTAATTGCTTTGGTAGTGTATTGCATATTAGATCTTTTAAAAGCTACTTAAACCATTTTTGCAGAATGGCAGTTGTGCTTTAATTTTAATTCTCTTTAAGAAGGAGTGCAAATATAACTAGTGCATTGGGAGAAGATAGCATACGTCTAGATTTCTTCGCGCATGCTTGTGAAAAAGTATTCTTTTAGTACTATTTTTATTTCCCCAAACTGTGTGCAATTGGTATTCCCGGAAACCAGACCTGTATGTATTAACATAAATTGTTGATCATTGTTTGCTTGTAGATTTAACTTCCTTGTTAGAGTTAAGAATTTATTAATCTATTGCCTTTCTCTTATATTCATGATACACGTTTCTTTCTTGATTATTTACTAAATATTTTCCTGTTCTGTTCTCTCGACTTTACAATTAGATTTAACCGATTAGACGGGTTTTTTTTTCTTTCAGAACCAGCATTAATTTTAGAGAAGCCAGAACCGATGTCAGTTACGGCTGGGGATTCTTTTACATTAGAGTGCACAGTGGGTGGAACACCGGAACTCATTACAAAGTGGTTTAAGGATGGAAGAGAACTACAGAGCGGCCGCAAATATCAAATCACCTTTTCCAACAAAGTAGCTACACTGAAAGTTCTTTCTGCGGACGTGGGAGATAGGGGACTGTATACATTTGAAGTGAAAAACGAAGTTGGTGAAAGTAGCTGTACCTCTTCGGTTGATGTTTCAGGTTAGCTGGCTACTACCTTCGTTGTCACTTAGTGCTGTCTTCTCTTTTAATAGACCTTTCCCTTTTTAATTAAAAACCAACCAACCAACCCGTGGTTTTGTCGCCTTTTTCTACGCAGATCGCATTGTCCCTCCTTTTTTCACAAGGAAGTTAAAGGAAACATGCGGGGTGCTGGGTTCCTCAGCGCTGCTGGAGTGCAAAGTTTCTGGCTCACCACCCATTTCAGTTGCCTGGTTCCAAGATGGAAATGAGATTGTTACTGGAGACAAATATGAAGTCTCCTTTTCAGACGACGTCTGTGGTTTGAAACTGAATGCACTGGACTCATCAGATACCGGACCTTACACCTGTGCCGCGGCAAATGCCGCTGGATCTGATGAATGCAGTGCCTTTTTGATCGTACAAGGTCAGTAAAAGATGGCCAAGGTGCCGTAGGCAAAATGCTTCCTCCATCTGCTGCTATTTCTTCCTTCGCAATTTTCGGGTCGCCTATAAATCTTCAGCCAAACGCTGATTTGGTTTTCATCTTCAAACGTAACGGGCATACTAATTTGTCTCTGTATCTTAACTTCTTTATGTATATGTAGAACCACCCTCATTTGCGAAGACACCCGATCCCGTGGAAGTTCTACCTGGGACGAGTGTAACATTCACAAGTCTCATAAAAGGAACGGCTCCGTTCAAAGTTAACTGGTTTAGAGGCATCAGGGAACTTGTGTCAGATAGTACCTGCAACATCTCTTTGGAGGATACAGTTGCAGAACTGGAATTGTATGAAGTAGAACCACTCCACAGTGGAGATTACACCTGTCGAGTCACTAATGATGCTGGCAGTGTGTCTTGTACCACTCATCTTTTTGTAAAAGGTTTGTCTCGATTGCTGCTATTGGTCTTATTCTTATGTATTTGTGTGTGCGCGCGCAAAGATTTGTGAATATTTCCCCCCTCTTCTATTTGACTTTTTGCCTTCCATTTTGTAGAGCCAGCGACCTTTGTGAAGAAATTAAGCGATTTCAGTGTAGAGCAAGGGAAATCCATACTTCTGGAAAGCACGTACAAAGGAACTCCTCCTATTTCAGTGACATGGAAGAAGAATGGCTTCCACATAACACAGTCCCCGAGATGTAGTATAACTACTACCGAAAAATCGGGCATACTGGAAATTCCTAACAGCACAAAAGATGATGAAGGGCAATACACATGCGAGGTTGCCAATGATGCTGGAGCAGATATTTGCCAGGGACAAATATCAATCCTAGGTGTGTTGCTATCTCAGATTCCATAACCACTCTTGTATTAATAATGGTCATTATAAGACTTGCTCTCTTTTCTGTGATGCTGATTGCGATCATTTGTGCTTTAGAACCGCCTTATTTTGTTACACACTTGGAACGTGTGGAGGTGACAGTCGGGAAGCCCGCATCTTTTCAGTGCCAAATTGCTGGGACCCCGGAAATCAAAGTCTCCTGGTACAAAGAAGATACAAAACTAAAATCGACTCCTACTTATAAAATGTACTTCAAAAATAATGTGGCCACGCTAGTTTTCAGCCGGGTGGAGAGCAGTGACCTTGGAGAATACGTCTGCAAAGCAGAAAACAGTGTTGGCTTTGCTTCTTCCACAGCTCTGCTCACTGTTAAAGGTGATGGGTTCATTTCAGATATTTCTGTAATGACTCTTTATAGTAACAAGCTTATCGTAAATGCAAATTGTTTCCAGGTTGGCAGGATGCCTTATCTCCTACTTATTTTCTTGCAGACCGTAAGTTTCCACCGACCTTTGCAAGAAAACTAAAAGACATTCAGGAAACTGTTGGTTCCCCCGTTACCTTTGATTGTCGCATAAATGGCTCGGAACCTATTCAGGTGTCATGGCATAAGGATGGGGTGCTATTACACGATGATGATAACGTGCAAGCAACATTCTTAAATAACGTAGCGACTCTTCAGATCTTGCAGACCGACATGGCTCACTGCGGCCAATACTCGTGCTCAGCTCACAATGCTCTTGGCACTGCTTCTTCCAGTGCCAAGCTCCTTCTCACAGGTTGGTAGCTGCTAAATCTTGTCCTGGCCATTGGCTGTAAAGAAGCAGAAGACCCTGCGTTGTTGCGTAATGCCAAACGATAGGATTCCGTGGCGGTGAAGCAGCAGCTGTGAGAGTTATGTTGTTTCTTTCCATTTTAGAGCGTCTGAGACCTCCTGTCTTTGATGTGAAACCTGAACCTATTGAGGTGGCTCTTGGAGCAAGTGGTTCCTTTAAATGCCACGTCACCGGATCGGCGCCACTAAAAGTCACTTGGGCAAAAGAGAACAGAGATATCCGTCCTGGGGGCAACTACAAGATCACCCTGGTGGAAAATACAGCCAGCTTGACGGTTCTAAAAGTAGGCAAAGGAGACTCTGGACTATACACTTGTTCTGCGAGCAACAATGCTGGAAAGGATTCTTGCGCCGCCCAGCTAAGTGTGAAAGGTATTTAAGAAATGCAATGCTTTGTCGTCTTCCAGCTAAGCGTTTTACCATGTTAAAGAAACAAAACATGCCAAGCTTTTTCTTCTATCTTTGAAACGATATAAAACTGAAGGCATTCAATCGACTTAAAATGAGACCCTTTTGTTTTCCCAATGTGATGAGGTAGAGCAAACTCGTTGTCCAGGATTTTGACAGCAGTAATTTTCACCTTGATGGTTATTTTATGACTTAATCATATTGCATCTTGATCGCTGACGCGATGGCTGAACAAAATTCCTTTACCTCCTAAAGGCAAATTCTCCTCTCCCACACCGAGAGTCTATTAGAATATGAAATTTGAGCAGCTGACGGTAGCCTGGGGCACACACATTTTTTCCCCACCAGCACTCTGCTCATAGTATAGTATGTGGATTCTTCAACCTATGTATCTCCACATTTTATGATCAGAATAATCTACCCTGGTGTAAACTACACTGGTACATTAGGGATTTTCACCATTGCGATTTCCTTTATGTGGGCAGGGCCTTTGTGTTTATAACAGTTGTTATGGCTCTGTAATTCCCATTGGTTCTTAAACAGGATGAGTGTAGGATAAGCCTCTGAAAAGTGTGTGCCTTTTCCCCTTAAATATAATTGTAGATAGTATTAACATGTGCTTATTTGTTAGGGCTCTTAATTAATTGCAGTTAACTCAAGTGATTAACACATAAGAAATTAACTTGGTTTTTAAAAAATAGACCTGATTAATTGCAGTTTTAACCGAACTGTTAAACAATAATAGAATACCAATTTAAATTTATTATAAATATTTTGGATGTTTTTCTCTGTTTTCAAATATATTGATTTCAATTACAACACAGAATACAGAGTGTGCAGTGCTCACTGTATATTATTTTTATTACAAATATTTACACTGTAAAAAAAGATAAAATAAATAGCATCACCTCTTAGGAATAATGTAGTGCTATCTCTTTATTGTGAAAGTCCACCTTACAAATGTAGAATTATTTTTTTCACATAACTGCACTCAAAAACAAAACAATGTAAAACTTCAGAGCCTACAAGTCCACTCAGTCCTGCGTCTTGTTTGGCCAATCACTAAGACAAACAAGTTTGTTTACAGTTAAGGGAGCTAATGCTGCCTGCTTCTTATTCACAATGTCACATGAAAGTGAGAACACGTGTTCACATGGCACGGTTGTAGCCGGCATTGCAAGGTATTTACATGCCACATGTGCTAAACACTGGTAAATGTAAAAAGCTTAAACATAGACTTTAAACATAAATACTTTATACATACACTTTTGCCCAAAAGGTCAATCAGGGAACAGACTTTAGCTATATATATATATATATATATATATATATATGCTAGGACTAAACTACACAGCATGCACATACACACCAGGGATCTATACACTAAATATAGCAAATATATAAATTCTCTTCCATACATATAACATGGACAGAATTCAATATAAATTTCTATCATAGTCAAGGTCACAGATCAGCTGAAATCTAGCATGGAACTTCCAAAGAGAAAATTTCCGATGTAAATTTGGCATTTTAAGATGCTGTCTTGCACAGTAAGAGTTGAATATTTCAGTGAATCCAGTCAATATATATCTAGTTTTGTCTGCAGTAGCTGTTTGAAAGTCTCGGTACATGATATATAAATTACTGAATTGTAGCTGAGGGTAATTCTTATATCTAAATGCTCTTGTAAGTTATATATATGGCAATTTAGTAAGCAATAATCTTCCTGCAAAATAAATATGTCCGAATCTTTGCAAGGAACTCAGGAAATCATTCTACATATAACACAGACCACTGGCAAAGGCGTTCAAAGAAACTCCCCTGCTTTTGTTTGTTATGTATGCTATGTGTTCGTTTTTGTCATGCTGTTACCAGACATATCACCGGCTGGTGCAAATTCACTTTCTGTAGATGTTTGTACTCTTCCCCCACCACGCAAAAAAGTATACGCTGTCGGTTAGATATTTCACTGATTTCATCACTTTAATGAATCTGCAGTTTAGTGAATAATCTTGTTTACTCTTGTCCTTTGGTTTCATAGAACCACCACGGTTTATTAAGAAGCTAGACTCCTCTAGAGTTGTGAAACAGCATGATTCCACTAGATATGAATGCAAAATAGGCGGCTCTCCAGAAATCAAAGTCACCTGGTACAAAGATGAAACTGAAATCCACGACAGCGAAAAATACAGAATGTCCTTCGTCGAGTCTATGGCAGTCATTGAAATGCACAATCTCAGTGTGGAAGACAGTGGAGACTACACTTGTGAAGCTCGCAATGCAGCAGGGGCTGCAAACACCAGTACTTCGTTGAAAGTGAAAGGTCAGAACCCTGCTCCTCCCGTTTTTGTCGGTTCCTTCGTTTAATCTGCCGTGGAAGGTTAATAAATCTTCTCTTCAGTCAGATAGGCGAGTGCTGCCTTCTGAGAACGCAGACTATGGATTTTACCAGAGTTCTATGACATGGCTCTTATTGTGACTTGTGTCTTTACTCTTCCATGTCAGTCCAACATAGTGATAAAGTTTACTGTTTAAATGTTCGTTTCTCTGTTATGTCCCCAACTGAATTAACAGAAACTCAAACTTCTTCTTTTCATAGAACCCCCTGTTTTCAGCAAGAAACCCCATCCAGTTGAGACTTTGAAAGGTTCTGATGTCCATCTTGAGTGTGAGCTTTGCGGCACTCCTCCGTTCCAAATTTCCTGGTATAAGGACAAAAGAGAAATTAAAAGTAGCAAGAAGTACAAAATCATGTCTGAGAACTACCTTGCTAGCATTCACATCCTTAGCCTGGGTGACTCAGATGTCGGCGAATATCACTGTAAGGCCGTGAATGATGTAGGAAGTGACACTTGCATTTCCTCTATAACGCTAAGAGGTTTGTTTAATGATTTACACATCAGCTATATTCCCAGCATGGTGTCATTCTCGTCACACTCCTCGTGCACTCTCCTTGCGGTTTTAACATGACGTATCTTCTCTTCATCAGCACCACCCATTTTTGTGAAGAAGCTCAGTGATTTCACTGCTGTAGTTGGAGACCCAGTTGAACTGCAGGCCACAGTAGGAGGATCCCAGCCCATTTCTGTTCTGTGGCTGAAAGACAAAGGAGAAATCGTTAGAGAAAGTGAAAATCTTTGGATTTCCTATTCAGAAAACGTTGCAACTCTACGGATTGGAAAAGCAGAACCAGCCAGTGCTGGAAAATACATCTGTCAGATCAAAAATGACGCTGGAGTTCAGGAGTGTTTTGCCACTCTGTCAGTTCTAGGTTGGTAACAAGGAAACAAAACAATATAGAATGATATTTTAACCTCACTTAACAAACTGATTGCATCTCCTGTCCTGTCATCAAATATGGCTGTGATTTGCATCTCATTTCAGAACCTGCAGTCATTGTAGAGAAGCCCGGCGCAATGAAAGTCACCTCTGGAGACTCTTGTACTCTAGAATGCACAGTGGACGGCACACCGGAGCTTACTACTAGGTGGTTTAAGAATGGGAAAGAGCTGTCTACTAATCAGAAATACAAAATTAGCTTCTTCAACAAAGTGTCTGGGCTTAAGATCCTCAATGCAAGAGTAGAAGACAGTGGGGAGTATACTTTTGAGGTGAAAAACAGTGTTGGTCAAAGCAGGTGCACAGCTTCAGTGCGTGTTTCAGGTTAGTTGATTAATATGTGAATTATCTTCGATTCTTACAATTTCTTTAAAACGTGTTACACGCCACGCCACTTCCTTTGGTGTCACATCATGCTGCTGCCACTCTGGGAAGACTCACTGCTAATGTGACCTTAGGCACCCTATGTGGGCCCACAAGTGTTGCGGGGATCATGGACGGGGTGCATAGGTTGAAGCCTGCATCACATTTTACAGCCATCAGAAAGATGAGGCTGTTTCTTGGGGTCAGTCTCATCAACTTAGTCTGCATGTCCCAGCTGGTGCAGTACTGATATTCTCCTTATGAGGAATTATTGAAAAAATAAAAGGAGAAAGGTGATCCTCAGAAGGGGTGAGCTGACAGATTTTGAGAGTATCCTACAATCCTTTTTATATTCTCTCAGTACCTCAGGCTTCAATGTTTTGAACTGCAGGCTTGCTTTGGATTCTCCCATGCAAACGCAGGTGTGCCAGAGAAAAGTGCCATGTTTCTGCTAAATGCCTGGGAACCATCTCTCTTTTAAAAAAAAGGAGTACTTGTGGCACCTTAGAGACTAACCAATTTATTTGAGCATGAGCTTTCGTGAGCTACAGCTCACTTCATCAGATGTTTACCTAGCTCACGAAAGCTCATGCTCAAATAAATTGGTTAGTCTCTAAGGTGCCACAAGTACTCCTTTTCTTTTTGCGAATACAGACTAACACGGCTGTTCCTCTGAAATCTCTCTTTTAAGTTATAGAGTTGTAAATAGCTGTGTTTTATCCTATACAGATCGCATTTTACCTCCTTCTTTCACGAGAAAACTGAAAGAAGCCAGTGGTCTCTTGGGGTCGCATGTTGTCCTGGATTGTAAAGTGTCTGGGTCACCACCTATTTCTGTTTCCTGGTTCCATGACGGACTTGAGGTCACTAGTGGAGACAAGTATCAGACGACTCTCACAGACAATACTTGCACTTTGAAAGTGAACACATTAGAGGAATCCGATATGGGAAATTATTCATGCACAGCTACTAATATAGCTGGATCTGATGAATGCAGTGCATATTTGACTGTTAGAGGTTAGTATCTAGAACAAGGCAGGGCTTCCAGATATAAACTACTTTCTTTGTGGGTTGCTTACATTTTTGGGTCTGTTTATGAGAGTCTAATCGCCTTTGTTTCGTATGGGAATATTTTACTCTCCATCAAAGTGCACTTCTCTTTTATGTTTGTCTTTAGAACCTCCTTCTTTCGTGAAGAAACCTGATCCCCTGCAAGTTTTATCTGGGGCAAATATAACTTTTACCAGTATCCTAAAAGGCACCCCTCCACTAGATGTTAAATGGTTCAGAGGTAGCATTGAACTAGTACCAGGACATAGATGCAACATCTCCTTGGAAAATTCGGTTGCAGAACTGGAGTTGTTTGATGTACAGCCACTCCAAAGTGGAGACTACACCTGTCTGGTCACTAATGAGGCTGGCAAAATTTCTTGCACAACACAGCTCTTTGTAAAAGGTTTGTCAGGCTGGAAATTTCACACGTTCCTCTAAAAAAATCTCTTGGTGTCATCTTTTAACATTTATCTTCATATCATTCACTATAGAACCAGCCAAATTTGTGAAAAAAATGAATAATCTCAATGTGGAGAAAGGAAAACCATTAATTCTGGAATGCACATACTCTGGTACCCCGCCAATTGCAGTCTTGTGGAAGAAAAATGGAGTTGAAGTAGCTCATTCTGCCAAATGCAGCATCACCACCACAGAAACCTCTGCCATACTGGAATTTCCCAGAAGTAAAATAGAAGATCAGGGGCAGTACACTTGCCACATTGAGAATGATTCTGGGCAAGATAATTGTCATGCTGCAGTCTCAGTATTAGGTGTGTCCTCATTCCACAAAGAATCTTTTATATACTAATGGTCATTTGGTATGGTATTTAAATTTTGTTGCTAATGATGTGTCTTTGTTCTTTAGAACAACCTTATTTTGTTACACGCTTGGAACCTGTTCAGGTGACAGTTGGGGATTCTGCATCATTACAATGCCAAGTTGCTGGCACACCAGAAATTATTGTATCATGGTACAAAGGCGATACAAAACTAAGAGCAACTCCTACATCTAAAATGTACTTTAAGAACAACGTTGCCACTTTGGTTTTCAGCCAGGTGGATAGTGGTGATAGTGGGGAGTATATCTGCAAAGCAGAAAACAGTGTTGGAAAGGCTTGTTCATCAGCTTTGCTTTCTGCTCAAGGTGAATAATTCATGTTAACACATTTAAATGGTTTCATAACTAAAGGGTTGTTTTTTTCAGTAAAGAAAAGTATTTTCTTAGGAACATTCTGTTCTTCTAACTGACCAGTTAGAGATCACCCCTGTCTAGAATCCCTTAATCATTAATTACCTTCCACCAGTGAAAGTCTGGCTGGAAATTCATTCCTAATGCCAATCTTTAGTTAACCAGCACGCTCTCTAAGGGAGACAGGCTTCTGATTCTTCCCCTTCAGAATAGGGCAGTCATGAATATGGTTATTCTTCCAGCTCTTCCCAGTGCAGAAAAAGTGAGATTATAAATCAAATGTTAGGGCAAATTTCAGCCCTCTTGTATAACTTTGTAGCCACATTGACTGGTAGTCCACCTCTTGGCAGAGCTCTCCCTTCACACAGCCCCCAAGCTAAATGATCTAACAAATAATCTCCTTGATTCTTTGTGGGCCTCTTACTGTTTTTTATCGTGCAAGTTGGTTGAAAATAATGACTGGATCTTCCAGTGTATCTTCTTGTAAATCTGCCCAATCTATACCACAATACAGTGTCCTCTTAGTCAGTGCTTATTGGAGAATTCACCAAAGCTAGATAACTTCCCAAAACTTTCGTTGTTCAATACTTTTCTTGCAGAGCGTAAACTTCCTCCTTCATTCACACGAACTTTGAGAGACATTCATGAAACTATTGGTTTACCAGTTACATTTGATTGCGGCATAACTGGCTCAGAACCTATTGAAGTATCCTGGTCTAAAGATGGCGTACCTATCCGAGATGGCTACAATGTGCAGACCTCCTTCTTAAATAATGTAGCAACTCTCCAGTTTTTGCAGACTGACAAGAGCCTTGCTGGGCAATACACTTGTACAGCTTCCAATGCTATTGGAACTGTTTCTTCCAGTGCCAGGCTCGTGCTTACAGGTTGGTTGGTTATGAAATAATTTCCCTTTAACGTCACCAGGTCATTTTTTCATTTCCATCTCAACTTAAAACTATAGGTGCAACATTTATTTATTTAACAATATGCTTTAAACTAATGGAGCTCTTAAAAGCTTTTCGCGTTTTTCTGTTTCTTTCACTCTGTAGAAGGGAAGAATCCTCCATTGTTTGACATCCCAATTGTACCCGTGGATGCTTTTGCTGGGGATAGTGCTGACTTCGAATGCCACATATCTGGAACACAACCAATTAAGATCACTTGGGCGAAAAATAAACAAGAGATACGGACTGGAGGAAAATACCAGATCAGTTATGTAGAAAACATAGCCCATTTGACAATTCTGAGTGCTAACAATGCAGACTCTGGAATGTATACGTGCCATGCTAGCAATGAAGTTGGAAAGGACTCTTGCGCAGCTCAGCTTAGTATTAAAGGTATTGCCTGATTCTGGTGTATGATGTGCACATTGAATTCCTTTATATCTGAAAGAAATAAGTCATCTTGTTGCTATATAAATTGGAGACCGTCTTTTTAATATATGGATTAGAAAATGTGTATTGAAATCTCTGTCAGGGAATATCTAAAGCTATTAGAAGGAATGTGAGGGGAGAATTAAGGAGTGAAGATAATGTTTTCTTCAATCTTCTTTTCTTTAAAACTTTACAGACTTTGTCATCTTAAATGGTTTACAGAAAATTCTAGTTTGTTCCTTGTTTATACATAAATTGTTCATTTGTTAAAGGCATTTTTCTTACAAGCAGTATAAGATAAGTGATATTTTAATTACTTTGTAACTAGTAAAACTCTACATCCATTTAAAGTGTCATGTTTTGCTGTTCTAAGAGTGCTACCCTCTGTGTACTTTTTGTAAAAAATAGAATCTTGTTTAAAGGTACGCAAACAGTTTTTTAACAACATATAGTCATATAAGGTATTTCTTGAAAAGTCTTCTACTGAATATTTGATCTTAAAATTTAATTTTACAATTTAAGGAGTACGTTCATTTCTTGCAGAACGAAAAACTCCACCTGGGTTTACAAAGAAACTATCTGAAACAGTAGAAGAAACAGAAGGGAACATCCTTAAACTTGAGGGCCATGTTTCTGGTTCTCAGCCTCTGACCGTTGCTTGGTATAAAAACAATCAAGAGATCTATCAGAGTCCTAATTGCGAAATATCATTCCTAAACAACACCATACTTCTGCAAATTAAGAGCGCAGGGCAGGCAGATGCTGGCTTATATACCTGCAAAGTGTCCAATGAAGCAGGAAGTGTATTGTGTACGTCTTCCGTTGTTATTAAAGGTTAGCTAATTTAATGTTTTGCCTCACTGTGGTGTTAGTTTTCTTTATCAGCATGTTAGCTGGCAATATATGTCTTCCACAGCTAATCAAATAATTCATTCTAGGAGTCTTATGTTTAGGCCATGGGTAATTGTGTTGAAACAATATTAAATTCTGTACAGCCTACACGAGATAATGGCAGCTACTTCTCCTTTAGATACTCAGGCAGAACTCTCATGAGTTTCAGTGTGAGCTACTATTCCTCACACGTTCTTGTCAACTGCTGGTAATGGCCCACCTTGATTATCACTACAAAAGATTCCCCCGCCCCCCAGCCCGGCTCTCCTGCTGGTAGTAGCTCACCTTATCTGATCACTCTTGTTACAGTGTGTATGGTAACACCCATTGTTTCATGTTCTCTATGTATATAAAATCTCCCCACTGTATTTTCCACTACATGCATCCGATGAAGTGAGCTGTAGCTCAAGAAAGTTTATGCTCAATAAATTTCTTAGTCTCTAAGGTGCCACAAGTACTCCTTTTCTTTTTGCGGGTACAGAATAACACGGCTGCTACTCTGAAATGTGAGTTTTGTATCTCAGGACAGAATTGAGCCCAATAGGTCTATTGCTTTCAACTTAAAACTAATAATATAATACAAAATAGTGATGATTTCCTGCAGACATCTACATTTCCTTTAGAACAGTAGTACAGAAAATTTGTTGCTATCAATACATATTAGTAGCAAATAATAACCCGAGGCTGTACATGCTATGGCAATTATATAAATTTGAGACCATACTCAGAATATTTGTTTACTAAAGTGTGACAGATTTTTCCAGGACAATGTCAGCATTTTTCAAAAATAGCTGAAAACATTTAGCTACTAATGCAAGAGTTTCTCTTTACTGTCCTTTGGGATCTTTTCTTGCTTATCTTGTATGCCTAATTCTGATTAATTAGATGTCTGTGGAAGTCCATATCCTTAATATGCATTCCTAGCATTTTACTGCTTAAAATGTATTTTTTTGAATAATTTATTTAGCTTTTAGCAAACCTAGTGCAAATACATTCCCTACTCCATTGCATGTGTTTCTCTGTGTTTGTGTTTCTTTTCTCTTTTCCACACTGTAATTTGATGTGTGTCCTATGTTAAAGTAATAGTAATGACTAGATTACTCATAAAAATGAGAATTAAAGTTTTTAACAATGAAAAAGTGTTCTGGCCAAACCTTTAGTGGTATAAATATATGATGTTCCATTATATTCATCAAATATTTACTCGTCTTTTCAAGTTGTGGCAGTTTTGCTATGCAAAGAGTGCAGCTTTTCCTTTTATTGTTGGAAGGATCAGAACAAATCTATCTATATCTAAATTTGTACAGTGAGAGAAGTTTGCTGTGGTAGTTTGGGATTGGGCAGTAATTGTTGTTGTAGAACAGAATCATAGCAATTTAGGGCTGGAAGGGACCTTGAGACATCATCAATTCCAGCACCCTGTGCTGTGGCAGGAACAGGTAAATCTTGACCATCCGTGACCGGTACTTGTTCAGTCTGTTCTTAAAACTCTCCAGTGATGGAGATTCCACAACCTCCCTTGGAAGCCTCGTCCACAGCTTACCTACTTTTATAGCTACAAAGTTTCTCCTAATATCTACCCTAAATATTCATTGCTGCAACTTAAGCCCATTACTTCTTGTTCTACCCTCAGTGGACATGGAGAACAATTGATCACTGTCCTCTTTATAACAGCTCTGAGCATATTTGAAGACTACTATCAGGTTCTTCCTCAGTCTTCTTTTTCAAGACTAAACTTGCCCATTTTTAAAAAAAATTTCCTCATAGGTCAGGTTTTCTAAACCTTTTATTATTTTTGTTGCTCTCATCCCACTCTCTCCAATTTGCCCACATCTTTCCTAAAGTCTGATGCCCAGAACTGGACACACTACTCTAGCTGAGGCCTCACCAGTGTCCCATAGAATGGGACAATTAGGTCCCAGGTTTTACATAGGACACTCCTGTTAATAAACCCCAGAATATTAGTCTTTTTTGCAGCTGCATCAGATTGTTGACTCATATTTAATGTGTGATCCCCTATAATCCTCAGATCCCTTTTAGCAGTAGTATCATCTACTCAGTTAATTCCCATTTTGTAGTTGCATATTAGATTTTTCATTCTTAATTGAAGTGCTTTGCACTTGTCTTTATTGAATGTTATCTTGCTGAATTCAGACCATTCCTCCAAATTGTCAAGGTTGTTTTGAATTCTTATCCTGTCCTTCAAAGTGTTTGCAACTCCTCCCCAGGTGTCATCTGAAAATTTTATAAGCATATTCTCCACTCCTTTATCCAAGTCATAAATGAAAATATTTAATAGTACTGGGCCCAGGATTGACCCCTGCAGGCCCCACTAGATAGGCCTTCCCCATTTGACAGTGAACCACTGATAACTACTTCTTGAGTTTGGTCTTGAGTAAGGTGTGCTCTCACCTTATTGTAAGTGCATCTAGACCACATTTCCCTGGTTTGATTAGGAGAATATCATGTGTGACTGTATCAAATCAATCAAATAAAATCAAGATGTATCACATCTACTGCTTCTCCCCATCCACTAGCCCAGTAACTCTGTCAAAGAAGGAAATTAGGCTGGTATTGGCATGATTTGTTCTTAAAAAATCCATTCCTCATAACCCTATTATTTTCCAAGGGCTTACAAATTGATTGTTTAATAATTGTTCTATTATCTTTCCAGGTATCAAAGTTAGGCTGACAGGTCTATAATACCCCAGGTTCTCATTATTCCCTTTTTAAAGATAAGGAGTATGTTTGCCTTTCTCTAGTCTTCTAGGACCTCACAAATCCTCCAGGAGTTCTCAAAGACTCACACTTTCCTTTTTCTTTCTCTTGATCCTAAATTATTAATTATTCTCCTCTTATAGAACCGATATCTCTTCCTAGGTGTAACTCATTTTTTGACTTAGCCTTTCTGATTTTGTTCCTATATGTTTCTGCTATCCTTTTAGCAATTTGTCCAGGTTTCTACTTTTTGTATGATTCCTTTTTGATTTTCAGATCATTAAAGAGCTCTGAATGGAGCCATACTGACCTCTTACTATTCTTCCTATATTTCCTTCGCATCAGGATAGTTTGAAGTTGTGCCTTCAATATTGTCTCCCTGAGAAACTGCCATTTCTCCTCAACTCTTTTTTCCCCTGGATATTCTTCCCATAAGACCATACCGACCAGTACTCTAAGTTTTTTGTTGAAGTCTGCTTTTATTGAAGTCTTAGCTCCTGTGCTTTAGTTATTTTAATATTCTTCAAGAATGAGTGCCAAATAATTACTGCATTGATAGAAGATGGAATACATAAAGTTCTTTTCTTGCATGCTTGTGAAAAAGTACTTTCTTCATACTATTTTATTTTCTAATACTATGCAGCATTAGTATTCTCTGAAACCAGACCTGTATGTATCAACACACGTAGATTATCATTCTCTTATTTGTACATATGACTGACTTGTTAGAGTCAAGATTTCATTTATTTCTTGTGTTTCTCTCTCATGTTCATAACACACATTTCTTTCTTGATTATTTACTAAAATATTTTCCAATTCCAGAACCAAAAAAGCCACCAGTGTTTGACCAACCTCTTAGACCCACGACAATAGCGGAAGGAGATATTTTGCAGCTCAGCTGCCACGTCCAGGGATCACAGCCAATCAGGATTCAGTGGCTGAAGGCTGGGAGAGAAATAAGAGCTTCAGATAAATGCAGCTTTAGCTTTGCTAATGGAACAGCTGTTGTGGAACTCACAGCAGTTACTAAGACTGACGCAGGCGAATATGTGTGCAAAGCTACAAATGTAGCTGGAAGTGACTCTTGCAAGTCAAAAGTGGCAGTGAAAGGTACAGTAAAAGAGAAAAATCAGCTTGCGATGGCAATTCAAACCAAAACTACAATGATCACACCTTTGGTTTCTGTGAATTAAGTGGTTCATAATCAAATAGAAAATAACCAGTGTCTATGTTACTTCATAAAATATTACATAATCTGAAATACTGGCCTAATTGTAGCATTATATTTAATGATAATTAATATAACACCATAAATATACAATGTATACATTAGGGGGCCTGTGTTAGAGGGCTTATTCCTTCATCCTCTCATTTCCCTGGTCCTTCTCGCATGAACAGAGAGCAACAATACCCGAAGTCCAAAGGTGCAAACAATTCTATGTTTATTGGGGTGAACTTCCAGCAAGCATGATTCCAGTTTCCTTCCTTAGTGTCCCCCTTTCCAGCTCTGACACCACAGAGCCTTACCTGTGTCCCTGTTCCCATTCCCCCCCCCCCCGCTTAGCAAAACATGATTCCAATTTCCCCACTCCCATTGCCTGTTCCCATTCCCACCCTCCTTACTTCCTGATTGACTGCAGACTATATAGTAAAACTTGAGTTCTGTTTAGCTATACCTTAACCAATCACTTTCCTGAAATTTAACTAACCAATCCTAACATATTGTAACATGATTATTTAACCAATTATATCCCACCACCTTAATTAGTTTACACCCAGCAAAATTAATTATACAGCAGACAGAAACAATCACAGAACCAGACAGAGACCATGCAAATAAACAATAGCAAAGGGGGAACTATAATGACAAAACAATACAGAAGTGAGGATTTCACAACTACATCTATAAAGACATACGGGTTTCCCAGCTGTGTCTATTGATAAGTGAGTTCTTAGCGAACAGAAAACTATCAAACTAAACATCCTCTAGGCTCTTCCCTTTCTCTGGAGGTGATAGATCAGATCACCTTTCTAACAGCCCCAGATGGCCTTATTTCAATGTGACTACTTTGGAATGTGAGGATGTGACCATTCGCTTCCCAGCTTATGGCTGCCTCTGCCGCTTAGCCAGAGATCTTAGCCTAAGAACAGGGCCTCAGACTGTCACAGTAAGAGAAGACCCTTACACCATCAGACAGTGATTTTGATTCTTTCTTTTATACCTCTATAACTAGCTAAGTGATAAGAATACACCTAAATTCTTAGAGTATAGGCCTTTACAGACAGGCCCGAATATCTATATCCTAACAGCCTGTGTCAAATGAACCCCACCCTGAGGGTTTAGAATTTAACCTTGCAGATAAAACAAAGCCTTTGAGGCAAGACCAAGCTGACAGAGTAGGCTCCAGTCTCTAGAGCATGCATGCTCCATGGGGAAGATGGGGGTCTAGGCATGTCTTGTAGGACATTACTAAGGGAATTTGGTATATTGTCAGGGAGAGTGCTCCAGGTCTATGTGTCACCATAAGATACAGCAAAGTCTGGAGTGAGCCAGCCAGAAAGATAGTACAGTAAGGAAGAAGGCTGGGGAGCGCATTAAGAACAAATTCTTTGCCCAGCTCAGAGGCAGCAGTGAAATTAGTTGGGCTGGGCTATCTCAGCTTCAACCCACACTGCCCTCTCACTCAATTGAAACTAATACAGTTTGGCGATGAGACTCTCTCTCTCAAATATTTATACCCCCATCACTATTGCATCTGAGCTCTTCACAGTAATCAACATATTAAGATAGCACCACCCCTGGAACAGAGGCAGCAGTGGGCCTAGAAGTCGCTCAGACACTTTAATCTTCTAGCTGTAGGCTGATGATAAAACTAAGACACCTTGTAGACCAGGCCTTGAAGAAATGAACACCAAAGAGAAGCCCCTTGTTACTGTCCTGTGTGGAAGCTGCTGGATAATAGCTGATGAGAACTTTTGAAAATCAGGCCACTTATTTATGTGTCCAGCTGTGGATTTAAGAGCCTAAATTAAAGTCATCCATTTTTGAAAATCTTAAAGTCTGATTCTGATTATGTTTACTTCCATATAAATTTTACACGGTGTGACAGAGATAAGAATAAGCCTTACAGTGTCTGCTTCCATCTTAGGAAATCAGATGATAACTTATTGAAAGTCAACGGAAAGTACTTGGCATTTTTTCTTTCATACATGCACTGCATATGCTGCTTTAGTAAATGGATTCAGCTACAATAAAAAATATTCCCATTCAGGGGACTGAAAAATCTTAATTCCTTAAACCTATTTTCCAGAAAAACCAGCAGCTGCACCAGCAGCTAAGAAAGCACCAGTGGATGGAAAGCTGTACTTTATCTCAGAGCCTCAGAATCTCAAAGTTATGGAAAGTAAGCTTGTTCTTCCAAAAATATGTCATCTTCTCTATTTGTTGTATTAGTTGTATGACGATATCTCCTGCTGTCTTACACATGTGAAAGATGAGCTGCTTGATTTTGTATTTTTCTATAGAGAGTGTTGCAACGTTTCTTGCTAAAGTTGGAGGTGATCCAATCCCAAATGTTAAATGGACTAAGGGAAAGTGGAGACAACTCAACCAGGGAGGTCGTATTTTCATCCAGCAGAGAGGAGACGAAGCCAAACTAGAAATAAAGGATGCAACAAAAACTGATTCTGGAATGTACAGATGTGTAGCTTTTAATGAACATGGTGAAATTGAGAGCAGTGCCAACCTACAAGTTGAAGAACGAAGGCAAGAAGTAATTGAAGGAGATCTGAGAGCAAAACTGAAGAGGTAGGCATAAGAATCTTTTCTAGATCACTCTGTAGTCTCTGCAGCGGGGGATACTTTAATTATATCTCTGATCCAGATGTAATTATTAGTATTCATAATATATTGAACAGGTTGACACCAATTATATATAGGCCTTAATCCCACCAAGACTTACTCATATCAGTAGTCTTCCAGTTAGCTAAAAATCCCCTTGAGTCATGAGTAGCGAGCACTTATGTGCCTAATAGTTTGTCGGACAAAGCCCCTCCAGCACTAACCTGAAGGCTCGCTCTACACCAAACAATTTTAAGCAGACTTGGTTACCCAAAGGATTCTCCTAGAAAGAAGAAATATTGTGCATGTTTTCTAATTATTCTCCTTACTTAAATAGTACTCCAACCAAAAAGAAAGAAGAGGAGGAAGAGAAGCCTATTGATATCATGGAACTTCTCAAAAATGTTGATCCCAAAGAATATGAGAAGTATGCTCGCATGTATGGAATTACAGATTTCCGTGGCCTCCTGCAAGCCTTTGAGCTGCTAAAGCAAAGCCAAGAGGAAGAAAGTCATAGATTGGTAAGACCTAGTCAGACTGTGGCATTGGGAATGTTAAGAGTAACATGGTTTCTGGCAACAGGCTTGATATCCTAGCTGTGACATTGCTGTATGCATAAGAGATTCAGATTCCAATTCTATCTTGTCTCACTCTCCGAACTCCCAGCATGCTCAAGCACTGGGTGAGGCAGCGTTCCTACCAACATTGACCCTTCTGTCCAAGTAAGTCCTGTCCCCATCTCTTTGCCCAAAGGATCTTGGTGACATGGAACCTGTAAGATGGGCTGGTGAGGAGGTTAAAGTGAGCTATGGGTTTGCAGAAGGTTCAGTTAGAGAGACACACGACTCTCCAGATTTGTTATCAGGGAGGGAGGGACAGATATAAACACATGGATCCTAGCTATTTCCCAATAGTGTTACTTCATGTTAAATCATGTCATGTCTTTCCACAGGAAATTGAGGTCACAGAGAGAGCTCGCAAAGAAGAACAGGAATTTGATGAACTTGTATCATTTATTCAACAAAGACTCACACAGACAGAGGTGACATGATGGCTTTGACTTGATAGTCAAGTATTTAATCACATAATAGGAAGTGTGATCTTGGAATGATGACTTAACCTTTTAAATTCATATTTTTCAGCCTATCACACTCATCAGGGATATTGAAAACCAGACCATTTTAGCAGATGAGGACGCTGTCTTTAAATGTGAAATTAAGATTAATTATCCAGAAATCAAACTCTCCTGGTACAAAGGAACTCAAAAATTGGATTCTAGTAACAAGTATGAAATAAAAATTAAAGGTGATCGGCACACACTCAGAATCAGGAACTGCCAACCTGCAGATCAGGGGAATTTCAGAGTTGTCTGTGGTCCACATATTGCAAGTGCCAAGCTAACTGTGATTGGTAAGTGTACATTTAAAGTTTCTATTTGAAAGTAATTTACACTCTTAGTTTAATCTGATGCCTACTAAAATATATATTTTAACCTGCTAATAGACCCTGCAGTTGAACGGAATCTTCATGATTCTGCTTTCAAGGAAGGACGCACATGCACCCTGATTTGTCAGTTCTCTATCCCAAATGCCAAATCTCAGTGGTATAGAAATGGAAAAGCCATTAAGATAGGAGGGAGATACTCAATACAAGTCTCAGATTTCTTACCTTCTTTGTTTGCATTCACAACACAATTTTCTTTCTTGATTGTTTTCTAAAATACTCTCTTTTTCAAGCTATGTTTTCATTTTTGTCATGCTGCTACCACGTACATCACTGGCTACTGTAAATTCACATTTTGTAGATATTTCTACCACTCGCCACACCCCAAAGTCTGTGCTTTTGATTAGATAGTTCATTCATTTAAGCATTTTAATGGATCAGTGCAATTTTATGTATCATGTTTATCCTTTTCTTTGGTTTTATAGAACCACCAAGCATTATAACAAAGCTAGACTCCTCTAGAGTTGTGAAACAGCATGATTCCTCTAGATATGAATGCAAAATAGGCGGCTCTCCAGAAATCAAAGTCACCTGGTACAAAGATGAAACTGAAATCCATGATGGTGAAAAATACAGAATGTCCTTCATTGATTCCATGGCAGTCATTGAAATGCACAATCTCCGTGTAGAAGACAGTGGTGACTACATTTGTGAAGCTCGCAATGCAGCGGGTAGTGCAAGCACCAGTACCTCATTAAAAGTGAAAGGTCAGAACCTCTGTCTGTCTTTCTGTCTATGATTTCTCCACTTTACTTGCGGTTACAGAGTAAAATTATTATCTTTA
The DNA here is from genome assembly GCF_965140235.1 of Caretta caretta. NCBI lineage: Eukaryota > Metazoa > Chordata > Testudines > Cheloniidae > Caretta > Caretta caretta. Next base: position 45,443,502 of record NC_134216.1, on the reverse strand, counting down.
GTCAGATAGGTGAATACAAACATCTCGGAATGCAGGAAACATATCTTAGCAGTGTGCTATGACATGAAAGCCATCTCTTATTGTGACTCATATCTTTACTCTTCCATTATCAGTCCAACATAGTGATACAATTTACTGTTTAAATGTTCTTTTCTCTATTATGTCCTGAACTGAATTAACAGAAACCCAAATTTCTGTTTTCATAGCACCCCCTGCTTTCAGCAAGAAACCCCATCCAGTTGAGACTTTGAAAGGTTCAGATGTCCATCTTGAGTGTGAACTTCGGGGCACTCCTCCGTTCCAGATTTCCTGGTATAAGGACAAAAGAGAAATTAAAAGTAGCAAGAAGTACAAAATCATGTCTGAGAACTACCTTGCTAGTATTCACATCCTTAGCGTGGATGCCGCAGATGTAGGCGAATATCAGTGTAAGGCTGTAAATGATGTGGGAAGTGACACTTGCATTGGCTTTATAACTCTAAAAGGTTGGTATAATGATTTACACATCAGTTATATTCCTAGCATCCTCTCATTCTCCGCACTCTCCTTGTGGTTTTAACATGACGTATCTTCTCTTCACCAGCACCACCCATTTTTGTGAAGAAGCTCAGTGATTTCACTGCTGTAGTTGGAGACCCAGTTGAGCTGCAGGCCACATTAGAAGGATCCCAGCCCATTTCTGTTCTGTGGCTGAAAGACAAAGGGGAAATCATTAGAGAAAGCGAAAATCTTTGGATTTCCTATTCAGAAAACATTGCAACTCTACAGATTGGAAATGTGGAACCAGCCAGTGCTGGAATATACATCTGTCAGATCAAAAATGACGCTGGAGTTCAGGAGTGCTTTGCCACTCTGTCAGTTCTAGGTTGGTAACAAGGAAACAAAACAATACAGAATGATATTTTAACCTCACTTAACAAACTGATTGCATCTCCTGTCCTGTCATCAAACATGGCTGTGATTTGCATCTCATTTCAGAACCTGCAGTCATTGTAGAGAAGCCCGGCGCAATGAAAGTCACCTCTGGAGACTCTTGTACTCTAGAATGCACAGTGGACGGCACACCGGAGCTTACTACTAGGTGGTTTAAGAATGGGAAAGAGCTGTCTACTAATCAGAAATACAAAATTAGCTTCTTCAACAAAGTGTCTGGGCTTAAGATCCTCAATGCAAGAGTAGAAGACAGTGGGGAGTATACTTTTGAGGTGAAAAACAGTGTTGGTCAAAGCAGGTGCACAGCTTCAGTGCGTGTTTCAGGTTAGTTGATTAATATGTGAATTATCTTCGATTCTTACAATTTCTTTAAAACGTATTACACAGCACGCTGCCTCCTTCGGTGTCATGTCATGCTGCTGCCACTCTGGGAAGACTCACTGCTAATATGACCTTAGGCACCCTATGTGGGCCCGCTAATGTTGTGGAGATCATGGAGGCAGGGAGTCGGTTGAACCATTTTTCACCCGTCACGAAGAGGAGGCTGTGGCTTGGGCTCAGTCTCATCAACTGAGTCTGCCTGTCCCAGATGGTGCAGTACTGTTCTTCTCCTTATGAGGAAGTATTGAAAAAATTAAAAGGAGAGAGGTGACCCTCAAAAGGGGTAAGCAACAGCTTTAGAGAGTATCCTCCAACCCGTTCTTATCTTCTCTCAGTACCTCAGGTCTTGGGGGGAGGGGGGAGCGGGGTGTGGACTATACGCTTCTTAGTATTCGCTGACACCAATTCAGATGTGTGAAAGGAAACTGTGATGTTTCTGCTAGATGCCTGGAAACCATCTTCTTTTTAAGTTATAATGCTGTAATATTTATAGCTGTGTTTTATCCTATACAGATCGCATTATACCGCCTTCTTTCACAAGAAAACTGAAAGAAGTTAATGGTCTCTCTGGTTCTTCTGTTGTGCTGGATTGCAAAGTGTCTGGGTCACCACCTATTTCTGTTTCCTGGTTCCATGACGGACATGAGATTGCTAGTGGAGACAAGTATCAGACGACCCTTACAGACAATACTTGCTCTTTGAAAGTGAACACATTAGAGGAATCCGATATGGGAACTTATTCATGCACAGCTACTAATATAGCTGGATCTGATGAATGCAGTGCATATTTGACTGTTAGAGGTTAGTATCCAGGACAAGATGGAGGTTTAAGATATAAAATACTTTCTTTGCTGGCAATTTATGTTTTTGGCTCTGTCACATGATTCTAACCACCGATATTTTGTACAGGAATATTTTACGCTTCATCAAAGTGCACTTCTCTTTTATGTTTGTCTTTAGAACCTCCTTCTTTCATGAAGAAACCTGATCCCCTGCAAGTTTTATCTGGGGCAAATATAACTTTTACCAGTATCCTAAAAGGCACCCCTCCACTAGATGTTAAATGGTTCAAAGGTAGCATTGAGCTAGTACCAGGACATAGATGCAACATCTCCTTGGAAAATTTGGTTGCAGAACTGGAGCTGTTTGATGTACAGCCACTACAAAGTGGAGATTACACCTGTCTGGTTACTAATGAGGCTGGCAAAATTTCTTGCACAACACAGCTCTTTGTAAAAGGTTTGTCAGGCTGGAAATTTCACACGTTCCTCTAAAAAAATCTCTTGGTGTCATCTTTTAACATTTATCTTCATATCATTCACTATAGAACCAGCCAAATTTGTGAAAAAAATGAATAATCTCAATGTGGAGAAAGGAAAACCATTAATTCTGGAATGCACATACTCTGGTACCCCTCCGATTGCAGTCTTATGGAAGAAAAATGGATACAAAGTAGTTCATTCTGCAAAATGCAGCATCACCACCACAGAAACATCTGCCATTCTGGAATTTCCCAGAAGTAAAATAGAAGATCAGGGGCAGTACACTTGCCACATTGAGAATGATTCTGGGCAAGATAATTGTCATGCTGCAGTCTCAGTATTAGGTGTGTCCTCATTCCACAAAGAATCTTTTTTATACTAATGGTCATTGTGGTATTTAAATTTTGTTACTAATGATGTGTCTTTGTTCTTTAGAACAACCTTATTTTGTTACACGCTTGGAACCTGTTCAGGTGACAGTTGGGGATTCTGCATCATTACAATGTCAAGTTGCTGGCACACCAGAAATTATTGTATCATGGTACAAAGGCGATACAAAACTAAGAGCAACTCCTACCTCTAAAATGTACTTTAAGAACAACGTTGCCACTTTGGTTTTCAGCCAGGTGGATAGTGGTGATAGCGGGAAGTATACCTGCAAAGCAGAAAATAGTGTTGGAGAGGCTTCTTCATCAGCTTTGCTTTCTGTTCAAGGTGAATATTTCATGTTAAAGTATAAAAGTTTACTTTCTTTGGGTGTGGTATTTCAGGAAAGAAAAGTCTTTTTTCAGAAACACCCAGTGCCTTTACACGGCCAGTTAGAAACTACCCATGTCAAGAGGCCCTGCAGCATTTATTAGCTTTCAGTAGCAAAGGACTGGCTGGGAAGAAATTCCCATGAAATTATCCTGTGCTCTCTCTAAGACATAGAGGCGTCTGTGTCTTCCCTTTCAGTTTAGGGCATGTCCCGAGTTATTCTTCTAGCTCTTTACAATGTAGAAAATGTGAGACCATTGTTCAAACATTAAGCCTAAGTTCTGCCTTCATTTACAACTTCGGAACATGGACTTCAATGAGACAGGAAGGGTGCAAGTGGTTGTACTCTTACTAGCATCCCTGGGCAGAATCCTCTCTTCACACCAATCCCCAAACTAAATGGTCTAGCATATAATCTCTTTGATCTTTTGTGGGCCTCTTACTGTTTTATATTAGGCAAGTTGGTTAAACACAATAACTGGATGGTCCAGTGTCGTCTTGCAAATCTACCCAAACTAAATCACAATAGAGTATCTTCTTAGGCAGTGCTTACTGGAGTGTTCACCAAAGCTAGATAACTTCCCAAAGCTTTCATTGTGTAATACTTCTTTCCTTGCAGAGCGTAAATTTCCTCCTTCATTTACTCGAACATTGAGAGACATTCATGAAACTATTGGTTTACCAGTTACATTTGATTGTGGCATAACTGGCTCAGAACCTATTGAAGTATCCTGGTCTAAAGATGGTGTACATATCCGAGATGGCTACAATGTGCAAACCTCCTTCTTAAATAATGTAGCAACTCTCCAGTTTTTGCAGACTGACAAGAGCCTTGCCGGGCAATACACTTGTACAGCTTCCAATGCTATTGGAACTGTTTCTTCCAGTGCCAGGCTCGTGCTTACAGGTTGGTTGGTTATGAAATAATTTCCCTTTAATGTCACCAGGTCATTTAAAATTTCCATCTTAACTTGAAACAATAAGTGCAACATTTGTTTAACAATATGGTTTAAACTAATTGAGCTTTTAAAAGCTATACATGTTTTTGTGTTTCTTTCATCCTTAGAGGGGAAGAATCCTCCATTGTTTGACATCCCAATTGCACCAGTGGATGGTTTTGCTGGGGAAAGTGTTGACTTTGAGTGCCACGTATCAGGAACACAACCAATTAAGGTCACTTGGGCAAAAAATAACCAAGAGATACGGACTGGACGAAAGTACCAGATTAGTTATGTAGACAACATAGCTTATTTGACAGTTCTGAACATTGACAGTGCAGATTCTGGAACCTATACATGCCATGCTAGCAATGAAGTTGGAAAGGACTCTTGCGCAGCTCAACTTAGTATTAAAGGTATTGCCTGATCCATGTGTATGAATTCCTTTATATCTAAAATAAATAAGTCATCTTGTTGCTAGATAAGTTTGAGACCATCTTTTCAATATATGGATTAGAAAATGTATATTGAAGTATCTATTTGGAGGAATTGAAAGGTCTTTGAAAGAAAGTGTGGGGAGAATTGTGGAGAGGAGATAATGTTTTCTTTAGTCTACTTTTCTTTGAAAGTTTACAGACCTTTTCATTTTAAATGGTTTGTACAAAATCTGCTTTGCTCCTTGTAACTTATATATAGGGTCCTGATTTTGTTTAAAAAAGGCATTTTTCTTAAAAGCAGTACAAGTATTTTTTTTATAACTTTTTAAATAGTAAAACTCTACATCCATTTACACAGTGTGGTATTTTCCTGTTCCAAGAATGGTGTTCTCTGCATACTTTCTGTTAAAAAAAAAAAAAAAAAAAAAAAAAAAAAGCACTGTTTGTGTATGCAGACTGGTTTTTTTTTAACAACATATAGCAATTAAAGGTATTTCTTGAAAAGTCTTCTACTGAATATTTGATCTTAAAATTTATTTTTTTAATTTAAGGAGTATGTTCATTTCTTGCAGAACGAAAAATTCCACCTAGTTTTACAAAGAAGCTATCTGAAATAGTAGAAGAAACAGAAGGGAACATCCTTAAACTTGAGGGCCGTGTTTCTGGTTCTCAGCCTCTGACCGTTGCTTGGTATAAAAACAATCAAGAGATCTATCAGAGTCCTAATTGTGAAATATCATTCCTAAACAACACCATACTTCTGCAAATTAAGAGCACACGGCAGGCAGATGCTGGCTTATATACCTGCAAAGTGTCCAATGAAGCAGGAAGTGTATTGTGTACATCTTCCGTTGTTATTAAAGGTTAGTTAATTTCATATTTTGCCTCACTGTGGTGTTAGTTTTCTTTATCAACATGTTAGCTGTCAAAATATGCCTTCCGTAGCTAATCAGATAATTCTCTCTAGGAGTCTTTAGGCCATATATAATTGTGTTTGAACAATATTAATTCAGTACAGTTTACACAATGATATAATGGCCCCAATTCCTGCTTTAGATACACAAGCACAACTCTGAGCTCTGTATTTCAGGATAGAATTTGGGCATAGTGTTTCTATTCCTTTCACCTTAGAATACAGCACAAATAGTATACAACAAAATAGTGACTGCTTTCCTGTAGCTTTCTATATTTTATTTAGAGAACAGTATTACACAAACCTTGCTGTTATCAATACATATTTGTTGCAAATAATAACCCAACACTGTGCATGCTATGAATGGTTAGAGGTTTGCAATATGCCATTTTTTACCTTTTTTTAACATAATTTTTTTACGTTTTTACATAATTCCTGGTAATTAAACAAATTCCAGACCACACCTGGAATATTTGTTCTCTAAAGTGTGACAGATTTTTTTGGGGGACAATGTCAACACTTCTCAAAAATAGCTGAAAATATTTAGTTATTAATGCAAGAGCCAGAACCTTTTGGGGGGGTTTTGTTGTTTTTTACTTTTTGCATACTGTCCTTTGGGACCTATTTTGCATACATAATCCTGATTTATCATATATCTTTGGAAGTCCATACCCTTAATATGCATTCTGAGCATAGTACATAATGTGTTTAGAAAGCATGTTGTGAATTATTTATCTAGCTCTTAACAAGTGTCGTGCAAACACACTGTCTACTCCATTGTATGTCTTTTTCTTGTACTTTTGTTTTTTTCCTCTTTTCCCTCATGCAATATGATGTGTGTCATACTTTAAATAGTAATATCTAGATTACTCATAAAAATGAGCCTATGCTGACACTTCGTTTGAATCTCCATTGGGGTTTTGCAGGGAGCTGCATGGAATGAGCAAAGTAAAATGTGCATGAGATGGTTTCGTTTTGGCCCATATTTACACCTGTGCAACTCTCACTAAAACTAACTATTTTGTTCATGCCTACCTGAGGGCAGAGTTGTGACACACATGCTCTGCAAATGCATGATTGCCTACCCCTAAGCAAAGAAATATTTTAGTGGGTCCAACACCCTGGCTTGGTTTTCAAAGGTGCTGAGAACCTGCATTGCCTGGTGATTTCATATGGAATCGTGGGTGCTCAGCTCCTCCATACATCAGGAGCCATAGGGATAAACCTTCTGTCCCTGACAAATAGGACAACCAAACTGAGGAGTAGCCAAGTTACATGTGGCTGATCTCTAGTTGGGGCCAAAAATACCTCAGGCCATTTTATCTTCCTGTATTTGCAATCCTGATTTTCCAAACTCATCTGCTAATGTATAAGATCAGGATGGATTGATCTTCTACTCTTCCCATTATTTTGCCTTTTATATTATGTCAAACAATATTGTGAGATATTATGTGATGTCACCCAAGACATACATTTAACAGACAGTAGAAATTTAAAACCTGTAATACTGGTTTCTTTTTGCCTACATTAATGGCAATAAATTTGCTCTCGTATCTTTTCCACCAAACTGATCGTCACTGGTCCACACTCTTGCAGTTGAGTGCATCCAGGATGGGATTGAGTTAAACCACAAAAGCAAGTAATTAATTTGACTTTCTAGCTTAAAGTCAGATTAATGTTGCTTTAAGATTTTGACGATGATGAGGTAACTAGTTATATCTGGTGTGAACTATGAATTCAGATTGTAAAAACAGATCAGCCTGAACATTTAGTGATATAAAAATGTGAGGTCCCGTAATATCCGTCAAATCTCTACTCATTTTCTTTTCATGTTATGGCAGTTTTGCGATGCAAGATGTGCAGCTTTTCCTTCATTGTTGGAAGGTTCAGAACAAATGAATCTATATCTAAATTTGTACAGCCAGGGCAGTTTGCTGTGGTAAAATGAGTTGAGCAATCATTACTTTTGTAGTATATTGCATTGTTTGGTCTTATAAAAAGTGCTTATGCAATATTTGAAGAATAGCAGTGGTGCTTTAGTTGCTTTAGTATCCTTTAAAGAAGGAGTACAAATTTAAACTACTGCTTTGAAAGAAGATGGAATACAGAAAAACCCTCTTCTTGCATGCTTGTGAAAAAGTACATTTTCCATACTATCTTTTCTAATACTATGTAGTATTAGTATTCTCTGAAACCAGACCTGTATGTATCAACACACGTAGATTATCATTCTCTTATTTGTACATATGACTGACTTGTTAGAGTCAAGATTTCATTTATTTCTTGTGTTTCTCTCTCATGTTCATAACACACATTTCTTTCTTGATTATTTACTAAAATATTTTCCAATTCCAGAACCAAAAAAGCCACCAGTGTTTGACCAACCTCTTAGACCCACGACAATAGCGGAAGGAGATATTTTGCAGCTCAGCTGCCACGTCCAGGGATCACAGCCAATCAGGATTCAGTGGCTGAAGGCTGGGAGAGAAATAAGAGCTTCAGATAAATGCAGCTTTAGCTTTGCTAATGGAACAGCTGTTGTGGAACTCACAGCAGTTACTAAGACTGACGCAGGCGAATATGTGTGCAAAGCTACAAATGTAGCTGGAAGTGACTCTTGCAAGTCAAAAGTGGCAGTGAAAGGTACAGTAAAAGAGAAAAATCAGCTTGCGATGGCAATTCAAACCAAAACTACAATGATCACACCTTTGGTTTCTGTGAATTAAGTGGTTCATAATCAAATAGAAAATAACCAGTGTCTATGTTACTTCATAAAATATTACATAATCTGAAATACTGGCCTAATTGTAGCATTATATTTAATGATAATTAATATAACACCACAAATATACAATGTATACATTAGGGAGCCTGTGTCAAATGAACAGTAGATCCCCACCCTGAGGATTTAGAATTTAAGCTTTGTGACAAAGTTCCTCCTCTACCTTGGGGGGTCTTGCGCTTATTGGCGGATTTGCTCACCTCAGAGATTCACAGCAGCCCTCAGTTTGGCCGTTTTTGTGAACCCACAGTCCAGGTCAAATCTTCCTGTGTCTGATCAGTAGTTGGGAGGTTTGGGGGGAACCCGGGCCCGCCCTCTACTCTGGGTTCCAGCCCAGGGCCCTGTGGAATGCAGCTGTCTAGAGTGCCTCCTGGAACAGCTCTGCGACAGCTACAACTCCCTGGGCTACTTCCCCTTGGCCTCCTCCCAACACCTTCTTTATCCTCACCATAGGACCTTCCTCCTGGTGTCTGATAATGCTTTTACTCCTCAGTTCTCCAGCAGTACGCCTTCTCACTCTCAGCTCCTAGTGCCTCTTGCTCCCAGAGCATACGCGCCACAAACTGAAGTGAGCTCCTTTTTAAACTCAGGTGCCCTGATTAGCCAGCCTTAATTGATTCTAGCAGCTTCTTGATTGGCTGCAGGTGTTCTAATCAGCCTGTCTGTCTTAATTGTTTCCAGAAAGTTCCTAATAGTTCTGGAACCTTCCCTGTTACCTTACCCAGGGAAAAGGGACCTACTCAACCTGCGGCTGATATATCGGCCTTCTATCACTCTCTTATAGCCATCTGGCCCGACCCTGTCACACCTTGCAGACAAAACACAGCCTTTGAGGCAAGACCAAGCTGAAAGAGTGGGCCACAGTCCCTAGACCATGCATGCTCCATGAGGAAGATGGGGGTTTAGGTATGTCTTGTAGGACATTACTAAGGGAATTTGGTATATTGTCAGGGAGAGTGCTCCAGGTCTATGTGTCACCATAAGATACAGCAAAGTCTGGAGTGAGCCAGCCAGAAAGATAGTACAGTAAGGAAGAAGGCTGGGGAGCGCATTAAGAACAAATTCTTTGCCCAGCTGAGAGGCAGCAGTGCAATTAATTGGGCTGGGCTATCTCAGCTTCAACCCACACTGCCCCCTCACTCAATTGAAATTAATACAGTTTGGGGATGAGACTCTCTCTCTCAAATATTTATACCCCCATCACTATTGCATCTGAGTTCTTCACAGTAATTAACATATTAAGGTAGCACCACCCCTGGAACAGAGGCAGCAGTGGGCCTAGAAGTCGCTCAGACACTTTAATCTTCTAGCTGTAGGCTGATGATAAAACTAAGACACCTTGTAGACCAGGCCTTGAAGAAATGAACACCAAAGAGAAGCCCCTTGTTACTGTCCTGTGTGGAAGCTGCTGGATAATAGCTGATGAGAACTTTTGAAAATCAGGCCACTTATTTATGTGTCCAGCTGTGGATTTAAGAGCCTAAATTAAAGTCATCCATTTTTGAAAATCTTAAAGTCTGATTCTGATTATGTTTACTTCCATATAAATTTTACACGGTGTGACAGAGATAAGAATAAGCCTTACAGTGTCTGCTTCCATCTTAGGAAATCAGATGATAACTTATTGAAAGTCAACGGAAAGTACTTGGCATTTTTTCTTTCATACATGCACTGCATATGCTGCTTTAGTAAATGGATTCAGCTACAATAAAAAATATTCCCATTCAGGGGACTGAAAAATCTTAATTCCTTAAACCTATTTTCCAGAAAAACCAGCAGCTGCACCAGCAGCTAAGAAAGCACCAGTGGATGGAAAGCTGTACTTTATCTCAGAGCCTCAGAATCTCAAAGTTATGGAAAGTAAGCTTGTTCTTCCAAAAATATGTCATCTTCTCTATTTGTTGTATTAGTTGTATGACGATATCTCCTGCTGTCTTACACATGTGAAAGATGAGCTGCTTGATTTTGTATTTTTCTATAGAGAGTGTTGCAACGTTTCTTGCTAAAGTTGGAGGTGATCCAATCCCAAATGTTAAATGGACTAAGGGAAAGTGGAGACAACTCAACCAGGGAGGTCGTATTTTCATCCAGCAGAGAGGAGACGAAGCCAAACTAGAAATAAAGGATGCAACAAAAACTGATTCTGGAATGTACAGATGTGTAGCTTTTAATGAACATGGTGAAATTGAGACCAGCGTTGAACTTCAAGTTGAAGAACGAAGAAAGGAAGAAGTAATTGAAGGAGATCTGAGAGCAAAACTGAAGAGGTAGGCATAAGAACCTTTTCTCGATCACTCTGTAGTCTCTACAGTAGGGGATGCAATTGTATCTCTGATCTAGAGGCAATTAATTAATATTTACAACATATTGAACAGATTGACACCATTTATATATAGGCCTTGATCCTACCAAGGATCCTACCAAGGATCCTACCAAGACTTATTCATATCAGTAGTCTTTCAGTCACTAAGAATCCCCTTGAAGTCATGAGCAGCGAGCACTTGTGTGCCTAATAGTTTGTCGGATAAAGCCCCTCCAGCGCTAACCTGAAGGCTCAAACGATTTTAAGCAGACTTGGTTACCCAAGGGATTCTCCTAGAAAGAAGAAATATTGTGCATGTTTTCTAATTATTCTCCTTACTTAAATAGTACTCCAACCAAAAAGAAAGAAGAGGAGGAAGAGAAGCCCATTAATATCATGGAACTTCTCAAAAATGTTGATCCCAAAGAATATGAGAAGTATGCTCGCATGTATGGAATTACAGATTTCCGTGGCCTCCTGCAAGCCTTTGAGCTGCTAAAGCAAAGCCAAGAGGAAGAAAGTCATAGATTGGTAAGACCTAGTCAGACTGTGGCATTGGGAATGTTAAGAGTAACATGGTTTCTGGCAACAGGCTTGATATCCTAGCTGTGACATTGCTGTATGCATAAGAGATTCAGATTCCAATTCTATCTTGTCTCACTCTCCGAACTCCCAGCATGCTCAAGCACTGGGAGAGGCAGTGTTGCTACCAACATTGACCCTTCTGTCCAAGTAAGTCCTGTCCCCATCTCTTTGCCCAGAGGATCTTGGTGACACGGAACCTGTAAGATGGGCTGGTGAGGAGGTTAAAGTGAGCTATGGGTTTGCAGAAGGTTCAGTTAGAGAGACACACGACTCTCCAGATTTGTTATCAGGGAGGGAGGGACAGATATAAACACATGGATCCTAGCTATTTCCCAATAGTGTTACTTCATGTTAAATCATGTCATGTCTTTCCACAGGAAACTGAAATCACAGAGAGAGTTCGAAAAGGAGACCAGGAATTTGACGAACTTGTATCGTTTATTCATCAAAGAGTCACACAGACAGAGGTGACATGATGGCTTTGACTTGATAGTCAAGTATTTAATCACATAATAGGAAGTGTGATCTTGGAATGATGACTTAACCTTTTAAATTCATATTTTTCAGCCTATCACACTCATCAGGGATATTGAAAACCAGACCATTTTAGCAGATGAGGACGCTGTCTTTGAATGTGAAATTAAGATTAATTATCCAGAAATCAAACTCTCCTGGTACAAAGGAACTCAAAAATTGGATTCTAGTAACAAGTATGAAATAAAAATTAAAGGTGATCGGCACACACTCAGAATCAGGAACTGCCAACCTGCAGATCAGGGGAATTTCAGAGTTGTCTGTGGTCCACATATTGCTAATGCAAAGCTAACTGTGATTGGTAAGTGTACATTTAAAGTTTCTATTTGAAAGTATTTTATCCTCTTTAATTTAACACTCAGATATCTGCTAAAATATGTATTTTAACATGCTAACAGCACCTGCAGTTGAACGGAATCTTCATGATACTGCTTTCAAGGAAGGACGCACATGCACCCTGATTTGTCAGTTCTCTATCCCAAATGCCAAATCTCAGTGGTATAGAAATGGAAAAGCCATTAAGATAGGAGGAAGATACTCAACACAAGTCTCAGAGAAAATCCACAAACTAATCATCAAGGATGTTAGAACAGAAGACCAAGGACAGTATACCTGCAAGCTTCACAATATAGAAACAACTGCAGATCTAACCATTGAAGGTTTGTAAACAGATGGAAATCTCTATTTTATGGTTTCTTGAAAGAGTTTCTGGATGCTCCGTTAACAGAAGATGGACCTGATGGGAAATTCTGCTGATCCATTCCTTTGAAGGAGATACCACTGCCAGGATAACCTAATAATATTTTATCTGTGTAATTAATATGACCCATTACTCTGAAACACTTAGATCTGAGTTATGTTTATCCTCTTTAGTCTCCTCTTTCTGAGATGTTCATATTTTCCTGAGATTTCAAACTTCCAATATGCCTATACACCAAGCATTCTTTATCTTTTCTTAATTGCTTTAATGACTTCTCTTGAATACTTCTCACAATAATCGTGTTGTGGCAATACTCTTGTGTCTTCTTAACTTCACTCCTAAATGGAGCACTTCACAGGAGATAGAATGATGAATACACATTTCTTTGTATTTCTTTTTTCTTCATTTCCTTTTTCAGTATCCTAGTAGGTGTCTGTTGTTTGTTTTACAGAATATTATATACATTAACTCCTCACTTATAGTCGCCCCATTAATGTTATTTCGTTGTTACATTGCTGATCAATTAGGGAACATGCTCATTTAAAGTTATGCAATGCTCCCTTATAATGTTGTTTGGCAGCCACCTGCTTTGTCCACTGCTTGCAGAAAGAGCAGCCTGTTGGAGCTAGCTGGTGGGGGCTTGGAACCAGGATGGACCGGCAGCCCCCCATCAGCTCCCGACTCCCCTAAATTCCCTGTGCAGCAGCCGCCCAGCAGACTATCAATTGCAGGCAGTTCAGCTGTCCCTCCCACCACTGCCCTGTGCTGCTCCTGCACTCTGCCTTGGAGCTGCTCCCGGGAGCCTCCTACTTGCTATGCAGGGGGGGGATGAGGGTGTCCCCCTCCCCCCTGCTCCTGCCTCCCACTTACCCCATCTCCATACAGCAGTGGGGAACACGACAGGGCTCAGGACGGAGGGAGCTTGCTAGCAGCAGCTGCTGTCTCAACTTGTTGATCTACTTAAAAAGGCAATGTACTTAGAGTGGGGTCAGAGTACTTAAAGGGGCAATGCACATCTCTCTCACACACACAAGGGTGTGAGTCTGTGTCTCTGTCTCTGTCTGACATGCTGTCTCCCCTCCCTCCAATTGTGCTGCCTTGTAGAGTGTGAGGCTACATTAACAACAATGTGTTAACCCTTGAGGGTTCAGCCAACTGCTTGTTCATCATTTAGCAGTAAGGCATTCCCTGGGAAATATCCCACCCTCTTCCACCCTCTGACTTCACCATCTCAACCACACTTCACAATCATCGTTGCTGTGTACAGTATTTAAATTGTTTGTTTAAAACTTATACTGTGTGTGTGTGTGCACGCGCGCGTATATGTATATATATATAGAGAGAGAGAGAGAGAGAGTCTTTTGTCTGGTGGAAAAAAATTCCCTGGAACCTAACCCCCACATTTATATTAATTCTTATGGGGAAACTGGGTTCTCTTAACATCGTTTTGCTTAAAGTCGCATTTTTCAGGAACATAACTACAAAATTAAGCGAGGAGTTACTGTACAAACAAAGGTCTATTGCAACAAGGCTAACTAATATATTTTTGTTTTGTTTCCAAACCAGCTGAGCCCATTCAGTTCACAAAGAGCATACAGAATATAGTGGTGAGTGAACACCAGTCTGCAACCTTTGAGTGTGAGGTTTCATTTGATGACGCAGTTGTGACATGGTACAAAGGCTCCATTGAACTGAGGGAGAGTCGTAAATACAGCTTTAGAAGTGAAGGTCGCTGTCATTATATGACTATCCACAATGTCACTGCACAAGATGAAGGTAACCTTAATGGGATGTTTCCATTGTCACTGTTTTTTCTCATTGTTTGTGTTTTTTAATGATCAACATGAGGTATATATCAAAATGCTTTCATATTCCAGGTGTGTATTCTGTAATTGCTCGTCTTGAACCAAGAGGTGAAGCAAGAAGCACTGCAGAGCTCTATCTGACAACCAAAGGTTAGTGCATGTAGTAAACAGGTTTGAGAGTGTAGCTATGGACAAGAGCTGAAATTGTGTGCTGGAGAGCGAAAACATTCTAAATACAAATCTATTGTTTTTTTGCAGAAATGAAACTGGAAGTGAAGCCACCAGGTAAAGAAAAAATTGAGAACATATTTATGAATCATCTGGCACTGATTTAATTTTGTGTCCTCCTTTATTTTTTGCTTTTGAAACCCTTATTTCTGGATTTGGTTTTAGTACACCAAGGCTAATATGCTGAGAAGGAATTTCCAGATCTATAAAGGAAGATTATTCCCATAGGCAGCAATTGTGAATGTTGTGACGATTCCACAATTAGTGAGGAATTTCTGGGCCTGGGGTCCTCTTGCACATTAAGGGAAGCCAACTTCCCCTCTTTCCTTGGGGCTGAGAGTGGACAGTTAATTGGGCATGGACTTCCAATGCAATATAGTGAAGATTAGGGAAGAGGTAAAAAAACAACCAATCAAATAGACAAACAACATATCATAGACAAGGAAAGTGATCATTCTAATTATACTTAATAATCTTCCTTTCTGTGTGTGTGTGTGGGGGGGGGGATATATCAGAGAGAGAGAACCGTCTAAATACTAGAATCTAATTAAAAAGAAACACACCAGAATATAAGGATTTAGGGTTTGATGCAATTAAAATGGTAATAGAATTAGGTGTGTGTAACTTGGCTAAACTATGACTCAGGAGGAGGACATGATAATGATCCATATGTATTTCTATGATGTTAAATCAAAAGAGAAGGAAAAATTGCACAAGGTGGTCCAAGAGGATTTAAACAGGTGTAATGGGTGAAACTGAAGAGAGGAGATATAGTCTGAATGTTTCCCAATGCTGAGGAGTAACAGCCTGTAGAACAGTGTCCTATGGGAAGAGGTGAAGGTCCCATCTCTTGAGTAGTTTAAAATTATTCCTTAGAAAATACTGTCACCCAGTCCTAGGGATTGGACAAGTTCATCAGAATTTCTACTTTATACATTTCTATATATTTTGACTTTCCAGATGTTCCTGATGCCAGAGTTGCAGTTCCAATTGAAGCACCAACTGAAGGTAATATGAATAACCAGATTTTTATAATGGGATTTCTCTTTAGATTCTAGGCAAAGGTGCAGTGGGAATTTTGGAGATTCGGGAACCTCAGAAAAAATCTAGGACTGAGCAGTGTTCAAATTCACCCCTCTCTGTGCAAAGCTTGAATGATCAGGGTTTTCTGGGGGAGGCAGTGGCACTGTTGGTTCTGGTGCTGGGTGTCCAATAGCACCCACTGATTGTCAGGGTAGACTGGTCAAGTAAGTATGAGCGAGGGAATGGTCCCACCATCATGGGGAACTTTCCTGGCTTTTGCACTACCCTGGGGGAATCAGGCAGAGAAAAGATGTGTCCTTGCTCTAACTCCCTTTGCCCAGATGCCTGCCTGACCTCAAGGACTCCTCTTCCACTCTCCTGTGCAGCAGTCCTCATAACCCCAATAAGGCAGGGTCACTTAGGACAGGAATCTGGGTGTCCCCACTCCAGGGTACTCTCTCTACACTGGCCACTTCCCTGACCCACTGATCGCTACTTTAAGCTTAAACCAAATACAACTTATTAAACAGCAACGTTAAAAAAAATGGGGGTGTGTGTGGAAAAGGTTAAAGGAACAAGGGGCCCCCCCTTTGGGGATAGGGAATATCACAAACAGCAGTTTCAGCTACTTAAGAAAAGTTCACAGCCTATTCTTCACATGCCCCAGGCCTCCTGCCCAGGATCTGGCTGTGCTATGGTGATACAGTGGGTAAAACACCTACTCAGATGGAAGCTACATGCTCTCTAACTATAGGTGGCAGGACCCTTCTCCACAGCATTGGCCCTCCTGTGGTAGAGGGCCCCGTTTCCCTCGCCCCTTGAGTCCAGCCTCCAAGGCCCTCTTGCCTGGTGACATCTCCCTCCACTGGGCCTTCGCTGCCTAGGGTCCCCACCTCCCTCTCCCCAGCTGCTCACCACTCTTGGCTGCAGTATTACTTGTAGCACAGAAGGCATCCACACCCCGGCTCTGGCCCTGCAGCTCCCTGAAGTAGCTCAGGCCTGGCTCACTGTCGGCGTGGCTGGTCTCCACTGCTCCAGCTCCCCAGCTCTGGGCTGCTCCAGTTCCCCAACTCTGGCTATTCTGTCTCAGTGCTGCTGCTCTGCCTCCCAGACCAGCTCTGGCTGCTGCTCCTCTTCCAGCCTAGCTCTGCCTTCTCTGTCTCTGGACTCCTGCTCTTTCCCCAGCTCCACTCTGGCTGCTGCTTTCTCCTTAGCTCTGCCCCTGCCCTACTTTAACTCAGGCAGCTCCAGCTCACATGGAAGATGAGCCCCATGCTCTAGACTCCCTCATTGACCTGCCTACCCTGTCAATTCGCAGACTTAGAGCATTGGCCTTGGGAACTGTCAGTCTCAGGATCCTGATTTCTCTTTGGCCCTTCCCCCTTTCCCTGATATTGGGAGAGGGCCAACAAAAAAAAAACCCGCACTAATTTTCAGAAGGAGGCCAACAGCCCCCTTACATTAGGATGGATTTGCAGTTCCCACCCATGAAAAGTACTATGACTGCTCTTGACTGCTCCAACCCCAACCACAAGTTACTTTTGATTTTTTAATTGTAATACAGTCATTTTATATGCCTGTATGCAAAGCATATTAGGAATTTTTTTACATATTATTAAGAATGTAGCATTGAAATATTTGTAATAAAATATATTCATTATTTTTCTAAGATATTCCTATTCCTGTTTTGCTGCCTTTTGCTGTTCCACCACCAGAAGAGAAGAAAGGTAAAAGCTTATAGATTTAAAACTGAAAATGTTGTCAAACAGAATGCACTATGTTAAATCCAACTTTTTTCCGGTAGCTATTAAATGCAAATATATATATATTTTTTTTTTTCAGAGACCAAGAAAGTTCTTGTAAAGAAAGTCTCCAGAAAGGTGGTTTCAAAAGCTCCTGAAGAAATTGCTCCACCTAAAGGTAAAATGGATTTTTACATTATTTTTTTAAGAGGTATTTTTAAGAAAGTAATTTTATTTAATGTGGAATGATGAGAGGTTTTTGTGTTTGACTTTTTTATTTTAAAGTTATAAATATGCATATTTAAAGCCCAAATTCTCATTCATTAGGATATTTCAAAAATATGTTCTGGAACACTGATTATCGAGGCAGAAGTAATTTCTCACGTGATCCTAGTTAAAGGTTGTAACCTAGTGATACAAGATAAAGATTGAAAAAATGAGCATTAACTAGCATACAAGAATCTAAGTTCTGAAGATAAAAATAATAAAAACATAGTAAAAAGACAAGCAAAACAAAGACAAAAGCTACTCTGTAAACTTGTGACTGTTCTCTTATAGTGTCATTTTATGAAATTGTGGGATGCAGCTTTAAAAAGATGTAGAGAACACTGTAGCTTCTTGCTTAGTCAACCCAAAGGCCTTGATCTTGTAGATTATATCAGTTAGAATCAGTAGTCTTTTCAGTGTTTTTCTCATCATGCTAGCATATATCTAAAAAACATTGCTATCAGCAGCTTTGATGAGGCATATGTAAAAACCTCTCTTTAAATTAATTTTATGTGAATATTATTATTACTTTATTTTACTTTATTTTATTTCATTTTATTTTATTTTGTTAAACTTTGTCAGGAATAAAAACATCTTGGGTAAAATAACATATTTTCAAGATGCTAGTTCTTTATTTCTATCTAGAAAAAATGAGTATGTAGACAGTATGCAACCTGGAAAAAAACTCCCAATGGGATTCCATCCTTTGACATCAGTGGGCTTATGACAATGCACTAAGGACTTCAGTGGGGGTTGGACTGGGCCTTAAATGCAGAATTTAGGAAAGGTGCTAATTTCTTCATGCTCCATTTCTCCTTTTTCTGAGGGTAATATTAGAACTGATCCTGTGATGTTTTAAATTAATGAGAGTTTTGCACTTGACTTCAATGGGTGAGAAAATCTGGGACAGTGTGCCTACCATCTAGAGGTTGGTCAAGGATATATACCGCTTCAATATGCATCTATATCTGCCTTTATAGTGTGACTATGTGTGCATATCAAGGAGCTATGTGTGCATATCAAGGAGAGATTAGAATGCTAAACATAACGTTTCTAAAGTTTCAGAGGTTGTAAAGAAACCAGCATCCTGGCCCCAGCCCCCAAAATAACAGGATATTATTTCAACAAAAGAAGTTGTATAAAACATGTATACTGAGAAAATAATCCATTGTGGAGGAATAGGCCACTCAGTTTTCCTACCCTGTGGTAATCTGCATCAGAAGAATACAGATTCATTCTTAATTTTTCTTTCATTCATCTTAACTTCATTAGACAGATTTCACCCTGGTACCAGCATGTGCTGATGATACTAATTTGAATTTTTTTTTCTTTTCCAACTTTCTCTTGCTGTTGATATATAATGAACTCAATGTGGTGGTCTTCCAGTGAACAAATATGATAAAATTGCCATTGAAATATGGGTCCTATAACCCAAAATAATAATATCATAGTTATATATTGAGGTGATAGCTCTGACCTAGCTAATCTATTGGTAAATTGAATAACTGTGTCTGCATGAGACAAACCAAGTTTGGACAATATCAAGAGTAGCAAAAAACAATAAAGTAGCAATCTAATACTACTGTGTAAAATGTTTAATATGCTACTTGAATTCCATAAATAGGTATATTTCTTAAATTATATACATCCATTATGCCTTGCAAACTCTATATTTTAATATGAGCAATCTTTTAAAGTTCCCAAAGTGCCAAGGAAGCCACAAGAGATCGAAGTGACTTCTGTAGCAAGAAGGGAAGAAGTTCATGAAAAGGAGGAAATATATGAAGAAAGAGAAGAGGTTTATGAACAAAAAGAAGAAATTTATGAAGAACAAAAAGAACCTTATGAAGAATGGGAAGAAGATTATGGAGGAGAACAGGAATATTATGAAAGGGAAGAAGGTTATGAAGAAGGGGAAGAGGAATGGGAAACTTATGAAGAAAAACATGTTTATCATGAAGAAGGTATATTAGAATTTCTTGATTTTATTAATCTTTTTTCCCTCTTTTTTCCCCCTTCACTTTCTCCATCTCTCTACTCTCTTGGCCATACTCAGTATAATCCATTTGGTTTGGGATGTATAAAAATGTTACTGCCGAATACAATGGAATATAAATATTGAAATTACAATTAGTATTTTGTGCCATTTTCTTGACCTGTTATCTTAGAATTACCTATTAAAGAGGCCGTGATGTACAAGAGCTAACATTTCCACAGCCACCAGGATTTTCTAAGGACAAACAAAACTTTTTTTTCATTTTGGGACGCTTTCATAACAAGGATACATGGGGTTTCCAGTGTGTATACATGTGTATACAGTGTGTATATAGCTTCACATGCTGCAGTGGGGTGGGGCAGGTCTTCTTCATCCCCACTTCTACTCTCTATGGAACTGAACCTGCACTGCTGATTTAATGGAAGTTTTGCTATTGACTTCAATGAAAGCAAGATCAGGCACCAAGCAGCTTGTGGCTGCCTGTATAAAAGGAGAAATGAGCATATAGGGAAGGAAGACTCAAGCCCACTCACTGTACATCCACATTTATCTTTGTCAGGGATCTAAAGTCAGCTGTAATGTAATAAATTTCCATTTATCCAGGTGCATTACAGCTGCAGTCTGTGAGACCTATCCCAACTAGTCTTGTAGTATAAGGTTTAGAGTAGCTTTTCAGGATTTTGAGTTTGACAGTAGCAGTTATTCCTTATTTAATCTATATTGTTTCTTTATGTATTTTTCCTCTGTGTTCAGAAGTAAGCCCTGGTCTCTCTTTATTTTCTCCCCAATTGGTACATGTTGAGATTTTCTATTACAGTACTTTGGGGAATATTGTGCTATCAATCTGTACGTAGAACTTCCCAAATAAAGTACAGGGGAGTTATGATTGCAAATCAGTGGCAAATCATGGCCCATCATCGAGCAGGGCTAGGATATTATGGACACAGCTCAAAGTGACACATTATAGTGTGATTATTAATTTGTGGAGTTTGAAGTTTGGGAGCTTTTCAAATGCACCATGAACTAGCCATAGTTTAGACAGTTGCATGTTTTTAATTATTTGAGAGGATTTCCCCTGCATTTCCCCCAGACAAGGCTGATTTGGGTGGAATGTTCCACAAATCTTTCTGGAGCGTTAAGAGTCATATATGTCAAGAGCATGCCTCCCAATTATTTCAGTGGGAGAAGTGCGTATGTAGCCGAGACAGAATTTTGTCCTAAAGTCAATGGGTTAGCAACAAAACCGGAAATGAACAGAATCCCCCATGACAACTGTTGAATGTTCACAATTGTGTGTTTTATTTGTGAAATATTATATCATCACCTAATGTTGGCCTGTCCCACCCTGAGGTAAGGTGTACTTCTTCAGGGTGTGTATTTCCTCTTCATTAAATGAGATGCTGTTTTTATCAAAGTGATTGGAGTTCCTCAGAAGCCCATGCCTGAGCATATAACACCAGCAATTACAGCTGAAAAGAAAGAAGTGACCATACATAAAAGTACAGGACTGAGACATATCTGTATAACTAGAGTCATGGTTACACTGAGCAAGTTTCAGATCTCTCTCACGCTGATGTAAATCTAGACAGTGGGATCCTCCCCCAGATCACTGCATGCCTATCTTCCCACTCCGGCAGAATGCATAAGGTCAGGGTGCTCAGGAAGACTGGGGTCTTCCCTGTGCAATAAAATAGAGACTGGGAGGGTTGAGGGATACTGCAGAGATTCTTGGGCAAACATCATTCAGGCAAAGGTTTTGTTATCTTCCTTCCCCCACCATGCACCAGTCCTCAAACAGCTGTGACCAGGTGAAGTCCTTGGTAGAGCAATGGAGCTGCACTACTAGGAAGTGGTAGTCACCAGGTCCTTCATAAGGATCCCCCTGGCTCTCAGTGGGCCCCTGGAGATCCACCAGGTTTGGGTGCAAGCTGTATGGCTCATTCCACAGGGGTCACCACCACCAGTGAACCATATGAATGGATGTGCAAGAGGGAATCCTGGCAAAGATTAAAACATATCAAAGTTGCATTAAATGCTACAGCTCCCAGCTCTGACCAATTTTTATCTGAGTGATCATTTGCCAGGTTGTCTAAATGTTGTGAAATGTCTTTTAATCACCTGCAGTTGTTAGGAAACCTGTAGCTGAAGAAGTTGAGGTAACCACTCAAAGGCTTGAGGAGGAAGAAGTCAGACTGCCTAAAGGTACTGCCACCTACTGCATGATTTTAACGCCACTATGACATGAAAGTAGTTGGAATATTGCCACTTTATGTGTTTTCAGAAACAAATGTACTACATTTAACATAGATCTGACCAATTTTCAATCTTTGAGACAATGATGGTAACAACCATTGCCCAGCTGCAGTGAAAGGAAGATAAAAGCAGCAGTTTCTGAGAAATACATGAGCCTGTAGAGCTAACACCTAATACTTGAGGGTAGGGAGTGCTGATAAACTACATTTGGAGAGGAGTATCTCCTTCACCCTTACCCACTCATGTCTGACCTCCAATTCTCCATACTGGTTTATCAACCAGGGTATCTTCACCATTGTTTAGGCTTATGGATACATATGCATCCCAGCTCCTTTTATTTATGCTTAAAATTTATGCTGATTGGGCCCCTCCAGTTCAGCATTTTCTATTCTATAATGGGAGTGACTCGCCTGGATTCTGAGTGGTAGCCATGTTAGTCTATATCAGAAAAAACAACTAGGCATCCTTGTGGCACCTTAGAGACTAACAAATTTATTTGGGCATAAACTTTTGTGGATGATGAAGTGGGTTCTAGCCCACAAAAGCTTATGCCCAAATAAATTTTAGTCTCTAAGGTGTCACAAGGACTCCTTGTTGTTTTCACCTGGATTCTAAAACTCAACAGAATGAGGAGGTCATGAACATCCATGCAGCAGTGGTCACAAATTTCATAACCCCCTAATAAGATATGGACTGTGGTAGGGGATCTAAAGAAACATCCACTGTCCTTATATCATTTTGTGCTGTCCCATGCAAGCTTAGCACAGCTGCAGGACTGGATCATAGTACATTTGTCTTGTCTGTTACATTTTCAAAGTGTGCTGCAAACATTAACTAACTGTAATATTAATTTGGTATTCTCACTACATACGGGACTCACAATTCATATTTCTAAAGTGCCAGCAGTTCCCAAGAAGGTTCCGCCACCAAAACCTACCCGGGTGCCAGTCGAGGAGGAGAAAGTTATGAGAAAGAAAGGTACAGATCTTGACCTCTCAATTACTTATTCCACTCTTTCCAGCGCATGTATCATTGTGCTGCCTGTGGATATATATGTGTCTAGTATTTGTGTCAATTTCACATTGCCCAGCAGTGACCGCTCTCATTGTTTAATTAGTAGTATGTAACATGCATACTTTCACGTTTAATTTGTTCTGTTACAGAGTAGCATAGAATTTGGTTTTGTGTTGAATGGTTTCTGTGGGTAGCTTTCAAATGTTTAAATTCTGTTCATGGTATTGCAGTGTGATGTGGCTCTTCCTTCATGTATTCTGCTTGCTGGCTTATATCTAAAGATGAATGGTCTTAGCATCCTGCAATTTCTTTGGGAAGGCAAATTCTATGTGCTCCTTCTGTGTAATATTTTTAAAAGGCTACATGCTCTTTTGTTTTAAAGAGCTTTTTGCACTGTCTATCTCGTTGACCTCTAATAGATACTAAATTCATGTTTATTACTTTCATGTTTACTATTTTAGCACATACATACTAAGTCTCTAATTCTGTGCTTTAAGACTTAAATGTACAATAGACTTACTGATTTGATAAAGACTGATACATTGTCTACCACAAATATGGGTTCAGAAAAACACTGCTAAAATGAAATCCTATTTTTAAAGTACCGACAGTAGAAATGT
Source organism: Caretta caretta (assembly GCF_965140235.1). Classification (NCBI taxonomy): domain Eukaryota; kingdom Metazoa; phylum Chordata; order Testudines; family Cheloniidae; genus Caretta; species Caretta caretta. The sequence continues at coordinate 45,420,031 of NC_134216.1, read as the reverse complement.
GGACTATTTCAGAAGAAAAGATGTCTGTTTCTGTTCAAGCAGAAGAAGAATATTCTTATGTTACAGGTATGTACAAAATGAAAAAGTTGTAAACCCAAATGAAAACATTTCAATCTTACTAGTTTCTTTTTATAGACTTTTTTTGACAAATTATGTATTTTAAACACATTGTACATTTATGTTTCATATTACATTGCTTCTTTGTTGTTGTTGTGTTCCATTGCTTTGATATTCTTTGAGAGACAAACTTTGAATACGACATGACAACATTATTAAAATGATTTTATTTAAAGAGCCAAAAGTACATGAGAAAACTGTCATAGAAGAAAGAGTACATGTTGAAATTCCTGAGGCTCCCCCAGCTAAAGGTAGATTTTTAAAATCTTATATATTTATTAACCTTTAATTCTTAATTATTAAAAATATAATCCTATTCATTATGAGTACTCTTCACCTCTTCAGATTATGCTCCAAATTTCTGAATGTGCTTATATATGTATTTTAGACAGTTTGCATACACATACAGTATTCTTAAAATAACTTCAGAACTACTATGAACATTACCATTTAATATCCCTACATTTAATATCTTTAAAGTTCCTGAGGCACGTAAGAGAAAAGAAGAAAAAATACCTGTTGCTGTTCCCCAAAAGGTGGAGGCTCCTCCAGTTAAAGGTAAATAAAATCTGTGCCCCGGTGTTCAGGTGTCTATCCTCTCACCACAGGTTAGAATGCCAGACTTGCTCAGATTTCTTCAACTAATGGCTACATCCTCAGAAGTTATGTGCTCTCATACAAGTACACAAACATGAGTCTCTCTCTCAAGCTAAGCCATATTCTTAACTATTTAAATGATAAGTAGTTTGTATGTTCTTTGATATGCACAAAATATATAATGTATGTTTAATAACATAGATAAACTTTTTTGATTCCTTAGTATTTGTATATGTACATGTTGAAACTTGTCTTCAGTGTTTTACTAAATAATTTAGTGACCTCCTAAATGTTCACAACTCTGTATCTTTAAAGTGCCTGAGGTGCCAAAGAAAACTGTCCCAGAAAAGAAGGAACCGGTTCCTGTCCCTAAAAAAGTAGAAGCTCCACCAGCTAAAGGTACTCCAGCTATCATGAGAAAAGCAAGATCTTTTTGGTTTTTGTTATCTTATTTTTGTTGTTGTCTTAAATACATTTGTGGATTAACTATACAGCTTTGTTTTTGTGTTATCTTTATCTGCTACATACTACGTTGATTTATTCAAGGATCATTTTTGCTGGAACACAGCCCATAATCACTTTATTTGTTTTAAACTTTGTCCTTCCTTTTCTTAGCCTTTCCTTTTTCTATCTGTATTTAAATTGTATGTTCTTTGGCGAAAAGGGGCTGGCCTTTTTTTTTTTTTTTACTTCTGTGAATTACCATGGAAATGTATAGTGCTATATTAATAATATAACAATGCACTGTGCTTACCTGTCAGTAATTTATAAATAGTTATCTACATATCTTAATATTATATAGCTACACGTTGTGACGTGCTGCAGTGCTCACATCCTTAGCTGTACTGGATAACTGTATGGGTTCTATAAAGGACTCTTCGAGCACTGTACTCTGAATAAGTGTTCCAAAAACTAAAACACCACCGTTTTGACAATGATGTCTTTAAAGTGCCTGAAATGCCTAAGAAACCTGTGCCAGAGAAGAAAGTACCTGTTGCTGTTCCCAAGAAAGAAGTAACTCCTCCAGCTAAAGGTACATCACCTTTCGAGTGTGAACATTAACAATATGTTTGTCTTAATAATTTTTGATTACTTCTAAATCTAACAATATGTTATATATACTTTTATATGCAGTCTATTGTTTGTCTGTTCTTTGTCTATGTAGTTCTCAAAATCTTTTTAGAAAGATTATTTAAATCTGTTTTTAATATCCTCAAAGTTCTTGAAGTGCCTACAAAACCTGTTCAAGTTCCCATTCCCAATAAAGTCGTACCTCCATCTGCTAGAAGTATATCAAATAGTAGATTGCATTCTATATGCACCTCTTTAATGCTGCTGTTTTAAATGTCTTTCATGCAGTGTATATGTAAATAGATTTGTGTTTCAATGACAATGATTATTTGTGCATCATAACTGTATGTTTTATATAACACCACTTAATGCTAACTAGCAACAATTCTAGTTTCTTGACTTAAAGAATGCAGTCTTAAAATACTTGTGTGCATATTCCAAATGTCAGAGTTCGGGTCTGATTTCTTCAAAGACACCTTTTCTTTCGGTAACCCATCTCTGTACGTTAAGGTGTACAGTTTGTGTGTTAAATGGCTTATCTTCCTCAGATGAATGGATGAATGCACTTCTATAGTAACGTACCCAGTAATCCTTTTCAAAACTAGCATTCAGTATTCTATTTGATATTTTTGAAGTGCCTGAGGTGCCTAAAAGACCTGTCCCAAAAGAAGAAGTTGCTGCTCCTAAAAGAGAAGAAGCTCCACCAGCAAAAGGTACATTACCTTGTAGTTTACTGTGTAAAAGACTGTCCTTTAGTGTTTTGATTGTGTTGTGGAAATGTGTGTCTGGATGTAATCTCGTCTTTAAAGTCTCCATTTGTGTATGTGTTGCTTTTTCCATTTTGTAAGTCCTAAAATGAAATAATATCTTCAAAGTGCCTGCAGTGCCTAAGAGAGTTGTCCCTGAAGAAAAATCACCTGTTGCTGTTCCTAAAAGAGTGGAGGCTCCCCCAGCTAAAGGTACACTTCCCGATGGAGTGACAGATCATGCTGATTCTTAAATAGCATCTGTTCTTATCTTCTGTTTTGTTATTGGCCTCTTACTGTATTTGTAAGATTTGTGTTGCTGTTGGGAGTTATCTGTTAGTGTACTGTGTTATTGACAGAGGATCATGAGTTTATTTTGTGTGTATTGTGTAGTACTCTGTCATCTACTATTTGTGCTCTTGTTATATAGCATCAGTGTTCTTAAATCTTCAAAAACTTAGTCATAGCAATATGGGATATTATCTACACATTGCAATTAGAAATTCATAAATTTTATATTAGTACCTTTCAAAGTGCCTGAGGTATATCAGAAAGCAGTTTTAGGAGAAAAAGTCTATATTACAGAAGAAAGAGTATCTGTTATAATCTCTAAAGGAGTGATGTCCCACCACCTGAAAATATATTGCAAGTAGTGATACATGTGAGAAACATCAATTCTGTAGATTGTTCTTGTTGTCTTAGAGTGCAAATCTGTTGTTTAAAGGCATAATTCCTAATACAGAAATGTGCCTTGGTTGTAATATGTGAGGTTTTGCATTACAACTTTTTACATGTAGAGCCCATAACTTCCCAGTTGCTCAGAGCTTTCTGTGGGGTGGGTGCCCAGCCCTTGTACTTTTAATCCCTGATACAAAACCCATTGAAGTGGATGGAAAGATTCTCATTGATTGCAGTGGGCTTTCGATCAGACTCCTAATGAAGACACAATGAAAGTTAAGGATAATTGGATAGTAAGCACCTTGAGGGATCTGGCCCATGAGGTATGGGTACACACATGAGGGTTGTATCCATCACTTCCTTCCCCACATACAAAAGAACTATTCATTGTGCTACAGATGAGAAACACTGACTTGCTTTTGCACTATAACTTATTACCATTCTGGGGCAGATTCTCAGCTTGAATGGAGACTGACTTCAATGGAGTTATAACAATTTATGCCAGTTAAGGATCTCCCCCATAGTGTTCCAAGCCAAGATTCCCCACTTGTGTAATACATTAATGAATAGTCAGTCAGATTGGGATAGTTAACACATATTTAAGATAACAACAAAAGGGCCAAAATTCCTAAAGTCAACACCTAAGTTACCCCTATGAAATATGAATATGCGGAAAGGTATTTGTTCATGTAAACATGTTCCTTTCTGCTTGTACCTAGGCAAATTGGCCTCTTGCCCCATCACAAGCTGAGTTTTCCCTGACACAGTTCTAAAGAATATGCTGGTTTCTCAGTTTATTTGTCCAGCACATAACCTGCCCTCTTATTTTGTACTAGTCTTTCTTTACCACCCACCAAAAGAGTAAAAAGAATTATTTAACTACTTTATTGCTGGCCCTCCATTGTAGCTGCTGTGATGGGATGTTTGGGAAGCTGTGGCACTCCACTGAAAACACAGTTGAACTCTGAGAGTTACCATAGATGTAATTTGACCCCTGTCCCTAGCACATGGGCAAGGAACAGAATTTAATGCAAGGCAAACATACACATACAAAGCATTTTATGTTTCCTGTCTATGGCTGTAGTTGTCGCATTGATTTTATCAGAATTGTTATACCTCTGCCATAACCATTGTTCCACAAAAAACATTAAAACTGAACCTGTCTTTAAAGAACCAACACTGGAAGAATGGATAGAAGAAGAGGAAGAGGAAGCAATCATTTCTGTTCACAGAGAAGAGGAGATTTCATCAGTTACAGGTACAACCACAATTCAAGGAGTGTAGACTAAAATAAAAACTATCTCGGAATCTTGCTATTTTTGAAATAATTTTTTGGTTTTTATAAAAAAAAAAAATCAAGTTTTTCCTCAGTGTGTAGATGAACATTTTTCATTACACCATTTGTTTAAATGCTGGTAAAGTTTCATATATTATGACATTTTGCCACTACTAAACAGCTCTGCCACTTCTTACGATCAGTCTTCAGCCCAACCCACTACAAAACAGCATAGTTGGTTGCTTACAGAAAACAGGTGAAAAGCATCAATCTAATCTTAAATATCAAGAGGATCCTCTGTCCCTCAGTGTTTATGCAGATTTTGTTTCTGAGAATATTATTCCTCCTTTCCTGTTGTTTGACTGACCAACTCAGAGATCAATAATGACATTCTGTGGACTTCCTTAGACAATTCCATTACGTATGAGAACAAGCAAACCCACAGAAACACCTATCTATTGTCAGTGAATTCATAGTGAGATTGTGTGTTGCTTTTTCTTTTGGTTTCTCTTGTTTTGAAATTTCCTAAAATCACACAATATTTTTAAAGTGCTTAAGAAAGAACCATTAGAAGAATGGATACCCCCGGTTGCTATTGAAATAGAAGAACCTCAATTCACCAAAGGTAAATTAATGAAAATGATATTCTCTAGATGTCTTTATCTGTTCCTTTATTTCACACATTTTGTTTGTTTGTGTTTGTTTCGAATACTTTTCATGTAGATATTTTGTGTTTTAGTGACAGTAACCTCTGTCTGATACTTCACCGTGTATTAACTATTACTTGTGTTTTTTGTATTGTTTTTGTTAATTGTTCCTTCTTCTTTTACTGTCTAACTTTTGGATTCAATGAAATTTCATGTATATTTTCTTTCAACAAAAATCAGTCAAGATTAAAAATATTTATTTCTAGCTGCTTATTATTAAAGTTCATTCCGAATATTAAAATTAACTATTCCTACACTTAATACCTTTAAAGTGACTGAAGTGCACAGGAAAATTATCACCGAAGAAAAAGTAGCCATCTCTGAAAAGGAGGAGGCTCCACCAAAAAGAGGTACATTGCCTTTTGAAGCTACGCAACAGATATTTATATCTTGTCTTGTATCTCTGTCTAATTATGTTGCATAAAATATAGATTCTGGTGTGTGCTTTCATTTCCTTATTTGACTTACACAAATGTCAGGCCTCTGTGTTTGTATTTTTGTTGCCTATTATTTTTGCCATTTGTGAGTAATTCAAAACTCCTAAAAACGAACAATATCTTTAAAGTACCAGAAGGGCCCCAAAAAGCTGTGCCGGAAGAGAAAGTGCCTGTTCCAGTCCACCAAAAAGTGGTGGCTCCACCGGCTAAAATTACTTCCGCTCTTTCTGGGGATACAGGAGGTTTCTGCATATCAGAAATCAGTGGAACGCAGCAGGCCTTGAACCTGTGAATTATTTGATTTTAAAAAACAGTTTATATTCACTTTTTGTTATGAATTAAAAGGAATTTTGATTCTGCCCTCTAAAAAAATACAGAGAATCAAGTAAAACAGTCACACTCCTGCATTTCTTGTGTATTCAAAACTGCTATGAATTGCATAGTTGTTTTGGGTGCACACTAATTTTCATAAACTGAGTATCACTGATATGCAGAAGCTCACTGTCTCTTCTTAACAATAAAAACTATCAGTCTTTTCAGATCATTAGCATTTTTTTCAAAGATGCCTTTGTGTCCTTAACATCTGTCATTTTCCTGTGTGTTTAAAATGTTATCTTTTATGTTTTTATTGTTTATGAAATTTTGTAGTTAAATTACATGTAATGGAAAGTGCCAGCAATGCTGAAGAATCTTACATTCAAATTCTATTACTGTGTCATGTACATATGCTTTAGTCATTCTTTTTAATGTACATATGTCTCTTTCTATTCTTGCAATTGCTATTTTTAAAGTACCAGAAGTTCCAAAGACAGTTATCACAGAAGAAAGAGTGTCCATTGCTGTTCCAAAAAGAAAAGCAGCTCCACCAGCAAAAGGTACCCACATACATAGAATAAATTATAAAAGAAATAATTGCCTGGCTCTTGGTCCTCCAGTCTGACTACTATATTGCCACAGTAACTTCTCTTGAATTCTGACATTCCACCAAAATCCTAGGAACCTTAAGGGATACAGTGGCAGCCGTAGGGGTGCATTTCCCTCCATTTTATCTGGTGTCAGAGGTGGCAGGAAAGCAATTAAAATGTCATATTTCTGTAACAACCACATTGAGTGGATAGGGAATGTATAACCTCTACCCCAAATATTGTTTCAGAGGAACAATACTAAAACTAGACTCTATCTTTAATGTACCAACAGTGGAAGAGCACTGGGCTTTGTCAGAGGAAATGTCCATCTCTCTTCACACAGAGGAGGAGGTTTCATACACAGGTATGAACTAAACTAAAAGAGTTTCAGGCCTGAATGAAATCTTTTAGTTTTGCCACCATTTTTTTAAATCTATTTTGTTTTGCAAGCAAAACTCAGGATTTCAAGATGAGTGTAGATTAAAAGTTTGTATTACACCTGGGGCAGGCCAATGTTTTTCCTGAAAGTGAAGCCCTTTGAATTTCTCTGCTCTCAAGAGGCTTAAATCTTCCATCCTGAGATTCCTGACTTCTTTTGTTTTCCTGGGGGAAGCTTTGGCCATGTCTACACTACCAGGATAATTTGACCTAAGTTATGCTACTCCAGCTATGTCAATAACGTACCTGGAGTCAACATCACTTAGGTCAGCTTACCCGGGTGTCTACACCACACTGCATCAACAGGAGATCCTCTCCCGTCGACTTACCTTACTCTTCTTGGTGAGCTGGAGTACTGGAGTCGACCAGAGAGTGCTCTGCTGTCAATTTAGTGGGTCTTCACTAGATTCACTAAATTAATCCCCACTACATCGATTGCAGCAGTGTCGATCCCCAGTAAGCATAGACGTGGCCTCGGTTATTTAATTAGCTCCTCTCTTGGATGCAACCAGTGTGCTGCCTGTCTTTCTCTGCCCTCTGAGGGGAAACTTCCTGGCCAACTCCCTACTAAATACGCAAGTGCTTTCCTCTTCTGTGCTGTCTGTCCTCCTTTCTGCCACTCCTATGGGAAGCCAGCACATCCGGAAGTAGTGATACAGGAAAGGCTCCTCTGGCCCTTCCTCTGCTGCCCTGTGAGTACTTGAACTCACTCTGGGGCTGAGAGAACCCAGAGTGCTCCAAGCTATTGAGAAACCCCATTGTTGAGCACTCTGGGTGTTTCAGCAGTTCGGAGAAGAGCCTGTGAAGGAAGAGTGAGCCAGCTGTCCCCAAAGGGAGAGGAGGTCAAGGTCTACAGGCCTCCCTGAGAAGGCAAGTAGAAGTGCAGCGAGTGGGACAGAGCTTTCTTGGGCAGCAGAGTCTCCTGGCTGGGGCAATTTGGGGCAAATGTGGCTGGTTTTGTAATCAAACCAATGAAAGTTGCCAGGCTCAATCAATTTCATCTTGAGTTTATGGGTTCAGACTTACCTGACACTTAAGATTAAAGGTGTGGCGCTGAAAATTTATGCACCAGTCCTGCCAGAAAGTTACAAAGAAACTGGGCTTATTTCACACAGCCTAAAAAGAACACTTGTTACCAGAAGAGGGAGATTTGCAGGCTGTGGCTTCAGGTATCTAAAAAAAGCATCCACCTGCTTGAACTAGACCTTCACAGCAAATTGGTTCTAGAAGCAAAGATTAGGTTGTTCCTTGCAGAATGTAGGTAGAAATACTTAGACCTATTATTGCCAAGTAGATTCCATCTACCAAGAAGAAAATTCCCAACTTCTTTGCTATTTCAGAGATCCTAAAAGGTCATCCAAATGCCAGGGCACACTGTAGTTTTTCCTGGATGACTTCACACACTAATAACCAGCAATTTCAGAGTCAGAAGGAAAAAAATACCCAGTACTGTTTCAAAAAGAGAAGAAACTCCACCAACAAAGTGTGCACTCTCTCCTGGATGAATCTGCAAAACTGAACATAATCTACATAATAAGCTTTTTGGAGTCTTTACAGTTAAAATCTTGTCATTTTCTACATGTAGACATGGGTTACTTCTAATTTACTGCAAGCACAAGATCACTGTCTACTTCCATCTGTGCAACTGGCTTGTTTGTACCCACTCTCCCATCTTACGCTAGAACGATGGGATTGGAATGTTTATCTGTTCTGTACAAATTCTTTGTCTCAAGTGGCTGTCAGAGGGCTCTTGCTGTATTTACTGGAGAAGCCACAGAGGCACATTTGTATGAAGGACCCTGCTCTCCTCATACGGAAAGGGGCAATCACTGAAGTCACAGAGGGCCTGAATTTTTTCAGGATTTGATTGGATTTTGTACCAGAACTCTGACCTGGAATGTGTATAAATGCAGTGTTGGGAGAAGTGGGTACAGCAAAGAGCATCTGCTTATATGTATATGTTGAGACATGATATGTCTTTTTGTTGTTGTATTAAATTATGGTCTAATGCTTCCATAATACCTCGCCAATCTGCAGTTGCCTTGGTGATCTGTGAGCCACATATAATTATGTTACCCTTTTTTATATATTTTTCTTCTGTATTATTGAATTACACCATTGTGTATTTGTGTTCTACATCTTGCCTCTAGCATTTATGCTTCTGTACATTGTTTTTTAAAGTTTTTAAATGTAAATATTCTGTATCTTTAAAGTGCCTGATGTTCCCGAGAGAGTAGTCATAGAAGAAATATTACCAATTTCTATTACTAAAAAAGTGAAGAAGCCACCAGCTAAAGGTACATTGGATATAGCATTTGATCCAACATATAATGTTCTTTGTATGTCTGTGCTGTAAATGTGCCATGAATTCTGCCTTGTGTTTTTACTGAATGTTCTTGATTTCATGTTGCTGTTACTAAACCTACACAATAATTTAAAATGTCTGAAGTGCCTAGCAAGTTTACCCAAAAGAAAAGGAAACATGCTACTACTCTCCAAAAGTATAAATTCTGCAAAACAAATATATGTCCAGCTATTGGTGCATTAAAATTTAAGTTGCTCTGCTGTCTCTGTTAACTGAAATTCACGTTTGCTTGTTGTTTTGTGAGAATGAGCAAACTTATGGAGACACCTGTAACCTTTAAAAATATACTGGTGGATCTGTACCACAGATAACACAGGTAACAAAGAGCAGCAAGTACAAAACCATTGCCTGAATTCCCTCTGCATGTGACATGTTGAGTCTGCCTGTATCCAGCTGAATTCTCAAGATGACAAATTCCAGTGAGATCTATGTGTTCCTAGGGTCTCACTGAGGTCAATGGGAAACCTTCAATTGATTTGAGGGGGCATTATATCTAGCCCTGCAAAGTGCTGAGCAACTCCTGGAGGTACTGAGTGTTCTGGACTGACCCAATTCCCAAATAAGTCATTGAGTCATTGACACTGGGGAAGTTAAATCAGTCATTGACACTGGGGAAGTTAAATCAGTTTCTGAGGGCCCTTCATACCTACAGTAGCTCAGCGTGTTGCAGGATCATGTCCAGAGGCAGGAGGCACCTTAAAAAAAGTATCTTACATTATTGTGATGTGATTTCCTTCCTAGTCTTTTTGTTAAGACTTTGCAGAAAATGGTAGCACTAATCTTAAGTTATATGACAAATGAAAATTATATTTTGAAATCTGAGCTAAAACCGTCCAGTAAATTAGCCTACTTTCCTTTGTCCAGCCAGTATTTCTCTAAAACAAATTCAGCAGAGGCTGTAATAAAAGAAAGGACTTGGCTCAGCACAACTATTTCCGCTTGAATTAAATGCATATATCCCCAACCTAACTCTACCAGGTGGTCTGCCCATTTCCCTGTTGCGGCTAGAAACTATCTTGTTGTACATCAACACTGCAAAAAAAAACAAAAAACAAAAAAAAAAGTGAGTTTCAAAGTCTGGGTCAACTAACTCTGGTTTGTGAGGGTCAGGCTACAGCACTAAAAATACAAGTGTAAACATTCTGCTCAGGTTGGAGCCCAGGCTTTGAGACCCCTCCCATCACTGGTTTCTGAGCTCCAGCCCAAGGAGGAACGTCTAAACTGCTATTTTAAATCCCTGTAGTGAGAATCCACGTATGTTGACCCTGACTCTGAAGGCATGGCTACACTTGCAGATGTAGAGTGCTTTGAGTTAAACCAGCCTTCGGAGAGCGCAGTAAGGAAAGCACTGCAGTCTGTCTACCCTGACAGCTACAATCACACTGGTGTGGCCACATTAGCAGCTTTTGCAATGGCCACAGAGAGCAGTGCATTGTGGTAGCTATTCCAGCAGGCAAGTGGCTGCAATGTTCTTTTCAAATGGGCAGGGGTGGGGTTGAGTGTGACAGGGAGTGTGTTGTGTGTATGTGGGGGAAGAGAGAGTGGGCTTTGGGGGGAGCTGAGAGCATGTCAGCATGCTGTCTTGTAAGTTCAGATAGCAGCAGACCCCCCCCCCGCCTCTCTCTCTCTCACACACAACATTCCACACTAATGGTTGCTTTGTCTCGGAGCAGATAAGCAGCCGGCTGTCGGAAATGGAGCTTTCAGACGGCATATCCGCATTTCTACAGTGAGTTCAAAACATTGGGAAGAGTGGTCACTTGACTTAAGGGGATTATGGTACGTTTCCAGAGGCTGATCAGAGCACAGTAATGCAACACCTCTTTCACACTGACGCCCGGGCGTTTCAGCCAAGGCGCAATAGCGTTAATCTTCTCACCAAGGCGGAGCCGTGTGTCTAGCTCTAGCCGTGGAGTCAGAGCGCTCTACGTGCTTTGCCAGTGTGGAAGGGTAGTGAGCTAGGGCGCCTGGGGCTGCTTTAATGCACTCTAACTCGCAAGTGTAACCAAGCCTTGAGACTCCTTCCTACGGGTTTTGTTTGTTTGGGTTTTGCACTGTAAATATACCTTAAGACTCCATTTCACATTTAAGCAGCCACACCCTTAGAGTTTATTGTATGTCCTGGTTCTCAGATATCAGTAAATTGCTACACAGTTTGGATCTTGCTACTATTTGGGGGATAGGCAGTACTCCTAGTGCAAGTGAAGACTGGGTGAATTAAATTTTCTAAATCAAGCATTCCATAGATACACTAACCAAGGACTCCATTTGTCTTTTTCACACCATAGTTTTTCTGAAAGTTTACAAGTGTTATCAAGGAAACAATCTGGAAAACGAAGCAGCAAATATATGTGTTGTGGGTGTCAGTACTCTTTGTTGGTTATTCTTTTTTAATCATTTCATTACTTGTGAAGGTAATATATGCAATAATAGACCAAATATACCGAATAGGTCACTTCTGTATTCTTAACATTAATATCTTTAAAGTGTGTGAAGAAGAGCCTTACTACATAGAGGAGGAAGTACTTGTACCTGCTCCTAAAAAAGTGGAAGCCCCACCAGCTAAAGGTATATTCTTTCTTTGCGTCCTATAACACAGAAAAATGTCTTTCTTTCAATTTCAATCTTTAATCTTTTCAATCTTATCTTGATCAGTAAAATATAGCTTAGATACTTTTAATTTTTTTAGCATTAAACAAGTACATGTGCCTGTTTGTGTCAATTGCCAGTGTATTTATACTGAGATTTGTGTGTTCCTTTTTCTTTTGGTTTCTTTGGTATTGAAATCATTCCAATTTTCTAAAATTACACAATATTTTTAAAGTACTTAAGAAAAAACCACCAGAAGAATGGATACCCCCGGTTGCTATTGAAATAGAAGAACCTCAATTCACCAAAGGTAAACTAATGAAAATTGATATTCTCTAGATGTCTTAATCTTTTTCTTTATCTTACACATTTTGTTGTTTATTTGTTTCAAATGTTTTTCATGTAGATATTTTGTGTTTTAGTGACAGTAACTTCTGTTTGGATCTTCATTGTATATAGACTATCACTTGTGTCCTTTGTACTGTTTTTCTAAATTGTTCCTTCTTCTTCTGTCTCATTTTTGTATTCAGTGAAATTTCATGTATATTTTCTTTCAACAAAAATCAGTCAAGATTAGAAAGACTTATTTCTAGCTGCCTATTATTAAAGTGCATTCCACATATTACAATTAACTATTCCTACGTTTGATATTTTTAAAGTGACTGAAATGCACAGGAAAATTATCACCCAAGAAAAAGTAGCTGTCACTGAAAAGGAGGAAGCTCCACCAAAGAGAGGTACATTGCCTTTTGAAGCCATGCAGCAGATGTTTCTCTCTTAATATTGTCTTGTGTCCTGAACTGCCTAATTATGTTGCATAAAATATAGATTCTGGTTTATGCTTTAATTTCCTTATTTGACTTACACAAGTATCAGGCCTCTGTGTTTGTATTTTTGTTGCCTATTATTTTTGCCATTTGTGAGTAATTCAAAACACCTAAAAATGAACAATATCTTTAAAGTGCCAGAAGTTCCCAAGAAAGCTGTGCCAGAAGAGAAAGTGCCCGTTCCGGTCCACAAAAAAGTGGTGGCTCCACCAACTAAAGGTACATAAGCTGTTTCTGGTGAAATAAGAGGCTTCTACATATCAGAAATCAGTGGGAACCGGCAGGCCTTGAACCTGGGAATTGTTTGATTTTTTTTTTGAAAAAAAAGCTTATACTTTCTTGATCATAAATTAAATAGAATTTTGATTGTTTCTGCCCTGCAAAAAAATGCAGAAAATTATATAAAACGGTCAGTCTCCTGCATTTCTTGTGCATTCAAAACTGCTATGAATGCGTAGTTGTTTTGGGTACACGCTAATTTTCATAAACTGAGCATCAATCATATGAAGAAGCTCATTGTCTCTTCTGAAAAGAAAGTATCAACGTCTTTTCAGATCATCAGCATTTTTTTGAAAGATGGTCTTGTGTCCTTAACATCTGTCATTTTCTTGTGGATTTAATATGCTGTCTCTTATGTTTTTTCTGTGTGTAAAATTTTTTAATTAAATTACATGTAATGGAAAATACCAGGAATGCTGAAAAATCTTACATTCAAATTCTAGAGTCCTTACTGTGTCATGTATATATGCTTTAGACATTCTTTTTTTGTGTGTGCATATGTCTCTTTCTGTTTTTCTTTTCATGCTTTTATAAATATCTTTGCTATTACTAAAACTGCACAATAATATAAAGTGAAGTGCCTAGGGAGCTTACCCAAAAGAAAAGGAAACATGCTACTACTCTCCAAAAAGTAGAAATTCTGCAAGCCAAATATACATCCCGCTGTTGGTGCATTAAAGTTTAAGTTGCTCTGTTGGCTCTGTTAACTTAAATTCTTGTTTGTTTGTTGTTTTGTGAGAATGAGCAAACTTATGGAGACACCTGTAACCTTTAAAAATATACTGGTGGATCTGTAACACAGGTAACTTCACACTGCATAGAGCAAAGAACACAAAGCCATTGCCTGAATTCCCTCTGCACGTGACATGTTGAATCTGTCTGTATCCAGCTGAATTCTCAAGATGACAAATTCCAGTGAGATTTATGTATTCCTAGTGTCTCACTCAGGTCAATGGGAGACTTTCAACTAGCTTCAGTGGGCATTAGATCTAGCCCTGCAAAGCACTGAGCATCTCCTAGCAGTATTGAGTGTTCAGGCCTGGTCCATTTCCCACTTAAGTCATTGACAGTGACTCCATTGACTTCCGGGGGAGTTGGATCAGTCTTTGAGGGCACTTCATACCTACAGTAGCTCAGCCCTTTGCAGGATTGTGTCCAAAAGGAGAAGGCATCATGAAAAAGAAGCTAACATTAGCCTGATGTGATTTTCTTCCCAATCTTTTTGTTCAGAGTTCCTAGAAAATGACAGCACTGACTTTAAAATATATGGCAAATGAAAACCATGTTTTGAAATCTGAGCCAAACCTTTCAGTAAATTAGCTACCTTTCCTTCAACCACCTAATGTTTATCTAAAACAAATTCAACAGAGACTATAATATAAGAAAGGATTTGGCTCACCACAAAAGACTACTGCTTGACATAAATGTCTACATCCCAAACCCAAATCTACGAACTGGTCTCTCCATCTAAGACTCCATTTTACACTCACAGAGGCACACCCGCTGTGTTTATTGTATGTCCCGGTTCTCAGATATCAGTAAATTGCTACACAGTTTGGATCTTGCTACTATTTTGGGGATAGGCAGTACTCCTAGTGCAGGTGAGACTGGGTTAATTAGATTTCCTAAATCAAGCATTCCATAGATACACTAACCAAGGACTAGATCAAACATGCCAAATACATCAATTCTGTATCTTTAACATTAATATCTTTAAAGTGACTGAAGAAGAGCCTTTCTATGTAGAGGAGGAAGTACCTGTCCCTGTTCCCAAAAAAGTGGAAGTCCCACCTGCTAAAGGTACATCAACTCTTAAATATCAAATGTCAATTGTTCTACATCTCAGTGTTTCTGATTTTGTTGTTTTTGATGTATGTCCCTATTACATGTGTGTTACAAACTTCTCTTTTGACTAACCAAGTGTTTCCTTACTGTTTTGATACTTTTCCTATTTCTTAAACTATACACTGTAATATTTTTAAGTGCCTGAGAAGCCTAAGAAAGTTGTCCCACCACCAAAAGTTCCTGCTGCTCCTAAAATTGAGGAAGCTCCACCAGTGAAAGGTATAAGTTACTAATTAAAATGATTCTTCCTTACCTTGAAAGACATGACACAGGTCTTCTCTTCTCATGTTCTTGGTTTTAGTGTCTGTTAATAAAAATGTGAGTTTCTTATAAATCACAGTCTGACTGTTTGCATTACAACGGTGTGTTCTGTATACTATTATTTGTTTTTCCTTACATAAACACTTTGGTTATTATTAAACGAAGGAAACACTAATGTTACATACAAAATATATTCAGAATACTAGAGATCAATATTCTTAAAACTCTTCTTTCTAAAGTGCCTGAAGTTCGTAAGAAAGCTGTTCCTGAGGAGAAAGTGCCTGTCCCTGTTCCTAAAAAGGCAGAGGCCCCGCCAGCTAGAGGTACAT
Organism: Caretta caretta; assembly: GCF_965140235.1. Classification (NCBI taxonomy): domain Eukaryota; kingdom Metazoa; phylum Chordata; order Testudines; family Cheloniidae; genus Caretta; species Caretta caretta. Next base: position 45,404,564 of record NC_134216.1, on the reverse strand, counting down.
CAGTTTTTTGCTTCCTATAACTTGGAAAAATGTCTTTCTTTCAATTTCAGTCTTTAACTTCTTACCTTGTTGAGTAAAATGTAGTTTAGATGCTTTTAATTTTTTAGCATTACACAAGTACATGTGCCTGTTTGTGTCCATTGCCAGTTGTATTCATAGTGAGATTTCTATGTTGCTTTTTTTCTTTTTAGTTTAGTATTGAAATCATTCCAATTTTCTAAAATTACACAATATTTTTAAAGTACTTAAGAAAAAACCACCAGAAGAATGGATACCTCCTGTTGCTGTTGAAATAGAAGAACCTCAATTCACCAAAGGTAAACTAATGAAAATAATATTCTCTAGATGTCTTTATCTGTTGCTTTATCTTACACCTTATGTTTGTTTGTTTGTTCGTTTCAAATGTTTTTCATGTAGATATTTTGTGTTTTAGTGACAGTAACCTCTGTCTAGATCTTCACTATGTATAAACTATCACTTGTGTCCTTTATACTGTTTTTGTAAATTGTTCCTTCTTCTTTTACTATCTCATTTTTGTATTCAGTGAAATTTCATGTATATTTTCTTTCATCAAAAATCAATTAAGATTAAAAAGATTTATTTCTAGCTGCTTATTATTAAAGCACCTTCCAAATATTGCAATTAAATATTCCTACGTTTGATATTTTTAAAGTGACTGAAGTGCACAGGAAAATTATCACCGAAGAAAAAGTAGCCATCTCTGAAAAGGAGGAGGCTCCACGAAAAAGAGGTACATTGCCTTTTCAAACTATGCAATAGATGCTTGTCTGTTATTAATGTCTTGTATCTAGAATAGTTTAGTTCCATTACATAAAATGTAGATTCTGGTGTATGCTTTTGTTTCCTTATTTAACTTACAAAAATGTCAGGTCTCTGTGCTTGTACTTTTGTTGCCTGATTGTTTTTACTGTTTGTGTGTAATTCAAATCTCCTAAAAGTAAAAAATCTCTTTAAAGTGCCAGAAGTTCCCAAGAAAGCTGTGCCGGAAGAGAAAGTGCCCGTTCCGGTCCACAAAAAAGTGGTGGCTCCCCCAGCTAAAGGTAAATCAGCTCTTTTCTGGTGATACAGGAGGCTGCCAAATATCAGAAATCAGTGGGAACCAGAAGGCCTTGAACCTGGGAATGGTTTAATTAAAATAAAACAAACAGTTTATACTAATTTGGTTATAAATTAAAAGGAATTTCGGTTTCTGCCCTGCAAAAAATTTAGAAAATTATGTAAAACAGCTGATCCCCTGCATTTCTTGTGTATTCAAAACTGTTATTAATTGCAATCATTGTTTTGGGTGCACACTAATTTTGATAAATTGAGCATCATTCATATGCAGAAGCTCACTGTGTCTTCTCTTTAAAAAAGTGTCAATGACTTTTCACATCATCAGCATTTTTATTTCAAAGATGCCTTTGTGTCCTTAACTTCTTTCATTTTCTTTTGGGCTTAAAAAACTCTTTTATCTTTTTTCGGTGTGTGAAATTTTGTAGTTAAATTACATGTACTGGAAGGTGCCAGCAACACTGAACAATTAAATTCTAGAGCCCTTAATGTGTCATGTAAATATCTTTTAGTCATTCTTTTTTATGTGCATATGTCTCTTTCTGTTTTTCTTTTCATGCTTTTATTAATATCATTGCTGTTACTAAAACAGCACAATAATTTAAAATGTCTGAAATTCATAAGGAGCTTACCATGAAGAAAAATATCTGGTATTATTCTTCAGAAAATATATATTCCACAAGCCAAATGCATATCCTGTTGTCTTTGTGAACTTAAATTCTTGTTTGCTTGTTGTTTGGTTTCAAGTCCATGTCTATTTTTAAACACACAAGCTTACGTTGTAAATGTGCATTTATTTTGTACTTGTTCATCCATAATTCTTTAACATGAGCATAAATTAACAGAGAGCATCTGAATTTTGCAATTTAGTATTCTTACAATTATTATTTTTAAAGTACCAGAAGTTCCAAAGACAGTTATCACAGAAGAAAGAGTGTCCATTGCTGTTCCAAAAAGAAAAGCAGCTCCACCAGCAAAAGGTACCCACATCCATAGAATAAATTATAAAAGAAATAATTGCCTGGCTCTTGGTCCTCCAGTCTGACTACTATATTGCCACAGTAACTTCTCTTGAATTCTGACATTCCACCAAAATCCTAGGAACCTTAAGGGATACAGTGGCAGCCGTAGGGGTGCATTTCCCTCAATTTTATCTGGTGTCAGAGGTGGCAGGAAAGCAATTAAAATGTCATATTTCTGTAACAACCACATTGAATGGATAGGGAATGTATAACCTCTACCCCAAATATTGTTTCAGAGGAACAATACTAAAACTAGACTCTATCTTTAATGTACCAACAGTGGAAGAGCATTGGGCTTTGTCAGAGGAAATGTCCATCTCTCTTCACACAGAGGAGGAGGTTTCATACACAGGTATGAACTAAACTAAAAGAGTTTCAGGCCTGAATGAAATCTTTTAGTTTTGCCACCATTTTTTTAAATCTATTTTGTTTTGCAAGCAAAACTCAGGATTTCAAGATGAGTGTAGATTAAAAGTTTGTATTACACCTGGGGCAGGCCAATGTTTTTCCTGAAAGTGAAGCCCTTTGAATTTCTCTGCTCTCAAGAGGCTTAAATCTTCCATCCTGAGATTCCTGACTTCTTTTGTTTTCCTGGGGGAAGCTTTGGCCATGTCTACACTACCAGGATAATTTGACCTAAGTTATGCTACTCCAGCTATGTCAATAACGTACCTGGAGTCAACATCACTTAGGTCAGCTTACCCGGGTGTCTACACCACACTGCATCAACAGGAGATCCTCTCCCGTCGACTTACCTTACTCTTCTTGGTGAGCTGGAGTACTGGAGTCGACCAGAGAGTGCTCTGCTGTCAATTTAGTGGGTCTTCACTAGATTCACTAAATTAATCCCCACTACATCGATTGCAGCAGTGTCGATCCCCAGTAAGCATAGACGTGGCCTCGGTTATTTAATTAGCTCCTCTCTTGGATGCAACCAGTGTGCTGCCTGTCTTTCTCTGCCCTCTGAGGGGAAACTTCCTGGCCAACTCCCTACTAAATACGCAAGTGCTTTCCTCTTCTGTGCTGTCTGTCCTCCTTTCTGCCTCTCCTATGGGAAGCCAGCACATCCGGAAGTAGTGATACAGGAAAGGCTCCTCTGGCCCTTCCTCTGCTGCCCTGTGAGTACTTGAACTCACTCTGGGGCTGAGAGAACCCAGAGTGCTCCAAGCTATTGAGAAACCCCATTGTTGAGCACTCTGGGTGTTTCAGCCCTGGGTGAATTAAGAGGCTTGTAGAGCCACAGCAGTGAGACTTGGCCTCAGTGCAGCAGTATAACTGGTAGGATGGACAGGACACCTGCACTTGGAGCTGTGAGAAGGGGAGAACTGCAGGAGAGGCTCCTTGCTGGCCTCCCAAATAACAGGATGGGGGAGAAGACCAGCCTGCAGTTCGGAGAAAAGCCTGTGAAGGAAGAGTGAGCCAGCTGTCCCCAAAGGGAGAGGAGGTCAAGGTCTGCAGGCCTCCCCGAGAAGGCAAGTAGAAGTGCAGCAAGTGGGACAGAGCTTTCTTGGGCAGCAGAGTCTCCTGGCTGGGGCAATTTGGGCCAAATGTGGCTGGTTTTGTAATCAAACCAATGAAAGTTGCCAGGCTCAATCAATTTCATCTTGAGTTTATGGGTTCAGACTTACCTGAATTTACCTGAACTTACCTGACACTTAAGATTAAAGTTTGAGGCACTGAAAATTTATGCACCAGCCCTGCCAGAAAGTTACAAAGATACTAGGCATATTTCACACAGCCCTAAAAAGAACACTTGTTACCAGAAGTGGGAGTTTCTCAGGCTGTGGCTTCAGGCATCTAAAAAAAGCATCCACTTGCTTGAACTAGACCCTCACAGCAAATTGCTGCGACAAGCAAAGATTAGGTTGTTCTTTGCAGAATGCAGGTAGAAATACTTAGACCTATTACTGCCAAGTAGATTCCATCTACCAAGAAGAAAATTCCCAACTTCTTTGCTATTTCAGAGATCCTAAAAGGTCATCCAAATGCCAGGGCACACTGTAGTTTTTCCTGGATGACTTCACACACTAATAACCAGCAATTTCAGAGTCAGAAGGAAAAAAATACCCAGTACTGTTTCAAAAAGAGAAGAAACTCCACCAACAAAGTGTGCACTCTCTCCTGGATGAATCTGCAAAACTGAACATAATTTACATAATAAGCTTTTTGGAGTCTTTTCAGTTAAAATCTTGTCATTTTCTACATGTGGACATGAGTTACTTCTAATTTACTGCAAGCACAAGATCACTGTCTACTTCCATCTGTGCAAGTGGCTTGTTTGTACCCTCTCTCCCATCTTACACAAGGACGATGAGGTTGGAACGTTTATCTGTTCTGTACAAATTCTTTGTTTCAAGCGGCTGTCAGAGGGCTCTTGCTGGATTTTACTGGAGAAGCTCAAAGAGAGCCACAGAGGCATATTTGTGTGAAGGACCCTGCTCTCCTCATATGGAAGGAGACAGTCACTGAGGTCACATAGGGGCTGAATTTTCTCAGGATTTGATTGGATTTTGTACCAGAGCTCTGACCTGGAATGTGTATAAATGCACTGTTGGCAGAAGTGGGTACAGCAAAGAGCATCTGCTCATATGTATTTGTTGAGACATGATATGTCTTTTTTGTTGTTGTATAAAACTATGGTTTAATGTTTCCATTGTCAGGCTGCACAGTTGCCTTGGCGATATGTGAGCCATGTTTATGTTAGATACCCTTTTTTATATATCTTTCTTCTTGCCTCTAGTGTTTGTGCTTCTTGCCTCTAGTGTTTGTGTTTTTTGAAGTTTTTAAATGTAAATATTCTGTATCGTTAAAGTGGCTGATGTTCCTGAGAAAGTAGTCATAGAAGAAAAATTACCGATTTCTATTACTAAAAAAGTGAAGAGGCCACCAGCTAAAGGTACATTGGATATAGCATTAGATACTGTAGTATAGTTCTGTAGTATTAAAACATATGTTCTTTGCATGTCAGTGTTGTAAATGTGCCGTGAATTCTGCCTTGTATTTTTACTGAACATTCTTGATTTGATTTAGTTCTTACATTACAATGCTTCATAGCTTTATAGTTCTGTTCATGAGTATTTTTGTGATGGCTTTTAAAATTCTTTAAATTGATATCTTTTCAAAGTGCCTGAAGAACGTAAGACAGTTGTCCAAAAAGAAAAAATATATGTTGAAGTTCCCCAATATGAAGAGGAAGAAGAAGAGGTCACCCACTATGAAGAAGAGGTCACCCACTATGAGGAGGAAGAGGAAGTTACCCACTATGAAGAGGAAGTCACCCACTATGAGGAGGAGGATGTTACCCAATATGAAGAGGAAGTTCCTCAATACGAGGAAGAGGAGGAGGAGGAAGTTCCCCAGTATGAAGAAGAGGCTCCCCCACCAGTGAAAGGTATAATGAAATTTTGGGATAAAATCAGAATAGAACTCTTCTGTTTTGCAAATATGATTTTCTTTTAATTACTCCAGTACATTATTTTTCCTTTGTTATGATAATTAATTATTGGTGTGTGTTTCAAAGTGTGTTGCATGTTTGAATGCTTACTGTTCATTAAAATTTTTTGTAACTATAATCAGTGTTCCATGTTGTAAATAAGCAATTGGCAGCATAAGGAGTCTGTGTAATCAGATAAGGCAATGAACGTTCCAGTCAGTTTTATCTCATGCTGGTTTGGGGCCTTATCTTGTTATCAGTCCATATTTTAAATTCCCGTTGACTTAGTGCAAGTCCACAATCACAAGAAAAGGCATTTGTATCCTGATGATGGGTAGCCTAAGTGGCGAAAAGCACCTAAGTGATTTAGGAACACAAATCCTATTGACTTTCACTTTGGCATTTTGGAAAATCCTAAATCATCTGTGGGATTTTTTTAACATCACAGAAGCCAGAAATGGAAAGGGCTGATTAGATTATCCAGTCCATCTCTCAGAGTGTTTAAATATTTTCATAGGGAGAACAGTTGGTGAGGATGCTTGGAAGTCTCCATCACCCTCACATATTAATCTCCACTGACAGGGTAATCAGGTCATAACTTCTCAACAAAACATTGTATTGTAAGAATATACCTATTTGTTGATTCTGAAACCGTTCACAGAAAATGTTAGGCTTCCACTAATCTCCCAATCCTAATATTAAAAAAAAAAGTTTCAAACTGTCCTGTTTTGACACTTTCAAAACAAAAATTTTCAATGTTTGGTTTGAAACAACTTTTTAAAAGATGTTAGTTAATTTATACTAAAAATTTTATTTTAAAAGGTTGAAATTGACATTAAACATTGTAATCAACTTAATCCATCTGTTTAAAATGGTTGGTTCATCAACATTTTTGAGATTTCAACATTTTGCCCTAATTTGAGGACGGGAAATTTTTCAAACTCTCAACATTTCTCATAGGACAGAAAAACCTTTCCCCATCCAACTCTATGTCCAGCACCTTACATCATAACACAAAGACAAAGGGTAAAATCCAGAACTGCCTGAGTGATTTAGGAGAAATCCGAATTTCAAAAGGAAGTTAAGGACTTATCAAAATTCTTGTTTTATATTTTACCAATAGTGGCTCCACCCTAAAGGTGAATTTAGGGTTTACTTTGATCAGCTAATACATATCAAAACTACACTTTGAATTGTCTACACAAGGATTTCAACACATTAGTAAACACATTTTACAAATATGCCTTTTTCCTTGTGAAAACTAGGTCAGCCTATGCTCTCTGAAAATAAATATATGGTTTGTCTAGATTAGGAAAAAAGACTGAGGTTACTTAATATCTACCTTGACCATCTAAACGAAGCTAAAAGTTGCTGCTTGCCTTTACTCATGAAAAAATTGTTATGTTGGAGTTAACTTCCCTTTTATTTTGACCTCTTTTCCTAATCTAGACCAAGCCAATGGGATTATTCTCTTGCTTAAAGTTAAGCATGTGTGAAAATCAATGTATGACAAGGCCAGTTACCCTACCCAGGGAGGTGGTCAGTGATTTCTTCCAGTCTACCAAGTATCCCATCATTCAATTTGTATTGAGGTTTCAGGGTTGTTGAATACAATTTTTTTAAAGAAACTCTTTGGGTGAAATCTTTGCTCCAAAGAGAAAACTGTCACTGACCTTCAATAGCGCCAGAATTTTATCCTTTGTCGTTGAAGAAAATGGTCTTGGTACATTCTGCTGTTCACCATTAAATTTGTAGATGCTTCTAATTAGCTAAGAGTTCCAGTTTGTGAGCAAGGTAGTTGATAAAATCCTATGTTTTCTTGTCATGTAGAGAGTACTAGCAATATACTCAAAATTTCTGAAAAAAGAATGGAACCTTTAATATATATTCTAAATCTGGCCATTCAGCATCTTAAATTTAATGTATTAAGTGCCTAATAAGTGTAAGAAAGTAGTCTCAGGAAAAAAATACTAGTACCAGGAAAAGAAGAATCACAACTGAAAGATACTTGATATAGTAATTGGCGCTAAATTTTTCATCAATTTTTTAAATTTTGACCAAAAATTGATTTTTTCCCCAAATTTCCTCATTACCACCGCCATTTCTGACCAGCTGTAATAACCTAGTTTTAAGGGCCAGACCATGTGGTCTTTACAGACTTGGATAAGGCAAAACCACATTGACATTAAGATAAATTTGCCTTGCCAGATCAATGGCTGAGTAAGAACTGCAGGATTTGGCTCATTACAAATAAACACATCCCTTTATTGTGCTGTTTCCTGTCTTTTTAATATTAAATTGATGTTGAGTGTTACCTGTTTGTGCTGGAGTAACTTTCTTGCATTACAATTGAGTTCTTGTACTTTATGTTCCTGTTGTTTTGTAAGTAAATTCCTAAAACAAAAATGGTATTTTTAAAGTGCCTGAGGTGCCTAAGAGACCTATCCCAGAGGAAAAAGTACCTGTTCCCAAGAGAAAAGAAGCTCCTCCAGTGAAAGGTACATCACCTCTTCTCTGAAGTTATCAAACTTTGTTTAATATTTAATTAACTTTACTACTTCTTGTATATTTGCTGCGTAGTTGTAGCCATGTTGGTCCTAGGATATTAGAGATATGGGGTGGGTGAGGTAATATCCTTTATTTGACCAACTTCTGTTGGTGAAAGAGACAAGCTTTTTTGCTTACACAGAACTCTTCTTCAAGTCTGGAAAAGGTACTCAGTGTGTCACAGCTAAATATAAGGTAGAACATAAGGAGTTGAGCATAAGGAGTTAACACATGTTGGAGGAGACCATTCAAGGTGATATGAGCAATTAGCATCTCTGGAGTTGTAGGACAAAGGAGGGTTAGCGGGTTACAAATTGTTGTAATGAGCCATAAATCCAGTGTCTTAATTGAGTCCATGATTTTTAGTATCTAGTAAAGTTATGAATTTAATCTCCCAAGCTCATGAAGATATGAAGTGATTTGAAAAGTGTTTGCCCAGGAGTGATAGGGTGTTTTTGTTGTATGTTTGATATAAACATTTATTATCTTGTTCTTCGGGAGGCATATCTTCATTTGAAATCTTTGTGAGCATGTCTTTTTGCTTTTCTGTTTGGAATGGCATGTGGGAGGTATTCTCAACCAAAATCATGTTTTAAAGTGCCAGAGGTGCCACAGAAACCTGTGCCAGAAGAAAAAGTGCCTGTTCCCGTGCCCGAAAGAAAGGAAGCTCCACCAGCCAAAGGTACAACCGTGTGTGATTCAATGTGTGCATCCTGATCTTTCACCCTTCACTCGCCTTTTCATCATTCAGGGCATCATGAGGAGAAACATATTTCTGTTCTTGCGAATTGTTATTCTGTGGTCTTATGCTTCATGTCACTGTTCTGTATCTTATGGTTCAAAAGTGAAATTCTCAATGTACAATAATATCTTTAAAGTGCCTGAGGTGCCCAAGAAAGCTGTCCCAGAAGAGGAAGTGCCCATTCCAGTGCCTAAAAAAGTGGAGGCTCCGCCAGCTAAAGGTACATCAGTTTGCGACGCATCCACGCAATTCTGTCATTGCTTGCTCACATATGGAACATTACAAGTAAGGGGGTCTGATCCTGTTCCAAAAGAACTCAATAGCAAAACCGCTCATTGATTTCACTGGGTTCAGGATCAAGCCCCACACTGTGAATGTTTCTTATAATGCAGCGTTTAGAAAACTGGTTTTTGCTTTACACATTTGTACCTTATGTTTTAAGTTGTCTTTCTATTTTGGAGCCGTGGAAAGGATAACAATTATTCATAAATCAAAATAATATTTCTTAAAGTGCCTGCTGTCCCGAAAAAAGCTGTTCCCGAAGAGAAAGTTCCTGTTGCTGGGCCTAAAAAAACAGAACCCATCCCTGCACCTAAAAAACCAGAACCTCCACCACCTAAAGGTATATCACCTTCAAATTGAGAGTAATTATACATATTCAAAGTGTGTGTGTGTGTGTGTATACACTTACTGTTTACATGTGTATATATGTGTGTGTGCATGGGTTTGTATAATATACAGCTTTTTGTTCCATTGAATCTTTCACACCCAGATAAATTTGTGTAATTCCCTTCTTATGTGTTGTTTTAAGTGTTTGCTATCTTCTGTTTTCTGTTTCTGATGTTGTACAAAAATTAAATTTGTTCAAACAAAATATCTTTAAAGTGCCTGAGGTGCCCAAGAAAGCTGTCCCAGAAGAGAAAGTACCTGTTGCTGTTCCTAAAGTAAAGAAAGCTCCGCCAGCTAAAGGTACATCATTTTGGGGTATATGGAAGTGAGTGTTCTGTCATTTGGACGTTGACATTTCAGTGGAATTTGGTTGTGGCGATCACAATTTAGATCCTCATTTCCATACCCCAGTGTTCATTATTAAGGAATAGTAGGGCTCAGACAGGGCTTGATCCTGCAGCATTGAAATCAATGGGAGCTTTGGCACTGACTTCAATGGGCTCAGAATCAGACCTTTAATGATTAACTGGTTTCCAATTATAATGATCTGCCAAGAACAAAACTAAGAGGCTTTTTGTATGCTAATCAAAGCAGCAGTGTCCTGCACATAGTGTTTGTGTGGCATAAAGTGTCTTTTAAACAAAATGTCTGGTAGAATTCTCTTTGATTTTCCCTTGGGCAAGGATGTGGTATGATCTGTGCCCTGAAGAATCTCCGATACTTAGCCTGAGAGATTTGAAGTACATTCTAATATCTCACAGCATGCACTGCTAAATCTACTACAGAAAAAGGTACAAACACATCTGCCTGGGTAACAAGAACTCAAATCCTAACTGTGTAGAAACAGAAATGAAGGCAACTGAGTACAGACAGCACCCGATGATGCTGAACTTTATGCCCATTCAGCAGAGTGGTTTACAACTGAACTAGAAAGCAAACACACTGGTAGCTCTTAGTATGCAAAATAAGATGCCAAAGGGGTTTCTATGTACTCCCTTTTTGTAATATGTGAATATGTGTTGCAAATAGTGTTTGATTGGTAATTATGTGTCGTAGATAACCATCAGCGGGAAAGTTGCCCAAGCTGATCCTTACATCCCAATTCCACTGTAACGTTACCATGAAATACACATACAGAATAATCTTTATATCAGTGGTTATTGTTGTGCAAGTTTGTGTCCTTGTGTTTTATGTTGTGTTTTTCTTTCTGATGTTGCTTGAAAATGAAATTCTTAAAATGAAATAATATCTTTAAAGTGCCCGAGGTGCCAAAGAAACCTGTCCCAGAAGAAAAAATATCTGTAGACATTCCTAAAAAAATGGAGCCTCCACCAGCGAAAGGTACATGAATTAATTGCAAGGCGAATAAACAGTGTTATTATTCCCTTACATTTTCAATAACCGCACTAACATCCAATCTGAGGCTGAGCCTGAATCCACTGAAGTTTTGAAATTGACTTCACTGGGAGTAGGCCTTACAAGATACAGTTATAATTTTGTCCTATGCATTTGTATTCTTTTGTCTGTGTTGCCCTTCTGTTTCTGATGTATACAATTTCTCAAATTGCTAACATAAGATAACATCTGCAAAGTGTTTGAGTTGCCTGAAAAATCTGTCCCTGTAGAGAAAGTGTCTGTTGTTTGTAACCTGATTCCAGCTTAAAAACACTTACAGTATGTTCTTTAGTTCAGTTCTTGCTTTCACTGTGTCCTGGCATTTTATGTCCTCTTTCTTTTTCTGATGTTGCTTGAAAATGAAATTTTAAAAATCAAATGTCTTTTAAAGTGCAAGAAGTGCCTAAGAAACCTGTCCCTGAAGAGAAAGTACCTGTTCCTAAAAAGGTTGAGGCTCCAACAGTTAAAGGTACAATAGTTTAATAATGAAAATATGAACACTGACACTAATTAATGTGAATTGTTCAACTTCTTAGTACAAAGCATTTTAATATATGTGCCTTGTGTTACTTCTGTGTTTTGATATTTGTTTGTGGGTTTATATTTCTGTTGTCTGTAAATTTATGTACTTGGACGTTGGTTTTGATATTGTGTAACAAAAATACTAAAACCAGGTAATGTCTTTAAAGTGCCTAAGGTGTCTAAGAAAGTTATTCCTGAAGAGAAGATACCTGTTGCTCCTCCTAAAAAAGTGGAGCCTCCAGCTGTGAAAGGTACATGCATTCTTGACAGCTATCATATATGTTAAAATAGTTGATCTTATTCTTTCTAACACCAGCGTTTTCTGACTGTTCTGTCAAATTTCTGTGTATTCTTGTCTCAAAGATTAATTGTTGCACTATAAAATCGTGAGACTGTGTTTTGTATTGCTTTCTTATTTGTATTGCTTTGTTAAACCATTTAAAATCCCTAAAAGAAAGCCATATCTTTAAAGTCCCTGAGGTACGTAAGAGATCTGTTCCTGAAGAAAAAGTGCCAGCTGCTGTTCCTAAACCAAAGGAAGTTCCTCCAGCCAAAGGTAGAGACATGCCTTACTGAATTTCTTCAAAATATCTATTCCTCTTACTTGTTCCTAAAATATTTTGGAATGTGATCACTTTTCATAGAATCTCTCTTCCTTTTTATAAAAACTTCTTGCTGTTGTATTTATAAGATGTAGTTTTCTGTTGACTCTTTTTGTCTTACTCTGTACAAGTCATTTCCAATACTTTAAAGGTAGTAACAGTAATAATACTATCTTCCAAGTTCCTGAGGTACCTAAGAAACCCACCCGGGAAGAGAGAGTGCCTGTTCCTGCTGCTCCCCCTGTTCCTGCAGTAAAGGAGTATGAATATGAGTATGAGGAGTATGAGAAGTATGAGACCTATGAGGCTATAGAAGAGTTTGAGGTTCCAGAGCATGAAGAGATTGAGTATGAGGAGGTTCCAGAGCCTGAAGAAATCTATGAGGAGGTTCCGGAGCCTGAAGAGATCTATGAGGAGGTTCTGGAGCCTGAAGAGATTGAGGAGTATGAGGAGGTTCCAGAGCCTGAAGAGGTCTATGAGAAATATGAGGAGGTGCAGGTGATTGAAGAGGTCTATGAGAAGCATGAGGAGGTTAAGAAGGCTGAAGAGATCTATGAGGAGGCTTATGAGGTCACACCAGCTATAGGTACACCAGCTCATGATTTTTTCATTCTTAACTATGTGTGTCAAGTTTCCCCCTCATGCTCAGTCCTCCTTTCAGTGCTCAAGTCTGTGTTTTTCCTGTCTTCAGTCCTCCTTTCTGCGTCTGTAATTGATGGTGATAATCAACTTGAGAACCATTTCCCCTCCCTCAGAAAACCTATTTGGGGGTAGGATGAGAAGACTCCCACTGATCCTTCAAAAGCAAAGACAACTTTGTTTCACTGTAACTAGAGCAATTTTCACATTGCATAAATGGCAGCCTTCTGATGCAATTCAACTATGGTCTACATCCAGTATAATTATGGGTGGCAGCATTATTTCCTTTTAAGAAACATTTTGCCCCATGATAATTTTCAACAACAGAGCAGTTAAAACTTAGTTAGGACCTTTCTTCCCATCATTATAATTTAAAATTCTCCATACCAGGCAGATGGTGCTTTGACAATGATCATTCCCCATCCTGCTGAAAAAGGATCTTCCTCAGCTTTCAGTTGCTTACATAACTTTGAGCACAGTAATTGTTCTCGTCTATCTTTGTGTGTGTGATAAGTTCTACAAATATGTGATCTTTGCTCTTCATGTCTTATATTGATCCTATTTCTTTGCAAGTAACTTAAAAACTCCCTAATAAAATGTCTTTAAAGTGCCTGAAGTGCCTAAGAGAGCTGTGCCAGAAGAAAAAGTACCTGTTGCTGTTCCTAAAAAAGAAGCTCCGCCAGCTAAAGGTACATCAGCTACTGGATACATTTAAAACTGAAGCCCTCTATCTCCCCAGAATCTCAGCTTCCAGTAATGAAGGTCCTTCCTATTATTTGACCATTAAGACTGGAGTTTTTATTTGCCAATTGAGTAACAATTAGGATTAAGATACCAAATCAACAATATTTCTTTTAAAACACAAAGCCCTGCATCTCCTTTCTCAAAAGGCAATTTTCCTCTGGATCCTTGTATGACATATAAGGAATGGAATTACTTTTATTTATTTATTGAGATTTATAAACATAACCTATTGAAAATGGTAGGGAATTTATTGAAACAAGGGTCCACTCAGCTATTTCTTGCCGATGAATAACCTCCAATCTGATAAGCCTCTTTTTTCCCCTCCCGTCTTCATGTCAAATGAATGAACAGTTTCTACCCATATCTTCAAAAACAGTGATGATCTTTCTCAACTATAGCTATAATTCTAGGGGGGAAACCTGGCCCCATTGAAGTCAATGGGAACAGGATTTCACTTCTATTCTGTTCCCTATATCATGCTTTACTAATACAGTAGAAGGTCATGGATAGTACTGCCATTGGCAGGGTAGCATACTTTCTGCTGTAGACCAGAGCTCTATATTGTTCTCACTATAGGGCCGTATTTGTACAAAACACCCTCTGTGCCAAATCTGCTAGTCTTTATTCATACAAATTATCCTATTGAAGTCAGTGAGAGGCATTTTTGGATAAGGATTTAGGGCTTGAATCCAGCTTTCATTGAAGTCACTGAGAGTCTCTCAATTAACTTTAATGGGGCCAAATTGAGGCCAAAACTAAGAGTGTAGGATTTGCCTCCTAAAGTTGAATGGGAGTTTTGCTTGCATATAAATAGGAGGGTACAACTTCTTAGTTCATGCAATATTTCATAATCTATCTAAAAGGACTATTTAAAAGTCCATCCCAATTTGAAATTAATTCAATAAGGAGTTGGTCATGTGTATTGAAAGGAGATTGAACACCAAGAATCAGGAAGCAGAAGCATGGCCAGCCAGGTCACAAGTTAATAAATGTGATGTAGGATGCTCTGTGCTCATGTTCTTTTAATTTCTATGATTTTTCTGTTGAATTAAAGTTTTATGTTTGGTTTCTTGTGTCACCTTTATTCTTAAATAATATAAATATTTCAAAATTCCTAAAAGAAAGCAATGTCTTTAAAGTTCCTGCACTGCGTAAGAAACCAGTCCCAGAAGAAAAAGTACCTGTCGTTGTTCCTAAAAAAGAAGTGGCTCCCCCAGTTAAAGGTATATCTATTCTTTGTTGTCATTAGAGAACAATGAACTCTTACTTAAGTCTTTGATCTTCCATTGTTTGTTGCGTAAGACAGAAATATACTTTGTCTCAGTGATTCTTTGTTTGTCCTAATTAAGTATGATCCTGTGTCTCACGTAGCTTTTCTGTTCGTAATGATTTATGAAGTTGTATATGTAAGATTCCTAAAAAAATGCTATATCTTTAAAGTGCCTGAAGTACATAAGAGAGCTGTACAGGAAGAGAAAGTAACTGTGGCTGTTCCTAAAAGGAAGGAGCCTCCACCAGCTAAAGGTACATGAAAACTATAGTTAACAGACCTATTGTTCTCTCATATCTTCATTAGCATGAATGTCCTGCAAGAAGCATTTAATTCTCGCTTGTTTTACAAGCGTGTCTTTCTGGGTTTTGTTCTTCTTTTTTCTGACTTCCTCTAAGTAACTTTAAAAGTTCTAAAAGTTAAAAAATGTCTTTAAAGTGCCTGCTGTACCCAAGAGAGCTGTCCCTGAAGAAAAACTACCCACTCCTACTCCTGAAATACAAGTTCCACCAATGAAAGGTAGAGGAACCTTTGACTGGAATTTTATGGAAAGACTTCATCTTTATCTCACTCCTAACTAACATCCTTTAAAGTGCAATTCATGTTCTTTGTGATATAGCCAAGGTCCCTAGTATCCTGCAGCACCTTAGATTCTGTAATGAGGAGTAAGAAATTCTGAGTCAAAACACTTCACTTACATGACGCAAGTGAACTGGAAAGTAACTGAACTTTACTCTCTTAAAATTAAGGGGGAAGGGGTCCCCAACTTTTTAGTGCTAGAAGTATATTAGGCCCCCAACTTTTTAGTTCTAGAAATATATAAGTGAATTTTGTTTAAGTTGAAAATGTTAGAGAATAACTTATACACAATATTTGTAAAGAAGGCATTTCAATATTTATTTAAAACTGGTTGTGCCACAGATATCAAGGTGAAATAATTCAAGGTAGTCCCTTGTATCTTGGGAAGAAAGGAGGGCAAATGGAAAAGAGTGAATGGAATCTATTCCATATGGGACCGCACAAAATGAAAGCAAATATTTTAAAAATCTTCAAGTCATTTAAATCTGTGGTATTAATTCTGTAATTGAATAATATCAGTTCCTACAGAACTGCAGCGTACTGGAGACTTTGGCAGTACTTTTTTTATTAGTTATTCTTTGTTGTCTTTGTTTATGTTGGGTTTTTATTTCAAAATTATTTGCAAATAATTTTGAGAGTTTTAAAAGAAAGCTAATATCTTTAAAGTGCCTGAGGTTCCTGAAAGAGTTGTCCCTGAAGAAAAAGTACCTACTGTTATTCCTAGAAAAGAGGAAGCTCCTCCATATGAAGGTACATCAACTCTTCACTAAAGTTATAAAGCAATGAAATACAGAGAATTAGTCAATCAGCTTCATAGTGCAGTCTATTTTCAATATAATCAGAAGGACATTGTCAAATTTAAATTTAAAGAAAAATGATTTACAATTATTTTCAATACATCCCCATCACCACTCTTGAGTCTCTATGCCGTTTTGTTTCCAATCATATTTTTCTATTTTTAAAATCTTCTTCTCTGCCATGTTACTTTCTGGGAAAGACCCACAAAGAAATAGGCTCAGGTTCTGATTCAGGAAAGCATTTATGCAATTTTTAACTTTGATGGGACTTGAGTAGGTGCAGCTTAAATGCTGTCTTGAGTAGTGCTCTGTGCTTTATTGGGCATAACTGAATACACAGGAGAAACTGTGAAATTGACTATACAAGAGTGCTGTCCAATATAAAAACTAAAATAACTGGAAAAGCAGAGGAATATATATATACCCTATAACCTTATATACACACACACACACACACAAACACACACTCACACACTCTTTTTTTAGTAATCTTAATTGGTATTGCAGCAACAGTAGGTAAAAAAAAATTCAGATAGAAGTGTGCCATTTAAATTGACGATGTCTCCTTAATTTATGCATGTGTTCAGAGAATTATGTTGCTTTACAAGTCTGTACGTTTGCATTATAAATTGTCTTTCTAATCTTTGTTTTGCAAATATTTTTGAAACGTCTAAAATGAACTAATATCTTTAAAGAGCCTGAAGTTTATGAAGACATTCTCCCTGAAGAAAAAGTTCCTGTTGCTCCTACAAAACAGGAAGTTCCACCAACTAAAGGTATATCACATCTTCAAGCAATTCATAAAGCAAAGAGCTCCAGTACATTTGTTACTCATCCTCATGATACGTATCAGGTTTCATGCAAATAATTCATGTGTTCGTTCTAACTTCTCCTTGATTGTCTTGTCCGTCTGTGTCTTCCATTGCCCTTCTGTTCTTTACATTTTGTATTTTATAAATTCTTAAAAGAAACTAATATCTTTAAAGTGCCTGCAGTGCCAAAGAAAGCTGTTCAGCAAAAGAAAATACCTGCTGCCATACCTAAAGAAGAAGCTCCACCAATTACAGGTACATGAGCTCAGACTGAAATTTTAATGAAAGAAAAGATATCTTCACCATATTCTGTTTTAGCCTCTTTTAAAGTTGATTTAATGTTCAGTGTGAGATATCCCAGGCCCCAGTTTACTGCACTGGCTTAGAGGTAGACTCTATAGTGATACAATTCTGAGGTACAAGCTACTGCAACAAGTTCATTCTCTGGTATAATTGATTTTTGCCGCAAACCCTTATGCTTTGTATGAATGAGTAATACAGGGTCAGACCTAAAAAAACAAATTCTGTAATCGTAACATATTTGAAAGTGGGTGCATAACTGGTTGGAAAACTGTTCCTAGAGAGTAGTTATCAGTATTCACAGTCAAGCTGGAAGGGCATATTGAGTGGTATCCTAGGATCTGTGCTGGGTCCGACTCTATTCAATACCTTCATCAATGACTTGAATAATGGCAGAGAGAGTAAGTACACTTATAAAGTTTGAGGACGATACCAAGCTGTAAGGGGTTCCAAGTGCTTTGGAGGATAGAACTATAATTCAAAATGATGTGGACAAACTGGAGAGATGGTCTGGAAAAAAAAAGGATGAAATTCAATAAGGACAAATGCAAAGTACTCCACTTAGGAAGGAACAATCAGTTGCACACATACAAAATGGGAAATGAATGCCTAGGAAGGAGGACTGCGGAAAGGGATCTGGGGGTTATAGAGCATGACAAGCTAAATATGAGTCAACAATGTAACACGGCTGTAAAAAAAAAAGTGAACATCATTCTGGTATGTATTAGCAGGAGTGTTGTAAGCAAAACACAAGAAGTAATTCTTCTGCTCTACTCCACACTGATTAGACCTCAGTTGGAGTATTGTGTCCAATTCTGGGCACCACATTTCAGGAAGGATGTGGATAAATTGGAGAAAGTCCAGAGAAGAGCAACAAAAATGATTAAAGGTCTAGAAAACATGACCTATGAGGAAAGATTGAAAAAACTGGGTTTGTTTAGTCTGGAGAAGAGAAGACTGAGAGGAGACATGATAACAGTTTTCAAGTACATAAAAGATTGTGACAAGGAGGAGGGAGAAAAATTGTTCCCCTTAATGTCAGAGGACAGGACAAGAAGCAATTGGCTTACATTGCAGCAAGGGCAGTTTAGGTTGGACATTAGGAAAAACTTCCTAACTGTCAGGGTGATTAAGCACTGGAATAAATCGCCTAGGGAGGTTGTGGAATCTATCACTGGAGTTTTTTAAGAGCAGGTTAGACAAACACCTCTCAGGGATGGTCTAGATAATATTTAGTCCTGCCATGAGTGCAGAGGACTGGACTAGATGACCTCTCGAGGTCCCCTCCTGTCCTATGGTTCTATGATTCTGCAACAATAAAATTCCAGTATTACAGAATGCTAGGAACCTTGGATAATATTGTGTTTTGTTAGTATTGTTTTTGTTCATAGTTTGTAGTTTGTGTTTGGCTTTTGTCTAAGGATTTTGTAAGAATTTTGAATTGTCTAAAGGAAAACTAATATCTTTAAGTGCCTGAGGTTCCTGAAAGAACTGTCCCCCAAGAAAAAGTACCTAGAGTTGTCCCAAGGAAAGGAGAAGCTCTGCCAGCTGAGGGTACATCAACTCTTCATTGGAATTATAAAGCAGTGAATTCCAGAAAATTTGAGTCACTATTCTTCATAGTTTAATATCATTCATTTAGGTTTTTGTTCTATTAACTTTTTGTTATTTTATAAAAGCTGTGTATTTTGTTTCTTAATTCTCTATATAGATATTTTTAAAATTCCTAAACAAACTAATATCTTTAAAGTGCCTGAGATGCCAAAGAAAGCTGTCCCCAAAAAGAAAGTACATATTGCTGCACCCAGAGAAGAAGCTCCACCTTTTAAAGGTACATGAACCTTTGACTGGAATTTCAAGGACAGAAAAATCTCTTCATTTATTGTTTTCTAACCTCTTTTAATGTGTAATTAATGTTCTGTCTGATATAAACCCTGCTGTGGCCATTGCACTAGTAGCTCCTTTTTGGGGGGAGGGGGAAGGGTTTTTTCCCTCACCACCATGTTGGCTGTGGTGGAGGGAGGTTTTTTTGCCTTTTCCACAGCGGGTGTCAATGAGGACCTTTTCTGGTGAGGAGAAAAAGTGGTAGGCTATATGTCACCACTTATTTTGTAAGTGTGGGGCAGATGTCCAGTGCAGGTACTCCATAGGGAAGGCATCCAGTAACCAAATAAATGGCCTGGTAAAGGACTTAAAAGGAGGTGCTGGATAAAGGATCAGAAAGGGGGAGGGGAGTTGGGGACTCCTATGATTGGTATGGCAGGGAGCCAAGCCCTCTTTCTTATAGGCCACCTTAACCCTCCTACAAGGGAGGGTGGATGGTAAGGTGCAAGGCATGGGTTGGCTGGGGGACCTGGATGGAAAATAAGCCCCAGGTAGTTATTTGGAATAAACATGGATTTACCTGCACTGTTCCCTTTATCTGCCAGGTAGTCCCAGAAATCTATATAGTAAAGTATAGTACAGTATAGTAAAGCCTGATTTAATCCATATCAGGTGTCTCCTGTCCTTCTTTTGGTATAGCCAGACAGTAGACTTTGTTTCATGGGGTAACCTACTGGCAATTGGCCTACTTCTGCAAAGCAGTAGAGAGCAGCTTTGTGAATCCCACTGCAAGATAGGGCCTTACATTTGTTGTTTGTCATGTTGTCTTTTTGTTCTAAGATGTTGTAAGTAATTATGAAACTTCTAAAAGAAAACTAATATCTTTAAAGTACCTGAGGTTTATGAGGAAATTCCCCCAGAAGAAAAAGTTTCTGCTGCTATTCCTAGAAAAGAGGAATCTCCACCAGCCAAAGGTACATCACCTCTTCAAGGAATTTACAAAGGAATGAATTCCAGAAAAATACAATTATTAATGCACATGGTTTAATTCATGTTCAATATGTTCAGTCATTGTGTTGGTTCTAATTGCTCCTTGCTTGTTTTACCAGTTTGTCTCTTTGTTTTATGTTGCATCTCTGTTCCTTATATGTTATAAATTCTTAAAACCACCTAATATCTTTAAAGTGCCTGAGGTGTCTAAGAAAGATGTCCCAGAAGAAAAAGTGCAAATTGCTGTGCCTAAAAAACCAGAACCCCTTGCTGTGCCTAAAAAACCAGAACCTCCACCAGCCAAAGGTATATGTTAACTGATAAAATTGCAGTTTTTATAAAGAGTCTTGTTTTGCTGAGAAAAAAAAATCTTCTTTGTCTAGGACTTTATTCATAAATTGTAATCATTTGGTAATTTGTAAATTCTGTGTGTCAAACTGTCGTCAGGATTTGGCATCATTCATGTTATGTATGTCCCTTTCTTATGTTTCTTTACTATTCTTAATTGTTTGCATATGTCTTTGGAATTTCTAAATTCCTAAATTAAAATAAATGAATATCTTTAAAGTGCCTGAGGTGCCCAAGAAAGCTGTCCCAGAAGAGAAAGTACCTGTTGCTGTACCAAAAAAGCCAGAAGCTCCACTAGCTAAAGGTATAAAGCATCATAAATGAAATCATGAAGAAAAATAACCTTTTCTTTTTCTCCTGTAATCATTATTTTTTCCTGAAGTTTGTCCTGTCCTGTTCTTTCTTTTTTTTCTCATCATATAGTCATTAAAGTCTTTTCATTTGCCAGTTTCTTGTCCCCTAGATATGCAAGCATAACTCCCATTCCCAAGACATAAAAAAGGATGTCAGACAACTGGCTGAAAAAGAAAGGGATGAAATTGTATTAAATACCATAAACAATAAAAAATAAGCTAAGCCCACACACAGGCAATCCTTACAGTGCAAATACTCCCACCAAATGAATATCACAGCTACTGGGGCTTAAATAGGGAAACTGAGTCACAAGTCAGTTTAGGCTTAATCAATTTTTTTCCTTTATTTGTACAATTTTAGATAGAATTATTGTCACTTATAGTGTCTGAACATATGTTTATGCCAGACAATAACAGACAAGACAGAATTAGTAGTGGCCCAAGTTACCACATTCCGGAGCACTAGGAAGTTCTTCCCCTTCCATCATGGTTGTCACCTCCGCTGATCTCCTGGTCTCGTCATTCATTCCTGTTTTTCAGTTTCTGGTCCAGTGTTTCTCCAATTTCAGGCTTGTTCTCTTGAGTTTTTTTTATACATTTCCACATTCCAGATTATTTAACCTTTATCCAATTGGCTTTTACCACATAAACCCTTTATTTTTTTATGTAAATCATAGGTTACGCATGCCCAAGCTTCAATTACCCAACTTCTGCATTTTTTCTGCTGGTTTTGTAATTTCTAGGTCATGTGGTTCTGTGTCACCCTGTTCCTAGCCTTACCAGAAGAAGGATGTTTTTATTTATCATTACATGTTTGTGTACCTCTGATTTATATCTTCCAACAAAACATATTATTTATTGTGCCAGCAATAATATCATTTTAAACAAATCAGAAATTCTATGTAAAATAGTAATTGGCAAAACCCCATTTATGACAAGCAAGGTGTTGTGCTAAGTGTTTGTCATCTTATCTATACTCATTCACTATCCTTAATTACAAATCATTCTAATATAGCAAATAAATCTTTTAATCTTACCATTTAACAATTCTTCATTTTTATTTTTCAGTATCATGTCAGAACATGTATGTTATCGTCCCCTGAACTTAATCTATTAAGTCGGGGGAGTTATGGAAAACACAATGATTCTTTAATGTCAGCATTTCTTATCTTTTTTTAAACATGTATTTTCAAAGGCCTTTTTCATCTAGAGTCCGGTTTTGTTTGTGACTCATAACTCAAAAACTTCATTACAAATTTTCCTGTGTTGTATTTCAAGGGGTGCCTCAATTTTACGGATTTGCTATTTAGTTGTTTTTAATGGTACCCCAACAACAGTCATTGTAAATACCTTCACAAGGTCCATCAAATCCATCCACAACCAGCAGATCATAATATTGCAAAGTTCCCATTTGATAATGCTCACATTGATATTAGTGAATATTTGGTTATTGATTTGCATGGGAGCAACAGAAGACCCTTGGGCCAGTTGCTATGATTCCTCCAGTCAATTGAGAGTCTCTGGAGTTGCCAATTTGGATGGTGTGCCACGAACTGGCTAACTAAGAACAACTGAAGTTCCTGTGAATAGCTCTGGCAACCAGGCCTTGGCGAGTAAGAATGATGGGCCAATGAAAATTTTGTGATGAAAACATCTCTTTGTAATTTGTACAGAATGTTTGTGTTAACAACTGGTATTTATATTTAGCATCTTTAATGTTCTTTCATGTCCACTTGTTTTTTGTTACTTTTCTGTTCACAATATTTTATATGTATCTTTGGAATTCGTAAAAGTAAAAGACACTAATATCTTTAAAGTGCCTGAGGTGCCCAAGAAAGCTGTCCCAGAAGAGAAAATACCAGTTGCTAAAAAGCCAGAACCTCCACCAGCTAAAGGTACATATTAACAGTGGGGATGTTATAAAGAAAAAATATCTTCTTCTCTTGGAAATTAATGGTTGCTGGGTTTTTTTTTTCTTTCTCATTTAAAGATTTCTTAAATAGAAGTAACACGCTGCATATGTGTATAACAAATCACTCTTTGACACTGCTAATGTTCCTGATATGCTTTTATGATTGCTCTTTTTGTTCTTAATAATTTGCATACCCTGGAAATTTTGAAATGTAACAGAAAGTAATGCTGTTTCTTTAAAGTGCCTGAGATGCCCAAGGAAGTCCCAAAAGAGAAAGTACCCATTGCTGTGCCTAAAAAACCAGAAGCTCCGCCAGCCAAAGGTACATCTCATCACAGCTAAAACAACAGGGGGTGGGGAAGAAAATGACCTTTGCCATGTTCTTGCAAATGTTATATGTTAAGTAAGCATCACCATGCCTTATTTATTTTTTATTGTGAGAAACCTATTCATTTGAGGGCTCTAATCTCTTTGTTGTTTAAAAAAACCTCTCATCAGTGTTAATGGTTGTTAAGGATATTTGCTGAACAAAATAGGCAAGAGGGTGGAACTTGAGGCATTAGAAACATTAGAAGTTTCCAGGAAGACTCTGACGACTGTCTCTGAAATTCTGATGTCAAGTAGAGGGTCAGATCAAAAGAGGATTTAAAGAATCTCAAGGCACATGCTGAATGACCGAGGCCCAAGTGGCTTCAGTCGGGGTAGGATGAGGCCCACAATGTGTGGATGGAAAGAAGTTGTGGAGATAAGAAATGTTAGGGGGAAAGGGCAGATATGTGGAATGGACAATGTCAGCCATAGCCAAATGGCAATCTAAAATGACAGAATAATTTAACCAAGAAAGAGAAGAAAATCCAGCAAGTACTGAAGAGTACAGGGTATAACAGTGAAAAATGCTTATATTAGTGGAAGGGAGGATAATGCCAATAAATGTGTGTCAAACTGATGGCTTCGTTGATGATCTCCATAATTTGTGTTTTCTTCTTAGTTTTAACATTTTATATGTATCTGTAAAATTCCTTATAATAACCAAAACAAATATTCTTTCTTTAAAGTGCCTGAGGTGCCCAAGAAAGCTGTCCCCGAAGAGAAAAAAGTACCAGTTGCTGTGCCTAAAAAACCAGAAGCTCCACCAGCTAAAGGTACACATTGTCAATGATAAAATCATGGAAAGAATTTATCTTGTTCCTTCTGTTGTAACTTTTTAAATATTAATTTTGAGCCATCTTTTTCCCCACTGTAATCTGCAATTTTCTACCTTTTGTTTTGGGGGAATTCTCATCTCCTCTTTATACTTAAATCATTCTCATTCAACAGTGGAGTAAAGTAGTGTAACATGTACTATGTGTACTGTAAGATCAGACTTTTAAGCCAGGCATCATTGATGCTGTTTCGTGTTTTTATTGCAGCTTTTCTGTTCTTAACTCTTTGTATGTATACTTGACATTCTTAACAGAAAAATAAATTAATATTTTTAAAGTGCCTGAGGTACCAAAGAAAGTGGTTCCAGAGGAGAAAATACCAGTTGCAGTGCCTAAAAAACCAGAACCTCCACCAGCTAAAGGTACTGTCATTATGGGAAGAAAAAAAAACAATAGCAGGAAATCATAGTCTTTTTCTTCTGAACATTATTTAAAGACAACAGCAAAGACCTTTCTCTGGTCTCTTGCTGTTGGCTGAGATTTGTAAAACCTACTTATTACATGTAAGTGAGACAAACTGATTGTGGAATATGGTAGGTTCTTTAACATTGTTGAGCTCTCTGTGTTTTATGTTTTTCTGTTCTTAATACTTTGAACGTATTTGTGAAATTTCTCATAGTGAAAGGTATTAATATTAATATTTTAAAGTGCCTGAGGTGCCAAAGAAAGTTGTTATTGAAGACAAAGTACCAGTTGAAGAGCCTGAGAAACCGGAACCTCCACCAGCTAAAGGTACATGTCATCACTGATGAAATCATAAATAATCTTTCTTATTTTCTGGAGTACTGTTTGAACATACAGTTCTCTTTCTGCTATGAGATATGTAAATTGTTCTTGTTGTGTAAGCTGTGGTATGTGTTGGGGGTGGGAATAGAAAGAGGATGAAATTCAGCCACGCACAGAGCTCCAGAAGAAGACCAATGCACAGGGGAAATTTCATGGAGGAAATGAAAGAGAAATTGATGCTTAGATCTGACATCATCGATGTTTTTGATGTCCCTGAGTTTTATGTTTCCTTAATGTTCTTAAAATTTCAAACATATCTTTGAAATTCATACAAATAATAGACACTAATATCTTTAAAGTGCCTGAGGTGCCCAGGAAAGGGGTCCCAGAAGAGAAAGTACCAGTTGCTGTACCTAAAAAAACAGAACCTCCACCAGCTAAAGGTACAAGTGCTCAGCGATATCGTCATAAGGAAGAGCATTAGTCTTGTCCTCGTAAACCTAATTTTTAGCTGACTGTCCAGTCCATTTTCTAATATCTGAGATTTGTTGATTCTACTCAGTGTGTGAGATGTAATCCAGGGGTGTCAAACATCCGGTCCACTGAATATATCTAGCCATTTGATATTTTTTGTCATGATTGTTTACATATTCAAAACACTCAAGGCCTGATATTTTTAAAAAAACTTATGATTGTGCAGAAAACTTTCTAAATGTGAACCCAATGTAAACTAATGCAGTGCTGTCTTTCTGAGTCTGCTGGCAGTCTAAAGTAATAGATCAGAGAGATGTAAACAACTCTGTCCTCCCTATCCTCCATTGACTTGAGCATTAAGACCAAAACCCAATGGTAGCTATTTAATAAAATAATTAATTATTTAATCAGGGGTCATTGTAGCAGATGAAATGAGGAATGGGGTGAGAGGGAAGCCCAATGAGTAGGGAAGGCAATGCAGGAAAGGAATTACAGGTGGAAGAAAAGAGGAGTCTCACCAAAACAATGGTAGAGGGACATGAACAGAATAGAAACAAAGGGTAGAAATAGTGATAATCCTAAAGGGGAGTTTATTTTCCCCCATGTGATGCTGAATGTAATTACAGAGTACTGAAAAAACTCTGAATAATTATAATTAAGAATTTAGTTACGACATAAAGGTCAGATTCCATGACTGATCTGTGTTCATCCTCCATTTGGGAGTTACCCATTGTGTAGAGAGAGGCATAGATTCTTACATTTGTACCTTGACATAGGGATCAGACATAAAAATGGAATTTAGCTTCCTCACACAATGTGTTTGATACCCTTGCTATGCTCTGTGTGCGTGTGTGTGTATGCGAGAGAGAGAGAAAGAGAGAGAGAGACTAAATGTGGTTTGAATATGAACTTGTTAATGTCTTGAATACATCCTTGTTTTGTTTCATTATTCATCTTATTGTTTTATAAACAACTTTGACGTTCATAAAAGTAAAAGTTACTAATATCTTTAAAGTGCCTGAGGTGCCCAAGAAAGCTGTCCCAGAAGAGAAAGTACCTGTTGCTGTACCAAAAATACCAGAACCTCCACCAGCTAGAGGTACATGTTATCATGGATATCATCTTAAAGAAGAATCTTTGTCTTATTTTCTTTAGCTTTATCTTAACATTTTTGTCTAGTCCACTTTTTCCTATCTGAGATCTGTAAAGTGTACTCACTGAACAAACAGTGCTTAGTATAAGAGTGTGAATGAGTAATCAAAGCCTGAATATTGCATCATCAATGTTTTTAATATCTCTGTCTTCTGTGTTTCATTCTTCTTAATGTTTTGCACACATTTTGATAACTGTAAAATGAAACAAACTAATATCTTTAAAGTACCTGAGATGCCTGAGACAACTGTCCCAGAAGAGGAAGTCCCTCTAAAAACAGAACTTCCGCCAGCGAAAGGTACAGGTCATCAAAAATCTTTGTCTCATTTTCTTGACCATCATTACTTTTCACATACTTTTTCCTGTCCATTTTCTGCCACCGGAGATTTGAAAATTCTACTTGTTTGAATTGTACGGCTGGGGTGTCAAATACGTGCTTCATTTACTGTATCTGGTCACAGGAAATATTTTTCTGGTCTGCTTCACGTATTCAGATTGCCCAGAATCTAAGATTTTGTGTTTTTAAAAAGTGAAAATATTGTTATGAGAAAAACTTGCCAAATTTGAACTCAGTTTAAGGGTGTGTCTACACTGCCCCACAGTTCAGACTAGGGGATAAGAGTAGAAGTATGTACCAAAGTTCTGAGCTGTAACTCCCCGGTATTGAAGCTGCAGGCGCAAACTTAAAGGTCCTGAGTTTGCACTATGTGAACTCAAGACTTTTAAGTCCACGTCTGCAGTGTCCACACAGGGGAGTTACAGTGCAGCACTTTGGTCTGCACTGCGACCCACTCCCCCTAGTCCAAACTGCAGGGAAATGTAGACATGCCCTTAACTTCTGCTGTGCTCTCTTTGTGAGTCTGCTGATAGCCTGAAGCAATGTATCTGAGAGGTATTAACTCCTTCTCCTCTCCTGCTCCCTCTGCACACACACATACACAGTTGAAGTCTCTCGGCATTAATTCTAAAGCATAATGATGACACATTAATGTAGCAATTTTCATTTTAATGGATGTAATGAGGAAAGGGTGATAGTGAAGTCTAACGGATAGCAATGAAACTGGAAGTTTATACAGGGAAGGAAATGCAGTGGGAAGAAAAGAGGAGACATCCAAAGACAAGAAAAGAATGAGACAGAGATAGATATAGAAGGAATAGAAAGAAAGGGCAGAAATAAGGGAGTGTAGAATGTCCTCTATTCCCCCACTCCCATGTGGAATGTGTAGACAGATTAGTGCGCAGTGAATGCTGATAACTAAAGTTTATTTACAGCATAAAGGTCAGATTTCACGATTGATATTTGAGCAGTCCCTTCCAATCTGAGTACTGCTGTGCATAGACTGGGTAGATGTACCTTAATTCATACCCAGACAGAGGTATCATAATTAAAAATGCAGTTCAGCTTTTTCACAAAATGCCTTTGATACCCTTGTTGTACCGTGTGTGTGAGACAGAGAGAGAGAGAAAGAGAAAGAGACTCCTTGTTTGAACATGACCTCATTAATGTATTGGATATGTCCATATTTTATGTTTCATTGTTTGTCTTCTCTGCAAAATACACAACTTTAACATTCATAAAAGTAAAAGATCCTCATATCTTTAAAGTGCCTGAGGTGTCCAAGAAAACTGTCCCAGAAGAGAAAATGCCTATTGCTGTGCCTAAAAAACCAGAACCTTCCCCAGCTAAAGGTACATGTCATCCTCAATGTCATCATGAAGAAAATCTTAGTCTTATTTTCTTGAGCATTATGTTAACATATTAATTTTAACACTGACATTTTCTCCTATCTGAGATTTGGAAATTGTACTCATTGAGTAGATCGTGCTGAGTGTCAGA
Source organism: Caretta caretta (assembly GCF_965140235.1). NCBI lineage: Eukaryota > Metazoa > Chordata > Testudines > Cheloniidae > Caretta > Caretta caretta. The sequence goes on along the minus strand of NC_134216.1, from coordinate 45,376,599 downwards.
GTGTGAGTGACTAATCAAAGTTTGAATATTGAATCTCTAATGTTTTTGATATCTCATCTTCTATGTTTCATTGTTCTTAATGTTTTGTACATATGTTGAATACTCTAATACAAAGCAAACTAATATCTTTAAAATACCTGAGATACTGGAAAGAGCTGCCCCAGAAGAGAGAGAACCGATTACTGCGCCTAATAAAACAGAACCTCCACCAGCTAAAAGTACAGATAGATCAGTATTACTACTTTTTTCTTCTTGAACAGTATTTTAACACCTTTTTTCCTTTCTGTGATCAGCTATCTGAGATATGTAAAGTGTATTCATCATGTGAACTGTACTGTGTGTACGTGTGTGTTATGTTAAGTGACTAATCAGTATTTGAATGTTGCTTCTTAAATACATTTTGATATTCGTGACTTTTGTTTATTTGTTCTTCTTACTGTTTTGTACACATCTTTAACAATTATAAAAGTAAACAGAAATATTGTCTTTAAAGTGCCTGAGACGCCCAGGGAAACTGTCCCAGAAGAAAAAGTGCCTGTGCCTAAAAAAACAGAACCTATCGGTGTGCGGAAGAAACCAGCACCTCTGCCAGCTAAAGGTACATGTCATCGTCGACGTCATCATGAGGAAGAATCTTTGTCCTCTTTTTTTGAACATTCTTTAATATATTGTGTCCTGTCCTTTTTTCAGTTATGGACTTTGTACTCATTGTGTAATTGATACAGAATGTGTGTGTGTGTGTGAGAGAGAGGCTCTATAGTATCTGAACATTGAGGCCATCATTAATGTCTCAGTGTCCTCTGTTTCATCATTCTCTTTCATGTTTTGTACATATTCTTGATAGTCATGTAAGTAAACAGACCCAATATCTTTAAAGTGCCTGAGGTGCCCAAGAAAGCTGTCCCAGAAGAGAAAGTACCTGTGCCTAAAAAACCAAAACCTACTGCTGTGCCAAAGAAACCAGCACCTCCGCCAGCAAAAGGTACAGATCAGTAATAGAACCTTTTCTTCTTCTTCTTCATCTTCTTCTCAAACAGCATTTTAACATACTTTTTCCTGTCTGTTATCAGCTGTCTGAGGTATGTAAAGTGTCATCTTCATGTGAACTGTAGTGTGTATGAAAGTTTGTTGTGTAAGTAGCTAATCAGTGTTTGAATGTTACATCGTAAATGCATTTTGATATCCATGACTTTTGTGTAATATTTCTCCTTAATGTTTCATACACATCTTTAACAATCATAAAAGTAAACAGAACTAATATCTTTAAAGTGCCTGAGGTGCCCAAGAAAGCTGTCCCAGAAGAGAAAGTACCTGTTGCTGTGCCTAAAAAAACAGAACCTGCACCTGCTAAAGGTACTGTCATCACTGACATCTTCATAAAGAAGAATCTTTGTCATGTAAATTATACATGTGTGTGTGTTAGTTACAGAGAGAGAGAGAGACTATAATATCTGAATGTTTGATATCCCAGTGTCCTATGTTTCATTGTTCTTTTTAATGTTTTGTTCATATCCTTAATATTCATGCAAGTAAAAGATACTAATACCTTTAAAGTGCCTGATGTGCCAAAGGAATCTGCCCCAGAAGAGAAAATATCTGTTGCTGTACTTAAAATGCCAGAACCTGCACCATCTACAGGTACATGGTAATAATCGACATCATCATGAAGAGGAATCTGTCTTGTTCTCTTGAGCAGTGCATTTAACAGAAAAAGGATAGAACAAAATATGTTATGAGATTTGTAAATTGTACTCTGTGCAATTTGAAGTAAACATGTTCTGTGCATTTTCTGTATCAGCTGTGATAGTTGCATTTGTCACAGTGAAATATCAGTCATAATAAAAATTACTAAATATTTTTCAAGTGGCAAATGTACCTAAGGAAGTTGTTGTTGAAGAAAAAGCATTCTTAATGATGGCTAAAAAAGAAGGTCCCCCCAATAAAGATGCAATCTGTCCATTCATAAAAACTATCATTAACAACATTGTATGCTGGCAGCATTCCAATTCTCATTTTTGTTATTTCTTTGTCTTGCAAACATGAAGTTATTTCTTGCTCTTGTGTCCTATCTAGTTCAGAATTCTTCATTTTTTTCCAGTGACGACAACAACAAATCACCTGCCAATGTAATGTTACATAAAACTGTCATTATACAGAGGCAGAAATAAGAAAAGGAGTACTTGTGGCACCTTAGAGACTAACAAATTTAAAATTTGTTAGTCTCTAAGGTGCCACAAGTACTCCTTTTCTTTTTGTGGATACAGACTAACACGGCTGCTACTCAGAAGCAGAAATGTGCACCAAAATTCTTCTGAGAGCCATAACTAATCCCAGATTATTTAGAGATCAAAATCTTCCCTCCCACACAGATCATTCACTAAGACATGACTGCACCAGTAATTTAAAAAGAAATGTATAAACAGCCAAATTAACCATGGAACAAATATTGTACATGTACTTAGTTTGAAGTGCGTGTGTCTGTATCTCTGTGAATGCGTATGTTGAAGTAGTTTTCCTGCCGTATGTATCTTTGTGATATTTGTATAATTCTTCATATGACCGAGTCTTAAACGGTAGTCTTATACTAGTTGTCAATATTCTCTAAAGTCCCTGAAGTCACCATGAAGATTGAACCTGAAGAAACAGAACCTGCTTCTATTTCAGAAATAGAAGAGCTCTCTCCAGCAGAAGAAGAGCTCTCTCCAGCAGAAGAAGAGCTCTCTCCAGCAGAAGAAGAGCTCTCTGTAGTAGAAGAGGTTTTACCAGCCAAAGGTATATACAGTAGCCATAGTCAAATGCACACCTTCGTTTCAAAATTGTGCACATCTTGCTTCATAGTTCTCCACAACCATGTTGTATTTGTATTAAGTCCCAGTTTTTCTCCTTGTGTTGTTGTATGTGTGAATATGTTCTAAATTCTCAATTCATTGTAATTTAATTATAATAGTCTTCCCGTTATTCAGTTTTCCTCATGTATTTTTGTTCCCGTGTTAGTAGTGTGCTTTTATAATTCATACTGGACATTCACGTTATGTGCAAGCAACAAACATTTATTTAGGGCTTTTTATGCTTCCATTTAAATCAATGAGAGTTTTGCCATGGAAGCAGAATGGAGGTTTTGGTACATTATATGTTCTTCATATGACTTTATGATAGTAGATGTATTCTAAATCTGCCACAATATTATTTCAAGAGCCAGAACCTGAAAAGAAGATTCCTGAAAAACCAAAGCCACGGGTACCTATTCCACCAAAAGAGGAATTTAAGATGGAAAAAGTTCAACTGAAAGGTATAAGAAGCTACTGAAATCAGTATTAACAGTTTTACTGAATGCTTCAATATAACGCATTTTAATTATAATTTGCTCCTCTTGAAAAGTGGGCTTTTTAATATATTACTTTTAGCCTAACTCAGGGCTTGTTTCTGTTGTTTTCAGTCTAATGATGTTCCTTACTAATTGTTTATCTGTTATTAGCTTTCAGAAATATCTGTCCAGTCAGTTTGTGTGGTTTTCAGTTAATATGAAGAAATTTATGAAAAAGTTGCTTTATTTTAAATTGTTCTAATCTTTGAAAAAGATCTTAGCACAATATGATAACATATTTGTACATTATTTCACACTGAAAAAAAGGGGTCACCAAAGGAAATTAGTAGGCAGCAGGTTTAAAACAAACAAAAGGAAGTATTTTTTCACAGAACACACAGTCAACCTCTGGAACTCTGCCATAGGATGTTGTGAAGGCCAAGACACTAACAGGATTCAAAAAAGAATTAGATAAATTCATGGAGAATAGGTCCATCCATGGCTATTTGCCAGGATGGGCAGGGATGGTGTCCCTAGCCTCTGTTTGCCAGAAGCTGGGAATGGGCGACACTTGGTGATTACCTGTCCTGTTCATTCCCTCTGGGGCACCTGGCATTGGCTGCTGTGAGAAGACAGGATACTAGGCTAGACGGACCTTTGGTCTGACCCAGTATAGCTGTTCTTATGTTCTTATCCCCACCATGGTTCTCGAGGGTAGTATGTTGCTGGAGCTGTTATACAAATGTGGTCATTAAAGATCCCATTACACCTTTGGAACAGCTGCTTAGAAAGAACTCTGTAGTTTGTGTCCATTGTTTTCTTTTGTTATGTTGCTAGTGTTAATCAGTTATTTGGTGGTGGGGTGTTTGGTGGGTTTTAGCACAAGGATTTTTTCTTTTTCTCATTTTAAATTAGTTTCATTCTAAGGATGTAGGTAGTAAAAATCAAACTGTCGTCTTCTTTAAAGCTCCCACACCAAGGAAGAAAGTTGTGCCTGAAAAACCTGTTGAGGCTCCAGAGAAAGTGGAGCTCACCCCTGCTAAAGGTATCTAGTATACGGGTCGGAGAGGGAGGGGAATCATATTTTCTCATTCCTGTCTCTGGTGGGCACTAGATTGTAGTTCTTGAAATTCATCTTCTGTAGTACGCTCCTAAGAACTTCTCTTTTAAATGTTTGGAAGATGTTGTCCAGATGTCATCTGTCTTTGTTGTTCTGTGTTCAATGTCTTTCGTTTTGCTAGATTTAATTGCACCTTCCTTTCCCACTGTGAAATTCAGGAGCTGGTGGATGTGCTAGATAGCTGTGTTAGGGAAGGATATTAAAGTGGGATTAATTATGGGGATCCACACTACTCTATTTGGGGTATAAAGCTCTACTGCAGTTGAAATAAATAAGAAACATAGATAGCTGTGTTTGCGATGACCAGGAGAACCGTACAATGACTTGCCTGCCTGGTGTGAAGGTTGCAGATCTCTTGAGACTTCTAGATAGACTTATGTGTAGTGCTGGGGAGGAATCATAGAATCATAGAATATCAGGGTTGGAAGGGACCCCAGAAGGTCATCTAGTCCAACCCCCTGCTCAAAGCAGGACCAATTCCCAGTTAAATCATCCCAGCCAGGGCTTTGTCAAGCCTGACCTTAAAAACCTCTAAGGAAGGAGATTCTACCACCTCCCTAGGTAACGCATTCCAGTGTTTCACCACTGGAAGCCGGTGGTCATGGTACAACGACATAGGGAAGGGTAAGAGAGAGGTTCTGGAGGCCAAATTTAGGCTACTATGTAAGAGATTGAAGTCTAGGATCTCCATGGTAGCATTCTCTGAAATGCTTCCAGTTCCACACGCAGGGCCAGTTAGACAGGCAGAACTGCAGGTTCTCAATGCGTGGATGAGACAATGGTAGGGAGGAAGGGTTTAGATTTATTAGGAACTGGGGAAACTTTTGGGAAAGGGGGAGCCTATACAGGAAGGATGGGTTCCACCTAAGCCAAAATGGAACCAGATTGCTGGCACTTAAAATTAAAAAGGTCGTAGAACAGTTTTTAAACTAAGGGCTGGGGGAAAGCCAACAGGTGCAGAGGAACGTGTTTCAGACACAGACATCCCTTAGGGGAGGATCTTTTAATGAAGATGTCCTAGTAAGGAGGAGAGGGTGGAAGATGATAAAATGCGGGTAGGATCTGATGAGAAACAGTCAAATGAAAAAGAGTCCCATTAAATTACGTCATGTAATGGCAGACAGCTAAAAAGTGACACGTTTTTAAAGTGCTTATATATAAATGCTAGAAGTCTAAGTAATAAGATGGATGAACTAGAGTGCCTCATATTAAATGAGAATATTGAGATAATAGGCATCACACAAACTTGGTGAAATGAAGATAATCAATGGAACACAGTAATACCAGGGTACAAATATATCAGAAGGACTGAACATGTCATGCTGGTGGGGGAGTGGCACTATATGGGAAATAAAGTTAGAATCAAATGAAGTAAAATCTTAAATGAACCGAACTGTACCATAGAATCTCTATGGATAGTGATTCCATGCTCTGGTAATAAAAATAGTGATATATTACTGACCAGGATGATGATGATGATGACTGTGAAATGCTTAAGGAGATTAAAGAGGCTATAAAAATAAAAAATTCAATAATAATGGGGGATTTCAACATCCCTATATTGGCTGGGTACATGTCACCTCAGTGCAGGATGCAGAGATAAAGTTTCTTGACACCTTAAATGACTGCTTCTTGGAGCAGCTAGTCCTGTAATCCACAAGAGAAGAGGCAATTCTTGACTTAGTCCTAAGTGGAGCACAGGATCTGGTCCAAGATCTGAATATAGCTGGACCACTTGGTAATAGTGACCATAATATAATTAAATTTGACTCCTTGTGGCAGGGAAAACCATACAGCTGCCCAACACCATAGCATTTAATTTCAGAAAGGGGGACTACACAAAAATGAAGAAGTTAGTGAAACAGAAATTAAAAGGTACAGTGCCAAAAGTGAAATCTCTGCAAGAGAACGTGAGAGAAAAAAAAATTGGGCTCTTTTTCTTCCTCCTAAATTTATTCAGAGCTTAGAAATTAAGGTGGCAGGCATCTTATAAAAATACCATAGACAGACAGTCCAGGTAGATAGGTAAGGAGGACCTGCAACTGTAGGGAGTGTAGAATATCAGGGATGAGATCCATGGTGTTGACAGAGAGAAGAATTTTACCTTTAACCCTTAACTTTGAATTTCTTAGCTTTTGTGGGTTTCTCAGACTCGTACATTTATTTTGTTATTTTTGTGAAAATCTCTTACTAGTCTTGGATCCATAAAACAAGCATATACAGATATTCCAGGAAAAAAGATTAAGTAAAACAATCTGCATCCATTTCAGTTGTTTTATCTTCTGTTTTGAATGTTCTATTGTAAAGCAGCATTTGGTTTGTGTATTTGGATGGCTGCTATTACTGCTATGAACTTATTTTGAAATGATGTTCTTTTAAGTGCCCGGAGTTGAAAAGAAAGGCCGCAGAATACTTCCTGAAGTTACCCCTCCACCAAAGGAAGAAGTTGTTCTTAAAAAAGGTACAGTAATTGGTCATGATATAAGCACACAAATCCATTCCCTAAGTATTCCAAAGGAACACTGCGCTAGGACTGCATTATGCCCTCCCAGAGAAACTTATATGAGAAATTACATGAGCTAAATGCTGCCTGAGGCTCATTTCCTGGTGAAGGAGTTTGTGGGTGCATGCAGGAGGAATAGGTTGAAAATCCAGTAGATCCAAAGGATCTACAGGGAAAGCAGAGCAAAACACTGAGAATATCAGGACATCCCCTGGGAGACTCTTCCTCTTCATGCTGTTCTCTGGACCCCATTCCCTCCATCTTGACAGTAGCACTAATTCAGGAGCCATGTTGTGGGTGGCTACCTAGCAACCAATGACTGATTGGCCTTCCCCAATGGGACTTCTGCTTGGATATCCACTGTGTTGGAGGGAAGCTGGCCTGATCAATTATTTCCTATTCCAGTCTGGCACTCTTTTCCAGTCCTGTGAATATCTGACCATGCAGAGTTCATATTGGGGTCATTCCATGGTCTCAGAAGGGCAGGCAGCACTGGCCACTCCTTTCATGCAAAGACTGGGGCTTTCCCAATGCACTCATTTGCTTTTTAGCATGCTATACAGAGGGGAACCAATAGCTCCACTGAATTATCTTTCCTGCTGTTTTATATTAACTGAAATCAAAGTGGAATTTCAGATGTATAATTCTTTTTTAAAAGTCTCTAGCTCTTTAGGTAATGATTATAAGAGATATTTTTACTTATGGTAGACTAAAAACGAGTAGACTAAAAATGATCTATAAGATATACAATTTACCTTGCAAAAGGTAACAACAAAATAGCTCAAACCTGCTCTTTTTGAAGTAAATTGGAGTTTGGTCCAGAATCTACCATTTTGGCCCGGAAATTCGTTTGTAATTTCAGGTGTTAGTGCATAATTATCCACTCTAATTCATCATTTAAAAATAACTCATAATACATCATTTTTGTGCTCACAAGAAATGTTGGCATTAATACCGTAATTCAAATTATCAAGTACAGTAAGCATTTACAGGGTAGTTTAGGTACTTCACCAAAAAATGTTGAAAATTAACTGGTAGTGTGGCTTTCAGTTGGTGAATCTATTATATATTCAGAATACCAGAAATGTCATGAAGGATTCCTAAAAGCTTCTCTCTTATGTCTCCAAAAATAAATTATCTGTTACTGATAAAACATTTGTGATCCAATATGTCATTGTTATGGGAAAGACTAAAATTATCTTGATATGTAATTTCATTATTAACAGATGTTTTACTTGATGTATAGATTTATTCAAACTGAAGATCTTACAAGTCTTCATTATTATATTGAGTTCTAAAATATTCTTGGATTATAGTTCTGTGTAAATTCAGTGGCTTTTTAATTCAAATGATCTAAATAACTAATTTTATTCTAAGTCTGAATGTTAAAATATACATTTTCCAGCAGATGGACCACTTTAAATTAAAGCATTTTTTTTGCTCCAAGTGACAATGTAAAATTGCCTTTATGATAATAACCATAATAATGACATAAAAGCTATATTCCTGTACAATATGCTGGGTGTTTCATATATATATTCTCTGTTCAGATAATTATTAAATCTTTATCTTAATTACCATCATCTTCATCCAGATAGGGCTTTAAAAACTGAAATTATTTCTCTTTCAAAGTTCCTAGAAAAACACCTGAAGAGGAAAAACCGAAACCAGAGAAAGAACCTAAAGTAGAAACTAAACCAGAACCTAAACCAGTAGAAAAGAAAAAGAAACCTGAAGGTACAAGTCAAGATCACATTCATTTGCTTCTGATTATGGAGAGACCCAAACCGAAATCCTACTTCTGATTAGCAATTTATTCGGCTTAGTATCTAAACCTGGATTCAAGATCAGAATTGTGTAAATGTCCTCCACGCCTGTAATATGCTGAGTTTAAGTTTCTACTAAAAATATACCCAAATTTTGGGAAAATCTAGGTCCAGATTGGAATTGTGAACCTTGGTGGCTATTTCTCTTTCTGAGTCTTCATTTTATGTAAAAGAGAACTTTTAAAATGTTTTATAATGTAAACTAAAAAGTAACAAAGCATAAACCATGGTTGATCCACTTATCCTTTCAGTTATGGTCTTGTAACTGCATGTCCTACTGTCTGTTTTCTGTTTCTAGTTTTATCTAAGTGTGATTGCTAACAATATATATATACCTTAAACCTAAGGTCAACTGAAAATCTTAATCACATATACAGAACTTGACTAAATTTCTAATGTCATATTAAACCACTCTAGTTATATTAAAATTACTTCAGTTAATGTATCTGGGTAGTCAAGGAATTTAAACATATATTCCAAAATAAAAATAATATTTTTAAAGAGCCAGAAGTTCCCAAGAAGAAAATTGAGATACCACCTGTCACAAAAAAAGAGGAGAAACCTGAGCCTGAACCAGAGAAAGGTACCAAATGTGTGGTTCTCTTTTCCTTATTCCTGCAACTAAACTGCATCCATCAGTAAACACCGTTTTATGTAGGCTAAACTAATTCATTAATATCATTCAGCCATAAAAAGTGTCCTTTTTTAGCCTCTTTGCATTCTTCTGGGTCTTATTTCCTCTTTAGTTCTTCAGTGCTTAAAGAATTCAACTCTCTTCCATTGAGATCTCTGCATCTTGCTGTATATGTGTTTGCCCCTGCTGTCTTTCATCAGTGTATTTTGCAAGTTAAAAAAATAAAATTAAAAAGCCGGTCTTCTATTAATTGTCTGTGTTTTAAAGTTTCACTAACATTTTGCACTTCTCCTTTATGATTTTTCTCTATTTTTAAATAAGGTTATAAAATATTTATACTAACCTATTGGTTATTGTGTGTTTAAAGTGCCAGAACCTAAGCCAGCAGCTATCCCACTTCCTGAACCAAAACCCGCAGTAGGTAAGAGACCTCTCAACATGAATAACTGTACACACATTTCCCTGTACATCTTGCCTTTTACCATTGAGTTGGTTCCGGTTAAAAGCGTGTTAAGCAAATATCTCAGCTAACTTTTCATGCTACCAGGAGTGAAGGATATTTTCTGAATATTTGTTGTGAGTGAGGATCTAGTAAATGTATGCTTTATAGGGCACTTGAGAAAGTGCTGCATAATAAGTTTTAATAAACATATACAAAAAATCAATTAATTAATACATTTTAATTCTTTCTACAGCTCTAAAATCTCCCAAACCACCAGCCGAACCAGCCCCTGTTGCTGCTCCAGTGACAACTCCAGTGGTTGGAAAGAAAGCAGGTATTAACATTGATTCTGTAGAGTGTTTGCTAATTTGCAGTACCATCCTGCAGCCATTTCTCACGTGACTATACACACTGAAGACAACATGACACCTAAGGGCTGTGGGATCTTATCATTTATTATTTCCCAGATACTTAAAGCCTCCCCCCCCTCATTGGGGGGATCAGGCTCTCATTGTACTAGGCACTGATGCACACACATAATAAGATAATTCCTGCCCCAAAGCTATACAATTGGGGTTTAGTCTATGCTCTTCAGTGTGGGAGATGAGACGTACTTAACATGTCTAATTAAATGTATGTATTCTGTTAATTTCTTGATATTTGTTCTGTATGTTCAGACATTCATCTGTATATGTTGTATGCCTGTTATATTATGTGTATTGCAAAAAATATATTTATGTTGTACATATTGGGAAGGGATGACGGTGTTGTTTTGTTCGCTGTTTTGGGGTTTGTTTTCTATCTGCTGAGTGCTGGCAAAGGTGCCAAGAGCACTGAAGCTCTCTGGCACTACTGTTGTTGTTTAGTATTCATATAGGGTGGCATCCAGCGGCTTCAGCCAGAGTCAGGGACCCATTGTGTACAGCCACATCGGAATAGTCTGTCCCTTTCTGACATGCTTACAGGTTAGGAGCTTCATCCATGGAACGGCTATAGCACAAGCAGCAGCAGCAACACAATCTTCCCCATCACTTTGTGTCCCAACCATGACCCAGAGGGGACCCATTCTAAAATGAGAGTGCAGTTAATTCTCTTTATTCAATCCTCGAACACTTGTGAAGCATGCAATCAGTGTCCATTGTGATATTGGTTTGGTGATGTGGACAGCTATTCAAAAACTCCACGTAGGTTGCCAGGCATCATCACAGAATAACAATTTTCAGCTACTGCTAGTGTGGGTTGGATTTGAACTGGCAACCTAAAGGCAAAAGACTCCATTGCCCATCACCAACTCTTGAGATAACTAGGACCCTGTGTTGTAAAGGTCAAATGCCACCTGTGGAAAAAGGCAAGATTAAATCCCCTGTGTTGAAAGTGTCTGCTACCGATGAGAAACACATCCATGTAAAAGATAGTATGAGCCACAAGGCAGCTGCAGGGACATTTGAGCAGAAGAAGCATTTGAGCTAAACATCTCAGATGAAACAGTTGATAGAATATTAAAACCAGAGGAAGATAAACAAGAGACAGAGGTTCTTAAACAATTTGGGATGGTTGCCCAAGAAACTGAACCAAAAGTAATAACTGTAGTTTCAAGGAAGAATCCTACGGTTAAAGATGAGGAGAGAGAGCCTGCAATAGGTCAGGTTGCCTTTGAAAAGGCTAAAATAAGAACACCCCATGAGGAACCAAAGCCCATTTATATAGCATCTGAACACATTGAAAGAAGTACCAGAGAAGAAAAGAAGAATACAATTAAATTAGAGGTTCATAGGATGGATGAAAATGAGAGATTCCCTGAAGAGTCTAGCATTCCATCCAAAGAAGGGGAAAGATTCCTACATATGAAAAAGAAAAAGGGAAGTGCATTAATTTTTCTCCTTGAAGATGCCCCAAGAAAGTCTGATATCTTGATTCAGAAGAAGAGAGATGTTCCAAAAAGATAAAATAAGTTTGCAAACTGAAGAAATTGCCATAAAAGATTATGTGATGGATACTACAGAAGCCACTGAAGAAGTAGTACCTGAAATACCTCTGATAACAAGTGAGGGAGAGAAGAAAGATGTTACTCTGAAGAGGTCTGAAAAAGTCCCTTTGGGTAAATTCATGACATAAACAAGAAAACTCAGAAAGTGGGGAAATTCAGTTTCAAGAAAGCTGATGTTCCTACTGCTGAAGAAATCATGGTTCCCACCAAACAAGTAAAGAAAATAGATATCTTTCAAAAAGAAGAGATTAACAAAAATCTTGACTGTAAAATGGCAGAATAAGGTTCCCAGGAATCCTCTGAGGATACTGGGGTAGTAGTGAGAAATGATGGGGGCATTGGAAAATTCATTGAAGATGAGGTGATTCCCACAAAAAGGCTAATAGAATCTTTACAGATTCAGTTCTCAAGCCACAGGATGCAGAAATGAAAATAGAAGGAAAAAATTTTGCAGGCTAAAGAGAGTCCACTGAAACCCATATGAGGAGAGAGATTCAGAAGTATCAGTGATGGAACAGACAACTTTAAATGGCAAGCAGGAAAAAGGATTATGCCAGTTAAGAAAGTTAAAATGCCTTCTAGGACCTTCTTAGATAAAGACAAAGATACAGACTAAAACCCCTGAAAAGCTGTCTGTAGGAAAAGAATTCGAAATGGTGATTCCAGGAAATGGCAGAGACACTGAGATTTCCTTAGGAGACCTTGACAAAATAGCCCAATTTGAAAAAAGTGATGGAACTGAATCAGTAAAGGAAAGTCCTGTTAGATGTCAAAGAATGAGGGCAAAAAACAATATTAAAAAGTTATCTCCCAAAAGAGAAACCCTAGCTCTTAAAAACAGTGAGCAAATCTTAAACTGAAAGACATAAATCTCCTTTAAATATAGAGGAACTCAAGCTTTCTGGAAGAGAATTCTCTGTTGTAGAAGACGTCAGATAAAATAGCAACATAATGTGGCAGTAAAAAATTTACTCCTGTCACCAAGAAAACAGAGAAGAAAACAAAGCCTTTGAACCAAAAGCTGTCTTGCAATAGAATGCCCAGCAAAGAAGATGTCCCAGTCTCCAAAAGCCTAGGTAAAGTTATCACTCCATTACAGAAGAGAAAGAAGTCTGGGGACTGGATCTCGATGAGCATGGTAGAGTTTCAGAAGATGACTGGCAATTGGATTAATTTGAGGAGCTGAAAGAAGCTGTGGAATGTCTGGTGGAAAGGTGAGAAGGCTGCTGCCAAACTCCTCCTCAGAGAGCTCATCATATAAGCTTTGGAAGAAAACACCATTTCTCATCATTATCTGCTTGTGTTTATTTGTCAGTCTGCTTGTATCCTTCAGTACTATTTGTATCTCCATCTAATGCATCAATTCTCTGAATAGGCATTCAAACATCTGTCACTAGTTTGTCTTCCTGTGTGTGTATCATCTGAACATACTTTTGTGTTCATTGTATTATTTTTACATTATTTTTAAATGGTAGTTTAAATCATCTATATGTTGTTACTGTAAAATTGCAGAGAGGTTCACACAGATTTTTCATATGTACACCTCTTTTTTATCATTTCTTGCATTCTGTGTCCTGCATTTCATATCGCTCAACCATATAAAACAGTCTTTGTACACACATATACAGAATGCAGGATAATAGGAAGTGTGATGTGGGAAATATTTTGAAAAGTGAGGGGCGACCTCTCATAATTTATGAATGAGACAAGGTGGGGGAGACCAACTTCTGTCTAATAAAAGATATTACCTCACCCGCCTTGTCTCTCTCATATCCTGGGACCAGCATGGCTACAACAACACTGCAAACAATAGTTCTTGAATGGCAGAGTGAAGCAGAAACACATATGAATTATGATAAATAATCCCTAACTCTTGAGCATAGCCCTCTGCCTTTGAACATGTATTTCATGAATAGCTTAATATATTTCTTGGTTTGGTTTTTACAGTATGTGTGTTACCTTTTAAAAGCTGTCAAAACAGGTAGAAAAAGAGAGCTTTGCTACCCCAATTTACTGGTGGGTGGGTCATACATGGCTTTTTATTATTGGTACTCAATAGTCAAGGTATCCGTGTTCTTTGGAGGCAGTGACATTTGTGTGGGCTGTGATTTTTTTGACATGGCCTTCGTTTCAATTGGTGGTTGGGTAGTCATGAAGTAGTTTATGTATGTCTCTTGTTAAGTGGTATTTAGACTTACACTTCTGTGTAGTGCCTCACTAGAACAGGAAAGACAGGTTCTAGCATGCTAAGTGGCAGTTTCTTCCACTACTGTCCTTTGAGAAATCATCATTTTACAAAGTTTCATTGTTTTGCCCAAAACTGATGATTACCATTTTTATTATCATTTACAGCTTTTTTGATTATATTTAATTAAAAAACCCGTAACTGGGAGCTTAGGCTTAGTGAATGGCTACTTCACAGCGAGTCTTAAAAAATAACAGAGTTTTGGCAGAACAAAATATTGATAAAGGGAGGGTTCCTAAGCTCCACTTTTTAATATCTACCACAGGATATGCAGTTTTAGATGCTATATTTCAAAATATTCAATGTCAATCTAACTATTGACAGTATATGTTGTATAAAAATGTATATGCTTACACCCTTCTCCTTGCTGTATGAGTATATGTATGTATGGAGACAGAAGAAAGAGAAAATGTCACTATTAGAAAGATTTTTATCTTAATGTTAATACATACATCTACTTACCGAGACTTAATACATTGCTAATACTATTGCTGTTTTACTGCAGAGCCAAAAGCATCAAAAGAGGAACCTGGCAAGGTTAAAACTCCTATTAAAGGTAAGAGAAATGATCATAAAATACAAACAGTGCAAAGTTTGCATGTGTAAAATCCTAATTATAATGAATGCTTTCAGCTTTCTGTGGTGTAAATTATTGGACAGCAGACTTCCCAAATATGACTTAGAATGACAAGGATTAGCTAAAGTTTAATCTAAACTGCCTTTTTTTTTTTTGCCAAGACAATATTTGTTAAAAGGAATGGCTGTTCCTATTTCTGAAGTTACATTTTTAATGAAATCATCTTTAAAAATCCATCTGATTCAGCCACTAACACAAGATATGAAACTTAACCTTGCTTATATTATCATATTTGACTCAAACAATGGACAAATTTAGAATAGAGATTAATATTAAACTTTAAATAAAATATCTCTAAAATGTTGCCATTCAGATTAAATAAATAGACTTACGATTCTGATTATGTTCTGACTCATTCTGGACAAAGCAAATTAAGATTTACTATGAATACATTGTAATCAAAGAGGAAAACTGTAAAGGAGGGCATATCAAATCTCAGTATGGGTGTTTTAGACATAACAAAAGTGAATGGATGCTTTAACCCAGTTGAGACTTTGAGCATGAAAAACTGCACGGCACCCCAGCTTTTAACATGGTCCAGGTAGAATTGTGGACTAATTCTTTAATCTAGGCTTGATTGTGCAGTTTTTGTGCTCTAATTGCATCACTGTAAATTTTGTCAAATTGGCAACTAAGCGTCTGGCTCATGAACCTCATTCAGCCCAGTTGCTACAGCATGCAAACAAGCAAAACTCTAAATTGGGATGAGTTTATTCATCTCTACATCTGACTTATAGCCAAGAAGACACCATCCCCTGCAGAACTGGAGAGGAGGAAACTAAGGCCAGGCAGTGGTGGTGAAAAACCTCCTGAAGAGCCACCATTCACCTACCAACTTAAAGCTGTGCCACTCAAGTTTGTTAAAGAAATGAAGGACATAGTGCTGAAAGAAGCTGAATCTATTGGCTCTTCTGCAATCTTTGAGGTTCTTATCTCTCCCTCTACTGCAAGTACCAGCTGGATGAAAGATGGAAATAACATCCGAGAGAGCCCAAAGCACAGGTTTATTGCAGATGGCAAAGACAGGAAGCTGCATATTATTGATGTCCAGCTTTCAGACTCCGGCGAGTACACTTGTGTGCTACGTCTGGGAAACAAAGAAAAGACCTCGACAGCTAAACTCATTGTTGAAGGTATTTCCTTGCACCCTGAATATGCTTTAGATTCTTCAGCAACTTAAAGAATAGCTATAATTTACAGTGTTAAATATGTTTGTATATTGCGAGTTTTCAGTAATTATCGTCATTTCCATTGATCATTTCATATTTTCATTCTGTATGCAGTGCGTCTCTATGCTGTATAAAAAATAAAATGCATCAAAATATGGTTCCCTCTTCCCCCAGAAATACCAGTGCGTTTTGTGAAAACTCTTGAGGAACAAGTCACAGTGGTCAAAGGGCAGCCATTTTATCTGAGCTGTGAGCTGAACAAAGAGAGAGATGTGGTGTGGAGGAAGGATGGAAAGATCATAAAAGACAAGCCTGGAAAGTACGCTCTGAATATTATTGGTTTGCAACGAGCCCTCACCATCATGAATGCAGATGACACTGATGCTGGCACTTATACTGTGACAGTGGAAGATACTGACCTCAAATGTGACTCTGTTGTTCAAGTAATAGGTAAGCAATCAGAATAAAACTCTAATTTCTCTCCTTTGAATTTGTGTGCATGTTTGGGGTGCTTTAAAATAAGGAAAGTTTGACTTGATTGGTACCTGAAAAGGAGCACAAAAGGGTGGTCACCGTGTTTTTATTCCTTAGGTAATGGGTTCATTATTCTTCACCTTTGTTTAACACATTTTGAAATGTTCACTCTTGGTATTTTAGGGCCTAACTCCCACTGAAGTTATAGGAAAAGCTGCTACTCAAAGGGGGATGAATCAGAATTACCATTTATAGGATTAGGGTCATATTGATCCTCATGTGGAACTCCCAGTCAGGATCAGTGGGGAGTAGTGCTCAAAATACTATGCCAGAATTAACCAGATTTCATCAATATTGTTAGAAGTAGACTCCCATTTGGGGGATTTTATCTGCTGAATATTAGTAGATAATTTTGGCAAATGTATGGATTGCTCTCAGCTCCCTGCTAAGTTGCTATGATTTATTGGAGGGCCTTTGTTTTTTTGGCGATCCTGATATAGAAACTCCTAGCCATCTGCCCTCCATAAATTGCAAACAAGTCTTTGGGAAATGTTCTACTCTGGTTGCATATGACAACTTCTATTATTACAGTGATTCCTGTGAATCATGTGTGCTCATTTCAAGTTATAAACCAATATAAACTGGCAAGTCGTTTTTTTATAGGCTTTGTCTTTTCAAAGAGTGGAATAAACTAAATTTCAGAAGCCCTTATTTCTCTCATTTATGAACCCACTTATATGTATTAATAACCTACGAACCCTAATTTTTATTTAACTTTTTCTCATGCAGAAGTGATAAGAGACTGGTTGGTGAAACCTATAAGAGACCAGCATGTGAAACCAAAGGGTACAGCTACTTTCGTTTGCAATCTTGCCAAGGAGACGCCAAATTTTAAATGGTACAAGGGAGATGAAGAAATTCCAGCTAAACCAACTGAAAAGACAGAAATCTTGAAAGAAGGAAATCTCATTTACCTCAAAATTAAGAATGCTGCACCTGAAGATATTGGTGAATATGCAGTGGAAGTTGAAGGTCGCAGATATGCAGCTAAACTGACCCTTGGAGGTAAGGAAGGTTTTCTGAACATTATATGTAATTATTGTATATGCCAGTATTTTCAACCCTTTCAAAACAAGAATATTCAAAACTTGAACTGCTGTAAAGTTGTATCAAAACTTTCATTGACTATGTTACACATGTTTGTTTGTGCATCTCAGAGCGTGAGGTTGAGCTGCTTAAACCGCTGGAGGATGTTACAGTTTATGAGAAACAAACAGCAAACTTCGACACAGAAATTTCTGAGGAAGATGTTCCTGGAGAATGGAAACTGAAAGGAGAAATCCTGAGGCCCTCACCTGTAAGCATCCTCCCATTTAAAAATGCAGTTCATTTAAAATGAGAATACTGTGAGCAAGTTCTACAAACTTATGTTAGTCACACTGTAAAATTTTTGCTGGTCTGTTTATCTCTGCAGTCATCCAGTGCTCCGGCACAGAAATTAGAGAGGTTAAGTTTTATGATGATTAAAAATGTGGTCCTCCTCAAGGAACTATGTTTCACAGCAAATAACATAAAATAATTTGCAAGGCTTCATATCACAACAAAAATATCCAGGCCCATGTAAATTGCTAGAGTGGCGCCTAAGTTAAAAATAGGAGTTGAGCGTTAAGGAAATGTATTTTATTTTACTTTAAGATTTCCTTTAGAATAAAATCATTTTGATTTGGTAGCAATACTGTTCTCTAACAGGCAACTATTCCCTGTGTGTGTAAAACAAGATTTGGAGTGTTTCTTTTTTATGAACAGAGTCCAATATTGTGTATTTAGAATACCAGTTTCCTTACTAAAAACGTAATTTTTTCAGACTTGTGAAATCAAAGCTGAAGGAGGAAAACGCTTCCTAACTTTACACAAAGTCAAGTTGGAACAGGCTGGTGAAATCCTCTACCAAGCACTCAATGCGCTTACTACAGCCATCCTGACAGTGAAAGGTACACTATACTAGCAAATAGAGAATAGTATCACTTAGTCCAAGTTCACATTGAGTGCTTGAAAAAAATTAATTCTGTTTTGTTTCTAGAAATTGAACTTGACTTTGCTGTGCCTCTGAAAGATGTCACTGTTCCTGAGAAGCGTCAGGCTCGATTTGAATGTGTTCTCACCCGGGAAGCCAATGTTATATGGTCTAAGGGCACTGACATCATCAAAGTTGGAGACAAATTCGATATCATTGCAGATGGAAAGAAACATATCCTTGTAATCAATGATTCAGAGTTTGATGATGAAGGAGAATACACTGCTGAAGTGGAAGGGAAGAAGAGTACAGCAAGATTGTTTGTGGAAGGTAAGTATCTCATTATGAGCAGAGACTATGTGAAGATTATTAAAGAGCACATCTTCTAGAACTTCACTAGCGTAATGTTAAGGTACTGATGAGCAGTGTTTCATTATAGGTGTCAGGTTGAAGTTCATCACACCTCTAAAAGACCAAACAGTGAAAGAAGGGGAAACGGCTCACTTTGAGTTCGAGCTTTCTCATGAAGATATGCTAGTGACCTGGTTCAAAAATGACAAAAAACTCCACACAAGCAGAACGGTTCTGATTCATGCAGAAGGCAAGACTCACAAATTAGAAATGAGAGAAGTAACACTTGATGATATCTCTGAGATAAAGGCTGAAGTCAAGGGCTTGCACACTCGTGCTAAGCTCCAAGTCTTAGGTAAAGTATTACCACCACTTAATATAAACAATTTCTTAAAGGAACAGTGACAAAACATTTGTTTTAATAACTTTTTACATTTCAATATGCCTTTAATTATATATTGATTTCAAGTTTACTAACTGTTTCACAACCAACATGCCATTTGTAGAGGCCGATCCATACTTCACCGTGAAATTACAAGACTACTCTGCTATAGAGAAAGATGATGTCATTCTGGAGTGCGAACTTAGCAAAGATGTACCAGTGAAATGGTACAAAGATGGCCAAGAGCTTACAGCTTCCAAGAGAATCTCTATAAAGGCTGAGGGCACGCGCCGTATCCTAAAAATCAAGAAGATTGAAGATGGTGATAAGGGCAACTATGAGTGTGACTGTGGAACTGACAAGACAAAAGCTAATGTTCACATTGAGCGTAAGTGGCCACGCCTTCCCAACTGGACCCCAGCTGAAAACCTTGTAACATATAGCTTAATACAGCAAAGTTGACCTGTGTTTCTGTGCTTCCAGCTCGTATAATAAAAGTGGAGCGCCCCCTGTATGGAGTGGAGGTATTTGTTGGTGAAACAGCTCGTTTTGAGGTTGAAATCTCTGAGCCCGATGTCCACCCCCTATGGAAGTTAAAGGGAGAAACTTTAACACCTTCACCTGTAAGGCTCTTTCATTATTTTTAAAATCACAGTGTATAATTTTAAAAATAAAAATTCCCCAGCGTAACCTGTGATGGATGATGGCTTAGAAAAATTATATTTATTTCCCCCTTCAAACCAGAACTGTGAAATAATTGAAGATGGGAAGAAGCATGTTCTTATCCTTTATAATTGCAAACTGGATATGACTGGAGAAGTGTCCTTCCAGGCTGCAAATGCTAAAAGTGCAGCTAATCTGAAAGTGAAAGGTATAGTGGCAACATTCTCCGTGCATACAAAACTTTCTTATTAAATCTACCAATAAAAAAGCCAGCATAAATGCATCTCTGAACTTATAATGATCTGCTCTGATTTCAGAATTACCTCTCATCTTTATCACTCCACTCAGTGATGTCAAGGTCTTTGAGAAGGATGAGGCAAAGTTTGAATGTGAGGTGTCTAGGGAACCCAAGACTTTCCGTTGGTTGAAAGGAACACAAGAGATCATGGGTGATGAGAAGTTTGAAATTATCTCAGAGGGCACAAGACATGCCCTGGTAATTAAGACAGTTGCATTTGAGGATGAAGCTAAATATATGTTTGAAGCTGAAGATAAAAGAACAAGTGCCAAGCTGATCATTGAAGGTTTGTTTGACTTGATGCTTCTATGGATAATGCACTTGATAATTGTCTTTCAATTGTTTTTTACATAAATGTAATCATTAATGAGACACATTGTTTGTTTAGGCATTCGTCTGAAATTCATTACTCCTCTCAAAGATGTAACAGCAAAGGAGCGTGAGACTGCAGAGTTTACTGTAGAACTGTCTCATGATAATATCCCTGTTGCTTGGTTCAAGAATGACCAACGACTGCATACCAGTAAGGTGGTTTCAATGAAAGACGATGGCAAATTCCATACACTCACATTTAAAGATCTCTCTATTGATGACACTTCTCAGATCAGAGCAGAAGCTATGAGCAAATCTTCTGAAGCTAAACTCACAGTTATTGGTAAGTGTATCTTACTTTTATTCAGTATGAATTCACATGTTGGATATTTTATATATTCCTAAAAAAAGAACACACTATTGGGAATCAGAAAGTCTTGTTTACAAATCCCTGCTCTGCCACAAACTCACTGTGTGCTCTTGACAAATCACCTGAATCTCTTTGTGTCTCCATTTCTATGTTTACAAAGATAATACTAATTATTTAAAAACTTCTCAGAACTGTTGTGAGGATTCGTTGATTAATATGTGTACAGTGCTTTGTAGCTGTTAAGCATTTTATATTCTTTGGAGAGCCAACACAATATTTTCCAGTGAAGTTAGCAATTATTACTCTGAATGTACTTCTTCCTGTGCTATTTTTGAATAGCTATGCTAATAGGTTTTTGCTGGTTTTTGTAATCAAACCACCACATCCAATATTAATATATAGCAAAATGTTGGGACACTCAGAAAAATAACAGTTATACTTTTTATTGTTGTTATTCCTCTGTTCAGACACTTCACAGGAATGAAAAGCTTTAAGAATATGCCTTATGTATTGTGCATGGCCTAAGATGGTACAAACTTTATAAAAAGACCTGTGCTTTTTGTGCTTTTAAAACAATTAAAACTGTCATATGCTTATCTCAAATTGTATTTGCAGAGGGTGATCCTTACTTTACTTCAAAGCTTCAAGATTATACTGCTGTAGAGAGAGATGAAGTGATCTTACAATGTGAAATTAGCAAAGCAGATGCTCCTGTGAAATGGATGAAAGATGGCAAAGAAATAACTCCATCAAAAAATGTTGTTATCAAGGCTGATGGCAAAAAGAGAATCCTAATCCTCAAGAAAGCTTTGAAGAAAGACATTGGAACATACACCTGTGATTGTGGCACTGACCAAACCTCTGCCAAACTCAACATTGAAGGTACTGTAGTTTTGTCAGTGCCTCTCTGTTGTAAAACTCTTCTTGTGAGTTTCTGTTGAAGGCTGATGGCATCAAATGTTCCTTTGTTTTTCTCACCTCTCAGAGCGGGATATTAAGATCGTGCGCCACCTGTACAGTGTGGAGGTAATTGAGACAGAGACTGCCCGCTTTGATACTGAAATCTCTGAGGAAGATGTCCACGCCAGCTGGAAACTAAAAGGAGAAACCCTGAACCAATCACCTGTAAGCATAATGCTGATCAAGCCCAGACTTCTGTGTGGATAGAGATTCATAACAACTATGAGATAAAAAAATACATTTTATACTCTTTTAACTTATCTTCTAACTTTTGAGATTTTAGGTGCACTTGATTCTGATTTTTTAGTTTTTCTCCACAACCAGGAAGGCTAGAAACTTACTTTTTAAAAACAAAACTGAGGCTGAAAGTCTTACATATTTGCATGGCTCTTGGTGATTTAAAAAAACCCACCAAATATTGAGAGACTAACTATAAAAACCTAAGAGTAGGCAACTCTGAATTCAGCAGTCCTGATGGAAATAAATAAACAATAGGAAAAGTGAGATAGTTGTAAGTCTGTGTGTCTGCAAGAGAGAGAGAAAGAAATGTGGATCTAAAATGAGGACCATCTTTTGTAATGAGAGACCGCTGATATGTTCATTAGCATTGCCAGACACCTGCTATTGCTAGTGCTTACAAGCCAGTGTCTTCAATATATCTAAGTTCTTCCCAACATCCCACTTTGTCAGTGCATTGTTCATGAATAAATTTATATCTTCAGCAGAGCTAATGGAAATAGTCCTTAAGTGGATTTATGAGCAAGCACAGCATTTGAATTGTTGGCTGTACTAGGCAATTTAGTAGCAGTTCAGATTTCAAAAGTATCTATTGCCTAGACATTATGGATATTTTAGAAATAATATAGAGAGAAAGGTGTTAACAAGGCTACATATATCTCTAAAAAATATTCTGCACATGAGTGGTGTTTTACACACAGTATATCCTTTGTGTGTCTGCAGAAATTCTATAAATGCAGCTCACTACTTCTATACTTTGTTGTTTTCCTTCTTGAAGGAGTGTGAAATTAAGGAGGAAGGCAAAAAGCACTTCCTCGTATTGTACAATGTACGTTTGGACCAAGCTGGTGGAGTCGACTTCCAAGCAGCAAATGCCAAATCCAGTGCTCACCTTCGAGTGAAACGTAAGTGTCTTATTAGTATACGAATGAATAGATAGTTAATGCCGTGTCTTTAAAACTAGAAGAAATGAATTAAAATGAAATTAACTGAATCATTACATCACACAGCTGATTGTTTGGAATGAGTGGCTAAATCACTAAACTGCACCAAGCCCATGGTCACTCCTTGAAGGGACAGTGATTCTGAAGTATCGGTGACACCGATGACCTTGATCCCTGTTAGTTTAAGAATTTTTTTAAACATAATTTTTATAGTTTCTTTTTATTAGAGCACAAGAAAAAGGACATTGACTTTCAGGCTTCTGGGTGGTCTTGCATCATCAGTTGTTATGCAACTGAAGTATTACAAGCAAAAGCTTTGTTGTGCTGACATTTCTGCTTTCAGTTGCTGGGATGCCACCACACTAACATTTGGGGAAAGAACTAAGCTCTTGATGGACAGGGACAGAGCACATGGTTGGAGACCACTTGTCTCTCCCTCCAATCCTAGCACTCGCTATTTTGGAAGGCACATGCCTTATCTAGCAAGAGGCACGCAGGGCTTGGCAGGGAGACAGATGCACTGCAACTTTCCTGCTGACCTTGTTCATTTTAAAGAAACAGGCTCTGCAAACAGGGACTCTCCAGTGCCCAACCCTTCCCCTAAGAAACCCAAGTGGCCCCCTTCTAGTTAGGGAATTTAAATAGCTTTGCATTACCATGTCTCTCTCTCTTGGGAGAAGCCACCGTAAAGATTAGTGGGTAGGGCAGAAGCCCTCTCTTGAGTGAAGTGACTAATGTGAAGATGATTTCTCCCCCTCGCCAAGCACGAGTAATTGGCCTGCTCAGACCGCTCAAGGATGTAACAGTGACAGCTGGTGAATCAGCCACCTTTGACTGTGAGCTCTCCTATGAGGGAATCGTGGTGGAGTGGTTCTTGCGTGGACAGAAACTGGAACCGAGTGACAAGGTAAAGAGACTTCTAGCCACCTGCTTTCTTCCACTCCTCATTTCCCCCTTTCTTCCTTTCCTCCCCACTTTCTCCCCCCTCTCCTTTATGTCTTACCTCCCTCCTTCCAGCAGCAGAAGCACTAAGACACAAGAATGCGCTGCTTCTATTTTAAGTTATAAAGTGTTCTCACTTAAACATAAATTTGTATTTTTCTGTAAATAAAGTGGATCTGAAATAGCATGTGTATTTATCACACAAAGAAAAGTTTAAAAGTCTCAAAACACTGGCCACAAGAGTAAAGCTTTTTGTGCCTGAATTGTTGGCAATCGCAGCCACAAGGGATATGAAATGGTTCCTGCTAAGGTGTGTTGCAGTTTGAGTGAGTTTTGTGAATAAATGAAGTTCCTGATTCTTTCCACTGAATGCAGAGCTGCCGTCCAGTTCTGCATATATGGGGATTAAGAAGATTGAAATTCCATTTCAGGCATTTGATCAGGCTTTCCAGATAACTTTCTAGGCAGGTTTGCTTGCCAAGCATTTCTCACTAGCTATTTTTAACCCTTCTTCAAGTGCTGGCTCTTAGCGCTGAGATTTGAGCTGCCTGGAATGTGGTTAATTGAATATTTGAAGTTTGCCAACAGTAGGGAATATATTATAAATAATATAAAATGTATGTTACAATTTTTAAGATGCAGTTATTCGGATGCATTCTTTATTAGGTACTCATTTTGTGTGTAATGCCTTCAGATCTCTAGCGAAATAGAGCTGCCTTGTAGGGAAACGCAAGTAAATGTCTAAGGAATTACACAAGTTAATGAAATTTCAGAATTTGTAATAATGCTGGTAGATGTTTCTTTAATTCAAATTGAAGTTTAGTTTAATTTTTACTATAGCTTTTTCATATATTAATAAGAGGATTCTTGTTTTCAGTGAGACCTTTCTGAGTTTTACTCAGTTTAACCAAACTCAGAATTGTCATCCATATTGCTTTTCATAAAGATCTGTAAATAGAATTGAAATTCTGCCAATTAGAGGTTTAATAAACCAAGGTAAAATTCACTTTCATATTTTGAAATAAAAATGTGCAAGGATTTGAGTCAATGAAGTGGATTATCATGATTACTGACTTGCAAAATATAGTAAGAGATATTGAAACTTCAGTATTAAACATTAAGGGATATCATCTTATTCTTGTCCATTTGGGCCACTTTGACTCATTTCAACTTCTTAATGAGATTTTATACCTTAATTTTGATTTCCCCTACACACTCACAGCTCCTATTGGCTTCAGCAAAATATTTGGTTGCACAGGAATACACGTTCAGGTGCTCCAAGTTTAATTGATTCATCACTTCCTCTAAAATAACCTCTTTAAACGCTGTTATCATTGTTTCCAAGAGTCAAACAGACTCTACAAGAAAATGGGATTTGAGGTTTGACTATTCTTTACCTTAAACTATCTTGGCAAACCAAATTTATTACTTCATCTGAACTTCTTTCAACGAAATGTTTCAAGGACATAAATATTTATTTTGGGCATAATGAGTATGCTCAGAAACAACTTCATCTCCTCTGTTTTTCTTCTCACTTTAGACTTCCCATTTGCCTTCACCTTACCAGAACTACTTCTATTGCTTGACTTTGTACTTTCCTACAAATAATTAAAAATAATTCTTTAGGAGACACTTTGTGTCCATTTATTATTCTGAGTAGAGACTGTCCGGTTTGGCCACTGTACATGGCAGAGGGGCATTGCTGGCACATGGTGGCATATATATGCCATGTACATTGCCAAACCAGACAGTCTCTACACAAAAGAATAAATGGACACAAATCAGATATCAAGAATTACAACATTCAAAAACCAGTAGGAGAACACTTCAATCTCCCTGGACACTCAATAACAGACTTAAAAGTGGCAATTCGACAAAAAGCTTCAAAAACAGACTCCAATGAGAAACTGCAGAACTGGAATTAATTTGCAAATGGACACCATCAAATTAGGCCTGAATAAAGACTGGGAGTGGATGGGTCACTACAAAAACTAATTTCCTTCTGTTGATACGCACACCTTCTTATCAACTGTTTGAAATGGGCCACCTTGATCACATTGGCCTCATTAGCACTACAAAAGTGATTTTTTCCCTCCCTTGGTATTCACCCTTCTTGTCAAGTGTTGAGAACAGGCCACTTCCACCTTAATTGAATTGGCTCGTTAGCACTGACCCCCCACTTGGTAAGGCAACTCCCATCTTTTCATATGCTGTGTATTTATACCTGCCTACTGTATTTTCCACTCCATGCATCTGATGAAGTGGGTTTTAGCCCATGAAAGCTTATGCCAAAATAAATGTGTTAGTCTCTAAGGTGCCACAAGGACTCCTCATTGTTTTTGCTGAAACAGACTAACATGGCTACCACTCTGAAACATATATTTTTAAGTTATTATTATATATATGATGTAATTTCTTTAGATTTTGACATATACTTCCTCCCATTGGAACATGTGGGAGTACTTAAATACCAGCGCCTATGTAGATAAGAGGGGGAAATATATATATATATCTCAAAAATCTTGAAAGTGTCCTTGATCCACTATGCATATGTAGGAGGAAATTGTCCTAAATATGTACCCAATAAAAATAATAAAGAATAGATGACATTGAATTGAAGAGTCTTCATATAGTTCAAGTGTAGATACTTACAAAATGCTTTTTTGTTTAATTAGGTTGTCACACGTGCTGAAGGAAGAGTACACTCGCTTACTCTCAGAGATGTCAAGTTAACAGATGCTGGAGAAGTCTCACTGACTGCAAAGGATTTCAGAACACAAGCAAATCTTTTTGTAAAAGGTAAACTGATTAGCATAATTACATCTGTCTGGTGATTATTATTCCATCATGGATTAGGAAGTCTATGGACACTCTTTATATTAAACTGGTTAGATCATACCTAAAATACTGCATACACTTCTAGTTATCTCAGTACTGGAAAGGAGTTGATAAACTGGAGTAAATTCAGAGAAAAGACACAAAAACAATTGCAATGATTGCAGGGAATTACTTATAAGAAAAGATGAAAACTACAATACATATATACAGCTTGGCTAAACTAATTAAGGTACAGGGGCTTGTGATAATGATTTACAAGTATCTAAAACTGTAAGCACCAAGGAGACAAGGAAATTGTTTATCCTCATTTATGTTCTTACAACTGTAATAGGCTAAAACTGAAAAAATGAACAAATAAACTGAATATAGTGAAGAATTTTCCAACAGCATAATCTTTTATCCTTGTGGATTATTGTCGCAGTCACATCACTTGAGAGTAATTTAAAACTAGATTAGACATAGCACTCAGGAATGTATTGTAGGGAATAATCCTGTATTGATTGCTGGATGGCTAAAATTATGGTGTTCTGCATCTGTAATTTCTATGATTCTTTTAGAACCCCCAGTTGAATTTACTAAACCACTTGAGGACCAGACAGTAGAGGAGGAAGCCACTGCAGTACTGGAATGTGAAGTATCCAGAGAGAATGCAGAGGTGAAATGGTTCAAGAATGGACATGAAATTCACAAAACAAAAAAGCACAATATCATAGCTGAGGGCAGGGTCAGAAAACTGATCATACGTGGCTGCACATTAGATGATGCTAGAACATATACCTGTGATGCTAAGGATTTCAAGACCTCTTGCTTCTTGAATGTGGAACGTAAGTCGTGTAATTTAACCTCTTTGTTTATATTAATATGATTATTAATAATGCTATCATCTGTAATGATTTATTCTTGCATAACTATGGTTATTCTAAAAACTTTGAGATATTTACATGTATGTATATTTTTTTCTTATAGCTCTTCGTGTTGACTTTACAAAGCCCCTTACTGATCTTGAAGTGAAAGAAAAAGAGATTGCTCGGTTTGAATGTGAAATTTCGCGCCCAAATGTCACGGTCTGTAATATCATGTTCTTATTATCTAAATAACACTTTAATGTGAGGTTGTTGTTTTTTTTTAAATCTCAATCTTATGTTATTGTTAAGTAACACAATGCTAAGATTAATGATGCAATGCATTAACATAACTAACAGTACTACAATGTCAATTTGCTTTAAAAACAGGTACGGTGGTTTAAGGATGGCATTGAAATAAGAAAGGGCAAAAAGTATGACATAATTTCCAAAGGTGCCCAGCGTATTCTTGTGGTCAACAAATGTCTATTTGAAGATGAAGCAGAATATGCATGTGAAGCAAAAACAGCTAGAACCTCGGGCATCCTAACAGTTATAGGTAAAACTAAATCTACTCTTAAATATACTTCATGTGAAAAAAGAATTGCTTGATCATTTTGTTTTAATCGAATGCTTCTAAATTTCTTATTTTAGAGGAGGAAGCTGTTTTCACCAAAAATCTTCCCAATATCGAAGTAAATGAAACTGACACTGTGAAATTCATTTGTGAAGTCTCTAAGCCTGGGGCTGAAGTAACTTGGTTTAAAGGAGATAAGGAATTACCTGAAGGTGGTAGATATGAACAAATTGATGATGGCCGTAAGAGAATTCTTGTCATTCATAATGCTCGCCTTGACGACGCTAGCGAATACAGCTGTAGGCTTCCAAGTACTCGTACAACTGGCAACCTCAAAGTACATGGTAAGAGAATTACTCTGGTATATTTTTTCATAGAAAAATCAGGTAGACAAAGGTATACAATTTTCTTTTGCTCTGTTTATACAGAAAAAATAAATATATGTTTAACATTTATTTTTACAGAAATTGCAGCAGAATTTATTACCCGACCACAAAATGTTGAAGTACTAGAAGGACAAAAAGCTGAATTTGTCTGCTCAATATCCAAAGATGGCTTTGAAGTACAGTGGCTGAGGGGTAATAAGGTACTTGAGGCTGGTGATAAGTATGACATCATTTCAGATGGCAAAAAGAGATTACTTGTCATTAAGGACTCTATTTTGGGAGATGAAGGAAAGTATTCCATCATGGTTGGTGGAATCAAAGCAACAGCACACTTAAAAGTGATTGGTAAGCTTCTGTTTATTTTAGTAAGGTGTGTGTGCACATTTTATTTTATTCTTTTATAGTATGAAAGATGCAATATTTTTTCGCAATTTCAGAAAAACTCAGGATTATAACTCCACTTAAGGATCAAGTAGTTAAAGAGGGAGAAGAACTTGTCTTTAACTGTGAGGTCAATACAGAAGGTGCCAAAGCTAAATGGTACAAAAATGAGGAGCCAATATTCGATAGTGCAAAATCCATCATGGTCCACAAGGATTTAGTTTACACTCTCAGAATCAGAGATGCACACTTTGCAGATCAAGCCACCTACACTGTCTCACTATCAAATGCCAGAGGGGAACACGTCAAGAGCTCTGCTGCCTTAACAGTACTGGGTAAGTAACTTGCATTTTAAAAGTTAGACGTTTAATCATGTCAACTGCTGATTTAAATAAGGATGTAAATGAACCATATTTTATTTTTCATTTTAACAGAGGAGGATCTCAGAATTGTTGTGCCTCTTGAAGATATTGAGACAATGGAGAAGAAATCTGTCACATTCTGGTGCAAAGTCAATCGTCTCAATGTAACCCTTCAGTGGACAAAGAATGGCGAGGAAGTTACATTTGACAGACGCATTTTGTACAAAGTTGACAAATACAAACACTCACTTATCATTAAAGACTGCGGGTTTATAGATGAAGGTGAATACACAGTCACTGCTGGACAAGACAAATCTGTTGCAGAACTCCTTATCACAGAAGCACCTGCAGATTTCATTGAGCATCTACAGGACCAGACTGTCACTGAATTTGATGATGCTGTTTTTACCTGCCAGCTTTCCAAAGAGAAAGCAAGTGTAAAATGGTACAAAAATGGACGAGAAATCAGAGAAGGCAAAAAGTATGCACATTTTATCACACTTCTCTTGTTAAGCTTCAAAATGTGTTTGTCATGTTTTGGTGTTTGTTCTGTGTTTTAATTCACTTATTTCTCTCACCATCCTTTATCCCCATAAGGTATCTGTTTGAGAAGGATGGAAATTTGCACAGGTTAATTATAAAAGACTGTAGACTAGAGGACGAATGTGAATATTCCTGTGGAGTAGATGACAGGAAATCAAGGGCAAGACTTTTTGTTGAAGGTAAATGTAAAATTAAAAAGGAGTTTCTGCCAGTTCTTAGTTATCAGAAGAAAGATTAAACACTCTTCAAATTAATGGGTATTTATTTCAGAAATCCCTATTGAGATCATCCGACCGCCACAAGATATTTATGAAGCTCCAGGCTCTGATGTCATCTTCATGGCTGAGTTGAATAAAGATGGAGTGGAAGTCAAGTGGTTAAGAAATAACATGATTGTAGTCCAGGGTGACAAACATCAGATGATGAGTGAAGGAAAAGTCCATAGGCTGCAGGTATGCGAGATAAGGCCTCGTGACCAAGGCGAATACAGATTTATTGCCAAAGATAAAGAAGCTAGAGCTAAACTTGAATTGGCTGGTAAGTCATCTACTTTATTGTATATATTTTATAAAATCTGAGATTAGGGTTAATAAAGATATTGTCACTAGCTATGTAACATTTCATATACCTTTTCAGAAGGTTGGATTAGAATGTGTAGTAAAGTGGAGACAATCTGGAATCTCATTAAACGATTTTTCCATGACCACTGGGATTATAATTCAGTCAAAAAATAAAATTGCCAAACTGAAGTTTCTATTTGTTTATGAAAAACGTACACAGTTTTTTTCCAAAGAAAAGAAAGAATTATGCCGTAAAGACCACCTGGAACATACATAGTGTGCTGCTGCAGTTCTCTTAAAAAAAAAAAAAGTCGTCATTTCAGTGGGGTTACTTACTTGAGTAAAGTTGCTCATTTGCCAGTTTGCAGCATCAGACCATGAAAGTGCATTGAGTTAATGCCCAACAGCAGCCCCCTTCTCCCTACTTTTATATACATACACACACACACAAACACACACATCAGTATGGCCAAATGGATAGAGAACTGTTGGGACTATTGGGACTCAGGAGCTCTGGTTCTATTTTAGGCTCTGTCACTGGTCTGCTGGGTGACTTTGAGCAAGTCATTTCACAGCTGTACTTCAGTTTCCCCAGATGTAAAATGTGGATAACAATATTGACCTCCTTTGTAAAGTGTTTTGAGATCTACTAAATAAACGTCCATATGAGAACTAGCTGTTGTTATTACTTTGTGCATTTCAGGGTACCATGCAAAAATACATGAATTTTGCCTTGTGGCCTTTAGTCCCCTCTTGTAATATACTTCTGTGGTTGTTATTGGGGAGGCCTCTGCAGTGACCTCTTTGTGTTTTGGGTGAGCCAGATATATGCAGGACAGTTTCTCCCTTATACTCAGCCAGGTCTTGGTCCTGTGCCCATTGAAATCAGTGGTAAATCTCATATTGACTTGAGTGCAGGATCAGGTGCTCAATGTACACTGGCCAGCGTGAATTTGTCCCTTTGGGGCAACCCCATGAATACATTAATAGTTTGTTTCAGATTCATATGCCACTCCCATTACTTTTTCCAAGTTAGAATATGTATTGAATATGCAAGAAGTATATCAAATAGTTTTGAAAACATTAAATGCTTATTTGCTTCGCTGGTCGTCTTTAGCTGCCCCAAGAATCAAGACTGCTGACCAGAACCTTGTGGTTGATGTTGGGAAGCCTTTGACCATGGTTGTTCCATATGATGCCTACCCAAAAGCAGAAGCCGATTGGTTAAAAGAGGATGAAAGCCTGCCAACACACACAATTGATACAACAGCTGACAGCACCACCTTCAAAATTTTGGAAGCAAAGAAATCCGATAAAGGAAGATACAAGATTATACTCCAAAACAAACATGGCAAAGCTGAAGCACACATCAATGTAGATGTTATTGGTAAGCTCTTCATTTATTAAGGCCTTGTCTACATTTTGCTCTGTTTACAGCTATTGCTATAATATAGCAGTTTAGCTATATGGAACATGAGGAAAGAAAATGCCATCATTTGCAATGGTGGAGTTTTACCCTCATATCAAGCAGGAATAAGCTACCTCAGTGCAATTCGTAACCTATTGCAGCTTACTCTTTGTTTGTAGGTCAAAGTAAAAACAAAGATGAGGTATACTAAAAATACTTTTCACATAAATTTCAGATGTTCCAGGTCCAGTTAGAAACTTAGAAGTCACTGAAACATATGATGGTGAAGTTAGCCTTGCCTGGGAGGAACCAGAAAGTGATGGTGGAAGTAAAATCATTGGCTATGTCGTTGAACGACGTGATATCAAACGTAAAACCTGGATTTTGGCCACTGACCATGCTGACAGTTGTGAATATACCGTTACTGGACTTCAGAGGGGAGGAGTTGAGTACCTCTTCCGAGTGAGTGCTAAAAACAGAGTGGGCACTGGGGAACCAGTGGAAACGGACACCCCTGTTGAAGCAAAGAGCAAATTTGGTAAGCCACAATTTTGAAAAATATTTCAAAATAATGTTTTTAGTTAGTTTTTGCATTTTTTTCTCCCAACATACATTATTGTTCTCTCCCCACCCCACAAAAAATAAAATGCAGATGTTCCTGGTCCTCCTCTGAATGTAGAAGTTATTGATGTGAACAGATTTGGTGCCTCACTTACCTGGGAGCCACCAGAGTATGATGGAGGCTCTCCAATTACTGGCTACATTGTTGAATTGCGTGACAAAGGTTCAATCAGGTGGGAGCCAGCCATGACCACCGGAGCACATGAATTAGCTGCTACCATGACTGATGTTGTGGAAAACAAAGAATACTACTTCAGAGTCAGAGCACAAAACCAGATTGGAGTTGGCAAACCAAGTGCTGCTACTCGAGCTGTTAAAATTATGGACCCAATTGGTGAGTATGAAAGTTTTAGCAGTGTTGATTGTTTTATAATATAAGGAAATTGTGATCATTCGTACAGCATATGTACAGAAAAGACCAGGAGTGGAGTAGAGAGGGGTGAGATGTGTGGGGAGAAAGTAGTGTAAGCCAAGTTAGCTTTTCCTACTTTTCTTCTTTGAATTCATCAGCAATATTTTGCGATCATTCGGTAAATTAGTCACTCTTAAGAACAATGACAGAGCTTCTTCCAAATAATTCTGCTCTGAAATTGGGAATTGTAATGAGGCGCAGACTCACCCAGCTGCGCCTCCTGCTGGCTGTCTGGGAATTAGCTCTTTTTACCAGCTCCGGAGTGCCTTCTGCTGGTATCTCGCCGTCACTGGACCCAGTGTCCCTCCTGGACCCTGGTGCCCTTTTACTTGGGGTGCTGCCCCTCCAGGCAATACACCACAGATCTGGGTCTGCCCTCCCCGGGGGACCCCCCCCATCCCCACCTTGCTTCAGCCTATGGGCTACTGACAGTCACAATTTAGTCCCCTTTCACTGGGGCCGACTGCAGTCTGTATAAGCCAGTCATCATAAGCAAGGGGGGTTTGGATCTGCTGCCTCCGCCTACCCTTGGGCTGCCCTGTTGCAACCTCAGTACCCTGTCTTAGGCTGTCTGCCAGGCCTGCAGCCTGGGGCATTTCCAGTCTGGAGCCTCCCAGGTCCTCTGGCCTTCCCCAGCCCTGCTTCACCTCAGGTGCCCTGGTACAGTCCCCAGCAGCCAGGCCCATCTCTCTCCACAGCTAGAGGAGACTCTCTGTGCTCTGGCCCACTGCCCTCTTATAAGGGCCAGCTGGGCCCTGATTAAGCCAGCTGCGGCCCGATTGGGGCATGGCCCCCAGCTGAGGCTGCTTCTCCCAGTCAGCGCCTCTTTTCCTTCCCTGCCACAGCCCTCTCCCTGGGCTATTTTAAGCCTTTTGAGGCAGAAGCGGGTGACCACCCTGCTACAGGAACCAATCTCTTTTTTAAAAAAAATTGTTTAGTAGGACTACCGGAAAATAAATTAGATAATATTTAAGGTATCAATGGATGATACAGTTCAACTTACATATAGTAAAACCAAATCTCCTTTTCCAGTTGATAATGTCTAAGTTCTTCAAATTCTTTTCAGAAAAACCAAGTCCTCCCATTAACCTCAGTCATTCAGACCAAACTAAGTCATCCGTGCAGCTTACATGGGAGCCTCCTCTGAAAGATGGAGGAAGTCCAATAATGGGTTATATTATTGAAAGACGTGAAGAGGGAACAGATAACTGGATCCGTTGTAATCCAAGACTTGTCCCTAATCTTACTTATAAGGTAAGGTGGTTCATTCTTAAATGAAATATTCAGTATGTGTTTGTGAAAGGTTCGGTCACAGAGACCCCCCCGGGACTGTCACCCAATGTGCTGAAGCTACCTCTGAGCCCATTTTCTTTGCCAGCTTGGGACTCCAGAACCCTGCCTTGTTGAGCCAGACATGCTAGCCTGCTGCAACACAGACCCAGGGTCTGAACCATGCCCCCAAAGCTGCAGACTTAACTGAAAACTGCTCAGGAAGTACTCCTGTCTCTAGCACCCAGACACCCAGCTCCCCATGGGATCCAAACCCCAAATAAATCCGTTTTATTCTGTATAAAGCTTATATAGGGTAAACGCATAAATTGTCTGCCCTCTATAACACTGATAGAGAGATATGCACAGCTGTTTGCTCCCACAGGTATTAATCACTTACTCTGGGTTAATTAATAAACAAAAGTGATTTTAAGAAGTATAAAAAGTAGGATTTAAGTGGTTTCCAAGTAATAACAGACAAAACAAAGTAAGTTACCTAGCAAAATAAAACAAAACACACAAGTCTAAGCCTAATACATTAAGAAACCGTTTACAGATAAATCTCACCCTAAGAAATGTTGCAATAAGCTTCTTTCACAGACTAGACTCCTTCCTAGTCTGGGCCCAATCCTTTCCCCTGGTACAGTCCTTGTTAGTTCCAGGACAGGTGGTAACTAGGGGATTTCTCATGACTGGCAGCCCCCGTTGTTCTGTTCCACCCCCTTTTATAGCTTTGGCACAAGGCGGGAATCTTTTGTCTCTCTGGGTCCCCACCCCTCCTTCTAAATAGAAAAGCACCAGGTTTAAGATGGATTCCATTACCAGGTGACATGGTCACATGTCCTGTGAGACCCCAAGCCTCCATTCATCTGGGCCTGACTCACAGAAATGCAGGAAGGTTTGCAAGTAAACAGAGCTATTTACAACCAATTGTCCTAGTCAATGGGAGTCATCAAGATTCTAAACCACCATTAATGGCTCACACTTCTCATAATTACAATAGGACTTCAGAGTAATACATCGTATTTCTAGTTTTAGATACAAGAATAATACATACATACAAATAGGATGTAGATTATAATCAGTAGATTATAAGTTTTGTAGTGATACCTGACAAGAGATCTTTTGCATGAAGCATATTCCAGTTACATTATATTCACGCTCATTAGCATATTTCCATAAAACATATGGAGTGCAATGTCACTGTGTTTACAATTTTTAACATGATTTTTAATTTGCAAATGGTTATTTGTTCCTTTTTAGGTAACTGGATTGAAACCAGGAGCCAGTTACTACTACAGAGTCTCTGCAGAAAATGCAGCTGGTGTATCAGATCCAGCTGAGGCTATTGGGCCACTGACTGCAGATGACACTCACGGTAAGCAGTTTTCTTTTTAGTTTAGTTAATCAGGTAAGACATAAAGCTGCATCTGTTCAGGCTTTCATGACAGTACTAGCTGTCAGTGTTACTGTGCATGGCTCCATCAGACCTATGATATCAGCACTGAGTGCCAACAGCCAGGGCCTCTAACCCAGATAAATTCTTTACTACAACCATCTCTGCAGGTGGGCTAGCTCTACTGTTGGGAGACCCATTGAACAACAGCATAAGCAGTTTTGTTGAAGAGGGAGGATGGTCTTTTAACTAGCCACCTACAGAATGGGGCCCAAAACTTTTAAAAATACATTTAAACATTTACTATCGATGGAAGTTAAACGTCCCACCTGTTATTGTTTAGCTAACTAGATATCTTAAGGGTTTCTAAAGAGCACACTGGTAGATAGAGGGCAGGAGTGAGCTGCTGCAGCCAGGCCCAGGTGGCTCCCAACTGGCTGCTGCTGGTGGAAGTGGAGTCAAGTAGCAGTCTGCCAATTGCAGTATTATTAACAACAATACAAAAATCAAAAAATCTGAAAGTATTTAATGGAATCAATTTTTCCCCTTTTTCAGTTGGACCGACAATGGACTTAAGTGCATTTAAAGATGGACTGGAAGTTATTGTCCCAGAGCCACTCAAGATCCGTGTTCCTATCACGGGCTACCCTGTGCCAACTGCAACGTGGTCTGTTGGTGATAAAATCTTAGAAAAGGGTGATCGTGTGAAAATAGTGACTACTGCAGCCTTTGCAGAGCTTGTTATTACTCCAAGTGAACGTCCAGACAAGGGCATTTATACCTTGAAATTAGAAAACCCTGTGTCATCTGTTTCAGGAGAAATTGATGTTAATGTCATTGGTAAGCAGGCACAAACCTCCTTTTGGGTATTTAAATTATAGCAATAACTTCTAACCAATATCTGGCAAAAAATCTTTAGATCATTATACTATGAGAAACCATATAACATTCAGCAAATGAGGTATATTTAACAATAATTCTAACAAAAATAACTTTACTGAAGTCCATCTGTGGTGGTCTTACAGTTTTCAGTATCCTACAGTTCATAATTTAGGGGAGAGGGTCTAAGTAGCCCCAGTCTTTTAATAAATAGATGGAATAGAAAATATGGCAAACTACTGATGGAAAGACAAATTAATGCAATATGTGTCACTTCCAGCTCGCCCAAGTGCACCAAGAGAACTAAAAGTGATAGACATGAGCAGGAACACAGTGCAATTGACATGGGAAGCACCAGAAAATGATGGAGGAAGTCCAGTGACTGGCTATCTTATTGAAAAACGTGATATAAGCCGGAAAACATGGACCAAAGTAAGTTTTTTGTTTTGTTTTTGTGATTACAGTTTGTTGTCACTTTCTATATTGTTTCCGTTTGTACCGCAGAAGTTTGGTCATTTGCTGCTTTGGGAAGGAATTCTAGAAATAAATTAGAACATTTCTTTTTCTCAGGTTCTGGATTATGTTGTTGACCAAGAGTTCACTGTACCTGACCTCATCCAAGGAAAAGAATATTTGTTTAGAGTTTCAGCACGCAACAAATGTGGACCAGGAGAGCCTGCATATATTGATGAACCTGTAAATATGTCAGCACCAACAAGTAAGTACTCATCTTTATGTTTGTATTATTTTACTGCTTTTGCTTTTATATAATTTTTGAAAAAAATCTGTCTCTCCGATTGGTTTCTAAGATCCTCTATATCTCTTGTTTTTACAGCGGTGCCTGATCCACCAGAGAATGTGAAATGGAGAGATCCAACATCTAAAAGCATCTTCCTAACA
The DNA here is from genome assembly GCF_965140235.1 of Caretta caretta. NCBI lineage: Eukaryota > Metazoa > Chordata > Testudines > Cheloniidae > Caretta > Caretta caretta. The sequence goes on along the minus strand of NC_134216.1, from coordinate 45,339,411 downwards.
TGGGATCCACCTAAGTCTGATGGTGGTTCACGCATCAAGGGTTATCTGGTAGAAAAATGCCAACGTGGTACTGATAAGTGGGAGCCCTGTGGCGAACCTGTTGCTGAAACAAAGTAAGCATTTTAAGCACGAAAATCAGAAGGACTGTCATTTTAATTAAATAAAATATTCGATTCTTGCCATTTTAAATATCTGAATTGTGTTATAATTAACAGAATGGAAGTACCAAAACTTAAAGAAGGTGAATGGTACTCATACCGGGTTAAGGCTTTGAATAAACATGGAGCAAGCAAACCAAGCAAGCCAACGGACGAGATCCAGGCCGTGGATACAAAGGGTAATTATTTAAATGAATGAATTAAGTCCATTATATTCTTTCTGACATTCTTCATAACACTGTTTTTGTAACAATGTTTTAATTTTTTCATAAATCAGAGGCCCCAGAAATTTTCCTAGATGTGAAACTTCTTGCTGGACTGACTGTAAAAGCTGGAACTAAAATAGAGCTACCAGCTACAATAAAAGGAAGGCCTGAGCCTCGGATTACTTGGACCAAGGCTGATAAAGTCCTGAAACCTGACGACAGAATTACAGTTGAAACCAAACCTAAGCATTCCAGAGTCACGATTACAGACAGCAAGAGAAGTGACAGCGGTAGCTATATTATTGAAGCTGTAAATTCCAGTGGGCGTGCTACTGCTGTTGTTGAAGTTAATGTTTTAGGTATATTAGGTTTATTATATTTATTTTAAATCAACATAAATGTAGCCAACCATATAAGTGTCAGAAATTAATATTCATCTATGTCATCAATAGATAAGCCAGGTCCCCCAGCTGCATTTGATATATCGGATATTACAAATGAATCCTGCTTCCTGACATGGAATCCTCCTCGAGATGATGGTGGATCTAAAATCACAAACTATGTTGTTGAGAGAAGAGCTACAGACAGTGAAGTATGGCACAAGATGTCATCGACTATTAAGGGAACAAACTTCAAAGCGACGAACTTAACCCCTCATAAAGAATACATCTTCCGAGTCAGTGCTGAAAACATGTATGGTGTTGGGGAGCCAGTTCAACACAGCCCCATCATTGCTAAATATTCCTTTGGTAAGCTAATTAATTTGATGCTCAGTTTACTGTGTACTTTTACAGAAAATGTATAAATATACAAATGTGTGTGTGTGTATATATATTTAAATTTATAATTATAAATTTGTACAGATCCACCAGGGCCTCCGACAGGTGTCACACCTTCTGAAGTCACGAAAGATTCTGTGACCTTAACATGGTCTGAACCAGATGAAGATGGTGGCAGTCCAATCACTGGTTATTGGGTTGAGAGATATGATCCTGATCACGATAAATGGATAAGATGCAATAAGATACCAGTGACAGATACAGTATTCAAGTATGACTACTATCAATTTAGCTTGTAAATGGGGCTATAAATACAGATAAATGTAGCACTGGCCTTTTCAACATATATCATTTTCTTGTTCTCTTTTTTGCTGTTCTAAATGTAGAACAAACTAATGTCTGATGGCATGCTTTCTCTTTCAATACCTAATTTTAATCAAGAATTTCTTTATGGAAGACTAAGAGTCTTATATTCTTTTTCCTTTCCCCCCTGAATAGAATAGTGACTTTCTCTGCTGCATCCCTGGACACTCTCTGTGATTGCCAATGAGTATTCTCAAAGTTGGTGCCATTGCCATTCCATGCATTAGGTCACGACACAGGCATTTTGTCAACACTTGTATGTAGATAACAATCTTCCAATCCAGGTAGCAAAAGCATTCGGCAGATCTCCAACATTAGTCTTCTGTATGATAGTATAACATTCTGCTGTTGCTAAGGAGGAGTACAGAAGAATAGCACAAGCATGTAGGGACAAAATTAGAAAGGCTAATGCACAAAATCAGTTACACCCAGCAAAGAACATAAAAGGCAACAAGAAGCAGGTCTTTAAATATATTAGAAGCAAGAGAAAGACAAAGGAAAGTGTAGATTCTGTACTTAGCAGGGAAGCAGAGATATTAACTCAAGAAGGCTGAAGTATTCAATACCTATTTTGCTTGAGTCTTCATTTAAAAGGTTAATGGTTACCAGATAATCGATACAATTAATAAACACTGAGGGGGAAAGAATGTAAGTCAAAATAGGGAAAGAACAAGTTAAAGAATATTTAGCAAAGTTGGATGTATTCAAGTTGGCAGGACTTGACAAAATTCATCCTAGGGTATTTAAGGAACTAGCTGAAGCAATCTCAGAACCATTACCAATTATCTTTGAAAACTCATGCCAGTTCGAGGGGACTGGAGAAGGGCAAAGGTAGTACTTATGTTGAAAAAGGGAAACAGAGAACCCAAGGAATTATAAATGAATCAGCCTAACTTCGATACCTGGAAAGATACTGGAACAAATTATTAATGATCAATTTGTAAACACACAGAGAATAATAGGGTTATAAGAAATACCCAGCATGGATTTGGCAAGAACAAATCCTCCCAAGCCAACCTAATTTCCTTCTTTGACAGGGTTACTGGGCTAGTGGATAGGAGGGGTGGAGTGAAGCAGTAGATGTAATATATCTTGATTTTAGTAAGTGTTTTGATACAGTCATACATGACATTCTCGTAAGTAAACTTGGGAAATGGGGACTAGATTAAATTACGATAAGGTAGATGTACAACTGGTTTAAAGACTGTACTCAAAGAGTAGTTATCAATAGTTCACCATCAAATTGAGAGGGTGTATCTAGTGGGGTTCTGCAGGGGTCAGTCCTGGTTCCGGTATTATTCAATATTTTCATTAGTAACTTGGATAATGAAGTGGAAAGTATGCTTATAAAATTTGCAGGTGACACAAAGCTGGGGGGTTTACTTTGAAGGACAGGATTAGAATTCAAAATGACCTTGACAAATTGGAGAAATGGTCTGAATTCAACAAGATGAAGTTTAATAAAGACTGTGTACAGTACCACACTTAGGAAGGAAAAATCAAATGCACAACTACAAAATGGGGAATAACTGGCTAGGTGGTAGCACTGCTGAAAAGGATCTGGGGATTATAGTGGATCACAAATTGAATATGACTCAACGGTATGATGCAGCTGCGAAAGAGGCTAATATCATACTGGGGGTATTAAAAGGAATGTCATATCTAAGACACAGGAGGTTATTGTCCCACTCTACTCTGCCCTAGTGAGGTCTCAGCCAGAGTACTGTGACCAGTTCAGGGTGCCACATTTTAGGAAAGATGTAGACAAATTGGAAAGAGTCCAGAGGAGAGCAGCAAAAATAAAAAAAAGTTTTAGAAAACCTGACCTATGAGGAAAGGTTAAAAAAACTGGGTATTTTTAGTCCAGAGAAAAGAAGACTGGGAAGGTGGGGGAAACCTGACAGTCTTTAAATATGTTAAGGGCTACTATAAATATGACCAGGATCAATTGTTCTCTGTGTCCATTTAAGGTAGGAAAAGTAGTAATGGGCTTAATCTGCAGCAAGAAAGATTTAGGTTGGATATTAGGAAAAACTTTCTAACTGTAAGGATAGTTAAACTCTGGAATAGGCTTCCAAGGGAGGTTGTGGAATCCCCATCATTGGAGGTTTATAAGAGCAGGCTGGACAAACACCTGTCAGGGATGGTCTAGGTTTACTTGGTCCTCCCTCAGCACAGGGGACTAGACTTGATGCCTCTCAAGGTCCCTTTCAGTCCTACATGTCTATGATGCTATTGCCAGTATACCATTTAGTATCTTAAATCAATCCCATTTAATATAACATATTTATCAGTAGCTAGGAATTTGGGTTTTTTTTGCATATGTAGCAGTATAATGACTTAAAAAACACAATGCTAAGCATGCATAAATGTGTGGGTTTGGCTTTATTACTAAATATTTTATTCCCAATTAACAGAGTTAAAGGTCTTACCAACAAGAAGAAGTACAAGTTCCGTGTCTTGGCAGAGAATCTTGCAGGACCTGGAAAACCAAGCAAGGAGACAGAGCCAATCCTAGTGAAGGATCCTATTGGTATTATGAATACATTTCTTTCACAATTTAATTTAAAATAAAACCAAGGAAATAATTTGTTCTAAAATCTAAATTGTTATTTAATTTGTGTCTAGATCCTCCATGGCCCCCTGGCAAGCCAACTGTGAAAGATGTTGCCAAAACATCATTATTCCTGCAGTGGACAAAGCCAGAACATGATGGAGGTGCAAAGATTGAGTCTTATGTCATTGAGTTACTAAAAACCGGAACAGATGAGTGGGTAAGAGTGGCTGAGGGCATTCCCTTGACTGAACATTTCCTCAAGGGGCTTATGGAGAAACAAGAATACTCATTCCGCATAAGAGCTGTGAACAAGGCTGGGGAGAGCGAGCCTAGTGAGCCCAGTGACCCTGTGCTATGCAAAGAGAGACTGCGTGAGTAGCATTTAAAATATATTACTAAAATACATATTTTACAATTTTAAAATATAAACTAAAACAGTCTAAACCATGCCTGTATGTTTAGCCAACAAGTAAACTTTTGTAAGCTTATAAAACATTGAAATCTATCCCACATTCACTGTAAAAATGTAACCTTTTAATAAGCCCCATGTTATTCTCTGTCTTCTATGCATCTGAGAGGATAAACAGATAAAACTGTTTTTCTTTGTTTTACTATTTTTACAGACCCTCCTTCACCACCTCGATGGCTTGAGGTTATTAACATTACTAAGAACACTGCGGATCTTAAATGGACGGTACCAGAAAAAGATGGGGGCTCCCCAATTACCAACTACATTGTTGAAAAGAGAGATGTGAGACGGAAAGGCTGGCAAACAGTTGATACAACAGTAAAAGACACTAAATACACAGTGACCCCACTCACTGAAGGCTCTCTCTATGTGTTCCGTGTGGCTGCCGAAAATGCAGTTGGACAAAGTGACTATTGTGAAATTGAAGATTCAGTTCTTGCTAAAGATACCTTCAGTAAGTTTTCACATTTGCATGTTTAGAAGTTAGTATACACAAAGACATAGTTTTTGAACTCCTTTTCTCCTAATACGGATATTTTGTTTTTAGCTACTCCTGGACCACCATATGCTCTTGCAGTGGTTGAAGTGACAAAGAGACATGTTGACCTAAAATGGGAACCACCTAAGAATGATGGTGGCAGACCAATTCAAAGGTAAGATGATTACAGATTTGTATAGCACTAGCTGCATGCTAGGTGATGTGTAGATATACAGATATGCTGTTTTTATTTGTTTTTGTTTTAATATCTCTTTACCTATTTTCAGTTAGTATGAAATTGTGAATGTCCTATGATTCCATATTTCTAATGGTATGTTTTCTTGTTTACATAGATATGTTATTGAAAAGAAAGAAAAATTAGGCACACGCTGGGTGAAAGCTGGAAAGACAGCTGGACCTGACTGTCATTTCAGAGTGACTGATGTTATTGAAGGTACAGAGGTACAGTTCCAGGTCCGTGCAGAAAATGAAGCTGGTTGTGGTCATCCAAGTGAACCAACTGACCTCCTTGCTATTGAAGACCCAACAAGTAAGTCATAATATAATAATTAAAGTATGAAATATGCAGTCAAAATACTATATTGATGGACTGATATTGCAAAAAGTACTGTAATACTTTTGCATTTTTGCAGGCCCTCCATCACCTCCTCTTGATTTACATGTGACAGATGCAAGCAGAAAGCACATTTCCATTGCATGGAAACCACCAGAGAAAAATGGTGGTAGCCCTATTATTGGATACAATGTTGAGCTGTGTGAAGCAGGAACAGAAAAATGGATGCGAATCAATTCTCGTGCAGTAAAAGACTTGAAATACAAAGTGGAAGAGGGAATTGTTCCTGACAAGGAGTATGTGCTGAGAGTCAGAGCTGTCAATGCTATTGGAGCTAGTGATCCATCAGACATATCAGAAAATGTTGTTGTTAAAGATCCAGACTGTAAGAATATATTTCTTTTAAAAACTATTTGTAATTTATAAATGCAAAAGGATTTGGGCATTTTGAAGCTTTTTAATAATAATATACTGATACTTTTACAGGCAATCCTACTATTGACCTAAAGACTCAAGACATTGTTGTTATTGAAGGAAAGAAGTTAAGTATCCCTGTACCCTTTCGAGCTGTTCCATCACCAACCATTACATGGCATAAAGGTGGCAAGGAGGTTAAAGCAGGGGACAGAACAACAATGAAGAGCGATTACACATCTGCATTGCTTGAAGTCACAAACAGTGTTCATGCTGATGCAGGTGTTTACACTATCACCCTGGAGAACAAACTGGGCTCAACAACTGGCTCAGTCAATGTCAAAGTCATAGGTAACAAAACTTTTTTTGATGGTAAACTCTTTGGGTGAGATGCTTACCCCTGTTTTGGGCCATTGATGGCATAAAATCACAATGAAAGTCCCATATCTGGCCAAGGAGGATTCCCCTGGTGCAGGCACTCAGGAGACAGATATAAGGTTATATCTCAAGGACCCATTGTGAGCCATGATATAGGAGGCATCCCAGGGGAAGGATTTGGTGGAGGGAGGTATATGTTAGGGCCCTAGCACACAACACTTCAGAGACTCTAGGTGGCACTGTGGCGCCCAAGGAAACTCACTGAGATTGCCAAAACGTAATCAAGCCCTCAAGGCTGTTGACTTGCACTGGAGGCCTCCCACTCCCCAGAATAGCCCTGGAGCTGGAGAATACAAAGGTGACTTAAAGCCATCATAGCCCCCTTTCCCCTGGGCTACAAGTTGCATGCTGTTTCTGTCAGAGGCATAGCACAGAATTTTACCCTTTATACCCATTCTAAAATAATATAAATATGCACTATAACTGTACAGTATTGGCAAAAAGAAAAGGAGTACTTGTGGCACCTTAGAGACTAACCAATTTATTTGAGCATGAGCTTTCGTGAGCTACAGCTCACTTCATCGGATGCATACCGTGGAAACTGCAGCAGACTTTATATACACACAGAGAATATGAAACAATATCTCCTCCCACCCCACTGTCCTGCTGGTAATAGCTTATCTAAAGTGATCATCAAGTTGGGCCATTTCCAGCACAAATCCAGGTTTTCTCACCCTCTACCCCCCCACACACAAACTCACTCTCCTGCTGGTAATAGCCCATCCAAAGTGACAACTCTCTACACAATGTGCATGATAATCAAGGTGGGCCATTTCCTGCACAAATCCAGGTTCTCTCACCCCCTCACCCCACTCCAAAAAACACACACACAAACTCACTATCCTGCTGGTAATAGCTCATCCAAAGTGACCACTCTCCCTACAATGTGCATGATAATCAAGGTGGGCCATTTCCAGCAGCACAAATCCAGGTTTTCTCACCCCCCCACCCCCATACACACACAAACTCACTCTCCTGCTGGTAATAGCTCATCCAAAGTGACCACTCTCCCTACAATGTGCATGGTAATCAAAGTGGGCCATGTCCAGCACAAATCCAGGCTTTCTCACCCCACCCCCCCTTTTTCTTTTTTTTCCCGGGGACACACACACACACACACAAACTCACTCTCCTGCTGGCAATAGCTCATCCAAACTGACCACTCTCCAAGTTTAAATCCAAGTTTAACCAGAACGTCTGGGGGGTGGGGTAGGAAAAAACAAGGGGAAATAGGCTATCTTGCATAATGACTTAGCCACTCCCAGTCTCTATTTAAGCCTAAATTAATAGTATCCAATTTGCAAATGAATTCCAATTCAGCAGTTTCTCGCTGGAGTCTGGATTTGAAGTTTTTTTGTTTTAAGATAGCGACCTTCATGTCTGTGATTGCGTGACCAGAGAGATTGAAGTGTTCTCCGACTGGTTTATGAATGTTATAATTCTTGACATCTGATTTGTGTCCATTTATTCTTTAAGTAGAGACTGTCCAGTTTGACCAATGTAAATGGCAGAGGGGCACTGCTGGCACATGATGGCATATATCACATTGGTGGATGTGCAGGTGGACAAGCCTCTGATAGTGTGGCTGATGTTATTAGTCCCTGTGATGGTGTCCCCTGAATAGATATGTGGGCACAGTTGGCAACGGGCTTTGTTGCAAGGATAAGTTCCTGGGTTAGTGGTTCTGTTGTGTGGTATGTGGTTGTTGGTGAGTATTTGCTTCAGGTTGCGGGGCTGTCTGTAGGCAAGGACTGGCCTGTCTCCCAAGATTTGTGAGAGTGTTGGGTCATCCTTTAGGATAGGTTGTAGATCCTTAATAATGCGTTGGAGGGGTTTTAGTTGGGGGCTGAAGGTGACGGCAAGTGGTGTTCTGTTATTTTCTTTGTTAGGCCTGTCCTGTAGTAGGTAACTTCTGGGAACTCTTCTGGCTCTATCAATCTGTTTCTTCACTTCCGCAGGTGGGTATTGTAGTTGTAAGAAAGCTTGACAGAGATCTTGTAGGTGTTTGTCTCTGTCTGAGGGGTTGGAGCAAATGCGGTTGTATCGCAGAGCTTGGCTGTAGACGATGGATCGTGTGGTGTGGTCAGGGTGAAAGCTGGAGGCATGTAGGTAGGAATAGCGGTCAGTAGGTTTCCGGTATAGGGTGGTGTTTATGTGACCATTGTATATAAAGTCTGCTGCAGTTTCCATGGTATGCATCCGATGAAGTGAGCTGTAGCTCACGAAAGCTCATGCTCAAATAAATTGGTTAGTCTCTAAGGTGCCACAAGTACTCCTTTTCTTTTTGTGAATACAGACTAACACGGCTGTTACTCTGAAACCTGTACAGTATTGCCAACTATTTATATTTAAAATATTAATTAAGCATAAAATCTCAAAGAAAGATCAATTTTGACACTTTAATAGATCTGTAATCCCTTAATAAGCCAATTAGTATGGAGAATAAAACAAATAAACTAAGTCAACAGTCTCATGTCTACTGCCATAAGGAAATGTAAATTCATGTCTATGTTGTGCAACCAATATTTGTCCTTTTGGTCTGCTTTGTGCAAAACAGAAGTAAAAAATACAATGTAATTTCACATTTGTACTAAAGCAGTTTCCTAGTTTCTTGTTGTTGTTAGGGTAATTATATAAAAATTATTATTTGAAACAGGTCTGCCTGGACAATGCAAAAACATTAAAGCAAGTGAAGTGACTAAAAATTCATGTAAGATATCGTGGGAACCTCCAGAGTATGATGGTGGCACTCCCATCTTACATTATGTCCTGGAACGTAGAGAAGCTGGTCGGAGAACATATATTCCAGTGATGTCTGGTGAGAACAAACTCTCGTGGAATGTCAAGGATCTTATACCAAATGGTGAATATTACTTCCGTGTTAAGGCTGTCAATAAAATTGGAGGAGGTGAATACATTGAACTAAGGAACCCAGTCATTGCTGAAGATCCAAAGCGTAAGTTCTTATATCAATGGATAATCGACTAGATAAATTTTAAAATAATTTCTCTATATCTTCTATTTGTTTAAATTCTATTTTTGTTATTATTCTACAGAGCGTCCAGATCCACCTGTTGATCTTGAGATTTCTAATACAACATCCAAGTCAGTAACACTTACATGGAAGCCACCTTTGTATGACGGAGGATGCAAGATTATGGGCTATATCTTAGAAAAGATTGCTAAGGGTCAAGACGAGTGGGAAAGGTGCAATGAATTTTTGATACCTGTTTTGACTTACACAGTAAAAGGTCTTGAGGAGGGCAAGGAATACCAATTCCGTGCTCGTGCAGAGAATGCTGCAGGTGTCAGTGAACCTTCTCGTATCACTCCATTAGTGAAAGCTGTTGATCCCATTGGTATGATTGCTTATTTTTCTTACTACCATCAATTCTTAAACCTACCAGAAAATACTACTTTTAACTTCATTTCTAAATGCAGCTTAAAAATACATTTCTTGTTATTACAGAGGCTCCAAAAGTCTTCCTTAGTGCTAATCTGCAGGCTGGCCTTGAGGTGAGGCGCGGTGATGAAATTGCACTGGAAGCACATATTTCAGGAGCACCGTACCCATCTATTACATGGTTAAGGAATGATGAAACTATTAGGCCACAGGAAATAAAAAAGAGAGTAACAAAGTTTACTAGGAGAAGGAAGGGTGAAGTTGAAGAAGAGGAGCCATTCTACCTTTCACTGCCAGAACGTTTGAATATTGACAACCACACACCTGGAGAGTCCTTGTTAGCCGTTCGTGACTCACTTAGACCTGACCATGGCACATTTACAATCAGAGTTGAAAATGATCATGGTGTTGCAAAAGCCTCATGTGAAGTAAACGTATTAGGTATGTGCTTAAACAGTTTATTGTTTAAAATGTCAGAGCAGATGCTCACCAGAAGACACTAATAATTTTTTACTGGTGTTTTAAAAAATAGATACGCCTGGACCTCCTATCAACTTTACATTTGAAGATGTTAGAAAACATTCTGTTGTTTGCAAGTGGGAGCCTCCTCTTGATGATGGTGGAAGTGAAATCCTGAACTATGTCCTGGAAAAGAAAGACAACTCAAAAGCTGAAATAGGCTGGGTTACTGTCACTTCAACACTCAGGCATTGCAAATACCACGTGCTAAAATTGATTGAAGGAAAGGAATACCTTTTCCGTGTATCAGCTGAAAATCGGTTAGGACCTGGACCACCATGTGTTTCCAAACCACTGGTAGCCAAAGATCCATTCAGTAAGTCTTATGTTGATATTTAAACACAATACTTTTGGAGAAATTCTATTCTATATGGGGTTTTTTATACTATCCGCATCACTAGTATCTGAATGCATTCCAGAAGTGCATTAAGCAATGTAACTAGCATCTATCAAATGTGGTTCATTTTTTTTTATCTTGTCCCCCTGTTAGGGGAGAAATTGTATGTGGAGTATCGTGTTTTGTTTTGGCAGGGTGTTGTTTGGGGTTCGGGTTTTTTTTTAATGTACATGCGACTGTATGTTTATGTAAGAAAATGCAAGGTTGAAGAATTGCACCTTCTGCTTGGAGCAGAAGGCGATGAGGTTTGTATTGGTCCTTAGTTCCTGTAGGGGTTCATACTACAGTCTCGGATTAGTCCCTCAGAGAGCTCTGTCTCCAGCACAGACAAGCTTTATCCTTATGTTGGAAAGTCCCATTGTGCCAGAGGAGTTGCTGACCACAGTCTTTATCCCAGTTTTTAGATATCCTGGGCCCAACCCACTGAGTACCTTGAAGATAGCAACAAAGGCCAAATGTATTACAATGCACTCTTTTATATAGTACTTTTCGCTTTAAAATATTAACAAATTAATCATGGCCCATGTGAAGGAGTTCCACATTATTATCTCTGTTTTACAGATTAATAAACTAAATCACAGTAAGTTTAACCGACTTGTCCAAAATCACACAGAAAGAAAATGATAGAGCTGCAGTTAGAACAGGTTATTTCCCCATGCTTAGTCCACTAGGCCATAATGCCTCACTACATACATAAAATTAAATTTGAGATCTGGATAAGAAATCATAGATGCCAAAATTTCATTTTTCTCTTTCTTTTTAATTTTTTTAGCTCCACCGGATGCACCTGATAAACCTGAAGTGGAGGATGTTACCAGTAATAGTATGTTGGTTAAATGGAAAGAACCAAAAGACAACGGTAGCCCCATCTTGGGTTATTGGATTGAAAAACGTGAAATCAATAGTACTCACTGGGCTCGTGTCAACAGAAGCCTCCTGAACACCCTAGAAATAAGAGCCGATGGACTTTTGGAAGGACTTAACTATATCTTTAGAGTGTGTGCTGAAAATGCAGCTGGCCCTGGCAAATTTAGTCCACCTTCAGATCCAAAAACTGCTCAGGACCCAATATGTAAGTATTTTAATAGAAGATAATGGTTGGAGGCTGACAAGAGTAGGTTAAGTATCCATGAATTTTGATTTACACTTTTTTATTTCTTTAGTGCCACCTGGTCCACCAATTCCAAGAGTTGTTGATACAAGCTCAACTGCTATTGAGCTAGAATGGGAACCTCCAGCATTCAATGGTGGTGGTGATATCATCGGTTATTTCATTTACAAACAACTGGTGGGCATAAATGAATGGTCACGCTGCACAGAGAAATCCATTAAGATTAGAAAATACACTGTTAAAGAAATTAGAGAAGGTGCTGACTATAAACTCCGTGTTACCGCTGTTAATGCAGCCGGGGAAGGACCACCTGGTGAAACTGAACCTATAACAGTTTCAGAACCTCAAGGTACTGTTGTTGTGCAAATGTCATTTAACATATAGTAGCCAGTATGGCATGTTAGACTCTTTTATCTCCCTTAAACTAACACACAATTTCTATTTTTCTGCAGAGCCTCCTCATGTTGAATTGGATGTTTCTGTCAAAGCAGGCATTCAGATAATGGCTGGGAAAACTCTTAAAATTCCTGCTACTGTAACTGGGCGCCCTACACCTACAATTGTGTGGACTGTGGAGGAAGGTGAATTAGACAAAGAGCGGGTTGTTATTGAAAATGTTGGCACCAGATCAGAACTAACTATTCAGAATGCATTGAGAAAAGACCACGGAAGATATGTGATTACTGCAACCAATGAGAGTGGTTCCAAATTTGCAGCAACCAGAGTAGAAGTTTTTGGTAAGAAATATTACATGCTGTGAAACCAATTGTCAAGTATACCTAGATACAAGAAATCTTTGTTTTTTTCTTATACAACATGTTCTCTTTTTCAGATGTTCCTGGGCCAGTGCTTGACCTAAAACCTGTGGTTGTGAACAGAAAGATGTGTCTGCTTAACTGGTCTGATCCTGAAGATGATGGAGGAAGTGATATCACTGGCTTCCTTGTTGAACGCAAAGATGCCAAAATGCATACTTGGAGACAGTGTATAGATACTGAGAGATCTAAGTGTGATATTACAGGTCTCGTTGAAGGACAGGAATATATGTTTCGTGTTATTGCCAAGAATAAGTTTGGCTGTGGTCCACCTGTTGACATTGGACCAATTCTTGCAGTTGACCCATTAGGTAAAATAACTATTCGTTTGCTTATGTCAATTATTAAATAAAGGGAGATCTAGATCACTGCACAGTTATTTAATTAATGCTGAGATGGCACACTGTATATTCAATGTACATAGACATATTAATGGGGGTTTTTAGTTTTCATACTTACCTGCTACAGAGTTAAGGCTTCAGACCTTCAGCAGAGTAACTGTTGAAGTTAGATCTCTCACTTATGTAAAATTACCATGACCATTTCTGAAAAGGAGTAGGAGATAACCACTTTGTCTCTCCTTCTTTCAGTCAGGCAGCTTCCATTGCCAAGTCTGTGTTTAAACTATTGTTGAGACACTAATTGTTGCCCTGTTGCCAACATAGTCACTTCACTATCAGAGAAACTTCACACTACATTATAATAATTTGGATACCTTGCATATGAAAGATGCTGCTTTAAAAATGCCAAATCTATTTTATTTAATAGGATAAGAAATGAAACAAAACTTTAAGTATATGTATGACTTATATTTTTCATTGTGAATTACTTGTGATAATAGGTCCTCCAACAGCACCTGAGAGGTTCATGTACACAGAGAGGACAAAGTCAACCATTACACTTGACTGGAAGCCTCCCCGTAATGATGGTGGCAGTCCTGTCATAGGATACATCGTTGATAAGAGAAGACATGACTCAAATGTGTTTGAAAGAGTTAACCAGCAACTCTGTCCAACTACATCTCTTCTTGTAGACAATCTTGCTGAGCTTCATATGTATGAATTCCGTGTCAAAGCAGTCAATGCTATTGGTGAAAGTGAACCATCACTACCACTTAACGTAGTTATACAAGATGATGAAGGTACACCTGTTTATTAGAAACACGTACAACGGCTTTCAAAACTCTGTTAGCTAGTTTCTTTGCTTTTTGTTACCGCCTTCATTCTTTTATTTTTGTTTTGTTTTGTTTTACAGTACCTCCAACTGTCACATTACGTCTGGCTGTCAGAGGAGATACTATCAAAGTGAGGGCAGGAGAGCCAGTTAATATTCCAGCTGATGTCACAGGTCTACCAATGCCAAAGATTGAATGGGCCAAAAATGAAGTTTTAATTGACAAACCATCAGATGCACTTAAGATAACCAAACAAGAAATATCTAGATCTGAAGCAAAAACTGAACTTAGTATGCCTGCTGCACTTAGGGACGATAAAGGCACTTACACGGTCACAGCTACCAATCGTCTCGGCACAGCGTATCGCAATGCTTATGTTGAAGTGTATGGTAAGGATCTGATTTATTTTAATGAAATGACAAAAGCAAATATGTTTTTGCCTTTTCCATAACATAATATTATATTGTATTGTTTTTATTTAGATCGTCCTTCTCCACCAAGAAATCTTGCCGTTTCTGACATTAAAGCAGAATCATGCTATTTGACCTGGGATGTCCCCCTTGATAATGGTGGCAGTGAAATTACTCATTACATTATTGAAAAACGTGATGCCAGTAGGAAGAAATCTGAATGGGAGGAGGTCTCCAGCACAGTAGTTGACAGACGATTTGGGGTAAAGTTATCTGAAAACTTTTCTGTACTTTACAAAGTGTCTTTATTATGTAATTCAACATGCTTAAATAACACAAATAACACACGTACAATACTGAAATAAAATGAATTATCAATACAATGAAAAATTACAGAACACATAGTTATCTGAGCAGGTGGTACACTGACCATGACCAGAATTTCTAGATAATCGCTATTGCCATTGTGTATTTTCCTTAAATCCCAAAAAGAAAATAATATATTCAGTTATGTCATTTATTTTATAAAGAAGTTAATATCTGAATTAAGGAGATGTATCCCTTTTGTGTCGTCTAGGTTAATTTATATCAGAAATATAATTTTGTATTTAGAGAGTAAGGGTGATCACAATTTCATATGACCCAGTAGAGGTACAGTAGCTGACAAGTTCTCTCATTTTGAAAAAATCACTATACAGACATTTTAAATCCAGTGGTTCTTTTATTAATTGTTTTTCCAGTTTTGCTTTTGAATTGTTATAAGCATCTCAGTGAGGATTCATTCTCACCCTCCTTTAAAACTTAATCATACTGATATACGTCAGAGTAATTCTCACTAACTTAAGACACTGACAAAAGTATGTGACCACTTGGCAATTTGGTCAATTTTGTTAGGTTTTTTGCTTACCCTGCTGTTCTGACCTGCTGCTGTATCTCTTAGTAGCACTAGCCTCCAGCTTCCCTCCAGTATATTGCCCTCTTGCTGAAAGGGCAAACAGCCCAAATGGTAGGAACAAATAAGTGGATTGATGTCTGCACCTACCTCAAAGACCAAGAGCATTATGACATTCTCATTCACTCTTGGCTCTGTAAAAAGAAAAGGAGTACTTGTGGCACCTTAGAGACTAACCAATTTATTTGAGCATGAGCTTTCGTGAGCTACAGCTCACTTCATCGGATGCATACCGTGGAAACTGCAGCAGACTTTATATACACACAGAGAATATGAAACAATACCTCCTCCCACCCCACTGTCCTGCTGGTAATAGCTTATCTAAAGTGATCATCAAGTTGGGCCATTTCCAGCACAAATCCAGGTTTTCTCACCCTCCACCCCCCCACACAAATTCACTCTCCTGCTGGTGATAGCCCATCCAAAGTGACAACTCTCTACACAATGTGCATGATAATCAAGTTGGGCCATTTCCTGCACAAATCCAGGTTCTCTCACACCCGGGTGAGAGAACCTGGATTGGTGCAGGAAATGGCCCAACTTGATTATCATGCACATTGTGTAGAGAGTTGTCACTTTGGATGGGCTATCACCAGCAGGAGAGTGAGTTTGTGGGGGGGAGGGGGGGAGGGTGAGAAAACCTGGATTTGTGCTGGAAATGGCCCAACTTGATGATCACTTTAGATAAGCTATTACCAGCAGGACAGTGGGGTGGGAGGAGGTATTGTTTCATATTCTCTGTGTGTATATAAAGTCTGCTGCAGTTTCCACGGTATGCATCCGATGAAGTGAGCTGTAGCTCACGAAAGCTCATGCTCAAATAAATTGGTTAGTCTCTAAGGTGCCACAAGTACTCCTTTTCTTTTTGCGAGTACAGACTAACACGGCTGTTACTCTGAATCTTGGCTCTGTGTGCATGATATACAAGTTTCTATGGTGCAGCATATAGAGGTACTTGTAGCCATTCACTGGGATAACTAAGGAAGAGTTTAATTAAACAGCATCAAAAGAGGGAAAATTTAACATATACTTATTTTGGAAACAGTTATTTATTAATTTAAATCTTGTTTTTCAGGTGTGGAAACTTGCAACAAATGGTGAATACCAGTTTAGAGTCAGGGCAGTAAACAAATATGGGACAAGTGATGAGTGCCTCTCAGAGAAAGTGGTCATTAAGGATCCATATGGCCTTCCTGGACCTCCTGGAAAACCAAAAGTTTTAGATCACACTAGGTCATCAATGCTGGTGACTTGGGAGCCTCCTTTGGACAATGGTGGAGCCCCAATCACTGGGTATTGGTTGGAGAAGAGAGAAGTCGGAGGTGTCTATTGGTCACGTGTTAACAGAGCTCCAGTAACAAAACCAGTAATGAAAGGGCTGGAATTTAATGTCTTGCGGTTGATAGAAGGCGTTGAATACCAGTTTAGAGCAATGGCTGTAAATATTGCTGGAATTGGCCCTCCCAGTGAACCATCAGATCCTGCATTAGCAGCAGATCCTATATGTAAGTATACAGTTTTTATGAGTTGCTTTAAAGGTTATAATACATAAAAACTACATTCTGTAACCCTTATTGATGTTGAATTCAGTGGGACTAGACTGATGAAATGTTTGCAGGACTGGGGCCTACATAATGCCATTCTGTTTTCAGTGTAATGATTTTCTGATTAACTATTAATTATTTTTATTTTAGTTCAGATAATTAATTCTGATCTCACGTGCCATACTTTTACATCAGTTTAACTCCAATGATTTCAATGGACTACTCCTGTTTAAGCTGGTGTAAGCGAGTTCAGAATCAGTGATTTATTCTTCTTTGTTGTTAAATATTATTACAGTAGAATAATGTTTATATTTTTTGCTTTAAGTGTATGTATAATTGTTATATGTGTTGTAAATATAAAAAACATGTATAACAATTTCACATATAATATATGTCATATACATAACATGTTTGTAAATATACATATTTGCAGTATTCTCAATTTTTACTACCATTCTTTTTGACAAATGTATAGAAAAATACTTCTTTTGCTGACATTACAGCATTTTAAAATGTAAAATTGAAAATACATAGACACTAACTCCCAGCCAAAACTTTTTGCATTTTCTTACAAGTTGTACCTGGTGCACCATCATGCCCAGAGGTCACAGATAGAACCAAATCCACTATATCTCTTAAATGGAAACCGCCACAAAAAGATGGTGGCAGTCCTATAAAAGGATACATTGTTGAAATGCAAGAAGAAGGTAGTACCGACTGGAAGAAGGTGAATGAACTAGACAAACTATTCCCTACTTGCGAATGTGTTGTACCCAGCTTGAAAGAACTTAGAAAGTACAGATTTAGAGTGAAAGCTGTAAATGCTGCTGGGGAATCTGAACCAAGTCTTCCAACATCAGAAATACCTGTCAAGGAAATTCTAGGTAAGAGTCTTGGAATTAATTTAGATATTTAGAGATAAATCCTACCGTTTGCTGTGCATGTGCATTAGGAGACAAAGAGGGGTAAAGACCAAGTTCAAACAGCAGGGCCCACCATGGTAGACCTAGCCCAGTACACAGAATTATTCAAGAACATCAACAAAGAAGCTGGAAATCTAAGAAAGTGACCTGGTGACCTTGAATAGGATATCACCAACCAGAAATCTGACAAGCGTTATAACTAGACATAAAGGTTACATTGTGCCCAATGAAAAAGCAACAGCAACAAGTGCCCCACAGAGCATTGGGGTCCTCCTGATGCAGTGGTTCTTAATCTTTACTGCAGCCTGTGCCCCTTTGGTTCTCAAAATATATTCTTGCAGCCGTTATCAAAAATCATTGAAGTAGGTCAGTTCTTCAAACCTAGATATATTTTTGTTTGTATATTACAGTAATAGTTAAAAATGTCTAATGTTAATAAATACATAGATTTGATTAAACAAAGTAGTTGTACCTACATGCCTGTGCTTAATTTGTGTTTTCGATGATTTACCTTCTAAAAAAATCCGGCATGTCTCGCACCCCCAGAAAGGGCATCTCGCACCCCAGGTTAAGAGCCACTGTCCTGATGTATACTGTGCATGCTTTGGAATGTATCATGAGGTTTTCGTGCATAGCTGGCTGAATTTTAATTTCAATAAGTCATCTAACAATTATATTTCTAAATCTTTTTGCAGAGGAACCAGAAGTTTTTATTGATATTGGAGCACAAGATTTTCTCTCTGTTCGTTCTGGTACAACAATTAAGATCCCAGCCATTATAAAGGGGCGTCCAGTTCCAAAAACATCTTGGGAATTTGAAGGAGAAGCCAAGAAGGCAATAAAGGTTATTAAAAGAACTGATTACTTTCTGTTCTTTTCTGTTCTTTCTGTTCTTTTAATCTGTTGCTAACTATTTAAAGAAATCTCTGTTACGTTTACTTTTTCTTCTTTATTTATAGGATGGAGTCAATAATATACCTGAAGATGCTCAGGTAATGTAAAAAAATTAAATTGTTTCTATATTGCTAAATTTTTCATTTTGTAATTATTTATAACCAATATATATTTCTTTTTATTTGCAGCTGGAAGTAACCAATACTACTTCAATAATTACTATCCCAGAATGTAACAGAGGCCATTCTGGAAGATACAGCATTACAGCAAAGAATAAAGCAGGACAGAAAACTGTAAACGTTAGAGTTAACGTCCTTGGTACGTCATATACATGTTGGAGTATTCATATAGAATTTTTCATGTTTTCTAGGTATTTATCTAAAACTGCTTCTGTTGTGCTTTTATGCTAACAGATGTGCCAGGGCCACCAAAAGACCTGAAAGTGAGTGATATAGCAAGATGTAGTTGCAAACTTTCATGGAAGATGCCAGACAATGACGGTGGAGACAGAATCAAAGGCTATGTTATAGAGAAGAGGACTGTTGAAGGGAAGGCCTGGACAAAAGTTAATCCAGACTGTGGAAGCACTTCCTTCATTGTACCTGATCTCATAGCCGGGCAACAATATTTCTTCCGTGTACGTGCAGAAAACCGCTTTGGTATTGGGCCGCCTGCAGACACAATCCAACGGACCACAGCCAGGGATCCAATCCGTAAGTTAAATCAAAATGGAACATCTCCTTTGATAACCAAATGCTACTATAATGTCGGTTGATTCCAATTTTTATTTGATTTTTAAAGATCCTCCTGATCCACCTATCAAACTCAAGATTGGTCTTGTAACTAAAAACACTGTTAGCTTGACATGGAAACCTCCAAAGAATGATGGTGGTGCCCCTGTTACACATTATAATATTGAGTGTCTTCACTGGGATCGTACTGGGGAAGGGAAAGAGTCTTGGAAACAGTGCAATAGACGTGATGTAGAGGAAACAAAGTTTACTGTTGAGGACCTGAAAGAAGGTGAAGAATATGAATTCAGGGTCAAAGCTGTAAATGAAGCGGGTCCCAGCAGACCATCTGCTACAGTTGGCCCAATTGTTGTCAAAGACCAAACATGTAAGTACTGAACAATGCTGGAAAACAGAACATTTCATTATACAACTTTAAAAGTATATTTGCTTTTGTATCCCTTTTAATGGCAATTTATGTTTTTTGTGTTTCATACTAGGTCCACCATCAATTGAACTCAAAGAATTTATGGAGGTTGAGGAGGGAACAGATATTAACATTATAGCCAAGATAAAGGGTGTGCCATTCCCCACATTAACGTGGTTTAAAGCTACTCCAAAGAAACCTGATGACAAAACACCAGTACTGTATGATCAACATGTCAATAAGGTTGTGAGCGAAGATACTTGCACCTTACTAATCCAACAGTCTCGCAGAAGAGATACAGGCTTGTACACTTTAACTGCTGTAAATAATCTGGGAACTGCTTCAAAGGAGATGAGGCTGAATGTTCTTGGTAACTATCAAGGGGTTTTGTACAATTGCATGTGTTGATTCTGTGAATATGATACTTTATTTTAAATGTATTTTAATTATGCATTCATAATTCTTAAAATTTAACTTTCAGGACGTCCTGGACCACCAGAGGGACCCATTAAATTTGAATCCATTTCAACTGATCAGATGACCTTGTCTTGGCTTCCTCCTAAAGATGATGGTGGTTCTAAGATTACAAACTATGTTATTGAAAAAAGGGAAGCTAATAGAAGAACATGGGTACCTGTTACCAACGAGCCAAAGGAATGCATCTTCACTGTGCCCAAATTGCTGGAAGGCCATGAATATATGTTCCGCATCATGGCACAAAATAAATTTGGCATTGGGGAGCCTCTTGATAGTGAACCACAAACAGCAAGAAACCTTTTCAGTAAGTATGATATTGTGTTCAAATGTTAGTTGTTCTCATGCTTTGTAGTGACTTTGACAATGCAGAGTCTAAAGAATCAGCTCATCTATTATGGCAAAGCTGTAAATTACCAATTGCTTTTATGTCTACCACATATCTGAAATTTCTAGAATAGTTTGAAAGATTTTTACCATAGATATCCTGTTAGGTAGTTAACGTTTAAAATGTTAATGTTTTGTCTCTTTTCTTTGCTATATCTTAAAATACAGCTATATTTGGTTTTATTGAAACTGGACTGGATCATACAGTTATATTTGGGATAATACTGACCTTACCATTATGGAAGAGTTATTTCCTTAACTTGAGTTATGGAAAAAGACAATAAAGAATAAGGGAGTTAGCTTCTTAGTTGCTGGTCTAACAGAAAGGGAATGCTAGGTCTGAGAAAAGAAGACTATATTACAAACTTTTCCTACACACACTGGCCACAGAAAGGTACACAGAGGGCAAGTGAATGTTAACCTTGACAGTTAAATGAGACACAGACATTTTATATTTTAACATTTTGTTACAAAATTTGTGTAACTTTTTTTCCAGGTGTTCCTGGACCATGCGACAAGCCAACGGTTAGCAGCATAACATATGACTCCATGATTGTCAACTGGGAGGAACCAGAATATGATGGAGGCTCTCCTGTAACAGGTTACTGGCTAGAGCGTAAAGAGACCACTGGAAAGAGATGGACAAGGGTTAACCGTGATCCTATCAAACCTATGACCCTAGGCATTTCTTACAAAGTAACTGGTCTTATTGAAGGTTCAGAATATCAGTTCCGTGTATTGGCTATTAATGCAGCTGGTGTTGGTCCACCAAGCATGCCATCTGACCCAGCAATTGCTAGAGACCCTATTGGTAAATATGTTAAATTTATATTTTTCATATTGAAAATGTTCCATTGAGAAGAAAAAATGTATTGTTATAATGTAATGATATCATATTATTTTCCAGCCCCCCCTGGTCCGCCAATTCCAAAAGTTACTGACTGGACAAAGTCATCTGTTGATCTGGAATGGGCTCCACCATTAAAGGATGGTGGTTCTAAGATCACTGGTTACATAGTTGAATATAAAGAGGAAGGAAAGGAAGAATGGGAAAAGGTAGGTGAAATACTATTATAGGATTTGGGTTTCCTCTATCTTTAAACAATATTTTTCGCTAATGTATATTTGTACATATTCTCATTACACCAACTATATGGGACAAATTATCATGTCTTCTTTGTACAATAATTATCTTCGTAGTTTTAAAATATATGGCCAAATTCAAAAGTTAATATTTGCCACACTGTGGTGTCTAAGATACCTCAGTATTTTCCTAAACTCAGGTTCTCTAAACTTCACAGTTCTGTGCAGCAAAGTATGTTTATAGTTATCAATAAAGGAGCAGAAGGTTCATGTGAAAGTGGATATTAGGTACATAAGTAAAGGAGCCAATGGAATGTCAAATTATTCCTAGTTACTTTGCAAACAATGCCTCCACGTTCTCCTACTGCTTTTCAATAATACATTACTGAAAATCTCACTGGTGCATATAGAACAGAAGTTAATGTTTCCCAACCAGCAATTTGGTCATAAATACATGCCACTTGTCCAGTATGCCTACTTTTGCACCTCTTCACATATTTGCTATAAGCCAAATGCTGCCCCAACCTGTGCATAAAATCCATGTAAACAGGCTATGCACAAGAGATCCAGAAAGGCTCATGAGAAAGGGATTTTTTCCCACTTTTCCTCCTTTCACCTCCAAACTGGCATTTTGGTGTACAGGAACCCTATGCAGCCATTCGTCTGCCTCAGATCATGGACTCTGTTGTAACTGCTATGGCTCCTTTATGACTCCCTAGTTAGAGGAATTGTTCAAACTGATGAATCTGCATGATAGTACATCTCCAAGTCACTCTCCTGCATTTCCATTACCCTATATTCCCCTCACAATGTTCCCTTCAATCCGCATATCACTCATGTGCACCAGGATGTCCTGAATGCCTTCTCTGTGGAATGCCCATTCCTTGTATTTGAACAGTGCTGGTGTCACTGCATTTAGAGCCTGCTGTACTTGTGGATGTTGGACAGTTATACCATAACAGTTGTTTCGGATGCATGAGTGCCACCAATAGCCAATTCCTTTGTGGTGTTTGTGATTTTCTGATATTGACTGATGTTATAATCTTTTTCCAGGTAAAAGATAGAGAAATAAGAGGAACCAAGTTTGTTGTGACAGGATTAAAAGAAGGAAGTTTCTACAGATTTAGAGTTAGAGCAATAAATGCTGCTGGTATCGGAGAGCCTGGCGAAGTTACAGAAGTTATTGAAATGAAGGATAGAATTGGTATTTTACAATTTTTATTTTTAACATTTTTACCAATCAAAGTGAACAAACAGAAAATATATTGAATCATTTTGTTTATTTCTTACAGTCCCCCCTGATCTTCACTTGGATGCTAGTGTCAGAGACAGAATTGTTGTTCATGCTGGGGGAGTGATCCGGATCATAGCTTACGTCTCAGGAAAGCCACCTCCAACAGTCACATGGAGCAGGGATGAAAGAGCTTTACCGGAAGAAGCTAAAATTGAAGAAACAGCCATCAGCTCTTCTCTGGTTATTAAGAACTGCAAGAGAAGTTACCAAGGCCTCTACACTCTTTTTGCCAAAAATGCAGGTGGAGAACGGAAGAAGACTATTATTGTTGATGTGTTAGGTAAATCGGAAGTTCAGAATTTGCATACAATTTTGTTCTAAAAATATGGTTTCATAAAATCCAGTACATAAAACTAAATGTATACTTTTTCTTTCCATCTTAGATGTACCAGGGCCAGTTGGTGTTCCATTCCTTACTGAGAACCTAACCAATGACTCTTGCAAACTGACATGGTTTTCTCCAGAGGATGATGGTGGTTCTCCTATCACCAACTATATTATTGAAAAGCGTGAAGCTGACCGTAAAGCTTGGACCCCAGTAACCTATACAGTCACAAGACAGAATGCTACTGTTCAAGGGCTGATTGAAGGCAAGGCATACTTTTTCCGAATTGCACCTGAGAATATTATTGGCATGGGCCCATTCGTTGAGACAACAAAAGAGCTGGTCATCAGAGAACCAATATGTAAGTACATTTTTGTTTTATAGATTATTGTAATAGAAGGGAGATTGGCAAAAAAAAATGTATTCACCACATTGTTTATGTTTATTTACAGCTGTACCTGAGCGTCCAGAAGATCTGGAGGTAAAAGCCATTACCAAGGATTCTGTTACATTGACTTGGAACCCACCTAAATATAATGGAGGTTCCGACATAACTATGTATGTCCTAGAAAGCCGTCTCATTGGAAAAGAGAAATTCCACAGGGTTACAAAGGAGAAAATGCTTGATCGGAAATACACTGTTGAAGGACTGAAAGAAGGTGACACTTACGAATATCGTGTGAGTGCTTGCAATATTGTGGGACAAGGAAAACCATCTTTCTGCACAAAACCAATCACATGCAAGGATGAAATTGGTATGGTTCTATTTTTCATAATTCAGTTTGAAAACAATTTTTGGGTATATAATTTTTTTATTAATATTGCTACTTACCTTTTTTTTCCCCAATGATATCTTTTAGCTCCTCCAACACTTGAACTTGATTGTAGAGACAAGCTAATTGTTCGGGTTGGTGAAGCTTTCAGCCTCACCGGACGTTACTCAGGGAAGCCTGCACCAAAGGTGACTTGGTTAAAGGATGAAATTACAGTTAAAGAAGATAAGCGCACAAAGATTCAGACCACTCCAACAACCCTTTGCTTGGGGATATTAAAATCTATCCGAGAAGATTCAGGCAAATATTGTGTGATCATAGAGAACAGCGCCGGATCAAGAAAAGGTCTTTGTCAAGTCACTGTTGTTGGTAAGTGTAACGGAGCCATAAGAATGCTTGCTTTTAATAATAATTAGAACTGATCAAATAGAAGAAAGAGTGAATATTAAAATGAGTTATTTATAGAAATACTGTGAATTCACTCCTTTATTATTTGTGATATGTTATTCATTGATTTTGAGTATTCAATTAATTGCTGGTTTAAGTTTATTTACAATGAATAATTTGACACGCTCTAATAATAATATTTTGCACTATTTTAGCAAATTTCAATGCAAGATGATAAAGCACTTTGTAAGCATTAATTAATTAAGCCCAATAAGATAGGTATTAGTCTCATTTTACAGATGGGTAAACTAAAGGAAAGTGATTTGCTCAATATCACATAGTGAGAGAACAGCAGAGCCAAGAATAGAACGTTGGTGTCCTGATTCCCAGTTCTTTGTTCTAACAATTAGGTTATTCCAAGTTATATTTACAGTAGAATAGTGACACTGTTCAATCTGTGTATTGTCGGGTTTTTCTGTTCATTGTTTCTTTTAACAGATCGCCCTCAGCCTCCAGTAGGTCCAGTTATTTTTGATGAAGTTCATAAAGATCATATGATCGTCTCCTGGAAACCTCCATTAGATGATGGTGGCAGTGAAATTACAAATTATATTATTGAGAAGAAAGATGCACACAGGGATCTCTGGATGCCAGTAACATCTGCCAATGTCAAGACAACATGCAAAATTCCTAAACTGCTTGAGGGAAAAGAGTATGTTGTACGAATTTATGCTGAAAATCTTTATGGCATAAGTGATCCCCTAGTATCTGATGAAATGAAGGCCAAGGATCGTTTCAGTATGTTATTTATCTGCTACTTTATTTTAATAATTTAACCATCAGAATGCTTGTTATACTATAAATTCATTTAAAAATATTATTTCTTCAGGTGTTCCTTCTGCACCGGAGCAACCCATCATTAAAGATGTTACCAAAAATTCTGCCATAGTAATTTGGAACAGACCACATGATGGAGGCAAGCCAATAACTACTTATATTTTGGAAAAGAAGGAAACAATGTCTAATCGATGGGCCAGAGTCACCAAAGATCCGATTTTCCCAGAAACTCAGTTCAGGGTACCTGATCTCCTTGAAGGCTGTGAATATGAATTCCGTGTATCAGCAGCAAATGAAATTGGTGTTGGTGATCCTAGCCCACCTTCAAAGCCAGTCTTCGCTAAAGATCCAATTGGTAAAGTATAAAACAAAATCCATTCATATTCTGTGTGTTCCTGAAAATCTTTTTCAGATAGGTTTTAATGGTTTCTGATTTTTTTAATAGTCAAACCAAGTCCACCTATTAACCCTGAAGCAGTGGATAAAACAAAAAACTCAGTTGATTTGTCTTGGCAACCACCACGGCATGATGGCAAAGGCAAGATCATTGGCTATCTCGTTGAGTATCAGAAAGTTGGAGATGAAGATTGGAAGAAGGCCAATCTTACAGCAGACTCCTGCCCTGAAACAAAATACAAGGTCACTGGTCTTACTGAGGGTATGACCTATAAGTTCAGAGTCATGGCAGTCAATGCAGCAGGTGAATCAGAACCAGCTTATGTTCCTGATCCAATAGAAGTAAAGGACAGGCTTGGTAAGTGAAATAAACTCAGATAAGTTTATGAATAAAACATATTGTCAAAATGTGCTTGTTTACTAAAACTGGAATCTTTCTCCCAGAACCTCCAGAGCTGATACTTGATGCTAATATGGCACGGGAGCAACACATAAAAGCTGGAAATACACTAAGACTTAGTGCTGTAATTAAAGGAATTCCATTCCCAAAAGTGTCATGGAAGAAAGAAGGACAAGAGGTTTCACCCAAAGCAGATATTGAGGTTACGGGAGTTGGCAGTAAGCTGGAAATTCGTAACACTGTCCATGAAGATGGTGGAATTTACTCTTTGACTGTTGAGAATCCCGTTGGTTCAAAGACTGTTTCAGTAAAAGTCATTGTACTAGGTAATTATTTTTTGACTTTGTTTATACTGTATGCTTTTTATTATTTTATTGGCGATCAAAGAAATTGGATCTGCAGAGAACAAATGAATAATTTCAATGCAGAAATTATCAATAATAAAGAAACATAATATAAGAGCTGTATGAGAAAAGGACTGTAAATGACAAGCAGTACTTTTAGTAAAAATTTCCTTTCTATTGAAATGTGCTAAATTTTGTAAAATTAGTTTTGTTTATTAAATAAATATTCTTTACTTTTAAAAAAAATATTAGATAAACCCGGCCCACCTAGAAATCTGCAAGTAAGTGAAGTTAGAAAAGATTCTTGCTATCTCACTTGGAAGGAACCAGAGGACAATGGTGGTTCTGTCATTACCAACTATGTGGTGGAAAAGAAAGATGTAGCTGCTGCCCAGTGGGTACCCATCTCATCATCTTCCAAGAAACACAGTCATCTGGCTAAACATCTTATGGAAGGCACTCAGTATCTCTTCCGTGTTGCTGCTGAGAACCAGTATGGGCGAGGTCCATATGTTGACTGTCTCAAGCCAATCAAGGCTATGGACCCACTATGTAAGTATTTTTCATTGATGAGTTTTATTTTGAGTCTT
Organism: Caretta caretta; assembly: GCF_965140235.1. Taxonomy (NCBI): domain Eukaryota; kingdom Metazoa; phylum Chordata; order Testudines; family Cheloniidae; genus Caretta; species Caretta caretta. Next base: position 45,312,385 of record NC_134216.1, on the reverse strand, counting down.
TTTTGAACTTTGATTAACTGATCTTGTTAGTACAAATACAATATAGTGTATGTGTGTTGATTGGGCGTAGGTTGTTCACCCTATTACACTTCTTGTTTTTTGCTCTTAAAAGATCCTCCAGGGCCACCAAAGAATCTGCACCATGTAGATGTTGACAAAACAGAAATTTCCCTTGTTTGGAATAGGCCAGATCGTGATGGTGGTGCTGAAATCAATGGATATTTGGTGGAGTATCAAGAAGAAGGTGCAGAGGAATGGATTAAGTTCAAGACTGTACCCATGCTAGAGTGTGTTGTAACTGGTCTACAGCAAGGAAAGACTTACAAATTCCGTGTGAAAGCACAGAATATCGCGGGTCTTAGTCTTCCAGATACAACTATACCAATAGAGTGTCAAGAAAAACTAGGTACCTTTTTAATTTGTATGATTTCTTTCATTTCTTACTTTTAGTGTTCACCATGAAAAAATCATATTGTAATTTCTATATTTTTTTCTAATTCCAGTACCTCCATATGTGGAACTAGATGTGAAGTTAATGGAAGGTCTTGTTGTTAAAGCTGGTAGCACAGTCAGACTTCCTGCAATCATGAGAGGTGTACCTGTGCCCACTGCAAAATGGGTAACTGATGGCAATGAAATTAAAACAGAAGGCAACTACAAAATTGATACTGACAATTATTCAACAGTACTTACCATTAAAGACTGTGTAAGAAAAGATACTGGAGAATATCTTCTCACAGTGTCTAATGCAGCTGGCAGCAAAACTGTTGGTCTTCATCTTACTGTTTTGGATGTTCCTGGTCCACCCACTGGCCCCATTAATATTCTTGAAGTCACACCGGAACACATGATTATTTCCTGGCGTCCTCCTAAAGATGATGGTGGAAGCCCTGTGCTGAACTACATTGTTGAGAAGCGAGAATCCAAAAAAGAATCTTGGGGAGTGGTCTGTTCAGGAATCAATCAAACAAAACTTAAGGTTCCACGTCTACAGAAAGGTTGTGAATATATTTTCCGTGTCCGTGCAGAGAATAAGATAGGCATTGGTGCACCCCTCGATTCAACACCAACAGTTGCTAAACATATGTTTGATCCACCATCCCCACCTGGTAAACCAGTGGTTTCAGATATTACAGAAAATGCTGCAACAGTGTCTTGGACCCTACCAAAATCCGATGGCGGAAGTCCAATAACTGGATACATTCTTGAGCGTCGGGAAATATCTGGCAAATGGGTACGTGTCAACAAGACACCAGTGCTTCAACTGAAGTTCAGAGCCACCGGTCTTTTTGAGGGCAACACATACGAATTCCGAGTTTTTGCAGAAAACATGGTTGGCATAAGCCAACCATCCCCAGTTTCTGACCCAGTAAAAGTTTCACGCCCTATTAGACCACCTGGACCTCCCATTAATCCAAAACTAAAAGACAAGACCAGAGAAACAGCTGACCTGGTGTGGACAAAGCCTCTCAAAGATGGTGGCAGCCCTATTTTGGGATATGTTGTGGAATGTCAGAAAACTGGAACTACACAGTGGAATAGGATTAATAAAGATGAACTCATTCAACAGTGTGCCTTCAGGGTACCTGGGCTAATTGAAGGAAATGAATATAGATTCCGTATAAAAGCTGCTAACATCGTTGGAGAAGGAGAGCCCAGAGAACTGCCAGAAACTGTTCTTGTAAAGGATATTCATTCTCCTCCAGAAATAGATCTAGATCTGACCTGTCGTGACTTAATCACCATCAGAGTAGGCCAAACAATCCATATTACTGGTAGAGTAAAAGGCAGACCAGACCCTGACATAACATGGTCTAAGGATGGCAAAGTATTAGTCCAAGATAAGCGTGTTGAGATGGTTCATGAATTCCCTCGCATTGAACTGCAGGTGAAAGAAGCCACAAGAGACGATCATGGAAAATACATCATTTCAGCAAAGAACAGCAGTGGACATGCTCAAGCATTTGCCCTTGTTAATGTACTTGACAGACCTGGACCATGCCAGAACTTGAAGATAAGCTATGTTACAAAAGATTCTTGTATGCTCACTTGGGAAAACCCAGTAGATAACGGTGGCTCAGAAATTACAAATTACATAGTAGAGTATCGTGAGCCAAACCAGAAAGGATGGTCAATTCTCTCTTCTAATGTTACCAAACGATTAGTAAAGGCAAGTCTCATAGAAAACCATGAATACTTCTTCAGAGTTTGTGCAGAAAACAAAGTAGGGCCAGGCCCTGTCATTGAGACCAAGACTCCTATCCTTGCCATTAATCCTGTCGATAGGCCTGGTCCACCAGAAAACCTTCACATTGCAGAAACAGGAAAGACATTTGTGTATCTGAAATGGAGAAGACCAGATTATGATGGTGGAAGCCCCAATTTATCTTACCACGTTGAAAGAAAACTGAAGGATTCAGATGAATGGGAAAGGGTGCACAAGGGCAGTATTAAGGAAACACAGTACATGGTTGATAAATGCATTGAAAATAAAATATATCAATTCAGAGTTCAGACCAAGAATGAGGGAGGTGAAAGTGACTGGGTGAAGACAAGTGAAGTTGTTGTGAAGGAAGAACTGCAGAAACCAGTCCTTGATCTGAAGTTAAGTGGTGTGCTAACTGTAAAAGCAGGTGACTCTATTAGACTTGAGGCCGGACTTAAAGGCAAGCCACAACCAGAAGTGGTATGGACAAAGGACAGAGATGCCACAGATTTAACCAAATCTCCAAGAGTCACAATTGAAACAACTTCTAATTCATCTAAATTTGTTCTCACAAAATCTAAGCGTAGTGATGGTGGTAAATATGTGATTACTGCAACTAATGCAGCTGGTAGTTTTGTAGCTTATGCTACTGTTAATGTTTTGGATAAACCTGGTCCTGTAAGAAATCTGAAGATCTCTGACATTTCAAGTGATAGGTGTACTGTCAACTGGGACCCACCTCAAGATGATGGCGGTTGTGAAATACAAAACTACATCTTAGAAAAATGTGAGAGCAAGCGTATGGTTTGGTCTACATACTCTGCCGCTGTTCTAACAAGTCATGCAAATGTGACACGCCTCATAGAAGGCAATGAGTATATCTTCAGGGTTCGAGCAGAGAATAAGATGGGCACTGGCCCTCCAACAGAAACAAAACCAATTATTGCAAAAACAAAGTATGACAGACCTGGCCGTCCTGATCCCCCCGAAGTCACTAAAGTCAGTAAAAATGAGATGACTGTAGTTTGGAACCCACCAGAATATGATGGTGGCAAATCAATTACAGGATATATATTAGAGAAGAAAGAGAAACGAGCATTAAGATGGGTTCCTGTTACTAAGAGTGCAATCCCAGAGAGACGCAAGAAGGTTACAGATCTCATTCCAGGACATGAATATCAATTCCGTGTTAAGGCTGAAAATGAAATTGGTCTTGGAGAACCAAGCTTGCCATCGAGACCGGTAGTGGCAAAAGACCCAATAGGTACTGTAGTGATATATTTTACTGTTATTAAAATAAAACATTTAATTAACAGGTTGCTTAGTTGCTTAGATGCATTCTTCTTCCTGCCCTTTATCGTGTCTTTCAGAACCTCCTGGTCCTCCAATTAATCTGAAGGTGGTTGACAGCACAAAGAGTTCCATCACTCTCGGATGGGGAAAACCAGTTTATGATGGTGGTGCACCAATTATTGGATATGTTGTGGAAATGAGACCAAAAGTTGAAAGTGCAGCTCCTGATGTAGGATGGAAACGATGTAATGTTACTGCACAAGTTATTCATACAGAATTTACAGTTACCAGCCTGGATGAGAAACAACTATATGAGTTCCGGGTTTGTGCCCAAAACCAGGTTGGCATTGGCCGACCAGCTGAATTGAAGGAAGCAGTGTCTCCTAAAGAAATACTTGGTGATTTTTTTCTATCTTATCTATGAATTCATGCATCATTTATTTGCTATATTTAGATTTTATTTCACATTCTGAACTTTTGTTGTTGTTTTTCTTTAACGTTTGTTTCAGAACCTCCTGAGATTGATTTGGATGCAAGCCTAAGAAAATTAGTCACAGTCAGAGCAGGATGTCCCATTAGACTATTTGGCATTGTTAGAGGGCGACCAGCACCTAAAGTCACCTGGAGGAGAGTGGGTATTGATAATGTGGTCAGAAAAGGACAGGTTGATCTGGTTGACACTATGGCCTTCCTTGTCATCCCCAATTCTACACGTGATGATTCAGGAAAATATTCTTTGACAGTTGTTAACCCAGCTGGAGAAAAGGCCGTATTTGTGAATGTCAGAGTCCTTGGTGAGTCGCCACAAACAATTTTGTAAACACATCAGTTTTATTATTCTTTAATTATTTATTACAGGGATTTTTATGGCTCCTTTCACAATATCATTTGAGTATCACTGTACATGGCTAATATTAATTCCACATGTATAGGAAGTCATTAACCAAACTTTCATTGTAATTTAATAAGGATTTTTAAGAGAGGACTGATATATGAATTAATGTTTCATTATAGATACTCCTGGACCTGTGGCCAAGTTCAGTGTTTCAGATGTCACAAAAATGTCATGTCAGCTTTCATGGGTACCGCCTGAGAATGATGGTGGTAGTCCAGTAACTCACTACATCCTGGAGAAACGTGAGGCTGACAGAAAGACCTGGTCAACAATCATTGCAGATGTAAAGAAAACTAGTTTCAAAGTAGCTAACCTTGTACCTGGAAATGAATACTACTTTAGAGTAACTGCTGTCAATGAATATGGTCCAGGTGTTCCAACAGAAGCACCAAAACCAATCTTGGCATCAGATCCACTAAGTAAGTATTTTTTAATGTAGATCTTTTATTCTTGCATCTTTATTTGCTTTAATCTCCAGTAAGCTTCTGATTTTTCATGAATGTGGATGTGTCTAAATTCTGTATTGCTGCTAACCTCTCAATGACAGTGGAATAAATATTCCTGTGCAGATATGTTTGCTGAATAAAAATTAAAACCCTGAATACTTATTGTAACTCTATATTAATTTAATCACTCTGGTAGTTTCTAATGTGACATGTTTTCTAAATCAAAAAAATGTCTCTTTTAAATAAAGTCCTTTTTGAATTAAGCAATCAGAATTCTTAGTAATTCTACCAAAGCATGCCCAGTTAAAGTGATGATGTTGTAATATATCTGCTTTGTTTTTTCTTAAGGTGAGCCTGATCCACCAAGAAAACTTGAAGTTACTGAAATTACAAAGAACAGTGCAACTTTAGGCTGGTTGCCACCACTGCGTGATGGAGGCTCTAAAATTGATGGATACATTATTAGCTACAAAGAAGAAGAACAACCTGAGGATCGCTGGACACAATATTCCATTGTCAAAGATCTGAACATTGTTGTAGCTGGCCTGAAAGAAGGAAAGAAATACCAATTTAGAGTGGCAGCTAGAAATGCTGTGGGAGTAAGTTTGCCAAGAGAAACTGAAGGAATGTTTGAAATTAAAGAACAACTCAGTAAGTAACTAATTATTACTATATATACCATTTAAAATCTATTTTAATAATGAAATGAACAAGGTTTTTGGTTGATGGAGTCCTAGGAAATCAATTTTTAAATGATCTCTTCTGCACTTCTGTAGAAGATCAAACTTTAAGTCACCAGTCTCCTGAATCCCAGGAAGTCTAAGATGTTTTTAAGAACAAGTTACACAAACATCTGTTGGGGTGGACTAGGTATACTTAGTCTTGCCTCAGCATGGAGCGATAGACTAGGTGTTCTCTTGAGGTCCTTTCCAGCTCTCAAATTTCTATGATTTGAAGATGGCATCAGGAAAGCAGCATACTCAACCCCCTGTCAGAGAGTGTGTGTCATGTCACTTCACAGTGACCCTTCCTGATGATTAAGTGGCATAGCTATGCTCCAAAGATTGCCATCCAGTTACCCTTGGCTAAAAGGATGATAATGGTTTTTAAGTGCTGCTAGTGTCTTAGGCACTGTTCAAATATATGAGAAGACAATCTGAACACAAAAACATTCACTTACCTTCTAAATCAGAATATAAAGATAGAAAGTCAGCGTTTACACCGACAGCTATGGAGCATCTGTTTTCAGGGGTGTTTACATCATTCAGATCTGTAGTTCAGACTATTAAAACATCCCTACTGAACTGAGACTAAGGATACTATCTATAAAATCCTCAGGGCTCCAGCAGACATGCAGAGGACACTTGCATGACAAAATAAAATAATTTTTCACAGGGAGTTACAAATATTTGTGTTTGTTTGTCTTTTTTAGTGCCACCTAAGATCCTGATGCCAGATCATGTTAATATTAAAGCTGGGCAGAAACTCAGAATTGAAGCATATGTCTATGGGAAACCTCAGCCAATCTGTAAATGGATGAAAGGAGAACAAGATGTATTTACATCCAGTCGTCTGGCTGTGCATAAAGCAGAAAACTCTTCTGTTCTCATCATTAAGGATGTGACTAGGAAAGACAGTGATTACTATACCCTTACTGCAGAAAACAGCTCGGGTATTGCCACTCAAAGAATCAGAGTGGTAGTCATGGGTAACTTTCATTTTTAACCTAACTTTCTACACAGCTAGATACAAGATATTTCATGCTCTACTATTTTCTTAAATTTTTCACCTTACATCTTTATGCAGATGCCCCGGGTCCACCACAGCCTCCATTTGACATTTCTGATATAGATGCGGATGCTTGCACACTTGCATGGCATATGCCTCTCGAAGATGGTGGCAGTAACATTACAAACTATGTGGTTGAAAAGTGTGATGTAAGTCGGGGAGACTGGATAACAGCTGTAGCTTCTGTCACAAAGACAAGCTGCAGAGTTGGAAAACTGATCCCTGGACAAGAGTATATGTTCCGTGTTCGTGCTGAAAATCGTTTTGGCATTTCTGAGCCACTCACATCTGACAAGATGGTTGCAAGGTTCCCATTTGGTATGTCAGTTTTAAATGATGGCATTTCTCTGATTTTAATTCTTCTAACAGTAAAAGAACCGGTAATGTTATCTGATTTGTTTTTCCACAGATGTTCCAAGTCAACCAAAGAATGCGCATGTTACCAAGGTCAACAAGGACTGTATTTTTGTGGCTTGGGACAAACCAGACAGTGATGGAGGCAGTCCAATTACTGGTTACCTCATAGAGCGTAAAGAAAGAAATAGTTTGCTGTGGGTGAAGGCTAATGATACACTTGTGCGTTCTACAGAGTATCCTTGTGCAGGTCTAATTGAAGGTCTCGAGTATACTTTCAGAATTTATGCCCTGAACAAAGCTGGAGCAAGCAAACCTAGCAAGCCAACTGATTTTGTTACGGCAAGATCCCCAGTTGGTAAGCAAAACATTTAAATGATTTGTTATATGTCATTAATATTTATGGTCAATTTACGTTATTTAATTTTACTTACAACTAGTAGTAATACATTTACTTTAATAATAATTGCAACTTTATAATCATCACTTTTCCCATTTCTTTAATGTTTTATATGCAATATGAATACACTGTATCTACATATTGTGTAATCTAGCATTTTTGTGGTTTTTTAGAGGGATGTGCTATGAATACCATCCACCACTGTAAAATATTTTTCTGAAATGTACAAATGTTTTGATGAGGGTAAGCTTATGATGGTCTTCTTTGTTTTTAGATCCTCCTGGTAAACCTGAAGTTATTGATGTCACTAAGAGTACTGTGTCACTTGTATGGACAAGACCAAAGCATGATGGTGGAAGCAAAATTATTGGCTACTTTGTTGAAGCCTGCAAACTGCCTGGTGATAAGTGGGTACGATGCAATTCTACTCCGCATCAAATTCCTCAAGAAGAATACACTGCTACTGATTTGGAAGAAAATGCTCAATATCAATTTAGAGCAATTGCCAAGACAGCAATTAACATTAGCTGGCCTTCTGAGCCTTCTGACCCAGTGACCATTCAGGCAGAAAATGGTAAGGAATGTATACTTGTGAAGTATTTGCAAACTCTGATAATGTTCAATCATGCTTTTTTACCTGGTATTCATATGATATGTTTAAATCTTTTAGGTTGGTAAGTTCTCTTCTTTTTGTTTCTTTTCAGTTCCTCCCAGAATAGAACTAGATGTATCTATGAAATCATTGCTTACAGTAAAAGCTGGAACTAATGTTTGTCTTGAAGCTAATGTGTATGGCAAACCTATGCCAATAATTACTTGGAAGAAAGAAGGAGAAGTTTTAAAACCAGCTGAAGGCATTAAGATCACCACTAAAAGAAATCTGTCCACTGTGGAGTTGTTCAGTGTTAACAGGAAGCAGACAGGAGACTATACTATTACCGCTGAAAATGCAAGTGGTTCCAGATCAGCAACCATTAAGCTTAAAGTACTTGGTAGGTTAAAGATTATTTATTAGTCCATATTTATAACTTGGATAATATAGCAAAAGCTAGAGATATAACTATTGATCATTAATTTTTCCAGATAAGCCTGGTCCTCCTGCCTCAGTTAAAATCACCAATATGTGGGCAGATCGTGCAATGCTTTCTTGGGAGCCTCCTCTTGAAGATGGAGGTTCAGAAATTACTAACTATATTGTTGACAAGCGTGAAACAAGCAGACCAAATTGGGCCCAAGTCACTGCCAATGTACCAATTACGAGCTGCAGTGTAGAAAAACTGATAGAAGGACATGAATATCAGTTCCGCATTTGTGCTGAAAACAAATACGGTGTGGGAGATCCCATCTTCACTGAGCCAACAGTTGCTAAAAATCCATATGGTAAGCTTGTTGCTCAGCATGGTTTTGTGATTAATTGTTTTTATGCACATTTAAGAATATGAAAATAATTTTCAATAAATCTTTACAGATGTACCTGGGCCTTGCGATCCACCTGTAATTAGTAATATAACAAAGGATTTTATGACTGTTAGCTGGAAGCCACCAGCTGATGATGGTGGGTCCCCTGTGACTGGATACATACTTGAAAAACGTGAAACTAAGACTGTTAACTGGACAAAGGTAAACAGGAAGCCTGTCATAGAAAGAACTGTAAAGGCCACTGGACTCCAAGAAGGAACGGAGTATGAGTACAGAGTGACAGCACTGAATAAGGCTGGACCAGGCAAACCTAGTGGACCATCTAAGGCAGCATATGCTCGTGATCCTCAGTGTAAGTTAAAAACATTTATTTTGATTTTCTTCTGAAATGTCCAAATGCTTTTGCTCAGTATTATTGTTTAATATATTCTATGTAACTTCCTATTGTTTTCATTCTCAGATCCTCCTGGCCCTCCGGCCTTCCCAAAAGTGGTTGACACAACCCGCAATTCTATAAGCCTGTCTTGGAGTAAACCAGCATATGATGGCGGAAGCCCCATTATTGGTTATCTAGTTGAAGTAAAAAGAGCTGACACAGATAACTGGGTCAGATGCAATCTGCCGAAAAACCTACAGGATACCCATTACATGGTAACTGGACTGTCAGAAAATACAGAATATCAGTTCCGTATTTATGCTGTCAATAAGATTGGATACAGTGACCCAAGTGATGTACCTGACAAACACCTTGCCAAAGACATTTTAAGTAAGTATTCTGGAAAATAAATGAACTTGCTGCTTTCAGTGAAGATTTATGAAGTAGATTTAGAAGCTTAAAGGAGGGGCTTGTCACAGCTTGTAGCAAGAGAACACAGGACGGTCTGGTATCTAGGAGCCTGAGAGAGCTTGTTTTACAGAGTGTGGGAAGATTGGCAACAGAAGAGGAATGAGATTGGAGTCATTTTTTAGGGCAGGTAGTGCCTGCTCTTCCTGTCTCCTCACCAGTAATTCTGCCACCTTCTTGGGTCTTCAAGATTTTTCCCTTTTCCACCCAGCCCTCATTCAGACTATCCAGATCTCTCTCTCCTCTTCCTCAGGCCTTCAGTATCTCCTACCTTTCAAGGAATTTGGAGCCCAGCTGCCTATACTAAGACCTTGTGGTTTTCTGGGGCATCTTGCCTGATTTAATTGTATGGGGCTGTTGTCTCCCATTGACATTCAGGCTACTTCATCATACACAACTAAATGAAGCAAAAATGTAGCACCACCCAGTAATAGTTACGCTTGTGCAGGGTTAAAAAGTACAGGACAGGCAGCTGAGTTACAAGTTCTTTCAAGATAAGGAGGAAGAGGGACTGATTCACATGATGGGTGGGGGGAAAAAGAGATGTAGTTGATGAGAGGAGGAGGAAGCACTGCAGAAGGAGTTCAGTCTATCAATTATCTTGAATCTAGGTCAAAACCACCGTTTAAATAACACCAGCTGAGACACAGGAACAGGCCTTCCAATCAAGTACAATGCCAGGAAACTGGGACTTCTGCTCACAGCAATTTTAGTGCTACATTTAAATATTGAATTTATAATGTATGCATCTTTAATTACCAATGCAGTTCCTCCTGAGGGAGATCTTGATGCAGAACTGAGGAAAGTACTTATATTACGTGCTGGAGTCACAATGAGGATTTATGTGCCAGTAAGAGGACGTCCACCTCCAAAGATTAATTGGTCTAAAGTGAATGCCAACATAAGAGACAGGAAAGGGCTAGATATCAAGTCAACTGATTTTGACACTTTCCTACGCTGTGAAAATGTAAACAAATATGATGCTGGAAAATATGTCTTGAGTCTAGAGAACAGCAGTGGCAAAAAATCATACACCATGGTTGTGAAAGTACTTGGTAAGTGCCAGAATTATTACTAATCTTAAGTATTAGTTATTTTTAAAATTAATGTAATACCAGTTAATATTTTCTGTATTTTGATTATTAAATCAAATATTTATTTTGCATTCATATAGATACTCCCGGACCTCCAATTAATCTGATTGTAAAAGAAGCATCTAAGGACTCTGCCTTTATTTCCTGGGAGCCTCCTTTAATTGATGGTGGCAGTCCAGTCACAAACTATATTGTTGAAAAACGAGATGCGGAGAGAAAATCATGGTCCACAGTTTCAACGGAATGCCCAAAGACAAGTTTCAGGATAACTAATTTAGAGGAAGGGAAATCATACTTTTTCAGGGTGCTCGCTGAAAATGAATACGGCATTGGTGACCCCTGTGAAACTCGGGATGCTATTAAAGCTTCTGGTGAGAAAACTGAATATTGTTTTCCTACTTTACTTTTAAAATGAGCTTGTTTTTAATTTGTAATTGAGACTTACCAATGTTTTTATTCCTTCTAGAAACACCCGGCCCAGTTGTTGACCTAAAAGCTTTGGCTGTAACAAAGTCATCCTGCAGTCTAGCCTGGAAAAAGCCTATCAGTGATGGTGGAAGCCGTATCATTGCATACAGTGTTGAGATTATGACTTCTGATGATTCATGGCAAGAAGTTATGAGGTCAAAGAACCTCCAGTTTTCAACGAAAGACTTGACGGAAGGGAAGGAGTATACTTTCAGAGTAAGAGCACAGAATGATGCTGGATATGGAACTCCAAGTGAGATTACAGTTGTGGCAAGAGATGATGTTGGTAAGTATTTCTCCAAATTCATGACTACTCTCTTTCATTTATCCAAATTATATGATGCTTTATACATAGTGCCCATCATGCATGTATACATATCAGTTTAGTTTAGAACTGAATTAACATTTTAAAATAAAGGTTTTTATGCTCAAAAGAATAACTGATAACTTTTTATTTTGCAGTGGCACCCGATCTTGATTTAAGAGCTCTACCTGATTTGTGCTATTTAGCTAAAGAAGGTAGTAGTTTCCATCTTAAAATCCCAATTAAAGGAAAACCTGCCCCAACTGTAACATGGAAGAAAGGTGAAGACCAGGTACTCACTGAGACTGGAAGAGTTGCCTTTGAGTCTACAGCAGTTAACACCAGTCTTTTGGTACGTGACTGCCAGAAAGGTGATGCTGGAAAATACACAATCACTCTGAAGAACAGTGCTGGCAGTAAGGAAGGCACTATTTCCATAAAAGTTGTTGGCAAACCTGGCATCCCAACAGGACCTGTGAAATTTGAAGAAGTCACAGCTGATGCTATAACCTTAAAATGGGGACCTCCAAAAGATGATGGTGGCTCAGAAATCACTAATTATATCATAGAGAAGAGAGATAATATAAACAATAAATGGGTGACATGTGCTTCTGCTGTCCAGAAAACTACATTTAGAGTTTCAAGACTTCATGAGGGAAATGAATATACTTTCAGGATCAGTGCTGAAAATAAATATGGAGTAGGTGAAGGCCTTAAATCTGACCCTGTGGTTGCAAGACATCCATTTGGTAATCATAAGTTATAATCTTTTTCATTAAAAATGATATAATCTTGATATTTCCTTTTTATGCTAATTTATTTTTAACATATTTTCTAGATGTGCCAGATGCTCCTCCACCACCCAAAATTGTTGATGTTAGGCATGATTCTGCATCTCTAACTTGGACTGACCCAAAGAAAACTGGCGGCTCACCAATCACAGGTATTTGCCTTAAAACCTTCTCACCATTTTTCCCTCTAGCTCTTCTTTCTTCTTATTGAAAAGTAAAATAAAACTATTACTTTATTTGTTTTAATGTACCCCTTACTTATATATTTTTAGAATTATACTTCTTTTTCATTCTTTTAGTATATATGCTTGTTTTTAAAATAATAATAAAAAAATTAAGATTCAGTGAAAGTTAGAAAAAAAAAAAAGAGGACTTGTGACATTATAGCTGTTTCATGCGCATATGGCCAAATCTTGTAAGGAAGGGACAATAGGTGCACCTATATAAATTCATATTTGCATGCATAAATTAGCATTTGCATTCACAAATCATGTAACTGCATATATATATATAATTTACATTCATATCTATTCCTTAATCTACCTTTAAATGTTCTTGCAACAGTAGCTGATCCAATCTTTCATACAGATACAGCATAGTATGGTGGGCAGTTGACTGTGAAAATGAAAATTTTTATAATATTACCTGCTATTTTCCATTTTACTATTCATCTTTGTAGGTTATCACCTTGAATTTAAAGAAAGAAATAGCCTTCTGTGGAAGAGAGCTAACAAGACTCCATTAAGGATGAAAGACTTCAGAGTAACAGGGTTAACTGAAGGTCTGGAGTACGAATTCAGAGTGATGGCAATCAACCTGGCAGGAGTAGGTAAACCAAGCCTGCCATCTGAACCAATCGTGGCACTTGATCCCATTGGTAAGTCATCAGAAGAAAAAAGAAAATTCTGCGGGTTGAAAAAATTGGCGTTTGTTTTACTATTGTTTTATTTTGATTTTTTTTAAGATCCTCCTGGGAAACCTGAAGTTATCACTATAACTAGGAACTCAGTAACTCTCATTTGGACAGAACCGAAGTATGATGGTGGACATAAGTTAATTGGCTACATAGTTGAAAAACGTGACTTGCCTTCAAAGTCTTGGACAAAAGCTAATCATGTGAATGTTCCAGACTGTGCATTTACTGTAACTGACCTTTTTGAAGGTGGGAAGTATGAGTTCAGAATTAGAGCAAAGAACACTGCTGGTGCTATCAGTCCTCCATCAGAACCTACAGGAACCATAATATGCAAGGATGAGTATGGTGCGTAGACCCTATCAAAAATATAGGGGAGTCGGTTGGTTTGTTAAATTATTGTTTAAAACATACTCTCTTGCTCTCTTTTCTGACAAACGTGCTTTTCTTTTACAGAGGCACCAACTATTGTTATTGATCCTACTTTGAAAGAAGGCTTGATTGTCAAAGCAGGAGATACCATTACAATGTCTGCTATTAGCATCCGTGGCAAACCACTTCCAACTTCAGCATGGTCCAAAGCAGGAAAAGACTATAAGCCTTCAGATATTGTACACATTGAAACAACTCCAACTTCCTCCACACTTAATGTCAAATATGCAGCCAGGAAAGATTCTGGTGAATACACAATCACTGCAAGCAATCCTTTTGGAACTAAACAGGAGCATGTGCATGTGAAAGTTTTAGATGTACCTGGACCCCCTGGGCCTATTGAGGTCAGCAACGTCTCAGCTGAAAAAGCTACTCTTACGTGGTCAGCTCCTGCAGAAGATGGTGGATCACCCATCAAGTCTTATGTACTTGAAAAGAGAGAAACTAGCCGACTCCTGTGGACTTTAATTGCTGAAAATATTGAAACTTGCAGGCATGTTGTTAGCAAGCTCATTCAAGGAAATGAATACATCTTCCGTGTCTCAGCTGTGAACCAGTACGGCAAGGGTGAACCAGTACAGTCAGAACCAGTTAAAATGGTGGATAGATTTGGTAAGTAGAAAAGGTTAACATTTTAACCAAGTGCTCATTATAGTATTTCAAGGCTCATGTATGTTTCAAAAACTCTGTATTTTTTCCCTATTAGGTCCCCCAGGTCCTCCTGGAAAACCAGAAGTAACAAATGTAACTAAAAATAGTGCAGCTGTTACCTGGAAAAGGCCAATTGATGACGGTGGTAGTGAGATCACAGGCTACTACGTGGAAAGGAAAGAAAAGAAAGGTTTGAGATGGGTCAGAGTAACGAAGAAACCAGTTTCAGACCTTAGATGCAAAGTGACTGGACTCCAAGAAGGAAATGAATATGAATTCCGCGTCAGTGCAGAAAATAGAGCAGGGGTTGGACCACCAAGTGATGCTTCAAACCCAGTACTAATTAAAGATGCTGCATGTTAGTATCATGTCTTTACTGCAGAGTTCACCATAGAGTATTAATATTTTGGTTACCTATAAAAACTCATGTCTAATATAATGTGGGGATTTTGTCTTTTTTTCATTACTACAGATCCACCAGGTCCACCTTCAAACCCACGAGTGATTGATACTACAAAGACCAGTGCTTCTTTAACATGGGGCAAGCCTCATTATGATGGTGGACTTGACATCATTGGCTACACAGTAGAGCATCAAAAGGAAGGAGAAGAAGAATGGGTAAAAGACACAACAGGAACTGCTTTAAGAATCACTGAATTTGTTGTTGCTAATCTCCAGCCAGGAGCCAAATACAATTTTAGAATCATTGCCATCAATGCTGTGGGTGCTGGTGAACCAGCACAGATTCCAAGCGTTGAAATCAAAGATCGGGAAATGGTTCCTGATTTTGAATTAGATGCTGAGCTGAGAAGAACACTTGTTGTTAGAGCTGGATTGAGTATTCGGATATTTGTGCCAATTAAAGGTCGCCCAACTCCTGAAGTTACATGGACGAAAGATGATATCCCACTTAAAGCACGTGCCAACATTGAAAATACAGACTCTTTTACTCTACTTATTATGACAGAATGTAATAGATACGATGCTGGAAAATATGTAATGACCCTTGAAAATGCTGCTGGTAAGAAAACTGGCTTTGTAAATGTAAAAGTCTTGGATACACCAGGACCACCAATAAATCTTAAGCCTAGGGAAATAACTAAAGACAGCATCATCCTGCACTGGGATATGCCTCTATTAGATGGTGGCTCACGTATAACAAATTATATTGTTGAAAAACGGGAAGCAACACGAAAGTCATATTCAACCGTCACCACCAACTGCCAGAAATGTTCCCTTAGGATTCCTAATTTGGTTGAAGGATGTGAATATTACTTCAGAGTGCTGGCTGAAAATGAGTTCGGGATTGGTGAACCAGCTGAAACTGCAGAACCTGTAAGAGCCTCTGAAGCACCATCACCACCTGAGAGCCTCAATATTATGGATATAACAAAGAGCACAGTTAGCCTGGCTTGGCCAAAGCCAGAACATGATGGTGGTAGCAAGATCACTGGTTATATAATTGAAGCACAGAAAAAAGGTTCCACTCAGTGGACACACATCACAACTGTGAAAACATTAGACTATGTCGTGAAGAATCTAACTGAAAATGAGGAATATACTTTCCAGGTTATGGCAGTTAATAGTGCTGGAAGAAGTGATCCAAGAGAAAGCAGACCAGTTGTTGTTAAAGAGCAGATGATGCTTCCTGAATTTGACCTCCGTGGAATTTACCAGAAATCAGTAATTGCCAGAGCTGGTGACAACATCAAAATTGAGATCCCTGTGCTTGGTCGTCCAAGACCAATTGTGACATGGAAAAAAGAAGACCAGCTGCTTAAGCAGACACAAAGGGTAAACTTTGAAAACACTGCAACTGCGACCATACTAACCATCAATGAATGCACAAGAAATGACAGTGGCCGCTATCCCCTATCAGCTAAAAATATTGTTGGAGAAGTTAGTGATGTGATCACTGTCCAGGTTCATGATATTCCTGGCCCTCCTATGGGACCAATCAAATATGATGAAGTTTCATCTGACTTTGTAATTTTCTCATGGGAACCTCCTCAGAATGATGGAGGGGTACCAATAAGTAATTATGTTGTAGAAATGCGTCAGACTGACAGTACCACATGGACTGAGTTAGCAACCACTGTTATACGTACCATGTTTAAAGCTACTCATCTTACTACTGGAGTTGAGTATCAATTCCGTGTTAAAGCTCAAAACAGATATGGAACGGGACCAGCCATTTCTTCAGAGCCTGTAATTGCCAACTATCCATTTAAGGTTCCTGGGCCTCCAGGTACTCCTCAGGTGATTGCAGTCACAAAAGAGTCAATGACCATTAGCTGGAATGAGCCTATTACTGATGGTGGAAGTCCAATTTTGGGATATCATGTTGAAAGAAAAGAACGAAATAGCATTCTTTGGCAGACTGTAAGTAAAGCATTGGTGGTAGGCAATATCTTTAAATCAAGTGGACTTACTGATGGCATTGCATATGAATTCCGTGTTATAGCAGAAAATATGGCTGGCAAAAGTAAACCAAGCAAACCATCTGATCCAGTGTTTGCTCTGGACCCTATAGATCCACCTGGTAAACCAATACCTCTCAACATTACAAGACATGCAGTAACACTTAAGTGGACTAAACCAGAATATGATGGAGGTTTTAAGATAACTGGTTACACTGTTGAAAAGAGAGACCTTCCTAATGGTCGCTGGCTAAAGGCTAACTTTAGCAATATACTAGAGACAGATTTCACTGTCAGTGGTCTGACAGAAGATGCTGCTTATGAATTCCGTGTGATTGCCAGAAATGCTGCTGGTGCAGTTAGCCAGCCATCTGAGCCATCAGATGCAATAACATGCAGAGATGACATTGAAGCACCAAGGATAATGGTGGATGCCAAATACAAGGACACTTTAGTACTGAAAGCAGGTGAAGTTTTCAGACTTGAGGCTGATGTTGCAGGTCGACCTCCACCAACCCTGACATGGACAAAAGATGAAAAAGAGCTAGAAGACACAGCAAAATTAGAAATAAAAAAGGCAGATTTCTCTACTGTTGTGATCAACAAAGATTCTGCCAGAAGAGATGGCGGTGCATATACACTTACTGCTTCTAATCCTGGTGGCTTTGCAAAGCATATCTTCAATGTTAAAGTTCTTGATAGACCTGGTCCACCCGAAGGGCCTTTGGCTGTGTCTGAGGTTACAAGTGAAAAATGCCTACTCTCATGGTTACCACCACTGGATGATGGAGGAGCAAAGATTGACCACTATGTGGTTGAAAAACGAGAAACAAGCAGACTAGCATGGACAAACGTGGCCTCAGAAGTTCCAGTAACTAAACAGAAGGTCACTAACCTATTAAAAGGCAACGAATATGTGTTCCGTGTCATGGCTGTTAACAAATATGGGGTTGGCGAGGTCCTGGAATCAGAGCCTATTCTTGCAGTAAATCCATATGTGCCACCTGATCCACCCAAAACACCTGAAGTTACAGCAATTACAAAAGATTCTATGATTGTCTGTTGGGGACGTCCTGATTCTGATGGTGGAAGCCCAATAACCAATTACATTGTAGAACGCCGTGACAGAGCTGGACTACGCTGGGTGAAATGTAACAAACGGGTTGTTACGGACTTACGCTATAAAGTATCTGGACTGACAGAGGGTCATGAGTATGAATATAGAATAATGGCTGAAAATGCTGCTGGAATTAGTGAACCAAGTCCAACCAGTCAATTCTATAAAGCTTGTGATACTGTGTTCAAGCCCGGTCCACCAGGTAATCCTCGTGTTTTAGACACTAGCAAGTCCTCAATTACAATAGCTTGGAATAAACCAATTTATGATGGTGGCTCAGAAATCACGGGTTATATGGTTGAGATAGCACTACCTGAAGAAGATGAATGGAAAATTGTAACTCCATCAGCAGGACTGAAGGCTACTTCCTTTACCATCACGGATCTCAAAGAAAACCAGGAGTATAAAATCCGAATATATGCCATGAACTCTGAAGGCATTGGAGAACCTGCCCTTGTTCCTGGATCACCAAAGGCTGAAGAAAGAATGCTACCTCCAGAGATTGAACTGGATGCAGAACTACGTAAAGTTGTCAATATCAGAGCCTGCTGTACTTTAAGACTTTTTGTCCCAATCAAAGGAAGACCAGCACCTGAAGTGAAATGGACAAGAGAACATGGAGAGTCTTTAGATAAAGCTACCATTGAATCAACAAGCTCTTATACTCTACTTACTGTTGGAAATGTAAACAGATTTGATAGTGGCAAGTATATATTGACAATAGAAAATAGTTCAGGCAGTAAATCAGCATTTGTAAATGTCAGGGTTCTTGATACACCTGGAGCACCACAAGATTTAAAAATAAAAGAAGTAACGAAATCATCTGTTACACTCACATGGGAGCCTCCTCTCATAGATGGAGGTTCAAAAATAAAAAATTATATCGTTGAAAAGCGTGAATCAACAAGAAAAGCTTATTCAACTGTTATTGCCAATTGCCACAAGACCAGCTGGAAAGTAGACAACCTGCAGGAAGGTTGCAACTATTATTTCAGAGTCCTAGCTGAAAATGAGTATGGAATAGGCCTTCCAGTTGAAACTCCAGAATCGGTGAAAGTGTCAGAAAGACCACTGCCACCAGGAAAGATAACTTTGCTAGATGTGACAAGAAATAGTGTATCCTTGTCATGGGAAAAACCTGAACATGATGGAGGTAGCAGAATTCTGGGTTATATTGTAGAAATGCAAAGCAAAGGCAGTGAAAAGTGGGCAATTTGTGCTACGGTAAAAGTTACTGAAGCCACTATAACTGGACTGATACAAGGGGAGGAATATTCCTTCCGTGTTTCAGCTCAGAATGAAAAAGGTATCAGCGATCCTCGACAACTGGGCATACCTGTGGTTGCAAAAGATCTTGTGATTCCACCAGCTTTCAAATTGTTGTTCACCACTTTCAGTGTCCTAGCAGGAGAGGACTTAAAGGTTGACGTCCCATTTGTTGGGCGACCCAAACCAGCTGTATTATGGCATAAAGACAATGTGCCACTGAAACAGACTACTAGAGTAAATGCAGAAAGTTCAGAAAACAGCACATTGCTAACAATAAAAGAAGCCTGCAAAGATGACGTTGGACTATATTTAGTCAAACTTACAAATTCTGCAGGTGAAGTTACTGAAACTCTTAATATTGTTGTCCTTGATAAACCAGGGCCTCCAACTGGACCAGTAAAGGTAGATGAAGTAACAGCAGATAGTATCACCATTTCCTGGGAACCACCAATATATGATGGTGGCAGCTCTATCAACAATTATATTGTAGAAAAACGGGACACTTCTACTACTGTCTGGCACATTGTGTCAGCTACTGTTGCCAGAACAACAATAAAAGCCTGTAGATTAAAGACTGGAAGTGAATATCAGTTCAGAATTGCAGCTGAGAACAGATATGGAAAGAGTACATATCTCACATCAGAGTCTGTTGTAGCCCAATATCCATTCAAAGTTCCTGGTCCACCTGGAACACCTTTTGTATCGGTTCACTCAAAAGATAGCATGGTGGTACAGTGGCATGAACCAGTCAATGATGGAGGTAGCAAGATCATTGGGTACCATTTGGAACGCAAAGAACGAAATAGCATCCTCTGGGTTAAACTAAACAAAACATCTATTCCTGACACTAAATTTAAGACAACTGGCCTTGAAGAGGGACTTGAATATGAGTTCAGAGTTTACGCAGAAAATATAGTGGGTATTGGAAAGGCAAGTAAAGTATCTGAATGTTATACAGCACATGACCCATGTGATCCTCCAGGTCGTCCAGAACCAGTAATTGTCACAAGGAACTCAGTAACCCTTCAGTGGAAGAAACCTGAATATGATGGTGGAAGCAAAATCACAGGCTACATTGTTGAAAAGAAGGAGTTACCAGATGGTCGCTGGATGAAAGCAAGCTTTACAAATGTCATTGAGACTCAGTTTGCAGTAACTGGCCTAGCAGAAAATCAGAGGTATGAGTTCCGTGTCATAGCAAGAAATGCTGCAGGTGTTTTCAGTGAACCATCTGAAAGCTCAGGGGCAATCACAGTCAAAGACGAAGTAGAGCCACCTCGTATAAGTATGGATCCAAAATATAAAGAAACAATTATAGTAAATGCTGGTGAGTCATTCAAGATTGATGCTGATGTTTATGGCAAACCATTACCTTCCATTCACTGGCTAAAAGGTGATCACAAATTAGCAAACACGGTTCATTTGGAAATAAAAAGCACAGATTTTGCAACAAGCCTCAGTGTAAAAGAAGCCATTCGTGTTGATAGTGGTCATTATGTATTGCTGGCAAAGAACGTTGCAGGTGAAAAAACAGCTTCTGTTCATGTCAAAGTTCTTGATAGACCTGGGCCACCTGAAGGGCCTGTTGATATAACAGGAGTTACTGCTGAAAAATGTGTGTTAGCTTGGAAACCCCCACTACAGGATGGTGGTAGTAACATTTCACACTACATTGTTGAAAGAAGAGAAACCAGCCGCTTAGTTTGGACTGTAGTGGACTCCAGTGTGCAAGCCCTTAGTTGCAAAATTACAAAACTTTTGGAAGGAAATGAATATGTCTTCCGTATCATGGCTGTAAACAAATATGGTGTTGGTGAATCTCTTGAATCTGAACCAGTAATTGCAAAGAACCCATTTGTTGTCCCACTTCCACCAAATGCCCCAGAAGTCTCAGCCGTTACCAAAGATTCAATGATTGTTGTATGGGAAAGGCCAGCCTCAGATGGTGGTAGTGAAATTCTGGGCTATGTTCTTGAAAAACGAGATAAAGAAGGCATTCGCTGGACAAGATGCAACAAGCGTTTGGTTAGTGAACTGAGATACAGGGTGACTGGACTTATAGAGAACCATGACTATGAGTACAGAGTATCAGCTGAAAATGCTGCTGGTCTTAGTGAACCAAGCCTACCTTCCACTTACTATAAGGCTTGTGATCCTATTTACAAGCCAGGTCCGCCTAATAATCCCAAAGCTATAGATGTGACAAGATCTTCAGTTTTCCTTTCATGGGGCAAACCAATCTATGATGGTGGCAGTGAAATCCAGGGATACATTGTTGAAAAATGTGATGTAAGTGTTGGTGACTGGACAATTTGTACCCCACCAACTGGAATCAAGAAAACAAATATGGAAGTAGAAAATTTATTAGAAAAACATGAATATAAATTCCGTATCTGTGCTGTTAATAAAGCTGGAGTTGGAGAGCATGCTGATGTTCCTGGTTCTGTTATTGTTGAAGAAAAATTGGAAGCTCCAGACCTTGATCTTGACCTAGACTTAAGGAAAATTGTAAATGTAAGGGCAGGTGGTTCCTTAAGATTATTTGTTCCTATTAGAGGGCGTCCAACCCCTGAAGTAAAATGGGGTAAAATGGATGGTGAGATCAGAGAGGCAGCTATTATTGACATTACTAGCAGCTTCACTTCCCTTGTTCTTGACAATGTTAACAGATTTGATACTGGAAAATACATTCTTACTTTAGAAAACAGTAGTGGAATAAAGTCTGCCTTTGTCAGTGTAAGGGTACTGGATACCCCAAGTCCACCTGTTAACCTAAAAATTAAGGAGATCACCAAAGACTCTGTTTCACTTTCATGGGAACCTCCTTTACTGGATGGTGGCGCTAAAATAAAAAATTATATTGTTGAAAAGCGTGAAGCAACAAGAAAGGCCTATGCAGCTGTTGCAACAAATTGCCACAAGACCTCATGGAAAGTAGACCAACTTCAGGAGGGCAGCAATTACTACTTCAGAGTCACTGCTGAGAATGAATTTGGAATTGGCCTTCCTGCAGAAACCATTGACCCAATTAAGGTTGCTGAAGTTCCTCAACCTCCAGGGAAAATAACAGTTGATGATGTCACAAGAAATAGTGTATCGCTAAACTGGTCAAAGCCGGAACATGATGGCGGTAGCAAAATCTTACAATATATTGTTGAGATGCAAGTTAAGGGCAGTGACAAATGGTCAGAATGTGCATGTGTAAAAGCACTTGAAGCACTGATTACTAACCTAACTCAAGGAGAAGAATATCTATTTAGAGTAATAGCTGTAAATGAAAAAGGCAAGAGTGATCCACGATCTCTTGCGGTTCCAGTGGTCGCCAAAGACCTTGTTATTGAACCAGATGTAAGACCTGCATTCCACAGTTACAGTATCCAGGTGGGACAAGATCTAAAAGTAGAAATACCAATTTCTGGTCGACCTACACCAACTGTTACTTGGACAAAAGATGGCCAACTGTTAAAGCAGACAACAAGAGTTAATATTAATGATTTGCCTAATCTCACTGTACTGAATATTAAAGAAACACACAAAGAGGACAGTGGCATGTATGGAATCACAGTTGCTAATGTTATTGGACAAAAGTCTGCATCTGTTGAAATTATAACACTAGACAAGCCTGATCCTCCAAGAGGGCCTGTAAAGTTTGATGATATTAGTGCTGAAAGCATTACAGTATCATGGAATCCTCCACTGTATACAGGTGGCTGCCAAATCACCAACTACATTGTTCATAAGAGAGATACAACAACCACTGTATGGGAAACGGTTTCAGCTGCTGTTGCAAGAACTACCCTAAAAGTGACTAAACTGAAAACTGGCTCAGAATATCAGTTTAGAATATTTGCTGAAAACAGGTATGGACAGAGCTTTGCCTTGGAATCTGAACCAGTTGTAGCTCAGTACCCCTATAAAGAACCCGGTCCTCCTGGCACACCATTTGTGACAACAGTAACAAAAGACTCTATGGTTGTACAGTGGCATGAACCAATTAATGATGGTGGAAGTAAAGTTTTGGGTTACCATCTTGAGAGAAAGGAAAGAAACAGCATTTTATGGACAAAAATAAATAAGACCATTATCCAAGACACGCATTATAAAACAACTAACCTTGAAGAAAGCATTGAATATGAATTTAGGGTTTCTGCAGAAAATATTGTTGGTGTAGGAAAAGCAAGCAAAGTTTCAGAGTGCTATGTAGCCCGAGACCCCTGTGATCCTCCAGGATGCCCAGAAGCCATAATTGTTAAAAGAAGCTCAATTACTCTACAATGGATCAAACCAGAATATGATGGAGGTAGCAAGATTACTGGTTATATTGTAGAAAAACGTGACTTGCCTGATGGTCGCTGGATGAAAGCTAGCTTCACAAATGTCATTGAAACTCAGTTCACCGTAACAGGGCTTACTGAAGATCAAAGATATGAATTTAGAGTCATTGCAAAGAATGCTGCAGGTGCAATAAGCAAACCCTCTGATAGTACAGGACCAATAACAGCAAAGGATGAAGTTGAGCTTCCAAGAATCTCAATGGATCCACAATACAAAGATACAGTTGTTGTAAATGCTGGAGAAATGTTCAAACTTGAGGCTGATGTCCATGGAAAGCCACTACCTACCATTAAGTGGTTCAAAGGCGATAAGGAACTTGAAGAAACTGCTAGATGTGAGATAAAGAACACTGATTTCAAGGCATTAGTTATTGTAAAAGATGCCATTAGAGTTGATGGTGGACAGTACATTTTACAAGCCTCTAACATTGCAGGAACAAAGTCAGTACCCATAAATGTAAAAGTATTGGACAGACCAGGTCCGCCAGAAGGCCCAGTTCAGGTTACTGGAATTACTTCTGAAAAATGTTCATTGTCATGGAATCCACCACTCCATGACGGTGGTAGTGACATTTCTCATTACATTGTTGAGAAGAGAGAAACTAGCCGCCTTGCCTGGACTGTTGTTGCTTCAGATGCTGTAGCCACAATGCTGAAAGTAACAAAACTTTTGGAAGGTAATGAGTATATTTTCCGTATAATGGCAGTTAACAAATATGGTGTTGGTGAGCCTCTGGAGTCTATTCCAGTACTTATGAAAAATCCATTTGTGGTTCCTGGTCCACCAAAGGCACTGGAAATTACTAACATCACAAAGGATTCCATGACTGTCTGCTGGAGCAGGCCAGATAGTGATGGAGGCAGTGAAATTATTGGTTACATTGTAGAAAAGAGAGACAGAGCTGGCATCAGATGGACAAAATGTAATAAACGCAGAATTACAGATTTGCGATTAAGAGTCACTGGACTAACAGAAGATCATGAGTATGAATTCAGAGTATCTGCTGAAAATGCTGCTGGAACTGGTGAACCGAGCCAAGCTTCTCCTTATTTTAAAGCTTGTGACCCTGTGTTCAAACCTGGTCCACCCACTAATGCTCATGTTGTAGATACCACCAAAAATTCAATTACACTTGGTTGGGGTAAACCTATTTATGATGGTGGTAGTGAAATCCAAGGATACATTGTGGAGCTCTGTAAAGCAGAGGAAGAAGAATGGACAGTAGCTACTCCACAGACTGGGCTGCGTGTCACTCGATTTGAGATTAGAAAACTTATTGAACATCAGGAATATAAAGTACGAGTGTGTGCCCTCAATAAAGTTGGTGTAGGAGAGGCTGCATCAGTTCCTGGAACTGTTAAACCAGAAGACAAGCTTGAAGCTCCTGAACTTGATATTGATTCAGAACTAAGGAAAGGAATATTGGTTAGAGCTGGTGGATCTGCTAGGATTCACATACCATTCAGAGGACGACCAACACCTGAAATCACATGGTCTCGGGAAGAAGGTGAATTTACAGATAAGGTTCAAATTGAAAAAGGCATAAACTACACACAACTATCCATCGATAACTGTGATAGAAATGATACTGGAAAGTACATTCTTAAGTTAGAGAACAGCAGTGGATCGAAGTCTGCATTTGTTACAGTAAAAGTCCTTGACACACCAGGACCACCACAAAATTTAGTAGTAAAAGATGTTAAGAAAAATCATGCAGTACTATCCTGGGAACTACCCGCTAATGATGGTGGTGCAAAAATAAAGAATTACGTGATTGACAAACGTGAGTCAACCAGAAAGGCATATGCAAATGTGAGTGCTAAATGTGGCAAAACAAGCTTTAAAGTTGAAAACCTTACAGAAGGAGCAACTTATTATTTCAGAGTTATGGCTGAAAATGAATTTGGAATTGGTATTCCAGCTGAAACTATAGATGCTATGAAAGCCTCAGAGCCACCTTTGCCTCCTGGGAAAGTCAGTCTCACTGATGTGACTCACACAAGTGCATCACTTATGTGGGAGAAACCTGAACATGATGGAGGTAGCAGAATTTTGGGGTACATAGTTGAAATGCAGCCTAAAGGAATAGAAAAATGGAGTGTTGTCACTGAGACCAAAGTGTGCAGTGTAGTTGTACCCGGTTTGAGTTCAGATCAAGAATATCAGTTCCGTGTGATAGCCTACAATGAAAAAGGCAAAAGTGATCCCAGAGCACTTGCAATTCCTGTGATAGCTAAAGATTTGACAATTGAGCCAAGTTTCAAGCTGATGTTTAATACTTACAGTGTCCAGGCTGGAGAAGATCTTAAGATAGAAGTACCATTTATAGGCCGACCCACCCCTAAGATTACTTGGACAAAAGATGAGCAGTCACTTAAACAGACAACCAGGTTAAATGTCCATGACACACCAACATCCACTATCTTACATATTAAAGAAAGCAATAAGGATGACTTTGGCAAATATACAGTAACAGCATCAAACACAGCAGGCACGGCTACAGAGCACCTGAGCATAATTGTACTTGAAAAGCCAGGCTCTCCACGAGGACCTGTTCGCTTTGATGAAGTTAGCGCAAACTTTGTTGTCTTATCATGGGACGCACCAGATTATAATGGAGGCTGCCAGATAACCAACTACATAGTAGAGAAACGTGACACAACCACTACCACCTGGCAGATGGTATCAGCAACAGTTGCAAGAACAACAATCAAAGTGGCAAATCTTAAAACAAGTTCTGAATACCAGTTTAGAATTTGTGCTGAAAACAGATATGGAAAGAGCCCTCCACTGGATTCTAAGGCAGTTGTTGTGCAATACCCATATAAAGAACCTGGGGCACCTGGAACGCCATTTGTTACATCAGCTTCCAAAGACCATATGATTGTACAGTGGAACGAACCAGTTAATGATGGAGGAAGCAAGGTTCTTGGCTACCATCTTGAGCGTAAAGATAAAAACAGCATTCTTTGGACAAAGTTGAACAAGGCCCTCATTCCAGACACCAAATATAAAACAGATGGCCTTGAAGAAGGTCTTGAATATGAGTTCAGAGTTTCTGCTGAAAACATTGTTGGCATTGGTAAAGTTAGCAAAGTATCTGAACTGTATGCTGCCCGTGATCCATGTGATCCACCTGGCCGCCCAGATCCCGTTGTTATTACAAGAAATTATGTCACAATGAACTGGAAAAAACCTGAGTATGATGGTGGTAGCAAAATAACTGGATATATTGTAGAAAAGAAAGAACTACCTGAAGGTCGTTGGATGAAAGCCAGCTTTACAAATGTACTGGAAACAGAATTTACAGTAACTGGTCTTGTTGAAAACCAAATATATGAATTTAGAGTAATCGCAAGAAATGCAGCTGGTAGCTTGAGTGAACCATCTGAAAGCACAGGGCCAATTACTGCTAGAGACGAAATTGAAGCACCAAGAGCGTCATTGGATCCAAAATACAAAGATGTCATTGTTGTTCATGCTGGAGAAACCTTTGTTCTTGAGGCTGACATCCATGGTAAACCTATTCCTGACATTACATGGTCAAAAGATGGAAAAGAGCTTGAAGAAACAACTGCAAGAATGGAAATTAAATCTACACTTCAGAGAACAACTCTCACGGTCAAAGACTGTGTAAGAATTGATGGAGGTCACTACTCACTTAAACTCAGCAATGTTGGGGGTACAAAATCTATACCAATCACAGTAAAAGTGCTTGACAGGCCAGGACCTCCAGAGGGTCCTTTGAAGATTACAGGTGTCACTGCAGAAAAATGTTACTTGGCATGGGCCCCACCTTTACATGATGGCGGTTCTAGCATCTCACATTACATCATTGAGAAGAGAGAGACAAGCAGACTTTCCTGGACACTAGTGGCATCTGATGTGCAAGCTCTTAACCACAAAGTAACCAAACTCCTTCCAGGCAATGAATATATTTTCCGTGTAATGGCTGTGAACAAATTTGGAATTGGAGAACCACTGGAATCTGAGCCTGTTGTGGCTTGTAATCCATACAAACCTCCGGGTCCTCCTTCAGTGCCAGACGTTTCAGCAATCACAAAAGATTCTATGATTGTAACATGGGGTCGTCCAACAGACAATGGTGGAGCTGAAATTGAAGGTTACATACTTGAAAAGCGAGACAAAGATGGTATTCGATGGACCAAGTGCCATAAGAAAAGGCTAACAGACTTGCGGTTCAGAGTAACTGGACTTACAGATGGGCATTTCTATGAATTCAGGGTTTCTGCTGAAAATGCAGCTGGTGTAGGTGAGTCTAGTGAGCCATCCATTTTCTATCGTGCATGTGATGCACTGTATCCACCAGGCCCACCAAGTAATCCAAAGGTGACAGACACTTCCAGATCATCAGTGTCACTTGCATGGAACAAGCCTATTTATGATGGTGGTGCTCCCATTAAGGGATATGTTGTGGAAGTAAAAGAAGATACTGCTGATGAATGGATTACTTGCACACCACCAACAGGACTACAAGGAAAACAGTTCACTGTAACAAAACTTAAAGAAAACCATCAATACAATTTCCGCATCTGTGCCATTAACTCTGAAGGAGTCGGGGAACCTGCAACTATACCTGGTACAGTCATTGCAGCTGACAAAATAGAACCTCCTGAAATCGAACTAGATGCGGATCTCAGAAAAGTAGTCACTGTACGTGCGAGTGGTACATTACGTCTGTTTGTTACCATCAAAGGAAGACCAGAACCTGAAGTCAAATGGGAAAAAGCAGAAGGCACCATTAGTGACCGAGCTCAGATTGAGGTTACCAGTTCATATACAATGCTGGTCATTGATAATGTAAACAGATTTGACAGTGGTAGATACAACCTGACTTTAGAAAATAATAGTGGCAAAAAATCAGCTTTTGTTAATGTCAGAGTCCTTGATTCCCCCAGTGCACCTGTTAACTTGACAATCAGAGAAGTTAAGAGAGATTCAGTAGCATTAGCCTGGGAACCACCACTTATTGATGGTGGAGCTAAAATTACAAACTACATCATTGAAAAGCGAGAATCTACTAGAAAGGCATATGCCACTGTTACAAATAACTGCACTAAAAATACTTTCAAAATTGATCAACTACAGGAAGGATGCATTTACTACTTCCGTGTCTTGGCAGCAAATGAATATGGGGTTGGTTTGCCAGCAGAAACAGCTGAACCAGTTAAGGTTTCTGAACCACCGTATCCACCTGGAAAAGTAACTCTTGTAGATGTGACTCGCAACACTGCTACGATTACATGGGAGAAACCAGAGAGTGATGGTGGCAGTAAAATTACTGGTTATATAGTGGAAATGCAAACTAAAGGAAGTGAAAAATGGAGCACTTGTACCCAAGTTAAGACACTAGAAGCAACAATAACAGGCTTAAGTAAGGGAGAGGAATACACTTTCAGAGTGATTGCTGTAAATGAAAAAGGGAAGAGTGATCCAAGACAACTTGGAGTTCCAGTAGTTGCAAAAGATATTGAAATCCAGCCTTCTGCTGAACTTCTTTTCAATACTTTCAGTGTTAAAGCTGGAGATGATCTTAAGATTGATGTGCCGATCAGAGGTAGGCCTCCACCAACAGCTAGCTGGAGGAAAGATGGACAGACCTTAAAAGAGACAACTAGGGTAAATGTTCAAACATCAAAGACTTCAACTTTGCTGACCTTCAAGGAAGCTTCAAAGGACGATGTTGGAAATTATGAATTATGTATTTCCAACAGTGCTGGATCTACAACATTTTCTATCACTGTAATTGTTCTTGACAGACCAGGACCTCCATCTGATGTACATATTGACAGTGTTAGCGCAGATAATGTAACTTTATCTTGGAAACCTCCAGTGTATGATGGTGGCTGCCATATTAGCAATTACATTGTGGAGAAGCGAGAAACTACCACAACAATATGGGATGTAGTGTCTGCAGCAGTTGCAAGAACATCGATTAAAGTAGTGCGTCTAACCACAGGATCTGAATATCAGTTCCGTGTGTGTGCAGAAAACCGCTATGGTAGGAGCACCTATGTTGAGTCTCCCTTTGTTGTTGCAGAGTATCCATTTAAGCCACCTGGTCCACCTGGAACTCCTCAAGTAGTACATGCAGCTAAAACTTTCATGACTGTAAGTTGGCAGGAACCAGTCAATGACGGAGGTAGCAAAGTAATTGGATATCATCTTGAAAGGAAAGAAAGAAGCAGCATTCTTTGGACAAAAGTAAACAAAAGCCTCATAAGTGATACACAAATGAAGGTCACTGGCCTTGAAGAAGGACTAATGTATGAATATCGTGTGTATGCTGAAAATATTGCAGGAATAGGCAAATGCAGTAAATCATGTGAACCTGCTGCTGCAAGAGATCCATGTGATCCTCCTGGTCAGCCAGAAGTTACTAATATTACAAGAACATGTGTCTCATTGTCATGGTCCAAACCAGAATATGATGGTGGAGCTAAGATTACAGGATATATTATTGAGCGCAGAGAGCTACCAGATGGCCGTTGGCTAAAATGCAATTTCACAAACATACAAGAAACTTTCTTTGATGTGACTGGACTTACAGAAGATCAGCGATATGAATTCCATGTTATTGCAAAGAACGCTGCTGGACTCTTTAGTGAGCCATCTGAATCAACTGGACCTGTGACTGTAAAAGATGATGTTGATGCTCCAAGAATCATGATGGATGTCAAATTTAGGGACGTTGTTGTTGTTAAAGCTGGAGAGGTCCTTAAAATCAATGCTGATATTGCAGGACGACCTTCACCTGTGATTTCATGGACAAAGGATGGCAAAGAGATTGAGGAAAAAGCAAGAGTTGAAATAGTCTCAACAGATCACACTACTGCGATAACTGTGAAGGATTGCATTCGACGGGATTCGGGTCAGTATGTATTAACACTACAAAATGTTGCAGGAACAAGATCTTTGGCTGTTAACTGCAAAGTACTTGATAGACCCGGCCCACCTGCAGGCCCATTAGAAATAACTGGCCTTACTGCTGAAAAGTGTCACCTGTCATGGGGACCACCCCAAGAAAATGGAGGTGCAGATATTGATTATTATATTGTAGAAAAACGTGAGACCAGTAGAATTGCATGGACACTTTGTGAAGGAGAGCTTAGAACAACATCCTGTAAAGTAACAAAACTACTTAAAGGAAACGAATACATCTTCAGAGTGATGGGAGTTAACAAATATGGTGTTGGTGAAGCTTTGGAGAGCTATGCAGTCAAGGCCCTAGATCCATTTACAGTTCCAAATCCACCTAAATCTTTAGAGATAACCAGTGTGACAAAGGATTCCATGACCCTGTGCTGGGCAAGGCCCGACAGTGATGGAGGAAATGAGATCTCTGGATACATAATTGAAAGACGTGAGAAAAATAGCCTACGATGGATCCGTGTAAACAAAAAACCAGTTTATGATCTAAGAGTTAAGTCATTAGGTCTTCGAGACGGATGTGAATATGAATATCGGGTTTATGCAGAAAATGCTGCTGGTCTCAGTCTTCCAAGTGACACTTCACCATTGATTCGGGCAGAAGATCCAGTTTTCATACCATCTCCTCCATCTAAACCTAAGATTCTGGACTCAACAAGATCAAATATAACAATTGGATGGACAAAGCCATTATTTGATGGAGGTGCCCCAGTTACTGGGTACACAGTGGAATACAAGAAAACTGATGAAACTGACTGGTC
The DNA here is from genome assembly GCF_965140235.1 of Caretta caretta. Classification (NCBI taxonomy): domain Eukaryota; kingdom Metazoa; phylum Chordata; order Testudines; family Cheloniidae; genus Caretta; species Caretta caretta. The sequence goes on along the minus strand of NC_134216.1, from coordinate 45,281,234 downwards.
AATAGCTATTCAAAATTTAAGAGGCACAGAGTACACTGTAATTGGGCTAACATCAGGGTCTGAATATGTCTTCAGAGTAAGATCTATCAACAAAGTTGGTGCTAGTGATCCAAGTGATGTCTCAGAACCTCAGGTAGCAAAGGAAAGAGAGGAAGAACCTGCCTTTGATATTGATAGTGAAATGCGAAAGACTTTAATTGTAAAGGCTGGTGAATCTTTTACAATGACCGTACCTTTCAGGGGAAAACCAGTCCCAAATGTAATGTGGAATAAACCAGAGACAGATCTCCGTACACGAGCGTCTATTGATTCTTCAGATTATTGTACCTCACTGACCATTGAGAAAGCAACAAGAAATGATTCTGGAAAATATGCATTAACATTACAAAATATCCTGAGCACAGCTACCTTGACCTTAGTTGTCAAAGTTCTTGATTCCCCTGGACCTCCATCTAATATTGCTGTAAAAGATGTAACAAAAGAATCTGCAGTGTTATCCTGGGATGTTCCTGAGAATGATGGCGGTGCTCTTGTGAAGAACTATTACATTGAAAAACGAGAGGCTAGCAAGAAGGCTTGGGTCACTATAACCAACAATTGCCATCGCCTTTCCTACAAAGTTACCAGTCTTCAAGAAGGTGCTGTTTACTACTTCAGAGTCTCTGGAGAAAATGAATTTGGTGTTGGAGTATCCACTGAGACCAAAGAAGGAGTTAAAATAACAGGTTTGTTTCAACAATAAAAATACTTATAGCATAAATTACATATATATGCTTAAAATATTTAACATAAAATAATTATTAGTTGTAATAATTACTTTGAAGTTGTTAATGTTTATACAGCACCAAAGATGTTCTTAAGGGTTTTACAAATATAAGAGAAAACCATTAATAATTTATACTTTAAATATTGCAATTATCTAAGTATTAAAAAATCTATGCATATAGATTCCAAGTAAAATATATACTTTTCTCAATTCAAATGACATTCTTGCCAAAGTAAAAAAGAAAATGTATGTTGTATTAATTATCCTGTTATGTTGAATCTTTTTTATCTTAGAAAAACCAAGCCCACCAGAAAAGCTTGGAGTAACTGGTGTCACTAAAGACAGCATTTCTCTGTCATGGCTGAAACCAGAACATGATGGTGGAAGCAGAATTGTGAGCTACCTCATTGAAGCTCTTGAGAAAGGACAGCAAAAATGGGTTAAATGTGCAGTTGTAAAGACAACTCATCATGTTGTCCACGGTCTCAAAGAGAATGTTGACTATTTCTTCAGAGTGTCTGCAGAAAATCAAGCTGGTCTAAGTGATCCTAAAGAACTCCTGCTCCCTATTACAGTGAGAGAACAACTGGGTAAGTCTGCTGACATTAAAACACATGATGAAATGTTTGCCCACATTAAAAAAAATCAATTTTAAAACCTCACATTTGTAATGTTTTGGAAACGTTTTGTTTTTCAGAATCTCCTGAGATTGATATGAAGGGCTTCCCACATAACACTGTGTACATTAGAGCGGGATCGAACCTAAAGGTTGAAATTCCAATTTCTGGAAAACCATTGCCAAAGATGACATTAGCCAGAGATGGTGTTCCATTGAAAGCAACCATGAGGTTTAATACAGAAACCACAGCAGAAAGTATCATCATTAACCTTAAAGAAAGTATGGCTGGTGATGCTGGTAGATATGACATCACTGCTGCCAACTCCAGTGGAACCACTAAATCATTCATTAACATTGTAGTGCTAGACAGACCAGGTCCTCCTGTTGGTCCTGTTGTTGTTAGTGATATCACTGAAGAAAGCGTAACTCTCAAATGGCAGCCACCGCATAATGATGGTGGAAGTCAAGTTACCAACTATATTGTACTGAAAAGAGAAACAAGTACTGCTGCTTGGTCTGAGGTGTCTGCAACAGTTGCTAGAAGCATTATTAAAGTAATGAAGCTAACAACAGGAGAAGAATACCAATTCCGTATCAAAGCTGAAAACCGCTTTGGAATCAGTGACCACATTGATTCACAATGTGTAACTGTTAAGCTCCCATACAGTAAGTCATCAGTTTCTCACATAACATTTTGTTGTTGCTTTTAATTTTTTTGAAATGATATATTAACTGCTTCTTTTAATGTCTCTAGCAACACCTGGACAACCTTCCACACCATGGGTCACCAATGTCACCCGAGAGAGCATCACTGTTGGATGGCATGAACCAGTCACTAATGGAGGCAGTGCAGTCATTGGATACCATTTGGAAATGAAAGATAGGAACAGTATTTTATGGCAGAAGGCTAACAAGACCCTTATTCGCACAACTCACTTTAAAGTCACCACCATCAGCGCTGGACTTATCTATGAATTCAGGGTTTATGCAGAAAATGCAGCTGGCATTGGAAAAGCAAGCCATCCTTCTGATCCAGTTCTTGCAATTGATGCTTGTGGTGTGTACTTTGTAGGGGGGGAAATCAACATTTTCAGTAATGTTTTCACTTAATGTTCTTTCCTATACAGTAAGCCAACAGACAATGCTAGTACTGCTTTTAATTATTAATACTGTTGTTTTTTCTTACTGTAGAACCCCCAAGAAATGTTCGTGTCACAGATATTTCCAAGACTTCTGTCAGTCTTTCTTGGACAAAACCATCCTATGATGGCGGTAGTAAGATCACTGGTTATATTGTCGAGAAACGTGATCTTCCAAATGGCAGATGGACAAAGGGCAGTTTCACCAATGTCATTGAGACTCAGTTTACTGTATCTGGACTAACGCAAAATTCTCAGTATGAATTCCGTGTCTGTTCTAAGAATGCTGTTGGTTCCATTAGCAATCCATCAGATGTTTTAGGTCCTATCACATGTGTTGATACATATGGTAAGAGTTTTGCAATTACATAATAATATTTTGTGATACTTCAGGGCTTAAAGTCAGAATTGTTTCGTATAACTAGTGCTTGAATCCTAGTCTTTAGAAAACAATTGTAAGAAGCTGAGTTTAAAAACTGGAGGGCTAGCATAATGCTCTAAGCACTGGGTTTGCATTATCTAGCCTCTCTGGACAAAGATTCAATCTGAACAGAGCTGATTGAGCCCTTCATCTTCCCAATGTAGATAACTTGAGTTCCATACAATTGACTGTGTTTGGGCCACTTGGACAAGACCTGAGAAATTGAGATTGTTTTTGCTGTGTGTGGACATTAAAGATCGTGACACTTTTCATAGGAGCAGAGGTTTGCCCCAGTGTCCTTGGCTAAAATGTCCTTTCCCCCAAATGTTGTGCAGTGTTTGCTGCACCATTTGTCCTCCTACCTGCAGTCCTCCCCCAGAGATGTGGATGATTTTTAGTAGTGATGTAATTAATGTATTATTTAACTTGCAAAGAGTTTGAGAATTTTTTGGACTGAAATGTGACATATAGCTATGACCTGTCTTTTTTTTTCCTATCTGCATATCTAAAACACCTATGACCATAGTATCTAGGCACTGCCAAGTTTTGCACAGTGTATATTACACAATGCCTTATATTAATTAACACTATTATTATTGCTTAATAAAAATATTGGTATGGTTTTGAGTCCTCTGAGTGGTTTGAAATCTTTATACCATTTTGATTTTTTTTGTTCCTCTTTTAAGGTGCACCTGAAATTGATGTACAACCAGAATACACAGATGTGGTGAAATACAAAGCAGGTACTGCAGTTAAGCTGAAACTTGGCATCTCAGGAAAGCCTATACCTACAATTGAATGGTTCAAAAATGGCAAAGAGATACAAACCAGTGCACAAGTGTCTATTGAAAACACAACAGACTTTGCATCAATACTCATCAAAGATGCAATTCGTTTTAACAGCGGAAACTATGAATTAAAATTAAAGAATGCCATGGGTTCAGCATCAGCTCACATTAGAGTGCAAATACTTGGTATGTACTGAATTAGAATAATAGTATTATTGTATTAAACTAAAATGTAATTTATATGTATGTATGTATGTATGTATCTATGTATATGACTCATTTCTCCTGTCCTCAACAGACAAGCCAGGACCTCCAGGTGGGCCTATACAGTTCAAGACAGTCACTGCTGAAAAAATTACCATAATGTGGGAACCTCCAGTAGATGATGGTGGTGCAACTGTAACACACTACATTGTTGAAAAACGTGAGACAAGTCGGGTAGTATGGTCTTTAATTTCTGAAAAACTAGAGGAATGTGTCATCACTACCACAAAACTCATCAAAGGAAATGAGTATGTGTTCCGTGTGCGAGGTGTGAACAAGTTTGGAGTTGGTGATCCACTGGAATCTGAACCAGTTATAGCTAAAAATACATTTGGTGAGAAACATGTATATTAACTAATACAACTGAATAGTACTGAATGTTTTAGTTTTAATGGTATTGAACTACTGTCATTTTTTCTCTCTTTTTTTTTTTTCAGTTACTCCTGGACCACCTAGTGTACCAGAGGTCACTATGATAACCAAGCATTCAATGACAGTTGTCTGGAACAGGCCAACTGTAGATGGAGGTAGTGAAATAAGTGGATATTACCTTGAGAAACGTGACAAGAAGAGTCTAAGTTGGTTCAAGGTTATTAAAGAAACTATCCGTGACACCAGACAGAAAGTAACAGGACTAACTGAAAACAGTGAATATCATTTCCGAGTTTGTGCTGTCAATGCAGCTGGACAAGGTCCATTCTCTGAAGCTTCTGACTTCTACAAAGCTGCAGATCCTATTGGTAAGAAATAACTTAGACACACACATCTCATTGTTTAAGGGCCAAGTAAGTTATAATGGACGGACTTTCATGGGATTGTCTGGGAATAACTGAGGATAAATGTTATGATTGAATTTTAATATATTTTACAGACAAACCAGGGCCACCAGTTAAGCTAAAGGTTGTGGATACTACTAAGACATCTGTCACCCTGGGCTGGACTAAGCCTGCCTATGATGGAGGAAGTGCAATTACCAGCTATGCAGTGGAAAAGAGAGAAGGAGAGCAGGAAGAATGGTCTGTAGTCAGTGCTAGAGGAGAAGTGAGAACAACTGAGTATGTTGTATCCCAGCTTCAACCTGCAGTCAATTATTATTTCCGTGTGTCTGCTATAAATTGTGCTGGGCAAGGAGAGCCTATTGAAATGACAGAATATGTACAAGCTAAAGATATACTTGGTATGTACCTTTAATTGATTTAATTATCATTTTTTAGGGTTTTGGTATTTCAAATAATTTTATATTTTGTTTTCCAGATTATTCATATTTTATTATTATTTATTTCTGCAGAGGAGCCAGAGATTGACCTGGATGTTGCTCTCAGAACCTCCATTGTAGCTAAAGCAGGTGAAGATGTACAGATAATGATTCCATTCAAAGGGAGACCTCCTCCAACTGTCATATGGAGAAAGGGTGAAAAGAATCTTGGAACTGATGAAAGATACAACATTCAGAACACAGAATCATCCACATTACTTACTATTCCTCAAGTTACTCGGAATGATACAGGAAAATACATTCTCACAATCGAGAATGGAGTTGGTGAACCAAAATCTTCATTTGTGAATGTTAAAGTACTTGATACACCATCAGCCTGCCAGAAACTGCAGCTTAAACATGTTTCTCGTGGCACTGTTACACTTATATGGGAGCCACCGCTCATTAATGGTGGTTCTGAAATAACAAATTATGTCATTGAAAAAAGAGATGCCACCAAAAGAGCCTGGTCTACTATTACAACAAAGTGTTCTCATACAACATTTAAGGTAACTAACCTATCAGAGAAGACTGCATTCTTCTTTCGAGTTCTTGCAGAAAATGAAAATGGATTGGGAGAACCTTGTGAGACTTCAGAACCAGTGAAACCTGCGGAAGTACCTGGACCTGTAAAGGATCTGGCCATGAAAGATTCTACAAAGACTTCTGTTACCTTACAGTGGAGCAAACCTGACTTCGATGGTGGTAGCATTATATCAGACTATGTTATTGAAAAGAAAATGATTGAAGAAAAAGAATGGTCACATGCAGGCATAGGTAAGACATGTGAATTTGAAGTTGAAAAACTTAAGGAGCTTTCTGTCATGGAATTCAGAGTATCTGCTAAAAACGAAAAAGGATTGAGCGATGCTGTTACTGTTGGACCCATTACAGTAAAAGACTTTGTAATAACACCTGAAGCTGACCTTTCTGATATCTTTGGAGGACAAATTGCTGTAAGAATTGGCCATAATATGCACATTGAATTGCCATATAAAGGTAAACCCAGACCAACTATGAGCTGGCTCAAGGACAGCATCCCTCTTAAAGAAAGTGAACAAGTTCGCTTCAAGAAAACGGAAAACAAAATAAGTTTAAGTATCAAGAATGTGAAAAAAGACAATGGTGGCAAATACACCTTAATTCTTGATAATTCAGTTTGCAGAAAGTCATTTACCATCACAGTCATAACTCTTGGTCCTCCATCAAAACCCAAAGGACCCATAAGACTAGATGAAATCAAAGCAGACAGTGTTGTTATGTCATGGGAGGCTCCTGAAGACAATGGAGGAGGAGAAATCACTTCCTACAGCATTGAGAAGAGAGAAACTTCACAAACCAATTGGAAAATGGTGTGTTCTAGTGTTGCTAGGACAACTTTCAAAGTTCCTAACCTAGTTAAAGACACTGAATATCAGTTTAGAGTTCGTGCTGAAAACAGATATGGAGTAAGCCCACCACTTGTCTCAACAGATGTTGTAGCAAAACACCAGTTCAGACCACCAGGCCCACCAGGCAAACCTATTGTGTACAATGTAACGGCTGATGGAATGACAATATCTTGGGATGCTCCAGTTTATGATGGAGGTTCAGAAATTACTGGATACCATGTTGAAAAGAAAGAAAGAAATAGCATCTTATGGCAGAAAGTTAATGTTTCACCAATATCTGGTAAAGAATACAGAATTACTGGATTGATTGAGGGCCTGGATTACCAATTCCGTGCATATGCTGAAAATTCTGCTGGTGTAAGCCCAGTTAGCGAGCCAAGCAAATTTACCTTGGCTGTGTCTCCAGTAGGTGAGTAAACATGCACTTCACTAAGACAATGTATATATTGTCATATATTGTTAGCCATCATGAAGGTTTATAATAAAAATAATCCTGTATGCAATTATTTTCCTTTCAGACCCACCTGGCACTCCTGATTATATTGATATCACCAGAGAAACTGTCACCCTTAAATGGACTGCACCACTGCATGATGGAGGCAGTAAGATTGTGGCCTACAGCATCGAGAAACGGCAAGGAAGTGATGACCGCTGGCTCAGATGCAATTTTATTGATATCAGTGAATGTCAATATACAGTTACAGGACTTAGCCCAGGTGACCGATATGAATTCAGAGTGATTGCAAGAAATGCTGTCGGAACAGTCAGCCCACCATCACAATCTTCAGGCTATATCATGACCAGAGATGAATGTGGTAAGCATTATTTATTAATATTTTAGTATGTTACACTTGCATTTTTATATGGTAGGTTCTAAATCCAGCTAAGCACCTGGCTGGCACCTTTTAGCTTATATTGGTATATGAGCTGCTGACTGGAGAGGGAGTATATTCCACTCCTCCCAGGAGCAACAGGCTTTCCCCACCTCTCCCTCCCACTCCACGCAGAGGTAGAGCAGAGTTAGACGCAAGACCAGCATCCAGCAGGGATCCATAGGATTTAACCAGTTGCTACATTTGGGGCCACACAGGAGTTTTTCCTTAAGCATTTTATGAGGAGTTGTTTGCCTTCCTCTGCTATTGAATGCATCTTGGAATTCACAGTGGGGTCCTGCTCTGTCTATGCTACTGTATTAACATTTAGTTATGGTTTCGCTATTTTTCTTTGTTGCAACTTTGGCAGTAGTCTATTGCAGAAATATTGTGTTGTTTTAGCCATTGCTCCAAAACATTTTGACACATTTGAGAATGGGTGTAGGCCGGGATTAGATCACTCACGGGGTGAGTTTGAGTAACCTCAGAGGTTTGACTGAGCCACTGTGGATAGGGGTTTGCAATTCCTCTTCCCTTTTGAGTCAGGCAGGAGCTTCTAACAGCTGTGGTGCCTTACAGGTGTTCACAGTAATTAAGCCTGAATACAGGGACTAAAGATAACTTTAAAATAGAGCCAAAGGTCTTAATTTGAGGTTCTGTGGTTTACAAGTGGCAGCTGCAAAGATATGTCTGTCTTAGGTTAGGTAATGGTTTTGTTGCTATGCAGAATTTAGAAATGCAAATTGCTAAAATAGCTCAGCATGTTGCACCAACACATTTCAATTAATATTTTAACCTATGGTTTAATATGATGGCGAGTGGATTAACATAGAAAAAATAATTCCTAGGATATAAAATTTCAGATAGGACAGTTTACAATATAATATTGATCCCTACATTTTAAAAATTCTGAATTTTCTAATCAGAAGAGAGAGTCTATATATGCCTTTATTATTGTTTGTTTAGTAGGAATGAATACCTTGATAAATATGACTGAATGTATATACTTTATTTTATCTTTCTTCTTAGTTCCTCCAACAATTGAATTCGGTGCTGAGCACTTTGAAGGCCTTACTGTTAAAGCTAGAGAGAGCATTAGACTTAAGGTTCTTATCAAAGGCCGTCCAGTACCTCAAGTGACTTGGTTTAAGGATGGAAAGGAGATTGAAAAGAAGATGAATATTGAAATAACAAACGTTATTGGATATAGCACTATCTTTGTTAGAGATGCCACTCGGGACCATCGTGGTATATACACCGTAGAAGCCAAGAATGCATCAGGCACCAAAAAAGCAGACATTACAATCAGAGTACAAGGTACTTTGTAGATATTTTTAGTAAGCTATTCTTAAATATTTACATTGTAAGTGGCAGCACAAGTAAATTATAACTCTGATGCTTTATTATCACAGATACCCCAGGAAAAGTTGGTGGACCAATACGATTCACAAATGTTACTGGAGAGAAGATGACATTATGGTGGGAGCCTCCAGCTAATGATGGCTGTGCTGCCATTACCCACTATGTGATTGAAAAACGTGAAACCAGTAGGATTGCCTGGGCATTAGTTGAAGATAACTGTGAAGCCTCCAGTTACACAGCACTTAAATTAATAAAGGGCAATGAATACCAGTTCCGTGTCTCTGCAGTTAACAAGTTTGGTGTTGGCAGGCCACTAGAATCTGATCCAATTATAGCACAAATACCATACAGTAAGTTTCCTTTATGTCTTGAACAAATTACGCAAATACCAACTTTTGTTGCATGTTTTCTAAGCTGTTTTTCATTTTGCAGCTGTTCCTGATGCACCAGGTATGCCAGAGCCTACCCATGTAACGGGAGACAGTATCACACTCACATGGGCTAGGCCAAAATCCGATGGTGGAAATGAGATCAACCAGTATATCCTGGAAAGAAGAGAAAAAAAGAGTGTCCGCTGGGTCAAAGTATCCAGTAAGAGAGCCATTGCTGAGACAAGATACAGAGTAACTGGCCTGACTGAAGGCAATGAATATGAATTCCAAGTTATGGCTGAAAACGCTGCAGGAGTAGGACCTCCAAGTGCTGTCTCAAGGCTGATTAAATGTAGAGAGCCAGTAAACCCACCAAGTGCGCCTACTGTTGTAAAAGTGACAGATACATCAAAGACAAGTGTAAGCTTGGAATGGACCAAGCCAGTTTTTGACGGGGGCATGGAAATAATTGGCTACATCATTGAAATGTGTAAAGCTGACTTAGGAGAGTGGCATAAAGTCAATGCAGAGACTTGTATTGCTACCAAATATACTGTCACCGACTTAGAGGCAGGTGAACATTATAAATTTCGAGTGAGTGCTGTCAATGGTGCAGGCAAGGGAGAAAGCTGTGAAGTTCCTGCTACAATCCAAACAACTGACAGACTGTCTTCACCTGAAATTGATATTGATGCAAACTTCAAGCAGACTCACATTGTCAGAGCAGGTGCAACTATTCGGCTGTTTATTGCCTTTTTAGGCAAACCTGTTCCTACTGCTACATGGTCTAAAGCAGACTCAGACCTTAGCCTGCGTGCTGACATTCACATAACTGACTCATTCAGCACGTTGACTGTGGAGAACTGCAATAGAAATGATGCTGGCAAATACGTCTTTACTGTAGAAAACATCAGTGGTAGCAAATCTATTACATTTACTGTCAAGGTACTGGACACTCCCGGCCCACCAGGTCCTATTACCTTTAAGGATGTGACCAGGGGTTCTATTACTTTAATGTGGGATGCTCCTGTTTTGGATGGAGGTGCCCGCATCCATCACTACATTGTGGAAAAGCGGGAAGCAAGCCGTCGTAGTTGGCAGGTAGTGAGTTCAAAATGTACCCGTCAAATCTTTAAGGTCACTGATCTTTCAGAAGGTGTGCCATTCTACTACCGTGTTTCAGCAGAAAATGAATATGGTGTAGGCGAACCATGTGAATTAACAGATCCAGTTGTAGCCACCGAGGAGCCTGCTCCACCAAAGAGACTAGATATTATTGATACTACCAAATCTTCTGCAGTATTAGCTTGGCTGAAACCTGACCATGATGGTGGAAGCCGTGTCACTGGATATCTTCTTGAGATGAAACAAAAGGGATCTGACTATTGGGTTGAAGCTGGTCAAACTAAACAACTTACTTTCACAGTTGAAGGTCTTCTAGAGAACAATGAATATGAGTTCCGGGTCAGGGCAAGGAATGATGCAGGCTACAGTGAGCCAAGAGAAGCTTTCTCTTCTGTTATTATTAAAGAGCCTCAGATTGAACCAACAGCAGATCTTAGTGGAATAACTGGACAACTTATAACTTGCAAAGCTGGAAGCACCTTTGCTATTGATATACCAATTAGTGGGCGACCAACTCCAAAAGTAACATGGAAACTTGAAGAAATGAGACTCAAGGAAACTGATAGAGTGACCATCAAGATAACAAAGGATAGAACTACATTGATTGTGAAGGACAGCATGAGAGGTGACTCTGGCAAATATTATTTGACACTTGAGAACACAGCCGGTGTGAAAACATTTGCTGTCACAGTGGTTGTCATCGGAAGGCCAGGTGCAGTTACTGGCCCTATTGAAATATCATCCATTTCTGCTGAATCCTGTGTATTGTCATGGAAAGAACCTGAAGATGATGGTGGCACTGATATTACAAACTACATAGTTGAGAAACGGGAATCTGGTACAACAGCATGGCAGCTGATAAATTCCAGTGTCAAACGTACACAGATCAAAGTCACTCATCTCACTAAATACATGGAATATGCTTTCCGGGTCAGTTCAGAAAACAGATTTGGTGTCAGCAAGCCCGTGGAATCCACACCAATAGTTGCTGAGCATCCATTCGGTAAAAACAAACATACACACATACATATTTTAAGAAATTATTTTTTCTGGTTTATGTAATTAGTGGCAATATCTAACTTTTTTCTCTTGGTTTTTACAATCAGTCCCACCAAGTCCACCTACCAGGCCAGAGGTCTATTCTGTGTCTGCCAATGCCATGGCCATTCGCTGGGAGGAACCATATCATGATGGTGGCAGCAAAATCACTGGATACTGGATTGAAAAGAAAGAGCGCAATACCATTCTTTGGGTGAAGGAAAACAACGTGCCATTCTTTGAATGCAACTACAAAGTCACAGCACTAGTGGAAGGTCTGGAATATCAATTCAGAGTTTATGCCCTAAATGCTGCTGGTGTGAGCAAAGCTAGTGAAGCTTCCAGACCAGTAGTGGCTCAAAACCCAGTTGGTAAGTGTATCTTTTAGAGTATATTTGTTCTTTACTATTTAAGCAACAACGGAATTAGATTTTTCATTTTACATTGTCTCTTTCAGATCCACCAGGCAGACCAGAAGTAACAGATGTCACAAGGTCTACAGTGTCATTGAGCTGGTCTCCGCCACTTTATGATGGCGGCAGCAAAATTATTGGGTATATTATAGAACGCAAACCATATAACGAAGCTGGAGATGGACGCTGGCTGAAATGCAACTATACCATTGTCTCAGAAAACTGCTTTACTGTGACAGCTCTTAGTGAAGGAGAAGAATATGAATTCCGTATATTAGCCAAGAATGCAGCTGGTGTAATCAGCAGAGGATCTGAATCTACTGGTGCTGTCACTTGCAAAGATGAATATTGTAAGAAACATTCTCCTGGGTCATTTAAAATATTGTATAGCTTGCAGTTTTAATACTATAATATTAATGTTTTTATCTCTTTATGATAGCACCACCAAAGGCTGAGCTGGATGCCAGATTGCAAGGAGAAATTGTGACCATAAGGGCTGGGTCTGATCTTGTTCTTGATGCAGCCATTGGTGGGAAACCAGAACCAAAGGTCTTCTGGTCCAAAGGTGACAAAGAATTGGACCTGTGTGAAAAGATCTCTCTGCAGTACACCAGCAAACGGGCCATTGCAGTTATCAAGTATTGTGACAGAAGTGATAGCGGAAAATACACACTAACAGTTAAAAATGCCAGTGGAACAAAGAAAGTTTCAGTCCTTGTCAAAGTGCTTGGTATGTATTTCATAGATAATGGTTTGCTGTGAACATTCATTAGATTTCACAATTATAGTTACAAAAAAAGAGAGAGAAGCTTTTCTCTGACTACTATAATTACACCTTTGTTCATCCCTACTCAGATTCACCTGGTCCATGTGCAGGCAAAATCACAATTAGCAGAGTAACCGAAGAGAAGTGCACTCTGGCATGGAATGTTCCACATGAAGATGGAGGTGCAGAAATCACCCACTACATTGTAGAAAGACGTGAAACCAGCAGGCTCAACTGGGTTATTATTGAGGCTGAATGCCAAACATTATCATGCGTGGTGACAAGACTTATTAAAAATAATGAATACATCTTCCGTGTGAGAGCTGTCAATAAGTATGGGTCAGGTGTTCCACTTGAAACAGAAGCCATTGTTGCTAGAAACTCTTTCAGTAAGTGCTTTCATCTTTTAGCTCCAGCATTTATGGAGTTTTCTCATATTTGAAAAAAAATCTGATTTTTTTCATATTTTTGAACACCAACAGCTATTCCATCACAACCCGGTGCACCTGAAGCAGTGGGTATTGGCAAGGAACACATCATTATTCAGTGGCTGCAACCAGAATCAGATGGTGGCAGTGAGATTAGCAACTATCTTGTAGACAAACGTGAAAAGAGAAGTCTACGCTGGACACGAGTCAACAGAGATTACACTGTTTATGATACCAGACTGAAAGTTACAGGTCTAATGGAACATAATGAATATCAGTTCCGTGTCACTGCAGTGAATGCTGCTGGGAACAGTGAGCCGAGTGACGCTTCTCAATCTATCCTGTGCAAGGAGCCATCATGTAAGTAGTTAAATTCAAAATATATTTTTAATACTTATTAAACATAGTGCCTCATAATTAACCACAATGACATTCCAAATAAGGGATCCAAAAGAATATTTGAATTCATTATGATCACCAGCATTGCAATGAATTTAAAATAAAAGTGATTATAGTTAATTTCAGATAAATTTCTAATCACTAATTATTTAGAATATTGTTACTAAATAAGGTCTTTTAAACTGTAAAATGTTCCCTGCAATAATATGAAATGTGTGTTCCTCTATTCCAAAGACACTCCTGCACCTCCTTCAGCTCCAAGAGTTGTGGATACTACTAGGCACAGCATAAGCTTGGCATGGACAAAGCCCATGTATGATGGTGGTGCTGACCTCTTAGGCTATGTTCTTGAAATGAAAGAAGAAGGCACTGAACAGTGGTACAGACCACACACTACCACCACCTTAAGGAATGCTGAATTCACAGTGACTGCTCTTAAAACAAGCCAGAAATACAGTTTCAGAGTTGCTGCCACAAATGTGAATGGTATGAGTGAATTCAGTGAATCATCAGCTGAAATCGAACCTGTAGAAAGAATAGGTAATTTGAAAACCCACATTTTTTTTATGGAGAGGTTATATTTTTCTTTAAAACTATTCAAAGATGAATTCATTCTGTATTTCTCTCCTCTCCCCATCAGAAATACCAAACCTTGAACTTGCTGATGATCTAAAGAAGACTGTCACTGTCAGAGCTGGTGGTTCTTTGCGCCTAATGGTGTCTGTATCTGGCAGACCACCTCCAGAAATTACATGGAGCAAAGAGGGTGTTGACCTTGTAAATCGGTCTATTATAGACACTACAGAGAGCTACACTCTGCTTATTGTGGATAAAGTTAATCGGTATGATGCTGGCAAATATGTGGTTGAGGCTGAAAATCAATCAGGCAAGAAATCCGCAACAGTCGTTGTTAAAGTATATGGTGAGTATTGTTACTATTACATATTGATATTGCACTGTACTTAAACATGGTGTTTTACAGACAGAAGGAAAAAGGTGTTTGCTGAAAGGAGTTTACAATTTAAGTAGAACCCAGAAAATAATGATAAAAGACCATGGCGGGTGAGGTGGGAGAGGAGGGGAGGAGGAGGAAGGAAGAGATACAGTAGAAATCAAAGAGAAATATGTTTCTAAAGGATGAGTTCATCTATGAAGTTCAAATCCTGATGTCTTTACTTAGCCAAAATTCAGTAATTACCCAAATCAGGAAAAGAGCAAATAGGAAATAATCCATTTTGATTTTGCGTTTAGATACACCTGGCCCATCTGCCACAGTGAGGGTTAAAGAGGTGTCGAAAGATTCCGTGACAATTTCTTGGGAAATTCCTACTATTGATGGTGGAGCACCAGTTAACAATTATATAATTGAGAAACGTGAGGCTACCATGAGAGCATACAAGACAGTAACTACCAAATGCAGCAAAACATTTTATAGACTTACAGGACTTATAGAAGGAGCTATGTACTATTTCAGAGTGCTGCCAGAAAATATTTATGGTATTGGTGAACCTTGTGAAACATCTGATGCAGTACTGGTGTCGGATGTTCCTATGGTGCCTCAGAAACTGGAGGTAGTTGACATCACTAAATCAACTGTAACTCTTGCATGGGAGAAACCACAACATGATGGGGGCAGCAGACTGACTGGCTATGTTATTGAGGCCAGCAAAGCTGGAACAGAGAAGTGGATGAAGGTTGTGACACTGAAGCCTACAGTCTATGAGCACATAATCATCTCACTAAATGAAGGTGAACAGTATTTGTTCAGAGTCAGAGCACAAAATCAGAAGGGTGTGTCGGAACCAAGAGAGATTGTCACAGCAGTAACCGTACAAGACCAAAAAGGTAGGTATAATAGTTAAAAGGACAGGTTGAGGACTACTCAAAATATGTGACATTTTATTTATAAAATGGATATTAAAAAGGTTTTGTTTTGTTTTTTTAATAGTGTTACCCACAATTGATCTTGCTGGAATAACTCAAAAGACAGTTCATGTGCCAGCTGGCAGACCCATAGAGTTAGCTATTCCAATTGGTGGCCGACCACCTCCAGCTGTATCTTGGTTCTTCGCTGGTTCTAAGCTAAGAGAATCAGAACGCACCAAGATTGAAACTGAAGCCAAAGTAGCTAAATTAAGTGTGCGTGAGACCACAATACATGACACTGGGGAGTACACACTTGAACTGAAGAACACAACTGGAACTGCTGTTGAGACTATAAAAGTTATCATTCTTGGTAAGGATTTATTATTAAGATATGATTGTCCACAATCCTTCCTCCTTCATCATGAAATTTATCACAATGGCAACCCAGCTTCTTTTTTAAAACAGTAACTTATGTCCTTTTTAATTTTTCTAGACAAACCTGGACCACCTACTGGACCTATCAGAATTGATGATATTGATTCAACTTCTGTTACTATCTCCTGGGAACAACCTGAGCTGGATGGTGGAGCTGCACTAAGTGGTTATGTGGTGGAGCAGCGTGATGCACACCGTCCTGGATGGCTACCAGTTTCTGAATCTGTAACAAGGACAACCTTTAAGTTCACTAGACTCATTGAAAGTTCTGAATATGTGTTCCGTGTGGCTGCTACAAACCGCTTTGGAATTGGATCATACCTTCAGTCTGACATTATAGAATGCAAGAGTAGAATCAGTAAGTCTACATTTTCTCCAATTCTCTACATTTAAAAATGGAGAACAGTTTACATGGGCCTATGTATTGATACAACAGGGCTAGATCCCCTAGAATATATCCTATTATTTTCTTTGCCCAAATAACACACTATACTCTCATGTATACTAATCATGTTATACTTGTGGAGAAAAATGCCACATCTAAAACTAATATGTTGCCCTGTATATGCATAATATACATGCTCTGGATAGAGTATTGGACTATGACTCTGGAGACCTAGGTTCTACTCCCAGGTGTACGCACTGGCCTGCTGGGTGAGCTTAGGGAAATCGCTTCACCTCTCTCAGCCTCAGCTTTCTCCTTTGTGATCTGGTGATGAAAAGCACTGCAGGTGGTAGGTAGCATGTATTATGGATTAGTCCCCAGAAGCTACATTTGTAAATGCATTCTCATATTTTCTTTCTTAATTCTGTGTCTTTTTGTTTCAGGTCTTCCTGGTCCTCCTGACACTCTACAAGTGTCAGATGTCTCTCGCGAAGGCATGACACTTATCTGGCATCCGCCAGAAGATGATGGTGGCTCACAGATCTCTGGTTATATTGTGGAACGCAAAGAAGTCAGAGCAGATAGATGGGTCCGTGTAAATAAAATTCCAGTGACTATGACACGTTATCGCTCCACTGGACTGATTGAAGGACTAGAATATGAACACCGTGTCACAGCTATCAATGCCAGAGGCACAGGCAAACCAAGCCGTCCTTCCAAATCTGCTGTTGCTATGGATCCAATTGGTAAATAATTTCCTACATGGAGAAAAGAACATTTGAGGCAGAGGGGAATGTCACTGTTAAGACCTGCTGTTATGTTTAACAAACTAAAATTTTTCATCTGGATAGCTTAATGTACTGCAGCAGATATTTTAATTAAATTGATATACAAATAATATTTTTAAAATCTTTTTTCTTCATTAATTTCCTGTGTAAACATCACTATTACTAAATACTTATCAAATGGTGCATGTTAACATTTTGCTTTGCCTTTTACATATTCAAACTAAACATAGAACTATCTTAAAATATATTTACCTGCTATCTGATCTTCTATTCCAGCTCCCCCAGGTAAACCTCAGAACCCAAGAGTTACTGATACTACAAGAACATCAGTGTCCCTGGCCTGGAGTCCACCGGAAGAAGAAGGAGGTTCTAAAGTCACTGGCTACCTGCTTGAAATGCAAAAGGTTGATCAGTTTGAATGGACCAAATGTAACACCACTCCAACCAAGATACATGAATACACCTTGACACATCTACCACAAGGCGCAGAGTATAGATTCCGTGTGATGGCCTGTAATGCTGGTGGGCCTGGAGAACCTGCTGATGTGCCGGGAACAATCAAAGTAACAGAAATGCTTGGTAAGATGTTTTAGGTCTTAGTTCTTGCTGAAATAGACATAAGCAATTGTTTTGCATAAAACAGATATAACAGAATATCTGTAAAATAGATGTAACATAACATGTTGGGTTTATTTTCAGAATATCCTGATTGTGATCTTGAAAAATACCAGGAAGGTCTGTTTGTGAGACAAGGTGGAGTTATCAGGCTTACAGTACCAATTAAGGGTAAACCCATACCGATATGCAAATGGACTAAAGAAGGCCATGACATCAGCAAGAGAGCAATGATAGCAACTTCTGAGACACACACTGAACTTGTGATCAAAGATGCAGAAAGAGAAGATTCTGGTACCTATGATTTGGCACTTGAAAACAAATGTGCAAAGAAGGCTGTTTATATACAGGTCAGAGTGATTGGAATTCCAAATCCACCTGAAGGGCCACTTGAGTATGATGACATACAGACTCGCTCAGTCAGAGTAAGCTGGAGACCTCCTACTGACGATGGTGGGGCGGATATTATTGGTTACATCATTGAGAGGCGAGAAGTACCTAAGACTGCCTGGTACACTGTTGACTCCAGAGTGAGGGGAACATCATTAGTCGTGAAAGGACTCAAAGAAAATGTGGAGTATCACTTCCGTGTTTCTGCTGAAAACCAGTTTGGTATTAGCAAGTCCCTGAAATCTGAAGAACCAGTTGTACCAAAGACACCTTTGAGTGAGTAGATTTTTGTACAATCAACTTCCTGTTTTAATTATCATCTCTTATGTTTGTAAAAGTACAATCACACACACACACACACACACGAGCTTTAAAAATACATGGTTATTATGTTATTTTTAACAGATCCTCCAGAGCCTCCAAACAATCCACCAGAAGTGCTTGATGTCACAAAGAGCTCTGTTAGCTTATTCTGGTCCAGACCTAAAGATGATGGTGGTTCTCGTGTCACTGGCTACTATGTTGACCGTAAAGAGACATCTACAGAGAAATGGGTCAGGCATAACAAGACTCAAATCACAACTACAATGTTCACAGTCACAGGACTTGTTCCAGATGCTGAATATCAGTTCCGCATCATTGCCCAAAATGACATTGGTGAGAGTGAACCAAGCCCTGCTTCTGAACCAGTGGTGTGCAAAGATCCATTTGGTAAGAAAACTCTTTGAATTAGTTGACATTTTGGAAAGCAATTTAGTGAAGTTCTTAGAGAAGTGAAATTTAACTTTTGTAAATACTCTGTAATTTATAGACAAACCAAGTCAACCTGGAGAAATTGAGATCACTTCTACATCTAAGGATAGCATTACTTTAGAATGGGAACGGCCTGAATGTGATGGTGGAAAAGATATCCTGGGATACTGGATTGAATATCGTCAGTCTGGAGACAGTGCATGGAAAAAGTGCAATAAAGAACGTATCAAAGACAGACAATTCACAGTGGGAGGTTTACTGGAGGCAACAGAATATGAATTCAGGGTTTTTGCAGAAAATGAGACTGGAGTCAGCAGACCTCGAAGAACAGCTATGACAGTAAAGACTAAATTAACATGTAAGTTTAGATGTACTATCCTAGTCACTATAATTTATGTGACAGATTAAATGGTATTTTATGTCCTGGTAAACTATGATGTTGTGCTCATGAACATTATATATTGGCTATATGGTCTTAAAGAATAAGCCTGCAAGTTTAAATGTAAATTGGTGACAGGTATACGTGAAGGATGTGTATAGATAAAGTAATAGTGGAGGAACATTTAATAATTTTCTTATCTTTAACCTTTCAATGTTATAGCTGGAGAAGCACCAGGCATAAGACAAGCAATGAAGGATGTTACAACTAAACTGGGGGAAGCAGCTCAGTTGACATGCCAGATTGTTGGGAGACCTCTTCCTGACATTAAATGGTATCGTTTTGGCAAAGAACTGGTACAAAGCCGAAAATACAGAATGTCATCAGATGGACGCACCCATACACTGACTGTAATAACAGAAGAACAAGAAGATGAAGGTGTTTACACTTGCATGGCTACCAATGATGTTGGAGAGACTGAAACTAGTGGCAAGCTACTCCTGCAGGCTCCTCCTCAGTTCCACTCTGGCTTCCCACTGAAAGAGAAATATTATGCAGGTGTGGGTGGCACCCTTCGCCTCCATATTGTATACATTGGTCGCCCAGTACCTGCTATCACTTGGTTCCATGATAAGAAACCTTTGAGAGACTCAGAAAATGTTACTATTGAGAACACAGAGCATTATACTCATCTTGTCATTAAGAATGTCCAGCATAAGACCCATGCTGGGAAGTATAAAGTGCAACTAAGCAACATATTTGGAACAGTTGACACTGTACTTAATGTGGAAATACAAGGTATTTAATCTATTTCCAATAATTCTGCTGAATAATATTCTCTAAAATATTTACTGGCAGATAACTAAAATACTATGTTTTCCTTTTATAGATAAACCAGATCAACCAACAGGGCCAATTGTTGTGGAAGCCCTACTGAAAAATTCTGTGGTAATCAGCTGGAAGCCACCTGAGGATGATGGAGGTGCTTTGATAACAAACTATGTGGTAGAGAAACGTGAAGCTAAGGAAGGCACAGAGTGGCAACTGGTATCTTCAAGCATTTCAAGCACGACGTGCAGAATTGTTAACCTAACTGAAAATGCAGGATATTATTTCCGTGTGTCTGCTCAGAATACGTATGGCATTAGCAAAGCACTAGAGGTTTCATCAGTTGTTGTTATCAAAAGTCCATTTGGTAAGTGTGCACCAAAATACGAGTTTACATATATCTGCGAATTACTAAGCTAACTTCATTTAACGTTTTGAATCTTTTTATTCTTTACAGAAAAACCAGGGCAACCTAGTCAACCTGTAGTAACTGCTGTTACAAAGGACTCTTGTGTTGTGTCCTGGAAACCACCAGCTAGTGATGGAGGTGCAAAGATCAGAAATTACTACCTCGAGAAACGTGAAAAGAAACAAAACAAATGGATTGCAGTAACAACAGAAGAAATTCGTGAAACAGTCTATTCTGTGAAAAGTCTTGTTGAAGGCCTTGAATATGAATTCCGTGTAAAATGTGAAAATCTAGGAGGTGAAAGTGAATGGAGTGAAGTATCACAACCAGTCATTCCAAAATCTGATGTACCAATTCAAGCACCACATTTCAAGGAAGAACTAAGAAACTTGAATGTGAAATTCAGAGCCACTGCCACATTTGTTTGCAAAGTCACCGGTCAACCTAAGCCTATTGTTAAATGGTTTAGACAGGGTAAAGAGATCTTGCCAGATGGTGAAAAGGTTAAGATACAAGAATTTAAAGGTGGATATCACCAGCTGGTCATTACAAATGCAACAGACGATGATGCCACTGTCTACCAAGTTAGAGCTACCAATCAGGGAGGATCTGTCTCTGGCACTGCCTCTTTGGATGTTGAAGGTGAATAAAGTGTTTTGATGCTTTAGTCAAATTCTTATTTAACTTTCCAAAGTTTAGAATTCTCCTGCTGTGTTTTAGTTAAAATATTGTTTGTACTGATGGGATCTTTCTTTCTTTCTGCTACAGTTCCTGCTAAGATTCACTTGCCCAAAAATCTTGAAGGTATGGGAGCTGTTCACGCTCTCCGAGGTGAAGTGGTCAGCATCAAGATTCCATTCAGTGGCAAGCCGGATCCAGTGATCACATGGCAGAAAGGACAAGATCTCATTGATAACAATGGACACTACCAAGTTATTGTTACAAGATCATTCACCTCTCTAGTTTTTCCAAATGGTGTGGACAGAAAAGATGCAGGTTTCTACATTGTTTGTGCTAAAAATAGATTTGGCATTGATCAAAAAACAGTTGAATTAGATGTGGCTGATGTACCTGATCCACCAAGGGGTCTGAAAGTAAGTGACATTTCAAGGGATTCAGTTAACTTGATCTGGACTGCTCCAGCAGCTGATGGTGGAAGCAGAGTCACAAACTACATCATTGAGAAACGTGCTACTACAGCAGAGAGATGGATTCGTGTTGCACAAGCTCGTGATACCCGATACACTGTGGTAAACCTATTTGGCAAGACAAGCTACCAGTTCCGTGTAATTGCAGAAAATAAATTTGGGCAAAGTCAGCCTTCTGAACCTACAGAGCCAATTATAACACAGGAAGATAAGACAAGAATGCTGAACTATGATGAAGAAGTTGATGAGACCAGAGAAGTCACCACAGTTAAAGCATCTCACTCTTCCACAAAGGAACTCTATGATAAATATATGATTGCTGAAGAGCTTGGGCGTGGGCATTTTGGAATTGTTCACCGCTGTGTTGAAACAGTTTCCAAGAAGACCTTCCTGGCCAAATTTGTTAAAGTAAAGGGAGCTGACCAAGTTTCAGTAAAGAAAGAGATTTCCATCCTAAACATTGCTAGGCATAGAAATATCTTGTATCTTCACGAATCATTTGAAAGCCTAGAAGAATTAGTCATGATCTTTGAGTTCATATCTGGAGTTGACATCTTTGAAAGAATTAGTACAACCTCATTTGAACTGAGTGAAAGAGAAATAGTAAACTATGTACATCAGGTCTGTGAAGCACTTGAATTCTTACACAGTCATAACATTGGACATTTTGATATCAGGCCAGAGAATATCATTTACTTCACAAGAAGAAGCTCCACAATTAAAATTATTGAGTTTGGTCAGGCTAGACAGCTGAAGCCTGGTGACAACTTCAGACTTCAGTTTACTTCTCCTGAATATTATGGACCTGAAGTACATCAACATGATGTGGTCAGCACAGCTACTGATATGTGGTCACTTGGTGCCCTGGTATATATACTTCTAAGTGGTATTAATCCTTTCATTGCTGAAACAAACCAACAGACTATTGAAAATATCATCAGTGCTGAATACAACTTTGATGATGAAGCATTCAAAGATATAAGCATTGAGGCCATGGACTTTGTTGATCGCCTACTAGTAAAGGAAAGGAAAGGTCGTATGACTGCAGCAGAAGCACTTAGTCATCCGTGGCTGAAACAGAGGACGGAAAAGATAAGCACTAAAGTCATCAAAACATTAAGACATAGGCGGTACTACCAGACCCTGGTGAAGAAAGAGTGGAATATGGTTGTGTCAGTAGCTCGCATTTCCTGTGGTGGTGCAATTAGATCTCAGAAAGGGGTTACAGTTGCCAAAGTAAAAGTTGCATCAATTGACATTGGCCCCATTTCTGGGCAGATAATGCATGCTGTTGTAGAAGAAGGAGGGCATGCCAAATACACATGTAAGATTGAAAATTACGATCAGTCCACACAAGTGACTTGGTACTTTGGTATCAGGCAACTGGAGAACAATGGGAAGTATGAAATCAGCTACCAGGAAGGAGTGGCAACCATGTATGTCAAAGACATTACTAAATCAGATGATGGTACCTATAGATGCAAGGTAGTAAATGACTATGGTGAAGATAGTTCCTATGCAGAACTATTTGTGAAAGGTGTGAGAGAAGTTTCTGAGTATTATAGATACAGAACAGTTAAGAAAGTGAAACGCCGAGTGGATACTATGAGACTTCTAGAGAGGCCACCAGAATTTACTCTGCCTCTGTATAACCACACTGCCTATGTTGATGAAAATGTCAGGTTTGGAGTAACTATAACTGTCCACCCAGAACCTCGAGTAACATGGTTCAAATCAGGTCAGAAAATCAAACCAGGTGATGACGATAGGAAGTATACTTTTGAATCAGACAAAGGTCTTTATCAACTTACCATCCATAAACTTACTGAGGACGATGATGCTGAGTATAGTGTTTTGGCACGCAACAAATATGGTGAAGACAGTTGCAAAGCTAAGCTGACTGTAATTCCACACCCACCTCCAGCAGACACCACATTAAGACCGATGTTCAAAAGACTATTAGCAAATGCAGAGTGCCAAGAAGGCCAAAGTGTGTGCTTTGAGATAAGAATATCTGGTGTACCAAAACCAACATTGAAATGGGAGAAAGATGGTCAACCTCTGTCATGTGGTCCCAACATTGAAGTTGTTTATGAAGGCTTGGACTATTATGCTTTGCACATCAGAGATACTTTACCAGAAGACAGTGGTTATTATAGAGTTACTGCTACAAACAGTGCTGGATCTGCAAGTTGTCAGGCTTACCTGAAAGTAGAACGCTTGACATATGTCAAGCACGAGTACAAGACAGAAGAAGAGCGGGAAAAGCATGTACAAAAACAAATTGACAAGACACTAAGAATGGCAGAAATCCTTTCTGGGACTGAAACTGTTCCACTAACACAAGCTGCACAGGAAGCTCTAAGAGAAGCTGCCACGCTGTATAAGCCAGCGGTGAGTACTAAGACTGTTAAAGGTGTATATGAAATTCAGAAGGAAGAAATAAAGGAAGAAAGGAGACTTCGCATGCCGTACGAGATACCAGAGCCTCGCAGGCATGTACGCACTGCTCTTGAAGAAGATCAGACAATTAAACAGTTTGTGCCTATGTCAGATATGAAGTGGTACAAGAAGCTGCGAGACCAGTATGAAATGCCAGGAAAACTGGACAGAATTGTTCAGAAACGGCCAAAGCGCATTCGCCTGTCTAGATGGGAACAGTTCTATGTGATGCCACTCCCACGCATTTCTGATCAGTATAAACCTAAATGGCGCATACCAAAGCTGTCACAAGATGACCTTGAAACTGTGAGACCAGCACGCCGTCGAACACCATCTCCTGATTATGAGCTTTATTACAGACCAAGAAGGCGATCACTCAGTGACCTATCAGATGAGGAATTACTCCTACCTATTGATGACTATTTAGCCATGAAGAGAATTGAAGAGGAAAGACTGCGTCTTGAAGAAGAACTTGAGTTAGGCTTTTCTGCTTCACCACCAAGCAGAAGCCCTCCACGTTTTGAGCTGTCTGCCCTTCGTTATTCTTCAGCAGGGGAGCAGATCAGTACAGAGGAAGCCAGAAAAAGAGAGCTGAGGTACTCAACCTATCACATCCCATCTAAAGCTGAAACTGGAGCAAGTTATGCAGAACTTCGTCAACGCCATGACAGGGCTGTCTATAGGCCACCAAAGCAAAGACAGAGAATAATGGATGAAAGAGAGGATGAAGAATTGCTTCGTCCAGTTATCACAACTCAGCGACTCTCTGAATACAAGAGCGAGCTTGAGCGTATGGCACAGGAGGAAGAGAGCAGAGTGAGGAGGAGACAGAGAGAAATAACGGAGATTACATCAGAAGAAGAAGAAGAAATAAAAATGGTGGAACGTGTTCACAGGGAATTTTCACCACCCTCAAGGCTATTAAGGAGGAGAAGATCTCTTTCTCCAACTTATATTGAATTAATGCGCCCAGTATCTGAATTAATTCGGCCCCATTCACGGCCTGCAGAAGAAACTGAAAGGAGATCCCCTACCCCAGAGAGAACTCGGCCACGCTCACCAAGCCCGGTGACTAGTGAAAGATCACTCTCTCGATTCGAAAGGATGGCCAGATTTGATATCTTCTCCAGGTATGACTCCATAAAAGCTGCTTTGAAAACTCAGAAAACAATGGAAAGGAAATACGAAGTTCTGACTCAGCAGCCTTTCACTTTGGACCACACCCCTCGCATCACTCTGAGAATGCGCTCTCATCGTGTGCCATGCAATCATAATACCAGGTTCATTCTGAACGTCCAGTCGAAACCAACAGCTGAAGTGAAATGGTACCATAATGGTATTGAAATCCAAGAGAGCAGTAAGATACATTTCACTAATACCAGTGGTGTGTTAACCTTGGAGATTCTTGACTGCCATATTGATGACAGTGGAACATATCGTGTTGTATGCACAAACTACAAAGGAGAATGTTCTGACTATGCGACATTAGATGTTACGGGAGGAGATTATACTACCTACTCTTCCCAGCGCAGAGATGAGGAAGTACCAAGACCAGTTTTTCCTGACTTGACAAAGACAGAGGCTTATGCTGTTTCCTCTTTTAAGAAAACATCTGCAATAGAGGCTAGTTCTTCAGTAAGAGAGGTCAAATCAGAAATGACAGAGACTAGAGAATCACTCTCGTCATACGAACGCTATGCTTCTGCTGAAAAGAAAATCACTGCAGCTGAAGAAAAATCATTGGAGGAAAGGGCTTCACTCAAGAAGTTTAAGACCACTCTTCCAGCAACAATATTAACAAAACCACGATCCATCACTGTCTCTGAAGGGGAAACTGCAAGATTTTCTTGTGATATTGATGGTGAACCAACACCAACAGTAACATGGTTACGTGCAGGTCAAGCCATTGTTTCTTCCAGGCGCTTCCAAGTTACACGAACACAATACAAATCTACTTTTGAGATTTCTTCTGTCCAGACATCAGATGAAGGAAGTTACATTTTGGTGGTAGAAAACTCTGAAGGAAGACAGGAAGCACACTTTACTTTGACTGTACAAAGTGCAAGGGTTCCTGAAAAAGCAATTACATCACCCCCAAAAGTCAAATCTCCTGAGCTTCGTGTGAAGTCTCCAGAGCCAGTTAAATCACCTAAACGTGTAAAATCCCCTGAACCACCTACTGCTCATGCAAAAGCTAAATCAGCAGCAGAAGGCAGGACAACTCCAGTGGAGAAAGTGCAGTTACCAACTGTTGCTCCTCCCAGGATAACTCAGCAGCTGAAAGTGGAAGCGTGTGGAGATAAGGTAAGGTTTTCCTGTGCAGCTGAAAGCAGTATCTTAAGTGTCAGAGAAGTATCCTGGTATAAAGATGGCAACAAACTGAAAGAAGACAGCCATTTCATGTTTCATTATTCAGCAGATGGCACCTATGAACTCAAAATCCATAACCTTACAGAGTCTGATCAAGGTGCATATACCTGTGAAATCACTGGGGAAGGTGGTGTATCTAAAACTAACTTCCAATTTGTTGGCCAAGTTTTTAAAAGTATCCATTCCCAAGTGTCAAGCATGACTGAAAAGTCTAAATCAGTTGAGAAAGAGGCTGAGGCACTTAAAATTTCTACCCAGAAGAAATCAGCAGTGATAACTCAAGAAAAAGCAGTGGTCCAAGAAGAAATTGTTAAAAAGTCAGTAGTTTCTGAAGAAGCCAAAAGATCACATGCAGAAATTAAAGCTTCCTCCACTAAAATGACTGTGTCTGATGGTCAGAAAGTTACTGTGAAAGCTAACATTGATGGTGCAACTGAAGTGAAATGGGTGCTGAATGGAATAGAGCTACCTAACTCAGAAGATTACAGATATGGTGTATCTGGAAGTGATCACACTCTAACCATCAAAAAAGCTAGTCATAAAGATGAAGGAATACTTACCTGTGAAGGTAAAACTGACGAAGGCATTGTCAGATGCCAGTTTGATATGACCTTTTCTCCTGAGCGCTCAAATGCACCAGCCTTCATCACACAGCCCAAATCTCAAAACATTGATGAAGGACAAGATGTATTGTTGACTTGTGAAATCTCTGGGGATCCTTCTCCTGAAATTGAGTGGTTTAAGAATAACCAACCTGTAAGTAATCGCTTACATATTAGCTTTAAAAATTGCATTAAAAATTCTTGTTAAAGTTGATCATAATCAAAAATCTTTTTTTGCCCCTCAGATTGCTATGTCATCCAAAATCAATGTAAGTCGCTCCAATACCATATATTCTCTTAATATTCAAAATGCTGCAGTGAGTGACAGTGGAAAATACACAGTCAAAGCTAAAAATTACCATGGACAATGCTCTGCTACAGCATCCCTGACTGTACTCAGTAAGTTTGTTGTTTAATTCTTATTGTTTTGAATGACTAGAACTCTCGCCTGGTAGAATTAGATGCAACAAAATCTGTAGAGTGGTGCTGATTTACACATTTTAACACATTTCTATTTTTGTTATACAAAGTACAATATAATTTATATTTTACAAATATGAGGGATCTTTTATGCTATTTGAATACCTATTTAAGTGTGTTCAGTTTCCTACCAGATGAGTGTCAATAGCAAGCAGTGAACATTCTTAACTGTGATCTTGCCATTACCCTCTGGGTGCCTGTGATCACTGTTTCATCGAACATCAAAGTAGTTCATTTTAAAAAAGTGTATTACTCTACCATTAAAAATGTATTGAACTGCCAGCAAAAGAATTTAGTTCAAGTATTAGCAATTCAAGAATATCTTGATTCCTGGAATCAAGGGGTTATTGTATTTTTGCTGCTGATGTATGTTTGTGCTTATGTTAAAGAGAAAGCAGCTGTGATATTTACTACTTGTTAGATGACTACAGAACAATTCACTTAACCAGAGGTCAAACAAAGAGAAATTATAAAACAGTATTTAAAAGTACCTGAAAATGTTTCAGAATTTCTACTGATATGAACTAGGCAAATGCATAATCTCTTGCTCTATGATTCTAGTGATAAATCTGACAAGAAACGCTTTCGGATGATATGTCTTAAAATTGGCAAGTAAGAGCTGCAGCTAGAGACTGAAGGAATAGCAAGGAGTTCCCATAGCTCTTCTTAGGTACATTTTGGGTGGCGTTTTCTGGTTAGTCTGAAAAGGAATCAAAAACCAAATCAAAATACCCACTGCCAGAAAAAAATACTAAACTTCTTTAAAAAGCAGCAGAATTATATCTCTGGCCGCAGCTGTAATTTTCCTTTCTTCATACATGTCATAGGCTAATAAAATGTCTGCTTCCTGTTTCATTATATAAATTATTATTAGTGATTTAGCCATGATTTGATCAAGTAGTTGGCAACATTTTTATGGTCCATTGAAGTTTTCCTTTCTCCCTTACTCTTTTCTCCCTTCTGTGAAGTCAACATAGGATCACATTACTTGACCAGTTAAGGAGATGACATAGCTTTTTCCTTTTATGTTTGCTCTGCTCCACAGCTCTAATTGAAGAACCTCCAAAAGAGGTAGTATTGAGGACAAGTGGTGATGCAAGCATGCAGGAAAGTTTCTCTTCTCAGTCATTTCAAATGTCTGCTTCTAAACAAGAGGCTTCGTTCAGCAGTAGTAGCATGACCGAAATGAAATTCGCAAGCATGTCTGCCCAAAGCATGGCCTCTTCCATGAAAGAATCCTTTGTAGAGATGAGCTCCAGCCGTATTATGGGAAAATCTAGTCTGACACAACTGGAGAGTTCAGCTAGTAGAATGATTCAATCCGGTTTGAGAGGTGAGCAATAGAATTACTGGTAGAATTAGAATATCAAATACCCGGGAGTACTACTTAGAATACCTCTGCTGCAGGGAGATAGTTCTTAATGAAAATAACTAACTTGAAACTTACTTTCCCATTTTGCAAAGGAGTACCACCCAAAATTGAAGCTCTTCCATCTGATATCAGCATTGATGAAGGAAAGGTTCTCACAGTATCCTGTGCCTTTTCGGGTGAACCGGCTCCTGAAGTAACATGGTACTGCAAAGGGGAAAAAATTACTAGTCAGGAACAGCAAGGCAGATTTCATATTGAAACTAGTGAAGATCTAACCACTCTTATCATCATGGATGTCCAGAAGAATGATGGCGGACTTTATACACTGAATTTAGGAAATGAATTCGGTACTGATTCTGCCACTGTGAATATTAATATTCGATCAGTTTAGAGGGCTTATCTGTTTTATTTACACTTGACTTTTTACAAGTGTCATATAGACTAAAATATCTGATCTGTAAATAGGAAAAACATATTTTTGTACCTACCTGAATGAGACAAAGTTCAAAGATATACATTGACTTATAGTTATTATTTGACCTATGAATTTTAAACATTTTTCAATGACATGTACATACTGTATATAGCCGAAGTTAACGGTTATGGAGTTTTGTACCATTTATTTTACGACTTTTAAAATGTAATTTTTGGAACTAACGGTTGGTAGGAGAAAGTTTCTAAGGAAACGAATACCCTGCTCAACATTTAACTAATTTTTGTGCCTCAACACAGTGTTGATGTCTAAGAATGCCTCAACAGGTAGAGAGGCTCCCTGTTGAAGACTGCATACACCTAAGAAATGATACTGTGCATTGTACTTATACGTGCACGAATATATATGTTGAATCAGAAGTGTAAGGCATTGGTGATGTTTGCATCTACCCTCCTGTAATCAGCACTTTAATGTTTTACATTGACTCTGATTGTCACGCTAATTTTTATTTCCGGACTGACTTACAATATTTTGAGCAAAGTGCAAGCGGCCAGCACTTTGTTCACTCACTGTTTGAGTGCTGTTTCTGGCATATTGACTACCTGAATAGCTTTTAAGAAGTAACATCACCTGGCCATTCCCTCCTTCAACGAAGTTGTTTAGGTACTCAAGTGCAGCAGCAGTACAGCCTCTCGGAGGTTCCGAGGTGCAATGATTGTGAGCTTGTGTGGTAGTATTAGAAATCTATTACGTATTGTAATTGCCAAGCAACTAAGCACTGAACCACAGTTTTAAAAAAAATCCAAAGAACTGTTGCTAAGACCACAATAGTGCCCTCACCTTCAATTTGATTTAGTTCTCTTAACATAGTAGTCAATTTTATTGTTAGCTGTATTTGTTGAACCTCCTTGAGATAGTATTGTTCATTTGAAATAAAGCATGCTACCTGCACTTTACAATGTGTGATTTCTTGTCATTTGGTCTTTACAGTTAAACCCCAGAAATAGATTTAAAGGAGAGGAAACAAACAATTCAGATTCTTCTCTCTTTCTGATCATAGCCCACTTTCCTTCATTATTATACCCATCCCCTCCCAGCACACACACATCTTTTAACAGAGAAGGAGGAGGGGAGATTGGTGAGATCAAGGCTGCAGATTCCAAGGCCAGAAGGGACCATTGTGATCAACTAGTCTGACCTCCTTTATAACACAGGCTACAGAACTTCCCCAAAATAATTCCTAGAGCGTATCTTCATAAAAAAAAAATCCACCATGACCTTTGGTAAATTATTCCAGTGGTTAATTACTCTCACTGCTAGAAATTTACACCTTATTTCCAGACTGAATTTGTCTACCTTCAGGTTCCAGCCACTGGATCATGTTATACCTTTCTCTGCTAAATTGAAGAGCCCCTTATTAAATACATTTTCCTCAAGTCACCCTTCTCTTTATTAAGATAAATAAATTATATTTGCTACTGGTGCAACTGCTCGACTAATGTGGCCTGTGCTGGTGTCCACAATTCAAGAGGGATGTTGATAAAGGAAGTTCAGAGGAGAACTAGGGAATAATTAAAGGATTAAAAAAACATGCCTTATAGGCACTTAAGGCACACAGAGGTAAAATAACTGCTCTGCTTTTAGTCCAGATTCCCGTTTATGCCTCTCTAGGATCACATTAGTGCTTTTGGCGACAGTGGGCACTCATGTTCAGCTGATTATCCACCATGCCCCTCCAAAATCTTTTTCAATCATTGCTTCCCAGGACAGAGTCCCCCAGTGTGGCCGGCCTGCTTTGTTCCTCTCTAAACACACCTTGTTTATCTGCTAGGGTAGGATGAGGTAAACCGCTACAGGCGGGAAGGGCTTTCTTCAGTGCATTTGGTTTCCAAATTTATTTAGCCAATTATATGATTATGACAGAGACCAGGAGAAGCCACATCTTACACTGTCACAGTAGCAGCTTTCAGGGCCTTGCAGCCGCCTTATTTTGGGGAGGAAAAAGATTACGGCTGCAGGAATGGGGGAGGAGGGGTTCCTTAATATAACTTGAACAGTGGTATTCACACAGGCATTCCTGTCTTTCAGGACTCTCAGCCACAACACCAATGCCTGGTTCCCAGGGAACACCTAAGCCTCAAGCATTGACTCTAGTTAGCCGCATGAAGGTAGAGAGCAAATGCACCTTCTGTTTGCAACAGCCTCCCCGTGTGTCAAAGAAGATACGTTGCTCATAAACTAAGTAAAAACTGGGCAACAATGCCACCTGGTGGCTCGCAGCATCGCATGTTCATTTAGCCCAGGGGTGGTCACTCTGAGCCAGACTTTACCAATGGTCAAATACTCCTCCACCCCTCTGCTCCCAGTGTCTCCCACCCACCAGCAGTTTCATGGCGTGCAGGAGGCTCAGGGTAGGAGGCAGAGTTGGGGACAGGGCCTGTGGCAAAGGTGTGAGCACCCCCCCATTGGAAAGTTGTCGCCTGTAGCTCCAGCCCCGGAGCCTATACCGCATAGTCACTTCGGAAGAGCCGCACGTGGCACCAGAGCCGCAGGTTGGCCACCCCGTCATCCCTACAGCAACTAAAATATAGAACGGGCCATACTAAGGCAACCCAAGTAGGTCACACAGGGTGTGAAAAATCCAACCAAACCCCGACCCCTGCAGTGCTACATTGCCAGAGCTCTGTCTTGACATGTAAAGCGCTTCGCCCCAGCTCCCAGATAAAGTGCTACCTGCTGGTAGAAGCACTCACATACAGCCCCCAAAATGGAGAGTTATAGCTAGGGCTCCATAGGACCCTCCTCTAGTGCTTGCTTTCCATGAGGTGCCCTGAGAGCTGTGCTAGCTGGCTCTGGGGCCACTAATTTAACAAGCAGTGGGCGAGGCGAAAGACCTGGCATCAATTGAAAATTAGGCCTCTTAGCGAGCTGTCCATCACATCGGGGGGGTGGGGGGGGGGCGTGGGCTGACATACTATGCCCACCTCCCATTTTGCAAGGTGGCCCTATTTTCAGTAAACAAACTGTGAAGGACTGGGCCCGGGGGGGGGGGGTCACAAGGAAGTGTTTTGCTGCGTGAAGAGAGAAACTTTCAGTGAGAAGAACAATACAGTAAACAGAAGGGTGGGAGAAATTTTATATAAAACGCCTTTTTTTCATGCGCCTCGTCCCATCATTAAAGTCGCGTTTTGCCCTATTGGTTTCATTCATCCAATCGCAATCCAGCAAAAACCCTCATTCGAGTCCAGCCTCCCTGCACTCAACGCAGATCACAGCTTCCCCCACCATCTCCGTGTCCTCCATCTAAAGCCTTATATACCCCACTAAAGCTGTTTATTCTGTCTCCCTAACCACAGCTCAGGCCTACCCTCTGCAGGGCTGGTTCGTCTCCCCTTCCCCCCCCCACACCCCAATTTAAACTCACACACCAGCCCAACTCAGAAAACCTAGCCCTAGGCTCCGAATTTGTCCCGCATATTTTCTACTCATTGTCAGCAGACCTAGCACTCACCCTTTAGGCCGAGAGCAGCCGATGACTCAGGAGAAGCAGCATAGGCATAGTTTGATGTCTACATTTGAGGGCGGAGCAAGCAGAAGTGTCTTTTTGGGGGCCCTGGGCACAAAGAACATTTCCCCCCCCCCATGCCTCCCCTTCTCCCAAAGCCCCCCCCGCCCCCGAGCCGGCCAGAAGTCAGGCGTGGTAAGAGCTTCCCAGGGAGCTGGGGCTGTTGTAGGGAACCTTGGACCCCCGGGTAGTGCACCCTTGGGGGCAGGGACATGGAGGGCCGCGCTTGGGCACCCTTTCCCCCAACACTCAGGGAAGATGGGGGGGGGCCCTGGGCAGCTCTAATCAACCGCTGGCGAGGGCAGTGGTCCCCAAACTGTAGCACATACCCCCCTAGGGGCAGCACGGGAGAATGCAGTGGGGCCAGGGCTGGTCAGGGCAGGGGCCCGACCTTCTGATTTCTGTGCATTTGTTCGTGTCAACTGATCGCCAGGTGGCAAGAGCAAATGGGACATATGCTCAGTTTTGCCAAATAGAGGAGGAGGGGGCTTGGGGCAGCTTTGCACCGTTGGAGGGGAGACAGCATTTGGGACAGCTCGGTGCTGGGGTGGGGGTGGCGCGCTTTGGCCAGTTCCATGTGGAGGGACAGGCAAGGAAAAGGGAGAGGGGCTCAGGCCAGCTGCCAACAGGGTGGGAGGGAAGGGAGAGGAGCTCAGGCACCTGCTCACCTAGCTTTGCCCCGGGGAGGGCAGGGGAATATACTCTCTCTGCCACAGCTCCATCTTCCCCTGGCTGGGAGCTGCAGACCCTTCTGCCCGTGGTTGCTGGAATGCTCCCCCCAACGCCTGCAGAGGCTTGACTGCTGTGGAAGGATCCTCCACTGCCAGTGGGGGCTGAGCTGCTATGGTGCCCCAGTGTCACTAAGGTTTCTGGACATCACACGTTCTGTGCTTCCTCAAGCCGCCAATTTAAAGGGCCTGGGGCTCCCGGCAGCAGCTGGAGTCCCGCTGCTGGAGCCCCCAGGTAGCAGAGGCAGTCGGGAGCCCAGGGCTTGGGCAGCGATTTAAAGGGTCTGGGATTCCGGTGCGGTAGTGGTGGCTGGGAGCCCGGGGCTCTTTAAAATCACTGCTGGAGTCCCCAGCTGCCACCACTAGCCCGGGGGCTCCAGCAGCAGGGCTCAGACAGCGATGTAAAGGGCCCAGGGCAGTAGCAGTGGCCAGAGCCCTGGGCCCTTTACATCGCTGTCCCAGGCCACCGCTGCTTCTCTCGGGGCTCCAGGAGGAGGGCTCGGGTGGCGATTTAAAGGGCGCAGGGATCTGGCCGCTGCTGGGAGCCCTGGGACCTTTAAATCACCGCTGGAGCCCTGCTGCCAGAGCCCTGGGGTAGTGGTGGTGGCTGGGGGGGGTCCTGTGGAAATTTAAAGGGCTCAAGATACTGCTGCAGCAACTAGAGCCCTGGGCCCTTTAAATTGCCCCCATGCTCCGGGGCGCCCAGCCGCCTTCGCAGCTGGTAGCTCCAACAGAGATTTAAAGGGCCCCGGGCTCCCAGCCACCACTACCGCAGCTGGAGCCCCAGGTCCTTTAAATCTTGATTTACAGGGCCTGGGGATTTAAAGCCCTCCCCGTTCCCATTGAGGCCCCGCCTCCTGCTCAGGACTCCAGCCTACAGGTAAGTCCTTGTTAGCCGACGACCAAGGATGTTTGGTGAGGTGCCAGCTATGCCCGTTTATACCATCCGTGACTTTAACCGCTAGGACGCACTGTCCCTTCGCGGCGGGCAGCCCGGGCTAGGCTGACGGATGCCCCAAGGTCCTAACCACCCGTGACTTTAACTGCTAGAGCTCAGAGCTCCTTCGCAGCGGGCAGTCAATACTGACTGACAGGTGCCCCAATGGCAGCACTAAGAGCCTCTCCACACCCGTGACTTTAACTGCTAGAGCTCAGAGCTCCTTCGCAGCGGGCAGCCAGGATTGACTGACAGGTGCCCCAAGAGTTTGCCCCGTGGAGGCGGCACAACTCAACGCTAGGCTCTTAGTACTCTCACCTAATGGCCAGGCTTTAGAGCCAAAACGGCTGAGGTTCTTTAATTGTGATGGCTGCTTTACAGTAAACCAGAGAAAACAAGTCAGGCTTATGCACAAATGGTTACCAAAATTTATTAAGCTAGATTCTAATCATGTGGTTACAAAATTGCTAGTGCCTACTTATTTAAATGTAGAGATGTTACACACACACAAACAAGTTACAAAACTGAAGCCACAATCCCAAAGAAAGAAAACAAAGTATAGAGCTCTATTTCAAAATATGTGTACACTAAAGATAGGAGATCAGGTGTGGGTGCTTCTTACCCTCCTTGCATCTCTCGATTCCAGCGGTGCCAAGCCAGGATCGGTCACTCAATTCCGCGGAAAGACGAATAAGGGACAAGGCGTAGGGACCCTCTTAGCTGCAGAAGCCTTGGGAGGCTGTCACTTATCTGACCAGCAGATAGATAGTGAAAAGCACTCCAAAATCATGGTGCTGTAGGTCCCCTACTTATACCTCTGTACTCCTTTATTCTCTTTCTCCTTTCTTATGCCAAATTGAGGCTGGTCTGTCGGGGTGACGCCAGCTTTTGCAAGAGTAGTTTACACTTGCAAGGGAGAGAAACAATAAGTTTCGACTACTGGACATTTCTTTTATCAGGGTAAATATTTTCCCACCTAGGATGTTGGTGTGTGTGCATCACGCTACTTAGTAGGGGCTAAGAGCCATGTCTGTCACAGGGCCTCTGCCTGCTGTGAGCTTAATCGTCGTATCTGTTCCCAGAGGCACATTGTAGCAGCACACCTGTGCTTCAAAGGCTGTGCTGGAATATATGTTAAGTGCCCTGTTCCTGCTTCCTCCTGTGTTTCCAGCAATGCTGGTCTGGGGGGGGGGGGGGGGCTGGCTGTCTGGCTACAGTCCTTTAAGTTACTTTCACCCCTGCTTTAAGTACGTGAGCATTTTCAGTGATGTCAACAGAGCTACTCCCATGATTAATGATAAAAGACTCAATTTTAATGGGAGTTGGATTGGGTCTATACTGAACTGTCCCTCCAGCTTTCATGACACGAGAAGTCCCATGGGATGGTGAGTACCAGTGTGATTAAATAAGGTACCTGTCCAGTCATTTAGGAGCTATGCAGTTCTACAATTAAAGTGCCCTCTCATCTGTGGCAGAAGTCCCAGGGGAGTCAATTGACTTTACAGGTCTTGTAGGTCAGCCTATGTTTGCTGCACCGCTTGTACAATGATGGAGTCCAAATAATTGTTTTTATGCACTACATGATGGTCAGAAACTAACAGGTTATGTGCTTAATATGTGCACATGTACGGGTAAAATGAAAGCTAGGCTAATAATTCAATGAGGTTTCAGAATAGGCGTTTTTAAAAAAAAAAATCCCAGAAACATGATTACCCTGATTTGACATCCACTTCTGGAAACAAAACACACTAACCAACACCAGAGTCTTAATGGGAGAAGATAACAACCAAAATATTGAAACACCTATGGATATTTTCTTAAATAAGGACTCATACAACTGCCACAAACTTCATTTGAAAGTGCCTGGTCTCAGATTCAGGGCAACATAAATTACAACAAATTCTACTTTAATTTTTGGCATTCATTCAAAATTAAAGAAATGAGAGCTATAGAAGTAGTGTACTATTAGAGGGTTTTTTCTCTATTGCAATCTTAACTCAAAGACCCTTTGGGCTTCAGATTTCATTTTTAGACCTATAACGTGGACAATTTTGAGTACAATTAAAAAACCCAATGAAATAGAAGAAAAATGCTCAAATATTAAGGATTTAAAAAAAACAGTGGATTTGCATGTATGTTTAGAAAAACTCTGCATTTCAGGTTAAATATACTAGCTCCCATCAACATGATAGATTGTGGCAACAATACGCGAATTACTGAGTAACTTCAGTCATATTTTTTAATACTTATTTTTACAATTGACAAGAGTGTGGCGGTATAACAACATACATTAAAGCCCAAATTTTCAGAAAAATGCACTATCATTTATGTGCCTAATTTGTGTGTGGAAATGACTAGTTACATTCAACTGGTAATTTGAGCACAAATTAAGGCTCTAATCCTGCAAACCCTTATACCCACACATAACTTTAAACTACCCACATGTGTAATTCAGTGGGTTGTGCCTAAGCATTTGCAGGATTGAGGACCTAGGTATGTAATTATTCGTCATATTTGTGAAAATTTAAACAAACAAAAATCAAGGAAATTTAAAAGGAGAGCTTCCATTTGATTGTTAATTCACCTTCTTGTGCCTACACAAGTTCAAGATGTTATTAACATGTACCAGACTAGTTAGGCAATAAATGTCAAATTAAAAGGAGGTTCGATTATAAGACAAAATTAGATGCATGATTGAATGCAAAAACCAGTATATTTATTAACGAACTGTGTAAATTAAAAACAGCGACTTTTTTTTTAAAAAAGTACTCTATGGCTAAGACTTATAGACCAAGTTTGTCTCAAAGTGAACACAAAAACCAAGACACAAAAAGCAAACACTAACAACCTTATATGAGAGAGAGGTAATGGCAGACACTGCTATACTATATTATTAATTCAGTCATTAGAGGGGCAGATTCTGATCTAATTTACAGCTAATGCACGTTTACACAAGTGTAATTGAGATCAGATTCTAGCTCTACATTTATGCCACAGTGAAGTGATATATAGGAGTCATAATAAACAGAAGTCCCCTTTTGTATAAATACGTCATAAATAAAGTATGTAGAGATACAAATATTCATACCTTACAACAATAGCTTAACAGTCTATTTTAGAAGCAAACACTAAAATAATACTTTGTTAAAAATATGTCTCAGTTGAAATGAGCAGAGTAAATTTACAGTGCTGCATTAGCTATTCAGTGATGCTACACACCTCAGCAACAATTTGTGTACATGTTGAAGCCTTTAGACCTTTAGTAATGAAAGTAAGTAGAAATATTTTTTGTGCAAAAAAAATAAATAAACATTGTTAAATACCCAATGTTTGGTACAAATGCTTCATATGCAGATAAGTTAATTTTTATACATTTGTTTAGAAAAATACACTAGATATTTCTACTTTCCATTGGCTAAAAATAAGGACCAGATTATGTATATCCTTGTACTTTTAAAGGAAGGCAATATTAAAATTACCATCAAGCCGCTATATTAACCCATTAGGGATTCAATCCCTTACTTCTTACACAAGCAAAATTCCCATTCAAGGAGAACAGTGACTGCACAAGGACTGCAAGACCGGGTCCTAACTTTGTACAAATGACCAATTGGTCCATGGCACAAGTGACATTCCCCCCCACTCGCCACCCTAAATCTGAAACCTTCAAGATTTAAAATCTGCAGGTTTATTAAACTATCAAACCAGCACACTTTTTAGAAAAGAGCTACACTTTTACAAATGCAAATGCCTATCTGTTAAGCTATCATTTGTTCCAAAAAAATGCACATTCAAACTGTGAAGTTATTAGGAAAATACTCTTGCAAATAAACTATATAAAGATAAAATACAATTCAAAGTTAGTTTTTACATTATTCTATAAAGTGCAGAAAAATCCTTCTAAAAGGGAAATAACTACTCCCTATAACAATAATATAATTATAGCAGCTTTTGCATAGCACTACTTATAGGAAGTTGAATACTGCAGTTTCTTCAGGAAGAAGAGGATGGAAGAGTCTCTTCCAGTTCAGATCTTTTCTTTGAAACCAATCTGTTTTCTTCAGGAATGGTAGATGGTGCCAAGTGTCCATTGAGAGCACTTCTGGAACTGTGGGCATGTCCTATTAAGATATTGATTCGTATTTAAACTGTGCTCCAATTCAATTTATTAATCATTCTGCTTGCTAATATTTCACATAAACAACATTTTTTTAAATTATGGGACGTAATATTTGCATGCTCCCTATGGACTGCATTGAATTATTCTAGTCTACATCAACGCCTGGGGTAATGGATGAGTAATGTTAAAAGCTACTGAGAACTACAGATAATCATACTATGCAATACACAAATATTATAAGAGAAGAATCTCTGGGGTGCACAGGGAAATTCAGTCAAAGGAGCCAACAAAGAGCGTGTGTTAAGAATTAGTGCAGCAATAATCCTTTCACTGAAAAACTCCATTGGGACACGTCAGACATTAATAAAGGTGTTTGCTCTGTTAAAAGAACCCAGTCTACTGCACATTATACCAGAAAGGATGTTTGTCTGGCTGATCAGTAGATGGCTCATTAATGATAGATTTAAACACTTGGCAAATCAGTCAGAGACTAGTTTCTGCATTTGAAAAATGACACTTTTTCCATCAGATATTCAAGCAGCTGATGAGCACAAAGAGTGCTGTTCTCCATGTCAGTCAGAATACAGGGTAATAATAGTACACTATTCAAATGTCACTCTACTTAACAAGGTTATGCCAGATAACTAATGCATATTTAGGTTACTGGAAGACATCACAGAGCCTCTGGAAAGTTCTCCACTTCAAATGAAACATCTGTTCCACTTTGGCATTTATGTAGCACCTGGAGAGGTGTCAGAGGTGGTCTATCACGGAAAAGTGGGCTGCTAACAGGTCTTTTTATTTCTATATATAGATGCACTGTTTGGAAAAACATCAGGAGCATTCTTTGCTTGGTCTTCCCCAGCCCCATCCTTCGTGGTAGCTTAAATCTTACCCAGTAGTTGGCAGTAAGAAAGTACATTTTATCTTTTAAACTGCGCAAATCAGATACAGAATCAGTGAGCCGGAATAAACATGGAACTCCACAGTGCCCTTTTCCAGTCATTTTTCAAACAAGAACTGGTCTTGAAAGTGTGTAAACAGTTCATTAATAAAATGGATGGGATACAGAATCCCCTACTGAAAGTTTGTTATTTTCGGTGCCACCTACTGGGGAAAAGAAGGAACTGAATCAACTCTGGGAAGTTGGAGCCCTTAAAGTGGAAGACAGAAAAGGGACTCTTCTGTCTAACATGGCAAAAGACAAAAACTACATTAGTGAAAAAGCTAGAAATTGGAGCAGTTCTACAAGGAACAAGAAGAGACTGGGATTACCCAAAATAACATGACTGATCCGACCACAGCTGTCATGAGAGAAGACAGACTGGGTCATGCATGGGAAGAGGAACCAGACCATGGTCATAAAGGGTGGAATTCACCTTTGTTCAAAAAGACAACACAAGGTGTAACACCAATTAGGAGTTAAGTGGGACATGAGCAGTGCATAGGCCTTGTGTTGACCTTCTGCACAAGGGGTAAGTTACACTCCAAGAGAGGAGAGGCTGGCCCAGAACTGGGTCACTCTTGAAAGGATCCAAGCCAAACCAGAGTTAATCAAGAAGAAAGCAGGTCACAGCCTTCCTGATAAAGTCAGAAATGAGTAAAAACAATTGGGAGTTTCATGGGAATACCATAAAGAGACCTTACCTCAGCATATTTACGCAATGGGATCTACTTATCATGGGATCATTGAAATAGAGTATAATAGTCCTAGATTGTTGTTTTGATGTATTGACCATCCTCAGACGTTCTTGTCAACTGCTGGAAATGGCCCACCTTGATTATCACTACAAAAGGGTTTTTTTCCCCCACTCTCCTGCTGGTAATAGCTCACCTTAAGTGATCACTCTCGTTACAGTGTGTATGGTAACACCCATTGTTTCATGTTCTCTATGTATATAAATCTCCCCTTTGTATTTTCCACTGAATGCATCCGATGAAGTGAGCTGTAGCTCACAAAAGCTTATGCTCAAATAAATTTGTTAGTCTCTAAGGTGCCACAAGTCATCCTTTTCTTTTTGCAAATACAGACTAACACGGCTGCTACTCTGAAACCTGACCATGCTGGGTTGTTTCAGAAGAGTGTTGCTCTGTATATGGGCGGGGGGTAGGCCACTGGTATAAACTGTTCTTTATTAATACACTGGGTTATCACATTCTCCTCTCAGTTCTACCAGTGTAACTCCATGCAGTGGAAATTAGCTCCACTCGATGGGACTGCCCTGGTGTAACTGAAACAAGAATCTGACTCACTATAATGGTCAGATCGGAAAGAACTGTTCAACATTTGCACAGGTTTCCGAATGTTAGTTTATATATGAAAATGTGTAGTTCAAATGTTTGTTGTTCATGTAATCCCTATGTAGAGCCCAGTTCTGTCAGATTTACTCACCTGGGGTAGTACCTTACTTTACAAATGGTACCCCGGATTTCAGTGGGACTACACCAGATCTAAGATACCAGTCGAGGTGAGTAAAGGGTGGCAAAGTCAGGGCCATAGTGAATACATCAGCACTTTTAATTCATTACATAGGAATCCTACAAGCAACTTTATTGTTTCATGCAATGGCTTTGATTACATACAAAGATTGTAATTTTAAGTATTCTCTTTGCATTGGTGTTAGCAGTACAACAATTATGCTAAGTATGGTAACAAATTCAACATAAGCACACACTCTGTCTCTCTCCCAACTTACTCTCTGTATCTTCAAGAGGATTATCATTATAGGATTCTGTATCGGAGTATGTTCTTCTGCGTCGTTGGGATAACCGGTGGAGTGAAGAAATTGGTTCTTTTGTGGCGTGACTACTGAAATTAAATAGGATTTATTAGTTTTAAAAACTTATAACAAAACATCTAGCCAGTCTATTAGCTTTTATTTTAAGATATATCTTTTGGTATTTATAGTGCTCTTAAAGATAGTAAAGAGCAATACTGAGGAGTAAACTGAAAGGAACTCCATGTGAACAGAACACGGTTAGCCTGCACAGATTTTGAAATCTGAAAAATGTGGTAAGAATATAATTCTTGCAAAAAGAAATATAATTCAAATTGTACAAGAATGAATCATCAAAAATCTTAGTGTTTCAGGCGCCGATCCTGCAAACTCTAATGTGTATAAATAATTTTATGCAAGTACAGTTGTCCCACTGAAACTACTTATTCGCATAAAGGTACTCACATGCATAAGCATTTGCAGGATGAAGGCCTTAGATAATACTTCCATTATTTGCCATAAGACTTGATTAAACAACTTGGATAAGTTATAATGGTCATGTTAAATTATACAATTCTACCAAAAACCATAGAAAGATTATGTACATATTTCTATTATAATGATTTTAAAAAAATCTATAACAAACAACAGTGGGCTTTACTTATTTATTTTGCCAATGTTGAAGTCTCTCCTTGATGATATTTTTATATTTCTTTTTAAAACTAAACTAAAAATATATCAAATTTGGAATATTACTCAGAATAAAAATGGAAACTTAAACTTAACTAGTATATCTTTGACTTGTATGTAAGTTGCAACATCTGTGTCTTAATTTTGGATTTGCAAAACTACTGATATTAGATTGTCACTTCCTAAATTTTAAAGCATTTGCCAACCATGCAAATCCTCTGCATAGTGACGTCAGCTGATATTTCCCTACTGAGGGGCTTGCTAAATTGGTCCAGTGAGGTGCTTTCAGAAAGTGAATTAGCCTACTTAACAGCAATCTGTATTCTTACCTCTCTGAACTATATGTACCAGGATGGCTAATGGAGCGTTTCATCTAGAAAATGAAAGAAACAAGTTGTAATCTCTTTATCAGGATTTATAAAATTCTTATACACAGCCATATACTCTATTTACACTTCTCAGAGAGAGAAGGTGATTTTTTTAAATTATTATTTAAAACAAAAGTCAACCACAATTAAGGAATCTTATTTAGCTATTTGAAAGAGGATAGATTGCCAGTAATGCAGGAATTTTTAAAGCACTAATAAAAGAGAACTAGTTTACTACCCAAAAATATTACCTGGGATCTATACATCTCATTCTCTCTAGCCTCAAAAATTACTCAAAATTTCTACTGGATCATTGGTAGAATCCACAGAAACCTCAAAACGTTTTTAACTAATGTCAGGTTCAAGACTACATTATACAAAAGGATTAATCCAAGAGCTAAATTTTGCCATTTGGTATGCACACAGGGTGCCCTCTGATTTTAATGGGAACTCTCTAAATGTGCCCAAGAGAATCATTTGACCCAAAGATTGATCAATAAGAGTCGTTTGAGTGGATGGGAGGAAAGGGAGGAGATTATCAGATACAAATAAATGAAAGGGAAAGAAGTGGGGGGGGGGGGAGAGACCTAGAACAGAGTAGATCTGAGAATCCACATACATGAAGTAAAGTTTGACAGAGCCTCACTTATCCCAACCCTCAACAGGAAAATAAATAAAAAATTAAGAATTCCATAAAGTATTTTAATCTTATACATTATTTAACAAAAACAAACTTGTCAGCTAAAGGCATATTTGATCAACCAGGACATTGTTTAAAAAGAGACATATTAACACTGGGAATCTGAAATGCACTTGCTGAGAGTTAAGCCACAAAGAAGTTCTCTGTTTTGATGAGCAGCCAGGTTACAGTATTAAAAGAGAACAATGAATACAGTAACTCCTCACTTAACATTGTAGCTATGTTCCTGAAAAATGGGACTTTAAGCGAAACAATGTTAAGCGAACCCAATTTCCCCATAAGAATTAATGTACATAGGTTCCAGGAAATTTTTTTTCACCAGACAAAAGACTATATTATACACAGCAATGATGACTGTGATGCTTGGTTGAGGTGGTGAAGTCAGAGGGTGGAAGAGGGTGGGATATTTCCCAGGGAATGCCTTACTGCTAAATGATGAACTAGAATAGCTGAGCCCTCAAGGGTTAACACGTTGTTGCTAATGTAGCCTCACAAGGCAACACAAATGGAGGGAGGGGAGACAGCATGGCAAACAGAGACAAAGACTCTCACCTGTGTGCGTGTGTGTGAGTGAGAGAGATGCACATTGCCCCTTTAAGTACGTTGACCCCCACTCTAAGTACATTGCCTTTTTAAGTAGATCAGCAAGTTGAGACAGCCCCTGCTGCCAGCAAGCTCCCTCCATCCTGAGCCCTGTCCTGTCTCCCCCCTGCTCTATGGAGATGGGATAAGAGGGGGGCAGGAGCAGGGGGGAGGAGGACACCCTGACATTAGCCCCCTTCTTTCCCCGCCCCCCTTATACAGCAAGCAGGAGGCTCCTGGGAGCAGCTCCAAGGCAGAGGGCAGGAGCAGCACATGGCAGTGAGGGGAGGGACAGCTGAACTCCCTGCTGGGAGGCTGCTGCACAGGGAACTTAGGGGTGTGGGGAGCTGATAGAGGGGCTGCCGGTCTACCCTGGTTCCAAGCCCCCATCAGCTAGCTCCAACGGGCTGCTCTTTGTGCAAGCAGTGGACAAAGCAGGTGGCTGCCAAACAACATTATAAGGGAGCATTGCACAACTTTAAATGAGCATGTTTTCTAATTGATCAGCAACGTGCTAATGAAACAATGCTAACCGGACGACTTTAAGTGAGGAGTTACTGTATTTAACGTTTTAAAAAAATAACCCTGCAGTATAGGTAACAGGATAATTTAATTTTCGTATGAATGCTGAAAAGTACTGAGCGTTAATCCAGTACTTGGGTACGATTAGCACTGTCATCATCCACAGGAGAATTACTCCTACGATGAACAATTTATGTGAAGGCTGGCAAGCAAACAGACTAGGGAACATGTCAGTAGTGATTTACATTTAAGGCTAAAACTGTTGACTTCAGTTGAGTCAGGATTACACGTGACTACATAGCATATATTCTTCTACCCTTCCAATCAACAGAATAACACTTTAAAATGTTACACTTATAAAACATCCAGACCATTT
Organism: Caretta caretta; assembly: GCF_965140235.1. Taxonomy (NCBI): domain Eukaryota; kingdom Metazoa; phylum Chordata; order Testudines; family Cheloniidae; genus Caretta; species Caretta caretta. Next base: position 45,236,817 of record NC_134216.1, on the reverse strand, counting down.
GAATAGGTGAAGGTGACACAGGAGAAACTAAGGGATCAGGATGAGGCAGTTGAAACATCTCTGGCTTAAACTTGGCATTAGCTATCTTCACACATTCTTCAAGTGTTGTAATAAATGTGTTACATGTGGCACTCAGCAAGGAGGAGGCTTCGTTCATGTTCTGAAAACGAATGACAGCACAAACATCAGCAAGAATGTAAAAAGACAGAAAATGTTACTTTAGAATCAACTGATTTCCCAGTTAACTGGCCAAAAACTCTCAAAAAATACAAGTTTGGTGACTATTCTTTTTAATGGTAGCTAGAATCAACCTTATTGAAAAATGAACACACACATATAATAGCAGAAGACTATTTTGGGAGGTTGGGGTAATACAGCAAAACACTGAAATGTTTTTCCTGCTTCCTAAATACATGGGGCTGAACTTTCAGAAGGACTGAGCAACCATCACTTCTACTGGAGTCATCAATTTATTTTCTATTTAGTGAAATAAGTTAATTAGAGTGGGGCCCATCCATTAGATCTATTATCTTTCCTAATGAAAGGAGTCTCTGGGTCAAATTCAACCCTGCTGTAACTGGGCACAATCCTACACTCATCAGTGAAGTGGCCCACATATTCCAGGGCTGAATTTGGTCATGAACTAGGATTAGAAGAGCAAACAGATTTCCTATGAATGCCCAAATGCAGTGGGCACTTGCAGCAGTTTTCAAGACCTGGGATTCTAGTTTGCAAAGATAAGGGAGGTTCTAGCAAAGCATAAAGGAACAGGATGTTTCAATTATTGTCTATTGTAGAGTTCTTAGACAAAGAGAATTCACGTGCAACCAACCCAGCCAGCTTTGCTTCTATCTTTTAACTGAATGACTCACCAACATATTTCCTTGTTAAAATGACTCTGATGTCATCCTGCATTGTATCTACATAATATTTTTTATTGTGGACTGTATTACCCTACTCCTGAACCCAGTGTATCTGAATATAGACAAGTTTTAAACATCTATTAAACTGACCTGATGTAAATATTTTCCAACATTAAGTTGCTGATAAGGTGCATAAGGTGACAACAATAACTTAAGATGATTTAAATAATCAGGTTCTCCAGTATAATTTTAGAAATCTGATACCTCAATGCTGGGAGATGAGCTTGCCTGATCATGGTGAACAAATTCTTGTATTGTGTGAACTTGTTGCATTAAGAGATCACAGTAGAGGCGAAGTTCGGACATTTTGGTTTTGAGAGATTCATTGGTTTCACTAATTTCTACAAGAAAAAAAAATAATAAAAAACCCCACCAATCACGGCATAAGATTTATCTACACAATTTTTACAAACAAATTTTATTTTTTTCCATATAAGGGCTCTACACAGATTGAAATTCCTTTCAAGACTAGGAAGGGATTCTTAAATGAGTTGGGAATAGCTTCACAAAGTACACATAAATTTGGAAGGGGCCATGGAGAAAGGTATATAACCAGCAAACAAGAGGTTAAATATTTTCTTATTTACCGTGCCAGCCCAGGGAAAACACAATGGACAAAGCCTGTGGCCTCAACAGGTGAAGGTCTGCTTCTCTATATCCACAAGCACCTGAGGAGAGTGGTTGCTCACTCAGGGAACCTTGCAAATTATAAATCTGTCAGACTGGCTACAGAGGATTACCAGTCTTTACCAAGAAAAACTAGGGAGGCAGAAATGGGGATTATGGAGAGAAATCAGAACAGCAGCAACTAAATGACTCCAGAACAGCTACAACCAGCATTTTGAGGGTGGCAGCTCTAGATTTTTTAAGTTTCAGCCTTTTATGTAACTAAGAGCTCTCCAGCAGCAGGAACAAAATACTTTTTTCCCCATCGTGCTTGCTGCAGGTTTTGTGTTAATTTCATATTTCCTATGCTGTATAACCTAGCATTGTAAACAGTGTTAATAAATGCTGTAACAGTTCTCCCTGACTGCCTATTTAAAGATGTGCCTGTTCTGTCTTTACAGGCCTTTTCTGCACTACAGAATTACAGGATAACATTCTCACTGGAGCTGAATTCTTGGTATTGCTGATGGGAGGTTTAGTGTATACAAGCCTCCAGTGGCTTCTGGTTTTATGTTTTTCACCATGACAGTTAAATCTGCTGCTCAGAAGTTGTAACTAACAGTGGTAAAAATGTTAGAAACCACCAGAGCCTTGTCTAAACTAGGGCTCCCACTTGTGCTGGTCCAGCTGAATGAAATATATTCAAAAAATTCTGTAGCACAGACACAATCTAAATGATGCAAAATTAAAGGCGTATAGCCATTAAGAACAGAGCTGTTCTGATCACATTCGCTGGGCAGACCAGACTGGGCTGAATCACACCCTTTGCTTTTAGAAGTGGAAGGCAGGACAATGAAAGCTAAAACTTGTGTAATTTCCCTGTGCTCTTGCAGCGAGTCTGATTTGGTCCAGTATTTTTTAAGCTTAGACACAGGACATAAGGAAACCTTTGTGTCATTCCTAGAGGAGGCTGGGTGACTGCCCCACAACTTTGGTTGTCCATTCAGGCTGTCACATGGGCAAGTGCTGAATACTCACAGAACTGCAGCACAGGGCAGAGAAGCTTCTGACTGATTTCTATATTTTTCATGAGATAAGAATATGATTCATACACAGATGGTTCACCATTGTCTTGGGCAGGTTTGAGATTTGGAATACCATTACTACAATGTATGTAAGCACGTGCTATTGCCCAAGTTTATGGCCTGGCTTTTCAAAGGGGCCTAAAGGAGGTAGCCCAGAGACTTCAGTTCAAAATCCCAGCCAACGCGTCTGCAAGTCAGATAATTGTCGATAAGGGGGCAGATCCTCACCTGGTGCAAACTGACATAGTTTCTTGAAGTCAATGGAGTTAATGCTGACTTACACCAGCTGTGTATGTGACCCTTAGTTTTTAAATACCAACATTTCTATGATGCTGGTAGGGCCAATATCTGGAACAAGACAAATCTGAACATAACATGGAAACCCAAAACAGGGAGAAACTCTGACAACCAGTAGTGTAATAAAACTCAGGAGTAGTAAAGTGAAGTCACAAGCCAGTTGCATATGAACAATAAAAAAAGTGATTTGACCTACCTGATGCCATACATTTGCAATATTTTAAATATTTTTTCCTTGCTCAGATATATCTTTGCATAGCCAGTCAAACATCTTCCAGTTAGAAGCTGCCAGCGTATTGCAGAGACACTCACTGGGCTAATTAGACTGGCAAAATTCATAATTCTGAGGAGCAATGCCAGCTAGGAGATTTTTAAGCTCATCCATTTCACCATGCTTAGTGATACCTTTCAATCGAAGTACTATATTTAATTAAAATGAGCTCATATTTATACACACACACACGTAAAGGGAATTGAACTACTCGGAGAAATACAGTAACAATAATTCTTCCTTTCTGCTAACTTTAGCGAAGGCTGATCAGTTCTTTTCCTGTTCCCATTGGAAATTCCAATTTAAATATAAACCGGAAGTTATTACATGCACACAGCAGGGATTACATCCATAATTAAGATTGATCAATATGTAAATCAGATTTACATCTTACATAAATAATACTAAATTCAACCACTAGAATGGGACAAATTAAGAACGATCTTAATCAAAAACAATGTTATTAGATTTCATACACTTTAATGGTATAAATACCTTTTTCTTTTTTTGTTCTGGTGTCTGTCAAACAGGCTTTAGAACTACCCAGTGCTACCAGCCATCTCTGCCTCTCAGCTGCATTAACTGCTTTCATATAGAAATGCTGTTCCCCTGGGATTATTAACTCCATTCTTGTGTTGTCTGTTGGATGAACTAATGATAAAGAGGGAAAAAAGACTAATTTTGCAAAAGATAACTAAACCAGTAAGGATACTACTTATCAAATTCAGACCATATTGTTTCAAGTTATTTACATATTACAGATTGTATTTGGTAAGAAACGGAAGCTATTCAAAACAATTTTAAACACTGTATGAATTTGACATTCATGAACATAATTGACTAAGTAATGGCTAGAGCCAGACACAGTGTGGACAGATACTGTGCAAAATTCCTTCAAAACACTGCCAAAACATTCTTCACCTGAAACACCACTGTTAGTCTAGTCCTGATTCAATCATGCCAACCTGAAGATTTTTGTGATGTGGGCAAATATCTGTGAGGGACTAGGCTAAAATCAATCTCACTTTCCTTTCTGATGCAACCTTCTGGGTTCTGTGTCAAAGTCACCATCCTCTCAAGCATGAGAACGGAGCAGTATTCCACTTAGAGCCATCGTATTCAATACTACATCTTTAATTAGCCCCAGGTGTCACAGAGTACCAGGCATATTTCTCAACCACAGTACTCCCAGGCCTAGCACTGGACAGCCCTGGGTACATGAGAGATGGAATTAATCCCAAATTACTTGCATCCATATTATAGAAAATGAACAAGACGACAAGAAAGGGGACTGAATGTTTCAAGAGATTAGTAATGAGACATAAGCCTTTCACTTCTAGGTCACTGGTTTCAATCTAGGCACTGGGAGTAGTAACCAAAAGTTGTTGCCATCCGATAACTGCTTGCTAGCCTATGTAAGAGAAGTAGATGGACTCGGTCCATTTTCTAGTGATCAGGTACCCACACCACAAATACCTCCACAAAGGTGCATCAGAAAAAAAAGCCAAAGGCAGAAAGTAATGGAAGATAAACTACCCTTTTGAGCCTAAATGTGGCACCCACCAGATCACTGCTGTGGCTCTCCCAGCAAACAATTCCTAACATTCAGCATTCCTTCCCTCTCAGTTTGGGAGGGAGAAGAGCTGTAGCTATGGTAACAGCTTCAGATACATTTCAAATATCATAAATGAAGGCAAGACAAACAGAAATACCCAAGGGTTTTAATACCCAAGGGTTCATATGGCTGTTTTTAAACCTCATAAAGGAGCAGTAAATGTCATAACCTTTTTCATTATTATTTTGCTTCAGAGTTCATGTTCAGTAACTACAGTAATTGTGGTTGATGTAGCAAGCATGTCTGACTAAACACGTCTAGATGTGTGATTTTTCCCCTTACCTTTTTTTAAGCATCATAGAAATTAGTGATGCAAAAGTGGTATTAGGTCATCTTGTTCATTCCCTTGCCAATTAAATTTCCTCTTATAAACACTTATTTAAATCTTACCTTTAATTTCACATACTGCCATCTTTATACTTCCTTTACTGCCTTTGCAAACATCATCCTGTGAATCATAGTAGGACAATATTCCATTGTCTAAAACAAACCAGCGAGGCTGCCAACCTAGGAAGACCATAAATATGAGAGAAAAGCGTTATACTACTGTTTAACTGCAAATGCAAGTTCAGTCAAAAGTAAAGTTGTTTGTCTGTTAAACCATTAAGAGAAACAGGATTTAAACAGATGCAAATAATACTGTGATGTTCACAGGAAGTAAAGAAGCATCTTTGTTTTGAAGATCAGATGTGCTGTATACACAAACTGTTATAACAGCATTTTACACTAACTCTTTTGGCAATATTTCATTAGCAATAATATTCCCATTTACATTATCTCCCAGTCTACAGAATAATGATTTTTTAAAATTTAGCTGACAAAAGTATCCTATTTTGAAGTCTTGTAAATCGCAGACCTCTTGCGGACCATCATCTTTCAAGTGGTCCTCAATAAGATTAAGATCAACTAAATACCGAACCATTAGGCTACAGTCTCTGCTCCCTACAGTACTACACACTCTATTTCACACTTCCTAATCTACAGATCCGGCACACTCTCTCTCTCTTACACACACACTCTCATGCACAAAACACAAAGAAAGGTGGTTTCTACCTCATTGCTCAAAAATGATTTAATATCAGAACACTGTAATGGAGAACACACTAAGACCTTATCTACACTAGACAGGGTTTGCCAGCATAGCTATACTAGCAAGCCTTCCTAGTGGAGACGCAGCTTATATTAGCCCCCCCGCCCCCCAAAAAAGAGTTATTTTGTTGGCATAGCTTAGACCAGTTCCATGAATGAAAAAGACACACTGGCAGAGGGACTTTTTTGCTGGCATAACTGCATTTACACTAAGGCTTTTGCCAGCACAATGACCTTGATTAGGGGGTTACTTTTTTCAGGCTACTAACCAACATAGGTATGCTTGCAAAACTTTTACATGTAGACTAGGTCTCTAACTTCACTACTTCTGCAAAATACATTACAGTACTTATACGCACTAGTACATTATGAGGTATTATCCTAATATTTCGGGCTAAATTAGAGTTATCAAATAAATAAATTATATGCAGATACAGCATACTTGATTTTATTAAAGCTCTTTTTATAGGCTAACTTGCCAACTCATAAAACTCTGTACTTCACAATAGATACCCCAGTCATTAGTGCTAATTAGCATAACTCACCCTACTACATTGGCCCATTTCAAACTATGTCAAAAACAGCAGATATTTTGTAAATAACCGAAAACAAAATAATAAGTCAGTGTAGCACAACAAGAACACCAGTTCAACAGAGGACTGGGACTGGGGAACCAGGTAGTAGGAAAAGGTGATGCACTCGGTCTCACAGTGCTAGCACCATCTTTCCAGTCTACTAAATAGCCACTTTCTGGTAATCTATGAATTAGAATGGCACTGCCTGTGGTGCATGAACCTACTGACCTAAAGGACAGCGCAGTGCATAGCATGGATGGCTGCATTATTCCACAGAGCAAACTGAAGCAATCCAATAGCAGTGGCTTTGAAGGGAGGAAGCTGAATCATATACTGGACTGTGACAAGCTTCAGCTAGGGGGTCTGATCCTTAGAGCCCTGCACAGATACAAAAATATGTATCCGCATCTGATCCGCAAAAACTGTCTGCAGATTTGCAGGGCTCTATTTACCGTGGGGGGCAGGCACCCCCATGAGGACCCTCCACCTGTCCTCAGCCGGGTGGGGAGCCTGGGGAGCAGGGCCAGGACCAGCGACTGCTCTCAAACACACACCCCTCGCACCATGGGCAGGTGGAGGGTCTGTGCTGCGGTTCCTCATAGCTGCCCACCCGGCTCTTACCGTCAGAGCCCTGCGTGGATACAAAATTTGTATCTGCACCCACGCTGCTATCTGCAGAAATGGTCCGTGGATATAAAGCGGATACCCATGGATTTGCAGGGCTCTACCGATCCTGCTCTCATTAAAGTCATTATGAGTTTTATCATTGATTCAATGGGAGCAGAAGCAGGCCCCAGTGCTGGGTGCCACATCTTCTGGACAGGGAAAGAATGGTTTGGGGGCTCAAAGGAATTGACCTGAACAAAGACTGAAAGAGCTAAATATGGATAGCTTGGCTAAGTGCTGGATTTAAGAGACTTCTATTAAAATTTAACTTTTAAAATTACCTACATTATTTGCATCTTTAAAAACAACATCTTATTCTCTCCCTGACTTGCTGCACAGGTGCAGGACATTTTGGTGTACAGATTATCCCAGGACTCCGGGGTCAAGGCTTGCAATTAACAGTAGCAGAAGGGATTCAGGACAACAGCCCAAATAATCAGGTGGAAGAACAACAATTAGACTCATTATAGCCTGGCCAATCTGTGGTATGTCTATTTGATGCACTGTAGCATAGTGGGAGTGTGCTTGACAAACGTGAGACCACCCCAACTCGCAGATGAAATGCATGTATCCTCATAGATAACAGCAAGAGATAGCATGAAGAAACGATGGTCCCAGATCTATGTTACTCCATTTCGGTGCTTAGCACAGGAATGATAGTGGGGAGGCGCAAAGATAAAGTTACCCCATCTTGATGTCTGCTTCATAGTGGGATGGTTCAGGGACCATTTGGGGCCTGGTTCGGTCCCCTCTAGTGTGGCCAGAAATGAGCGGTTCAAGATGTGGGAGGGGGCTGGGGGTTCGGGTGCAGTCCCTGGCTGGGGGTGCGGGCTCAGAAGTGGGGCCAGGATTGAGGAGTTTGGGGTGCAGAAGGAGTCTCTGGGTTTGCGGGGGTGCTCAGGGCTGGGGCAAAGGGTTGGGGCCCCGGGCTTACCTCCGGCAGCTCCCAGTCAGCAGCACAGTGCAGGGTCTAATGCAGGCTTCCTGCCTGTCCTGACTCTCCGCTGCGCCCCAGAAGCAGCCAGCAGCAGGTCCGGCTTCTAGGCGGAGGTGTGGCAGGCAGCTCTATGTGCTGTTCTTGCCCACAGGCACTGCCCCCGTAGCTCCCATTGGCCACGGTCCCCGGCCAATGGGAGTGCGGAGCCGGTGCTCTACGCGGGGACAGCGCACGGAGCCCCGTGCCCCCCCACCTAGCAGCTGGACCTGCTGGCCAATTCCAGGGTGCAGTGTGGTATCAGGACAGGTAGGGACTAGCCTGCCTAGCTCCACAGCACCGCCGACAGGACTTTTAACAGCCCAGTCAGTGGTGGTGACCGGAGCCACCAGGGTCCCTTTTCAACCGGGTGTTCAGGTCAAAAACCAGACACCTGGTCACCCTAGCCCCTATAAGGGGTCAGATATCTAACAGCCTGCTACTTTAAATGGAATTACCAAACAGCTCAATTTAAACATAACACTGGATTAGTTTGGATTAGAAAAAAAACAAGTTAATTTAACTATAAAGAGATAGATTTTAAGTGAGTACATGGATAAGGTATTAAAGTCAGAAATGGTTACTAGAGAAAAAGAGATAAAACACGTTCTAGTAACTGAACTTAACAAGCTCGACTTGGTTCAAGTTAAATCCTTACCGCAGCTTCCCAGAAACATTGCTGCCAAAATTCTCAGGTCAGGAACTCCCCCAAAGTCAAAGGGTCGGTTTCTTTGTCTTTTTAGGTGAAAGAAAGAGGGACAGAGAGATGGAGATAACCTCGGATCGTTTTGCCCCTCATTTTTATTGTCCATTCACCCTTCAAAAAGCATTTTCCTGAGGGTTACCTCTAGATAAAGTTCCTTCCAGCTGTGAGAACGGAGGCAGGGGATCTCATGGTGAAAGAGATTCCATGTTGTTGCTTGCTAAAATGAAAAACAATCTGTTCCTGCTCCCCTTCGCTGCCAAAGAGGGGCCATTTGACCAGTGATTGCCAATCAACTTTGATGACCAGGGCCATCCCTAGGAGGGTGTGGGGCCCAGGACATTAGAAACTCAGCCCCTAGCTGCTGAGGGGTGCTTCCCCACCAGCCCCTCCAGGCCCCACCCCACCCTGCTTCTTCTCGCCCCCGCCCAGGTCCATCCCCTTCCCCAAGCGTGCTGCACCCTCCTTGCCCCCCAGCGCCTCCTAACACCACGAAACATCTGATCCGAGGTAGGCGCTGGGAGGGAGAGGGAGGTGCTGATCGGCAGGGCCCGCCAGCAGGGAGGGGGAGGTTCTGGTAGGAGGGCTCCTCCTCACCCTCTCCCGCCCACCTGCTGCTCGCCTCCCTGTTTGCCTCCTCACCCCACTCGCCCACCCGCCTCACCTCCCTGCCTGCGGGACCCCCCAAAGCACGGGGCTCAGGGTGGTGGCACCGATTCGTTGTACTCAAGGGACGGCTCTGTTAATGATACTTCATTAGAGGTGTCAGCTTGTCCTTTGTCTTTGAGAAATGAGTTTACCCCCTCTTCCTGTCCCAAGGACCCTGTTTACTACATATATGTAAATTGAGGTAAAAATAAAATGTCTTTGTTTAGGATAGACATGTTTAACAGCTTCTGCCTAGACAGGGCTATATGGGTTTGAACACATGCCATCACCACCATACAAGGGGAACTCATAACTTTACATAAAATGTTACTACATACATTTCACCATGACATTATTATTCAATGATTATTAGTTTTCAGATGATACTTCACAAGGCATATTTGGTACAAAGATTATTACAATAATGCGTATGTGCGAATGCAGGGGTGTATTCAGTCACACTACTCCTTCTATGTAAAGTAAGATAAAGAGGGTGAATTGGAAGAGAGACTAGAGATCATGATTTTATGACTCACAAACGAAACCCATCACCCTGAACTTCAAACGTTTAAAGCAGGAGAAAAGGCAGCAGATAGGACATACTCCTATGGTCTCTTCATATTATATAACAGCATTTGACTGTAGTGAATGTTTGATCGGTCCTTTTAATCTGTAAGAATATCCAAAAAGAACTAAGTAATTACCTCTGTCAAACAAAAAAAAATAATACATGCACACACACACATACATAAATAATGATACTCGTGGTTATCTAGATCAGTTGCAATTCAACAGTTTGCAGTTTAATATACATTGAAATATGCAGTTAAAAAAAATCTCTTTCTAGTTTACCCCCATAACACATTTTCTGCAACTGCTTTTGAGACTAACATTGTATTTATCTCTTAACTATGTGAAATGCAGACAAAGCCATGATCTGCTGCATGGACTCGTGTTGATAAGAAGGGACCTTGTAACAGATGATTATTATTCTGGCCATATCTGATCCTTGATGTCACTGGCAATGCAAATAAGTAAACCAGGGCTGAATATGACTATAAATTTATGATAGTAACAAGCAAAACAAGAAAATGTTTTCTCTTATAGTAAACTGGGTGATATAGAGTGTACCCTGTGTGTGAAAAAATATGAGACAGATTGCGCCTTATATATTGCTGGATGCACATACAATATTTAAACTAGAAAAACAAGCTGTATTTGTTTTTGGTTTCATTTAAAAAGGAGGGTTGGATAATAATACCCAGTAGACTGAAAAATAGTTTGCAATGGTTTGGCAACATTACAGACTAGACAGAAATCTCTGAATCAATCCTCCATAGGGGATCTAGATGCATTTTTTTGTTTAAAGTTGATAACAACTTTTTCTAACATAATTTGAACCTGCTGATTTCAAAAATGGTTGTTACCAAGTTGAATTCCGATGTTTAGACCCTCAAACTTGCAAATAAATATGGCAGCAAAAATTCACCAGAAATGTGTGCATGAACTTGTCAACAAAATTTAAGTGAGGCATAATTCCTTTTCAGTCTATTAAGAACAGAAATGAGAAGACATAATCATTATTTTACTCCTACTGCACTTGAATAATCAACCTTTTATAGCATTTAGTCATCCACAGATCTTAAATTAGAAATATGTTAATCATAATACAGAATGTATTTTTCTTGTAATATGTGAAATCATTTTCTTGCATGCTTTGTATTTGTTTAATAGTGCATAATGCTTTATAGTTAGACTAGAATTAACATAGACATGATGGTATTTTTTACAAATAGAAAGAGTAACAGTAGTTAGCTGAGATGGTGGTTTGATTACAGTTGTGGGCAAACCATGGAACTGGTAGTAAGTCTTCAAAAAATTCTATAGTCTACAGTCTTCTACAGTCTCTATATTATTTGCCAACAGTTAAGTAAAGAAATGTGTGAGGCAGGTGAACAAGGATTGCATAGAATAAGGGAGCCAACAGCCATTAGAAAGAAACTGCAAGATGTCATAGACAGAGAGGCTACTGACAGAACTGATTTCACCTTTCAGTCAGGATAGACAGCATCAGTCGTGTCGCAAACCCAAATCCAGAAATCACAGAAAACAAGAGCATCTGCAACTGATGTATCATGAGTGGCAAGCTGTAGTGATCCCAATAAAGATACCAGCATCCATAATATAAGACAGTCCAGTTCTGTGAAACCTAAGGACTGGAGATAACTGCGTGTTCAAGGAGTTTCTGTGAGGGAACATAGCTGTCAAGTGATCATGTCAGAAACTCAACCACACGGACCCTGATCAGAGCCAAGAGTGGTTCAATGGCATAGGAAAGAAAGAAGGTGGAACTGTAGGCTTCACCAAGACTTGCTCAGACCTTGGCAGATGGGCCTTGTCTTACAATTTGAAAGCCCATACACAATGAACACTAGAGCCATGTTCCATGTTGGCGTGGAGACCAATTTATTCACTATGAGTCAAGAAAGGCCGGGAAGCAATGTGACAGTGAAGAGGAGGATGTACTCTTACAAACAATTCAAAGGTTAAAGATTTTCTCCTGGGGGGAACACCCACTTCATTGCAAAAATATTGCAACAAAAGATCTGGCTACTGAAGGCATACAAGATGCACTGTTGAATGCAAAGATCCTAGGACAAGTGCAACTGGACAGTTTTGTGGAGAAGTGGCTTATGACACAAGAGGGGGAGACTCGATGTGTACACATTTAGGATCCACTGCCAAAAAATAATGCTCCCTACTTTTTCCATGCTATATGAAATGACGAAAGAAATAAAAGAAAAGGCCTCAACCATGAAGGCAGACAGAAATATTCTTCAGCGACTAGTCACAGCTTATGAAGTTAGCAGGACTGTGAATTTGCAATAGATTTTTAAACATGAGTTAACGCCCGTCCCTTTGGCACTAGCACAGACAAATGGCAGTCTAAGAACAGGGACAAAAACAACACTGCGTGACAGACTGACAGCTCATGTCCACTGGCCAACAGTTACTCTTGTTGGGAGAAGCAGTCTGGTGCCAGATGCACAAGCTCTGGTACAAACCATAGGAAAACCATGTGAAGCCAAAACATTTGGAGGCCTTGCAGATACATTTGTAAAAACAGTACTTAGGTCTTCCACAGAATAGACATTGTGTGGATAAGTACTATAAAGCAGTGGTCTCAACCAGTGGTACACAGACCCAAGGGGGTACACAGAGGTCTTTCGGGGGTACATCAACTCATCTAGACATTTGCCTAGTTTTACAACAGGCTACATAAAAAGCACTAGCAAAGTCAGTACAAACTACAATTTCATATAGACAATGACTTGTTTATACTGATCTATATACTATACACTGAAATGTAAGTACAATATTAATATTTCATTTGATTTTATAATTATATTGTAAAAATAAGAAAATAAGCAATTTTTCAGTAACAGTGTGCTGTGACACTTTTGGGTTTTTATGTCTCATTTTGTAAACAAATAGTTTTTAATTGTGGAGAAACTTGGGGCATTCAAGACAAATCAGATTGCTGAAAGGGTTATGGTAGTTTGGAAAGGTTGAGAACCACTGCTATAAGGAATCTGTTAAGGTGGTACAAGGCAAAAAATGTTCAAGAGATACAAGACCCATCTGAAGAACGGCAGAAGGCAGACGTGCCTCTTCCAAGTAACTGGATTAATCTCACTGCGCTTTCAGAAAATAAGAAGATTCTTGCAATATTTTTATCTGAGCAACTGACACAAACACCACATGATAAAATTATTATTCTGGCTGTTAGGTTTCATAATAAGGCTGAAGTATGGTGCTCAACAACAACACTTGACACCTACGAGCTCATCAAAAAGAAGCTGACACAAGAATAATTTTACTGTGTGTCCACAGTGATGCCATCAGTGTGGTTGATGCAACCAGGAACTCTGGTGTGCTTATTCTTTCACTGGCTCACTATAGCTAAATGACATGTAGACAGCTTTGGATGAAAGCTCGCACATCAAAGGAACCAAAGTATGTTCCTAAGGGAAGAAAGGAGAGCAGCAGAATACGGACCCTGAACTTCAGAAAAGCAGATTTTGACTCCCTCAGGGAACTGATGGGCAGGATCCCCTGGGAGAACAACATGAGGGGGAAAGGAGTCCAGGAGAGTTGGCTGTATTTTAAAGAATCCTTACTGAGGTTACAGAGACAAACCATCCCAATGTGTAGAAAGAATAGTAAATATGGCAGACGACCAGCTTGGCTTAACAGTGAAATCCTTGCTGATCTTAAACACAAAAAAGAAGCTTACAAGAAGTGGAAAATTGGACAAATGACCAGGGAAGAGTATAAAAATATTGCTCGGGCATGCAGGAGTGAAATCAGGAAGGCCAAACCACACCTGGAGTTGCAGCTAGCTAGAGATGTTAAGAGTAACAAGAAGGGTTTCTTCAGGTATGTTAGCAACAAGAAGAAAGTCAAGGAAAGTGTGAGCCCCTTACTGAATGAGGGATGCAACCTAGTGACAGAAGATGTGGAAAAAGCTAATGTACTCAATGCTTTTTTTGCCTCTGTCTTCACAAACAAGGTCAGCTCCCAGACTGCTGCACTGGGCAGCACAGCATGGGGAGGAGGTGACCAGCCCTCTGTGGAGAAAGAAGTGGTTCGGGACTATTTAGAAAAGCTGGACAAGCACAAGTCCATGGGGCCGGATGCACTGCATCCGAGGGTGCTAAAGGAATTGACGGATGTGATTGCAGAGCCATTGGCCATTATCTTTGAAAACTCATGGCGATCGGGGGAGGTACTGGATGACTGGAAAAAGGCTAATGTCGTGCCCATCTTTAAAAAAGGGAAGGAGGATGATCCTGGGAACTACAGGCCAGTCAGCCTCACCTCAGTCCCTGGAAAAATCATGGAGCAGGTCCTCAAGGAATCAATTCTGAAGCTCTTAGAGGAGAGGAAAGTGATCAGGAACAGTCAGCATGGATTCACCAAGGGCTAGTCATGCCCGACTAATCTAATTGCCTTCTATGACGAGATAACTGGCTCTGTGGATGAGGGGAAAGCAGTGGACTTGTTGTTCCTTGACTTTAGCAAAGCTTTTGACATGGTCTCCCACAGGAGTCTTACCAGCAAGTTAAAGAAGTATGGGCTGGATGAATGGACTATAAGGTGGATAGAAAGTTGGCTAGATTGTCGGGCTCAACGGGTAGTGATCAATGGCTCCATGTCTAGTTGGCAGCCGGTATCAAGTGGAGTGCCCCAAGGGTCGGTCCTCGGGCCGGTTTTGTTCAATATCTTCATAAATGATCTGGAGGATGGTGTGGATTGCACCCTCAGCAAGTTTGCAGATCACACTAAAGTGGGAGGAGAGGCAGATATGCTGGAGGGTATGGATAGGATACAGAGGGCCCTAGACAAATTGGAGGATTGGACCAAAAGAAATCTGATGAGGTTCAACAAGGACAAGTGCAGAGTCCTGCACTTAGGACGGAAGACTAGGGACCAAATGGCTAGGCAGCAGTTCTGCAGAAAAGGACCTAGGCGTTACAGTGGACGAAAAGCTGGATATGAGTCAACAGCGTGCCCTTGTTGCCAAGAAGGCCAATGGCATTTTGGGATGTATAAGTAGGGGCATTGCCAGCAGATCGACGTACGTGATCGTTCCCCTCTATCCGACATCGGTGAGGCCTCATCTGGAGTACTGTGTCCAGTTTTGGGCCCCACACTACAAGAAGGATGTGGAAAAGTTGGGAAGAGTCCAGTGGAGGGCAACAAAAATGATTAGGGGACAAGAAAACATATGACTTATGAGGAGAGGCTGAGGGAACTGGGAATGTTTAGTCTGCGGAAGAGAAGAATGAGGGGGGATTTGATAGCTGCTTTCAACTACCTGAAAGGGAGTTCCAAAGAGGATGGATATAGACTGTTCTCAGTGGTAGTAGATGACAGAACAAGGAGTAATGGTCTCAAGTTGCAGTGGGGGAGATTTAGGTTGGATATTAGGAAAAACTTTTTCACTAGGAGAGTGGTGAAACAGTGGAATGCATTACCTAGGGAGGTGGTGGAATCTCCTTCCTTAGAAGTTTTTAAGGTCAGGCTTGACAAAGCCCTGGCGGGGATGATTTAGTTGGGGATTGGTCCTGCTTTGAGCAGGAGGTTGGACTAGATGACCTCCTGAGGTCCCTTCCAACCCTGATATTCTATGATTCTATGATTCATGCCATTTGTGAGAAACTACACTATGGATCCAATGTTCTGAAAACTCTGCTCTCATTTCATGTCCTGATTGGTTGTGCATTATTTCTGGATCACAGCAAGAAGACCAAAAGAAAGTTTTCCAGCAACACCTTTAGCTTCCAACACACCCAGAACAGGGTTACCTGGACTCGGAGAAGGTGAAAAGTGCAAAAAAGTTTAATTGGCTAAGATGTGTGGATTGCCAGAAGTTCACAGCACTGACAAAGCACGTGCCATTTTGTTCACATACTTGTGGTCCTCAAAAGCTTAACCCAACAAGCAATACTCTTTTATTTCACATAACACAGAGAGAGCTCATTACCAGGCACTAGTGTGGACACAGGCCCATTGCCCAAATTCAATACAAATCCTCCACTGACTGAACCTGGGGCCCCCAGAGCTTTAAACTTGAGCCTCTACAGTTTAAGAGCCAGGCTTTCAAGCTAAGAGCTGTAACAAAACCATATCCTCTGTAGTTTAGACACAGAGTGACAACTAGCACACACTGACCAGGGGGCTATATTCAGCAAGGGGGACCATATAAGTACATTCCAAAATACTGAGTAAGAATGCAACATATCTTCAATTAAAATAGCATGCGATTTAGTAACTACTGTATTTTAAAAAGACCCCAACACCTCCCAAATCTCGAGTAATCTCCAAGAAAGAGTTGAAAACGTGGGCGCGGGTGAATACAGTTCTTGTGAAAGGTGCAGATCACCTATCTGGAGGGTAACATCTTCCACTCACTCACAGAATCGGACATCGCCCATTGCTGCACCACAGCGGGATTCCCCGAGCCCAGGAGCAACAGGCTCCTCCTGAACGGAGACCAGCAATCCGCCCTCCGGTAGGCCTCCCCAACAGCCATCAGAGGCTAAAACTGTCCGTTTCTGCCCAAGCAGGCTAGATTCAAACAGCGGCGAACAGCTCCACAGGCCAGCTGGTTTCGTAACCCTCACCTAGATCCCCCTGCACCGGCATCTCCATCCTCCCCGCCGTGCCAGAGGCGCGCTGCCCGCCGACTCCCGGGCACAGCCCGCAAGAGCGATGCTGCGCGCCAGGAGCAGCCCCGCCCTGCCCGTACCTGTCAGGTAATTGGTCCACTTGTACAGGACTCCTTCCATAGCTCAGGGCCAGGCTCCGTGCATCCTCCTCCTGGGAACGGGCGGCAGCGCGGGCAGAGACTCCCCCTTCCCTCCCGCTCAGCAGCCGCCTATGGACATTGACGGCTGAGCCGCGCCGCTCGGGGGCCGAGAGCAACCGCAGCCCCAGTATCCGGCTGGCCCTGCAGATGCTGCCCGCAGCGGGCTATGCACAGGGGCAGCAGGCGCGGCAGAGCGCCTCATGTCCTACGCACATGGCAGTCCGGGGAGGGGGGACGGCCGGTGTCCAGCTCCCCGCAGGCTCTGCCCGCCCCGCTCCTCGGCCGCCTCTGGCTCCCCGCTCCCCCCGCCGTCGCGTTTGCTGCCATTGACCCGGACGTTTCATTTACTTCCTGCCGGAAAGGGGCTGGCTAAGGCAGCCAGCGTACCCGTGCCGTGTCTGCGGGCGAGCCTGCCCTGCCTTGGCCAGACACACGCGCCCCGCGGCGGGGCAGCCAAGTTCTCAGCCGAAGCCTCCCCCTCCGCTGTGAGACTGGTGGCAGCGCTTAAAGCTTCTGCCCGCTGCGGCTGAGCGGAGTGAAAACGAAACGGAGCCGATGCACATGAAGGAAAACGCTGCGGCAGCAGACGTGGAAACGCGCCCCCCCCCACCCCTGCCCGCCCTCCGGGAGAGACGGTGCAGACATCACCAACTCCTGGGGGGCGCACACGACAAACACCCCGCCCCAAGGGCCTGCGAGACCTTTTGTGATACAGCCCGCGAAATCCCCCCAGCACCAGCGGAGAAACGGTAACACGCCCGCCCTGCAAAGCCCCCACCGCCCCCCGGAGGTGGCGATGCATCCCGCTCCCCCAGGGGACACTTGAAATTCTGCCTGGGAGGGAAGCGGCTCCGGCAAAGGAGTCGGTCCTGGACAGAATTCCCGGGAAGCCCGCGAGACCGACAGCCCCGCACCGCGCGCAAACTTTGCAGACCTCAAGCAATCGAAAGCTGTCAATGGGGGAGGAGCAAGTGGGCGGGCCGTAGCGCCCTGGCTGAGCCCACAGAGCGCAGCAGTGCCGCGTCTTGGAGGTTACGATGGACACGCCCCAGTTAGTGTCAGCCTGACGTCGAACAATGCCACGCAGCCAGGGTGGGGGGCGGGTGTCTCTTACTCCGGGGCTGCACTAAGAACCTGAGTCAGAACAAGGCTGCGAGGGAGCGTTTAGCAAGCATGGCTTTCGGAGTCAAATTAGTTTTTTTCTTACACGCTTTTTGTCTTCTTACGATCCACACGCACGGACAAAAGAAAGAGGATGCCACTGCAGAAGAAGTTAAAATCGAAGTCTTACATGTGCCCAAAGAATGCAAGCCAAAGAGCAAGAAGGGGGATCTGCTTAATGCACATTATGATGGCTACCTGGCCAGTGATGGATCCAAGTTTTATTGCAGGTAAATAGCTGCTATTTATACCATTCTTCACCAGATTTGCCTCTCCTCTGCAAATAAAAAATAGGCAAACATTTAGCCTTTTGTTTCTTTTTAAATCTGTGTTAAAGCAGATCTGATAATATTGAATCTGTTCAGGAGAGCAACTTGTATGCAGTGCCCAAAATTACAGTGCGGTTTAGAATGATATAAATGTATATCTAGAGCTATACTTTCAAACCACAAATGCTGTAGATATCATTATATAATATTTAGGCCAAATTAAGCCCCAATTCTGCAAAGACTCAGGCCTTGCAGAAAATTGTATTGATTTAACTAAATTTTGTTAGAAATTGATTTAGCTAAATCAGTGGCACCCTCTTACGTGGGTTTCAATTTAAGAGTGCCATAAATAGTGTAGTTTTCTTGTGTAGAGGAGGCACAATGCACGTGAGCAACTTTGCTCATAGCGTGTCAAGGTACACACATGCATAAGTCTTTGCCGGATCAATGCGTTAGTTTGTATTCTTCAATAAATGTGTGGAAGCAGCATGCTCAGTTAAGTGTGTCTTCAGTTAAATGTGTCTTCAGTGTGGAAGCAGCATGCTCAGTTAAGGACAAAATATGACGCCCGTGGAAGCCCGCTACTGGTTGAAATAGGGTAGTGTTGACAGGTTTTGGTGGAGATCTAAGTAATTCTTGAAACTGCAAGTTATTGGCAGTGCTTGTTTGAGTGCTTGTTTTTGCAGTTTTAACGATGTTCTTTTCACATTGGTTTTTTGATTTAATAGGTGAGAGGAGAGGCATTGCATGCTAGGGGACACTTGGCAGTGTGGCTCCAATGGAGACATACTGTCTAGGAGCTGAAGGATTGGTCAGCTCTAGTGTTGAGGAACAAAACCACCAGATGGATGGCCTGTCATCCTGCATATCCTCTCTAATCCACTGTTTTGCAGCTCATTCTGTGTATTTGTTTTCAGGGGGAGGAGAAGAAGGGAGAGAAGACATTCTCCTCCCAGTTGTGTGATTTGGAAAACTTCTGCTAAGGGAAATTAATAGAGTTTTCCTCACCCAGTGCCCCTCTTTTACGTTCTGCAGAAAGGTGCAATTTTAGCACTCAATTTTTACTTGTTCTTTAACAAGTCAATGGGAGCTTTCCTGTGTATGCAATTTAGGATTTTTAACCAGTTATACCAGAAAAAACAGGTTAATACTTCAATATAAATAAAAAAGGGCAGTTATTTACTTTTTAATATACACTTCACTGTGACTTTTAAAAAAATGTAATCTAAATAATGTCACACTTTCCAGAGATGGTATTGTATTTTTTTAAAATCACTTTAACATTTAAATACATTTGAACACTGACTTTTTTGCTGTCTACTCGCTAAAAGCTTATTATTGTTTTTGTAGTCGGACACAAAATGAAGGTCACCCAAAGTGGTTTGTTCTGGGTGTTGGACAAGTCATAAAAGGATTAGATATTGCTATGACGGATATGTGTCCTGGAGAAAAACGGAAAGTGACAATTGCACCATCATTAGCATATGGAAAGCAAGGCTATGGTAAAAAAATTAAAATTCATATCTGTTTTTTCTTCTCTCTTTATGTTTTCAGATAAATGACAGAAAACAGTGTTGTCAAAAATTTACTTGAGGATTGATCATCCAAGCTTTTTTGATTGAGGGTTTATTTGATGGCTGCAATTACAGGGCCTGATCCTGCAAACTCTTAGTCATACGAGTTCTTACCCATGAACATAGTCCCAAGGAATGTAATGGGGTTGCTCATGTGAATAAGGCCAACTCACAGGAGTAAGTATTGGCAGAATTGAACCTGTAATCGCAGCTAATAAGCTCTCCCTTTTGCTAGCAAGGAATTTCTCTGATAGGAGCACCACAACTACGAACAGCGCCTACCATGGGACATAGAGAGATCATCCTTTCGTTGCTATTATTTGTATTATTTGTAGCATCCAGAGTACCCTCTTAGGATTGAGGCTTCATTGTGCTGCCAGTCCCTGATCCAGTTTGCTTACAATCTAATCTAATACATGACTTATTTTTTGAAAAGAGAAACCACAATTGAAAACCTATCAAAAGGAATCAGATCTTCAACCCAGCACTCCAGACACAACATGCTTACAGCTCTTTAATTTCCAGCACCACAATACAGTTAGTCTCACCCTCCACCAAGTGCAGTGACATCACTTACATTAATTCCACAAGCAGCTGCAGTGCTGCTTTCATGGATGGCTTATTTCACATGAATGAGGAGTTCTATGCTAACAGCAAGGAGAGGTCATAACTTCAGTGCTTATGATTATACTCCTGTTTGATTTCCAGAGCCTCTAATAGCTCTTTTTGCAGTCAGAAGAGCCAAATATAAGAATTTTTGCAAAAGTTCATTTAGGATTGGAACAGACAAACAGGAAGGGTAAATTGATAGTTATTTTTAAGTGGTCTTTAGATACAACTTCATGAGGAGAACTTTCTTTTGTGGGAGAAAATAAATATGGTTCACTGACAGCCAGAGGAAAAAAATAAGATTTTCAGAAAGCTATCGTTGTATAGGAATTTCAGGGATTTAGATATCTGTTTTTGTGGTTACGAGAAAGGCCTTTTGAGTTCAGTACAAATTATTAAATATTATACTAATTATTATTTCCTCCTATTTATGTAAATCCTTATTCCTTTTGCATTACATTCATGTTTAATTTCTAAGATTTGGGTACTGCCAGATTAGCCTTTTAATATAATCGTTTTTATTTTCACCCAATCAAAATAATGTGAGATTCACAACACACCACTGAATTAATTTGATGAAACATTGTTTGTTTGAACAACTGTCTTGGGACTAACTGAATGAGAAGTTTAATAGCTCAGCATAATAATTGTTGCAGTCACCACTACCCCACTGAATGGAGCACAGGAAACCTAATCTGAATGCATGATATTTAGGTATGCAATATATGAGACTAATGGGCTGACTCGAGTCTTAAAATCTTATCATGAAACATTTCAGCTGAATGGACAATATCATATTTTAGTTCTTTGTAATCCAGGTTTGTCTGGGAACATGGGACATTGACTAAACTTGCTGCTGCTGTTCTGTGATCATAGTTTGATCATTTATTCATGTCAAAATTCCATGAGCCAACTTCATCCTTGATGTAATTCTATTGAAGGCGGTAGAGTTACACCAGGAATGAATTTTACAACAAGAAATGAACAAATCTTGCCTTGTAGCAACAAGAAAAATCATTGATATAAAATAAAAAGTGCATTATTAAAATCTAACCTTAAATGTAACTGTTTGTTCTAGGCAGTGCTTGAAGAAAGACTTTTTCCTACAACACGGTTGTCCTCTGTCTTAGCATATTCCTGCATGCTGGGGAAGATGACTGTCTAACCTTGACTTAGTCAGGCTGCATGTGGCTCTTTAGGTCTTTACATGTCTTTTTCTCTGGTATGTATAATTCTTAAAATTACTTGCACCAAAGTCTGCCTAGTTAGCTTATATTAATAAATGTTAGATAAACTTGTTGCAAATATATGGAATATATTTCAGACATTTACAGAATTGAAACAGTTTAACAAAACATGTTTTGTAGTCAAAACTGAAGCCTCTCAATACCGTTTTATTCATTATAGAGATCTCAAATAACAAATACCAGTAATACCAGTTTGTTTGCCCACCCGTTAAAGAAAGCCGATTTACATTTTTAATCTTCAGATATAATAGGATATGTAGAAACTCAAAAATAAATTCTGATGATAGACTAGCCTACATACTAGCTTTAGGTGAGCCAGCATATAATTAGGATCCAGTTGTGTGTTTAAACATTAACTGCATGTTGCATGGTTTGTCAAATGCATGTTTTTGGCTGACTTTTTAGACCTCATTGATCCACTCTTGTTATTTGTCTACCATTTCAGTATCTTGCTTTTAGAAAGCATGAAACAGTAACCCATCTTTGCATTTAATATTTCCTCTACAACTTTGATATTAGAAGATGCTTTGACACAGGAATATTAGAACCTACCTTCAGTCTGTCTTCAGAAACTGAGCAGATTATTCCTATAGCCCATTTTTCCTGTGTTGATCAGATGGCGTGAATTCTGAATTCTTGAGCCTGTGTCTATAGCCTCTCTCCTAATTAGGTGAATATTTCAAATTATATTTTATTATTTGTAAATTCCTTAACAGTTGATGCAGTTATATCAAAATGTTTTAGCAGAACTTGGCTGCTTTTATTGCCGGTTTGTCTCCATTTCTACAATCCTTTCAAACCCGACTGTTGCTTTTAAATTACAAAGTAAAAACACATTACTTTAGCCTGGCATGTGGAATTGTCAGGACTTCAAAAGAAGTCTTGTAAGGAGCATTTGTACATGCTATTGTGTTCCAAAACTTTTCTTAATGCAAGGCTTCCTAAGGAGGATTTTTAATAGTTTGAGGTATATTTTCAAATTTTTACTTAAATGTCTGGACACTTGGGATGAACAATGTGAATAATATCTGTCCACATATTAATTTTGTTTCAGAGAAATAGAATGTTATAAATAGTGCCTGAAAACGTTTGTCTCTGAATATCAGGATTGCCAGTGCAACCCCCTCTCATTTCCCTTTTGCTAGCAACCTCCTTCTCTGAAAAAGACCCCTGAATACATTACCTTTGATGTTTTCTGTGAGCTTCCTGGTGGCTAAGATCCCCCTATTTCTCCTGCATTCTGCTGTGGGCTAGCTGGCCTTCTCTCTCATCATGCATTTCAGTGTTTATGGGGGTCTGCCTGCTGCCTTCCCCCAAATCCATTAACGTCTTCTAAGAGAGCTGGAGGCTGCCTCCTCCAATTGTGTGGAAAGAGGAAAAGCATGAAACACTCCTATCCCACACCCATACCTTCCAATAGTGAGATGAGCTTAGAGACCTTGGGAGCTAAAAAAATCCTAAGGTGACTCTCCCTCAGCTTTGTACTGCTTTCACAGCAGTGTCCAAGAGCATTTGCTCTGGCTGCAGTATTGGGTTTGGGCACACCTGATGAATAAGGACCCATGTCGCTGCAAAACCCAAAGAATGGGCCACCAGGCAATATCTCCCTGAAGACAAAGGTAAGGAAAGTTGTCCTGGGTTCAGTGAGGGAAAGGATTGCTCTGGGTCAAGAATGAGGTAGGAAGGAGTCCCACAGAAGGGCTTAATAGTGTAATATTTAAAGCCAGGGGTCAGAATATTATTTGGGTATCACACAAGTTGGAAAATTACACTGTTAACCTATTCCTAATAGATAATAGAAATACTTCTGTATGAATGTATGTACCAGTAGCATGAGCTTTGACCAATGTGACTGCTACAATGTTTTTTTTAATATTCTTAGCACAAGGCAAGATTCCACCTAATGCAACATTGATATTTGAGATTGAACTGTATGCAGTGAATAAAGGACCACGCAGTGTTGAAGCATTTACTCAAATAGACATGGACAGTGACAAGAAACTCTCTCGAGATGAGGTAACATGAGTCAACTGACTTGGAATAGATCACATATATATACCACTACCAATAAACCAAAGCATGCATTATCCCTATATGAGCTGCCTCTGATTCCATCTTTTACTTCTCACTTTGCTATGTACAGGGCTACATCCCAGATTTACAAGGATGCAACATTTGTTTCACTCTCGGGCAGTGTCTAAAGTCTCCACTTTTGAGGAATGAGTGTACTGAAATGTGTATGGTCGATTAGTACATTTAAGAGGTTAATTCAGACTCTACACCCACTAAATTCTTGTCCTGTCTGCTGCAACAGCCAACAAGAGTATCAACTATGGTTTCATGATAGAGATATTTGCCAACCACGAACTAGTCAGACATCAACTCATTTCACTCAAGCTCAGTTTTCTATTGAAAATATCTTCGAAGGTGTCTATTCATTGAAGAGTTTTACTATGCACTGTTACTTTATATTGAGAAGATAGTCAGGGAGATAACCATTTCAGTACGTAATTTTTGTTATAGTTTCTAATGTTTTTCTCCTTTTAGTGTACTTTTGCTCTGGAGTTTCAAGTGTCAGAGCTTTTAGCTGATTTCATTTTACATTTGTGATATGAATGCCTATATGCAAGTATTTACCATGATGAGCTCACAAAAATGAACTCTGAGCTATGTTTAGTATAATGTTTTCATTTTTTTCTTTTAGATAAGCCATTATTTGAAGGAGGAATTTGAAAGAGATGGTAAAAAACGTGATGCATCAGTTCACGATTCTATTTTAGCCGATATATTTAAGAATAATGACCATGATGGAGATGGCTTCATATCTGCAAGGGAGTACAATGTCTATCAGCATGATGAACTATAGCAAATTATTTCTAAAATCTCCTGGCTGCTTTCTTTACCCTAGATTTAAAGAATCTCTAAAATGAACTTTCATTTTGTCACATGATGCTTTACATTTTTTTTATGGTAAATTTTTATACCTTTTAAGATGAGTGTTAAAAATCTTACCAGTAACATTTCAGTAATAGACTATGATATATTTTACAAAAGAAATAAAATTATAAAAAGGCATAGTCTGTTTTACACAATCCTTATTTCAGATATAAAATTTTGTGAGTTTGTTGGACCTGATTTAGCTGAAATTAGCATCTCTGCTTGACTAAAGCAGAGCACTAATTAGGTGACTCTTCTTGTGTCAGATACAATTAGAATCCATATATTAGCGCGCACAGAATAAAGGTGTGGTTTCAATGTCACCGCTGAAACAAAAGAGCAAAAGAAGGAAGTGGAAAACAGGATTTCTTGGAACACAGAACCCCCATTAAGGTTGAGAAAGATCATGAAAACATACAATAAAGAAAATTAGACAAAATTATGAGCTCTGTTCCCATGAGAGTTGAATAGTGTTTGTTGGGGAAGTTAGGCTCTGACCACACTAAGATGAGACCAACCGTGGTATTTAAACATGGTTATTCTCTGCAGACTTCTAGCTCAATTTCCTCTAGTAGCGTGGAAAGGTATTTTAGAGACCTTTGCAACAAAAGTATTAGACTAGTCCATAGTCTTATAAATTATTTTAATATGGTTCTTAGCCCCTTCACCCACCCCTCCCCCAAAAAGCCTGTTAGATTCAACAGCTTGGTGATAGAATTAACCAATTGTGAGCTGAAATGTACTTGCTATAACTATATAAATGCTATGAAAAAAAAATCTGTAATGCCAGATACACAGATAGTCTTAACAGGTGTGAACCATGTGGTTCAGTCATACCAAACTAATCTATGCCTTCGTTACACCCACTGTCCTACTTGAAATACTTATGCTGAGATTTTTGTAATGATGTCACATTTTTTGGTCAAAATGTTGTTTAAATGAAAATTGTCCAGTCATGTTTAATCATGCTGCTGGCAAGAGCAGGGCCGGTGCAAGGATATTTTGTGCCCTAGGCGAAACGTCCACCTTGCACTCCCCCCCCCCTTCTGCCCCCCCTCCCCCCCCAACCTCCAAAAACTAGTAAACTTAACATTATAAACAGCTTGACAGAACGGATAATGGCTGTTGTAATGTTTCTTTTTGACCTTTAAGGCATTTCAGTTGTTTGACATTGCCTCTGATGGTGTCCCATTCAAACTCTTACTATTGTGCAAAGCTAAACAATTGAGCCTTGCATTGCATCACCAGCCAGGTTAGGCAGGGTGACAAATCCCTCTTGCACCAAAGGGCCATTATCCCCTGGTGACTAATTTCTATGCCAAGTCTGTAAAGCAGACTTTTAAGGTAAATACATTATTCCTTCATTACCCATGCACACATCTCACAAAGATTCTCACTCTTGACAAGTTACCAGCCTTCTGTAGATCCCTTCCACGTTCCTCTTTGTGGGCAAGTGCCCTGTAAGACACGTGTGGGGTGCAGTGAGTTTGTCAGGCCTGCGGTGACATCTGTTTGTGAAGATCAGGGGGCCCTTTGCCAAGGGGTGCTGGTGTCATAGTGAGCTTGGGGAGGCTGACAGTATGGGGCAGGTAACACTCACTGGGGTGGGGGGCAGGCGGTGCCGGGATGGGGCTGGTACATGTCAGTCTCCAGCACTTGCCTGGGGGCCAATCCTTGTCTCAGGTGCGGCAGCCGCCCGGGAGGATGCAGGCGGGGGGGAGGGCGCCGCCATGGAGGAGAAGCAAGGAACGAGAGCAGCAGGAACCGGGCGCCGCTCGGGAGGAGCTAGGCAGATGGAGCCCAGGGCGCCTACGCTCCCCGCCTGCCCCTGCTGCTGCTGCCGCCCTGGGCTTGGGCCGCCCGGCTCCCCACGAACAGCGCCTGTTTCCTGCTGCTCTCAGCCAGCAGGTGCGGGGCCCCAAGCGAGCCTGGCCCCTTGCATCTCCTCCGCGGCGGCGCCCCCTGCCCATGTCCTCCCGGGCAGCGGCAGCGGCTGGGGAGCCTGAGAGGAGGAGTGGCCCCCAGGCAAGGGGGGGGCGACTCCAAGGTGAAGAGGCTGCTGGCCCTGGCGCAGCCTGAGCGCTGGAGTCTGACAGGTGCCTGCCCCTAAGCAATAGTGTTAAAAAAATGGGGGGGCACCGCTTTTTGGCACCCCCAAATCTTCGCCCTAGGCGGCCACCGAATCTTGGCACCCTAGTGGTTACACTGGCCCTGGGCAAGAGGAGTCTGTGTCAGGATTGCTCAAGCACTTCTGGACAAGCCAGCATAGAGATGCAAGTTAATGCGTTGTAGCATTAATTTATTAGTCACACCATTCATAGCTTCTGTAGGACAAGCTTCTTGTGCACCCCAGGGGCTCACTGCATTCCTCCATTCTATCCCATGCATGCCACCATCCCATCCTCTAGTTGAGGGACTCCCTGCAGCTTTCCCCAATTTCTCCTCTGCCAGGGGTTGTGTGTGCATCCTCTATGGCAGGTGCCACATATCAGAGGCTCTGGGAGCATTCCTTCCTGCCTCCCCCACCCCCTCATTGCCAACAGCACTGGTTGCTCCTAGTCATCACATGCTAGGGGATGTGTATGCCCCCTTTCCTCCTACCAGCATCCCCAATTTTGCCCCCACACCAGGGATTCTGAGCACTCCCTGCCCTTATGCCAGCTGCGGTGTGCACACACCCCATTCCCCCTATCATTATTATTTGTCTAGGAGATAAGTCACTCAGTGTGTAAACATGTTAAACTCTTTAGGCAGAGGGGAGATGGGGCAGTACTGTTATGCTGGAACGCATTAATAGATGCCATCAACCAGTTGCTTGATCTGTAGACAACTGCAGAGTTTCTTATAACTATCCTAAATCAACAGCACTGGCTCCTTGGGTCCCTACTTTCCCCCCTTTTGGTTTCTGATTTTCCCCAAAGCTGTAGGATTCCAATCACTGCTGCCTAGACCAATTCCTGGAATTTTGGAATTGAGTAGCTGTGTCATTCAAAAGTTACCACCTTATAGACAGTCAGCCATACACAGAAATGCAAAAATGTCAATTTGACAGCATTTACGTTCTAAAGAGACAAGCACCACTGTGTTTTATTTGAATGCGTAATAATTAGACTACACATTAATTGTAAGCTTCCACTAAAGCATGTGCATGCTGAAACTAGCAGCACCAGAATGAAGCAGAAAGGCTGCCACATATACACAGCTTCTACTTATGATAGAGGGAGTTAGAATTTTAATCTTCCTCACTTATAAACTGCAGCATCAAGAGAGCACCAAGCAGGTCAGGCAGACATTCTAGCAGGGCCTAGCACTGCCAAATTTCAATATTCTACACTGCAGTGCCCTCTGCTGCATGCATTCCCCACTATGAAAACTTTTTATTTATTTGGACCAACTTCTGTAGATGAGAGAGAGACACAAGCTTTTGAGCCACACAGAGCTCTTCTTCAAATCTTGGAAGGGAACTCCCAGGATCACAGATGTTCGTCCAATGAAAGATATTTCCTTACCCACCTTGTCTATCCAATATCCTGGGATTGCAACAGCTACAACTTGACTGCATACAACTTTTTAATTTGTGATATTGGGCTATACAGCTACTAGACCTGAGATGTAATAGCGGGATTCAGTACACTAGTTTTGCAATGCAATATAATTTTGTTTCTTTTATTTTTTTCAACTATGTCAAAGCCACTAAAGTCAGCAGCAAGTCTGAAGGCTTTAAAAAAAAAAAAGTCAGATTTGAGTTACCCAAGTGCAAACCGTAGACTTGTTTGTGGTCCCTACAAATATAATCAGAATAGACATATGGTGAATTCACAGCCTAAAATGGAATCCATAATCACCAGTTGCAATCCTTTTAACTTTTCCCTCTTGTAAATGAAACCTTAAACTGAGCTAGTTTTTAAATGTGCTTTTAATCTGATATTTCAATTAAACATTCATGATAGCACTAAATTATTACACGTTCTCATTTTATCATCATACTCTGGTGTAGTTAAGGCAATATATAACATCTTGACAGACCAAATGTGAACAAGCCGCTTTTATAGTAAATTCCAAACTATATTCTGATTGCTACTCTGGAATTCAATTTCAACATGTATATATTATTTATCATGAATGATAAAATGAGAAAGTGCCACAAAGAAAAAAAGTAGCAAATTTTTTGAAGGGGCTGTATATGGGGCATTTCTGCACTCAGTAATAGAATTATCTTTATTGTAAAATAAAAGAATCACTTTACAATAAAAAAGAAAATAGCATAACCAAATATTTTGCACTTTTAATGTCTGTTGCACTTAATATTCAACAATTTTGGAAATTTTGTGGCACAGTTACACTGAAGTCTATAACAATAGATCATAGATCATTTATCTCACTCTCTTGTGCCAGACATCAAAGCAGGGCACAGCATGCAGTCGTACATACTTTTGTCCATTAAAAGAACACTCTAGGCATCCATAGACTGTCTCTCTTTTAGACTTTCCCATTCCACAAAGGGCACAAGGACCTTTTGGGATGTTGTTATTAAGTAAATTAACCCGGATATGAGACCCTTCTCTGAGATAGCTTGTAGAGATATCAGTCATGCTTGCAGCTTTTTCATAATAGTCTGTGAAAAGGTCCTCCAAGTAAGCATCTGAATTAGCAATGATATCCATTACCCTTTTATCTGAAAAAGAATGCACACAAAATAGCAATGATTTGTCATCACATTATGAACACACCATGACACATCATACAGTTAATCCACTGATGGAAATAAGTACTGAGTTATGAAGCCATATTGGAGACACCATTTTATGGTTGTAACTAGGTTTTCCATTGAAACCTTAATATTGACACTTTTACTTCAAAGGGTGGCAGAAATTTCTTACAGATATCTTCGCCAGAGGACAATGTTGTTACTGGTGAAATAACAACCCTACATCTCATGAACATTTTGAGCATTTGAAAAGTTGGTGATAATTCACATTTGAAATGTTTCTCTAACTTTTTGTTGGGGGGGGGGTGGAGGAAGAAAGGAGGGTAGGAAAAAGAAATGGACATCAAATACTCCAAATATAGTTTAATTCTGGTGTCCTCCAGGAAGGCCAGCACCTAATTAGTTTTGGAAAATTTGGTAGGTATATTTCTGAGCTGTTTATGGAATTCAGGACACTATTTACAATGGTATTTAGACTCACTGATAAACTCTGCAAGAGCAGAGACCTCCCATCAGATCCCAGTAGCCTTTGGATTTTATAAATATTCCAGCACGCAAAAGAAGTGTTTGTGTACATCTGCAGGATTTAGAATCTCCATAGGAATGGGACTGCAATCACTCTATCCTCCCAATAGTGATCAGACAGCACACTCCAACAGAGCAGGGATCATTTTCTTCCACTTTCAACATGAGCATACATGCCTCAGATCTTGAATAATCTAAACACCTTCACAAGACAGGTTTGAGATAACTCTTGTACCTGATACAGGCCAGAAAGGTGAATGCAGATTATATTATAGTACAACAAAAAAGATTATTACCACATTCTCAAATCTAAATTGGTCATCAGTATCTAAAAAGAAGTGAAGTAATTTCCATTATGAATGGGAGCTGCAGGAACTCAGCACCTTTGCAAATCAAGCCATTTTTATTTAGATGTATAAATAAGATTTTAGTAACCTAATTTTAGGCACCTAAGATTGAAAGTATTGGCCTATACGCTTTTAATAAATATATCCAACACGGGACTCTCCATTTTACAACTAATGGAGTTGTTACATCAATAAGCAGTGTATAAGCAATGAAGAAACAGAAAGTTAGAGTACTGAAATCTGAACTTAGTATTTCCAGACTGATGTTTATACTTTTTGAAATATGAGCTTAACGTGCTAATTTCCTAACTTTCATACCATGAGCCTGATCTTCAGCCTCTCTTAAATCCCCTTTGCACCAATGTGGGGCAAACTGGACTGAAAACTGTCTTAAGAGAGCAGGAAAGGACTCCCCTAGAGCAGAGAAATTCTGTGTTGTCATAAGGAGGGCACGGCCATCCCCTACACCAACTATTCCTGTCTCCCTATGCAGAGGTGATGTTCCAGGCCAAGAGTATGAAGCACTCCAAACAACTTGACCAGCAGAGTGATTCTTTGGAGACTTTTATCCATTGGTGCAGGTTAGGGCAGCACTGAGGTTACTCAAACTTGCACTACTGGTTGGTTTGGCCTCCAGCAGCCCCCAGGATCAGGGAGGGGCAGTGGTGCAAGTAGAAATCATTTATTACCGGTACGCTGCACTCATGGGAGGGACACAAAGTGGGGGAGGGGGCACGTGACCTCCCCACATGACCCCCCCCCCCCAATGACTACTCCCCTCCCCACCCCACGTCCAGCCCGGGGCCCCCGCACTCTCCCCATCCCCTCCCCA
This sequence comes from Caretta caretta, assembly GCF_965140235.1. Taxonomy (NCBI): domain Eukaryota; kingdom Metazoa; phylum Chordata; order Testudines; family Cheloniidae; genus Caretta; species Caretta caretta. The sequence goes on along the minus strand of NC_134216.1, from coordinate 45,205,782 downwards.
TGATCCACATCCATCCCACACTACCGGGGGTGGGGGGGAGCTCTGCCCTCCTCCCGCTGTGCCAGAGACTTCTGCTGTACAGCCCCCAAGCAGGAGGACTCAAGAGATGCAGCTGCGTGGAAGGGCTGGGAGCCAGGCTGGGGGCGGTACAGCCACACCGGAGGAGCTGCTGACATGGAGCCACCCAGCAGCCCCATGTTCTGCTCCTTTTGCCACTGCAGTTCCCGGGAGATCAGGGCTCTCCAGAAGCACAGCGGCGAAAGCAGCAGAATAACGTGGGGCCGCCGGGCAGCACCACGCCAGCAGCTCCTCCGGCGCGGCTGCTGTACAGCCCGCAGCCCGACCCCCAGCCCTTCTATGCAGCTACCTCTCCTGAGTCCTGCTGCCTGGGGTCTGTACAGCAGCCCCACTGGAGGACAGGGCGGGGGGGCGGTGCAGCAGCCCTGCCAGAGGAGCTGCCGGCGTGGGGCTGCCCAGAGGCCCCACGTTCTACTCCTTTCCCCGCTGCGGTTCCCAGGAACTGGGCAGCCCCACACCAGCAGCTCCTCCGGCGCGGCTGCTGTACCGCCCCCAGTCCTGTCCGCCGACGGGGCTGCTGTACAGACCCCAGGCAGGAGGACTCAGGAGATGCAGCTGCGTGGAAGGGCTGGGGACGGGCTCCTCCTCTGTCTTTCCAGGATGCCGTTCCAGCTATAAATATCTTACTGGTATGGCATACCAGACCGTACCACCGTACTTGCACCACTGGGGAGAGGTAAAAGTGGAGTAAAGTCTCCTACACAAAGGGCACCATTAGAAGCAGATGTTTACTGCACCACCACATTTATCTTTATTTTTGTCTTTGTGTTTTTCCCCATTCTTAGAATAAGAAATACTGAAAATGGGAACAAGAGGCTGCTAGGCAGCTCTCCAACACCACACTCTACAAGCCATTACCCTCTGATCCCACTGAGGGTTACCACAAGAAACTACACCATCTGCTCAAGAAACTCCCTGAAAAAGCACAAGAGCAAATCCACACAGACATACCCCTAGAACCCCGAGCAGGGGTATTCTATCTGCTACCCAAAATCCATAAACCTGGAAATCCTGGACGCCCCATCATCTCAGGCATTGGCACCTTGACAGCAGGATTGTCTGGCTATGTAGACTCCCTCCTGAGGCCCTACGCTACCAGCACTCCTAGCTATCTTCGACACACCACTGACTTCCTGAGGAAACTACAATCCATCGGTGATCTTCCTGAAAACACCATCCTAGCCACTATGGATGTAGAAGCCCTATACACCAACATTCCACACAAAGATGGACTACAAGTCGTCAGGAACAGTATCCACGATAATGTCACGACAAACCTGGTGGCTGGACTTTGTCCTCACCCACAACTATTTCACATTTGGGGACAATGTATACCTTCAAATCAGCGGCACTGCTATGGATACCGGCATGGCCCCACAGTATGCCAACATTTTTATGGCTGACTTCGAACAACGCTTCCTCAGCTCTTATCCCCTAATGCCCCTACTCTACTTGTGCTACACTGATGACATCATCATCATCTGGACCCATGGAAAAGCAGCCTTTGAGGAATTCCACCATGATTTCAACAATTTCCATCCCACCATCAACCTCAGCCTGGACCAGTCCACACAAGAGATCCACTTCCTGGACACTACGGTGCTAATAAGCGATGGTCACATAAACACCACCCTATACCGGAAACCTACTGACTACTATACTTACCTACATGCCTCCAGCTTTCATCCAGCACTCGATTCATTGTCTACAGCCAAGCTCTTTGATACAACCGCATTTGCTCCAACCCCTCAGACTGAGACAAACACCTACAAAATTTCTATCAAGCATTCTTACAACTACAATACCCACCTGCTGAAGTGAAGAAACAGACTGACAAATCCAGAAGAGTACCCAGAAGTCACCTAATACAGGACAGGCCCAACAAAGGAAATAACAGAATGCCACTAGCCGTCACCTTCAGCCCCCAACTAAAACCTCTCCAGCGCATCATCAAGGATCTACAACCTATCCTGAAGGACAACCCATCACTCTCACAGATCTTGGGAGACAGGCCAGTCCTTGCTTACACACAGCCCCCCAACCTGAAGCAAATACTCACCAGCAACCAAACACCACACAACAAAAACACTAACCCAGGAACTTATCCTTGCAACAAAGCCTGCTGCCAACTGTGTCCACATATCTATTCAGGGGACACCATCACAGGGCCTAATCACATCAGCCACACTATCAGAGGCTCATTCACCTGCACATCTACCAATGTAATATATGCCATCAAGTGCCAGCAATGCCCCTCTACAATGTACATTGGCCAAACCAGACAGTCTCTACGTAAAAGAATAAATGGACACAAATTAGACGTCAAGAATTATAACATTCAAAAACCAGTCGGAGAACACTTCAGTCTCTCTGGTCACTCGATTACAGACCTAAAAGTGGCAATACTACAACAAAAAAACTTCAAAAACAGACTCCAACAAGAGACTGCTGAATTGGAATTAATTTGCAAACTGGATTACAATTAACTTAGGCTTGAATAAAGACTGGGAGTGGATGGGTCATTACACAAAGTAAAACTATTTCCCCATGTTTATTTCCTCCCCCCCAAACTGTTCCTCATATGGTCTTGTCAACTGCTGGAAATGGCCCACCTTGATTATCACTACAAAAGGGTTTTTTTCCTCTCCTGCTGGTAATAGCTCACCTTACCTGATCACTCTCGTTACAGTGTGTATGGTAACACCCATTGTTTCATGTTCTCTGTGTACATAAAATCCCCCTACTGTATTTTCCCCTGCATGCATTCGATGAAGTGAGCTGTAGCTCATGAAAGCTTACGCTCAAATAAATTTGTTAGTCTCTAAGGTGCCAGAAGTACTCCTTTTCTTTTTGCGGATATGGACTAACACAGCTGCTACTCTGAAAACTCCACTTGACTTCAGTGGTTCAGGATCAGGCTCATACTATAGTAAATTTAACTACGAGGGACAGTAAATATCCAGTTTTTAATTGTACTCAACATATAACATTGTTAGAATGTTTTCATGTTATTTGAAGATAAGAAAGAAAACCTGTAAGTAGATAAAGGCCAATTCCCTGTCAATTGAAGATTATGCCCTACTGAGCATTTTCTGGTATTTTAAATTAATACATTAATAACATTTACAACCTCAACTTTATCTTATCTTTATGTATTATCCTTTGAGATTGACTATGCAATACTTTCTAAATTGTAAAAATATAGAACAGATTTACATGCTAAAATATTGTAGTTGTACAATTAGTATTTATGATCACCAATATAATTTATTTTAAGAAAACAATTAGAAGTTTTCATGATAAACAAAATAATATATTCACATAAATTAAAAATATAATTATTTAAAGCCAGACTCTTCCATTAATATCTTAAAATCTTTACAATTATTTTGAATAGATCTGATCACGGCCAAAATAGCTATTATCTTGGTGCAAATTTTAAAGTGAAATTCTATTTTGATTAGATGCTTTTGAACTTCTGACCTTGCCTACTAAGTCAAAGAAAAAAATACCATGTACTTAATCCATTTGATTAGTGTATTTGGACATAAATATCAAACATCATACTTTGGTGGAACAGATTCCTCCTTAATTTGTTCAATGAAAATGATCCAGATTGCTCTTTTTCAAATCCTCCTTTTGAAACTGGAGTGACACAGAACTCTGTATTAAAGAAAAAAGTAGAACCTTCGGAATGATGAAATTCAAAAGCTACACAATTTCAAAACACAGCTTAGTACAAAATGTTTTGTTATATAACACGTATTATAAAACTAAGAGAATGCTTAAAATTAAATTCAGCTTTTCTATTAGTCATTCTACTGGGTCTTTAATTCCTAGGAAAGATGGTGTAAAACAACATGCACATAGTGTTAGCACAAAAAATGAGATGAAGCAGAGAAAGAAGATGAGATGAAGTAGTAACTACTTAATTTATTAATTTAGATGGTTTATAGTGACTTTCACGAGAGGCATTTCCTTACGGTTTCCTGGCCAGGTTAAATGTCTAAGGCAGTCAGCATTCCATTAACAGACTGCCTCACGTTTGGAGTAAAAGCAGAGTCACAAACCCATTTGAAACCAAAAATGGAAAATCTGAAATTGTGACTGATTTTCCGTGATTCCCAACCATGTTATTCACCACATAATTAGCTGTAAAACTTTTAAATTAAACAAATAAAATTCTTAATTTTTTAGCCTCTAATATTGTAAAGAAAAGGCTTTGAAGTAAGTATATCATCTTAATAAATTTACAAAGAACGTTAAAGAGATATCCTAACAGCTCTCATTCATCTGTATTGGGGATTACCTCTGCACCTTAATGATAAAAATTTAAATATCAATATTGCTATTTCATTGGTCATCTTAGTAAAAACATCTAACTAGTGCACCTACCCCCAACTGTGCAGTGACAAAGTAAAATGGAAAATAATTCCAAAATTAGGATTTATATGTTCAATTTAATATTAAAATGAATATCAGAGGGATTCTGTACTGCTTGTATTATCGTTTTTCAAAGTTAATTCAATAACTACTGTTTTTTTTAAATGCACATAAGGTTGTCACAGAAATGTAAATGTGTCACTATGCTTCAAAATTCAGAGTGCCCCTGTCATAAAATGTATCTCCAAAGTGTTGCAAAGCATGTGGGGCCCCAATCAGAGTCTCTAACAAGTGAGTAGTGTTATTTGCATATATGGAGATAAGAATTACCTCATGGAGTATTATCTATCTTTTTGGTTATATTTTTTAAATACAATCTAAATTATATGTCACTAAAGTCCTGATCCTGCACTTCTGAGGTCAATGGGAGTTTTGCCATTAACTTTAATGAGTGCAGGATCAAGCCCTAAAACTATATTATGGGTTATTATTACCCCCATACTTTGACTGACTGAAGGTTCCCATCTAATTGAAGTCCTGGGCTGGGATAAAGCGCACCGGGAAATTAGGAGAATTTATAAACCACATCCTTTCCACAGACAGGGAGAGTATAGGCAGGTCAATCACTTTGTTCTGTGTAACTGTTCGTTTTTTTTAAACTTTGTAAAGATTTGGAGGTGACCGTGTCTGACTAGTCTCTGACTGTGTTTCATTGGTTTGTGGCAAACTGAAATAGAAGTTCCAGGCAGGGAAAATGTTTTTATCAATTTCACAGACGTGCCTTTGGGGGGGTGGGCTGCCATGCCACATTCCTCTTTTATGGAGAAATGGATCAGATGGCCCTAAGATATTCAGTTTCTTACAAACCAGCAAAGGCATACACTGATATGCAGATGCATTTTTTAATGTTTCATTGTTAACAGTGTGATTTTCATTTTTCAAAAACTTACATTTAAATAGTTAATTCTGTGAAAGCATTTCCAGGATAAATCAGACCCTTTAATGCCTTTTATATTTATCCTAGCAAGAATTAATTGTGAATTAAAGCTAAGAATTAAAAGTGGATTAAGGCTCTGATGAGGTCAGACAACTGACATGTATAAAATTAAGTATGAGCATAAATATTTATAGGATTGGGGCTGACACATGTCAAGTCTCAGTTCAAGAACAATGTTTTAAAGAATCAAATTACTATATTAGCAATTATAATAATAGCACAAATAAATCACTTACCAAAATTACCATCCAAGTGAATATAAAGTTCAAATACACTAAATGCAATAGTTGTGTGAGCTGGAAAAACAATAGCTTTCTCTCGTCCTTTGTGATTTTGGTCCTCAATAATATGAAACTATGATTTTAAAAAGGAAAAACGTATTGCATTAAGAAAAAAATATTTACAAGAAAATGTTTTGAACAGAAATGAAAATTAAGAGTAATAGCTTTAAAATACAGTATGAAAATTTCAGCAATGGAAAGACTCTTTTGAAGTTGAAGATAAAACTCCACCTCCAAAGAAATTTTCTCAGTTCTAATCAGTATACTAATGTCATCCTTTCTTTTCTGCACTTCAGTAATGTTTGATACAGAGAAACTATCAACTTGCCATGGAAAATTAGGCATTTATATCTGATACATAAAATTAGTGATAAGCATAACTCAAAGGACTTGTAGGATTATGCAAACCTAATTATCCAAACCTAATGATATGCAAACCTTATTATCCAAACTTTCTGAGATTCCTTCTCTATGCATATCACTGACAATATCATAGCTTTATCCTTCTAGTCACCCAGACTCCCAACAAGCCTTAGCTTTCTGACTTCCTGCAACCAGGTCCAATCATCATATCTCCTACTTTGACAAGTCAGTCACAGTTTCTACTTGAGGTGAAGCTAAGAGTCCAATCCAAAGACCACTGAAGTTAATGGAAAGAGTCCCATAGACTTCACTGGATTTTGGATAAGGATCTGCAGGGCTGGCTCCAGGCACCAGCATTCCAAGCAGATGCCTGGGGCGGCAATTTAAAGGGGCGGCAGTCCGTGCGTCGTTAGGGCGACATGGGTTTTTTTTGCCGCCGTGGCAATTCAGCGTCAGTTTGTATCTTCACAGTCCCGCCGCAGCAATTTGGCAGCAGCTCCCTTCTTCAGGTGGCAATTCGGCGCGCTGCTTGGGGCTGCAAAAAGTGTAGAGCTGGCCCTGAGGATCTAAGAGGCCTGCTTCTGTCCTCTCAATAGCAGCTCCTCTTTGGAGGAGTCAGAGTGGGCCTCTCTCCTGTTTGGATGAAACAGCAATGACAGGGCCAATATCTTGTGTTGCCATTCTTCAGTGCATTCTCCAATGGAATTCAAATATTATATGGTCTGGAACTATATGCCACAAAGCATATAAAATCTTAATTCAACAGTATCAGGGCCCAGCAAACAAGATGCAAGAGGTGTTGAACCTTGCAATAATGCCACTGAAGTGAGAGTTGCAGAAGATAGGCATAAAAGAAGGAATATAGGGTGGATAATTATTGGAAGTTCATAGTGATAATAAAAGGGAGTGGTTCCTAAAGTTTTTTAGCAAGAGCTACGTCTTGGCCAATGCCTGGCCACCCCTCCTCTACACATACACACCACATCCCATTCCACCTTTGATTTATCTCAGCTGTTTTCTGTAAGTTCACCCTGACCTATGTCTTTTGTTCATTTTGTTTTTCACTTCTCATCTCTTTTCTTCTCTGTGTATTTTTTCTTGTTTTGCTTTCTATTTTTCCACCTTGTTTTTCTTTTCACCCCTCTTCTTTTCCCTGTTCTCCCTTTCAGGAGTCAGGAGGAAATTTTGATCATATTTTTCACATAGGCTATGATTTTCTTTGTATGGGAGTGAAGAAGAGTGCAGCTGGTGCCGACTGAAAGTGAGTAGGTAAGACTAACATCAAAATGTCTTCAAATCAAATTTACAGAAATAACTGTAAATATTACACTATTCAAACACTATCAAAATCAGCTCTCAAACTTAGTAGTGCTGGCCCTGAGCACTAATCTTCCACCTTTCTGTCTGCCAGATGTTTTCTTATGGAGTTTGCCTTGTAATTTCATTCCAGATTGCACCTTCTCATCTATAGCACTGTAGCTGGTCCATTTTTAAATGAGGAATTAGCAGCTTTTAGAAGCAGTACATTCAGACTCAATTAACCCAACAGCAGGGACTGGGCAGGTAGAGGATATCTGTATTATTATTACTGTTATTATGATGGATGTTTCAGGGACGCAGCTGGCTCCCAGCCTGGTCGCAAGGCAACCCAGCAAGTTCAGATAGGCCCAATGAGCCCCTTCCAAACAGTTGTACTTCCTGATTGAGCAGAGGAGCCAACAGTCTGCTACTTGAACCTTGCAGCCACCACACGGTGGCTGCTCAATGCATACCACACCCACAGCCCTCCTTACCCTGCTCTCACTTATGCTTCCAGCTCCAGTCCTTGCTCCAAGCCCTGCCCTGCTTCCCACTCTGTTCTCGCTCCAGCTCCAGCCTATACCTGCTTCATCCCCAATCTCCCTGTTCCATTCTGGTTTCTAACTCCTATTTCCGACTCTTTGCTATGTCCCGGACTACAATTCCAGCTTACCCTTTGTTTTAGGATTCTGACTCCAGTTCTCAGCTTCAGCTTGGCCCCTCAATTCGGACTCTAGCTTTACCCTTGGACTGGTGCTTGATCCCTGGATCTTCACTTATCACCTGAACTGCCACCACAACCACCTGGCAAGGTCTTGTTCCATCCACAAGGCACACTGCCCATGCCCTGGTAGCTTACAGAATGGCTACAAAGCCAGTTCTAAGGAATCTGGGACAAGTATCAGATTTCACTAGAACTGACTGGGATTTCAACTAGAACATGACTGTACCTCAGAACCAAGACAAATCACTGCAAACAAGGCCATCTAACCACCCTAATCCTATATAATTATAAATAACACTGTATTAACTTCCATTAGCTATTATTAAAGGGTAAATTGCATGACTGGGGGAATTAAATTAGAACTAGCTAATTCCTTCTTTCTCCATTCTTTTTAAGTGATCTGTCCCCTTCTGCCTCCTGCAGAATCTGGCTTGCAACCAAATTTTCTAATTGTAGAATCTGTGCATTTATGTAAAACAACCAATGTAAAATGCTCCCTTATATAAAATATCACAAAAGCTTCATATACATGAATAGTTTTTCATGTGTTAAAAAAAAATAAGGCCCTGTGTGAGCAAAACAACAGTACTTGTTACCCATAAGACTGGTGATTTTAGAATATGAAAAAGTGTACCAGTGTGACAAGCAAGTTCTCCTAGTAATGTTTTTAATTATAGCTTATTAAAATAAAACATTTCAATATGGAGAGCATCACACACATAGCATAATTATGGTATATGGCCTATTCCAATATTAAATTAATAGAGTGGGGTGAAATCCTGGCCCCAATGAAGTCAGTAGCAGTTTTGCTATTGACATCAGTGGAGCCAAGATTTTACTGGCATAGTTTTCTCTAGATCTGAAAAGTAGAGAGAGGGTCAGAGTCTAATTTAATTTACATCAGTACAATTCCATTGACTTATATTGGTATTGCTCTGGATTTACACCAGTATAAATGCAATTAAAATCTGGTCACAAGTCCCTACAATAAGAATACGAGTCCCTACTATGCATTTTATTATTTAAAGAAGTCTATCAAATATATTTACCCTCATTGTTTCCCCACGCATACCAGCATGCACAGATAACGAGCATTGCCGTGTTGTTCTAATACTTTCCATGACCACACACAGAACCTCTTTCCTACTTTCTCTTGATTGTCGGACTAGGCAGTGATCAAAGTTAATTTTTCTAAAGTTAAAGGAGAAAAAAATCCACAGATAATTAGCAAATTAAACAGCAGCTAATAAAGTTAGACATTTTTAAAATCAGCAGGTTTGCCTAACTTGCATCCAAGAGTTTAAAAGAGTTGACTGAAGAGCTATTGGAACCATTAAAATTGATTTTCAATTAGTCCTGGAACGTAGGGAAGTTCCAAAGGACTAGAAAAAAGCTAATGTGCCAATATTTTAGAAAGGTAAACAAGAAGACCTGGGTTATTATAGATGGACTGACCTGGGCATTTATAGCCCTGTCAGCCTGACAAGGATTCTGGGCACTAAAAAGAACAGCTGATATGGCACTTGATTAATAAAGGATTAATGGAGAGTAATATAACTAGTGCCAATTAACAAGGATTTATGGAAAACACATCTTGTCAAATTAACTGGATATCTTTTTTGAGAGTACAAGTTTGGCTGATAAAGGTAATAGCATTGATGTAATATACTTGGACTTCTGTAAAGCAATTCACTTGGTACCAGAGACGACTTGTGCCTGCTGAGAGTGGGGGGGGCATCCACGATTTAAAGGTTCACCCCCCAAACAGCTTGAGTCACGCCCCCGCAGGCTTGCCCCTCCTCTTACCCGCAGCAGCCCCTCCCTGCAGCTCCAAGCTGTTTACCGCTGCCTCTCCTCCCACGGCAGCAGCTTCCAGCTTACTGGTTCTAGCAGCTGCTGCACAGGGAGGGGGCCTAACCACACCATGTGACCAAGCAGAGCCACCAAACCTGGCAAAAATCTGGGGGGGGGGCACATGACTCAAGCTGCCCACCCCCCACATCACCTCTGCTTGGTACCATGGACATTTTGTTTAGAAAACTAGAAAAAAACAAATTCATAATACCATACATTAAATGGATTAAAACTGGTTAAGTGATAAATCTCAACATGTAATTGTAAACAGGGGATCAAGCAGGGGTGTTTCTAGTGGGGTTCCTGGTCCTATGCTATTTAACATTTTTATCAATGACTTGGAAAAAAAACATAAAATCATTACTGATAAATGTTTGCAGAGGACAGAAGAGATTGGGGGAATGGGATGACTTGCTCACAGACTATAAGTACCTACATGGGGGAAACAGAAATTTGCAAGAGGGCTCTTCAGTCTAACAGACAAAGACATAGCAAGATCCAATGTCTGCAAGCTGAAGAGACACAAATTCAGGCTCAAAATAAAGCACTTAAAAAAAAAAACACTGGGGGTAATTAACCATTAGAACAATTTACCAAGGGATATAGTGAATTCTGTATCACTGGAAACTTTGAAATTAAGACTAGATGTTTTCTAAAAAGATATGCTCTAGTTCAAACAGGATATAATTCATGCAAGTCTCATGGCCTGCATTATGCAGGAAGTCAATGTACATGATCACCAATGGTTCCTTCTGGTCTTACACATCTATTTAATATATTCATAAGTCATCTGGAAAAGGTGGTGAACAGTGAGGTAGTAAAATTTGCAGATGATAACAAAATTACACAAGACAGTTAAGTGCAAAGCTGACTGCAAAAAATTACAAAGGGATCTCACTGAACTGGGTGACTGAACAACAAAATGGCAGATGAAATTCAGTGTTGATAAGTGCAAAGCAGTGCACATCAGAAAACATAAATTACCTGTTACCACTCAAGAAAGTGATTTTGAGTCATTGTGGTTAGTTCTCTAAACACATCCCTTCAATCATAGAATCATAGAATATCAGGATTGGAATGGACCTCAGGAGGTCATCTAGTCCAACCCCCTGCTCAAAGCAGGACCAATCCCCAATTTTTGCCCCAAATCCCTAAATGGCCCCCTCAAGGATTGAACTCACAACCCTGGGTTTAGCAGGCCAATGCTCAAACCACTGAGCTATCCCTCCCCCCCCGCCCAATGTGAAGCAGCAGTCAAAAAAGCTAACAGAATGATAGGAACCACTGGGAAAGGAATAGATAAGAGAGAAAATATCATGATGCTACTATATAAATTCAATGTACATCCATGCCTTCAGTACTACATGCAGTTCTGGTCACCATCAAATAGAATTTGAGAAGGTAGAGAGAAGAGCAACAAAAATGATTAGGGGTATGGAAGAGTTTTCATAATAGGAGAGATTAAAAAGACTGGGACTGTTCAGCTTGGAAAATAGACGACTAAGTGGGGGGATATGATAAAGGTCTATAAAATCATGAACTATATGGAAAAGTGAAGAGGGAAATGTTATTTACCCCTTCACATAACACAAGAACAAGGGGTTATCCAATGAAATTAATAGGCAGCAGGTTTAAAACAAACAAAAGGAAGTACTTCTTCACACAACACACAGTCAACCTGTGAAACTCTATGTTGTGAAGGACAAAAATATAACTGGATTAAAAAAAGAATTAGGTAAATTCATGGAGGACAGGCTCATCTATGGCTATTAACCAAGGTATTCAGGGACACAACCCCATGTTCTGGGAATCCCCAAACCTCTGGCTGCCAGTAGGTGGGACTGGACAATAGGGGATGGATCAGTCGATAATTACCCTGTTCTGTTCATTCCGTCTGAAGCATCTGGCCCTGGCCACTGTTGGAAGACAGAATACTGGGCTGGATGGATCATTGATCTGACCAGTATGGCCATTCTTATGTTCTTATTAAATGATCATACAGCAAATCTTATTCGTTGATTTACAGTTCTCAAAGCCTAAACAAAAAAACTAATCACCCAGGATTTCAATGTAATTTCACATACTCTTAACCATGGAATCACTTGGGTCAAGTATATAAAAATTATAGTACTAACCTAGTAGTAAGTTCCTTAAGTAATGTTGGTACTTCAACCTCATGTTTGGTCACTATACCAAATGAAGCTTTTACTGCAATAGAATCAGATCCAGCAATATTGACCCCAACATCACTCATCATCTGATTTCCTCGTCTACCATAGAGTGAAACATCTGATTTGTCTTCATAATTCAACAGCTGATAGGATGAAACACCTGAGGAAAAGAGTATACTTGCTGTGTTTTGGGGGGAAAGTCTCATGCCCATATACAGAAAATAAAATCAAAGTCCATTAGGTTATAAACAGAATAATACTGAAATACACCAACATTAAATGGCTGAGAATGGTAGTAGTGATTCAAACCAAGTCTGGCATTGCGCAAAACTGTTACTAATTTTACAGGACCAAACTTAAACTAAAGAACAGGGGTATCACTCTGAAAATATCAAACACAAACTTTATTCTTTTGGGGTGAAATTCTCAGAGCAGCAGAAGGGTCTCAGACAACAATCATACTTATTGCAATTCTTATAAAGTACCCTTTCATCCACAGATATCAAAGCTCCTTACACAGGTGAGTAAGCGTTATCTCCAATTTATTAGTGGAGAAACTGAAGCACAAATAAAGTGACTTGTCCCAGATCACATAGTACGTCAATGGCAAATTCAGGAACAGAATTTAAACTCTTAACGCCCAGTGTGATGCCCTATACTAGACCACATTGCCATTCTCATGACATTAAGAGAGGCTGTGGTGGTACATAGGGCCTTTGGTCGGTACAAGGGTAGTTTATGCCCTCTGTGATTTTTTGTTGTTGTTTTAAACACAATCCTCATGGACGAAGAGTCCCATAGAAAAATCATTTTAATAAGTGCCGAGTTTCTAGTTATATTTATAGTGGCAATTTAGCTGAATTAGTTTTTTGTTTCTGTAACACATGTGTGACACACATGACTACTAGTAGCATACCTGGCTTAATTTTCTGTCCCCCATTACCTAAAAGAAGTCAGTTAGAAAAGGTTAATACACGTGTCATGTGATAAGAATCAGCACCCACTGATTTCATTGTCTACTTTTATAATTTCTTCTGGAGAAGTAGCAAAATACATAGTAAGTAGTCTGACTTCCTTGAAATTTTGCATGTACGTAGATCTTGATATGAACTAAAGAATCCATTTTTGTTTGAACTCTATTCTAACTTAATAGGCATTTTTAGTTAATACTTCCCTTGTGATTCACAATATATTTCTGTTCTACTTGTGGAAAAAATTAGAAGATACTGGTTGATAATATAGCACGACTGAAGTCTTTTATTAACAAACAAAGGAAGATACAGACTTTTCAAAAAGTGAATTTTAAAGCTATTGAGTGCCACTTCTGTTGTAATTATATTTCTAATAAAGCGTGTCGTACATTTCACTCACAATGCTAAGTAGCTTGTCACATTTTCCAGTACCTTTGTCATCCAAAAAGTAGAAATTCAATTACAAATTAAAGCACATTGTCTTCATGAGATGTAACCCCTATTGAAAGGGCACTGTCAAGGTGTTTTGTTTGTTTGACCTTTTTAAAACTAGATTTTACAAGAAATCTTTTGCAACTTTTACTTACACAAGTAATCTTACTTTCGCATAGGTGCAAGGCTAGAAGGATTTGACATTATGTGTGTGTCAAGTCTCCGTGTAGTCTTGAAATAGAAATCTTTTTCCTTAGTGGATTTTTCTGCTTTCATGTGCACTCACTGCATTAAAGAGTCATTGGGCCTGAGCGAGAAAGAATGACTCCATAGCCCGGTGGTTAGGGCACCCATCTGGGCCCAGGAGACCCAGGGTCCAGTCACCATGCTCCAGTGACTCTTTAATTATTTATACACAGTGGAACAGCTTCAATTGAAGAGAGTGAGAGAGCCCCATGGTTCAGCGGTTAGAGTGCTCTCCTGACACAAGGGAGAGTCTCTGTTCAAAGTAACAACCGTGTTAGTCTGTATTCGCAAAAAGGAGTACTTGTGGCACCTTAGAGACTAACCAATTTATTTGAGCATAAGCGTGAGCTGTAGCTCACGAAAGCTTACGCTCAAATAAATTGGTTAGTCTCTAAGGTGCCACAAATACTCCTTCTCTGTTCAAATCCTCTCTCCCCATCAGGCAGCAGGAGGAACTGAATCTGGATCTCCCTTATCCCAAATGAGTGCTTTAACCAGGGGGTTAAAGTTATCAGGTGGACACCACCTCTTTCTGTGTGGAGTGAGGTAATTACATAACTCCCCCTTACAAGAAAGGGCTTAGGCGTCTAAGCCACCTGATGCCAGGAGAGAGGGTTCCCCATTGTGGAATGCACATAGAGATAGACACTTTTCTGCAGCCCGGAATTAGAAATCTTCATAACAGCTTAAGTCACACAGCTCTTGTCAGTCTTTCCTACTGGCTAGCTTAGGCAGTTCCCCATCTAGTTGATTGCATTCTTAAAGTGCCTATCTTGCGACATTCATTGTAAAGGAAGCCTAGGCACTTAATTCAGGCTATGTGGATCCCAGGTAGTTTGAATGATTTTCTAGCCACCTATAAGCTAGGGACTGTGACATTCAGCATCACAACACTTTTGTACAACTGGACCTATAATTTAAATTTTGAACCTCCTACTTATGACAGAGTCTCCTTAAGATTTATTGGAATTATACATAACTAGAGGTAGTTACACTACTGAAATATGTGACTAAATTATAAAAACAAATTACTATGGCCCAATTCTTCAATCAGATCTGCATGGGCCCCTGTGCCTGAACAGATCCCCATTTAGCTGGTACAAGGGGTCAGTCACATGAATCAGGATTGGAGCCTGATTTCTATTCAACAGTGACGCTTCATGGAGATGCGTCTCGAAAACATATATATAGTACAATGGAACTTAAAATAACTGGAAAACAACATAGGCTAACATTTACCAGGAATCTTTTGTGAGAATACTTTTTCAAACACACATGGCTGAACTGTACTTGCTATTTATTAGTACACAAAAATCATCAAGATTTGTCAATAAAATGGATTCCTGAAAATTATTCCAGAATTTTAGCCATTTAGTAAACATATTTGTGCAGTTTTTTAAAATAGAAGTTTGACTATGTTTATAATTTATTTTTTCATTTCTCGTTAATTGCATGACTAATGAAGATAATTATCTCTTAACTGTACTAATGCACAATTATATTACATATACTAATTAAAAATATAACACCAGGTCTATGTTTACTGCAAAAACTTAATTTTTCAGGCCTTAAAGAAGAACAAAAAAAACTTACCAGCTGAAATTTCTTTTTCTCCCTGAAGAATGTCTTTTAGGGCAAAAGGTGTCGAAGCAAATTTAGATTTTTTTGAAAGAAAACATTTTCTCTTCTTAATAACAAGACTCAGAGGTTGGTATTTGTCAGCCTCACTGAGGCTAGGAACAGGGACTAATCTCCCACCATCACCAACCTGCTTAACAAAGTTTTTGGTAGCAGCAGCAAACATAGTATGGCATTAATAATAATAATTAAAAAACCTGTATCAACTGCAGCTTCCAAACCTCATACTCATGTTAAAATATTTTAGTAATTGAATTCTCACATGGCAAAACTTAGAGTCTAGCTGCTTTGTTTAAAGCCTAGTTACATTTTACTTGGAAAAGAGTATCAGTAGGGTCATCACCACCCAGCTTCTACAGTGTATTGTTTTCCAACTTCCTTCTGTTATGCCATCTAATCCAGTACAATGAATAATAAATTAACTGTGTAAACTGATACAGAGATGATTGCTCAATCTTCAGTAGTATAATGCCATTATTTGAAAATAAGATGATTGCTTTAGAATCAAAAGACTACTAAATTCTGCAGTCATCTTTTTTTGTTGTGATTGCAAAGACAATGATATATTTGCCGTTTAATGTGCCTATTATCCAGCTGGATCCCAAAGTGCTTTACCAACTGGAATTCACCTGAGCAGGCCTGCTGAGCTACACAATTGGGGGCTGGAGGAGATTCCTTTCAGTGGTGGTTGCATAATAACTCTATTAAAGAGCTCAGCCCTGAAGAAATAAACTTCAGATTGTGTGAACCTTTCTAAACGTTTTCCTTAGTTGATGTGTAGATATGACTTTACCCAAAGTTAGGGGACTTTACTGTATGTTAGTCTCTCCCCAGGGTGAGGAAAGCAGAGATTTTTCTCAGCGTGGTATGGTCTCACCTCTAAAAGAGTCTACTTTGCTGATGTTTACTGTCTTTTCTGGCTGGTTGGTGCATTTGAGTCAGGAGGGCTTGGTACATGTGTAATATTTTCTGTATCAGAAAGGATATTCTTGTGTTTTATTGCCTCTCCCCACATGATTATGTGTGCATTTTGTTCTGTGAGCTTGGGATGGGGGAAGAGGAATTTAACAATTTGTTCCTTTATGGATGGTTGTGTGAGTCTGTGGGGCGGGGAAGGAAGATTACTGGGGTGTGTCAGCATTTGGTAGGAGGATGTGACATACCAGGATACGATCCAGGCTAATGAGTAGCTATGTCACCCCTTCCTTGTAACCTGGGGTGCCTTTTACAATGCCTTGTTGCTGTAGCCTTAACCTGGACCGCTCACAAACAGCATGTAAATCTCTCCCAGTTATGTCTGTATGTGTGCTGCTGCAGCCAGCCAACCACACTTTGGCTCTTATCAGCCTTAGTTATGCTGCAGGGTGACTCCCACATGCCCCCCATCACAGATTTTCCTCCAGAAACATATGTCCTATATTGCACAGCCCCCCCCGCAGACAGTACACATACAACTTGTTACCATAAATGGAGTTACCCAGATATTTCAGCTTGAGCACACTGGATTAGATACAAAAAGTTTATTAACATAGAAATACTTGTACTCACTTAAAAGCTAATGAGCCATAAAAGTAAAAAATGGTTACAAAGAAAAATAAAAGTAAAATGCTCACTAGTGCCTAACTTAACAAAGCAAAAAGTTCTCACCACATGCTTTCACGAGTCTTACACTGACCAAACTCTTTAGGTCAGGACACCTGCCCTAGAGTATCCAATAACTGCTGCCTTTGTTTCCTCAGGTGCAGTGAATGCAAATGGCAGGGAAAGAGACAGAGAGGGGTGTCTTCAGGTGTTTGACCCTCCTTTTTATAATTTCAGTTCCCCTCTTGAAACATATTTCCAGCTGAGACCCAGGAGATAAAGAGTCTACCTGGAAAGATATTCCCTGATAGTTTTTTCACCTGTTTGAATTTCATCTTCCCTTCCTGCCTGATGACTCTGTTCACTGCTTAAATGCAAATTAAAGCAAGCACACAGTCCATTGTTTAGGACAGACCTATTTGCCAGTATCCAGTGGTGAGCTGGAGACGGTTTGCACCAGTTCAATGGAGCTGGTTTTTAAATTTAGAAGCCCTTTTAGAACTGGTTGTCCCTCAAAAGGGCTTCTAAATTTAGCAACCGGCCAAAAACAGCCCATTAGGCGCCTACTCAGTGGGTGCTCCGGGGCTGGAGCACCCACGGGGAAAATTTGGTGGGTGCACAGCACCCACCGGCAGCTCCTAACCCCGCCCCATGTCCGGCCCCAATTCACCTCCACTCTGCCTCCTCCCCTGAACACACCGCCCCGCTCTGCTTCTCCCCGCCTCCCCGTGAATCAGCTGTTCGCGTGGGAAGCCTGGGAGGGCTGAGAAGAAAGCGGCAGCTTCACACTCAGGCCCAGGGAGGCAGAGGCGAGCTGAGGCAGGGGGCACGAGGAGGGCTGCCCATGCCGCAGCAGGTAACCCAAAGGGGGGGGGACAGGGGAACCTCTCCCCGCCCCAGCTCGCCTCTGCCTTCCTGGGCCTGAGCACAAAGCCGCCGCCTGCTTCTCAGCCCTTTCCGGCTTCCCGCGCAAACAGCTGATTCGCGAGAAACCGGAGGGGGTGGGGGGAGAGAAGCAGAGCAGAGCAGTGCGTTCAGTGGAGGAGGGGGAGATGAGGTGAGCTGGGGCCGGGCGGGGAGCTGCCGTTGGGTGCTGTTCACCCACCAGATTTTCCCCATGGGTGCTTCAGCCCTGGAGCACCCACGGAGTCGATTGCTCCCCCTCTAGCTTCGCTACCCCACCCCTAGGAGCCAAAGGGACCTGCCGGATGCTTCCCAGGAGCCGCACCAGGTAAGCCCCGCCGGGACTCCCCACCTCACCCTCTGGCTCTTAGGGATGGGGCAGGGTGGGCACCCACTACAGTGGCCCACGAGACCCTCCTGCCCGGTTCTAGGGGCAGTCAGGGGACAGGAGAGTGGGGGTGGATGGGGGAGGGGGTTGGATAGGGCAGGAGTCCTGCAGGGGGGCACGACCCCCTTGTGGGTTGAAGAGGGAACTGGTTGTTAAGATTTTGGCAGCTCACCACTGCTAATATCTGTATGGGCAGGACGGTGAGGTTTGGAACCTGGGTTAATAACAACTACATGGGGGAATCTTAGAACTTCCCATACAATGTTGCCACACATATCTCACCAAGACGTTACTAAAAAGAAAGTTATGAATTTCCAAGTGATATCTTACAAGGTATACTTTGTATAAAGATTACTACAATAGCGTGTAGGGGTAAATTTGAGTTGCCCACTCTCCAGGATTACCCTGGAGTCTCCAAGAATTAAAGATGTCATGTGATGAAATCTCCAAGAATACATCCAACCAAAATTAGCAGCCCTAGCCTAACATCACAGAGGGGCACAGGGGATTTTGCTATGCTTTCAGTGTTCATATATATATATGAGTGGGAAGGGGCCTACGTTAGGGTTGAGGGAGGGGGAATATAGGGCTTCCCACTCTGCCCCATGGGTGTGTAGGGGACTGCGGGGGGGGGGGCGCATTACTCTCCCCTCCGGGATTTCTGCGGGAAGAGGGAAGGAGGTTTGTGCATCACTCGCCAGGCCACACAGGGTGCGCTCCGCGAGGGCCGGGCCCATCCCCTCCGGCCCCATAGGGTGCACCCCGCGGAGGGGGCGGGCAGGAAGGACTGTCGTCCTCCGGGGAGGTGCCGGGCACCGCAGCGGGAGAAAGCGGGGGCTCTGCCGAGCAGGAACTGCAGGTAGCGCCGCCCCGCTCTGCCAGCGCGTCCCCGCCCTCACAACACGCCGACTAGGGGGACGCGCTTCGCTGGGAGGCGGAGGCGGCCAGCGGCCCGGCCATGTCTCAGGAGAGCTTCCCGGCCGCGACCCAGCAGAGCCCGGAGGCGGAGGACGAGCCCCGCAGGTCAGGGCCCAGTGGGGCATTGTGGGTAACTAGGGACACCTCTCCCACTCCCCACAGGCGCGCGAGCGGCCGCGGCCAACTGCTGCCTGCGGGGGTGGGACCGGCCGGGCTCGTGCCCCCGCCCCATTTTCGCTGGGGCCCGGCAGACCCAGCCCGTCGCCTCACCGCGGAGCGAGCGGGGAAAACGGCGGTCCCTGCCGGAGGCTGCAGCCTTAGGCGGGCCGCGGATTGCCCAGCGTGAGCCCTGTCGCCCCCAGGGAGCGGCCAGCTGCGTCCCGCCCTTCGGCCTGGTTCCGGCGCGGGGCCTTTACCCCCGCCGGCTCTCAGCGCAGCCTGGGCCTGAGTTTAGCCCCACCCCCCAGGGGGGCTGCAAGTGTAGATGCTGCCCCAGCCCGCGCTCGACCGGCCGGCCGGCCCGCCTGCCTTCCAGAGGCGCCCGCCAGCCCCTGAGGCTCAGTCCCTTACCCTGGGAGGTAGAGTGATGCCGTTAGAGGCAGCCTCAATAGCCCTTAAACTCAGCTCCCTCTTGACGATCCCTCTCAGTCATGTCAGTGTAAAGTTAGCAAAAAGAAAAGGAGTACTTGTGGCACCTTAGAGACTAACTAATTTATTTGAGCATAAGCGTTTGGTTAGTCTCTAAGGTGCCACAAGTACTCCTTTTCTTTTTGCGAATACAGACGAACAGCTGTTACTCTGAAACCTGTAAAGTTAGTGTGGTTAGCGGATGTAAGCAGGACTCCACATCCTTGAAAAGGAGCCACCTTCATGGAAAAAGAAAAGGAGTACTTGTGGCACCTTAGAGACTAATCAATTTATTTGAGCATGAGCTTTCGTGAGCTACAGCTCACTTCATCGGAAACCTTCATGGAAGAATGTGACAGCTGCTAAACAAGGCCCAGCACCTTCATGGACCTTTCCAGTTCAAACCAGAAGTGGTGGACTTATAGGTGGAAAGACAGTAATCACCCCCACCCCCAGCAAGAAAGATCCTTAGAAGTATTTAGGTGTCCAACAGCCCATCTTTCAAACAGTGCCATGGTACATTGTTTCATGATACTTCCAACAGCATAATGTTCTGTTATCCTAGTGGTGTAGCAAAATAAATAATATAGGGAGGGGGAAAAAAAAGTCTAGACCATGTTCCAAGCCTGACAAGGACAATGTTTGTGTACCATGATCCTACAAATGCACATGTTTGACTTTAGGCATGTGATTAGTCCTGGCCTAAAACACCAGTTCTTGAAATAGCTAGGCTTTTGTTGGAGAAAAGCTTCCCGGGATGGCCAACCTAAGCCGGAGAAGGAGCCAGAATTTACCAATGTACATTACCAAAGAACTACAGTAATATGTAACGATTATGTATATATGTGTGTGTGTGTGTGTATATACACACACACATCATTATATAAGTTCATAATGTATATTTATGATACATTTATAATGTACAGTTAATGATAATCTTTTACTTAGTGGGACTTCTGGCAATCCTTGCTTTCAACAGTTCCCTTGAAGTTTGTTTTGTATGCAGTTGTGCTCACACGCAGCAGTTCTCTTAAGCGGCTGTCTGTCAAAATGGATCGGTGCTTGGATTTCACATGTTTGAGCGTCAAGAAAACAGACTCACAAAGATAGGTTGAGATAAGCATCGAGATTAATTTTAGAGCTGCACCTCTGATGGGGTATTTATCCTTTGGTACACCTGAACACCCACCATTTTTTCCCCAGAGTTGGCTCCTAGCAGGAGCTGCATATTAACTTCTGAAGAGCCGCATGCGGCTCTGGAGCCACACGTTGGCCACCCCTGAGCTATCCAGATACAGTTAACTTTTGAACCTGGTGAGTTTGAGATAGATTGAGCTTGCACCCACTATGGAACTGTCACCTTCAGATCCTCCTCAACAATGATTGTTTTTTTGCTGTGGAGAATTAGTAAGTGCTTTCGTATCCAACCACTTGTCCATATTGTAACTGAAGCCACTCCCAGTTGTCTTGGTGATCAGAAGAAAGTGTTAATTACTTGTAATGTTACTTTGCAAATATTTTGTTTCCCCTGTTCCTATCAGCCAATAGAACAGTTGCCTACAAAAATCCTCTACAAAAATTGTTTTCTATCACATTATATATGCTTCTTTATTGCTGTGTTTAAGAATGATCCTGTATTTGAAGTGTTTGTTACCTAATCTGTATTCTGGTTTCATAGCATGCAGCTTCCATCAGAGCTGAAAACCTCTTCCAATTGTCAGTGCAGGCTTTCAGCATAAAATAACTTTTCTTTCATCACCTAGTGAGATCAATTTGATGTTTTGTAACTTGAATGGACAATGACAAACTGTCTTGAAACAGAGGTAATAAGAGCCTTTCACAAGGTGGTCAGTGATTTGAATCCACTGCAATTCAGTAGCAACCAAAATTCATTCACAGACCTATGTAAACTAATTGGAGTCCATCTGGTTTCTTGTTGATAGGGGTCTGTATTACAGAATGACATTCTTGTTGGCAATTTCAGCATATTGAATCGTCATGGAGTCTGTGTGTGCTTCTCACTTTAGGCAGCCTCTTTAGAAGAGAGCTGAGGTACATAGGATGGCACTTTGTAGAGAATTTTGCACTGTCACTACTCATACTATAATAGTGCTGTTACTAGTCTCCTGATTTGTCCATCTGGTACTCTTTGAGCACTAAATTTGCTTTACAATGTAGAGCTGATAGTTCTGAATAGTCTACAAATGCATGTAGGTTCTCCTGATGCAAAAACTTCATACATGTGCTTGGTTTTAAATACTTGTAGTCTATTGGGTACTAAGATAGGAAGTCTTGTAAATCTGAGAAACTGCAGGGTTTTTTGTTTTCAACATATCCCTCTAACTCTGTCCCCTGTACGTTCGAGGCAAAGCTTTTGCCAAATCCTGTTGCTTTTTCCTCCACAACAGCTTGTAAATTAACTTTTCTGTCTCTTTCCCAAATGCTAAATACAGACATACCTTAGTTTAGCTTAATCACGTTGTGACTGTCTGAGCTACCTGTTTTTCCTCTAATCACAAGAGTTCTCAGACTGGGGGTCATGACCCCTCAGGGGTTGCAAGTACATGCCTCCCAGCTAGCTAGCAAGTCTGCTGTGAAAACTGATATTTATATGTTTATTAATATCAATTTTCACAGCCTCCCAGCTAGCTAGCAAGTTCACTGTGAAGTCTGCGCTAGTAAATCTGCTGTGAAAAGTGATATTAACAAACATACAAATATCACTTTAAAATAGCGTTAAGTATAAGGGGTCGCACTCAGAGAGCTTTCTGTGTGAAAAGGGTTGCCAATCCAAAATGTTTGAGAATCACTGCAATCTTTTCCCTTTCTCTGCTGCAGCTAAAATACTCTTCCTTTCTTGCTGTTCTAGTTCTCAGGTGCCCATCCCTAAAGCCTCTTATTGCGCATTCTGAAACAAGTTTAAGCTCAGACCTCTGGGTAGCTTTTCCCCCTACCTACATCTCAGTTCTTGTTTCCTCCTATACTGCAAAACAAACTTCCTATATATGAATGGATACAAGGCCCACCAAACTGAGAATTCGTTAAACTATTTTTGCCACAACCAGATTTGAGTTTTAGTGGGTGGTAGGGTTTTTTTAATATATAATTTTATCCTTTTACAGGAGCTAGAACTGATTTTAAAAAAATGGAAATTTGGGAGATAATATTGGCCTAGTAAATAGGGTGCTGCATTGGGACTCAGTAGACTGGGTTCTATCCTGGTCTACCATGGGACCTTGGACAAGTACTTTGCTTCCCTATAACTCGGTCTCCCCATCCCAATGTAACAATGCTTGTCCTTTTTTGTAAAGTGCTTTGAGATCTGTGGATGAAAAGTGCCACAAGAGCCAAGTATTACAATTATTTCCTCAAAGTTTCAGTGAAAAAAAAAAAGTAAGATTCAGATTTTTTTTGACCAGCTCTAAATACAGTTTTCCCTTCTAAATTATTTTATTTTGTAAATTATTCAATCGGGAAATTTTCTTCTTTTCTTTGTAGCTTGGAGGAAATGATTGTTGCCAAACCAGGGAAAACACCAATTCAGTTGTTACATGAATATGGCACGAAGGCTGGTATCACTCCTGAGTACAACTTTGAGAAGGCTGAAGGACAAGTACATCTTCCAAGTTTCACCTTTAAAGTCACAGTAGGTGAAATAACGGGCACAGGTCTGTAATGTTACTACACTTTGGTATGGTGGTTGGCAGTGGTTTAAAAAAAAAATTTAAGTACTTACAATGTGTTTTTCATTAGAAAATACAAAAAAAAAAAATTCTATGATTTGACCATTTCATTTATTTAATTCGTTAATATGCTTTGCTTTTGCTCCTTCCAGTACTTGCCAAACTTTAACAGCTTTGCCTAAAAGGCAAGCTTTCAGGGTGGATTTTATTTAAATCACTACTCAGGAAGACTCGATTTAATCATGGATTTCTACATAAAAGTGCATTCTTGTTGGTTGTTATAACCTTAATACATATTCTTCACAACTCAGGGATAGATGTTTCATTTTTAGAAGGTACACACTATACATTTTTAAAGTGATTAATTTTGAAAACTTTTCAGATTAGTTTTACAGCTATATCAGAAAATGAATGATTGTTTGGTTATTTCATTTACCAAAAGTAAGACACTGGGAGGTGAACTATCATTAATATTTGGAGGATTTTCTTGCCATGCTGTATTAGGAGGAGATCATCACCAGACAGACATTTAAGTTGTTTTATTTAACTAAAACAACAACGTTATGTATTCTGGATTTTTTTCTTCAAACAGCAAACATAATATTTTAACAAAACAAGCATATGAATTTTTTAATTTAGTTAAACATTCAAGTTTTTTAAAATCAGGTTTGTTTTTGTTAAAATTATTTAACTTATAGTTAAATGAAATATTTTAAAAAAATTAAATAGACTGTGTCAGCCAGGTCAACATGAGAAACTTAAAATATTGGTTCTGTATCTAACTCGGTTGTCTTTACCTTCACTTCCCTGTTTGTTCATAATCTGGAAAAGAAAAAAAAAGCTTTCCTGCTTTATCAGGTCCCAAACCGTTTTTCAGTTTTGAATGAATTAGTCCAAAAGAAGAAAATAGTCTTTTTACACCAGCAGAAGAAGCTACCTTTGTTAAAAGTGAGATTATCACTTCAACAGTCTCTGAATCCAAGTACTTAAGTGACTTCCACCAGTTCACTGGTGTGACTTTCTTTAGAACATCATCAGCAAACATATTTCTTGAATGGTTCACCCTTAGCTCCGAAGTTTATTATAGTTGGCATTATGGAGGGATGATTGCTGGATGTCCATGTCATTGCCAACTCCTCTTCTTCAGCCGTTAAAAGTTTGACCCTGGTACCAAGTATTGAGCATATTTGCAAGAAAACGAGCTGGAGATAATGCTTGTCCCATTCGTTTTTTTAATGCTTGTAATTTAACTCTGTCATTGCATATTTCTCTTTTTAAGATCTCACTCAGTTCCTTCTCTCTCATGTGTTCAACATTTGTCTTAAGCCCAGTGTTGAGAACTTTGGCTGTGACAGTGTCATCGATTTTTTCACAATTTTGTTCACAAACTGTCATCAGATTAGGCCAGTTCTGGATATAGTGCTCAAAACAGTCCACTACTGAGTTCCATCACGTCTTGTGGGAGAGTTAGCTTGGTTCCTCCCACTTCTTTCAGAGCAGCTGCTGCAAAGTAGTTGTTATGGAAGTATTTTGCAATTTCAACAACATTCGCCTTTATTTCTGGAACACTGAAATAAATGAGGTGCATCAAATGAGCACTGCAACCGTATGTTATTAGCTTGGGACTCTCTTCTAAATAATTTCTTCTCATTTTGGATATATTTGCAGCATTGTCTGTGACCAAGCTGCATACTAGACATTTGGATTTTTTTCCCCACAGTCTGTTATAGCTTTTACTGTTACTTCTTGTAAGTATTCTGCTGTGTGTGTGCATTTCCTGATGTATCAATTGTTTCAGTGAGGAAGATATTCCCTTCTTCTGTTGTCACACAAGCACATACAACAGGATAATTGTGGACATTGCTCCACCCATCAAGACTCAAGTTAACAATTTCACCCTCTAGACCTTTTTTCACACTGCTCAGTTTCTCTTTCATACCCTTTATGCAGCAATTTGCTGGTGACATCTGCTCTGTCGGGTGGACTTTATCCTGGTCTTAATGACTGAACTACATTAATGAAGTGTGGGTTCTCAATCATATGGAAAGGAGAGTTTGTTGCATAAACAAACCAGGCAATTTTCTTCATCAGTTAGCTCTTTTTGTAATCTGCTAGGTCTTATCACAAACTTATCTATGGTTGTTTCTGGGTGATGGAGGGTTGTTTTTTTTCCTTTTTGCTACAGGTGATATGCTGTGGCTATGTGACATACATGAGGTGACTGAAACACGATCATTGGCAGATAACTCTGAAACTATAGAAAATTATGGTGATCTTGAAGGTGGATAGTCTTCAGATTCCTGTATATTGAGGATGGATTTGCCTAAACAAAATAAGTCAGTGCAGTTATTTAATTACCATACTGCTCATTTAGTATTACTCATTGCATTCACTGGTTTCAGAGTAGCAGCCGTGTTAGTCTATATTCGCAAAAAGAAAAGGAGTACTTGTGGCACCTTAGAGACTAACCAATTTATTTGAGCATAAGCTTTCGTTAGCTTCCGATGAAGTGAGCTGTAGCTCACGAAAGCTTATGCTCAAATAAATTGGTTAGTCTCTAAGGTGCCACAAGTACTCCTTTTCTTATTGCATTCACTGACACTCAATACTACTTTAAAGGTGAAATTGTAAAAGGAAGATCTGCCTATTTCAGCTATTTATTTTTTATCACAACTGCATCTAAAATGATAGTACCATGGAGTAACAACTATATTTTTGGAAGTCCTTAGGAAAAAAGTATGAAATAAAAAAAAGTTTACCAACCTGAAGATCCTGCATGTTCAGACATGTTCCTTTCATCATCTTCAACGCAGCTTCCTCTGAGGTTGTTTCATTCTGGCAACTAGGCCAGGCATTTATTTGTTGCGCTGTTTGCATTTTGCACACATGCCTGTCTTACCCACAGGTAGAGGAACTCATTAAAATATCCCCCAAACTGGGTCTCTTCTATGGCCTGCTGCCATTATAGGTTTTCCCTTCTAGTGAGAGAATAGTATGCTAGATCTCAAATCAATAAAGGCTTCACGGAGAAAGACCTCAAGACTTCTGGAATATGCTGCTCAAACAGTTTCACTTTCGTTTCTACGGCCTGTCATAGAATTTCAGGGTTGGAAGGGACCTCAGGAGGTCATCTAGTCCAATCCCCAACTAAATCATCCCAGCCAGGGCTTTGTCAAGCCTGACCTTAAAAACTTCTAAGGAAGGAGATTCCACCACCTCCCTAGATAACGCATTCCAGTTTTTCACCACCCTCCTAGTGAAAAAGTTTTTCCTAATATCCAACCTAAATCTCCCCCACTGCAACTTGAGACCATCACTCCTTGTTCTGTCATCTGCTACCACTGAGAGCAGTCTAGATCCATCCTCTTTGGAACCCCCTTTCAGGTAGTTGAAAGCAGCTACCAAATCCCCCCTCATTCTTCTTTTCCGCAGAATAAACAATCCCAGTTCCCTCAGCCTCTTCTCATAAGTCATGTATTCCAGTCCCCTAATCATTTTCGTTGCCCTCCGCTGGACGTTTTCCAATTTTTCCACATCCTTCTTGTAGTGTGGGGCCCAAAACTGGACACAGTACTCCAGATGAGGCCTCACCAATGTCGAATAGAGGGGAACGATCTCGTCCCTTGATCTG
This sequence comes from Caretta caretta, assembly GCF_965140235.1. Lineage (NCBI taxonomy): Eukaryota > Metazoa > Chordata > Testudines > Cheloniidae > Caretta > Caretta caretta. Next base: position 45,178,614 of record NC_134216.1, on the reverse strand, counting down.
CTGGCAATGCCCCTACTAATACATCCCAAAATGCCATTGGCCTTCTTGGCAACCAACGGCACACTCTTGACTCATATCCAGCTTCTCGTCCACTGTAACTCCTAGGTCCTTTTCTGCAGAACTGCTGCCGAGCCATTCGGTCCCTAGTCTGTAGCGGTGCATGGGATTCTTCTGTCCTAAGTGCAGGACTCTGCATTTGTCCTTGTTGAACCTCATCAGATTTCTTTTGGCCCAATCCTCTAATTTGTCTAAGGCCCTCTGTATCCTATCCCTACCCTCCAGCGTATCTACCTCTCCTCCCAGTTTAGTGTCATCTGCAAACTTACTGAGGGTGAAATCCACACCATCCTCCCGATCATTTATGAAGATATTAACAAAACCGGCCCGAGGACCGATCCTTGGGGCACTCCACTTGATACCAGCTGCCAACTAGACATGGAGTCGTTGATCACTACCTGTTGAGCCTGACAATCTGGACAACTTTCTATCCCCCTTATAGTCCATTCATCCAGCCCATACTTCTTTAACTTGCTGGCAAGAATCCTATGGGAGACCGTGTCAAAAGCTTTGCTAAAGTCAAGGAACAACACGTCCACTGCTTTCCCCTCATCCGCAGAGCCAGTTATCTCGTCATAGAAGGCAATTAGATTAGTCGGGCATGACTAGCCCTTGGTGAATCCATGCTGTCTGTTCCTGATCACTTTCCTCTCCTTTAAGAGCTTCAGAATTGATTCCTTGAGGACCTGCTCCATGATTTTTCCAGGGACTGAGATAAGGCTGACTGGCCTGTAGTTCCCAGGATCCTCCTTCTTCCCTTTTTTAAAGATGGGCACTACATTAGCCTTTTTCCAGTTGTCTGGGACTTCCCCCAATCGCCATGAGTTTTCAAAGATAATGGTCAGTGGCTCTGTCCCTCCCTTCTTGCATTTATCTCCAGACTTCTTCTCTTTGTTGGTGGGGGAATAGATCTGGACAATCTTCTATTCATTGAACTTTTTGAAACTTCGCACTTTTAGAGAGAGGTAAGGGATTGACTCTGTGTACACAAATTTGCAGAGGGACAATAGGGTTGAGGGCTGTTATTTCTCACCTCTATATTTTATTTATTTAAAAACATTTTTGCTGTTAACAAGCATTTTATCTCTTGAGACACAAATCCACAATTTGACAACTTCAAAACTAAGCATCTCTGATGGTATCTTTTAGACTGAGCACTGAGTCCCATTGGGTAGATAGATAGATTAACCAAAATAATCTATACAGAAGCCCCTGGAACCCTATAAGATTGGGTCCCTAATCCATGAACTACTGGAACTCATTTACAAAACTTTTCTTAAACATTACATGAATATATTGTATCATACTATAGAATTAGAATTTATAATCCCTATTCCATGATGAGATATCTTTGAGCTATTAATGTATCTATCTTTAGATAGGTTTTTGAGGAAAAAAACATTTTATCAAAAAAATATGATTTAAATAAAAAATCCAATTTTTTTAATTTTTTTTTTAAAAAGCAGTGATTTTTATCTACCCTGCAAGCTTTTAAACTTTGAGTTTCACATGTTAAAATATTAAAACAGTGCGGTTTTAGGCTGTTAATTCTGATTTGATATTTACAGAAAGTTCAGTAAAAAGGCAAAGATAAATATTACCTTGTTCACAGGCTGAAAGGAAAAGCTCCAATAGCTGCATGCTAGTTTGAGGATTCTGAAAAATCTAACCACAAGAAACTATAAATGTTAAATTAATCTGTTTGGATTAAACTACATCTATTGTCTTCATGATAGTACACTACGTATAGATTTATTACATGCAAAAAAGTTACATTAAAAGAATATTATGGTTGTAATGTCAAGCACTCAAAAGCCAAGGAAATTCCAGAATTAAAGTTGCCTGTGCATCTTTGATTTGGCCCCCTTGTACACAGCCATTATGAAAATTACATGCTCTGTTATATCTTTCCATATGATCTCTACTTCAGTGGAAGCATAGTTATTCATTATTTATCTGTATCCTCGTCAATACGTGACCCCAGGTCTTAAATACATACCATTTAAACCATGCACCAAATAAGAAGTTGTTAGTTTCTTCTTGGGTGTTTACATCATGCTTTCACCATGGTAACTGAATGCTTCTTAGACAATGAATTGATCTTCACAACACTCATATGAAATTAGGTGGTCATATTATCCTCTTTTCACAGATGGCAGAACTGAGGCACAAAATGTCTTAAGGTCAAGATTTCAAGAGTGTCCACTAATTTTGGATGCTCAACTTGAGATGCCTAAGGCCTGATATTTCAGAGTACTAAGCATTTTTGACACTTTGTATATTCAAAGCACAGTCCCTATTGACTTCACTTGTGAGTGCTCGGCACTTCTGCAGATCTGGCCCCAGGAGTCTCAGGTTGGGCTCTCAAAAATGAGGAGCATACAATTAGTGGCTCCCTTTGGAAAATTTTAGTTTGAGTGACTTGCCCAGCAGCCTGAAGGAATAGTGTGGCAGAGGCAGGAATAGAATCTAGTTCTCTGGGATGACATTCAACATGAATAACCAGAAGATCATCATCTCTCTTCTTGCAGTCCCCTGCCTCATTCACTGCACAATTTCCAGGAGGTTGGTTGCACCAGAATGAGAGACTTCCTGGACTATCATCAGAGGGACTGAGTGGACCCCAGTGTGCTCAGACAGCCAGGGGTTGCCTACCCTGTGTGTCCTCCATCATATGCTCCAGAAAGTGAGGGCAGCCTTACCTCCCACTTCTCTCTTTCCTGGAGTGGATCCTGTAGGTAGGTGCTCCCTACCCACTGCTTACCTCTGGCCCTCCAGAATTAGACATCAGACCCCTGTCCCATGAGCCTCCCACCCAACCTGAGCTGGCTGAATGACATTCAGCTGTATCACCTCCAAACCATACCAAGGAAATATGTGTATGCACTTGTGCTTCATACTATCCATTTCATTGCCCTCATGTCTACCCCTACCCTACCTCCCTGACAGTAAGTGGTGGGACTTGCTGCCACCTGAGGAGAGGAGGTAACCTAGTGGTCCAGCCTATATTCCATTCTGGTCCATGGCCTACCAGGGATATCAGTTGGTGGCTCCTCCATGAAGCCATAAGCATGGGCGTGTAGATGGTGCAGTTCATGAACTCCCCCAACACCTGTCCTGTCTGCAGTGATAGGGAGAGCCTGGCACACATCTACATATGGCGTATCAGATTGCAGCCCCTCTCCTCTGTTACAGAGGTTCTGGCTGCACTTGTCCCCACACTTCCCGATCCTTGCAAACCCCATCCATTGCCCCACAAAGGTGCAAGACCTCCTTATGAACTTCCTGGTACTGGCAAGATTGCCATCCATCATACCAGGAGGAAGAATCTGGACAGGGCTCTGCAACTGTGGGGACTATTTCCAGTCCCTTGTGAAGTCATGTCTTCAGGCAGAGTTCCTCTAGGCCAGTGGTTCTAAACCAGGGGTACACAGAGGCCTTCCAGGGGGTACATCAACTCATCTAGATATTTGCCTAGTTTTCCAACAGGCTACATAAAAAGCACTAGCAGTTTTTCAGTAATAGTGTGCTGTGACACTTGTGTATTTTTATGTCTGATTTTTTTAAGCAAGTAGTGTTTAAGTGAGGTGAAACTTGGGATATGCAAGACAAATCAGATTCCTGAAAGGGGTACAGTAGTCTGGAAAGGTTGAGAGCCACTGCTCTGGGCAGTGTCCACTGACTCCTTAGATGCCTTTGAGGAGCAGTGGGCACTGTCTGGGGTTCTCTGTTCAGTGTCCCCTTCCAGTTCCTGGATTTTCAGCCTTTGATCTTCACTCCCATCCCTGTTTTTTCATTTGTTGTCCCCAGTATATACTTGGGGCCCAGATTCACTGGTTTCTCCCAGATAAGAGGCAGGGCCTTTAACTGAGGGCAGGCTTAGGGCCGCCATTTCCCAGCAATCACAATAGGTACACACTTTCCAGCTTCTGCTACAAACAGCCTCCATTATTACACAGCCCTGATTCATCCCCCGAGCAGATCCATGCAGTGCACCGAATGAGGCAGGGTTTCTGTGCTGCAGATCCATGCATATGCACATGATCGCTGAATTAAGGATGCACAAACTACCTTAATCCTGGTGTTTCCTGACTTCTGAATACTTGACTTTGCAACCGTAAAGTTTAAGTGTAGTTTCTTGGAAGATCATAGACTAGATGGTTCTTTTTAAAAGTCTTAAGACATTCTGTAACATAGAACCATATAGTCTTCACATAGTTCATCAGGAGGGTTCAGACTACAGTACTTGAGATAATGCAGCAACTGATGTAATAATATGCTGTTATCCTCTGGACTACCACTAGGGGGAGATGAGAAACACTGTGCCAGTGGGTTTCAGAGCTATTTGCTGACAACCCACGGATACAGACTCAGGACTTCTGGGTTCAATTCCAGAGGAGTGTTCTATTTTGGTTATATAGAATTCTGCTCTTATTCTCCCCCCACCCCCATGTCTCCCTCTGATACTGTATAACCCACCCTACATTCCCTCAGCCTCTCATGCTTTAGGGATATCAGATTGTCTATTTTAATACAGGTGAAGGCCATAGCAAGAAGATTGCAAAACACAGAGCTGCAGAAGCTGCCTTGAATGTTTTGAAAGGAAATCCAAGTATTGGGTGAGTTAGGTGTTGCTGTATTGTACTGCACAAAATTTCATTGCTGCTCTAAAAATGGCATTCAAAGAAGCTCTGAAGACCAAAAAAAATAAAATAAAAAAATACTGTCAGTTCAGCAGTTGGAAGACTTCATTTTCTTTTTGAGGAAAGTCTTTTCTAATTTAAGTCTAAAAACTGACTCTCTCTCAAACTTTCTAATGTTACCTTTTCTGTAATCTGGATTCTTGTATTTCATTCTTTTCCTAGTGAAACTGTCTAAGATGAAGTGGGGCTAATGTATTTTTTCAGGTGCTATTTCTGTTGCATGATAGTGTACTGTATAATTTGAAGCACTTATATAGGTGGCTTTTACATCAAAAACATTCTTTAACAAAAAAATTACATGATTATAGTATAATAATAAATAATAATAATAATAAAAGGCACCGCATATATATTCAGTTTTTACTATTTTCTCTGTATAACTGGTCAATCCACTATTTGTGTGGTTCTCCTCCCCTCCCCGACACACACAGCCATGGAAGAGAGAAAATGACATGTTTAAAATAAATATCCACAAGTTGCCAGGGGACACATTAATATCAGGTGTATCTGGCTCTAAAGTTTTAAATCTCAAATAATTACGATATAGTATTTTCCACACGTGAGAAGATGGGGATTTAGCCTTGGACACTAATCATGCAAAGATTTCAATGGGACTACTCACGTGTAAAATTAAGTGTATGCATTAGTGTTTAGAGGATTGGGTGCATAGGTTATTAATGGATTAGTGCCTAATTTATGTCCCTCTTAAGCAGTTTTAACTTAAAATTGTCAGTTTAAAAAAAAAAAAGTTAAACTATTTTAGTCTTTCAGTGCCAGACTCCATAGTTCCAGATTCTCCAAAGCAACCACAAAATCAGACCAATCCTATAGGTACATTACAGGTAAGATGTAACCTTTTTTGCATTTTAAGACCATCATGCTATATAGTTCAGGTATGTGTATAAAAATGTTCCTTACAAGAAATGAATATTGGATAAGCCTGAATTTAAAATATATTCTGGTTCTTAGAAACTAAACTAGCAGCTAGCTACTTTTTGAACTTTTTTTTTTTTTTTTTTTTTTTTTTTTGTAGTTACAGAAAGCAGCATAGACAGCCCAGAGCAAGTAGTACAGGTCAGAAAAGAGCAACAACTAATTTTGTTCACTGCAGGAAAGCATGTAGAGAGCCAGCAGTAGTAAAAATATGAAATGTGTATGTAACTAACTTTACTGTTATAAGTATGCTTAAATCCAGTTAATACTGTCAAAATAAAAACATGGTGTGAACAGATTTAGACATGAAAATTTGGCTTCCTATACTATAAGATTTTCTTTAAAATGTTCACAAAGCTGGTTGAAATTGGAGACCCATAGACAACATATTTAGAGGATTATTTTTAATGTGTTCTGATGAATTTAAGGTGTTCTGTATTTCTGAAATTTGGAGTGTTTATGGAAGAAGGGGAACAGAATGTTATGTACAAAATCTTCCCATTTAAATAATGTTTCATGTCTGCTTTGTTTGGCATTTTCATATGAAACATTTAATGCATGTCTGTATTAACTGTGATACTAAGTGCTAAAGTTATAACACTGTAGGGTGAACCCTGGAGGTCTAAATACAGAGTGCTGTGTGCTCTGCCTCCAATCCAACAAAGTACTCAGCCACATATGCCTTGCTGGATTGGGGCTAGAGTGCTCAATGCCTTGAGGGATTGAGCCCAGACACCAACCCTGAAGACAGTTTTGCATGTGCTTTAAGCATAAGTAGTCTCATTGAGTTTGACGGGGTTTCATATTAAGTGAAACTGTTTGCAGTGTTTTGACCTAAGTTTACTTGCATGGCTCTGAAGAATCTCATGGTTCACCAATGACTAGTTGTAAGTAAGAATCAAAACCTGAAAGTCGCCTACTGGACATGAGATTTGGGTGCTTTTGTTTAATTTTTTCCCCATAGACATATTTAAGGTGGAAAGGTACAGAAAACTTAGCTTAAGACATGCACTTCCCTTAACAACAACAGTTTTCATTAATGAATAAATCCTTGATGACACATTTCTTGACCATTGTTTTTAAAGACAAATAAATGTAGTCAAATTGTTTTTCTCTCACACACACTCACAGCCCTTTCATCTGCTTTAAAATATTCAGTTTATGTACCATTCTGCTCTTCAAGAGATATAACATAGAAACTTTAGTTGAAAGGCATGTCTTACTACCAGGTCAAAAAGAAAAACTCACTGACCGCATGATTACTCTGGAGCTATGTTTTTATTTTAATGCTGTTGGTACAGTATTGCATGATGTGATATGTTCAGTCACTAGTTTTGTTAAGTTTCAGAGGAACAGCCGTGTTAGTCTGTATTCGCAAAAAGAAAAGGAGTACTTGTAGCACCTTAGAGACTAACCAATTTATTTGAGCATGAGCTTTCGTGAGCTACAGCTCACTTCATCAGATGTATACCGTGGAAACTGCAGCAGACTTTATATATACACAGAGAATATGAAACAATACCTCCTCCCACCCCACTGTCCTGCTGGTAATAGCTTATCTAAAGTGATCATCAGGTGGGCCATTTCCAGCACAAATCCAGGTTTTCTCACCCTCCACCCCCCCACACAAATTCACTCTCCTGCTGGTGCTAGCCCATCCAAAGTGACAACTCTTTACATAATCAAGTCGGGCTATTTCCTGCATAAATCCAGGTTTTCTCACATCCCCCCCACCCCCATACACACACAAACTCACTCTCCTGCTGGTAATAGCTCATCTAAACTGACCACTCTCCAAGTTTAAATCCAAGTTAAACCAGAACATCTGGGGGGGGGGGGGGGGGTGTAGGAAAAAACAAGAGGAAACAGGCTACCTTGCATAATGACTTAGCCACTCCCAGTCTCTATTTAAGCCTAAATTAATAGTATCCAATTTGCAAATGAATTCCAATTCAGCAGTTTCTCGCTGGAGTCTGGATTTGAAGGTTTTTTGTTTTAAGATAGCGACCTTCATGTCTGTGATTGCGTGACCAGAGAGATTGAAGTGTTCTCCGACTGGTTTATGAATGTTATAATTCTTGACATCTGATTTGTGTCCATTTATTCTTTTACGTAGAGACTGTCCAGTTTGACCAATGTACATGGCAGAGGGGCATTGCTGGCACATGATGGCATATATCACATTGGTGGATGTGCAGGTGAACGAGCCTCTGATAGTGTGGCTGATGTTATTAGGCCCTGTGATGGTGTCCCCTGAATAGATATGTGGGCACAATTGGCAACGGGCTTTGTTGCAAGGATAAGTTCCTGGGTTAGTGGTTCTGTTGTGTGGTATGTGGTTGTTGGTGAGTATTTGCTTCAGGTTGCGGGGCTGTCTGTAGGCAAGGACTGGCCTGTCTCCCAAGACTTGTGAGAGTGTTGGGTCATCCTTTAGGATAGGTTGTAGATCCTTAATAATGCGTTGGAGGGGTTTTAGTTGGGGGCTGAAGGTGACCGCTAGTGGCGTTCTGTTATTTTCTTTGTTAGGCCTGTCCTGTAGTAGGTAACTTCTGGGAACTCTTCTGGCTCTATCAATCTGTTTCTTTACTTCTGCAGGTGGGTATTGTAGTTGTAAGAAAGCTTGACAGAGATCTTGTAGGTGTTTGTCTCTGTCTGAGGGGTTGGAGCAAATGCGGTTGTATCGCAGAGCTTGGTTGTAGACGATGGATCGTGTGGTGTGGTCAGGGTAAAAGCTGGAGGCATGCAGGTAGGAATAGCGGTCAGTAGGTTTCCGGTATAGGGTGGTGTTTATGTGGCCATTGTTTATTAGCACTGTAGTGTCCAGGAAGTGGATCTCTTGTGTGGACTGGACCAGGCTGAGGTTGATGGTGGGATGGAAATTGTTGAAATCATGGTGGAATTCCTCAAGGGCTTCTTTTCCATGGGTCCAGATGATGAAGATGTCATCAATATAGCGCAAGTAGAGTAGGGGCTTTAGGGGACGAGAGCTGAGGAAGCGTTGTTCTAAATCAGCCATAAAAATGTTGGCATACTGTGGGGCCATGCGGGTACCCATAGCAGTGCCGCTGATCTGAAGGTATACATTGTCCCCAAATGTGAAATAGTTATGGGTAAGGACAAAGTCACAAAGTTCAGCCACCAGGTTAGCCGTGACATTATCGGGGATAGTGTTCTTGACGGCTTGTAGTCCATCTTTGTGTGGAATGTTGGTGTAGAGGGCTTCTACATCCATAGTAGCCAGGATGGTGTTATCAGGAAGATCACCGATGGATTGTAGTTTCCTCAGGAAGTCAGTGGTGTCTCGAACAAATCAGATGTCAAGAATTATAACATTCATAAACCAGTCGGAGAACACGTCAATCTCTCTGGTCACGCAATCACAGACATGAAGGTCGCTATCTTAAAACAAAAAAACTTCAAATCCAGACTCCAGCGAGAAACTGCTGAATTGGAATTCATTTGCAAATTGGATACTATTAATTTAGGCTTAAATAGAGACTGGGAGTGGCTAAGTCATTATGCAAGGTAGCCTGTTTCCTCTTGTTTTTTCCTACACGCCCCCCCCCCCCCCCAGATGTTCTGGTTTAACTTGGATTTAAACTTGGAGAGTGGTCAGTTTAGATGAGCTATTACCAGCAGGAGAGTGAGTTTGTGTGTGTATGGGGGTGGAGGGGATGTGAGAAAACCTGGATTTATGCAGGAAATAGCCCGACTTGATTATGTAAAGAGTTGTCACTTTGGATGGGCTAGCACCAGCAGGAGAGTGAATTTGTGTGGGGGGGTGGAGGGTGAGAAAACCTGGATTTGTGCTGGAAATGGCCCACCTGATGATCACTTTAGATAAGCTATTACCAGCAGGACAGTGGGGTGGGAGGAGGTATTGTTTCATATTCTCTGTGTATATATAAAGTCTGCTGCAGTTTCCACGGTATACATCTGATGAAGTGAGCTGTAGCTCACGAAAGCTCATGCTCAAATAAATTGGTTAGTCTCTAGGTGCTACAAGTACTCCTTTAGTTTTGTTAATTGATTCTCTATTTTAAGCAGGCTGGCCTTGCCAAATCAGTACTATAATTTGGATAATCATATTAAAATATGAAATAAAAAGAATTGAAATTAATAGCTCAGAATGATTAAAGAAGGAATTGGCACTTAGTCAGGGCTTAAAGTTTCAAGTTTGACTAAACAGCTGAGATTCAAGCTGGTTTTTAACTTTTCTGAACAGGACCAGGTCCATCTCTCTTACATGGCACTCTAAATCCTGCCAGCCTGAAGTGTGAGTGCTGAGGATCAGACACCCTACAAAACCACCCTATGTCTTTTCATTTTTAGACAGGGTTTTAGGCTAACACAGCTCTTTAAAATGTAACTTACTAGTGTTTTGGGGTTTTTTTACATGTGCTGCTAGTATTGGCAAATACCAGAACAGAACACGTTTCAGAGTAGCAGCCATGTTAGTCTGTATTCGTAAAAAGAAACGGAGTACTTGTGGCACCTTAGAGACTAACAAATTTATTCGAGCATGAGCTTTCGTGAGCTACAGCTCACTTCATCGGATGCATTCAGTGGAAAATACAGTGGGGAGATTTATATACATAGAGAACATGAAACAATGGGTGTTACCATACACACTGTAAGGAGAGAGTGATCACTTAAGGTGAGCTATTACCAGCAGGAGAGTGGGGGGGGCACCTTTTGTAGTGATAATCAAGGTGGGCCATTTCCAGCAGTTGACAAGAACGTCTGAGGAACAGTGGGGGGTGGAAATAAGCAAGGGGAAATAGTTTTACTTTGTGTAATGACTCATCCACTCCTAGTCTCTATTTAAGCCTAATTTAATTGTATCCAGTTTGCAAATTAATTCCAATTCAGCAGTCTCTCCTTGGAGTCTGTTTTTGAAGGGTTTTTTTGAAGAATTGCAACTTTTAGGTCTGTAATCAACTGACCAAAGAGATTGAAGTGTTCTCCGACTGGTTTTTGAATGTTATAATTCTTGACATCTGATTTGTGTCCATTTATTCTTTTACGTAGAGACTGTTCAGTCTGACCAATGTACATGGCAGAGGGGCATTGCTGGCACATGATGGCATATCACATTGGTAGATGTGCAGGTGAACGAGCCTCTGATAGTGTGGCTGATTGTGATCAGGCCCTATGATGGTGTCCCCTGAATAGATGTGTGGACACAGTACTTTGACTTCTGGTAAAAGTGTCCTTTTAGGTAACTTATATCCTTGTGTTTTCCCACATCAATATATTGTGCTCTTCAAGCTATTACTGAAATATTTTCAGTGTTATGGCGGTAAATGTGTTTGAAATATGGACCGATGAGTTTTGCTAAGCAGTGGTGGTAGCTGTTTGAATGGGATGTTTAGAGACAGAACAAAGCAGAATCTTTTTTTATTAGTCAGGTCTAACTTCTGTTTCTCTAGGAACTGGCTGTTCAGAAGGGATGGAGACTTCCTGAATATTCACTTGCACATGAATCGGGGCCTCCTCACAAGCGAGAGTTTACAATGACTTGCAGAATAGAAACGTTTGTAGAAACTGGTATATATATATATATATATATTTTTAAAAAAATCAACACAAAACGTAGCAAATTTAGAATGTGGTCAGTTTCCATAGCAGTCCCTAATGAATTGTGAGTGTTGGCCTCCCTCCCCCCCATTTAAAAATCTTAATATTGTACCTATCGGTTCTTTTTTAAAGCAAATTCATGACATACAAAATGCATCATTGGCACTCTTAAAATATTTGCTATTAACCTTTGGACAGTGAGGATACATTTTCAGTTCCCTAACATTAAGGAAGAGACCATTTTAAAAAAAATGTTCCATTATTTAACTTGAAAATGCTGGAAGCTATGGTGTTAACTTTGAAAATACAGACTTGCAGTGCTTTTAAATATTAGGATAAGTGATATTCTGCATGACAGTTCTGTCCTATTACCTCGAAATTGGCAAGAGACTGCGCGAATACATTGCACTGATATCCTAAATAGTGTTTGTACATAAGACTTTAAATCAAGCAATTTAAATGTTGCATCTAAAACATTTCTCAATGCAACAGAAATTGTTGAATGATACCTCCCAGTGTATTGAAGTAAAATATTCCATTTGAAGTTAGCAACATACTGTGCAAATACATAGTAGTTCTATTTCAACAAGTATTTGCTGAATGACATTCATGCATTATGTATGTTGAAGAACCTGCAAAAATTTTGCATTGGTACTTAACTCCCTTGTAAACTCTTGAGCAAATTCTATACTTGTAACTGTAAAGTTATTCTTGACCAGCCTTTCCAACCTAGTGACCAGCATTTGGTTAGCTGCAAATAACCCATCCTCAAATGAGATTGTTTTGTAATTTTTTGGTGGAGGGGAGGACTCCCTGGTTGTGCTTAGTGACATTCTGATATAGAATTTAGGCTTTGAGAAGTTATGGGAAGGGGTTGGTGAGGAGAGGAAGCAGTTTGAAATACTTAGTGCAAGACACTGAATCTTCCTCCCCAGAACAGGTATTAACCTCCAGCTTTGAAGCTCAGTAGTAATGATAGAGGCAAATAACTGTATCTGGCCCTAAGTTTTTAAATGCTTAATGTGTTATCTTACAGCTGAGAAATTGGAGGTTTACTTTCTTTTAATGGAGTCTATGGGAGAATCCTGCTCTTTAAATTACTATAAAATACATTCTAAACCCTGTTTCCTTAGTGTACTTCATAAGACTAGATCAGACAAATTCTCTAGGAACCTGAATACCTGTAACCATCAGTGGTTAACAATATTGCATTTACAGGGAGACTTGCAGATTGAATTCAAGTCAGGTGGATTGCTCAATGATTTGGGTCACCCATTTAACCCCTAAACAGGTAGCTAATGATCAAAATGTTGCTATCTGATGTCTCTTTGGTGGTCTACATGAAGTGAGTTGATTTTAGTCTAGTTCTTAGTGAACAGGTATCCTCCATCAGAAAACCATTACCATTGCAATTATTAACTGGCACCAATATTGGCAGAGTGTCCCAGATTAACTGGACTTATAGACTGAAGTGTTCTTTCACTACAGGAGGTGATCCCTTCAGTTTATAACTGACTTATTCTGGAAGAACAATGTGAAAACTTGCACAATTTCACATCTTCTTCCTGTTCTGAGTACTAATAGAAGGCTTCTGTTCTCTTAACTAAGTACCTTTCAGTTGTATTACAATTCTTTCAAAAGAAGGAAAATGTGAGTAAGAGTAAGCTGCAAGAGTGTTTGTGTCAAGATATTATTTAAAATGTTTTATAATAGTGAATCTATTTGTGGAACCCAAACACATCTAAAGACCAAATTCTGTTTATCTACAGATTGGATAATCAACAAGCTGTAGTAATTCAGGAACTCAGTGTTGCAGCAATGTGCCCCCAATGCTAGTCCACTAGCAACAGGATTGAAGTCAGTTTATTTCACATAAGCCTTCAAACAGCAGTCAGATAGTAACAATTTATTTCTTACTGTTTATGGTAAATTTGAACCAGCAACCTACAGATGAATTATCCGTCCTCTGAGCCACTAAGTCCACCTCCATGCATTTTTCTCTTGTTAATACTGTTTGGTTTTGTTTCTTTATGCAGGGACTGGGACATCTAAGAAACTAGCAAAGCGAAATGCTGCTGAAAGATTACTTGCCAAATTCCACAGGTTCCCTCCAGATAGCATCAATATTTCCTTAGTAAGTAATGGGCAGAGCAGCATAAGTGCCATAAATCCTGTCAGACAATTCAAACAATGACAAAACTAACAAAATATCGTCAGACACTTTCATTATCACAAAGTTTTATGCCATGTTCCTATTTCTAGATGGACCCAAAAGCTCTGGGCTATCATCCAAATTTTGCATCAGATTATTAATAGGACATTGGTGGAAGAGACTATATAAGGACAGCCACCGTTAAAAGTAGGATTTTTCTCTGTGCTACTCTTATTAATTGGCTTCAAATAACCCATCCTGCTATTTTGGGAGGGAGAAAAAGAGCTATGTTATAGGTAGATATCCTTTTTCATAATGTCAAATGAGGGTATCAAACAGGGATAATTTTTATTTGACCAGTAACATAAGGGAGTTCTGGGAGCAGGGATCTGAAAAAGTGGGAGAGCGGAAATAAAGTCCAAAAAGTAAAATAAGTGAGTAGTGTTTTTGAATCTGTTTGCTTACTACAATAATAAATTATAATACCTTGACACAGACAACGCATGCTGGTGAAATATAAGTATTTGCCCACTTAAGTGATTGGAAAACATAATAAAAATACAAGACACGGTGGCCTATTAAAGTGTACCTTCTGGGATATACTAGGTTTGTTCACACTAAATTTGCATGGCATATCTAGGGTATCAAGGAGGCCATCAGGCAGCTGCTGCTGGCAGCTGCATATGCTTTGCTTTCCCCAAGCAGCAATACACATCACTTCGTTCAATGGTATTGTCTGCACACTTTCTTGTAACAGGCACTGTGGAGGAAGCAGCCATGCAAGAGGCATAGAACACAGGGTCAGACCAGTTTACAGGGAGTGGAGAGATGAGGTTGGCTGAAAAGAGGGAGAAGGCACCAAGTGTGCTTGTTGAGAGAAGAGGAGCAAATATAGGGGAAAAAATTAAAAATAAAGAATGGGAGACAGGGAGAACACAGGCAAAAAGAAAGACAGTTGTAATCAGGCCAAAACATAGCATAAGGAATAGGATAGCGGGCAGTCAGGCACCAGTCCATCACTGGGGCAGTTGAACAAAAAAGCTGGGAATCACTGACACACTATCTAAAGGTGCTGTGTGGAAGTTTGCATTTTCTGTGTTTTTGTAGATTAAAGTGAATATTGCATGCTTTTTTTGTTGTTGTTGCTGAACAGCATTAATATATAAACACAAATCTAAACCCTCTTCAAATGTTTTCAGGGAAATGAAATGGGAAATAATTTAGGATACACATGGGATGCCTTAAGGAACTCATCCGAAGAAAAAATTACCTTGCTGAAGAAAAGTCCACTCAGTATTCCTAATACAGACTATGTCCAACTACTTGGAGAAGTTGCAGAAGAACAAGGTTTTGTTATAACATATTTGAATATAGGTATGTTAGTATTGTAATACATGAAGGATACATTCCTCCTCTCTGAGCCACACTTAAGCAAAACATGCAGTGATGTTAAATGGCAGCTCTGCTCATACAGCATAAAGGAAAACTTTGCCCTAAGACTCCAAGCCTGCAATTCATATATGTGAGCATATAATTCACATGCAGCTCTACCGAAATCATGGTTTGCCCACGAGTCTGATTGGAACCTAAATTACTATAACTACAGAGGCATCCAAGCCTAGATTTTTCCATTATTTATGGCTAAGGCTATGATTTAGTCACAGGTATTTTTAGTAAAATTCATGGACAGGTCATGGGCCTGTGAATTTGTGTATTGCCTGTGACCTGTCCATGAATTTTACTAAAAATACCCATGACTAAATCTTAAGTGGGTCACTGCTGGGGGGTGCCAGGACTGCTGCTGGGGCGTGGGGGAGGGCAGGCATGGCACCAGCTGCTGGGACTGCCGGCAGTGACTGCACCAGCTGCCCGGGCACTGCCTCTGGTAGTGGCTGCACCGGCAGCCCGAGCTCCGCGCTGGGGGCTGCCCAGGGAAACGGCCATTCCAGCTGCCTGGGGACTGCCAGCAGCGGCTGCACCAGCCACCCAGGGACCACTGCTCAGGCGGTTCCTGGAGCCAGCTGCACCAGCCACTTCTCAAGCAGTCCCCAGGGTTAGCTTCCCGGGGATGCCCGAGCAGTGGCCAGTGCTGCAGCGTCTGACTGCGGGGTGACTTTAGCAGTGACCGGGGTAGCTGTCCCCATGGCCACCTGACCAGCTGGCTCTGGAGCCACATGTTTGGGTGGCCCCGGGGTCAGCCACACTGGCCCCCGCAAAAATCATGGAGATAGCGGAATCTGTGACTTCCGCAACCTCCATGACAAACACTGAGCCCTATATATGGCTATGAACTTAAGAGCCAAAGACTTTCACATCCCCACTTACTATGATTTCAGAAGTTTGGAATCTAGCTGGAATTGTAAATTTTCCCTTCCTTTCTGTTATTCTGGTTGTCATTTCTCTTTTTAAATCTCATGTTCTCCCTCCTCCCTTGTGTTACCACCACTTGAGTTGTGACAACCTTGTAACTAGGAAAAGCAGATACAATCTTGTGTGGTATCTAATACCACTCTTTTTTTATTGCATTATTAAGATGAAAAACATATATGCAGTCTGGACTAGACAGACACTTGGCAATGTACATACTATTCTTAACCTCCAAATAGAGATGTCCTGATTAATAAGAAATTATGATGGTACCAAAAAGTGTTAGCTTTGATAATGCAGGGTAAGATTGATTAAAATCTTAGCTCACATTTTAGTGATATCTAGTAACTAATTTACAAGTATCTAGCACAGCTGCTATTCTAAAAGTTAGAATTTTGCAAAATATTTGACACCTACACAGTTAATATTTCCAATAATTCTTTCAAATGTTACTAGCAAAATAACTATACATGCTGCACAGCAGGAACAGAAAGGTGGATGGATCATTCAAGAGTATAGTCGACATTCTGTTCTATCCTTCATAAACTTTCCATCCATAAGTGTTTTGGAAATTAATTCTGTATAATGAGTGACTAAAACTCAGTGTGGTTGTATAAGTGATTTTAATACATGTCACTTGGAAAAATTTGGGGGAAATAAGGGAAGTTGTGCAATAACTTATACAAGGCGTAATGTTGAGCTAATCATTGTTTGCTTATTTGATTTCAGAGGAGCTGAGTGTGAATGGACAGTACCAATGTCTTGCTGAACTCTCAACCAATCCAGTCACAGTTTGCCATGGTACTGGGATTTCTTGGGGCAATGCTCACAACGACGCCGCTCACAATGCATTACAGTATTTAAAGATCATGGCTGGAAGAAAATAAACTTGAAATAGAAAAATATCTTCTGCTAAAGATTTAACTTAAAAGATATTTCCAAAGTTGGATGTTCTCATATATGTAGTTCAAATTTATTTTGGGCTATTTTTAAGTCACTCCACAAATACCATTTTAATTATTCATTACTTTGAAATGAGTCAGTTATCATAAGGTTTTCATTTTGGATTGGTTTACAGTATTTAGCTCTCAGTATTGTAAAGCAGTGAGGACATTAAATTACTGCTTGCATACTTACTGAAGCATAAACACTCCCTTATGGAAAACCTGTAGGGAGAATTATAAATTTGATACCAGAGTTAGAGAACACAACACAGACATCAAAGATGGTAGCTATAGGAAGACCAGTCCTATAGTGTGCTGAGTACCCCTAAACACCATAGTTTTCAAAGGGCATTGGGGATTGTCTGTTCCTTGCAAGGGCAGGCCTTTGAAGAGCATATTCTGTTGCTATTTATAACCCAATGGAAATGTATCTGATTATATGCTTTAAAAGTTGGGCATGGTGTTTTATGAAAGTTCCCATTTTATTTTTACTTCATTGAGTGAATGGTGGCCTTTTAAACCCATTATCTGAGATTGGCACTTGAAAGCAATGTAATGGCTACAGAAACATTACTGCCCTCTTTTAATAAAGATATCTATAAATGTCATTAGCTGTTCTTTAATAAATTAAGGTTTACTCCTGTAACTGGTATTTCTCATCTTATTTTACTAGTTCAGTCACACATTCCAAGAAGTTGGATACATAGGGTGACCAGGTGACACTGGGCTGTGCCCCAGAAGCATCCAGCAGATCCAGCTTCTAGGCGGGGGGGGTGGGGGGGAGGGGCCCACGGGGCTCCATGCGCTGGCTCTGCATGGGAGCTGGGGGGTAGTGCCTCCAGGCGAGAGAAGCATGTGCTACGGAGACTCCTGCCCCCCACCACCTAGGAGCTGGACCTGCTGGCCACTTCCAGGGCACAGTACAGTGCCCCAGGACAGACAGGAAGCCTGCTTTAGCCCCCCACCCCACTGTGCCATTGACCACGAGCCACTGGAGGTAAGCCCACATCTCAACCCCAAGCCCCAGCCCTGAGCCCCCCCAAACTCGGGCTCCCTCCTGCACCCTAAACCCCTCAGCCCCAGCCCAGAGCCCACACCCCAACCTGCAGCCCCCTCCCCTATTCCGAATCCTTCGGCTCCAGCCTGGAGCCCCCCCTGCACACCAAACCCCTCATCCCCAGCCAGAGCCCGCACCCCCTCCCCCAGCCCAGAGCCCCCTTCCTGCACCCCTCATTTCTGGCCCCACCCCAGAGCCCACACCCCCAGTTAGAGCCCTTACCCTCTCCCATACCCCAGCTCCCTGCCCCAGCCCAGTGAAAGTGAGGGTGGGGGAGAGTGAGCCACTGAGGGAGGGGGAATGTAGTGTGTGGGGGAGGGGCTAGGGTGTTCAGTTTTGTGCCAATAGAAAGTTGGCACGGCTAGGGATACATGTTAACAGTCCTGTATTTGGGGAATACATTTGTTGCACCAATAAATGCAGACGTAACCAGTTGTAACAGTAGAGTGATAGGCAATCAGAATGCAGCTATTCAGTACAAGGAGAGAATATATGCCTTGTACTTTAGCCTCATTTTTAAAACATTTTCCTGTTTATGAATAAACTGGTTTTTAATTGAAGCAAATAGTCAGCAATCTAATTTGGTTGAAAGGTTCCATTGGAAAAATATATACACTTACGTCAGGTACTCTGGCTGGAAATTAATGCTTGTTGATACAATACGCTTCTTTTTAGGCTTATAAAGCAAGGAAACAAGACTTTGTTAGAGCTTTTCTAACATCTTTGCTGTTATGTATTGTTATGCATGGGTCTCAGAACAGATTGTGATCCTGCATTTGCTTAACATCTCATGTAATAATAATAAGGCTGAAGAGGGTAAGTCTTGTACCAAGATGTCCTGTGTTACAACATGACTGTTACACAGCAATCCATATATTAAAAGCTATAGCTTTATTATAGCTATTTCAGGGGAGGGACGTTGCATAGTATGGAGGAGTCTATGCAAGTTCATTGCTTGGTTTGCTCTTTGGCTTCTGGGTGTTGGTTATCTGGCAGAGCCCAATCACCTCCACCCCTCCTTCCATGTCTCTCACCTGTGGAACAAGGGTATCTATTGGATTTGTGGGAAGGGAAAACAAGCTCCCCTCTACTTCTTCCATACTTGCTTCCTCCAGCCAGATCATTAACATTAAAAAGAAAAAGAAAAAAAAACAGACCAATGAGAGAGGTATTCTGGTGGCAATTTTATATACACTCCCACAAAGACCAGCCTTTCTATTCAGAGGGCATCCACACAGAACTGCAAATACTACTAGCCGGAGGTGCTTCCTAGTATAAGTTTTTATAATGATAAAAGATTACATTAATAGATCTGCCACTGGCAAAATTGTGTGAAATGGCCCTAGTCATTTTTCTCAACACTTGCCTTAATTTTGCGTGCAGTATCTTGAATGGCCAGATGAGGGCACTGGCTACACAGTATTTATCAGTAAGACAGGCTGTAGCAGCCACCGAAAGAGAGAGG
Organism: Caretta caretta; assembly: GCF_965140235.1. Classification (NCBI taxonomy): domain Eukaryota; kingdom Metazoa; phylum Chordata; order Testudines; family Cheloniidae; genus Caretta; species Caretta caretta. The sequence continues at coordinate 45,159,356 of NC_134216.1, read as the reverse complement.
GTTGAAACAAATTGCATGCTTTTATTTAAATTCCTGATGCCTCCTGTATATGCTTAAAAAAATTATAAAGCAAAATTGTTTCCATCAGATTAATGTCAGGACAGTAAAGGCCCTTCTACACGAAAGAACTAAATCATTTACAGATTGTTACAACTAAGCATTTAGCTACCTATCAGCAGATTATTGGCTGCTGGCCTAGGGTGACTTGACTATCACAGAAATGTGGAGGAGGGGGAAGGAAGCCAGAGAATGTAGTAGTACCTAAAACACAGGTGTATTGGTACTTATTTTTACCAGAGTTTAACACTCGTTTTACTTTTGGTCCCAGATTCCAAAAGTGCTGCATGTTCCATGTTTCTCAAGTGCAATTAAGACCTTCTCCCCCAGCATTCAAGTTTTTAAAGGGAGGCAGGCCCATACTGTACCCAAACTTTCCTTGGTACAGTACCTTCCTTTCCAAGGGTCTGTCATTCTTCAGTATTCTCTTCCACTCTGCTCCAAGGCTCTGCTGTAACCTTCCTGGGCTACTTATCAGGCTCCACACATCCAGCTTTAATGAAGCCATCCTTCAGGAAGCAAACAATATACACGTGCTCCCAAGCTGGGTCTACCTTGTATAAGCCACAGACCCCTCCCATTCCCAGCAGCCTCTGAGAGGATTATGGTTGATTGGATCCAGCTGGAACACCTACAGCTACCAGGTTTTGTTCTGTCCATGTGACAGTTCACTCTGTCAAACGAAACTAAAATATTTTTTAGCAGCTAGAAACCTCAAAAAGTCAAATGTGACTTATATACACATCTCAATTAAGACTGTGTTGTCATATTTGAAAATAAAGGTCTGAAAAGTTACAGTTTTGAAAATTAGATACAACTGTTTGCAGTATGGGATTTACAGTAAATATAAATCTATATATAAGGGTGCAGAATTCTAGATATATCCATAGCTGTGTAAGGAATAAGCCATTTATGTGTTCAAATTAGGGATGTCAAGAAATAAAAAAATTAATTGTGAGTAATCGTGCAATAAAAAAATTAATGATTAATTGCACAATTAATCACACTGTTAAACAATAATAGAATACCATTTATTTAAATATGTTTGGATGTTTTCTACATCTTCAAATATTGAATTCAATTACAACACAGAATACAAAATATACAGTGCTCACTTTATATTTATTTTTGATTACAAATATTTGCACTGTAAAAAACAAGAAATAGTATTTTTCAGTTCACCTAATAAAGCACTGTAGTGCAATCTCTATATCATGAAAGTTGAACTTACAAACATAGAATTATGTACAAAAAAATAACTGCATGCAAAAACAAAACAATGTAAAACTTTAGAGCCTACAAGTCCACTCAGTCCTACTTCTTGTTCATCCAATCGCTTAGACAAACAAGTTTGTTTACATTTGCACGAGATAATGCTGCCCTCTTCTTGTTTACAATGTCACCTGAAAGTAAGAACAGGTGTTCACATGGCACTATTGCAACCAATATCGCAAGATATTTATGTGCCAGACGCGCTAAAGATTCATATGTACCTTCATGCTTCAACCACCGTTCCAGAGGACATGCATCCATGCTGATGACGGGTTCTGCTTGATAACAATCCAAAGCTGTGCAGACTGATGCACGTTCATTTTCATCATGTGAGTCAGATGCCACCAGCAGAAGGTTGATTTTTTTGTTGTTGTTGGTTCGGGTTCTGTAGTTTCTGCATCCAAGTGTTGCTCTTTTACGACTATTGAAACCATGCTTCACACCTCGTCCTTCTCAGATTTTGGAAGGCAATTCAGATTCTTAAAACTTGGTTTGAGTGCTGTAGCTATCTTTAGAAATCTCACATTGATACCTTCTTTGTATTTTGTCAGATCTGTAGTGAAAGTATTCTTAAAATTAACATGTGCTGGGTCATAATCCAAGACTGCTATAATATGAAATATATGGCAGAATATGGGTAAAACAGAGCAGGAGACATACAATTCTCCCCCAAGTAGTTCAGTCACTAATTTAATTAACACATTTTTTTTAACAAGCATCATCATCATGGAAGAATGTCCTCTGGAATGGTGGCCAAAGCATGCAGGGGCATACAAGTGTTTAGCATATCTGGCACATAAATACCTTGTAATGCTGGCTAAAAAATTGCCATGTGAATGTCTGTTCTCACTTCCAGGTGACGTTGTAAATAAGAAGCAGGCAGCATTATCTCCCATAAACGTAAACAAACTTATTTCTCTAAGTGTGGCTGAACAAGGAGTAGGACTGAGTGGACTTGTAGGTGCTAAAGTTTTACATTGCTTTGTTTTTGAGTTCAGTTATGTAACAAAAAAATCTACATTTGTAAATTGCACTTTCACGATAAAGAGATTGCACTACAGTACTTGGATGAGCTGAACTGAAAAATACTATTAATTTTGTTTATCATTTTTACAGTGCAAATATTTGTAATAAAAATAATAATATAAAGGGAGCACTATACACTGTGTATTCTGTGTTGTAATTGAAATCAATATATTTAAAAATGTAGAAAAAGATCCAAAAACATTTAATACATTTCAATTGGTATTCTACTGTTTAACAGTGCAATTAAAACTGCAATTAATCACAATTAATTGACAGCCCTAGTGCAAATATCTTGTGACCCAGATCTCAAAGGTATTAAGCTCTTAACTTCCAGTAATTGCAGTGGGAGTTAGGCACCAAAATGCCTTTGAGGACCTGGGCCAGTGAGCATCTTTGTTCTGAATTCCCAGTTGCTCCCACAGACTAAAACTTTTGAGATCAGGTGTCCACCTTCCTGTGGTAGGAAATCCAAAGAGCTAATTCAGAACTTAATATAACTACATTAGAGCTCAAACCTTTGTTTTCCCATTACATAGTTTCATGGCTTCTCTCGCTTAGGCGCAGGGAACGTAAGGGCACTAATGCACGTTCCAACCACAGAATATAATATTGGTGATTCTATCTGGATCATTTTGTTGTCTGTGGTTTGCAGGTTATTTCAAGACCTGGTTCCACTTAAATGCCAGAGATGAAGAGTGAAGTGTGTCCTTGTTCTACATGACTTCTGTCATTGATGCCAGCCTCTCCTCTATTGACTATTTCAGGAAAGACTTACAGGGATACTCATGAACCTATGATACGATCAATTAAAAAAAATAAATATTTTCAGGCATTTGAATCCTCCTGCCAATACTTGTGGCTTTACTATAATAATCCTATTTTAAAAAAGATTTTTCTCTCTTGTATTGGTGTTAAAATCCCACACAAGAAACCTGGTGAAGCAGTGGAATTTAGGCATTTTGTCGGTTCTTTTGAAGGAAGCTAGAGGTGCAATTTATTAATACTTATCTTTCAATAGGGCCTCTGTATTTGTAGCAACCGGGGATACTATAGTACTACTCAGGAGTGGGAGGTCATGGGTATTCCTCATATCTCATGGTGCACGCTCACTCTGATCACTCATTGGAATTAACTCCAGATGTGATTTTTTTTTTCTCTTGCTGAATTAGGTTAGTAGTCTAAGTTTGTATGTTTTAATTGTATAGTGTAGTTTTAAGTTATTTTGTTCCTTCTGATCAAAGGTATCTCCATTTGTAACTTGGTTTCCAACCTGTTTTGGGTCTTGTCCCCACCTTTGAGATTATGGATTTTTCTAGTTTGGAATAGGCAATAGCTTTGTAGACAAATCCATAATCTTCATAATGAAGAGTTATGGCTTCTAGTGTGTCTTAGTAATCACAGTTTTATTTGTACACTTGGAACAAGGGGTTTGATGCTATGACCATTATTAAGATCTCAGAAGACGAGATACAGCTGTGAATTAGTGACTCTACCAACTAACTGTGTAACATTCAGGCCTGAAGAAGCAGAAAAAGTGCCTGCAGCATTGTCTACATCATCGTACCTTGGACTGCAAGTTCTTCAGATATCGGTAACATAATATGGTTTGACTTGGTTTGCAACTGGAAGGGAAACCGCTTTGGAAAGCTGTGGTGCTATACCCATAGTAACACTCCTGCCTATCAGAAAGTTCTGAACCAGTGCATGGGATGCACTGAGTGTGCAGATTTTTGGATGAGATGTAACCAGACGTCCTAATATCTAGTGGTCATTGAAGGTTCATCACAATTTTTGTAAGAATAAAGATGCTAGTGTCAGTGTCCTCACCAAGTTCTAACTTGGATAACTGCATTTGACTTATTTAAAATTCCTCTGTCGTTTCAGTCAGATAGGATAGGCATCATTTTCTGTTCTAAATAGTTTTGCTGTTCTGCTAAAAAGCTGCTGCCTTCCACCCCAGAAGTGCACACCTCTGAATAGCTGAGGAGTGATTACATACCTATATGCAACACGGTGGCTTTATATTAAGGAATAATTTATAATTAGTTTATAACAGGTTAATAAATTAATAGATGTTTTCTAGTCCAAACGATTGCTAATAACAAAGGCTAATTAACAGCTATGGTAGTTTTAAGATCATCTGCAGATGTTATCTATAACACATTATTCATCTCTGTAACATGCTTATAACATCCATTAATCCATTATAAATACTGTATAAATCTACCCTTTATATAAATGCACAACACTCAGGATATGGGATTTGTCTTCTTGTCTGTTAATTGCTACTACACTTAGTGCACTCTATAAATACTATGTAATCAACACTTTAAAGCATTCAGAGATAGAAAGCACAGTATAAATTAAAGATTATTTTTGAAGATCAAAAATGTAGAGGTTTTTAGTAGACTTTGAGTAAAACACACTGTCCACATTCAGTTCAAAATATAAACCATGTGATACTTCCCCTGCTAGACTGTAGTTTTTCCAAAGAGTTTTTGGGTGATGTTTATGCTCAGTTTCCATTAACCTCAGAATACCCAACCATCTTGGTCAGAAGTTTTTTACAGTTTGGAGACACAGGCAATTATACTGACAAATGTCTCAATTTATAAACTGACTCATATTGTAGGAATAGGTCAAAAAGATACTTGTTACTAATGGCACCTGAGAGACTAACAAATTTATTTGAGCATAAGCTTTTGTGAGCTACAGCTCACTTCATCGGATGAAAGCTCACGAAAGCTTATGCTCAGATAAATTTGTTAGTCTCTAAGGTGCCACAAGTACTCCTGTTCTTTTTGCGAATACAGACTAACACGGCTGCTACTCTGAAACTTGTTACTAATGGTGGTGCAACTCCAGTTTATTATCCAGTAACTAAGATCAAGGAAGGGCTTGAGAAGAAGATACTACTTAATTTTGTATGTGTTATCACAACAAGTCTTGTTCAAGTCTGTTCTTGTAAGTTATACTAAACAACTCATGCAGCTGGCATTTCAGTTACCCAAAAGCAATTCTTTATGCTTTGTGTAGTGTCTTTGCAATACTGATATATATGGGTACTTCTTCACTAACCAAGATTTAAAAGATTAATTTAGAATAGGTGTGCACAGAATCTGCATGTTAGGAATTAAAAAAGGCACAATCTGTGGCAGAAATAAAGCAACCACATACTTGATGCAAACTCCAAAAGTACACTCTTTCAAGCAAATTACCTTGAAATCAAAGATTAGAGCTTGGATCCAGTTGCTTAGTCTGTCTTCTGCCAGTTGCACAATGGCAGCCACTGTGGATAAATACCTGTGAAGAGTTACGAGGCTGAAGTTGGTTCCTTATTACCAGTTTCTTATTTGTGGCACCAGCTCCTTATTCATGGTTCCCAGTTCCTTATTGAAAGGCCAAAAAATAGTTTAAAAATACATCAGTGTAAGATAATTTTTTTTAAAATTTCATCCAGTTAATTTGATTGAATGTGATAAAAATTTTAATGATTATTTTACTAATTAAATAAATAAGGAGCTAAGATTTAACTGACTGTATGTGACCAAATAAGTTTTGGGTCACCCCATTTGATACGTCCTAGTGATCAAACTATTCTGCGAAGAGCTGGAACGTGCCACTCGCCCAACCCGTAGCTTTGTTTTAGTGCAATATTGCACCCCCACTCTACTTCCATTTTGTAAAGCTAGGTTTTGACTGACGGCACAAGACAAAATGTGACAGACTGTTCGGAAGGAGCTGGGACATATAAGTGGCTGACCCAAAGCTTTATTGTTGTACAATATGCTGCCATATTCACACCCCCACTCCACTTCCATATTGTACATAGAGTTTGAATAAGGCGGTAGACTTTCACTGGCTGTACATGACAAAATAAGTTTTGGGTCACCCCAACTGACCTGTCCCAACAACTGATGGATAGTTCTGAAGGAGCTGACACAAGCCGTTCACCAACCTGAAGCTTTGTTCCTGAGCAGCATGTTACCACCCGTTATGCCACCACCATTTTCTACATTATACATAGAGTTTGAATGAAAGACTGGGTTTTGACTGACTGCATATGACAAAATGTGTCTCGGATTGTGACCGTCAAACTGTTCTGAGGCAGCTGGGCCATGCCACTCACTGACTGGAAGCTTAGTTCCAGCACAATATACTGTGAGATATGACACCCTACCCCACTTCCATATTGTATGTAGCACTTGAATTAGGAACTGGGATTTGACTGGCTGTACAAGGCAAAGTAAGTTTTAGATCGCCCAAAATGGCCGTCTCTGTGACTATTCTGCGAGGAGCTGGAACGTGCCACTCGACTGTTCTGAAGGAGCCAGGACATGGTATTCACCAACCCAAAGCTTCCTTCCTGCACACTATGCTGCCAAATGTCATGTCCCCATCTCATTTCCTTTTTTGTAAATGGTGACTGCATACGGAACTGAGTTTTGACTGACTGGACATGAGAAAATGTGTCTCTGGTCATTCCTGTGTCCATCAGACTGTTCTGAAAGTGCTGTAATAAGTCACTCCCAGATCGAAAGCTTTGTTCCCATGCAATATGCTGCCAAATATCACAACTCCCACCAGACCCCATCCTGGGCATTGTTAGCACATTGATCCATACGCATTCAAGTTCCTGTGGGCACGAGTTATCATTAACTCTAAAACAGATAATGGTGTCTTTAATGTAGAGAGCCACCACTCTCACACCTTTTACACACATTGTTCTTCCTAAACAGTTTGTAACCAGTCATGTGAATTGTCCCATGTTGTTTCAGCAATGGCAATTATATAAAAACAATCCTTAGCAATGAGAATTTCTATTTCCTCTTACTTATTACTCAGACTCCTAGCATTGGTATAGAAGTAACTGAAAAATGTCTTCTTTTTGCATTTTTTGCCACATCCGTTCAATTAGTTTGTGACATTTTGAGTTTGGTAGCAAATTTGCCTCCTTAACACCCTTCCCAGTGCTGGTAGTTTAATGCCCTCCTAACTGCTACAGCTAGTCTCCAACTGAGAAGGTTGTTCCCTTACCTGTGAGATACAGACCATCCCATTTGTACAGCTCCCTCTCCCACTGGAATGCGGCCCAGTGTTCCACAAAAACAGAATCTTCAAGAGCTGTAGAGCCAACAGTTCACCTCCAAAATTTTTGGTCTTCTGCTGCTCATTGGGCCAGAAAGGTACAGGGAAGATTGCTTGGATTTTCCTTTTCTTCCATTGTGTTCAAAGATGCCTGAGGTCTTCTATATGTAGTTTCACATGATGCTGTATCATTGGTTCCAATGTGTGTCATTATCAGTGGAGAGTTGCCAGTCCTGCCGTTACATCTCATATCTTCACTTCAGGAAGACAGCACACTATCCTATTGTCCTTGTGTCCCTTCTCTGTTCATTCATCTTAATATGGAGTCCCTAATTATGACTGTTTGCTTCCTTAGAATGGTTAAAGAACCCTCCCTGGCTGCTGCTTATTTGAAACCACAAGGACACCCATCAGTTATGGTCCCTGTAACTTTCTGTTTCATTCCTCTAGAGATGGGTTCACCTCTGGGAGTGGAATATCCTCAGCTCTTCATGACAAAATGACAGGGGACATATCACTTCGGGGGACCTAATATATATTTTATCAGCCAGTCAAACCCCAGCTCCTTAATCAAACTCCATGTACAATACGGAAGTGTGGTGGGAATGTGATATTTGGCTGCATATTTCACAGGAACTAAGCTTTGGGTCAGGGAATGACTTCTTCAAGCTCCTTCAGAACAGCCTGACAGTCACAGGGATGTATCACATGAGGTGACCAGAGACATTTTGTCACTTACATTTTGTCAAATCCTAGCTCCTAATTCAAGCAATATGTACAATATAGAAGTGGGATAGGGGTGTCATATCTCAGAGTATATTGAGCAGGAACAAAGCTTTGGGTCAATGACTGGCATGTCCTGGCTCCTCAGAAAAATCTGAGGTCATGGGGATGTTCACTTAGGGTGACCAAAGACACATTTTTGTCACATACAGTCTGAACCGTTCCTTATTCAAGCCCAATGTACAATATGGAAATAGGGTAGGTGTATGACATGTGGCAGCATATTGCTCTAGAGCAAAACTTAGGGTCAGTGAGTGGCATGTCCCAGCTCCTTCTGAACAGTCTAGCGGTCACGGGGATGTGTCACTTGAGGTGACCCAAGGCTAATTTTGTCATGTACAGTCTGTCAAATCCCAGCTCCTTATTCAAATTCCATGTACAGCATGGAAAAGTGGTGGGAGCATAACCGGTGGCAGTAGGCTGTTCAGGAACGAGGCTTTCAGTCAGCGAATGGCATGTGTCAGCTCCCGCAGAACAGTTCATCTGTCGCAGGGATGTATCAGTTGGGGTGACCCAAAACGTACTGGGTCCACCTCCTTCTTCAAACTCCAAGTACAATATGGAATTGTGATGCGGTGTGGTATCTGGCAGAACACTGCACATGAACGAAGCTTCGGGTCAGTGAGTGGTATGTCCCAGCTCCCTCAGAACAGTCTGATGGTTGTGGGGCCATGTCACTTAGGGTGACCCAAAATTTATTTTGTCACAAACAGTCAATCAAATCCCAGCTCCTTATTTGATTATTTAATTAATAACTAATAATTTACATGTTTATCACATTCAATCTATTAATTTGATGAAATTTTTAAAAAAATCTTACATTGATGTATTTTTAAATTATTTTGGCCTTTGAATAAGGAACTGGGAACCGCAAATAAAGAGCTGGTAACACAAATAAGAAACTGGGGAATAAGGAACTAACTTAAGATTTGTTGAAGAGTTAGCATCACAGCATGGCATTCCAGTGACCTACCATTGCTAAGAGATTTAAAGGTTCTAGGATGTTTGACAATGTTTAGCTAATGGAGTGTGAAAAATACTGTGTACTCGCTTGAAGGGAAAGAAAGCGATAGAGGAATATTTTTGCAGGAGCACATAGTACTGAGAGTGGTTAAACATATACTATATGACTATGATGGCTACTTTTAAATTTTATAAAACTAAATAAACATTACAACAGTAACAGGGATCTAAGGTACAAACCTTGTCTGGGTGTGTTGGGTTACTCTCCCAAACAATCCAAAAATTCCTGTGTACCAGACCACATCGCAAGTATGCAATCCGTGTTATAACATTGAACAGCTTCCTGTGGGCAGCTACTGCAGATGGCTTGGGATGAAAACCTGCCATTCTTTCCCTGCCCTGTCTTGCTTCATTGCAGCAGAGTGCCTATGTTTGTGATTAAAGGAGGCGCCATCCTTACATTTAAAAAATAAAATTAACTTACATGGTTAGGTAAGAAGTGGTCCTGATGCTGAATTAGGTATCATGTTACAAGAGCACAGAAGCAGTTTAATGGCAGTGCTTCAAGGTCCTTCCTTGCCCTAATCTCATCCCCAAGTCCAGTCAATTAAATCTACATGACAGGTGACTTTTTACACTTAGCTAATGCACATTTTTGCTGAATAGTGGTCACATTTTACTATAAGATGTTCAGGCCCAGATTCTGGGATCTCAGCTAAACCACTGTACATCTTGAGTAACTCCAGTGAAATAATTGATTTAACAGAGAACAGACTCTCGTACACAAACAAGCATGAGGCATATATTTGGATGATCTTAGTTCTGTGCTCTGCAGCATAGCAACAGCATTGCCAAGCTTGGGAAAAGCAGCTGTCATTCTCTGGTGTTTCCATCTGGGCAGCACGCCAGGAACCTGTTTGAACTCCTGTACATTGCACAATGCCAAGAAATGCTCAAATATCTTAAATCCTCCTCTGGAACAAATTCTTTGTTTTCTACAAACTATGACTCAGTTTTAATTACATTATTAAAAATTAGATCAATTTTTAAGGATTGTGCAATTCCAAAATTAAGTGTAATGGGTGAATTCCATTCTGTACATTTGATTACTCTGCAGATCTAAACCAAAAGCTAATATGTTTTTATGCCAACTTTCCTACACCCTCCCATAAAACTTGAGACCCATGTTCTGAGAATCCCCTTATTCATAAAAAAGACAAGGGGGGGGGGAGGGAAACGGACACAAACAGGTACTTATCAACTGTAACAAAAAGATATAGTCAGCAATTGCCAATTGTGAAATCAGTTACTTTAGGCTGCAGTTGTTTGACTCTGCCAGATTTAAAGTGCAAGCCTCAGAAAGGCATACTGGGGATAGTTTTCCTATATGAAGGTTATTATGCAGTGGGAAAAGTTAGCACAGACTCGGAAGTCATCAAGGAGAGTGCTCCTGGCGAAAGGGCTGTTAAGCCTGTCACAACTCCGTAACTCTAAATATGAATTATCTTTTAATCTGGTGTATAACCATCTGTACACTGTATCCTCCAAACTGCACGCTAGCATTCAGCAATAAATTCACACAACTGTGTAAAGATATATGTAGGATTTTTGGTTTTATGAATTATACCCAAACGATCTTGAACTAACAAATCAAACCACAGAGGTTACAGCAGCTTAAACAGCGTACATTGAGATTTATTAGAACAAGCATGAATAGCAGCAGTGCACAGAGCAATGAAGAGGCAATGAACTGAGTGCACTGAACAACAATAATTATACAATTGCACTTCTTCAGAGATCTATTAGAAAATGCTTTTCAGCAAACAGTTTCCCAAATCTAGCATTGTTTGGATTTGCCTCTGAGGAAAAATAAAAACAAAAAATACACTTTTTTTTTGTGTGGTAAGGCATTAGCAACATTCATCGGCAGGCTAAACAAGTCATCTATACATGCATTATCCAATTACATTGCAACAGGTAAAAGAGCATCATGTTTCCTCAAAAAATTAGAACTTACATCTTTGTTTTCTAACAAAATATGCAGGTAAATCAGGCTCAGCCTGAAGGAAGTAGATGGTACCTTTTGTTACATTTTAGTGCACAATGTAAACTACAGAATAGCCAAGTTCACTTTCATTTCCTAACAAAAGGTGTAAGACCTCTCTTCAGATGGGTCTGATGATAAGGATACAGGGCATACTATATACCTCACCACTTTGAAATTCTTCATTTCAGACTTAAATGCCCTCAGTTTTAGAATCCCCCTCCTGACCTCCAGAGGGAATTGAACAACAGAGGTTTCTTTTGCCAGTCAAGATAACTTATTGAACCTCTAGGAATTTGTAAGCTTCTGTTATTTATTGCAGCAGATGTGGAGAGCCTAACAGGGTCTGCATAAGGCATTTTTGCACCAGCGTGCCTACACCAGGTAGCTACACCAGTGCAAACCCCCAACATAGATATACTCCACCAGTGTAAGGCAGAGAACTTACACCACCCCCTTACTTTAGGGTCTGTTGTCTCTTACAGCTCTTTCCCTGGCTTCAGTCTTTGAAGTCAGCCAGAAAGAGCCGTATATACCGCAAAAACAACTATATATGCTAGAGTCTAAAAGAAGAGAGGGCAGGCACTTTCTCTAGTTTATAAGGTGTTCCTTGACTGAGGTGAGGAACATGCCTCTCAATGAGATTTGAAATAAGCCACCCCCATGTTAGCAACTCAAAAATATTATTGGAGAATGCTAAGCGGAGTCTCCTTGTTTCACCGGCATACAGCACTAGTAACCACTCTGTAGTAGTGGGGTCCTCAGGAAAAGTTGATGAGGGTAGAAATAGGGATTGTACATGGTTTTACAGTCAGGCTTGGAAAGGTGAGATCTGAACTGATAAAGTCAATAATTTATCTAATTTTCCAAAAACTCCCTCCAAAAGAAAATTCTTTCTTAACTGAAATTTACAGTGAGGGAAAGTTAAATGTCTCCTAAAGCATCGCGAGTTTCAGAGTGATTTTCATAAATGCAACACAGCATCAGAGGTGAGAGGACAGCACAAGGGTCTAATACTGCAAAGAGTAACCCTTGCTGCACTTCATACATCTGAGTAGATCCTTTGACTTCATTGAGACTACTCATGTGTATAAAATAAAGCGCACATAGCTGTTTGCACAACTGGAGAGTAAATATCCACTTTAGGTCCCAAACCTGAAAGCTGATTCAGGCAGGTAAACACATCCACTGCCATGGAATCTCACTGAAGTCAATAGGGCTCCCAACAGGGCCAGAGATCCAGCTGCACAAAACAAACCGCAGGCTCAAGGTTTTAGCTATATCAAAGGTGGCACAAGAGAAGACACATGCAAGGGGTTACTTTTTTCAGTGCATGAGGATTAAAAATGAAGTATTGTGAAGCTTATGGTTACCTTATTTTGAACTGTTATCAATGTCAATGTTGTGTCCCTACATTTTGAAGAACAATATTTACTGAAAAAATATAAGGCCCAATCCTGAACAGACTTGCATACATGCTTTACTAAACACTGTGAGTAGTCCCATTGATTTCAATGTATAAAGTTGAGCATGTGTGTAATCTGATTCAGGTGGCCCCAGAGACGACCACACCAACCGCTGCTGGAGCAGCCCCCCGGACAGCCAAACCAGCCACTGCTTGGGCAGCCCCTGGAGCATCTGCGGTCCATTCCCCAGTCAGCCATCCCTGGCAGCTGGCTGGAGCAGCCGCGGTCTGCTGGCCCTGGCAACAGTCCCTGAGCGGCCGACTGGAGCAGCCATGGTCCCCAGCAGCTGGTGCTGCTAGCCCCGGGCACCTCCCCTCCAAGATTTAGTCACAGGTATTTTTAGTATAAGTCATGGACAGGTCAAGGGCCATGAATTTTTGTTTATTGCCCATGACCTGTCCATGACTTTTACTAAAAATACCCATGACTAAATCGTAGCCTTAATGATCAGACAGAATACCACATAGTTCAGACTGCAAATTAGGACTTCCTCTGTTTCCTTTCCTGGGAAAATGAAACCACTCTTTGCACACATTGCAAATACACAATTGGCTAAATCCTGTTTCATGTCTTTTTTTATTATTATTGTAAAAAGAATAAAGAGTTCCCCCTATAATAAAAGTACATCATCCAGAGATGATTTTACCCACTCCTCTAGTTTTTCATGCTGGAAATGATCAATGGAAAATAAAGGAACACTGTTAACTTAATCACATTCTGGATGAAACTTGTTCATCTACTGCTGTAAGTAATATCTCAATTAATTATAATAAAAGATTAAAGAAAAATATCCTCTTTTTTCCCCACTTAATATGAGATTGATAGCACTGTGTAAAGTCAGGTTCACTGTCTCCTCTTTTTAGTCAGTTTCTCCTGGTTTTTGAGTGGGTCTGTCACAGATTAAATGGAAGCCTAAACATTTTTAAAAACAGGAGAATGTGATTATAAAACCTCAAAAACTGGCAGAGGCACAGAGGCAGATGAAGCACTTACAACTACTTTTAACTCCCTTTTTTGAAACTCTCTACACTTCATATCAAAATTGTCCTTCTGAGGATGGTCACAGACAGTAGTTCTGCAGCGTGGTGAAACGCACAGGAAGATATACGTTATATTAGGGCTAACGTCTATTGAAACCTGCTTTTCGTTCTCTGTTTTAAAGAGTAAGAGATGTGTTCGTTTTGTAAGTCGATCCCTTACAATACAGTATATAATTAAAAAAAAATCAAACTGCATTAAATAAGTCATTTGTTTGAATTTACTGAAATGCCCTTATTCTTACAAATGTAACATGCCTGTGTACAACATTCATTAAAGAGGCACAATTCCTGTTTTGAAGTGGCACAAAAGACATTCTCAGGTATAATTAAAACCTTCATTAGGACAAGTTAGCTACATGCTTTTCTGTAAAAAAGCTTCCCAGAATTCACTATCCATAGCGCATATTTAAGATATGGCACATACTGACATTTGTATACAAAAATGCCCACGTATACAAACAGAACTGAACACAGTTGTTCTTAAGGCATTAGACACCTTTCTGGAATTACTTCACAGTGAATCTACCAGGTGCTGAAACCTCTGACAATTTATATTACTTCTCAGTTAAGTAGCCAGTCTGTTCTGAAGAATTTAGTGAAACTACTCACCTAGGAATAATATTAACTACAGAAGATTCACAATCTTCCATGCCAGAAATTACAGTGTATTAGCAGGTCACAGATAGAGTTTCTGCACCTGTCTGGATCAATAGGAAACAAGGCAAGCCCTGGAAACACAGTGGTGGGTGAAGGAAAAGTTTTTGTAAAGAGCCAATTGAAAGTGAAGAAAATTTTGTGTCGTCAGTTAATGAATCTCTCTTCACTCCTGCTCCTCTGTGCTGCCCTGCACATACTCCAGAACTATCCTTCCACAGATACCGTGATTATTTTTGAAACATGAACATTTTTAAAGACTGAATGAACTTTTGCAGAGCCCCTGCATTTTCAGATGAATGCACATTCGTGTCTTAAAAGCACGTCCCTCGACTTTATCTCCTGCCTCCAGGGGACTTGGCATCATTGCAGCCAGGCTATATTAAACTTTGCTTTGAATTATTTTTCCCTCTGAGGCACTCTAAGACTGATTGGAATCAAAGTTGTTTTCAAACAGACTCAGAAAGCATTCTCCCTTTGGGTGGACACCCAAGAATGTTCACTGTGGTTGCCAAACAAAGGCAGTGAGTGGTTTTAAAGTGTCTCTGCAAGGGAAGAGGAGGAGGCCTGGAAACCCAAAGACAAAGAGATTACTAACTTCATACCTGTTGTAAAGAGACAAAAGCCCTTCCTCACTCTCACATGCACCCATATATGGAGGCTAGTGCCAAGCCATGAAAGACTGATGAGCCTTCACAGCTGACACCAGCAGAAATCCCACATATTCGGTTTCCCGCATCAGGTGGTGGTGGTAAAGCTAATCCCATCCAAAAACACATCTACGTCTCCTGCCTGATCCAGAGTAGGGGAAAAGCAGCACAGTAACCAGGCTCAGCAAAGCAGTAGGTGAAATTATTTTATGCTGCATAAACATACAAAATTGGAGCAGGTGAACGAATAAATCAGCAGCAACTATTTCCCTGATCACCACTATTTCACCAGCGTTATAATATGCACAAGGGAATTAATCCAAGTATTGCACAGCTGTGACACTATTTCATGACAGACAACAGGAAAACACCTAATATTATTTTTTCAGCACTACTAGTTCAACAGCAAGATGAGAAATTAAGACAAACTGAATTTAATCTATTTTCTTTAGTGGCCATTCATAGATAAAGAAAATGAATTTGTACTGTAGCTTTATGAGACAACAAATTTCTAAGATATCTAGTACATATTTTTTGCAAATAGTGGGACAACCTTTCCCTAATTATTTCTGATCTTTCTTGTCATACTAGTGTGAACGTGCACACATGCACACACACACCCCTTGTCTATGTATCCTAGGGAGGTTTTATGTAAAGTTTCCACCCCCTTTGCTACCACCAGTGCAGGTCCACCATTGGTAGCAATGGTAGGAACCCTAACGTAGACAAAGCTACCACTGCAGCTGCTGCTCTTTTAAACAAAATAACGTTTACAAATGCTCTGAGCAGGGTTACAAAATGTAGTTCTTAAAAACCAGGGCCCATGGAAACCTTGCCTACATGTCTACTTCCACCATTGCTATCAACTGGAGCTGCGCTGGCAACACCACTGGTGGGAATCTCCCCGCTACACCCCCCCCAAAAAAAAACACCAAACCAAACCAAACCAACAAAACCCAAACCCATTATGGACACATCTGTCTGTCTCCCAAATGCAGGGAACTTCTGAGGGTAAAATTATGCTTAAACCTTACTTGCTTTCTCTCTCCATGCTTTGATATCCTCTGAAGGGAGCTTCCAGAGGCAGCAGCCTTTACGAGAACCCCTAGCAACCTGACCTGCTCTGCCCATTACAGATTCCACAAGACCCTGGCTGGACTGAGGAAGAGAAAATCCTATAGTACTTTCATGGGAATATCTGGGAAAGGAAGAGCCTTCCTATCACAGAATGTTTAGGATACAAATGGAATGCAGTCTCATGTCCTGAGAGGGACACTACGGCTCAATGACTTCAAATGATTTTAAAATCATTTTTGTGAGGAAATAAATTATACAAACTTTATCTTCTTGAGATTCTCCCCAAAATACAGACTCACAGAAGAAGGAAGAGGCTCAAGGGAGAGAAGAATTGAACTGTCCAATCTGGAAATGTAACATAGGAGAATTTACATCATAGACACTTCTGCAGAAATACATAATTGGGATCTACTGATTTTGGCAGATTGCTGTAGCAGATAATGTGCAACTAAGCTCTGCATAATTTGAATCCATGACATACCTCATTCAGTAGGAAGTTCATTGCAGTGTCTGCTAAACCTTGATTAATCATTCATAAATACTGCTTATTTTACATATGCTTAATTTGTCACACGCAAATAAAAACCCTCAAAATGACCTAAAAGTACATCCCTGTCCATTCAGAGCCTAATATTGTAAGGGTTCAAAAGTGAAATAAATAGATAACATTATTTTTGAGATCAAAGGGATAGGAAACTGGAAAGAGGCTGCTTTTAGATTAAAGCCAAATATAGATTAACTGTTTTTTTCATACGTTTTACATATGCCTAAAGCCAGAATGGGGTGGGCAGGGTTGTTAGCTTTTAGTGCAATGATATTGTAAGAAATCTTCAAATCAATTCATGTTCAAATTGCATCTCACAGCAAGATAACTATTTCTACCATGCAGAAAAAGCTGCCATCTTGGGACAACAGAAAGAAATGCTGCAAAAACTATGTATTTAAGAGAAATTACTGTTGGGACATAAACTGAAAGCCTATATACTCAACATTAGAGCACAGAACAAATTAAGGTACATTTGCAAAATGTTAATGTAAGTATAATGTCCCACTGTGAAAATTAAAGCACAAGGATTGTGCATTTTACTAAGATGCAATGTAAAACAATATCATGTGACCAGGATGGATACCTCTTTGTAGTGCAGGCCACAATAATTTAAAACATCCTCATGTTTTTAAAAATCAACTATTTCTATTGAGTTGATAAAATGCCTTCATATTTTTAAAATCACTTTCCAATTATTTCAAAAATAAAACTACAAACCAAGGAAGCATTTATAATTGTCTAATTAAATCGCCAGGGTATGTCTAAACGGCAGCTGAGAACATACCCGGATAAGTGGGAACGTAGACAGATACACGCTAGTTGTGCTTGAACTAGAGTGCTAACAATAGTGGGGTGAATGCTGCGATAACGGGCAGTGGCACAGGCTGACCGAGGACAAGTGTGCCTATCCCCTTGGCTCCAAGCTCAGATGGCCAGCCTGGGCCATAACGTCCATACTATACTATTTTTAGTGCATTAGCTCTAGTGGAGCAAGCATGCGTCTGTCTAACTGGGCGGGGAGGCATGCTCCCAGCTGCAGTGTGGAGACGTGCTTCATAACAAAGTCAAGCAGGTAGGATTTGTCTGCTATCTTTAATTCATTAATATTGGGTTATGATGGAAATGGTTTTGAACATATCCTGTTTTGTAAAGAAACTTGTTTCTCATTCTGCTATTTCTACTAGCTACCTAATACCCATAATTCCTGGATAGAAGGATGCATTTTAGAGTCAGACAGATCTGGCACAAATAGAGACTTGAGGGTGAAATCCTGGCCCCAGTGAAGTCAACGATAACTTTGCTGTTGACTTCAATGAAACCTGGATTTCACCTTATGGACTTTTTCTTTTCATACCAGCCTAAAGGACTAAGGGTCTGAGCCTACAAACACACATGCACATGGACAATATTGTATTCACGTAGTAATAGTCTTCAGAGTCAATAGTACTGCTCACATAGGTAAGGGGATCTCTACACTGCACTGCAGTATGGACTACCAGGCCATGAACTGCCACGCGCACCAGAATGTTGTGCTCTAGCTGCCCAATGTGGATGCTGCTGGGGCAAACTAAATGGCACCTAGTTCACACTAACATAGTCCTGTTGAAGAGAACTACATAAATACAAACTAGCTACCTTTTAGTTCACACCAGCAGCATCCACATCAGGCAGTTGGAGTGCAACATTTTGGTGCACGCTGCAGTTCATATCCCTGTAGACTGCACTACGGCATAGTATATACAAGCCCTGAAGTTGCTCATGTATATTCCTTGGACTGGGGTCCTGACCACGTAATGAGGCAAGCCTGTTTTGTGGACTGACCTTACAGTCCTTTTTCAGACAACATGAACTAAATCAAAGGAGAGTTGTGCCAGAGAACAGATTGCAGGAAGGAAGTTCTTTACATTTGTGGTGTACATTCCTAAAAAAAGGGCTGCTATAAATTATTTTAAAATGTTTTAGTAGCACCTCACAAATCTGCCCTCTGCTAGTCTATACACTTTAGTAGTCACACAAAATACAGTGTGCTATTCTCACTCTTCAGCAAAGATTTAATAGCAGATTCTGTAGAGACGTCTTGTATTATTAAGAATTCCTTATTTTAACAAACTATTCTATAGTACATTAAGAATTCTGATCAATGACAACTGTCAAACTAAAAAAAGAATATTCTGTGATGCATTATTCTTTGGGGCTCTTTTTATTGCGTGTTCATCTCCTTGCTCATTCCTAACATTCGGTAATTTGCAATGAGTGTCCCTATCATTAATGTGAATACGAGAGATTTTAGTATGCCATACACGGGCTTCATGCTATTTTTTTTAAATGATTTTTCCATTTGATGAATGATATAGTGCTTATAATTAAACAAAATTAGGTCAGTGATAGCACCTGTAGGGTTCATAAAATGTAACTTTGCCTCATGAAGAATGGCATTAATGAAAAATTGAGACATTTTTCCAAACTTGGTGTCTGAAGTTATGCACTTAAATTAAAATCTGATTGTCACAAGGTACTGAACACACAAAGCTTCTGTTCCTGCTAATCATGGTATCAGTTATACACGCTCAACTCAGACTGATGTCAGTGGGAACTGCATACACAGACTGGGGGCATTATATGCCCATGTGATTAATAAGACAGTACTTAAGTAAAGTGGCAAAGAATGGTTCATTACTATTTTGGATATTATGGGCCAAATTCATCCATGGTGTAATGCTACTGAGGTGAATGGGATTATGTTAGCACAATGAGATTAAATAGAGGTTATATAAAGAGATCAGAGAATCATAGAATATCAGGGTTGGAAAGGACCTGAGGAGGTCATCTAGTCCAACCCCTACTCAAAGCAGGACCAATCCCCAACTAAATCATCCCAGCCAGGGCTTTGTCAAGCCTGACCTTAAAAACTTCTAAGGAAGGAGATTCCACCACCTCCCTAGGTAACGCATTCCAGTGTTTCACCACCCTCCTAGTGAAAAAGTTTTTCCTAAGATCCAACCTAAACCTCCCCCACTGCAACTTGAGACCATTACTCCTTGTTCTGTCATCTGCTACCACTGAGAACAGTCTAGATCCATCCTCTTTGGAACCCCCTTTCAGGTAGTTGAAAGCAGCTATCAAATCCCCCCTCATTCTTCTCTTCCGCAGACTAAACAATCCCAGTTCCCTCAGCCACTCCTCGTAAGTCATGTGTTCCAGTCCCCTAATCATTTTTGTTGCCCTCCGCTGGACATTTTCCAATTTTTCCACATCCTTCTTGTAGTGTGGGGCCCAAAACTGGACACAGTACTCCAGATGAGGCCTCACCAATGTCGAATAGAGGGGAACGATCACGTCCCTCGATCTGCTGGCAATGCCCCTACTTATACATCCCAAAATGCCATTGGCCTTCTTGGCAATAAGGGCACACTGTTGACTCATATCCAGCTTCTTGTCCACTGTAACCCCTAGGTCCTTTTCTGCAGACCTGCTGCCTACCCATTCGGTCAGATGGAATATGCAATCTTGCAACAATGAACAGTTCTCCATTAGTCCATGCTTCTTTCTTTTAAAGTAAAAATAATGTGAATGACTACAAGATAAAAAAATATTCTTCGTCAAAACCTCCTAGACAAATAGCTTATATCTCAAGCACTCACAGGAAAACAAAATGCTAAAAGAGGAACTATTACATTGATGTATAAATGAAAGAGCCCCATCCTGAGTGGTGTTGAGTGCCTTCAACTCCCACTGAAGCCAATGGGCATTGCAGGTGCTCAGCACCTCCGAGGATCAGAATCCAAGTTTCCCCAGTTGTTTTTACTTTCTACATGGTAAAGTTATATTTTCTCTCTTTAAGGCTCTTTTGAAATTCTCATTGACATTCTAATTAGTGATGAGCAAACCCTGAGACAGAGACAGCCTGAGCATTTTTTGATTACACCTGCAAATTTTTATTTTGCTAAGCCTCTCCAACCACAACACTATGAATTCCTATCTATCACTGTCACCCCACTGTGCACAATGCTAGTTTCTGGATTATGGATAGGGTGAGCCGGGTGGTTCTTTGAGATATGCCTCAGATATAATGGATGCATTTTACATGACTTAAAAAGTGTGTATGTGTGTGTTTGTGCTTTGTTTGGTCCCCTTAGTCTTCTGCTGCAGAAGTGGAACCTAGTTGTTTGATCCTTTCAACCTTAGTGATCAGTTTACCTTGTTTTATAGTTTCATTTGAAACAGACTTTTTAAAATGAAAGCTGAGACTCTCCTTTACATTTCTAATGTTTACAATAAGGAGAAATCACAGCCTTCTCAGGGACCCAAAGACCTCAACAGATTCTCAGATTCGGAAAGGTTTGGATGAGCACTATAATATCTGGATGTTTATCTGAACTTTTTGAGAAAAGCTGAATGTACTGAGATTTCTGCTCATCTCCAGCTGCCGTAAAAAGTCTCAGGCCAGACCCAACATCCTACTTATACCTTTAATGTATTCTTTACAAACTGGACCACATTAAACCCTATTACATTCCTATAGGGCTTATTCTCATTGTCTCTATGACCCGTTCATTCTCAATTTCCCCTTAACCAGCTTCTCTTTCC
Source organism: Caretta caretta (assembly GCF_965140235.1). Lineage (NCBI taxonomy): Eukaryota > Metazoa > Chordata > Testudines > Cheloniidae > Caretta > Caretta caretta. The sequence goes on along the minus strand of NC_134216.1, from coordinate 45,138,102 downwards.
TCTACCATTTTAGAATTCCCCGTTATCTTTGCCCTTGATGTAAATCTTGCTGTCAGCTGCTAATGTGATACTATACTCTACACTGCTTTTCTTTGTTATGGATTGTATTCTGAAGCACTTCAGGCAAATACTATGGGCCCCAAGATCACAGTATCACAGAACTCTGAAGGCACTACTAGTAGCATGACAACTAGGTGAGCATTTTAAGAATGGAGAGGAGGTAGTGGGGCTAGCAGAATAGGTGTGCGAGAAGGGGAACAATTTACTCAGGCAGACATATGGCCTGAAGTACAGAATAGGATAATAGTGAGATAAGGGGAAAGATGGGTAGGTGAGAAAAAAAATCATGCATAGCTAAGACAGAAGAGAGAGGAAGGCAGTATTTCTGGATGGTTCAATTTTTTCTTTGGAACTAGTCCTTCAATCCCTAATGTAAACTCTTTTATCAAGGCTTCATCAGCAGCGTTTCTTACTGGAAATTCTTCATAATTTAAACTTCATATTCTTTATGCATCAATATTTTACTGCTGCTAGCATGGGGGTAAGTGGAGTTCTAGCTAGTTACTATGGCATACGTTTCTTCAGTCAAGCAGAAGCATGAATTGAGGAAAAAACAAGGTAATATACCTTCTTCTTCAAGTGCTGGTCCCTATATGGATTCCAAATGTGTGTGCACATGTGAGCCATGCACTGGAGCCGAAAGATTCTGTAGCAGCGTCCATTGACCGGCACATGCATTGTGCGTCCACCTCATATTTGCAGCTGAGGCTACAACAGGCCATGCAGGGTCGACACCATTCCACTTCCCTCTTATTGCCGCATGGCTAGAGTCAGAACCCCTGTCCATTCGCACCCTCAGCTTTGTGAGAGTGTGATTTCTTGTCTGTTTGCTACGTGTAGATATTTGTATACAGTTGTTCATAGTGTTATCTAGTTGTACTCAGTGGTGGATTAACACACAGGCGCACGGGGCTCAAGCCCAGGGGCCCCAGCCAATTTGGGGGCCCCTACAAAAATCTTGTGTTTATTTTTAGCTGTTTTTGAATTTTAAGTACATAAGCTAAAATATTTTTCCAGGGTTTTTGCTTTTAAATATGTAGTATGTATGATTCTTTTTCAGTCACTTCTCAACAAACTTTGAGACACTCCTGTTGCAATATGCAAATGACCTGCCACATGATTGGTCAGATGCCAACAGTTTCTGTTAGAATTGACAGACAGTAAAAAAGAATCTTACCGCCCCTGTATTTGTTTAGGAAACCCAGAGTACAGCTTGGTGTCACTTAAGAAGGAGTGTTAAGAGAAAGCTGAAACAAGCAAAGGTGGTTAAAGAAGTTGCTTTGCTACAAAAGATACTGACAATAAATCAATACTTCAAGGAGAGAGAGAGAAAGGAGAAACTGGATAAAGATGACAAGGTTGGTTTGACAGCCACTATTGCTGGCAGTGGTGGCCTTGGCCTTCAAGAGGAGGAAACTATAGATCAGGACCTGCCAGAGGCAGGCAAGCCAGGACTGAGTTATGCAGGTGAGACAAATGCAATGCAATCAGATGAATTTAGCAGCGATCGTGCCTTGTGGAATAACATTGATGAAAATTTCAGGAGTTTTTTGGATTGCTGTGGGTTCATCTGCTTCTTGTCAAAACAAAAACGTTAAAAATTTCTCTGCTTCTGCTCAGGTGACTGGACAGAAGAAGTGTTGGCTGTCTGAAGACCTATTCTCTTGTCAGCTGCACAACAGTGAATCTGTTATGTAAGACTGCTTATTTACTCACTGGAAATGTTTACTGCTTTGCCTGCAAACTTCTTTCAACCAAAGCATATGCCTTTATTGAACAATTGAGTGATTGGGAACACCCTGCATGTTTTTCTGAACACGAGAAAAGCTTGGCCCACTGAAATTGTATGCTGGCATGGATACGGCACGCAAAGGCAACAGGTACAGTTGGTGTGGGCCTAGCTCAGCAGTTTCAGGCAGAATGTCAGTACTGGAGAGATGTCCTTAAGCATGTTGTAGCAGTTATTAAGTTCTTAAGTGAGCATGGACTCACGTTCCATTGCCACAATGGAATAACTTTGGGACACTGTTCTTAAAAGGGTTTAAAATGACCAGCTTGCAGTTACAGAAAAGTGACATCAACCTGAATGCAGTAGTTCAGTTACTGCAATCACTAGAATCATTTGTGGCTTCTCTATGAGAAGAATTTGAGAATTTTGAAAATGCTGCTAAAAACACATGCAAGACTCGTTCACAGAAATATCAAAGTGATCAAAAACCAAAACAGCAGATGACTCGGGACAACCTGAGGTTTTATTTGAGGGAATATAAAAGTTTCACACTGAGACTTTTTCGGTTGTAATCGAACAGTTATTAAGCTTGTCTTCATTGCCAGCTGGATGCATATAGGTTGTTGAACGACCGCTTTGGAGTACTATTTGAAAACAACTTGCTGGACATTTCTGACATTCACAAGTGCGCCACTGAACTTGCTGCAGTTTACCCCAGTGACTTGGAACAAAAATTTTCCCAATGAACTCATACAGTTCAAATTCTTTGTACAAATGAAAGTTTTCAGGCAAAGCGACCTTCAATCGATATTCCCTAATGTGAATGTTGCTCTCAGAATTTTCCTGACCCTACCAGTTACAAATTGTGAAGGAGAATGTACGTTTTCGAAGATGGCAAGGATAAAAAATGAACTGAGATCAACAATGCAGTAAAAGCATCGGAATGCATTATCTCTAATGGCAATTGAGTCAGAACTGGTTTGACAAATAGACTTTGGTGACATTATACATGATTTTTCCTCCCCCAAAACTCAGGAGAAAACGATCATTTGAAAGGTAAGACATATTTTATATTATGTTTAATGTTTTTGTATTTTTGGTTACATAATGTGATAGTATTATTAAAAGGTAAATTTAATGGGTATATAAAAGAGAGACATTTACAGGATATTAAGTGTAGCACATTTTTCCCATTGCTATGTACAGATGCTCCTGGGAATGACACGCAAAGTCGGCCTGTCATCAGTTTGCTAAGCTTCTCCCAGTTCAATAGATGGTGGCAAAAGGGATCTTTGATGGGATAAACATCACAGAATCAAAATAATAACAACACGTAATCTCTTTAAAAGGAATGTGAAACTTTAAGGATGTGCTTACTAAATCAGAGAATAATCAATCCGAACGTGAAATAATAAAATGGATTATAGAGGGTTTGTTTAAATAATTACTCAAATAAATATAGTATTTTGTTGTTTAATGTTTCAGGCCTCATAAACAATTGACATGGATAGTGTGTTGCTTAATTTAATTAAGATAAGGTATTGGTGAACTTGTATTAGAGACTATTGGCTTGGCCTGTATGTTTTTCTTGTAGTTTACCACAGTGAGCGATGTTAAAAAAAATGTTTTAATGTTTCATTGCTACTCAGATAACAGGGAGGATATTCACAGGTGTTAATAGTTCTTAAATAAGAGTCTACAAGAGCACTAAAGTTTTAACATTATTTCATTTTGAGTTATTTTACATATATTGCATGCATCTAAGCCAAACCATATTTCCAAAACCATATTCATTTTCTATTTAGAAAAATTGAGCAGTTAATTTAGGCATACTGAACTGGGATATGATTTGCTTTATTATTAATGCAGTGTGTAAACACTGAATGGAGTCTTTGTATTAATGCATTTTGATACATTTGTGTTTTTAATGGGATATGGAAGACCCAAATGTTCTTTGTGCCCAGGGCCCCAGTAAATCTTAATCCACCTCCGATTGTAGCTTCCAGTTCACAGGTAGTTGGTGTAGTTTTCTTTCTTCTCCCTCAGAGGCGGGGGGAACCCCAAACGGGACAATGCCCTGGAATCCAGGCTTCCAGAACTGTGCCTCCTGCCTGCACCCATTTTCACCAGGGCTGTAATGCTCAGGATGGCCCACATCGCCAACCAATGTGCAATCTGTAAATCCTTCCTGCCACGGACGCAGGATTCCTGAGAACTTTGACTTCGGGAGTTCCTCATGGAAGAGGCCATGTGCCCATGGGTGCATTCCCATCTGAGACCGGCGAAACTGCTGATGCACCAGCTGTCACAGACGGTCAGCGCGCTGCTGAGCATCTCTCAGGCACAGATCCCAATGGCACCGCGAAAGCCGGACAAGCCTGCCATGAGCAGAAGAAACAGGGCCACGGACATAAGGGCAGATCCCTGTCCAGGACTGTCCAAAAATGCGGCATTGCCTCTCCAAGCAGTGAAAAGTCAGGCGAGAAGTCACATGTCGACCTGGCTGCTCCAGCTCCAAGCTCCCCTGGCTCAAGGGTAAGGACAAGCGCCTGTGGAAGCCAACAGTACAAGTGCCGGCTCCGATCACTGCACTGGCACCTGCAAGCCTACTGCCTGTACTGCCGATGCCGCCTGGACCCTCGGGGTCATCCCATGCAACTCCTCGTACTTCTAGCCGCCTTAACCCGCTGATGTCTACTGAAGAACTGCTGCTCCTGTACCCTGGTTCTCCTCTGCTTCCTGGACCACTGAACATCTCTGTCCTTCCTGGCAGATGAACCATTATTGCTGCTGCTGGAGTGGTGCATCAGTTTTCCCCACCTCGACCCTCTGGTACCAATGGCACTGCCATTGCTGGAATTGTCCTCCAAGTTCGAGGGCTTCATTCTCGCCGGCCCCACAACAGAATTCAGAGTCATGGCACAGACCTCCTCACTTGCCCCCTTATGATCCTGGTGCAGACCACCCATGCTCGGAGACCCTTACTACTGGGCACCTTAAGATCCTTACCAAGCATGCCCTGCCCTGTCTGTAGCTTCGTACCAGCTGTCCCCAGTGTGCCCTCCGGTGCCCTCTGTGTATGGGAAGGAGGAAGGAGAGATGGAACCGGGACTGCCAGTTCTCACAGTGGCCTGTTCCTTCCCAGATGAGGCACTCATTCCGACCTCTCTGTCCCCACCAGACGACTGCCACCAATATCAGGAACTATTACACAGCACCAATGGCTGGACATCCTCCAACCCCAAGTATCCTCATGGATGGTTCTCCCCATTAACGAGGCTATCCTGCAACCAGCTCAGATGATATGACAGACCTCTGCCTCCTGAGCCCCTGACCCGAAGAGAGCAGAGAGATGGTACTTTGTCCCCGCCAAAGGCGTGGAGTTTCTCTTTACTCACCCACCCCTAACTCCTTGGTGGTCTGGCTCTCAACATGAAGGACACCTATTTCCACATCGATATTCACCCAGCCCCATTGCAAGTTCTTCCTCTTCACACTGGGGCACAGCCACTGTCAATTCCAAGTCCTGCCCTTTGGCACAGCGATGGCTCCACACATATTCACCGAAGTCTTCGCTGTTGTAGCAACACAGATGTGCAGTCTCAGCTACTCTGGTTTCCCTTACTTGGAAGAATGGCTCCTTGTTGTACTTTCCCACCCCCGCCTACTCTCCGCCATCCTCTACCCTCCATGCATCTCTCAGAAGGGTCTGCTTCAACAAGGAGAAGTCAGTCCTCATCCCTACCTAGACGATAGACTTTACTGGGGCCTGGCTTGACTTCATCGCAGCATGGGCCTTCCTTCTGGCTGACCACTTCGCCACCATCATGAATCAAATTGCAGGACTGCGCTGCAACCCCCGCATCACTATCTGCTGCTGCTTCCCCCTTCTTGGACATCTGACAGTGTGCACCTCAGTTATGCCACATGCCCGTCTTCACATGCGTTGCCTGCAGCTTGGCTCCTCTCTGTCAACAGACCACAATGTGACCACCTGGACAGCAAGATCCTGATTCCCCAGCCGGCACTGCTGTCCTTCATCTGGTGGACCAATCCACTCACGTGCTGGTCAGTACTCCCTTCAAGCCACCCTCACCACAAACCAGGCTCACAACAGATACCTCCCTCACGGGTGGGGGCGCTTTCTAGGCAGCCACACCACGCACAGCATCTGGATGCCTTGAGAAGCCAGGATGCACTTAAACCTCATAGAACTGCGTTCAGTCTATCTCACCGGCCAGACATTTTTTCCCCACATACAGGCCAAACACATCCAATTGCTCTCTGACAACACTGCAGTGGTGGTCTACATCAACAAACAGAGCGGGGCAAGAACTCCCTCCCTCTGTCCATCCATCTCTTGAACTAGAGCATCAAACATCAGGTCACAGTCCAGGCTATGTATCTCCCTGGCACCCACCAATGTGCTCAGTAGGATGCTCTACCTGAATCACGAGTGGGAACTGCACGACAACACCCTCTGGTACCTTTTCCACAAGTGGGGCACACTGTGATGGGATCTCTACGCCACTCGTGAGAACCACAAACTTCTGCTTTACTGTTCCAGGGGAGCTGTGCAGGAGGACTCGCAGGGCGATGCCCTTTTCCTCCCTGGATGGACTCTCTCCACTCCGCCTTTCCCATATCCCCCTCCCGCAAATCCTACGCAAGATTCGCCGGGATCGAGCCATGTTTTGGCCCCGCCAGTTTTGGTTCATGGACCTCCTGAACCTCTCCACCCGAATGTCACCTCACCTCCTCCACACACTAACTGATCTCCTCACACAGGACTGGGGCCAACTCTGACATCCCAAACCTGACCATCTTCACCCCACAGCTTGGTTTTTGGACGGAGCTTGGAGATAGACAGAGCATGCTCCACCCCTGTGTGACATATCCTCACCCAGAGAAAGCGGGTATCCACCATAACCTGCTTGTGATGTTATTGACATGAACTGTGACCGTATAGATCATTGTTGCAACCATTGTTGGTCCCCTATAGATGCACCAAACCTTGTACAAAGGAGGTAAAGTAAAGTGTCTATGGAAAGGTTGTAATTTGCTGGTTATGCTTATGCTGATATTACCTCTTACACCTCTTCCAGCTGCTTCTCCCAAGCTCCATCACCTCTTTCTTCTCTGGGTTTGACCCTCATCCATACCCCAAAGTCATCTGAGGTGAGCTGAACAGGCTGGATTTGAATCTTGTTACATATAGCTTGACATTTCTCAAACGAAAAAACTGTTGCCCATACTGTTTGGGAAGGGGCTGGGGGAACAGAAGAGGAGTCAAAGGACTCATATCGACTGGTTTTTTGTCCTTTCTCTTTCCCTTTTTTTTTGCCTTTTTAACATTTTTAGAGTGCTGTGGGAGTGCTGAAGCTCTGCTTCAGCTTTGGTGTGGCCTTTTGTGGCTTACCTTCCTCAGGGTCTGGAGCCCTCTGAAGAGGTCTTCCTCATAATCCTCCCTCACTGGGTCCCATTTCCCAGGGGAAGGCGGGAATTCTTGTCTAACCCTTCCTGATTAGCTTGGGAGGAAAGGCCCTGCTTCTTTCCCCAGGGTGCTCAGGATCCACTTTAAGACTTGGATGGAGGGACTGGTGGCCCCGCAAGCCTCTCCTCTTTGTTCTGCAAGGGTTTCTGTTACTTATCCCTGACTCAAGTAATCAGGGTCCTCCTTGCTTTTAGAGCTTCTCCCTGCTCTGCACTGGGAGTTCTGGTACATTTTTCCCCAGTTGAAGCCACAGTTGCCTTGGTGGGAAGAATACCCCACCTACCTTTTCGATTAGCAGCCCTTGGCCCTAATGGAATTAGGGTTGGTTGGCTGGGTGCAGGCTGAACACAACTCACTGTCTGCCGAGCCTGGGAAGGCTGCCTCACAAACAGAGCACTGCTTGGCTTTAACCCTGTGTTTTCTTGGCTGCTCTGCCATGCTTACATAGCGGCAGAAGAGCCAACAGGGAAACACTGCAGTGGATGCTCAGCAAGGGTTAAACTACTGAAGGTGTAACTGACCCAGGAAGGAGGAGGAAAGGGGAAGAGGAGAACACTGCTCCCCACTGCCCCAAAACTGGGCAGAAACAACTCAAATTGAAAGGTAAGGGTGAGCGCAAGAGAAACCAACACCATCTGCTGCCATGGAGGCAGAGAACCTGGTGGTAAGAAGGAGCAGAGGGGTCCTGTCCAGAGCATGAGGCATCAAAACACTGATCTGCCTCCACGAAGCTGCAGAGAGAGAAGAGAAGCCCAGATGTCCAGCACTGTGGGAAATGCTGAGCTGCAGAAAAAGTAAATATACCATGTATATGCGAAAAGATGTGAGACATGTGTACACATAGAAGTGTCATCAGGACATTCAGAAGATGTATACAGGTAAATGTAATTTACTTAAACACCAGATGCATTAATAGAAGACTAGATCCCATAGTATGGAATAAAATTTTTTATCTAATAAAACTTTCTTTAATAATATTTGCCCTCTGTGGTTATGCATTTCAGTCATTTTTTCAGATAGGAAGTGCCCAGCCTCCTTCCATAGACATTGAACTGTGGCATAAAAACATTTAAGAGTCCTGTTTCTCAATCAAAAACTATAGAATCACCTTATGAAAAACTGTAAAAATTAATTTTGCATAAAAGCTATTTTGACAACACAAAAAGCCATTAACCCAGCATGCATGAGTGCCTCTACCCATCCCCCAAACAAATTCAGCTAAGAAGTTCAAGTTGGGAGCGGACACAGACAAACAGACCAGTAAAGTATAGTGTGCATGATAGAAAGTGCCCGTTATGTTTATAGTGCTATCCAGCGCCTGGAGAGAAACCAGAAAACCTCCTATTAAATCCTTCTGTGTTTCTAACACTGTTGCAAAGCTATAGTGAATTCTAATTGTATAAACAGTTATGGGGAAATGTGAGAAAGTGTGAGGCCATGTCAAATCAGTGGCACATATGACAAATATATCACAGCATTACGCATGTTGGATATGAATTTTCTGACTAGCAACCCAGATGCATTTACCAAAACTGTCACAAAGTTAGCTAGTTTTCCTGTTTCAGTCTGATTACATAACCAGCTTCGCAAAGCTAAAGCATGTACAGCAGGTCACTTTCCCTTCTCATCAGTTTAGGTGGATTTTATTTTTAATAATACATGATCGTCAATATTTAGAATATGAATAAAATCTGCTGCTCACACAAGCCTAAGAATACATATTTTAAAATGACTTATTGGATATCTTCATGTTTTGTTTAAGGCATGAACAATGGCATATGAATGGGAACAGCTTCCAGAAAAGCATTATGTCTTTTTGACAAGGCCAGTCCAAGCACATCCCACTAAAGGACTAGCCTCAAGCTGGAAATGATAGACTGTTGTAACACAAGAGTTTTTAACAAAATAAGTTAAAACAAAATTTTTTTTCTTGCATTTTGTTTGTTTGTTGTTACTCTCAATGTCTGTTTTAAGCACCAGTTGCAATTTTGTGTATTACAACCTCTTCTGAACAACTTTGGATAATGTATCTGCTTCCTTTGTTTTGCATTTTAAATACATGAAACTTTAAAGGTTATTTTTAAATGGCTGCTGCAAAATAAAAAGGATCCAAAAGTGGTCAGGGACCTGGTCTAATGCACTTTCGAAAGTCCATTATAAAGATGAATATAAAAGCAAATGGTAGGTTTTCTGTAGACCCACAAACCACATTTAGCTATAAGAAACATATTGTGCATAGTTATTAATTTTTTCTTCAGAGAGTGATATGTTTACTAGATCTACATTCTCAGTTTACCAGAGTATGGGGGTTTCTACTTTACTAAAGCCAGGATCCTTTCGCAGTTCCCAATAAGTGTCATTAGAAACCCAGCTCTCTCTTTGATTGGCATCGATAACTTTTCTGCAAAAGCAAAAAAAGACAAAACAAACCCAGATGAAAATTGTCTTAATAAAGGTTTGATTTAATATTTTAAAAGGATAAAGCATAAACATCAGAGATTTAAAAATAAAACAATTTCATAACCTGTGTTAAAAGTGAAGGCATTTTAGAATATCTAAGGATCCAATTCTACCATCTGATTCATAGAACCCTGCACCCATGTGAAGCCCTATTGACTTCAATGGACTCTGTGTGTCTGTATGTGTCCAACCATGTAGACGAAATTGCAAGTTGGGAGCCTGATTTACTTCCACCATTTGTGCTGTTTGTTTCCTTTCTGCATTTCACTCATTTTCTACAATAAAATTATGCCAATCATTTTCACCAGTTAAGGGAATGTTTTAATTAAAACAAAAAAAAGAAACCACACTACCTCTCCCCGCAAAAACAAAACAAAAACCAGAGTAATTACAATTTGAAAAACGACCTTAAAATTCTATTCAAGGTGTTTTAAACCTTCTTTCCACCACCACTTTCTTTTTTTAAATTACACAGCTAAATTTAGGACAAAAATGAGTTGATACATTTCCTTTGGTATTTCCTTCTCCACTATTAAGTTTGAGGCACATTGGCAGGGTGATCTGAAGAAATATTTAAGGCTATTGCCCACGTCTTACTTCTCTTGTGGACTAACTGGGAACGCCAGCTTCCTAGTTTGGTTAACCAGTATTAAATTAATTTAAAAATATGTTAAAATTGCTTCAGATACGGGTCAGAGATCCGAAAATATTTCTTGGAATTGGATTGTTTCCATCTTTTCACTTCTTTATTACACTACCCTGGGCCTGCCTATTTAAGAGGCAGATGCCCTCTGCATTGACCTCTTATGTTGGTGGCTGGACAGAAAACAAATTATAGACTTATTACTGAAATCACTTTACTCACTTAAAAAATTTTGGTTTGTATTCAATGTTGTTCTCCTCCATGTTCCGCCTTCGACTTCTCTGGAGTTCCTCTATTCTTTGCTTTTCTGTGGCTGCTGCTTCTACATTTCCTTCTTCCAAAAGTCTATACAGATAACAATGGATCTTTTAGTAAATATACAATCTCATCTTCTGTAAAAGCACATTGTGTAACAACATTGCCAGAAAAACATTCATCCCAGAAAACAAGGCCAGAAGCCTAGAAAAGCTGTTTGTCCTTGAAAAGAGCTACTGAGTTCTATGCACCAGCTTTAAGGCCATTCAAAAAGTAAAATTATTTAATTTATACTTTGGAATCTGAAATATAATTTCTTAGTCTTGTTTACATTTTCAGCTCCTCAGAGCAAGCCTCCTACTCTCTGCACAAACAACAGGATAGGATCCTTCCCTAGCATGCAAGAGAATAATAAGAAACAAGAATCGCTGATATGCTGGCTCACCAGCTACACATGCATGACCTATAGTGAGGCATGTGCATCTCTCCAGCTATCATATGATACTGCCAACAGCAAGTACTACCAATGGGCAAACATTGCTTCTATTCATGGGAGTAGGAAAGGACACGCCAGAGCATGTATTTGCTGGAACTTTCTGGAATTCTTCCTCTGCCAGAAGAATCCCCATAGCACCAGGATCTCTGTATGCTTCCCTTTCCTGAGCTGGATAAGCCAAGACTTTTACTGTAACATTTAACATTTTCTTTTCTAGCAAAATCTAAGGCATAGCACATATTATAGTGCAGATCTGGGAAAAATTCAATGCTGGGGTTCAAACTCTGCCATAAAACAATCATAAATATTAAACATATAAATGAGCTTTCTTGCCTCTGATCTGGCCTGAATCGTGCATCTGTTGTTGGAAGAATATCTTTCAATACAGGATCTAACTCATTGAGTTCAATAGCGAACCTTGTAAAGCCATAATAACGTTCATAGTGGGTTGGCATGGAGCCTGTATAAACATATTTAAGAAAGAAAAATGCTTATTTTACTATTTTTATAAACACATACACAGAGCCCAATGAATTTATAAAGCTATAATAGACAATAAAATATTTATACATTCTAATTCCTTTATTTGATATAATTTTAAAATGTATCAAATATTATTTTCTAGGTAGAACGTCTTTCATTTAATATGAATGGTAACTTATTACACAGTAGAGTTATTTACATAACAGTTCAAGACTTTTAAAATCTTTCTTTGCTTTTGGGAAATATCTGAAATATTTCTTCTTTCAAGTTAAAAAATAAATCAGTCTCCACAAAAGCAAATTTACTGGGTCTCCCTCCAAATGTTGGTACCTAAACAGGTTCGTAGTGTGTGATTCACCATTGCCCTACGGCTCCTCTCCACCAGTGCAAAATGGGTGTAAAATGCCATCAAATTAGAATAGGGACTGTTTACACTCTGTGATGTTATCTGATAAAATATGACCATGTAGATCATTGCTGCCATCACTGTTATATAATTACTACAAATCTTGTACAAAATGTGGCATGTAAGATGTCTATGGAAAGGATATGATTCACTGAATATGATTATGCTATCTTTATTCATGTATCATTTTTGTATTTCAAGTTATGAGTATTGGCTCTATAACTGGATTTCAAATGTTTGCTCCTGGGATAACTGCCACAAGGTATTTAGCCTGCACATCTTGAAGGGACTATTCAAATTAAGTGGCTCATCAAGGAACACTTAACTCACAATGGACCATGGGAGACACCTATCTACACTTAATGGACTTTCCTGCTATGACTAAGCGAAATTATGCAGGGACATGTGACTTGCCCAGGTGACTCCAAACTCCATCTTTTACCTGTAATTTTCCACTAGCTGTGCTAAGAGCTTTGTTTGAAACAATGGATTTCCCTCCACATGTCAGAAGCTATAAAAGGCCCTGGAAACATCTCCATTTGGCCTCTTTCCTGCTCCAGCCACTTTCCTGCTCAAATCTCTGGACTTATATTAACGGGAGCATTCTAAACAAGGATTTGGAAGCAACCAGAGACTTGACTTAAGCCAGCAGTTTATTTCATCACTGCGACAAGCCCAAACCAAGAACTTTGCAATTATTGTATAGCATTTGATTCCTTTAACCAATTTTAACTCTCGCCTTTCTTTATTTTTTTTATAAACAAACCTTTAGATTTTAGATATTAAAGGATAGGCAATAGCATGATTATTGGGTAGGATATGAGTTATATATTGACCAGGGTGCGTGGCTGGTCCTTCGGGATCAGAAGAACCTTTCATTTGATGAAACTGGTTGTAAGGAACCACTCATCATTAAGTCTAGTGTTTTTGGTGATGATACAAGGGCTGGAATGCCTAAGGAAACAGCTGTAATCTGACTTCTTGTTAGCCAGTGTGGTGAAACAAAAGTTTACTTTTGTTGCTGGTCTGGTATATCTTAAGGGAAAATAACCACCAGTTTTGGGGTGTATCTGCCCTATTTCTCAGCAGTTTGTCCTGAATTTGCTATTCTCAGTTGTGACCCACAAAGGCACAGCTACACACCCACTTTGCTCTAGAGTAAGGAGGTGCATGGTAATGGTGGTTTGAACCCTCATTGTCTCTTTAAGCAAGTAAGCAATTTTTAAGAAACTTAAGTCAATGGGAACCGCAAGTGCGCACTATCTTTGAAAACCAGACCATTAGGGCAATAAGGGATTGACACGAACCTGTTTCTCCTTTCACTTATACTGGTTTTACACCAAAGTAATTCTGTTTAATCCAATGAAGATACCCTGATCTGCACAGCTGTGAGAGGAGGATAAGGCTAACATTTACATTTTCCTTTCTCCAAAATCAAATTATTTCCTCAGATTATGTTTCCAACATGATAAATACCCGTGACCAAATTTTAGCCTCAGATTTGGAGTAAAATCTAAAAAATGACTCATGAGATGGAGCACACAAACTTTTTAGATACGTTTACATTTATAATAAAAGATACCGATAGCTGCTCTGCCAATTCCTCATTATTTATCTAGCTGTATATTCTGTTTCTCCGTTTGTATTTAAAAAGGGAGGCTAAAAGCAGCTTTTCACGAGACTAAAGCCACCTGAAGGATTTCAGTTGACCAGAATTTTCTTACCTGGTCTCCATATACATTTTGCTGAAGGTGCAACCCCACAGTACAGCCCTTCATGCCACTTTCCAAAGAGGCGATGCACCACCTTTCCTTCTTGGTCCATGACAATCCCTTGGACTTCATTTACATTTGAATTCCAATAATTCACCTGAAAATGTACCAAAGTGAAAAAAGTGAACAAAGTTGATTTCCTTGTCACACTGTATATCACACTATCCCACTGCATACTTCTTCTAAAAATTGTGACACGTAAAAGTCAACTGCGGCCAGATCCTCAACAGAGGAAAATTAGAGGCTATTAATTTCTTGAAATTGAAGACATGCATAAGGATATGACATCTTTGCAATTCTGCTACAAAAATTATCTCAGCAAATCTATACAGAATTAGCTTGCCTAGCAGACGTCTACCCTGTTTAGATTATAAAGTCTTAATGGGCTGTGACTCCATCATTAGGTATCTTTTTTCCAGTACCCGGCACATTGTTGGCACCTCAGGAATTAGAATTTAGTCCAATTAAATATCATTTACATTAAAACACAAAACAGAAAATGGCAGCCTGGAACATTCTGGAACAACATAATATGCTGAGCTTTTGTGTTGATCTCTAAAACTAACTAGGGAAAAGTTTCCTTGTATATCTCAACATACTTTTAAACAAGTGGATTACAATGAAAAATGTTTGGTTCACAATATTTTATAGATAGTGTGACAGGGTAAGGCCAGAAGGCTATAGGAAAGTAGTGAGAAACAGGTGCCCCAGGCTAAACAAATCCCTGTTACCATGGTAACCAAATGGCAGTTGCTCCAGGTTAATCAAGACACCTGGGGCCAATTAAGATCCTTCCAGAAAGCAGTGGAGACAGCTTGGTTGATTAGGACACCTGGCTGAAACTAGTTAAAAGCCTCCCAGTTAGTTAGGTGTGTGTGTGGGGGGGTGGGGGTGGTGGTGGTGTCAGGAGCTGTAGGAGGAAGTCACGCTGCTGGAGAAACGGAGCAGTACAAACCCTATCAGGCACAAGAAAGGAGGCCGTGAGGTAAGGGTGATGTAGATATTGAGGAAGTGGGGGCTGCTGTGAGGAAATGACCCAGGGAACTGTACTCGTCCTGTTTCCAAAATGTCAGCTACCAAGTGATGCTACTATCAGGGTCCCTGTGCTGGAGCCCAGAGTAGAGGGTGGGCCTGGGCTCTCCCCCGCAACTAATCACTGAGACTGGGAGACAACAGAGACTGTGCGAGGGAAGATAGCTTCTCCTCACCTCCCTTGCTGGCTTATGATGAAAATGGCTCAGTAGGCTGTGACCCTTGCCTCTAGAGAGAGAAGGGCTACGTGGAGGGCCACAGTGAGCCTCTGAGGCTAGCGTAATCCGCCAGGAAGCGCGGGACCCACTGAGACAAGGTCAGAGCTTTGTCACAATAGGAAAACAACAGAATCATAGAAGTGTAGAACTAGAAGGGACCTCAATAGGTCATCTAGTCCAGTTCCTGGCACTCAAGGCAGGACTAACTAATAACATAACAGAATGTTTCTGCATAAAAATCTATATATATTACAAATGCTTCTTATCTGCCACTGATGGGTGGTTCCAGATTCTGCATCAAAGTTATCTTTTGTCCCACCTCAATCTACTGCCAATCCCCATAATGATTGCAATTTAAAACAAAGAAAATCGGAATACTAGGTGCATCAACATATATATGTTTACTGAACATAGCAGTATTTTCTGATGAAAATAGCAGTCTGGTTGTTTGTAACAGGGTTCAAGCTCATTTAATTATCTGTGCACACTGGTAATATATAGTCTTTTCACCAGTCAGATTCCTACACCATTCTGTAGTAGGAACAGACCCGCTCCTTAAAGTTAAAAAATCAGACGTATATTTTTTCTCTTCCCAGACGCCTAAGCTGCTGCCACTGCCACTCTAAAGACTGGCAAATTCTTTGCCCAGATCCTGTTACCTAAATGTGGGGGGGGGGGACTACTTTCATCCCACAGCACCCTGTATTTGCTTTCTCTCATTCTCTCCTATGTCCTCCTTTTCTCAGGCATTTCTATTCCCTTCCCTTTTACCTTTAAACAGTCCGGTTCCGAAGCACTGACCAAGTCCTGACCTGAGACAAGCTACAATGCATCACTGCAGCAACTGAGGTGGGCCTTTTGACATTGAAGTGTATGTAGCAACACCAGTGATAATAAACTCATTATTTTAATTATTTTTACAAAAAAATTAAGCTCTAGCAGATCCATCTTACTGTTTTTATACAGAACTATCACCAGGATATATAAATACAATGAAGCAGAACACCATTATTCTAAATAGATACGAAACTTAGGATCAAATTCAAATTAGAACAGTCTAAATCCAGAGTAACTGCTCTGAAGGACAGAGTTCCTCCTGGTTTTTACTGGCCTAATAGAACAGAATTTGGCCATTTGCATTTTAAAATTAAAAAAATAGTAATGTATTGTCAATGATGCTGACATCAAATGGGCACAGACACACACTGACATCAAATGGGCTGGTCCAGCAACAACAGAGACATGTTAATACTGGCAGACATCTCAGATCACAATTTAGGTGAAGTTTTGTTATTGGGCTTCTTACCCGATAAGATAGCAGTGACGATACAGAACAGGGAAGAAGGAATTTAGGGGAACAGCAGACGACTGAGAAGACAGAGGAAACTGTAGCCAGGTCTCGGCTAAGAAAATAGTTCTGCTTACTTTTTGTCATATATTACCGTTGCATGACAAATCATAAATTACCTTGACAAATGTGAGTTTACAAATACAAACACTGCTTTTTGTGTTTCTGATAGTTATTTCTCCATAATGCTCTATCCATCTCCTTCCACTAAGGATGTTGTGTATGCAGGTGGTGACTTTGTTCCACACGTAGTAATCTCCATACCTGGGAATAATGTTAGTATATAATTGGTAATGTAAATTACATTTCAATATTACTGACAAAAAGTGAAATCCAGCCAGATAATCACATACACAAAATAAGATATCCCTCAAAAACATTTGAATCAGTAGTCTGGCTCATTAAAAGTGTGGATTCCATACTATTATTCCCCATTATTAATCCTAAATTATTCTATATGGGTGAAATTCACGAGAGGCTCTGTGGACCACTAAAATCCTGCATTAAAGGCTCAATCCCTGTAGTACTGAACACTTTGGTCCTGATCAGCGACTTCATTAGCATTAGATTTAAAGTTCAGCATGATCTACAATGCTGTGGTGGACTAGAGTCCTGGTTACCATGTATTTCTCTCAGATGCAATGGGAACTAATAAAAGTAAAATAGGTCTGAAATAGAAAGAATAGAGAGGAAGTGGGGAGCAGTAACTCAATGGCATATTGTCCCCTTTCCTGAGAATTCCTCTGGCAACTCCACGCAGTCAGAGCTTCCCCAGTCCTGGGGGTTGGGAGGATGGAGCCAGAGAGCAGATGCTATACATGGCATGCTCCCCTCTGAACCTGTCAGATAGCCAGGCCAATAGATATATGCAGAAGGCGACGTTGATCTTTTGGTATTAGCTTCCACTTTGTGACAAGATGGAGGAAAATGTAAGAAAGATTCCCTACAGAAGCTGTGCTGCCAAAGGGCGGAGTGCACCCAAGATCTAAGATCTGCAGATTCCCAGGCTTTGGGGGTTTGGGAGGCCACACACTGCTTGACCTCTGTGACCAAATCCCCTCTCCCCTCCCTGAGGGCTACATTTGAAAGAAGCCATTTGGCCCTGTCTACACTACAGAAGATTGTGAAACATTTCCCTGTTGTGTTAATCCTGGTTCAGATGAGCCCAGCATTAGCACCCTTGAGAGCCCTACTGCAGACATAGCGCCAGCTGCCGACAGAGTTGAACGGATTTGCTCCGGGCAGCTCAGCACTCCAACGACTGGGTATGGAGTTATGCCTCCTCACATGCACCTATTTTCCTCTACCAGTGAGATGCTTTTAGAGAGTACCCTGGTTTTCCCTCCAAGTGCCTGACTGACTAAGCCTTCAGCCTCCAACAATGCTTCATCACCTCATCCTGCAATGGGAGATCAGAGCAGGGAGCTCACATCCTGCCAGCTGCTAATCATGTGGGATCTCTACTCCCCCCATCACAATCCATCCAGCCCTCAGAAGGAAGAGTAACTGCCTAGATTTAAAACAAAACAACAACAACAAAAAACAGCCGAAGGAAACAAGACAGTAACTTACTTTGGAAAAGTCACATTCAGTGTTCCAATTGGCAGGATTTCCATTGATTTCCCCCAGAACTTATTTTTCCATCTGATATCTAAATAATAGTGAAATATTAGAAAATTACGAAAGACCAAAATATTATACTTTCAGAGATCTATGCCACTAAATGGCATACCAGATGATCTATGCCAGACTGCCTGTTTTGAACAGAACATTAACCTGCTTTGAAGACAGAAAAAGGGTTATTCCGGAGGGACCACCTTATGTCAGAGAGGCTAATGTACCCCTTGTCTTTTAACAGATAACAGTGTGTTCTGTATAAAGCTTTAAATAAAGACAGCCGAACAAATAAACATAATTCAAGTCACTCTGGCAGTGATGATAAAATACTGCATCAGCTCGTTCCTTACAGTTTAAAATTGAAACACTTTAAAGCAACAGCCAGCATAACTTAATATAATAACTATACTAATCTCTTAAATAAATTCAAGAGAACTACATCCCTAATTATAATAATTTTGAGATCATAACATTTTTATATGATTAAAAACTTGATCTTTAGGCTTTTGAATTAAAATATATACCTTGCCAAAACACGAAATTCTTTGATTCACAGTGACAGGCAGAAATGGGTGGATGATGGCTAACCTGGAAAAAGAAATTACAGTGAGGACTTGTTTAACACAAAAGAAGTCTTTCATTTTTAAAAATCAGTGCACCCGACAGTTACCTCAAGTTAAAAACTGTACAGTCATGTATATTACAAGAAAACAAACACACAAAAAGCCTCAGCATGTTTAACGTGAAGTAGACTTTATTTTTACAGCCTCCTACATTAAAGGATATATTTTACATAAATCATTTTAGTTTCTTTTACATTTTTTTCTGGATTTAATAACTTTCACGTCAAACTCTATTTACTCTAGTGGGAATACAAGCTCTTAACTATAAAGAGAAATTAAAGTCACTCCGCTGTCCAAAGAAATGAAGATTTACATAGAAAAGGTTTTACCTGCTCTGAGAAAAATCGGAATCCTTTGTCTTCCCTAATACATTCATAAGTCTCACCGAGCACTGGATTGAATGGCTTGCTTCCTGCTCTGTAGTAAGTGGAGGCATACCCTGAAGCTGCAAAGGCAGCTATAAGAACCTGTTAAAACACAGAAAAACAGCTAAAGATTCCTCGGTATGCTCTCTCATCATTGTCAATTGTGTGGGCAGCAATGTGAATAAATGTATCATTTAAAAACACTTAATTGCCCCTTTATTCGTTCACTATTTGAAGGGCTACATAGTAACAGAAAACTATCTATGTCCTGCAAAGTAATGAATGGAAAGGAAAGCCTGCAGCATCTGGTTATTTATGTGTCTGAATAATACACAAACCTTTGGGCTGCACATCACCATAGCCTCTGGGCACACAGAAAACATAAAACAATACAATAGGATCTTGCTAATCTACACAGCCCATAATTCACAAACAAAAACTGATGATCTCTCACCATTCCTCAGCAGAGGTTTAATGGCAGAGTTTGTATTAGCTGAAGTCTCACAATATTAAGAATTTATTACGTTTACGAAATATACTACAGAACATTCACTATTTGCTTTGAAGTGCCATTATAGAGGCATTGGAAATGATGACTTCACAGTTGAAGTTGTACTGATATTTTCATTTAGAGAAGGATTAAGATCCCTTTGTTTCTTCCTTTAAATTCAGATTAAATTTTGTCTCCAAATTTGGCACAATAATTCTTCAGAGGACAACTGAATTTTCTATGTAATATTTTTGATAAAATATTTAATAACTTTACAGTTGTGGCCAGATTTTCAAAATTTTGAAATTTTGTTCTGTTCTTCCTCACATTTGTTTGGGCTCTTCTAGCTAAACAACCAAAGTTCCCACAAACTTCAGAATTCTCTCTCTCTCTCTCTCACACACACACACACAGACCCAACTGTCACATTGCACATAGGCCACTTTTGAACTTTACACTTATGGCATGTCTACACTGCCCTATAGATTGGACTACAGGGCTGCGAACAGCAGTGCGCACAAAAGTGCCGTGCAGTAACTCCCCTGTGTGGACACTGCAGACATGAACTAAAAGGTTCCCGGTTCACATTAAGGTCTATGTTAATACAAAGTAGGAACGTTTTAGTTCGCACCTGCAGCATCCATGTGAGGGAGATACAGGGCAGCACTCTGGGGCGCACTGCTATTCACACATCCACAATCTGAATTGTGGGACAATGTAGACATGTCTGCTGTTTTGGGCCACCCAGGCCGTACAAAATGGCTGTATTTTAGCCATAACTGACTAGAAGATAATTCCTCTCACTCTCCGCTGGCATAAAGCTGGCAGAGGTGGGGAGCTGCCTCCTTCACCAGATGTCCCCCCACCCCAGTGCAGGGAGAGGAGGAGGGGTCATCTCAGGGATGCAGCAAAGTATACCTAGTTCTCTACTGGCGTGAAGTCTCTTAGGGTATGTATGTCTACACTGCAATAAAACACCTGCCGTTGGCCTGGGTCAACTGACTTGGGTTCACAGGGCTCAGGCTGCAAGGCTATAAAACTGCAGTGTAGACGTTAGGGCTCGGGTTGGAGCCTAGGCTCTGGGACACCACGGTGCAGGAGAGTCCCTCAGTCTGAACATGTACACTGCAATTTTATAGCCCCGCAGCCCGAGCCCTGTGAGCCAGAGTCAGCTGACGTGGGCCAGCTGTGAGTGTTTTATTGCAAGTATAGACATACCCTGAGGGACCTTAGCAGTAACTTAGGCTAGGGCCAGATGGTGCAGGATTGGGGAGTTGCAATTGGTCCAGGACTGCCCTTCCCTTTTGTTCCTGAGCTCTGCTCAGGGTCTGTGGACAATCTGGCCCATAAAAAGATATTCTCCTCATTCAGGATAAACTAACTGAGTTTTCAATCTTAATGTTCTTTCATCATAGGTTTTTTTGGTATAATTTCCTAGGTTTTTAAAAAAGCAAACTGCAAAAACAGAAATTCCATCATGCAGCATCGTAGTGACACCCACATGATTCATCAGCAGGATTGGAACCTTTAGATCCATTGTAGAACACTCTGTTACTTGAGCTAATTGAGTAAATGATAGCAGTAGCTGGTTGTCATCCTCTGAATGGACTAGCACTAGAGGGCGATGAGACACTTTCCCAGTTGGTTTCACGGATATTTGCTGACAACAGAGGACTCAGGAATCTTGGGTTCCATTCTAGGCTAAGGAGGGGAATGTGCTCTAATCTGCTCATTCCCCCCAAGCATGATCCTTTCTGGCCCTATCCCTCCAGCCTATCCCTGCCCTATTCGTGTCTCTTCCCCCCGCCCCATGGCTCACTGTCCCAGTCCCATTCTCTTCTCCTAACCAATCCCACCCTCCATTCTTCAGGCTTCTCATTCCAGTCTCAGTCTCCCGCATCTGTACTCCCTATCCTAACCTCTTCCAGTCTCATCCTGCCCCACCAGGCTGCTTGCCCAGCCAATCCCACTCAGCTCCTCATCCAATCTGACTCTTCCCTTCCCCGGCCTCCCATCACTCCCACACCTATGTTACCCCTGCCTACTGGCTCCCAGTCGCAGTCTCTTTTCCTCCAGTTCTGCCACCAAACCCCAAGCAGGATGCAGCACTCACTGGCACAGATCCATCGTCTTTAGCGCCTTGAGGAAAGAGAGGTTGCTGAGGGCAAGAATGCGAACCGACGAAGGAAGTGTGGATGGGGTATTGAATGATATCACTGCTTATTTCCTTGCTTTTTACAGTTTGCCTTGGTGGCCTATGCAGTCTAACAACCTTCACTCACAGTTAACATTTATGTGTGGGTATCCTTAATAAGAAACTACACTAACTAAATAAATGTACAAGTATGCAGATATAATATCCCCAAGCTTTTTATTGTGTTCGGGTGTTTACTCACTAATTTGCAAAATTCACAATGTGCTTCCCAGTCATTAGTGAGATTTAGTGAGGTATAAACTCAATAATACTTATAGACACTCTCTATAGAATATAAATGTAAGCGATGTCCACAATGGGCAAGCAAACCAAGACAAAGATATAATCACCATTGCCTATTGTACCAACAGCAAACTACTTAGTTGTTACTCTCAAACTCAGGAAAATATCTTATACAAATGGTGTACACACTGGACGCTGATAAACCAAGGAAGAAAACTGTATAGCCAAGGACTTTTAAATGAAATCCTATGGCCACCAATCCCCATTTATTCAATCCTAGGAACCAATCCCCATATGAACTGTAATTATAGGAAATGGGGTTGGAGTAGGGAGAAATGCCTAATCCAGCCAGGTACTAGATCATTCAGGGTTATCAGATCATAACTAATAGCTGGAATTGCATCCTGAAATGATGTGGAACTTTGAGCGGAGCACAGAGCCCTGCGATAGAGCACCCATGGAAAAAAATTAGTGTGTACTTAGCACCCACCGACAGCCAGCTCCCCCGCTTCCTCCCAGCACCTCCCATCCGCAGCGATGAGCTGTTCTGCAGCATGCAGGAGGCGCAGGGGAAGAGGGGGTAGGAGCGGGGACGGGGCGCACTCAGGGGTGGAACTGGGCGGGAAGAGGCGGGGCAGTGGTGGAGCAGGGGGAAGAAGAGGTGGGGTGCAGGCTTGGGAGAAGTGGGGATGGGGGCTGGGGCAGAGCAGGGGTGGAGGCTTGGGGGAAGAGAGTCGGTGGGGGTGACGCCTGGGGCGGAGTGGCGGTGGGGGGTCGAGCATCCCTGGGGCCCGGAGGAAGACACCACCTGTGCAGACATATGCTTTCAAACAGAGGAAGCAGGCAATCCCCATCAACTAGTTCAGGTGTTTTCTCTCACTACCTCATTGGACTGAGCCTCAACTAGTGCATTGTCATTTCAACCTCTTTTAATCCAGAAATTAGAAAGCCATGAGACTGTAGACGAATAGGCACTGCCCCTATGGGTGTTCCAGGGCTGGAGCACCCACAGAAAAAAATAGTGAGTGCTCAGCACCCACCAGCAGCCCCCCCCAAGTCAGCTCTGCCCTTTCCCCCCAGTGCCTCCTGCTCGCCGGTGGGCCCTGTCGATCAGCTCCTTCCCCTCCCGCCTACTGCCAACCAGCTGTTCAGCAGCGTGCAGGAGGTACTGTGGTGTGAGGGTAGTGATGGTGGGCTGTGCTCGGAGGAAGGGGGCGGAACAGGGTGGGGCGGGGTCACAGCTGAGAAGAGGCGGGAGTGGGGTGGGGGCTTGGGGAAGGGGCGGGGTGGGGGCAAGGCCTGGGGCGGAATGGGGATCGAGCACCCTATGGCAACTCAGAAAGACGGCGCCTCTGATGAGATCAGCATCATCTGGATGCTGATGGAATTACGGTTCCAAAAGTCTCGCAATTTCTCTGGGCAATCTCACATATACAATGAACCAGGGGAATGACAAAATGGAACCCTGTGCAGGATACACACAAGAGCCCCTGGGGAAGATGAGAAAAATCTAAGCTTTTGCATATACAAAGTTGTGCTGTACTAAATTTATTACCATGCGTTCGTATGGATCATCAGTTTCAGCAGCTTTGTCCAGGAGTTCACTGTATTCCAGTTCTTCACAAAGGTGTTGTAAAGTATTAAGAGGTTCATTTAGTTCAACTGGCATGGAGACTTTGGAGAGATCTTTGCCAATATTATTTCTCAAAATATTCCACAGATTGATATTACTGGTATCAGGACAGGGAGCTGGGAGACAAGTCCGACGTCCATTCCTGAATGCACCTCCTGCTAGCTCACCATTAAGAACTGCATGGGGGGAGAAGAAGAGGAAGAAAATATAATTGTATTGAAATCTCCCCTTTAAAAACATAACAAAATTCATTCATGGGACCAAATTCACCACTGGAATTGCACTACAGGTGCAATTCCATTGATTTCAGCTGAATTGTGCCTGATTATACCAGCAGTAAATTTGGCTCATGATCTGAAAACAAATGTAATTTTCTGAAGTTTTTTAAAAATATGGTGTATACTTTGTCGGAAAACGTTGTCTGCAACACTGGTGTTGTCCTCAGATATGTTATCACTCACATCACTGATATAGGATTCATCATCAGAAGCCTACAGAAGAAAAAATTTAAAAATTAGTGAATGAAATCCAGGACATCACTTATACAGTAAAAACACAAATAAATTAAGCAAAACAAACATTCAAAGGAACCACGTTTAGCCTGGCAGAGCTAAAATTAGGTCTACCAGGTTTGATTCAGTTTGCATGTGCAAAGAACAAATCCCCTAATAGCACCAAGAGAAATTTTATGCTCATTGAATTTTACTGAATTAAGTGTTATGGAGCCAAACAAAGACCTTCAAATTTATTTCACTTATGACTCTATCTTAGACTTTGTTCACCCGTAGGCCTGGTCTACACTGCGGGGGAGGTCAATCTAAGATACGCAACTTCCCCTACGAGAATAGCGTAGCGGAAGTCGACGTATCTTAGATCAACTTAGAATCACTTACTTTGCATCCTCGCGGCGCGGAATCGACGGCCGCTGCTCCCCTGTCGACTCCACTTCTGCCTCTCGCCCTGGTGGAGTTCCGGAGTCGACGGCAGAGCAATCGGGGATAGATTTATCGTGTCTACGCTAGATGCGATAAATCAATCCCGAATAGATCGATCACTACCCGCCCATCCGGCGGGTAGTGAAGACGTGGCCTTAGTGTGTCCACGCCCACTCCTGTTGAAGTCTCCCCCTAGGGCAGAGGTGGGCAAACTATGGCCTGCGGGACTGTCCTGCCCAGCCCTTGAGCTCCCGACCAGGGAGGCTAGCCCCCGGCCCCTCCCTTGCTGTCCTCCCTCCTCCGCAGCCACACCACCACGTGGGCAGCATGGCTGGCTCTCGCCAGGCTGTGTGGCTGCGAGCTCCTGCTGCTCTGAGCGGCATGGTAAAGGGGCGGGGAGGTTGGATAAGGGGTAGAAAGTTCCAGGAGACAGTCAGGGGACAGGGAGCAGGGGCGGTTGGATGGGTCAGGGGTTCTTTGGGGGGCAGTCAGGGGGCGGGAAGTGGGAGGGAGTGGATGGGGGCAGGGGCCAGGCTGTTTGGGGAGGCACAGCCTTCCCTACCCGGCCCTCCATACAGTTTCGCAACCCTGATGTGGCCCGCGGGCCACAAAGTTTGCCCACCCCTGCCCTAGGGAGAGGATAAGAGAACAAACAACACTTAATTAGATGTTAGTCACATTGCTTAATGCAGTAGTGTAATGAGCTCAGATACTGCAGTGATGAGTGTGGTATAAGCACCTACATAGAAGAGGAGTTGGATCAGGCCCTAAAAGAGCGAAAATGCTAATACAGTCCATCTTCATCTACTTACGTGTCTTTCTCCCCATGTTCTAGCACAATACCTGAGGTCAGCTGGGACTCTTTTGCTAACAGGCCCTTATTTTTAAATATCAGGTTTGGAGACATGGCTTTCACAGTACACAGCCCTCGAGCTCTGGAATTTGCTTTCCCTGTGCATCCATCAGAGTACAAATCTGTTGACTTTCAGGTTATGGAGCAACCAGTTCACTTAGGTTTTTGCGTGTGTGTGTGTGTGTGTGTGTGTGTGTGTGTGTATATGAATAAATGTAATACATTTGCTGAGTTTTTTTGCACAGGTAGGTATCATACAATGAAAAATAAAAATGAACACAAGTATTACTTCTCTCATTTTAAACTGACTTATTGCTAACATCACTCCAACAGATGAAGGAATTTCAAATCAGGAGTTCAAGCCAGTTTTTACCATAATTTGACCTATTTTATTTCCTTCCATTTTAAGTCACCAAAGTTGCTGCTGTGAGACTGTTGTATTGCCTGATCACACTTAAATGTCATAGCACAACCAAAAAAACTGTTTTACTACCACTGTACTGAAGCAGGAAGTCTGCCTATGGTAGTGACAAAGGGAGGTTGCCAGGTTAATATATTCTAAATGCTTTTCTTCTGTTATAAGTAGAGCTATGTGAATGACTGATTTTTTTGGTTTCCTGGCAGTTCCAAAAAACAAAAACAAAAAAACCCACCCAAAATTACTTCTGGGCAGACTCAAAACAAATTTTTTTGAAGCTTTTGGTGAATTGAAAAGTCCAAACAATGAGTTCTGGTTGAACTAAATGTTTTGTTTGGCTTGAAACATAACATTTCATTTAGATTTTGAGCATTTTTTAAAAATAAAATTGAAGAATTTTTTTCTGCTGTGCAGTGCAGTACACCGTACAATACATAGGTGTACATGGCAACAGAGCACAGTGTAGTTTGACACGTTCAAATGTATGGCTATTCAGTCATACAGGGCAAGACTGGGTGCACAAGTGTGGTAACTGCATATGCAAATAGCTAATTAGATCTCTGTGCATACATACAAGGCACACACATATATATATATATGAATGCATGGTACAGACATATGACCTGGAGTTTGCAATCACAGTAATTGGGCATGCAAAAAAACCTGCATAGCAATTTTATACATGCAATTCTAAAAAACGTGTCTCACAATTTCATTAGTTTATCATACAGGCATCACAAAATGCTCTCTGGTCCTTAAAGATTACAATCAATCTTCCTAACTTATATTGCAAGCAGGTATTTCAGAGCACGTCATAACAATAATCAAAGTATGGCTCAGGGTAGAAATATGTCTGTGCCCTGCATGCACTTGTAAATATGAGGCTAGTGCCTCCTCCTAAACTTTCATTTCCACTTGCTTCCTCATGAAATGCCGTCCTGGCTTGGCAGGAAAGTGTTTGTTATCGGCAGATAATGGAATTGCATGATGGATCACTTAGCCGTGATGCAGCACAACTTTTCCCATACTGCTTCAGAATGGCTGAGTTTCCACTTTATATGTAACCAAGCCCCAGGGTTAATTTCCTGCTTTCAGTTTTCCTGTCTAGTACACTGTCCTGTAGAAGCCAGTGCCATTGTAATCTGGGGACTGAAACATTTAGCTGAACAATGGGGAGCTCAGGACATGTGCCATTAGGGAGACATTAGAAAGCCAGTCAGCTTTCAAAGGTGAAGTGGAAAAGGAGCATCGAGGTTTGCTCCCTGGACCAGGCCACTTGAGATGTATCATATTGTGTGCAACAGACTGATCCAGTGTCACAGCAAGTAGAATTACATTCCATCCACATACCACATAATGTATAGTTCCACACATACGCTCTGAAGAAGAGCTCTGTGTGGCTCAAAAGCTTGTCTCTCTCACAAACAGAAGTTGGTCCAATAAAAGATCCATCCATCTTGTCTCACACAAATTCGCACTCATTCTTTATTAATGATGTTAGGTTTTTTTAAGAAGAGTTATTTTTACTTTTTTTAGGCTTAACCTGCCTGATAAGCTCTCTTTAATTAGCATATTTTTATCCTGTAGAACAAAAAATAAATCACAGCTCAAGGGACAGCAAAGTTATATAAACAGAAATTCCTGATTTTGAAGCTGCTTTTGCCATTCAGCTGATATCAGTGTTAGGTTATTTTGCAAATTATTATTTTTAAAAAACATCTGTGTTGGTCTTTCCAAACAAAATTTTCTTTTCCTAAAAAGTTGAAAATTCCAAAATACTACACAATGCATGAAAACTGCAAAGTAATGATTGTCAGACATATATTATTAGTGTGACTTAAGATAATCAAAGCTTAAATGTTATAAAATATGTTGAAATTTGTTCATGTCTATGTAGCTGATCCAGAGGGAGATGGTAACAATACATTGTACACCTGGTAGATCTACAAATTGAATTAAGAAATTCTATTCTCCAGATGGAGAACCCTGGCCACACTGTTCTTGTAGCATCCTGTGCCAGAGAATTGAGAGTTTTCCTGGTCAAAGGTACAGTACATTGGCACACTCTACCATGAGTAAGCTAATAATGCCGAAAAGATGGAGGGAAAACATGGCAATTGTACAACATCATTTCATTACTGTGTTTTAAATAGACTAAAAAAATGTAAAGAATTAGTCAAGGTATTTTTAATACTGCCCCCGTGGCCCTCCAAACGTCAGATAAGGGAGAAATGTTTCAAAAAATCCTACCAAACTGAACAAGCAATATTTTTAAAGCTTTAATACACACAGAGAAAAAATAATTACTTTCTTCTGTGGCATACAGCAAGCTAACCAAAACAAAATTATGCTCTTGGATATGAAGCATTCTTTTTGGACCCATATTTGTTAAGGGTCATTTAAGAAGACATTCATTTTTCATCACCCAAAATATTTTATGATGCTTCACTTAACTTTTTAATATCGTCAAAAATCTTAACAGTAATTCAGATTTGTTAAGAATAAAACAGGAGAACTAACTCAGCATCTGTTCGGTGTTCCTTTGTAATCCCCCACATTACAAGCTCCACAGAGAAAGTGGGAAGGAAGGAAGGAATTAGCTTCTCAAATTTAACTGAGCACATATGGCACACTGTACCTTACTCACCAAGCTCCACATGAAGACTAAAATTTTACCTCCTCTGTTTTAAAAGACTGTTGTGCTAGAGAGAAACTGACACTAGATAATTATGAAATCCTGCCTCATTGACTCATGGGCTGGGGGAACAGAAAGTGCCAGCATGTCGCTGATAAAAGAGCCATCCTGCCAGTGCAAGGCACAGCATATGTGCTATTCAGCAGGCGGCCTAACCATGCTAGATATCCTAGATAGCAGCCCGTATACTCTGGAGTGCTAAACATGCTAGTCAGCAGAACATATCCCCATGGGTGCACGGCCAGGACAGAGGCCAGGTCCTACCCGTGATGTGCTCCTGAGGGCATGGCTACACTGGAAACGTCAAAGCGCTGTCGCGGGAACGCTCCCACAGCAGTGCTTTGAAGTGTGAGTGTGGTCGCGCGCTAGTGTGGGGAGAGAGCTCTCCCAGCGCTCCTGGTAATCCACCTCCATGAGGGGATTAGCTCGGAGCTGGTCTACACTAGCGCTTTAAAGTGCTCAGACTTGCTGCGCTCAGAGGGGTGATTTTTCATACCCCTGAGCCAGCAAGTTAGAGCGCTATAAAATGTAAGTGTAGACAAGCCCTCAGTGGCTGTAATAGAGATTCTGTCCACTTGCTTCAGGGGGAAATTGGAAGTAATAGGCTCCATACCCCCTCTTCCCAATAAACACATATGGCTCAGCCCAGGGCAGAAGTTGACTTTTGTAAGTAATAGCAGCATCCCCCACCTGCCTTTTGGGCAGATAGCAGCAGAGCACTATAGTGGTGGCAGCTGCAGAATGCCACATCACAAGAGAGGAGTTTAACCCTTAACATGAATGTCATGTTCTAAGACAAAAGATGGGAATGTACGAAACTCATCTTCTTTCTTTCTCCCACGCCCTGTCCCCAGTCACCTTCCTAAGGCCTCCCTGGTTACCTGCTAGCAAAGGCCATTCCCCTCTTAGCACAGGTGCTGGAAGTGCCGACTGCACAGGCTCCATTCTACACAGAACTGACCTTTCCCACCAGCCTGATCATTGGGATGGAGCTGCTATGGGCTCTGTGCCAGGAACTCCCCCACTCTACATCTGCTCAAACTACTCAGAGCTATCCACCCCCTGCTTCTTACATCCAGGAGTTAGGGGATAGGGCTTGCCACCAGGAAAGAGAGAGGTCAGGCAGAAGAACTGGGGGGAAAAGGTTCTTTGCAAGGGAGGTAGGGGGATGGTTTGGGACTGGCTCTTCCCACCATTCCTGGGTAGGTCTCACTTCCAATTAGCCACTGATCCAACGTCTTCCCTGGCATGATGCCCCTTATTGGGTACTGCCAAACCCAAATAAACTGGCCAGTCCTGAACTTGTAAAATACCTCACACTGCCCTATGACAAGAGCATATGCAGAATGGTATTTATTGTAGAACAGGAGCAAAAACTTTTTAAGTATCCTCCCAGTCACTTTCTGTTCCTCAAAATTAATTAATGTGCACACACATGAATGAGAGAAGGGAAAAAATTGGTTATTTTGTTATTTCATTAATATTTTCCCCCTGAATAAATGAATTGATTTTGTCAGGCATTCCCTGGTTTCTCTCCTCTCTCTGTATCGATTGGTCAGCAGATAGTAACTAAAAGAGCTGCTCACTGGGGTGAACGACGTAAGAAGCGGTTTTCCTGCCGACCATCACAATGGATGCAGTGCAACAACAAGCTGGTTCGGTATTAGGTGACACCAGCACAGGCTAGGTGCTCAGTGAAGCAGGAAGCTGAACTCCCAAGCCTTGCACAGTCATTTGTACTCCCTGGAGAGGTTTATTCCAATTATAAAATTAAAAGATTTTCAGTTTAAAACAGTAACCGTAATAATAATAAAACCTAGCTCTTTTGTAGTGCTCTTCATCCATAGATCTCAAAGTGCTGAAAACAATTACATTAGTTGGGGGATGGTTC
Organism: Caretta caretta; assembly: GCF_965140235.1. Lineage (NCBI taxonomy): Eukaryota > Metazoa > Chordata > Testudines > Cheloniidae > Caretta > Caretta caretta. The sequence goes on along the minus strand of NC_134216.1, from coordinate 45,107,749 downwards.
CTGGAGGAACCCTCCTGTGAGCAGCTCAGGTTATAGATTCCAGCCCTTAGGGACTGAAAATACCGCAATCCGGGGCCCTGAGATTAGGGGGAGTAAGGAAGAAAATTATGGTTTTTCCTATCTCCAAAAGGGGCTAAAATAAACTATTTATTTTGATGGCAAGTCGAATAATACAGTTAAAGAAAAGAGTCTGTTTTTTAAACTAAAGGCGGATTTTCCAAAGAGCTAAGCATCCAGCAGCTCGCTTGAGATAAATAACAAAAACACTGGAGGCCTTTGCATGCTTTCACTCCTTGAAGATTTGTTCCCTTTGCTAAATTTGATAGTAGCCTAGACCAGTGCTACTCAAAGTGGTGGTCCGCGGACCGGCTGCCGGTCCCCAAGCCATCGGCTGCCGGTCTGCACGCACATTGGAAAAAAAAATGCCGGTCCTCCACATCAGATAGCTTGAGAAGCACTGGCCTAGACTGTGTTTCACCTGGTGGAGTTGTGGGATCTCCACTGTGAAGCCTATGAAGTTATTTTCGCTGGCTCTCAAGTTGCCTTAAATAGAGAAACTAGCTATTTTCTTCTTTTATTAAAAGATGCTTTTACTCTCAGCTACTTCCAAGCCTTACATGTGGCAGTGGGTAGTAGAATACAAAAGAGTTTTAAGTGTCCTGTGTCTCTCTTCAGGGGTGCTTTAGTCTGCATCATGTTAACATTAAAGGCTCCTCACAGCAGATGCTCTGACTGAGGTTGAAGTAGAACCTGGAGCTGCTGGTTTCAGTAAACAATTTGAAGGTCTTATTTGTCTATGCATCCTAAAGAGCAACATTGTTCTTATATGTTTTAAATGGATTACAATTATTTTTTATTTATTTTAATTTCAAGGTACCAGCTATGGAAACATCCAGTTGGGGAATTCACTCTCTGAGCTAGTCTGTAGTGTTGAGAAATCTGCTGAATCAGCACCCTGCAAAGACGCTACTGCTCTCCTAAGGAGGTTGGGTGTTCAGGGCAAGAAATCTGCCACTTGCTCCCAATCCTTTCACATCAGGCAGTCGCTATGTAACAACAGGATGTTGCTCCCTCCCCCTAAAGTGTGAAATCACTTTTCTTTGTGTGGTATAGTGTAGGGTTAGGAAAATGAAGCCTGAAAAGGTGTACAAGTGCAATGTAATTTAACAGCAGGCAAGGTAACAACAAGGGGCTAGACAGAAGAGGATTATTGCAGCTCTTAAAGAATGTGCGTGCAAACTTTATCACTAAGGGCTCAGGATTCAACAGTGATGCTATTTGGAAAGATGAAGTGATTCCATTTAGAAATTCTACAATAGCACTTTTAAAAAGTCGTAGTTAAAAGCACATGATTATCCACAAAAACCACAGTAGGGGATTTAGAGACACTGTCTAGCACAAACAGAAGAAAAAATTAAGGGAAGTTCCACATGCCACTCATCCAAGCATGGGAGAATTCTGCAGTGTAAATGCTCAGCACACCATTCCAAATGCTACGTAAACATCTGGAACAACCCAGGAGAGTTAGGGATCGCAGCATTGTTCTGTGGCCTGAACTATTCCTGACTGCTGTAGTTTGCACAAAAGTTGAACAATCCCCTTGCCCAGTTTTCCAGATACTACCTATACTTTCAGTCACAGACAGTGACTTTGTGTAATTTTTTTTTTTTAATTCAGATGGTTTCATCCAGATTAGTGGCCACCCACAGACACACATTATGGATCCCTTCCATCTTACCCTTATATGGAGATTTGCATTGTCTAGCAAGGATAGATACCAAATACACTGCATTTCTACACAATAATTCTAATTGCTGTGACTCTCCATGGAACACTTAAGAGTCTCAGGATTACTTGTCAATGCTACTTACAGAACATTTCCGAATTAGGGTCAAAGGTTCATTTGGTAATTGTTGTCTTATGCTATCTGATCCCATTGTTATTAAGATTATTGACAAACAGCACATGACACAGTGCTATGGCCTACCTCATTTTCTGATGAGCTTGCCGACAAAAGCACTTCCTGTGCATCAAAGAATTCGGAGACAGATTCAGACATAGAGAGCCTGCTCTCATGAGAAACTTGCTGAGACAAGGGGAGATTGACATGGATTTGTTCACCAGTCTGTAAACAAAACAAACATAAGGACTTAAAATACTATTTCTAATAGACAAAACTAGTGCATACGGGGTAAGAGATGGAGCGTAGGAAAAATTATCCATGTGAAACACTTATTTGAAGTACATATTTGGGCCAACATTTCCATACAATTAACAAACGAGATTTGAAATATTACCAAAAAAAAATCTAGTCCTCTGAATAATTACACATCCATCAAAATGAGATACAGTCCTACTCAGAAGCAGAAGTAAGCTAGCTTCAGTATTCAGAGTAGCAGCTGTATTAGTCTGTATCTGCAAAAAGAAAAGGAGGACTTGTGGCACTTGTTGCATCCAATGAAGTGAGCTGTAGCTCACAAAAGCTTATGCTCAAATAAATTTGTTAGTCTCTAAGGTGCCACAAGTCCTCTTGTTCTTTAAGCTTCAGTAGTGTGTATAATCACGGATCTGGATTCTGTACCCAGAGGAACAGCTTTGTGGACTTTTGTTGTATAGTGCTAAAGCATTTCAATTATGAGCTCCAAAGACGTTTGGGATTGAGACATCTTTCATAATATTTTTCATTAACCACATGGGAACTATCCTTCATCAAAACAAAAAAATGGCTTAAAAGGCTGAGGGGTTATTTTTAATTATTATTTTCAAATGAATGCCCCTCTTAATTTCAGTAGTGACAAAATAATCTCTTGAAACATGGCGATGTTCAGAAAAGTGATTACTGCAACTTCTTACTCCATACAGCAGTTCCCTGTGTGTACTCGGAGTCATATTCGGATTACTTTGGATAACAATAAATGGTTATTGATATTAGCACCAAAGAGCCAATACAGCTAAGGAGAATGAGCTGGTATGGCTTGAATCAATATAATTGTACACTATGGGATACATTACTCTTTCCATGGGACAACCCGGAGAGAGGGAGAAAAAAATTCAGAGAGGTTTTCCCTATATCATTCCATTGGGGTGGAGAGAGGAGTCAGGATTGCTCCACTGTGGAATGAACAAGAGGATTCTCTCCCACACGTCCCAGATACTTGCTGAGACACATGAGGACAGTGAAGACTCTGCAGAAGACCATAGCCAGCATACAGAGGCCCTGTGACTCCACACAAGCCCTTCCCGCTCCTCCTGTCACTTGCCCAACTCTCTAGCATTATGGCTCCACTGATGCCATCTAGCCCAGGCTTCCTCCACAACAAGCTGCCCCCAAAATACTCCCTTAAAGGAGGTTTCCACGGTGTGGAGAGACTGCACAAAATTATCATCTTGTCCTCGTGTGATGGTTCTCAGACCTACAGAGCAGCCTCTATGGCATCTGGGAAAAGGAGGAACATGAACAGATCTGGGGCCCACAATTTGGCTCCAAGTTATAATTAATGATGATGATACTTGAACAAGAAAAGGGCCAACTTGACACTCAACTCCCAGGGGGAGCTTACAGGGCTGGCAGTTAGAAAAATATATCTTTACTTCTGAATTGTGTACATTTGATGCAGTACAAAAGTTGCTGAGATACAATACACCTGGGACCCAATGAAACAATTCCTGTTCGGAGTACAAGTGCACTCCTTACTAACCTCAGCACAGAAACCCTGAAAACTTTTTTGTTGACATGTTAGTCTACACAAGCTACTAATACTGTAACACTATTTTACAAAGTTGTCTCAATTTGTACAATAGTTAATTATAAATACAAAAAATATAAGTTAAACACCTTTTGTTCACCACTGATGTTTGGGAAAATGAGTGTTTAAGTGATGGGGCTTTTGTGAGCTTGTTGATGCTTTATGGTGTTTGACTGATCATAATCATCAGAGGGGTCTAGTTTATTGTTGTTATTTATATAAGAAGGCCATTAAAGTTTTAAAATTTTGCATGGACTGTACTTTTTTTTTTTTTGCTAATTAGTGTAATGCACCAGAGCCAAGTATAAGTGCTGAAGAAATCAAATTAAACAAAGTATTAAATGTTTGTAAATATGCCAGAATGTGAATACTTTTTTCTAAACTTGATTTAAAAAAATACTGTGGAGTGCATTTTCAGAAACACAGCCTGCCTTCAGCAGGAACAAATGTCACTTGCGCAATGAATTGCTGTAATAATTTGAATAGCTTGGAGGGGCAGCTGCTCAAATTTTTGCATATAATTCATTTTGGGGTACAAAAATGCAGGTGCAAACAGGGAGGCCACATATTAGCCTGATTGAAAAATATACCCACACTGTACATATGACTACATTGCAGAGAGATGAAGAGAAGGAGTCAAATTCAGACCTGATGAAACAGGTCCAACTCTCTGAGCTCCAACAGTCAATACACATTTATGCCAAAATATATGTGTATATATTGAAAAGTAATAACTAAGTAACATTAATGTTAACCACCAAAAACAAAATAAAAAGAATTAAAAAAAAGTCTGTGTTAAAGCTTTAACTCCAGATCGTTGTGCCTTTCCTTTGTTGGACATGTTATCCTCCATCTACAGATTCTACAATGCTGGGTTCCAATCAAATTGTATTTTGGACTTTCCAAAATCAAACACACAAATATCTTAACATAGATTTAGACTATTCTTTCTCGTTGGGAAAATAATTAGGAGACAAATGGTACCTCAACGGAAATGTCTTGACACATCTGAAAAACACACTTCTGAATGGAAATGCCGGATGGAAAACATATTGGTGAAATACCAACACAGACAACAGTGATAGACACACAACATTAATTTGTAATTTCTGATATATACCCAAATTCAGATCTATTCTTCTTGTGAAGTAAACTGAACTGCCATTCACACAAATACTCAATAGAGGGTATTTTTTGTTGACTGAGGATAGAGAGGCATTAAGGACCAGATCTGGCAAACACTTACTGCCAGCATAGTGCTTACTTTGTTCAGTGATCCCCTTGACTTCACTGTGATAAATGCAAAGTAATGCACATTGGAAAACACAATCCCAGCTATACATACAAAATGATGGGGGTCTAAATTAGCTGTTGCCACTCAAGAAAGAGATCTTGGAGTCGTGGATAGTTCTCTGCAAATAACCGCTCAACATGCAGCAGCAGTCAAAAAAGCTAATAATGTTAGGAACCACTAGAAAAGGGATGGATGATAAGCCCGAAAATATCATAATACCACCATATGAATCCATGATATACCCACACATTGAATACTGTGTGCAGTTCTGGTCATCACACCTCAAAAAAGAAATATTAGAATTGGAAAAGGTACAAAGAAGGGCAACAAAAATGACTGAGGATATGGAACAGCTTCTGTATGAGGAGAGATTAAAAAGAATGGAACTTTTCAGTTTGGAAGAGAGATGACTAAGACGGAATAAAATAGAGATCTATAAAATCATGAATGGTGTGGAGAAAGTAAATAAGGAAGTGTTGTTTACTCCGTCACATAATACAAGAACTAGGGGTAACCCAATGAAATTAATAGGCAGCAGGTTTAACACAAACAAAAGGAAGTACTACTTCACACAGTCAACCTGTGGAATTCAGTGCCTGAGGAGGTTGCGAAGGCCGTAACTATACGGGGGTTCAAAAAAGAACTAGTAAGTTCATGGAGGATGGGTCCATCAACAGCTATTAGCCAAGATGGTCAGGAATGCAACCTCATGCTCTGAGTATCAGTAGCTTGTGATTTCCAGAAGCTGGGAGTGGATGACAGGGAGTGGATCGCCCAATGATTGCCCTGTTCTGTTCATTCCCTCTGAAGCACTTGACATTGGCCACGGTTGGAAGACAGGATACTGGGCTAGATGGACCACTGGTCTGACCCAGTATGGCCGTTCTAATGACCATCTACAGTAATAAGCACCAGGCCCCATAAGCATTTGCAGGACTGGGCCCTGATACACTGCAAGCAATCAAGATACAGTCATTCTCAGGTACTCATCTGATTACATAAAAATACAACAGAATCTCACTAATTCCCACTTCACTAATCCATATGCAATAATTTATACTCAAAATCAGTGAAGTCTCTCCCTTTCTCAGCAGAGGTTTAATAGCAGAGTTCTCCAGTGAGATCTCACATGGCTAAAACTTCACTGTTTTCATGAAAGATACTCCAGAATATATCCTCCTTGCTTTTAATATATAAATGTGCTTGTACAACTTACAATTTGCAAAATTCAATAATTTGCACAAGGTCTCTCAGTTATTAGTGAGAATTAGCTAGGTTCGATTGTACACTAATTCCATTAAAGGCCAAAGTCTTACCTCATCGGGACTAGGGATAATATTTACACTGACAACCTGATCACAAATAACAGACTCAGAATGTATTCTGTTCAAGCGACTCCTTAGTTCAGCATTCTGGTTGAGAGCCTTAAAATAAAAATTGCACATTTAATTTAAAATGAAAAAGCAAGCATAAAACAGAGCCAAAAAAAACAGAAGCTGAACTACATACTTCCCAGAAGTGTCCTAATAAATTACAGAATCTCCTTAGCTGCATTTTTATACCCTTTCTGGCCATCAGGTATGTGATTCATATCGGGGGTTTTTTTTCCCTTTGATTTCAGTAAATTTCACATGTTAAGGAGAGTGATGTTCTTCCATTACACAGCAATGATATTCTGCCCGTCTTCGTTCTTTGTGTAGCTCAAAGTGTTTGGGAGATATACCACTGGGTTATGCACATTCTGAAAATGGGGTGTGAAAAGAGCAAGGACGAATGAAGCTGCATCAGATTACTAAGGAGATACCCCCCCCCACCCACGTACCAAAAGAGGCACCACTTGTGTTACAGCTTTGAGGCAGGTACTAAGCTTGGGCTGCCAGCATGAAGAGCGAATCAAAGGAAACAGCTAACCCCAATGCAAAAACAGAACAGTTGGCTCATGACGTGATTTTCAAAATACTCACATTAAGGGAAACATACAATGCATACACAGAAACATTAGTGTCAACTTATTCACAGCCCAAGGTGAACAAGACCTTTACAGATAAATACACAGACAAGATTCTTGCTCCAAATGGTTCACACTCTATATACACATAGGATGGGGGGATGGGATGCAACAGGAAGTAGCAATAAAGTTAGTTCATATATTGTAATTACACAATTTTTTATTTCAAGTTTTCCTTCTACTTTCATTTCCTATTGTCTGTTTTATTAACACATTCTGAGGCGAGGATTAGGTTGTACAGGTCTTTTGGTAGCTGTGTGCTCTAAGGAGGGACTGGGGGTGGGAGGTCAGGAAAATGTTCCAGGAGAAGACAATGACACAGGAAAGGCATGGAGACAAGATCAAGAAATCACAAAGGGTATGTCTACACCGCAATTAGACACCTGTTGCTGGCCCAAGCCAGCTGACAGGGCTCCAGGTAAGGGGCTATTTAGTTGCTATCAAGCTCTGGGACCCTCCCAACTCACAGTCCTGGAGCCTGGACACCAGCCCAAGCCTGAATGTCCACACCACAGTTAAACAGCCCCTTAGGTTTAAAGTGCAGTTAGATACCCACAGTGGGCCCATGCCAGCTGACTCGGGCTCAGGGGGCTGTTTGATTTCAGTGTAGACATCTGGGCTCGGGGAACCTCCCACCTCACAGTGACCTATAGTCTGGGCTTCAACCTGAGCCCAAGCTCAAATGTCTAGCAATTCTCAATCTGTGGTCTGCGGACCCCCACTATGCCTAAGGGGTCCACAAAAACTTAGACTGAAAACTAATTCAACTGTATATACACAGGCAATAGATTTCCAAAGAGGTCCAGCACTTCCATTCAAAATTTTTTAGGGGTCTGCAAATGAAAAGTGGTTGAAAATCATTGGTCTACACCGCTATTAAAGGTTTCAGAGTAACAGCCGTGTTAGTCTGTATTCGCAAAAAGAAAAGGAGTACTTGTGGCACCTTAGAGACTAACCAATTTATTTGAGCATGAGCTTTCATGAGCTACAGCTCACTTCATTGGATTAAACATCTCCTTCCTTAGCCTAAGCCTGAGTCAGCTGGCATGGGCCAGCAGCAGGTTTTTAACTGCAGCATAGATGTACCCGTACCCTTACCCTGAGCCCTGCAAGCCCAAGTCAGCTGGCAAGGGCCAGCCATGAGTATTTAATTGCTGTGTAAACATACCCAAAGCAGGCGATTAGTTGTGACACTTTAGTGGAGCAAAAGGGGCAATATTATTATTTTTGTTGTCTGATCTCAGCTCATCTGATGTAGGAATCTGCTCTGCTCTCTAGTGTCCAAATCCTTCTCCTATAGAAGTCAACAGAGTTTTGCAATAATAAGCACAGTGACAGATGGGTCAATAGAATTTCGGTAATGCAGTAATAGAATTCTTTTATTCCTGATTTTTAAAGTGATTAATTGTATCTGATGTGTGGCTGTTCTTGTTTTGTTTTCTGTTTGAGGCATTCTGTTAAGCCGCTACTACTCAAGACAAAGGAAAATATTACAAATATGCATAGGTGGATTAGGTGTTTGTGGGGCCCTAGGCCAGAGCGAGAGGGGCCCCTCCCCACCCCTTCCACCTGCAGTCTCCCCCGCCCGCCTGGCACTCCTGCCAGAAAGTGCAGTTGGGGCGTAGGGGCTTCCCCCGCCCACCCGGCGCTCCTGCCCGGGAAGTGGGGTTGGGGAGCGGGGGCTTCCCCCGCCTGCTCACAGCTCCTGCCAGGGAGCAGGGTCGGGGCATTGGGGCTTCCCCTGCCCTGGCAGGAGTGCCGGGTGGGCGGGGGGAGTGGGGCAATCCCCTGCACCCTGACCCCTCTCCTCAGCAGAAGCACTGGGCGGGTGGAGCGGGTCGGGACACAGAGGCACCCATTTTTCTGGGAGGCCTACAATTAGCCAGGGCCTCTGGGCACAGACCCCATTGGCCCAGTGGCTAATCAGTCACTGCAAATATGTATATTTAAAAGGAGGAAATGAACGGGAGACCAAAAAGTTTCTACAAATTCCTGTAACTATTCTTTTCACTGACTGTGAGAACTCCTGGTATGAAGTGCTAATGGACCGTTAACTCCTGATGATAAATGCACGTCACCACTCTATGTGACATACACAACTATCTTTTAGAGTAACAGCCGTGTTAGTCTGTATTCGCAAAAAGAAAAGGAGTACTTGTGGCACCTTAGAGACTAACCAATTTATTTGAGCATGAGCTTTCGTGAGCTTCATGCATCCGATGAAGTGAGCTGTAGCTCACGAAAGCTCATGCTCAAATAAATTGGTTAGTCTCTAAGGTGCCACAAGTACTCCTTTTCTTTTTACAACTATCTTTAACAAACTGTTCCATTAAACCAGCAGTTCTTAAACTTCATTGTACTGCAGCCTCCTTCTGATGACAAAAATTACTACATGAGCCCAGGAGGGAGGACCGAAGTCTGAGCCCACGCTTCGGCCCCAGGCACTGGGGCTCAGACTTCGGCCCCTGGAGCTGGGCTCAGGCTTTGGCCTAGTGATCCCATTAAAATGGCGTTGCAACCCACTCTGGTGTCCCAACCCAGTTTGAGAACCGCAGCATCATGGGAGGTGTGTGCACCCCAGTTTGGGGAGGCTAGCCCCCTACCCCGCCCCGTCTATCCGAGGCTCCCCCTGCTCCCCCGCTCTCGGAGGCCAGCCCACCGGAGCAGCCCAAGCCCAGGCCAGCCTGCCGGTGCCAAGAGCAGCCCCGAGTCCTGGCCAGCCCTCTGGCACCCAGAGCAGCCTCAAGCCTGGGCTGGCCCGCTGGTGCCCAGAGAGCCCCGAACCCTGGCCAGCCTGCTGGCACCCGGAGCAATCTGGAGGAGCCCGAAGCCACAGCCAGCCAGGGCAGAGTCCTGAGCCCGAGCTTCCCAGAGGAGCACTGAGGCCCGACATGGCCTGGTCCCAGGGCTGCAGTGGGGAGCATTAGTGGAGATTTTGGGGAGGCTTAGCCTCCCCCAGCCTCCATTACTCGCCACCCATGCACTCCATTAAACAACACTTTAGAAAAAACAGATCTCCATGTTCAAATCACAACGTTTTACAGTGAGAGCTGAGTGAAATTTTTCAGGCAGATATTTTATTCACCAAAATATACAGTTAGGGGGCAACCAAAACTTTTTGTGTCAAACTGAGCAAAGAGTTTCAGTCAAGAGAAAAAGTCAAAAAAACTGCATTTCTATAATTTCAAAATGAAAATTTTGAAACAACAAATCAAAATGTTGCCTAAATTTAATTTTTGTAAATTGTTTAAAAACCAAAAATGAAATTAAACATTTTGTGTCAAACTAAACATTTCAGTTGACCCAGACTGAGGTTTTTTGATTTGTTTTATTCAGTTTTTCTTTTCATCAAGAAAATCAAAAATTTGTTGTTTTGGGTCTTCCTGAAACTATTCTATTTTTTGAGCTTTTGGTTTGGCCAGAAAACTGAAAAAATCAATTATTTGTATAGTTCTATTTATAATATATGCTGGATGGCCAAAATACAGCCCTTGCACTGAATAAAGTGTCCACATGCATTTCCCCCTTCATACGGTAGCAGTTGTTCCACAGTATCACAGTGACAGTAGATTCATTTACTCCTGGCTGTTCCCTCTGCTGCCTTTATCTCCTCTCACCTTTACTCTAAACTCCCTTGTCCATGGCCTTCCCAACCCCCAGCTCCCTACACAGCAGTGTGTGCAGATTGCTACCACTCATATTCAGTCATACACCAAAAGTACAACCATGCCCCTGAATATCTCCACTGGCTACTCATTTATTTCAGGATCCAGTTCAAAACTGCACATTCCAAGCGTCCTCAAATTCCTCGACTCTCACTGCTCTTCTCCCACTTCCCTCCCTTCTCTAGTTCTAACCTCATCATCTTTAACCCTTTTGACATACTCCAGCGTTGTTGCACAAGCCCCATCCTCCTCAGCTCCTGCATGTCTAATCTCAGATGAAACATCACGGTGTATCTTTTCTCTACTGCCAGCACTGCTTACTTTCTCTCTCCCCGGCCATAACGTTTATTTAAAAGAAAACGCCAGTTCTTTCTCTGTCCCTTCCCCGCCCAAACTGAACACTACTCAGATCTGCAGCAAAGTCAAATAAAATTCATTATTTTGAACTAGCATTATCGTTTACAAAAGAGATAACATTTTCAACCTCTGCTATGGCTGTGGCTCTCACTGATCTTGTTCCAGGATGGCTGCAATTTTCTTACTAACAGTCAGGGAGCGAGAGAAATTAGGACAGGATGGAATTCATTCTGCATTGCAGTCAATGGGACAAGCTCGGGACTGAGCACCATTTTTAAGTACATGTCACTTTATTAAAAGAAATGCCATGTATTTTAACTTAACTTGTTTGTTTATTCCAATGCCAGCTAGCTTTCAGGAATTTCAGGTGTCTACACCACTGTCCCAGAGAAATGGTGCATCTCTCTCCTCTGTCCCTTTTCCCTAATTCTTTTGGTTCATATGGTTCTCAAATCTTTCCTGGGACACCCCCTCACCCATAACCCTCTCTCATCTAGCAGGATCTAGCCAAGACCCCCATTCTCATTTAGCAATATGGGAAAAGTAGGATAGACATGATCCCCATGTTGAGAACCCATGTTTATTCCACCACTCCATCAGACCTCATCTCTAGATGCCAACTACCCTCTGAGAAGTCATCTGATGAGTGTCCTGGCAATTCTCAGTTTGGGAGGTGCCAGTTATTTACCTATAACTAACTCCTGCACAAAACTGACAAAACTATACTGACCTGCATTACTAGATTATTATTCTATCAAAATGTACCCAAAAAACAGCATTCAAGGTTCAATACTTTCCCCATTAATTTCAAAGCAGTCCAAGCGCCTTCCTATCTTTCCTCTTACGTCTTGCTTTCTACTAAACAATTGGAAGCCTTCAGGCAAAAATAATTCAGAGTCATTCACAGCCATAGGAAAGTTGAAACTTCAATGTTTACTTCTTATATAATATTTGCCATTTTTACTTTTACCACAGTATTTAAAACTGCCCATACAATTTTTGAAAAAGGAAAACCCTTGGTTTTCTCTAACTCTTCAACTGTATTATTTAATCTGTTTCAAACGATAATTCTTGCAGTTTTGGAAATGTGATCAGTGGGCTACATGACAATTTGAGTTAACAGTAGCTCACAACACTGTTGCAATCAATACTAGGGAATATATGTGCATTGTTTGGAGCTGAGAGGACAATGCATACTGAAATTAACACTGAGGGGGATACTCTCGAATTTTTAACTGCTGATTTTGATTATTTCTAGTGACAATTTCGGATCATGAGAAACTATCTACAGATACAGTTATCTGGAAAATGACTCTTTTAGAAATCTATATAAATTTCCTCCATGTTGAAATATGGCATATAAAAATGCACTGAAGAAACGTGCATTATCCAAGCTCCACAGCAGTGAAGAACAGTTATCTAGGCTGGGCTGCTTCTGTCTATCTTAGTTTTGTACAGCTGCTCATCACCATAGTATCTGAGCACATTAAATAAATCCACAACAGCGAAGTCACTAGTGGACTTCACGCAGTCTCTGACTTCTTCTGTCTTTTCAGGTTATAGAACTCTCAGTTTGAGTTTGTGAATTTGTGTATGGGGTTTTTTTGGAGCAGGCAGATGGGGCCATAAAAAGACAGGGAACAGGGGTAGTTGTTGTGAATGTCATTCTGGTTATGGTGGAGGAGCTTTCCTATGTAGGGAAGGAAGTGATTGAAGAGATAGACCAAAAAGAGTTTCTCTGAGTATTTTATTTACAATATGTACATTACAGTAATATATTACTATCTTAAACAAAAATGAAATAAAAAACAAAAACAGCAACAAAGTTTTCAAATATATAGTCTCATGTAGGGTTTCATACAAAGCCCAGCTCTGCATTCAAAACCTCCTGCCACACTGCTTCTGAAACACTGCTCTCAAACAAAGAAACTGCCATGTTTGTCTCAGAGTTAATCCTTTACTCACACACAATGAAGTCCTATTTTAAAAACTCGAGTGATGGGTCATTTAAAGTCAGTCCTCTTGGCAAACTGTCTAAAGAGAACCCTGGAGTGAATTTATCATCTAGGATTCTTTGGCTGAATAATATTCTAGGATCCTCCCACTATATATGAAAAAAGAACAGGAGTATTTGTGGCATCTTAGAGACTAACAAATTTATTAGAGCATAAGCTTTTCTGAGCTACAGCCCACTTCATTGGATGCATAGAATGGAACGTATAGTAAGAAGATATATATATACATATATATATATATATATATATAAACTTAGGGAAATAGATTCAATTTGTGTAATGGGTATACATGAAAAGAATCTCTGCCCTCATGACAATAGTTTTGCCAATGTGGCAATGAATCTGTAAATAAGTATCACAATCAAGTACCTGTTAATGATATGATAGAGTGTTCTGACAGTAGCTATTTGCATCTTCTGACCCAGTGTCAGAACTGTTGATTTAAACAGGAGAGTGGGGAGTGGGGGCTGGGGCAGGGAAGAGGTGGGGCAGAGCTATTTGCATCTTCTGACCCAGTGTCAGAACTGTTGATTTAAACAGGAGAGTGGGGGCAGGGCTGGGGCAGGGAAGAGGTGGGGCAGAGGCAGAACCGGGGTGGGGGCCATGGGGAAGTGGCGGAGCAGGGGCTGGAGCAGCACGCAGCTGAACAGGGCACCAGGAAATGTGGTGCCCCACATTTTCTGGTGCCCTATGCAGCGGCGTACTTTGCGTATGGGAAAGGACGGCCCTGACTTTGCATTTGTCCTTATTGAATTTCATCCTATTTACTTCAGACCATTCCTCCAGTGTGTCCAGATCATTTTGAATTTTAATCCTATCCTCCAAAGCACTTGCAGCTCCTCCCAACTTGGGATCGTTCGCAAACTTTATAAGTGTACTCTCTATGTCATTATTTATTTCATCGATGAAGACATTGAACAGAACTGGACCCAGAACTGACCCCTGCAGGACCCCACTTGATATGCCCTTCCCATGTGAACCACCACTACTCTCTGGGAATGGTTTTCCAACCAGTTATTCACCCACCTTATAGTAGTTCCATTTAAGTTGCATTTCCCTAGTTTGTTTATGAGAAGGGTCATGCGAGACAGTATCAAAAACCTTAGGCTTTGTCTACACTAGCACGTTTGTTGGCAAAACACACCCTGACCAACATAAGTTTCACTAACAAAAGCACTGGTGTGGACAGCGCTATGTCAGCGGGAGACGCTCTCCTGCCAACATTGCTACCGTCACTCATTTGGGGTGGTTAAATTATGCCAATGGGAAAGCTCTCTCCTGCCGGCATAGAGCGTCTACATAGGAGACCTTACAGTGGCACAGCTGTGCCGCTGCAAGGTTGGTAGTGTAGACATAGCTTTACTAAAGTCAAGATATACCACATCTACCGCTTCCCTGCTATCCACAAGGCTTGTTACCCTGTCAAAGAAAGTACTAGGATGTTTTGACATGATTTGTTCTTGACAAATCCATGCCATTACTTATCACCTTATTATCTTCTAGGTGTTTGCAAATTGATTGCTTAATTATTTGTTCCATTATCTTGCCAGGTACTGAAGTTAAGCTGACTGGTCTGTAATTCCCCAGGTTGTCCTTTTTCCCCTTTTTATAGATTGGCACTATATTTGCCCTTTTCCAGTCCTCTGGACTATCATCTGTCTTCCATTACTTTTCAAAGATACCACCGCAGTCAGCTCCTTGAGTATTCTAGGAAGTATTTCATCAGGCCCTGGTGACTTTAAGACATCTAACTTGTCTAACTAATGTTTAACTTGTTCTTTCCCTATTTTAACCTCTGATCCTACCTCATTTTCCCTGCATTTTCGTTAGATGCCCAATTGCTACTAACCTTTTTGGTGAAAACTGAAATAAAAAGTCATTTAGCACTTCTGCCGTTTCCACATTTTCTGTTATTGTTTTGCCCTCTTCATTAAGTAACAGGTCTACCCTGTCCTTGGTCTTCTTCTTGCTTCTAATGTATTTGTAGAATGTTTTCTTCTTACCCTTCATATCTCTAGCCAGTTTAATCTCATTTTGTGCCTCGGCCTTTCTAATTTTGTCCTTACATACTTGTGTTATTTGTTTATATTCATCCATTGTAATTTGAACTAGTTTCCACTTTTTGTAGGACTAATTTTTGAGTTTCGGATCATTGAAGATCTCCTGGTTAAGTCAGGGTGGTTTCTTGCCATACTTCCTATCTTTCCTACGCAGTGGGATAGTTTGCTCTTGTGCCCTTAATAATTTCTCTTTGAAAGACTGCCAACTCTCTTGACCTGTTTTTCCCCGTAGACTAGCTTCCCAAGGGATCTTACCTACCAACTCATTCAGTTTGCTTAAGTCTGCCTTCTTGAAATCCATTATCTTTATTGTGCTGTTTTCCCTCCTACCATTCCTTAAAATCATGAACACTACCATTTCATGATCACTTTCACCCAAGCTGCCTTCAACTTTCAAAATCTCATTTTAAAAGTCTGCATTTTAATTTAATTTTAAATTAAGCTTCTTAAACATTTCAAAAACCTTATTTACTTTACATACAACAATAGTTTAGTTATATATTATAGACTTATAGAAAGAGACCTTCTAAAAACGTTAAAATGTATTACTGGCATGCGAAACCTTAAATTAGAGTGAATAAATGAAGACTCGGCACACCACTTCTGAAAGGTTGCCAACCCCTGCTCTAGAGAATAGTAGTAATTTGTGTTATCGGTATCTTTACAATCTTAACTGTTTCCTGACCATAGGATACACATAGGGAGTTCTTCACCCCTTTTCCCTATAACTATGCCTCCTTTTTCTTTCTCACCCTGGTATCTGCACAGCATATGCCCAAACTCCACCATACAGTCTATACCCCCCTCCTTTTCATCCTCTCACACTGAAGGGAAAGACAGGAGAAACATAAGCAGTCGCAGAATGTGAGAGGCTATGCCTCCAAGTCAGCAGTACTGAAATGAACGTGTGCATTAAAACACATCTATTCAGATCAAACTGATATATTTGAATGCATGTGTTCATTTCAAGACACTGTGTGCATTCAAAGCCTCATGAATAAACTAATAACAAAGGAATTCAATTGACTCAAACCCATGGTATTCATTAACTTTTCTTTTTTGGGTTTGTTTGTAAGATTCAACCAGCTATAGGTTAGCCAAAGTGCATACTGTATATAACTATAGAAATATACATGCACAACAGTGGTGAACTCAAGAAGTTTAAAGCACATTCTGTACTGCTTCCTCTCATCTTCCCCCACCCCCACCCCAACATGAATCACCAGTGGCCTCAGAGCTGATCTGTACATATCCAGGGACTCATTACTAAGACTAGAACTGGGCATGGAAAAAATCTGCTCTCTTGAGCTTTATTTATAAATATACATGGGATGTGGATAATAAAAAAGTGTAAGTGTGGGAGAGAAACTATGAGCGTCAAATTCTTTTTCTTCTGCTTCTTTTAAAAATGTATCTGGATTTAGTGCAGTGGTTCTCAAACTTTTGTACTGGTGACCCCTTTCACAAAGCAAGCCTCTGTGTGTGACCACATTTAACACCATTATAAATGCTGGAGACAAAGTGGGGTTTGGGGTGGAGGTTGACAGCTCACAACCTGCCATGTAATAACCTCGTGACTCCCTGAGGGGTCCCAGCCCCCAGTTTGAGAACCCCTGATTTAGTGTTTGAGACAGCTGCTAGAGTGAGAGCTCTAAAGACTGAAGTCCTTCGTTTATCAGTAAAACAGACATTACACAGTTTGAGTTTCCCCCTCACATAAACCTGAACTGGAAATATCACCAATAGGAAAGGGAAATTAGTTCGATTTCCATTTCCTCTCCACTGAGACCATCCATCAGAATTTCCCATTGTCACAATGACTTTTGTTAAGAGGAACTAGAATGAGAGGCCATCAGCCCATTTCACAACATACAGCTATAAGTCACTAATGATCTGGGTTGGATTTGTATCAGAGACCCAGAAGAGAAACATTCCTTATTAGAGCTGAGTAAATAATTGATTTTTTAGGTCAAAGGCCAAACCAAAAAAAAAAAAATTCTGAAAAAAAAATTTGGTTCTTTTAGAACTGAAGCTGAACTTTTTCCCCTCACTGAAACAAAAATAGATAAAATTTCAAAACAAAATGTTGAGTCAAAACAACATTTCGAAACAAAATGGTTCATTTAGAAAATGTCAGCACGAACCATTTTCACTTTAAAAAAAATTCCCCTCATTTCTTTATTTGGCAAAAATTGTTCACCAAATTCTACCTGAAATTACAAATAGTTTTGATAACCCTGAAATGGCTTTTTTTGGCAAATTTACTATGTGGCCAAAAAATTGTACCCTTCTCCTGTCCCATTATCTTTATATCTTTACGTAACACTACAAATCTTACAGTAGAAAGATAACAGTTTAGGAAACTACATGTAAACCTAGGTAAATTACAGTTTGCATTTAAACTTGCATGTTCTTTTCTATTTCTTACATGCTTAGTGTTCCCTGCTAGTCCATGTTTCTTCAGAGTGAAGGCAACAGAATAATACCATAGGCCCTGATTACCCTTGAAAAACTAGGTACCTCTTCTTGACCCATGAATTCCAGAAGTGGGACTATTTTGCAAGCTGAGGAAGTAAGTCAGACTGAATTGATTTAATGTATACTTTCTTATTCCTGTATTATATAAACTGAACCTGGTTTTCAGATTACATTTTTAGAATTAAGATACTTAGTAAAGAGCCTATTAACCTGATTGGTTTTTAGTGAAAGATTTTCAAAAGCACTCAGCAATGGCCAAACTCTGCTCCCACTGAAGTCACTGGTAAAACTCCCTTTGACATCAGTGGGAGCACAGTTTGGCCAACACCAAGTGCTTTTGGAAATCCCACCTTAAAGTTACACAATCAATATACTGCAATTAAACTTCATTAACATTGGTTTGCAGGAGGCTAGGAATAGCAAGAAATCTAATCCCTGGATGCTCATACATGTAAAATGCTCATTTTGTTGCCTATGATCATTTTTGCAATTGAAGTAATGGATTTATGGAATGTATCTGTGAATGTTCATTCATCATTTTTAAATTAATGAAGGAAAACTGAATAAAAATACCCTTGAATGTGCTGTCAGTGGTTTTAAGAAATATATCTAAGATTTTCATATAAAATATTTCATACCTCAGATCTAGCTCAGACACTAAACACAATGAACACACACAAGGAAATAAGATACACTTAATATTTCACATCTACATTTCTTAGTTTTCTTGGGACTCATTCATATTGCTCCTGCTCTCTAACATATTTGCAACAAAAAGCCAAGGGTAGAGAAGCAGGTTTGAATTTACCACTAACACATTTTGTTATTTAATTTTTAATGAGGAAATATTTGGCTGCAAGATTTGACATTTTCCATGCCATCTCTGGAAGTGTATACAAATACAGAGGGGTAGCTGTGTTAGTCTGGATCTGTAAAAGCAGCAAAGGGTCCTGTGGCACCTTATGGACTAACAGACAAACTGGAGCATAAGCTTTCATGGGTGAATACCCACTTCGTTGGATGCATGTAGTGGAAATTTCCAGAGGCAGGTATAAATATACAAGCAAAAATCAGGCTAGGGATAACGAAGTTAGTTCAATCAGGGAGGATGAGGCCCTCTTCTAGCAGTTGAGGTGTGAACACCACAGGAGGAGAAACTGCTTTTGTAGTTGACTAGCCATACACAGTCTTTGTTTAATCCTGAGCTGATGGGATCATCTCGTGCACACCAGTTTGGAGACCACTGTGTTAGTCTATAAGGTGCCACAGGACTCTTTGCCGCTTATACAAATACAGTATAGAAAACAGGCATTTGGCAAGTCATAGAATTCCACATGTGCTTGAAATCAAAGCAAGGGCATACCTGAGAAAGTGATTGTCTGAGACGTGTTATTTGTGAATTGTGGCCTGCAACGTCCTGTTCTGAAACCATCTGCTTAAGCTTCTCCTTCTCAATAGCTATGCTGTTAAAGGCAGACTTCAAAAGAGAATGAACTGGGGGAAAGAAAAAACAAATATTTCCTGAGACAAAGTACTACACCTTGCTTGTAATCAATAATAAAGGTCGTGACCCCCCCCCAAATTTACAGAAATAAGAAACTAAGGCCCAAATTTTCAAGAGTTCGTGCCCAAGTAGATTGCACACATGCATCAGTTGAGTTTGGCACGCACACACAATGTGAACGTGCACTACACTTGTCTTACGTGCACATATTGGTGGTTGTGCACATGCAGGTTGGGTATGTGTAAAAGTGTGCGTGTTCTTTTGAATATTTGGGCCTAAAGCTATTTTTCCCCCCTCTCTGTAAAGCAAATTAGTCTGTTCCTTAATTTTTCTCTGCAAATAGTGTAGTATGTATGTCATTTCTGTATTTATGGTCTGCAGTGATTTAATACTGCATTAATAAAGAGGATTACTTTGATCTTGAAACTTTGATGATCTAACACTGTGGAGGGAAGCAGTGGGTAGTATGTTTTTCCCATTTTATGTATTAGCCAACATTACAGTACACAGAGCCCATACAACGTAAGTTGTGTAAGACTGTTTGCAGCTCATGGTCACTGCTGCATAAACATCACTGCATGGTGTTACAGTGTGATTATTTCAAATCCAATTATCTAAAGCCTTTGTTCAAAACAAACAAGCAAACAAACATATAAAAGGAAATCCATCAATAGGAAAAATAACACTTCTGGTCATTGCTAAATGTGGTTTGGCCATGCACTCCTTGCTATTAGAAACGCCCTTGTGTTTTTCAAAAAACCCTTTAAAATAAAACAATTTCTTTTTCATTAAGTATATTCAACACTTGAAATAATCAGCCCATGTGCTCAGAAATGGAACATTAAAATATGAGAAACATTTCTGAATGACAGTTTTGACAATTTCAACAAAGAAACACAAAGGATGAAGGAAAATAAACTTTGACCTTTCCCATACATAGTATGCCGCTATGTTTTTCTTTAAAATGCTGTTCCTTTTTTGGAATTACGAAACATTAAGGAATAAAAACCTTTTTTCAAGCAAATTCTGCCTCTCACCCCTTACCTCTCCCCAATTTTTATAGGGTTTTTTTAATTTTAGCCCTCTAGATTTGAAGTATAGAATCAAGAAATACAAAGTGACTACTGAAACCTTACTAATTAGACAAGAATCACTGAAATGTTCACTGCTTCCTCATTCAAATTCTTGAAGACGGAATAAAATGCAATGCTAACTGCTCCTGTGTGAGCTTAAAAAGCTCCCTTTCCTTCTCTTCATGGAAGTGTTTTCCTTCGTTAAACACTTGTACTTCTCCATATTTCTGTAAATATTGACATTATTATCTCTCTTTAAAATAAATCTTACAGATTTCTAAATGTTTATTCCCATTCAGATAGAAAGCTCGTGATCTTAAATCTTAGCTTTATTCATCTCAAATTTTTATGACCGTTCTGAAAAATGTGACCCAAAATTGTGGGTGTTACATATGGAAGGCCAAATTCTCCACCTCATAAATGGAGACAATTCCATTGAATTCATTATTCTCACTTACGTCAGCAATAAATTTAATCTGGTATTTGTAAATACATTTATCATTTCATGATCAAATTAAACACAAATCATTGCATATTAAAACAGAATTGCCTAAAAATGCATGTAATCTCAGTTCAAAATGTACATTTTATATCAGGTGCATCAAGTTCATTTTGTGGACCTGGCTACAGACACCATCAATTATGGTCCCTGCAAGTACAAAGTTCAGTACTTGGGACATATTTTTTTGTGTGAAATGAGTTCAACATATTTCAAGTCTCCCTCCCTTTCCCCGCCCTCCCCCACGAGTTTCAAACATACTCTTCTTTTAGGGGAATAATTCACACACCCCTTTGCTTATTGCAGGTCCCATGAGCTTGCTAACACGATAAACCAGCCAGCCGCAGACTTACTGATTTATCTAGTAAAATGTTTTCAGTTATGTTGGGGCCCAATCCAGTGCCTACTGAAGTCAATGGGAGTCTTTGCATTGATTTCAATGGATACTGGATCAGGCCTTTAATTTAATTGCTTGTGTGACCCTAAGAACTCCCCCAATGCCAACTGGCAAGGGGGTTATAAGAATATCCTGATCCTGGTAGGTACATTCTGGTTCCCCAAAGACTATCATAGAATCATAGAAATTTAGGACTGGAAGGGACCTTGACAGGCCACCTGGTCCAGTCCCCGGCACTGAGGCAGGACTAGGTATTATATAAATCATTCCTGACAGGTGTTCCTCATTGGAGATTTCTAAGAACAGGTTAGATGGCGATTCCACAACCTCCCTATGTAATTTGTTCTAGTGCTTAGCAACCCTTACAATTAGGAAGTTTTTCCTAACATCTAACATAAATCTTCCTTGCTGCAATTTAAGCCCATTACTTCTTTTCCTGCCCTCAGTAGTTAAGGAGAACAATTTATTACTGTGGCAAGGTGGACTAGGGCCAGAGGCCCCCTGCTGGAGGCCTTGCTGCGCTGCATCATCCTGTCCCAGAATAGAGCAGCGAGAAGTCCTCCAAGCAGTCTACAGTAGCTGCAGAAGCCAATCAGAGGGGCTGCTGCAGCGACCAATAAGGATTCAGAAGACCCAGATAAAAGGCAAGCAGCAGAACAGAGCCTTCAGTTGCTGTGCAGAGCTTGAAGAGAGAAGAATGGGTGACTGACTGGCTGGCTGGCAAAGCGGCAGGACCAGCAGGTCACTGTGTGCAGGGTGAAGCCCAGTGGGACTGAGCACAGAAGCTGTGCAGGCCAGCGAGGGTACCAAGATGGGCCCTGCTGGACTGGTTGAAGACTAAGCCCAGGGAAGCCTGCTGAAACACCACCGGCTGTGGGTACTGAGATGGGCCCTGGCTTGGTGGTTGAAGAAGGCAGTGCCTTTGGGAGAAGCCTTAGCACTACGGCCCTACACCAGCGCCAAGATAAGAACTTGGACTGTATACCCCAGAAGGGGGGACAGTATATGTGGCTCAGCTGCAGGGCTGAGTCACTGAAGACCCGCCAAGAGAACCATCAGCTGGAGGAAGGAGGTTCTCACGAAAGGCAAGTGCCACCCCGATGTAAGAACTAAAACCAAAAACAGGCTCACACCCCACCAACGGGGGGGCCGCCTGCGAGAGGTGGGTGCCACCCCATGAAAAAGACTGTGATTGCAGGCATATCGGCCAAAGAAAGGAGGTGCTCACAAGGGACAGGTGCCAACCTGGTTACAATTACCCTCCTCTTTATTACAACCTTTTACATACTTGATGACTGCTATCATGTCCCCCGTCAGTCTTCTCTTCTCCAGACAAAACAAACCCAATTTTTTCAGTCTTCCCTCATAAGTCATGTTTTCTAAACCGTTAATATTTTTTTTGTTCTCCTCTGGACTTTTGCCAATTTGTCCACATCTTTCCCAAAGTGTAGTGCCCAGAACTAGCCACAGAACTCCAGCTGAGGCCTGATCAATGATGAAGAATTACTTCTCATGTCTTGCTTACAACACTCCTGCTAATACATCCCAGAATGATATTTGCTTTACCGGTATTACATTGTTGACTTATATTTAGTTTGTGATCCTCTATAACCCCCAGTACTCCTTCCTCAGCAGTCATTTCCCATTTTGTATTTGTGCAATTGATTATTCCTTCTTAAGTGTAGTACTTTGCATTTGTCCATATTGAATTTTATCCTCTTTATTTCAGACCATTTCTCCAGTTTGCCAAGGCCATTTTGAAATCATGTGAGATCTCAAGTGAAAACCAGGGTCATGCTGGTCATTAATATCATTGTATGTACTCATACTATGTAAGGAGTTATGTACGTTTACCTGAAACATGCTCCTAAGGTCTGTATCAAGGCAAGTTTTCTGTCAGACAAAAGATGGTTATTCACCTGTCTCTCTGGCATGTAAATTAAGCATTGTAGGTTAACACAATGGAGAGTCATTTACAAAGGAAATCAATGGGTGAGGGGAGGGTGAGTGTGAAATTAACTGGGAGGCAGCACACATGAGAATAAGCTACTGGGGTCATCCTGACTCTGAGGTACAGACAATGAACTTCTGGAGATATAAGGAGAAGGCAAGGATGACATCCCTTGAGCCTGCACCAAGGAAATAATCAGGCAATGTGATTACATTCATGAAAATGGGATCACAACATACCCTGGTTGGAAACACTGCAAAGGATATTTGGGTGAGATAAACTTCTATAGACAGCAGGTTAGCCTGTTAAGTTTAGTGTCTAGAAATTGTTATGATTTTGATTTATATGTAATCTTTTTTTTCCATAATCCTTACTCATTATGTCTTGAATCTCAAATCTTTGATAATAATCTTATCTTCACTATAAATATCTGAGTTCTTCGGCATTACACAAGGAGCTGATCCTGAGTTTAATCATACAAGCTGGTGTGTGCACTGTTCCTTTGTGGACAGCAGATCTGATATTACTGTGAGTGTACAGTAGATGAGGGGCTGGCCACTACAGAGGGATGCTTCCAGGGGACTGAGGGACCAAGGTATACCTATTGTTAACCTGAAAATCAAACATAGGAGTGGCAGAGTCCAGAGGAGATTGTTTGGGTGGCTAACCGGCTGGTGATGTCAGGGAGCTGACACCAAATTAAGCTCAAGCAAGTCTTCCTCTTGCTGGAGGCAGTGGGTAACAAGGTGACTCTCAATTCTCGGTACCCTGAAAACCACCACAGAAAAGAGTCCAGGAGAGCTGGCTGTATTTTAAAGAAGCCTTACTGAAGGCGCAGGAACAAACCATCCTGATGTGCAGAAAGAATAGCAAATACGGCAGGCAACCAGCTTGGCTTAACAGAGAAATCTTCAGTGAGCTTAAACACAAAGGAAGCTTACAAGAAGTGGAAACTTTGACAGATGACTAGGGAGGAGTATTAAAAAAAAAAAAGTGCTTGAGCATGCAAGGGTGTAATCAGGAAGGCCAAAGCACAATTGGAGTTGCAGCTAGCAAGGGATATGAAGGGTAACAGGAAGGGCTTCTACAGGTATGTTAGCAACAAGAAGGCGGCCAGGGAAAGTGTGGGCCCCTTACTGAATGGAGGAGGCAACCTAGTGACAGATGTGGGAAATGCTGAAGAACTCAATGTTTCTTTGCCTCAGTCTTCACGGACAAGGTCAACTCCCAGACGGCTGCACTGGGCAGAACAGTATGGGGAGGAGGTGAGCAGCCCTCAGTGGTGAAAGAACAGGTTAAGGACTATTTAGAAAAGCTGGACATGCACAAGTCCATGGGTCCGGATCTAATGCATCTGAGGGTGCTGAGGGAGTTGGTTGAATGTGATTGCAGAACCATTGGACGTTATCTTTGAAAACTCAGGGTGATTAGGGGAGCCCCGGACGACTGGAAAAAGGCTAATGTAGTGCCCATCTTTTAAAAAAGGAAGAAGGAGAATCCGGGGAACTACAGACCAGTCAGCCTCACCTCAGTCCCTGGAAAAATCATGGAGCAGGTCCTCAAGGAATCAATTCTGAACCTCTTAGAGGAGAGGAAAGTGATCAGGAACAGTCAGCATGGATTCACCAAGGACTAGTCATGCCTAACTAATCTAATTGCCTTCTATGACGAGATAACTGGCTCTGTGGATGAGGGGAAAGCAGTGGACGTGCTGTTCCTTGACTTTAGCAAAGCTTTTGACACTCTCTCACAGGATTCTTGCCAGCAAGTTAAAGAAGTATGGGCTGGATGAATGGACTATAAGGTGGATAGACAGCTGGCTAGCTTGTCGGGCTCAATGGGTAGTGATCAATGGCTCCATGTCTAGTTGACAGCCGATATCAAGCAGAGTACCCCAGGGGTCGGTTCTGGGGCCAGTTTTGTTCAACATCTTCATTAATGATTTGGATGATGGGATGGATTGCACCCTCAGCAAGTTCGTGGATGACACTAAGCTGGGTGGAGAGGTAGATATGCTAGAGGGTAGGGACAGGGTTCAGAGTGACCTAGACTAATTGGAGGATTGGGCCAAAAGAAATCTGAGGTTCAACAAAGACAAGTGCAGAGTCCTGTACTTAGGATGGAGAATCCCATGCACTGCTACAGGCTGGGGACCAACTGGCTAAGCGACAGTTCTGCAGAAATGGATCTGGGGATTACAGTGGACAAGCAGCTGGATATGAGTCAACAGTGTGCCCTTGTTGCCAAGAAGGCTAACTGCATATTTGGCTGCATTAGTAGGAGCATTGCCAGAAGATTGAGGGATGTGATTATTCCCCTGTATTTGGCACTGGTGAGGCCACATCTGGAGTACTGTGTCCAGTTTTGGGGCCCTCATTACAGAAAGCATGTGAATAAATTGGAGAGAGTCCAGTGGAGGGCAATGAAAATGATTAGGGGGCTGGGGCACATGACTTATGAGGAGAGGCTGAGGGAACTGGGCTTATTTAGTCTGCAGAAGAGAAGAGTGAGGGGGGATTTGATAGCAGCCTTCAACTAGCTGAAGGGGGGGTCCCAGGAGGATGGAGCTAGGCTGTTCTCAGTGGTGGCAGTTGACAGAACAAAGAGCAATGGTCTCAAGTTGCACTGGGGGAGATCTAGGCTGGACATTAGAAAACACTATTTCACTAGGAGGGTAGTGAAGCCCTGGAATGGGTTACCTAGGGAGGTGGTGGAATCTCCATCCTTAGAGGTTTTTAAGGTGTGAAAGTAGAATGAATTATATTGAAATTATAATTCATTAAAGAAATGCTACTTGAAGGGTTTGTTGAAATATAGTTGTCAGGAAGAGAAACATTAAGGAGTGTGAGACAATGGGTCCTCAAACTAATTAACTTAGAGCTCCTTCTGAGCTAGGAGATTGGTAAACGTTAGTATGCAAATAAGATATATATGTATATTTGTCAGTTTCTGCTTTCTTTTGTCTCTTATGTTAAATTGGCTTTGGCTTAGCTGTAAAAATAAGTTATCTTGAGCCTCAGAGAGGGGCTCACATCTGGGTGCATTGGCAAAGCACTTTGATAATAAATAGAGTGGTCTGACAAATTATATGAGTCCTGAATCTGACTTTGACAATTTGGAGGTTCCACCGAGATGGCAACCGTCTTCACTGGGGCCGTGTGACTCCTGACTGTTCTTAGGATGGCCGCGGCAAGCTGGCACCTGGGCATTTGGCCCGAGCGGTCCTCCGCCAGAACGGAAGGGTACATGACCACAGTGACGTCTACGCTATCGAACCTGTTGGTTCCCACTCTGTTCTGGTAGGGATCCCGGGATCTGACATCAGGAATCTGGTCAGGTAATTATTTCTGTGTTTTGTCCGGACTGAGGACTGTCTTGTCTCTGTGTCTATCCGTCCCCCCTGTAGTGTGTTTCAGTCTGGGCGCCGTCTCCGTCCGGGGATTGGCTGACCAAAAGGTTCCTCTCCCCATGGTCTGAGTGAGTGAAATCTGCACAATCGCAGCCACACCGCGCCTTGGGTAAAACCCTTAGTGTGAAAGCAAGGGTGATTGAGGCAGTAGCCTGTGGGCTCCTTTTGTGTGTTGCACCGGGCATCGCTCTGATGAACCAGACTTTCCTTCTTGTGTGATTGGTGTGTAAAGTCGTCTTGTATGGGTAACCAGATGTCTAAGTTGGGACAGTTCCCTAAAGGAATGCCGGCTCAGTTTATGTATTTTAGGAAGAGTCCGGACTCCTGTAAATTTCTGGAAAAATGGTCTAGGCTAAGGGGGTCAGGTAGAGTGGCTACTACCACCACTACGCTTCTGTCCCCAGAAGCCTTTACAGCTATTCTGAGGGAAAATGGGCCCTTTTCCCACAGAAATGGTCTATAAGGGACTGCTGCAGGCAGAGAGAGAATCTGATCAAAATTATTTGACTATTGGGTAATATAATCAAAATCACTAAAGGATATAAGGGGTTTCTATTGGAACTTAACTTGGCTGCTCCTGGTTGTGTCTAGTTGTACAAGATGCAAGTGTAATCGGGGTACAGTTGTGTAAAAGAGTAAGCAAGGGATGTTAGACAAAAGAGAATTTTGTGTGTGTGTGTATAGCGCTAAAATCTGAAGCTGTGTCTCTGCTATTATCTGAGAATAAATTTATAGCTTGGTACAGCAGAGAAACTATTGCAAACATGGTCTGTTGCACAAGAGGGGAAACTGAGGTACACTACCTCATGAATTTCATAAATGACCAGTGAGTGGGGTAATTCACTAGCCTGACTGTAGAACAGCCTGACTATAGAACAAAATAAGGAGAGCCTGGAGGTAATTCTTCTGTTTTTCCTGCAATTAGCAAGGAAATTTGTAAAAGAAAGTGGTATTATTATTAAGCAATAATCTGTCCCCACCGGGGGGGGGTGTGGAAATTGTTTCTTTTGTTTTTAGAGTCTACAAGCAAGCTGGCGCCAGCGGAAGAATAACTCAGAATACCATGGATCTATGTTTTGTGGTGTTTGTGGTGTTTGTCTTGTTGCTATCATTGCTGTGTTTTAATGAACAGAAAACCTCATGACATGGGTGGGAGATGTGTATGGGAATGCAAAAGGCTAACTCAGGAGAATCCTAAAATTCAGTGGCCACTGTTAGGATCTTGGGACAAAGACCAAGCAGACGTCTTAAAAGACAAACTCGACCAACCTACAACTAAATTGGCAAAAGGAGAGGTTGATTGTTTCATGCAGGGGTGGGAAGAGGCAAATCATAAGTGGACAGAATCAAAACTTGCCTCTCAAAGATTCTGGCTTCTGTCCCACCAGATGCAACTCATTTTACTGTTGTTGATTTGTGCTCTGCTTTCTTTTCTCTCCCGGTTCACCCTGACTCCCAGTTCCTGTTTGCCTTTTCTTACAAGGGGCAACAGTACACATGGACCACACTGCCCCAGGGGTATACTGAAAGTCAGTCATATTTTTCCCAAACATTAGCGCGAGACCTTGTTGACCTAGTTTTTCTGTCCAGGTCCACACTAGTCCAATATGTAGATGATCTACTCCTCTGTTCCCCTTCATTGTCTGTCTCTGAAACTGACTCTTTAGTGCTCCTTACTGCCCTAGCAAATAAGGCTCACAAAGCTTCCCGCTCTAAACTACAACTCTGTCAAGCTTCTGTCACATACCTTGGCTTTCTCCTCTCCCAGGGTTCCTGTGCACTTTCTCCCACCCACATCCAAGCTATCCTTAGCTTTCCCTGACCCCGCTCCCCACGCCAGGTCCGGAAGTTTTTAGGCATGGCTGGATTTTGCAGACAATGGATTCCCCAATATGCCTCCCTTGTAAAACCTCTCCAGCAACTCACTTGATTCTCTGTGCCTGACCCCATGCCGTGGCCCCCTGAGGCCAATTCTGCCTTTGTTTCCCTCAAACAGGGTTTGGCTTCTGCCCCTGCCGTAGGGCTGCCTGACTATTCTAAGCCTTTTATCCTTTTCTGCCACGAACAATCTGGGTGTGTGCTTGGAGTTCTCACTCAGATGCACGGAGAAAAGAACTGCCCAGTGGCTAATTTCTCTGCCACTTTAGACCCTGTTGCCCAAGGCTTACACCCCTGCCTGCGTGCTGTGGCTGCTGCAGCGTGCCTAGTCGAAATGTCTGATTCCCTTGTTCTCCACTCTCCTCTTACCCTCCTGGTCCCTCACTGACCTCACCCTGCTTCAAGACTCTGCCTCAGAAACCGAGAAAGAATCCTGGGTTCCCCAAGGTTGCTCTCTACATCCCAATTCCTTTTGGCGCTCGCCTACTGGCGCCTTTGTAGCCCCCTTTTCACTTTACCCATCTCTGGCCGCCTTGCTACACGGTGTTTTGCATGTCAGAAAAGAGGGGATGGTCTCTGCTGTAACTAAGACAGGATGGTGGACCCCCCATTTTAGCTCTTTTGCAGACCGCCACTGTGCAGCTTGTACCACAAAGCCATAATATTGGTTTTGTAAAAGTGGCCCAGGGGTTCCAGGGCCTGCCTCAAGCACCGTTCTTGCACAAATGCCTAAGTGTCGACAATATGAATTTATATTGGCTATGGTATGTTTATTCTCTGGTTGGATTGAAGCCTTTCCTTGTCGCAAGGCTGACTCACTGTCTGTTGACAAATGTTTGTTTAAATCATATTATGCCTGCCAAGGGAATTCCTGCTACTCTGTCCAGTGATCAGGGTACACATTTTACTGGACAACTTGTTCAACACCTGGACCGTATGTTGCATATCAAACACCTGTTGCACTGTTCCTACCACCCACAGAGTGCAGGTGCAGTTGAAAGATGAAATAGTGTACTTAAGCCTATGCGAGCTATGACTCCCGTTCCAGATTTGAACTTGACTCACAGTGTGCTCCTTCAGTATTGCAAGGGACTAATGCAAGCTGTAAGTCACTTCCATTCACAGGTTCGAGTCGCCTGGCCCACGGAACCCACCTCCGACGCTTGCCACAACCTCGAGCCAGGTGATTGGATCTATGTATGGCGCCACCATCGAAAGCACGCCTTGGAGCCCCAGCGGAAGGGTCCTCATCAGGTCCTGCTCACTACACAGACAGCTGTTAGACTATCTGGCATCGCAGCATGGATACATGCTTCAGTGTAAAAAGGCACCATCCCCAGAGAACCAATCATCACCTCAGGACAACGCAGAGTCAATTTTGACTCCAGAAGAAGATGTAGAGGAACAGTCTGCAATACCTTACAATCTATGCTCTCGTAAGGGTTACCAGAAGCAGACTCTGTTCCTCGGCTGCTGGTATCTTATGGTCTGGGGAGACCACAATGACAATTCTTTTATCCAGCAGCAGGTGTGGATAGCTCAGACTCTTAATATTTCTAATTGCTGGGTCTGCAGCCACATCCCAGCCCACTCTCAAACTGGCATTCCTGACTGGCTATCCCACTCAAGTCCCCAGACCTCACTGGAGGGCCTTGTCCGTTTAACAAAATATGGATCAGCAATGACACTTGGGAAGCGGTGGGAATAAATGCAACTAAATGGATAAGTGTGGTGGAGGGAAAAGGTCATTGGTGTTGGGTGTGTAATGGGACAGGGCTGGATCTGGGGAAAAGCCGTTGCCTTCAGCATATTGTGGCCAATGGTGTATGGGATTATTCAAACAAAACTAAAAAGTGGCGGGCCGGGTATAGAGATATGAATTTTTTCTCAACCCGGGATCAAACAGAGAAATCAATCTCATGTTCCCCCTACAGTAACCTACAGAAAACAATACAATCTTTCAATGTTATGCAAATAACACCACTCCTCATAAGGAGAATTACCCTGTACGCTTTGGGGGATACTACTCCTACTTTGCAAACACCTATATGACAAATGGGTGCAACCAACCCTTCCTGGCCTTAATAGGCCATCACTGGGTGTGTGGGACCAGAGCTTATACCGAACTAACAGCTAATTGGTCAGGAATCTATTATCCCCCCCGACTCTTCCCACAATTCTGAGTGCTAGGAACCTTCCCTCAAGAACGCCTCCGCAATTTCAGGCGAAAAAGAAGGGACTTAACAGATGCCCAACGGCACGTAAATAACATAAGCCCCTTAACCTGGGAAGAGGCCATTGGCAGTTCCTTAATACCATTAGGGGGAGTAATACACCATACAAAAAGGCTCCTAAGGTTACAAGCAGTAGTTGAAATAATGGCAAATGAAACCGGACAAAGTTTAAGAGCCCTGGCCAAAGAAACAGGGGCAATCCGACAGATGGCCCTCCAAAACCGTCAGGCATTGGACATAGTGCTGGCAGCAAAAGGATTTGTTCTAAGTGGCTAGCACGATCTATTACCTCATTGGTGTTGTCTGGTATATACACACACAGCAGTCTTTTCCAATGAGAGCACAAGTCCCTCCTTTTGTGATTATGACACTTGTTGCCAAGAATACAGCTGTTAACCCATGTATTCTGATCAAATTTCAAACTAGGTAATTACATTTTGTTTACCTAAATCCCTGCTCTAGTTTCAACTGGGCACAGTATTTTTTCATTTTGTGTCCTAACCTGTTGTTTAAGATAACTGTAGTCCATCTCATAGACAAATACATTTCAAAAGGTACTAAATTTAGTTTCCTACTGGTGTTACTTTGTGTCACAGATCAGGAAAATCAATACAGAGACTGTTGGTTTCACAATGTTGTGTGAGAAATACTTTAAAGCATTAATATTTCAAGTTTGACGTGACTTAAAATGATAAAGTAATCAGGAATATAAGAACAATTTATACTTGAATATTAATATGCATTTAGTTAAAGTTATATAGTTGTTAATATTTTGTATGTATTCATGTGAGCCCTTACTTTTTAAGGGGAAATGCTTGTTCAAAGACATTAAATTGTAAGCAACAGGACTGTAACATTTTATTCTTTACTCCTAGTTAATTCTAGCATAAATATGATTTCTTATTTAACTATTACCTAAGAGGAAACTCGAGGAACCAAAGACAATAACCTCATAATGAGCCCACTGAAGAAGCACTAGTTTGGAGTATTTATGGAAGCCATTTTCACTCTTTCAGGCTAAAAAACTAATGAAAAATGATGATGCATGACTGTTTAAAGTTAATCTTAAAATACAATACATTAAATCTTGGAATCAGCAGGGAGGCTAGTCAAATGGAAATAACTAATATTGGAAAAAAGATTATTCAAACCTACTTGTGTTCTTATATTACACACACACACGTATGATTATAGACATTTTTATGACTGCACTAATGGAAAAAATATAATTTCAATAGATACAGAAAGTCAACCAAGACACAAGGTGATTGAGATCTTTAGTCATGTTACAAATTACATTAAGCTTTTAAAGAAAGATTATTATTTAGCTAATTCCCCACTGAATCTATTGTTTATGGGACATCAGCAAAGTGATATGTCTAGAAGATATACTACAGACTGTGTACCACTAGAGTGATGCAACCCTGAGGGTACAGAGGTCAATGAATACTTGCAAAGTAATCTTTAGTGTGTAGACAACGGAAAAAGAACATTTCAAAACAAAAATATAAAATGTACTTATAATCAGAGAAGTGTGTATAAAGCAGACTTTAGGCAGTTCAGTATTTCTTCCTTCTCAACGGCCATCAGTTGTTTTCTCTGCTTATAACTAAAGAGAGATTATTTTTTCCTAACTCTAGCTCTGCAAATTCTATGTGGGAAATTTTCAAACAAGCACCTTTGTGCTTTTCTCCCACACTGCCCCTCGAGCTTGGGAGAAGCTCCTTGTAAACATCCACAAAACTAACTCCTTATCCTCCTCTGCCAGGAAGCCTACAAAACTTGACCAATCAATAGACTGCTAACGTGCTGAAACCACAGTCTAACATGCTAACGGATATTGTCTCATTATTTCCCCCCAATCTGGGTGTATCCATCTTTTGTCTTATACTTAGATTGTAAGCTGTTTGGGGCAGGGACTTTTTTGTTCTATGTTGGTTCAGCACATAGCACAATAGGGTCCTGGTCCATGACTGGGGCTCCTAAGTGCTACAATAATATAAATAATAAAATCAGATTATTCTTTCTACCTTTTACCTTATCACCGGTAATAAAGATTCTACAATGAGAACTAAGCAGAGACATTGGAAAAGGTGAGCAAGGCACAATGCAATCCAGCTCATTTTTCCATAGAGATAAATAGATCTGGTTTTCAAACAAGCTTAATTCATCCCATTCCTGATTTTCATTAAATGTCTCCAAAAGTGGAATGCTCCAAAACAGTGATATTTGTTGCTGTCTGAATCTCTAACAAACTGTTCTTTGATGCACTTTGAACATCATTCAATCTTAACCCATTCAGCATTGCATGTAAATTCTGTAGACAGAGGTAAAAAATAAATAACACTAAAAGATATTGTAAAGTATATAGTATTACACACAAGACAGAGAAATGGCCACAGTGCGTGTATGACAATAGCCACAACAGCATGTGCATTAATAAGCTATTAGTAAATGGCTTAGGTGTGAAATATGAGGCAAGATCTTTCAACCACCTGAGAAGGGCATCAATTCCTGCACATGCTGGTGTGGCTTATGTATGACTCCTTCATTTTATATTTCACTATTTTAAAAGCCTTTTTAAAAACTTAAATTTTCAGCCTACAAGCCAGTCATTCATTGGTGATACAATGTAACATTTCTGAAATCCATTCTTGTACGAGCAGGACCTTTTATAACTTCCATTGGTGTGTCATTCATAAAGTTGTACAAGATCATTAGAGACAGTGGAATTTCATTTATCTTAGGGGAAAGAACACAGGTTTCTATAAAAAGGAAAAAATGTGTGCAAATTCAGCCAAGTTTTGCAAGCCCCTGTAATGGTTCAGGAGGTTCACAAAATCTCCAATGACATAGGATTCACCCATCCCTATATCTGTACCTGATGCATAGAAAATATTTTAAAAATTAAACCTATATGATCTTCATCTGAACCAGATTTGGATAAAAGATTTTGATATAATTTATATTTGATCCAGACAAAAGTTCTGACCATGAATAGTGTAAATGTAAATATAGCAGTTTTTGTAAGATGCAGATTCTACATTTTTAGTTACCTTTCTGTGCCATGAGGCAAAACTCTTCTTGAAGTTTGATGTACTCCATGGAGCATTCCAAGGGGTCAGCTACCTGGCTTGGGGGAGTCTGAAATTCGATGTCTGCACAAAGATTGGGGTTGGATGAGTGCAGGCGAACTGGTGACATTGTAGCACTGAAAGGGACCTATGGGGAGATTCAACAACAAAAATAGCTACTGTATAGGACTGTATCCACCTTCCACAGAATACACTGAATAAAAACATTACACACTTTATTCACAGAACAAAACACAATAGTTTCACTGTGAGAGATTTAAAAAATTATGAGAATATAAATCTTTTAGTATCTCAAGTTTCAGTAGTTGTACAAAATTCACCAGGTCTCTTAAAATCCTTCATTGAAACATAGACAAGTGATAGAGAGAGGGAGGGGTGATAGCTAACGTGAGAGACAAAGATGCACTTTAGCTCTAACTATAGCATTTACACTAACATAGCATTTCATAAGATTTGCAGAGCGCTGGAAAATTAAACCACTAATGTTGCTTTACATTCTGACCTTTGGTATCCTATAAAGAATGATTTGGTGGTCATAATGCCAACATTTTAAATGTATTAGTTTCTCGATCAACCTGGAAATGTGGCTAAATATTCCCACAGAGAATATTATTTGCATACTTTGAAGAGTGTTGGTAAACCCTGAGATTATTATTCAGTTCACTGAAATTCACTGTATAAATCATCTGCAGATCACACAATATAGAAAATCATGTAGGTTCTTTTTGTGTATGAATACTCTTTTTAACGAACAAAAAACCCCTCATTTTCATTTGAAGCACATCTACTATAAAATTCAGTAAAAGAGATATTTTACCAAGTCATATTAAGTCTCTTGTATCAAACAGAACAAATATGCTTCTTTTAATTTATTATATATTTCCACTTTTCTTTCTCCCTCTGTATTTTTGCATATATAGTAAATGTGTGCATATATGTTTGTGTATTATATTTACAATGTAGAGATATGTAACATTTGTATATTATATAGTTGCATATATAATGCATGTGAAAAATCTCTATATACATATATAGAGAGAATACTTTATTTATGTTGTATTACATTATATACACACATTTTTATATATACATATATATAAACATCTGATTCCTGGAGCCCAATTTTCAAACTTGAGTGTCAAAGTTAAGGCATTTAGAATCATATTTTGGCACTCAGATAAGAGTTAAACACTTAAATATCTATTTTAGGTGTTCATGCATTGATTAGATTCCTCAAATGCAGAAGATGAAAACCCACATTCCAGAGTGTAATTTATGTATCCAAATATGAAAAATGGGCCCAAAATATAGGTTGTTTTCTGAAACTTCCTACAGAGGAGCAGGCAATATAAAAAGTCATATTACTATAGACTTTATCAACAGATTAGTTAAACTACCATAACACTAGCAATGGATCCTTAGTTTGTTAACTTGATTAGCTGACTGGGTTGGACAACAGCTTTTTTGATCTTTTTAGGGAACTGTGCCCAATCACTATACATTATATGTTTCTCACTCCCTGGTGGAATCCTTAAATAACTTTATCACATTTCATTCCACCCCTTGGTACACTATATCAGCCTATCTTCCTTCATTCACTCTTCCTAGATTTCCAAGTATCTACTGTGTGCAAAATAATGGTCTTGTAACACCTGTCTACTGCAAATTTAATTTCTCCTCTAAGCTCCTTTCACGTGTTCTTATTTTTAACTACGCAAGCAAAGACAATTTTTCATCTGATTTTATTTTTAGGCTCACATAATGAACGATTTCTTTATTAACAGGGAACACAAAACAATCCCCTTTCTCCAGCAAACTGCAGAACTATCACAATCCATTCAGCAACCTTCCGTTTTGTACTATGCTAACACCACTTCTCTCAACAGTCAACCAGAACTTCCCTATTTTACAAAGAGAGTCGGACAGTCGCGCTTCTTTTACAAAGCCTTTCATTTCTTAGGTCAGAGAACATAGTTGCAGAATCTCCTTGCTAAGAATTCTGTCAACCTATAATCACTCAAGCCCACCAGATGCTAGTATCCTCACAACAGAGAAAATAATGTAAATTAATCTCAAAGGCTTTACCACCTAGAGCTTAGAAAAATGTACAAGGCACACATTGGCTATTAAGTTCCATCATAGACTGAGCAATTACACCCTAGAACAGGTGTAATTTTTTCTCAATTTTTTCCATTCTGTGGCCCCGTTACAGGAGATAAAAGGTTCAGGGCACCCATCCCATCTACTAGAAAGAAAGGAAAAGTAGCAATCTCACTGGATCTCTTCATGACCCCAAGTTCAGAACCCCAACTCTAGAGCCTTGTACTTCAACTGGTCAGGCTGAAAAACTAGATATAAAAACAGGACCCTGTTGAAAACCAGATAATACATCTGAAATGAGGCTTCCTGGGTAAATAACATTTTAAAATGTCTCCTAGAATCAGCATTTGCATTTTTACAAGCATTTATAATCACACACTTTGCAGGAAATACCCATTTACATGAAAAAAATAAGTAGACACTTTGCTGACTGCTTGAGAGAACACTATACAGCAGTCAGAAATAAGGAAATAGCTGATTGACATGAACTCTGTTTCCTTCAGCAGAATTTCCAAGTTACTCTCAACAACAGATGAAAAAAACCACATTAAACCACATCTTTCATCCACTTTGGCTCCCAACAGACGAAGAAATACTGATTAAACTTTTCCTTATGTTTCTCATCACTAGCATCCTACACCTTACTCTCCAATTCCCCTCATAACTGGGCACATATTTGTTCATGGTCATTTCTGTTGTTATTTATCATGTATTCTACTTTTTCTCTTTGCCTTCTCCCACCTATCCCTCTACAGTTTTCCTCACTCTGCTAAACATAACTTCAAATCTATCCACATTTCCTTTAGATACTTTAACTCAAGGCTTGAAATAACCACTCAGCCACCATGAACAGTCATCCTTCCTGGGTAAGTACTGTCAGCTTTCGCAGAATCTAAGCTTTTATTGTCAAAGGTAAGATGTTCCTAGCCCATAGGGTTGGGAAGAGAACCCTCCACATGTGACCTGAATGTAACTGACACAGTGCTGTATTCCTCAGTCTGCACAAACAGCAGCTTCCGTGTCATGACTACTGTTGGGGTGAGCAGCTGCCACACTTAAGGTATGTCTGCTCGGCAATTAAAAACCCATGGCTTTCCCGTGCCTGCTGACTTTGACTCTTGGCGCTTGGGCTACAGGGTTGTTTAATTGCAGTGTAAGTGTCTGGGCTCAGGCTGGAGCCCGAGCTCTAGGATCCTGCGGGGTGGGAGGGTCCCAGAACTTTGTCCAGTTAGCAGCTCTCATTTCCATTTCCCAAACCCATATTTTGTGTGAAGCAGTCATATGACTAACAAAATGGAACAGAGATACTAGTGGTAGTAATATGACTTTTTGGGATTATGGAATGTAAACAAAAAGTGTTTCAAATGAAAAAAGCTTGCCTTATATAATTAAAATATGCAATGGCATAACACAAGGAAATTTCATGCTGGGCTTAATAACAAGCCACCTCACTTCTGCTTTCTTGGTGTGTGCTGTTTTCAGAATTCTTTGATGGGATTACATCCTAGAAATTTATGGTTGCTTTTTTATTATTTATATTGTATATGTATACAGAATATGCCATAAATACTGAGGGAACAGGGCCCGATTCTAATATCACTTACACTGGTATAAAGAAGAAGTAATTCCTTTCAAGACAATGGGGTTACACTGATATACACCTGATGTAAGTGATATGAGACCCAAGCTCATGAAATTTATTTTCACGCATCAGGGTTGACTTCATCTTTCACAAATGGCCTACCCAAAAGTGGGTAATGAGGACACCTGTAGAAAGTGCAGGTGATGTTCTCAGTATTGTTATTACATATTCAAGTTGTACAGCTTCCCATCTTTAAAACTATCCCTTGATTTTAAATCCACTCACTGTTGTAGCCACAGCTGCTGCTAGTCTCTGCCGGCGTCGTGTTGTGCTGAACTGGCCCTTCAGCGCTGGCCCTTCCTGACAGTGAAGGGGAGAAGAGATGGGAATAAAAAAAGAGAGGGGTAGGGAAGATGGGACATAGGAAGATGAAAAATGATCAGAGAAGGGAGAGGGGAAGTCTTTAACTGGATTTTAATTTCACTAACTTCACATGTTCTCATGCATGTATGCCTGGGGCTTAAATAGCTAGTTATTTTGCTAAAATTATCTCCAGAGTAGTTAGACTAATACGTACTCACTAATGCTGAAAAATAAATTCCATTAACATTTTTTCATCGTCATAATGCAGTTATGGGATAGCAAAACAAAATGATACTATGGAATGGCAGAAAACACAAAATAAGAACTTAATATTTTGGGTCATCTGACCATCTATTATATGAATTTTATAGAGAGCATTTAATTCTGTTTGTGTACGTGCACTATGGTTTGTAAACTAGAAGCTTATGCAGCAGAATCATGGAATGTACAAGTGTATACTTGAGAGGTTGTTTGTCAATCTAAACATTTCTCTGTGGACAGTTCTAGCTCTCTTTGATTTCTTTCTCCACGTTTATTTGTTCAGTTTCCCTCTATCCAGCCACTAAGCTCCTCAACCTCTAATTCCTCCTTCTTCATGTTAATGAATGATGCAGTACAAAATTTCCGTTCATTTCAGTTCTATTGTGGTTCTTCAGAACAAATTAAATTACCTCAGGGTGAAGCAAGAGCAATGAAAATGATTTTTTTGACTAACAAATACACTGTTACAGGTTCATTTGAGCCACTGGGGCATCTCACAAGGCAAGCTCCCTGAAGGCAACTGATGTCAAATTCAAGATGGCCACCTAGGCTTTAAATTACGCAAAAGTAAAACACCACAGTCTTCCGCTGAGTCAACCATAAAAGGATTGGTCATAGGTAGGCCTCTGACTAGACTAAGCTTTTTTCAGTTAAGGGAGGGGAGACTCTTTCTCCCCTGTCCCAGCCTACCCAAACTGCTTCCCAGAGGAGGATGCAGTCAGCCCTTTTATCTTGCCTGCTGGGCCCTGATTGGCTTCCACACCGTTCCGGCCTTTTTAGCTCCTGGAGGACCAATTCTCAGTGGTTCCACAAGCAACTGATCCTGGGTGGTGTCTCTCAACAGCTCCTGGAGGTCTAAATGTGCTTCTCTTTTTCCCCAAAAAGGACACCGGCTTTGGGCAGGCAAGGCAAGGGACATCAAATGCCTGGTATATACCCTGTCACATATTTTTATTTGCACTTCTGAATCCCTGATACTGAAAAGATTTATGCCCAGGTTCACTTTTTAACTGACTCTAAATGACTTTTTAAAATTCATACTGTTGACATAAAGTCAAGGACGTAATTTTTCAATGCAGTATAGCTGCATACCTGTCACAAAACATTCTCCTTTCATATTTACCTGCAAGTAATGCCATTTTGAGAAATCTCAACATTTTATAAGACTAGAAAATCTGATTTCTTGCCTAAAGATGTATTTTCTCCTCATGCACAATTCCCATTGTACATGTGAAAGAAAAGAATACATACACATACGTTCCTCCATACGTCTCCTCCCATTTCAGGCATTGGGGTATTTTTAGAACTATACACTTTTATGTATTCAAAATATAGCCTGGGCACCAAATAATTGTTTGAAATAATAAAACAAAAAGAACAACAACAGTCCAGATTGGTGGCCTGTGGACACTGCTATACATATGTATAGGACAACCTGTTCGAGAATTCATTCAAATCTTCCACTCCTTGAGCTCAGTAAAGTTCAGCTGGTATGTTATAAAGTGATGTGCATGGGAAGACAGCTGCTTCTAATACAGACTGGTTGATTCTAGTTGCAGCATTGATGGCACTGGGAAGGGGAAAAACCCTATTAATCAAATTTTTATTCCTACAGAGTAGTAATTGCCACAGCCACCATTTTATAGAACACCAGCACTAGGGAAAAAATCTCCTTCAGTGTAAGAAAGATTGTACTGATTGTAACACAGACTTTGTTCTATAGCAGAACCCCATCCTGTAAAAAAGAACCTCTGTTCTAAGTCCCGCCAGAAATAGCCTCTTATAATTTAGCTACGTGAGATACACGTACTGTGGTTCATAAAGAAAATGTGCGTTTTTTGCACGCAGGCTAAAATGTGAATGACCGACTTCATATGGCCTCAAGAATACATTACAAAGTGAGATAACACATGAAATCCCAGTAGCGAACCAGAACATGTAATATTAATCAGAAGGGGAGTCAAAGTAGTCTTTGGGGATGGAAGGGTCACTTTGCTTTGGTTCTACTGTTATGCTAAGAGCTTCATAACAGCAAGCTAACTCTCCAAGATGGCCTAGCACAGAGAATGTAGATAAATATTTTTGACTACCTTTAAAACAATTTTTATTAGTAAAACAAGCCTGCAATTTTATTATTTTGAGCTAAAAAAAAAAAGTCAACTTAAGAACACTAAAAATGGAACTCCAGTTACAAAACACAATCTTTTTTTCTTCTGAAAACCCTTAGCCTATCACGAGAATTACAAATTTACATTTTACTCATAACACAGAAAAAAGAATACAAAAACCAAGCTTCCCTGTACAAAAGTTCCATTAACAGAACGGCAAAAGGTAGATCAACCAGACTTTTGTGTTACATAATTTCATTTAGACAAATCTTGGAACATTTTGTACTTTATGGCCTGTTTCTGAACATCATTTCTCAGGCATGTAGCCCTTTATCCAAGAAGCATACCCACTGATTAAGTGCTAATCTCTGAAGTAAATGTATGCAGGTTTGGGCTGTTAATTTAACAAAAAAGGTCTTCAATCCTGCAAACATGCATATACATAACTTTACTCATAAGATTAGGCTCATTGTAGTCAGTGGGACTACTTGCGTGAGTGAAGTTAAGCATGTGTAGAAGTCTTTGAGAGACTGGGACATAAATTGATGAAAATGTATTAGCAGAAACTAAAGCAAGCAGCAAGACTTGCGTCCCAGGAAAAAAAACATGTGTTTTAATGTATACCTAGAGTGAATATTCCAGAAATATATGTTAGTAGGGAATACAACAAAAGCAATGTTATTTACAAAAACAGATGTAGAACACAGTACATAGAAATCTAGAAGAGATTTTGATAGTGTCCATATTGTCTATAGGGATGAGCACAGGAATAGAAATCTGGGACCCCAATTCTAATTCCAACTCTGCCACTGACACTATATAGAAGCAGTATCAATTTAAATGCAGATACCCTAGATCCCCATTTTCAAGCAACTATTATAAGACACAAAGCCAAAAGTACGAAGCCACTCAAATTCATGGATCTGGTATATGACTACTTTGAAAAGCATTACTGTTTCTTTAAAAAAAAAAAGCTGTTTGATTTTTACGACAAAGAAAATAAGACCTTTTCTATTGTTAGGCAATAGAAACAAGCTGACAAAGGAGAGTGTGGAATTCCACTTAATGGAAATATTCAAGGCTAGATCAAACACCCATCTATTAGGGAAGGCTTATGAATAATAAAGTCTATCCTGTATACAGCAGTGGGATAGACCCAATGTCCCATTAGCAGAACCACACAAGTGTTCTATTCCCCTCCCTAAGGCAAAACATAACAGGGACAAACTATCCTAAAAACCCTGGGTTTCTGAGGCAAACACCTCTTAAGATGAAGAGCCTGTCGATACTTATAGTGTTGCACCGATGTAGCTGCGCCACTGTAGCACTTAGTGAAGACGCTATCCATCTGACGAAAGAGCTTCTCCCATCGGTGTAGGTACTCTCTCTCTCTGAGATGCAGTAGTTATGTCGACAGGAGAAGCCCACCCGTTGACATAGTACTGTCTACACAGGGGGGTTAGATCGGTAGAATTACGTCGCTCACCCCTGAGCCATGTAGTTATACTGACATAAGTTTGTAGTGTAGACCAGGGTGAAACAATGTGGCTATGCTAAGAACAAAGAGTGTGGCCTTCAGGACAGGATGGGTCAGATTCTGAGCTGTGCTGCCAAGAGATGCAGCACAGAAAGCACATCTCAGGGAGACAGAGGCAACAGTGCTTTAAATCACTTGTGTGCACTCTTGATTCTGGGATGGAAACAGCCCTCAGCATAACTAAAGCAGACTGGGAGGCGGCTGCAAGTTATGACAGCCTCTCTGGTACTGCAACACAAGCCAGAATGACCACAGCGTTGTGCACTATGGACCCTTCCAACCATGGCTGTTCCCCCAGCATGCCCCTGTGCTTGTGAGGGGGCCAGCGCAGGGTGGACTATGGTAGCCTGCACTGGGGGAATTCTCCCCTGCCCTCTTGTGGGCTTCTTTATCCAGTGATGCCAGACCGGGGGACAAAATCCCTCACAGCATCTTATATTTGATCTGTTTTAAGTGTGGATCTATACCTACAGGTCTCAGGCCTTCCATACAGAAGGACATCCATCTACACTGCTCCCTCATGTCCCACTCGCTGGAAGCATGGCCCACTGAAATGTCTTGCTGATGGCTATATGTTACCCCCTCTGAAAAACGAGTTAGCTAGCTTTGGAAGAGAAAATGCCACATTCAGTAGCTGCTTTATAGCTCCTCTACATGCTCCAGAACTCACAGAGCCCATGTGATTTTTGTGCACAGAGGCTTCTCCAAGAGTGAGGTAATGAATGAGAAGTTGGCTCCACTTCCACCTTTAGGGACCTTTAAGTCCTTTCTCCTGCATTTTTGCTGCCTCTGTGCTGTGCAGCAGCAGGGGAACATACGGCCTCAAATGACAATTATCTTCTGCGAACAAGGCAATTAGAAATGTAAATCAACCAGAATCCTACTTTCATGCAGACTTTTAATACTAATATAATTAGCTCTGTCACCCATTTTGAAAATGTAGTGTAGTGAAGACCTGGTGAACAGACATCACTAACGCCGGGAAACAGTAACCGTTTACACTTTATTATTTAACTTTATGCTTCAGGCTGTCCATTTCAAATGAATCACAGTGAGCTCCTTAACTGACTCTAGGGGACACAGCAAAGATTTGCAAAGCTCTTACTACTTTCAGGTTATTTAAATGGAGCAAAAGCTGTTATAAGGAATTAATATCTAACAGTCATTTACGTAGCCACACACAAGAAGTTACTTTGATGGATATATAATGCTGAACACAGTGTTTGTTACCTGTTGCTGGAGAATTACAACAAATAGGCTTTGGATCAGGCCCCAAAATTCACAGTTGTTTCACACAAAACATAGGAAGGCATAGTGGAGCTGACTAAAACACCAGTGTAAAGTGTTTATTTCAGTACACAATCCATCTCTTATAAGTGCCTTATGCTTCAACTACAAGAAAAGGGACACTGCTCTCCCCTCATATAATGAATTCTTTGTAAATTTGTGTCATGGAAACTAAAAATTCACAGAATGGCCTTTTCTACAACCAGGGAACTTTCGGGGTGGAAGTCCCACTGGTAAAGCTCCCTGCAGACATGGCCTAAGAGGGCTACATTTGTTGTGTATTCCATTCTTGTTTTCTATCTTTATCTCAGTGCCTCTAGTCCAATTGCCCTCCACAGCAGCTACCTACTTAATATGCTGAGCATTATACACAAATTGCCTTCTTTGTATCCTAATTGACACTGGCACTCAGTCCCTCCACCTTTCTGTAGCTGGCAATGTCTTCATACCAATGAGAGTAAAATCAATATATTTCTCACTATCTTATTTTGGGTTTAAATAACCAACTCAGGCTTGAAATCAAACCATCAGGTATAAAACAATCAGCACATTGAATCAATTGCTTTCATATACATAAATTAATCTGAAAGTACAATGGAAAGGCAAACAATACGAATTCAGTACCTGAAGTTGTATTTTTGCATCTTTGCTGACACTTTTTGTTCTCCATCGTCTTGTGACCCGCTTGTCTTTCTTTGCAATATCTACACAGTTAGCCTACATTACACAAATAGTTAAAAGCAACAAAGCACTATAAGTTGACACAGATAGGACAGCAGTTAGTATAGAATCATAATGTTAGACATCAATATATAGGAGAGTAAGGACAGAATACAAACTCTGGTGGTCACTCTGTTGATCTACCTACAAAGTTAGCCACAGGATATTTAAAACAAGACCACTAAGCACTAGAGACAAACATTATACCATAACTAACTGTATATTTAAAAAAATTACCAAGTATATTTTATTTGTCAGAACAAATTATTTAGGGCAAAATCCTGCGTTCTTATTGATTTTTACTGTCATTACTCAGAGAAAACTCCCAGGGTGAAATCCAGGCCCCAGAAAATTCAGTGGCAAAACACCTTTAGGAAACACCCACACTGAGTTTAGATGGGCCTGGATTTCACCCCCACTGAAGTCAACAGGAGTTTTACATGAGCAAGGACTGAATAAAAAAATTAATGAAATCTTCATGATTTAGGGCCTGCTGCTGCTCCGACTGAAATCA
The DNA here is from genome assembly GCF_965140235.1 of Caretta caretta. Taxonomy (NCBI): domain Eukaryota; kingdom Metazoa; phylum Chordata; order Testudines; family Cheloniidae; genus Caretta; species Caretta caretta. Next base: position 45,063,614 of record NC_134216.1, on the reverse strand, counting down.
GTGGCAGACTCACTCTGATTGGTGGGAACAGAATCAGTCCTCTCAGCTCTCTGTGACTGTCCACATTACTGAGTCAATCATGTAATGTGCTGAGCACCCTGAACTCCCACTTGCCTGGAGTGCTCAGGCACTGATAACGTTCAACATTACTCGGGAGGTGCTTGATACCTTCCAGTTTTGGGTCTCCCATTCCCTTAAATTTCACTGCTACTTAAACATACTGTATACAGCAGTATAACAGCACTCCGCATATTTTTTTATTAAGTTATATTTTTGGCAAAGGACATAGGAGTAATCCCATCTACCTCAAATTAGTAAAAGACCTTATATCAATAAGATGTTTTTCGTGGCGGGTTGGGGGGAGGAAGGAAGAGGGGTTGACACATGTGGTGCAATCATTATTAAATTATCCTGTTAACCAGAGGAGTACTAAAATTCCAGAACATAAAGTAGTCTGATTTAAAATGCAACATCCTTTGCCATACGTAGGAAATGTTTCAAACCCAGAGGCATTTAATGACTAGAGCATCTACAAACCAGCTTGCAAATACATTTTACCTGCATATCTGTGAAGCTCGGTGCCGATTGAGTCCTCTGTAGTATTTCTAAATTTTGAAGAAGCTTACTAAGTTCCACGAGGTTTGATTGGCAGTGTGCAAGATCTAATACATATAAAAAGGAAAATACATTAAGTACTTTGACTGACAGACAGTTTTTACTCTGGTATCATAAACCAGCAGAGAGCACACTTGTCTACACTATAAAACTACAAAGAAATCAAAGACTGGAATTTGCTCCTTCATGCAGTCCAGACTCTATAATAAGGATTATGTACCAATTGGTAACCTCATCTTTCTGCAAAAGGGAGGGGGACAGGCACCAGAGGAGGCAATTAGCCCTCAGACCCACTTGCTGGATCTCTACCCTCTTCTTCTGCCATCAGCATAAAGCCACCATCTTCTATGCCCCAGCAGTTAATAGGATCACTAGGCATTTCTGCAGCTATTACCGCAACCCTGCAAACACTAGTGCATGTGCATAAAAGGAAGTATATGTGTAAGCGTTTGCAGGGTTTGAGGCTTATGTTTTCTCACAACGCTCCAAATTCTGCTTTCTTCCAGTATCTTCATTTGGTATCTGACATACATTACTCAAAGTCTAATAACCTGTTTCACCATTTAGAAAATAGTCCCTAGTGGCTATTATTTTGCCAATCAACTTTATTTGCCACTGAGTTCACTCACTGCATACTTAACTCTGCCAGCCATTTGATTTTCCACTCAGCTAACTTTGCTAGCCATTTGATTCTGTTTAAATAAATAATTTTGGTGGCAAAAAAATAAGACATAGAATAAACCATAATAAAACAAGAGGAATTCCCGTCTTCTTACCAAATTTTATTATATTTCATATTTTTGGAGATGGAGGTGAATGAAACAAGTAAAAAGTGGCAGTATGCCGTGTACATGTATTTAAAGATGAAGAATCTTAATAGATTTACTCCAGTAGTTATGATCATTGTAATTTTCAGACAAACAATGAGACCAGATTTCCAAGCCTGAGTACTATGTTAGGTACCTAAATTCCCATTTAGGCACCTAAATAAGTGGCCCAATTTTGAGTAGTACTGAGCACCTGCTGCTCCAACTGAGGACAATGGAAGCAGGACTGGGCCCTAAAAGGGGAATGGCATTATTTTTTTTAACAATCAAAAATAAAATTTAAAATGTGACATCCAGAAATGTGAAAACAAAGAATATACTCCACCACAATGAACAGTTTTAATTGTTACCAGCTTATTATTTTAATTGCGCCATTTTATATTAACATACAGAAGTATCTTAGCCTTTTTTGTTTACTATTTTTTATAATATATCAATAGTCTCACTTATAAAGAAAGACATGAAAGAGAATGACTGACCTTCTGCACATCTGTCCATCTCCTCGGAATCCTGCAACCAAGCTACTACTTTACTTTGGCCAGTAGTATATGTTGCAGGAAGGCTATTACTACATGGTATGGGGGGTTGCCATGGAAAGCTATTTTGTGTAACCTAAAACAACACAAGAAAATTTAAAATATGTTGGTACGATCCATACTTTGCTGACAGGTCTAATCTTCACACTAACTTTTAAATCAGAAATTAAATTCTATATCTGAATTTAAATGATATATTTGAAACAAACTTTTCAGTCCTTGAGAAGTATCTTTTCAGAACAGCACACTAGAATACCAAACAGGTCCCCTGGAAAAAACAAAACTTCCTGAGCATCAGCTTGAAAAACTGTTTGCTAAGAAGAACATTATCAAACAATAAGGAGCTAAATTAACCCCTGCTGGCTCAGGGTAGTGTAAATTGTTTTAGGGAAGCTTAGCGCTCTAATGGGGTCTCTATAGGAAACCCACTGACGAAAGCTGCCATAGGGATGTGCTGAATCAATGAACCTTTCAGCTACATACCCACAGATGCTTGCTGGCCAGTGTTACCTAATTTGGTGATTTTTCCATGGCTGATTACACCAACTTTATAACCAGAATCCACCACCTCTGTCCACTAGGGAACCCAGTCCGCTGTAAGTATTACACTAACTTCAAGATGAGTTTCCACATAAGAGATGCTGTATACCTTTCCATCTAACACAGCAACATTAGCAGCTGGTGAAGACTCTGTAGTAGAGGCTGAAGGGAATATGTGAAAGCTGGCATCCCTTGGTGATCTTACAATCTCATTCTGACGGTACAATCTGTGGTGGCGCAGTTTTGATACCCATGCATCAAATGAATCCTGGGACTTCACCTAAAAGAAGGGCCATGGTCAATTATCTGTTCATAAAGATATCCTGTTTCCCTCATCCTTTATAGCTACTATTGAAAGCATTTCCCTTGTGAATGAAAAGAGAAGAAAAACTTGTTGCAACACTACTCACTTTCAGGTGGTAGATATGCTCTTCTGTATCAAGGTCTATTCTACGAGCTTTCTTTTTAATTGACATAACTGATAAGCCAACATCAATGCTTCCATGTACCTTGCCCTTCTGAATCTGAAATCAGAAGACATGTTAAGAGACTGGTAACATCAAATGCTTTATTGTTTCTCACTGAAATAATACTGATGTAGTTGTTTCCTGTTTTAGGGAAGATTTTAATGTAAAACAAGAGAAAACAGTACCCATCAGATGGCACACTAGGTTTCTTTTGAGAAAAAGAGTACCCTACTCCCCAAGAAGAGTTCACTCCAGAATCAGTTCCATTAAACAGCCTTGATGACTCACCACAGTGTAACTAAGTTTAAATGATCCATTTTGATTCTGTACAGAATAGACACCAAATTAAAAAGTTAAAAATTACATCCAGCTGATCAGTCAAGGCCCTTCATTAAATACATAACTCTTTAATTAATCTATTCTGTACTTTCATAAAAGTCAGGACAGGCAGAGTTCTGCTCTGGGATAGAACTCGACTAATAACCTATTCTCTGTCCATGTGTGCATTTCCCAATGGGAAAACCAACAGTCAGTCAAAAATGCACAGTGAATCTGAGGGCGGAATTTTGTCTGAAAAATTTGGTTAAATTACAAGAAATGGGAGAGTCCACAGTGTATTACATTTAAAAAAAGCTATAGAACACAGTCTTGACTAAATGCAGAAAGATTATCAATACAATAAACTTGCATAATCTTAATAAAACATGGCTACAAGAGTAAGGGGATAGTTTCATTATAATGGTCACAGATGTAGGCCTAATTTTTTCACCCATCATACTGTAACTGTACATCAGCTACAACAGTAAACCCAAAAATATGGTAAACATATTAGATACCTCTGCTATGGCAAATATCTGATAGAGGGCCAAATCCTGATAGCCTTAATTACACATTTTTTTCATGCCCATGACTGATTTAAATGGGGACACTTGTATGAATTAGGCGAGCTGGATTTGATCATTAGTAGCTTAATAAATCCAGAGGTACCCGATACCATAGATATAAATGAGCAATACAGATAACTACGGAAAACATCTTCCTTTCCCATGTAGGGTACTGGAAACTTCTAGTTTGCACTTGCAGAGTTTCCCTGCCACTCTCCCTTTGGGAGAGAGGTTTTAGGCCTGGAAACTCATATATCGTGATGAATTCATTGGAGGTTAGGTTCATCTGAGCAAAAGCCTCTGCAGTGCCTCCTGCAGCCACCACCCTCGCTCCTCCATGAGCCATTCTTCAAAGGTGTTCCTGGCCACCAGCTCAACCTGCTCTTTTGGGGTAGGTCACTGAGCAAAGTGGAAAGCTATGCAAATTAATGCTGACCCAGTCAACATCAGTTCACCAGGATAGCCCCAGTGAGTTAGTGAAGAGACTATGTTGTGGAACAGCAGTGGTCCCCAGCATTACCCACTCCCACCCTCGGCCCTGCATCTTCTCCATCCATCCTAAATCCATGCAGAGCACACACAGAAGTCTTCCATGGAAGCAGCACTACCCATTTTGAGCCCATCAGCCATGATCTGCTAGTTTGTGCTGCTTTAAGAATCCATAGTGCAATGAGGTTTAATCACATAGCAGGCGAAGCTTTCAATCAAAATTTAAGAATGGCCTTCAGTTTTACTTACATCAATTGGTGACTTTGAATACTTCAACATTCCATTATCCAGGACAAAAAAGCGCTGCAGGAAAAAAAATACAGTTCCTTCTTAGTGATCAAATACAATTTTAACTATGTAAAATCGCATCCATTGAAAGCAAGTTTGTTATCCCATTGCACCTTGCAGTCAAGAGTCTGGAGCCAGAAAAAAGCCTGTAAATGCAGTACTGAACTGACTATTTGCTTTCATTTGTTCTGGCAGCAATTATATTCTAGGCATAACAGAGAGGTCTCTCAGGAATTGCCCTGGGAATGGTTGGTAGCCCAAGATAGCTTCCTGCTCTCTGACTAGTCCAGAGAGTCTATAGGGCTGACGCTCCGGCTTACCATTTTAAAAAGAAAAGGAGTACTTGTGGCACCTTAGAGACTAACAAATTTATCTGAGCATAAGCTTTCGTGAGCTACAGCTCACTTCATCAGATGCATCCGATGAAGTGAGCTGTAGCTCACAAAAGCTTATGCTCAGATAAATTTGTTAGTCTCTAAGGTGCCACAAGTACTCCTTTTCTTTTTGTGGATACAGACTAACACGGCTGCTACTCTGAAACCTGTCATTTTTAAAAAGAAGGTCATTGATTTCTTCAAGCTCTCCATCACTTTCTTCCCACCCACATTAGTCACATTCCACATTAATGGATTTTCTAGCTTCCTCATCCAGGAAAAAGGAAACCCAAAGCTATTCCTAGACCAAAAGGTAGAACCACCTAACTCTGTGGTCCTTTGATCTCCAGCTGGGAAGGGATCCATGCTGAGACTCACTACTCCACCACCATATGTCTCTCCCGCATGACAGAGGATGGGCAGAGAACAATATTCTCTACTCTGAGGGTTTGTCTTTACTAGGATAAAAGATGTGTTGTTAGAATGGATTAGCTAACACATTCTGAAACTGTAGCATTGACGAGGCAGTGGGCTTTATTTTAACCATCTTAGCATGTGTTGAAGGCAGTGTGCTTTCTATTCACTAGACTTTTAAAAGATGTTAACTAACGTGTGCTAACATCACCCCTTTAGATCATAATCTAGAGAAGCCCTAACACATTTTTAAAAACCCTAGTGTAGAGAGGGCAAGTTCTACTTTTAACATGTTAAAACAAATTTTAAAAATACACCTTTTACCTTAGTCTAGACAAGCCCTCTGAGGACACTGAGTAGAGAGGAATGACAAACTTCTTGTGTTGTGATCCTGTTAAATCTAACAACCTGGGCAGGGCCAGTACTTGAACCAGAGACCTCTGTAAGTACCTCATGACAGTGCTGCATGAAGTGATGCTAGTGACTCAGGAGGTGACACCAATGCCTCAACCTGGTATGTAGGGAACTGTGTTGCTGGAGACATTAATTGGAGGAGATGTACAACCAAATTATGGCCAATAAAGACTGCTTGGAATTTTTTGTAAGGATAGAGATGTTAGTAGCAGGTAATTCTGCCTTTCTACATTTCTCCCACACTTTCCACTGGATAAAAGTCTTTTCCCCCCATTTCCTATTCTAAACTGTAGTGCAGTTTTGAATATTGTAGGGAAAAAGCCACATCATTTCACTCCAAAGCATGCTGCATTTGGATACTGGATAAACTAATATACAAATTATACAAAGGAATCTCTTATGTTACCAAAGCATTTTGAGACCCTTCAGGATGAAATATGCTGCATACAGCAAATGTAAACTGTTAGTGTATTATTAGTGCTGTACTGTGTGCTGCAATTACTGTCTTTAGTGAATTTTTCACCATCTCCCAGCACACTGTATTTTTTTTTAGAGACTACACATCATATAGACACTCTGAAAAACAGTTTAATGAAACCAGTTCTTGAATGCAAGTTGAGAATATCATATTTGTATATGATTTGTAAAAATGGGATAAAGATCCAGGGCCAGACTGTGACCCATTTATTCACATTCATAAACAGATATTCACATGAGTAGACCCACTTAAGTCAATATAACTGTTCACCAATATGCGCAAGGGGATGATAATTTGGCCACTGGAAGTGATACAAGGTTAGACTCCCTTAGATTCACTCTCTTGGAGTCCCAGTGAGAAGGCTGCCCCATCAGAGATGTCCTCCAGTGGCAGGCCGCAGCACAACTGGTGTTTCTACCTCAGTTTCCCCTTTCTTCTGGAGTCCCCAGTAACTCAATGCAAGCTTTCCAAGTATGAATAGCCCTTTGTAAGGTTAATTGATTATAGGAGTACCACAGTCATAATCCAGAATTCCCCAGCATAGCCCAAGCAGTACATTCAAATTTGTAGGTCTCTCTGTCTCTCTCTCACTCATACACACACACACACCCCTGCTCTCCCACCCCCGGCTACCTTTCCACCTTCTGCTTTCACCAGCTTGATGTGGCTCCACAGCTCAACTAGGCACTCTGACCTTTTCACCTTCCTTCAGGGGTACCTGCCCTGAAGCTCTCAACCCAGTTCTGCTCTTCGTCTGAGCTCCCTCTCTGGGTTCCAAACTCCCAACGCTCCCTCTCTGAACTCTGGGATCTGGACTTTCTCACCTTTGTGCTATCTCCCATTTATAACACCAAGGGGCAGCCTGGCCTGCCTCATTACATCAAACTAGGTCACAACTAGATTGGAACAGGAGAGCTGAGCCTGATTCCATTTAAGGAGCCAGTTATCCAGTTACAATCCCTTACTAATATATAACGTGGTGCGAAGGAGCCTAAGTTAGTGCATATTGAAGTAGGAGATGCCTTGCTTTATGCTATACATTCTTACATGTTGTTTTTCTTGATAAACTCTTCTCTTCTGGTCCTTTAGCGTCTGAGTTACACCAACATAAACTCCCTTACTTTCAGGTGGTCAAATTCAGGATGATGCGTCAGCACTTAAATATTATGTTTATAGGCACTATTGGGGGGGGGAACCTAAAGAGAACAGGTGTTCAGGATTCAAAGGGACAAATGTGTGGAAGTTACATTTTGGTAACCACAAATGAGACTAAGTCAGTGTAATATATAGTGTGTGGGGAGGAGGAGAAAAATATTACTTACACCCACCATTTTAGACTCACCTATGAATACAGCCCACACTGCTTAGCAAAACCATGGTTAATGCTCTTCCAGAAAAAACTGCGCATAAAAGCAGGTCTTTCTGTTTCTTTCAGCAACATGTATTTTGTACTGGAAAATTACTCTGAGTCAAAGAGAGGCGGGTCAGTCCTTGCAGCACACAGCTTGTTGCTCAAACAAAAAGATGATAATTGTTTTGACATAAATATAGTGACCTAAATCCAATAACAGCAATTTTGGAGCTAATAAAATTAAATACGGGCAGCAATATCTCCAAACTAATTGAAGGAAAGAATGGATTTTGGGCAGGTGGCCTTGCTTTTGTGCATTCATAGTTCCATCTCATAGCTGAACCCAGTCACCAGCCCAGCAAGCAAAAACACCAGAGGGTAGAGTGGGCAGGCAATCAGTGCAACAAAATGAAGGAGCAAGCAGGAGAGGTTTTTTATTTGTTTTTTACATCTCGGTAATAAGAGAACAGCCAAATGAAGCAGTGCAAACAGTGTGAAGTTACAGTGCAAACAAACTACTCATGGTGAACTCAGAGTAAAAATTCATCTTAAGTGAAGTAGGATGAAAAACTCGAATTGTCACAATGCACGGTAATGTGCCAACTGCAATGTTAGCAATAGTGAGCCCTCTGCTCAAACCCTATCCCCTGTGTTTCAACTGAGTAATTAGTCTGGCTCCTGTGGTGGGAGGCCATGGAGTGGAAGCAGCCATGCCACAGAGCTACTTATTCCAGCCTAACGGCTTTTCTTCACTACAGAGGCAAGTCGACCTAAGTTACGCTACTCCAGCTACTTCACTGCGCTGCATCGATGTGAGACGCTCTCCTGTCAACTTCCCTTATTCTTCTTGGAGAGCTGGAGTACCGGGGTCGACTGGAGAGCACTCTGCTGTCAATTTAGTGGGTAGTCACTAGACCCGCTAAATCGATCCCTGCTGAGTCAATTGCAGCAGCGTCAATCTCCCTGTAGAGAAGACTAGCCCTAAGAGACAGAGTCGGCTCCACAGTCCTAGCACTCCTATGCCCCTTTGGGTCTTAGTTCCTCCCTGCCTAGCGTGTGCACACTCCTCGTGTAGCCTCCCCAAACCGTACCCCACCTGGACAGCAATTCTGTTTCATGTGTGGCCAACTACATCCACAGAGGACGGAGTAGAATTTGCCTCATAATAAAGTTCAGTGAAAAGTGAGTTCACCGCTATTAAAAGATTTCACTGCAATACAGAAATGCAGATGTCCTTACTCTGACTGTAAAGGTCAGACTAGCCATACCAGGCAGACATCTATATCAAACTAGTGCCCAAATGCTGCATGGTCTGTGGAATAAGTCTGTCTCTCTTTCCCAAGATTGTGCTGCAAATTCAGGGTTAACCTGTGTTACGCCTTCTTTGGTGCAGGTCAGACGTTCGCATGATCCTTTCTCAGCCAAGAGGTACCCTTGCAAAAGTGTTTTTTATCATCAAAGTCTCGTGACTTGTAACTGAACGGTGGAGTGTCACATGCCCTGTCTCAACCAATGCAATTATTTAACAATGCATGGGCTTAACAACCAAAGATTAAAACACACACAATTAATTGATATTAACTAGCCCCTCCCAACAGACATTTACCTTGTGCCAGCCTTTTAAAGGCCATTTTCTTTTCTTCAGCATGAAACCTTCGTGTTTGTCTGGTTTCTGGACATTAGTCTGGCCTATTTTCAGCCCCTCTATGATTTCCCAGCTGTCAGGTTCCTGGTGGAAAAGTATAAAAATAGTATTTTAAATTTATAATATATATATGATGTAAAACTGTTCATATTATGTGGCCCAGATTTTCAAGTGCTCAGAACACACCATCGGGGACAGACTTTCAAAACTGCTCAGCACCCATTTAGACACCAAAATAAATGGGCAGATTTTCAGAAGTAGGAACTACTGAGTTTTGAGCACTTTTGGAAATCTGGACCTTATTTAGCGAACTACACTGAAGCCGCACTCTTTTAAAAATCTGGCACTATAAGCAGCCAAGAACTTTGTGTTGCAGATTCATACCTGTGTATGGCGGGACTGTGTGTTAAGAGAAGAAATGGCATTTCATATTTATTAATTGTATATTAGTCAGGTAAATTCTGGAAGGGGTAAGCGTACAGTGGGCACACACCAACCAATTTGCAAGCAGAAGGGGAAATGCAAGATGACAGCTGGCTGTCCTAACTCTGACCATCTATTAAAACTGTAGACATTGTTCAACATGCCCTCCCCAATAGGAAATGTAGAAAGGCTTAGCAGATATGGTGGAGTCGTCAGGGGCACAGTCTTCCTGTTAGAATGTTTATACTTCCTGACTCACCAGTGGTCTCTACTTACAACCTGGTATTATTCCTTCTCTTAGAAACAATGGATTGTGTGAAGAACCGTACAAGGCACTCTCGTAGCTAAGTTATGTGTACATATTAACACTATGTTTGCATAGAATAGATCAAACCAGTGGTCCATCCAGTCCAATATCCTCCCTCTGACAATGGCCAAGGCCAAAAGTCTCCAGAAGAAGGTACAAGAAACTCCAAAAGTGGGCAAATTATAGAATAACTTGATCATAGAAGACATTCTTCCTAACCTCTGTCAGTTAGTGCCCTGAAGCATGAGAGTTTACATCCCTTCTAAATTTTAAGGTTTTTTAAAATCCTGTCTGCTGTAACTGTGGATGGTCTCTGTTGTTTTTTATAGAAATGTTTAATCATTTTTTGAATCATGCTAAGAGCTTGACCTCAGTGGTATCTTGTGGTTCAGAGTTCCGCAGGCTCATTGTCCTTTAGGAAAATGTATTTCCTTTTACAGCGTCTCCCATTCAGCTTCATTGCATTATAAGACATTTAAATAGTAGTGTCCAATTTACTTTCTCTATATGATTGACTATTCTATATAACTCCATTATGTCCCCTATAATTTGTATGCCCATGTGAGGGCTCTTTAGTCCACTTTCTCCACACTTAGCAGCCATCAGGAATTACGACTTATATGACTTAAGCCAAAATTATGGCTTAATATGTTGAAGGGGAAGAGAGCAACGAAAGTATAAGGTGCCTATGCAAAACAGTTTTGCCCTTATTTATACCCCTTTGCTGCCACTCGGGTCCACAAAAGTCTGCTCTAGTTTAAAATGCTACTTGTGCCTGCATAATAATGTGCTCACTAATACTATTTCTCATGGCTTCACATCAGCGTTTCTCAACTGGTATGTCGCAACCTCTGGGGGAGACACAAAAGGCAACTGGGGGGTTGTGAGGCACTGAAAAATGTATTACAACTTAAAGCAAAGAAAACCCCACTCTCATCCTCCCCCTCCCACGCCACCCCTGCATACCCTCAACCTTCAAGATCAAGTATTCGGTCTACCTCTTGAAACACACAAAAAAAATTATATTAGATAAGCTTATTTTTACCACAGATGCTTACTTTCATAGTAACCATAAGGGGATCACAAAATTTTTTTATTTGGGAAAGGGGTTGCTAGAAACACCTGTCTAAACAATAAAGTAATAACTATATCAAATGCCCATGCAAATGCATAGACAATTTAGTGTTGTCTCCAGAAGCCCTAACTCACACTTTCCCAGTGTTCTCTCTTCTTGCATGTATGTATCATGGTTTTGAAGACCACCAGGTTTATTTTGACTTCACCTTATTTTAAGATGATTATTTCTTTCTCCCTGGTGTAGAAGAGCTTATTACATGTGTAAAAAGTCTTCCCTAATAAAAAATACTAACACCTGAGGGGGGGAAATTTAAACTAATTAGCCCCATGAGGTAAGTACAGAATCTCTCTCTATAGCTTTATGTCTACTGATCCCCACCTCATTGATTTCTCCTTCACAAGCTTAGCTGCAGGGAAAGGTCTTTGATCTGCAAGGTAGCACTGGCATTAAATACTTTTCAACAAGAACTCATACATATATTAATTTAAACAAATGGTCAGAGACTGGCAAATAAAAAGGGCCAGATTATTCAGTGTAATGCTCTGCTTTGTGCTTCACCAATGCCATAATCTGATCCTAAAGCCATCTTGACTCACTGAGAGTCACGCCAGTGTACGTGTGATTCTCCAATGATATATACGCAACACAGGGATTCTTCCATCACTCCCCCTTTCTGCTGCTAGAAGAGCAAGACAAAGGGGCATGGGCTGATTGAAAGGTGATATGGGGAAAATGGGAAATGATTGCCTAGGAAGGAGTACTGTGGAAAGGGATCTGGGGGTCATATTGGACCACACACTAAATATGAGTCAACAGTGTAACACTGTGGCAATGAAAAGAAAAAAAAGCAAACATCATTCTAGGATGTATTATTAGGAGGAGTGTTGTAAGCAAGACACAAGAAGTAATTCTTTCTCTCTACTCTGCGCTGATTAGGACTCAACTGGAGTATTGTGTCCAGTTCTGGGTACCACATTTCAGGAAAGATGTGGACAAATTGGAGAAAGTCCAGAGAAGAGTACAACAAAAATGATTAAAGGTCCAGAAAACATGACCTATGAAGGAAGATTGAAAAAATTAGGTTTGTTTAGTCTGGAAAAGAGAAGACTGCGAGGGGACAGGATAAGTTTTCAAGTACATAAAAGGTTGTTACAAGGAGGAGGGAGAAAAATTGTTCTTGTTAACCTCTGAGGATAGGACAAGGAGGAATGGGCTTAAATTGCTGCAAGGGCGAGTTAGGTTGGACATTAGGAAAAACTTCCTCACTCTCAGGGTGGTTAAGCACTGAAATAAATTGCCTAGGGAGGTTGTGGAATCTCCATTATCAGAGACTTTTAAGAGCAGGTGAGACAAACACCTGTCAGGGATGGTCTAGGTAATACCTTGTCCTGCCATGAGTGCAGGGGGCTGGACAAGCTGACCTCTCGAGGTGCCTTCCAGTCCCATGCTTCTATGATATGGCTGGGACACCTTCATCTAACATTGATTCCCAGCTGCATTTTTCGTCCTCTGAGAGTGTCACCATAAGTTACATAATGGACCGGCCCTGCACAGAGCAGCAGCAGGATCTAGGGAATGCACAGGTGAGTGTTATGTAAACAGTTGCATATGATAAAAATTTATTTTTAAAAAACCTAGGAAATTTCATTTTAAAATTAAAAGAACATTTAAGATTGGAAAGTGAAACATTCCAAAGTCAGCAAATGGCAAAGACAAGATTGCCTGTGCAACCTTCACTCTTTTCCTGTGTGTGCGCATATGATCTTTAAGAACATGGTCATATCACTACTCTCCACTGCACCCTGCCTTTACAATACACTTCAAAAAAAATACCAGAGGGGTAGCCATGTTAGTCTGTATCCACAAAGACAACAAGGAGTCTGGGGGGCACCTTAAGGACTAACAGATTTATTTGGGCATAAGCATAAGCTTTCGTGGGTAAAAACCCCACTTCTTCAAATAGCAGTTTTTTATGGAATTAATATGTATTGTTTGTTAAGAGGAGAATTTCTGCCAGATACTTTACATAATAACATAACAGAAGATATGGTCCCAGCCATAAGGATCTTATAATCACTGAACTTTGTGCAGGCAGAGCTCTGCATCTGCATTGACCCTGTTGACTTCCAGGGAGCTCAAGATTCAGACCTAAATGGATGAAACACAAGATGCACTGAGACACCCCACCTCTCAGTTTTTCCCTTTTATCCATATACACACTCTTAGTACCCCTGTGCTTTGCCAACTACCCATCCAGAAAAGGAGTTCTGGATATGACTCTTTCCAGAACCCAGCAATGCTGCTCCAAAGTCAACCAGAGAGGTCTGCGGCAGATCAACCCAAACAAGGTTCTCCCTTCCCTGGGACTGTGTGCTGTTTCCACACCTATCTTAGTCCCCACTGCCCTGGAAAACGTGAATTCAGAGTGAGTCTCTTATCCCCTGCATGTTATGGCATTAATCTACCACCAGATTACAAGCTTCCTTATACTTAAAGCAACTCTTCCCCAAATTGCCCATGTCTCTCTCTTTCACCCCATTGAAAAAGAGAGCTAGGCATCCTGCATTTTCATTAACAACACATGCTTGTTTCTAGGTGCTTCAGGACATTATACTAATTCAAATCTTTCATTTTGTTAGTGTGAACCCTATAAGAAATTTTCTTCTCTGACAGCTAAGGGTATGCTTTACCCTAGTCTCATTTGGGAAACCAGAAGCTGTAGGACTGGAACTGCATCATACTCGACAGCCCACCCACAAAAGCTGCCACAACAAAGTTACTAGTTAAAGCATTTCTTTAAAAAACATGCAAAGTAGGCACACAGAGATCCTCCCTTCCCACACTGACCTTAGACAGAGAGACGGACTCAGTTTCGAGCAATTGCTTGCTTACAGATGAGTCTGCACTTCCAAAAGAAATATTTCGCTCTAATACATGAGCACTCTAAAATAAGAATAAAGAAAACTCAGTGCTCAGTCACAGAACATGTCTGCTGAAAAAACACATTAAATTATGAGCAATGGAGGGTTACACAGTTTACAGGAAACAGAAATATGTGGCACAGTGCCCTGACTGGCTAAAATGAGTACCAAACGCTTGCATGCATAACAGCACAACATGATCTTTTTGAGTGATCCATTGCTGTATTACAATTCCTCGGCATGCTTTTTTCTTTCAGTGTAACCATGCAGGTTTCTCTGAAATGCTCTCAAGAAGGAATTAAATCTTACTGATTTCTAAACAAGATGCACTTTTACCCAGCAATGCCTAGAAAATGGTTAAGTGCCAGGAAAGGACAGATGCTGCCTCAGCTGGCTCTCATTTAGAGAGACTTCAAAGTGGAATACATGTTCTTGACTACATGTATTGCATTTTCCGACTAATGCATGAGAAAATTGAGCTGGAAACTTTAACTAATATATTTAGCACTTCAGTAACACTCCACACCTCTAAGGCTCTGTATACATGTGAACTATCTGGTCCTCACAACAACCTTGTGGGGTAGGTATTATCATCCCCTACAAAACAAAACAAATGTCACCAATATCACATTTTGCCCAAAGTTTTTGAAAAGCAAAACATTTAGAAATTCTGTCAAACTTTTTTCTATTTTCCAGCAAAGATTAAAGCCTATATTTGCAGGTAAAAAGCATTTTTTAACTTGGAGGCTGGAGGGGGAGGGGAATAGCCAATTTTTGCCTGTATCAAATGTGTTTAGATTTGTGATTTGTTCCAGGGTGGGATTTTACTATTTCTGTCAATATAAATTGGTAGGAGTAACACCAGAACATGACAGTACTGGCTTTTTTGCACAAAATGTTCTATTCTTGTTTCTACCATGTATAAGTAGTCACCTCTCATTTATACATGAAAAAACTACTACAACAAGAGAATCCTGCAAGAGGGGAAAGAACCCAGGAAAGATATGCTCCAAACTCAAACAAGAGTTACATTTTGTTCTGTTAAATTTGTTTACATGCATTGAAGGTTCAGATTCCACGGACATAAATGAGGGCAGAAGCTGTTAGGGAATAGAAAAATACATACAAGATCAAACCTAAACATAACTAGAAGCTTTAGTACAATGAAATTTTTATTCGCATAACCTTGTGTTCACAATGATCACAACCAAAAAAAAGTACACACAGATGTTCATAGAAACCCACCAAAAACCCTTCCTCCAAAACATATATGAATATGTAAAGTATTAAATAAATGACTTTTTAAAAATATAATATCCAAAAATAGGAGAAAGAGTATGTATTGGGGTAGGACCATCTTTGGGCATAAGAGTACAGCAAGGGGGTAGGAGTCTCTGTAGTTTCTTTGGAAGCCTCAAAGAAAAGAGATCATATTGAGGTATATCCTTTTTATCTTAGTCTTCAGTCCTATTGTGAACACCATAAGAAAAGTCTCCCAGTTCCTCTTCCAGCTGAACAATACCAGTACCTTTAGCGATTCCATTTGCACTCACATTTATTGCCACATTTTTATTGACAGGCTGGCCTGACACCTTTTAGATCCCTGGCCCTCTTCCCTCACCAACAGATGTGGGAGCAGCCCACATATCAAATTCTTGCATACTGTGTTACTAGAAGCGCAACACTGTTCTTTATTTATAATCTAAAAATGTTTCTTGCATGCCAAATTCCTATCTAGAAATTTATCCATCCCCCATCATCACAGTGTCCCTGCGCCTAACAAAAATTACTGAATGTCTTCTTCTAATACCCCTTTGACATTAAGGACTACCCTTCCCAATTTCCAAATTGGAAACTGAGTCCCCAAAATATTAAATGACTTTCCCATGGTCACACAGGGAGTCTGTGGCAGTTAAACAGAAGTCAGATTTCCTAAGTCCCAGTCTAAGCCTTAAGCACAAGATCACCTTTCACCCTCTTTACTACCTGGGTTCTCAAATTTTTTCACAGTGTGGGTCACATCTTGATAGAAAGATTGTCTCATGGGCCTCCACTCTTGTCTTTTACAATTGTATAGACCATCCTCCCATCCACTCAGAATAGCACAGACTACCTCCATTCCCACTTGCAATCACAAAACATCCCCAAGGCAATTAATCACATGAAAAAAATAATAGTTAATGTATTTTCATCTGCTCTTAATGTCATTTAGCAGCTAGAAATGAGAAAGAGATGCAGCATCATGTGACCAGCCACCTCTCCAGGGACCACCAGCAAAAGCTCTGCAGACTGCAAGTGGGAAACTTCTGCTTTACAACATATAGTCCAATGCCAGTGCTCAAACTGAGCTACCAATCTGGGACAAACATTTGTGCATTGTACTTGTAATGCTGGTTCAATGAAAAATCCCACATCACATGCTGAGTAATCTCATGTGCTCACAGGAGTTTAGCACCTTCAAGTTACAAACTCCAGTAAAGAACCCTAATGAAAAATCTGAGATTGTTGAGATTCCGTACACTTTTACATGACATCAGATTTAAAACAATAAACCATAAAACATGGGTCCAGTCATTTAAGGAGGTAGCAACTGTCTTTCTTGACTATAATAATCAAGATGATTTTCCTACTTTCTTAACCGCCAGTTTTGTTTGGCAGGCAAGAATCCTTCCGTTTTGAGATGGAACTTTGCCCACCACAGATGTTCAGAAGGGCTCATTTGGAACAGCCAATGTAGTAGGATGTTGCATAACTGCAATTTCATTTTTGTACAATATTTAGAATGGAGAAACCCAGCAGAACTTTGGCTGCCAGATTTCCAGCAACCCTTTCCATGATCTGTTTTTAACTCAAATGACTCTTTTGCAGCCCTCATCTTTCTAGATCCACTTGGGTTGAGTGGCACATGTATTAGCCAGTAGCACTCTAATGAAGACTAATTTACTCGATTATTTGTTTGGAAACAAGAAAATTAACTCTTTTCAAACAAAATTACCTTCTTTAAATTATTTCAGAAACTGTCCTCTACTTTTCTGTACAGCTCTTCTTTACAGTTATTTTCTGTCATGACTATTATACCTTGACACAAAACAACTACCTCTACTTTGCAATGTGTTGCTGGGATAAAGTCCATGGGGCCATTATTTAGTATGGAATGCTTTTCATTAAGGGAAAACGTTTGTGTGTTATGCTTCCTCAAATTTACAGCTAGAAATTATGCAGATTGTCTGACGTCCTGAAAGATAGAAATATTTGACAAGGGAACACCTTTATTTATTTATTTGCTATCACTCTGGCCCTAAATGTTGTTACTGAATTTTGGTTTAAAATATTAAAAATACAGACAGTTAGAGGAATAGACAGCAACAGTAAACTAAAAAGTAAGGTGAAGAATGAGGAAGGAAGAGGCCAAACAAGACAAGGAAACAACCAAGTTATCGGAATTTGAACCAACAGCATTCATACAACCAAAAAAAAATGTAATCTGTGTTTCTAGGAGCACCAGTTTGCTTGGGACTCTCATCCCCACCTTATCTTGCGGGTGTGAGGAGAATTAATCTAGCCATCATTTAGTCTTGGGCTTCCTCTCACACCACAAAACTTCTCTCAGTTAACTTGAAGTCCTGGGGTGACATCCTGGCCCTGTAGAAGTCAGTGGCAAGATGGGGGCCAGGATTTTACCCCTGGAGTTTAATTGAGCTCTTTCTACAATGCCCATTCCAAACCCTTCACCCTAACTGCAATCCCTCCCTCTACTTTATCCCAGGAATAATTTTCTAATGAAGCTGGGAAAGAGTGAGACTATCACAACTCACCTCATCTGTGATCACAAAGGGGGCTTAAAATACTCCATTCCATTGCACACAGAACCTCTAGCTGAATGAAACCCAACCTACGCCTTCCCCATCACTGCACTTCCCCTCCCTCAAAATTCCAAAGTGCAGCAACAGGAAGGTGAGCTTGTGACAAGCACAGTCCCTAAGGAGGATGAGGGCTAGTGAAGAGTTGATCCTTATGTTTATGGCCCTATCAAATTCACGGCCATGAAAAACGCATCACCGACCAGGAAATCTGCTCTCCCCCCATGAAATCTGGTCTTTTGTGTGCTTTTACGCTATACTATACAGATTTCATGGGAGAGAGCAGCATTTCTCAACTTGGGGGTCCTGACCCAAAAGGGTGTTGCAGGGGAGGTCACAAGGTTGTTGTAGGCATGGTCGCAGTATTATCACCCTTACTTCTGCGCTGACTTCAGAGCTGGGCAGCTGGAGAGCGGCAGGTGTTGGCCAGACACCCAGCTCTCAAGGCAGTGCCACCACCAGCAGCCGTGCAGAAGTAAGGGTGGCAATACCATACCATGTCAACCTTACTTCTGAGCTCCTCCTTCAGACCTGGGTGGCCGGAGAGGGGCAGCTGCTGATTGGGGGCTCAGCTCTGCAGGCGTCAGAACTCCTACAATTACACCACCATGAAATTTCAGATTTAAATAGCTGAAATTATGAAATTTGCTATTTTTAAAATCCTATGACCGTGAAATTGACCAAAATGGACCGTGAATTTGGTAGGGCCCTACTTATGTTGCGTCTTCACTACCTTTATACAGCGAAAAGCTGCTTATCTGCTCTGGAGAATAAGGCTGGAAAAATGTATTTTATATGGTCCCTTTAATCTTATAAAACTTTGTTTCTGTGTTGGTGTTCAATGATCTGAGAATATCCTCACCATCAAAGTGAATGCCTGCATGTTCCTATGCTAACCTGCCTCAAATCAGAGGGATGAGGGAAATCTCCTAGATAATGAAAGTAACTGTAGATGACTTAATGAATCTTATTCACAGAAGGCACAGATTTGATTTTCAAAGTGATGTTTCATGGGGAGGGAGGCAGGAAATGCAAAGTAGAATAAATCTGGCATTGTGTTTTCTTCCCAGTTTTGCTGCTTAATTATTTTACACAATTAATTATTTTAATTAAATTTACGTAATTGGGGGTGGGGGAGGGAGAAAGAGCTCTGCAAAGCAACTACCACTCACACTGCCCTACAGGCTCAGGAATTCTCCATTTAGCACAGAAACATACATAAGAATCAGCTGCTGGCTAATTAATGGAGCAGAGGCAACAGTCACTTTCTGTCTCTTCACAGCACTGCCATCTTCAGTGGCAATGGTCTGAATAAAACAGAACCTGTAATCCTTGGGAGCTGCACACATAGGAAGTGGGAAAGATATTGTCTGAATCGAGAGGTATGAAATAGGAAGGTATTTACTCCCTTATCTCCAGAAGACTAATTTGTGCCTGTTTTACTAGCTTTGATGCATTGTCCGGCTATGTTGAAAGACGGTCAGGAGACCTGGATGTGGTTTAATTAGGTTGCAAACTTTCTTCTTAATTGTCTGGAAGAACCCAGGCCATTAAAGGTGTACAGTGCAGGTACTTCCCATAATCATTTCAATAATATCCAGGGGATTCTGTCAGCCCTCCCCCTTATCCATCCTAGTCTCCAGCCAACCCACTGCTGGGACCTCACCATCCCCCCCTTTAATGAGGGTTGAGAGGAAGCTGGAGCGGGGGGGGCACACTGGCTCCCTGCCATACCAGTCAAAGGAGTCCTGAAATCCCTGTTTCCGCTCCTTTTAAATAATATCTCCTTTAAATCCTTTACCAATCCACTTTATCTGACCACTGTATCCCTTCCTTATGGAGTACCTGCACTGGACATCCTCTCCACATTTACATTAATAAGTTGTGACACCATTGCGCTAACTCCCATTTCATGTTCATCCCAACTAAGCCCTCCCCCACAAACCCATTGTGGGGAAGGTGGAAAAAAACCCACTTCACCTTGGCCAATCTGGCGGTGAGGGGAAAATTCCTTCCCAGGTTCCTCTGCCCCCACGCAACACCCACAGCATATCTTGACAAAACCTGTATTTCACCACTTCCATGGGTGGGAGAGTGGATGCTGCTCCGCCTGGTCCAAGTAAAAGAGTGCTTTTCCTGCACTGCCATGGACCTATATAGTCCCTCCTCTCTTCTGGTTACCTGGAAGGGATGGCTCAGCATCCCTACATTGACCTGGTCTGCAGCTGCAGCAGAAAATCACTCTGAAGCTCTCTGGCCCCTAAAGGGGCACACAACTTTTCCAACAAGCAAGAAAACAGCTCACACGGCTTCATGTGTGGTGAGATCATTGGTACTGTTGGTGTAATCCAGTGACCCATGGATGTTATCCATGGAGATTTTTCCTAGCACCAGGGGTTTCATCCTCTGGGAGAGTTTAAACAGTTTCAAGATATCTAAAAAAACACATATTATTGCAGTCATATGAGGGACAGCAGTAAGAATATGAGAAGAAATAAATACAATTGCAGGTATAGTGACTCTAACCTTTCTTTTAATTAGAGATATTATATAAACTGAGTTTATCTGCATTGTTTCATCTGCAATAATAATATCTGTAAACAGAACAACCTTGAGATATGCTTCCCAGTTCTTATGCTGATTCCCATTTTCCTCTGCTTTCTTTTTGCTGATGTTGGAATAGAGAGAGAGAATCCTGAAAGTTATTTCAGGGGAAGGTTGAGTAGGAAGAAATGTAAGTGCATCTCCATCAATTTATTCCTCCTCCTACTCCTTTGTATTCTCTGGCAATCTCCCTTTTTTGTTATGATTAAATTACTGTCCCATTCATATCGCCATTCACCTCTACTGACCCTGTATTCTCTGTCTCCATACCCACTGCGTACAGTCTGGGTCATCAACCACCACACAAAGGAATAACAATCCCAAATATCTTTATGGCTAACACATGCAAAGTTCTTTAGACCATTTCTTCTTCTGTTAGCACATGCTGGTCTTGTAAAGTAACGTGCTGAGCAGCAAAACTGCCACCCGTAAACATTTTCTCCTTGTCACCTTTTCACTACAAGATAAATCTGTCTCCAGCCACATTTCTGTAGCACAACAGTAATATCCAGATATGTGTTTCGATGTCTGTTCCTCAGGAGATGTTCTATAATACTACTTGTATTCCAGAAATGTCAAGCATATGTTCGTTCAAGTATCAACTATCTGCCCTTTATGGAAGTCTGGTTCTGTATTATATGTGCCACTTTACTAGTGATGCGACTGCGTGCAAGGGAGAAAGAGTACATGGCTTTAAAAGTACTTTTCTCAGATGAACTTTTAATAGGAGTAAGAGCTTTCACCTCTGGATAAAGGTTTAGAGAGAAATATCAGCAGAACTAGATAAAGCAAAAGCTACAACAAAGAACTAGCCTCAGCAAAAGGAACATTCCCTTATTAGTGTTAATAGTTTGTTTGGGATGATTTCCAGGTAAGAGAGAATCTGATCCTCTGATGACAATTTTCTTTTTCTGTGGTCCAGATGTGATATGTTTAACTCAAAACAAAGCAAACAAATAAGCTGGCAAACACTGAATGAGAATTCAAATGATGGTATATGACAGGAAGTTTGATGATGATTACAGGCTCATTACAATAAAAGGATGGATAGTGCTTTTCTTAATAGTCTTGAGCTGGAAATTCACTCCATTAATGTTGATGAATTGAAGGGGGTAGGGGAAGAGAAATAAAATCCCATACATGAAAGAAAAATATTGCTTGATGTGCTAATTCAGTCGTTAATGAATGAATTTTAAAAATGTGGGAGGGCCAAAATCTCATATTTTGTTTTGAGATTCAGTTTTGCTAGCAGTTCAGCCACTTCATTCTTTGGTTCCCTCAAAATCCCTGAATGAACACACTATTTTTTCAGTGACATATTGCTATTTAAGTTATTTGTTTTAAGACCCGAGTCTCTGACAGTGCTTCAGCTTTATTATCAGTATAGAGAAGACAAAATGGAAGAGAACTATATGTCACAGTAATAATAATACGTAGCACTTAGAAGCACTGTCCATCTGAGACTCTCAAAGCTATCAGCAATTAGTGAACATGCTTGTTTCTTCTCATCTTTTTTAAAAAGGGATACATTTTATTAAAGGATGTCAGTCAATAATAACCTTAGACTGCCTCTTCACGTAGAAAATATTACTTTGTACTGCTTTATAATCTCCTGTGATAAACACTGCTCTTAAGGCACACTTTATAAATAGGTAAATAGCATGTAGACCAAACAGTTTATATTGCCACTGCTTATGAGGCAGAAATCTATAATGAATTCACAAAAAATGTCTTCTGTACCTGCATCTCTTTTTATGACTGAATAGTAAGTTAAGAATTTTTGCAAATCCCAATATAATACAAAATATCACACTGTACTGTGTATATGTCCAAACTTTTATTCCAAGTCTCCTGGAAGGGAACTAAAATGCAGTACATTTTAAATGTTTTAAAAACAAAACAAGGAACATACTATTCAAATTAGAAGCCAAAGACTCACTTAACAGGTAGCAGAAATCACAAAAGAAACTCAACCATCAAATTAATGGGAAAGATGACCTGTGGTAGTGTTCCCTAAGAAAATGTGGAAAGTAGAGAGAGTGAATCCAATAACTATATCTTAGAATAGCCACACAGAAAAAGTTTATTGAACATCAAGGCAACTAGAAAAATCAGTAACAAATAAGCTAACATTCCGCACCTGTTATACATCTATCAACTCTCCTGCCCACTCCAATGGTCACAAATGCCAACTCCTCTTTCCTTCTCCCTCACTGCCAGCAGCAATCACTCTCTTAGCAGTTTTTACTTTTTTCTCTGCAAGCCATCCCCCACTTATTTCCTTGTTGTACTATCATCCCACAAAACATTTGGGCCACTCAGTTCTCTCTTATCTAATCACCTCTAATCTAATCTAACATTCATTTGTTGTCCTATGTCCCCAACCCATATGTCAATACCTACCACTTTCTACCTAGCTCTACCAGTTTGCTCCACTTCTAATCGCATCGTTTCTCCTTCTGCACCTCCCATCACCCTGGTACATGGATAAGCCATGTAAACTCATTTATACAGTATTTGGTGGCACCCCGCAAGACATCTGTGAAAAACTGGAGCTCATTATCCACTGGGACATATGGAAAGCACAGTTTACTATACGACCCTCTGGATGGCTTGTGAAAAAACACTTTCACATGTTGATCCACATTTGCAGGGTACTGATGACTCACAAGGTCTATTCTGAATGTGTAATTTCTTATTCCAGCCCCAGCCCAAGTGCTATGGGGAGTGTGACAAATTAAAACAACAGGTGAATCCAGTCCTGCCTTCAGACCTGACACCTCATTCTCCACTAATCCTCCTATAATTGGGCACTCTCTCCTCTCCCACTCATGCCTCTATGAGCTCTCTCATCTTCACTACGCAGAGATGTGCTGCCCTGTTCTAACATCAATTGCAATCTGCTTTCCTATTCTTCCCCCATGTGAGCAAAGCACTAAGCATGTGCTTAAAGTAAAGCATGTCAGTAATCCTTTTGATGTTCAGTGGGATTACTCACATGCTTAAGGTTAAGCATATGTTTAAGTCCTTTGCTGGATCGAGGACTAAATCATCACTCTCTGAGTCAGTCGCATCTGCAATACACCTCTCCCTATCACACAAACTAGATATTACTCTCTTCTGGAAAAAAAAGAACTTCACTTGGTCCTTCCTCACTTGCTAAATGACCATCCTGTCTCCAATCTCTTTATTCAACAAGATTCCAGAGAAATTTGTTTCCTTTCACTTCAAAACCAACTCTCCCAGTAAAATCTCCTTGAAAGTTTTCTGTCTGCCTGTGCTCCTTCAAGAGTAATAAGATTGTCTTTCTACAGGTAGTTAGTAACTACTGTAATTCCTTACCAACCACAGATCTTCTCTCATCTCAGTATGGCTTTCAATTATACCAGTCATTATATCATTCTCCACCAGGAAGCCACTGTCCTTGTGACTCTTCTATTGGTCTGAATACTCTAATCATCACTTTCATTTCTGGTGAAGACTTGTATACTTCCCCCCTCATCCGTTCCACTATGACGTGTCTTCTCTTTCCATGTTCTCACTCCATGACATTTGATTGCTAACGTCAAATCTGAACAACACTTCTGCTTGGACAATATCCAGTTTGTCTTCCTCATCTCACTTACTGACCCTCTATTGCTCATCTCTCAGCTTTAGGCTACACTGTAATACCCTACTACAGAATACATCAGGGAGTTATAGATAAGTCAACTTAACTTCAATACCCAGAAAGATAATGGAGCAAATAATTAAGCAATCAATTTGCAAACACCTAGACAATAATAAGGTGATAAGTAGCAGTCAGCATGGTTTTGTCAAGAACAAATCAGGTCAAATCAACCTAATAGCTTTCTTTGGCAGGGTAACAAGCCTTATGGGTGGGAGGAAGCAGTAAATGTGGTATATCTTGATTTTAGTAAGACTTTTGATATTGTCTTGCATGACCGTCTCATAAACAAACTAGGGAAATACAACCTAGATGGAACTACTATAAGGTGGGTGCATAACTGGTTGGAAATCCAGTGGTTCACAGTCAAGCAGGAAGGGCATATCGAGTGGGGTCCTGGAGCGTTTAGTTCTGGGTCTGGTTCTGTTCAATATCTTCATCAATGATTTCAATAATGGCATACAGAGTACACTTACAAAGTTTGTGGATGACAACAAGCTCGGAGAGGTTGCAAGTGCTTTGGAGGATAGAATTAAAATTCAAAATGATCTGGACACACTAGAGGAATGGTCTGAAGTAAAAAGGATGAAATTAATTAAGGACAAATGCAAAGTACTCCACACAGGAAGGAAAATCAGTTGCACACATACAAAATGGGAAGGAGCATTGTGGAAAGGGATCTGGGGGTCATAGTGGATCACTAGCTAAACATGCATCAACAGTGTAACGCTATTGCAAAAAAACAAAAATCATTCTGGGATGTATTAGCAGGAGTGTTGTAAGTGTAAGCAGGGTCTCCCCTGAAAGCTAGCTGTCAGGGGGAGAGACTTCAGGAGCAAACTATATTTACATGAACACACCTACTCTGCCAAGATATCCAGCAGATTGAGCTGTGTTGCTCAAAGTGATCAACTTTGGCTGGTGTTGGGTTACAAATCACTTTAGTACTGAACGCAGGGGTAGTGAAATGTTGTTATCAATGTTGTTGTCTTTATTGTATGAACTGTGCTTAACCTGTCCCAAATGAGGGGTCACTCTCAGCAGATTTCAGAGTAATAGCCGTGTTAGTCTGTATTCGCAAAAAGAAAAGGAGTACTAGTGGCACCTTAGAGACTAACCAATTTATTTGAGCATAAGCTTTCGTGAGCTACAGCTCACTTCATTGGATGCATACTGTGGAAAATACAGAAGATGTTTTTATACACACAGACCATGAAAAAATGGGTGTTTATCACTACAAAAGGTTTTCTCTCCCCTCACCCCACTCTCCCGCTGGTAACAGCTTATCTAAAGTGATCACTCTCCTTACAATGTGTATGATAATCAAGGTGGGCCATTTCCAGCACGAATTCAGGTTTTCTCAGCAGAGAGGATCTTGTTAAGCCAGGGGCTCGAATGCCAGACCCCTGTGAAAGTAATAAGGCTGGGGCCAGGCGTCCCAGTCAGGAGGTGTGGACTCTCCCTAAGTGTTCCCGGCCTGGTTTAATCTGTTCCTCCCCACAGTTCAAAGATAGAGAAAATAGGCTCCATTAGGAGCCTTTGTTCTTTTAAGTGCTTAAATGAGAGCTGAAATCACTTGTGGTGGGACAGCGTTTCTGCCCAGCCTGCTAAAAGCTGAAAATAAGACAGTTACCTTTTCTGTAACTGATAGTCTTCAAGATGTGCTTCTCGTGTCCATTCCATATTAGCTGTGTGTGCTCACCACAGGCACAAGTGCCAGAAGTTTTCCCCTCAGCAGTATGTGTAGGGGACTGGCTCTGGCGCCCTGTGGAGGGGTGCCTGCATGGCACGGTATAAGGGGCACCACCAGCTCCCCCCCACCCTTAGTTCCTTCTTGCTGGAAACTCCAACAGTGGGGAAGGAGGGCGGGTTGTGGAATGGACATGAGCAACACATTTCGAAAAACACCAGCTGTGGATAAGATATCTCTCTTTTCTTCTTCAAGTGCTTGCTCATGTCCTTTCCATATTAGGTGACTCCAAAGCAGTATCCCTGGAGGTGGGTAGGAATTCCCCGATGTGTAGATTGCAATACAGCTCTGCCGAACACAGCGTCGTCTCTGGCCTGCTGAGTGATGGCATAATGAGCAGTAAATGTGTGAACAGAGGACCACATTGCAGCTCTACAGATGTCCTGGATAGGAATGTGCGCCAGGAAGGCTGCCGAAGACGCCTGCGCTCTCATTGAGTGGGCTCTGACAATCAGCAGCGGCGGAACCCCAACCAGGTCATAACAGGTCCTTATGCATGAGGTAATCCTATTGAAAATCCTCTGCGAGGACACTGGGTGACCCTTCATCCTATCTGCTGTAGCGACGAAAAAATGAGTCAATTTTTGGAAAGGCTTGGTACATTCTAAGTAGAAAGCCAAGTCCCTCCGGATGTCCAGGGCGTGAAGACGCCTCTCCTCACCAGTCTTGTGCGGTTTGGGACAGAACACCATGAGGAAGATGTCCTGGTTCATATGGAAGTTGGAAACCACCTTTGGCAGGAAGGCTGGGAGTGGTGGGGGAGCCTGCAACTGAACCTTATCTTTGTAAAAGGCCGTGTACAGAGGTTCTGAGATCAAGGCTTTAATTTCAGAGACCCATCTTGCTAACGTCACCGCCACCAGGAACATGACCTTTCATGACAGATGGGAAAGGGAACACCTCAAAGGGCAGGCCGGCGAGCCTAGAGAGGACCAAGTTAAGATCCCACTGCGGGACAGGAGTCCGTACCTGCAGGAAGAGTCTATCGGGCGCTCTCAAGAAACTGACCATCATGTCATGGGAAACACCATCTGTTCTTGGATCGGGGGGTGAAAAGCGGAGATGGCCACTAGATGCACTCTAATGGAAGAGTGTGCCAAGCCCTGGTTCCTCAAATGGAGCAGGTAGTCCAGGACAGCCTATATGGAAGAATACAAGGGAGAGATGCCACGCTCAGACACTCAACAGGAAAACCTCGTCCACTTGGCCAGGTAAGTAAGCCTGGTTGAGGGCTTCCTACTCCCCAGGGGGTCCTGTTGGACTCCTTCCGAACAGGTCCATTCCTCCAGGTTCAGCCACACAGCATCCACGCCAGGAGGTGGAGAGACTCGAGGTTGGGGTGTAGGAGCTGGCAATGGTCCTGTGACAGCAGGTCTGGGCGGTTGGGTAGGAGCAGGGGGGAGGGCCGCTGAAAAGCTCATGAGTGTGCCGAACCAATGTTGGTGAGGCCACGCCGGGGTGATC
Organism: Caretta caretta; assembly: GCF_965140235.1. Classification (NCBI taxonomy): domain Eukaryota; kingdom Metazoa; phylum Chordata; order Testudines; family Cheloniidae; genus Caretta; species Caretta caretta. Next base: position 45,036,218 of record NC_134216.1, on the reverse strand, counting down.
ACGACAACCTGTGCCTTGTCTATCTTGACCTTTGCCAGGAGCCTGCCAATGAGTGGAATCGGAGGCAACGCATACGTCAGGCTCCCTGACCACTACAGGAGAAAGCATTGGAGAGGGAGCCCTTGCTCAGACCTTGTCGAGAGCAAAACCAGTGGCACTTGCTGTTCTGTCTGGTAGCGAACGGGTCCACTTGGGAGAGTTCCCCACCTTTGGAAGATCATGCAGGTGATCACTCGTGGTGAGAGAAGAAGCCGCTACTGAGCTGGTCTACCAGCATATTCTTGACACTAGGAAGGTAACAAGCTTCCAGATAGATTTCGTGGCTGATGCGGAAGTCCCACAGATGGAATGCCTCTTGACAGACAGCCGACAAGCCCGCTCCCCCTTGCCTGTTGATGTAGAACATCGAGGTTGTGTTGTCCGTGAGGACTCGTACCACCTTGCCCGACAGGTGAGGCAGGAAGACTCCGCATGCCAGCCAGACTGCCTGGAGTTCTTTTGACATTTATGTGCAACTTCACCTCCTCCGGGGATCACATCCCCTGTGTCTGGAGGTTGCCGAGATACGCACCCCAGCCAAGGCGTCCAACACTACCTCGATGGAGTGAGGGGGGTTTCGAACGGAACTCCCTCCAGGACTGTCCTGTAGTTGGTCCACCATCGCAGCAAGGTAAATATCGCCTGGGGAATGGGAATGATCTTTTCCAGGGGGGTCTCTGGACTGGAAATAGACCATTCCCAGCCATTGTTGCAGACTTCTGCATGGTGGACTATGTAAGTGCACGCTGCCATGTGACCCAGCAGACGCAGACAGATGTAGTTGGAGGAACACAGAGACTTCCGCGATGAGGTTCGTCAATGTGTGGAACCTTTCCAGCGGCAGGAATGCTCTGGCACAGGTCAAGTTGAGGACCACTCTGATGAACTTTATCCTCTGCACCAGCACTAACGTTGACTTTTTGTCGTTTATCAGTAGGCCCAGAGAGTGGCACGTGGCCTGAAGCACTGCAACATCCCTTTGGACTTGAGACCTGGAGCTGCCCTTGACGAGCCAGTCATTGAGGTACAGGTAGATCTGAATACCCCAGCGCCTGAACTAAGCCGCTACCACCAACGTGCACTTGGTAAACACCCTTGGTGTTGTCGCCTTCGGTGCTGACCACAAACTGGTAGTGGTGGGGCCCCACTGTAAACCAGAGGAAGCGTCTGTGCCCTTGAAAGATCGCTATGTGGAAGTATACGTCCTTCAAGTCGAGGGCGGCATACCAGTCTCCCAGATCCAGGGAGGGGATAATAGAAGCCAGGGAAACCATGCGGAACTTTAAATTCTTTAGATACTTGCTGAGGTCTCGCAGGTCCAGGATGCACCATAGACCGCCCTTGGCCCTTGGGATTAAAAAGTACTGGGAACAGACCCCAGCACCCAGCTGTAGTAAACCCTTTTCCTTCTGCATGAGGAGACTCTCATGAGAGGAGTCCCTGAAGAGGAACAGGAAAGGCAGGTGGGGATCGGGGGTAGAAGGAACTGGAGTATTGTGTCCAGTTCTGGGTGCCACATTTCAGGAAAGATGTGGACAAACTGGAGAAAGTCCAGAGAAGAACAACAAAAATGATTAAAGGTCTAGAAAACACGACCTATGAGGGAAGATCGAAAAAAATGGATTTGTTCAGTCTGGAGAAGAGAAGACTGAGGGATGACATGATAACAGTTTTCAGGTATGGGGGAATCAGCCTCAAAAAGAGAAATGGAGAAATTAAAATAGAAAAGCTACTCATTTGAAAAATGAGGTACTCCTCCACCCATTCTTTAGGAGCTGGTCAATACAGCTACACTCTAACCATCATCACAATATCCATCCTCCAACACCTCCTATGATAGCAGATCTTCACAGTTGGGGTCATACCTCAACTAGTACCACCCCATTTGTCAGATATACCTGTCCTCCCTCCAGGTCACCGAGTTACTTCTTCTGTAGATCTCACCTTAAAACCTCCATTTCTCTTTATTTTTCAAACATTCTTTGTTTTGTAGATGTTTATTAACTAGATCAGTGGTTCCCAAACTTGTTCCGCCGTTTGTGCAAGGAAAGCCCCTGGCGGGCCAGGCCGGTTTGTTTACCTGCCGCGTCCGCAGGTTTGGCCGATCGCGGCTCCTACTGGCCGTGGTTCGCTGCTCCAGACCAATGAGAGCTGCTGGAAGCGGCGCAGGCCAAGGGACATACTGGCCGCCGCTTCCAGCAGCTCCCAATGGCCTGGAGCAGCGAACCGCGGTCAGTGGGAGCCGCGATCGGCCAAACCTGTTTACCTGCTGCGTCCGCAGGTTTGGCCAATCGCGGCTCCCACTGACCGCGGTTCGCTGCTCCAGGCCATTGGGAGCTGCTGGAAGCGGCGGCCAGTATGTCCCTTGGCCTGCGCCGCTTCCAGCAGCTCTCATTGGTCTGGAGCAGCGAACCACGGCCAGTAGGAGCCGCGATCGGCCAAACCTGCGGACGCGGCAGGTAAACAAACCGGCCTGGCCCGCCAGGGGCTTTCCTTGCACAAGTGGCGGAACAGGTTCAGGAATCACTGAACTAGATAAAGTGTTAGTTTTCTGGAAGCACCGGGAAAAGGGGAAAGACAAACTCAAGAAAAGCAAAGAAAAACATACAGAATACAATCAAAGACTCATGAGTGAGAATCAATAAACAAGAGCCAGCACGTGGACAGTCGGGGCTCATTCAGAGCACATCCCAAACCTACACTTCTCCCACCACCAAAACCTAAGCCTGAACACATTGGACACTGAATTCTGTATTGCTGGCCTGTGGTGGATAAGCATTGACACCACAAATTCAGCATTTCAATTACCATGCCCAGTGGCATTTCCAGCCACATAATCACATTCCAGACAGTTTCAGCAGCGCCTTCAGCAGTTACACAGCCTGGAATACCCTTTGACACCTAGAACAGGGTTGAGGCACATAAGCAGGACAGTGTGGAGAAGCCTGCCAGTGCTTGTGCTGTACTTGCTCTGTGGGCAGAAGTCACCTATCTTAGCCATGAGACCATCTGTAGTAAAGTGGTCCTCAAAGGGTTAACTGAGTTACTCAGCATAATATGGGTTGGAGTCATGCTCCACCCCACCTTACTTCCTCTTTAATTAGTGTCTGTTTTCCATCTGTTATGGAGTTGAACAAAGCAGACTGTTCCCAGTCTGCAATACTAGAGGTGAAATGTGTTTCTTGTGCACTAAGTCATCTTTTCTCTTAGATTCATAGATACTAAGGTCAGAAGGGACCATTATGATCATCTAGTCTAACCTCCTCTTGCAATCCCCTGCTTCATTCACTAGCCTCTTTTACTACACAATCTTTATTCCTCCCCAGAACAGGTGCACCTGTGCACTGAATGAAGCAGAGGTCCGTGGGGGGGAAAATAGTATGGATTCATGTAATTAAAGACTACCATAATTAGAGCAAGTCAAAACTCTGAATTTCTGCTTTCAAAAAATGAAAATTTCCTGAAAATTTGTTTTCATTTCTAAATCAGAATATGAACAAACATTTTCAAAATTTCCTGTGAAATGAAAGTTTCAAAAAAATAAATCATTTTGGAAATTTTTGGTTTGGAATCATTTTAACTTTTTGTTTCAAAACAAAACTTTATTTCAAAATGTGTTTATATTAATATTTTCATGTTAGCTTGGACTACTTTTTCTAGGGTATTAAAACTGCTGCTCATTTATTACAACAGTGAGTGCTTATTTTCTGTTCTTGTTCGAAGTGTCAAAATATTAAATTAAAATATAAATAGGAGACACTCATCTAGATAATAAGATGTTTCAATCAGTACTAAATAGCAGCTGCCCTTAATGACTGTAAAAATAAAATATAAAAATAAAACAAATTAATAGAATATTTTGACTACTATGTAAAAGAAAAGTATGATGAATAAAAGTAATATATAAATAAAACATTTTGAAACAATATTTCTGCAGTGAAAAATCTTTTGTTTCCAAAATAATTTTCTTGGGAAATTTCAATGAAATCTGTATGATTACATGAAAAAACGGCATATTCTGATGGAAAACTGTTTCAATATACATTGTCTGACCAGTTCTATTCATAAGGCATACGCAGGAGAGGGACAAACTAAGGATGCACAGGAAACCTTAATTCTGTTATCTCCTAACTTTTCAGTGCTTGACTTTGCAACATTAGTAATGTTCTTTTAACATAGTTTTTGTGTATGTGATGTAATATATATAATATATATACACGCCATGATTCTCAAAAAGTGATCAGTGATTTTTCATGCCTTAGTTTTTGGATACCCACCTGAGATACTTCAAGGGGGCCTGTTTATCAAAAAATGTTGATACCTTCTGAAAACAGGTATCTTCAAGGTATCTCAAGTTAGGCACCCAAAATCATAAGTTACTTCTGAAAATCTTGGCTTATATTATCTCTAAATAATACAATAGATCTCTGCGAACATCCATATATCTGGGTTGATCATGCAAACTATTACATAGAAGACTAACTTTATTCATGTGAGTAGTCTTATTGACTTAAATGGAACTACTCACATGTGAAAGGTTATTTGCATATGTAAGTGTTTGCAAGATCAGATCCTTTATAACTCGTTAAAAAAAAAAATCTAACCTCTTCCTGCCTTCTCAGCCAGGATTTAATACCGATGTGTTAGCGTGAGAGCATATAATACAAAGACATCTTTATTTTTGAAGCATGTGATCGTACATTTAACACATTATGATTACCATACATTTAAAACTAACCCAAAACTGTTACAAATGGACAGCACATGCTTCGTGATATTTGCTCTTAACTCTGATTTCTTACTTGCTGAGCATTAGATTATGACTAGCCTTTTCGGAGTTAATTGTGGGGTGGTGACAAGAGTCTCTCCCTACTTGTGGGGCCCAGAGAAGGGCCTGTCACAATTGCAGTCCTTATGTTCAATACACTGCAGAGACTGCTCTCCTGGTGCACGCTGGGAAGCCCTGGTGCCTCAAAGGAAGCAAAGTTGACAAGGGCTCATGGCTCTGGCCCACCCACAGCCCAGCACTAGCTCTCAGAATAGAAAGCTGCACCAAGGGAAGCACACTGAACCATCCTGAAGAGCTCCCCACAGGCTGCTAGGTAGGACTTCACAACAACCCTACCCTGGTGAGTGGCTAAATGTTACATTTTGACCCTAATTTGTAATGGGTTCCCTGGTCATCACTGTGAATTAGCGATGTTCAGCTACAACTGAACGATGGTAAGTCTCCATGTTGATTAAAATTTGAACCCAGCTTCTCTTTTACTGCTGGCTGCAGTAGACTCTGTTTATCAATTATTTAGTTCTGGAGTCTGCGAAGTGGCGATGTCAGAGCTTTTTTCTGATGACTACTTCACTGAGATGATGTATGTTGCACAAATAAACCACCTACATTAAAATGCCAGCATACTTACACAGCAGGAAATTTTCCAGCTCTCTGCAATGATTTGTCATAGCTGTCTTCACACTCATTCAGTTTCCTGCACCATAATTTACTGGAAAACTGTTCCATAATTGCTAGTTTGACTTTGATAGGGACTGTATGACAAGAGGATTTCAATCATTCACAGACCAGAAATATCAAATGTTATCCTCACAGTGACAATGAAATCCATACTGACACTGCATCCAGTCCTGTCGCACTGCATTTCCACACAGATTACCCCATTGAGGAAACCGCTATTTACCCAACTGCCACCTCCCAAAATGACTTAAGAAAAGTCTAAGAAGGCAGCAGCACAACATTTTCAAGGCCTCTCATGGCAAGCGTAGTGGTGCGACGACTCGCCGGCGCAGGGCCTCCTGCTGGTCATCTCGGGAATTAGCTCTTCCAGCCTGGAGCAACCTCTGCAGGCCGGTGTCGTCTCGCCTGCCACTGGCCCCCGTGTCCCTCCCGGACCCGGGTGCTCCTTTACCGTGGGGTGCTGCCCCCTGGCAGTACACCCACCCTCTGGGTCTCCCCACCCAGGGGAACCCCAACCCTCTATCCCCACCTTGCCTCAGCTGCTACTGCCAGTCTTCATCTAACCCCCACTCACTGGGGCAGACTGCAGTCTGTAAACCACTCATCATCGGCAAGGGCAGTTTGGACCTGCTGCCTTTGCCTAACCCTGGGCTGCACCTCTGCAACCCCAGTACCTTTCCTGGCCTTTAGCAAGGCCTGCAGCCTGGGGGTTCTCCAGGCTGGAGCTCTCCAGCTCCTCTAACCTTTCCCCAGCCCTGCTACACTCAGGCACCCTCCTCAGCTCTCAGGCAGCCACGTCCTTCTCTCTCTACCACTAGAGAAAGACTTTCTGAGCTCCTGGCTCACAGCCCTTTTATAGGGCCAGCTGTGGCCTGACTGGGGCGTGGCCCCAGCTACAGCTGCTTCCCCAGTCAGCCTAGCCTATTGGCTCCCTGGGATAGCCCTTTCCCAGGGCTGTTTTAACCCCTTCCAGGCCGGAGCGGGTGACCACCCCGCTAAACAAGAAATACACTTTTTCTAGTTTTTTTCTTTATTAATTCTCAAGAAAGATAATAAAAACACAAGCAATGCAATAAGCAGGAAATATAAATTAAAACTGCAATCGTAACGGGGACAGTAGGACAAAAATATGGTGATTTATTCTCTCTTCTACATTTTTGTATAATAAGAACAACATTCATGGTGTTTATTGTCTTGTGTACACTAACACCTTCAGTGGCTATCATATGGTATAGCTCAACATCACTTCAAAATTAATCACTCACAAGCCATTCATGCTCCTATGGATTCCTCTCCTATAACATTATAATGTGTTTGAAATATTATGGCCAATATTTTCAAAAATGAGTGTTTAAAATCAGGATGCTAAGTCCATATTCAGGCACCTAAATATGTGACCTGCTTTTGAAGTGTTCAGTACAGTGAAGCCTCTGCGTGCTCAGCATTTTTAAACTTCATGCTATATATTTATGTGCTGAAATCTGGAATTCGCAACCTAGCCTTAAGCACCCACTTAAAAAAATGTTGGCTTATGTACTTTACCAGTTACCATGATGAAAACAGCGCCACCACCAGCAGTACTGCCGAAGTAAGGGTAGCAGTACCGCAACTCGCCCTACAATAATCTTGCAACTCCCTTCAACTCCTTTTTGGGTCAGGACCCCTGCAATTACAATTAAATAGATGAAATCATGAAATTTATTATTTTTTAAATCCTATGACCGTGAAATTGACCAAAATAGACCATGAATTTGGTAGGGCCCTAAAGATGTATGGAGTTGACCCAGGGTGAGGCTTTCCAACTGCACAGATCCTGGGGAGCATATTAGCAATGGAAGCCCAGCATAACTGGGATTGTACAATATAATGTGGAGCATTCTACCTGAATCCCTACTAAATCAGATCAATTTCAGAAATTTTGTGGTTTCTACAAAATGTTTATGATACAATGCACCTTTTCAAAGAGAAGCTTGTTCCCAGCCTGGCAAGTCAAGCCATACGGAACAGATGACACATGTCTGTAGTTAGATCTGAAGTTAAATATTCACACACAGTAAGCAAAACATTTAAGCATTCATAAGTTAACACCTCTAAGGAAAATGCCTCCCAGAACTAAAGGAGAAAGACTTATGAAGAATTCTTCCTTACCCATGCCCACATAATTCTATCCCTCTTACCTAACACCCTGCATCTATGTCATAGGTCTGGAGTTTATTTCCCCCAAATAGCTTCCACATCCATGTCTTTTCCAAGACACAGCAGAAAAGGAATAAGGAACTTACTGAAACATTGACATATCTTACCTGCATTGGAAATGCACAATTCTATTATCAAAAGACTTTAACTGCTGAGCATCAGGCTTCGTTACCATGAGGAAGAATGAATTAATAAAACCACCAAACGTTACAAGTTAGAGAGTTACAGTTGTCTAGGATCTTTTCCTTACCTGCTTACTGTCCCTCTGAGATGACAATGAAGAGGAGGCACTTTTATGTGATGGAGTGGATGTTTTGTGAGCAGGAGATACACCTTTCTCCTCTGAACTCATAGTTGCAGCTAATTTCTAGAGATGATCTTGTGCTCTTAAGACCATACCAATCTTGTCTCAAACTCACATACAAAAAGAGAGGGGAAGGATTTTCCACATTATTTAGTTTCACAGTTTATCTTCTGGAAAGGAGGACATGAACTCAAAAGGCATCCAAACTTCACCTTAATTAAAACAAAAATGGGAGAGAAAAAAAGAGAGAATGAATCACTTTCACTCTGAAAAAAAGTTTCATTACATATCTGTAAGCAAACAAAAAGATTCACTCGTAGTCATTGTTCTATAATATGGTTTCATCAATACATTTAACGGATTTCACAAATATTTACCTATGGTTGCTTGACATTACCCAATATCTGTACAAATGTTGCTTTTCACTCTGACAAGAAGATTTTAAATATTCCTTTCTTCCAGAAGGAAAGCCCACAGATGCATTACAATGCATTTTACCATGGCTTGAAGCACCTTGGATGCAGAACTAGATCTGTCAATCTCGACCTGTGAAGACCCAGCCAGTTCAAAGTATTTCCAAAGTTGCTTCACAGAACTAATTGCTTCAAACTTTATTTCATAGGTTATTAGCAAGAACAGGATAGTCACACAAACACTCCCTACTGAAGAACAACTTCAAATTTAACTCCAACTACAAGCAAACATATATACATTGTGCCCATAAAGAAAATTGAGGAGAAACCAACAATTTAAGCCTCATTCAGAACTATAAGCCTTGTGCCAGGTGGGTTGAATCTGCAGACTTTCCTACTAGAAGAAAGGAAATGTTCAGGGACAATCAGATAAATGTTCTTATTCTTCTTCGCCAGGAAAGTCAGCAGATCCATTACAATGGGATATATAATGTTTCACCCCGGGGGAAAAGAAAAGATGAATGAGGAAACAGATGCATCCTCTCCCCCTACCCCAATATAATTTATTGGGGGAGCATTGTACAGATCCCTCTTTCCAATGGCAGGGACTGATGAGACCTGCACATCTCATTTGTCAAACTTAGAGGAGGTACAGAAACATGACCAGGAGACCATCCCCACATGTCTCTTTATATGTTTCAAATAATCCTTCAAGCCAGGAAGCTGCCATGACTCTGAAAAAATGACCATAAACGTTTGAGGGGGAAAGGTGGTGTCTATTTTTCAAAGCTTCTGAAAAGCACCAATTTAGCCATCTAATAACTGAAGCCTTGGCAGCTTTTTTGTTTGTTTGTTTTATTTTTTATGATAAGTGTTAGATCAGCAAAGCTAGAATTTTTTTGACTTGTGTGCCACGTTCAGTGTTGATTATTAGAGCCCTGCTGACATCAAGAGTATGGCAGAGGTGTGTGTGTTCAGGGGGTTGGTAGGTTGCTTGATTGGCTTTGTTTTGTTTTTTAAAATTATTTATTTATTTAAAGGATGTTTTGCATGTGGGCAAAAAAAGGATAGGAGAAAAACAGAACACATTTCTTGTAACTGGGTTTATTTTGGAAATAAAGCCTGTGTTAACTCTTAACATAACTTTGCCCTCATCAGAGATACAGTTCTGCTGTTTTCCAATAAGACCTCAACTCCAAAAAGATTCCTTTGCCAAAGAGATTGCAACCAGAATGACCACCTGTAAAAGACAGAAAATCCAAGGGTGTTTCTCACCACAGCATCAAAAAGGATGCTTAGTAAGGGAGATTAGTACAAGATTTAGATCCTAAGATGGAGGAATAGTGCAGAAAAGTTGAGGCATCTTCTAGAAATCTTACGTCTAGACGAGAGTAAAATCCTGCGCCTGCTCTCTCTCCAGTGAGCTGGAAACATCTACCACTTGGATTTTAGAGTCTGAGGTTTTAGCCCCATGTTATTAAGACATTACTGTATGAACTCAATTACAAATGCTTTGCCCTTGCCTCAACAAGCTCTTTCCATGCTAGTGATTTCACACTATAGAGCAGGGCCCTTCAAGGTACCCTGTTTGTGAAATACTTTCTCAAGCTGATATAATTCTAACCCATGGCTTGCCACTAAAAGTCCTATTCATGTTTGTTTAAAGCTAAAGCACACATATGGTGGGTGCCATTAAAAACAGTATTTAATGCTCCAGATACCTGTAGCGACCATAGTACCTTCTTATTTTAAGTATATTGGTAACATAAATACTTGGGAGAGGTAAATACTGAGTTTTAAAACATCAAATATAAGGCCAAATTCACATTGGTATAAGTAGACACAATTCTTCAGAACGCAACAGATATGCACTTGTCCCTCTTACAATACAGATGAACAGGGGAAAGTAGATACTCTGTACTGACAAACAAATGGAATACCTCTTTTATTAAAAAAAACAAACATATACTGCGTTTGTGTATCAGCCTGTAATACGGTTTCTACAAGAAACAAATAGATCTCTATGATAGTCCTAGGCTTCTTCAGCCCAGACGCTGAAAAACTAACAAACTTGTGCAACGAAAGGGTTCTCCCCCCTTTCACATTAGTGTGGCAAGGACTGCTGGTCCATTTTTACAATGTTTTCATACTGTATAAATATGATATATAAGTATGTGCTGCAGAGATTTATATCACTATTGGTATTTCAAGATCTATACAATTTAATACAAATCAAAAATCAATGTTAATGTTTAAAACTGATGCACTTTAGAAAGATCTAACATAGCAGAAAGCAAAGATGATAATCCCAGTTCACAGAACTGTACAATCAGTTCAGTCATGTAATAGCTAAAAACAAGTTTTTAGCCATTTATGCTGAACGATAAAGGTCTTTTAAATATATTTTTTTGCATTGTAGCTTTTGGGTAAATGAAAATCAAATGGGTTTTAACATGTCTGATCTCCACTGAGTTCACTTATGCAGAAAAAATTATATTTAGCATTGGCAGAGGAAGACAGTAATCTGACACTTAAGAGTGTCAATCCTTTTTAAAGGTGTTCAGGAAGAGTATGCACTGTTGTTACAGCCAACGGTGCTAGTAAGTAGCATGCAAGAACAACAGCTTTACCAATGGTCTCTTGTCCTGAGCTATTGTGAAGTGCCTTCTAGTCAAGTCTAAAGCTTTACATAAATAAATAAATCTTGACACTTGAGCTAGACTCAGTGGTGCTTTTTTGATGTGCACAAATTCCCTCAAGAGACAGAGCTGAGACAACCAAACTCAAACTTGTTAAATAACTGACTGCAAACTCAATCCAGACAGTTTTATTGCTTACATATTGCTTACCTAGTTGTATATATTTTCACAAAATTGCACCCCTGAACATGAATGTAAAGATTGGTTCACACACAATATAGCTTATAAACAGAACTTTACAATATAACAACGTTTATAACATACATGCGCATCAGCATCTGTTCAATGGTGACACTTCAGTAAATATTACAAGTGTTAACAAAATTAAATATTTCTAGCACCAATATTACTAACATTTTGACAAAGAATTAATGAATCAATTAGAGAAACATGACTGAAAAATAGGCAGATATAAGCACAATAGGAGAAATTACGAACACAAGCTATGATCCATAGGCGCTGACTTTTATTTTTCCCCGGGGTACTCCACTCCCACTCTTCCCGAGGCCCCGCCCCCAATCTACCCCTTCCCCAAGGCCCTGCCCTCACTCAACCTCTTTTCGCCCCCACGCTGTCCCCCAAAGACCCTGCCTGTCCACCACTCGCTGCTCTCCATCCTCTCCTAAGCGCCTTCCCCAGCCGCCAAACAAACAGCACCACTGAATAGCTGATCAGCGGTGCCACTGAACACCTGTGGCTGGTGGGTGCTAAACACCCACTAATTTTTTCCTTAGGTGCTTGAGCCCTGAGTACCCCCGGAGTCAGTGCCTACACTGTGATCAACAGCTGTATTTTAGAAAGTAATGAAAAATCTCAGAAATGGTGTACCAGCTTTGAGCTTTCCTGTGTTGCAATAAATTCAGATCCATTCCTCTTCAATAATTAGGGCTTATTTCCCAAATTCTGCCTGATCATTTAAGCATCGTCGTATCCTCCTTACAGCACATTAGAAGAGTTAAAATAAAAAACAATTCTCCAAATGTAATGAGATCTTAGTGTCTCCAGAGCTAAAATTGAAGCTGGAGTTCTATTAATAAATTAACCTAATTTTTGATCTTCCCATTAAATTCACCAAAATTAAACCAATCCTCTTGCAATGTCACAGATGGGCCTGCTCCCTTTCCATCAGTCACTCTGCGTTTTGCCATTGACTTTGGTGGGAGCAGAATCAAGCCATATGCCTGGGTAGAATATTTTTAGCCAACACGAGGCAAAAGAAAAATCAGACAACACATTCAGGAAACATGAAAGTTCAAAAAGTGAAGTTCACTTTATGAACATTTTTTCCAGCTTTATTTGACTAGTAATAACTGCAAGTTGGTTTTAATCTTTTTTCTTGGCAACAACTAGCGTGCATGACTAGCTATGGGGAGGTTTCTTGGCAGAATTATTTAGGTCCAATTCTGCCCTATACATAGGACTAGCAATCAGCTCCTCTGATTCCTAGTCCTGTGCCTAATCCAAAAAACCATACAGCCCTCAACCCAAGCACATCACTTAGGTCAAATTTTTTCAAATGTGGGTACATAAACTTAGACATCCAAGTCCATACAAAGACACTTTAATAAATGGTCTGGTTGTTGGTTGCCAGGGATACTCAGCACCAACAGCTCCTTTTGGTGCATATAAATTTCCTCTTCTGTTGTATGTAAATATATTGTAGTGTACTACACATTTTTCAGTGGAGAGAAGCATTTCCTCATATACCCTCTCCTTATTTTGTTTTATTGTTTAATCTTGCCCATTGAGTTCACGCAAGTAAATTTTACTTACAGGTACAGACATGCAAATACAATACTTACTGTATACACATTATAATGGGAAGTAAGTTATAATTTTTTTTTATGGATTGGGCTAGTGTCCATTCTTAAATAGTTATTGAGGACTTCCTAATCTCTTCTGCAGATATAAACAAAAAAATATTTCATGATCAAGACAAGACCATTAGACCTTAAAGTTCATTCTTCTTCCATTCACTCTCCTTATAGCTGTCATCTACATTTTGACTGTGCCCAATTTGCCTGTCTCACTGATTTTATGCAGTAAATCTCACCCATTTACAATTCTTTCTGGGGTAAAAACCTCTTCATGTTTAGTTTCAATTTGGTATTCCTTGCCATTGCTATTTAATTTAAATTATATTTTATATAAAGAGATACGCTATGAGATACGCTATGTTCAACTGAATTCAGTAACTTCAAGTTGGCCTTTTTCTCTAATATTTGGAATTTTCCCATGTGTATTTATATCCCCTTCCTAATTTAGCTTTAATATTGAGAATATATCAGATTTAGCCACTAGTTACAGCAGAGGGAGAAACTCCCAGTCCAGGCGAGTGGGAGCTGTGTGGAAGTGCTGTTTACCCTAGATTTAGCTACAATCTGCTCACTCAGCTATAGTTTTCCACTTTTTAGTGTATACTTTTCTCGGTGCTTAAGATCAAATATTAACTGGGATTTAGACACTGATGAAAACTAAATCACTTTCTACTTCCATCATTCCATTTCTCAAAGGATTTCAGTTGTGTTTTGGGAAATGAAGGAAATATAATCACAAACACTCCTTCCTCGATTTCTCATGTGAGAATTCTAAAGTCTCTGCCCTATGGTTCTGCAGTACCAATTCCTCTTTGTTAACCTATTAGTCCTCCCTTCTGCTGTCTACTAACTGAAAGAACATGAATTAAAGCAGATGAGTCATAGTGACTGGTCAATCTCAGGCTGAGCTATGAGGCAGTTGGCTTATCTTCTGTGTCAATATTGCATTAAACAGTCTGAAAGATCTGTAAGCACTGAGAGCTACTTACTGATTTATCTCCAACTGTGATCTGGATTGGAAGAATGCACACAAATCAACATTCTTGAAATAATTTCTTAGGAAACTTGTACACAGAACAATTATGAAGAAGTATAAAAAAAAGATATTGATTTGCCATAAATAAATTCTCTATCCTTTGAACTGACCAGCCAGGGATTATTTCAATTTATTTTGATCAATTTTTATTTTAAAAAATACATTAAATTCATATGCAACTATAGATACCTCACATCAAGTTTTAGAGTGTATTTGTATGTTAAAAGCTACAAGGTTCAAGGAAACAAGTGAAAGGAAACAAACGATTGCTCTGAAGAGATTTAACAAAACAGAGATTCAGGAGAGGTCAACTATTTTTATAGGGAAAAAAGGGCTTGAAGGGTGTATTGGGATAATGTTTAGATTAACAGGAGGATGTTTATACTAATGGCAGCAGATAAATGAGGGAGCCAATATTAGACAATACACAAAGGAGCACAATTTGGAAAAGGTTGGACATATAAACTGGAAAAAACAAATGAAGGACAAGATAGATATGAGGGACAAGAGGAGGAGCAGTGTGGGGAAGCAAGGAAAGATTTTAGGAAGAAGCCACATGCTCATCCCAGATAGAAATGAAAGAAAGGAGAAGCCTGTATCACCTCAAGGGAAAGTAGAGAACCCCTATGCTGACTTTCCCACTGATTAGAAAGAGGGAAAGATGCCACCTGAAGATACCTCCAGGGCAGGGGAACAGACCAGCTCTCCTCTCTCTCAGCCTACTGGACGGGTCTCCCACCTTAAAGCTACCATCGTAAGTAGAAACAGCCATGGGAAATGAGGATTCCAAGAGAAGAATCTAACGATCAAACACCTCAAGGGATGGGATGGACTCCACAGAGTCAGAGAAACAGTCAAAATGCAACCATTTGATGCTCTGAACTAGGATATTCTTTTAAAAGAACGTGTTATTCTCTAGGATCCAAACAAGAACATTTGGCAGTCCCCAGGCCTCTGCTTATTTGGCGCATTGCCCCTGAATTAATTTTTGTTAACTATTGGAAGCTATGCACCTCTCAGCAATTTCTCTGCTATATATAGAAATGGGGTGGGAGGTCCTGAAGACAGAGTCTCACACTCTAGACTGGGCAGCTATGAGCAACCTCACTGACATTGCTAAGGAAAAGCCATCTCCACCCTCAGAAATGGAGAGTATTCCAAGGGCATGGAGCCTGGCCATGCTGCTGAAGCCCTGGCTAACATGTGCTCCCCCAGAAGCAGCAGAATCAAGATTTCTCATGTGCCAAAACAATTATTAGTAATAGTGATGAGAAGGTACCAATACATGTCTGACCTGCCCAGAGCCCAGTGTTATACGAGGTACAGGGTTACAATCTGCAACAGAAAAAGGGCTGGGTTTGAAAGTTCTATTTGGATAGCTCCAAATAAAATCCAATCTCAAATGATATGTTCCTCTGATAAAATTTGTGCTCCTCCGCACTGGCTATTTATGCGGAGGAGCACAAAGAATCTATATGCAGTTCAGGAATAATTTGGGTATACAATTTACAGTGTGGGATTAGGTCTCTAGACAAAAATGAACTAAAAAAATGGGGAGTCTGTCTCTAAAACTGGAATTATTTCAACCTCAGCATTTCTACAGATTGGTCTACCAATAGGGGCAGTTTTGTGTTTGGAGAGGGACAATGGATAGGAACGTTTATATGTTTTGTGGATGTACAAAACAAAAGCCAAATCTGTACACCACAATTCAGGGGGGCCAATCCTTTTTCTGTAAACCATACTGCATATTTTATTGAAAGTTTCTCCCCACACTGGTGATCTTTTTCAATGCAGTAAAATCATAATCCTGCTTTTGTTGCAGCTCATAACAATGGATTATAGATGTTGCAAATACAAAAATAAAATAAGAAACATCTTTATAATGTGGCAAAATACCAGTGATTTAATAACCTGCTTACAGGAAATGAGCAGTTTGTCTTTGTTATAAAACAGGGAATCAATCACTTCATACCCACTAACTCAGGATCAGCATCATCAGCATTTAAGGTTCACCTCTGGATAATGATCTCTGGAATATACCCTGTTTCTACAACAACATCAGAACCCAAGGTGTTGCCTTAGCTGTCTACGGCCTAGTCTACACTGGCGGGGTGGGGGGATCAATCTAAGATACGCAACTTCAGCTACGAGAATAGCGTAGCTGAAGTCGATGTATCTTAGATCGACTTAGAATCATTTACTTCGCGTCCTCGCGGCACGGGATCGATGGCCGCTGCTCCCCCGTGACTCCGCTTCTGCCTCTCACCCTGGTGGAGTTCCAGAGTCGACAGCTGAGTGATCGGGGATCAATTTATCGTGTCTACACTAGAGGTGATAAATCTATCCCCGATCCGGCGGGTAGTGTAGACGTGGCCTACGAACCCCTACAGAACTTAAAGAAGCTTTTAAATTATGCAAACCAGAAAAAAAGAAAAAGCAATATGTTAACATATTTTAAAGATGTAAATTAACACTGGTATTGGTCATTCATCTGAATCTGAAAAAAGAAACAGGTAGAATAACAACTATTGATGGAGTTCTGCATTACTATTGATCTTTTGATTGTAAATGTTTTTTTTAAAAGATCTCTGAAGTGCAAATAAGTTCCTCCTAAAATAACAGAGGTCAATACTGGCTGATCTCTGAAGAAGAGAAGCCCGTGGATTAGCTTTCAGCACTAATGGACAAATAGGTGATCAGTGTGCAACATAACAACAAATCCCATATCCTGACCCCATTCTTGTTTGAATTTAAAATTAGGTAAATTTCTTCTCCAGCTGTCATTAAACACTAAACATGGGATACATATTGCTAGTAGTACTTACTTTACAGAACTATTTGAAAAGAAATAAAGGGTATGCTCTCCCTTAAGTACATTCTATGCTTTCTTGCTCAATATGTATTTAAGGGGCCCATGTTTTTACATTCAGAAACTGCATTTAATTATTTTCATAAATAACAGAAACGGAGAAAACAACTCCTCTGTTTTTTTTTCAGGTCTAGCTACCGAGTATCTTGTACCTGAAACAAACACAACGTATACTTTAAATAAGTGAGCAGAGATATACTCAGGTGGTCTGACATTCCCATGCACCTAATTAAAATAGCTGAAATCTGCAACTAGCAGTTTCATTTTATATTTGAGGACACTGGAACATATTAAATGGACACTCCTATTAGCTTAATTGTCTCTCAGTCATTGCACTGTCTTTATTGGTTTGTTTAAGGTACTAGAAGCTGATTTTTTTCTCTGGATGGATTTCCTTAATATATCATTGTCCAATTTTGGACTATTTAACCTCATACCCCTGAGGCTAGATGCTAAAGCACAGCCACTCCTCCTCACCTACCCTTTTTTGAGCCATTCCGAACCCAGCATCTGCTTGATCCTGCAGCCCCATCCAGACAGGTCTTAGTTATACATGCAAAGTCATGGCTCTGACACCTATTCAAATTATGGGCCATGGTACCCTTATTAATGACTGGTCTTTCATTAACTTGCAGAAAGTGAAGATCTGAGTCACCAAATAGTTGGTATACCCAAGAGTATTTGCTTGCCAAAGCCAACAAAACAGAGTACTTGGCTTACACCTCTGACTGATCTTTCATCCTTCTACCATCTCCTTCCTTGTTTCATCATCACATTGATTGAAGATGTGGTCAAAGAAGGCCAATGTGGGGGACTAAATACCTTGATACTCTTCTTTTAGGAATTTGGTTTACTCTAAAATGTACTATTTAAATTCTGTGGAGCAAATCATGCAGTCCTTATTCAGGTGAAATGCACAGGGAACTAAGTCATGTGTAAGGAATATAGGATTTGGCTTTGTAGGGCTTAAAAGTTCCACTCATCTGCCCACCACAGCAAATTGTATACTTCCCATTGTGTGTGTGTGTATGGATGGAGAGGGAGGGACGCAAAGGGGACAATTACCATTAACTTCCGATGATTCTAAGTCTTCATTTGAAAAGAAAAAAAAAGTCTCATATATGGTTGCAAAAAAGTCAAATGTTGAACTAAATGTAAACCAGTGCAGTACTGTCTTCCTGAGTCTGCAGATAGACAACTCCAGAGTCTCTGCTATTCACAATTTAGCAAAGCTGCAGTACAGTGAAAACAAACAAAACTCAATTTTCACTACTTTTATTTTATTCAGAATCTTTTGAGCTAAGAGAACAAGAATTACACGATTTCCACTTTACGGTTGCTCTTTGAGAAAGCTATGACTATTAACAGAGGCAGACACCTCAGCTAAACATACTTCATGTTATGCAGAACCCAACCCCAAACATACAAAGCTGCCCACAACAGAGCGTTTTTCCCTAGAATGGGCCAACCCCCAATGCCAGGAGATTATTGTTACCGAAGTGTCACATCTAGAAGAGTTCCTGCCTCTGATGAAATGAGAAGTAGACATCCCACATTACCTATACATCCACTGAGCCGTATATTTAATGTACTCTTACATCTTGTTACAAGCAATGTATTAACATTATAAAACTACAGTTGGAACTGTGAAAAAAAATCCCCAGGACCTTCCACATAACTTTTATTACTACAGGAGATAGCCAACATTTTTACTCAAGGTTTAAATGATACAGTCCTTCCATTACAAAAATGTAATTTAATAGCAGGCTCTGTATCATCAACAATGAAGGTCCTGGAGAAGTACTAATTATTTGTAGCATATTTACAATATGGAAGAACTTCAATTATCCTCTCTTTAATAATCCATAAATTCAATAATTTGCATCAAAAAACCCTCATTTTCCCATACCACATAGTAAAGATTTTACAGTACAGTGCTATTATATTGTTATATATGCTGTATTATATGGCAAAGATTTATTGTAGGGATCAAAATTTACCCTGGTCTGAGGTCCAGGTCTTGCTATTTTAAGTCCTGGACTGGTGACAAAATGGTTCAAGGGACCAGCAACCCATTTAACATCATATCCCTTATGAACTCTGCAGACAAGAAATGATTGGTCATTGGAAAGCTTGGAAATCATTTTTAGCACTGAGGGCTTGTGAGATGCAAGATATTAACAATCTCATCTGATTACCATCATCTCTTTCAGCTACTTTAAAAACTGGATTTCCAAGATTTGAACAGTATAAAACATTCATCTCTAACTACAGGTGTTTATAATTATGCTGGAATTGAGGAGTGTATGCTGTGGGGAAGGAAGAGAATAGCTGTAATACACTGACTTGTTTTTTTCTACACCCCCCCCCCCCCGATGTTCTGGTTTAACTTGGATTTAAACTTGGAGAGTGGTCAGTTTAGATGAGCTATTACCAGCAGGAGAGTGAGTTTGTGTGTGTATGGGGGTGGGGGGGATGTGAGAAAACCTGGATTTGTGCAGGAAATAGCCCGACTTGATTATGTAAAGAGTTGTCACTTTGGATGGGCTAGCACCAGCAGGAGAGTGAATTTGTGTGGGGGGGTGGAGGGTGAGAAAACCTGGATTTGTGCTGGAAATGGCCCACCTGATGATCACTTTAGATAAGCTATTACCAGCAGGACAGTGGGGTGGGAGGAGGTATTGTTTCATATTCTCTGTGTATATATAAAGAGGCTCGTTCACCTGCACATCCACCAATGTGATATATGCCATCATGTGCCAGCAATGCCCCTCTGCCATGTACATTGGTCAAACTGGACAGTCTCTACGTAAAAGAATAAATGGACACAAATCAGATGTCAAGAATTATAACATTCATAAACCAGTCGGAGAACACTTCAATCTCTCTGGTCACGCAATCACAGACATGAAGGTCGCTATCTTAAAACAAAAAAACTTCAAATCCAGACTCCAGCGAGAAACTGCTGAATTGGAATTCATTTGCAAATTGGATACTATTAATTTAGGCTTAAACAGAGACTGGGAGTGGCTAAGTCATTATGCAAGGTAGCCTATTTCCCCTTGTTTTTTCCTACCCCCTCCCCCCGACTTTCTGGTTAAACTTGGATTTATGCTAGCACCAGCAGGAGAGTGAATTTGTGTGGGGGGGTGGAGGGTGAGAAAAACCTGGATTTGTGCTGGAAATGGCCCACCTGATGATCACTTTAGATAAGCTATTACCAGCAGGACAGTGGGGTGGGAGGAGGTATTGTTTCATATTCTCTGTGTATATATAAAGTCTGCTACAGTTTCCACGGTATGCATCTGATGAAGTGAGCTGTAGCTCACGAAAGCTCATGCTCAAATAAATTGGTTAGTCTCTAAGGTGCCACAAGTACTCCTTTTCTTTTTGCGAATACAGACTAACACGGCTGTTACTCTGAAACCAGTCTTAGCTATGTATTTTAAAGCAGAATTAATTTCCTTTATACAGTTTTGGAATACATCTGAACCAGGACTGAAAAACGGAGTGGTACTCACTGTTATAGAAATCATACTGAGTGTAAAGTGTTTTGGGAGTATATAGGAACTGTGAGTGAATACCAACTTAATGAAACCTGGTTGAAGCTGATAGTCTAAGCAGAGTACGCCTCATTACTTCCCACTGATATCCTTTGAGGAGAATTGAATTTTGTGTGTTCGAGAGTGAGGAAACAAGCATACTTAAAAAAATCAACTGCATTAACAAACAATACTTTGTCAATTTATTTAGAGAAACATAAACTAACTGTAATTATTTTGATAATCTTTAATAGAATTACCAGAAAATCCCCCCCACCCCCATACACACACAAACTCACTCTCCTGCTGGTAATAGCTCATCTAAACTGACCACTCTCCAAGTTCAAATCCAAGTTAAACCAGAACATCGGGGGGGGGGGGGGGGTAGAAAAAAACAAGAGGAAACAGGCTACCTTGCATAATGACTTAGCCACTCCCAGTCTCTATTTAAGCCTAAATTAATAGTATCCAATTTGCGAATGAATTCCAATTCAGCAGTTTCTCGCTGGAGTCTGGATTTGAAGTTTTTTTGTTTTAAGATAGCGACCTTCATGTCTGTGATTGCGTGACCAGAGAGATTGAAGTGTTCTCCGACTGGTTTATGAATGTCATTAATCATGATCTCAAATGGATGGAGCAGGTCAAACAACAGATAATCAGATTCTGACGAGAGGTCAGTACAACAACATCTGTCTTTCCTATTTTCTGCTTGCCTACATGATTAAGGATAATTTTCTCCCCTTCCAGAATCCCTGAAGCATATATGGTAATTAGTGGAGTTCCAGTGTATTCAAACCTCCAGCTTAACTGATCATTTGGAAATGAGCCTTCAGCTCATTTTCATTCTCTGAGGATGGACTCGATAGCTGAAGGGACCCTAGGATTTATTTGTTGTTTCTCCTCGCTCAGGCTGCTGCAATTACAAGATATTACTGAGTCACAGGTTTCAGCTGTGTGGATATATGTGCCATATTGTAGAAGCATCTCACGTACACACTCTGAATAGAGGTAGCGTAGCATGCGATGAGCACAGAGAGGTAACCACATGGTGAGAGCATGTTTTTAAAGCTTTTAACTACAGCCCATCAGTTCTCCATTAAATTATAATAGGAAAAATTTCCACTGCTTCCAGTTAAGTGTACAATCTAGACATGGTTGAAAAATGTATTGACATTTTTTGTGACAAAAACCGGCTTTTTGACAAAATGGAAATTTTCTCATTAAAATGTCTGGTTCCATTATAATTTCTCAAGTTTTAATCAAAAAATGAAGTGTTTTGGTTTACAATAACCAAAAACAAACAAACCAGTATCAGTCACACAAGCTAACAGGTTGCACAGCGTCACTTCCAGCAGAGGTGGGAACAGAACACATATCTCTAACATGAGAAACTTCAGTCTTATTGTCAAGGTTCCTTCCCCACTCTGAACTCTAGGGTACAGATGTGGGGACCTGCATGAAAGACCCCCTACGCTTATTCTTACCAGCTTAGGTTAAAAACTTCCCAAGGTACAAACTTTGCCTTGTCCTTGAACCGTATGCTGCCACCATCAAGCGTTTTAAACAAAGAACAGGGAAAGAGCCCACTTGGAGACGTCTTCCCCCAAAATATCCCCCCAAGCCCTACACCCCCTTTCCTGGGGAAGGCTTGATAAGAATCCTCACCAATTTGTACAGGTGAACACAGACCCAAATCCTTGGATCTTAAGAACAATGAAATATCAATCAGGTTCTTAAAAGAAGAATTTTAATTAAAGAAAAGGTAAAAGAATCAACTCTGTAAAATCAGGATGGTAAATACCTTACAGGATAATCAGATTCAAACATAGAGAATCCCTCTAGACAAAACCTTAAGTTACAAAAAGACACACAAACAGGAATATACATTCCATCCAGCACAACTTACTTTACCAGCCATTAAACAAAAGGAAATCTAACGTATGTTCTAGCTAGATTACTTACTAACTTAACAGGAGTTGTAAGGCTGCATTCCTGATCTGTTCCCAGGAAAAACATCACACAGACAGACGAACCCTTTGTTCCCCCCCTCCAGATTTGAAAGTATCTTGTCCCCTCATTGGTCATTTTGGGTCAGGTGCCAGAGAGGTTATCCTAGCTTCTTAACCCTTTACAGGTGAAAGGGTTTTGCCTCTGGCCAGGAGGGATTTTATAGCACTGTATACAGAAAGGTGGTTACCCTTCCCTTTATTTTTATGACACTTATCCACTCAGGCTCCTAGCAAGAATCTGCCACAGTTATGCTCTTCCCTATACTGGCTGTAACCAATGCTCTAGCCACTAGGACACACTTCCCTTTCCAATGCCAAGGATAGAACCCAGGAGTCCCATTTTCCATATTTCTACTCCTGCCTAGCAAATATTTCTGTAACTCACTGGAAAAGTTATGTTACATTCCCTGCCGGTGGCTGGCCCACATGAATGATAATGTTATAGTGTTAGAGTTCTAGGTTAAGAATACGAAGGTCCAGGATTTTAAATCCTGCTGCCAAACCCTATTGGGGAAGTGTGGGGGTTCCTTATTGTGGTATACCATAACTCTGCATTTTCCAGGGTTATTTTTAATGGTTTAATTCAGTTATTGTCAACCACAAAATATCATGAGATTGGCTTAAACTAATGAGATTTTTAAAATAATAATACATTTTGGGTTCTTCTTTTCATGTGTCTTCTGGTTACTTAAGCCTCTAGGGTGAACTCCAGTTACATGTCCCATCTTTTCTCTGCCACCAAAATGGCTCTTTTAAAAACAGATTCTCACATAATCGCATTATTTCAGGAGCTGAAGCTTTAATAAACGCCACAAATATGAGAACTGGCAAGAGTGAATTCAAACTGAGAAAACATCCTTTAAAACAGGTTTTATAGTAATTATGACATAATATGTAACAAAACAAAGGAGTACCAAGCTCTGGTCATGTGTTATACATTTTGATTGCAACAAATTACTAATATTTTGCCTTCTAATAGTATTTGCCCAGCTATAGGCACAACTTAATAATTTAAAATTGGTGCAGTTGGTTACAAGAGCACAAAGGACTTAACTTAATCATTAGGGGTTATATCTTAAATTTGTACCTTTCAGGGACAGTAATGGAGACCAGATATCTCAATAACAGCTGAAAATTACTGCTTATGGAAAGAAAGCATTCAAAACATGCTATGCACTTTACCAAAGCCTTAGAACACACAGCACTGCCCCAAATAGTTTACAATATGAAATAAAATCAAAATGATTTCTAAAGGATTCTCAGATATGTCTATTAGGAATTAAGACGGATACAGAACTGGGTAAATTCCTTAAATTAAGAATGGTTTCCTGATGGAACAAATCAAGAACAAAAACTGGACTTGTTTTCTGGACAAATGGCTACCTCTACTGACATTCTTCAAAAAGGAAAATGTGAACTATTTCTTACCACGTTGTTTGTCAGAGTACATAACACTAAATCTATCATAAATTGTGAAATCGGCATTGGTTTTCCCTGTATCTTCATATATTAATTTATGAATGTTTATTTGCATTGACAATAGAACAACGTAAAAAAATAAAACCCAAAACCAAATTTCCCATTGGACCCAGCTGGTTATCTACTAGACCTATTCATAAATTCAGCAGAAGTTACACTACATTAGGAGCTGTGTTCCCATTTGCTAATGAGTGCTAATCATGTTATCATACTAAAATGAAAATGCCCGCAGGTACCCTCGCTATGGGAATGGTCTTATCGTCTCTAGGATATTCTTGTTGTGGAAAACTTACATTGTTCAAAGGACTATTTCACAGATTATTATGCTGTGTGGCATCTCTTCTCTGAGTGTACAAAGGAGAGAAACACACTTAAATATGTTTTAAGTATAGTCTAATGTCCAGTATCCATTATATACATAGAAAGTTATTTCATAAAAATGTATTTACAATGTTGTAGTTGTTTATTTTATATGTTCATATATAGTCAAACAGGCTGTGGAACAAGGGACTATAATGGGGTCGGCTCCCGCCTTTCTCTAGAGCCCCCTTTCTCTGGTTGGGTGCAAACACAGTTCTTTTTCATGGGGTGGCATCCACCTCTCATGGGTGCCCCCCATTTCTCGGTTGGGTGTGAGCCTGTTTTTGTTTTTTGGTCTTATAACGGGTGACACACACCTTTCGGGAGCACCTGCCAGCTGATGGTTTTCTCAGCAGATCTTCAGCGACAGCCCTCTGGCTGAGCCGCATACACTGTCCTCCCCTTCCAAGGTATACAGTCCCAAGTTCTTTTTCGGCCCTGGTATGGAGCCATAGCTCCTAGGCTTCTTCCCAGAGGCACTGCCTTCTTCAACACCCAGCCAGGGCCCATCTCGGTACCCTCTGCTAGTGTCCTTTCAGCAACTCTGCATGGGCTGTCTGCAACAAGACCAGCAAGGCACATCTCAGTACCCTTGTCTGGTATGGCCAGGTTCTGTGCTCAGTCCCCCGGTTTCAGCCTGCTCACGCTGATCTTTTCATGGTCCTGCTGCTATTCTATCCAGCCAGCCAGCCAGGCACCTGGCCTTTGGCAGCCTTCCCTGGGCTTGGTGAGCTCTCTGCAGTGAGCTGTCCGTGGTGCTGCTGTTCACCTAGCCAGCCAGGCACCTGGCCCTCCCTGGTCGGGCTCCACACAGCAACTGAAGGCTCTGCTGCTTGGCTTATATAGAGCCCTTCTGGCCCCGGATTGGCTGCTCATCAGCCCCTCTGATTGATTGTTCCTCTGCAGCCACTCTAGGCTGCCTGGAGGACTACTCTCTGCTTTATTCTGGGGCAGAGTGATGCAGGGATGCAAGGCCTCCAGCAGGGGGCCTCCAGACTTAATCCATCCTGCCACAGGGCCCTATATACAGTCCTGGCTCTGAAAACAACTCGTATGGCTTAGATTTGGAGGAGAAAGAAGCTAGAGAGGTCTAGGCTTCAATCAACCTACAGTCAGCATACAAGTCCTATTGAGCTTCTCCCAGCTCCAGAGCGAATCCATAGAGTGTTCTAAAGACCAGAGCTGTAGTACACTAGGCTCCACCACCAATATTTCTTACCATCTCAACCCCACCAAGAGAGGGTCTCATTTTATAAATGCCTGCTCCTACACTTTGAATTCTGCCTGCAAATGGAAGCACAGAGAAGTATGGTTGCATGGAAAGAAGGGAGTGGTGGGAAGACAAGGAAGGCAAGAACAAATTTGAAGAGAAAAATCACAAACATTAGAAAAGGTGTGTGTGCCTTCTGTCTAGCCTTTCCTACCTCAAATTAAAAAGGAACAAAATGAGAAACAAAGCTTTTACTTTGAGTTCTCTAGGACAGTTGGCATTTCAGGCTTCCCCATCACACTAGTCTGTCAAAAGTTTGAGTAGAATAGCAGAAAAATTCACAGCTCCTTTACACCACCTAGGTGTTACTGATTTCACTTTCTCTTTACCACTGAGTATTAATCATCTACAGTTCTATTCAACGGCTATTAAGTTTTCACAGGTGCTAGGCAAAATGAGTTTCCATTGTTCCTACACCCACATGCACCTAATCCTAGCTCAAGGGGAGGGGAGGAACTTGTTTCTCCACTCACATGACTATGTCAAGATTTTCATTCTGTTCTCCATTAGGTGAAGTCTTTTTACCCACCTTTTCCAATGGCCACATATGGAAATTTTCCCCCTGTTATACAGTCTTATATAATATGCTATCTTTGAGAGCATGCCCATGTTCACCCTGTGAGCTGAGTCCCAGAGGGTAAGTAGCAGTAGAGATTTCCAAAGCAGTAAAGAATGAATGACCGATGACCGCATAAAGAGGCATTTTAAAAACTTCTTATAATTTTTGCCAACTTGGAATAGGCTCCAGAGTTGTGTTGGGAAAGTTCAAAGCTAAACTTCTTTGTTAAATCAAAAATCTTTCTATGGCTCAATGAGCCAATTTTTGGCATTGATTAATCAATATGAGAGTCTGCAGCAGTTTGAGAGAATAGTTTAAATGGTCTCCACTCTCAATCGGCTATTTACAAGAAACCCTCACAAAATGGTTTGGTTTCCTGCAGAATAGTTCATACTGGAATGCTCAAGTTGTGACCTCTGTGGTACAATTTCTGCTGAACAGAGTCCTATAGAACAACTAGTCCTTTTGCAGCATGATTTGCTTTAATGGTGCCATAGATAGGTACATAGATGAGCTATTATTCTGATGATAGCTGCATCTCACACAGGTTTAGTAGTCACACACTATAGAAACAGAAAGGTAAAAAAAAAAATCAAATTTACGCAAAATTGTTATTCTACTACATAGATTATTAGGAGCAAATAGAGATGGTCTCCCAGAATGCAGTGCAAGGATTTTGTAAATCTAAGTATAGGAGGAGGAGGACCTACAGTGAGTGATCAAGCTGCATGAATTTGCAGAATAATTTAAAAAATGTCTGTCAAAATTAAAGGTTGCATTGCTGTAACTTAGCGCTGCAGTAACCTTGTCATCTTTGTGGGATGAATCACTCAAATATTTCCTAGTGTGTTAGGAAACATGCTCCTCCCAGACCCCCTCAGACAGCACTTTTTACCTTTGTAGTTAATACAAAGAAAGTCCCATCCCTGATCCTTCATACCTAGAGCCAGGGCATTTATGTTTAGTTGCCCTTTGATGTTTCATAGAAAGCCCCAGGGCAGTAATGCACAGCTGAGAATCCTGCTTAAAACCCATCTCTGTTTAGGAAGATTTGCCTTTAAACACTCCAGTACCTTAGAGTAATGATCATTATTGAAAGATCTTCTGCATTAGTACAACTTGTGGGCATTAAATTAGTTTTCCTCCTTTAGGCATGTGACAGCCCAGAGTGTGCTCCTTGTCCCATTGCCAGAGTGTGGACAATGTCACTAGCAATGGAAGATATACGGATATGAAAGCAAGATGACATTGGGGTTTCAAAGATGGCAACTTCAGCACAAACACATTGTGTTCAATCAAACCAAGCACACACTGAGAAATTACTGCTGTGTCAGTGAATGGAGGGTACTTTATTCAGTTTGTCAGTTGAAAAACTTGTTTATTTTATATGGTTAAAGAGGAGGGTAATTCTGTGGCCCTATTTGACATTCAGATTTAGGATCTGCCAAAAAAACCTATATGCCAGTGCAGGGTCTGACACTCTCTGTAATGTCCCTATCCCCAAATACCACAAACAACCCATGGATTCCCCAGCAGAGAAGAGCCATAGGCCTAACAGATAAGCATGGGGAACAGGCCCAGAGAAGTCAGAACACAGCCCTAACATCTTGCCCCAAGGTTTCTATTTATAACCCCGTTCCCTGCACTGCATTCCAAGCCTCGTGGTCCCATCCCCTTCAATGCCCCTTCTCTATGTCCCTTATTCGGTGCATTCCATCCTGCCTCTCCCCTGACACCAGGGAGTACAGCTCCATGCCATCTCTCCATATGCTCCCAGGCCCTTAATGCCCACTACACATTCCTCGCAGTCTCCTCTCCTCCTCTGCATGCCTGCTCCTTTCATGTCTCCTCATGGACTCTTGCCCCCTGAATTTCCCCCCAGTCTCTTACCCCTAACTCCATTCATGCCCTGCAACTCTTGCTCAGCCCAGCCACGACAGCAGTACAGTCTGGAGTCAGCAGCAGCTGCACTTACATCAGTAAACATTTTAAAGCAATTTAAAATGTTATTTTCTATACCCATGAAAACAGCTCTGTATGAGTGTGGCCTTGATCACAGGTTAGAGAAGAAAGGGAAAAAGCGAGACAAAGAAACATACTACTGAGCCCTGCCACTTTAAAGCACATGCACCTCTCCACACAGGGTTTCTCTGCCTTGGCCCAAGGTCTGGTGAGTCAGGAGTAGGGCTTTCTTCAGGTTGGTCCAACAAAACATGGCTTCCTTCAGTTGGAGAAAAATAAAAAATACTTAACTTGCAATCTATTGTTTCCAGTGTAGTCCTGTGTCAGCAAGACGCTCAGTTTCCCAGTTCTTCCTTGTTTCCTTGTCTGGCTCTGACAATTTACTGACCCTGTTTACTTACTCATCACAAACTATTTTGTGAATCTTTGAAATATAATTTTAATGAGGGACTTAAAATAATAATGAATGTCAACAGCAGCATTAGCACTTACATTACACTTTTCATCTATACATCACAAAGCACTTCAGAAAAAGAGAGGAAGTTTTATGATAGCACAGGCTCAAATCAGTTACAGTACATACAGACAATCTGCAAGTTCCTATCATTATTGCCAAAACAGCTCCATCTCTCCATCTTAACTTGAAGCAAATGTTCCATTCAAGTACTGGTCTTTTCCCAGAGAGAAGCTACCAACTCTATGAAATTGTGTTCAGCTTTGTAGTTTTGGAGAAAACGTATTGAGAACTCAGGCAAAACTAAACTCATTTTCACATGTGCCCAAATGCAAGATTCACAGACCGATCTTCAGAAGTGAAATGAAAATGTCACCAAATTCCAAATTGACTATCTTAAACAGAATGTTTTAAATAGCCCTCAATATCTCTCTAACCTCGCCAGCCAGAAACAAACCCCTTTCTTTATCTTCATGACCTAAGTCAAGGTTTAGAGCTTCTTTTGAATAAGGCATCTTATTGGGTTAGGAAGGTATCATCAAATATTAAAAACTTGGTATAGGTTGTTAGAAATTCAGTACTTGTTATTCATTAAAAAGGTTATCGGATAAATACAGCACCTCATATCATGTTCTGGATTTTTGAAAGCTTGATTCACCAGCTGAACTGCATACATGAAATTCAATCTTTTTTTGAAAAGAAAATTGATTTCATGAATACATTAGACACTAACCTACCCTCAAACATTACTCTAATTTAATTTTGTGAGCCTTCCAAGTCAGATTTACATAGTGCCTTTATTTTGTATTCTGTGTATTTGAAAAATAGGAGTATAAATTGTTAAGAGAACAACTTGAAAGTAATCTGTCTGAATAATTAGGGTGAACTTAAGTCTTACTCTCAACTTGATAGGATTCCAAACAGCAAATCATGCACTGCTCTTTGCAGATTTTATTAAAAAGATATTCAGTAGAAAATTGCCCAAAATAATAATAAGGCATGTTGACCATGTAGGACCACCTGTGACAAGATGTGTGTACCTCATCCCAGCAAAGTGAGGAAAGGATACAAACTTCCTTGCAGGGGTGGAAAAATACCTGTTCTGCCCAAAGAGAGCATAAGAGCTGCCTGTCCTGAAAAGAGGGCCTGAAAGATAGGCTTCATTAGAGAAGCCGGACTTTAAAAGTAAGTGCTTAGACTACAGACTGGGATCTACAGGGATGAACCCAATGCCTGGACTCCAGTCTGATGGGACTCTGTGTACAGAACCACGGTTTAAATGGCACTGAAGGCAAGAGACACTGTCCTTAGTTTTCAGTTCTTGAGTCTGTTCGTGTAATGTCTCCCAGAGAACCAGGGGCATTTGTTGTGAGCTGTTCCAGGCTCACTATAAGGCCTTGTTTAATACCCACAGCTGAGCTGCACTTTGCTGTTAGAACCCCAAACTCATCTGGGCTCTAGCCATACACCACTCTAAACAAAACGTTAAGATGTTTGACCTATTGTTCCCTAAATCTGACAGTGGCTGTGTGCTCTGTTCCTGGAGAAGAAGATTAATCACTAATCAGAGTGTTTAATCTACCAATTCCCAATTGGTGAAAACAAGCCTTTAAAATAAAAAATGAAAAAAGAGGGATCACAGAAATAGCATAAGAATCAGTCTGAAATGATATGAGGCTTCTTTAATGTAACGTCCATATGGTCCACACCTTGAGAGGCCCCATCCAATCTTTATCCAGGACTCGGTAGCTTTGATACAAGGCCTACTGGCAGGACATGGTAAAAGGAGGAGAGAAAGAAAGAATCTGAAGACCTGCATCTGGACATAGGAGAAAAAAGGATTACAGACTGTATCACAACGCATACACACAAAGGGGCCAAACTGAAGTCACCTAGACAACCTTAATTCTGGCATTTTCTTCCATCTGAGTGCTTTACTTTACAACCTTGATGTTCTTTTAATTCAGTTTTTGTGTGTGGGTGTAATATAGATAAAACACATTTATATATGGCTATATAGATATGTAGAAGAGTACACATGTAAGGGAATGAACTATTCTCCAAGTACAGTGAATTCCCCAAATTCACTGCAGAAAATACATGGCATGCACACTAGAACCACAACAGACTAAATATAATCAAAGCTAAATGCATATTAAAGCAAGTATTTTATCTTACTAACCAGAGAATGTTAGAAAAAATAAGTAGGCTTATACTTTCTCAATATATTTTTATCATAACTGGCTCAAAATTACATCTGAGGCAAGTGAAGAGATTTGCATAGATAGCAGCTGTTCTACAACTTACATTTAATTACAATCTGGAAGTAAAAATTACTATGTATTATTTATTCTCTTCCTAGGAACTCAGGTGAGAGAACTCACTTGTGAACTAGATTGCCGCATGTTGAATAAGTTTGGTACTAGTGGGAGCGATCATACTAAGGGCACACTAAAACTATGTTAAACAGAATGTCTGGGCCTGGGCCTGAGTTTCCAGGTTATGTGCTGTCTATTTTGCATATATCAATTGACTTTTTTTGCATCTGATTTTTAGATGAAATCCTATCTCCACTGAAGACAACAGCAAAAAACTCTCTTGACTTCACCCTTTGTCTGTAAATCGTCTTTGGGCTAGATTCTGTCAACATTACTTATCTGAAGATTCATCTTAATCCACAAGTAGCTGTACTAATTTCAATATGATTAGTCATGGAGAAAGCTACTATTCAGCATGCATACATGGTTGAAACTACCCCTTTATTTGGAAAGAGAATTTTGTGGTATTGATAACTTTCCAAGTCTCCTGTCACTGAAGATAGTTCAGTAGCAATTGTTTACATTTTAAACAGGTTTTATGAGCTAGCACCACTGCCTAAAGGTAGCACATACACTGCCATACAGAAAATCTAAATTTGAACCTAGTTTCTAGATGTCTTTCCCCTTGGGTCAGCAGAAGGTCAGATTGGAGTGTAGTGTTCATCACTGCCATGATGGCCCCTATTGGCCCTCTGAGGTGGGGAAGCAGTACTCCAAGAGTATGCATATTTTATGAAAACATTAAATTATATTAATCTTTTTAAGGGATATAAATTGGCTTCAGCAATTGAAAAAAAATCACTGGTGCTGTTTTGCTAGCCATCCCCCTATACAGAACTCCAGATTGACTCAGCTGATGTGAATGAGCAGAGATACATTTGAATATAAAGACTTTTTAATGAAGTGTTTAATAAGACTGATTAAAAATAATAAATCCTTGAGATTACTTCTAGCTTTGATTTTCATGTGATGACATATCAAATTTAAAACATCCATTGCATGTGGATTAAAATAATTAGTATTATTCAGTGCTGGATTAAAATTCCACAATATTTTTTAACCTAACATAGCAAAAAAAATCTCTTAACACACACACACACACACACACACACACAGAAGAATTGGAATGACAAAAGATGAGAACAGTGAAACAAATCACCACCCCCAATAGATTATTTTTTGGGGTATTAGGAATGATAGATAAAAGACTTTTTAGATATGCAGATCTGAACTTGATTTTGTTCACAGTTTTTATTTTAAAACTGACACTTTGCAAACAGGGGGGTTTGCACTGATTTTGATAACTAGCTTCTGAAACTAGCAAGTTTACAAAGCCCTTCCAAAGATTGGAAGGATTCAAGGAGATGACAGAAGGAGAAATTGCTGGTTAGGAGAAAAGGGGGAAAGTGTGCACTATAGTCACACAAAAGAAACCAAGAGTCTTCCTTCCGAGACTCACCACACAATATTATAGGTAAGCACCAAACTAATAGAACAAAAAAGGAAAAAAGGAGTCAACCAGGAAGGCTTTTCTTTGCCAAAACCACCTTAACAACCAAAGTCCACAGGACACAGCAACAAAACCTAATGGCTACCCACAATAATATTGCTCAAGTAAGAGCCTCCAAGAGAAACCACCCTGGAGAGAGGAGGAGATGATGTTCTCACCTCCCATCCCTTGCAGCTTCTCTCTTGGGCTGGAATTATTCACACAAAATCAGTACTAAGTATAGGTTCTGAAAAACACCTTCAGAACTGGACTGCCTCTGTGATGGAGCTGCTAAGCAGGGAACTAAAACTCCCATCAATCCCAGCCCCACTGAACATCCTTTTCATCCTGGCTAGGTAAGGGGAAAGATCCTGAACCAGGGAGTGGCCAGGCATGGCAAGGTGGCCACCTAAGCTGCAGAGAAGCTGGAAGCAGGAAAAAATCCCCAGAAATGGTATACAGAATCACATGAGGAACTGACTGTGACTACCTGATATTACAGCTGGGTGCAAGTCTGAGTGGGACTTAACAGGGAGCAGCAGTGGCTGGGCAGGGAGCCAGTGCAGAGGGGCCCCAATGAGAGACACGGAGCCTGGACTGGAAGCCTGCGGGTATCTATTTGCTTGAACAGCGACTGGAATGGAGCAAGCATGCCGGGAACTACGTCTGAAGAGCCCTGACTCTCGACTGGACCGCCCTCAGGGGTCCAAATACTTACTACTATTGCTCACTTTGAACTGTAACTGTGTAAGCCTCTGTATTGAAGGTAGCTGCATGCTTTCTCTGTCCTGCCAGCCCTAGTAAAATACCCTTTCATTTAGTTACATGTCTGAATGGTTACTGAGACCCACCATGGTTAATGCTGACCCAGCCTAGCTGTTGAAGCACCTACAGTGCTTGCCTCTAAGTAGAGAGGCACCTGGCACACTGAGGGTTTGGTGTACTCTAGCACTGAGCAGTCCCAATACTTACACCTCCATCACCCAGTAATCACCACTTAATTTTTCAAATATAAAATGGTAATTCACAAGTCAGTAACGTGCAGCCTTTTTGTTATCTACACGGATTGCTAAAAGGTGGCTTTTCGTACTTACAGTTAACACATTGAAAGAGAAATATCGGCTCTGTCCATCAGTGCTGTAGATCCTAAGTGCTCAGCTCACTTAACTATCACTCACACTTTATAATCTTGTAGTAGCTGTATGCAGTAGGTATCCCACAAAAAAAATGCTGCCTTGGATTCAGTTCAAACAGTGCTCTTACTCTTGTGCACACTGTTACACCTGTGTGACTCCATTGACTTCACTGTAGTTATTCATGAGGTGTGAGAACAGAATCAGATCCTGAAAGAGTACACAGTCCAGCAACCACGTTAGAGGTTGGTGATCTGAGCAGAGGAGTGGAAACCTCATAGGCTCTGATGCCAGCTCTAACAGAGACTCCTTCAATCCTTCACTTACCCTCTCTGCCTTAGTTTCCCCATCGGTAAAGAAGGGTTGATAACAAATTAATCCTCACAAACATCTGAGTGAAGTGGGTAATTTTAACTATTATTTGTGAAGCTCTTTGAAGGTTAAAAGAATTCCTAAGTATTTTCAATATCTGATTGCTGAAACTTGTAGAGAACTTAAATTCATGTATAAATCCAAATAAATCCAAAAATAAAACAAATGAAGTTAAATAACAGAATAGAAAGTAATATAGTTGCCAGTGTTATCTCACTAAGAATTATAAGTAGGCCAGCAAAACAGGTCTCTCTTTGTACTTTAGAATTGTTAATACAGAATAAAGTCAACAAAAGAATGGTGCCATTCAGCTATCATGACTGTATCATACAGTGTTTCTTAGACTGATTTACATTTAATTCTCTTCATTTTTAATAACTTTTGAGAAAACCAGGATTAGTGGATAAAGGAAATACAGTGTATGTTTACATTTAGCTAAACAAAATCTAGAGAATAGTTACTGTACATAGACAATTTTGACCACATTAAGAAAAAACAAAAAATTATTATTGCATGTAGACATACATACTGAATATGTCTAAGGACAACAAAAACATCCCTCAGCCCATGCCGCTTCCCGCACCCCCATTGGCCTGCAGTGGCGAACCGCAGCCAGTGGGAGGCGCGATTGGCCGAACCTACGGATGCGGCAGGTAAACAAACTGACCTGGCCCGCCAGGGGCTTTCCCTGAACAAGTGGCGTCCCAAGTTTGGGAAACACTGGTTTACATAATCTAAGGGCACTGAATGTACAAAGGTATCAGGTGCAGGATAGATCACAGGCTTGGGGTCTGTAATCCTTTTTGCCACCCCCAGCCTATAAACAGTTGAAAATGAGACATCTGCCCTTCAGTATCTTTATCTGGGCTGTTCAATTACCTAAGCCTTCCTCCAGTCACATATATTTGAATCAACTACTCAGGACACATGAAGCAAGGGTGATTTGTTCTTAGGAGTTCTTATTTCAGTTCACTCCCATGAAAATATGGCATGGCAATGACAAATCTTTCAGTGCAAGATTCTTTCTGAATGGCACTCTGTCCTGTGTGGAATGAAAGACTCTCATACTGCCACTCACAGCTTTAATTATAAGTCTTTTTTTTCCTCATATCTTACTGTGTAAACTCCTACGCACCTCTTCACTACATACAAGTAGGTTAAGGCACATTTGCTACTAATCTCTTCACCGCTTGTTCCTTTCATAAAACTTAAAATAGAATAACATTTATGAACATAACCTTCTCTAACAGGAAAAAAAATTGCACCACACAACAGAGAAATTCTCCTTTTTATGTTTAATTAAATGCCATCCTTTTGCCAAATATAGAGTACTTCTTATACTTATATGTAAGTGGGAAGAGACATAACTAAACAGAATGCCTCTGTTGCTCCCTGCTCTGGGGTTCCCCTACCCGCACAGAATTCACACACCACAAGTCCTCCCCTACCACAGCCATAGAGAAATGGTCTGTGGTAGGGCCTGGAGTTAGGAAGCATGGTCATCAAATTTTAGCACAGCCACTCCCTGACCTAGTCACTTCATATTTTGCACCGATTTACTCCAGCCTCTGACAGGATTACCTCACATGGTGTTCTGTGCAAGGCTGCAGACAAGTTAGAACAAGCGGTTACATCAACCATACACCTGTCTGACAAGAGTCTGGATTTGGCCCTTCAACTACAATACTTCTAAAGGGTTCTTCATCATTTCCATCCTGGTTAAGTAATTACATTGAATCATCCAACAAATCTTCTGTAAGACAGCTAGACAAATAAGTGACTTTCCTGGTACTTATTATCTGTTCTCGACCTTAAAATGTAAATGATAAGGCAGCTCTATTTTTAAAATGCAATTTGGAAAATGTGATTTTAAAAAATAACATAACCCAACAATCAATTTACAAAAATGTGTTATTAATACTCCGTTGATTGCAACATACCTTCTCATCTTGATTTCTCTGTTGAAAAAGTACACAAGCAAAACTCTCAGATTGAGCAAGCAACAAATATTTAATTAATTAAATAATAATTTAATTAAACAAATAATTAAACAAAAAACACAAATAAGCCAAGGAATGTGTGGGCCCCTTACTGAATGAGGGAGGCAAACTAGTGACAGAGGATGTGGAAAAAGCTAATGTACTCAATGCTTTTTTTGCCTCTGTTTTCACTAACAAGGTCAGCTCCCAGACTGCTACGCTGGGCATCACAAAACGGGGAAGAGATGGCCAGCCCTCTGTGGAGATAGAGGTGGTTAGGGACTATTTAGAAAAGCTGGACGTGCACAAGTCCATGGGGCCGGATGAGTTGCATCCGAGAGTGCTGAAGGAATTGGCGGCTGTGATTGCAGAGCCATTGGCCATTATCTTTGAAAACTCGTGGCGAACCGGGGAAGTCCCGGATGACTGGAAAAAGGCTAATGTAGTGCCAATCTTTAAAAAAGGGAAGAAGGAGGATCCTGGGAACTACAGGCCAGTCAGCCTCACTTCAGTCCCTGGAAAAATCATGGAGCAGGTCCTCAAAGAATCAATCCTGAAGCACTTGCATGAGAGGAAAGTGATCAGGAACAGCCAGCATGGATTCACCAAGGGAAGGTCATGCCTGACTAATCTAATCGCCTTTTATGATGAGATTACTGGTTCTGTGGATGAAGGGAAAGCAGTGGATGTATTGTTTCTTGACTTTAGCAAAGCTTTTGACACGGTCTCCCACAGGATTCTTGTCAGCAAGTTAAGGAAGTATGGGCTGGATGAATGCACTACAAGGTGGGTAGAAAGCTGGCTAGATTGTCGGGCTCAACGGGTAGTGATCAATGGCTCCATATCTAGTTGGCAGCCGGTATCAAGTGGAGTACCCCAAGGGTCGGTCCTGGGGCCGGTTTTGTTCAATATCTTCATAAATGATCTGGAGGATGGTGTGGATTGCACTCTCAGCAAATTTGCGGATGATACTAAACTGGGAGGAGTGGTAGATACGCTGGAGGGGAGGGATAGGATACAGAAAGACCTAGACAAATTGGAGGATTGGGCCAAAAGAAATCTGATGAGGTTCAATAAGGATAAGTGCAGGGTCCTGCACTTAGGACGGAAGAACCCAATGCACAGCTACAGACTAGGGACCGAATGGCTAGGCAGCAGTTCTGCGGAAAAGGACCTAGGGGTGACAGTGGACGAGAAGCTGGATATGAGTCAGCAGTGTGCCCTTGTTGCCAAGAAGGCCAATGGCATTTTGGGATGTATAAGTAGGGGCATAGCGAGCAGATCGAGGGACGTGATCGTTCCCCTCTATTCGACATTGGTGAGGCCTCATCTGGAGTACTGTGTCCAGTTTTGGGCCCCACACTTCAAGAAGGATGTGGATAAATTGGAGAGAGTCCAGCGAAGGGCAACAAAAATGATTAGGGGACTGGAACACATGA
The DNA here is from genome assembly GCF_965140235.1 of Caretta caretta. Taxonomy (NCBI): domain Eukaryota; kingdom Metazoa; phylum Chordata; order Testudines; family Cheloniidae; genus Caretta; species Caretta caretta. The sequence continues at coordinate 44,999,010 of NC_134216.1, read as the reverse complement.
GTTATGAGGAGAGGCTGAGGGAGCTGGGATTGTTTAGCCTGCAGAAGAGAAGAATGAGGGGGGATTTGATAGCTGCTTTCAACTACCTGAAAGGGGGTTCCAAAGAGGATGGATCTAGACTGTTCTCAATGGTAGCAGATGACAGAACGAGGAGTAATGGTCTCAAGTTGCAGTGGGGGAGGTTTAGATTGGATATTAGGAAAAACTTTTTCACTAAGAGGGTGGTGAAACACTGGAATGCGTTACCTAGGGAGCTGGTAGAATCTCCTTCCTTAGAGGTTTTTAAGGTCAGGCTTGACAAAGCCCTGGCTGGGATGATTTAACTGGGAATTGGTCCTGCTTTGAGCAGGGGGTTGGACTAGATGACCTTCTGGGGTCCCTTCCAACCCTGATATTCTATGATTCTATGATATCATAAAATTACCGCTCTGCATTAAACATGGTGAGCAAATACAAGCTAAGCTGGTTGCAGATACAATGAAGTCAGTATGACTTTGCAGTATTTTAACTTTCCTCACTAATCCCCTGGATTCAGGGTAGTCTACCAGAGAGGAAAATGCCTGTTTCTGCTTAAGGGAGGGGGGGCTATTGCAAAGAAATGTTTAGACACGTTTCACAAATGTGCAATTTTAAACTACTAGAAAAACCAAAGTCATCTCATTGCTAAATACATGGCATCCTAAAAATATGTCAACAGAATGTTTGCAGCAGATATATACACACCCCTATGCAGTTTATATTCCATGAACACTTAGGGTATGTCTACACAGCACCTAGACACTCAAGGCTGGCCTGTGCTAGCCAACTTGAGCTCTCAGGGCTTGGGCTGCTGGGCTGTTTCACTGCTGTGTAGACTTCTGGGCTCAGGATGGAGCCCAACCTCTGGGACCTTCTCGTCCCACAGGGTCCTAGAGTCCAGGCTCCAGCCCGAGACCAGAAGTCTACACAGCAATGAAACAGTCCAAGCCCCAGTTGGCTGCTTCTGATCAGCAGTGTTTTTTTCTTTGCTGTGTAGACATTCCCTCCAGGCCTGATTGCACAAGTTCAGAGTTCCCTCAACTCCCAACACGAATTGAGGATGCTGAGCAGCTACCAGGTTGGAGACTAAACAATTAAGCTTTTTACAATAAATGTAATAGAATGTAACAAAAATAATTGGTTTGTAATTTGCAAAAACCCTATTCTGGGATTTTTAAATCTGACTATATTAGAATCATAGAATATCAGGGTAGGAAGGGACCTCAGGAGGTCATCTAGTCCAACCCCCTGCTCAAAGCGGGACCAATCCCCAACTAAATCATCCCAGCCAGTGGATATTAAATGGATACAACAAATCAGTTTTACCTTAAAGTGCAGAATCATCCATATGAAGCATTTGCAATCTGGGTTAGCTAGGAAAAGAACTATGACCCTCCCCATACTTCTGAAATGTTGAGATCAAAAAATCTGTCCATGCCTTTATCCAGGGCTAATAAATGTAGGATTTCAAAATCAAAGACCAAGTCCTGTACCAACGAAGTCAATATCAGTTGTGCGGTTCTAGTGGCACAACTATTTGTGTTCTCAAGTGTAAAATGAAGTATCATATCACACCCTTCCATATGCAGGCTCCCTAATCATTTCAAATTTCCTCTAGTTGTTTCCATAAAATCCAAGATATCTCTCCAATCTACTTTACCTCAAAGACTGTCTCAATTCCCCTTCCCCGTCCCTCTGCTCATCTAGCGCGGTCTTTGTTTTGGTCCTGCCACAAAACTGTAACAACTGTTAGTGTAGGAGCCTTCCTTGCACTCTGCATCGCCTGTGTTCCGGAGCAGTGTCCCTGTAACTAGTTGCTTCATATACTCTCCATCTCATACTCAATCTCAACTGAAAATACATATTATGATGATTTTTTTATTGTATCACAGCAGTGCCTACAGGCCTGAACCAGTATCAGTTTCCCCTTTTTGCTAGAGTTGGTATAAGGATAACTGTCCCTTTACATCATCCTCCTTACTGCAGGATAGTACTCTGTATCCTACCACTGCTGCTACCAGTGGCCCTTTGCACTGTGTCTGCCCATCTCTCAGCATTCCACGCTCCCCCTACTCAAGCTGCCCACTGTCCAGATTTCCCTTCACACCTAGCCCCCAGGCTGCAACCGCCAGACTGCTGCACCTGCTCTCCTGCAACCTCCAACTCCCTCATGATCCTGGTCCCATCTACATCTTTGTCCTGAACTCTGGTGACAATGGAGCCCTCTACTGGCTGTATTTTGAACTGCATAACACAAGGGCCTTGAGAGCTGGCTAGGTTCTTTCCCTGCAGCTTAGCGGGGTAGAGGGAAGGTGCCCAGTACAAGCCATCAGGTTTATTACAGTGTGAAAGAGAGCAGTAAACTGAAGCTGTACTGAAACAAGGGCTATTGAAGCCTGGTTGATTTGTTATTAAAAATTCTTATATCAGACAGGTTCCAAAAAATAAGGTTGCATGACTACTCTAGACATTTCAGAGATATTTCTTTATGAATGGCAAAATCATCTGTGATGGAGTGTACAAAGGCAACAAGGGGTTAAGGGATTATTTGGGTCTTGGCCAGCAAATGCTCCATCTTCTGGAGGAATTAAAAAACAGGGAATTAGCTCATTTGGGTGGCAGAGCTGGAGGTGAGCAGACCTGCAGCCCACAGCTCCAGCACCACAGAACAGAAGGAAGCCTAAAGGCTCATATACAGCGGCCCAAAGGGGCCCTCCCTAAAGAAAGGGAGGACCCACCACAGAGACACCAGAGAGGGGAGTATACTGTGGACCTTGGACACTGGTAACCTCCCCTTACTTATTCCTACCAGAGGAAAGCCTTGGACTAAGCTGACACCGGGGGAAGATGAGGTGAGAGGAAGGGGCCGAGGGATGACAGCCTTAAGCAGCCTTGGTTGCCAGACCACTGTTAGCCCAAAGGGCCCTGGCTGGAGCCCAGTGGAGTGGGAGAGCCTGGGCTCCCCTCCCCACAACCCCCTTGGCAGTCAGGGGTTGTGACCGTGACCACTAGGCCATGCTCCCCAACCAGACCCCAAGTGAGGACCATTACATCATCCTAGGATCCTTCCCCTACCACATTGTTTTTCATAGCTCCAGTTACAGTTTTTTGAGGGGGGCTTTATTTTATTGTGTTTTTTAAATCGTGAAACTTCCTACACACTTCTCATCTAAGTGACTGTATCATATGTAAATGACTAAAAAACTTTTTCAATTTATTATCTGTCATCATAACTTAAGATACAGATGATGGTTCATAGATTAATTCAATTTGCATCTGCCCGCAACAGCTCTCCACTGCCGCCACCAGGACTATCAGAGCACACTGGATACCAGCCATGCCCTCTCCTCATCACTGTCCGAGTCTGCCCTGTCTGCCCGGGATGGGTATGGGGCAGAGCTCCAGACTGCCAAGAGAATCCCAGATGGCCATTTAGCCTTATCACTGGCGAAGAATGTGGCCCTATAACTATTTCTGATTGACCTTAAGGTGCTGTATCTTACATCACTAGTCCACTAAAAGCAATTAAACAAAAAGGTTAAAAACAAAGTGTCATGGTTTCAGCCCAGGAATTTAATGGATGCTGTCAACGTAATCTGTATAAAATGCATTTCCTCACATTACACCACTAACAGAATACTAGAAGAATGCTGCACTGTATGAAGTGCTGTTAACCCAAGGTCCCTTGCAGTTAGATCCCATGACACTTTTTGAAAAAGAGGACATCCTGGTATCTTAGCCAATATTTTGTCTCACACATTAAAAAAATAGATTGTAATGTTGCAAGCAGACCATAAAATGGATGCTGCATTTGCCTGCCTTACTGCTGCTCTGCCAGTTCCTAACTCATTGCTCAAGTCTAAGAAGGAAGCTATAGAAAAGCAAATATATTTTATCTATAAAATTAAAGTTACCATATATGTTTGTGGTATCCTTTGCTTAAACAGCATTTTCCAATTGATAGTGGTCATCACTGGCAACTTGATCTTTACTATGCTATTTGTGGTACCACTACTAAAATATTTACAGTAATCTATTATTCCACAGTCTAAATTCATTCAAAACACAGGAATGCCAGAGATACCACAATAATTATCTGCAAATGGTAATTTTCACATTTTCAGTGGTGTCAGCTGCACTTGGAGATGAGCATCATCATAAAGAAACCTGCACAGTAAAAAATTCAGTAAGTTTGACAGCTCTTAAAGTGAGTGGCCTGGGGGAAGGGCCTGTCTTTGTTACTTTATGCACAGTACAAGGTCTCAAGGAAACCTCCAGTGGTTTTCAACATCTGGGTCAGTGTATATAAGAGACCCTTCTACTGCACAGACAGGAATTTGAATCCAGCACTGTCCTGGGTTTTCACTGCTTCAAGCAAAGCAGTATGTGATTAGAAACAGCCTTCAGATCCAAAATGGCTTTAAGGCCTTTACAGAATCCATGTAATTTTATTGGAAGATGGATTAAATTGCCAACATGACAGATTATGGTTACTGAGATGCTGTTACTGACACAGCTGGCTTCTTTTTCAGTAATACAGTATGAAGACAAAAGCACTGGGAAAAAATGGATATGGCACACACAAGCAGTGAACAACGTTTTGCTCCAGAGAAAGTAAACATGTATTTCTTAAAAAAGAACAGGAGTACTTGTGGCACCTTAGAGACTAACAAATGTATTAGAGCATAAGCTTTCGTGGGCTACAGCCCACTTCATCGGATGCATAGGATGGAACATATAGTAAAAAGTTATATATACACATACAGAGAAGGTGGAAGTTACCATACAAACTGTAAGAGGCTAATTAATTAAGATGAGCTATTATCAGAAGGAGGAAAAAAAAACTTTTATGGTGATAATCAAGATGGCCCATTTAGTCAATTGACAAGAAGATGTGAGGATACTTACACCAGCTAAGAAACATGAAGCAAAATGTTATTATTTAATATTTACTCTATTCAAAATTAGCAGAAAAATATTTGCTTTTTTCAGCTTTAAAATGTGAAACCAAGGCTACTGACCAGCAAAGGCTACAAGAGAGGACTAAAATTATTAAATAGGTGGAGTTTATTGAAAATGTTTGCCTATCTCCTGTGAACTACATGGGACTATGCATAATGTCTGTTTGTTCTCTCTCCCTCTGGAATGTTTTGTCCAATTACAATTGTTTGGAATATCACCCAAAATCAAAAAGCAAGGATACTTTCATGGATGTGAAACTGTGTTTGTGATGGCTAAAAGTACCAAACATACTACATGTATAGTATGTATATACATATATATGACCACACTAATCACATAATGAGGTTCCAAGGATCTAGAGAACTAAAACATGGCTCAGCAGAGCTCCGGGCAACCATTGCTTCCACACCACTGCCTGGCAGTGCTGCCATCAATGACTGTAAACCATGGGAGATTAAGTACCACAGGAAGCACCGCTGACAGAAGACCCAATTGGCAGCACTCCCCGCGACCTCTGATTGGTCCAGGCATATTACTTAAGCATGGACGAAGTTCAAGGAACCTGTTTGTGTGATCCAGCAATACCCAACCTGCTGCTACAACAGACCCTGCTCTCATTCCCTGCATCAGACCACAACACCGTTCTTTGGCTCTAACCATTGGCTTGACTGCTAGTCCCTCACTCCAGCTATGATCTCCAACTAGACTCCTCATTCCTGACTCTGGTTCCAACCTTCAGCTTGTTTCTTGGTTTCTGACTTTGGCTCTGACCCCTTTCCGCCAACACCCACTTCAATCAGTAGGCACTACTCCTGCTGCAATCAGTTGGCCTGATTCCTGGTCCTACCCACTAGCCAGACCACTCACATCTCGGTCATGACAGAGCGCAACAGTAGCACTTATGCAATATGCAATGCTGGGGCTTGTGTAAAGGCCTATTGTCCCAGGGTGGCATGAATGGGATTGTACAGCTTGTTCCTTCTCTGGCACATACACAATTCCTTGTGGTGACTTCTGCCCCAGGGCTCTCTGAGATGGAACATTCCTTGCACAAAGGACACATTTACCCAGCAAATAAAGATGTGATTGTACAGCAGGTTGACATCCCCATGCTAACTTTAATCTAGCTACTGCAGTTAAGAATAGAAGCGAAGATGTAGCAGCATGGTCTTCAGGGCAGGCTAGCAACCTGCGTATGTACTCTGGGTCCCCGTCAGGCTTCTACTTGGGCAGCTAGCCTGCATTGATGCCCATGTCACCACATCTTCATTGCTGTTATCCATGCTACTAGATTAAAGCTAGATGTATGCCTACCCGCGCTACCTTGCAGCGCACATACACCCTCAGAGGAGCGCAAGGCCTGAGTTTGTGTTTGGCTGCAGATAAAGGAGGGGGTGCTTGTTACAGCTCCACTGCCTTTGTGTGCCTACACAGTAGCCAAGAACCATCAGGGACTACTAATGTGCAAAATATACAGAATATGTTAATTGCTCAACATGAAATCATAGGGAGGGAGAAAGATATCTACAGTACACTACATTTCATCAAGCCAGGTACAATTTGGCTTGTAATATAACAAGAATTCTTTCAAAACCATTTAACTAAATGGTGTCTGTTACCATATATTTTTCACTATCTAGATTTAGGGGTTTTAGCTGCTATAAGTGCCATTAGTTGAAGTTGGGGGTAAGGGGAGGAGGTTGTTGGTGATTTTTTTTTTTTTGGAAGGACTTTATCCAAACAAACCAAAAAACCCACAGTCTTTGAAAGATGGTCAGAGCCAAAAAGCCAAGTTGATATCTTTCTTCTAGGCCCTGGTTATCTTTATCATTTTCATAGCTGAACTTGTTTTGCAGATTGATTTTCATTTTATATTTTTTGCCAGAGACAGAAGTGTCTTGTCACCTCAATTTGGATGAAATGTTCAGAAGACTAAGGCTTTAACCGTCAATGAAATGGAATAAAGCAAAAAATCCTTATGTGCCTTATTTAAGGCCATCTTCCAGCTACAAACCTTATGTCTGTTCAAAATGGGTATAAATTGTAAGTTTCTTTAGGAATTTTTATTCCTTGGTTTGCAATTTCTGGTCCTGGCATGGTTAGTTTAAAAAAAAAAAAATCAGAGAAACACAACTTCTTCTATTTTATAAAAGGTACATTAAGCAAGCCAGCATCTACACATTCTGCTCCTTTCACCACTGCGCTTCCCGGGAGAGCCCTGCAGTTCCGCGGATACCGATTTATATCCACGGATATCCGCATCCACAGCTATAAATTCGTATCTATGCAGGGCTCTAGGGATTTGAAGGAATATAATAAGGTAGCTTTGAGGAGCTTTAGGGGAGCTTCTCCCAAGCATGAGCAACAATATGGAGAAAACACGAAACTGCTTGTTTGAAAATTTAACAAATGGGTGACGGAGGCTGGCATCATGGGCTGATGAGAGGCAGGGGCTGACCTCTTGACAGTGACTGAGATGGTCGGTGAGAAGGATAGGTCACAAAGGATCTTGAAAATGAAGACAAGTAGCTTATGTTTGATGCAATAGAGAAAGGGGAGAAAATGGAGGCATGCAGAGAGAGGGGTAATATGGTGACACAGATGGGTTAAGAAAACGAACTTTGCAGCAGTATTCTGAAAGGATACAAGTGGGGCAAGACTGCTTTTTTCAAGGCCAAACAAAAAGAATGTTGTAGTAATTGAGCTTGGCCTGGATGAGAACATCCAACCCCTTCCTAGCATCAGACCCCTTCCCACCTGATTCGACATAGCTGAATTATTCATTCAGTAGTTCTCTTAAAATTCACCTCAGGAGTGTTAACTATTACTCCATACAAAACAATAACATGAAATTAAATTTATCTCTATTGCAGTAATAGCGAACATATGAGAGATTATTAAAATTTAAACCCACTAAATTCACAACAAGATTTTCAAAGCAGAAAAGGTGCAGCTGAAAACAAAAGTGTTACTTAAGTGGTACAGCATTTTCCCTACAAAACTGTATTTATTTTATTACATTTTAATGACAGGAGAATATTGAACCATTAAACCCTCTTCCAACTGTGTTTTGGCCACAACAAAGGCAGCTGTTTGTATATCTATAAACAATGTAAATATCCAAAATATGTTTAACTGTCAACCACTTGGAGAAAATGGAGGAACTTAAAAGGAAGAAGAGACTGCATCTCTCTCTACCAACAAGAGCACTTTTCAACCTACGGATTTTGTCTAAAAGAATACAGTAAAAAGTTTAGGTTTCATATATTTGGACAGGAAAGGGGGGACAGGATGACAGAAATTATCAGAAGGGTTCTTAAATTTAAAGCTTTTTTTCATGCACTCCCATATAAAAAAATCCCCACTACTATCATGCTATTTATTAAATTAGTTTTAATAATTTTCTACTACAATTGAGTTGGCACATCTCTTACTATTTCAGCTTTGGTTCAGAGGACTGATATTGATAACTCCAGGGGAATCAGAGACATTCACCTCTAGGTTGCAGGTTCAAACACACCAGGTCATTACTGACCAAAAGCTATTAATATCAGACATTACTTGGTGCTCTACAATATGCAAAATGAGTTTGGAGGTCTCAGTGCAGTTCCCAATACACAAGCATGCATACCACAAAAGCCACCACAACAGTCTGTAATCTGCCTTGGACGACAGTCCCAGCAGAGAAGGCAAGGCTGGAGCATGCATGGAGCTTAGGTTATCCTCACTCCCAACATTAGGACAAAAGCATGTTTATAGGACACATTACACTGATGCTGCCCATGCTCTACAGCACTTGTTCTGTACCTACACAGAGTTTAGTCTCCAGTGCTATTAATTGGCACCCGCCTAAGCCCTAAATTCACACACAAATTTGAGAATACTTTAACTGTAGTAAGAGACATTGAATATCTCATTTTGAAATGTATCATCTTTGTCCTGGAACTTCCAACCATTATCAGTTTTCCCAGATAACACCACATGGAGTGGGGAGAAAAAGAATTAGTTTTTACCCATAGCAATACTATGGAAATATTTTTGCTCAATTTACTATGGAAAGCAGCTAAGCTCTGTAATTTTAAAATATTTAAGGCTTCAATCCTTAGTTGGGAGACATGACTCAATAAATGAGGGCTATGGCTTTCTCAACCATGGGATGCTGTTCCAGGAAGGTGACCTGCTGGGAAGAGATGAGGTCCATCTGACCAAAAAGGGAAAGAGCAACCTTGCACACCAACTCACCAGCCTAGTGAGGAGGGCACTAAACTAGGTTCAAAGGGAAAGGTGACAAAAGCTCACAGGTAATTATAAAAAGGCAACCTTAACCAAGAACTAGGTTTTGTGGGGGATATGGAAAATTACAGTAGGGTCATAGGAGCAACAAGAGGGAACTCAATAGGGGAATCTGCTCAACATCTTCGATGTCTATACACAAACGCAAGGAGTTTGGGAACAAATAGTTTAGGTGTCTTTCTAATGTCCTTCGTTCTTTGTAGGTAAAAGGCCAAACCCTTCAGACATCCAGAGAATGCACCCTTCTCTCTTCCTCCGAGGTATGAGGTTTAGGAAAAACAGATGGGCCACAGAACATGTGGCTAGAGGCTCTCAGGATCACTCCTATCTTAGAGTATCTACTTACTGCAAGTGCGTTTAGCGGCGATCAGCACTTTCCATCCTCTAGTGGATAATTGAACAATATTCACTCATCCTGTCACAACTAGATTTCTGAAGAGGATTAAATTCTCAGATCCTTTCCACCAGTGTTGAATGTGCACCTCAGTGGGACCACAGTTTCATTCTATCATCTCTCACTAAACCACCCTGTGAGCCTCTAGCCACATGTTCTGTGGCCCATCTATCTATCTATAAAGGTGGCCTTTCTAATAGCTGTAACATCAGCCAGAAGAGTCAGGGAGTTAGGGTCACTCATCATAGACCCGCCATGTACTACCTTCTGTAAAGAATAGATCTTATTATGCCCCTATCCCAGATTCATCCCTAAAGTAGTTTTCGAGTTTCATGAGAGTCAGGTCATCCACTTATCAGTACTTTTTCCCAAACCTCATGTCTCAAAGGGTCAAGCTATTTTGATGCCAAGACTTGTTCTGAGGTCCACAAGGAGGTAAGAAGCCAAGCAGTTTAAACTCTCTGGATAAAGAAAAAAAACGGGGGAAAGTAGGGATCATATCACAGTAAAGATCTACTACAAAGCACCAATTCAGGAAGAAGAGATGGATTAGGCATTTCTAGAATGAACAACAAAAATATCTAAAAAAACAAGACCTAGTAGCAATAGCAGACTTCAACTATCAAGACATCTGTTGGAAAAGTAATGCAGCAAAACTCAAAATTTCCAATAAGTTCTTGGAATATTTCGGGGACAGCTTTTTGTTTCAGAAAGTGGAGAAAGTAATCAGGGGAACAGCCATTTTAGATTTGATTCTGACCAAACGAGAGGAATTAGTAGCCAATCTGAAGGAGGAAGGCAATTTGGGTGAAAGTGATCATGAAATGATAGGTGTTATGATTCGAGGGAAACGAAGGAGTGAGAGCAGCAGAATAAGGACAATGAACCTCAAAAAAGCAGACTTTAACAAACTCACAGAACGGATAGATAAGGTCCCATGGGAAGAAAATCTAAGGGATAAAGGAGTTCAGCAGAGCGGGCGGCTTCTCAAGGAAACAATATTAAAAGCACAACTGCAAAGTATCCCAACATGAAGGAAAGACAGGAAGAATAGTAGAAGGCCAATATGGCTCCTTCAGGAGCTCTTTAATGACCTGAAAATCAAAAAGAAAACCCACAGAAAGTTACAACATAGATGAATTGATAAGGAGGAGTACAAAAGAATAGCAACAAGCATGTAGGAACAAAATCAGAAAGGCTAAGGCACAAAATGAGATACACCTAGCAAGGGACATAAAAGAGAAAAATAAGAGGTTCTTTAAATACATTAGGAGTGAGAAAAAGACGAACGAAAGTCTAGGTTCTCTACTTAGTGGGGAACGAGAAACTAATAACTTCAGGATGGTGAAGGTATTTAATACCTACTTTGGAGAAGTCTTCACTAAAAAGGGTAACAGCAACCAGATACTCAACACAATTAATATTAACAATAAAGAGGAAGCAACACAAGCCAAAATAGGGAAAGAACAGGTTAAAGAATATTTAGCGAAGTTAGATGTACTCAAGTCGGGAGGGCCTCATGAAATTCATCCTAGGGTACTTAAGAAACTAGCTGAAGCAATCTCAGAACCATTAGCAATTATCTTCAAGAACTGATGGAGGATGAGTGAGGACCCAGAGCAATGGAGAAGGGCAAACCTAGTACTATCTTTAAAAAGAAACTACAGACCACTCAGTGTAACTTCAATACATGGAAAGATACTGGAACAAATTATTAAACAATTAAATTGTAAGCAGCTAGAGGATAATAGTATGGAACAAATCATCCCATATGAAACTACATTTCCTACAATCTTATAACCAACTACAGATATGTGGTCTAGATTAATTTCCTATAAGGTAGGTCCATAACTGGTTGAACAACTGTACTCAAAGAGTAGTTATCAATGGTTTGTTGTCAGATTGGGAGGTCAGATTTAATGGGGTCAGTCCTGGGTCCAGGTACTATTCAATATTTTCATTAATGACTTGATACTTGTAAGCTTTGCAGGTGACACAAAGCTCGGAGGGGTTTGGAGGACAGGATTAGAATTCAAAAGAACCCAGACAAATTGGAGAATTGGTCTCAATTCAACAAAATGAAATTCAATAAAGATAAGTACAAAGTACTTAACTTTGGAAGGAAAATCATCAAATGCACAACTACAAAATGGGGACTAGCTGGATAAGTGGTAATACTGCTGAAAATGATGTAGGGGTTATACTGGATCACAATCCTGGGTGCCATACTTTAGGAAAGATGTTGACCAATTGGAAAGAATCCAGAGGAGAGCAACAAAAATGATAAAACCTGACCTACGAGGAAAAGTTTAAAAACTGGGCATGTTTAATCTTGAGAAAAGAGGACTGAGGTGGGACCTGATAACAACCCTGAACATATTTGAAGACTGTTATAAAAATGAGGGTGATCAATTGTTCCCACGTCTACTGAAGGTAGGACAAGAAGTAATAGGCTAAATCTGTAGCAAAGGAGATTCAGCTTAGATACTAGAAAAATCTTTCTAACTATACAGGTAATTAAGCTATGGAATAGGCTTCCTAAGGGAGGTTGTGGAATCATCATCATTGGTGGTTTTTAAGAACAGGCTGGACACCACTTGTCAGGGATGGTCCAGGTTTATTTGGTCCTGCTTCAGCACAGAAGACTAGACTTGATGAATTCTTGACGTAACTTCCAGCCCCACATTTCCATGATTCTATGATAAAGTCTCAAGGGGACACAGGAAATCATCATTACATGGCCGCTGCTACATACAATGCAATTGTTCAGTATGACAATTGTAAAAATACTGGTTTAATCACAACTAATCATGTATGATAGCTCAAATTCACATATAAAAAGAAAAAAGGCAAGAGAACCACAAGTCTGCAAACACATAACATTCTTCACAGAAGTCTACAAAAACAATAATCCATTTAGAAAATCTTTTGGGAAATAAGGTCTTCTTGCAATACTGCAAAACTGTTATAAACAATAAACTAAGCTGTCCATGACTTTGTATAATTGGCCTAATGATGTTATTTGCATAAATATTTGTACTTTATCAAAATATGAGACTGTGTGGATTTCAGTATGTATTATAATGAGACTACTTCACTTCCCATTCTAAAAGATAAATGAAAGACACACAAATTCTTTTCTCAGAGCACTAATATTAATACACTGTGAAAGGAGAAAATTGATTCATTCCTAAAAGTATTACCATACATTAAAGAAGAAAACCATTCCCCAAAAAAATCAAATTTAATGGTTCCTCATTGGAAGAAGCTTTGACTATACATTATATACAGGGATACTGAGACACTTGAGAAGTTTTGTGGTTGTACAAAGCTCATGCCAATGGCATACATGACCAGTGCTGCATACAGAGGTCTCCCATGAGGCAGTTTAGATTAATAGGACAATAGGCCTGAATATGGTGCAAAGTGGCAACTACATCAGCTTAAAGACACTGGACAACCACTAAGCACCAGAAGGAAGCGTCAGTGCTTTAAGAACCTGCATAGTAGCTTCTATATCACTACCCCCATTGCTGGCATTGAGTGGCCAGGCTAAAAAGAACTAGCCAGCAGTTCTTTACACACTGGCAGAAGTCACCAGCTGCCACACTGACCCCTTGAGGACACTGGCATAGCTTAAAATAGCCTTCAGTGTTCAGTTTGCTTTATGTTATACCAAGGAACAGACCAACACACACCAGCCCAGGCTCATGGGAGCACAAAGGCCACCTTTACATGCCTCCTCCCAAGCTGCATTATGCACTGCTCAGCTGTAGATGACAGTCTGGCCATAGTGTCTTATGATTTGTGAATGAAAGCATATGTGCTACTTTTCTGTGATAAACACAAACATTCTGGCACTAATGTCCATTTGCACACAAGGGAGATACCTTTATATGCACAAAACTCAACACCTGCACTTGCCGAAATGTGAATCTACCAACAGGGTCCTCAAGGTTGGTATTCAAAAAGTATGTGCAAAACGGTGCAGCCCCAAACAGAGGCCAGACTGAGGGGGGCATTTTTTGAAAAGTTGCTGTTTCCTGGAAAAGTGAAAGGATTTCCTTATCATCCAACTGCTGAGTATGAAAATAGAAGTTGCCTATTAGGTTTATTTCTCCTTCCCCCCACCCCCCTCACAGTTAGGGCTTGTCTACACAGGCAAGTTATACCAATATAAACTAAGCTTGAATTTAAACTGCTGTAGTTACACTGGTATAATTCTGATGTGGACACTGTATTCTGGTAGAAGACAGCCTTTTTTTGGTTTAGTTTATGTTATGTGGGAAGAGATTTAAGTAAAACTGAAAAAGCATCACTCTTATAATTGGAATAAGAGTGTCCCAATGGAGGTTAATACTGGTATAACCATATCTGTTTAAATATGCTGGTAAAACTTTCCTGCCTAGACAACCCCTTAACAATACAATTTTCCTGGTTTGGGGGTTAGCTGCACCACTGTCCCAGTTTCATCTTTCTCAGTGCACCCTCCTCAAGTCTTGGGTCTCTAGCCCTTACCTGATCTGGGGGGAATTCCGCAATTCTATCACTCTTAGGACAGGCCCAGTGTACACTCCCCTGCGTGTACCAATCACTCTTCAGTATGCAGGCCCATCTCAGTTTGGGTAGTTACTTGATCCTCCCTTTGGGAACCTGTGGCCAGTAAGAAGAACCAACAACCAGTGAGAAGAACCAACGTTAAAAGAATCCTTTCATTTAGCAGTTGCAGCAAAACAGAGAGAAATTATTTCAAAACAACCACCGATCTGTACATGGCTCTTTTATCTAAGGTACGTCCATCTCATAATAGCAATCCATAGGCAACTGGCTATAGCAATGTATTTGAACAATCATTAAGTGAAAGCTGGTACTTGACTGTTAGAAAGGGCCTCCTTGTTCTTGCCCTAGGTTCTACCACCCAGATAGATCCCTACATCATCCCAATACATAACTCAGAAGTCCTATGCTAGTGATAGATCCAGATGCAGTCTCAATGAAGAGCACCCCTATATTTGTCAAATATGTTGATGCTTCATATCAGCTGCAAAGATGCAATTAGAAATTTAGGGGCTGTTCTATATGGTTATTTCTGCAGGGTTACATTTCACTTCTAAGGAGACTAAGTCCCTACTGTATGCATCAGCTGGAACATTACCTAAAATATAAATCAGAATATTTTCTGACTCACCATCCAAGTATGATTTTACTTTTGAATCAAAATGTATTATATTCACTGTCATAATTTTTAAAAGTATGATCATATTTTGTGATATATTTTGCCAATCAAACATTCTCATCTGGAGTTTACAAAGAAATTAAGAATCTGAAAATCTCCTGTCAACAATCATATAATCTAATCTTTCAACAGAAAAATTAGGGTGAATACACATAGATTTAAATTGAAAGGTCCTAATATTGCGTAAACATTTAGAGAATTTTAAAATCACATTAAGAGCACTAATATCCCTCTCTCCCCCCCAAAAAACCCCCTCAGAACAAAACAACAGATTACAGCAGGTTGCATCATTGCAAGATTAAATTAAATTGACTACATTTTGCAATGCATATGATTGCACATGCTGCCCTTGCTTCTCCTTCTATTAAAATTAAACCTAATTTTTGTTATTAATTAATTACTATTAGCCTTGAAGATAATAATTAGAGGAGATTATGACAATACTACTGGCAAACCAGATAGATCATAGACAAGTGGTGCATTTGGAAAAACATTTGCAGACTAAGCAAAAATATTTTACAAATTTAAGAGATTTCCCATAGGATATACACCTGATCTGGCTTCAGTTTCAGCACTCTGGCTAACATAGCTTAATAATCACATCAATACAAATTCTACAGGTATCCCAGCTACCCTGAGATCCGTCTCCCACACTCTCCACATGAATTTCACAAAATCAATCATCTTAATATGTTTTGCAACCCTGCTTTTCCCTCGGTTCTAACAACGTTTTTCTGCACATTAGCGTATGCTTATCAGATGCTGGAAAAGATCCTAACTAAAATGTAATCAAGGAAGGACACTATTTGCTGCATTTGATAACAGCATCAACATACTGTAAAATATTTAAGACCTTTTATAGCTTTGGAATTAAAATAGTTAGTAGCTTACAATTATTGTGGCAGTGCCATGATAGACAAAGGTATCTAATCATTTCCTTATCAATGAGTAACAATACACATGAAGCTAAAGTTTAACACGCAGCACAGGTCCCCAGTAGCCAATATGATTAGTCACTTTCATTTACATAGATTTGGATTTGACTTTGTTCTAAATTTAGAAGGGGGGGGGATGATAAACTCCTGATATTTTAACACATTTTTCAGGTCTAGAGTGAAAGGAGGGAAGCTGTTAATTGATTTAATCATTCTGATTTGTAGGATTATTGACATCTAGTGAGTCCTCTACTCTGACCACCGAGTCTCCCCGTTGGGTCAGATTCACCAAGAGTCAAATTTAGGTAAGAAATCAACCATTTTGAGCCTATTATGCACCAAAACAAAACAATGGACTCCAAATATTATCCTTGAACTGTACTATGAACAGTCCACAAATAAGCCTCAATCTCTATCAGCCCTATACCTTGCAAGGGGCTTTGTCCAGGAATATCTTTTGCAGCCATGTGAGAAATCAGAGACTGATATCCAGCCAACAGGGTTAAGAATGCTAAAGAATCCTTGTCTTCACTACAGAAAAGGCAATTTTTCAAAAGCAAACATCTTCTTTAATTTTTACGGAATGTAGATACAAATTATTTACAACTCCAAGAATTAAAAAAATCACATGTCATGCACCAAAAAATTCTGATACGACAGATTTCAATGATGATTTTCATTCTGACAAATTTACTTTTTTTCCTGCCAAAATCAATATTTTTTCACATAAAATATTTTGTTATGTCTTTCACTTGGTCTCAAAAACCCATTTCTATTGATGTATGACAGTATTTGAGTTTAACCATGAGGTAAACTCATCAGGGTCAGCCCTATACTTCTGCCTGGGGTTGACCTCACCCAGTTTACCTGGCAGCAAAACTAAAACACCTTATCTTTACTGTGTTTTTACCTCAGGATAGCTCATATACATCATGACAAGTTTCAGAGTAACAGCCGCGTTAGTCTGTATTCGCAAAAAGAAAAGGAGTACTTGTGGCACCTTAGAGACTGACCAATTTATTTGAGCATAAGCTTTCGCTAGCTCACGAAAGCTTATGCTCAAATAAATTGGTCAGTCTCTAAGGTGCCACAAGTACTCCTTTTCTTTTTTCATATACATCAGTTACCCTGAGGTGAAAAATGCTTTTTTTTTTTTTAATTTATTTTATAGCAGTGAAGGCACATTCACCCTTTGGGAGGAAATACCCATGGCTAATGCTCAGCACCATGTTTATTGCCAGGCTCTAGATGAAACCATAACCTACCATCTCCAGAGAGTAACACGGTCATTGTGACTCAGAACTACTGAATTTGGGTCAAGAATTAAATAAGGATTCCAGAGACCCTTACCTCCCCAAAAATAAAAACTGTCTGCTAACTGCTGAGCACAGGCCTCAACAAACTGGTTTAATAAAACAAACACAAACAATTGGAAGGAATAGGGGATAATAAATAAGGGAAGTAAAAATAAGAACATGTGTTTATACAGGCCTAATAAAGGTAAACATCAGAAGTCCCTTGTGGACATCTACTGGCAGTTTCCTGCAGGTATCATGGTAGAAGCAGAACTTGAGGAAGGATTTGAAGCACAGGGTAGTGACTTTACACTGCCACTGTGGAAAGGCATTCCAGGTGAAATTTTCAAAAGCATTAAAGAAAGCTTGGCACCCAGCTCCTAATGACTTTCAATGGGAGCTGAGTGCCTAACTCCCTAGGTACATTTCAAAATCTCACCCTCCAAACATAAAGGTCAGCATGCAAGAAAGCACAGAGATCTGGGTGGAAGAAACTGATAAACAGGTGATGGCAGCTGGCATAGCTGCGGGAACAGAAGGGACAGGGAACAATATGATATGACAAAGAGTGGATAAGTAGGGAGGGACTAAAATGTGAAGGGCCTTATAGATAAGTAAGAAAGTAAGGACCAGGAGCTTGTATATGAGGAGGTGGGCAAGGAGGAGCCAGCAGAGAAAATGTGCTGATAATAAAAGTCTATGGAACCTTTCTATTGTTTGAGTAATTATGGTGCTGCCTGGAGTTCCTCCCACTGTGCTCCACTATTCAAGAACGGACTAGCAGCGATCAATAATTAATTTATTCAGGAAGACAAGAGCCCCTCTAGCATACACCCTGTTAGGATATAGATATTCAGGCCTGTCTGTAAAGGCCTATACTCTAAGAATTTAGGTGTATTCTTATCACTTGGCTAGTTATAGAGGTATAAAAGAAAGAATCAAAATCACTGTCTGCCGGTGTAAGGTCTTTCTCTTACTGTGACAGTCTGAGACCCTGTGCTTAGGCTAAGATCTTTGGCTAAGCAGCAGAGGCAGCCATAAGCTGGTAAGCGAATGGTCACATCCTCACATTCCAAACTAGTCACACTGAAATAAGGTGCTATTGGGCTGTTAGGAATACAATCCTGTCCTGATAATGCCTATCGCCTCCAGAGAAAGGGAAGTGCCTAGAAAATGTAAAAGAAAATTTAGTTTTATAGCACCCTGTCTGGCAAGAACTCACTTATCAATAGCTGCGATGTGAAATCCTCACTTCTGTGTTGTCTTGTCATTATAGTTCCCACTTTTCTATTGTTTATTTGCATGGTCTCTGTTTGGTTCTGTGATTGTTTCTGTCTGCTGTATAATTAAGTTTGCTGGATGTAAACTAATTAAGGTTGTGGGATATAACTGGTTACATAATCATGTTACAATATGTTAGGATTGGTTAGTTAAATTTCAGGAAAATGATTGGTTAAGGTATAGCTAAGCAGAACTCAAGTTTTACTATATAATCTGCAGTCAATCAGGAAGTGTGTGGGTGGGGGAAATGGGAACAGGGAATGGGGGTGGGGAAACTGGAATCATGTTTTGCTAAGGAGGGAAATGGGAACAGGGAATGGGGGTAGGGAAATTGGAATCATGTTTTGCTAAGGGCAGAAATGGGAACAGGGACACAGGTAAGGCTCTGTGGTGTCAGAGCTGGGAAGGGGGACACTAAGGAAGGAAACTGGAATCATGCTTGCTGGAAGTTCACCCCAATAAACATTGAATTGTTTGCACCTTTGGACTTCGGGTATTGTTGCTCTCTGTTCATGTGAGAAGGACCAGGGAAGTAAGTGGGGAAGGAATAAGCCCCCTAACACACCCTGTCTGAAGTCAGGGGAACCTCATACTAAATTCCTGGGGCCCCTTCTTGCGACAACATTTTTTTAATTCTCAAATTAAATATGATCACATTTGCCACAGCTCCTAAATTCAATATATTTGACTGTCACTTGCAACTAACTCACCTTTAATCCTGACATATGCCTGAATGACATGTACCTGTACATTCTTATAATAATCATCAAGAAGGATGTTGAAAAATTGGAAGAGATTCAGATTCAGAGCTGGTCTGGAAAACATACCTTATAGACTTATGAAACTAAGTCTATTTAGTTCATCCAAGAGAAGGTTAAAAGGTGACTTGTTCAGTCTATACGTAGCTACATGGGGAAGAGATTTCTGATAATAGACAGCTCTTTAATCCAGCAGAAACAAGCATAGCAAGATCCAGTGGCTGGAAGCTGAAGCTAGACAAATTCAAACTAGAAATAAAGCATAAATTACATGAGGGTAACTATCTATTGGAACAACTCACCTACACATGTGGTGGATACTCCATCTCTTGTCTTCAAAGTCAAGACTGGATTTATTTCTAAAAGATACGGTTAAGATAAACCATGAATTATAGGATTGATGCAGGAATTACTCAGTGAGGTTCCATAGCCTGTATTATGCAGTAGATCAGTCCAGATAATCAAAATGTCCCTTGGTCTTAAATTCTCTGAATTCCTTACTGTATCTCAAAGCAGAGTCCTATTTTGAAGAATGTCTGTAAAAATGGCATTGTGGGTCCCATGTTAATTTTCCTCTTACTAATTTTCCATATTAAATTTACTCCGTTTGCAAGTAAAAGATGTGTCTTTTGAAAGTACCGGTGCTGCAAACATGCCCAGATTGTACCACGCATCATCCACAACCACAATAAAGATTCTACAGCTGGAATTTAATTAGCACTTTTTTTGTTGATGTGCATGCCCAAAAACAATCCAGCTCACCCTCCCCCTGCAGGGCTAACATGCAGTAAAATTTATTTTGGTCAGTAAAGTAAGCACAGATGACTCAATATATACAAAAAAACAGTTGAGTGAGACACTCTAGTTTACACAGTCACTTTTCTGAATAGAACAGCATTTTAGGTAACAGACTGATTCAACCACCCACTTGGCTTGCATAATTACTCATGACCACACACTGCAACATATGGGTACAGATCAAAAAACAATGGCTCACAGAGCCCTGCTCCCATTACATTAATAGAGGATGTGTGGAAAGTATGCTTCAGGAATTCTACTGTAGCCTGATATTAATAATATCATACATAACAATCTCTTAGGAAACAATAGATCTGATAAGGGATCAGAAAAATGGAACTAAGAAGATTAAATAGGTTGGAACTAGATGGGATGAGTGGAAGAGGGAAGGGGAAAAATATCTTCCATTAGAGAATGGTCATTTTCTCTTTTTAAACAAATATTATAATGATTGTAATTCCTTCAGTACTATCATACAAGGACTGGCTAAAATACAAGTCTTTCAAAGTACTAGGCAGAATTCATTACGCCATTGGTAAAACACAAATCATTGTAAAATAAAAAAATCACCCAGACACTGTTTGAAAATGAAGAACTGGGGAGAGAACATATAAATTGATAAACAAACTATGAATCCTCTTAAGTATCATCACGGGAAACTTTAATGATAAAGTGGACAGAAACAAGTTGAATAAAAAGGCTAGAATTAGAGTTAAAAAAAGAGTGACTGGTAGAATTTGACCATAAATCAGAGCAAGGTGTAGTTTAGTGCCTAATCCACCCTCAGCAAACTCCCCATCATCCCTTTAAATTTTGCAATAAAGTAAATAAAATATGAAGAAATGGAACTATAAGATGTGCACCATGTTCCCCTGTCCTTCCCACCACTTCCAAAACACCAAGCAATAAGCTCTGTACTCGAGTTTTAACTCAAGTTCTGATGCCCACTCTCCTATGGTCTTGGGCAAGTCTCTACATCTCTCTGTTTGCTACCCCTCCTGTAAAGCAGGGAGAACATTTTCTTCCTACCTACCTCACTAGGGTCTTGTAAACATTAAAGGAAAGATTTTCAGAAATGGGTGCCTAAAGTTATCGTCCTGAATCCATGTTCAGGCATGTATATTAGTGGCTTGATTGACAAGAGTCCTGGGCACCCAGCAGTTCACATTGAGGTCAATGTCTGCAGTACTTCTGGGGCACTCACTATACTGCTCCTGATTTCCTATGAAATGAACATGGTGAGTAAAAAAAATTGTAAAAGCAGAAAGCCTGCCTGGTGAGTTGGCCCTTCAAAGATCTAAGAGTGGAACCTACTCAAATTTAAATGTTGAGAAGATGTTTTACTGATTAAATACCAACTTCAGGGGCTCGGTTTAAACTTTACTGAGTTCTGTCCAGTGAAGATACGTGTGGCATAGGAAGGGCATACTTGTAACTTTCAGAGAGTCTTTCAGAGGATCCTTGATCCTCTCACACCAGGTTTACTTCTTTAAATAAATGGAGAAACTCTGAATTTATAACCACGTTAGTGAGGGGACAATCAAATCCAGAATCTCCTAAAGAAATAGACAGATTATCTGAGTAGGGGAGGAGGGGAGAAAGTCTGCATAACTGTAGATCAACTCTTAAAGACAAGAAGGAGAAGTCTTGGTGTACATCCTTTAAATATATTTAGGCAATAGTCTCATGATACTCAGATACCATGGTAATGAATGCCAACATAAGAACCTGGATAGATAAACAGAACTTCTTGACATCACACCACCATGTGACAACACAAGCTTGGGATCCTCCAAAGCCTAATGTAAATTAAAGCATGTATGAATGGTAAGAGGTGGACCGCACTCAGCTCTCAACCATACGTATAAGTGATACTGCCATCTAGTGAATGACCCATAGAGAATAACAGATTACTATTGCCAATGGCAGAAGAGATAGAAGCCTGTGATTTTTCAAGATAAAGGACGAGGGTTCTAGAACCAAATTGTATGTGTGTGTGATTTCTCTTATAATAGTGACTACAGCAGATAGATACATTATAAGCAGCTGACAGATCACTGTTCTTTGTCTGGCACACTGGGGATCAATAATTTTAGATTTTAATGGATTAGGAGAGGAGATGTCAATGTAACAGATTTTTCTGATGATGCTGAACTACAGTAAAACCACGCAGTTACAAACATCTCGGGAATGGCGGTTGTTCATAACTCTGAACAAAACGTTATGGTGGTTCTCTCAAAAGTTTACATCTGAACATAGACTTAATACTACTTTGAAACTTTACTATGCAGAAGAAAAATGCAACTTTTAATCATCTTAATTTAAATGAAACAAGCACTCAAACAGTTTCCTTACCATGTCAAATCTTTTTTTTAAAACCTTGTTTTTTTAGTAGTTTACGTTTAACACAGTACTGTATTTGTGCTTTTTTTTTTTTGGGGGGGGGGGGGGGTCTCTGCTGCTGCCTGATTGCATACGCCCAATTCCAAATGAGGTGTGTGGTTGACCAGTCAGTTCATAACTCTGATATTTGTAACTCTGAGGTTCTACTGTATCTGACTGGAGGAAACAGCCTTACAGAAGATATCAGAAATGACACAAATGTGACTGAATGTACTCTAGAGGGACAAGCAGACAAGGAAAACTAGAAAGAGCTGTGGGTAACAACAGATGTTCTCTGTCAAGAATTTACATGAAGAGACTGAGACAGCAACATGTAAGTGCAGGAATAAACAGACTGCTCAACAAGTACATAGCTAGACACACAAAAACACATTCTCTATCAAAAAGACAATTGCAAGAGTTCTTTTATTTCCCACTCATTCTCTTCTTGTTGCTGCTTTGCTTTCTTTTTTAAAACCACAAACATGCCCTCCTTTCTTAAGGTCCTTTAACATCAAGGCTTAAAGGCCTGAAACTTAACCTCCTTTTAAAAATAACCTATTTGTTTGAATCCAGATAATTATGTTTTTACTTTAATTCATAAAAAAAAATCTTAACTAATCTTAAAAATTAAAAACAATTTAACTCAGCCCAGGACCTATGCCTGTGAGCAATCTTGCAGTTAGAAGGCACTGTGTACATGCAACAAATAAAAAACCCCTCATAACAAGGACACAAAATGTCAAGTGTCAGGGCTCCAGGAGGTTTATTTATTTTTAATCTTAAAAAGTAACGGGGAAAATATTTAGTCCTGAAGCGTGCTGACAGTCTAACAAAATCCAAAGTAAACAAAGATCAAGATTGTGCTGAGAGTAGCACTGCACATAGTTACAGCGTAGCCGGTAAATACTTCTGCCTTCAGACACATATGTTAAAATTAATTTTATGACACAAAGCAATGCGTGCTTTTATTCCAAGAACTAAATTTTCCACAGCTGGTTAAACTAGGATGACAAAGAAGAAACAAGTGCTCACTTTCTTTAAAACTCTTCTTCCATTTTTTTCCCACTCTTTTTCCTCTTTTGGTTTCTTCTCTTGCCTTCCTTTGCCTTATTAAATTGTGTTCTCATTTGTTTTCCATGCTTCCTAAACTACTTCCCTCTGTTCTTGGTTTCTTTTAATGTTTGTGTTCTCCTATGTTTATTCCCATCTCCATATTGCTTAGTCTTTCTCTAGTGCTTTTATTTCCCACTTTGTTCTTTTCTTGTTATTTTGATTTCCCTTTTTACATTCCCTTCCTTATCTATTTTTCTGCATCTTTTTCCCCTTGCTTATTCTCATTTTCTTGCCAGTTCTATAGCTCTTCATCAGATTCCAGCAGACAACAGAGCTCCAGCACGGTGAAAATGGATTGCAAATGACAAAATATTTGAATCCTCTGCTGCTTTGAGCATGGAGCTTGTCATTTCAGAAGTAATGCTCCAATTGGTTTCCTGGTCGTCCCTCAGGTATTTGATAGGGATGTTATGTTGCTAGGGCAACACTCTAATTGTCCTGGGACGCTGGGCAAACAAGATATTTTCCTGGTCTGTCTAAAGGTCACCCTGACACTCTGACAATTAAGTACGGGTGAACAAAGCAGCAAGCAAGGTGATCAAAAAAGCATCAGGCAGACCAAAGCTCAATAACATTTCCATCACCATTAAGAACCCATCTGCACTACAAATACAACAAAGACAAGGGATCTGGTTACAGCACTCTGAGCGGATAACACTGAGGAGGGAACCATAACACTGCTTCCAAAACCGGCTGAATCCACTCCCAAAGCTTTAGAATGATCTGGGAACTCGGTTAACATCCTGTTTACATTGCCATGAACCAGGGAAAGAAACCACAAGGAGTGCAGGGAAGCATCCGAAAAGAAAGATGTGACCTAGGCCGCTGGAGTCTCTCCCCAGCCCAAGGTGGATTAATGCCACAACCAGACACTTTTCAGGCCTTTCCTTCATGGCAGTTTTATTCTTTAAATGTAAACCTTAGGCAAAATATCAGATCAAAGCAGCTCCTCCATCCACCATGGGTTACAGCTCCCAAAGGCTTTTCCTCTTGCCTTTCTCAGTGCTTAAAGGAAGACACATCCTTCTCTTCAATCTCCCTCTTCCAGGGCCTACTGCACGAGCCCCATCTTCCTCTCGCAGACCTATATAGGGATTACCTGACCCCTTCCCAGGTGTATCTGATAAGCAAACAGGGCTAGCTTGTATCAACCAGACAAACCTCCCTTAGATTTCAAAACCGGAAGTATGGAGAGTCTCTTAAACTCATTAGGTTGCTCCCACCCGTTTTATAATTTTCACTTAAAAAAACAAACTTCTTGCGTGTGCACTGCATGTCCCCTTCCAGGCCTGATCCACACAGGATGTGGATGTGCCCCAGCTCTCACTTCAAGAGTCTGGCTCTTTAGTTCAAGCTATACAGCCTCATGAGTTTAGTTCTGGAGTTCCTTGATTCAGACCCAAGATGTCAGGCATCACTCACAAAACTTAGAGGTTCAACCCACCGCTCTGACTGTAGTTCTATTTTTACTCTGAAAGACACAAGTAACAAGCATGTGCACATCTATGCAAAAACTGGGTGTACATTCACGAGCATGTATTTTCTGTTCATTGACCAGGACCACTGCACGCAGAGTTCCCTAATCATGAATGGCCACCGGATCCATGTACCGACAGATCCACCAGCCCTACCAAAAAAAAAAAAAAAAGCTCAAAAGCACACCTTCATATGACAGTTTCATTATTCTTATCTCAAAGCATTTAAAGACACTGGGTGGGTGGGTGCTTCTAGAGAATTAGTAAACACGTAGCTCTAACTGTGATCTGTGGTTTCGATACTTTGAAGCGATTAACATCCCATCATCCTGACACGTGGCAACTACTAGAAAAGGAGGAAAGGTCTTTTCCTCTCCTCACACGCTTCACAGTTTTGAAGAGTGTAGACTCTTCCTTTTATTTTTCTTTTATTGATATTAACATGTAAGGACAGAAAGAAAATTGTCATATTATCTGTGCACTCTATTACAAATCTTATAAGCAATTTTTCCTTTAAAATTAATAAATGTGTGGGGGCGCGTGTCACTTTACACATTTTAAGTCATAAGAAAACCATCAACCTGATAAATAAAGCAACACTCACTCACATAAAAAAGCCCACAATATTGTGTATTACTTCTTTATCTTAGCTTCTCCCAAAACTTACACATGCCATAGCAGCCTTCTGTACAGCACTCTCTATTTGCTAATATTATTTTACTGGGAGAGGGAAGAGAGGGACTTATTTTACCTCTCTAGATCTTAAGAATGACCAAAATACTTTTTCAAAGCCATCCAACCTGTCCCAATGTGATTCTCTCATATGATGCTTTCTTTACTAGGTTTTAAATTCCTTCACAGAGGGATTGTTCTTGTTTTACCAAAATCTGAGAACAATTCTTACAAACGGTAGTGATTTTAAAGAGGTCTAGGTCAGTGGTTCCCTGGGGATTCAGTTTAATTTAGACACATGCCATGAGGTCCAGTTTAAGTTTTTGTTTGAGTAGATTTTCAAGCAGACCAAAATAACCTCTAGTACTTCCAGAACAAGTGATTCTTTCCTAGTTTTCAGAGTAACAACCGTGTTAGTCTGTATTCGCAAAAAGAAAAGGAGTACTTGTGGCACCTTAGAGATTAACCAATTTATTTGAGCATAAGCTTTTGTGAGCTACAGCTCACTTCATCGGATGCATACTGTGGAAAATACATAAGATGTTTTTATACACACAGACCATGAAAAAATGGGTATTTATCACTACAAAAGGTTTTCTCTCCCCCCACCCCACTCTCCTGCTGGTAATAGCTTAACTAAAGTGATCACTCTCCTTACAATGTGTATGATAATCAAGGTGGGCCATTTCCAGCACAAATCCAGGGTTTAACAAGAACGTCTGAGGAACGGGTGGGGAGGGGAATAAACAAGGGGAAATAGGTTACTTTTTATAATGAATCAACCATTCCCAGTCTCTATTCAAGCCTAAATTAATTGTATCCAATTTGCAAATTAATTCCAATTCAGCAGTCTCTCGTTGGAGTCTGTTTTCAAAGTTTTTTTGTTGAAGGATAGTCACTTTGAGATCAGAAATCAAGTGACCAGAGAGATTGAAGTGTTCTCCTACTGGTTTATGAATGTTATAATTCTTGACATCTGATTTGTGTCCATTTATTCTTTTACGTAGAGACTGTCCAGTTTGCCCAATGTACATGGCTGTTTTTCTTGTGCTCTAATTTTGGGTCTTCGCCATCAATCTGGATTTTGCAGTTTGAGTGTATCAAGACATTCAGAGATTATGGGCTGGTCTCTACACTAACGCTATAAATTGATCTAAATTACACTAGTTCAGATATGTAAGTTATGTAACTGAAGTCGATGTAACTTAGGTTGGCTTACAGCAGTGTCTACACCGCACTATGTCAAAGGGAGGTGCTCCCCATCGACCTAGCATGTCTTCACCAGACCCAATAAATCAACACTGCTGCATCAATTGCAGCAGTGCGGATTTAGCTGTTATTATAGACATGGCCTAGGTATTTGACACCCAAGCTGAGCTTCTGCAACAAAGTGAAGATTTTTCAGCCCAAGTAGAATTGTACTGGCTATGTAAATATGGATCAGATATAATCAGTGCAACATATCCCCACTGAGAGGTACAGTTAGTGGTCTAAGTATAGAGTTGAAAGCCACTAGAATCTATAAATCCCTGAATGCCTGAAGTCTAACCTTAATTTCACCAACACCCTCAGTTGCCATGGACACAATATTTAACACATCTCAGTTTCCCTATCTGTAAAATGAAAAAAAATTATCTTTACTTTGCAGGAATATTGTAATGATTAATGAATGTTCATAAGACATTTTGAAGATGGAAATGCTACATTAAAGTGCCAGGTAGCATTAATGAGAAGGTATCTGATCAGGTAAAAGCTTAGTTTCCAAAGGTATTTGGGAAATAATGTTTTCAAGCCTTCTGCACCTTTATTTAAAAAGAGTTTCTCGTTACTAGAGACCAAGACCAAAAATGCTCAAACATGGCTACCTAAGGTTAGGCACCTAAATCACAGTGGCCTGATTTTCTGCTCTGAGCACCCAAAACTTATACGGACTGTAGGCATTCAGCATTTTTGAAAAATCAGGTCACGTTGATTTAGGGCCCTAACTTTAGATAGCTATGTCTGCAAACAGTGAACCACTCAGTGGTTCTGAGAAATTTATTACATCCAAAAGAATACTAAAATGTACATAATAAAATGCCATCACATTAAAAACAACAATAAATGGGTAAAAAATGAAAACATGGCTACAATTCATTTCTCTCTTCTCTTTGCTACCCATTCACAGGTTATGAGCTCAACTTATGCAGAGTGCAGTCTGACATCAGCAACTTCCCTCGAGTAAACTACAAGGCTGTATTCACTTTGAGCCATGTATTGTCTAATCTGTGAATCTATAATATGCTGTATAGGTTATCCTCAAACAGTGACCAGAGTGACACTGGCAGATCAGATGCCATCTCATGCCAAGGCCACTGGGCCTCACTGAACACTGACAAATGCAGAGCTGGAAACCAGTCTGGCTCACCTGTGTGTTAGCATTGTTAATATAGATATTAGAGTTATACAAATGTGTTGAGTGTTTAGACTTTATAGAATGCTTGTAGAATGCTGCATGTATTGCTTTTACTTATAGTATGTATCGCATATTATAAGTTAATGTTTAAGTGTTTGCTCTGTAACTATAAAAATGTTTGCTAAGACTGTCAAACTCCCGCAGACAGGGGAGAAGCATTACACAGGGCTGGTCTGCCCTACCATCTTAAGTCAATTTAACTTACAGCGCTCAGGGTGTGAAAAAGACACACCCTCCCCCCGAGTAATGCAGCTTACATCGACTTAAGCACTGTACGCACCAGCGCTATGTCGGCAGGAAATGCTCTCTCACCGACACAGCTTCCACCTTTCACAGAGGTGGAGTAATTATGCTGACGGGAGAGTGCTCTCCTGTCGGCACAGTGCATCTTCACCAGACGAACTACAGAGGTGCAGCTGTGCCAGTGTAGCGCCGTAGTGTAGACTTGCCCCAATGTTAAATACTAGTTTACCACAAGAGGCATTATCTCTTTCCCAACAAAAGAAGGCCCATGGACACCAGACAAGCCACTGTAGAACATCAATGGACAAAACACTTTATCGATTTCAGGGGTAGAGGGGAAGCAGAGGGCATGTGCACAAGCACTCATCCCATACCAGCTTGAATGCTGGGGAAGGGAATAAAAATCCCGGTTAAGGTGCAATTTTTATCCCTGTGCTGCTGGAACTCTGCTTGAGGGACTAAGATTTCAAGGGTCCCCAGCTGTTTAGCTTCAGTTAGTTCTACACAACATATAAAGCTTGCATATTATAGCAGCTACTATTACCTTTGGAACCTAAAACTGTATCTCATTCTCCACCTGAGGCACATTGCGCATACACTAGGAAGAGTTAGTTTATTATAGAATTGGCTACAAGCATTGTCTTTGGAGAGAGATCTAAGGTGCTCTTGACCTGGGGTAAGTGAGTGGGAGTTACCCGAGTACTGATGTGATTCTTGGTGTAAGGGACCATCTACCACAAAGGTCAAGCTTACCTGGTTGGCAAGATAGACTAGAGTGCCCAAAGGGGCTGTCTGTAACTCCATGTTAAGGCTGTTATAGTGCTTCAGAAGTTGACACTTGATACTTGGTTGGTGAAATCTAAGTACAGAAGACACAACCAGTTTGGGGTTCATGCACTGTTTCTTGACAGTCTGCCCTGGGGTTCGCACTAACCATCATGAGTCACTCCAGACAGCTTGACAGCAAGCATTTAGACTTTGACATAAAATCAGCATATTGTACCATGTATGCCCATTCATAACAGTGTCACTTTTATATTAGGATTACGTAAAGTTACAAATGTGTATTCTTAAAAATAAAGAATTGCAGAACACTATACTTTGAAATCCCTTCATAAGAAGATATGCACTAATCAATAGCTTTCTATTTACATTTTCCATCACATATTTTTTTATTGAACAAACATTTAAAGTATTATATTTACCCACCATTTCTGAAGACACACTTCATGGACTTGCCAATCTCCCCTCTGGGAGAAACCAACATCCCCCTGACATCAAATACTTTGTTAGTACTGTCACCACTCTGCCATGTAGTGGCAGATTTCCCACTAGGGGAGAAATCAGTAATGCTAGTCTGCATATTTTCCTGGTGTCTTTTGATTTATTTACTCTATATACAAGAGTCTTTGGACAGAGGTGGTCAAACAACATTCAAGCAAACTCCTCTTTCAGAAATCTCAGCCAAAAGACCAATAACCAGTTTCAAGGCAGCAGCTCTGCCCCAAGAACTGACGCTACTTAGAGATATCAAGACTGAGAGGAAACTCTCTTGCTATTTGCAACACCTTCCCCAAAAGTATCATAAAACAACAGTACATCATTTCTTCAAAGCCTGTACACTGCTTACATGATAAGAATTTGTACAACCTTGTAATAGCACCATCTGGTGACTCCTGGCATAACTATATTTTTAAACTGCTTCCCAAATAATAGCTATTTAGAAGAAAAAATAAAGGAATAGCATGATCTCACTTGTCAGAACACCAGTTCTACAACATATGGTTTGTGTGTACTGGTTCCCAAAAAATGTGTAACACTCCACATTTTATATATTCAATACAAGTCTGAAGGATTTTGTGGGAGGAAACATCTGACAAGTCCCTACTATAACAACAGTCTGAGAAAGAGGAAACCTGCACCTGCTTTACCAGTTCACAAATTCACACACATCCACTAAGATGGGAGTCTCAAACTGGGGATCGTGACCCCTCAGGTCGCAAGGTTATGATGGGGGGGATGGTGAGCCATCAGCCTCCAACCCAAGCATCGCTTCGCCTCCAACAGTTTTAATAGTGTTAAATATTTTTAAAGTGTTTTTAATGTATGGGCGGGTCACACTCAGAGGTTTGCTGTGTGAAAGGGGTCACCTATGCAAAAGTTTGAGAACCACTGCATCTTCATCAAGAAAAAAGATGAGTCAGAGACTGACAGATAAGGCTGCGAGTCTGTCATGGAGGTCATGGAAGTCATGGATTCCGTGACTTTCCGGGACCTCCATGACTTCTGCAGCAGCCAGTGTGGCTGGCCCAGGGGCCACCTGAGCAGCTCGGGTGGCCCCCGGGCCAGACACACTGACCGCTGCTGGGGCAGTCTCAGGCCACTGTGGCCCTGTCCCCCAGCAGCAGCAGGAGTTTGGGTGTGGGAGGGGGCTCAGGGCTGCGGCAGGGGGTTAGGGTGCGGTAAGGGTTCTGGGCAGCGCTGACCTCGGGGGGATTCCCTGGAAGAAGCAGCAACATGTCCCTCCCTCAGCTCCTAGGTGGAGGCGCGGCCAGGTGGCTCTGCGCGCTGCTTCCGCCCACAAGCGCCACCCCCGCAGCTCCCATTGGCCCTGGTTCCTGGCCAATGGGAGCTGCTGAGTGGGTGCTTGGGGCGGGGGCAGCGTGCGGACCCCGCCCCTGGCCTTACCTCCGACTCCATCTAGGTAGGGGCCGCAGGAATATGCTAGCCACTTTCTGGAGCCGCATGGAACTAGATAGGGAGCCTGCGAGCCCCCCCCCCCCCCAGCCCTCTTCTGCCCCCCAGCAGTAGTGGGAGTCCTCAGCCATGCACCACCGCCTGCCGCACCGCACCCCCAGCACCCCTGGGCTGCCCCCTGACCCACAGCACCCAAGTTTTAGTCAGGGGTATATAGTACAAGTCATGGACAGGTCACAGGCCATGAATTTTTGTTTACTGCTCATGACTTTTACTAAAAATACCCATGACTAAAATGTAGCCTTATTGATAGATACTAAGGCCAGAAGGGAGCATTATGATCATCTATTCGGCTTTCCTGTATAATACGGGCTATATAACTTCCCCAAAATCATTCCTATAGCAGATCTTTTAGAAAAACATCCAATCTTGATTTTAAAATTATCAGTGATGGAGACTCCACCACAACCCCTTGGTAAATTGTTCCAGTGGTTAATTACTCTCACTATTAAAAATGTGTGCCTTACTTCCAGTCTGACTTTGTCTAGCTTAATTTCCAGCCATTGGATTGTGTTATACCTTTCTCTACTAGATTAAGGAACTCGTTATTAAATGTTTGTTTCCCATGTAGATATTTATAGACTGTAATCAAGTCACCTCTTAATCTTCTCTCTGTTATGCTGAACAGATTGAGCCCCTTACGTTTATCAATATTAGGTATGTTTTCTAGTGATGTAATCATTCTCATGGCTCTTTGAACTCTCTCCAATTTATCATCATCCTTCTTGAACTGTGGACACCACAACTAGACACACATACTTCTGCAGCAGTCACACACCAGTGCCAAAGACAAAGGTAACACAACCTCTCTACTCCAGTCAAGATTCCCCTGTTTATGCATCTTTTTAAAAATCATTGCTTCCCAGAATAGTCTCTCCTATCCTGGAAGTATAGCCTACATTTTTGTTCCTACATGTATATATTTACATTTAGCTGTATTAAAACATATATTGTGAGCCCAGTTTACCAAGCAATCCAGATCGCTCTGAATCAGTGACCTGTCCTCTTCATTATTAATCACTCCCCTAATTTTTGTGTCATCTGCAAACTTTATCAGCGATGATTTTATGTTTCCTTCCTGGTTATTGATAAAAACAATTAAATAATGTTAAGAGTAGGGCCAAGAATCAATCCTGATGACAATTTGCCATTTACAGTTACATTGAGACCTATCAGCTAACCAGTTTTTAAAATATGTAATGTGTGCCACGATAATTTTATATCATTCTAGTTTTTTAAATCAAAATGTCATGCAATACAAGTCAAATGCTTTACAGAAGTTTAAGTATATTACATCAACAATTATCTTTATCAACTAAGCTTGTAATCTCATAAAAAAAGATATCAAGTTAGTTTGACAAGATTTATTTTCCATAAACCTATGTTGATTTGCATTAATTACATTACCCTTCTTTAATTCTTTATTAATCAAGTTCCATATCAGCCACTCCATTATTTTCCCCAGGATCAACGTCAGGCTGATAAGCCAATGATTCCTCAGGTTATCCTGTTCTCCCATTTTATAAACTGGCATAACATTAACTCCCTTCCAGTCTTCTGGAACTTCCCCAGTACTGCAAGCCTTGTGAAAATCAACATTAATGGTCCAGCACATTCTTCAGCCAGCTCTTTTAAAACTCTTGGATGCAAGTTATCTGGACCTGCTGATTTTAAAATGTCTAACTTTAGCCTCTGTTTAACATTGTCCAGAGATACTAGCGGAACAAAAGAGTGCTATCGTTACCATGTGATGACACCATATCTCTTTTTTCCCTAAATACAGAACAGAAATATTTATTGAACACTTCTGCCTTTTTTCTATTATTGATAATTCTACCATTTCCATCTAGTAATGGACGAATACCACTGTCAGGATTCTTTTTGTTCCTGTGTAGACTGTCGGTCCTTCATCAGTTGAGACTGAGCCGATCACAACACGTCTTCCAATCTTCTCTTGCTCTGGCCATCCTTCGTCATACTTGTCCATACCTCCTTGTCAGGAAGTCATCCCACCTCTTTGGAGGCCGACCACGTGGCCGTTTCTGTTCTCGCAGATACTACTCGGATATAGCTGCGGTCCATCTGTTGTCGCTGAGTCGGGCCACATGTCCCACCCACCGCATTTTGCTGAGCCTGCTTTCAACAACAACATCTCGCACTCCAGACTGCTGCCTAATTATTTCACTGGGGATGTGATCACAGAGCGAAATGCCCAAAAATGTCCGTTCCATCGCCCTCTGTGTGACAGACAGTTGATGTTCTTCAATCTTTGTCAGTGACCATGTTTCACTGATGTTTTCACTAACATCACTGGAAGCACGGTCAAGTTAAAAAGATTGGCACGAGTTATTTTGCTGATCTTTCCTTGGACTTTTGTTCCTAATATATTTTAAAACCTCCTTCTCTGTTTTACATAACTCTGCTAGCCATATATTTCCTCCTTGTATCCTTTTGCTTCCCTTATTTTTTTTTTACTATTCCTAACTTCTGATTTATATTCATTAATATCATTACAATCAACTTCAACTTTCTTCCATTTGTTATGTATTTTTATTTTCATTTTTTACAGCTGCCTTCAATTCCCCTCTAAACCAGGTCTTTGTATATTATTATTTTTTATTTTAAACAGACCAGCACACTTTTCTTCTTTGATTGTGGCTTTTTGGGCATCTTGTAAGGTGTTCTTAAATTAGTCCCAATTATCATTCATATTTTTCTGATTAAGGTCTTCCTCCTAGTTCATTTGGCTCATAATTGTTTTCAGCTTTATGAAATTGTGCAAATTAAAGTACCAAGTGTATATATACACATGACTGGTCTGGACTTTATTCTCCTTGCATATTATCAATATGATCAACTCATGATCACTTGTACCTAAGCTACCATTAATTTTTAGTTCTGTAATCAGTTCCTCTTTATCTGCAAGGACACAGTCTAATACAGAAATTCCTCGTGTTGTCTGAAACACTTTTTGAGTTAGGAAATTGTCACCTATTATGTTTAGAAATGCCAATTCCAATATGAATGTTACTTTGCTTTTTTATTATGAAGAAGTTTTTTTGGTTATACACAGAACTGGTGTTTAAATTCTATATGACTCCAATCAGAGCCTGAAAGCTTAGCAAGACAATGAGGTGTAACACTAACTGTGACAAATGACTATTGCCAGAGCTTGAAGTCTGTGGTTCATTCCTTTTTGTTCTTGTATAAGAAGCTTTCAGATATCTATGCTTCATCTTTTAGAATTGTTTATTTACCTTTGTAAACAGTCTTTTATTTTATTCTTTTATCTACTACCACTAGAAAAGGGTCCCCTGAATTCTAGCTTTCTTTCAGCCTCTTCCTCTCCATTGAAAGTTGTGTGTTTTTCTTTAACATCTTCTTAGCTCTTTTACTTTTATGCCCATTTTAATTAGCTGCTTAACAATAAAAAGGTAATAAGATTTGTTTTGTGGATGGAACTGCAACATGAGGCTAAACATGCTGAAATGGGTGAAAAGGAAATAATTACTATGAAAAATACTATAATAACTTGCACACCTCAAGTCCCCAGTCAAACCATTTTGTAAGATATTACAATGGCAATAGCTATCAAATCCCATTCTGTTTCAGACGCTGCACAGCTCTGTGCTCTAGCATGTATGTATGCTGCAGCTTAAGATACTAAGAGTGTGCAATGTACCTGTCAAACTACTCCAAGCCCCTTGCAATCTAGTAAACACAAGAGCTGAAGATGTACACTGTGTGGTGTAAGTTGCTGGCCCTTTATTCTGAACTCTAGAGGTGCAGAGGCTGCTCAATGCACATCTATTGTAATTCAATTTTCTCCTGGCTCTTCCCATCTTCCAAGTGCCACATTCCCCGTTCTTCTTTATGCAGACTTTTTGCAGTGTGTGTGCATGGCATTATTTAGAGTTTACCATGTTTCACAGAATTTAAGGCCAGAATAGATCATCTAGTCTGACTGGGTGTATATATCACAGGCCATAGTATTTCACCTAGGTACCCCAATATTAAGCCCAAAGACTTTATTGACACTAAAAGATTCTAGTCCTCAGGAAACTAAACTGTCTGCCACAGGCAGAGAACAGGAGACACTAAGGTGCTATCAATGCCTTGGACCCCTGCAATGGTAAGGAACTGATTAGAGGAGACATCCACAAATGATCCCAATAAGCAAACCACACTCTGTGCTACAGAGAGAGGTGAAAAAACTGCCATGGTTCCTTACAATCTGACCTGGGGGGAAATTCCTTCCTGACCCCAAATCTGGCAATGGGCAAGGCACATGAGCCAAGCATCCAGAAAGGATTCTCTGTAACACCACAGAGCACTGGTCCACCCTGTCTGGTGTCCCATCTTCAGTTAGGGTTGCCAACTTTCTAGTTGCACAAAACCGAACACCCTAGCACCGTCCCCTCCCCAAGGCCCCGCCCCCCGCTCACTACATTCTCCCTCCCACGGTGGTTCACTCTCCCCCACCCTCACTCACTTTCACTGGGCTGGGGCAGGGGGTTGGGGTGCAGGAGGGGGCTCCAGGCTGGGGGGTTGAGGCCGAGGGATTTAGAGTGTGGGAGGGGGCTGTGGTTTAAGGCAATGGGTTGGGGTGCAGGAGGGGCTGAGGGCTCTGGGCTGGGGGTGCTGGCTCTCGGATGGAGCCAGGGATGAGGGGTTTGAGGTGCAGGAGGGGGCTCCAGGCTCGGGGGTGGGGCTGAGGGATTCTGAGTGCAGGAGGGGGCTGCAAGGTGAGGCAGGGGCTTTGGCTTTGGGAGGGGGTGAGGGCTCTGGGCTGGGGCCAGGGATGAGGGTTTGGGGGTACAGGAGGGGGTTACAAGATAGGGGGTGGGGCCGAGGGATTCAGAGGGTGGGATGGGGCTGTGGGTTGAGGGAGGGGGTTGGTGTGCAGGAGGGGGTGAGGGCTCTGGGGTCAGGCCAGGGCCGAGGGGTTCAGGGTGTGGGAGTGGGCTCTGGGCTGGGGCAGGGGCTGGGGTGCAGGGGGGTGAGGGCTCTGGGCTGGAGGTGCAGGCTCTGCCGTGGGGCCAGGGATGAGGGGTTTGGGCTCACGGTTGAGGCATGGGCTTACCTCAGGCAGATCCTGGTCAGTGGCGCAGCGGGGAGGCCAAGGTACGCTAGCGGCCTGTCCAGGCACTACGCTGCGCATGCCCCAGAAACAGCCAGCAGGTCCGAGTCCGAGGCAGGGGTGGGGCCAGGAGGCTCCATGCGCCGTTCTCGCCCGCAGGCACTGCCCCCCCAGCTCTCATTGGCCAGTTTCCAGCCAATGGGAGTGTGAAGCTGGCGCTTGGGTTGAAGGCAGCATGCGGAGCCCCGTGGCCCTCCTGCCTAGGAGCTGACCTGCTGGCCACTTCCACTGCACAGCGTGCTGCCAGCCACGGCAAGTAGGGACTAGCCTGCCTTAGCGCCGCCCACTGGACTTTTAACAGCCTGGTTGGCAGTGCTGACTGGAACCCACGGGGTCCCTTTTCGACCGGGCGATCTGGTCAAAAACTGGACACCTGGTCACCCTATCTTCAGCTGAGGTTAATCTCGGATGCTTCAAAGAAAGGAAGAAGGAAAAAAATACAAATTATATTGCACTAGAAAAAAAATATACCTCTAGCCAATAAACTGTGCCTCGGGGGAAAATCCCTTCCTGACCCCTGCAGGTGACCAGTTGAAGCTCCGAAGCATGAGATTTTATAATAGTCATTATCTTAATGCACAAAAGTGTGATGCAGCCACATACCATAGGCCCTTTCCCCTCCAGCATTTAGGCTCTTCAGGTACTTTTTGCAATAATGTGCAAATATGAACATCCTGTGCTGTCTGCTAAAGCTTATCCCAATTTGAATGCCACTGTTTGCAAGATTTACCTCTTCATAGGATAGAATACCTTCGCCCTAAGATGCTTTACCTCTTTAATTTTAATCTGGTGAAAGCAAATCCTATTGCCTTCTGCATCCTGCTCAGATGCCTGCAATCCCCTACCTAGCACAAACAAAATTAATAAGAGAGAAAAGCCACTTGACTTTTGCTGTATGTCTGACATTTGAATCTGCATTTTACCAACTGATTATCTGGTCCTCTATCACTCTTGTTAAGTATGTGAAATGGGAATCTAAGGTGTACAATGCTTGAGAGACTACGGAAAAATTAAAAGCCACTCCTAATATAGAACTAACTCAGAGGATATTTCAAAAGGAAGTGTGGGGGAAATTTGGGAAATGATTTAAACAGCACTGAACAAAATGAAAATACATTTGGTTTGCTGTCTATGTATTAAGAAGAGAACCTCCTTGTTGGTGATAAATAAATAGTAATATTTTAATCTGGAAAAAATAGATTGAAGAACTATGCCACAGTAGAACTGGTATTTATTGAGAGCACACACAGACTATACTACGAAGACTATAAACATAGCATCAGACACTGCATTAGAAAAGCTAGCATGTGAGAAGACATTCATTTTCAGGTGTCATATTTTCCTCAAATAAAATACTGTCCCCCCTCCAAACATAACATGCAAGAGAAGGTTTGCAAGATCCATCTCAATTCTATCATCCTTTTAGCGTTCATCTTTTAAATCCAAAAAAAATTTGAAAACAAAAAAAGTTGATAAATATCTAAGCACAGAGTTTGCAAAACGCAAAGACAAAATGCAGACTGGCTGCACTGAGAATGGTTATTTCTAGCTGGTAAATATAGGGACCACTCACACCGCCATGTTCTTTTTTTTTTTTTTTTTTTAAATGAAAATATACAATGGCATCAACTGAACAAGAACTGATTTCCTACGTTGCAATTTGTGGGAACGTAACAATGCATGTAATTTTTTGCAGCTTTTTTAAAAAAATAGAAATACATCATAGCTGTTAGTCTGAACACTTTTCAGAACTCACAATATGATCATATTTTTAGGTGATAGTGAAATGTGCTTAAAATTTCAAATACCTCTAACAGGCTGTACTGGCCCTTTAAAGCTAGCACAGAAAGCCACTGGGGCCAGCACTATCCTGTTCAAGGATTTTTTGTAAGGAACATACCTGTGGGACAGTGAATATGGCTCAGTGTGAGGAAGTGGCCTCAGAAAGGCAGCTGGGAGTTGAGAAAGAAACCCTGTCACTGTTTTGGGCTCAAGGACACAATCCCAAAGTGCAGAGAGGGCTAGAACACCTCTCAGCCTGAGCAAGCGTCTGGGAACTGTTGCTCAGCACCTGACAAGGCACCCCAAAAGGGGGAGGAGTATTTAAGGATTTTCCATTACTCAGAGTCATGTGACTAAGTGAGAATCTCAGCTTTCATTTTTTTAGAGAGTTCTAGACCTCATGGGTTGCAGAGAAAGGCCTGGAAATATGGCCCGAGTATATTTCAAAGGTTTAAAATCAAGAAGGCAAATAAAAAACCCCAATTTTATTGTTTTTATAAAATTCCATTATTTTTAAGCCAATCTCATAATTTACTGAGGACTGAGTCATGGTTTTTGAACACTTTGGGATTGGCAATACCGAGCAGGCCCTTCTGGGCTGTCAGCTGAAGAACTGGGACAGAGAAGAGCCCAGATAGGGCAGTTTTGCTTTCTTGTTTTGAAGAGATTTCCCCATTGTATATTTGGCCTGCCAACCTGACCACAACAAGAAGAACTATCTGTTGGTTTCAAACAGACTCTAAAGTCATGGCTATTTTTATTCTTTTGCCTGTTACATCATCCATCTCAGATTGTATACTGTGCCCAATTTGTATCTGAGGCCCAGATCCACAAAGATACTTAGGTGCCTAAATCAAAGTCGTAGGTTCCACTGCGACCCACAAAACTTCCACTTGGCTACTGCCTAACCCTGTAGCCACCTAATCTCACTTGGTGCCCACATTTTTTCAATAAAGGTTTCTAGCTGACTGTGTTTCTACCTCCAAGCATATGCACTGCTGCCCCACTCTAGGTACTCAGGTACCTAAGTCCCAGAGCAATCCCAGAAGTGCGGGACGATACGTGTTTGTCTGCCTATCTTGCCCACTGGGCCCAATCCCGTAGGTGTGCTCAAGGGGCCACCTACCAGATCAGGTCCCATTCAAAATCTAGCCAAAAGGAGGAGATGGTACTGGTGCCCACCTTCTAACTTTTGTCCCAGTCGAGCACTCACCTTGTGATGTGGGAGACCAGTGTTCAATTCCCACCTCCACCTCAGGAGGAAAAATGATTTGAACAGGGCTCTCTCACCTCTCAAAAGAGTGCACTAACCACTGAGCTATAGATACTCTGATGTGAGGCTCGTTTGGTCTCTCCTGTTGAAGCCATTCCACTGTGTATAACTACTGAAAGAGTCATTGGGTCAGAGGGAGAATAAGCGTGACAGTGACTCCGTAGTCTGGTGGGTAGGGCACTCACCTGGGAGGTAGAAGACCTGGGCTCCATTCC
Organism: Caretta caretta; assembly: GCF_965140235.1. Lineage (NCBI taxonomy): Eukaryota > Metazoa > Chordata > Testudines > Cheloniidae > Caretta > Caretta caretta. Next base: position 44,959,530 of record NC_134216.1, on the reverse strand, counting down.
ACCTGTTCTAATGACTATTTCATTATTTAGCCAAAGTGGAACAGCTTCAACAGGAGAAACTGAAGGAGACGCACACCAGAATATTCCATAACTTAGTAGTCAGTGCACTCTCCTGAGAAATATGGGAAACCCCCATTCAAATCCTTTCTCCCCATTAGGCAGTGGGGGGGAATTTAACCTGGGTCTCCCACATTGCAGGTGAATGCTCTAACCACTGAGCTACAAATTATGAAGTGGGCACCACCTTGTCCTCCAGCCATTTTGTGTGGATTGAAGCAGACTCCTCACAAGACACTTTTCAGGCACCTACGCCACCTGACTCCAGGGGTTGGTCACTGACCAATGCAGAGGCAGTATACCTAAAATCCCTTTTTGGCTTGGTTATACAACCTCCAAGTGTTACCAAACGCTGTAGTGTCATCCATAGGTGCTTCTGCAAAATTCTTGGTTTCTGTTCCCAGGTTACCTGAAAACATTTTGGTGTGTAGCACTGTGAACATAATGCAGATATCAATATATTTTAAAGTGTATGTGTCTTGGCATTTAGCCAACAATGCCATGAGGCAGCGTGCCTCAGTTTCCCCTTCCACATAGCAGTCTAGATTGGTTATGCTTTCTCTGCTGTGCCAAGCTCTAAGCTTCTTTTCAGGTACTAGCTGAGAAGCAATATTCTTATAAGTCTTTCTTGTTGCCACTCAGTTTTGTACCAAAGATTTTTCCAAAAATCATGCATGTCACGTATCTTTGAAGTATTTACCACCAGTATCAAATTCTTTGTCTTAACCCACAGAGAGTGTAGTAAGAGACATAAAATTATCAGCAAATTCATGACAGAGAGGCACTTCCAAGTATTATTACCATACCATGCCCTCTGTCTACACAGATCAGTTTGTTCAGCATTTATTATTTCAGACACATTATAGCTCAAAGATATCTCATCATGGAATAGGGATTATACATTCTAATTCTAGAGTGTAAGACAATATATTCATGTAATGTTTAAGAAAAGCTTTGTAAATGAGTTCTAGTAGTTCATGGATTAGGGACCAAATCTTATGGGGTTCCAGGGGCTTCTGTATAGATTATTTCGGTTAATCATTCTATCTAATCATTCTAATCATCTATCAGCAAGTTAAAGAAGTATGGGCTGGATGAATGCACTGTAAGGTGGGTAGAAAGTTGGCTAGATTGTCGGGCTCAACAGGTAGTGATCCATATCTAGTTGGCAGCCGGTGTCAAGTGGAGTGCCCCAAGGATCGGTCCTGGGACCGGTTTTGTTCAATATCTTCATAAATGATCTGGAGGATGGTGTGGATTGCACTCTCAGCAAATTTGCAGATGATACTAAACTGGGAGGAGTGGTAGATACGCTGGAGGGCAGGGATAGGACACAGAGGGACCTAGACAAATTGGAGGATTGGGCCAAAAGAAATCTGATGAGGTTCAATAAGGATAAGTGCAGGGTCCTGCACTTAGGACGGAAGAACCCAATGCACCGCTACAGACTAGGGGCCGAATGGCTAGGCAGCAGTTCTGCGGAAAAGGACCTAGGGGTGACAGTGGACGAGAAGCTGGATATGAGTCAGCAGTGTGCCCTTGTTGCCAAGAAGGCCAATGGCATTTTGGGATGTATAAGTAGGGGCATAGCGAGCAGATCGAGGGACTGGATCGTCCCCCTCTATTCGACATTGGTGAGGCCTCATCTGGAGTACTGTGTCCAGTTTTGGGCCCCACACTACAAGAAGGATGTGGATAAATTGGAGAGAGTCCAGCGAAGGGCAACAAAAATGATTAGGGGTCTGGAATACATGACTTATGAGGAGAGGCTGAGGGAACTAGGATTGTTTAGTCTGCGGAAGAGAAGAATGAGGGGGGATTTGATAGCTGCTTTCAATTACCTGAGAGGTGGTTCCAGAGAGGATGGTTCTAGACTATTCTCAGTGGTAGAAGAGGACAGGACAAGGAGTAATGGTCTCAAGTTGCAGTGGGGGAGGTTTAGGTTGGATATTAGGAAAAACTTTTTCACTAGGAGGGTGGTGAAACACTGGAATGCGTTACCTAGGGAGGTGGTAGAATCTCCTTCCTTAGAAGTTTTTAAAGATCAGGCTTGACAAAGCCCTGGCTGGGATGATTTAATTGGGGATTGGTCCTGCTTTGAGCAGGGGGTTGGACTAGATGACCTCCTGAGGTCCCTTCCAACCCTGATATTCTATGATTCTATGATACCCAATGGGAGTCAGTGCTCAATCTAGAAGATACCACCAGAGATGATTAGTTTTTCAGTTCTCAAACTGTGGATTTGTGTCTCCAGAGATAACATGCTTCTTAGCAAAAATGTTTTTAAATAAATAAATATATAGAGGTGAGAAACAACAGCCCTCAACCCTATTGTCCCTCTGCAAATTTGTGTATACAGAGTCAATCCCTTACCTCTCTCTAAAAGTGCAAAGTTTCAAAAAGTTCAATGAACAGAAGATTGTTGGGGGCAGAATAGATCTGGACAAGGAGAAGAAGTCTGGAAATAAATGTGAGAAGGGAGGGACAGGCAGTAGAAACAAAAGTGAAACTTTGATCAGCATATTCCAGAAGTCTTGAGGTCTTTCTGAGTGTAGAATTCATTGATTTGAGATCTACTATACCATTCTCTCACTAGACGGGAAAACCTATAATGACAGCAGGCCGTAAAAGAGACCTGGTTTGGGAATATTTTAAGGAAGTTTCTCTACCTGTGGGTAAGACAGGCATGCGTGCACAATGCAAACAGTGCAACAAAGAAATGCAAGGCCTGGTTTCCCAAATGAAACAACATCATGAGAAGCATTCCTTCTCAGGAGGAAGCTGCACTGAAGATGATGAAAGGAACATGTCTGAACATGCAGGATCTTCAGGTTGGTAAACTTTTTTGTTTAATACTTCTTTCTTAAGGACTGCCTGTCTTCCTTCTGGACTATTCTTGAATTCTCATGTTTGAGCAAAATATATAGTTGTTACTCTATGGTACTATCATTTTAGATGCAGTTGTGATAAAAAATAAATAGCTGAAATAGGCAGATCTTCCATTTACAATTTCACCTTTAAAGTAGTACTGAGTATCAGTGAATGCAATGAGCAGGGCCGTCCTTACCCATACGCAAAGTACGCAGCTGCATAGGGCACCAGGAAATTTGGTGCCAAATTTCCTGGTGCCCTGTGCAGCTGCATGCTGCTCCAGCCCCTGCTCCGCCTCTTCCCCATGGTCCCTGCCCCAACCCCACTTCTTCCTGACCCTACCCCAACCCCAGCCCCACCTCTTCCCCCCCCCCAGCCCTGCCCCCACTCCTCTCAGCAGTGCGGGCAGGACTGGACCTGCACTCACCCATGGCGGGAAGTGCAGCAACCCAGCCCCAGCCACGCTGCCGGTGAGTGCTAGAGGGTGGTTCCCCCCCCTTCCCCCAAGCCAGCCCTGCTCCCTCAGCAGAGGCCTGGGGCCCCAACACACTCCCCACAGGGGGTCTGCATAGGGCCCCAGAATAGCTAGGGACAGCCCTGGCAATGAGTAATACTAAATGAGCAATATGGTAACAATAATTAAATAACTGTATTGATTTATTTTGTTTAGGAGAATCCATCCTCAACATACAGGATTCTGAAGACAATCCACCTGCAAGGTCACCATCATTTTCTATAGTTTCAGTTATCTGCCAATGATAGTGTTTCAGTCACATCATATATGTCACATAGCCACAGCATATCACCTGTAGCAAAAAGAAAAAAAAAAAATCTGCATCATCGAGAAAAAAACATAGATAAATTTGTGATAAGAACCAGCAGATTACAAAAAGAGGTAATTGATGAAAAAATTGCCTGGTTTGTTTATGTAACAAACTCTCCTTTCCAGATGTTTGAGAACCCACACTTCATTAACATGGTTCAGTCATTAAGACCAGGATACAGTCCACCCAACAGAGCAGATGTTGCAGGAAAATTGCTGGATCAAGTGTATGAAAGAGAAATTGAGCAGTGTGCTAAAGGTCTAGAGGGTGAAATTGTTAACCTGAGTCTTGATGGGTGGAGCAATGTCCACAATGATCCTGTTGTATGTGCTTGTGTGACAACAGAAGAAGGGAATGTCTTCCTTACAGAAACAACTGATACATCAGGAAATGCACACACAGCAGAATACTAACAAGAAGTAACAGTAAAAGCTATAACAAACTGTGGGGAAAAAAATCCAAATGTCTAGTATGCAGCTTGGTCACAGACAATGCTGCAAACGTGTCCAAGATGAGAAGAAATTATTTAGAAGAGAGTGAAAAAAGAGTCCCAAGCTAATAACATACGGTTGCAGTGCTCATTTGTGTTCCAGAAATAAAGGCAAATGTTGTTGAAATTGCAAAATGCTTCCATAACAATCACTTTGCAGCAGCCGCTCTGAAAAAAGTGGGAGGAACCAAGCGAACTCTCCCACAAGACGTGCGATAGAAGTCAGTAGTGGACTGTTTAGAACACGATATCAAGAACTGGCCTAATCTGATGACAGTTTGTGAACAAAATCGTGAAAAAATAGATGGCACTGTCACAGCCAAAGTTCTCACCATTGGGCTGAAGACAAATGTTGAACACATGCTGAGAACCCTGAAGTTTCTGTAGCCTTGAACAAAATGCAGGGAAATAGCAGTTTTGTTGCTGACGCTGTTGAAATTTGGAAGGAACTGAGATAGATGTTGAAAAGAGAAATATTCAATGACAGAGTTAAATTACAAGCATTAAAAAAACAAATGGGACAAGCACTATCTCCAGCTCATTATCTCGCAAAAATTCTCAATACTCAGTACCAGGGTCAAACCTTAACTGCTGAAGAAGAGGAGTTGGCTATGACATGGACATCCAGCAATCATCCCTCCATAATGCCAACTATAATAAACTTCAGAGATAAGGGTGAACCATTCAAGAAATATATGTTTGCTGATAATGTTTTAAAGAATGTCACACCCGTGAATTGGTGGAAGTCACTTAAGCACTTGGATTCAGAGACAGTTGAAGCGATAATCTCACTTTTAACAGCAGTAGCTTCTTCTGCCAGTGTAGAAAGAATACTTTCTTCTTTTGGACTAATTCATCCCAAATTAAGAAATCGTTTGGGACCTGAAAAAGCAAGAAAGCTTATTTTTCTTTTCCAGATTATGAACAAACAGGAAAATGAAGGTGAAGACGATTGAGTTAGCTGCAGAAGCCAATATTTTAAGTTTCTCATGTTGACCTCGCTGACACAGTCTATTTAATTTTGGGGTTTTTTAAAATAGATTTCATTTAACTATTTTAGTTAAAAACAATTTTAACAAAAACAAACCTGATTTTAAAAAACTTGGATGTTTAACTAAATTAAAAAATTCTTATGCTTGTTTTGTTAAAATATTATGTGTTTTCTGTTGAAGAAAAAAATCCAGAATACATAACATTGTTGTTTTAGTTAAATAAAACAATTTAAATGTCTGTCAGGTGATGTTCTCCTCCTAATACAGGATAGCAAGAAAATCCCCCAAATATTAACGATTAATCTGTTGAATTGGAGATAGTTCACCTCCCAACGATTTCATAAATATCTGCTTCAATTACCTTTGCTAAATGAAATAACCAAACAATCATTCATTTTCTGATATAGATGTAAAACTAATCTGAACAGTTTTCAAAATAAACCACTTTAAAAATGTATAGTGTGTACCTTCTAAAAATGAAACCTACATCTATCTCTGAGTTGTGAAGAATACCGGTGTGTATTAAGGTTATAACAGCCACAAAAATGCACTTTTATGTAGAAATCCATGATTAAATCGAGTCTTCCTGACTAGTGATTTTAATCAATTTGATTTAAATCAAATCCACCCTGAAGGAAAGGGTGTATGGGGACCTTGTATGTTACTGGCCTACACCCTGTGGATTTGCATTTCTTCTCCAGGGTTAAGCCCATGCGAAGAATCCACCCTCCAGCCCCCACCTTAAAAGGACAAAGTCGGTTTTCTCAAGTACAAACATTTTTCAATAGTGGAACCTGGACTAGGGTGCCCTTGGTCACCCCTCTCTCTGTTCCCCAGAGGTCAGCTGTATGGCTGCTCCCCTCAGGGAGGTCAGTTACACAGTTCTCTGTTAAAACCTGAGCCACAAGTGAGGCACCTAGGAGTGCAGATGCAGATCCAGCAAATTTCTCCTGGGTAAACCCTCTCCTGTAATAAGTGGGGAGACACTCCTATACTCCCCCACATTCCTTCTTACATCTTTCTCCAGGCCACCCTCTAAGGCACACACTTGTGTTCTCTAGAGCGGAATCTGCCCCCTGTTCAGCCATGGGCTCACAGCTAACAGCAGAAACAGACCCCTCACTGGTAAGCTTTGTACCCTCTTCCCTCTTCGAATTGGGTTTGCCTCCAAACACAGAGTCCACGGAATCCTTAACCACCGCAGCGGTCCCCAGGATTCCACCCCCTTTCTCTGGGCTTTCTGCTATGACACATTTTCCCATGCATTATAGAGTGAGTTCTGTTCCTTGCTTAACTGCCACATCCTGGCAGCCAGCAACCTGGACAGACTCCCTGCTAAAAGAAAAGGAGTATTTGTGGCACCTTAGAGACTAACAAATTTATTTGAGCATAAGCTTTTGTGAGCTACAGCTCACTTCACTGTATGCATCCGATGAAGTGAGCTGTAACTCACGAAAGCTTATGCTCAAATAAATTTGTTAGTCTCTAAGGTGCCACAAATACTCCTTTTCTTTTTGCGGATACAGACTAACACGGCTGCTATTCTGAGACTCCCTACTGTCAGGCAAAACACTCCCATCCCCTGAGGGAAAAGCCGCCTGACTGGAGCTAGTTTTACAGAACTCCACCTTTGGTAGCAAATTGCTTTGCAGGGCTGTAAAGGAATTAAAGAGACACTCTCCCTTTTCCTCAGCAGTTTCTGTAGCTTTGCTCCTTCACACTGGGGTTCAGCACAAGATTCCTCCTGGCTTCTGATAGACCCCTGGACAGCCCTAGCCACATTAAAAAAGTCATTCCCCAAAAGATTTTGTGTAGGATTCTGAGGGACTGCAGCAATAGTTAATTCAGCTTGCAAATCCCCAGTTTCCACGTGCACTTTAGCCAAAGGCACAAGGATTTTGTGATCTCCTACTAACAAAAGCTCTGCCATCTGGTCTTGGCAGTATGTCCTTCTCCTGAACCAGGTCTATCCTGACCACAGAGATTTCTGCACCAGTATCTTTCCATGCAGGGAGTTCCTTGCCATTTATTCTGACAGCCTTCATGTGCTTACTGCCTGGCTGTGCAGTGGCAACCTTTACAAATTCTATGTGGTAAGTGGCAACTGCTTGAGGTGCCTCTGTACTCTGGGTAACAGCATTTCCATGAGTTGGCTGCTGCCTGTTCCCACTCAGCACAAGGCATTTATTCCTCAGGTGCTCAGTGGAATTGCGATAGCAGCTTCTAGGCTCTTCTGCTTTTACAGGAGATTTGGGACGAGGAATGAACTTGGGGAAGGTGAGCGTCCAGCCTCCCATCCACCTTCCTTCATCCCAGGCGTAAAATGGGGACCTTTAACCCCTCTGCCTGTGATTTATTCCTACTAGGTACTTGGGATTGCTCAAATTTATCAGCATAAGCTGCAAGTTCATTGGCTGTTTCCACCTTTTTATCCGATAAACACTGCTTTACATCATCATTAGACATATTCAGGAACTGTTCCTGAGCAACCAAATCACACATTCCTTCAAAGTTTATAATACCTTTTCCCCTCACCCACTTATCCAGTAGATCTCTCATTTGCTTCACATAAGCCACATTATTTAATCCAGCCCCTCTCTTAAGGCTTCTAAATTTTACTCTAAAAGTGTCAGGTGTAATCTGAAACTATTTCAAAACCAATTCCTTAAATTTACCATAATTGGAAGCATCACCCTTTGGCATCTTATTGAATATGTCCAAAGCTCTCCCAGTCAATTTTGCACCCAAAGTGGTCATCTTTTGATCATCAGGAATTGCATGGAGCAGGCACAGCCTCTCAAAGGTGATGAAGTATTTAGCAATATCACCAGATTCACTATATGGTGGATGTAACCGCTCCCACTAGTGGACTTTTATTTCTAAAGGGTCAGGGAGTATATTTATAACCGCTGTGCCAAGCCTCCACAAGACAAGGACCATGCTATACTTTAACACCAACACTCGGCCACAAGTTATGGCAAACATCCAACAGGACCATTCTTTGTTGCTGGATCTACCAGAAAGCTTGTAGTTGTTTAAAATTAGTTAACTATATAAAAAAAAATGATTTTCTAAGTGCATCTTCCCAACACTCTAACACGTCTTATAGGAGATCAGAAATAAGGTGCCTCGCTTCCTGGTTTGCCAGTGGCTAGAAAAGCTACACCACCTTTTCACTACCCTTTCACCATTGAAAGAAGAACAGGAGTACTTGTGGCACCTTGGAGACTAACAAATGTATTTGAGCATAAGCTTTCGTGGGCTACAGCCCACTTCATTGGATGCATGCAGTGGAAAATACAGTAGAACGATTTTATATACACAGAGAACATGAAACAATGGGTGTTACCATACACACTATAACGAGAGTGATCAATTAAGGTGAGCTATTACCAGCAGGAGAGGAAAAAAAATTTTGTAGTGATAATCAAGATGGGCCATTTCCAGCAGTTGACAAGAACATGTGAGGAACGGGGGGTAAGGGGGAATAAACGTGGGGAAATAGTTTTACTTTGTATAATGACACATCCACTCCCAGTCTTTATTCAAGCCTAACTTAATGGTGTCCAGTTTGGAAATTAATTCCAATTCAGCAGTCTCTCACTGGAGTCTGGATTTGAAGTTTTTTTATTGCAACATTGCAATTTTTAGGTCTGTAATCGAGTGACCAAAGAGATTGAAGTGTTCTCCGACTGGTTTTTGAATGTTATAATTCTTGACGTCTGATTGTGTCCATTTATTCTTTTACGTAGAGACTGTCCAGTTTGGCCAATGTACATGGCAGAGGGGCATTGCCGGCACATGATGGCATATATCACATTGGTAGATGTGCAGGTGAACAAGCCTCTGACAGTGTGGTTGATCAGGCCCTATGATGGTGTCCCCTGAATAGATGTGTGCACAACTGTGTTCTGCCATAGTTTATCAAAGAATTACCTGTGTAATTCCCATTACTATTAATAAAAATTACATGTAAAAATCCCAATACAATTACTGCATAAAGCAATTATTTTGGAATACAATACTGGAAATATTCTCTCCAAATGTTATAAAACACTAAAAAATGTCCAAAGTCATTATTAAAAATGCATTCCATACCATGCCACCCAGCGTTGCTGTATGAATAAGTAGTAACTGGTTTTCAAATTTTAGTAAAAATATTTTAATGAAATTTTTCACCGTTATGCTACCCGCTCCAATTTTATGCTACTTGTTCAGTTTTATGCTACTTGTGAGCTGAAGACTTTTCTCTCCCCATCTTTTAGCATTACATATGTAGAGCCCTGCAAATCCTGGATATCCGCTTCACATCCACAGATGCGGATATCCGCGAACCATTTTTGCAGTTAGTGGATCAGATACAGATACAACCTCGCAGGGCTCTACTCACTGGAGGCGCCTGGCCCACAGCGTCCAGCTCAGGCAGTCCAGGGGGCTCAGCGTGCTCGGAGCTGGCAGCCAGTGGCTGGGCGGCAGGCCAGAGTCGGGACTGTCCAGCACCCACTCACCGCACCACTTCCTGTCCAACAGCTCGGCCCCTTGGGCAGCGCCAGCATCCCTACCACGGCCTGGCCAGGCAGCACTGGCCGTGCTCCCAGTCCTGGGCTTGCCAATTCCTGGGCAGCAGGGCCCGCCCCCCACCACAGGTATTGGAGTAGGCGGGGCCCTGGCGCCCCCACTCCTTCACTTCACTGTGATGCAAAACGCACTGCTGCTGCCATGTGACATCGCTCGCGAGCCCTCAGGAGCAGCACGCAATGTGACGCCCCTTCCCCCCAGCCTTCCCCAGTGCTGTCCCTTCTCCTCAAGACCCCATCCTCACGCTGCCTCTTCTCTGCGAGACCCCACCTCCCCACTCACTCCCTTCCCCCACTCCCCCTGCTAGCCCTTGTGAGATGACTTGCTGCTGCGGGTGCAGATGCGGATGCAGGTAAAACACAGCTAGCCGATCGCAGGTTGATCCTGGTGGATGTTCATCGGATGCAGATCCACATTTTTGTATCTGCGCAGGGCTCTATACATATGGGACTCACCAGTGTTCTTTTGAGATCTGTAAGTCCTGCCCGAGAGGAGGAGCATAAGATGAGTTCAGCACATTACACTGGTGTTGAAGATGGTCAGAGAGAATCTGAGAAACACAACTCTTGTGTGTGTAATCATGTTTTATTGTACAGAATTCAGTAATAAACAGGATCTGAAAGCCAAGACTGTAACTATGTGTGTGTGGAAGAACTGCTACTCCAGTATGTGAAAAACAAAATTATGCAAAAACAAAAAGACATTGAGACCTCTCTCCTCCGTAGAACTGACACATTTATTGACTCTAGATGATTAGGTCACCTAAAGACCTGTACGTGACACGAATGGTAAACCCTCCTGAGGGTTTTCACAACAATTTTTGAAGACAGGTGTCTCCTCAGCATGTACACAAGAGAAAGAGAGGGAGGTGCAATGTACTTTTACAGCCCAAACACAAAGGCTCCTTAAGTAGTAAATGATCACTTTAATCTAAACTGATCAAATACTTAACTCTGCTGTTTGGTAAGGCGATATACTTATGAGGATTAAGTGAATAATTTTGGAAACATACAATTTAACCTTGTTTGCTAATGAACTTTTGATATTCCGGGATGCAACTTTTGAATGTTTCAGTGATCCAATAAATTACCATATGGAGTTTCTAATTTATACAAATAATTGATTCATTAATCAATCACCTCATAATCTATAAAATGTAAAGAAATTCTTTATACTACAATCTAAACAATCCCACTCAGTGGGAAAGTGCGTACAAAAGTACCTCTGAAGTATTATTATATAGCTTAGTCGGCTCTAGTACTGAATTTGTGGTTGCTTGGAGAGGGTTGTTTTAATCATTCTCCCTTCAGTCAGTTTACAAAAACATAAGGAATGTGTGACCAACTCTTCAAAACTGCCATTAAAATCAAAGGATGTTTTGCTTAAGCAAGGATTGCAGAATTGACCCCAACACTTCATCCAGTTTGTGATTATTTTTGTACACAACACCCAAAAGCTTACTACCCAACAAATAAAAGACCATGATATGAGGATTTCAATAGCTCAGACATAGGTGAGAGGTTTATTGCAGGAGTGGGTGGGTGAGATTTGGTGGCCTACATTGTGCAGGAGGTCAGATTAGATGATCATAATGGTCCCTTCAGACCTTAATATCCTTGAATCTATTAAAAAGACTTGCCCTTGCCCCAATGATTTCATAATCTCAGGCCCCAGTCCTGCAAACATTTACATATTTGCTTAACTTTACTCACATGAGTAGTTCAACTGAAGTGTCTGCGGGATCAGATCCTAAGGTCCCTCCTACCATGTATGTAATCCATCAGTGTACTGCAAGATCTGGGCCTAAATTTAAAGAAGACAGTAGGAATGAGCATAATAATAGGAGAAGGGTGGAGAGGACAAGGAAAACTATAACAAAGATAAACACAGTTACTCATATTGGTTATGTGTACATCTCAGTGATTCCATTAAAGTTTTGTTTATAATGGATTTCTATATAATAAAATATCTTTCAGAGACTGCATATATTTCAAGCTGAATTTTATCAATTGTTTTGAATACTAGCCATTATTTCTTATCTAATTTGTCAACAAGTGCAGATATTTAGAAATTTCTTAAGCAAATGAGAAATAAGATTATCTGAATGACTTTAAGTACAAACAGCTAAAAGATCTTTTTTGCAGACAGCAAGTAACCCCAGTCCATAAACAGATTCATTTAAGGTTTTGTTTTTGAAATACCTCATCACACCCTTTTGACACATTTTTAGATTCTAATTAACCAAGATCATTTTTAGAAGTGCACAATAAGAGGTGCAAATTCAAGATACCTGCAGCTTACATGGCAATTTGTTTCAGCCAACTTTTCAACGTGGTAAAGCTGCCAGAAACATTGGAATATATGAAATGGAATGAAACTGTCATACCACCCACAAACACATTATCACTTCCCAGCATAAAACTCACATCTCTTACAACTTATAAAAAGTCCACAACTCAAATGAAATGAGAGGAGAACAAATAAAAGAAAGAAAAAACTGTACAGCAACCACTGAAAACATGTTCTGATGCCAAGAAACAGCACTTGCTTTACTGTGAGATACTATGGACTTTTACAATAGTGTTAAGAGTCTGAGTTACACCAACTAATGCTAAAAAATCCAAAGTTAAAATAGACACTCCGAGCCAGCTCCAAAGTGGCTGTAAAAAAAGCATAATTCTATTAGCCTTTCTGGAGCTACACACCAATTTAGGACAACTGAAGATTTGGCCTACCATCTTTAATTCACCTCACTATATATTAATCCTGGGGGCATTCTGTGCCAAAAAATAAAAATTCTGTGCCAAAAAAATAAAAATTATCCACACTATTTTAAAATTCTGCCAGTTTTATTAGTCAATAAATAAATGCAGAGGCTCCAGCATCGCAGTGGGGAGCACAGGCCACTGGCTGCACAAAGGTGGGAGATCACCCTGCAGCCTCCCCACCCCAGGAACATGGACTCAGTGGTGAAGCTGTATCCAACCCTGACACAGCACAAGGCCTGGGCCTGCCCCAGAAACACCCTGGGTGCAGGCAGCTCAGTGTGGGGTCTAGGTGTGGGGGGATCTGGATGCACAGAGGCTTATTGGGTGGGGTCCAGGTGCAAGGGCAATGAGACTCTGCCAGGGCTTCCAGGTGAAAGTGATTGGGGATCAGCAGAGGAATCTGAGTGCTGGGGGAGTGGGGCTTGGTGGGGTGGGGTTCTGGGTGCAGCTAACTGGGGGTCAGTGGTGTGGGGGTCCAGATTTGGGGGCTCCGGGTGGTGCAGCGGGGTGGGGCGGGGCTTGTTGGGGGGCAGGGGTTGAGTGCAGGGTATTCAGTGGAAGGTGGTCCGAGTACAGGGGTGGGGGCCTGGAGTGCAGGGTGCTCCAGAGGAGGTGTTAAGGTTCAATGGGGTGGGGTTCGGGTATGGAGGGCTGGAGGTTCTGGATGTACCAGGTGAGTCTTGGGGGGCAGTGTCTGGGTATGGGAGGTCCAGATGCATGCGGGTTGGGTGGATAGGGGAGCAGCTCCCCATACCATGACCCCTCACCCCGCAGCTGAGGAGCAATGGGGGCAGGAAGCAGCTGCAGCTGGTGGAGGTTTCTGGGGGTGGGTCTGACACAGCCCCAGCCACTCCTTGCAGGGAAAGAGGAAGTCCCACCCTCCTGCCTCCAGCCCAGCTGGGACTCGCAGCTAATCCTGGCTCAGGGTAGGAGGCACTGGCTGGGTATCCCCAGCCCAGCAGTGATTTACCTCTCAGTGGCTGCTCCAGGTGCCTGAAAAAATGTACCTGTGCAGCTAGGGAGTGGTGCGTGACTCTGCTCTTGCAGCTTCCCTTTGCTTCCCTGTCAGAAAGTCATTTTTCTGCAGGGAAGCAAAGAAATCTGTGGGGGGACATGAATTCTGTGCATGCACAGTGGCGTAGAATTATATATTAATTCTAATTAATTAGGAGTAATATATTATATAAAAGGCATATAAGTTGAGAAGTGTTTTTATTTTATTTTTCTGAGTTTGGGTACATTATGACCTATATCAGATCCTTATTATTAATTGCAAACAGTTTTTATATCCTATTTCCTTATTATTTCTGCCATGTAATTATGCACCCAGGATGTGTGGTATCAGTACGTATAGTAAATAAATAATGCTTATTAAATCAGGTCCTAATTGATTGCCAAAAATATTTATTTTTAGTAGATGCTGTTTATACAAAGACCTTTTCTTATATTTAGTGTCTTAAAATGACTAAATCTGTTTTTAATTAGGTGAAATTCAGTGAAGTCAATGGCAAAGCTCCCATTCACATCAATGGTCCCAGGATTTCACCACTTATGTCCAAAGTGGATCTTAGAATAAGTTTTTACAACCATGCTTATAAAAGGCTTAAAACATTGACCAATTCTTCATGCTACCACATAAATAAGTTAGCCTGCACATTCTCATCGGGAATTTTATTCACAAATAGAAAAAAATAAATCCAACATTGAGAAGATAATGGACCGTGTACTAAAAAGTAGTATGGTTTATAGAGAATGGATCGTGCTAGACAACTTGATTTCTTTTTTGACGTAACTACACAATTAGAGCCACTCTCTTAATTCAAATCCCTCCTTAAAGGGTCTCTGTAAACTTAATTTTTCCACAAATTGACCCATTTCAATTATTTTAGTTTCTAATAAAGTACCTTTAAACAGGATGTCATTATATTTTTAATAATTCCTTATAAATCCTGTTCAGAGTTTTTCTGCTCCCCTGTTGATATTTATGAGGATCTTTTTAGCAAATGAGAAAATGATTATACAGAGTAACAGTGAAACCGAATTATAAACAAAATGCTACCAAATGTACAAAGTAAATAAACTAAAAAGAGTGGAAAAATATTATTTCCCCACTAACATTTTTCATAATCTTAAGTATTACATGTAAATGCAGTAGGTACAAAATAAATTATAATAATGCTAGTGGATTATTAGAATGCAATAGTTAATATATTTAAGTAAAGAATAGTATACCTCAGCGGTTCTCAAACTTTTGTACTGGTGACCCCTTTCACACAGCAAGCCTCTGAGTGCAACCCCCCCGCTTATAAATTTAAAAAAGTTTTTTTATATTTAAACACTATTATAAATTCTGGAGGCAAAGTGGGGTGGAGGCTAACAACCTGTGACCCCCCATGTAATAACCTCACGACCCCCTGAGGGGTCCAGTTTGAGCACCCCTGGTATATTTTATCCATTTTTTTTAAATTAATGCAAGCTGGTTGTAGTAGGAACATTGGCTGAAGGCCAGTAAAGAGTAATGTAAAGTGGTAATATATCTAACTGGGGGAAGTGCAGTAGAGATTGGTATTTGATCTTATTTAGCATCTCTATTTATGATGATCTGAAAGAAGGAGTTAACAACTTCAGAGGATATTAAATTAAGAAGAGTGGCAAACCCCAAACCACACCTCCCAAAGGAAGACAAAACAGTTTTAAATAAGGGGGAGAAACCTGGAAAACAATTATGCCAGAAGAGATGTGCAGTGACAGTAGACAGCAAATTATAAGTGAATATGCAATATGAGATGGCAGCTATAAAGGCCAGGACAATTTTGAACTGCACAGTCACAGGCATTACATCACATAGCAGGAATATAACAGTCCCTCTGTAAACTGAATTCATACACTGAATAACACTCTTGAAGAATGTAAACAACAAGTAGGGAGAGTAATTATTTAGAATCGTAAAGGAAGCTCCAACTAGGAACAAGAGGAAATCAGAAAGGGTTGAATATCAGGAAGGTTCCTTGCAGTGAGTTCTCTTACAAGCCATGGAAAAGCCTTGAGAGAAGCAAGAGGTGGCATTCATATTTGGGTCTTTTAAAACTGGAGTGAACAAAATTAGAAAAGGTACTGTAGGCTTTTGAAAAGGATCAAGCAATTAACAAAATCCCATCCACCACCTCCTTCACCTAAATGACATCTATATTACTGTTCCATGAATCTGATAAACTCAGGAAAATAGTCCAAAATAAATAAAATCATGACGTGGAATTTGTGAACTTGAAACCCATAGATTCTGCCTCCTATTGCAAGTACACTATTAGTAATAGAAATAAACATTTAAAACTGGTAGTGCATATTTTTTCTTTCCACAGGTGGATGGACAGCAGCCATTATGCATATACAAGTTGTCTCCTTTCATTCATTCTGGCAACTGACAAGAGCGAACAACCATTTCACAAATTTCAAAAGCAGGTTTTGAATCACTGGAGGGAGGAAATAGGAATCAGTTGGTAATAACTAACCTTGTATCATAGCTGCAGCTTAAAATTATTTCTATATCCCTAAACTCAATTATAATACATACGTAGGCAGATTTATCAAAGTCTTGTGAATGTCTCAGGGTTAGCCAGTTCAACTGATTCTAACCCTAATCTTTTGATTACATTTCAGTCTATCCTAGTAGTCCTGAAGTTACATTTAATGAGAAAATGTAACAAGACCAGTATTAATTAGAGGAATACAACAGAAGTCCCTCAGTCTCTTTTTTCTTTAGAAGAATCTTACACAACTGTTTGTAGTGGTCACGAGTTTGGGCTTCAACCCCACTGTATAATGTGCAATTGCTACTGAATTATGTCTCCAAAAACTCATGGTAAAAAAAAATACATTTTTTGCAGTATGCTGTATATAGTCAATGTGGTAACAGAGCAGTGATTTTACATGCGAATTACATCAGCAACAGTAGCAGAGACAGAGAGAAGCCGGCTACATTAAACTGTCATTTGTGTCTGTACATACAGGGTAAGTGTCTGTGCGATTTGCATAGTCAGATAGATGCAGTGTAGAGCCTTAGACTGTTACAGAAATGCTACAATTTTCAATCAGAGAACAGTCTGGTTTTGATCATGTCCTTCGCACCAAAGAAAACTAAAAGAGGTTGGTGGCTAATACCAAGCTACAATCAGCAGGAGTTATGTCTGAAAGAAGCAGAGGTCTCAGATATAAATGAATTTGGAAAGTTAGACTTCATTTAGCTGAAAGGAACAGAGAAATGAAAATAAGTGGGATCTCAAGCTGGAAAAACCATTACATTAAGCATATGGAATTTCTGAAAGTATGGAACCAGTCTTCCAACAGTGATGGTATTGTGGATCAGAATCATTGTGTGATTTCACCTGTTTCTGTATTTCATATTGAGCCCTTATTTCTGTTTTTATTGACTGATATTTTAATTTCTTTTGGAATATTTGTAAAAAAGCAAAAACAAGGACGTAGGCATCTTTTGAAAAAAATGTTTATATAATAAAACATAGATTAACAAACAAAAAACACAGACCCAATGTAAGCAAAACACAGTTACTCTCCTTGAGGATAGATATGTGATGCTAGTATATCACACCTTGACCCTAACTATTGGGTCCTCACCAATGTCAGCTAGAGTTGTGTTCTCAATGACAGTCAGATTCCAACTAACTGCTTTACATCTAAACTCCCACCTTTTATCTATTGCCTTTACCACACCACTGGTCACCTTCTCTGGCAGCTGGCCCATCAGCTGCTATCGTATGGAGACCATTTTGGATCTGCAGGTTGTACCTTCTTTTCTTGTATCTAGTACATTTTTGTTAATTTCTATACCCCCTATCTCCATAGTTTTAGCTTTCTTGTTTCCCGTGCTGCTAGCCACCCTAACTGGCAGTAATCTGATAGCTAGTACTCATGGAAAAGCAGCTTCCACCTGCTATTTTGCTAGGGTGCCCCTCCTCAGGGCTCAAAACTGGAGAAGCTTTTATTGTGCAGGTGAAAACCCAGACCTCAGCACAGCCTGATTAGTGCCATTCTCCTGAGAAAGAAGAGCAAGCCATTCTCTATCTGAATCCTTTTCTCTCACACCTGAGGCAGTACATCATCCTCAAAGTAGCACCCTTACCTTCATGTGAGATGAAATTTTACTCACTACAGTATTTTGGGGAAGGAGCAGGAGGGGAAGCAGGGACTGTGAATTGTTTGTGTGAATGAGATCATAGGGATTCATAAACTAACTATTCAGTAATCCCTAAATAACTCAGGGAAAAGAGTTCTCATGCACCTGCTAGGTCATCTTTTCCTCCTCACATTCCCCATGCCCCACTCTCTAAAGGCCAAATTCATCAGACACCAACTACCAGAGGCTATGAGAGATGGAGTCCCTAAGCAGTGCCCAGGGACAGCACTCTGGTAGGAATACCAACACTCTCCAGCTGAGGATGACAAGAGGGCTGAGTTTCTCACCAGGGCAATATCTACCTCTGGTTATTAAATTTATTCCTCTAGCTAGCAGGGCCTAATTCAAGCCCCAATAATAATATTCTGTATAACCTCAGTTACTTTAAGAAGGCTTAAGTCTTCCAGCTCCGGCTAGAGGTCTTACTTAATTCAGATTTTATTTTTATCTTACTATAAGTTAAAATATATATTATTTCTTCAGGAAACAAAATTAATTTTGTGTTGAAAAAATAGTAATTTCTTAAGATGTAAAATAAACCTAGCTCTAGAGAATTCAAAACAAGAGGCAAATAATTGAATTTGGTTTCTAAAACTACAGCTATTCTATTTGCTACATTGGGGCACTTCTAAAAGGTTGTTATACAAATCCTCCTGAACTTTAATAAAATATAATTGTAATTTCCTCACAGGACTTGAGCTTCACGTTAAAGATAAGAGGTTAACTTTCTGGTGGTTTTTAAAGCTGAGACTTCTAATTCCCTCCCTGCTCTCATTTTCTCTGTTAGTAGCAGTAAGGCTTTAAACATCAAATCTCAAGCAAGAAAGTTTTTAGAAACTGAAAGAGAGGGGCCCTCAAAACTCACCAGCTACATCTGGACAGCCACTTTGCCCAAGCTTTCCTCCAAAGTCCTGTCCTTAACAGTATTTGACCTGTTGCAGTCTTTTTCCTGAAAGCTTCCTCTGCCTTTAATTTTATCTAATAGTGCACAAAAAAAGTAAGGTATATGGGACTTGTTTTTAATTGGCTATTGGGGAACTCACATTGAGATCATCTGATAACCTTCCCTTAATCCTTCCCTCAAAGAGAAACTTCAAAACCCATTCCCTTCAGACCCTTGCTGCTGCCATCACTGTAACAAACCTCCCTAGTGGAGGAACATAACAGAATTTCCATTAACCAGAATTGATGAACTAGTATATAGTAATGAGTCACAACTGCCTCAAAGTCTATATGGAAGGTAGCTGGACATTGCAAGTTCATATTTACAAACTGGAAAATTATCCCAATCTGAAGATAGTACAATTAAATGCAAATCTTAAGGAAACTGTTAATAAAAAATCAGATTTCTGCAACTTCTAATAGTGTTTTTCATTTTTGTCTAACCATAGTCACCATCAAACCCACATTCTGAATTGTCAATAATTCAACACCATTACAGCCCCTGTGCACATGTATTTAGGTTTGCACACTGATGTAGGACCTTTGCTACGAGCTTAGTGGACTAGAACCTTGCTGTAGCAAAATATGCTCAACCAAAGAAAGAGGTTGAGTACACTCATTCTATTATTGCAAAGGATAGGAATCTTTTTAAGTAAGCGAGGCAAATCAAATTCAGATAAAGAACCACAACCCCTTAGGAACTTTAGGGGAAAATACCCAAGAGAACCTTTAGGGAACAAGAGGTGAATCCCCCATATCAGAATATCATCCCCCTCAACTTCATCTCCAGGAACAACCATCTCTCCCTGCTCCAGTAGGGCAGCAGACTTCAAATTTAGCAGATAACAAGTACACAGGACATGTTTGAAAAATGGGCTCTGCAGGAATTCCAGGATACCACCCCTAATCTTTCATAATGATCTTTTGGAAAAAGGTGTCTAGAAAACATTAAAATTCAGGAGAGATAGGAATGCTAAAACAATTTATCCACTTCTCCGTATATAAGGCAAGTCCCCTGATCAGGGCAGGCTTAGTCCACACAACAGTAGAAACATTTTAACAAGTTGAGCTGCATCCAGTTTCCCTACCCATGTCCCACTGCAAATCTGATACAGATGGTAGAAGAGCACAGGAATATTGAACCAAACAGCTAGCCTTCCACAGAGAAACAATCCCTAGTGAGATAAAGATATTCTGTGGAGCTAAAAGCACAGACACGTAGAAACCTTAAGCCGTATATAACAGAATTATTTGAGAAAACCTTCTACACACCCAAGAATTGAAGCTGAAGGCACCGTGAGAAACCAAAGATGAAGCCTCCCCCAAACCGAGAAACCAATCTGAAGTGAATCAGAAGCCCTCACTCCCCAAAAAATCTGAAGGTACTGAAGCAAATCACCAGTCTCCCAAGAGTGGTTATAGAACTTTCTCTATACAAATACACCAAGATTAAGAAACTAAAGGAAAGTGAATTAGGTACAATTAGCATTATGAATATATTCTCCCTTCACCTGACATCAAGCACTGGCACTGGAGTAAGGAAGTGGCCATGGAGATTAGCAATGCTGTCTTTAGGGGAAAACTCGTGAAAAGAAGGGGCAAGGCTTCCTATGTTGCCAGACTATAACATTAGAATGCTCTTCCCTTTAATAAGGATGCCACACTGAACTGTGGTATTATCAGGGAGAAACTAAAAAATTGTATTTCCTTTTTAGTTGAGGTTAGTTGGTGGGGAATATTCATTATAATTAGGTGTGACGGGTTATTAAGTTTACTTTTACATAAGTTCTAGTATTTGTCTGTGGACAAAGTTGTATTTTTAAAAGATTCTGAAACGTTTTATTATATACTCTGTTAAGCAGAGCCCTTCAGGTATCAGCATCTAAAATTAAAATGTATTTCTACAGGAACAGATGACCAATGGTCTGCCATGGTACAACCATTCCTAAGCTTAAAGAAGATAAAAGGAATGGAGCCAAGATAAAAATCAGAAGTCTAGAAAAGTTGTATCAGAACCTTTGAGCATCAGAGGACTGAGGAAAAAAGTCAGTTCCATGAGGCAACTGAGCACAAAGGGCCAAATGGTAAATGAGGCAGCCAACACCATAAAGAGCCAGGAGTGTGCTAAGGAAACTGGTGAAAGCTTGGAGAGATATTGAGAGGAGAGAAAGAGTTTTTCCGACTACAGTAGAATCTTCAGAGTTACGAATACCAGTGTTAACCAGTCAACCACACAGCTCATCTGGAACTGGAGCTATGAAATCAGGCAGCAGCAGAGACTAAAAATATATATAGAGAGAGAGTACAGTACTCTGTTAAATGTAAACTATTAAAAAAAGGGTAATTTTAAAAAAGATTTGACAAGGTAGGAAACTGTATCTGCTTGTTTCATTTAAATTAAGATGGTTAAAAGTAGCATTTTCCTTCTGCATAGTAAAGTTTCAAAACTGTATTAAATCAACATTCAGTTGTAAACTTTTGAAAGAACTACCATAACGTTTTGCTCAGAGTTACAAAACACCTCCATTCCTGAGGTGTTCGTAACTGAGGTTCTACTGTACAGTACTTTTCAATCACAAGTACTATATTATGTCCCAATTATGTATTCACCTGGGGAAAACTCTTTTTTCAGATATATCTTTACCATTTATCTATATTGGAAAGATGTTGATTAAAAATATATTCTAAAGAAATATGCAAATACTAAATCTCATACTTGACACTTAAATCAATACAAATGTATGTAATTTATTTAATATGGATATGAGAGAAGTAGTAAGTCTTTTGCCTCTGTCAACTTTAATAAATGAAAAGAAAAAACTCTGGTCATTAATTCTTCAAGTAACACTAAATTGAACTTCACCATTTCATCTTATTGAATTTCTGAAATATTACAGTTGTTTCAGATTATATTAGCCACCTTTGGGTAACCTCTAAAAGTCAAGGTCATGTTATTTACATAAAGATTAAAAGTTTAATTGTGGTAGGTATGGATATAAGAACAAAGGCTAGTTATTATATATGATAAATATTACAATCCAACCAGGACTACATTATAAAGAAAATACAATATATTTGATGAGACTTTAATCTTTGAGCCAGTGTCATCTTGCAAGTTACTCATCTAGTGAATAGAAAATCTGTTAGTCATGCAGTGAAATAAACTAGTTCCATTAAAACTCAGCTATGGATATTTGGAGAATAAATTTAATCAGTTTCTTGCACTTTAAGTAATAAATAATTTAGAGTATACACTAGTAGCAGAAGAAGAATATTCTCTATTTTTTTAAAAGCCTACCTAAGCAGGACTTTTCTCTTTAGTCCTCCAGTGAGGTTCATGAATATTTCTGAACCAATATGTTAACATACACAAGTTACACTGCAGTTTGTTGTTCGACCTTGGAAACCTAATTCACTTTGAGAAGCACAGCAAGGTCTTCTGTTTCACTGGTTATTAGTCCATAATATCTGCATTGCTGCTTTATTTGATAGGAATATCAACAGTGCAGACTTCCAGAATGCTGAAGTGGTTATAAAAATATACCTGAAGGGGGGACAGTGACAAAACCCAGGTCAGATGATCATGTTAAGCATTAGAACTTTGGGGGTTGGGGGAATGATTTCCAAAACACACAGTTTTAAATAATCTGCACAAACTCAAGAAGCTTGTTATGCTCTTGTAGCACTCCTCACAAATTAAAAATACAGGGCATTCTTTTACTTTTGGGAACCAGTTGGGAAAAAATGAAAAGCTACTGTCTGTAACAGTGTAGCAACTTCCTGAGTAAAATTTCATTTACAATTCATGTTAACAAAAGCCACACACAATTTATGAAGAAACATTTTAAATGGCTCTGCCCCATTTCCACTGAGTCAGTTATATAATACCATGCCCTACTGCCAGTTCCAGATGTTTAAGCTTCAACTAGAGGTTTATCCCAGCCATTGTTACAGTACCATATCACAACTTTTAAAGCATCCATATCCAGCTTCTTTTATTAGATACAAGCATAGCATCTTTCTTCATTCCTAGCTTTGCTGGTGGTATAGTGCATGCAGTGAGAAAACTTGCTCTATGCAGGAAACATATCTTGACTGGAATGCAAACACTATTCCTATCATCATCATCATCATCCTTTCCAGCATCAGCTGGGAAATGAAGACATATCATCCTGCGTGAGTGTGTGTAGGCACCCCACCAACAGAAACTGGGAAAGTCAGACGTTAGCCATTGTAATGTATCTATCTCCCACCAGTTTGAAACAGACTTGTCCCTATGTACATGAGTGATTGTGTGTTTGCCCCCACCAATGCCTGATGGAAAACACAGACATGCCCTTGGATGTGTGTGTGGCATTCTCAGTCTTCAGTGTGAGCTGAGAAATTCAACCATTTGTGTGTGTGCGAGCATACACACACATCCCAGCCTGTACATGCAGCCATGGCCTGTATGTGTGCACGCGCATGTCTGCCCGTCTGTCCCAGTCTGAGCCGGCAAATGCAGCCTGGGCCCCATCTCTGTGTCTCTCTGTCCCAGTATGTGCTGATAAAAAAAAAAAAAAAAAACACATCCATGGCCCCCTCTGTTGTGCGCATCATGCCAGAAGGCGACAATGCAGAACTTCAGAGGCTCGGTCACCTGGATCCCGCGTAGATTTTTTGTTGAAGTCCAGGCAATGAAGCTCACCGGCTCCTTTCCGCTTTTCCGGTAACATGCATCAGTTATTCTCCATCCAGCTGCAATTCCCGGCCAGTCTGACATCGACTGGGGTGGGGGAGGAGGACTGCTGCTGCAGCATCCCCTTACCTCAGGCGCACCCTCCTGCTCCCCCTAGGCTATGCAGTCACCTGAAATGTGCGCCCGCCCGCCATGCCCCCCGGCGCGCACACACCCAGCCCCTGGCCGAGGAGCCCCAGCCGGCGCCCTGTGCAGGCTGCAGCCCCCGCTGCCCATTGCAGGCACCCACCTGGTAGCGCGGCGCGCTGGAGTCGCTGCAGCCGGGGGATGCCGGCGGCGGGCTGGCTGAGGATGGGTCCCCTCACGCACGGAGAGGCTGGGGTCGGGGGGGTCCCCGCCCTTGAGCTGTGTGCAGGGCGGGTGCTGCTGCAGCGGGCTCCTCCGCCGGGCCGTGCTCGCCGACTGCCGGGCGTCTCTGCCTCGTTGCACAGGGCAGCGGAGAGGCGGGCTGGGCTCTGCCAAGACGCGGACGCCTGGAGTGCGGCGGCCACGGAGCGGGATTCAGAGCCAAGCCCTTCTCCCTGCCCAGCGGGCGGGAGGCGCGGCCAATTCGCTGACCCTGCCCCCGCCCAGCCTGCAGCCCAGCCGCGGGGGAGGCGCAGGCCGCGCATGGAGGAGGCAGCAGCGCCCTGCCCCGGCCGGCAGACAGGCCTGGGTGCGTGCAAGCGGGGTGGCAGGCTGAGACAGGGCAAGGCTCGGCTCCTGCCCTGGCAGCTGTTCCTGCCGGGGTGCGGGGTAATGGCTGGTAACCACAATAGTCAGAGCGCTTCACTCCCCTGTGGGCGCACTTACAGCCCCGCCGAGGTGTTTTACAGCCCTGCAGCATATTCCCCCTTCAGCCACAGCTAGACCAGTCCAAAGCGCCTTTACACTTCACTGCCTCCACACTAGGGGTGGTTGTGCCCCTTCAACGGCACCGGCCTAGTGACAGCGGTACAGTGCAGACTAGGCCTGATCCTAGTTAGCTCCAGCACAGACCAGACCACTGCAGCCACAATGAAGTGAGCTGTAGCTCCCGAAAGCTCATGCTCAAATAAATTGGTTAGTCTCTAAGGTGCCACAAGTACTCCTTTTCTTTTTGCGAATACAGACTAACACGGCTGTTCCTCTGAAACCTTCAAATGAATGATGCTCAACACAGATACTGGGATTAATCACAGGGATTCATAGAATATCAGGGTTGGAAGGGACCTCATGAGCTCATCTAGTCCAACCCCCTACTCAAGCAGGACCAACCCCAACTAAATCATCCCAGCCAGGGCTTTGTCAAGCCTGACCTTAAAAACCTCTAAGGAAGGAGATTCCACCACTTCCCTAGGGGACCCATTCCACCCTCCTAGTGAAAAAGTTTTTTCCTAATATCCAGCCTTAACAACCCCCCCCCCCCCCCCCCCGGCTGCAACTTGAGACCATTGTCCTTGTTCTGTCACCTGCTACCATTGAGAACAGCCTAGATCCATCCTCTTTGGAACCCCCTTTCAGGTAGTTGAAAGCAGCTTTCAAATCCCCCCTCATTCTTCTCTTCTGCACATGAAATAATCCCAGTTCCTTCAGCCTCTCCTCATAAATCATGTGCTCCATCCCCCAATCATGTTTGTTGCCCTCCGCTGGATGTCTTCCAATTTTTCCACATCCTTCTTGTAGTGTGGGGCCCAAAACTGGACATAGTACTCCAGATGAGGCCTCACCAATGCCAAATAGAGGGGAATGATCACATCCCTCAGTCTGCTGGCAATGTTCCTACTTATACAGCCCAAAATGCTGTTAGCCTTCTTGGCAACAAGGGCATACTGTTGACTCATATCCAGCTTCTCATCCACTGTAACCCTTAGGTCCTTTTCTGCAGAACTACTGCCTAGCCACTCGGTCTCGAGTCTGTAGCAGTGCATGGGGTTCTTCCATCCTAAGTGCAGGACTCTACACTTGAACCTCATCAGACTTCTTTTGGCCCAATGCTCTAATTTATCTAGGTCCCTCTGTATCCTATCCCTACCCTCCAACATATCTACTACTCCTCCCACTTTAGTGTCATCTGCAAACTTGCTGAGGGTGCAATCCACACCATCCTCCGGATCATTAATGAAGATATTGAACAAAACCGGCCCAAGGACCGACCCTTGGGGCACTCTGCTTGATACTGGCTGCCAACTAGACATGGAGCCATTGATCACTACACGTTGAGCCCGATGATCAAGCCAGCTTTCTATCCACCTTATAGTCCATTCATCCAGCCCATACTTCTTTAACTTGCTGGCAAGGATACTGTGGGAGACCATATCAAAAGCTTTGCTAAAGTCAAGGAATAACACATCCACTGCTTTTCCCTCATCCACAGAGCCACTTACTTCATCAAAGAAGGCAATTAGGTTAGTCAGGCATGACTTGCCCTTGATGAATCCATGCTGACTGTTCCTGATCACTTTCCTCTCCTCTAAGTGCTTCAAAATTGATTCCTTGAGGACCTGCTCCATGATTTTTCCAGGGACTGAGGTGAGGCTGACTGGCCTGTAGTTTCCAGGATCCTCCTCCTTCTCTTTTTAAAAGATGAGCACTACATTAGCCTTTTTCCAGTCATCCGGGACTGTCATAAACATACAGCTAAGGGTAGCATAAAATCCCTCCTTTACCTGTAAAGGGTTAAGAAGCTCCGATAACCTGGTTGGCATCTGACCAAAAGGACCAATAATGGGAGAAAATACTTTCAAATCTGTGGGGGAAGATTTTTGTTTTGTGTTTCTTTGTGTTCTCTCCGGGTCAGCAAGGAACCAGGGCAGGGAAAATATGTCTCTTAAAGCCATACCTGAACTAAGCATCTAAGATTACAAACTGTAAGTAATAGGAAGGAAATACATTATATTAATCTTTTGTTTTAGCTTGTGAATTTTCCCTGTTCCAAGAGGGAGGTTTATCCTTGTTTTTTGTAACTTTGAAGTTTTGCCTAGAGGGGAATCCTCTGTGTTTTAAATCTTATTACCCTGTAAAATTACCTGCTATCCTGATTTTACAGAGGTGTTTCTTTTACTTTTTTTTCCCTTTATAAAAAAGTTCTGTTTTTTAATAATCTGATTAGTTTTTAGTGTCCTAAAAAACCCAAGGGTCTGGTCTGTGCTCACCTTGTTTATCTATCTGGTTGGTAGATTATTCTCAAGCCTCCCCAGGAAAGGGGGTGAAGGGGCTTGGGGGGAATATTCTGGGGAAACAGGAACTCCAAGTGGTCCTCTTCCTGAATCTTTGTCTAACTCACTTGGTGGTGGCAGCAGTACTCATCCAAGGACAGAGAAGGATTTTTGCCTTGGGGAAGTTTTTAACCTAAGCTGGTAGAAATAAGCTTAGGGGGTCTTCCATGCAGGTCCCCACATCTGTACCCCAGAGTTCAGAGTGGGGAGGGAACCCTGACAGGGACCTCCCTCGATAGCCATGAGTTTTCAAAAATAATGGCCAATGGCTCTGCAATCACATCCCCCGTCAACTCCTTTAGCACCCTCCGATGCAGTGCATCCGGCCCCATGGACTTGTGCTCGTCCAGCTTTTCTAAATAGTCCTGAACTACTTCTTTCTCACAGAGGGCTGGTCACCTCCTCCCCATGCTGTGCTGCCCACTGCAGTTGTCTGGGAGCTGACCTTGTTCATGAAGACAGAGGCAAAAAAAAGCATTGAGTACATTAGCTTTTTCCACATCCTCTATCACTAGGTTGCCTCCCACATTCAGTAAGGGGCCCACACTTTCCTTGACTTTCTTCTTGTTGCTAACATACCTGTAGAAACCCTTCTTGTTACTCTTAACATCCCTTGCTAGTTGCAACTCCAATTGTGGTTTGGCTTTCCTGATTTCACTCCTGCATGTCAGAGCAATATCTTTATACTCCTCCCTGGTCATTTGTCTAAGCTTCCACTTCTTGTAAGCTTCCTTTTTGTGTTTAAGATCATCAAGGATTTCACTGTTAAGCCAAGCTGGTCGCCTGACATATTTACTATTCTTTCTATACAGGATGGTTTGTCCCTGTAACCTCAATAAGGATTCTTTAAAATACAGCCAGCTCTCCTGGACTCCTTTCCCCCTCATGTTATTCTCCCAGGGGATCCTGCCCATCAGTTCCCTGAGGGAGTCAAAGTTTGGTTTTCTGAAGTCCAGGGTCCATATTCTGCTGCTCTCCTTTCTTCCTTTTGTCAGGATCCTGAACTCGACCATCTCATGGTCACTGCCTCCCAGGTTCCCATCCACTTTTGCTTCCCCTACAAATTCTTCCCCGTTTGTGAGCAGCAGGTCAAGAAGAGCTCTGCCCCTAGTTGGTTCCTCCAGCACTTGCACCAGGAAATTGTCCCCTACACTTTCCAAAAACTTCCTGGATTGTCTGTGCACCGCTGTATTGCTCTCCCAGCAGAAACCACAGTGAGTTAAGTCCCCCATGAGAACCAGGGCCTGTGATCTAGTAACTTCTGTTAGTTGCCTGAAGAAAGTTGCCCACCTCATCCCCCTGGTCTGGTGGTCTATAGCTGACTCCCACCATGACATCACTTTGTTGCTCACACTTCTAAACTTAATCCAGAGAGACTCAGGTTTTTCTGCAGTTTCATACTGGAGCTCTGAGCAATCATACTGCTCTCTTATATACAATCTAACTCCCCCACCTTTTCTGCCCTGCCTGAACAGTTTATATCCATCCATGACAGTACTCCAGTCATGTGAGTTTCTCCACAAAGTCTCTGTTATTCTAATCACATCATAATTCCTTGACTGTGCCAGGACTTCCAGTTCTCCCTGCTTGTTTCTCAGGCTTCTTGCATTTGTGTATAGGCACTTAAGATAACTCTGATTATCCTGCTTTCTCAGTATGAGGCAGGAGTCCTCCCCTCTTGCGCTCTCCTGCTTGTGCTTCCTTCTGGTATCCCACTTCCCCACTTACTTCAGGGCTTTGGTCTCCTTCCCCTGGTGAACCTAGTTTAAAGCCCTCCTCATTAGGTTAGCCAGTCTGCTTCCGAAGATGTTCTTCCCTCTCTTTGTTGGGTGGAGCCAGTCTCTGCCTAGCTATCTTTCTTCTTGGAACACCATCAAATGGGCAAAGACATCAGGAATGGTAACATACAAAAGCCAGTAGGAGAACATTTCAGTCTCCCTGGACGTTCTATAACAGATTTAAAAGTAGCCATACTTCAACAAAAAAACTTCAAAGAGAAACTGTAGAGCTACAAGTCATTTGCAAATTTAACACCATTAATTTGGGCTTGAATGGGAACTGAAGTGGCTGGCTCACTGTAAAAAGCAATTTTCCCTCTCTTGGTATTGACACCTCCTCCTCAATTATTGGGAGTGACACCCACCCTTACTGAACTGGCCCTGTTAACAATGGTTTTCCACTTGTAAGGTAACTCCCTCCTCTTCATGTACCAGTATATCTATGCCTGTATCTGTAATTTTCACTCCATGCATCTGAAGAAGTGGTTTTTTTACCCATGAAACTTATGCCCAAATAGTTCTGTGAGGCTTTAAAGTGCCACCAGACTCCTCATTGTTTCAGCTGGGAAAGACACCTACTAGACTCAGAAGTAACCCTAACACTCTTAGCCCCCACTGCGGTCCTTATGGTGATTTGTGTTGTCATGTGGAGGATAATGGATTGTAACCTCAAATACTTGATAGTTTACTTACCTCAGGTTCCCCAACCCTTCTCTTGTAGCCTGCTTCAGTGGATCATCATGCTAACTCCCTGGCTACTGTGCTGGTCTCCAAGTAGCTCAAGGTCAACAACCTACACATCTGGGTTTGCCCACTCCTTATCCATAAACTAGATTCTGGGTGTCCCATGCCCTGCTGTCTGGCTCAATGGAACAGTGCAGGCAGTAGGTACTTTAACTTGACTACCCCTGTGAGGAAACCTTGAGGGCAAGATGCAGCTATAGACAAGTTCCAGCAGGGCAGGGAGCCAGAAAACAAAATGCTAGGCTATAGTAAAATGGGAAATTCTTTGTCAAAAATGTTGAATTATCCATCTTAGAAAATTGCCACATTCCATAACTGTGAACCGTGGAGGCCACAGAGCTCTGTTTGAGATGAATGGGGAAATTCACACATCTTAAAACTGTTGTTTCAGGCTGTCTGCAGACTCAGGTGGGCTGTACTGCATTGATTTATAGTCTGTTCACATTTGTTGTTATCTCCACAACCATAAGAGCCAGAGAAATATTTTTTTGTTTTGTTTTTTAATTAAAACTCATATTCTGGAGCATAATGGTGCTGCCAGGAGTGAATTTCACTGCAAATTCCATGGCTGTGAATGCACAGGGCCTTGCCTATTTTCCTATTTCAGCAGGCCCTAGAGCAGCCCCCTTCACCCAGTCCCTCCCGTGCTCCTTCTGGAATCGGCATCTCTGAACCCATTCTTTAGTCCCTCAGCTGAACCTGCAAGTCTTATTGTGAATTCAAGTAAAGAAAGTCAGTGAAATTAACACAAATATTTTTGTTCTATTTTCTCCTTTCAACATTTGAGGTTGGAAGAATGTTAAGCAGGATTGTTGCGGGGGGAAGTTGTGGGAGGAGAAGTTAATAAAAGAAAGAAGATAGAAGAATACTCAGCACTTGTGATTAGTCATAATTAGGAAAGTAACTTTGTCATGTAAAAATCTAAGAAAAACCACAGATAGGCCAAGGGAAAGTAATGGAATTATTCATAGCTTTTTTCCCCCCAGCAGGAATGAGTGTGGAGGCAGGGAGATATGGAACCAGCAGCACCATTTCCAACTCTCAACCGCCTCCCCACTACCATTTCTAGTCCCAACAAGGGAACTAGTGGTACAAAGAAACTAAAGCAAACTATATTGTAAATTGGCTGAATTTACAACCTTCCCTCTGAATGCTGACTTCTCTAATGATCTTGAAATCAGTCTCATGGGAGCTGCTCTGCACACAGTTTTTGTACTGATTTAACAATGCCAAAAAACAAACAACTCATTTTTATAAAAATGATAGTTATAAACATCTTGTGATTCAGCAAGTATATAAAATAAGGCATGCACACACACACACACACACACACACACCCTTCTCAGACTTAGGGTACATCTACACTGCAATGTAAGCCCAAGATTCAAACTCAGGTTCAAGCGTAACCCCCTTTCCATCTACACACAAGTCGCACTAACCCAGGGCTCAGATCCAGGGTCCCAAAACTCCAAGGGATGAAGGGTCAGAGCCTGAGTCAAGCCAGGACCCAGAGTTCAGGCCCCAATTGTTTTGCAATGTAGATGTAGCCCAACCGGACTCATGCTCTGGAAGTCCATTATAATTATCCCACCATCCCATAGGCTGACTTTCTTTGTCCTCTGGACAATCAATTTTGGTGGACAGTCGAGTTTTCATGCATTGCATCACAAAGGACTAGAGTGGCCACATTTTAGAAGGGTGCTAGGGATATGGGTGTTTGGACTTGGACACACATAATGCAGAGTAGACGCTGGAGCCCCATATTGGGACCCAGGGTTCAACAATTCCTAACCTCAGGTTACAAACAAGTGCAGACACTCAAGCTGTACGTTAATAAACACAGGGTCTTCTAACTCAAGTTCTACTAAACCTGGGCTTACATTGCAGTGTAGACATACTCTTAGAGGACTTGTCTACACAGAATTTTTGTTCTGATGCAACCATTAGTGTGGATGCAGTTATACAAACATTATCAGTTTATATATAGCTTATTTCAGAGAGTGATATAAATATCTATCAGTATAACTGCATCCTCAGTAGAAGATTACACCAATTTAACTGTGTTGGTTTAGAAATCAAAGTAGTTTAGAAACTAATGTAATTAAATCAGCACAAAAACTAGGTATAACCAGCCTTAAACAACCCTATAAACTACTTGAAAATCTGGCCGGTGGTTACCTGATGTCATAAGGATGTATTTTTAATGAGGTTTTCTGCTTATAATTCAAAACATCAACTGCAAAGGTTTAAATAAATTATCTGTATTCTTATCTCAAGATTCTAACATCTGAAACAAGGAAAACTATACTCTATGTATTGTCCATACAGGAATATGACTTGAGACTCTAAACATCCTGAAAAAACAGTTACCTACCTTTTGAAACTGTTGTTCTTCGAGATTTGTTGCTCATGTCCATTCCATTGTAGGTGTGCAAACGCCCACATGCGCAGTTGTCAGAGACTTTTGCCTTAGTGGTATCCATAGGGACGGGCATGGCGCCCCCTGGAGTGCTGCGCTCATGGCCCTCTCGGAGTTGTCAGCAAGAAGGAACTGAGAGGGTGCAGGGATGGCGGCACCTGATATGCTGCACCATGAGCGTGCGCACACCTACAATGGAATGGACATGAGCAACAAATCTCGAAGAACAACAGTTACAAAAGGTAGGTAACCGTTTTTTCTTCTCTGAGTGCTTGCTCATGTCAGTTCCATTATAGGTGACTCACAAGCAGAATCCTTGGTGTTGGGCTTGGAGTTCACAGCTTTGCAGTTTGGAGCACTGCTCTGCTGAAGCCAGCGTCATCTCGAGCTTCACATAATATGAAGCAAACGTATGGACAGACAACCAGGTTGCAGCCCAACAAATTTCCTGAATTGTCACCTGCACAAGAGAAGCTGCAGAGGAAGCTTGCACCCTAGTTGAGTGAGCCATCATGACAGCTGGTAGGGGCATCTTCGCCAGCTCATAGCAGTAGCAGATGCAGGCTGTGATCCAGGACAAGAGTCTCTGGGCTGACACTGCACAACCTTTCATCCTGTCAGCTACAGCCACGAACAACTGTACTGACTTAAGGAACAACTTTGTTCTATTAATGTAGAAGGCCAGCACCCGCCTGACGTCCAGGGTATTCAGCCTGTGCCCCTCATCCGTCTCATGAGGTTTCAGACATAGGACCAGTAAGTAGATATCTTGGCTCATGTGGAACTGGGAAATAACCTTGTGTAGAAAGGCCAGGTGCGGACGCAGTTGGACCTTATCCATATAGAGGACCATGTAAGGGGGCTCAGACATGAGCGCCCTGATCTCCGACACCCGACAGGCCGAAGTTATAGCAACCAAGGAGGAGACCTTCCAGGAGAGAAGCAAAAGAGAACAGGATGCCAAGGGCTCGAAGGGGGAGCCCCATGAGCTTTGAGGTCCCAAAGGGAGACCGGGTCCCTGATATGTGGGTAAAGGCACTCCAGCCCCTTCAGGAACCATGCCATCATGGGATGAGCAAAGACCGACCTGCCCTGAAATAGAGGGTGGAACATAGAAATGGCTGCCAGGTGAACCTTGACCAAAGACAATAACAAGCCCTGGACCGAGGCCTCCTCTGCACGAATGAGCCGATCTGAGGCCCAACGTGTGAAGCGTTTTCACTTCGCCACGTAGGTAGCCCTGGTGGAGGGTTTCCTGCTTCCCAACAGAATCCACTGGAAAGTGGAGCACTGCTGTTCCTCCCCGCTCAGCCATGCAGCAGCCAGGCTGTCAAGTGCAGCGCTGTGAGGTTAGGGGGCAGTAGGCTGCTGTGGTTCTGGGACAGCAGATCCAGTCGAAGAGGCAGCTGCAGCGGGGTGGCTGCTGACAGGCTCAGCAGCATGCCAAACCAGTGTTGCTGAGGCCACATTGGGGCAATGAGGATGATCATCGCGCTGTCTTGCTTCACATTGAGCAGGACCCTATGGATCAACAGCTCCGGCTGAAAGGCATACATCAACGCTCCCAACCACGAATCAGGAAGGCATCTGACAAGGAGCCCTTGTCCCTGCCCTGTAGAGAGCAGAACACATGGCACTTCCTGTTCTGCCAAGACGCGAACAGGTCTACCTGGGGAGCCCCCACCTGTGGAAGATTAGATTAGCCACTTCCAGATGGAGCAACCACTTGCAGCGAGATCAGAAGCACCTGCTGAGGCGATCTGCCAGGATGTTCCTGGTTCTGGGCAGATGGGCCACTACAAGGAAGATGTTGTGCTATACACAGAAGTCCCAGAGGCGCAGAGCTTCCCGACAAAGGCTTGAGAACCTAGCACTACCCTGCCTGTTGATGTAATATATCATGGCCGTATTGTCCATCAGGACCTGTACCACCTTCTCCTTCAGATGGGGTAAGAAAGCCTGGCAAGCCAGGTGAACCACTCTGAGTTCCGACGTTGATATTCAGGGCTAGGTTGTGTTGCAGCCAAGTCCCCTGAGACCAGGGTGACCGAAGGAGATGGGGCCACGAAGGGAACCCCTCGCAGCATCAACTCGGGGTTCCGCCACCAGTCCAAAGACTGTAGGATATGGCTCGGCACCGTGACCACTCGGTCCAGGGGGTGCCTGCTGGGAATGTAAACTGAGGTCAGCCATGTTTGCAGGGGCCTCATGGAGCCAGGCATGACTGACCACATATGTACACACAGCCACGTGGCCCAATAGTTGCAGGTATGTACGGGCCGTGGTGAGCGTGGGAGATTAAGTCCATCATGGCCTGAAACCATGCCTCTGGAAGGAAGGCCTTGGCTCACGTGGAGTTGAGAACTGCCCCTATAAACTCTATGTGTTGCACTGGTGTTAACATGGACTTCTCCACATTTATCAACAGGCCCAGGCTGAGACAGGTGGAGAAAACCAGATGGAGGCTTCTTTTCACCCACTCCAGAGATCTGTCCTTGATGAGCCAGTAGTCGAGATATGGGAACACGTGGACCCCACGCCACCTGAGGTAAGCCACAACTGGCGTCATGCACTTGGTGAACACCCTTGGATCCAACGATAGGCCAAAAGGGAGCACTGTGAACTGCAAATGGCATCCTCCCACTATAAAACGGAGGAAATGCCTGTGTCCTGGGAATATGGAAACATGGAAATAAGTGTCCTTCAAGTTGAGAGTGGCATACCAGTCTCCTGGATCCAGGAAGGAATGATGGAGGCCAAGGAAACCATATGGAATCTCAACTTTTAGACTTATTGAGGCGATGCAGGTCCAGAATGGGTCCGAGGCAACCCTTTGGCCTTCTGGGTTAGGAAATAACAGGAATAGAAACTTCTTCCGTGCATGTCCCGAGGAACCTCCTCCACTGCCACCAGGCACAGGAGCTTTTTGACCTTCTGAACAAGGAGTTACAAATACAGCACTTCTCCTTGACGTGCGATTCACCCAAGCACTTGAGACAGCTGCCGTGGGGATCACTAACAGGCATAGTCCTGCTACAGTCCATGCAAGGTTTGAACCTGGAGGACCAGGGCATGCCTTGTCTGGGGCAAAGTCCCCTACGGACTGTCAACTAACTACAACTATCTAACTACAAAGAAACAAATAAAACTATTTACAAAGCCCTAAGGCTGAAGAGCTCTTAACAAGGCAAGAACAACCACTAACCACTTGCGAAGAGAGGTACTCTGACCAACCACCACAGGTGGTAAGAAGGAACTGAGAGGGTGCAGGGATGGTGGCACCTGACATACTATGCACCATGAGCGCGGCACTCCAGGGGGCACCATGACTATCCCTATGGATACCACTAAGGCAAAAAAGTCTGACGACTACACACATGGGCATATGCACACCTACAATGGAATCAACATGCACAAGCACTCGGAGAAGAACAACGGTTCTAAGGGAAATGTCAATTTCTCCCATTCCTCTCAAGCTTATAATTAAAAAAAACTTAAAATTTAACATTATTAACTCTTCACTTGCTGATCACTTTAGTAAAAATGTTGAGTTACGCTGGGATTGTGGGCATGTTTTCCAAAGCATAGCTGTAAAATATAATGTAATTGTCCATGCAAAGACAATACCTGCATGGGTAGACCATAGGATGTTAACTGTTTCCATCAACAGATGTCTGCAGACCAAAATTAAAAGTGAGCCCTGTCTCTATCAGGCCTGGGATGCCTCCTGTTGCCCATCCTTTGTCTCCCCTCATGGCAGCCACCCTGTCTTAGCTGCAGCTCCTTTAAAGCACATCAGCACCACTCCACACTTCAGCGAGAAGGAAAGTTTGTGTCATTCTTGAGTAAAGTGCTTGCTTCCCATTCACATGCTAGGGACCTGTAATGGTCTTCATTCAGGGTCTGGTTGGGAAGTGTGGCCTAGTTGTCACGGCCACCCCCCCAGACTGCCAAGGGGGTTGTGGAAAGGGGAGCACAGGTCCTCCCACTCCACCAGGCTCTGACCCCAGGGCCCTTTGGGCTATCAGTAGCCTGGCAACCAAGATTACTTAAGGCTATCCTCCCTGGGCCTTTTTCTCTCGTCTCCCCTCTTGGGGTCACCTCAGTCCCAGACCTTTGCCTGGTGGGAAAATCCAAATCACAAGGAAGCAAAAGGGAGTGGCCACTGTCCAGGGCCACAGGATACTCTGCGTGCCTCTGCAGAGGGTCCTCCCTTTCCTCATGGAGTGCCCCTTTGGGCAGCTGTGTCAGAGCCTTTAGGTTTCCCCTCTGCTCTGCTGGAGCTGTGGTTTGCAGGTCTGCTCACCTTCAGCACTGCTCCCCAATTGAGCTACTTCGCTGCCTTTTAATTCCTCCAGCAGATGGAGCATTTGCTGCAAGTGTGGTGGGGCAGAACTGACTGAGCACAAAATGTACCCTTAAGCCCTTGTTGCTCAGTGTGGGGTTTGTACACCCCATCACAGGACCAAACATATATAGGGATGTTAGAAAGTACTACAGAGTAAAATACTTCAGATATGCTACAAAAAATATATATCCTAAAACTGAGATTCTGTGCTGTTTGCCTCTGGTATTATCCATTGTATTTTCTTTTGGTTTATATCTTTGTTTGGCACCCATTGTCCCTTATGTGAAACAGAGTCAAGTCCCAGGTTCTTAGAGACAAGGTTTTACTGGAGGTTTTGCAGAGTACTCCTTTTCAAGGTATGCAACACTGTGAGGTCACAGCAGCAGTAACAACTCAGATGTTGAAAGGATGAAAAAAAAAAAAAAGGCAGAAAGAGCATAAAGTGGCAATGATTTCAGCAGAGTGAGAATTCAGCAGCCTGAGTCACAGGAAACTAACTGGTAGAACCTGATCACCCAGATTCTCTGCTTTACCCTGTATCTGCTGGATACAAGATGCGGAAGGAGGGCCACAAAAGAATCTGTTGTAGTTCAATGAAGTGAGCTGTAGCTCACAAAAGCTCATGCTCAAATAAATTGGTTAGTCTCTAAGGTGCCACAAGTACTCCTTTTCTTTTTGCAAATACAGACTAAACACGGCTGCTACTCTGAAACCTGTTGTAGTTCTGTGTCAGCCTCTTGTTGTTTCAGGGAGCCTGGCATCCACTCAAAGTACATATGCTGGCTCCAGCCCCAAAGAGGCCATCTGCCATCAGACTCCCCCATTCTAGCTGGGGAGAGCCAACCAACTGGTTTCCAGTCCCTTTGGGCCAGATCTCAATAGACAGAAGATGGTATTTCTGAAATTCTAGAATCAACTTCATTCTGCACTGCACTATAGGTGGAAATCCATTGTCTTTCTGTCAATGACATCTTACCATAAGCATGATCTGAAAACACTGGAGATCTTCACATTCTCTATAAATTCATTGCTTTGATGTACAACACTGAATTTCCCCAAATTCTTCTTGATAAATTAAAGGGGATCTATCCCCTGAGCCATTTCCTTAGGTGGTCTAAAGCTCTTCTTGGGCCCCCAAAAAGGGCTTAATGGGCCTTAATATTAGATCTTTGAAACTAGTGCTGAGACTCACCTTGTCCCTTCTGATACCTGTACCCTCTAGATCTCAGGTTATAGGTTTGAATCTGTGCCTGTCCCCTTGTAAGATGACTGTCATCACTAAGGCTTTCTCTGTTTGGCAGAAGATAGAGAGGATTTTTTTGAAGATCTAAAATCTTTAGGGATAGTTTTAATGACCTAAAAAGAACTTGCTTCAAGAGAAGGGAAGGGCAATGAGACAACTTGACTGGAAAGATGCTTAATCTCAACCTGAGCCAGTGGTCTCTTCTAGGAAGCACATTACTTGCAATAGTTAGCAGCCTCACACACAGAGTTGCTTAAATGAAGTAATCTTCCCACTTGTTTACCTTTCTAGAGAAATATTCACAGGTTCCTAGATCATCTAGGAGTTCTTTGAACCTCAAACGAGCTCAAAGGATGAGACCCTTAGGAGCTGCTTCAAATTGCTTGTGTAAGGCAGGATCAATGTTCCTTAATGCTAGGGTCTGACAAGGAGGCATTACTCTCCCAGAGAGCAGCAGATTTCCTGAAGCGGAAAGGGACCAGAGAGTCAAATAAGAAGCATGAACTTCATGGATTCTGCTCTATCTTTGGGGAGCTTGTAAGAGCTTCAAGAAGGATCTGGAGTAGAAGAATTTACATTTAAGAGAAACCAAATACATCTTGCCCTAACAATAGTTGATGAAAAAGTCTTAACATTAACATTTAATTATCTTATCCCAGAGCTGATTTACCTGAAAAGTCCAAGCAAAACATCTGTAAAAAATTACCATTAGATCATTCACAGTTCCAAAAATACCTTCCTTTTAATCTGTCTTTTTTTCATTCTTAACTGTGTCCAGTAAGTGCCAATCAGAATTTTTTGCTGGTTAAGTTTGACTCTGAGATCATATATGTGTAAATTTATTCATGTTTTCACATATCTGTTTCCACCCACTGCCATGTCTGTGCTCCAAGCATTTCTCATATCCTCGGTTGAGCATTTCAGTGGCATTAAAAGGAAGCTGTATGGATACTGTTTCAGATATTAGCAAGAATGAACAAACAAGGGTTCCTAAATTCTCTCATAGACTGGTCCACATCTTTGTAGAACAATTCCTTCATGGATCATTTCATTTCTCATTCACTGTCACACGGATCACCTTCCAATCCAAATACAATTGGATAACATCCCTGTAGCAATTATGGCAATAGATTCTGCATAAAATTAAGTATTTATTGTATTTTTTTTCCTGAATTTTAATGTAATTTAGTAGTGGAAACTAAGTGGAAAGGTAGCATCATGTGACCAGCCAACTCTTTATAGTTCATGGATCAAAGCTTGAGAAATTCTGGTGTAGGTGGTCTCAGAAAGGTGATAGTGTATTCCTAAATCAATGCCCAATATCTAATAACTAATTATTCACCCATCTCAGCTGCAAATATTGAGTTATAAAGTATTATTTAACTTTTCTCTCCCTAGGCTAACAGATTCTTTGAGCTGTGAGAATGACGCACATACCAGTCTTAAAAGACTAGATAAACATATGACTCTTGCAGATCCATTGTGACCAGATATTATTTTTGAGATTCTATTTTTGAAAGGTAAGCTCAGATCACCACAGTTTCAAGGAACTATGAACCAATATTTAGTTTTTCTTGTATTCTGGCAAGATTTATAGTCACAAAAAGCAGATTTTCTTACACACTACCCTCATTTTATTACATTTATTCCATTAATCTTCCATTTTGTTTAATTAAATAGGTTCCAAATTATCTATGATTTTGTTATTTAGAGCTATGATTTAATATTCAGATTTATCATTTTTTTCAGAATCCAGTTTAATTTCCATAGAAAAAAAGAGCATATTTATACTTGTAACCAACTTTACTAGTTACCTGAAATGTTTCCAAACTCTTCCTTTTTGTTGAATGTTGACAGTATTGTTTTGTTTATTTCTCAGCAATGCTATTTACATTCATATTTTAGGCATCTTCTCACTGACTTGTATGTTTGTTTCTATTGTTTATGGCAATCACCAAAGGTTTCATTAGTAGATCCAACAAATATTGGGACATTGGTAACCCTATTGAGATGAAAACATGCATGGTATATTTAAAATGATCTTCTGTATATTTAATTGGTTTCACATCTTCCACTCTTTTGGATAAATGTACTACTACAACTTCTGCATTTGTTGAGACATGAGTATGCAAAAGTTATCTGGTTCATTCATACCATAGTTTATAAATTGGAAAACTGTTTTCCAGTTTAGCTGTTTTAATATAAAATCCATGTTTTAATACAATATATAGTTCAAGTCAGCAGTTTCACCACCTACAAAATAAATGATTTATACATATTGAAATGTAATTGTCCAGCTCTTAATGACATTTATAATACACCAAGGCCAGAATGGCTGTCTCACCTCCACACGCAACTGCTTTGCAGCTTCCCTTTAAAGCATTTGTAACTGGAGTGTATGAAAGAGCAGTTAAAAACTAGGCTTGGCTAACTTTTATGTACATATAATTCTCTACAATTAAGTCAGTTGATCCCTGATTTCCTTTTATTTTGTCTTCCACTATACTAGTGATCAGAATTCAGACATTTGGAATTTTTTTTTAATTTATTTTTTAGGTATTTGGATATCAAGCTGATTTCCACAATACTTGATTCTAGTTTGTAACTTGAGCTACTCCTGCTGCATTTGTCCCTGCCAGAATTTGAGGTTGTAGGCATGACATCTAATCCACCTGTAATGTACGTTGTGCCAATGTACTAAATACAACCCAGGCTGGGGGATGGGACTAGTGTTTACTGTGGAAGGAACAAAATCTTCACAAAGTAAGGAACGAGGAACGAGATTTTACTATGCCTAACATAAACAGCTCCCTACTTCGGATATATTAAAGCATCCACAAAAGGTGATGCTGCCATAATTTTTAATTATGCACATATGAAAAGCACACTCTACAAGATTTCATGATTTGTAAGACAGCTCCTCTTATAGTTGCAGACTCAAAAATGGAAAGGGAAAAGAGAATGGAAAAGATGTCAAAGAATAGAGCTTGGATTTACTGAAGGCTCTGAGTCATAAACCTGGGTGGTTTGCCAATGGCAGGATCCACCCCAAATGCTTTTTCAATAAATAAATACAGCCCAACAGAATTTGATTCCAAAAAAAACCACAACACCTTCTCTGACATTTCCTTTAAGTTTTGTTCCTTCCCTACCACCCCTGCATTTCCCAATATCTGAACTGACTCTTTTTGAGGAAGCAGCTCATGTCTCTGACTGTTAAAAGGCACTGATTAGATTGCCCCAGACAAGCAGGCAAATGACTGACAGACACATGGCATGGGTTTAAATGAAAGGCCACAACTTTATTAATTATACGTCGGGGAGGGGCAGTACATCGCCTGTCCCAGCTCTCACAAAGCAGGCAGGGCCTTTACCATGAACCACACAGTAACTTGGAGTAGACCCACCCCTTACCCCACATAAGGGAGGTGGACAGACAGAGGTCACAAGGCTGGGGGTGAGGTGGGAAATCTCAGTCCATGACGACTTCAAGCTCCTCCCCTCTCTCCCCCCGCTCCCCAAGAGCACAAGGTCCAACTGCACAATCCCAGTCTCATTTACCTCTGGGAGCTGACCATTTTAGCCTTTCCCCCCTCTGGATAACAGCTGCAAATAGTAAGTTAGCTATCATACCAGCATTATATGAACCTCAATTTCTATTGCTTCCAACCCACCTGTGCTACCAGGAAGCTGACTCTGGATCATGGGGCTAAAAATCAGGGCTGGCTCTAGGTTTTTTGCTGCCCCAAGCAAAAAATTTGCTGCTCCAAGAGCGCAACTGCCCCAAGAGCAACTGCCACCCAAGCAAAAAAAAAAAAAAAAAAAAAAGGGTGGCCGGAAAGCCGCCACCCCTGGAAATGTGCCGCCCCAAGCACGTGCTTGCTTTGCTGGTGCCTGGAGCTGGTCCTGCTAAAAATAGCAATGTAGACATTCAGACTTGGGCTGGAGCCTTGGCTCTGAAATCCTCCCCCTCACAGGGTCATAGAGCTTGGGCCTGAATGTCTGCATCCCTTAAGTTCAAGTCAATTGATCTGGGCTCTGAGACTTGGTGCTGCGGACATCCTTAGGATACATCTACATTGCAATTAAAAAAAAAAAACAACCCAGGACACGGCTGCAGTTGGTCTGGGTCAGCTGACTCAAGCTTCCTGTGCTATAAAATTGCGGTGTAGATGATCGGGCTAGGAGTGGAGCCCAGGCTCTGAGACCCCATGAGTGGTGGTTTCAAAGCCTGGGCTCCAGCACAAGCCCACACCTTTACACCACAATTTTGTAGCCCAGCAGCCCAAACCCAAGTCAGCCAAGCCAGGCTCTGAGACTTGGTGCTGTGGGTTTTTATTGCAGTGTACACATACCCAAAAAAGGCTTATGCAAAGCCCTTCCTTAGCTCAACTAGGCATTGGGGATGGTGAGTGAGGGGATGTCCACAGCAGCCAATCAGATAACCCCATCTTCCTTTACCCAGCCAATGCCAAAGCAGAGAACCATGGGCGTGCGGGGATGGGGGGGAGGGAGACACAGGGTGGTGGCTACCTTTCCCCCTGCACATGCATTTGGACATCTCTCATTTCCTGCTGTCCAGTCAAAGGTCTTCCCCACTAACGGCAGTGAGAGAGCGTTGTCTCAAAAATATTTTCTACCTCTTCTGTACCTCTCTTTACTTTCCACTTTTCCTTCCCTCTCCCTCTAGTTTCTCTCCCTCTCTTGCTCACTCTGGTCCTCTTCTATCTTATTTAAACTCTTGTCCCCATCATCCCTTTCCTGCTCATTCTCATTCTAGTCCCTTTACATTGCTATTTAGTCTTTTGAGATTGCTGTCATGAAACATAATAGCATGCTTTTTTTATTCATGTGTCACCTAACAAGATCTCATTCCAGGTGGGAGTAGAATTATTTTCTAAAAGTAATTTACTCAAATTATTCTTTTATGAGACGCCATCCCAGAACTTCAAAGAAGTTCAGAAACTGAAGAAACCCCACTTAATTGTTACTATTTGTGGATATTTTTGCAAATCAAGCAGCTAATTTGCTACCAGTGTACCAGAGATATTCCCCAGAAATGAGTCAACTAAGTTAATTCATTTATATAGTTGACCTTAACTTTTGTAAACAAAGATAGATGAACTCATATTTCAAGTGAAATAAAAGAAGCTACTAGGAAATGAACTGCAATGGAGTTAAAAAATAAATGTATATGGAATAGCTACAAGTAAATCACTGTGGATTTAAAATAATGAAGCAACATTTGTTTTTCAAAAACCACATAAGTTATTGTTAAAACAATAGTGGAATTTATGAGTCTGCCAAGAGTCTCTTGGTATAAAGAGACTAAATGATTTTATGTAGTCAGTTGCCTGTAGAAACTGTTCTAGATTTTCAAATGCAATGTCCCTTGTGAAGTGACTAGTACTGTGCACAGCCTGGGTATCAAGTGACCTCTGCTGGAGTTACGAGGGAGCTCCTTACAGTAATATAGCCACACTCTAGTAAAAATTGAAGTGAACATTCCACTATAAAACCCTCTTTTCAACCTTCTTAACTTTCCAAAAAGCTTACCTTTCAAATGAACATGTCTCGTACTAAATTATGAACATTTCTGGAAAGTTTGAACAGAATCTTTGATATGATTTTTTAAAGGTTTACATATGAGGTTAGCAAGTTTAGAAAATACAGAAAATAATATACAGGATATTTTCAGTTAACAACTTAAATGCATTTAATTGTGAGCTGGTCAAATATGCACCACATTATGCATATTCACAGCTATCCATCTCAGGACCTTCCATGAACATTTATCTAAAACATTTCTTATTTGAGAATTTATTTAATAAAGGCTCAATTCTACACCATTGACATCAAGGGAGGTATTGCAATTTACATCAATGGGAGCAGAAACAGGCCTCATATGTTATTTCAACAGAACTCCACTTTTCTCGGAAAGTGTGTTTCTGGTGTATATTAAAGGGCACAACTGCCATTTAGCACTCTCTGCTAGCCAGAGGTTGCCCTGCAGCATCCTGCCTCACTTTCCCCTTCTGTTTGGGAAGCTCTTAGAAAGTCCAGATATTCAAAACATTCCCCTTTTGGGGTCCAATTTATTAAGCTTAGCATAGAGTCTTTCAAAACAGAAATCAGTAGTCTTCACCCAGTCTCAAGCTGGGCACAGCCCCTCCTCCCTCAAAGTATGTCTTCCTATTCACCCAGCACTTCTTACCTGGGATTTGGTCTTC
This sequence comes from Caretta caretta, assembly GCF_965140235.1. NCBI lineage: Eukaryota > Metazoa > Chordata > Testudines > Cheloniidae > Caretta > Caretta caretta. Next base: position 44,916,141 of record NC_134216.1, on the reverse strand, counting down.
ATTACAGGTCTCCTACCCCACTGAGGTGTTCCCTTCTCTCCCCTCAATTCAGTACTCCACAGGAGCCTTCTTACTCTCTGCAATGTCTACAGGTGCTCACCAACACTCAGCTGCTGCCTCCCCCTTTATAAGGTTCAAGTGCCTTCTCTTAATCAGTCACAGGTGTACTGAACCCTGCTCCCTCTTAAAGGGGCCAGTCACCCTGTGACAGTGTGTAGTTGTAGCTTTGTCTCTTTTTAAAATGTTATCTACTTTTGAAATGCTGGGGTTTCTTCCCCCCACATTCCTCATTTCCCCCCATCTTTCTTCAGCTGGAAGAGAATTAATACAATCCATATACACTGCAATGAAGTGTTGACCTTATTAAATTTCCCCTGTGTGCATGTAGACTATTCTATAATGCTTTATGACAACAAACAAAGCACTGTTTTGATTAATGACCTCTCCTGAGAACGGAGCCATGTAAGAGTCCAGGATATAAGATCACTTTGCACCTGCTGGATAGAAGTTGTTACATTATATCTTGAAAGTATGAATAGTTTATGCCTACCATGGAAAATCGTCCAGTACAATTTTTTTAAACAAAACCTATGTAAATATTTTAGTAATCATCCATATGAAAAGTGCACAGTTTCGTGGAAGAAGTGAGCAAATGAAACATTAAAATAGATTATAATCTTATTACTTCATAAAATTACTTTTCAAAGTGTATTGGACAGATTTGACTTTTAAGACCTTTTTAATATGCCCTGTTCGTTGTTTTCTGACAATACTAATAAAAAAATAAACAGGTTTTCCCATAAATCCCTAATGAAAGATATAAACCCAGTAAGAGCAATTTTACAAGCAAACACATTCCTTGGGGTGAGATCACTGTGATTGCTAAAAGGACCAGCTATTAGCTGGTGCTTAAAAATGTATCCAAGACATCCATCTCCTATGTAACTTACAATGCCTTTGTTCCTCATATGCATAATTGCATTTTAATGCATGCACTGTATTAAGGCAGAAACTCTGTTGTGACATTACTGTACATCTTTTTATAGGATTTAGGTAAACAATATTGCATGAGTGAACTTAATGAAAGGAAAAGTTTATTTCTCAGATATGAAAATGAATTTGTTGGTGTCAAGGTTCCTTCCCCACTCTGAACTCTAGGGTACAGATGTGGGGACCTGCATGAAAAACCCCTTAAGCTTATTTCTACCAGCTTAGGTTAAAACTTCCCCAAGGTACAAACTACTTTACCTTTTGTCCCTGGACCTTATTGCTGCCACTACCAAGCGTCTAACAAAAATAACAGGGAAAGCGCCCACTTGGAAACGTCTTTCCCTCCAAAATCCCCCCAAGCCCTTACACCCCTCCTCCTGGGGAAGGCTTGATAAAAATCCTCACCAATTTGCATAGGTGAACACAGACCCAAACCCTTGGATCTTACGAACAATGAAAGAGGAATCAGGTTCTTAAAAGAAGAATTTTAATTGAAGAAAAAGTAAAAGAATCACCTCTGTAAAATCAGGATGGTAAATACCTTACAGGGTAATCAGATTCAAAACAGAGAATCCCTCTAGGCAAAACCTTAAGTTACAAAAAGACACAAAAACAGGAATATACATTCCATTCAGCACAACTTATTTTATCAGCCATTTAAACAAAACAGAATCTAACGCATATCTAACTAGATTGCTTATTAACTCTTTACAGGAGTTCTGACCTGCATTCCTGCTCTGGTCCCGGCAAAAGTAACACACAGACAGAAGGAACCCTTTGTTTCCCATCCCCCCACCCCCCAGCTTTGAAAGTATCTTGTCTCTTCATTGGTCATTTTGATCAGGTGCCAGCGAGGTTATCTTAGCTTCTTAACCCTTTACAGGAGAAAGGGTTTTTCCTCTGGCCAGGAGGGATTTAAAGGTGTTTACCCTTCCCTTTATATTTATGACAGTTGGTAACCTTCCAAACATGCTTATTTAAGACACCTTGTAGAATTAGGCCTAAAAGCATTCCTTGTACAGTGTAGTGGATTTCTCTTTAATCAGAGTTAGAGTTGTGAAGTTCCATATTAACATCTATCCCCAAGGTACAAAATATTATTCAGTCCTTTGTGTATGGGGAGAAATTTTCCTTTCAATTTATATTTTAAATTATACATTTTGCAAAAATACTTCACAACATTTGAACAAGAATAAACTGTTAATTGTTCTTTTATTTCTGGGGCTATTAAAAAGCAACACTATCAATTACATATTCAGCATTCATCAGAATTCACTGCTTTTCTAAGTGAAAAACATTCTGTAAAAAAATGTTAACTTCTTCAGCCTCCCCAGAGAGGCCAATCTCAATGTTAGAGAACCGTTCACCTAGCGTTTTAATATTTAGAAAGGTCTCTTTTCTCATATAATAGGTTCCCATCCCCTAGCCTGCCCTCAGGATTTTGTTTGCCTAAGACTAAGATATGGAAACAATGAAATGTACATCAGATTCAGCCAGTGACACTATATGAAGAATTCTCTGCATTCCAAATAGGATGTAGCAGAAAGGAGAATTGTGGAATATGAGGTTTCCATCAGGTTAAATCCTTCCTGTTTGATAAACAGAAGACTGTTCTGCCTGTCAAGCAAATATGGCTCAATAAATTGATAACATTTTGCTTTCTATTTAACATTTTAATTTATAGTATCAGTATTGCCTGTATTTCAAAAGAAGGTGAACACCCACTACCCCACTTAGTCAAAGGGAGTTGTGGCTGCTCCGCACCTCTGAAAATCAGGTCCCTTACATACAAATATAGTAAATTTAGTAGCTAGCATTAATGCAATGTTATGGTTGAGAACTACAACATGCAAAATATAGGAAATTCAAGAAATGTAAACTGTCTCTCAACATTAACTCCACCTCATTGCATGTCCTATCTATTTTTATGATGTACATCAACAAACTTCCTGTATTAAATTTTTGTTTTGATATAATAGAAAGGTAAAAAGGAAAAAAAATCTAAAGTTATTTGACCTGAAGAATCTGCCAACTTTGATAATTAAAAGTGGACAATGCAATATCAAATCACATAGCAACTTTCGATCAAGGATCCCAACATTCTTACATTCTCTCTGGGGACCCACCTGCATGTGGACACATACAGACTTGAACCACCAGTGAAGACAAACCACATATGGAGAGGAATATGACAGTAATGCTAAACAACAGTTCAGAGGGGTAAGTGAAGAGTATCATATCCATTTGACTTTAGGCAGAATGTAGTTATCCAAATGAGGGATCTGGAAGGAGAAGATGACTTTTACCCATAAATATTGCAATAGGTGCCAGGGGAATCTTAATGAGTTCATCATTTAGTTGGTTTTATTTCTCATCTGAAGGACAGTATGTTACGCAATTCAGTATCTGCCAGAGGTGTTTGAGATATTGATTCAATGCTGACTGAAAGAAGAATGCCACCTATTTAAACATCATCATTTCCTGCAACACAAGGCTGAAGACAAGGAGTTAATGTTTCTTGCTTAACTTTTTCCTGGATATTTGCTGGGTTGGTGGGAGAATATGCCAGTGCTGTTGCTCTTTCTCTACCCTCTAAGATCTGATACTCCTTATGTACCCTCACAAAAAAGACCATCATTCTAGCAGGGAGGGGCTCTTGCTGGAGGGAGGGCTGCATATCATGGTACTGCTCCTCCCCTCTCTGGAAATCAGGCCTGCTTTCTAACTTGATTCCTGTTCTTTAGCTCCTCTGTATTACACACAGTTGAAGGGAAGGGCTTCAATACTTTAGGGTGCCATAGCTCAGTTAATGCTACTGGACTATTTTCTTCAAGTAGTACTGCTCACCTGTGATTCTGACAGTCCATCTGATCTCTGAAGCTTGTGTGCTTTGTGAACTACTGAATAGTATTTGAAGCAGACCAGGCAGTGGCCTGTGCTCCCACTGAGACACTCCTCATTAAAGTTAACATTAATCACAATCTTCATTTTGCTTAGTCTTATTTTACCCAAATGTAATGTCACTTCAGCACAAGTTGATGCTCTGATTTGTGTTGTTCAGGTAATAGAATATGGGTTTGTAGCATCAGACTAACACAAGTAGTCTGACCAGCATAAACGGGCAAAGGATTTAGGGATTGCAGGATTGGCCCATAGTTTGTGCACTAACCTTATCAACATCAAAAAACCCTACAGCAACTGATGGGTTTTTCTCTCTCACATCTTTCACTGCTGCAATGTTAATATTTAGACAAAAATATCGAGAAGATATCCATTCCCAATTCCTTACAATAAATAATTGTGTCTGTATACTATATAATAGGCAGGTCTATTCAAATTGTCCAACACACTTCCCGTTATAAGATCCTGTTTTCAGCTGTCTATAACTCTGCAAAGCTTTGACCATTTGGGTTGAAACTGTGCGTGTCAGGTAATCTGCAGGAGACGGATCAAGTTCCCCCCTGGGAAAACTTTAGCCAAAATGGTTCAGCTGTTTTCGAGAAAAAGGCTTGGGAAAAATACATTGTTTTGCCCATTTAAAAAAATTCTGGTGACTGTTTCTTTGAAATGCTCTAGACTAGAGCCACTATGCTTTGGAACAGGGACTTGAAATTTAGCCAAAGCCTTTTATCCTCCCCATGAAAATTCACCCAAATTTGACCAGGTTATAAACCTTTGAAAAATCAGTTTGTACATGCTTAGTAGACTTTTGATTTTAGCAGTTAAAATCGAGCAGCATGCTCCATCCCCTCTCAGCTCCTATCTGTGACCAGACTGCACATACGCCATCCCTGAAACCATGCCCACAGAGTGACTGAGCATGCTCCAGCCCTGGGCTATAGGATTTCCCTAGAAAAGCTGCTCCAGGACAGGAACTGGAACAGAGCAGGAAGCATCTTTGTGCTATCAATTCCCCCCCCCCTCCCTCTCCCCTCTGGCACCCAACCTGTGTGAAGGAAGCTGTCTGATTTGAATGCAGAGGGAGACAAAAACTGGAGTGGGGAGGAGGGGAAGAGTAGATTGGGACAAGAAGTTGGGTGAGACTGGGACTGAATGTTGCAGGGAGAACTTCTTTGGGACTAGAAGGAGAGATGGGGACTAGGAGGTGTGGGAGACAGTTACTGCATTAGCTCAAGCGGCAGAGATATGTGATAGCTTTTTTTTTTTTTTTTTAAATAAAGATACTGATCCTTTGGATAAAATTATGTGGTGTTGATATGATGTAATTTCTTTTCTCAGTTTGCTTTCTTAAAAACCTAGGAAGTTACACACTAAAAGCTACATTAAAAGAATATGAAGGTTGCAGAGTCAAACACTCAAAAATTAGGAAATGTTACTAGTGCAACCTTAATTGAGCCACCTTTTGTGTTTGCATTATGATACAGTAATTTCATGATTACATATTATTTTTCCCACAGGGCCCTTTAAGATAGTTTTCTGAGTTTAATATATTTACACACATCTGCCAATAAAAATTAAATAAAAAAAAAGGAAGAACTTGCATCTCTGAACCAACCCTAAACCTTATGCTCTCTTATTGCCTTTTTATAAAATTAACATAATATTGCTTTTTACTGATTTTCTTTTTAGAGACTGAGTTGTTCTGGTGTGCTTATATCTAGCATGCTGTAGAGACCAAATTCACACGGTCTGCATTCATCATATAATATTACACTCACATTTCATTGTAGAAGTGGACTCAGATTCAGTGTGTTAAAATACTTGCTGCATAGGAAAATATTGAAAAGTAAGTATTAAAACAGACTGCACTGAAATATTAACTCTAATTACATCAATCTGAATTATTTTTAAACAATCAATTAATGGGAGGGCTACCCAAGCTTCTAACGCTGCATTTTAAAAAAGCCGAGTGGCATTTTTTAAGCACTGCCTACTGGGAAATTAAGTACTGCTGCTTAAAGGCAGTAGTAAAAGGTGAGCAAGCATGCTTCCAATTAAAATTTTGGGGCACAAAACCGCCACAGGTCTATCTTTGCCTTGATGTGTATAGGCCAGCAGTTATTCTTAACTGAATAGGATGCATTACAGAAGGAGTTTCACGTTCAGCTGTTTCTGATCAGTAATGTTACTCCATCTCTCTCTAATCATTTATTTTTAAACAAAAATGTTCAAGTGAACTAAGTGATCTGGAAAAAAAGAAGCGAACAACAGTGCTTGAGCCTGATTTAGTGCATCTAGGTGCTGCCAAAACTTCTTCACACAAAGGTCAGCTAATGCACCCGTATCCAAATATGGAACTCTCCCACTGAATCCAGCCCAGAACGTTATTCTATATGCACACACAGGGAAACAAAGCAGAATTCTCCTCTATGTGACCCAAAATCTGAATGGCTCTAGCGGCGACAGACCAGTGCACTAGCCTAGTGAGCCATGCTTTTACTTTTTTGTTCACATGGGTCCTTTAACAAATATTACCACTGGATGTGTATGAGAGTCGTCACATGTAGATACATGTGCAAATACTTATTTGAGCTATCTTTACTCAATATTTCAGCAGCGGCCCCAACTGGAATAGTGGGTTGCTTAATAAACCATTATAGTTCTTTGAAAAAGGAGTGACTATAGTTGTTCAGATGGTATATATTTCATAGTTAAATAATGCACTTAAAAAAAAAAACTATGATATTAATGATCATAGCTACCAGTACTAAAATGGGCAATGGATAAGTTTCAATTACCCACATCTGACTCCCAGTCTAGTGCCCTGAACACTAGACAACAATAAATCAGCATTTCATACTCTTGGCCCTAACAAAGGAAAGCACTCAAGCAAGTGCTTAAGTCTCCTTCCTCAAGTGCAAAGCTTTTCTGAATCTGGGGCTGTCTGGGACCAGGCTCAATCTTGACAGAAACTGGTAGCAATCTTTGAAATATTCTGCACCATTTAAAAAAAACAACCCCCCCCCCTATATTTTTAATTCTCATCCTAATTTGAGTGTGTTAATGTCTGCATTTTCAATTACTCTTCAGTATGTACAGTCTGAGGCACTAGCAATTAACCACTGAAACCATTAATGTTGCCTCCTTTATTTTTCCCCCCATCTTTAAAGTGCTCATGTTAGAGGCATGATTTAAACAAAAAAATTTATTTCTCTAATACAGAATGACAGACTGCTACAACAACTATCAGTTTACAATTAAAAACGTTGGCTAATTGTGGATTTAAACTATATTCTGTATTTTGGGTTTTTTAAAAATAAAGTGTTTTTTTCCACAAACATCAGCTAACAGTACAAAAAGCTGTCACTGTCCACAGGAACCATGTCTAGTCATGTTTTCAGTCAGTCAGCTGAGGGTCATGTCATTATTTAGTCTCTGCGCTGTAGAAAGAACACAAGTATGAAGATAGTGTCAAAGATAAAATACCTATATTTATTTAAAAATACACATTATAATAAAGGTATTTCTTATAATGGCACTCCAACCCACACATAAAAGCAAGTCTATAATTAAAATATGTAAAGAAACTAATACTCTATGTAGGATTCCCTGGTTCTCTAACAAATTCTGTGTGAAAGCAAGCATTTTTTCTGAAACATACTGTGTATTATCTTGTGAATTAAATTATGTTCTAGTTCTTTAATAATGTGCCTCTCTATTTTTGAACATATTTGATTGCTTATACTGTAAGACCCCAGGAATCTGACCCTGGGGGTCTATAGCAGACCCCTAGCACAATCCCAATACAATTCTTTCCCAAAGTGATTTGGACCCAAAACAAGTTCTGTTTTGTCCATACTATCACTTCGTATTTCTTTAGTTTACTGCTTCATTGATGTACAACACTACCGCACCACTTTTACCTTTATTCCAATCGTTCCTAAACAGTACATACCATTCAATAGCTATATTCCAGTCATGAGTGCTATTCCACCATGTTTTTGTAACCCCTGTAATATCTGTTTTAACCCTCCTGCTCAGTTGCCCTATGGAAAAATAGTTAATGGCACTCCTATTTATTTTTTGTGTGCAAAATTATGCTAAAGTTAACTCCAATCTTTCCCTACAAAGGTCAACGTACAGCGACTCAAAGGAAAACTTCACCATCACCTAAAAGATACTCTAAACATTAATTACAAAAGGTATAAATCACTCATAAGAGGGATCAATTACACAACAAGCCATTATCTTGATAATTTCATGACGCAAAGTAAGAAAAAGAAACATCTTTCTATTTTAAAGCACTGGAATTCAATCCATTTCAAAGTTCATGGAAAGTTTCAGAGTTCAACCTTTTTCCAACGTTTTCTAATGGGAAAAGTCATTAAAATGGCAGTCCTCATCGAAAGACAACCGTCTCAGTTCTTCAGTGGAGATCTATAAACAACACCATTACTTTTGCAAAACTGGAAATTTCCTTTCAGAAGAACAGGCACTTGCACAGATATGCAGCATCTTCTTATAACATCTATGCTAGTGTGCTAAACAAAGTTAAATAAACCAAAAAAATTTTTCAATATACATCAATATATCTTTTTTAATAAAAAAAGTTTTACACTTTTACACAAACTGCGAAAGAAACACTCAAGTTGTACCTTGGATGCCTATTTTAGCCAGATTCCTAAACCTGCATGCCAGAAGTTCAACATTTTAGGAAAATCTATAGCTGCTGCTCAAAAACAAAGTATTAGAAGCTAGAGTTACCGAACACTGGAAATGCAATGCGAGAGGCATATCAGTTTAAATGTTTTATATCTCCTGTTTTAAGAAAACAAACAACTAATTTCTGGGCGGAGAGGGGGGGAGAGGGAAAAACAGTGACCATATTTAATGTATTAGAACATTTAATCCTTAGACCTCTGGAATAAATTACCCCAGATAAAGAAGATCTAAGAAGTTACGGATTAGTAAACCACAATTTAGAAAGATAATTTAACCATAGGGACAGAAGTCATAATCATGCATACATTGTGGGAAAAAAAAGCAAAGCCTGTCTACATTTGGTCACCGGTAGGAGTAAAATGTTACGTTTTACAAAACGTGCTTTCAGTGTGCCACAATACTACTGAAAGGTCGTTCCTTTTGAAGCACCAGTGCTAGCATTCCTACAGCAGCAGCTCAAAACGGGAGACACCATTTTTGTGTGCTGCACCCTGCTGGAGATGCACCACGGCTGCTTTTCAGATTTACTGTGGGAGAAGGAAAAGAAAAGGGAAAAATGGGGAATGACGCGAGGCAGACCACAGTTACACAAAACTGCTTTTTAGCTCGCTGGTTAGTTTCAACTTTTTCTGTTGTAAGAACTGCACTTGGTTCCCTTTTGTCCTTGTGTGTCACCACATTATGCTCTTTTACATCTGTGAACTCCAACTTTGCTTGTAATATTTTACATGTGTAAGAAATGGCTCAGATCTCCAGGATGAGTTTGCAGTGCTAAAAGTTTGAACAAAATATCTTTTTGTTTACAAACTGAGCAATCTTTGACATGGAATCAGCGGAGAAACATGGAACTTCACAATGCTGTTTAGCCACTTACTATAACCACATTTTGAGACAAAAATATATTCCAAAATCAGATTAAAAAAAACAAACCGTTGTTAATTTTAAAAGGCCATTGCGAAACTTAAGTGGAACATCTACAATGCAGTCAGGCTTTCAAAAACTAGTTTGTCCTTATCTCTCATATGTTTCATGCTATATTAATAGCAGACTTGCTACTGCACTGTATAGTTTACATTAACATTACTGGCCATTCTTGATTATTATGAATATTTATCAGATTCCTCTGTAGTGGAGGAAAGGTTTTAATTTTATGCTTTGAAGTGGAAGGACAGCATTAGAAAGCCTAGACCCAAGGCTCAATACTCTCCTCAACATTGTGCATCCCAGCTACACATGGTTTATGAAATGTAGATTTCCTTCAGAGAACATATGAAAACTTTTTAGGAAGCAAACTGAAATAAAAGGCCGTTCCGCTCCTAAGCAGCACTGGAGTGTATCTTTGCCCATTGCCTCCAAAAACCTTGCTCTGACTCTACAGTTATTTTGGTTCTCTCTCTCATTCCAGATCTGAACAAAATTTACACCCCAATAATAAGAGGCAGCAAGCATATCCAACATAGTCACTAGATAAAGTCACAGGAAAAAATGTTGTCCTGCACAGCCAGAACCGGACCCCTGAAATGAATGCTGCTGCTCCTAGACACCATTAGCTTAGCTCAGCACAACTCTTATATTTTAAGTTCACTTCACTTGAAAACCCTCAAAGATTCTCTCTTGGACTCCTTAAAAGATCTTCACAAAATGGAAGGAGGACTACACCAACTGGATCTTCAACAGTACTACTTATTGTACATGGAGAGGAATCCTGACCAAAAAGATGCATAGCACTCTTTGGTTAACGACAGGACCCTGACCTCACCTGTGACACTAAGGCCTAGGCTACACTAGGGGGTAATTTCGAACTAAGATACACAACTTCAGCTATGCTATTCGCGTAGCTGAAGTCGAAGTATCTTAGTTCGACTTACCTGGCCGCCCTCACGGCGGTGAGTTGAGTGCGGCGGCTCCCCCGTCGACTCCGCTTACTCCTCCTGCCGAGGTGGAGTACAGGCATCAATTCGGGGATCGATTTATCGCGTCTAGATGAGACGCGATAAATTGATCCCCAATAGATTGATCACTACCCGCCAATCTGGCGGATAGTGAAGACGTACCCTTAGACTATACCCTTCTTAGCTCTGCCAAGCTCCATCAAAAAGGATCTTTCCTGAAAGACAGATGGTTTTAAGCCCCAAACTTCTCTTTATGGAGCAATCTGTGCCTGAGGAATGGAATAAAAAGCTTCAGTAATAACCGCTAATAGTCACAATGTAAAACCATTAGACCTAAGTAAAGTAGATTTATTATACCCTTGCCTTGTTTTAACTCCAAGCAACCCCAGATCCCTATTAAACCCTTATTCAGAGGCACCCAATACTTACCTCCCTACCTGAGACATGAAAGTTGAAGACCAATGATCACTGGCACTTTGCCAGCGTGTATTAGCTACAGTCGAATACTAGCTATCACACTCCACTCCTTCAACTCCAGATATAAGTGGCATGAGTAATTTGACAATTTGATGTGCAATTAAGTATGGAAATGAATTAGCATCTCATTGTCTTACCTTTGCTTAATTCATAATAGGAATTCATAATTTTAAATAGTATTCTGGCTGATGTGCTACAGAATCTAGAGTGACAGACCTCTCACGATGTGCAACTCATCACCTGTTTTCCAGTCTCATTCTTTGGTCTTGCAGAAGATCTTTCCTAAATGGAATTACCATTTTACGTACACTGCAGGAGCACTCAGATGCCCATTATCCCACAGCTAAACTTTACTTCCATGGTCTTACTGATGACAACCCATCCCTCCCCACCTCCCCCGAAGGTAGGAAGAGCCTTCATAGTCTTTATCTTATCTATATCTCACCAAATGATAGTGGAACACACACAATTTTGGTTTTCACAGATGCACATATGGAGAAATTCCTTTCCACTCCTTACCAGAAGAAATAACCTAGACCTACTGGGTAGGATTTTCAAAAAAATACCTAAATGATTTTGGAGCACAAGTTCCATCAATTTTCAATAGGACTTGTGCCCTAAGTCAATTAGGCGCTTTTAAAAAGTTTCTTTCATTCTCCCTTTTCTGGGAAATACTGTAAGACACATTTACACTATGGATTTCCCCTAGATGGCCCAGACACCTTTGGGTTCTCACTTAGCTTCCTTCCTTCTCCTTCTAAGATCCACTTTACTTTCCACTTCTTTCCTCTATTTCTTCTCTTTTCTCAGACCTCAGATCTTTGTCCTTACCTACCACCATTATGACAGGTGGTGTTCTTTAGTGAAAGAATGATACAGAGACTGATCTCAATCATATCCTTTATTTTTCTATATTTTCCCCTCTTTAAAATGTTCAGCATTGATACATTATAAGTACATAGGTTAATCATTTTCATACGGTTGTCCAAACTGATATTGATCAACTGGTTTATGTTTAACTGTATATTTTTAAAAATAAACTTAAAATAAGTTTCATTTAAAAAAATACCTACTAAAAATTAAAAATATGCTTTTGGGCAGGGATCTTACATTCCAAATTTATCACGAAGCAAGTTTTTAAAGATAATTATAAATTTCTTAAAAACTGAGGTTATAATTGAAATATTGTTACCAAAAAACAACAGAGGACCCACCATTTAAACTAGTTGAATTTTAGTTTACATCCAGACAAAATACTTACCCATTGGGTCAGTAAGTTCTTTGACGTTTGTTAGATTCTTCTGCAGGTGAATCTGCCAACATTACTTTAAGCCGGACACCATTCACAATCTTGCCATGTAATGAAGTTATGGCATCGCTAGCACTTGTTCTGTCTGCAAACTTAGCATAGCCCACATTTTTTCCTGTCACAAGGTAAACTTCTATAAGATGTCCAAACCGACTAAAAAATATAAAAAAATAAAAAATAGGACTGAAATACAAGTTCCATAATATTTACAATTTGTAAATGCAGCTGCAGCACTACAGCCTACCAATACAATATCTTCTGCAAGATAATTTGACAATGACAGTAAGTTTTATTCTTGTACACGTGATATCTGATTTTGTGTTGCCCTTCCCCCATCTGTACTTTTCCTCCCTTTGAATAGTCCTGGCAGATGCTTCAAGAAATAGGAAATAATTGTTAGGCCACATTCTCTAAGCATTCCCACAATAAAAATCACACCATATCAGTGCTTTACCCACATTTAAAAAAGAAAAAAAAAAAGTAACCCTGATCGACATCATGATCACTATAGGTGGTGTGGAAGGGACACTTGGTACATGGTGGTCCTTCCGACAACTTCAGAAAGGAGGCCCGTGGGCTAGTTTACTTATGTCCTATATGAGTGGACTATATTTGTTCACTTGTAATTTACATTTGAGAAGACCTCAGTAAAATGCCTTAAAAATAAATATTAAAAACTTATCATAGGAAGTCCTACTTTCCCAAGTCACCTGCAGGCTCCAAGGCATGGGTTGAGGCAGAGAGAGAAAAGACAAAATGCACTTGTATGTAATATACTCTTTGTTAGGTTGTAATATAGGATGCAAAGACCATGAAGAATAGTTTCCTTTCCCTTCAGACTCTGACTAAGATAGTCCAGCAGCCCAAGTAGGTATGTTTCAAATTCTACACAAACTGGCACTAGGCTTTTCTGTTTGTCTGTTTTTAAAAGTGGTTTGACTTTCAAAAAGAGCTGTCCCTCAGTTACGCCAATGGAGCTGGCAGATATTAGAATGGGGGAACGTTGCCATGTCCCTTAAAACACACAAAATAATCCAACAAAGTTGGTAGAGCAACTCTAAAACAAGTTTTAAAAAGGTGAAATGGGCAAAAATTGTCTCCCAAGTCTTTGATACTAATATGTTGGGTACCCTCAAACGACTTTTGGAGGCAGGCCAGTAGCACACATAAGATTACATTACTTCAGGTCAGGTTTTAATTATACCAGAAGCAACTTCCTGAATCTACATTGTTATGCAGGTTTCCCACAATCTCTCAATTAATAATCAGTTAAAATTTCAAGCTGAAATAGATATGTGGTACCGTAACAGCATGAAGTACTAAAGTTTTCTGCAAATAAAGTGTATGAAATTGATAACTTGATTTCAGGGTTATCTGCACATCAGGTTTAATAACTGGCAGCACAATATTGACATTTGTTTGGAAACGGACCATAATTTATTCAACATAAGAACGTCCATAGTGAGTCAGACCAATGGACTTAACTATCTTGAGTAATTTTGTATCATCTGCAAACTTTGCCACCTGTCTCCCAACAGTGGCCAATGCCAGATGCTTCAGAGGGAATTAACAGAACAGGGCAATCATCAAGATAGCCATCCCACATCATCCAGTCTCAGCATCTGGCAATCAGAGGCTAATGACACTTAGAGAATGGGGTTGCATCCCTGACCATCCTGGCTAATAGTCATTGATGGACCTATCCTCCATGAACTTATCTAGTTATAATGGGGTTCAAAAAAAGAGTTTTGGCCTTCACAACCGCCCTGACAACAAGTGCCACAGCTTGACTGTGTGTTATGTGAAGTACTTCCTTTTGTTTTAAAGCTGCTGCTTACTAATTACATTGGGTGACCCTGGTTCTTGTGTTATGTGAAGCAGTAAAAAACACTTCCTTATTCACTTTCTCCATACCATTCAAGATTTTATAGGCCTCTATCGTATCCCCTCTTAGTCCTCTTTTCAGCTTGGAAAAAAGTCTCAGTCTTTTTAACCTCTCCTCATACGGAAGCTGTTCAATATCCCATATCCTTGTTGTTGCTCTTCTCTGTACCTTCTCAAATCCTAATATCTTTTTTGAGATGGTGTGACGAGAACAGCACACAGTATTCAAGGTGTGGGCATACCATGGATACATATAGTGGTATTATGATATTTATTATGCCTTTCCTAATGGTTCCTAACATTGTTAACTTTTTTTTGACTGCCACTGCATATTGAGCAGATATTTTCAGAGAATTATCCACAAGGACTCCAAAATGTCTTTCTTGAGTGGTAACAGCTAATTTAGACACCATCATTTTGTATGTATAGTTGGGATTATGTTTTCCAACGTGCACAACATTGCATTTATCAACACTGAATTTCATCTGTCATTTTGTTTCCCAATCACCCAGTTTTGTGAGATCCCTTTGTAAATCTTCAATGCCAGCTTTGGACTTAACTATCTTGAGTAACTTAGCATCATCTGCAAACTTTGCCACCTGTTTACTCCTTTTTACAGATCATTTATGAATATGCTGAACAGTACTGGCCCCACTACAGATCCCGGGGGGACCCTGCTTTTCACTGTGATCATTTCTTTCGACCCTTTGTTTCCTGTATTTTAGCCAGTTTTTGACCCATGAGAGGACCTTCCCTCTTGTTCCACAACTATTTACTTTGCTTAAAAGTTTTTCATGAAGGACCTTGTGAAAGACTTTCTGAAAGTCCAATTTACACTATATCAACTGGATCACCCTTGTCCATGTCTGTTGACCCCCCTCAAAGAATTCTAAAAAGGATTGGTGAGGCATGATTTCTCTTTACAAAAGCCATGTTGACTTTTCTGCAACAAATGTTGTTCATCTGTGTGTCTGATAATATTGTTCTTTACTATAGTTTCAACCAATTTGCGAGGTACTAAAGTTAGGTTTACCAGACTGTAATTGCAAGCATCACCTCTGGAGTCTTTTTTTAAAAACTGGCATTACATTAACTATCCTTAAGTCATCTGGTACAGAAATTGACTTAAGTGATAGGTTACATACCACAGTTAGTAGTTCTGCAATTTCATATACAAGTTCCCAAAGAATTCTTTGGTGAATACCATCTGCTCCTGGTGACTTTTTACTGTTTAATTTATCAGTTGATCACTTGTATTTGCTGTGGGCTGTCTTTTTGGATTTTCATGATTGTGACCTGGTTTGACTTCAGCGTTTATTCTAAATTTTTCAAAATTTATTCTACTATTGAAGTTATTTTAATCACTAAATGGTACCTTACCAGAATACATCCTCCAACACATTTACAGGTAAGGGATGAGGATAAAACACTATGAAAAGCCTTTCCTTCACAGAAGTCTCAGGAGGAACTTTTTTTTTGCGTGATGGAAGTACAGCATCTGTTTGGGGCTGAGACAACTGAGAGCTAGAACTTCCACTGTACGGCTGCTGAAACAAAAATAAAATGTAATGAAAAAGGTAACATGAAAATCAAGTGAAAAATTCAATTTTATCTGATTTAGGACTCTGTTACTGTTTTAGGACACTAAAATCCTGGATTACATATGGGCTCTCTGACAGCCACACGATTAACTTATGTGTTTTTCTTGACTACCTCCCTGACAGTATTTTCCCTGGGCAATAAATCCAGTTAAGATCATATAACCTTTAAAAAGAGTACAGAAAAGCACAAGTCAACCCACCACACAACCAACCAACCAACCAAATCAGCTCCTAAAGCAGTCAGAAGGGTAAGAGAAAAAAGATGGGACACAGCTGCTTATTGCACATTTCAAGGTTCTGCAACAATTGAGGAGAAACAACAAAGGTATAGAGTGTAGTTACTTACAGAAGATGTATATTGCTGACCAACTAGATTATTATGTGACACCATTGATGACACTTGTGAAGTCACCAGCTGTGTTGCCATTTTTCTGATGTGGCTGCAAGCAAAAGTAATCACAGACTCTGTCTTTACAGCAAAAAGTAACATTACTATAATCTTAAGAAATCAACATGACAATTTGTTTAAAATCAAAATTTTCAGAGAAAGAACTGATCAAGAAAATATCTATTCAGTCTTCCTTGATATGTGCTGAGAACATCCAGGAATAAGTAAATTGTTGCAAATTTATGTCAGTACTCTTGTTAAATCCAGAATACACTGAGATACCTGTAGCCCAATGTTCTATACTCTTTTCTGATAACACAGCCTTTCAGTTATCACTGTTGCTTTAATAGACAGAATATACACACCCAGCTCATGGAGTTAAACTCAGCTCTTTACGCTGCCTGAGAGAAGTAAAAATTAGTTTACTGGAAACATTATTTCTTCCCTATAATTTTCTTATCCATCTTGATAGTGAAGGTAAGACAATTAAATGTTTTGCTTGGACTAGCAAGTTTTTATATTTTGCAAAGCTGGAATAAGGCAAATCTCTTCACATTTTACAGTTGTGCGACTCTTGGAATTAGGCATTAACAGAAGCGTTAGAATGGCTTTACAGTATGGCCTGCTGGCTCACACTATATGCACTTCCACACACGCAAGTTATGTAGTTTCTCTTAAAGAGGACATGCAGAGGAAAAAATACTGGGCTATGCTTATTTTGGGGGTTTAGTTTTCTTGCTTCTTATGATACATAAACAATTTTTATTCTACTTTTTTTAACCTTATAAATATCAAGAGTATTAAATCACTGCCCTCCCAAGTTTGGCTGAAAGTCTGCTAGAAGAATTTGAGCAAAAAATAGCTCCCCTATCACTTAACTGAGCAAGAAATTACTCCTGGGGGAATTATGCACCACTAGTGCACATGCACAGAATTTATGTTCCCTGCAGATTTCTTTGCTTCCCTGCAGAAAGTGACTTTCTGACGGGGAAGCAAAGGGAAGCCACAAGAGCAGTCATGCTATGCTTCCCAGCAGTATGTTTCAGGTGCCCAGGGAAGCTGGCAGAGAGGTAAATCACTATGGGGCAGGACTGGGGAGGACCTGGCTGGTGGCTTCTATCCTGTGCCAGGATCAGCTGCTAGTTCCAGTTTGGCTGGGGAAGACAGGACTTCCTCTTCCCCTGCATGGCATCCGGGGCCAGTTCAGACCCACCCCACAATTTCTCCCCCAGCTGCAGGAAGTTCTGCAAACTCACACACATACTCTTCCTGCACCCATCGCACCTCAGCTGAAGGGGGAGGGATACCTGTATAGGGAGCTGCTCCCCCATCCACTTCCGTGCATCCAGACCCCCCTCATATCTCACCAAGCCTCACTCCCCTCGCACTCAGAAGCCCCCCGATGAGCCCCACTCCCCATGCATCTGGACCACCCTGACAAGCCACCTGCACCCGGATCCCCACCTCACCGAGCCACAACCAGCTGCACCTGGTTCCCCATTGAGCCCCGCTCCCACAGCATCCGACACACCAGACTGCCCCTGCCGAACTTTACCCCGCACCACACCCAGACCCACAACCACCTTCACCTGGACCTCCCTGCAGAGTCCCATTACTGTGGTACCCATAACCCCCAACAAGTCCCTGTGCAGCCAGATCCCCCTATACCCGGATCCCCCACTGAGCTGCCCACACCCAAATTTCCCACACAGAACCCTCTGAACCCACACCTGGATCCCCCCATACTGAACCCCCTCCACACCTGGATCCTGTCTTGCTGAGCCTGCCTGGCCACATCTGGCATGGAGGGGATGGGCCATAGGGTGTTTCTAAGGCAGGCATGGTCCTTGCACTGTGTCAGGGTTGGGTACAGCCTCACCGCCGAGGTCGGTGTCCCGCGTGGTGAGCTACACAATGATCTCCCACCTCTGTGCAGCCAGTGGCCTGTGCTCCCCAATGCCATGCTGGAGCCTCCACATTTATTTGACAAATAAAATTTGCAGAATTTTAATATATTGTGTGCAGAATGTTTAATATTTTGGCAGAGAATTTTCAGGCGTAGAATGCCCTCAGGAGTAAGAAATGATGTTGAATCTTTAACAGTGATTTTTCACTCTTTGTCAGGTGTTTTGGTCAGGTCATTATCTATCTTCAGCTCTCTTCCCCTGATCTGCTCAGGTCCCCCTTCCTTGGTACTCACGCTGCCAAAATCCTACTAGCTCTACAGTCACCCAGAGTCTTCCAGGAAACAGTAGACAAAAGCCTGCTTCTAATATAAAACCCACTACCCCATTCTCAGATTTCTTTATACATCATAAGCTAGTAAAAAAGGTTCAATCACATTTTACAAGTCATCTTAAAATAAAAGGACTGTTTTATCTTTTAAATTTCCCTCTGTCTCTTGAAAAGTAGCAGCAATGTTTGGTGTCTCAAAAGGTCTTCTCTAGGATTGTGCTCTGTGTGGTACAGTGAAAGCCCACTGTGGGCTGGAAAAGGGTTAATAGACAACTAGTTACAGTACAGGTACAACAGATTACCTAATTAATTGCTTCCCAGTCACAGGGGCAGGACAGGAGACGTCAGGTAATAATTTAATGGACACTTGGGCTTCATAAAAGGGGAGAGAATTCAGTCTGAAGGGAGGAACCTCAAAGACTCTCGTGAAGAAGCCTGAGCAAGAGAATAGACACCTCAAAGAAATATTTACCTCGCCTTCCTTGTCTACCTCAAGGAGACACTTTGAAGGGCCAGTGCTCAAGGCCAAAGCTGGAGAGGACTCCACAGTAACTAAGGAAGAGACAGAAGACACAGCCCAGGAGAAGGGCAGATTGGTCGAGAGTCTTTTTGGACATTAACTTGAGCTTTTGCTTCCTGAAAGGGATTGGACTTCTGGAGGGCTGAGTTGTGCACAAAGCAGATGACCAACAAGGGGCACAGGAGATGAAGATTCCTGTAACTTTGCCCCTGATACCAGGGGGCATTGTAGTGGTGAGTGCACACCATAGCACCCTGAAATACCTTACATTTCAGAAGCATCCACTATATAAACAAAGTTGTACAGTGATAGATTTCATTTTCTTGTTTTTTCCTTTTTCCCCTTACCGTTATAACAACTTTTCAAAGAGAAACATTGCTCTCCAGAACACAGAGTTACAGCTTTTCACGTATGTGGGTTGGTACTTACTCCAATCCGTCACTCCCATCTTCAAGGAAAGTTACACCTAGCCGATTTCCAGGAGGATATTCAAAACCATGTAGCTTGTATTTGGCATATATAGCTGATGCTGCAGTAGTATACTGAATCACAGCATGCCCTAAGGATGGATGAAACATACCAAGACAATGTAGGAAGTGTGTAAGTTTAAATTCTCAAAAGCACTACTAAGAATAAAGTGTATTCCAACAACACAGCAGGGTTCGACACCAAATTAGTCACAAGCACTCAAATACAATGAAGTCTTTTTACTTCATCATCCAACTCATCTTTAGCAAAATCCATATTTCTGATGAGATATCAAGCAGAGTTAACTGGGTGACTGAACAAATCTTTACAGCTGAACCTCAAAATCATCTGATATTACTTCCTTTATAGAATGTCTATAAAAAAACTCCAGAAGTTAACAGATATGTATAACCACTAATTTGTACACAAATATTTTCCTTTTTAAGTGTAGTTATTCTCTGAAAGAAGTGATTAAAATGGCACTGTAGGGTTCCTGTTTGTTGTATCAATGATTTCCATATCAAATTTGTCAGCTTAAAAGCAGAGGTAGTTCTTGTAACCAGCAATTTAAGCCATTATGTTCTTTTGGATCATGCATCATCAATACTAATAATTCTGTACCAGCAATTTAGTTAACAATACTATTGATTATAATATAATCCAGCTCGTTCTCCCATAGCTATACTGGCTCTGCAGGGCTAACAATTGTAAAATCTTATTTTAAGACACCAGCCATACATTACTTTGAAGGCATGATGAGACTTCAACAAAGCAGACGCATGTTTTTTTTTCCTTAACAGAAATCCTACCCGTCTTTGATAACATCTCATCTGATGCAGAATCTATTAAGAAACAGCTTTCATTTGATTTTTGACTTCTGAGCGTATGAAATGTAGAGATGCTGTGGGTTGCTTCCCTACTTTGTAAATATTCGGACCTCTCAGGGATCTAGTTAGGGATAGCATGTAACTTGTCAGTCTAATAGGTCTGTTCAGAGGAGATGTGAAGTAGAAGGAGAACAGAGTGCAAGACCAAATGTATGTATCTGCCACTGACAAAGGGCTACATCATTCTGTATTGAGAAGGAAGAGAAAATATTTTAGAGTCAAAACAGTAAAAAGAAAGAGGTTCTTTTTGTTTTGTTATTTACCATGGTTAGTATGAGGATCTCGCTGAACATCACAATACTCCAGTCCTGGGACTAGATCAAAGAGGAAGAACAGCTGCTCTTGTATGAAGGGGAGTCGTGATACCACTGACAGGCGTTTGGAAACAGATTCTCGAACTCTTGTCTGACTCTTTTCAAAACTACCAAATTCTGGCTGCCCTTCTCAAGAACCAAAATAAGACACATTACACACATTGCAAGTCACTATACTGCTGTACCTTGACCATTTCAATATTTTTTTTCCTAAAATGTTTCTAGGACCTAAGTCATGTTATAATAAAAAAAGGACATTTATTTCAGACAACGAATGCAAACGCCAAATGGGAAAAAAAAAAACCCTGAACAATCTAGAAACTAAGTGTCTGAGTTAGAACCAACAACCAAAAACCTGGACCTACTATTTTAAATGTCTCCATTTTGCCTTTCTCTGAATATACCTCTATTTCCATAACACCCTTTCCAGCTACTGTGTGATCTTATCCAGAATTACCAGTCACTGTTAACGTGAAAAGTTATTACTTACCAAAGGGAAACACACTCCCTCTAGGCCCTGGGTCATGCCCCATTGGCTCCTGCCTCATACTACTGCTACTACCGTAATATTCACGTTCAGATGATTCAGATGGTTTGCTTTTAGGTTCAGCCAAAATGGCCCTGTAACCTGGAACAAGTAACCACATATTTCAAATTTCATCACGTAGTTTTCAAACATCTATGACTAGAAATGTTCTTTAAGCCTTGTATTGAAAAACATTACAGACAGAAAAATCAGTTACTGTTTCTTTTTTTAAAAAAACCTATTCTATCACTCATGAAGACTAATACAATTAGAAGATTGGAAGCAACATAACCCATTTCTATCCCATTCAGAAGTATAGCACCCAAAGATCATCTTGGAAATACTTGGCAGAGAGGCAAGAAGTAGCTGGACATCTATGCAGCCTCAGTCTACCTTTGCCTACCAAGACCTGTGCTGAATTAGGCACCACATCTGTGTAAGCTATTTGGTCTGGTCTCAGACCATCTAAATCCTTTCATTCTGACCTCACACTGGACATGGACCTGGGTTTAAAGAAAAATACTAAATTTGTTAACAGTGTGCTGATACAACCTTAAGTCTCATTAAATGAAGTGTTTGTGGGTCTTAATTTTAGTTATGTCTTACTACCTTATTCCTAATGATAAAAAATAGGTGCTTAATTGATATTTGTGATTAATTGGGCACTACACAGTTCAAGATTACACAATTTATTTATTTCACTATATTAAAAACATACCAGTCCACTGTTTTGGGCACATGTACCATCTTTATAAAGTATGATACAGCTTTTAGATAGTGGTTTTACACTGTCCACCACAACTCACTCAGAACTAAACTTTACCACACCTTGTTTATACTAATTTGTTTGCAAATTTGTCCTCTGGCTTTTTGTAGGCCCACACAGGAAGATTTGAAGAACATTTATTGAAACCACAGTAACCATGTCAGCACTACTGATTATCTAATATGTTCAATAAGGCTTTATGCTGAATATTGGTCTTCCCTCTTGGCTGTGTGTGTAAAAGGATAAAAAGAAAAACATCACAGATCTGAGAAGCATGAAGCACTACAGAAAAGTGTATTTTATTATTCCCATTTTACAGAGGGAGAAACTGGGGCATGAGAGGTTAAATTAATTGCCAATGTCACGGGAATTCTAGTTCTGTCAATCCTGTGCTCTAAGCACTAGACAACAACTTTAATGGCAACAAATGTTAAATCATAAGACTAAGTGTGCTATAGTCTGAAAATAGTAAAACATGCTATTATTAGTATCAAATGCAATTTTGTTTAAATAGCTGTAGTCATAATACATTTTACTGTTGTGTTTGTGATTATATATTCCTTTTATTTTGAGCATCCCCTGATAAAGTCATAAAAGTTCATCTGCATAAAAAAATGTGTGTGTGTACACGTACATGTACGTGCTGCACTAGAGTCAGGCTATTTTACATCAACAGAAGTCACTGTAGTTCATTCCCAAAGCCCTTTCATGGTTATTACTTTAAATCTAAGACCTTGATCCTGCAAGTACTTCACAGGTGACTAGTCCCATTGAACTTAACAGTACTACCTGCATGCACTGTTTACAGTATTAGGTTCTGCAAACTATGGCCATCAATGCATTTACAGCATAAATAATTTTGCTGCTAATAAAACCGAAGCCAGAGGCTGCCATACTTGAACCTACACTAATGAGTTCACAGTTTCTCATAATAAATAAGTGGGGGAAAAAAAATCAGTCACAGTCTTACTTCGATCACACTCTTCTATTGCCAGGGCAGCTTGGGATGGTTTTAAATACCTCACATAGCCCAAACCTTTACTTTCTCCTGTGGTCTTCTTCTTAATAATGCTACAATATTCAATGTCTCCATACACCTAGGAGATTTAAAAATTGTAAAAACAATTTTATCCAACATTTCTGAAGTTCATAAAAATTTACATTTTAATCTACTGTCAAAAATAACCTGAGAAAATGCAGTTAGATATGATGAATAACTAAAACTCAACCAGTACCTTAAACTTATTCCTCAGATCTTCCTCTGTATAGGACTTTGGTATCATAACAAAGATGCGTGTAAGCTCTTCATCTTCAACATCGCGGTGGCTTCCAGAAGCTCTGGACTGCGCAATGAACACCTAACAGAGTTAAACACAATGTTAATTACTTGAGAAAAGTGTAAATATACACAGATAGTCAAGAAAAATAATTTAATGTCTTCAAAACAGCTTTATGCTTATATTTACATTCTCTGACTACTCCTGTGGCCAAAAAAAAAAAAAAAAAGCCGTTCACTGTAAATGTACTCTGACAAAAGACCTGCCTGCCTCAAACATGTACATCTGTACACAGTCAGGGACCCAGATGAGAGATCCACCCACATGCTCCCACATGAAGAATTGTGGTTCATTCTTCAGTCATTATAACCCACCTTCCAAAAGCCTGTCATGAGTTAAGCACTTGGGAGCAGCGTAACTGGCTCGTCAATGAGTTACACCAGTGTTGTCTGGCTACCCTGCCTCCTTCACAAGACCTGGAAGGGCAAGAAATTTTGAAAGGGCACCTACGCATGGTGGAGGGGGAAGAACATGAATACCTAGGCTGGCCTACTATTAGCAGCATTAATACTGGCACAGATGGCTCTTTAAGCATGCACTGATGTACACTGCAGTAAAAGGATGGACTACTTCATAGCAGATCCATGATTGTAGCCATTTTGTTTAAAAAACAAACATGGATCACTGGACGATAGCCTGCTCTGTTCGTTCCCTCTGAAGCACCTGGCATTGGCCATTGTCGGAAGACAGGATACTGGGCTAGGTGGATCATTGGTCTAACCCAATATGGCCATTCTTGGGTTCTAAAGAAAAGAAAAGAAGAAAAAAAAAAATCGAACAAGTAGTATACCAAGGCCCTGATACTGCAGTGTGTACTAACTTGAATGGGAATCCACTTATGTGGGGCTCAGCACAGGTCAAGACCTAACTTCTCATGGTCATAATTATAGTCATAACACTTTTCGTGTATATTGCACCTCTCTTCAGAGGATCACAAGGCACACAAAAACCAGTTGGAAAGTAACCTCACTTTAGAGATGGGAAAACTCATTCACAGCTGTTAAATGACTTGCTTATGGCCATACAGCCTGTGGCAGAATAAGGAATAGAGTCCTAAGCGTTTAACTCTCAAGGCTTGTCTACACTACAAAATTAAGCTGACTTTATCTAATTTGACCTCGAGCCTCTGAATTAAGTTGATTGTGCGTGGCCACACCATGCTCATTGTCTCGATGGAGTGTGTCCTCACTAGCAGTGTCTGCATCGATGTACAAAGCAGTGCATTGTGGATAGCTATCCCAAAGTGCAACTTGCCGCAGTGTGTTTTGGGAAGTTTGTGCAATGCCTCATGGGACCAAAACATTGTCACAAGGGAGAATGGGAACATTGCGTTTGCACCCCCTGATGCACTGTGCTCCCTCCCACAGTGGTTTTCGGGCCTTAAAACTGCCACGCATACGCCATAACCCCAGAAGCATGGAGCCTGCTCAGTTGTACACTCTTGCTGTGAGCATCTCAAACACCTTGCACCTTCTCCTGCAGTATTTCCAGAGCTAAAGTAGGGTCCGCCACGCAGAACGTAGCAATGTCCTGCAAGCAGCCCTGCTGCAAGCCATTGGAAAAAAAAATTCACGGTTGCTGCTGGAAGTCACAGCTGCGGTGGGGCAATAGATGGCATGCAAATCCCCAGCTTGGCACCAGATCACCTTGCCAAAGAGTACACAAACCAAAAGGGATAATTTTCAATGGTGTTACAAGAGCTGTTGGATCACAGGGGACGTTTCACCAACATCAACGCAGGATGGTTGGGAAAAGTTCATGACGTGCATATCTTTAGGAAATCAGGTCTGTTCAAAAAGCTGCAATCCAGGGCTTTCTTTCCAGACCACAAAATGAACATTGACAACGTTGAGATGGCTACAGTTATCCTGGGGGACCCAGCCTATCCCTTGCTCCCAGGGCTCATGAAGCCATACACGGGCCATCTGGACAGCAGTAAGGAACGGTTCAACTATAGGCTCAGCAAGTGCAGAGTGGTGGTTGAATGTGCCTTTGGTCATTTGAAAGGGCACTGGAGAAGCTTATTAACAAGTTTGGACCTTATTGAAGAGAACATTCCCATGGTTATAGCTGCCTGCTCCATAATATCTGTGTATCTGCCAGGCTTTGAAAATCTGTTTCAATAATGAGTCACAGTAATGTGAGCTGCTTGTCTGCATTGTGCTTTCCCAAACCTTTACCTGGAATGTATCACTGCCCCGTAAAGCCAACCCTCCGCCCAAGCCCACAGCTTCTACTCAATAAAAGAACATTTATTTCTCGAATTCATTTACTTTATTTAACAAACATAAATAAAGAGGGAGAACAGAAAAAAAGGTAACCTTGAGGAAAAGGGGTTATAATGGAATGGAATGGGAGAAACATTTTCAGCTGTGTAACATAACACCATCAAAGGTCTGTGAATTGGCACCTTCTGTTCCTTGTACCCTCCCCTGAGTTAAGTGAACGGGGTAATGGACTTTTCACCCACGCCTCATGGAACGCTTGGGGGAGGGTGATTCTCTGTCAGGCGATGCTGGCTGGCTGTCCATCAGGTCTACAGAGGAACTCTACCCTCCTGCTTCTGTTCCTGCAGTTCAATCAGACGCCTCAACATGTCTGTGTGGTCCTTCATAATCCGAAGGATCTCATGCTGTGCTGCATGCTCTTGGTCACTGGAAGCTTTCCTGCTCTCAATGTCCATGTCTAACTTCTCAGACAGTGAAATCCTCCACGCTTTCAGCTGTGTCAGCTGTCCTAGAGACATTCATTATCTCGGTGAACAGGTCCTCCCACGTTCTCTTTCTCCTCCTTCTAATCAGTGAAAGTCTGCTTTCAGGTGTTGATGACACACCGAAGGACACATTTCCAGCTGTCAGTCATGGGAAAAAATAAAGGAGCCCTTGTACATGAATAAAATGTTTCTATAGCAAGGCCATTTTCATATAACAACAACAACAAAACACCACCACCTTATTACACTAGGCGCAAGCCATAATATAATCAGAATCCGCAACTGTTCACTGTGTCGTTTTGCTGCTCCAGTCAGGGTGAGTAGGCCCCCCCAAGTCACGGGTGTCCACACTTTTAATTAAGTTTATGGCAGGCTCATGTCGGGAGCAGAGGTAGATAGTTGAACAATGGCCCTTCCCCATAGCACCATAGGAAACTGTTTACAAACTGGGCACGGGGGGAAACGTTTTCACTCCCAAACTGCAGAATCTCTCATGTGGGGCCCCAGTCCCCTATCAAACACTTTAAACTACATACCGACCCATGCCGAGCACAGTAAAGGCACATTAGCAGCTGTGTGGTTTAGCGATCCAGAATGCGTGTGTGTGTGTGTGTCTACATACCTTTTTTTTTCTTGTAAGGCTGCTTTTAAAGAGAACTTCCCCCGTTTCCCCTAGGCGACCCTATGTGATATTGGTCTCCTGAGAGTAACAGAGGCGGAAAGGAAGGAGATGCTGCAAGCATCTCGGTACAGACCCGGTCCTTATGATAGCAGTCCCGGCTGCTATGCTGTGTACCGCAATGATGCCAACAGAAATAATTCAGGAGTTGCGTGGGAAAGTGTCTTATCATGGTGGAAGAAATAAGACTGCCCTGCCCAGAAACCTTCTGCAAAGGATTGCAGAGTACCTCCATGAAAGTTTCCTAGAGATATCCATGTAGGATTCCCGGGCTAAGTCCACATAAACAGTCTTTTCCAGGGGCCACTCTCTGCATAGCTGGAGCGACCTCTTGTAAGCAGAGAGCCACAGCACCTTGCTTTTTCCTCACAGTAACCTTGCCAACCGCCGAATGTGTGTGCCCGTTAAAGTTTAATTGAACTTAGATTGTAACTATATACTCACCAGAGGTGCCTTCCATGGCGTCACGGTTGGTCACCGTGATGTCTTGCGACCCACAGGGCTCCAGGTTAAAAATATTTCCTGGCTCTTGGGGAGAGTGGATCCATCACTCGCCTGTCTCCAATTCTCCTCCTCCTCATCTACCATATCGTCCTCCTTGTTGTCCCTAGACTCACACACCTGTGAGGTGCCCACGTTGCTTATGGGGGTGCTGGTAGGGTCACTCCCGAGAATTGCATGCAGCTCGTTGTAGAACCGGCATGTGTGGGGTTCAGCACCAGAATGACCGTTTGCCTCCCTTACCTTCTGGTATGCTGGGTGAAGTTTTATTTTCACACGGCACTGCTGTGTGTCCCTCGTGTAGCCCTTCCCCCCCATTCCACGAGCGATCTTTGCATAGATGTCAGCGTTTCTTCTGCTGGATCAGAGCTCTGCCTACACAGACTCTTCTCCCCACACAGCGATGAGATCCACCATCTCCTGTTCAGACCAGGCTGGAGCATGTTTGGGGCATGCAGTCTCCATGATCAGCTGTGCTCAGGCTGGCATGCTCCCAATGATGATCAAACAGGAAATGGGAAATCAAAAATTCCCAGGGCTTTAGCAAGGAAGGGGCTGTTTCCTGTGTACCTGGCTGTAGTGCAGCAGAGTTGAGAATGATCTCCAGAGAGGTCACAGATGAGCACTGTGGGACACCCTCTGAAGGCCAATTAATTCAAATTACACAATGCTGCGTCTGTACTACCTCGCAGTTGACCCATGAAAATCTAATTAAGTGCTACGCCTCTCGCAGAGGTGGATTACAGAAGTCGACATTAAAGGCAACTTAGGTTGGCATAAAGGACCTGGTAGTGTAGAAACATACATTAACAGGTCAACTTAAGGCGGCTTCCATCGACCTAACTTTTTAGTGTAGACCAGGCCTCAGTCATGTGTGCTGTTAAAAGATCATCCTTCCTCGCATGATGATGTCCTGTCACACAAGAAACGTTACCACTTTTCTCACTGTTTAGACTAATTTACCTCATCTCATCATTTAGATAACAGTAAAACAATTCAAGAGATTGAAAGTGGTCATCAACAGCAAATCATTACTGACTCTCATAGATAAAAATGTGAAATTACTTTGATAAAAACTTTCCATATTGCTTTAGCAGAAATTTAAAATACCCTCTGTTATTATTCAATTCATTTGTATCAATCTCAAGAATCTTTACAAATTTTTGAAGAAGAGTTTCTGAACACCCTGAAATCTAGTATGTTAAAGAGTAAACACTAGTTCCAGGGACTAGGTCTTCCCCTAAGCCTCCCGTTGTGGTTTTATGATCATAATTCCCTTTATCGAAATGTTTCTCTCTCCCTCCTATCGCTGTGCGGAAAACTCACAGGAATAAGGGAAAGCTGCTGCCCACCTATAAATGCGGCTGCACTTATAATTGCCAAGTGCCTCAAACAGGCAAACGAAGGAGAGGGAAGGTTTTCGTCTCTCGTTCTGGAGACGAGGGGACGCAGAGTGAAGTGTGAGTTTCACCTTCTCCGAGGCGTTTAGCTAAAGCATCTTTCTCTCCGCAGCAGAGACTATTCCTGGCGGCGAGGGAAGGAAGGAGGCACGCAGCTGGTTAAGGCCGAGGTGACTGATCGCCTTTCCGCACTATGCTGTGGCGCCCGGCCCTACGTTGGGACCGGCGGGAGGGGAGAGGCAGTGGCGGGCTCTCGTCACCCTCACAGCCCGATCAGACAGGTCCTGGGCAGCCCGCGTCGTGAGACCGGAGCGGGGCGGCTGCGCTGGGCCGGGCCCCGCCGACCCAGGCCGCGAAGGGGAGGAATCCGCGGCCTCGCTGCCCCCCCGTCGCCACCTGCCCCCAGGACCAGCCTGCGCCGGGGGACGGGGACGGGGGAGAAGCGGCTGCGCGGCGGGCGGGCCGCGCTGGGCCGGTACCTTGATGGGCTTGGTGTCGGGCGCCAGGCTCCGGCCGTGCATCTCCTCCATGGCCCGGCAGGCCTGCGAGCTGCGGGCGAACTTGACGAAGGCGATGCCGCGGGACTCGTGGGTGCGCTTGTCCCGCACCAGCCAGATGTCCTGGATCTCCCCGAACGGGGCGAAGCGCTCCCGGATCAGCGCCTCCCCCGTGTCCTTCCCCAGCACCAGGAACACGCGGCTGTTGGGGGGCTCGTCCAGGCACTCGGCTGACAGGCGGAACCCGCCGCCGCCGCCCTCCTCCATGGCGAAGCCGCCCACCCCGAGACTAGTCCGCAGCCTTCAGCGCCAGGCCGCCGGACAACAGCGTCCCTTCAGCCCTGGCGCCTGGGCGTTACTGCGCCTGCGCGGTAACCGCTGCCGACGCTGCCTGCTGTCCACGCCGTGCCCTCGGAAAGTTATTCCCCCGCCGCTGCGAGCGGGGCCAAACCGGTCCATGGGCTGGCTTCGCACCGCGCGGGGATGGGCAGGAGCCGGCGTCATGCAAGGGGGAGATGCGCTGCTGGACAGTGGCGGAGGCCAGGGAAGGTAGCGCGGGATGGGAGTCGCTAGAGGCAGGGAGCCCGCTGCGCAGGTGCCAAAACGGGGTGTGGGTGGCACACTTGTGTAACTGCTGGATGGTCCAGCTCAACACCCCTTTCCTTGGGTGTGGTGCTAAAGGCAGCCCAATGACTAGATACAGCCACTCTTCTCGAGCTGATACAATGCAGTGCCCTGCCAAAGGAGATATTCTTCAGTGGAAAAAAAAGGTACACATCCACCCTCCTAAAAAATTTCATGTGTGGTTGTTGGTGGTTAAAATAATTGAGAGTTTGTGTAGGTGTAAAATGTCTGCAATGAGTCTCAGAGCAGCTCCCAGATGTATCCTAGTTGCTGTTCTGTGAGCCTGAATGGTGCTTCATTTTCTGTAATCCACTGCACATATAATTTCTCTCCATTTATTTATTTATCTAAACGTTATGGTTTTATGGCTTATTCTTAGCACACCATCATTTATCTTGATTAACACTGCAGATGAATGTTATTTAATGTATTATTTAATATTAAATACTCAGCTCTCTAAGTGGTGCTTTTCAGCAGTAGATCTCACAGCACTTTTACAAAGTCTCAGGGCCCAATCTGGTAGGTAGATTGCATGTAAGAGGAGGGGGATCAGCCACCTGGAGGATCCCACCAGGCTTTAGGCAGGAGCTGCGGCCTCAGGACTAAGGTGGCTTTGTGTATGCTCACCAGCATAAAGTTAGGTACCCAGGGAATTTAGGCATCTACAGGATTAGGGGGAAGCTCGGTGGGGGTTTTGAGGATCTCAGTTTTTGATTTGGGCACATAAAGTAGTAAACAGGCACCTAAATCCCTTTGTGGATCTAGCTTCTAAAATTATTTTCAGAAGCATTTGAGCAGGTTAGGTGCCTAAGTCCCATTGAAATTAATGGGTTAGGTATCTAGCCTTGTTAAGCGCTTTTGAAAATTCCACTAGGCACCTGTCTGCATTTTTAGACATCTAAATAGCTCTGGAAGTCTGGGCCTTTGTTCCTAGCTGTATGATCTTGCCTATGGCTGTATTAAAAACATTTTGTTTGAATGGGCACAGCTTACCAAACAATATAGATCACTCTGTATGACTGCCCTGTCATCATTATATCATCTGCAAATTTTATCAGCAGTGATTTTGTATTTACTTTCAAGTGATAGATAAAAATATTGAATAGCATCAGGCCTAGTACTCATCCCTTTGGAACCTCACTAGAAAACACTCCCACTAGACTACCAAGTCATTATCACTCTCTCTCTGGCTGAATGCATTTTTAATTATTTATACACAGTGGAACAGCTTTAACAGAAGATACAAAGACCTAAATCAAAATATCCCATAGCCCAGTAGTTAGGGCATTCATCTTAGAGACAGGAAACTCATGTTCAAATTCCTTCTCAGATGGTGGGGGAAATTGAACTAGGATCTCTTGCATCCCAGGTGAATTCTATAACTGCTGAGCTAAAGGATATTTCTGTCTCCTTCCACATTTTGTGTGCTGTTAGGTATGCACCACCACTGTTGTTTCAAGAAACCACTTAGATATTTGACTCCAGGAGAGGTTTCCTAACTGTGAATCTCAAGAAGCAATAGGACACCTAACTCCCTAAGAGGGGGAGGGTTAGGCCACACCCCTCTCCTCACCATCTGCTACTGGCTAGTTTAGGCAGCTCTCTACCTAATCTGCTGGGTTTTGTGGATCCCATTCTCAGGTGCTTATCTCTTTGAATCCATTCCTGGTAGGGAGCCCAGGTACCTGCCTGCGGGTTTGTTGATTCCACTGTGTGTTTAGGCACCTAAAATGTAGGTGCTGCAATGCTTACTATTACACAGCCTAACTCCTTTTGTGGAGTTGGACCTGAATGCTTCATAATTTTTAATGACAGGTTTCAGAGGAACAGCCGTGTTAGTCTGTATTCGCAAAAAGAAAAGGAGTACTTGTGGCACCTTAGAGACTAACCAATTTATTTGAGCATGAGCTTTCGTGAGCCACAGCTCACTTCATCAGATGTGTACCGTGGAAACGGTACACATCTGATGAAGTGAGCTGTGGCTCACGAAAGCTCATGCTCAAATAATTTTTAATGTATTTATGCTCACTACACCCCAGTGAGGTAGGGAAGTCCTATTAGCCCCATTTTATAGCTAGGAAACTGAGGTAAAGAGAAACTATGGAACTTGCCTAAAATCACAAAAAATCTGTAGCAAAGCAAAGGTCTGGCATAGCAAAGAGGAGCTACTTACATTTGATCTACACTCAAACACGGAGCGTACACCACACAAACCACAACAGACTTGCAAATTTTATCACCATTTCACCCTTGTCCTGAGGATTTCTTCTAAGATACTGCCTTAACTTACCCCTCACTATGCCTCAGAGACTACTATAATGTATGCCACAGGAATGTTGTCAATCCCCATGGCCAGAGGACCCTCTAATGCACCTCTGCTGACACAACCTACAGAACTTGGTGCTGAAATAAGGCATAATTGATCCATCAAGGTACACATGCTCCTCTTGTCACATCACAGTGATAGGTCCGCCAACCTGCTCTCACTAATCCTTCCATCATTCAATACAACTACACTCAACATAGTGAATGCAGCTGGAGTGCATGCAGATAAATTCTGAATTTCAAATCTGTGGAACACAACACACCACAAACTAAGGCAGTCTTGGTTTTCTCTGGTCTACTTATTATAGCAATGCTGTTCCTAAACCACTCCCACTGGCTCTTGCCAGCCCCAGGGAACAGAGGTTAAAATTTAATTCAGAATTAATGTCACAAGGATTAAGGAATGTGAAAGGCGAGAGGCAGCAGATTCTGTCAGATTTTGCTACTCCTATATCTACGAAGAAGGGGATGCATTTTTATGGGGATACAAAAAACAAACAAACCAACATACACACAGAAACCCCAACACTACAGTGTCAGTTAGTAGCAAATCCTGATCGAATGTACTTTCTGACTCTATCCTGCTACAGACACCTCCGGCTCTTGTCAGGGACCAGCAAAAAATTACCAGACCATGTCCTGCATCTAGACAGCAGCACAATGCAAAGTCCAGGCCCACTTCTGCTCCAGCTATGGCCCTGTCCTACATTCATAGGGCCTGGCAGAATGGTCTCTGCAGTATCATCTAGTCCAGTCTAATGGTAGGAGTCCTGCCACTTCCTCCTGTCAGGGAGATTCCCCAGTGCCCTCCCTACATACTCCCTCTCTCATGCCTCTTGTCTTTTATTGCCCTAGATACCCCTGCTGGCTGTTCCAACCTCATTACCATAATGGCTGACTGTTTACAAAAGAGGGAGGAGATCCTTTTGTTGGCTTGAGATAGCTGGAGAGTGTATTGCAGCACGAGTAACAGCAGCTTCTTCCTGCCTACCCACAGGGATTTCTTTACCATCATGGGTGCTGGCAATGTGCTCTGGCAGGAATGAGGACTAACAGGCACATATTTACCCTGTGAAAGATACACACTTCCCTTCCTCTGGAGCTGCTATATAGAAGCTTTAAAATAGACTTAATGGATTTCCCTACTGACTGGGTTGCAGGTGGGTATGGTTGGGAAGAAGCTGGGAATGAGAGACAAAGTGTGTTTTGGGGGGGCTTAGTGCAATCTGCCCCACTCCCCAGTTCTAGTAGAGGCAGGCGCTGGGCCGGCGTCAAAAAAAATCTAACAGACTTTAATACAACATCCATCACTCATTGAGATGCTCCCTATGCTACATATTTTGGTTTCCCCTCTTCATCCCATGGGCTGAGGATGATGGATAGCATTCCGCCTCCTCAGAACAAAACTTTAGTGTCATAGGGAGATGGCTACAGGTCCTGTTGCCCGTGGGCACGAATTCTCAGGACAGAACTCTGGGGGGTGGGGGGGAGAAGGGCTCCTAAGAGCTTAGTAGGAGCCAATAGCATCACTACATCTCCTGCAGGCAGTTGGGCAGAGAAGACACTACTTTCCAAGTGCCGTTAACGGCGACACCTGGCGACGCAGATGGTAGGTTCCAGTCTCTAAGGCCCGCCCCCGGGCCCATGGGTGCACCAATCAGCAGACGGAGTGCTGAATTATGCGGTCTGTGATTGGATGATTCTATTGTGACGCACACTCCTTCCCCCGGAACGGGCAGAGAGTGCGAAGTGGCTGCGGGGTTAGTTATTGGGGCTGTTCCCGCCAGTGAGAGCGGCGAGGGGTGGGCTCATCTGCGGGTGGGAGGTACCGGGGGAGTGGGCTCATGCAGCGGGGCGGGGTGGCCAGTCCTGAGGCCGCGGCTCGCTGCGGGCTGTAGCGTAGGCGGGGACTGGGCGGGTGCGGGTGCGGGCATGGGCAAGGAAGCTTTGGAAAGGGATCCACCTGTCAGCTCTGAGGCGGAGGCCCAGTTGCGCCCGGGGTGCGGGATCTTGGTGGAACAGGAACCCTAGGGAGCATCCATAGGCACCTCCCTGTGCTCTGCGTGCGAGGGACTTCCTGTGGGGTCTCCCTTGCAGGACTTTGCGGGGGGGGGAAGAGATTACCTATACTTCAGGGACTGGCGCTCAATGTTTTCCTGCCACATGCTAGTGCTCCAGGGCTTAACATCCCATGAAAAGGGATCACTGTAATCATTGCACAGCTTGATACATCTCTCCAGCAGGAAAATCTTCCTACCATGCAGTCAGAAGTTTACTTAATTCCTTCCAGTTACCGCTATTTCCACCTGGTGGTACTAACTTATATAACCCCACCCCCGTCCCCCTTTAAGTTTACACCTTTCACATAGTTGGTTGTGTTTCTCACCTCTTTCCTGCCCTTGTTCAGCCACATGATGCATCATTTTTAAAACGTTTTCAGCATAATTGTTCATATAATTTTAATGGGAACTTCCTTACTTGCAGAACATAAAGAGCACACTTAAAGTCCTACATAAACTCTTCAGCCATAACATAGTAAAAATCATACATGTGCTGTTTGTTTGCAAATGAAATTGTTTGGAATTCAACTTACTTTTACCCTATATTTAAGTACCAGTGATGTGCTCAACATACAGTCCTTCCCCTGAAGAGCTAGTCAACTAAAGTGTGGGGAATCACGCTTTATTCTCTTTTAAAATTTTAATTAAGCATTTTTAAAAGTCTATACTGATTTTCTGGCTATAGAAACAATTACAAGTAGACTAGTGATGAAATATGATTTGACATGTATACATGACTCTTCTTTCCCTCCCATTCTGCTTAATTGTGAATTGCCTATTGCGTTCTGTAATTTTTAACTTTCTATCTAGGTGTCAGCTTCAGTTTAATTTAAACTAGGATGGTAATTAAGACTGATATTTTATTCTTGTTTATGTAGTTTTGGGACCCTTTAAAGACAAGATTTCTTATCATTCTAGTTTCAGCTGGAATGTAACCTTATCTATCGGGGACTCAAGTAATCAGTTTCTGGACTGAAGGTAAAGGCTGCCAGTCACTTAATCAGCTGTTACAGTTCCCAGCTCTGTCAAACTGAGGTGTTTCCAGCTGTGGTGATTATTCAAAGAGTTTTTTTATATTAAAAAAATAAGTAGGGGAATTATGGTAGGGATTAGATTAATGACTCAGAAGAGAGTCCCCTTAACTTCCGTAATGTCTGTGCATGAGCAGAACCTGAGGTACCTTCCCTGCATGTGCCAGCTATGTCACTTTGATGTTCCTTTGAAACACTGGCATATCAGAGGAGAGCTACTGCTTTCCATTGCAAACAACATGGAAGTTAAATTGTGCTGGATTAAAATGGGTTAGAGTCAGAAGAATTAGTATAAACATATTGTGTGGTCAGGGTGGTTAAAAAAATCCATTTTAAAATGGATTTTTTGTTCAAAAGTTGGATTTTATTTAAGTTACAGGTTTGTTTTTAAAAATAAATTTAAATAAAATTAAATTTGAAATTGACAGCCTGTGTTAAGGCCTACGCTTACTACAGTCTACTAAATAATATTAAGCAGTATATATCTGCTGCCAAGTTTTAAAGAAAGTTAAACCACTGAACTGGTAGAAGTCACCAGCTAAGCATCTGGAACAAGATCTTGCTGAAGTGCTAAATTAGCTTCTGACAGCAGTAGCCTCTTCTGCAGGTACAGACAGAGTATTTTTTTCACTTAAGTAGTTCTGGTCAATGACTAGTTCATTCAAAGTTAAGAAATCAAATGGGAGTTGGAGGGGAAAAAAGGCAAGAAAGTTTGTTTTCCTCTGAAAAAGACTAGGTGTGAAGATGAGATCTACTAGTCTAAAATCTTGAACAATCACTTAAATTCACAACTGAGATATATTTTCTTTGTTTAATAAATCAGTTTTAAGTGCAAGATATATTTTTGTATCCAGGACGTTTAAGGTAGTTTTATTTAGTAAGACAATTGTTGTTTGTGTATTTAACAGAATTTGCATTTACATCCAAAGAGAGCTTGACGGGGGGCGGGGGGGGAAGTCACAAGTAAAAAAAAGTGTGTATATAGACACATTTTCTAACAATGTAAAAATTAAGAATCTGAATAACAGTTATATAATTGCTTGTGTGTGTGTATATATATATGTAGAGTATCTTCCTGCTTAGCAAAAAAAAATAAAATAAAATAGAAAGCTCCACATTTAGTGTAAAGGCTGTATTTAGTTGCAAATCAATATTCTTTGTTACCAATCAATGAGAATCAACCTCTCTTTCAAAAAATAACAAAGGTACAAATGAAAAGAAAATTAATCTTGGTTTTCTGCTTGGTGAATTCAAGTCATAATTAAAAATCAGCAATTTAAATTATTTTGATTTAAATCAATCCACTGTGTGTGGTTCTGTATTCTCTTAAAATTACTTCAATTACAGATTTCTTCAGTTTACATGTCAAAAAGTTACTTTTTCTAACTGCCAATGCTACAGACTCAATGTGGGAGAAAACAGAACAAAAACCCACAGCTTGTTTTTAAATCTTGTATATAATCACCAGTAACAGTTTCCACAATTAATTAATTCCACAATTAGCTGACAATTTTCCTGCTGTATGAGACAAAATAAAATGGTTTGCTCATTCATAGTTATAGTAGCTTTCTAGTGCCTACTGTAGTCAGTTTCCTTTTATTTAGTAAAGTAAATTAAGTATGACTTAAAAGCAGGGAACAGATGCCTTGAATAAGGCCCATCTCTGCATAATCATGTTGAGGTTTTCAAACGCACTAACTCTGGCCTAACTCTGCTTCCACTGTAATCAATGGCAAAACTGGTTGACTTTGGTAGGAGCAGGGTTAGGCCAGAGTTAGTGCTTTTGAAAAAAAAAAGAAAATTTAAACCTTAACTCTGATTGGCATCTCTTGTAAGTTTGAACTTCATTGTGTTTCTTAATTTATTTTTTGTATGTTTGCACTTGAAACTGTGAACAGTCCTCCTGTTACAGGTGGAAAAAGGAAAGTTGGTAGGTAGGTAAAGACCAAAACAGAGGGCCACATTGTGCCCTGATGATCCACAAGTGACTGGGGACTTTTCTGTACATGAGTCTTCCCCTATTTATCAGCATCTTCTATGGTACCTTCCCTTTGGAAACTTTGGAGAGCCCTGGAGGATTGTGGATCCATTTATGGGATAGCAGGATGTTAGGCTGGCTCCTCTATTCCAAGCCTGCAGAGTAATACAATATAAGCAGTTTGGGAGATCTGCACAGAAACTAGTATAGTTGTAAAACCTGCCCTCCCTCCCTCAGTGTAAGATGTCAAAGAAAATTTCATGGGGAAACTCTTATGAAGTCTTTTGGCTACTATATAGGTTTGAGATTTGGACCAATATTTTTAAGGGTGGTCAAACAAGCATTCTACAGAGAAATCATACACATCCAGATTCCCACACTCTAGTCTGTTTCCAAGTTTGGAACTCCAATTCTCAGATTTTTGACACTCTGAGGCATTTGCAGTTGGGAAAGAATATCTCCCCTTCATTCCTTTCCAACTGTCACGACCTCAACTCCATCTAGAACATCTTCAGTCAGTTCCTTTCTGACTGGTTAGTGAAGGTGCTCCCTGCAGGAGATGCTTACTTGATTGCTATCGCTGTTCCAGCTCTTTCTAGGATGCAGCCTTCCTTTAGGAAGCTCCATCATATCCATCTTTAGTTATGCAAAGTACTTGACCTCTCCGCTTCAGTTTCCCCTTCTTTAAAATGAGGACAATTACATGGAGCCTTTTGTTTCAGATTTTAGTGGCAACCGCTTTTGAAGCCTTTTTTCCACTTCTGAAGTAAGTCTGGGATTTGAAGCAGCTATTCCAAAGTTTGTCGGCCTTTGGAAGTTTGGAACAATTGTCTCCTACAAGCGTTCTACCTGTGGTGGTTTAGTATAGTGACCATGTCCTGAGCAAACTTGTTGGTCTGTCAGGACTGAGAACAATTGCCTTGCCCAAGTGGTTGTTGGGTTAGGCTTGCATTGCTAGGCTTTTAATATTTGTCCTCTTTTCAGGGGTTCATCTGTGTGGAAAGAGTCCCTCAGTCTGTGCCTCACCACATAGCACTTGAGTAGCCCCAGGCAATTCTGATGGTAGATGACTAGCCCTTGGGCAGTGGTTTTCAGACTGCAGGTTGTTACTCAGTACTGGGTCACAGAATGTAAGGCACTGGGCATTAAAAGTCCTATCTGTGGTGCTGCTCGGCTAAGGCACGCTAGTCCCTATCTGTTCTCACACCGTGCTGTGCCCCAGAAGCGGCCAGCAGCAGGTCTAGCTCCTAAGCGGGGGGTCATGGGGCTCCGTGCGCTGCCCCGCCCCGAGCACTGTCTCCGCACTCCCATTGGCCGGGAACCATTGCTTCCAGGGCGCAGTGCGGTCTGCGGTGCCAGAACAGACAGGAAACCTGCCTTTGTACCCCTGCTGCACCACTGACCGGGAGCTGCCAGAGGTAAGCCCGCGCCCCATCCGCATGCCCCAATCCCCTTCCCCAGCCCTGAGCCCCACCCCAACCCAGTGCCCCTTCCTTCATCCCAAACCCATCATCCTCAGCCCCACCCCAGAACCTGCACCCCCAGCCCAGAGCCCTGATCCCCTCCTGCACCCCAACCCCCCACCCCATTACTGAGCCCCCTCCAAACCTGGAACCCCCTCCTGCATCCCAAACCCTTCATCCCCAGCCCCACCCTCACCCCAGAGCCTGTAACCCCAGCCCAGAGCCCTGACCCCCTCCTGGACCCCAATCCCCTGCCCCAGTCCTGAGCCCTACTCCAAACCCCTCATCCCCAGGCCCACCCCAGAGCCTATACCCCCAGCACAGAACCAAACTTGTAATCTCATTTAAAAAACCAAAACTATAAACACATACCACCAAGCTAGCTTGACAAAAAATCTATTTTCCATAAACCTATATTGATTGGTATTAATTATATAACCCTCTTAATTCTTGATCAATCAAGTTCTTTACCAGCTCCATTATCTTGGCTGGGATTGATGTTAAACTGACAAGTTTATACTTATCCAGGCCATCCTGTTTACCTTTTAACTACTGAGATAGCAGCAGCTCTCTTCTAGAACTTCCCCAGTACTCCAACGCTTATTGGGGGGAAAAACAAAACAAAACCAACATTAATTGTCCAGTAAGTTCATCATCTGACTCTTTTAATATTCTTGGATGCAAGTTATCCAGACCTACTGATTTAAAAGTGTCTAACTTAAGTAGCTGCTGTTTAACATCCTCCTGAGATACTAGTGGAATGGAAATAGTGTTCTTATGATATGACTGTGTTGTATTTCCACCACCACCACCAATAGAGAACAGAAATACTTATTGATCATTTTATTGTTTCTATCTATATTATTAGAATTCCTTTTGTTCCATGTATTAAACGCCTTATTGTCCTTAACTCTGCTGGCCATAGACTACTCCTTGTGTCCCTTTGCTTCCCTTATCAATTTTCTTTAAGTCCTAGTTTCTGATTAACATTAATTACTATCAACATCCATTTTAGTCCATTTATGTTATGTTATTTTTTAGAGTGGAAGTAAAGGCAGCTATAAACCAGGTTGTGTTTTTAAACCATCACAGCCTTCTTCTTTGACTGTGGGTTTATAGCTTTTGGGACATCTAGTAAAGTGTGCTTAAACAATTCCCAGTCATATTTTTCTGATTAAATTATTCTGGCAGATAATTGTTTTCAGCTTCGTGAAATTGGCTCTTTTAAAGCACCAAAAAAAATTATTATATCTATCTATCTATCTCACATTGTTCTGGACTTTATTGTGTTTGCACAATAAATATGATCAAGTCATGATCACTTGTGCCTAAGTTACCATTAATTTTTAGCTCTGATTCTTTATCTGTCAAGACGAGATCTAATATTGAATATCCCATGTTGGATGCAATACTTTTTGAGTTGATGTAATATTTAGAAATTCCAAGCATGTGTTAGTACTGGCACAATTAGACCTCCAGCATGCGTCACTCAAACTGGAGTCCCCCATGATCAAACAGCTTTTTCCCCCCTACACATTATAGTTCAGCTCTTTACATACCTTACTTGTCACCCTGTTTCCTACGGTGATTTGGTGGTCTGTAACAGACACCAGCTAATACACCATCTAGTGCTTTATTGATTAGCACATTGATCCATAAGTATTCCTGGAAACAACTCCAGTTCTGGCCAGAGTTAAGGCATATTCTTCTATGCGTGGCAGAACCTGTATCAACCATTGTGCTCTTTTATCCACTTGGATGTGGAGTTTTTGTTGCACAAAGGATATATGTGGTATTCCTGTGCGGTATTCTTCCAGTAGAAGGCAGCTGTGACTCTGCCACTTATCAGATTGAGAGGTTTTCTAGGCAGCTGCTCAGGTTGCTGGGTAAGTCTACACTAATAGAGGATATATTCCTGTAACTTGAGATAGGATGTCTCTGTGTAAATATCTGCCAAAGTCTCTAATAGAAGAGGTCAGAACAAACAATGAAAATAATCCATAAAATCCAGTCAAGTAGGGTTTCTTTTTTTGTGGACACTTGGATCAATCTGCGATTCTGTTACAGAGGTTGGTTTACAAATGGGGCATCTCCCTGCATCAGAAGGTGAGAGTTTCTTTTTCACAGGCAGATTTCTGGCAGTTTCAGGGGGAGGTTTCTTGCCCCTTTTATTTCTAACACAGTTGCCATGTTTTATGTAAACCCACTTTTATACTCTGCTGAATATGTGTCACCTCTCTGTGGTTTCCTTATAGATCTGGTCTATTTTAGAGAGAAAAAAACAAAACAAAAAACTTTCAACCACTATATGGGCTAGTTAAAGATGGTACATTGTCTCTGTACCTATAGTAAAATGTTCTTTTGACCATTTTGATGCCAGAAGCATCAGTCTTGAGACCTTTGTCATTTAGAAGGAAATCTTTTAAAATTTTTATATAAAGGGATTGTTTTGATCGTTGGTGACATCAATTAACCTACAGACGCTACTAATTAGGTCGTTCATTCATTATTTGCGGTCATTGAATTTGTAAAAGATTAGGAAACATAGGTTAAAATCTTCAACACCTCTTTCTGCTCTTTGTTAGGTAAGCGGTCTATATTGGTGTAACAAGGCTCTAGCTAGGGAAATGTTCTTGGGCAGGCACAGTGGAGATAGTTGTAAAGCTGTCTTCCAAGAACCCTGGTGTAAGGGGTATGCTAGGATGGGATGGATGTATCAGCAGTGGGCCACAATACTGTAGATATTCTGGGCAGAACTTTGACCCTAGGATCATCTCGGAGGGTACTAAGAGGTGTCTTAGAGCCACCTTAGCCCCCTTACTTCTGGCTGCAAGTTTTGCGTTGCACCTTGAAGAGAGGTAGCACAGAATCTCAGCTATAATGGGTTTAGCTGGCTATACTAGAGTTTATTAAAAATAAAAAAAACAAACCTGTTCACAGAATGGGCAAATGACATAAAGGACTTGAAAAACTTTCATATTCTCACACTTTTCTGAGAGCCTCTCTTCTCTCTCCTACTTTGCGAGACAGAATTAAAGTGGGGTAATGATGGTAAATGTAACCAAAGGTAATCTTTTCAAAAATATTGTACAATTTCATTTTTCTGTTTTGCTTTGTCACAGACCAAAATGGGTGATGTTGAAAAAGGCAAGAAGCTCTTTGTTCAGAAATGCTCTCAGTGCCACACAGTTGAAAAAGGGGGGCCGCACAAGACTGGACCAAATCTTTGGGGTCTGTTTGGTCGCAAAACAGGACAAGCTGCAGGATTCTCTTACTCAGATTCAAACAAGAACAAAGGTAAAAACAAAAAGGTGACATGGGGTGGGGTGCAGGACTGGAAGCATAAAGAAGAAAAATTAATTCCATTCTTGCTAGATCTTAAAAATCTTTACAAAACTACCCTCATAGCTGTTAAATGACAGTATTGCAAGATGAACCTGAGCCACATCTTCAGAAGCAAAGTGCTTTTTAACTGAAATTTTAGTATCCTTTTCCAGCACATCTCAGTTTTTTTATATCTGGCTATTTACATCCTTTCCAGGATTTTACATTAAAATCTGCCCTCTGACAGTGCCTATTTCTTGGAGTGATGCTGGTCCTTTAGTCTGATCTTGCTTCAGTTGGTCACTGCTCTCTACTGGCATTGCATTGGTGTATAGTCTCTTC
Organism: Caretta caretta; assembly: GCF_965140235.1. Classification (NCBI taxonomy): domain Eukaryota; kingdom Metazoa; phylum Chordata; order Testudines; family Cheloniidae; genus Caretta; species Caretta caretta. The sequence goes on along the minus strand of NC_134216.1, from coordinate 44,873,987 downwards.
ACTTATTGGCACTGGACTAATTTTAGCCCTCTGATTATTATATGCTGACATGTCCATGTGTACTGTTTTAATACAGATGATCTTGAAAGTAAAGGTGTGTTTAAAAGTACTGTTACATAAATGAACACCATTGTATCTAATTTGGGTCAAGGTATTAATTGCAAATATTATTCTTAGTTTAAGTTCTTTGATTCTTCAGTTTTACTGGGATCCCACGGGGGGAGGGATTCAGTCTTATACTGGGATCTTAATTATACAGATCTATTCCTACAAAGAAAGCATGTATTTCAGTGTTAGTGTCTGTTTTGAAAGTGCTCATGTGAGCTAATAGTGCAAGGGATTACTACAATAAAGTACATTTAGACATCCTGATGATGGCTTACGACTAGGACATAATACGTCAACCATATTAGTCAATTTATCTCCTGAAGAGGTCAGACATAAGTGGTGCTGCTATTACTAATCTTTCTGTAGCCTTCAGTACTGTTGACCATAATCTGTCATTGATATGCCCGTGGGAATTAAAGGTGGAAGCTAACACTGAAGCTGTTTCATCTTGTGAGTGGTTCCATTCCCTGCTCTAGCACTCATTGGCATTAGACCAAGGCACTACAGGGGTTCACCTCTAGCACTCCTGTTGATTATATCTTTGAGCCTGTTTCAGTGCAACTTATCACATCTCGTCCAGACCCCGCTGAGGTAACAAAAGTCCAAAACAAGAGTTCACACAAACAAAAGGTTCTTCCACCCTGCTTAGGCTTCTCATCAGCCCAGCCTCCATGCTCACTTCCCAGCCCCTTTCATCTACCTTTAAGTCTTTCTGATACCTTCCCTGGAGTCCTTTCATGGTCTCAAAGCCTTCCTCAAGAACCTACCTTACTCCATGTAGGTCCTCCTCTAGGAGTTTTCTCAGCCCTTATGAGGCCTGGTTTCAGGATGTCGCCTGACCCCATTTAATCCTGCCTCTTCTGGTTAAAATGGAGGTAATTATGACCTAGGAGAGCTGACTGAATAAGGCTGGCTGCCCCAGGCTTCCTGCCCTTTAAAGGGGTGAGCCACCCTGTTACACACCTGTTCCTGTTAGAGAAATTCCAGAGAGTAGCATTGAAACTGCTGTTTCTTTCTGAAGGTTCTCTATTACCACCCTTCATGTTCAACATTTATGAACCTACTGTGGGGGGAAATATAGTGTGAGCTAGAGTGTCAGTATGCAGATAATCAGCTCTACATCTTTTTAACAGAATTACAGGTTGCTTTCCCTGTGCTCTGTCAATATCTAGGAGAGACAGACAATAACTAAAGCTAACTGTTTACATATCTGGAGAAGATGGAAGTGCTGCTGACCTGGCAGAGGGAAATGCTTTAAAGAGCTGGCAAAATTTAAAACCATTGTGTGTAATCAACAGTTTCTGTGAACACTTTTGCCAATAAATGGACAATCTCAGGATTAAAAAGAGAGCTTGCTCAACCCTAAGTAAAAATCACATTGATTTAAAACACAAATCTGAATACATTACTGGAAAGCATTGTCTCTACTGGCACTTGAATTATGAAGATATTTGTATAGATTAAAAGTAGCAAACATTATTCAAAAGTGTTCAGTTTAGCTGAACTGGCTTTAAACATTAATCTTTCCAAGATGCTAAATATAATCTGGATTATTAAAATGAGTCAAAAGTAAATACAGAATGTACCAGTTGTGTATTTAATGTGAAATGTGTTCAAGCAATAATGAAACCTGGATTTAATTTATCATTAATTCTCATTCTTTTTTCCTCCTTTGGAATTTAGAACATAAACTGAGTAGCTTACTTTCAGAGCTGCATACCCTAGATTTTGAGATCTTGAATATTCTTGATATACTTAGCTATCTGTGGAGTCAAGTGGTATGACATTAATAAAATGTAAGCAATTCTTCATTATTGTTTAAACTTTCCAGGTGTTGTCTGGAATGAAAATACACTGATGGAGTATTTGGAGAACCCTAAGAAATATATTCCTGGAACTAAAATGATTTTTGCTGGCATTAAAAAGAAGAATGAGAGAGCAGATGTTATTGCATACTTGAAAAAGGCAACATCTTCATGAAGTGTTCTTACAACTACCGTGATGTCAGAAAGTGTTTCAAAATTTGAATCTCTCTTGTATCAGTATTCATGTTTCAGTAGTCTGTTAATATTTGTTTATTAGGTACTGGTCTTAGCATCTGAAAATATGAGTCTTTATTTGATTTTTGCTAAGCCTACTACCAAAACAAATTAAGGGTGAGCACTATGTAAACTATTTCTATGATGGTAAAGGTGGGTATGGCTCCATACAGATATTTCAAAAGAAAAATACTGTTCCCTTTTCCAAGGAGCTTCCAACTGAAGGGTCCAGTCCTGGAATTATATATACATAACTGGAATTATACATACATATAACTTTACATTGAAATCAATGTGACTGTTCAAGTTAGTACAGTTACTCACACGTGTAAGTGGTTGTAGCAATGGACCCTAATACTTCTTCCTTGAAGATTTTACTTAGGCAAAATTCTCAACAAAATCAGTGGGGGCTCAGCATTTTGCAGGATTCAGCCCTAATTTAAAAGAGCAAGGGTTGACAAACAATGGAACTGAACTACGGAGAAAAAGCCAGTCAGCTTTATATCAAGATGTTAGTATAAAAGTGAAGCTCAAGGGATTGGAACAGCTACAGTTTGATCTGTAAATAATTTCAAAACTTTAGCTCACTCCTTGTATTAGCGTTTCTTCGTGTGTTAAAAGGACAAACTGTCGACCAATCAGCAATCTCTTCATTACAGTTATAGTTTTTTTTCACTCCACGTGTTCACTCCATGAGTCAAATATATTAAGGTATCCAGCCCCCTTACTATAAAGAAACAAATAAGGTCTGACATAGCTCAAATGATGGTAATAATAGCAGGAATACTTTCACCTTTAGTTCATACTCACAACTGTTCTGGTAGCCTATAGAAAATGTAATGGTTTAGCCTGGGCCTGGGAAGACAGGATTACTACATGAGCCGATACCTTACTTGGGTATTTTAGAGAATTCAAGAATTATACGTGCATGGAAACTGATCTGCCTTTCTCACTTCATTAAGGCACTTCAGGCTCAGGCTGTGAGGGTCTCATTTATGCTGTCCCATACCTATTCTAGGGCTATAAATCTTGCACCTTTCAAATGGCGAACCTTGAAAATGAGGTTGGAGTGGGGATTGAGGAAATTAACAGTAGAGCGTACATCTTTAATAGTGAAATCTGCATCTAATTTATATCTTTTTATTAGACAAACTGCTTAGCTGTACTGCTGAGAGTACTAAGTCTTCCCAGGGTTCTGTAAATACTGAGGTGTTAACTTACATTATTGTTAAAGGCAGTACTTTCATGTGTTTGGCCACTGATGATTTGTGCAGAATATATCCCAATAACATTAAAGATGTTAGTAAAAAGAAAACTTATAAAATATATTGAACATCTAAATTTAATTTTAAATCCTTTCATTTTTTACAATACTAGTTAAGCACTACAGTGTAACCATCATATATATATTAAGTACTACAGTGATTGATGCTAGAGAAAAACCATCTTGGTGGTTATCTCAAACTTTTCCAGAGTAACAGCCGTGTTAGTCTGTATTCGAAAAAGAAAAGGAGTACTTGTGGCACCTTAGAGACTAACCAATTTATTTGAGCATAAGCTTTTGTGAGCTACAGCTCACTTCATCGGATGCATACTGTGGAAACTGCAGAAGACATTATATACACAGAGACCATGAAACAATACCTCCTCCCACCCCACTCTCCTGCTGGTAATAGCTTATCTAAAGTGACCACTCTTCCTACAATGTGTATGATAATCAAGGTGGGCCATTTCCAGCACAAATCCAGGTTTTCTCCCCCCCCCCCCACAAACTCACTCTCTTGCTGGTAATAGCTTATCTAAAGTGATCACTCTCCTTACAATGTGCATGATAATCAAGGTGGGCCATTTCCAGCATAAATCCAAGTTTAACCAGAAAGTCGGGGGGAGGGGGTAGGAAAAAACAAGGGGAAATAGGCTACCTTGCATAATGACTTAGCCACTCCCAGTCTCTATTTAAGCCTAAATTAATAGTATCCAATTTGCAAATGAATTCCAATTCAGCAGTTTCTCGCTGGAGTCTGGATTTGAAGTTTTTTTGTTTTAAGATAGCGACCTTCATGTCTGTAATTGCGTGACCAGAAAGATTGAAGTGTTCTCCGACTGGTTTATGAATGTTATAATTCTTGACATCTGATTTGTGTCCATTTATTCTTTTACGTAGAGACTGTCCAGTTTGACCAATGTACATGGCAGAGGGGCATTGCTGGCACATGATGGTAGCGTAGGGCCTGAGGAGGGAGTCTACATAGCCAGACAATCCTGCTGTCAGAGTGCCAATGCCTGAGATGATGGGGCGCCCAGGATTTCCAGGTTTATGGATCTTAGGTAGTAGATAGACTGACTATGTAGACTCCCTCCTCAGGTCCTACGCTACCAGCACTCCCAGCTACCTTCGAGACACCACTGACTTCCTGAGGAAACTACAATCCATCGGTGATCTTCCTGATAACACCATCCTGGCCACTAGGGATGTAGAAGCCCTCTACACCAACATTCCACACAAAGATGGACTACAAGCCATCAAGAACACTATCCCCGATAATGTCACGGCTAACCTGGTGGCTGAACTTTGTGACTTTGTCCTTACCCATAACTATTTTACATTTGGGGACAATGTATACCTTCAGATCAGCGGCACTGCTATGGGTACCCGCATGGCCCCACAGTATGCCAACATTTTTATGGCTGATTTAGAACAACACTTCCTCAGCTCTCGTCCCCTAACGCCCCTACTCTACTTGCATGCTTCCAGCTTTCACCCTGACCACACCACACGATCCATCGTCTACAGCCAAGCTCTGCGATACAACCGCATTTGCTCCAACCCCTCAGACAGAGACAAACACCTACAAGATCTCTATCAAGCATTCTTACAACTACAATACGCACCTGCGGAAGTGAAGAAACAGATTGATAGAGCCAGAAGAGTTTCCAGAAGTCACCTACTACAGGACAGGCCTAACAAAGAAAATAACAGAACGCCACTAGCTGTCACCTTCAGCCCCCAACTAAAACCCCTCCAACGCATTATTAAGGATCTACAACCGATCCTGAAGGATGACCCAACACTCTCACAAATCTTGGGAGACAGGCCAGTCCTTGCCTACAGACAGCCCCCCAACCTGAAGCAAATACCAACAACCACATACCACACAACAGAACCACTAATCCAGGAACCTATCCTTGCAACAAAGCCCGTTGCCAACTGTGCCCACATATCTATTCAGGGGACACCATCACAGGGCCTAATAACATCAGCCACACTATCAGAGGCTCGTTCACCTGCACATCCACCAATGTGATATATGCCAGCAATGCCCCTCTGCCATGTACATTGGTCAAACTGGACAGTCTCTACGTAAAATAATAAATGGACTCAAATCAGATGTCAAGAATTATAACATTCATAAACCAGTCGGAGAACACTTCAATCTCTCTGGTCACGCAATCACAGACATGAAGGTCGCTATCTTAAAACAAAAAAACTTCAAATCCAGACTCCAGCGAGAAACTGCTGAATTGGAATTCATTTGCAAATTGGATACTATTAATTTAGGCTTAAATAGAGACTGGGAGTGGCTAAGTCATTATGCAAGGTAGCCTATTTTCCTTTGTTTTTTCCTACACACACCCCCCCCCGACGTTCTGGTTAAACTTGGATTTATGCTGGAAATGGCCCACCTTGATTATCATACACATTGTAAGGAGAGTGGTCAGTTTGGATGAGCTATTACCAGCAGGAGAGTGACTTTGTGTGTGTGTGGGGGGGTGAGAAAACCTGGATTTGTGCTGGAAATGGCCCACCTTGATTATCATGCACACTGTAGGGAGAGTGGTCACTTTGGATGAAGTATTACCAGCAGGAGAGTGAGTTTGTGTGTGTGGTTTTTGGAAAAAGGGGTGGGGGGGGGGCTGAGAAAACCTGGATTTGTGCTGGAAATGGCCCACCTTGATTATCATACACATTGTAAAGAGAGTGGTCACTTCGGATGGGCTATTACCAGCAGGAGAGTGAGTTTGTGTGTGGGGGGTGGGGCGGAGGGTGACAAAACCTGGATTTGTGCTGGAAATGTCCCACCTTGATTTTCGTATACATTGTAAGGAGAGTGGTCACTTTGGATAAGCTATTACCAGCAGGAGAGTGAGTTTGTGTGTGTGGTTTTTGGAAAAAGCGGGGGGGGGGGGGGGGAGGGTGAGAAAACCTGGATTTGTGCTGGAAATGGCCCACCTTGATTATCATACACATTGTAAAAAAGAGTGGTCACTTTGGATGGGCTATTACCAGCAGGAGAGTAAGTTTGTGTGGGGGGGGTCAGAGGGTGAGAAAACCTGGATTTGTGCTGGAAATGGCCCACCTTGATTATCATACACATTGTAAGGAGAGTGATCACTTTAGATAAGCTATTACCAGCAGGAGAGTGGGGTGGGCGGAGGTATTGTTTCATGGTCTCTGTGTATATAATGTCTTCTGCAGTTTCCACAGTATGCATCCGATGAAGTGAGCTGTAGCTCACAAAAGCTTATGCTCAAATAAATTGGTTAGTCTCTAAGACGCCACAAGTACTCCTCTTCAAACTTTTCCATAGCCTCCCCATCATGATCCCCATCCCTCTTAATAATATGGAAAAGGTAGCATCATTTTAACCCCTCTGACATTATGACCCAGAGGTTGGGAATTCACATCTTAAAATTTGTAGGGTAGGTTGTCTGCAAGTTCTGGCAAGTATCACTGAAGCAGTTTAGGATCCGTTCACATTTCCAAGGTCAAAGCTTCACAATCACAAGAGCTAGACTTTTTTTTAATGAAAGGGAGAGGAAAGGCAGATGGTTGTAACCCTCCTGAAACCTGTTTGACTCTTTCCCTCCAGCACCCAGGTTGTGACTCACAGGTTAAGAACACTTGCCTTGGACAATTAAACAAATTAAAATATACTTCAGCATGGTTGAGGTCAGCCTTAGTTGAATGAAGAAAGCACCAATACAATTCCCATTTATTGATATAGCACCAATCAGGTATATAGGTATTGTTCATAATCCCTACATTGTTCTAGCACTTAGCAACCAAGCCTTGCAATGCTCCTTTGAGGCGGGGAAGTATTATAATCCACATTTTAAGGAAGGAGTAATTGAGGGCTCAAACAGTTAAGTGACATAGTCAAGAGTATAAGTCTGTGCACAGCTGGAACTAGAACCCAGGTTTTGCTCCCATACCTGTTCTTTTAGCTACAGACAGACAATCCTTCCTCTCAGTTTACAGGTAAGAACACCTTGCATTAATTGTGTTAGACTCTACTATTAAAATAATGCAGCCACCTGTAGTTTGGAGTGACAATTTGATTAAGGGTTTGTAACTTTTCTAAGTGACACTTTAAAACTTGCCTGGAACAGCACTATGTCACTTGCCCTCCAGAAGCTGGCAGTGTTAGGACTTGATCCTGCTCCTGCTAAATACAGGGAGAATTCTGCTTTTGATGCAAAGAGAAGTATGAGTAGGCCTTCCAAGAACACTATGAGGGTCAGACTTCTACGAACTTGCTACATCTCTGACCCAATTTTTTCATCTGTAATAGAAGGTAATATTTACTCTTACTCCAAAAAAAGTGTTGTGAGATTAATGTTTGTACAACACTTTGAAGCTGCAATAATGATATAAAATGAACATGGCACACGTCCACCCTAACAGACAACAGCAGTTGTCCCACAATGCCCCATTCTGTGAGATAGTGACTGCTCTGGCCACAACTGTGGATTCCACTGCCCAGGGGTCATGGAGAACAGAAGCCATTTCCAATTTAAAACTCCATGCATGTTTTTGAAATGCCTTTTCCTGACTGCCACCTTGGCAAGCACAGCTAGCAGCTCTCCCTTCTTGTGTGCAATTGCCCAACTGACCATGTTGGCTTCCGGCACTAGAGGCACTCCTTCCTGGAGTATACAGGAAGCATTGGATTTCCTGGGCCTGTGAGGAGAAGAGGGTCTAAAGATCAGCTGCAGAAACAAACATCTGCAAACAGATTGCACGGGTGATGCAGACAAAGGGGTAAGAAAGGGACCAGCAGCAGTGCCACAGGAAAGCGAAGGAACTGCGGCAGGCATACCACAGGGACAGTGAGGCCAACAATAGATCTGGTGCTGAGCTAAACAGACCTGTCACTTTTATAATGAGCTTCATGCCAAACTTGGCAGAGACTCCACTAGCACCCTGCAAATCACTGTGGATATCTTGGAGGAGGATGAGACTGAGACCCTTGCTGTGAACAGTAAAGAGAAAGAGGTGGAAGAGGTGGAGGGAGACATGGCGGGAGGGGATAGTCCAGCCATGTCATGAGCCAGGACCTGTTTGAGACTACACCACAGTCTAACCAGTCCCACCAGCTGAGGATGAACAAGCCCAGTAAAGGGGAAGGGACCTTGGGTAAGTGTGTGCATGCATTTTTCCTTACAAACTTTCAATTTAAAGATGGTTCCCAGCTCAAGCCTAAGTTACAAGGCACAGGTATTGACTTCAAGGTTCTACTTGTACGAGAAGAGGTAGCAGTACAAACAAACAACATAGAATGCTTGGTATCTGCTTTTGTTTCCCCTTGAGTTAGGGGTGAGCAGGCCCATGCAGAGCAGTTTGTTTATGTGCATAGGGATGTCTCTTTATCCTCTTGAGAGATCTCAATGAAATTTTCAGAGATATTCTGCAATTCTCTCCCAAAGGCTTCTAGGAATGGCTGTCTTATTTCTTCCTCAGCAACAGGATGGTTTCCCATGCCACGTTGTGGTTAGTTTGGCTGGCACCATTGTAGTAAACAGGCTACTGGCACAGGGGGCCAGGCAGCTTTGGGATGCTAGTAGCAGCTGTGCTTTCTGTGCCTTTGTTACCATTAGGAGTGTGATATCAGCTAAAACCACCACTGCCTGTGGAAAATAGTGCCAGTATTCAGTGCCAGTGTACTATACACATATCTATGTGTAGGGACTGAAATTTTACTGTTGCATGCAATCAAAATTCCTTCTCCCTCTCCCTTAGCAGGCCATGCTCACTAGAGCTGAGCTGGAGAGAAGTGCTCTACAGAGGTGCTCCAAAGCTGAAGTGTCAAGAACAATGTCTTACTAAAAGTTTTTATGGCAAAAAGGAAAGGGAGGTTTGAAAAGTTTATATTTCCCTTTCCATTGTGTCCGTAAATCCAATAATATATCTGTCTGTTTTTATCAGCAGCTGCCACTGCAGTCTTGAGGGATGCTCTCTCCATACCCACAGAATGCCTGACTTGAGGAGGAGAAAGAACAGGACTAGGGAGGACATGTTCAGCAAGATTCTGTAAGCCAGTGCTGGATTGGACGGCAAACAAAGGCCTGGAGGACCAACATGGCAAACAGCATGGAGAAAAAAAGAACAGACAGGAGAAATGCCCAGGAGTCACAGCAAGAAAAGGAGAGGGAGATGCACCAGGACATAATGGGTTTCCTCAGGCAGCAGACCGAAATGCTGCAGACCCTCATTGACCTACATATCCAAAAATCCTGGACTCCCCATCCTTTTCAGTCCTTAGAGAACTCCATGGTACCACCTCGCTTCGTCCTCCCTCCCCCACATACCATGTGGCATCACAGGCAACATCCTTACCCCTATTAGTCCCCCCCTGTGGGACAGCAAGGAAAACCACAGCTTCACATACATTGACCTCTGAGAACCACGGTTGATGTATATGTAGCCACAAGGAACTACATTTGTGCACTGAAATGTTTGCTGCCTTTCCAATTTTAAAATTCTGTTCCATTAATCTGTGTTAAAAGTTTGTATTTTATTGCCTGCGGGTTTTTACACCTTTTTGCCACTTAATACATTTCTATTTTTTGAAAATAAATTATCTTTATTAGTTCATAACACATACAGTGGAGTTGCGTCTTATACAAGGGTTAGGTTCTAAAGTCAGCGCGTAAGGTGAAAATCGCATATAGTCAAAAAGATAGACAGACTGAAGAATGAAAGAATAAAAAAGGGAGAAAGATTACTTCAACGTCATTATGCGCAAACCGGAGTGCCTCAGAATGGCCAGGAGCATTGTCTACGATCAGCAACACTTTAAAGTCAAATCCTTTCTCTTTGAGGTACCACCTGACCTCCAAAGAGAAACATTTGTGGAACCAATCCAGAAATAATGCTGCCATCACCTAATCTTTTTTATTTGATTGCCAGAACACAGGCAGGAGATTTTTGTTGTTGCCTTTTAGGGTACAGGGATTTGCAGCCCTGTAGAGCAAGCCCGGCTTTATTAAATGCCCAGCCGCATTGCCACAAAACAACACAGTCACACGGTCTTTAGCTGCTTTGAAGCCAGGGGCTTGTCTTTCTGATTTCGAAGTATAAGTGTGGTACGGCATTTTTTCCCAGAAAAGCCCAGTCTCGTCAGCATTAAAATCTTGTTCCGGAAGATAGCCCTTTTCTTCTGAGATTTTCTTTAATTGTTCGGGGTAGGCTTTTGCTGCCTCTTCATTGGCAGATGCAGCTTCACCAATAGTCTGCACGTTTTTGAGGTTGAAGCTTGGCTGGCTTTGAATTCCTTCTCATCAGAAGGCTGTCCCTCTTTGGCAGGAGGTTTCAACAGTGCGTAGAGGCTGTCTATACTATCCGTTGGACTGGCAGGCAGCGATCGATCCAGCGGGGATCGATTTATCCCATTTAGTCTACACGCGATAAATTGATCCCCCCCAAGCACTCTCCCATCGACTCCTGTACTCCACCGCCGCGAGAGGCACAGGCAGAGTCAACGGGGGAGTGGCAGCAGTCAACTCACCGTAGTGAAGACACCGTGGTGAGTAGATCTAAGTATGTCAACTTCAGCTCCGTTATTCACGTAGCTGAAGTTGCGTAACTTAGATTGATTCCCCCCCCCGCCCTGCCGAGCACATATAGTTAAATTTGTGTAAGTTAAATGCGCATATGATGCAACTCACCTGTATTGCAGAATGTATAGTGGTACTCAAAGCACACAGTATTTGTAAGTGTACAGCACCACAGAACTCATAGGTTTAAGAAAACACCCATTCATATTTATAAATGTACAGAAAGCGCCTCATGATTCAGAGCTTCACTATAACACAGTCATAGTTATAAATATACAGGAAGCACTACACAATACCAAACAGCACAAAGCCCAGTGAACAGTCCAGTACAGAACACTACTGTGGCTGACCATTAAAGTGCTCTTTTAAGCCTCCCTCAACTGCATAGTTCCACACTGAGTTCTTGTAATGGCCCTTGTGTCTGTTTAAAGTCAGGCAGCCACTCCACCCTGGTGGCAGTTTCCCCCCTTTGCCTCACAGACATGATGCAGGGCACAACAGGCAGCTATAATCATTGGGATATTTTTCTCACTGATATCTGATCTAGTGAATAAACACTGACAGTGTCCCTTCAATCTGCCAAAAGCACATTCAACTATAATTCTGCACCTGCTGAGCTGGTAGTTGAATCTTTCCTTGGTTCTGTCAAGACAGCCAGTGTACAGCTTCACGAGCCAGGGGAGCAAGATGTAGGCTACGTCCCCAAGAACACTGTTCCCATTTCAATATCGCCAATGGTAGTCCACCAGTCGGAAAGAATATATCTGCTTGCAACTTTCTGAACAGTCCTGTGTTTTTAAAGCTTCATGCACCTTCCCTGACCAGCCCACACTAATATGAGTGAAGCAACTTAGTGATCCACCAAACACTTGCATAACCATAGAAAAGTACCCTTCTCTGTTGATTTACTCTGTGGCAAGGTGGGCTGATGCCAAAAATAGGGATGTGCATGCAGGGGTGACTCGTGGGTGGGGTACAAAGGGTCAAGGGCCTCTCCGGCAGCCAGCCCACACGGGGAGAGCAAGGGGAGAGGCCAGAGCCGGAAGGGAAGAGGTGGGGCCAGAGCCTCTCCTCTTCCAGCCACACTGCCTGGGGTGCTGCCCGGTGCAGCGCAGTCTGGGCTGACTGGGAGAGTGCCTGGCTGTGGCAGCAGCAGGCTGCCCCCCCGCACAGGCTCAGCTTCTGGGGACAGGAGCCAAATCTGAGCATGCCGGGGGTGGGGGGTGCTCCAACTCGCTCAGCCACTGTCCTGGAAGCCAAGCCCTGGCGTAGGGTGACCAGACAGCAAGTGTGAAAAATCAGGATGGGGGTGGTGGGTTAAAGGCACCGATAAAAGAAAATGTCCCAAATATCAGGACTGTCCCTATAAAATAGGGACATATGGTCACCCTACCCGGGTGGGAGGCAGCCCGCTGCCACCACAGCCAGCATGGGCGGTGGGTGTCGCAGGCAAGGGTAGGCTGTGCCTTCCCAAGCAGCTGAGTGTGGCCCTGCCCACACTCTGCACCCAGGCCAGGCCCCCTCCTGCAGTTCCCAGAGTGCTCTGCCTGGCTCGCCCAGGCTGGTTGGCCTGCCCCCGCAGGGAGTCAGGGCGACTGGGGCTGGGGCTGTGCTGCAAGGAGGCTGGCCGTGCCGCCCAGCGCACTGGGGCTGGCCGCGCCACCTGGAGCAACGGGGCTGGGAGTGCTGCCGCCCAGCGCACCGGGGCTGGGGCCTTGCACCCTGGCCTCCCAGTGCTGGGGCCGGAGGCTGCGGTGGGGGTGCTCTGGGTTCCTGCAGGGGAGGGAAGGCAGATGGGGAGGGGCAGGGCCTTGGGTACAAGGGGAGGGGCTGGGGACTAGCCTCCTGCAACCGCCAGGTCACTTTCCGCCCATGACAGCCAGGCACTCTCCCAGGCAGCTGCTGTGCTGCACTGGGCAGCACCCAGGTATGGCTTTGGGGCCTGACTGCCAGGAAAAGCAGCCGAACATGCCAGGTTGAGCCGGCGCAGCGGGAGGACAGAGCCCTCCCCACCAGGTAACGTGGGATTGGGAGGGGATGGGGAGAGCGTGGGGGCCCTGGACTGGGAGTGGGGTGGGGAGGAATCACGTGGGGAGGTCACATGTCCTTCCCGTTAGCTGGTGTCCCTTTTGTGTCCCTCCCACAAGTCTTGCATGCCTCACTGCAGTTTGGGAAACCCATTCCCGCAAATCCATCCACTATATCCTGCACATTGTCCAGAGTCACAGTCCTCTGGAGTATTGTATGATTAATGACCTTACACACTTGCATGGGTTTTCCTACTCCAAAATGATTTCCCACTGAGCTGTAGCAATCTGGCATTGCAAGCTTCCAGAGTGAAATCTTTATTCACTTTTCCACTATCAACACAGCCCTCATTCTCGTGTCCCTGTGCTTGAGGATTGGGATGAGCTTGGTACACACATCCAGAAATATTGCCTTCCATATCCAAAAGTTGCATAGCCACTGCTTGTCATCCCAAATCTGTATTACAATACGATCCCACCTGTCAGTGTTCTTTTCTCAGGTCTAGAAACAGCATGCCACCATCTGCAGCTGCTCTGTGAATGCCACCAATGACCTTGAATTGTTTTTCATTGTGTCCCTCAGAAAACTATCACCCATTGTTGCAGTACTTTCTGTGGATCTGCAATTACAGGAGAATTGTGCATTCTGTATTTGCAACAATCATGAGAACAGTGCAGAGCTCTGCAGGCTTCCATGTTTCTGTGAAAGATGGCGGACAGTGAAAAATGGCATGAGGGTTTATGGGATTTTTTTTTAAAGTGTGAAAATTATGGGCTATGGATGGCATTATAGAGTGGAGAAAGTTGCATGCTGGGAACTTGATGCCTCGATCCCAGAGAGATCCCTGGGTGAGTCATTTCTATCTGACAACACATTGCATAAATTTCCCAAAAGGCATTGCACCAAACAGCAGCATATGTCACACTGGGATACCTTCTGGTGGTGCAGCACACTTTGCATTGACACAAGCGCTCCTGGTAAGTATGTTTAGTGCCGATGCAAGCAGCCAAGTATGCATGTGCCCAAGTGATATATAATGTATGCTGACATAACTTGCATCAACCAAACTCTGCAGTGTAAACATCATGTTAGTAAACAAAATGTTTAAATGCATGCTTAAAGAATACTTAATACATTTTAAACACAAGCTATCAGGTGGTACTCCACTGGTATTCCTTCCAACAGACTCTTCCACCTCCCATCCTCCCATTTAGTTGCTCTTACATGTATTTAAATGCAAAATATCAAGTTAACATTTACATTTCTATACTTAAGAGCATATATAACACATTCCCCTCTCAGAGATTATTTCTCAATCTTAATAGTGTGTATTACCTGGATGTCTTCAGAGCTTCAGAAAAAATTCAGGTACTCAGCTCCCTCCAACACTTCAGAGTCAGACAGCAAAGAAGTTTGGGATCAGTTGGTCTCCTCAGTTGCTGGTGGAAAAAAATCTGAAGCCTGTATCCAATGTGATACAAGTATTTGGATTCAGCATATAAAATATCCATTCCCTGGAGTTACACAAATGCCCAACAGAGTGAAAGCCTATCTTTTCCACATGGATCCACCTAAGTCAGGTGAAGGATTGAAAATTCTTACCTGAGGTCTGGCCATGTTGCCTCTTCACCTGAAACAGAAACCCAATTTAAAGAAGATAATTAGTAGCTAAGGCAAATGGAAGTTAGGAGCCTAAGTACCTTTGAGAATCTGGGCCTAAATTCCAGAAGTTGTGTACCCCCTGGAGTGGCAATACTTCCCTCCCATCTCTCTTCTAGGTCCTTAAAATACACCACAATGGACCAAACATTATCCTAATGGAGGGATTAATAAATACAGATGGAGTAGCATGGACTCACCAGTATCCAAAGTGGTGCAGGTACTGGGTCCTAGTGTTGGATCATATTAAAGAAGTTCTGTATTAAAATCACAAATGAGTTTGATTCCCCATAGTTTAAATTCCAGGGTATTACTAATGAAGAGGTCTCTTGGTACTGTTTCTCTCCCTCTGTGTGTGAAACCTGCAAGCTGCTAATTGCGTTAGTACATTCTAAGACAGAGTCTGTTCTCAAAGCAATTCACAGAGATAGAGACTCAAAGCAATACTCTAACAACAGAAACAGCACCCAGAGACTCCCCGCCCTTTTGTTGTATTAACAATTGTGATTAAAATAGAGATAGAGGATGTATGTGGATGGATGCTTGGTGTGGATAATAACTGAATGATCAGGGAGGTGCCAGCCTAAGAATCCAGGTCCATCAGCTGAAGAAGGCGTCAAGTGGAAATAACCAGAGGACCCCACCCGGAGGGCAGACTGGAATCCACCCAACAGCCTCAAGAATGGGAGAACCAAAGAACAAGATAACATCTTGGAGCCGTCAGGAATGTGCTATCTGCTGATTGATTCAGCAACAGCATGATGAAGCAATTCCCATAGACTGGCATAGGAAGAAATTCCTATAAAAATGGACTCTAGAAAGTGAGAATTTTGGGGTCTGATTCTGCAAACCAACTTCCAGGAGCATCAGATGAGCATCTGACAAGGCCCTGCTCCCTCCTCATGTCCAGGCCACCTGGCCAGTGGCTTGGCATGAGCAACTCCAAGGCTGGTAACTATGATAACAACCTTGCAGAACGTGTGTGTGTGAATAAATATGAGATTGAATGGAATGTTATAGCTGTAACTAACTGCTTACTATGATTCTTTCTGTATTCAAAATAAATGTGGTATTTTGCCTTTTTCCCTTTAATAAGATCCTGCTGGTTTTTATTTTATTGGTATAACACTAGCTTCACAGCAGATGCCTTGCTCCTCATTGACCAGCCTGATCTTATTACCTTTCCCGTCTTCAGCTTGATTTGAATCTGAGAGCTGAGCCAAAAATGCATTTCCCCCAAATGTTTAAAGTTCATTCTCAGATTTCTACCCAGGGTGGATTTCAAAATTCAAAGTTGCAAGCTCAGAGAGGTGTTAAGTGGCCCATTCGTCTCAAAGACACGTTCTCAACTGAAAGAGAATACCTGATGGTGATTAATACAGTCTCAACCAATAGCTATGAGCCTAACTGGAGAAGCAATATGAAGTCAATACAGAAAAGTACATGAGTAACATACATTGCACTTCTTTATCTGTCATGCATTCAGTAAGATCAAGCAGAGACTGGAAAGTCATTGGAGATATTGTAACAGGTCTTTTTATATTCTTTATCTTACTTGATGATGTACACAAAGCAAATGAGCTGAGTATTTGGGGTACTAACATACCTTACTGGTCAATGTTCAGTTCCATGCCCAACACTGCAGTGAGAGGTAAATAAATAAGATACGGTAAATGAGTATATTAGACAATGTACCCATTTACCGTGCATTGAAAAACAAAACAGTAAGGTAAGTGAATGTGTTTCACTATACTATTGTGTATAGAAAAGAATAAGGCGCATGATTATTTGTAATGATTTTGTCATTTGTCAGGGATACATCCTGAAATGGCATCAATAATGCAATGTTGATCTATATCCAAAATCATATCAAAACACCACTCACTGGAGAGAAAAAAACTTGACAGCAAATGAAACAGACATTTTTATGTAACATTGAAGCAAAAACCCATACTGTAAAATAAGCCATAAAAGGGATAAGTACATGAAGTGAAATTGTGAGTTGTATGTCAACTTGCAGAAGACCTCATAGTCCCACATACACACACATTACTGTTAATGTTCAATTGGCAGTGACACGAGTGCAGGCTACATCTTAACGAACGAGCAACATAATTTTCATACAGCAAACAAACCAAACAATTAACTTTGTCTCAATTTATCAATGTCTGTGGACATTCCTTGTCCTCACTCGGCAGGGGAGAGGGGACAGAGAGAGGGTTAAACATCGTGGCAGCATGGCTTACACTTCCACCAAGCGTTGTTTTGAACAGGGTTTGCTGAAGCTGTTAACTCCTGCATTCAATATAGACACATGATTTTAAATACTGTCATACAGCAATGGAAATGGGTTTCTGAGCCCACGTCAAAGAAATAACAAAATATTTGATGTTAAAATATCTGTACTGATTATGGCAGACCAAAAAGTAAACTTGTCAGAATGAAAACCAAACTGAAATGTATCAAGTTAGAATTTTTTGGTGCATGACACATGATTTTTTTCATACTCGTGAATAATTAATATCTACGTTCAGTAAAAATTACACGACATATGCCTTAGAGAGGGATTTCATATAAGATAGAATAGCATCCTCAGTGAATATTTGAGAAGTAAGTTCTACATGCAAGTGATGACATGGAAAAAAAGAGGGCAAAATACAGTCGAGAAAGGCAATCCTCACTGGAGGATCAAAGGAAACTGAAGAAAGAGTAAACTTGTGGTATGGGGGGAAATTAAAACTGTAGGAATAAAAATGGAAAATTACAAAAACAAAGTGCTATACTACAAAACACTGATAGGTGATCAGCTGGGTCAATTAAGATGAGTCCAATTCCAGCAATCAAAAGAGAAGACAAATTTGTGAAATGCTACAAAGCTATATACAGACATGTTACTCCTATGAAAAAGGACAAGGAATTCTTTGAAACATCAAAAACATGTATGAAGATTATGAACTTTTTGTGATGGTGTGTATGTGTGTAAGTAAAATATTATTACACTGAACAAAGTCTCCTGGAGCACATATCCTCAAAAAGCTTAGGCTTCATGGCTCAGGGCTCTAGGCATTGGGCTACATTCAGGGTAACTGAACCTGTATTTCCCCTCAGTGGCCCAGACGTCCCATCAGTTTGCTGGATCAGGAAGAAAGCTATGAGCCTGTTTAAAACCAAGCCATTTATTCAAAAATCCTTTCTCTGTCTGTTGGGCTCTGGCAAATCCAGTCTCAACTAGTATTTGTGTACCTCTCCCTAGAGGTGGCTTCACACAGCTAGAGCACATTAGCAACCCCCTCCTCTTAGAGGCATTGCATGCAATGCACCACACACACATGCACACAATTTCATTTTTAATACAACAGTCCCCCAAAGGTACTAAACCTAATTCAGTAAGATTTAATTTAGTTCCATAAGGTTTGCCCAGAATCCTACAGGACATTGTCAGTCTGTCACAGGCTACACTGTGCCCTTAACACCACAGCCATGGGGAGAGGGTGCTGACATGGACCTTCTTGGAAGAATACAAGCCCCTCTGCCACCCACAAACCCTACTTTGGCAACCAGGGCAGATAACTTCTTTTATCCCCCCTGCCCCTCCCTCTCCCAAAGTTTCCCTTCCCCTGCCATTATCCTCAGCCCATCTCCCACTTACACCTGTCCCCCGTGTTGTGTATCTGCCTCTCCCTTCGCCCTCCCTCCATCCCTTTTACCTTCCTGTGAACACAGTTTGGCCTTCGGCACAATTTCTGCCCACACCACCCCTCCAATTCGACCCCTCTCGCTGCCCCCCTTTTGAACAAGGAGCATAAGGGCAGCGGCTTCAGAAGATGGTCTGTCTGAGCATGGTCAGTGACAGGACCGCAGCTAATCCTGCGCAGCACCCCCTGCCCGGGCCCTGGGCTACGGAGTAGACCCCCGTCGCCCCCCTGCAGTGAGACCCAGCCCGAAGCTTAGCGGCATGCGGGAAAAAGGAGCGGCTCAGACGTGCATCTCACGCCCACCGCTCTGTTTCGCGCCTGCGCACAGAAGACCCCCTCCCATTGCCTTTGCTCTCGATTGACAAGTTTCTGCAGCTTACAATGCGCAGTTTCTCAATGAAGCGCAGGCATCTTACAGAGCTAAGGCAGAATGAAACTTCACTGAGCGCAGTACACCCGAACAATAAACGGCGCTGGCAAGCCGATTTCACTCACTGTGCTAAATGCAGCATGATCTAGGACAGATACCGGGTCAGAGACCGAGAAGCTAATTCCTTTGTCTGTTTCAATGCTTTCGCTGCAGAAGGTGATTTCTTTTCTCTTTTTGACAGTCACAGCCCCTGCACATTCCGGAGAGCCTGCTTTAACCCCCTGATGCCTGCAGCAGAAGGGGGCGGAGGGTAAATCTTACAGCACAGAAATCTCTCTTGCTCCCCTCCACACACACTCATGTGCACGTGTCTCCATAATTGGCGTGCATCTTTATACCCACACAATTCATTCTGGAGGGGGCTGCTCAGTGGGCATTAGTTTTCTGGCAGCGTTTGAAGTCGCTCTCTCTCTCTCCGCCTCTCGTTTGATTAAGGATTTGGCGGTGTATTTTTAAGTGAAAATCTCATTCATGAATTTTTGAAATCTCCTTCAATCAGCTCCCGGTGAGCGGATGAAAGCTGTATTCACGTGTCCATGACTATGTAGTTTTCAATCACTTATGCATAGGCATCAATTTAGCAAGTAAATGTGCTTCCCCACGTGTCCGTAAAAATAACCCCCGTCCGTCTGTCTCGGTGGCTGTGCTCGGCTTTCTGTCTCGCGGCTGATGCTGCAGAAGGAGGCACACGAGTCGCATGTGCTATTTGCTGCTCCTACACGCTCAGGGAGCCGCACATTCCTGTGGAAAGGTGACCACGTGCGCCTCCTTGAGTCTCCCTCGGGGAGAAATGACCACAGCAAAGCGCTCCCCACAGAGGTACTCACGTCCTCCCATTCTACATTCGCTGGCTGTGTTTGCAGAAAGCCAATAAGGAAAATACCATTAACGATGCACAAGGCACTCTGGGCGTGGACAGTTTGTCTCGTTAGGTATAGAGTGCGAGTTTCTTTTTCAGGCACAATCAAGTCAAATACAGAAGGGTTTTTTGAAGGAAATATGTTCACTGATTTTTAAACGAATATAAACATCATAATTTATATTAATAGAAAAGCAATATTTATATCACACATATGTACACTTACCAGTATTCCCTCCCATAAACATTCACACCCACAAATTTTTCTAGCACACAAACATGCCCACAAATCCTCCCCCACTCCCCGCACCCGCTCTGCATTTTTGGATGACAGGATTGACTGCCTTGAGTTCTCTTTCTTAGTTTGAACTATTAACAATGCAAGGCTCCTTGCGTGTAGCTCCCGCAAAGGACTGGTGTTCATGATCCATTACGGAGGAATCATAGAATATCAGGGTTGGAAGGGACCTCAGGAGGTCATCTAGTCCAACCCCCTGCTCAAAGCAGGAGAAGAGGGGCACCCGGCATAATCTCAGTCACTCCGCACCGCTCACTCTAGTGAGTATCCATGCTGCTGACTGTGTCCCTGGTATCTCCACTTGCTCTTCCTCCCCCCTCCTCCCCTCTCGACTCACGCGTTCTTCCCTCCCTTCCCACTCCCGCCCTCAGTGGTCTGCTGGCTGGGTTACGCAGGAGCAGCCGCTTGCAGCCGCAGCAGTTCGCAGAAGGGTTTGCAAAAGCGCTTTCAGATCAGTGCATCCCGGGGAAGCCGCGGCCGCACTTTTCCCCGAGGAAGTGGGGGGAGCAGGAGGACCTGGCCCAGAACCAAGCGCCAGACCAGGGAGCGGGTAGGAGGGGACAAGGGAGAACCGCGGGCCAGGGCAGAGCAGAGAGCCGGGGCCAGGTGGAGGAGGAGCAGGAGGCGATAAAAGAGGAGGGGGGCCAGCCTGGACGAGGGCGGAAAGTCAGGCAAACGTTGCTCCCCCACTTCTGGGCAGCCTCCCCACCTCTGAGGGAGGGACCGCTCCCTACGGCTAAAGCGGGCTGGGAAGGTGGGTGATCTCCTCTCCCTTCTGCCATGGTTCATCGGGGTCGGAAATAGTTCGAGGCAGTTTCGGGAGCGGTCCCAAGCTGGGAGCGGAGCCGGTGTTGTGAGGCGGCGGCGGCGGCGGCGCTGGAGCCCGGGGACCATGTCGGCTGGCAGCCTGGACTTCGCTGCGGTGGAAAGTTTCCTGGACCGGCACCCGGAGCTGGTGGAGAAGTGGCTGAAGAGGAGGAAGTCGCTCGCCGCAGCGCCTCCGGGCACCGGCAGCGCCGGCGGCGGCGGCCCTGAAGCCCGGCGAAGCAGCGGCAGCCCCAGTCTGGGCCCCGCCAGCAGCTGGGCCAGCAGTGGCCCCGGGGAGGCCAGCGCGGCGGGCGGGCTGCAGCGAAGGGCCTCCCAGAAGGAGCTGAGGCAGAGCTTCGCCAGGTCCAAGGCCATCCACGTCAACCTGACCTACGACGAGCACGTGCACGCCCGAGCCCAGGAGCCCCTCAGCAGCATGCGGAGAAGGGCCCTGCTCAGGAAAGCCAGCTCCTTGCCCCCGACCACGGCGCACATCCTCAGCGCCCTGCTGGAGTCCCGGGTCAGCCTGCCCCAGTACCCGCCCACCGCCCTAGACTACAAGCGCCACCTCAAGGAGCACAACGAGCGCCAGTTCTTCCTGGAGCTGGTCAAGGACATCTCCAACGACCTGGACCTCACCAGCCTCAGCTACAAGATCCTCATCTTCGTCTGCCTCATGGTGGAGGCCGACCGGAGCTCGCTCTTCCTGGTGGAGGCAGCTGCGTCGGGCAAGAAGAGCCTGGTGTCCAAGTTCTTCGACGTGCACGCGGGCACCCCACTCCTGCCCTGCTGCAGCACCGAGAACTCCAACGAGGTGCAGGTGCCCTGGGGCAAGGGCATCATCGGCTATGTGGCAGAGCACGGGGAGACAGTCAACATCCCAGACGCTTACCAGGTAGGACCAGGGCTAGCCATAGGGCATGTGAGTTTATGGGCACAGAAACTCATGTGCTGGCCACCTGTGGGGACTCAAGGCCCAGCTGCCTGCCTGCCATGTGCCCCTCAGTTTGCGGGGACCTGAATCATAGAATCATAGAATATCAGGGTTGGAAGGGACCTCAGGAGGTCATCTAGTCCAACCCCCTGCTCAAAAGCAGGATCCATACCCAATTAAATCATCCCAGCCAGGGCTTCTTGGGTGAGTGAGGCTTCTTGGCTTCTGGAACAGTGTGACTTTCCAAAAGGGGAGCAGGGCAGGGCAGCAACACTGCCCCATTACTGCTGCCCTATGCATAAGCTGTGTGCCCTGGGAGGAGGGGGGGGAAACCTAGAAAGAATTAAATTTTGTAACCATAGGATTAAGCCTGACACTAGGGAGAAATCCCATTCCCTATCCAGCACGCTGAGCTCTTAATCAAATTGATAGGTAGTGAGATGTCAGGGTTTCTGGGTGGTGGCTCTGCCAGGCCCTGGCTAGGGCAAGCCACTTAACCACACTGGACCTAAGCTTACCCATCTTTTGAGTTTTCCTGTTGGTTGGGGACAGTCACCGTGCATTCAAACACTAACAGATTACTACAACAGTGCAATGTGAGATTGCATCAGTGTCATGATATAACGTATTATGATGATGGCTTGTGGGCTTCTGAAGCTGGTTTCGGGAACCATTGGTTTAGTAGTAACCAGGAAGGGAATATTAACTCAGCAGTGATAGAGAATAAGGATAATAATAATTTGCACTTTTATAGCAACTTTCATTAGAGGTTCTCAAAGAACTTTGCAAAGTGAATCAATCCTTAAAACAACTCTGTGATGTGAAGTATAGAAATATGCTGGATCAGGAAGAAAGCTATGAGCTTGTTTAAAACCAAGCCATTTATTCAAAAATCCTTTCTCTGTCTGTCAGGCTCTGGCAAATCCAGTCTGAACTAGTATTTGTGTACCTCTCCCTAGAGGTGGCTTCAAAGGGCTGATAGCTAGAGGAATTACATTAGCAACCCCCTCCTCCTAGAGGCATTGCACGCAATGTACACACACATGCACAAAATTTCATTTTTAATACAACTGTCCCCCAAAGGTACTAAACCTAATTCAGTAAGATTTAATTTAGTTCCATAAGGTTTGCCCAGAATCCTACAGGACATTGTCAGTCTGTCACAGGCTACACTGTGCCCTTAACACCACAGCCATGGGGAGAGGGTGCTGACATGGACCTTCTTGGAAGAACACAAGTCCCTCTGCCACCCACAAACCCTACTTTGGCAACCACTGCAGATAACTTATTTTAAACAACTGTGTGATGTGAAGTATAGAAATATAACAGTACTCATTTTACAGCCAGTTAACCTAGCCTTATCAGCCATTCTGGATTTTGTGGATCTGTTCTAATTTTACTTGAGCAATCTCATGCCTTGCAAGTAATGCCTAGGTCCCTCCTAGGGGACAGTTCTAGGGGTCCCTCCTAGGCATTACTTGCAAGGCATGAGATTGCTCAAGTAAAATTAGAGCAGATCCACAAAATCCAGAATGGCTGATAAGGCTAGGTTAACTGGCTATAAAATGAGTATTGTTATATTTCTATACTTCACATCACAGGGTTGTTTTAAGGCTTGATTCACTTTGCAAAGTACTTTGAGAACCTCTAATGAAAGTTGCTATAAAAGTGCAAATTATTATTATCCTTATTCTCTATCACTGCTGAGTTAAACTTCCCTTCCTGGTTACTACTAAACCAATCTAAAGATAAAATATTTCTGAAAAGCCTTTGCATGTGCCCCTCTGGATCAGCACAGATTTCCAAACCTATTTCTGAGAACAAGGTAACAACTCCCATCTCCCCTTACAAGGACTTTCTCCACCACTTCAGATTACTCACTTTGAACTCTGAGGATGAAATCCTGACCTCTATGAAGGTGATGGCAAAACTTTCATGTCCCATTGACATGGGTAGGGCCAGGATTTAACCTTGAGCTTTCTGAATTTAGATCAACTTTTACACACTTACACACACACACACTTTCAGGTTTCCTACTTTTCTTTTTGCTTATTTTTCCTTTCTGTTACATGTAAAACAGGCCTCTCTCACCCAATTAGACATGGAGAGCTATATAGGATTGAGAAATAAATATATATCTTCATAGCTGGGACTTAAATATTTTAACTGCTTGATGATAAACATTTGCCCAATGTCTAATCTTGTCCTAGAATAATAAAAAGCAAACACACAAACAAAAATTAACAGTTGTTCCTGAACCATTCAGGGAGAAGACTGGAGATTAGAACAGAGCGTTTTTTTAAATACAGGCCTGTCAGGATGAATTTTTGAGTTTTGAGTGATACTATTTATTATTCATCAAGGACCCAAAAGTGTGGTAGGCACCTTAGATGCATAAGTTGAGACAGGTCTCTGCCCCCCAGACTTTACAAACTAAAGAGAGAGAGAGAGAGAGAGAGAGAAAGGGATATAACATATACAACAAACTGACTGAGGACAAATTTTGGCACTCATCTGATAAATTCAGATTTTTCTTCTTTTCCCTCCCCATTATTTGCTCCCCTTCCCCCTCTGTTTCCGATCCAGCCCTCCCCTCTAAACCATCACCATCATCCCTCCCCACCTGCCTGCCGTCTCCCTATCTTCTTTCCCAATCATTGACAGTGTGCTGCCTATGAGATGGTTGCAACATGAAGAGATTAAAGCAAGAAGTAGCCAGCCAGGAGATTCCCTCAGTAGTACTAAGTGTCTATAGTATCGAAAGGTACTGGAGTTTGCTAGAGCCAGGGTCTGCCCCTCACTATGTCATCTGTTGTCTCTGGGTTCATGGAGTCTCTGGACAGCTCCAGGTGCTTTCCTTGCAGGAGGTGAGGGGACCACTGGTGTGGCATGGAGTTTCCTAGGGATGAGGGACGAGACCATTTCAGTCTCCCTTGCCCTTTTTCCTTGAAAGAGCTCAATTACTTTAATAGATTTATTTGTACATGGCAGAAAATGGAGAAAAATAATCAAGGCATATTCTATTAACTGACCAATCAATATTTATTTTACATTCTACTTCT
This sequence comes from Caretta caretta, assembly GCF_965140235.1. Taxonomy (NCBI): domain Eukaryota; kingdom Metazoa; phylum Chordata; order Testudines; family Cheloniidae; genus Caretta; species Caretta caretta. Next base: position 44,849,230 of record NC_134216.1, on the reverse strand, counting down.
TATGGCTGGCTTCTGTTCATTGTAGTCAGACTAAAAGTTTATACCTAATACACTTCTCTATGTGCTTAAACCAACAAATATATACTTATTGGGGAAGAGGGTAGAGTCTTGGGCTCTGTTGTCACCTTATTTACATCAGGTTTACACTGTTGCAACTTTCATTGACTTCAGTGGAGTTACTTCTGATCAGCTTTGGCATCAGAAGCTTCAGTCTCTGGCTTCATTGAGGGTTTTGTCTGAGAACAGAATGGAGGATCTGGCTTCTCTTTGATTAACCAGTGTGGTTCTGAGTTAATGCAATTTATTTTCTTGTACCTGGCAGGCTTGTGACCATTACATATTATTAAAGCAAAAGGAGATCTACTCTATTTAACACTAGCAAGAATAAAGACTCCTAAAGAGGCTCTGATACAAGTGCAAAGACAAGTGACAGATGTTCCCTTTCAGATCATTGCTAGTGCTTTCAGATCATTGTTAGTGCTCACAATACACTACTTTAAAAATTAATAAAAATGTGATATGATTAGTCAGTGTTAATGATGAAGGTGTTTGATCAGCTGTGAAGTGAAAAAACATCAGCAGGTAGCTTTGTCAGGCTGACAGATGGAGGAAAAAAGGATGACAGAGTAGCATTCCTTTTTTATATTAGAGATTGACCACAGTGAAGTCAAAGAAATATTGAGAGATATTAGGTAAACAAACACCTTTAATTTCATTTAAAGATTGTGTTTCAGAACATCATAAAGCAAGTTAAAGAGACAAAGATATTCCCCTAACATTCAACTGGTTTACAGATAAGTGGATTTAATTAGCAAGAAATTAACAAGATTTAGGCGGTTTATCATTCAATGTGTCAACCATTGCTTTTACTTCCACAGGGCCTGATTAAACTCCCATTGAAATCACTGGGAAGTCATTCCATTAATTTCAGAGGAAACTGGATTGGGCTCTTGTTACAAACAGAGTGCCTTCAACTTCCACTGAAGTCACAGGGAGTTAAGAGTGCTCATCATGTAAGATTGGGCCCTCAAACTTTAGATCCCAACCCTGCACTGTGATGTGTGGAGATAGGTCCCCTGTGCCCATACAGAGCGCCACTGGTTTAAATAGTTTGTAATGACTTACATGGTGTTTTCAAAGAGGATATGATATTTTTGTTACAAAATGCCTTTATCTGAAGTGGAATAGTCATGAAATCAAATAATAGCTTGAGGCCTTAATAGTGAATCTGGTGACGGTTAGGTTATTGGGCTGGATCTTACAAACCCTTACTCATGCGAGCAGTCCCATTGAAGTCAATAAGACTACTTACATACGGTACTTACTTCGCAAGAACAGGACCAGAATTAGTTTTAAATTTGAAGATTGAATAGTAATCAATTTTTATTAATATTAAATAACTAATTGGCTCTATTTCCCCAAGGTAACGATTTATGAAGTTTAAGAGTCATTAAACAAACATTTCTGAGGCTAGCAGAGAATAAAAAACATTCAGCGTATGAAAGTAGGAAATTCCTGCTGATGAATGTTATATACCTTAGATTCTAGATGTTGCATGTTCAGTTCTATTATTTCATTTCTTCATTACATTTCCTTGTAAGATAAAAGGCATTTTTAATTAAAGTGAAATATCACATATTTCAGCTTAAAACAAGCCTTTAGAAATGTACAACAGCAGAAAAACTGAATACATTATAATTTTGTGCTAAGTCATTTATAAAGATAAATTGTTATTAGAAAGTTTGTGCTAATGAAAATTTTAAACTTGGATGAAGTACAGATATTATTGGAAAAACATCCTTTGTTTTAGTTTAAGAGTCCAGTCTTGCAACTGTTATTCAGAAATAATTCAACTGATTTGCAAAAAGGAATTTATCAGATTCAGTTTAAAAAAAATGTGTGTACGCTGGACTTTGACATATGGGGCTGCTTTCATCAATAAGACTCAGCAGGACTACTCTTGTAATGCTTCTCACTATCTGTGTATTTCTTTGAGACTTACTCCAACTGGAACAAAAAGTAGGTAGTGTAATTTTTTGGAACATCACTGATTCTCAATGGAAAAAAATCTTCATTCTAAAATTGCAACGTCTCTTAAATGAGAATGTTTTAAGAAGCAGATTAATATTAATCAATAAGGAAATTTGGACCCAATCCTGCTGAGTACTAAACTCCTGCAATTTGTTGTTTTCACTGAGAGTTGAGGGTGCTCACCACTTTGCGTGACATGCTCAGAACCTGGATATAACTTTGTCCACTATAGGGGGTTGGGAGGGTTGTACCGCTTTAACTACACCAGTACATCTTGTGTATGTGGATAAGTCCTGAGATTCAGCATCCCTTCTCCCGTCAGCTGAATACAGGGAAAGCTACAGCTCAGATTTCAGGTTATCCCACTCCAGTTCCCTCGACAGGGTCTAGGAGCAACAACAGGGAAGTCTTGACCTGTATTTTTAATGTGAAAAACAAGCAGGAAAAAAAAAGTGAGAAAAAAATGCTGTGAGGCCATCATAGTACATCATAAAGGTGCAGTATTTGTGCTCAGCTGCTAGAGTAATGAGTGCATTATAAATACATAGATGGCAGGCATATAGAATTCATCTTTAATAATTTGTTTAAAGTATTTAATTTAGGTAGCTTAAAGTTATCGATTTTCAAGACATTGGTCCTTTTTCCTCAAAGTGTTTTACTGCTTTTAGTCCTTATTTATGGATTATTTCCATTTTACCCCAACTTTTGTACGTCAGCAAGCAGAGCAGCATTTTAAATATTGTAGTCACAAGAAACATTAGCATTATCTGAAAGATAATTTATTAGTTTAGCTGTACAAAACTGGGAAGCTAATTTGATGGCATCCCAAACCCTTCCCCAGATCAGTGAAAACAGCTCACTCAGTAGAGCAGTAAGTATAGTCTCAAACGGGTAAAAATGACATTCTGCCAGTGGCAATAAAAACAAGGGGAAAGGGTACTATTATGATCTTGTATTAAAATCATAATTATGAAAAGCAGTTTTAGAGAAAGTAAAACATGAGTTTTTAATGATGTGGGGGAAGAGAAAAAGAGCTATTAGAAGAGAAAAACATCATTTCACTTGGAAGCTGGTGGGGTACAATAGAAATAAAACGAGGAATCAAATGGTTTTTCCAACAGAAGTAATGCTTTATAACAGTACATAAAAACAAGTTACCAGAAGCAAAACCAAGCAAAACACAAAGCCTTGCCTTCTGTGCTGCAAAATTCCTGAAAACTTAAATCCAAACATCTCCAGAATGGGGTTCAGCAAAGTCCTGAAAACCTGAATGTGGGAACTTTCCTCTCAGTGGCTCCCCAGTAGCAGTTCTTATAGACCTTCTCCTTTGTACCTATGCAAGGAAAGGGAGAAAGAAGCCAGAGGAAAGTCATTTTGCCTACTGGGAATGTGCTATTGCGCTGCACTCTGGCACAATTTGTTCTTTATGTATAATACACAGATCCTGATAATATAGAATACATGGATTACAGCTCTTGGCTGGATTTTTTTCCTTATCATCATACAGTAATATTACAAAGACTCACACTCATTTGTGTAAATTTTTTAGGCTGGGAGTTCCCTTGTGGGAAAGGCCTTTTAGATAACAGAAGGGCATGAGCAGATAGGAGCTGCATTTTATTGTGCAAGGTAACCATTAGATATCAATATCAGTACTATATCTCTTTCAGTTTCACAGAGTTGATAAGTGATTGTCAGCATAGGGCCTGGGAGGTGCAGTTCAGTTTAAGGGAAACATTTGAAGAATTGTTTTATTCAGCAGCTTTTAAAAAGCAGACATCAGCTGGTAGTTGTGATGCTCTGTGCCTCGGGGGAACACCCAGCACCCCCATGTTCATCCTTGTAAAATGATTGTGTGGTATCCAATACAAAGTTTGTCATGTTGGGTGTCTTTGGAAGGCTCATGATGCACTGAGCATTGTTGTTACAGTGATGTTATAGGTTATAATTTCATGTATGTAGTTATGAGGCTGAAAATGTAGCCTCATGGCTTAAAATAAGCCCAGGCAAAAATTTCTCCAAGAGCAGAGAGGCAGTTCACACCTCATCAGGGCAGGTAGGGGACAAACCCAGCCCAGCCTCACAGGAACAAAGGACGCTGGCTTAGGCAACAACAAAAGGCTCTGTTGTACTCTCGAGTGAGTCACCCCCCCCCTTCCTTTGGCCAGTTTGGGACTGCGATGAGGTAATGCTTACCTGAGTCTGAAGGGGAGTGGGGGTGGGCAAAGCCAAGAGGGAAGAAAGAACATGATAAAAGGGAGAGACTTTGCCATGCTCTTCCTCTCTCTTCCACCTACATCTACAGACACCACCACAACCAAGCGACTGAAGGGCTGATCAAAGGGGAGAGCCTGGTTGAAGAGCAACCAGCCAGCCTGTGGTGAGAAGCATCTAAGTTTGTAAGGGCATTGAAAGTGTTAAGATCAGCTTAGAATGCATTTTGCTTTTGTTTCATTTGACCAGGTTGACTTGTTATGCTTTGACTTATAATCACTTAAAAATTTATCTTTATAGTTAGTAAATCTGTTTGTTTATTCTACCTGAAGCACTGCGTTTTGTTTGAAGCATGTCTGAGACTCCCCTTGGCATAACAAGCCTTGGACATATCAATTTATTTGTTAAATTGATGAACTCATATAAGCTTTCAGTGTCCAGCAGGCATAACTGGACACTGCAAGACGGAGGTTCTTAGGGTTGTGTCTGGGACCAGAGATATTGGCTAGTGTCAATCGGCTGCACAATCCAAGGAGCAGCTTACATGCCAGAGGCTGTGCGTGAACAGCCCAGGAATGGGGGTTCTCACAGCAGAGCAGGGTAAGGCTGGCTCCCAGAGTCAAGGATTGGAGTGACCTAGCAGATCACCGGTCCAGATAACACCAGAGGGGGAACATCATGGTAGTGTTGTATTCATTCCAGTACTAGCCAGTAATATTCCCTTCCCCAAGGGTAGAATGATAGGTATTTTGAAGAGCAGAGGTCATAGAAACATGACAAACAAGATAGACAATCAAACAAGAAAAACCATCAATTACACAAAATATTGCAGAAATGAATTCAGAGAATTTGTTAGGACATTAAACATGAATGGATGCAATAACAGGAAATGGAGAAGAGAATTAAAATAGAGAATTAAAATTAAAAATTTAAGATGAAGATTTAATTTAAGTTGAAGTTAAGGTTGACTGTATGAAGCAGTACTTCATGGTAACAAACATTGTATGGATGTTGTAATTATCCCCAAACCAAATATTACAAACCCAGGAAATTCCAGTATTATAACTTTAACTTTGAACATGGTAAGATAAGAAATGCAAAGTTAAAGTACCCGAACAACCTTTACTCTGCCCTGTAGTGATATATGACCATGTAATAACCATATAATTCTGATAAAGGCATTTTAGTTTTTGTGGTCCCAGATGAGATTAAACTGATTTTGAAAGACACATTAGGTTTTTTCATATATTTGTTTGGGGGTCTTAACTGTGTATTTCCATATCTAATTTTAGAGGTTCTGAGCAGCAACTCCAGCTGCAGCAAATCAAAATTGGAGGTGCTCAGTATCTTTGCATAATCAGGCATATCTTTATTTTTGTTCTCGTCTTCATTTTCCTTTGTCCTCTTATGCTGCAGAATTGTTTCTGTTCATTTCTTAGTGTGTTTGTTATATGTGTATATATAAAATACACATATGCATACACAAACAAGAGAAACAAAAGATAAGGTGAGTAAAGAAGTAGCAGCCAAGAATTAAAATGAAACTTGAAACAATTTAGAGAAATATAAATATTAAATTCCAATTCCTTTAACGTAAATGAGCAAAAAAGTCAAGAAAGAGGATTTCCAAGGAGAAGCCAGCACTGACAAGTCGACACAACAGTACAGAAAAGATCTGGAAGAAGAAAGGTAATGCGGCGATATTTTGGGATAAAATCTGCAACATGCTGAGCACCTTCTTCAAGGTGTTGGCTGCTCTCAGTTCAATGGGCAGAGTTGAGATGCATATATAACATTTACACATACTGTGAGGTGAGGACACTCAGAAGTTCACAGTAGGTGCTTAACACCTTATAGATGTAAATACATTAGTAGCTCATTTACCTGAATGGCTTTTATCTGGAACTCCCCATTAGCCAGACATGTTTTAGGTCTCACACATGCATTATTTTCAATGAATGTTCCCTCATTTGTCCACATAAATTCTTTAGTTTTCCATTTTGTTTAGATATTCAGTAGATATCACTGTATTTATTGCTTATTAAAGCTCTTTTATGTTATCCTTTATACCTTTATTAGTCTGTCCACCAGAAAGATGGCCTTAAAGATGATACTGAATATAGGTTATCACTCTGCTGCAGTTTCCACGGTATGCATCCGATGAAGTGAGCTGTAGCTCACGAAAGCTCATGCTCAAATAAATTGGTTAGTCTCTAAGGTGCCACAAGTACTCCTTTTCTTTTTGCGAATACAGACTAACACGGCTGTTACTCTGAAACCTTAGAAAAATAGGAATACTATTTCAAAATTATGGCACTCTCATAAAATCCCATACTGTAATGGGAATACCTTCTACATAATGTAGTTAAATTATACATTTGGTTTAAATAGAGCAGTTACCCTAGAGCCAAAGGCCCGTTCTCACTCAAGCAGAAATTCCATTTCAAGAACAAGGACTGAATAAAGACTGTAAGATTGTCCAGAATGATTCTGTAGCTCACGAAAGCTCATGCTCAGATAAATTGGTTAGTCTCTAAGGTGCCACAAGTACTCCTTTTCTTTTTTCAGAATGATTCTGGTATCACTTCAAGTTTATCTGTTCTCTAAAGTTTTATTGTCTTTCAATTTTCCATGGCAAATGAGTAGTTCATTTTACCTGTTCATAGTTGCATGCTATTGTATATATTTTTTCCCTTGAGGAAATCAGCTTAATGTAATTTGTTTACAAATACACTGACCATTTATACAAAATAAATTCATTATCAGCTTTATTTTTCATTTTTAAATACTGTTATATTATAAACATTTCAAACTAACAGTCAGATGCAGCTTCATAGAGTAGGAGCTCTACACAGCTCAATCCTAGTTTAACAATGTACAGCGCAACATACTGAGCAGTATCATTTCTTATCATTAGGAAATATTTTAAGAGACTTTACTCAAGTTGACAGAAGTCTCTAGGACCCAGATCCTGCAAACATTTAACCCCATCTGTAACTTCAAAAGTAAGTAGTTGCATTGAACTTATTGGGACTACTGAAACACATAAAGTGCACATGCATAAATGTTTGCAGGACCTAGGGCTAAACCTGTAGGCAAATTCCATTGAAGTCAGTGGAAGTTTTGTTATTTACTCGGAGACACAACAGGCCTAAAGCCATTCAATAATTTGTATACAGTGATCATGTCTCTTTAGGGGAGTGACTTTGGGGGTTTGAACCACATCGTTAAATTGGAGTGGAGTAATGGCTAGATCAGATGGGCTCCCTGAGCGGGTCTTGGTATGGAAATGGGGGTTGTTGTATGGAAGAGTTTGAGAACCAGTGTTCTAGACCAGATAGTAATGGAACTGATGCGTCAAGGTTTAGTATGACAGGAACCTGGGTTTGTAAAAACTGATTACCTGACAGATCATATTTCTTTGATAAAACTACAGGTTGTGGAGATGAACACAGAAAAGCTGTCATACCTGGTCAAACCACAGGTTCATCTAATTTGATATACTGTCTATGGTGGTGTCATCAATACCCTTTGGTTCAGAGGAATGAAAAACATCTAGCTCAGCAGTTCTCAAACTTCATTGCACCGTGACCCCCTTCTGATAACAAAAAATACTATGTGACCCTGGGTGTGGTGTGTGTGGAGCTGGAGCCCTGCTGCCCCGGGCTGAAAACTTTGGGCTTTGACTTCAGTCTGGAGTAGCAGGGCTCAGGCTTCAGCTTCAGCTCTGGGCCCCAGCAAGTCTAATGCTGGCCCTGGTGACCGTTAAAATGGGGCCATGACCTACTTTGGGGTCCCACCCCTCAGTTTGAGAACAGTTGATCTAGCTAATAATGTGCTTAAAAAAAAGTTCTTCCTGACCCCTGCTTTGATTAACTCAGGCTCTGAAGCATGAGCTTTAATTATGCATGTTATTAGCTTAACATTCATATCTACAATGTTTTTAACTGGTCATGAAGCTATCCACTGTTTTTAACTCAGCAATAGTATTTCATCATGAATTTCTTGCCAGTGAGTTGAGTAGCTTATGTTGGTAAGTCAAACATTATTATACAAGAAAACAATGCACATAGATAATGGATATACAACAAACTAGTAAATGAGATAGGTTTCAGGGCTGACATACAAAAATTCCCAGCACATACACAAAAATAGATTATGTATTGCATTGAAACAGTATCACTTCTTGTAAGATATTAATGCATGAATGTGGTTTTGATACATTGTACTGCAGGGTATGCTATTAATAGGAATGATATTCATGAGCTGTAAACAGCAGTATTTTTGTTCTTTCTGCTGAAAGCTTAGTGAAACTTAAACATCTGAAATTGAACAATAAGCTCCCTTCGGGCCAAACCATGTTACTTATTTGAGTTTCTCCACAGCTAGAGGAATAAAAGTTTAGGCTGTTAATTTCAGTTAACTCATGTAATTAACTTAAAAAAATTAACTGCGATTAATTGCAGCTTTAATCGCACTGCTAAATAGAATACCAATTGAAATGTATTAAATATTTTGGATGTTTTTCTACATTTTCAAATATATTGATTTCAATGGCTCACTTTATATTATTTTTATTACAAATATTTGCACTCTAAAAATGATAAAAGAAATCCTATGAGGTGAATTGAAAAATACAAGTACCATAATGCAATCTCTTTATCGTGAAAACGCAATTTACAAATGTAGATTTTTTTTTGTTACATAACCGCACTCAAAAAGAAAATAAAGTTCACTCAGTCTTACTTCTTGTGCAGCCAATTGCTAAGACAAGCAAGTTTGTTTACATTTACAGGAGATAATGCTGCCCTTCCGCTTATTTACAGTGTCACCTGAAAGTGAGAACAGACTTTCACATGGCACTTTTGTAGCGGCATTGCAAGGTATTTACATGCCAGATATGCTAAACATTCGTATGACCATTCATGCTTTGGCCGCCGTTCCAGAGGACATGCTTCCATGCTGATGATTCTCGTTAAAAAAATAATGTGTTAATTAAATTTGCGACTGAACTCCTTGGGGGAGAATTGCATGTCTCCTGCTCTGTGTTTTACCCGCATTCTGCCATATATTTCATGTTATAGCAGTCTCAGATGATGACCCAGCATGTTGTTCGTTTTAAGAACACTTTCACTGCAGATTTGACAAAATGCAAAGAAGGTACCAGTGTGAGATTTCTAAAGATGGCTACAGCACTTGACCCAAGGTTTAAGAATCAGAAGTGCCTTCCAAAAGCTGAGAGAGATGGGGTGTGGAGCATGCTTTCAGAAGTCTTAAAAGAGCAACAGTCTGATGCGGAAACTACAGAACCCGAACCACCAAAATGAAAATCAACCTTCCGTTGGCGACATCTGACTCAGATGATGAAAATGAACATGCACTGGTCTGCACAGCTTTGGATCGTTATCGAGCAGAAGTGATCATCAGCATGGACGCATGTCCTCTGGAATGGTGGTTGAAGCATGAAGGGACATATGAATCTTTAGCACATCTGGCACGTAACTACCTTGCAACACCTGTTCTGACTTTCAGGTGACATTGTAAACAAGAAGGGGGCAGCATTATCTCCTGCAAATATAAACAAACTTGTTTGTCTGAGTGATTGGCTGAACAAGAAGCAGGACTGAGAGGACTTGTAGGCCCTAAAGTTTTACATTGTTATTTTCGAGTGCAGTTATTTTTTGTACATAACTCTACATTTATAAGTTCAACTTTCATGATAAAGAGATTGCACTACAGTACTTGTATTAAGTTAATTGAAAAATACTGTTTCTTTTATTTTCACAGTGCAAATATTTAGATTAAAGAATATAATGTGAGCACTGTACACTTTGTATTTTGTGTTGTAAATATTGTTTAACAGCACGATTAATCATGATTAATTTTTTTAATCACTTGACAGCCCTAATAAAAGTATACTAGAAAACACAATGGCATGTGAGAAAGGTGGGGCACAGCATGGTAGGTTAGGGGTTCATGTAGACCTGTGTTTAATCAGAGAGATTACTAGAGGAGGTCCTCTCGTACCTTGCTGACTAGAGACTACTTCCCCTCCCATTATGATTTTGTAATTTCCCTATGTCAGCTATATTCTCCAACTGTGATTTTCTAAGAAGCCTAAGAGAGTTCAGTGTCCAACTCCGATTGTAGTTCAAATGGGAGTGCCTTAGTTTCCCCTGAAAAAATCTCTGCCTAGTTGAATACATAATGTTATGAAAGTGTATGTTTTTAGCTGTCTTTACGGTGACAAATGTTTTGATCTGTTTGGAAAACATTTGTCACTGCATCAAGTTTTGTCTGGTGCCAGTGCAGCTTTGTTCAGGTCTCTGTAGGTGCAATAAAGCCAATGGATCCAGCAACTTGAAGAGTCCCCTGATTTAGGGAAATTCTTGTGTGACCTAGGTGAATGATCCCAGGAAAATACAGGCCTTTCTAGATCATAGGCGGCTCATTAGATAATGAATAGTGGCTTAGGCTTCTTTGTCCACAAAGTTCTTTGAGTAGAAGAAATCCTTTTACTAGCTAGCCTATGTCTACACTAGCAACTGCACGACAAAACTTTTGTCTTTCAGAGGTGTTAACTCCCACCTCCCAAAAAAGACAAAAGTTTGGCTGAAGACCAGTGCTGGTGTGAACAGCTCTTTGTCAGCAGGAGCGCTCTCATGCCAGCAGTGCTAACGCCGCTCATTGAGGGAGGAAGTTTTTTGTCAGCAAGCGAGCCGACACACAGCGGCTACACTGTGTGACTTTTAGCAACATGGCTGTAGCCACACAGCCCTGTCTCTAAAAAGCAAAGTAAAGTTAGGTTGAGATCCAGAGAGAAAAACTAGTTAAGGGTAGTTATACTGGTGCAGATCTGGAGTTAAAAAAAAAAAAAAAAAAAAAAAACCACACCAAATAATGGAAGTTGGTGATACAATTGAGATCAGCCTGGCCCTATGGTGGAAATCAGTGTATACAAATTTATATTAATTGAATATCTGGTCCTAAGTCTGCAATAGTCTAAGCTGTGTACAAGATTCTATCCTGTAGTTTATTGGGAAAAATAATTATAATGATATTTTCTGCTTCAGTAGAATTGACTTTCCATATGGAAGGAGGTCTCATTGTAGGGATTGATGTCCCATCTTACTGAAAATCATTAACAATCTGTTAAAGGAGCTTATATGCCCATTACCATTTGCAGATAATACTAAAATTGGAGGTGCTCAGACTAGGTGCTGTTAGCCTGTTTCACCCTTTCCTTATCTTTCTGCCAGAGACTGTTAGTTAACTTAGAGAAATATGACATTCTGATTTGTAATTTTAAAATAGCATGTTGGAAGTCATTTTGCTTTGTGTTTTTGCTCCAGCAGCCTGAGTACTAGTGGCTGTAGTTGTTTTTGTAGAGTATTTGCGTCACTCTTCTTGAGAAGAAGCCTGTTAACCTGCAGATCCTCCTCATTCTTATTTTTGTCAAGAACTTCAAAGAGTGTCTTAGTTCTGCTGTAATAGCCTTGCAGCTAGCTTTCTGCTGTTTTGTGGGATAAGGTAACTCTTAATTTCAAACTTGAGTAGGAGCTTTTTGTCTGTGCACACTTGTTTTTCCACTCAGACTGTTCCCATAAATTTAACACATTAAGATGTGCCTTTATACTTTAGCCTCTTTTACAGAAAGCCTGTAGATTAGCATTAAGACATAATAGCTGGGAATATATTCAGACAGTGGGCTCATTGTGTATTATACTATGGGGGTGGCCAAATTTACTAGTCCTCCGAGTCACATACGACGATCTTCAGAAGTTTGTGAGACCGGGCAACACATGCCAGGAGCAGGGGCTTCAGCCCCGCTCCTGCTGAAGCCCTGAGCCCTGGCAGGTGTGCCCTGCTGGCAAAAGCCCTAAGATTCTCCCTCCCCACTGTGCAGAGGCCCCTATCACACCACCCCGCTACAAGGCAGAGGTCCTGAGCTTCCCCCCTTCCCAGTCCAGTAGGTGGAGAATGGGGAGTCTGGATGGGCTCTGAGTGCTGCACTTTAATGGTAAAAAAGCCGCATGTAGCTTGCGAGCCACAGTTTGGCCACCCCTTTTATATTAGGTGACAGTTGACCTGATTTGGAATTATATTTTTGGGCCAAGTCATACTGATCCTACTCATAAACAGGGAGAGTTATTGAACACCAAAGTGCCAAATGACGGACTGTAGAAACCAGTAGTAACTACTCTGGAATTAGCAGTTCTAGGCTAGAGTGCTGCTCAGTAAACAAAACAAAAGCATTTTGTTGAGGACAGTACGTGGTAATGAAGGCAGATCTTATTTTGAGACAAAGCAATTGCTAAAATGGCTACCAGATGTTCTAGGCAAAGAAAGATGGCTTAATAACCTATGCCACTGAGAGAGAGATGGATTGAATTTTGTCAAGATTCAAAGCTTAAAATATTCCCATTCAGCTAGAGGCAACAGATCAGCCATCCTTTCAACTCCCCCTTTTGCTTCTTATACAGTCACTATGTTCACCTTTGTTATATGCGGTCTTGATACTACTTTGTTATGACTCTAAAATGTGTACCTTTTGTTCCCCAATAAAAAAACCTGTTTCCTTTTCTTTTTTTTAAAGATACTTTACCCTTACTGTCAAACAATGACTTGTGTACTCCTATTTGAGATCAACATTCAAATACAATTGGCAAGGCTTTGCCCAGAAACCAGAATATGGAATCACTTAGTCATACTGACCCTCCTGCTACAAATATCTGGGAGAAAAAATTATTCAGGTTTAAATTAGATAAAGACAGAGCAAAACCCTTACTTTGGTCTGACTGTTGTTTCATAGGAATTTTTGAAAGTGTCATCTGTTGGATCACTGGGACCTTATGATAACTTTTTGGGGAAAATATTTAATTGAAAATGCAAAATAGATGTGAGTTCTTATAAACATTTTTTAGTGACTTCACTCCTTCAGTGGTAACCACTATACATAATTTTATTGCCTCCTCTAAATGAAAACTTCATTTTTCGGAGTGATTGGCTATAGGTTATTTAAAAATAGATTATATATGAAGAAATTAATTGCCAGCTGGTTCTGCCATTGAAATCAATGAAAACCAGAGAGAGTAGGATTGGATCCTAACTGATTAATTTTCTCATTTTCTACTAAAAAATAAAACTGGTTAGTATAAGTATATGGAGTATTGTCATGGCTCTTGAGAAGCATCATATTCTCAACTTTGCTAAATTGATCAGTTTTTTGTACAGTTGTCATTTAAATTCCTCACATTTCCCAGGACTGATTCTGCAAACAGATTTTTGTATATGCAAGGGCTGTCCAAGTGGGTCCACTTGCAAGATCTGAATCTTGTATAGTCAAGGCCACTTTCAGGTAATCTGGGCCCTAGACACACTAGGACATGGGGTCCCCTGTGGCCCTGTCCCACCTCTGGAGTAGTGGTGGCAGGGCCCTTCCCTCCAGTCCAGACCGGCAGGACAGTGTCAGGGCCCTCCTTCCTATTAGAAGCATCCCAGAGGATGGGCAACAACTTTGGATCACCCCAGTTAAGGATGTATCTGGATGGGTAGTCCCATTATCAATGTTATTTTTACAGTCGTGAGGGCTGGACAGTTAGCATCCATATTTTTTTTTAAAAAGTGAAATTCTGATATAATCACTTGATTCCAGGAGCCAGAGCCCTTGACACAAGCATTAAGTGCTTGTGCCTTGATCTAGCTCTGTATATGGTAACACACACCTGCCTAGAAATATTTTTATATTCCCAGTAAGTGTGACTAGATAGTCAGAGAGGACATTGCCTGCAGTGCAATTGCTCCAGCTGCTAAAATACTGACACTTGGATTGATGGATCAAGTCTGTTCAGGTCTGTTTCTTACCCTGGTTGACCATCACATTTTACAGGGCAATATTTCCCCAAAGAGGAATTTACAATCAATAAAACAATTTCAGACAAGAGGAGGTTTGTCCTCCATATTGACTGTTACTGATATACTGTATGTATTATATTTTTGTTGGCAGTCTTGAAATTCCAACTGTTAAGTGTGTTAGTGAATGCATTTTGAATGGGTCTCCTGCATCTGAAATTCTTACTGCATAGTACCAAAAGGGATTAAAACAGTGACATCTTTTTGGCATAGTTTGTTAGTAAATCAGTGGTGGATCGTACATCATAATCTCTGCATTTTTATTAAATGAAAATGCTGTCAATACAATTTGTTAGTCAAAAAGAAGAGATGTTTCACAGCTGCTTACTTCCTAATTTTTGACTGGATTTTTGGTTAAAATTGATAATCTCAAATTTTGGCTTTGGCATACTATTATTCCTTATATTCTGTTAGCATCTAAAGGCCCCAGTCTAGACCAGGGCCCCAAGGGCACTGTCCTAATACATTTGAAGACAGTCCTTGTCCCAAGTGCTTGCAGTCTAATTAGATATGATGCAATAGGTGATGCAACTAACAGGGAAAGACATGGGGACAGAAGGATGTGAATATAATTAAGATCACATGTTTATTCAGCTCTCTCATGTGAATGTCTTCTATTTCAGCAATATAAATACCAACTGAAAAATCATTTTGTTTACTTGAATCTCTTTTCTCCCTAACAGCCCATTGAAACCAATTTCTTATCTGACTCCTCAACCCATTACTTCAGAAACTAAGTTCAACTTTATTTTCATTTTGACTGTTTTATTTACTGTTTTTTCCAGTTACCATTTCTCCCTCTGCTCCCAGTTAAATGCACTAAATTTCTCTTTGCCTGCCTTCCCTGCTCCACCCCCAGTTTCCATTAGAGTGTCACTATGCACCTGTCCCTCAAAAGACCTTCCTCAGCTCAAGTGGGGGAAGTCTGACAACATCAAGTGGTAGGAGGAGTAATGAGGACAAAGTGGGTCTGAAGGTTTCTCTTTCTCCTGCTGGTGCTGCATCTCTGACAACAGCCAGTCTCAGGGTATGTCTTAACACCTCAGTCAGAGGTGTAACCAGTGGTGAGCTGGAGCCGGTTCCAACCGTTTTGCTAGAACCAGTTGTTAAATTTAGAAGCCCTTTTAGAACCGGTTGTTCCACAAGGGACAACCAGTTCTAAAAGGGCTTTTAAATTTAACCGGGCAAAAGTGGCGCCTTAGGCGCCGACTCCATGGGTGCTCCAGGGCTGGAAGCACCGGGAAGCCGGGGGGAGGGGGGGTGTGGAGAAGCAGAGCGGGGCGGCGCATTCAGGGGCAGGTGCGGAGGTGAGCTGGGGCTGGGCGCAGGGCAGGGAGCTGCCGTAGGTGCTCTGCACCCACCAGATTTTCCCCGTGGGTGCTCCAGCCCCGGAGCACCCAGGGAGTCGGTGCCTAAGGCGGCACTTTTGATGTGATCAGTGGGGGGAGCCGGTGCTCCCCCTGCTCCCCCCCCAGCTATTCTCCCCTGCCCCTAGGAGCCAGAGGGACCTACCGGATGCTTCCTGGGAGCTGCCCCACCTCTGGGACTCCCCACCTCGCCCCCCGGCAGGTCCCTCTGGCTCTTAGGGGTGGGGTGGGCACCCACTACGGTGGCCCACGAGACCCTCCTGCCCAGTTCTGGGGGCAGTCAGGGGACAGGGAGGGGGATGGATGGGGCAGGGGTCCGGGGGGGGGACGTCAAGGAACGTGGGGGGTTGGATGGGGCAGGAGTCCTGGGGGACGGGGGTGAGCAATGACCCCCTCGTGGGGCGAGGAGGGAACCAGTTGTTAAGATTTTGGCAGCTCATCACTGGGTGTAACTGCAGTACATGTAGACATATTCAAGCTCTCTTTGATCTAGCAAGCTTGAAGAATAGCAGTGCAGCTGTGGCAACACAGGCTGTGCAGCCCTTCCTGCCACCTTGACTGTGTACTCAAGCAGCTAGCCTGTGCTGCCAGGGCTTCACTGCTATTGTTATTCAAGCATGATAGATCAAAGCTAGCTTGGGTACAGCTATAATGTGTTGCTGAGTCACACCTCTGAATGCAGTGTAGGCATACTCTGTCTCTCTTCCACTCCTGGGGCTCAGCAGCTTCTTGGATCCACATTGGTCTTTTATTCCCCTGGAGGCCTCACCTCAGATATGAGTAGGGACCCCTGGGAGGCTGTTACAGAGGTGGCAGGAAATGGAGGGAGCGGTGTCCAAAGACCCCCCCTTGTGTCCAGTGATCTCCATTGGGTACTGTTAGCACAGCATCCACTGGCTGGAATACTAGGATTCATTGAGATCCTAGAGCATGGTTACTTCCATGGAGAAACTTGTTCAAGTCATGAGTCAAATGTGTCTGATCCAGGTTTCTGAAATAAACTAGGAAGAGCACAATCAGCCCAACCCCAGAGAGGGGGGAAAAAGGAAAGTGATCTGACTAGAAAGAGATCTCTATGTGCATTGTTTATCAGGAGCTGATGAACACCAAAACTAAAATAGCAGCAGTTGAAGTAAACAGAGTGGAGCCTGCACATAGAAATTTCCTCAGTCATTATAAGTTAATTTGGTGGGCTGGTGCTTGACCTCTTTGTATCTGGAAACATCAGTAAAGTGTCCTGTGGCCTCTCCATGTGTCAGGACCTGGGATGCAAAGTGATGGATGGTCTCTTACAAAGCTAGGCAAGGTCTTTGCTACATGCCTTCCCATTTTTTCCACTGCTCCCATAGTCCCAGGACTATGCAAAGGATAGAAGGGTGAGAGCAGCAGTGATACTGTTTATGCCTTTCTGGCTGAAGAGGCTATGGCTCTCTGGGCTGATTAACCTGGTATTGAACCCACACAATTTTTTTTTTTTATTACTAAGGTCCACAAATCTGTCTCTTCACACAAACAGATAATCAGAATAGAGATGGAAATAGATACCTCAGTATTTGTATTTGCTTCATTAGGGAAAGTTTCCATGCTCTGCAGCAGAAGAAATTGTGCTTTTTCTTCAAAGTATCGTTAACACACCCTGTAATTTAGGAAAATAGATTCATTTGCCAAGATTATTCTATCCGGTCTCAGTGGGAGAGAACTTAAGGAGGCGGGGCATTTGCCTGTTGCTAAGTGATTGACAGATCTGATTCTGCCCCCAAGCTGCAGGCAGCCTGAAGTACCCCTTTTAATGGACATATATACCTTATTACTCAAAGAAAGGTAACTGAGGTCAGCACAGATAATTTTTCTTAATTTTTGGCCCACTCATCTGTTTGCCTTGGAGCAGTCTGTGCCTTTTCCTTAAGGCTACCCCCATACATAAAAGCTCTCCTTATTCTGGCCTGTCAAGCTACCACCCTGTTTTAATTCTTATCCTTCCTTAAAGTTAATTTCTTCTATGATGCCTACAAGTGGTGAATAAACAATAATATTATTAGTAAAGATTCCCAGTCATTCCAGCATACGGTGTTTACTCTGTTTTGCTTTAGACTAAAATCCTTGGGGTGGGGACTGTGTTTATTTTGTCTCTTCAATAATGCAAAGCATATTATTAGCATTTCAATAATAATACATTCTGGATAATAATTCAGATGTAATAAAGAAATAGTTGCAGTTACTTGATGAAATAATGTTGTTGTGGTATTTCATTTTCTGAACTGGTAAAACCTACTCTGTGATAATTGCACTGAATTCCATTTTATTACGTGAGTTAAGACAGAAGACAACCCTGTTTATAGAAATGATGTTACATAGTGCCACTTACTAGGAGACTGAGGGCTCTCAACTCCTGTTGAAGTAATAGCGAGGCTGCTCAGCAGTTTGCAGGATGCTTTCAACACCATGCAGGACCGGGCCCTTGGTGCCATTATTAAAAGCCATTTATCTTTTTTTTTTTTTGGCTCTGTTAAGGAAATTGTCAGACAAGTAACTCAAGGGAATCTCATTGCTTTATCAATGATTACAGTTTAGTAACCCACTCTTTCTAGAAACAAAAGGATGGGTAGTATACTCCTGAGGCACAAATAAAGCCCAAGGAAGAAGAACAACTCCTAATTAATTTACAGTATTAAAAAACAAACAAACCCCGGATACACTGATTGTGACAAATCACAGTGATTTAGAAATGTAAGTGATATCCAGTATTATGATCCCACTTTGACGGATAAAAGATGCCTGATGGGGCATTAAAACAGCCAAATATATGTTTAACTCATTAAACTGGTTGCGTGTTAGATCACAAGGCATTATTTTCTTCATGTTACTCTTCTGAGAGGAGTACAATGTTCTGTTTCTGTAAGCACTACAGTATTAACATACTAACTGCCACATGCAACAGGAAACCATGATTTAAAAGAAGCCTTTTTTAATAAGTGAGATTTATGTTTACATCTATGAATATTCAAAAAAATCCTTGTATCAGAAACTCCAATTTAGAGCTAAATCACAAAGCTGCTAAGTCATACTAATTTATAAGACTGATTGGTCAGTGTCACCTTTCATAATAATAGCTGTGAACCACCAGCCCCACCAAGCTTGACAGATGATCACTAAGGTGACTTGAGTTTCTAGCTAATCTCCAAATCCTACAGCTCCAAATATCATCAGCCCATTGCCTGATGTGCCAGGATGACCTGACCACCAGAGAAATGATGAGGAAGGAAGGACACCAGAGAGAATGTAGGAATACTTATAAAAGGGGTATATTGGTATTCCATTTATCATTAGCAGCACCCAAAGTCTTTAGTACCATTTCCCCATAAATTCTCTTACCTCTCAGGCAAGTCGAAAATTTCCTAGGCCCCAGCCTGTGCCAACTCTCCCCAGTTTCAATGCCTTTTTCCCCAAGATGATTCCCTCTCCCCACGACACTCCTCAAATATCCCAGTCTTCTTGGGTGTTGCCCCTCCTTCTCTCTCTTCTGAAATGAGCTGGCTCAGGCTTTAAATAGATGTCAGACCCTTCCTACTCCCAGCAGCCTCTGAGGGCTTGTCTACACTTACATTTTATAGTGCTCTAACTTGCTGGCTCAGGGGTGTGAAAAAATCACGCCCCTGAGTGCAGCAAGTCTGAGCCGCGCTCCCAGTACTCTGAGCGAATCCCCTCATGGAGGTGGATTACCGGGAGTGCTGGGAGAGTTCTCCCAGTTCTCACACACGATCACACGTGCACTTCAAAGCATGTTCCTGCTGCAGCGCTTTGAAGTTTCCAGTGTAGCCAAGCCCTAAGAGGAATGGTTAATTGGAATCAGCTGCTTGGGATTTTTTCTCCCCCCACGTGACAGCTTACACTTTTAATGATATTGTGACAGTGTTTTATGAATTTCCTCTTTACCATCACAATCAAATGTCTACACAATTTTACTTTAAATCATAATGATTAAATACTGAACAAACCTAAATTAAATATTGTTCATTGTACCAACTAAAGCAGAAATACATGCCAACTTGTATTTCTAGAGCAATATTAATTTCAGTACATGTCCACTCATCTATTACTTTCAGGTTAGTCTTGCATTGTTGAGCATAGGAAGCCTGGGTCAGTCAAAGTTTTCAATCACAGACAAGACCCCTTCCCAGTTATAGATACACCTATTGAGTAAGTTTCCTGAAAGTCCTGCTTTTACTTGGTAGTTCAATAGCAGTGGTAATGGATCCATTTGTTTTGGGAATATAGTGTAATCAACACTCAGGGCTTCCCCCAATAGGCAATACTCATTTAAATGTCCACTTTAAAATAACCCCAAGGCTTCTAGTATTGATTCTGGTCATTCTTTATTCAAAGGTATCCTCTGCTAAGCTGCTGATTTTGCTCTCAGTTGTTTCATTTTATTTATATAAAATAGATCACAAGAATCTTTTGTCATGGAAATTGTTAGTCAACATAAACACTGGGGTTGCTGTCAGTTCCCCTTTTATATTCGATAAAGTTTGTGTAAATTTCATTATAAATATTTCCATTAATTGTGAGACTATATTCAGTGCATCTTTAAAAGATTTTTTTGATCATATGTGCAGTAATAGTCATCGAGTAGCGACTAGTCACACATACAAAGGCAGAGGAACCTAAAAAATCAAAGTGAAAATCCGGACAGTGTAGCAGCTGTGGGAGGCCTTCTTTTAACAATGTACTGAGAGAGACATGTCTTCATTCAGTTACCAATCCACAGAGAGAATGCGTCTGTATATGGTGAGGAGCCTTATGGAATGGTGCAATCCCATTCTTGGTTTAAAGTTTTACAACACTAACAGTGCCCCATAGGTAATTTAATGCAGAAACAAAAAACACCCTCCTGTTTTTACATTTGTATTGTAGTTTGTTGCAGAATTTTTTTCTCCTGTTTTTCTGTCATTTTGAGTTCAGCCACACATCATGTATTAGAGCTGCTGCACACAGCCAGCGAGTCATTTCTTAATGAGGAACTGTGGCTCATGCAGCTAACATGGGAGGAGGGTTGCCAAGAGGGCAGAGTACGTGAAAACTGAAATGGGTTCGAGGGACGAAGGGCTGCTTATACTGTACCAGTACAGTCCCTTAATGGAAACCGGCAAGAATTGGGGGAGGGATTGCACTTCTGCCTTCACATGAGCTGTATCCACCTATTTTATAAATACTAGTGGTGCATTTATTACAACCTGGAAGACTCTTCCCCAGTCTTTCAGTCTGTAAAATCAGCCACCATTAATATCCATTCCCACCTGCAGTTGACAATGGACTTTAGTGACAGGGTCCAATATTCCACCCAACTCTATCATTTTAATCTGACAGGATGTCTTTGGAATGGTCATCTCTGAAGCAATAACAGTGATGTGCTGCCAGTATTTTAACATTAGGGACCCACAAAAATGATCTGTCCCCCTTCCCCCCCCAAATTCTCATAAGTATGACAAAGGAAGGAGGCAACACTGCAGTGGCAAAGAAGGTGCATTTTTCATTTTGTAACTTATTCCTGAAAAATATCTGAGTGTATTGAGGTCATAGCAGTGTAATTTGCTTGTGTAATTTGATGTGGGTAGTGGGAGTAAAAACTGTGTAGTGACATTGGGTCGGGAAGGGAGACATCCTCAGAATTTGTCTTTTTTTTTCTTTTTTTTTGAAAGTTCCTGCCATTTGGTGCAACCTGGTTCATGCAAAAGGCAAAATAGTTGCTTTTCAGAAATACTTTTATGAGCTCTAGTATTGTCAACTCTGTTAGGAATGATTTAGCAGTGCAGGGGGGAAGACAGAGAGAGCTTAATCAGAAGTAAGAAAATGTCAACCTTCCCTTCAGTTTGGTGGCAGAGTTTTAACAAGAGTCTCCTGGAAGCTCGCAAGAGCTCCCTTCTACAAAAGAATATTCTGATTAGGTGAACACAGTTCTTATGTCAGCAAGAAATAAATCTCCATCGAGAATCTACTCCAGTGTATGGACTAAATTAGAGACTGCTGTAGTCTGATCCAGCCAAGAAAGAAATATCCCATGTTTTACAATTTTTAAACCATGGCATGGTCATGTGGCAAAGTTCTCTGAAAGTTCAGGCACAACGGCCATATTTGGGAAAATTCTAGATTTAGATGAAGGAAGAGTATTAAGAATAAGAATGAATAAGATTTGAGGTCTGTGCAAATTGATAAATCCACCTGAGACCTGAAGATGCTGAAGTGGGGAACTGAATGTGCTGCATGATTTAATGTATTGCAGGTATGACAAACCTTTAATATTAAATTTTTTGGTTTCTGTCCATCAGACTATCATTTCTGATAGTAATTATATCAGAGTTCCAATTTCTTAAATTCTTCCATCTATGAAAGCTCAGTTTTTTATCAAAGTACAATAGTACCGACGGCACAACTTTATTTTTATCCCCAAAGTGTGAAATTCATTTCCCTTTCCTAAAATCTGAATTTTCAGGCTTTATGCAGGTGGAGTACACAATGGTTGGACGTGGAAGAATCAACCCACTTCCCAGGGGTTGGGTCATGGGACACACTGTCTTCTAGGACTACTACTTCACATAGTTCCCATGCCATTTATGGGGGAGTTAAGAACATAACTTTGCAACTACACCACTTTCTGCAATCACCTGTGCAGGACTGACACAGACCCCTTAGCCACAGTATTCAGGGAGCACATATGTACCTGCTCAGCCTTACCTCAAGGCATAAGATGACATGGAGAACCTTGTGTGGGTCTATCAATGGGGGCAGCCAAGAGTCTGAGAGGGCTGCCCCTGTGGCAGCTGTGGTGCCTAGCAGTAAGAGTCCAAGATGCCTAGAAACACAAATCCAAAACGGTGCCCTCTCCCTGCTGGCACTCCCTAGCGGTAAGAGTATCATAGGGCTGTCCTTTCTCTGGGCAACAGTGCCTAGCGGCAAGAGTATCATAGGACCACCCTCTCTCTGGGCAGCAATACTAGTGGCAAGTGCAGGGAGGATAGGGGAACCTGGGCCCACCCTACTCCACTGGATTCTGAAACCAAATTATCCTGATGCAGGATTCAGGTCTTCATGTCCCCAAAACGCATCACCTGGGTCGCTTCCTACCCTTAGGCCCACCTTGGGCATCTCCTCTGTTGGCAGTGATTTGGCATCCCCTTCAGTCCCTGCAGTCAATTGGTTCCCCGCGGAGTAGTCAGAATACTTTGCCTTGGCAGTCTGGAGTGTCTTGGCAGCTCCTCTGCAGGAGGCATGTCCAGTCTCCTCCTCAGCCAGCCCAGACTGAACTGAGCTGCTTCCTTTTATATGCTCCCTCCACCAGGAGCATATCCAGCAAGAGAAAGGGGGCGTGGCCTCTTGGGACCACAACAGTTTGTTAACCCCTGTGTTGCCAATGTGGGATTGATACACCCAGTTACAGGGTCTTCTGCACCTGGATGAATTTTTTCCAGCTTGAATTTAGCTTTTCCATAAAGGAAAGGAATTCACACTACTCACATGTAAGTGCTAAATACAGTGTAGCATAATGTCTTTTAGTACCAACATTTTACATTAGTATGATTATCAGTGAATTAATCTTGTTGTCCTATGAGACCAGAAATATAGTTAAATGTACTAGATAATTCCGATCTATAGATTTTTTATTATTCCTTATATAGTGCCAAAATGTACTCGGCCCATTACAGACAAATCAGAAGTCAAGGCCCAGCTCTGCAGAAGTTACAATCTGGATATGCACTGTAAATTCTAGATGGAAAAGTCTAAATAAATTTAAATCTCTGCTCTCCAGAAACATTTGATGTTGTGTTACAGATCCCTTTAATCCCATTCTGAATATTAGATCTCATGTAACATGCCAAAATTTCCTTACTGTACCAAATGTAATGTGAAAAAAAACAAAGATGATTTGGGCCAAAACTAGCAACTTCCATCTTTGGGGAAGAAAAACCATGCACAGGCTATTAGTGAAGTACCCAGTATGCATACACAGCCTAGCACTATTAATTAGATCTTTTATCTTTATCAAATAACTCCTTCAGAAAGAATGTTCTGTACAGTGATTATTTTGTAATAAAGATTAAACTTTAGTTGGTTTATAGACACTTAATATTGTCTTCCTAATTATATTTGATTCACAGTTCTTGTTACATCCCTGTAGTGAGGTACTGTGGATGTGCGCTTTGTGTCTGTTAATTTCTTTTATATGTCCAAGTATTTGTACCACACCCATTACTGCTGTATCTGAATGCCTCTTGGAGACAGTACTGTGTGTTCACCATTCTGACCCCACTTGGAATGGGAACAAAACAAAGCAGTTCTACCTTGTAGAAAAAACAACAACAAATCATAAGCCATAAAAACAATTCTAAGCTCTATGGAATTATATGAAATTTCAGTCTTGAAAGTTGAAGTCTTCTTCCAGTGCTGTGAAGTGACAAATTTTATCAGAGATTTAGCTCTCATGTACATTCCTCTTTAATGGGGATTAGTGAACATGCTTAGCTTAGGTAAATAATTAATAGTACAAAAATACTTACAAATATTTTTGCATAGATGAAATTTTAGCATTTGATTTTGATATATTTATTGTTTAGTATGCTGCCTGTTATTTGAATTTTTGTATTACTTGGATTTAAAAATAAGTCATACCTTGATTTATATCATCCTGTTTTGAGAGGTCCCTTCTGTTCATAATGTAGCTTCAGGTAAGCATTAAATACACCATCCAAATTTCTCAGAGAAAGTACACATTTTATATGATTTCCTCTGGGAATTTTAAATGTACTCTTATTAATTTTATTCAGTTTATGATCTGGAAATTATATACAAGCACTTAATAACATAGAAGTTCATGAAATCCTAGGGTATAAAAACTAAATGTCAGTGGATTGATGAGAGTGTGATTTAATACTAAAAATACATTTATATAAACCAGGTATTTATTTATATTAAAATGGGAACGGAGAATGTAACACAGAGTGCCTGATCTGCATAAAGTAAACATAAATAAAATGGCAAGAAATTAATTTTGCAAATTGCTTGAATAAATAATTACTAGTTGCATGTAATGCTTAGGGGTGCATTTTCATTGTAAAGATTCAGTCACACTGCTCCCATTAACATTAATGAGAGTTGTGCTGTGAAATCCCGGCACTCTACACTGAAAACATACCCCTTGGAACTCTACAAATTAAAGGGAAAAGGAAGCTAATTAATGGATACTCTGTTTTAAGTCCATTCAGGTGAATAAGGTATTTGCCCCTACATTTTCAGTGCACTGCAGAGGGATTTGGTTTAGCATTAATTGTGGCTAAAGCCCTAGGCACCACTTTGAAAATATTGGTAGCTAATCTTACATTGGTGAACAACTGTTCTGTTCAGATGGTCTCTGTTTCATAACTCATAATGCAGTTTGAATATGGCAAGCTGCAAACAGAAGCTTAAAGGGCCAACTTAAAAATGGCACTTCTGTCTGACATTTTTTACCTGACATGGTTACATATAACAATTACGATAAATTTACTATAAATTAATGAAATTAAGAGAAAAATAGTCAGGGCCTGATCCTATGGAAGGCAGAGTGAGTGAATCACAGGAGTACTCAATTCTCAAGCACGTTGGGGATCACTGAGGAAAATGAACCCAGAATGGTGAAAGCTCTTGAGGCAGAAGGAGGGAGTCAGAACACCCTCTTTCTTCTTCAGAAGAGGAGGAGCAGGAAGAAGACAACAGCTCCATTTTTGTATTGGGAGATGAAAGAGAGGTAATTCATTCTGAAGCAAGGTCAAATGAGCAAGAGAGAAGGAATATAAGGGGATGTTGGAGTAGAAAGAGATGATGCTTCTGGCTTCCTTCTCAAAGGCATATCTCTGCTCTACTGTTACAAGCTTTTCTCTTTAGTGCTTCTTGTGTTTTCTTCTCCTGCTCTCCGCTTGGGGTCTTCTATTCTGCTCTTTAAGGACGAAGTCAACCCCTGTATCCTATTTTGAGTGCTTAAGTGGTGCATAGGTCTCGCACTGACCCGCTGCACAAGGGTGTATTATACCTAATACTTGGAACAGCCTTAAAAGGAAGCTTATCTCTTGCACTATATTAACTATGGAAAACAACAATTAGGTATGCTATGGTAATAGGGAATAAGGTACCAATATAATGTCACTGTTAAAAAAAGACATTGAGTGAAGAAGATATTCAGTGAACTTCTCTCCTTGAAGAAAACTCAGAAAAGTAAGATACACATGTTAATACTTCCCTTATTTCCTTGTGTAGGATCGTCGCTTTAATGATGAGATTGACAAACTGACTGGTTACAAGACAAAGTCATTGTTGTGCATGCCCATAAGAAACAACGACGGAGAGATTATTGGTGTTGCCCAAGCAATAAATAAAACTCCTGGAGGTGCTCCTTTTACCGATGACGATGAAAAAGTAAGCTTATTTATTTTGTGTGCTTCATTTCCCTGGTAGCTCGAGAGAATCTTCCCACTATTAAGGATCAATTCTCCTATTTTGTGAGAGGAACCCACACCTTATTAATAATGAATGAACTTTTTCTCTGTGGTAATAAGATCACATCGAGATAACTTGCTACCTACCTCTGTTTCTCATCTATTTATTATAAGTTTTGGATGTATTCATATTGTAAGATCAGTTTGTATTTTGCTTCAACGATCTAGACAGGCTTTCTAATTGAGAATCTGTTTTCTCAACTCTTCCATAAATGTCTAGGTAGAACTAATAACAAAGTGTTTCTCTCCCAATCTTGTGATGAAGTAAATATAATTGTAGTCCCACAGAGGCAACGAGCTCAATGCTAACTGTTTCTTATTTCATGAGGTCAAGTCCTAGTGTTCTATTATCAGTTAGCGTTTTTCAAGAAAACCAGAGTTCATGTATATGATCTTTCATTTACTTCATAAAGACTTGATGTAGGAACGAAAAATCAAATGCTATTTTTTTTTTTATGTCTGGCATCATCACCACAGTTGATGGTACATTGTCTCATTATGTTAACCTGTGATTCCAGAAAATATGATTACCTATAATTACTGATACAAAATTAACAAAAATATTTCAGGGCTTTAGATGCCAAGAACTTAGCAGAATTATGAATAGCTTTTGAATAACACATATTTGCTTAGACTATTTAAATTTAATCAGAATAGTTGCTTTAAACAGCCATATTAAGTTGGAGGGCATTTATTATTAATGATCTATTTATCTTACAGTAAATTTTGTCTTTTTGACATGATCCTAGGGCTATGTTTATGCTAGACACTGTTTGGGCTAAGATTTCCCAGTACTGCTATCATTGGTTCCATGCTACTGATGGGAGCACTAGTAATTTAGGATTCTAAATGGTATATTCTGGGTGGTGGACAGGATTCTAGGTGGCTAGTGTTTTAAGAATCCTGTAACCCCACTCAGCAAGTCTTCATGACATTGCTCAAAATGCCAGTGGCCACCAGGATTTTGTCCGCACTAGTGATAGCAGTGGTGGGAAATTTCAGGAACAATTTCCTAGTGTAGACAAGGCCTTAGAGAGGGAATGTAAAGGTTAACAAAAAGGTTCCTGCTTGTTAGGCAAGATGTGTAGTTTAGTAGTATTACAGAGAGCAGATTTAAATATACAATATTTTAATGCTAGAGGAAGAAAAAGTCATTTTTTGTGGTTTCTATAATATAGCTGCAGACTAAACACACTCCATTGTACATCTAGCGATACATATTGATAATTCCTTCATGAAACTGTCTCCATAGATTTCAATTTTTGGAGTTGCGTGGACTCAAGATTGTTTAAAATGTAGTAGTCTAGAAGGTGCCTTATGTTTTGATATGTGGACCAAGAGGCACCCACTGACAGCTTTTCACCCTCATTAGTTTCTGTTTTTCTGTGTCGATGGTTCACCATCCCTCAGTGTTCTCAGTGGGACTGAGGTCATAAAATGCCTACACAGCCTGTGCAGGAGACACTTTAGGCTGCTTTTAGCAAAGATGACCACTGCCTCCGATTTTTCCCAAATGGAATGAAGCCAAGCTTACCTTAGGGGAAGGTGACACCCACTTGTGCTGTCTGGAGGCCGAGGGGAACACTGTGAGGATCAGGTGAATTTGCAGGGACAGAGGGCAAGAAGGAGAAACTGTGTGCCTGTGCAGGGGAATGTGGAGCATAGGAGGGAGTTCAGGGGCTGGAGAGAGAACTGGGGGTGGGGGTGGGTAAAAGACTGTGAGCGGAAAGGGTGAGAAAATATGGGGGGTGCATGCAAATGAGAAATCTGTGAGAGAGCCTGGCCGAAGATGTGAATGGTTCAGAAGAGTGGGTGGGATGTAGAGGATTAGAAGGCAGGCAAGTTAGTGGAAAGGGATGAAGTGGGATAAAATAGCAGCTAACCCAATAATGGGGTGGTGTGTGTGTATTTCATCAGGATCAAGCCAGCCCCCCCGCGCCATCCACTGGCTGTGGTACAGAACATGCCCTGAAGAGCTTATTATCTAGAAATGTTGAGTATTCTATGGTTGTGCCATTGGTAGCATAATATATGTGTTGACATTACTGTGCAATGACAATAAGAGGAAGTATTGTATTTACCGCAGGATATATAATAATGTCTTTTGTAAAGAAAAATTCCTGCTTCCTTGACTTATCTCCTAAATAGGTGGTGATGGTTTCTAGAATGAAGAATGATATGACATGAGTGAAATGAATTAGGAAACTGAAACTAATATAAGTTTTGTACTGTGTGAAATGCTGCATAAATCAAAAATGATTTCCAGTAATTGTGTGTAAGTACAGTAGTGTATGTTTCCCTTTTAAAGTCAGTGTTGTTTGTTCATTATTTATAATAAATATAAAATATATGTCTAGAGTACAGTGCACAGCAATAAAATTGTTGATGCAAAAAGGAGTCATCCTAAGTACTGCTGTGTGACTAATGAGGATAATAATATAATATGAATAATGTCTGTCGCATCAGTGTCTTTGATTTGGTGTGTATGGGGTGTAATTAGAAACTTATTGCCTTTCTGAAGTATCTTTATGTGACGGAATCTTATGGCAATCCAGGAGGGAAAATGTAAACTAATAACTGGCTAGATATTAAAGGTGAGAGAGGGAGGAATAGCTGTTATTTTTGCAACTGATAATAGCTGTCAGATGCCTGCTATCAGAAACATGGATGAACAGCAATTTCTCTGTATTTCTGAGAGATTATTGGCTATAGTACCTCCTTGCCACCAGATGGATACAGTCCAGCAGATATGTTGAATTACATCAGTTTTGTGAACCAGGAGCTTGTTTGTTATCAGTCTCATTTGTTTTCCTCTACAGCAGATGTAAGTGTACCCATTTTGTTTACTTTGTTTTAAATTTCTTTCAATTTTATTTTTAATCTTGTGCCTATTTTGAGCTGACTGGCAACTCTTGGATTAAACTTCTGGCTTTGGTTTTCATTCAGATTCCATTGTTTTGACCAGTTTGAAAAACTGGAATTTGGACACCAGTGTTCTAATTTAAGACAAGATACAGTAAGTGAGTACAACAACCAACAGAAGGAGTGAAGGATAGAGGAGGTTAATCATAAAATATTTCCATTGTTATACAGCTAACAATATGCACAATTTGAAGGTTCCAAACATTTTAGAGATATGTGTCTTTAATTTTTTTAATATATAAATATCATTTGCCACTGGCTGCACCTCACCTTAACCACCACTAGTTATGTTAGTAATTTTATATACAGGAAACCACATAAAACATTCACTGCGGTGGATGTATATACTTGAGATGTACTGCCGGTTAGTTGCTTTCCTTGCAGTGCAGGGGAGTGATAGGAAAGAGAGCAACATTCCTGTCTTCATCAGAAGCACCAGATATGGCAAGAAGGAGAAAACATTCCAGCTCTGCACTGAAGATAATTTTTCCTCATGTGGCAATCTTACAAACTAATTTTTTCCCCCCTAGGGGTACATTACAAAAAAACACAATGTGTCTGAACAAATGATACTACAATGCTCTAGTTCTTTAGACAAAGATTTTCAGAAGTGACTTGTGACTTCGGGGGTTCAATTTTTGGGTGCTCAACTTGGGATACACTCTGAAAATTGGGCGCCTTTAAAGTAGGTACTCAGCCCTTTTTGAAAATCAGGCTCACTTAAAGTTTCACAAATTTAGCAACCATCGTTAGAGGCAAAATTGCTGTTCATTCTTGAAAATCTTGGCCATATTGCATAAACTCAATAAACATACCTTATAAATCTTGCCGTATATGTTACAGTGCTTAGCCACAACTGAATTAAAGAAGCAACAGCTGCTTGAAAAAATCAACTGCAAGGATTTTGTTTTGTTTTTTAAAAGCCTCTAATCAGTCTCCCTTTTGTTCACAACCATTTTTGTGGGAGCAGATTGTTCCTGCATAAAGGGAGTTGCCCTTTTAACATCTGGCCTATAATTTTTGATGTTACGTTTAATCAATAGTACATACAATTATCCATAGGTACAACTGGCAAACTATCAACTTCATGAATGTGAATTGTGTATTGGATATAGATGGTTGTAAATATTTAATACCAATTTCTTGGATTCTACCATTGTATTTGCGTTCAGTTTTTTGGCTATTAGATGTCATGTAAAATCAGTGTAAGTTGTTTATTTCTTATTTGCTACCTTTTTACTAGTCATTTAAAAAAGCATTAGAATTCTAAGACAGTATGTCAGATCTCTTCAGGAATACATTAAAGGGTCTCCCTCACACATAGACGCTAAGGAAAAATAAATGAAAACATAATTGGGAATGTCCCTAAATAATGTCCTATAATAGAACTTAGATTTCATGAGGTCTAGCAGCCTCTCTGCTGGAGCTCTTATGCTGTTCTGTTCAAATCTTCTGTGCTCTTCAGTTTCCTCAGGCAGTGGTAACCTCAAATACACACATTTACGAAGCAACACAGAGTACATGAGATTTCGAAAGAACATTCTGCATGGTTTAGCATACAAGCTTTGTTATGGTATCAACAAAGGTAGGGGGACTTGTTAAAGTTGAGGAAGAGAATGGGGAAGTGCTTTCCTGAACTTTAAATGTTTCTAAACATTTAGGTGATTCACAAGAAAAAAGGAAGGTGTGCAGGCTAGTTCTTGCTTAAGAATTGGTTTGCCCATTCCTAGTTTTAACATATTGGATTCCAGTATGCAAATGAACTAAATTCAGCTATATGATGTCATTGTTCCTGAAAATGAGATTTATCATAATATTCTTAAAATGAAACTGTAAAGAAACAACCCCACATAACAAAGTATGTTTTTCCCTTTCATGTTTTTTTTTCTCCCAGAATTAAATACCGCATTTAAGAAAGTCTTTTTCAAAACCTGATGACTAAATTGTGTGATGAAATGACATTTGTGGCCATTAGTGTCTTGATTCGATAGAAAACAATTATATTTTTTAATTAGAATTAACTAGATGCTAGTATTGTTTTTTGTATTTTTCTTAGTTCTTTTCAGAAAGTTGTTAGCAGCAGATAAAATATAACAAAATTTGTGGAGTTATTAAAGCCCCTAAGGTGCAACCAGGTTTATAATTTGCAATATGTAAACTGGTGGAATGTTATAACATCTCTCTGAAAATGTGAAATTCTGTTTTCATAGCAAATGTTCAATTTCCTATTTCTGTGAAATCTATGGCAGCTGTGAGAATACTATAGCATTAATAGTGTGTCAGAGTGAATTTTCCATACATAATGAATGTTCTCCAGTGAACAATAAATACATTTCTTTCCTTTGTTGAGGTAAGGTCCCAGATCCTTTACAATGGGTACTTCAGCCTGCTTTGGGCTTATGGGCAGAACCAGACCTGTCAGTCACTGGCAACAGGAGAATATCCCACCTCCTGAAATTTCCTCTGGTGTTTTTGGCCTCTTCAGTGACCAGTGCTCAGCCAGAGCTCCTGGCTGCAGAGCAATTCTAATTTTAATATTGATAAAAAGTAGATTAATTTGTGTGTGAGAGCATGTTTATTACATTTGTAAGGCTGGAGGGGAGGCCAGTACCTTTTTATAGTGTGTTTTGTTGTGTTTTGTAACTTTTTAGGAAAAGAGGCTGACATTTACTACTTTTACTTACTTTCATAGTGGTTTATAGTTGATATTAAATTAGAATTGTAAAATTTATTTTCCAAATATGGAACAATGGATTGCCTGAGAAGGCATGGCAAGAAACAAAGCATCTAAAAAGATCTCTTTACCCTGTTTGTATTTCTGGTATTGTCCTGGTATAAACTTTGCACATTCTAGACATTAGTAATCATAAGTATCTGGTGAGAGACTCATCCTAGCAAAAGTTTTAAAGTCTATGATTTAGAATACTGAATCCTCCTTTATGTTCATTTCTAGTTTTCTAAATAGTCTTCAGATGTTACGTCAAAATAAATCAATTATTGCATCAAGGAAATGTAGAGGATAGTAGCAATCGCACATTCATTTAAACTAGGGGCCCAGTTCTCTCCAGCCTTGACATCCTCCTAGACTTACAGGAGTGAAGCGGGTGCAGGAGAATTGTGGGCCATTTCCAGTTTGGTCTAAATACTGTTTTACTTACTGAAAGGAAATAGGTTTTTTGGCTGCAGTGGGATCATGCAGGGGAGGAAGATGAGCACGATTTGGCTGTTTGTACGGTGTGCACATATTAAGCACTGCATATTGTTACCTATCAACTCTGTGTTCTTGGGGAACTAGGGCGCAGTACCCAGCCTTTCTGACTCACGAAAGACCTCCTCTGCCCTCCCCCCAGCCTCTGCTTGAACCAAAGCCGATCAGAAGACTTGCAAAAAGCAATGAAAAGGCAGTAGAAGACACACCTAAATTCCTCCTGACAAGAGTAACAGGATTAAGGAAACTCCCCTAGCCTCATTGGCATCAAGGATGGGACCAGGAGGCATTCCCATTAGCATACAGAATGGAGAATGGAGATTCCAAGGCAAGAACCGCACTGAACTCTGGGACCAGAAAAGCAGGGAAGCACTGCATGATAGGTGATCTCTGCTCCAGATGTTAATGAACACACGCTGTACACACCCAGCTCAATAGTTATCAGACCAATTCTAGTAATAAATCCTTTACTGGTATCCAAAATACTGAAGCTGCCTAATTGCTTTGTGAGCTCCCTGGAAGGAACACCGCCTATAGCCAGGAATGAGCAGTTCCTATTGTCTAGCCTGAACAAAACAACTTCAGTTTACTCCCTGGAGCCATCAGTTTACCCATAAACAAATCTAGTGTTCTTCCTTGAACCATTGTACTTTCCCTACAAAACCCCCTACCCATGCTCAAGTAAGTGCTCTGATGCTTGGATCCAAAATCTGCAACAGTTCCATTGGGACTTTAGCTTCTCCTGAGTGATCATGCTGGGGGCTCTGCCTGTCTCCAGCTCTCTGGACCCTCAGCTACCACCAATGGGGAACCCCGATCGAATCAAGCTTCACGGAGCGGTGACCTCTCTCTCTCTCTAGGTATAGCCTTCTAACCCTGACTTGTGTGATCAGTTCTAGTTTTCTAAACCTGACTTTTATAACCAAATTTAAGTTATATTTAATATTATAACTGTTTTGTTTGTTTGGCTCCCCTTGTATGGTTATTACCCGTCAATAAATAACTTTCATGGTTAAGCTGGTTGCTTCTCTCTCTCTCTCTCTCTCCCACCTCCCCCCTCCGCCCCCATGGGTGTTCTTTGGCTTCCCCATTTGCTCTGCAGCAACGTTCCTTGTACCTAAGCTAAAGATCTCTGCAGCACCCAAAAATCCTGTGGGGTTTGCTCATCAAGTGGGTTATTACCAGAACAACTGTAACGTGAAAGTGGGGGACAGGGACGTGCTGAACCTGTGGCATATGAGGGTGGAAGATTGAAAGTGCTGCTCAACCCAGCCTGCTCGGGCGTACTCTATGTTGGTGCGGTACCCATGACATAGAAGGGTGACAGCTTGGAGGTGCTATTCGACCCAGCCTGCTGAGTCCAGGGGCATATGAGGGGTCAGCTTGGGAGTGCTGATTAACCCGGTTCCCTCAGATGCGCTCTGTTAATGTGTGTGTTCATCTGATTCTGGGGCTGGAAAAACCCAGCCCTGGGGAACCTAGGTCCTGCAGGATAGCTCCATTGGGAGGGAACTTGCAGAAGGGAGAAGTAGAGCTCCGTATGAGAGCACAAGTGACACAAGCTGTACACTGATAAAATTACAGAACCTCCCCCCACCGGAAGAGTAACCCTAATAAATGAGCATACCCCAAAATAACGGGCAAATCTGGTAACAATATTCAGCTTCCAGGGAACAGTTTATGCCATGTTGATACGGTTCATTCACTAGGATTTTTATCAGGAATAAAATGAAACCTGTTCCTTCCCAGAATTTCCAATACTCAGTCTAATGGTTCCAGCTACCCCTCACCCCCTTTTGTGGGTTTTTTCTCACTCTAGATTATTTTAGGGCTATTTTCTTCAATACCATGGGCTGCACTGGTGACTAACAAGAAACAGGTAAAATACTTTCCTTTCTTGCTAATTTGTTTTCTATAAATTGTTGCACTCACATCGATGCCCATCTCAGGGATCTTGTTCCTGGAGCCACACACAGAGGTAGCTAGTTCTAAGGCAAAGTACAAAGACAAAATAGGATTGTTCCTTTAACTTATGGAAGTACTCAGCTGAAAAGGAATTAAAAGGAGAGGGAAGACTGAGACTGGGAGAATCACTGGCCCCCATCTGCCTGACTGTTCTAGAGAGGAAAAGCCCATCAGTTTACATTGGTATAGCCAAGATGTAGAAAAGTCTGTTACCGAACTACCACTGGACTGGGTACATTAGAAATACCTGGACAGATAGGAAACAAATTAGGTAAGCAAATATATGTTTCAGTATGTTACACACAATTGCAGTAAACAATGATTGCATTCCTGAACACGTATTGCATTGCTAATAGTGCGTACTAGGGTTTTCTGTAATATGTGGAAAAACAGTCCAATTCAGAAATGTATAATTCAAAATTAACCCCCTCAAAAGTGGTTATTCCTGTGCAGTATATTGCCTACATCCCAATACAAGAGATACAATTTGCAGAAGGAAAGCAGAATATTACAAAGACTTTTGAAGGATGAGGGTGTTGAATCTAGAAGTGTTTGGGAAAGCTGTAACAGTCTATTAGACAGATCTTGTAAAGTACTTTTAAAAAATAACAAATGAAAATAGAATACATTAACTAAGCCCCCCTCCTACAGCGAATTTATAACTATTGTCAAGAGAATTAATTGACTACATGAAGAAGCTGAAGCCAGGTTCACACCAGTGGGTACAACTTTTGTTGTACCTAGGGCTGAAGTGGCAGCTTTCCTTTAATTGATTTCAGCAGGAGATGGATCAGGCCCTAAAGTTTCCTTTATAAAACTTGTATTGTTCTGGGTCAGAGCACTGTAATAAAATCAACTCAAGCTGAACTTTGGCTTCTTTTCATTGGATGTGGATGCAAATAGGTCTGCCAATAAGCTGAACTCTTTGTTTCTTTGGAAGATTCTGAGCTGTTGATCAAATAGTATTGAGGCAGCTCAATCCATTCAGTTCAGGAACAAGATGACTGCATGTTTGTTTATGAGCATTTGTTGGCAATTCAGAAAGGTTATTGTTCTGAAGCGGTCCTGTCTACGAAAGTGCTTCCAAATGGTAACAAAGTCGTATGCTCCCCACTAGCTAGAAACAAAGGTCACTTCATCCCTCCACAGTTTGGCTTGGCTACACTTGCAAGTTACAGCACAATAAAGGAGCCCTGGGCGCCCTAGCTCACTCCCCGTCCACACTGGCAAGGCACGTAGAGCGCTCTGTCTCTGCAGCTACAGCGCTGCTGGTACTGCACCTCAGCGTGTGGAATAACGTTCGATGTGCCCCTGCTGGAGCGCCATGGCGCCAGTGTGTACGCCCTGGTCTGCTATTGCTCTGTGATCGGCCTCCAGAAGTATCCCACAATGCCTGTTCTAGCCACTCTGGTCATCACTTTGAACTCTACTGCCCTGCCCTCAGGTGACCAACTGTCAGACCCGCCCTTTAAATTCTCTGGGAATTTTGAAAATCCCCATCCTGTTTTGCTCAGCCAGGCGTGGAGTGCTCTCAGCGAATCTTTCCAGGTGACCATGCCTCCACATGCCAAGCGATCCCCAGTATAGAGCAATGGCGAGGTGCTGGACCTCATCAGTGTTTGGGGGGAGGAAACTGTCCAGTCCCAGTTGCGCTCCAGCTGCAGGAATTAGGATATCTTTGGGCAGCTATCAAGGGACATGCTGGAAAGGGGCCATGACCGGGACACACTGCAGTGCAGGGTTAAAGTGAAGGAGCTGTGGAATGCCTATGGCAAAGCCCGAGAGGCAAGCAGCCGCTCCGGTGCTACCCCCACGACCTGCCGTTTTTACAAAGAGCTGGACATGATACTTGTGGGCGACCCCACCTCCATGCCGAGGACACAATGTCATGCACAAAGCCAGCCACAATGTCATGCACGTTACCCAGAGTCACGGTTCTTCTGAGCAGGATGCGATTAATGGCCCTCCAAACTTGCATCAACGCTATTCCAATGGTCGACTTCCCCACTCCAAACTGGTTAGCGCCCGATTGGTAGCTGTCTGGAGTTGCCAGCTTCCAGATTGCAATAGCCACCCACTTCTCCACAGTCAGGGCAGCTCTCAATCTCATGTCCTTGCTCAACAGGGTGGGGGTGAGCGCCTCACACAGTCCCATGAAAGTGGCTTTTCTCATCCGAAAGTTCTGCAGCCAAAAGTTCTGCAGCCACTGCTCGTCATCCCAGACTTGCATGACGATGTGATCCCACCACTCAGTGCTTGTTTCCTGAGCGCAAAAGCGGCGTTCCACGGTGGTGAACTGTCACTTTGGATCTTAAGGAATAACTCGACTGCCAAACGTGATCTGCTGGCGAGACTCATCAGTATATTCCTCAGCAGTTCGGGCTCCATTCCCAGAGACCGAAAGGGAAGACATAGCGCTCAGTACAAAAACTGTTGAAAGATGGCGCCAAATGTGGACGGAAGCAAAGGGAATGCTGGGATGCGAACTGATGCATCGCGGGGCATTGGGATAGGATGCCCCGCACTCCCCACCCCCTTCCCACAAGCCACAGCGCCAGAATGGGAAGAGGTGCTCTGTGGGATAGCTGTCCACAATGCACCGCTCCCAGTGCTGCTGCAAGTGCCGCAAATGTGGCCCCACCAGTGTACTTGCAGCTGTCAGTGTGGACAGACTGCAGCGCTTTCCCTACTGCGCTGTACGAAGGCGGGTTTAACACACAGTGCTCTACATCTGCAAGTATAGCCATGCCCTGAGATAATATTTTGTCAGGTATTTTGAACCTGAAGTCACTTCTTGACTTGAAAAGAGTGTTCAGCTTTGGAGCTAAGAGCCATGGAGTATGACTCTTTCATAAGCTTCTCTGACTGGCTGCTGCTGAAACATTTGAATCTGCTTAGCTTCCCACATACTTTACACTCACTATTCCCTTTGTTTTCACCCATCTCACTGGTATTCTGCTCTTCCAGAGCTGTACTGAAACCAGGTATAGGAGAGGGACTACAGATTTTATACCAGAGACCATTTGTAATGTCTATGATATTAAATCATATTGGATAGGCCTACTGGCAAGATCTTTCTGCTAAAATAATTGGTAGTACAAGAGTTAGCCATATTGATATTTAAATCACATCACTATGCTTCAGAGTCAGCACTACACTGAGATGACGGGGGAATTATCAAAGTCCAGGGCAGTTGCACTTGTATTTCCCCTCAGTACTCCATCAGGGCATCTACTCTCAGGCTTCTGGCTCTTCTGACCATTGCCTCTCTTGAATGGAGACCCAGCTCGCTCTCCTTTGTGACTGGACTGACTAGTTCCCTGCCTTTTCACTGTGTTATTCCCAGCAAAGACAGACTGTCTAGGTAGGCTTGCTAGCTTTCTCTTCTGAGAAATAGTGTAATTGCCCCAGTTATAAGTAAGGCTAAGATTTTGTCACGCATATTTTTAGTAAAAGTTACAGACAGGTCATGGGCAATAAAGAAAAATTCATGGAAGCCTGTGACTTTTACTAAAAATATGCATGACAAAATGGGGAACTGCAAGGTCCCCACACCACCCTGGGGGTTGGTTCGGTGCTGTGAGGTCCCCCCACTACCCGTGGCTCCCAGCTCCAGGGCACCCGTGCCGCCTGCGGCGGTTCCCAGCTCTAGGGCACCCATGCCACCTGTTAGCTTCTGGGACCCCCACTGCCCAGAAGCTCTGGGCTTCCCCCACCACCCACCCAGTTATCTGACTAGAGACTCAGGAAGACACCGTTACATTGGTTTACATTAAGAGGGCTTTCTTCACAACCCCATAAGAACTAGAGAGGTTAAGCTTTCATTTATAAATATAGTAAAATCTGCAGAAACGGAGGGGCCACAAGCCAGCTGCAAACTGAAAGCCACAGATTATACACCATTGCTTGAGATTATGTGGGCACTATTTACTGTCATGTTTGGCAGTTTGTGGGAATAGGCCTAGCTGTTGTAAATACATTACAAATGATTGTGGTAGCCCTAACATGGGAAATCAATACCCTTTCTTGAGAAGTGTTGTACAGAATGTAATAGCATTAAGTAATTATGTCCATTAGGATATTTAGGAACATTAACAGAGAAGCAGCTCTGTTTCCTTGTTTATTGCTTGGCAATTCAGTATCGTTCATTTTATCAAAATTACCCTATGGATTCTCTTAATGTTCTTGTTTTAGTAAAATTCCAAAAGAGTTGTGAGAAGGATCAATTCACAGAGACAAAAAAAAAAAAAAAAGTTAAGAATTTAATCAAGTTTTCAGCTGCATTTAGGGCTAAATCATACTAGTAAGGGGATCTGTGGGTGTTTCTTCATATTGTCTGCAGATTTTGAAGCATTCAGATGGTAACAGAAATCATTCTACATTCCCCTGTGCCTGCTGTGCAGATCAGAGTGTTGCAGATCTAGCTATGGGAAGAGTTTCCAGAGCTGTAAAGCTCAAGCACATGGTCAGTCTTATAGTATTATTGGTTCAGGAGGCCTTGTTCTTGCAGACAAACATGGAATGGGTTCCTTAGTTATTTTTCTGCTTGTATTTATTCAGCATATTTTCCGAACTGGAACTAAAGTTACCTCAAGCATAGTCTTCCAGCTCAAACAGAAAAGTAAGGCAATAATAATTAATGCAAAAGGTTGTTCTACAATCTCTTAGTGAATTGAGGAAAATATTACAAAGGTCAGAAAACTCCTTTGCTTGACTTCTATGTAGCCATATTTACTATCCATAGGTATACAGAGGAGTAGTCTAGAGCAGTGGTTCCCAAATTTGTTCCGTGCTTGTGCAGGGAAAGCCCCTGGTGGGCCTGGCCGGTTTGTTTACCTGCCACGTCTGCAGGTTTGGCCGATCGCGGCTCCCAGTGGCCGTGGTTCGCTGCTCCAGGACAATGGGAGCTGCTGGAAGTGGCACGGGCGGGCCAAGGGACATACTGGCCGCTGCTTGCAGCGGCTCCCATTGGCCTGGAGCAGCGAACTGCGGCCACTGGGAGCCACGATTGGCCAAACCGCGGACGCGGCAGGTAAACAAACTGGCGTGGCCTGCCAGGGGCTTTCCCTGCACAAGCGGCGGAACAAGTTTGGGAACCACTGGTCTCAAGGTCTCAGAAAAAGGACTATAAGCCCCAAGTTCTGATCCAAGTTGTGACACCAGTGTGGCCTTGAATAAGTCATTTAGCCATTCTGTTTTAGTTTTCCTGTCTATAAAATGAAGATAATACCGATCACTCATGAATATTGGAACAGTTTACCAAGTTGGTGTTTCTATATTCTTTTGAAGATGACAAATGCTATTAAGAAGAAGAAACAGTAGCGATTACAGCAGTTTGTGATTTGTCAGTGAAGGGGAAGGAATGTCATAAAACAGCTTTTCACCTATGCTGTGCTATATGTCTTGAGCTTTGACTACACTATGAAATTGACTGAAATAGCTATTGCAGAATATACTGTTCTGGAATAGCATCAAATGTGAATACTCTGCTCCAGAATAAAAGTAACTTTTATTCTGGAATAATTACTTTATGATCTTATTCCTCAATAGGTATTCTGATCAATTTCCCTAAAGTAGCCAAGGCGTTATACTACCAGATTTGGTACTACCTAATTGATGTGTGTGATAGGGCCCTCAGTGGCCAGGCAGCCTAGTGGCTAGATCATTGTTTGGGGGGCTGCAGAAGGATCTGACCTCTCCTTCTCCCTCAGGTCCTAGCCCAGGGTCCTGTGTTGCTCAACCCCGAAACAGGGGAGATGGATCTTTCTCCCAGTCACTGGTGGGGAGGGTGTGTGTTCAGGGCCTGTTTTCCTGGCCTGCTCTGTATGCAAGTCCTTTTAGTTTGGGGAGTGGCCACGCTAGTCCAGTTGCCCCACAGTTGGGGCTTCTCTGTAGGTTCTTCTTAGCTGGGGAAGAATTACTTGCCTCCAGCAGCTGCGTTGGCAGGTCTATGCTTTCAGGAAGGCATACAGGGAGCTCCTGCCTCTTCACCACTCAGCCCCTGACTGAACCAGGCTCCCTTCTTTTCTCCCCCTTCCAAGGCTGGCTGGGGCAGGGCTAGCTGAGCCCACAGGTGTTCTTTAACTTCTGCTGTGCCCGGCTACAATCTCTCAGCTCCTTCACAGTATGTTATATAGATCAACTGTTCTTGATATCATAGACGCCGACTCTCTGGGTGGTCCGGGGCTGGAGCACCCATGGGAAAAATTGGGGGGTGCTCTGCACCCACCGGCAGCTCCCCACCCTGCCCCAGCTCATCTCCGCTCTGCCTCCTCCCCGAGCACGCCGCTTCCCCGCTTCTTTCCCTAGCTCCCAGCGCTTCCCGCCGCAAAACAGCTGTTTCCCCCGGCAAACACTGGGAGGGAGACGGGGGAATGCGGCGCGCTCGGGGAAGAGGCTGGGGTGGGGATTTGGGGAAGGAGCCCAATAGGGGCAGGGAGGGGGCAGAGTTGGGGAGGGGACTTTGGGGAAGGGGTTGCAATGGGGACGGGGACGGAGGCGGGGTGGGGGTCGAGCATCCACCAGCGCCAGGAAAAGTTGGTGCCTCTGCTTGATGTATAAATATTCTGTCAGTAGCAGCATGCTAGCAGAACTTTTGCTGGTAACATTTTCTATCATAGACAAGGCCTTGGCAGAGGTGGCCAACCTGAGGCTGAGAAGGAGCCAGAATTTACCAATGTACATTGCCAAAGAGCCACAGTAATACGTCAGCAGCCCCACATCAGTCCGTCCCTTCCCCTCCCCCTGCTCCCAGCGCCTCCCACCCACCAGCAGCCCCTCTGATCAGCACCTCCCTGCCACTCCCCAAACGATCAGCTGTTTTCTGGCATGCAGAAGGCTCTTGGGGGGGGGAGGGGAAGGAGCGAGGGCACAGTGGCTCAGGGAAGGGGGCAGGAAGGGGCAGGGCCTGTGACAGAGCCGGGGTTGAGCAGTGAGCATCCCCCAGCACACTGGAAAGTTGGTGCCTGTAGCTCCAGCCCCAGAGTCGGTGCCTATATAAGGAGCCACATATTAACTTCTAAAGAGCCACATGTGGCTCTGGAGCCACAGGTTGGCCACTCCGGCCTAGGTCTTCCTCTTCATTGACGTAAATCTCACAAAATACATCACAGAGGTGGCACAAGGATTAGTTGTCTGTATAATAGTCTGAAGCTATTAAGTCCACAAAAGTTTTCTTATCTCATGTAATGGGTGAAATTAATTTAGCACTTCAACTAGCCTTCATTTTCACCAGTAAAAAAACAACAACCCCAAACCAACCAAATTCATTTGGCCAAGCCACTCTCGCTTTTGGAGAAAAATGTTTGCACCAACAAAATTATGTATTGAAACCAATGCCTATTATAGAAGCATATAAAGAAACTGTTTTTCTGGGCGGCAGCTGAGGTAAGCCTTCTCAAATATATCAGCAGAAAAGATCTTCGCCAGGGGTCTGTTGGGATGATTTAGTCTTTTAGTGAGGTATTCAGTCTACTCAGTTACCAATAGCTGTTCTCCATAATAACTACAAGGATTGATATATTTTTAGAAGTAGCATTTTATATCTCCTGTGACTTTCTCATCTTTTGTAGGGCAGAGTGAAATGTTCATACAACAGTGTGACAGAGGAGGGAGTGGGGAGGATTGACCTGGGGATGTTGCGTAGGAGTTTTGCTGGTACTGTTTGCATTGGTGATGGGATATCAGGGTGTGACTTCACTTGAGGGATGATACCTGAGCATGTAACCTGAGCCAGGAGGCGGTTGAGGCCAGGTGACACTTTCTGCCTGGGAAATTGGACAAAGGCTGGAGGAAGAGCCAGCTGGAGTGGGTTTTTCAGTTTTGGAGCTGGCTGGGGAAATGAAGGGAGGCTAGAACTGGGTCTGGCTCCCTATCCCCCAAGATGGACCCTACCAAGGGGTCCTGTTTTCTGTACCTACAA
Organism: Caretta caretta; assembly: GCF_965140235.1. Taxonomy (NCBI): domain Eukaryota; kingdom Metazoa; phylum Chordata; order Testudines; family Cheloniidae; genus Caretta; species Caretta caretta. Next base: position 44,807,167 of record NC_134216.1, on the reverse strand, counting down.
GCTGTGTTTTTGACTGTGTTCCTGTCATCTAATAAACCTTCTGTTTTACTGGCTGGATGAGAGTCACGGTGAATTGCAGGGGGGGGGGCTGCAGGGCCCTGTCTCCCCCAAACTTCGTGACAACGGGCGGCAGCGGTGGGATCAACTGCACCCCATGGATGGTACTTCCTGCAGTAAGTGACTGGGGAGCAGAAGAACGAAGGGGGATTGACGAGGTACAGGTGTGCTGAAGGCTCAGAGAGGAGCGGTTTTGGGGGGCAGAGAAGCTACACTTAACCCCTGGGAGTGTGTGACCAGCGAGAAGGACTGTTGCAGGAATGGGGTCCCCCTAGGGACTGCAGCGAGCAGTTCCACGAGTGGAGGAGTCTGCAGCTTGACCCTGGGGGAGAGGTGAACTGGAGAAGGGCTGGCACACTAGGGGTTCCTCCTGGAAACCATGGGAAGTGGAGAGTACACAGGCCTGTGAGTCCACAGTAAATACAGTAACTTAGGACCAGCGGGAAGATGCATAACCATTGCCTTAAGAGGGACCTGGTCGAGCTGTGCAAGCAGAGGGGGCTGCACATTGGGAAGCTCACCAAAGAACCAGCTGGAGGAGGAAGATCACTCAGAGGAGCCAATCCTTGTCTCTGAGGGAAGCAGCCCTGCAGATGCAGAGCAGGCAACAGGGTCTGTCCTGGCTGGGAGGGGTCAGACTGCAGCCAAGGGCATCCCGAGGCCCCTCCTACCTATGCCTAGGGGAGGGGCTGGAAGGAGCCCAACGAACACCGAGGGCACCCTGACCCCTGCGGCCAGCAGGGGATCCTCCTGGCAGAGCTCCCCATCCTTGGAGCTGAGGCAGCTGGAATGGGAGAGGGAGTTAAAACTGAAAGAGCTAGAAGATCAAGAGAAGGAGCAGGAAGATCGTGAAAAGGAGCAGGAGAATCGCAATAAGCAGCGTCAGCATGAGGTGGAGTTGGCAAGGCTGAGGAACGGAGAGCCCTCTGCTGCGGTGAGTGAGGGGGAACCTAGGATTGCATCGCGCTTTGATAAGTGCATCCTCTCCCAGCATAAGGAAGGGGAGGACATAGATGAATTCCTAATTGCCTTTGAGAAGGCCTGCAAGATGCACAGGGTTGACCCTGCAGACAGGCTCACATTTCTCACCCCCTTACTGGACCCCAAAGCCATGGGGATGTACAGCCGAATGAAAGGGGTGGAGGTAGGGGACTATGAACTGTTCAAAAAGGCCCTGCTACATGAGTTTGGGGGAGGGATAACTACTAAACCCAGAGTTGTGAGTTCAGTCCTTGAGGGGGCCATTTAGGGGATCTGGGGCAAAAATAGGTCCTGCTTTGAGCAGGGGTTGGACTAGATGACCTCCTGAGGTCCCTTGCAACCCTGATATTCTATGATTCTATACTAGAAAAAGTTCCAGAGTCTGTGTAAAACCCCTGAGGTCACATATCTGGAACTGATCCTCCGAATGCAGAGATTCGTGTGTGACCAGCGAGAAGGACTGTTGCAGGACCGTCAACAAGTGGGCAGATGGGGCCCAGACTAAGGAAGACATGGTTAAACTGATTGTACTGGAGCAACTGTATGAACATTGCTCATCTGACCCGAGGACATGGTTGGGGGACAAAAAGCCAGAGGACCTCCGGCAAGCAGGGCAGCTGGCTGACGAGTCTGTGGACTGCTGGTCAGGGGGTGGACAGGAGGAGTCCCAAAGGAGTAGACCCACCATGATGCAGAGAGAGAATCATCCTGGGACTCCCCAAAGGGGGAATGTGGAGAACCCCCTCCCAAGGGGAATAACCAGCATCAGGACCAATAGCCTGGCTCGAGGGGACCAACGGAACGTGAATTGTTATTACTGTGGCCAGAGAGGCCGCATACAGACACAGTGCCCCAAGCTCAAGGACAGACTGAGCAGACCGTGCCCTCACAGGGTTAACTGGGGAGGGACCCAGCCAGAGGAGGGGCAAGCTTCCCAGGCAGAGGGGGCTAGCAGCTTACCAACTGCTCAGGAGGGAGGAGTTTTCCAGACCAGCTCCTTTGGGGGGCTGGATGCTCCAGACTCAAGGTTCTCAGTTTACAGGGTGGGTGTGGGGCTGTCCCTATGGAGCAAGTGCCTTGTTCCTCTAGAGGTGGATGGGAGAAAGGTCAATGGATATTGGGACACGGGCGCTGAGGTGATGCTGGCTCGGCCCAAGGTAGTGGCTCCAGATCGGGTGGTACCCAACACCTACATGACCCAATGGGTGTGGGCGGGACCCCATTCAAGGTGCCCGTGGCGAGAAATGGGGGGCCAAGGAGGGCCCCAAGGACGTGGGGGTGCACCATCATTTGCCCACTGAGGTGTTGATGGGGAGTGACCTAGCGGATTGGCCAGGCAACCCCCAGAACGCCCTAGTTGTGACCCATAGCCAGAGACGGCAAGGGGCACTATGCCCTGATCTCGGGAGGGTACCTCACCGGAGGTGCAGGACCCTACCCTGGTGGGGAGGGAGTGCCCAGGGACAAGTCTCAGATGGGCAGTGGTTTCAGACCCAGCCTGCGAGAGGGAGCAGGCCCCTCTTGCTTCCTCAGCTGCTGAGTTCCAGGCCAAGTTGCAGAAAGATCCCTCCTTGCAGAAGGAGGCACAGACCATGGGGAGAGGTTGCCAAGAGTGGTTCCTGTGGGAGAAGGGGTTCCTGTACAGAGAATGGGCTCCCCCGGGGAAGTGGAGTCATGGGGGATCCAGAGACAGCTGGTGGTCCCCCAGAAGTATCGCCGCAAGCTCCTGTACCTGGCCCATGACATCCCTCTCTCGGGACACCAAGGAATCTGGCGTACCAGGCAGAGGCTGCTACAGAACTTTTACTGGACTGGGATCTTTACTACTGTCCAACAGTATTGCAGATCCTGTGACCCCTGTCAGAGGGTGGGGAAGGCCCAGGACAAGGGGAAAGCAGCTTTGAGATCTTTGTCCATTATAGAGGAGCCTTTCCAGAAGGTGGCTGTGGACATAGTGGGGCCTCTTAGCAAGATGACCCGATCAGGGAAGAAATATATTCTGGTGGTGGTAGATTTCGCTACCTGCTACCCTGAGGCAGTGGCCTTGTCTTCCATTGAAGCAGACACCATGGCAGATGCGCTGCTGACCATTGTCAGCCGAGTGGGGTTCCCCAAGGAAGTCTTGACAGACCAAGGATCCAACTTCATGTCAGCCCTGCTCCGGTGCTTATGGGAGGAGTGTGGGGTCCGGCACATTTGGGCCTCAACATATTATGCCCAGACCAATGGGCTGGTGGAGAGGTTCAATGGAACTCGAAAGATGATGCTGAAAACCTTTATGAACCAGCACCCGCGGGATTGGGACAAGTACTTACTTCATCTGCTGTTTGCATATAGGGAAGTGCCCCAAAAGTCTACCGGATTTTTGCCTTTTGAACTGTTGTATGGAAGAAGGGTAAGGAGGCCTCTGGACCCGATGAGAGATGAATGGGAGGGGAAGGCCACTCCTGATGGAGAATCAATGGTGGGGTACGTCGACCTTCCGAGAGAGACTTGCTCAGCTCATGGATCTGGCCAAGGAGAATCTGGCCAGAGCCCAGAGGAAACAGAACGTCTGGTATGACCACAGGGTGCGGGTCCACGCCTACGCCACTGGAGACCAGATGATGGTTCTCATCCCCGTGAGAAAAAACAAACTACGGGCCACCTGGGAAGGCCCTTTCAAGGTTGTCAAGCAATTAAATGAGGTAAATTATGTGGTGGAACTGTCTAACCGGGCACACCACCACTGGGTGTACCATGTTAATATGATGAAGCCATATTATGATAGGGGGAATGTGGTATTAGCCGTGTGTGGACACTGGGAGGGGCAAGGAGATGACCCATTAGTAGATCTATTCCCTGAGACAGGAGCTGGCTCCTCCTTGGAAGCAATTCCCCTCTCTGATTGGCTAACCCCTGCCCAGCAAGTTGAGATCAGAGGGGTGCTGCATCTGTACCGACAGCTGTTTTACAACCAGCCGGGACTCACTAATCTGACTGTCCACTGGGTGGAGACAGGATAACACCTGCCTATAAGATGCTCTCCCTTCCAACTCACAGGGAAACTGCTCAAGAGCTAGAAAGAGAGGTCAGTGACATGCTGGCTTTGGTGGTGATCCAGTCATCTTCCAGCCCTTGGGCCTTGCCCGTCGTGCTGGTCCCCAAAAAGGATGGGTCGATCTGGTTCTGTGTGGACTATCGGAAGCTTAATGCCTTCACTGTGTCTAATGCCTACCCCATGCCCAGGCCTGATGAGCTCCTAGACAAGCTGGGGGGAGCTCACTACCTTACTTCTATGGATCTTACAAAGGGCTACTGGCAAGTGCCACTGGATGCAGATGCCAGGTTGAAATCTGCCTTTATCACCCCTCTGGGGCTCTGAGTTCCTGACCCTGCCTTTTGGCCTCAAGGGGGTGCCGGCTACCTTCCAGCACCTGGTGGATCAGCTACTGAGGGGGATGGAGTATATTGATGACATCTGTGTCTTTAGTCAGACCTGGGAGGACCCATGTGTCCTAGGTCAATCAAGTGCTGGACAGATTCCAGGAGGCTGAGCTGACCATAAAAGCTGAGAAGTGCAAGGTGGGAATGGCTGAAGTATCTTACCTGGGCCACCGGGTGGGGAGTACCTGCCTAAAGCCAGAACCAGCCAAGGCGGAGGCGATCAGAGACTGGCCCGCTCCCCAGACCAAAAAGCAGGTCCAGGCCTGTATTGGGATGGCACGGTACTATCGAAGATTTGTGCTACACTTTAGTGCCATAGCCGCCCCCATCACTGAACTGTGCAAGAAGGGGAAGCCAGACAAGGTGGTCTGGACCGAGCAGTGCCAGAGGGCTCTCTGTGCGCTGAAGGAGGCTCTGGTCAGTGGCCCAGTTCTGGTAAACCCAGACTTTGACAAGCTCTTTATGGTGTTCACGGATGCCTGACACGGGGCTGGGTGCGGTGCTAATGCAGGTTGATGAAAAGGGGGAGAGACACCCCATCGTGTACTTGAGCAAGAAGTTGTTACCCTGGGAGCAGAAGTACACGGCCATAGAGAAGGAATGCCTGGCTATGGTGTTGGCCTTAAGAAATTAGAGCCATATCTCTTTGGGCGACACTTCACTGTGTACACCGACCATTCCCCCCTGACCTGGCAACACCAAATGAAAGGAGGCAATGCCAAACTCCTGAGGTGGAACCTGCTCCTGCAGGATTATGATATGGATGTGGTCCATGTGAAGGGGAGTGCCAACATGTTAGCTGATGCATTGTCCCGGAGAGGGGGGCCTGAACTTCCCAAGGTTACTGGTCACAGTGACCTCGCTCAGTTCAGTCTTGAAGGGGGAAGAGATGTGACAGAGTAAGGAATGGGGAGGATTGACCTGGGGATGTTGTCTGGGAGTTCTGCTGGTACTGTCTGCATTGGTGATGGGATATCAGGGTGTGACTTCGCTTGAGGGATGATACCTGAGCATGTAACCTGAGCCAGGAGAGAGTTGGGGCCAGGTGACACCTTCTGCCTGGGATACTGGACAAAGGCTGGAGGAGGAGCTGAGGGGTGTGGCTGGAGGAGACAGCTGGAGGGGGTTTTTCAGTTTTGCAGCTGGCTGGGGAAATGGAGGGAGGCTAGAACTAGATTTGGCTCCCTACCCCCCAAGATGGACCTGACTGAGGGGTCCTGTTGTCTGTACCTACAAGCTGCGTTTTTGACTGTGTTCCTGTCGTCTAATAAACCTTCTGTTTTACTGGCTGGCTGAGAGTCACAGTGAATCGCAGGAGGTGGGGGATGCAGGACCTGCTCTCCCCCAAACTTTGTGAACAACAGTTCTTGCCATCAAGAGTATTTTGAACTGGAATAGTGATGCTGGGGCTGTCTGTTGCTGAAGATTACATAATGGGGTATGGAAAACTACTTAGCAAATCACTGTTCTAACCAATCAGGTCAACCTCTGACCTTCATGCTTCATTTGAAAACTGTAATTAAATGTATATTGCTTGGCTATGACACAGACTCACTGCGTGCACTCGGGCAAGTCACTTAACATGTTTCTATTCTGAAAAGTGACTCTGGAAAAAGGTACTGTGATGCCCCATACTTACTGTCTCTCAATTTCCACCTCAAGTATTCTTTACAAGTAGAGATTTTTTTCCCTTCTAACTGTCAACCCTTCAAACTCAGCCTGAGGTGTTAAAGTCAAGTTGAGTGCTTTCCTTCTCCCACATCACCAGTAATTAGACCTGGACAGAAAACGGAAAAAACTTTCACCAAAAAAAAAAAAAAAAAAGCAGTGAAAAAAAATGGGATCCCTGGGATGCAACCTGGGACTGTGGGACTGCTGTGACTCCTTCACTCACCAATCTGGGTTGTCTCTCACAATGCCTTACTGTGGCAAGCAGCAAATCCCTGGATGTGCTGTTACCACTCAGTACAACTACATTTGGAGCCCTACACCCAGCCAGATTGCATGAATGCTCCCAGAGCCACTCACAAATCACACAGAGAAAGGCACCAGCCAAATCCCCCCAGCTCCCAGGCTTGTACCACTGTACTATATCGTCTTGCAGTGCTCACGGCCCTTTCTTGAGTAATTCATGTTTATTAATTGGTTCACCACTTCTTCAATGGAAAGTGGATATATACCAGCCTTTGTAACCTGAGCAGAGTTACCAAGCACTTCAGTTGAACTCACTGGTAAGGGCACACACTAGAATAAGTTTATTGATTATAAAAGATGGATTTTAATTGATGAAAGGCAAAAAGTCAGAGTAGTTACCAAAAGAAAATTAAAAATAAGCATGTAGTCTAAATTCTCAATCATATTAGACTAGGCAATATCTGGACTAAGCAGTTTTTCTCACCCCACTGGCTACTGCAGATTGGTTACTGTCTTTCATATGCAGGCTCTCCCTGTGAGCTTGGGGACCAGTCTCCTCAACTCCAGCGCTCTCTTTGCCTTCAGCCTGGGTAGGAGAGGAGAAAGGAGAAACTAGCCTCTATCCTCTATTTTATATCCTCATTCCACGTGTTTGGAGAACACAAGTCCAGGTATGTCTGGTGGGCATCGCTAAGTCAACATGCAAGGTTGAGCAATTCCCCTGGTGTGGCCTTGTGCAAGTGAGTCATTGACTTTTAACTCCCTTGCTGGACAATGGCTGTTGATAGTTCAACACCCGCGTGGGTGCTGGTTACCTCCCTTGTTGTCGTTGTCTCTGGGAATCTAATATCTGGGCAATTCTCCAACTCACAGCGTATTTCAGTGACAACCATACAACACAATATCATAACTTCGGATGCATAAATGATATACATTTTTAGAAAGAACAGTGTTTTTCAGTAGATCATAACCTTTCCCATAATACCTTATAGGGCATGCTTTATATGAAATATCACAATTATATATAAATGTTGAATATGGGGATTACAGGGTGCTCCCCCAAGGTGTAGTGTGTCACAGTTCCCTATAATAAAAAAGGTTCTGTAGGCTAATTTAGGACCTTGGTGGTAATTGTTCAACCTCATTATCTTTGATTGGTTTGGACAATTGCAAGTGATTTTGAATTTGGTGAACAATTCCGTTGATGGTACACAAAAAGGAATAGACTCCTGCCTGTAGTCTATAGAATTGTTCATCTGGAGTGTGGCAGTGTTTCAGTGGCTATGATTAAAGCAGTAAAGGTGCAGTAGCCTTCACAATGGATATTATCCCCTTCTATGTGGGAGAATGACCAAGGATCTGTGTGGATGTAAATCCACCAGTCTTTACCTTGTTCTGTCACCCTTAAAAACAAGGAAGTCCCCCTGGAGCAGAATTCCACACTACTGATGTGGACCCTTCCCTTCATGGGGTCCCAACATCCTGTTCCCTCAGTTCCTCTGTGACTTGGGGGAGGAAGAAGGATTTGGACCTTATTGTTGGGATACTTCCCTGAAAGAAATGGGTAATGAATTGTTCTTGCTATTGTATCACTAGCTGACATCTATGTCCAGAATTGCTTTTGAAAGCGAGGGCAGAACCTCATTGCTCATTCACATTTTGATGCTGCTGCATCTCCACAACACAACAGAAGCCCCTGTTTTGTTCATCAATTAACATAATTGGCCTGCTTTGCTGAATGTTAATTTTAGCCAACAAAACAAAAAAACTGTTGTCCTTATGAAGGATTTCAGAGTGCTCTAATTGGTTGTGGATGTTGTGAAGTGTCATACTATTAGTGAAAGAACATAGAACACGAAGTACAACTGGTCAGATCACCTCCGACACTTAGTCAACAAGGATACAAACTGTTGCGCAGCCAGATTAGATTCCAGAACTTCAACCGATTTGAATTATGTGAACATTTAAGTAAATTAGCCAATTAAATTGCTAATGATAATTCCCTTTGCCTTATTCCCTTGGCAGGCAGACATTTAAGTAGACTTCAGAATAAATAGGATTACTTTTTTGTAGCCACAACAGTGTTGGAGCTGTCAGAAATAATCACATTGTTTATAATAATGTATCATGGTTTAAGATTTCAGCAACAGAAAAGTGTTGCATGCTTTATGTAAGTATGACAGAATAACTGAAGTGTGCAAAGAAAGAATTTCCTGTGCACACTTCAGCGATACAGACAGGGGCACCAGTAAGGGCATTTAATGTTAGGATGCTTTGTCAAAACTGTGTGTGAGCACATTAATTGTTAGTGGAGTCTGTCTGGAAACTTACTTCATTGAATGTTTATCCCTATACATTTATCATCAAAACAAAGATGTACACACCAGTACTTATGAAAGCTACAGTCCTTGAAAAGAACTTGGCATAATACTGCAACAGGTTCGGTCACAGAGACCCCCTTGGGATTGTTACCTGATGTCCTGAGACTACCTCTGAGCCCGTTTTCTCTGTCAGTTTGGACCTCCGGAACCCTGCCTTGTTGAGCCAGACACGTAAGCCTGTTGAAACACAGACCGTGGGTCTGAACCATGCCCCCAAAGCTGCAGACTTAACTGAAAACAGCTTAGCAAGTGCTCCTGTCTCCAGCACCTAGCTCCCAATGGGATCCAAACCCCAAATAAATCTGTTTTACTCTGTATAAAGTTTATACAGGGTAAACTCATAAATTGTCTGCCCTCTATAACACTGATAGAGAGATATGCACAGCTGTTTGCTCCCCAGGTATTAATCACTTACTCTGGGTTCAGTAACAAACAAAAGTGATTTTTGAAGAATAAAAAGGTAGGATTTAAGTGGTTTCAAGTCATAACAGACAGAACAAAGTCAGTCACCAAGTAAAATAAAGCAAAAACATGCAAGTCTAAGCCTAATACATTAAGAAACTGTTTATAGGTAAAATCTCACCTCAGATGTTCCAATAAGCTTCTTTCACAGACTAGACTCTTCCTTAGTCTAGGCCCAATCCTTTCCCCTGGTACAGTTCTTGTTAGTTCCAGCAGGCATCTTAGGCGAAATCAGGGGATTCCACATGATTGGGACCCCTTTGTTCTGTTCCACCCACCTTTATAGCTTTGGCACAAGGAAGGAATCCTTTGTCTCTCTCTGGGTCCCCCGTCCCCCCCTTCTAAATGGGAAAGCACCAGGTTAAAGATGGATTCTAGTATCATGTGACATGTTCACATGTCCTGTGAGACTTCATTACCCACTCACTGGCTCACAAGTATACAGGAAGGCTTACAAGTAAACAGAACCATCTACAACAAATTGTCCTAGTTAATGGGGGGCCATCAAGATTCCAAACCACCATTAATGACCCACACTTTGCATAACTACAATAGGACGTCAGAATTATATTTCATATTCCTAATTTCAGACACAAGAATGATACATTCATACAAATAGGATGAACACACTCAGTAGATTATACCCTTTGTAATGGTACCTTACAAGAGACCTTTAGCCTAAAGCATATTCCAGTTACATCATATTTACACTTATAAACATATTTCCATAAATATATGGAGTGCAATCTTGCAAAATCTTAATGTAAATTAAGTAGCCACTTGCCTACTTTGCCATAGTAATGGGGAGGGGGGGGTAATAAAAAAAACCCCATAAATGTGATGTTACTTGCCTGTCTAAAAAAAATAAATGGAGAATAGAATTTTTAAGGCTGGTGTTGCAGTTACAGAGCAGGCTGTGCTTCAGACCTCTTTTTATCCTTCCTGAGTGCACCCCTTTGAGGACAGGTATCACTACCTTCATCCTTCTCTGGGTTTGAACCATGGATTCCTGGATCCTTGGGTTGCAGGTGAACGAGCCTCTGATATTGTGGCTGATGTGATTAGGCCCTATGATGGTGTCCCCTGAAGAGATATGTGGGCACAGTTGGCAACGGGCTTTGTTGCAAGGATAGGTTCCTGGGTTAGTGGTTCTGTTGTGTGGTTGCTGGTGAGTATTTGCTTCAGGTTGGGGGGCTGTCTGTAAGCAAGGACTGGCCTGTCTCCCAAGATGTGTGAGAGTGATGGGTCGTCCTTCAGGACAGGTTGTAGATCCTTGATGATGCGTTGGAGAGGTTTTAGTTGGGGGCTGAAGGTGATGGCTAGTGGCAAATACTCACCAGCAACCACACACCACACAACAGAACCACTAACCCAGGAACCTATCTTTGCAACAAAGCCCGTTGCCAACTGTGTCCACATATCTATTCAGGGGACACCATCATAGGGCCTAATCACATCAGCCACAATATCAGAGGCTCGTTCACCTGCACATCTACCAATGTGATATATGCCATCATGTGCCAGCAATGCCCCTCTGCCATGTGCGTTGGTCAAACTGGACAGTCTCTACGTAAAAGAATAAATGGACACAAATTAGATATCAAGAATTATAATGTTCAAAAACCAGTTGGAGAACACTTCAGTCTCTCTGGTCACTCGATTACAGACCTAAAAGTGGCAATACTTCAACAGAAAAAACTTCAAAAACAGACTCCAAAGGAGAGACTGCTGAATTGGAATTAATTTGCAAACTGGATACAATTAACTTAAGCTTGAATAGAGACTGGGAGTGGATGGGGCATTACACAAAGTAAAATTATTTCCCCATGTTTATCCCTCCCCCCACCCCCCACTGTTCCTCAGATGTTCTTGTCAACTGCTGGAAATGGCCCACCTTGATCATCACTACAAAAGGTTCCCACCCACCCCCGCAGGTAATAGCTCACCTTAAGTGAACACTCTGGTTACAGTGTGAATGGTAACACCCATTGTTTCATGTTCTCTATGTATATAAATCTCCCCACTGTATTTGCCACTGAATGCATCCGATGAAGTGAGCTGTAGCTCACGAAAGCTTATGCTCAAATAAATTGGTTAGTCTCTAAGGTGCCACTAGTATTCCTTTTCTTTTTTCAGGTATATACTGTCAGTTTCTGAATTTACTGATAAAAACAGTTGTGCATTACTGTAATATTTACTCAGAACATGTTAGTCTATAGGACCTTAGTTTAAAATTTGCTTTAAAAATATTTCTCAAACGTGTTGTGATTTTATAATCTTCGGCATCTCTAAAAAATCCTTGCATAGATTTTTAGATGCACAATCTGAGCATTCATCTTTAGCCTTAAATGCTTGGATCTTCAGGCATGTAGTTTTTTAAATAAATCCTTCAAACGACCACCCTTATCTAAAGTACACATTTTAATTACTATAGTACAAAAAACTTGCTTCCAGAGTCCTGTTCATCCCTTTCTCCCTTCACAGCCCTGTTGAAGAGAGCCTGTCATAAATATAAAGGGAAGGGTAAACCCCTTTGAAATCCCTCCTGGCCAGGGGAAAGCTCCTCTCACCTGTAAAGGGTTAAGAAGCTAAAGGTAACCTCGCTGGCACCTGACCAAAATGACCAATGAGGAGACAAGATACTTTCAAAAGCTGGGAGGAGGGAGAGAAACAAAGGGTCTGTGTCTGTCTGTAGTCGTCTTGGCTGGGGATAGACCAGGAATGGAGTCTTAGAACTTTTAGTAAGTAATCTAGCTAGGTATGTGTTAGATTATGATTTCTTTAAATGGCTGAGAAAAGCATTGTGCTGAATAGAATAACTATTTCTGTCTGTGTATCTTTTTTGTAACTTAAGGTTTTGCCTAGAGGGGTTCTCTATGTTTTTGAATCTAATTACCCTGTAAGATATCTACCATCCTGATTTTACAGGGGGGATTTCTTTATTTCAATTTACTTCTATTTTTTATTAAAAGTCTTCTTGTAAAAAACTGAATGCTTTTTCATTGTTCTCAGATCCAAGGGTTTGGGTCTGTGGTCACCTATGCAAATTGGTGAGGCTTTTTATCCAACATTTCCCAGGAAAGGGGGGGTGCAAGTGTTGGGAGGATTGTTCATTGTTCTTAAGATTCAAGGGTCTGGGTCTGTAGTCACCTAGGCAAATTGGTGAGGCTTTTTACCAAACCTTGTCCAGGAAGTGGGGTGCAGGGTTTTGGGAAGTATTTTGGGGGGAAAGATGCGTCTAAACAGCTCTTCCCCAGTAACCAGTATTAGTTTGGTGGTGGTAGCGGCCAGTCCAAGGACAACGGGGGGAATATTTTGTACCTTGGGGAAGTTTTGACCTAAGCTGGTAAAGATAAGCTTAGGAGGTTTTTTTCATGCAGGTCCCCACATCTGTACCCTAGAGTTCAGAGTGGGGGAGGAACCTTGACAGAGCCCTTAAAGGGACAACACCCCTTTCCTTCCAGATAGTCAGAAGTAAAGAAAGGGAAACTCATTTGTCGAGCTATTTGGTTAACTAGTTTTAAGAGAGCCCTTCAGCAAAATCAGTACCTTAGTAAGATATAAAATCCTTTGCTATGCCTAAAATCTTTGGAAACATATTTTTTAAAGTTAGTGAAATTTCATAAACATGTCTTTTGTTATGGAGATCACACAAAGGAAATTAGTGTTCCCTTTTTCTAAAAGAAACGAATATTGTTATAAACACACTAAACTTCTGTGACTGATTAATTTATAATAATGTCTTTGTTTCAGTTAAATATGTAGTAATCTGGAATTATTATTTTATGAAGGTTTAAGAGTACATTTAAAATATTAAATCAGCTGACAGATACTAAGAAAATGTAAAACAGAGAAGAGCTGCATCATGTATTCCATAATATTTAATGTTGTATTCAGCAGGACAGCTGACTTGCCCTTAATACAAAGTTTTTGCAAATAAATCTCTGGCAAACTTCAGGATATATCAAAAAAACCCATGACTGACATTTTTTACTCCCAAATTTAGTGCTTTTAATTAGGTACCTTCTGCATGTCCAGTTTTCACCTTCTGGCATGCAGTGGAAAACATGCTCCATTTTCTTTAGAAAGAAATTGCAGAAGAGTGTTTTTTTTCCAAAGGTCATTTGCTTCATTTGGGTTCAGGGATTTGGCTGGAAGGGGGTGAGCAGGGAGGGAAGAGGGAGGGAGACAGTGGGGAGAGGGCGGGGCCTGGGCAGAGTGGGGGCAGGGCCTGGGGTAGAGCAGGGGTGGAGTATGGGCGGGGCCACAGGCAGAAGAGGTGGACAGGGGAGCTAGCCTCACCAAGCAGCAGCTTCACCCACCGCCATGACAGCAGGTAAGAGCGAGTCAGCTCCAACACACCCAGTGCGCGCTGCAGTGTCCTTAGGCAGGGGCCAAATTCACAGAGCTGAATGCTGGCGCTGTGCATTCTGCATGAGGGAGAGTGTGCGGGGGTCTCGGCAGGGATCTGTGACTCTCTGCCGCCGTGAGGCGGGCAGGGCGGCTCGGTATGCTTTGCTGCCTCATCCTTCCCTGTCACACACCCCCGGGCTGCTGTCAGGCATAGGGGTACCAGTTTAATAATACTGCATAAGGCCCCATAAATCCTAAGGGCAGCCCTGCTTATGACCTAAATCCCCTTCAATCTCAGGTTTTGGTCTGGGAAGACTAAAGCTTGCCAGCCTGGTTGGAGCCAGACAGGGGCATTTCTCAGATAATGGCTTCCTCTATTGTTCCCTTAAGGAGCCTTGTCTCAATCATTGCTTTGGTTCTTGTTTCCCCCAGCCGCAGCCTCCTTTGATTTAACTCTGAGCGGTAAGGCAGTATAATATAGCTAAGGCCTGGCCTGAGGTACATATCATTCATAAACAGAGATACCTCATTCTTCACAATTGGCATAACTGTTTAGTAACATAGAATATCAGGGTTGGAAGGGACCTCAGGAGGTCATCTAATCCAACCCCCTGCTTAAAGCAGGGCCAATCCCCAATTTTTGCCCCAGATATGTAAATGGCCCCCTCAAGGATTGAACTCACAACCCTGGGTTTAGCAGGCCAATGCTCAAACCACTGAGCTATCCCCCCCCACCAACATGCAGGAACTCAACTTCATTCAGAGGTATTACCATGCAGGAAGGAAACCTCTTTAAGACAAGTGGAATTTTAAGCATCCAGGACAGCAATATTCAGTCATTATCCTCTTTTTCTAAAATAGGAACCATGCTGTTTCAGTGGAAACAAGTATCCAGAAACAAAGAATTATATTCCTGGTAGGATTTGTCAGCAGTTAGTACCGGTACTATAGTGTTACTGTGCTTTCATTAGATGGTGGCACTGTAATAGCTCTGAAACTTTGGGTTTTCACAGGAAGTTGGTTTAGCTTTCCCTACTGATAGCAGTTGGATTTTTTCAGTGGCTTGGTTTTCAGAGGTGTTACACCTGTAATTCCCACTGAGCTCAATGGGAATTGCTGCAGCTTTCCAAAAGTCAGGTAATTTCAAACAAGCTGCAAGGCTATCATCAGGACACAAGGGGTTACCCCATCCTTTTGACCTCACATCTGTGTCAGACTTCTTGAATTCTTAGCTACAACTTTGGTTCTTGCTTCCAACGGAAGTCAGCAAAAGCCTTTAAACAGGCAGTAATGTTAGTCCAAACATAATCAAGAATAGATAGGTTAGGTTATGATCAGTATCAGACCTTGCCCCATTAAATTCTCTACCTTTTGGTTAAGCCTTCCAGATTTTTCTTGTGTGTTGCAAGAATGATTTAACTTGAAGGACATTATTAGTCAGAGCTTAAATTCAGCCGGAGGCCATCCGGATCATCTGGAGCAGAGCTACGGTAAATATTTTCAAACTCACGGAAGCTGCGACACAGCCCGTGGGGCTCAAGCCGGAAGCCCTGGGGGTTCAGGAAGTAGTCTGACAGTTTAAGCCTTGTGGCACCTTAGAGACTAACCAATTTATTTGAGCATACGCTTTCGTGAGCTACAGCTCACTTCATCAAAAAAGATGTGAGCTGTAGCTCACGAAAGCTTATGCTGAAATACATTGGTTAGTGTCTAAGGTGCCACAAGTACTCCTTTTCTTTTTGCGAATACAGACTAACACGGCTGTTACTCTGAAATTTAAGCCTTGTTATTAGTTACCTATTTATATTGCAGTAATGCCTAGGAGTCCCAGTCAAGGACCAGGACTATATTGTTCTAGTCCCTGTTCAAATACAGATAAATAAAATGGTCCGTGTTCCAAAGAACTGACAGTCTGAGGACAAGACAAGAGACAAGTGAAGGCAGATAGATAAGGAGTACAGGGAAACAATGAAACAAAAAATATAGAAAATCAATTAGTATTCCCACTTTGCTTTTAGCATTGCTACAGCTTGCAGGTTAAAATGATGGAAGGACCTCACCTACAAACAATAGGTCTGTACCTCTCTTAATCTAAGCATGTGTTAATGACTGTTTATTCACAGGTAAACAAGCAACATCCAAATGCTTTTTACCAATGCTTTCTTTTTTTTTCAAAAAAAGAGAAAAAGAAACCCCCTTTAATATTACTTCCCCCGTTAGGCATAAAATAATTCATTTAGGTAAGTTTTCTCATGGTACCAACAGAAGCAGTTCCCTGAAAGTTCAGAATAAGCTTCCATTAACGGGTGTTAAGACATTTAATTCCTTCCTCCCTAATTATGGGATCTGAAATCCTCCAAACATCATAGAGAAAAATCTTAATTATAGTAAAAAGAAAAGGAGTACTTGTGGCACCTTAGAGACTAACAAATTTATTAGAGCATAAGCTTTCGTAAGCTACAGCTCACTTCATTGGATGCATTTCATAGTATTCTCTAAAGAATGCTATAAAATGTAAACTCCCAAAAGCTAAATTACATTCAAATTTTCTAATTCCAATACAATAGAACTTCATCTAAATGAAGTCCACCAGTATCCTGTCCACTTACATTGCAGCCAAAATGGTATGATTAAAATCAATTCCATCTATTTCCCTGCTGAGACTCCCAGTTACTGCTCTCCCAAATGCCAAAGCAAAAGGTATAAACTGACTCTAATCCTTCTCTTGTGAAAGTAAACAAACTAAAACTCCCTCTATTGAATCCACCCCCCTCTCTACCTCCCCTCCCCAATTACAGCATACCAGTTTAACAGCAGCAAGTACAGTTACTCCTTACAAGTGCAAAGCAGTATGCCCTCCACAACTAGTAGTGTGGGTTTGAAGGACTCAGAAGCTCACAGGAGGCATGCCCTGATGGGGCTTGTGTTAGCAAGGGAGGAGCTCAATACCTTCCTGCTCTAAAACGGAGGGGCAAAAAAAAAAGTATAGCTTTATAAGAGATTGGATGTGAATGGCCCGCTTAAGGAGCAAATGTATATCAAGAGGAGAGTTGTGGGATGATTTCAAGGGGATGGAGGCACTGTTAAATGGGGTGTGGTGGTCACATTGAGTCTCTTCCCACTGGCAGAGCTGGTTTTGAAGGCAGAAGTGCCAGCTCATGGCACTACTCATGGAGTTAGAACTTTCTACTTCCTCTGTAATGCTCAATGTAAAACACAATGTAACCCACTGGTCAGTGGGAGTTGTGACCCCCATGTGTTTGATCTACAAAGGTTTTGAGACTTTTGCAGCCATGAGCTGCAAAGCCTGTTGCTTAGCTCAAGAGACGCAGACTTTTAGCTCAGAAGGCCCCAGTTTCAGTCCTCAGTGTTGACCAAAAAGGCAGCTGGCACACATGCATGGTGGAAACTGAGAGCTGAGGCCTACCATCACAACCATAACTGCGATAGAGATGGAGGCATCATGAAAATTCTCTGAGTTGGAACAACAAATATTTATTTTAATGTGAACTTCAGAAATAGCATGGAGTTGTCAGAACTCCAGGAGTAAATATGAATCCCACTGGTTTTGAGAATAGTAGGTACATACACTTTCAGGAGTGGTAATTTATCCTGAACCTATGGCTGCCACTTCCACTTCCAGTCCTGGGGAAGTTAAGAGTTAAAAAGCAAGCTGATGTTCTCTACGGTACAGAGTTCTGACAAGAAGCCTCCAAGCGACAAACTGGCAAAGTAAAAAAGTATCCAATTTAAGACAGAGAGTTATAAATTATGTGGATTTTGTATTTTCCCCCTACATGTGGGCAGATGATGATCTCTGTACTTGGCTGAATAGAAATTTTATGGACCTCTGCCAAAATTTGATCACTTACAGTAAACTCATTAGTTGCTTGCCATCCCAGTTGACTGTGTAGATGTAAACATTTCGTTTTTAAAAATTGTGCCTTGGGAAGTCTTAAGTAGGGAGCAAAGGCCCTATTTGATCAGAAATGGAAGTGTCTGAGCTATAAGAAGGGCAGCAGTGGAGGTCTCAAGCTGTTTGTGCTCAGCTGGGAGTTTTGAGGGGCTTGATAGGACCGCATTTGTGCTTTGCATTTGGAAGTCCAAATATATATTATTCAGGATATTAGCATAGCTAATCATGTTTTCTAGTTCCCCAGCTTCGGAGAGGAAAGATGATGAAAGAATATTTGCGAACATATGTTATTAGGTTTGGTATATACACTCTGTGTGCTGTTATATAGAACCCATTGTATTTATTCATTTATAAAATAAATGAGTTCAAAAAAAGGGCTGTCCAATGAGTCCGTTTTCCAGCGTTTTAACATTAGCAAAATGTATTCTGAACAGTAACGCAATATACTTAAATTATTATTTTTTTGTCAGGTGCTGACTTTTGGGGGAGTGGGGGAAGAAGGTTGATAATCTCTGAGCTGTGAGATAAATGATTTGGTTGTGACTAATTTGATAACAGTGGTTTCCTTTATGCTCAACAGAACTTATGTTATGCTTTTGCTTTAACACATCTGTTCACAATTCTATGCATGGCAGTATCATGATAGAGGTTATGATTACCCATCTTAGTCTGTGTACAAAAAATATAATTTGTGTTGATTCTCCTTCCAGATTTTGTATTAGCAAGTGATGTTGACATTTAAAATGCATAAAGGTTAGATGTGCATGTGATAATTTAAAACTGTATTCTGCTTTTTTGGAATCTCTATGCTGTAATTCTGATAGGAAATTAATCTTAGAGCCATAAAAATTAGTAGTAGTACCACGAGCGGCAGGAATAATAATTACATGTATTTTATGCAATACTCTAGTAGATTAAAAATGTTATTAAACACTAAGAATTATAGCAGTAGACCCCGGTCTTTTAAATAGATGTATTTTGTATCTGTCTCACTTCACTGATAGTTTTCTCATTTCTTAATCAGTTCTACATTCTATTTTTATCTAGACTACAGGTATCTGCGCTTGGTTGGTCATTATTATCTGTTACAAATGGAGATGGAAGTAGTGAATATCAGCTGTCATGCCTAGTTGACTGAAAATCAGATTACACACTGTCGCTGAACATCTCTCTGCTAGGCTGGTATTGTAGCTTCTGAATTAATGCTCAATTACAACATGAGATGCTATTCCCCGTTCTTGGTTCAATCAGAACTTCATGTTGGTACCTGATCATTTTCATCTGCAGTTACTATCACTGCATAATAACCATGCTTTACCCCTACATGGACTTTCTGAGTTTTTGCCCTACATGACCACCACTTAATTCCCAACATTCATCATATATCAACTTTGTGTTTCCAACTACACTGTTTCCGGTGACTTTACCCCTCAAGATTAAGTCTATAAGCTGCCTTCTTAAAGTAACAGATTTCACCTGCAGCTATCTGCAGTACACGTGCAGTGGTATTGTGATGAAGGCGCCACATGGAATTCTCAACACCTGAGCTTGGACTGAGTCAAGATGTTCCAAATTTGTTTTTTATGATGAACTGATAGTCTGGCACCCATACTACATAACTGGTCATATTAGTGTTCTGTATAGCATCAGCACTGCTTTCTTATCTGAAGCCCAGGAAGTTCCAATGCTTTTAATTAAATTGATTCGGCCTTTACACTTATTTCTAATATTTTTAATATGACTCTTCCAATGAGCTTGCTATCAAACACCTAAAATTTTGAAGCTTTTAGCTATACTTATTTGCTGTCAATATAGATACAATTTATAATCTTTTAAATTTTCCTTTTATGAAATCATTCCCTTCGTTTTGTCAATTGAGAATTTCAAGACCCACCTGTTTCCCTATTCTGCACCCTTCCTTAGGGCTTCAGTTACTCGTTTAGCAGCTATTTCAGGGTTTTAGGTTTTGGCCCATATGGGACAGTCATCAGCAAATAACGTGGTACCAATTATTGCACTCATTTCTTTTAGAAGCACATTTATCATGATGTTGAATAAGGTAGGACTGATGACACTCTGCTGTGGAGTGCCATTTGTAAGTGTATATATTTGGAGTAGGCTCTCTACATGCTGACCTGCATAGTTCTTTTGCTTAAGAAATCTCTCATCCATCTATACATAAGAAGACTGGAGCAGAAAGGGCCTATTTTTGTACTAACCACTCAGCTCCTTCCCTATCTGACTCACCTTTCAGGTGCAGCCAAATAACATAAGTAGCCTCTCAGAGCCACATTCTTCATTTTAGAGACTAACCAATTTATTTGAGCATAAGCTTTCGTGAGCTACAGCTCACTGCATCGGATGCATCAGCTCACGAAAGCTTATGCTCAAATAAATTGGTTAGTCTCTAAGGTGCCACAATTACTCCTTTTCTTTTTGCGACTACAGACTAACACGGCTGCTACTCTGAAACCTGTCATTCTTCATTTTATCACCGGGGTAAGGGGTAAACACTCCATCACAGTTGGCAGCACATTCTTTTGCTAATGTTAAAAAAAAAAAAATCTTACAATTTCTGTTGGGAAACTCTGTCACCTCCATTCTTTGGAGCAGCCACTTGAAGACCACTTGGCAGAGGTGGTCATCCTGGGGTGCCTTTTGTGGGCCCTGTGAAAATCCATTCAAATATGATTGAATTATAAGCCTCTGAATATCATCATTTGCAGATGCTTACTTAGCAGAGACTTGTGGGAGGCTGGCAGGAAAATTCTCTGAATGTTCCCTCTCTAGTGAACATGCTCCACTCCCACATGGCTGTGTGCACACCACTCTGAGGTCACTCTGCCCACACAGAGCTCATCGAGCATGATCCAGCCTTGAATTTAATAGGACTTTTCCCTCCAATATTAATTATGTTTACTACAGAAGTGCCCAAGGGCCAGTCAAGAATTGCTCTTCCTTGCTGCCAGGGGCTGCTGTGGTCCTGGGCAACAGAACGGAGAGCAGTAAGACTCTTTCCTATGCTCTCAATTCTCCACCTGCTGGTACCCAGACAGCATGGAGAAGAAGGAAACTGCCTGACTGAGGTAGGGGTATAGAAGCAAGGGAGACTAGCACACACATGGATAGGCTCTGGGGAAAGAATGTATTAGGGGACAAGGGCAGAATGGTCTGTAATCATCAGAGCACGCTCACCCACAAAGCTTGGAATAGAACCCTGGATTCCTGGATCACAGTATCCCTCTGCTGTCAGCAAATATCTGTGAAAACCCACTGGAAAAAAAAAGTGTGTCTCATCCCCCTCTAGTGGCTTGACTTTGAGTTCTTGACTTTGCAACTTCAACTTTTTTGTTTGTCACTAATATAAAATGAAAAGGAGTACTTGTGGCACCTTAGAGACTAACCAATTTATTTGAGCATGAGCTTTTGTGAGCTACAGCTCACTTCATTGGATGCATACCGTGGAAACTGCAGAAGACATTATATACACACAGAGACCATGAAACAATACCTCCTCCCACCCCACTGTCCTGCTGGTAATAGCTTATCTAAAGTGATCATCAAGTTGGGCCATTTCCAGCACAAATCCAGGTTCTCTCACCCCCCCCCCCCCCACACACACACACACAAACTCACTCTCCTGCTGGTAATAGCCCATCCAAAGTGACTGGATGGGCTATTACCAGCAGGAGAGTGAGTTTGTGTGGGGGGGGGCGGAGGGTGAGAACCTGGATTTGTGCTGGAAATGGCCCAACTTGATGATCACTTTAGATAAGCTATTACTAGCAGGACAGTGGGGTGGGAGGAGGTATTGTTTCATATTCTCTGTGTGTATATGTCTGCTGCAGTTTCCACGGTATGCATCCGATGACGTGAGCTGTAGCTCACGAAAGCTCATGCTCAAATAAATTGGTTAGTCTCTAAGGTGCCACAAGTACTCCTTTTCTTTTTGCGAATACAGACTAACACGGCTGTTACTCTGAAACCTAATATAAAATGATCCACCATGACTATAATGAGTGAACAAAGTACTGAGTGAGTATTAAAGACTTGCCAAAGCTATTTGTTGAATTCTGCTTTAGTGTTTCCAGTATTTTCCCTTGGTTGCACCTTTCATCCAAAGGCACCAAAATATTTTAGAAGCTTTAATTGAACTTGAGGGAGTAGTTAATCACCTTTATGTTCTTTTCCATTTTTTTAAAGTTCTGTAGCACTTTAAGGCTATTACCTGCTGTTTAGAGAGTTTCACACGTTTTTGCAGCTCAGACGCCAAATTTGTGTCTAACTGCTGGAAGATAATTCAAACCATTAAAAATCATATTACATAAAACAGAAATAGTCTATTCACAGTGCCATCAAGTGGAAGCAAGCTATTATAACACCACCAGTAGGTTTTGTTTATACAGATTCCCTAGGACAAATATTTGTATTCAAGAAGAACTTTAATTATTCTTACTTCACTAAATTTGCAAACCTGATGATTCTGACAAAACCTGTGGTGACTTTTTCTTTCTTCTAACAAATACTGAATAGCAGAGCTTTGTATACAGATCTCATATTGTCTAAGACTTAAGTACTTTTACTAAATTGTGGAGTGACAGTAGCAGCAAGAGGGAGTTTGTGGAAAAAATAGCATGTAATTAAGTACTATATCACAGTGCATACACACAAGGCAGGTGAATTAAGGTTGCACAGGCAATCTCAATTCTAGTATTCCTAACTTTGGAGTGCTCAACTTTGCAACTTTAATAACATTCTTTCAACATAGGTATTGTGTGTAATTTCTTAGGTTTTTTTAAAAAAAAACTACACTGGAAAAACAAATTCCATTGTATGGCATCTATTGACACCCATATGGTTCCTCAACAGGGTTGGAATCTTAAGATTCACAGCACAGATCTGTTACTTGAGGTAGCACAGTAACTGGTTTAGTAGGCTATGAGACACACACTTTGTCCGTGAGTTTCACAGATATTTCCTGACAGCAGAGGAATGAAGAGACTCTCACATTTTGGGTTCCATTCCAGGCTCTGGAGGAAAGTGTGCCTAGTGGGCACAGATTCTTCCGCTCATTCCCCTCCCCCAGATTTCTTGACCCTTGCTGGCCTGTCCCCTCCAACCAGTCCCGGGGCCAGTCCTGTCTGTTCCCTACCACTGGCTCCTTGTCCTAATCCCATTCTCCTTGCCTATCCAGTACCAGTCTTAACTCCTCAGGCTTCTCATGCCAGTCCCAGTCCCCTGACCCAGCCAATTCCATCCACTAGCTCCATTAGTGCCCATATGGTCTGGATGAACAGCATGAGGTAATGGTCAGAGGGCCAGATGAGCCTTTGCAACCTTTCTGTAACATCTCGGATTTGGGCTTCAGGCTGGGAGCACACCTCCTGTGATGTTAGGTCAGCAGAGAGATGCCACTGTCCCCCTAAGAAGAGCATCTTCAACCCTGCCCCACTTTTCCTCTTGGGGTGATAGCCATGAGCCTCCCAGCCTTTGGGACACATGGCTATTGGGATACGCTCCTCTTTTCTTGGTGCATCCTTCAAAGCAGTGGCACACTGGGAGGGAGTGGAGAAGAGGAATTAAGGAGGTGCATTGCCCAAGTGGCAACACCTGGAGGGATTATGCTTCTACTAGCACAGGAGGAGGAAAGCACATGGGAAACACACTCAGTTTTTCCAGCTCCTGGGAGTTTATCACAAGTCTTGTGATTTTGATTCCAGCTCCTGGAATCGTGTAGTTTCATGAGAACTTTCTGTTTTTAAAAAGAAAGTTTTTATCCCTCATAGGAGAAGAGAAAAGGTTAAAAAACAGGATATAAGAACTCCACATTTATCATGCTTAAGCCAATCTCATGATTTTTGGGACCTGACATGTGATTTCGCTCCCCCCCCCCCCCCATTTGGTGTTGGCAATCCTGGAAAGACTGTCCTTATACCTAGAACTCTTCACACCTCCCAAGTTAACCCCTGTATGGTTATGCCCGTGCATAAGAAAGGGGGTCATGGCCCCACCCTCACCTATACGAGAGGGGTGAGAGGATGCAAGGAACTCAGTGGATTCACACAGGAACAGTAATAATTTGGCTTCAGGGAGCTGAGGGGCACAGGAAGGGAAGTAAGGGGAGGCTAGTATTGCCAGCAGCATTAGTAATCCTAGGTGTCTAGGTGGAGTAGGCCCATGATCCCCTCCCTCCTCTGAGCTGGCAAAACCATGGTTTGTTTTGTGGTGACACTGTCACTAAGCTTACAAACCAAAAAATCAGAAGTGCAGAAAAGGAACCTGAAAACCTAAAAGAGGAACCATCTCCCCCCCCCATCAAGAAATGATAAATAAAAAATGTGTTTTTTTTTTAAAAAAAGTAGAAAATTGAGAAAAATCAAAATGTTTGTGACATTTTCATTTTTTTTTAAAATAGCCTACTTTTATTGTTGAAATAAAAAAAAAAAAATGCACCTGGCTCAAATTAAGTGTTTCTACCTCTTCTGCCTGAAAGTCGCTCTCTGCTTTCTTTATGTAGCTGTGTCTGGCTCACCATCCTGTACATCTGTCTTTATCGGTTTCTATCCTCCTCTACTTCTCTCCACTCTGCAGTGATTTTTACCTTCTTGCTAGGTGTAAAGTCTCTCCTTTGGGTGTCCCCCTTCATCCTTTTCTCTTTCTACAGTTATTGCCGTCCTTTTAGGTATCTCCTCTCTACACTTGTGCAACTGGTTTTCTTCTCTCAGTAGGTTTCCTATTTTATGAAATTCAGAATATCTCATCTCTTGCCCAAGTAAATAAATGACACACAAAACCTCCTGCCACATTCTGTCCTGTTAGAGCATGAAGTTCTGTGTTATCAACAGATGACTGGATTTCAGGCCAAGGCAAATTGTCACATGAGATTATCACAAGCTGTGCAATTTGGCATACAGAGTTGCACACCACATGAAAATAGCATATGTATTTATACCAATCATGCACTATGAAGATGCAGAATACATTGCATGTCATACTAAATTATTTTCAGTCAGGAATGACCAGATTATAAATGGAATCTATAGAGTGTCTGCTTCTCTCTTTCTTCTCTTCCTTTCTATTTAGTTCTCATTCTTCCTTATTAGTTCTCTGCCTTTGCTTTATACTCCATTTTAACCTTTATGGATTTTTCTCTCGTGCTATGCTTATTGTCTCCCTTTATTTCACCCTCCTTTCTTTGTATTGTTAAACTTTTCTATTTTATTCTTTATTTTCTGTAATATTAAGGGATTGTTTTTCTAGCTTCCCATGTTGTATTGGTCCCTTTCTGTACAAGTAGGTTCTATTTGTATCCTCCTTCTGGTCTCTCTTACTGCAGTTTAATTTTTCTTCTTTGCTCTTTTCCCTTCCTGTTTTCCTCTTCCTTTTTCCAAATGTGTTACTGAGGATTGAAAAGAAACTTGACTGTTGCAGGTAGAAAGTGCTATTAAAGTATGAACTAACATCAGACCAAAAGAACATCCTCCTTCTGCAATTTCATTTGGATATGTTAATTTTCACTTTACCACCAAAAAATAAATAGTGTTATGGTACTGGTGCATAATAGCGGTCAAGTTCTGCCCCAGAAGAGGTATGTCAATGGTGCTCAGTTGTTAGGGAGCCATATAAATACTTATATTAAATAATCCTTGTATTTATGTACACTTAAAAGATGAATCAGGAGAAAATATTAGCTCCCAACTGCTCTATCCTACTATCTTATTTTGTATGTTGGGAATACACATCAGATCTTAAGTGAAATTCCCTTTTTTACTTAGTTTAAAGCCCACCTAAGAAATCGTGCAGTAGGCTTGTAGCCCTTGTGCTTAAGTGGAGAATATTTGCCCCATTCTCCAGTCTGCTAAATCCACTTTGCACTGGTATGGAGAGGTGCGAGTGGGAGGGTGCAGCAGAGGTCTGCTTCACACTGGTGAAGAATAAAGTAAGGTCTCTAAGGGACCCGATGCCAGTATGTAAATGAGTGCTTCACCAGGGTCAGGATCAGGGAACACTAACCAGTGTCATAATGGTTCCCTGTTGCACTGTGTCAGGTTGGACATAGTTGAGAATTTGCCCTATTGTTACCTTTCTCTTTTGATGGTTGGTGGTGGAAGGATCCCCAAAAACACCCATCCTCAGCTCTCTTACTAGGTTCCTGAAATGATCATATCAAGCTGTTCCTTACTCAGTGTCATATATTCCGCTTCCCAGTCCCTCTCCTCCTACCAGACTACTGTCCTAAGGAATTCTCCAGAATGTTTTAGGATATCTGGTGCCCATATTATGATAATTGGAAGTCACCTTGCACCTCATGTAGGTACATAGCTCTCATTACTGACGGAAAATACTGAGGGCTACATAAAAAATCAACTTGCACTTAATAGTTATTCCTGGAGGAAAAAATGAAAGGATTTGAGTGGCAATTGAAATAACTGAAAGAGACAAAGGAAGCCAAGCCACAATGGAGGGAACAACCGACGAGGGATATAGCAAGATGAAACCACAGGCAAGACAGAGCTGGAAAGTGAAGGAAAGCTAAAAAGTGAGGACTCAAAGACTATGCAGGAAGAGCAACAAATGCTTCCTCAGACAAAACAGATGGGGTAGCTCAGAAAAGAGCCTAAAAAGGGCAGCAACCCCATCTGTGAACCAAAGCTGAAAGGGAGCCAGCAGAGGAGGGCAGTAATCATGATTAGTGACACATCAAGGGAAATCTCAGTATCACATTCTGGAGTGCAATCCAGATGAGTGAGGGACCTCGGGTTCCTCACAGTGCTTTGCTATTGTAGCTCCTAACCTGGGCCCCTCACAGACACTCAGGGTGTGACCTGCCTGCTGTTTGTGTATAGCTGCAACCTGTCCGCCACACTCCAGTCACACGCTGGCTTCCACCAGCCTCGGTTTCCACTTGCAGGGTCCCTCCAGTACATTACCAGTCTGTATTTGTATACTGCGTGGACCTGCCCTCTCCTGGACAGTTCTGATATTAGAGGTCCATTGCCCCTGTAAGGAGTCAATATCCAACAGCCTGCTACTTTAAAGGGAGTTACCAAACAATTCAGTTTAAAAACACAATGCTGGATTAGTTTTGATTGAAGAATGAAACAAGCTTATTTAACTACAAAGATAGATTTTATCTACATACAAGTAATTAAAGTTAGAAATGGTTACAAGAGGGAAAAAAAGATCACACACTTCCTCGTAGCTGAGACTTAACAAAACTAGACTTGGTTAAAGGTAAAATCCTTACTACATGTTCCCAGGCAAATAGCTGACCAAATTCTCAAGTCAGGATCTGTCCCCAAAGTTCAAAGGGCTGATTCCATAGGTGGCACATGACTCATGCATTTGGGGAGGCTAGACGCGAGTTCCAGAAACTCCCTAGAAGTGTGGGGGGAGGCCCCACTGGCACCCAGACTGTGGCCCTGTTCTGCCCCCTCCCCCTACCACTCGCGCTTTTCCGCCAAGTTCTCCCCTGTCTGCTGCTCGTGCCTCCTTTCCAAGCACTGGGGGCCTTGGAGAAGGGGGTAGAAAGGCTTAAGTAGTGGGTGCAGTAGACCTCGGGGAAGGGGGGGGGGAAGAGGTGGAGCACAGGTGGAGCCATGGTCTGGTGCAGGTGGCTGCCTCCTTCTCGGGAGCTTCTAGTGGCGGTGCTCCAAATGCGGCAGGCTGGCGCACCTCCAAAGGGAGGTGTGCCACATCCATGTATTTCTTGCTTTGTTTGGGGAGCTTTAGCCTCCCAAAGCCTCTTATACCTGCCACCCATGGTTGGTTCCTTTGTCTTTGTAGGTGAAAAAGCAAAGAGAGAGACTAGGTTGTTTTTGCCCCTCACTTTTATAGTCCAGCCCCCCTTTGAAGTGGATGCTTCCCACAGCCCTAATTGGCCCGGAACGGTGAACTGCGGCCAGTGGGAGCGGTGATTGGCCGAATTGGTAGACACTGCAGGTAAACAAACTGTCCCAGCCCGCCAGCAGATTTCCCTGACCGGCCACATGCCAAAGGTTGCTGATCCCTGTCCTAAAGTATGCTGGGAAAAGGAAGTTTAACCTGGAAAAATTTTGATTTTGATTGCTTTTTGCATCCATGTTCCTTTTTAAACTTTATGGATGAAATCCTAATCCCATTGAAGTGAATGGTAAAAATCCATTTTTGCACCATAGCTGTGTAATTACTGTGACTCAGCTGATGATAATGTCCATTGGATTAAGTCCTGGGAGGAGATTTGATTCTTTTTGAATCTATGTAAAGTTGGGTGTTCAAGCTAGCATGCATGAAAAAATTACATATGGTACTGGCCACAACTTATTACCTGTCTCCCAGTTTTCTTCTTTTCATTGTTTGTGTTTATGCTCAGTGCAAATACTACCAAAAACATTGGACAAGATTATTTTTGTCTTCACTATGCTACTTTGGGATCATTGATTCTCTACAGCAGAGTATTAATAAAATTTATTTTTGGTATTTTGTATTATTCTGACTGTTTATGAACCCAGCCCAAGGCAGCTGCAGCAGTTTTTTCAAGACAACAGAGGTTAATAAATAAAATCCTACATTCACACGTATGAGACTTCAGGAAGCCATCACTTACTTTCTTTTTATAGGAAGCGGACAGCTTTGATTAACAGAGCACTATTCCTTTCTCTAGAGCTCCAAATTTGTTTTATGTTTGTTGTAAAGATGAGAACACTTCCTGCCTTAGGTTAAATTAAAACAAAAACAAACAAAGAAGCGTATTTGAGAGAGAGCATGAGGGAGATAGCAATCTACCACAGAGAGATACTGGTCTTTTAAACTAGGTTGTCTCAGTGCTCTCCAGTATTTCTTCATCAGATTGAAAGAACTAAATAAAAGGTGATAGTTTTGATGCAGAAGCTAATGTTGATTTTTGATAACCCCGCAAGTCTTTTTGACTTAGATTTGATTGAAACTGTTCACTGAATAGTTAACACTGACAGTGTACTTTTTTCTTTTAAAATGACAGAAATAGAATTAATCTAGTGTATTTCTTATGCATAGTCCGCAACCTTTTATTTTTTCCCCCTAGGCCTCTTAGCTATTGTTGTCACCCACCATTGTTTCTCTGGCAGAGAGAGAGAGAGAGAGAGCGCGAGCGAGCATGCTGGTCAACACTTTCATGACCAGACGTGTAACTACTACGCATCCAGCTGGCAAAGCTTACCCAAGGAGAACTTTTCCCCTATACACTGCAATTATATTCCTTTTGGATATGTTCTATACATTCAACAGGGATTAAAACAACAAGCTTCCATAGAAGTGACTTGTGACCTATACTGCAAAAACATGGAATAGCCAAAGACCATTGTATCATCTTGATATGTATTTTATATATCTTTGTGAGCTAGAGATTGTACTCTGCTCCTTGTGGGGGAGTTACAGGATTTCCTGCAGGAACTAAAAATAACTGGGTAGGGGGTGTAATTCATGTAAACCCCCACCCCATCTCCCAGGTGAAGATTGCACCTGCTGATTTGTCCTGATTGGAGAAGCCTAGCAAACAAAGAAATGAAGACTGTATAGGGGGACCAGCCTGACATTGGGGGAGAGGTCACACACACAAACTAAGAACTTACTGAAATAAGGCTGTGACACAGAGGGACAGGCCCTGCAAAGAAGACCTGAGCTACTTTGAAACCTGCCAGGATCTCCATGTGGAAGATAGGTTTCAGAGCAGCAGCCGTGTTAGTCTGTATTCGCAAAAAGAAAAGGAGTACCTGTGGCACCTTAGAGACTTATGCTCAAATAAACTGGTTAGTCTCTAAGGTACCACAAATACTCCTTTTCTTTATGTGGAAGATTAGGTGACAGACTGTCACCTAGGCACGTGTATAGGTGGTTTATTGTTTTTAAGAGGTTTTCTCTGTAACGGTTTTGTTCTGAATAAATAATACTTTGCTTTAAGAAGGCTGAGTAGTCACTGGTTAACCCCGTCCTTGCTCCTGAGAGAACAGCACGGCAGGTGCTGAACTGAACTCAGACCCATTGAGATAACCACAGTGAATTGCAGCCTCTCCTGCTCCAGACTGGAGATTTAGTCATGAGACTCAGCCCCAAGAAATGTGACAGCTAGAGGCCTGAGACATGTGAGGGGTTCTGTCAACGAGGCCATGAAGGGATCAGAGGTGCAGTTATCCCAGCACTGCGATATTACTTCCTCAAAAATAGTATAAAATTTCAATCAAGAAATGCATCCCAGCTGTAGAATTCTATTGGTTGGTTTAAAATTTCTAGATAAAAGCTGAATTCTTCTTTATTAAGAGATGACCCAAAGGCGTTGAATCAATAGAAAAACTCCCATGGATCAGGCTCTTAAATGCTATAGTTTTTCCCATAAAAGAGGTTCTCTTCCAGCTGTTCTTCAGAAACGTTCTTAAAACTGGAAAAATGATAAAGCAAGGGAGTAGATTTTTTTACATAGCAGTTATACCAGTAATGTTCATCACTTGTCTTAAAACATAGGGGCAGTAGGGTATTATGCAGGGTAGTGATATCAACAAGCCATTACTAACAGTATAAAATAATTACATAAGTGACACCTTAACATTAATGCTCCTAACTTCGTTACTCGTCTGAAAGGAAGGAATAGAATAGTGCACATTTTATTGATGTAAGAGATTATTGAACATGCAGCTGGCTGGAAAGATTCCATCTCTGCTCTGGCCCTGATATGCTGCTTTTGTTCTTTTCTTTGTATACATGCTTTGTGTGGTGTACAAAACAAAATTCACCAATGACAAATCTGATTTAAAAAGAACGTTGGTGGGTTCAGGATTTGGCAGGTGTCTTCCCCGGTATCAGGACACACTCCAGGTGTGTTTACAGTGAAAAAGGCATTTTTTGTAGTATGTTAGTGCTGTCAAGCAGAAAGTGGGGTAACATTCTGTTTTCACTTACACAAGGGGGGGAAAAATCACTTAACTCTAGATTTACATCAGTGTAACACCATTGGAATAAATGGAAGCAGAAATTGGTCCCCCGGCCTTTAAATGCTACAAGTGCTGCATCTGCACCTTCTGTCACAAGATCTTTTCAGTATGTGAAGTAGAAAAAGAGAGGACAGTCCTTTAAAGGCTTCAGGATCACCCATCTCTCTAGCGCACCATTCACATTCATACTTAACATGTGAAAATCCACCTTCAGCTCAGTAAAATTTGATCTGGGTTCTTAGTGGTCTGCTGTTACAAATCTGTTCTGTGTCACTTGTAACCTACTCTCTCCTGTTGGTTGCAGAGACTGCAACAAACAAATGCTGAGTTTATTACTGTATGTTTAGACTTAGCAGCACCCTGTAGATACAGGTTAGCAAGATACAGGACTTTTCTTTGGTCATTAGGTAGCTGTGCTACAGAGGGGCTAGGTATTCTAGAGGTTATAGGCTATTGGAAAGAAAATGTTATTCTGCTCTTTTTATTATTGTGTGTGTATTCTCTGTCTAATTAGTGATGTAGTCGGCTTTTAAATGTTAGAGAGCATGTGTATTGCTTTTATGTAAAAGAATAAATGAACACAAATCAGGAATGGTGACATACAAAAGCCAGTAGGAGAACACTTCAATCTCCCTGAACATTCTATAACAGATTTAAAAGTAGCCATACTTCAATACAAAAATAATAAAAAAAATAAAATCCAAAAAATTAATTAATTAATTAATTAAATAATTCAAAAACAGACTTCAAAGAGAAATTGCAGAGCTACAATTAATTTGAAAAATTTAACACCATTAATTTGGGCTTGAATAGGGACTGGGAGTGGCTGGCTCACTGCAAAAGCAATTTTCCCTCTCTTGGTATTGACACCTCCTCCTCAATTATTGGGCGTGGACCACATCCACCCTGATTGAATTGGCCCGGTCAACCCTCGTTCTCCACTTGTAAGGTAACTCCCTTCTCTTCATGTGTCAGTATATTTATGCCTGCATCTGTAATTTTAACTTCATGCATCTGAAGAAGTGGGTTTTTTACCCACAAAAGCTTATGCCCAAATAAATCTGTTAGTCTTTAAGGTGTCACTGAACTCCTCGTTGTTTTTGTAGATACAGACTAACATGGCTACCCTTCTGACACCTGACACAAATACATACAGAAGTTTCAAATTCTTGGTTCAGGCTTGTAGCAGTGATGGACTAAACTGCTGGCTTAAGTCAAGTCTCTGGTTGCTTGGTTAGAATACTCCCATTAGTATAAGTCCATAGTCCAGAGGCCTGAGCAGGAAAGAGGCCAAATGGAGATGTTTCCAGGGCCTTTTATAGCTTCTGCCATGTGGAGGAAAACATATTGTTTCAAACAAAGCCCTCAGCACAGCTAGTGGAAAATCACAGGTGAAAAGATTGTGTTTGGAATTACATGGGCAAGTCACATGTCCATGCATGGTTCTGCCTAGACACAGTATAAGCCATTACCTATAACTCAAACAGCATGTTCACAGGAAAGTCCATTCAAGGTATCTTCCATTGTGAGTTAAATATTGATTGACCCAATGTATATGTGGAATACCTTGTAGGGGTTACCCCAGGAGCAAACATTTGAAATCCAGGCATAGAGCCAATACTCATAGCTTGAAATACAAAAATGATACATGCATACAAATAGCATAACCATAACTAGCAAATCATAACCTTTCCATAGGCATCTTACATGTCACATTTTGTACAAGATTTGTTGCAAATATAGAACAGTGGTTGCAACAATGATCTATATGGCCATATTTTAATCAGATAACATCACAGTAGATACCTCCCTGTAGCCTGGATTTAGGCACCAGACTCCATGAGGGGGAGGAACATGGCACACGCTCCTCGTCAGCATCTCCAATGGCTAGTTTAGGTCCCTCCGTGGATAGTGTGGATCACATTTTTAGGTGTCTCTCCCTCCCTGTTTATTGTATAGGGAGTTACAGTGCTTAACTCAGGCTCTGTGCACTGCAGCATGTTCCTGTAATTTTCTAGGTGCCTAAAAGTAAGGGGTTGCAATGCCTAAATCCCTTTGTGGATCCAGGTCTTAATTCCTTCTTTCTCTTCCCCTCAGAAACATACCACATTAGTTTATCCTGGCTCTGCCTCCTGATAGTTGTCCGGATGTGTTGTGGTTCTGAATACATTCATTGTTCAAAATTATTCACCATATTATTTCCACAGACAGTTCTTTGTCTGTAGTTTGTTAGAGAGCTGTTCATTGTGAATATTTGGTACTCAACATATGAGATGTTTACATCTGACATACAGAGTATATTTAATAGGTTTGTTCCCTGATAACTGACTCAGTGAGTCAGGTTTTTGGAGCAAATAATCATATTTACACATTCAAATTTTACTTTCCCCTGGATGTTCTCCAATAGTTTCTTAAAATTCACTGTTTCCATGGTACTTCTTTGCTAATAAACTTGCTTGCTAGAATATTCACAGAAAGTGAACACAACTGAAGAGAATCGGTTTAGTACTCCAAATATTCTTAGATTAATTAATTAGTTGCTCATTTCTAGTGCATTCTCTGGTAAAAAGGGGACTTGACTTGTTACAGTAGGAGGCACAGCTAACAGTCATCACATAAAACCTGCTGCAAGTATATCAGCATGATGTAAGTTTTAGAAACACTAGCCTAGAGTCAGTGATCTGAACAAGAAACTTATTTCTGTAAGTTTTGGAACTGAATGTCATTATTTTAGTTTCCTAAGGTTGCACGAATGCAGTCTAGCTGCAGACTATTGTCGGACGGTAAAGTATGTGATCACATACACATTTATTTCCAAATGGACTCATGACCTTGTACATAATCCTAATGCTCCTGAGAGAGATCCAGAGAAGTAAAGTGGTGTTGCACTTTGTTTATTTGAGCAATGAAGAAATCTGACGTGATTTTTTTTTCTAAAGATGTACAGTACAAATCGAGAGGGATAACTAAAATAATAATATATTCCCAACATGAGCCAGACATTTGTGAACTTACAGAAACTAGAAGAGGAAAGGAAATGTTTCTGCTGATGACAGTGAGAACTTAGTGTTCTTAAATGTCAGAGAATTTTGTAAACAAGGAAGTTAAAAGGTTCCTTCAGAGACATGGTAACAGAGGAAAAGTCTATATTTTCTAGTGAACACTGTTGAGGAAATGGGGACAATTTTTTACTTGTATTTTGTGCTGTTCTAATAATAATAGTACACTGCAGTTCTATAGTAGTCATCTGGAGATACCAGAGCTTTTTAAAAATAATGGCTTGCAGCAACCCAGTTAGGTTGATAAATATTATTAACCCTATTTTACAGATAAGGAAATTAGTGTACAGGAGGGCTAAGTGACTTGACCATGGTCACAAAGCAAGTTAGCAGCGGAGCTGGAAATAGAAACCACCTTACTGACTCTTTCATCATGTATCCTAACCGCTAATATTTATTTCCTCATTCTGTGTATAAGGAAATAAGATAATTGCACTGATTATGCTCTTAAAATATAACTATTTTGGATTAAAGATTTTGCTTTAAATTAGGTGGTTGCGCTCTCAGCAGATGTGTGGCCTGACTTCACTGAAGTAAATGAATATCTGAATTCAGTCAGTGCAGCTGTGCTAATTTTAACTCACTGAAGACCTGGCCTAAAGACCTTACACAGTAAATTAGCTTTAAATATCTTTTCCCACAAAAGACAACTTTAGTCTGGCACACTCATGTTCTGGACAAAAGCCTGTAATACTCTAACTATATTTTCTAGTAGTCAGGTGTATACACCCCATTGGACTTCTAAATAAAATTTATATAAAAAACATAAAGGTAGCCACTCTGGCTGCATCAGCCTGATTCATCATTTCATTGCTAGGCGCGCCTAACAAATCTAATGAAATGAAAAGCATTTGCTAAAGTTAGATACAAGTTGATTTTGCTTTGGTTTCTCTTTATATATTTTAGATTGCAGCAAAATAAACTAGAGGCACTAAGTTTAATGATATCTAATTTTATTTTTGGGATCCAAAAAACATGGCTAGATAGGAAAACCATTCTGAATCAAACAGATTATTCTATTTAGCATGTTTCCAGTTGCTTGCTGCTATCAGTTTGTGCTCCTGACAGTAACCTGTGGGAGCCAAATGAGTGAAATTTGTTCAGATGATAGGGATTATACAGAATAAAATCTTTAATCAAGAAACATGGAAGCCACTGGGCTTTTCCTGTATTTATTTCCCTCTTCATTTTATGTACACACATGACTAATAGGTCTATATAATATAGTTGTCTTCCTTACAACATTAAGGTAGAGACAGTCCTTTTCATACTGTAATCCAAAGATATGTAGTTTTGTATACTCTAGTCAGATTCTTTAATACATGTCCTACATAACATTTATCATGTCGTGTAACTAATGTTGCATTAATGCGTCTACATTTGAGAAGCATTTCATACACAGAAGCCAGGAGATTAAAAAGAGGACTGTTTGCACCGCAACTGTAATGGCCAATTGGAGCTATATCAGGGATAGAGAGTAGGGGAGATACAATGGAGGGGCTGGGAGAGGGGAATTCACATAGCATTCTCTAGCTGTCCTGCTCATGCCTGCTTCCTGGACAGTGGACCCACTTCACTGGTTCACTCTATACCTAAAAAACCTGAAGTTAAATCTCTTATAATAAAATGACCTTAATGTATTGCATGCACAGTGTTGTTACCACACTAATTACTGTAACCAAAGACATTATGCATGCATGCACTGTGGGAAAGTTAGTGTTCTGAGAAATGAACATTGCATTTAAATGTGCTAGTTAATCTGCAGTGCTGTATAAATTCTTACTGTTTATATGTTAGAATTCATGTGCATAATATTTTACAATTACTTTAATTAGCTATTTTTCTGTGGGGATCAAGTGATGTGGGTCACTCGTTACCCACTTCAAGCCAAGTTACCTGACGCTATCTGAAACTACCACACAACTAGGATAGCTTAGCATGACATACTTTTTTTGACTGCAGACTCCATGATTCCTCTCGTCTCAAGCACTGGTGACAAAGGATTTAGCAAGACACCACAGGTTTGTGAGATAAGTTTCCCTTTACTGATTTGATATTCGTTTTGTATATAGTTTAATACTTTCATTTTGTGGTGTTATTGGTAACATTCCATTTTTCTGTCTGTCAGGTGACGGTGATAAAATAAAGATGAGAACCCACATTCAGGAACTTGGCCTAATTGAATCAGGTAAGTGCTTTTATCCTGCTGTGTGATGATTAGCTGATAATTATAGAGATGGGTCTTAACTAAAACTTCTCACTTGCAACCTGTATTGTATTGTTTTCACTGTCTGAGAGCTCACATGCACACACTTGGTCACTTGTTCTCTTGGCAATTACAGAATCACTTTGGGATGCTTAGCACTAGAGAGAACCAGGTAGAGGGAACTCCTGCCCTACTGAAGTTTACAGGAGACAGGAGGCCTTTCTGTTCATGCACAAACCATTAGAAGCACCAAGTTTCAAGGAGCAGGTAGCTTCAGACTGACCCCAAACGCTCAGTTACAGAACTGCATTTTCTGAGCATAGCAGAATAGTACAGATGGGAAAAGAAGAAAGAGGTCTTTACCCTCTTAAGGATCCAAGGGCAGGAAATGATATTGAATTTAGGAAAAGGGTGAATGGTAAATATACATTCGTGCTCCACAGCCACTCACTCCATACACATGGGGGTGAGGGTGATGGGAAGAAGGGTCCTGAAAACTGAACAAGGTTTTCAACAAACAACAACAAAAAGTCCTAATAAAAGAAGAAGAGGTTGCTCCTGTTCTATCTGTACTGGAGCTTTACTCTGTAAAGTCTATGGAGAAAAAGATAATACAAAAGACAATACAGCTGTCATTCTTCTTAGAGCTCTTCCCCCATAATCCAGGGGAAGGGATAATAGAATTTTTAAAAGTCTACAGTTTAAAGAAAAACAACCAACCACCCAAGCAGACTACCTTGTCACAATTTTCAGAGTATAGTGGATCTTCCTAAAATTTTAAGTTTTTCTATAAAGGAAGTACAAAAAACAGTTCTGCCCTTATGGGCAGACTCCTAACACACACACTTACTGATTTTATCTGATTTTCAAGCATCTCCAACCTTTTATCATTAACCTTATTTCCTTTAACAAAACTTTTTAGTGGCATGAGTGCTATAAAGAGGTCATGTTACCTCTGCATCCAGATGATGAAGTGATCTGCAAACATCTGATGAAGTGAGCTGTAGCTCACGAAAGCTCATGCTCAAATAAATTGGTTAGTCTCTAAGGTGCCACAAGTACTCCTTTTCTTTCTGCATCCAGGCTGTCTATTTGCTGGGAAGCATGTTCCAGGCCTATAGTTTAGAAATATCTGTTGCACTGTTTTCTTGGGAGGAAATATGCCCTGCCCCAAGTCCAATGTAGGTTATTCACACAAGCCTAACTAACCTGTACAGAAAGTCACATTAGGGGGAAATTGAGCAGTGGTATCTGGGCTTTTGTGGGCTGCACCTGCACATCTCCTTTAGTTTGGATTGTTGGATGCTATTAGAGGACTGAGAGTTGCACTTTCTGCCTCTAATTCTGATTTCAGACCATGTTTTGGGAGGCCAAAGTCCACAAATAGAAGAGAGAAAGGTGAGGATTTCTCTGAAACTACCTGGGAACTCCATGGGTCATTACCCAGCTCTAGCACCAGCCTTATTTTGACTACCCACGTTTTTATAGAAAAAATTTGTATCTATGTTTTGAAGTTGTATCATATCCAATTGTGTCAGACTGTTTTCAAAACAAACAAGCCAGGGAGACCTGATGGTGCATTTTGCTTTCCCAATGTGACCTTCTTTTGCCACATCCTGCTCCCCTTTCTCACAGAATTCATGTAGATTCATCAGTGGTGCTACCTGCATGAGTAAGGAGCACAGGATTTGGTCCTTCTTGCACAACATGCATTTAGAGCAGCAGATGTGACTTTAATTATAGGATGGTTGGGCTTCCTCATTTTCAGTTACCACAATGTATCACTAATAATATCCTACAGGACACAAGTTAGGCCACACTGATTTTAACCAAAATAAATGTTTCTTAGTGCAGCCCAGTACTCCTGTGGAGGACAGAAGATGAGCTGTCTGTAACAGATTCAGAGAAGTCAGGCAGAGTCACAGAACACATCTGTGTTACTGTGAAACTCCTCAGGAGTTTAGTCCCTTGTCTCACGCAGATCTACTACATCCACTCCCCCACTAAGAACAAAAGATGCACAAAAGCATTGAGTTCAGAGGCTCCAGATCACAATCAGCACACTACGGGGGTACCTTTCTCTTGCCAGTTGCAATTTTATCCCATATAGGGAGCAGGGGAGGTAGAATGAAGGGGCTGAGAGAGGGACACTCACATGCAATAAATCAGTTTGTTTAGCTCTAATTAATATTTAATTGTGTAATAAATCTGAATGTCTCAAACAGCTGGCAGTGTTTTTAATGTCATGTTTGTTTTAAAATAAAAACACTCATAAACCTTGGTTTGTGGTCTACTTTTTTTCGTTGTTTGAAGTTTTATGTTAAACACTTCATCATACTTAGGCTTCTTAGCTTTAAATGCAGTTATGGTCAGAAAAATAACTAAGTGAAAATGACTTACTTCTGTATTAAATATGTCAGAAAGATCCCAGACTGAGCTTGTGGGAAAGATGATCTTTTGACTTGAAATCTGACCACATTTGTTCTGGAAGTCCATTGAAAGTGTGAAATTGGAAAGATGTAACTCTCCTTGTTTTGTCAGTGGCTTATCAGAGAACTATGGCACTTTAAGTTATTGTTACCCGTTTTCGGCCTGAGCAGTTAGCCAATTTTCAGGAGCCTGTTGTTTTGGTAAGGAGGAGAAATTGATGATGAGCCAGGTATTTCTTTGACACAATCCTGTTTCACTACAAAGAATGTACAAAGTCCTCTTTCCCTCAGCACAACTGGAATCAAACAGAAGAGTTTCTTTGTTTACAGTTCCAAACCCCTTTTCAGCTAGCATTTAGCTCAAACGCTCTGTTAGCTTTTTTCCAGGGAGCATGCTACTAGTTCTGTGGCTGTATCCTTGGCTTTCTGCTGCTTCTCTCTGACACCTCCTCCAAATATCCAGAATAACCCCTTTGCCCACAGGGCTCAGTTTCTGATCAGTCTTACCGGTGCCTTTATTTTGGGCAGCAATATGGGCCTGTGATTTGCGGGGGAGGCTTCTATTGTTTCAGCTGTTTAGTTCCATAAAGAAGCTTATTGTTTCTTACATTTATCCTGAATGAAGGACAACTGTTTCATCTACCAGCTTCAATGAGATTTAACCCAACCCATAATATCATTTTGCTACTCACCTAGTACATGATAGCAGTGAGGTAGCATTGGACATGCATAAATAAAACTGTTCATATAAAACTTTGAAATATTTAAATAGTATTGCATCATTCCTTTTTGCATTATTATTTATATACTCAGAGTTCTAGGAAGCTAAATCTGCAAGCCTCCAATTATTTTACAGTTTAAAATATAATCATACTTTGTGTGATTTGAAAACAAAACATGTCATCTGTATATGCACAAGTGAACAGATTCAGCAACTGAGCCAAATTAGTGTGGTTTGTATTGCCCAGGTGAGAATAAGTAGTGTTTAACCATTTTTTAGTATAAAGAGGCTCCTGGGTTCTTGCCTGGAAAAGAGAGTTCTTTTGAAAATGGGAAAAATCCATGAAATTGCATCATTAAAAATAAAGACTTCGAA
Source organism: Caretta caretta (assembly GCF_965140235.1). Taxonomy (NCBI): domain Eukaryota; kingdom Metazoa; phylum Chordata; order Testudines; family Cheloniidae; genus Caretta; species Caretta caretta. The sequence continues at coordinate 44,767,946 of NC_134216.1, read as the reverse complement.
TATGAACCGTATACAAAAGGGCCAAATCCTGCTTGCCATCTCCATGTGAGTCATCTCACTGACTTCAAGGAGAATACTTCACCACCTGGGAAACGCCAACTGGTTCAAGCTTCAGAGTGGTGAGAGCCCAACACTCTCACTCTCTTCCCCCAATGTATAGCTTTCTAACCCTGACTTGTGTGATAGTTATAGATTTCTGAACCTGACTTTTGTAATCAAATTTAAGCTAGATTTAATATTGTAACTGTTTTGTTTGTTTGCTTGTTTGTTTGTATGGTCATTACCTGGCAATAAATAACTTATGGTTAAGCTGGTTGCTTCCCTCCCTCCCTCCCTCTCCCCCTCTCTTTTGTGTTTTTGGCTTCCCTGTTCCTGCAGCAACACTCCAGTTACCTAAGCTAAAGATCTCTGTAGCACCCAAAAATCCTGCAGGGTTTGCTCATCAAGTGGGTTACTACCAGAACAATTGGAATGTGAAAGCAGGAATAGGGACATGCTGAACCTCTGGCATACGAGGGTGGCAGCTTGAAAGTGCTGCTTGACCCAGCCTACAAGGGTTCAACTGATTGACCTGGTCTGCTCAGACGTGCTCTGTTAATGTGTGTGTGCGCACGCACACATGCTCACTCATCTGATTCTGGGGCTGGAGGAACCCAGCCCTGGGGAACCTAGGTCCTGCAGGATAGGTTCCCCAGGGCTGGTGCTCCATTGGGAGGCAACTTGCAGAAGGGAGAAGTAGAGCTCTGTATAAGAACACAAGTGACACAGTAGTACATGGATAGAATTACAGAAACCCCCCGCCCTCAGAAGAGTAACCCTAATAAATGAGCATACCCCAAGCATAACAGGCAAATCTAGTAACACAGAGCAGCTGGCTGGCTGCACAGAGGTGAGCAAGCTGTTTCAGAAAAGGGTAACTTGCTCCCTCCCTCAGAGGGAGTGGGGAGAAATGGGAGGAATTGTCACTGAGCCCTAAATCATTCTCTAGTCTGCTGGCCAGTGGTGCAGTAATGTATCACCCCCCACTGAGGGCAGGATTTACAGATAGGGAGTTCTCAGCATCTCAGACAATTTAACTACATCCATACCACAGCCCAGGAATGGATCCAGAAGGAAAATGAATAGGAAGCCAAAAGTGTTTGTAAAGAAGGCATTATAAGAAAAACACCAAAAATAATAATAATTTACACTTACATGGTGCCTTTCCTAGGAAGCACTCAAAGCACACTGAAAATGTTAATTACACCTCATAGTGCTTCTGTGAGGTTTTTTTAAATACCCATTTTACAAATTCCTAACTGTAACATGAAGCAACTGGCCAAAGATTATGCAGCAGGTCAGTGGAAAAACAGCTCAGAACCAAGAAATCCTAACTATCTTCAGTCACTAGACCACACTTGCTTATGAAAACAAGGTTAATAAGCTGAAATATAATAGTAAAGTATAATACATTTTGAACATATGGATCTGAACAAACAAACAAAGGAGGAAATAAGGCTAATGCAGCTACTAATCTAACATATAAAACACTAGTCATTTGGGGTAAGAAATAAGAGAATGAAAAGTTTTCATAGAGAATTTTTGCAGCCTCTGCAAAGTTTGATTTATAGTAGCTATTTTCAGAAGTGACTCTTTATAAAGAAATAGCTGAAATGATTTTTGATTAGGGGACTGGATGACTCAAGCAATTGATAGAGAGGTCTGAGGGCTTTTCACAGCACTTGGAATTTGGTAGTGCTGTTTTCATCTGTTGGGCATAGAGGTCCTAGGAGACATCACAAAAGCTACAATCACACTTAGCCCTTTCAGCAGCACAGAGAATAAACATCTTGTTACCTTGTAAGTTTATTGGTGAGGTAGTGTGCAAAGCTCACCCACATTGCTCCCTGGGCTGTTCCAGTTTCCTGGATACATCGAGGAATTTCCTCTTTAGTGTGGTGAGCCCAGTACCTTAAACAAGCAATAAAATTAGTTCTGTTAAGTGTGAGAGCTTTGACAGTCCTTGGAGAAGACGTGGCTAAAGTAAAACTGATTGTACCTTATACAGAAAGGGAGTTGAAAATAAGAATTTTGTCTCAAGCAAAGAGAAGAAGCTGGGACTAGAAAGAAAGAGAATGAAAAAGAAAGAAAAAAGTCTCTAGCAGAACCCACCTCCTTCTACTCAGGGCTTGTTTTCATGCAGTCACTCATTTTTGTTCAGTCTCCCTTTGGCTGGTCATTTCATCCAGGCAGCAAGTTGTCTCTGGCTCACAACTGAGCCCAGACATCCCTCACCAAGCAAGAAACAAAACTCTGGTCAGCCCCAATCTGGGCTGCTTCTTTGCCTTTTAACTCCACTCTCTACACCTGACATCTGATGCAGGTATAGCAGGGCGGGGCCAACCGGGTTCACAGGCCTTCATTAAATCTTCATTGCCAGAGTGGGGCAAAAAAACCCAGGCTAGCAAGGGCAGGGAGTGTCTAAAATTACCGTCTTTGGGGAACAAGGTGGGAGCTGTCCAAAAAGCTCGGTCACTGTGCATTCCCTTTTGTGTATGTCTTATACAACAAGCGTTCTAAAAATAGAGCATAGCCATGGCGGTGCAAGCGGTGCAGAGGGCTAGCCACCCCGAGTATGTACACAGCCAAATTACACCAAGGAAAACAGTGTCCAATGCATTTCTGATGCAACTTAGCTGTCAGAAATCAACTGTCCACAGCTCAACAAAAGTGTTAATACATATTCGCCTCTCAGTATGCCTCATCTTTTTGGCTTGTGATGCAAATAATAAAGAGTACATATTAAAAAAATGCCATTGATTAATTGAGGCAAAATACATATAACTGGAAGGAACGTCCTTGTTTATGCAACCAGTTCTCTGTGTAAGGGGTTTTTTTTCCGGGTACCAAAACCCAGGGCCACAGAGAGGTTTTGGGGGGGCCAGGGCAAAATCTAAAACTGGTGCTCCCCACCCTTCCAAAATTACCACTTAAGGGACGCTCCGTGTGGTGGATGGGTTGAAGAGCAATCCTGCCCCACATTTATCTCCCAACAGTGGCTCCTGTCCCACTGGGCTGGGCACAACTCCCTGCTCCAGGCCTTGCAACCTGGCACACAGGGTAGCAGCACCACTCAAATTTGGTGCGACGGCCCCTCTGTCATGATGGAGGGGTGTGGCGTGGCGAACCCGAGTGGTGAAGCAATCTCATCGCAATGCCACTCGGTTTGGGGGCCTTCCAAAGGGGTCCCAAGGTAAACTGCCTCCCACCAAGTGGCCCTGTCAGGAATATTGTGTGGCTAAAAGGATGCATGTATGACTTAATTTTTGGTCCAAAATATAGTCCAATATGATATGCAGTATTAAAATACAGAATGCAGTGTATTTACTAGGTATAAAATTAACATTCCTTAAAATTTACACTGCAACAGTTCACTATTTGTATGTATATCTCCACGTTTGTAACTCATAATATTGCTTTCAATGCTGTTCTCACGGAGAGTTCACCCAACCACTTGTTCTGAGCTGTTTTCCCCCAATGCTCTTCACCAAATTACCCCGAAGAAAGAAAGGGAGACAAAGAGCTTCATCAGAAGGTGTTGTAAAACCCACTTCATGGCCAGTTTCTGAGAAAGGAGAGAAAAAGAGCTGTGTTAAGTGTTACCAAGAGTTGCTGCTTCTGAGCTCCTAACTCAGGCAAAACACCACAATGAGAGAGTTGTTTGAACAAAGAACAGAGGATGTGATCCACAGTTTACATCACTTCTCTGGACCAATGAGTGAGAAACTTCAGGTTACAGTATTGTCACACAGCTAGCAGTAAGAGCTTTACAACAATTAAAATATCTGTAGCACGCTGCTGCAGACAAACAGCTCTGGGGAAATCCTGTCCCCAGGTGTAGAGGGCCTGGGTCTAGTGCTATCTGTACATTATGGTGGGGCAGTGTACCAGGAGCTGGTGCACGGGGTCCACACTCCTCCACTACCCTCACCTCCAGATGAAGGAGAGATTCACCACATGTCGACTGCTGCAGATCTGGAGATGCAATAGCAACCACTGAGCAATTCCGTGGTGCAGGTGGAGAGAGGATTCAGTGTCACTCGATTCACACCCCTATCCTTCCACCTCCAAACTCACACTCAAGCCTTAGCTATCTCATGGTCTGTGCAATTAAGTTATTAAGATTTGGCCTTGCGCTTCCTGTTTATAAATATATATTTGCCTAGATATTGACATTGATATCTGCCGATGTGCAGCATTAGTTCAAGAAACAATGATGTGTGGAATAGTCATTGCTAACCTCTAAACCAGCCCACACACTTTCATCAATCCCTTGAAGTCTGCAGCGCAAGGGAAAAAAAAAATGCAAACATGCAAAATCAGCCCGCCACAGCACTAAACTGAAGGATGCAGTACTGTAGCCTTAAAATATGGTGCTTCCTCTAGCACCCGGTGAACCAATCAGCATTGCTCATAAGACAAATGCTGTGGGAGCTAACAGTTTACTGTAAAAAAAAAATGAAGAGTTTAAATTGGAAAAATTATAACAAGAGAAATACAGTGTGAATTTACACCAGTACCGAGAAGGGCTTTTTAAAATTAAGATTTTACCTTATAGAAATGATTATTTATCACTATTATGCAATAACCAAGACTTTTGAAAGTTGTTAATGTTATCATGGTACTGAAACCAGTAATGCCTCTCTGATGATGGGACATTTAAGAGATATTTACATGATTAATTACAATCTAAGGAAATTCTTTTAACCATGAAAAAGTGACCTGGGATGAAAGTTGATACACAAAATTTATTTTTAACGAAATGTAAAACAGAGTTTTAATTGCCTATGGCATTTTTAGATCTAGAGCTTCAAAAGTGTACTGTAACCTTCCTTGACTTTTACTTCTTTTGAGCCAAGTTATTGACAACCACCCAGTCAAGTTATATCAATGGGGACACATCAGAATTTCTTGAGAAATCAAATGTAAGGCTAAGCCAGTTCCACCATGTTAGTGGCCTCATGAAATAAATGAAAAGATGCCCATTGATTTCAGTGGTCTTTTGAGCAATCCCCAAGGATACAAGAGGCAACCAAGAGATGCCAATGTGCATTTATTGATATTTTATAAATAATTTTATAAATAAAAATGTAATCAGTCATTTAAAAAAAATTAAAATAAAGTGCTCATTTTGTTGAGGAGCACTCAAGCTGATTTTCATTTCCCTTTCCTTGGGACTTATGCAGGATGGGCTAGGCTCTGTGTTTGGGTGTGTATTGGGGGAATACTGTGACTGGTAAGAAGTCCCAAGCTTCCATCTGCTATTCTCCCACAGACTTCTCCTTTAGTCTTCTCCTTTCCTTGATTCAACCTAAAACAGATAGATTTTGTGGCTACTATTCTTGTGGACAAGCAAATACTAGTTGATTGCTTTAAGGATATTTCGCCTATCCAGCAGAGATGCTCTTGCCCTTTTTTCATTCTGGAATTGAATGATATGTCCCAAGGATTGTATTTTTTCACATATGTTCCACATAGCTTTAACTTTAATGTAAAAAGCCTCACAATATGCTTTCCTAGTTTAAATTACAAAATACCCTTTCTCTGTTTCTCCAAGCTTACCCATATTGGGCTTCATTGAAGTTGTGCATACATGTTTTCATGTCCCTTTTATTGTCAGTTGTATCCAATTGCATAGTCTGGCCAACTAGAATGTAAGTTGGTGTTGTTGTATATGAGAAATATTAGCAGTATGTTATGATGCTGCATGTTAAGTGATGTTTTGACTATATTAATGAGTCTCTCTGTTAAAATTTAAGTCAAGTAAAAGCCCTAGAGTATGTACTTTTGGTTTATAGACAAGAAGTGGAACCATCAAAATTATAATAAATACATGGGCAAAACTGCAATATTTAGGAACTGGCTATGAGAAGTTTTCTTATCTATACTGAATTGCCAAAAGACTGAAGTCCTACAATTGATTTGTCATCCTAAAAAATGGAAGGAGAATAGAGACAGCTTTCTCTGGGGAAATGAATGAAGAATAGACCCAAGTGTCAACAGCAAGAAGTGCAATGACATGCTGTGCCGTGACATTTGTCACATTAATACTAAATACCTCTGAGCTCAAAATAGACAAGTGTAGAACACCAATGGCAAGTTTCCATAGGCAAGCCAACAAAATAACAGGAATGTATTTCCAAAAGATACAACATATGATTATATTTTACCAGAGAGGCACATGATTACACAATAAAATACTTAAATGGTCAATAATGTCAATAGAGACGGATAAGACTGTAAAAGATAAATAGAAAAATTTCTGTGAAATGTAAATTATGAACCAGGTGGTCCTTTATCTGGGTTATGCCTATGTATGGGACAAGAAACTCTATAAGGTAATCCCATTAATAAATTTCCTAAATATTCTTCTATTTGTTGGTGAGGTTAGCTACTGCAGAAGACGCACCTGGACTGCTTTGATTGGCAAGAAGTAGCATCAAAGAAATGTCACAGGATTTTGGTAATTTCTAAATCCCCTGATTTTACTTTAACCACCTTCCAAATAGGAATTCTTGCTTGCATATGACAGCATCTGCTCCTACTCAGAATTGTTTTGTAGTGGGAAAGAAAGGAGAAGAAAAATGCAGCAAAATCCACACTGGGTCAATGCTACAAATAGCGGGCCAGATCTACCCAGGAATCCTGGTTTGCTTAATTGTTTCCCCCAACTTACACTGTTCCTTTATTGATCTGAGCTGGAAGTGAAGACTTTAATGCCATTTACTTCAGTGGGAGTTGAGGGTGTTTAGCATCTTGCAGAAGGCTCTCAGCATCTCATAGGCTTGGGCCCGAGATGCGGTCTGTTCCACATGAGCTATGTCACTAATAACTCTTTAGGCTAAACAATCTGTTCCACTTCGTATTTAGCTGTCTGTGACACTCTGAGTACCTTTCCCAGACCTGAAGAAGAGCTCTGTGTAAGCTCAAAAGCTTGTCTCTTTCACCCCTCTCCCCTCTTCTCTCTGTTAAATAAAGATGCCAGATTCCTGGTCAAACAATTGTTCTCTCTTTATAAATCACAACATGTCTTTTGAAACTTACCTGAGAAGAAGCTGAAGAGAAAGTTAGTTATATCAACATGATCTCAGTGTAGACCGTTATATACAGAAGAGCTAAACCAGAGATGCCAATTCTCCCTAATTTTCCATAACCCTCCTGATTTTTACATGTAATTATGAAATTACTAATTGAGGCTTAAACCTACTAATTTTGCAAACATGCACATATATCTATCTATAGATACGTGTGTGTCTAAAATTTGCATTCGGGAACTATGAACACAGCAAATGGCACCACAGGCCCGGGGGACATTCTTCTCCACTACTCTGTGTCTGATAGGGAGTAAGATGCGGCACTTTTGAGTGGGTTGAGACATAGCTGGATTCACCGCCCAAGCCATAGGATGCATGTTGCTCTCTAATTGCCCCGGGTAGGCCTGCTGGATGATGTTAACTGCACTCACCAGCAACAGCAACAGCAGAGCCTGCATGGGGAATCCAGTGCCCCAAGCCCCACTAACAACCACTGCTGCTTGCCTCCTGTCAGACCCTCACTGTGCAGTCACTGGGGGAGGAGAAGCCAGAATTGAGGGTTTAGGCCCAGCGCTCTCCCCTCCCAGACCCGGGGCTAAAGTCTTGAGCCCTGGTGCTCCTCCCCGTGGAGTTCTGGGCTTTAGCCCTGTGGTGGGCACCGGTTCACTGGGCTGCAGCCCCATAGGTGGACCCCCTGAAACCACAGACTACCAGGGGGCTGCGGACATCCTTTGAGAACCACTGCTCTAGAGCCCCGCATCCGATCCACAATACGCAAAGATGAGGAAACAAAGGACCGCATCCATGGATATAAAGCAGATATCCACGGATTTTCAGGGCTCTAGCAATATGAAGATGTTCACTCCTGATCAAGTGATCTTCATGCAGTTTTATAACAGTTCTTCAGTCACAAAAGATGAGTCTGATAATTCAAGCACAGAACTGAGACCCAGGAGCTCTGGTTCTTTTTCTGACTTTGCCAAAGACTTGCTTTGTGACCCGTGGGAAGTTATTTAACCTGTTTGCCTACCTGTAGAAAAAAATTGGTGTTTTAAGGCTTACCTCACTTATGTCTGTAAAATGTTTTGAGATACTTAGGGTACATTTACACTACAAGCACTACAGCGGTACAGTGCTGTAGTGTAGACAGTACAATAATGGAATGGGTTTTTAATCGCTGTAGTAAATCCTCCCCAGCGAGAGGCAGTAGTTGACTCAACAGAAGAATTCCTCCATCGACCTCACTGTGTATAGGCTGGGGGTTAGGTAGACCTAACTACTCTGCACAGGGCATGAAGTTTTTCACAGCCCTGAGCGATGTAGTTAGGTAGACCAGGCCTTAGACTGAGACCACTGCAAAAGTGCCAAATATTGCTACACAGTGACTTACTGCTGATGTGTTTGGAACTGCCATCTAATATAAGAGGGAGAAGTGCAAAGGTGGTGATGCACAACTTTTGCTGATAAGTGAGATCTGTGATTAAATTACACAAATGTTTTTCTTTTGTCTTTTGGGTCCTGCCAGTTTTCGTCTCTCTGGTCGAGGGAGATTGTGGTTATGAGAATGTTCTTGTTTCCTTCATGTCCATGTTTTTTTCAAAAGACTTGTCTGGAGGTAGTGAGTCCGATTAAGAACCTTCATGTCACATTTGACTGTAACCTTTTAATGGAGAACTAGGGTTGTTATAAATAGGGCTGGTACACCGCTTATTATAAAGGTTGACAGAATTTTCTCCCATAGATAAAACAACCTGTCCTTGATCTTGGAAATGACTGAACCATTTTGGATGAAATTTCTCCCCCAAAACAATTTAGCCTCAGGCAGACATCCACGTGGGAAATTTCAGTCCAAACAGTTGAAGATTGGCAAAGTTATGAGCAACTGAAAAAGGTCATTGTCTGGAGCGTGAGAGGCTACCTTGATGATAGGTGGCAATGCTAGTCTGTATTTATGTGGTTACACTAACTGTTGTACATATGCAGTCCCTTTTCTTGTGATGACCTCAGAGACGCAACACATACCTTTATTACTTGATTAATATAGTTCACTCAACACATACCTTTATTACTTGATTAATATAGTTCACTCTTAGCAGGACTTCCAGCAGGGTTTCTCCAGAGCTTGGAATTAGTTCAGACTGCAGAAGTACATCAGAAGTACATCTGCTCACTGGCTTGATCAGCCATGCTCATATTAAGCCAACTTTGCAGTTTTTACATAGGCTGACTATAAAGTGAGCAGGCTTTTGTTTAGCCCTGTTTTATATGCCTATAATAGTGCAGGACCTGGCTCTTTTAAAGCTTCTTCATTGAACCTCATACTGACTGACACTACCTTCAATTTTAGGTTGAGCTGCTTTCCTGTGATGGGTCCTAGGATGTCATACCTGTTCCATCCTAGACAGCCCTCTCAGTTCTGGCCTTCTCCATTTCTATTCTTCGCAATTTTTCTTCTCCAAATTTATTTTTAAATGACCACTGTTGTCCCTTTGTATCCCCCTCCCCTCTACCTCGTCAGACACCCTGATTTTAGGTTGAATTTTGAATCATTGTCTAGCAACCTAAAGGAATTGATGGGCCAGGTTCATTTAGAATAAAATTATTATTAGAGATTCAAGTCAGACAACATTTCCATTGACATTAGTAGGAATTTTGCTTGTGTAGACTACAGGATTTGGCAACTAAGTATTAATAGAGGTGGGTGGTTTTCCCCTGATCTCTCTTAACACTTCCACAAGTGTGTTTTGGCCTGGGAGAGTGTAATAGGCATATTTTCAGATTTCAGATTTATCTGAAACAACAAAGTTTATTATGAGGCTTTCTTTGGAAGGTCGCATGCAGATTATTGTCCCCTCCCACACACTAAGTGCTAAACACAAGTAAATATTTAAGTATTAAATATGTCTGATAAAATGTAGCTAAACTAGGTTTACTAAATCCTGTCCACAATTTGTGTGTGTGTGTGTGTGTGTGTGTTTATATGACAAAACAATGCACAACATGGCTCATCTAGATTTTTCAAGCTTCATCTGCTTTGGTGATGTCAGATCTGAGTAATACTTAACATAAAAGTGACTGGGGTTAGAAACAGGTTAAACAGAGAACTAAAATAGGAAGAGTGGATGAGTATAGTTCTAATTATATAAAAAACATTTTTAGGACTTCATTGTTATAAATCTGACTTCACCAGGATTTTTTTTTTAGTCACTCCTATTTCAAGACTTGAGTATGTATAAGAAAAGATGCAGGGTCAGATTCTGTTCTTCACCACCTGGAGGGGCACCACAGAAAGTCCAGGCCAGGGGCAGGCTGTGACTTTAAGCCTCGTTTGTGCCCTCCTGATTCTAGGTTGTCTTAGGGCTGTAACAGCCCAAGCATCTCTCTGCTATGGCGCTGCCCCCCATTCCACCTCCAGCAGTCCTCCAACAGCAGGGTTCATGGGGATGGGGTCCAGCGTAAGTATCTGATCTTTTAGATTTTTACGGGGATTGTTTTCTACTACAGAATGTCGTAGGGATCTGGCTAGTGAAGAGACTATCTAGTTCCCTTGTGTGCGGGCAATCACATGAGGCAGACCATCACTTGCCTCATTATGGTGAAATTCTCCCTGGCCTCATGCAGGCTGTTTACAGCCCCGACAGGCTGCCAAATTTGAGATTGTATTATCTTTTCTTTGTCTCTGAAGCACCATGTACTTTTATAGCACTGAATAAATAATAACATGCAAACATGAATTTAAAAAACCTCAGAGGCAATGGACTAATCAAGCAATGTACTGCTCTTGATCTGTACAGCTCTCATTGATGTCCGGGGAGGTATGTGTATGGATTTAGGGTTCATAGAATATCCACAGAATATAGGGGTTCAAACCTGTAATTAGCTTGGAAAAAACTCTGGTTTTGGCAAATGTTTCTGTGAAGTGCAAGCTGCTGCTATGCTTTGATTTGATCAGAGACATGGATATAAGAATTGCCAGACACTGTACAGATGCCAGAACGTAATGTGATTTAGGTGAGTGTTCACACTTAACCCTATTGCAATTGATTTTGGTCTGTAGATTCTTGAATTTAATAAAACATTGATATATTCCACCTATTTTTAAGAATATAGGAAATGTTTAAATGGTGTCACTGAGTCTGCTTTTTGAACATGCAAGTCAGGATGAGTAAAAACCAAATTTGGAGTGTCATTGTAGCCGTAGCCGTGCTGGTACCCAGGGTTTTAAAGAGACACGGTGAATGAGGTAATATCTGTTATTCAACCAACTCTTGCTGGTGAAAGAGATAAGCTTTCTAGCTCCACCTCTCAGCAGATTAGCTAGATCAGCTTATTACTGAGATTGCATTATTTGTACAAAATATGCTATCACACATTTACTGATGCCACTATGCTGTGACGTACTGTTATAAACCAAGCTTCAGTTGCAAAAATAGATGAACAAAGTACATTTTGTAAACTTGTGTCATTGGATTTTTTAATAGTGTATTTATTTGCTTTCTGAACAATGTGTACAGTTCAAGCACTTATAGTGGGTTTCCTAGTAATTTAGTGCAAATTAGATAGGGTAAGAAATTACCCCCATAAGGAATTACCTTTCATGTTGCTCGTACTTTCAAAATGGAAAAAATGCTTGCTAATTGTGCCTTGGATTGGTAATTGGATATAGCAAGGATGAGTAACTTCATCTGTTGCGGAATGGTTTATATAATAAGTTGCATTTTCCCCATGAATTTCACACTGATGGTCAGTCCATTGGCATGACTACAGGCCATAGCTATGCCTCCCCACTTATTGCACGTTCAAGCATAGACAGATTATATTTTCCTTACTCAAGCTTTGGTCTTGTTAGCAGCAGCTCCTTTAAGAGTTTTAATGTCAGATATGAGCTGATAGAGTTTCTTGTGCAATAAAACCTTAGTGTTTGGTAAAACATTCACAGATCCAGATTGCACCAGGTAAGTTCCCTCTGCCTGTATTGTAGTGCAGAAGGGACAGCAGAGAGAGTACAGGAAAACAGCTCCTTCTTAAAATGTTCCTGTGTCACACTGAGGCAAATTAAAATAGACCTGTCATTTTTCTCTGTGTTCTTTCTCATCATTGCTGCTTTTTGACAACATATCTATGACCAAGCATAAGACTTCTCCTTTCTATTCAGTCTGCTCCTCCTGCCGTGTTTATTTAGTTATGCCACAGCTCAGTATTTTGTTATTGAATAACCACTTCATGCTGGAGAATTCAGATGTCAAAAACGGTGGGTTGTGACATCACTGAAGTGTTTAGTGCTGTTTATTATAAACAAGACACTTATATTTAAGGAAAAATCTTTTTAGTAACTAGAATGCATTACAGTTAAATAGATTCTGGCCAAGCATGATGCAATATTCTTTTACGTTGATGTGCCAGAGGACCTTTTATTACTCACCCATCAGTCAAAAAAAAAAAAAAAAGTATCCAAATTCATGGTGACATTTCTTCAACTATTCACTTACATACTCTTTTGGGAGCAAAACCCCTGAAGGATTTGGTATACTATCAAGTCTTCACAATAATTGGCTAAAATGTTCAAGGGCAGTCAGCTCACCATTGGATATTTTTGTAAAGCCAATTGCCATAGTGTCTAGCTTCTGTAATGGTACTTCTGAATGTTTCCTGTCTGTTAAAGGCTCACAGAATGCATCAGAAAACAGGTGTTTTGATATTGCAGTTGTAAATGCATATTTAATTTATTTATTAGAAGCCAAAATGTGATAAGTTTGTTCTACTCCACTCTGTGATTTTGCAATAGAAGAGTCTTTAAAAAATGTCAGTAACCATTAGTGATGTGTCAATTACTGTATTACAGTTTTGCCAGAGACTGTTTAAGCAGCAGTAGCTATATGGCTCAGAAAAGACAAAATAGAGAGCAGCAGATTTTTGTTTTGCCAAACTCTCTTTTAAAAAGTGGCACAATTGCTTTAAATCACTGGTGGTGGTTCTCCATATGATATTGAATTATATCACTTAATTGTGAACTTCTATTCACTCATTTTCTTCTTTATTGTAAAGTTTTCAATACCTTTGCACTGCATGTTGTGTAGTCATCTATAGTTCTGAAAAGTGGGTGTAAAACACCACTTTTCTGAGCTAGTAGCAGTTTATATACCAACTTTTCACAGGTGCAAATGATTATACACAAGGTGCACAGCTATGGCAAATGAGGCCTGCTGAGTGGTTGTCCATCTCACCAGACAGTAATTTGTGCTCTCAACCATTTTTGTCATTCTTGAAAATACATGATGTGTCTTCTTATACCACACCCTGGTGTCTAAATACCTTGGTCTAGAATAAAAGTTTTGCTCCTGACTCTAATTGTGCAGGACTAGGTTCCAAATTGGTTCTAAAAGTTATATATAGTAAAAGGTTAAAAGTATTCAAATCTCATGAATGTATCAGGTCAGACTTTTTCTTGTAAGCAATTTTTTTCTACAGAGATCTCTTCCCTGACTATGGCATTCAGTGATGCATCACTAGTAACCAAGTTTTCTATTTTTTTTTTAACAGAAACTAAACAGAGAGTTGTAAAATTCTCCCAGTGCAGTTTTTGGTAATGAAAATTTGAAAGCTTCATTCTTTCCCCTCTGGTAGAGGGGGAAGAGTCCCTTCAAGCTCCCTCCAGACCCCACTTCAAGTCCTTATATGGCCTCTCTCTCCCCACTCTAGCAAACACCTAAAGGGGTTCTTGGAGCAAACAAAAGAAAAGTCCTCTCCCCTCTTTCTTCCCTTATGGCAGAGAGGCGTCTGTGGGAAAATAAAGAAAAGGGTCTACCTCCAGCCCCTCCCCGTGGGGCATACTGCTCTGAGGCTGGGTCATGCAGCTTCTGGAGCAGTGAGGCTTGTTGCTGTCTCCCTATCGGTGAGCCTGTCTCTGCTGTCTGAGGCAGGGCTACCCTCTTCTAGTTCACCACCCCTTTCTGTGTCAGGTTTTCCATTTTTAAGCTCCCCTCTGTCCAAGCATAAAAAGCCTCTCTGTCAGTGTGAGGGCATGCCACTTCATACCCACTCCCTTTGGTCTCTTTGGCACTTCCATGCATTACGGTTGTGTTTTTACTTTTAATTTTCATTTTGAATGGCCTTTCCCACTGATCATAATCAGTCAAACCTACCAATTTGGATTTTTTTAATGTAGAAAAGAATGTTAAAATTGACACATTTGAAGATTAGAGCAATTGTTGCCATCCCATTGATAAAGAGCAAACGTACCTTCTGTCTAAAATGCATCATTTTAGTTTAAGGAGAAACACCATAAGAAAGAACAAAGGAGAGTCTTTGAGGGAGAACAGTGTGTGTGTGTGTCTCTCTGTCTCTCTCCCCTGTTGCAGGCTGCAGTAACTAGGAGAACAAAATTATTACTTTAAAGGTGAAAAAGACAGAAAACAAAGACATCACAGTTTCATAGCTGCTACACACCAGAGCAACTCCATGTTTTCAGGAGATACTCTCAGAATTCTCATCTTTGTACAAAGGCCAAGTGTAATGGAATGCTAAATTGTACTATGCTGTTTAGCCACTTGGCGGCATTGTGTAAAATACTTTATTTAAACAAACCTCAGCCATTCCTGGCAGAGCATTAAAGGGTCTTATGATGAACACAGCTGGTGTGTATAAGCAAGCTCTGTGACTAGTCTGTATATGGTACAGAAGTACATGACACCAAGTAAATGGACAGGTGAGACCAACACAATGGTAAGGGAAGTATCAATCAAATCAGTAGGGTTCATCCCATTGATTACTAGGAAGTTCCCTGAAATTTGGAAATTGATCAGATATGGTCTTTACAGACAAACAGAGAAATGCCACTGAATTGAATGTTATGTCTCACTTTGCTCAGTCAACAACTGCACAAAAGATTGTTCTTGGCATAATACCAACCAGGGTAAGCAACAACTGTTCTGTAAATATCACAGGACCTGAGGCTTCCATCTGTGCTGGGGTCTCTATTACTAATACATTATGGAAGCTCACCTCGGGCTCCAAGATTTCAACCCTGCTTTCCAAGAGACTGTTATTTTTGTTTGTGCTTTGTTTTGTAAACAAGGTAGACATTATACCATTCACATGTAAGTCTGATTGGATGTAGAAAACCAAACTATTCTCCTCCGTGATGTTTATTTTTGTATTCATCTCATCAATTATTCCTTCCAAGCATGTCAAGATAGACTGATTTTTTTCTGTCTAGCCATAATCTCTTCCAGTATCCCTCTAGTTATCTGATTGCCTTCTTCCTCTCCTTCATCATCACTTTCAGACCAGGGGCTTAGTCCTGGTACAGGTCTGAATGCCCTCAGTTCTAATGGACTTTGACAGACCTTGAGGACTCTTGGCATCTCATAAAAGGTGCTCAGTGTCTCACAGGACTGGGCCAGAACTAGCCAGCGGTGCCAATGCTGTATCTGTTGTTTCAAAGCTCTGGTTTGAAAGTACCAGTATTCTTATGTTTTTACTTTCTTGTTGGTATTGTGAAGTCACCTCACCTCACCTCATGTGAACTTTATGCACAAAATCCTAAACTTTACAGTTATTGAAGTATTTGGCTATAGGATTTGTTCATTTGAAATACAGAGCCAGCACAATCTGTGGCCACTTCATTCCCTGTCACTGTGGTTCTCACCTCCCTCCCTAGTATTTTTTAAATAAAGTAAATGGAGTGAACCTTAAAAGATTCAGTGTAGTCTCAAGTTTAGATTCTTACCTAAATGCATATGAACTTTTTGAATTTTCTTCCCCTTTTGCCACATTTCTACTCAACCAGATGCTGTTCCCTTCTTCCTTCCTTCCTTCCCTCCCTACAGCTCCTGAAGCTTGATCTTCAACTCTGTTCCTCTCAGAGTCAGTAGGAGCATCAGTCTCTGCTGCGCTTGCCATCTTCAGATGTTGCATGTTTGAGGGGGGAGGGGAAGGGGTTACCATGACAGAGGCAATCCCAAAAGAAAGGGAATCCTTTGACTTGGGGAAACTCCAGAGTATTCAAGATTTTAATGCGGTTTCCACCTGAGGACAGATTTCCACACTTGCTGAGAATCCTGCAATGGATTTGTCAGAATAATAGCAAAGATCCTCACCAGCTGAATCCATAAATCCAAATAGTTTTGAGTCTGGTTTGGTTTGGTTTGGGGGGCTAATGTTTGAAATAGTTCTTTCCCCCAATCTGTAGGGTCCATTCACAGATAATTTGTTTTGTTTTTACTTATATAATGGAAGACTTTAAGGGTGCAGAGCACTTCCTGAGAGTTGCCAAGTGTCCTCAGATCTCATTGCTAAATAATATGGATGCTTACGTTCAATAGTGTTTCTTAATGACCTAAAATTTCTCTATGAAACAGGTGATGCAGATGTACCTCCCATTTTGTGGAATTGCCATATCTAACGCTCAGCTATTTGCTGCTTCAAGGAAGGAATATGACAGAAGCAGAGTAAGTAGAGAGCAGCACGTTGGACAGCTATCAAGCACATCTCTCTTTCCTTCAAATTCCAGAACAGACAGTTTTAAGGAACCAATTAAGTTTTAGTTCAAAATAATCCCAAGAGAACCTTTTAAGTGCATGGTGAATGTCCTTGAAGCTACAGGCTTAGATGGTGGTAGATAAATTTGCTTTTGATGTTAAATGTTTGTTTCCTGTTGACAATTTCAAGTTTATTGTGCTGAGATAGGTGTGTTTAGAACCCATGCTGCAGAGTAGAATGAGTTACAATATTCAGATCTTTTTAAAATTCCAGAAATATCAACCCTCAAGCATCCTGTATTTGTAATATTTCATTTGCCTACAGGAGTGAGTTATGCAGGGTACTCCAAAGGAGTACAACCACAACCTTTAAGCCACACCGTTATGCATTCTGTACATAACACATATTTTGCAGAAAAAAGATCATGGAAATGTTCTAGTGAGTTTTTTTTATTGGTATTGTTTTTCTTAAATCTCTCCTCCTGTGAAGCTAAACTCCCTTTGTTCAGTCCTCTCACTGAGTTCAGTGGGACCAAGATTTCACCCTATGTGTCCAACTAGGTATGATTTGTAAGGAGAGGGAAATTATAATGAACAAATATTAAAATCTCCAAATGTTACCTTAGATTTTGTATATATAATTATGTAATCATGAGTATCTTGGTATCTACCAGGACCAGACATCTTTGCTTTATATCCCATTGGGAAGCTAGGAGTCTCCCCTTTCCAATAGTGTAGAGCTCTAGGTTGTAGATCATGAGGTCTTTATTCCTGTACAGCTCTGAGTATAGACCACTGCAATTTTGGGAGAGAGGGGGAGAAGGAGACATTTTTGTGGCAGTTTTTTTAACAATATGGTGACTGAAGCTGCTCAGGGATTTGGTTATTTGCAATTAATTCTTTAATGTTATCTAAACTTACATAGGACAGATTGAGGAGGAATTGCCAAGAGCTGTCTTTTGCTCTGTGGGACTTTATTAGTGGTAAAAAAAATCTAGTCTTTAATTTTGAGACTTGAGCTGATGGAACCCAAATCCTCTGTCATATAAACCTTATTTTCTCTTGAGACTAAACACTGGTGGTGACGTTTCCCTTTTATAGAAGCATGCTGACATTTCTGATGAAGTTGTGGCACAAAGAAAGAAGTAAACAAATAAAATAAAACATTTGAAATCATCAGATCACTCTGAAGGGAAACTGATAATGGACTCTGGAGGAAGTCTCATTTTAATCTCCTTAGCCATATGGGTAGTTTTAAACAGGAAAATATTATGGTGATTTTTCATGGCACTCGAATACCTCCTCCCCTCCCCTAAATGTTTCACACTCACTCTTTATTAGAATATGGCAATTTCTGGGGATTGAGCGCAGCTCAGGGAATTGTCCTGGAGAGAATTGTCCTTCCCTTCTTGATCACTATTTCAACCTCAAGTAAGTATTAACAAAACCCATTGCCATTTGGCAGCTCTGTGGTGACCTGTGTTCAGTGACACTCTAGAGTTGCAGGAAGAGCACAGAACAATGGAATGTTGGTTTGTACAGTTGCTATTTTACACATGCATGAGTTATTATTTTAAAAGTTCTTGGTAGATTATGTTTTAGTGCCTATTTTACTTTCCTTGAGGCATTGCTTATTATATCCATATTAAGTTGGCTCAAATTTGGGGCCTGTCATCCCAGTTGTGGCTGTATGTGTTATCTGAAGAAAAGTTTTGTGGAATTTGCTTGACAAAATGTACATGGACATTCAAGCAAGCTCATTTTGATATCATCTTGGTTGTCAGTTTGAACTGCTTTATTATTTTTTTAGATGGGATTCAATTAAACTGAATTAAATTGTCTTGTAAATATAGACCTTGATTTGGCAAGACAGCAAACCCTGAATAAGCCAACATAGAGAAGCTTGTATGGTTTAGATTGTAATCTGTGTAAATCAAGATTTTTCCCATTTGGACCCTGGTTTGCTTATTAGCAAGGCTCAGACTTCTAATTTTCTTTTATATATTTAGTGATATGGAGACACTTTAATGCAAGTGCTGTACCCAGTGACACAAAATAATGGGTCAAATTAATCTCTAGTGTAACTTCAGTGTCTTCAGTTTACTCACAGGTACTAGAAGTAGGGGTTCTGGGGGTGCTGCAGCACCTCTTGGCTTGAAGTGGTTTCCATTATGTATAGCGTATACCATTTGGTTCTGTGGGTCTCAGAACCCCCACCATAAAAATTCTTCCAACACCCCTGGTTGATTTATATTAAAAAGAATTTGGCCCATTATATTTAAAATAGAAAAGGAAACTACATTTAAAAATATTTTCAACTCATGGTTAAGTTGTAAATTTAAATTTGGGTGTTTATTTATCAGATTTACTCTTAAGGTGCAGATATAGGTTAAGTAGTAAACGTTGCCTGTGAAGGAAAGAACTATTGTGTTTGTGCCTTTTTTTTTTTGCTGTCTCATGTAGTATGAGAAAGGTTTAACAGCTTTTTTAAATTAAAAAAATATATATATATTTTCTTGTTTTGCAAATGGGTCCCAGAGCTCGGGCTCCAGCCCAAGCCCAGCAGCCTACACAGCAATGAAACAGCCCTGGATCCCAAGCCCTTTGAGACTGAGTTGGCCAGCTGTGGGTTTTTCATTGCAGTGTAGATATACGTATATAAAGTAAGATGCTAATAAGATCTTGTCTACACACAATTTGAGCACCAATTTGACTAAATAGCTTTAAAATTGATTTAGCGTAACTAGTGCAGGCCTTTTATATTGAGACTTTTATTTCAGATTAGAAGTGCCCTATTTTGATTTACCTTAAATTGGTAAAGAACTGACTTAAGCAAAATTATTATAGGAATACGAATATGAAATAAGTGCCCGCTGAAGGGGGTTACACTGATTTTACTAAATTAGTTTCTAAACTGATATAGTGAAATCAGAGCTCAAGTTGTGTGTAGACCAACCTTAAGTGTGATCAGAATCTGCCCCTTTGTGAAAGATTTAACATTCCTGTCCCTTCAAATGAGGGCTGAGAAAGTTCCTGCTGCAGTCCTCTAGTCCCTCCTGCAAAAACGGGTAAGGCAAGGCTTCGTATTCCTGATATTTCTAGAAAAAACGAGCAAACACAAAACACATTTCAGATCTCCTTCGCACATCATAATGAAAAAAAAAGAAAGCAAACACAAGGGGCTCAATCTTCAGCTAGTCTAAATCAGCACTCCACCACTTCAAGGGAGCTATGCCTACCTGCACCAGCTAAGGATCTGGTCCAATGTTTTTTCCCCATTTACAGATCACCTTCAAATACCTCCCTATCTTGGTGGAAAATGTTCACGTGGAATGTTTTTGCATGTCTGGTACCTTTTCATCAGATCTTAGGTCTACTTTTAATTGAGAAAATGGGTTCATTCGGATTTATAAAGGTTTGTGTAAGCTGATTGTAAAGTAAGGATCAGTGTGACTGTCTAATGTAAAAATATTTACACATCTTGTCTCTCCCTAGCCATGTCTTGTGTTTGAAATGGCAATGAACTTTTTAAAATAAATGAGTAAAGCAGGATTATTATTACAGGCATCATCATAATATTCTAAAACAAATCTTGGCCACCCAACCATAGGTCAGCACATGCGGACGTGTTATTAAAAGACACAGTTTTCCATCCCATCATGAAGCATATAAACCCTGGTAGCTAAATACTCCTATGAAACTTTGAAACTCTCTCTTCTTGGATCCAATCCAAAATCCATTGAAGTAAATGGAAAAAATCCCATGGATTGCAATAGAGTTGGATTGGGCCTATGTAGGGCCAAACTCAGACATCATTATTCAGTTCTTACTCACTCTTTACTCAATAAGAACTCCCATTGATTCAATTGACACTAAAATCAGTAAGAATTTTGCTTGAATGAAGACATATGGGGAGTTACTCTTAGATTTTCATCTATGTAACGAGATCAGAATCAGACCCAAAGAGTGCACATCTTTACAAGTAAATCATTTAATCGTCGTTTCTGCAACCAAAGTAATAATTTCCTGTCCTCTTATGCAGGCTTTGCTGGAGGTAGTTAATGACCTCTTTGAGGAACAGACGGACTTAGAGAAAATTGTTAAGAAAATCATGCGTCGAGCCCAGACTCTGTTGAAGTGTGAACGATGTTCAGTGTTACTCCTGGAAGACATTGAATCACCAGTAAGTGGTCCTTCAAATTTTAGAGAAGGTCTAATACATGAGTGGGATAATGTCTGTTTTTATTGTGGTGAGGCTTTTACATATAAAATGTAAGTACCATATTGCACAGTGAATGTTTTTCAATATATAATTCTTATTTAAAGTTATATAGACTTTATATTTATTTTTCTCAAGGCAAAACCACACCATCTGTTTCTAGTCCCTTTTGCTCACCTAAAGATTTTTATTGTAGTCACGCCAAGTTCTTTATGGAATTGACTTCAAGAGGAGTGATCCAGTTGTAGTTATATAGTTCTTACTTGCCTGTGTGTTTTTGTTTGTTTGGGGTTTTTTTTGAGACCCTGGTCTCTGTGTGATGGTAGCAGCATTTAACTGAGAAGCAAACTGCTACTCTGGTGTGGTTATAAAAACAATTAAATGCTTTTAATCCATCTTGTCTTCTGTTTTCCTTTTCTCCACAATGCAATTGCTCTAAGGAAAAAAGTCTTTGTTGTATCATCTTCCTGAAACTCACTGCTAAAATTGTCATTTTTAAAAATATCTTACTGAATTGGTGGTGCTTGAAAGCAGCCTTAATATACACAACCAGATCCAGAGAACCATAAACCAGTTATTTAATGTGCATCTTTTAGAAACTAATTTGTTCTGCATGCATTTCAGCAAATAGGCACTAAATGCCTTTGTAACTATTTTTATGACTTTTGTAGTTTTGCATCTTTTATTTTTGTTCAAATGTAAATTCACAAATATTTCCCTGAATCCTTCAGTATTTTCTGTTCAAATAGACACCATTTTGGTTTCATGTAAAAAATTTCTTTTTCGGGGGAGGGCTTCGTGTGTGAAAATTTAAAAATTGCTGGTGCCCTGAGGCTACAGTATTCTACACCTCTATTGCCTCCCTCCTGTCTGGGGGTGCTCCATCTTGTTTTCTTTTGTCCCATCCACATTTTCCCCCGTGTAGAAAAGTGGGAGAGGGACAGTGGAGCTAGGCTGTGTCCTCTTTGCACACACATCCAGTGGAACAGCACTGGATCTGTTGAATCTGGGAACTTTCATAGCCACGGAGGAGGCAGGAGGACTGACCCCTACATTCTCTAAACTTTTCATTTGACTTGCAGTTTCTGGAATTGTAAGTGGGGTAAGAGTTAAAGATAACATGTTTCTTTCTGAGCCCATATGTAAGCGTATTATTATTATTATTACTGTGATTTTGGAAAATAGCCTGTTCGATGGAATACATGCCATCGTGTTCTTTCAGAGATGCGAGCTGCAGATAAACTCCTGGCAAACATTCACATTTGTGTCACTGGAGATGGCATTAATTGTAGCTTGAAACAACCCATGGTAATACAATGTGGGTATTACTTATAAAAAAGACATGTTTATCTGAAGGTCATATACCAAGACAAGATGGTGCAATGGGGAATATTCTGTCCACTTATCAAAGGAATAATTATTTTACTCTAAAGTTATATTAAAGACCAGGAGGTTAACAATATAAAAAGTTCTTATCAAGAATTTGATTTCATGCACCATTCAGCCTGTGCCTTTACAGAATCTCTGCAACACTGACATTTGCAGACTGCTGAACATTTCTTTAAGAATGTACACTGGTTCTTTGTAAGTCTGATAATCGGGCATATCTGCAAGGACTGTGAATCATAACTCCAATACACTGGAGGAAATGTAAGTCATTGAGGCACCTGGTGCCAGCTGTTAAAAGCCAGAAATATTCTCTATAGGCCATAACATGCCATCAGCTGTTAAGAATAACTCCCCACTGAAATTAACAATTAATTTAAATGGGAAGTTGTATTTAAAAGTTGTTGACTATCTGGCCATATTACATATATTAGAGGAAGTTCAGTTGGAGTTAATCTGGTCAACTGATGTTGTTGTGTTTCTCCTCTGATTATTTCTGGTTGTTTTTCAGATTATTTAGCTGCTTCATTTATGGACTATGATAGAATGAAGAACTGGTCCTTTTAAGTCATTGTGAGCCTCTCTCTATGCTGTAGCAAAACATTGTAGGAAAAATACTATTTTGGGAAGGAGCATGAAAAAAAATCAATTGAGTATCTTTATAGTTTACTTATGTTCTGTGTTGCAGTATAAATTTTGAACATGAATAGTCCACCTGAGGAATGTGTGATTGAACATTCAGTCTAAGATCCCTGGCTAAAAATATAATTAATATATAAAACTTTACATTGCTGTTGAATACATATGTAATTTTTCATGAAAAATCCCAAGTTCAGATAGAATGATTTTTTTTAATACAACAGGTGGTGAAGTTTACAAAATCCTTTGAGTTGCTGTCTCCAAAATGGAGTGCTGATGCTGAGAACAGGTTAGAACTCATCTTCAATGGTAATGGATTGATGGTTATGTCATAGTGAGTTACAGGTGTTTGCTCTATTAAACCTTAGTATATTTACTTATGAAACATTGGACTAAATTTGATTAAAATCAGCCTGATCCTGCACTTTTTACTCAGGCAAAACTCCCATTTATTTCCAAGGGAGTATTGCTTGAATAAGGCTCCACATCTACATACTGCCTTTGTGTCAGTGTACACTGCCGATGAGCCAGGGAAGATCTGAGGTCCCTTTATTGTTCATGAAGAACACTACTCAATTAATAGTGACAGATTTTGCTTTGCTTGGTGAGTATCAAAGTAAAAATAATTTAATACAGTTGTATTTTATTAATGGAATGATTTCAGATTTGTGCTGCATTGATTGAATGTAAAATGGTTTTCTGCAGTAGCGTCAAAGGGTTGGCCACCAGACTGTTTTTATTTCTGACCCCTGCTGAAAGGGAAAAACATACAAACCTCTGGAAATGCATGATGGTGAGATGATAAATGAGTGTGGCTAAATGCCAGCTGGGAACCCATCTAAACGTATACCACAATCCATCCTTACTTTATAAACTCATCTGTGAGCCTGATCTTTAATTAATAGATTGGAAACAGTAGTGCAAACAGATATTTTTGCATAACCGGGGCTACCTTCCAAGTGCCCAATCCTGCAAGGTACTGAGTGTTCATTGCTCCTTTAAAGGCCCCAAGAAACCAACCTATTGCATGGGAATTCAGGGGTATCATTGAAAGCTTTTTCCCTTCCCTTAAGGTTGAATCCTAAAACTGAATCTTATCCCAAAAATTTCACTGAAAGCAGTTTGTATTGCTTTTGAAATTTGTATTAGGAATATAATATGAATACTACAAAAAACCCTCAGTTTCTATCCTGCTAACAATAACTTGGCAGGTAGAGTGGAAGTATGGTTTATATACATGCACTCAGGACAATACAAAGTTGCTAAATCTAATTTTAAGCCCTACCAGCTTTGACAGTCCCCTTTTAAGAATACAGTAAACTAAAATTCACTTTTCCTAATGCTGTACTACTTCACTTCCAAAATTGTAAGGAGAGATCCCACTCATAGCTACCATGGTGATTAGAAGCATTATAGGTTAGGTAATTATAATGGTAGTGCTTAGTACTTTATGAAAATCATTTCATCCATAGATCTCAAAGTGCTTTACAAAAAGTGGATAGCATTATATCATCCTCATTTTATGGATGGGGAACCTGAGGATCAGAAGGGTTAAGTAACTTGCCCAAGGCTACATGAAGTCAGATGCAGAGCCAGGAATGGAATCCAGGTCTCATAACTCCCATCTGTGTCCTATCAACCAACAGAGAGGGATGGGATAGAGGAAGCAAGGAGTAAAAGGAAAATGAGCAAGAAGAAATGAGAATGCTGGGTGTATGAACAGTTGACTTGCTAGTTCACGTGAGAATTATAAATTATTGCTTTTGATCAGGAGCCTCAGAATAACAATGGCTCTTTCCTAAGACAGTTAATGGGGAGGAAGGATGTCTGTTTGTTAAAGCATGGGACCAGGACTCAGGACAGAAGATTCTATTCCTCATTGTGCCACAGATTTGTTTTGGCCTAGGCAAGTCATTCAGTCCCTTCCACATTTGTGTGTGAAGAGGAGCATGTGCCCATGGAAGGAAGTCCAGCTCTGTGGCAAGCAATCTCATGTCCCATGCAGTTCCTGTTTTGCAAAGGAACTGAGGATGGGATAGTGAGCAGGCCAGCCTCCTTTGGGTTCCCACCCCAATTCTTGCACTGCACTCCCCTTCACACTGTGGGACATCCCATTCAGGGTGGGATTTGGAGGAAGCCACAGTAGAGTTCGGCCTAGATGCACACTTTGCAGGCACTGTGCTGGGTTGTAGGATTGGGTCCATAATTTGTTGTGTGTCTGTACCAGTACATATAGGGTAGCAGAGATTCTTACTTCAAACTTTTGATATAAAATTTCAGAAGTTGCTATAGAATATATTGACACATACTGATGCTGTTGCTTTACATATGATTGAGTCAAGAGTAACTTCATTTTAATCAAGTTATGTGAATGAACACATACATGCATGGTATCAGTTTTTTCAACATACATAGTTGTTTATGCCCATATATCTCAGATTAGCAAGCCCTCTATCTCTCGTATAAAAAATGACATTACTTTTAATCTTTATTCTGCATGGAAAGTCAGGCTGGGTTTGCAAAGGTCAGTTCTAGACTGGCAGTTAGCGTGCCACATTTAAATCTGCACAGTCATCCTAGCATGCGCACACACACTCTAATTAGTTGCACTACAATGGGGAAATAAAGGTTATTTGGGATACAAAACAATGCCCAAAGTCCTTGACATTTGAAAATTATTTCCAATGACTTTTGCCCTTTTCACTCGAGAGTCTGCAGTCCTTATTCAGGAAGACTCCTACTGATTTAAAATCACTGGGTGTTATGCCCGAATGAAAACTGCAAAATCAGGTTCTTCATTGTGGCTTTAGTGAAGATATATGTACCATTATCTGAAACTGTAGCAGGGAGCCACGCAGACTGTTGAGTGGGGAAAGTACTAGGCAGAAATTCTACAGTGAAGCAGGGTGGCTCCAGGGATAATATAGCTTTCCAAATTCTAATGCCTTTCCCTTGTCATTGTTAGAAGAAATGGATTTTGTGTGTGATCCTTTACCTTTCTCAACTGTTACTTCCCTAAATATTGTCATGGTGAAACAACCCTGATTATCAGTAAATATTCTCCTTGCTTCATATCTTTTTTTTCCTCTGCAGTTATTTGCAAATAAATAGCCTTGGAGACCATGTTTTCTTTGTGTTCATCACTTGTTTGATTTGTCAGTTTCTCATACTACATGGTTGGTTTCAATTTGTGAATAATCATGATAAATTCACATTCTCATTTCTAACAGTCATTTCATTCTTAAAGTGCAAGTTTTGCCAAATGTTTCTAATTTCCCTCCCCCTTTTAAAAAGTATAAAATTTTCTTTATTCACATTACTAACACCTTTTTAAAAGTCCTGAAGGCTCAATGCTCATCTGTGCAGAGTTTAGGCTTGATGAAGATGAGGTGCAGGGAAGGTGTCTTTAAGACATCTTTTTTCTCCTCCTATCCGAGGAGCTGAAATGGCTTGTGGCATAATTTAGAGCAGCCAAAGGGCTGCTTAAAGTTACAGTGGCTCTGATAGTCCCATACAATCCCACACTCCCATAGCAGTTTTGTGCTTTCTCCCTGCCCTTGGTACTCCCTCCTCCTATGTGGAGGAAGTGAGGAGTGGGTGGCATAGAGTTGCCTAAGACGACCCTGCACTACTGAAGTATTTCCCTATGTCAGGGGATCCTTAGCTGCCCATTTAGAGCAGCTTCCCATTTGCTTTGTGCTGTTGAGTCCGAGGATTGAGCCTCTTGATTTAAATTTACACCAGAAATAAATACTGAGATTCTTCCTCCTAAAATCTCAGTCACTCTCTCTGTAGAGTATCTGTAAAACATTTGCTGGTGATGTAGACAACATGCTTTTAAAACTTCATCCTGAATTATGTCTAGTTTTTTTTAATTTGAAATTGTTTGCTGCTTCAAATGCTTGACACTCATAATCCAGTATGGATTATCAGTCTCACATATAATAATAATGTCCAGATTTTAATCTTTGCTGTAAGTCTTACAATTCTACCGATTTTATGGGGGTTTTTTTGTTTTGTTTTTAAAAATACACACCAAGTGCTTTGCATCTGTAATTATAATTTTACCCTTAAAGGTTTTTTTCCTCTCAGGTCTGTGATGCCCCTGGAATAAATCTTAAATTATTTAACCAAATTTTGCACTTATCTTTGAAATATTAAAATATCAGTTTAGATTGCTGTCAAAATATTTACTATATAATGTATTTATTAGATTCACTCAAAATTTTTGTCCCAAATTAAAATTGTTAATCTTCTTTTTTCAAAGCATCTTTATTTATAACTTTGCTGAACATTTTTAACATTCCTTTGAAAGAGGCAAATTCTATGAATTCGTCTGCAGAAAATGAGCATAGCCAACTAAATCAATCCTCTCTCATTGACTGAGACATCCAGCTGTTTTAATACTGTATTGCCTGAAAATTGCTAGTTATTTCTCAAGGGAACTCGAGTCCCTTTGTTCTTTAAAAATGCTTTTTAACTGTTGAAAATTAGAGAGTTGTCACTTCAAACCTGAGATGACTTGCATTTGTTTTTGCACTTATAAACAGCTGCCCATTACCTAGGTCATAATCCTGCTCTCAGTGAGTCAGAATGAATTTTGCTATTGACTAAATGAGAATAGGATGAGATCCTTTTAGACTTCTGCAGAGTGGGTGTAGAAGGGTGGTGAATCAGGCCCATGATTTTGATATCCTGTGCTAGTTTTGCTGCCAGTTTTGCAGCCTTTAGGCTAGCTGTGGCAGAGAGTCAACCTTGAAAAGGAGTAGCATTCTCCTATTATATGTCCAAAGGTTCTTATTGCTTCAACACTCATGTTATCTATTCAAAAGACTACTTCATGATTCCTTATCCACATGCCCCACGCAACTGAGTTCACAACTGCATATCAAAATTACAAAAATGTGACACCCTACAACATAATGTTTTCACCATTTTTGCCACTGCTGAATGCAAGAAATAATGATGTCAACACAGAAAATAATACAAAATTAAAAAAAATATTTAATTGATTCCTTTTATTTATTAGAGTAATGGGGGGGGGGACTACAGATAATACATTTCTAGTTACCTCACTAAAAGTGATCATTTACAAGTTGCTCTTTTTTGTAAGCAGACTTCTACACAAAAAGGAGCCTTGAAATAATTCTACTCCCCGATCTGTTTATAATTACAACTCTTTATTGAGCATCATATATAATTAATCACAGTGGGCCAATCACCTCTTCTGCCTGAAAAAAAAACAGTGAAAGGAAGGTTTGGGAAACTGTTGGGTTTTCATAAAGGGTAAACTTAAAAGAAATACAAGCATATTAAAGTATGGAAATGCACAGCTAAGGCACCAGTCTTAATTCTGATGTAATTAAAAAAATATGAAAAATCATCTGTAGTGTCTTTAACAATATTGCTGGGTGGGTTAAGGGATTTTTAATCTATCCAGCTATACTCTTAGCCCAGAAGAAGAATCTGTCCTATCTTGGGGCCTCTTCTTCTGCTCTTCCACCCCCACGAACATGATACAGTTCTGTGGTGACCTAGAATCCTATTTTCAATGTCTCCGACTCAAGGAATATTTCCAACATACCTCTGAACAACATACTAACCCACAGAGTCCTTTCTACCAGCACTACAAAAAGAAGGATTCTGGGTGGACTCCTTCTGAAGGTCAAAACAACAAACTGGACTTCTACATAGAGTGCTTCCGCCAATGTGCACGGGCTGAAATTGTGGAAAAGCAGCATCACTTGCCCCGTAACCTCAGCCGTGCAGAACACAATGCCATCCACAGCCTCAGAAACAACTCTGACATCATAATCAAAAAGGCTGACAAAGGAGATGCTGTCGTCATCATGAATAGGTCAGAATATGAACGACAGGCTACTAGGCAGCTCTCTAACACCTGTAATAGAGCCAGACTCACCCAACGGTGTCTCCTGCTGGTTGTCCTTGGGAATTAGCTCGTCAGCCTCTGGAGTGCCCTCTGCTGTCTGGTGATCCACCTTACCGCTGGCCCCAGTCCCTCCTAGGACCCAGTGCCTCCTCCCACTGGGGTGCTGCCTCCTGGCAGTAAATCCCAACAATCCCTGAGGGTCTCCCCTCCCACTACCCCCATCTCGCCTCAGTCTTGGCTACTGCCTGTCATTGCTTAGCCCCGCTCCCCAGGGCAGACTGCAGTGTATCAGCCACTCATCACAGGCAAGGGGGTTTGGACCTGCTGCCTCTGTCTACCCGTGGGCTGCCTCCTTGCAACCCCAGTACCTAATAGGCCCTAATCTAGGCCTCGTAGCCTGGGGATTTCCAGGCCGGAGCTCCCTTGCTCCCAAGGCCTTTCCCCGTCAGCCCTGCTCCAATCTAGGTATTCCCTCGGGTCCCTGCAGCCAGGTCCTTCCCTCTCTGAACGCAGAGAGAGACTCTGGCTAAGCTTCAGCCTAGCAGCCATTTTATAGGCCCAGCTGCGGCCTGATTGGGGCATGGATCAGCTGTGGCCATTTCCCCAATCAGCCTAGCTTTTCTTGCCCTCAGCCCTGGCTCTCTCCCAGGGTTGGCTTTTAAGCCTGTCAAGGTTCCTTCCCCACTCTGAACTGTAGAGTACAGATGTGGGGAAATGAATCATAGAATCATAGAATATCAGGGTTGGAAGGGACCTCAGGAGGTCATCTAGTCCAACCCCCTGCTCAAAAGCAGGACCCATCCCCAATTAAATCATCCCAGCCAGGGCTTTGTCAAGCCTGACCTTAAAAACTTCTAAGGAAGGAGATTCCACCACCTCCCTAGGCAACGCATTCCAGTGTTTCACCACCCTCCTAGTGAAAAAGTTTTTCCTAAGATCCAACCTAAACCTCCCCCACTGCAATTTGAGACCATTACTCCTTGTCCTGTCCTCTTCCACCACTGAGAATAGTCTAGAACCATCCTCTCTGGAACTACCTCTCAGGTAGTTGAAAGCAGCTATCAAATCCCCCCTCATTCTTCTCTTCCGCAGACTAAACAATCCCAGTTCCCTCAGCCTCTCCTCATAAGTCATGTGTTCCAGACCCCTAATCATGTTTGTTGCCCTTCGCTGGACTCTCTCCAATTTATCCACATCCTTCTTGTAGCGTGGGGCCCAAAACTGGACACAGTACTCCAGATGAGGCCTCACCAATGTCGAATAGAGGGGGACGATCACGTCCCTCGATCTGCTCGCTATGCCCCTACTTATACATCCCAAAATGCCATTGGCCTTCTTGGCAACAAGGGCACACTGCTGACTCATATCCAGCTTCTTGTCCACTGTCACCCCTAGGTCCTTTTCCACAGAACTGCTGCCTAGCCATTCGGTCCCTAGTCTGTAGCTGTGCATTGGGTTCTTCCGTCCTAAGTGCAGGACCCTGCACTTATCCTTATTGAACCTCATCAGATTTCTTTTGGCCCAATCCTCCAATTTGTCTAGGTCCCTCTGTATCCTATCCCTACCCTCCAACATATCTACTACTCCTCTCAGTTTAGTATCATCCGCAAATTTGCTGAGAGTGCAATCCACACCATCCTCCAGATCATTTATGAAGATATTGAACAAAACCGGCCCCAGGACCAACCCCTGGGGCACTCCACTTGACACCGGCTGCCAACTAGACATGGAGCCATTGATCACTACCCGTTGAGCCCGACAATCTAGCCAACTTTCTACCCACCTTATAGTGCATTCATCCAGCCCATACTTCTTTAACTTGCTGACAAGAATACTGTGGAGTGCATGAAAACCTCTTAAGCTTACTTTTACCAGCTTATGTTAAAACTTCCCCAAGGTACAAACTATTTTACCCTTGGACTTCCACTGCCACCACCCAACTTTATCTGGGTTCCTGAAAAAACGTAGTTTGGAAACGTCTTTCACCCCAAAATCCTCCCAACCCTTGCACCCCACTTCCTGGGGAAGGTTTGGTAAAAATCCTCGCCAATTTGCACAGGTGACCACAGACCCAAACCCTTGGATCTTAGAACAATGAAAAAGCATTCAGTTTCCTTACAAGAAGACTTTTAATAGAAGTAAAAAAGAATCACCTCTGTAAAATCAGGATGGTGAATACCTTACAGGGTAATTAGATTCAAAACATAGAGAATCCCTCTAGGCAAAGCCTTAAGTTACAAAAAAGACACACAGACAGGAATATTCATTCTATCAGCACAGCTATTTTCTCAGCCATTTAAAGAAATCATAATCTAACACATACCTAGCTAGATTACTTACTAAGTTCTAAGACTCCATTCCTGTTCTGTCTCCGGCAAAAGCATCACACAGACAGACACAGACCCTTTGCTTTTCTCCCTCCTCCCAGCTTTTGAAAGTATCTTGTCTCCTCATTGGTCATTTTGGTCAGGTGCCAGCGAGGTTACCTTTAGCTTCTTAACCCTTTACCGGTGAGAGGATTTTTCCTCTGGCCAGGAGGGATTTTAAAGGGGTTTACCCTTCCCTTTATATTTATGACATGCCCCCCAAATCTCAGCTAGGGTGAAACGCTGTAAAGGGTAAAGGGTTAAGAAGCTAAAGGTAACCTCGCTGGCACCTGATCAAAATGACCAGTGAGGAGACAAGATACTTTCAAAAGCTGGGAGGAGGGAGAAAAACAAAGGGTCTGTGTCTGTCTGTGTGATGCTTTTGCCGGAGACAGAACAGGAATGGAGTCTTGGAATTTAGTAAGTAATCCAGCTAGGTATGTGTTAGATTATGATTTCTTTAAATGGCTGAGAAAATAGCTGTGCTGAATAGAATGAATATTCCTGTCTGTGTGTCTTTTTTGTAACTTAAGGTTTTGCGTAGAGGGATTCTCTATGTTTTGAATCTTAACCCTTTACCGGTTAGAGGATTCTTCCTCTGGCCAGGAGGGATTTTAAAGGGGTTTACCCTTCCCTTTATATTTATGACAAAGCTGCACAAGACAGGAGCGGGTAACCACCCCGCTACACACCACATTCTACAAGCCATTACCCTCTGATCCCACTGAGGGTTACCAAAAGAAACTACACCATTTGCTCAAGAAACTCCCTGAAAAAGCACAAGAACAAATCTGCACAGACATACCCCTAGAACCCCGACCAGGGGTATTCTATTTGCTACCCAAGATCCATAAACCTGGAAATCCTGGAAGCCCCATCATCTCAGGCATTGGCACCCTGACAGCAGGATTGTCTGGCTGTGTAGACTCCCTCCTGAGGCCCTCTGCTACCAGCACTCCTAGCTATCTTTGAGACACCACTGACTTCCTGAGGAAACTACAATCCATTGGTGATCTTCCTGAAAACACCATCCTAGCCGCTATGGATGTAGAAGCCCTCTACACCAACATTCCACACAAAGATCATAGAATCATAGAACATTAGGGTTGGAAGGGACCTCAGGAGGTCATCTAGTCCAACCCCCTGCTCAAAGCAGGACCAATCCCCAACTAAATCATCCCAGCCAGGGCTTTGTCAAGCCTGACCTTAAAAACATCTAAGGAAGGAGATTCCACCACCTCCCTAGGTAACGCATTCCAGTGTTTCACCACCCTCCTAGTGAAAAGGTTTTTCCTAAGATCCAACCTAAACCTCCCCCACTGCAACTTGAGACCATTACTCCTTGTTCTGTCATCTGCTACCACTGAGAACAGTCTAGATCCATCCTCTTTGGAACCCCCTTTCAGGTAGTTGAAAGCAGCTATCAAATCCCCCCTCATTCTTCTCTTCCGCAGACTAAACAATCCCAGTTCCCTCAGCCTCTCCTCATAAGTCATGTGTTCCAGTCCCCTAATCATTTTTGTTGCCCTCTGCTGGATGTTTTCCAATTTTTCCACATCCTTCTTGTAGTGTGGGGCCCAAAACTGGACACAGTACTCCAGATGAGGCCTCACCAATGTCAAATAGAGGGGAACGACCACATGCCTCCAACTGCTGGCAATGCCCCTACTAATACATCCCAAAATGCTATTGGCCTCCTTGGCAACAGCGGCACACTGGTGACTCATATCCAGCTTCTCGTCCACTGTAACCCCTAGGTCCTTTTCTGCAGAACTGCTGCCTAGCCATTCGGTCCCTAGTCTGTAGCGGTGCATGGGATTCTTCCGTCCTAAGTGCAGGACTCTGCATTTGTCCTTGTTGAACCTCATCAGATTTCTTTTGGCCCAATCCTTTAATTTGTCTAGGTTCCTCTGTATCATATCCCTACCTTCCAGCGTATCTACCTCTCTTCCCAGTTTAGTGTCATCTGCAAACTTGCTGAGGGTGCAATCCACACCATCCTCCAGATCATTAATGAAGATATTGAACAAAACCGGCCCAAGGACCGACCCTTGGGGCACTCCACTTGATACTGGCTGCCAACTAGACATGGAGCCATTGATCACTACCCGTTGAGCCTGACAATCTAGCCAGCTTTCTATCCACCTTATCGTCCATTCAACCAGCCCATACTTCTTTAACTTACTGGCAAGAATACTGTGGGAGACGGTGTCAAAAGCTTTGCTAAAGTCAAGGAACAACACGTCCACTGCTTTCCCCTCATCCACAGAGCCAGTTATCTCGTCATAGAAGGCAATTAGATTAGTCAGGCATGACTTGCTCTTGGTGAATCCATGCTGACTGTTCCTGATCACTTTCCTCTCCTCTAAGTGCTTCAGAATTGATTCCTTGAGGACCTGCTCCATGATTTTTCCAGGGACTGAGGTGAGGCTGACTGGCCTGTAGTTTTCAGGATCCTCCTTCTTCCCTTTTTTAAAGATGGGCACTGCATTAGCCTTTTTCCAGTCATCCAGTACCTCCCCCGATCGCCATGAGTTTTCAAAGATAATGGCCAATGGCTCTGCAATCACATCCGCCAACTCCTTTAGCACTCTCAGATGCAGCGCATCCGGCCCCATGGACTTGTGCTCGTCTAGCTTTTCTAAATAGTCCTGAACCACTTCTTTCTTCACAGAGGGCTGGTCATCTCCTCCCCATGCTGTGCTGCCCAGTGCAGCAGTCTGGGAGCTGACCTTGTTTGTGAAGACAGAGGCAAAAAAAGCATTGAGTACATTAGCTTTTTCCACATCCTCTGTCACTAGGTTGCCTCCCTCATTCAGTAAGGGGCCCACACTTTCCTTGACTTTCTTCTTGTTGCTAACGTACCTGAAGAAAACCTTCTTGTTACTCTTAACATCTCTTGCTAGCTTCAACTCCAGGTGTGATTTGGCCTTTCTGATTGCCCGAGCAATATTTTTATACTCTTCCCTGGTCATTTGTCCAATCTTCCACTTCTTGTAAGCTTCTTTTTTGTGTTTAAGATCAGCAACAATTTCACTGTTAAGCCAAGCTGGTCGCCCGCCATATTTACTATTCTTTCTACACATCGGGATGGTTTGTCCGTGTAACCTCAATAAGGATTCTTTAAAATACAGCCAGCTGTCCTGGACTCCTTTCCTCCTCATGTTATTCTCCCAGGGTATCCTGCCCATCAGATCCCTGAGGTTGTCAAAGTCTGCTTTTCTGAAGTCCAGGGTCTGTATTCTGTTGCTCTCCTTTCTTCCCTGTGTCAGGATCCTGAACTCGACCATCTCATGGTCACTGCCTCCCAGGTTCCCATCCGCTTTTGCTTCCCCTACTAATTCTTCCCGGTTTGTGAGCAGCAGGTCAAGAAGAGCTCTGCCCCTAGTTGGTTCCTCCAGCACTTGCACCAGGAAATTGTGCCCTACTCTTTCCAAAAACTTGCTGGATTGTCTGTGCACCGCTGTATTGCTCTCCCAGCAGATATTAGGGTGATTGAAGTCTCCCATGAGAACCAGGGCCTGCGATCTAGTAACTTCCGTAAGTTGCTGGAAGAAACCTGCTCTTCCAATATGGAGACCAGCTTGCACTTTGTACAGACAAAGCCGCTTCTGTCCTGTGGAAGAAAGACAAACATGGCACATCCAGTGAAGGTCACAACAGCTGAACACTCCCCATCCATATTAACCTTCCTTCTAGGAGTTTCCTCAGGAGGTGTAGTAACTTCTCAGAGAAGCCGGCAAGATGTAAGCCTCAGTGGGCTCTCCCTGGGCGAACTCCCGGGTGAGCTCCCTCTTTTAGCCTCTCTGCTGTTCGCCACTCAGCTGGTTCACAGCTGACTGGCTTTTTATAACAGTCACGCCCACTCAAGGCTAACCTGGAACAAAGCGCTCCCAATTCACACTTTTCAAACAAACAACCAATCAAGCACACAGTCAAACTGTCTCCACAACAGACACTCAGATACTCACCAACACAACCTCCCTAATGCAGCCCTTAGCGTACCTCCGCTCAGACAGATCCCAGGGAAACTCCCTCTGTTAGCCTCTCTGCTGTTTGCTGCTCAGCTGGTTCGCACTACAAGCCGTCAGGAACAGTATCCTCGATAATGTCACAGCAAACCTGGTGGCTGAACTTTGTGACTTTGTCCTCACCCATAACTATTTCACATTTGGGGACAATGTATACCTTCAAGTCAGTGGCACTGCTATGGGTACCTGCATGGCCCCACAGTATGCCAACATCTTTATGGCTGACTTAGAACAACGCTTTCTCAGCTCTCGTCCCCTAACACCTCTACTGTACCATTTTTCTTAATTTTGTAGAGACCTGATTCTTAAGCAATGTGTTCTTTAAGCAATTTATTTATTCTTTTTAATAATACAATATGTATGACATATTCCATAATATTATAAAATAACACTTTTGTTCTGGGAAAATATCCATTTAAAAGAGAAAAGAGATACACTTGACGCTTCCCAGGATTGAGCCTTTAGTATTTTCCTGGGACTGAAGCTATGCAAATTTCTCCTTTCTCTGAGCTTTGACACATATTTTACAATACTAGGTGAAGTGAAATTAAGTCAATGTTGTAATAATTAAAAGAATCTTTAGTGATAGATTTCTGGTTATTACATTAGCTTGCAATGTTTGTCTTGATGGGGGAAAATAGTTGATTAATTTCTTGAAAAAACTGACATTCGCATTCTTAGCTATATATTGTTTTATTTGTAATATTGTAGTTGATCCAGATTTCTGTTTCTATTTGGAATCACATTAATAGTTCTCTTCATGGAGTAAAGGGATCCAGAAAACTAAGAAATACGAGGACCAAGATTTTCAGGAGTGACTAGTGATTTTTGGGTGCCTTGAAGGGGCCTGATTTTCAGGGGGCTTTACTCAGCACTTGCTAAAAACCCCTTAAACCCGTTTAAGATTTTTCAGGTTGGGTAACAAAAAGTGATGCGCCTAAACTACTGGTTGTTTTTTAAAGCCTCATCCAGAGTGTTTAATAAATTCACAATTTCTGATAACCAGCGACTTGATCCTGCAACCCTCTCACTCGCATGAACGGTACTTACATGAGTAATCCTGTTGAAGACACTGGGTGAAATCCTGGCTTTATGGAAGTCAATGGTAGTTTTGCCGTTGACTTCACTGGGGCAAGGATTTTACCCAGTGAGAGTATTCATGCAAGTGATGGTTTCTGGAATTAGAAAAGGGCTTATGGGAGAGGGCCCTGGTATAACAGCTCTTTCACCATGATCAAGACTAGGAGCTTGTCTAAACAAACACTTCAGCTTGTGGCAAGAGGGGATTCAAAGCAGGGTAGATCAAGGTGCATGAGGGAACTTTGAGCGTTTGGCAGCAGAGTGCACATGATCACTTAGTGTGGGATAGGTTAATGTGATAGACTCAAACCCAGTTTGGTGCGAACTAAGTGTTAATTTAGGTAAGTCCAGAGATTTCTGAGATAGATGTTCTGATAGTTGCCTGTTATTCTGTGGCGGATGTCATTTAGCAGTTTGTTATGGCTATAGATAATTCTGATGTTAAAATGACTATACATGGTGGGCTTTCAAGCAACATTGATTGTATTCT
This sequence comes from Caretta caretta, assembly GCF_965140235.1. Taxonomy (NCBI): domain Eukaryota; kingdom Metazoa; phylum Chordata; order Testudines; family Cheloniidae; genus Caretta; species Caretta caretta. Next base: position 44,731,293 of record NC_134216.1, on the reverse strand, counting down.
TTTCTTCCCTTGCTGTGCCTTTGTGATAGTTTCAAAGACAGTATGGAGAAATCATCATCTTATTCTGACTGGCTAATAAATAATAGCATTGCTGAGCTAGTAGCTTCCACGGGTCTTCCAGTGAACATCAGTGATGCATATCAGGATCCTCGCTTTGATGCTGAAGTAAGATTTCTTAAAAATGTAAATATACTGTCATATTTTTGCAGTTCAGAATAATAAAAGTCAAGCAAGTCCAAATGAATATAAAAACATAAGAACATTTGTTCCACATTATTTTTTTCTGTCCAGTATGTCCTCTATTTGTCCTAGCAGCAGCAGCAGCATGGCTTGAAGCAATAATCACTTGTGACAGAAAGATAGCAAAGGCAGTTTTATCTTGGGATACAGCAGTGTTCCTCCTTATACATATAGGCAATTATTTAACCTATCTATGCCTCATTTTTCCAATCAGTAACCTGGGGATAATGATGCCTTCCTTTAGGAAGTGCTTTGAGATTTACGAAAGCTAATTATTGTTGAAAATTCTACCACTGATAGTTCTTTATGTTCCCCATTAAGCAGAATCATAGCTGGCAGTTATCAGAGATATTGGGACTATACGCTGAATGTAAACAGGAGCTGCAATAATATGATCTCAAAAGACAAACGGGTTTTGTGGTCCTACTTAACAAACCAAAATGTTATTCCAGTATGTTTTTACAAATAAAATATAAACACTGGGCTAATTTTTTCCTCTTAGAAACTTGCATGCAACTTCCAGTGAGGTCAATGGGAGTTGTATGCGCATATCCTAGAGAACAGTTTCACCTGCTGGGGTTGGGGAACAGGCAGCAAGCACCACTTTTGACAGATATTGTCATCACTGGGTTACTTTCCTAAGTTTGACAGGACCTAAGAACCAACCTGTCCCCTGAATGGATTATTTCTGCTTACTGGACTGGGAATCCTAGGAGTTTTGGCTCACAGAGTTTCACAATGATCAAACCGTCCTTTCTGGGCAGACAGGTGGTTTTGTCCCACTATGGAGTTGATGGGGGTTTGGCCCACAAACTCTCCTGAGAGCCCACAGAGATGAGGGCCATCCAAACAGTGATCTTGGGCTTCTGCACTACTTCCCAGCCCCATTGGCCTAAGCAGAGCAGTGTTTCTACAGGAGCTGTTCTGATGCTCTCAAACCTCATTCAGTGGTGTTGGAACTGACATAAATAGATGCCTGTGGGGTGTGGATTAATTAATGCTAAGACCCCTAATGAAACTGGTAGTGGGAATAGCAGCTTACCTCCTGGCCTGGTCAAAGGCCAGTCCCTGCAAAGCACCCACAGAGGCCAAGAGGGTCAGTGCTTCCCACTTCTGCTCTATCCCACTCAGACTAGCTGCTTTTTGCATGCTTTCGCTGGCAGAGAAGAGGAAAGGCATTATGTGTGTGCAGATTTGTTTCTGAGGACCAAGTCCTGTCAGTACTGGGGAAGGGGGATAAGCCCCTGCCCATCCCTTGGGAACAATAAGCCATCAATTCCATGGCCCTAATTTTTCCAGAGATGCTGAACACCTACAATTCTAATGGAAGTCAATGGGAGCTGCAAGTGCTGAGTATCTCTGAAAATCAGGCCTCCGTTTCCACAACTCACAAATCATAACTCAGTTTCCACTCCACATAGGGAATGCTTCGGCTCGGAGTTTTCTTGTTATTGATTGAGTTGCAATATAGAAAATCCTTTTCTGGTATATACTCACATAGGGTTCTGACAATGTCAGATTTGGAATATTTCAAGTTATCATTCCAGTCTCAGCTTGAAATTTAAACAACTGGGTCACAGGGAGCTATGGACAGAGGGGCAAATTCCACCCTGAATTGTATCCCTTACAACACCATTACTTTAGTGAACTTGCCTTGGGGCTGGGCAATGGGTTTACAGTAAGCCAGTGCACAATTCTAGCCAGTGAGCCTATTAAACTACATTACTACAATGAGCACACTTTCAAAGCACCTTCCATTTTGATGGTTTCCATTGGTTTCAGTGGTACTCCTCATTTTGTGTATAGTGAAGAGCTCTCAAACCAGCAGAATCTGTCAAAACAGAAAAGTACTTAGAGTGTGCACCCACTGCACTAGTTTATGGGGAAATTATGCTATTCAGAATTTCAGAAAGTACAATTAATGCTTGGCAAATATTTCCTGTCAAAGAGAGATGCTGAAGTAAAACATGTCATCATATCATTGACGTGTCTGCAGTCATATTTTTAATATGCCATGTTCTGATTAATAATGCAGCCATCTCATATTTGTTTCAAACTTACTTAAAGTCTATGCCAGTAAGAGATACTGACTAACATATAGGAAAAGAATCATGCAAATTACCAGATATAAAGGGCAATAATTATTTTCTGTTGGTATGTGTCATAAAAATTTAATTCACAATGCCAGTTGTTATAAACAATGATTTCTGGAGACTATCAAGTATATTAAAAAAAAAGGACACCATTACTCCTTATTACTAAAATAAAACATGCCTTTGTATTTGTAATCACGTTCTATTGTTCTGTCTCTACTACTGTTACAAAAGCTCTCTTTCCTCCACACTAATTTTTATTTTTAAATGAAATTCTGATGCTTCATTGTCAAATTACTTTCACTGAACATTTAGTACTGAGGTATTTTCATTAAACTTATTTTAAGATCTACATCAAGATCTGCAAAAACTCAGACAGGGTTTTTGAGAGGGTTTGGAAATGCTGCTGGTGATCTGAGTTCAGTGCGTTGCACATATTCCTTCTTCCGCTTAAATATAATTACCCATTTCTTCACAGAAGAGCCATAAGACTAATAGGGCTATGTCCTATCATAGATTTTATATGGGACTCCCCATTGATTTCAATCAGGAGTTCCATATATGTATCGATGGCAAGATAGGACTCTAATAGTAAACTGAATTGCTTCACACTCTTCCAGGTGGCAGTTCCCTGAAGTCCTCAGTTGGATGTCATTATAGAATCAGTATACAGCTGCTCACATTGCAGCCTTTGGAACTGCAGCATCTGAGAAGGCATCTGTTCCCAGTACATTGCTTCCTTACAGAATTGTAACCTTTGCTCCTCAAACTCCTCTTATTTGTAGTCTGTCACCATTTTCCCTGTTGTGGGTTTTACAATAGTACCAGCAGCACCTCCTGATCTCTACCTTTGGCTGGGAGCTACAGCCAGTCTCAGCCCACCCTGTTCGCCCCCTTCAACCTCTCTTCAGAGTTTGAAGAATCACTTGCCTCCCTTGGGACATCTTGCTGCACTAATGCCAAAGAACAACACAGAAAATGGAGAATCCATGGCATTAAAAGTACATTGCAAAGCTTCATATCACAGTATATTACCTCTAAACAAGCGGGGAGGCAAAAGGTCTTTTCTGAATTACAGGTGACATCTACATAGGAAATCTCACCTCCTAATTTTTGATCACAGCCCTCAGTTCTTCCTGAAACTTTCCATCTTCTCCGACCCAATTTCCAGCTCACTTCTTGCCTTACCTTTGCAAATCTTAAACTATATGTCCCCTCTCTTGCTTATTGGCTGTTTTTGAAACCCAACATCAGAGTAACCCTTCGGGAAGAGCACCACACCTCTCTTCTGAACCCATTTGGCAAGTGATTCATATTCCCTTTCCTAAGCCACCAATATATTTGACCCATGAGTGATTTCCTCTTGGTATAGCCCTTCCTTGAAACTGTTGTATTCAGCTATTATCCAAATGACTGGGCATTATATTAATTACGTTTAGTCCTTAGTTCAAATCAAGAACCAAACATTGTAAGCTCTCTGAGGCAAGCACTGTGTTTTTATATATGTTAATACAGTTTCTAGTACAGGCCCTGATTCAGCCAATACTTTGGGCCAAGTCCTGCTTGCTTTACTCATGCAAGTAATCCTACTATAGATTAGGCATCAATAGGAGTTTTGCCTGAATAAGGCCTGCAGGATTTGACCCATGTGGAATTAAACTAATTTGTAACTATGAACTTGTTGAAGTCCTCCTTGATGTTACTATTAGCGGGACATCAGAGGACTATAATTAGCTTACCCACATACTGTACTGATGGCTAAAGTTCTCATTTTTTACATCCTAGGCTGACCAGTTTTCTGGCTTTCACATAAGGTCTGTTCTTTGTGTTCCTATATGGAATAGCAACCACCAAATAATTGGTAAGATATGTCATATAACTAAGTTCAGCATTATTGTGCTCATATGAATTTACTTCTGTTTTTTTAATTGTGTTCCTTTTTCTTCTGTTTCCCAACTGAATATGGTTAAGCAGTTACGATACCAAGGAGGCATACTCAGTATCCAAAAAGAAACATTTTTTGACTTGGATACTGTATGGACTGTTTTTCAGCTTTCATATTGCTTCATTGTTATATTATTTGAAATAATAATCCCTTTGTTAACACTTCAAGGTGAAAGAGATGAAAACTGATCGGTTCCTTCAACAATTTTCATGAAAACTTTTGTATCATTATTGCGCTGCTGGCGCTACCCATAAGCAGACTCAGCAATTGCTTAGTGCCCCCAGCAGCTCAAGGGCTCCCCTATTTGCTGTTTTAGTATCTTTTCGGGGGGGAGAATAGTCCTGCTTAGGGCCCCCAATGGGCTAACACCGCCTCTGCCATATTGAGAAATCATTCAAGGGCCTCCGTTTTGTGTGCACAGTTTGGGCAATTGTTGGTCTGGTCCTGAAAGGTGCTCCATGGAGTCTATAAGGATTAGACAAATAATTACCTGATTCTTTTCACACAAGAAGGGGGGCCCTCTAAAATTATGGGGCTATAAATTATCACAGCTCAGTTGAAGTCAATGCAGCGATGACCGTTTACAGCAGCTGAGGATCTGGCCCATGGCCCCATATGTTATGGGAGGTAATCAAGTAGAGTTGAGAGTGGTAAGTACGTTGCAGATGTGATGTGCACTCATCACATCACAGGACCAGGCTTTGTCTGCTTAACTAACCAATACAAACATAGTAATTGTGCCTTTTAAAACCTGTGGTTCATGATGTTTGTTGCATAGAAAGAGGCAAAAGAGAAATTCACTGATACATTTTACAATATTTTGTAAGGGCTATAAGTAAGTAGAAAGAATAGTCTTTCACAAAGGAATTCAGTATTGACTTATGTAGAGCCACCAGCTTTGAATAGTTTTTCCCTACAAGTTGCTTGATAGAATTGGGTATTTATTGACTCAGCAAATGGTTGGGCCAGTTTTGGGGGGAAAGAGACTCGTATATATGGATCATTGTAAATTAGCTAGGAGTTAAGAATGAAGGCACTGATTCAGCAAGTGACATAGGCATGTGCCCTGAAATCTTTGGGACTACTTATGTGCCTAAAGGTTATCAAATACTTAAGTACATTGCTAAATCAGGGTCTTAATCTCTCACACAAAGCATTGAGTAATACGATGTAGACTGCCAATATTATACTTGCACAACAGACAAAAAACAGCTAACAGTAGTAAACTGAATCACGTCATCAAAACAAACAATGAGACTTTCAGACATTACTATTTGCTTACTATTTTTAATAATAAATGATTTGGAGTTTTGCTTTACAGTTGGAAAAAAATTGTAATTAGTAATGAACAGAATTTCTGCATTATGAATTAATATGCATTAAAAGCTTTGTCTTTTAACTTTCTAAAGGGGTAGCTCAAGTGTTGAACAGGCTTGATGGGAAACCTTTTGATGATGCTGATCAGCGATTATTTGAGGTAAGATGTACTTAACTTTGCAACAATTCTGTACTCTGCCAGTATAAAATCTATATTTCCCGGTACTGAGTGTTGTTTAAGCCTAACTTGCAAGGAAAAGGCTTGCATTGTCTATATTCCTCATCAGCAGATTCTTCATTGATACATTTGGATTCTAGCTTATTATAAGTGACAGCTGTTTGAGAGATGCCACCACTCCATGCCCTGTTTCATCTTTCTCACCATTAATTGACAAACAGAAAAAAGATCTTATTCTGACCCTGATCTGCAATGGAATAGGATAAAACTAGAGATAGATTCCGAGCTACAAAGTTGGAATCCTGATATGAATTTCTCCAAAAATTGGGGAGTTCAGACATGGGGTTTGGCACATCTATGAACAAAAAATAAATAAGAAGAAGGATTAAAAACCATTGTTACCTGATTGTATTTAAATTGGATAATTATTTAACTATCCTCTCTAGCATCTCTCAGATCTAGTTTCTTTGTTTCTTATACGTAGCAATTGTAACTTTTCACTATTGGAGTGCCATGGATATGTGTTTTGGTATGTTTGTGGCCAAATTCAGAGGGGATATAATGTATGTGTGTGTATTGCTGTAGCATTCAGATGCTCCATTCAGGACCAGAGTCCCGTTGCACTTTGACCTATACAAAGACACAAGACAACATGGCTTGTTACATGGATGTAGGTTTTTTGATCACACAATTACTTAAACATACTAGATTAGCTTTCTGCATTTTTTTTAATGTGGGATAATATTTTATGGAAATAATACCCAAAAGTACTTTCTCAGTCTTCCCGTCCCTATTCAATACTGGGAGGGATGACAAACATGGCATATATGGTTTTGCACACCATATATGGTTATATATTGAATGTTTGTCAGTCATGGTTCACTTAACGCCAAATCTTGGTCCAGTTGGCAAGACTCCAAGTAAGAGTGAAATTTGGCCCATATTATGTCAAGAGATTACTCATTTTAGCTTGAGAAATAGGCCAGGTGTTATATTTGGTGCTCCTCACGTAAAGCAGGCTGTTTTGAAATTACAATTACCTAAACAGATTCTTCTCATAATTATTTATCTTATAGAACAGCTTTACTGACCTGTATTCTCCAGCTAGTATGCCCTTAACTAAATACAATTATTTCCATAATGTACCTGTTTTCTAGTTTACTCCTCATCCTATTGTTTCAAACATCTAAAACAGCATTCATCTTTGTGTTGGTATTTTAAATGAATTCTTTCTTGTTAGGCTTTTGTTATTTTTTGTGGCCTGGGCATCAACAACACAATAATGTATGACCAAGTGAAGAAATCTTGGGCAAAGCAATCTGTGGCTCTTGATGTAAGTATATGATCAAAATATTTAATCACTCTCTGTAAATCATTTTTGTCATAAACATATCATACATAAAAGGTCATTCTGCTGCAGAATTTATCACAGTGAACTTTGTAGTTAGCCTCATTTTCTAAATACAGTATACAGTTCTGTCTGCTTAGAATTCTCATTTCAGTAAAATAACATTGAAGAGGAGATTATGTGGGGTACATTTATTATAATGAACCTAATCTTCAGTTTGTTTAAATGAGTGTTGCTCAAGAGGATGTCCCAGTTGCAATGTACATATACAGGGCTAAGTATTGAGCTGATAATGGCATACAGTTGTGTTGTGATTCACAGAAGTAAAAAAGGATGTGGTCCCAGCTCTGAGGAGCTTACCGTCTAAATCAGACAAACCCAGGAAATGGTGTTAAAGGAAGGGGGAGAGAAAGGAGAAAACATTTTAAAAAATAATAAAAGTAATGAGAGTCATGTTATGTTGTGAATGAAGCCTATATATTCCCATCTAGCAGGGAGAGAAATAAATAGCACCAAAGTAGCAGTCACCTGTAGGAAGTAAGGTGAAAAAAAGTGAGGTTTGAACAGGGATTTGAAAAGAGAGAGTGAAGATCCTTGGGACACTGGAAAAGGGACGTTAAGTATACACGTGGGGTGGAGGGTGGGGGGGAAATGTCAGGATTTCTTTGTTTTACTTCCAGTCCACAGTTGGATCAGAAGAGTGCAGTTACTGAAAATTTGTAGAACTTGATATATCACGCAATTGTGGGTGGTTTTTTGTTTTTAAACTTATTGTATGTAATGAAAGAGGCAGAGCAACCAGGGAAAATTCTGAAGGGAAGAGCTGAGGTGTCATATGTATCATTAGTATTTTTAGCTTCATGAGGCAAAATCTGTAGAAATCTTTCTTTCATAGTTATATCCATTATTGGAATAAAGTGAGGGCCTGCCAGAGCTGAGGTCTGGTACTTCAAGGAAACCGTATTTTCTCTGCTAAAACTCTCTCTAGTTCCGCTACTTGGATTCCAACACTGCATGTTACAGTATCTCATAACACAACTGCCTTTAACGGGTGAGGGGGCCAGAGCGCTATCACAGAACTTTGCAAGTTTCAGACCAGTCAACCTAAAATTGTGGAAAAGGTGTCTCTTTCTTTTCTTGTCCATTACTTCTCATAAAAAGACACTTTTATGGAAAAGTCCATACCCATGCTAGGCTGAGAGCTCGCATGAGGATGAATAGCATGGGCAGTGGTAGGTGGCGGCACAGTTTAGCCATGCCAAGTACCTACCCTGTTTCCAGGCACGTTTATTCTCAGCCCACACCTAGCTCATCTGCATTGCCACTGCTCGTGCTACTGTGGCTACATTGTAATTTGCACTTGTACTAGCTCGATGAGAGCTAGTATGAGCATGTGTACGCAAGCTGGGAATCACACCCCTAGCTCACAGTGTAGACATAGCTTTAGAATGATTAAGGATAAAACCATCAAGGTTCTGTAGAAATTAATCTAAAGTCTATAGCATTTAAAAAAGAATTATGTCCTTTTTGTAGTCTTTTTAGAAACATTCTGTGGAATTCTGTAGCAGAATACAATTCTTTATTAAATTCTATATGATGGTTAAACCCTACTCCCCCAAAAAAACAAACAAACCACTATTGAAGACTACCATTCTCTATTAAATTCTGTGGATTTTAAGAGTAGGGCTGTCAATTAATTGCAGTTAACTCACACGATTAATTGCACTGTTAAACAATAGAATATCAATTGAAATTTATTAAATATTTTTGGATGTTTTTCTACATTTTCAAATATATTGATTTCTATTACAACTCAGAATACAAAGTGTACAGTGCTCACTTTATATTATTATTTTTGATGACAAATATTTGCACTGTAAAATGATATAGTATTTTTCAATTCACCTCATACAAGTACTGTAGTACAATCTCTTTATCGTGAAAGTGTAACTTACAAATGTAGATTTTTTTTGTTACGTAACTGCACTCAAAAACAAAAACAATATAAAACTTTAGAGCCTACAAGTCCACTCTGTCCTACTTCTTGTTCAGCCAATCGCTCAGACAAACAAGTTTGGTTACAATTTGCAGGAGATAATGCTGCCTGCTTCTTGTTTGCAATGTCACCTGAAAGTGAGAACAGGCATTTGCATGGCACTTTTGTAGCTGTTGTCACAAGATATTTATATGCCAGATGCGCTAAAGATTCATATGTCCCTTCATGCTTCAACCACCATTTCAGAGGACATACATCCATGCTGATGACCGGTTCTGCTTGGTAATGATCCAAAGCAGAGCAGACCCGATGCATGTTCATTTTCATCATCTGAGTCAGATGCCACCAGCAAAAGGTTGATTTTCTTTTTTGGTGTTTCGGGTTTTTTTACAGTGCAAATATTTGTAATCAAAATAAATATAAAGTGAGCACTGTACACTTTGTATTCTGTGTTCTAACTGAAATCAATATATTTGAAAATGTAGAGAACATCCAAAAATATTTAAATAAATGGTATTCTATTATTGTTTAACTGTGTGATTAATTACGTGATTAATTGTGATTAATTTTTTTAATTGCGTGATTAATCGCGATTAATTTTTTTAAAACACTTGACAGCTCTATATAAGAGTAATTATGTAAAAAGTCTACCACGAACTGCACACATTGGCTTCTTTCACAAAGAAACAAAGCTTTAAAGCTGGTCATATAGACGTCCTCTGCTGCTCCTAAAGCTATGAATGCAGTGTTGGGGTAGCTGTGTGTCTATTTGACATTCAGAATGACAGCACTATAAATGAAGATTACTTTTTAAATGTTCCTGCTGTTTTTAAGACACTTCTTAAAAATTGGATGATATAGTTATGATGTAATCAGAAGCCTATATAGTTTTCTAGCACAATGTAGATCTGATTCAATTACAGCTATGAAATAGAAAGAACTCTTTTTTTATGAGGGTCTGATGAATTTTTGTCCTTTACATTAAATATAATTTAAAATATACATACCTAGTATAGTCTTACAAATTAAAGGCTTTACAGCTTTGCTTTTTACAGGTGATGTCATGCTGCGGTTCCTTCCCCCTACATTTCAAAGTGGTGTAAAGAGGTTTTAGGCATGAGACTCACACTAAAGTCAAAATCACACTTCTTTGAAAAAGATAAAGTCTTTTAAAAGGGCTTTAGTTACTATACTGCAAAACAGGGTCTCTAAAATTCCTAGATTTATTGTTTTATTAGAGAAATGGGTGAGACTGAAGATCAAATAAGTCAGTCTTATACATAAGACACATATATGTATATATATTTGTACATATATATTTATAAAAATACACCCACATTATACATGAAGATAATATTTTTCTTGGGTTTCAAGAAATCTGTAATCCACTTGAACTTCTCATTCTTGGTTCACACAATTACCAGTAGCCCTTGTTAAAAATACAGTTTATTTATTACCTGTATGGTTTCCTCTCTTTCTTCTTATGTGAATCTATGATAGCTTAGTTCCATATTTTTTAATGGGTACATGCAAACTCCCCCTAGTATTTGAAGGTCATATTTTTTGTCAGGAGAAAAGTAATTTCCCCTAGATTTGCAGTAATGTCTTGGAGTTCCACACATGACCTCAACTTCATGATGATGTGGATTCTGAATGTGCTTATCCCTTGAATAGGGAAATCCACTAATTTTATATAAACATAGGTGTTGATCCAAAAAAGTGCTTCAGCATATGCTCAAATGTAGTCATGTAAGTACTCCCATTGGTTTAAAAGCATTTAGCATTAAGCACACACTTAAATGTGGACTAGCTCATTAAGAATAGCAGATGGGAACTTGATCTGAATAAGTCATAAACCCCTGAACTCTTATGAAAATGGCACAAGCTATTTTTGTCCTGGAGATATTATCTGTGTCACTATGGTCTCAGTCCACAGCACAATCCAAAGCATTTAAGTGTGTGCTTAATGCTAAATCCTTTGAAACCAATGGGAGTACTTACATGATTACATTTGAGCATATGCTGAAGCACTTTTGGATCAACACCTATGTTTGTATAAAGACTTGAGATTTAAGAGGCAAAGTGTAAACCCTCTTTCCTTAGGGCTGTTGTGGGACTCAATAGTCTTTACAATTACAGTAATTATTAACTATTTGCAAGACCTCACAAACCCCAACTTTTTCACATAAAATCACATCTTGGACTGAATTCTCTTCCATGAGAAGAAAATCAAATCATGGCAAATATTAAACTGAGCAGGTACAAAGCAAGGAAGGTTTAGGTGGGAAATGGCTATTCGTTATTTTATCTAAGAAAACAGAATTGCTTGGTTATAAAATACAACTACTCTCTTGGACATTCTATAAAGATTAATCACCATGTGGTGTGGATGTTGATTATAGGTATGATGAATGGCTATCATAATTCAATGAACCCTTATTCTTTCTTTAAATGAGAAACTACCCACGATAGTACCTGGGTGAGATGAGTGCAAAAAATACAGAACAAAAAGAAGCTAGTAACTCTCTATTGAAGGACAAAGAATCCTTTTCTCAACAATGGAAATACTTTATTAATATTTATATATGTTTACTGATCTAGCTAGATCTGCAATAACCGAGTGGCATTTCAAATTGACATTAATACCAGATTTAAGAGAAGTCAGTTTGATACAGACTATATTGGGATTCATAGATACTGCTAGTTACATGGAGCTCTCATAACACTGGGTAAGAAACGGAAAACAAAAGATGGAATAAATGATTAGCTTTCAATATGGCAGAAGATTAACAATGGAATGCCTTAAGGTTTCCTTCCCAGATACGTGTTGTTGGGGGCTTGACTTGATGACACTGGAGATCCCTTCCAGTCCTATGTGCCTAGTATATTTATTAAAGATATGGGAAAGGGTGTGAACAGCAGGATAGCAAAGTTTGCAGATAAAAAAATTAATTTGGAATAATCAAGACTAGACAAGAGAGAAAATTCAGAAGGACTTAACAAATCTCGCTAAATGAGCAGGACTGTGACAGAAGAAATTCAGTGTTGACCATTACAAGCTAATACACTTCAGAAGGAATAATTTGAACTAATCATTCATATCGCTGGATTTTAAATTAACAGTAACCAGTCAGGAAAGAGACCTGGGTATTGTTGTAGACAACTAAATTAAAAACTCTGCTAAATGTGCTGCAGTAGCCCAAAAAGCTAATAAAATGTTAGGCTGAATAATGAATAGGTTAAAAAGAAAAACCCAAAATATTATGACATTATTTAAATCTTTGTTATGCCCTCACTTAGAATTGTGTGTACAGTTCTGGTCACCTTTTTTGGAAAGAGATATAATGGAAATAGAAGGGATTCAGAGACAGGCAATCCAAGTTATTAGAAATATAGAGAGATTAATAGGATGAGACCCAAAAAATTGATACTGTTTGGAGCTGGGCGTTATAATATAAGCTAAGAACAGGATAAATGGTATACAGCAGGTACTTTGGGTGCTGCTATTTACCTTTTCTCATAAGACAACAGGACATTCAATAATAACTAAAGGGCAAAAATTGTAAAACTGAGATAAAAAATACATTTTACACAACTCACAATTAACGGGTGGAACTCAATGTCACAGGCCAAGAGATTAACAGGTTTCAAAAAAGAGAGTAGACATTTATATGGATAATAAAAACACCCACAATTTATATTAAATACATACAACTATTTTTTAAAATAATGGATATAAATCTGAGTGCTTCATAACATAAACCAACCAGCCACCAGTTGTGTGGGTTAGAAAGAAACTTTCTCTATGGGAATACATAGATGCTGCAGAGTTTTCCTGTGTGCCTGCTCCACACTTGCTCATCCTATGCAGAGTGGAACTTAGGTGGTTCCAGTGCACAGAGAGCCTTCTGCAGCGTCTGGATTGCTTGGTGAATATTTCCCTTAGATAAGGATACATTTTACTCCAGGTACGTACATGCATATTCATATATGTCTCAAAGCTGTGGCCCATCCCTTACATACCAGCATGCTATTTATGGAAGTACTCATTTCTAGAGCACCATATTTAAGGGAATGAGAGCTATAGGTTAGAAATGATAATTAGCTAGCAGTGAGATGCCTTTGAAAGGACATATAAGCTCAACAGTTTCATGAGTATCATTACTTCGAAATCAAAGTACAAATAACCATGGACTTTTTCTCTTTTAATTGTAGTATTTCAAGAGAACTATAATTATGCCTATTATTTAATATTACACTACTTATTGTGTATGGCTTCCGATAAAATTATCTGGACTGTAAATGCGAGATGTATACCTGAGAACCTGCAATTAGTTATATATGCCATAATTCATAGTTAACTGATGCTGCATAAATATTAATAAAACTTGTTTTTAAAGCAATTTATTAGACAGCATCAAGGAACCCTCTAATTTCTACTTATCTACTGTGAAAAATTGATTTTTTTTCTTTTGTTCTGCATCAGGTGCTGTCCTACCATGCAACATGTTCAAAGGCAGAAGTTGACAAATTTAAGGTAAGGATTTACATTTCCGTTTAGCATACAAAGCAACTGTAAGATAAAATGAATGTAGGTCAGATAAAAAGAAAAACAAAAAAGTCAGTTTTACTTTTATATTCAAAATAGACACAGAGGCCGTTTGTACAAACTGCTAATGGATGGATGAGCGTAGCTCCAAAAGGCTCGTGGTTAAAGATAAGTAGTCAAAACTTCAGAATCTTCAGTATCCAACAGTACTTCTAAACCTTTTGAGATTTTCGTATTACTTTCTGGGTGATAGAAATAAGGTATTTTCTGTGCCAACTTTCCATTTTCTTTAGTACAGACAACAAATTTAAATAATGGCATATTTAGAGTGAGGAGGCAGCTAATAATTGTGTGTGCATGCTGAATCCTGCAAGATTATCAGGAGTTAATTTTTTTAAGAAGGGACTGTGGCAGATTCGGTCACAGAGACCCCCTTGGGACTATCACCTGACATGCTGAGATTACCTCTGAGCCTGTTTTCCCTGCCAGCTTGGGACTCCAGAACCCTGTGTTGTTGAGCCAGACATGCTAGCCTGCTGCAACACAGATCCAGGTGTGGTCCACGCCCCCAAAGCTGCAGACTAACTAAAAACTGCTCAATAGGTATCCTGTCTCCAATACCCAGTTCCCAATGGATCCAAACCCCAAATAAATCCGTTTTACTCTGTATAAAGCTTATACAGGATAAACTCATACATTGTCTGTCCTCTATAACACTGATAGAGAGATGTGTACAGCTATTTGCCCCCCCCAGGTATTAATCACTTATTCTGGGTTCATTAATAAACAACAGTGATTTTATTAAGTATAAAAAGTAGGATTTAAGTGGTTCCAAGTAATAAGAGACAGAGCAAGTCACCAAACAAAATAAAGCAAAAACACGCAAGTCTAAGCCTAATACATTAAGAAACTGTTTACAGGTAAAATCTCACCCTCAGAGATGTTCTGATAAGCTTCTTTCACAGACTAGACTCCTACCTAGACTGGGTCCAATCCTTTCCCCTAGTACAGTCCTTGTTAGTTCCAGCAGACATCTTAGGTGGAAATTAGGGGTTTTCTCATGACTGGCAGCCTCCTTTGTTCTGTTCCACCCCCTTTTATAGTGGGAATCTTTTGTCTCTCTGGGTCCCCACCCCTCCTTCTACATAGAAAAGTAAAACAGGGCAGAGAACGAGGAACCTCGGCCAATGGGAGCTTTGGGGGAGGTACCCGCAGGTGAGGGCAGCGTGTGGAGCCCTCTGCCCTGCCCTTCCCCAGGGGCCGCAGGGACGTGGTGCCGGCCACTTCCGGGAGTGGTGCAAGGCCAGGGCAGGCAGGCAGCCTGCCTTGAGCCCTGCTGCGCGCCGCTGCCACCCCGGAGCTGCTCCAGGTAAGCAGTGCCGGGCCGGAGCCTGCACCCAGAACCCCTCCTGCACCCCAACTGCCTACCCTAAGCCCCCTGCCGCACCCCTCCCCGCACCCCAACGCCTTGCCCTGAGCCCCTTCCTGCACACCGCACCCCCTCCCTCCCACACCCCAACCCCCTGCCCCAGCCCTATATTCATAGCCCTGCATGCAATTTCCCCACCCAGATGTGGCCCTCGAGCCAAAAAGTTTGCCCACCCCTGAGATAAAAGATGGCTTCCAGTCTCAGGTGCCATGGTCACATGTCACTGTAAGACCTCATTCTTCATTACCCACCCGCTGGCCCACACCTGTACACAGGAAGGATTGCAGGTAAATAAACCCATTCACAACCAATTGGCCTAGTCAATGGGAGCCATCAAGATTCTAAGCCACCATTAATGGCCCACACTTTGCATAATTACAATAGGACCTCAGAGTTATACTTCATATTTCTAGCTTCAGATACAAGAATGATACATACATACAAATAGGAGGAATATATTCAGTGGGTTATAACCTTTGTTATGATACCTTAACAAGAGACCTTAGGCATAAAGCATATTCCAATTACATCATATTCACACTCATAGGTATATTTCTATAAAACATATGACGTGCAACATCACAGGGTCTACTCTTTAGTTTCTGTCAGCACTCCATGTGTGCAAATAGCTGTCTATGACTGACTGTCATTAGTTGTCTTCTGGAGTGCTTTTCAAGTTATAAATGACACTTCTGGGAGAATACATATTGTCTCCTCTCCTATAGAAAGTGTGTATCAGGCTGATGGGAAGGTTAGATGTGGGCTGTAACATCCATACATTGCTGACACTCAGCTCTGTCTCCATTTCTTCTGACCTGGCTACAACAATGGAATGAATCACTGTCTATTAATTTGGGGCATGGCTAGCTGGCTGCAACTTAATCTGGACAACAGTGAGATGATCTAGGTTGCTTGGGGAAGCAGCAGAAGAGTTGGAAAAATTGATACCTGTGGCTGCATTGATTGACAATGTGGAACCACCACTTCTAATTCAGTTGTGTATGTTCATTTTGCTATTAAATTCTTAGGCAGCAGTTGTGGCCTACAATGCCGTTTGCATCTGTGCCTGATGAATAATGCAACATTTTCTTTCATGTGTGTACCTTGCCACAGTTATCCATACCTTTATCACCTCAAATCTACAGTACTGTAATGTGCTCTACATAGGAATACACCTTAAGGCCACTCACAAACTGAATCTAGTGCAGAATATTTTAACCTGCTTAGTACATTGAATTTCGTCTCAGGAGCCCAGTACGCCAGTTCTCTGGATCTGCTCTGGCTTACATTTCATCTCTAGGTGGAATTCTAGGTGTTGCTCTTAGCCCATAAAGCTCTCAGTGGTTTGGGCCACAGGCTGATATTTTCAATCATCATCATCTTCATCAGCTGTTCCATATTAAGTGGCAGGACAAGTTCACCAATATTTATAGCCAAACCCAGCAACCACCTTCATCAGCACTGGTTTCAATGGTTTCCTTGGTACAGATATATTATTAGGATAGAAGACCAATGAATTATGAAGTATATTTGCCAAGGAATCCTGCCATACAGTCATAATCATATGATCGCCAAAAGCTTCAGTGGCACGATAAAATTGCCAGTGGTGGCCATAGACTGAACATCCAGCCAGGCTGCCTTATGTACCTACCTAGAGATCGATCAGGCTGGCACTTGAGCTGCCAATAGGCTATGTGCCATTGGGATTTGCCTTGGTGATGACAACAATGACCTGAGAGACCACCTCTGACCCCATGTGATGCTGCTACACTTGCCATAAATGGAAGTGCTCAAGCTGAAGTCCCCTTCTATAAATGGTAGGGAGCTGTTGGTGGAGTGTGCTCCATAAGGATTCCTTGACTGTGGCTCTCACTCCACAATATGATCCGCCAGAGCCAGATTTAATATTTGCTGGTGGATATTTATTTGTATGCCAAGGGGAGTGAATAATTCTGAAATATATTTTGTATTTGAATTTATATAGGGGATGTATGTTCAGACAAGGCTGGGCACATTACAGATTTTTATAAAAATACATGAATAAATTTCCTCTGTCTCAGTCTTGTTTTTCTATCTTTGCCATCTTATTTATCTTTGGCCTTATCTTTTTGTTCTTTATTTTATCTATCCCCAAAATGTTTTTTCCTTTTTATTTTTGGCTGCATAAACTTTTAAGTAGTGGCTGTTACCAAGTGATGAAAATGAATAGATATACTTGAGGCTTATTTTTCCTGAGGCTATTGTCTATTATCTTATTTTTGTTGTATCACAATAAATCCAAGAGGTTGTAGTCTAGGCTGTTAAAGAGTTATTGATGAAATTCCAATTAAAATCAACTTTAATTTTTGTAGCTGAGAATAATGCATGTTGCTACAGTGGGTGCCCTTTTTAAAGAGTTACAATTCATCAGAGAAATCACATCACAAGAAAATGCCATTTCTAAGTTCCTGAAGTAACAAATGACACTTTGGTTGCCATTGCTGCTATTCCCCTATTGAGAATTCACTTTTTTTTCCTTCTTCTAAAAAAGAAACTTCCTTAATTAAACTTCCTAAGTCTACTTAGGCTTTGTAAAAATCTCTCAGGGAAAGTAGTGGAAGCACCTTTGGCTGGGAGGCTGAAATCCATACTGGGCAGTAGAGGAGGAAAGGTACAATACTGAACATTGTAAATGAACATGATGATAGGCCATATAACCTAATAGATCTTTTCCATGTCTGATTTCTATGATTGTATCATTGTCATATCTCCACATTATACTTAGTTTTCTACATTTTTGAAGGAATTCCACTTCCTGAATTATTGGAATGACCCTCTTAAAAATAGCTCTTCACTGATAATAGGTCTCAAAACTGGGTTGCCTTCTTTTAAAAATGCTTACATTATTAGAAGTTACTCTCTAAATAACCCAGCATTTGGGGTCATACCAAAATGTTGTTTTTATTGGAGGTTCCATCTCAATAAGAAATCCAATTACAGTAACTCCTCACTTAAAGTCGTCCCAGTTAACGTTGTTTTGTTGCTGATCAATTAGAGAACATGGTCATTTAAAGTTGTGCAATGCTCCCTTATAACGTTGTTTGGCAGCTGCCTGCTTTGTCCACTTCTTGCAGGAAGAGCAGCCCATTGGAACTAGCTGGTGGGGGCTTGGAGCCAGGGTGGACCGACAGCCCCCCTATCAACTCCCCACTCCCCTAAGTTCCCGTGTGGCGGCTGCCCAGCAGGCTATCAGTTCCCAGCATTTCAGCTCTCCCTACCCCCACTGCCATGTGCTGCTCCTGCCCTCGGCCTTGAAGCTGCTCCTGGGAGCCTCCTGCTTGCTTGCTGTGCAGGGAGGGCGGAAGAAAAGGGCTAATGTCAGGGTGTCCACCTTCCCTGCCCCCCTCCATCTCCATAGAGCAGTGGGGGACACGACAGGGCTCAGGACAGAGGGAGCTTGCTGGTAGCAGCTGCTGTCTCAACTTCCTGATCTACTTAAAAACGCAATGTACTTAGAGTGCGGTCAGCATACCTAAAGGGGCAATGCACATCTCTCTCCCCCACACACAGGGTGCGTGGCTTTGTCTGCCATGCTGTCTCCCCTCCTTCCATTTGTGCTGCCTCGCAGAGTGTGAGGCTACATTAACAACGTGTTAACCCTGGAGGGTTCAGCCGAGTGTTAGTTCATCATTTAGCGCTAAAGCATTCCCTGGGAAATATCCCACCCTCTGACTCCCCCACCTCCACCAAGCTTCACAAGCATCATTGCTGTGTACAGTATTAAATTGTTTAAAACTTATATATATGTACAGTATAATATAGTCTTCTGTCTGGTGAAAAGAAATTCCCTGGAAGCTAACCCCCCCATTTACATTAATTCTTATGGGGCAATTGGATTCGCTTAACATCATTTCACTTAAAGTTGCATTTTTCAGAAACAAAACTACAGCGTTAAGTGAGGAGTTCTTGTATATGGATCATTGCTCTTTGAAAATTCATGACAGCAGCCCTTTTCACTTTTTATTATTAAAACAACTGAATAAAATAACGTGAAAATACATTTACTCCACTGTTTTTGTCTATAAGCACTTAGTTTCTTAGCATACATTTCTCAAAAGGCCAGTGTGAGAGGGAGAACTCTATGAAATGTAGGCTTGGTGTAAGTGGGTACAACTCTACTGACTTCATGGAAATTTCCCCATGTACTCTGCTGTCAATGACACAGAAGAATGATAAAATGTAATTTATGTAACTCACTTTGTCATATGATGAGAGAGGAAGGTTGGTGTTTTGGCTAGGGCACTGGAGTGGACTCAAGAGATCTAGGTTCAGTAGTCAGTTCTGCCACATACTTCCTCTGTGGCCCTTGGACAAAAATTACATAATTTCTCTGGGTGTAATTCAGGCCCCATTGAAGTGAAGGGGAGCTTAGCCAATGTCTTCAGTGGGCCTAGGATTTCATTCTCTTTGCCTCAGATCCCCGATTTGTAAAACTGCATAACAATGCTTTCTTCCCGCAACCTTTGTCTGTGTTGTCTATTCTGATTGTAAGCTCTTAGTGTGGCAGGCTATCTATGCACTGTTAATGTATATATTGTGCTTACTACAGTTGGGCTGGGATCTCAGTTAACAACAAATGAATCTTTAGGGTCCAAACCTGCATTTGTTGCCAATTTTAAAAGTCATTGTAATCAATGAGAGTTTGGGGTTGGCATACAATGCAGTTTGGGATCCTTTTTCAGTTTCTGTAGTTACAGAATAACAGTGGATTTTAGATGGGGGAGGGAATTAGGGAAAATTACACCACTGGAGCTACTAAAGACCATCAGGACTAACAGTATTAGGTTTCCCACTGTTGCCGGCACCCAGTGCCGAGAGGCTGAACAACAGCTTGAGTGGTTTGTTACCCGGTGTGCTACACTCAATAATTACAACGGGGTGGAGAAGCAGAAAAGTTTATTTGCAGCTGCAAAAAGGTACAGGGAGAATAAAATCTCAAATCCTGCACACAGAGCAGGAAGTTACACAGGCTTTTATACATTTTTTTTTTTAGCATACTTATTTAATAGCAAGCTGCCCCAAGTATTCATATAGCCAGCCAATCTAGTTTTCAGCTAGTTTTTTGATTTTTTGTATTATTTGTTAAACTATATATAAAGCTGCTTTATTTAGCATTGTTTTTTTATATTTTTTTTGTTTGGCCTTGCTTAGTTTTAGGCAGTCTGACTCTGCAACATACTGTTGCAGATTTTTAGCATAACTGCTGTGTGTGCCTCCAGGCGGGGGGGTGGGGGGGGCAAGGACACTTGGGCCTAGTACGCAGAGCTGCTGCGAGTGCCTCCAGGCAGGAGGGGGGCCAAGGACACCTGGGCCTAGTGCGAGTGGGCTTTATTGACACTCGTGGTTTTCCATTTCCTTAAGTTACCTAGTGGCCATGCCCCAGTGTCTCCAACAACTCCCCCCTTTGAGAACACTCAATAGCCTTGGCTTTGAGTTTTTTTACTTGGGCTTGTTATATTGGAGATATTAATTGGACGGCAAGTTACATTTTTAAACTTTTTTTGTGGTAAGATTATTTGTAAGAGTTTTTTTAAAAGGGGAGGAACTATTACACCTACACTGTTGGCCTTTTTTGTTGGTTTTTATTTAATACCCATTAGCTTACTGTGTAATAACACAGGAGCTTTTTTTTACAGGATGCCCATAGTGATTAGATTGGTTTTGGGTAAAACATAATATTTTTTTAGTGCGTACGGCAACTGAATACTTTTGGTCCTGATAGGTGGCCTGCTGTAAAGAGGTTTTATTTTAGAACGGTGAGTTCGTTTTTTTTTGCTTTTTGGTGGTGGCTAATTTTGCTAGGGTCAGGGGCAGCATGTTTAGGGGCATTCCCGTTTTGGGGGATAGTGGAGTTGGAGCACATACCCAGCAATCAGTCTGGTTTGTTAAATTAGCAACATGGTGCGCAAGCAAAACAAAGGAGTTATGCTCCCGATATGCACAGTTTGGAAATACCAATACAGAGAATAACAATGTTACCCAATTAATTATTATTAGAGTTTTTTTAATCCAGGGTTTTTAGTACCTGGGTGGGCCCATTTTAGCATTAAGGTGCCCGCTATTTGTGTTTTTTAAACAGTAGCTTTAGCCCGAGATTGTTACTAGATGAGGAGTCAGCAGGTTGGATGGTCCACTGTCCTGCTGACGAGGGGGCGGTTACTGCCTTCAGACGAGAGTGATGGATCCAGTTTTTGTGTCCCTTGATTTTTGCCGCTGTATGGGAGATCAGCAGGACGCTATAGGGTCCTTTCCACTTTTCCTGGAGAGGCTTGTCTTTTTAGGTGCGAATAAGCACAGAGTCACCGGGCTGTAAGGAGTGAATGGGAGAGTCCAAGGGGAGAGGCTGGGAATTCTTGGTATGCCTGTGAAGAGACAAGAGAACAGCAGACAGGGAACATATATACTGTGACAAAAAACCATTACCCAATTCCCATTTTTTTGACAGAACCGGGGTGCCATTTATAGGCTATGCCCTTTTAAACATAATTTTAAAGGGACTGAGCCCTAATTTACCCTTTGGGAGAACGCGGATATGGAGTAGGACGAGGGGCAAAGCATCAGGCCATCGCAGTGAGGCTTCTTGGCACACTTTTGAGAGATGCCATTTAAGGGTCTGATTGGTACGCTTCACTACACCACTGGCTTGCAGTCTCCAGGGCGTATGGAGTTTCCAGGGC
Source organism: Caretta caretta (assembly GCF_965140235.1). Lineage (NCBI taxonomy): Eukaryota > Metazoa > Chordata > Testudines > Cheloniidae > Caretta > Caretta caretta. The sequence continues at coordinate 44,709,482 of NC_134216.1, read as the reverse complement.
ATCTGTAAGGCATGTGAGATGCTTTGAATGATTTTTGACGTGAAGTGTGTCCCATTGTTAGATTTTATTTACAGGGGGAGTTCAAAGCGAGGAACGATTTTTTTAATAAACTTGAGGGCCACTGTTCTGGCAGTACAGTTACGGCATGGGAAGGCTTTTGGCCATCCGCTGAACCGATTCACTATAACCAGGAGATATTTGAACCCTTGGGTCCGGGGAAACTCAGTAAAGTTTATTTGCCACACTTGTTCGGGGCCCGGAGTGGGTTCTAGGGCAGCTGGTGGCACAGGATGTCCCGGTCGGGGGTTATTTTTTTGGCAGACTAAGCAGTCCGCTTGTACCTGGGCAGCCAGGGGTTGGAGTCCGGAAGTGATAAAGTATTTTTTTATTAGCTGGATAAGTGCTTTTTTGCTAGCATGAGTGGTTTGATGTAGTTTTTGAAGCACTGGCCGGATTGGGCCCTTTGGTAAGAGGACCTTCCCTTCTGGGGAATGGAGCCATTCCTTTTTTTTTTTTGGAGACTGAGTTTGTCAGTTAGCTGTTTTTTTTTTGCAGAGTACTGAGGGGTTGGAAGTTTTTTTTTACTGATGGGATAAGGGCATGCATATGGGCATTCTCAGTCTAAGGGGATGGCAGGGTGGCAGCATGCTTAGCCTTTTTATTTGCCTAAGCGTTACCTTTGGCCACATTTTGATTTTTCCTTTGATGGGCTTTACAATGTACCACCGCCACTTCCGAGGGGAGTTGTATGGCTTCTAGGAGCCGGAGGATTTGGGGCCCATACTTGACTGGGGAGCCTTGGGCTGTCAGCATTCCCCTTTGCTTTTATAGGCCAGCATGAGCATGCAGCACACCAAAAGCATACGTTGAATCAGTAAAAATGTTGATCCGCTTTTTTTTTTGACAGTTCAAGTGCACGGGTCAGGGCTATTAGTTCTGCAAGCTGGGCAGAGGTCCCAGCAGGCAAACCTTTAGCTTTCACAGTGTCATGGAGGGTCACAACAGCATAACCCGCCCTCTTTTGCCCATTTATTACAGTACTGCTACCATTAGTGTACCACTCATAATTTGCATTTGGGAGGGGTACATCCTTTAAATCCGGACGGCTGGAGTACTGGGCATCTATGATTTCTAAACAGTCATGTTTTTGTTCCTCTGTTTCTGGCAAGAGGGTGGCTGGGTTAAGGGAGGGGCAAGGCTGTAAGGTGACTTCAGAGTTTTTTAACAGCTTAGCCTGGTACCGAGCAATCCGAGCCTGGGTGAGCCAAAGCCCTCCTTTTGCATCCAATAAGGCTCGGACCATGTGGGGAGTATAGATTTGCATAACCCCTCCCAATGTTAGCTTTTTTGCTTTTTTAAGCAATAGGGCAGTAGCTGCGACCGCCGGTAAACATGCCGGCCAACCCTTTGCAATCTGATCCAATTGCTTAGAAAAATAAGCCACGGGACGTCTCCATGCTTCTAACAGCTGTGTGAGCACTCCTAGGACCACCCCCCTTTGTTTATGCACATACAACTGAAACTGGTTTAGAGAGATCTGGCAGGTCCAGAGCTGGGGCTTTTATTAATTTTTTTTTTTAGGATTTTAAATGTCCTGTCAGCCTTTGGGGTCCAATAGAAGGGGTCATGATCTGCTCCTTTTACACAGTTGTACTGGGGTTTAGCCCACAGTCCAAACTCTGGGATCTATATTCTGCAAAAGCCTGTCATACCCAGAAATGCCCTGAGCCGCTTACAATTATTTGGAGAGGAACTTGACAGATAGATTTTTTTTTTTTTTTGCTTGAACGCTGACGCTCCCCTTGCCTTAGCTGTAACCTGATCCCTCTCCACCTCAGACAACAGGGTTCTCAGGAGGATATTACAGTCGTCTTAATTGGCTTGTGACTACTGAGGCACCCCTCAAAGACTGAAATAAACCGGCTTGCGTTCGTTGAAAATTTCCCAGCCTGTGTTTTAAAAGCTGCTAAGTCTATTGGATTGAATGGCACATGGGTGTAAACTTGCATAGTGGTAGCCTGACGTCCATCTGCCCCTGGGCAAGCCACAACAGTCTCGGTAAGCAAAGGATAGAGTCCCACCGAGGGGGCAATCTCTGTAACTCGAGGCATCCTACCCTTATACGGTGGGGGTGTGGGGGCCGAAGGGGACACCGGCTTTGCCATTACAGTGGGGGTGGGGGTCTGGGGACTAACATTAGCTGCTACCGAACCAGTCGAAGTTAGATTACAGCGCTGTAAAATATCTGGTTGAGTACATAAAGTCAGAAACAAATGTGCATACATATGTTTATTCCATTTTTTTGTTTTTTGACAGAACAGGAGTAACTGAAGGATTGTGTTGTAATTAATTGACCCTCCTGGTGGCCACCACTCCTGGTCCTCTAGTTGATATTGAGGCCAGTCAACTGTACAGAATTGTTTTAATTGGCTCTTAGTCATCGGATCCGCACCAAATACCTTCCAGTTTGCTAGAATGCACTCTAGGGGCGTACACCGTGCCCTAACCTCTGAGCTCTGTCCCTGTCCCATACCTACAGGGTAACTCTGGGCGTCCCCAGGTTCCAACAGAGCATACAATCCGGATTTTAAAAGGTTCCTACCTTATCCAAGGGACCGGTTCTTCACCGTGGCCTGCAGCTGCTTCTCCCCCATGTCTAAGGGACCGGTTCTTCACCGCCGTCCACAACAGCTTCTCCACTATATGAGTGCGTTGCACCGTTGTGCCCTCTGGGGTCGATCAAATCGCGTCTCCTCCGAGGCCCCCGATGAACTCACTGGTGCGCGCTGGGCGTCGGTTCTCGCCGCAATCCTTGACCTCCAGGAGGGGTCCGGGCAAGGCTAAATTGCAGCCTCGTCGCCCACCCAGGGACGCCAAAAGCTGTTGCCGGCACCCAGTGCCGAGAGGCTGAACAACAGCTTGAGTGGTTTGTTACCTGGTGTGCTACACCCAATAATTACAACGGGGTGGAGAAGCAGAAAAGTTTATTTGCAGCTGCAAAAAGGTACAGGGAGAATAAAATCTCAAATCCTGCACACAGAGCAGGAAGTTACACAGGCTTTTATACATTTTTTTTTTAGCATACTTATTTAATAGCAAGCTGCCCCAAGTATTCATATAGCCAGCCAATCTAGTTTTCAGCTAGTTTTTTAATTTTTTATATTATTTATTAAACTATATATAAAGCTGCTTTATTTAGCATTGTTTTTTTATATTTTTTTTGTTTGGCCTTGCTTAATTTTAAGCAGTCTGACTCTGCAACATACTGTTGCAGATTTTTAGCATAACTGCTGTGTGTGCCTCCAGGCGGGGGAGGGGGCCAAGAACACTTGGGCCTAGTACGCAAAGCTGCTGCAAGTGCCTCCAGGCAAAAGAGGGGCCAAGGACACCTGGGCCTAGTGCGAGTGGGCTTTATTGACACTCGTGGTTTTCCATTTCCTTAAGTTACCTAGTGGCCATGCCCCAGTGTCTCCAACACCACCATTGTTCCCATAATTGGGATGTGTACAGTACTCCTATCTTCCATTTGAAAATGGATGTTGCTCCTGTGAATGATGTACAAAAGTAAAAGTAATAGACATATAAACATAATATTACACTATGGTCTACAGCTGAAGAAATAGTTTCTAATACATAATGCACTACACAAATTTAATCTTTTCCTATTCACAGAATGTCCATCAACAGATTCTCTCAAATGTATTTGTTACTCAAAATTATTCAACATTTTTTGTAATGTTCATTTAAACTCTGATGGCTTGCTATTTGGATCTCTGTTGCTTAGTTTGGACTGGTCATACAAATCACATTGTATTATTTCTATTCTCTGACTTGAACAGCATAGTTCTTATAGGCAGACTTTTGCTGCAACTGCTTTGTTTCCAGGAAGCAAATTTAAAATCAGCCTTCTGTAAACATTTGTGATCATGAGGTTAAAATGTGCTTTCCAGAAGTATTCTTGCATCTAAAACTCAATCATATGAATGTTCACAGGAATTGAAGACAAGAGTGATGAATACAAAGATGAAGGAAGTTCCTTAAAAATTCAAATGAATATTTCTCCAATTTTTGAAATCACCCAGTTCTACTATGGAGGCAAATCTCCTCTCCTATGTTTCAGGATTATTTTACTGAAGGTCATGGGCCTGATTCACCGCTATATTTCTCCTGATTTACATCTGTGTAATTCCATTACAAACAAAATGAGTTACATCAGCATAAAACTGGAGTCACAGTGGTGGATCATGCCCCCATATCTACATGAATTCATTTTCTTTAATTTATTGGGAAACTAACTTCCATTCTGACTTGGCACACAGCTTTTAAAGACACAAATAGTCCTAAAGTACTCTGTTGTCTCTTCGATTTAAAATTAGGCAGACATTTCTAATTTCCATACTCCCATTATTAATGTTTGGCTAAAATCATTTGTAATATTATTGAACAGAAAAGCCTCCGTTAACCAAACTCTGTTTAGCCTATATTCGGTTATGTCCTATAGAGTTGTATTATACTGCCTGGCTGGCGCCTTCTCATTGGGATCTAGGTTCACCACGCCTGAAACATCATTGTCTTTTTCCCAGTGCTATCCAGATTTAGAAATCCAGCCTTCAAGAGTAAAGAATGCAGGATCGAGCCTCTGGACTGGATATTTTTAGAAAGAAAGAGTCACTGAATCCTGAGATAGGATTAAACAAGTGCTATGTATTAGATCAGTTTGAAAACTCAAATAGCAAATAAACACACCCACAAACACACATCACCTTAAAATTCAACTAATGTATTTTACAGAGAGAATATGCAAACACTCCTCTCTTGATGTGTAATATACAAGAAGCTATTTTAAAAAGCTAACCTAATTGTGCAGCTCTGAATGGTATAAGCCAGATCAATATTTAATGGCTATGATGCATTATTTATTGCTTTTTGAGATAGTCCCTTCTGTAAGGTGAACAGTACACAGGAGAGCCACATGACAAAAATAATGGATCACCTACCGTACAAAATCTTTGATTCAGATTGTAGTGATAATAATATATCCCTTCTGTCTCAGCTACTTTGGCTTAACTGTGGCTCAAAAAGGACTAGCCTAATTGTGGAAAACAAAGTTGTGCTTGGATTTTTGTCTCTTAAAAATCACAGATATTTCATAAAATAAAGATTGAGGAAAATTGAGCTAAAAAAAGGAAAACAATTTTACTACTGCTACTCGACCTGACAATCTAAACAGTTGGACACACTGATTAGACAACTTATTTGCATAAACTGAATTCTGTGACGGCACCAGCTGTAATGGAATAAAATGAGTTTAGTACATCCATTATCTGAGGTTATAATTTTATACATTCTTAGATACTCTGTGATGGACAGTGGAAATAAAATTAAATTGAAATTAGGTTGAAATTTAAAAAAAGTCACCAGATCTACAAATGTAAAAAAATGTTGGAAAAATTTCATTACAGTGTTTCCTTTTTTAAGTTCAATTAAAAAAAAAAACCCTCTAGTTATTTCAATTGAATAATATTGAGTTCATGTGGCAAAAACACACTCTCTTTTCTTGCAGGACAGGTGGAATGTTTAGATTCCAGGATGATGTCTGTATATCTGTCTAGTGTATTTATATGGGGTCTGCCACCATAGTATCTAAGTGTTGGTATTTAGCTAGGTTCCCAGCTCTGTCACTGATGGATCACATGAGTGAGAAGGGCAAGTCACTTCATCTCTTTATGTTTTTTTCCCTATCTGTAAAAAGAGGATAATATTCAAACCCCTCTGTAAGGCTCACAGATTCTTGAATTAGTAGGTACTATACCAGTACAAAAGATGATGATGGATTATCATAAACCTGTCCAAAATGCCTTGAGGTTTAGGCTGAAAATTGAGATGGTTCTGATGTTTTCTGTGATTATTAGTGAGTCCTTTATTTAAAGATTTTAGGACTTTAGTAGAACATCTCTTATAGAACAGTCTTATATAATCTAATAGGAATTAAACAATAGGAGTCTATAGATGTTTATTAAAATTCTGTGGAAATTACCCCACAACATTATGGAATTTAGTAGAATTTTTTTTAATAGGTGTGTTCTATAGAATTTTATAGGGAAGTGATGTCTCTATATGATTATATGCTATGTGTTAAAAAACAAGCATCAAAAAGCAATATTGTTGTTCTGATTGCAGAATGAGGGAATGCCGTAAATAGCTATATTAAATAATAAATGAGTACCTCTAACATAGAAAGTTGACAACGTTATAGTCAAACTGGAATATAAATCTGATTGGTTTTAAAGCTCTACCTAGTTGTTTCTATCCATAAACTACAGGAAATTTGTTTTCTATTACTTTTAATAACAGGAAAATGGAACTAGATAATACAAGTAAGCAAGACATTCAGTTACGTTTTTGGAAGAATTCTACACAAAAAGAAACTGAAAATTATTTACTGATTGTATTTTACTATAAATCTAAATCAAAGCGCCTAACCTGGGCTCCTGGCTCCTTTTACAAAAATTAAAAATACATTCCTAAGGAAAAAATATGCCCAAATCAGCAGTCTAAAAAAATATCAGTGACATTTTCCCTTTACTGCTGGCTATTTTCACTTTATTAGGTAATTGTTTTCACTACAGTAATGATATTTTGACAACAGTCAGGTTGAGAAACCTTAAAAAGGGAACGATGTAAGAAAAGGGATTGATGTTGACTAATTTACCCCATGCTAAAAGACTTCATGTGGTAGTGTGTTGCTGCTATCAGTTATGTTGTTTATATTGGTTACGTTGTTTATATATGTTGTTAAATTTATCCTTTTGTTGCATTCGTTGTGGTGTCCAGAAATGCTGCCTCAGGGCTTAGATGCTGTTTCCAGTTTGCTTGTTTTTCCAAGCAAATGTTAGAGACATTGCATCATTCATAGCAGGAGGTGAAATGATTCATTATCCAATATAGCTATTGTCTTTCCTTCAATCTGATTGGTCACCTTCCTCTACAGCAATCTCTTCATCTGAAAAGCTCTGTGGAAAAAATGCAGTCCAGCATTATTATATTCAACCAACCACAATGCAAGAAAGATAAGATGTAGTCCATAGAAAATGTCATCTGAATGAGAGGAATATCTGCTTTATGATCAAGCATCAACACTTGTCAAATGATAAAGTAGTATGAGTCAGTTATGAACACTTACAAATTTATACTGGAAAAAGACATGCAGATAGCAATAAAGACAGAGTGTCTGTACATTCAAGTCAAGTCAGAACTAGTCCAGAATGACTCCTTGCTCCAGGAATGATCACTCATATTGTGAAGCCTCTCATTATGGATCTGATTGTGAACCACTTACAATGGTGAGCAATTATTCACAGAAGTACCCTATTGACATTGAGATGACTCATATGGAATTGCTCACTATTGGGAACAGCGGGTTCCCAATCTGGCCTTATTAGGAGCATTGTATTGATATCTGCTCTAAATACTGACAGAACTCTTCAAAGTAATCTAGTACAAAACTGTATAAAATTACATATTTTGTACCGATCTAACCTGACTTTTTTCTATAGCATCCATTGGTCGGAAAACATGAAAAATATTTTCTGTTTTTCATCAAATTTAATTTCACTGGAACTTTTGACCAGCTCTAGTATTGTCTACATACTATTTGAATGCAAAAGGAAAATGTTCATCTTAAAAATCATATTAAAAAGCAAAATCCTTTGTATTCATGATGGGGGGAAATTGCTTTTTTCAGTGTGGGTAATGAAAATGGAGTAGGCAGTTTTTCCTTTGTTAAAAGCCCAGTTCACTTTCTGGCTTGTTTGCACTAGCAAAATGCTGCAACGTTTTGGTTGCAAATGCTACCAGGAAATGCTTGATTATTTTTTCACAATTTTCTATTGTAATTGTTTTTAAAATATTAATGGTAATATTCCTATAATTTTTTTAAATAAAAGTTTATTTTTACAATTTTTTTTGCCAAAGTTAGCTTGGTAACATCCCTTTACATTTTTTAGGTAGAGCCAAATTGTTTACATTTGAGCTAGAACCTCTTTGCAATTAGAAAGTTCAGGAGAGGTCGGAAACTGGAAATCCCTAAGAAATAAATCCACTGTGAGATGAACGTGTTTGGCCACTGGGTGCCATCCTTGCTCCATATTAAGGCTGGTAGTTGAGCACCATTTCTCTAAAAATGTAAAATTCTGAAGAAGGTAATTCTAGTATAATTTCAAACTGTAATAGTGTTTTTGACTGTGCATGTACTGGAATATGTTAGCAACATAGGCAGTTTATTGCTGTTGCACAGGAGAGTGAGGTGAGAAAGAACCTAAAGAAATACCCTCACTGGTTCAGATCTGTTAGAATCAACCCCCTCACCTCCCCATCAAAAATTTCATCTCACGAATCTCTGTAAACTAATACTGGAGTGGGGGGGGGCTGCTATATCACTACTTGCACGCAAGTAAATTTGTTCCCATGAGTAATTTCCGTTGGACTTCACTGGGACTACTAGATGGAGTAAAGTTACTCAGGTGTGTAAGTGGGCATACAGAGGCCATTAGGCATGTGTCATACAGACAGAATCTATTATTTAGTATGTAAAAGTAAGTGATTACAGTTTGGCAAAAGTTTTTATTATATTGTTTCATTACCTGTCAGACTGATGCAGAATTCTGTAGATTAAAAGAGTTCATGCAACTACTTCTTTTTCTCCAAGCGAAAGGCCAGGCAGAGTGAACATATTTTCTAACAGAAGAAATATGTTGGGTAGTCTTTTAAATGATAAACATTTTAAATATGTGAAAATTTTGATTCCAGCACTTCTGTTTCTTGCTGCAACTGCATAGAGATTGTACAGATTGCACCCCAGGCGAGAACAGTAAACTGAATATTTTATGAGAAAATTTCTGTGAAGAATTCTGTCATCTTTCACTTTGCAGCAAGCTATATCCAGCACTGTGAACAAGAACAACAACTGGGGACATGGCACATCAATGTTTCCTAGTGTAGTTATGATCTTGACTGCACATGTGCAGATCTATATATTGCATTTTAATAGTGTAATTGACCCCATTTTGTATCCCCATGAGTGTCATGGCTCTTAATACAATCCCTGGTTTACTACAGACTTGAAGGCAAAAGAAGCAGACGCTTTGTGTCTAGCCCCACATAGGCTCGACCGCTAAATGGGTTCTAGATAACCACTTGCGCATCTTTACTATAGAAGGTAGAAAGGAAAGGCTGTAGTTAGTTAATAAAAGGACTATGCTGTGTATAGTCTAATTCAGCCTTCCACAACTAGCCCCCTAGATAGGGGACAGCTCCTGTAGAAACTGCCTGCCAATTCATACTTCCTCAATTCATGTTACTGCTCGGTGGCCTCCTCCATTTCCATGCATCACGCGCATTCCTTCATGATATAGGGATCGGAGGTGGTAGCAGTAGTTTAATCTGTCTCCTTCCTTTTCGCCACTAACCAGACTAACCTCACTCCACTGTTCCTGGATTCAGCCTTTTTTATGGCCTTTGTTCCAAATCATCATCATTATTTATTATTTGTATTGTGAAAGCACCTGAAGGCATTGTGGTAGGTGCAGTACAAACCCATAAAAGTGATGGGCCTTGCCCTGAAGAACTTACAGTTTAAGTCAAACGGCTAATCAACTGGCTTCCTTCAGAAGAGAAGACTATAAACTCACCACAGTTTACCCACACATTTTTGAGCAGGCGGCTGAATTGCTTTTGGTCACCCACTATGTTTGCTTCTCCTGTCCTCCTCAAACCATTCATTACTTGGCATCTCCCCAGCTCCACAAAAGCCACTTCCACCCTGCTGACAAGAGAAGTAATTACTCTTCCTTTGCTACTGCTTGGGCATCCTTCTCGTTCCTGACACTCTTCTTGTATCTCCAGGTCCCCAGGTCCTTTGGAATAGGGTCCTCAGGAAAGGCAAGGGAGCTGGCTTAGCTCCTGAGAAACCACCACTCACGTAATCCCCTGTGGGTCAGTTCCATTGCGCTGGAGAAGTTTCTGGTATCTGTGGTATCCCAGAAATTGCGACATTCTGTTGTGACAACCTGCTGACATCTTTGGGCGTTTCTTTGAATCGAAAAATAAGTTTTACATGGTACTCTTGTAATAACATGTATGCTTGATTGGTTCTCTTCTCCTTGTTACTGAAGGCATTCAGCACTCATTGCAGGTTAACTAATATTCCAAAAATCTTTGAGCATTTTCCATCACAGCTTTTCCCCTACCTGAATCTGTTTTATATCCATGGAAACAGACTGATGTCATAAAACAGAATTATGACTATGTAGGATGAAGTAAATGTAGACACTGGTTTGGGTGGGAAAAAGCTCTTATTCATCACACACAAATACTTCAATAAATAGCAAAGAGAATACACAAAGGTAAATTGTTTTTTGAGTTTGAAAATCTCTTTTTCCAGTTTGCATCAATACTGAAGTCCTTTTCAGTAGTAAATGTTAACAGCTGGGCTTTAGAGTTACCATCACATTAAAATGAATGGGGGAAATTTCTACCACTGTCTGAGCTTTTGTTTTATTCTACAGACTCATCAAGACAGCCGCACACTGATTTTTGTAGTAAATACAAAATCTTTGCGACTAACAGGGCAAGAAACCATTTTTGAAAGCTTTAGGCCATAGGAAAATATCATGAATTGAAACCCCTGCTTGGAGAGTACTGTATGATGAGACACTGTATAAAAATCCCAGAAATGGGAAATAAAAATAGTATATTTTGTTGGAAATCTAAAGATGCTTAGAACTACCTATTAACATTTTAACCTACATCTTCAAATGAATAAATGAAGGGAAAGAAGAAAAGGAGAGGAAGAGAGAGAAGGAGAAGGTGGGAGAGGATGAGATGTTTGTGTTTGGGCCCAGTCATTACTTAAGATAAGAAATCTTCAAGGTGAGCCCTAGAACTGCCAAAGGTTTTGTTAAACAGCTACCACCTTCAACCCTGAAGCATTTTAAAGATGGATGAAAGTGATTCCTGTTTGTACAGATCATTTACAAAGTTTGTAAAACACTTTGGGATCCCTTAGGAAGAAATGTGCTAAATAAATATAAGTAAATAATAAATATTAATCTTAAGAGTTGAAAGGGCAGGTGTCTCCAGAGAGCTTATAAAATGTCCACCTTCTCTCAGAAATCCATTGCTGAGGAGTCTTTTTTTCCTTTCCCTATCTCCTTAAAAAGCTTACTTGGGAGCTCTTACACTCCATGATTAGGTTCAGTCATTGGCATAGAACAGTGTGTGCCCCATGAAGGGGAGGATGTGGGTTTGGAATTTGAACTTGCTCATTTGCTGTCAATTATCAGGGCTGAGCAACGTTGCAGAAGTATCATACTTCGCTTCAGGGATTGGAGGGAAGGTTAGCTTTGTGTCACTGTACAGTTTTACGAATCAGCCTGTCAGGAGCCGCAGGAACTCAAGCTAGCCCTGTTAGCTTTGCAAGAGCCATAGTAAGGCAAGACTTCTTTAGGGGGAAAAAAAAAAAAGCTGACAGTGTTAAGGGAAGCAAGGCCGCCCTGAAGGTGCCTAAGCTGTGATTTAATGATTCAGCATGTTTGGTATATTTTTAAAACCTATACTTGCAACTCAAAGGAAACTAAAAAGAACAAGATAAAGATGAAATTTTGTAGGAGAACTTTGAGGTTTTCTAGATGTAAATGGATGTTATTTATCTGAAGATATTGTTAATTTGATTTTGATTTAAAGTCAATTTAACACAGTTGTGCTATAGCTGTCACAGAAGATCTGAAATAAGATTTTTATCCATAATGGAACACTAGCCCACTCATATTTGCATAGCTTCTCCCCTATGTCACAAACACTTAGGAGAAAAAAGCTGCACAGGCAAAAGGAAATCTTCATCCTGCTTCAGTAATGTGCATGTTTCCAAGACTGTACCAGCTAGCCATCTGACTGTACATCAGATTGCATAGTTCAACTTTTTCCTCTGGCCAATAGGGTCAATACTTGCAATTGCATCAAGCTGCTGCAGCTGGATCAAATGCAGTGAATGCTGCTGATGTAGAGTGTAGAGTAATTTAATACCTGCCCACATCTACTGCAAATGTATTTTTAAAGCCATCTTCTCCTAGGCCCCCTTCCTCTCTCACACCTTCCTCTTTCCTTCCTTCAGAGGAAGGGTTAGAAGACTTGTTTGGAACATTTCCTCTGCCCCCAGATGACCCTGGATTTCTCCCTTGTCCTTTGAGAAGCGTGACTATTTCCTGTCTCCCTTAATGGGCTCTCTCCACTTGCTGTATCTTCTGGGAGGGGCAACTTGACCTCTCCTTTCCCTCCTAAATCTATTGCAGGAACGAAAAACCTGGCTTCCTTACCCTCATGCATTTACATGGGGTGCGTGGCCCATCCTCATTACCCACCCTGCCTCTTCATGGGGGCAGCAAGTTGGCCCTCTCCCCCATAAAAGCAGATTAGGGCCTTGTGGGGATAGGCAGCCTGCAAGTCTGACCCTGTTTTGCAGTATGATTTGGGAAACACTTCCCCTAGTCTTGCTGCTTGTGGCTCTTTAATCTCTGGGGCTGGAACTGCACTAATGGATTAGTATTAGCTCTTCACCTATACTGGTAACCATTAAAAAAAATCAACTGTTACTACATGGTGGAATATGGCCTACTAATTATTTCCAATTCCTCTATAAAAATAGGTCAGAAGCACATTAGCTCTCCATACGTGCACCTTGGGAGATCATTGTTTGGAAAGTTCTTGCCCTGTAGAATGCCTAATCCATAGTTACATACTTTACCCCTAACAATAATAGATGGTTTAGACCATTAATCACTTTTATTTTATGCCTCTGTTCTTTTAAAACAGCCTATAAGGAGAAAAAATTTGTGTCATACATTTTGTTTCTATGTGCTAGAAAACAATTTTAACACTGAACATTGATTTTAACAACATAAATAATGTATTCTGTGCTTTTTTCTATTATATTTTGTGACAAAATTTTGAAATGTGACATTTTTACTTCAGTACCCTATGACTTATCTCTGTTCATGAGTCCTAGTTTGGAAAAAAATAGCTGATTCTGAAAGGATCAACTGACTGATCAGAAATATTTGAAAGAATGACTTAAAAAACTGCAACTCTATTTCAGCATTTACTTGTGGAAACACCGAGTCAGTATCTGAAGTGTTCTAACCATTTGTCCTACCTGGCCATTATAAGACTAAAATTTAAAAATCCCCAAACCCGTGTTTCATACACAAATAGGTTTCTATACTAAAACACAAGGTAAATATCATACTTTTGTTCTCAGCCCACAGTTCACAATCATAGAAAGACAGGACTGGAAGGGACCTCGAGAGGTCATCTAGTCCAGTCCCCTGCACTCATGACAGGAATAAGTATTATCTCGACCATCCCTGACAGATGTTTGTCTAACCTGCTCTTAAAAATCTTTAATGCTGGAGATTCCACAACCTCCCTAGGCAATTTATTCCAGTGCTTAACCACCCTGACAGGAAGTTTTTCATCATGCCCAACATAAACCTCCCTTGCTGCAATTTAAGCTCATTGCTTCTTGTCCTATCCTCAGGAGTTAAGAAGAACAATTCTTCTCCCCCCTCCGTGTAACAACGTTTTATGTACTTGAAAACTGTTATGTCCCCTTTAAGTCTTCTCTTTTCCAGACTAAGAGTTATCCAAATGTTCTGTTTAGGTGGGTGATGTGTTGCTTAGCAAGTGCTTCTATTATTTAATAGAAAAAGCTGAATTAATAGTTTTATTAACCCAGTGAATTTTGTTAAAGTAAATATTAATACTAATAATGACCATATGTAATATTTGGTTAGAGCATCCAAACATGGCTTTCTGAAACAGTGATGAACACACTTTTCCTGTTCTAACTTTGTATGTAAACTGGATTCAGCACTGGTAACTTGCCAGGACAATCTGCAGATCTCAAAGCACTTTGCAAAGGAAGGTAAGAATGATTATTCCCATTTTATAGATGGGGAAGCCATGACATAAAGAGATGAAGTGACTTCCCTAAAGTCGTTCAGCAGGTCAGTAGCAGCAGTAGGGCCAGAATCCAGATGTCATGACTTCCAGGCCAGTACCATATTTCCTCAAACACGCTGCCTCCTTACATAGCTTATTCTCCGAAAGCTTCCTCTGCTGTTGTCGCTTTTATACCTTCTTGAGAAATGGTGCAAGGGCACTTCCTTGATCTTTACTTGACAAAGGGGGAGGCAAAGAAATTTATCTTAATCTATCTGCCCCCAGAAGAACCAATTTTTTTTATTTCAGAGCGGTAGCTGTGTTAGTCTGTATCAGCAAAAACAACGAGGAGTCCTTGTGGCACCTTGGAGACTAACAAATTTATTTGGGCATAAGCTTTCGTGGGCTAGAACCCCCTTCATCGGACGCATGGAGTGAAAATACAGGAGCAGGTATAAATACATGAAAGGATGTATTTATTTATTTTGCAATGGGCTCAGCCAATGTGTCTTCTAAAGTGAAAATAAGTTGAATAAAAAATATGCATGTCTGATGTTGCTGGAAAACACTTATATCGACAATACTGAAGCAGTTGCTCAACAACACCTAATTCCTGTGCAAATATGATGCCTGAAATGCTGCCAAGGTCAGCAGAGTCTCCTAGTAGGAGTCAGTGCTAATGTCACATTTTAAGCTGCATGAGGGCAAGGTTCATTGAGGTACCTTTCTGTGTAGTAACCCCCTACATGCCCTATCAATAAGCAGAAGCAGCTATAGCTTGGGTGCTTCAAATGCTGCAGCATGCCAGTGATCTGAAGCATTCCAGGCTCTGGTATGCACCAGTGTACATACAGCTTGCCCACAAGTTCGAATCAGAGGGCAAGAGAGTTAATTTTTGCAGTGGAGAAGGGGACAGCCAGACTGGTTATGTTGATACACAAGTGGAACTCTTTTTGCCAGAAACGAGATGTGGAAATCTGGAATGTAAGGGAGCAGGGAGACTGATAGACCTGTGGCTGGTTAAGTGAGGGGTGTGTGTATAACGTGTCCATAAAGCACCCTCAAAAACCCTAGATTCCTCCAGCTGTCTCCACTTCATTACTCACTCTGCTTCCAGTTACTTCAGTATTCCCATGTAGTGTGACCCACTTTTAAACCTCAAAAGTGGTTTAAAGACATCTGTTTTTGTTGATGAATTTGAGGGTATTTAATATTTAGTAATACATTTTGCAAATCTTTTCAAGGGCAAGATTGCAGTTTTGGCCAGTGTGCCAGTTTTAATGCAATATATTATTCAAATTGAAAATAAGATTAAAAGTAAACTTGTTTGCAGGAACATTCACCAGGCTGAATGTGACATACTTAGAAACATACTTAGTGAGACCAGCAGAAGTCTCCCATTTTGGTTCGCTTGCTTGCTTGCTCTTTCCCTGCACGTGATTGCTTTTTTCAGCCCTGACAGTATGAACACTTTAAAACGCTGTGTGGCTTTTTACTTTAGAAGCTGATTATATAATATATACACATACATACAGTCTGTAAGAACACAAGTGAATAAGTATTTATCTTTTTTCATTGAGTTATATGCTAACAACATAAAGAAACAAAATCTACGCAGCCAATATGTTCCAAAGATGGAGAACACGATAAAATGCTTGTCTCCAGCATTGCTAAGGTATAAGCACCAGAGTTTACCTTTCGGCTGAAGTAATAAACACTCAGTGCTTCCCAAATCTTGATTTGCTCAAAAGTTTTTTTGTTTAGGTTCTGCCCCCGCCTTATATAGCCACAGAAGCCTAGGATCAGACCGGTGATCCATCTATTCCACTGCGCTGTCTCTGACAATAGCCAAAACCAGAGGCTAAATTTTGTATAACCTTAGCATGTCTCCTCTTGTTCCATTTAATTTCTGATGCAGGGGTCCGAACAAAACTACTGGCCTTCAGTGAACCTCCCTGACCATTATTCCAGCTTTTATACATTGATTCATCAGGGCTCAGTCATTCATCTCCTAGCAGTTCACCTTGTCATATGTATGTTATAAAATCATTTGATAATATTTGTACAATAAAATAAAATAAAAAATTAAAATTAAAATAAAATAAAAGCAGCAAGGAAATGAGGAGGAAAAAGGGCCTGACTGTGTCTGACTCTAAATGGGTGCCACAAGGGGAGAAGTCAGCACATGGAGCTCTTGCCAGCACCACCCACCTTACACTTCAGGGTAAAGGCAGCCACAGCTCTGATCCATGTGCTCCAATCTTGGGTGATCCCTGGGAAGGATCTGGTAGCTGTGGTGAGTCAACATGAGTCAGCAATGCAATGCTGTTGCAAAAAACAAATGCAATTTTAAGTTGCATTAATAGAGGCATAGCATGAAAGTCATGAGAGGTGATAGTATCACTCTACTTTACTCTGTTGAGGCCTCAGCTGGGTACGGTGTCCAATTATGAGCAAAGGCTGAAGCAATGTTTAGTTTAGTTGTATGTTTAGTTTGGAAAAGAGGAGATTGAAGGGGGACATGACAGTGGTCTTCAAATACTTGAAAGGCTGCCATAAAAAAGATGGAGAAAAGTGGTTCTCTCTTGCCACAGAAGGCAATAGGTTCAAACTACGACATAGCAGATTTAGATTAAATCTCAGGAAAAGCTTCCTAACTGTAAGAACAGACTGCATAGGGAGGCGGTAAAAGCTCCTTCGCCAGAGGTTTTCAAAAGGAGGCTGGATGCCCATCTGTTTTGGATAGTTTAGACACAACAAATCGTGCATCTTGGCAGGGGGTTAGACTAGATGACCCTTGCGCTCCCTTCTAACCCTATGATTTTGTGGTCCGCAGCCTCCACCATAGGCTGCCGAGTCCCACCCACAGGAGTGAATGCTACACTGGAAGTTCTTTGGTCTGAAGGTGACAGGAAATTTTGGCCCTCCGGTAGCTTTTTAAAGAGAAGAATAATCGGGCCTTGTGTGTTAAGAGGGGTCATGAAAACAATTTGTGTTTAAATCAAATCTTTGTTTTGAGCCCAATTTGGCTACAACCAATGAGGGCATGTACATTTCTGATTACAGTAGGGCTATGTGACTCGTCCTTGAATAAGGATGAAATGAAGGTATTTGTAATAATCCTGCCTATACTAGGGGAAAGAGACTTCAGTGCATAATGATGTTCTCAGTCATTTTGAGAAAGATACAAATATCTACTCATCAGGTGTAAAATTTTCAAAGGTGCCCAAGTGACTAGGAGCCTAAATCCCATTGAAAGCCTATTGGACTTAAATCTCTCAAGTTGACTTTCAGCGGCTTCTAAATCATGAGGCACCCTTGAAAATTTTACCTCTCTAATCCAGTCCCTGGAGCCTTAATCCCACCTGTCCTCCAAGAAGAGAACTTTTTTAGGTGTTTTTGTTTGTTGGAAAAGAAATTCAGTGAAATTCACTACACTGTACAGGAAGTCTCCTGGGAATTCTGAGGATTCAGGGCTATATGTTTTAACATTCTGTATAGTGAATATTTTTATACCTTCGTAATTTAAAAAAAAAAGAAGTTTAATGACCCCTCTCCTACAAACCCCAGGCTGCTGCAGCTCAGATATAAGAAAGTGAGGACAGACAATGCCAGGTGCAGCCAGCACACTCCTGCAGCCACACAACATCATGTCATTTTTATAAACATTATTCAAATTAGCTTCAGCACTCGTAATTCTGTTGTTTCCTTTATTGCTGTTGTAAAGCAAATGGTTCTTTTACACAAATGTTTTCTCCCACCTATTAATCCAGTTATAGATTATGGCACTCCTTTAAATTTAGGGATGTAAAGCCTCTTAAATATTTAGAAGTTTAAGACTGATATGGGAAGAAATTTCCTTTGATTTGCTTTATTAATATCCTGAGGGTCAATTTGTTATAGATTTGGAATATATTATTGCTACGCTGTTCTTTGACAAAGAGAGAAGAAAATGATGGTATTGTATTTGAGCTACAGCATCAAATATCTCCCTTTGAATTAGAGTTGGATGGACAATGCATCTTTCCTGTAAAAGATTGCAACTCCCCTCCACCCCCCAATTATCTTTGAAATTTTTCCACAGATTTTTTTGGCTTTTCAGCATAAACCCAAAAATCTAAAGACAAAAAGTGAAAAATTTTCCAGCAACATTTTTTGTTTTGTCACATTTTTTGGTGAAAAAATTTCAGCCAGCTCTACTTCAAAAGTGCTGGCAACAAAAGAGCTATGTTAGAAGTTCATGCCAATAAACTTCCTTATAACATTTAGCTCAAAAAACCCCCAGATATATTGCTTCCAGCAGCATTTTGCAAAGAGTGCATTTATAACAAATACATGTATCAGTGGAGGAATGAAACTCCACATACATCGCAAACAGCCTGATGAAGCTTTGAAGAACGAGTGAACCATAAGAAACTTTGACATTGGCTATTAGCTCCCTTAAATTCAGCATAGCAGAGACTTAGCAGTTATGACCCAATTTCACATCTACAGAGACAAGGTGGGTGAGGTAATATCTTTTATTGGACCAATATTTATTGGTGAGAGAGACAAGCTTTCAAGCTTACACAGCTTGTCTCTGTCACCAATGGAAGTTGGTCCAATAATATATATTACCTCACCCACCTTGTATCCTGGGACTGACATGGCTACAATAACACTGCATATTTTACATCTACAGCATTTTATAATCAATGTCATTTTCTCTACCTTAAAAATTATTTTAGTGCTTATTAGCCAAATCATGAGAGATGTCAAGCATCTGTAATTCTCATTGATATAAAATGGCAGAGGTTCAGAAGATTTCAGGATTTGCTCCTATGGAAGATGCTAAACTGATGAAAACTGAAGTCCCGTGTTTCCAGAGTAGAGATAGCTGAGACAATAGCAAAGCTAGCTTCCCCACATGTATCCTGCAAAGTTCAACCATGTCCTGGAAAGACTTTAGGATTTAGATGGTTGTTCAGTTTTCTTTGCCAATTCAGTTCTAGATTGGTGAACCCTTTTCAGCTAGCACAGGTCACGGCGATTTTTTGTGCTACTGGCGCCCCTCCGTTAGATACGGAATTAAAAATAACTTTTTATTTTAGTTGGCCATTAACCAGCCACTTTAACGTTCCAACATTTGTACTGTATTGTGGCAAGTTCACACCATCTCGTATTATATGGTGTGGTTGAATAGCTTGAGCCAAGTGTAAAGTCATTAGCAGGCACTTGTGTTTAAGAAAAGGTTTTGTGTGTTGCTAACACTCCAGGTTTATGACCAATGAGTTTTAAAAAATGGAGATATAAGATTGAAACATACACTTTTTTTAAATCATCACCAAAAAAATGTGACTGCATGGGCAATTCTGGTACTTGTGTGCAAATGGCTAGTTAGCTGCTACACAGCTACATGTATCCATATACATTTAACTGATTTGGGTGCACAAATGCAATAATTGCACAGAGAATAGTATGCACTGTTGTACTATTTTGCATTTAAAAAACCCTCACTCGTCATCTTTTTTAACAAAAAGATGAATTTATAGTGTTATATTTACAAAAAGCAAAATGTAAGGCTGTTATTGTCATGTATTTAGAAAATGAACTGAATGCTCCAAACAACTTTGTTTAAATTTGAAAAATATTTACTCTAGAAATATCTTGTATTACCCTTTTTGTCTCTCTGAACATACAGTAAAATTGTGTATAACAGCGGACAATTGTACAACTACAGGCTGTAAGGAAATTTGGCGAGAGAAACTCTTCAGGATGGTGTATTTATTTCTCTGTTTCTGAAAGGTAGCCGTTAAAATTCACAGGTGCTGGCTGTCCAGATGTTTGTTGCATTTGACCATTGTAATTTGCAGTAGAATATACTGTGTTGCTACAATATCTGTAAAGAGGAAAGCTATTATAGTCTATATTCTATATATGGGCTCCAGCATTGATAGTAAGCATATTTCCTACTCAGATTAGCTTTTTTCCCCTTATGTGCTTAGGGCAACAAAAGTTCAAATTGAAATTTAGATCTAGTAGAGTGTATTTACAGGTCAGCGATGACTTATAATAAATTTGTTCCAAGAATGAGACAAAGGAAAAAAACCTTGAATTTTGAACAAGGAGTTTCCCTTTCTCTTTGTCATTTCTAGGGAGCAAGCATACCACTGGTGTCAGAGCTTGGCATTGACAATATCCATTTTGATGACTTTTCACTCGATGTGGATGCCATGATTACTGCAGCCCTCCGGATGTTCATGGAGCTTGGAATGGTTCAGAAATTTAAAATTGACTATGAGGTAACCATCTGCTCTGTAGAGATATCTGCCACTTTGTCTTGGCAGTGCTATGCCCATTTGTACACATTTAGTAGCCCTGATACAATTTGTACTTTTCATTTCAGACACTGTGTAGGTGGCTTTTGACAGTGAGGAAGAATTATCGAATGGTTCTGTATCACAACTGGAGGCATGCTTTCAATGTGTGCCAGTTAATGTTTGCAATGTTAACTGTAAGTATTCCACGAAAGGGACAGCCCTCATAAGAGCTTTTATCATCACAGTGTCTTATGTGGCTAAACATCTTTTCCAGTGTTTATTTTTTAGTTATTATATTCATTTATGTTATAGCAATGTACAATAAATAAGGGAGCACAATTTTGGCACCCGTTTTATAGAGTTTTAGCAACAGTGATATCACAGGCACATTAAAATGACTAATAATTAACAGATGACAATCTTGGAGTAGGGAGCTTATTAGAGATTTTGATCTTACCATGTCTTCCTTTTTTGAAATCTTTGATTTTGCATTTATTTCTGCATGTGAACATGGAGGTCATAAAAACCTGAGTGTGTAGAATCCTATCAGCAGGGTTATTTGGTGCGATGATACTTATTCAGCTACTTTCCCTAGCTTCATCTAAATAGATATAGGAGATATTGCCTTATAAACCATTTAAAAATGGGTTTCCTTAGAGAGGATCCGAATAGGTCCTGCAGCCTCCGCATATTGTTTTCTGCTGTTCATCAAAGATATCCATCAAAGGGTCTAACCTTCTCTCTGCATATAAAGTACTCTTATTGATGCCAATAGTCCACAACCATTTTGGCTTGGGGGCTGCTCAGGCCCCCCTCCCTAGGCAGATAGAGGGTCCGCCATGGCTTCCCACAGCTGCCCGCCGGTAAGAACCGGGCAGGCAGCTGTGGGAAGCCGCAGCAGACCCATTACCTGCCCTGGGTGGGGGGCCCAAGCAGCCCACGAGGCCAACATGGAGCCCAGCCAGGGAGCTATGGGGAGCCATAGCGGACTCTCCACCGGCCCATGGTGGGGGGAGCGGGGGGGGCTGAGAGCAGCCCCCAGCCGTGTGCCCAACCCCTAGGCTCCCCGCCCGGCCGAGGGCAGGTGGAGGGTCCGCGACTCTGCACAGGCTCCCCACACGGCTCTCTCTGACTGGTGTCTGGCAGGGGGATGTCTCGGAGCCTCAGCCCGGCCCCCAGTGTACAGCCCTGCAAATCCACAGATATCTGCGAATATCCGCAGATAATTTTTGTGGATCGTGGATCGGATGCGGATACACATTTGTGTATCTGCGCAGGGCTCTAGAGAGAAGGATTGTAGCTATAGTTATTTTTCTGTATTGCTCTCCTTTTAAACTACAGATGGCCTAAAGTCAAAATTGCAAATCCAAATCCCTTCATTTCAGGAGAATACAGTTTGAATTCCTGGATCCAAACTTGCTCTTAAGATTTGTGGTTAGAACCAAAACTGGAAGGGGCTTACTTTCTGGTTGAGATGCATCTGAAACCTTGGTAAGAACAGCTGTTTGAAAGATTTCAGGCCTTGATAATGGAAAGTTTTGAGAACAGATGCAAGATCCCTACTGTTCAAGGCAATAGAAACTGATCCACCATGAGATTTGCACTGTTTTGAGCTAAAATGTAACAGGTGGTGGGATTTAACTCCCAAAACTGAACATGAACCCTGATTCAGCCTCAAACTGCAGTGTAAATCTAATCTGGATCCAAACACAGCCTCATTGGTTTATCTCGAGCCTTAAGAGAAGGTCCTGCAGTATAGTGTTTGTGCAAACATTTCCTCATATGTAGTCTGAAAGACGACTATGAAAAGTTGTTCATGTTTAAACCTTTTAACCCTTTAAGTGCCTTGGGGTATAAAGGGTGAATAGCTTTAAAGATTTGCCTTAGGAACATGGCATGACTCATATTATAAGCTATACCAATAGCTAGAAAGTTGTCCTAATAACTAGTTTCATTCATCATTTTCCAAAGGTTTGCCTGTCCGTAGCATACATCTATCCAAACCAACAAACATGTGAGATGCTGCACATGTCTTGGCAAAACAACCTGTGTTCACTCCATGAATATTTGCATTTGAAATTGTATATCTTCACATTTACAAACCCGTTCTGGGGCAAAATTGTTGTTGTTTGTGGCAACAAACACATCTCTCTGCAGAAAAAAGTGATAAATGTCTGTCTTCTGGGCAAAACTGATTTTTCCACAGTGAATGACAATTTTACTGCTTCTTTTCTTATCAAAAATATAAAGAAACTGAAATTTTTTAAGTTTTCTCCCCACAAAATTGTGAACTTTTTTTTCTAGTTCTGCTGTTTTTCAATTTGTTTTTTAACAAAGCCATAATTTTGGAAGCAATACTCAAATATTATTAAGCAGATAATACAATAACTGGGGTGACAGATTTCAGAGGAACAGCCGTGTTAGTCTGTATTCGCAAAAAGAAAAGGAGTACTTGTGGCACCTTAGAGACTAACCAATTTATTTGAGCATGAGCTTTCGTGAGCTACAGCTCACTTCATCAGATGTTTACCGTGGAAACTGCAGCAGACTTTATATACACACAGAGAATATGAAACAATACCTCCTCCCACCCCACTGTCCTGCTGGTAATAGCTTATCTAAAGTGATCAACAGGTGGGCCATTTCCAGCACAAATCCAGGTTTTCTCACCCTCCACCCCCCCACACAAATTCACTCTCCTGCTGGTGCTAGCCCATCCAAAGTGACAACTCTTTACATAATCAAGTCGGACTATTTCCTGCATAGATCCAGGTTTTCTCACATCCCCCCCACCCCCATACACACACAAACTCACTCTCCTGCTGGTGATAGCTCATCTAAACTGACCACTCTCCAAGTTTAAATCCAAGTTAAACCAGAACATCTGGGGGGGGGGGTAGGAAAAAACAAGAGGAAACAGGCTACCTTGCATAATGACTTAGCCACTCCCAGTCTCTATTTAAGCCTAAATTAATAGTATCCAATTTGCAAATGAATTCCAATTCAGCAGTTTCTCGCTGGAGTCTGGATTTGAAGTTTTTTTGTTTTAAGATAGCGACCTTCATGTCTGTGATTGCGTGACCAGAGAGATTGAAGTGTTCTCCGACTGGTTTATGAATGTTATAATTCTTGACATCTGATTTGTGTCCATTTATTCTTTTACGTAGAGACTGTCCAGTTTGACCAATGTACATGGCAGAGGGGCATTGCTGGCACATGATGGCATATATCACATTGGTGGATGTGCAGGTGAACGAGCCTCTGATAGTGTGGCTGATGTTATTAGGCCCTGTGATGGTGTCCCCTGAATAGATATGTGGGCACAATTGGCAACGGGCTTTGTTGCAAGGATAAGTTCCTGGGTTAGTGGTTCTGTTGTGTGGTATGTGGTTGTTGGTGAGTATTTGCTTCAGGTTGCGGGGCTGTCTGTAGGCAAGGACTGGCCTGTCTCCCAAGACTTGTGAGAGTGTTGGGTCATCCTTTAGGATAGGTTGTAGATCCTTAATAATGCATTGGAGGGGTTTTAGTTGGGGGCTGAAGAAGTGAGCTGTAGCTCACGAAAGCTCATGCTCAAATAAATTGGTTAGTCTCTAAGGTGCCACAAGTACTCCTTTTCTTTTTGGGGTGATAGAGTGACTTGCTTTAACCAACTGGATTCAGATTAATCACTGAAAAATGAAACCCAAAGTGTCTTCGTTGGATACCCACAAATTCATGCATCTAAAAGCCCAGGCCACTGTTGAAAATGCTGGCCTGTTTACTTTCCCAGGGTCATAACAGGAAGCCTGTCACTGACATAGACAGAAAGAGAACCTAAGAGTTCTGAATCACTGCCCTGTGGCTTAGCTACAGCAGCATTCATCCCTTCGAATCAAGGGCCATGCATAGAAGTTTAATCTGTATTTTTTCTACTTGAATTTTTTTTTTTATAGCAAATGTGAGCTACCATAAATTGATGGTGGGCTACCATAAGTTTCTTTATATAGCTATGCCATACGCTGATTTAGTCACTTTTGTGTTAATGAGATCTCTGTTGGACAATATTAAAACGCTTACATCTCTTCAAGACACTGTACGAGTCTATAAATCAGTTGGGAGTTGACAGGCTCCCTCCATCCAAATATTTGCAGAAGAATAAGTAAAAGAACTGGATGGAACGTGTCACATACTGAGATGAGAGAATTCTAAGTGGTGAAATCTGACATGAAATTCATGGTATGTAAAAGTAGATTAGTAAGGCACCAGACAGAAACCTGCAAATCCAAGAATTAAACTGATTCATTGCATTTTGTTGACAATAATATATATAAAAAAATCAAACCACACAAGTTTCATGGTACATTCCAACACATCTCCATTTTGGAGAATCCTGGGCTTATTTGTGGAAATTAGCAAGCAAGGGCTTTGCTGGAAACCAGGCGCATCTCAAAGATTGTGTACTTGTTTTCTAAAGGGAGAGGGAGGGCATGTGAGCATTACCGCTTTTCAAGACTCCTACCACCTGCCAGTCTATAAAACACCATTTGCATCAACGATGTTGCGACTGGCAGTGTTGTCAGAGGAGGCTGCATAACTTGTCCTGTAAATGGATTAGACTGGGCCTGATCCAGTGCCCACTGAAGTCTTTCCATTGACTTCAGTGGACATTGGATCAGGTCCTTAGCACTTTACATGTTCATACACATGCTGCACAAATATGATCTAAAATGGATCCCCACAACTCTCCTTTGAGATAGGTAAGTATTAATATCCCTGTTACACAGATGTGCAAAGTGAGGCAGAAAAATAAAGAGAGAGTCACTAATACAGCCAGAATTAGAACTCCGTCTCCTGGCTCACAGCCATGTATCAGACCACCAAACAACACAGCATTCCATAAGAGAGAGCTGTTTCAGTACTCACCATGAGAGGAAGTAAATAGAGAGGTTCAGTGGGGAGAAAGGCCTATGGAAGACAGAGAATGGCAGTCACTCTTAGTATTCTTATAGCTGGAAATAAGTTGTTCAGATAAATAGAATTAAAATGGTTTCCACAGGCAAATGTACAAGAGCACTTTTCTGTATCTGAAATGTTGTGGCATTAGACACAGTGTATGAACCTTATGCTAAACTTCACAGCCAAGTTGATAATATGCAGGGAAGCAGTAGTTTTTCAAATTTCATTTTTCATGGTGAGAAAGGACAACAAGATGCCAGACAAGCCACTGATACATGCCTGAGAAGTAAAACCAAAGCCAGGGCTAACTGCTTTATCATTTGAAATTGGACTGAATTAAATTCTGTGTATTTCTAGCAAATGCTACCAGTTTTTGTGCCCCTTTTCTCAGCAAGTGCCACAAATGTCATATAAACTGTCCTCTGAGTGGTGCTCTAATGCCAAGTTTCCGATATGCTGCTTTTTTGTGTGGGGAAAAAAATATTCCACTCTATCAGGTAGCTTCTTTTCTTCTAGAGATGATTAAATGGGCACGAGGAGAGGGTGGGTGGGTGGCGAATATAGATCTTGCTTTCTTTAAAGACTTGACATCAGGTCTCAGAATCCTCTCAAACATTGTCTAAGAAAAATATATGAACCCAACCCATCTAAATTTTTCAAACCATGCTCATCATGGTCAATCAGAAAAATGCAAAAATGACTGTGCAAACTGCTAAGCAAGTGGTGCAGTGGGATTGTGTTTACAGTGAGTTTGTGCCAACTTTGATGTTGATTTCACTGAGAACAGGACTGGGTGCCTCAATTTGGCTAGGGAGGAAGGTTAGTCTTGTGTATAAGGTACCAGACTGGGATGAGTTTCTGGTTCTGGCAGAGGCTCTCTGTGTAACCATAGGCAAGTCACTTAATTTCTCTGTGCCTCTGTTTCCCCATTTCTAAAATGGGAAAAATAATTCCCTACCTCTCAAGGATGCTGAGAGGATAAATTCATGATTATATGCAAGGTGCTGAGGTACTATACAAGCAGATGTATAGGAGAGCTTTAAAAATATTTTATACTTAAAAAACTAGTATGTTGTCTTCCAAAAAACTTTCAGGGTTGTCTGTGCCAATATGCCAGAAACATTGTTGATTGAAGCATAAATGTTTTAACTAAATTTAAAAAAAAACCCACTAATATCAGTACCTATCAGGCCAAAGTCAATGTAGCTAATTTTCTATATTACAAAAAGGGTCAAAAGGAAGATCATGCCAGACTTAGAAGACAGTGACTTCGAAATGATCTTGAAGGCTTGCTTGACTTTTAAAGATACTTATATTTTCAAAAATAAGGTCAGATTCAAAGGGACAAAGGTCAGACAATACTTTAGTAGTATGTCAATTATGATTAGTTTCTGTTATCCTTTTTCTCAAGACTAAGCGTAGTTTTCCTCTTGAAATCAGTATTCATGCATTGAATGGTTGTCTCATTAACTTGCTCTTTAGCTGTGGTAATTTTTAGATAATTATGTTGCCCGCTGTCCATCACAGTTTTATTATATACACACCTTCATATAACTGTATCTGAGCTGACCAGAAGAAATTGTATTATTTCCCCTCTGCCTTAAAGCTTACATAGCACCTTATGGAATCTTAGAATTTTACAAAACTCACTGGTAGCAGAGTGAAAAAGCACATGCGTGTGCACACACACATAAATAAAATTTATGCTGGTGCTTCCAGCGGCCCTGAACTAGGGAAATGCTGTTCAACACTAATGACAAAATACCACAGCACACACATTTAGAACACACTGCTGTCTGTTTGTTTAAATGCAGATGTGATGCGGATTTAAAATCCATCTTTATGATGTCAGCAATCTGATTTTCTGACATAGGCTGAACAGTTTATTATTAATTCAAACTGGGGACAATAAGGAGGGTTTAACAGACTGCAGATTGTGCACATCATATTTCAATGGGATTTGGGCACCTAACTCTTAGGTGCCTTTGAAAATCCAAGCCTGAATTGTTTATAGAGGTCCTACCTTTAGTCTGAAGTTGTTCCTAATTATGAACTGGTATTCGAACAGAATCCATAAAAATTACATGTTAAATATCCAAAGGCACTTCCAAGTAAATTCGTAGTTCTAGATTTCTGTTGCAAAAGGTTCTCTAATGTCTTTTGCCCCCACTGCTTCCAGAACTTTACTCCTCTGATGGTTAGAAACCTTCATCTAATTTCAAGTCTAAACTTCCTGATGGCCAGTTTATATCCATTTGTTCTTGTGTCCACATTGGTACTGAGCTTAAATAATTCTTCTCCCTCCATGGTATTTATCCCTCTGATATATTTATAGAGAGCAATCATATCTCCTCTCAGCCTTCTTTTGGTTAGGCTAAACAAGCCAAGCTCTTTGAGCCTCCTTTCATAAGACAGGTTTTCCATTCCTCAGATCATCCTAGTAGCTCTTCTCTGTACCTGTTCCAGTTTGAATTCATCCTTCTTAAACATGGGAGACCAGAACTGTACACAATATTCCAGATAAGGTCTCACCAGTGCCTTGTATAACGATACTAACACCTCCTTATCTCTATTGGAAATACTTTGCCTGATGCATCCCAAGACCATATACCTCCCTTACTCTTCTCAGGAAGCTGGAGTACCTTGGTTGACTGAAGAGCGCTCTGCCGTCGATTTAGCAGGTTTTCACTAGACCCGCTAAATTGACGCCGGCTGCATTGCAGCAGCATTGATCTCCCCATAGTGAAGACCAGCCCTTAGACTCCTCACTATCTCCTGGGACTTTTTTCTACCTTAGTCTTTCTTCAAGCCGTTTTCCACAGTTTCTCGCACGGCTTACTGCACACTTACCTCTCCATGCCCTTCCTTCACTCTCTAGCAACTCGAGAGGTAGTGCAGAGTTCTGGGCCCCTCTCCCCTGGCAGCCGCTTTCTGACCTGGGCTTCATCCCTTTATGCCAGCGGTTCGGCAACCTGACACACGCGGCCCATCAGGGTAATCCACGGCGGGCTGCAAGACAGTGTTTACATTGACTGTCCGCAGGCATGGCTGCCTGCAGCTCCTAGTGGCCGTGGTTCGCCGTTCCCAGCCAGTGAGAGGTGTGAGAAGCATGGCCACACTTTATGCGCACCATCCAGCTCCTTCCCCCACTTAGCTCCATCTTCATTCAGGCCAGGCCCAGGTGCAATCAGGTGCCTTAGCTTGCTACTTCCAGTTAGCCAGTGCGGGGTGCATACCAGTCATACCACACTGTTGTATTTCTAACTCATGAATACTCCCACTGACATCAGTGAGACTACTCATGCATATGGCATGAGAACAGGTCACAGGATCAGGCCCTAACTTTGTAACCTTCATCGGACACACCCTTCATCACTATTTATTTTAAAAAGTAAAAAGGAAAGCAACAGATAATTAAAGTCGCATCCAGTGTGCTAATAACAAAAACACATAAAAGTGGGGCAAGGCGTAATGCAATTCATTTCCTCACATGAAAGAATGACCTCCATAACTCACTTTAAGCTCTGCCACTCATGAGTTATGGGTCATTCCTGTTCTGGTGAAAATAAATTCTATTACACCATCATCCATAGCTATGTATTTTTCCTCTCTACACGTAAATTTAAAAAGTGGGGGAGACTCTCTGTCTTCCTGCATTATGTGCAAAGCAGACATCCTCCTACCATAATACTGTTTTTAAATTAAATGTTTTTATTAAGTGAAATATCCTATTTATGTATTCCATGACAAGATTTTTGATTAAATAAAAAGTTGAATTTATTCTTGAGCTATTGCTACTATTAGTAAATTGCTAAATCTGTACTCCTGCATTTATGATGCAGGCTGAATCCTTGAATTCAATCAAACCTTGTGTTAAGCCGAGGACCATTTATTATGACATCAGTTTTCCATTATAAAACTCCAATTTTCAGTGGTTTATAACTCAGCCATGGACATTTTCTTTGGACTGAAACTTGGCACACCGTATTGCCAGGTCACTAGCTATTTTATTTATACTTTTTTTAAAGGGACCTTTGTTATTCTTTGTTGTAGGAGAGCAATCTTAAAAAAAGACAGTATTTTTCAGATGCTTCCTCTGCTCTTGTAACTATGTTATTGAAACTGACATTTTAAAGGCGATTTATCTACAATTCAGGAGCAACCATTTAATAATAGTCAAGTTATTCTATTCTTATGGATGCTTCATGTTTAGAATCTTTTTTGGGGTTTAGACCAGCCTTTTTGAAATGTAGACAGAGTCCAATCCTGCAGGGTGCAGAGCACCCACTGGAAGGTTCTGGGCATCTGCAACTCCCACTGAAATGGATGGGAGTTGAAAGCACTTAGTACCCTGAAGGATAAGACTCTTCATGTGACATTGGCACAGCAGGGCAAGAAAGCTGATGGCTTCTTAAATCACATAACACTGATATGATATTTAGGCTTTACGGTCTATAGAGTCAATACTCTGCAAAGTAAAGTTCTCAACAGGTCTTACTACAATGTGCTAGTGTCTAAACATAGATATACATAAGAACATAAGAATGGCCCTACTGGGTCAGGCCAAAGGTCCATCTAGCCCAGTATCCTGTCTTCCAGCAGTGGCCAGTGCCAGGTGCCCCAGAGGGAATGAACAGAACAGGTAATCATCAAGTGATCCATCCCCTGTCGCTCATTCCCAGCTCCTGGCAAACAGAGGCTAGGGATACCATTCCTGCCCATCTGGGCTAATAGCCATCGATGGACCTATCCTCCATGAATTTAGCTGTTCTTTTTTGAACCCTGTTATGGTCTTGGCCTTCACAACATCCTCTGGCAAGGAGTTCCACAGGTTGACTGTGCATTGTGTGAAGAAATACTTCCTTTTATTTGTTTAAACCTGCTGCCTATTAATTTCATTTGGTGACCCCAAGTTCTTGTGTTATGAGAAGTAGTAAACAACACTTCCTTATCTACTTTCTCTCTACACCAGTCATGATTTTATAGACCTCAATCGTATCTCCCCTTAGTCATCTCTTTTCCAAGCTGAAAAGTCCCAGTCTTATCAATCTCTCCTCATACAGAAGCCGTTCCATATCCCTAATCATTTTTGTTGCTGTTTTCTGAACCTTTTCCAATATTTCTTTTTTGAGATGGGGCAACCACATCTGCACACAGTATTCAAGATGACAGGTTTCAGAGTAACAGCCGTGTTAGTCTGTATTCGCAAAAAGAAAAGGAGTACTTGTGGCACCTTAGAGACTAACCAATTTATTTGAGCATAAGCTTTCGTGAGCTACAGCTCACTTCATCGGATGTGGGTATACCATGGATTTATACAAAGCAACATGAAAGTTTCTGTCCTATTATCTATCCCTTTCTTAATTATTCCTAGCAGTCTGTTTGCTTTTTTGACTGCCACTGCACATTGAGTGGATGTTTTCAGATAACTATCCACAATGACTCCAAGATCTCTTTCTTGAGTGGGAACAGCTAATTTAGACCCCATCATTTTATATGTATAGTTGGGATTATGCTTTCCAATGAGCATTACTTTGCATTTATCAACATTAATTCAGCACATGGGTGAAGGTGTTTAGGGGCACTAGAGACCCAAATGGCACTGAAATGTTATGTGTGGGGAAACTGAACTCTCTTGGGCTCCTTTGAATCCTCTCAGAGACATGGGTTGACTTCCCTTATTGTAGCTGTGAAGCAGATGCTATCGCATAGCCACCTTTTCCCTCCACACTACCTCTTACTGCACTTTCCGTTGGCTTTGCGCCTCTCCTCACTTAGCAGCACTGAAACCCACTCAGACACATTTTGTCACTCATGCATTATCTCTTATGATGGGATGAGCTATACCTTCCCTTGCCTCTTCTCTTTCCAGTCGATCCCAGTTCATATGCATATTTCCTTTGTGGCTCTGACTCCCCACACTGCTTGCAGATATTCTTCAGCCACCATTAGTCTCCCCCTGCGTGGTCAGTATGTGAATTTTTCTTACTTCACTGGTTTGAGAGGAAAGCATGCCAAGCTGACTTGCTGCTCCCCTCGTTACTAGCTGCCACTGAACTAGTCAAAATTTGCTATTTCTGTTGTGTGATTGGTCATTTCAGTCACATACTATTTTTTGTTTGTTCTTCAATTGGCTGATTCTCGTGCTCATGGATCTTTCAAGATCTGTGTATGAAATTTTCCAGTACAAATGCCCCTACATATAAATACCACCCTCCCACCTCCTGTGGATAAAGGATATTTTGAACAGGTTTAAAAAAATAAAAATGTTTTAAAGTAAGATATTAAAGTGTCTTTTAAAGAACATGTACCATTTTTAACTACCATTGCTTAAAAACAGTCTGCCTCTTTCTTGAATTTCCCAAATATACAGGTTATCTGGCTATGGAAAAAACCCATCCCGCCTACTCTCACTAGTGCAGTATTTTATGCTGTACAGTGTGGCATGCTAAAATACGCAAGTGTTCTGTTTAACATGTCAAGAGCAGAAGTCAAAAGTGACTAAAACATGTTATTTAATAAAAGATGTTGGGCAAGAGAACTGGCAGTATCTGTATTGGATGCAGGAGGAGTAAACATGAGAGTACATGTGACACCATGGAAGAGTGTGGGCGTGACCGTGGTCTGCTAGAGCACATTCAAAGCTGTTGTGACTAATTTTACGAAGTGCAAGGGGTGGTGTAACTTGAGTATGTCTGTTTAAAAACATGATCCAATGCCCGTTGAAATCAATAGGAGTCTTTTCATTGACTTCAGCAGGATTTGAATCAGGTCGAAAGGGAGCATAAGGAACAGCAAAATTGATTCATGGCAGGTGGCAGAAAGCACATGCAGCTTCTGCATTGTAACACCACCATGAAGGTATTTTTTCCCAAAGACAAATGAGAAAAGTAGAAAAGATGTTTTCTGAATAGCATCCATGAACATCTTTGTTATAATATTAAAGGTGCACGTAAGATATTTGCAGACACAAACCATTTCAGTTTTGCCTTCACAGAAGGCCTCCCCTTGGTATTTTTGCTGGTATCACTGGGGTGTAGACAACATAGCATTTAGATTGCAATTCATACCTTACTTGATATATTGATGTAACAGAGCGCTCCACCTGTCATGAAAATATAGGTTTCTCCTAGAGTGGCACAACCAACCAGTGGAATCAAGTGTGTAACTTACAAGGGTCTCATATGGCCTGTACTGCCTCACACCACTGATTCTGATCTAGCCATTTATGTTTAGTTACTCCAGAGCATCATCAGAGATTAAGTAATGGTTACATATTTCTGTCTGATGAAAAGCTGTGCACTTTGCCCTCTTGCTTTCTTGGTTTGTGTTTTGTTTCCTGTTCCTCCATTAAAACTTCTTTCCATCATTTACACACTTTGCTGCCATATTTACCAATTATTCCATAAATGTAGTCCTCTAAGTCAAATACCATATAAAATAAATAAAAAGTATCCCTTACTTTTCAACAATTGTAAGCAGTTGATTTAATTCCTTCATTAAATGAGCCACCCTAGTTTGTCAGAGATTTCTGTTCTTGAATAAACAAAGCCTCCGTAAGTGTTTCCTTATAATAACCAAAATCACCTTGAGTTTTTGAGGTTCTGTGCTCTAGGGCTATTGAAATCCGAACTGAACACAGAATTCTAGATAAGCTCTACCTGGTGTTTTGATTTGTACTCTGTCCCTTTGCTGATGCATCCCAGTATCCTGCTTGCCTTTATTACTGCAGTGGTACACTGAGTCGATGGCTCCAAGGATTTTTTTTTTATAGTAACCAATAAATCCTTATCCTGGGTCAGTACACTTGGTCTAAAACATACTCTATATTTTGTTATTCCTCCTCACACCCCTTGTCTTTTTTTAAATAGTTGCCTGTATTAAACTGCATTTTCCATTTACTGACCCTGTCAACTAAAAGCTCAAAATCTCTCTGAATCTGGTTGTCTTGTTCCTCCTTAGTGGACACAACTCTGCTTTTAGCCTTATTAGCAAACTTTTGTATTTTACATACCATATTCTCAATAAAATTATTTGTATAATGCATCTTCCTGACAAAGGGACCGAATGGCTAGGCAGCAGTTCTGCGGAAAAGGACCTAGGGGTGACAGTGGACGAGAAGCTGGATATGAGTCAGCAGTATGCCCTTGTTGCCAAGAAGGCCAATGGCATTTTGGGATGTATAAGTAGGGGCATAGCGAGCAGATCGAGGGACGTGATCGTTCCCGTCTATTCGACATTGGTGAGGCCTCATCTGGAGTACTGTGTCCAGTTTTGGGCCCCACACTTCAAGAAGGATGTGGATAAATTGGAGAGAGTCCAGCGAAGGGCAACAAAAATGATTAGGGGTCTGGAACACATGAGTTATGAGGAGAGGCTGAGGGAGCTGGGATTGTTTAGTCTGCAGAAGAGAAGAATGAGGGGGGATTTGTTAGCTGCTTTCAACTACCTGAAAGGGGGTTCCAAAGAGGATGGCTCTAGACTGTTCTCAATGGTAGCAGATGACAGAACGAGGAGTAATGGTCTCAAGTTGCAGTGGGGGAGGTTTAGATTGGATATTAGGAAAAACTTTTTCACTAAGAGGGTGGTGAAACACTGGAATGCGTTACCTAGGGAGGTGGTAGAATCTCCTTCCTTAGAGGTTTTTAAGGTCAGGCTTGACAAAGCCCTGGCTGGGATGATTTAACTGGGAATTGGTCCTGCTTCGAGCAGGGGGTTGGACTAGATGACCTTCTGGGGTCCCTTCCAACCCTGATATTCTATGATTCTATGATTCTAAGGTCAACTGATGAAATCAATATCTGGTCTTCTCCGTTGCTAACCTCTTTTGATTGGAGAAATTCGCAGTGAGAATTGCTTATTTCCCTTCTCTGAGATACTCCGCTATCCATCAAACTATTTTGCATTCTATGGAGCTGATTATGCAGAAGTGCTGAGCATCTGTCGCTCCCATGGACTTCAGTTAAATTTCTTGGTGCTCAGCATTGCTGAAAGTCAGGCCCCATATCATGACTTCCTAGCTTAGCCTGTCATTTTTGGCATCAATATTACCTTGTGCTTTTTCAAAATCTGAGGACCAAATTATTCCTCTTAGGGACACAGGCTCTGAGGGAATGGGGTAGTACAGAATGCAACGAGGTGTCTCAAGACATTATGCTGGCGCAGGGCAGAAGCAGGCATAATATCTCCAAGAGTGCTGTTTGGGAGCAAATTCATCAGTGAGTTCTGCTGTATCTTTAGAAAAAGGATATCATGCAGTCCTTCTAGCGTAGCTCTTCAAAGCACAGTGGTCTGCCAATGGCACACCCAACAACGCAGGCATACCCTTGGGGAAATTTTGCAAGATCAGCGATGCTAGTTCCTCCTCTGCTGGTCTCAGGCTGCTCAGGCAGACAAACTACTGTATTGCTACCTCCCTGCAGGGGAATTCTAGTGTCAGGAGGGGTTTCCTGCATCACCTCCTCTTCTCTTCACACCAGCACATTTGGGACAGGACCTAACTGGGGCCAATGGTGCATTATAACTGATGAATCTAAGCATTGTCCCAGACACTCAGAGTTCAAATCCAACCCAAGGCAGAAATCTGAAGTTTAAAAAAAACAAAAACAAACAAACAAAACCCAGCACATGTGAGCTAAGGTGGCCATGATTTTGTCTTAAGTACATTCTGTATTTCTCATATCTACCATATCAGTTTTATCGCTGAAGAATTCCTGTGCTTTATTTAAGAAAAATCTCCTCTCAAACTCATGCAGGGTATTTCTAATAGAATTATGCTATTCAAGGTGTTTCCACCTAAAATCATGGAACGTTGTTTCTAATCTCCTTTGTTGCAGTGAACAAAACAGTCTCTGACTGCTTTAGTATTTGCATAGCTGATATTTAGCTTCTCTCTTTTAAGCCTCCTTTGATTTAGCTTGTAAGTTGTCTCCAACAATGTACAACTAATACAGCACCTCAGGATCTAAGAAGTCTCTGTCTACTTAACAGTAATTTTAAAATGAAACAGATTTTGTTTTATGTTTTTCACATATGTAATTTCAGCTTCTCATCTTAGTATGTAAGGAGTGTTTTTATTTTCAGCTCTTTTCCCACTGCACCTTCTGGGTACTGGGGAAGAGAGTATTAAAAATGTGACAGAGATAATAATAGATCACTACATGGACATTATCTATTCCACCAACCATCTAGCATACAGCAGTGAACATAATATGACAATAAAGCATTTATCTTGTCCTTATTTAAAGGATGGTGGTTTCAAAACAGAGATGACTGTTACTCGATGGACTAACATTATCTATCCTTCCTACTTCTGATAGTTATTTTTTCTGTTCTCAGACAGCAGGATTTCAGGAGATTCTGACTGAAATTGAAATTTTAGCGTTGATTGTGGGATGTTTATGTCACGACCTTGACCACAGGGGAACCAACAATGCCTTCCAAGCCAAGTAAGTTTTCTAATTCTTATTACTTTAATTTGTTTCCCTTCCATATCAGAGCAAAAGGTGACAGGGTATAAAGAATGAAGCATTAATTTCAGGGCTTCTAGGCGAAGGCCAAGTATTCCTGTGCTTACATGTAATGAGGGACTATCCATCTTTATAATTCCCTATTCTTTTTGGTAATTGCTGACTTGCCCTTTGTGTCATGCTGTTGATTTGGGTTGCCCCTTGTGAACTAACACCTAATATAGAAATGTGATGCCAAACATTGATGATCCCTCCACTCAAAGTATCTGCCAGCTAGAAACCTGCCGACACTGATCATGAGAAGCATTGCAAATGCCCCAATCTCTCTTTGGCTGGTATGTTGGAATCATTGTGAAACCTTTTCCAGTTATTTAATATATTTAAATAAAAGCAGGTAAAACTGAAGCCCTGTGTCCAAAAAGGGTGACATTCACTCCACCTGCATAAAGCCCAAGTTTTCAATCTTTGGCATGTGGAATGGTTGCCACCAACCTAAAACTATGGTGCGGGGATCTGTACAATCTGATGTGGCAGTCATTCCAGCCTAACTCTGCCACACCAGCTGTGCAGAGTACTGGGGCCACTGGTTCCATATAAACACAGGTATGTGGCTTCTCTTCTGGCCTAGCCCCAGTGAAACTATGGGGCTGGCTTGGAGACTTCCGGCATGGTAACAGAGTGTGAGAAGGCACCTCTGTTAGGCCAGCTGATTGATGGATACGCTGTAGAGCTTGTGTGTTAGACTTTCTATTCAGATTCTTATCTGTTAAGTGGAGTCTTGCACCTGCTGTACAGATCCCAGAGAATTTCACTCTAAAAGGAAATCTAGTTTAGGGGTCCAGGGCCTGATCCTGCAACCCTTACTTACACAGTTATGCTCTACTGCCTCAAGCAGTCCCCTCCTCCACGCGATTGCTGGTAGAGGCAGTTTAGTGTAGTGGGGGGGAGAGAGGGTTTATTCCCTTTCTTTTTACCTGTGGTGATAAGGAGGTTCTTTTGATCAAAGGGCATCTCTCCTTTCCCACCCGCACCCCTGCCATCCAGGTTTGGAAGGGGGCAGGAAATCTCCCATTACAACATCCCAGCTGAGCTCTGCAATGGAGCTGTCAGATAGATGTCTAATCCAGGACCTATATTGTTTCATTTTCTCACTGACAAAGGAAACATGACCATCTGCAGATAACCAAAATCCAAAAAGATCGGCATTTTGTAGTCCCTGGGCCGCAGCATGGTTTTTTGGCTCTGCCCTGGTGCTAGTCCTGTGGACCGAAGGGAGAGGTGGCCAACTCCACAGCTATTCGAAAGCCAGAGAGCTGTTGTGCTAACTTATTCCCCTCGACACATTTTTGTGCAAAAAGGAGCACGTGTGGCACAGTGTGTAGTGTACATTGACTGTTTTGTTTCTTAGGGCAAACTGCCTTATTACGCTCCACCCGGGTTAACGTTTCTGATGCACAGAGTTAGCATTTCCTTAAGCTGCTGTTTCCTCAGCTTCTGGTGCTGCTGTTCACTCTCAATGAAACAATGACATTGTCTGGATTGTCACTCGCCAAGGCAAGAAAAATCAATTGCAGTGCTCAAGAGACAGGACTACTGGTGCAAAAGTTACAAGTATCACCAGTTGCTTTATGCTGCTGGAGTCTTGATGAGAAGCAGAAAAAATGGAAAACTGTGTAAGACAAATGGGAAAATTTTGCTGATTGATGTTCATGTTCCTAATTCACAAAGATAAGACTTATGTAGGATTTAAATCCCTATAGACTCAGGCTCTGTTTAACCTAACCATGTCTCCATTGGAATGTAATGTTTCTCTTGTGACGTTTGAAATAGAGGATTTTAGCACTTGAATGCTGTCACTTCCAGTACAACTGACAACTGAGTACAAAGAGGATACTGTGTTTTTCTAATGCCATAAAGAAATTATTGAAGACATGACACACAGATAAAATATCCCTGAAAACAGAATCCGTACCTTTCATGACAGCAGCTATGATTTATTCTTCCAAAGCTTACTTATAAAGTTAAGCATCACATTTTCCTGTTTTATCTTACTGCTGAGTACCAGTGTTTTGTGTGATGAAAGATCAAGAGGTATATGTTGGAAGCAACATCAGAGTTCTCTGAAATTGCTCTGTTAGTACACCTCAGCACTGTTTTCTCTAGGGATGATGTTTCCCACTTATCCCCCTCTCTATTACAGCTGCCCCTGATGATTAAATATCCGTACGGTACAGCTTTGTAGTATATGCTCCTAGGAGACGCCTGCTATTCGTTTCTAGCATAATCTCTTATACTCATTTCTTTGGAAAGAAAACCCATCTTGTCGCTTTAGGCTGGGTCCCAGAAGTGAAATACTGGTGAACATTAATCTATTCTGACAGTCCAATCCCACTCCCCTCCACCTTCCAACAATTCTCAATTTCATAATTACATTTCATAGTTTTTCTTCCTTTAAAGTTTCATCTTAGAACTTTTAAACTGTACACTACATATTTTGCAACTAGCTTTTATAAAAAATAACCATGATTAGAAATATATTCTAAGAATGTTAGACTTTTATGGTTTCTGCTTCTGTTTTTACTTCCTCTCTTTCTTCTTAGTATTTTTAAAATCACTCTGGTGTTGCCCACTGCAGGGACAGCATTTTAACTACCCTTGAGGCCCTTTTACAGCAGAGTTTTGCAAATGCCTGCTATATACCATTGTTGTTATATGTATTAGGGACAGGCATGGTACAAAGGTAGAGGAAAAGGCAATCCCTGCCCCACTACATATATTACATGTCTGTGACTGTGTATATGAGAAACACCCCTGCAATATATGTAACATATATAAAACATCACCTAATTTGGAATGAAACTGGTCTTACTCTTGTTATTACAGACAGTGATAAGGCACCATCACAGGTGCTTTTGAAAAGGTCACCCAAAATTTCTGTATTGCTCAGGAGGAATCCTTAGCTGCTCAAAGCAGACTTAACAGGGTCCAGAACCTGCAGGTCTATAATTTTAATTGGGTGTAGCCATAAATTAGTATATTGAGCTATGGAATATCATCTCTGCATTTCCATACACTGTATTGGAGAGTGTTTGGGTGAAGACATCACTTCAAATGTGTTTGGTAAGAGGGCAGATGCTAATTGCTAATGTCCCTTGTTCTGTTTCAGGAGCGGATCAGCTTTGGCTCAACTTTATGGAACTTCTGCTACTTTGGAGCACCATCATTTTAATCATGCTGTCATGATTCTTCAAAGTGAGGTACCAGACTAGTTGGATTATTACTTTCACTGTAGGGTGGGGGGCTGTTTCACTCACAGGGAAACACACCCCATGCCCAAACTCCTTTAATGGCCCTTTCCTCCAGGCAGCATTTATTGACTACCACAAAGCTCTCACACAACACAATATAAAACAATTTAACTGCAACTGTTGACTGTTTTCCCCGGAGACTCTCCCTGCCTCATTCAGCCTGGGGAAAAGGACACACACTTCCCCTGTATCCCCCTTGGATCATTCATCTTCCTTATGTATACCCTTCTTAGCCATTTAAGAGCCAAGGAACTCTTAATCCTTTCCCAGTTAATGTGTTTACCTTGTCACACTCACCTTCTATTGTAAAAATAAAAAATGTAAAGCATCAAATTTGCTTTTGTTTCTGGGCAACCACAATATGTACAGTATCTTTGGAGTGTATAGTTTTGTATTTTCAGTAACTGTTGTTGGGTTTATTACATATACTGCAGTTACACCCAAAGTGTGCTGGAAGCTTCCACCTATGTAGGCAGGTATAGTCCCTGCCCCGAAGAGCTTACTTTGTAATTGTATGCATGATGTGACAAACTAGCAGTGTAACAATAAGTGGGGGAAATAGGCAGACACTGGTTACAAAAATAAATCATATAGTTACTAAGTTGTTCAC
Source organism: Caretta caretta (assembly GCF_965140235.1). Lineage (NCBI taxonomy): Eukaryota > Metazoa > Chordata > Testudines > Cheloniidae > Caretta > Caretta caretta. The sequence continues at coordinate 44,669,866 of NC_134216.1, read as the reverse complement.
TTGACTTTTTACAAAATACCTTCATCACTATATACAAAAGAAAAATACAAGCCATATCTTCAGAATGGGGGACTGTATCTTGAAAAGCAGGGACTCTGAAAATGATTTAGGGGTTATAATAGCCAAACATGAGCTCCCAGAGCAATGCTGGAGCAACAAGGCTAATCCAACCCGAGGATGTATAAACAGGGGAGGAATGAATAGGAATGGGAAGGTGATTTTACCTCTGTACATGGCACTGGTGGGACCAATACCAGAATACTGCTGACAGTTCTGGTGTCTACATTTTTTAAATGATGTTGAAAAAACTGGAGAGGGTGCAGAGAAGAGCCACAAAAATGAATTGAGGGCTGGAAAAAAATGCCTCATATTGAGAGACTTAGGCTTGTCTACACTTAAAATGCTGCAGCTGCGCCACTGTAGCACTTCAGCGAAGACGCTACCTACGCTGATGGGAAGGCATCTCCCAAGAGGCAGTAGCTATGTTGACGGTAGAAGCCCTCCTTTCAATGTAGCACTGTCTACACTGGGAGTTAGGGCAGCATAACTGACCAGCCCTGCACAACATAATTCTACCAAAATAAAGTTGCTAGAGTAGACCAAGCCTAAGAGTTCAGTCTGTTTAGTTTATCAAAAAGGAGATTGGGGGAGACTTGATAGGTGCCTTGACAAGGAAAAATACCAGGTACTAATGGGCTCTTTCACTTAGAGGAGAAAGGGATAACAAGAACCAATGGCTGGAAGCTAAAGCCAGACAAAAAGCAAATTAGAAACAAGCCACAGTTTTTTCCCCCCAAGGATGATTAATCATTGGAACATACTACTGAGGGAAGGGATGGATTCTCCATCTCTTGATATCTTCAGATCAAGACTGGGTGCCTTTCTGGAACAAAAGTTATTGGGCTCAGAACAGGAGGGCTTGTGTTATACAGGAGGTCAGATGAAATGATTTAATGATCCTTGCTGGCCTCAAAAAGATCACCAGAAATCTACGAAAAACTTCTTCCCTCCCTGGGCAAAGTGTTCCCTTACCCAATTTACTCCTTCTCTTTCATCATCCAAACATCATCTGTCCTGGCAACTCCACCCAATTCACCCAGCTATGATTTTAAGTCCTACATTCTGTGTGTTGTTACTTGTCTGGATAAAAAATTCACAGATGGGACCAAACACTCCAACTGTTTTTGCAAGTAGATGTATCTCCATTGAGGTCAGTGGAGTTATACAAATTTGCACCAAGTATCTGGACCTCTCATTCTAGTGGGCTGAAATTAGATTACACCGTATATGTTAGTGTTTAATATTCCAGTCTGTCTGTGTTTTCTAGAGGGAAATGTTACAGCATAGTGTATTATTTCTTTAGATTTGTATCAGCATGAACAAAAAAAGGTGGCTGTATTTGGTCTAGGCACATTTGACACACACGATCCTGGGTTTTGTGCTGTGGTGATGCTGCCTTGTACATTATGAAATAATTCATCAAGCATTAAAGCCTTGAATATAGTGGGAAAGCCCTTTGTTAGCTGTTTGTTATATAATATTTCAGATCTACTAGTGAGTAATTCTATGCTGTGACTATCTGCTGTTTTTTGAACACATGTGGGTTTGGGCTTTTCTTTGTACACTATACCTAAATTGTAGTCTGTAACTAAATGTCTTCTAGAATTCCCCCCACCTTCCCAACACATAGGTGAAAGGAAATCTTTTACAAGATTAAGGGGTCACTAGAGAAAGAAAAGATGCCCCTTATCTATGGAAAGCTCTTGTTTTCTGTATAGTGTTCTAATCTTCTTCCTAAACACTAGATGGCAGTGCACATTGGATATGAAAATTGTACTGCAGTCAACTATCAAAATTAGATTCAGTTACCAAAAACATCATTATATCGAAGGGTAGGAAGCAATGCCTAAGTGGGACATTAATATGTGAATGTAATCATATGTGACTGACATTACAAAGTCCAGTATTAGCTTAAAGTTCAACCAAATTCAACTGCAAATGTCATACAAACTGAATGATAAATCTCTGGATAAACGATGGGCTGTGTGTTCCCCCTTATTTGACACATCTCTAACTATAAAATTGTTAATATTATCTTCTTTTTCCAAAACAGCAACATTAAATAATTTGTTTCCTTTCATTCTGGCTGTAAAACATTTTCCAGAATCATAAGCCTTCACAGTCCTTTAAAAAGTGCCTTCTTACATGGCCCACAAGGTCTAGGGCTCTACAAACTTAGCTTTTCCTCAGTCTGAGTGACTAAAGCCCGTATGTATAGTGAGATAGTGGAAAATAGTCATGGTGAGTGGAGAGACTGTATTGCGAATGAAAAACTGATTTAGTGTCTTTGACTGCTCTAACAGCAGCTTGTATGTCTTTGAGCAGCAGCATAGATAAATCTGTTGGCAGCACAACTGAAAAGCCACAAAGCACTGCTCCAAAAATATTTGCTAAACGGGAAAGATTGAGATGTACAGTGTCCATAGTTTTTCCTCCATAAACTGGGTCTGTGCAGAGTCAGACCAAAGAATAAATCTTTTTGCAAGAGGCTATAATATTAGCACAGTTAAGAAACACAGCCCAGCTTCTTGATTACAGTGGCCAGCACTTCCTGTCCTAATGTAATCTCAGTAGCATTAACGTTATTATTTTATCATGGTTTTACCAGGATTCGGAAAAACTTCTGTGTAGCAAAACGGAGCAGATTAGTGTGTTAGAAATCTTAGTCCTTTAGCTTCTCTATCTCTTTCATTACAGGGTCACAACATCTTTGCTAACTTGTCCTCCAAGGAGTACAGTGACCTTATGCAGCTTCTGAAGCAGTCAATATTGGCAACAGATCTCACTCTGTATTTTGAGTAGGTATTGGCATTGTTTATATTTGACAAATGAAAATCCAAAGAACATTGTCTAATGATCCATGAAGCACCAATGGGGGTATGTAATATGTGAAGTTAGTGGTTAATTATGGTTGGAGATATTTAGTCTAACACTTATTTTATCTTAGGCTAATGGAAGTTTCTCATATGCCTAAATGAGTTTCACTTTGATATTCAGCAAAAGCCAAGACATATCCTGTCCTCAAACTTGAAGCAACTGCAGAAGAAAGGCATAGCCCAATCTTGTATTTCCTTTACACAGGATTCCCAAAGGAGACTTTCATGTGCAAAGAGTGCAGGATTGTTACTGTGGGCCAAAACTACAAGGAGATGGTACATTTTTTAGCCTTTTTGAATTTCTAGTCAATCCCCAGTGGTGTTATCATTTGTGCCAAAAAGGAGGCAGCTGTATTTAGTTACACCACCTGAGCATCTGGCCCTGTAAATCAAAGTAGCTCCATTGAAGACAAAATGTGATGATTTATATCAAATGAGGATCCATCCTGCAAAGTTTAACTGAGTCAAGTATGACTGGAGGTGTCCCACAAATGCAGTTACTTCATTTTCTTAGTTTTCCTATCACACCTCCAAGTAGTCAAAGTAGCACAAGTTCTTCCATTTTCCTGGTACTGTAATTAGTTTTAAAAAAAACAAAACCAAAAAAACCAGGAGATTCAAACTGAGTACACCAATGTGTAATAGGCATATGGAGTCATAGGTGCAATTGTTGGCATCTCAGTTTTACATTTCCTGAGCATCACACCTCCTCCAACAAAGTGTGTCAGTCAGAATCCCACTTGCTGGCATGCACTTGGGGAATTTACTGGGAGAAGTACAGTAGCGTGTGCAATTGTAGCTTATCTCCTGCCTAGGCACAACACTGTTCCATCCTAAGGAATTTCAGTGCATTAGAAAATATCTAGTCCATTAGCACCCTACTTGCACTCCACTAGGTGGCATTTACATATTGATTTTTGAGTTTGTATGGAAGGGGATATGGATTTTTCCTTCCTCCATCCTGAGTGCTGATGGCTTGATGCCAAACCAAGTTTCCAAAGAACTTCAGGCAAAATCTTTTCCTCGTATGGGTCTGTTAATCTAGATTAAAAATATGCCATACCGCTGGGCACTGATTGGAATGAGGCAAACAAAGTCTTGCTCCGACTGCTTGTTGTGTTATTTTAATACTGCATTAAAAACTCACCCGCTGCTAATACTGCCCATCTCTCAGAGTTCACGGCTTTCTTTTCTCCCCCATGGTAGCCTCTATCACCTAAAGACTTTTCATATACAAATTGAGGCATCTTCCTCTCAAAACAAAATTAAACATTTTTACTAAAATAGCTTCAAACAAGAATTACTTCAAGATGTTCCTGTAGCAAATGTAACATACCCAGTGAGCCCGGACCAGGAGAAAGCTGCCTTCACAGCTACTACCTCATACTTTCTGGCCCTTCCAGTCTAGTAAGTTGTCTGTGCAGACTGCTCCTGATTTTGATGGATAATAGGACAATGGAAATTGCCAGTGACTTAGGACAGTGATGTTTGGGACCATAATGAGCACTCCGTATGCCCACTCTCGCCCTCCCGCAAGGTCCTAACACAAGTAGCTAGTGCTCCAAAGATTGTTGGTATTCACTGGTAAGGGGGTGTGGTCAGGTTGGTTGAGGGGGGATGATGATGATAAATTTTTTCACAGTTCCTGAGCAGACTCCACCAGCAGGATCCTGGGGAGCTCCTGGAAGAGCGTGAGGCTCTCTCTCTCAGCAAGAATACCCAGGAGAGGGCAGGCAGTTGCTGCTCTTCTCTGGGGGGATAAATCCCCATCTGGGCACAGCAGCCCTTTCCACCTCCTGACACCAGAAAGGGTGAATCTGAGTCTGACTGTGAGATCAAGTTTCCTTTTGTATATCAACTGTACTGATGTCAATCAACATGCAGTAACTGAGGTTCAAGAGTATTCATTCCTGGGTTTTATTATTTACCTTGATGTGCTGAATAAGTCAGAACATTTTCAAAAAACTAAGGCCTTGACTTGAATTTCTGCAAATAAAAAAAGACCTCTTTTTTCCTCAGTACTATCACATATTAAGACAAATCCAGCGTCCATTGTGCTGTTTGTGCTAATAGAACTGCTCATACTATTCCATGCTAATTGTACAATTTACTCTAAGTGTGTTTGAAAACCACTACCGCGTAAGCTTTCTGCCTGTGTATGCATTTAAAACCCAAATTATGCAAACTAATTCTTTTGGGCAAGCACATTCTTGCTGCATTGACATCATTTCTCAGTTTTCTGCCTCTTACATGGCTTGCGGGGGGGGGGGGGGGGAAATATCAGCACTGCAGTATTCTTGGATCTCCACTGTATTGCTGTTCAAAAAGTTCACTTAGCACTCAGAGATTTGGTTTGTGAAGCAATAAAAGAATAGATGGAGGAAGACCCTTCGGACTTGCTCAAGGTATTGTATGTTTATAGGACTTTAACTAATGAACAAACAGACAGATTACCTGCAAGTGAAAGATCAGACCTGGCATTTGTTAGATGTGTAGATATGTTGATGATAAAATTGCTTAAATTATCTGCTAAAACTTTGAGATAATTTAAGCAATTTTAGCAGATTCCTGTTCCTTAAAAGTCTTAATGTAAACAGTTGTTCTTGAGCAATCCTTTCTGGCCAACAGTTAGAAAGCTCCTTACAAACCGATAGTGACATTTGGAAATAACACTGATGGATTCCAGAGAGGAGTGGATACAGTCCTCCTAGGTTGAAGTGAGAGTTGCTACGATGGGTGAGAGAAAAATAGCCATCCCTCACATGCATACACTCACATAATTGCTCTCAAAGTTATTCTAGAAAAGTTTTCTTTCTGTAATTCTGGTCAAATTATATATCCGCTTCCTCTTTTAGATCTACCTGATTATTGTGGTAGTTGTTTTTTAACTGGACTCTCAGCTGTAAAGGAGCCAGACAATTCTCCCTTGTACAAGATTGGTCTCAATCCATTCCATTATCTCAATCACTAACATTGCTATTAATAAACTCATTGCCAGACTATTATGTACTTGTCTCTCCTGTGAACTCTAGGTAATATATGGAACCCAATCTAATGAAAACATCCTCTGGATACCACGCTGCCTTTTTTTAAAAAAGCAAAATGGTTTGGGTTTTTTTTAAACTGTGATACTTGCTAGTACAGTACATGTTACCAACCTGCCAATGAAAATATCGCTTATTGTGGACTCTTGTATTGTTTCAAATTTACCCTCTTATGGCAAAGTCCTATGGTTCTTACTCAGGCAGAACTCTCCTACCACTTAAAATCCTAAGTGAAACCAGAGGTTCTATTCTTCCTACCAGTGCATGTTAAAGTGAACAGTTGACATTTTTTAATATTGTAGTTTTTCATGTATCCAGAGTTAATTTTGTGCATGAAAAAAATCTGTACTTTTTGTCATTCAAAGAATAATTGGCGAGCGTCAGGCAACAATCAGCTACCAAAGTTTTCTCAAGTACACTATGGCTGGGAATAAAAGAAATGCATTTATTTCAGAGCCCCAAAAATGACTTTCAGTTTTTATTTATGAAAAGAGAAGGGAAAAAGACCATCTGCTTCTCTTCATCCCCCTGGTATCCTAGCCCATTTTTTTCATATTTTTTTCATTTTTTTTTTTAACTTAAGTGTCTTGAAGTCTCCACTAAACATGAAATAAATTAGAAAAGTTTCAAAGGTGTTTTCTGTATTATCACTGGTAGATGAGATTTTGAATGCAAACTCCTGTTTAAGCCCTAGTCCTGCACAGGGGACCACTATGATAATCTATTCTGACCTCCTATGCACTGTAAGTATCTAGATAGGTAGTCTTAAGGATACACTTAGGGCTTGGCTACACTTGCGAGTTAGAGCACATTAAAGCAGCCCTGGGCGCCCTAGCTCACGACCCGTCCACACTGGCAAGGCACATAGAGCGCTTTGACTGTGTGGTTCAAGTGCTCCTGTTACTCCACCTCGGTGAGTGGAATAACGTTTGCTGCGGCTTGGCTACAACGCCCGGGTGTCAGTGTGAACAAGGTGTTGCATTACCACGCTCTGATTGGCCTCTGGAAATGTCCCATAATCCCCTTAAGTCAAGTGGCCACTCTTGTCATTGTTTTTGAATCACTGTAGAAATGCAGATATGCCCTTTAAAGCTCTGTTTCTGACAGCCAGCTGCTTATCCACTCCGAGACAAAGCAACCATTAGTGTGGAATGCTGTGCGTGAGAGAGAGAGAGGCGGGACAGGGAGGGGGGTCTGTTGCTGTCTGAATTTACAAGATAGCATGCTGACATGCTCTCCCTCCACATACACACAACACACTTCCTGTCACACTCCACCCCACCCCACCCCTTTTGAAAAGCAAGTTGCAGTAACTTGCATGCTGGGATAGCTGCCCATAATGCACCGTGCCCAACGCTGCTGCAAGTGCCGCAGATGTGGCCACGTCAGTGCACTTGAAGCGGTCAGTGTGGACAGACTGCAGCACTTTCCCTACTGCGCTCTCCGAAGGCTGGTTTAACTCAAAGCACTCTACATCTGCAAGGGTAGCCATGCCCTTACAATTGTACATAGCAAGAATACAAGGCTGTACCCAAACAGAACAGATTACAGGATTGAGCCCATATTTCAGGAGCTTCTCAAGGGTGTGAATTGTTATTGTTTGTCTGTTTAATGCAACGTATACCCAGACACTGTATAAATAACAAATGAGATTAGGTGAGAATTAGGTCTGATTACTTGGTCTGGCAATGAGTCTCACAACAGGCAAGAGAATAGAATTGAAAAAAAAAAATTTAGCTATGAGTTCTCATACTTACAACTCATGATAGTAGTGTCATATATGTACAAAAAAGATACAGGTGACCCAATGGCCAGGTAACAACATTTCATCCCTTATACTTTTCCTTAGAATTTCTGAGATTCACTGAAATGATGTCTTGAGTCACTGGACTGTAGACTTTATTATATATTAAGCCAGCTTTGTCTTTGAGCATGAATAGAATCATAGAATATCAGGGTTGGAAGGGACCTCAGGAGGTCATCTAGTCCAACCTCCTGCTCAAAGCAGGACCAAACCCCAACTAAATCATCCCAGCCAGGGCTTTGTCAAACCTGACCTTAAAAACCTCTAAGGAAGGAGATTCCACCACCTCTCTAGGTAACCCATTCCAGTGCTTCACCACCCTCCCAGTGAAAAAGTTTTTCCAAATATCCAACCTAAACCTCCCCCACTGCAACTTGAGACCATTACTTCTTGTTCTGTCATCTGGTACCACTGAGAACGGTCTAGATCCTTCCTCTTTGGAACCCTCTTTCAGGTAGTTGAATACATCAATAAATGTTTCTCTTCAGCCCCTCAAGTGGATTACAAAATAACTGAACATTACGTTTATTTCGGACACTCTTGAATGTCACTTGCGTAGCTTTATTTACAGAAGTTACAAAACTGGTCCATGTTTAAGCACCCACTAAGGCAGTGTTTCCTCACACATGGCTGCTTTTCACAGACTGAGCCTTTCTGATGCTCAAATCTCAGTGAGGATTTAGTATGTTCCTTCTGCATCTGTTCCAGTGGAGCTTAAAGCAGCTCTGTTACTCAGAAGTGTGTGGCTCACCAAAATGCCTTGAATCACCTATATTTTATGTTACTGCTTTATGCATCTCTCTGCTTTTTATTTGTGATGTCTCACAATGTTCAGGGTGGGCATGAGAGGTCACTTTTTCTTCTGAACTGTCAGTTTGTTGCCCAGATAATATATGCATTGCCTAGGAACTACAAATAACTGGAAATCGAAGAATTATCTTTATATAGTGTTGTGAAGGCCAAGACTATAACAGGGTTCAAAAAAGAACTAGATAAATTTGTGGAGGATAGGTCCATCAATGGCTATTAGCCAGGTTGGGCAGGGATGGTGTCCCTAGGCTCTGTTTGCCAGAAGCTGGGAATGGGCAACTGGGAATGGTTCACTCAATGATTACCTGCTATGTTCATTCCCGCTGGGACACCTGGCATTGGTCATTGTTGGAAGACAGGATTACTGGGCTGGATGGACCTTTGGCCAGACCCAGTATGGCCATTATCATCAAGTTTTGCTCTACTGATATTTTTCTGGTAAGACTTTGGCAAGGAAATGTGTATTAAATAGAAAAATGTAAAAGCCTGCCACTTCTGGCTGTGCTAACAACAAATGTTTCGCTGCCAATGACCAGTTTACGATTAGGCTGATTTAAGGTCTGTGCGCCAGCTACTTTAGGCCATTAAAATTTTCATCATAGCAGTATTTATTCCCACAGGGACGGTTATGCCATCATGCCATGAATCTACGTGAAATAATTAATTTTGTTTTCTGCTTGTGTGACTTTGCATTGTATTAGCAACTTTTGTAAAATCCAGCTACTTTATATCATATTTCATGTAACACAGTGAGTGTATAATGTTATCATATCAGCTGCTTCATTAGTGTGCTAGCAACCTCCACATTAAATAGGGAGTTGAGTGGAAATCATACAATGTCATTAGAAAAATTCTGTGATTTACCATATGTTAGTGAGAAGTCTTTGGATTACAATGCAATAACAATTAACAGAAAGAGTTTAATTATTTCTGTATTTAATTCTGTTCTTATAGATTCAGAGATTCCAAGGCCAGAAAGGAACATTCTGATCTAGTATGACGTCCTGTATAACACAGGCCATAGAACTGCCCCAAAATAATTCCTAGAGCATGGCTTTTTAAATCTGTTGGATGTTTTTTCAAAAATTGTCAGTGATGAAGAATCCACCGTAACCCTTGATAAGTTGTTGCGATAGTTAATTACCCTCACAGTTAAAAATTTATGCCTTATTTCCAGTCTAAATGTGTCTTTCTTCAACTTCCAGCCATTGTATCATATTTTATCTCCACTGGGTTGAAGAGCCATTATTAAAACTTTGTTCCCTCTGTAAGTACTTATAGACTGTAATCAACTCACTCCTTAACCATCTCTTTGTTAAGAAATAAATTGAGCTTATATCCCAGTCATATGTTATTAGAGAACCACCCATTGTGCCTTAGAATTCTAGTTGCATTATAAACGGAAGGACCTTTTAATAATGATGACTTTATCAACATAATACATGCTACCTAGGGCTTGCAGCATTTCTGCTAGGCCCCTACATGCCCCATTTTAAATTCTATCCATTTCTAGTAAGCAATGTATTCTAGGGTGGGCAGCACCAAGTGTATGAAATTTGAATTGAATGTAAAATTGTATGATCACATATTCAGATTGCACTTTCATACTGATGCATTTATTTGCATGTGCAATTAGTGCAGAATTGGGTGGATTTCAGTGGTGGATGAAGTGGTCAATGTCTATAATGTCAATCTATCTAGGGCTAGGCCTTCATTTAACAGGCTATACTGACCTAGAAGACTCACTGAGCTCCATCATGCTAGGAATCTAACTATACTTTTGGTTGATCCAGAGGCAGCAGGGCCCACTGTACGCTAGGCCACAGAGCTGGCCCTCAGGACAGTTGGGGTAGCAGAGGTACATTTACACAGCATTTTGGAGTGAGCCTCAAGCTAGAAGGCTCACACTAACACTCTAAAAGTAGCTGTATAGAAAGGGCTGCGAAGTTGCGACTGGGGCTAGAGCTTGGGCTGTGAAGCATATGAAGGGGAGTGGGCTTCAGAGCCTGAATTGCAACTCACCGTGCTTTCTATACAGCTATTTTTAGAGTGCTAGTGTGAGCCTTCTAGCCTGAGACTCACTCCAAAATGCTGTGTAGACGTACCTCTGGAATCTTCCTAGCTCTGACACTAATCTACTGTGCGACCTTGGAGAAGGTCTGTGCTTCTGTTTCACCTGCTGCCCTGTCTCTCTGATATTTAGACAGAAAATTCTCAGGGGGCAAGGACTCTCTCTATGTTTGTACAGCGCCTGGCACAACGGCGCCCTCATTACAGTAGCACCTCGTGCACCCAGTTGAAATTCTTGACTTATTACAGCCTATTTGTAGGTTAGTGAGAAGGCTCCAACCCATCCTTATCATGGTCAGACCCATTTTACTATGGGTCAGTTTTCCCCTGTGAATGATCCTTGTGCTTTAATTTTAAAATGTAAGAACATGAATTCATAAAAAAATATTTTTCCGTAACAGGAAAACTGTAAGTCAATAGACAAAACCAAAAACACTGAAAATTAAGGCCAAAAATTCCATCCTTAACTGATGTTATCTTTCCTATGCCTGTCAGGGGAGTTGTAAACATAATGAGTAATGTTCTTTCTTGCACCAGAGGTGGCAATATTGGTAAACTTCACTGAGAAGTTAGCACATGCAGGTGAGGGCGGGAGTAGTCATAAACCCTGGGCTGTCCACATATGAGTTAACTAGTAACTACAGGGCCATTAGCTGAGGGAGGACAGCTGTTTGGAGGTTTCTAACAGTGAATAAATCTTGACCTGGCACCAACAGTTGCTGCCTTTATCCTCAGGGTAGTTTATCACGCAGTGAGCGTGTCTACACTGCAATAAAACACCTGTGGCTGTCCTGCATTGGGCTCTGGGACTCCAGCCCAATACAATTTTATAGCTACAAGCCCAAGTCAGCTGACACAGACCAGCAGCAGATGTTTTACTGCAGTGTAGATGTGATCCATGTTTACTTTGCACTTGTGTTTTGATGGACAGACTGTAGCATCTGTTCTTAAGTTAACAAGCAACTATAAGATCAAGATGGAACATCAATTTAGATCAGGGGTCGGCAACCTTTGAGAAGTGGCGTGCCAAGTCTTCATTAATTTAAGGTTTCAGGTGCCAGTAATATATTTTACATTTACAGGGGCCCCCCAATGGAACCCCAGACTGGCAGCGGGCTGAGCGGTGCCTGCAGCCAGGACCCTGGCTAGCAGCATGGGCGGCAGATGGAACCCCAGACCAGCAGCCCGCTGAGCCACTCAGCCCGCTTTCAGTCTGGGGTTCTGTCTGCCGCCTGCACTACCAGTCTGGGGTCCCAGCTGCCAGCCCTGCTCATCCCGCTGCCGGCCTGAATGGACAGAACCCCAGGCTGGCAGTGGGGTCAGTGGCTGGGGCCCTGGCTGGCAGCAGAGTGCCTCTAAAAATCAGCTCGTGTGCCGCCTTTAGCATGCATGCCGCAGGTTGCCAGCCCCTGATTTAGATGGTCTTCCTTTCAGTATTTTTCCCACTCGTCTTGTGGAAGGAAGCAGGGTGCTCTAATGATTAGAGCATGAAAAAGTCAGTCATTCTTGCTTCTATTCATGACTCTACCACCAACTCAATACGTGACCTTGGACAAGTCATTAAACCTTTCTGTGCCTCAGCTGGAAATAATATTTACCCATCTTTGGGAAGCCCTTTGATATCCTCAGAAGAAAGGCAAAGTATCACCATCATTTAATATACATTTTATGTGCATATGGCCCTATTGGCTATATGCTGTTACAGGCAAAACATTTCATCCTTCCATAAAACACTGAGAATTGAGGTGCGATTTAGTGATGTATGTACATCTATTATCAGAAACCTCTGATGGTGCTAGGCAGTTATAAGGCATATTTCAAAATTAAAATGGTTCATTTAAATAGCTTGTCAACTTAACATTTTCTAACATTAATGCAGGAGGTACAGTGATCTTGTGTCCTCACAGAAACTGTGTTTATATCACAACAGCTCCAGAAGTTTCTGCTTGTTCCTCTTGATTATGTGTTTTGCTGCAGGAGGAGGACTGAGTTTTTTGAACTTGTTAGCAAAGGCAATTACAATTGGAATGTCAAAAGCCATCGAGAAATATTTCGGTAAGTGAGTCATCCCTTTGCTTTCCTATTACTTTGGGATATAACCACAATTTGTTTAAGGAGGTCAATGTCAGGAATACAGATAGTTATTTTAAAACAAGGCTTTCTATATTACTGCAAACTAAGTGTTTTGTAATCAATACCAAATATGGGGCCACATGGTGACTATAAAGCACAGCCCTGGGTAGGGGAGCAAGGGCTCCTGGAGCAGTTTCTGTTTGAATCTACTTCTATCAAACCCCAGTTCCAAAAGCCAGCAGGAGAGGAGGAGCCATGAGTCCATCCTACCTTGCTCCTCCCTCACCCATCTTTCTTCTCACTTCTCCCAACCCAATCAGATATTTTCTTTTCTTTTGCCCACTGATGAACAAAAGGGTTGAAGAGTTCTCAAACAAAATAACGCTCCACATTTTGGTTGATCTTCCACTTCAGTCTGGACCTTGTGGCCCCTCTTCCCCTCTCTCTTTGATGCCTCTTTCCCTGGCTGAATTTCCCTTTCCCCCGCCTGCTCCTCAGTTTGGGACTTGCAAATGCAATGCACTCCATTAGCCCCGAAGAGTTGCCAACTGGTGAAAGGTTTGAGGATAGCAGTGCAACCTAGCAGGTTGGCCACATTCTGAGAGCCCACCTCAGCCAAGATCTCAGCAAAGACTGAGGAAGGAGGGCAGAGGCGGCTTGGGTACAAGGGAGACAGATGTCATCTGTGCATGTACCTGCACCCATATGTGTTGACTTAACCTTTCTGAAATTTCAGCTGTTTCATTTTGGTGTTTGAGGACTGAGGTATGGGCCATTTCACCCATCCCTAATTTTAGATTTGGGCAATATATTAGATGCTTCATTTTCAGTGTCCCTGTTCTTCATGTAAGCTTTATACTTTTATCTGCATCATGTACTGTACATAAATGCTTTCTACAGCTGAATAGTTCCTTCTAATGTGTATCAAACAGTTGTAGCCAGATATTAAACTACAGTGAAGCAGGGTAGCCCTTATAAATCTTAATTTTTTATAGAAGATGAGCAGTAGAAACTGCTGAAACAGTGTCTGGAATGCCTCTCATGATTATAGGTTCTCTTGCTACAGCAACCAATTATAAGTAGACAGAGTAATCCAGTCTGTATGATTATATAACAACTCCCTTACTTACATCCTGGTAAAGAACATGCTGCATTATACAGTATAATCATCACCAGTTAGAAGTACAAATAGTAACAAAATTAGTGATTTGTCTGTAGTGACACACATTTCTTTTCTAGCACACAATACATTTTCAATCTTATGCATTATCTATATTATGTTAGACTTCGTAGGTATAATGTGGATATAAAAATATGTTGATGGTTGAAATTTCAAACAGTGCTGCTGTTTCTTCCAGAGGAAAAAGGTGCTAATTCTGACTTTTTATTTATGCATTCAGGGCAGATTTGTTTAGAAATACAACAAAGGTTTATTCAGTCTGTATTGTTCATTTCTGTTTTTCAGATCAATGCTAATGACAGCCTGTGACCTCGGAGCTGTGACCAAACCATGGGAGATTTCAAGACAGGCAAGTCATGATTAATAGCAGGGCTGGGAAGAGGCGATATTAGTAGGACAATATTCCCAGGGCCCTGACTTACAAGGGAGCAAGACAGTAGTCAATTTACAGCAGTATTAATGCAGTTTAAAAAAAAATGGAGCAAAGGGTTTCTGCAAGGCAGGGCTTATTGCACAATCTTTTCCTTTGCTTGTTGCTGCTGAGCAATATTTAGGTACCCAAAGAGATCTTATTTTATATCCTCTCATCTATTAACCTTTTAACTCCATACAAAAAATGGACCTTTTAAAAAAAAAAAAACAACAACACACCACACCACCCTCCACATTGCAAACATTTTTTCCTTTAGGTAAACCCAAGTTACCTTTTACAATGTACAAAATTCTATAACCAATTGACAATAGCAGAATTTGTCCTAAATATGGAACACCAACAGGGACTGCCAATTGACGCACATGTCCTAATGGATATAGGATATGCATTTTTTAGTCTAGTTAGCAGATTTCTTTATCTCAGCCGCGGCTTAACATTACAAGATGCAGTTTTAAAGCCCTATTCAGCATTCCTTACTCAGAAAAAAAAACTGCAGTGCTGAGTGTGGTCCTGAGAAATGTATAGAATACCTGGGCACTCATTGACATTTAGGGTTTGGTGGGACAAGTCACTATAGGATGAGAAAGTCCTGTAGCTGGAAGGCTGGCTAGGTCAAAGACTGGCCTCATCCAAGAGCCCTGACCATAGCCATCCATTCACCACTGCCAGAAATTTTCCTTGCCCCCCACCCCCAGCCTCAATCACTGGCATGAGGCATCTCCCCTACTATCAGTTCCCAACCGTACCTCAGTGAATAAAATGTAGGTAGAAGGCAGTACATGTTGGGAGATGAAGCTTGGGAGGAATATCCAGCAGCAGAAGGCATCTAGGAGATGGGCCACTGACAATGTAAAGTGGGTAAGTGGCATGAGTGAGTTTGATGGGACTAGTGATCTCCACAAGTTAAAAGACAGTGGACTGGAAGATAGAGGCTAGGTGAGAGGAAGCAAAATGGAAAGAAGCCAGTTTTCTTGGGGATGGACAAAGAGGGTCTCTGGTTGGAAGGTGATGAGGTACTATTGATGCATTATCTCAATTGCAAAACATCCATCCTGTGTGTGATAAGGGTTTAATCAGCACAGATGCCGTTCATGGTCTAGAGTGTTAGTATAATTATTGAATAAGTTTTGGGGTTTTTTTTAACAGCAAAGTTGCACAGCTATTTGGTATTTTGAATTCTGCTCATGCTGTGTTTAACATATGGGAATATCTGGTGAATAATTTTAATGTTTCTCTCATATTTTAAAAAGCATTTTGGTATCCATCTCCTTCCAGAGCTTCTATTCCCCGATGCAGTTTACAAGTAACTCATGGAAATCAGTGGAAGTTTCTCCCACTGCAGGACAAAAGTTTCAGGTCCCAAGACTCTTCAATCCCACCTCAGCTATGACTGCAGCTTGTGGCATTCCTCAGTTTCAAATTAGCTTTTCTATTTCCTATGGTATCAAGAATCAGGATCTGCTTAGCGCTTCTTGAATGAGTTTTGGGCTATGGGAGATCAATACTGAAATCCAGGGTCATCCACTGAAATGTAAAACCAACTACTTTTTCTTATGACTTCCAAATGCTGCAGCTGAACCTTCCCTTGTGACCTAACATATATTTTGTATTAAAAATCCAGTCTAGGAGCATTAAAGGCATCATCTGGTTGAGTTTTTCAAGATAAAAGTAAATACACACACTAATGAGGCCACAGAATGGGGAAATCTGTTGACCCTAAACCTCACCTGGAGGAGGAGTCGTCCTGAGAAGGGAGAGAGGTGGACAAAAATACATAAGTGGAAGGAATTTACAGAATAAGTGCAAAGGACAAACACTCCAAAAGATTAGGAGAGGGACAAGACATACTAAAGGAGACAGAGATAGAATATTGAAGAGAGCAGGAGGAAAGGAGACAAGTACATATTGATTATTCATATAGAAGATACTTGGAAAGCCCTTAATTGCAGTTTGGAATAATTTAACAGCCTATGCATGGTGTATAAATCCATGATTTTATTGACACGATGGGGCTCCATATAGAAAAAGTCATTCCAAACTGTGCAATAAGATTCTGCAGGTAATTATTCTTAACTTAGCTGAAGATTTTAAATCATTTTATAATTTCAGTTCACATGCTTTCAATTGTGACTCATTTTTAAGTTGTAGCAAATTTAAGATCTGATGATTGTTGATAGCCTGTACAAGTGACTGCATAAGCAATCTTGCATTTCAATGTTAGACCAGGAAATTTAGAGTTATTCTGAGGTGCAAATTCTATCCTTAGTTCACCCTTTTGTGCCTTGATATTGCATATGAAATGGTTTCTTATCAGTGTACCTCAGAACAAAAAAGTAAGTAGCGCAACAGGAGGAGTTAAGAACAGAAGGTCAGCCTGAGTTTCTACGCTTTTTGTTATTTAGAAACATACCTTTATCTCAATAGCTACATATTTTTGGCTGTGCATGACAGCAAGTGCATTTAGTTAAAGCTGCTGTTTATACTAAAGTCACTTGCTGTCTGGGCTTTACTGGTTTCTTTAGGCTTCCAGTGTTTTCAAAAATAATCTTGTTTTGAATACTGCATCCTTCCAAGTAACACATACCATTGTCAGAAATGAAGGCAGCTTCATGGAGTCTGGCAAAAAGAGTATAATACCGTTCCAAAAGTCAATGCCACCATTCTTACATTTAATCAAATGACAATTTTAATCTGTGTTCATATTTAGATGCTACAGTAATTAGAGTGGCATAGGATATGTATAGTACAGAAAAACAAAACTGGGTGAAGAAAGTCTTAGGGTTTCACATTAAGTTTAGCTAACCCAGAATTTACCGATGAGCTTTGTTTCTCTAACCACTCAAGAGTTTTCAGAGGCAGTCGTGCCAGCACCCAGAGTGCTCATGTACACTTCACAAAGTCTTTCTACAAAGATAGTTCCACGTGGGCATATAAAATTTATAACCATCTATTCTATTCTCAGATGCATAAGTTACATGCTGTTCCAGTTTGACTGATCATTGACAGGCATCAAAAAGGAAATCAGAATGTGTTTTTGGAACATGACTACAGAGATATAGATATGAATATACCTGCAGTGTCCCATGCCTGAGACCTAACCTCAACAACGTAGTTAAACATTGCCTTACTGTAAACACATGAATGGGACTACCAAGGAATTTATAATTAGGGGCTATAAGCAATAAATCTGTGATTCTTACAAATAGCTAACATGAACCTTAATCTTTAGTGTGATTATATTTTAGGCAGCTGAATTGGTAACCAGCGAGTTCTTTGAACAAGGAGACAGAGAGAGATCTGAACTCAAACTCACTCCTTCAGTAAGTTTATCATTACTTTTAAACTAGCTACCTGTGTGCGGAGGAGGAAAATTGTTTTCTGGTAACTGCTTTAATTCAGAGAAGCAAGTGGGTTTCATGAGAAGAAATACATAAGAGATATGGACAGACTACCACTGGAATCTGGCAGTGATATTGAGGGCCTGATCCAAAGTCCATTGAAATTAATGGAAAGATACCTCCCAGTTACTTCAATAGGCTTTGAATCAAGCCCTTACTCACTATGTGCTGTACATATCCCAAGGTTTAGATGGTCAACTCATTTTACAACAGCACTGAGTACAATATTCAAGATGCAATATTCACACCAGAAGTCACATTACTAGAAAGCATAATTACTTCATTTGTGTTACAGTGTGACATTTCTGACATCAGTATTGTGTGATGTATCCCTGTACCCTTTGAGGAATCGTTTCTGTATGCCTACAAGTAACATTACCACCATCATTGTAGGGTTATTTGGGATGGTCTCTACATCATATACAAATCTAGATAAGACACATGAAAAGGTATAAAGTGCCAAAGGAAACTGCAAAGAGGAAGAGTGACCAAAAAACCCACCCTATTAAATATTTGCAGTGGGAGATGCAAAGAGAGGACCTTCCCACTTAAGTATCTCGAAAGCAGACTCATGCCGGGGGGGGAGGCAGAGAAAGAGACAGACAGAAGGGAGTTCTAAGCTCTAAGGAGTTCAAGTTGAAGCCATTCAAGAATATAAAAACAGAGATTGGACATCTTAATCTGCATATAATTCTGCATACAGCTGATACTTCAAGAAAATGGTCCAACCTACTCATACGAGTTGTCACTTTGATGCTGCTATGTGGTAAGTACTCACTGGGCTAGATCCTCAGCTTGTATAAATCAGCATAGCTCTACTGAGGTCAATAGAGTTGCAGCAATTTACACCAGTTGAGGATCTGACTCAGTGACTTTTGATCACTGTGAGCTGATTCAGCATGGTTTACATCTTTGTACATTAAGCTAGAGGATCCTGAGAAGATAATGAATTTCTCTCCTGTAGTAGTTCTCTGTGTACACCTTCCCAAGTACATAAGTACAAAGGTAGCTCTGGTACAGTAGATTATCAGTTAATCAGCCATAGCAATAACAATGCTAGTGCCTTGGACCAAATCTAGCCTGAAATAACAAAGTACCATTCCATATCATACGTATTTAGTGCATTTCACAGAATGCATCCAGAAGTGAAAGCGTGCTCCTCACACTAATGAAGTCCCACTGTAACAGAAAATAAATTTTACTTTTAAAACACATTTTACTATCTTCAAATAGCAGGGAATTCTAATGCCTTGGAGCATTTCATGCAAATACCCTAGCATCAACAATATTAAAAATGAATCCAGGCCATATCAGGAAATGTGCATTTTGGTCATAAAATGGACATGGAGACTACTTAATATAGTAGAACCCACCTCGCTGAAGTAGCAGGGCGGGGTGTATGAACAGGGTGCTGGGACCATGTGCACGTATATATACCTTAGCAGAGCTCCTGAGGGCTCTGGAAAAGCTGTATGCAGCAGCTTTAGAAAGAGGGGAAGGGGGATATGCTATTGTGCATGTCCTCGGGGCTTTCTTCCCAACACAGGGAAGGCACTGAGGCTGTGGTGCCTACTCCAGCCAGTAAGATGGGGTAGTGCCTACAATATGGGTCCACTCCTGCTCTAAGGCCTGGAAGAAAAATTCTACCCCTCCTCTTTCCCCCATGGCATTCTCAGTGTCAAGACAAGTTACTTGGGCTGGGGATGGGTTGAGCCGATGTGAACTAATCAGAGTTGATTAAAAACAGAATGAAAATGAAAAAAAAATAATGTAGTTAAATAAAACCCTGATGTTAAATAAAAGTACAGGCTTATTTTTAAAAATAAACCTATTTAAAACAGTCTATATTAAAGGCCAAACTTACTGCATCTATTAAAAAAACCAGGTGGGGGAGGTAATATCTAACGACGTATGCTAAACTATCTGTTCAATCTTGTATTTAGCTTTGACACTCTTAGTGCCTTTCCTAGACCTGAAGAGCTCTGTGTAGCTTCTCACCAATAGAAGTTTGTCTAATAAAATCTATTACCTCACCCACGGTATGTCTTTGATATCTTGGGACCAACATGGCTACAACTCTGCAAACATCTATTAAAGTCATTTAAATTACATACAAACAATATTAAGTAGTACATACATGCTGCCAACTTTCTTTAAAAATCAAACCATTCGTCTGGTGGAAATCACTGGCTAGGGACCTAAAACCAAAGTTTGTTGAATTGCTAAACCAACTTTTGATAGCAGTAGCCTCTTCTGCGAGTGCAGAGAGAGCAGATACTTTCTTCAGTTCAGTTTGTTCAACAAATTCAGTCCCATAACTAGTTCATTCAAAGTTAAGAAATCAACTGGGAGTTGAAGGGGGCGGGGGAGGGAAGCTTGTTTTACTCTTCCAATTGATTAATAAAAAACTAGGTGTGAGGATAGAGGAGTTCTAAAGTCTTAAACCATATGATGACCAGAAATAATCACATCAATTCATTAACTACACACAATACATCCTTTGTTTAAGGAAACAGTTTTAAATGCAAAACATGTTTTGATCATTTTTTTCTTTTCTTGTGTATCCAGCACTTAAGGTAGGTTTGTTCAATTAAAAAACAAACTGCTGGTTTTGTGGATTTTTAATTGCATTTGAATTTCCATCCAAGTAGAGCTTGACACAAATCACAAGTAAAATTTTAATCTGGTAAATGAGAAATGCATCATTCACCATTTTCTAATATAATAAAAATGTAGAAATTAAGCAATGAATAAGTTTAAATTAAGCTATATAATTGCTTTAATAAGTATATATACTGTATCTTCCTCATGAGCAAAAAGATGCACCAAATTTAGTGTGAAGGCTATATTTAGCTGTAAATCAATGAGCTTTAATTATCAACTAATATCAACCAACCTCTCTTTAGGAAAAGAGCCAAAAAGTACAAATGCAGGACAATTAAAATCAATGATTTAAATCAAGGTTACCTCCTTGCTGATTTAAATCATGATTAAAAATTTGTGTTTTAATCAGGTTTGATTTAAATCAGTCCTCCTTGGAACTAATTATGGAGTATACAAAGTGTAAAGTCTGAGGGATAAGGGCCAAAATCAGAGTGTTACAATTTGAATAATGAGAGTTCCTAAAAAGATACAGTAGCAGTAACCGAAATGTTTAACGATTCAGCCATAACACAGGTCACCTAAAAGAAATAAACATGTGGATACTGCTAGTGAATCTAGAGAAGTTGATTGATCAGGAAGACAAAGTGGTATCCTGTGACTGTCCAAACAAGGTAATTTTCTTGCAGTAAGCTTACAAAACAGACTACATGGAAAAAAGAATGGGATTTTCAGAAATACCTACATTACTTAAGAGTCCAGGTTAAAATTTTCAAAATCCCACAAAAAATTCTACTCTCTCTCTTCTTTAAGTGAGCTCTTGGGATCCCATCTTCAGTTTCCACTAGGATACTATTAGATAAACAGTCACATTCAACTTACAAATTTCATAAACAGAGCTGAAAATAAAAACAGTTGATTTTTCATCCTAGACAAAGGGCTAGGAAGACTGTAAACACTGATTTTTGTAATGAATTGTTCAGTTTGTAACAGTTTGACCATAGATCCAAAGTGCTGGATAAAGCACCTGTAAAATATGCTAGCGTAATAAAGAAAAACACTTTTCCCCCTGTCTCCATTCAGGCTATTTTTGATCGGAACAGGAAAGATGAACTACCCAGGTTGCAGTTGGAATGGATTGATAGCATCTGCATGCCTCTATATCAGGTACTTTTTTACTTCTGCAATTGTAGAGTCAGAACACTGGTCCTGCATCTCCGAGAGGGAGAGGTAGATTATATAACAGCCTTAGAAGCGGTCTGAATCTTTAAATCACTGCACTTATTCATGAAACGCCTTTAACTTGCTTCCTTCAACTTTACTCAAAATTCTCAACTGAAAACAGAAAACTTTAAAATTTACTGAAGAAAAGATTAGATGATTGTTGTAAATATAATTTCTCTTTAAATTCAAAAGCTTCAAGGGCAAGGATCTTCTTCATCGTTCTGCCTGACATATATGAGAACATCAACATTGTAACAGGGCTATACTGTGCAAAATGGTTTATTCAGTGGATAATTCTGGCTCGGCATTGCATATAGGCCCAGACCTGAACAGCTGTGGCTCAAGGGAAAGCACACGGCTCTAGTTCTGGCTGTTCTCCAAGCTCAGAGTGTGTGACAGAAGCTTTGGAGGGGCATTCCAGGCCAGGCCTCTGATGTCACTGGAGATGCGGTCCTTATTTCAGCAAGTATGTTGTCTGACCCACAATGTGCTCCTACGGTCAGGCACCCAGAGATTACTTGAGTTCCTGGTACAAATCAGGTGCTTATAAAATGTCTATGTTAGGGGCTGCACAGGAGCAGAATCTTCCAGTTTAATCCAGACATTTAAAGCCAGTACGTTATCTCTACTTGCACGCAGAGGTACAAGCAAGCCTTGCCTATACACGACACTTCATAAACAGTAAATGGGCTAGAACCGATCCAGAATTTGGCCTGCATGGAACATGCAGTTCACTATTTTAGTTCTGTTTTTAAGACAAGGCACAGCTATGCAACAATGGCTAAAGATGGACAGTAATGCTTTACAATCTCAACCACAAGTCACTGAGTCAACACCTTTGACACCTCCTTGTCAGCCAAACTCAGCACCAAACCCTTCACTTGGTCTCAGGCTAGCCTCCCATGGAAGTCAGAGGGGATTTTGCCTGAATAGTTTTCTGGATTTGGCCATCAGTGCACAAAATATGGGGAACAGATACATTCAAAAATTAATATCCAATGAGGCATTAAAGAGGACGTACTGTATGTTACCAGAATGCCAACTATTCACTTTGAAATCTGTGTGAGAGTTGTGATCTCCTCCTGCACAACATTGTGCTCCCAGAATTCCCTGTGACTTCAACAGGCACTTGAGTGTACACAGAATGAAGGATGGGCGTTTAATAGCTTTTCCAGTCTGTTTACACAAACTCCATTGCTTGGACATGTAATTGTGCGATTTAGCTCTTATACATAAGAAAAATACTGTTTTAGGAATTTGTCTTTTTATTATGGGCCACATGTCACTAGTAGCTGCTAAAGTGGAGGGGAAAAGTGGAGGCACATGAGCAGGCAGCTTCCAAATAAGTGAAAAATGGGCATTAACAAAACAGTCTTTACAATTAGTAATCCAACCTTTATATAAAGATAAGTAAGGGGGGAAAACAGACATGGAAAGAAAACTTATTTTTTGTTAGTCTTATTTTCCCAAACATGACAACCTCATTAGGAATCCAAGTTCTTATGCCAGAAGTCATGATTTATTTGTGACAGTGTCTTTAATCAGAAAGAGTACAATAAGGCAGGGTGGGCAGAGAATCAAAGCAGCCTCTGTGTGAGTAGACTAGATCTGAACACTAAAGCACTGGTTAGTTAGCTCCATCCTAGCAGGAGATCTGTGGGGAATATATTCACATCTGATTCCCCTGTTTTCTGCTGTCTTTGCATCATGCTGTGCAGCTATTAGCCTGCTCCTCAACAACTTAAAAAAAAGAGACACCATCAAACCTTGAAGTCATTGCAGCACCAGCCTTAGGGGTAAACAGAAAACTGGATGTCACAGGATCACACTGTGTGAGCTACCCTCTTGAATATAAAGCCAAGTTTTAATTTCCATATCCAACTTAATCAAACCTCAATATACTCATTGCATCAATGATGCGCAGAGGCACTGTAAATTCTCTGTTTACAGAAGTAAGAAACCTTTTTTAGGGCTGGCACTATATGCACTACAAATATTTCAAGTTCAGGGGTTTTACCTCTTCCGTATAAATTTCTCTTTTAATTTTAACCTTTGTAACAAATTGTACGTATCATGGGATACAATGGCCCCATTTATAGATAGACTTGTGAATGAAGCATGAAGAGATGGAGTATTGGTGGACAATAAGAATTAGCAAAACCTGAGCAATGCTTATATAATGCACTGGCATATAGTTTAGAAGTTAATGGTTTGAATAAGTGTAGAATTTTATATCTAGTATTGCCATTTTTGTACATTAATCCAAACAGTAATCAAGGATATGTGCATGTAGCCATTTCCCCACTGAAGTCAGAGGGGAGTTTGCCTTTAGTAAGACCTGCAGTAAAAGTCCTGCAAGTCATGCTGATAAACTTCAGATAAATATAATAATGCTACTGTACGTTCCTCCAAAGCTTCAGTTAAAGGAAACCAAGATGAGAAAGAAAAAGCAGAAACAGACACTTTCAAAGTCTAAATCTGAAGTGTTTTCGTATCAATTATTAAAAATGTAAACAGACAAGCCCACTCACCAGGTCTAGCTCCTGCTAATGTAGCCCTCCCCCTTGATCCTTAGGCTGCTCTAAACTATTATGGTGGCTAGGGCCATCCCTAATGGATCAATTCACTAGTCAAGGGTTGCTGGAGTGCAGTGCATTTTCAGCTCTGTTCCCTCATGTTCCCAACCTGCCCAGTAATGCCACCTATACTGTTGCACTGCAGAGGCCAGTTTCAGTCACCTATAAGTGTTTTTCTTGTGAGGGTGTGGTTCGCTGCCTTTGACTTTCCCATGATCCAAGAGATCAAAGACGAGGAGTAATCCACCTAAATGAGCTACTGCAAAAGTGTGTAAAACTGCAGTTAGCTATGACCTCTCAGAATAGATTCCATAGAGATTAATTACTTTTTTGCCCTAAATACATTGGTTGTTTCCGGGGAAGGGAAATTACTGGAGCCAGTGGGTGAGGAAGCTAAAATTGAAATAATACCTTGAACTTCATTTAGCAAGGCCTTAACCCATATGAATCAATTTCTCCTGCAGTGAGCTCGATTTCAATCAAATATCTGTTGTTTGATAAGAATTTATAACATGTGTGGTTACATAATGACAGAACATAAATCCGAAGTGTTTTGGTATATCATTTTCCAAAACTTTAAATGAGAAACTAGAAGTCTACCATATAGGTGTTCTCAATTTAGATGCTTAAGAGTATTATATTAATTACTCAGGCTGTTTGGACCTGTCATTAGTTAAATATCTCCATTCAGTGGAAAAGACTGATGGCTGTTTTTATTGGGGACAGGGACTGTTTTTTAGGACTTTCAGAAATAGTGTGCAATTTTGCATTCTTAATTTGTGATTGTGGATCAAGTGAGGTGTATGTGTACCCATATTGGCACTGAGATACATAACTGAATATGCAAACATCAAAGTTGTTTATGCCAATAAGGCACACAACCACACTAACATTTTTGCACATGCAGTTGTACATGTACATTTTTTAAAACTAAGACCTTAGTGTTATATCCTACCAGGCGCCTAGTTTAATAATACAAAGAAAAACTAACAAGTTCAAATTTGCCTTTAGAAAGCATAAAAAAAATCAAAATATTTCAAAGTTGGTTATATGGGCATTTTAAAAAATTTTTGGTTATTTGGTTTAATTGTTAGCCAGTGTTGTTTTAAGTTCTAAAACATACACAAGATTTGAAACTTTCCAATTCCAATGCTTGTAGTGATCAGACGTTTATTATGCTTTAATGCCCAATGTTTGTTCTTCATTAAGAATTATCATGGGAAGCACTCAAATAGAAAAATAGGTGATCAAACTTAGTAGCTTAATTCGTTAGTCTCTAAGGTGCCACAAGTACTCCTTTTCTTTTAGCTTAATTTAGTAATTCCAAAAACTTGGCTTGAAATATTCTACAAGGAAAAAGCTTCCTGATACAGGCTCAGTATCGAGTATAAATAAAGTAGTATTACCTCCACTGTTCTGGCTAGGACATACTCTTCAGAAGAGGAGAGAAACAGATCTGTCTAAAGCAGAAAAATCTGGGGCATCACACTGAACATAAAGTCACTGGGTATGCTAACTGTTAGATGCACTTGGGGTGCAGTTTTACAGTTCCAGTAGATATTGGACACACATGTACACAGTTTTCCCTGTTACAAGAATTATTCAGCTTTTGTGAAGCATTTAAGACAGATTAATTTGCATTTCACAGATCTTGAGGCACTCAAAGCCTCCATGCAAGTGGTGTTCATGTTTCAACAGCACAAGGATCCTCTTCTAGATGGCAGTTGCATTGTGCATGCACCTAGGGCAGGGTTGGTCTCAAAGGTTTGATTTCCCTAACTAAGACTAGATTACAGTCCTCTATATGAGGCTCAGATGTAGAAAAATATAAATCTGATCAGATATCTTCACAAACATTAAAGATTTGGCTTCAAACAAAAGATGCTAACAGAAATACTCCTGCTTTTGATTGCACTGTTGGACTGAGACAGTAACATCATGAATAGCAAGGCCTAAGGTCAAACTCTGCTTCTGTGTGTATAAATACTTAGTCAGGTAGTCGGTGACAAAGTGACAGTAGCTATTTTACATTTAAGGGAGATGTCTTTGTGGAAGATGAAGTCCACATCTGCGTGTTTCTCCTTCGGCACCATGGATGGCTGCTTATTTCAGTTTTAGTCAAGACTCTTTTGGGTGCCAGAAGCTGCAAAGTTTAATGCTCAAAAGAAATTAATTTCTACAGCTCCATGGAAAAAGTTTGTGTGTGTTGGGGTGGCGGGGGAAATCTGCCTGTTCCATCACCAAACATTTTCAGTGTTTTAGACTTCATGTTGAGGGACAATAGGAGTCCCTGCTTCTTTATCATACAGTATTCTTCACACACCAAGGAAGAAATCAGTTTACTTCCTCCATATACTTTGATATCCCTATATTGCTAATCCTCATTAAACAGCAGATCATATCTGACCCTGTAATTACATTGTCTATGGAGTGATATTTATAAAATTATGTCACTGCTACAATCCTCTAACTTATTCAATTCATATCAAAAGTGGATCAAAGGCAAAGGCTTCTAGCAGTAGTAATGCTCCGATGACCCACAGGGAGAACAGACAGAAATCTCAAAAGATCACAGCACTGTAGAGGGGAGGACTCACCGCTACAGCACCCCCTCACAGCTGGGTCCAGCATAGCAGGTCTGTCCTGTGTTGCACCATCTGGTCTGTGGCTTCTTTTGATGTGGCTCTCCAGTCAAGTCACTTTAAAAAAATCTCTCTCCTTTTAGGATAATAGAAACAAGTGTCCAATCTCTCCATCTGAGCCTAGTGGCCCAGTCATCCTTTT
Organism: Caretta caretta; assembly: GCF_965140235.1. Classification (NCBI taxonomy): domain Eukaryota; kingdom Metazoa; phylum Chordata; order Testudines; family Cheloniidae; genus Caretta; species Caretta caretta. Next base: position 44,642,933 of record NC_134216.1, on the reverse strand, counting down.
ACTCAGGGCTCTCACAAGTCTGTATCCCTTTTTGTTAGGAGATTTATGCCATCTTCCACGGTGGCTGGTAAGGGAACACAGACCCACCCTCTACATGGGATTCCAGTCCAGAGACCCTAAGACAGGCAGTCAAGGTTCACTCTACCGGACTTCTTCCTACCCAGCCTTGCCACTTATCTCGCAAAAGCTTTCCTTTTCCCTACAGGTCTCTTTACTCCCTATTAAAGTGACTACAGAGGTTCTCCCTGTAGCCCCCTTCTGGTCTAACCTACCTCTGTCTATCCAGCCCCTCCCCAGCTGGGTTTCATCATTAATTAGGCCAACCACAGCCTCCAGATGCAAGCAGCATTGGCCTCCCTATCCCATGTTCACCTTTTCATCACCTGTGTGGGGTTAGGCATCCCATCATAGGCAATCACTTTGTTAAATTACTTGGACCAAAAGTTTAAGTCACTATTATAAATATAAGGGGGTGCAGAGTGACCTTTCGCTATTCCATTAGAGCAAGACAAAATAAAGAGAGTTTGGCTCATATTCACAAAAGGTACTTAGACACTTAAATCCCAGTTTTAGGTATGCTAAGTGGCTGCTGCATTGGGTCCCATTGAAGCAGCAGCACTTACAACTTTTAGCCCAGTGGTCAGAACACTCACCTGTGCTGAAGGAGCCCTGGGTTTGTTTCACCCCTTCTGCCTGAGTGGAACAAAGGATTTGAACAGGGGTCTCCCACCTCTCAGGAGAGTGCTCTAACCACTGGATAAAGTTATAATGTTGGCATAGGTACTTGCACACCCCCATATATGCTGCACTGGGGGGACATGTGGGGTCAGAGAGCCTGCTGGCTGGGGAGGTGGCAGCAGCCTGGCCCCTCCAATCCCCACCAAGGCCTGGCTGCTGGGAACAGGGGCTGAGCAAGGCAGAGGGCCCCCGCTCCCCAGCACCTGTCCAGCTTCCTCAGATCCTGTCCACAGCAGCTGGGCCCAGGTGGGGAGCAGAGGGGACGGGCCACCATCACCTTCCCAGCTAGGCCCTTTCTCAGGCAGCTACCAAACCGCAGAGGCAGCCACCCATAGCAGACATGAGAAACAGCTGCTTCCCATCCCTTCTGCTCCCTGCCTGGGCTCAGCTGCCAGGGAAAGCAGCCGAGCGAGCCAGAATCGTGTCAGGGAAGACGAAGCGGGAGAAAGACAGAGCCCTTCCTCGCCGCAGATAACTCTGCTGGGGTGAGGAGAGCTCGGTGGTCCCCGGGCTGGGAGCAGGGCCGGGGGTCATTGGAGAAGGCACCAGGAGCAGGTTCCCTGGCCTCTGCTCAGCTGGAAGTAGAGGCATTGCCCATATCCCATGCCTCCCCTGCTGAAGTGTCCACAAGCTCGAAGGAGACACTGGTGCTGTGAGTCTCCCCGGGGCTGGGCTGGGCTGGGCCCAGAGGCACATGCTCCCCACTCCTGTGCCCCAGCTCCCTATGAGCCAGCGGGATTGGCTGCCCTGGCCCAAGGAGGTGGGGCTGGAAGTTCCTCCCACAGGCAACACTGTGGGGCTGTCATGTGCTCTCCCCTTTTACATTGTGTGTCCCCCAGTATTAGCAGGCAGGAGTTATCTATGCCCATCCCATTAACTCCTCTGGCAGTTGTGTGTGGATTGAGGCAGGCACCTAACACCTTCTCACAAGAAATGACTTAGGCACCTAAGTCACCTGGCTCCCAGAGAGGGGTTCCTAGCTGTGGACTGCTAGCAGAGATAAGCACCTCCCTGCAGCCCACACTCAGCACCTATATATGAGAAGAGCGGGGCTTATGGCGCACACACACTCACCCTTATCAGCGTCACTCATGGGCTCGTTTAGGTGGCTCCTTGCCTAGCACGTTGGCTTTTATGGATCACATTCTGAGCTGCCGATCTGTCCCCACACATTGTACAGGGAGCCTCGACACCTAACTCAGGCTTTGTGGATTGCACTGTTGTTCCTGTGATTTTTCTAGGTACCCAGAAATTAGACATTGCAACACACAGTATTGCAACTCACGAGTCCCTTTGTAGATCCAGGCCTTTGTGCCCTTCACAGGAAGGGAAGCTTAAGGATCACAGACATGGTGCTAAATCCTGACTCAACCTTTACTCAGCTACAATGCCCATTGAATTCAGTGAAAGTTTTGATGGGGGAAAAAAATGAGTTCAGGATTTGGATATCTCCTTCCAAAGTGTGCTTCTGTCTAGAATTTATTGTATGGGATGGTTTAAAAGAAGCTTACAAACATAGGGCCGAGCCTTGAATTCCTTACTAAGGTAAAATCTAAAAGCTGGTTATATGCAGCCAAAACTGTGTTCATGAACATACATTTAAATTCCAACCAGCTTTTTGGTTGAAATCATGTTTCTGTCTCTTATATTCATGTCTCATGAACGCGCGTGCGTGCGTAGGGTTTTTTGTACCCCTACCCACATTTGCTAGTGACCAAGGCTATTTGTACATAAAGAAGAGTGCTCACCATTTTTGTTGTTTTTTTTTTACTACTTAAAAAGGTTCAATCATCCAATTAGTGAGGAAAAACACTCTCATGTGACTTAGTCAGCCAGGTAAACCTCACAAATAATGATAGCGAATAGGCTACAGTCACAGTTTGGGAATAATCCATTGCCTGAAATATGCTCACAAATTTTTTAAAAGCAAATGAATGAAAATCAAAATCTGTTTGTAAACAGAAAAAGGGCTAGATCCTTCAGAAAATGTATTCAAATGAATCATTTGATCAACGCTGGCCAATTTTCATTGAACTAAGTTTTACCTAAGTACAGGCTTCTGAACTGGATTATTCCCTAGTGAAGGCAGAAAAGGATATCTTTCTAAAACTTCTGATAGGTGCTACAGAATACCACAGAAAACCGGGTATTTGGAAACATTCATTTGTGACAGTTAAGTTGAGGACTGACACAGATGATTAAGGCATATAGTCTCAGTATGCAGTATGTGACACACTATAGACAAGGTCTGGCATAGATGGTGGCAGATTAAGTGACGGTTTCATTTTCTGCTGCAAAAGTTGACATCCATGGGGCACGACTGCTAAAACCTTTCAAGGCAGAGCAGCAGCTGCAGCAGTGTCTGCTATGCTCACAGAAAAGTCTGCCTTAGGAAAAACTAGATCTGGCTAATTACACTATGTGGCTGTGCCAGAGGGTTTAGTAGCTAGGGATCAAGTTGTGGGTAGGGGCTTCCACAGGGAAAGGGGCAACTGGAAAGGGGGCTTCTGTGGTCCTTAAACAGGAGCAGAAGTACATGGTCAGCCTCAGAGTGTTTTTGTTGGAGAAGTTGCCTAAGAATATTTCTACCAGCGACAAACTCAAACCAGTCCAATATCTCTTGAATTTTCAGGACGCCCATCTGATTTTTAAGGCGCTTGTCCATTTTCCAAGTTCTAGTAGTGGAATGGACATTGTTGGAGTATCTTCCCAACCTCATTCTCCTAAGCTAAGAATAAGATGTTTATTTCTACTGTTTCAATTCAGGTGGATAGAAAAGAGGTGAAGGAGTGCAGTTCAGGTTCAACATGGAACACTACAGATGGGAAACCAGAAAAAAAATCAAAGGAATAAGTTGACTGAACAATGACTATGGGAAGTATGGTGCTAGAGGCACAATTTTTGAAGGGTCTGGTGAAGAAGAGTTGCCTTCCCAACACTGTATCCATCTACACTGTTATGCATCAATTGTGGTGTCTAAGAATCCACAAATGTTTTTTACAACTGACACAAAAAGATTTCAGTGTCTCCTTCTGACTTTCCTTCCCCCGGTCTCTTAGGTGGTATTTTGTTGTAAATATGTGATTTTAGTGGGGTTATTGAAGGACAACTAGATCAAAGAAGTGGCATGTTACACTATCAGTGGCAGTGTAAGAATACGCAAGCTTTCCCAGACTATCTGGAGGAGGGAGAGACAGTACACTCAGCCCTTCGAGGGACGGAGTGCTTCATGTTGCTCCTTAAGCAACCATATAGCCAATAGGGCAGTATTATTGACAGGCCACAAAGGAACCCTATCCAGTCCTCTGCTGAAATGACAAGTCAACAGCTGCTTTTGAGAGAAGGACTGAATAGGTGAAAGAGTATTGGGTGAAATACTAGTCCCAATGAAGTCACTGGGAGATCTGCCATTGACTTCAGTGGAGCCAGATTTCACACATTGAGTTCAGAGGTGTTTCAACATCACCTAAAAAAAAGGTGGTGAACTATTTGTGCAATTACACAATTTTCAAATAAAAAGACGACAGAATTAGCTGGCCACTACAAGGAAAAGGAATGAGTGGTGAATGAAGATGCATATTCAGAGCAGGGGAAATGGATTGAAAAGTTGGCAAATAAGGTAGAAAAGACAACCAACAGAGTGAGTACAGCAGATCTGAAAGAAGATAAATGGATAATTTAACAGCCATTCAGTTTTCAAGAAAGACAAAGAACAAACTATATTGCATCAGAAAAGGACTCGAAATGATGATGGATGAAACACTTTTAAGCGTTGAACACAACAGAATCACAGTTACCTGCAGAATTCCCAGCTGAGGATAAATGTAAAGACCTAAATAAGGATATGAGACTGATATGGATTAACGAGTTTTTCAAAATCTATTTAACGGCAAGGCAGAAGGCATTGATCACTTCTCAAAACAAATGTTGAAAGGAAAGGGGTAGAGTCATCTCATATTTTGCACAAACAGTTAAAATATGTGGGATCAAGAGCAAAACCAGGAATTGCAGAACCAAATAAAACATTACATTAGCATTTATGAAACAGTAAGTCACCTTCTCATGGAAAAAGGAATATACTGATTCCTTGGTTTTATTAAGTTATTATGAACAGATGGACTATCAGTTTGCCTAGAAACTGTAGCAGCACATCAGTTGAGCTATTTCAATAGATTTCCAATCTCTCAGTTACATTTCTTCCCTTTGACAAGAAGAACAATTTTAACTCTGATCAGAGCACACTTTGCTACAAAGCACTTACATGTATAATATACTTTTTCTTTATTATAGCATATGGGTCATTTTTATCAATAAAAAGAAGTTTGTTTTATGAATCCACTCAGCCATAACTTTATTAGAAATAGATATTGCCGCATTATTTTTGGTAATGTACAGAACATTTTGCTATCACCCGAAGGAAACTTTAATAACTGTTCAGTTCAAAGGATGTTGAATATATTTTGTGTGCCAGATCACTACTCCTCAGTTTGCTCCTCCTGCATCATTGGGGGTCACTACATCCAGGTGGATTCATTCCCTAGTGAGGGCAGGCACTGTTTTCTTCACCATGCTCCTTTGGAAATTTCTTTGGAGAGCAGCTGTAAATGATATTGGTAGGCTTCAGAAAACTGCACTGGCAGAAGTCTCAAAGGAACACAATGATTAAGTGCATCTTCTAGCTGCCCTAGCCACACATCTTCCCAGCCAGGACTTTGGGGGCCGTGCTTGTCCCTTGTGGGCTACCCATCATGGGGAGAGCACAGTCTTTTTCTACACCTGTAGCCTCCTCTTGTGGTGCACTTAACTGTTTTGGATCTGACAACAGAAGCTGAAACAAAGCAAAGTTCTCACACAACTCCATAAAGAGGCTTCTGGAAGCTATTCAAGCTGTTATCCTTCATCTTCTGTAGCAAGGCTCCAGAAAACAGACTTCTTTTAGCAAGAGAGTTTTGTTTATCAGTACTAGCCTGTATGCAGAGATAGCAAACCAAAGGATGATTTTGGTTTTGCAGAACATCTTCTGTCAGACTAAAGCTGTGGGTGGCTCAGCTGTAGGTCCCATTTTCCTCTGACCTCAAAATAGTCAGAGTTTCGGATAAATGGTTCACCTTTGGCCCATGTATTCTTCTCTTATGAAAGCCACATCAGCAAAACTCAGGGTCCAGTTCAGCTCTGTTGTGACACCATCAACTTTAGTGGAGCATCACATACTTATACCTCATCTGAATTTCTCTCTATGGCTTCCTGGTCGCTAACTCTCCCTTCCAAAATCAGGAAGTTCCTACACAATAAAAATGAGTAATTAGAAATCAGTGGATTCCAAAGCAGAGTAAACATTGTTTTATTTTGAGCATGTCAGAATTTTATAGGTCTCAATTTTTGTGGTCTTATTGCATAGCTTGCTTTATAAATATTAGACCTGCAGTCATACTTCCTTGGGCTGCAATCTTGTCAAAGCTGATACATTAAACAAGGTCGGAACTGGTCAATATTTGGATAGGAGCCTCCAATGAAAATCCTAGGACCTGCAGAAAATGGTATTTATGATTCAGTAGGTGCCATTCTTTCCCTGACTCAATTTGGCTTTGGGTGAGATGCTGAGTTTGATTTACACAGCATATTGGATTACCCGAGATAGGTCTTCTCTCCCAAGCCACACTGCTCTGGGGACCCTTAAGGAAACAGTCCTCCTGAGATTTAAACTGTCTGGGAGCTGTTAGCTAAGTGCTCTTAGCAGAGGCTCCTCAACTCTGGAACTTACCTCACTGGTCTGAGCAGAGCTAATTTATTAACTGTTGGAGTGCAGGGCAAGACCCTGTCTCTTTCCATAGGCTTATGCCTGCACCAATTGGATGTAGGGCTCCAGTAGGGCTTATGCTTAGTTGGGTGAATGTATTTTTCCTTTGCAAGCTGTGTTTTATTAAATAATGTCCATGTGCCAGGAATTCATGTCTGGAGTTTTAGTAGTAAAGGACACAAACAATTCAATAAGTTCTTTTAGCATCAAATGCGATGATAGAAAACTCAGCACCCTTTCTGGTAACTTTCAGAGTAACAGCCGTGTTAGTCTGTATTCGCAAAAAGAAAAGGAGTACTTGTGGCACCTTAGAGACTAACCAATTTATTTGAGCATAAGCTTTCGTGAGCTACAGCTCACTTCATCGGATGCATACCGTGGAAACTGCAGAAGACATTATATACACACAGAGACCATGAAACAATACCTCCTCCCACCCCACTGTCCTACTGGTAATAGCTTATCTAAAGTGATCATCAAGTTGGGCCATTTCCAGCACAAATCCAGGTTTTCTCACCCTCCGCCCCCCCCCCCAACACAAACTCACTCTCCTGCTGGTAATAGCCCATCCAAAGTGACCACTCTCTTCACAATGTGTATGATAATCAAGGTGGGCCATTTCCTGCACAAATCCAGGTTCTCTCACTCCCTCACCCCCCTCCAAAAACCACACACACAAACTCACTCTCCTAGTGGCAATAGCTTATCCAAAGTGACCACTCTCCCTACAATGTGCATGATAATCAAGGTGGGCCATTTCCAGCAGCACAAATCCAGGTTTTCTCACACCCCCACCCCCATACACACACAAACTCACTCTCCTGCTGGTAACAGCTCATCCAAACTGACCACTCTCCCTACAATGTGCATGGTAATCAAGGTGGGCCAAATCCAGGCTTTCTCACCCCCCACCCCGGAAACACACACACACACAAACTCACTCTCCTGCTGGCAATAGCTCATCCAAACTGACCACTCTCCAAGTTTAAATCCAAGTTTAACCAGAACGTCGGGGGGGGGGGGGGGGGAGGAACAAGGGGAAATAGGCTACCTTGCATAATGACTTAGCCACTCCCAGTCTCTATTTAAGCCTAAATTAATAGTATCCAATTTGCAAATGAATTCCAATTCAGCAGTTTCTCGCTGGAGTCTGGATTTGAAGTTTTGTTGTTGTAAGATAGCGACCTTCATGTCTGTGATTGCATGACCAGAGAGATTGAAGTGTTCTCCGACTGGTTTATGAATGTTATAATTCTTGACATCTGATTTGTGTCCATTTATTTTTTTACGTAGAGATTGTCCAGTTTGACCAATGTACATGGCAGAGGGGCTTTATTCTTTATTATTCATTCTTTATTTGACTATGTGCAGCTTACGTGAGTGTTATCTGAACTTCTAAACTGAGCTGAGCAGTGATGCGGCTCCAGCCTTGGAAAGCACATGCAGGTGCTGATAGTTGCTGACTGCAATGGATTGCTTACACACATAAGGTGAAATCTAAGCTTCACCATTATCAAGGGGATCAGAGGCTCGTTCATGTGAAACCCATGAACTCTTTAACTTTGTGCATCTTGTCATTTAACTAATAGGCCTCCTGTTCATAGATACCAGTGACCAAAGGACTGATCCTGCAACCCTTACCCTTCTGAGTAGCCCCAGCAATATCAATGGCATGACTCACAGGAGTAAAGGAAGTCTAAACTATTTGTGTTGCCAACTTGCATGATATTACTCTGTTTCTCATGCTATCTGGTGTTTTACTTAGAGCCCCAGCTGCTGGAGACAAGTGATTATGTGAGACTCTTGGCTTTCATTTCAAACAAAAAGTCAGGGTGAGATTCTATGCTGAACTTCTAAGGGTATGGCTCTAGCCCAGGAATAGGCAAACTTTTTGGCCAGAAGGCCATATCTAGATATGGAAATTGTATGGCGGGCCATGAATGGTCACAAAATTGGGGGTTGGGATGCAGGAGGGGGTGAGGGCTCCGGCTGGGGGTGCGGGCTCTGGGGTGGGGCCAGAAATGAGTTCAGGGTGCAAGAGGGGGCTCCAAGCTGGGGCAGGATGTTTGGGTGTGGGGGGGATGACGGCTCTGTCTGGGGGCTTTGGGGTAGGGCTGGGGATGAGGAGTTTGGGGTGTGGAAGGATGCTCTGGGCTGGGACCGAGGGGTTCAGAGGGCAGGAGGGAATCAGGGCTGGGCAGAAGGTTGGGGCACGGGAGGGGGTCAGAGGTGCAGGCTCCGGGTGGCGCTTACCTCAAGCAGCTCCCAGAATCAGCAACATTCCCCCCTCCGGCTCCTATGTGAAAGCGCAGCCAGGCTACTCAGAGCACTTCCCTGTCCACAGGCGCCGCCCCTGCAGCTCCCATTGGCCGCGGCTCCCAGCCAGTGGGAGCTGTGGGGGCGGTGCGTGGGGCATGGGAGTGTGCAGAACCCCCTGACTCTCCCTATGCATAGGAGCCAGAGGGGAAATATGCCTCTGCTTCTGGGAGCCCCGTGGAGCGGGGCAAGCTCCCAACCCTGCTCCCAAGCTGGAGCAGGGCAAGCCCCAGACCCCACTCCCTGGTGGGAGTTCGAAGGCTGAATTAAAATGTCTGATGGGCTGGATGCGGCCCGTAGTTTGCCCATCCCTCCTCTAGCTCCTGGAGCACCCCAGGATCAGTAAGGTGCACACAAACCATTCCTTTGATCTGTGAGCCACTTACGGTATGACTAACCAGCAAAAAAGGTGTGTTCTTACCCCAGGGTAGCTAACCCACATTCTCTAACTGAGGTTTAAATAGCAGTAAAGGCACAGGAACTTGACTTTTTACTCCTGTTAGCAATTTGAGTTCAACCCCAGGCTCTCCTACAGGCTTTAACTAGAGCTGCTAAACCCAGTTAAAAGCCAAGTGGCCAAGTCTTCACTGCTATTTTAACCAGAGTTAGCTAACCCAAGTTAAGAACATACCCTAAGTGACTCAGCACAGAACTCACAGCTCCAGGAACTGCAGATGCCCCCTTCTGATCCTGGGCTGCCCCAGGGGCTGGAGAGGCCTTTAGCAGCCTTCCCAAGTTACTCTACAGGTCACATTGCTATCTGGCATCTCCACAGCACTGCATGCTGCGGCCCTGCTCCCAACACATACCCCTACATACACCTGGGAATTGTGAAAGGGTCCTTGAGAGAAAGTCTTACGCCTGTCTGCCCCAGTGCCTACACTGGAAACCATTTTCCTTATCTGCATACAGGGCTTTTCGAGCCTTTGTACTGGGTAAAGTAGCAGTAGAAAGAGGCTGGAGTTGGGGTGAGGATGTCACCCTAAGTCTCTAGCCCTCATGACTGTGGAGAGAAGTTTGAAAATGTAACCTGACTACACCCTGAAAGCTCAAACCCAGAAGACAAATAAAAAGAACCTAAAATGTATTGTTTTAAAATGTCTTGATTTTTAAGCCAATCTCATGATTTTTGAATGTTTGGGGTTATCAATACTGGTGCAGCCAGCCGGTTCCCTTCATCCAGTTGTTCCCTGTGTGTTGGATCAGAGGATCAGAAATATTGTCAGTATTTATTTGTTTGTCTCTCTTCCTTTTTTAATCTTTCTCCAGTCTCTAGTGAAGATGAATGTGAAACTGAAGCCCATGTTGGACTCTGTGGCAGTAAACAGGGGTAAATGGGAGGAGCTGGACCAGAAAACACTTCTCTCCCAGACAGCACCCTCCTCCTCATCTTCCAGCTTTACTTTGTCTCTTGAAGACATACATTAAGCCTGCGAATGTCAGCTGCTGTTGTGATAACAGCTGTCTGAAAGGCAGAGTTGTAAGCTTAGTTGCATCATTTTAAAAAAAATGCTTCTACAGACCTGATTAAATTGATTGGATATAATTTTGCTGGCCATGGCTTTTATGTAGGAGTTCAGTTGGTCTGAAAAGAAGGCCTGTAATAAGATGATGCCGATATCTGAAGTCACATGGAAGATACAGCACAAGAAGCAGTCATTCAGCTCTACCACATTTCAACTGCTGCTGTAATAAAAACCAAAACACACACACAAACACCAGACTACAGACTGAAATACAAGAACTTCAGCTTAATAAAATAAATAAATACAGAGCAGACTTGGAATGCACATTTATCAATGCATATGCAAGGAGCTGCAGGAAAACAGAATAGTGTGCATTTCCTTTTTGTTCTGGATCTTTTCAGTATTTGTTATGAACCAGTTATGCCTGCTTTTGTAATGTCTCTCTCATTCTTCCTTCCTCTTTTATGCTTGAGTGTTCTGAAAAGCCTGCTTTGTATTCTACAGAAGTATTTTTTTACAACAAAGCTTCTTAGTGATTGATCAGGGCCTTCAGAATTGCCTGTCTTCGCTACATTTAAAAACAAACTTTATTATCTTTAAAAATATCAACCTGTCCCAGCTCCACTAAGATATTCATATTAACAATGCAGTGAATTACTTTACAGGTGGAAATTTGTATAAAGGCAAAAATTATTGCATGGTAATTTGGGTTCATTTTTTTTTAGAAAAACTATTTTAAAGCATTCATTTTTTAAGCTGCACTGTCCCCCAAGGAAAGGACTAATGGCCTTTAATGAAAATAGGATAAAAAGGAAGTGTATTGCCTTGTACTAGAGAATCTGCATTGAAGGGTTTACTATGGATGTGTTTTTCTGATATAATTTCCAACAGAGATGAATATTTTGACTGTTACCCATAAGAAATGGGGGTGGGGGGAATAGAGTACCATCACACTGGATATTGACTTCCTCCTATTTCTCTTACCATCTCTTTTACCCTATGACAGCTAGCAGAAAGCAAATCCAAGGTCACATATCTGATAAACAGTTGTACATAAAACTTTAATCAATTGTGATAGATCAAGAATTCAAACATGTCTAGTTCTCAGTGACCACACTAGCACAAGAAAGTTGGCCTCTTAAATTAGTGCAGAGATCCTTGGCAAAACAGCTCTGTAATCTGAGGCTGCTTGCTCTATTCCAAGCACCTGAATACAAGAGGATGCATGATAGAATGCTTCCCACCTTTACGGCTTCTTAAGCATCACACTGCCCCATTCAGGAAAAAAGAAAGTTACTATGGTCATCAGTTATTGGAGCCCATGACAATGTCATTTTGAAACTAGGAATGGCTACCACTAGGTAAAAACAGCATAAGAAATTAAAGCCAGATTCAGATTTCTTTTACACTGGTGTCAAACCAGAATAACTCCTCCAACTTCAGTGGAGATACTCTGGATTGTCATTGGTGTAACCAAAATCAGAATTACCCATAGGGCCAGATTTTCAAAAGAGCCAAGTACCATACTCTCCCACCTGGGCACCTAAATCAGGTGGGCACTGAGCACTTTTGAAAATCTGACCATTACTATCTAATTGACGATTTTTAAAAAGATGTCCATTTACTAAAATGCTTTGTACTACTTATAATTTTTGTAGACATTAGAATGCCTGAAGATTCCAGAACCACTGCAAGAAAATCTAGTTATCTAAACCACTGAACCATATCATGTTTGCTACCAAAGAGAAATGGGGGGTGGGAGAAAATCTATGCTATACAGAGATGAAAATCTGCACTGTATGAACTTGTTTCTGTTACCTCTCCACCTCCTCGCTCCTTCCCCAGTAATGAAAGAGCTGGGATAGTCTGCTGCAAACCTGTATAAAACTTATTTATATAATATGTGCTTTATGGGAAAAGCAGATACCATGACTGATTTGGTACTGCTGGCAGCTATACAGTACATAGCTTTCCTGAATTTTGATATTGCATATTGGTAAGTGTACCATAATTTAAAGTACATATCCTATAGCTTCCTCCAAGGTTGAGTTTTCCCTCATTTCCTTTCCTTTCCTTTTTACTGGCTTCAATGCTCTGTTGCCCATAGCAACACCCACTGGCAGTGATGGGAATTCAACACCGCTGCAACCTGACATACAGTTAAGGCCTTAACAATGTCAACCATCAATCAAATGGCTATTTGTAATTGCCTCCATCTATTTCTCCTGTCTTGTGGTATCTTTTCTATTGTGGGTCAAAATTCAGAAACTGCTGACTAATGCAACGGTTCTATTCCTCCACAACAAGAAAGCAAATGAAAAAGTGTAACAAGATCCTCATCAAATTCTGCTTTCAAACACATTGATGCAATTCTGTTGAAATCAGTAGGGGTGTACTTACTGGTGGAAGTGAGAAGAGAATTTGACCACTAGTGTTTTTAAGACTGAAATACTAAAGTCTTGAGCAAAAAAAAAAAAAAAAAAGGCAACTTAGCACTAAAGTTTTCACACTTTTAGCTCAAAATCCTGGCAATACATTTGCATTTTTTCAGAAAAGGGGGAGATTCTGTACAGAAAAACATACAATACTGGTTCTCAAGACTTAAGATGGTGTCAGGGACCTTTTTCACTGTGTGTCAGCTTCATTTATAAAGGTTTTGGTGTTTGTGCATTGGTGCAAAAACAGCTTTTCTAGAAAAACTGAAACTTTGCCTGAACTTAAATCTGTTTTGTAAGCTTATTCTAGGAAAGACATGCAAGAGAGATCACTGAAAAGTGTAGAATAAGGGCCAAATCCTGCAGTCCTGGTTCAGTTCCCTGCCCTTCACAGGTGCAGAGATCCAGCTGGGTTCCACTGCAAACATGGGAGGAGCAGATGGGGGAGGGAAGGCTTGTAGGGAGTGTATATCCCTTACCTGTTTGCAATGACACAGGGAATCTATGGGGGTCAACAGGGGTTTAGCAGGACACAGGTGGGGCAGAGGATGATGGATTGGTACCCAGAAAGGGGGGCTACTATCAGTGTTCCCTCTAATTTTTCCCCACACATGTGGGGAATGAATTTTGTTATGTACACATCACCTTCATATTGGTGCACATAACAAAATTCATGTGGTGGGGGTGGGGCTGAGAGGTTCAAAGTGGGCTCAGGGCTGTGCCAGAGGGTTGGGGTATGGGGTGGGGGGGAGCAAGGGCTCACGGTGGAGGGTGGGGCCGGGGATGAGAGGTTTGGGGTGCAGGAGGGTGCTCTGGGGCTATGGCAGGGAAAGAGGACTCCCCGCAGTTCTCTCTCCCTGAAGCAGCACCTGGACTGGGGGGGAGGGGTACCTCCGGGGTTGGGACTGTGGGATAGGCACCCCGGCCACGGCATGTTTGGGCTGGGTTTGGGCTGCGGCAAGTCCTGGCCGGGGCTGGGTTTGGGCCGGGGCACCCCTCCCCCGGCTGCAGAAGGTCCGGGGCTGGGGGAGGGGTGTCTCAGCCACAGCAGGTCTGGGCCAGGGCTAGGTTTGGGCTGCCCATCACCCGGCAGGTTAGGGGCCAGGCTAGGTTGGGACCAGGGGAGGAGCGCTTCTCCCCTGGCCACTGCAGGTCCTGGCTGGGCAGGTTCCTTGAGTGGCACTAAATAGGCTGCTGCATGGCCACATAGCTTACAGGGAACTTAGGCTACTATAGCCTTGCTCAGCCCTTTGCCCAACCTTCCTGTGGAGACCCCACACACATAGCTCAGTATCCACGCTGGGCAGTGAGAGTTCTCAGTCATTTGTCCCCATCTTCAATGGCAGTTTTGCCAGAGTAAAGACTATGATTTGCCTGTAAAATATTTGTGGCTCATAACAACAAGGTGCTGAGCACCCTTACTTCATGTTCAAGTCAGTGGGAGCTGTGGATGCTTAATTCCTCTCAGGAGGTGCTTAGTACTTAACAGGATCTGGACTCTGGCCCAGGGTTATTTACAAAGTTTGAATGTGTTGATTGGTAGGATTTGTGCCCATCAAGTAAAGAAATTATAAGTTATAGTATAGATGAGTATATTCCATTTTAGCTCAGGTATTCATTGTCACTGGAAAAGCAGCTGCATTTTCTGGCCTGGTGACCTTCTTAACCTACTTCTAGTGCACTGTTTATGAACATGCCTAATTATCAACAAAGCCAATACCAGTATTCACAAAACACTTTTGAAAACTGCAGCCAGCAGTGCCTGATATAAAAAATAATTAGATTTAGACAGTTCACGGTAATATAAATAAGAATGTCTCAGTATACATACCAAATGTGTTAGTTGGCCTTTACTAAAATTAAGGAATTTCTAGGTATATCTAGATATTTTGTGTGTTTATTAATATTTTAGAACTAGCTTTAAGGTTTCTTGATTACATAAAACATCTGTCAGAACAAATTTACTCTGAGCACTGGAAGTGCCTTCTGTTGTCAGGAAATGTGACATGAGAAAATGATACTGGCCTTGCTCAAAAAGTATATTAAAATTATCTGGATTAGTTCTACCAAACAATGAACAGAACAAAATGTAACTTAGGTAAAATAAAAGGGTCCAGAAATTATCAGTGATGTCCTATTGAATTTGACAATTCTGGGATATATTCTGTATACTACCCGTTACCTTTTCCTTCTCTGTTTTGGATTATGAACCTTTTGGATTTAACTTTTAGTTTATGAGGATGTTGGACATTGCATCTTTCAACTCTGTGGGAAATACTGTTGTAAACAATCTATCAGTCTGTGTGTGTTTGTGAGAGAGACCTTATACACATGAACAGACATATAAAATGTATTTTTTCCTACAGTAAATGGAGCCTATGTACTGTAAAAATGCATAACTTGGGACTGAAACAGTTTCCTTTCTGTTTCCTATTGTAATTCCATTTCCCTCATTGTTTTGCTTTAGTTTTTGCCAAACAATTCTGATTCAACATTTTAAAAAAGCATGTTTTTGAAATGGACAAATTGGTTTTGTTTTTTGTCTGTTAATTAATAAATCACTTTAATGGTACCCTGTAATTTCATTCTTTTTCAGTGAGGCCTATCTAATTATCAGGGCCTCATCTACTAATTACTCATTTACACAGAAAGAGTAGAAGCACAAAACATCTTTGAGGGGTTCACATTTCATTTTTTGAAACACAAAGCTGCAGACCTTATTCATGGTAGTAATCCTTAATTTCAGTGAGTTGCACCAAATTTACACTGTTGTGACTGAATGCAGAATACGGCCCCTAACTTCAATGGGACCGTTTAAGGGTGGAAGGATTACTCACACTAGTAAGGGTCTTTGGTTTGCAATTCTTGGGATGATGTATCATTATCCAGAAGAAATGGTACATCTACTTAGCCATTTCTATAACCCATGTTTAAGTGAACGACCGTCAAAAAGTTCTAAAAACGTTTGTTTTGCTCAATAAGGGCTTTGGAAATTACCATCAAATTCTTGTATGACACACAAATATCTTGCTTTATCTCAAGCCCTGCTATTTCTAGGCTCTGTTCTGTTGAAAAGGGTATGTGTCAGGCCCAAAAAGGAACACGATATTAATAAAACCCTGATTTATTGTTACAACATTAAACATTTACATGTGGTCTGGGGTTCTGTATCATGTTATGCTCGCTCACTCTTATTGTAACAACCACCAGCCACCACCAGAAATCTTTAACCTTTTATTCAAGATACAGAAAAGGGAGGAAAGAGTTAAAGCATTTGAAATATTAAGTAAAGCTTTTAACAACATCTCTTAATCCCTGTAGCTGCAGAGTCTTTATCGGAGGAAAAACCGAAAAACCCATTTGACAGTCTTTCGGATTGCATTAACTGCCCTTTTTGGGGAAAAGAGAAGTTAGCGGAGATAGTCCAAAGCAATTGTAGAAGCCTGATCCTATTTCCATGGGGACAAAACACACATTAAAAGGAACAGAAACGAACTGCAAAGATAGAAGATGCAGCTTCTCTCTTTGGTGCCAACTCTCACTTGAGCCTTGCTGCTGGAGAAACATGGGCACAACAAACGGTTTTATCAGCTACTCTGAAACCTAACCAACTTGTACCAGGCTCAGACTGATTAAAGAACTGCTTTTATCTGCCTCTCTGATCACAGCCTCAACACAGCACTGCAAAAGCTGCAGTCTTGGCCAGCTAAGCCAGACTGTTATTAAACAGAAGGCAAAACGAGAAAGATAGGAAAGAGAAAAATAAGGTAGGAAAGGAAAAAAGACGACACACGAGAGAGGGAGTCAGGAAACCAAGTCTCACATTCTAAGTGTTGTTTACTTTAGACTTAGCCGAAGCCACTGTAGCAATGTCATTGGTTCCCTCTATCTGGCCCAGTCTGATCAGGGTATCTTTCAGCATCAGAACAAAGAAGGCCCAACAGTATTGTTATGGTGGATCCTGGGATCTTAGGAGACAGTGGGGATGGCAGCCATGATAGTAAAGTTTGCTCCTTCTATTCTAATATAGGAGTCAACAGTGTAATACTGTTGCAGAAAAAGCAAACATCATTCTGGGATGTATCAGGAGTGTTGTAAGCAAGACATGAGAAGTAATTCTTCCACTCTACTCCGTGCTGATATAGCCTCAACTGGAGTATTGTCTCCAATTCTGGTAGGCACATTTCAAGAAAGATGTGGAGAAAGTCCAGAGGAGAGCAACAAAACTGATTAAAGGTCTAGAAAACAAAACATATGAGGAAAGATTGAAAAAACTTGGATTTGTTTAGTCTGGATAAGAGAAGACTGAAGGGGGAACATGATAACAGTTTTAGAGTACATAAAAAGTTGTTACAAGGAGGAGGAAGAAAAAATTTTCTTGTTAACCTCTGAGATTAGCACTAGAAGCAAGCGGCTTAAATTGCAGCAAGGGAGGTTTAGGTTGGACATTAGGAAAAACATCCTATCAAGGTAGTTAAGCACTGGAATAAACTGCCTAGGGAGGGTGTGGAATCTCCATCAGTGGAGATTTAAGAGCAGGCTGGACAAACAGGTTTCAGGGATGGTCAAGATAATACTTAGTCCCCTGCAGTCATGGTAGGACTGGATTAGAAGACCTCTTGAGGTCTCTTCCAGTCCTATGATTCCTGCCATATTTGCTCCAAAGTCTCTTTTTCAAGGACCTCAAGGAGCTGATGAATGGAATGACAACCCTTCATTATTTTGTGTACCAATTAGATAGAATTTCTGATACACTAATTTTGGTCCATTAATTTCTGATTCTATTCTCCTTTTGTTTACCAGTTATGATCTTACCAAAATCCTTGGGTGATATCAGCATACTCACTTCTTTGGATTAATTCAGTCTTCCCATATCCCTTTTGTATCTTTTTCTATCAGTATTTATTGTTATAGAAGATTTTAACATTTGATGAATTTTCTCACACTTTCCTACGACTATGCTCACATTGGTGTAGGACTGCTAAACCCAATTACTAGAATAGACCCATCTCCCTTTCTATATCTGTGGGGGCTCTAAAAAGCACTGGGAGCAAAAAAACTATTCAAGTGCTTCTTGGCTTCATCTTCTCGACACACCAAAAAAATCCCACAGGGATTGCCCTGCTGCGTTGTTTTAGATTGTACCACTTCTTATTCCATGTGCAAAACACTCCAGGCTCACCTTTAAATTTATGTGCAGCCACAACTTGAGGAGCTGGAAGAACCAGGCCAGCAGCAGCATCAGGCAGCAGAGCAGAGGTGAAGACCATCTGTGAAGATGCCCCTTGCATCATGTGGTTCTGCTGAAGTCTGTGCGTTCAAGTAGTAGAACCCCTGGCTTTTTCAAGAAGTGGGTGAGGGAAAGAGTCAGGGTGGACTAATTTAAATCAAGGCAATTTAAACCACCAAGTGGAAAGCTTCGATTTAAATCATCGATTTAAATGAACTTTTCCATTGGTACTTCAGTTATTTTCTAAAGAAAAGTGCATTCTTATTGGTTGATACAACTATTAAAACATGTTGATTTACAACTAAATAGCCTTAACACTAGATTCATTATATCTTTTTGCTCCCTAGGAGGATACACTATAATTATATAGTGTAATATTTTCATCTTCTTAATTGTACACTTTTAGTATGTCAGAAAATGGTGAATAATATGTGGCTTATTACCTAGATAATTAACTTTTTGCTCATGATTTGTGCAGATAAAAATTTATTTTTATTAAACAAAACTACCTTCAATGTTTGGGGTACATAAACTTCTCTTATCAAGATGTTCCACATTTTCAACTAAATGATTTATTAAACAGAGGGATTAAGTGTAGTCAGTGAATTAAACTGATTATTTCAGGTCAGCCTGGAAAAATTTTCAATATGCCTAAGTAAAAGTCCCTGGAGCTTAAGGTTATACTCACCTAAGTCTCTTGAAAATGAGAGTGTCTCCTAAATTACTTACGCTCCAATGGTGCCATATGTATAAAGCTAGATCTCAAAGTTAGATATTTTCCCCCCCGATTCTTTCTTTATAAAGAAAAGCAGTCTTTAACACTAACTCAAACTATTTATAGTGATTCATGGGCTCAGCATGTTTATATTTTATTTAAATCTATTGCGAGATTATAAGTAATTTAACGTATTGTGGTTTGAGCATTGGCCTGCTAAACCCAGGGTTGTGAGTTCAATCCTTGAGGGGGCCATTTAGGGATCTGGGGCAAAAATTGGGGATTGGTCCTGCTTTGAGCAGGGGGTTGGACTAGATGATCTCCTGAAGTCCCTTCCAACCCTAATATTCTATGAACATGTATCTCCAAGGTATTTTGTATTAAACTCAGATTGCATTTTAATGAGAAATTTATTTAAACAGACTTTATTTTTTAAAAAGAAAAACATTTAATCAAAAAATCCAATTTAAATTTTAAACAAAAAACAAACAAACATTGATCTTTATCCAGCCTGAAGTCATGACATTTACTTTTCCACCTACTAGAGAAAAGGCTCCAGTATTTATAATTGCACAAGTTTAGCCAGGCTGTTGGGCATTAGTTTACTGGCCGAATTCTGCTATGCAGGTGCGTGCAACTCCTGTTGAAGTCAGTAGTAGTTGCAGCTGTGTAGCAGAGAATTCAACCCATGGGACTAAATCCACAAAGGGACATGAGTGCCTAACTCCAAAAATATGACTTGCACCAGACAAAGTGGGTATTCACCTACGAAAGCTTATGCTCCAGTAAGTCTGTTAGTCTATAAGGTGCCACAGGACTCTCTGCCGCTTTTACAGATCCAGACTAACACAGCTACCCCTCTGATACTTACTCCAAAAAACAAAGATCCTCAAAACCTCTGCTCAGCTACTGTCTAACCCTATAGGCATCTATAGTCACTAGGCACCTAAATCTCCATCGGTGGGCACGCACAAAGTTCCCTAAGGCACTGGAGAGCTCCTCAGACTAGGCATTCCCTGCGCTGATCCAGTAGACATTGCCAGAGGACGCCTAAGAGCGCACCTACCGAACTGGATACTGCCCAGATCATAGCGATGGTGGTCATATACCTTATATCCACTGCCCTAACCACTGGGCTCTAAGGTATTCTGGGAATGGGAATCCCTCCTGTTGAAAGTTGTTCTGCTTTGTATGGACTACTTAAATATTCACTGGAGTAGGGACTGGAAACAGGATCTCCCAGGAGAGTGCACTATTCTCACTCTCTCTCTGGCCCAATGAATACTATTTTATAGAAGTGGAACACCTTCAGTAGAAGAGAGACTGACCTCACAATACCCCATAGCCTCCGCACCGCTCCAAATGAGAGAGAGAGAGAGAACATGTGTGTATTTGACCCAGAGTCTCCCACATGTGGGGAATGAGTCTCCTCCTCAGTTTTTGTTTTCTGGAGAAAGGGTTGACCTTTCTTAGGCACTTAGCCTCAGGAGACAGTTCACAGCTGTGAATCCTGAGCAGAGATCATCATCTCCCTCAGCCCAGAGTAAAGCACCTAGGTCCTTATGGGGGAGAGGGAAGCCTCGGCCCTGCACCTCTCCTTGGCATTTTCTACTGGCTATCTTGAGCAGCTTCCTGCCCAGTTTGCTGGCTTCTGTGAATCCCATTCTGAGATGTTTAACGCTCCCTACGCATTGCATAGGGAGCCTGGGCACCTAACCTGTGGCTGAGCAGTCCACTGGGCAGCAAGGCACTCACAACAGGTGCTGCAATACTCAGCTAAGTCTCCTTCGTGGATCTAGAAAGACCCTAGTGTTCACACATTCTCTCTTTAGCAATAAATTGTGCCTATTTTACAAGAGCAAACTGGTCAAACTACCAACAGTATTTGTTAGATGGGTCCTTAGATTTCTTTTTTATTCCACCAGTTGTGAAAGCTGGAAACCTGAACTTTACCAAGATCATACTTTTGTACTTAATATTTTTAAATTACATTTCTATCACTTAGAGCAGACTTCAAAGACCATGAAAGGGTAATCCTTTGGCATTTTACAGCACTTCACTATATTGACTGCTCTACAAAGATTACAGCATTGATGAAAAGCGCCCTTCCTTCCCCAAAAAAAGAAAAAGCACCAATCTCTATTCCCCAAGTACACATCAAAGGCTGAATTAAGTTGGGCATTCAGTACTTGGATGTCCATGCCAATTTTGGTCTGTGATTTGTGTATTCATTTCATTTGAAAATGACGGTGCCTTCCATCTGTCAATGGAAAATGTGTGCTTCTCTTTCCTCCTGCCCCCAGCCAGTTCTCTGGAACAGTATTATATTAAAAAAAATATACAAAAGTGTTGGACAGACACCCTTCCTATACCCATCAATGCTATATTCAGAACTATGCTGTAACAAAAATATACTGTTGATAATAGCAGAGGGACATAATTAAACTTTTTTTTCCAACAAAATCTTTGATATATCACAAAATAAGACCTAACATCATAGATTATTTATGTCTCTAAATAGCTCATATAATGGGTTTCCCCCCAAAAAATCATCATAAGTGATAGTGGTTAATTGTGTGGAAAGTTTAATTTTAAAAATCTTAAATCTGTTAAAAAAATTTGTTTACACACCAATGTCTGCAAGGAAGTGGAACTCATTTTAAAATATTTTATAACATGGCTTAGTACTTGCGCATAAGCCCTATATACTCCATACTGTGTCTCATTTAGCCTACTGTATGAAACTGTAAATTGTAGATGCCAGAAAATAAAGATGTTACAATTTAACTATGAAACCCAAGAAAACCACATACTTTTGGGTATGACAGTCTCTTAATTCAGAGGTTAATTAACAATATAGATTTGTATTTATTATTACACTATTATTCCACTGAAAAAATCATACTTCAGTCAAATCATGAAAGTCTTTGGTTGAGGAATTTACTATTTCTAGTCCATAAAAGGCAACATCGCTAAAGCATTAGGAATGAGTCAACAGGGGCTTTATTCCTGGATCACAATCAACCTACCCTATCACCCTGCATGAGTCACATTTGGCCAGTCTTGCAGAAATCAAAACTGCTAGAAGTCAGGATATTAATCTCGATGTACCACAAAAACAAAAGGAGTAGTACTTGTGGCACCTTAGAGACTAACCAATTTATTTGAGTATAAGCTTTCGTGAGCTACAGCTCACTTCATCTTTTCTTTTTGCGAATAGAGACTAACACGGCTGCTACTCTGAAACCTGTCTCGATGTACCTCAGTCTCTCCTTCTGTAAAATGGGGATAACACCCCGCCCCTTGAGCGAAGCGCACCAAGATCTGCGTTACAAGTGGTAGCGTGTTGCCCTCTAGTGGCAGTCCTCGGCAACAATAACAGCCTCCTACTTCTCACAGCCGAAGGAAGGTGAGCTGAGGAGTCCATCAGCAGGGCCTGCGGTGTCAGCGCTGAGAGTCCCAGGCTGGAGCCCTGCTGGTGGGCCCGTAGGCAGTTTCCCGCCTACCATAATAGGTACCAGGCAGCACCAGACTAAGGCAGTATCGGTACCAAGCGAGCCTGGCCCCGCCCCGCCCGCCAGGGTGGGCGCTCGGGACCCGCGGGTTACCGGCCAGAGACTGGAGACAAGACAGGCAGCAGCTGCTGTCCGTTGTTAGGGAGCGCCGGGGCCGCCCACTGCGGGGCGCCTCACCCTGCGGGGCAGGCGGGAGAAGCGCCACCCCCTTCGTGAGAGGGGTGGTCCGCCAGGCACAGGCCCTACCGGCGGTACGTTGGTCCCCTCCCCCCACGAACGTGCCGCGGCAGGGGCTGGGCTCCGAGTCTGGACCGCGGGCCAAGCGTCTCAACTTACAAGTGACGCGCCATTCTACTAGCGGAGCGGCCACCCATAGAAACTACGATTCCCAGCATGCATTGCGGCCCGCCGGGGAAGGCAGGCGGGAAGCCTCGCCCCCTGGAAGCTGTGGTATCCGCTGGCTCCTCTGCTCGCGGCCCGGCCCTCGCTCACGGAACAATTTGAACGCGGGCGTAAAGCGACACACTCATCAGCCGGGAGATGCGTCATTTCCGCGTGCGACGGAACAGCCGCCGTGATAGGTGTAGCGCAAGGTAGCACCACCCCGGTAGTTCCAAGCTCCGAGCATTTCCGTTTCCGCCTGGGTTGTTGCCGTGGCAGCGAGGGTGGGGGAGGAGACGCTGGCTGGCTGCCTGGCAGTGGCAGGTACTTCCGTTTCCGGCGGGGCGGTTGCCTTGGTAGCGGTGGCAGAGCGACGCGCTGGGCCTGGTAGCCGCGGGCATGGCCGGGGCAGCTCCGATCCCGGACGGGGAATTCACGGCGGCCATTTACGGGCTGATCCGGGCCGGACGGTTCGCGGAGGCGGTGGGGATCCTGGGCAGCGAGCTGCAGAATAGTTGCCGTTCCCGGGCCGGCCTCTCGCTGCTCGGCTACTGCTACTACCAGCTGCAGGACTTCGCGGCGGCGGCCGAGTGCTACGAGCAGATGGGGGCGCTGCACCCCGAGCTCGAGGAGTACCGGCTCTACCACGCCCAGTCCCTCTACAAGGCCGGGCTCTACGCCGAGGCCCTGCGGGTCGCCAGCCCCCTGCTCGATGTGCCCGCTTACCAGGGACGCGCCCTTCGCCTGCAGGCTGCTGCCCACTATGCGCAGGGTGACCTCTCCGCAGCCAAGAGCTTGGTGGAGCAGGTGCTGGCCTCTGCTGCAGAGAGCAGCCCTGGAGCTGCTGAAGACCCTTCAGAGCTACCAGATGCTGAGGTCAACCTAGGCTGCCTGTTGTTCCGGGAAGGGCGGCATGAGGAGGCCTGCAGCAAATTTGCGGGTGCCATGCAGGTGCTGGGCTACTGCCCCGAGCTGTCATACAACATGGCGCTATGCTGCTACGCAGCCAAGCAATACGCACCTGCCCTCAAACACATCTCTGACATCATCGAGCGCGGAATCCACCAGCACCCCGAGCTCAGTGTGGGCATGACCACCGAGGGCATCGACGTCCGCAGCGTGGGCAACACACTGCTCCTGCACCGCACTGCCCTAGTGGAGGCCTTCAATCTCAAAGCTGCCATCGAGTACCAGCTACGCAACTTGGAAGCAGCCCAGGAGGCACTCACAGACATGCCACCAAGGGCCGAGGAAGAGCTGGACCCTGTCACCCTGCACAACCAAGCGTTGATGAACATGGACAGCCGGCCCACTGAAGGGTTTGAGAAACTGCAGTTCCTTCTGCAACAGAACCCCTGCCCACCAGAGACCTTTGGGAACTTGCTGCTGCTGTACTGTAAACATCAATACTATGACCTTGCTGCCGATGTGTTGGCAGAGAATGCCCATCTGACCTACAAGCTGCTCTCACCTTACCTTTACAACTTCCTGGATGCTATGATTACATGTCAAACTGCTCCTGAGGAGGCCTTCCACAAGTTAGATGAGCTGGCAGGGACAATGACTGAGCAGCTGAGAAAGCTCACTAAGCAGGTGCAGGAAGCGAGGCAAAACCGGGATGATGAGGCTGTCAAGAAGGCAGTTAATGAATATGATGAGACTCTGGAGAAATATGTGCCCGTCTTGATGGCCCAGGCCAAGATATATTGGGACATGGAGAATTACACTATGGTGGAGAAGATCTTTCGCAAGTCAGTGGAGTTCTGCAATGAACACGAGGTGTGGAAGCTGAATGTGGCTCATGTGCTCTTCATGCAGGAGAATAAATACAAAGAGGCCATCGGCTTCTATGAGCCCATTGTCAAGAAGCACTATGATAACATCCTTCAAGTCAGTGCCATTGTGCTGGCCAACCTTTGTGTCTCCTACATCATGACCAGTCAGAATGAAGAGGCAGAGGAGCTGATGAGGAAGATTGAGAAGGAAGAAGAGCAGCTCTCCTATGATGACCCTGATAAAAAGATCTACCACCTTTGCATTGTTAACCTAGTGATCGGCACACTGTATTGTGCCAAAGGAAACTATGACTTTGGCATCTCGAGGGTAATTAAAAGTTTGGAGCCTTATAACAAAAAGTTAGGCACAGATACTTGGTATTATGCTAAAAGGTGCTTCCTGTCCTTGTTGGAGAACATGTCCAAGCACATGATCATGCTGCGTGACAGTGTTATTCAAGAGTGTGTGCATTTTCTAGAGCAGTGTGAACTATATGGCAGAAACATCCCCGCTGTTATTGAGCAACCACTTGAAGAAGAGAGGATGCACAGTGGGAAGAACACAGTTACATATGAAGCCAGACAGTTGAGGGCACTGATATATGAGGTCATTGGGTGGAATATGTAAATGCTGTGGCATTCCCATACAAGATGGAGATGGACTATAATTCTTGTTTTATTTTCACTTTTGTTGATCCTGGCTATCCAAAGTAGTGTATTTTCTCTTTGATGTATTGTATTTAAATATTTGTTCTACTGTTTTGGAGTATTTAATGGAAGATGGTATGCTAGCACAAAATTAACATGTTTAATGACTAACAATATCCTCATGCATCAGTGATATTTTATGGTTTGTTTTTTTTAAGATATGACTACCACCAGAAACCTTATTACAGAAATGTTGTGGAGGTTCTTCTGTGTATATGGTTTTATTAATATGAAGCTACATTAACTAGCTTTTATAATCTGTATATTGACACTGAAATAATTTCTCTTCTGTCTCCTATCAGTTTTGTGGCTAGACTTTAATGGAAATCTGGCATAAAGCCATTTCTTTAATTTATAGTCCTTTCCCTCTTTTGGGAAATGCTTTCTTTCTGTTTTATTTTTCTACTGCATTTTCATATATTTTATATTATAGTGGTTGTATTTCCTAATACAAACATAGTTTTTATAATAAAAAACAAGGCTACAAAAATTAGCAGGGTTTTCTGTTATTTTTACCCTGGTGCTTAGGAAAGTGACAGGTCTAATTCAGGAGCTGAGAAGGTAGTGAGGTACATGTAGTAGAGTAGAGAAATGGGAGCCAAGTTTATTCTGCTTCTCTTCCTTCAGTTAGCGTCAAAGATGAATGGGTTCCTGGTTCTGTGATTAATATTACACTGGCAGGATGGGTATTTCTGCACATTCTGATGTAAATTGGGCCATGATAAATAGGAGTTGGTTCAGACATTGGTCACCTCATTCCTAATACTTACGGCCTACTTTTATAGCTAGTTCTCCATATGTTATGTTACTAGCATTGCTCCCTTTCAGTATAATGTGTTATGTATTGCATATAACTTCATGTGTTGGTCTTAGGAGCACCTTCTTTTCTATTACCTCCCCATATACCTTCATCAGTAGAGGTTACTCACTAGCTTGTTCAAAGTAGCACCTGTAGAAATAACCCATCATGCAGGGTCTGTCCTGGTGTGTTTAGATAGCTGTTGTCTCTCCCTCTGATGGCAATAGTATTCCCAGCATTTGCCAGCCTCTAGTAAGCACTGCATGAATTGGTAATTGTATCAGAATCCCCAGTGTTCAAAAGCGTGTAATACCAATTTCATGTGAGATTTACTGCTCCTAGCCTTGGGAGGAAAAAATCTAATCCTCACTCAGTTTTCTCCTCCTATACCTCTCAGAAAAGCTGTTCATTTACCTACTCACACTCCTTCCTTTAGCAGCTTCCTTACCACTGGCTCCAGACAGCTCATCTCCTCTATATACCTCTTATGCCTTTTGAAACATATGTTCCTACCTTGGTATCTTTGTGCAGTCCAGCCCCTTACTGTCCCTTGTTCAATTGTCTTCCTGAAGGCTGTTCTCTCCTTTGCGCTATGTGGCGATTAACCTTCTTAAAAGATTTAGATTTGTACCTTTAACCCACTCCCTTACCTTAGATAGCTTCCCCCTGCATTGCCTATGCAGTAGGGTTTCAAGAATGCTTGGCTCAAAAAGTCCAGTTTCTAAGCAGTGGTTTACCTGGTAAGAGAAAGGAGCTCAGCATTTTTTGACCAGAGTGTTTATTGGTTTTACAGTGTGTGTGGTGAAGAATCCAGATGCAGTATCTACTCCCCCTTATGCATACCAACTTTTCTACCTCTCCACCTTGTTCTGCTGTGTCCATTGGTCCTTTTTTTTTTGTCTTGTCATCTAGGGACCTGATTGTTATCACCCAAAAATGTATAATTTTTATAAGGTTGATCAGGAATGGCAGGCCCTTGACTACTAACATCGAACAGGAGGCTTACAACGGTTTCAGCATTGGTGAACTAAATGTATTCATGCACTGGTGCTGGGTACAGTTGCTCATCAGGTTTTCAGACAAGGGAAATGGGTGTGTTTTAGGTAATATTAAGGCTTAACCAGTTTCTAAAATGATGTTGTACATCACCCATTGTCAGCAGCAGACAAATTTCCTAGTGTAGACAAGTCTAGAGAGTGCTATTTAGCACAGAGTTCTAGAAGTAAGGCCTCCATAGTTCATTACTAGTCCATGGAGCCATCCAGCCCCCCCCCCTTCCATATTAAATATTTTCCACTACTCTTTCCACATGAGGCAGAGACCTGCAATTTCAAATTTTGTTCACATTCATGGAGCACAGGAGCAGGCTGTAAAGCATGTTTCTGATTTACAGTGGAATTGTACTATATATTATGCAACATAAACAACATGACCTTTAAAAAAATGGTTTTTAAACGTCACTCCACATACTAGAGAATGAAGTGCAGGCTGTGGGCAGGGGCACAGGGAACATCAGGGCATTGTTTAATATTCATCATGCATGTTCTGCAAAACTCAGTGAACATTTAAAAAAAATCACTTTGCATAGGTATGTGTGCCAGTGCAAATGCTGAATCCTCTCCCAGCAGTTTAATGCAGAATGAAGACCACTTTACAATTTTATTCATGGCTGACCTATTCTGTAATGTTTCCATGCTCTGTTGTCACAGAACCAGTATTTAACATTCATCACTGTCCACAAGTACCTAATAACAGGCAGGGACTCCCCCTCTCTTTCCATGAGCACAGCAGGGCCCCAAAGCATAGGTCTGGTCATTGAAGGCATGGAAGGTGGACAAGTGGTTCTGGGGAATGTTTCTCATTCATTTCAATTTCAATGGCAGCCCCTTAACTCCCAGGGTGGGGCGGGACCAATACAGGGAAGCCGGCCTGACTCTGCCAGAGGCTCCTCTCCACTCCCAACCAAAGCCGAGTAGTTACAGCGTCTGGAAACTTAAGTAAGTTCTGTCTCTGTAATGCAGGCTGTGCCTAAAGGAGGTAGGTCTGAAAACACACATGGCAACACATTTGTTGAAGTCACACTGTCCAGGGGCCAGATAGAGAGGTCACAGTAGAAATGTAGACATAAGGATCCTCTGCATTAGAAGCCCTTGCTTCTCACAGATCTCTGGTGATCCATGAAGATCATAATGGATCTGCTGCTGTAAAGAGTTTGCACTCTCCTACTTGGGAATAACTAGCACAGAAGGGAATGAGGTTCTTAGACCAGCATTTCTCAAATGCAGCCATCAGGAGCTTTTCTTGTAGCCACAACCTCCTGGGCAGACTTAGGGGGTGGGAGAGGCAGTAGACCCTCCCCCAGGGCCACCAGCAGGGT
Source organism: Caretta caretta (assembly GCF_965140235.1). Lineage (NCBI taxonomy): Eukaryota > Metazoa > Chordata > Testudines > Cheloniidae > Caretta > Caretta caretta. The sequence goes on along the minus strand of NC_134216.1, from coordinate 44,614,681 downwards.
TTGGACCCTGACCCTTCATGGAGCCACAAACACCAAGCAGGTAGCCAGCGAGTCCCCACCTTCCTAGGGGCAGTAGGGCTCCAGCTTCGGGCTTCACCCTGGGTGGCAGGCAGAAGGCTTTAATCAAGAGGCTTTACCCCAGCCGAGGGGCAGCAGGTACCGGCCCTTGGCTCACCATCACCCCGGCCCCCACTGTCTCCCTACCCACCTCCCCATCCAGAGTTTAATTTGTCCCCTAGCTTGCCAGGGTTGAGTAAGTCTGCTGTGAAAATTGATATTCGTATGCTTGTAAATATCACTTTTCACAGCCTCCCAGCTAGCTAGTAAAGTCTTCTGTGAAAAGTGATATTAACAAATATTACTTTTCACAGCAGCAGACTTACTAGCTAGCAAGTCTTTTTTAAAAAAGCAGCTAAAAAGGCAAAAGAAAACAAAAAAAACAAGAATGTGCAAAGCACCTTATTTGTGTTTCTTTTCTGTTTAGATCCAGTAACGAATAGAGACAACTGTACATTATGTTTATTATTGAGTCTGCAAAAAGAAACTCTACATAAATAAATTTGGACATGTATATTTGCATATTTTTGTTTTTCCCAAAGTTAATAATTTTAGGAAAAATTATCAGAGCAGCCACCAAAAAAATTGTTTGAGAACCCCTGTCCTAGACCTGGTCTACACTAAAGAGAAAAGTCGATCTAAGCTACTGTAACTCATATCGACGTAGCTTAGATCTACTTACCGCGGGGTCCACATGACGCGATGTCGACTCCCCTCACTATTCTCTACCCAATAGAGTACAGGAGTTGACTGGAGAGCGACCTGCGGTCAATTTAGCGGGTCTTCACTAGACCCACTAAATCGACCGCTGGTGCATCGATCACCGCGCGTCCATCCCCTGGTAAGTGTAGACAAGCCCTTAGACTGTGTAAAATGGTAGAGACATTAGCAAATATTGCTGTATTACCTAATACAAATCACTAGGAGGGTGGAAGTTCTTGTTGCGTGTTTGCAATGTGTTTCTTTCTCCCTTGACAAACCCTGGAAAACAATGTGAGTAGTAAAGTGCTTTCTGCATTTCCTTACAACCCTCTTACCTACCTCCCACCCCCACCCCTAAATCCTATGCACTAAGGCAGGGGTGGCCAACCTGAGCCTGAGAAGGAGCCAGAATTTACCAGTGTACATTGCCAAAGAGCCACAGTAATACGTAAGCAGCTCCCCATTAGCTCCCCCCCGCTCCCAGCGCCTCCCACTCACCAGCAGCCACGCCAATCAGTGCCTCCCCCTCCCTCCCCATCAGCTGTTTCGTGGCATGCAGGAGGCTCTGGGAAGGAGTGGGAGGAGTGAGGGCATGGTAGGCTCAAGGGAGGGGGCAGGAAGGGGTGGAGTAGAGACAGGGCCTGTGGCAGAGCCAGGCGTTGAGCAGTGAGCACCCCCCAGCACATTGGAAAGTTGGCACCTGTAGCTCTAGCTCCAGAGTCGGTGCCTATAGGAGCCGCCGCATATTCACTTCTGAAGAGCCACAGGTTGGCCACCCCTGCACTAAGAACTACACCATCGCTGTGTTTTTCTGGGTAAGTACCTACTGCTGTCTTTGAAAAGCTTGTTTTATGGCATCTTCAACGGCAAAGCATTTGATCATGAAACATGTTATAAATGTTACAGCCAGTCTTATAACCATCTTCACACTGCATCTAATGTTGCCCCTATCTGGTTTTCACACAAGTACAGTTTTGGAGGAAGGCACATTTATTTGGAAGAGGGGAAGGATACCAAAAACGGGTTATGCTGCTTAGAAAATAACAATCTGTCCAAATCCATGCCACGTGCGTGCTTTGTCCATAGTCAAGATTGTTGTTTTCATTAAAACAAAAAACAAACAAAGAAATAGCCACACTACTCAGAAATAGCTGATTGTCTTACTGTGGAGTTCACTGAAGACAAACATTGCTTCTTCAGCAGGAGCATCTAGTTTTTGGGATGCATGGCGAGAGGGAAGTTAGCAACCCCCTTATATCACATCGTTATATGAAAGTTCAGCAGCATGAAATCCCACTCCACCCCCCCCACCCCTCCCTCCCTCTCTCTCTCTCTCTCACACACACACACACACAAATATCCTGATCTGGTAGTGATTTTATTCAGAATGATAGTTTCATGGTAAAGAAAACCTGGGAAAATGAATCTAGTGTCATATTACTGACCTCAAATCTTAAAAGGAATGCCACTTATAGATTCTAAGGCCACAAGGGACCACTATGATCTTCTGATCTGACCCCATATAGAACACACACCATAGAACTTCCCTAAAATAATTCCTAGAGAATGAACTTCTCCACGGGCCTGTTCCTTTGGGTGACAAAGTTGTACTATGCTACAGTGTGCAGGGTTGGTTTGTTTTTTTCCTTCCTTCAATTACTCTTGTAATAATTACAGCAGAAACCACATGGGGTGAAGGCCTCAAACTGATGCTCTTCCACTAGTTCAAAATGGGATATCAGGTGAAGCCAGGATGGAACGAAGAGTCAGTTACATGATTTACCTCATATCCCATCTTGAATGCCCTTGATATTTAAATCTTAGTAATAAATCAAATAGCTGCTGACAACAACAGAGCAGAGGCAATGGATGCTAGGGCCATGTCTATAGCTCTGCTGAACTTCTTTGATCTCTTTTGATTGCAGTCAAGGGAGAGTTGACTTCAGAATAAGGCAAGGCACAAAAGACAAGAGATACACAGAACTGTTTGTTTTACCAAAAAAGGAAGAAATCTCATTAAAGGTTTCTACAGATGAGTTGAGATGTATTTCTACAAGGTGAAGGAGTCCCCTTTACAGATAGAGGGTACGAGTATTCTAGCGTAACCGTATTTCTCTACAATCAGTGATGTTACTTACAGGAGTAATGATCATTCACTGAAGACCTGGTTTTGGATTCTTGATGTCCCCCAATACCTCACTGTGAGTAGAGCCATTGAAATGAATGGGATACTTTTGAAGTAAGGTCCAACTGAATGTGAGCAAGGGTGGCAGAGTGACTCTCTGAATGAAGGTTTGCAGGCTTGGGACCCTAATGTGTGTACGGTGTGTGCTGAAAGATAAGAACTGAATGATCTATCATCTCTTCTCCTCTCTGCCCTTTTCTTCTTTATCTCCTCTTGTCCCTTCAATCACTTATAATGCTACTGATTCCTGGCTAAATACAACTGTATCTGCTGCCAGGAGCTGGAGCAGCAGATCAGATTTTCACTAGTAGCACTTAGGGCTTGTTCCTTCAAGGTGCTGAGTGCTCTCAACTCCCACTGACTTTAGTAACAGCTGAGGACTTCATTGGGAGTTGAGGTCTGTCAGAACATTGCAGGATTAGTCCTTACTGCTATATTAGGGCCTAGTAATAGTTGTAACCATTCAATATAGCAAAGCTCTATTGTTAACACTTCTGAACCTGTTTCTATCTCTGTGTACACATAAGGAAAAGAGAGTATGTTTAAAGGATGCCACGGCAGGTTCTGAACCCAGCAACACTTTTATATAAATCTAGAGAAACCCTGTTGACTTCATTGTGAAAAGAAGAACTGCCACAATAGGGGGGCATCTTTACACAGCTGATGAAACAAGGTAGAAAAATAGTAAATAGAGACATTAACGGTGTGTCTACGGCAAACTGAATTGAGCAAGAATGAGCAAATGGAATAAATATACACTTGAGAACAAAACACGTTTTATGAAAAGTTGAAATATTAGAAAAAATCAAGCTTACTCTAATGATGTGTACTTAGCTGGGCTAATGATCATACCAGTGTCCAGACATTGAGATTTTGACAACATTACTGGATGTCAGTAGTAAAGCTAACCCGGTGTACATCCACAGATGGATCCTAACCCAAAAAAAAAAAAAAAAAAAGCATGGTTCTCTGTTCCTCGTTATGGCAGACTTGTCAGAACCTGAGAAGTATTTTTCTGTTATACTATGAGACCTTAGTGATACGGGGAGAGTGAAGTGGGTAATCAGGAATCTGTGATGGGTTTTGTTTTCTGCAAATTGCACGTTTATATTTCTCAGTGCTCTCCTTGCACTGAATTCATAAGCCATTTTGTTCTCAGAGTTTATTGCAGACTGTCAGAGGAGACACTCACTGTCCTCTCTCAGAAAGATTTACTTTTCTTCTTATTTCAACAATTGAAAATTTAAGAAATTCATATTTAATTATAGATTTTGCAAATCCTTTTTAAAAAAACAAACCAAAAATCCTCTAAATGTTGGGCCTTCATTGACTGATGCTGTCGCCTCAAAATAAAGAGTGGAGACATGCACTGTGCAGGGCATGTCTCCTTCAGATTCTGGATCATGCAAGAAAAGACATGTATGTACTGACTTCAGCTGTTCTGCAGCACATTTCTGGGTGCGCCGCTTTCCAGCAAAGGCATCTCTTTTACAACAAAGAACATGGATCATCATAGGTGCCGTACCACACATATTTCTTTCTTTTTAGTTCCACTTAAAATAGTCTTTTGTTTGGATTTCCACATTCCCCAGACTTCACAGTATTAAACTAGTGCATGAGAACCAGAAAAGGAAAATGACTCGCAGCAAAAATACAGCTAGCTACTTTAGAGTCAATGTCCAAGCTGGACAAAAGTTACATAAACAGCATGAATCGTGAAAATGAATTAGATTTTTAAAACTTTCCGTTTGAATTATCTCAATTATTAGTCACAGCCATAAGACAGCTGAAGTGTTCCTTTAAAGTGACTGATACCGTTATTCTGAAAGACTGCGGAGAATACTTGCAATTGAAGCTCTCAGCCTACATGATAAACAGCTACTTTTTAGTCATAGAATATCAGGGTTGAAAGGGACCTCAGGAGGTCATCTAGTCCAACCCCCTGCTCAAAGCAGGACCAATCCCCAACTAAATCATCCCAGCCAGGGCTTTGTCAAGCCTGACCTTAAAAACTTCTAAGGAAGGAGATTCCACCACCTCCCTAGGTAACGCATTCCAGTGTTTCACCACCCTCCTAGTGAAAAAGTTTTTCCTAAGATCCAACCTAAACCTCCCCCACTGCAACTTGAGACCATTACTCCTTGTTCTGTCATCAGCTACCACTGAACAGTCTAGATTCATCCTCTTTGGAACCCCCTTTCAGGTAATTGAAAGCAGCTATCAAATCCCCCCTCATTCTTCTCTTCTGCAGACTAAACAATCCCAGTTCCCTCAGCCTCTCCTCATAAGTCATGTGTTCCAGTCCCCTAATCATTTTTGTTGCCCTCCACTGGACTCTTTCCGATTTTTCCACATCCTTCTTGTAGTGTGGGGCCCAAAACTGGACACAGTACTCCAGATGAGGCCTCACCAATGTCGAATAGAGGGGAACGATCACGTCCCTCGATTGGCCGGCAATGTCCTTACTTATACATCCCAAAATGCCATTGGCCTTCTTGGCAATAAGGGCACACTGTTGACTCATATCCAGCTTCTCATCCACTGTAACCCCTAGGTCCTTTTCTGCAGAACTGCTGCCGAGCCATTCAGTCCCTAGTCTGTAGCGGTGCATGGGATTCTTCTGTCCTAAGTGCAGGACTCTGCACTTGTCCTTGTTGAACCTCATCAGATTTCTTTTGGCCCAATCCTCTAATTTGTCTAGGGCCCTCTGTATCCTACTCCTACCCTCCAGTGTATCTACCTCTCCTCCCAGTTTAGTGTCATCTGCAAACTTGCTAAGGGTGCAATCCACACCATCCTCCAGATCATTTATGAAGATATTGAACAAAACCGGCCCGAGGACTGACTCTTGGGGCACTCCACTTGATACCAGCTGCCAACTAGACATGGAGCCATTGATCACTGCCCATTGAGCCCGACAATCTAGCCAGCTTTCTATCCACCTTATAGTCCATTCATCCAGCCCATACTTCTTTAACTTGCTGGCAAGAACCCTGTGGGAGACCGTGTCAAAAGCTTTGCTAAAGTCAAGGAACAACACATCCACTGCTTTTCCCTCATCCACAGAGCCAGTTATCTCGTCATAGAAGGCAATTAGATTAGTCAGGCATGACTAGCCCTTGGTGAATCTATGCTGACTGTTCCTGATCACTTTCCTCTCCTCTAAGTACTTCAGAATTGATTCCTTGAGGACCTGCTCCATGATTTTTCCAGGGACTGATGTGAGGCTGACTGGCCTGTAGTTCCCAGGATCCTCCTTCTTCCCTTTTTTAAAGATGGGCACTACATTAGCCTTTTTCCAGTCGTCCGGGACTTCCCCCGATCGCCATGAGTTTTCAAAGACAATGGCCAATGGCCCAGCACCTTATTTGGTCTGTGTAGCTCAGCCATGACCCAGCCTCAGGGACAGTTTCCTAGTAAAATAAAAGAGGCTTTCAGTCTTGACAAATATTTAGGGTTTGTCTTTAGTAAAACAACTCTTGGTTAGCTGAATGTCATCCACTGGGAGAAAAAATGGAGACCATCAGACTCATTTTACAAAGGGCCTCTTGATTAGTGTGATTTTACTAAACCCTGGTTGAATTTAGATCCATGTAGGCCGACCTTTAATGGGACTCTGTGCGGGCCCAGGTGGATCTGATTGCAGGATCAGGGCTTATAAGCAGATGTATTGTACAGTACAATAAAAAAGAATTTGGACATTGGAATTTATTCTCATTTCAATGTGCAAAGCAGTGGCATGAGGAGAGAATTGGCTACTTTGTCCATCAAACATACTGCATACTAACGATGGTATGATTCAAACACAGTTCAATGAGTATAGATACACTCAGTAAGGGTCTCTCCTTTTTCATCAATATGTTTTCAAATTTATGTTTCAGAATAAAGGGGCTATGATAGGAAAATTAATGTCTGTTTAAAAAACAACACAGCGCAACAACATTCCAGCTGCAAACACTGTATAGGAATGTTTATCGCCAAACAATAAAGCTGTTTTTATTTTATAAAAGTAAAATAAAAATGTGTTAAACTGTATTAAAGATTTGTAATGCTTTTAAAAAAAGCAATAATGCTAAATTCTGGGTCATGGAGATGACCCCAACTGCCAAAAACAAAGATATGCACTTAAGGCCACACAGATTAAATTATACACATTTAGGGGCACAGATGATATTTCTTAAGGAGGAAATTTTCATAGGTCATCCTAGACCTAGTCACAGTGGAGAAAATGATTAATGTGGCACTCTAAAATGGTTTAGTATAAGATGATATCAAGCATGTCACTCCAAAAGTTACTGCAGGCCAACTTGAAAACTTTGCTACAAGCTCAGGGGTTTTTTTTGTTTGTTTGTTTGTTTGTTTTACAGAGATACCCACAAGCATCTGTGTGTTTTTACTATAAATTTCTATGATTCTGTTCCACCGAATTTTGCAATAAATAAAACTATTTTCTCTTATTTTATGAGAGGACTGTTTCCCTCTCAATAGTCTAACAAAATAATCCCTTTCTAGTCAGATATGCACAAAACTGCATCTTTCTGTCACCTGCTTAGTCAACCTCGGTCTTTTAGAACTGATGAAGGAGACCGAATGCCAGCATTGCTTAAAAAATACAAACAGCATTCACATATTTTTATATGTTCTATCCTAATTTGACACTTGAGACAATTTCACTCATCCCAGTTCCTTTCAGAGGAGAAAAGCAAACTCGCATTTACATTAGAAGGGTATTAGCAATTCAGATTTTTTGAGATGTGGGAATTACTACATAATACTGTAATCTATCCTTAATAACTCATTGCAGTCAATCTACACACTGGCCCAGCTCAAACCTGCACTTCCCTGACACTTTCTTCTCTATTCAACATAATCATACCCCACTTGCCTCTCCCCAGGCCCTCACCCAGACTCTCTTCCTCTATTTCTATTGCTGCTTATGTCTCTTTCTTTCCCAGCAGTATCTCTGCAGGAGTTTTACTCCCTCTCTTAGGTCCACCGAATCATAGAAACACAGGGCTGGAAGACACCTTGAGAGATCATCTAGTCCAGTGCTACTCAAAGTGGTGGTCCACGGACCGGTGCCAGTCCGCGAGCCATTGGCTGCCAGTCTGTGCACACATTGGGAAAAAAAATTGCTGGTCCCTCATATCAGATAGCTTGAGAAGCACTGATCTAGTCCATCACCTGAGCTGAGGCAAGGCATGTCATGCACAAACAGAAGACATTTTGACTGAGTTTTATCTAGGGTGACCAGATGTCCTGATTTTATAGGGACAGTCCCAGTTTTTGGGTCTTTTTCTTATATAAGCTCCTATTACCACCACCACCCCCGTCCCGATTTTTCACATTTGCTGTCTGGTCACCCTAGTTTTATCAGTTTTATTTTACTGCACTTTGTATCTGCTGGCCAGGAGAACAGAATTGGCTAACATTCAAACACTTCTGTGGGGGGAACACCTTTCACAAAACATCCTTCCTCCCTAATGTAAAAATAACATCTTTAATTTTTCAGAAATCAATTTTGTTTATCCGCCATGAAGCTATTTATTTCATTGTCCTCTGATTCATTGCAGTTCAAACAGGCTAGACAAGTAGACATGTAAAAGCTCACACATACTGTGTCTGATTTTACTGATATGGTGATAGTATTTATCACTGTAGCTCCTACTTGGATTCAAGGGATCTGCTTTTCCATCAAAGTCCTGGGATAAGGTTTTTTCAGAGGCCAAATAAATCCTCACTATACCCACTGCATTTTATGTTGAAACAAAAAGCCATATCTTCATGTTGACTATTATCTAATGAGGATAATAAAGAAGTAACCAGTATCTTCAGTGTATTCCATAGAATTACAACTGACTCAGTCACAGACAAAACAGTTGTAGAGAGCTTCATTAGACAATATTACCTGATTTATGTGTGTGACTTTATCCTTATCCAGGCAGCACATGCCTTTGTGTAACCTTCAGAGATAGCTACATTTAGTCAGATACATGCCATTCTCAGGAGTTGCTACAGAGGGTGCTGTTAAGCCACAGTTTGCAATATAAACCACCACCCTGTTCTACCACAGGAGGTCAGCACTCTGACATTGGATCCGAATGCTGCAGTCTGCTAGGAAACCACTTCATGTGTGAAAGATGAGAGGTGCAGAGTGGAAGGAACAGCAGCTGCATTCACTATTGAAACACCGAAACAGAAAATTCCAACCACAAAATCATGAATAAGGGAGGAATGGGCTGGGCATATAAAATGTACATGATTCTGCAAGATGCTGCATTCCATCAACTGCCACTGGACCACAGTAGTTGAAAGTACACAACATTGCTCAGGGGAAGCTCAGCGCCTCCCAGGACTGGGCCCAAGCAGTGGATCTGTGAAATACAGTATTAACAATGAGATCAACAGGAACAAGAGAGAAACAAATGAATGGCTAATATTCAAACCGGACAGCCAGAGTGAAAGGGAGCTCAGCTCTCACGCTGCCAGCACAGAGCCTTTCCTCCAGATCCAGGCAAGAGTCACTCCCTCTCTCAACATTTGCCAGTCATTTTATATGAGGAGAAAAAACAATGAAGCCCAAAATGTTTGCATAAATGTAAAAAATAATGACACTGTCCTGCATAGGAGGGCTGTGCTCCTTCAGGACCAGGTTCTGCTTGCCTTTCTAGGGTGCAGAGCAGGGGAAGGGGACAAGGAGTCTCATATAAATTGGTTAGTCTCTAAGGTGCCACAAGTACTCCTTTTCTTCTTGCAGTGTGAGGCCCACATAAGGGCCTGACAGAATTGCAGACCCTGCATTCCAGGGAGCACAGTGGCCACCTCCTGGTGCTTTCTCAGGGTGATGCTGCTCTGCACTGCCTCTAAAGCGTATGCCTCTATGGCATGAGCTATATTCATGGTTAGATCAGGACTTTTCTGGTACATCAGTGCAAATTTGGAGTGACACCACTGATTTCATTGGTGTTACTCTGGATTTGCAGAGATTTAACTGGTTTCAGAGGAACAGCCGTGTTAGTCTGTATTCGCAAAAAGAAAAGGAGTACTTGTGGCACCTTAGAGACTAACCAATTTATTTGAGCATGAGCTTTCGTGAGCTACAGCTCACTTCATCAGATGTTAGATTTAACTGTAATCTGCATTGAGTTAGAGGCATTGGTATGACACTCACTACCACAGTATCTGAGCACCTCACAAACATTAATGAATTAAAGTCTTACAACACCCCTGTAAAATAAGGAAGTACCTCTTATTTATACATGGGGAAATTGAGGCAGGGAGACAAGGTAAGAAGTTAGTGATAAAACTGAGAAGAGAATCCAGAGCTCCTATCTCAGTCCTGTGCTTTACCTACAAGAATATTAGCATGCTCCTGAGAGAGAATCACATGAATACTTTGGAGGATCTAACATGCAAATAACAAGAGTTAATAACTACAACACACACAATGGAAAATTAAGTTGTTATAGAAGCATTGGGCCTTTGAAAATGAAGCAGGAAGAGTTTTCGGCCTTTATGCTTAGTCTTAGTCATGCTTAGTCCTGGACATGAAATACGGAGGTGCATGTTTGACCTTGTAAAATGCATGCAAGTTAGCATGAGTACTGTACGATATGGTTTTGTGAATTGCTGGTATAAAGCTGGGTATAGAAGGATTAAATAAAAAAGGAAAACAGTTTATTTCTTTTTGATAATTTCTCTGAGGCTTCAAGAAAAGGAGTACTTGTGGCACCTTAGAGACTAACCAATTTATTTGAGCATGAGCTTTCGTGAGCTACAGCTTACTTCATCGGATTCTCATTCATCGGATTCATCATTTCTCATTCTGGTCTCTTCTGCATGCCTAGAGAGGTGATCCTAATATTCAGTGTAAAATGTAAGAGATTTCCTAAAGAAAGCTCAAAAGAAATTCTCTGCTTCAAATTCAAACCTGATGGTCCATATCACATCAGGGGATCCTTTTTATCAGCAGGATACTCAGAAGGGATGAATGATTTACTCACATAATCTCTTAAACCTTCTACTTGCAGATTCTAGTATAGAATTTATGGCATTTTTATCTTTTGGTCCTAACCCCTCCCCAGCAAAATTCTTCTATGAAATCTGAAACACTAGTCATCGATTTTCTAGCTGATGAAATTTCAAAGGCATGTGTTCTTCTGTGATAGAGTCACAGCAGGCCTCTGTCTTAGCTTTGGTGTTCCCTCCTGTTAGAAATCAGAGAAAGACTCCCTAGGGACGCATGTTAGATGGATACCTCCCATCTTTTGCATTTGGAAACACTAAGGATTTGTATTAACCTCCCATAATTTAAGACTGCATCAAGTTCTAGGGGATTTATTTCTCCAATATTCTTTTTTGTTTTTTCCAAATAGAGATAAATTTACATGGAAAGCCTAAACACCTAATGGCTTCATTTTGAGTTTTAACCTAAGTAACCAACTCTGAGTCAAGGATGAGGAGGATAGGAATTTATGTAGCCAACATTTGCCTTGTAAAATTATTCTGTGTACTGCAGGCAAACAGTATTAAAATGAAACCAAAACTGAGCTATCCGTGTTTTTATTTTCCTGTTTAAAGTCTTTAAATCCATCCACGTTCTCTCTTACTTGATAAAATATATATTAGGGCCTGATTCTAAATTTTGCTTATGCTGGTTTTACACTGGTGAAACACTTTTTACTCTGGTGTAATTAATCCTGAATGATACTGGTGTAAATAAAATCAGAATGAGGCCTGTTGAGTTGAAACAAACTTTTTTTTTTTTTTACTCTCTCCTTCTAATTAGTTTCCTATCACTGTTTTTTGTTCTGTGTTTGTACAGCACCAAGCACAACAGGGTCGAGGTCAGTGACTGGGACTCCTACAAGCTGAAGCAATACAAATAATAAATACTACTGATATCCTGTTTCATTGTTTGATCTTAAACTGTTAAATCCAGGAACAAATGTGCACAGCTAGAATGCTGATGAGCACAGTGTAATACCTAGAAAGACAAATCTGATTTTAGAAGACTTAGGATTCAGTTCTGATCTCATTGAACATGACCACAGTGGTGCCCTTAAAACAGGCATATCGTGTGACCTGCACTACAGTATGTCATTTCTAAAGAAAGCAGAGAATCAACTTTGGACTGTACAGTGTCTGATTGCCCCCTCACACCATTTTTACGCAAGTATAATTCCACTTATCTCATGGCACAAATCCCGATTTACATGTAACATGACAGTAGAACCAGGCCTTTAGGGTTCTAAAAAAGACATGGGAAGATCAGTTTATACAATCACAATAGCTCCATTTACATCAAGGGAGCTAAGCAGATTTCTGTCAGCTGAGGGTCTAGAGCCCAGGGCCATATCAAGAAAATATTTAATTGGCTCAATTACTCCTAAGAAATTCAGAGTACTTTGGATTTGTTCACCAGAGTATTTCTCTTTACTTAAAAAGTGGTCATTAATTTACTAAGACTGGGGAAAAAATACTGAACTAAAAAAACACAGCTCTAGGGGGAAATGTTTGACTCCTGTTTCTTAATCCCTGATAGTAAATACAGTCCTGAGTGTCTCTGGGCACTACCAGACAGCCAATAATAACTAGAAAGGGACAGATCCTTGTTTGGTCTAAATTAATGCTTATTTACACCAGCTGGGGATCTGGCCCATGCACATCAAATAATTCTGACAACTTTATATAAATAGTAGTTAGCGCTTTGATTTCCTCTTATGTCGTCACTACTTTCAATAGATATAGAGAAGGGTTGGGGACCTTGCATGTGGGTTATCTAGTCCAGTGATTTTCAACCCGTGGTCCACAGACCCCTGGGACTCCACAGACTATTATCTAAGATTTCTAAAGGGGTCTGCATCTCCATTCAAAATTTGTTAGGGGTCTGCAAATTAAAAAGATTGAAAACCACTGATCTAGTGCATCCCTCTGCACTGATACAGGACAGTACAGGAAAGCTTATGCTATGCTGTCCAGTGAGCTATTATATATACACATTATGACTTGCTTAATGACCGTTCTTCCACCTTCTTTAAAAAGACAATTTGTCCATAGCAAAAACTCACGCAAAACTACTGTCTTTTCTAATGTTACCCACACTCTCCCCAAGGTAACAGAACAAACGTCTTCTTAGTAATCACATCAAACACCATTGCTGGTAGACTTAGACTGAGTCCAACAGACAATATGTGTCTGACCTGCACAGTGAAAAATAGTCTATCCCTTGAACCACAAACAATGAAATGTGACCTGAGAGTGCATCAGGATAGATGGAGCCATCAATGTGGGCGCCTCAATGGACATAAGGCAGGATCAGCCTGTGGAGTATCATTCTGGAAGGAATGGCCTCAATGGGAGCAGAGGATCTCTTTGCTATCAAGTTGGCCCTCTTTGGAGCAGGGGGTATCTGTGCCAGCAATGGCCTCAGCAGCTGCATGGGAGGATTAGGAAAGGACTGAGGAATCTCTCCAAGGATGGTGGGGTTCAGCTGGACTGGAAAAGATGTTCTGTAAGGCATCCAGCTGAACACTGAACTGGGAGCTGTGAGAGAGCCAAATTACCGATGTTCCCTCCATTGCTATTTACATACAGAAGCTGATTTCATTCCATGACAAGGGGCTGAAGTGGGGTGAATTAATTGTGGCTTCATTGGATTTCTTCAAAAAGTCTGAGAAAATAATCCTTGATTTCTTAATTCAAAACTATCTGCTTCCCACTCTCCACTCCTTCTTTTACTCTCTCTTGGTATTTGTTTTTTTCCTGTTTCATTCACTCTGCTCCAGCTTTCACCCTATTTTTTGCTACTGATTTTTTTACTGTCCCCTTTTATTCACATTTTTATCAAAATGAAATCTGAACCCAGTGATAAAGATGAGTTATTGTCAAAATTTCAAACCCATGATACCTGAGTCAAAATGAGGTGACATGAGTTCATCGCATTACTGATAAAACAATAAAAAGCAATGTAACATCCAGGTCTATACAACTGTGCACAACAAATGTAACAATGCCTGGCAGGAATGGAAATCCACACACACTAACACCCTTGCCCCGCACTTCCCCTGTAAACATACTGCTGGTTTTCAGTAATTCTTTCCATTTCTCAGGATATTAAGTTTGAGCACAAGAAAACCCAGATAGCATGTAATCTCACTGTGACATTATAGTGAAGTTAATAAAAGTCCACAAAACTTGCCAAAGCCTGAGAATTTTAAGAGGCATGTGTTTATGTTTGGGACCAGAGTGAGGTCTGGAGGGAGGGAGAGAGAGATCAGACCAAGAACCTGATTACGGCAGGACCTTTTTGGGGAAATCCAAGTACTTTTAAAGAAGTGGTGGCCAAAGTTTGACTCTAGGCAGAATGTAACCCAGATTTCTATTGCACACCTTTAATATGGAGGCTCAGTTATACGAATGCCCCTGAGCAGAGGGTCTCCTTGGCTGGTGTACAACTTGGAGGAGGGCTCTGCAATGGTTAGGGAATGCACTGGAGGTTTGTTGAGGTATGTCTGTTCTGTGGCCAGAGAGCACTGCATTATAGCTCTCCTCTACGTTCCAGGAGCCATAGGGAACCATGGGAAGCAGAGTGAGAGTTAGAGTGGATGCTGAAGGTTAGGCAGGTGCCTGCATGGTCCCAGAGTACAGGGAGCACAACAATGGCTTAAAACCATTTTAATGCCCTTCAAATCATTTCAGTTCCTGACCCAAACACAAGAATGGAGTAACTGAGAATTAAGCCCCTAGTCTCCAACGAGTATGTATTTTAGAATGCAGTGTAGATGCTCAGATTAAGATAGAACAGCTCACTGCATGCTGGAATTTATAGCCTCTCCAGGCTAAACCTCCTTATTAAGAATGCAGGAGTTTACAGGCTACTCCATTTAATGAAGCACCCATACACCTGGCAAGCTACCTCACTTTGGCAAAGATTGGATATTACTGTTTTAAATAGCTTCAATCTGCTATCTTCCCTTTAGTGTAGTGACTCTTCCTGTTTACATGGCTTGTAGATTTCAGAAATGATGTGTGAACAAGACAAGTTTTCCTTTCTAAAAGGTTTCAGCAATTCATTATTATTTTTCAGTATACCCTGTATAAGTCTAGGGAGCACATGCTAGTGGTGGGGCACCATGCTGCAGGATGAGGAGTTTTAGTCAAGGTTCTAATCCCGGCCATTCCAAAAAACTCACTATGTGACACGGGGCAGAGTACAATCTCTTGTTGCCTCAGTTTCCTCATTCTTAAAATGGGAATAATTATACCTACTCTCCTTTGTAAAGGGCTTTACAATCTCTGCATGGAAGGCACTAGATACAGTAAGTGCAAAGCACTACCATTATATGAAAGGGGACACAGGCATTTTTGTTGGCTTTAATGGGAGGTCTAAAAGCCTGTGCAGTGCTTTGAAATGTAGGGGAAAGATTCTACTCTGCTGTTAGGATTTTTTTTGTCCTTTGACCAGAAATTTTCTTCCTTCTTTGTGACACTTCTATTACACTGGAGGGTTATTTGGCTAACTGGACCATATGAAAAACACAACTCTGTATCAACCAAGGCAATATTGGCAGAGTGTCTACTTAAATGCAAGGACAAGAATAGAGACTTTGGTTTCGCTCATATAGAAGGGAAGCCCATGAAGTCATGACGGAACATACAATAGGTATTTGCCTTAGAGTTATTGCCCAACATTTCCCCTCCCTTACTTCTGTGTATTGGAAGATTGCTGTCCTCTTCCCCAGAAATAGCTGCATTTTAGTAGTTTTAGCTATAGTGTTGTAAATAAAATAACCAGGAACTCCAGTTCTAATCCCACCTCTGCTATTGACTCACTGCACCTATATATCATTGTTCCCCAGGCCAACAATTCTAATCTCTAAACCACCCCACTCAATTCCCAAAAATACACAAAATGCAAGACCAGCACCTAAAATGTCAATATACTGGTCAGCAGGAAGAACCAATCAGAAACAGCAAGCAGCTAGATCACTACAGATCTGTGCATAGAATTAGCAGACTAACTTATCACAGGGAAATGTGCAAAACTAAGACAGACGCTTAATAAATACAGACCCACCAATGATCACACACTAGAGGAGAAAAAGTGCAAGTACAATCTAAACCCAGAGAGGAATGACTATGCACCCAGTGCACCAGAGGAGAGACTTAGCCAGAGATGCACTTGCTACACAAATGTCCCAAATATGAGGAAACCTAGGAACATTTCCTTAAATGATCAGGAATCATAAGAGACATCACATCAAATTGTTATGAGGGGAAGTTGTGTTTGACTGAGATAAAGGAAGGAGATGGTGTATCCATTGGACCAGGACTGGACAGTAATTTCAAATGGACAGATCAAACCACACAACACAGAGTCGGACCCTATCTGGGATGTGTCATACCTGCTCCTGATAGATACCTGAGGGGTTGTCCTTTTCTTAGACTTTGGCAACACATGTATAGCTTGTCATATCAATCAAGACTCACTGAAGTTAACTGAATTGTGTAGCCTTGGGAACATCTTGTGCCTTGTTTCTTTATCTGCTTAACGAGAATAGCTTTCATCACCAAGGTACACTTCCTGCCCTCATTTATACCCCCATGTAAGCTTGTTGATTACTATCAGGTTATGTGAGGTGTTTGGGCAGAATTTGAACCAAGGGCATTGGGGATATTAATGTTTTTAACAGCAAATATAACATCCCACAGAGGTGCTATGTATAATCATTCCTTGCTCATTTACAATAAATAAATCAGCTTTTTCTAACTTTCTATATAGTGAAACTGCAACTGCTGCAACCCATCACAAATAGCAATGTGTGTGCATGGACACACATGCGTCCGTCCATCCATCCTTGCAGAGTGAAAATTCCCTGTTTGGAGACAAACACTAATTTGCTATGTTTGATGGGAGAATTTGGCACGATGTGTATATTTCACCTCGGAATCATGACATCCTAAGATTTTAACAAGGAAACCTATTGACACACGCAAGCGTTCAGGAGTTAAAAATGTTGTGGGGCATTTGACGATTTTACAGGGCTGCTGGCAGGGCTTGGAGTAAGGGGAATCCCACTGGTGATTTGTATTTTTGAAACAGGAGGACCTGAGCTGCCTCATTGCCAGGAATTTGATTTCTGGCAGCAGCTGTTTATTCCATCCTGGCACTGCTCCCCAAGCAATGCAAACCCAAGCCTTCTGCAGAGGCTGTACAGGCGCTGCTTATTTTTATCACAGCGCAGACCCTCCTCATGCTGCTTTGCTCTTTTTACATTTTTTTTTATACTTGCCAATTCTCACACCTAGGAAATAAGACTTTCATCTCACTCTGCACTCAGCTTTCTCTTTTTAATTTGATTTCTCCCCTAGCAACTGGACTTACCCAAAAGTATTTCTCTGAGAAAAACTCCTCTTGTCTCAACAAACTAGAAAACCTTGGCTCTGCTTGATATACACCCTAGTTAAAACAAACAATAACATTCATATTTTCCTTCAGGCTGCACCAGAGCACTGGTCAACCATTCAGTAACTGGCTCATATTTCTTCTTTCAATTTATGGCCTCGTAGATGGACATTCGCTAATGTAATGTCCTAAGGTTTTGTGAGGGATGGTGCAGGGTGTATAATGGCTTTCTAGCTACCTACATTGAACCTCTTCATTGCAGATACACAGTTCAGTGATCTGTTAAGCACTTTTGAGATGATGCAGTGTGTAAAAAATACTACATGCTTGTAAATGTCAAGAGGAGTTACTGGTATTTATAGAAAAGTAACTGTTTTACTATTTCCAGTTCTGCAGAACAAATATGCTGTATACTTTAGGGTTCAGCTCTAGTAGCTCAGTGGTTCTGTGTGGTTACGATTTTTAAGGTCCTAAATAGATTAAGATGACCCAGGCAATCCAGCATTGTCTCTGGCCCTTTTAAAATACTAAAACCCCAGAAAAAAGCAAATGACTTTTGGGAGAAAATACAAAGAAATAGGAATGAGTAGCTTTGGAATATGAAATTCGAAGCCTTGTAATACTTTAGGTTGCATCTCACAAAGGGACTAATATTGCTCTGATTTGCAGTGAATGACTGGGTGCAAGAAGAATTCATCTTTAGAGCATGTTGTGGTCTGTAACTCAAAATAATTTGTTAGCTGAGTTTGCTAAACTCAGATTTGAGTCAAGGTTTTTTTTTTGTTTTTTTTTTAAAAGACCACATAGGCCACATCTGACAATAAACACAGAGTCTGCAAAGCAAGATTCCATAATTTAATGCACCATACAAAAAGCTTTGCATTTTAATCTATCCATTTATTTTTAATTGACCCAATTAATTATTCCCAGCTTGCCCTTTGGCAGGTAGGTCACTGTTCCTTTTCACAGTATTAATGAACTAATTCAGATTTTCCCCTTGTAATTAAGAGTGTGAGTTACAGAGACCACATTTATAAAATCAGTTTAGCGTGCAGTTAAATTCACTCTTTAATAAAGAAAATATACGACAACAGTTATTTCTCATTTCAAAAGGAATTTAGTTTCTATTGCATTATCCCCCTCTTTTTAGGCTGGCAATAAATAGGGATACAATTTAATTACAGACCAAATCCTAAATAGTGCCCAATGCCCACAAAATGTGGAATGCTCATTCCATTCCTACACCAAGCTTCTTAGTTGCTGCCATTCAGTTGATCCTAGTCTGCAAATTTAAAGGCAGCTGATAGATTCAAGTTGATTTAATTACATATTTTAACCAATGTTCTAAATTCTCCTCAAGGTCTTTCATGATTAGTTAAAAAAAAAAATTTAGAGCACACTACTGTGGTAGTTTAAGGAAGATAAAACTAATGGGACAATTGAAATGTATTTTTGTTTTCTTTTAGAGGAACATTAAAACTTCTGTGACTGTGTCCATCCCAGGATATTACAGAGCTTGTCTCTTTCACCAACAGAAGTTGATCCAATAAAAGATATTACCTCACCAACCTTGTTTCTTTAGTGTAATCAACCCAGTAATTTAACTCTCTGGGGTAGACTTGTTTGTGGGTCTATAACACATTCAAAAGCTTGTCTGAATTCTTGTCTTGTCCTTCACATCACTGTATTTAAATGAGAGTTTTTATGTCTTTATGTACAATGCCAGTTGTTTTCCCAGAGAACGTGTGTGCGCCATCTGAGCTCTCTCTCTGGTTGCAATGATTGGAGATACAGGGGGCAGGGAGACAGGAATGGAATTGTTGGGGAGGAGAAGGAAGAGGCTAGGGAGATTTGTGCGGGAATAGAACTGGACAAATAATAAACAATTATCCATGGACATTCTTTTGCATTAAATTAATTAATTCACTTCAGCCAGGTTGAAGGCCCTTTTGTGTTTGCTTTCAATGAACCTCTAGGTGATGAATTTTGCTGTCAAAAATGTTCATGGAAAACAAATTTCAGAGTCACATGCATTTGTATTCATGGAATCCCATGGACTCTGGATTTTAAATTCACACATGCAAGTGCTGATGCTGGACATGCTTGTGCATGCGTCCAATCAGGGAACTGAAACAATCCCTTTTGACTTATCTGACCATTCATAACTAACCAATGCAACTCACATGTAAAGTGTTTAAGATCAAACTGCAGAGTAAAGCATTCCAAATGATATTCATCAAATGTATTTGAATAATGAAACAATAGCAGTAAGAAGGAATCTGCCCATGGGTGTTCCAGAAACTGAAAAACAGGCTAAATGCATTGAAAACGAATGTCATGTTGAATTATTTGCCTTACTTTAGTGGGCGAGATTGGATACCAGAGTGCTTAGATAGGAGGTGGTGGGCATAATAAAAAGGCCAAAGCTGATAGAGAAAAGGTAAGGTAACAGAGTTTAAAGGGATTTATGAGATTCAGGGGAGACAGAGATTAACAGTTGAACTGGGGACCCCTGAATCCTAATATTGGCCCTGGAAAATAGGGATCCTGTTGAGTAAATAGTTAGAGATTTCCCCCCTCCCTCCCCAAGTCTTAATGTGCCATATGCATTTGAGGCAAGGCTGTGGGGAACATTCCTGGGTTGATCTCTGTGGGTCCCACTTTCCACAAAGAAAGAATGGACAAACGCTGTATACAAAGATGTTTGGAATGGCTCTCAGAGCATGAGAGTGATCTTAATTCAACAGGACTGTGAATAAAAACACAGCAATTGGTATTTCTAATTCCATTTCTCAGTGGAAAGCTTCCAGTAACAGCTAATAACTAAGTCATACTAATCAACTCAGTGACAAAACCGCTAAACTATGTAATATCACATAGTTTTTTTTTTTTTTTTTTTTAAAGGAACCTACATGTTACAATCTCCTACGCAACAGCTGTAAAATTTTATATTGTGCTCTTTTGTCTACTGAGAGTTCAGGTGTTTAACCACTGCTTTCTATCCAAAAAAATCCAAAGCAACAATAATGCTATCCATGTGCTATAATAAATGAATATTTCAACTTGGCTAGCAGTTATCGTTTTTAGACGCACACCAGTCTAACTTCTGCTTTGAGTAACAGTGATGTAAATCCACAGTAACTTCACTAAAGTCAGTTGAGTCACTCCTGATTTACATCAATGTAGCTGAGAACAGAATTTGGCTCAGTTTGTATATGTGCAAGACTAAAAGGGCAGCTGTGTGTTCTTGTTTAATGTGTAGCAGGCACAACAGTGTTGGTGAGGAAAAGCATACATGCCTTGACTGTGGCTGACAGTGGTGTTGTTACAGTATTCCATAGTCATGTGGTTCTTAAAAGGGGTTGGAAGTTTGGTACCTTGCCCACTGTCTGTAGGACTGAGACATTTTACAGGATTTACATGTAAGTGACTTTTCAATTCAACCTTAGCCCACAGATAACTCTGGAAGGACAGCAGTGGAGGTGAAGAGGGACAGTGTATGTGAATTTGAAGGAATTAAAACTGTTGTGGGCCCTCCTAGTCAGAATGGCTTTGTCTATATGCTGTCTTGTGTTATGCTGGAACCTGGGTCTCTGGAAAGGGCAGTAATAAAAGACACAGCAGTTCAATGAAATAAGTTCTCCAGTCTTAAAAATCTAATGAAACTAGGGAGCCGCCTAAATTCATTACCAACCCTGACAGGCCTTAGTTCGCTGCAATGATAGAGATTCATTACAAATGACTGCAATTGAGTTTTCATATCTTACCCAATAAAAACAGTCCAGGGACCATTCCAGTAAGTTCAATCCCATTGGCCATAGGGAAATCATCACTTACAAAAGTTCTCTGCTTTCCCTTCAGTCTGGTTTTCCTTTTGGGCAGTAATAAAATGCAGCAGCAACAACAGCATTCATGGAGCTGTTCTGTATTATTGTGGTGCCTGCTAGTGCTGCTACAGTTAAAGATCTAGCAGTATTTTCAATAAAATAACCTATTTTCAGGGGTTTATTACTTGGTTATAAAAATTCATTCCAGGCTGAAACTTGGCACTCCAGGGTTCTGCCTGGAGCAAATCGGGCAAATCATTATCATCATAAAAAAAAAAATCAGTTTGGCAATTTTGAGATTAGAGTGGGAGAGTGAAGAGGAAGAAAGCAGAGACAAGAGCAAGCTGCAAAGTGCAGATCCAATTTTGCAAGGTTCAGGGATCTGTTTTCTTGGTTCAATCGATGGCAAGGGTAAAAGCCAGCTGTGGAGCTGGACTTCCCTCCAAAACCGGTGGAATTTATATCTGTTGTAATTGTTTGGACCGATCTTACAGACATGCAAGTTTCTACAAGCAGTAGTTTCATGGTGGTGAGGTGGGGTGGTTAATTACCCTAATTAAAAAATGATTCTTTTAAACAAAAACATTCTGGTTATTCCAACACAGGGACAGCCTGTGCCCTCTTGCTGATATATATATTTTAGATTTTTATTTCAAATTATTAGTATTATTTATTTGCTAAGCACCAGCAATGTGTAACATGAAGGCAGTCTCTGTACCATCAAGTTTACAGTCAAATAGACAAAATCCAGAGAAGGAAGAGAAGCCCTGGGAACCGGGGCATGTACAAGGGAGGACAAGCAGGGGCATGGGCCCCCCCAAAGTTGGTGGGGACACAGAACTCCTCTGGCTCCCGGACCGCAGTAGGAGCTGACAGCTCCTCCGGCCCAGGGCTGCAGTGGGGCATGGATCATGAGCCTCCGAAAGCCATTAATTTTTATTCCTGAATTTGCCCCTGCCTGGGAAGCCCAGAGGAAACTTTATATTTGAGTTTTAACACACACACACACACACCCCATCTCTTCTTGTGGGCATCACCACAGAGTTAATGTTTCAGAGGGGCTTGAACACAGTGTCTTGGCAAACTGGTCTACAAATTGATATTTGAAAACAGAGCTCTATGTCGACATAACAACTCCCCCTTGTGCACACACATGCTCCATAGTGGCTTTCACCATCTGTTAGTGACTCTTAGCTGCTTCTGACACCAATGAAGATGTGAATAGCCAAAGTCTCTCTACCGCACTCTCAACAAAGAACACATGCAAGTGCACATGTACGTATATATGTACATACACCCTCTCCTGGGGTTTGCCTTTACTGTTAACTTGGACAACAACCACCCTTACCCAAAGTTTCCCCCAAACTTTCAAAGGAAATTTTGTTCCTTCTCCCTGGATCGAGTTCCTTTGCTTAAATGGTATTTTTCATTTGCAGATTTAATTGCACTTTACAAATGTGTTTTTAAACTGATTTAAATTAATTATACTGGTGCAAACTCCTGAGAGGACAGTCTTATTTTGGTTTAAGAGTGGCATATTTCAATTTAAACATATTCCTAATTGGCTTAAACTAAATCAAAATAGGTTTAAACCAGAATAAGAGAGCGTCCACAGAAGGGCTTGACCAGTTTAACTAAATCAGTTCAAATTCACACCTTTAGTTAAATCAATACAACTTTTCAAATAGATAAGACTTGAGACAAAACTGAGCCAGTAATAAAACCTGGGCTCCTGGAAGGGAAAGGAGTTCTTCATTCCTAGTAGAAAACAAAACAAAACCCTGTGTGGGCTGCCCTTCAAAGTCATATCAACAGGCAGAAAGTGAGGATGAGTGAATTGCCAGTTAAAGGATAATTAAACAGTCTAAGACAGGGATTCTCAAACTGGGGGTCACGAGGTTATTATGTGGGAGTTGCAAGCTGTCAGCTTCCACTCCCAAACCCCGCTTCACTTCCAGCATTTATAATAGTGTTAAATATAAAAAATGTGTTTTAATGTATAAATGAGGTCATACTCAGAGGCTTCCTGTATGAAAGGGGTCACCAGTGCAAAAGTTTGAGAACCGCTGGTCTAAGATTTAACAAGAAAATATTCACATATGCTCTGATTACAGGGTTTCATAGAAAAACAAACGTTAGGCCACAAGATTAATAAGAACAAAAACAGAAGGTGTGTTGAGCTCCTTCAACTCCTGCAAAAGTCAACCTGAAAACACCATACAGGGCTGGGATCTTTAAACTGAGTGCTCCTGGGCTGATGGTTGGATGGCAGTTTAACAGTACCGCAGTGCACTGCTGTACAGAGAATCCGTGTTAGTTACATTTCCTCCTTAATAGCCACTACTTGGAATAGCTACTTTTAGAGCACACAAAAGGAGGGCCTACACTCTAGTTAGTCCAAAATAACTCAGTTAAATGGTGGTCCAAGGAGAAACTATAGTTGATACTCTAAGTAATAGTGACCATAGTATAATAAAGTTCAACATCCATGGGAAGGAGATAATACCACTGTGACATTAAACTACTGAAAGGAATTTTTTTTAAAAAAATGTGGAAACCAGTAAAAACAGACCCTAAATTCAAAAGCAAGAAAATTAATATTTTTAGACTCCGCATGGAAGCTATTTAAGCAACTTTAATGTAGTCAAAGACGACACACATAACCCTAACCAACAAAGGGGGCGGGAAGGCCAGAGGGAAGCCAATATGGTTAAATGGGAAGATGCTATTCAAGCCAAACAGGTGTTCTTAAAAAAATGAAAATCCAGACCAACTGAAGCCAATAGAAAAAGAAAATATGCTATACCAAATAAAATGTCAGCTGATGCAAGTAAGGACGGCTCAGAGGGATTCTGAAAAGCCATTAATGGAAAATATAAAAACATAAGAAATTCTTTAGGAATATCAGAAGCAGGCCTGGAGGGAATTGGTAGCTCACCTGATTTGCCAGAGGGTAACAAGCAATTAAGAAGAAGAATTGGGGCATTGAATAGGAGCACATGATTTCTTTGTATCAGAGGGGTAGGGTGATCAGATGTCCCGTTTTTGGGGGCTTTTTCTTATATAGGCGCCTATTACCCCTCACCCACATCCCATTTTTTCACAGCTGCTATCTAGTAACCCTACAGAAGGGGGTTAGGGGATACCTATAGGGGATAGGGGATACCTATCGCACCTCTATTCTTTTCAGGTATTTATGTTGAGAAGCAGTCAGTGATTGAGGTGTCAGAAGAATATGTAATGGGACAAAGTGAAAAATTAAACAGAAGGGGACAATTCCCTCTAAGGGAAGGCAAATTATTGATAAAACTTGTCTAACACATGCAGAGCCAAATTCACCTCTGCTGCACCAAAAATTAATATACGTTTGGTGGCTTGAACTAGAAGGGTCCCAGTGATGGTTTGTAGGTGAAATGATTCACAACAACACACTCATGGCAGCACTAAGTGCCCAGGCAAGAAGAATAATTTCCATCAAATGCTGATCCATCATATATACCCAAAAGTACACATCTCTCTTCTCATGCCCCATCTACTAGAGCTTCAGCAGGCAGCCCCTTGCAGCCCTTAAAATGTGACCAGAATAGTTTAAATGTTGTATCCCACCAATCACTACACTTAGTGCCAACTCAAAAAACAAATAAGCACAAGATCTCAGTTTCCAGTATAGACAACAAAGCTGGGTACTAGACATCTTACATTATAGTTTCATTTAATTGTCTACATACGTCTGGCAACATTTAGTTAATCTATGAATTCCTACCATGGTGAGTTCAGCCACCAAGTTGACTGCATTGTATAAGTTTTAATGTGCCTCATGTTTCCTTTAAACGGTCCAGTTATCAATTATATTAAGCAAAGCAATATGAATTCATAGATGAACTAAATATTGCCAGACACATGCAGACAGACATGCTTTATATCCACTGTCACACTGATTTAAAACAAGATGAAATGAGAGTAAAGGTGAAACAGACAGAACATTTGGTCGGTGTATTCGGAGCAAATAAGCCTTTCTGCATAATAACTTAAGTTCCTCAGACTTTCAGAGTTTGGAATGAGTTGTGGTGCCACAAGGTGTGATTCAATTTGTTTTTAAATTCAGTTTTGCTACACTGTAAATGCAGGCTCTATAAAAATCAAGAGTGAGTGAGTAGGTGGACAAGGGGGTAGAATATTCCCCTTGGAGCTATAAACGCAGGGATTGGATCCAAAAAGCATTACAGGAGAAAGCCATCTAAATAGAGACACCCCATGAAACTGCATGTAATATTTAAGAGTAGACAGCTCCTATGACCTAACTGTATCAACCTGAAGGCTAGCACAGAAAACAGAGGTCCAGAACCTCTCCTCTCTACTGGTAAAATTGTACAGCCTGATCCACAACTGTTCATCTTTGAAAACGGACTGAAGTGATGTCAGCTGTGGACTGAAATGCTTAGCTGAGGTATTTTGTGATTCTTCCACATGCTCAGCTAAGCTGAGCTCCTGGCCCATATGCCTGCCACGTTTCAGATGGTAGTGTAGAAAAAAGAGGTGGGTCAAAAAGAGGTTAGGCCAAAAAAGAGAGTGTTCATAGCTCATGTGTCAGATGTTAAATTCCAGAGATCACTTAACTGAAGTCCATTTCAGAAAGGCAAATTTATTCCATTCATTAGATGAAATTATCCTTTGCATCTTTTGCTGATGGGAGCTGGCTGGTCACTAGTATTTGCAGGAACAGATAATCAAATGTAAATATCCTACTGAAAAACCCTGCCATTAAAATCCTCATTTGTATCCTGGGGGAAGTAAAGAAACCAAAGGCCAGATTCTCTGCTAGCAAAGGGTCCTGAATCTACCAGAATATAAATCCAAAATACTTATATGCCAGTACGTGCATGCTTTCATCTTTAGTATGAGAATTTTAACTCTTGTGACTGTGGTCTCCCCATATTCTTTTAATGTGCTCATTAGTTTAAAACATACCTTAAACTACTCAAAAATAAATTTTAAACAGAAAGTACATTACTAAGAAACATCCATTTTTAAAGCAAGTGTTATTTGGACTTAATCATTTCTTACTCCTGTGGAAACTGTTTTCTGATTATAATATGCATTCACCAATGTATACAGAATGGGCCAAATTCTGCCCTCAGTTAAAACCATGTAGTTCCATTCAAGTCAAGTGAGGGCAGAATTTAATGTGTGTGTATATATCAAAGCAAACAAGAACGACACCCTTATTCTGAGATTGCTAAATTTTCTGTGCTAATGTGGTAACAGAAGAACAGTAACACTACATTAATGGAAAAGGATTCTCCAAAGACAAATTCCTTCAGGAAAATAAATAAAGCATCATTCTGATGTACTTTAGAAGTTCTTTGTGAACGTGAAGTGTGTTATAAAATAGAGCCCTATTTCCCTCACTGCAGAATATCAGTAATCCAAATCAGTGGGTTTATCAGTATTTTGCAGCGGAAAAACAGGCTCAAACTTTTTTGTTGCTACAAATTCAAGGTTTTGTGGTTTATTCTGACTGGCCAATGCCTAGTTACCTCTAAGGTTATCTGGAAGCTACAAGTACTGAACGACTCAAGTGCAGTGGAGATAGTTTTAAGGGATCACCAAGCATGCAAGTAAATACACAAGACAAAGGAGTAGGTTTGGTCACTTAAATCCTTTCTGTCTGTTTTCCATCCAAAGGGCTTGATCTTGAAACACTTATTCAGGCAAAACTCACATTGCCATCAGTGGGAATTTTGTTTGGGTGAGGAGTTCAAGAGTGGACCTCTAGGATATTAGTGAGAAATCCATCATCTTCATGCACTGACCAGACTATGAGCAAACTAGTATTTGCCATCCTCTGTGGCAAGAGGTGTTAGCGGATGTGATTTAATTAAATATGTAATTAGGGTGCATACAGATTCTTGTGATGCACCTGACTATACTATTGTGAGGTCTTTCTCCTTTTCAAATAGTAGTTCAAGGTCTCACTTAACTAGGTGAAGGACCAACAATGACAGAATTCTGAGGGGCTAGGTCTCTTGTTGAAGTAGTTCTGGCTCAAAGGCTCTTGACATGGCACACACACACTAATCAAAGTAGTGGAGCATTATCAACCCCATTTTACAGAAGGGTATAATTTGCTCCTCTAAAATATGAACATCTGCAAAACCCAGAAAGAATTAAGTGTACAGGGTTTATTTGGAGTATATGCTAATATGGGCCCACACATACACTCTGGATCTGCACAGCCCAAACTGTTCAATACGGGAAGGTCAAACATCACAGTTGTTCCCATATTTACTGTACTCCTGTACACAGGATGTAATTTAGCAGTTAGCTCCATGCAATCTGTTGTCTTAAGCAGCAGTGTTTGCAGAGGTGACACTGGCTCCTGAGAAACCATTCAGGCTCTGATTGCATGAAGTGTACCTGGAAAGCAAATTAAGCTTGGATTAACAGTACATTTTCTTTTTAAGTAGCTCAGAAAAACCTTTCAGCTATTTTAAAAGTATCACACATATACTGCAAGACTTAATGGAAAAGAATCAGATAAAGGAGATCTTGTCAAGCCTATGAACTCGAAGAATTGCCCAGGCACTCAAAGAGAAATCTGAGACAGCAGCATCTGTAAAATATGTGCATATAACTAGAAAATTCCTGAGATAAAGTGTCAGACATGTCTTCAGGCTAACACATTGCCACTGGCATATGTGCATCTCAAGGAATCCAGTCAACTCATGCTGAGTGAGAGAGATCTGTTATAAAGTGTGTGCAAAGATGCTCAAGAAAGAACTCGGTTGTTGTAGAGCAGTTAACCAGCATTACAAGCTGCTAGTGGCAGACAATGATTCAAACGGTACCAAAAGACTGGTGGAAAACTCATGTAACTGACTGGTCTCTCCCGTCCATAATGCACCATCACTGCCACTAGTGGCAGATTAGCCACTGGGCTGATGGGGCTTGTGCCTAGGGACCCCGGCCAACTGGAGGGCCCTGAAAAAAATCCACTGCCGGGTGCAGAAGCCCGGAGACCCATTCGCCGGACAGGAGAAGCCCCCGTGCCCCAACCCTGCTCCACTCCACTCAGACAGAAGTGCTGGGCGGGCAAAAGATGGCCCAGCGCCCAAACCCTAGCTGCAGCCCTAGGCCTGAAGGAGCTCTTGTTCCCTGCCATGGCCTCAGGCCTGGGGGAGCTCTCACTCCACGCTGTGGCCACGGTGGGGGGTGGGAAAGAGAGCTTCTCTGGTCTTTGGATGGCAGAAAGGAGCAAACGGGTTGTGGGGCTGCAGTGGGGGGGGGCGGAAGTGGGGCAGGGCCTGCAGGTGTAAGGGGTGGAACAGGGGCAGAACCGTAGGCAGAAGGGGTGGGGTGCCCGCCCCCACTTGCTCTGGTCCAGGGCCCCATGAAACCTTAATATGCCTCAGACTGCCACTCCCAGTTTGAAACATATAAAAATGACATTTCCAATCCATCTAGCTCCATTCTAATATTTTTGAGCATGGCATTCTCAATAGAAGCTGCTCTTATGCTAGATAGCTGTACTTTGGTAGATTCCATGCACAGTGTTAATGATAAGCCCTTGCTGATTTGTTAACTAATGCTGTACTTCCATCAGTCAATCCTGTTATGCAAAACCTTCTGGATTGGAACCTGCCAAATCACTACTACGTTCACATTTCAGATGCACATGATGCATTTATACCACTCATGAGACATGCTCTCCACTCCATTAATAACAACATTTGTAGTTATGCTAAAGTAGGGGTAATCAAATCTCATGCTTCGTGGTGTAAAATGATCATTAAGTGTAAGGAAGGAATTATTTCCTTCACTGCAGCATTGCAAAACATGTTCGTTCCTGACAGAGGCAGATTTGGTTTGAAAGATTAGTGGTCTGCTTCATTGCAAATTCTATACTCCTAACCTGAAAATCACTCAGCCCAGGGTAACCAAAATATAATCTCCCTTGTCTGGGTAATACCCAGCTCCAAACCTTGGAGGAATTGGGGATCTAAATCTGGGTCCAGATCCAATTTCTGCATCTGTATCTACTGCTAGAATGGGCTGAATCAACCTCCCCTGCCCCCCATCCCTAATACTCCTCAGGTTTGAGAGTTTCCCAAATCTCAGTGTGAGTTTTGCTATTTGGGCTCATCTGAAACACTGTTATATTGAATCTAGAATCCTTTAATGCTCTCCATGACTGGTCAAAAAAAAAAAAAAAAAAAAAGCTGTGAAACCAACTGCCTTTGGGCAATTTGAATTTGTATCACTGAGTTCATTTTCTATGGTCCATTGCTGCTACGATCACTTCCAGTGCAATTAATGCTGCAGAATGACCACCCCAGGAAATAGGCTAACACTATGATAATCTGGAGCTGTGGTGGCAGCAGATTGCTGACCCAAAGACACATTATACACCTCACATAACCTTTGTTTAGTAATGATGGGTTTTTCTATATATATACATATACACACATACACACACACACACACACACACAGACAAGAGGATTCAAAGATTCTTTCCCAGTTGATGGAGATAGAAATTGTGTCGTTTCATTATTGCTGTCTCCGTAGTGTAGATGCTAGTTTTTGACTCCATTCCTGGATTAATGCTAGAGAGAGGCTGGCATTTTAAATAACTTGAGGAATATTATTGGTCTGACAGAATTTGAGCCTGCTGTGTGGTCTCCCAATAGATTGGCATTTTTTGCAAACCTGCCACTCCAGGCCTGAGCCTGAGGAATTGCCCGACGACACTGTCATAATTATAAAAATTAAAATATATTGCTAATGCTTGAAAATGCTATCAGAGATGGCATTTTAAATTATCCTGGCTCTTCTTGCCTCAGTTGGCTGGTATTTCAAATCACCTTGGCCCCCAAACTCTGGCCTGGCTGGTGTTTCAAATCACTCTGGCATCAATAGGCTGGAAATGGCACTTTTAAATAAATGACCCCAGCACCAATAGTGGCGTAAAATTGGACACTAAAATGTTTTCTTTTCAAGAAACAACTCAGCCTCATGCTCTCTGTTTCAGTGTCTCTCCCTTTCCTCCCTTGTCCCTGCTTTCTCGCTTCAGTGCCTTTCAGACTCTACTCAGAATTTTATTCACCACTTAATTTCTCCCTTCCACTTTGAGGTCCCATGTTGAGGAAGGCTGGCCAAGACTCCACAGAATCAATCATCGCTCCATACTCAACTGGAGAGGTAGTTGTCAAGCAACTTGAAGTCCTCCTTCCTCTCCTGAAGCAAGAATCTCAGACTGGGAAATGAACCCAGATGTCTGATATGCCAGCACAGAGCAATTTGAAAAGGTCTGGATCCCTAGACTAGTGTCATGAGCTCTCTTCAGAGAGGTCTTGTAAAGAACACCCAATCAGAGACTCATGGAAGACAGACAAGGCCCATGCCCTGATTCTCAGAGGTACTGAGCACCCTAGCACTACAAGTCCTCCAACCCAGCACCAAAGCCTCATTCAGCTACCAGCACGCCACCGGTCCCAGTAATCCAACCAGTCCGACGCAGATTCCCAGCATCCCCTCACCATCCTCATTTTTCAAGCACTGAAAATCGTACCTTTGTTTCTTCCTGTGACTCAACAGGGTGGATTATGCCTGAAAACAGCATCCTTCTTTTTATAGACCACCTGTGACTGCAGATGATGGCAGCACTCCTTTCTTTCTTTATCTTTCCTCCTCTAATGAGGCCCTGCTGGTAGCCCTCATTGCTGTGGATCCAGGATGCCTGGACTAAGTCAGCTTCAGACCATATAGGTGTAGCACAGACACGGTGAAATGCTATGTGAGTTCTGTATGGAAGTTCCAGTGGTACTGGAGCCCAGAACATGCTGCCTTCCAAAGGGACACACCTTCCAGCTTCTATTACTCCAGCCCAGTGCTGACTCACTTTTCTGGCATCCCGAAGAAATTGCTGGTGTGGGAAGGCCAAAAACTACTGCAGCTTCAGCTGACCATTGTTCAACTCCTTAGAGAACAAAGTAAAAGAGAACTGAAGAAAAGGCCCCTATCCAGACACAGTCAACAACAAAGGACACTTTGATTTGTGATTTAAATGAGTCTGACACACAAACTGATAAGGTTGGATTATTTTTTTGTGCTGGTGCTTCACTGTAATGCAAAACCTGAGCCCCTCCTGGCACATTTATAATATATATCAAACTATAATAAAAAAAACTACATTCAGGCATAATTATTTGCATGTTTCTTGCTTCTACTGGAAAGAAAATGGAGAATGGCATACCAGCTCTGTTGGCTCTCCTTCCAGCCCTGATTAAGACCCTTTCAACTGCTGGATGGTGGAAAAATTTTTAACTTTGGGCCAGTTCCTCAGCTGGTGTGAATCTGTGTAACTTCACTGAAATACCTGGAACTATGGCTGATTTACACCAGCTAAGGATCTAGCTCTTTGGGTCTATAACAGAAGTTCTATAACAAACTAGCATTCGGGATCAGCTTTGAGGACTAGAACACACTTAGCTTTAAAAGGACAAAGGAAAATATCAAAAAGGAACTGAGATCCCAGGAAGGCAAAGCAGCACAATGCAATGGTGCATGTTCAATTAGCAGACAGGGTCTGATGTCAAGAGTGTTCAAAGCCAACATAATTCATTAGCCAACACATTCCAATAGTCAACGCGATACACTGCTGACACAAACCAAAAAACTGATTGGAGGCAGTAGTTTTTAGTTTATGGACTATGTAAACCATTGGTGTTATGATTGCTACAATCTGTGGTGCATTTTAAACAAAGAAATATGATGAGCAGAAGCTCTGGGCTTTGAGGACCTGGTTTTGTCAGAAAGTTCCTGGGCTTCTGGGATCTGGCTGGTTCTATCCTGCAGCAGGATCTGTTTAATAAGTTGCAGATTTAGCAAATCTTTTTGTCCTTAATCTAAGAATGTCTTTTATTAAAAGCTGTTTGTTAGCTCTGTTTCTGCAGAACAGGTAGCTGAACAGTGAGTCTTCGGAGGTCTGCCAAAAAAGGACATCACTGCCACCCCAAAACCAACATTTTCTCCTCCTCACTTTTTTATTGCTTCATCTCAAAAGAATAAATTCTGCAAACTGAAACTATAGCTGGCATTTAAATTGCAAGTTTAGCCTGAAAGATAAATATTAAATGTCAAGGGATAAGAGTCTTTGAGCTTTTAATTCTAGTTTTGTAATACAATGAATAAAGGCACTGAAAATGCTGAGTTTTAAAAGATTTTCTATTAATTTTAATCTATAAGTACTTGCAAATATTCCTTGATCCATCTGCAAATAATTTAATCAATTTCTTCTCTCCCAAAACACTCACTTCTGACTAGAACACCAAGAATCATCAGTATTTCCCAGCCCAATTTGAAAATAAGCTAGTCAATAATAATTCTTAGCAATTTACAGTAGATAGTGCTTTTCAACCATAGTCTCAAAGACTTTTACAGGGTAGATTCAGTAAGTACCATTCTCCCCATTTTACAGATGGGGTAACTGAGGCACAGTGAAGTTAAGGGGCAGACACACTACAATGATAAAGACCTCGTAAGCATATGAACAAACAGAAGCTAGACAAAGGCCAACATTTTCAGATTGGGGTACCTCATGTAAGACACCTAATTCAATAGGTTTTCAGGGATGGTGAGTGCTTACATCTCCCATTGTCCTGCACGGAAACTGCAGGTGCTATGAAAATCCAGTCACTTATTTAGCTGCATACATATGGATTTAGGTATATAATTTCAGTCACCCAAGTGACTGAGAATTAGAACCCAGGTCTCCTGACTCTGTAGCTATTGCTTAGCCCAAGACCATAGCAGCATTACTGCATGTTATGTGCTGTGGTACAATAGGTAAGTCTTACACAGCAGTACAGTCTATCTACACTTTTAAAACTGCAACACTATCCTGTCAGCCCACCCACACTGGTCAGAGTCAGTAATTACACAAAATACCATTTGATTAATAGTTAAAGGAGTGAAAAATATAACATGTTCAACATATAAAACCATAATTCTGTGAGATTTACAACGTATCTGGTCAGGATGGGAGGCAAAAGTTTATTTCTTCTGTTGGAAGTACACCCTCCATTTTTAATTTTCCCTGTCATTTCACCCCAATATGCTCTCAGCCAATTCACAGGGAGCGAATTAAGCACAATCTCCATAGCAAACATTGCTAGAATGTCTGGAAATATTAAGACAAAGTTGGAGTATGTGCACACTTGACAGAACAAACACTGTAAATCTTTAATAAAATAGAGCCCTCTCTGGCACAGGCACCACTGGGACGGCTACAGGAAGTTTAGTAGATTAGAATGCCAGATGAGACGCTTGTTTCTCTTGTTGTTCTTAGGGAATTTAGCGAACAATTTCATTTCTTGGCGAGGGTTAGCAAAAAGGGTGGTTTCTGTTCACACAGATTCTGATCAACCTTAATTGGAGGGATAGCTGTCACTGCACAGAGAGAATGTTTCATTCTAGTTGCGAGTTCACCAAAACCTGAAAACTCAAATTGAACATTTGTGCTCAAAGGTGTTGACAAAGTGAGTTTTGTTTGTTTGGTTGTGAAACAGACAAAACTGGCTATAGTCTCTTCCACACATGCCACTGCTCCTCAACAGGTTTTCTCCTGCCTGAAGCCTTTAGTGTTCATGCAGTTAACAGTATCTAGGGCAACCAGACAGAAAATGTGAAAAATCAGGACAGGAGTGGGGGGTAATAGGAGCCTATATAAGAAAAAGACCCAAAAATCAGGACTGTCCCTATAAAATCAGGACATCTGGTCACCCCAACAGTCTCTCTCATTGCTACTTAGATCAGGCCAGGATTCAACCCTATAGGCTCAGAAACCAAAAGGCAAATAAAAAGATTCCAAAACGTATTATTTTAAAAAGTGTCATGATTTGGGGGGGCCTGACTCAATGTTTGAATGCTTGGGCCTGGCAATATTGCAGACCTGGAAGTAGCACTACAGGCTGTGGCCCTCAGCGTGGCAGCCAGAGAGCCGGGATGAAATATCAGGTCTCAGCCTGGATACAACCACCTAACTGAAGCGATAGCCCCTTTTCTATATGGCACGTGTACACTTCATTGCTTTTAAGGGCATGAGGGGCACCATTCTACACTCCCAGAGGGTAACTACCAATAAAAATACTTACCTGAGGGTGAAACAGGATTGCCAGTAACCACATCACTCCCCCACAGCCAAACAAAAGTTCAGTGGCCACCTCCTAATGGTCCTGAGGGGTTGTAGGTCAGAAAATATGAAGAGCCAGCTTCCTCTGGGAAAAAAAACCAAACAGACGTGGGAGTAGAAGGCTTCCTTCCTCAGAAGGCAGCTAAAGAGAAGGAGGGAAAGTTCAGAGCTTTTCAAAGAGAGTGGGGCCCAAGAAGGTCCTGGCTTGGCCAGCCCAGCTGGAAAACAGATGGAACTTTACTAGTTTGGCGCCTAGTCTAAAACTTTCTTACATTTGCTAAAAAGTTATTGAAGATCAGTGAATGATGGGTTAATGACTAAAAATGAAGCCTCACATTTCCACTTACTTGACTTCCCCCTTCACATATAGACTTTAGCCATGAAAAAGCTTGACACAACATTTAACCTAACAAGTGAGCTTATATATACACTCACACTTGATTCATTAGGAGTAGGAGTTCGTTATTCTTCAGCTATTCCCAGTCTCCCTAGCTATGTTTCCAATGTCCGGGATTTCTCTTTATAACTATTACCTGGCAGCAGGAACAGGAGCAGAAGGCTTATTGATAGTCACATCTTTTTCATGTGCATTCTCTCTGGAATTCATTTTTTCTGTGGGTTTGTGGTTACTGCTCTAATGTATGGGACAAAACTCGTGTGGCATTCTCAGAGGGCTTTTCCCATTTTCCCATTCATTTATATACAACACATTGAGCCAGAACCTCAGCTGGTATAAATTAGAATACTGTAGCTCCCATTCAGCCAATGGAGCGACACCAATTTACACTAGAAGATGACAACCTGGCCCATTGTCTGCAATAGAGAAACAGGGGGACATAATACTACACAGAATATGTGGTGAAAGCCAAAACAGAACTTCAAGCACTTTCTAGTCAGTTCCTAGTGCCTGGGGCCACAGACAGTAGTAGAAAAAAGGAAAGCTAAATGTGTGACCAGCCTAAACTTTCTAAATATCAAAGCAAACCCTTATGGAGAATGGAAAGAGCAGAAGCCAACATTCCTTAAAAGGTTTCAGAGTAGCAGCCGTGTTAGTCTGTATTCGCAAAAAGAAAAGGAGTACTTGTGGCACCTTAGAAACTAACCAATTTATTTGAGCATAAGCTTTCGTGAGCTACAGCTCACTTCAT
The DNA here is from genome assembly GCF_965140235.1 of Caretta caretta. NCBI lineage: Eukaryota > Metazoa > Chordata > Testudines > Cheloniidae > Caretta > Caretta caretta. The sequence goes on along the minus strand of NC_134216.1, from coordinate 44,579,164 downwards.
CGGATGCATAAAGTGGAAAATACAGTGAGGAGATTTATATACACACAGACCATGAAAAAATGGGTGTTTATCATACATATTGTAAGGACAGTGATCACTTAAGATGAGCTATTACCAGCAGGAGAGTGGGGTGAGCGGAGAGAAAACCTTTTGAAGTGATAATCAAGGTGGGCCATTTCCAGCACATTTCCAGGAGTTAACAAGAATGTCTGAGGAACAGTGGGGTGCGGGGGGGGGGGGGGGAATAAACAAGGGGAAATCGTTTTACTTTAGTTTTGTATAATGACTCAACCACTCCCAGTCTCTATTCAAGCCTAAGTTAATTGTAATTTCCAATTTGCAGATTAATTCCAATTCAGCAGTCTCTCGGAGTCTGTTTTCAAAGTTTTTTTGTTGAAGAATAGTCACTTTTAGATCAGAAGTCGAGTGATCAGAGGGATTGAAGTGTTCTCCGACTGGTTTATGAATGTTATAATTCTTGACATCTGATTTGTGTCCATTTATTCTTTTACATAGAGACTGTCCAGTTTGACCAATGTACATGGCAGAGGGGCATTGCTGGCACATGATGGCATATATCACATTGGTAGATGTGCAGGTGAACGAGCCTCTGATCGCGTGGCTGATGTGATTAGGCCCTATGATGGTGTCCCCTGAATAGATATGTGGGCACAGTTGGCAACAGGCTTTGTTGCAAGGATAGGTTCCTGGGTTAGTGGTTCTGTTGTGTGGTGTGTGGTTGCTGGTGAGTATGTGCTTCAGGTTGGGGGGCTGTCTGTAGGCAAGGACTGGCTTGTCTCCCAAGATTTGTGAGAGTGATGGGTCATCCTTCAGGATAGGTTGTAGATCCTTGATAATGCGTTGGAGAGGTTTTAGTTGGGGGCTGAAGGTGATGGCTAGTGTCGTTCTGTTATTTTCTTTGTTGGGCCTGTCCTGTAGTAGGTGACTTCTGGGTACTCTTCTGGCTCTGTCAATCTGTTTCTTCACTTCAGCAGGTGGGTATTGTAGTTGTAGGAATGCTTGATAGAGATCTTGTAAGTGTTTGTCTCTGTCTGAGGGGTTGGAGCTAACCCAGGAACTTATCCTTGCCACAAAGCCCGCTGCCAACTGTGCCCACATATCTATTCAGGGGACACCATCATAGGGCCTAATCACATCAGCCACACTATCAGAGGCTCGTTCACCTGCACATCTACCAATGTGATATAAATCTCCTCACTGTATTTTCCACTTTATGCATCCGATGAAGTGAGCTGTAGCTCACGAAAGCTTATGCTCAAATAAATTGATTAGTCTCTAACATTTCTTAAAAGGAATTAATGGCAAGAAATCTGCTGATATTAATAAACCTAAATAAGCAACAAAGTTACAATCAAAATGGTTCAGCCTTTAACATGGGGGAAAAACAACATTTATAATCAGAAATCAAACTACCAGAAACTCCATTCCAAAATTCCACAAGGCAAAGTCTGTAATACTTATCAGCCTGGCAGGATAGAGAAGGAAGCCAGCAAAAGTGATGGAACAGAAATAAAGCCAAATAGCAAACAAGCACACATTCAAGTGGTCAGGAAACAAAGCCACTGATCAAACCCTAACACCTTCCAGCCCATGAGTGCTCTGCTAGACACCCATTAACACTTCATAGCAGTAAATCTGCATGCAGAGAAGGAATTAGTATTCTATAAAAAACACCAAAACGTAATCAAAATAATCAGTGGAAATCAAACTCCATTCTTCTCCAAAAGGATGTGATCTGAAGTGGGAAAGCAAGCCTCAAGCATCTGAATGGCCACTATAATGTCAATGTATGGCTTCTCAAAGGTGTTCTAGATCTTCTGTAGCACAGGGCCAACCGTGAGCACAGCTGCTTCCCTGGGGTTCCCACTCTCAGGGGAATGTGGCGGGGGCAAGTTGTGTGGACTCTGCAGTTCACTGACTGGCATATCCATTTCTGGCAGTGGAACCAAAGTGTGTGGGAGAGAACAGAAAACAAATCAAAACCTGACCAGAGGCAAATGAAGAACTCAACATAAGATATCACTTCCCTCTGGCAGAGTTACCAGAAAGAGAGAAGCAACTCATGGCATGGCCTGATTCCTTCTTCCAGCAGCCTTGAGCCCAAGCTTGCATGTGTACATTCTTTGGCTGAAGAAACTTCTCTATTTGTGAGAGGGTCCCTGCAGTCTCCAGGGTCCTCAATCTGGAACCTTGCAAGGCATTCAGTGCTTCCTGTCTTTTGCTAAAAAGCCACGCCAAGCTTATTTTCAACATGTCTTATGGAAAGAGCGTTTATGACAGTTCTTATTAAAATATCTAAGAACGATTTTCTCACCTTGTAAAATTTAAAGAGATCCACACAAGAACCCAACACAAGGTTTGTGCTTACTGCAGGGAATTGCTAATGGTATGTGAAGTTTTGCACCTCCATGCTGTCTGAATCTGGTCTAGGTCATTAGTGATTAGAGCTATACTTTAGCTGCAAAATTTGGATCTGGATTTTGAATGCCTGGTATTTGGAGCTGAGGTTTTGATTCAATCCACCATCGGAGATAAAGATCTGCAAGGTTGAGGATCAGACTGAATCTCCCTGCCTATCTCAGTGAGAGACCAAACTCTTTGCCCATATGATGGCTAGGCAGTGGCCTGCGGTTGCTAGTGGACAAGTGTCCACCTGACCTCTCAGACACTAACACCACTAATGAGCATCTTGCTGTCAGTGTCCACAGAGAGAGCAAAGGTTGTATGAACAAAATAGTTATTCTCTCTTCTTACCCGTAGAAGTGGTTTCTCCAGGTCAAAATCAAGGCATCGTGCACAATTGATCAAAACATTTTACCAACACAGACAGACCTTTCTAAGATACACTCTGTATTTAACACGAACATATGATGCAATCAACTTGTTTAGTTTCACATGTTATAACTACTGCTGTGCTCCTCAATACCAGAGGATGTATCATAAGGATTGTATTATATGCATACAGTAAGAAAACAGGCAAAAGGACTTTTTAAAGCTTTACCTTTTTAAAAAGAGTAGTCTTTAAATTGTTGCAAATAAAGATCAGAAATTTATCAACCTTAACTTATTTGTGAACGGCGAAAGCTTTTAACACTCCTAATGCTCACATGGTTCCATGGTGGTGGCAAAATGTGGGAACAAATACTTCAAGGAGAACCCAAGCAAGTGTAAGTAAATACACTATCATGCTGGCTACTCTAATTAGTTTCTAAATACTTATCTTCTTAGCATTCAAGTCTACACCATCTGGCTCCGAAGTGCAAGTTAACTTTCTTCACAGTCATACGATAATCTTTTATCTAGAGTTATAATTGAGATTTACTGTATTTCCAGACAATTCTTGACTTGTTAAAAAAAATGGAGGTGACAGATCCACTTGTCCAATGTGTCATTTTAAACATTGGAGGTAAGGAGAAAGCAGCAGCTTTATTTATCACTAAGCATTTTGCTTGAATGCAAGTAAATTGGATTTATTACTCTGTCACTAAGCACTTTAAGTTTATATTCTACAAAACTTGGAGCTTTACATGGCGACTCAGGATGGAGACAGACCAAATTACAGGCTTGTGAAGTGCTTACAACAATGGTCACTTTTAGAAAAGTGACCAGAAACATCAGCTTAGTCCATTGTGCCAATCAGAAAATAACTATACATATGCACAATGAGGAGGGAGCAGAGTTTAGGATGACACGGGAAATTTAACACTGACTGCATTGGCTTATGGATCTGATCCCCAGTTCCTTAGACAGATGGTGTGCGTTGATCACTTCTGATCATGCTGATTAGATTGTCCCATAGTTACATTATATATGTTCCTTTTCCTCCTAAAAAAAGGGCAGTGAAATGGAGAGAGATCAAAAAGAAAGATGAGACCATAAGGTTTCTTAACCACTCTACAATAGATGTATACATTACCTAGCTAGCAGAGCTCACACCTTTTACTCTTGCTGAGCTCTGATCACCTCCCTTGTCTGAAAACACCTGCTCAATTTAACAGTAAATGTTTATCAACAGCACAGCTGTGTAGACATTTATCAGCATGATTTAAACAAACAACAACAACAAAATTAACACAAATAGCAGATGTGATTACTGGCAAGAATAAATTAGGTGAATTTACTTAAGTTATGAGTTGGGGTTTGCAGGTCAGAATTAAGGGATAAACAAGTACGTGAATGTCAAGTGAAAAGATTGTTTCCATTAGATACTTATTCACTTGTTAAGAACCCATCCCAGATGGTACTTGAAAGGGGACTCTTCTAAATACAAAACCATAGTGCTAACTGTAGCACTAAGAGAGTCTCCTTAGTGAGTAGTAGAGCTGACCTGAGCTCATTTGAGATCCAAGTTCAGCTGTAGATATTTATATCAGTTTTCCTCCCAAAGGTCATAAGGTCAAGGGGTTCTCAAATTATTTCACAGTATGGACCATGTCTTAATAGAGATTCTCTTTTGATTCACCTATCGTATTCATGATTGCCTGAGCCACATCTTCTCAGTCAATCACCTGGGCCAGTTCTCCTCCCATTCACATTTGCCTGAACCATGTCCTTCCCTATTTGTGACTGAGTAACATCTCTGCAACAGTATCACAACTTGCATGGAGGAGAGTATTTCATGTATTTTTAACTTCTTTTAATGGACAATTAATTTACCAATGGGAAACAAGTAAGAGACCCAGCATCACATGGCCAGCAACTCTACAAGCCACCAGCATGTACTCTTTGGAGTGCCAGTGGTCCACCCCTCTTGAGAATTGCCACTGTAGGGAATTTGTGAATTACTCTGCTGAATCCATTCAAAATGGGATAATTCTATTGAGAAATTGCAGTGAGATATACATGCCTGTTTGGTAGGGCCAATGCTACAAATGTAACCAAATAATGAACTCTGCTATGGGGTTGGTTTATTAAGTAGACCCCTTTAGATTATGTAGTTCAGATATCTCCATTGTCTCAATCATAATTGATTATTGAAACAACCCTGCGCACCCACCCTTCTTTCTGCATCCTGCACCATACGTTAGAAATTACCATTTCCAGTCTTAGATTTATTACATATTTTGGAATTACTTTGGCACATAGAACCAAATTCTGCCCAGCCTTGCCCACCTTGCAACCCCATTGGCTTCAGTACTACATTAACTTTGTAGCTGTAATTTACTATCAATGCAGCTCGAATGATACTAGCAACAGTGCAGATAAAACTCAGGCATTTTTACCACTGTGTTTCCAAACCCTTGGAGCTACACCTACAGTGGATTATGTCTATAAAGCTAGCGTAGGTTACATAAGGTCATTATTTTTGGGTAACACTTTATTTCCCTGAAATATGCAAAGCATATATTGAATATTAGCAGCCATCACTCCATCAATGCAACCTTAGCAAAACTTCAGTAGCCCATTTAATCTGGACAAGTAATTTATTTTTCATGGGCAAATGAAACCGTTTTCTCATCATGGCAGTTTGGACAATTGTGGTGCCTGTATATCTTCATGATGATGATTTTACTATGTATTTTGATGTAGACTAAACGAAAAATAATGCCGAGCCCAAAGTTCTGGGCTCCCTTGACAATCGTTAAGTATACAGTAATAAAGTTAATTTAACGACTCCCTCACTGACACCCAGATGGCATTTTGCTGGCAACAGCAAAAATGTAAACGAAGTTTACCCTCCTTCCCACATAGTATCCCACACATCTTACAGCCCTCCTCCATTCTAAGATCTGACCGGGGATGGTGAAATGGGCTTGCATATACAGGGCCTAGGATTGCAAGGGATGTGAAACAGGCCAGAATTTCATCCTGTGTGTCAAAGTAAATCTAGAAGATGGACTCTCCCTCTTTCCATACAGCCAGAGGGGAAAATGGACCTTGCAAGGCTATGCTAGACAGCACAATTTCTGAGTAATGTTCATGTTAGTTACACACATAATAAAGATTCAGGACTTGTTTTTCCTACCCCCACCCTTTAATTAGTCCAATTGAAATAAGCGAAACCATTCCCCCCATTAATTTTTCAAATTTTGCCAAATCACTGAAATCCCTCTTTGAATGAAATTAGGTGTGACAATCAGCCTGAGAATTTTTGTCCCACCTGAAAAATCAATGTTTTGTGGAGCTGTGCCAGTTCAAGTCCAACTTTAGTGGCACTAACTTCAAACTGCAGTAATGCTACCCAGACATCCTACACCATGTCTAGAACCAAAGGACCTGGCTCTGTCAGTGTATAGTATGCATTGGAACCCCAGGCAGGAGAGCTCTATATTACGACTTTACTCAGATTGGGGGTGCCACTTCTGATGGCCTAACATCTTCTGTGAGGCCCCACATTCCCTGCTAGTGACTGCATTATAGGAATAGGGCCAGTCTGGATATTCATTTACAAAGAAGTGGAAAATAAATTACTGTGCACAAAAGCAACTCTAGTACCCATGCAGGTGACTAACATTACCAGCTGCTAGCAGTTTAAAAAACACACATGGTTTTGGAACAGTATCTCGGACTGAATTGTTCTCCAGGGATACTGCCATAAGAAGGGCAGAGGGAGTTTCTGTTCTATTGCTTGCAACATGTGGGAGCCCGGAGCCAGGCCCCCATACCAGTAAGTCTTATCTTACTTTCACCCCTGGGCTTAGACACATTCAGTGCTCACTTAAACAAACCTCCTCCCCCTCTACCTCCTACGGCCTTCTTCTTTCACTGCTCATTCAGTAGTCCAGAGAAATGTTATTTTACAGGACTTATCCATTACTTCATCATACAAAGAACATACAATATAGAAGGGTCTGGGCAGAAAAGGTCTCTCCCCTCCCTCCACAAAAGAAATAAAATTAATAACCAGACAAGCAACTTAGAATTGCAACTAAAAACAGTAACATGCCGGATCCTCAGCTGGTGTAAACTGGATTAGATCCATTGATTTATAAAGACGCACTATTGCCTAGTGGAGAGAGCATTAAACTAGGACTCAGTAGACCCAGGTTCTAGCCCCGACTCTGCTACTGGCTGGCTGGATGACCTTGGGCAAGCCACTTCATTCCTCAGATCCCCCATCTGTAAAACGGGGAAGATAATGATACTGACCCCACTTTGAGATACACTGATGAAAAGCCCTACATAAAAGAGTAAGGTATTATTATTGTATAATGACATCATACAGTAGATCAAACAACTCCTCCGAGCCCTCACCAGAACAACCCTGAACCTTTGGCAGGTTTTAATCTATGAATATGCAGTGCATGCTGATTGTCACCAGCGTCCACAAATAATATCATCACCCTCCTACATATATTCTATTGATGGTGTGTGCGCACTCACAGCTGGTAGATTTTTTTATAGATGTATACAAGATCTGTAAAAATCTATTTATAACTGGGGTGGAAGGCAGTTACTTGCTATCGTGGTCATCTCTCACTTATGCAGGGAAAATGCAATGGGCTGGACTCTCTGGTTGCCTAAGACCACTTTGTATTACGTAAGCATAAGAAACGCAAAGTAGTCTGAAAGGGAGCGGATAATTTTCCCTGAGCCAAAGAACTCTCCCCGGCATAAATTTGATAGCAGTGGCTATGCTGCCTTCTGATCCAAGCAGCCTCTTATCCCTATAATATAGGGAAGAAGGGGGCATGCTGGGAGGTGGGAGTGGGGCATAGACAGGAGAGGGAAGGGAGGAGACATGGCTGAATAGAGTTTTGGGACTTTCCGCTGTAGTATAAGTTAGGCCTGCACAGAGACATATTCCTAACTTGGGGTGCTGTTGGGCAGCTCTGAATTAGGGTGCTGCAACCAACACCCTGCACTGCCTCTTTCCACTATGGCTCATGTACCTCCCCCATGCCAACCCAAAAGCCAGTGGCATCACAAATACACAAACCACACTATTAGGAGAACACAGAAATGCTATTTCAGGAAATAGAACACAGTTAAACACACACAACTAACAGCAGAGAAACAGCATAAAACATATAACATTATTAAATTGCAATTTTTATAAGTTCATTTATATTATCTCACTCTTTAAAATAAATCCAGGGGCCTAATTTACTATTAAAGTTTAATTTCATGTCTTGATTTCTGTTCTCTACTCTTAATTTATTCTACAGCCAGCCAGCCTTCCAAAAGGAAAAGAGCTAGAACAGCTGGAAAGTTTTACATCAAGGCTATGTCTAAATTGCTATGGCTAAAAAATAAATTCAGTTGTAGCCTCTACTTTCAGGGAACTGCTTTATTCATTTTTAAAATATATTTACTGTTCTATGAAAAGCACAACATAACCATAGCAGAATCCAGTGATCATAATATTGGTATAATATTTTAAACAGGTCTTAACACAGATTTCCACCAGTCCTGGGTTTCGCAGGACTGTCCTACTTTGACCCCCACAAACCTCCTATCCCACTCAATGCAGATTTTCTGCATTCAGGGCTGCCCAGAAGTCTGGCCTGACCACCCCTCCCGCCTCCATCTAGGGAGGGACAGACAGGTCAAACCTGAGTGGCGCCACATCTCGCTTTAGCTACTCAAAATGTAGGGAGATATGGTAACACGTCGAGCAAAATTGGAAATCACAATTCTTTCGCTTACAGCTCCTTTTATCCATGGATCTAGACTTCTCTTAGAGCAGAAAAGGGGATAAATATTACTACCCTGGCTTTTCAGATGAGGAAACTGAGGCTTAGAGTGGATAAGTAATATAGCAAGTCGGTAGCAGAACTAGGAGTAGAATTTAGGTCTCCTAAATTAGCCCCATATGCTAAACACTAGATGGTGCTGCCTCCCGTGAACTTTATAGCAACCACCTAATAGGAATCTCCACACTGCTCCAGGTCCTTAATTACTTCAGAGTCATTAACATATTGGTAGGTATGATCATATTGGACTGTTAAAGCCTTAGCCTGAAGAAAATAGCCCCCATGGCTGCCAGTCATCAAAGCTCCTTGGGCTTCCTTGGCCATCCAGTTGTGTAAACTGCTCCATATTTACAGAAGGTATTTCCTACTCAGAAGTACAGTAACTACATAACAACCTTACAATGGACATGTCTACACTACCACTTATATCAGCAAAACTTGTCTTTCAGGGGTGTGAAAAAAACCACACCCCTGAGCAACATAAAAGTTTCACCAGCATAAGTGGTAGTGTGCACAGCACTATGTTGGTGGGAGAGTCTTTCCCATGGGCATAGAGCAGCTACACGAGCCATCTTACAGCCATGCAGCTGCTGCATCGGTACAGCTCACTAGTGTAGACATGGCCACAAACCCCTAATTCTGCCACTTTTCCAGGGGCAGAGTCACAGACTTAACCCAGCTGTGCTATCATGTAATTATGGGAAGGAGGCTGGGAATGTTCAGTGTTGCCTACTGGGCCAGCACGTGGAAGGCTTGAATTCTTGTCTGGCTGATGGAAGAGTCTTTCCCACTCATCTATGCAGCTGAGGTGTGAGAGGCTCTTTCCAGTCCCCACACCAGGAGTGAGATCCCGATCCTATGGAAGTCAAGGGAACTTTTTTCCCATTAACTTCAGTAGGGACAGGAGTTCAACCCACGTACTTACCTCCTCCCACCAAGCAAACCAGTCCATCACCCCCCACTTCCCATCCCAGTAGAGCTGCAAATAGATAAGTATCCAGTAATTCCCACAGAGTATATAGTGTCACCAAGAGAAGGGGAGACACATGGGGAAAAGACCAAGAGAAAACAGAGTTGCAGAGCATACCAGGCGGGATATTTCCCAGAGGTTCTCCTCCCAACTGCTCTGCCACTGTCGGGCACAAAGAAAGTTTTGATGGGGGTGACTGTTGATCTGGAGAACACTAACCATTCCCTTGAGTATGCTGCCAATATCCTTAGCCTGTCCAGGTCAGAATGCTGCAGAAACTGTGTTTTATAGGGCTCCGAGTTTAAAGTGTGGTTTTAATCAGAAAAGTAAGTAAAAAAAGCAGCTTCTTACTCAATAAATCTCTTCTCCTTGTGTGTTCAGTCACATCTGCTCACTAGTGCCCAAACCAAGGTTTTCGTTTAATATTGCACAGCCCAGACAACTAAAAACAAGGAAGTGGAGATCTACTCCTTGTTTATGAATTCTGCTTACTTCTACTCCTATAAATAACTTCATGTGTTCCCATCAGTTACATGTTTCAAACTCACTGAAGCCAGAGGGTTGGCACAGCTGTTATGGAAGGCAGTGAAATGGGGGCAGAATGAGTCTTGCAGAACCTTTTATTTCTGGTTAATATTGTTGTTTGTAGTGCCTAGGAATTGGGTACTGTAAACTTTCAGCCTGGTGTTGTCAGCAGGAAAAAGGGCCAGGTTCAATTTTCTAGGAAGTCCCTCTGAAAAATTAAGTTACACGGACCCAACAGAAACATAGGAAACTATATGTATGACCCTGGGTGCCCCTGACAGGGAATGCTTTCCACTCACAAGCAGTGACTCCAGGGGTTTGAAACAAAGAATTTTATCATGGGGGTAAAAAAGGGGACAACAGAATAAACTTGATAAAGCCACCAATTAACATATTAGCAATCTCTAAGACTCCACCCCCTGACCTCACCCCCTAACCCCACTCCTACTCCCCAGCATGCCTTAACAATAATCCCACCTTCAGTTCTCCTCTGGCAGAAGAGAGTGACTGATGGGTTCTGGCCACTTCCCACCTCCCCACTCACAGTTAGGTATCCTGAGTCAGTGGAGTCCAAGGATGCTGGCAGGTCAGTGCTGCCTGGAAGGCTCCGGGGCCTCTACCACCTGGTCTAGCTGAGATGGATTCAGCTTTGATTGCTGGGTAGGGAGGAGAGCACCAGAGTACCTCAGGTGAGCTGTCATTACCTGAGACTTCAGCTCAAGCCACCTCACCGCCAACACCAGTGTCAGTGCCACGTCTGTGCTGTCTGCCGCCTCAAAAGTGCCTCCGACCTGCACCATCCACTGTCTCAGCTCCACCGCTGTCTGACACGTGAGCTCTGCGCCATCTGCTATTTTGTAGCTGCCTCAGCTCAGCATTTTCATGAGGGGTCAGTCGTCTACAGGACTCTTAACAGAGACCCAGCAGAAGGTAGAAGTCTCACTCTTCTTTTAAACCATCCAGCTTCCCCTACCAACTGTGCCTGACCATGGTCTTGGCTAGGGTGACCCCATGCATATTTTGTGTAGATCTCCTATCCATTAGGATCAATAGGATTTTATTGCCCCCAAGCTCAAAAACTGTAGTTTAGTCCAAATGTCCCCAACTGTCACCTGAAGAAGAGCTCTGTGAAAGCTCAAAAGCTTGTCTCTCACTACAACAGATGTTGGTCCAATAAAAGGTATTACCTCTCCCGCTTTATCCCACACATACTGTAAGTGAAATGCAAATAAGGCCTGGCTCATTCAGTCATTTCCTCTTGTCACCAACACATGCCAACAGAGAGCCTCATCCCCAGTGGAGTCCCTATCCACTTGGAGTTCTGTCAGTCAATCGGTCACTCTTCTTTCTTTTCACCAATAGGTGTCAGTAGTGAATTCCCTACTCTTTAGGGCTCCAGGCCACAGGGCTTAGGGTAGTATTCCTTTAAATAGTTTGGGAGCCCATGGGCATTCCTGTCCTCGATTGCAGAAGCCACCAGAACCCATTAAGAGCAAGGTATATGTATGTAATGAGGCCTTGTATGTTTGCATATAGTTAGTTAACAGTTATCTGGAACCCAACCAGGTCCCTGTGTTTGCCTCACATTATTAATGGTGGGTAGAGAGCAAAGACACAGCACCCTTTATACTGTAGTAGTTCATGAAGACAGAGGAAGATACTCCCTTATCCTGAAGGGCATAGAGAAGAAGGGAAGATCCCTTCATTGGTGTATTTCAGATTAAGTTAGCAGGTCTGGAAATACTGAGTGTGGGGTAGGATCTCTTTTCTTGTAATGAGAGCATTTTTTTGTGGAGATTGCGACACAATCATGGAGCTTCACAATGCCATTTTTACAGAGTAGAACTGCACTTTAGAAAGCAGGACATGATGCTCAATGCCATAAACAGAAGTTGTGAATACTATTTGACTATCAATGTAACAGGCTATTTCTCTTCTGTTGAAAGCTCTTATTCAGGGCCTCTTCTAACCTGCCAAGTTTTTGAGAAGTTGGACTACAAGAATTTACTTTGCACCATATGGCAACCTCAGTGCACTGAATTTGGAGAGGAGGTGGAATAGAAAAGAGAACAGTTTTACCATTCCAAAGCAATAAAATGGAAAAATAAGCAAGCAAATATGAACTGTGCAACAATGACAATTGGGTTTGGCCCCTGTTATAGACTTCCCTTTCGGAGCTGAGAACAGTAGGTAAACTCAGTGACAGAACAGCTTCTTCAATATTTATTCATAGGAACATAGTAACAGAACCCTTCAAAGAGAAAAGGGTTAATATAACAAAAGGTCTACCAACATACGGGCTTAGCTAACGCTTTATACCCCCTCAAGACCTAGGTAGGTCCAACTTATCCTTGGTGCTCCTGCTGTTCTGGGGACTAAGGCTTTGTCTACACTAGCACTTTCTCAGTACAACTTTTCTCAGTCAGTGCTGTGAAAAAAAACACACACCCTTGACCGACGTAAGTTTTACCAACAAAAGCACCGGTGCGGACAGCACTACGTCAGTGGCAAATGCTCCGACTAACATAGCTATGGCCGCTTGTTGGGGGTGCTTTAATATGCCGGCAGGAGAGCTTTCTCCCATCTGCATAGAATGGCTACAAAGGAGGTCTTACAGAGGTGCAGCTGCAGCCATACAGCTGTGCTGCTGTAAGGTCTGTAGTGTAGAGACAGTCCATTTCCTGCAGACTCTGCCTCTGTCTCAGCTTCGGGGTTGAAGCATTTAATCCCTCCCAAAACCTTTGTTTCATTTTCTCTGCTTGGATTCCCCACGTCCAGGGTCACCAGACAGCCTATAGATCAGAGCATTGTGGCGATAAGAATTGACACCTGTATTGTTTCTTAAGCATCAACAGCCATTGACTTTGCAGACCTGAAGAAGGCAGCCAGGATTGAGTTAATGCATTGCACCCATGTACCCAATAGTAATCAGATAGACAGACAGAGGGACAATATTCATAAAAACACGGTACAGATCTCATTCCTTGCAGCTCCAAAAGTATCTGAGCACCTCACAATCTGGAATTTATTTACCCTCATAAACCCCCCAGTGAGGTAGAGCAGTGCTATCATTCCCATTTTACAAATGAGGCCCTGGAGACTAAGGGTATGTCTAACTACTGCAGTGGTGCATGTCCACACCACCCTGCTTGGGTCGGGAGGGGGTGGGGGGTGCATCCTCACCAGGAGCACTTCCACTGACCTAAAAGGAGCAATGTGGGGAGCTGAGCTCCCAGTGGGCTGCCGCCCCCCCCCCCGGCTCCCCATTCCCTGGTGGGAGTGGGGGGGGAAAGCTGCCTGGGGCTTCTTGCCCTCAGGGAGCAGGGCCCAGCCATCCAGGCTCCTCATCCCAACTGGGAGGGAGGTCCATTCTTACCCCAGATCCCACCCAGGGGTGGGGTCCAGCCACCCAGCTCTCCAGTGGAGTGGGGGGCAGCTGGGCTCTAGCTGTGCAGCTTTCTTACCAATTTCACAAAGAGAGCTAACAACCGATTTAAGTCAGGCAGTGTCTACACAGACCCTGCGTCACCCTAACTACCCTGACAAACCTTATGCCTCTTGTCAGTTATGTCAGTGTAGCAGGGCACTTACATCGGCAGGACAAGGCTGTAGTGTAGACACTGACAAATTAGGTCGACCTGTGTAGTGTGTACACAGTACTCCAACTGAGGCCTTACCCATGCAGTTTAAAGCGGGACAATTACCTCCCATGTTTTACACAACACTGGTATTAATACATCCCAAAATAGTAGCCTTTTTTGCAACTCTGTTACATTGTTGACTCATTCAATTTTGTGATCCACTATGACCCCCAGATCCTTTTTACAAGTACTAACTTCTAGTCAGTTATTCCCCATTTTGTAGTTGTGCAGTTGATTTTTTCCTTCCTAAATGAAGCACTTTGCACTTATCTTTAGATGTATTCTTGTTGAAGTCAGACTAATTCTCCAATTTGTCAAGACTGTTTTAAATTCTAATCCAGTCCTCCAAAGTACTTCCAACCCCTCCCAGGCTGGTGTCATTATGCAAATTTTATAAGCACACTCTCCATTCTATTATCCATGTCATTAATGAAAACATTGAACTGGAATATTGTCCAGTACTGACTTCTGCAGGAGTCCACTAGATACACCCCACTGGTTTGACAGCAAACCATTGATAACTATTCTTTGAGTATGGTTTTTCAACCAGTTGTGGACCAACTTTATAGTAATTTCATCTAGACCACATTTCCCTACTGTGCTCATGAGAATGTCATGTGGAACTCTGTCAAAAGCTTTCCTAAAATCAAGATATATTACATCTACTGCTTCCTCTCATCCACTAGGCCAGTCTCCCTGTCAAAGAAATCAGGTTGGTTTGGCACGAGTTGTTCTTGACAAATCCATGCTGACTATTTCTTTTAACCCTATTATCCTCTAGAAGCTTACAAATTGATTGATTAATAATTAGCCCCTGTATTTTTCATTGTTGATGATTGCAATGTGCGTGGTATGAATGTAGCCATGATTGCTTACACAAGAATCACACATACCACTTTGTTCACAGCCCCCAGCTTCAGCTAAAAATTGTGAAAATGGGTTAACTTTGCTGTGCATTATTCTGTGTGGGTAGCCCTTACACTGTTTAATACTATACAGCTTCAAAGCATTATAAAAATTTACTAACATTCTGTTTAACCCCAATGAATGCAATTCTTGCTTTAATATTGTAAATAACATTGGAGAAAGGAGGGCAGCGTGATAGGTGTTGCATGGAAGATCCTTGAGCTTGCCAGGATGGTTCAGAGGGCCAGGATACAAATGTGTTCAGCAGTTGTCATCACTTAGCGGTTTAAAGCTCAGGTGTGTAGCACATCCTTCCAAAATATACTGCAAAGGGCAAGAAATCACAGCAAATCATTAACCACCATGTCCAGGTAGCAGCATATTGTTCTACCCCTGAGGAGACATTCTGAGGCTTTAAAATAAGTACTAAATTTAAGGTAAGGCCGCAGACTTGTTGCCATCTTAAAAAGATTTCTCCATAGCAACCAAATTCCTACTGCCTGATGTTAGTTTCAGTGTAATTTAGCTGTAGTGTCAGGCATTATACCCTGCTGGCTTAAACTGGCCTTGCTCTGCTTCCTGGTCATTGGTTCACAAACAGTAACTGATGAAACAGAGCCAGGCATAGTTGTAGGACAGAAATCTCAAGCAATGCTCAGGCTCTAGAGTTTGAATGCCAGCAGCCTGTGCCCCTGTTTGCATTCCTGCCCCCTGGTGCCAATTCAATCTCTGTTGGAACCTGGCCTCCTTTTTCTAATGCCACTCAACATAGTAAGTTACTGTCACTCGTACTGCTAGGCTTACCCATACTTTCAGGATACCTCCTGGCTTTTTTAAATATATCCATCTATCTCTATTGATCAGGCTAGCTGGGCATACATTCTTGGGGCAGTAGTACAGAGCTGGACATGTTAGTTGGGCCTCTGCATAACACTCAAAGCATTAAGTCTCTGTTCTTCCATGTTCTCGTGCAAGGGCTTGATGAAACTCCAGAACAGCACCTGAAGCAAGGGAAGCCCCACTGTCATTACAACCAAGTCAGGGAGTTGGTCATAAGCTTAAAAGCAGTAGTGTTGACAGGACCTAAACTGTCCCCATAGTATTATGTGGAGAATAAAGTAGTTTGATTTAAAAAAAAAACAAAAAACTAAACATTCACCTCGGTTTGCCTGTTTGATGTTACTCTGCCTGACTGCTTAGAGTTAATCAAAAGAAGCAAATATATGAAATAATCAGAGATAAGGCTCCTTAAATGAACAACAGGGGGAGCTATGAGTTGGGGAGTGCTTCTGCCTGATTCCATTGAGGCTAGCAAGGTTTACTATTCCCAGGTCTGAGCTTAGGATCAAAGGGGATACTAAACCTCAAGGGAGCTGGCCTAGGGAAAAGAAGGGGTTGAGTGGGTTATCTGCAGCAGCTAGAAAGGAGTCTGAGACAAGCTGCAGCAAGCAAATGGTCATACCAGCTCAGAGAAGGAAGCAAGCAGGGTGACAGTTGCAAGGAAAGATGAAAGTTTAGGTAAGGGGAAATGTGCATACAGGTCATAATTGTTTTATCCCTTTACTCAGGGATAAGTAATGCGATGTACCTTCAAGTGAAAGAACACTGCTTTGTTTTGAAGAAACTGTTTTTGCAGTTTTAATCGGCTACTGGTCATAGGCCCCTAGGGGAAAAGGTTTACAGATGCCTAACAGCTGGGCAACAGGGGAGCTCCCACCAAGAGATTCAGTTCTAGAGTGATGGAACCAGGCATTTCAACCTTTGAGAGAGATGAAATCCAGGCCTATCACCTGAGGAATGGACTTACAAAAGACAGAAAGGGAAATAAAGCACAGCTCACACTGTAACAGTGACGTATTCTGTATTATTGCCCAAGGCCTGACAGCAAGTGGCATTCTGAAGCCATGATTTTAATGTTTTTTCTTTTAAATAAGAAAGGCTGGAGTGAAGCGAATGTTAACTCTATTTCCTAACATTAGCCAGATTTGCTTTCTTAAATGAATGGCATTTATTCCCTGATCCTAATATTTATTTACCCAGCTGCTGTGTATTTTGACTTTCAGAACAGCCTTTAAAACCTTTGCCTGCAGGCAGTCAGTGGATTTCCTGGCCAGCAACTCTAATAGACTTTATGTCAGGAAATGGTGATGGCTTCTACCATTTGATAAAGGAATAAAGGTCAATCACTGTATTCGTCCCTTCTCGTTATTCCTATGTCCCTAGGGTTGCATCTATTCAGATTGATGACTTACTGGACAGCAAGGGTATTGTCCTATGTACACACACTAAGCTTTTGCATTTTCTTCAGCATTTACTAGGATAGTCAATCGAATCCATTACATCAGTATTACCATTACTATTGTTTTAGGTTTCCTATTTGTCTATTGCCACTGCCTTTATCCAGCATTCAGCAGTAGTTTTAAAAACAGCTGACATTACCCATATCATTCAACAGTTTCATACATTATCAGGCCAGAAGGGAGTACTGTGATCATCTAAACTGAGCTCTTACATAACAGACCATAAGACTTCCCTGAATTAACTCCTGTTGAACTACAGCATATCTTTTAGAAAAATATCCAGTCTTGATTTAAAAGTTAGTGACTGAGAATCCACCACAACCTTTATGATGTTCCAAAGTTAATTACTGTCCCTGTTAAAAAAACAAAACCAAAAAATCACCTTATTTCTAGTCTGAATTCGTCCAGGTTCATCTTCCAGCCCTTGGCTCTTGCAATACTGTTTGTTGTCTGCTAGACTGAAGAGCCCTCATCACATTTTTGTTCCTCATGCGAGTACTTATTGGCTCTGATCAAGTCACTCCTTAACCTTCTCTTTGTTAAACTAAAACCAGATTAAGCTCCTTAAGTCTATCACTATAAGATAGGTTTTCCAATCCTTGATTTATTCCTGTGGCTCCTCTCCCATACCTCTTCAAGAATGATGTTGATAAACTGGATTTTTGACACCAGAACTGGACACAGTATTCCAGCAGCAGTCACACAAGTGCCAAATAGAGAGGTAATATAACCTCACTACTTCTACTCATGAATCTCCTGTTTACACATCTCAGGATCACATTTGCCTTTTTGGCCACAGCATCACAGCTCATGGTCAGCTGATTATCCACCATGACCCTCAATTCCTTTCCAGAGTGTCTGCTTCTCAGTACAGAGGTTCCCATCCTGTAAGTATGTCCTACATTCTTTGTTCCTAGATCACTTTACATTAGCAGTATTAAAACACAGTTTGCCTGAGGCTAAGTTATTAGTAATCAAGATCAATCTGTATCAGTTACCTGTCATTATTTACCACTCCTCCAATCTGTGTTTTATCAGCAAGCTTTTAGTATAAATTTTCTTTTGTATTATTTATTCAAATTTTAAATAGTAGGACTCCACTAGAAAGACAGTCAATGATTCCCCATTTACAATTACTTTAAGACCTACCAGTTAGCCAGTTTTTAATCCATTTACTGTGTTCCATCTTGATTTTGTATCATTCTAGTTTCTAATAAAAATGTCATGCAGTGTCACGTAAAATGCCTTACAGGAATCTATTACATTAACACTTACCTTTATCAACCAAACTTGTAATCACATCAAAAAATACACTATGGCAGGATTTATTTTCCATGAACACATGTTGATTGGCATTAATTATTATGTATAAATTGTCCATGCAGCTAATGCTGCATAACCCTTCTCCCAACAAAACTCTAGTGTCAGATGTATGGCAGAGAAGTCCAGGCTCTTCAGGACTCTTCGTTTTATCATTGGTATTGCAGTAGCACGTAGAGCCCAGCCTCATTGTGGTAAGCAGTATAAAACTGAACTGCAAAACTTTAAAAAATTGTTTAACATCCTTGATCATTGAAGATGTAAGCTTCAAATACACATTTAAGTGTTAAAACAAGGGCAGTCATTTGTTAATCTGTGGTTTCATCTGAAGTGCTGGAAGAGTCAGATTATACTTTACAATCACAGTCTCAGGAGACAGCTTGTTTGAGTTGGTCTGATTTTTGTAGATATAAGTCTCATTACTTGAATTAACAAATACTTTTATATAGTATCTTTAAAAGGGATGCCATGGAATGCTTTATGGCATTATGAAAAAAAGTTATTAAAAAGCAGTGGCATATCCACACACCCTTCGTGTTGAAGTAGTAGACTGGGTACTCCAAAATAGAATGAAGTCTACAGTTATGGAACATATCTCTTAAAGGCCCATCTCAAAGGTCCCTATGGTGTTAAGGTGTAACTTGAACAAACCAATGATTTGCCAATTCTGAGCTCAACAGAAGGTCTAGGATATTACACATTAATACATGTAATTATTAATTAAAATTTTAAATACTGGGACCCTATTAGAAAAGATGGATTAGATATAAAAGACTGTAACCATTAATTCTCTTAAAATCAAGTAACAATTTCAAGTCCACATAGAATTTGATGGGAGCCAACATGGGAAGTAAAACATGGGTCATATTCTATCAACTGGGAACCTGTAAGGCATTTATCAGGCCCTCTGCCCAAGGACTAGCCTATTTAATGTGTTTATCCAGCTGCAAAGATGGATTCAACTACTATAGAATGTATGCTTTCATTTAAAGTAAAATGAATGATGTTGGCTTTGATGGGAGTTGGATCAGGTCTTAGGAGAGCTATGAAGTGTCTTCTAGTATTTGCTTAATGTGGTATGTATTTAGATTTCAATTTAATGAAAACATTAATTTTTTCCAAGTAACTTAGAAGAATGGTATGCTTAATTTGCAGATTCAGTTTCCCCTCCCCAGGAGCAATCCTGGATGCAACTAAAGTTACTAATTAAAAGTGTACAGTGTTTACATAACAGTTTAAACAAATTAAACCATGTAATTTAGAAGCCTTTTCCATCTTTCCCACTAAAATTTTATAGTTTTAAAGTAATTTTTAACATGCACTCATAGAATTACATTAAAAATAGATCTTTCCTAAGCATCTTCCCAGCAAAGAATTTTTTGTATGATGTGTAAATCAGATTTTAACCTATTAAAGGGCACACACCAAAACTTTACATGAGTGATACAAAGATCCTTTAGAAAATGAATTTGCTCAGGTGCACATATGGTTCATAACTGCATGTGCATGCCTTCAAATATAGGGGCACAAACAGTTTTGAGAATGTATCTCATCCGCACAAAGTTGCAAGGGACTGAACAGTACTCAGAACCTGTAAACAAAGGGAATACAGTTGGCATTTTGGAGTGACAAGGGACAGCTAGGAGAGAAAAGACTAGAGAAACAGAAGAATCCTTGTACCTTATTTTCCAGCAATGACTTTCAAGGGACTAATACTACAGTCAGTGAAAATGGTTCATCATCTACAAGAGGTGATGAAAACACCAGATAGTTTCCTGAAGAGCTTAAGCTGTTCACAGGAGCTGGCTGTTGCTTTGCCTATCTTCTCAAAACAGTGATTACAGAAGTGCTCTTCTGGTTCCTGGAATCCTACCTTATTTGAAATGCAAGGTACAAGTGCAAAGCCTTCATTACTATATTTTCTTATTTTTCTGATTCAGCCTTAGAAATTTGCATCAGACGGAGGTCATTCTCGATAAATGTCTAAAGCATCTCAGCAAATTTGTGTCTCTAGAAAAAGGACAAAAGTTTAAAAAAGTGTTAATTTGAACAGCCTCATGAGAAAGAAAAAGCAGGATAGTTTAGGCCCATTTTCTTTTTATTAATAATATAAGTTCTATAATCTCTTAACATTACAACTGGAGTTTTACAGTTAATTTCACACTAAATGACACACACTGTTTGGCTTAATTAGCAGAAAGTTGAACCTTGAAAGATACTAATTTCAAAGACTGAGAAACAGTTTACGTTTTCTGGATTTCAGTATTTATGCATCCTTGCTCTTTTGATTAGGTTGGTTTCAGTTAATTAGCATTATTATGGAAGAACTACTTAACTTGGTCTCTGTTCACAGCTGTAAGGAAAAGGGGACATCTTTATATGTATCCTATCAAAATAAGCAACGTGCACAGTACTGACAAAGCCATGAAGAGACCCGATGTTCTTTCTGGCCTTCCAAGCCGTAAACCTGTACATGTTACTTCTTAAAAGAAGTTCCCTGTAATGACATTACACTCAAACTTCTGTAAGAGTGACTGAATGGTATATCCTAGTTGTAAAGAGACATAACAGTCAACACCCTAATTCTAGAGCTTTGAATTTTACTGAAAACCAGAGAAAACTAACAGTTTCTTTTAAATACAAGTGGTGACAAAGTTAGCTAAAACTGCTTGTTCTGTACTAGAAACATGGCCAAGGTACCTCAAACAACGAAAAGTAATGCGCATTGCCAAGACTACACAGACGATCTGCATAGACCAAGCTCCATCTTTGAACAGACTGCAGCTACACTAAGTGAAGCCTGTGTGAAAGAAGAGAGAATAGGGGAGGAAAAATGTTGGAAGACTTAATTTAACATTAAAAATAGTCTTTTTTACAATTGGTTGTGCTTCCTTTTTGTACTTTTGTCTCCAGTAGATGTGTTACAAGAATATAACCAACACTTTTTATTTGGTATGCTGATTTTCAAAAAGTACTGAAACGCTGAATCTCTCACTTTTTGAACTACTAGAGTTATGTATATTTTACAGATGCAGGGTTTTAAATTAGGCTTTGAACAATCCATAAGACACTGTTTAAAAAAAGACAATTAAGAAGAAACTAAGCAAAATGGCTGTAAGAAGTGTACTAATTAGAATTTGTTCATATTAATTTGCAATTTACCATTTTCTCAGGCCTGTCTACTGCTATTACTGCATGTAGGAGCTCCAAGTTATTTCACTTTATTACACAAGACAAGACTAACTGATGTAAATTTTTACTTTGTGATATCAACTTCACATCCGGTTATAATCACAGATTTATGGCTGCATAGACGACTGCATGAGAAGAGATTTACCTGTACAACTTCCATTAACATATAAAGGATGGGGAAACATGGTTAGGAAGGTAACACTGGGAGGGGAAACCGTAGCATTTGTAGTGCCAGATAGTACTTTAAAATTGAAATGAGCCAACAAGACTTTGGAGACAGCACAACTTGCTCATATTGAGTAAAACTGCCATAAGGAAACCCAGTCCTTCTTACTATAATTCTACTTGTGTTGTCATATTCCAAAAAGAAAATGGTTTTCATGTATCCATTCATTCATAAATCTGATTCTTCATAGTTAGACATGCTGTGTATATTGAGGCACATATTTACTGACTTCTAGCAGAGTGATACTAGTAGTCAGCAGGATTCCAGCAGTAGACATGTAACCACCATTTGCACAGTATGCAAAATTGAGAAATCCTCAGCATAAAAAAGAAAGATTACAGATTCACCTTGTTGAAAAGTACATGCTGTACATGTTGAATAAGGAACACTTACCCATATAGTGCTGGAAGTCAGAGCTTCCTAACACTAACTATGATTGCAAATTTTTCGGTGCTGCTGAAACATGAACTCCATGGGCCAAAACTTTAAAAGTAAAATACAGGAAGGCTGGATTCACTTTTTAAACTAAAATGTCATGAAACACATTAAAAAAATTCTAGCTGCATTAAAAATACCACAGTAACTTCCTATTTTATGACTCAGACCATAATGAATTGTTTTAATTTGTTATCTTTTGAATTCATATATTTGAAAGTGCTATTTGGGTAGTCATGGTCTTTTAGGTGATTTTTAATCAGCTATTAAGAACATAAGAATGGCCACACTGGGTCAGACCAAAGGTCCATCCAGCCCAGTATCCTGTCTGCCGACAGTGGCCAATGCCAGGTGGCCCAAAGGGAGTGAACCTAACAGGTAAGGATCAAGTGATCTCTCTCCTGCCATCCATCTCCACCCTCTGACAAACAGAGGCTAGGGACACCATTCCTTACCATCCTGGCTAATTGCCATTAATGGACTTAACCTCCATGAATTTATCAAGTTTTCTTTTAAACCCTATTGTTGTCCTAGCCTTCACAACCTCCTCAGGCAAGGAGTTCCACAGGCTGACTGTGCGCTGAGTGAAGAACTTCCTTTTCTTTGTTTTAAACCTGCTACCCATTAATTTCATTTGGTGGCCCCTACTTCTTATATTATGGGAAAAAGTAAATAACTTTTCCTTATTCACTTTCTCCACACCACTCATGATTTTGTATACCTCTATCATATCCCCCTTTAGTCTCCTCTTTTCCAAGCTGAAAAGTCCTAACCTCTTTAATCTCTCCTCATTTGGGAACCGTTCCAAACCCCTAATCATTTTAGTTGCCCTTTTCTGAACCTTTTCTAATGCCAGTAAATCTTTTTTGAGATGACATCTGTAAGCAGTATTCAAGATGTGGGCGTACCATGGATTTACATAAGGGCAACAAGATATTCTCAGTCTTATTCTCTATCCCTTTTTTAAAGATTCCTAACATCCCATTTTCCTTTTTGACTGCTGCTGCACGCTGCGTGGACATCTTCAGAGAACTATCCACGATGACTCCAAGATCTTTCTCCTGATTAGTTGTAGTTAAATTAGCCTCCATCATATTGTATGTATAGTTGGGGTTATTTTTTCCCAATGTGCATTACTTTACATTTATCCACATTAAATTTCATTTGCCATTTTGTTGCCCAATCACTTAGTTTTGTGAGATCTTTTTGAAGTTCTTCACAATCTGCTTTGGTCTTAACTATCTTGAGCAGTTTAGTATCTGCAAACTTTGCCACCTCACTGTTTACCCCTTTCTCCAGATCATTTATGAAAAAGTTGAATAGGATTGGTCCTAGGACGGACCCTTGGGGAACACCACTAGTTACCCCTTTCCATTCTGAAAATTTACCATTTATTCCGACCCTTTGTTCCCCATCTTTTAACTAGGTCTCAATCCATGAAAGGATCTTCCCTCTTATCCCATGAGAGCTTAATTTACTAAGAGCCTTTGGTGAAGAACCTTGTCAAAAGGCTTTCCGGAAATCTAAGTACACTATGTCCACTGGATCCCCCTTGTCCACATGTTTGTTGACCCCCGCAAAGAACTCTATTAGATTAGTAAGACATGATCTCCCTTTACAGAAACCATGTTGACTTTTGCACAACAATTTATGTTCTATGCGTCTGACAATTTTATTCTGTACTATTATCTCAACTAGTTTGCCCGGTACTGACGTTAGACTTACCAGTCTGTAATTGCCAGAATCACCTCTAGAGCCCTTCTTAAACAATGGCGTTACATTAGATATCTTCCAGTCACTGGGTACAGTAGCTGATTTAAAGGAGAGGTTACAAACCATAGTTAACAGTTCCGCAATTTCACATTTGAGTTCTTTCAGAATTCTTGGGTGAATGCCATCTGGTCCCAGTTACTTGTTACTGTTAAGTTTCTTAATTCCAAAACCTCCGCTAGTGACACTTCAATCTGTGACAATTCTTCAGATATTCTAAATTAGTTATAAAATAGCTTCCAAGTTTTGGTTGGTATTTTTCAAGCAATAGGATGATAGAGTGTGGTCAATTTAAAATAAAATGAGTATTAAATTATGTTGTCAGACTATGGTGTTATAATCTGTTAATTTATAGATTATAAAATTATAATCTTTAATGTTTTATTACTAAAATTGACAGCTAATTATTTTAAAATAGTTTAAAAACACAAATGCCTCGATTTTAAATTTAGGTTTTTCATGTGAAGGTTACTTCTATAAAGGTGTCCAAACTGCCCACATAGAGTTGTATAGCAGTTAGCTAATTAGACAGTATGTCCTCGTAAAGATAGTTTACATTTTGAGTTACTACCCTATATGATTAAATACTTTAAATATCAAAAGTTGGATTATTTGCTTTAAGAAAAGAATCCATGTCAAAATATGAATCATGAATATTGACAAACAGTTTTAAATTTTAATTTCACTTGTTTTAAGATCCTGGTTTTAATGTAAAATTGTTTCAGGACTGATATTGTTTTACAGATTGTTTAAGAAAATAAATTCCATATTTTTGATTATATGGAGGACTACATTTGCAGCTCCTAGTTACGTAAACCAGTAATTCAGAAAGGCCAATAAAGAAATTAAAATTGGAAACTTCATTTTCAGACAGTATATTCTCCATTTTAGATTAATAAAACTGTTTCAACCTTGAAACTGTTGAGACCTGTTTCAAGATACAGTGCTGGACAAAGTTTTATTTTAAAATAGCCAAAACATTTGCTATTGGGGAAAAAAGGATTATTTTGCATCTACACAAAAATAAAGTGAAACTAGACACATTAGGAATGCAGTGTTCATGAAGGCAATAATTTTATGTAACAAACCTGTTAATATACAATGAGAAATGTCTGCTATTCTGTACAAAACTTATGACTGACTGACTAGCATATTAAAGAAGATTATCCCAGCAATGCAAATACAACTCAGGCTACACTTTAGTTAAGTATTCTTCTCAAAGATTTTAAATTTTTCAATGCTGAAAGGGAGACTGACAAGCCAAACTTCCTACAGAACTATGTTGCATCTTTTAAACAGAAAGCCTACATTTATACTGCTACTTGCTTAACCCTTCAGCACACAGAAGTATTCCCTTAGTGTAATCCACCTCTCATGTGCTTCCCAGCAACTTTCCTCTAGCAAGAGGCTGAGTGAGCAGCTGTTTATGTAGACAACACCAACGTCAGTCTTTGTTCTTCTTGCAGGGGATGCTTTAATAAAGAACAGCTGGCTTCATCCAGCATGGAAACAACAATCATTGGCAGTACTGCTTAACCAAACTTGGAATGCTATATCTGCATTTGCAAGCTGGTATATACCTTGATGTGCCTCTGCCAGGTTGTGTTTTAAGAGAGGTTTAGGAGTAGAGTCAGTAAATCTGTGAATGTTAATAGTGAATGTTTACATTTTATTGGAGGAAAACCAATATAAGAAAGATATTAGCTTTTGAAGTTCAGTCCATGTTATATTTGATTACTGGGATAACAGTACAATGAGGCTAGAAATCGTAATTTTGAAATTTTCAGATAGTAAGGGTTTTATAAAAGGTTCCTGTTTCCAAAGATGTTATTGGGGTCCACATATTCTTTGACAGACTTAAGCATCCCCAAGCCAACGTCAGAGATACTCTCCTTCATCCACTGCTTTCGCAACTTGCCCACTGGAAAAACAAAAACAAAAATGCTTCAATATGTGGCATGATACTAGGAGCCAATCAATCTTACGACCATGAATGAATAAACACTGTGTGATAAATGCTTTTATTCAAAAATGAGAAATGTTTTGCTTTATTTGATTTATTGAGCCTACCAGACTATCAAGCTCATTAAGCTCAGTGTACTCCCAGAGGAAGCTTGTGTTCTACGCTGTCTACTTTCTTTGCAAACTATGAAATTTAGATGAAGTTTAGGTTGAAATCATGTGTCAGATTACAAATAGTGAAATGGTAATTGCATACATTTTTAAAAGAGCCCCAGATCCTCATCTTATTAAGAAATTTAAAAATGTTAGGAGAAAATAAATAAAAATAAAACATATCAAGAATTGTTCTGCTTAGCCTGTGCAGGAAACAGTAAGTTTTAACCACTAAGTAAATATGTTAAAAGTGACCTTCAGGTTTAAAATAGGATCAGCCTAAAAACCCATGGAAATCTCTAACGGAGAAATTAAAACTCGTAAAGTATAAAATGTAATATTCACTCACCTAAAAGTGGCATGTTTCAGTTTAGAAAAATCTCCACATAAAATACATTCTCGGTAGTTGTGAATATAAATTCACAATGTGGAAGCCTAATTTTCAGAGGTTTTTTAACGTAGAGTTTTTTCTAAATTATATATGACAGAAATTTACATTTGTTGGATAGAACAGCAATTTATCTCAACTTCTCTCACATAAACAAACAAGTTATTTTAATGGTTAACTTAAATGGACACTTTATGGGAATGTTATTTATTAATTAAGCAAGTAATCAACCCTGATTTAATAGGTCAATCAAAATAGGGGACATTCTTTCATTACAGGATAGCATTTAGCTTGCCAGCCTAAGATACAATCCATTTGTCAGGAGGAGGTGATATACTATAGTATCTGCCTCTTGGAAATCTTTAAGAGTATCTGAAGCTAAATTCCAACCATCTTTTGTGTCCCATTCTCAGGGTAGCCATCAAACTGTCATCAGAAAAATGAATGATGGGGACATCACTGGAGAACAGAATATTTTTGTTTATACCTTAAGGAATATAAACTAGCTACAGTGCTGACTGAAAGAAAGCAGTGTAAAATATTGCAAAACATGCTGAAAAACCAATCCTGAAATGTAGTAAAAATGACTATTTGTACATGTGTATTAAGTGTGTAGTAGAGATATTAAAATTCATATGCAATAAGAGTAACTGCCAGTCTTATTTCATAGTCTTCCCATAAGAAATCCCCCTCTATAATATCTTGTCATTATAATTCTATTGTCTCCTAAGCAAAGTGATATTTTTGCCTAGTTAAATTAATAAAAAACTATAAAGACGGTGGATATGGCCTGACCATCACTTCAAGCAATCTACACTTTGGCAGTTAGAGACAAGGAGTTGAAGAACGCTCATTGCCATTTTCAACCGTTATCTGTAATATAGTTTCAGTGAATGTGTCCTGTGGTTACGGATGTAATTGTCCTGAAAAGACTGCAAACAACTGCTCCAACAAGATGGAGCACATTAGAACCACAGCAGGATGCCCAACAGCTAGCATGCCTGCCTCTTTTTACACCTCTAGTAATAATGCAATTCCATGAGGAACTGAACTACCGTCTGAGCAGACACCAAACAGCCATTGCATATTTAATGAAGTCACTCACCAAGTGCTAGAAAACAGAAGGTGCTTGGAGTGCATCATTAGTTCTGTCAGAGTGATAATTTACACATCTATCTTGTCAAATTTTCTATGGTTTATACTTTTACAATAATAAATCTAACATACATTTGATTAGTGAACTGGAAAGTAAAAAAGCTGTACAGAAGATATATCAGTGGTCCTCCATGAACATATCTGATAAAAGAATTTTAACCCCTTGGTAGCATTGGGCTGTGAGCTCCTGCTGTCCAGGGCTAATGAGTTTTACATAGTCTTGTCAGCTATTGCAATTAATTTTTTTATCTAGAGGTTAAAAACAGAAAGTTAAAGCAATTGTTTACTTAGCAAATTTAAATTGTTCTATTTACCATCTTACATGTAACTACAAGGGCATATAATTCAAGAAAAACGCTACACAAAATAATAAGACTTGTGTAGAAGATTCTGGTGTCATTCATACAGAAAGGCAGTACTAATTTTAGTATCTCACTAAGTTTGCTTCCACCTTGTGAATATTCCATTTGTTTTATCTACACAGGATACCCCATTACATAATTAAAGAAATTAACCATCTTCATATATATTAAATATTCAAGGGCCTGGATCTCAGAAGTTTTTAGAGTCTGTGTAGATATATATTCATTCTTTCAAGGGCAGGAAAAAGGAACAAGATTCCTTGAGATGTTTTAGAGAAAAAAGTAATTCAGCTTCTTAAAATTACTGGAGCAGCTTAGAGAGACACACAGAGTTGTGAAAAAACTAACTACAAGACAACATGGATCTGAAAGAAAGACTACCTTCCAAAACAAAAAACAGATCCATTTTTGAGCCTAAACGATTAAGAATTACAATAGCTTACTTCTGAATAGAGGAAAATCTCCAGATATCAGGTTTCTGTATTTTAAAAGTTATATTTAAAAGCCACTAAAATTGAACTGACATGTGCATCTTTAGCTACATAGCAGCTGTTTATATATGCTTTTATATCTCACCACAATAGTCGTACTTTGGGGCTTATACTCTTTTCCCTATTAGTCCTATCAGAATAAACTCTATTCGTGGGATCATGTTGCCTCACCACAATGCAACATCATAATATCCTTCATAAGACATTTGAGACTAATTATCCAAGGTGAAAAATATGGGACTGACTAAGATTTTAAAACTAATGGCAAATGCCCAATCCCAACAAACGTGCTAACAATTGATTATACTGGTGCATAAATAAGTAATCAAAACCAGTCATGTAATTTCAAGCACCATTAGAAACAGGAAAAAGAGATCCACTGTTTGCAAAATGGAACAGGACAAATTCAGCGAGAAAACAAATGTTATTTTTAAGATCCCTATATGTTATAGAAGAGATGAAAGCTGCCATGCAGCTCATTTAGGTCTATACATCTATGTGCAATCTTTATACTGCATTTTCCTCATAAATATGGTTAAGATCTATAAACTATGTGTATAAAATTTTAAAAGTGTATCCTAGGATTCTAACCCTTTAACTAGGTTATAAATAACCAAAGTACAATGAACTTCCAAGCAAATATGCACTTATTCTCTTCCTAAATGGACAG
Organism: Caretta caretta; assembly: GCF_965140235.1. Taxonomy (NCBI): domain Eukaryota; kingdom Metazoa; phylum Chordata; order Testudines; family Cheloniidae; genus Caretta; species Caretta caretta. The sequence continues at coordinate 44,550,041 of NC_134216.1, read as the reverse complement.
TGTACTGATACATTTGGACATTTCACTGATTTCAACTGAAATAGGATGAAAACAGAAGGATTTCTTAATAAACGAACTAGTGACTGGGAGGGGGCAAGGTGCGTCTTTTCCTGTTCAGTGATGCATGAAGAAAATGATTAAATTTTTTCATGAATTGGATTTTTTTTTTAAATATGGGAAGGGAGATGTGCATACATCAATTGGAAGTGCATATCCAACTTTTGCCAATATGATTCACATTCTCATCACATCAGATCCATTGCTAGAATGCCTCAAGCAACAGTACTTGTTCAGCTGTGATTGTTCATGCATCTTGACATAGTAATCCAGGTTCTTGAAACCTGAAGGCTAGATCACCACCATGTGCTCTATTTGGAACTCTGCCTCAAAAATACCTAGAAGCTTCAGCTAATGCAGTAGTCCAATCTCCAATGAGGCAAGCGGTTACCACATAATGCTGATGTTCCACATGGTATGCACTGACAACTCTTTTGGTCAAGAGAGTAGCTGAAAGTGTTGGTTATGGTCTATGGCAGGGGTCAGCAACCTTTCAGAAGTGGTGTGCCGAGTCTTCATTTATTCACTCTAATTTAAGGTTTCGCATGCCAGTAATACATTTTAATGTTTTCAGAAGGTCTCTTTTTGTAAGTCTATAATATATAACTAAACTATTGCTGTATGTAAAGTAAATAAGATTATTAAAATGTTTAAGCAGCTTCATTTAAAATTAAATTAAAATGCAGAGCCCTCTGGACTGGTGGCCAGGACTCAGGCAGTGTGAGTGCCACTGAAAATCAGCTTGCCTTTGGCGCGTGTCCCATAGGTTGCCTACCCCTCTTCTATGGGTATCCTAAATAGTTTGGAACCCACTTTTGTGTGACATTATCTCATGTTTTATCATGAGAGTTGTGATTTTATGGATCATTTTACTTTGTGCTTGGGGTGAAGCACTCCAGGACAGATGGGCAGGACACTCTCAATGGAGTGTCGATGCCTAGGGAACCTGCTCTCTGGTGATCCACCAAAGCTAAGGTTAGGCAAACTTCAGGTCAAAGACCTGTTTATTCAGGACCTTTGACTGACTTACTAATACCTACAATTCTGTTATTAAATGTATTCTGAAGAACTTTTGTTAATAGCCATTTTTGATGATGTAAGATGACAGGTGTTATGCAGCAGATGGAATGACAAATTTCTGACTGTAAAGATAATGGGAAATGCTCACAATTTAGCATTTTTAATACAATGTAAATGATAAAGCTGGTGTTGCAGAACAATGAAAGTAAAAAATGAGTAGTTTAAAGAAGTGTGAGTCCTGAACAGTAAGTTTCTTAGACCAGAGATTCTCAAACTGTGGACCAAGCTCCATCGGGTGGTTTGCAGATAGTTCCCTCTAAGGAGTGCGTCTGGGTGGCCGCACATGAGAGAATGAAGGGCCACCCTAAGACTTAGACACTTCTGCCAAATCTCCACAGTTTCCATTATCTTTGGCATTGCTGAATCTACAAGCTAAGCAGGCTTGAGCCTGGCCACTACTCAAAATGGAGACCCAAGTTAAAACTCAGGGTACTGCATGAATTGGGGCTGGTGATGCAGCACTGTATTAACTCTGTAGCATGCTGTTATAAGACAATATTTCAACTGAGATACAGAAGAGAGGCCTGACCACTGGTGGCTTTCAGAGGTGGCCTGACACTTAACAGGAGTAGGGATCCTTGTTCCTGTGGCCATCATGACGTTTGATCTTCAGCAATTTCACTCTACCTACTTAAGAATAAACCCCCCTGTTGCATCAACTGGATGAATAGATGGGTCTGTTCCTGTCCTGAAAACACTAGTGTGACACTCGTGATGTAGAATAGCTGCTGCATCCAAACCCAGAAGAGACTGATTTTCAAAGCTGTGTGAAATGATCCCTGTATTGTATAAAGTACCCCACGTGTTCTGCATTTCTGCATGTATGGAATTTTGCCAAACTGCCAAAAAATGCCATATTTCGACTGTGAAATATGCCATTTTGTTGTAACCAGGCACCTAACATTGTGCTCCTTGTGCTACCAGCACTCGGCTGTAGCTTCTCCTTTGTGCTGCTTTCAGCAGAAGGAGGGGTGCATTACATAGGCAGCACAAGCCCTGTTGCCCAGTGGAACCAGACAGAGGGACAACAGCTCTCCTGGCCCATCAGGACCATCCTTAATACCTTTGAAGATATGTGACTGGGGGAGGAGCAGGTGTTGGTGAAATGTGGCAGCTGGCGTATAGTGAATAGGCAGAGCTTTGTCTCATTGGGGATGCAAAATGTGTGACTGGAGGGGTGAGGACGGGGACTGAGTGGGACTGCAGAGAAAAGGCTATGGTAGAGAGGCCAGGTGGTTGAGCAGTGGGTGCCAGGCATAAATCCATCCCACTGGACTGCTTTAAGTTAATCTAGGGACCCCAATGCCACTGCACTGTAGCCCTACTGTAGCCACACCTCTTCATTTGCGTGGTGTTGGATCTCCTACTCACTCAGAAAGCAAGGACAGCAATATGGGACCCACGGAGAAAGGAGCTTTATCCAACTGTCTCATACTCCTCCTAGCAGCTGGATGCTGTTTCTACAGGGACCTAAATATCTAGCCTTACTGGGAGTAATTTTTCCCATGAAACATATATCCTAGAGAAACAAGACACTGAACACTAAGATAAAAAGTAGGCCACTGGATAAAGTAAAAAGGACAGAGTAAAGTATACCATACATCTGCTAGGAACAGTCCAATATTTGTAGGTTACTTATGTGACTTTTTCTGTACCTTTACTGGAATGCCTTACAGTACCCAACAATAAGATAATCAGAGTCCAAAGCATGATATTCTACAACAGAGAAAATGAGGCACTCTTTGGAACAGCCTCCCTACCTCAAATTCCTACTTCAGTTCAGCAGTGTGGTGTCTCACACTTAGTCCATTAAGAATTTCTCTCCACTTGGAGATATTTCTTATTCTAGAGATAGGCATATTTTAAGTAAAATAAAAATGATTTTTTTTGTTTTGTTTTGCTCACACTGGTTGCACAAGGAAACACTGTCTTGGGCTTTGTTTTAAACTTAAATTAAAATATTTGTAACATTACTTTTTATAACTTGAGTTTATCAAGATTTGAATTTTCACTGCAAGTGGTTGACTGTGTGATTTGGGTCCATACACAAGTTATAGCTATAAAGATTTTTAGTATAAACTTGTTTTATAACCTGACCAGTTCTTCCATTACAACAAGCACTATGAGGATTGAGTTAAGCAGGCTTTATATTTCCTATAGCCTCAAGTCCCAGACTACATCTGTTTTCTTTGATACACAAAACCAGAGTTAAAATAGCTCCATTTATCACAACATGATTGTAGGCAGACAAACCAGCCTGTCTGTTTCCAGATAGGGAAAGCAACCGTTATTAATCACAATTACAGGACAAACACTAAGAGAAATTGCATCAATATTCTCCCTTTCCCCACACAAGAACTCAAAAGCAGTGCTGAGAATGTCAAGACAAGGCCTGAAGGTCAGTAAATAAAATGGATACTGTTAGGCTAATTCTCAACAGTAAGTCTGTGTAGCACAAGAGACAAAAATCCCATCTTGCATATTATATAAAACACAATATTACATATATTACGTAATACACCCCCCTCTGACAAGACAAAAATACTTAAAATTGAGTTGAGGTAGAGAAATATATATCAGTAATTCAGGAATTAATAAAACATTTCAGAGATGTTGTAATGAACCCAAAACTAAGCATTAGAAACCCAAGAAATTCAGAGTCAATGTTAAAGTTAAAAGAAATACAAACAGACAAGGGTATGGAAATACAATTGAGGCACCCACTCACACAACCTTAGTCTGCTCAATAGTGATGCCATGCAATATTCACACAGTTATGATTAAGGCATTTCAGTATTTGTTGTCCCAGATTAATGACACCTTTTTTACTAAAAAAAAAAAAAAAAAGTGTTTTTTTCCTCATACTTTGTTTCCCCTCATTCTGTAGCAGCCATGCTTCCCACATCCAAGGGCTCCTGTGTCCAGGCTGCGGAAAGCGCCCTTTGGAGCAGTGGGCAATCAACTACAACTTAGAGCAGCCCTGGAGTTAGCACGGGAATTTGGAGTGACTCCCAAAGATCAGGGAGCCATCAAGGTGGTGTAAACCCAACTTTGCACTCCCCCACACCTTATGTCTTTCCATTTTCACAAAGAGCTCAATTTCAACTTCAAAATTAAGAGTTTTCTTTTAGGTTATATTTCCCCTTTTCTTCATTCTGACTCAGTTTCTTGACAATCCCCCAAGAGAGTGGAGCTAGGGGAAGGGAAAGATAATGCAATTAAACAATTCATTTCAAAATCTGAACTCAAATCAAGAGCTAGAAACTTTAAAACAACTGCATTTCTATTCTAGGTGATCTTGGAATTTAAAGAGAGCGGACATAGGGGAGAAACACATTTCTATCAAGTTTACATAGCTAAATTAACTTTACTCTACACACGTGGAAGGTTTGTCAGCAGGTTACACATATACATGATGGATCCTTGCTTCGACATGCATCTTCATTCACAAGGAGACTAAAAACTCATTAAAAGACTGAGAATCCATAACAAATTATTCCCCATTTCCTTATTCAGGATGTGAAGTGTCAAAATCAGCATACTGAGTGAGAGAGACATGTATACATAAAGTATACACAAAGATTTTATATGGATGTTTCTCATGTAGCAAATAAAGGATTTGTCCATTCCCAATGTCTATTGAATTCAGTTTTTCATCTTTACCAGAAATATATAAAATTCCACAAAAAAAGACTATGTTAAAAGAACATTAAGATTGCAAAGTCAAGCACTCAAAAGTTTAGGAGATGCCAGAATTAAGGTTTCCTGTGAAGTGACTTACCTAAGATCACTTAAGAACTCAGTGGCAAAGGCAGAGAGAGAATCCATTTCTCTAGGGCAGCATTCAACTACCTTAACCATGAAACGGTCCTCTTCCTGCTATCCCGTGCCTCATTTTCTACACATCTTCTAGCTTCTAAAGAGATGAGGTAGGGGGTCCTTTAGACAACAGCCTCCTAATTCACAACCCTAATTCATCCCCAGAGCAGGTCCATCCTGTGCAGTGAATGAGGCAGGGATCTTGTGGAAAAAATAATGGGATCGTGTAATTTTAAGGACTACATCATAATCTACAGAAAATCTAAAGAACTATCACCTGATCTGCATGCTTTTGCATATCTGTAAATTGTTCAGTAAAATAACAACAAATCGACTGTCGCAAAACCTGGATGAACAGCAACCTAGAGAGCAGGCTGGCTTCCGAAGGAATTACAGCACGATAGACCACATCTTCATTCTAAACCAACTATTAGAGCATTCAAGGGAATACAAGTTCCTTTTGTGCATTGCCTTCGTGGACTACGAGAAGGCGTTCAACAGTTTAGAGACTAACGCCGTGATTGAAGCTCAAGGAAGGTGTGAAACAAGGAGAAACAGTTTCACCAAAATTATTCGCAGCCTGTCTTGAATTGGTTTTTCGACGAGCAGACTTGAAAGGAGGGATTAATATCAATGGCGAGCGGCTAAGCCATCTCAGGTTTCCAAATGATATAGTGCTGATAGCCGAAAATACAGCCCAGCTTGAGAGAATGCTTAAAGAACTGAACGCGAAAAGCAGTCAAGTCGGATTAAAAATGAACAAGTCAAAAACGAAATACATGAGATCAGATGTTCTGCCAAGAACCCAAATAACTCTTGGAGGAGAGCAGATCCAAGAGGTTGATAAATACATTTATTTGGGCCAGGAAATCAACATGTGCCACAATCAGAAAGGCGAACTGTCACACAGAAAAAAAAGTGGGATGGTGCGCACTCAATGACATCAAGGACATCCTCCAAGGAAAGATCAGAGAAACAACTTGTGTGAATCTTTTTAACTCTACCGTGCTTCCAGGGATGTTATATGGCAGCTAAACATGGTCGCTGACAAAGATTGAACATCAACTGTCTGTTACACAGAGAGCGATGGAACGAACATTTTTGGGCATTTCGCTCCGTGATCACATCCCCAATGAAATAATTAGGCAGCAGTCTGGAGTGCGAGACGTTGTTGTTGAAACTAGGCTCAGCAAAATGCGGTGCGCGGGACATGTGGCCCAACTCAGCGACAACAGATGGACCGCAGCTATATCCGAGTGGTATCTGCGAGAACAAAAATGGCCACGCAGTCGGCCTCCAAAGAGGTGGGATGATTTCCTAACAAGGAGATATGGACAAGCATGGCAAAAGATGGCCAGAGTGAGAGAAGACTGGAAGACTTGTTGTTATAGGCTCAGTTTCAACTGATGAAGGACCGACAGTCTACATAGTCTATGCACATCATAATGCATAAGCATATGGGGTCCAAATTAAAGTTGTACAGGTGACCTTAATTCTGGCATTTCCAAACTTTTCAGTGCTTGACTTTGCAACCTTAATAATGTTCTTTCAACATTGTTTGTGTGTAATCTCCTAGAAGTTTAAAAAAGTAAATTGTAAAAACAAAATTCCATCATGTGGCATCAAATTGACACGCATATGGTTCATCAGCGGGGTGGAACCTTTAGAACCACAGAACAGACCTCTGACACTTGAACTAACGGAGTAACTGATATCAGTAGTGAGTTGTCATCCTCTGTTGGACCAGCACTAGAGGGAGATGAGACATACTTTGTCAGTGGTTTCAGTGATTTTTGCTGACAGCAGAGGAATGGCAAGACTCAATTTTGGGTTCCATTCCAAGCTCTTGGGACACTGGGAGATTGTGCACTTGTGTGCAGACTTGTGTTTCCCCACAGGCTTGACCCCTTCTGCCCTGTCCCTCTTCCCCAAGCTTGGCTCCTTGCCCCACTCCCATTCTCCTTGCTACCCCAGCTTGCTTACCCAATCAGTCTGTCTCCCTCCAGCGCCTCACTATCAAAGTCCCAATCCTCTCCAATTCTCAGTATCATTCTTCCCACATCCACTCTCCTTGCCCAGGCAGTCCCACTTCCCCTCTTTCAGCTCCTCATCTGATCAGTCTCTTCTTCCAGTACTTGTCTCCTTCACTGGGCTCTTCATCCAATCTCAATCTTCCCTTCCCCATGGTTCTTTGTTCTAGTCATTTTGCCCAGCCAATCTCTGATTCTCTCCCTGCACCTTCTCAGGTGTCTCCCCTCTCTCCCCATGCTGCTTCTCAGCCCAGCCTCCTGGTCCAGCCAGACCCAGTCTTGCTCTCTCCCCTTAGCTCCTCATTCAATCTCACTGTCGACCCCAATCCCATGCTTTATTGTTTCCTTCACAGGCTCCCAGTCTGAGTTTTCCTCCTCCCCACCCCAGCTCTCAGTTCCAGTCTCAGTCCTTTCCCCCCATGTCCAGTTCCAGGCTACTCTTTTCCTTCCTACCGGCCAGGCTCTTGTCCCCCTGCATTCAAAATCAGATTGCTTTCTCCTCCACACTGCCTGGGCACCAGCAGGGGAAGGTCACTGAGAACACAGGAGAGACTCCCTGCTCTAAGATCTGGTGACCAGCCTCATCCCAGCCTGGAGCAGTTAGAGTAGTCATTACAGACAAAAATCCAGCTTTGCTCTTGTAGCCCTGGGCTGGAGCGTGCCAGGTTGCACTATGGGAATGGCACGTGCACAGTCCAGTCACAGGCAGCAGGTGGGAGGGAATAAAACATGCTCAGTCGCTCCATGGGGATAGTGCATATGCAGTCTGGTCAGCATTAAGAGCTGTGAGAGGCTCAAAAATGCTCACCAAGGATAGAATCTTTGGAGACTTTAGCAAATAAAAATCAAAGAAATCTCTACTAAGCATCCACAAACAGATTTCTAAGGCTTGTAACTTCAGCAAATTTGGGAGGTATTTTATGAAGATACCAAAAGGCACTATGACACAAAGGACAACCCCCTGCCAAGTTTCAAATCCCTGTATCAAAGTATGTGGGCATTAGAGAATTTCAAAGTAAAAGTCTCCAGAATTTAACACTGGCAAAATATTTTTCTCTACCCTTGTTCTTAAGTGTCTTAACCATTTGGCTGAATTGTTAAAAAAAGAAAAAACCTCAAAAGCCTTTAGCTTGAAGAAGATGCCAGCCCAGAAAATTTCAACCCAAATTATTAAAATTTGGCAAAATTATAACCAACTGAATACAGGGTCTATTAGGTTGGGAAATATTGGGCAATCTTAATAATAGGGGGCACTATTAGCTCCACCAATAAGTAGAACGTCAAACAACATTAAATGTTTGAAACAGTTTAAGTGCTCTTAATAAATAAGAGTCCCGTTAAGCAGAAGAATTATTATATAAAGATACAAGCTGAGCAGGTTTTAAGATCTTATTATACCTAGAAAAAATGGTTACTAGCCTTCCATAACTGCTGTTCTTTGAGATATGTTGCACATGCCCATTCCAATATAGCTGTGTTTGTGCCCTGAGCATAGTCAGAGAATTTTCCCTCGGTGGTATCTGTTGCGTCAGCTCTGGTGCCCCCTGGTGCCACACACTGGTAACGCCGTTAAAGGGGCTGGCCAACCCCAGGCCCGTTCAGTTCCTTCTTTTTGGCCAACTCCGATAAGAGGGGTAACAAGGGCAGGTCTTGGAATGGACATGTGCAACATCTCGAAGAACAGTTATGGGAGGTTAGTAACCATTTTTTCTTCAAGTGATTGGACATGTCCATTCCAATGTAGGTGGCTCCCAACCAGTTAAATAGGTGGTGGGCTCAGAGTTCACAGACATGCTTGACCGCAACACAGCTCAACTAAATCTGGCATCATCCCTGGCCTGCTGGGCAATGGCATAATGAGAAGAGATTGCGTGCACCTATGATCAAGTTGCAGCTTTGCAAGTGTCCTGAATAGGAATCTGTGCCAGAAATGTCATTGAGGATGCCTGTACCCTCATGGAGTGAGCAGCTGGGCTAGGTGAGGGTGGAACACCCGCTAGTTCACAACATGTGAAGATACTTGATGTGATCTTTGAGGAAATTCTTTGAACAGACAGGGGAAAACCTTTCATCCTGTCTGCTACTGCTACAAATAGCTGGATGGACTTCCAGAACAGTTTGGTCCTTTCTATGTAGAATGCTAGCACATATTTAACATCCAATGAGTGAGGCTTACTCTTTCCTGTTTGCATGTGGCTTCTGGTAGAAAACGGACAAGACGATAGCTTGATCGTTATGGAACTGAGAAACCACTTTCAGGAGGAATGTGGGGTGAGAACGCAACTGTACCTTATCTCTAAGGAAAAGAGTGTATGGCGGTTCTGAAGTGGGAGCCCAGATCTCTGGAATCTCTCCTAGTGGAAGTGATGGCCACTAAGGTAGCCACTTTCCAGCAGAGAGATAGCAAGAAACATGATGCTATCAGCTCAAATGGTGGGCCCATAAACTTTAATAAGACCAGATTGAGGTCCAAGGATGGATGGGCTCTCTTACTTGGGGGTACATCCTCTCTAGGCCCTTAAAGAAACACAGACATCTCATGTGAGAACACAAAGGGCGAAACATGAGGGTGAAAAGCCAATTTTGCTGTCAGGTGAACCTGTTAGTCTCTAAGGTGCCACAAGTACTCCTTTTCTTTTTGCGGATACAGACTAACACGGCTGCTACTCTGAAACCTTGACTGAGGAGATATTCAAACCAAGCTGTTTCAGGTATAGTAGGTAGTCCAGAATAAGCTGCAGTGACGAAACTGTTGGCAAGACCGCCCGGCTGGGAAGACCAGAGGGAGAATCACTTCCATTTAGTGGGGTAAGCAGCCCTGGTATAGGGTTTCCTACTACCTAACAGGATCTGTCAAATCTGCTCTGACCAGGCCCATGCTCCTGGTTTCAGCCATGAAGCTTTCAGACCACCAGGTCAAGGGAGACAAGGTTTAGGTGGAGATCACCATGGTCCTGAGAGATCAGGTGCAGAGGAAGTGCGTTGCCATAGAGAGATCTAGCAGGGTGGCAAACCAGTGCTGGTGAGGCCATGCTGGGCTATCAGGCTGACCCATACTCAGTCTCATTTGATCTTTAGCAGGACCTTATATATGACCGGAATAGGACAGAACACATAGTACAGGTGACCCTTCCACAAAAGAAGGAAGGCGGCTGTAAGCAACCCCAGGCTGTTACCTTGCAGCAAGCATAACTGATGATACTTCCTGTTGTACCAGGTCAAACAGTCTACTAGGCAAGTCCCCACTACTAGAAAGTGTCCTTCATGATATCCAGCAGAAGTGACCACTTGTGATGATCGAAGACCTGCTGAGGTGCTCCACCAGCTTGTTCTGTGCTCCTGGTAGGAAGGAAGCCTCAAAATGAAATAGGCTATGCAAAATTCCCACAGCCAAACTACCTCTTGACTTGGTGTGCGGGGAAACAAGCCCCTCCCTGTTTGTTGATATAGAACATGGCTGTCCTGTTGTCTGTGAGATGGACACAAATCAGACGTCAAGAATTATAACATTCAAAAATCAGTCGGAGAACACTTAAATCTCTTTGGTCACTTGATTACAGACCTAAAAGTGGCAATTCTTCAACCAAAAAACTTCAAAAACAGACTCCAATGAGAGACTGCTGAATTGGAATTAATTTGCAAACTGGATACAATTAACCTAGGCTTGAATAAAGACTGGGAGTGGATGGGTCATTACACAAAGTAAAATTATTTCCCCATGTTTATTCCCACCCCACCGTTCCTCATACGTTCTTGACAACTGCTGGAAATGGCCCACCTTGATTATCACTACAAAAGGTTCCTCCCCACCCCCCGCTCTCCTGCTGGTAATAGCTCACCTTACCTGATCTCTCTCCTTACAGTGTGTATAGTAACACCCATTGTTTCATGTTCTCTGTGTATATAAATCTCCCCACTGTATTTTCCACTGAATGCATCCGATGAAGTGAGCTGTAGCTCACGAAAGCTTATGCTCAAATAAATTTGTTAGTCTCTAAGGTGCCACAAGTATTCCTTTTCTTTTTGGGGATACAGACTAACACGGCTGCTACTCTGAAACCTGTGAGAACCAAGACATACTTGCCCACAAGATGAGGTAGGAACATCTGACATGCCAGATGGACTGTCCTGAGCTCTGATGTTGATATGCAGAGCGAGCTCTTCCTGAGACAAAAGGCCACAGGTGAGCTCCCCAGCCTAGCACTGACACATTAGAGAGACCACAGAAAGTTATAGTTGGGGCCAAGAAAACAGGATGCCTGCACAGAGCAAGGGGAACAGTTCCATCAACCATCACAGGCAGTAAGAAGGAACTGAAGCAATGTGGGGTCAGCTGGCTCCTTTATAGTGTCGCTGAGCACTAGAGAGCGCCAGACCTGATGGATACCACCGAGGGAAAAACTTCCGGCGATTGTGCTCTAGGTCTGCACACACCTACATTGGAATGGACATGTGCAATCACTTGAACCTATAACCTAAGCCTCATTTTCTTTCACTGTTACAATGTACTATATACCCAAAGCAGAAAATATTTTCTACACTATAATCATAACTGTTCTAGCCATAAAAAGGTCTGCCAGTAAATTTGCCACCATCGACAAATATTCTAGGGGGATTTAGGACTCAACAGCATTAATGTAGATAACAAAAGCAAGAGGTTTTGTAATAGCTTTCAAAAAAAACAAATTATAATCTTACTACTTTATTTTGAGATTCTATGTACATGAACCTAAAAATCTTTACGCGTGCTTGATCAGCATAAGCCACTTACAAAAATACGGGCCAGTCAAATATGAATGTTATTCTCAATCATATGGGAAATCTCTTATCAAATGTTCTGGGTTCCCAAGAATGTACTGCATGTAAAATGTGTAGCACCATGGTCCAGCAGCAAGGCAGCCAAGACCAGCCAGGTTTCCCGTGGAACTCTCATAAAGGAGCAGGGTATGGCCTACAAGGAGGATTTTGTGGGATAATTTCAAGTAATGTCCCTGAAAAATTCTTCCAAGTTAAAAAATAAAAACTATCCAGAAAATATTTTGTATGGTTTATAATAAAATAGATAAACATTGAGAACTAGAAACAATACCTCCATGGTGATGTGACAGACTTCCTCCATTGGCAAGGATTTCCTCTCTAGCAGCTGTCTAAATTGAAGAAAACATTAAAAACGTTAGTTAAATGCAAAGTTTGGTACATTATATGATTCTGACAAGTACTGTATACTAATTATTAATATACGGTACACATAAGAGTGTCTTTTCCTGATTAAACTTAATCCACTTTTCCCCTAACTGGAAAAAGGCACTCGTATTCAAGACTAAGAATATCCAAATGGGGTTTATACAATATAGTTATTCTGGAATTTATTTTACATATTCTGGAATTTATTTTACATATTCTGGAATAGCTATTCTGGAGAAAAACTGAGTTATATTATGATAAATTTCCAAGTCTAGACAAGATTTTAGAGTCTTTGTATTATTCTCTACAGCTCAGCAACTGGAATGCAATTTTACTGATAGAGCAGGCAGACATATTATCTGGTAGTAGGGAACAGGAATACTAATAGATGGGAAGAAAACTCCAAGGCTAGGAAGGTGCCTTGCAAACAGTGCGAAGTAAGATCATAGTGCCTCCCTGCATGAGAAGCCAAGGAGCCAATTATCAGAGCCATAATACACTCTGCTAATCCTCTTATTCATATTGGATTTAACACTTAAGATAAAAAATGAAGTTGTACATATGTACATTACCTCAATTTGTTCATAGACACGTATAGGGTCACTAATTCCCCTGTAGTTAAAGGCAAAATAGAAATAGACACATGCACCTGCGTCGTAAGTCTGTGTCACCCTGTTGAAGAAAAAATGCGTTGTAAGTAGTACTACACTGTCGTATAAGCTACCCAGCGTTTAATATTAGCTGATTCACAATATTACTCTAGATCTCACTAATTCCTATACTTATTATTGAACAATGCTTTGTCTCATTTTTATATTTTTATTGGGAAGAATCTGGATCTATTAAAACTATCTTTGCCACCTCTGCCAAACAGATGGATGAGAAGGCATAAGGGAAAAGCTTACACTGTACAGTTTTAACCACTATTTCTAATTACATTTAATTTCCTCCCCCCTCCCTTTTTTTTAAAACCAAAACTACCAAAAATTTCTGTTGAGAAATAAATCCTTTACAATGCTTAATTTTGGCATTTTCACAGCACTTGCAGCAGTTCTTATATAACAATAGGATGACTTATTAGGTTCCTAGTTGGTGATGGCATTATGTTGGTACACAAGCATCAAATATGGAATGCCAATTTTTATTGTAAACAGAAGACACTAATAAAAATCCATGTGCTAGAAACAAGTTTGTAGCCTGAAGAGTAAGGTTTCATTTCCTTTTCTTCAGGACAGATAACTCTATGCATCAACTAGCAAGTGAAATTCATCTAGTGACATTAGGGTTTATGCACTTAGGAAAAACATAGTAAGTGGACACTGCTAGATCCAAAACGGACAAAATCTATAGACTCAAGAAGAGCACATCATTCAATTTTGTGGAAAGTAAGGGCATAATTGAAATATCACATTCTCGGTAATGAATGAATGGTCAACAAACATGTAGTTTATACTGCATCTCCACCTAACTCATGGTATTCATCTAATGTACAAATTAGGAAAGCACTTAACTGACAAGTATGTCAAAGATCAAGGATATGGCTCTGGTTAAGGAGGATTTAATGTCCCCCTAGGTCAAGAATCTTTAATTGAAAAGAAAAGACTCTTAATTAATCAAATATGTAAGCCAGATAAAGTTCCAACAAACTATATTATAGCAAGCATGACACTAATGCAGAGGAAATACTTCTTAAACCATAAGACATAAATCAAGTCTAATCTAGAACAAATATTTTTCAAGCCAAATGGAAGGAATCTTGCAACAGAAGAGACAGACTATTTAAGTGTTTCATTTGGTCTTGTAACCACTTCTCAGGCATTCATTGCAAATATTAATTCATGCCCATTTTTAAAAAACGCAGAAGCACTATGATGGTGTGTCTACAATGCAAGTGTACATGGTTACACGTGTGTTTTTGTGCCATTACCCCCCCTACCGTCCTGAAGCACTTCCTGAGGGACAGTCTAATGTGAGAAAGCTAGCATTCATGAGGGGTGTGGGTATGTACATGCCTCCACTGTGGCATGGCTTTGTTCCTGTTGTACAGTGCAGCATAGACGGGGGCAAGGAGCGCACAGCAGGTCACAGGTATTGATAGCCTTCCAGGCCCATTTCCACAATGCATTGATCGCTTGGATGCCTGACCCTCACCCAAAATTATAAAAGGTCTCTGACTCACTGTTGCCAGAGGTACTAGCAACGTGCATTGAGCACTTTCAATTCTCCTTTGAACTGTACTGATTAGCACCAGTGATCATGGAGCATGTTCCAAAAGCTGCCACGTGGTCTTTAGAGCACATCTGGGTGCTGAACACTGCATGTTCAGTGTACACTGTCCTCTATGACTTCACAAGTACCAGCAGAAACATTCCCCTCTACTGGGAGGTTTCATGGAGGCTGGAGAAGGCAGACGTTCACTGGACTATGTCCCAGGAGTGCATGAAGGATCTCAGGCTCCTGTATCAGAGTGACGGACAGTTGCTCGGGGAGAGGGCCTAGCATATGCTCTTGCTTTGAGGAACTGGACCAACTGCTCCCCAGGGCTGCAAGTATTGAGCCAGAATTCAATCATGAACACTGCCAACCACATTATACAATGGGACCCCGATGAGGGTCAGGGCACGGAAGCAGCAGGAACCTCAGAGGAAGCTCCGGGAGACCTAGATCAGTGGTTCTCAAACTTTTGTACTGGTGATCCCTTTCACATAGCAAGCCTCTGAGTGCGACCCCCCCCCCCCCCCGTTATAAATTAAAAACACTTTTTAATATATTTAACACCATTATAAATGCTGGAGACAAAGCAAGGTTTGGGTTGGAGGCTGACAGCTCGTGACCCCCCATGTAATAACCTCACGACCCCCTGAAGGGTCCCGAACCCCAGTTTGAGAACTCCTGACCTAGAGGAAAAGGAGCAAGTCACTCTGCACCTCTACTCAGCAGACTCAGCTACAGAAGCCTCCCTCGAAGAGGACACAGGCAACAGCAGGAACCATAAACCAAGACTGATGAGTTACAATACACCCTCACACTGTCCAAAAATATTCCCCTCTTGCTTCAGAAATACATTCCTGAAGCCGCTCCCCTCACCACATTCCACCTATGCTCCATTCCAACATGGTCCCTGAGCAAGACACGGCTGTAAATGATTTTATTGAAATCCCAAGAACCACCGTAAAGCATTTAGCATAAACTATAACAGAATATTAACGAGCCATCACTGTGCTTGTGTCTGCACACCTTGGCCAGCACTGATAGATAGTCCCTGAGCTTTAATGGGGAGGGAGGAGGGGAACAGGTTATAAAAGGGCCTGGGTGGGGAAAGAACAGTTTAATGACACTTGTTAGCTTTCTTGCACAAGGTGCACACACACCGCCCCCGCAACCCATTCTTCCTTCTCCTTACAAATGGGAGCCACATGGAAGGGGGTTGGTGGGCCCACTTAAGTCCAGGAATGGAAAGGGAAAAATTTGTCTGAAGAAAGTCAGAGCAGTCTATTTACCCTGTGACCATTTCAAATGTTTTGTACCATTCCCAGTGCTTGGCATCTGCCCTGTTCCCATGCTGAGCCATTCTGCAGAAGCCGGGAGAAGTGGGGGTGGATGAACCATCCACTCCTAGGGCTCCACAAACATCATTCTGTGTCCCTTAGTAGTGGAGAGGCAACTAGCTTGTGGTGTTAATCCAAAAGTTCAGGGAAGAAAATAAAATTTGTGGTGCTACTCTGTTTTCATCCCTTTCAATGCTGTTTGCTGGACATGGGGGCCACAGTTTCTGGCAATGCAGGAGAGGGTTGGGGGCATTTGTGATTCTCTGATCCTCTTCCATGGAAATTCTGTCTTAGAATAGTTTAGTTAATTTCCTTTCAAATTGCCATCCAGTCGCGTAAGCAAAATTTAGCAAATCTTTTGTATAGCAGAAATTCAAGCTGATTCTTTAACCAGCAGGGCAAATGTGGTTGGTCCATCTTCAAAGTTAACCAAATCCCTCCACGCAGCAATATGTAGCAGGGTCACCATTAGCAGAAACATTTTTCTGGCATAGGTGGCTGGGTGTCCTCCACAGTGCTAGAAAGCCACTTCTCTTTTCCGTTCATAGCAAAACTGCTACACTCTCCAAATGATGGCCAGCCTTTAAAGAAGAAAAAGACGACTGGTAATGTTACTTTAAAGGAATTGAACCCTACCCCAGGTGGTCCACTGAGGCATTGCACACATTAAACCATTTTTAATAAAAGTAATGCAAGTATCTTACCATTTATATCCTCAGCTTCCTCCTCATGGGCAGCAAAAGCAGTCTGAAGGAAGGAGTCTAAGGATTCCCGGATGCTAAAAAGTATCAATATTGGGGTGTTCAGCAGCATAGTTATGTTGCGCATGGGAATTTCTTAGGTTTCTTCAAAGAAGAAATGAAATATTATGCCTTGTGTTTGACTTGGCAAGACATTCCGATGCTGCCAGGGAACCCATTCAGCCAGGAGAGGCACCACAGAGACAACAGAAGATGACACTGAAGGACTCTGGAGGACCTGCTTGTTGGCACAGACAGAAGGAATCAAGAGCAGTTGGACTTCCTTAGGACAAGGGAGGACTGGGCTCTGAGGAAGGATGAGCCATTCCTGCAAACGGACAGACAACACAGGCAATGGAAGCATGCGAAAAGGGAAGGGGATCATGCACTCACTTAGTCCAACTGGTGGCAGAATGCTCTCTGCTATTCCTCTTTCAGAGCAGGCACCACCACCACCTCCCACTTCTCTTCCTTCAGCAGCTGGCCAAGTTGCTGCTGAGGCCCTGGATCCCCTTCACTCCTCCCCACTGCCAGGGAGGAGCATGCTCAACACCAGGCACAATATGCTCTGCCGCCACCACCACTTGCAGGGGAACCCCTCCCTTCTCCATGCTCTGGGGAAGAGCCTCATCCTGTCCCTGTAGTTCAGCTTGAGCTCAACTCCCAAACCCCATGCAGAAGACATTCCGTTTGTCCCCCTGCACAATAATCCGCAGCCATTCCCTCTCTTAGGGCAAGGGAATGGAGAGGAGACATTTCCACAGACTTTAATGTTTGCCCATTTCCCTGGTGGGTATTTTTTTTGTTCAGTTTTTCCTGTTAAAATTTTAGATTCTAGGTTCAATATATGTAAATAAAAGTTACTGTGCATTTCACTTGTGTGCACCTTGTTTCCTGAGTATGATCAATGTGATACTCCCTAGAGGTTTGGGATGGAGTAGGAAAAGTCTGGTGCCATGGAAATGCAAACAATTTTATCTGTCCCATAAACCCATTCCTCCCACTACTTATGAATTTGCTGATTTAAAAAAAAAAAGGGGTTCTTGACAATGAAGTAAGCCATGAAATAACTGTTGCCGTCCAAAGAAAAACAGAGGCTAATTTAACTGAAATATCTTTATGACTTTGTTAATAAGTGACAATACAGAGGAAGGAAACAAAAGTAAAACAACACTGAAGATATCTGACACTGACAGTGCTTTTACGACCCCCACTCCACCCAACCATTACCATTGGAGTGCTAATGCATAGCACCTGATAAGTGCTGTGAGCAACACTGCCAGAAAACATTGTGAGGAAGGAATATGTAAATTCCCTCCCAAAACTTTAGATTTTTAAAAAATTACTTTAACAATGCCTAAACGGGATCAAGTTGCATGTACAAGCTTGGGGAAGTAGTTCTGTCCTGTGCACACTTGCTGTGGAAGTATTCCCCTTTAACCTCACATGAACTATACAAAGCACTGCACACCATTTTAATCTGATTTGCATTAGCCACACTGGCATCCAGATGGGAAGGTGGCATTGTCAATGGGATTTCAGACACCAAATGCAGTCAACCACCATTCTGTAGTTGAATTCCCTTTTACGTGGGTTGGCAATGTTGGGGTAAGGCTTCACAAACTCTGGCAGGAGAGAACATGCAGGGTCCCCGCCACAGTTATGTCATCTCGGGGGAATAAAGTCCTTTCTTCCACCCGCCAACCTCCAACCTCTTGAGCACCCTGGCATCATGAACCAAACCCTGTGGTCCACTAAGCCCTGAAGAACAAGTGAATGGTAACCATTGCAGTTCATGTATTCATTGGCCCCTTTCAGTGGCTTAAGCATAGGGATGTGTGTTCCGTTGATGGCTCTGGCATCCTCTGAAATTCTGCTATCATTTCAGGGTCTTCGGTTATGGTAACCACTTGTTGGTAGATCTCAGTATTGATAACCTCACAAATCTGTACAACCACCGCCCTGACAGTTGGCTTTCCAACCCTGAGCTGGATTGCAACTGACTGGCAGCTGTTGGGTGTTGGCAGCTTCCAAAGGGTAATAACCACCCACTTCTGTACCGGTATGGGTTTCTGAAAATGAGTGGTCTAGCACTGGAGCGTTGGTGCAAGCTCTTTGCAGAACTTGATTAACGTCTGCTTCCTCATTCCAAAATTCTGCAACTATGGTTGTCATGCCAGGTTTCCAAGATGATTTTCCAGGACAAGAAGCAGCAGTCCACCTTGGGCATACTGTTGTGGTCCTGGCATCCAAAACACCTGTTCCAAGGGATCCAAGTGGATTTTCATTCCCCCTTCGGGCCAGCGATTTGCACCATCTGAAATCTCTCCACACCAATTCCATCCGGTATCTGGTACTGCGCTGCATGAATATTTGTCCAGCAAGTGATAGCATGAGCAGATCATCCTCATTATGGATGTGCTCCATGTCTCCAATGCAGTTTGGCAGAAGGGAGAGATGACAGGGAGCTGACATCAAACGTGTGATGGCAGCATACAGTTCCAGCAACATGCAGAAAGGCACTTTCTAGAGAGTGTTTCTTGTGATGCACAAGATTCTGGGATACTGCCCCAAAATGTTGTGTACCACCAACATCATGTAATGAAAAGGTGCAGTGTGGATGAAGGACTACGCCAGTGCACAGCATATATCCATGCTCAGCTCAGCATACGTGAACACTCAGTGCAGGTATGGGGTACACACTCTAACTGTTCATGGACAAGTAACTGTGTTCACTCGCAAGTGTTGACATAGACTAAGTGTTTAATGTTGGACAAAGGTGGTCATGGTCTCAGCCCCAAGGAGGTCATAGTTTAAACTGGACAATACAATTAAGAGTCATTAATGACAGGAATTGGAAGGCCCACTCTCCAAGTGATGCAGATGTATAACTAAGTTTCTCTGATGGGTTATCGCTGTAGATGCCTTGTAAAAGGATTGTATTATGGAGGGATTGGCATGAAGAGATACTGAATGGTATCCTAGAATAGGCATAAGCAAGCATATTCTAAGCATAAGGGCAGCAGTGGAAAAGTAGGGTAATGATGCTTGGAGGAACGTTTGGCCATGTCAGGAAGAAGTGAGAAAGATTTGGGGGAAACTGAGCACATCAATAAAGCTTCTCTCTATCTAGGTTATTATGCCCAGTTTATCACCTTGGCTTGATCTGAATGCCTTGAATGTAAGGCAAAAGGAAGTCAGTAAAAGGATTTGAATAAGAGACTGACAGGAGCTCAACAGCAGTAGATAAAGATGACTGCAGTATCACAACTCTGGATGGACTCTAGGATAATAAAAAAATACATTCTAAAACTTAAAAATCATATAGGACAAGTTATGATTAACAGAATCAGAACTGAGGATCTTTGTTAATATTGAACCACCAGATGTGGAGTAGCTTTGGGTGGTTAAAATGAAAGTAAAGGCAAGGGGACAGGCTAAGCTGGTTTTTAAGATGTAGCTAGAATACCCAATACAGGCAATAATTATTACTACTGTTTACAAAGGATATACCAAGTTAACAAGGATGCACTGGTGACAAGAAAACGTGAAGGGTATAGGGTTAAAGCATAATGTTTGTTGTCTGCTCTACATGAAGACAATACTAGGTCTCATTATCTTAGGAAAAGTCTAGAATGCAAGTCAGAAATGGGATAATGCCATTTTCTACTAAATTAACTAACTAATACATTTGATGTTTTGCTACCAGTTGTCCAGATTCAAGCTAACTTGGTCAACCTCTTCCATCCTTTTTTCAAAATTTAAGACCTAGTGTGTTTACTATAAAACTGAGTGCAATGTGGTTAATTACATCTTTACTTTACATGACCACAAGAAATGTGTAAGTTTTGAGACTTTCAGCACAGAAGCTAAATTAAATTCAAGGAGTGGTGAGGAACCCTCACAAATCCTCTTGGCTCTTTCTAGTTTGCTGAACATTTTGCAGGATGCAATGCGCGACATCAAGACAATGGGTTACGACACTTCTGGTATCACAGAACAATCAACTCTGCAATATTTTCAGCAAAATTGGGAAGTGACAAGAGGACTGCAATGATTCCCCCCCTTCAATTGTACTTGCTTCTGCACTAACTATCCCTCTTAACCTGGCTACTGGGGCAGTAAGCACAATCTGTGCTTAAGTCAATTTTCATTTCAGCTTTTCAATTCATGATCGTAGATTCACACTTGGCATACCTAGGAAAAGATGCAAAGACAATTAACTAGTTTCTCAACTTATTTTCCCAAAAGCCATCATATCTCATGAACATTGGGCCCAGCCCATGACTGATGGAATGTAATTAACTTATTATCTAGTTACTGAAATCAGGGCTGTAAGAATACGGTAAAAACACAGATTCCTGTATATGTAAGTCACAAGGTGCAAAAGAGGGGCTATATAAAAAACTGAGAAACAATCTTGCTTTTTAAACATCCACTTACAGGTAAATACTGGAGGCTGTCTGAACTGAGAACATTTACAAAAAAATCACCTGTGCTAACAGAAGGTCAGTGGAATCAACATTAGTACCTCTGGGAACCCTACTGAAGACAATACTCCCACAGACAAACCCATTTTAATTAGCTCAGTTGAAAGTTTAATAAAAACGGTTGAAAAAAACAAGTCTAACGACGTGAGCGTTGCATTCCTTTGTCATATTCCATGGGGAACTAACAGTTATAAATTGTCCATGATAACTATAGAGAGATGGTTGATACGGCTATCAGAGTGCTACACAACATAGCCCTTTATTTCAGCCCCTTGATATTCTCAGGTTGCTAGCATTTTAGAAAGGATAGAACACTAACAATCTGCATATAATATGCTAACACTAAGCGTAGGCTGTATCACTTGCAGTTATTCACTTTAAAAATATAATTTGCTTTACATCACTTCATTAAAAGCAGTTGAGACAAATGATTTAACAGAACAGTTCAAGTTAACATTTCCCCTTAGAGAAAATGTTTATCAGTTTTAAATACCTATTTTCATAGCTTGTTATCATTTTGAATTTTAAAGTAATTTAACTTCTTGTTCATTGAAATTTGTTTTCTCACACGATTTACATTCATTTCTAACAACTAGTCTTAAACATTTTGACCTGTCTTCTACTTATTCTTCATGTCAATCAATCTTATGACTATTAGAGAGTTTAAGGGCTCAAGTCTATCTGGTTATACCTAGCTGCCTGGTGGATATACAGAAAATAAATGTCAGAAGACTAACCAAGTGCCACTATAAACTCTTGAAGTGATAACTCTAGTGAACAGGTTAGAGAACAAGAGCAAGATCATTAGTGGACGCACTTTAAACTGTGCCACTTGGATAAACTAGTAGTAGGTTAAGTTATCTATTGTGTATGGAAGTATTGGTAAAAATATAGTACTAGTAAAATTTACTTCAGCTGCTAAAAAAACATCCCAGAACTATGAAAACAAAGTTGATGTGTCTCTCACCTGCAGGTGGAAAACGGAGCAAACTGGACACCTTTTTCTTTGCATTCTCTCACTATTCTTTCCTTTACATTCCTGCAGAGGTCTATAACCCTGTAACAGAATATATAGTTAAAAAAAATAAAACAAATTTAAAACATTTCCTATGCAGCACTCTATGCACTAATTTGCCTTCAACTAGCAATATTCCCTTTTTATTACATTTATGCCTCTAGTTTAAAACTCACATACAACTACAACAATCTTCCTCACTAGTCCAAAACAATACACTTTAAATGAAACCAAACCTAAACTGTGATTATTAAAAAAAAAAAAAAAGCATAAGAAAAAATAATGCCCATCAGACCTCTATAAAAATAGTACTATTCCTCTTCTGGGCATCTATTGGGTGACAAGTTTATAATTTTGATTGTACATGTTAGCTCCTGAGACTATTGTCTTTTCAGAGGACATAAGAGAGCACTGTACTATCAGTGAAGAGGAATGTGTTGGATATTTTCTTCTGAGCTGAAGTGGGGCAAAGGTGTTTGGCACAGTAGCTTAGAAAACAATTCAAAATAGAAGCATGTACATGTACACTATGCAATACAACATCCTTTTGATTTGAGCTAGAAGAAATTCCTCCAGATGTTGAAGATGTGAATTAATTTACCAGCTAGAATCTTATTAAAATTATAATTTGGCACTAAACTATTAAAATAAGTCATAAAACCAGTGATATTTATTTAATTTTATTATTGCATTTCTCTGGGACTAATCCAGGGGCATTCAAAACTTTGAAACACAGTTTGAAAGGTGGGTTTTTTCATTTAATTTAAACCACTCCAGGTAGGCTCTCACACAGAACTAGAGAAATGCTATTTAACAATTGTTTAAGTTTAGAAGTTTTATACAGATCTGTATTTGGAAAAAAACATTTGGATTTGGAGGGAGGAACATTTGAAATTAAAATAATTTTCCTCAAAATGTCTATCAGCTAATCTACAGTGACATGCTGGTAGAGACTCTGAAGGAAGGTAAAGGCCCCAAAGCCAAATCCGGAAATGAGTTAGTAAGTGAGCAGAATGAGTGAAAAATAGGTTTGAATCAACAGATGTAAAAACCTGTTCACTCTGCTCACCAAACTGTAAAGGGGAAAGTGAGAAAAATCTAAGTCAAGTGACTGGATACTTTGACACTAGCTGAAAATTAAATTTCTATAAGGGAGATAATAATTAACTAAATTTCAGTTGTTTTAAAATCCTTCCACTGACACATTTTAGAGAAGGAAACAGCAGCCTCTAAAACAAGGACTGAAACAGTGTTCTCGTAGCTGCTAAATCCAAGAACCAGGATGCTGGGTTTGTTGGGAGTCTGAACACACACAAGTCATTTCAAACTTAATTTCCTATCAACTCTATAATCATAAGCTATCAGGGGACCAAAACTGATAAGAATCTGTTTAACGTGTGGGGTAAACAGGAATTTTAAAAAAAGAAAATGAACAGAGCAAATAGGTTACATAGCACTTGAGATCTCCAGAATTTGACCTATTTAAATATGTTTAGGACTTGATTCTCAGTTGTGGTGGAGAGCTGAGGTAAAGCTTAGAATAGAGAGATAATAATACTGGGGGCATCTGCACTGAGCTAAACCCCTGATGTAAATGTAATTTGAATCAGCTGCCCAAGGGGATATCTGGCAGCCAAGGATCAGCAGGGTCTAAGGACATCCTATCCATGCTCCCTGGTTGGGCTGTAGGAAGGGGTGCTCTCCCCTGTGCAGGGGAACTCCAGCTAGCCAAACTGGCTTCAAGGCCATTTTGCGCTGCCCCATTGCAGGGGAAGAGCTGGTATACAAACCTTAAACCACATGATTGTTTAAGATTAGGTAATACAAAATGAAGCCTACTTCCTTCCCCTGCTGGCTAGCTCACTTCTCTGCAAGCATCTTACTCACAATTCTGTCCCTGCTTAGCCAAGTACAACTTTAGAAAAGCAGCAAGCAAGAAGGGGAGATGCTGAGCATCTGCCTGCCACCGAGTGGCTGAGATAGCAGTTTTTCATGCTGGTTTTAAAATACGGGACATGTCCTCTCCAAATCTGGACTACCACCAGATATGTTGGCACTTTTCCACCACTCCCAACAAAGGGATCCATTCAGAGAGCAAGGTTTCATGATGCCTTAGATCAAGATATCTCGTGTGCTCCTGTGGGGAGCAGAGGAGAGGCATATACCTGGATGGCTATTCAAAGAGAACAAGTAGAGAAGTCAGGCAGCTAAAAAGAGTAAGCTACTACTGTGCTCATCAACTTCAACCCCTGCTAAGAATTGCTTCTGCAGTAAAGGCAGATGCACACCTGGTACTGTTGTACTGTACCATACCACAACCCCAGAAGAGATCTTACATCCACAGGAAGGGAGCTCACCCAACAAGTTGGGAAACATTTAGCTCCTTCAGGAATTCTTCACAACACTACATAGTTTTAATAATTTAAACTGTAAAATCATCAAGTGTCATCAGCTCATTCACTCAACCTCTTAAGAATGATTTTTCAAAGAACAGTTTAAAGACCAGAATTGTCACATTGCAAACCCACAATAAAAAAAAGTTACAATCCTAAGCAAGCAACATAAGCATATTGTAAAGTATTTATTCTGCATGGAATGGTTATGTATATGAAGTTTGAAACAGAATATGGCTCTGATTCTACATTTTACTTTTAACATTTCATTAATTTTTCAAGCCCAGTGCCACTTCTAATTCAACAGTACCAAAAGGGACTACACTTCTGACCACAGAATTCATATAATTCATGCTTCACAATGGCTCAGAAGTACACATTAACATAGTTTGGCGTGTTTTCGTGCTTAAGTAAATATAACGGTTTATTCTTTATGTTTTATGTATACACACTTTCAAATTCCTATCAATGTCTCAAATTAAAGAAAAAAATGCTCAAAGACAAACTGAATAGATATCCATTACAAGATAACCAAGTTTTAATAGAAGTTTTGAACAAAAGACTACTACAATTATTTTACCTATCCCAGGGAACAGAAGTCTCAAATGATTCTCCTATTACATAGTAATCCAGGCCCAGGTCCTATTAAAGAACGAAAAGAAAGGAAAGGACCAGTGAATTAGTGTCCTAATTAATGTACATCTTTAGCTTCAGGATTCCAATTTACTTTAGGCAGCTGCTAGACTGAGAATCACTGTTTTGTGTGATTTTTACCTCGAAGACAGATTTGGCAATCTACACTTATAAGATTTACATATCTCAAAAATCAAAGAATATATATACTGGGACCAAACCTAAGTTTTAAATATTAGGAAAAATGCTGAAAGGGACTGGTAGTGGGATGCAACGCTTTTCATTTTTCGGCAAATAGTACAAATCTGACCCTAACGGATAGCTACCAAACATTGTTACCACGGACGCATGTTTAATAATCTATGTTAAACACCTGGGGCATTGTTCCTGTCTCTTAGTGAAGAAGTATTTATATCACAAAAACTGCCGCTATTCACAAAAGCACACTTCTTGTCTGTCTCAACAGTGGCTGACTGAATGGGCATGGAAACAATCAGCTACCTTCTCCATGCTTAGAAATGGTTCCTTCAGTTTATAACTTCACAAAGTTGCCAGTACCTGTGCTGTATCTGTTTAGTGGTTAGAAGACTTCAGTTTTCCCAGACTATCAATCCAGCAGCTTTTATAGCATCATATTAAGTAAAACAGATTTTTAAAATAGTCATATGTATATCTGTCTACAATCATAACTTTCAAATGGATTACTTGCAGTGTTATCAGGTAACATTGTTTTTGTAAACATTACATTTCAGCAACGCTATTCAGATATGTTAGCAAACTTAAGTGATTACTCAAGGAGACTATTAACATGTTTAAAGTTAAGCACCAGCATAAATCTTTGGAGGATTGAGGCCTAACATTGGTTTTGATAGTGAAACTATCACACAAATATATGTATCAGTTCCCTAAAAATGACACCATACAGAAAAACAGGTTACAAACTACAATTTTGCAATGAACCTGAAATACCAAAAAAACCACCAAAATTATATGCTAAGTAAAAAGATAGGCTTTTATGTACTCTTCGGAGAATAAAATAATGAATTCTGAGATAAAACACCATTGGAAACAAACAAGAAACTTTTCACAGTAATAAATCTAATGGCAAAATAACTGAGAAACAAGTAAAATACTTGAGTAATTTTAAAAGAATTTGAATCTTTAAGTGTGTTGAAAGCCATTAGGATATCTGAAAATAAGTTCACTGGTTCTTCAAATCAGATGTACTATACAATTTTGAACAGCCTGCATCTGAGACTTTAAGAGACCACAGGATGTAAAGAAAAAATGTGACTAGAGTATAAAAACATAATAAAAAAATCACAAATACATAGCACTCACTCACGGAATACAAAAATAAATCTGAATCAAGATTCAACGGAAGAAATATGATTTTCTTAGATACCACCTTCCCTTTTTGCCCAAGACAAGAAAGTTAGCCACGAAGTGAACATAATGATAAAACTAAGTGATGCTACCATAGAATCAGACTAACAGTTGGACAACAATTGGCAAGGAAACAGTATTCCTTTAGTAGACTCAAATCAATACAAAAGTTTAGAGAGAGAAATCAAGTGGGCCAACTCCATGAGAGAAGGGCCTAGAAGGGAAATTGCCATAAAAATGAGAAAATACTACAGGAGTGGAGAAAAAGGGATAGCAATGCCTAGGAGATAAACAGTCAAGACGACTTAGAGGTCATAATTTAACATGTGGTTTAATGAAGTCCAAAAAAGCAAAAAACAAAACAAAAACCCACCAAACAAATAAGACAACCCCCAACCTGCCAGTTAGTAAAAAGAAATGATTACCTTGAAAAATTAAATGTGAAAAGTGGGATCAGGACTGAAAGTGATTGAAAGTATTATTGGAGAGATATAAAGAAAGCCAAGAGAAATATTCTCCAATTAGGTCTTTGAAAAAGGAAGACAGAATAGAAGCAAGAACAACTAGATAAAGAAGTGGGGAAGACAGAAGCAGCCCAACTGTGACTATTCTAAAAGCTTCAGAACATTTACCACCACAAAGATAGTCACAACACCTGTCCTATGAAGTTTAAGAGTTGTTATTGACTGGACAACAATGTGACAATGGGGCTCATTAAGTGTCATTATTCACCACATTATAAACAGAAGAAAGGACAAATGAAAGGATGAACTAAAATGCTGATAAAGTAAAAGTGGACTAAATTCATGTTGATTCAAGTATATATTATAGTATATATTGATATAAAGATTGCACATTTTATATTATGCACACCGAAACCAACATTATAAAATGCGCTTCTGCTTGCAGAAGGTTTAAGTCTACCATAAAGATTATGGGATACAATATCACAAATGGGAAACAATGTTACACGGTACAAGTGTGTTTGCAATTTTGAAACCATGGAATCATAATGTAGAGGAAAACTATTCCCAAAATGCTGGTGCAATTTACTAGCCATTTTGTGAAGAAGGCTCAGAGACTGCTCATAATTCTGAATGGGAAACTTGAGACACACATATTTGAAACTTATTTTTTTAAATCTCTGAATCATTGTATTTTAGGTATTTCTACTGGAACCATGGCTGAGTATTTGAACACCCACAATATTTAGTATTTTGTCCAGCTGTATACCTCCAAACATATGCACAGCTCTAAGTAACAATAGCAGCTATACATGTGTATCCAAGGCCAGATACTGGCTCATCATATTGAATTATTGGCAATGTGAATAGAAAAAGAGGATTATAAAGTATCCTAATCTTTAAACATGGAGTATATCTTGTCTAAGGAGTTCTCTTGTGGCTTACAAAGAAGTTCCCTGCACTGTGTCACATGAACACACTGATTCCTGGTCTTATTCCCCAGCCCAGAGTTCTATCGAAGATAGGAACTTAACTGCTCAGAAGAGCACCATGCACTGCTTAAATGACTCCTTTGGAGAAACAAGAAGTGGCAGCAATAAGCCATGGAGAAAGTCCATCCTGTCATCCCAGCCGAAAGAATGCTGGCTATAACATGGGGTCTTGAAGTCAAGTAGTTTATAGTGGAGGTAATGAGATAGATCTTCCAGGATGCAGATGACCTCATTGAGAAACGCAAACAAAAAAGTGCATTTCTATGGTGGAAAGGCCTGCCAAATTACTGGTGTGCATATACATCAAATAATTATTGCTGACTGGTTAGTATTACAGCAGCACCCAGAGGCTCCAACCAAGATTCGGGCCCCACTGTGCTAGGCACCGTACAAACAGTCCCTGCCTCTAAGAGCTTACCATTTAAACAAACAAGACAAAGGGTAGTAGAAAGGATGCATTTATCCCCATTTTATAGATGGAGAACTGAAGCACAGAGAAATTAAGTGACTTGCCCAAAGTCATACAGAAAGTCAGAAGCTTGAAACTGAACATAGATCTCTCTAGTCCCAATCCAGAGACTTAACCACACAAAGTCTTCCTTCCTTGCTGAATGATTGCCTTTTAAAACACGCTTAAGTCCTACAATTAAAAACAGCATTGAGTACTGAGTTTGTAGATTGGAGCCAGGAACTCCTGGGTGCTAATCCTGGTTCTGTCACTTACTCAGTTTGTGGCCTGGGGAAAGTCACTTATGGCCTGATTTTCAGAGGTAAAGAGTATCTGCATCTCCCAAAAGGTCAGTGGGACACCTGGATGTTTAGCACCTCTAAAGATCAGTCCATTAGGATTTACAATTCAATTTCTTTATCTGTCTGGAAAAAAACTTGCCATAAAAGGGGGTGCAAATTAATGTTTGTACAGTTTTTTAAAGGTGAAAATCACAAATAAATGCCAAATTTATGTACATGCAGTATTGTTGTAGCTGTGCTGGTCCTAAAATATTAGGAAGAGAGAGAAGGTGGGTGAGGTAATATCTTTTATGGGACCAACTTCTGTTGGTGAGAGAAGCTTTTGAGCTTACACAGGACTCTTCTTCAGGTCTTGGAAACTAACTGAAAGCGTCACTGCAAGGGCCCTACCAAATTCATGGCCATGAAAAACACGTCATGGATCATGAAATCTGGTCTCCCCCTGTGAAATCTGGTCTTGTGTGTGTTTTTACCTATACTACACAGGTTTCACAGGGGAAAACAGCATTTCTCAAATTGGGGGTCCTGACCCAAAAGGGAGTTGCAGGGGAGGTTGCAGTATTGCCACCCTTACTTTTGCGCTGCTGCATTCAGAGCTGGGTGGCCGGAGAGTGGCAGCTGCTGACTGAGGGCCCAGCTCTGCAGGCAGCAGCACAGAAGTAAGGGTGTCAATACCATACCATGTCATCCTTACTTCTGTGCTTCTGCTGGTGGCGAGACTGCCTTCAGAGCTGGACTCCCAGCCAGCAGCTGCTGCTGCTCTCCAGCTGCCAAGCTCTGAAGGCAGAGCTGCCACCAGCAGCAGCGCAGAAGTAAGGGTAGCAGTACCACAACCCCCTACAATAACCATGCAACACCCTCAACACCTTTTTTTGGGTCAGGACCCCTACAATTACAACACCGTGAAATTTTAGATTTAAATAGCTGAAATAATGAAATTTACGATTTTAAAAATCCTATGACTGTTAAATTGACCAAAATGGACCGTGAATTTGGTAGGACCCTGGTCATTGCTAAATACAAGGTGGAACACATTTCAAGTAGTTAGCACATTTCAAGGGACCATTTAGGGTGAAGTTTCCCATGAACACACAGAGTCATAAGGAGGACAGGAAGGGGGCGGGGAACCAACTTGAGGGCGGGGGGTTGTTCGTGGGTTACAGATTGTTGTAATAAGCCCTAAATCCAGTGTCTCTATTCGTTCCATGATTTAAAAAGATAGGCCTGTGAGCTTAAATTCATTAAACTTTGGCAGCCATTAAAAAAGTGTTGTGCAGGTTTCCTTTGAGGAAGGGGACTGAGAGGTCAGATATGGAGTGATTGCTTTGTGAAAAAAAGAGTGTTCACTTACACATGATCAGATGTTTTTATCTTTTATCATGCTCCTGTGTGAATCCATTTGAGAGCGCAGTGATTGTCTGGTTTCATCCACATAGTTGCTCTTGGGACATTTAGTGCACTGGATGAGGTCCACTGCATGTTGTGATAGGCATGTGTCTAGCAAAACTTTGCCAGACACTAAAAATCATGGATTTTTACCTTATTTAGTTAGCAGTGACATACTGAGTTAGTTTCCCAGAAGCTGAAGAAGAGCTCTGTATAAGCTCGAAAGCTTGTCTCTCTCATTAACAGAAGCTTGTCCAATAAAAGATTACCTCACTCAACTTCTCTCTAAATTTATGTACATGTAAAAAAAGGCACAGCCCCAACAGAGAGTTTTGATTAATCTTTTCAAGTCTAAAGAAAGTTTGCATAAAGAATTTGAAAAAAAATCTTTATGGTTTCTATATGATTCGTTGGGTACGGAAATAGTCATACCAGAGCAGCAGAGAATAAAAGAGTGACCTACCCGAAGGTAAGCGATGACAAATGTCAGCATGTAACCTCTCTGTCCATTATCTTCTCCAGCTGCCAGACCACTGCAATTGATGACAGTTAATTATTAACATGGATTTCAAGTGAACTGTTTTTCACAGCTTTCCAATAAAAATAATAAAATACTTTGGGTCAAGAAATTTATATGCAAATAGATCAGCAACAACTTCAACCTGAAATGGTTTCCAGTTTAAACCAGAGTTGAAATTTGTTTCAGGTCACCTAGCAGAAATCCTCCTATTTTTTAAAAACAATGTTTTATCCCTGGTTGTTGAAAGGCCCACACGAAGAAGGGGAACTGATCATACAGACCGGGTAAACAGTGAAACTCGCTATACATGGAATAGTTATGTACAAAATTAACAATCTGGGGCGGGGGTGGGGGGAGTATTTCTCAGTGATGCTAAGCATAGACATTACTTGTAAAAATCGTAGGTAAAAAATTCCATCAGAAGTGTGATTTTCTTTTAAAAGTGTGAATCTTTTAGAAGACAGTAAACTGCTAGTATTAAAAATGTGTCCACTACACACTTTTAAATCTATTCTATTTGTAAAACCCGAAATTTCGTCTTATTTTAAGTTGGATACAGAATTTGGGTAATCAAGATGATAGTCTAAAAAGTTTAATATTAAAAATTATATATATAAACCTAAAACTATCAAAAGGTATGTATTCTTACTAGATGTTTGTACAGGGTCTAGAACAATGGGGCCCAAACCATCACTGGGGCCTCTAACTGCCACTATAATACAAGTTATTACTACTAATCATGCAATTGTCATGACTTCCAAATAAGGAGGTTTCAACCTGGAATTAAGGTTGAAAGACCCGATGATTAATTCAGGGTAACGTATTACAGAGATTGTGCAATTATCCCAAAGTCGAGCACTATAATCCCAGGAAATTCAGAGTTAAGATTAAACAAAAGAAATGCAAACATATAGGGAAGTGCACAGTTAGCACACCAGAACTCTGTCTCATAACAACAACAATACCATGTAATAAAACATAATTATGATTAGCGTGTACAATAGACTATATTAAGCAGATTTTAAAAGACAATAGGTTTTTTTTTCCCTCATTTTTTCCTCTCTTCATGTCACGAAGGCAGCACTAAAGTTGTTGGATGCCTTCATTGTGCATTTCCACATCTTAACATGTTTGTCTTTCAAATTAAGCTTAAACTCTGGATTTCCTGCATTTTCATAGATTTTTCAGGGCAGAAGGAACCATTACATCATATAGTCTGGCCCCCAAATTGTGTTTGACTGAAGTGCATCATCCAGAAAGCCTTCTAATCTTGATTTGAAGATATCATGAGATGGAGAATCCACCATTGCATTTAGTTGTTTGTTCCAAGTGTCATTCAACCTCACCATTAAAAATCTGTGCCTTATTTCTAATTGGAATTTATCTGGCTTTAGCTTCCAGCCATTGATTCTGGTTATGCCTTTCTCTGCTAGGCTGAAGAGCCCTTGGGCATCTAGTATGTTCTCCCCACAAAATTAATGATACATTGTAATCAAGTAATCTCTCAATCTTCTATTTGACAAGATTAACAGACAGACCTCTATGTTTCTCACTGTAAGGCATTTTCTCAAACCTTCAAATAGTTTTTGTGGTTCTTTTCTGCACTCATTCCAATATTTCGACATCCTTTTAAAAATGTGGGAACCAGAACGGGACACAGCATTCTAGTGTATGTATCATCAGTGTAATATACAAAGGTAAAAACCACTTTCCTACTCCCCTGATTATACATCCAACTATTTCATTAGCCCTTTTAACCATAGCATTGCTCTGGGAGCTCTTGTCCATTATGTCCCCTAAATCCTTTTCAGAATCCGTGCTATCCAGGATGCATTACCCAATTATGTAAGCATGACCTTCCTTCTTTGTTCCTAGATGTAAGACTTCAAAATTTGGTTATTTTAAAATACATTTTGTTTGACTAGACCTAGCTTAACTAAGCAATCCAGATCACACTGTATGACTACCTTGTCCATAGTTATAATGCTTGTTGGGTTTTTTTGAATAATTACACCATTACCTTACCTTCAATTTAATATAATTTTATATCGAGGAATTTCTTTCTTCCTTTTTTTTTTTTAAGATTAAAAACTACATACATGAGCAGTTAACAAAAAATGAAGAAAGAGCGTTACTACGTGATATTTATAATTATCTGAACACATGTAATATCAGTTTGAAATCTTTTTGGGCCAGATTCACCAGTGTGTTCTGCCTGCTTTACTCCAGTCTGGAGCAGCATAAAAGTCAGTTTCTACCAGCTCCTGTTCTCCCCCTCCCCCCATACACACACAGTTTACCCCTCGATAAAATTCCATCCAAACTCTCCCAGTTTCCTCAGTTTGTGCCTGTCCTTCCCTTCCTTCCTGTTCTCCCTCTTGAATAGGTCTGGTGCAATGGACAGATTTGGAAAATAAACATTTAGGATTAATGGTTTTGCCATTCTTCGTAACTAAAAGTTTCTTCTCCAACAGGGGATTATGGACAACAATCTTCTACAAAGAATTCCAGTAAGAACTGTTTTCTTGAAAAATGGCTGCCCTCTCCTTTTATCATCAACTTAAATGGACCCAATTTTCAGAAAGTATTGAGCATCTGCCCTCTGAAAATCAAGCTCCTTTATTGTGTCTCAAAGTGAGCACACAAAAATGGAAGCACCCCATATTATTTGTATTACCATAGTGCCTAGGTCTAGAACCTCATTGTGTTAAGACTCTGCACAAACAGAACAAAAAAAACCACTGTCCCTGCCCCATTTGTTAGTTTTGAAAAGACAGGCCTGAGTGTAAGATGTTCCTGATTCCTTTTCAATATTTTCTCACCAGAGGTTTATTAACCCCAACTTCTTTTCTGTATCAGTGCTACAACCACCAGCTTTAAGAACTGAACAAGAAAACCTAGAATGAAACAAGTCATAACACTGAGCTGGAGATGAAACCGCTTAAATCTTCATGACTCCATTTAAAAAAAAAAAACTTCTACTTATCTATATTGTTCTTTAATAGACTCCACATGTGTCAAGAGAATATAAAAGGTTGACCATAGTTCCAAAGTTAAGAGGATTGCCATAAGAAGAGGTAAAAATTAAATGAAGTTAAGCTTTTCTTAGTAGATTCCACACAGTTCCTAGATAAAAAAGATCCTCTAAATCAATCACTGGTGTTTCTAAAATAATTCACATTGAAAATGGAGAGTTCAAAGAACATTTTCCTCAAAACTAAAGGAATGCAGCCGGAAAATCTCAGAACAGCTTGTAAAACTTTAGCCTACTCTCCATATGTTTGATTAAACTTCTAAATTTGGCTTTGCCTCTCCCCTACAGTCAATGGGATAGTGTCCTCCTGAACACTCGCCTTGCTCTTCTCTCAATACACAAAAAGCATTCCATACAATCAGGAATATAAGGTAAGAGTTTTGGACAGGTGAACTTTGCTTTTCTGTTAATTTTAAGTTATTTTCCATAAGCAAGATTTATACTTCATTATATACTTTCTGCAGTCATGTAGTAAAAAGCTCATCAGTGTAAAGTAATGTGAAAAGCAAACAATCTCTCTAAACAGCATCAGTTAAAATAAAGATCTCTGCCTATTTGTTGTTGTTCACTTGGAGATTTAGTAAAAAGCTAGGAATGTGAGTCTCAGTGATCAAATATGATCAAAACAAATGTTAGTAGCTTAACATCAATATTTCTTCAAGTGATTAATGACTTGATTAGCCCATTGCTGAACAGACTATGAAGCGAAAATGAGATTTAAATTTTAAGCCCTGAATGTAAAAAGATGCTTGAATCAGGTGCTTGAATCAAACTGCATTTACAACAAAACCTGACTCATTACCATCACTGCAATGTCCTTGATGCTACGTACTTTTGCTTCCTTAGATGTGAATGGGACTTAATTCCTGGTTGTTTTTTCCTAGACAAAAATGGACAAGATTTAACTGATCTCATCTATGTTAATATTGAAATTTTAAGTGGTCATAGTTCTACGGGTTTTTTTTTACATAATACTTCATTCAGCTCTGCTAGATCAATCAGTTTTTCATGATCAATCTTTCTATTAGATTTAGTTCAGATTGCATAACTCCCTAGTTTCAGTTTTGTATGAACCAAAAAACCTCATTCTGATTGGCTAAAAATTACTGGGTTTGACCATTACAAAACTGCTGAATCTTGGTGCTTTTGTAGCTAAATAGCTTAAGGTTGCTAGCGTAACAAAACAACACTGATTGCTAGTTTCAGGAAAACTTCTCCCTGATACCGAGAAAACAAAGATTCAGCAACAGGTTTATGGGAACCTTTTGACATATTAAACCTGAGAGTCAGAATAAAACCTGGCAACATTTGAGGTTTCTCAGGTTCTAGTTTTAGACTGAAGATTTCCTCTCGGAGAAAGACCATATCTGTGTGTGTTTTGGATAACACCGAATACTGTTTGTGTTTAACAAATTATTATAACATTCTTGAATCAGATCATGTTTGTTCAAGGGCTGTCAAGTGATTAAAAAAATTAATCACGATTAATCGCACTGTTAAATAGAATATCATTTATTTAAATATTTTTGGGTATTTTCTACATTTTCAAATATATTGATTTAAATTACAACAATACAAAGTGTACAGTGCTCACTTTTGCTTTTTACAGTGCAAATATTTGTAATAAAAAATATAAAGAAATAGTATTTTTCAATTCACTACAGTACTTGTCTCATGAAAGTTGAGCTTTTAAAAATAGAATTATGTACCAAAAAAACTGCATTCAAAAATAAAACAATGTAAAACTTTAGAGCTTACAAGTCCACTCAGTCCTACTTCAGCCAATCACTCGGACAAACAAGTTTGTTTACAATTTGCAGGAGATAATGCTGCCTGCTTCTTGTTTACAATGTCACCTGAAAGTGAGAAGAGGCATTCACATGGCACTATTGTAGCTGGTGTTGCAAGATATTTATGTGCCAGATGTGCTAAAAATTCATATGTCCCTTCATGCTTCAACCACCATTCCAAAGGACATTCATCCATGCTGACGATGGGTTCTGCTTGATAATGATCCAAAGCAGAACAGACCGACGCATGTTCATTTTCATCATTTGAGTCAGATGCCATCAGCAGAAGGTTGATTTTCTTTTTTGATGGTTCAGGTTCTGTAGTTTCTGCATCTGAGTGTTGCTCTTTTAACACTTCTGAAAGCATGCTCCACACCTCATCCCTCTTAGATTTTGGATGGTGCTTCAGATTCTTAAAGCTTGTGTGAGTGCTGTAGCTACTTTTAGAAATCTTGTATGGTATCTTCTTTGCGTTTTACCTTCAAATTTTCTGTGAAAGTGTTCTTAAAACAAACATGTGCAGGGTCACCATCCAAGACTGCTATAACATGAAATATATGGCAGAATGCGGGTAAAACAGAAAAGGAGACATACAATTCTCCCCAAGGAGTTCAGTCACAAATTTAAACTAACACATTTTGTTAACAGGTTTCAGAGTAGCAGCCGTGTTAGTCAGTATCCGCAAAAAGAACAGGAGTACTTGTGGCACCTTAGAGACTAACAAATTTATTTGAGCATAAGCTTTCATGGGATACAGCCCACCTCATCAGATGTATAGAATGGAACATATAGTAAGATTATTATATATATTACACACACACACACACACACACACACACACACACACCAGGAAAAGGTGAAAGTAGCCATACCAACTGTAAGAGGCTAATTAATTAAGATGAGCTATTATCAGCAGGAGAAAAAAAACTTTTGTAGTGATATTCAAGATGGCCCATTTAGACAGTTAACAAGGTGTGAGGATACTTAACATGGGGAAATAGATTCAATATGTGTAATGACCCAGCCATTCCCAGTCTCTATTCAAACCCAAGTTAATGGTATCTAGTTTGCATAGTAATTCAAGCTCAGCAGTTTCTCACTGGAGTCTAAAAAGAAAAGGAGTACTTGTGGCACCTTAGAGACTAACCAATTTATTTGAGCATAAGCTTTCGTGAGCTACAGCTCACTTCATCGGATGCATACTGTGGAAAGTGTAGAAGATCTTTTTATACACACAAAGCATGAAAAAATACCTCCCCCCACCCCACTCTCCTGCTGGTAATAGCTTATCTAAAGTGATCACTCTCCTTACAATGTGTATGATAATCAAGTTGGGCCATTTCCAGCACAAATCCAGGTTTTCTCCCCCCCCCCCCCCACCTCCCACACAAACCCAAAGTGATCACTCTCCTTACAGTGTGTATGATAATCAAGGTGGGATTATCTTATTAAACTGGAGTCTGTTTCTGAAGCTTTTCTGTTGCAAAATTGCCACCTTTAAGTCTGTTACTCAGTGACCAGAGAGGTTGAAGTGTTCTCCTACCGGTTTTTGAATGTTATGATTCCTGAGATCAGATTTGTGTCCATTTATTCTTTTGCGTAGAGACTGTCCGGTTTGGCCAATATACATGGCATTGTACAGGGGCATTGCTGGCACATGATGGCATATATCACATTGGTAGATGTGCAGCATATCATCTGGAATGCTGGCCAAAGCATGAAGGGGCATATGAATGTTTAGCATATCTGGCTTGTAAATACCTTGCAATGCCAGCCACAAAAGTATCATGCGAACGCCTTTTCTCATTTTCAGGTGACACTGTAAATAAGAAGCAGGCAGCAGTATTTCCCATAAATGTAAACAAACTTGTTTGTCTTAGTGATTGGCTGCACAAGTAGCAGCACTTAGTGGACTTGTAGGCTCTAAAGTTTTACACTGTTTTGTTTTTGAGTGCAGTTATGTAACAAAAAAGATCTACATTTGTAAGTTACACTTTCACGATAAAGAGATTGCACAACATTACTTGTATGAGATGAACTGAAAAATACTATTTCTTTTGTCATTTTTACAGTGCAAATATTTGTCATAAAATATAAAGTGAGCACTGTACACTTTGTATTCTGTGTTGTAACAGAAATCTATATTTGAATATTTAGAAAAACCAAAAATATTTAATAAATTTCAATTGGTATTCTATTGTTTAACAGTGCTATTAATCGCAATTAATTTTTTTAAGTTAATCGAATGAGTTAACTGTGATTAATTGAGAGCCTTAGTGTTTTTTTTTGTTTGTTTGTTTGTTTTTAAGTCTTTTTACAAATAATCTCTACCATCAAATTACTACTATGGAAAAATAACTGAAAAGACCTGGACTGATTAACCACTGGTCTTAATGTTTTTGTTTTGTTTTTTTAAATTATCTAAATATTTCCTAATTCTGAACTAATTGACTCACTCTCTCTCCACAGTTCTATTTCCATTTTAAAAATGAAAGTAAACTTCTAAGGAGTATTATTTAAACAAATATTTCAGCACATATATGTTTTTATGCAATGTGATATGATCCAAAATTATGAGAATTCCATCTTAGCTCTTCCACAAAGTTCTGAGAAAATAAGTAGTATGTGCAGGACATCTCAGCAGAATACAGATGTGTTCAAATATATGAAATTACACCATTCCACAGATATCTTAATAGTGGCTCCTTGAATTCATAACTAAGAGATATAGGTTGGATTTACATACTCTTGTATTCACCAGGTGAGCAAAACTGGAATGGCTCTAATAGTAGACTATTAAGTCGCAAAGGTGCTTTGGGCATGAGTGAGCAAAGACATTGGGGCCACAGAGAAGGCAAGAGATGGGGAGACTTGTATTGCTCAGCAGCAACACAAACCCACCAATAGAGGAACAGTGCTGAAAGAGGGGTCTTATTTTTCGTTGGCTTGAATCTTATGGCTGCAACAAAGGGCATCATAATTGTTTTAGTGGCATGAGACCTGAGGACTCTGGTCTAGAAAAGAAACCCCACAATGAAGAGGGATAAAAATGAAAGTAATTTACAAATAAAAATGGAGCTAGAAGCTTAAACTGATCAAAATTAAGCCTCACTTTTATTACTATATGCAGAACGGGTAGCTCCACCTATAGGTAAGATTGCCTAATACTTTCCATTTATAACACCCTGTTTTCAATGCAGTGAATGAAACAGGGATCCTGTGGAAAAAGTCGTATGTGATCATGTAATTAAAGAGTTATAATATATACACACAGGGGGATGATTTATGGTTGCACTAGCAGCTTTAATTCTGGCGTTTGTTAACGTCTGAGTGCTTGTCTTTGCCACCTTACGTTCTTGTGTATTTTTATATGTAATAGAAAAAAAGCTAATAAAGTGCACTTAAAAAAAAATCACGGGAATTTTATATATTCAAGAAGGACCAAAGGATACCATATTGTTTGTTAAACATGCTTTTCCGAACCACCTATGGAAAATTTGGTTTACAGTGCGAGTTTTAAAAGATGGTCTAGAAGCACAGAAAAACTTAATATGAATTTATAAAGTACAGCACTGACTGCTTAATTCAAAACATATGAAAAGTGAAACTGAGAATTAGAATTAAAAGTGTTAGTAAGGAGAGTAAATAATAGCAAAGAGTTTGTTTAAAAAGGAAATAAAAATGCAGTTCTGACAAATGAGATCTTCACCATGATTTTCATCAATCAGTCTTGTAATCAATCAAGCCAGATGGACAGAAACCACCCTATCATTACTCAGCCTGTTACTGAAGTGAAATGTTTTCTGTCCCTTTGTAACAGCACAACACAATCAGTGACAAGGGGTGGGATGCAGCTAATTCATCAAATTCCTTTGATTAAACACAATTTCCCCTTAAAATAAGCTTCCTTTTTTTATATGCTCTAGTCATTATTTCCAAATATTAACCTTATAATTTTGTCTCCCTCCTCTGTGCTTTAGGAAGGACGCTACTCTAGTGTCACAAAATAGCAGCCAGTTTCCAGGTCTACAAGTCTGAACACTATGACTAGCATGAAAGAAAGCTTTAACAACATTTCAGATTCTATATTTAGTCAGATACTGTAGTAAACTGTATATCTAACCTGCAGTTTCTCAAATTAAAATGTTAATCAGAAAATTAAATGGCTTTTAACTGTAAAGGGAACATTATATATTTAATTCTACAGATTTTCATTTTAACTTTATAAAATGGTTTAAGGACATAAAACACATAAAATTTCCATTTTGTTTTTGTCTTAAAAATGCAGTAGCCTAATTTTAATTGGGAAATTTAACAGACACTCCATATCAGAAATAAAATGCCTTGAAAATCATACCCAAATTTGGCAGCAATATCATAAACTTGCTTTTCATGCTGAAGAACCTTCTCTCTGTCACCCTCAAAGAGTAATGTAGCTACACACAGTTCGTTGGGATCAAATCCTTTAAACTGTGAAAAGAAAATATCTGTATCATGTTATAGTCCACATGGCAGAATCCAGGCTTAAGTAAATCTACTTTTTCCTTTTCCTTCAACTACACATAGGTACAATGTACTCAAAGTCACTTTGGGTTAGCAAGTATTCTTGTGGGATAGGAATAGAACAGTAACTAAAGAAAACAAGTTGCACAGAATGTTTCAGATATTTCCTAGTCTATTTTCAAGCACTCTTGACATCATTCATAGAAATTTTTGTGCACTATACTGAACAACTGAAGAAGAATACAGACATTTGATATGTTATATGACAAATTACTAAGTGGAGGTGTTTTACACAGCACAGGAACAAGGGAATTTAATGTTCCTCTTAGAAATTCTTCCATATGAAAATTATGCCCTTAATGTTACTGCTTTCACCTCAACACCACTGGGAGGTGGCAGTGACGTGATCCCAGACAGTTTCATTATACTGGACTTGCAGAGGGAAAGCTTCTGCACTGCTAAAGGAACTTTGAATAGAAGGGCAGAGAGGAAAGATGAACCTATCTGTTTGGAGTCTTGATTCTCCAAGCTGTTAGAAGGAAATGTGTGAACCCTTCTGTTCCTACTTAATATTACTCTACAAAAATGATAAAGAAAAGCAACCAGAAGCATGAGTCACTATGCTGGTCAAGCATTGTTGCCAGAAGCATTATCATTCATGCAATCCTGGACC
The DNA here is from genome assembly GCF_965140235.1 of Caretta caretta. Classification (NCBI taxonomy): domain Eukaryota; kingdom Metazoa; phylum Chordata; order Testudines; family Cheloniidae; genus Caretta; species Caretta caretta. The sequence continues at coordinate 44,509,554 of NC_134216.1, read as the reverse complement.
GGGGAGTGCACTATAAGGAAAGGAGGAAAATAAACAAGGAAGAAGAATTTAAAAAGTAGGGGAGGAGTATACCACAAGTGCAAAAGTGGAAGGGGACGAAACTTCATCAAGTGGTTTGATATTATCTTGGTCTGGAAGTGCATTTAGTCTCTTGTTCCAAGAATGGGAGTTTGGAGCTTTGGTAGGCGCAGGGTCAAAGATCAATGAAGATATTCCAAGAGAGGGACAGGCTTGCATATTGCTCTTTAATAGTCACTGAAAGCGTATTCACTGACTCCAGAAAGCTTTCACCAAGTAGAGAATTTTAGGAAAGGAGTGGGGAAGAATATAAAGTAGGAGGAGGTTGCAGAAGGCCCTTCCTATTGTCCAAGTGGAAAGGGTCAAAGAAATGGGTATCGACTAAGAAGTGTGTTGTATAAGGGGAGAGAGCTAAGCACAGAAACAAAACGGGAACAAAAAGAGGTACATGAAAAGAGAATAACTTTACTGTCAGGGCAGAACTGATAAAAACAATCAAATTAATAATGGACTTTAGCTTAGGTATGCATATAAGAGATACATAAAAATATACATTATTACATACAAACCAACATGTTACCTAGGCGGTAAAGAAACGCATCCAAAAGTTTGCAAATGCCAGAACTAAAGTTACCTGTGAAGTCTTAATTAAGCTCTCAAGTGCTTGCATTAGGATACACTAACTACGTGATCATTACTATTTTTTCCACAGCACACTGCCTCGTTTACTGCATGGAATAAACAAGTTCACTGAATAAGCAGCTATTCAATATTTTGCTTTATGCTGATCGTTCAATGTGTAGCCCTAGGCCTTATATACTTCACACTGATCAAACCCTTATTTGGATACAAGATTACTAATTTCCTTATGGACTTTTCTATGGTGCTCACTGTAGCATCTGAATGTGTCACAAACATGAATTTATTTTCACAACATAGCTATGATGCAAGTTATTATTCCAGTTACATAGATGGGAAACTAAGATAGACATTTGTGATAGATGTATACTAATGCAAGAAGTATGGAGAATAAGCAAGAAGAACTCGAAATGGTAGTAAACAAAACACAACTATGACATACTTGGCATCGCAGAGACTCGGTGGGATAATATGCATGACTGGAATATTGCTATAGAAGGGTATAGCTTTCTCACAAAGGACAAGAGGGAAAAAAGGAGGCGGTGGTGTCATATATATAAAATGTATACACTTGGACTGAAGTTCAGATGGAAATAGGAGACAGCCTTGTTCAAGGTCTCTGGGTAAGGATAAAAGGGCAAAAAACAAAGGTGACGTCATGGAAGGAGTTCTACTACAGACCACCTAACCAGGAGGAAGAGGTGGATGAGGCTTTTTTAAAGCAACTAACAAAATCATCCAAAGCACAAGACTTGGTAGTAATGGGGGACTTCAACTACCTAGACATCTGTTGAGAAAATAACATAGCAAAGCACAACAAATCCAACAAGTTCTTAGAATATATTGGAGACAATTTTTTATTTCAAAAGGTGGAGAAAGCTACTGGGGACAGGCTGTTCTAGATTTGATTTTAACAAATAGGGAGGAACTAGCTGAGATTTTGAAAGTGGAAGACACCAACTTTTTGGGTGAAAGTGATCATGAAATGGTAGAGTTCATGATTTTAAGGAACAGTAGGAGGGAGAATAGCAAAATAAAGACAATGGATTTCAAGAAGGCAGACTTTAGCAAACTCAGGGAGCTGGTAGGTAAGATCCCATGGGAAGCAAGTCTAAGGGGGAAAGGAATTGAAGACTGTTGGCAATTTTTCAAAGAGACATTATTACCGGCATATCCCACTGCGTAGGAAAGATAGGAAGTAGGGCAAGAGACCACCCTGGCTTACCCAGGAGATCGTCAATGATCGGAAACAAACAAACAAAAGTCCCACAAAAAGTGGAAACTAGGTCAAATTACAAAGGATGAATATAAACAACACAAGTATGTAGGGACAAAATTAGAAAAGCCAAGGCACAAAATGAGATCAAGAGACATAAAAGAGTAACAAGAAAACATTCTACAAATACATTAGAAGGAAGAGGAAGACTAAAGAAAGGGTAGGCCCGTTACTCATGGCGGCTTGGGGGTGGGGGAGGTAAACAATAACAAAAAATGTGGAAATGGCAAAGGTGCTTAATTACTTCTTTGTTTCGGTTTTCACCAAGAAGGTTAGCGGTGATTGGATGTCTAACATAGTGAACGCCAGTGAAAATGAGGTAGGATCAGAGGCTAAAATAGGGAAACAAATTAAAAATTACTTAGAAAAGTTAGATGTATTCAAGTCACCAGGGCCTGATTAAATGTACCCTAGAATACTCAAGGAGCTGATTGAGGAGATATCTGAGCCATTAACAATTATGTTTGAAAAGTCACAGAAGATGGGAGAGATTCCAGAAGACTGGAAAAGGGCAAATATAGTGCCAATCTACAAAAAGGGAAATAAGGACAATCCAGGGAATTATAGACCAGCCAGCTTAACTTTTATACCTGGAAAGATAATGGAGAAAATAATTATGCAATCAATTTGTAAGTAAGTCAGCATGGATTTGTCAAGAACAAATCATGTCAAACCAACCTGATAGCTTTCTTTGACAGAGTAACAGGCCTTGTGGATAGAGGGGGAAGCGGTAGACGTGGTATATCTTGACTTTAGTAAAGCTTTTGATACTGTCGCGCACGACCTTCTCATAAACTAGGGAAAGGCAACCTAGATGGAGCTCCTATAAGGTGGGTGCATAACTGGTTGGAAAACCATTCCCAGAGAGTAGTTATTAGTGGTCCACAGTCATGCTGGAAGGGCAAAACGAATGGAGTCCCGCAAGGATCAGTTCTGGGTCCGGTTCTTTTCAATATCTTCATCAATGATTTAGATAATGGCATACAGAGTACACTTATAAAGTTTGCAGACGATAGCAATCTGGGAGGGGTTGCAAGTGTTTTGGAGGATAGGATTATAATTCTAAATGATCATTGTTAAAAAGTGCCGGGGGTGGGGGGGTGGGAGGGGAGAGAGACACAATAAGAAGGCATTTTCAGAACATAAACAGCCATACTGGGACAGACTAATGGTCCATCTAGCCCAGTATCCTGTCTTCTGACAGTGGCCAATGCCAGATGCTTCAGAGGGAATGAACAAAACAGGGCAATTATTGAGTGATCCATCCCCCATCATCCAACCCCAGCTTCTGGCAGTCAGAGGTTTAGAGACACCCAAAGCATGGGGTTGCATCCCTGACCATCCTAGCTAATAGCCATTGATGGAACTATCCTCCACGAATTTATCTAATCCTTTTTTGAACCCAGTTATATTTTTGGCCTTCTCAACATTCCCTGGCAAAGAGTTCCAAAGGTTGACTGGGAGAATGAAGTAGTACTTCCTTTTGTTTTAAATCTGCTGCCTATTAACTTCATTTTGTGACCTTTGTTCTTGTATTATGGGAATGGGTAAACGGCATTTCATTATTGACTCTCTCCACAGCATTCATGATTTTATAGATGTCTATCATATCTGTCTCTTTTATAAACTGAACAGTCCCAGTCTCTTTAATCTCTCCTTTTATGGAACTGTTCTGCACCCTTAAATCATTTTTGTTGCCCTTCTCTGTACCTTTTCCAATTTGAATATATATTTTTTTGAGTTGGGGCAATTGAACTGCATGAAGTATTCAAGGTGTGGGCATATCACGGATTTATATAGTGGCATTATATTTTCTGTCAGTATCTATCCCTTTCCTAATGGTTCCTAACATTGTTAGCTTTTTTTCACTGCTGCACATAGAACAGCTGTTTTCAGAGAACTACCCAAGATCTTTCTCAAGTGGTAACAGCCAGTTTAGATCCCATCAGTTTGTATATATAGTTGGGATTATGTTTTCCAACGCGCATGATGTTGCATTTATTGCTATAGAATTTCATCTGCCATTTTGTTGCCAAATCCCGCTGTTTTGTAAGTTCCCTTTTTAACTCTTTGCAGTCAACTTTGGTCTTAACCATCCTGAGTAATTTTATATTGTCTGCCAATTTTGCCATTTCAGTGTTCACTCTTTTTTCCAGATCATTTACGAATATGTTGGAGAACAGGTCCCAGTACAGACCCTAGCAGGATCCTGCTATTTACCTCTCTCCATTCTGAAAACTGACTATTTATTCCTACCCTTTGTTTCCCATCTTTTAACCAGTTCCTGATCCACGAGAGGACATTCCTACTTATGACTAGGGCCCTGCCAAATTCACGGTCCATTTTGGTCAATTTCACGGTCATAGGATTTAAAAATAATAAAATTACATTATTTCAGCTATTTAAATCTGAAATTTCACGGTGTGGTAATTGTAGGGGTCCTGACTCAAAAAGAAGTTGTGAAGGATTTGCAAGGTTGTTGTGTGTGTGTGTGGGGTGTGTGTGTGTGTGTTGCGGTACTGCTACCCTTGTGCGCTGCTGCTCGCGGTGGCCCTGCCTTCAGAGCTGGGCAGCTGGAGAGCAGCAGCTGCTGGCCAAGAGCCCAGCTCTGAAGGCAGAGCTGCCACCAGCACAGTGCAAAAGTAAGGAGGGCATGGTATGGGATTGCTACCCTTACTTCTGCGCTGCTGCTGGAGGGGTGCTGCCTTCAGAGCTGGGCGCCCAGCCAACAGCCGCCACTCTCCAGCTACCTGGCTCTGAAATCAAAGCAGAAGTAAAGGTGTCAATACCATAACCCCCCTAAAATAACCTTGCCCCCCCCCCGCAACTCCCTTTGGGTCAAGATCCCCAATTTGAGAAACACTAGTCTCCCCTGTAAAATCTGTATAGTATAGGGTAAAAGCACACAAAAGACCAGATTTCACGGTGGGAGATTAGATTTCAAGGTCCATGATGCGTTTTTCATGGTCGTGAATATGGTAGAGCCCTACTTCAGACTCCTGACTTTTCTTAAGGGCCTTTGGTGAGAGACCATGTCAAAGGTTTTCAGAAAATCAATTACATTGACTAAGTCATCCTTGTCCACATGCTTGTTCAGACTCTCACATAATAACAGATTGGTGAGGCATGATTTCCCTTTACAAAACCATGCTGTCTCTTCCCCAACATATTGTGTTCATCTAGGTGTCTGATAATTCTGTTCTTTACTACAGTTTCAACCAATTTGCCTTAAGTATATTAAAAGAAAATATAGTCTTAACGGTATTGGTCCATTAGTGGATGGAAATGGTAGATTTCTCAATAATGCAGAAGCATAAGTGTTCAATAAACATTTCTGTTCTGTTTTTGGGAAAAAACAGATGTAGTCTTATATGATAACATTCTTTCCATTCCACTGGTATCTCTGGAATTACCAAAAGTTAGGCATTTTAAAATCAGTATGTCTGGATAACTTGCATCCAAGAGTTTTAAAAGAGCTGGCAAAGGATCTTGCTGGACTGTTAATGTTGATTTTCATTAAGTCTTGCAACACTGGGTAAGTCCCAGAAGACTGAAAAAAAGCTTATATTGTGCCAGTATTAAAAATGGTAAACGGGATGACCTGGCTAATTATAGGCCTCTCACTCTGACATAGATTCCAGATAAGATAATGGAGCAGCTGATACATGACTCAATTAATCAAGAATAAAAGGGGGTAATAGAATTAATGCCAATCACACGGGTTTATGGAAAACAGATCCTGTCTAGCTTGGTATCTTTTTTTTTTTTTTTTTTTTGAGATTACAAGTTTGGCTGATAAAAGGTAACAATGTTGATGTAATAGACTTCCGTAAAACATATGACTTGGTACTCTGAAACCTGTCATTTTGATGAAAAAACTAGAAAGATATAAAATTAACATGGCACATATAAAATGGATTAAAAGATGACTGATAGGTCTCAAAAGATAATTGTAAACAGTGAATCATCATCGAACAAGTGCGTTTCTAGTGAGGTCCCACATAGTTCGGTTTTTGGTCCTACATTAACATTTTTATTCATGACTTGGAAGAAAACAAAATCACTGATAAGTTTGCAAATGACACAAAAAATTGAGAAATTGGTAAATGAAGAGGACAGGTCATTGATACAGAGCAATCTCGATCACTTTGTAAGCTGGGTGCAAGCAAACAATATGTGTTTTAATATGGCTAAATATAAACATATACCACTAGGAACAAAGAACGTTATGTCACACTTACAGAATGAGGGACTCTATCCACCACAGTTCCCACATCTGTTGCAGTCACTGCTTCCCTGAATAATCTGCTGAACATGAGCTCCCAAGGTGACAATGTGGTCAAAAGGACTCATGTGACTCTTGGATGCATGAACAGGGGAATCTTGAGTAGAAATACAGAGGTTATTTTACCTCTGTATTTGGCACTGGCGTGACTGTTGCTGGAACACTGTGTCCAGTACTGGTGTCCACAGTTCAAGAAGGATGTTGATTAATTGAAGGGGGTTCAGACCAAAGCCATGAGAATGGCTAAAGGATTAGAAAATATGCCCTATAATGATTGAGCTCCTGGAGTCTATCTATTGAGGTTAACAAAGGGAAGATTAAAGGGTGACTTGATTACAACCTACAATTACCCATAGAGAACAAATATTTAATAACAAGCTCTTCAATCTATCAGGAAAAGGTACAGCATGATCAAAGGCCTGAAAGTTGAAGCTAGACTAATTCAGACAGGAAATAAAGCATACATTTTTAACAGTGAGAGTAATTACTCACTGAGGGGAAAACAATAACAAAACACGCAGCAATGGCTGAAGTGCTAAATGCCTTTTTTGTTTCAGTTTTCACCAAAAAAGTTAGCAGTGACTGGACAACAAACATAGTGAACATCAATGTAATGGGATAGAAGCGGAGGCTAATATACGAAAAGAATAAGTTAAGAATTACTTAGACAATCTAGATGTCTTCAAGTCAGCAGGGCCTAATGAAATAAATCGTAAAACACTTAAAGAACTGGCAGAAGAGATCTCAGAGCCATTATCTTTGCAAACTTGTGGAGAACAAGAACGGTCCCCATGGACTGGAAAAGGGCAAATACAGTACCTATCTATAAAATGGGAATAAGGACAACCAAGGAATTATAGTCTAGTCAGCTTAATATTGGTACCTGGAAAGATCATGAAGCAAACAATCAATTTGGAAGCATCTAGAGCAGAGATTGGCACCCTTTGGCACATGGCCCATCAGGGTTATCCACTGGTGGGCTGCGAGACATTTTGTTTACATTGACCATCTGCAGGCACAGCCCCCCGCAGCTCCCAGCGGCCGCAGTTCGCCATTCCCGGCCAATGGGAGTAACTTCAGGTTTTTGAGATAGCCGTTGAGAAGGCACGGGTCTAAAATGAGTCAGAGACCCCTATTGGCCTTTGGAATTAGGAAATATCAGTAGTAAACCCCCTTCTCTCTTAAATCCCAAGGAACCTCCTCCACGGCTAGGAGAAGAGCTTGCACCTGCTGGGCGAGAAGTTGCTTGTGAGAAGGCTTTCTGAATGGGGACGAGAGGTGTGGAAATTAACTGGAGCGTATAACCCCTTTTCACAGCCTTCAGCAACCAGTGGTCTGGTGGTGATAAGAGACCAGGCCGAGCTGAAGTGAGATAGGCGGTCCGAAGACAAAGGAGGGACAGAAACCAGTGGCATGGGAATTGCTATAATGCTTTTGGGCATCCCATCAAAAAGTTCTGTTTGGCTACCTCCAAATATGGGACTTCAAGTCCCGGCAGATCTGGCAGAGATCCCAGATATGAGTCTCTCCCAGCACATCAGACAACTGGAGTGCAGGTTACGCTTGAAACCCAGAGACCGAGGCATTCCCCGACACCAGGAGTGGATGAAGACTGATAAAGTGAAACATGCCAACTAACAAATGTACATCAAATTGACAACAGTTCAAATGAGAAATAAAGAACCGGGGTGAAAGAAAGTAAACCAAGACCACTAAGAAGAGTTCGCCACAGCAAGAGGAGCAGTTCCAGCGACCGTCACAGGTAGTAAGAAGGAACAGAGGGTGGGGGTTTTGCTGGACCCCTTGTGCCAGTGTGTGGCACCGGGGTGGTGGTGCTGGGGCCAACCCAATGGATGTTACTGGGAGAAAAATTTCTGGTGACTGCAAGCAGCTCGTGCACACTTAACGTAAAATGGACACATAATAGCACTCGAAGAAGAAATATAGCCTACATGAACCTATTATAAGGTGCGTGCACAACTGGTTGGAAAAGTATACTCAGTAGTTATCAATGGTTCAAAATCAAGCTAGAAGGGCAAACCATGTAGGGTGCCACAGGGTTGTGTCCTAGGTCCGGTTCTATTCACTATCTTCATAAATGATTTGGATAATGGTATAGAAAATACACTTAAAGTTTGTGGACAATACAAAGCTGGGAGGGGTTGCAAGTGCTTTGGAGACCAGGATTAGAATTCAAAATGATCTTGACAAATTGGAGACACGGTCTGAAATAAATAGGATGAAATTCAATAAGGACAAAATGTAAAGTACTACACTTAAGAAGGAATAATCAATTGCACAAATAGAAAATGAGAAATGACTGCCAACGAAGGACTAGCACAGAAAAGGATAGGAGTTTTATCGTAGATCACAAACTAAATTCGAGTCAACAATGTAATACTGTTGCAAATAAAGCAAACATCATTCTGGGATGAATTAGCAGGAGTGTTGTGAGCAAGACATGAGAAGCACTACTCAGCATTGATAAGGCCTCAACTGGAGTCTGCATCTAAACTTCATTTGAAGAATTGGTGTTTTACCCATGAAAGCTTATGCCCAAATAAATCTGTTAGTCTTTAAGGTGCCATCAGACTCCTTGATGTTTTTGTGGATACAGACTAACACGGCTACCCCCTGATACTTGACACCAACTGGAGTATTGTGTCTAGTTCTGGACATCACACTTCACGAACAATGTGGACAAACTGGAGAAAGTCCAGAGGAGAGCAACAAAAATTATTATGGTCTAGAGAAAACACGGCCTACAAGGAAAGATTGAAAAAAATTGGGCTGTTTATTCCAAAGAGAAGAGAAGACTGAGTGGGGACATGGTGATAATCTTCAAGTTCCTGAAAGGTTGGTATAAAAAGGGGGGCATGATAAATTGATCTAAACTATTGAGGACAGGATAAGAATTAAAGGGCTTAAATTGCAGCAAGGGATATTTAGGTTAGGCATTAGGAAAAACTCCCTAACTGTAAGAGTAGTTAAGCACTGGAAAATTGCCTAGGGAGGCTGTGGAATCTCCATCACTGGAAGTTTTAAAGAATACGGTAGACAAAAGACCTGTCATACTTAGTTCTGCCTCAGTGCAGGGGACTGGACTAGATGGCCTATTGAGGTTCCTTCTAGTCCTACATTTCTATGATTAACCATTGTGACAACTTATAAAAGGGTCATGGTGGATTCCCCATCACTGACCATTTCTAAATCAAGCCTGGATGTTTTTCTAAAAGATATGCTCTGGGAATTATTTTGGGGGAAGTTCTATGGACTATGTAATAAAGTAGGTAAGACTAGATGATCACAATGGTCCCTTCTGGCCTTGGAAACCACGAATCTATGCATCTTATCCCATATTACACTGTGAGTAGTAGAAAGACAATACCTATTTCATATGGGAGTTATGAGGACTAGTTAATGTTTGTGCAAAACTGAACATAAAGTAGTGCAAGTATTTAGTTTTTATACTTTAAAATGAATATTATTGCACAGAAAAAGTCAATTTAATTTGCTGCAGTGTAGCATTCAGAATGGGAATCCTGATAGCAAAACAAGCTATCCCCACACCATTTCCTTGAGATCCTTGAACCATTATGTGAAATTTCTGCACTGTTACACTTGTTACATTTCGAGAGCACCTCAAATCATGAGACAATGTACTAGAAACTTTCTGAATCCTTAAACTGCTAAATAGCATTACATTAAATATTAAATACCTTTGTGATGTAGAATTTTTTCAGCCCATCCAAAAATGATGTAAAAATTGAAGCAACCTGTGGTTTAAGAGCATGCCCTTTGGGGGATGGGAAAAAGAGGAAACAATAAGTTAACAAGTCAATAATAGCAGCAAGATTTTCAGAATTCTGATCTTATTTCATCATGTAATGAACTCTGATAAGGGAATTTATAGGTAAAGCTCTGAGAAAGGACTTTGAACATTTTAGTTTTTGTAACCTAAAATTTAATAATGAAGAAATCTCCTTTATGAGATTTTAGAGAAATGTTTTTCATTAATTGTTATTCAAAAGGAATATGTGGCGAATAGCGTGTTAAATTTATCCCAATACCATATCTTCATTCAGACATGTAATTCTGATTAATCTTTGTTCAGGTCATCACAAGTATATGGCACACAAAGTTTAAACCACACTCCATTTTTTAATGGAACAGAAATTAGTCGTTGCTGGTTTTATTTCTTTTTTAAGTTATGCCAAACCATTGAAACAGATATCCAAAAATGAAGTAAAGTGTATAGAGTTTTTCCCCTTCTTGGTTATATCACTTGTGCAGATTTCTCTACATAAAACTAGTAATTGCTTCCTTAATCACATACACAGAATTAAAATTACCAGAATACATAAATGGCATCTTGGAGTCTGTTAAATTAACATCTATGCCTCAGGACTGGGTTGAATTGAGATGAAAGCCTTTTACTGTGCTTTCCATTGTTTTCAGTTACTAGCAATGTCTGAACTCCCACAACTGCTTCATTTTAATAGCCTTACATCTGGCTTACATGCTGTGAGCCCAATTCATAAAAAAGTTATGCACTATTACATGGTATTTCCAAATACTTCCTTGTAAAATACTTCAAAGTATTTTCTCCTGAATAAACCATGAACTTCAGTAATTCATTAGCCTTCTTTCCTCTTCACTAAAAAGAGCAACTCTCCTTCGCATACTAAGATAAGAACAAGTTGCAAAAAGTACACCTCTATATACATTTGATAAATGACAAATGTGCATGGAAAATTGACAAACACAAAAAGGCTGCATCAGTTAAGGCAATAAAGGACAATAATTTACTCAACCACAACCTTTAAAAGAAACTGGAAGATGTTTTGCATGCTTAAGAAATAGGTTCAGGGTTTATGTTTTTTCAGCAGCCATTAACTATCTCACAAACACTTAAAACAATGGAGAGAGCTGTTTAAAAGTACTTGAAGTTGATAAGAATAAGTGAAACAACCCTAAACTCAGGTCTAAGCCTGAGTGGAAGACCAGTTTTCAAATCATTTCAACTATGTTAGTAAATTTTAAATCTAAACTTGCAATTTCAAATTTTAAAAATGCATCTGTCCTTTGCTATAGGTACACATTCACTATAATAGAATACAGAAGATATCAAAGATCTAAGTCCTTAAGAACTATGTATTTCCCTCCCCCCCATTCCTGTTATTGGGACTAGTCCATAGGTGGGCAAACTATGGACCGTGGGCCACATTCTGCCCGCAGGACCTTCCTGGCCCCTGAGCTCCTGGTCGGGGAGACTACCCCCCGGCCCCTTCCCCACTGTCCCCCATCCCCCGCAGCAACGCTGCTGCGCTGCCAGCACTCTGGCCAGCCACTCCTGCCGGGCAGCGTGGGTGGCGTGACTGGCTCTGGTGGGGCTGTGAGCTCCTGCTGCTCTGAGCAGCATGGTAACAGGGTGGAAAGGTTGAATAAGAGGCAGAGGGTCCCGGGGGTGGACAGGGAGCAGTTAGATGGGGTGGGGTCCTGGGAGGAGGAGGGAAATGGGAGGGGGGCGGAAGCCAGGCTGTTTGGGGAGGTGATTCCTCGCAACCCTGATGTGGCCCTCGGGCCAAAAAGTTTGCCCACCCCTGGACTAGTCATTACTACTCCCCCACTTCATTTACCCCTCAAAGCACTCTTCCTCAAAAACCTGGGAGGGACCGGCAGACCTTGCTACATACCCTAAGTTTGTTGGACCCAAGGATAAGTGACTTCCAGGACTTAAGTCCCTCACTGAAAGCATGTTGCCATCAGCATCCTCCTATTTAAATCAGGAGACTGATACCTTCATGATAGGTCTCAAGCTAACTGTCATGCTATCACTTCAATGAAAAATCTCAGGTAGTCAGCATCTAAACTAAGTCTTCATATGTCAATCACATTGCATTGATTCACATCCATAAACAAACAGTACCAAATGTAATGTGCTCTCTGCAAGATACCCTAGTACGCAAAGGGGCTGGTTTATTCTATAACCGTTTAATTTTCTGTATTGTGTTCAGGTATAGCCTCAGTCAGAATACATTACAGAACTTCCATTTTGAAAAGGTAAAAATATGGGTTAGCTAAAAAAAAAACAGTAACTGAAGACTATTAAACACTGAAGTCTAGCACGCAAGTCACAATGCATTCACTCATTTTCATTTCCTCACTACACAATGCATACACAACTCCATAAGGAATGCATATGCTTTTACTTTAACTGGAAATAGCTTTCTAGAGTAGATTTGCATACCAATGCCCATTGTCAAGGTTCCTTCCCCACTCTGAACTCTAGGGTACAGATGTGGGGACCTGCATGAAAAACCCCCTAAGCTTATTTTTACCAGCTTAAGTTAAAACTTCCCCAAGGTACAAACTATTTTACCTTTTGCCCTGGGACTTTATTGCTGCCACCACCAAGTGTCTAACAAAAATAACAGGGAAAGAGCCCACTTGGAAACGTCTTTCCCCCCAAAATCCCCCCAAGCCCTACACCCCCTTTCCTGGGGAAGGCTTGATAAAAATCCTCACCAATTTGCAAAGGTGAACACAGACCCAAACCCTTGGATCTTAAGAACAATGAAAAAGCAATCAGGTTCTTAAAAGAAGAATTTTAATTGAAGAAAAAGTAAAAAAATCACCTCTGTAAAATCAGGATGGTAAATACCTTACAGGGTAATCAGATTCAAAACAGAGAATCCCTTTATGCAAAACCTTAAGTTACAAAAAGACACAAAAACAGGAATATACATTCCATTCAGCACAACTTATTTTATCAGCTGTTTAAACAAAACAGAATCAAACGCATATCTAGCTAGATTACTTACTAAGTTCTAAGACTCCATTCCTTTTCTGTTCCCGGCAAAAGCATCACACAGATCGAGAGAACCTTTGCTTTTCCCACCTCCAGCTTTGAAAAGTATCTTGTCTCCTCATTGGTCATTTTGGTCAGGTGCCAGCAAGTTTATCTTAGCTTCTTAACCCCTTACAGGTGAAAGGGTTTTTCTTCTGGCCAGGAGGGATTTTAAAGGTGTTTACCCTTCCCTTTATATTTATGACACGCCCCCCAAATCACAGATAGGGTGAAACGCTGGCTGTGATTTCTTCCTGGAGCTCTAGGAGAAAACAGAGTAAATGCACCTCTTAATATACTACCAAGTATATAAAGACTAACAATATTTTCCACATCTCAAGGACGATTTTAACCAGTTGATTCTGGGAAACTTTCACGGGAGAGTGCATCAGCCACTTTGTTAGAAGCGCCCGAGATGTGTTGGATGTCGAAATCAAAATCTTGGAGAGCTAAACTCCACCGAAAAAGTTTTTTGTTATTTCCCGTGGCGGTATGAAGCCACTGTAGCGCAGCATGGTCAGTTTGCAGGTGGAAATGCCGTCCCCAAACATATGGGCGTAGCTTTTCCAGAGCATAGACAATGGCGTAACATTCTTTTTCAGTGACTGACCAGTTGCTTTCTCTCTCAGACAGCTTCTTGCTGAGAAACACTACAGGATGGAATTCTTGATCAGGTCCTTCCTGTATTAAAACTGCTCCCACATCACGCTCGGACGCATCTGTGGTTACTAGGAACGGTTTGTCAAAGTCTGGGGCCCTTAGCACAGGGTCAGACATGAGTGTCGCTTTCAGCTGGTTAAAGGCCTTCTGACACTCTTCAGTCCACTGAACGGCATTTGGCTGTTTCTTTTTGGTTAGGTCTGTCAGTGGGGCAGCGATTTGGCTGTATTGTGGTACAAATCACCTGTAATAACCGGCCAAGCCTAAGGAGGATTGGACCTGTTTCTTTGACTTTGGGACATGCCACTTTTGGATAGCATCCACTTTGGCCTGTAAGGGGTTGATAGTTCCTTGACCCACCTGGTGTCCAAGGTAAGTCACTCTGTTTAGGCCTATTTGACACTTCTTAGCCTTAACAGTTAGTCCTGCTTCCCTTATGCGCTCGAAGACTTTTTGTAGATGTTCCAGGTGTTCTGCCCAAGAATCCGAAAATATGGCCACGTCGTCAAGGTAGGCAACTGCATATTCTCCAAATCCTGCTCGGAGACCATCTACAAGGCTTTGGAAGGTGGCGGGTTCATTCCGCAGCCCGAAAGGGAGTACATTAAATTCATACAGCCCGACATGTGTGGTGAAGGCTGACCTTTCCTTGGGGATTAATCTAGCGGTACCTGCCAGTAACCCTTGGTTAAGTCCACGGTAGAGATGAACTGGGCCCGTCCCAGTTTCTCTAATAGTTCATCTGTGCGTGGCATTAGATAGTTGTCTGGGTGAGTTACAGCATTTAGCTTACGGTAGTCCACGCAAAAACGTATCTCCCCATCTGGTTTGGGAACTAGAACCACTGGAGATGCCCATGCACTGCCAGAGGGGTGGATTACCCCCATCTGTAGCATATCCTGGATCTCCCGTTCTATAGCAGTTTTAGCTTGAGGAGACACCCGATAAGGTTGGACTTTAATTGGGTGAGCATTACCTGTGTCGATGGAGTGGTATGCCCGTTCAGTCAGTCCTGGGGTGGCTGAGAACGTCGGCGCGTAGCTAATGCACAGCTCCTTGATCTGCTGTTGCTGCATACGCCCAAGGGTCATGGAGAGGTTCACCTCTTCCACGCCACCAGCACGTTTCCCTTTGTAGTAGACACCTTCGGGCCACTCAGCGTCATCTCCTCCCTGGGCTGTAAACTGACAAACCTTTAATTCTCTGGAATAAAAGGGCTTTAGAGAATTAATATGGTACACCTTAGGCTTTTGGTTGGAGGTGGGGAATGCCATGAGATAATTAACAGCTCCCAGGAGCTCCTGGACTGTGAATGGCCCTTCCCACGATGCTTCCATTTTATGGGCCTGGAGCGCCTTTAAGACCATGATCTGGTCCCCTAGTTTGAAGGAATGCTCTCTGGCATGTTTATCATATCAAGTTTTTTGCTCTTTTTGAGTATCCTTTAGGTTTCCATAGTTCCTTCCAGGAAATTAGTTCCTGCATCTGTGAGGATATCGGAGGGCCAACCTACCCTGGCAAAAATGTCTGCTAGTGCCTGGCACACACTTTTAGCCAGGGTGTTGCTTAGAGCTACTGCTTCTGGCCATCGGGTGGCAAAATACATGAAAGTCAGTATGTACTGCTTTCCTCTGGGTGTCTTTTTCGGAAAAGGACCCAGAATATCCACAGCTACTCGCTGAAATGGAACTTCAATGATGGGGAGTGGCTGGAGAGAGGCTTTGACCTGGTCTTGGGGTTTTCCCACTCTTTGGCATACCTCACAAGACCGGACATAGGTAGAAACATCCTTGCCCATTCCCTCCCAGTGGAATGACCTCCCCAAACGGTCTTTGGTCCTGTGCACCCCAGCATGGCCACTAGGATGATCGTGGGCCAAGCTCAAGAGCTTTACCTGATACTTAGTTGAAACTACCAACTGTCTCTGACGATGCCAGTCTTCCTGGTGTCCACCAGAAAGAGTTTCCTTGTATAAAAGTCCTCTTTCTACAACAAACCTGGATCGATTAGAAGAGCTGAGAGGCGGTGGGTTGCTCCGTGCCGCCGTCCAAGCTCTCTGGAGGCTTTCATCTGCTTCCTGTTTGGTCTGGAACTGTTCCCTTGATGTTGGAGACATCAGTTCCTCATTGGATTGTGGACCTAGGCTTGGTCCCTCTGGAAGTGATGTAGGGGATGGGGCTGTTTCCATTTACTGTGAACCACTCTCCGCTGGTGCACTATGTTGGGGTTCAGGCTCTGGCTGAGCCTCTCGTGTAGGGTTCTCGGCTGCTGCCGGTTCTGGTTCTGGGACTGGCTCTGTCTGGGTCTCTGGGACTGGATCCACTACTGCTGTTGTAGATGTTGGCATGGGGTCCGGGTCCATCACCTCTGACCAGTTCCTGGCAGAAGTTTCCAGAACAGAGCTAGGCGGGACTGCTTGTTTAGCCGGGCTGAGGGTGACCATTCCCACCCTCTTGGCTAGCTTCACATGATTGGCCAAGTCTTCCTCCAACAGCATGGGGATGGGATAATCATCATAGATTGCAAAAGTCCACGATCCTGACCAACCCTTGTACTGGACAGGCAACTTGGCTGTAGGCAAATTGAAAGAGTTGGACTTGAAGGGCTGAATTGTCACTTGCATCTGTGGGTCGATTAAATTGGGGTCCACTAAGGAAGCATGGATAGCCGACACCTGTGCTCCGGTGTCCCTCCATGCGGTGACCTTCTGCCCGCCCACACTCACAGTTTCCCTCCACTCTGAGGGTGTCTGGGAGGTATCTGGGCCTGAGGACCTCTGGTATGATTCTGGTGCAATGAACTGTAATCTGTTGGGGTTCTTGGGGCAGTTGGCCTTCACATGCCCCGGCTCATTACATTTAAAACATCGTCCAGCTGATGGGTCACTGGGGCGAGGTGGGTTGCTGGAGAACAGTGTGGCAGGACGATAAGGTGTCTGGAGCATTCCTTGTTGTGTAGTTGGGGCCTTGGGCTGCCCCCGGTAGTAGGGGGTGGTCTGAGGGTGTCCCTTCTGGTATCCGCTCCAACTGCGACCAGGGTTGTTCCTCTCTCCTCCCTCCACCCATTTTGTTCCCGCTTGCCCCACCTCTCTGGCCGTCTGGGACTGCTCGTATCGATCAGCATAAGCAGCAAGACTTTCTGCTGAGTCCATTTCCTTATCCCATAAACACTGTTTTATTTTCTCCATGGACATATTCAGGAATTGCTCCTGAGCTATCAAATCACACTTTCCGTCAAAACTAGTGACACCCCTTCCTTGGACCCATTTATCTAAAAGATCCTTCATCTGGTTTAGATAAGCCACATTACTTAGTCCAGGGCCTCTCTTAAGGGTTTGAAATTTTACTCTGTACGTTTCAGATGTAATTTGAAATTGCTTTAAAACCAAATCCTTGAACTGATTATAGTCAGAAGACTCATCAATAGGCATCTTATTGAATATGTCCAGAGCTCTTCCAGTCAATTTTGCAACCAATGTGGTCATCTTGTGAGCTTCAGGAATTTTATGGAGAGTGCACAGTCTCTCAAAGGTGAGAAAATATTCAGCAATATCACTGGATTTATCATACTGTGGACACAGTTGCTCCCATTTGTGGACTGTTGGGGAAGGATGGTTAGGGTTATCCAGTAGATTCCACTCAGCCTTTGCCTTCTCCATCTCCAGTGCCTTCTTCCTCTCTTTTTCCTTTTCCTCCATAGCTCTCCTGTGAGCAGCCTCTTGTTGTTTTTCTGTCTCTCTCACTGCCTCCAGTTCTCTCCTGTGGGCAGCCTCTTTGGCTGTTTCTGCCTTGGGCTCTGTCATGTTTGTCTCTCTGTTTTTAACTAACTTTACACCCGAGAGTTAGAACTAAAACAAACAAACAAAAAAACTTGGCTTCTCAAAACAAAAATAGGTTGTGCTGTACTGGATATATATGTTTTCTGATAGTGATTGTCAGCCTACAGAAAAATCCTTTAAAAAAAAAAACAAAAAAAACCTAACACCTTTGTCTCCAGGCAAATAGACAGAAAACCCCTCTAGTTGCTCTTAGGTAAAAAACAACTTCAGGTCTGTGAAGACTTGTAAATTTCCCTGCAGGAGGTTAACCACCCTGCCTTTAGATAGAGAAAACTCCAGCTCACAAAAGACAATTACCTTTTGTCTCTGCTCTGGCCCCCAAGCAGAGACAAAAAAACCTCTAACTGCTTTCAGCTTAAAACCTGCTTTCCAGAGCCCAAAGGAAAAAAAATATTTCCTTTTAAAAACATCTGTGCTTCTGGTTCAAAAAAAAATCTCAAAATGATTTCAAGTTAATCCCACCGCTCTGACACCATGTCAAGGTTCCTTCCCCACTCTGAACTCTAGGGTACAGATGTGGAGACCTGCATGAAAAACCCCCTAAGCTTATTTTTACCAGCTTAAGTTAAAACTTCCCCAAGGTACAAACTATTTTACCTTTTGCCCTGGGACCTTATTGCTGCCACCACCAAGCGTCTAACAAATATAGAACAGGGAAAGAGCCTGCTTGGAAATGTCTTTCCCCCCAAAATCCTCCCAAACCCTACACCCCCTTTCCTGGGGAAGGCTTGATAAAAATCCTCACCAATTTGCATAGGTGAACACAGACCCAAACCCTTGGATCTTAAGAACAATGAAAAAGCAATCAGGTTCTTTTAAGAATTTTAATTGAAGAAAAAGTAAAAAAATCACCTCTGTAAAATCACCTCTGTTAAAAGGATGGTAAATACCTTACAGGGTAATCAAATTCAAAACATAGAGAATCCCTCTACGCAAAACCTTAAGTTACAAAAAGACACAAAAACAGGAATATACATTCCATTCAGCACAACTTATTTTATCAACCTTTTAAACAAAACAGAATCAAACGCATATCTAGCTAGATTACTTACTAAGTTCTAAGACTCCATTCCTTTTCTGATCCCGGCAAAAGCATCACACAGACCGAGAGAACCTTTGTTTTTCCCCCCTCCAGCTTTGAAAGTATCTAGTCTCCTCATTGGTCATTTTGGTCAGGTACCATCAAGTTTATCCTAGCTTCTTAACCCTTTACAGGTGAAAGGCTTTTTCCTCTGGCCAGGAGGGATTTTAAAGGTGTTTACCCTTCCCTTTATATTTATGACACCCATAGATTTATATACGATTAAAACTGACTGTAGTTATGTGCACATGTCCCTATACACTGAATTACGACTATATTCCTTAGCGCATAACTTACTAGGAAAGTGCTGTTGACAGCTTTGTGGACCAAGCAACAGTAATGATGATCTTTTCCTTATTCTTAAACTAATGCTGCCTATCATTTAATTACACCCCAAATTTAAATTTACATTAATAGTACGGGGCAGCAGGACCAATCCTATACTAACACTTTAATGTTTCTTGCCTGTGGAGAATAACATTGTTAGCTTATGTAGCTTCTGAGCACCACACTTCAGGAAAGATGTAGACAAATTGGAGAAAGTCCAGAGAAGAGCAACAAAAATGATTAGAGGTGTAGAAAACATGACCTATGATGGAAGATTGAAAAAATTGGGTTTGTTTAGTCTGGAAAAGAGAAGACAGAGGGGACGTGATAAGTTTTCAAGTATATAAAAGGTTGTGTGGTAAACCCAGGACTAACAGCTACGGGGGAGGGGAGGGTAGTAATTAGTCCCAGGGGATTAAAAGGCCCCTCCCTATCCATTGAGGAGTAATAACCACTGGGCAATAAGGTTCAGCTGGAAAAGGGGTTGCTAGGGAACCAATTAGGTTCAGCTGACTCCAACTGCGTGGGAACTTTTTAAATCCTCCCCTGAGTGGAAGGAGGGAGAGAGTGAGGGAGCGAGAGGAGCAGGGAAGCTGCCAGTAGGCTGTTTGCAGCAAGACACCAAGCCTTCCCAGTAGCGAAGCTGCACTCGCTCCCCAGAAGGGAAGGAAAACAAGCACAAGGGACTGACTGAGGAGAGGAGTAGCAGGACCCTGTGCCACCTATAAGGATTCGTCTTGCCCCAAACCTGAGTCTCCAAGGCTAAAAAGGACTGAGCCTACTGAGGCGAACAAGGTATTTTGCCACAGTTGTTACAAGAAGGAGGGAGAATTGTTGTTAACCTCAACCTCCGAGGATAGGACAAGAAGCAATGGGCTTAAATTGCAGCAAGGGAGGTTTAGGTTGGACATTAGGAAAAACTATCAGGGTGGTTAAGCACCAGAATGAATTGCCTAGGGAGGCTGTGGAATCTCCATCACTGGAGATTTTTCAGAGCAGGTTAGATAAATACCTGACAGGGATGGTCTACTCTAGATAATACTTAGTCCTGCCATGAATGCAGGGAACTGGACTAGATGACCTCTCGAGGTCCCTGCGAGTCTTATGATTCTATGATACATTCAAAAGGGGATTCCACATCAGTTTTGAAGATTTTTTTAAAATCAAAATGTGTTAAAATAAAGCCAAAAGTTTTACCTTAAGATTCACACACGCAACTCCCATTACACAATGCATACCAGAGAGAAGAACTGGACCCCAAATCATTTGAATATATAATCCCAATAGCATGTTTTACCTATCAGACACCCACAAAATACCATTAAGTATCGCTTTAATACTGAGGGAACGTCTACACTTACTGTGAATCAACGCTGAGGCGATCGATCCACCATTGGGGTCGATTTAGCGTGTCTATTGAAGACCCGCTAAAGAAAGCGCAGATCATTCTCCTGTCAACTCTAGTACTCCACCGGAACAAAAAGCTTAAGGTAAGTCGGTGGGAGAAACTCGTAGACACCGCAAAAAGTCGACCTAAGCTAAGTCGACTCCAGCTACGTTATTCACGTAGCAGGAGTTGCATAACTTAGGTCAACTTAACCCTGTAGTGTAGACCTGCCCTGAGTGCATTACACAATCAGGACTGAGATGCACTGGCAGAAGTTCATGGACCATGCGGCTTCCCTGCACTATAGTCAGCTCTAGACATTATCATCAATCTCACTTTCATACACATTGCCCCTTTACTTCCAAAGGGTATCAGTCACCATAAAATAAAAGCACATGTTGATATACTGCATAGAATATGCAACTTGTTCATTTCATTAGTCAATAAGCTTTATGAACTGTTACTGTTACAAGCACTGTACTCTAAAGTTGTCCACTAGCTACAGTAGCTATGTGAAATTTTGTAGGAATTATTTTCAGAACACACACTGATGCATTTCTATAAGGACTCCCAGAAGAAGTCCATCAAAAAGATTTGAACCTAGACTTTTAGCACCAAAGCATAAACTTCTACTGCTTAAGACAAAGGATAAACTCCATTATTTGATAGCAAGGAGTAGGAAGAGTAGCCTACTATAATAGTCACATTTCCTAAAAGGCAAAACGATTCAAACTAGAAATAAGACACAGACAAGCAGTCTGGATTTTAAGCCTGGATATGTCACTTCAGACAAGGCACTCTAAAAATAGAATATAAATACTAATTTTGGACACAATATTTGTGAACTTACCAAACTGAAATTGTGCATTGTCCACAAGGCGAATTGATGCAGGAGCACACCTCTAAAAAAGAAAAAAAAAAAATCAATTTGTAAATAAAATTGTGCTGAAGTGGTTTAAACTATGAGAGTCATGTTTTCATATAAAAAACCCAGCATATATAAAAGGCGTTAGTACCCTATTTCTATTTCCTTTATCTTCAGCATATATTCACTGCAAGGATAGATATTAATGTGTACATTTGACAAATTCATAAATCTCAGATTTAATGTACATTAACTCTTCAGCATCAGGCCAAAATCTGGCTTTAGGCTTAATTGTGTTTATAAACAAACATGCATACATTAACATAGCCCAAAGAAATCCAGCATTATTTTAAGGTAATGTCCTGTGCTATAAACAAAGAACCCTCTGCAGAGAATTCCAAATGGAACTAATCTGCACTGGCAGGGACATATACAGGGCTGAGCTTTTCTAGTCTTAAAAATATGGTTATACTCCTTATGCTTGAGCTTTGCTCTGGAATGTTTTTCAATAGCTGTGGCTATAGAGGGCACGTGAAGACACACTGTATACTAGTTTAAAAGGGAAATTCAGGGTGAATAGTTTCTGCCCTATCCTTCTTCTCCTGAAGAGTGTTTTGTGAATTCTTAGAGGATCAACTCAAGCTAGTATCTGGCTCAACATATTTATTACACGTTTTAAGGGGAAAACGTATTTACCTGTATAGTAACTGTTGTTCAAGAGGTGATGCAGACATATATTCCACATAGGTGTGTGTGCACCCAGCGCACCAAAGCCAGAGAACTTTGTCTAGCAGTACTCATAGGGGCAGCATTCATGCCCTGTGGCCCTAACCCCTCCCTGGCTATATAAGGGCAACACCGCCCTGATCCCCCTCACTTTCTTTGCATTAAACGTCAAGAGCTACAGACTCTGAGGCAAAGGGGATGGAGGGTGGGTTGTGGAATACATATGTGCATTGCATCTTGAAGACCAATAGATGGAATAAGGGTAAGTAACTGTTTTTAATTTGAGTAGATTCAGCCCTGTATTCCATGTAGGTGACTCAAGCTGTACTCTCAGGAGGTGGAATTCAGAGAGTGTATTTAAACAAGGACTGCAGGATTGCCTTCCCAAAGTTTGCATCTGATCTGGATGCAGTAGTAATGGCATAGTGGTTGAAAACAAATGTACCTAGGACCAAGTGGCAGCCCTGCAAATGTCCAATATAGGAACATCTTTTAGAAATGTGATCAACACTGCCAGGGCCCTCGCAGAATGAGCTTGCACCCACTGATTAGGTGCAGTCTGGATGCTACTTTGTATGCGGTCATGATATTGGAAGTTATCCACCTCGAGATTGTCTGAAGAGGCTGCTTGCCCTTTCATTTTTTCTGCATCTGAAACAGATGAGATGAAGAACAGGAAGATTGAGCCCCACCTAGGTAAAAAGCCAAACATCGCTTGACATCCAACATGTGAGGATGCTACTCATCTGGGGTTGAATGTGGCTTAAGAACAAACACCAACAGATACATAACTTGGTTCAAATGAAACTGAGATGCCACTTTAGATAAAAACTTAGGGTGAGACTGCACGGTTACTTTGTCTTTGGAAGAGTGTGTGTAAGGAGGCTTTGCCATCAAAGCCTGCAACTTACACACACACTCCTTGCATGTTATTGCCACAAGGAGAGCAATTTTCTGACACAGAAGGGAGAAAAGTTGCCAGAAGCTCAAATGGATGTCTGATAAGAACTGCTCAGACCATATTAAGAACCCACAAGGGAACCAGTTCTTCCACCAGTGGTAGAGAAGAGTGACTCCTTTCCAGAGCCTCACTACCACGGAGCTCGGAAACACGGATGGACGGACGGATGGAATGCCAAAATTACCGCCAGGTGCACTCTCAACTGAGTGCAGGACCAGAAGACTGTAGGTGTAACAGACAACCCATGACATCCTGGATACAAGTGATCGCTGGTTGAATTCTTTGGCCTAAAGACCACATTGAGAAACACTTCCATTTGGTCAAATAGGCTGCTCTAGAGGAGGGCTTTCTACTATTAAGAAAGATTTGCCGGACCACCTCCAAACATTGTTCTTCCTCCTCGTCCTCCAACCATGCAGCATCCACTCTATGAGATGCAGGGGAGCTGAGCACTGGATGCAAAATCTGACCATGATGCAGAGTCATGAGCTTGGGATGAAGAAGGAGAGATATGGGAAGACAAATCAACAATGCAAGAACGTCAAAGGACCAACGCGGTCTTGGCCACATTGGAGCAAAGAGAATGAGTGTGGCACAATCCCATTTCAGCTTGAGAATGATGACATGTCAGATGATTGCAATTGGAACAAAGGCATGCAAGAGTGCTGATTCGCAGCTCCGGTGAGAAGCATTGTCAGGGAGCCCAGATTGAGACACCTTCGAGAGCAAAACAGACAGCACTTCTTCTGTCTCCTGTGGCAAACAGGTCTATCATTAAAATGCTCCACACCACAAAGACGGACCAAATGATACCGGGCTTCAGAGACCATTCATGATTTGGGGAGAAATTTCTGCTGAGGTGATCCACCAGATGATTCTGGATCCCTTGTAGGAGATTGGCCAGAGGGGTAACACTTTCCCCAATGCAAACCTTCCAAAGTCGGATTACCTCGCGACACTGAATATTGGAGTATGCGCCCTATCTGTTCCCATAATACATCAGTGGTATTTTCATTAAGGATGTGCACTGCTGAGTCCCTGATAAGATATGGAAAGGCCTTACTGGCATTGTAGATGGCATGGAACTCCAGAATACTGATATGCAAAAAAGCTTCCAGTTCCAACCACAGGTCTTGAACTTTTAGTGAGCCCAGGTGTGATCTGTAACCTATTAAGGAGGCATTGGTGACAATAGTCCTGGTTGGTGGGGACTAAGCAAAGCGAACACCCTGGCACACATTGCCCTGAAACCATCCACCACCGTAAGTAGTCCCAGACTGGCAGAGGAAAGAGGACCAGTCTGTCCAAGGGATAACGATCTGAGACCAACTTCAGCCACTTGGGAAGAGGACAAAGGCACAATCTGGCAAACTAGAGTACCTTTGTGCATGCAGCCATATGGCCTATCAATCTCAGGCATACTCAGGCTGTGGTTGAGGGCTGAGACTGTAGTTCCAAACATAGGTGGCAAATCGCGTGCAATTGGTCAGTCAGCAGAAACATTCTCAAACTTGTACAGTCTATTAGGGCCCCAATTAACTCAGTTCTTTGAGTTGGGACCACTGTTTAGGATAAGACGTAGACAAGTCAAATAAGCATAGTGTGAACTGAACATGAAAGAAGTCTGCTTCTCTGGACTTCCCCTCAGTAACCACTCATAAGAAGATATGAAATTCCCCTCTTCCTGAGGTATGCTGTCACTACAATCATGCATATGTTAAAAACTCAGGGAGCAGAAGACAGACTAAGAGGAAGCATGGTGTATTGATAGTGCCAGTCCGTCACAACAAACTGGAGAAAACGTCTGTGGCTTGGGAGAATTGCGATGTAGAAATAAGTGCCCTGAAGATCCAGGGCAGCAAACCGGTCTGCAAACCTCTGACATCTGGCGCTGGCCATTGTTGGAAGCCTGAATACTGGACTAGATGGACCATTGGTCTGACCCAGTATGGCCATTCTTATGTGATTTCATGAGGGGAGGTCAGTTCATAGGGTGACCATCTGGAATCCCCTGAATCTGGTGTATTTGTTGAGGTTGTGCCCGCCCTTCGATTTGGGAACCAAGAAATACTGGGAATAGAATCCCTGTCCCCAATGCTGCAGGAAAACTTCCTCTACAGCCCCCAGAGCCATTAGAGACTGAACTTGCTAGAGGAGCAGCGTCTAGTTAGAGGTGTCCCTGAAGAGGGACAGGGTACAGGAGTGGGGAGGAGGGATGGAGAGAACTGTATGACATAACTCAATCTGACGGTGCTTAGGATCCAGCTGTCCATGGTAATTGAGTCCCAAACACTGTAAAAATGAGCCAACCTGTAGCCAAACAGGGATGGAGAGGTCACCACCAGTTCACTACCCTGGACACACAAGTCAAGATGGATACTTGCTGGATGCTGAGGGAGGAGGAGCTGGCTGGCTAAAATCTGGAACCAGAGGTCCTTCGTCTCGGGGATCTATGCCCCTTTCTGGGGTAGTGCCGCTGCCTTACAAGAGGCTGCCTGAAGAAATGCTGCGAGTGGCATTGCCATTGTTACAGCTGACTGCTATAGCAGTGTCTCTAAAGCCAGAGTATAAACTCCCAAGGAACACAAAATAGCTTGGGAATTATTAAAAAAAAAAAATCCAAGGTTTCCTTTGTCTTTTCCAAAAACAATACCCAACCATAAGGTAAGTCCTCAATAGTCTGCTGCACACATTCAGGGTGTAATGCCTGAATTCTGCAGCAGTGAGGCCCTCAGAGTCACCGCTGATGCCATAATTCTGGCCAAAGCAACCACCACAGCCAGAGCCGACTGTAATGTAGTTTTGGTTACCAAACAGCCTTCTGCAATGAACACCTTAAATTCTTCCCTGAAGGCTTCTGGAAATTTGTCTGCAAACTTAGACATGGCTGCCCAATTAAAGTTGTATTTATAGAGCAATGCCTGTTGGTTTGCAATGTAAATCTGCAGGGAAGAGAAGGTATAAATATTCCTCACCATCAAGTCCTCTTTTTGGGCTCTCTGTCGTTAGGCATAGGTTTTTAAATTCTCTGTCATGCATTGTCACTTGCTGCAGTTACCCCAAGACAGTTAGTGTCCAGGTGGGAGTAGAAACTCTCAAAACCCTGGATGGAGACAAAGTACCACTTCCCCACACACTTAGCCATGGGAGGTAATGAAGTGTGAGTATTCCAGGGGGTCAGGCCTTTCCAGGCTCCAAGAGAAACTCATTTATTGGGAAGGCTACTCTCCCTGGATCTGGTGGTCAGAGAATATCAAGCAGTTTATCCATATTCTCCTGCAGAAATTCAGTCTGGATGTCTAAGTAACAGCCACATGCCTCAGGAGGTCCTGATATGCCTTAAAGTCCTCAGGCACTGAGGGAGAGAAGGAGCCTGGCATGGCAGAGTCATCTGGAGAGGATGAAGAGGCAGTTTGTAGTGCCAACAATGGAGCCTGTTCTTGAACCACAGGATCCAGAGATTTTCCTTAGATCATCATTGCTATGGACATCAGCATCATTCCCACAGTAGGGATTCCCACCAATGCCATATCCTTTTGCCCAGTGGCCTCCTTGGGGTGCTCCTCAATTTTTGAGTTCCTGCTTTTCAACCTGCTCCAGAGCGAGATTATCAGTCCTGTAATTGGCTCTCATTCCCAAACCACCACAGCTATAAGCACCTGCTGAGCCTGTAGCCTCTGACCACTGGGAGCTGAGGAGCCGTCATCACAATTAGATCTCTGGCAGCATCAGAAGTATTCAGGGTGGAGTGTAGCTAACTCCTCCACCTGGCACACCTGCCCAGGGGAGTCACTGAGTGGCAGACTCGACAGTCCCCTCATGGGAACTGAAGTCAATGGCGCCGACTCTTGCTTTCTGGGCACTGAGTGCTCCTTCATAGGACGCACTGCTGTTGCACCTTTTGGCTCAGCTGTCTTCAAGACCGGGGAATAATCCCTTTCAGTCTTCCTGTGCCGCTTGTGCGGCACTGGTGAATGAGAGCGGTGCAGGCTGCCTCTGCAATTTGCGGTGCTAGGGAGCACTGGTGCAGAGGGTCTCTTAGGTCAGAGTCCTTCCTTGGCACGTGTCACATACCGAGGCCGGGACACTCCATACGGATGCGCTCAGTGCTGGATCCTGACTGTCCGTGGCAGGCTGAGGACAAAGACAGGATTCCAATCAGGAGTGGTTTCAGACAATCTGTCTCCTTTCTGGTCCTAGGTTGGAAAGCTCTGCAGATCTTGCACCTCTCTGCTTGGTGCACTTCCCCCAGACACTTCAGACACATGTTGTGGGGGGTCGCCAGTTGGCATAGGCCAGCTGTAGGTTCCGCAGGGTTTAAACCTGTTGCTCAGAGGCATGCCCTGGAACCCAAGGGGAAGGTAAGGAGATGGGGAAAAACCCCGCTCCCTAAACCTTATCAGCTATATACACAATATACACTAAACTAACTAACTAACTAAGACTTAAACTACAAATACAACTAGAAAGAATGCTAAAGGAAGCATTTGCTAGGCAACGACCACAGTTCCAATGACAGTCACTGGCGGTAAGAAGGAACTGAGGAGGTGAAGTGTCAGCAGGGGCATACATCCAGTGCCGTGAAGGTGCCACTCCAGGGGGCTCCACAGCCAACCTGACGGGAGCTGCTACAGAACATTGATGACTGTGCACATGGCGCGCACACACCTAATCGGAATCGATATGAGCAATCACACGAAGAAGAAACAGTTTATTATTTTTCAAGTGCACAGAAGTGTGCTAGGTACCTAAAAAAAACATTTTAAAAGTGACACACAGGGACTTGCAGTTTCACTCTATATTAGAGATTTTACTTTGTACATGGAAAGTAAATCAGTTTACTCACAGTCAGATCCAAATAGATATATAATTGTATTTCACTCAATACAGTACAACCTGTGTAAAGCACTTAGTAGACTCCAAGGCCAGAAAGAACCATTGTGGTAATCTAGTTTGACTTTCTGTATAATGTAGGTCATAGACGTTCCCCCAAAATACTTCCTAAAGTGATTCTTTTAGATAAACATCTACCCTTGATTAAACAAGTCAGTGATGGAGAATTCATCATTGCCCTTGGTAAATTGTTCCTATAGTTAATTACCCTCCCTCTTAAAAATTTGTGTCTTTATTTCCAGTCTGAATTTTTGTAGTTTCAACCACCAGGCATTGGATCGTGTTTTACTTTTCTACGCTAGACTGAAGAGCCAAATATAAAATATTTGTTCCCCATGTAAGTACAGACTAATCAAATCACCCCTTAACCTTCTGTTTATCAAGCTAAATACATTGAGCTCTTTCAGTCAATTTCTAAGGCATGTTTTCAATTCTTTAATCATTCTCATGACATCTCTGAACCTTCTCCAATTTTTTTTTGTATTTATTATTTAATTTTTCCTAAATACAACAAATATACCAAAATACCAGATACATCATAATACACTACGTAAACAAACAGTGAAGATAAAAGGAGTGGAGTGGAAGTGACATATATATCTTCGGGTCTCCATTAATCATAGACATCTAAGAAGTCAGCACAAACTGCTTTGCATTTTTTGGGTATTCCCTTTCTGCGACATGCCAGTCATTCGTTAGCTGTGAGGTCAGCCTTATATCACTGACCCAGACATCAATATTTGGTGAGGACTGACTTTTCCATTTTTGCAGGTTTAATTTTTTAGCGACCAAAGCTGCTCATACGAGCCACACTGCCTTGTTACGAGGTAGTCTCCAGGTATCAGGAATATATCCAAAAATGAAACTTAAGCAGGGGCTGGGGGGTGGGCTCCAACTTAGCATTCAATATCAAATTGGTCCTTTGACTCCCCTCATACCAGAAATTCTTGATACATAAGCACTACCCAAACATGAGCTAATGTAACTCCCTTGGTGATACATTTCCAATAGCAGTCAGCATTTATGAAGACCATTACCATTAGCCTATGTGGGGACCAGTATACTTGAAGTGTATTTTGGTGAATAAGCCGTAGTCTCAGGACTATAGTTGTTTAACATTACATACATTATATTCCATCGGGTCAGAGATAGTTATGTATCCAAATCTCTATTTCAAGCAATTCTGAAATTATCAATCTTTGGCAGAGTTTTTTGGGCCAGAAAATTGTAAAAGGATACTGCTGGCCAAGTAAATCCAGGAAATTGCCTCCAAAATAATAAAAGCTCTGGAGCTCCCAAAGAATCCGATCCAAATATGTTCATAAGGAAACACTTTAATATGAGATATGTCCATGCAGGGCAAACCAAATTGTTTCTGAAGATGTACAAATGGTTTAATTTTATCATTGTCAATTCGCTTCGACAGTCATAATTCCTCTGTCCATCCAATCCCTCCACATCCAGGTTTTGCCACCAAATTTAAGGATACAATTGCTCCATAGGACTGCCTCTACATGGAAGAATGGATGAAGAAGTTAACCAAGTTTGACCAAGCTTGCCTCACAGCTGTTATGTAGGAGCTTTGGAGCCACCAAATCTACAATAATTTGATCCTACAATGCCTGAAAGTGGGAGTGGGTATACCAATTCTTGTTCAATCTGAACCTAAGGTGGGTGTCTCTGTGGTCATGTGGAATAGCCAGAAAGATGCCTGGTTTAACAAAAAGGAGATATGATAATTTTCCAAGTTGGAAAAAATGAAATCCACCCCAGAGATACAGGGGATCTGTAATTTGCTCAGAGCCAGTCTAGGTTTCTTGCCAGCACCCCAAAGGAATATTTTAAAATGACTGAATTTCTAAAAACATATTTGAGGAACAGAAATAGGCAGACCTGCCAGGACATACAAAATTCTGGGAAGGACATTAATTTTAGTATATTAATTTTACCCCACAAACTGAGGGTTAAACTCTGTCTCCCCAAATTGTTACCCACTTGAGAAATAAGTGGTTCTGTATTTATCTTAGGCATGTTCTGAAAATTTTTGGGAATCAGTGTTCCTAAATATTTCATACAAGAGGATTGCCACTGAAGGTTCCAATTTGAGAAGAAGCTTTCCTGTGCATATTTTTTTTTAATGCCTAAGATTTCTGATTTACCCCCAATGAATTATATATCCTGAGATGAGTCCAAACTTATTAATAGTGGCTAAAAGGTCAAGAATAGTATCCCCGTGCTTAGATACAAATACAAGAGCATCACCACAAACAGCATAATTTTGTGCTCTGTTTGGCCCATCCTGATACCATGAATATGTTGATTTGCTCATCTGACAATGGCGGAATCTAAAAGAAAAGGAGAAAGGGGGCAGCCCTCCCACATATTTCTACCGCATTTTCATTAGAGAGAGGTAATACCCTTGGTAATTACTCAGTGAATTGGGTTAGAGTATAAAGGATTAATCCAAGCAATAAATTTTTATCAAATCCAAATTTTGCTATGATATGAAAAAGATAGTCCCAGGCTATGCAGGCAAAGGCCTTTTTGGCATCTAAAGAAATGTCAGCTAAGGATTTTTAGAAGCTCTTGATCTGGCAATAATATCAATCAGTTGACACATTATCTGAGTCATGTCCGTTAAGAGGGACGCTTACCTGCTGTGAGTACAATGTCATAGAACTTTGTCTAGTATCACTGCAAGAGCTTTAGCTACAATTAGAGTGACCAGGTGTCTGTTTTTCTGGGGGGGAGGGGGGGGGAGGCAGTGCCCATGGGTGAAAGCAGCACGCAAAGCCGCCTGTCTGCACCTCCGCCTAGGAGCCTGCTGTTGACCGCTTTCGGGGCGCAGCGCAGAGTCAGGACAGGCAGGAACCCTGCTTTAGCCTCCTTGCTGTGCCGCAGACGGAGGTAAGCCTGTGCCCCAACCCCCTACCCAGAGTCCCCTCCCGCACCCCAACTCCCTGCCCCAGCACAGTGAAAGTGACTGAGGGTTGGAGGAGAGTGAGCCACCAAGGGAGGGGGAATGTAGTGAGTAGGGCCTCAGGGAAGGGACAGGGCTAGGGCATTCAGTTTTGTGCAGTTAGAAAGTTGCCAACCCTAGCTACAATCTTAGCATTACACCTGATTAAAGAAATTGTCCTGTAATTACCACAGTTCAAGTTTTTTCCCAGATTTAGAAATAACTGAAATTACAGCTTCTTGGAGTAGGTGGGAGAGTTTGCTCATTCTTGGCCTCACTGAACATGTTCAATAATCTAGGTGTTAAAGTTTGAGAACTTTTTGTAAAATTCAATTGAGAAATCATCTGAGACAGAAGTCTTTCGGACCTTCATTTCTTTTATAGCCTGAGTCAGGTCCATGATTTTAGAGAGGCACCTAAAAGTTCCTTTGGAGAGTCAGGGATCTGAGGCAGTTTAGAGACAATTCACTAAAAAAAGTTATCTAGGCATCTTTACAGATTTCCTTTTCAGCAAAATATAGTTTTGAATAAAACTGATGAAGTTGTTTATTAATATCTGTGTTGTGTATAATTTATTGCTTCTATTGCAAATTACAGCAATCTTGTTTGTTAGCCTTTTGGTTAAATCTATATGCCAACAGCCTGCGAGCTCTCTTGCCGGATGCCTGGTAGTTTCGTTTCAAAGTGAATAAAGCAATCTCAACCATTTGGGACAGAAGTTTGTTGATTTCATGTCTTAGATTGATAAGTGTTCTCAGTTTCTCTGGGTAGGGGGCAGAAGCAGAGTCTACATCCAAGGCTTTACTTTCCTTCAAAAGGAGGTCAATTCTATGTTCTCTCAATTTCTTTTTAAAGGTGGCATATGAGATGATACAGCTTCTGTTGAAGGCTTAAAAGACTTCCCAAAGCATAGAAGCAGATGAAGCGGTGGGGGTATTTGTTTTAATAAAAAAAAAAAAAAGTCCTAACTCCTGCTGCACAGAGTTAACAAATGATGTATCCCCACATTTTCTGAGGGCCTAAGAGATATATGTAGAGAAACATGGTCAGATATAACAATAGTACCAATGCCACAACAAGTGGTAGAATTGATCAAATCTAGAGACACTAAAAGAAATAATCCAATCTTGAATATGTTGAATGAGCTCCGGGGGGCGGGGGAGGAGGAGTTGCAGGGGAGGTGCCTGCGGATGGGGCAGACGCCTGGCAGCACCTTCATGTAGGAGCCGGAAGGGGGCATGCTGCTTGTTCCGGGAGCTGCTTGAGGTAAGCATCTGCCTGACTAAAAGCTGCCCTCACTGCAACCGCAACACGTGCATAATCTTGAAAGAGCAGTATTTTAATTGCTGGTTCTTGCCGTAACAGCTCCTTTTCCTCCCCCTCTGGATTTCTGCAATATAAGCTCCTTAGTGGTAAACTTCAGGAACTTCACACTAATGCTCTAAGCTGACCTTCTGGAGCTGGTTTAGGGACAAGGGCCCAATCTGCCTGTTCTGTATCAAAACAAAAAAAACAAAAAAAATCTACCAGCAGATTCATCAATTCTGTAGTTTAGGGACAAATTCAGAGGATTTACCTTTCTCTATTCCCTCAGGAACATCTACAATCCTGACGTTACATTGTTATGAGTGGCCTTTTAGATGAATTAGCATGGTCTTAGAGTCTTGATATGTAACTAATTTGTTCTCGTTCTTCATAAACTAATTTGTTCTCGTTGAAATCCCACTTCAGAAATTCTGTGTTCTGCTTCACTCATTCATCTGGATTTTGCTTGTAGTGCACTCTGAATTTCAGTCATGGTGGTCTGTAGGGTGGAAACTGTAGATTTAATTTCAACAGTATCTGTGGCCACCTGCTGCAGTACAGCCATCTGCTGCGCTCCATAATGTGCAGGAACCATTCTGTTGAAGGCAGATCTCCTCTGTGTTTTCAGTGCTTTCAGATTTGGAAAGGAAGAAGCAGTGCTAGAGGGCATCTAGGGGGTTTCAGTAGTCGGGTGCTATATTCCTCGACATTGGATGGTGAGGTTTAGGAGACTATGTTTGGGGCTTCCCTGTGGGCTGCTTCAGAGCTCAAGCAACCTGCATCCATTTTGGTCATAGCACTCTCGGATGGCTCTCAACATCCTTCCCGAATGGAGGACACCAGAACTGGACACTGTATTCCAGCAGCAGTTCCACCAGTGCCAAATATAGAAGTAAAATAACTTCTCCACTTCTATGGGAAATTCCCCCTGTTTATACATCCCAGGATCACAATAGCTTTTTTGGCCATAGCATCACAGTGGGAGCTTACATTCAGCTGATTATCCACCATGACTCCCAAATCTTTTTTAGACTCACCGCTTCCCAAGATAGAGTCCTCCATCCTGTAAGTATGGCCTACATTCTTTGTTGCCAAATGTATACATTTAACCTTATTAAAATAATCTGCACTGTTTATCAAGCAATCCAGACTATTCTGAATCAGTGACTTGTCCTCTATGTTATTTACCACCACCACCTCCCAATTTTGGGTCGTCTGCAAACCTTATCAGTGATTATTTTGTTTTCTTCTGGGTCATTGAGTAAAGTGTTAAATAGCATAGGATCCAGGACTGATCTCTGTGGAACCCCATTGGAAACACACTTGCTTGATGATGATTCCCCGTTTACTATTATATTTTGAGACCTATCACTTAGCCAGTTTTTAATCCATTTAGTGTGTGCCATGTTAATTTTATATCATTTTAGTTTTTCAATCCAAATGCCATGTGGTACCATGCCATGTGGTATTCCTTTTATCAACCAAACTTGTCATCTCATCAGAAAATATCACGTTAGTATGACAAGATTTATTTTCCATAAACCCATGTTGATTGGCCATTACACTTCTTGAATTCTTTAAAAAAATCAGGTCTCCTATCAGCCATTCCATTATCTTTCCTGGGATCATTGTCAGGCTGAAAAGCTAATAATAATCATCCTGGCACATTAGCTTTCTTCCAGTTTTCTGGAACTTCTCCAGTTCTCCAAGACTTATTAAAAAAAATCAACATTTACGTCCAGCAAGCTGCTCAGCAGCTATTTTAAAACTCCCGGATGCAAGTTATCTGGATCTGCTGATTTAAAAATTCCTAACATTACTACCTTCTGTTTAACATCCTCCAGAGATACTAGTGGAATGCAAAGAGTTATCACCACCATATGATGAGACTCATCTGTTTTTTCCTCCAAATGCGGCACAAAAATAGTAACTGAACTTCATTGCCTTTTCTGCATGTTGATTGATAATTCTACAATTTCCATCTAGTAATGGCCCTATACCATTGTCACTAATCTTTTTTTATTCCTAATATATTAAAAATGTATTGTCTTTATCTGTGCTGGTGATAGATTTCTCCTTATTTCCCTTTGCTTCCCTTATCCATTTTCTACAATTCCTAGCTTCTGATTCATTGCTATTAACTTCCCCTTTCTTCCATTTGTATGTGTGTGGTGCTTCAGTAGGGCCAATTTCACACAGCTGAAAACAACTGAGCCAAGTCAGCTGGGAGGAAGCAATTATATCTACATCTACCTGGTCTGACTTTATCCTGCTTGTACATTATAAATGTGATCAACTCATGATCATTACTTGTACCTAAGCTACCATTAATTTTTAGTTCTCTGATCAGTTTCTCTTTATCTGTTAGGACAAATCTAACTGTGATGGCACCAACACTTTGAGTTAGGAAACTCATCTCTAACATTTAGAAATTTCAAACATGTTTCAGTACGGGAAGCATGAGACCTCCAAATTTAAGTACCCCATGATCTTGCTGGGCTTTTTTCCCAACACATTATAGATAGATGCATAAGAAGGTGGCCATCCTGTTCCCTATTGTGACTGGATGGTCAGTAGCAGACAACTTATACCATATCTTGTGATTTATCTATTAGGACATTGATCCATAAGCATTCAAGATCATTTTCTTCCAAGTTATCAGTGACTTGAAAACAGGTAATGCCATTTTTGAGAGAGTGTGCCAGGAAACCATAGATCCACACTATAATACTTCTGATCCACTATTATCCATCCATGCTACTTTTCTCACTGCAGATTTATTCTGACATTAAATTGTGCATAAAACAAGATGTAACTGACAGTTCAACACAAGAGAAGAGAAAGTATATCACAAGAAAAAGTTAAAATGGCTATTTCAGAGCTTCACCAAAAATAGTCTGTCATATGTATCTTATGCTATATTTACTGTGCAGCAGTAAGCTAGCTTTAGTGCAGGTTACAGTGAAGGTGATATCAACTCATTTACTATTTTTAAACAGTACTATAATACTTTTTTCTTATATAGTGCTTTTTCTTCGTAATGTATATTTAGAATCCACCCCATGAGAATTATCCATTATTAAGGGGTTTTTTGGAGGAATTTTTTTTTTTTTTTTTGCGCTGCTCCGATAAACATCCTAGGATTGTGAAGACCTTTGTGAAAACTAGCCTGGGAATGTGCATGCTGAACACTACCTTGAGAACTCTCCAGGCCGATACTACCAGCTACAGAACTTTCCAAGGAAAACTGAAACAGTCCCAGGGTAGCTATGGAGGATAAAGACCACTTCAACCTGTAGCACCCCAAATACTGCTAGCTACTGCCCCGCACTTTCTGGTAGACACATCTCTAGCAGATTGAATCAATTGTTTTCTACTGTTACTAAAAAGTGAACTATGGAGAGTTCACATATCTTCCAAAACAGCACATGAGCGTATCACCATGCTGGCGCATATGAATAGCAAGTGCCACAAATGTGTACAACTCCCTTAGTCTACATAGGAACAACACAAAAATAAGTTTTATAAACTTTGCTAAAATCTGATTTGTAAATTACACTGAGGTTTCTAAGATGTTAAAATTGATACTGTCCCTTTAAGCCCACTTACCAACTACAAAAATATCCAGAGGCAAACCAGAGCATTACTGTGACACCTAATGTTGGAATACAGATACTACATGCATGAAACAAACAAGTGTAATAGAATTCAAAAACAAATTTTCTCCTTACCTGCTTTGCTATTTCTCTTAAACAGGCCACTCCTCGTTCAAAGTTAGGAAATACTACAGAGCCATACTTCTGGTATTCAGGGATTGGTCGGATTTTTATTGTAACTTCTGTAACCACGCCAAGGGTCCCTTTAAAAAGGAAAATGATCATCATTTCAATGTCACAAAAATCTCTTGCTTTCTGACTTAACATATATGATTTTGAGTATTTTCATACTATTCCATAAGTGAGATATCTTAAGAAAATTAAGTCACATTTGTTAAATGTATTTTAAAGCCTGGAGTAGCATTTTTATTGGGTATCATTTCACTAGAAATTTATTTTTTCTTTCTACATAAACCTCCAACTAGAAGTTGACAGTTAAGGCAACATTTCTCAAACCGTGGATCAGATTTTTTTCAGAAAATGATCAAAGCTCAAGATGTCTAAAAACTAATAGTTTTAATGCAGTATTCTGCAAAAGCTCAGCTGGTTTAGACAGGCTCTAAATAGAACTGTCAAGTAAGGAAAACAGGTTGCCATATCCAGCTGTGCAAGATAATGAGGTTTAAAAATGAATATTTTCCCCATTCTACGCAGTGATTTGTAGTGGGGGAGATCAGGGTGGGTTTTTTGTTTATTATTAAAAGATTTGGATTAGGAAAATTAGATTAGATTAGATTAAAGACAGTTTGAAAATCCTTTAACATTAGGACTCTAAACAATTTAGGACAGAAAAGATTTCTTCAGGTAACAAGTTAACTAGTTCAAATTACTGAAGTTAACCTGAAGATCATACAAGAGATACTGGAGGTCTGGTAGACTAGTAATGACATAACTTTTCAAGTCTTTAAACTGGTTATGGGGAAGCCATCACAGAGTTTGACTAACTGTTAATGGGGGGTTAGTCAATGTTAGAATGCCATGATAAAATGGCAATATGTGATGCTAAAATCTACTCAAACTAGTGTTGTAAGTATGGTTTTAGTGTCTTCAAACAAATTGAAAAAGTTTAAAAACCATGTAAGTGTATCTGCATCCAATGCACTTGAGTCAGAAACTTGTCAGCACATGTGCCTCAGCTATCTTTGTTCCTGGAGGCAAGGCCATAAAAGGGGTGTAACCACCGCCCCTCTCTCTCCATTTTTTTACACCATCTAATACCTCAAATAGTGGGGGAAGGTGGAAATGTCATGGAATGTATCTGCATACAATACATCACAAAGAACAAAAAAGTTACTGTACAGGTAAGTAACAGTTTTTCCCCTTTGAGTGATTGTGCACATATACATTCCACTGTGACTCACCAACAGTTTCCTTACAGGTGATGGGACTTTTGATTATTTGAAGAGACTGCAGTCAGAAGCACTGCTATACTGACTTGCTGAAGTTGGCACTGTCCCAGGAAGCTTGAGTAAATGCAGAGTGTCTGGAAAAGGTAGGTACTGGCAACTGCACTGTTGGTTTGCAAATGTCAACTATTGGTATGTTACTGATGAAACAAAATAGGTCCTAGTGGGCTGTTATTCTCACAGGAGGAGAAAATTTAGCTAGATTATAGCAGAGCTTAATGCACTCAAATACAGTGAGATATATATTGGGTTTAATGGGTTGCTCTTTAATCCTTTCAGCAAAGGCCATAAAAATTCTAGGAAATGATCTGAAAGACTTTGTGAAGTCCAGGTAAACGGACAGAGCCCTCTCAACATCCAAAGTATGAAGCTCCGCTAAAAAGAGGTTTTGGAAAAATACACCAGAAGGTGAGTTGTCTGAGGTGGAAACAGATACATAAACTTCAAGTGTGGCCTAAGAGAAACCTTGTCTTTGTGAAACATTGGGGGGGGGGGGGTAAGGGTTGGGGGGGGGTTGGCTTACAGTGCCTGGAGCTCCAGTACCCTTCTTGCATAACTAATTGCTAGCAGAAATGCAGTTTTCATTCTTCTCGTCAGATATGGACCTTGCCATGCCAATTTGCTGCAGCCTCATCAGTGAAGTGCAGAGCCCTCAGACAACCACCAAATCTGGTCAGAGGGCAGTCATTAGTGATGTGAGACATGGGTCTTTGGCCACAGCTGCATGTGGGATCCTCTCATTGGCCCCAACGGTTGGAAGGCTGCCTGCACATTGACCCTGTTCTGGACTGGTCTGTTCAAAATCCCTTCATAACAGCCCATAAATGGGGGAAATCAAAGCTGGGTACACACATGGTTGGGTCAATTATAAGCGACTGGTTTCTGATGTCAGCTGCAGATCATTCTTCACACCACATCAATACCTCAGAGAAATCTGGGTAGGGCAAGTGGGCCCACAACAGCATGCTTTTGGGTCGTTGAAGAGGTCTGTGTATAGTGATAGTGGTAGACTTGGGTTTGCCCTGATCTTTCCAACAATTCTGGCTGTAGCAACCAGAGGGCTGTGTGGAAGAGTGATGTGGCTTAACACAGGGAGCAACATGTGTAATCGCCCCAGTTATGATGTGCATGGTTGAGTGCAGTTGTGTGCCAACCACCTTTACATGAGACAGATGGAGTCAGACCAGAGCACAGTATTCTGCTGCAGAGTAAGAGAGGGCTAAACCAGATGATTGGCGATTTTGAGCATTTGCTCCCTATAAAGTGCTGGCCAATTTGCCTAAAAGGTTGTTACACCTCTTCACCTTAGTCACAGTTTTCCTCGGGTAGATAAGATATGTGAGAAATCTATCAAGGGTTACTCCAAGGTAATCAGCAAACCGCATTCAAAGTGCTTTCTAGAGCTGAATCTTGGGTTGCCTGAAAACTGGCAATGCCAAACAGTAAGTTGATGGTGCCAATGCAGACTGCAGTGAAGATACAGGAAGAACTGATCACGTTTTGGTGGCAGGTGATGCAGACAATGCCGATGAAGCTGAGGCGGCTACAATTAGAATCAGACAACGCAGAGTCCAGCAAAGGCAGACAAATCCTTTGCTGCATGAAAGGCTTGTGGCATTGATGGCACTAACAATGGAGGTAAGTGTACAGCCACTGGAGATGGAACCAGATCCAATAATGCTGCTAGGGTTGAAGATCTCTCCAGTAAAGCAGAAGGCACGAGTCTCAACAACGCTGGCGGATGTGGAGTCTGAGTGTTGGTGCTTCTGACCAGACCTCACAGAATTAGATGACTTTTTAAGTGCTTTTTTGTGGGACGAGGAGCACGCTCTATCAATCTCAAACAGTTCTGAACACTGCAAGGAGGCCACACGACAACAAGATTTCTCACCCAAAATTGTCTTTGGCGCCTTGGCAGCTGAACATGAACTACTCATGAAAACTTTCAGTCATGGTCAGCCTCTGAGGAGGCAGATGTTGCCATTTCGAGAAGATAAAATTTAAGACAAAACTTCTTATATTTCTTTGTCCTAGTGGGGAACAATCTACAGCTAGGACATATGTCCCTCACCTAAACAAATTAAGCAACTTTTATGCTTATCGGTGACAGGGATAACAGCCCTGCACATATCGTTTAAATCCAGGGGATTCTGCCATGGCAAAAAACCTACTAAAACAGTTCTTAACTAGAATTGCAGTAAAGTGAACTATAACTATACAAAGGAGAAAATCTCTTTTCTGAGCTGGCTAACTGAAGCTCAAAGGCAACAGGGAGATCCAACTCTTGCTACAGGTGGTAAGAACAAATAGAGGGAGGCCACAGCCACTCCCATTTTATGCCTTCTGCTCCACACACGAGGATGGCAGAGGCCGTGCCCTACCGAATGGTACTGATGTCAAAAGTCTCTGACTTGAGTACAGTAGCCGCACACACCTGTATAGTGTGAAATATATATGTGCACAGTTACTTGAAGGAGAAGTGGCTTTTAACCTGCAGTTTCAACAAATTTAGTAATTAATTAGATTGCAAACTCTTCAGGACAGCAACTATGTGTCTGTATATATTTGTGCAGTGCCTAGCACAGTAAGGATATAATTCTGATGGGGCCTTTTGGAGCAACTGCATGACAAATAATGAACAAACTGGAAAATGTGGAGCATGCAGTGACAAGTCTATGGTGTAAGCAGATGGCAAGTTTATCAAAATCCCACAAAAAGGTTAATAACTAGACTAAGTTTGAATGTTTTTGGAACTTCTCTCCACCCGATATGAGTAGCTTACATTCATCCTGATTAAGAGTTATAACAGACAAAGGGGATGATAGTGCACTTCTTACAACTTAAAAAGTAGTCAGTATGAACTTACATGAAGATGGAAACAAAAGTGATAGAGTTGGGGAACTTTTAGATCATGTATGGAATTTGAAGAAAATGTGTTTTGTTCTAAGAACTTAAACCCTTCAGTTCTCAGAAATCCAAGCAGCTACAAGGAGTTCTAAAGACTATTATTTGAAACAGTCACCTCCTCTGTATAACATCTGAAAAAGATTCTCTTTCACTGTAACTTATGGCAATTTTTTTCTGGGCAAAAATTTAACAGCATTTGCAATAGGTGTTCCTCAGGAACTTTTAATTTAAAAAGCTTTTCAGAGTTTTCGGTTACCTACGGGACTAGTATGGACACCACCTCATGGAGGAAATCCTGCAGGAGTAATTAATATGTACCAACTTTACCTTATATTAGGCTGTTTAAAAGATTACTTTTTGAAAAACAAAAACAAGGAGAATAAATAAAAGGATACCGAACAGGAAAAGAATGCACTACTGGACAATTTTATTCATCTGCCCATGTGAACACTTCATTTTAAGTTAAATTTTTGAGTACAAATTTTTCTCTATGCACATGTGTAATATATTACTTACTTCCACTTATGCATGAAAATGGAAATTATTCAACACAGCAACCTGCTTGAACAAAGCCAACTAGAATGATTTAAATAATTATAAAGAGATACAAACCCAAAGGACACAACATATTAAGAACTTTTGGAAATGTATTGCATGAATTTGGCACCATGTTTCACTTAAATGTGTAAGCCAAAATTTAACTATGAACATTTGATTACTCCCAAGCAATTTTAAATATGAATAGAGTCAGTTACATCAAATTTCTTTAAAAAAAACAATACGTCCTGCATTAAGTAACATGGTAACAGCAGGTTAAAATAGAGATTTCATTACTGCATGACAAACACAAACAAGAAGATAAGCTCAGTATTGTAATGATTAACATTTTTTCAGATGTGTATCTGACAATGATTTGTAAACCTATTAGAATTTCCTAAAAGCTTGAGTTCAAAAATAAATTTATTATAGTTAGAGACACGAGGCTTGTTTTGAGCATGCTTTTTTGTGTGTTTGTGCAACACAACAATAAGGCTGTGACAAGAGCCACAAAGTGGTACCAAAATAAAGGAAGGTTCTTGCACAGTAGTACTTACTACCCATTAAGTGAAAAACAATGTTTTGAATAAGATTGTTTTGAAAAACAATGTTTTAATAAATAAATCCCAAAGGCTTTCAAACCATTACAGAAACTGATGTAATCTCACAAACTGCATCTTAATATTACTTTTGTTTATACCTTCAGATCCCATAATGAAATGATGGATGTCAGGTCCTGTTGACATGCGAGGTACTTGACAGCTTTTTTCTATTATTCCTCTTGGGGTTACCATTTTTATATGAACCACCTGTTTAACACATTATATAGTGATGACTATACATTCATTCAGTATTTAACACTCAAGTAATTAGCATATATTGATTAATATATTCATATTAAAATTTCCATTTACCACAAAATACAATTTAAACTTGATGTAATTATACTACAAAATTTGGAAATCCTATAAATCACCCCCTAGAAATTTTGTGAGGTAACCTGCTAGCAACTAATAAATCTAATACAATTCAGTTAGCCAGTGAAAGCACAGATTCTTCTCATTTTTTGCCAAATCAAACTTTTCTCTTTTGTCCCTTGTGTATGCCACAGTAAATCTACAATTAAACATTTTGTTGGATTTCTCATGATATCCTAGCCTATATCTTCCTTTTGTTTATGTCTCATGATTGCATTGGTTAACTCTCACATATAAATACTTACTATATCACAGGAAAATAGTGGAGAGAATGAATTTTTAAATTTAGAATCCCAAAATCATTCTCCATCAGATATAGCAATTTTAACATAGTTAACTTTGGCTTACAGAGGAGAGTATCACCATAAAAAATTATTTCCAGTGGAAATGAAAAAAAAAATCCACATTTATTGCAAATGCATTTTTACATAGCAGCTTGACTACAAAGCAGAAGAACTCCACTACCTGTAAACATTTGAACACTTATTTTAAGTCTACCATGATAGCAGGAAATTGACAATCCAGATACAGTGCTAAAAATCCTCTTTAACCTCACTATATTTGTTTCTACTCTAATGTGTCCAGATTGCTTACTGTACACCTGTATTTTTTTATATAAATTTTTTATTTCTTGCTATATCAGAATTAAATAATGGAGATAAATTTTTACTGTAAGAGTTTTCAAAGCCAATAAAATAGGAAATTTGAAAGCATCTTAAATTCAACAAACTGCACTGAAGCCTCAATGCAAATTTAAGACTCTTGAAATGTACGTGTGGCTCAACAATATAACCCGATGGCTTCTCCTGAGCTCTTCATAAGACCATGAAGACTGTTTCATAACATGCATATTTACATAGTAAACTGCACTTTTATTTAAGCAGTTTGTATAACACAGCAAAAACATTTAGATATTTAGATAGCTCAGAAACAGAAAATAGAATCAAAATGAAATTTATCTGAAGATTTCACTACATGCAAATAATACGTCATTATTAAATATTTGTTGTGCAAAGTACCAAAAAAGTGATTAAGCCACATCAGCCAACTGGCTATTATTAAACATACCACATTCACCAATGTTTTAATGGACTACCAACCCAGCAGGTAGGTTACAGGACCATCATCAAAAAAAGTTAAGAACTAATTGTTTACCATTTTTAAAGATAAGTACATAATTCAAATATCAAGTCAATATACATCTGGTGCTGAACTATATTTACATTTTAATGGATTAAAATGGATTTGAAAGTTATTCTTCCTCCTATGAAAGATGGTTTCACATGCCAAAGTTTAGCTTGATGCAAATTAAGGTCTAGAGATACCCAACCATTTGGCATAACCCTTCCCGGCACATGTAAGTTAAATAGAAGGACGCCTCAGTTACCAGGGCACAATCAGATGTCATATCTTGATAAAAATTCATCTTTGTTCGGATACCCTAGATGTTTCAGTCCTGTAAGGCACTACTAGACAAAAAATTTTGGCAGCTACAGACTATGTAAGCCATCAAAATATTTAACCTCATCTTGTACAAAACGTTTTTCCACCTCCACTCTCCCTGCCCCCATGCCTACCAAAATCCCAGTTAGTTACATATTGGTCCATTGGTATGAAAGATATTCTGTTCTAAAAGTGATTTTTTTAAAACATAGGGCAAGGACTCTGGCCAGCTGAGATTGACAGGAACATATCCTTCTTTAAAAAAAAAGAAGACAACCCCCTCTCCCCAAG
This sequence comes from Caretta caretta, assembly GCF_965140235.1. Lineage (NCBI taxonomy): Eukaryota > Metazoa > Chordata > Testudines > Cheloniidae > Caretta > Caretta caretta. Next base: position 44,466,267 of record NC_134216.1, on the reverse strand, counting down.
AAAGCTGTTTTTCTTTTACAACACGTAACACAGCAGCAATGACAAAGAAATTCAATGAAGCTTCAAAACGGAAGGTGACAATACTTTTTATAAAGAGTTTAGTCTGCCTAATTTTTCTCTCCCTCACACACACATACACCCGTATATATAGCAGAGAGAGAGTGGGAGATGCATAGTAGTTTTTAAATTACCCTTATATTAAGGCTGCTTCAAATTTGAAATAAGGCACTTCCCTTTAGTAAGCAATGAAGCCATAATATGATTCTGGTGTCACTACTGTAAATGTTTACTAACATTTTATTTATGAGAAAATTTACAGTAATGATGACAGAATGATATTATAGTTCCACTGTTTGCTAAAAGGGAGTGCTTTATTACAAATGTTAAGCAGCCTTAATATAAAGGTAATTTAAAAGAACTGCTATACACACACCCCACTTTCTCTGTCCCAATTAGGACTAATTTACAGAAGCCAGAACCGAACATTCCAAATTGGAGGGGAAATACTAGATAAAAGGAAATATTTATAAAAAATTACCAGATCTTCAATGTTTCCGTAGATGTTCTTTTTCATGCCTGATGCGCGTGTGGCCACCCATCCTCCAAGGGAGCTAAATTCCATAGAATCTGGTTCATGGCCTGTACAGTAACCACTCTCACCAAGCTAAAGATAGAAAGCAATACTCCACTGGTGTAAGATAATATGTTGATTACTAAACAAAAACAGACTAATTTTTTAAAACATTTTAGATTAAAAACCTACTAACAATAGGAAGAAAAAAAATAAGTACCTTGAACCAATATTATTCAGGTACAGAGAGCCAACTCTTTTGAGATTTAAGTATAAATTTGATACAATGAAGTGGTTCTGTTTCTACTGTGCATATGCTAAGCAGCATATCATACTATGAGGCCAGTTTTCTCATCAGCCCCCCTCACCCCCACACATTTTAAAACAAAGACCGCTATTGTTTGCAAAGATGTGATTCAAATACATGTGTAGAAAGATAACTAAGTAACTTCCAACTTCACTTAAACATTTCCAATAAATAAAGCACTTAATCTTTTGTTCTTTCTATCCTAATGTGATGTGCAGTAGAGGTCTGCAGAAATTCTGAGCAAATTGCTTGTATTTAATTCTCTCACGAAGGAATGTGTTAATGCACAGCCATCTGGTTGGGCTTCCTGTATGCAACACCAATGACAAATCTGTAATGCAGATCATGCATTCCTGTACATTAAACAGTTACTTGTTTCTCATTTTTCTATATTAGCTTGGCTCTGCCATTTGTACAACACGTGAGTGTGACTGAATCCCCTTAAAAATGCAACACCAAAGCTGTCCCCCTGAAATAATGTAAAAAGCCAAGCAATCTTGTGTTGAATGGTACAGACCCCACCAACTGCATTTACTAGACTTGAGACCATCTATTTGTGTTGACCAATTTGATAATGATCCAGTTAAATGTTTGCCATTTTCAAGTATGCTATCTAGATCAACGGACAGCAGCTATATTTGTACACACATATGTGTGCATGTGCACACGCACATGCTTGTGCGCACACTATTCTGTCTGAAAACACTTTAAAAACATTAAGGTTGCAAAGTTAACCACTCAAAAGTGGCACTCAATGCCAGAATTTATTTTGCCTGCACAACCTTAATTTGACCTCCCCCTTGTGTGTATGCTTTATTTTAGTCTTTAATTGCATGAACAAACTATTTTTCCCCCACAGGACTGCTGTCTCAATGCACAGCTGTTTGGACAGTGCTCAATGAGTGAATTGAATGAGCAGCTATTCAATGGATGATATAGGAACTGAGGCAGAGAGAGATTAGGGTCAACTCTTAACACTAATTTTGGGTGCCCTATTTGAGACACCAATGGCCTTATTTTTCAGAGAAATTAGCATTTTATAGCACATCATTTGTTCAGAGCACAGCTTTCAATGACTTTAGATGTGGTGCTGAGCACTCGGCACTGCAAGCCAGAACCTGTGTCAAGTTGGGAACTCCCAGAAGATGAGGAACACACTATTAGTGGTCATTAGTGAAAATTTTGGTTTAAGTGACTTGAGTACCGTCACACAGGAACTCTGTGGTGGAAGCAGAAGGCAGTTTTCCAAGGTGGCATTCAACTACCTTAACCACAGGACCATCCTCTCTCTTCCTCATATCCCCTGCCTCATTTCACTGCATACTTTCCAACTAATAAGATGAGGGTCCTTCAGACAAATAGCTTCCATCAACTGTACAACTAAATAAGGCAGAAGTCTTGGGAAAAAATGTGATTATTCATTACGATGGCCTTTAATTACATATACGTGGAGTGGGTGGGGGAAGGGGCAAGTTAAGGTCAAAAAGCAACTTTAATTCTGGTATTTCCTAATTTTTGTTTACTTGAGTTTGCAATCTCAACGTTTTTTAATGTAGTTTCTTGCATGTAGTCCAAGTTGTTTTTCAAAACCATAGTGAAAAAACAATCTATGTTTGTTCAACAAAGTTGGAACTTTTAAATCCATGAGCTCTGCCACTTGAGCCAACAGAGCAAGTAATAGCAGTAGTAGGTTGTCACCCACTAGAGGAAGGTAAGGCATGTTTTGCACTAGGCTTCACAGCTATTTGTATATCCCTGTGGAATTTTTTTTAATAAATATAATGATTTTATTTTTCTGGAATTTCATGTTATTTTTCTGGAATTTTATTTGATCCAGCAAAGAGTGAGGGATGGGGGTGGGAGGGGAAAGAAGATGGTTCCTACACCCAGGGGAGAGTGGCGTGGCAGGCCCTGGGGGGGTGAGGGGATTGCAAACCAAATCCACCTCACATGATGGGGGTATGGGCAGGTCAAACCTGAGTGGTGCTGCAACCCTGCTATCTGGTCCTATTATCCCCTGAGGACAGGGATAATAGGACCAGATAGCAGGGTTGCAGCACCACACAGGTTTGACCTGCCCACACCCCCATCATGATGATGGGAAGGTGGCCAGGCCAAACTTGAGCAGTGCTGCAACTTCATGTGCCAGGTCACAACATCCGGTACGGGAAGCCAGGCCCAGCACCAAGCCACAGGAGCCACTGCTGAGGGGTGAATTTTTTTAATTAATTTTGTTTTATATTCTTCTTTTCTTTTTATTGAGTGTTGTTTTGTATTTGCTATAAAACCCAGGGCTCTAGCTATTGGCAGAGAAGCACTGAGACTCCAGAATCTTGGGTTCTATTCCAGGTTCTAAAGGGATCATAGGCTAATTGCTAAACCTTCTCTCTGACCCCCTTCAGCATGTCTTCCTCCCGATATTAGGAGGAGGGAAGGATGGTAACACCTCTCCACGCCTGGCTCCTCACCCCCCTCTTTATTTCATTCAAGTTGTTCCAATCCTCCTCCTCCTCACTGGGTGCCAGCAGGGGGTACTTTAAGCACACGGGAAAGTCTCCCTGCGCTCCGCTCCAGTGCCACATGGCTCCTGGGTACCTGGAGGTGCAATGGAAGGCACAGTCCTGCTGCGCCCATGCAGTCCTGGGACTGACCGTGCTCAGAGCGTGCTCAGCAAAAGTGGCAAAACAAACAGGTCTCTACTGAGTATGTGCAAACTGTCATTCAGCAACTCGTAACTTGGTCAAATTTGACCAACTCTGATGCAAGGAAAAACCCCTCACCAAATTTCAAGTCCCTGCTCCAAAGCAAGGAAGCTCCACAGCTTCTCAACAAAATGGTTAAGATTTTTTTTTAAATGGGCACAACAATGCCTTTTTCCCTAACTTGTTCCGAGAAACAGATGAATCCTTTTTGCTGACATTTTCCAGAATAATTAAATTTCAGCCCAAACAGTTAAAAGTTTGGCAGAGTAATAAGCAACTGAGAACAGGGTCTTGTAATAGAAAGTGTTAGACAACTTAATATTTTAAGAAATCTGCCTTGCTCATTAACAGATCTGCTACAAAGCAAAAGTCATTTTAATGGATTATATAAAAGTCATTTTAAAAAACCCTATAAAGTCACATCTTTCTATTCCAGCATTTGAGTTTCAATATTTTCAGTTTCAATACAGGTTTGACTTGGCACACAGGTTTTCAGCTCCATTCAGGTTTCTTCTGCCCTTATCTAGATAAGCATTGCCACATCTGTCAGCCTGTTCATTCTGGTTCTAAAGATTTTAGCTCTAAGCTAAAAATAATTAATTTAGGAATTAAGTTTGAAAAGTAGTTTCCTTTAAGAATGAAGCCATTCTAATATTCAAAAATTGTTATTCTGAAATGGCAGCTATTTAAGCCACACAACATTATGAATGCAAGTTAGCTACTTTTTTTTTTTTAAAGTATGACATATTCCAACTCCTCATTAATTAAAATCACAACCATGAAAATTGCATTATTAGACTCCAAAAAGGTACCTAACTTTCTCTTTTTATAGAGCCAAAAGGTAGCACTATTTCTAATACTTTTGCATAGAACTTTCAGGCAATTACGCATACAATCAAAAAGGGAAATTAAACTCAAAATTCTGACACTGTGGGTTTGGTGTACCCATTGCCACCCTTTGGGTGCACATCTGTGTATCAGACTCCTCTACCCTAATCATTTTTGAATATGCAGACCCTGTGGAAATTTTTCAAATGTGTTTAAGTTACTTAAGCATGTTAGAAAAATGTACCTCATGTCAAGCCATGGAAGACTCCAGACAAGGTTGAAAAAAAGGAGAGATGGTGCCGCACTACATTGTCCCTTCCACCCCCTCCAAGTCCAACAGCCACGAAGTGTAGATGGAAAGTGTGGATCTGTACTAAAACTCTATTTGAAGAGCTACAGTTCCCAGGTGAGTAACTTTGCTCCTTCAAATACAGATCTGCATTCTTGGGAGATTCCCATGTAGGTGTGGACTGAGCTGCAGGCAGAGCATTTCCATAAACTGGGACATTCTGAAGGCATGCCTTGGATCTAGCCAAGTATGCCATGTTTCTACCCAGGATTCTAAGCACTTGGACAAGCATTGGGAGGAAACAGCATGGCCCTCTGCCCACCATAACCATAAATAATCCAGGGGATTTATAGAATGTTTTGTCCTATTACGGCCCCTTTCAGCATCTAGCTTGCATAACCTGACTTCCCTAGCTGCCAATGCATCTTTAAGGAAGACTATTATAGATAATCTGATTCAGACAAAAGTCAGTGACCGCACTAGGGATTAATTTGGTGTCAGGTTGTACAGAACTAACGTACACTTAAAGAGGACTGTATAAGAAAGGTCAGCAAAGAAAGGATGGAGCTTGCTGGCTCTCCTAACTGAAGTTATTGTTTCAAGGAACAGTCTACAGACACAGGTGACAGAACAGTTTCCTAATGACCCAAGAGTCCCATCATTTGCCAATATCTCACCTGCTCTGCACCTCCAATCCCTCCATCTGTCCCCTTACCCCATTCTCAAGATCCTCTTTCACTCTTCTTCAGTCTCTGCTCTCGCTTCTTCCTTTCAAACTACAAGCAAGATCTAGTAGATACATCCTGAGAAAGGCCCTTGATTCCATCTTCAAGTATTGTCCCACATACCTTCTTTCATTCACTTTAAAATAATCAAACAGGCCATTTACAACTTCCAAGTTTCCCCTCCTCTAACTCAGTTTTGGATACACTCTAATCAAGCTTCTGTTCTCTCCACTCTACTGAAAATTCTCTCCAAGGTCTTCAATGATTTCTACCTAGCTAAATCTTAAGGCTTTACCCCACATTTGATCTTTTTGCTGTTTTTGATAACTGAACACTCCCTCCCTCCTAATTCTGTTGTTCTTTGGCACTATTTCTTTTACCCTCCTCTCACCACTTTCTCTTTCACCATCCATCTCCTTCTGCAGTTCCTCTTTAGGAGTCCCTCAAGGCTATCTCATCTGCTCACAAGGATTCAAGTTTCAGAGTGGTAGCTGTGTTAGTCTATCAGCAAAAACGAGTCCTTGTGGCACCTTAGAGACTAACAAATTTATTTGGGCATAAGCTTTCGTGGGCTAGAACCCACTTCATCAGATGCATGGAGTGGAAAATACAGTAGAAGGTGTCTCTCTCTCTCTCTCTCTCACACACACACACACACACGAAAAGATGGGAGTTGCCTTATCAAATGGGGAGGGGGTCAGTGCTAATCAGAATACAATGAACAGTAGAATATCATGGGAGGGGGGGAAAAAATCACTTTTGTAATCATTCATACTGTTAATTGAATTTTTTTCCTGGGATGGCTCACTGGCATCTAAAGCATAACAAGAAATTATCTCCACTTTCCCCCATTCCTCTATTGCTGTTTACTCAACCCAGCCCTATAAACTGAGAGTCAAACTCCTCTCTCCCTTTCTCCCCACATATCTCAGCCATGACCACATATGCTGTTTTGCCTCCTCAAGAATCCAACCCTTTCTCTCTGGCTTGATAGGTAAGATGTTGATTGATTCTCTGGCCATCTCCTATATTGATTACTGCATCTTTTTTCCTCTCCATCCTCCTAAACCCCGATCAGTCACCCTCCAATTCATCCAAACTACAGCCAACTGTATTTTCCACTGCATGCATCCGATGAAGTGAACTGTAGCTCACGAAAGCTTATGCTCAAATAAATTTGTTAGTCTCTACGGTGCCACAAGTACTCCTTTTCTTTTTGTGGATACAGACTAACACGACTGCTACTCTGAAACCTAAAATTATATAGTCTTCACCCACTGTTCTAACACTCACCACCCCATGCTAAACTTGATTTCACCCACTGGTTCCACCTTGCACGCTGCATTACATTTGATCTTGTCTTTACTTTCCAGGACTTCACTGCAGCCTACATTTTCAGAACTTTTCACCATCTCTCAGATCTGCTCCAGTAGAGATACCAGCTTTAACGCCTTTTAACGTTCATTTCCATCTCCCATCGTTTTTTCATGCTGCCCTTTTCATGTGGTTGCCATCCTACCATTTCCTAAAACTTCTGCCAAAGACTTACTTTCTGCAATGCTGAGAAGTAGTGAATAAAAACTCTGTTATTCCCTCCTCTGTGTTGCTCAGTGCTTCTTCCCCCACCCCACATCTGCCCTTCAGAGTGTAAGCTCTTGTGGGCATGGACTATTTATATATCGGGTACAATGCTGAGCACATTGTGCTTAAATTAAAAATAATCACAACCAGAACATCTTGGTTTTAGCGGTCTCCCCCTTTAGTATTTTCTGTTATTAACTTAATCACTGATATTTTAATAAGCTTGTAATAAACATTTTTATTAAACAACTTGATTACAAGTTTAATACATTGCCTAATTCTGTATTCCTTCATACCCTTGAAATCATAGTGAAGTCCCTAACATATATTTAATGTGCCCAAATATATTTAATGTGCTAAAACCTTACCACGAATACAAATTTATATTCAGCACTGACCAGATTGTCAGCCAGAGCCTTATATTACTGTGAGGAAAATTTCCATTGAAAGGTCAATTCAAAATTCCATTTCCTAGTCAAGAAGCAGCTCTGAAGGAAAAACTGCAAGAATTTTAAGTTTAATGTACTATTTCAATTTGGCAGCTGCAGCAGGAGAGGGATTATGATGCCATATTCTAGAAGGAGGAAAAATTGTATGGCATTTAAAGGATGGAATAGTTGGTGAAATATCAGAAGTTACTAGCCTAGAAAAATGTCATTTAAATTAAGGGAATATGCTCTGTGCATTTTAATTCTAACCTTTAAAAAAAACCCAGAGATTTGAAAAGGTTAAAATATTACATCAAGTGATAAAAGAGGATATAAAATAAGAGGCATGAAAGGCCAACTCTCTCACCAGCAACAGTTCTGTTGGTAAAGTCTGACACACATCTCTTTGGTAAAAGCTATAGTACCCTTTACCCCTTAATAAAAAGATGCTCTTCAATTAAATTATTAAATTCCTTCATCAGAAGTCTTATTGCTTCAGAATCTTTTCTTACAGGTGTACTGAAGAATGCATTTATGCCTTAAAAGGGTGGGTTTCTTAAGTCAGCAATTAGTCCATTCCATGGCATACCTGTAGTTCATTGCTCTCTTCCATGTTAGGAAGGTTCGGCAGCTAGCTTTGGACTCCCACTTGCTTTATCATTGGAAGTCAGAGTACCCCCAGAAGGTGTTAAGCAAACATCTACCACCAGCTGTACATAGTTGAACACAGAGCTTGAAGGGTGCTGCGGCTTCTCAGAAAACATTGCTACAGTTACATCTTTATTAAGATTAAGACCAACCTTCTGTTTAAACAGACTCTTAAATGCTCTAAAATCCACACGATTACTTGGATTGCCTTGAAATATGGTGTGCCTCGTGGGAGAATGGGGCTTGACGACTGAGCAAATTTTGGAGCCATTTGACCTCCAGGTTCCCAAGATACAGCTGCCCCCCCCCCCCGCAAAAAAAACAAAAAACCACACACCGCCCTAGTTTTAAGTTGATACGTTTTGGCAACTTTTTTCATGTATAGATAGAGATGAAGCCAGGACTGAGATTATTGCACCAGGGCAATATTGGAACATTATTTTTTGAAAAGAAAATAAATTACACCCGCAAATCCTCAGGGAGAGGGGTGGGTGATATGGTCGGGGGGCGCATCCGGTGATGGGCAGGACACCAGGAAGGGGGACATGGGGGTCTGTGTGATAGGGGGTACAGGGAAGGACAGGGGCCACTGTAAACCCCACATTCTCCCCTCTGGTGTGTGCCACAATATGGGAGCCTTCTGAGCCCTTCTCCCTGTGTGCACACACCAGAATCTCAGTGACCCCTGCCCATCTATTGGAGCCAGACCAGGTGTGGGCTAGGGCAAGAATTGCCTTTCAGCGGGTCCGAGATTCTCTTCCTACCCTTCCCCTGTGATCTGGGAGCTGTGGATCCCTGCCCATGGGGGTGCCTGAATCCCTCCCCATACCCGTCTCATGTGAGCAGAGATCTGTGGGCCTTATCTAGGGAGATCAGAACCCCACTTCCTGTGTGTACCAGGATCCAGATGGCCCCAGCCCATCTATTAGGGTCTACTGATCTACTTGAGATATACTGAAGAAAAGCTGTATGTAAGAACTAGGTATTATCGCTACTTGTCCAAAGGAGCATCTGAACTGAGAGAAATGAGTTAACTTATAAAGCGAGGCCAAAACTCCACCCAGGAACAATATTACAATCTACCCCTGGAAAGAGTTCTCCACTTGCCCTATGACTACTTCAGAATCATTTCCAGACATTAGAATGAGGAAAACTTCTCTCCATTACAAGAGAGTGCAAAGACAACTAATTCCCAGACCCAGGATTTCATTAATCTCACCTTAAATTTGACAGCACATATCAGTAGCTTAAAGTTAAACATTCTTACAAGAACACTTAATTAGTAAGATCACCATTAAAAAGCCAAGAAGGGTAGAGTTTAGGTTAACTTTACAAGAAACTCAAATATCTGAAAATGTGTTCATCTTAACTATGTATTTCCAAACTACCTTAATTTTCTCCCTCAGAATCACCAAATCTCCCATCTACCTGGCTGGATATCAGAAATGTGTAATGCAGATTTATATATTTAGTTTCATACTTATATGTATTTGATACTAAGTGTGATGCTTTGCAACCACACTTTCGCTCAAATGGAAGCACATATTGCATGCTAAAAATTGACAGCTCACTTTTGGGATATTTCACATGGGATTTGCATCTAAGGTTAGCAAGGATTTTTCCAATTAAAATTTAACAAATATCCAGGGTTAGACACAGTCCATAACTTCAGATATAATTCTTACAAATTTGGTAAGCATAAATGGTAAGCAAAAGTGGGCATGAAAATTTGTGTAAGGATTAGAATACAATTCAATGACTTAGATCAGACACCTAAAACAACTTTAATTAGGTAGGAATAATCAACCTGAAACAAGAAATATTGCAAATTTAATAAGAAATTGAGAATACCTGTCTTTCCAAATCTTGTCCAATAATGCCAGCCTCTATATGAGCAGTTAAGTTCTTCTCATCTATCCAGAGAATTCGATTCTGTTGGTAAAAAAAAAAATAAAATAAAAAAAATCGGATGTTAGACCACTACAGTTCTGGAATTTACTTATAAGTGACCTTGCTTCACAAAGGATGTTTATACATTAGCAAACTTGTAAGTTGTAATTTCCCAACAGTGTAGCTCCACCTATGGTGGCAGCAGCAGAAGCTGAGCAGACAAGACTCAGGCATTTTTACCTTCATGTCATGTAGTCTTGTCTACAATACTGTTTTCATGGTTGCTACTGTAAATGAAGATGCATCAGCGGTAAATTATGGCTGAAAAAGTTTGCTTGTGTAGGCACAGCAATGTGAAGCAGAAAAACCAGAGAGAATGAGGTGTCACAAAATTCAGGAGGAAGAGGAGTGTCCAGGAGTTTCATATCTGGCATACAAGGATTTAATTATCTTGAACGATCTAAATTTCAGCACCTAAGAATAAAAAAAATTCTGGTGCAGCCCAGGATTAAAAAGCTAATTCAATTTGGAAGCTCAAATTTCATTCCTTCATGCCCCTGCCCTCTTGTATTTTACATCAAGATGACAAAACTATTTATGAGGTATTTAACAAGGTAAGTTCAAGCCTAGCTCAGTTTAACTTAAATTTAAATAAGTAAATCACTGAGCACTATAGTTACTACTTCAACTGGTGGACCATGCTCTACATTCACTCCAGAATGCACAAATGAACGTGAGAAGAAGAGAGAACGCCTCAGTACAAATTCATTAAACTCTAAACTAGCTAGTCTGACAAAAGAAAGGATTGGGAAAAAATAACCAGAGATAAGAATCAGAAGTCTAGGCCAAGCCAGAAGAGTTGGTGGAGAAAAAACTGGATCAGCAAATTCAGTCAGACAGCCCCCCTTACAGGAGGAATGGTATCACAAGAGCTTTGCCCCCCCTCCCCCCCCGACCCTTCACCTAACAATACGAAATGTAAGCCCATTGTCCAGGATGGCAGAGAAAAACATGAGGAGTAACATCATGAAGATGATTTGAAGACAGAAAATGGTAATTTTTTTTTAATCATTTGCTTCAAGATGTCAAATATACTGGTCTCTAGTACATTACAATACATGTAGATGACTTAATAGTTCAATAAAAATGAAAATAAAAATCTAAGTAGTAATTGTACTAAGTGTGTGTCTGTTGATCACCTGAATGAAATTAGATTGTTTCTGTAACTGAATATTTTAAGGATAGTAACATTGCATCTTTGCCATACACACAGGGAATATCTACCAGACTCTGTACCACACAGTGTCAATGCGTCATGGCCCGAAGATTTTTTTTTTTAATTTTTTTTAGTTTTATGTAAAAATTAGTTCTGATGACCAAAAAATCAGATGTGGCCCAGAGGTTAAATCTATAGGCTTTCTTGGAGGTGTGGGGATCTCAGCACTGCTGAGCCCCAGGAATCCTCTGAAAACCAGTCCCTTTTTGAGCCAGCAAACCTTTGTAACAGAGGTAAAGGGGGCTGAACTGCCCCAGCCACCTCAAGCTCCTTCCACAAAACCCCACTTTCTACTGAAGTCAAACTCTAAGGAAAAGGGAAAGGTGATCAGACAGTGTGAATATGCAGAGAACACTCTTGAAGAACCAGTTGCTTACCATAGTAACTTTTCTCTCCCCAAGCTGGCTCTATGTATTCACACTTGTGGAAGTCTAGAGGGAATGACAGGCCTTAAGAAAGGTGGGCTGAGGAGTTCTCATTAAACAAGGACTGGGGAACTGCTCTCTCAAAAAAAGCATCAGATCCACCCAACTGTGTTGATTTGCAGCTTTCTATGGTAGAAACATTACTGAGGCAGGTCTTCAACATTGCTTTAGCTTTAAGACCATGAGGTACTTTGGCACTACAAGAAATTGCCGTTTTTTAGACAGATACCCAAAGGCTACAAATATCTTGCTGACTTCTTGATTTCCTAAGTGCTTTGGTTTTATCCAGATAACTCAAAGCCTTTTTGACGTCTTCAATAAGGAACGTGGCACCCCAGGCCAGTAAGTTTTCTTCCAAAATCTGTGATTGTGAACACAGGGTTCGATTCCTATGGGTCTCTCACCACTTTGAGAAAGACATTAAGCATGACAGGATAAGGACACAGTACTGCACCAGAATGTAGTTGCCCTGTATGTGGCTTTGGAACCTTCGAAGGGCTTCACCACTCTGATCTGCAAGAGGTTGATGCTGATTCCTTTCTATGCAGTTCTATGTGACCTGCACTGTTCGCTATTTCAGATATGCTCCCCACCTCATCAGGCTGGCTGAGTATGTCGGTCTGGAAGAGCTATAGGAAGACCCTTGTGGACATTCTCTGGGATCATCCACCATCCAAGGGAGTCCAGGACCTGGTTTGGGATCAGCATCTATCTTGCATACATTCCTGTTGTGGTTCCTCACCATGAGGAGAACCTTCTGGAGACGTTTGATATGGGATTTTGCCAGGGGGTCATTTCTATATATTAAACTAGGAAGCCCAGTGGCTGGAGATACTAAGCTGTGGATAGCTGTGTATTCCTTAACAGATATCAGGTTCTGGATTTTCTCTCATCTGTCCAGTGATGGGTAAACTTTGGCCACATATCCCTATATCCATCCCAGCTGAGCTATCTCTGTGGAAGGGATCAATGAGCTTTTCTTGGTGTTTATCACAAAGCAATGCAGTTGAAGCAGCTCCACTATCCATGTTGTGGCACTGTATGCTGCTTCTTTGATGGGAGCTCTGTTCAAAATGTCATCCAGGAAAAGACTGAGGAGAGTGCTCAGAGATGCGAGTCTGGTCCTGACCAGACGAAAGGCCGAATGGCAGTATTTTATACAGGTAGTGGGCCATCCAATACGCAAATCTTCATGGACATTGGTGACATGGATGTATGAGGATATGTAGATCTATGTCCACTGAGGCAAGGAATCACCTTGGATGGGGTGCTACTTGTTGAGGCTAGGATCTCCATCCTGAATCTGATCATTTTCATCCATTTGTTCAGTCATTAGACATTTAGGAGGGCTCTGACTCCCCCATCCCCGTGTATGTTTCTAGATGATGAATATGGAGTATAGCCCTAAAAACCTTTCTTCTGAGGATATCAATTCTGTTGCTCCTGTGTTTGCAAGTTGTGAGATCTTGTTTAGCACTAGGTTGCATTTGGTAGGGTTGCTTGAAATAGGTGATTGGATAAGGTGAGGTTCTTTACACATGCAGCTTAGTTAACTGATCCGAGGAGCTTAAGTTAATTGAATCATTCAGTGCCTCAGAAAACAGATCTTTATGCATGTTATATCATTGTTCCTCTACAGTGGTACTCTTTGAAACAAACAGTGTTTAAGTTCTCTTTAAATGGTGTTTATTGCAATGTGTCCTTACCAGGATAACAGGCACCTATTACATGTTCAGAGTAGGGCTGTCAAGCCATTAAAAAAAAATTAATTACAATTAATTGCACTGTTAAACAATAGAATACCATTTAAATATTTTTGGATGTTTTCTACATTTTCAAATATATGGATTTCAATTACAACACAGAATACTAAGTATACAGTGCTCACTTTATATTTTTGATTACAAGTATTTGCACTGTAAAAAAACAACAGTATTTTTCAATTCACCTCATGCCAGTACTGTAGTGCAATCTCTTTATTATGAAAGATAATCTCACAAACGTAGAATTATGTACAAAAAATAACTGCATTCAAAAATAAAACAATGTAAAACTTTAGAGCCTACAAGTCCACTCAGTTCTACTTCTTGTTCAGACACTCATTCAGACAAACAAGTTTGTTTACATTACATTACAGGAGATAATACTGCCCGCTTATTATTTACAAGGTCACCTGAAAGTGAGAACGGACGGTCGCATGGCACTGTTGTAGCTGGCATTACAAGGTATTTACGTGCCAGATGCATTAAAGATTCATATGTCCCTTCGTCTTCAACCACCATTCCAGAGGACATGCATCCATGCTGATGACTGGTTCTGCTCGATAACTATCCAAAGCAGTGCAGACTGACGCATGTTCACTTTCATCATCACCAGAGTCACATGCCACCAGCAGAAGGTTGATTTTCTTTTTTGATGGTTCGGGTTCTGTAGTTTCCACATCGGAGTGTTGCTCTTTTAAGACTTCTGAAAGCATGCTCCACACCTCATCCCTCTCAGATTTTGAAAGGCACTTCAGATTCTTAAACCTTGGGTTGAATGCTGTTGCTATCTTTAGAAATCTCACATTGGTACCTTCTTTGTGTTTTGTCAAATCTGCAGTGAAAGTGGTCTTAAAATGAACAACATGTGCTGGATCATCATCCGAGACTGCTATAAAATGAAATACATGGCAGAATGCAGGTAAAACAGAGCAGGAAACATACTATTTGCCCATAGGGAGTTCAGTCAAAATGTAATTAACACATTATTTTTTTTAACAAGCGTCATCAACATGGAATCATGTCCTCCAGAATGGTCGCCAAAGCATAAAGGGGCATATGAATGTTTAGCATATCTGGCATGTAAATACCTTGCAATGCCAGCTACAAAAATGCCATGCAAACACCTGTTCTCACTTTCAGGTGACATTGTAAATAAGAAGCCGGCAGCATTATCTCCTGTAAATGTAAATAAACTTGTTTGTCTTACCAATTGGCTGAATAAGAAGTAGGACTGAGTGGACTTGTAGGTTCTAAAGGTTTACATTGTTTTGTTTTTGAGTGCAGTTATGTAACAAAAAAATCTACATTTGTCAGTTGCACTTACACAATAAAGAGATTTCATTATGGTACATGTATGAGGTGAATTGAAAAATATTATTCCTTTTGTTTATCGTTTTATAGTGCAAATATTTGTAATAAAAATAAAGTGAGCACTGTACACTTTGTATTCTGTGTTGTAATTTAAATCAATATATTTAAAAATGTAGAAAACCATCCAAATAGTTAAATTTCAATTGGTATTCTACTGTTTAACAGTGCAATTAATAGTGATTAATGTTTTTAACCGTGATTAATTTTTGAGTTAATCGCGAGTTAACTGCGATTAATCGACAGCCCTAGTTCAGAGGGATGTCCAGTTTGTAGTTCAGACAACAATATTTTTCACCTTACTCTCCTGTTTCACTAATGATATCCGAGGTCCATATCAGATTTTCTATATTTTAAACAGATATGTTAACTAATCAAGTCACAGTAAATTCATTTACAACCTGTAGTTCTCATTTACTGTTAATGCAACTGGATGACTGAGAAGAGCATCATAGCACAATTATTGACTTAAAGTTGCTTTTTTTCCTTGACCAGAGGTTCCCAAACTGTGGGCCACAGATCACTTCTGGTCCGCGTACGTGAGCACTGCTGTCTCTGCTCCTCAATTCCACTCCATTCAGGATGCCTGTGAAAGCAAGGAGCAGCTGCCACTAGGAGCAGCTCTTTTATAAGAGAAATTCTCTCAGCCAGGTTGAAAGAGAAAGCTGCAAGCTTCCCTGCCATCCGAAGTGTCATAGAAAAGGAGTCAAAACCCAGTCTTTGCTCCCAGGCCAATGAAGTGCTCTGAGGAGTGATGGAGAATGGAGAAGCAAGCCAACACAGCTTTGCAAAATGTTACAGAACACAATACTAGATTAAAAATAGGATGTCTTTTCTGAAAGGTAGCATTTGATTATTGAACATCCACAAAACTGTTTTTACAAGTGTACAATCCCTCCTACCAATGGAAAAGTAGTAAATACAGAAAACAAAGTTTCAATAGCACTAAGCATGTGACAAACTTGAAGTCTCCTTGTAATTCTGCAACGTAGCATATAATACATACACTCACTGATTTAAAGGGACACTGTCAACTTGAAATCTAGTCAATTTAAAGATAGTTTAGTTCAAAGTACTACCACGGACCATGCCCGAGTCCTCCCCTGCCAACCTGTGTTTTGTAAATGTTACTGTGCAAAAAACACTGCAGTGAAACTGACTCTACGCAAAGTGCACTCAAATGCAAGTAATAAACAATGAATATCTCCCTCTAATATTTCACTTACAATAATCTTGGTTTCAGAGTAACAGCTGTGTTAGTCTGTATTCGCAAAAAGAAAAGGAGTACTTGTGGCACCTTAGAGACTAACCAATTTATCTGAGCATAAGCTTTCGTGAGCTACAGCTCACTGCATCGGATGCATAAAAGTGGAAAATGCAGTGAGGATATTTTTATACACACAGACCATGAAAAAATGGGTGTTTATCACTTCAAAAGGTTTTCTCTCCCTTCACCCCACTCTCCTGCTGGTAATAGCTTATCTAAAGTGATCACTCTCCTTACAATGTGTATGATAATCAAGGTGGGCCATTTCCCAATAATCTTGGGTGTTGTTACTGCAGCAAGCAAAAACTGTTGTCCCTTTAAGACCCCTGTAACTATGCTAAGAGTCTTAACACTATTTTTTTTGGCATTTGTCTATTTGTAACAAATTTATGTATACTGCTATTTTAAACAGTAACCTGCACATTCACATGTCATTAGCAAGAATACAAGAGGCATTCAATAGAAAAGAAAATGTACTGCTATTTTGTTAGGTTCCTTCACAATGGTCATCATGAAGTATACACTAACAACACCAGCAACAGAACAATACTGGACCTCTCTCTCTGAACAGGGTGTGCTTCCAATGACCAGTAGTCTACGTCTATGATACAGCTTTTTAAAGTTGCATTCCACTTGCTTTTGGATATATAAATAAAATATTGAAGCTATTTAAAAAAAATTGTGGGCAAACTTCTTTTCCCCCTTTTTCACTCTTGCAGCATCAGGTAACGACCAAATACTACAGCAATTTGTTAACTTTTAAAACATTCAGTACACTTAAATGTTGCATCCTCTAAGGTTTCCCCTAAAATTTGTATTACATACCATTTGTGACGTATCCAATGAAACAATAGTTCTTCTCTCATCTGCAGGACATTCAAGAGCACTAGAAACACTTGTTCCTCCTGCAAATGTTGGAGATATCAACTTAGATTGAAATAGTTTCCCTTGATCTTTGTTATCCACATTTAACTAAGACATACATTTTAGGTATGAGGGATGTGTCACTTAAAAAGGTTGCGTAACACTAACTGTTTCTTTGAGAGTGCATTACATTTGCACATTCACATTTGCGGGATGTTCCCCTGGCGTTTCAGAATTTCTTGAAAGTTCACAAAAGGAGTACCTGTTCAACTGCACAAATTTCACTTTGTCATGCCAAACATTCAGAGCACAGGCTAAAGGAGGCCATCAATTTCCCCAACCATTTCATTCCCTTCTTTTAAACCCCAGAATAGAAGTTTAAAGAGGGAAAAGGTGGGTGTGGTGCAAATATAGAGAAGCACCACCCTCAAAGAACCACAGTTACTGGTAAGTAAGCTTTCTTCCTTCAAGTGGCCTCTACATGTTCCCCCTCATGAGAGTCTTACTAGTAGTACAATGCCCCAGGAAAGTGGGCTGAGGAGCTTAGTTAAACAAGAATAGCAAAGCTGTCATCCTAAAGCAAGCATCAAATCTAGATGCCTAGTTGAGAGAGCAGAACTGCATGAGTGTGTGAATAAAACCAAAGGTCACACCTCTTTTGACCAAGATATCAATCTAAAGCACTTTTGTCATATACTGCATAGCAGCCAGCTCAAGAACTCAGACTTCTCAAAGGCTAGAGAGAGCACATAAGAACCTAGAGATGAGTATATGAAATACCTGTTGCGGAATCCAACCAGAGGTGGGGTAAAAGACAGGTTCTACAAATGGATGTAGCAAAGGAAGTTGAATCTGAAATTAAACCCTTTTGGAAGAGGCAGATATCTCAGCTACCCTTTTAATGGTTCTCTGATCCTCACGAAGTTGAGGAAGGTCTCTAATAATATGGCTACATTATTCACAGATTAAGTGAGGATAAGAAAAACGAGTCTGCATCAAGTTACCCCAGGGAATTGAGAGCAAGCTCTTCATGTAATGTTCACTCTTGGTAGGTGAAGTTGCCTTGTTCCTTGAGCTGTCCAGGTAAACCTGGAAGACCAAGCCAGTCAGCACACAGGCCAACCCAAATAGCACCAAAAAAATTTTTTTCAAATCAAGAGACTCTGGAATATCCTCTAGATCAGGGGTTCTCAAAGTAGGGCCGCCATTTGTTCAGGAAACCCCCCCGGTGGGCCGGGCCAGTTTGTTTACCTGCTGAGTCTGCAGGTTCGGCCTATCACGGCTCCCACTGGCCACGGTTCACCGCTCCAGGCCAATGGGGGCTGTGGGAAGCGGCATAGGCCGAGGGATGTGCTGGCCGCCCTTCCCGCAGCCCCCATTGGCCTGCAGCAGCGAACCACGGCCAGTAGGAGCGGCGATCGGCCGAACCTGCGGATGCGGCAGGTAAACAAACCGGCCCGGCCTGCCAGGGGCTTTCCCTGAACAAGCGGTGGCCCTAGTTTGAGAACCACTGCTCTAGATCAGGGGTGGCTAACCTGTGGCTCTGGAGCCACATGCGGCTCTTCAGAAGTTAATAGGCGGCTCCTTGTATAGACACTGGCTCCAGGGCTGGAGCTATAGGTGCCAACTTTCCAACATGCCAGGGGGTGCTCACTGCTCAACCCCTGGCTCTGCCACAGGCCCTGCCCCCACTCCACCCCCTCCCAAGCCTGCTGTGCCCTCGCTCCTCCCCACCCCCAGAGCCTCTTGCACGCCACGAAACAGCTGATCAGGAGGTGCGGGGAGGGAAGGGGAGGTGCTGATCCACAGGGCTGCCAATGGGTGGGAGGCTCTGGGAGCTGGCAGGGGGTGGGGAGGAGGGAAGAGGTGCTGCTGGCCCTTTGGAAATGTACACTGGTAAATTCTGGCTCCTTCTCAGGCTGGCCACTCCTGCTCTAGATCTATATATGGATCTCCACTAGATCATTCTGGCACAGAATGAGTCCTATGTTGAAAGACACAGGCTCACTGACAGTTGTCACCTACATGGTCACCAAAGAAGGGTGAAGTCTGATTGAATCCTCGAGTTCTGCAATAATTAAAGAGAGTCACCATTGGAATTAAGAGAGGCAGAAAAGGGGCTTTCAATCTGCCTACTGCACTCCCTGGATATGGGATAACTTTTCTCTTTTGTAATGGCACAGAATGCTCCAAGGCAGAGATTCTCTCCTAGCCCCATTTTCTTACCCTGATATGATTAAGGGCAAAGAAGAGCACAACTGAGGTCTCCAAAAATGTCAAGCCCAACCAAGACCCTGTTTCTCGGTTCTGTTTGGCATGAATAGAAGCAAGCTCAGCTAGAGGCTTCCACAGAGCTGAAAGACTTCAGAAATTGGGAGTCCGTACAAACACACTGACTCCCTTGAGGACAGAGGCACTTTTGAAGTCTCCAGCACTGACAAACCTAGGCACCAGACAGATGATGATGGAAGTGGTTTCCTCAATGCCAGAACTGCCCTCCGGATACTGCCACTGCTCTGACTTGGAGCTTACAAAAGGTGTCAGTTCCAGGACTGGAAAGTCTTCTGTTTCCCCACACAGGACCTGAAAGGCCTCTCCATCTCTGTACTGAGGACAAATCTGAGGGGGTTGGGCCACAAGACCTTCCTTCATGAGAAATGTCAGGATCTGAATGTGCCTGTCCTTTTGAGCCTATTGTGTAAAAGGCCCAACGTGTAAAACGCTATACCAAGGAATGTTTTTCTCTGAGGCACATCAAATGCTTGGGCTCAGATGTCAGAAATCTGGACTGACTTGATGCTTCAGAAATGAGCCAAGAATATAACTGAGCAATGAATTATCTAAAGTTCACTGTCTAAAAAGCCTCAACAAGATTGATGAAATTACCAAGAGAAAAATATATGCCCACAGATAACTGCCAAAAAAAGGAGGAACTGCCTGCATGTCTTCTTGTAACTTCTGCTCCCAATGTTTGGTGCTGCATGCTCATTCAGGCCCAAATGGAAACTGCTCTTCTAGAAGGTACCCAAAGTGCAGCAGTGCTAGTGGGAATATGCAGATGCCACCTCAAAGAATAAATTGCTCCTCTTGTATAGTGAAACATTCAAGTGCTGACAGATGTAAAAAGGCTTCCACTAGATTTCAGTGAACCAAACACAGCAAATAAGATTATAAATTCTATGGGATCTATTTGTCTTCAAAATTAAATTAGTTATTAACCTTGCCAAAGTCTTGACATAGGACTACTTCTTTAAACAGTACTTTATAAATATATACTCAACATCTCTAAACGCTCAAGACACACCTGTGTAGAGTTGGCAGATTTATTGGCATGACCTCATGCCACTAGCACTAGTCCCTTGAATTGAACTTAAAGAAATATGTAACTTTATAGTTTAAATTTACCCTGCCAAAATTTTTAAAGGTACAATACTCACCACCAAATGGTATTATGCAAAGATTATGTTTGCAGGCTAGTTCCACAATTTTAACTACGTCATCATGGCAACCTAATTAAGAATAAATAGATTCCAGTTAGAACAGGCTTTTGAACAGTTAGCTTCAATTTAAGCACACTTACTCGTCGCCTGCTAATTCTTTAGGGCTTGATTGGTACTTTCAAGCATTCTAGTAGTGCAGTAGCCCATTTTCAAAGTGAGAGCAGAGACATCCAAGAAGAATAAATGGGCTCAAATAGACAAAATTGAAGTGAAACAATAACACAAATATACTGAGGCTGTGGAGTTATTCCAGGCTGAAAACAATGTCAGGTTTAAATTATACAGAAAGCACAAGACTCCTGGCCTACCCAGGGATCATCAACAGCGGGAACTTCCAGAGCAAAAGAGACGGACAGACAATTCAAATTATTCATTGTGTAAACTTTACAGGTATATTTTTCAATTTAATTTTTAAATAGGTATCTCAACTACATCGAGCTGAAAACTAGATCCAATTTAACTGAGATGAAAAATAGCTGCAGTTTTGAAAGAGGGCAGTTCTTAGTGGATTTCTCTGAAGGAAAGGCTTTTTTTATGCCTCACACTCTGGAAAAAAGTTTTCAATTATTATAAGCCCAACTACTTCTTTTCAGAAGCTACCCTTTGTACCATGCCTCTGCAACAGAAAAGACAGGAGGGTGAAATTAGGGGCCATGTGTGAATGCGCAAGAGAATAGAAGGAATGCCAGAAAAAGGGTGAAACTAGGGTGGGTACACACAGTGTGGAGGACAAGGAGGGATTTGAGCATGCATATGGAGGGGAACGTAGGGAGGTGCAAAAAGGCAGGAGGAATTTGGAGAGCAGAAGACAGAGAAACGGGGGGTATGATTTCTGGATTGCAAAGCAGCTGTAAACCTAGTTAACTGGTCAGTAAGCTCTGGCTGCTTTCATGCTGCTGCAGAACAATAAAGCAGCCACAGCATACTTGTGAATAGGACCATAAAAAGTTAAAATAAAAGATTTAAATTGATACTTGGCATCATCAATTTAGAAATATTACATGGCATCATCCTCTTTTGGTTTCGTGTATATGGTTCACGCATGAAACTTTTAATTAAAAAAACACCTAGGAAATTCCTAGATAAATGGTGTTAAAATGGTATTAAGGTTGAGAGTACAGATCAGTAATTCAGGGATGTACTTAAATGAATTAAGATGCACACGCACACACTGTGCACGTGCATCTTCAAAACCTGTAAAAATGTTAGCAAAGACAAGCTAGCCAGGATTTGTTTTCCAGGAGTTATTTCTTTCCATCTTTAGATTCTAAGTTTTACCAAAAATTAAAAATATACAAGCTCTATTTTCTTTTCTATTTTCTTTAATTCTTCCTTTTAGCTTTTTCTGTTTGTCACTTTCATAAGCATGCTTAGGACTCTTATTACCTCTATGACATTATAATTGGAACCTACTAATTCTCACTACAATTAGTTTCCAAGCCCTGTCCTCAATTTTCACATGCTCATCTTCTAGAAAATTTAGTGTATGGGCTGAAATTTTCCATGCTTGTTCCCCATGAAGATTAATTTTATTTTTGAGCAAAAGCTCCTTCAGCTGTTTTTGAGTACAGTGAGTGAAAAGTACAGTTGTTACAAGCATTTTGACCATACTGTTTTAGACATAGTAAAATAAAAATGACTGAAGCTTGAACTTTCGTCTGGATATAGTCTTTAAGGACTAGCACCTTTGCTTGGTTTCCAAGGGAAACAATTGGCTTTGATTAACCAGAAGTTCTGAGCATTTGAAAACGATGTGCTGAAGAGGTGTGTTAGATTTTTTCCATTAAGCCTGTATATGTGCACATGCATGCATAGCTAAATAGTAATACTTAGCGGTGTGTGACATAAAACATTCCTAGCTTTTAAAATGACTGAATTGGTTTCCTTCAAACTGGACTGGAATTCTGGATCTGTGAGATCTGCAAAACTATCCAAGTTTGACCAAGCCAAGACTATAACAGGGTTCAAAAAAGAACTAGATAAATTCATGGAGGATAGGTCCATCAATGGCTAATAGCCAGGATAGGCAGGGATGGTATCCCTAGCCTCTGTTTGGGAATGGGTGACGGGGGATAGATCATTTGATGATTACCTGTTCATTCCCTCTGAACCACCTGGCACTGGTCAGTGTCAGAAGACAGGATACTGGGCTAGATGGACCTTTGGTCTGACCCAGTATGGCCGTTCTTATGAATTACAGGAATGTTGTAATTATCCCCAAGCAAGTGCTGAAACCCCAGGAAATTCAGGAGAAACAGTATGCGTGATATGGGCTGGTCATCAGTACAAAAAGGCACACAGCACCAAGACAATGTTTAATCCTTTATTAAAAATTGAGAAGTTGTATATAATCAGTTGATTATAACTATGAGCATTAACCTTACAATGAAAGACCATTACTTAGAACTATTAACTGAAATTAAAGTCCTTAGGATAAATCTAACACTGCATTGAATACCCCATGGTAACATATAGAGATGAGAACATCTAGATTGCAAAGTAAAAAAGTAAAAATGACTACTCTTAAAAGGCGAGACTGAAGCCATTTTTGATTCCTTGGTACTAACAATTTCAGTTTATTTATTGCAAACAAATGACAAAGTGAGAGATATCCAACTACTGTGACAGGACTGCTTCCCAAACTACTACCCTTCATCAGTTGTCACGGGAAGCTATAGCCTCCAGAGCAAAGAAAAAAATAAATTTAAAAGTTTTTACCTGGCCATACAACTATATCAGGAATTCGTTTAAACATTCCTTCCCTTAGCACAAATATCTCGTGTAGGCAGTGACCTGAAGTACAAAAAAAATCAAGTTACAAGGATTTTTTAAAATCATATATACTTCTAAAAGTGTAAAATTACACATTGGACTTGATCTTACCATGAGCTCTGAACACCCTATCTTCTGCTTCCCGTGAATATGAAATTGTAGTGGCTCTAAGATCCTGAAGAAATTCTTCATTTACAATTGATGGGGGTACATCACTTGTATTTAAGAAAGCCTACAATAAAAGAAAAAAAAAATCACTACTACTAGGGAGTCCCCTAAATCGTGCTGGTCTCTCATGACAACCCCAACTACCCAGATTAGAGTTAGCAGTTGATAAACTCAACAAAATATGGATATTTGAATTTAACCCAATTAAAGTTGTCTTCATTATCATCCCTGGCCTCAATTCTAACTACACTACCTACGAGTCTCTTTTCATTCCTCCACTCAGTTGCATTCTCTTCTGTAGACTGGACCCCTCATTGATCCCTCTAACCCTTATTTTTCAGATAAATTGTTCAGTATGTCACGGTCAAAGCCAATGATCTGTTCAGTACAATAGTCCAGAGCTTCACAAAAACCATGCCAAGTCCTTTCCCATTTTGTATTTGTGCAACTGATTGTTCCTTCCTAAGTGGAGTACTTTGCTTTCCTCTTTATTGAATTTCATCCTATTTACTTCAGACCATCTCTCCAGAGATCTTTTCCAGATCATTTTGAATTTTAATCCTATCATTCAAAGTACCTGCAACCCCTCCCAGTTCGGTATCGTCCGCAAACTTTATTTGTGTACTCTCTATGGCATTAGTTAAATCACTGATGAAGATATTGAAGAAAACCAGAACCAGGACCAATCCCTGCGGGACCCCACTTGATATGCCCTTCTAGCTTGACCGTGAACCACTGATAACTACTCTCTGGGAACAGTTTTCCAACCAGTTATGCACCCACCTAAACATAGTCTTACTCCCAGGCACTGTGAGAATAAGGAAAGATCACAAAGCAGATAGCTGAAACAGGGCGAACTACAGGATTTAGCCCTTCACCAAAGACAAGACACAAAGAAAGATCTTTACAGACTAAGTGCAGTTCAACTCTGAAAAGAAACTAAAAATGGCAGTGGGGGTTCCATCTTCTGTTTTTCAATGATTGCTGAGCAATTTTGTTATGTTACAAGTAAAAAGTTACTTTCCAATAAACTGGGCTTTTCCCATTTTACACAAGTTTTAATAATTCTCCAAGCAAAACTATAACTTCACTTACAGGTGTATCCTAAAGAGGATCAATTTGATTGAATACTCAAAATTTCAGTCTTTAAACTTTTCTGAGCTATGATTGGCTGAAATTTCTAATCCTAATACTCCACAATTGACTTCCATTAAAAAAAAATCAAATGAGAAAAGAGGAAAACAGGAGGAAAAAAGATTTCCAATTGGAAGGATTTTTAGAAATATTAAAAAAATTAAGGATTGCTTGAATTTAAAAAAAATAAGGGAAAACTGTCAGTTTAAGACCCACATATATGTTTTGCTTTAAGAACTTTCACAAAACTTAACAGAACAGTTTCCACATGATTATTCCAAATTAAGTTAGTTTGGGTGTTAGTTTTCCCTGCTAGGTCTGCAACCCAAATGCAGGTACATTCTTACACTTTTATTTTAAGCTCTTCAGGGAAGGGACCATCTTTTTGTTACCTATCTGTATGGCGCCTAGCATATTCGGGCCTTTATCTGGCTCCCCAGGCACTCCTATCATACAAATAATAAATAATTGTGCATGTGAACTAAAGAGAAACACTTAATAGCTTCTTTGACTAGTCTATGCTCATTGTCCAAGTCACGTTCAAAAGTAAATAAAAAAGTGTAAATGGTGAAAGGTGAATTTGATTTTAAAAACGGATTTAAAATTTTCAAAGTTGAATTTTTGTTAAGTGTTATAACACCAAATGATTTTAAACATTAATGTTCCATAAACTGAACGCAATTATTAGGTATGCTTTAGAACCCTAAAGATCTATTAAAGCTTTTGCTGCAACTTTCAAGAAAACATCAGTTTAATATCCTAGTTACCCTGGAAAGCCAAAATCTTCAGTGCATAGAGACGCATGCAAATATTATACAATCTCAAACAGATTATATACATTGGCAATTTATCAAGTAGGTTCAATAGACACTGTCATTCTGCAGAAATTATTTAAAACTGTATGTAACAGTTTAACTATTATATTTTCTGTATTTTGCTTCTCATTGCAAATAGTAATTAAAATATTGACTCCGATATGAAAGTTCTCTCCTTTCTGGGTAGGCGCCTCCATTCAGCAGTCTGTTTGAGACAATATATCACCATGCAAAAGTAACCCCAATATTCCCTGTACAAGTAGCTAATCTTTTGATTAAAGTAGTGTGACATTACAGCAATTTGGACTTTCAGTAATTTTAAGTCACCCAGCTTTTGATATACAATATAGTCTATAAGGAGGCATGACATTTCAAAATAAATATATTGTATTAATACTAAGGCACTCAACCATATGCAAGGGCATACTGAGGGTAACAGCATGAGTCATGTCTAATAGATGAATGGTTATGTCATCATGAGTGTAATATGTTTGAAGGAACTGCCTTTTCAGCTATTTACTTACTCTAGAGGTAATTTTGTGCTCCAGACTTGCTCCTAAGGTTTTTTCCATCCATTCCTTCAAAACAGGTAACACCATACCACTCAACCTGTACCTGAAACAAAGTCTATATTACATG
This sequence comes from Caretta caretta, assembly GCF_965140235.1. Classification (NCBI taxonomy): domain Eukaryota; kingdom Metazoa; phylum Chordata; order Testudines; family Cheloniidae; genus Caretta; species Caretta caretta. The sequence continues at coordinate 44,440,307 of NC_134216.1, read as the reverse complement.
GGTTCTTCTTAATATGAAATATTATGTAAATCAGATAAATGTCTTAGTTATTTGTACTTATGCAGAACAAGGGAAAAATTTATTAGATTTAAATTCATATCCAGGTCTGCAAAATTATGCATATTTAGTGTTAAATATAAAACAATTATACAGAAATGTTAAGACTGTGCATCTTAAAAATGGATTCAATTGTATGTAATGGAAATGTCAATATTTCCACCTACACACGTGTAATTTTTGAATCCTACTAGTTTTTGACCTTAATGATATTTTGTGCCAATGAGTTCCATGTGGTAACTATGTAATGTGCAAAAATGTATTTCCTTTGACCAATTTAAAATTTATCTTTCATTTCTCTTGAATGTTATCTTTTGTATTATGGGAAATAGCACTTATTTTCACTGGGCTGGGGCAGGGAGTTGGAGCATGGGAGGGGGTGAGAGCTCCAGATAGCACTTACCTCAGGCAGCTCCCAAAAACGGCCAGCATGTCCCTGTGCCCCCTAGGCAGAGATGCAGCCAGGTGACTCTGAGCACTGCCATGCCGGACACAGGCGCCGCCCTTGCAACTCCCATTGGCCATGGTTCCCAGCCAATGGGAGCTGCAGAGCCAGCACTCGGGACAGGGGCAGCGCACAGAGCCTCCTTGGCCGCCCTTGTGCCTAGAGGCTGCAGGGACATACCAGTCACTTCTGGGAGCCGGGCAGAGCCAGAGCAGGGAGCCTGCCTTAGCCCCGCTGTGCTACTAACCAGACTTTTAATGGCCCGGTTAGTGGTGCTGACTGGAGTCACCACAGTCCTTTTTCAAGCAGGCATTCCAGTCGAAAAACGGACATCTGACAACCCTAATTGGATACTTATATTGCCCCCTCCCTCTCATTACAGCAGTATCTGGGCATCTCACAATCTAATGTATTTATCCTCACCACAACCCTGATCCAAGAAACATTTTATGATCACCAATGGAAGTTCTATACATGAATACAGGTTTCTTCATAAAAGACAAACTGGCATTTAACTAATCAGTAAAATTACATGCTTTTTCTCGCATGAGATTCTTAGAACCGAAGAATACTCAAGAATGCTGCATACTGACCAAACCTTAGATAAATGAGTGTTATAATGGAGACTCAAAATCAAGTTAAATCGTGAGCAGGGTGACTACTTGGAATTATGGGGAAGACTAATTTTGCTTAAGTTGTCCTCTATCATTTTAAGCTTTTAATAAGGCATGCAATGAATTAACCCTCAGTGAAGGTTTATTTTACTATCCACACTTGTAAAGTACTATTTTATAACTCAGTAAAGTTGTTAAAAATGCAGACAGAACATTTTAAGCTTATTCTAGAGGATGTGCCAAAAAAGCAATCATCTTTCATATAGACTGTGTAGTGTTTTAAATCAAATACAGATTCTCAAAAATAAAACACTTAAAAACAAGAAACTTCATAATATTAGCTACACAGTGATGCCAGAAATTTCATTTACCTTTTCCCTGTGAATTCTGCTTGTCCCTTCTTATTAAATATAAATTTGGAGTCATTGTATCCCCATCCATTCCACTTCAGAATTTCTTGCCTAAAAGGGAAAAAAGATTTTAATACAAGTTAGTAGATTGTTGACTTCCATTGTTTTGGCTTTTGCAACAATTTAATATTAACTCTACTCTCTCCCTCCACTAGTTCAGAATTTGAAGAGTCAAACGCATAGCATAAAGATATATTTCTAGTTGCGTAGAATTCTATTTAGCTTCACAAATGTTATACCTTCCATATAAAAGAAAATAGTACAACAAAGCTAGTATATGAAAGATAATTATGTGAACAAAAACCAGCCTACAGCAGACAGATCTTTTATGCATGCAGTATATGGTGCCAGCAATCAAGAAAAATGTAAAATTTGTAAGATTTTCTGTGTTAAATTTAAGATAGTTTGTTATTTAACAATTTAGCATCAGTATTTAAATCTGTGAACTTAATTTTCCAAAGTAAAGATTTTCACCAAAGAAAGTGAAAAACCAATGATTGTTTAATCATTAGTCCCAGATAAAAATAAACTTAACTCCAGTATAATATAGTTAACAGCACATACAGTAATTTAAGAGTAAAACGGGATGACAACCTTCTTCTAATGCTGTAGCCCAAATCAGTCCAAACAAAGAAAATTCAGAATAAAGGTTAAATGTAAAGAAAATCAAACAGACTCAGGCATGGAAATCAGTTAAGGTGCCCAAAGAACCTGAACTCTGCCTTGTAGTATTGACACTATGTAGCTGAGGGGTAGCAGGGGGGAAGAGAAAAAACCTGTCATGTTTCCTCTAAAATGGAACCACAAAACTATAATACCTCAATTGTAACTGAAGGGTATCCCCACAGGGCAAAATTTCTTTTGATGCCTTAATGATACATTTAATGTATTTAAAATGAAACACAATACACAAGAATGTCTCAGAAATCTACCTAGTGATACTACATATCTTCAACTAATTACAAGTAATCAACCTTAACTATTTTTCAATTTTAAAGGGCAAATTTACTGATATACTCTGGCTGCTCTGCACCATTCAGCTAGTACTAGCTCACGTGTGCACCATGCACTAAACAGCCATCTACCAGACCAAATCGCCACAGTGCAGCTCACTAAGATGGTGTCCCTGTACAATATGTTGTAGCCTAGTGAACAAAGATCCGCAAACCCAAAGACCAAGAGTGCAAGTCTCCTCCCTTTGCTATCTCTTGTTAATATTCATGTACACCTGACAGGGCCTAAAAGTTTGTAGCTAAGTAACTGCGGTTGCACAAAGTCAAATCAGGCAGATCTGGAATTAGAATCCAGGTTTCTGGTAAGGCAGGCTCTCGCATTCACTGAGCCATGCTGCCTTTTGAGCAACAAGCCCTTCTTTCGAAAGGCATGTGCCAAATGAAATCAGGCACAACATCAGTGTAGTGATTAGAGCAGGACAGGAATTTTCCAGTTAAATTATTTTTGGCAGAAAATCCAATTACCCCAAACCAAAAGTTCATATGAGAACATCTCAGTTTCACAACTTTCATCAAGAAGGTTTCTCAGATTCAGGATGGACTTTTTGGCCAAAGCCAGAAAGGAACCCACTGACTGTGTAGGGCAAAAGATAACCACTATGCTAATGAGATGGACTAGGGATGCAGAAGATCTGGGTTCCGTTCAAGGTTCAGACTGCAGATGGATGGTCTTATGGTTAATGGAATGGCCTGTGTCTCAGACACTGGTTCTATTGCTGACTGTGCGACCTCCCAAATTGCTTAATTGTTTTAAAAAAATGCCTCTGTCTCCCCAGATGTCGGGTATTTGGCCTCTACAAGGGCCTAACGAATCTATTTTGGTTTGCAAAGAACTTGGGCAAATTCTGGCTGATTTGGTGCTGAGAAGCTTTGAGACTTAGGGAAAGGGGGCAGGTGGAAAAATCAACATCCAATCACACCTTCCTGGAAGGGGAAAAGGGAGCCAAAAGGAGGAGATGTAAGAGGGATGTTTGGGGAAGTAGCAGGCCTGGGGCCAGTGTTATGCTTGCTGTGAAATATTTATAGATTGTACCTGAACTTCTTATGGCAGGAGCAGGCACTAAGGAACCTCACAATCCCATGCCACCCACCCTAATTGAGGACTTCCTGTGGCACACACATTACTCAGACCAAGGTGAGCTAAGCACAGGAAAACTTACTGCATGTCACAAGCACAGAGAGAGTGGAGGAATTGATCAGGAAGAAACTCATCGATTACTCTTCAGTTTCCGGGGATTCCTCATTCTGTATTACTGTATCTTGCTTACGGGGGACATCAGGAGACAGAACTGATGTTTTGGAAGGCTACAAAAGCCCAGGGGCCAGTTTTTATAATGCAGTTGTGATCCTCCTCAGCAGTAGGAAAGGGGGAGCCTGCAATCCCACCCTCCTGCCCTCCCCCCTCAAATAGGAAACTCCCCAAGCTTGTAAAGCCTCTTTAAGAGGAAAAATAGATCTCATGCAGCCTTAACTTGAGCTGCAACTACGATCTTCATAATACCCAGGTACTGTAGTACAAGTTATATACAGGTAGGGTGACCAGATATCCTGTTTTTAATGGGACAGTCCCGTATTTAAGGCCTCCAACAGGTGTCCTGACTTTTTCTTAAAAATGGGCAAATTGTCCCATATTTTCTGCTTTCCCTCCCCCCAGTCAGTACCAGCAGGTCCTGCTGCTGGCTGGATTCCTGCTCACCAACTGCCCACCCACCAGTAGTGAGTGGGGGATCCAGTGGCAGACAATGAGGGTGGGGGTGCAAGACTGGTGGCAGGGTGAAGTTGCAGCATGCGGGGCCAGCTGCTCCTCTTGCCAGTCCATCAGCGCAGCCCCCTCTGAGTGCCGGCTCGGGTGTGTGGGGGGGAGCAGGCTCCACAGCAGCCCCCCCGGGCAGGGGCTTAAGCACCCTCTTCACCCACCCCATCCTCCACAGCTCTGGGTCCTGCTCCTAGGGAGTGCAGAGCTGCTCTGCCCCTAGGCACCCTCTCCCGCTGAGCCACCTCACTGGCCAGGCTCTGTGGCCGCTGAAGCCCCTGCAGTCAGGTTCCCTGGACCATGGTCCACAATGTGTCCCTAGAGCTTAACCCCTTCCTGCCCGCGCAGTAGCCGGGGGACAGGAGGCAGACAGGTTATGTCAGTGGCCAGCTGCTTTTCCGCACGGTGTGGGCAGGAAGGGATGAGCTCTGCAAAGACATAGGCCAGGTCATCCCTTCCCCCATTTCTCCTCCCCCACGGCTGGAAGCAGTTCCCATCCCTTCCCTCCCACACAGTGCCAAAAGGGTAATGCTGGCCATGTTCTGGTGTAACTCTTGTGTATTTTTTAAAAAGCATTCTGCTCTTCAGTGCAGATGAAATTCTGAATTCAAGAGATAGCATGGTCTTGGATATGTATAAGAATATTGCCTGAAGAGAAAACATCTGGAAAGAAACCAAGTTACTATGACAACACTGACAACAGGAACTAGAGTTCTGAAAATAGCATAGTAAATAGGGTCTTAAGTAATTTTAAATATTTTACTTTCATTGACAGGATATAAAATTCAAGTTTTTAAAAGCTATACTGCAGTCAGAGATGCCAAACTTATTCTGAGACTTTTAGGAATGTTTATGAAAAAAAATCCTGAGGAATTAAAGAGTGTGCTTGGACCTCCTGTCTCTTCCCCTAGAAACCAGAGTCTTTTCTTCCCTCCCTTCTCTTGTCTATGGCGAAGAGGAGAGGGCTTGGGCTCTCCCCTGCCCATTATGCCCCTGAACCTCACTCCCAAACTGGAAGATGGAAAAGACTGGCCCTAGGAAAGCTGCCCTCCTAGGCCCAAGGTGGCATTTAATTACCTTGGCCAGTCCGAGGCCTGGACATCATTCCCAGGATGATCCTCCTCTTCTCCCACCTGTGTTGCATTTCCCCCCCACTTCCTCCATCACCACAGTCTCCTCCTCCACCGATTGCCCAGTGAAAGTCTAGTGGAGTCAAGCCATGGCAATTGTTAGTGGGGTTTGGAGTGCTGCTGGATTCAATGCCCAAGTTACAGGCTGCGCGTTGTGCTCTAAATACAACATGCAGCCTGTGGCTTGGGCACTGATTCCAGCAGTGTTGCACAACCAATTCAAAATTGCTGTGGCTTACCTCCTATCAGGCCCTCTCTGTGCAGTCTGGGCATGTCCCATAGAAGTGATGGAGAAGAACGCCCCCATGGCTGTGCCATTATTTGCTGTATTCATCGGACCCGAGTGGTGGAGAGACAAACCGTATGTGTGTACAAGCACACACTTGCAAAATTAGTAGATTTAAGCCTGAATTAGTAATTTTGTAATTATGTGTAAAAACCAGAATTATGGAAAATTAGGGAGGGTTGGCATCTCTGTTGGAACTACCATTTCTTTCAAAGTCAAAGACTGTATTTTTATATCTTGCTGAAAAAACAAAAAAAAATCCCCAAAGAAATAGGTTCTCTCCTCTCCCCATGGAGCTACTTGCTATCGAATGATGGCAGCCATTCAGATTATAGCACAAAATGCAGTAGAGTGCCCTAGAAATGTTACAAGAGAAAATGGTGTCTCAAAATTGCAAGACATGCCCACAAGGTGGCAGTAGTCCACCACCACAGTAAAACAACTTCATAGCCCTTTATTAAGAAATGTGAGCTTTTCTTAGGAGGGTGCCATGTATGTTAGAGTAAAACAGAAGTGACTTAAGCTTCTGGATCATTTGCTTGGTACAGTAAATTTCAAAAAAAATCTTATAATAATCCACAAATAAAACGGACCTCAAAATGTATTCTTAAATAGCAGTTATCAAAGCAAAGTACACTTTTACTGCTAGAGTAACAAGATTATTTCTAGGTGTAGTTACAGTGCATCAGTCTTAAAATCTCATACTCAGGTATTAGGGTAATGGGCAACAGTATAAAACCTTAAGAAATTGACTTCCACAGTTTCATGGAGAACAGGACTTACCAGCTTTCATCGCAAGAACTATAGCTTTCTGAATTATGATTTTCAATTCTCTTAGGTTAAAGATTTAAAGGTACAGCTCATGAAACCAGATACAAAATATTCCTAAGCAAGAAAAATTAAGTTCTTATTTTCCCAAAGAAACAATACGACTCCACCCCACCAGCATGCACAACAACTTTCTTATAGTAATTGGTGTTACATACTTCCGATATAAATGGTTATACAGCACTTTACATTTTCCACACTGTACAAATTGATTAAACCTCAACACCTGAAGTACTAACTTTTTCCACCTGTAAAATGGGGTAAGTAACTTCCAAAAATGCTCAGTGAAGAAGCTGAAACATGACTGGAATTCCTTCACTGCTTATTCCACTATCACCAAGCTGCATATCAAGAGGAGAAGAATGTCAGTGTTAAGTCAGCTAACTTTCTTCATTATAAATTTATCCACGGCTTAATCTAAGCAAGTGTATTACAACATCAATAAGGTTTTCAAAGTATCTTGTATCCTGAAGAGACACTGCACACAAGACTAAAGCAAAAACAGTTCTCTCCAAAGCATAAATGTGTAATGTATTGGTTATTAAACACACATTAACAAGTATACTTTCAAAGGGATTCTTTGCACATCAGCAAAATTTACTTAATTTCCCATATTTAAAGAATTTAAGACTGATTTTCTAACACCTAACTAGTCCTCAAAACGTTAGCATTTATACCCAAAAACTAGCAAAACCCAGAATGAACACTGATTAAACACATCTTTAAAATACAATTAAAGAGAGACCCATGAGATTTTTTTTTAAACCCACAAGTTTTCATTTTATTTTTCAATAATTTGGGGGTATTGCATTTTATCTGGCCCCAGAGGGGTGGGGAAGATTCTTCCCCCACGGTAGTCGGGTTGCAGAGCAAGTGTGGCCTGCACTCACCCAGCAGTAGAGGGACAGGAACTATCACTTGGGACGCTGACCTGCAACACAAGGTTTGCACTCTAAGCCCTCGTCTACACTGAGATTAGGTCGAATTTAGCAGCGTTAGGTCGATTTTATAAGCAATGCGCCTACATAACCAACCCCATTCCGTCGACCTAAAGGGCTCTTAAAAATCGACTGCGGTACTCCTCCCCAACGAGGGGAGTAGCCCCAAAATCGACCTTCTGGGGTCAAATTTGGGGTAGTGCAGGCACAGCATTGTGCAATTCGACGGTATTGGCCTCCAGGTGCTAATCCAGAGTGCTCCAATGTGACCGCTCTGGACAGTGCTTTCAACTCTGATACTCTAGCCAGGTACAGAGGAAAAGCCCCGGGAACTTTTGAATTTCATTTCCTGTTTGGTCAGCGTGGTGAGCTCAGCAGCACAGATGACCATGCAGTCCCAGAATTGCAAACAAGCTCCAGCATGGAGCGAACGGGAGACTCTGGATCTGACTGCTGTATGGGGAGAAGAATCTGTGCAGGCAGAACTATCAAAAAGAAGAAATGCTAATATATATGCCAAAAATCGCACAGGGCTTGGTGGAGAGAGGCTACACCAGGGACACGCAGCAGTGCCACGTGAAAGTTAAGTAGCTCAGGCAAGCCTACTACAGACAAAGGAGACAAACGGTCGCTCCAGGTCAGAGCCTCAGACATGCCACTTCTATGATCAGCTGCATGCAATTTTGGGGGGGACCCTACCAGAACCCCACTGCTGTCCACGGACACCTGCAAGGGGGGAGTCTCAGGCAACATGGAGGAGGATTTTGTGGATGAGGAGGAGGAGAATGTGCAGCAGGCAAGCAGAAAATTCATTCTCCCCAGAAGCCAGGACCTTATCACCACCCTGGAGCCAATACCCTCCCAAGGCGGGATCCCTGACCCTGAAGCCAGAGAAGGCAGCTCTGGTGAGTACACATTTGTAACTACACTACTGGGGTTAAAAGCAATTGTGTTTAATGTTTGATTTGCCCTGAAGCATTGGGATGCATTTGAGGCCAGTACAGCTACTGGAAAAGTCTGCTAACGTGTCGGGGTATGCAGCGGGAATCCTCCAGGGACATCTCCATGAAGCTCTCCTGGAGGTACTCTGAAAGCCTTTGCAGAAGGCTTCTGGGGAGGGCTGCCTTATTTCGTCCTCCACGGTATGACACTTTACCACGCCAAGCCAGTAGCAAGTAGTTGGGAATCACTGCAGCACAAAGCATGGCAGCGAATGGTCCTGGGTTTTGGTCGCATTCATGCAACATTCAGTCTTTATCTTTTTGTGTCAGTCTCAGGAGAGTGATATCATTCAGGGTCACCTGGTTGAAATAGGGGAAGTTTTGTAAGGGACCTGTAAAAGGACCCCGTTCATGCTGGGCTGTTTGCGCTTGGCTAAAAGGGATCATCCCAGAGAATAGCCACACGGTGTGGGGAAGGGTGTGCTGGTGTCTCCTAGCCAGGTTCTGCACATACTGCAGGATAACGCGCGAGGTGTTTACAGTGCTCACAACTGCAACGCTGAGCTGAGCGAGCTCCATGCTTGCCATGCTATGGCGTCTGCACAGTAACCCAGGAAAAAGGCATGAAACAATTGTTTCCCATTGCTTTCAAGGAGGGACGGAGGGAGGGGAGAGAAACGACATGTACCCAAAACCACCCGCGACAATGTTTTTGCCCCATCAGGCATTGGGAACTTAACCCAGAATTCCAATGGGCAGCGAGGACTGTGGGATAGCTACCCACAGTGCACCACTCCATGAGTCTATGCTAGCCACGGTATTGAGGATGCACTCAGCCGACCTACTGCGCTTAGTGGGCACATACACAATCAACTGCATAAAATCACTTTCTAAAGATAGATTTTATAGAAGTCTATCTAATTTCGTAGTGTAGACATACCCTAAGAGCGTATAAGCAACTGGAGAGTTAGGGGACCTGGCACCGGTCTAGGTAGTTGTGCCACTGGGTCTCAGCTCTTAAAAAGGAGTGTTAGAAAGAGAAACTAAACCTAGAGAGTGTTTCTCTAGAGACAGAGAGCCAGAGACTGGACTTGGCTCAGACTCTGGAAGCTTAAGAGCACATGAGTCCAGCATGTGGGACCCAGATACAGCAGTCTGATGAATATCTAGAAGGAGGACCTCAATCAGGGCTGTGGCAATATCCTTTCCAGAACAAAAACAAAGAGCCATATTACTTGTTACACTCCTTATATCATACAGTAATCAGACATGGATACAAAAGGTGACTTTGTTCACACAACTTTACTGTTTTCTTTAAGGGTGAGCTAGTATAGATTACGCATGTGCAAAGAGAAGCCAGTAAAGGAAAAGAAAAAATAGAAAATCCACTTGTGAATAGCAAATACACATCACAAAAAACCTGATCATTCTAAACCCATGTTACAGACAAAAATCACCTAGCAAACCAGTTATTTCAGAACCCAAGGAACAACCCTTTAAAAAATCCTCCAACATGTCACTAGTGAAAATATTTGTCTTACTCAAAAAACATCAGTGCGCTGGTTAGCAAATGGGGATGGAAGGAGCCAACTATGAAACTCCTGACTGGCTCCCCTTATTCTGCAGGGCTCAGCTCCACAGCAAAAACGCTGCATACCCTCCAGTGGCAGAGCTTTTGCAGAACTTACAAGCAACACAAGGGAATAGCTGAGCTCCTGCAGTGCTTCTAAGCACCACTATACCACAGCAGCTACTTGCCATTGTTTTCAATTCAGTTATGGGGAGTACATATCAATTTGTCAACAGTCGCCTAACATGGACATTATGTGCACCACACACTCCAATGTCTACAACATTGTCAAGAAGACAGCTTGATACAGTGATTGCAAGGACTAGGCCACAATGCATCATTCTGGTAAGGTGAGTAAAGCACATGAGAAGAATTTTGATGAATCACAAAGTATTGAACAAATCTTGTGTAGCAAGATTTAAGCAGATTTTAGAAACAAGCAGTAAATCAACAGAGAGAGACATAACCTGAATATTTTAGCCCCTAGACACCAGCAATATCAGAGCCTAGACCTCAGAACTTGACCTGGGCACTGGACTATAATGCATACTCAGACTCTCATAGCATTCACTTCCTGGTCAGTAGCATTGGGAAGACACCCCAGGACAAGAGTCCCCATTTGAAACATGCATCCGCTGCAGAGGCCTCTGAGGAAGCGAGCCAGCTTCTGGAAGAAGAGACTGAGGCTGGTGATGACTCAACAAGCATTTGGAATTTGAGGAAGAACAGCCTCCCTAGGAACCTTTAACAGGACTGATTTGTTAAAGCCACATTTGCAGAGGAAAGGGTGGTGTCCTGAGGACAGAGAATGATATTTGCATGTGTATGGTTTCTCTCCCTCTTCCCTTCCTTCTGCAGGTCCTCTGCCTGCAGCAACCAGACTTTAAAGAAAAAAATTTACCTCCTAAGCCAGTTATGTCAAATACTGGACCCAACTGATGTATTTATGCAGCCTGTAGGCATATTCAGATTCTGCAGAATAAAATATTCATTGTAAAAAGTTACTAGCCCTTACATTTGCAAAGATACACTCCGTTAAGGGACATTGTGACATACTCCCTCAAAATGACATCCTGTACCCACATTCACTGCTGTTGTAGGATTATGATATGTTTTGTATAAAGTATGCCTTGTGAGGTATTATTTGAGAAGTCATGTTCTGTTGACCTTTAATATCGTGTTGAATTATATGTATTACTGTTGTATTTGAAGATAAGCTGTGAGTTACTGAAATATGTTGAGAGTCTGGGAGACACCCATTGCTAGCCTTTCAGTGATACATACGGATCATATGATACAGATGCATGTATCCGATGAAGTGAGCTGTAGCTCACAAAAGCTTATGCTCAAATAAATTGGTTAGTCTCTAAGGTGCCACAAGTACTCCTTTTCTTTTTGCGAATACAGAATGGGAGCTGTCTAACCCCCGTGACAGAGCAAGGATCTTTCCAGCACCTGGAAGAGAGTATAAAATGGGGGGCAATGACATCAGCACTTAGCCTCTCTTCTCCTCCGTCTCAACACCTGGAAGAAAGATCACTTGGAAGACAAAGGGAAGCCTCCTTAAACTGGGAAGAAGGGATGGTCCTAACTAGATTTTCTAGTTAGTGTGAACTGAATTCTGCATGCAACGTCCAGCAGGATGAGAAAAACTGTTTGATTCAAATCTTGCTTAGCCTGCTAAAGTTTAGGATTTAGAATGCGTGTTTACTTTTTATTTCTTATGTAACCAACTCTGACCTTTACACCTACCACTTAAAAATTAACTAAAATAAGTTATTTCTGTAATGTTTTATCTTTACCAGTGAGTTTGTCTAAAGTGCGTGGGGAATCTGCTCAGATTAAAAAGGTTGGGGCATGTCCACGATCCTTTGAAGGAGTAGCAAACTGACAAATGAGCTTACATTAATCAAAGTCTTGATCAGTGTAAGACAGTACATTTCTGGGGTACAAGGCTTGGTTTAGGGGAGGGATTTGCTGGTGTCTCCGTGTGCAGGCTCATGAGTGACTTAGAGAGCATTCATGCAAATTACCTGGGCATGTCCCTGCACGTTATTGGCTGAGTGATCACAGCACCTGGAGGGGGTTGCTGTTTGTCACTAGCACAGCACTGTAAGAAACAGTCCAGGCTGGAGAGTTAAGGAGGCCCAGCAGCCCCACAGTTCCAAGTTGTGCCCTGGGTATCTGTCACAGACACACATTTGGAAGGTAAATGGATGCAGTGTTGTCTTCCTCAGTCTGCAGACAGCCTAAAACAATGAGAAACTGAACTCCTCAACTCTCAGTAATCCCACAGCAGTGTTAAAATGTTGTAATTGGGCTTTTAAATTAAAGTGTCAGTTTTACCTATTTAATTGCTAATCATTTTAGCAAATGGCATGGGGTGGAGTGACACCCACAGGAGAAGGAAATGTTACTCTACTAGTCTGTTCTATAATATATTAAATTTAAGTCAATTAAGAAGAGTTATATATATGAAATTTTAAATCTGAATCACAATACTATGTTTCCCAAGATACAATACACGTTATCACAACAGCAATGTATTCTATGCAACAGAGTACTCAATCTACTGCAAAAAGAAACTGGACAGTAATTTCTATTACACTTTCTACTGCAGGGGATGGCAGTTTTGTTATTTTCCTTGAGGGTACTGCTTTACTACTAAATTTACATAATGACTCCCAACACTAGGCAAACAGGTGCATTAGACACAGTGTTTTAATTTGTGGAAAGTAGAGTCCAATTCTGTAAATATGTTTTGCAAACTTGAAAGAAAATTAAAAAATATGATGTGATCATTAAATTAGTGTCAGGAGTCAGGCAGCAGACCTGTTTGCTTTACTATCCATTGGTTTGGATTCAAGAAGTTCAGAACACAAATTTAAAGTTTCAGCTCTGCTGACAGAAGTATTCTGTGAAACAGTATCCAGGAACAGCTCTGCAGCAGGAAGCCCCCCAATCCCCTCATATTTCATAGTGCCTTGGCAGCATATGAAAGTCATATCACTAAACCATTAAACACCATTACTTCCTATTACATGGAGAATGGGAAAGTAGTTGTACATATAGCAAGCCTTCTTGGTTTCTCATTGGGCACTTAGTTGTTCATCTAAGGGCATGTCTAAACTGCAATTAAAAACCCATAGCTGGCCCATGACAGCTGAGTCAGGCTCAGGGGCTCTTTAATTGCGGTGTAAACACTTGGGCTCAGGCTGGAACCCAAGCTCTGGGACCCTCCCCCCTCATAGGGTCAGAGGGCTCAGGCTCCAGCCCGAACCTGAGCATCTACACTGCAATTAGACAGCCCCTGAGCCAGAGTCAGCTAACACAGGCCAGTGCAAGTGTCTAATTGCAGTACAGCTGTACCAGATGTACCCTAACAAGTTTCAAATTAAGTGAAGTAAGCTCTTTAAAAAGAGTTACTTATTTAGATTGAGGTATTCAAAAATTAAGAAAGAAGTTTCCACACAAATAATCATGAACAAATACATTTTGCAGAAACATTAAGCAATAGCTGGCCTCCGTGGTTTAGTTACTCTGGAGTACCACTACTTGAGACCTGGGTTCTAAGCCTTAAAATGATCTTATGATCATATGCTGAGAAGGGAGCCTCTTGGCCCTACAAAGCAACCTCTGAAGCAGTTAAATGAACCCCAAATGGAGTCCCAACCAGCACTCCCGGGCCCAAAAGTTGCTATATGGGTAGGGCTGGGAGTAGGGTGACCTGACAGCAAGTGTGAAAAATCAGGACGGGGGGGTACAAGGAAGAAAGGGTATGAAAGTTGTGCTAGATGTGGAATCTTATTTTATGGGGGAAATGTATGGAAAATAGGATGACTATTTCCTCCACTACAACTTCTCTTTCCTGGCAGAGACTTTAGCACTCTGTGATGAATTTATGATTCAGCTGCTTCAAAGTAGCACCTTCCAGTTTTTCAATTGTACTGTTCGCAACATATTCCCAAAGCATGCATCACCAAGATTTGGAGCATCTCATCTACTGGCCGTGTAAGCCAAATGATATCAAGATATTCTGAGAGGCAAAAATGGGCATCTCTGTCTCCATCTCAAGAAATAATCAACAGGCAGAGGCATATTATATTGTGTTTTTTCCATCAGACTCATTCATTTTCTGAAAGTTCCCTGTGAGAAGGGAAAAACAGAATCTGTGTTAGAAAAAATGTTTAATATGCAATAGAAACATATCTGCACATTTAAAACCCATAGTCTTCTCCTTTTAGAACAGTCTTTCCATTTAAGAACATCTAGTTATTCTAAATCAACAATTCAGCTGAATACTTCTGATATGATCAGCAGTGAAATTCTACACTAACATTTAAAGTTGTCCTAATGGGTTTTTTGGAGTAATAATGAAATGAATGGGCAGCTCACATTTCTCACTGCACTAGTGTGGTGCCCATCTACACCAGTAAATTCAGCACAGGTTACCGCAATGGCTGTGCATAAACTAGCACTGAAAACAGTTAAGTGCTAGTGTGGCCAGATTAAACCATTTTAAACATCCTCCTATGAAGGCTCGCTCTGAGAAAATGGCAGTGTTAAATGATTTAGTCCTGCCCACATTACCACTTGTTTAATATCATTTTAATAGGTTAGTGTGGAAAATAAAGTGTTTTTAATCTAAAATTTCACAAATAGGGAATTAAGCATAATAATCAACCGTAACAAACATTTTATCAACTTTTTATAAACTTAAAACTGAATAACTGTTACCAAGTTGCATGGCTCCTATTGGCAAATACTTGTGTATAGGCACCCACACAGGAACATGTTCTCACGTTTTGGAGATATACCTGAACCTTACTTTCTCCTCGCAACGAATGTATTTAGTATAGTTCACAGCTCTATAGTATTGAGAAAAAAAAAATGCTAACAATCTAAGCGTTCAAGTCTTTAATAAAAAAGTTCTCTTCTAGTTTACACCTAACTTCCCCTGGCAACAAATGCCTTCCTTCACCCCATGCAAAACACCAATAACCCAGTTCTGGCCCACCACCAATCTTGCAGGACTTTGCCACATCCCTACAATGGCTTGGAAACCTCAATTTCAGCAAACTCCCAGTAACAGTCACCATACTTCACACTTCTGCAATTCTTCTCCCCTCCCACACCCCACTTACCACCCTCCAACTTCCAAATAATAGGCAATACTGAAACGTAAATAGTGATCCTGGGGGACTCAGCCTACCCCCGCTTATTAAGCAGTACACTGACCACCTCAACAGCACTACGGAAAGTTTCATTTATTGGCTCTGAAAGTGCATGACGACTGTTGAATGTGCTTTTGGCAGACTGGGATGTTTACTCACTAGATTGAATCGGTGAGAAAAATATCCCAGTGGTTATAGCTGCCTGATGTGTCCTACATAATATCTGTGAGGCAGAGGGGGAGCGGCTGTCTGCTGATTTTGACCAGCCAGACACAAGAGGTATTACAAGAGCCCAACATTGATCTGTGGGGTTGAGGGAGGCTTTGCAAAACCACTTTAACAATCACGCACAGTTGAACTGAGCACTGCGTGTTGCATGTTTTAATATAGGACTGGGTGTTTTCCTGAACTTATAAATTATGTTGCACTTGCATTAACAAGTATTGTTTGCTTTGACTAGCGCTATGCATTCTCCAGTAGTTGTTGTGAACTAATAAAGAGGATGATTTGTTCCTCCAGAAATAGAACTTTATTGACTGGCGGGGGGGGGGGGGAACCAGTGCAGAAAAATCAATTTCATACAAATTTTTTAACATAACTTAACAGGGGTAAAGCTTTAAAATTAGAAAGGAAACAAATATTTATGCCCATTTGAGAACACAAATGTAGTTCATTGTGGCTACACATACGCCAGCCATGGTTCTCACAGCTCAGTGTGTGAAAAGCTGTGGTTTTTCTTGTTATCCCCTGGCACAGATTGGTAGAGGTAATGAAGCATCCTGTGATGCTACACATGGTATGTTGGGGGTGTAGGAAGAAGCAACCATGTAATTCTCCAAGAACTGCGAAGGTTGAAGAGTCTGGGATTTTTGGACCTGTAGGTCAACCGGAGTCTGCAGCATTTGGGTTTGCTGCTTGAGAAGTCCCATTATATCCTCGTGTATTTCCTTCTCTTGTCCTGAGATTCTTGGGCCTTTTTCCTGTCCTCTGTCTTTCTCCATACTGTCATATAGGCCCTTCAAGCCCTTTGTTCATGGTCCAATGCAGCACTCGTAGGATCTCACAGAAGTAGTCCACCCTAGTCCTCGTCTTCCTCATCAGGGTCAGGCATTCTGAGGGCATGGAGACAACGTCCTCAAGGTTGGAATGCCAGAAGCTGCTGTTAAAGACAGACAGATGTATCATTGGACTTAGTGTCACAGGGGAAAGGGAAAAATTTCAAAATTCCCTCCCCTTACTCCCATAGACACTTAAAGGCTTATTGACATTTCAGCTTCATAGCACTTCAGGCTGGAGAGTGGTGTTGTGCTGTCATGGTGAGTACAGCCCACCATGAGCAAGCAGGGAAACAATTTTCTGTTGCACAAGGCTTTAAAATTTCAATCCCTATTTGCTGCTACTGGCATCCTGAAGCTGCCCCCCATATGTTGATAGCCTGTTTATTGCATGGTGCCAACCAAACTCATTGGAAAGTGGCATGGGAAAGTGACCCACTTGGAGGAAGTAATAAGGCAGCCATCCGTAAAAGCCTTTGGGAGAGGACTGTAGAATATCTCAAAGAAAGTTTCATCAAGATCTCAGGAGGAGAATAGGGCCATACCTATGCACATGAAGCACTCAGCATCCCCTCCATCCCCCAACACTTCTAACTCAACAGCGAACCAAAAGCAGATGCCAACTCTGCCTCTGTTTGTAGTACCTCTACCTCTCCCCATATGACTAAAAAAAATGAAGATACTTGTATCATGTTAACTTGGGATGGGCTGGGTTCCATCTTTAAATTTAAAAACTGTAAGCAAAAAATGCATGCACGCACTTACCCAAGGTCCCTTCCCTTTCTTCGGGCTCATCTGCGTTTGCCTGGCAGGATGGGCTAGACTGTGGAGGAGTCTCAAACAGGTCTTGGCTTGCTGAGTCCCTTGATGCCTCTTCCCTTCCCCCCTCCTCGCTGTTCATGGCAGGGGTCTCAGTCTCAGGCTCCTCCGAGGTATGGAAAGTGGTCTGCAGGGTCCTGGTGCAGTCTCTGCCAAGTATGGCATTCAGTTCCTTGCAGAAGCAGCAGGAATCAGATTCAGTACCAGATCTATTGTTGCACCCCCGGCCTTGTGGTATCCCTGGTGAAGTTCCTTCGCTTTCATGCGGCACTATTGCTGATGCCTATCATACCACTTTGCCTGCATCCCCCTTGCAATCTGCTCTTAGATGTCCATGCTTCTATGACTTGTTCATAGCTGTGCTTGCAGCCTCTTCTCCCCATAGGCTCAGGAGATCAAATGCAGCTCTGCCTGAAGTAGGCAGGAAGTATGTAGTACCTCTGTATGTAGAGCCTGGGCAGTTGTACACAACAAGGGTGAACTGGTGGGTGTGCTTGCTAAGTGGGCAATCAGGAAAAGGCATTTCAAAAACATGTGGGAGGGTTTTAAAGGCGAGGGTGGCTTCTGGTCTCTGTGACCCCTGGGCCATGGAGTTTAAAACTGTGACCAGAGCAGGCACTGTCACCAGGAATAGGGTACTGTGCAATAGCTGCTGGAGGACTGTTATGGTCGACACTGGCCGTCCAGTGTCTCCACCCATACTGAGTCTGCAGATCTGTCACTGCACCAGTTCACCTTCAAAATGTGAATCCAGTTTAAGTTGGCAACTACAAGGGATAATGTATAGTTTTTAATGAAATGTTAGATTCTGAAATACAAGATGGGAAGTTCTGGCTTGCTGAATACTGGCCTGTCACAAGCTGGCCCAATTCAATCCCTGCCCTGTTCTGCCTGAGAATTCAAGCATTTCTCTTAACTAAAGGCAACTGACTATATCCTGGGGGCAGGGAGGGAAGAAAAAAAAACAGTCTACAGAATTCATAAGTTCTACACTTTCAGACTGCAAACTCCATTTTGGATGTGGACTTTTTTTTATCTTCTCTGTTGTCCAGTTGCTCCATGTTGGACTGAAATTTTAAAATCTGGTGGCAAAGGGCCAACAATAGGAGGGTCATTGACTTAAGTGCTCTCCCACTGAGGGCTGGTCTACACTATGGGGCGTGGAGGGGGTGGATATTGATCTAAGTTACACAACTTCAGCTACATGAACAACATAGCTGAAGTCAACACACTTAGATCTACTTACTGCAGCGTCTTAACTGCAGGGTGTTGATGGGATACATTCTCCCATAGATTCCCCTTGCGCTTCTCGTTGAGGTGAAATATCGGAGTCAATGCTAGAGCGATCAGCAGTCGATTTATCGTGTCTATACTAGACACGATAATCGACCCCGCTGGATTGATCGCTGCCCATCGATCTAGTCAGTAGTGTAGACAAGCCCTGAGTCAGCTCTAAACAAAAGGCTGTCTCCTACTCAGGAGAACTGGCTTATCAGGGGAGAGGTTGCCTAGCAATGAAGTCATGTAGTAGGGGTCTGGGATCACTTGAAAAAATTGATCTAGGAGTCACCAGGCAGAGAAACTGGAAGGTTTTAAGATGACTCTTGGGGGAGACAGAGGATATATCTGTACTGCATTTTAAAAACATGTGGTAGCAAGTCTGAGCCTGGCTGCTGTGGGTTTTAAAGTCCAGTGTAGACATACCTAGAAACACACAGAGGGGAGAGGAGACCAGAGTGGACTGATTTAAATCAAGGCAATTTAAAACAGATTTTAATAATTTAAATGAGCAAGCAGAAAACCTTGATTTAAAATCAACTTACATCTTATTTTGCATTTGTACTTTAGTTACTTTCCTAAAGAAAGGTTCATTCTCATTGGTTGGTTACCATTAAAATGTGTTGATTTTCAATTAAATATAGCTTTTACAATATATTTGGTGCTTCTTTCTTCCAACCAAGAGGATACAGTGTATCTATACATGTTTATTTAAGCAATTATATAGGTTAACATACATCTAAATCAGATTTTTAATTTTTACATTTTAAATACATTCCACCCTGCTATTAACATTACTACATTGTATAGGCTATGAAGTTAGGTACACTGGATCTCCCAACGTAAATGTGCACTTCATTTCTTTCACTGCATACACAAGGATCAGAGAGAAAGGCGCGCGCGCATACACACACACAGAAAGTTGTAGATTATAGTTTTCTAACAAGTATTATTGCACCCACCATGAGGTAACTACTTTGTACCTCTTTATGATGGATAAAGATGAAGAAAGCATTGGACTGGACAACTATGGTTGTTCAGGGAACAGTGACCATGAAGTGATTACACTGAATATGGGGAAAGAGAAGACAGTTCCAACAGTAATATGTACACTTGGTGCTTCAAAAGAAGCATTTTCCCAAAGTTAAAGAAAATTATGAGCTAAACTGATTGGGGGAGAAAACATACAGGAAAAAAATTGGGAGAGTTAATAAAAAGAAGAATTTATTAGGTGGCCTACAAGCCACGAGTCCACAATCAAGAATTAAGACAACTTTGGCTAAAAGTAAAGGCAGCAATTAAAAATAAAAAAGCAACATATGGGAAATAGATAGTCAACAAATTAGAAGTTATGAAGTGTAGAAAATTCATAAGGGAATCTAAAGATATGGAAAAATCTAAAGATATGGAAAAGACTAGCAGGGCTAAGGACAATCAGATGTAGATTTAATGTCTATTAAGAACAAAAGGAACCCTAGCAAGAATATAAACACATTGGTAAATTAATATGGTAATAGCATTTATGATGCAGGAAAACAAGAGTGTTAAATATTTCTGTTCTGTATCTGGAAAGAAAGATGGTGTATTTGTCAAGCTGCCTGGAGTGTCAGCCAACCTCAGGGCAGACTGTTAGGAAACAGGACATGAACCCCAAACTTGTGTTTTATAATTAAATTTCACCAAGTAACAAGTGTGAACTCATAAAGCACTATAAACAGCCTTAAACTGGAGTCAAGAACTGTACTATTTGGCACTCTAGTCTCTCTTGCCACCCAGGCAAGCCTGCCTTTGAGAGAGATTGTCCCTTACACTGGAATTCTCAGTCTTTTTCTCTCCAAGCCGACTCTCCCCCACAATAGGCTATAAAAACCTGTGCCACAACAACTGTTTTTCTTCATATAAAAGTCAGGGTCAGCATTAGTGGGTAGCAAGCAGGGCAACTGCCTGTGGCCCCACGAAGCACGCAGGACCCCTGCTGGTGCTGGGGGAGGGAGGATTGGTGGGGCTGGCAGGGGCTTTCTACCAGCTCCATGTCCCTGCAGCTCCTAGGCAACAGATGCAGGGGCCAGGGCAGAGGCTCCACTGCTCCCACCACAAGCCACAGCTTCTATTGGCCGGGAACTGCAGCCAACGGGAGCTGCAGGGGTGAGACCTGCTAGAACAAGCAGCGCAGAGACCCCAGCCTCTCCGCCGCCTAGAAGCTGCAGGGGGGCCATGCCAGTGGGAGACCCCCATCCCAAGGTAAGCACCCCCACTTCCCAACCTCCTGCCCTTAAGCCCCCTCCCACATGCCCAAACTTCTGCTGCTCAGAAAGGGCAGCCTCTGAGCCAGCATCAGCCGCTGTAGAAGTCATGGTGGTCACGGAATCCATGACTTCCTTGACAGACTCGCAGCCTTACTTATAACGAATATCTTTGTTAACAATACTAACAGAGGTGAGCCAGACTGGTTTCTAGCTAAGCATTGTCAAAGTTCAGTGAGGGCCACGGGCCTTGGCATGGACTGGCATCTGGTCTGCCAGGATCACAGTATTCATATCACATTAGGACGACGAAGTATTTCAGAACCCATTAGCAGGCCCAAATAAAATTTGCAGCAAGATTTCTGGCCTACCAATGTTAATTTGACACAAGCACAAATAGATATCAACTAGCCATCAACAAGTGTAGGCTTGAAATTAGATGGTTTCTAACCATCAGAGAAGTGAATTTCTGGAATAACCTTCCTACGGGAGCAGTGGGAGCAAAAAACCTAACTTGTATCAAGCTCAGTCTTGGAATGTTTATGGAGAAGACAGTATGATGAGATGGGTCTTTTACCATTGTAGACAATCTGCTAATAGCAAAAATCCCCAATAGTCAGAGATGGGGCGGGCTTTGAGTTACTACAGAGAATTCTTTTGCAGAGGCCTGGCTGGTGGATTTGCCAACACACTCAGGGTTCAACTGATCACCATATTTGGAGTCAGGAAGGAATTTTCCCCCAGGTCAGATTGGCAGAGACCCTGGGGGGTTTGCCTTCCTCTGCAGCATGGGACATGGGTCACTTGCTCATTTAAACTAGAGTAAATGGTGAATTCTCTGTAACTTGAAGTCTTTAGATCATGGTTTGAGGACTTCAATAACTCAACCAGAAGTTACAGGTCTATTACAGGAAGGGGTGGGTGAAGCTTATGGCCGGAAACCTGCAGGAAGTCAGACTGGGTGATCACAATGGTCCCTTCTGGCCTTAGAGTCTACGAGGGTCTTATATACAAGTCCTTAGGAATGCTTAAATGTAGGCAACACCAATGATCAGCAACAATTGCTCAATTAAAATATCAAACAGCAACTTAACTTACAGGTTTCAGAGTAGCAGCCGTGTTAGTCTGTATTCGCAAAAAGAAAAGGAGTACTTGTGGCACCTTAGAGACTAACAAATTTATTTGAGCATAAGCTTTCGTGAATGCATCTGATGAAATGAGCTGTAACTCACGAAAGCTTATGCTCAAATAAATTTGTTAGTCTCTAAGGTGCCACAAGTACTCCTTTTCTTTTAACTTACGGTTTCAGAGTCAAAGTAACCAAGTGCAATGGATTATGTCAACTGTACAAATGTGGTGACTAAGGCTACCATTTGGTGCAGAGGTCAATGTGTTCACAGTAATCATGAATTTGAATAACGTCTGTGACCACCACATTGGCAGCTCCTTTCCCCTGCGGGTGTTGCAGCACCACTCAGGTTTTGCGCATCCAGCTCTGTGTAGATACAGGGGCAGAGGGCCAAAATGACTGGCACTGTGACCCAGTGGACTAGGTCATAACACCAATCAAGTCTACTCCTTTCCCTCCACCTACAGAAGAACAGACACACCACACCTGACTGGTGTTACAGCCACAGGAACCAAGTCAGAACAACCAGAGCCACCCCCACCCCCAAAAGACAAGAGCCCATGCTACACAACTTCCTCCTCCACATGCACACAGCCCCCTCCCCCCCTTTCCATGGGGCATCCTTATTTTCCCACATCTCTTCCATGACATTTACTGGAATTTTCCATGAAAAAAGTCATACCTTTAATGGTGACCCATGCCTCCTCTTACTTATTACATATCCAGTTAAGTTTGATCACAGAAAAACACAAAAGTTTGATTCTCAACTTCTGTATTTCCAGCAATTTCTGTGCATGGTAGAAAGTTGAAAGAAAACCAGATGCATTTTGACTGTTACACCAAGTACTGAATTGCACCTTTTCAAATATCATTCACTGACCATTTGGAAACTGAAATGCCTCCACCCAATACTACTAGTATGACTTTTATAACAATTTAGTCACATTATGGTGATGTTTTTGGAAAACGGTAACCTTACACTATTTTTTAAGTTGTTCTTGAAATAAAGAACTCAAAACCACATATAAAGAACCAACTTCAGCCTCATGGCAAAGCTATTAACTCCAGAAGCCCATAGTTTAGTGCCAGTATATGAAAACAAGTTTCTTCTATAGTATCTACATCAGGTATAAACTGCAAATAACTCAGAACTGGACAGTGAAAAACTCATAGGAAGAAACAAAACAGAGGCTTGTACTACCACTTATGTCCGTATAACTTACATCACACAGGATGTGACTAAGCCACCTCCCTGAACTACACAAGTTGCACTGACCTAAGTGTTGGTGTGGACAGCGCTATGACAGCAGAAGAGGTGGTTTTATTACACTGACAGGTGAGCTCTCTCCAGTCAGCACAGAGCGTCTTCAGCAGACAACCTGTGGAACTCTTTGCCAGTGGATGTTGTGAAGGCCAAAACTATAATAGTGATAGTGTCCCTAGCCTCCATTTGCTGAAGCTACGAATAGGAGACAGGGAATGGATCACTTGATGATTACCTGTTCAGTTCATTCCCTCTGGGGCACCTGGCATTGGCCACTATCGGTAGACAGGATAGTGGACCAGATAGACCTTTGGTCTGACCCAGTAGGGCCATTCTTATGTTATTACATGCTGCATCAGTGCAGCTGTAACATTTCTAACATAGACTAGTCCTAAGTTTTCACACACACACACACACTGCACTTTCCACCAGATTTAACTGTTTTACCAACATCAAGGATCTGCTCCCTTGGCCAATTTGATAAACACACTCAGATTCTACATTGAATAACTACATAAGTATTCCACTTACTAGCGGAATAGAGATGAGAAAGAGAGAAAATTAGGCCCTTTGATTTCCTACAGCCCATGGCCCCAGCAAGCAGAGAAAATCCTTACGGTTCCTTCATTCATTCCAAGCTTCCTCCAGAACGACAGGGCTCCTCTCGCCCCTAACCCAGCATTTTCCCCGCCTCAGGTTAACCCTACGCCCCCTCCCCGAGGGGACCACCCTAATTAACTCCTTCATCAATTCACGTGGACACATGAATCCTCCAAATACCCCGCGTCTACCCACTGCCCCTCCCAGGCAGCCTTTATCTCCACACGGGCGACAAACCGAGATACCCAGTACACCCCCGACACGGGCGCCGCTCCCCGGGGCCACCGTTCTCCGCCAACACCTCCCTGCCCCCGCCGGCCTGCCAAGAGGCGCCTTCCCCGGGGCCCCGCCCCACTCACCGTTTCTTAGGGATGGTGGATGCGACCGGCCGCTCAGCTGCGCCCCCCGCCCTGCACTGGCTCGGGGAGAGGAGCCGCTCAGCCTCGGGCGCCCGGCTCGCCGGCGAGCCCTGCAGGTGGCCAGAGAGGATGCGCAGCCTCCGCTGGGCAGCGGGCTGGGACCCCGGGCCGCCTGCCTCGGCTGCCGCCGCCATCGCACTTCCGCGTTGCGCCGCCGGGTAAGAGGTCACACGCGGGAGGGGAGGAAAGCGCTGCGAGCGCTTGTCGGTACTCCCGGCATGCACCTCTTTCCCAGCCCTCCCGCCCGCGGAGGCAGGGCCCCGCCCCTCGCACCTGTGCGGCGGGCAGCGCCTCGCCCCTTCCCCAGCCAGGGCACCCCAGCCAGGGCGGCGTTCTCTCGCTGCCCAGCCCGCCCCTTGCCGTGTGGAGCCCGGGCCCAGCAGGAGAGCTGAGCCTCCGCCCCTTCCCCCCTTCGCTCCATGGCAAAGGAAACCCGCTCATCCATTCCCTCCATCTCTGCGCCAAGGCACTCAGCGGCGGGAGTGGAGCCTCCCGGTTCTGAACCCTCCGCCCCGTCAACAGAGGCTGCACCCCTCTCGGCCCAGCCCGCTGTCACCCTGTTCACAAACTGTGGGATGGGTGGTGTTTGTCCAGCAGCCCCAGCGTCTGCACTCCTGCACTTTAGCTGTCACCTTGGAAAAGCCCTGGTACAGGTCTGCCCTGTGGTTAGGAAGACGGGTCTGAAAACGTGAGCTGACTCTACCCTACAGGCACAGAGGCTGGAACGGGGGCGGGGGCCAGCTTGAAGTGGTTACCATCATATACAGGATTTATGGTTTGGTTCAATGGCTCTCAGCACCCCCTACTATACAAATGGTTGCAGTATCCCTGCCTACAGGCTCAAAAACCAAATGGTAAATCAAAAGCCCTGAAATGGATTATGGTTTTCAAACCTCACATTTTACAAACCAATTGGAAGAATTTAGGGAGCCTGACTCAAGAGTTTGAACACTGCCATCCTACCATTCTGAACAGGGATTAGAGCAGGGGTTGGCAAACTTTTTGACCCAAAAAAGTCTAGGTATGATCTAGGTATGGAAATTGTATGGCGGGCCATGAATGCTCATGAAATTGGGGTTGGGGGTCAAGAGGGGGTGAGGGCTCTGGCTGGGGGTGGGGGCTCTGGGGTGGGGCCAGAAATGAAGAGTTCAGGGTGCAGGAGGGGGCTCCAGGCTGGGGCAGGAGGTTGGGGTATTGGGGGGTGAGGGCTCTGGCTGGGGGTGCAGGCTCTGGGGTGGGGCTGGGGATGAGGGGGTTGGGATGCAGGAGGGGGCTCTGGGCTGGGATCAGAGGGTGGGAGGGGGATCAGGGCTGGGACAAGGGGTTGGGGTGCGGGAGGGGCTCAGGGGTGCAGGCTCCTGGTGGTGCTACCTCAAGCAGCTCCCGGAAGCAGCGACATGCCCCCCTCCGGCTCTTACATGGAGGCACGGCCAGGCGTCTGCCCCGTCCGCAGGCGCCGCCCCTGCAGCTCCCATTGGAAGCAGTTCCCGGCCAATGGGACGGGAGCTACAAGGGCAGCAGTTGGGGCGGGGGCAGTGCACAAAGCCCCCTGACTGGCCCTAAACATAGGAGCCGGAGGGCAGACATGCCGCTGCTTCCAGGAGCTGTGTGGAGTTGCGGCATGCGCGTGCAGAGCGGCCCCCGACCCCGCTCACTGGCTGGAGCACAGGAGTGGGACATGCCCCAGACCCTGCTCCCCAGCAGGAGCTCAAGGGCCAGATTAAATCAGCTGGCAGGCCGGATGTGGCCTGCGGGCCATAGTTTGCCCACCACTGGATTAGAGCCTCCTAAACCATCTGAGCACCACCTGGTGTTTTTATCCCTTGTCTCATTCTTCCTTACATTCAGTGCAGACACCTGGGTTCCTCCTGATGAATATATTCAGGTACCTGCAACATAATCTACAATTTAGTGGACATTAGAGGATTCAGAGAAATTCAGTATAAATTATTGCTCTTAGCTGTTCCTAAACATAGCAATACATGTATATAACTCCATTTTCTTGTTTGGCCCTGGCCTTGCCTATTCCTAATTAATTCTAATCTGTATAGTTATGATAGTCTGAATACATAATAATATGACTATTACTAGTATTTTAACATCAATTAGTGCTACTTATTTTTACACAATAATAGTTCCTTGTAGAGGAGAATAAGAAGTTACCGAGTACCAATATATATAAAACAGCTAGCTTCTGAACCTAGCCTAGTTTCAGGGCTTTGGGGCCAGTTACAGCAGAAGAATAGGTCACAGCAGCTTTGGGTTGGTGGTGTCAAGTAGAGGGGCAGGTATATAAAACAGGGAATCATAACTGGGTTACATGTGTAAAACATGTACACATGTGTACATAGAAACAAAATAGCACCATCAAAAATAATCTAATATACAAAGAGGGCCTAAATCTTCTTAGTCATGTTACCAGAACATTTTAAACTTTTACTGCCCGCACTCATAAATTAATGTGGAACCCTGCCCAGTTTAGGAGACTAGATATCTCTGCTAACTTAATCCCTCCTAGTGCATGGAGTGACTATGCTATATCTCATTCATCCTTACAGCACAGCCACTGCACCCACTCTTAAGAGATGAGAGCATCCTTCTAAACTCACCCAGCCTGTATAAGAACCAAAGTTTAAAGGACACATAATAATTCAGAAATATGTAGTTTAAATTACAATTATTAATTGGTAATATACATTGGCATATTTGTGTGGCTGAGTTATTTTGACTGGTTTTGTGCTCTTGTGAGAAGGCAAGAGAGAACCTGCTCTTCACATTACAGTATTAATCCCTTTTGATACAAATGGCATGGTCAGCTGATATTAAATTTTCTATAGTGAATCCTCTCCTGACTCTTCATCTTCTTTTAGGAAATGTAATCAAGGAGTGGGAGTGAAGATACCTCCTTAAAGGAGTTATAATGCTAAGGATTTAAAGCCGAGAAAATATTGCTCAAACAGGAAAATCTTATAGTTGAAATTTGCCTTTAACTATTAAAAAGGGAACAGAAAATATTAGGAATACACAATTACTGGTTTATAGTCAATAGCAATAAATATCTGCAGCATTAGAGATTGCTCAGAGCTTAGCTACAGCAGAAAAAAATACCTATTGCTGACAATGGACGTCAGTAATGAGTGCCACTGAACTGATGCTGGATACAGTTTAGCTGTAAGTATAGATAAAGATAAACCATATTCAATGCCATTTCAGCAACACCTGTTGATACCCACGTGCAATTTGAATAATGTGGAAAAGCCAATGGAAAAAAGTTAGCCCTTAACCCAACTTCCTTCAAATCCCTTCTAAATTCTCCTGAGATAAAGCCAAAAACACCTGGAATCCCAACTCTGGTGAAGAATTCATTCACTAAAATCTTTGCTATTGGGTAAGCTGCAGGCCATTATGTGAAACAGTCCATATCAGCAAATATTGATTGCCAGTCTCTGTCTCAGGCAGAGCAAATCAACAGTAATGCACTCCTTTGGTGCCTCAATGAGATGCTGCCACATATGGGCTCTCCCAGTCTTAGAGAGATCCTTTTTTGCTACACAAGCATCATATTTCCTGCACTAATTTTCTATATCCTGCCTGCATTTCACCCAGTAGAAGTTCACTTAGCTTCTCCTTAGATGGTTCAATTTTGGATCACCTATTGATTCCTTAGCCTTTTTATCACGTTTGGTTTAACAACTTGTGTTTGAACCAGTGTCCACTATTCCCACACATTTCACAGATCCTATTACATATTCAATTACCAAATTCTCATTACTGTTGTTTTATGGCCCAGATCTAAAACAACTGTAGGGCTGATTCTTGGACCTCCACGCTTTGTCCCTTCAGTTTAGGTTCCCCTCACTTCCCAAACTGGGAGAGGGGTTTTCACTAGGGATTTGTGATACTTTGTCCTGGCCAGCCTTATATTTATAATAATCCTCCTTTCTGTTCTCAATTTTTTCACAGTTCCAGCAGTACCATTTAACTGAATTGCTTCCCTTAATTTTTGAATTATTGCTGATTTCCCTTGTTTTACAAACTGAATTTATCACTTTTTCTAATTGTTCAAAAATTTCATAAACCAGATTGGAATCCCCTTTTCTATCATACATATTCGATACACATCTGTACTTGCAGAATTCATGCCAATCAACTTCCATCTTCCTCACTAGTGACTTCCTCTTCTGGTATACAGCTGCATGGAAAGATTCAAGTTCTATGGTTGATTCCGTAGCTTCCTCTAGTGTCTTTGGTCTCCCTCACTGATCTTGATTTGCAAGCACAAGTCTAGCTGAGTGTTTACAAATTGGTCCATTGCCAATATATCCAGTCCTCATTGGTATCTGGATATGCCAGTTACACAGGTGTCTGCAAGCCCTCTGCCAATTCAGATGAAGTCTCTTCTTTCCCTGTCCTTCTAGCCCTTAGCTGGAGCCTTGGCCAGCTCAAAATTGATTGCTGGCCCCAGACATGTCAAGAGCTTCTTCCAGGTGTGGATAACTCTTGTCTCTTTTCTGGGGGTAGATATCAGAGATGGACCATTCATGTTGGCTTCTAATCCATCCCCCCTTCCTCTTCCCAGACATTCATGTGGGTTTTGATGTTGAACTGAGCCAGAAAAGCCTCCCTGGGAGTTTTCCCCTGAAAGATAGTGGGGTTTTATATCACATGAATTGAGACAATCCAACTCTCCCCTTTGGGCCTCTGTGGGTTACAAATTGAGAAGAAAAGTACTAGCTCATAATTTCTCTCCTTGAAAACTAGATCCCACCTCTAGCACCAGTATTGACTCTTTTCGACCTGAGTGGCTAGCAAAAATTCACAATCTGGTGGGTTGTTTCAGTTAGGAGGAGAAATAGATGATGGAGACAGGTATTTCTTTGATGCAATCCTGTTTATTTACAAACACTGTACAAAGTCCTGTTTCCTCGTGCACAGGAGGAGACAAACAGGATATTTTCTTTGCTCACAGTTCCTAGCCTACGTCAAGTAGCACTCAGCCCCAAATCTCTACCTAGGCTTTTTCTCAGGGTCAAGTTCCCAGTGGGGACAGTGTCTTGTTCCAAAGTCCTGGACAGGAACACAAATATTCCCAGGATATTAAATCTGCTTACTGAGAACAACAACAACAAAAGTACCATTATTTCCCCTTAGAATTGAGGAAGGCAGAGCATCAAGGTTGAGGGGGAAAGGAAAAGATACAAGCTTGTCAGGCATCTTAGCAAACATATGCTTTCAAGAAGAATTTCTCAAATCTGCTCTTCTTAGAAATGGTCATGCCCTTGCTGTCTTTGGAACTCTCTCTTCCCTACTTAGGAAGAACCCAGATTAAAGTCCAGAAATGAGTTTCCACTTGCAAGAGTGTTTATGAATATTCTCATGGGATTAGGGGGTGCTCCCCTGCAGAGACGATTGGGGATTCCAGCTTCAAACCATCCAACACTCTGCAATCAGGTGGCATTGCCTACACGGCTTGACGGAATGCCAAATTAGAGAGAATTAATTAGAATGAATCCAAGACTGCCAAATTTGCCACAAGACACCACTGCACCTCTCAAGAAAACTAATACAAATTCGTAATAAGTAGATAAGAGTTTGTTTACATTAAAAGGAATAAATGACAAAACTCAGAGTTAGTGGGTATGCTGGTTTGGATTATTTACACGCAGCATATAAAAATGTACTCTGCATTGCCTGTATCAAACTCCCAGCCCTCAGACCAAATCAGAACAGTGGCCCAATACAGCCTATCTCCTTTTTGTTGGAGCTGCTTTAAGACTCCATCTCTGAGCAGCTGCCAAACTGAAGTGGCAGGAATGATACAGGCCCCCCTATTCATTAATGTGGGGGTGAGGAGGTGTCGAATCGTAAAAATGTAGGGGTGGAAGGAACCTCAAGTCTATCCTCCTACACTGAGGCAGGACCAAGTATACCTAGACCACCCTGAAAGGCGTTTGTCCAACCTGTTCTTAAAAACCACCGATGAAGGGAATTCCACAAATTGGGCAATATGCTCCAGAACTTAACTATCCTTATAGTTAGAAAGCTTTCCCTAATATCCAACCTAAATCTCCCTTGCTGCAGGTTAAGCCCATTACTTCTTGTCCTACTTTCAGTGGACATGAAGAACAAATGATCACAGTCCTCTTTATAACAGCCCTTAACATATTTGAAGGCTGTTATCAGTTCTCCCCTTAGCCTTCTTTTCTCAGGAGTACACATGCTCAGTTTTTTTAACCTTTCCTCCTAGATCAGATTACCTAAACCTTTTATCATTTTTGTTGCTCTTCTCTGGACACTATCCAGTTTTTCCACATCTTTCTTAAAGTATGGTGTCCAAAACTTGACACAACACACCAGCTGAGGCCTCACTAGTGCTGAGTACAGCAAAACAATTACCTCCCTTCTCTTACATGCAACACTTCTATTAATACACTACAGAATTATATTTGCTTTTTTCACCATGTCCAATTGTTGACTCATATTCAATTTCTGATCCATGATAATCCCCCGATCCTTTTCTGCAGTACTACTACCTAGCCAATTATCCCTCGTTTTGTATTTGTGCATTTGATGTTTCCTTCTTAAGTGTAGTAGTTTGTACTGTGTCACTGAATTTCATTTTGTTGATTTCAGACCAATTCTTCAATTATCACGGTCATTTTGAATTCTAATCCTATCCTCCAGAATGCTTGACACCAAGCTGGGAGGGGTTCCAATTTTATGAGCATATTCCCCACTCTAATATCCAAGTCATTAATTAAAATATTCACTAGTACCAGACCCAGGACAGATCTGGGACCTCACTAGATATGTCTTCCCAGTTTGACAGTGAACCATTGATAGGCCCAGTCACAAGCCAACTGAAGTGAGTTTGAATACATTCCCATTAATATAAAATGGGGGCAGGATGGGGCCCAGAACATCTACAGAAATAAATATGAGCAGGATTGGGACCACAGTTATCCACAATAAAACTTCTATTTTTTGCAGCAATAGAACTTATATTTTTTAAATATAGCTGGCACATGAGTTTTAAAGGAGAGTTAGAATGATTTGTAACAACCCATTTTTGAAATAGAAGGAGACAAAGAAATGTTAGACGAAAACACCATTTTGAATCAGGGTTGTTTGTTTCTGTTATGTTTAAAAAACTTCTGTTTTGGAGTTACAGGTTCTGAAAACATTCTTCATTGTGTTAGAGTAAATTAGCAATTTTCAGGCCAAACCAATTTTTCATCCAAACCTATCAGGCTTTATAAAGGAAGCTGATTGCAATCTCAAGTAGGGAGATGGGGTCAACTTTCCATAATTGTGAGAATTAATTACTTTTTTGTGTCCTGAGCATGGGATATACAGTTTTTATATTTTATAAACCAAACTACTTAAATAAATAAAATTAGGAGGAAAAGAGGTTGAATTAACATGTGATCAGATTGCTTAATCAGTTAATGCTTAGAGCTCTAGGCCAATAGGATTGGGCAGTTTAAAGAGAATCACACACTCACCACACGAATGATAACTGTCAGGACTGAAAACAGCATTAATCCCTTACTTCATAAACAACTTCTACTCCTGAAGTGCTGCCTGTATTCCACAATTGTTAAGATTGGTCTCAAAAGAGAAAATGGAATTAAAAATAAATATACACAGTTGGACTAAAATCCGATTAAAATGTCAAAATGTTTTTTGAACATGGACTTGGAGTTAAATAGAAAAGAGACTCAGATTCTTCATTCTCAAAAGCTGAAGATTTCAAGTACTAAGAACTGTAGCTAAGAAACTGTTGCCAGTTTCTCCACATCTCTGTGTGTATGATGTAAGCCCTGACGGGTTGTGTTTTCTGAAGTACTGCTGGGACTTACTGTGATTTCCCAGGAAAGATTTTTAAGTTATGCCAAAGCATACTCTAAAAAGTCTTTCATCCGATTGATCCTCTGAAGCTTTATTCTTTACTGGAGTCTTTGTATCACAATCCATGTATAAGCAGTAATAATTCCAGAACTGAATTTATTTGATTCCTAGTCATGGTAGTCCCTAGATTAAAATAAGGTAGAAGATGACTGTAGAGTGCTGGCTTATCCCCAGCCCATGAGGGACCCACTGCCACACTCAGCAACTCTTTTCCAGACAGTTTTATTTCACAAAAATAGGCAAAACCCAACAAACAGTTCCTCAGCCCATCTGGGCTATAGCTCTTTTGTCTTTCTCAATTCCTCCTGCTTTGGGGCCTACTGCAGCATTCTCCTATGCTCTCTCAACTGAGCACAGCTCTCCCTAGAAACCCTTTTCTCCTTGCAGCTTCCCAATACCTGCCATCTTAAGGGACTATCAGCCAGTCCCAGGAAACTTTTTGTTGCTTCTTCTCCCACTACCCAGGTCTCCAGGCTTTCAGCCTGTTCCTGTTCCCAAGGAGCTGGCGCTGAGAACCCCAGCCATCACTGCCTGCCTGCTTCTTAACTGACTAAATGACTCTCAGACCAGACCATCCTCCCTTCCTCTGGTACCTTCTCTCATAGCCAAACTGGAGGTCCCCTGCCCTGTCACGGGGGCACTGGCGTCATCACTCTTAAAGGGCTACTGCCGCCCTGGGACAATGATTAACAGCTGATAAGCAAAGTTTATCACCTAAGGTTCCAATCCTACAGACACACATTTGGTTAACTTTAAGCAGGAGGGTGGTTCCATTCACATTGTTAACGTTAATTATATGCATATATGCAGAATAGGACCCTACCTGATTAATATCTGTACTGAAAATAAACACTGGCAAACAAATGAACTTGTAATGTACAATAATTGTAACAAAAGGGAGAGCTCATACAATTTCCAATGAAGAATCTAGCAGATCTACAAACTGGTAGTTTGACGTATCACAAGCTGTTGTCAGGTCAAGACTAAAATATTCTTTCAGTGCACATGATCCCTTTCTCCAACACACCTCAAGGTCTATTTATAAAAGTGGGATGTTGTTTTTAGAGTGTGATGCCAGCTCATTGGTTTGACTTGTATAAAGTCAACAGAGATGTGCATTTTTAGAGTTTTGCAAGTTAAAAATTTCAAAGCACATAATCAAAATAAAAGAGTTCATACTCTAAACAAAAACAAATAAAGCTTTACTTTTCTTAGGGAAGCATCCACAATAAAATCTCTGAGGGCTCTATTACTTCGTACACATCCAGGAGAGTAGAAGGAATAGTTCCTCCATTCCACTGTGTGCAAGTAATACAGCTATACCTACCCCATGCCCAGGGTTTGCAAAGAAAAGGCTACTTACATCCTCCCCTAATTTTCACACCTTCATAAATGCCAGGTACAATGTGACTCTAAATGATTTACATATGAAATTCTTGAAGGGATTTATGAACATTAACTAATTTAGCATCACGATCCTTGAGATGTAAGTATGAAATATGCAGAATCACATCACCCACTGTTGAAATGCAGCTGGCCCTGGGGTGGAATGAGTGCACAGCAATGATACAAACATTTAGAGCTGGATGTGAAGAATGTTTTATTCAAATGAAACTGCAGGAAGGATTTAGAAAAGCCTCCACTGGAATTTGGCCAATACTTGGTGCAGTTTATGGCTGTGTCCAGTCGACAACAGCAGGGACTTGCTCACATTATAATGCAGGCCTGGGCTGTTTCCTGGCTGAGTGAACATCAGGAAAGAATTTTTGAAGGAAATCAGTTTCACTGATTTCCTTCAAAACAGTTTCCTCACTGTTTCAGAGGTCAGCAAGGGAGCAACAATATGATGATGGGAAGGAATAAACAGAGGAACCCCAAGAACTCTTTGCTTTCTAGAGGAATAGGACAAATTGGTTCTCAAAGGCAAGCAAGCATCTATGGTCTTTCTAGGGCTGTGATTCTCAGAAAACTGCAGAAATATATGCTGGATCAAATCTTTAGTTTTAATTTACCAAGTGTTCAGCAGACCCACAATAGAGAACTTGGAGTAACAGAACTATCCAGTCTTTCTCTGATACTTTAGATGTGGAAACCCAGTGTAATAGCAATGAGTATGTTTTTGGGGAAGACATCTTCTTGTATAGCAACAGCCATTGATCTCCTGCATCGTGCTGTAGAGAAGGCAGAGTCCACCTCTAAATGAAGAGAGTGTATATTTGGAATGTAAAAGTTTTTCAAAATTAGTAGCTTGGACAAATAGACACCGTAACTTAAAATACAAGCAGTGAAAGGAAAAAAAACCCTAATGTACAAACATAGAAATGGAAAACACAAAAGATATGAACCACCTAGAGAATATTAACATTGTATAATATTAATAATAGGTGGCACAGATACATGCCTAATTCCCAATGGGACCTAAATAGCTTTGAAGTTGTAGGCCTAAGTGTCTGCATCACAAGCATCATCATTCCAAGTGGCTGCTTCATTGGCAGCCTCAGCTGAGAGGCCAAGTATGGAACTATTCTCTCCTCCTTTACAGGAAATCTCTTTAGATGTGAGCAGGGACACATTTGTGAGTGAATTTACCCCCATGCAACTGTTAAATTTGTCCATAAGGGGTGAGATTTACAAGTTTCCAGTAAAGCAACTGGTTTAGCGCACTGTTGGAAATAAGATACTGGGCTAGATGGACAACCAGTCTGCTCTGGCATAGCAACCATATGCTTGTTCAGCCACTAATGACATACCTGTCATGAATAAAACAGAGGATTTCTTTCTCTAGCACTGTCAAGCCAACAGCTTTCACCAACACTATACTACTATTATTAGAAAAGAAACATATTGTTTACAATAGGGCAATGTAGAGATAACATACAAGAGATAACAATGGCAGCTCCCTTTTGAAGAATGCTGGTCTCATCTGAAAAAGCTGCCAACAGTTTAGACAGCAGCTTGCTCTTTCAGCTGAAAACATAGGAAATGTAGCAGCACAAATGAGTGAACTACTTGACTTTCGAAAATATTTGCAAGATAGTTAATCTATACCACTTTTCCTTGTTTGATAGCAGGCTAGCTTACTGCTCCATTACATGCACTGATATCCCTATAGAAGACAGACATTTTCAAATGAGTGAGACCAGAAAAAAGTAATTTAATTTGTCTTGAACACATTCTTTGTATGTTGCCAAAATGATTGTCCCTCTTTGTGTGCAATGTTCCTCAGCACTGCAAGTACAGGCATGAAAACAGAATGTGAGGATGAGGAAAGGAAGTGTCGGACTCCAAAGAGGGTTGAGGGAAGAAGAGCTACTGCAGACATCCTGAATGACTGGGAGTAAAAAGAATTGCACTGGTATTCTTTAGGTTCATATGCTTTGAGAGCAGGGGTGGCCAACCTGTGGCTCTGGAGCCACATGTGGCTCTTCAGAAGACAATATGCAGCTCCCGCTAGGAGCCAATTCTGGGGAAAAAATGGTGGGTGCTCAGGAACCACTGGTAACCCTGTCCTCCCTTCCCCGTGTCTCCTGCCTGCTGTGATCAGCTCTTTTGCAGCGTTCAGGAGGCTCTGGGGGGGAAGGGCGGAGGAGTAAGTATCTGGCGTGCAGCCCCCCTCCCTCCCCTAGCGCCTCCCACCCACCGCGATTAGCTGTTTTGCAGTGTTGAGGAGGCTCTGGGGGGAGAGGGGAGGAGAGAGGACATGGTGCACAGCCTCACCCCTCCCTCCCCCAGTGCCTCCTCCTCCCTCCCTGTGCTTCCCACCCGCTGCGATCAGCTGTTTTGCAATGTGCAGGAGGCTCGGCGTGGGGGAGGGGAGGAGCGAGGACACAGCTCAATCAGGGGAGGAAAGAGGCAGGGCGGAGGTGGGGGTGTGGACTTGGGAGAAGGGGTTGAGTGGGGGTTGGGGCCTGGGACATAGCCAGGGGTCCAGCACAAGACACCATAAAGGGGCCTGATTTTCAGGGAGTGAGTGTTCAGCACTTTCTGAAAATCAAATTAAGCATCCAAAAATTGGGGCACCCAATATCACTTAGTCATTTGAACAAAATCTTCTCTTGGTTCCCTGCCCAGAAGAGTTTAGTCTATATATGTAGCTGTGTGGATCTTTAAAATCACTAAAATAAGATCAACACATCCCTCATCTTTTCAGTGCTCTCTCTTGCCTCATTAGTACAGTATCATAAATGATTTCTCTTTAAAATCATCGTTGTAATAAAATGGTTAATTGGTCTTATCCTGCTTGAAAAACAAAACATATTTGAAATGAGGGCAGATCATTGTACAAAGCCCTGAATATCTGCACTGTTAAAGATGGTACAACATAAGATCTGCCTCTAAAAGTGCTATCAGTTTGTTTGTACTAAAATGTCCAGTAGAGGTACTACCATTCGGTCAACCTGAACAGTCTTTCTGCTTCATTTCTTTATTCTCTAATTCCTTGTCCATTAGCAAATTATCTCTGCTTCACTTTACTTCCTGCCAAGAGGTAGTACTGTTCTCTTTAGTAGCCATCTTTAATGCTAATCTATAGATTTGGCCAGCAGAGTGTGCTCAGATACCAGTGGAGCCAGCATTCTTTCCCTGGAGACTTTAGTATGCTTGCCCCATGATGCAGTTGGTCTCCAGTGACCTTGGGAATGATTGCCACAAGGTTCCTCTCATATAGGGGTGGCCAACCTGAGCCTGAGAGAGAGCCAGAATTTACCAATGTACATTGCCAAAGAGCCACAATAATATGTAATGATTTTATATATATATATATATATATATATATATATATATATATATATATATATATGCATGCACACATAATTATATAAGTTGATAATGTATATTTATTATACATTTATAATGTATAGTTAACGATAATAACAACTTAATCTTTTACTTAGACTTCTGGCAATCTTTGCTTTCAACCATTCCCTTGAAGTTTGGTTTGTGTTCAGTTGTGTTCACATGCAGCAGTTCTTTTAAATGGCTGTCTGTCAAAACGGATCAGTGCTTGGATTTAATGTTTGAGTGTTGAGAAAACAGACTCTAACAAAGATAGGTCGAGGCAAACATCGAGATTAATTTAGGGCTGCACTTCTGATGTTGGGGTATTTATCCTTTGGTACAGATTTCTAGAAAGTAAGGGTCCCCTCTGTCTTCTGAACACATTTAAGTCTGTCATCTTCCAAAAGTTTTATTATTTCCATTTAGGATGTTGCTTCATCAGTGACTTAAGGGGGCTTTAGACAATTGGCTTCAGCACTAAAAGGGTCAATCAGAAATCTGATCTGAGGTCTTTTCTGCTGTAAATCTTGGAATCTTTCCTCAAAACTATCCTTAAGATCTTTAATCATGCTCACATACCTAATTGTGCTCCATTTTAGGGGTTCTGTCACTTCTTCTTTTGATCTGGCTTGAAGTTGTGATATTGAGGGAAAGTGTGTCAGCTCTCCCTCAAGCATTTGTCTGTGAAACAACTGCAGTTTGTTCATGAACGCAAATACAGCTTGCACTAGATCAGACAGCAACCAGAATTTTCCTTGTAAGTCCATGTTTAGTTTATCCAAATGCAGCAGCATGTCTGCAAGAAATGCCAAGTCAAGAACCTATCCAGGATCTGTAAGCTCGGGGTGTATTCTGTGCTTCTCCTCCATAAACAACTTTACCGGTTCCAGTAGCTCAAAAAATGGGAAATAACTTTACCTCTCGAGAGTCATTGAACTTCACAGTGAAATGGCAAATCTTCAGGGGAGTCGTCTTCATCCAGTTCTTCAATTAGATTTTGAAATTGTCTCTGATTGAGTGCATTTGAGAGAATGAGTTTCATAATGTACAAGACAGGTTTCATGACGTGATCAAATTTGAGATTTTTAGATACCAGTTGCTCCCGATGAATAATACAGTGAAATGTCCAAAATTCGGGAAAGCTCTCATCAGACTTACAAAGCCCTACTAATCCATTCACAAATCCCCACATGGATGAAGCCCATCCATTGCAATGGCAGTGAGCTTCGTAAAGGCAAATGGCTTTTCACAACTACCAACATCAACGCTTCCTTTAGATCTCATCCATGAGTTCTGTCCTTTAGTGACATGATATCGAGTTCTTCCCTTACAACACAGTCGTCAGACACAGTGTGGACAAATACCGATAATAAGGTTTATCCTATGCATGGCATGACTCATCCAAAGTGATGCTCAAATACTCACACAGCTGAAGTTGTGAGTGCAGTTGCAATTCGATGTCACTGTTCAGGTCGGAGATTCTGCATTCTATTGTGTGGCGTGAAAGCTGCAGGCCAGAAATTTTCTTCTCTAGATTCTCGTTCTATGGTGACAGGATTGAAACCACATCAGTGAGGCACATTTTTATAGGCTCTCCTTCAGAGTAGAGCTTTTTCACATAGGCTATGTGCCAGGCCACATAATAGGAGGCTAACGTTACAGTCTGCGATCGGTTGGCAAATGTGGTGAAGAACTGGGCTTCTACAGCTGTTCTTTTTTTCAAAGTTTTCAGTTTCAAAGTGCAAAGTTCAGAACCTTGTGGGAATTCTTGATCCATAGGTGCATGGCTAGAAGTGAAATGACACTGCAAGTTTGAAGATTTGAACTGAGAGATACACGTCTGGCAAAGAAAACACATGGCCCTACTATTTACATTCAACGAAAAAGTACTTATTCTTCCACTCCTGTTGGAAGCCTCAATTTTCATCTGTGTATTTTCTTTTCTGTTTGCACTTGCCTTCCATTGTTAGATGGTGTAAGAAAATTGTTGATTAAAAATTTCCACACCAGCTAGTCACCGTGTGCTTTATTCAAGGAGACACTGGTCATTTAAAAAAAATCTTCATCTCTATTTTCATCTGTATGATAAAATGTCGTGCACATTTACAGTGCTGTGTAACAAGTACTACAGACAGATATACCTCTGCCTATCACAGAAGATTGTATTAGGCCACAAACATACTAAAATGCATGGATTTGGGAGAGCATGAAACCTGATGTACACAATATTCCTGGTTATATAAGCAAATATGCAGATTACTAGATCAGACTAAGGAGGGGCAATTGCTTGCTAAAATCCAAAGATTTGGCCAACCCCCACTCCTTGCCACAAAAGTAAAGTAAAATTTAAGTGAACATACTCTAGCCCTTTTCATATGCTGAACAACCCATATGCTGAACAATCCTAGAAGAGAGGTACTGCATCCATCATCCAGCCCTCCATGTGGTACTCAGACTTCCCTGTAAGAGAAGCCTTATTGAAAGTGCTGCAGTCCCACTCTGGATTTGACTGCTTCAGCAGAAATTTCTATGATCCAAGAGCAGGAATTCAGCGACCCAGCACTTTCCTTCAATAGGAAGCTCCTTTTATCCATCTTTACATAGTCAACTCAAAGGTGTTTGTTTACAAGGTTGCTTCTAAACATGTTCATTATTAGGGAATGAAATCAATAAAGTTATTTGCCTCACAATTCTGTTTCCCTGATGATATCCACACTCCTTGGTTTAGTGCCTCTCACATTAGTCATTGGAAAATACCATTAGCTCTTAAGAACCTGTAGGTAGGTCTGAGGCCTGTTCCTTACTGTATATGCTCTAAACTCGAGTTCTTCCACTGCAGGAAGTTACTTTTTGACTGCAGGCAGTGAAGAAGCTCTCCAACCGTTCTAATCACCACAACTTTAGCTCCAACTGTAGTGACCCATGAGGGGCTAGACTTGCTTTTTCTGTTGAGTCCCAACTTCCACTCAGTCCTATTTTGTATACTGAGTGCAAAGAGACTCCAAGCCCTGTGGGATAGTGCAACACTTTTCATATGGGTCAGCAGTAGCGAAGCACAGTGGTCTTCTAGGTACATGGAATGCTGACTTTTGAAGAGTCCCCTCCAAATGAGGCATCTACCCAGGTAAGGCTCATGAGACATCACCCCTTCCTCTGCAAATGATCCAGGTATTTTTCTCAAGGATCAATGCCTTTTCTAGCACCAAGTTCAGCTCCAGCACCGCACTCTTCAGGAGACAGTGGAGTACAGAGGACATTTTCCTGCAGATGCCTATGCATTGAGGAGCCCCCACCCCCGATATGCTCTAATACCAAGGAAGACCAGCAAGCTCCACAATGCTGAGGAGATGCCAAGCACCCTCATTTAGCATAGCACTCAAGGGGAGTGGGCAGCAGGCTCTGGTGCTCTCTACTGGTGCAAATGTCTCATGTGGTAGCATGAGTTGAGGCTGCACCCCAGAGTTTGGGACTAATCTGTTCATCTGTCTCAACGTTGGTGAGGAAATGGTGAGAACCTCCATAGACAGTATCTTTAAAGATATATAGTTTAAGTCCCACTCAACAAGCTGTGATCCTGTGAGATCTTACAAGCTAAACAAGGCTGGATAGCAACTTGGAAAAAATCTGAGAAGTCACAGACAAGTTTTGTGATATGAAACCATATGAACACATCACCTGCTAAGAACTGTAGTGCTGTATTTGTGACCCTGGCTTCCAAAAGCAGCAAAGCACAGCTCTTCCTTTACCAAGCAGATGGCTGACTGTTCCTGGTAACAGAAAATAAAACCGAAGCAGAGACTTCTTGGCTAACAGCTTATAGTTCTGCACCTGGGCATGCTGAGAGGAAAGACAGCTTTGTTCAAAAACCTCTACTAATTTAAAATTCAAAGCCTAGGTTTTTTTTTTACTCAGGGAAGGATCTCCCTCCCTTAGGGACAACTCTCTTTAAGTAGTAAATACAAACAAGGCCACTGGTAACAGTAGTGTGTGTCCTACAGATGAGTCTTGCCTCCCTCCGAAGAAATGAGAGAGGATACTGGACTGTAACAAACAAACTTAAAATCTTGAACTCCGTAACATTAAAACGTCTCAGAATATTACATTCTATGAAAAAGGGGCAAGAATCATCAACTTTCTTGAAGTTACAGCTCTGAGTCCCCATCTCATTGTGTCAGGGTCAAGGTCCATGCAGCTGGGTGGGAATTTAGCAGGAGTCTCTAGTAGAGAGAGCCTCCTTGGGAATTTTGGGTTTATTTCTAGGTTTTCTGCAGCAGTTAGAACAAACTAGTAGGGTTTCTGGCCATTTTGCCTCCATGAAACTCAACAATCTCAAAGCACAAAACTAGAGATTTCACTGTCCACCACTCCCTGTTTTAGCTTCTTCTCAGAAATCTGCTTTTGGCTTCTAAGGGCTCTAAAAGGCCTAGCTATAGGGTGACCAAATAGCAAGTGTGAAAAAGCAGGATGGGGTGGGGGGGGTAATAGTTTATATA
Source organism: Caretta caretta (assembly GCF_965140235.1). Classification (NCBI taxonomy): domain Eukaryota; kingdom Metazoa; phylum Chordata; order Testudines; family Cheloniidae; genus Caretta; species Caretta caretta. The sequence goes on along the minus strand of NC_134216.1, from coordinate 44,399,161 downwards.
TAAGAAAAAGCACAGAATATCGGGAATGTCCCTTTAAAATCGAGACATCTAGTCATCCTACCTAGCTAGGTTCTCCTGCATTTGCTTCCCTCAACTCAGGAAGGGACTTCCAGATGGAAGTCTGAATATCTGGTCTGGAACTAGGAATTTACCCCTACAACCAATCCCTCTGGATCAGCTGGACCGCCCTTTATTTAAGGGGAATGCTGAGATAGGGCACGTCAATCAAACAGCTACAAAGGGATACAGTCAAAGTAGAAATCGCATTTGTCTAAATTTCTTTCCTACCTTAGTTACAAGTATCACCCTGAGATTACTATAGTTAAGGAGCTCAGAGAAAAAGTTTCCTGCTCTTTCAATGTCTTTATTTGGTGCACCGGACAGCACTTTTTGTGTAATAATTTTACTGTTTCCACAATACAATCAGTCAGCTTTTCCTGTGTGGGCGGGCCTTTCATATGACAACATAGGAAAGAATGTTAAAAAAATGAAATGTGATTGCAAAACTACAAAAACTGACAGGGGAGCTTAAAGCCAGGTATAGTTACTGAAGGAGCATTTAAACATTTCTTTGAAACTGCCCAGATTTCAAGCTGACAGTGCCCCTTTAAACAAGCTTTTTGCATTATATAAACACTATTTGCAATGTGTTGTGCAAAGGGTGCTTGCAACACTTTTGCTCTCTACTAAACCAAAAGATAATGCCATATGTGCCTTACCTTCTGAAGACAAATATTTTGCTGTTCTGTATACAAGACCTCCTAGTGCACTTGGGGGAACAAACTTAAAATAAAACCAACTTCAATCCAATTCGCACATGAATCTGGAATTACAGTTCTATACAATAGTTCTTATTACCTGGACAAAGAATACTTTAGAATATCACTATTTATTGTTTAGACCATTCAGAAAAAGTTATATAAACTGTATGAACATAACATACACTATATATATTATGCATTTTGGTCATAAAGGGTGAAATTCAGGGGTGACAAACAATGGTCTAACTTACACACTCAGAAATTGATGTGAGCTAGGAAATACCAAGGGGATAGAATTTTGAGGTTGTGACAGATAAAGCAACTAGCCAGATTTGTATGTACGAGGAAGCGAGAGAGGGCCTGCTTCTGTCCTCAGCCTTCCGTTAGTTGCTTTCTACAACCCTCTCCTCCTACCTCAGCATTTATTACATGAACACATGCTTACACTGCCTCCTGCCCTTTCCCTATGGCTCCCTTATCTTCTACAAAGCTTCCTCCTCTACCTGTTTCCTTTCATAGATTCATAGAATATCAGGGTTGGAAGGGACCCCAGGAGGTCATCTAGTCCAACCCCCTGCTCCTTTGGATCCCTTCTCCCTCTCACATTTGGGCCTGTTCCAGGCATCAAAGGGGAGCATGGAAGAAGTCTGCTATTTTTAGACCACTTGATCATATCTATTCAAATCCCTCCCACAACACTTATATCACAGCTTTTCCATAATTCCCCTCTGTGACGGTTTATGCCCTTAGGGTCAGGGCAGCGTGGCCTAACCGCCAGAGTCTATCAAGTAGCCCTTAGGTGCGGGGCAGTGGGGCCTAGAGGCCAGAGTCTATGGGGGTGGGGCGCCCACCAAGGGGTGTGGCAGCCCCGGTAAGGGGGTCCAGGCCCACCCAACTCCACCAGGCCCCGACCCTGGGCCCTAACGGTGGCATAGCAACTTGCCACTGACTCAGCGGGGGGTCCTACCAAAACACGCTGAGGTTTCCCGGGTGAGAGGTACCACTCCGTCACCTTCCCTGAGTCACTTCCTACCAGTGTCTGTGTTGGGGTCTACCATGAGATTTCGGATTCTCTGTGGTCAGCTGGGCCCGTCACCTCCTGTGGCTCCTCCAGTCGCCAGAGTTCAAACAGACCCGGGGAGGCTCTGATTCCTGGTGTAGTCAGGTGCTGTGGCTGGCCCTTTATACTGGCTTCCCTTTATACTGCTAGAGCATTTGGAGCATGCCCAGTCCCGCCGGGAAGGTGGGACTTCCACTGTCAATAATATGGGCTTAACCCTGTCTGGGCTAGTGCAATGTAAGCAGACTCCATCACACCCCCAAAGAAAGAAACTGAAATTAATAAAAAGTTAAGTATTTATAAAGTGGGACTTACAAGAAATATGCAAAACAAAACAGCTTCTATTGATCTGTTCACCATGCAGATCAATACATTCATACATTCCCACAGGAAGAGCAATCCATCCCAGTCCTTACTGCTCTCGCCACGCAGATGTGCTATTGTTTTTGTTGTGTTTTCAATCCAGTTTAGATTGTAAAAACCACAGAAGCCCTCTTCTTTCTTTAGTGCAGAGTCTCTCTTCTTTCATTCCTGTGCTAGAACTATGTTCTAGCTACAGTTGCCCCCAAGGGAGCCATCTGCTAGCCAAGAATAACCAGACTGCAGTGCACTACAATTAGGTCTCATAGACTTTAAGGTCAGAAGGGACTATTATGATCATGTAGTCTGACCTCCTGCACAACGCAGGCCATAGAATCTCACCTACCCACTCCTGACCTATGTTTGAGCTACTGAAGTCCTCAACTCAAGGTTTAAAGACTTCAAGGTGCAGAGACTCCTGCAGCAAGTGACCCATGCCCCACGCTGCAGAGGAAGGCAAAAAACTCCCAGGGCCTCTGCCAATCTCCCCTGGAAGAAAATTCCTTTCCGACTCCAAATATGGCAATCAGCTAAACCCTGAGCATGTGGGCAAGACTTACCAGCAAGATGACATCACACTGGGAGGGACTGCAAGCCCTTTGGAGGACAGGATTAGAATTCAAAATGATCTTGACAAATTGAAGAATTAGTCTGAAATCAATAAGATGAAACTCAGCAAAGACAAGTGCAAAGTACTGCATTTAGGAAGGAAAAAAAATACAAAATGGAGAATACTACTGCCCAGCTAGTTACTACAGAAAAGGATCTGGGGGTTATAGAGTAGCACAAACTGAATGAGTCAACATTGTGATGCTGTTGCATACAAGGCAAATGTCATTCAGGGATGTATTAACTGGAGTATTGTATGTAAGTCACAGGAGATAAATGTTCTGCTGTACTTGGCACTGGTGAGGCCTCAGCTGGATTATTGTGTCCAATGTATATGAAAGTGTATTCTCTTTATCATTAAAGTGTTAAATAATTGCACACAAAAACGAAATAATGAAAATCTTTATTAAAGTCCACTTAGTCCACTTAAAGTCCACTCAGTCCTACACTTCTTGTTCACCCAATTGCTAATACAAACAAGTTTGTTTACATTTATGGGAGATAATGCTGCCCACTTATTATTTGCAATGTCACCTGAAAGTGAGAACAGGCGTTCGCATGGCACTTTTGTAGCTGGCATTGCAAGGTATTTATGTGCCAGATATGCTAAACATTTGTATGCCCTTCATGCTTCGGCCACCATTCCAGAGGACATGCTTCCATGCTGATGATGCTCATTAAAAAAATAATGCATTAATTAAATTTGTGACTGAACTCCTTGGGGGAGAGTTGTATGTCTCCTGCTCTGTTTTACCTGCATTCTGACATATATTTCATGTTATAGCAGTCTTGGATGATGAAACAGCACATGTTGTTCATTTTAAGAACACTTTCACTGCAGATTTGACAACATGCAAAGAAATTACCAATGTGAAATTTCTAAAGATACAGCACTCAACCCAAGATTTAGGAATCTGAAGCGCCTTCCAAAATTTGAGAGGGATGAGGTGTGGAGCATGCTTTCAGAAGTCTTAAAAGAGCAACACTCTGATGTGGAAACTACAGAACCTGAACCACCAAAAAAGAAAATCAGCTGTCTGCTGGTGGCATCTGACTCAAATGATGAAAATGAACATGCATCAGTTCGTACTGCTTCGGATCATTATTGAGCAAAACCTGTCATCAGCATGGACACATGTCCTCTGGACTGGGGGTTGAAGCATGAAGGGACATATGAATCTTTATTGCATCTGGCATGTAAATATCTTGCGAAGCTGGATACAACAGTGCCATGCGAACGCCTGTTCTGACTTTCAGGTGATACTGTAAACAAGAATGACAGGTTTCAGAGGAACAGCCGTGTTAGTCTGTATTCGCAAAAAGAAAAGGAGTACTTGTGGCACCTTAGAGACTAACCAACTCTTTAAATAATCAAGTCGGGCTATTTCCTGCATAGATCCAGGGATCTATGCAGGAAATAGCCCGACTTGATTATGTAAAGAGTTGTCACTTTAGATGGGCTAGCACCAGCAGGAGAGTGAATTTGTGTGGGGGGGTGGAGGGTGAGAAAACCTGGATTTGTGCTGGAAATGGCCCACCTGTTGATCACTTTAGATAAGCTATTACCAGCAGGACAGTGGGGTGGGAGGAGGTATTGTTTCATATTCTCTGTGTGTATATAAAGTCTGCTGCAGTTTCCACGGTATACATCTGATGAAGTGAGCTGTAGCTCACGAAAGCTCATGCTCAAATAAATTGGTTAGTCTCTAAGGTGCCACAAGTACTCCTTTTCTTTTTGTAAACAAGAAGCAGGCATTATCTCCTACAAATGTGAACACACTTGTTTCTCTGAGTGATTGGCTGAACAAGAAATAGGACTGAGTGAACTTGTATGCGCTACAGTTTTACATTGTTTTGTTTTCGAATGAAGGTATTTTTGTACATAATTCTGCATTTGTAAGTTCAACTTTCATGATTAAGAGATTGCACTACAGTACTTCTAATGGGGGAATTGAAAAATACAATTTCTTTTGTTTTTTACAGTGCAAATATTTGTAATAAAAAATAAATATAAAGTGAGCACTGTACACTTTGTATTCTGTGTTGTAACTGAAATCAATATATTTGAAAATGTAGAAAACATCCAAAAATATTTAAATAAAAGGTATTCTATTATTAACAGCACAATTAATCGCACAATTAATATTTTTAATCACACGATTAATCGTGATTAATTTTTTTAATCACTTGACAACCCTAGTTCTTGACAAATCTATGTTGGCTGTTACTTATCACCTTATTATCCTCTACATTTGAACAAACTGATTGTTTAATAATTTGTTCCAGTAACTTTCTGATGATGTTCAGCTGATTGGTCTATAATTCCCAAGGTCCTCCTTTTTTCCCCTTGTTGAAAATAGGTACTATTTCTTCTCCAGTCCTATGGGACTTTATCCATTCTCTATCAGTTCTTGCAGATAATCACTAATGGTTCAGAGATTGCTTTGGTTTTATACATGTATTATGGTGAAGTCAGATATCTACCTACTCCTCTTATTCATACACAGCAGAAAGTATTTATTCAGTCATATTTTTATCTGAACAAGCAACAATTATATTGGAAATAAACCAAGAAATTCTTGTCATCAGCGGAAATCAGTGTAGTTTGCCAATATATTAATACTGCATGAACAAGTATTAGGTAAAGCTTTAACTCAAACCTTTACGACACATAACAGCACTCTAGAGAGACAAGCAGCCCCTTATGGGACTCATCAACAGCAGTAATAAGAGGGCATCCATCCCTTTATAAAACAGCTTAACTTGGCCCACTCAAAAGAATTTCAGAATAAATTGGCTGCTGAAGAAAAGAACATAAAGGAAGTTGGCAACCTAAAATACTTAAAGAGCTCAGGACCCTCAGAGGACCAATGCAGGCTGCTGGAATGGAACTGACTGAGCAGTATCTAAAATTGAACAGGTGCCTGTCGGCCTTGATATGAGAAATTGGACATGGATGAGGCCTCATTTCTTGGGAGCCACAATTAGGGAGGTAAATGGAGCAGCATGCTGGAAACAGAATGCCTGTACTAGCTAAGATAAGGGTTCCCTTTACAAAGATAAGGGTTGTCCTTTACAATGGACAAGATAACAATGGATAAAATAAGCCTGGAATGTAAGACAAGGTAATGAGTAAGTCATGCATGGATAGTGCATGGACAGAGCATGTTCTACACGGATGGGTTCTTATAAAGTGACCAAGCCAATCCCAGTACTTGTGATGCAATGTATAGGAAATGCAATGTAATGTGTAAATGTATATAAATGAAGAGGTTTGCTGTGTAACTTTGGATGTGTGGTATGTCCTGGACCCACTCCCTACACTTGAGCCTCATCAACTCAAGTATAGTTTTACTCTATGCCAATAAAGAAACCTCAGTGACAAGTTTGGAGTTGAGCTGAGTTTTTGGGAACCAAATGGAAAAAGTCTCAGAGGTTACTGAGTGGATAAGGTCTCAGAAGCCACCGCAACAGCCTTTTTATGAAAAAATAAAGTGGACAACTATTTGGCATAGCAACTTAGAGGGGGGAAAAAAAATCCTTCAAGAACCATCAAACCTGAGGATGGATCCCTGACTCAGGAGCAAATCACTTGAACTGAGATTAGGGAATCAGACCTTTCTATGTATTTCTTCAGAGAACACATAGTTGAAGTCTTTTTAGGTACGTGTATCCTATGGCTATAATTGTGAGAGCAACCCCTTTTTAAAACTACTCCCAATGCCCCTTTTCTGAGCCAAGTTCAGTGCAGGCAGAACTAGACAACTCTCATTGACTGCAGTGGGAATTGTGCTTGCTCACAGTGGGTTGAATTTTATCCTGGATGTCTTACTGAACTAAATCTTACAATATGGTTGTACAAACACAGCCTTATTTGAATGATATTATTATATATTATAGGAAGCCCTCAGAAAAGTAAGAGTACGACAGAGTACAGAAGCACCCTGGCTAATGACTAGCCATTGAGGATTTTTAATGCTGAAACAATTCCAATCAGCTCTGCTTTTTCCCTAGGTAGTGCTTAGGCAATCCACTCAGTACCTTCCATCTAAACCCATGCTAGTAGCAGACCAATCAATACTGATTTGGTGTTATGCCAACAATGCTTATTCTAACACTGTCTCAAAAGCTCCAAATTCAATGCAAGGGGTTCACCATTTCTGAATATAGCTCATACTGTACATAGGTGTTTTAAATCATATTATTATATTTTATAACAGTCCCATCAGCGAGGTGAAATAAATTTGTTCTTTTCTCCAGAAGGATTAATGATATGCTTCCTTTTCTACTGCACTGGAAAGCTTAGAATTTCTAAGATCATATGTAAGCATTTCACAGAGCCCTGGAGAGGGCTTTTAGATGGTAGGTGAAAGCATACATGTTGGTCCCTGAACCTTCCTTTCTTGCAGTCGTTAGCCTTGTGTCAAAATACAGTCCTTGTTCCCAATCCCTGAAACATTGTCACTCAGATGAAAAATTGTGGGTTTTTCCGTGACATCACTTTTCTACCGTTACTTTGATTGCTGCTTGTTACTAGCCTTATGTTCCAGTGCATAAATCACTGGTTCTGCTCCAGGTTTTCTCTTCTTTTTGAATTTGCACAGTGATTGTATTTGGAATTGATTCAAACCAATTAACTCAAATATTTTTTGCTAGTGCCTGATATTTAAGCTGAGCTGGGTGTGTGGGTCTGGATTCAGGGCTAAAACAAAATGCCTTATTTATCAGTTTGTCATTTGTTATATTTGTCATAGTAGATTACAGAAAGTGCTAAATGTACAGAATTATGCATGTGCTACTCAGCTGTCTAATATGGAGGATAGATTGGACATGTTGTGGTTCTATGCAATAATTTATATTCAATACAAACCAGAGATGTACCCAAGCCAAAACCCTAGATCTAAACCATCTTGAACTCCGGAGAAATCTGGATCTGAATTAGAACTTCACAGCTGGTCACTATAATGAGTTGAACCAAAGTTCCAGATCTGAGCATTCTCAAGCTCTGGGGAAATTTAGATCAGGATTTGAATCTCAAACTGGGAACCTTACATATTGAATAATACCTCTTTGCCTCAGTTTCCCCACCTAGAAAATACATACTTTAATCACAGATGTGTTGTGAGGTTCATTAATTCAAGGCTTCCTAAACATTTTCATAAAGTGGACTATCTGTTAGTAGTGAGGCTATTCTCATGAGCCACCTTCTCTTATTGCCTTTCAATCAAACTTAGATTTGGAATTGTACATTAACCGCTGAAATTTGTATGAATTCTGTTAATGTGAATAAATATTAGAGTGGAGTGACTTTCACCATTTGGAAAAAAAAAATATCCCTTCTTACTGCTCCTATGTGTTTTTCTCCTCCTGTCTGTCCATGCTTTCATTCCTTTCCTCTTCCCCTTCCACTCAAAATCAGATGACCTCTCAAAGTCAATGGTCAGCCCAAATGCACAATCAAGCTCCCTCCTTAGGCAAAATCAGTCCTTCTTACTGCACAATTCAAAATCAGTTCAAACCCACCCATCCACCTCAGCACATTTATAACTGATATCTCCACAATCAAAATCAATTCCTGTCCCCAATCAAATTTTTTCACAAATCAGCTTCACAAATGGATTTCATCAGTCTCCACAATCAAAAGCAATTGCCCGTCCATTCAGCTAAACTCTTCTCCCACCATATATTAAATTCCACCTACACTTGGCAAATTCAGGAAGTAACTGGTACTAGAACAAAAACTGAACTTTATGGATGTTAGCTTTTTCATCCTAAAGTTGTTGTTTTTTTTTAATCTTTCCTTTATTTTTTCCTGGATGAGGCCTTATAGTGTAAGGACTGGATCCGTTCTGTTCGTTTGTGGGGACTACCAGTCTGACAGAGATTGGTCTATAGCAGCTGGAAAGGATCTGCAACCTTCTACCACCTTCTGGAGCAGGGAGACCTATATAAGGTCAGCCTGGGTTGCTCAGGTTAGAGAGTGACTGGTGGGAACAGAAGATGCTGGGGGCAGCTGTTACAGCTGATAGTCCCCACAAAAAAATGTGAAGTGGGATGTTGCGAGACTCCTAAAAGTTGATCTTTTTAATAAAAAGGGGACATCTAAGAAATTAAAAGGCAACAAATTTAAAACTAATAAAAAGCAATACACAATCTGTGAAACTCACTGCCACAAGGTATCATTGAGCTCAAGTGCTTAATAAGATTTTTAAAAAGTTGTGCATTTATACGAATAATGAATGAGAAGATCCCCAATTAGTTTAGTCCACATAAAATTTCATAAGGGATACAAACCTTCACAATTCAGGGCATAAATCAACCACCAATCTGAAATTAGGAAGTAACTTCCTCTACAGGCATGTTATTACATAATTGTTCATTATGGGTTTTTTGACAATTTCCTCTGAAGTATCTGGTAACGGCTATTGTCAGATCACTGGTCGATCTGGTATCGCAGTTCATATTAGTAATATGATTTATTAATTGTTTTTTGTGATTTAAGTTTACTCATATTTATTTATTGGACCCTATTCTCTATTATTGCAACTCTTTCCCCTTTCATCATGATGACCTTAGTGAAGTTTACTCTTTTCTATCCTATCATAAACCCTCCTGAACTTTAAACAACTTTTCATTTTCCAGGAAACTAAGGGTATGCCTACACTACGAAATTAGGTCGATCTTATAGAAGTCAATTTTTAGAAATCGATTTTATACAGTTGATTGTGTATGTCCACACTAAGCGCATTAAGTCGGTGGAGTTCGTTCACAGTACCGTGGCTCGTGTCGACTTTCGGAGCGTTGCACTGTCGGTAGCTATCCCACAGTTCCCGCAGTCTCCGCTGCCCATTGGAATTCTGGGTTGAGCTTCCAATGCCTGATGGGGCAAAAACATTGTCACGGGTGGTTTTGGGTACATGTTGTCAGTCGTCCCTCCCTCTATGAAAGCAACGGCAGACAATTGTTTCGCACCTTTTTTCCATGCAGACACCATACTGCTGTCAGCAGACGGCGCAGTAGGACTGCTAACCATCGTCGTCATCCACCGCTTCCGCTGCGACTCTTCTCTCCTGCTCTCCTGGTGCCATGAATCCACCTCTCAGGTCCTCTCATCGTTCTGTAGAAACATCTATTCTCGTGGCATCTGTCGTCATCCTCCGCTTCCGCTGCAACTCTGCTCTCCTGCAGACGCCATACCACAGCAAGTATGGAGCCCGCTCAGCTCACCACTACTGTTGTGAGCATTGCAAACACCTCACGCATTATCTTGCAGTATGTGCAGAACCTGCAAAAGTAGGTGAGGAGGTGACAATAGCGTGATCACAATAGTGATGAGGACATGGACACACATTTCTCTCAAAGCCCGGGCCATCATGGTGGTAATGGGGCAGGTTCATGCCATGGAACGCCGATTCTGGGCCCAGAAAACAAGCATAGACTGTTGGGATCGCATAGTGTTGCAGGTCTGGGATGATTCCCAGTGGCTGCAAAACTTTCACATGCGTAAGGGCACTTTCATGGAGCTTTGTGACTTGCTTTCCCCTGCCCTGAAGCACAAGAATACCAAGATGAGAGCAGCCCTCATAGTTGAGAAGCGAGTGGCGATAGCCCTCTGGAAGTTTGCAACATCAGACAGCTACCGGTCAGTTGGGAATCAATTTGGAGTGGGTAAATCTACTGTGGGGGCTGCTGTGATCCAAGTACCCAAGGCAATCACTGAGCTGCTGCTATCAAGGGCAGCGACTCTTGGAAATGTGCAGGTCATAGTGGATGGCTTTGCTGCAACGGGGTTCCCTAACTGTGGTGGGGCGATAGATGGAACGCATATCCCTATCTTGGGACCGGACCACCTTGGCAGCCAGTACGTAAACCACAAGGCGTACTTTTCAGTGGTGCTGAAAGCAATGGTGGGTCACAAGGGATGTTTCACCAACATCAACGTGGGATGGCCAGGAAAGGTGCATGACACTCGTATCTTCAGGAACTCTGGTCTGTTTGAACAGCTGCAGGAAGGAACTTACTTCCCAGACCAGAAAATTACCATTGGGGATGTTGAAATGCCTTTAGTTATCCTTGGGGACCCAGCCTATCCCTTAATGCCATGGCTCATGAAGCCATACACAGGCACCCTAGACAGTAGTAAGAAGCAGTTCAACTATAGGCTGAGCAAGTGCATTTGGACATTTAAAAGCTCGCTGGCACAGTTTACTGACTAGGTTAGACCTCAGCGAAACCAATATTCCCATTGTTATTCCTGGTTGCTGTGTGCTCCACAGTATCTGTGAGAGTAAGGGGGAGATGTTTATGCCGGGGTGGAAGGTTGAGGCAAATAGCCTGGTGGCCGATTATGCACAGCCAGACACCAGGGTGATTAGAAGAGCACAGCTGGGTGCCCTGCGCATCAGAGAAGCTTTGAAAACCAGTTTCATGACTGGCCAGGCTATGGTGTGACAGTTCTGTTTGTTTCTCCTTGATGAAAACCTGCCTCCTTGGTTGACTCTACTTCCCTGTGAGCCAACCGACCTCCCCCCTTCGATCACCACTTTCAGAGGCAATAAAGTCATTATTGTTTCAAAATCATGCATTCTTTATTAATTCATCACACAAATAGGGGGAAAACTCACAAGGTAGCCCAGGAGGGGTGGGTGAGGAGGGAAGCACCGGGTGAGGTGGTGGATGAGGGGAGGAGGGAAGGTCAAGGCCACACTACAGTTCAAAACTTATTGAATGCCAGCCTTCTGTTGCTTGGGCAGTCCTCTGGGGTGGAGTGGCTGGGTGCCCGTAGCCTCCGCCCCCCCCCGGTGTTCTTGGGCATCTGGATGAGGAGGTTATGGAACCTGGGGAGGAGGACAGGCGGGTTATACAGGAGCTGCAGCAACCGTGTGTGCTCCTGCTGCCTTTCCTGAAGCTCCACCAGATGCCTGAGCATGTCAGTTTGCTCCCCCATTAGACTCAGCATTGCATCCTGCCTCCTTTCATCGTGCTCCTCCCTCCTCTCATCACATTCATTTAATGCTTTCCTGGTATCTGCCATTGTTTGCCTCCATGCATTCTGCGGAGCTCTTTCAGTGCGGAAGGACTGCATGAGCTCTGAGAACATTTAATCACGAGTGCATTTTTTTCGCCTTCTACTCTGTGCTAGCCTCTGGGACGGAGATGATAGGGGGAGCATAGAAACATTTGCAGCTGTGGGAGGAAAAAAAGGGAGAGTAGTATTTAAAAAGATACATTATAGAGAACAAAGGGAAGACTATTTCACACTGAATCAAGTGATTCACATTACATAGCACATGTGCTTTTGGTACAAGGTCATATTTTACCTCTTTATATTGAGTGCCTGCCAGTTTGGTGTGAGACATCACACACGCTCGGCTGGGCAACAGAATTCAGCTTGCAGGTAGCCATGGTAAGGCAAAGGGTTTTGGCTTCTTCAACCTTCATAACATGTGGGAACGGTTTCAAACAGCAGCGCCCTCCTTTCCCATACCAAGCAAAGCCCGTTGGGTTGGCCATTTAAAAGGAGCGGCTGTGGTTTTAGGGTGAATGTGCAGCACAACTCAACCGCACCGCCCCCATTCTCTGGGATGATTGCTTCACACACACACCACGTGGCTAGTATCACGGAAGATCCCTGTCAGCCAAATGCAAACAGCTCAGCATGAACAGGCCTCCCTGCACAGCGTGGCTAACAGCGGGGATGATTTCTTTTCAGCCAAAGGCAAAGCCCAGCAGGAACGGGCACCTCTGAATGTCCCCTTAAACAAATTTACCATGTTTGAACCAGGTGACCATGAAGGATATCAATGAATTCCTGACGCTAACACAAAGAGATAAAGAACGGATGTTGCTTGAATGCCACCAAAGTCCAGGCCCATTCGCTGCAATACTTTGTTCTGCAATGATTCCAGACTACTTGCTACTGGCTTGGCATGGTAAAAGTGTCCTACCATGGAGGACGGAATAAGGCTGATCTCCCCAGAAACCTTCTGAAAAGGCTTTTAGAGTACCTCCAGGAGAGCTTCATGGAGATGTCTCTGGAGGATTTCTGCTCCATCCGAAATACGTTAACAGACTTTTCCAGTAGCTATACTGGCCATAAACGCATCCCAAGTCTTCAGGGCAAATTAATCATTAAACATGCTTGCTTTTAAACCCTGTATTATATTTACAAAGGTACACTCACCAGAGGTGCCTTCTCCGGCTTCACGGTCCAGGAGCCCGCCTTGGGAGAGTTGGGAGGGTATTGGCTCCAGGGTGATGAAGAGTTCCTGGCTGCCAGGGATAAGGGATTCTCTGCTTGCCTGCTGTGCACTATCCTCAACCTCCTCCTCCTCCTCTTCCTCATCCACAAAATCCTCCTCCCTGTTGCGTGAGACTCCCCCTTTGCAGGTGTCCACGGACAGTGGTGCGGTAATGGTAGGGGGGATCCCTAGAATTGCATTCAGCTCATCATAGAAGCAGCATGTATGGGGCTCTGACCTGGAGCAACCATTTGCATCCTTTGTTTTTTGGTAGGCTTGCCTCAGCTCCTTAACTTTCATGTGGCACTGCTGTGTGTCCCTGTTGTAGCCTCTGTCCATCATGCCCTTGGAGATTTTGGTAAATATATTGGCATTTCATCTTTTGGAACGGAGTTCTGCCTGCACAGATTCTTCTCCCCATACAGCAATCAGATCCAATGTCTCCCGTTCGCTCCATGCTGGAGCTTGTTTGCGATTCTGGGACTGCATGGTCACCTGTGCTGATGAGCTCTGCATGGTCACCTGTGCTGATCAGCTCGCCACACTGGCCAAACAGGAAATGAAATTCAAAAGTTCCCGGGGCTTTTCCTGTCTACTTGGCCAGTGCATCTGAGTTGACAGTGCTGTCCAGAGCAGTCACAATGGAGCACTCTGGGATAGCTCCCGGAGGCCAATATCGGGGGCGGAATTGCGTCCACACTACCCCAAATTCGACCCAGCGAGGTCAATTTTAGCACTACTCCCCTCTCCGGGGAGGAGTACAGAAATCGATTTTAAGAGCCCTTTAAGTCGACAAAACAGGCTTGGTTGTGTGGATGGGTGAAGGGTTAAATCGACCTAACACTGCTAAATTCGACCTAAACTCGTAGTGTAGATCAGGCTAAGTTTGCAGAGTAAAAACTGCTATGTTAACTGAAGGAAACAGCTCAGATTTTCAACAGAGATTAGTGATTTTAAGTGTGCACATTAAACTACTTTGAGATACTTATTTGTTTAGTTGCAGGGCCCCCAAATGTGTCTGCTTTCAGCAACCAGCCTGCTACAGGATTGCTTGTTCAATTCACAATATGTTCACTAATGTCCAATTCAGTACAGTACAACATCAGGAAAACAATTACCACTTCACGTTCCCATGAGCCTGCTTTTGTCAGGCAATATATCTTCAACTTCCATCATTGACAGGCAGTTTGTAACCCAAGAAAATACATCATAAGTAGTCACTTTAGTAAACCAGGGCATATTTACTTAGTAAATGTAATATCAGTTTTCAAAAGAAAGCAAAAAGAACAATGCTGACCATTAGGGTCATAAGAAGTCTACCCCTTTGTAGAACTGCTACATTCTCTGGCATCTTTTTTTCCTTCCTTTTTGTGGTGCTCAGGTCAACCTGGCCCATCAGGCAGTGGCATGGTGACACCTAGAGCTGTGGGAATTGGTACTTAGCCAGAGGGCCAAGACACCTTAGTGACTATCTGGTGCACTCCCTGGGGCTGGTGAGAAATCACCATTCACACCCTTGGTATCAATGGGGAAATCAGAGTCATTTTTAGTGATCATGGAGGGCAGGGGCTGAGAAATCCTCCAGGACTAACCCAGGGCTCTTTGCTGTGAGTAATGGCTTCTCTGTCCTGGTATCTCTGCAGTGGTATCTCCTCCGCCCCCTCCCTTGGGAGCCTATCCCACAGCCGAACTGTTCTCAACACTCAGAGCTTTTCAGCAGGACTCCCCTAAACTCCCCCTTCCTCAGCTGCAGGCTACGATGGTTCCTCCTGCCTCCATCTTCTGAGATGGCAAAGAGCTTTCTTCCTTCAGTTACGGCATTGTCTTGAGGGCTTCTATAGATTCTGGGACTGAGTCTTCCCTTTTCTAAGGCACATGCGTTCAGCTCGTGCCAAACCCCTGTCACAGCGGCGGGGACCAGCCCCTCTGCAGTTCAGCTTCGCTGTGGATAAATCTCTCTCTTACGCTAACGTATTTGGCAGCCAGTGCTAGAATTCTAGAGGGCCAGCCCAGCGGCTTCCCACTTGGGATTTATTCAGTCCTTAATCAGGTAGACCTGTCCTTGCAATCAGTGAGTAAAGGCTGAGTAAATGCTCAGCGTGAGGAACACAGCAAATAGCTGCAATCAGTGGTGGTGTCTCCTCACTCATCTGGTTTGTGTGCATGGAGAGGGGGGTTCTGGCTAGGTGCAGAGCTGAGCATCCTGCCCTCTGCTCACTGGTGCAAGGTGGGGGGGGGGCAGGTCCCTGGCTCTGCTTCCTCCCTGGCCTTCCCCCCCAATGGGCCATTAACCAGTGACACCCCCCCCCATACTAAGTCCACAGTATGAACCACAGAGCGCCGGGGAGCAACGCAGTCTCTTCTGCCTGAAACTGGCTCTCTAGCTGGAGCTGTAAGACTCACATCCTTGTGGACTGGGCAGAGAGCGGGATCCACAACACACTGACCAGTGGGCTCAGGCTGCTCAGAGATCACTGAGTATTTAAGCAAGGGTTCTGCTTTAGCCTGTGACTAGGGGCTGATTAGGGGTCTGGAACACATGAGTTATGAGGAGAGGCTGAGGGAGCTGGGATTGTTTAGCCTGCAGAAGAGAAGAATGAGGGGGGATTTGATAGCTGCTTTCAACTACCTGAAAGGGGGTTCCAAAGAGGATGGCTCTAGACTGTTCTCAATGGTAGCAGATGACAGAACGAGGAGTAATGGTCTCAAGTTGCAGTGGGGGAGGTTTAGATTGGATATTAGGAAAAACTTTTTCACTAAGAGGGTGGTGAAACACTGGAATGCGTTACCTAGGGAGGTGGTAGAATCTCCTTCCTTAGAGGTTTTTAAGGTCAGGCTTGACAAAGCCCTGGCTGGGATGATTTAACTGGGAATTGGTCCTGCTTCGAGCAGGGGGTTGGACTAGATGACCTTCTGGGGTCCCTTTCAACCCTGATATTCTATGATTCTATGATTCTAAGTCTAACTTCTACACCTGGTAAAATAATACAGCTATCATTGAGAGATAATCACTCAACACTTTGATGATAGTGGAAGCATGAGCAATAAGCACTATGAATTTATGACGAATAAATCTTGTCACACAAACTTGATTGCTCTTTTTTGACAGATTTATAAACATGATGGATGAAGGGAAGGCTGTAGATGTAATATACTAGGGTTTTGGAAAGGATTCATACTATTTATTATGAAAACTGGCTTTATAGGAATACTATGACTGCCCCCACTGCAGGGTGTTGCAGTGGTACACCAGTCCCCTAAATGTCTGGCAGTGTGCTCCGTGTCCCAGAGGCAAACGCTGTACGTGCATTAAGCACTAGGCTCTAGCCCGCCGTGGGTCAACATTAACATTGGTCAGAGTCTGGGGAAGTAACAGGATTATTTTACTGGAGTTGACAGAAATAAATGGGCCAATTACTGTAGACACATTAATCAACCCAGTGGTAGCTAACCCAGTCCTTGGCGTAGCCCAGTAGTGGGGTATAGAAGTAACCAGTGGGTCCTGCAAACAACACATGGAATTGTGTCATGTATCCTACTTCCAAGTATCCTCCTTCTGCTACTAATAGTGCTCTGCCAGCAAACTATTTCGCTGCCTGCAAGCCAGCCTTCCTTACACTGTCAACTCCCAAACTGCTGCTTCTGTTTACACATGGCCTTGCTCTCTCTCTGGCCTTGTCTACACTATGGGGGGTAAGTCGACCTAAATTACGAAACTCCAGCTATGTGAATAACATAGCTGGAGTCAATGTAACTTAGGTCGACTTATTGCAGTATCTACGCAGCACTGGGTCAACGGGAGACACTCTTCCATCAACTAGATTCTTCACTAGATCCGCTAAATCGACCGCCAGTGCATCGATCCCCACAGCATCGATCCCCATAAGTGTAGACATGCCCTCTCTCTCTCTGACTGGCCCCTCTGAGCTCAGGAGGCTGTTACTTCCTTTTCCTATACTCTCTACAGGCAGTATATTGAATGGAGTAACATAGTGCCATCTAATGGCTAGATCCCTAGTTCTGCCAGCATGGGGGAGAGATACCCAGTAATGAGCTAGCACTGCAGGTTCATTACAACACCCTAATATACATTGAAAACTGGCTGAAAGACTGTAAACAAATGCACTGAGTTAGGAGAGGTATTTAATAGGGTACTGCAGGATTTGGTGGCAGGTCTGTTTGTTTGTTAACATCTTCATCAATAATCTGGAAGGGGGAGTAAATTGCATCAGGTCACTGACCTTTATAGATAACAGTAAATTGCAAAGAGCTGCAAATGATAGTGAGGACAGAGAAATTTTAAATGGGATTTAAAGAGTTTACTAAAATATACAGAAAATAACAAAATGAGAGTTAATATGGAATTATGCAAATTGATAAATCTAAAGACTAATAATCCAAAGCAGTTAGTTAATGCAAGGGAGTAACCTGGAAAGCAGTAATGCCAAAAGAGACCTAGGTGTGAAAAGAGACAGCAGGCCAGACATGAGTTTGCAATATGATATGGCTGGGAAAAAAGGCCAGTGCAGTTTAGCTCTGTATATGGAAAGGTATCACAGCATGGAGTAGGAAGGTCAAACTCCTTCTCTTTGTGACCCTGGATTTAAGCATTCAACTGTGGTCACCATATTTTCAGAAGGACATTGACAAATGGAAGGAAATTCAAAGAGCCAAAAAAAATAATCAGCAGGCTGGATGGATTGATTTATAAGGAAAATGTTAAAAAGTTAAATTCATATAACTACCCATTTTCATATAGACCTTTCCCCTTTCTTAGCCCAGGCTCTGAGAATAAGAGAGTGGGCACCCAAGGGACTTACATTCTGCTCACTGAAAAGGAAGACACCTTTGCTTATTCCTTGTGCCAAAACACAGTCTTTACTCATGCTTATGTTTGAGCAAAATATCCTTGCACTCCTTGCTGAGCAGCACTACACAGGAATTTGCAGGGTCCAAGCCAATAACTGTCTACAGATATTTCATGGGTGTGTAAACCAGGCATCAAGTGGAATTATTTAGGATGGGACTAGGGGATGTAAATTAGAAGTAAACAGTTAAATTAAAAGGAAAATTCAGATTGAATATCAAGAGAAATTTCCTGACAGTGAGATCCTTTATAGGCTGTGGAACAAGGGAAGCAGATAAAACCCCATCACTTTAGACACAGAAAACTAGACTAGACAAAACATTAGGGGAAAAGCACAGACATGGAGATGGCTGGGCCTGGATGACTTAACAGGGATTTTTTTTAATCTCTGACTGATTATTGATACCCCTGTACAGGATACAGAGGTATCAATAATCAGGGGTTGCAATACACTTTAAACATGCTGATCAATGCTTGGGTAGCAGAACAGTTAAAATACATTGGAGGGAGGTGTAATGACCGGGGCCTGGGCACTCAGAACAGAGGGTCAAAACCAAAGCCAGCATCAGGTTCCAAGCCGAAGGTCAGAGCCAGAAGGAGGGGGAGAAGAATCAGGTGCCAAGCCAGGGACAACATCAAGTAGTAAGCCGGGGTCAGAGCCAGAGACAAAGTCAGGGGTAAGGTGAAGAAGCAGGGGCCTGGAGGAGGGAAGGACAGCAACGACTGGGAGTAGACAGGAGTATGGAATGAGAGGACAGGAACCAGGAGCAGGCAGGGAAGGAAGTCTCAGGAGTCTGGGAAGCAAGAAGGGTCCATGCTAGCAGTCAGACAAAGATTCCTCTAGCTGCTCAGACAACTTCCTGTTGTTACTTCCTGGTTTACTTCCTGTAGTACTCCTTAGCCAATTGGGAGTCTGAATGGTTCCCCCAGTCGGGAGCTTTGGAGGCAGGGCCCTCTGAAAGCTAAATGTTACTCAGGTGAGCTGTTGGGTGGCAGTCATGGCCCAAGTGCTACCTGAGGACCTGTGGATCTGGGTTCAAGGCCTGTGAGCCCTCACAGGAAGAGGGATAGACATATGTTGTATTCCCACACCATGAAGACACCAGAAGGAAATTCTCATAAATGAAGAGCTGCTGGTCATGTTAGCAGCCATCCCCCCAGCGCCTCCACCCTCACCAGCAGCCCTGCTGATCAACTTCTCCCCCTCCTGCCCGCTGCAGATCAGCTGTTCCGCAGCATGCAGGACGCGCTGGAAGGGAGGAGGAGAAGCGGGGACGGGGAGAGGACGGGGAAGAGATGTGGTGGGAATAGGTGGGGCAGGGGGCTTGGAGGAAGGGGTGGACTGTGGGCGGAGCTTGTCAAGCACCCCCCCAGGTAGAGAGGAAGTTGGAGCCTATGGCAGCCATATCCTCTTCTTTCTCCCAATAGGTCAAATAAGAAACAGCATGGGTTTTCCTGCTTGTTGTGCAATCTTTTCATGATTTGGGGTGAATATGGGGTAGGGAAGTTTAGGAAGAAGCTAAGGAGGGGTGATGAATATATAGTAGATAATCTGACACACATGCACACATTTATTTAAGCACCTGTGACACCCTCGGATACTTGAATAGGAGAAGTGTTCCAGCACATGCTTTGTCTTGTGTCTGATATCAGCGAATGAAAGGCCACAATTACCTTGACAACAGGACCATACTGTTGCTGCTCCCCCCGCCCTCCCCACACACCATTTGTATGCTCTGTGCAAAGTCCAGGAATAATTGCAGTCTCTGGGCTAATGCAGAAACTAGTCTCTGTCTGAGTCCCTGGGAGCACTCATCACCCCCAAATGGAGTGGGAAGGGCAGACAGAGTTTGGGTCAGGACACCTATGCTATAATTGGATTTAAATTCCTAAAGGACAGCAGTGCAACTCAATGCCATATTGAGCATGGAGTTGTGACTACTAGGCATGTGCTAGCCCCCAAACTATTGTATAATATTTTTCCTTACAGATATATAACTCCTTGAGTCATAAGGTGCACTAGTCTAGGAGACACGGCTAAATATTTTAAAGATGTTTCCTATATAGTCAGTAAATTGCAGATTGAGCACCACTGGGGAGGGGGAAGGAGAGGGTTGGTGCAAACAGCCAATAAGCACAGTGGAGAGAGAAAGTGCAGAGAGACTAACATTAATGTGGATTAAGGTATAGTGTAAGTTTAAATAAAGCACAATCGCTATTTCTGAATAACTCTCTATCTAGATACTCTTATTTGAAAATAAGAGTGCCTTGTTCCTGTTTAGCTTAATCCACTTTCAGAGTGGGTTAAACTAAACAGGAACAAGGCATGCTTATTCTGGAATAAGTGTCTAAACGCACAGAGTTATTCAGGATTAGAACTATTCCATGTTTAGACAATCAGGTCATAAATCCTCAAACATACTGATGCTGTCTAATATATGCCCTAGGTCACCTTAAGTAAAACAAGAATTAGGATTCCAGTCAGGTAAAGAGTGCAGATTAGATCATTTATTACCTGCAGATGCCAGGACATTAAAACACTCAAGCATTTCCTCAGAAAGCAGTGAATGAGGCAGTTCCTTAATACAATTACCTCTGTATAATTGGAAACTAAATCAATGATGACTGTATGATTGGAATATTACTTTAAATAATTTCATTTTTATTACACTATTTTGTTGGTACATTCTACCACCAAATAGGTTATTCATTTTCCTGTTGATTTTGATTTGTGTGTGCATATTAAAAAAAAACACAAATTTTCAACCTTTCTAATTTTCTAGAGTACATTGTGCATTGCTGTAATTACTTAATCTGAATTATATTAAAACGAAAGATACTTGCTGCATAACTGTGTGGACAGCAGAGCTCCTTGGCAGCTAAGAGGCAAACAAGAACTTTCTCCCCATCTCTAGACTGCAATCTTATCAGGGGAGCCTTGCTCCTCCTTCCAGAGATGGGGAGGCTGCCAGTGGCCTCCTTCACCTTCTCCTGAAAACAGCAGTTTCAATGTTGTGCCTGGGTAGAAATACAAAAATGTTGAAAGTGAATACAGCAAATTTGACATGACTTGTTTTTTAAACTCAGCATGATTTTGTGCTTTGTGGAAGTCAGGGACAGTTCAATAACAGAGAAACAAACACCCTTTTACTTATTACAATGTTATCAAGTTAACTCCTTGGCAGCAGGAGCAGAATTTTTCTTGTATAATGTCCACTGCTGGCAAAAACTGCATGGAAAAGGCAGTTTAAAAGAATTACAAGCAAATTCTTTTCAAAACGAAAACTAGTCCATTGAGCAGAAGAGTTTGTTTGTGCCAGGGACAATCACAGCCGATGGATATAGCCATAGCATCAGTCATTTTTCAGTGTGAATAAAGAAGGGGACAGTGCAGTGTTCCTCTTGTGGCTTCTAAAATTCTATCACAAAGCAGCTGAATTGTCCTCACAAATCCTTTTAGTGATTTCAAATATGCTAGCCTCAGGAAAGACAATTCTTGTCTTGAAGGGGTTTTAAAATCTAAGGTTTAAAGTACACAACATTTAAATAAGAAAGAAATCCTTAGGGTCACAAATCCAAAAAATCCCAGTCCTGGTCCCAGGGCTACAAAGTGGGTGGGACCAGCTAGGAAGGGCCTGGGCCCAGGGCCTGTAAAAAATGCATTGTTTCTGACTCTGCTGGGCAGAATTTAAAGCTGCTCTCCCTGATGGAGAATGGCAGCAGCTACATGCTCCTGTGGGAGAGTAGGAATGGCCCACCATCATACTGATAGATGTGAATAAAGTCCTACCTCTTTTCTGTTATAAAATTAGTGCCATCATGGTGCCACACTTTGTAAGAAATCCTGTCCTGTGCTAACAAACTAGGAGAAAGAGAGATCACATGGATATGCTTGCTCTCCCATTAATAGTAGAATACAGTCTTTCTCAAGAGGTTAAGAAAAGGAAGTACCTATTGCATCTTGGCCTCATGAGGGCATGGTCTGTCAGCTATGGAGCACATCAAGCTACACTGTGGTCAGCAGCTCATTTGCCACATCTGTGTGATCCTGCCTTGACACAGCAAGGTGGCTTTTGTATCATATATGTGGTTGGCCTCACTCTCCCAACCTCCTGTCTTGTCCAGATCCCTCAATTAAAGATAGAACTTTGCCTCATAGTGGAGTTTATATAAATCTTTTTACATTGAACCCCTTTCTCCCCACCAATATTTTCCCAATGGTGTTATGGTGATCAATTTGAAAGTTAAGAGTTGTTAAAAATACAACATCAGTAAGCATTTCCAACACAAAATCACAGATCTCAAATTAACCAAGGGCAAAAGTGCTCAGTCAGTTCTCAAGCAAGATTCTCATTAACTTCAATTAGAGTTTTACCCCAGTAAGGATTTCAGAATCTATCTCAAGCATCTTTCAGTAACTTGAAATAATTTTAAGCAAAGTTAATTTCTTCTATTTTTTTTATTTGAAAATATACAAACTTGCAAGTCTTTTTTAGTTGTATGTTTTAAGCAGTAGGTGGCACTGGTGGTTTCTACCTTCACAATAATATTGTTTCTATATTGTAATAATTGTGAATGGTTACACAGGCTCTTTAGAAAACAGAGTTTCTCCAAAGCCCTCTTATGCTATAACTTTAACCCAGAAATATCCCAAAACAAATGTTTTATAATTGCTAATCTTGTCTTTAAAAAATCAGAGACATTATCTGTAAACACATTCCAATCAACAGAATAAAGTATTTTATTTAAAACAATGCTGCTCAAATTGAAAAAAAAATCATTTTTTTTAATTGAAACTCTACATGGTTGGGAAAGATTTAATGCCAGAACAAAAATATAGAGAATGACTAAAAGGAGACAATGGAGAAAATGTAATTTTTTAATATATTATGTATTTTTTATAAATACTTGATAAAAAAAACCCCTGCATAAGCTATCATACATTTAGTGAGCCTGAGTCTTCCGTAGGGCATCAACTTACATGGCCCTTGTGCACATGCTTGTTAGTACACAAACACATCTGCTGCAAATTTTCTAGCAGTAACATCTATTTACTGATCTGCGTTTTTAGAAGCTCATCACTGTGGTATAAGAACTAGGTGTACAGCTCAAAAATGAATATCAGCATGTGTAGGTATTGGAATTTATACATGCAGATTGTATTAGCTACATGCATAGCTATGCATCGAAATGTGAGGGGTGGAAAAGTGCATGTACATTCGTGTGCATCAACAAAATTTAATATCTAGAAGTGGAGGCCAAAAGTCTTATATTCAGGCCCTGTATGTATCTGCTTCTATAGAGATATGTTATTTTATCACAAAAAAGGCTGAATGCTCCTCAAGGATTCTTTCTGGGATTGAAGAAGTATTGGGTAGAAACACTTTCTTTAACAAGTTTTAATTTGAAGAACAGAAAAATGCTAAGGGTTAAGTAACAAGCAAATCAGTAGAACTTCATGTCAAAATGCCTCAGACTATTTAGTCTAATCAAATGAAAATAACAGCAATAATTTTAATAAAGTTACAGCTCACATTTCATACAGCTTCTTTCACTGAGAAAGATCCTAATATACTTTCCCATGGTATAGGGAGAATAGTGTAGTGTGATATGACAGTTAAATTAAAATGAGATTGGGATGGTTGCATTACTTGTAAGTGGTGAAGGCCAAAGGGTTCCTGTGCTGAGGGTGTGAAGGCAAGGAGAGGAAGAAAAAATAAATTAACAAGGAACACAAACTAAAATATATATTCAATGCTCCTTTATCTGGCCTGGCCAGAAAGTATGCTTCCGCTTTTATCCTCCCCACACTCGCCAAGCAAACTGTTTGCCATGGTATTTCTATACTGTGATACAATATATATACTCACTCTAATGGCTCATATTTGCTTCTTTTCACTATTTGTACAACTTTCCATTCGATGGATCATATGGAAAGGACATCTATGCAATTTTTCATGCACAGACACTTTGTGTTATTTGTTTTGTGCTAATGTTCCGTGTCTTCCTGGTGCTGTTCTTTTATGATACTGAAAAACTCAATAAATGGTATTCAATAAAACTATCATGTTCAAGGAGACAGTCTGGAACTGAGAGCACTTGGAATCAAAAGGTTTTTTAACTACTGACAGGCCTTTTCCCTTTTTAAAGCTCTGTTTCTCCAGGGTTTCCAACATTCAATCTGGTTTTAGCAGCCAGTGGGGTCATTCTTGGATCAGAGCAAACTGGAATTGACCAGTGAAAGAAAAAAAAGTGACATAACTTTTTTGCTCCTGGTCCTCCATCACAATTGCTGTGGTGCTGTCATGCAATATTTCTCCTTGAAATCAAGGACATAGCATAACCAGAATGCTTTGTGTATTCTGCTCGAAAGCTTGTCTTTCTCACCACATACAGTTGGTCCAATAAAAGGTATTACCTCACATACACTGTCTCTCTAATACCCTGGCACTGACACGGCTACCATAACACTGCATAGACATACCCAGTACATTCAGTGATAGAACGTATGTATTCTCCTTATACATACCGAATATGTCCAGTGACACTGCAGCATGTTCTACCTGAATTACAAGAGCAGAGCAGGTGTATTCTAGATAAAGGTACCTGGTATATTTAACAAAGGAGAGTCATGTAATTAAGGCATTCTGATTATAGTTTGCATTCTTCAATTGGATGTATAAGATGTATATAACTACACTGAAGGCTTTCTATTTTTGTAATAAACATATATCAGAGACATGCTAGTGAAAGAAACAAGGGAAACATGAAATTCTATTTTCTGGAGTGATTACAGTGACAAATGTGTGATGATGATGATAATAATGACAGGAGTGGTGTAAATATACCAAGTACTATAATATTAAAGAGACATAAGATCAAATTCCTGCAGTTTATATAAGCCTCATATTAAACAATGGGAATATTCAGGTTTGTGGTGAGAAACTTTAAACTTTCCACTGGTGTGGCTCACCCTGGTTTTTCAAACCAGGGAAGCTGCATCAGCATACTGGGACAGCACATCTGTGTTAGACATTTGCACAGCTGCAAATCCTCCAGTTAGAAGAAGACCTTAGTTAATGCTTGTAAAGTACTTTGCAGACGAAATTAACTATATAAATGCTATATATAATTCACGTAGAATCTTATTTTAAAATATAAAATAGGATATTTTCAGCTGTTCCAGATTTAAATGACAAACAGGAAATTCAATCTCTTTTCTCTGTCCATGGTTTCAAATCTATAAACCTGACACTATGTACAGGTTTCAGAGGAACAGCCGTGTTAGTCTGTATTCGCAAAAAGAAAAGGAGTACTTGTGGCACCTTAGAGACTAACCAATTTATTTGAGCATGAGCTTTCGTGAGCCACAGCTCACTTCATCAGATGTGTACCGTGGAAACTGCAGCAGACTTTATATACACACAGAGAATATGAAACATGTTTCATATTCTCTGTGTGTATATAAAGTCTGCTGCAGTTTCCACGGTACACATCTGATGAAGTGAGCTGTGGCTCACGAAAGCTCATGCTCAAATAAATTGGTTACACTATGTACATTCGTTTGTATGTTTTGTCCCAAAAGAGCAACATCCTTTCTTAGACATGAGAGTATTAAATAACACAGTGACCTATATCACTTAGAACAGGTATATGCACAGTAGTGAAGCCACATTTTCAGCAGTGGCAGAGCAAGGATGGGTGATGGGTCATTAGTGGTGCCATCTTCAATTATATTTACTGGCTTTAAAAGGAACCACACATACACCTAAAGGCCGCCATTAGCTCCACCACCGTGTACGCATTATGGATACTGATCTTGACCTGTTATAACTTTATAACAAATAACAACATCTTGCTTTCTTATAGTGACTTTCACCCCCAAAAGATCACAAATTTAACAAGATTTACTTTCACCCACTACTGAAATGCACAAACTTCTAGTGATACATATCAGCTGTTTAACAAAATACAGCAACATTTGAGGTCAAGAAGTGAAGAATACTGTCTCAGATTTAAATTTCAGGGGGAATTAAAGCAGGAAGAATGTAATTACCTTCATTGGAAATTAGCCAGTGCACCAGGATTAATGCTTCTATTCTTCTGAAAAGTGCTGTGGGATCTTTAATTATCAAAAGTGGTCAGGACCCCATTTGAAAGATGGCACCTGTGCCAAAACAGCTTCCGGTGCTGGGGCAGTGCTTTAGGACTAGTAACAGTGCTACCTACTAAATCTACAAATACTTTCAGAACTCTGGGGTTTCTCCTAGAGGCCTCTCTTCCAAGAACTGAACGTGCATAAATTGTGAGACCTGGTTGTACAAATGCAGGGCCAGCATAACAGAACATCTCCCAGGGTAATGTCCTCAAACCCAAAGCTATGGATTTAACTCAGACTGAGTTTACCTTTACCTTCCAATACCTTCTGTGAAAACAGGCAGCAAAATTGCACCATGCACACTTCTTCATGGATGTAGATCCATATATGCCTTGATGTACAGCTTCATATTGCAAGCTACAGCACTGTTCCACAGCTAAACAGCACAGGATTTCTAGGAGTAGGAATAAAATAACGTTGTAAAGTAATAATCCTTTGGTGGGTTGCAAGGAACTAAGCAAAGTTACTTAGAGCTGTGGGGAAGGATCTAGGAGAGTAATTCGGAGCACTCCTCTCCTATGAGTGTCTCAGGAGTTCCCATGATGGTTATAAGTTTATATTAAGAGTTTTGAGAAATGTGTTGGAATTTCTATAGATCCCTGTTCTCCTATTATCATGCCTGGTGCTTCCATGGCAGCTGCCATATTAGTTAACAACTGTGGGGTGAGATCTGGTGGGAGTGACAGATTCCTTTTCCTCTCCAATTCTATTAGATACTCCTGTGAGGGTTGCTAAATTAGCTCAGAGATGTGGGGACGGATCTGATGGGACATGGAAGGATCTAGTGGGGTGTGATGGTGAAGAGATCTGGTGGGAATGGTGGGGAAGGACCTAGTATGATCTGTTAAGGAGCTGATCAGTTGGGGTGTGGCAGGATCAGTTGGGAAGGTATCCAGTGAATCTGCTGGGTTGTGATATATTGGGATTGGGGAAATGGATTTGGTACATTGGAATCTGCTGAGATTAGGCAGGCAAGGATCTGTCAGATCTGGTGGAAATGGGATGAGTTAAGGTAAACTGGGAAAGGTTTGATAAATTGTGGCAGGATCTGATGGGGATAGGTTTATAAAGGATCTGGATGGGGAAGCAATGTGGTAGACATGGAGAGGGACCTGGTGAGTTGGAATAGGTTGAGGAGAGATATGTTGGAATGGGGAGGGATCTGGGAATCACTTGATGTTTGTGTCAGGGATGGGATCTGATGGGGGTGGGTGGTTCTGGGGAGAGATGTGAGAGGATGGGGGCCAGGTGTGTGTGTGTGTGTGGCAGTGATGGGAGGAGAGAGGAGGGGCCCGGACGCGCTGCTTTGTAGCAGGGCTCTGGGGGGACAGGCAGGTTTAGGGCAGGGAGGGACTCGGACGGGGTCAGGGTGGTTTGTGACAGGACAGGGATGTGAGGATGGGCGGGGCGCGGCCGGGCCGAGTCAGCATGGCCTGCCACCCCCGCGCTGCTCCGTGTGGCCGCTGTTGCCAGGATAAGGGCCGCCTCTCCGGCTCCCGCGCCCGTGAGTGGCTGGGGTGAAGGCGGGGCGGAACGGGAGGCGGCTCGCTGTCCCAGCCGCCCGCGTCCGGGGCCGCTCGCTTCACTCCCCCCAGCAGCGTCGGAGCGAGCAGCGGGACAGTGAGCGAGAGTCGCCGCGCCGGGGGTGGCTGTGCCCGCTGCCGCCAGCATGATGGAGCTCGAGGTGCCGCCCGCCCCGCAGGTGAGAGCCGGGGTCTGGACCCCGGGCCCCTCTGCCGGGAAGGAAATGCTCCCGGGCGGGAGCCCGGGGGTGCCGCTGGCGCGTGCCGCCCCCAACGCAGCCCCCGCTGCCCTGAACTGGGGGGCGGTCCCGGCCGGGTGGTGACACGCCGGGTCACGGGGGGCTGCTGGATGTCAGGCGAAGGGGGGTGGTGCAAGAGCGGCGGCCCCGCCCCTGCACACAGGGCCTGTCCGGTTTCCCCCGGCTCCGGGAACGTGATGAGTCACTGGGGCCGGCTAGGGGGCAGGCTGGTGCCCGCTGGGTCCTGGGCAAGGCGGGCGGGCAGAGCACGGTACCTTCTGGGCCGAGGGAGCAGGCTGGCGCGGAGCCCCCTGTGCTCCTGGGAAACTGGCGCGTCAGGGCGGTGGGCGCCCAAAACCAGCAGCTGCTTCTTATCTTGTGAGAGCTTGGGACTTACCCTTTTGTGACTCAGTTTCCCCATCTGCACCATGTTTCCCCTTGGAAGAGGCCTGAAATGTGGGTCAGGCAACGCCAGTAACAGCCACCTGTGGTGCCAACAAATCTTATACAGGGGCCGCCCCTCAGTGCAAGGAGCTGTGGGAGGGTCAAGAGTGGACCCTCCGCACCCTCCCACTTCTAGTCAGCCTCACCTCCCAGAGATGTAGATCAGGAAATCAAGAGGATCTGAAAAATCTATTGACTGAGGAAGCTAGGGTGAGATCAAAATGCCCTGTGAGTGAAAATAGGTTGCAAAGCTTTCAGTTTTAGCTGTAAGGGATAGAAGCCATAGTAAGCATTATTTTCAAAGAAAGTCTATTTACCCGCAACAGATTTAACTATTCTAAAAGATTATTTCTTTTACTATGTCCCCACTTCCCCCAGCATGCACTGTAACAGCTGACTCCTTTCCAAATTTTACTACAGCCTTGAAAATCTTAACTACATCACTTTAGTACCTGGTAACATTCAGGATAGCTAGTATGGGTAAGAGAGATTGCAATGCTGATTCTGGGCAGTGGCCTTCTGAGATGCTGGAACTGGCTTGAAGTCGTTTCCATCATATACAGGGTTTACAGTTTGGTTCAATAGCTCTCAGCATCTCCATTACACAAATTGTTCCGGCACCCTGGTGGCCCTCAAGACTCCATGGATCTGTGTGATATTTAGTCTGCATAAAATATAAAACATATGTCACTGCACTTGAATTTTGAAGGCCCTGCATCTCTTATTCCTTATTTAGGTGAATTATCTTAGTGTGGGTGGCTTTTGGCTTTAGTTGAAAGTTGATTGTCGTCTGTCACAATTTCCCTAAACGGGCCCTTAGCGTGCGATCTTTAGTGCGCTGAGCCAGGAACAAGTTGGAGCTGTTGCACAATCATTTAGTTCCCCAGGGCTGTTATGTTTTTGGAACTAGCCTTTCAAGTGCAGCTTCAAAATGTGTAAACCAGCATATATAGTTCTGTGTTGCCTTAGCTAATTTAAAGGGTGGTGGGTATAATCTCTGTTGTGTTATCTGAATGAGTTTTAAATATTAAAAATTGTCTTTCAACTATTTTATGCTAGCTTCTTTATCTCATGTTTGTGCATAAAATAAATGTAGAGTTGAGTAGTTTCACTCCATAACAAGTTTCTTCAGGGGTATAAAATGACATTCTGTTTCATGATCTTGTGCTACCAAATGTATCAATTGTCTAAATGCAGAAAAAATTAATCGAAGTTATTTCACTCCTTTATGGAAAACTAGTTTTTAAAGGGTGGAGAGAATAGTTGAAAAGTAAACCAATTTATTCTCCAGTTTCAGTTTATAGATGTCTTGTGTTCATTTTTTCCCCTCTTGTTTATAGGGAAATATGTGGAATAAATTCAGGAGTAAAAAGTGTGTATTCTAAATTTTATGTCCTGTGTTTAGGTTCATTCTAATCTTGGTCACGTGAACTGTGCTTGTACAAACATATAGATATCACAGTGGTGAGCATATATATGTTTCTCAGGGGCTAGGTATCCTACACGCTTTCTTTAGGGCAGTGGTTCTCAACCAGGGATATGTGTACCTCCGGGGGGTACACAGAGGTCTTACAGCTGGTACATCAACTCATCTAGATACAGTATTTGCCTAGTTTTACAACCGGCTACATGAAAAGCACGAAGTCAGTACAAACTAAAATTTTGTACAATTACTTGTTCATATTGCTCTATATACAAAACACTGAAATGTAAGTACAAGATTTATATTCCAATTGATTTATAATGTAAAAATGAGAAAGTAAGCAATTTTTCAGTAATAGTATGCTGTGACACATCTGTATTTTTATATCTGATTTTGTAATCAAGTCTTTTTTAAGTGAGGTGAAACTTGTGGGTATGCAAGACAAATAAGACTCCTAAAAGGGGTACGGTAGTCTGGAAAGGTTGAGAGCCACTGTTTTAGGGGATAGCATCCATTCACAAAGTTTCAGCTACACCTTTATGCCACCTTAGAGACTAACAAATTTATTAGAGCATAAGCTTTCATGGGCTACCGCCCACTTCATCGGATTCATAGAATGGAACATATAGTAAGAGAGATATACACGCACACACACATACACAGAGAAGGTGGAAGTTGCCATACAAACTGTAAGGCTAATTAATGAAGATGAGCTATTATCAGCAGGAGAAAAAAACTTTTGTAGTGATAATCAAGATGGCCCATTTAGACAGTTGACAAGAAGGTGTGAGGATACTTAACATAGGGAAATAGATTCAATACGTGTAATGACCCAGCCACGCCCAGTCCCTATTCAAACCCAAGATAATAGTATCTAGTTTGCATATTAATTCAAGCTCAGCAGTTTCTCATTGGAGTCTGTTTTTGAAGCTTTTCTGTTGCAAAATTGCCACAGAATAGAGACTCTTACAGTTTGTATGGCAACTTCCGCCTTCTGTGTGTGTGTGTGTGTGTGTATATATATCTATCTATCTATCTTCTTACTATATGTTCCATTCTATGCATCCGATGCAGTGGGCTGTAGCCCACGAAAGCTTATGCTCTAATAAATTTGTTAGCCTCTAAGGTACCACAAGTACTCCTGTTCTTTTTGCGGATATGGACTAACACGGCTGATACTCTGAAACCTTTATGCCAGTATCACACAAATCTACCTCCCCACTCTTGACCTGTCTCCTTCTATCCAACACTGCTTCTTTTCTCTCTGTTCATATCATTAAAAGTTCCACCTGGGCCTTCATAATCTCTTAACTTCGCTACTACAACTGCCTTGTGTCTGGCCTCGTTCTTGGTTGACACCTATCAATTCCTTGCAAAATGTTGCTACTAAGGTCATTTTCTTGGCTTATTTTGACTGTCAGGCCCCCTCTGAATGCCTCCTGGTACCACCTTCTGTACTGCATCAAATTCAAGTTTTTTTTGTTCTCATCTTTAAGGCCTTTAGCAACTATAGGGCTTGTCTACACTTACAGCACTGCAGTGGCACACCTACCTATGCCAATGGGAGAGCTTGTCCCATTGGCGTAGGACTCTACCTCCCCAAGAGGAGGTAGCTGTGTTGACAGGAGAAGCTCTCTGGTCAACACAACGCTGTCTACATCAGGATTAAATTGGTGTAACTATGTTGCTCCAGGAGTGGATTTTCCATAACCCTGAGCAACAGTTATATCGACGTAAGTTTGTAGTGAAGACCAGGGCTATGCCTCCCCCTACTTATCTACTCTTTTATCTTCTTTGCTCTGTCAGTAATGCTAGCTTTCATTGCCTTCTTGCCCACTTATATAAGTGTCTTCATCCTTTGTTCCATGCAGCCCCTTAAACATGTAATACCTTTCCCGAGCTGGTCTGCAGAGCCACAAATCCTCTCTTCCTGAACACCCACTCTTTGTTTAGCTATTCTAATACATTGTCATATTTTATGGTGTAATAAAACTAATGCTTAAATTTATTACATGGAAAATTCTAATCTTCTATAAAATATTTAAATTTATAACAAGGGATGGGGAAGGTATATTAAAACACTGTTAGTTTAACCTCTTGATTTCTGTGAGCCAGCAGAACCTGAGGTGTGGGCCCTCAAAGCAATATGCCCACTTGTTTGGGGAGGGACAGGGCAGATGTCCAATCAGCCAGCAATCCCCCTGCTCCATAAAGGGCCTGACATAGCTCTAAAAAGTGAACGTGAGAGACCCAGGAGGGAATGGGACCAGGATGGAGCCCCAAATAAAATTTTAAGTTGCTTTCTTTTGATACAAACCCCAGGAGAGGGAATGACAGTAGCCCTCTCTGCATGGTTCTTGGGGTAAATTTTACTTGTGTGTAGGAAGGTGAAAATGGCTTTTTTTTTTTCCTATTAAACACTAACAGGTGATTGAATATGCTTACTGTAGATATGCGCTACTAGGATGATCTGAGGAATGGAAAACCTGTCTTTTATGAAAGGAGACTCAAGGAGCTTGGCTTGTTTAGCCTAACTAAAAGAAGGTTGAGGGGAGATATGATTTCTCTCTATAAATATGTCAGAGGGATAAATACCGGAGAGGAATTATTTAAGCTCAGTACCAATGTGGACACAAGAACAAATGGATATATAAACTGGCCACCAGGAAGTTTAGACTTGAAATTAGACGAAGGTTTCTAACTATCAGAGGAGTGAAGTTTTGGAATAGCCTTCCAAGGGAAGCAGTGGGGGCAAAAGACCTATCTGGCTTTAAGATTAAACTTGATAAGTTTATGGAGGGGATGGTATGATGGGATAACATGATTCTGGTAATTAATTGATCTTTAAATATTCATGGTAAATGGGCCCAATGGCCTGTGATAGGATGTTAGATGGGGTGGGATCTGAGTTACTATAGAAAATTCTTTCCTGGGTATCTGGCTGGTGAATCTTGCCCATATGCTCAGGGTTTAGCTGATCACCATATTTGGGGTCGGGAAGGAATTTTCCTCCAGGGCAGATTGGAAGAGGCCCTGGAGGTTTTTCGCCTTCCTCTGTAGCATGGGGCACGGGTCACTTGCTTGAGGATTCTCTGCTCCTTGAAGTCTTTAAACCACGATTTGAGGACTTCAATAGCTCAGACACAGGTGAGGTTTTTCACAGGAGTGGGTGGGTGAGATTCTGTGGCCTGCGTTGTGCAGGAGGTTAGACTAGATTATCATAATGGTCCCTTCTGACCTTAGTATCTATGAATCTAAGAGTACAATGAAATAAGTGTTAAGTGCTTCACTTCTGAAAGGTAAGATAAAGGAAGATTATAAGATTTGTGATGGGCCTCCATTTAAAGGTCTTGCTGGATGACTGATAACATTGAATTAAATGGAGAGATAGTGGTGTATACCTCTTGTAGCTTTGTAAGGTATCCAGGTGAACTTAAGAAATGTTACTGACTTGTAAGTTTTGAGCATCTTGATGGGAAGAGTGGAAAATGAGTATCTTCCCAATATGATTAAAGTTGTGAGGAAGGGAGAGCTATGTAGTTAAGAGTTTAGACTGGAGTGAGACCAATAGTAAAAACTGGTAAATTGTCTCATAAAATATTAGACTATCTGCATAGGGGAATCTGTTAGGTTTTTTCCCCTGGCAAAGTATCCTGAAGAATATGAATCTGCTGTCATGCTATCTGTAGTACAGAAAGTGTTTACCAAGTTTTTACTAAGCAAATTACTTGTTAAACTGTTGGATTTTAACTAAATTGCCAACTAAATGAATGTATTTCTGTCTCATATCTTCATGCTAGATCACCTTCCTATAAGTAGGGCCCTACCAAATTTGTGGTCCATTTTGGTCAATTTCACAGTCATAGGATTTTAAAAATAGTAAATTTAATTATTTCAGCTATTTAAATTTGAAATTTCACAGTGTTATAATTGTAGGGGTCCTGACCTGAAAAAGAGTTGGAGTGGGGGGAGGGTTTTGCAAGGTTATTATGCGGGGGTTGTGGTACTGCTACCTTTACTTCTGCGCTGCTGGCAGCAGCGCTGCCTTCAGAGCTGGGCAGCTGGAGAGAGGCAGCTGCTGGCTGGGAGCCCAGCTCTGAAGACAGCGCCACCGTCAGCACAGTGTAGAAGTAAGGATGGCGTGGTATGGTATTGCCACCCTTACTTCTGCGCTGCTGTCTGCAGAGCTGGGCCTTTAGTCAGCAGCTGCCACTCTCTGGCTACCCAGCTCTTAAGGCAGCAGTGCAGAAGTAAGGGTGGAATGGTATGGTATGGTGTGCTGCTTTCAGAGCTGGGTGCCCAGCCAACTGCTGATGCTCTCTGGCCGCCCAGTTCTGAAAGCAGCGTCTATGTAAGGGTGGCAATACCATGACCCCCTAAAGTAACCTTGTAACCCCCTTGCAACTCCCTTTTGGGTCAGGATCCCCAATTTGAGAAATGCTGGTCTCCCCCATGAAATCTGTATAGTATTGGGTAAAAGCACACAAAAGACCAGATTTCATGGCCCACGACATGCTTTTCATGGCCATGAATTTGGTAGGGCCTTACATATAAGAGAGGGACTTCAGGAGAAGACAAAAATATATATCCTGCAGCCATTTATGACATTCATCAACAGATGCTAGTGAGCATTCCTTCCTAGCCATCCAGTAGGATCACTATGAGGGGAGTCCAAGCTTCTGTGCTCTGGATCCCCACAGTGTTTCAGGCTCCTGAAATCCAAATGGAGTCCAGCCACTGCCCCAATGTCTGGGTACCTGGGTGCACACGCAAGGTGCAGACCTTCTCTGGCACCCCCCTCCGAGTGTCAGAACCTGCTATCCAGCTACTGTGTTCCTCTGGACACAGTACTGGCCCTTCAGACTCACCAGTATTTAAACACACCCTTCTGCCAGAATTTCACCCATAAGGTGTGAAGCTTCTGGTTTATAATTTAACACTCAGCGGCATGCAGCAGTTGTGAAGCAGTCTGTACACTCATTTTGTTCAGTCTTGTATTTATGCTCTTTATATTTAATTATGAAAAGCACAGGAAAATATAGATCATACCCAAAACAATAAAACATTCTAAATGCAATGTCCCTCACTAGCTCACCCTTCCCTTGAAAGTCCTGGGGAGATTATCTGTGTTCGTTAGGCAGGATCCTTCACCCCTCTGCTTTCCTTGCCCCTGCAGCAGCCTCTGTCGTCATAATCTGGTGCAAAGTGGCTCTACCCCAGCTCCACAGCCTGCATCTGTGCTGGCCCTCAGAGCAAGGCCCTAGGGAGCTGGGGACTTGCTGTCTCAAACTGAGCCACTCAACTTCTTTCTTCTCTTATCCCAGAAAGACCACTTCTACCCCTCTGACCCTTTTCTGCCCTTGCCATCCCCTTGCTTCCCTTTCAGTCACCCCCTCCTTGACCATCATCCTCCCAACTGCCTCTTCCCTGTCATCTGCAGAGGCAGATGAGTGCCATGCCCAGCCTGTTACCATGGGGTGGGTGCTCCTGGCAGGCAGCTCTGATTCCCCTGTCATCTCACTGTGTACTCTGTCCTTCATATTTGTTTGGAACAAAAGGGGAGCAGGAACTTATCACGTAAATGTGTTTTCCCATCCAATGCTTTCCCCTCCCTTGGCGTGCCTGGGCTGCATTGTGATTATGGGGTTGCTCAGCAGTGCTGGGGCTGTGCAGGCTATCCACACTGGTTTGTTATTGTAGGGTTACTTGTACTCAATGGTTTATTATTGTAGGGTTGCACAGGAGTGTTGAGTTCCTGGCAAATTTATTTTTCTTTAAATAGAGAAAAGAAAAGGATTAAAGCCTTTGATTTGGGGAAAAACTGACCCAGATTCCCAGGGGCAGTTGTTTTGGAGGAAAAGATGGAGAGGCTCCATGCTGGTGCTATGTACAGAGGTGGATCCAGGCCCTGCCCAGGAGGCACAGAGCAGATCATGTGCAGAACACCGCAAATCCTTGAGCAGGTGCTGTTGTCTCCAAGAATTGGCTTGCTGGATGCTGTGCCCCTAAGCTGGTGCCCCTTAGAGGGAAAAGGCTTCATGTCCCATTCCCCATCTTGGGGCTGTATTGGATCTGATGCTCCCTAGTGTGGGAAGCCATTTGTCCCATTCTTTGTGCCTTCCCCTCCTCCCCCAACTTCACAGTAATGGGACAGTTCTATTTCCTCTCATTCTCTTGTGCTGGGTTTTTTTGTTCCAGAATGTTTGTGTCTGCAGCTCTGGGCTTCAGAGACTGCACATAGACATTTGGGGTGTTATGTGCTGATGATGATCCTTCCCTTTCCCCCCACTGGGAGACTGAGGAGTGGCTTCTCATCAGCCCAGGGTCCTATTGTCATTGTTCAGTATTTGTGACTACTCTCCAAAACAATGTGCCGGGTGCTGGGGTGTGGGCCCTTTACTGCAGCTTTCCACAGATTCTCCCAACTGTCTGTTCTAGGAAGGGAGTCCAGAGGGAGGTGGGGTTGGGGAGGGAGTCCCATGCTGGTTCCAAATGGGCAGACACTGGTCTTGTTGCAACTCAGCTCAGCCTGGTGCAGAAAGGCCTAGAGGAGACACCTGTTCTCTGTGTGCAAGTGTTATATATGTCTGTGTGTGTGTGTGAGAGAGAGGGAGGGTAAGCTCATGCATGGGTTGTATTGCTGAAGGGGGGTTCCATATGGGGTGTATGATTGGTTGGGGTTGTCTTTGTGTGTGGGGAGGGGGAGAGTCTATAGGATTGTGTGTTCTGCCCTGTGAGCTCCTTTATAGACTTCTCCTCTCCTTCTTTTATTCTGCCCAAAACACACTCCTTTCAGACAGGAGGAGGAAGCTTCTTCTCCCAGGTAGAGCAAATCTATTGTCTCAAAGTGTTTTAATTTGAATAGATGATCATTGAGTGCTGATCATTCACCATAGTCTCTGGCCTGGCAGAGACATGAAACAACCCTGGTAACTCATAGGGGATTCATCATACATGACAGTAATTTCATGATACAGTTTCAGAAGTGGTACAGACAGAACCCCCATTTGTCACACTAACGGAGAACTTTTGAGTCAGTGAAAAAGGGCCTCACTGTTATCCCTTGACAGTGGAATTTTGCAGCTCTATGTCATGTGAGGATAAGTGTTAAAATCTGAATAAAGCCATCTCTCTAAGAATAAGGACAAAATTTAACAGAGGAGTAGAGGAGGAAAGAAAACACAATCTCTTTAAAAAAAAAAAAAATTGGTACCCAAACTTTAGAAAGCATCCATTAGTTGTGGGTGTCCCCATTTTAGTGTGCTCAACTTGAGACGTAGCTCTTGTCTACACTAAGAAAATTTACAAAACAAACAAAAACTCACTCCTTCAGTGAAACCAGTAGAAGCTGTAGTGTAGACAAGGCTCCAGGAGTCTCTGATGTATTTAACTGTTTGTATGGGTCTAGGTATAATGGTGGTAAAATACCACAATTTGCTGTAGTGTTGATAAAGCTCTAACTGCCACCATTTCAAATAGGGAGGATTTTTTTTTGTAAATATCTAAAATGTGCACTTAGTCCTGTGTCCTGCTGAGAATCTACAATTACAATTGAAATAAGTAGAAGTGTGAGTGCCAGCACTTCTTAAAATCTAGTCCTAAAGAACTCAAGTTTAGCACCTAAAGTTAGAGATGTTTGGCCTAAAATTTGAAAAATGTTTTCAAGAGACCAAACCGAGAGGAAAAGAAAACATTCAGTGTAGGCAGGGAGCAGCTGGATTATCTCACAGGCATGGAAGAACTACAGCCATTTTTATGGTACTGTGTGGGAGGTTTGTGTACATTTCCCACCAATGTTTCAGGGAGAAGAATAACTCTGGCTCCTTATCCCCACCTTTTCTGAAAAAGGGGGAAAGTTTACATTGGTTCTCAATCAACAATGGAATATTCCTTGCTCAACCATAAAGGCCAAAATATGTAACCGAAAATGAATGACTGATCAAAATAAAATACTTACAAACTGTACCATTTCCCATACCCAAAATCTGTTCTGTTCTTTTCTGTTGGGTCATTTCCCTTTAGAACTCACCAAAAACAGAGTATTTACTGTTCGGAAGATAGTGCTGCCATTGTGGTCCTGATCAAAATCAATTTAGTAAGCCAGGGCGGGGAAGGGTATTAATTTTCTTAAATTCCATGGAACCTCTGTGGAATAGATAGGACTACTGGTTTGAGAAACACCAGAAGTGGAAGAAGAAAATTCTAATCGACACCTTGATCTATCGGTCCTTCAGCCTTCATATAGATTGCACCGATCACAACACATCTTCCATTCTTCTCATATCCTGGCCTTCAGTCTCCATATGCGGCGATGTCTTTTCACAATAAATTCTTCCCATCTCTTTGGAGATCGGCTGAGCGGTCGTTCAGTTCCCGTGGGTACCACTCGGTGACAGCTGCAGTCCATCAATTGTCAATGAGCCTCGCTATATGCCCGGCCCATTGCAGTTTACTATGCCTGCTCTCAATGATGACATCCTGCACTCCACTCTACTGTCTGATCACTTCACTGGGGACTCAGTCACAGACTGAAATTCCCAGAATTCTTTTTTCCATCGCCCTCTCTGTGACAGACCGTTACTGCTTCTTTGTCTTTGTCAGTGCCCATGTTTCGCTGCTGTACAACATTGCTGGCAGTACTGTTGAGTTGAAGAGGCTGGCGCATGTTGCCTTGTTGATTTTTTTTTTTTTTTTTTTCCCCCTTGGAGGACATCCTTGATAGAAATGAATGCGCACCAACCTGCTTTCTTTCTTCGCGAGAGTTCACCTTCCTGATCGTGTGGCAGGTTAATTTCTTGGCCCAAATGGACATATTGCTCAACTTCTTCTATTTGTTCTCCCTTGATTGTTGTTTTGACTTTTGGCAAGGAATCAGACTGCCTAAATTTCGTTTTGAAGTGGTTAATTTTCAGTCTGACTTGGCTGCTTTTTGTGTTTAGTTCTCGCAGCATTTTCTGTAGTTTGATAGTATTTTCAGCGATCAACACACTATCATCTGTGAATTTGAGATGGTTTAACTGCTCTCCGTTGATGTTGATTTCACCCTTCCAATTCATCCACCTCATTACCATTTCGAGGAAGAGTTTTGGTGAAACTGTGTCTCCTTGTTTCACACCTTTCTTAACTGGGATGTGAAGGGGAGTATCAAATTAAGTTATATCTGTAGTGCAGTCAATATGTGCTTCGTTTAATAATTTGAAATAGTTTGGGTTGATACCCTGCTTGAGCTTTCAACACTGCATTGATCTCTATGCTGTCGAATGCTTTTCCATAATTGACTAAGGCAATATTTGTATTCCCTTTAGCATACCAATAGCTGGTTTATAGTGGAAAATATGGTCCATTGTGCTGAAATTCCTTCAAAAGCCTGCCTGCTCTCTCGGCTGCTGCTCATCCAGACTCTGTGAGAGTCATTTTATTATTATTTTGGTGAACAGCTTGTAGACATGTGAGAGTAGACATATTGGACGACAGTTCTTTAGATCTTCACAGTCGCCCTTCTTGTACAGCAGAATGGTATTGGATTCCTTCCAGCTAGATGGTATCTTCTGCATTTCCAAGTAACGGCTAAACCTCTGAGCAAGGGTTTCCCAGAGGTCTTAGCCTCCAGCTGTTATAATTTTGATTGTCAGTCCATCTTTACCTGGGGCTTTTCCTTCCTTCATTTGGTGAACTGCATGTCAAACTTCGCTGACAAGGACTGGGCGTACATGCTCATTGGTCTGTTGAAGTGTTGGTACTGGGACATTGAACTGTTTGTGTCTCAGATAAATGTAGAAATGTTTGAAGACCGCTTCCATCCCTGTTCTGTCAATTACTGGTTTTCCATCCTTGTTCTTCAGTGTCATTATTGTTGACCTGTACAGTGTCAGTTCCCTTTTGCATTTTTTGCGGCTTCTGTGATCTTCAGCCATCTTTTAGAGCCTTTCATTTCTGTACTTCTCAAAGTCCTCCTTTAGTCTTCTTATCAACTTGCAGAGGAGGGGGTACTCAAGTTTGTCACCATCATTTTGCTTCATATTTCTCCGCTTCTCTAGCAAGTTCCTAGTTTCCTCCGAGATCCTTCCCGTCACTCTTTTCGGTCTTTCTTCCTTGGTTAATTTCACACATTGCCTAAATTTATTAGTGACTTTTTATAATCCTCATCACAGTTATCTATAAGACTCCAGTCTTCCTTGGAAATGTTTGCTTTCAAGATTGCCTCGTCAAATATTTTTGGCCGCTGTCTCTGATTTGCCATCTGTAGCACTTGCTTCTTCACCTTTTTGTTGAAGTTGAGCCGTGCTCTGAGCAAGCGATGGTCACTACCGGTGTTAAATGATGGTACTACTAAGATGTCTTGTACAATGCACCACTTATCAATCAAAATATAGTCAATCTCATTCTTGTTCTTCGCATTGGGCACAATCCATGTCCACCTCCTCTCAACCTTCTTCTTAAACCAAGTGTTACCAGTGAACATTTCTTTTGTCTCCACCAGAGTTGCCAGTCACTCTCCTCATGGATTTTGTTTGCCAATGCCATACCTTCCAATGAACTTTTCACTTTCTTTCCTGCTTCCAACTCCGGCATTGAAATCTTCCCATCATGATCGTATATGTGGATTTTTGAGCGAGGGTTTCCTCGAACTCTTGATAGATTTCCTCCATATTGGCATCTTTGCTTGTGGGAGCATAGAGCTGAATAATCTTGAAGATGCTGTTCTTGTTCAGTTGGAGGTGTAGCACTCGATGCACGATGACTTGAACTTGCAGGAGATGACTTATGAAAACCATTCCTTGTTGATGATGAGGCAGATTCCTCCAACGGTTCTCATGGCTTCTCCTTTTCCCAACATGATGGTGTTTTTGTGTCTCCACTTAACTTCCATCTCCTTTCTTCGCCGTGTTTCACAGAGACCAAAGATGTCCGTCCCAAGCTGTCCTTGCCTTCTCCTCCATTTGATGGTTGATAGAATCGTCTCTCGTCAGTATCCTGCAGTTATAGAGGGCAGTCCTTTTTCTGGCCCCTGAGATTCTTAACAGCCTCTCATCGACTGAACTCCCCACCAACGTCATAGAACAGATTGAGGCGTGCACGGGGAGTTGGGGCCCATTTATTCATGCTGTTTTAGCCATTTTTTCATCCACCCGCTGGCTATGCTGTTAGTGGTGCATTTACCTCCTCAACTTACATAGCACCCAGCCTCAAGACAGAGGACAGCTGTCCTCTCCCTGGGTTGGAAGTCTGACGCCTTAATACAGGGGCGGGCAAACTTTTTGGCCTGATGGCTGCATCGGGTTTCTGAAATTGTATAGAGAGTCGGTAGGGGTGGCTGTGCCTCCCCAAACAACCAGGCATGGACCAGCCTTTGCTTCTTGCCCCCTGACGCGCCCCCCGCCCCAGGACTCCTGCCCCATCCACCCCTCCTGCTCTTGGTCCCCTGACCGCCCCCGGACCCTCCACACCCTCCACCCCCCAAACTCCCCTGTCCTCTATCCCACCCCACCCACAACCCCCCCACACTGCTCCCTGCCCCCTTACCATGCTGCCTGGAGCACTGGTGGCTGGCAGTGCGGCTGCACCAGGACAGGCAGCCGTGCCGTGCTGAGCACTGGGTCAGGCTGGGCTCTGCAGCCCCGCCGTCCAGAGTATTGCGCCGCGTGGCTGTGGGGGACAAGGGACAGCCTCCTGGGCCAGGAGCTCAGGGGCCGGGCAGGACGGTCCCGCAGGCCAGATGTGGCCTGTGGGCCGTAGTTTGTCCACCTCTGCCTTAATAGCATGGTTGAACCTACTGAAGAATACACTCCTCTATCCTCGCTGTCAGACAAGCCAGGGTAACTGCTGCGCCACGTTGAGGTAGGATTTTGCAGCAGCTAATGAACACATGACATTTCATTTATCTACTTCTGAATTATACCATTGTTCTATTGATAATTACCAAACTTAATATTAACTTTGGTCCTTCAACAAGAAGCTGTAGAAGCTTCTCAAAAGCATCAAAAAAGTATTGATACGAGACTGTCTTAATAAAACAACGCTAGTCTGTGGATACAGAAACATGGTAAACTGACATACATAAGAAGGAAATATGCATTTTCTTATTATAACGTCAGAGCTATGCAATTTTTTTTAATGGAAAGGAAGGAAATAAAGATATT
This sequence comes from Caretta caretta, assembly GCF_965140235.1. Taxonomy (NCBI): domain Eukaryota; kingdom Metazoa; phylum Chordata; order Testudines; family Cheloniidae; genus Caretta; species Caretta caretta. Next base: position 44,357,336 of record NC_134216.1, on the reverse strand, counting down.
TCATTTTAACTACTCTGTAGCAAGATTGTTGCCTGTCTTGACTATAGAATGGTACCATACAATGCAGTTTCTAATCAGTGTTATTTATTAACAAACATATTCACACATCTTTCTGCATCTGTATATTAAACCAAAGAAACTAGAGGTGTCAGGAAAGGTTTAGTTATGTAAAAATGACTTTGGGCTGGGTGAAGGTAGGGTTTTAATTTGCTTTTGTATCTGCCACATTTGCTTTTTTTCCCTTTCTCTTTGAAATGATGCAAAGATAAGTTTAGTATTGTTAAACCACTGAGTATAAATGTGCCAGCTTGTGAAGGTGCGGTGTATTTACAATAATTGTATTGACTTAGTGGAGGCTTAGTGGAGCACAAGTCTCAGCAGTAACCCTGTTGGCATGAATTAAATATTAATCCCTTGCTGCTGTGTTTGAATTGCAACCAGCAAAAAGTCCTCCAAAGTCACCAGGTTAATCACCTACTTAAAGTTTGTTTTGGACTCAAAAAGCTTCACTTTCCAACCCTAAATAATGTATTTCTTTACTTCAGCAGGTTCTTAAAAAAACAGAAACATTTTGTTTTAAAAATCTATTCCTTTTTTTGATAACTTTCTCTGCCACATCCTGTATACACAATCTTTAAAGTTTGACAAAGAGCAAATTTAGGTAAATGGAAAGTCACAACGAATTGTACAGATTCTTTTTCTTTGTAGTAATCTAGTTTAACAGGTTTTGGAAAAAGTCCATCTACTGCTTATGCAACCTTTTTACTGAAAGCAAAACGTCAGGTAAGAGTAGTTGAAAACATGAAATTGTAAACTTGGCATTTTCAAAAGCGGACTGATTTACAGTAGAACTTTAATACTGATCAGCAGTAATCTACCTACTAGCTTAGTGAAACAAATGTGTAATAAGGCTAAGCAATTAAATCAAACAATAAGAAATGTAGCCAATAGAACTATCAGTGATATATAAACATATAACTACATTAAAACATGAAAGCCTCATCTGAAGATAAAATGAGCAAAGGAATTTGGAGTTAAAGTACTCAATGTGTTTTAATCTTTTTATACTTAGAGTTGGAGTTTGGACAGGAAAAAGAAATGGTAGCAACAGTCACTCCTTAATTGTTGGTAATATGTTTACTAACTATAAACGTAGGTATTGCTGAAGTCCTGAGAATAGTAGGTTACTGTACACCAGGGATCGGCAACCTTTGGCACACGGTCCGTCAGGGAAATCCGCTGGCGAGCCGGGATGGTTTGTTTACCTGCAGCATCCGCAGGTTTGGCCAATCGCAGCTCCCACTGGCTGCGGTTCGCCGTCCCAGGCCAATGGGGCTGCGGGAAGTGGTACGGGCTGAAGGATGTGCTGGCCGCCACTTCCCGCAGCCCCCATCGGCCTGGGACGGTGAACCACAGCCAGTGGGAGCTGCGATCGGCCGAACCTGCGGATGCTGCAGGTAAACAAACAGTCCCGGCCTGCCAGCGGATTTCCCTGACTGGTCATGTGCCAAAGGTTGCCGATTCCTGCTGTACACAATCTACTAGTGAAGCATGTGCGGTGAACACCTTAACTCTGGATTTTTTTAAAATTAAGCTTTAGAAATTTTATAAAGAGAAAAGTCAAACGAAAAAATATTAGAACAAGAGGAAAGTATGCATTCTGCAAAGGAGTGCACTGTTTTACTTTCAGCTTGTATCCTTGTGACCCAAGAGTACATGTTTTAAACAAAGCCCTTTCCAAGCACGCAACTGTCTGAAGCCCTAACTAGGGCTGTGAATTTGGTTTATAAAGTTATTTGGATAACTGAGAAATCTGTCAGCAAATGTGGAGAAAAATGGTGGTGTAGTTATGAACAGCTTTTGGAGATGAACAGTTTTTTTTTTTTTATGAAGCTCTTCTGTTTATAGTCTCCAGCCATTTTGAATTCTTTCTAAAATATTTGCTCAGATTTTGTAACAGACATTTTATTGTAGCCCTAGCACCGATAAACCAAAACAGTAATTAAATACATGTTTTTATGTCTGCATTGTATTTGGTTTTATGTTACATATTATCTTACGTTCACTTTATAACAATTAACACAAAAATGACAATTTGATGCATCAGAGCCATAGTATGGAAATGTTAATAAGTGGGCCTCATAATAAAGGTTTAAAATAAGCTTATTTTTGGTAACCGTATAACTGCTCCCTCTCAATCAATTTTTTTTTTTTAAATACCTAGCACAGATATTAATGTGACACTGAGTAAAATTCAGAGGTTATACGTAGGTTGGAGTAATTTATATGCTGCAGAGCCAGATGAAGATGCAAATTAGACTAATTGGTTCAGTGTAAAGTTAGCTGTGCAGTTGGAATGTATATTAAAGGTTTTTTTAGAAATGTTACTGTGCAAATACAATAATGGCTATATCCCTTAGTAGTGTCCCTTTAAAAAGCCCTCCCCTTGACCAAACGTACAGTATTTGTTTGGCATTTATTTGAAAAAATGCCCCTGTGATAATAGGAGGCAAAATGCTACTCCTCCAAAACAATTGAATCCTAGATCAGTAGCTGAATGGCCCTCCAACAAGAAATGCAACAGCCATGAGAGTATTGACCGACTTCATTCTTTTGAGTGGGCAGGGTATAAAAACTGATATGAAATCTACTTTCTGAAGTCCTCTGGGAGCAGGCCTTTTCTGAATGTCAGTCCCCTGATACCTCGCAGGCATGGGGAAGCAGGTAGAACAGTGCGATGAAATGATGGCCATGTACACACTGTCAGATATGGTAAATTAGTTTCCTGTGGTCATACACATAAAATTCTGGGATTTTAGCAGTGTTGCAACTTTTGCTTAGGAGACTAACCACATATACAATATTGTGAAGATCATGAGGTCTTTCTACACTGATTATATACCTTTTTAATTTCTGCTAAGTCCAGTTTTTAACTTGACATTCATCCGCATCAAACAACCACACCTGGTGCTATTTGGGAATATTGTCAGCAGTCTTAAAAGGGTCAGTACTGAAATAAGCTCTTTTGTCTTGACGTGGTCCCTTCAGGGAAGCCTGCACTGTCCAACCATTTCTGTACCTATGTTATAGACAGAGGACATCACTCTCCAAGACAAACTTTTTTTTTATTAGCAATAAAACTAAAGAGGCGGGGTAAAGAAATATCAGTTGAATTTAATGGCATCCCAGTATTTCAGCCCCAGGTGGTATACAGTCAGACTGAAAATGTCAAATTTCCAGGATTTAAAATTGGAACTGAAAATTAAATTTAAATTATTTCAAACCTTTTAAGGAAGGGCCTTCTTTGTTGCTGTATGACATTGAAAAAAGTCACCCACCTGCAGTTTAAAAATTAGTACTGTTTATTGTATTGGTATTGCATGCTATATTTTGTAAGTATGATATAATCCAGGCAGAGCCTCTTGCAAAACATGGTTTACATACTTGACAAGTTGACTGTGCTTGTGTGTTAATCTGTCAAGACACGTTTTTTAAAAAAAATCAGTTTTGTTTTACTCTTGAGGGCTTGCCTATTTGCTGCATTTGAGATTAATATCCCATTATGATACTTTGAAAAAATCTTCACATAACTCATCTAAAGAAAAGTTGTTATGACTAAATGGAGCTATTCAATATTTTCATGGCTGCTTGGTCATAACAAGCTAAGAGGAAATTCCTTTTATTTTTTTTTTTAAATGCTTGTGACTAAGAGTGGTACTTGCCTGCTTGCCACTGCAATTAGAATGGAACAGTGATTGTGCCACTGGAATGGATGATGTTTGAAGTATCCTGCTCAAAACTTACAAGCAGCATGGCATCAAATGGTCAGGATTTTCTACCTGCCCCTAGCTGCTTTTGGCATTCCACACCTCTATACGTTGGATCTTCAGTCCCTTTATCTTCTGGCAGTTTCCCAGAGTGATAGATACCCTGCTGGGCAAGATGCTTGGGGACACTGTTATAAAACAGGATATTCCAAATTAGGTTCAGTTGCACCTAAATCATCTCATGACTTCACATTAACAAGTGCCCTAATTTCTGCTTTGGGCCAGCTTGCAACATTTTCACAGGCTGGCTTCTTCAGAGCTGTGCTCCAAAAGCTGCTTTGTAACATAGTAATCTCGAAGAAGGAGTTGTGGGTTAGAGAGTTATGTGCATCATGATCTAAAGGTTGGTGCAGCTCAGTTTCTACAAGTGGCAGGATTCTGGGAGAGCTTGGTCTCAGGCAAACTTAACTAGAGAGGCCACCCAAGGAGTGACTGGTATATTCTGAAACAGTGGTAAGTGGACTAATTGTTCCTTTGCAGCTAGTGCTTGTCATCTACACTGATGTTGCACTGGTAGAGATTGACATAGTGGTGGATGATACGGTGGTTAGACTTCTTTAGAGCAAATGTAGTTTAGTCAGTGGTGTGATCATCTGTGTGTGCACTGTTTGAAATTCTGTATTGTCACATATCTTAAAATCCATTATGGGGTCCATGCATTGCATGTTAAAATTGACTAGGGTAGATAAGGCCATAAGCAAAGTAACTCTGAATCCAGGAATTTAGAAGCTCTGCTCAGCTTCTGAGTTTCTGTTAGTCAAACATCTTCAGTTCAAGGAATTTCCACTGGTACTTTTAACATCTTTGAGCAAAATAGCTGTTTATACATCAGGCTATGCAGATTTTCAACAGGAATTCTGCAGAGGAATGGTTATGCACTCAGAAGTTAGTAAGAGGTTTAAATTTACAGCCTCAAGTGTTGTATCACTAGTCAAATGCAGTATGCAGCGGAAACAAATGCACTTGTTTTTATTGAAAAGTATAAATTATCTTGATGCCGATGGTGATTTTTTTTAGATTCCGAAGTAGATTCCCATATCATCATTATCGTTAAGACTGAAAGCAGAAGTACTTTTAAAAATAATCTCATTACAGTGTTGTAACTTGAAAAAAGTTGTTTACAAGTTAGGAAGTTCAGAATCAAACTTCTGACTGTTGGATTCTGAATTTCTAATTTGACCATTTGGGCTACAAACCTTGCATGTAGAAATAGTGTGTTCTTATGTTATGCCAGCATAAGACACGTAACGACAGACATCTTTACAGAAAGGAACACACAACAGTTTCTCTCTTGCTTTCTATAACCCTCTCAAATTCTATTTGGGAATATAATTTAAATGTAGGAACCTTGGGTCAGTTCCTCAGCTGGTGTAAATTGGTATAGCTCAACTGAATTCATTGGAACTACACAGATGTACGCCAGATGAAGTTCTGGCCCCTTTCCATCTGTTGCATTAGGAACTTGGCCTTTCCAGTCCACACTGGGGAATCGTTGCTCCCCTTTTAGCAATTCTGGATGTCTACAGATAACCCTCTATATTTAGTTTGCTGGTAAAAGGAAAAATGGCAGCCATTTAAGTAATTAAGTTGTTGGTAGGAATCTCTAAATATAGTCCAGATCATTCTGTAAGATCTTTGTATTGTTTACATCAGAAACATAGAATTATTGTAAGTGCAAATAGATGTGGTACTCTGAAAAATAAGCTTTTAATAAATTGTGTGTGTTGTGGCAGAATATTAAAAAATCCTTATGACATGTGACCATACTTTAATATTAGACTCTAGCAGAGATCTATTTTAAAATATGTTTAAAAGATTACTAATCTTTTATAATGTGAATTCACTGTGTTGCCCAGAATATTTTAGCTCATATTTTTAATTACAACCTATTTTTAATCTAATTTTCCTACTATTCACTTTGGGACAAGGAGGTCAAGTAACTTGCCCAAGGGGACAAAATGATTCAGCCAGAATTAAAATATGGGATCCTCCTTCTACTGTATTTTCCTGAAGCCATGACCTATATGTTAGTATTCTGTTCCTTTGCCTAACAAGTTGCTTCTAATTTTAGACAAGAAGTTAAATCGCTGCCTTCTTCCATAGTATCTTCCTTTGGAAAATTAACACAAGTACTTATAGAAGTGATCTAATAAATAAAAGGTTATCTTGTTGACTTGAGACATTCAGCACACAAACCGTAATTTGTCAGCAGATATTCAGGATAACTGTGCTGCTTCTGTTTTGTACATCAATAAATTGCCATCCTTCAGCTCTTGAATAATATGCCCCAGCATTCACTGTGCTGTTGCTGTTGGTAAGGTTGCCACACCTTTCAGGGAATGCAAGCTTTCTACCAAGGAAGCAAGAGAAGTATGTTTTTCTCCTCCTTCTGCCCCCAAAGTGCTTTTTTGTAAAGTTCTTTCGCTCTGTTCTAACAGTGGTATCAACCTTAACACCACCACGAGAGTCGTCCGGAGGTGGCAGCCAGCGCGGGTTATCTCACACCCCCACCTATATAACATAGCACACAGAGGGTGAGGCAGCAGAGATCAGATCATTCAGGTGAACCACAGAGTAGGAAAGAGATGGACAGAGCAAGGAGAACAAGCCAAGGGTGCTGTATCTGGGGTTAACCTTCTTTTATTTCCTGGATTTACCAACCTAGCCTATTTCTTCACCGAACTCTGTGATGACAGAGAGCTTGACCCTTTGTAGGGAAATAAAGACTTCTTAGCTGAGCTAAGGGTGGTATTGATGAATTCCCAAAGGAATTCATCTAACTTTCTTCAACCAAAGACAGTTGTTGTGATAAGAGGTAGAGGGGAAAGGCTGTATAAAATAGACTGTGGTTCTGAGCTATAACGAAAACCGGTTTTATCTTCAAATGCCATTCTTTCACTCTTAGAGCAAAAAAAGACTTGTCATCTCTGTCCTATAGCATATAGAATAACATTGAAAACTTACAAAGCTACGCAATACTGGTTTGGGAAAGAACTAGACTTTCTTAATCCTACAGGCAGCCTGTATTCTCTATCATAGTTCAACATTGAGTATGACCTCCCTTATAGAATGCACATTGGAGCATCTTATCGAACTGTAGCCAGCAGTTGTGGGAGATAACTTGTTGCAGCCCTAGCAAATGTTTAAAGTGTGCAGAAATGCCCTCTTACATTGTTTGTTTGGGGCATTCAGCCAGCATTTGATTTTAAGGTTGTACCTTAAAACAAAGCTGCAGGTCACCTTTAACATATTTATACAATAAATATGTGGATTATAAATGTATGCGCAATCAGTTTCTGCTAAGATAATAGATACAGTTATTACATAAAACTAGTAATTGTTTAACAGACACTGCATTGAGTGGCCTTGGGTTTAGTCTCATGATTTCCTTACCTGTTTCAACAGTTTATTTCAGCAATGAGTATTTGTAAAACATCTTCTTGTAAATAGAACAGATCTACATCTTGGGGGGGTAAGAAAGATATAATGATATTCATATTTGCCAACCATTTTGTTTTGGCCAGCATAGCTCTATGGGGCCTGACTCATTCAATACTTCAGCCCCTTTTTCGGGGGAGGCAGGGAGCAGAGCAGTCCCAGAGTTACGAGTTGTTTTGTAGGAAGGGGTAGCAGTGTGAGCAGATAGCTTAGCTATAGGAGGAGCTAGGAGGCAGAAAATCTCCCAGGCACACTAGGGAGTAGTAAGGGTGGCCGCAGGAGAGGAGCCTTGCAAAGAGGTAGGGGACAAAATCCGTTGAGGGGCAGCCTTTTTTTTGGTAGGGGTAAAGAATTGTTTGATTTCATTTGGTGAATGGTGTAAGAATAAGTTGTACTGGAACAATAGGGTAAAATCTTAGTAGGATGGACTCATTCCTTCCTCATTCCAAAGTAATAAACTGAGTACTATGCCTTTAAGAACCTTTAAGAAGTGAGGACATAAAGACCCATCATTTTATAAAGTGCAGTTATGTGCAATAATGGGCCTATATTTTCCTGCACAGTTGCCATGATTGTGTGCACTGGTGAAGTATCTGCATTTGCACTATGACTTTTGACTTGTTGTCAACTATGTATCATTAATATTTGGTTCTTTTGTCTTGGTGGTTTTAACCGTATAATACCTCTAAGTGGGAGTGGGAACAGCAAAGATGGCAAAGGTTATGGTTACATAACTGTTTCCTTTCCAAATCCTTCTTTTCATCACTCATAGCTTTCTGAAACTTTCAATTTAGAGGCAGAAGATGTAAAACAATTGGTGTCATGAAAGACCTGATTAACTTTGGAAAGTTTAATGATCAGTTTCTGACCATGAAAAGAATAAACAAAATATACTCTTTCCCTGTTACAGTGAAAAACGCTCTTGTGATTTCCACTCCTCCTGCCCCTCCCTTTAGTATGGTTATATCAATGTCTGTAGGTATGAGGTTGAATTTTGGAATGGAAAAGAGCCATCAGTGAGAAGTGCCATTTCAATGAAAACAACTTTGCCAGATCAAAACATGACTGACTGGAGGAAAAAACTGCACGTCAAGCAAGTGTAGTAAGGATTTGATTCTGCTCCCATTTAAGTCAATGACTTCACTGGGTGCAGGATTGAACCATGATTAATAATGCCAACATGGGGCTGGTGAAGTGACGCTAAAGAAGGTTGGGCTATGTGTGATTGAATGGCTAACTTGCTCCATAGAGGGGTGTGTTTTGTGAGGTAAAACTGGTACAATGCCAAATACGTGCAGGATTGGGGCTCCCTGCTGCAGGCCTGCTAAGGTGTCTTGACTAAGGCATTCCAGAGGTGCCTATCCAAATAGCTCCATGCTGTGGATTTTTCTTTTTTCATAGAAAACAAAACTGTGATAAGAGCATATTAAGGCTGCATTGTTAAGGACTGCTATGAATGACAGTAAAGGTTGGTACACAATCCTGAACTCTGCTCTTGTGCGTCTGCATTATGGGCTGGCTCAAATACACAAATGCACACTATTTCTCAAATACAATATCATACATTTTTTCTATAACCTTGGGTACTACAAATGCATACTTTCAAGTATTGCGTACTACTGTGTATTCCGGGCATTCATAAAGAAGACTCATGGATTATGAAAAGTACACAGTAAACTCTAAGTATGGTACAGGATAAGTATAACTGAATAATAATGAAAGTTTTCCCATCTGTTACAGCTATCTCTGTAGGTAACTGTATCATCTGCACCTAAGGAAGGCTTCTATATAGGTGCTTATCCTAGAAAATTCACTTTGTAGCTCATTGACTCATGTGGATTGCACCTAAGGAAAGCTGTGCTGTTGAGAAGAAAATGTGCAGCGTCAACATGAGTGTCAACAAAATTAAGTATCCTGGGGAGATGTTCCATGTGAATTTAAGATGATAAATGTTATGATGTACTAATTGAGAAATAATGCACGATCATGTCTTTTTAAAGCAGGGGTGCTGGAATTATTTTTATTATGGGGATGCTGAGAGACATTGACCCAAACTATAAACCCTGTAGACAATGGAAACCACTTCAAGCCAGGGTATGTGGCAGCACCCCTACTTCCAGCACCTATGGGTTTCAGATTGGGGTGAAAATAAGTGGTGGTTCACCCTCCAGAGGTAACTTCCCATTTAAGCGATTGGCAACAATTCTCTTCTATTAATTCTATTACTTCAGGCTGTTTGAAGCCTCAGGATAACAGTGCATCATGTTACATTTAACATTTTGAAGGTTGTCTTTTTAACAATTAGGGATAGGGATTTTTTTAATGTATCCATTTTTTTAAATGGAACCTAAGTTTCTGGCGCACAGGTTGACAGCCACCAGGAAAAAGTGTCAACTTGCTAGGATGTTGAGAACTGTTTTAATCCTTCCCCAGACGTAAACTGAATATTGTAATGCATGAGTGGATAGAGTTAAGGCTGCCACAAACATAACTTTATCTTAAGCTCTCTTTTGCTCCTAGATTGGCTGTGTGTATATGTGATGGGCTCTAGTGACCATGAACCTGCGGTAATGGTCCACCCAGTTAGGAAACACAGTAGAACTGGTTCACGTTGGAACTGGATTCAACTTTGTGGAAATGGATTCCCATGCCTAAGAACGGGGGCTGATGGGATAAACTTCTGTGTGCTAGTGCAACATCTAGGGAACCGCATGGCTTATCTGACTTGCGTAGAAGACATTTAACTTGTTCAGAGGACTGTCATTTCAGCGCTTTTCTAGTTAAAATTCCCCTATGGTACAAAAAACAAGGGATGAGAGAGAGAGAGTCTAGTGATAGATGCTGCTTTTACTACTAGAACGCCCCACTTTCATCCCCTACAGCAAGGTATAACTGTAGCAACCATCTACTGTCTGTCTCTGACATGGACAACTATCACTGGAGAGGGATTAAATTGAGGCTCAAATAATATAAGTAGTAATTTTATACTAGATGGGTGTTTGTTTAGACGTAATTTTTTCATACATTTATTTAGAATCTCTGTAAGGACAGATGTGTTCTTATGTTTGGGTCAAAACAGGAAAATTTGGATAATCCTGGTGAAACCACAGTAGTGACAAATAGCCAGTTCTTTGCAGTTCATTAGATTCTTTATCTGGTTATATGTTCATCCATTTTACATCCAGTAAAACAAATCTAGAAGGACAAAAAGTGTTATGTAAACTGGCTGAACCATGCTTCCCAGATGACTGCACCATTATCATAAAAACCCTCCTACATAAATCAGTCTGTAGTTTGTGGCACTGTCCACACGTAGTACGTGCATGGCTAGGTATAGCAGGATAGTTGGAAGACATCATTTAACAGGTAATTATTTTCCAAGTAATGTAGATTCAGTGTCTAAAATGGATTGACATACAAACAAGTGCTTCTGTGTAGCTATGGTTGAGATAGCAGCAATTCTTTAGATGCTGGTGAATTAAAATGTGTGTTTTAATGGTGGTTGTCTGCTTTTTATGTACCTAAGTTTTTATGTACCTAAATAAAGTTGGCATTTATTGAATTTAGTATAATGTAGGCTTGTACTGAGTTTAACTTGGAAAGAAAACTGTATTAATACTTGCTTTCCTGAAGTACAGTAGGTCTCCCACTGAGATGGCTGCTATTCAAACACCTTTCAAAATGGAGCTGTGTACTGTATATAGTGATTAGACAGCAGTTACAAAAGGGAGCTACAACAGAACCGCTCAGTCCACTTGCTGTTGCAGCAGTGCAGATTTTTGTTGCTGTATCAAACATGTAAAAACTAATGAAGCCCAACCCACTCCTTAACAGATCCTTTTGCCTGACCCACCCAATTTCCTTAGGCAGCTTGTGTAATCTAGTGTAACTCTATATACACTAGTTCTGTCAGCTAGTTGACAGAATCATGTTGTAATACTGCCAATAAAACACAGTATAGAAAAAACAAGACACTGTTTTGTTTAGCTGAAAGAGGGATTCTGAATTTGGCTTAAGTTTTTAAAAATGTATTTGAACGTTAGATTTGTTTGTGTATATGTGTACACATATAAATGTGCGTGTATATATGTATAATTTGACCAAAGATCTATATTTGACCAAAAGGAGGCTGGACTCAGTGTTGATATAGTTTGGAAATAATGTTAATTCACTAAGGCCTGCTCTAGATTTAAAACTTATACCAATATAGCTATGCTGGTATAAGCCCTTGTGCATATATACTTATACTGGCATAAAAGCACTTTTGCTGGTATAGCTTAAGGCAGAAGCACTTGTATGCCAATATAAGATACAGCTACATTAGGAGGATTGTGGACAAGGCCCAATTCTTTTATGAAAATAGAGACCAGAGAAGGTTTTTTTGGACTAGTTATGGGGATATGAATAATTTTTGTGCATAGTGGGTGGATCTCAGATTAACCTGAATAAGCAATATAATTAAGATTTAAAGATGAAGTATGATCACCATCTCCTGCCTTACATTGAAACTCTAAGGAAGTGAAAATGTGTAGGACGTATATAATTTGGTTACTGATCGCCTGGAAATCAACTTGGGACTTTGTGATTTAGGACAGTAGTTTCAAGAATTTGGGAGGCAGTGGTGACCAGCCAGGAGTAGGACACTTAACCTGGATTTGTTCAAGGGGGAAGTCCGCTTTTACTCACAGACTAAATCAAGACTCCCAATGGCTTCCTTTGGCCTAGAAGTTAAGGAGTAGAAAGGGGGAAGTTGACAGCATGAGACAATTATGGCAATGAATGCTAGGACTGACCTTTGAAAAATCAGATAATTGCAATCACTGTTTATTCTACTAGTAAAGTAGGGGCATGTCAGCATCCTTCAAGGCGCAGAAATGAGAGGGGCTGATATTTTTTCCCCTCTGGATTGATTAGAAGGTGTTGTGGGAAGATAATTCTAGGAATTGTCATTTTGCTTGGCTCTTTGAAATTCCATGCTATATGGTAGGACTTGGTAGAACAGAAGTCCATTTAAAAACTATTACTAGATACAAATTCACTGAACTTATGAAGACAAATATTCAGAATGTGCTTGATAAGAATCATTATAGCAAAATGCCAAGGAATCTGCTCGAAAAATCTGGAGAAACTCAAATTTCCCTACATGTATGCATTAGCTTCACCAACTGAATTTAATTCTTGTATGGTTCTCAGGAAGTGCAACAACTGGTATGAGAAATAAACCTTTTAAACTAGTATGTAACGCTGAGTGGAAATGCAAATGTCTACAGCGTAGGCAGCAGCTGGTGGGGTGTGTTGGGGATCTGAATTTTGGACATGGGCACTTAAAATGGCAGTTAGGTGCCTAAATCCCTCTATGGATCTAACTCTTGGTGTTCTGAACAGCCTTAGCAGACAATAATGACAATCATATAATTACACTACTTTCTAGCAAAGAGTGCTAATGAGGCAATATACTCCGCTCCAGGCATGCAAGCAATTTTTAAGGAGCAACAATGAAAAGGGAATTTGTATCTATTTTGCACACAAGAAAGATGGCGACTACAATGTAGCACTGTGTTTAAAATATATCTGAGAAAGAGGAGAAAGGAAGCACCCGTTTTGTCCCTTTCTTGCTTACTGACTGTGGTCCTGTCTTGTGGTTGGCATTAGGTGTCCGCAGCTATTAGTACAAGAATGAAACTGGACCTGCACATCAGATTGCTTTATCATCCTAGAATGGCTATTCTTTGTGGTCAGTCTTACGCATTTTACATTCTTTAAGTTTTGGGAGACATGTCAGTAAAATGACAGCCAGCTAGTGGCTGGGCATGGCACAGCAGGCTCCTCTTGCCAAATGCTGCTCCAGCCACAACTTCCTCACAGTGACAGAAGGGGTTTTTCCATCACTGTGGTAAATCCATCTCCTCAAGAGGCAGCAGCTAGGCTGATGGAAGAATGCCTCCATTGACTTAGCTGCATCTACTACTCCTGGGGGAGTTCTGCGCTACTGCACATGTGCAGAATGTATATCCCCCACAGATTTCTTTGCTTCCCCAGAGAAAAATGACTTTCTGACGGGGAAGCAAAGGAAAGCCACGAGAGCAGTCGTGCGACCTTCCCCAGCAATATGTTTTAGGTGCCCAGGGCAGCTGGCAGGGAGGTAAATCACTGCGGGGTAGGGAACAGGACTGGGGAAGACCCTGTTGGTGGCTCCTACCCTGCACTGGGCTCAGCTGCTAGTCCTGGCTGGGCTGGGGAGGGCGGGACTTCCTCTTCCCCTGCATGGCATCCAGGGCCATGTCAGACCCACCCCCAGATTTCTCCCCAAGCTGCAGGAAGCTCTGCACACTCCTCCCTCCCCCCACCCACCCCCACACACACTTCCTGCACCCATCTCTCTTCAGCTGCAGGGATCCCTGTACAGAGAGCTGCTCCCCCATCTGCCTGCCCATTCCCCATGTGTCCAGACCCCCTCATTCCCAGATCCTCCCATCAAGCCTCATCCGCCGCACTCTGAATCCCCCCCAATGAGCCCCACTCCACCTGCACCACCCCAACAAGCCACCCCCCACACCCAGATTCCGACCCCAACCAGCTGCACCTGGATCCCCACCACACTTGAGCCCCACTCTCCCAGCATCTGGACCCCACACCCAGACCCTCCTTCCAAGCTCTATCCTCCCCACACCCAGATCCCCTGCTTAGCCTCAACCACCTTCACCCCCCAGCAGAGTCCCATTACCGTTGCACTCAGAATCCCCCACCAAGCCCCTATGCATCCAGATCCGCACCTGGATCCCCCACTGATCCACCTGCACCCAGAACCCTCGCAACTGACACCTGGATCCCCACACTAGGATACTGCCTGCCCACACCTGGTGCACCTGCCACGGAGGGGCGAGGCACTGGGGTGTTTCTGGGGCAGGCCCAGTCCTTGTGCTGTGTCAGGGTTGTGTGTAGCCTCACTGCTGAGTCCGTGTTCTGTGGGGTGGAGGAGGAGCTGCACAGTGATCTCCCACCTGTGGGCAGCTAGCGGTCTGTGCTCCCCAGTGCCATGCTGGAGCCTCCACATTTATTTGACAAATAAAATTTGTAGAATTTTGCAGAATTAAAATATTCTTAATTTTTAATTTTTTGGTGCAGAATGTTTAAATTTTTGGCACAGGATGCCCTCAGGAATAATCTACAGTGCTGGTTAGTGACCTATGTTGCACAAGGTATGAAGTTTTTCACAACCCTGAGCGATGTAGCTAGGTCAACTAAGTTTTAGGTGTAGACGAGACCTCGGCCCTCCAGCCAGATCACTTTAAAGTCTCTTCCCCCTCTGGAGCAATGAAGTCCCACCAAAACCAGCCCCATGACCTTACATGTTTTAGGCTTTGAACTGTGGACCCTATGGTACTTAATGTCAGGACTTTCAAAAGACTTTATCCCCTTATATCAGGGGTTTTCATGCCACCTTCCCCGGTGGCAGCTAGGGAAACCCAGGCTCTCCCTCTTCTCTGGGTTCCAACCCAAGAACCTAATAGTGAGCAGGCAAGGTCTGTCTATTTAGACCCACCTCTTGCTATTTCCCTGGGCTTCCTTCCACCTCAGCCTGTCAGCAGGCCTTTCTCCACATCTTCCTCAAGCCACTGTGTACCGGAATCCACAGCTTCTCTAGGGTCACCCGTTTCAGTTCAGGAGGTTGGAGGGATCCCTCTGGAGTCCTCTTAAAAAAATCCCAGGTGAAGTTATAAAGTTACACCAAATTCTGCATTCCTGTGCTTGACCTTCCATTCCTCTCTTGAACACCTCCTGGGGTCTCTCAGAAAGTCCAGATCTTTTAATCAGACTGGAGCATGCTCCATGTCTTTCCTGATCTTTTGCCAGAGCTTCTTTTGAAGAGAGGATCCCATGGTCTGTTCTCCCCCAGGCTTCCTGAAGCCCCTCCTTTATAGTAGCTCTCCAGCTTCTCCCCAGCTGTGTCTCATCCTAAATTTATTTTAGCTCATCATCCAGAAGCACTAACTCAGTTCTCCAGCTCTCCTTAACCCTGTCCATCACACTGCCCTACCTCCTTTTGGGGTCTGTGTGAAATGTTGCTTGTTTCTAGTGCTTTTGTTTTGTAAATATGGAAACCTATGAGGATCCCTCTATATTGTTGGGCATGATAGAGACTATTGTCTGTTGTTGTTGGGGAAGAGTATCAAATTGTGAGGAGCAAGTGAGTACAGTTCTCCCACACACACCTTGAATGAGTTGAAACTGTTCCAGGAAGATTAATTTCAGACAAAATATATTAATCATTCACTTTTTAAAATTGATATTCCTGGAGTAGTGATGTTGATAGGGAGGATTTTAGTGGAGTATTTCACCCAAAGGATAAAATCAACTAATCAATATGTCTTTCTCCTCCCATGCATATTTAGAATAGCCCAAGATAACATTCCTAGCAAATTTTATTTAACACTGGGCAATCCAGACAAGATAACTTTGTGTTTATAACAGAGCATACTGGTAACTGTGTATTTATATTAGAACATACTGGTGTACAACAAGAGCTACAGTGTGTTGAATATAGTGATTATACTTATACAAATAGTATGAGCCTACATTCACAGGTGCATGATGGTATCTGGGAGGTTCTAGATTCAGTGCATCAGATTATAACTGTTTTAGCTGGCACAAGCTTAAATAAGTGTCTAGATAACAGTGGTAACTTGACAAACTGTGGAATAAAAGATTTTTCTCTCCCAATGTCAAACTTAAGTTTGTTTCTAAACAAACATTGAAATGTGAAGGGATGAGCCTATCTCCACTCTCTGAACTGGGGATGAAGTATGTGTTGGGACCTGTGGCCAATATTGCAGCAGGAATAGCCACCTGGACAGAGAATGGAATTTACCTAATAGAGATAAAGAGGAACATCCTTTCTGTAAAACCAGGGGTGGTTCAGGCACACTGGGGGACCCCTCTCATGTAATATTTCACCCTCCCCACCCCCCATGCTTAAAATTATTTTTTGAGAGGATGTACTGGCAGTGACAGACACAGTGGAGTCCAGAAGGAATAAAAGGTGATCCAGAAGTCTATGCAGGCAATGGTCAAAGGGTGTTGATTCATCCTCAGTCAAATCATCTTCAATAATTGGGTCATTAAGACAAGTATGACTGACAGAGAGGAGAGGCCTCTGACCTCCCAACCGACACCAATATCCCCACTTACCCGGTGTTATGTCTTGGCTCACAATGTGGGCCAGCAGCCAGGTCCATAATGGCTGGGCTGGGTCGGGGTTTGGCCTCCCTACTGTTCATGAGGCACAGCTTGCTCTACTTATTCTTCATGTGGTCTGGAATCAGATTACTTGAACTGCTATGCCCCCAAATCCATGCCTGTTTCATTGACTCTGCCACCTCTTCATTCTTCCAAAAATAAATTACTTCTGCTCTCCCAGTCAATTCTTGTGCCCAATTACATTTTTGTGTCATTTTTCACCCCCATCAAACAATCCTCTTTCCCTCCACCTCCACTATTGCCAACCTCAAATGTTTAAAAATCATGAGTCAGGCTCCCAAAAATTATGAGATGGTCTTAAAAATCAAGATTTTTTTTTAAAATGAACTTAACATTTTCTTTATCTGCTTTCTGGGCCTTTGGGGTTGTCTGGGGTCATTTTTTCAAGCTTTTCTCTGTAACCATGAGGGCTAGAAATGTGTTTTTAACAAAAGATGAGAATTTATCCTAATCATAAGATTCCAGGGTCTAAGTATTTTAAAAATAAAACCAAACAACCAAATATTGAGTCTTGTGATAAAATCATGAGACTTGACAGTGTGGTTCCCACAGTGCCCAAACAAATCAGTCCTGCCCTGCAAAGTGTGGTGGGCTGGGGCTCAGCCACTGCTGTTGTTACCCCTCCTGTTCCCCTTTTCTGAATAAGCAAAAGGCTTCCAGCTCCTTCTCTTGCACTTGGCCCTGTGCTCTTCCTCCCGCCTAGTATGTGGAGTAGTAGCTCAGAACCTACTCTGTTCTCACTTCCCTTCCTCTCTTGTGAACACAGCTGCAGCTCTAGATGCTCCCTGTCCACTCCTCTCACTTCCTGAAAAACAACTAGCAATGCCTAAGCTGCTTTTCCCACTCCTCTCCTGTTGAAGGGAGCATCACTTCTCTCCCCTTATTTGAATGCTGCCAAAGCTGGGGCTGCCTTCCCTCTGCTGAATTCATAACCTCTGTAAACCATCCCTTCATCCGTTGCTCCAACCTTTACTTATTTGTGTGTATGTGAAATTTTATCTTGACTTCTTTTTTTTTTTTTTTCCCCACATGTGACATCCCATGATTCTTTGGTATATCGCTTCTATTAACATTCCATTTGGGATCTCTGTTGCTAAAGCTGTTCCAATTTGTGTAGGGTTCTTTGTCAAAGGATGTGACTCTACTTAAAATAACAGCATTAATGTGCCCTTTCAGAAGGGATTAGATAATAATGGTTTGTGAAAATTCCATTTGGGATGGTGGATTGTTTTCCAGGGTGACACTTATGCCATCAGATGTTTGAATTTTATCATCTCTACCTGTAAATGTCTTGTGCTCCAAAAATCAAATTAAAAACCTCAAATCCAACACAATGAGCAGTTTTTAAAATTACTGTTTTGACCACAAAAACTTGCTAGTCCATGAAAATAACAAATACAACATGGATATATATTTAGAATCCCTCTCCTTTGTTTACCCTATTGCAAATATGTTTGCTTAAAAGCAATAAGAGTTTATAGTCAAACTTTGCAATCCAGAGTTTCACATAAAATGTATAACAGACTACCCAGATGGCAAATGCTGATATGTAAATCTAAAACATGAAAATTTCCACTGGGGGCCAGATGGTGGCTTAATGTGAACTGTTTAACATTTTATGCTTATCTTATTAAAACTGCCTTTACAAGACTAAAGCTGTAGTAGTTAGCAGCGTGGTTTGGAAAAGACTCTGGAACAGCCTATCACTAAATGAACAAAAAAGCAAACACTGAGCAGAAGGCAACATTTGCTGCATGGACCACGGGAGAGAAAAGCAGATCCATGTCTGATTGGAGAGGTGGTTCTTCCTCCATTTATACATAGGTAAAGAAAAATCCCCCAAAATCATTGTTAGCCTTATTTTCAAAGGTACTGTGCACACACCGCTCCATTTGAAGCATGAAATACTTGGACTATGATACTGAGGGATGTGACATACACATTCAATAACCTAATGCTTTGTATTTTCCATTAAAACATATTTTTTGAGGTGTGGGAATTTACTTTTTATATTTTTTTTTAAAAGACCTAATCCTGCATCCTTAAAATCAGTGGGAGTTTTGCCCTTGACTTCAATGAGAGCAGGATTGAACTATTAGCCTAAACTAGGGAAAAATATCCCTGATGGAAAAACTAGTTCAGATAACAGATTATTTTCCGAATACTGAGATGGCTCAGCTTCTTCCTTCGGCATTCCTCTTTTTAGCTTTTGCCCAAACAACTATTTCCTCTGATATGATGCAAGAGCTTACACAACTGAGGAGAGAACAAACGGCCACTTGTGAAGTAAGTCACATGGTGAACCATTAGAGCCCTTACAGTAAATGCCTTCTGTATTAAGGATGTGGTAAGCAGGGCTCTGAAAAGGAGCAGTGACGTGTGTGTACACGTATCATTTATAAATCTGATATGGAATTCTTAATGCATTTAATTTAGTTTGGACATTAGTGTGCACCTGCTGTTCCCATCAGCACTTCCACTTGAACCTTTCTGGCTTAACATATCACACACACACATTTGTAGAAAATATATGTTAATTAGAAAATAACTGTTAAGAGTCAGATACATATATTAAAATAGTTTTAATCAAACCACTTCAGAGTAGACTGTTAAGGGTTTCCTATATTTTGACCTGATGCTTTGGAATAATGCACAAAATTCTGTACATTTTGTTGAGTATTATTGCCATTATCAAATTATTGGCTTACAATGTTAAAATACATATAGCATATTTAAATATCTTGCTAGTGGAAATTTGACATCTAAAATAATATCTTGAGTAGAACATGACCCTCCCCAGGGAACCAAATTTGCTTGAATTTTTACTAGTGTTAAAGTTTTATGACAGGTTTCAGAGTAACAGCCGTGTTAGTCTGTATTCGCAAAAAGAAAACGAGTACTTGTGGCACCTTAGAGACTAACCAATTTATTTGAGCATAAGCTTTCGTGAGCTAACAGCTCACTTCATCGTTCCAGTGAACTCCAAAGCCCTTTTCTTTTATAGACTACATAGAATTAATTTTGTCTATTGAAACACCTCAAGCACTTTTTAGGATAGGTGCAGCTTGTGTAAGTAAAGTATTTTCTGAAAAAAAGCAGTCACCTCCTGAGGGGAACACAGCAACTGTGTAACAAAATATAGCAATGCTGCACAACAGTTTTAGATAGAGAGAATTCAGATGTGCAGAGTGTAACTAACAGTTTTGGAATGCAGTCAGGACACTGGGACTAACCATCCTCTTATGAAAAGTGGGAGATGCTTAGTGACCTCAGATGGTCAGTACTCTAACTTACTTGTCCAAAAGACAGCACAACTGAACCTCTATTATTATGATCCTGCATTCCTTCTAAATGATTCAGAAGATTGCTTACTGAGATGCCTAAACTGCTTCTTTGAGCAGCTGGAGTTTATTTGGAGGTCTCCCATTGGAGGTCTCCCACCCAAATACTGATCCAGATCAGCACTGCTTATTTTGAGATTAGAATCCCACAGCCTGAAGTGGCTTGGCTGATGGCTTTAGGTCAGTGGTTTTCAACTTGTGGTCCATGGACCCCTGGGGGTCTGCAGACTATGTCTAAGAAGTCCATGAAAGGTGAAAATAAATATGAAAATAAAGTTTCAGATCCCAGAAAAGGCATTCTGTTTTTCTGATCAATCAAAACTATGTGAATACCCCCACCTACAGGTCAGAACCTGGAAGTGATGTTACCATAGAAGCCCACAGTTTAGCACCCTTTCTCCTGCTGCCAAGCATGTGCAACATTTATAGCTGAATTCTGTTCAGTTGCTTTTCAGTCTAAGACTTCTATGGTAGGGGACCGCGGACCACAGGTTGAATTTCCAAAGGGGTCCACACCTCTATTTGAAATGTTTTGGGGGTCCTCAAATGAAGAAAAGTTGAAAACCACTACTTTAGGAGATGCATTTTCATATTTAAGCTATGGGTTTCTCCTCTAAAGAGAACAAAGTGTACCTCCCACATTCTCTTTTTCTGATCAGTTTTGTTGAAATTTAAACTGAAACTGATTAACAGTTCTGTAGTTCCAATGGCCTAGTCTGTTGGAGACCAGGGAGAAATAGAGCTCTGTTGATTTATCTCAGCCCACACATCATGAAAAATGTTTTGAGTAACAAATTGTCATGGTGCCTTGTAAATCAATAATTCAGAAACGTGCCCTAAAATCCAGATCCTGCAGGTTTGTCCAGAACATATTGCAAATGCTCTGACACTAAAAAGGAGTTTCAAATCTGCTACAAGAAAAGAGGATGAGCAGCTGGTAAACTACTGGCCCTTAATGAAGCCATACCATATTACAATATCTTCATTTACTGCACAATTTAGTTAGGTTTACCCTGCCAATCTGGAGAGACCAAACCACTGTCTTGGACAGCCACTCTAATTTCAGCTTCTTCACTGCTGGCCATAAAGCAGAATTTAGTCTCTCACAGTTAGGTATATCAAATACGTATGTAAATATGTAGTAATGCATATATTCTGTATTACAAGCAGGTATCCTAAATATACCAATTAAAAACAATCAGTTCCTTAATAATCGTTAGAAATCATAATTCCTTCTAACCCTAAGTATTGCTACTAATGGTACAGAGAAGATTTCAGTGAAGAAATCAAAGATTATTGAACTTATCTGTGGTTCAAAATGGACTTTCATTAAAATGTTGGCCTTAAACTTGTGCCCTAGTTGAAGCTAGTTTATAAAGTTAAGAAAAGTTATTGGTTTACTATTTTGGCAAGGTAAATTATCCCAAGTTCTGGGATTGCTATCTGAACTGGAACAATTTTGATTTAATTAAGTGAATGTTGGTGTAATATTACTGTTGTATTAACGTGATGCAAATGCTCAGGACTAAGCAGTGAGTTTGCATGTGTCTACTATTGAAGTGTAGTTTACTCCTTTTTTTTTTTTTCCTGAAGCACACAGTTGCCTTATCTTTTCCATTCATAAATTAGTCTTTTTTTTTATTATATCACAGACATTAGCACTATATGTCCATAAACTATGTTCCATCATCTTAATTAATTTCTTGGTTGATTATCTCTTGGGATGTTTGATTTTGTTCACACTAAAATATACCCAAAATTTCAGCCTCTAAAAATTCTGAATATTTGAACACTAGAAAATGCATATTGATATAGTTTTCATTAACTAAAAAGGGAAAGTATATAACCAAACAAAATTCATTGATCAAGTGGCATTTTCTAAATGGTGGAACTTACTTTAGTTCTATCCTGAGACATCACAGAGTTGCACTTTCCAAATTAAATATATATGGGGATTCTGACTTCAAAGGTTGTTGCCTCTTTATAAGCTCTCTCTATTAAGTGATGAGCCAGAACCACAATTGTCAGATTTGGCACCTACTGATTTATACAAACTGTGCTAATCCATCTCTGGAACACTTTTGGTATGGTTGACCTGGTTTAACCTTTAAACTACAAATCTGTAATAATTATTACTAATAATTGTGTGTTTAGTGAAATTCCTCTAGGTACAATGGTAGTAAGATTGGTGACTTTGAAATTCTGTAGCCTCTAATGAATATTAATTTTTAATAGTATGAAGGAACAGAACTTTTTTTTAACTTATATTTTACAATATATAGATAGTGATTAATTGTCATTACTCAACATCTTACAATATATTTTTAGTCAACTTTGAAATTTTATGCAATACATACAGAAACAATTCACCCAGCTGATATTAAGTCACATGTCTCTTAATTCTTCCTCTATCTTCATGCTTTCTAATAGCTAATTAAGTAGGAAGGATTTCTTTATGCCCTTCTGGCTGGCTGACAAATGACCACATCTCACAAATTGTATGCATTACAGTAACCAACTGTAATGTGTTGATTATTGATGCGCTTTATGAGGAAACATTTTTTGTGTGTGTGTGCATGCAAGCACATGTGCTTACTACAATGAGAAAACAGCCTATTCACGTTTTTTATATAAAACTGGGAGCTGTTTTAGAAAGAGAACAAAATCCATGCTTGGAATTAGAAATAAACATACATTTTGCTTAGGTGATTTGGTAGGCCTGAAAACCTCAGATAGTTACACAAGTTTAACTGTTTAGTACAGAATTACTATGCTTTAACATTTTAAACAAATTTTGCTGTAGAGGCGTCTGTCCTTTTAAAAAATTATCATCTTTCCTATCCACAGGACATGAACTTGATTGACATTCTTTGGAGGCAAGATATAGACCTTGGGGCAAGACGTGAAGTTTTTGATTTTAGTCAAAGACAGAAGGAATATGAACTCGAAAAGCAGAAGAAACTTGAAAAGGAGAGACAAGAACAGCTCCAAAAAGAGCAAGAAAAAGCTTTACTGGCTCAGCTGCAGCTGGATGAAGAAACAGGTGAATTTATTCCCATTCAGCCTGCCCAGCACATTGAGTCAGACAACACAGGCATGCCAACCAATTTTTCAAAGGTAAAAAACAGTATTTTTTTCTCTTATGTTGATATATATCATGTATATGTGTCTTCATTATTCCTCCTTGTGAATAAGATGATAAAACTGCTGGTTACCTAAACTTAGTTTGTATTTGTAGAGGGAGGAATCTTCAGTCATCCAAAAATAAACTTAATACATTTTTTCCATATCTTTCCTATGTAGACTACGCATATTTCAAAACCAGAAGCAGATGCCTTGTCCTTTGATGACTGCATGCAGCTTTTGGCAGAAACATTCTCGTATGTAGATGATGATGAGGTAAAATATCAACCTAATGCTTAGTATAGTTGGAGGGGTTTTGCGGGGGGGAGGCAATGATAACACATCTGCTCTTGCACAACTTTATTCTCAAGTTTGTTTTTTTTTTTACTTCTGTTATTATGATGAGTCTTTTAATGGAATATTTTCACATTATTGTACTATATTAGGCAAAATACAGTGATTTATATGTATCTAATACTCTTTCAAGGGGACACGTGTGGATCTGTTATATGGGAATAATACAGAGAGCACCAAGAATGACTTTTGCTTGATGCCTTACCAAGTTATGTATATTTATAAAATTCCAGGTTTCTTCGGCTGCATTTCAAGTGTTGGTACCTGCTCATGTAGATAGCGACGCAATCTTCATTACTACTAATCAGACTCAGCCACCTGAATCATCAGTCCTTCAATCTTCTGTTGCTGAAGTAGATAATATGCAAAACATAGAGCAAGTCTGGGAAGAATTACTGTCCATTCCAGAACTACAGGTAAGGGTTAATGTAAGCAGCAGCTGAAAGAATGGCAGAGTATTCTGGGACAACGTCTCCAAAGAATTCAGAACAATAACAGTGCAGTCATTCTTAAGGAATGGTAACAAGCCCATCAGGCTAGTAGCTGCAGAGTTTTTGTAAATTAGTGTTTGCTTTAATAAGAAATACATTGAGCATCTAAACTATAATTAATCAAAAGCAGTGTAAGAGGGGAGACTTCAAGAGAAGAGGGTTATTTACCTAATACTGTGTGAAAATTATATTCTGTCTTCCTGGCCATAATGTTTCTATTTTTACTGATACTTGAGCTGGCTCTGTGTTAAATACAGAAACCTGTTACTGCACTGTCATGTTTGAAATTTTACCTGCAGAAATGTGAGGAACCTCTAAATTATGGTTCCTACAGCAACCATTAGTCTATCTCCAGATACTACTCTAAAAGTATTTGTGGTATAATGTTTAACTTTATATTATTTACATTATTATATTACAGTATATATAAAATACAAAACAGAATATTGCATATGCGGTGGGGGTTATAACTTGGCATTTCTTGATTGTCTTTGCAATTAGAAACTTTGAAGTTGCTTTTATTTAGATTTTGCATTTACCTTCCACCGTGGGAGAAAAAAGCTTTTAAAAGAATAGTATTGGTATATTCGAGACTAATTATGGCTGCTTGTTCTATGAAAACATTATTTGTATTTCAGTTGCAGTCAAACTCTGTTAGGTGCTGTACATGCGGTGAATATGTCAAGCTAAAAATCAATTTGCTCTTTTACTAATCTGAGCATTTCAGAGACTAGCTTATTTATTTAATCACCTCTGCTGTGTTTTTACTTGAACTTCACCCAAATTGGACTGTAAAATTAGACTAGTTTATTTTTCATTATTTATTTTAATGTTTTTCACAAGCACAAAGCTGCTGTTTTTTTGGATTGCAAACTGATCAAAGGAATGCTTAAAAGGACACTGTCAATGTGAAAGCAAGTCCATTTAACAAAACTTAGTTAGAAAGTAACATCAGGTACTACATCTGCTCTGACCCTATCGCTAATTTTTGTGTTTTTCACAATTAATTTTTCTGTGGTGGTTGGTTTTTTTTGGTGTGTTTTTTTTTTTCCCCCCCAATCTTCCCTTTTGTTTGTGTGAAAGACCCACACAACCAAAACAGGGAATTGAGTGACTATACAGGGGCAACAATGAAACTGACAATACAAAAAGTAAACCAAAAAAAGAAAAAACCCTTAAATGTCACTATTATAATTCTGAAGTTGAACAAATTTTCTGGGAGAAGACAGAGATTTAAATTGAGGGTATCCCCTTTAAAGGATTAGTTTAATGAGTAAAGAAAAACCCAAAAGATCTCGTATCTGGTAAATCCTAGTTTAGGTATGATTTTTATTTGTGTTTAAACAATCCGTGTGTGGCCCTCTTTAAGAGGACCAGAATTATTTTTGTAATTGCCTAATTCTGAAAGGACAGAAGGCATACTTTGATACCAGCTTCCTTCCATAAATGTTAAGATTGCTACCCTGTTGGAAAGAATGTTGTTTTTGTAGCCAATAAAGCCCATCAAAATAATAGTCTT
Organism: Caretta caretta; assembly: GCF_965140235.1. NCBI lineage: Eukaryota > Metazoa > Chordata > Testudines > Cheloniidae > Caretta > Caretta caretta. The sequence continues at coordinate 44,331,985 of NC_134216.1, read as the reverse complement.
CAACACTTACACTAATGTTAACCAGTTTAACTAAAAGTATGTGGGTTGAATTAATGTTTGTAAAGCCCCATGTTAGTTCTGTTTATTACATAGTAAATTAAATTTCTCTGCACCAAACAGCTGCTTCATTGAGTACCACCTAAAAGACCAAAGATCTCGTAAAAATCTTTTCCATAGTTTGACATTTAAGGGATAGTTGTTTGCTAATATCATTCAGTAAATCGTATGCTGTGACTTTAAGTTGCTGTATTAATGTTAAATCTATTTGTATTATAGTGTTGCTTAAGGCGTATTCAGATTCGGCAGCACCAGGATCCATATTGGCAATTTACCAGAGCAGGAGGGATGCATCTAGCTTCCATATAATGGGAGCATATTGCAGCAAGTCTTTATTTTGGTTTATTGGTATGATTTTGGGACACTACAGGTGCCAGAATGCTATATTATCTACCTGGTGACTCTGCTGAGAACAAAAAGATTCATCCTCTGCTAGGACTTGCAGTCCCCAGAGACTGACCCTTTGTAATAAAATAAGCACAGCAGTGGGCAGTGCTATGACCACCCAAGTTATATAGCAATGCTTTAATGGCCATTTTATGTGTACTGTGTATTGATCTCAGAAGGGCAATATTAAATTTGTGGATATAGATATCAAAATATTTTGTGAATTTATTATTGATAAACTTCTCTTTGTAACATTTCTTCATATAGTGTCTTAACATTGAAAATGATAACCTGGCTGAAGTAACCACTATTGCAAACCCAGAAACCAAGCCATCAGAGATTCACAGTAACTTCTACAGCTCATCATCCATTACTGTTAATTGCAATTCAGATTTCCTCAACACTTTTGAGGATTCCTTTTCTAGCATCCTACCACCAGAAGATCTCAGTCAGCTGGGACTGGACTCTTTAGATACCACTTCATGTTTAAGCTCCAACTTTTCTGAAGATTTCTACTCCACCTTCGTTGATCCAAAGGTGAATGGTGACACAGCAGCACCACATGTTGTCAGTGAGTCATTTGCTGAAATTCCATATGAACCTATTGATATTTCTGATTTCTCACTGTGTAAAGCTTTTAATGGTGACCATCAAGGAAATGCACCAGAATGTAATGATTCTGACTCTGGTATTTCATTGAACGCACATTCCAGTACTGCATCACCTGAACATTCTGTTGAATCATCTGTCTTTGGAGATACAGCTTTTGGATACAGTGATTCTGAAATGGAAGAAATGGAGAGTGCTCCTGGAAGTCTGCAACAGAGCAATGCTCAAATGTATTCATTGCAGTTCCATGATCCAGTCTCTCCTTCCCTGGGGCCAAGCACTCAAAAGTCTGATCTGCAATGTGTAAATACACCAAAGAGAGAACTACCTGCTAGTCCAGGCCACCCCAAAGCTCCATTTACAAGAGATAAACCTTCACGCTACCTTGAAGCTCATTTCACAAGAGATGAGCAAAGAGCAAAAGCTCTGCATATCCCTTTCTCTGTAGAAAAAATCATCAACCTTCCTGTGGATGACTTCAATGAAATGATGTCTAAGGAGCAGTTCAATGAGGCCCAGCTTGCACTTATTCGAGATATACGCAGGAGAGGCAAGAATAAAGTGGCTGCTCAAAACTGCCGTAAAAGGAAACTGGAAAACATAGTGGAACTGGAGCAAGACTTGGGTCGTTTAAAGGATGAAAAAGAGAAATTGCTTAAAGAAAAAGGAGAGAATGACAAAAGCATCCGTCTAATGAAAAAGCAGCTTACCAACTTGTATCTTGAGGTCTTCAGCATGCTACATGATGAAAATGGAAAGCCTTACTCTCCCAGTGAATACTCACTGCAGCAAACAAAAGATGGCAGCATCTTCCTTGTTCCTAAAAGCAAGAAGCCAGAGACTAAATTTTGACAGGCAAGGAAGCTAACTGGCTTTGACAGAGCTGGTATTTTTATTCTAATAGCTTTTACTGTGATGTGAAATGCAGAATTGTTATATTTTAAAGTGATTCTATGCAAATATATATCTAAAGTTAATAACTAGTATATTAAATACACAAGTTAAAAAACTCTAATGCATATGTATGCAAAATGTGTAATCTCCTTTTTCTAACAGTCAATATTTCCTTCTTTATAGCACCACTTTGGCTAGTTTCTGTATGAGTGTAAATATTTAAAGACATCTTATTTATATACTGTTCTATCTCATCTGTTATATTCATAGATTTATATGAAATAAATATATATATATGATTTTAGCTGGCTAAATACAATTGGTCTTGCAACAGATTATATGACTTCAGACATTTTTATAAATATAAATTGAATAATGTTTGCCACTTTTCTTATATATTTTTATTTGCTTTACATTTAAAATAAAAGCTTTACTTTAGTATACAAGTTGATAAAGTATATTATTTTGATTTGTCTTAATAATTTGTGAAATCTTTTTTTTTAACTGCACACCATTCATGTTTACTTCCCCTAAATAGGTTATTCACTAACTTACAAACTTTCACTTTTTTTACAAAGATGAGCCATCATATAAACAAGCTATATAATTATTAACTTGAAATGCAGTATACAACATTGTCAGCATTACCAAGGCCAGGTCTACACTACAGACCTATATTTGTATAACTGCGTTGCTCAGGGGCATGAAAAATCCACCCCCCCCGAGCAACGTAATTATACCGATCGAAACACACATCCTCCCCCCCCCCACCATCACACACACATAAACACACACACACACCCCCCATGTAGAGAGCGCTATGTTGGCAGAAGAGGTGCTCCTGCCGACATACCTACCACCTCTTGGGGTAGTGGATTAACTACACTGACAAGAGAAGTCGGCAGTGCAGTCTGCACCAGTGTAACGTTTTATGTGTTAACTTGACTTACACTTCATATAAATTTTAACTACCTTTTTAAAGAGGTACTGTCACCTTTAATGTAAAAATCTCAAGTCTAACACTAATGCTTTTTGTTTATTTTTTTGCACTTTGCTAGGCTTAATGAAACTAGTCTGGTTAGTTTCACTTTCTAGTTCTGATGCTGTAGCACAAAGCTGCGGTGTTTTGTTTCACTACTGTAGAGAAATGTCAAGAGGCCAATGTGCTTGTTAAATTCCACCCCTACAAACACTCATTCATATTAGATATTGTTTATTCTTTCCTGCCCATCCTCCCCACCATTATGGACTCCCCTTATTCTCTCCCTGTATCACACGGATACCATTTTTAAAAACTAAGCTTAGTGCATTTAAACTGCAGAAGTGCTGTCAAGGCTAATTCCCCACTCTGGCACTTCACATACAGAAGGTGAGGGCCTGCAAGGATTCTAAAAATTAATACTGGCCACTCCAGGCTTGTATTAAACTCACAAGGTTACAGCTTTTCTGTGACCTGGGATTGGTAGATGCTGTTAGCACCCAAGTGCAGAACCCCTTTGAGAGCCCAGGATGGTGCACTTGGGAATTCTTTCCGTGGGGTATCCTCAAGCCCTTTCACCACCATCCCCATTTCCAGGAAGAGCTGCGGGGGGGGGGGGAGAATCAGCTGTTGCCACCAGCTAATTAAACAACGTGCACAAACCTCTTAAGACACACAAATCCAATTCTCTTCTTAAAAAAGGTAAATTTTATTAATTTAAAAAAAAAGAAAGAAAATACATCTGGGAACTCAGGCTACTGCTAGATTTTAAAAGAGCAACCATAAGAATTAAGCACTAAGAATAGCTTTCTTGAGGTCCAGCTTTAAAGGTTACAAGCAAAAGAAAAACCTCTAGGGTTAGCCTAGAGGAATCTACAAGCCATAACTAACAAAAGGGATAAACCTAATTGCGCCTTCCTATATATTTCCTGATCTACTTACACGTCTGGGATTTTAAATGAGTAGTTTCTAGGTATGATGCTGATGATTTTTCATAGCTGGCCCAAGCTTCTTCTAGCATAATTGCCTCTCCTAGGGTGACCAGATGTCTCAGTTTTATAGGGACAGTCCTGATTTTTGGGACTTTTTCTTATATAGGCTCCTATTACCCCCACCCCCTGTCCCGATTTTTCACATTTGCTGTCTGGTCACCCTAGCCTCTCCCTGGGAGAACAACACAGATAGACAAAAAGGGAGTCTTGTTTCAAATTTTAAAAGTTCTAGCTTTTTTGGCCAGGTGCCCACTCATTTCCTTTTACCTATGTACAGCAGTGAGACTTTTCAACCCTTTACAGGTACAGCAATTAGAGATCAGCTACTAAGACGGATTTTATAGCTTCTGGATGGCTGGGTGTGCATTAAAGGGATCTATCCCTCTCCCCCCTTTGTTTATCACAAGCACTGTTCCCTCTAAGCTGTGCATGTGTGCGTGCACACACAGATCCTAAACCCTGCGCACACGGCGAAACACCATGCACACAAAAATTTGCACAGAAGCACAACAATGTGCACAGAAGAATTTTTTTGCGCACACGGCCTGTCAAAAATTAGAGGGAACACTGATGGCAACTGTCCTTTAAAATTTAGCTTAAACTTTTTCTTTAAAAATCAACATTCCATGTTTACACCATTATTTTGTCTTTGAGAATTACTTATTAAACAAATTATTGTAATTATAGGTATTTTTAATCCATTTAATTAAAACTTCGTCTACATTACAAAGTTTTCAGTCCAGAAATTCTGTAAGATTTACAATGCTTGTTCAATTACTATGTTGTACATTTCCTGACTCTTCAGTCAATAAATATCATTTGTCACTGCTGTTAATTCATAACTTCATAGAAAAATGTAGCACGCTGATCACTTACATTACAGCTGCCAAATGCATTCACTACTTGGGACTTATTGCTCTATTAAATAGAGAGCACTGTAGAATTTGAAAGTATGACTTACAAAGAAATAAAGAATTGGGGCAAATAAGGAATATTGTTTAATTATACACCAACGCTTACAGATGGGACTCAGATCACAGTGGTAAATATACAAAATACATCATCTGAATTTTGAAACACATCTATACTATTCCTTTACAGTGACAACTGTTCAGACCTGTACTTATCTGTTATCAGTTATTCTGCATCTTTGGGAGGGAAAATCCATTTTTTATTTAGTCTGATTGTAAAGTGGTGCTGGTGCATTAACCTTTCGAAGGTAATCTTTGCACAGATTCAGGTTTTTAACTATACTTGAGTCACGTGTCATACTAAACATTTGTCATTCAGCACTTTTCATAAAATGCAAAATACCAACTTGTTGTCGTTGGCACCATAATCTAAATCCTCATAAAGTCAACTTCTTTATGGATTTTGTGATTGTTTTTAATGTTCCAGACTCCTTTTATATATAGATACCAAAAAAGTGAAAGGCCAGGGGCATGCTGTTGCATGACCTCATGGTCTCTTTCTTGTGGTTTAGCACAAGTTGGCAGAGTCCTTGGAATAATGATAGTGGCACAAGCTCAATAATAACATAACACATGTATATTACTGGAAGAGTGTATAGAGGCAGCTCTCCTCTTGCTGCTGGTGTTGCTCACTCCACCTTGCAGTGTTACTTCCAATCCTATGTCCCCTCAGAGGTTGTCTATGGGTGTAAACCCCCCCTCCCCCCATACACACACAGACTGAGCTAGCATAGTAACCCAGAACGCAAACCATTCTTGCTAAACTCAAGCAATCAAAAATAATGAGACTGGCCAAAAAATCCTGAGTGCTCTTTAAGCAAAGACTACTGTGGGTGCGTTCGCTCTCCCAGATTCATTGGGTAAGGTGATTTTGGCCCCCAATGCAGGAGCTCCCACCTCCACATCTGCCCATCTCTTCACCAGCAATTAATCCTGTAGCCCCATCTCCAAACCACATCTGTCTCCTAGTCAACCCGTCAGCCCACCTCCTACAACTACCTTGACCACTCTGCCATCCGTTCAGCCCCCCAGCCTCACCTCTGCTTCCACTAGGTTTTTTACACACACCCCAGGCCTGGGGGTCGGCAGTGGGGCCTCCTCTCCCACAACCAGGCAAGGGGGCCAGCCTCTAGGGCTGCCCCTGTGCAGGCCAGGTTCTGTGGGGAGAGGAGCAGAGGAACTCTCCTGTTGCTCGCAGGAAAGGAGCGGGAGCGGAGGACGCCTTAGCCCCGCCAGAGAAGGCTTCAGGTTGCTCAGGGGGGAGGGGGAGAGTAAGCCCGTGCACTCTTCTTGCAGCAGTTCTGATTGGCTGCTTGGTGCCAGGAGTAGGGCAAGCGGGGCAGCCAGTCAATTGGGGGCGGTGGGGCTTCCGCCAACCCCCAGCAGGGCTCAGCTCCCTGGCAGACTGGGCTCCGGCTGTGTTACCAGCTCTCGCAATTTTCGCTGTTCTGGGTTTTTCTTTTCCGTCCCACGAACACATGATGACAGGTGACAACTCATTAATTTTCCCTTATTCAAAATGGCCACCATCTCCTATTATTGTCAATGGGGTGAAGCCACCAAAATGGCTGCCCTTCATTAAAAAAAGGAAATCAGCTGTTGCCACCAGCTAATTAAACAACCTGTGCACAAAGCTCTTAAGAGACAGAAATCCAGTTCTCTTCTTTAAAAAGGTAAATGGCTGCCTTTCATAAAGTTGGCTTCCACCTCCCACCCATTTTCAGAAAGATTGAACCTGTCCCACAGGCAGGGGGGGCTAGAGAGGACAATAGGGGCTGTCAGGAGCAGCAGAGGCACTGTGAAAGGTGAAGGGGGAGCAGGAGGTAGTTTTAGGGGTTGCAGGGGTTTAGGAGAAGTGTGTGTGCAGTTTGGGGAAAGGGCAGGGAAGTGTTGCTTCTTGCAAAATACTAAACCAATCCCATGTTGTTTTTACGGTGACATCATTGTTTATATGAATGATTGATATGTTTAAAGTTATTTTATATGTGTATCTGTAACTCATCAACCCTAAAAAGTAATGAAAGTTCTGTGTGAGAGTGTGAATCATGATGCATTAATTAGGTCAGTGGTTCTCAAACTATCTCCCATCCAGTTCTTCTTTTATTAAAGGAAAAAAACTCAGAGGGGGGAGAGTTAAGACAGTAATAGGAAATGGAATTCCCCTATCTTAGGGTTCAGGAGAAGGTAAATGGAGTTTATAACTGAGCAACCAGGCTACAGTGACGAGACAGCAAGTATGAAAAATCGAGACAGGGAGTGGGGGGTAATAGGCGCCTATATAAGACAAAGCCCCAAATATCGGGACTGTCCCTAAAAAATCAGGACATCTGGTCACCCTAAACCAGGCAGAGGTGTGGATTTCTGTGTGCATTAAAGGTTGACTTTCCAATCTAAAAATATCGCACACATTGGCAGAAGAATAGACGGTAGAGTCACCATATTTGAACATTCAAAAAAGAGGACACTCCACAGGGGGAGTATTTGCTCATGTGCCCCTGGCCTTGCCCCAACTCCTCCCCTTCTCCACCCCCATTCCAACCCCTTCCCCAAAGTCCCCGCCCCAATTCTGCCCCCTCCCTGCCCCATTGGACCCCTTCCCCAAATCCCCGCCCCAGCCCCGCCTCCTCCCCTGAGCGCGCCTTGTTTCCCCTCCTTCCCCCCCTTCCAGCCATGCAAAACAGCTGTTTCGTGGTGCAAGCGCTGGGAGCTAGGGGGGAAAAGCGGGCACTCTCTTGAGTGATCAACATTCACTTTCTTTCTCAAATGATCAGCATTCACTCTCTTTCGTGAATGATCAGCTCTTCTTTGGGGAAGAATAATAATGGCAAAATCCTGGATGTTTTTAGATATTTAAAAACTCCTTCCAGATGGCGATTTAAGAACCAAAAAGCCAGACATGTTCGGGAAAATACGGACATACGGTAACCCTAATAGACGGGAATTAAAAAGTCAACAGAAAAGAGTAAATAACATGGTTTGATTTTTTTTTTAATAATCTGATGATTTTTGATTGCTTGAAGTTGGCAATACGGCCTCAGACAAAGTAAACTTGGGATAGTTGGCAACATTGCAAAACTTTATTCTTGGTGAATACTATGATTGGGCACTATAGAAAATCTCAAGATAGAATGCAAAGGACTGACACGTTCAGGATATAATATCAAGCACTGAGGCAGCCTGTATCTATTTAAAGTATACGCTCCTTGGACCTAGGCATTTTCTGTATGTTTGTAAAGCATTGAGCACACTTTTTACGTTTCATAAATAACAAAGACTCTCACTTTTTAGGAGATACAGCACAGAAATAGTGTAATTTCCCTCCCCCCAAAAAAACAAAAACAAAGAATCCTAGGCTGTGACGGTGATTTTAGGACACTTTTGTGCCCTCTTGATTCTAGGCTGCTCCCAGGGCTGGAGAGGCGCAGGTGTAACTTAAACAGCCACAGGGTCCTAAGTAATGGTAGCCATCCCAGGCTGCCCCAATAGGCCAGAGAGCTGTCTGTAATCTCCATGGTGCTGTTGGCCATGCCTCTATCCCAGCACGCCTTCTACACTAGGGGTTCTCAACCTCTTTCTTTCTGAGGCCCCCCAACATGCTATAAAAATTCCATAACCCACCAGTGCCATAACAACTGTTTTTCTGCATATCAAGTAGATTCAAAGCCAGGGTCAGTGCTGAGGGTAACAAGATGGGCAATTGCCCAAGGCCCTATACCACAGGGGGCCCCGTGAAGTTAAGTTTCTTACGCTTTGCCTTTCAGTCCTGGGTGGTGGGGTTCGGGCTTCAGCTTTTTGCCCTGGGCCCTGAGTCTAATGCCGGCCTTGCTCTCTGGTTTATCTTGGTGGACCCCCTGAAATATGCTTATGGCCCCTTAGGGGTCCCCAGACCACTGGTTGTGAACCACTGTTCTACACAACAGTTTACAAGGTGTCCATGAAAGGCAGCCTTATGGCTCGCTCTTCAGTGCCCGTTCTGGGAGAATCTTCCCCTGTCTGGAACTGGAGATTTTACGGCCCTTTGTGCTATGTCTAGGGTGATCAGATGTTCTGATTTTATAGGGACAGTCCTGATTTTTGGGTCTTTTTCTTATATAGCCTCCTATTATCCCCCACCCACTGTCCCGATTTTTCATATTTGCTGTCTGGTCACCCTAGCTACGTCAGCTTTTACTTAGCTTAAAAGAGCCAGAGCAGGAGTGAGGATCTCAGTGTTCACGTCTTTCAGACAAGTTATTCATTGAATAGGACCAAAGTCAAGCATGCAAAAATCATAAATCAGCTCTTCCCTTCCCCCTCCACCCCCAAATTACAGGACTTTTAATAATACATTTTGGGTTAATTTTACTTGCCTTCTGGTTTCTAAGCTGTTGGAATACATTCAAGTTACATTTTCAAACTTTTCTCTGCAACCATGAGGGCTAGAAACTTACTTTATTCATGTTTCAGAGTAACAGCCCTGTTAGTCTGTATTCGCAAAAAGAAGAGGAGTACTTGTGGCACATTAGAGACTAACCAATTTATTTGAGCATAAGCTTTTGTGAGCTACAGATCACTTCATCAGAACTGTGCTGAAAAGAACCACCAAATATCGTGAGACTTGACAACACTGTTCATAAGCTTAGCATAACTTGGTCCATGGGTCAGGACTGTGAGAACCATACATTGTTATGGTTGTTGAGAAAACAATAAGTGCACCTCAAGCTTCAGCTTTTGGTATGTAAACCATATTAGGAGCAGTTTTCTTATGGGACAGCTGATTCCCTTATGACAACTGAGATTGATGCAATCAGAACTGTGGCCCTAAGAGAACCCTTAGGGCAAGAACTGGGGTTTTCACCCCCAGAATAACCCCTCTCTGCTGCAGGATATGGTACATTCTTTAAAGCACCACTGGATGATTCAATATTAAATTTCTGATTTAAAGGCCAGAAGGGACCACTATAATCATGAAGTCTGACCTCCTGCATAACACAGGCCAAAGAACATCACTCCATAACTCCAGCAGTGGAGGGAATTATTCTTCTCTCCCATGTAAGTGAATACTGTCAAGCCCAATAGCTCTTGTATTTGTATTACATAGGTTTGCAGTCTTGCCCAGTCTCTCTGTGGCATGATGCTGCCTTGTTTAATGTATGGGTTTTACTTGTGATAAGGGGCCCAGGTGCCTTTGGACATGTGTTGTGGAGAAAGTAAAATAAAGGGATATATTTTCCCCTCAAACTACACAGCTGTTTGGGGGAGTAAGGCCAGTGGGTATGTTCACATGATTTTTTTTACCTTAAGACAAACCTATTGTGGCTCCAGGTGTGGAAGAACAAGGTCTGTATGCATCATATCCCCCCCACCCCCCTCCCCCGTTGTCCACTGTGAGCAAATGGAGCAGAGTGGGTACACCACAGAGCTGGCTGGGGGGTAGAGTGTGCCCTGAAAAGGGCTATACTAAAGTACTCCCTGTCCTGAAGTAAGAGGGGAGCAGGGAAGGAGTTTTACTGGGCCACATGCCCTGGATTGCTCCCTACACCACTTCCAAGGGTTATCCTCAGATACAAAGCAGCATGAGGGGAATCAAAGAATTCAGGAAGTCCTGGGTTGAGAGGTCAGTGACCGGAGAAATGTGTTGATTATAGGTGGAGGTATGCAGATTTCCTTGATTTGATTACCTGCTGCAGCCGATCAATTTGCCTGCGTTTCCATCATGTCTCCAGTATGTCTGGTGCAGAGAGAATAATACAAACCCTGCCTGTGCTGTGTGGAGTCTTTTTTATATCCTAGCAAGTAATGAGTCATTTTTGGAAGCATGGTGGGGATAGCACAAGGAAGCTTATTTCTGGTCTATGTGTTTTTAGGGGTGCCATCAGTTCCACTCACAGTTTGGGACAGCCTCTTTCCAGCTTGCGAATGAGGTGTTTCTGCTGCTAAAGGGTGGCTTAAATGTTATTCCCACAAAGTTATCTGTCGGGACTATGGCCTCATTGATCTGCAGGAAACATTTCTGCTGCACTTCCAAGTGGGGTAGTGGTGCAGCAACCGAGGACATAGCACAGTAGTTTTCAACCTCTGGTCTGTAAACCTCTGGGGATCCACAGACTATGTCTAAGGGAGTCCGCAAAAAGTAATTATGAAAATAAAGTTTCAGATCCTAGAAAAGGCATTTTGTTTTTCTGATCAATCAAAACTATGTGAATACTCCCACCTACAGGTCAAAACCCAGGTCAAAATTGTCATTACCATAGAAGCCCATAGTTTAGTGCTGTTTCTCATGCTGTATCAAATGCCAGGCCAAGCATGGGTGCAACATTTATAGTCCTTGCTTGTGGCCTCACTCCCCTTCAGAACGGTGGGGGGAGGAGGGAGGGCTAGTTTGAAAGGACAACTCTTTGAAGAAGTTATGTGCTAGCCTTGCTGAGGCGTAAACTTAATCCTAAAATTTCTTCAGCGGTAGCTTGGTCCCAAGATTTAGCAAAGATGCCAGCCTTGTTCTGACACTTCTAGGGTTGCTTAGGAGAAAAACAAAAGAGGTTGCTAGACCCCCACCCTCAGAAAATAGGACATCTCTCCTCTGTCTATGGAGAAGGGGGCCTGCTCTTCCCTTCACCCCAGAGTTCCCCCTCCCCCCAAACAGGGAGAAGGGATGAATTGACCCTAGGAAAGCTACCCTCCTATGCTGCCTAGGGCCCTTAATTACCCTAGCTAGGCTCAAACCTGGATCAACTTTCTGCTGTCATATTCCCTCTCCAGATTCTCCTCCACTGCAGAGAGCAGTGAGGGTCTGATAAGTGGAAAGCCAGATTGTCAGGGGGTTTGAAATGCTGGATTCACCGCTCAAGACACAGGCTGCACATTGTGTTCTGCCTCCTGTGGATCTTCCTAGCACGGTCTAGATCGGGGTGGCCAACCTGTGGCTCCAAAGCCACATGCGGCTCCATGTATAGGCACCAACCCCGGGGCTGGAGCTACAGATGCCAACTTTCCAATGTGCTCACTGCTCAACCCCTGGCTCTGCCCCCACTCCACCTCTTCCCGCCCCCTCCCCGTAGTGTGCTGTGCCCTCGCTCCTCTCCCTTCCCCCCCAAGAGGTGTGGGGAGGGAGGGGAAGGTGCTGATGGGCAGGGCTGCTGGTGGGTGGGAGGCCTTGGGAGCAGGGCGGGGGGGGGGGGGGGAGAAAGGAAGCTGACAGTATTACTTCTGGCTCTTTGGCAACAATACATTGGTAAATTCTAGCTCCTTCTCCAGCTCAGGTTGGCCACTCCTACTCTAGATACTAAAGAGTGCATTAACATAGCACAGCAGGGTCCGGGGGAAAGAGGGTGGTAGAGCACAACATACAGTCTGTGGCTTGGGTGGTGAATCCAGCAGCACCCCAACCCACTCAAAGTTGCTGCAGCTTGCCTCCTCAGGCCCTCACTACAGTCTAAAACTGTCATCCCCTGCAGCTGCAGTGCTGATTACTATATTAACTAGACCTGAGTGATAGTGAGACATATAAATGTATGTACACAAAACCAGACAGAGCGGTCAGACCAATGGTCCATCTAGCCCTGTATCCAGTCTTCTGAGTGTGGCCTATGACAGGTGCTTCAGAGGCAAAGAAAAGAACATGCAATTATTGAGTGATCCACTCAATCATCCACTCCCAGCTTCTGGCAATCAGCAGTTAGGGACACCAAGATCACCTTTTTTTTTTTGAACCTCATAGTTTTGGCCTTCACAACATTGCTGGCATCAAGTTCTACAGGTTGACTGTGCATGGTGTGAAGTACTTCCCTTTGTTTTATAGTTCATTGGGTGACCCCTGGTTTTTGTTATGTGAAGGAGTAAAGAACATTTCCTCATTCACTTTCTCCATACCAGTCCTAATTGTATAGGCCTTGTAAAGTTAGTAGATGTAAGCCTGAATTAGTAATTTTATGTTTAAAAAAAATTGTGGAAAATTGAGGGTTGGTATTTCTGAGTGTAGTTAATTAAACTATAGGAAGAAAGTTTAAGAGTTTACAGCATAGATAACTGAATTAAAAATAGGTTCTTAAAGAAATTTAGTGTTGTCAGAACTCATCTTGAATTATTTAAACTATCAGAAAGTTCTATAAGGATAGGGGAAATATGATGTGACTTCCCAGACATAAGATGTTAAACTAATGCTTTACAGTGCTAGAGTTCTTTTGCATATGATTGACACCTCCATAACAAATAACTTGTTTTAACTTTTACCTTGAATTTTATTTGATCCTTCTCTTACCCCTAACAGTATGGGGTGGGGGCACACAAGTAACACACCAAGTTTGTCCCTTTGTACTGCCACTGCCTACATTTCTTCAGCCTAAACAGGGAATGCATATACTATGACAGAGGTTGGAATAGTGATCATACTATGGTGAATGCAGTAAGCTATTATCAGATGATTTAGCCTGGTAGAAGCAGAACAGCACTGCCTTCTGAAATAGTTGACTAGTAGTGTCTTTATGAAGTATTGTTCTTGCACTGTTGTTCCCAGCATGTTAGAGGCAAAAAGATATTACCTCACCTATCTTGTATTGGACCAATTGCTACTGGAGAGAGCTTCTGAGCTTACACAGAGCTCTTGTTCAGGTCTGGGAAATATACTTGCACTGTGTCAGCTAAATGCAAGGTGAAACAGATTAAGCGTAAGTAGGTAACAATTCAAGGGACCACTCAAGGTGAAGCAGCCAGTTAGCCCCTCTCCAGTTATTGGTGGTGGGAGTTAAGGGTTACAGATGGTAGTAAGATAAATCAAGTGTCTGTTCTGTCCATGCTGTTTAGTGTCTAGCAGAGTAATGAATTTAAGCTCTCAGGCTCATAGGTGGAAGGTGTTGTGCAGGTTTCCTTTGAGGATGAGGACTGACAAATCAAATATAGAATGACTGGTTTGTGCAAAAGCATTCACTCACAGGTGATATGTTGTGGTTGTCATGTTTCTGAGAGTTTATTCAAGAACATAGTGCTTGTCTCATTTCACCCATAGTAGTCCCTGTTAGAATGTGCACCACCTACTTATGCTAAACAGTCTGTTCAATCTAGTCTTTTAGCTGTGACAGTACCTTTTCACAGACCTGAAGAGCTCTGGGTAGCTCAAAAGCTTGTCTCTCACCAACAGTTTTGTCCAGTAAGATATTACTCACCCACCTCTCTTTCTAATATCCTGGGACTAACATGGCTACAACACCTCTGCATACAAAAGGAAAAGGCACCTTACCTGGAAGACATTCTCCTGGGTGCATTTTAGAAGCCCAATGCAAACAGAGATATGAGAAGTCACAAAAGACTTAGAATAGAAAGTGTTAGGCAACTAAAACAATTAAGGACCATTTTATAAATGGTAAAGTTGATTATCTTGTAACTCTAGTTTGCTTCCAGTGCTACATTCACCCAAAATTCATTATAAACACTTCTAAATTAGCATTTTTGTGAAGAAACAAAACAGCTTCAGATATGGAATCTGTACTTTAAGAGTTTAAGGATATTTGACGTAATATTTACTACTACATAAATTGTGCTAGTTACAACTGTAACTACACCAAGAGAGTGTACTATTCCTGTGTAGGCTGCTTTGAGGGACCATAACATATATGTTCATTCTCTCAGCACTTAAGCCCTCACATCTATCAAAGCTCTCTGAACTTGTGCAGAAAAGATGGTCCTTCCTTACTTCCCACAAAGCTACAATTGTACCCACAGCTGCTTGGCACTGGACCAGCATCCCCTCCCCAAGTATGGTCATCATTTGTCCTATTATCAATTGGCTAGCACAGTGGTTCCCAAACTTGTGTACTGGTGACCCTTTTCACATAGCAAGTGTGACCCCCTCCTTATAATTTTTTTAAATATATATTTAACACTATTACAAATACTGGAGGCAAAGTGGGGTTTCAGGGAGAGGCTGACAGCTCGCAACCTCCCACATAATAACCTCATGACCCTCTAAGGGGTCTCGACCCGCAGTTTGAGAACCCCAGGGCTAACAGATGGTTATGCCAAGACGTGGTAGAGGAGCGGGGAGAATCACATGCTCAATCCCCGGAAGAAATCTGGGGGGAGGGTTTCTAGCAAGTTAGGTTTAACACAAGACCTTAACAAGTCCTACCTCATCTCTCCTAAAAAACATTAAGAGCTGAGCTCAGAGAGCCACAAAACCGCCACATGCACAGCTTTCCAGTTTAAAGGGTGATTTCAGCACACATGAAAATACTAGATAGCCTAAGAACACAAAGCCCTTTCTTCCCAAGGTGGGAGTCTGGGGAATACAAGTTACAAGGGCAGTGGCAGTGCAAGTTTTCCTATGCAACCCTGCCAGTGTTACACAACACTGACCTACTATAGTCTCAAATCTCCATGCAGATTCAATTCATTTCCTGGTCAACTCCTCCAGTTCCAAGTGCTGCGAACGCTGGACTAGGAACTTTATTGAATTAAGACCACACATTTCATTCAAGTCAACTAGCATTAGAAGGGTTGCTTCTGGCCACAGGCATCCTTTTAATGGCTCTAAATCCAATTACTCAGTCTTCTACAGTACTATAGGAAGACTCAACAAAAGATCTTACTGACACACTACATGCTCGAAAAAGAGAACTTAATTTTTTTAATAAAAAGTCATGACAATTTACAGCTCATTCTTGTACAGAAAATGAGAAATATTTTAATTCATATATATGCATTGACAATACTTTGATATACACAGTTAACATTTATGGATGTTCTTTTCTAAACCTTGTTTGAATGCAAGCTGTAAAGTTTCACTACATTACCACCCTTTAAGCCTTTATCTGACATTTTAATTATAGATTTAATTTCTGTTTTCAAATCTTGTGACATTATCCTCTATGGAAGGGTCATTGTTCTTCTACGATGGATAGACTTGCACCACTGAGTTCAGGAAAAAGTTATCTTAGAGGTACAGGAGTCAACCTGCAGCATCCACAGTAGAAAAAGAATCAGATACATTAGAAAGTTAGCACACCCCAGACTGTCTTGGTATCACTACCATATTTTTAAGCATATTTTAAAAATACAAGTGTTGATAAATGGGATCAGATTGATATTTAAAGGAATACTCCAGACTGTACAATGAATAAAACAACATTTAAAGTGTCTTAAACATATGGCCAAGAGACAGTAAGCCAAGGCATTGTGACATTCTGATGCAGGACTACAATCTTTCCCTCCAACCATTAAAGTACTGGAAACCAGACTGTTTCAAAGTTGCAATATAAGATAACCAGTTTAATTAAAAACGTTCAGACTGATTTCCAAAGTTTCTAGCAGCAAACCAAATTTCAGTCTCACTCTACATCAAACTGGGTCCCTGTTGGGAAACAGGACAGTCCACACACACAGAATGGAGGGGACATTTAAAAATATATACACTTATTGAAGAGTTTTCATACTTTTAAGTATTTAATGAAATTTCCCATTACAGTTGCAATGTAGGAAAAAATGCCTTGTAACTCTTTATCCTGGATAGGAAGGACAGAAAATTAAGATTTATTCTCTCTATTATAAGCTGATTTTATCTAGCAAATTTCACACTCTTGGTATCCTAAAGTACTTTACAAAGCAACCAATTAGAAACTGGTATGGCAGTTACTTTGTTCACAAGCATGGCAGCTATTGCTAATTCAGCAACTGCACCAAGTAAATTGGTTCCAATATCTGAAGCGGATCCCAGTTTGGAGAAAGGAAAGTGCTGGTCATGAAAACAGGACAATCCTCACTCTTTTAAAGTGCCTATGTAAATATTACCTGGAAGTTCAGATATTCAGATATACCATCTGTCCAACTTTTCTTTAAGGTAATTTGTTCATCTCCTTGTCTGATGAAACTAAAAACAAAGAATTGGAAGACAGTAAGCAGAAGTAAATTCGTTCAATATTTTATATATCCATATTGAGACACTAATTTCAGAAACTCTGATATCCAAGCTTTACACTTAAAATATTAAGAAAACCTCCAAAGCACGTAAATCTACAGAAAAGACTGATGTTTTGTAGCTATTTTCTGGAGTCATCGGAAGAACCACCAATATATCAATCTTACAACTGAACTAAATACTTTCCTGGAACTGTTTTCAGAGGAACAGCCGTGTTAGTCTGTATTCGCAAAAAGAAAAGGAGTACTTGTATACCTAGATACCCCATATGTTCTTAGCACCTGAAGATGTTATAGGCAGGCTGCAGCAAATCAATGGATGATCTAATCTAGAAAAAAGAAAAGGAGTACTTGTGGCACCTTAGAGACTAACAAATTTATTTGAGCATAAGCTTTCGTGAGCTACAGCTCACTTCATCGGATGCATGCACTGAAAGCTTATGCTCGAATAAATTTGTTAGTCTCTAAGTGCCACAAGTACTCCTTTTCTTTTTGCGGATACAGACTAACACGGCTGCTATTCTGAAACTAATCTAGAAAGTGACCCTTTGTTTATCATGTGCATTCAGAAGAGATTCCTCTTAGCCAGGGTAGGGAAGGTTACAGCAGGCAGGCACTAGCAGTTTTCAACCTTCGGCTAAAAGCATGCACCTGGTAACCAGCAACAAGGGTATCTAGTAACTCTAACTATGACAGGTATTGAGAACCTTCTGCCTCAGTACACAAAGCTACCTTTTCAACCTTGGCTCAACCTAGGGTGAGGGAAAATAGTGCATGATTACAAATTAAATGAATGATAATTAAGTGAAATTTTCATGGTGTTTACAAACATGCCATCTAAAATAAGTTTGACTGTAGAAAAAAATCTTTAATAGAGATCAAATGAGTCAATGAAAACTAAAAAATTTAACAATGATTCACTGTGTTTTCAAAGGTTGGATTTTTAGGTGCTCAGAGGCAGGTGCTGACAGGACTCAACTGGTGGGATTCTAGCACTAATCAAAATCCATATATGAACACTTCACAACTAAAACTGTTTAAGTGAAATGTGTTCATTTGAATTTTTCATTTTAGTGCAATTTAAGCAGACAATACCGGCTGCGTTGTACTTGAACTCGACTGTTCACTCAAAGTCTTAAAATATCAACTAGTTTTTACTTTTACTTTATCTGACTGAAAAGTTTAAATAAAAACAGGTCCTAGACTCCAGTGTAAAAAAGGGCTACAACAGAAACATTCCCCACCATGACAGCTTCAGATCTAGAGAGATGAACACAGGGAAAAGAAAAAAAAACAAAACACCAACCCAGCAAGCATCCAAGAGTCAAGGACTGGTGTGCAACTTAGAGAGAACAAGTTATTTTATTGTTCTGTCCCCAAATAAATAAAAGCATTGTTTTGAGCTAAAATCCACTTTAAGTGATCCCTACTTGTTATAGGACATTATAAGGAAAAAACTGCAAGAGCCAGAAAAATGAGACTGAACCTACATATCCTGATGTGTCATTTCCTTTGCTAATTACTAATGTCATTAATGAGCCTAGACTTTTGCAAAGGGTTAGATCATTGTTCTCGTTAATAGGAGGAATGCTTTCATCTGCATTACTCTACAGTCACCATGTTAAAGATTATTTTGAATGGTGGTCAAAAGGTTGTTTAGAAGCTCTCTTAACAGCGGGAAGACTTTTATCCGCTGCTCAATTAGTGATCCACATATTATTGCAAGACAGAGTTGAGAAATGAATTATACAGAACTGCTTTCAACCCCCCCCAAAATATCTTTAATTCTGAGAAGTGGTTTGTTCCTTCTGATCCAGCTCATACCATCTGTTTCTACTTTGCTTGCTTAAGGCAGATGGTAGATTATAACAAAACAGTATTCTGAAATTTGGAGGCTCATGTCCACAAACAAAAAACTTAAAAAGGCAGCAAATGCTGTGATTTGCTAATATACTTCTTTCTCCGATCTAGGAAAAAAGCTCACTCAAGTTAATAAAAAGGAGAGAGGGGAGGGGGGAAAAAAAAAAAATCTAGAAGGGAGCGAGTTAAAGGGTCATGATCAGATGCTTGTTGTACATGACAAGTCTTACCTAGTCAGAAACCTTTGAACTGAAGAGGATATGCAAGACATTCCTCATTTTGTCACGCAGCAGCTTCTCATTCAACCTGCAGTGTAAAGAAATTACTCTTACCTTGTTTAAAAAAACCACTACTATTCTAATTCATGAAAAATTTTTAAAGGCAAACCTTACCTATCTCATTGCCCTTCCTTTCAGGTCTAAATGCTAGACCTATTGATTTTGTGTCAACTCAAGTGGCTATCACTCAAGGAGGCTCCAAAAGGTGAAGAACTCTTGCTAGACTTTCTTCGATATTTCAGCAGATTTAACTAGCCTTTGGAAAGCTGCTCACTATCAGCACAGTATCTTATGCCTTCACTTCTCTGGAAGTTGAAGCTGCTGTTGCTGCCGCTGCCTTGTCATTCTTTAATTATGCTGACTTGTCCATACTCAATAGGCTGCTGAAGTCCTGTCTGAGTCCTTTGATCCATACTTTGCTAAGAAGTACATCCTAGGTTCTTAAAGCTGGTTAATCACTGTCTCACAGCTTACACTTTTCCATATTGCATACCACAACTAAGCTACCCCACCCACTTAGGAACAGTTCACTTGCAGACTTCAACTGTTTAAAGTTGCAAATGAGTCTTGATTATAATCAATCTTGAAACTAATGTAGTAAGTGTTACAGGGCAACTACAGAGGCCTTGTTAAAAAGAACACTGTCAAGACTTTACCTCAACCCATCCTAATTCTTTTCCTACAATCAGATGCAGATCCAAGACTACCCAAACTCCTTGTTAGCAAGAATTTGCACATGCAAGTCAAGGAGTGATCTAAAATGTTGTGTGACTGCAGAACTCACCCACAATTTTGAAAGTATCCAGATCAGATGCCATATTTGATGTATCTTTTAAGTTTGGCCATTCTCTACAAGCTCCTTGGAGGTGATTTAAATCTAAGTGCTACCTTTTCAACTCCCATCTCAATGCATGCCATTTTACTATAGTCTGGATTCATGCAGATACTGGACTATTGGGGTTTTTATAAAACTACAGATAAAAATTTTAGAACGTTCCCACAGGAAAAAAACCTGAGCAGAGGAGAAAAATCCAGTTTGGTGCCTACCAACCTTGACAGTGTTCCTTGTTTCTTTAGTATTCTGAAATTTGAACACACTCCCATAACAATGTTTGGCAACATTGTTTAATAATTTTGATTTCTTCTACAACCTCTTAAATAGTAACTTATTGTAGTTTGACTGGTCGTAACTTAAGCCATTTCATAATATCTTTGAAGATGGATTCCTGTGCTGGAATTGCATTTACCTTATACTGCACATTGACTCAGAGGTGAAAACAGGTGAGAGCAATTCGAGCATCACATACTGTCAAATGTCTGGGGTTTTTCTTCTACTGACTGTATCCCTACTCTTCTGGGCCTGTATGACAGAAAGCACTGCTCTGGCAGAGTTGAGAGAAAAGTCAAATCAAGTAGAGGAAAGGATGACCAGTGCCTGAATTTGGGGTTCAGAGTAAGGCATTAAGCATACTTGCTAGGGCTATATACCACAATCTCAAAAATGGCAGACTGAAAGGGACCTTCAGAGGTCTTCAACTTCATTTCCCTGTGCTGAGGTAGGACCAAGTAAACCTAGACAATCCTTGATAGGTTTTTGTCCAACATGTTCTTAAAGGGCTTCTAAATGATGCGGATTTTCCAGAGCCTCTTTTGGAAACCTATTCCAGAACTCAACTATTGTTATTGTTAAACAGAATTTCCTAACAGCCAACCTAAATCTCCCTTGCTGCAGATTAAGCCCATTACTGCTTGTCCTAACTTCAGTACATATTGAGAACAATTTATTAAACATCCTTTTTGTAAAAACCCTTAATATTGCTGAAGACTTATCAGGTCCCCCTTCCATGTTCTTCTCCCAAGACTAAGCATGCCCAGTGTTTTTAGCCTTTCCTCATATGTCAGGTTTTCTAAGCCTTTTATTTGTTGCTCTCCTCTTAACTCTCCAATTTATCCACATCTTTCTTGAAGTGTGGCATCCAGAACTAGACACAAAATCCTCTAGCTGAGGCCTTACCAGTGCCAAGCAAAGAGGAGTAATAAACACCATCCTTCTCTCCCCTCCCATACCCTACATGGAGACACTCCTGTTAATACTCCCCAGAATATTAGCCCTTTTTGCAAATGCATTATTGTTGACTCATTTGTGATCCACTATAACCCCCAGATCTTTTTCAGCATTACTGTCACCTATCCAGTTATTCTGCTTGTATTCCACTTTAATACACCACCACCACCCATATCTGAATTGATTATGGGCATCTCTTAAGCAAACTGACACTGGTATCAAATCTAGCCCAAACAATGGAACTAAAGATTTCCTGCCACTAAAATATGACCAAGTTTATTTTCAAATAACCCTAAATCCCTTACTTGAACCCATATTGTCAGAAGTAAATGACTTGAACTATGACAGTTTGCCCATCATCATGAGGCTTTTTAATGAATTACCTGAGACTGTCAGGGATTATACCTGTGCTACTCTTTGCTCCAAGTCAGAAGGATGTGTCCAGAAAAAATGCCTAGGGTGTGTACAAGGAAGCATATAGCCATTAAATTGTTTTACAACATATACCTATTCTCTCACTACAACAGCAAGTTCAAATGAAATAGTTAATTCAAGAGAAAGACATCATGGCTGCTCTCTTCAAAGCACAATTTCATCCACAAAAATATCTAACTTCATACCCTAGGGTAATAGGCACTTGAGTTTCACCCTTTTGAGCTTTACAAGAATTTGAAAAAGGTAAAAGCAAGTCCATCTCCTCTTCACCCAGAACTTGAACAAGAGACTGCAGATATCCCCTACATATCTCAAAATGAGACTGGAGGCAGTTTGAATGTAGCTAAAGAGAGTCTTGTTAAAATATTTATCATGCCTTATTTTCTTGCAGAGCCAGCACTAAGTAATACAGAACTACAAATTAAAAAATATGCACAAACCAAAAAGTAATTTGAAATTTTCATTTGAAAGTAAGCTTAATTCTATCATTCACAAACACTAGTTTAAATAACTCAATCCTAATACATCTAAACAAACTATTATGCAACATATGTTCTCTATTTGCATATATATAACTCATGTCAATGTGAGTTATATATACATTGAGACTAGACCCCTTAAGACTGCAAATCAGCAGGTGTTTCTACAGTTAAAGTTAACACAAAATGGTAATTGAGAAATGCATCAATCTTCTCTATTAACAAGAAACACCCTAAACTACATTTCTTTATTTTTGTTAAAGTCTGAACTAAAATGTGGAAAAACTGAACTACACAAATATTGAAAAGTTAAAAATTCCTTAATTGTTTTTTATTCCTGGTACCACTACCACGATTTACAGGGCAATATACCTGATGTAATGAAAGAAAAAAAAAAAAAAAAAAAAGAAAGACAAAGCTACAACAGATAGAAGACCTCAGGAATGTACATCTAATTGACACTACATTGCATTAATCAATAGCTGCACTTTTTTGCAAACTGTGGCTATGGCAGTCCTGAACAAGAAGGGTTTTTCTGTTTAAGCTGCAGTAACTTTTCTGACTATGGATCATCGTTCCTTCTGTGGCAGATTTTACAGTTCCTCTAATGCATTTGGGACGACTGTCTCAAAGTAACCTGCAGCTTTCCTGACAACTCCTCGCTCTCTCTCTCCTGCTAAGAACTGTAGCCTGTTGAATACAGGATAAGAAAATTATTACTCAGTGAGCAGCTGTATAAATTCTTCATCATTGTCATATATATATATATATATATATATATATAAAATAACATACCCACCCTTTTTCTGGTTCAGTTTAGAATCTTCGGCCACCATAGCCACCACTGCCACCTCCAGATCCATAACCACCTACGAGTAACACACATATATATTTTTATGTAAAATTTCTTTGCGTTTAAAATTTTTTGCTCAAAGGAGTTATATTTACCACCATAGGGACTGCCTGAGCTTCTGCCACCAAAACTGCCACCTCCTTTCATGGGTCCATAGTTTGACTGCTGTTGTCCACTATAATTGCCAAAATCGTTATAGTTTCCACTGCCACCATAGTTACCTGAAACAAATTTTATTTATTTTTAATCATCCCAAATTTACCATCTAAGGCAGCTTCAAACACAAAAACCTGAAGAACCCCTCCAATTGGCCTCTGGTTGTATACTTAAGCTACAAAAGTGAAAGGCAAACTCAAAACTGGTATTGTTGATGTAGCCCTTAACAAAGAAGTTCTCTCCCCTCCCCACCAACAAAAGAAAAAACGTGAACCATCCATTTCTTACTTCCCCCTAAATCAGATGTGGTCTTAACTTTCTTATGAGGGAGAGCAATGTGAACAAGTTAGCGTTTATAATAGAGTTTTACACAATTCTGGTCATATGGCTTTCCACAGCCTCACACTAACCCATGCCAGTCCAACTTTCAACACCATCTTGGGGAAGAGAACATGTACTACCTCGCCTTTGACCAAGCGTCCACATCATTGTGTCACTCCTATTTCAACCTCCATTAAGGCAGAAAATAAGTTTTTCTACTGAGGCACCCTAACCATAATTACCAAAATTAATTACCTTTCACCTGTAATTCAGTATCTCTTCAAGGCAGAATTTGTAGTAGGAACCCACAAATACTGCTATATTAGTTGCCGAAAAGAATAGGTAGATGAAGATTCTACAGTTAGAGATAACAGTTAAACAAGATGAACCCCTTTCAAGTCCTTGAAAGCTGCTAACTAGCTACCAACCAGACCTGGCAAAAGAAGTTATCCAGGAAGACTGAAGAGAGCTTGGATTTTTTCTTTATAGAAAAAAAACTCCTCTATCACCTCAGGCCCCACTCCTCAGTCTAGATCCAAAAAGGCCAGTTAACCATTAATGGCTTGGTTAGCCACGTACTTAACAAAAACACTATCTGGTTTAACTACTGAAATGCCTTTGTCGGGGGCTCTTAAGTCAGTTTAGGAGTGGCTGAACTAATATGACCGAGTTTAGCTAAATTTATGTTAGCCATTCCTTCACTGATTTAAGAAAGTTTCTGCCAAAGGGGCTCCACCAGCTTAACTAAATCAACTGAAAAGCCAACTTGTTAATCAGTGAGCTAATCCTATTAATCACTGCAATGCCTGAGAGTATAAAAGCCCCATAAACCCTGTCAACATGAGCAAAAAAATTTCCAATCAAGCCAGATAAGCTCATAAGATATAAAATACCTATATAGACAATTGTAATGTGTTTGGAAGAGTTTCCAATCAAGTTGATTGAAATTAGTGGAAAGACATTTTTGTTGTTGATAG
The DNA here is from genome assembly GCF_965140235.1 of Caretta caretta. Lineage (NCBI taxonomy): Eukaryota > Metazoa > Chordata > Testudines > Cheloniidae > Caretta > Caretta caretta. The sequence goes on along the minus strand of NC_134216.1, from coordinate 44,307,789 downwards.
GGTCTTAGTTACCTTTCAAAACAGACTCATCCTTTGGCCAGGTCTACACAGCCCCCAGGGCAGGCCACAGGAGTGAGTTGTGGCATGCATTGCCAGGAGTATATGAATGTGAACTAGGTAGCTTTTATGCTCATGCTAGCAAGGTCTACACAGGGCATTTACAGCACAATGTTTTAGTGCATATTGCAACTCACACCCCCAAAGACAAGCCCTAGGTGGGCTTTGTGGGTATAGCTATAGGGGTATATTACAATGGCAGAGTGCTCTTAGTATAAGTTCAGCTTGTACCTTCACAACTGCTTTTGCTGGCATATCTTATTCCAGAACCAAGGGATGTACGCTACATTTGGAAAAAGAAGTTTTTCCAGTGTACCTGCATCCCACAGTAAGGATTTTTACCAGCACAGTTATGTTGATCAGGGATCACTCTCCTGACCAGTACAGCTATACTAGCAAAAATGTGTACTGTAGACCTGGTCTTTGTTCCAATACACAATTATACAACCAAAACCACTGAGTGTCCTCATTGAAAGCTGCATCTATAGACACTGGTGATAGTTCAACTTTTCAAAAATGCCCCTCCCTCCTTAGCCATTCATAACACACAGGGTCTTGTTAGCAAAGCAACCTTTTGCTAATAATTAAGCTGTATGTAATCCCTTTATTAACTTATATTGGTGGTTTGAGGCTAATAAGCTTAATTGTCAAAAATAGCTTACATATCAAGATACGACAGTGGTAGTGACTAATTTCCTGACTTTTACAGTCTAATTAGTAATTTTGCATTCATTTCTTAATGAAAGAAAATGCAATAAACTGGAATACTTAGTGTTAGTATTTAAATGTCTTATACAGACTTTGATGTTCAAACCTTGTGGAGGATGGAGAAAGGGAAGTTTCATATCTTAACTTACTGGCAAAACAGCAGTACACTGCAGGTTATGAAAAATGAAACTGAATACCTTCATGCCACATTATACAGAATTTTGATATATTAAGTTGGGCATAGTCCTGGGAATGCTCTACTCCTCGCTCAAGACATTAGACCAAAGTCTCTCCTCTATCTGCTTCCCCCCCTCACAAATTATGGTCATTGCTCTTTATAAGAATTCCTGAGCAATGGAAGACCGTACAATTAAGTATAAACATAAGGAAAATTCTCTTACCCCCTCTGTAATACCCTTATGTTGATTATATTTGGGGCCAAAGCCTAACCTCTGTCATTTCTAGAAGTGTTACTATATGCCATAATTTTAGGTTCTATAGAGTTTAGATTTATGAGCTACATTTTAAAGATCTGCAACTACTACTTACCGCCACCAAAATTTCCTCCTTCATTGTAACCATCGTATCCACCTCCTCCTCCACCACCACCACTGCCACCATATCCACCACCTGGGTTTCCGTATCCTGGTCCTCCTCCACCACCACCACCATAACCCCCTCTACTACTGTAACCAGGGCCACCTCCATAGTTCCCACCTAAAAAAGAAAGACTAGTCAGTGTACCACAAAAATTTAAGTGTTGATTTATGTAGAAAGAGTAAGTATGCTGCAACTGAAATGATATGTTTTCTTCAGCTACAAGAATATTCTTTGATAAATTAATAGCTAGATAAGTCACAACACATTAGTCCATATGTCTGTACCAAAAGCAATAAAGTACCTTTAATTATATTTGCATCACTGCCATATGTTCTTGATTTATTTATTTTTATAAATAAATAAAAATAAAGTAAATAAATAAATAAATAAATGCACGCTGAAAAAGATTCAAATCAATATACTGCATAAGGGACCAATCCTGCAAACATTTCTTTGGGGAGTAACTTTACACACAAGAGTAGACCAGTGATCTCAATGTGACTACTTCACATGTGTTTGCAAAATCAGGTCTAAAATAGAACAGTGGACTATTTCCTCTATTGTTTTCAGAGGCAGAAGTGCCACTTGTCCATCAGCGAGATGTGTAACTTCTAGAAGTTCTATCCAGACGTGGGTTTGGAGGCTTATCCAAACCCAAGTCAGCAGAGATTACAAGTTTATGAAATCTGTTACACATGAATCTCAGATATTAAGTCAACTTCCAGGTAATCTGGTCATATCGGACACTTGAGGTTTCACGCAATAGCAGGCATAGGGACTGGAAAAAAGTTAACTTTCATTTAACTGTTTTCACTCAATGCATATTTGACTATCATTTACTTAAATGTAGATGTGTTTAAGGCTCAGTTTCCACTTGGATCAGTTTCATTTTAACCAACTTGCTCATCTCTAGGTAAAATGAAACTGTGCCGGAAAAAACACAACAAAGGAAGTCATTCAACTCATGTTGCACAATATCCAAGTAAACAATCACTGCCAAAATAATCTCATTTTCCAAGTCCAAAGCCAGTTCTGATCAAGTGGTATTAGGATATGCTTACCATCGCCAAATCCATTATATCCATCACCACTTCCAAAGCTTCCACTTCTCCCACCACCACCACCACCGTAGCCTCCTGGACCAAAAAAAAGAGGTTTTCATGAACAAATACAAGTCTGGTTGAGCCAACATCTCATTTTGATGAAATATGAAAGAGACTCAATCATCTACCTCTGCCACCAAAGTTTCCTCCTCGGCTGAAATTTCCACCACCACCACCACCACCACCTCCTCCTCCAAAACTTCCACGACCCATGAAGTTGCCTGATCCACTCCCGCGACCTACAAGACATTTTACATATAGTAAATGAAATGCCAACTAATCTACGTAAAAATATCCCATTACGCACCACCCCAAACTCACCTCTCTGTGAGCTAGCAGTCTGCATCTCTTGCTTAGAAAGTGCTTTTTTCACTTCACAATTATGTCCATTTATAGTATGATATTTCTGAACTAAAAAATAAACATATTTTGAAATAGTTTCTCGTTTTCACTGTCCACTAGAACATGAGCTACACAAAGCTTAAATAAAAGCATAAGCACAGGTTAAAAGCAAAGATTATACTGCATGCAATACATTTCTTGTAGTGTGCTTTCAGTCAACTACTTGCTTACTAATAACACATTCCATGCATGGTTCAGGTCTATGTAAAATCAGAGTTATACTATTTCAAGTAATTTCACATTCTATAACAGTCACATACCAACAATTTTATCAACTGTATCATGATCATCAAAAGTTACAAAAGCAAATCCTCTTTTCTTTCCACTCTGCCTATCTTCCATGACTTCTATGGTTTCAATCTTGCCATATTTTTCAAAGTAGTCTCTTAAATTATACTCTTCTGTATCTTCTTTAATTCCACCAACAAATATTTTCTTTACTGTTAAGTGTGCTCCAGGCTTTACAGAATCCTAGAAGGCCAGAAATTATATTTAGTACTTTATATTTCTCAGGACTGGATATACTCAGTACAAATTAAATGGATTAACTTACTTCTCTAGAAACTGCTCTCTTGGGCTCAACCACACGCCCATCAACTTTATGTGGTCGAGCACTCATTGCAGCATCTACCTCTTCCACACAGGAGTATGTCACAAAGCCAAAGCCTCTGGAACGTTTTGTTTGTGGGTCTCTCATCACCTACAAGAGCATAAGAGACATAGTATCACCTTACTACATTTAGATATTTACATTGTTTCAGAAACATTTTTTGAATTATGACAACTTACCACACAGTCTGTGAGCGTGCCCCATTTTTCAAAATGTTCTCTTAAGCTATCATCTGTTGTTTCAAAGCTCAGGCCTCCAATGAACAGTTTTCTCAACTGTTCTGGCTCCTTTGGGTCATGGCCCTGCAAAAACAAGACATTCTCTCATGAAGCCACACCAAACACTTATGTCCTGTAAAGTTAAGTTTGGTAGCATTACTAACAATTCTTCTGAGTTTTTTTTCATAATATAAATATTTACATAAAATTATTTTTGTTAACAATAAAAAATGTTTAACATTTGGTGAAGAACAACTGTAAGTAATTTCAGTTAACTTCTTTAGTGATGAGTGGTTTTGTTTAGAAGGCTAGAATTCTGGTTTTGAATTTTAATATTAAGTTTGGTCCTATCTAGAGCTAGATACAAGAGTATCAAACAGTTTATTTTTAAAGTGTATCCAAGTATCTATGGCATGTTAATGCTATTTGATATGCAAGTTTCAGGAACTATACCCCATGGATTTCATTATAAGTGAACCACCACTATATACTGACAAATAGCTTCTACAGGGTTAAAAATAAAGCAAGACACCCCAAACCAAAAGGCACTGTCAAAAAACTGAAGACCAGAGTCTCAGTGGTCTGAGAACATGCTGTTTTGCTAGATTTAAGTGACCAGTGATTTTGGGAGCCCAACTTGACATACTATAAAGGGGCCCAAATTTTCAGAGGATGAGATCTTTCAAGATAAGCAACCAAAAACTAAGATATAAAAATCAGTCACTTTTAGAGCATCTTGGCCCCTGTACAGAGGCAAATAAAGTTGTAAAAGCTTTATTATAGCAAGATTCAAATTTCTCCTTTGCCAACCTTTCTGACTAGACAGCAAGAATTCCAACCACCACCAGCCATTAGCTAGGTTAGGCTGAAAGTGTAACAAAAAGCACTGTGGCCCACACCTTGTCCAAGAGCGAAACAAGGTCTTGTCTAAATGGCAGAGTTGCACTGATTTACCTGAAGCTGTTATTTTAAAAACAGATTTAGTTAAACTGCTGCAAAAAGCTGCATGAACATGTGAAGACAGCTCTTAAAATGTGACTCTTATACAACACCAAAGTGCTTCCCAATATTAGTGAAGCAACTACAAGTATTTTTAAAGAACATTTAGGTCATGTTAGAACATGTTCTATGACTTATTTTTGTAGATCAAATTTAAGACATTTTTGGAAATTTGAATTAAGTGTAAGCTTACTTTACGTCTTCATTCAACAAACATTTTTTTAAAAAGCCACATTGTAAAGTATCTTGAAACACTAAGTCTCACAACAGTGCTGTGTGAAAAATTGGCCCCAACATGCTTTCTTGAGCTGTGCCCATCAAACAAGGTTAAAGCTGGAGGAACATCTACTGGAAAACAAAAGTAAGGAAAAGCTTGTTTCTAGTTTAGTTGAGCTAAATTTTAATGTAAGCTATTAAAATGAAATGCAGTTTAGTTTTCCAGAGCGCAGCTTCTCAGGGCATTCTTTAACAGTATATTTTCAATTTTGTTTTTAAGTTTAAAGATGTAAGGGGTTCTCTCCTTCCTATTAGTTTCAAGCGACTTAAGCAATGAAGGAGATAACTGACAAAGTACTGACAATGTACAACATTTTCTGGCAAACTTCCCAATTATTGTAACCACAGGTTTTACTAAACTACACAGTAGGTTAAAAATTAAGAGTGTTTTTCAAGTTGATACCATCTCTAAGTCTACTGGGCAACTCATACAACAGCTCATGTGGAAAAAGAGGAAGAATATTGTAATGTTTCATGAAAGCATAGTCACAAAATAAGAAATAGGAAACACCCCAGAGTGGAGTGCTGGCACAAGGCCCTGTGCACAATTAAAGCCCTACAGTGGGGATGTGCATGAGGGACCCATTGCATTTGCTCCCAACAGGCTAATGTGGGGCAGATACAGGGCAAGCTGAAGGACGGCTGATTGTAGATACAACTATATGGATCAAGTAACCCTGGCCTCAGACAGATGTGATCTGCCACTCCAATCTGCAAGTAGAGCATTCCAGTCCTCCTCTCAGGTTAGGGAAGGTCATTTGGCTTTTTTCAGAAAAAATGTTTTTCCCTTTGAGTGAATGCAATTTGGCTGCTTTGAAGGACAACATATTTGTAAGTTACTTGTTCAAGAGTGCTTAGCAAACAAATGCTTAAGACTGAATTTTGTACCACTTCTGGGAAATATTCAATTAAGTGGGTTCCAAACTATAGTGCAAAGACCTATGGCTGGTGGTTCATGAAGAGCTGGCTCTCATTTTCAGTTGAGAAACTGTATAGGTAGCAAAAGCATCCCCCCCCCCCCATTAGTTTTATATTTTAAACTGACTTAGTTACTATACAAATAGTATGTAATGGTTAAGTGGAGAGGGGAGGATTTCAGGGGTCCTGTGACTGCAAGTGGGAGACATGGTTCTTGAAATACTTTAAATGGTCCAGACTCTGAAAATATTTGAGTACCTTTACTTCAAATACTTTAGTTACATCTGTATTTAAAATTTTTAAAGGTTCAAGTTTAGTCATAGTGTAATTACTGCTTTATACTAACTGCAATATAGTGTAATCAGCAGCATTCATAATTTTACATGAAGACTCAGTATTTAACCTACAACATGTTTTTTACATTTACATTAGCTAGCTTTGTTTTTGACTGTATATGTACAGACTCCTTTCCCTGCTGTGCCTGTCTGCTTTAGTCTTAGCAGGCACTGACTTTATAGAAGTAAAGGTCTTGAATATTTCAAACTTGCCTGCTCACATTAATGGAGCAAAAGGAAGTGTGAAGAAAAGCTATCTCAACATGAATTTTGTTTGGCAGTTCAGCATGCTAACAGAGAAACTGAGCTGGGTTCCTCCTTTGTTAAAAGGGATCTGCAAAGAGAAAAATTGGACCTGGGTCCCTTTTGTTCTTTGACACGTAGCAGGTCTGCCATTTTAATATAAATATACAAATAAGAGAAATTCAGGTCTTAGCTTATGCTCCAGGAACATGACTGGAGAACTGAAAAGAGTCATTCTTGGTGGAAGGGGAATTCTGCTATCACATTCTCCCCCTGGTTGGTGCACACACTGCAGCCTTTCCTTGGGATTTCACTGTGTTCTCACTGGGCAAGAAGGAATAGATCTTGGTGTATTAATTTCTCCCTGAGGCAGAAGGTATTTTGCTGGGTACTGCACTCTCCTCATGGCGATTTTTTTTGGCATGAGAGTTCTGAAAAGGGGATGCTTCTATTTTAGAGAAGCTCTCCAGAAAATTATTTTTTTTTTCCCCCTGTGAGTTTGTCACTTGTGAAGCAGGGGTACCTTGTTAAGGATTTCATTCGCTATGGGGACAGATGGCTGGGGTTTTCTGGATGTTAGTTTCCTGGGGATGGGATCAGCATTGTCCCTCAAGCGTGTGTGGAATGGACTGTAGTGTTAGTCTCCAAGACTGAAGATTATGCTGAATATTACACTTCTCATATCAGCTACGTTCAGCCTGTTCTCTTCCCGAGCAGATGGTTACAATGAAAAGGAAACGCAGCCCCTTACATAGGAGAAGGGTAACCTGCCCCAAGCCCACACTGCGGGCCTGCGCGCCATTTCGCGGCGCCGAGACGCCTATGCAAGGGGCGCATTAAAGCGGCCAGTCTGTGCTGCGACCCGGCACAGGCAGCACGCTCCGCCGCCAGCCTCCCTCCTCCCTCCCGGCAGCCTAGGTCAGCTGCCACGCTCCCTCCGCGCGGCGCTAGCGCGGCGGCGGTTACCTCCATTTTGTGACCGGACACAAGTCGCCGCGTTCACCCTCGCCTCAATATGGAGCAGAGAGGAAAGAAGGATCACGTGATAGGGGAAAGGCGGGCTTGAAACCAGCGCGCGCACCCAGCTGTCGCTTACTGGCCAGGGGAGGAGAGCGAGGGCCTGTTCCTCTTTCTCCGTCTCCAACGACCTGACGGTATCTCCTGTGGGAGCAGCGTCTCTGGCCCCATATACGAGACCAACGTTTTCTGTTTGGTGCCCCCAGGATCGTTGTACTAAGCAGCCACAACAGGCGCGAGGAAGGGGCGAAATACAAGACACAGCCGGGCGCGAACGCTGTGTCTTCCTTAAGTCTCTGTACTTCCCCTGCACAGGCACCCCCAGATCCTAGCATTTCCACCTACATATGGAGACCGCTGCCAAAAACCCCTCTGCAAGCCCGCACAGCACTCCATAAGAATCCTACTTTGTCTGGATTCGCTGCAAGCTAGCCAATGAAGACTAAAAAGCACTTAAATGCAACACCAAATTAACTTTTGGGAAGCAGCTCCAACACCAGTTCATTTGTTTCATATTTATAGCACAACAGCTTCTGAGGATCACCCTTCTAGATTACAGTGTTTTCCCAGATTATTTACAGTTGCTGTTTTCACAGCCCCAGATATCAGTATCCTTTATCAACAGGAAAAAGGCATGCAGATAGGAATTGTGGAGAAGCTTGTGTTGGCACTGTCAGTGTATATAAACTGATCTGCAGGGACCAACCCTAGCTAAGAATAAGATATGGCAGCACAATCTTCAAGCCTATTCAACCACTAAGTATTTTCAGAGTCCAAAAGTAAGACTGACAGTTAGTGACAGTGTTTGGTGGACACACTTGTCCTGTGGAAAACTGGCTGCAGATTTGTTATGGCATTTTTAATCAAGAAAATCAGCACAATCATGGTAAATTTAGTAAAAGCCATAGGTTATGATTTTTTATAAAATACTTTAACATAATACCTTGTTAAAATCATAGGCCAGCATCTACAGCCTTTCCTCTGTTGTGTTCTCCTCCTTACCCTGTTGAGGGGGCACTGACATCCACAACAATATCATTATCCTCTACACAGCAACTCTAATCTTGGCCCAATGAGGAAGGGGATGGAGGCTTAAGAGCAAGCCTGCCCTACATTCATACCAGTGGCAGCTCCTACATCCTGTAGGACTTAGCCTGGTTCCCTGCTCTGGATATTGCAATCTACTGCATGGAATCACATCAGCACTCAGGTTTGGCCTGGTCACCCCTCAGTCGTGGTGGCACTGCACCCCTGTGCACATCTTGCAAAGCCCTGAATGGAGAACTAGGCCCAATCCCATAGGAGCCACCACTGAGCAGCGAATGTGGGGCAGGCTTGCTCTGACATACCCCCATCCTCAGGGCCTCCCCTCTTCACCAGGCTGGCAGGCCAACCCACCTAGAGCCTTCCTGCATGGCAGTCAGAGAAACCACATCCATAACATTTTCACCACCATGAAATCTGCAGCCCTAAAATGACCATTAAACTCATTTTGTGCTTGTGGGTTCAGATGCTGAGTGACTGATGTTACTTTTTTGCATCTTTGAATAAAATGTAATAGTATAAATTTTGTTATAGTAACTGTATAGAAGTATAGATTTTATCTTGTTCTCAGAGTCTATCCTGTAGAAGTAATAAACTACACATAACATTTTAGTAAACAAGTTTGTTGTTCAGACCTTGTTTTGTTTCGGTTTTTGTAATGCAAGGGATAGGAGTGTCTGAACAAGTGGTTAATAGAGCCCACCAGGCATGAATGGTGTAGTGTTGTTATATACCTGGCATAAAAGCATTCATACAGACAGACAAGACTCATCTACCCACACAGGAGAACCAGAATGAATTTAAGAAATAAAGGAAACACTACCTGTGAAGATCTTCTTCCTTTCCTCTTGTAGTCTTCAATATCTCTCTCCTCTTTGATCCCAGACATTTTGGAAGGATGCACTAACTCAATTGCTCCTTTTAACCTAGGTAACAAGCAGTGAGTCAGTATTTACCTCTGTGGGTCTTTCTTCCCCATATGTAAAGAAGCAAGCCTTTCCATGGGCTGGAACAAAAGAGTGGCTTTACTAAGGGGGACAGGGTATGCCAGTGGGGTAAAGCTCTATGAAAAAAATAGTAGAACAAGTTATGAGCCAGTAGATGGAAGCTTAGAGGAAGAGTGCTACAACAGGATTTGTTTGTGTTTAACCTTTAGGTTATTTTTAAGATAGTTACTCTAATTGCTAGTTAGGGAAGTGAGGTCTGAAAACATGTTTCAGAGCTGATTTATAAAACACCATGAAATCTGACATATGTTGACTATGATAGCTATACAACAGCAGATATCCACCTTACTACATAAAATTTTATTTCTCGTCTTAGATTCTGTTCCTGATATCCTTTAAAGGAGTGGTGGGCAACCCGCAGCCCATTAGGGTAAACTGCAGGTTGCCCACCATTGCTTTAAAGCCTCCAATGTTTAAAAAATATTGTTTGTTAACAGGATGATTTCCCTACTTTACTGGGTATATTTCCCTGTGTGTTCTACTCACTGAACAAGTAGCCTACAAGACTGGAGCACTATAACATGGGAAAAACCATTGCCATAACAGCAAATATTGCTCTAATGCTTTACTTTAGACATTAATGCAAGAATCCTCTAATGCCACTGTGGGTTTCTGCTAGTTCAGAAAGTCCAAAATAGTGATCAGTTGACCACTAGTGATCTGTATATAGAGTACAACTGGTCACATGGTTTTGCCTCATCTTTGTTTCCCATTGTAAGTTTCATTAAAGCTAAAAACCTATAACATTTCTAATACCTGTCTTGTAAACAACTGCTTACAGTTACCAAGGGCACATGCAGTCACAAATAAGGGAGGTAGTCAACAAGACACTCTTCAAAATTGAAAAGCGTCTGAGCTCACATGCTAAATCAGCAGTTCTCAAACTGTGGGTTGCGACCCCAAAGTGGGTCAGGATCCCGTTTTAATGGGGTCGCCAGGGATGGCATTAGACTTGCTGAGGCCCAGGGCTGAAGTCAAAACCCGAGGCCCACTACCCTGGGCTGAAGCCAAAACCCAAAGGCTTCAGCCTCAGATAGTGGGGCTCAGGTTACAGGCCCCCCCCGGGCTAAAACTCTTGGGCTTCGGCTTTGCTTCCCCCATTTCCCCCGCAGCGGGGCTTGGGCAGGCTCAGGCTTCTGTCCCTCCTTGTGAAGTCATGTAGTAATTTTTGTTGTCAGAACGGGGTCACGGTGCAATGAATTTTGAGAACCCCTGTACTAGATTATTGTCCTTTAACAAGTGAAGGACAGCATGTCCCCTCTGCTCCCTGGTTATTTCAGTTAACACTGAAATTTAGTCCCCCAATTTCCTGTACACTTTTAAATTAATAGCTGGAAACAACTGCACACAGGTTTAGTCACCATACGAAATTTACAATATAATCTACTCAGCAGAGAAATATTCTGGTAAATGTATTCCAACGTGGGAGTAAAGTATAAGCTGAAAAACACAAGGACATTTTTTCTCTGCCCTGGTGATAATTCAGTCAGTTTACTAAATTTAGCTTTTATATACTGTCTTTTACAGGATATATAAAAATTAGTGATTTCAGTGTACTTTTTTTATTTCAGGCACTAAAGAATATCCTGGAAAAGGCAGAGACCCCAGTTAGTAAGAGTCAGATGTACAGTTCTTCAGAGGGCAAGTAGTATCATAATCTAAAATTATCCCATATAACAAAGTATGCAAAATATTTTGTTACTAATAAGAACCCCCAATAAGGGAAAAATAGTTTTAATATTGTATGTTGGTTTTAGATTTAATTCTAACAATACAGTTAACTTATTCAGCGAAATATAGCAATGTAGAATCTAGTAAATAAGGAGCAATTTTATGGATTATTCCAACAATGGTATTTGAAAAATGTAATTAGTAAACCAAGTAACTGCTTGACCATCACATGTGCAAGTTACCAAACAGAACTATTTGCTTTTTAGGTAGGCAGTCTACACATTTAATGCATGCAATAGATAAAAAGTTTTGATTCTACATTAAATGAGAATGAACATTTATCCTGTAAACTAAAAAAAAAAAAAAGACAAGATTTACATAAAACTTTAATTTGACCAGATTTTAATCAAAATTTAAACGCTGTGATTTAAAACAATCCACCCTGTTTAGAAGCAAAAGCTTTTATAGGAGCATTTATGAAGTACCATCAGAGCATCTCTGTTGTCCTTGAATGTGATCTACCTCATTGCTAAGTTTTGTGCAGCTTCATACATGTCATTTCAGAAGTAAAAGTCACCAATTTCTCTCTCAAGATTCCTTACAGCAGATGTTGGAGAAAATAGGAGTCTATTCCCTATACACTTCAGAAGCAAGGAATTATGGGTAGCTGGAGGTGGTGGAACCAGGAATTGGAGGCAGTCAGGGGCTGCCAAAGGGGAGCATGTGTGGGTTTTCACGCATGCTAGCACAGGCCTGGGGGAGTTGTTAGAGGTGTGGGAGGAGAAATGCTGGAAATGGCCCACCTGATGATCACTTTAGATAAGCTATTACCAGCAGGACAGTGGGGTGGGAGGAGGTATTGTTTCATATTCTCTGTGTATATATAAAGTCTGCTGCAGTTTCCACGGTATGCATCTGATGAAGTGAGCTGTAGCTCACGAAAGCTCATGCTCAAATAAATTGGTTAGTCTCTAAGGTGCCACAAGTACTCCTTTTCTTTTTGCGAATACAGACTAACACGGCTGTTACTCTGAAACCTGATTCCCCAATCTGTTCCCCATTTTAGACCTCTATTGTGCCTTTTTAAAGTTCTAAATCCCCTCGATTTCCTATCAGCAGCTGTTGTCACCGCAAGCTAGGCTCAATGCAGGCCAGCACTAGCAGGAGGGGTAGAGAGATTGCCTGAAATCTGGTGCCACAATGAACACAGGAGATCAGAAGGAGATATTACTGTCTGCTTAGAGGCCAGCTGAATGCATGAGATATCAACTGGGATGCAGACAGGCCTGATGGGCTTGCAATCATGCATGACATTTGACAGTGCTATGTCTACAATGTGTTCACACAAAGTTAGGGCACTGCATTTAAACACAGCTCTAGTTAAGCCAATTCTGACAAGGATAATATATTGCAAATATATCTGAAGATTCCTTTAAAACATAGTTTCATAAACAGAATTAAAACTGGGCTAGAAACAATGTAAATGGTTTACACTGTTGCAGATAACCCATTCCCAATATAAGCAGCATTATCTCTGGTGAAGAGCAGGAAAATATCTGATTAGGAACACCATGGATTTTCAAGCTTTATTAATCATGATCCACATTGTTAAATGTCAGTAGGACAGTTCCCCTACCATATGCAAACTGTGCAACATCCCTGAGGCAACTAAAACAATTGCTTACATGGAAAGTTATTCTGACCTGTTATACTACCGTCTGGAGTTTCCTCTCTGCCTCTTACGCAGTAGCAGTTACTATAGGAGGCAGCCAGGTTCTCCCTTTCTTCTAGTTGCTTTTACACGCTTCAGGCCTGGATACCTGAGAAACGGAGTGGTGGAATCTTGCTGTGAGTTTCTACTGGGAAGGAATACCCACATCCCTCCCCAATGGATTGCAGAGAAAGGAACAGTTGTGCAATAGTTCTCTCCCACAGTTGGGGCATTACAAGATCTTCCATGGGTGGTGGTAGGATTTGCTTTGTATCTTATTCTCAGTGTGGGCCAGATCCAAAAATCTATTGAAGTCAATAGGAGTCTGACTGACTTCAGTGGGCTTTGGATCAAATTCCGTGAGGGAGACTCTTCCCAGAGTCGTGGCAGCTGCATGTTGGTTGTTTTGGTGGGTGGGACAGACTTTGGCTTTAGACGTTAGTCCCTCCGTGGGGACAGTGAGGATTGTGCTGCTGTGGGTGCAATGCAAGACTCTTCTGGGGGCGTGGAAGTGTCACGTATACCAGTCTCTCCCACAGGAGGTGCAGTGAGAAGGATGGCATTTTGCGGTTCTCTACCGGGGGGGGGGGGGGAATAGAAGTAGGACCGCATTTTGCAGCCGTGGGTTGCGGGGTGTTTATCGCTCCCCACCCCCCGTCTTACGCTGGAACAGCCGCTTTCTCGGGTGCCGACTGGAGACTGTCGCCGCCAGGAGAGGGGGCAATGCTGGAAATTACGCCCCTCCCTTGGGTGCCCGCGTTGGGGATTTTACTGGAGTCCCAGGCTCACTCTCCACCCCCACCCTCCCGGCGGTAAGGATATTACGAGCATTGCTGTTTCCTGGCCGGGCCCATAGTGTCAATCTCCCTCCCTCCCCCACCCCCGGAGAGTAGAAAGCTCAGAGGGCGCAAAATGGCGGCTGCAGCCCCATTGCTTGAGGGGCTGGAGCATGAAACACAGCCCTCCCCCCGCCCCCGGTCAGTGCGCCATTTCGCAGCGCCGAGGCGGCTGGGCCGGGGGAAGAACAGGGGGGAGGGGGGCGTTTTGCCACCAGCCCGCCCAACACACCCAGCTGCCTGCGCTCCCGTCCCAAATCCACCCGCATGGAGCCCCGCCGGGCACGAAAGCAGCGCGGCAGGAAGCGGCTTCACTACCCCTCCCTCGTGTCTGGCCAGACAGCAGCCCCGATCCCTCCACGCAGCGCTAACGCGGCGGCGGCGATTACCTCCATTTTGTGACCAGACTCGTTTCCTTCAGTTTCAAATTCAATATGGAGCCGAGAGGGAGAGGAGAAGAGGGGTCACGTGAGAAGAGGGGAGGCTGGCTCGAGCCAGCGCGTGCGCTCAGTAACAGAGACTTGGGCAGAGCTTTCGCGCGCAGGGGCAGGGTCGCCTCCTCCCGTCCTCCCCTTCCCGCCAGAAAACCGGAGGCGGCGGCGGGCGCCTCAGGGCCATCCCGACCCGTGACGGGGGAAGAAAGCTGCGAACAAGAGTGCTGTATGAAACAGCCACAGCTGGGAGAGGGGGAGGATACACATCCAAGATACAGCGTGGGGAGGGGCGGGGAAACGAATGTTCCCTGGGCCAGGCACGCCGTGCCTCCTGAACGCCATGCCCTGACTCTAGTATCCACCTAGGGTGGCGGCACAAAAATCCAAACCCTTTGCCTCAGAGAATATCCCTGTAAGAGCCTGGAAAGCAGCCTGGGGAGCATGAGTTGTACATGCAATGTACTATCAACAATCACCCTTAAGTACATACACACAAAAATGAGGGCCTCCCCCGACCTGATTGAAGGAGCCTACCCACCTCGGTCTGGGAGCTCTGTCCCACTGCTGCTCTACGTCCAGCGAGCCTGCCCCTCCCCGCCCCCTCCAAGTTTCCCAGTCTCTCTTCCCTGCCCTTCCAGATTCCAAGGCCCTCCCTTCTCAGCCCTTCCAATAGTGCTCACCACAGCCTTTCTTCCGGCTATATCGGACCATTCAAAGAAGCAGCCATCTTCCCTGACAGCCAACTGCCTTCATTCCCGCTGGAACGAATGGGGGTGAGCCATCTTCTCTAAGGGCAGCCATACTTTCACCCTCAAAATCCTACACAATTCAGCTGAGGGTAATGTGGGCTCACTTCCATCAAGCAAAATGGAAAATAGCAGCAGTTTTGAGGAAAGGCAAAGAAAGATACACAACATTGTAGCCAGTAAACAGCCTTAGCTAAAGAGAACTACCCACTCTTCAAACGCTGAATATTATGATAGTAACTTAGCGAGATAAAACAGTGTTCTAGAGTTTAAACAAAAACAAGAACAGGATTGCCACCCTCAAGAGATCAAAAGTCACAAGACAAACCTCTAAAGAGGAAAGACTGGCCCAGAAAAATCAGTTTTTTAATCAGTATTTTAAAGGTCTTTGATTTCTTAACTCCCCCTTTATTCCTCCGCCAATGTGTGATAATGTCAGGATGACAAGTCAACCAGTAATGCACACAACATGCAATCCTCTCACTGGATGCTCAGATGGACTCCACTTACTCTCCACACCCCTTGAGATAAGGGTCTTCACCCAACAGAAACACCTCCTTGTCTCTTGCTGCCCTGGGACTTTTCCATCTGTGACACACCACCCCCTGCTTCTCTAGGACTTCTCCTCTGCCCAGGCTGAGTAGCATCCCATCGCTGCTTCCCCTCACCCCAGTTCCCTCTCCCTGCTTTAGGACCGTACACGTAGGCAGGGCAGGTCTGTAATATTCTCAGTCCCAAGACACTCACACAAGACTTTGCCAGTATGCCATTGCCCAGCCCAGAAAAAAAGTCACAGCTCAGAGAAACTTCTCACATGACAGCAGTGCTCCTCCTCCAACTACGCAAAAAAATGCCCTAACTCATGATCAGTTTGCAAGAGTTGGCATAACTATCTTCTCCAGGTTGCTCAGAGGGGCTTCCCCTTCCCAACCACTACCTAGGGTAGGAGTGCTGCTGCCATTCTTTCCCCCAGCACTTTACTCTGCACCCCCTCAGCCCCATGCAACCTGTAGATCCACCTGCTACTCTACCTTATTCTCCCCCATTCACAGTGTTTCTGCTGCTCCTCATGGTCCCTATGTCCTGTCTAGCTCCCTAAACCACAGAACAGCAGCCATTTTGCCTACAGGGATGGCTTCAATCTCACTGAAAACAGTGGGAGATGGCTGCCAACTTTCTAATGGGCAGCCTCACTACCATATGCAGAGGAACTGTAGGAAAACAGTGGCCAGCTTGGTAGCTTCAGCTCCATTGATAGTAGTTGGTGGCCTATTTGAATAAGGGGAAATTGATGCATTGGCACTATTCAGCATGTTTTCATGAGACATTAAAAATACCACAAAATCACTACAGTCATGATAAAATCATGAGACATATTAATATTGGAAAAGCCTTGCCTCCTGTCTCAAAATAGTATTTTTTCAGAAGTCTGCAAAAGTAATCTTAGATTAGCACTAAATTGTGCACAAATGTGGTCAAGATTTTTCAGGAGTGATTTTGCATGCCTTAGTTTTTGTATATTCAACTGGATATACTGTAAACAGCTTTCACTTGCAGGAATTATTGAGCACCTACACTTTCAAAGTCAGGTCATGTTAAGGTGTCCCAAGTTGAGCACTAAAAATAAAGGTAATAGTTTCAATCTGCAGTCACCTCTGAAAGTTTTAGCTGCAGTATTGTAACAAGCAAGCTTATCACTAATTAGGCCTGGTTTCTCCTGATTTTGTTATCACACACATATGTTGAGAACTAGAAGAAGTGGACTAACAAACTGTCAAGTAACCGAGTAAATGGGACTGGGAAGTACTCAAAGTTGTTTGTTACATATAGCATAGAAGAAGGACACAAACTGAATAATTATAAATATAGGTAGGCAATTCTTTCTCTCTCTCTGGAGAGGGACACTAGAATAAGCATAAAAGCCCCCAAAACTATTCAACCTGTAAAAGTCTTCTTCCTTTCTTCTTACATAGTCTTGAATATCTTTGTCCTCTTTGATTGTAGTAATAGCCATTTCAGGAGGATACACTAACTCAAATACACCTTTTAGCCAAAATAAAAGGTAGAACAAATCAGTATTTAGCCCTTTGTAGGCTTGCCTTTCTTCCTCCTATGTATGGTCACAAGACCAGTTGGTGGAGTAAGTCAATAGGTGTGGTTTTACTGAAGGGGGTGCAGGTGGGGGAAGGCTCTATACAATTTGAGCAGAAACAGTATACAGAAAGTTATGAGTAAATAAGCAGAAATGTAGAGGAAAATAGCTACAAGTGTGTTAGCTACTATTATTCCAAGATTGTATTTAACTATTGTTTTGTATTTAAACTTTCTTTTTGATAAACACATTGTGATTGTTATAGTTATACAAACAAAGTTTGGGGGAAAAGGTCTCCATAGTCTCCAGCACAGTATCTAATGACTCTTCTTTCTATAGATCGAGTATCTTAAATCTATAGTACTCAGAAGATTGCTACTCTTTTAGATTCAGGCCAGATGCTCTAGTTCACTCCAGTTAATGCAAAGGGGTTAGAAAATTACTAGATTTCATCAACCAAGCATTCCACCAAGTTGGGGCAGAGATGGTATATCCTTGGACCTGGTGTATGGAGTGTACTGGAGATGGGAGGGGATGTGATCAGATTGCTATTGTGCTCTGGCTATTCTCAGTTAGTGGGGAGATGGCTTCTTAATGGCCATTACCAAAAATCCAAAGCTGGCCCTTAATATCTGATATTTAAACAAACTTCTCTGCATTTAACTAGCTTTGTTTTCAAATAAAATAGTTCCCCTAAATTTGGCTTTTGTTTTACTCATGCTCTGTTTCCTACAGAATTAGGTACTGTGGGCAACAAAGCTAATTAATGATCATTGTAGCAAGTGTTGACCAAAACTTTTTTTAAACTAAAAAAAATAGCAAAAAGTCTGCTATTGGTTTTTGCCTGGATTGCCTTACAGCAGTCAAAGAGTGACATGGTTCGACTCTTTAGTATTCCTTCAACTGCAAAAGCCAAGAAGTTATTGAGGTCTCAAGATGTACTCTTTTTATTTATATTTAAACTTAAGACTGGAAACAGTAGTACTCTGACTTAGGCTATATCTGTGGAATTTAACTTTGCAGTCATGCAGTGAATAAAATACAATTGATAACAGTGTAATATACAGTGAATACTTTATTGGAAAGGAGTAATAATACTCATAAGGAGAGAACGTAAAGGTAAAATAATAAACTCTGATCCATCTATGACAATGTGGGAGAAAGGTGATGGTTTCTCAGGGACTAATGTGGTTCATATAATATCAATACATTTGGTTTAACAAAATATTAAACACGAGTAAACAGTTATATAGAAATATTCTGTTCATTAACACAAAACATAGTAGACAGGGTAATCTTCCTATTAGTTCCTTTAAAGATTTTTTTTCTATAATCATCTTTTTGTGTAATGATGTTTTCAGACATTATTGTAAAAATCTCAGTCCCAAGAAAGTAGGTTTAATTTGCATGTATCACCTGCAGTTATCACAATAATTTTAGGAGCGTAAATTGTTTCAAATAATGTTCAGTAGTATTGGAACTCTGTTTTCCTCTGATTTGATCTTGTTACCAATCCACAGGCAGATCAAGTTTGAGTTCAATAGTCCTAATTCACAGTCACCACGAACTTCATGAAGTCCTTTGCACAAATGTAAAGTTGTAGTAAAATGCTACTAACTTAGAATGGTAGCATTTTACAACACATTTACACTCACTTTGCATTGGTCAAGGACTACATAAAGTGCAGGGCAATGTGGCTGACAATTTCACATTACACAGGTTCACATTAGTTTACCAGAACTGGATGTAGGACTAAGTATCAGCATAGATGAAATAACAGAGATTCAGGACAATCTTCCTCTTGTAAAACTGGGATATAATGGTATAAACAAAAAATGATAATGGGACCATTCTGAATAACTAAGGAACTACAGAATATAATTTACTAATTTTGCCAGTGAGTTACAGGAGTTTATAGCATTTTTGTTAGCTAGATAGCATGCCCCAGGGATTCTCAAACTGATTAATCATATCTCCTGGACATATCCCTTTCCATTTGTGATCACACAACGTTGTTTACATGGAAATGTAATGTAGTTATTTTTATCCATTCTGCTGGTGGCTCTACTTTCCTCTTTCCCTATAATGTGTCATATTAGGTAGCAGCAGCTACCAGTGGAGGCAAATAAGATGTCTCCTTTTTTTCCAGCTGCTTTTGCAGATATTCAGGCTCCCCTTCACAATGACAAAGCTGATAGACAGTAGTTTGTACTTTTAAAAAGGATGTGGTTTAAAAAGTGCTGTATGGTTCACGAAAGTCAAGATGAGTTTGCAAGGCAGTAGGCTGCTCAGTGTATAGTACTTTTCCTGGATTTATAAGAATATTGTATATTTAAATATGGATGCTACTGCAGAAGTTTGAACTATTATATATAATCTGAAATTTCTTTATTTAGGACCCATCATTCTGACCTCTATATTTGATTTTATTACCCAACTTTTACTGAGCAAACACAGGAACATACACAGTATGTAAATGTATTTAAATTCTGTTAGTCATAGTTATATTCATTTTTATCCAGTGTAGACTGCAAACATTCACTTCACTCAATTAATTTTAAAATGTTTAAAGCCAAAATGACAATAGGTGTCAGGATGAAAAATCTGAACAAGCTATAAATTTATTGTTTTAAACATTGTTTGGTTTTTATCTATTCTATTAAAAAGTCTCTCTCTCTGTGTATATAATGTATATACATGCACACAATAACAAAAGGAACCCAACAAATAACTCCGAACACCTTTTCCCCCTGAAATTATGACTGCTCTAGTCTGTCTGTTGTCTTAGACTTACATTGTATGACTTCTGTCCCCCAAAGAGGCACATCTGGTTGCTGTGACTCTCATGGGCTATAACAGTGAAAAAAGAATATTAAATAGTCAGCAGGTAGCTCAACTAAAAGCACTTTTAAACAGCTTTTTTTCCCTTGGAGATGCTGTATATTTGGTTTTCATTCAGGGTCAGGAGAGAGATTTTTTCTATAAGTAGCATACTGTATAAAAGTGTTTATATTTTGTAAAGATTTTGCGTGCACACACACTCTGCAATTAGCCTTTACCATATGGAAAAATAATCTACATCTTGGATTACTGTGAGTTGGATACAATTTTGTAGACAATTCAAATCTCTTTAACATGCTAAATACTAATCAAATCTGAACATATTTATGGTTTAGGTTTTGTGGTTTTAGCTCAATCTTATTCCCTTTTTTCCTTTCAGACTGTTTTGATGGCATTTTTCTCTT
This sequence comes from Caretta caretta, assembly GCF_965140235.1. Lineage (NCBI taxonomy): Eukaryota > Metazoa > Chordata > Testudines > Cheloniidae > Caretta > Caretta caretta. Next base: position 44,287,517 of record NC_134216.1, on the reverse strand, counting down.
TTTAAATTGTATTATTGAACAAATGGTTTTCTTGAATAAAAGAGAGCCCCTCTGACATAAAATGAGGGGGAAATTGCTTACCAGGCATGTTTTTCCAAGGCCTATTCAGACTTACCAAATAATGAATAAGACCTCCAAAAATCAGGCAAAGGCAGCTTCCTGAGGTGTCAGCGTAATGTGTGAATGTGAACAAAGTTGCATTCCAGTGGCTGGATCACAGGATAGTCTGGCTCAGAGAATAAAGGACCTAATATTACCAGTTAACCCATTTCCCAGGCTAGGATTTAAAGAGATAATGTTAGAATGTGTTAGCAAACACATTTGAAAAATCTAATGTAGGCAAAGCAGTGTATGTGTTTAAAAATGCTAAACTGGTTGAATTACCCTAGACTTTAAAAGTAGCAGCCATGTTAGTCTGTATCACAAAAAGAAAAGGAGAACTTGTGGCACCTTAGAGACTAACAAATTTATTTGAGCATAAGCTTTCGTGAGCTACAGCTCACTTCATCAGATGCATTCAGTGGAAAATATAGTGGGGAGATTTATATACATAGAGAACATGAAACAATGGGTGTTACCATACATACTGTAACAAGAGTGATCAGGTAAGGTGAGCTATTACCAGCGGGAGAGCTGGGGGGGAAAAAACCTTTTTTAATGATAATCAAGGTGGGCCATTTCCAGCAGTTGACAAGAACATCTGAGGAACAGTGTGGGGGGAGGGGAATAAACATGGGGAAATAATTTTACTTTGTGTAATGACCCATCCACTCCCAGTCTTTATTCAAGCCTAAGTTAATTGTATCCAGTTTGCAAATTAATTCCAATTCAGCAGTCTCTTGTTGGAGTCTGTTTTTGAAGGTTTTTTGTTGCAGAATTGCCACTTTTAGGTCTGTAATCGAGTGACCAAAGAGATTGAAGTGTTCTCCGACTGGTTTTTGAACGTTATAATTCTTGACATCTGATTTGTGTCCATTTATTCTTTTACGTAGAGACTGTCCAGTTTGATCAATGTACATGGCAGAGGGGCATTGCTGGCACATGATGGCATATATCACATTGGTAGATGTGCAGGTGAACGAGCTTTTGAGAGTGTGGCTGATGTGATTAGGCCCTATGATGGTGTCCCCTGAATAGATATGTGGGCACAGTTGGCAACGGTCTTTGTTGCAAGGATAGGTTCCTGGGTTAGTGGTTCTGTTGTGTGGTGTGTGGTTGCAGGTGAGTATTTGCTTCAGGTTGGGGGGTTGTCTGTAAGCAAGGACTGGCCTGTCTCCCAAGATCTGTGAGAGTGATGGGTCGTCCTTCAGGATAGATTGTAGATCCTTGATGATGCGTTGGAGAGGTTTTAGTTGGGGGCTGAAGGTGATGGCTAGTGGCGTTCTGTTATTTTCTTTATTTGGCCTGTCTTGTAGTAGGTGACTTCTGGGTACTCGTCTCGCTCTGTCAATCTGTTCCTTCACTTCAGCAGGTGGGTATTGTTGTAAGAATGCTTGATAGAGATCTTGTAGGTGTTTGTCTCAGTCTGAGGGGTTGGAGCAAATGCGGTTGTATCGAAGAGCTTGGCTGTAGACGATGGATCGTGTGGCGTGGTCTGGATGAAAGCTGGAGGCATGTAGGTAGGCATAGTGGTCAGTAGGTTTCCGGTATAGGGTGGTGTTTATGTGACCATTGCTTATTAGCACAGTAGTGTCCAGGAAGTGGATCTCTTGTGTGGACTGGTCCAGGCTGAGGTTGATGGTTGGTGGTCAACAAACTTGACCAGCTTAACGTTAATGGGCAAAGCTTGAGGCAGTGTGCTTTGTGTATGCTTTTCAAATGTGTTAATGTCAGCTAACACATCACCTTTAAATCTTAGGACAAGGCTACAGTACAAAATTAAATCAACCTAACTTATGTCGATGTACAGCCACCACAGTAATTACATTGCTTTTGCATGTCCACACTACGCTTCTGGTGTTGCTGGCATGTGAGCTAACCAGGAGTGCTTGCACCAATTTAATTGTCAGTGTGGGGAATTGTGGGATGGCTTCTGGAATGCAGCAACAGTCAATGTAAGCAATGTAGTGTCTACACTGACACTGTGTCAACCTAACTGCATTGACCTAAGTGCTTTGCCTCTTGCGGAGGTGGAGTTATTAAAGTCAGTGAAGTGGTCTATTTACATCGGTGGGAACTACATTTTAGTGTAGACACTTACAGAGTTAAGTCAACATAAGCTGCCTTATGGCAACGTAACTCTGTGGTATAGACCAGGCCGGTAGCCTGAACAAGGACAAAGAGATTGGGTGTGTTTTGTCAGGAGAAAAAGGTGAGTTTTTTCAATCTTGTTAGCTCAATTGAGTTAGCTTACCACTATTGAAAACCCTGTTAAGATGCAGGCGAACGTGTTGAAGGTAATACTAATGAATGCACTTAGATCCAGCCCTGCTCAAATATATATATAAAAAAAATCATCACAATATGGAAAGAGGCAAAGAATAAATATAAGATTTTTTGACACAGATCTAACTAATGTGGGTGTCCTCTCCACAGGAAAGAAAAGATCCTAAGATATCAAGCAAATGATCCATGAATGGGAAAGAGAAATTCACAGAAGTAATATTACCAAACGCGAAAACAAACCCAGGATATGAGCTTTACGGCAATTCAGGTAAGACATTTTCTGCTCCTTAAATCAAAGTGTTCAGAGTAATATTTTATTTTATGAATAAGCCTTAATATTTTAGATGATTATTAATTCCCCATAGATGATTAACAGCTTGGAAGACATTAATAAGAAATAATTGTATTATTAGGTAAATACTAAACATTACAGGCTATAGTGTATTACTCGGGGTGATCTGCAACTGAATTTCCTGATTGTCTACATATCTGTGCATGTGAAGAGGGTAGAGGAAATAAATCTGGTTCCTTCACTGACTGCAATGCAGATCTGGCTTGGGAGGGGTTTTCAGATCTGTACAGCTCAACACATGGTCAGCATTCAACCAATAGTTAGCCTTCCATCTGGGACTGGATTAAAATGTGTGGGATTGATTCAAAATGCTTTTTTCCCCTCACTGCTAAACATGGAAAACTCTCACTTTTATTTTCTAATCTGAATTTACACACTCTCCTGACTCTGAGTACATTATATAAAGCACAATTGTGACTACTCTTCCAGCATAAACAATAGCTCCCTAAAAATTGTTTTATGAAGGATTATCCCAGAGTTTTTAAAAAATATCATATTACATTCAAATAAGCAATTCCTACTCTGCACTTATTCTCCCACTTATGTTTACTGTTCCCAGTAGCTAGGATCCTGCTTTCTGATTGTAGGATGCCTTATCTTTTTGTTTTCCATGTTCTGTTCACAAATTGTGCTTCATTTTAAAAAATGTCTGAAATTTTTAAAAGGTGATCTCAAATTGATTTTACATACAATATTTCCTCGTCTATTCTTGCTGAGGGAAACTTCTTGTCTTTTGAGACTTTCAGAGTACTTATCTGAGGAACATGGGTACAGTTTCTTTTTATATATAGCACAAAACATATGTAAATAGAGATGTGTCTATCACAAGGTGCCAAAATGAATTTGTTGATTCCTCCAGGGGAGTGTCTCACATCCACATTTTATACTAATGTTTGCAATGAGACTTTCACCTTAAGACATATCTTCGAAAAATACGACATCTGTCTAGTGATCCCACTTTTGAGTAAGCAGCTGTATATCATTCATTTCTCCCTATAAACCGGAAGAACATTTTTATTTAGGAATAAATAGTTCTAAATACAAACACATTTCCCCCTTTTATATGAAATGGTCTTAATTTAAGATTGTGTCAGGACCATAGGTGACTTCCACATGTTTTCTTCTAAGTACCCCTCTCCTTAATTTTTTTTCTGGACTACACCTGCAGCTCCAAAATGAAAGCTGTGCATCTAGCATAAAACCATAGAGAACGGCAGAGCCCCATTAACACATTGTAGCTATTTTAATTGCTTATTTGAGATGTATGTGTAAAATCAACTGGGAGGATTTAATCTAAAACAAGATGTCTGCGTAGGTGTTAGTGAACAACAGCAGCAGCTAATTTCTAGGGCCAAATTTACTTTTAAACGCCTGAAAAACAGGGACATATTTTCTGAGACAGCAAATCATATTAAAAGATAAAACCATTTGTGTGGCACTAATATGTTCAGATTTCACCACAGTAATGACAGTGTACACCTGCTTACCAAATACTGTAGGTCACATTGCAACAGGCACAGTTGGAAACTGCTGAATATACTAGAAATATTTATGGCAATATATAACCTGATGACATTTCGTGCCTTCAGGGCACAGTTGATTTGAGTTCTCCTGGTTTCCTTGACCATATAATTAATCATTTTCCATATATTAATATGAAAGATAGTAATGTAAGCAGTTTACACAAACAAAAATCTAAGATAAGATCAACTGTATAATACATAAAAATGGAATAATATTTTGAGACAGTAATTAATTTTTTAGCAAGTGATTTCACATAACTGAAACAGCATTCACATTGGAAATGTTGTCTTTTTTTTTATGAGAAAACTATTTCAAGTAAACAGCACTTAGCAGGATTAGATAGAAGAAGCAGACAAATGTGGACTTTTGTGAAATATCCATTTGATCTCCTCTGGGTCCTGTTGAGAAGTTGAACTATCTAGAAGTTTTCATAATGTAAGGCTTTGCCCACACCAGAGCTTGTATCAATGCTTGCAAAAACACTGATGCTCAAACACAGATGAAATGTGGTTTGCAACCTGTGACCAGGGTCCCAGTGGGAGCCAGCTCTGATCACTCAAGTAGGGTGAACTGCAAAGAATGAGACAGACAATCCCCAAAAAGCTGGTGGATATTCCAATACTTAGATTTACCAAGCCAGCATAAAACAGCTTCTTTTATACCTTACTGGTTACTCAGAAGTTCAAACAACACAGTTTCCTTAAAGTGATCCAGCCTCAGGCCTCCATCCAGGTATCCATGTCAAATATGATGAAGATTTCTGAAAATCTTATTTCATCATATAAAAGAAAAGGTTCTACCAATCCCAAAGGATCGGACACATTACCTCCCAGGTTATTGACTATTCCGGATCTTACCCAAATACACGCATACAGCCAATTCTTATTAACTAAACTAAAATTTATTACAAAACAAAAGAGAGAGAGTATGGTTAAAAGATCAATATACATACAGACATGAGTTCAGTTCTTAAGATTCAGATTCATAGCAGAGATGGTGATCTTTGTAGTTGCAAAGAGTTATTTCAGAAATAGTTCATAGGTTATAGTCCAATGTCATTGTAGGGTGTTCCAGTTTAGGACTGGGATCTCAGTCCTTATGGCCTAAGCTTCCCCTGTATGAAGCCTTAGGCGGATCTGAGATGAACAGGATCAGGACCCAAGGATCTTTTATACAATTTCATGTCCTTTTTGACAAGTTGGAGTTCTTCCAGGAACAAAAGGTAATTAGCATGACTTTGAAGGAGGTCCATCACCAGTACTTAGCTATATGAATTAACATAAGGCAATTTGCTTGTTCCTCCACCATTCACAGATGACTTGCTATACATTTAAAAGAGAGATGAATACAGAGAGATCCTGTGTTTACAATTCATTTAAATACTAGTATGTTCTTTTGATTGAATTATCAGACTACGGTATAGACAGGGACTGTTGATTACATTGTCCACCCCCTATCCATATATATGTATTTACACAAAAACACAAACATTATCTACCCACATGTTTTTAAGGGTTGTTTAATTTGCAGGATGTTTAACCCTTTCTGGCCATGTGTCACCCAATCACACTCAACATGGTGTCCCTCTAACCTACACTTACTATATGTCAAGGGAACTGGTTACAATACTCTTTTCCCCAATGTGATTGAAACACTTTGATGATTTTGTAGTGTTGGTGGAATCTAACTCTTTTTTAACAATGTCCTCAAAACATAAAAAAATCCTGGATAAAGTCTTTAAAAGTCATAGGATCAAATCCTCAGCTGATGTAAGCTCCTGAGACCTTGATAGAGCTGTGTCAACTTATACCAACTGAGGCCTTGTCTACACGGGGGGGGGTGGGGGGGGGGCGGGGGCGGAGGGGGGGTTAGTTCATACTAAGTTGACACACACTAGTTGGTGTGTAAAGTACTTCAGAGTCTGAGTTCCAGCCCGAACCGCAATGTTTATACTGCTGTTTTTAATGCTGTAGCGTGAGCCTCAGATGTCTGAATCTGTAGACCAATTTGGCATAGGGAGATCAACTGTTAGGGGCATTGTCATACAGGTGTGTGATGCTGTGCATTAAGGTAGTGCACCAAGTTATAAAGCTTGTAATGCTCAGGAGATTATCGATGGTTTTGCACACATAGAGTTCCCAAACTGTATTGGGAGCAATTGATGGGACCCAGGTGCCTATAGTTTGCCCCTCTCACCAGGGCTCAAGAGTTTATAAACAGAAAGGGGTATTTCTTCCTGGTGCTCCAATGCCTGATTGAGCACCGTCGAAAGTGCATAAACATAAATGGTAGTGTGCAAAGGTCCCATGATGCTAGGATCTTTTGGAACTCAGCTCTGTTTGCCTTTATGAATAAAGGAAGCTGCCTCCAGGTTACTGTGGCCATTAATGGTACGGAGGTTGCTCCCATTATGCTGGGAGGGTTCTTCCTGGCTAAAGATTATCCTCTGCTTCCCTGGTGAATGAAGCCATTCTCAGGCCACTTGGACAGAAGAAAGGAACTCTTTAACTATTGCCCTGATGTAATATTCCAAACTGACCAGTGGGAAGCACAAGTTCAGCCAGTCCTGAGCATGACTGTAGTGTGTATAGTGGCTAATAGCGGGACTCGGGAGAGAGCTATTACTGTTAGCTAATTGTGGGTGATTCTTACACTTGGCAATATCACTAGCTACTCACCTGCTGCCAGCTCTATTTTTACCCTTTTGTTTGGTTCAGTGACCCTTTGTCAACAATTTCTACTTTAACCTATGGATTGCATTATGGTTTTAACAAATATATATGTGCTTACATTTGTGTATTGTTTTTTTTTTAATCCCTTTCTGCACTGGGGCATTAATGTTTGCTAGTTACGAACAGTCAGTTATCAATAATTGGAACAGTGCTTGATGTGAATTTTCAAATACTGCTGTGGCAAGAGATGGTAGAAATGTTTTGATTTAAAAAGTGTTGTAAAAAAGTCTTTTTTAAAACAGAAATTTGTGTAACGTTTTAATTTTTTGAAATTTTAATTTTTTTATGAACTCCAAAACCAAAAGAAGTTGGTTCTCATTTTTTGCATTTCAATTTTTCCTTTTTTTCCCATTCCCTTCCACTCTTTTTTTTCAGTGTCAAAAGGGGAAAGTAGTAAAAAGGGAAAGACAGAAGAGAAAAAACTCCGAACTGATAATGTTCCAATCAAAACATTTTGAATAAATTTATGAACCCCTGGATTTTTAATTTTTTGCAAAAACACTCTTTATCATTTTTGACCACCTCTAGCTGCTGCTGTTTGGTGTGCTAGTGTGAACAGAGCCTAAGGGCTTGTCTTCACTACCGTGCTACATGGGTGCAGCTGTGTTTGGCTGTCTCTGCCCCCAGGAGGCTATTCATTAGCTGAGGGTTGCTGGAGGGTAGTGTGAGCACTCGAGCCATGCCTCCTTCTCAAAGGAAGGCCTCTAGCATGCCACCCATGCTGGGGGCTGTCTGGAGGGTGACATAAGACATGGCTATGCTGGAGTAGTGCTAAGACACCAGGGTGGGATTCAGGACTGAAGACACAGTATATAGATATCATTACTTAGTAACTAAACTCCCATCTACACTAAAACATGGTTAAAACACAGTTTTGTTGTATGGTACTGAGGGGACTGGGCCATGTTTTAAGCCAAATAATGTCTACACTGTCTAGAAAAGCCAAATTCACTCCCTTCTTGGGGTTCTGCTTTGTTGGTATTTAAATAATTGAACATAAACCTCAAGCCTAAATTTTCTCCCCAAATCTAACTGTTCCTGCGGGACTTCCCTGTTCCTGTTCCTGTTCCTGTTCCTACATCACTCTGATCAGAACGTAGTGCTTGCACCCTGGGTTTGTTTAGGAGCCCTGAATACCTGTGTAGGATTGTAGATCCTGCTACCTTGTTACAATTTCTAAATTGTGCTACAACCCTTCAAAGTCACAGACTGTAGCATGGTTTGGGAACATGGATATATTATAGTTTGTTCCCATCTATGCTGCAAAACAGGGATGTGTTTTTAACTGGGGATGGAGGTCAGGTGGGGGAACTGTTTTGTAAATGGGTATTCTCCAGAATAAACATGGTGTGAGAAACAAGGTGGGTTAGGTATTATCTTTTATTGGACCAACTTCGGTTGGTGAAAGGGACAAGCTTTCAAGCCACAAAGAGCTGTTCTTAAGTCTGGGAAGATACTCCAAGTGTCACAGCTAAACACAGATTAGATATGAGAACACAGATTTGATATGTTTCCTATCACTTTTGAGAAAAATCTACACACATATAATGAATTTGAGAGAATATATCTGTGTGCTCTTTATAGTACTGAGTGAGGGGAAAGAATCATTTTTTTTTTGCCTAAGAGTGTCACATACAGCTACAGGCAGATGACTAAGTTTACCATAAATGAAAAACAGTATTCCCTGGTTTATTTTTTAAGGTGCTTTTTTCCCCTTCTGTAATGTGCGTGCTACTGAGAAGTAGAGCTGAAAGTTAAAGCCAAAGTGCAGCTTGTTACGACACATGGTCTCAATCAGAGTATTGCCCTGGCAGTTATTGTTCAACAGGGAGACTTTGGTCTGAAAAGAAGGTCAATGTGAGTGATCTGAAGAAGAAAAATCAGCTATTAATGAGTAAGAATGCCCTTATTTCTGATTCTCAAGTTCTCCTACTTTTGCTATTGAGCCAAGCACTGCAGATTAGTAGGAGAAAATATTTTTGTTTTTGTTGATATAGTAAAAAAGTTGTTGGAGAATTGTGCGGTGGAAGATATAGAAAGAAAAAAAATCTTTTGTGGGTGGATACTGACTGTGGAGGCCATGTCTATCATTTTTGTCTGCAAAACTTATCTTGCTCAGGGATGTGAAAAAAGCACACCCCTGAGCGACATAAATTATGCTGGCAGAAGTGATAGTGTGCACAGTGCTATGTCGGCGGGAGAGCTTCTCCCACCAACATAGCTACCGCCACTTGTTGGGGGTGATTTAATAATGTTGACAGAAGAGCTCTCTCCCATGGGCATAGAGTGACTACATGAGAGATCTTAAAGCAGCACAGTACAGCTGTGCCGTTGTAAGCTCTCTAGTGTGGACATAGCCGCAGACTCCCTTGGGCTGTCTTTGATCATACTTACATATGGAAGAAACTGGGAATAACTCCACCTAAGTCAATTGAGTGTAAAACTGGGCTACATGAATAGAATCTCAGTCATTCCTGCATTTTGTCAAGTTGTGTTTACATAATAGTCTAAAATTTTCCTGCTGCATTTAACCTTGTTTTACTAGATGTTGGCCCAAGTCACAAAATTCAGATTCAGATCTGAATTTTCGTGAAGTTTGGAGTTATTTGAATTCAAGGTTTGCATTCTGGTCCTTCACTAATTGCTGTCCATTGCTTTGTTTGTTTGATAAGTGAAACCAGTTTAGTCCTTTTATATAATGTCCTTTTTATAATATTCCTTTGTTTGTAAATGGTTGTCATGTCTCCTATCACTCTTTGTCTCTTCTTTTACCCAGTTCTCAAAACTTTTCTTCATACATTTTATTTTCATACCTTTTTAATTTTAATTTTTCACCTCTGAGCCCTCTCCATCTTTTTTTAAATGTGATGACTTGCACTGCACAAAACAAACTTACTTACATGTTAAAAATAAACAATACTCACAAGAAAAATCTGTTTTATTTCTAAGTAATACAGTGTCAGTATTGTGCTTTCTGAGGCCCTAATCCTGCAATTGCATCTGTATGGGAGAACAAATTGGAGAAGCAGGGCCCAAGTTAGTCCTGTTCTTCTCTATCATTAAAATAAATGTATCCCCTCTCCCAGAACTCCTGAAAGGTAATGCTACTTTAAATTTTGCAAGAGAGATTGTGAGATTGTTAGTAGAATTAATTAGTTCTATTATAAAGTAAAATATATGAGCCAGAGGCCCAGGTCTGCATTTTGAAATATACTATAAATACAAAGTATGCAATGAAAATCAGAATGTATATAGCATCCTTTTTTTAGTACCCATACCTTATACTTTGGTTGCCTTTTGTTTCCCTAGTCAACTAGTGATCAAAGAATCTGATGGTCCTAAATACTGGCTGCAATGCTATGGTCCATCTGCCTTCTACCTAACCCTATTAAAAGAAGTGGCACTCCTATGCAGGGTTATGGACTGCTCTGATAAGAGTCTGTTTATGACACGTAATTTTTGAATGCCTTTCTGGAAACTGACAGGTTTCAGAGTAACAGCCGTGTTAGTCTGTATTCGCAAAAAGAAAAGGAGTACTTGTGGCACCTTGCATCCGATGAAGTGAGCTGTAGCTCACGAAAGCTCATGCTCAAATAAATTGGTTAGTCTCTAAGGTGCCACAAGTACTCCTTTTCTTTCTGGAAACTGGAAATCAGATCCAGATGAATTGATTAGGTGAAATAGTTTTGTAGTCTCAGTTTTAATCACTTGTATATTTTAGCAAACATCACAAATACACCAAGTAGTTAGCATGTTTATTGATGCCTGGGATTGGAAACATCAGGAGGTCAAATCAGAGTTGTTTTGGCAGAGCTAAAGGGAGGAGTTTATACAGCAGCACTAATATCAATGTCTTGGAACTGAACTACAAAATTAAGATTTGGGTTCATATTATCAGCCCCATCCCCACAAACTTCAGGAGTGGTTAGATGCAAAGATGTGGTTTGGGTCCATCTCTAGTCTTAATATGCATCAGCACTAAGAAAAGGGCTCCTGAATCTATGAGGAAAAAAATATACATTGAAGTTCATTAAATAAAAAAGTATACATTTGACAAGTAAGTCTATGCTTGTGACATAGAAACTGTGTTTTACTGCAGAGAATTGCTTTTTGCACAAAATAAAGAGGTGAAAATTGTCGGTTTTGTGAAACCTGATTTTGCTTTGTAAGTGCCTTCCCTTCCCCCCTCCCAACCGCTCTCCATATAAATACTGAGAAGCTTGGCATAAAGAACGCAGCCTGGGGCATACCCCATAAAACTTACAGTGCAATTAAATGAGCAATTTCTATTGGAAATAAAATGGGTACGTTGAGAAGAATATGAATTAAACCAAGCAAGAATGGAGTCAGACAACCCAACATAGTACTCAAGGCTCTTCAAAAGATCCCTGGGGTCAGCAGTACCAAATGCAGCTGACAGGTCAAGGCCAATCAGTAAAGAAAGATAACTGCAGTTTGCAATGAAAAGCAGGTCATTCCAAATTTTGATTAATGTAGTCTCAGTGCTGTGGCGTCCACTCAAATGGGTTAGCAAAATAAAGACAGATAGCAGTGGATTAATTCTAGCACTTCTTTATTGTACTGCAACCATTACAAGCTTCTCTACTGCAATCACTATAACTAGTGTTTCTCCAATTTATGACCCTTTGTCTCACATTGCCATCTGTCCTGAATTTTGTGGAATTGCCTCGGTTACATGGGACTGTTCTATTGAGCGTGTGCAGGACCATCAAAGTAATCCAAAATAACTTTGGGACAGTGCAACACCAGCATGCTCTGTTGTGACATTATGATGTGTTGATGCCATGACAGAACATATAGCAATGAATGGCAACTGTAGCACCCTAGAAAGGGGCTGTAACTTATTGTTTATTGACAGGGTTTTGTTAGACAAAGCTCAGTCTCAAAATCTGTTGTATTAACTTTAGTTGCAGAAACAACACAGTGCCAGGATAACCTGTAACAAACAACATTTAGGCATTTGTAAACTCCAGATGTATTTAAGAAATGTTGATATTAAACATCTTGTGAAAGAAAAGATATGTGCCCTCACCCCCACACAATCTTTTTTTTCCTAATGGAGAGGTGGCCATTGCTGTTTCTTTGTGCTCTTCTGTTTTTAAAAGAAATTAGACAACAAAGTGTTCACATTCACAATCCTGGCCAATGCAGGATTGAAACCTGCTTAGAAAAAACTGCCACATTGGCCAAGAATGCAAGTGGAGCAACCTTAGAGAGATTTAAAACATCGAAAGAAAATACGTTTTGGCAGTGTTCCTCTTATTACTCTTCAGGATTTTTTCTGAAAAGTAACAGTTTTTAATTAGAGGAAGGAAAAAATGTGGCACCAATTTTAATAGTTGCTGACATTTTATTCAATAACCCCCAATTCTGCCATATATATCCTTCCAAATCCATAACCTAGGAGAAATGGTGGTCTCAGTCAAGACTACAGACTTAATGAAGTCTCACTCCAGTAGCACAGATAAATTCTGTGCCTGTGTGTAACCTCTTCAGTGACAGAAGTGCTTAATGCAACTGCTGGTTTTGCTCCTCTTTTTGCTCTGGTAGTGAAGCAAGGTGCTGTGGTGCTGTCTTACGGCTAGATTCTGATACCCTTACCAACATGGAGTAGTGCCGTACTCTGTAATGGCCCCATTGATTTCAAGGGTATTGGGAACAGAGAGTACCTTGTAGTGCTGTGTACAGACTATTTTAAGAGTTATATTCCTCACATCCAGAAAATGGTTTAGGACAAAAAAATCATGTAAGAGGTGTACTTTTTCAGATTGGGGATTAAAACTGCTATCTTCTATCTCATTGAATATCACCCCTCCCACAAATACATTGTGCATTTGGGATTTCCTGTTGTCTCAGTGGTGTGAGCTTTTCTGTGGGGAGAGAGAGGAGATCTGTTCAACCGTTGTGGGGAAATAGGGGTATTGGCTAGGTATTACACAGAATCTGTAATGTGGATGACATTGCTAGTCAAGGTGCAAAACAGTCTCTCTCTGGCTCTGTGGAAGATAGCTGAAAAAGTGAGTACAGCAGCACAGCCACATGTTGCACAAACTTTCCTGATAATCCCCCCATGGAGCCATCATGGCCAGAGGGGCCTGGCTCCAATGAAGCTGTGCTGCTAGGCCTCAAAGGTAAATCACTGAGGGACAGAAGAGCCATTGTAACTGCACAAGTCCTCGGTGCGTGCCCCATGTTTCAGAGTGGCTTTTCTGTTGTGTGGATGTGGGAAACTGGATTATTCTTAGTAACGATTTCCTCACAGTGTTAAACCTCCTTGGGGCTTTTCACACAGGAGGGCACGCACGTTCAGGCTCCAGATTTGCTTTACTTCTGCCCAGGGTACTGATATCTGTATTACATATACATTTTTATTTAGTTTTCTTTTTCACGTAAACAAGTATAAAGCTAATGGACAATTTGTGATGGCTGCCATGTATTTGCTTGCCATCTCTTCTAAAGGCATCCTGAAAGAGTCAGAACAGAGCACAGCAATGCAGATTTTAGCAGTGTCAGGGCTACTCCAATCCCAGAGCAGAAACCTAGGCTCTTGGGGCATCATGTACAGGCAGTTATTAGGAGAGGGAAACCAGCAAAAGAGACCTACTGTGTGAGTTTTATTAGCAGGTCCAGTAAAGAAGCTTCCTTAGGAGTGAACCTGATGTGCCCTGTGCGGTTATTTGGGACTGGAAAGTCTGGTAAAGTGGCAACTGATTTGGATTTATACCCCTCATAACCCAACATGGTGATGTGTACACTTTCTCATCTGGGGGCGGCGGGCAAATCAGACCCTTACGTCTATGCACAGAACCATTTACTTCTGTTTAATAAAAATGAGCTCAGAGTCCATTAACTTTATACATTTATTTTTTCAGCAAATGACTTAGTCATCATGGAGAATACTACCTTCAGACTCATTTTAGTTTATGACCCCAAATATTTCTCATTTGCTTTGAATAATTGTTTTCTGTTGAAAATTATGTGGCTGGGTGGTTAATTAGTAAAATATACAATGGGCTACATCACCACATTTTTAAAGCTATGGTGCCAGCTAGTGGTGAAAGATGATATACAGCTGGTGTCTCAGACTTGTCATTTATGTAAGTGTACAGTATATTTTTATGTGCATCATGATAATGTGACATTACATTTTATTTGTCAGTTATCACTGCATTGTGACTGAAAAAAAATAAAATCAGACAGCTGCCATCATTTTCCAGTTGGGGATTGTTTATTTGAAACCTTCTTGCCATTATTGATGGAGAAATTGCATTAGACCGTTTGCCAATCTTTAGTCTCTGGTTTCTTGTTTGTGGACATCACTAGCTATCTAGTCTGGACATGTAACTACTGTAGCATTTGATCAGAAATACTACATTTCTTAAAAATGTGGTATATTTTAATATTGTGTTTTTTTCAAAAAAATTCAGTTGAGAATATTTCTTTCCTGAGTGTACCTAAGCTATCTCTGTTATTGATTCACTTATGAACACTAAGAAGGAGAGCTATAATGTGGCTAATAAAGTGTAAAACTCTTCAATGACTATTTTTTTTTATTCATCACGTGAAAATAAAAGTCCAGTTTTTATAAGCATTTAAGATAAAATTCAGCTAATTTCTTATGTACATCAAACATTTGTATTCAAATCATCATGTAAGTGAATAGAAAGAAGTAAAATTTGCAGGGAAATTGAAAATAATCATTGGCCATTTTTCTAGTTTAATTAAGCAATAACCGATCTTAGCGGGGGTGTGGAAGGTTCTTGGATACTAATAAATAAAATTCAAGGCTGAGGCATTTCTTTCATTAAATAGTGGGACCTATTTATAACTCTATTACTTACTGCTAAAATCAATTATTATTACTAATACTCTACAAGTAATTTATAACTAAAAGCACACTGAAGGTTATAAAGGAGAACTTTTCTTTTTAAATGTCACATGTACCCATGAAGGTCACCTATTGTGAATAAGGATACCCCAGATGAACACACTTGCAATAATGTTTTGTGAAGATAGATCTAATGTTCGTGACATCTGCAAGCAGAAAGCAGAACTGTCACAATCTTACTGGCAGTCTAATGTGTGTGACTGCACTAGTGTGAAAATACATTGTTATATCTAATGCCATTGAATTAAAAAAAACAATGATTTTTGTTGAGGGTTTACATCAACTGGTGCAAACTCACAGGCATATTATTTAAAAGGATAGTTGAGCTAAAAGTTATATGGAAGAAAAATCTTTGTCTGTTACTAAAAGCAAATTAGTTTATATTAATTGTGAAGGCATTTCAGACAACCAGTGTGCTTTTCACTATGTGTGCTGTTTGTTCACTTTTTGTATTTCATTCTGCTTGGACTGAAAAGAAAAGATTCTCTGATTCTTCAGTCATTCCATGCATAGCACTCATTACGAAGTCAATGGGAATTTTGTGTATAGAAGGCCTTCTGGCAAAAAAAGCTGATTTATTATTTACCAAGAAGAATTGCTACATTTGAGTTCCTGATGGCTAAATATCCTATCCTTTATTCGGAATGTTGTCGATGGAACCCTCCACAGATCTCTCCCTTAGAAGATGTTGTGACTCAGTATGGGAATTTTCCACATCTGTTAGGAAACTGCTACAGATGGTTCAACTCATTAGCTGACAGAACTCCTAGTGAACATCATCGAAGAGTACTGGGACCTCACTTGGACTAAATGTTAAGCTTGCCTCCTGTTCAGTGCCATTACATTTTCTCTAAAATAAGATTCTTAACCAATTCTATTGGACCCAGGATACACTTTTAAATGCAGCCAGACTGCAACCCTGTTTTATACAATTGGCAAATGTGACTAAGTTAAACAGCACCGGTTGTCATTGTACAAGCCTCTATCTAAGGATTGTGCCTCAAACATTGTAGTAGCTTGTAGTATCTTTTAAATCTTTATTGCATCTGTTATTATTGCATCTCTCAAATGATGATATAATGAACTTAATTTTTTTGCTGTTTTAATTTTTTCTATTTTGTACTATCTTAGCTTGCAAGTAAACATTTTTTTCTTCACCATTTTTGTGCTTCTTCCTTTGGCAAACACTGATGCAGTGTTTCCCCCCTCACCTCCATCCAGCTTCATGTTTGTCATGAAGTTGCTCCATGTTTGTATGTCAGCAT
Source organism: Caretta caretta (assembly GCF_965140235.1). Taxonomy (NCBI): domain Eukaryota; kingdom Metazoa; phylum Chordata; order Testudines; family Cheloniidae; genus Caretta; species Caretta caretta. Next base: position 44,271,350 of record NC_134216.1, on the reverse strand, counting down.
CATCCATATCAGAACAATTATGGCAAGTTTGTTACTTTACTTCTGCAGCGGAGCCTGTAGGAGGAGCTCACAGTTTGCTATTTTATGCTTCTCACAGGTTTAGGGCCAAATTTTCAGCCTCTAATTTTGAATACAAACATTTTGAGTATACAATTAATGAATTTGCAGGCACAAACAGGTGGTATTGCATTTGTATGGACAAATGAAGTAATGGTAGAAATTGATTCATGAATAATTTTATGCTTGAAAAATGAGCTTTGATCCTGCAAAGTCTTACAATGGACTTAACTTTATGGACTGTGAGTAGTCTCATTGACTTGCATTGGACCCTAGAGATAAAAAAGGTGTTTCAGTATACCATGTTTTTTAAAAAATATGCATTTTAATGACAGGTTAGAATGGCTTCACACTTTGCAAGGTCAATCACTATACACATTACACATATACCACCTGTCGGGTGAAATGGCTTTAAAAAGACGGTTCTGGTCTATCAGGTAAATATTGGATACTTGGAGATGTGTATATATGTTAAATATACCATGCAAAATATCCTATATGGTTGCATATTTAACCATAGAGATTCACAGAGCAGAATTACTCCGATATCATTCTTATTTCATAGGTAAATAACCCACATTTTGTGCCTGATCCTGAAGTCAGCTGGAGTTTTGCCTACATCAGGGTTGGACCTTGAAAGATTTTGTGTGTGTTTAAACAATGCAGTAAATTAAGTATTATCCTGAAGTCTGGCTATTATGTTTGTCTGTTAAACTTTATTTAAATGTGGGTTTTTTTTGTATTTAGCAGTATGACACTATGTGGTTGGTTAAGCCAGGCTGGGTTGATTATCACTAAAGTGTTATTTATTTCTATTTTATTAAGCCCCTTTTTACATTCATGTTACTGGTTAATTTATACTTTTATTTCATGCACTAGTTGGTTTTACTGATTAATATGCCCCATGGCATTCAATAAAGCCAGGCAGAGGAGGAAATAAGAGTGGTATTAATTTCTAACATTGCTATAAATTTGCCTTAATAAAACTAGCTCAATAACACTGCAGTAGTAATACAATGGATGCCTCCAAATTGTTAGCAAAGACACAATTGAAAGAGTAACACATTTTTTCCTGATTTTAACATTGCTCTAGTACCTTTGTACTGGTGAAATTAGATTTTATCTATTACAATGTTAACTCCTCCTTTTACATGGTCCTCTAAGAACTGGTAAATATTAAAGTCACAAATGATTATTTTAATTCACTTCATTGGTTCTAAAGGTGCTTATATATTCTTTGGATTATGTGATCTTTTAAAAGTGGATCGGTATTCATGACTTCTGCTTATCTAGTCCTGCAAGTTCACATATGCAGAAGATATTTGCTTTGGCATCTGAGCACAGTCATTCCCAGAACTGAAGATGCTCTAAACACTAACTTGATTAAGATGGCCAAATACTGTAGTTGGTGGCTTTTACAACCAAGTGTGACTGAGACAGTTTCAAGTGTGTTCCATATTTACAACACTAGAGCAGCCTAAGAACTGAATTTGTTTCTCAATGGATATCGCTTGAAACACGAATCCCATCCAGTCTACTTCAGAGTAACCCTAGAGAGATCTCTCACATATCTTAACCACTTGAGAAAAACTGACTGGTTAAGATACCTTAGTCACATATCAACCTTCTAAGCAAATTGGCTAGCATTTCATGGGGAGGAAATGTTCAAAAATCTCTGATCAAACAGTTTAGCCCTCTATTACTCTGCAGCATGATGCTGTGCTCTGGTCTGGTTTAAATCATCTCATGTTAATCTGGTTGACACACAACTATATTCAACTATGCAAATAGTAACTTGGATGATTAGACCCACACCAGTACCATGGCTTCCTGTGTTAAGCAACATCACTCCTCCACACATCCATCATGGTTGAGAATATCAGGGAAAGCAGAGCCTACCACAATAGACCTCTTTGACCACCCAAGAGTGCACCTGTTGCCAAAGTGCCCATTATGGGGCCATTTACCCTGCCCAGATTTCTCTGTGGCATTGATATGGTGTTAAGAATAGTCTGCAGCTGATGTCAGAAAACAGTCTCTTATAATTGACCGGACTGTGTGTGTACCCAGCTTTGATTTGCCAAGCCAGGCCCTTCTAAACAGATTTCAAATGGGACAGGATCACTGTGCAGCCACCCTTCACGCCTGGGGCCAATAAGGGGATCCCATATGTGGCTGTGGCCAAAGGCAGACAATGTCACCCATCATTGATGACTGCCCTCTGACCAGATTTAATGGTGGTCTGAGAGCTCTGCACTAATTGGTAAATTGGCTTGGCAAGCTCCACATCCAATAAGAAGACTCATGACTGCTCCTATCTCATCTGGCCATCAAAATTAGCTTTTTAAGCCCTGGTCTACACTAGGACTTTAGGTCGAATTTAGCAGCGTTAAATCGATTTAAACCTGCACCCGTCCACACAATGAAGCCCTTTATTTCGACTTAAAGGGCTCTTAAAATCGATTTCCTTACTCCACCCCTGACAAGTGGATTAGCGCTTAAATCGACGTTGCCGGCTCGAATTTGGGGTACTGTGGACACAATTCGATGGTATTGGCCTCCGGGAGCTATCCCAGAGTCCTCCATTATGACCGCTCTGGACAGCACTCTCAACTCAGATGCACTGGCCAGGTAGACAGGAAAAGAACCGCGAACTTTTGAATCTCATTTCCTGTTTGGCCAGCGTGGCAAGCTGCAGGTGACCATGCAGAGCTCATCAGCACAGGTGACCATGATGGAGTCCCAGAATCGCAAAAGAGCTCCAGCATGGACCGAACGGGAGGTACGGGATCTGATCGCTGTTTGGGGAGAGGAATCCATGCTATCAGAACTCCGTTCCAGTTTTCGAAATGCCAAAACCTTTCTGAAAATCTCCCAGGGCATGAAGGGCAGAGGCCATAACAGGGACCCGAAGCAGTGCCGCGTGAAACTGAAGGAGCTGAGGCAAGCCTACCAGAAAACCAGAGAGGCGAACAGCCGCTCTGGGTCAGAGCCCCAAACATGCCGCTTCTATGATGAGCTGCATGCCATTTTAGGGGGTTCAGCCACCACTACCCCAGCCGTGTTGTTTGACTCCTTCAATGGAGATGGAGGCAATACGGAAGTAGGTTTTGGGGACGAAGAAGATGATGAGGAGGAGGTTGTAGATAGCTCACAGCAAGCAAGCAGAGAAACCGGTTTTCCCGACAGCCAGGAACTGTTTCTCACCCTAGACCTGGAGCCAGTACCCCCCGAACCCACCCAAGGCTGCCTCCTGGACTCAGCAGGCGGAGAAGGGACCTCTGGTGAGTGTACCTTTTAAAATGCTATACATGGTTTAAAAGCAATCATGTGAAAGGATTACTTTGCCCTGGCATTTGCGGTTCTGCCTTTGCAAAAGGTTTCTGGGGAGGGCAGCCTTATTTCGTCCTTCATGGTAGGACACTTTACCACTCCAGGCCAGTAACACGTACTCGGGAATCACTGTAGAACAAAGCATTGCAGTGTATGTTTGCTGGCATTCAACCAAAATCCGTTCACGCGGTGGGAGGAGGCAAAATGCGACCTTGTAACGAAAGCACATGTGCTATGTATGTAATGTTAACAGCAAGGTTTACCCTGAAAGAGTGTAGCGACTGTTTTATAAAATGTGTCTTTTTAAATACCGCTGTCCCTTTTTTTTTCTCCACCAGCTGCATGTGTTTCAATGATCACAGGATCTTCTCCTTCCCAGAGGCTAGTGAAGCTTAGAAAGAAAAAAAAACGCACTCGCGATGAAATGTTCTCCGAGCTCATGCTGTCCTCCCACACTGACAGAGCACAGACGAATGCGTGGAGGCAAATAATGTCAGAGTGCAGGAAAGCACAAAATGACTGGGAGGAGAGGTGGAGGGCTGAAGAGAGTAAGTGGCGGGCTGAAGAGAGTAAGTGGCGGGCTGAAGACAGGGCTGAAGCTCAAAGGTGGCGGCAGCGTGATGAGAGGAGGCAGGATTCAATGCTGAGGCTGCTGCAGGACCAAACCAGTATGCTCCAGTGTATGGTTGAGCTGCAGCAAAGGCAGCTGGAGCACAGACTGCCACTGCAGCCCCTCTGTAACCAACCGCCCTCCTCCCCAAGTTCCATAGCCTCCACAACCAGACGCCCAAGAACGCGGTGGGGGGGCTCTGGCCAACCAGCCACTCCACCACAGAGGATTGCCCAAAAAAAAGAAGGCTGTCATTCAATAAATTTTAAAGTTGTAAACTTTTAAAGTGCTGTGCTTAAAGTGCTGTGTGGCATTTTCCTTCCCTCCTCCACCACCCCTCCTGGGATACCTTGGTAGTCATCCCCCTATTTGTGTGATGAATGAATAACGAATGCATGACTGTGAAGCAGCAATGACTTTATTGGCTCTGCAAGCAATGATTAAAGGGAGGAGGGGAGGGTGGTTAGCTTACAGGGAAGTAGAGTGAACCAAGGGGCGGGGGGGTTCATCAAGGAGAAACAAACAGAACTTTCACACCGTAGCCTGGCCAGTCATGAAACTGGTTTTCAAAGCTTCTCTGATGCGTACCGCGCCCTCCTGTGCTCTTCTAACCGCCCTGGTGTCTGGCTGCGCGTAACCAGCAGCTAGGCGATTTGCCTCAACCTCCCACCCCGCCATAAACATCTCCCCCTTACTCTCACAGATATTGTGGAGCACACAGCAAGCAGTAATAACAGTGGGAATATTGGTTTCGCTGAGGTCTAAGCGAGTCAGTAAACTGCGCCAGCGCACCTTTAAACGTCCAAATGCACATTCTACCACCATTCTGCACTTGCTCAGCCTGTAGTTGAACAGCTCCTGACCACTGTCCAGGCTGCCTGTGTATGGCTTCATGAGCCATGGCATTAAGGGGTAGGCTGGGTCCCCAAGGATACATATAGGCATTTCAACATCCCCAACAGTTATTTTCTGGTCTGGGAATAAAGTCCCTTCCTGCAGCTTTTGAAACAGACCAGAGTTCCTGAAGATGCGAGCATCATGCACCTTTCCCGGCCATCCCACGTTGATGTTGGTGAAACGTCCCTTGTGATCCACCAGAGCTTGCAGCACTATCGAAAAGTACCCCTTGCGGTTTATGTACTCGGCGGCTTGGTGCTCCGGTGCCAATATAGGGATATGGGTTCCGTCTATAGCCCCACCACAGTTAGGGAATCCCATTGCAGCAAAGCCATCCACTATGACCTGCACATTTCCCAGGGTCACTACCCTTGATATCAGCAGATCTTTGATTGCGTGGGCTACTTGCATCACAGCAGCCCCCACAGTAGATTTGCCCACTCCAAATTGATTCCCAACTGACCGGTAGCTGTCTGGCGTTGCAAGCTTCCACAGGGCTATCGCCACTCGCTTCTCAACTGTGAGGGCTGCTCTCATCTTGGTATTCATGCGCTTCAGGGCAGGGGAAAGCAAGTCACAAAGTTCCATGAAAGTGCCCCTACGCATGCGAAAGTTTCGCAGCCACTGGGAATCGTCCCAGACCTGCAACACTATGCGGTCCCACCAGTCTGTGCTTGTTTCCCGAGCCCAGAATCGGCGTTCCACAGCATGAACCTGCCCCATTAGCACCATGATGCATGCATTGTCAGGGCCCATGCTTTCAGAGAAATCTGTGTCCATGTCCTGATCACTCACGGGACCGCGCTGACGTCGCCTCCTCGCCCGGTATCGCGTTGCCATGTTCTGGTGCTGCATATACTGCTGAATAATGCGTGTCGTGGTTAATGTGCTCCTAATTGCCAAAGTGAGCTGAGCGGGCTCCATGCTTGCCGTGGTATGGCGTCTGCACAGGTAACTCAGGAAAAAAGGCGCGAAATGATTGTCTGCCCTTGCTTTCACGGGGGGGGGGGGAGGGAGGGAACGGGGGGCTGACGATATGTACCGAGAACCACCCGCGACAATGTTTTAGCCCCATCAGGCATTGGGATCTCAACCCAGAATTCCAATGGGCAGCGGAGACTGCGGGAACTGTGGGATAGCTACCCACAGTGCAACGCTCCGGAAGTCGACGCTTGCCTCGGTACTGTGGAAGCGCTCCGCCGAGTTAATGCACTTAATGCACTTAGAGCATTTTCTGTGGGGACACACACACTCGAATATATAAAACCGATTTCTAAAAAACCGACTTCTATAAATTCGACTTAATTTCGTAGTGTAGACATACCCAAAGTATCAGAAAGCATAAAAGATTCTGGAATGAGAGGCAAACAAGAGAAAAGTGGATTAACTGATTTTCTTTTGAGTAGTAAAATAATTACTGTTGATTTACATTTTGCAATTGATTTACATATTCCATTGCAGGAGAGGGGAATTCTTGAGAAAGTAAGACAACTAAGGACTCCCGAGTGGTAGAACACATTGGTTTGGTCTAATAACTGACCATTATTATGTAATTTTTCCCCTATATTTCATGTTGGTCCTATGATTATGATACCTAGGGTGTTATCATCACCTTACAAAAATATGTAGTTCTGTCAAACTTTTTGCCCACTTAATGCCCTACTTTGGCAAATTTCTATTGATATCATTGGAAGTTTTGACTGAGTAAATGCTTCACGATCCAGCCCTTATTTGTCCTACAGAACATAGTTTAAGCATTGTAGTTTGGCAACAGAAGTCAACATAAAAACATGAACAAAAATGTTTCATATATATATAAATGAAAGTGTGTGTGTGTGTGTGTGTGTATATATGTTTATATCTATACCTTGCAAGATCTGGCCCTTAACAAATCACTGAACACATTATACAGAGCACCTGTGGGGAGAAAATGTGGCCTATGTTTAAAGATTTAAAATAAATATATGTAAAATGTAACTTATTTTTACACTCAGAGTGCTATCAAACAATGCTGTCATTTTAGTATATGTATTTGTTTGGTAGAATGTAGCGTATTGTCCAACGTTAGGCCCTGAACCTACAGTCAGATTTGCACAGGTCAAGGATCTGTCTATATGGATCCAATGGCAGGATAAAGGCTTTATACATCTGTGTATAAAGCAATTAATTTTTCTAAATGGTGTCAGAAATTATAAAATAAATAACATTGCCTTATTTATTTAACATATAAATTATATGTCCAGAAATAAAGATATATCATTGAGTTTGCTTATATAGCACTGATATATTTTAATTATATTAAATAACTTAATTCAAGTGTTTTATAACCTTTTAATCATAGTCATTGAAGTTAGAAATGGAAATGACCTCTTTGATAATCTAGCCCATCTCCATGTCAATTCAGGTGTAACCCCTACACTACATTGTGTAATATTTTGTCCAGTCTACTCTTCTCTTGAAGGCTTCCAATTTTTCAGCTATATTTTCAACTTCCAATTTTCAATCCAAAATTAAATCTTTTTGTTTTGATCCAAGATAGTAGCCAGTAATATGAATAGTAACATTCACTGTTACATTAGATATAATCCTTCATGTTTTAGCATGTATGCCAACCACTAACTGCATGAGGTTGGGAAAAAACTTAACTATGGATGGCTTATTCCAGAATTGTACTTCATGGGTTGTCTTGCACCTTCCTGTGAAGCACCTTGTCTATACTACTATAGGAGACAGGATGTTTGATTAACTAGACCATTGACCTGATCCAGTTTGGCAATTACTTTGTTTCTGAGAAGTGCTCAGCACCTGCATCACTTACTAATATGATAATTGATGCAGACTATTAGCACTCCTCAGCTATCATAGACATAAGCAGGAATTTTAGGATCAGGCCCATAATTTGTATTTGAGGTGGGTATATATAAAATAATCTAACTATGGGGCCACTTACCTTGCCCAGATTTCTCTGGGGTATTGATATGGTGTTAAGAATAGTCTGCAGCTGATGTCAGAAAACAGTCTCTTATAATTGATCGGACTGTGTGTGTCCCCAGCTTTGATTTGCCAAGCCGGGCCCTTCTAAACAGATTTAAAATGGGACAGGATCAGTGTGCAGCCACCCTTCACACCTGGGGCCGATAAGGGGATCCCACATGTGGCTGGCCACTTTACAGGACACTTCAGCTTCTAGGCATGAACACAGGCAACAGTAATGTTAATAGTGGAAAAAGAGAGTGCACAGTTGTAATTCTCACACTATTTACCCAAATGCAAGAGTATTGCAAACATCAATTTTCTTGTGTTAAAGCACACCCATGCAGCGTAAGCAGCAGTGTTTGCAAGATGGGTGGGGGATGGGGGTGCAGGGAAATATGTTTGGGTCAATGTTATGGGTATTTGCTTAAATACCCATAACATTGACAATTAAATATGGAAAGATCTCCTTAGTTAATACCGTCTAGGAAAAAAAGACATATAGGGATGCAAGTAAAACAACAAGGGTTAAGGCAACATCTTTTCATTTTCAGGGTTGGAAAGGGTTTTCCCCAAAAGCCAGCTATTTTAAAAGGACATACATAAAGAAAAGCAATTAAAGAATGGTGGGGAGGAGGGAGGCTAAACTACCCTGCCCCTGGTATTCCACTTATCTTAATATTGATGTTGAAACAAGAAGATTATTTTTTCCACTGAATGCATCCGATGAAGTGAGCTGTAGCTCACGAAAGCTTATGCTCAAATAAATTTGTCAGTCTCTAAGGTGCCACAAGTACTCCTTTTCTGTTTAAGAAGATTAATGTTGTTTCAACTTTTCTCTTACTTGGTCTATTACCAGTAAAGACTGTTAATTTTTCTTTGTACATCCATATAAGGCAACTGTGCTTGTTTAGAAGGAACAGTGGTTTTCTTTCTTTCTTTCTTTCTTTCTTTCTTTCTTTCTTTTTCCTTCAAAGGAAATATTTACCATTTTTTCCATTCTTTCCCTTCACAGAGTTTTCCTCCCCATCCTATATATTTATATGAAATTAAAGGTGTTGTCTTTATTTATAGCTTGGCAATAAATATAATTTATTTCTATACCTTTTTTCTTTATGGCTCAGTCCTGAAAAAGGAATTGCAGTCAAAACATTGTTGCTAAGTTTTATATTTTCAGTCATGCATTTAAGTCACTTTTGTTGCAGAAGGAATAGATCACTTTACAGACGACATTTTCTGGGAACCAAAACTTAAAATGTAAAAACAATGTAGCCAAAACCCGTCCCTAACTGCTAAAAGAACACACATTGAATACAATAAAGCCAAACAGTCATAAATGCTCTCATTATAATATTTTCTGGACATCAAAAGTAAATCCCCCCTATGATTGATGCAGTTGAAAGGCTGCATATTACATAATCTGGGATTTTGCACTGATAATGTTCATTACATGTCTGAATCAATCTTTATTGGGCTTTCCTTGAGAGGAAAAAAATTATAAATGAAAACTTCAGTTAGTACAAATAATGAATAATGTCTTCAATGTCAATGAATTGTAGAGCTGTATGTGGAAAGAACACTTGATGATTATCATTGCCCTATTCTGGTGAGTGTCCGACTTTATACCAAGACGTCCTGACAATGTATTTTAAGGACATGGAAACAAACTTAATTAAGTGTGCAATGGAATAACTCCACAGAGCAAGGTTTTTTATTTTTTTGAATGTAGGCTAGACGATTTATATTTCCAAGCCACAGGGTGGCGCCATTACCCACTGCTCCGTATTCCGAATCCTCGCCCCGCCCCCCACCCTTCCTCTGCACTTCGAGAAGCTGCTGATTTTCCATGCATGCGGCGAGGCAGTTCAATGGATCAATATGATTGATGTGCAATAAACCCTAAGATCTGTTAAAATATGCAATAAGTTTGACGTTATGCGATACAATTATGGTAATATGATCACTGGGCAGGGATCATTATGGGATCATTGCACTGAAAAGGGGATTGCTCTCTGCCTGCAATGCAGCTTCCCCCAGCCCAACGATTTGCATTCAACTGCAACATCCTGAATCTTTGCAGCGTATTATTGCGCTGGAACTCTAGTGCAAAAAAGTGCATGCAAATAGATTCTTGTTTGGGAGTGAGGGGAGATGATATGATTTGCGTGGAGACATAATTCTTTTCCTCATGTGCGTTTACATATTTGTTTTAAATCCTGCTTGCAAGGCAGGTGAAGGGAAATATTTTGCCCCATAAATCGTGGAAAATTAACCTCAGCTGATGGCTCCTGTAGGACGCAGGGATGGTAGGCAGTTTAAACGAAACCCTGTGAGGGCTGGAGCAGAGGATAAGTTTGGGAATATTTTTCTTCCTGTCTGCCTGGAGTTTATGGACCCTTGAACTGGAGGCACAGCTCGAGAAAGACGAGTTTTATTCCGGCGCCTGTCACATCAACCTTGCCTCTTACGCGTGATAATAATAATACCCCCCGCCCTGACATCAACGTGTGGGGAAGATAGCAGACAAAAGGATCGCGCTGTCAATAAAGGTTAAATAACAAATGAAAATCCATGGGATCAGATTATTTCCAACCACCTCCCTAGTCCCCTCTGCCTACCCCAGTTAAATAAACGTTGTCTTTCAGATCCGAGCTAAAAACAAAGGCCAGTTTTGTTGTGTGTGTGTTTTTTTTAAACAGATGTTTGCAGAAATCCTTGCCCTCTTTTGGCCGCACTAGCAGCAGCTTTATTGGAGGCGCCTGGGAGCGCGTGGATGTGGTTTGCCGCAGTTCAGCGCAGGTACCAAACCCCACTCTTAACTGCGCAGTGCAGGCACCCACTGTTAATTGCAAAGGTGGACAGCCTTTTTAATTAAAAAACAGTGGGTCTGATTTTATTGGGCCTCGCTTAGATTGATGCAAGAGAACCACACATTTTCTTTAATAAATAACTGGCACTTAGGTGTGTGTTCAGTAGAGTGCTGAGTGATTAGTACAGATGAGTTGTGACGCTCTCGGTGCTGGAATTTCTGTGCTCTCTATAATGCAGCTTGTAGAAAGCTATTGAACGCGTTCTCATGTTGCAGAATAGGGACCACTTGTGGCAGGGGCACTGCTGCACCTACCACCTTCCCCAGCTCCCCTCCCCAGACATCCACCAACCTTTGAGAGTAGGGCCTTAAAGTTTGCTCTAATACCCTGTCCCTACCCATTACATTTTGTTGGTTTAGGGAGGGTACAGGGCTTTGTGTCTTCAGCACTACATCTGAGGTGATACTGCTCCTTGTCATGATTATTTTTATCATATTTTTGTGAGAGAAAATAAACAGGAAAAGAAAGTTTCTCTACACAACTACACGAGGCAGTTGCTACAAAAAGCAGGTTTTCTTGGAAACTGGAATATGCTCTTCTAAACCGCAGCAAAAAGGACTATTTCTGGCATTGATTACTTGGATGGGGGAGGGAGAAGGGAGTAAGATGGGAGTGACAGAAGGGGTAGCTGAGAAATACATTTACTGTAAATAATATAAATCTCTAGGAGCAATACACATTTCACCTCTGGGTGCCACTGTTCAACTGTTTCTTGTTCAGTGACCATCTGTCTGGAGGTCCAGCATTTACTAGAGAAATATTCCTGAAAGAAGCTATTAAAGAGACATTTCCTATATCTCTGATTATCTGAGATACAGTTTTTCAACATATGGATGTTAGTTATGCACTGTTCTGATATATCTATTTACATACTAAAAGATGAACTAGTAAACTGAGGAAGATTCATGTTTGCCCTATTTAATGAACAGAGTAGTCTGATTCTTTGAATCTTCTCTTCACTTTTTGGCTAGAGGTTGAAAGTTAGGTGTTATGTACTCTGATATAAATTTGTGTGCATATTTATTAAATTGTTAAATTTATTCTCATATTCCAGTTGATCTAAATTCTGTTAGAATGCCAGAATTAATTTGCTTTATTGCTCACAAACTAGTTAATCTAAAAATCTATTGACTGATATCATCCCTTTCCCACTACTGTGGAACTGTTAATATTCAGAGCAAAATTAATTGCATTCTGTGTATCCAGCTGTTCCACCAAATTAATTATACTGTTTCTTCTATAAACTGTGCCAGGCCAGAACACATTGTTGAATGGCACTGGACCACATCTCAGAATTGTGCTGTGACTTATTCTAGTCAAGCAGACATCTCCTCTAAACAGTAGAAGGCAAGCAGTTTAACTCCTTCACTGCTACAGGCCTGCATGTTTTGGCACCAGTTTTTAAAGAACATCCATTGAGATCAATAGCGTGCAAGGTCACACCTGGTATGTCCTACTGCACTGGAGAGGACCACTACAAACTACCTTGGCCTGCGGCTTTTTCAACCCATTTTTTCAACCCATTTGTCACTTTAAGCCAACAATCCTGTTAAGATTTGCCTATATATTCAAACACACAATAGTTTTATGATAGCCTTTATAAATAAGCACACACTCGGTATAATAATATCTTCATAATATATGTCCTGTGCTGGAGAGCTCTGTTCTTCCCTTTTATGGGATGAAACTGGTGATCTAATATGTCTTTCATTCTTAAGTACTAAACTCTATGCTAAATTCTATACATGTATTTTATTCCCCAGTGTCAGAGGGAAAATTCAGAATAAAACATCTGTTAAAAATTAACTTAGTCCCAGATCTGTACATTTTTCTATCTAGTTACATTTGGAAAATCCTAAATAAAGAATATTTTGAAAGAAAAGAATTTAACTTTATCCTGGGAACATGCAGTTCAGGTTTTGAAAGGGGAAACATGTAATAAAGTCTGTTTTAAATGAAACTGGTAAGGCAGTAAAATACGTAAGTGGAAACTTTGAGGAAACTGGCAATGAGAAACTGGAAATCAAGCAGTAATTTAAGTTTCACTCCACCACCCTTTGCATGTGTGAGTACAAAGGAGAGACTGGGCATGAGTGTGAGTCAGAGCCCTCCTCTCAGGAACCAGAGGGACAGAGATTCCCAGCATCTGTTTCCTTAACTATCACCCAGAGGATACTGGTGGTAAATCACAGTGAGTAAAAATAGAATCAGAAGACTAGCTCAAAACAAATGAGATACTGTACTATGCAGTATATTTAATAGTGTATCTGTATGTATCACTCTCTTGCTCAACCTTTATCAATTTACAAACTCTATGTGTCAAATCCATTTTACGTTCAAGCAGATTGTTGTTATTAAAACTGCAAATGTGGACACTTAGGATTTCCCAAAGAGAACAGTCTGCCAAATCTGTTTAATAGCTAGCAGAGTTAAAGAACTCATATCTTTTAAACAAGTATACGGAAAGAGTTTATTTAGACATGGAAAGCCAGATCCTTTGGTAGTATAAATCATTATGCTGATTTGCATCAACCGTGATTCTGGCCCAGAGATTCCATTGAAAGAGTGAATTTGGAGTCATTATGTTTTACATGGCCCACTGATGTACAGAAAACTCTCAAGCCATCCGTACAGGATAAATCGGAATACAGATACTCACTTGCCTTGCAGGGCTGTAGGGTGGTTTAATTAAATTGCTGTGGGTGCAAAGAATTATCATCATCCATCAGAGTTTTCAGTGTGTACATAGGTACCAAATGTTTTAAATAATATTTTACTCACTTATTAAACTCCTGACATTTTACAAAAATGTTAAAGGCTATCTTTCTGAACAGGATTCTCCTGTTCTTCAGCACACAGAACTGGATGAGTTACTGTAAGCAGTATTGTAATTAGCAATGGTTCATTCCTGAATATAAAGGAATAATGCTTCTGGGGCCTTTCGATGGAAAGCTCAAGTGTTTATATTAGAAACAGGCATGTATGTTTAAATAAACTAAATTAGATATTTCTTGAACCTGGTTGCATTTATAATATTTTATTAAATTATAGTTGCAGATTTTCAACAAATATAGCAGCTTTAATAAATGAGATTAAGTGGGAAAAGTTAACAGTATGTAATGGAATTGATCCACTAAATTAGTATTGACACCTTAGTGGCTACCTTTAAATATACATTATTATCAGGAGAAAGTGTAACCTATCTGCTTGTCTTTAATATGTTGCTTCTGCATATTTCAAGGATACACTTTTTGTCTTGTTTATTCATCATGAAAAGTCTTGGCATAACTGCATTAATTTAGTTTTGTTTCCAATTCAAGATGTTTTAGGAAAAGCCAATTCTTCTAAAGAAATATTTTATAATTCATTTAGATAGTATTTAGATAGGTCTAAAAAGACTCCTGGTGTTGATTAATGTGTTTTGTTAGAACAGTTACATTTTGCTGACAAAAACATAATATTCAGAGAGTAGAACTTGCACTGAGGATCAGAGGCAGCCAATCTCTCAGTATTATTATGTACAGTGAATGTGATTTAAATCAGTAGGTACTGATAGTGAAGTGGCAGAACAGAAATATGCTGCCATATTGAGATTCAGATTTAGATTTATTCAAATTTGCTTTAATCCCAGAGAAATTTTGAGTTTGAGAGTCTCACAATTCAGAGTCTCAATCTTCAAAATTTGAAATTAATACAGACTTTGTTCAGATTCTGAAAAATAATTGCTTTAATGTCTATTTCAAAATTTTGAAAATTACTTTTATTTAATTTACAACTAACAATCAACAACTTATTATTTTGCTTTCATAATTATTTGTATCTTAACTATGCAGTTGTGCACAATCCAGTCTTTTTAATTGATCAGAATAATCTTCTTGAAGTACTTTTCTTTGACATTTATATAATTTAGAATCTTAGTCTCGTGGGACAAAGTCTAAATTTTAATGGAATATTTCTTTTACATTTGTCTATGTAAATACATTTGAATTATTATTATTTAATATTCATATTTATGCTCATATCATAGGATCAGGGAGCAATTCTATATAGATTCTGATCTTGCTCTCATCACAGTAGTATTTCTACTGTACAGAACTTACTATTATACCACATATGTATATACACAAATATATATATATATATATACATATATATAAATATACACATATATAACACAAATGATGATGTGGGATCCCTGCCTTGAAGAAGTGAATCCCACTTTCATTTTATTGTGAGGTAAACCCGTCAAGGTCAGCACTTTACTGCCACCTATGGTTGACCCCATCTAGTTTACCTGGCAAGAAAGCTACAGTGCTTTGTTTTCATGTTTTTTTTTCCCTTGAGATAGCTCACATGTTAGTCATGCTGAGGTAAAAAAACAAATCCTCATATAGCAGTGAAGACAAGACCTTAGTTGTTTAAGGGCAGTTATAACTTGTGCTGGTATTTTTCTGTGTTTTCCACAGCTGTGTGGAACCCCATTTTGGTATGTTTGCTGCCTGTTTGTATTGTACCACTTTTAGCTGTTTATCCATCTAAAATGATTTTGATGCTTCTTTTGATACTGCCTTGTGACATTCTTCTGCACAAAACCCCCTGACATCTGTCATTTCTGTGGCAAGAGGGAGACCCTGGTGTACATCTACAGAGGATGCGTCAGAGTGCAGCCCATCTTCTGGCTCTTCCAGAACCTCCTACTGAGTTTCTGGCTAAACTTTCCCCCACATCTGATGATCTATGCACACCGCAACCTTGGCCCCACAAAGTCACAGGATCTCCTCATCAACTTCCTCCTGACACTGGCCAAGATAGAAGCTGAAAAGGGTCTGGGTGCCCTGCAATTGTGGGGCCTATTTCTTGTCTCTTGTCTGCTCACATCTCTCGGGAGAGTTCCTTTGGGCAGTGTCCACTGACTCCTTAAATGCCTGTGAGGAGCGGTGGGCGCTGTCTCAGATTCTCTACTTGGTGTCCCTTTCTGGTTCCTTGATTTTCAACCTTTGACCTCTCTCCTGTTCCTGTTTTTCCTTTGTTGTCCCCCAGTAATCAATTGGAGCTTGGACTTAATTGTTCCTCTCCCTTAATTGTGGGGGAGGGCACTTAGTTATGGGCAAGCCTAGACTTTCGGGCACCAGTGCTTCAAAGAGTACACAGCTTCCAACTTCACAGACAACAGCCTCCTTCACTACATAAACCCTCCAAGTCTGACTTCTGCATTCAAATCAGGCAGCTTCTTCCTCCTCATTGCCTGGGTCCAGCAGGAGATGGAGGGAGAGGGATGGAGTAGGGGAACATTAAGAGCACAGGAGAGACATGTTCCCTGCCCTCATTTCCAGTACCTGCCACCTGGGCTGTCAGCAGCCCAGAGTTGAAATTTCAGGGAAAGTTGCGCTCAGCCCCAGGCTGGAGTCTGCTCAGTGTGGATTGACTCCTCAAAGGTTTTAGCTTTGAATGCCACCCAGCCACCTCCAGGTGTGGGGAAACTTGATGGGACCACTGATGATTGGCACAGTCTCATTAGAAGGGGGGAGGAGTGCACAACCTGGGGGAATCCTGGGCTGTGATTGCAGAGCCATTGGCCATTATCTTTGAAAACTCGTGGCGAACCGGGGAAGTCCCGGATGACTGGAAAAAGGCTAATGTAGTGCCAATCTTTAAAAAAGGGAAGAAGGAGGATCCTGGGAACTACAGGCCAGTCAGCCTCACTTCAGTCCCTGGAAAAATCATGGAGCAGGTCCTCAAAGAATCAATCCTGAAGCACTTGCATGAGAGGAAAGTGATCAGGAACAGCCAGCATGGATTCACCAAGGGAAGGTCATGCCTGACTAATCTAATCGCCTTTTATGATGAGATTACTGGTTCTGTGGATGAAGGGAAAGCAGTGGATGTATTGTTCCTTGACTTTAGCAAAGCTTTTGACACGGTCTCCCACAGGATTCTTGTCAGCAAGTTAAGGAAGTATGGGCTGGATGAATGCACTACAAGGTGGGTAGAAAGCTGGCTAGATTGTCGGGCTCAACGGGTAGTGATCAATGGCTCCATATCTAGTTGGCAGCCGGTATCAAGTGGAGTACCCCAAGGGTCGGTCCTGGGGCCGGTTTTGTTCAATATCTTCATAAATGATCTGGAGGATGGTGTGGATTGCACTCTCAGCAAATTTGCGGATGATACTAAACTGGGAGGAGTGGTAGATACGCTGGAGGGGAGGGATAGGATACAGAGGGACCTAGACAAATTGGAGGATTGGGCCAAAAGAAATCTGATGAGGTTCAATAAGGATAAGTGCAGGGTCCTGCACTTAGGACGGAAGAACCCAATGCACAGCTACAGACTAGGGACCGAATGGCTAGGCAGCAGTTCTGCGGAAAAGGACCTAGGGGTAACAGTGGACGAGAAGCTGGATATGAGTCAGCAGTGTGCCCTTGTTGCCAAGAAGGCCAATGGCATTTTGGGATGTATAAGTAGGGGCATAGCGAGCAGATCGAGGGACGTGATCGTTCCCCTCTATTCGACATTGGTGAGGCCTCATCTGGAGTACTGTGTCCAGTTTTGGGCCCCACACTACAAGAAGGATGTGGATAAATTGGAGAGAGTCCAGCGAAGGGCAACAAAAATGATTAGGGGACTGGAACACATGAGTTATGAGGAGAGGCTGAGGGAGCTGGGATTGTTTAGCCTGCAGAAGAGAAGAATGAGGGGGGATTTGATAGCTGCTTTCAACTACCTGAAAGGGGGTTCCAAAGAGGATGGCTCTAGACTGTTCTCAATTGTAGCAGATGACAGAACGAGGAGTAATGGTCTCAAGTTGCAGTGGGGGAGGTTTAGATTGGATATTAGGAAAAACTTTTTCACTAAGAGGGTGGTGAAACACTGGAATGCGTTACCTAGGGAGGTGGTAGAATCTCCTTCCTTTGAGGTTTTTAAGGTCAGGCTTGACAAAGCCCTGGCTGGGATGATTTAACTGGGAATTGGTCCTGCTTTGAGCAGGGGGTTGGACTAGATGACCTTCTGGGGTCCCTTCCAACCCTGATATTCTATGATTCTATGATTCTATGAATCCGGGGTGGCCCCTCATCCTCCAAAGGCTCTATCCACCCACTGGCCTTTTGGAGGATGAGGAGAGCTATTGGTCCCTCACTCTCCCATTTCATTAATTTAAACTCTATTACCCTCCTTCTTATAACTGTAGTTTCAGAGCTGCGCTTCGCAGATGCTGCAGGTCTTGCCTGATTGAGGTCAGGAAGGAATTTTTTCTTCCCATTGGGGCCAAATTGCCAGAGCCCTGGTGGGATTTTTGCCTGCCTTGCGGCATCGTGGAGGCACAGGTAGGTCAAATAGGAGTAGGAGTTAGTGATTAGTGGGAGTACTTGGTAGGTATGTTAGTTCATTGCAACTTGAGGCCAGTTTTTAGTGCAGTTAAAAGGCTAAAAGGTCTGGTTCCCACATGTAAAAGATCATTCTGGGACTTTACTGATGGGCCTTCTACAAATAGGATAGGAGGACACTTTGTGGCCTTCATGCACCAAGGTCCCTTCCATTTCTGTCCTCCTTGCAAGGGCAGGGGCAAAAGGAGTCAGAAGAGTGAGCTGAATCTTAGGGTAGGTTGAGGAGAGCCTACCCCAACCTATGGGTTACAATTAGAGCCCAATCTGTGATCCACAAATAATGGTCCGTTGATATCCGCAGATTTGCAGGGCTCTAGTTATAATATGTCACAGGGAGCTCTGTAACCCCCATACTGGAACCACTTAAAATGCCTGGTATGTCACCAGGCATTTTAAAATCCATCACTATATCTGTCTTTATTTGCTGATGTGTCCAGCTCTAGGGCTAGCAAGTCTCTGGGCATGTGTGAACTGCTATTATTTTTTCCCCCAAAGACTTATAACTAGGTGTGCTTATAACTTGGCCAAATGTGGGCAGATTTTCATGGGGAAGGCTGATACAAAGGCTACTCCCCTTTCTCTAAAGTATGAGGCCCTTATTGATTCTCAGAGAAGATTTCTAACATGGACAAATCATATTTCTGCCCAGCCTTGTTCATGGAAATGTCTGAACTGTGTAGGCAGATACTGGCATGGAAAATTTCAGTCTGAACAGTTAAAGTTTGGTAAAGTTATCAGCAACTGAAAACATGGTCTTATAATTGGAAGTGTTGAGCAACTTTAATAAGGGGTGCTACCACCTCTGCCTATAATAATTCAAATGTATGTAATATGTATCCCATAGGCACATACAGGTGTAAGGATTTTGAGTCTGGTCAGTCAGTCAAGCTGTATGTGGAATGTACACTGACTTTAACTCAAGTTCTGCTTCTGGAGAACTTGAAAAACCTTACTTTGCTGTTGAAGGTCAATAGCTGCAGTAAATAAAATTCACTCAGATGTGTGGCTTGTGTGCCACATTGTGTCATCTTGGCTGCCTATGAATCTACATATGAGACTTGTTCAGTGCTAATGATATGAATGATGGTGGTACTTTGGCACAGTCTGTAGTTTTTATTCCTAGTTGGCTTCTCATTAACTGGTCTTCTGTTTGCATACACGAACTATACACATCTATTTATTTCAGGCAAGAATGGACAGAATGGGAGACAATGTTTCTACCCACGACTTAATTTGAAAAAAGGCACTGGGGTAAAATCGAGTTATTTTTATGAGGTTATTAATAGGGACTAGAAGAAGTTACATAAATGTATCTAGCAGGAGCCTTTTATAGACTTATGGCCAAATCCAGTCATGGTGGAAGCGGGTGCAACTATGTTGGCTTCTCCCATTTACATTGTGGTTGGATTTGGGCCATTCAATTCGTTGGGTTTGCACAGGGTGTAAGTCAGTATTGAATTTGGGCCATGTTGTTTATTAGGTTTCAGAGTAACAGCCGTGTTAGTCTGTATTCGCAAAAAGAAAAGGAGTACTTGTTGCACCTTAGAGACTAACCAATTTATTTGAGCATGAGCTTTCGTGAGCTACAGCTCACTTCATCTGCTCAAATAAATTGGTTAGTCTCTAAGGTGCCAGAAGTACTCCTTTTCTTTTTGTTGTTTATTAGATGTTTGAGTATGAAGAAAATACTGTATTATAGAATACATATTAACATTTAAAATTATACAGTGTTTCCAATGAGTTTTTCTCTGTTCCATGAAATGTTAGTATTATGCAATGAATGTATCATATGCATTCTTTTTTTATCAGGGCTTAAAGAGCTCACAGGGTATGTCTACAAAGTCCTGTGGCTGGCCTGAGTCAGCTGACATGGGCTCCTGGGGCTTAGGCTGCAAAGCTGTAAAATTGCAGTGTAGACATTTGTGCTTGGGCTGGAGTCTGAGCTCTGGGACCCTTCCCCACTGCAGAGTCCCAGAGCTTGGGCCCCAAGCCTGGACATCCACCATGCAATTTTAAAGCCTCATGAGCCTGAGTCAGTTGACATGGGCCATGGCTGTCTCATTGCAGGGCAGACATACCCCTAGAGTTCTTTGATAACATGAAAACTGGGTTGTACCTACTCCACAAAGGACATTGAAAACTACACCCGCTTTAAGTTCTGCTTCCACAGGATTGCCGTGATTTTGAAGGAAGGATGACTCCTGAGTTTGTTGAGTTCACAGGTAGCTGGGCCCAGTCCTGTTTCTCATTCACACCCCTGAATTCAAATTATAGAAGCCGAATATTTTTTGCTATCTTACACTATTTACATAGTATATTTTTTAAAGATAAAAATATAACGTTTCCAGCAAATGCACTTAGGGCTTTTCTTCACATACCGTGCTGCAGTGGTGCAGCTGTAGTGCTTTAGTGAAGATGCTAGTATGCTGATGGGAGAGCTTCTCCCGTCAGTGTAGTTAATCCATCTCCCCGAGAAATGGTAATTATGTCAACAGGATAGTGCTGTCTACCTGGGAGGTTAGTTTGCTATAAATACATTACTCAGGGGTCTGGATTTTTCACACCCCTGAGTGACATAGTTATACTGATATAAATCTGTAGTATAGATATGGCCTTAATGTATATTTGCCAAAAGGTGAAGCCTCCTTCCTTGATTATGGTTAACAGAAATCAGTTGTTTAAGTGACACAACAAATTAGATTATCCAGTCCTTCCTTTCTGTCTGCAAGCTCATGTGCCTCTGGTCAAATGGGTTTATTGTAGGTTAAGAGGGAACTTTTTCAGGGAACCGCTTGCTAAAATACTGGTAGCTTATCACTGCATATATCTGAGGTTATTACTGAGCCTTTAAAGTCAAATAGGATTCTGGAATAGAATACATACTTCTTTGTACCAGGTTCTTGAAGTAGAGAAATATTAATGTTCTTATATGCATTCATGTACTGTCCATCAATATAACTGAGAGCAGAATCTAGCCAGCGGTATCCAGGAATCGTTATTTCAAAAAAATCATTTCACCAATATCAATGTTTTTAATTAAAAGCTACAGAAGATCTTTATGAATAAGTAGCATTTTTTCTTTTGTTGTTTTATTTTTTAAATGTAAATTGTCAACAACTGTGATAGAAAATTGGTTGTGTCCTGGAAGTTAACACTCAATTATCCAACAGTAAGATTTTTTTCTGGTAAATTAAAGCTTTGTTACCCATGGATTAAAATTCGGAATCATCTCAATGAAATACCTGTGTTTTAATTTTTAATTGTCGGTGTCAAATAAAGGGGTAAAAACTACACGATTGCGAATGGGTTTTGATTAGAATTTAAAGAGAAAGCTGTTATATTAGATAACTCCAATGACTCCTGGGAGCCAATATCATTTTCAAAACATAATAACTTTTGGGGGGGAAAAGTGTGTGAAAAAAAAAGTCAAGTGGTGCATATTTATAAACAGGAAAATCATTTTCAATTGAAGACTAGTCTCTCGAGATTACTACACTTATTTGACTTCCGCAGCAAAACAATTTGCTGCTTAAATCCTGTACCATTTCATAGCTTACTATTCTAGTGTTCATACTGTCCTAGCATTGCACCGTTATCAGTTAAGATGCTAATTATTTCCCCTTTGACTGTGTGATCTGATTCTGATGATGTTAAAGCAAACTTAAGTGATTAAACATATAATTATTAGACAATTGACGTCATCAAGTGGCAAGGTTCGCTTTTTCCTGGTGTCCGTTCATTTACAGTGCTATTGTTAAAGTATAGTAAAAACCCTTTTGTGTCGTGACTTTAAATGATATCTTTATTATAAATGCTGCACACACTTATTCCTTTCAGGAAGCAAAGGGGAAGAAAAGCAACACTATATGTTATAAATATGGCGTTTTACACACTGGCTTAACCTTTAGCAGATGAAAAATACAAGGTCAAAAGGTGGTTATGTTGGAAAATATTCACCTGGATTGCTGTATTGATTTTTTTTTTAAAGAAAAGCTAATAGTATATACTTATGAAATACATTCATTAACCCTAATGGTGTGTTTCTAACACTGGTATTGTATTGGTTTATTCCCTTTTTTCAAAAGAGTTTACAGAAGAGTTCTACAAATGTTACATTTGTAGATGATGCTATTCTTTTTTTCTCTAACATAAATTATTTGCGTGATATCAGATGAAGATGTAATATTACCATATGCTAATGAAGATAATACCTTACATTTCTGTTGTACCTCTCAACCCAAAGAGCTAGGTATCAAATTGCTCTGTTTACTGTCCTTGAACTGTGTGCAGAACTGCCACTGATGTCATTATATTAATACATCCCTGAAACAGACACACCTTTGGGGACTACACAGAGGGTCTCATTCTCTTTTACACTAAGGCCCCTTTGCACAGCTCTGGCAGTGTAAAGAGGCCTCAAAGAGAGTACAAATTATATTTACATCCAATTTGGGGCTAACAGAGCCTTTGTATAAATGAGAGCCAGGCCCAGAATCCATCTGACATTGGAAACACTACATAAGATTTTGTAAGAGGGATAAAACCAAATGTATATAAATAAATTACAAAGAAGCTCATGAAATACTCTGTTGCAATCTGACCAGTTGGCATCCCTACTCTTGTGAAAATTGTCAGAAGTAATTTAGGGCCTGATTCAGCACCCATGGATATCAGTGGGAGTTTTTCCCTTGACTTCAACAGGCTTTGGACCAGGCTGTTACTGAATAAAAGTATTCAGGACTTTAGTTTTATGACTGAACCAAGAGATGACTAGCACAGTGCTCCCCTAATGCCATGCTGAAGCATTGTTTCAGTACCGGCTCTGGAAGAAAGGCACCACTTCCTGCACATTTTTAATTTTACGGGAATAAAGAAGGTAGTCATAGGATGCTGAAAACAATGGGGTCACAAACTCAGTTGGTAGAGGGATGGCAATGGTAGATGTGGCTTTAAATATGGTTACAGCAAAACCATGTACTCCTTCCTCAGGAAAACAAACTGCAGAACTTGGGAATAAACAAAGTGTTATTGTGTCATGAGGATTTTTTTGCCACTGTGACCTATAAATGTGACTATGCTACTAGAATACATTAAGAACTGGCTGAATAATTCATAACTAAGACCCTGATTCTGCAAACTCTTATGCACAAACTTAACTTCATACATATAAGTAGTTCGACTGAAATCAGTTGTGTGTACATACGTGTTTTATTTGATGAATTTTGTCATTGTTCATGAATTGTTTGTATACAGATCATGATTTTCTTGAATTTATTATTTATACAGATTACTAATCAAATTCTGCTTGTTTGAAGCAGTTGTGGGAAATCAGTTAAATTTGTAATTAAAGTTGTTTGACTGGATACACAAGCTATGCTTCTGGTCCTTGACTGGATGACTGTAGATCTTAGAATCAGATTTGTGGTGCAAATGATTATTAACCTGAAATGTGCTTTCCTTGAATATTAGCTTAAAATATGTGAATATTTGTTAAAAAATGCACAAAAGCAAGTTAATTTTTAGAAACATTTTATGTCTTGTTTGAGGTCCATCTCATCTGGGGCTGAATTCTTTACCAGAGTAAGAATTGTGTGCATTAATTCCAATCCAATTGGAGAAGCTGAATTAGGGTGGCACAAGAGTTTAGCACTAGGAACAGATTAGTGGGCTATTCTGCTTCAATGTTTGTTAAAGACACACAATCAAGGAGTTCATGCATCAAAATGTAGTTGTATTGACAATAAAAAATGTTCACAAAAGCTGATCTGAATATAAAATTGGTTAAAACCTGAATCCAAATCTTTCCTGAATTTCAGGAGAAAGTTCTTTGGATATGAATCCCTGTATGTGAATCCTCCTCTCTGGTTTTAGATATAGCAGGGATCCAAAAGTGGAAGGGGTCTATTCTGAGGTTCAGATGTGGTCAAGAGCTTCTGAGAACAGTCAGTAAGATTTCAGCATTGAGGAATTCAAATCTTGATAGTCTACATCTAATCTAAATCTGAATGCTGCCCTTAACCCACCAGCCATCCTAGATGCTATACAGACGTATAATTAGATAGACCCCTTTTCCAAGAGCTTATCACCTAAATAGATGGCACATGGAAACAATATTTTTGTCCCTGTAGCCCATATCATGCTCCTGCCCAGTAGTACTTGGACTTTGCATAAACTACTATACAGTGTTTTTCTGTCTTTGTAATTAATCCTAATTTCCCTAGCCCTTCCTGATCCCTTTGCTTGTATCGTATTATATATTTAATTTAATTTATCTTCAAACCCACTCCAACATCTTTCTTAACAAAAGCACCTTCTACCCATAATCTCTGTCATCCTTTCACCATCTGACTTACCCTCTGCACACAACATCTAGCCATTCTGCAGTGTCCTCTCCATTAAGCATCTTCCACTGGGCAAGTGAGCAGTTCATAGTTTCAGTTGGAAGGAGACCCGGGCTATGAAAGCAGGCTGCAGCTCCTAGGAGTCTGGCTTTGCCTTCAGTGATGGAGGCCAGGGCTCATGCCCCATGTGCTGCAGAAATATAGTCATGATTATCTTTTTTAAAAGTTGAAAATAATGTTTTTTAAAAATTATTAAACATTTCCAGTTAGTGTTTGTCACTGAAACACTGAATGATTGTGAATCTCTACAATGGGAATAATAATGTTAAACTCATAGAGATATTATGATTCTTAATTAATGTTTGTAAAGTATTTTCATATTCTATAATTAAAGACACAGTATATGTACAACATTATTGCTGTTCTCCCTTGATGCATCAAACTCTTAAGGGTATTCTTAAAGTTAAGTATGTGAGTTGTCCCTTTGACTTCAAATAGGATTACTGCATGTGTTTAAGTGCTTTGTTGGATCAGAGTTTACATGTGTGCATAGCTCACATGAGTATCAGTAGGAATCATGGAGTTCATGGAGGGAAAAACTAATCCCATAAAAAGAACAGGAGTGATCCAATTTCTTCCTATTATAATATTCCATCCATATTCATAATCCTTTTGTTTAAAGTAGAAAATATCCCAGTTGATTACAGTACATATATTTTTCTAACTAACATTTCTAAACAGTAATGATTTTTTGGTTCATGTGTTATCTGAACAGCTCTGACTAGTCATCCAAATTTTAGGTCTGATCCTGTAAATGCTTACTCACCTGAGTAGCCCCATTGATGTAGCTGGGGCTGCTCCTGTCAGGAAAAGTTTGGAGTGTAAGGCTCTTAATGTCCTTGTCTCACACTTGTCTAACTATTTCCTCAGAGAAAGTTGAATTGTTCTTGTTCAACACGATCTGTTGTACATGCTGTTGCTCGGAGATAATACAGAGCAGGACTGTTAGTAATATAGGCCTTGATCCTGCAAAGAGATACATGCATTTAGATACCTCTGTTTGTGACTGTGGTGTAGCTAAAATGGTTCAAGGGCCCATGAGGTTATGGGGGCCCAACCAGTAGAAGCTATTCTTAGGCAGACTAGACTGCTGTTTTAGGTGGCAGATTTTGGGACCTCCTCTGGCTCCCTGCATGGGTGGGGGGGGGGGTGAGGCTGGTGGGGGCTGCCTTGGGAAGGAGGTGGCTGCCAGGGGGGCCTCTCGGGAGCAGTAAGCATTATTCCTCAGGGACTCCAAGGAGCAGCCAGTCTTCTGGAAAAGTTCTCCCGCCCCCTCCCCAACTGCTCTCTACCTCTCGTGCAGGTGAAAGCAAGCTGTGGCTTATGTCTACTTCTAGTGAGATTATCAGTGCTGCTGGGGCTTTGGTCCACATAGGCTGCTGCTCACACAGCCTTCTGCCTCGGTCACCACTCTGGATTTCCACAGCAGGAGCTCATCTGGAAAGGTGCTGAGGGCAGACCTGCGGGGGCCTTGGAGATTGCTGAGGACCAGGTGGGGGATGCAGACTGGGATGGGCTGGAGGTGCAGAGTGCTGGGGGCTAGGTGGGGTGTGTGGGCTAGAAGAGCCCCAATGAAGACAGTGGGGTGCTATGCTGGGGCAGGGTCGATTTGTTGAATCTCATTTCAGGATCCAGAAGCTCAGGACTTTGAAATTCAATTTAATTAAATGTTTACTTGAAGACAGAGTGAATAACATAGAAGCAGAAAGAGAAATCAGGCTAAGCAAATACCTTTTGTCATGGACATTGTTGTTCCTAGTACTAATTGTACATAATATATTACATGTTTTTGTTACAAAAATGCAAATGTAATGTAATAAATGAGTTCTATTTTCAAACATTCTGTCTTCCCAACAATTGCTCAACAATAGAACATTTGGTATTAAAAATGTCCTGCTACAGATATATTTCAAAAATGTTTTCCTTACAAATAATCTTAACATCTAACATTTTAAAAGAGATATTTCCTATATTTAATTTTGAAAAATTAAATGTATTGGCTCAAAAACTTCTAATGGAAATAATGAATTTTGATTTCTTTAGTTAATCACCAAGTATAGGGATCTCATGTCCTGGTATTTCTGTCTTATATAGCAAGTGACTATACAATTGTTGCTTTTTTACATTTGTCTTACATTGTTTATCATTGTCCAGAAATTTAAAAAAAAAAAGATGAGAAAGGGATATTATAGTGTGTAGATGTATGTGTGTGTACATGTGTGAAATATAAATACATAACTATGTCTATCAGTGCCTAGATACTATGGTGACTGGTGCATTAAAAATGCCTAATAAAATAAGTTGCTGATCCTGCAAACCCTTACCCTCATGAGTAGACCATACACATACAAGTAGTTCTGTAAAGAAGGGCTTAATAAATGTATGGATTATAAAGCCAGAAGGGATTATATGATCATCTAGTCTGAACTTCTGCATAACACAGGCTATGGGAAGCTCCCCCCAGTACTTTCTGAACCAGCCATAACTTCTGTTTATACAATAGGGCCCCATAATAGAATGAAAGTATATATATATGTATGCAGAGAGAGAGAGTAAACCTTTTCAGGAATGGGGGAAACAGATGTTGCCTACATCCAAGATTGGAATCCCCTGGGGGAAAATAGTCTCCTTTGGAATAAGTCTGCACCTGCCTGCTGCTACTCCTGCCATGATGGATAGATAAAGAAAAAACGGACTCAGCAATGATACTTATGAGAATCTGTCTCCCTTCCCCCCTTCTATTCCCTCCTAGTTAGATTTAGTAGATAGATACTCAGTTTAAACCCCACTGTCTAGATATAAACAATAATGCTGATTAAATGGATCATTTTGCCAAGGGAGATGTAGGTGGATTGCCCATTTTTCATTCAAATGTTCAAGCTTAGAGAAATAGCTTCCAGCTCTAAATATATTGAATCACTATTAACCCACTGGAAAAGGTAGGAACACAGATACACACTTCTGATTAGATTAACACAGTTGTTTGATAATATGAACAATTAAATGCACTGTTTATTTAGATTTTTCAAAAGTGATCTTAACAAAATTCTACATGACAAGCTCTTGATTAAACTAACAACTACAGGAACTCAAGGTACCTTTATTAGAATATCTATCCAGGTCTGGTATGGTCCCATTACAGAGAGAAGCGGATAAATAACTGGTTTAAAAAGAGGCAAACAGAACTCACAGGAAAAGTGTTAGTAATTCCCCACAGTCTGATAGAAGTCATATCCCACAAGAATCAGTAATTGAATCCTGTTCTTTCTACTGTAGAAAAATGATCATGACACAAGAATAAAGCAAAAACCTTCAAGAGCAGAA
This sequence comes from Caretta caretta, assembly GCF_965140235.1. NCBI lineage: Eukaryota > Metazoa > Chordata > Testudines > Cheloniidae > Caretta > Caretta caretta. The sequence continues at coordinate 44,243,503 of NC_134216.1, read as the reverse complement.
TAAAATGCAAATATAATTTAAGAGCATTCAGATTCGCTATGTGAAGTACTAGGAAATAAGCAGTTAAAAAAACAGTATCTAAATCTTGATCATTTCATATACTTTTGCTCTCTATACATCTGAATTAGTGTTATACAATATATAACTATTATCACATTTTTAGAAAGAGAAATGAAACTGAAGCACTTTTGTTTCTTTGTTTATTTTTTCAAAAGACTGAAAGTCAAGAGGCTTTGTTGTAAAACTCTTCAGACGTATAGTAGCCTTAACAGGGATTTATAGATTTTAAGGCCAGAAAGAACCATTATGATTATCTAGTCCAGGGGTGGGCAAACTTTTTGGGCTGAGGGCCACATCTGGGTGGGGAAATTGTATGCAGGGCTGGGGCAGGGGGTTGGGGTGTGGGAGGAAGTCTGGAGTGTGGGAGGGGGTGCGGTGTGCAGGAACGGGCTCAGGGCAAGGGATTGGGGCAGAGGAGGAGTGCGGGGTGTATGAGGGGGCTCAGGAAAGGGGGCTGGGGTGCAGGAGGGGTGTGGAGTGCAGGAGGGGGCTCAGGGCAGGGGTGCAGGAGGAGTGCTGACTGTAGGAGGGAGCTCAGGGCAGGGCGTTGGGGTGCAGGAGGGCTGTGGGGTGTGGCAGGGGGTGGAGGGCAGGGGGTTGGGGTGCACGGGGTGCAGCAGGGGGCTCAGGGCAGAGGGCAGGGGTGCAGGAGGAGTGCGGGTGTGGCAGGGGCTCAGGGCAGCGGGTTGGGGTGCATTAGGGGTGCGAGGTACAGGCAGGGGGCTCAGGGCAGGGAGCTGGGGTGCAGGAGGGGTGCGAGATGCAGGCAGGCAGTTGGGGGGCGGGGTGCAGGAGGGGTTCAGGCTCCGGCCCGGCACCGCTTACCTAAAGCAGCTCCGGGGTGGCAGCGGCGCACACCGGGGCCAGGGCAGGCTCCCTGCATGCCTGCCTGCCCTGGCCCCACGCCACGCTGCTCCAGGAAGCCGCCGGAATCATGTCCCTGCGCGGTCCCTGGGGGATGGGGGGCATTGGGCTCTGCGTGCTGCCCTTGCCATGCCTCCAGGTACCTCCCCCGAAGCTCCCATTGGCTGCAGTTCCCCGTTCCTGGCCCATGAGAGCTGCAGGGGGCAGTGCCTGGAGGCAAGGGCAATGCACGGAGCCCTCTGCCCCCCTTCTCCTTGGGGCTCCAGGGACGTAGTGCCGGCCACTTCTGAGAGCGGCGCGGGGCCTGTGGCACCACAGGGGGCAATCCCTTGGGCTGGATCCAAAGCCCTGATGGGCTGGATCTGGCCCGCGTGCTGTAGTTTGCCCACCCCGATCTAGTCTGACCTCCTGCACACGAATTTCAGCAGGTGATTCCTGCATTGAATCCAATAACTGGTTCTTGAAATAGAGCATATCTTTTAGAAGGATTTGTCTCTGGACACGGCCTGCCCATGGGGTCGGCATGGTGGTGGCTGCGTGCATGCCGGCTGGTACAACCTCACTGTGCTGCACGTGCAGTGGAGCGAGAGGCTCTGCGACTCATCGGCACCCTTATCGTGCAGCCACACAGCAGAGCAAGATGGTAGCAGCCAGCAGAAGTGGGGCATACAGCTGTTGCCAGTCTCACCCCGTGGCAGCCAGGAGGAGGTGATCAGAGATGATTCAACCTAAACCTCAGAGGGTTGGGTTGTTTTCAGACCTAGTCCAAACCTGACACTTGCAGGCCGGTTCCATTGCGTTCAGGTCAGGTTGCAAGGCTCTGCAAGGCCTGTCATCTTCAGTTTAGGATGAGCTCTTTCCAACTGGATGATCGCGCGTAAGAAGGTTTGTGTGTATGAGTGAATGACGTTGCCGTCTAATGGCTGGGAAAGAACCTACTTCTACAAGCCATTGAAAAAAGTTCATAGCTCGTGTGGTAGAGGTGTGTGCAGGTTCTAGTGCCAACTCTGCATGTGTGTAATTTCCACAGCAATGTGTCTGTTTGTGCTGAACAGAAATTTGTTAAAATAACTTATGAAAGAAGCAGCAGTCCCTAAAACAAAAACGACTAATAAGACAATGAGCCACAACACTGTGGGGAGACAGTATGTGTATCTGCCTCTTGGTCTGAAATGAATTCACACTAGGGTTTTAAACAGACAAGTGAATGAGCAAATTCTGCCTAAGTGAAAGTCGTGAAATATTGTGCAGGAAAAGAAGAGAAATTTCACTAGCTTTTCATAGATTCATAGATGCCAAGGCCAGAAGGGACCATCTAGTCTGACCTCCTGTATAATACAGGCCATACAATCTTCTCCCTCTCTCCCCGACAAATTTCTAGAGCATATATTTTAGAAGAACATCCAATCTTGATTTAAAAATTGTCAGTGATCCATTCCAATCTTTGATAAATTGTTCCAATGGTTAATTACCCTCACTAATAAAAATGTACACGTTATTTCCAGCTTCATTAGGTGATACTTTTTGCACAGCCTTCTGATCTCAGCTCTATAGACCTGCCTTGGAGATGTTCAGGTATTTCATGTTAATGATGAGCTTTTAATATTTCTTTAGATATTTAGTATTTACTGTTAAAACCATAGCCCAGGACTGAGTTGTATTTCCTTTCATAGCTCTTTTTTGTTTAGGAGAACAGATATCAGGATGCTGGCATATTTTTAATTGGTATGAAGAGGAAGCATTTACATGACCTTTACTTGTTCACTGTACCAAAACAAAGCACTTACATTCAATAGGTTGGTGATACTGATTGCCATTTGCTTTCTTTAAACCATGCTGATAATTACTTAAACTTTACATAAATATTTATTAGCCTGTGAAAAAATACCTAGAATTAAACTAACTCCCAAGCTAACTATTCAAACTGAATGCTTCAGATCTTAACTGTAAACTCAGCATTAGGGTTTAGCACACAGTGTGTGATAATCCTACTCTGACTGGAAGCTGTAAATTTTCATTTCAGCACCATTTGGTCTGGTTGAGTTCAGTTACATTGCAGAAGAAAATAGTTTACTTATTGGTGCCACTGTGTATTAACTAACTCAACAGATGGAAAACTGGAGAGCAGATGGCCTTTGTGGAATGATGGAACCTCATGGACTTGATGCAGGAGTTGCAACTAGCTGTACTGACATGATGGAAATCTTAGTTTGGGAGCAATCTGTTAATTTGAAATGGTCTGGAAGTGTGTGCATTGTCATCTACTAACTAGACAGTGTCAGACCTGCTCACTCATGTCTTTGCAACTGTCTAATGGCTGGCCCACAGCAAATATAAGTCCTGGTTTTATTACAGCTAATGGAGGTTTTCCTTTCATTCAAGCAATGGAAATCTGTACTTCTGGAGCAGAAAAGCCTCGGTTCAATTCCTTATGACAGCTGTGACGTCTTGCAGCCTCTGAGTGCAGGTAGCTGACAACTGTAAGTTTGCGGCTACAATATGTTGTATAGCTTCAGACAGTGCAGTCTGTGGCTGCCATGGACATGTTACAGACACCACACAACAAAAACACTAACCCAGGAACCTATCCTTGTAACAAAGCCCGTTGCCAACTGTGTCCACATATCTATTCAGGGCACATTATCATAGGGCCTAATCACATCAGCCACACTATCAGAAGCTCATTCACCTGCACATCTACCAATGTGATATATGCCACCATGTGCCAGCAATGCCCCTCTGCCATGTACATTGGCCAAACTGGACAGTCTCTACGTAAAAGAATAAATGGACACAAATCAGATGTCAAGAATTATAACATTCAAAAACCAGTTGGAGAACACTTCAATCTCTCTGGTCACTCGATTACAGACCTAAAAGTGGCAATACTTCAACAAAAAAACGTCAAAAACAGACTACAACGAGAGACTGCTGAATTGGAATTAATTTGCAAACTGGATACAATTAATTTAGGCTTGAATAAAGACTGGGAGTGGATGGGTCATTACACAAAGTAAACTATTTCCCCATGTTTATCCCTTCCTCCCACTGTTCCTCACACATTCTTGTCAACTGCTGGAAATGATCCACCTTGATTATCACTACAAAAGGTTCCCCGTCACCCCGCTAGTAATAGCTCACCTTACCTGATCACTCTCGTTACAGTGTGTATGGTAACACCCATTGTTTCATGTTCTCTGTGTATATAAAATCTCCCCACTGTATTTTCCACTGAATGCATCCGATGAAGTGAGCTGTAGCTCACGAAAGCTTATGCTCAAATAAATTCGTTAGTCTCTAAGATGCCACAAGTACTCCTTTTCTTTTTACAGACTCTAGTTTCCTTTTGGTAGTGAAGACCAAAGGCCAGGTTCTGATCCCAGTTACTGCAGTGTAATTCCAGAGTGACTCTACAGAAGTCAATGAGTTGGATACCTGTGTATTTGAGATCAGAATCTAGCTCTGTGAATACATAGTGAAGATCAGTCAAGACTGTAGTGCTCTCTTTGTCCCCTTCCAGTTGATCTTTGCAGAGTCTTTGTAGGAAGTTCTTGATGCCAGGATTAGGAGAATGAGTAGCAATGAAAAAACTATGCAAAGAAGGGAAGAAGATATTTTGTGAAGAGAGATAAAGAAACAAGAGATTAGCTCAATATAATGTGTTCACTTTCTACCTTACGTATAATAAGGAGAACCCCCTTAATCCTTTTCTTCTATTTAAAAGCCTCAGGCTCACAATTGTCACTGGTTATGTGTGTGCAACTTCACTGAAGTCATTGGGTCTGTCTGGGTGCAAGTGAATGGGTTCCATATTGTATTTTTTCCCTTGTGGAACTTCTGCACAGCAGGATGGATGTACAAATGCCTACAGTTTGTATACGACTGCTGGTATTTGGCTGAGATGAAGATGGCCCCATCTTTTTGTTGTTTTTTGGTGAAGTTTTTTTTTTTTAAGATAATGCACACTTTACATGAGTACTTGGCCACAAATAAAGCCAGTTCTGCCACTGAGTAGCGCACAAGAATAGTTTGTACTTGTAGGGAAGAATATTTGGTTGTAAGGAAAACATGTTAATTTCAAGTCCCAGTTCTGCCACACCTGTAGTAAGTTAACATTTAGAAAGGAAAGGGAAGTGCCATGGGTACCCAGGCAGGAATAGTTGGAGCTTGTACCAGTTACTTTCAGTGCTGTGTAAAGGATAGTGGGATTCAGGATAGGCTTCGGGCACATCAGAAAATGCATAAAATTGGTCTTTCAAGAGTTTATCAATCTCCATAATCAGTACGTACACTCTACAGTGACAAAGTCACTCAGCGTAAACCTTGCTGCTCTCTCCCCCTCTGCACGTTAATTACTTGGAAATACTCCTGGAAGTTCTTAGATCTTTTCTGTGAAGTGAGTATTTTGAGGTGTGTACATGTAACAACAAACAGTTCCACAGTGAACCAGTTCCATTTACATGAGTGTTAAATGGTCATTATTACACAGGACTGTGAATGTTTTCCAAAAGTTTCTTAACTCTTTGCAAAGCTGGCTGTTTTTAAGGGTTTTGAATGTAGTGAACACCAGTTCCAGGATCCAGGTTGGTTTTCCAGTCATGTAATGGGCTGATGTTTGCATGAAGAGCTTAAAAACAGGAAATGCACAACAGAACAAAATTAAACGATGGGAAAGCAGAATTAGTGACACCGTCAGGGGAGTGAAACTCAGAATGCTCTCCTCGGAATCTTGGGCTGTCTGACATAAAAAATGACTGTTGGCGGCTTTGGTGAATGGTCTGATCTCAGTTATGTTCCTCAGGGTTGCAATGACCTAAACAAGGGTGGAGTAAATTGGAAAAGAGCCATTCTTATTCCCAAACAATTCTGTTTGCACTAGCTTGTTTGTGTGTGTGGGAACCTAAATTACTTCGAGAACTGCAGGCACAGGCACATTTATTTCACATGAGGTAAGACGGGGAAACTGGCCTGCTCCAATACCAAGGCTGTTCTAGTTTTTCTATTCCATGTAGAACTCCTTGGCCTCTCTCCATTCACCTAACATGGCACCGTTCCTTGTCTATCTAGTGAATAAAGAAATACATGGCTTGTGCTGCTGAGGTCTGTTGGACTTACACGCTGGATGCATACCAGCCTTTGAAACAAGCCATTGCGGCTTATTTATGGAGACAGGAATAAAAGTTGTGTTTTTGTCAAATTGAGCTGCAATGTGATGTAATTAAGGATATAAATCATTCATTCTGGGGACAAAACAAACCCATCTACAGCATGTATAGGATTGGGGCCCAGTTGCTTCTTCAACTGTGGGATGACAACAAGTATGAGACATTTCAGTGCACAGGATCCAGGACTGTCCCAACCCATTTTGGTGCCCTACGCAGCCCCCAGGCTTCCGTGGGTTGGGGTCGGGGGCTGGGAGCCAGGGGAGCAGAGCAGGTTGAGGCTGGGTCGCTCCACTTACCACACGGTGAGTGCAGGCCTGACCCCTGCTGCAGTCCTCAGGGGAGTGGGGGCAGGGCTGGGGCAGAGCAGGGGTGGGGGCTTGGGGAAGGAGTGGAGTGGGGGCGGGGCTGGGGCGGAGCAGGAGTGCCCCAAATGTGGTGCCCCAAATTTCCTGGTGCCCTATGCAGCTGCATACTTTGCGTATGGGTAGGGACGACCCTGACAGGATCATTTGTTTTAGAAAGTTATAAGTGGCTGAAAACAGGGGGTGTTGGATGAAAATCAGAGAGGAATGCACACAGGGACTAAAGAGGTTTCTAACCAACAGGAAGGGAAAATAGAGTGGGTATTTAAGCATGTTTAGAAATGGACTTTTGTACCACCCCTAAGTGAAAAGGATTAATAAAGAAATCGCATTAAAACTCAGCTAGAAAAGTATGAAAAACAAAAAGGCCAATCTCATCAGCACTCTGCTTTGGCAAGTAAAACTACGCACAATTTTTGTTACAAAGCTCGAAACTGTATGGCATGTCTTAATAGGAAAGGTGAAGGGAAAATGCTTGGGGTTCAACTGTAGAGACAAGGTGGGTAAGTGTGATGGGGTGTCCACCGCTCACAGGACTGCAAGAGGTTAAGATGGTCAGATGGACCTATTAACTTCACAGGCTGCACATCGAGAAAGAGCCAGGGAGCAGGGATTGATTTCAAGCAGGCTCAGCTGGGAAGGAAGAGGTGGGGCCTATAAAGCCAGGAAGCTGGCCACAGACTGGGGCAGCAGTCACTTCCTGGGAAGAGAGTTTGGAGCTGGTACACCCAGAGAAAGCAGGGCGGGGGGAGGACCAAGAGTTGTAGGAAGCAGTCCAGGGAAGGAGCAGTGAGAGCTGGGAGACTAAAGCCCAGAACCACTGGATTGAGGGTCCCTGGACTGGAACCTGGAGTAATGGGCAGGCCTGGGTTCCCCTACTGGCCATTGGGGAAGTGGCACCATCGTGGCAGTACTGAAGAAGACTGGCTAGGACTGCTGAAGAAAGACTTTGGAACCGTGGAAGGGGGAAAAACACATAGTGACCTGGCCTGAGGGCCAAGTCACGAAGACAATGCTGCGAATCTTGGAGCAAAAGGGGGGCTGCAGACCAGGGACAGAGATGGAGTGAAGGTGTGCAACTGTCAGAGGGGAAGTTGACCTTGCGAGTTAATCTCGTGAGTGACCAGGAGGAGGCACCAGACAAGCAGTGAGTGGAGCATCCCATCACAGTGAGGTGATATCTTTTAATGGCTGTAGTGCTTCAGTGTAGGTAATCCACCTCCCCAAGAGGTGGTAGCTAGGTCAATGGAAGAATCCTTCCATTGACCTAGTGCTGTCTGTACTGAGAGTTAGGTCAGCTTAACTATATTGCTCAGAAGTTTGGATTTTTCACTCCTGTGAGTGATGTAGTTAAACTGACTTAATTTTCTAGTGTAGACTAAGCCTGAGAGGGACTAGCTTTCAAGCTTACATGGAGCTTTTCTTCAGGTCTGGGAAATGTAGTCAGTGGGCAGCTCTACACTACAAATTTACAGCGGCGCAGCTGCACAAATGCAACTGCACCGCTGTAGTGCTTCTGGTGAAGGCACTCTGAGCTGACAAGAGAGAATTCTCTCATTGGCTTAATAACTCCACCTCCATGAGAGGCAATAGCTACATCAGTGGGAGAAGCTCTCCTGCTGACATAGCACTGTCTATGCATTATTCACACCCCTAAACCCTGTTCTACACTAAAGAGTTAGGTCAACGTAAGGCAACTTACATCAACCTAACTCTGTTAGTGTCTACACTAAAATGTAGCTCCCACCAGTGTAACTTGCTCACTACACTAAGGGCATGGCTACACTTCCAGATGTAGAGCACTGTGAGTTAAACTAGCCCTCGGAGAGCACTGTAGGGAAAGCGCTGTAGTGTGTCCACACTATTAGCTGCAAGCACACTGGCATGGCCACATTTGCAGCAGTTGCAGCGGCACTGGGAGCGGTGCATTATGGGCAGCTATCCTACAGAGCACCTCTTTCCATTCTGGCACTGTGGCTTGTGGGAAGGGGCGGAGCGTGTGGGGCATTTTGGGTCTTATCCCAATGCCCCATGATGCATCGCTTCACATCCCTGGAATCCCTGTGCTTTGGTCCACATTTGACGCCAACTTTCAATGTTTTTTGTACTGTGCACTCTGTCTTCCCTTTCATTCTGCGGGAATGGAGTCCGAAGTGCTGAGGAATATGCTGATGAGTCTCGCCAGCACATCATGTTTGGCAGTTGAGTTACTCCTTAAGATACAAACTTACAGTGAGGAGTCTGACGATGATGTCGACTCATGTAACGCATATGACACGAGATTGCTTGTGGCATTCATGGACATGCTCACCACTGTGGAACACCGCTTTTGGGCTCGGGAAACCAGCACTGAGTGGTGGGATCACATCGTCATGCAAGTCTGGGATGACAAGCAGTGGCTGCACAACTTTTGGATGAGAAAAGCCACTTTCATGGGACTGTGTAATAAGCTTGCCCTCACCCTGCGGCTCAAGGACACGAGATTGAGAACTGCCCTGCCAGTGGTGAAGCGGATGGCTATTGCAATCTGGAAGCTGGCAACTCCAGACAGCTACCAATTGGTCACTAACCAGTTTGGAGTGGGAAAGTCGACCGTTGGAATAGCGTTGATGCAAGTTTGCAGGGCCATTAATCGCATCCTGCTCAGAAGAACCGTGACTCTGGGTAACGTGCATGACATTGTGGCTGGCTTTCAACAAATGTGTTCCCTTAACTGCGGAGGGGCGATAGATAGGATGCATATTCCAATTCTGGAACCAGCCCACCTAGCCTCCGAGTATGTTAATCAGAAGGGGTATTTCTCTATGGTTCTCCAGGCACTTGTGGATCACTGTGGGCATTTCATTGACATTAACACAGGCTGGCCTGGAAAGGTGCATGACACACACATCTTTCAGAACACTGGCCTGTTCAGGAAGCTGCAAGCCGGGACTTTTTTTCCCAGACCAGAAGATCACCGTAGGGGAAGTCAAAATGCCCATTGTGATCCTTGGAGACCCCGCTTACCCTTTAATGCCGTGGCTCATGAAACCCTACACGGGGAGCCTTGACAGCAGCAAGGAGCGGTTCAACAACAGGCTGAGCCAGTGCAGAATGACTGTGGAGTGTGCTTTTGGCAGTTTAAAGGGCCGCTGACGCTCTCTGAATGGGAAGCTGGACCTGGCCAATGACAACATCCCCGCAGTTATATCCGCATGCTGTACCCTCCATAACCTTTGTGAAGGGAAGGGTGAAAGATTCACTCAGGCATGGAACTCGGAGGTTCAACACCTGGAGGCTGAATTTGAACAGCCAGAGAACAGGACTATTAGAGGGGCCCAGCACGGGTCTGCAAGGATTAGGGATGCCTTGAGGGAGCAATTTGAGGCTGAAAGCCACCAGTAATGTTTGGTGCCCTGCACAGGAGTGAAGTGCAGTGGTTCCAATGTAAGTAGGAGTCTGTGTTTGCTACACTGACTAACAGTGCTTGTTGGTTTCCTGGGCTAAGGTATCTTTTACTTAATGCAATAATAAAGAATGTTTTCAAAGCCAAAAAAGCCATTTATTTAAAAGAAAATTCATTTATTGAAAAGAAACACAACTGCTTGGGAAACAGAAAGGGTAAGGGGGTGGGGTGGGAAATGGTTCAATCACAGATTTGCGTATGTCCTGTTCTCATACTCAGCGTTCCTGTCTGGAGTGCTGTGCAATAAGTGGTGCACTTCAGGCTGGCTAAAATGCATGGTGTTCGGGGTTGAGTGCAGTGGGTAAGGGTCATAGTTTGCAGGGCTGGGTGGGGAAGCTACAGGTGTTGGAGGCAGCTGGTGGCAATAAGAACCCAGATGTTGGGGAAAGTGGGTTGGAGGTGACATGGGGGCACAAGGGAAAGAGTTTTGGGACAAGGGCTGCAGGGGGGGGCGGGCATAGTAGTGCTCCGCCTGCATGGTACAAGCACCTGGATCAAGTCCACTTGGTGCTCCATAATGCTTAGTAGCTGCTCCATGCTTTGGTGCTGGCGCTCTGTGCTTTGGTGCCGGAGCTCCGCATTCTGTGGGCGGAACCTCCTTTCACTCTCCCTCCACTCCTGCACTTTTTGATTTTCATGAAGGGACTGCTGCATTACTTCATGCAGCATGTCTTCTTTGCTTCTACGTGGCCTCTTCCTAATTCTTTGGAGTCTTTCAGATGGCTGAGATCTCAAGGTTGCATCTGTAAAGGCAAAATGCAACACTTAACAGAGGCAGCATTGTTCACAGCAGACAGAGCAATGAGTTGCCCATACTTAAAGACAAGCACAGTCTAAACAATAGCAGAATTTGCGTGTCCCAAAGTGAGTGCACATAACCCAAGGAGCCCCAAAATGGTGAGTAAGCACAGGGTCGAGGGGGACTGATTGTTTCACTGACATACTGTCCTCTGGGGTTCTGTGCCTTGGGGAGAGCCAACAGCTGCAGGGGGGCCCTATACTAAACACTGTCCCCACATTTTCCACAGGAGTTCGTCCTGGAAGATATCTCGCTGCTGAGGGTGACCTGGGAAGCTAGGGAGGGTCTTCTACTACAATGTGGCTTCCGCCCTGGCTCATATGCAGTTTGCCTGTGTGCAGCAATGGTCCCTCTGCCCCTCCTGGCACAGTGGTGTATACATGTTAGCCTGACTGGGACAAGGAGCACAGTAGCGCTCCCAAGGAACCTGTGCAAATGCATTGCACAGCTTCTGCATGAGACCTTTGAAGAGATCACTGAGGCTGATTACGGCAATGTGAGAGAGCACATCAATGCCTTATTCTGCATCTAGGCATGCATGCAGCCCTAACCCATCTAGGCATGCATGCAGCCCTAACCCTCCTTGCCCCAAGAGCCCGCACCGAATAACTTCCTTCCCAAAATAAAAGCCGCGTACCGGGCACCTCCTCTGGTGTTTGTCCTTCCCCAAGCACAGGCCTCAGCGACTGGCTACCTTCCTCCTGGCTTGAGAACAGCTCCTGGCTGCATGCATCTAGGGATGTCTTCTTCCTCCTCAGCAGGCTCACTCCTGCTTTCCTCCTCCTCCTCCTGCCTTGTTGAACTGGGCTCTGAAGTGTCCATGATGGTCCTCGGAGTGGAGTGGGGATCGCCCCCCAGTATTGGGTCCAGCTCTTTGTAGAAACAGCAGGTCATGGGGGCAGCACCGGAGCGGCTGTTTGCCTTGTGGGTTTTGCAGTAGGCATTCCGCAGCTCCTTCACTTTAACGCTGCACTGCAATGCGTCCCGGTCATGGCCCCTTTCCATCATGTCCCTTGATATCTGCCTGAAGGTATTGTAATTCCTACGGCTGGAGCGCAGCTGGGACTGGACAGCTTCCTCCCCCCAAACACTGATGAGGTCCAGCTCCTCGCCATTGCTCCATACTGGGGATCACCTGGTGCGTGGAGGCATGGTCACCTGGAAAGATTTGCTGAGAGCACTCCATGCCTTGCTGAGCAAACTGGAAGGGGATTTTCAAAATTCCCAGAGAATTTAAAGGGTGGGTCTGAGGGTTGGTCACCTGAGGGCAGGGCAGTAGAATTCAAAGTGATGACCAGAGTGGCTAGAACAGGGATTGTGGGACACTTCCGGAGGCCGATCACAGCGCATTAACAGACTAGGGTGTCCACACTGGCGCTGCGGCACTCCAGCCAGGGCGCACCAAGTGTTATGCCTCTTGTCGAGGTGGATTACCAGGAGCGCTCCAGCCGCAGAGTCTGGGCGCTCTACGTGCCTTGCCAGTGTGGACGTGTCATGAGCTAGGGTGCCTGGGGCTGCTTTAATGCGCTCTAACTCACAATAGTAGCCATGCCCTGACTTACTCCCCCTCTGTGAGAGGCATAGCACTTAAGTCGATGTATTTAATTACTCCAGCCCTCGAGTGGCGATTGCTATGTTGGCCGGAGAAGCTCTCCTGCTGACATAGCACTGCTCACATCAGCACTTAAGTTGGCATAAGTTATAGCACTCAGGGAAGAGGCTAATTCACACCCTGGAGGGACATAATTTATGTCGATTTAAGCTGTAGCGTAGCTATAGCCTTAGGTCGACTTAATTTTGTAGTGTAGAAATACCCTGAGCAACGTAGATATACCGAAGTAATTTTGTAGTGTAGACCAGGGCAGATTGTCACAGCTAAATACAAGGAAGAGGAGAGTGGAGCAGATTGTTTAGCATAAGTAGCTAACACATATTTCAAGGGACTGTTCAAGGTGAAATGGCCTGAGAACACCTCTCCAGTCATAGTGGGAAAAAGAAAAAACAAAATCAACAAACAAAAAAGGTGTGTGTGTTGGGGGGCTTAAATGGGTTATAGCTTGTTGTAATAAGCCATAAACCCAGTGTCTCTATCAGGGTTCAGTTGTGGCATTTAGCCCCAGCCCCAGGTTAGTGCTGCTACAGAGCCACGCTGCTTCCCTGGGAGCTAGAGAGGCCCTGTGTTTCATGGAGCTCTTTGGATGTAGTGAGGAGCTAGTAATTTTCCATATTCCTTCAACAAGTGTATCATACTTTTCCCTACCCCCACATCCTGCCAATCATGAGGGGCACTGCAGCTAGGGTGACCAGACAGCAAATGTGAAAAATCGGGACAGGGTGGGGGGTAATAGGAGCCTACATAAGAAAAAGACCCAAAAATCGGGACTGTCCCTATAAAATCGGGACATCTGGTCACCCTAACTGCAGCCACAATACCATGCCTTTCAGCAGTGTGATCACATGATGTAGGGGAAAGGGGAGAAGCAACTTGGTAGCTTCCTCTGTGCTCCACTGAAGCTCCTCACTCCCTGATTGCCCTACTGAGCAGTCATCCAAAGAGGGGGTACAATCTATTTCCTAATAAATTAGTTTATAGATCCTAATCAGTAACAAAATATAACTATAAATTACTGGCTGAATTTTGGACTCTGTTAATCTGGTGTAAATATTTCATTGAATATTTCCATTGTGTTTGTTTCAATACAGGGTGATTCATATGTGTTCGGCTGAAATTCCAGAGTCCAGCAGTATTCGTTGTTTCAGAGAAATGATGATTTACATTTGTTTCAAAAATGATATTTACATTTTAGCGAAATGATCTGTAACCAATATAGAAACCAAGCAACAAAGACAAATCACTTTCTGAGGCTAATAATGCATCACTGGTGATGCATCATGGTCATTTATACCTGTACAGTAGTATCATTCCAAACATAACAGCACAAACTCGTTCACTCATGCGCTACATATAGAATTTGTAAAAGTTTATTTTTCAGTGGTTTCTGATTGTCCCCCTTTTTGCATTCTTCTGCAGTGTAAAGATTCAGTTCAAGCTCAGTGGTTTGAGCATTGGCCTGCTAAACCCAGGGTTGTGAGTTCAATCCTTGAGGGGGCCATTTAGGAATCTGGGGCAAAAATTGGGGATTGGTCCTGCTTTGAGCAGGGGGTTGGACTAGATGACCTCCTGAGGTCCCTTCCAACCCTGATATTCTATGATTCTATGAACATCCAATGTTATTAATTAGAATGTACTTTCTATACTAGGAACTAGCTAATAGTTAATTAGACACATTTAAGGTTAAAACGATTGTGGATGGAATTTATATTTCAGATCTAAAAAAAATGCTTGCTAAAATTCGGGTATGATTTTTGGCAAATAATGCTTGTGTTGTCAAGTAACATTTTTTAGCAAGATTGAAGGGAGTATTTTGAATACTTCCTGATCTGTACCTTCCCTCTTGTTACTGCTTAATTTCCCAGAGTGAAGCTGCCAAATAATAGCACAAAGTTCAGAAGAGGGATGCAGAGACCAACACTAAATCCTCAGCTGGTGTAACTTCAGTGGCATTGCACCAATTTACACCAGTGACGATCTGGCTCCACAAAGCATTTTTATTGTAAATTTAAATATTTACAGGGAAGTCCCTATTATAATGCACTACAAAAAAATTCAGTTTAAAGACGTGTGTGTGTATATATATATTGGTCTGAATCTGGATTATGGGGCAATTGCTGTTAGGATCTATTTAAACCATGTGAAGAAAAGCAGCTGAGCCTCATGGAGTTATTCAGTGGTAAAAGGAACTATATAAAGCCAACAAAGATATTCCCAACTTCTCTGTGCCCTCTTCTCAAGTATGTTTGAGAAGTTGACAGTGAGTCTTCCAAAAATCTGTCACATGTACAAAGGAAATTATATTTTCGTGAAGACAACTTCATAAATATTACAGGCTCCTTATATTAATTCTGCCTGGCTGGCTCTTGGTTTAAAGAACCAGGAGGCCAGATGCTGGCAGGAGGATAGGCTTCCTGGCAATAGCCCACCTTTGTAAAAAAGAAAAATGCTCTGCAAAGAATGAAGAGCTGGCTTTCCAAAGTTTGGAATAATTTTATCAATTTACAATCAAAGCATGACCAGTGATAGTTACCATATACATCTATGATTGTTAGAGTAGGCAGCTGCAATATTCTTATTCTAAACACTAACTGAAAAAAATAACGTCTGCAGACTGAAGGAGAAACACGTGAGGAAAGTGGGCTTGGCTAGAGATTACCTGGCTGACTGATGTGAAGGCCCATAAATGATCCCATTTAGCAACTTGTCTTGCGCTTTTGAATTATTTAGAATGAATTATTTAGAATTTTATCAGCATGTGTCATAATTATAAGGACAAGAGGCCATTGCAGGGCTGGTACTGTATTGCTATGAGGTGATGGATTAGTGCTGTAATAGCCAGATGTGAATAGGCCTCTCCTTTTCGTTTTTGGTCATTACTTTTTTTGTGAGTACTACCATAGGCCATCAGAAAGTAGTGTGCTTAATTATGAAACATGAAGTTGACCATAAATAGCTTAAGATCAAATTCAGATTTTGACAAGTTGCTTCTTGACTTGTATACACTCTTCTCTACAAAATGAATGAATTCTGTGCATCAACTATGGACCAATGGTCTCATTGTTTTGAGATAACATCTCTCATTTGCCTAGGAATGATCAGTTTGCTGCTCATTTTCCCAGTGATGACTAGTCAAACTCAAGCATCTTCTTTTGTGTTCAAACGTTGACAGTTCTGAGATATTATGTGGGGATGGTGTTTTATAATGAGTGATTCAAAAATGAGAACAGGATTCAAAGGGGTATTGGCTTTCCCATAAGCCAGTTCAAGATGAAAATCTAGAATATCTATTGACTAATCAGGTTTTTCCGTGCCTTCGACACTTGTATGGGAAAATAATTGAGCACCTCTAAAATTTTGTACTTAGCATATACATTGATTTGAAATATTAGGCCACGAGCTGTATTTTTATTGTTACTGCCCAGCTGTGATAGATGCAGTCTCACAGCACTTGGAATAAACCTAACAATTTTAAATACCAAAGTACATCTTAACAATCCTCTTGGAACTTTTTCCTCATTTGTTATATTTCTGTGAACTAGCATGTGTTCTTTTCTCTTCTGCAGAGGCATACCAATATTTGTCAAATGGAGAATAGTCAGTGGAGAAACTTAATTCAACATTTGATGCATCATTTCTTTCCAATGTGAATAAATTGTGAGACTATAATTCATTGTTATAGTCCCCCCTTATTTGGTATGCTGTACCTACAAAGTTTAGTAACTATTCTCTGTTTACGAACCAATTTTGGGAGGTAAAGGCCCCAAGGAAGTTTTTGAAATGAATGGAAGATCACATTTTTGAAAGTCTTCCAGTCCATCCAAGGAACCTGACACTTGATCAGGCAATCTGATGATGAATAAACTGCCTTTGAGGTCTATTGCTTCTACATTAATAGTTCCAACAGTTGGGGAAGAAAATAGGTGGAAATATAGTTTACCACAGTCTAACCACTTGCCAATTCAAAATATAACATTTCCCTCTGAAATGAAGGTGGAAAGTTTCTTTACAAGACAAAGTGGAAGTTTAACTACACTGTTGGCTTATCCATATCCTTTTAAGCACTGCCATGCATTTATGGTAGTCTGCTTACTGCCTTTTCAACCTTCCTCTTCTGATTCATTTAACTTTTAATTACATCTTCTCAAAGCATCCAAATGTACATGCCATCATGTACATAATCTTTTGGATTAAAATAGTAAAGATGAGTATAATAAATAGGTACTTATTGTTGCCTTTTGTAATCTATTATAAGTTTGTGAACATATCAGTTTATTAGTTCTTCATTTATTTGAATTATGGTATCATCACAGGGAGAAGTTTGGAAATGTCTGGAACTGGTTGTCAAGTTGGGCAGTTCCTGTGCTTCTCTTTCAAGCCTTGAGAGTTGTTTGAACTCCAAAGACTTCATGAGAGATGAGACTCTTAAGAATGTAGTTTGACCTGGTTACCTTGTATATATATATATTGTACCTGAATACTAGGGAGGACTGTAGGTAAGCTGTATCCAAGGAATCCTGTTAGTGGTGAATCTGTAAACTAGCTACGTATTTGTGTTTTATCTTATTTGCTCCTCATTCATCCCAAGTTTCACATTATTTTGCTTACCTTTGGGTATAATATCCCCAGAAAATTAACCTTTTTCCTACTAACTGATATTCTTGTGGGAAAACACCCGACCACCTACCCTGAGTTTCAAATTGAGGTGAAATTAACACAGCAAGTTTTGCTTACTTGCTTGTTTGTGGATCAGCATAATCAATAATGTCTGTACAGCTCTGGGAATAAGAGCTGTAAAATGTATTTGTTCTTCAGAGGGAGCAGAAGAAAAGGCTAGTGGATTAAAAAAAATTAAAATATGGATATTAAGGGTCAGATATTCAGCATAGCTTTAACCAGGTCTCCATATTTTTGGGTGTAAATGACTTGCACCCCAAAATTAGGATGCTCAGATGTCTAGATCACTGAATGCATTCTGTTTCCTTTAAAGATCCTAAAGTAACATTAAACATTTTTGCTGTATAATGTAGAATCACGTAAATTATGAATCCATAGTTCTAAAACAGAGTAGTTCTTTTTTTAAAGTCAGAATTGGCTAGAGGCAGTTCAGTCTCTATGTAGTGTGACAAAGTTCCTCCTCTACCTTGGTGGGTCTTGCGCTTATTGGCGGATTTGCTCGCCTTGGAGCTTCACGGCAGCACTCAGTTTGGCCATTTTCGTGAACCCACAGTCCAGGTCAACTCCTCCTGTGTCTGACCGGGAGTTGGGAGGTTTGGGGGGAACCCGGGCCCGCCCTCTGCTCTGGGTTCCAGCCCAGGGCCCTGTGGAATGCAGCTGTCTAGAGTGCCTCCTGGAACAGCTGTGCGACAGCTACAACTCCCTGGGCTACTTCCCCATGGCCTCCTCCCAACACCTTCTTTATCCTCACCATAGGACCTTCCTCCTGGTGTCTGATAATGCTTGTACTCCTCAGTTCTCCAACAGTATGCATTCTCACTCTCAGCTCCTAGCACCTCTTGCTCCCAGTTCCTTACATGCACACCACAAACTGAAGTGAGCTCCTTTTTAAACCCAGGTGCCCTGATTAGCCTGCCTTAATTGATTCTAGCAGCTTCTTGATTGGCTGCAGGTGTTCTAATCAGCCTGTCTGTCTTAATTGTCTTCAGAAGGTTCCTGATTGTTCTGGAACCTTCCCTGTTACCTTACCCAGGGAAAAGGGACCTACTTAACCTGGGGCTAATATATACCTTCTATTACTCTCCTGTAGCCATCCGGCCCGACCCTGTCACAATAGCTACTTATGTAAGATGTTTCTAGCAACAACAATGATTAAATTTAGCTTCCTTAGGAAAGGTAGGGGTAGTCTCTGAAGCACTAAAAGTTTAATCTCTATCTTTCCCCTGCTGCTTTGAGCTCTTTATTCCATTGCATCATCTCTCCCTTTATGCGACTAGGTCCTGGATCACTTTCTGCCCTCAGTCTGCATGTTCTGTTTTCTCTGATGTCAATATGCAGTTATATATGTATATATTGCTCACACAAACCTTCTAAAAACCACACTACAATAAAATCACCCGGATATTGTTGCAGAAATATTTACAAAGGACACAGTGTGAAAATCTAGCTCTACTGAAGTCAATGGCAAAACTCCCCTTGACTGTAGGGGGGCCAGGACTTCACCCATGGTCTGTGGAATACTCTGTATTTCAGTAGAGAACCATTTAAAAAGTGAGAGGAAAGTTGGAATAGGTAAGACTTCGGGTCAGTTTCTGCCCTGTTGTGATCATGCACAGTGCTCTTAAAGCAAATGCAGTTTGCCTGCTTATGCCAGGTCTGGAGTTGACCCTCCAAGTCCCTTTGGTTTGGGTTGTTACTGGCCTTTGGAAACACAGATTAGTTGTGATATTAGTTATATTAGACATTTTTGCTTAATTTCCCCCCCCCCCCCCAAGTATTAGATCTTGCTTTACATATTTACTTGCAATTATATTAAATGCAGAGGGCTAAATCCAGCACTGACTGACACCCCATGCAGACTTGGGTTAATTAGTGGAGTTGCACCTCTTAACTCAAGTCTGCATGGGGTGTAAATCAGTGCTGGATTTGGGCTTGCGTGTACTATTGCTAACTAACTATTTGAAGGAAAACTGGAGAGACCAGGGCAGGTAGCAAATAGTTCTCCTCCATAGCATCTCTGTTCTATTAAAAACAATTGCTAGGGTAGAAAAATATAGGTACCCGTAGTTAGTCCCATAAACACATTCTCTTTCCAATCAATATTCATTACAAAAGCTGCTGTGAGCAGCAAACATTAAGCAATTTTAAATTTTGCTGCCACCCACTGTGGTGTGTAGGGCCCCAGATGCAGCAAAATTGGTGTCACTGCTGTGCAAGGTTGAGCAAAGAATATGATGAGTCTGTGTGGGTGGAATTTGGGAGCAACTTGGAAGTAGGATGTGTCTGTTTAGAGTTGATTGCATCATGCATTGTAAATATGTTACCAAATTATATTAACCCTCTTTTCTGCCTGGGAACCATCTCTGAATGGAGTTTGATTTTTGCGTGTTTATTTGCTAGTTGAAATCATTTGGTGAAAAGCTTATAAGCTTTTAAAGCTTTAAATTTTAGCCAATGGGTTCTTCATGAACTCTTCACTTCAGCTATTCATTATTTGTGGTTTCAGAGTAGCAGCCATGTGGTATATCATCTAAGGGTATGTCTTTGCTGAGCTGGGGATGTAATTCCCTTTTTGAGGAGGCATACCCGCGCTGGCTGTAATCAAACGAATGTGCTTAAAAACAGAAGTGTTGCCACGCTGACTACACACATGTCTGAGACACTAGATACCTACTCAGGCAGCTAGTCTCTCCCAATGCTCATCCTGCTGCAGATACATTTTAATTTTAGCATGCTAGCTCAATCCTAGCTAGCTCAGGGGTTATCTCCTGGAACTGTGAATTACACCCCATCTTGGAGTGTAGACACCCTAAGCCACATGGGATTGTTCCTGCTTCCTTCTTGAATGAGTGATACTTTTAAATCAAGAAATTTAGCAAATAATGAAGAGTGAAATCAAGTATAAGGATTGCTCTTGTTCACATACACCTGAATAAGTGAACTCACTGCAAGTGTATATGGGTATTTGGGCAAAGACATACATGAACCTGCTTGCACAAGTGTTCATGTGTAGTGGGCAAAGGCCCTGATTCAGCAAGGTACATGAAGCCAGTGGGATTACTCACATGATTTAAGTTGTGTACCTGGCGGAATCAGGACCGATGAGGTACAAACAGGGTTGAATTGGCCAGCAATTTGGAATTCAAATGAAAGATTGCGAAAAAAAGTTTTCACTATTCAGCTCTGGATCTGCTGCTATATAGATTGACCAGCCATTTCCCCACTGCACTGAAGGAAGCAGGAGATGCAAGTGCCACTGCAGACTCAGGTCTGTACTAGTAGCCATGAGTGCCATTGCTGGACAAATAGGGCAAGATTCCTTCCCCCTTACCACCATGGCACCTGTAATCACACAGCCCAGTTATCTGGACTGCCTGTTTGAGGAAGGATTTGCACCTTATTGAGTAATATGCATTGTACAAATGCCTGAGCAATTCAATGGTCCAATGAGGCTACATGAGGAAAGGCTGCTGATTTAGACTCTCTATTCATATACATTAACATAATTTTACAAAAAAGTCTGTTACAATAGGTAGGTTTTATTGACGCAGCAAAGAGAAACATGACTTTCCTTCTTTCCTACTTGCTTGACTTTTTGCCTTCCAGATAAAACTGAAGTGGGCAGGCTGAGATGGCAGATAACTTTTTGTAGTATTTTTCTTTGAGTTCTGCTTCAATTATTTTTACAATGTCATGTCCTGTTTTTACTGAGCTTTTAAAAATATTGATGGTTAGTAGTTACCAGGAATGTAGAAAGGCCTTAAAAATAAACCTGTGGCTGCTAACAAGTTTTGCATTTTTTATTTAATAATCCACCATCTGTGAGGAAGATCTAGTATCGGTCTTCCATTCCATCCCATTGGGAGGTAATGACCCTGATCTCTCAAACCATATGGGACATACTAAAATAGACACTATGAGGATATTTCTCAGAACTGCTTTTTCTCTTTCTGGCATTGAGGTTATAGCGCAGGACTAGAAGTCCTGAGATCTCACTTTTCTAACCTAATCTGCTATTGGTTTGTCTTGTGATCAAGAGTTATTTACCATCACTGTGACACAAGTTTTTATCTGTAAACTGGGGGATAACACATACCTCCCTCACAGATGTTCTGTGAGATTTAATGCAGAAAGTTTTGTAAAAAGCTTTGAGATTGTTGGATGGAAGGTGCTGTAGGAGTGAAAAATAATATTATTACTCGTTGAAATCTTGAAAATGAAATCTTTCCATACGTAACTTGTTTTCCTTTGTGCACACAAATATTTTATAGAAAGGGTTTGAATGAACTTTGAAATACTTGTTTTAAAATAACACGTACAATTATGTGGACTGTGGAAACAGAAGAAAATATTAGATCAAAGTCTGGACCTAAGAATCTTGACTGTATCACTTTAATATTGTTGTATCTATCATAGGCAGTTCTTTTGTCCAGAGGCTGTGTGTGACAGAGAGCTGTAGGGGAAGATAAGATGTGGAAAGTCTAGTTGGACTAAGTGCAGCAGAGAAATCTGGAATGGCTGCAGTGTTATAAAGCAGTGTTAGAGTTAATCCATCTTTATTTTCTAGTCCACTCAATTGAACACCACAAATATGAACTTGACAGATTTTAGTAAAGGGTTGGATACAATCCAGGCTACAATGGTTGCAATGGATACAAAGTTTAAAAGTTTTGGCTCAAGACTGCAGGAAGCTAAGGGTGGGTGCTGGGGGGAAGAATCTTGGACTTAATGATTGATAGACACAACACAAATTAAATTGATGAGCTGGAAAACAAATCCAGATTAAGAAATATAATGTTGGCAGAGGCTCATGAAAATGTGGCAACTGGATATCTTGAGATGTATTATGGATTATGAAGGTGCTGAGAGATGGATAATTTATCATTCTCTTTACAATGAGTCATGGTCTTTGTACCCTGAGATTGGTCAATCAGACAACAGCAAGTAAGGTGCAGTGGGCAACACTTAGCATTTAGGGCCATGATTTCATAATTGTCACGTAAATATGAGACTAGAGTTCAGGTTTCAAAAATTGTTTTTAAAAATTCTGTGCTACAGCCCAGTATTTCAGCCCAAGTAAGTGTTTAGGATTGTAAAAATGGGAATAAAAATATGGGCCTGGAACACAATTTGCTTTACTCTGCCAAACAGAGGCAAAGAGTATTTTTTTTTCCACCTCCCCAATGCCACAGTTTTTTTTTTCTGGCAAAGGATGTGGAATATATATCTGTCTGAAGAGTGGAATAATGTCTTCATAATTGTTGTCATGTGGGGAGGGGGAATTTTCATAGCTCCATCTTTGCTTACCTATCTCCCTCACTGCCTATCACAGTTTCTGATGCTGAGTTTAATGAGATCTCTATAGTGTTATAAGCATTAGTCACTAATAGAGCTATTATCTGTAATTTACAAACCTGTTTATAGCAAAATAATAATTTTCCCACCCTATGAGACTTGCTAACATTATACCCTTGTTGGGTTCAAGAAAGTGTGAAAACACTGACCTTTGGCCAGAAAAATGTTCCTATTGTTTTATTAAAGAAAAGCTGGCAAAAAGCAGCTTTTTCATTGTAATCCAATCTTCAGTGCTGTGAAGCAAACTGTAATATAGGTTTCTTCTGCAGACAAAATATTCTAGAAATGAAAAAAGACTATCAATAAGGGCTTCTATGTTGGGTTAGTGTTCCCTTAATTCCTGTTTTTTTCCCCCAACTTGATCCAGGTAGGCTACCCCTTTTGTGCTAAGTTTCCCTTTATCTGCTCATACACATCTGTCACTTTACCTAAAAGGCTGTTAGTGCCAATGCAGCTGAAGCAGTGTCACAGTGTTGATAGAGCTGTTTCTTACATTATTGGGGCTGATGCAGTCCTGTGCATCTGTTGATAAGAAGGATAAAGCCCAGCATGATCAATGAGTACCTGTAGAGGGAAAACAGAATCTGCTCCATTAGAGCAGGTTGAAAATTTTCTGACAGAATAGTTTCCTGTTGGAAAATGCCAATTCAATGGAATGAAAATGTTCTGCATGAACATGTCAATTCCATTGAAACTTTCCATGACTCCCTGGGCTGCCCAGCTCCCTGGCTGTGTGGCCAGCTCCATGGCTGGCTTGCTTGCTAGGATCCACAAACAGCTGACTTCTGAGCTACCTGGCATCCTGGCTTGTGAACATCTGGGACTGTCTGTGTCATTTATGAATTCTGGTTGATTTTATGGAGTTATTATGAAATGTTACTCTGAAAAACTGTATCATGAATGCCTGTATGTATCCACCATTGCGGACAGGACAAGACATGTACCAGGCACACTCCAGACTGAGGGTAAAGGGATGATACTTAAGGTGCTTTGACCACATCAAAGTTATGTGAGAGAGTAGCTGAATCCTTGGAAAACCAGTTTGAGCTTAACTTTCTGATGGGAGGTTGGTGGGTTTTTGTTTTTTGTTTTTGGGAACTGTGAAAAGTTACAAATACAGAACAAAGCAGCCAGGGGACCAGAAGGGGCTAAAATAAGGAAACAGAGGGAGCCAGGCAGGAAAAGAAAGCAGTCCTGGGCAGGAGAGAGAAAGGGCACAGAAGCTGGAGAGGAGATTTCATGAGGGAAAAGCAGCCCAGTGTAGGAACCTCCATGAAGCAGGGGGCCTGGTCTGCTTTCCGAAGCCTAGATGGCACTAAAGCAGGGGTGGGCAAAATGTGACCCGCGGGCCACATCCGGGCCTCCTAACAATTAGATCCGGCCTGTGGGCTGGTGACAGAATTGCCGGGAGGTGCGGGGGGACCCAGCTCTGGGTCCCAGAAGGGTCAGGGCTGGAGGTTAGTCTCCCCCAGCCAGCCCTTCAGCGGTGCCCAGCCCAGGCCTCCCGGGGCTCTGGTGGTGATTTAAAGGACCTGGGGCTCTGGCCACCACCACTGTTGCAGTAGCGGTGGCAGCAGCCGGGCCTTTTAAATCGTCAGGCCCCGAGGCAGCTGCCCCTTTTGCCCACCCGCCCCCCGCCCCCTGTCGGCGGCCCTTCTGGCCTGCCATGACTCAAGGCAATTGATGCAACTGCCCCAGGGCTCAGTGATTTAAAAGGGCCCGGAGCTCCGGGCCCTTTAAATCGCTGCCGGAGCCCCAGGCGGCATGGGCCAGACAACACTGAAGGGCTGGCTGGGGGAAGCTAGCCCCCAGCCCCGACCCTTCTGCCCGAGGCCCTGTCCCTTCCAGTGCCCGGAGCTGCCCCCCTGCCCACCTTGCTCAGGGGCCTCTCAGTTCTGGTTTGGGTTGGTTACCTGGTAGGTTCCTAACCAGTAGTATACGTGGGATTTAGAACTATTCATTACAATAATACCGGATTCTTGAAATATGACAAGCAGTTCACATATTGCTAGGCATCAAACACATAACTGAACTAGCTCCACAGGAGAGGATTTCTCCTAAAAAATAACATGCATGATAAATGTTTTTTTAAAAAATTTCATTTATTTTAAACTTAATCTCTTTAAAAATACAGAGGACCATAGTAATAGTCACTGATAAGTTTGCCGATTTGTCTTAAGTTGTTGATAATTATCTTCCTTGTCTGGTATATGAACAAAAAACTCTGATGTTTTATGAAACCAGAAATTAATAATAACTAAGGCCCTGATCCTGCAACAAACTCCTCGGGGAACGCCCAAACTAAAAGTCAATAGGGCTTTGTTTAGGTGCAGACCTTCATTCTCACAGAGCTCATTGCAGGATCAAAGCCAAAAAAGAGAAGAAGGTAAATGCATTTTGTCACATTCCCCCACCCTTAATTCCACAAAATTAAGGGAATTAAGAAGAAATAATTAAGGGAATTAAGGGAATTAAGAAGAAATAATTAATAGATGGCTTGCAAATAAAGTGCTAATAGCAATCTATTTCATCGCCATGTGTTGACAAGTAATTCACTTTTCACGTTTGTTTCCAGTTACATCCACTCCCCATCCCCAAATTTATTGTGATGTGAGAATTTTTCAGAAATCCTATCATATTCAAGGGAGCAAGGAGTAGCTCTCAGTTTTTGCACAAAGTATTTTATTCCGTGGCACTGCAGTGGAGGGGTAGAATTTTAAAATGAGCTTATCAAAGAAGAGGAAAGTAGATGCTGAATGCTGAGTATTTAACAAAGAGTGGACTTCAACATACTTTTTTTACTGATGTGGCATGGAAAGCTGTGTGCTTACATTGCAAAGAAAGTGTGGCAGTATTCAAAGAATACAACATACATCAGCATTTCGAGAGCAAACATGCATCCACATATAAGAACATGTCTGCCGAAGAGAAAGTTAGAAAAGCACATGAGATGGCTGCTCAAATGCAAAAAGAGCAAAGTTTTTTCACTAAACTATCCGCAGCACAAGACAGAATTACAAGAATGAGCTACATGATTGCACACAAAATCACCAAAAACAGCAAACCATTCTCTGAGGGAGACTTTATGAAGGAATGTTTGGTTGACTCTGCTGCAATATTGTGCCCACAAATGAAAAAGCAGTTCGAAAACGTTTCATTGTCAAGGCGAACTGTGGTGAGACGTGTAGAAGAAATCTGGGAGAACCTGGACCAACAGTTGAAAAGCAAGGTAAATGATTTTTCATACTTCGCACTGGCACTGGACGAAAGTTGTGATGTTAAAGACACAGCCCAGTTATTGATTTTCATTCGAGGCATTACCACAAATTTTGAGCTCACAGAAGATGAGTCAATGAAGTCAATGAAAAATATGACTACTGGAAAAGATCTACTGGAGGCAGTAAATAACAGCGTCTCAAAACTGGGATTGGAGTGGAAGAAATTGGTGGGTGTGACCACTGATGGAAGCCCTAATCTGTCAGCAAAAATGTTGAATTGTTGAAAAGAATACAAGACCAAGTAACAGAAACAAACCCAGAGCAGAAAATAATTCTTCTACTTTGCATTATTCACCAAGAGGTCCTCTGCAAAAGCATTATGAAATTAAGCAATGTTGTAGATACAGTTACAAAACTGGTCAACTTTATTATAGCAAGAGACCTGAACCACAGGCAATTTGCCTTTCTGCTGGAGGAGTCTGAGTCAGAGCTCAGGGATGTTCAGTACCATACAAATGTTAGATGGCTTAGTTTGGGGAAAGTTCTGAAAAGAGTGTGGGATCTGAGAGCAGAGATTGATTTGTTATTGAAAGGAAAAGATGTGGATTTCCCTCAATGGAACAACGTGAACTGGCTCTCTGATTTCGCATTTGCCATGGATGTTACGGGTCACACGAATGAACTGAATTCGAAACTACAAGGTAAGGGACTTTTTGCTCATGACATGTATTCCTTTGTCAAGTCTTTCATGACAAAGTTGCTCCTTTTCTCCTGTCAGATTGGAAACAAGCAGTTCACACACTTCCCCACTTTGCAACAGACTACAGTATCTGACCAGAACCTGGAAAGATACACATCGTTACTGCTCGCTCTGCATGTTGAATTTTCTCGCCACTTCGAAGATTTTAGAATGATAGAAAATGACTTTGATCTCCTCCCCTTTCGCACGTGATGTGGACAACTATCCAAGTGACCTCCAAATTGAGCTTATTGACTTGCAGTGTGATGCATTGCTTGTGAAGCAATTCAAATCAGTGACACTTCTGAGGTTTTATGCATCTCTCAATGAACAGAACTTTCTGAAGATCAAGACTCATGCCCAAAAGATGCTTGTACTGTTCGGATCAACTTACGTCTGCGAGCAGACATTTTCTGTGATGAAATTCAATAAACCAAAGAACAGATCTTGGATCAATGATGACCACCTTGCAGCAGTGCTCCGCACTGAAACAACAGAAATGACACCTGACTTCACCTCCCTTGTTAATGCCCATCAGAGACTTTCTTCTTCACACTGTCTGAATTTCATTTTTTCTTCTACACTTAATTTTAATAATGAATGTAAGTTGAATGTAAGTTAAAATTTAGCGTTAGTGTTATTATTACAAATTTTACAAGTGTTCACAAAACTGCTTGCAATAGAATTTGCCTTCTAAGATGAGCTTTGGATAATCGTGTATTCAGTTAATTGTTATTACTTTGTTGTGTAAAGAACATAATGGGGTCTTTTTATGATAGATGGTGAAGTAATTTCATTAATAAGAAATGTGTGGCCCGTGACGACTTACCAAAATTCGTGGAGTGCCCACCCCCCCTCCCCCGCACTAAGGAGTCTGGACAACCCAGGGACTCTGACTCCAGCCCAAAGAATATTGCGGAGTAATGAGGAAACTGAGGCAGGGAAATGCATGTAGGGCATGTTGTTTTCTGTATGATCTGTACTAACTTGTGCTTTATATGATTAAGTAAAGGAGCAATTATATTAGACTCTTGGAAAAGTCTCTCTGTGTTGAATGCTTTATAACTTTACTATGTTGCCCCTGGAGAGAGTTAAGCTGTAAACTAGAAGCTTCAAAAGTCATGAGTCAGGCCAATCAATAATCATAGAATTAGGTGAAATAGTATGAGTTAAAATTGTTGAGTTCTTTTTATTTGCCATCCTATTTTTGAGCCTTTAGGTTTCATTTGCTTCACATTTTCAAGTTTTTCTCCACAACTATGAGGATTACAAACTTAAACAAATGAAGAAGGAAATCTGAGATTCTGATGCAATCCCTATTCCAGAAGCTGAGGTCTAAAGAAAAACACCAAATATTGCAAGAATTGGCAACAGACTCCCACATTCAACTCCTTCTGCTAGGAAATGGCTATGTTGGCAGCGCTTCATTCTAGCCACAGCTAAGCTATGGAGGCAGTGCTCACTGTGAGAGCCCTCTCCTTCATCTGTTTGTTGTGCCTCACCATGCTGATGCCTAATACAGCAGAAAACCACAGTGGAAACATAGATAACAGCTTTATAAAAGAAGCTACTCTCTGGAATTGGTTCCAATTGGTTCCAAAGAGCAGGTTCCAATCCTAGTTTCTCCAAGATTCTCCAGCAATGTGAAATATGAGATAATACTCCTCATAGGAATAAGACAGGGGAGATAAAACAAGCAGCATCAGAAGTGATGTTCAGTGCTGCTGTAATATTAATGTTAACTAATAATTATAGTGTAACCCTTCTGCCAGGCCAAGTTGATAGCAGCAAGGGCCGGGATCAGTACACAGGGGTTCTCTCTCATCAAAGCAAATGCAAAACTGGCTCGAGCCCCCACCCAGTGACCTGGGAAAATCTTACACACCCCCTGGGCGCCTCAAAGAGGCAATACTTCCCCTCTCGCAAGCACAGAGTCTCGGTGTAGTGGAGAATCTTTAATAACATGAGGTAAACAACATCAGCATTAAATTGGGGAAACACCACAACTAGTGTTCATTAACCAAACCATGAGCAAAGACCCACCCCAGAAAATTGGGCCACATCCTTTCCCTCGGGTTCTTGAGTCCCAGAACCCAAACGTCTCTTGAGTCCAGCAATCCACAAATCATCCAAAGACCAAAAAGTCCAGACCCAGAGTTCAAAAGTTCATCTGCAGAGTGTTACTCCCCAGTCTGGCTAAAATGTGCCTGTGTGTGGGGGAAAGAGGTAAGGGGCACCTTACGTGTCCTGAAGCTGACTGCCCCACAGGGCTCTGCTCCACCACGACCGGCTCCGCTCTGCACAGCTCGCCGTCTCATGAACACACCGCTGTCTCATGAACGGCTCTGCTCTACCATGACCGGCTCCGCTCAGCTTACCGTCTCAAGAACAGCTCTGTTCAGCTCGCCATCTCATGAACACCGCTGTCTCACGAACAGCTCCGCTCCACAACAACTGGCTCTGCTCTGCACAGCTCGCCGTCTCACGAACAGCTCTGCTCACCTCACCGTCTCACGAACACTCCGCCAGCCTATCTGTGAACAGCACCACTGCACTCTAGATCTTCCGGCTCCCCACTACTTGACACAGTGCTCAGTGATTTCAGCTCATAGTAGTGGGAGCCTTAGTGCTGGTGCACCATAAGGCCAAAGTGAATGCAGCACAGTACCTGTAGCAAGACTCTTAATAGACCCAAAATTAGCTCTGATATTCCACAGTGGAGAGAGACAGAGGTACAATTGGTGCTTCAGGCCCTCACAAAGGGGCCCACACCACCAGGTACTAATACCTGTCTCAAGTCTCTCTCAATTCACAGAGTTTTGGAACCCATGTCCCTTGCCTAGCGAGTGCTACTCAGTTGATGGTGAGTCCCTCCATCATAACAAAAGGCCAAGTACAGTTCCAAGCACAGTTCCCATAATCAGGGTAATAACAATTTATTCTTCCCGCCCCAATAACAGAGACACTGGGGATCCCACAACAGCCAAAGTGACCATTTGGGCAGTTATGGCCTCATTCTAGGCAGGGTGGGTGTGCCTATGCAAATGAGATCAGCCCCTGAAGTTCTTTTCCACAACTTGCCACACCTCACCACCAGATGTCAGGGTGGAGCCCATCCTGACTCTGCTTACAATAGTAAAACCCACCAGTCTTGATAAGACTCTGGCTGCTAGGAATAATGATGTCATGTATAAATTTCATCCTACGGCCAAAAGTGCAGAGATTCATCTTGTCCCACTGGTTTCACTGTTTCAATCTGGCAGCCACATCAGCATTCCCTGCAGATTCTCTCCCTCAAAGGGTGGTCAAGCGAAGCTTCCATTTCAAATCTCAACTTGAGAAGTCCTAACTGCTGACATGTGCCTTTCTGTGTTGGATAGGTTGACTTTGACCAGCACCTTTGCTCTAAAGATCTCTAGTCTAAGGAGGAGAGTGGTAGGGAATACTGTTTCAAATTGCCAGAAACTTCATAGTATGAGATTGGCACTATTGCATTTGAAAAAATATTGGATTGTCTTTGTTATGGTAATATCAGACATTTCTAAGGTTACTTACCTTGGTAAGCATAGATTTACTAGTTATGGTGACAACAGATCCCAGTATTATGAGGATAGTCCTGGTTTTTCATATGATGTCCCGTATGAAATGTCTGGGTTTTTCATTTAATAAAAAAATGATTTAAATTTTTTTCTAATAATTACAAAATATTTTTTCAGATCTGTTACTATAGCTAGAAGAATATTCTGTGTTGACCACAACAGTTCAAACCGTCCGGTGGAATGAGTGTTCATTGCGATGAACAGTGTTTGGAGTGAAGAGAAAAGTCGAATTAAAGCAATTCTTCTGCCCAAAGTGAATGTTAACAATACTTGTTCAGTGTTCCATAATAAACTCATTCAGCATACTAAAGTTACTGGAAAAAATTATCCACTCTGAGAGCTATGCACATGTTGCTGCTGAATTAGAAGTGGGCAGTAGCAACATTAGTACACAATTTAAAAAACTGTATTTTTTACTTTTATATTGACAGAAAACAGGTTTCAGAGTAACAGCCGTGTTAGTCTGTATTCGCAAAAAGAAAAGGAGTACTTGTGGCACCTTAGAGACTAACCAATTTATTTGAGCATGAGCTTTCGTGAGCTACAGCTCACTTGTAGCTCACGAAAGCTCATGCTCAAATAAATTGGTTAGTCTCTAAGGTGCCACAAGTACTCCTTTTCTATTGACAGAAAAGTGTCCCAGTTTTTTATTTTGAAAATATGGTCAGCTTATTACTAGAGGTGCAATATTACACAAGGAGTCTGTGCCTCTTTTGTTGGACAAAGTCCCTTATGATCCCTCAAGGCAATGCACATAGATGCACTGAGGGCAGACTGACTCAACCAAAAGTCTTTTTGCCTGGAAGATGAAGCCTCAGCCAGAAATCCTTCATTTTTCTGGTGGTAGGTTGCTGGAGATAATAGACTTCTTCACACCAGTAGATATCACCGAAGTGTCAACATTGTTCCCCAAAGACAGTGACAGTACAGCAAGAGCACATTCTGTCTCAGCCTTGAAAGGACAGGCTTTGTTTGCTTTTCCTTCCATCATATTCTGCTTTGGGTCCTATTAAAAAGAAGAAAAATACTGCTGATTTTGGTAGCTCCAAGATAACAAAGGAGACCATGGTTCTTGACAACAGCACAACTTGCTGTAC
The DNA here is from genome assembly GCF_965140235.1 of Caretta caretta. Lineage (NCBI taxonomy): Eukaryota > Metazoa > Chordata > Testudines > Cheloniidae > Caretta > Caretta caretta. The sequence continues at coordinate 44,212,511 of NC_134216.1, read as the reverse complement.
TTTTTCCACTAGTCACTGGACCTTCTGATCCAAAGGCCTCTTCTACAGATCACTCTTCAGTTTGGCTGCACTGCTGCTGGAAAGCAAGAGCTGGTTTGCAAGGGCTGCTGGGAAGTGCTGATCAATACTATTCTGGCATCACGAAAACTTCCTACCAAAAGGCTTGTTTTGCCATTTGGGGAAAAAATTGGTCAGTGGTACAAAAACAGTGTCAGGAACTTCCTTAAAGCCAAGTTAGCCAGTGTCCTTGACTTCCTTAAGGATTGTGGTGGATTTAGGTCTCAGCCACAGCTCCCCCATAGTACACATCTTTCTGGCAAGTGTCCTGGATAACAGAAAGATATTCAGGTGGGCCTGTCTCTTGCACATGAAATATCTCCTGAAATCAGTAAAATTATAGAGCACCTTCTTCAGCCCTCAAGGCTCTTACTAAGCACCCATTACTATAGTCCATGTATTATGCTGGTTGACACAGATTCATTACATAGAAAATGAATGAAGAGATTAATATAAAAGTTTTATTAGTTAACATCAGGCTTCAAATTTCAGTGTGTTTGTGGAGGTGTTAAGTGAAGTGTCACTATTCACTGTGCAGGGACACAATGATCAGAAACAATAGTATTGAGGGCAGTGGTAGATGCTGTGGCCATAGCTAGGCCTGGAATGAGAGCATACAGTAAGTTAAATTATTTCTTTTTATGCCACCATTCTATTCATGCAGACTTGTGACTGTGAGAGGCTGAACTCTCACTGTAGCTGGATTTGGACTGTGGAACTCACCCTTGCAAGAAAAAATTACTATGGACCTCATCAATTTCAGAATTAAGGGCCTGATCCAAGGCCCACTTCAGTTAATGGAAGCCTTTCCATTGACTTCAGTGAGTTTTGGATCTTTCCCCACATGTGTATCTCAATTCTTTCACAGTGATTTCTACATGCATGCATGTGCATGCATGCACACACACATCATTCCAAAAATTTTGGCATGTACTTTCAAATCCCAGTGGACTTGATGTTGAAATGAAGATTTTGTTTGTAGCCACTCTAAGGAGGGCCAGCATAGTTGCTTGGACATTGCAAATTATCTCATCATACTTAGGTTTTAATTGGAAGCTGGCATAAGCCTCACTGTCTACATGTTATCATGAGATGTATGAATTCAAAACTATAATTTGAAGTGTTTCAGAGGTGTAACAAAGTGGGGAAGAAAAGAACTGCATCTCTAAAACTCAATGAACGATGCCAACTGAGGCTTTTTAAAACTGTCCAAAATAGCCAGCTGTCATACATTCATCAATTAAAGGCCTGAACCAAGTATTAATTTAATTCTGTCAAAACAAGTTTACTGCTGATAGATGAATGGACAGAAGCAGATGTACATATTTTTAAAAGGATTTAGACAAGAACTAAAGGGAGAAAACATTAAGTGTTGTTATGTTTCTAAACTGGAATGGGATGGCAGCATTTCAGAATGTTATTTTAATTACATTAAAATTGCAAGAGTAGGCAGCTGGCTCTGCTGTATGACTGCTTGTTGTGCTGAGTGGTGGTATTGGTAAGGGCTAAAGAAGAGCAGTGATGTTATGCTTTAATACAAAAATGTTATGCTTTAATCCAAAAATTAGGGGTACCAAAGGGACTGGAAACTGTATTGCTGTATCAGATTGTTCATTGTTAATGGTCACTACTGACTACAGAATAGAATACAATTATAATTCCACAGAAGATGCAGACAAAGATGGCTTCTTTTCACAGATCTATAATTTTATTTAATCTCAACCTGCTATCCGATTGTAATCTCCAGTCTTATCTCCAGCTCTACCCTTGCAATGCAGCTAACTTCTTTTACCTTTGTAAACATGGGGCCAGCAGGCCTGATGCTTTTTCTGCTAAGGCTTAGTGCCTTGATTGCTGCAAATTCATTAGCACTTTGGGGATTCCTGCACTGTGTTGAACACCCCCAAATTTACAATATTTTTCTCCCTAGAGTTTCCCATAAGTAGCTCCGTGTGCATTCCGAGATGCAAAGAATGGCCAAAATCTGCTTTCAACTTTGTAGTGAGCAGAGAACTAAAGTCCAGCAGAGCCCACTAAACCTTTTGGGTCCACGTCTTAGAAAGCTCTAGGGACAAATGGTGGTGGGGGCACCCCAATTTTCTTAAATGGATCCTACACGCCAAGCCACATGCCTGAGAGAACCATGCCTCTCAGAACCATGCCTTCTATGACGAGATAACTGGCTCTGTGGATGAGGGGAAAGCGGTGGACGTGTTGTTCCTTGACTTTAGCGAAGCTTTTGACACGGTCTCCCACAGGATTCTTGCCAGCAAGTTAAAGAAGTATGGGCTGGATGAATGGACTATAAGGTGGATAGAAAGTTGGCTAGATTGTCGGGCTCAACGGATAGTGATCAATGGCTCCATGTCTAGTTGGCAGCCGGTATCAAGTGGAGTGCCCCAAGGGTCGGTCCTCGGGCCGGTTTTGTTCAATATCTTCATAAATGATCTGGAGGATGGTGTGGATTGCACTCTCAGCAAATTTGCGGATGATACTAAACTGGGAGGAGAGGTAGATACGCTGGAGGGTAGGGATAGGATACAGAGCGCCCTAGACAAATTAGAGGATTGGGCCAAAAGAAATCTGATGAGGTTCAATAAGGATAAGTGCAGAGTCCTGCACCTAGGATGAAAGAATCCCATGCACTACTACAGACTAGGGACCGAATGGCTCAGCAGCAGTTCTGCAGAAAGGGACCTAGGGGTTACAGTGGACAAGAAGCTGGATATGAGTCAACAGTGTGCCCTTGTTGCCAAGAAGGCCAATGGCATTTTGGGATGTATACGTAGGGGCATTGCCAGCAGATCGAGGGACGTGATCGTTCCCCTCTATTCGACATTGGTGAGGCCTCATCTGGAGTACTGTGTCCAGTTTTGAGCCCCACACTACAAGAAGGATGTGGAAAAATTGGAAAGAGTCCAGCGGAGGGCAACAAAAATAATTAGGGGACTGGAACACATCACTTATGAGGAGAGGCTGAGGGAACTGGGATTGTTTAGTCTGCGAAAGATAAGAATGAGGGGGGATTTGATAGCTGCTTTCAACTACCTAAAAGGGGGTTCCAAAGAGGATGGATCTAGACTGTTCTCAGTGGTACCAGATGACAGAACAAGGAGTAATGGTCTCAAGTTGCAGTGGGGGAGGTTTAGGTTGGATATTAGGAAAAACTTTTTCACTAGGAGGGTGGTGAAACACTGGAATGCGTTACCTAGGGAGGTGGTGGAATCTCCTTCCTTAGATACTTTTAAGGTCAGGCTTCACAAAGCCCTGGCTGGGATGATTTAGTTGGGGATTGGTCCTGCTTTGAGCAGGAGGTTAGACTAGATAACCTCCTGAGGTCCCTTCCAACCCTGATATTCTATGATTCTATGGTTGCTTCCCAGTACACCCAACCCTCCTTGTTCTCTTCCACAACTGTTTAAGAGGCAGGAATTAACCCCAAAAACAAATGCTGCACTCAGCTGTAAACCAACACTTTTGTCTGAGCATAAACAATACCTCAGTTAGTACTGGGAACTATTGGCAGCCCTACAGAGAGTTACACATACCTCTCAAAGAAATAGTAACATACTGAGACCCCAACACCTACATATACAGATTAATACTCTCTAACCTGATGAAGATCCAAACTGCCCTTGTGCCCAGTCTCTACGTTCCAAATAGGGCACCTTCTCCATCTTGCAGTGGTCACTAGGTGCTTCAGCCATGCCCCTTGGCAGAGTGTTTGGGCCTGCTTTTCCAGCAGCAGCAACACATGCTCAGGCCTCAGCATGTATGTCCTCTCTCCAGTCCCATCCCATGACAGCCAACTGGCTCAGAGCCAATCAAGTGGTCTGAACCAATCCCATGTCTCCACTTGGTCAGGGCTGAGTTCACACTCTGCAGCGGCATTCCCTTCCTCTGATGGGAGATGGGCTGGCAGCTGGAAGTCAGAGGTGGGATTTCCTTCCAGTCCTCCAGCTAACCAGGGATCTTGGGCCAGCTCCCCTCTCTGCCCATCCCCTTGTCAATCAGAAGTAGCAGTGGTCCTTTCACTCTCCTGCCATGTGCATGTGGAGTAGGGCTCCACACAAAGATGAAGGGCAGAGTGTGGCACAGAGGGGATCTACATAGGAGGGTTGGTGTATGCGTGAATGTACATGTAGCTGAGTGACCTGATGAGAGGGAGGAAGGGATGTAGGGAAGACTTTCACATATACAGGGATTTGCTTATTCAAACTTTGGATGTTTGTCCAAACAAACCTGAAAATCTTTAGTGATTCAGCCTTCCCTCGTGCCAATACACACTCAGAACTCTGGGATCCAGCATGTTCTTGCTCTTTGTCTATTTCCAGAGCTTCAAAATATCCAACCTACTCTTCTTTGGCATATTAATACATAATAAAGCCTGTTACAAGAAATATTCAAGAAATATTTGAAACTTTTAAAACTACAGTACACATTTGGTGTTTGCAAACTATTTTCTGGAGGCTGGCCGGCCAAAGGAAGGCAGTACCAACAAGTATTAAAATCATATTGCATGGGTTAAAAATGCTTCCCTGGCTAAGAGAGCACCTTGATCAAATCAAGGCAAAATTTGTGCACAAGGATTTTGTTATGAATCTGAACATCTAGTACTGTAAAAGGCAGATAGGTTTCTAGGAACCTGAAATTTGACATCTGTTTTTTCTCAGTTGGTGAGTAAGAAGTTAGAAACTGGATGAAAGTACAGCTGTGCCCACTCTTTGATTCAAAATTTAAAAATGAAAACATGAAATCAGCTTTGTTTAGAGTTTAGGCTCTGCCTGTGAATGAGCAGTTCTTTGCCTGAATCTTGTGTCTATCAACTGTGAAGCTTGTGGCAAACTTTATCTGTTCTGGGGTAGTCTGGACTATCCATATCAGTCCTGACTACCCCAGAACAGATGAAGTTTCCTGGGATGGGCCCACTGCCCAGGGTCCCCCCACCCAGGGTCCCCCCTCGCTCTGCGCAGCTGCTCACGACACCCGGCTCCAGACTGCTCCAGCTCCAGCCCCACTCTGTCTTAACTCCAGCTCCATTCTACCTCAGCACGGCTGCTGCTCTGCGTCCAGCTCCCTCGGCTGCTTCTCTGGCCCCTCTGGCTCTGGTTGCTACAGCCAGGACAGGTCTGCTCTGCAGGCTGCTTCTGTGACTCTGCTCCCAGCACTGACCTGCTTCCTCCCTCCCTCCCTCCTTCCCAGCGCCTATGGCCATCAGCTGTTCCATGGTGTCTGGAGACACTGGGGGGAGGGGAGAGGAACTAGGGCACAGCGTGCTCTGGAGAGGGGGCAGAACTGGGTGGGGAAGAGGCAGGGCGGAGCAGGGGTTGGAAGAAGCAGGGTGGGGCCTTGGGGAAGGGGTCGAGTGGGGGCGGGGCCTGTGTGGAAACTTGGGGGAGCACCCCAGGGAGATAGAAACTCAAAGCCTATGTCCTGGGCTCCGCACCCCACTAGGGATGGCCCTGAATGCATCTACCTGCCTACCATGGACATGAAGATAATGTACACAATGATTTAATACTTGACGCCCATTTGCATCGGTGCATTCGTCGGCCATGTATGCACATTTGCTGAATATGGTGAGAGAGTTCTTCACTTTTTCACTTGCTGAGTCTTTCACTGTTGTACTGCATGCTTCTAACCAGTCAGTTGAGTTTCTTGCAGAAAGATAGTGAGCATTTGCCAGTCTTGGTTGGAACCAGTGTCCAATTTCACAATTATCTAGTGATAATGCACTTAACATTGGCCTCCAGTTTGTAGTGGTATCTCTTGCTTAAATAGAAAGCATGATGTGACAGCCATGTTTGTTTGCATAAACTGTTGTCTTTCCAGCATTCTTAACAGCCTCATTAAGTACTTCTGAAATTGGCTTTAACAATGACTGGCTTATAAAGTTTTCTGCATGTCGATGCAATCCAGAGGCTTGGTGTTTTGCAGCCTTTTCACATAGATTGTCAGCATTGGTTTTCTGATCGGTCTGGCAAACCAAGCTCCTCCACTTTTATTATATAAATCCATGGTACAGGGACTTTTCAGCTTGGAAAAGAGACAATTAAGAGGAGATATGTTAGAGGTCTGTAAAATCTTGACTGATGTGGAGAAAGCGAATAAAAAAGTGTTATTTACTCCTTCACATAACACAAGGACTAGGGGTCACCCAATGAAATTAATAGGCAGCAAGTTTAAAACAAACAAAAGGAAATACTTCTTCACACAACACAGTCAATCTGTGGAACTCTTTGCCGGGGATGTTGTGAAAGTCAAAACTATAACTATAGGGTTCAAAAAAGAACTAGATAAGTCCATGGTGGATAGGTCCATCAATGGCTATTAGCAGGATGGGCAGGGATGCAACACCATATTCTGAGTGTCCATAGCCTGTGTTCGCCAGAAGCTGGGAGTGGACAACAGGGGATGGATCACTCGATAATTGCCTGTTCTGTTCACTCCCTTTGAAGCACCTGACATTGGCCACTGTCAGTAGACAGGATACTGGGCTAGGTGGACCATTGGTCTGAGCCAGTATGGCCATTCTTATGTTCTTATGTAAAAAGTAATTATAATATAATAAAAATGTTTAGTCCAGAAACTCCCTAAGATAATGACCTCTCGAGATAGCAATGATGTGAGATAATGACCTTGGCAAATAATGCATTTTAAAAATCTTGGCCTACTAGGAAACGTATATTTATATAAGTTTCCCAGTCACAAATCTGGAGCAAAATCACTAAAACATAGTCCAACAAATAAATGTTCCTTTAACATGCCCCGACCCTTCTCTCTCCACCACACCGCACTCATAGTTGTTGTCCTTTGTCAATGGAGACCAGAGTTCAGAGGTGCTTTTGTGAGAGTTCACCTTATGGGAGGCTGAAGGCACCTTGCTCATTCCTCTAGCTGCTCACCGCTTGCTCTGACCGCTGTCCGCTGTTCGTCATGCCACTGTTCACTCCACTGCTCCATCGCTGATGACCCTGAGACATCACCTTCCACTGTCACCTGCCAGTGTGACCTTGGTGAGTCAGTCTCTTGATATTCCACCCAGCTCTCTGTGATTTCAAGTCTCAGTGGGGGAACCTCACTGCTAGTGAAGGCTGGGCAGGGTCTTCCACAGAAACGCTGTCCCGCAGCATGTCTAAGCACTTAGACCTGATTCTAAGTGATTTCAGCTCCAGTGGTCACTTAACAAAACAAAAAACTCAGTGGAGCCTAATCAGCTCTATCTTTAAACAGGGGTGGGGGGCAGGTAAAATAGCGTCTGTGACTCTTAGGCTGAGCGCAAACCACTAAGCAAAACACCTGTCCCCATCCTCTCTCTCTCCACTGGGATCTGCCATCCAAACCCCTTGCCTAGTGAGTTCAGTTCAGTTGAGGATGACCAGTGCTTAATTTATAATGAAAGAGGTGCCAGGGCTCAAGCAAGTTTTTTACTTTCATAACGGATGTGGCAAACCCAGAGGTCCTGGGGCTATGAACTACCAAGCCTAGATGTGCCAGGGCTCAGATTTGTCAAAAATTAAGCACTGAGGCTGATCCCTCAATCAGGACAGGCTAAACATAGTTCTGCTGCTCTTTACTCATACAATAAGGATAACAACATTTCATTACCCCCGTATTCAATACTAAAGTGATTTGTAACCCAACACCAGCCAAAATCGATCACTTGGGCAACACAGCTCTGTCTGCTGGATACCTAGGCAGAGAAGGTGCATTCATGTATATACAGTCTGGTCCTGAATCCTGCCCCCCACCCTCTGGCTCATCACTAGCTGTTAGGGGAGAGCTCATTCAGACCTTGCTTACAAATCATAATTTGAAATTATTTGGTTGGCCAGCATCACCAAAAGAAATGCACTGACATTGTCAGAAAAAACAATAGCTGTGTGAGGAAGCTAGTCTTTGTTCACACTTTTCAAACCTATTATGCTTTTTTAGGTACAAGTATTTTATCATATACTGTATATGCTTTTAAAGTGTGTATTAATGTTTTGATTTAAATTCAAATTTCCAACCAATGACTAAATTGGCAACACTGCATGTAACTAGTTGACCACTGGGGAGGTGTTGATGAAAATCAGGGGGGGTGTACAGGGATATCCCTGACCCTGAGTCAGATCAGGCTGACTCTTCATACAATTGGGGGTCTTTGTTCCTGAAACAGGTAACAATCTAATTACTTCAGTGCCCCTTTCCCTAGGGGGTGAAGTTTCAAAAGGCTGAATTTGCACAACCAGCATTTGGACTTTGTATTAATTACGCCTTCCCCCCCATTGATTCCAGATTCCACAGGAAACCTGCCTAGCAAGTCAGAAAAATTAAAATACATATACTGCTTATTGATAAAATAATCTATGAATATCTTATATGCCTCTAATGTGGTGATGGGGTCATATACTTACAGAGGTAGATTTCTAGTATTGCCATATTGTTGGTTACAGAAAGTTTAAGCGTATACATTGGATGTCAGCCAATGTTAATGTTTTAGCTGCTGCTACTAATACAAAAGTGTTTCTTCCTCTCCACACCCTTTAACCATCCTTAAAGTGTTTCCATGAAAAGAAATAAATGTAAAGATAATAAAATACACTTGGCATTTCTGATAAAGAAGGGCCTGATTTATATACTGTTTGCACACCAGTGATGCAGGGTTTTGCAATTCATAAATTTTATCTGCCTTTTTCCTTGCACATGTGGCCTCCTCCTGTCTCACAAGGAAGGGCTGGGGTAGCAAAACCAGGTGAAACTGGCATGAAAACGTATATTGTGTTCCACTGTGACAAACATACAGGAAATTTATCCTCCTTAAACATTCCTGGCAACATATAAAATGGATGATTCATAAATAACAAGCTTGTGCCTGACCCATGCGCAAGTGCACAGGGATAGAAGAGGGTGCAGTGAGCATCTTCAGCAACAGCTAGGCACAACTGCAGTCTATTTGCTCAGAGAAGCTCTGGGTCTGCTCCCTTTTGGCACCTTCTGGACGTGGCGAGGAGATGGGTCTGTGGCCCCACTCTGGTTAGCAAAGTTGGGCAGGCACATTGCAGGGGCACGCTTCATCTACCAAGGATATCCTTTTACCTGGGAATTCTGAGAGGGATTGTGCTTCTCTAGCTCTCTCAGACAAGTGTATTTCTGCATACCAATTTAATAGGGGCTATGTGTAAATTTCAAACTCAGACTGTCAGATTTTCCCAAGTATGATTCTGGCCAGTTATGACATATGAAGCTGTTTTTTCAATGACAAGCTTGGCATTACATCATCACATACTTACATACAAAACACAACCTTGATTTTTCCTATGGAACAGCTGATTAGCTCACACCTATTTCTCAACTCTTCGTATTTCTTTAAATTCAGCCCACAGCACTGCAAGAATGTACCCACATTTTTGACTACGAATGCTCTGGATACACTCACACAGGACCTGAAGCAGCTCCAGAGGGGGACTGTGTTCCTTGCTGTTGTTAAGATTATCTAGTGAAATGAAGCAGCCCGCCTGACACCTGTGCTGCATGATGTAAAATTTTCTCATTAACCTTAATTACAGCACAATTAAACTAGCCAAAAAACCACAAGATGACATAACATTTGGATGCCCCCCTCCCTTAATTTATTTACTAATCATTATTTAACTAGGAACAATATCTCACGGAACCAAAATCTTGAATAGAAGAGATTCTTCAGCCAAAATACAGTATCTAGTTACATCTCTAAATTGCATAACTGAACAAATAAGATATATAGATACATACTGTATGCACAGTATACTTACATGAGGCACACATGCACAGAGTGGCTGCAGTTAAAAAAAATCAATACTTATCTTCAGTATCTGATATACTGCAGATATTTACTATTTTGTGTTCTCATAACCAAATCTTGTCAACCCTTCCTTCGCAGCATACCATGAACCCAACCTTCCTCTCTGTCCCTTTGACTGTCAGTGCTCTAACCAGCTTCCATCCTGACTACTGCATCCAACCGTATCATCCACTTCCATTCTGACCAAAATAAGGCCCAATAAATTATCTTCCTTGCCAATTAATTTGACCATGTCACATTGCCTTTGAGTCCCTTCACTGTTTTCACACCACATCCAGCTTACTCTTGTGCAGAACTTGCCTTTATTTCAGCCCAGAGCACTTGCAGATTCGGGCTCTTGCGTTTCTAGACCCACTCTTATTCATTTGAATGCACAAATGTCATGCACCTACAACATTTGAGGGCGGAATTTCAAAGGCATATTTGATAATTCAGTCTTAAATGAGTTAAACTGAAGAAAACTAGAAAACCCGTTGTTTAGATTGATTCTATAGTACAAAGATTACATTGATGTGATATGCAAATATGTCACTCAATATAAACTTTTTCTTGATGTCAGATCTGCTGTATAACTTAATTTAAATGTTTCCAACATTTAATTTTCTTGAGGGAGTTTTTTTTTGGTTTTTAAAAGAAAAAGGAAATTCTGTTTTTTTGGGGTAATTTGACTTGTGTGTCTGAAAGACAGGAATGCTCCCAAACATTTGTTAATACAGTTAGCATGTTTTAAAATTTGTATGATGTCCTTGATAAATGCTATTGTTATAGATCAAAACAATATGCTTTTAGACCATTGATTAATGCATATTTGGCAGGTAATATGGAGTATCACATTGGGATATGTGTTATGTGAAATCTGGACTACAGGGAAAAGATAACATTACAGTACTATGGCTGATCTGAAACAGTATTTTGCCCATTCATTTTTAATGTTCCAAAATATCTGCTGGCAGAAGACTGTAGCAATTCCAAAGGAACTGTGACAGGATTGGGTGTTAAGAATTTACATACTTACATTCTCCTAAGTAGACCTTGACACAATTGACCAGTGTGGTCTACCATGTCAATAATCTGCATATTGAAGAGAAATCATTAGTTTGCAGATTAGAGACCTCTGCAATACTTTGTGACTCATCCAACAATAACTTTGCCAGTGTTACTGTATATCAATAATATGCATAATACAATTCCATGAGTACATACCTATGTAGTAAAGAGCCTTTATGTACCAATAAGCTTTATATTAAAGAGTCTCAAAGGTACTTTCCTGGACACCTTCATTCACATAATAGTAAAGCTTCCGTTGGCACTGTCACAGTCTCATGATCTCAGATCAATCAACACAATATAAATTAAGTTCTTTATACTTCTACTGAGAGATTGCTTTTTAAAAACATGTTTTCTGTTTTGGTTGAATACTATTATATAAACAATAACTTTTTAGATATGGTAGATTAAAGCCATGGCTTAATTTACATCCACAACAACAGGACATTCAGAGTTAAGGTTGAAAATCTATTATTAACATGCACAAATGTTCCTGCGTCTCTAGATATTGTATCCTATATAATATGCAGTCTCTCAGCACAGCTTTTAAAGGATGACATTTAAGTATCAACTTTGAACTTCCTGCATCAGTGTGTTTGTCAGAACCTGAATTTTATGGTTAATTTGTTAATTTAATTAAAGTATTGTGCAAATTGTACTTGATTTTGTCTGGATTACCCCTTATCTTTTAAAGGTAGCTGTAACTGAAAAATTATTAGTAACGGGCGAACTTCCAAAGACCAAAAGTTCAGAAGAGCCCGGAGAAATACAGATGCATACTCGACATTTACCAAAGAAATGAGGCTGCAACTCTTTTTAGTTTAGTGGTTGGGCTGGAAATCATTCAAAAACTGGTAGGAGAACACTTCAACCTCTCTGGCCACTCAGTAAAAGATCTAAGGGTGGCAATTTTGCAACAGAAAAGCTTCAAAAACAGACTCCAACGAGAAACTGCTGAGCTTGAATTAATATGCAAACTCGATACCATTAACTTGGGTTTGAATAGAGACTGGGAGTGGCTGGGTCATTACACATATTGAATCTATTTCCCTATGTTAAGTATCCTCACACCTTCTTGTCAACTGTCTAAATGGGCCATCTTGATTATCACTACAAAAGTTTTTTTCTCCTGCTGATAATAACTCATCTTCATTAATTAGCCTCTTACAGTTTGTATGGTAACTTCCACCTTCTCTGTATGTATATATATATCTTCTTACTATATGTTCCATTCTATGCATCTGATGAAGTGGGCTGTATCCCATGAAAGCTTATGCTCTAATAAATTTGTTAGTCTCTAAGGTGCCACAAGTACTCCTGTTCTTTTTGCCGATACAGACTAACATGGCTGCTACTCTGAAACCTGTCATTATGTGACCGACTTAATTATCTAAACTTTCTTTATTCTGAATTTCTGGGGATTGGATATAAATTCTCAGATTAGAATCCATCGCCTTGAACAGGTCTGGGTCAGAATTAGAACTGTCTGAGGTCTGTTTTTCAGCTCTAACTTGGATACAGACAAAATGGCAGAAATCTCATGAAAATAAATTAGAGATTTGATCCAAGAAGATGGAAATCTCATATGAACAGCAGAGCTGCTTGTGAGATTTTTGTCACCACTGAAACTTCTTAACTGAATGTTAGCCCTTGTTTGGCCTTGAACCTGGACTCCAAATCCATGCATAAACCTCTTTTGGATCCAAAGACTACCTCCTTAGCTCATCTCTATTCTTAACCAAGGGGAACTGTCTGTTTCTTGGCACACTGTATTGCTGTACAGTACATTTGAAGAAGTTCAGGGATTAAAACATGATGCTTTTTATTTTCCTATATTTTCTGTGCATGGTCAAAGTGATGAAGAGTCTGGCCCTTTCCTATTTTCACTATTAATTAGAGCTGGTGTGGTACTATGTTGTCAGTACCTGATATTCCTTCTAACCATAAGGGATTTCCCCCTCAGATCTATATTTTCCCCACAGACTCCAATCCTGAAAACATGCGTGAGAAGGACTGTATGCACATGGGCAGTCCTGCTGAGTCCATAGGATTAGTCACATGAACAAGGTCCCGCATACGTGTAAGTGTTTGCTGGGTCAGGGCATTCGTTTCCATAATACCCCAGTTGAATCAATAGTATTTGATGTGTGGGGTTTTTTTAATTTGTTTTTCTTTTCCTTACGGCTTCTTATAAAAGCCCAGTTTTAGATGTCTTATCCTTTTACTTTGCTAAGGTGACATGTTGTGAAATGGGCAGGTGTATCAGTAAAACACAGCTGTAACATGACCACAGATGAGGTGACACAGCAATAGCGAGCCAAGGTGGGGGAATGAAATGAAGTGATGGCACTATATCCTGCAGTCTGGTCTGAGTCATTGGATAGAGGGCCTCAGTGTCTTCAATGGCACTCCATGTCGGGGGACCCCTCTGCCTGGGCAGATTCCCAGTGAAATCAGTGAGGATCCCCATAGGTTCAGTATTATTCTATTACTTTAAAAGATATTTTAATTGTGATTTATTAGAAGCAAAAGCTGCTACTGAAGTATTTCACAAAAACAACATAGTAACATTACTGAAAGCAGCTCTTCTACAAATATTTTATTTTAATGTTTTTGGTTTGTGGTCTGAAAGTCCATGCTGTTTGATTCTTAAAATACAGGTGAGGCAGAGTTTATACCCATCCTAGCTGAAGGCATCTCACATTCAGAGAGAGTTGAATTTTTTGTTGAGCATTCTGGGACATTTCCAATACAAGCATAGCAGTCAGCAAATTGTTACTTGCAAAGCTAGTTATTTGTTCTGGCTCCTGCCAGAATATTGAAAGTTTGCCTGGTGAACATTCCCCGAAACCCAAATGACTTATTATCAGGCTTCCTTTTCTTTTGATCCTGTTGTAGGATGATGTGTTTTCCTAATGATGCAGAATCTCTCGTTAAGTTCAGGAAACAGGATATAAGGATAAGTCAATTGACTCAATTTATGAGCATAATAAAACAACCCCTATTACCTTCAGTAGTCAAGGCAAGAAAAGGTGAAACACAGTGTTGTAAAGTTATTATGACAAAATAGTTTAGTATTTACCTGACAAAATAAAGTAAAAATACTGCATTTATTTTTGAAGCAGCATTTCAGACATTATGACCTAATATTAATAGTGGAAGCCTATCATTTATTTCATCATACAGGGATATTTCAGAGTTCACTCAAAGCCAGAAATATCTGCTGTTAAATCATGACAAACTACAAGAATTTTTTTGAAGTATTTCCTAATGTCTGCTCTATGTCTACTCTTGGCCTTACTGAACCAGTGTTAACAGCTGGGGCATTTTTTCCCCACTTGTAATATAATTAAAACCAAATTTAAAAGTAGAATAGATGTTTTGTCTGTTGGATGCCTGTTAGTTTTTGGGAAGGTGATTGGCAATGTACACAGTTGTTCCTGACAATTATAAACTTAGAACGGGAAAATGGAGAAATGAAACTGAAGTGACCAAGTATGGATCCCTTAGCATGCCATTGGAAAGCAAATAATTGGACTGGCTTGAATTCTGCATGAAGCACACATATCAAATTCTTTTAAACATGCTGCAATACTGGAATTATGGATGAAGCTAAAGATCCCCCATAAGAATCTAGAGCAATAAATGCTTCCAAACTGCAGGAAACACAGTGGGCAGGTAATGAAAATGTTGCAGATTGGTGCTCATGCTGGCTTTACCCTGCCCTACAGTCTGTTACCTTGAAGGGAAAGGAAATACTTTTGAATTCAAATGGGAATATGATCCAAAAGCTGAAAAACAATAGGAGGGAGAGATGGCTCTTATCCACATAGCCAAATGTTGTCTTGAACCTTACCTACATATACCAAATTTATACAAATGAAGGGACGATGCCACCTGTGCTTTAACCTGGCCCTAGAGGCTTTCTTTCACAGGACAAATCTTGGTAGAGGAGGAAAATGAAGCAGCAATGAAAGATGTGTTAGCAGTAAGTTGTCAGTCTATGGTACTGTTCCCTTTTTCAGCACTAAACCATACTGTCGAGGGCTGGGGTTGGGCACTGTGCATTTGTAGTTACCATCCCTGTGGATGGCATTTAAAGCACGATTCTGACCACCCGTGAGCTTTGAAAATCCCATGACATTTTTTATACGAAAAAAATCGGTTAAGTTTGGGGTAAGTCTATACTGCAATAAAAATCTCACCGCACCAAGCTGTAGAGCCTGTGTCAGCTGACTCAGGTTCATGGGGCTTGAGTTTCAGGGCTATAAAATTGCAGAGTAGACATTTGGGCTGGAACCTGGGCTCTGAGACCCTCCTACTTTGCAGGGTCTCAGAATCCAGGCTCCAGCCTGAGCCTGAACATTGATACTGAAATTTTACACCCCTGCAGCCTGATTCCCATAAGCCCGAGACAGCTGACCTGGGCCAGCCACAGCTCTGTGGGTCTTTTATTGCAGTATAGACATACCTTTGGTGTTGATGGTGAAATTTCAGTGTGGACAATTACAATTCACTTATACCTAAACATCCCCTCGATACACTACTGTTCTCTCTCACTGTTCTAAACAGCTGGTAGAGTACAACACAGAGGTGGCTGCAGTTCAACATTGGATAAAATGAATGAATTTGTATATTAGTTTGTAAAGTACTTTAGGATCATAAGGAGTGAGACATGCTATATCAATGTAAAGCATCATTAATATTATATACATATATAATCATTAGCATTAAAAATTCAGAATCAGGTTATTTATGGTGTTGGAGTTCCTTACTATACTGATGAATTTTTACACAATAGGCAGAGTGAAAGTAGGAGAAAACTAACTCTAGCATAGCTCTGCCAACAAAGACCTTGTGTTTCAGAACAAGAGTCAGAAGCAGGAATGCCAGCAGTGGAAACATCTTTGCTAATCACTTAAACCAACCATTAGGGACAAAATCATGCTCCAGGCCCATTTACCATGTCTCTCTGCTGGCTCTTACCTCCTTGACATCAACCTCTGCACCACTGACTGGTTACACTGCAGATTGGGTTAGCAAAGGGACAAAAACAAAGAGGGAACAGCAGGGACAGTGCAGCTGCTGTGGAAGGTAAATATAATAATGATATTGATGACATTACTAATTTATTTAGTGGACCAGAATTTAGCAAGGGAATGAGGATTAGTTTGTTGTCTGTCATAATTATTTCATTCATCAGCTAGATGTTGCCCAGGGCAACTGCTATGCTCTTTGCCTCTTGCTATTTTTAGCTTGTTTTGCCATCGGAGGTTTGTTCCTTTTAGTTCCCTTCATGTATTTTTGGTCAGCAATAATGAAAATGAGAATGTTGCTCTGTGAGGGATTCAGAACTGGCAATGCATAACACCTGAAGAGCCAGCAGGCCATTTGGTTAATTGTTCTGCCGTTTGTAGTTGGTTGGGAGGGGCCAAACCTTGTGTTCAGCTGTATACTTTAAATGTCCTAACTTTGCAGTTGAAAAAGCGACTGGCATTTGCCATAGCAGCAGCCATACCTGCTTTTTCAGGAGGCCTATATGCTGTCATTTTTATGGTTTCACTTCTGGGGGCCAGTTTCTCTTTGCTGGTATGGGAGAACTTTCAGTTCCTTATTAAGTGTAAAATGCTGCTTGAAATGATCAGATAAAATCAGGAGAAGGAATAAGGATACACCGTTTGCCTCCTTATTCATGCTCATAACTGCTCTGCTGTTGATATACATTTGTAACTCCCATTTCTCTGCCTCATTGACTCTCCATCTCATTTCAGATCTCATCTGAAAACATGTATTTTCTCCCTCTCCTGTTATTTGTTGTTTAACTTTGTATCTGTGTTACTGAAAACTGTAAAATGATCTGGGATACCATTTGTATGAAAGATGGTGTGTGTGTGTGTATGTATGTATGTATGTATGTAGTATTGTGTTTTCATTTAATTGCACATATGTCCATGTATCTACACCAACAGAGACCACTAAGTGTGTTAAGTCTTTGGCCTCACCTTTTATATTGAACCAATAACAAGGGACTGAATATTTCAGAACTGCTGAAGGGACCTGGAACTTTTCTTCCCTCTGTCACCTTTTCAGATCTAATTGTGGGGGGTAGTAACTGAAAGTCAATACTCTCTGAAGGTGATACATGAATTGGTGATTTTAGTAGTCCAGTTCCTACCAGGTGGGTGTCAATCCCACTGCTACCATAAGGGGCAATTTAAGCAGAGAAAGTAAGGACAGGATGGGTATGAGGAGTAAACCCCAACAGGTGGTTCCCTCCTGGCTGAGATTAGGGCATGTTTACAGGGTGGAATAGG
Organism: Caretta caretta; assembly: GCF_965140235.1. Classification (NCBI taxonomy): domain Eukaryota; kingdom Metazoa; phylum Chordata; order Testudines; family Cheloniidae; genus Caretta; species Caretta caretta. The sequence goes on along the minus strand of NC_134216.1, from coordinate 44,195,267 downwards.
GACGCTTGCATAACCACTGCCTATGCTTCACCTATTTGGATAAGTTGAAAAGTTTAACATGCAGGGCTGACACCCTACCATCTTTCAGGAATATTAAATGTATTTTAAAGAAAATGAATCTAGCACAATGAATAATATTGCATGGTTTGTGAACTTCTACATTTCTTATGGCTCTGTCCCTTCCTAGGCTACCACTGAAGAAGGAGAGAGAGACAAACAAAAACAAAAAAACCCCATGTTTGTTATGCTTTAATATGTTGCAAGCTGAATGTTGTGAAGTTTCACAAACCTTCACAAAAATTCACAATCTTGCAGAGCTAAACATTTGAGCAAAGGGCTTCATTTCTGCTGCCAAATTTTTGTAAAGCCAAAACTGAGCTTTGCTGGCTTCTTTCCATTAAGAATCAAGGCAAGTGGCTTACTCCAAAATCCATTGAAGTAAATGGGAAAGTTACCACTGACTTCAATGGACTTTGGATCAGGGCCTAGATGAGGAGCTTGGAAAGACTTGTAAACCAGAGCAATCTATTCCCCTTTCCTCTGGGTGTGTATGGTATATGTAGGCCTTGTTTAGGCTAACAGCAGTTAGGTATGCACACTGGAGATAAAATAACTTGGAAATAGCTTAAACTGGACCAATTTCTAGGCAGATTTTTTATTTTGAAAATTGTGTGTAAGAAAAATTTAAAGAGCCACTTCATGTAATAGCAAATAAAGTTCTAGGCAGTGGCAACGTTTGCCGAATAGTCAATGTTTTCTGAGATGTCGGTGCACATTTGAAAAAGTTCAGTGCATATTCATGCATCACTGCATGTTTTTATGGCCCTGCTGTGCATGCAGAATTGTTAGTTTTACTTCATTAAATGGAAAGTAGTCTGAACCTGTCCAGCACTAAAGAGAGGGATAAACTCTTCTGTCTACAATTGGTTCCTTGCATACTGTAATGGGCAAACTTCTAAAAGTTATGGGGCTTGATTTAATTTGGGTAAGTGTCCAAACATTCATATGCTTAATTGATCCTATCAAAGAGCCAATTCCTGCTGGTTTTACTTAGGCAAAATCACCATTGACTTTGAAGCCAACTGGAGTTTTGTTTATCTAATGAGGATGGACTTCAGAATTTGGCCCTAAACCTCTCAAAGAAAAATCATCTGGAAATCTCACATAAGCAAACTGACTTCTGGTACTTCCAATTCTTCCGTATTTTGCTGCTGTTGGGAATATCACAGGAATGAATGCCTTTACACACAGCCATTTAGTTTCCCACTGAAACCTGGAATTCAAAATAAAGGATTAAAAAAATCAAGATATTCCTGCACCAGTCAAAGTAAACTCAATGAAATAAAATATAAAATAATGAAGGGCCCTATCCAGCTTTCACTGAAATTAGTGGCAAAAGTCCCAGAGACTTCAATGGGAGCAGGACTGTACCCTGGCAAAGAATAGTAGGAAACAGGACTAAATGGCTGAAACTGTGGGGACCTACATCTGAAAAACATTATGTAACATGTGGGCAGTTACATAGGTGTTATAAAACTGCTGGTGTTGAAGGACTATTTGATTAACTAATTACGTGTGTAAAGGGCCAACTTAATTTGTGTGTGAAACTCCCCCAGCTGAAAACTCATTGTGTCATCCTATTTTAAAATTATCCTTCCACAAATTGCAGTTAAAATAATTGCATTTTAATTAAAAAGAAAGAAAGAAATTTTAAAAAGAAAGAAAGAAAATCTAATTTGTCAATAAAAAAATGAACTTTTAAAATTCCTGGTGGTCTGGTATTATTAAATATTCTCCTTGGTTTTTTTCTTATCTTGGTTTATTGGAGGGAGAAAAACAATTATCTGTAAACGTAATTTTTAATGCATGGTAATAAAAATAAATGGTACAGCTCTGCTGCTGCTCACCTAAATCTTCATCCCTGGTGGTCTAGTGGTATTAAATAATCTGTACCACATGTATTCATCATTTACTGACAGGAAAAGGAAAACTTTTCACATTTTACTGTCTAAAAAAAAACACAATGTTAGTTAACCAGCTGGGGGAGACTTTTCTGAGGGTCATGCAAGAAAACTGGAAAAACCTTTTATTTTCCCTATTGGTGTTTTTTGTCTTTGTTAGTTTACATGACAATTAGTATAAAACCAGAGAGGTAGATGGTATTTACAGGGTGCTGTTTTTGTTCCCTGATATTTTGGCCAGATTGTATTGGTTATAGTTTTAATCTTTTCTTAGCTGGAGTAATGAGTGTTTGCCACAAATTGACTCAGTGCTGATAGGTGGTTTCTCTCTGATACCATAGCTACTGCTATTCTACAAGAATATAGCACTTTTCTCATGTGTAAATCTCAAAGTGCTTTACTGAGGTAGATAAGCAAGCATTATTATTCCCATTTCACAGATTGACTAAGCAAATTCCCTCTGGTCCCATAGCAAGTCAGTAACAGAAATGGGAATAGAATCCAGTTCTCCACTCTGAGAGACCACAAATATTCCTGACTTCAAAAACATGGGAGATTTTGTGTGAATTATCAATGTATGTACGTTTTCTTTCTCAAGTGTTCGGAAGAGAGTTGTCAGTAATGGAAAAAAGGGCTTGCTTCCTTCTTCCCACTTGCTTCCATATATGACCTCCATTTTACCATTTGAACAGCTTTTGAAAAGAAATTATGATGCATTTTGCTTTGATTTGTTTTAAAAATGGTGTAGCTTTGTGTATTTGCCTCTCAGAAAACACTCAACCAGAGCATGTTGATTTGTTCAACTGGAAACTAAATATACATTGTATTTAGAAAATATATCATTTCTGCATTGTTATAATTAAGACCATGACATAGAATTCAGTAAATTGTATTTTAAAGATTTATCTATGATGATGGATTTCTTGTATTTTATAAAATTAGTATTTGCTTAACTTATTAAATATAAGCGGATATTATTAACATATAAAGCTTAAGATTTATACTGAATGTATACTTTTATATGGTGCACTGGGGATGTTAACAGAAAGAGGTTTCAGTACCTTCAGGTTGCTTTATTTTCACAGGATTTGCATGCTGAAACAGTAGAATGTGGAAACTGAGCACTGACTCATATTTACAAAGGCTGTCACAGAGGTTGTTGTCTTCTAAACAGCCTGTAAATAAAGAGAGCATAATAGACTGCAATGAGATGTAATTTTGATCTCATTATGCTAGGAAGCCTTGATAACTCAAGAGTGGTAAACCACAGGAGAGAAATAGATTTCTAATCAAAATGACAACAACAAAAAAATTTTAAAAAAAATTCATCATCGCGAAGGGGCCCATATTCTACTCTTAGGAAGCACAAACATTTTAGCTTTAAAATAGGAAGATGTGTACATGTTTTTTAAAAAACATGAATTTCTTTAATCTCAGTGATATAAAATAATTAACTTGAACTCTGTTAAAATCTGTAGTTTGTAATTGAAAACATGTGCATTGTGGGACTACTGGAATGTTTCCAGCTGAGCTGTGTGTGGCAGAAAGGAATCTCTATAGAGCTCAAAGCATTCCTGGTTTTATGGTAAATGTCTCTCTCCCCTCACTGAATTCTTATTAATCAGTTTTATTTACATGGCATTTTAGTGATCTAGTGAAGAGTAAAATGCTTTAAAACATTTGGAAAGAGACATAAGAGCCCTTGAGGGAGTAGACTTTAATTTAGCAGCAAGTCCCATTATAAACCACATTCAGTGATAAGACTTTTTCAAACAACTTGTGTATTTATTTGTTTTTCTATTGATGCTGGTTTTTTGGGAAATTCCCTCCTAGTGTAGTGATGAATGACATCTGTGCCAGTGATAAGGCTGTGTTTTATTAGGGGCATAATATTTGTTCATCTTAAGTACTTTAAAAGTATTAGAAAGTCCTCTCCATTAAAAAAATTCTCTAAGAGGCATGTAGCTTCCCCAGACATCAGTACAAACAAGGGTAGCATATGGTCTTCAGTGTGAATATGGTAGCATTTTATTTGTTAAAAGTCAAATCTGAAAAATAAAACCCTGACCCCAAACACCAATCTCCCACAAAACCATGTCAGTTCTTTTTCTTTAATATAATATTTGAAAAAGTTAATTTTAGTGCTTTTAAAGAGTGCTTGATTCCCAGCCCTGGAGTCTATGACACAAGAAATGCAGTGCAAGCATCTCCAAAATGCCCTACCAAATGTGCTTCACCTCTTTTCATGAGTCAGAGTGTTCTTGACAAGATGATCAGCAAGTGTGCAAATTAGTACCAGTTATCGTGGTGATTGTTTCTGTTTTGGGCAACTATCTGCTAGAAATCTGAGACCTAACCTCATTTCACATAGGCTACTGAATGATTTTTGAATACCATTGACCAGGGCTAGTTTCAAACCTTGTCACCAGTCACATGAACAATTCAGTCACTCAGCTAATTACTTGTATTTTTAAAACATATTCGGTCCCTTCCTAATGATTTTCAGTTCCAAACCTACCCATGCGGGATTAGCCCAGTAGTTCTAGATGACTGGCTTCTTATGTGGATTCTGGCTGAGAAAGTAGGATCCTGGAAAACCAATTGTACGCTCACTGAACAAACTACTAAATCATTTTTTGAGATGAAAGAAATCACAAAGAAAATTCTTGAGGTAACAAGATATGTGCTAATGCCACTGTTCAGCCACACCACTTCTAATGGCTCTCTTGCCCATTCTTCATTTACACATTGTTCAGGGGTGCTGGAACAATTTTTATAGTGGGGGTGCTGAGCGCCATTGAACCAAACTGTAAACCTTGTATATAATGGAACCACTTCAAGCCAGCACTGCTAGTTCCAGAACCTATGACATTGTTGTCTGTTTAGGTCCAGTCCTGCATGAAGAATTGCCTGGGCAGATCTCTGCACACAATGGGGCTCTGTATGGCTGAAAGGATCTGCCCACATGGAATCATTTGTAGGGTCAGGGCATCAGGCTTTAAGCTCTGCGTGGCCAGCACCTGGTCTTCATCCCAATGTGTAAAGGGCTTAGCACATTGCTGGTGTTACACAAATAATAATGTGAAAACAAAGGATTTTATTTTCACTGATGTTCTCAAGGATTTATCTGTAATGCATGTATAAATACATATTATAGTTCTTGCTTTTCTTCAGTTTTTGTGCGTGGTTTGGAATTTTTATATATATAAAAATATAAATTCTCTGTGGGAAGACTTGGGGCCTGGTTTTCAGAAGTGCTGAGTGCCTGCAGTTCCCATTAACATCAACTGGAGTTGTGAATTCTGAGCACTTCTGAAAATCAGGACCCTCAGTTTATGGACTGCCATAGGCATGTTTTCTGTTTAATGAGAAGCCAGCATTTTGATACGTTTTCATGTGATCAGGATGCATAGGGGAGACTTAAAATAAAACTGTATATAGGAGAAGTCCATGTATTAATTCTGCTGTTGGCATTTGCCTAATCAACAGCTTGTTTAACATTGCTCAGCTGAGCTGACATATTTCATGGACAAATATAGATAGCGTACAAAAGGTGTCCATAATCACCTCTTCCTTTCACATAAAATACATTGTTTGTCTGTTGTAGTAGTACTTCTTCTAGGACAAGTCATATGTTCAGTGTCACAGTGGGACTCGTGTTCAGTGTAAGGATAATGAGGGCAAGAAGCCACTAAAAAAGCAGCTCTTCTCGATACATGTGGGAGTTATACATGGCCTTCAGCTACTGAGACACATATACACACACCTGGAAACAGCTGACTAGTTAATTTCACTGATATGCCTCCCCTCCCCCCTTTCTGGAAGAATCTGATGGTCAGGAGATTACAAAGGAGTGGTTATCCTGACCTCTCTGAGAGGATTTCCCTGAAATCAGTTTTTCTGGTTAACTTATTTTTCAATCGATTATTTTAATCCCTTTTAAAATATGCATCTCTGGATATTTTATCTTTTTGAAATTACCTTCCATTGGCATAAGCAAAACTATTGTGCACAGTCAAAACCAAACCTACTTATCCAACCCTCATCCATTCCCAGTCATGTTCAGTGTCACTCATTTTTTTCATCCAGTGATTCTCACAGATAACTAAACCCATTTTAGTACATTGTTACTTGGCATACTATATTAATTAATAGTATTGTATCTGTGGTTTCTAACAGGTACAGTGTTTTGTTAGCTTGGAATGAGACTTCTAAAAAACTGATAAATTACTCAGATATATCCAGTAGTTGAAAAACAGGCAGATCTCCTTGTGGGTTCTCTTGCATATTCGCAGATTATCATATGGATGTCCCCATGAGGTGCTTGTGTATTTGTGGCTGCATGTAATCCTTCTTCTTGCACATCTAGGTCGGAATGGCAAGGATTTAGACAATCTTGAAGGAGCTAATTCTGGTCATTTTGAGGAAGAAAACATTGACAACATTGACAGCCTTCAATTACCTGAAGGGGGGTTCCAAAGAGGATGGAGCTCGGCTGTTCTCAGTGGTGGCAGATGACAGAACAAGGAGCAATGGTCTCAAGTTGCAGTGGGGGAGGTCTAGGTTGGATATTAGGAAACACTATTTCACTAGGAGGGTGGTGAAGCACTGGAATGGGTTACCAAGGGAGGCGGTGGAATCTCCATCCTTAGAGGTTTTTAAGGCCCGGCTTGACAAAGCCCTGGCTGGGATGATTTAGTTGGGGTTGGTCCTGCTTTAAGCAGGGGGTTGGACTAGATGACCTCCTGAGGTCTCTTCCAACCCTAATCTTCTATGATTCTATAAAAAGTCTACAATGGAGATACAAAGAGATTAATTTGGGCCTCTTTGTCTATCTTGCCACACTGAGCTATTAGTAATTTACATATTGTTCATACTTGCCTTCAGTGCTGTCATCATGACCAAAGAGGAAAATGAAGGTAAAAACAAATATCAGATATCTCTCCCTCCTGCCCCCATCTCTCAGACATTATATAAATAATTTACAAATAGGCAGTATTTTTTCAGTGTCAGATGGATTTGGGTATATTTACTATGAAAAAGAAAGTGTAATACTTTGCTTTTCCAAGAGAATCCATGAATTTGTTCTTCTTCACAGCAGCGTGTCTCGTGATTATTTTAGCACACGTTGCACACTGCTCTGTGGAAGTTGGAGGGTTTCACAGATAATGTAAGAAAGAGTAACCTCAGCAGTTCCTACGGAAATGGCATAAAAGATGCCACAAAGGCTACTCGCAAGGTGAAATCCACTCTAGTCCTAAAGATGGAACAGCTTTGGAGGGATTAACTGAACATTTGGTTTATTAGGAAACATTTAGAAGGACTGGGTAGAGATTTTACTTTTATTTCTTGTGAATGTTGTAATGTCATACAGATTCTTCCTGTGGCAGTTCAACAATGAGCCAACAATTCCATTGTAATGGATCAGGTCAGAGAAAATATCAACAGAAAGGGGAGGATATTTGCTCTTGTGCATTAGGTTTTGAGACTATGTTTATAGTCCTGTTTTTGTTTACTTTGTGTCTAGTTGGGGTAAACGTCTCTTTGATAGGCTCAGTCATGTTATAAGTTATGATTTGAAAAGGTCATGGCCAGATGTGTTAGGGATGACAGCCGAGAGGTTCCATAGCTACATTTTGTAGCATATAATCTTTGCAAGGGACAAGTTGCCAAGCCCTTTCAAGGGCATATGTAGGTAGGTGGTTACCTTACAGTCAGGACCAATTGTTCAGCACTTGGACAGCTAGATTGATTAACATAATACAAGCTTGTGGGTCTTTGCGACAGCCACACAATCAATATTGTTCTTAAGGAGGCTTATAAGGTTTAAACTACCTTCCAGTGGTGAGATTGTCACTCTTGATCTGACCCCTTTATGCTGGGTAAAAGGGATGGGATGTTGTAAAGGGGCTTTAAAAGCCCCAGATCCTGTCCGGGGAGAATTCCCTCAGTGCACGAACAGAGAAAGGTAGCCACAGGCTGCCTTCTGAGGATCCCTTGCAAGCCCTGGCATACAGGGTGGGAGATTTGGATATGGGGGTGGGGTGGGGGTCAGCACATAGTACTGTGGAGATTCTAAGAGTAGTTCAGGAAAGCTGCTGTAACTTAGCCAGCTACCCAGGGCTGTCTAACTTGCATTAGAAGTTGCTCCCTGAACCAGGCCAGATTTGAGAGGACGCAAAGGTGGCTTAAAGCCAGTTTAGCTTTCCCTTCCCCTGGGCTGAGAATTGAGCACAGAACAGAATCTCAATCCAGATTTTCTAAATAGGGCATTATAATTTTTGGACATACTTTGTATATCTAATTAATAATGTCCTTCCCTGCTGCAAACTTCTTAGAATTGACATCTCCGTTCATTTTACCATGTTATCTGACATACATAAGGACACCAGACCTGCTTGCTGCAGGAGAACTATCCCTGCTATGAATGTAGGGTTAAATCCAATAATTATTTAAAGAATGGAGGGCTCCACTTATCCAGCTTCTGGAGAGATACAGAGTGTTGATTAGGTTCCACTGATAAGCTGTTAGCATTGTTTATCAATAAGTTAAGAACAAAGACCCTCTTAGAAACAAAACCAACTGGGTTGCCAACATCATGCAGCTCTGGTATTGTGACAGCACTCTTCCTATTGTGGGGCTTTCTAGATCTTTCCAGTATGAGCACACGGCATTATTGCAGAATTGATAAGAGACTCTTAAGAAGCATCAAAATATTAAGTCCCTCAACTTCAGAAGTGCAATTCTCCTGATAAAAGGTAATGTCATACACTCAGATAATTGGAAATAATGGACATTTAATAATGCAATTTCAGTGCTTTTATCACCTCAGTTCCATATAGCTGCAGAAGGTCTATATAGAGGCTGGAGTGCATAGTGACAGTTTAGCTAGGGCTGTATAGGCATTTCCATTCTAAATATATTATTTATATTTATATAAAGTACTTCTAATATTTTTTCTCAAACTACCACCTATCTGGCAGAAATTTTCTAGAAAAATATACATTTCCTACCCCATATGTTTTCTTGAGTAGATTTTTGGTTCCTCATTTTTCTTTTACTAGATTTATATTTTGGAAACACACACAATTTTGAAAATGAAATGAAAAGTTTGTACTGCTAATTAAAATGAAGAAAAAACATGTCACTTCTTTAAAGCAAAGAGTTTTATAAAAATATAATACTTTACATTTCCATAGCACCTTTCACCTCAGGATCTCAAAGCTGACCTAATGAAGTGTCACAGCCATCATGTGAAGTAACATTTAGCTTCATTTTACGGATAGGGAAATTGAGAAACTGAGGTTAATAACTTATCCAAAGTCACACAGGGAGACAGTAACAGAACTGAGCTTAATACCTATAAATATTGATACAAAATTCTGTGCTTTACCCATTAGACAAGCTTCCTCCATTTCTGTTCATTTTACAGTCACACTTTGCCTATACCCAACAGCACAAATAACTCTGCAACAGGACTCTACCTGACACAGTTCTACTCTTGCCATAGTAAGTATTCCATAGCCATCAATTTATGTCAGGTTCATTTTAGTATTAATTGATATATGATTTCCTGATACTTTAAAACATCTTAAAACTGAGCTGTGCAATAAGTACATTTGTTTGTTGTGATTAATTTATTTTGGCAAATACAAAAAATGTAAGGTATGAGAGAGATTTGGTGGATGGGTTTGGGTGATGCAAATGAGATTATTTCACTACCTTTCCACCTCAGGAGACATGAGTTCACATCCTGTCACAGGGTACAAGTGAGAATGAAATTGGTAAGATTTACTCTGACTAGGAATCCTTCCGTATTATAGGCAGAGCTGGGTAGGACTTTCCATTGTTAGACTCTGTTTTCAGTTACTTGTAACTTTGGCAAACCTTAATCATTCGGGCTGAAATTTTCCATGCTTGGGTGTCTGTCTCAGACTGAAGTTTTGGGGAAATTTCAGCAAAAATAGTTCAGTCATTTCTAATTCTGAAGTTAGGAAAAAAACATTGTTTTTTCCAGTGTTCAATTCCTACAACCATTTTGTTGAGAAGATGTCATCACTGTTGTAATGGCAGCAGACTTACTTTGGGTCAAAGCTTGGGCCTCTTTGCTGTTCCTGTGAAAAGCCACCCAAATTTGTCTGAACTATAAACCTCTGAAAATTGCTATTTGCACATGTTTGGTAGAGATTTGTTAGAGGGTGGCAACAAAATTCTCTAAACATTCCATCTGGAATCAGCATGCTCCACCCCACACAATCACACTAAGCAAGTTGCTAACTCACAGAGGTCACTGAGTATGCTCCAGCCAGGGGTGATCAGAACTTTTCCTGCAATTGCTCCTTCTTGTTACTCAGGGCTGTGGTGGTACGAGGCACACAGAATTGAGAGCAGTTCCTGGTGCTCCCCCCAACCTTCTTCTTGGCTAATGTCTAGGTAGCATGGAGGAGAAAGAGGAAGCAGCCTGACTTGAATGCAGGGAAGTGCTGAGCAGAGGGGGTTGGGGTCAGGTTGGGAGGGTAGGAAGGAGAATAGGAGAAAGGGAAATGGACGGGCTGTGGAGGACAGACAACAACTGTGGGGGGATAGGAATAGATAGGGTATGGGACAGGCTGAGGGTCTAGGAGCAGATGGGGACAGAAGGGGACAGGCTGAGGAGAACTGGGACAGAAGGATCTGTAACCACTAGAGAACACTACTCTCCAAAACATGGAATAGAATGTAGAATTCCTGAATGCCAACATTCCTCGGCAGACTAGCAAATAACTGTAAACCCACTGGCAAAATGTTTCTCTTTCCCCTCTAGTGGCTTTGGATATAGAAAATGACAGCCTGCTACTGCTAGTACAAGTTACTGCATTCATTGAAGTCGTAGAAGTCTGTCCTACGGATATAAAGGTTCTAATCCTACTTATCACCTATGTATAGATCAATATAGTTCCACATGATGGAATTTCTGTTTTTTCAGTTTGCCTTTTTTTAATACCTAGAAAATTTAAAAAATGCAAATTTAAGAAATGCCAGAACCAAGGTTGCCTGTACAATCTTAATTCAGCTCGCTTCTGTGAATGAATTATGAAAACATATTTAACTACACAATCACATACTAATTCTTCCACAGGACGTCTGCCTTATTCAATGTTCATGGTGGATGATGCTCTGGGAATGAATCAGAGTTGTTGTTATGGGGTTTGAGAACAATCCAAGCCAGTGAGGGGTTGTGTCACCTCTTACCTTACCTGGGTGCCTCACAATGCTTTGGTGCTGGAGCGCCCAGCCTGGGATGCTCACAGCTAGCCTACCAGCATGCAGGATATGCCCAGAGTGTCTCTGCACTAGACAGCCCTGGTTCAACAAGTCTGACCCAGCAGTCTGTTTACAGCCGCACTCTGGATTCCACAAGTCTTGGTTACAACCTGCAAGGTCACCCAGGCCTGAATTTTCCCCAAACCATGTGCTCTTTAATGTCCAGCAAGCCAGAGAAATAATAAGGTTGGTTTGTTCCTCTAAAAATACAAAAAGCACATTACAGCTTATTAACTTAATTGGTGCAAATACACCCATCCATTTAAACTTAATACTGACTTGGTTGTAGTAAAAATAAAACAAATTTATTAACAATAGGACATAGGTTAAGTGATGCCAAGTAAAAGGAATAAAGTTAGGAAGGATTATAAGCAAATACAAGTGAAAACACGCATCTAAAAGTCTAAAACTTAATCTAGCAAGGTACAGGCTTTGTTCAGGATGTTTTTTTCACACCAAATTTCCTTCTTTCCAGCCATGGCTGACTTTCCTTTCAATCAGGATCTTCCACGGAAGTACAAGAAGCTGGATTCCCTTGCCTTCCTAAGTGAAAGATCTTTGCCTAAGCAGGTTTCCAACCTGTATTCAGATTCCCAGAGACTTCAACACCCACTTTGCTGAGGGACCCATCTTTCTCAGCTTGCAAGAGCTCTGGTTCCTTGCATCTGTCTCGTGATGGATGCCAAAGATGGCTTCTGTTTTTGCTTATATCTTCCAAAGTTCAGTTACTTTGTTTCAAGAGGCAGGATGCCTAATGTTGTTCTTCTCTTCCTGTGGACTTCCCATCTCCTTGCTAATTTCTGTGTAAATTGTTTTGATTCCACCATGCTTAATTTACATAGGAGACAGGTAAATAGTTGCCTTTCCTACTGTCTGAGAGGGAACCTGCTTCTCCCTGTTTGGCCACAGACTTTAATGCATAATATTATTAAGTATCCATATTTCCTCATATAGTGTTAATACATATATTTAACTATGATATCAATCACTAATGTGTCATCAGCTTTCAGAACATACCTCACTCTATACACTTTTATAATACAGTAATATTGTGTACAATCAATTGATTCAATTGCTTATCTCTTGAGGCTAAGCCCCCCATCTCTATAGACCAGTAAAGGTTTGAAATGGATTCTGAGGTTTACCCCTCAAAGTGAGTCTGGTGGTGAAGGAAACTCTAGGCTCTTTCTTCCCCCACATGTTACTGTAATAGCTTTGGTTAGCTAATGTGTAAAAATGGACCTTCATTATCTTTGCCTGAAATCCGGACTGGTCAAATACACATTTCTTTGTCTAAGGCAGACCGATTTACCAACTCCTTGACCTGCCTGGTTTAAGCACTCTTTAGTCATAATTCCAGCATATATCCTGAACTCTTAATACACACTGTGTACATATATCACACAGGATTATTAATAATCAGTGAATTATTATTTTTCAAATGATACCTCACAAGGCATATTTTCTACAAAAATTAGTACTATAGTGCATAGGGTTTGAATACGGGAGTGCATAGGGTCACAGATGTATACCTAATGAAGTTGTTGCCTATAGGACCCCTGCCTTTTTGTTGTAGAAGCTGTAACGTGTGCCGTGAATGAGGCAGGGAACTGTAGGAAGAGAAAGAACAGTCTTAGTTGAATGCCAGCCTGGAGAATTGGGTTCAATTCCTGCCTTTGCCACAGATTTCCTGTGTGGTGCTAGGTAAATCTCCTCAACCCATCTCAGTGGCGGTGGGTCACGTTGGGTTGGATCACAGGGATAATGTGGTGGGAGCCCTGTAACTCTTTATTAGACTCAATTAAATTCCTGGTATGTGAGATGGGGGGCGGTATTTACCACCCTATCTAGTATTAATAATGTTTGTTCTCTGTATTTCATTCATCTGTGGGTCCTGAGCAATCACGTAAACCAACCTTTTCACAGGTGATCTCTAATTGTGTGTTGCTTATTTTCTGGGTGCCTGTCACCGTATCTCAGTGGGTCACAGTGAGAATACCAGATTCAGGATAAACTGCCAAGAAATAGGGCAGACTCACCCCAAACTGGTGGTGGTTCTTCCATTAGATATACCAATCCAATAATAAAAGTAAACTTCTGTCTCACCATATTGGTTAACAAGAAAATAAATGCAGTCTCCTTAGACATTCCAGCACTTATTTCACCACCCAGACACTAGACTTAATTATGAGTGGTCACTGAAAACCAATTTAATCAAACAAAGTGTTCCTCTGATCTCAAAAGATCAGCCACATACCCAAGTAATTGTATAACTCAGATCTTACCCAGTCCTTTAATATCTAATATCTAAAGGTTTATTTATAAGAGAAAAGAAGAAAGAGAGAGTTAAAATATTCAAAGAAATCATATACATACAATCATTGCAAAGTTCATGGATCAGGTTTGTAACAGTGATGTTACAGACTGCTGGCTTGTAAAGTCTCTGGTAGCTTCCAAAAGATTGGAAGGTCCTCAGTCCATACTCAATATGCTCCTTTTAGTGTAAGTCCATATTCCAGAGATCAGAGCAGGAAAGAGGCACAATGGAGATGCCAGAGTCCTTGATACCTTCTCCCATGTGAAGGGGATGCACACAGTCTTAGTTTGTGGAAAATTACAGGCACAGGATGGAGTCCAGGGTCACATGAGCAAGTCACATGCCCTTCCATGGCTTGATGACTCATAGGAGCAGCCATTACCCATATTCTGGCTAAAGCATCCACAGTAAGGCTCACTGGGTGGGGATAAGCTTCTTCTGTGATTCAATGCGAGAGTTAAGTGTTCTTTAATGGGCCATTAACCTGAATGGTCCATTCATAATGTGCGGGCTAGACTGGATGTAAACTACCTTGTGGGTGTTACCCCAGGAGCAAACACATTTGAAATACAGGAACATAGTCAATATTCATAACTTCAGATACAGTGATTGTATATGGATTTAAACAGGATAATCATATCTGATAGATTGTAACTTTTCCATTGATACCTTACATGGCAATATTATATAAATGGTCACGTTTCAATCATACATACAAGTTGAGAAATCCAAGGCCTGATTTCCAGAAGAGCTGAATACTCAGAATTGCAAATGAAGTCAATGGGAGGTGTGCTTTGAACCTATAAAGTATTAAAAAATGCTAAATTCTCTGAAAAAATAAGGCTATAGGCATCTCAAACTAGGCACCCAAAATTATTGGATACTTTTGACAATGGTGGCTGTAATGTCCTTGTGTCTCTTAATTTCTTTAAAGTGGAGATAATAATACCACCTCGCTTCACAGTTCCTATGTGAAAATTAATTAATTAATTATTCATTATCATCATCATCACTCCCATAACCACATTGGTTGTTGGGGCACCATCGTTGATGAGCAATCAACCAGTTGTCTCCATCCCTGATGATTGTGTATCAGTGCTTGAGTCTCCGTGGAGTCCATTCCTGTCCACTCTTTTATGTTGTCAGTCCATCTCTTCTTCTATCTACCTCTTCTTCTCTTCCCCTGTACTGTCTCTTGGAGGATGATCTTTGATAGGCCAGATCATCTTGTTACATGGCTGTACCATTTCAGCTTGTGCTTCTTCACGGTCGTCAGGAGGTCTTCATTTGACCCAGCGCTTTGGGTGATGATGTTGTGGACCTCTTCATTAGAGACATGGTCGAAGTAGGAGATGCCCAGGATTTTACGGAAATATCTCATCTCTACTACCTGTATTTTCCATTCAAGTTCTGCCATAAGGGTCTATGTCTTGCACACATACAGAAAAATGGAGATGACCAATGCATTCAGCAGTTTCAGTTTGGATTTCAGGGAGATGTTCTTATTCCTTCAAATTGGTTTTAGCTGCTGCTGTTTGCACAGTTCTTGCCAGAATTTCTGCCTTTGATCCTTCTTCAGTGATGATTGTCCCCAAATACTTGAACTGTTTCACTGTCTCGAGCTCTTGTCAACTGACAATAATATGTGGCTGATCCCGTCATGTTTGTTTGTCATCAGCTTTGTTTTCTCTGCACTGATTTCCATGCTGTATTTTGCGGAGGTTTCATCCAATCATTTCACAAGGTTGGCAAGTTCATCTTTGCTGTCTGCCAGGCCATCAATGTCATCAGCAAACCGAAGATTTGAGATTGGTCGCCCCCCAAAGCAGACTGTGCATATGTGATCTTTTAGGGCATCAGTCATTGTGCTCTCAAAGTAGATGTTGAACAGTGTGGGCGAAAGAAGGCAGCCTTGCTGGACTCCAACAGTGGTGCGAAACCACTCTCCTATTGTGCCATTGATGAGAACTGCACTGCGGGCCTTGGCATACAGTTATTTAATGGTAAGAATAAGCTTACGACCAACATTGTACTTCTTCATGGTTGTCCAGATAGCTTTGGGCCATACTCTGTCAAATGCCTTCTTGAAATCAACAAAGATGTGGTAGATATCCTGCTGGTGTGGTAAGTACTTCTCACATAGAACATGAAGGTTGAAAATCTGTTCTGTGGTATTTCTTCCAGCACAAAAGCCAGCCTGTTCTTCAGCTATGATATTCTCTACCTGTGGCTTCAATCTGTTCAATGTGACTTTCAACATCACTTTGCTGGGATGGCTAATTAAGGTTATGGTCCGGTAATTTTGACACAATTGCAGGTTGCCTTTCTTTGGCAGAGTGATCCTGTACAATCAGGATATCATTTTTGTGTACTTTATCGATGATATCTTGGAGTTGATTGTAAAAATCTTCAATTTGCTTATCGTCATAGTCTGTTGTAGTGGCGTAGATTTGTACCACTGTGATATTAAATGGTACTGCCTTTAGATGGATGGAAATAAACCTGCTGTACATTGGGTGGCATCCTAAAACTGAACTCTTGATATCTTTATGCACAAGAAATCCTACGCCATTGACATGCTTGTCCTCTCCACTGTAATAGAGTACATGGCCTTCTTCCGTTAGTGCCTCTCCAAAGTTCTTCAATCTAACCTCAGAGAATCCAAGGAGGTGCCAAGTGTATTGTTCCACTTCGTACGTAAATTCTTTCAACCTCCCTATTTGTCTCAATGTCCTTACATTCCATGTGGCTATGGTGATGTTATTTATCTCTTTCATGGATCCTCTTTGTTGGGGTTACACCAGTAGTATACTTGTCGCATCCACCCTGGCGGTCATTATAAACCCGGGCTGTGACCAATCTGATATGGACATGGTTGACTTGCTCATCATATGATGTGTCTTGGGAAAATATGTAACCTGGCGGAGCCTATCTCTCTCCAGGCAGCCCCGTTTTAGTCGTCTCTTATGACATTCAGGAGGAACAATGGGCCTATTCTGTCCCCAGTATGAAACACTCATACTGTACAGTATAAGACTGTATTATAATGCATATGCACAAGGGAGCTGAATTAAGATTGTATGGGCAACCTTAATTCCAGCACTTCCTCAGTTTTAGGTGGCTGACTTTGTAACTTGAACATTTTTTTAGTGCAGTGATTTTGTATATAATTATATGAACATCACAGAACCATCACATAGGTTAGTAAGATTGTCTTTCTAAGACGATTGCAATAACATAGGTATTCCATGTCTGAGGGGCCATGCAGGAGCTTGCTTGGAATAGCAACTTTCCACGCTTCACCTTTCATGCCAATATTACTTTTATATGCAAGCACTGAAGTAATTTTCAATTAAAAAATTCCAACCAAACAAAAAACCTGAACATGACTTGGACTGATTTAGTTTTTTATTTATTTATTTAGTTATAAAAAATGTGAGCTTATTGGTTAAGCCCCTTCATATATTTACAAATAAAAGAACATTTTAAAAATCACATTTTGTACATTACACTGCCAACTGCTGGCTGCATTAAGGACAAGCCATGAATTTTCAGGCACCAAAATAGAAAAGATAAAATCACAGGCAACATTTAAAACAAAAAGACCCCAGAGCTAACCTGTATACTTCAGGGCATAAACAAATGATTAACTAACAGTGATGAGGAAAATGTTTACCCTTTGGCAGGCCTGTTATGGGGTTTCTTGTATTATCCTCTGCAGCATCTGGTATGGCCCAATGTAGGAGACAGGGTACAGAACTAGATGGATCACTGGTCTGAACTGATTTGGCAAGTCCTATGTTCCTTTATGGCTCGCATTACGATGGCAACCTGTGATTCTATGTACCTCAGGGTGTAGAATTATTTTTAAGGTAAATTCTGTTTTTTTTTTAACTTGATTAATAAACAGAACTTGCCTCAATAACTCTGAGTTTTTTCATGCACTCAAATGGGAGCTGCATTCCTTTGACTTCTATATTGCTTATGAATGTTAAAGACAATAATAATCTCAGAGTCTCAATTAAATGTTAAATGTTATGTTGAAATTATATTAAAGACATTTTATAATTTCTGTAGTAATTTGGTCTTTGTAAAGACATGTAATGATTAGAAGGTATTGTACGTTATACTGGAGATTTCTTTAAGAGAAATTAGGAAGGAATGAAAGGCAAAATGTTCAAAAGGCAGAAAAATAAACAGAAGAATGAATGGTACAAGGAGAAGGAATATTGAATGGATAATAAAATATTTAGTGCGTTTCAATTAACTGTTCTGACAATTAGTACACTAGTATATTATATCATAAAAATCATGTCTATTAATTTTTTTGCAGCCATTATCTTGACTGTGATTTACTCCCCTCAAATCATTAACAATGCTATTAAAAGGCGGATGTAGATGAGTGTTCTGGATAGAGTGCAGGAAAATAATAGGATTATTGCTGAGGGTCAGGAAAGAGGCTGAAGGCAGATAGATTGGGGGGAAAAGGGGGGGGGGATTAAAGGGAATAATGATCAGAGAGGGAAGGAAATAAGGAAGAAGGAATACAGCAAAAGCCCTGATATAACTCTGGCCAACTGCCTAGGCTAGCTGAGTTGCTGCTCAGGAAAGATTCCTCCCTCCCTTTACCCCCCCCCCCCAATGCTGCAGTTTAGTCTTAATCCTGGATTAAACCCTTCTACTCTGAAATGTGCCGCCTTTTGGATATACTCAGCTTTTGCACACAGTGGAAATCTGTGTGTACATGATGAAGAAGATAAATATGTGTATGAATAAGAGTCCCTGGGGTCTTTTCTGAGGCAATGAAGCATCCTTGTTTCAGGTTACAATAGCAGCTTGAGGGCAGCATTTCCATCCAGAAGAAAATGGCTGTGACTCTTCATAAATAGAGGCCTTCTTGGAAAATGAGATAAGCTGCATAACCAGGAATGCGTAGACCAAAGAGAGAAGAGAAACATCAGCAAAATGAAAATGAATGGCTGACACAT
Source organism: Caretta caretta (assembly GCF_965140235.1). Lineage (NCBI taxonomy): Eukaryota > Metazoa > Chordata > Testudines > Cheloniidae > Caretta > Caretta caretta. The sequence goes on along the minus strand of NC_134216.1, from coordinate 44,176,698 downwards.
ACTTCAGAAAACGTTACCCATGGGAAAACTCTTTGTCTGAATGGACATTGTGTTGCAAATATATTTAGATAGATATGTTTTTTATTATGATTATTAATTATTTAATACTAATAATAGTTTTAATTAAAATTATCCCAGCACTTTTTTCCACCTGAAAAGAGAGTCTCTGACATGGCTATGAGGGTATATCAAATGACAATTTATAGTTAATGTTTAAAATTTATACCAGTGTAATAACTAATCAGAATCTGAGTATAACAGGGGATCATTGTTCCTAGATTTTTACCATTGTTGTTTTGACTAGAAAGGCTGCGTTAATGCAGCAGAAGCAGCAGCAATGCCTTTCGAATGCAGATGTGAGGACTAGAAAGTCCATAGGGCAATTAGCACGTTAAATATAAATAAAGACTATGAGGGTAAGATGAGCTAGTGAGGGGAAGAGGTGGTGGCCTCAGCAATCATATCTGTAAAGGACAGGATGATTCAGAGATGTGTTCTGAAGCATTCCTGTGCAACACACTTTGTAGTGTTTTTTCTGCTCTCCCTTACAGATTGTTGTCAGTGGCAGCAGGGGTTATCCCTGCCTACTTGGCTCAGGGATAACCACTAAGGGCTCCTGCACTTCGTATGTATTTTGCTCTGCTTCTTTGGCAGGCACTGGGGAAAATCAGACTTCCAGTGCTAGCTCTTGTTTTACATCTTTGCAATGAAATGAAATGGAAACACACTTTTGTTTGTAATTAAACGCCAAGGCTAGGGCCTGACAATCTGGGAGTGCAGCGCTGGCTTCATGGGTGACTCAGGCTGGCTCTGCCCCTGGTTTTGAACACTAGCAGCCTCTCGGCAGCTCTTGGTGGAAAGAAGAGGTAGAGAAGAGAAGAGACATGGGGCAGCTGCTCTTTGCAACATGCTCTCTTCAGAGTTAAGTCGACTTCTATTTGGAAATTCAGCAGGAAGATACTGCTGGTAGAATAGGTAGTAATTTTTACACCAGGCCTGCAGAACCCCATCAGAGAGGGGACTGGGGGTAGGAAGCAGTGAAATCATGCTACCATAAAGGACGGGAAGCAGACAGCCTAGCTCGTAGGTACTAGGCCTGTGTGTATGTGCCTCTTCTCTCTGTAGTTGTTGCTGTAGGCCACAACTTTATCAAACTAAACACTACCCACCCTCTCACCCATACTTTCACTTTAAGGCATTTTAAGTGGTTCCGGTGTGGGGGTTACAGGCCTCCTACCTTATAACTCTCCTCAGCCTACCCCTAGGACTCAGCTCGATCTTCTGAGTCCTACCACCTATCTTGCAAGAGGAACAGAGCATACTTAAAAGGGGAGACCTTGGCCCACAAAGGTTACAAGGTCTTCCCATCTTCCATGATCCAGCTGCCCATCAGTAAAAAAAAATCCTAGGTCTTTTGCTTCTGGGAACCTGTCCTTTTAGCCTTTTAACTGCACTGAAAACCGGCTGCAAGTTGCAACTAACATCCTTATTGAGTACTATTATCAATGATTAAATCCTACTCCTACTTAAGCTTCCAGAATGCCGCACGGAAGGTGAAAAACTCCTCAGGCTTCTGCCAATTTGGATCCTATGGGAAGAAGAAATACCCTTCTGACCCCAAAATAGGTGATCAGTCAGACACACTACATCTGCAAAACACAGCTCCAAGTTCAGGGCGGGGCTCCTGGAACAGATCAAACAGAGGCTCCACATAGCCTCAGCTAGAGTTTAAATTAATGAAAGGGGAGGGCAAGAGACCAATCAGCTCCCTTCCTCCCTAAGCTAGCCAATAAGAGTCTAGAGAATCGGAAGGGGAGGGACACCCCTGCATCCCCCTCAGCGTGTGTTCTCTTCTCTCGTTCAGCCAGGGCTTTCCCAGTAGTGACCAGCGCCATCAAGTTCCCCACCTACATTCTACATACATCTGAGATCTGCAGATCTGGAGAACTAATCTCATTGCCCATTCCACAAGTCATACTTAGTGCTTTCCTTACCCATGTCTGAAGGGATGAGTAAAAGAAAATTCTGCAAGCTGAAACCCAGTACAGTAGTCTTTCCTAGCACTTAGGTGGGTTTGGATGTTTCCCCATATAAAAAGGCATGTGGTCCTGTAGCACAGCACTTTGCAATTGAGAAAATACTTTCATTCAGGACTTTTAAAATTGTGCTTAAACTCACTGTGTATTGTGAGAGCTGTTAGAATGGGTAATTGCCACCCATTCTGAGGAACAGTGTGTTTGGGCTCTTTGGAAGAAAAAATTCACTGAATCTCTCACTCTTTCTTAATATATTTTAATAAATATCCAACAAAACTATATTATTTAAATATGTATTATTAAAACTATATTACAATCAGTGTAAATTTAAATGACATAACGGACATAATAAGGGACAACTTTTACAAAACTCTGCCTTTCTATGACTGTGGGTCAGCATTTGAACATCCGTACTTCAGAAATGTGTGATCAGTACTCACCCTTCAGCAGTTCTCCAATTTGATTTGGAGTGGAGGCATTAGTCAACCCCTTCAAGACATAAGTAAAGCCACGTTTTAGAGATCTGCAGTACAGATCTCTGGCCCTTTGTCTATTGAGAATAAGCCATCCCACAAAATGAAACAATAATTGGAATGAATTAGAAAATCTTCAAGGAAGCATTGTTTCGATTTCTAGAAAGTTTGGCAGGAATATTAATGAATACAATATGTATGATTTAGACATTTCTATCTGATGAGTATGAGAAACTGTTGGAGGCAACTTTGTGTTCCTTAATATCTTCAGTCCAAGTGAGTCAATGGGTACTTGCTTTTGGTTATCAACTGTTGAATTAGTGATAAAAGTCAAAGGAAACTATGGAGGTGGGGAAGGGTATGATATTGGTGCTTTTGGAATATTGTGTTGTATATTGTTTATCACACACCAGTTTTGTAATTGAATTCCTATGGTAGCACCAAAACCAGTCTGAAAATGTTTAGCTTATCTTGTGATGAGTAAACACATCAGAACAATTATAGACTTATCTATTAATCCACTTGCTTCTCAGGCAAGGAGCAACCGAGTAGTTTTTATTCAGTTAGCTGTTGGTTGCAAATGGAGAAAAAGCCTAGGATGGCAACAGCACCATAGCTTTGTTACTCACAAAAAAAAACACAAATTAATGGGGTGTTCTAAGGAATGAAAATGCCATCAATAAAATTGTCTAGACGTCCATCTATTGGGCTAATTCTGTTCTTATGGAAATCAATGAGAGATTTGCATGTGTAGGATATTTTCATCTAGTTCTTCTAAAAACAAGAAAATGCTATTTTAGAAGATCATAATTAAGGGATAATTGTAGAGGTACTCATATTTGCTGTATATGTACTGGTCTCTCTGTGTTGTATATTTTGGTGTGAAAGCATATATATAACATACACCTGATATTGCAAGGCTTGTGAATGTCACTAATCCCATTGAAATCTATGAGACTACTTGCATGAGTGAGGATTACACACACAATATTGGCTACTTTGTATCTCCAGCCTGCCTTTTACCTGGCTTCTATTTTTGTATCAGCTGTTGTGCAGGTGTCAGTAACTGTGGATGCAGGATTGTGCCTGCAGTCACTTATGGTTTATAATTGATGTCTCTAAATGTATGTCTACACTGCAATTCGGGAGTGCAATTGCAGCCAGGCAGGCATACTTGAGATAGCTATAATCTAGTAGTGAAGCCATGGCAGCAATGGCTGTACAAGCCCTCTGAGACTCTAGGTACATAAACAGGTGGCTGTACTGAAGTCCATGCTGCTGCAACTTTACTGCTATTGATACCCAATTTAGCTAGATTAAAACTAGCCTGAGTATGTCTACATGAGCTGCAAAAACACCTCCCAATCCAGTTGAGTAATGTCCTATTGTAGATGGATAGCTGGTGGATATAACTAATGTAATGCTGATTTTTAAAAAAAGGCTCCAGAGGCGATCCAGGCAATTGCAGGACAGTAAGCCATACAAATTGTTTGAACTTATACTAAAGAACAGAATGATCAGACACATAATGAATATTATATGTTGGCTTTTGTAAAGGGAAATTATGCCTCACCAATCTATTCAAATTCTTTGAGGGTGTCAACAAACATGTGGACAAGGGTGATCCAGCGTCTGCATAGTACTTGGACTTTCAGAAAGCTTTTGACAAGGTTCATCACCAATGGCTTTTAAGCAAAATAGGCAGTCGTGGGATAAGTGGAAAGTTCCTCTCATGGATCAGTAACTGGTTAAAAGATAGGAAACAAAGGGCAGGAATAAACGGTCCATTTTTAAAGTGGAAAAAGGAAAACGGGGGGTCCCCCAAGGAAAAACAGAATAGAGAAGGGCAACAAAAATGATTAGGGGTATGGAACAACTTCCATATGAGGAGAGATTAAAAAGACTGGTACTGTTCATCTTAGAAAAGAGACAACTAAGAGGGGATATGATGGAGGTCTATAAAATCATGTATGATGCAGAGAAAGTCAAGAAGGAAGGGTTATTACCCTGTCATATAGCACAAGAACGAGGGGTCACCCGAAGGAATTAATACCCAGTAGGTTAAACAAACATAAGGAAGTACTTCACACAACGCACAGTCAGCCTGTGGAACTCGTTGCCAGGGGATGTTGTGAAAACTAAAAGTATAATTGAATTAAAAAAATAATTAGATTGGTTCATTGATGGACCAATCCTTCATGAACTTAAGTGGTCAGGGATGCAACCTCATGCTGTGGGAGTCCCTAAACCTCTAACTGCCAGAAGCTGGGACTGGACGATAGGGGATGGATCACTCAATAGATTGCCCTATTCTGTTCACTCCCTCGGAAGCATCTGGCAATGGCCACTGTTGGAAGACAGGATGCTGCGCTAGATGGATCATTGGTCTGACGCAGTATGGCCATTTTTATGTTCTTATATTGATTAGCCAGACATCTACCTTGTAGATGCAAAAATGAAATCCAGGTTTTAGAAACCTAACTGATTCTGTATATATAGGGCCACATTTTTAAAGGGGCTTCAATGCAGCTTCCAATATTGTTACTGCAGTTTGCACCCACAGCTAATTAGGAACACAGAACTGCAGGTACAATCAGGTGTTTAGATGTCTAACTAATCCCATTTGTGCATATAACTCATGGTAGGCTCAAAAATGTGAGAGTAAATTTAGAGGCAATTAAATTTTTTTTGCCAGTTAATCTACGTAGAAAATGCCAGTAAAAGAAACAATTACTAAAAAACAACAGAAGGCCAGATTATTGTCTCAGTTACACTGGTGTAAATCTTGAGTAGCTCTGTTGCCTTTAGTGATGTTACATTATCTAATGATGGGCACCTTTTATTTCTTACGCTTTGTGGTCCTTGAAGACCAGTTACTGTACTCCACTTTTTCTGCTGCACTTGAGAAAATCCTCCTTGGATTTTGGAGTGTGGGGAGTTAGCCTGCCATATAGAAAAACACATTTTCTGTGCTTTCCATCAAAATACCTTGCTGGGCATGCCACAGCCATACCATTTTTACCTCTGTTCTCAATCAGGTTATTGAGCATGAGCAACACCAATACCAATTATTATAGTCTAATTTCTGATTAAACTTCATATCAACATGGTTTCTGTATATATTCTAATGCAACTATCTCCTCTAAAACTGCATTAGTTTGGTGTAGTCAGGGTGGGGTTAGTGATAATGCATTAAACTTATTTTTTTAGGCGGGCGGAGAAGGAGGCAAAATTATATCAGCAATATTTTTTATTTATGAATACAAAAAGAACAGAGATATCCATGTATTTATCTCAATAAGATGATTTAGCCTCCTGGGTGTATGATATATATAGGGGGGTTTTAGGAATGTGCATAGGTTCTTATGGTTATAACTGCTAATTCTGAACATTTTCTAATTTCTGCGCTGATAAATTATGCCGTATAATGGCCTCTTAAAACACGTGTTGCATGCTAATTAATGCTGTCTCACTATTGGCAGCCTTATATTGAACTTCAGAATCTGGATAATGCCTTATAATTGAAATAGAAAATCTCATTAAGGCCTCCTATTGCTGAACTAAGCCACAAATAAAAATATACTTTGGCCAGACCAGTGTGTATATATACAGACAGAGAATGAAAGAATGGACAAATAGTGAGGAAAGTATGTGTATTCGAAGAGGAGGTATTGAGGAAAGAGGTAACAAAAAGCTAAAAAGAGCTATTAATTCTTAGTATAGTTGTGTATTTGAAAAGGTGCAAATATTAACAAAAACATGCTATGGGCAGCTGGGTGCTATTGTATTATAATTATTAAATAATAATAACATTTACCGTACAGTAATGGATTTATAGGATGTAATAACACTGTTTAACCTGAGAGCAGAGTCAGACCTATTGTGCAGGTGTAACATTACTAAGCATAGCACATTATCATTGTACAATGACATCCAGCAGATTTTTTTGCTGGTCTTGGTTAATCAGTACTCTTCTCACAAAATCTCTGTAAAGAATAGTATTTAATTGTTATTTACAGCACGCGGTGTGGAAAACAGCAAAACGACAGTCTTCCTAGGTTTCCAACCAAAACCTATATTGATGCTGCTTTCTGCTGGTTTTTTAATTTTATTTATTTAATCAAACACTTGTTTTTCCTTTTCAGCCTCCAAATTCCATGTGAGAAGAGTTGGTTTTGACTTTGTTTGCCTATTATGCAGAAAAATTGAGATATTTGATTAAAGCTACTTCTTGCACCTATAAACTCTTCTGGGTAGATGTATGCCTCCAAGTACTTCCTTTGCATTATTGCTGGCATATTTCACATTTGCTGTTCTGTTTATGTTAGTGTGTATTTAAATATTTTAATTGGAAATGGGACTAAGTCACCTATTTCTTGGTCTATACTGCATCTGGAGACAAATTTAGCCAAAGTTCATTGATGTTTAGATCTAGGGGTTTGACTTGGCTCTCTGTAGAGATCAGGGCTAGCCACAAAGTTTGGATCTGGATTTCACCAGAGTTTAAAAGTTCAAGGATGTCTGGATCTGGGGTTAAGGCCCACTTCTAATTTTAATTTTGCTTTGTCTGTGTGTTGCCAGTGTAAGAAATGTATTCCTGCTACTGCTGCATCTTGACCCCACTCTTCTACTCATTGCAGTCTAGTAGCGCGGTGGTGTTTTGGCACAGGAATGTGTAATGCATCTAGTGCTATGTGTTGCATGGTTTGATTGTCTTCTGTTTCTCCCCTCGTACCTAGCCACCAGCTCGCTTTGGTGAAAGGAAGGCAGGTATGTAGGTCCTTCTTGCTGGTATATATTCTCTCCATGGTCAAGACTCTTGTAGTGCCTCCTCATGGGTCCAGCTGGAAACTGCTGCACCTTGTGGCTTCTGACAAAATATGCAAGGGACCTCAGAGCAGCATGGGCCCTAGAGGTGCAGTGTGTAGGCCCACTGGCTTATAGATACACCCTGGCATTTACCTACCATGCCCCAGTTATGGGTAAACAGTCCCAACCGTGGATTAAATGGTGAAGGTGGCTATCCTTTGACACAAAGAAGTACAACTTCCTAAAGTGGGAAATTAACCCCTAGCTAAGGTTTAAATAGCTTCATCCCTGCCAGTAGCCCTGCTTGTTGCAGTTTTCTGTACCAGTTGGGCATTTGTCTGGCTGGGATTAGAGAATGGGATCAGCTGATGCACCAGTCCCTCCCACTTAAATCCACTCAATGTGCAGGCAGTCAGTTTGTCTCAAAGACTCAAGTCCTGCAGTGATGGGGGAGTGGCAATAGGGACAGACAGAAGGATACTGTTGGGAGCCCCCCAGTCACAAACCTGCATGCATGGTGCCATGCGTGTGATGGTCGCTCATCGTAGACACTGGAGCAGCTATGTCATTCGTATCCTGCTCATGCACCAGATCAGTCCTTTTCAGGGACAGTGCTGCTCTCCCAATCCAAGGAAAAGTGAGAAAAGGATTCCTAAACAACACCTGCTCCGTTTCTTGACTAGCGGCTGGTTGATCATCCAAAGGATGCGAAATACATAAAACACACCATCAGTAGTGCCTCGCGGAATGTCCTGATGCTTCTGGATACTGACAAAGAAGCAGAGAGGAGGACTGCCATTGTCCCTTGAGAATTGAAGGGAGATGATATTGGCATTGCTGCTCTTGATGAAACTCACTTCGCCAGTGAGTGTCAGCCTGTAAGTAGGTGGGGCCATCTGTCTGCATCTGAGGGAGGCTATGCCTCCTTGCAATTTGGGTCTGCTAAAGCCTTCTCCAAGCAGGGGAAAAGAGGGGAATTAGTGGTTCTCAAGGGGCCCGTCCTTCAAGCGGCATGGGCCACACAGTCTGGGCTCTGGCCTCTAACCAGGGAGAGCAGTTGAAGTCTATTTGTGTAGCTGTTAAGCAGGGCGAGGTAGCAAACAGTCAAGGATCTGGTCTTTAACTGGGCAGAGCAACTGCAGTTTATCCACCTTAGTGCTAGGCAGGGTGGGGCAGCAAACAGTCAAGGCTCTGACCTGCAATCAGGCAGAGCTGGCACAGCTCACTTGCCCAGCCCAGCTTTTAAGCAGGGTGGGGTAGCACCCAGTCAGAGCTCTGGCCTGCAATCAGGCAGAGCTGCAGCACTCTATTCACCCCTGCCTTTAAGCAGGCTGAGGCAACAAGCAATCAGGGTTCTGGCCTGCAATCAGGCAGAGCTGTAGCCCAGGTCCAGTCTGTGGGGCTCAGGTTTGGAGTGAGCACCACACGCAGTCTATGGGGCTCAAGTTTGAGGTAAGCAGAGGAGCACAGGCCTCTTAGCCTACGGAGGGGGAGTGCTGCACCCCAGGGGCAGGGTGGCTGTGGGGACATGGGCCCACCCAACTCCACTGCGTGCCAACCCAGGGCCCTAACAGTGGCGGAGCAGTCCACCACTGGGTCAGCAGGGATCCACCTGCAACACGCTGACCTGATTTCAGGCTCACTCTCCACCAGACTATAGCCTGGTTCTCCTGGGTTGCTTCCTTCTCTCCCCCTTGGGCGTACCTGGATCCAGGGGTCATCCTCAATCTCCCCAGGGTACATGACCAACGGTAGTGGTAGCAGTTCCTCCATGTCAAGAGTGTCAGGGGTCCCTGGAAGCTCACGCTGGTCCATGGGGCAACCGCAGTTCTCCTTAGTGCTCCACTCCAGCAGCAGGGAAGAAATGTCTATCTCCTCCAGTGGCTTCCTCTGAACTGAGCTGCTGGGCTGGCCTTTTATATTTCCCTTTCCTGTCCCACCCCTCTACTTCCAGCATGGGGGGCGTGGCCCTCCTGGCTCCATCCACCAGGCAGCTTGCAGTGTTCCCTCTGTGTCTGCGTCTGAGGGAGGCCATGCCTCCTCGCTGCACAGTCCAAAGAGGTTGGTACTGAATATATCTTCTGTTGGATCAGTCTGTCTGCCTGCTGAAAGGCACCAGTCAGGTGTTGGTTTCACCATTTGTCTACCCACCTCACAGAAGTTGGATTCTCTACCAAACAGCATCAATGACAGACTTATGGTTCTGTAAATTGGTCTGTCTGGTGCTATGTTCTTTAGTGCATATATTTTCTCTATGACGAACCCCGCAGAAACAAAAGAAAAATTCTGCAAAGACCTAGAAAGTGCATTAGATCAACTCCACTGAATGACAAACTCATAATCCTTGGAGATTTTAACGACAGGATCAGCTGCAATCATACAGCCTGGAAGAACATCATTGGCCCTCATGGCGTTGACCACTGGTACTCTTCTTCTTATCATCTGTGTTGGCAATGGATTGGTCGTTATCAATACTATAGTACAGCAAGCGAACAAATTTAAAACAACATGGATGCATCCTTCTTCCTGCCATTGGCATTTGATAGACTTTGTCATAGTGTGCCAGCGTGATCTGTAGGATGTCAACTTGACCAGGGTGGTGAGAGGTAATGGGCTGAGCATAGACTGGTGTGGAGCAAAATTCAGCTAGCCAACTGTTCCAAGAAGTGTCACCACCAACCCAAAATCATAAAGAAACTTAAGTCCAGAACAACAAGCTCTGGATAATCAGAAAGAACTGGAGCAAATGTTTTCAGGGGGCTTTTCCATCATCAGGCAGCCCTGTAATGGATGTTGAGACAGAGTGGAGCTGGCTTTGTGACTATAACCCTCAGTTCTGCCAGTGATGTGCTAATCTTTAGCACAAGGAAACATCAAGATTGGTTCAGTGAAAATGACCCCTAGATAATGCACATACTTGAATCGCTGCATGCAGCACATAAAGCATGGTTATTTGGTAACACTTCAAAAGAAAGCTGCCTATCACAACTTTAAGCTGTTTGCCCATCTAAACTGTGTATAATGAATGGTGGATGCACACAGCAGAAAGTATCCCACAGGCAGCAGACCAGAAAGACCATAAATGCTTACATGATCAACTAAAAACAGTTTTTGGTCTGTATCCTGTGATAGCATTTCCGTCCATAGCACAGATGGCAATATATTCCACACAGGCAAGAAAGCCATCATGGATTGTTGGGCTGAGCACTTTAATAGTTTACTCAGTAGTCCATCTGCAATTTCAGAAGCTGCTATTGATGGTATACCACAGTTCCCAATACATGAAGAACTAGCTAGACCACCAAGTATTATTGAGATAGAAGCCACCATCACACAGTTGTCACAAGGAAAGGTACTTGGCTTAGATGGAATACTGCCAGAAGTGTGTAATCACATCTTGAATGCTCATGTGGCTCTTCAATGTCATCTGGGATGAGGAGACCATGCCTCAAGACTTCAAGGATGCCCCAATTGTCCATATATACAAATGCAAAGGTGACTGAGCAGTGGGCGACAACTATTGTGGTATCTCGCTTCTTTCCATTGCTGGGAAGATTTTGGCATATTTCTTGCTCAGTAGACTCTACACCATCACCCAGAGGCCATGTCTACACAAAAAAATCATGTCAACCTAAGTTACATCAGCATACAGGTGCCGCAGTTATTACATTGCTTGTGCATGTGTACACTTTGCTCCTTGTGTTGGTGGTGTGCGTCCTCACCAGGAGTGCTTGTATCAATGCAAAATGAAGTGCACCCTGGGTAGGTATCCCATTGTGCAACTTGCTGCCATCCAGTACAGGGCATTTTGGGACATTTATGCAGTGCCTGATCGGGCCAAAATGAGTTGTGCAGGGGTGACTGGAAGCATGGGGTCAACTTCCCATAATTTAGTGTTCTCCATCCCATAATATTTTCTGCATCCCATAATATTTTGCACTTTCTTTTCAAAATCCTCACAAGCCCTCGTGTCTTTCATCGCTGTCTGCCATCTCTGACAGAAGCATGGAGCCTGCACAGAGAAGCTCCATGAAAGTGTCATCAGGACATCAAGATCTCTACGGAAGAGTCACGGGACATCCTGGGGCACTGAAACAAACTGCTCCACTTGTCCCCCTCTGCCTAACTCTAGAGGGGAATGAAAGGTAGACAGCAACTCTACCTCTCTTCGTGCTCCACTACTTATAGAATTATAGAACTGGAAGGGACCTCAAGAGGTCATCTAGTCAAGTCCCCTGCACTCAAGGCAGGACTAAGTATTATCTATACCATCCTTGACAGGTGTTTGTCTAACCTGCTCTTAAAAATTCCCAATGATGGAGATTTCACAACCTCCCTAGGCAATTTATTCCAGTGCTTAACCACTCTGACAGTTAGGAAGTTTTTCCTAATGTCCAACCTAAACCGCCCTTTCTGCAATTTAAGCCCATTGCTTCTTGTCCTATCCTCAGTGGTTAAGAAGAACAATTTTTCTCCCTCCTCCTTGTAACAACCTTTTAGTACTTGAAAACTGTTATCTTGTCCACTCTGAGTCTTTTCTTCTCCAGACTAAACAAACCCAATTTTTTCAATCTTCCCTCATAGGTCACGTTTTCTAGACCTTTCATCATTTTTGTTGCTCTTCTCTGGACTTTCTCCAATTTGTCCACATCTTTCCTGAAATATGGCACCCAGAACTGGACACAGAACTCCAGTTGAGGCCTAATCAGTGCAGAGTAGAGCGGGAGAATTCCCGCTCTACTTGTACTTGTACTTCTAGCACAAGTAAAAAAAGTAAATTAACAGATATGTCCTGCTACTTTGGGGGTTCCATCCCTGTAATTTCAAAGCAAACTGCATATTTACCAGAGTTTCCTTTCCCTGCATCAGGCTTGCCAGTGCTTGACTGTTGGGACTGGCTGCACTGCCATGGAATCTTGGCTCATCGTGCATCTGGATTCCCTGGTCATTTGTTCCCCATACTCCTCCTCTTTCTCCCTGTTCATGGCAGGGGCCTGTGACTCGGTCTCCTCGGATGTGGGGTCTCTGCTGAGGATGGCTTTCAGCTCTTTGTAAAAGTGTTAGGTCTGTGGCTCTCCACCAGATTAATTGTTGACCTTCCTGGCCTTCTTGTGTGCCTCCCGCAGCTCCTTGGCTTTCACATGGCTCTGCTGCTGGTCCCTGTTCTAGCTCTTCTCCTGCATCCCTTGAACAATCTGCTCACAGATGTCCACGTTTCAATGGCTGGATTGGAGTTGTGCCTGCACAGGCTCTTCTCCCCACGGGTCCAGTAGATCCAATATCTCCTGTGTACTCCAGGCAGGAGCACGTCTACAGCGTGTAGCCAGCATGGTCAGCTGGGCAGTTACACTCAACAACAGAGAGCTGCTAGCTGTGCTTACCAAGCTGGGCAACCAGGAAAAGGAATTTCAAAAATTTGCAGGGCTTTAAAGGGGAAGAGTGGCTTCCTGTCTGCCTGACCTCTGGGCAGCGGAGTTTACAACAGTGACCAGAGCGGTCAGTGTGAGGCATTGTGGGACAGCTCCTGGAGGCCAGTAACAGTCGACACAGGCAGTGTCTGCACTGTCACTGCATCAACTTAACTACATTGACTGTGGCTTTATGCCGCTGGAGGAGGTGGTGGTGTTAAGTCAGTGTAGTGGAGCATTTATGTTGGTGGGAGCCAAATTTAAATGAAGACACATCCATAGACAGGTCAAAGTAAGTGGCCTTGCATCAACCTAACTATATAGTGTAGACCAGGCCAGAAAGTTAGTGTAGTTTTCGCAGAGGATGTGGAACAGCAGATATGATTTTTGCTATTCACCAAATACAGGAAAAGTGCCTGGAACAAAACCGTGACCTCCTACCTGGTGTTTGTAGACCTGATGAAGGTCTTTGACACTGTTAGTCATGAGGATCTCTGGTGGATCTTGCACAAAATTGGGTGCCCACACAAATTCATCACCTTGTGCGCTCATTCCATGACAGCATGCTGGCTAGAGTGCTGGAAAATGGTATAAGTAGGTACTACAGATAGCCAGAAAATGCACATAAAGCCTCACGAACATTCAAACTCAGGATCCTCTGCTTCATTAGATTCCAACACACCTAGCCAATCAAGGAGCAGTCTTCTAGGTCAGCAAAGAGAGAGAACTTTATATATAGTGCACAGATCCATCACATGCCAGCAGAAGTCTGGCACCCATTCCTGAATGCCCAAGCTATCTCACCACAGTGGTGTCCCACTAATATCTTACCAACCAGTTCGTAATTCAGTGCAATATGACGAAAAATAACGTACCAGAGCAAGTTAATATGCCCTTTATGTTAATAATGTCTCCTAAATTGGAGTGCAGTCCTGCAAATACTTTTTTCTATAGGACTACTTAGAGTAGTGAGCACTACTTCAGATAGTAGCTATTTGCATGTCAGGTCTATCTGTACTACAAACATTTATACTTGTGGATAGCTTTACTTATGTAAGTTGTCCTATTGTAGGCAGTGGAAACTATTTCACATCACTTCCATGTGTACTTGATTGCAGGAGCAGGCCCATACTGAGTACACCGAGGGAACAGATCACTATTTATTTATCTTAATTGCATTTTAATTCAATTTAAAATATTTTTCTTAAAATTGAATTGTACACAATTTTATGTTGAATAATATAAAATAATGTTGCAACAATGACAAACTAAGGGCCACCCTTACTTCTGTTAAATGGTTCCTTTAATGTGTAAATAGTCCCATGTAGCTGAATGGCAGAGTCTGGCTTGAGTAAGAATGGCAGAATCTGGCTTCAGTAAAGTATGCAATTCGTAACTTCTGAACCCCTTCTCTGCAACAAATTCCTCATAATGTGTTAACTTTCCATTTAATAGTCAGAGATTATATTACCCTACAGAGAGAAAAGAAAACGGAACAGTGGGTCAGGAACTGACAATATATATCCCATCTTATATCATAATGCAAATGGGATCTTAACCAAATATCATTTATTGCAATGGATGGAAATGAAATGAGTACTAAAATATTAGTACAGTTCATCCGCTATATAAATTAAAGGTATCTAATATTCATAAAGGTCATTTTTTTCTAAGGAATTTCAAAAGGGGAAAAAGCTCCTGGACCTAAAATGGGGAGGAAAATGAGCTATATTATTACAAAGGCCCCTGATCCTGCCAACACTTACATAAATGAGTAACTTTGGCACCATATGAGTAGTCCATTGACTTCAGTGGGACTCTTCACTTGCATGGAGTCACTCATGTGTTGGCAGGATTGCCTGAAGACCTGACCCTGAAAACACACATGCAATCTTACTCATGTGAGAAGTCCTATTGACTTTAATGGGAGCATGTGAGTAAATGTTTGCAAGTTCCTGCAAATGGTTCCTAAATATCAGTGTACAATACAACCTATTGGGTAGTTGCACGAGGCTTTGTGGATAGCATAAAGCTCTAGGGTCCTGATCCTGCAGTCTTGTTGAGATCAATAGGACAAATCATGCGAGTAAAGTTAAGGGTGCTTATTGAGAGGAAATCTCCTGGTCTATAGAGATCCATCCTTGATTACTCCATCAGGAGGTGGGGATTGCTTCCTCTCCTCCTCATAGACCATATGTTGACCTTACTCTCTCATTGCATTGGTCTCCTGGGATCTGTGGAAGCTCATTGCCATCTGCATTCTGGCTCTGTGCCTCAAGACATTCCCATTCCTAATCCCGGGCAGAGAGGCTCCAATGGAGCTGTGTATTATGGCTTCTTAGCAGTCAGTGACTGCCCTGGCTTTCCCCAGTTTAAGGGGGATTCCCCGTCATTGAGGGGGCCCAGCAAAAGGATAATCCAGCGTTGGGATGCATTATCTCTCTGTTTGTTCTCCACAGGGCTGCTGTTTTGGGGTTGAGGATATGATGTCTGTCTTCCCTAACCTGCCCACTTTCCATTGCTCACCTCCTCATATGGCTTCTCAGACATGCCAGGATCTAAGGGAAGGGGGCAGGGAGTTGTCTGGGACCCCATTCTATGAAGGAGGGATGTGAACTTCACATGGAGGGTCCCTCCATGCACAGTTCAAGGGAATATTAATATTTAAATATAATTATTCAGCTTGGTTGGAATGCACTGACCATGCTCTAAGTCCATGCTCTAAACAATAGTTTAACTAAAGATAGTTACAGAATGGCTCATTGTCACTAAAGGCTCTCCTGGCCACCTGCTAGAGATCCCTGCTTAACACACAGCCCTGTCCGACTAGAAAAGCCTGGGGAAAATGATAGACCTTTCAGCATCGTCCATAGTATGACTCACATCCTGACTTGCAGATCATAGTGGGAAGTAATTTATTGGTGGATTTCTTATATAATAATAAACAAAGAATTATGGAATATGTTATTTTTATATAATGCATTTAATCTCAAACAATCTCAAACATGACAAACTATTGGCATGGTTATGGTTTCCTTGCACAACTAAAACATCAGCTGAAATCAATGGGAATATTCAATGCATTAGAAATGTGGGGCTAGGTAGTATATATGTACAGGATCAGAGTCTGAACAGAGGACTAGAGTCTGATCTGCTTTACACCAATTTAAATGCAGAGTAACTCCACTGAGGTTTCTGAAATTGCTCCGGATTCACACTGGTGTAACTGAGATCAGAATCACACTCCAAGGAGTCACTTCAACAATGAAATACAGCCACATCTGTGGTGGAAGGTAGGAGTTATTTAACATACAATATCAAGAGCTATGTGAAAGTCAGCGGTTTCTCTTAACAGAGGTCATTTGAACATTTGCCTCAGGTATAATACACCCTCATCCATAGACTCCACAAAAATGGCTGTTGCATAAAATCCTCAACCTGGCCTGAAGTGTTGATACCACTGATGTCTGTTGTTTATAAAATCAGATTGCCCTCTTAACATTTCCAAGTGGCCAAACAGGTTTTATTTTTCATCATAATTTATGTAAGCAAAAACCAGCCACCCCTTCCAACCCTGACACTTCGAGCTGAGACTTCATACTCCAAGTTTCATCCCATATCAATTTTTTAGGGCCAACTTGAAAATCTTTTGCAATCAGGGCTTTATAGTGACAATGCTAACACCTTGAGCTATTCTGCATTACTGTAACCTTTAAATACCAATAGTAGTTCTAATCTAGGCCTAAAGTCATAGGTACATTAAGGATTTGTAAGCTTGCAGAAAAAGGAAAGCATTTTTTCATATAGTCAGTGTCCCTGTTCTCTGAGAAAGAGAGATTTTGCAAATGTCCATCTCTAGCTTCCTGCATTTGTTTTAAACGATTGTCTTTCTACAGAGATAAATGAAAGTACTTCTAGGAATGGCATTATAGTGGTCTACCTGGCACTCTGACATCAATCCAGTAGGTACAATCATCCGGAGGAGATACAGGATTGATAGCAAAATGCAGGAGTTCAATGTGTCTGGCAGTACTAGTCCATCTTTAGTGAAGGCACTATTAATAGCCAGGTAAAAGCATTTGTGTATTAGAAGATTCCAGTTACAGTCATACTGTGTCAGGAAGATGTCAATGTTCTATCTTGCCTTTGTAGTAATGATTGCTAATATAGTACTTACAGGATAATAGACGGGGAAGGATGATTGCAAAATTATAAATCAATCAAAGTTTTTGTGATACATTTAGATATTTTTGAGGCTTGTTAAATCATCAAAGCCCCAAGATTGATTTTTACTTCAGTAATCAATCCTCCTCTTCATTTTTTTTAATATGCAGACAAGAGTTAACTTTTAAAGAAGATAAATATTGAGAAAAACGTTATGACACGAGAAGGATGATTTACTACATTCTGATGGCAGAGCTGAAAGAATGTGTATGCTATAACACTGAGGTGTCAAGATTAAAAGGTTGATTCATAAGAAAGAGTTTGTTTTACACAGAAATAACAAATCTGCACCTTCATCAGCTGATATTCAACAGGATGCTTATAGCCCAAAAGACAATCTGATAACTATGTGCTCATAGGATAACAAGTTCAGTTTTGTGTTAGTATAGAAATACTTGTTGCATTATTTGTAATGAGCATTTAGAAACTATAGCAGTACACAGGTAACTGTCACATCTAAGGCTTTGCAAATACTTACATATTCATTATGGTTTCTAAGATGATATATGACAGACAACCCTGAAAAGGGTTCAGATTTTCTAATCAGGTAGGCAACTAAAGGTCAGAAGCCAAACTAGGACCCACCTTTAAGGGTGAAAAAATAGTTCAGTGTCCTTGTGTATTCACCTATTGGCCTTTATCTTTCTAGGGAGTTATACTGTACTCTTCACTGTAATATCTGACCCTTCCAGCAAGGGTGTGACAATTTGTAACAATTGGCATGATGGCTTTTGACAAAAGTTTTGTGATGTGGGCACATGCAACTAGGAAGTGGACTCACGAACACCAACCACATCCCACACAGTTCGTGCAGCATATTGCATAACAGCATATAGGGTTTTTTAAAGTACATATTGTATTCTAAAAGCAAGTTCTTACCTTATTTACAAGATACAATTCGGTATGTACCACCAGCAGGTGTTTTCCAATAAGTCATGTTGGACTGACAAAATAATTCATGAGATCAATGTTACGGGTACAGCACCAGCACCCAGCAGAGCCTGTAGAACAACAGGTAACATGAGCAGGCAAGTTCCGGCAGAAATAAACAGAATTAGGTGTAATTACAGAGTCCATTTCTCAGTTGTTATGGTCCCCCAAAAGGCTGGTCCTATAAGATTCAGTGTTGGCTACAGAAAACTTAACACTGTCACAATACCTGATCCTTACCCTATGCTCAGGTCTGATGACATGCTGGACACATTTCTGATCACTTTAGGTCTTACTAAGAGATACTGTTAAATCCTTTTAGATGAGGCACGGAAAAAAAATCTGCCTTCATAGCTGATTCAGATCTTTATGAATTCAAAATGTTACTATTTGGATGAATCAGTGCAGGAGCAACATTTCAGAGGCTTGTTAATCAGGTGTTACATAGACGACAAGACTTTGCTCTTATTGACATAGATGATATTACCATTTTTAGCAGCAATTGGCAAGACCGGAAAAAATGTGAATATTGCATTGCAAAGATTCAAAGATGCAGATTTGACAGTTAAGACATCAACATGAAAAAGAGGAGCAGCTAAAGCCCCTCATCTGGGCATTGGGTGAGGGAGGCCAAATTTGTCCTGACCCCCTAAAGATGGAACCTATTGCTGTGTGGCCTATAGGTCTAACTGAAAAGCAAGAACAATCCTTCATAGGCTTGGCAAATTATTATAGCAGATTTGTAGAGGGTTTTAGCGATATTATATCAGCTATCACAGATCTCTGTAATAAGAATCAATGAGACAAAATGATCTGGACTGATACTTGTCAAAAGGGCTTTGATAAAATAAAAAAGATCCTGTTGGAAAAGCCAGTTCTGGCAGGCCCTGATTATAGAGCTGTGTACAGATGCATCCAATACTGGACAAGGGATAGTTCTAATGCAAACAAGGGAGAGCAACAAGAAGCACCCCATTGCATTCTTAAATAAAAAACTGACTCCCCACTGAACAAAACTACTTTGTCATAGAGCGAGAGTGCTATGTGATTATGTGGGCAGCCAAACAGTTGAAACATTATCTGCTCAGCAGCAGATTTAGAGTGTTAACAGACCACGCTCCGTTGGTGTGGTTTCGCAAGATCAAAGGTACCAACTCTAGGCTGTTGTGCTGGAGCATAGCGCTGAAAGAATATGAGATGGAGATTGTGCACATCAAAGGGAAAGAAATTGTGGTAGCAGACATAGGCACTGACTTCCTCTCTACCCAAAGGGGTGCTCAACCACCACTATCTCCCAGCCCTGCTCCCACTCTACCCTTTCCCCGCAACTCCTGTCCCGCCACTTCCCATCTCCGCTGCACCCTGCCCCACCTCTTCCTACCCTCTCCCCGAACGCACCCCATTCCCACTCCTCCCGCTCCCTCCCAGCACCCCTGCATGCTGCAGGACAGCTGTTCCGTGGCGTACAGGAGGCTCTGGGAGGGGGAGGGAAGAGTTGATCAGCAGGGCTGCTGATGGGTTGGAGATTCTGTGGGGAGAGGGGAGCTCGGCTGCCAGTGGGTGCTAAGCACCTCTAATTTTTTTCTGTGTGTGCTCCAGCCCTGGCGCACCCATGGAGTTGGCACCTATGGTACCAGATGCCCTGTCCAGAAGGAGAGCCCAGTACTGATACCTTCAGAATAGCTAGAGGCTGGTCCTACTGCAGCTATGACAGGGGAGAGATGTGATACAGAGACTCTTGGGAAAACATCCCCTGTTCTTTGCAAAAAATACTCACCTCAGACCTTTTAAACTCACTACACCAAACACGTACAGGGAGTCCTCAGACTTACGACACAATTCGTTCCTCAGAATTGCGTTGTAAGTTGAAAAGTTGTAAGTTGAAACCGCTTTTCCCATAGGAATCAATGGTATAAAGGGGGGATTGGTTCCTGAACCAAGGTTTGATACAATATTTTCACCACAATAACCCAGATTTTTGTACTAAATGAATTATAGATGACTAATGTAGCAACATCAATGTATTTATTTGGTAAACAACATTCAAATAAACATATAAAATCATATATGCTTTGACTTTCCTGAACTTTTTGAAGAGCTCTTGGCTGGGGGCTTCTCTGAAATCTGTGCTGCAGGTATTTCTGGAGTCTTCTCTGCAGTTTTCTCTGCAATCTCAAAGAAAGTGTCTTAGGAAGTTTGGACAGATGTTCTCCTCTTCTCATTGTCAATTTCTCTGTAGCAGCTGTTACAATGAATGGAGTTGGAAGGGGGTCCCTTGCAGTTGCTTGTCTGATTGGCTTCCACGGCCAGGGTAGCTTGTTGTCAGGTAGCCTTGCTTCTTGTTTTTGATTGGCTCCCAGACCTGGGCTCAGCCAATCAGAAAGCTTGAACAGTGAAATCAGTGATGCTCAGCATGTGATGTGTGTTGTTCTTCCTGCCGGCTTTCGTTGTAAGGGCGAAACAAGCGTCGTAGGGGCAAAACGGGCAGTCAGTTGAAAAGCTTATGGCATGCAACGTAAGTCGGGTGTTGTAAATCTGAGGACTCCCTGTATTACAGGCTATTTATCCATAAAGAGTAACATGTAAGGTATCAGCAGAAAACTTGTCAAGATTTATAATCATCATGAGATGTATGTATAGGTAATATTTCAGGAATAATTATATTGAAGGTATGTTTTATGGACTTGGATTAAAGATTAGTCACTAGGAGATAATACCTCTCAGTGATGGCCCATTTGGGCAGAGAGGAGTTATCACCATGCCCTGTTCAGGTGGTGATGCAATACAAGGCTCAATTATTAGTATCACTCGTGGCTAAAGACTTTCAGTGGAAACCATCAGAGGCAATGGCAAACAATCAAAATTATTTGAAGGTAAAAAAGCAACTTTAAAACAAGACAGGGTTTGCTTTGTCTATGAATAGAAACAAAAGGCTGTTTTCAGTGTAACATAGATGGGGGAGAAGCTCTCTCGATCCATTCCCTGAGGAAACCTCTTGTGGAGCGGGGGTGATTTTGTGAGTGTTTGGATCATGGTTTTGTGAAACCAGCCAGCTCTGCAACAAACTGAACTTTTTGGGGAAAACATACTTTATTAGACAGGAGAAGTATCTTAATAAATGTAGACCCCGGGTTCACAGTTCATGATTTTGTTTTGTATTGTAACCATTTCTTTCCATCACTTTTTCTTATGTATGGTTAAATCTTTATTCTTTCTCAACTAAAACTACTTTTGCTTTATTATCATAGAAGTGTAGGGCTGGAAGGGACCTCGAGAAGTCATCAACTACACCCTCCTGTGCTGAGACAGGACCAAGTAAACTTACACCTGTTCTTAAAAGCCTCCGATGATGGGGATTCCTCAACCTTCTTTGGAAGCCTATTCCAGAGTTTAACTACTCTTATACTTAGAAAGTTTTTTCTAATATCTAACCTAAATCTCCTCTGCTGCATTCAGGACATTACTTCTTGTCCTACCTTCAGTGGACATGGAGAATAATTGATCACAGTTATCTTTGTAACAAACCATAACATATGTGAAGGCTGTTATCCGGTCCCCTCTCAGTCTTCTTTTCTCAAAACTAAACATGCCCATTTTTTTGTAACCTTTCCTCATAGGTCAGGGTTTCTAAACCTGTTTGTCCTGTTTGTCTCCAGTTTGTCCACATCTTTCCTAAAGTGTGGTGCCAAAACCTGGACACTGTTCCCCAGCTGAAACGTCACTAGTGCCAGTGGATGATCAAGATGTTAAAGGAGCACTCACAGACAATAAGGCCATTGCAGAGAAAGTAAATGAGTTCTTTGCATCAGTCTTCATGGCTAAGGATGTGAGGGAGATTCCCAAACCTGAGCAATTCCTTTTAGGTGACAAAACTGAGGAACTGTTCCAGATTAGAGGAGGTTTTGGAACAAATTGATAAATTAAACAGTAATAAATCACCAGGACCAGATGCTATTCACCAAAGAACTCAAATGTGAAATCCAGAACTACTAACTGTGGTTTGTAAGCTATCATTTAAATCAGCTTATGTACTAAATGACTGGAAGATAGCTAATGTGAAGCCAATTTTTAAAAAGGGCTCCAGAGGTGATCCCGGCAATTGCAGGCCAGTAAGCCTGACTTCAGTACCGGTCAAACTGGTTGAAACTATAGTAAAGAACAAATTTGTCAGACAAATATATGAACATAATTTGTTGGGAAAAAGTCAATATAGTTTTTGTAAAGGGAAATCATGCCTCACCAATGTACTAGAATTATTTGAGGGGGTAAACAAGCATGTGGACAAGGGGATACAGTGGATATAGTGTACTTAGATTTTCAGAAAGCCTTTGACAAGGTCCCTCCCCAAAGGCTCTTAAGCAAAGTAAGCTGTCATGGGATAAGAGGGAAGGTCCTCTCATGGACTGGTAACTGATTAAAAGATAGGAAACAAAAGGTAGGAATAAATGGTCAGTTTTCGGTATGGAGAGAGGTAAATGATGGTGTCCCCCCCAGTCCTATTCAACATAGTCATAAATGATCTGAAAAAGGGGTAAACAATGAGTGGCAAAATGTGCAGATGACACAAAACCACTCAAGATAGTTAAGTCCAAAGCATACTGCAAAGAACTACAAAGGGATCTCACAACACTGGGTGTCTGGGCAACAAAATGGCAGATGAAAGTCAATGTTGATAAATGCAAAGTAAGGCACATTGGAAAACATAATCCCAACTATACATATAAAATGATGGGGTCTAAATTAGCTGTTACCACTCAAGAAAGAGATCTTTGAGTCATTGTGGATAGTTCTGTGAAAACATCTGCTCAGTGTGCAGCGGCAGCCAAAAAAGTGAACAGAATGTTGGGAATCATTAAGAAAGGGGTAGATAAAAAGACAGAAAATATCATATTGCCTCTATATATATCCATGGTATTCCCACATCTTGAATACTGCATACAGATATGGTCACCCCATCCCAAAAATATGTAGTTTAATTGGAAAAGTTTCAGAAAGGGGAAACAAAAATGATTAGGGAATGGAATAGCTTCCGTATGAGGAGAGATTATTAAGACTGGGCCTTTTCAACTTGGAAAAGTGACGACTAAGGGGGGATATGTTAGAGGTCTATAAAATCATAACTGGTGTGGAGAAAGTAAATAAAGTGTTGTTTACTCCTTTTACTAACACAAGAATTAGGGGTCACCAAACGAAATTAATAGGCAGCAGGTTTAAAACAAACAAAAGGAAGTATATCTTCATACAACACACAGCCATCCTGTGGAACACTTTGCCAGAGAATGTTGTGAAGGCCAAGACTATGACAGGGTTCAAAAAAGAACTAGATAAATTCAGAATAGGTCCATCAATGGCTATTAGCTAGGATGGGCAGCGATGGTGTCCCTAGCCTCTGTTTGCCAGAAGCTAGGAATGGGTGACAGGGGATGGATCACTTGATGATTACCTGTACTGTTAATTCCCTCTGGGGCACCTGGCATTGACCCCTGTCAGAAGACAGGATACTGGGCTAGATGGACCTTTGTTTTGACCCAGTATTGCCATTCTTATGTTCTTAAGTAGAGCAGGATAATTACAGCCAACACTCCTGTTAATACATCCCAGAATGATATTTGCCTTTTTCAGAACTGCATCACATTGGTGACTCATATTCAATTTGTGATACATTATAATCCCCAAATCCTTTTTTAGCAGTACTACCATCTAGCCAGTTTTTCCCCATTTTGTAGTTGTGAATTTGATTTCTCCTTTCTAAGTGAAGTTCTTTGCACTTATCTTTATGGAATTTCATCTTGTTGAATTCAGACCAATTCTCCAATTTGCAAAGGTCTTTTGAATTCTAATCCTGTCCTTCAAAGTGCTTGCAAATCTCCCAGTTGGTGTCATCTGCAAATTTTATAAGCATACTCTCCATTCCATTATCCAAGTCATTAATGAAAATATTGAATAGTACTGGACTTGGGACGACCTTTGTGAGACTCCATTAGATACTCCCTCCCAGTCTGACAGTGAACCATTGACAATTACTCTTTGAGTATGGTCTTTCAACCAGTTGTGCACTCACCTTATAGTAAATTCATCTAGACTGCATTTTCCTAGTTTGCTTATGAGAATGTCATGTGGATCTATCTTAAAAGTCTATCTACTGCTTCCCCCTATCCATTTGGCTAGTAACCCTGTCAAAGAAGGAAATTAGATTGGTTTGGCATGAATTGTTCTCGACAAATCTATGTTGTCTGTTCCTTATTACCCTATTATCCTCTAGATGCTTACAAATGGATGTTTTAATAATCAATCCAGGTATCGAGGTTAGGTGGATTGGCCTATAATTCCTTTTTGTTCTCCTTTTCAAAATAGGTACTATGTTTGTCCTTTTCCGCTGGGGCCTCTCCTGTCTTCCATGAGTTCTTGAAGATAATTGCTAAAGGCTCTGAGATTGCTTCAGTTGATTCCTTAAGAACCCTATGATTAGGGCCCTACCAAATTCACGCTCCATTTTGGTCAATTTCATGGTCATAGGAGTTTAAAAATCCTAAATTTTCAGTTTCAGATATTTAAATCTGAAATTTCACTTTATTTTAATCGTGGCAGTCCTGACCCAAAACAAAGTTGTGGGCATGGGGGGTGGGGGGAGTTGGGCTATTGTGTGTGTGTGGGTTACAGTACTGCTGCCCTGACTTGTGTACTGCTGTCTTCAGAGCTGGAGTTCCAGTCAGCAGCTGCGGAGCTTTCTGTGGCTGGGGGAGGTTCCTGGAGATGGGTCTGACACGGTCTCAGGAGTGGCCCTTGCGGAGGAAGGGGAAGTTCTGTCCCTCCCCAGCCTGTCCAGGACTAGCAGCTGAAGCCCAGTGCACAGTAGGAGCCCCTGGCTGGGGTGCCCTCCCTGACTCCAGGCTCAGCACCTGGGAGTTAAAGAGGCCTTGGGTAGGTAGTGTGTATGTGTGTGGGGGTGTGTGACCACAGCACCCCCTTGACCATGGAGTCGTGGATGGTCACTCACTCGCCCAGCAGTAAGGCCAGCTCTGACCTCCCGTGCCCAAAATTGATGACCCCACCATACCATGCCACCCTCACTTCTGCACTGCTGATGGCAGCTGCACTGCCTTCAGAGCTGGGCTCCCAGCCATCAGCTGTCGCTCTCCGGCTGCCCAACTCTGTGAAATCTGGTCTCCCCTATGATAGCCAGATTTCATGGGGGAGATCAGATTTCACAGTCCGTGATGCTTTTTTCACTTCCATTAATTTTGTAGGGCCCTACCTATAAGGAGTCTCATCAGGGCATGCTGACTTGAATACATATAACGTATCTGATCTTTAACCCATACTTTCCCTATTTTGGCTTGCATTGCTTCCCCTTTATTTTTAATATTAATTGTGTTGAGTATCTGATCATCATTAACCTTTTTAGTAAAACTAAATGTTCAAATAAATTGGTTAGTCTCTAAGGTGCCACAAGTACTCCTTTTCTTTTTAAAGAAAAATAGGAATTAAACACTTCAGCCTTCTCGATGTCACCAGTTGTTAGCTCTCCTTCCCTGCTAAGTACAAGAGTTACACTTTCCTTTGTCTTTCTCCTGCTTCTAATGTATTTCAAGAACTTCTTCTTATTCCCTTTTATGTTCCTTGCTAGGTGTAACTCATTTTGTGCCTTAGCCTTTCTGATTTTGTCTGTACATGTTTGTGCTATTCTTTTTTACTCCTTCTTAGCAATCTGTCCGTGTTTCCACTTTTTGTAGGATTCCTTTTTGATTTGCAGGTAATTAAAGAGCTCCTGATGGAGCCATATTGGTTTTTAATATTCTTCCCATCTTTCCTTCACATCGGGATAGTTTGAAGTTGTGTCTTTAATATTGTCTCCTTGAGAAACTACCAGCTCTCCTGAATTTCTTTTTGCTTAGAGTTCCTTCCCCTTGTACCTTACTTATCAGTTCTCTGAATTTGTTAAAGTCTGCTTCTTTGAAGTTCATTGTTGTTTCTGCTGCTCTGACTTCTTCCTTTCCCTAGAATCATGAAATCTATCATTTCATGATCACCTTCACCCAAATTGCTTTCAACCTTCGTATTCACTACCAATTGCTCCTTGTTGGTCAGAATCAAGTCTAAAATGGCTGTCCTCCTGGTTACTTGCTCTACTGTCTGAAACAAAAATTTGTCTGTAATACATTCCAAGAACTGATTGCAAATTTTGTGTTTTGCTGTATTTCTTTTCCAACAGATATCTGTGTAGTTAAAAGTCCTCTATTACTACCAGGTCTTGTGTTTTGGATATTTCTGTTATTTGTTCTAGAAATACCTCATCCACCTCCTCTTCCTGATTTAGTGGTCTATAATAGACCCCTTCCATGACATTACCTTCGTTTTTTACTCTTTTTATCTCTACAGAAACTTTCAACTTCTCACCTCCTTCTGCATCTCAGAACAGGTATATATTTGTGATATATAATGAAACACTTCTTCCCTCTTTATCCTGCCCATCCTTCCTGAACAAGCTATACCCATTTATACTAATATTTCAATCTTGAAACTTATCCTACCAAGACTCTGATGCCAATTAAGTAATGAGTTAGCTTATGTACTAATACTTCCAGTTTGTCCTGTTTATTCCCCATACTTCTTGAATCTGTGTTGAATCTAAGATGTTGAGCAGATTCCCCCATTGATTTCCTTTCTGTTGCTTCTATGACCCTACTGTAATTTTCCAATTCCCCCCAACAGACAGCCCTCTGTTAAGGTTGCCTTTTTATGCTTATTGGTAGGCTTTTTCACCTGCCCCCTTTGAACTAGTTTAAAGCCCTTCTCACTAGGTTGGCAAGTCAGTGCATGAAGATGCTTTTCCCTTTCTTGGTCAGATGGACCTCATCTCTTCCCAGCAGATCTTCCCAGAATAGCATCTCATGGTTGAAGAAGCCAGAGCCCTCCTGTTGACAACATCTACACAGCTATGCGTTCACCTCCAGGATGCGTGTGTCCCTGCCTGGGAGTATATGTGCTCACAAGTGCTGTGTGGTTTACAAGAACAGTGGCTTGAGGTAAAACTAGTCAACTGGGGTAAACTTCACCTTAGGGGACAAAGGATCTGGGATTTCTGTGAGTAGCCAGTGTCAGGGGCTGGATATCACAGGGGAAAGATTCAAAGTGACTTGGGAACTGGGGTGCATTTATTGTTAATCTGCTAGGTGAAGACAGGGTTGGCATAGCCTAAAGAAGAGTGCTTGAGTGTCTGAAAGGCTGGTAGTATTAGGGAGCTAACACCCACCCAGGCACAGGCAAGAGTCCCTCACACTGTATATAGCATGTAACAAGGTGACTCTCCATCCTGGGTACCCTGAGAACCATCACACAGGTCCCCTGGATCTCACCTTTCATGTTGTGGCTGCCAAAAGTATGGAGGCAGTAAAGGATTAGTGGGGAGGTGTGTTACTACATGACTGCCTGTAGCCCCCATTCCCTATTTCCATAACATTTTCATGATTTCATCCCCCTCGGTGCCATGCAGTGAAGGAGAGAATTTTGGTTTAAAGGGGCCAGGTGCCTGTGCTCATGCCTTGTGTGCAGCAATGTTCTGGTTGTGAGCCAGTCTCAAATACAGTATCATGTTTGATTGTGAGTGATCAGATGTTTCTGTCAGTTATAATAAGATGTGCAGATCTTACTTTTACAGGAAAAAAAATATACCCACATTTTGTACTTCATGTGCAGATATATCTCCTTCTCTGTCTTTGATTTATGGCTTTTTGTGTAAGAGGATTGTCACTATGTTTTATGCTAGTGTCCCCCTTTTCCCGCTAGATTATCCTGTAAACTCTTACAGCCCTAATGATCATTTGTTATTGTCCAATTTACCCCTCCCCAGAAATGTTCTGTGTCCTTTTTCTGGAACTTGTTATGGCTGCTTCTGAAATGGCTAGAGGTGTCAATAGAGAGAGATTCAACTCTCTCTCTAGCCCTACTGTGAGTCGTGACTCCAACAATGGCATCTCCAGCCAAACTGAGAGGAGGAGATAGACTTAGTCTTGAACTAATTACGCACACACACGGCTGCATGTTATGTTACAGCTACATTACCAGCTGGCCCACTAGCCTATCCTTTTAATGTTTCTTTTCTTCAATGGATTTAATTAGGTCAGTGAAAACCTAACGGACTTTTGCATATTCCAAAGCTGCATATCAAAAGGAACTTCCCTTGAGTGTTGACAGTAGAGATCTGATGTCACGAATACAGTGCACATTTTCTTGCAGAGGGGTTCCTAATGTCCATTCATCACATTCAGTCTTTATTGGGGAGGGTTCCCAATTCTCTGGTTTTGAAGCATTAAGAATGAATGAAAGGCAGATTGTGCTGCTTAATCAAAGAGGAGAGCTCCATTGCAGTAATGTTTCCTGTCAAATGAGTGATGTATGCCAGTGCTGCTCCATTTAGTTTGTTACTTTGCATAGAGGTTTACAGAGTTTAACCACTGTTAGTGCTGAACTTGATCCTTCCACAGTGCATTGGGTTCCCTTCACAAATGCAACAAATGACATGGTCATGTTTAACTCTGGTCAGGAAGCCAGAGGTGTTTCAGATCAGGCAGAGAGTAATTCAGATGGTTGCTGAACCATGGTGTCTACTGAACAATAGGGTTCAGCAGTTCTCAAACACTGATGGCATTTAAAGGCCATCCCCCACTCCCTGTTAGCTTTGCTTTATGAACAACGACTTTACAATGCTAGCTATTCCTAATGCCTTTTGGCAGATCTTAACAATGTGGTTGTTTTCTTTACACAGATATGAAAGACAAAAGGTGTTTTCTAATGCCAAACAGCTGTGATGTCCAACATATCCATACCCCCTTTCATTTGCTTTTTGGAGAACATTCATGTTATTGTATTTTTGGTTGCACAAGTGTTTGGGGATTGGGTGTTCATTGTATCAGCCCCTGTATTTGCATACAAACATGGGTAGCTGGCACCAACAAGGGCATTTGTTGTTTTCTGCTGTTTGTTATTTGCCATTTGTGATGCATTATTTTCCTCTTTAAAATGTTTCACTCATCTGGTCAAGGAGTAGAAACAGTACTATGTGACTTAGGTGATTGGTTGCACACCAAGAATAAAAAATAGTCTAAGTGAACAGTTTGCAAACAATCCATTAAGCTCAAATTTGCTTGCTTAAACTGTTCATCGAACAATTATAAATAGTAAATAAATTAGTCAAAGTCAAAGCCCATTTGTGAAGGATTTACCAATAGAAAACGGGCTACATTTGTCAGATCATTGATTCTCAACCAATGCTTTGATCAGCTGTATTAGACACATGACAATAAAGTATAAACTACTGTTCAACTGTAATCCAAATTCCTGTCCTTTCTAAATACAGGCCCATGCAGACCCTGTTATGCGTTATGAACAATCTGCTATCATTGATTTTTAAGTGGGGCTGGAGAAACTCAGCACCTTGCTGGATAGTCCCTGTGTTTGGTTTATCCAGCCATTGTGTATGCTCTTTGGAAGTTCTTCAGGTCCTTCTTGTAGAGATGTGTTAATACCTATCTGCACAGCAAAAACCAGACTAACAGTAGGGCTGGTTGAAATATTGCCATTTACATTTTTTTCGATGAAAAACTATTTTTCACTGTAAAATTTTTTTTTGCTGAATGAAAAACAAAATCATCTTTGGTTTTGATTTTTTGTGTGCCCCAACCCTTATCTTTGTGAAAAAAAATCGCAACAAATATCAAATAAATGGAAAATGTTTTATTTTGTTCAATTTTTTTAATCAAAAAACATATAGGATTTTTTGACCAACTCTAAAAGCCAGCAAATAGGGGGATTGTGCTTGAATTGCTTTCACTATGCAAAATACAACTACTGGAATTATTAGGAATTTGCTTCCCAACATGTCAGCACCTGCTCAAAGCAATAAAACCTTCCCCTTTAGCTTTCAGCCTTGCATAATACATCAGCACATCAAGGTAGCCCACATTACAGTGTTTCAGTCATAGAATCATAGAATATCATGGTTGGAAGGGACCTCAGGAGGTCATCTAGTCCAATCTCCTGCTCAAAGCAGGACCAACTAAATCATCCCAGCCAGGGCTTTGTCAAGCCCGAACTTGAAAACCTCTAAGGAAGGAGATTCTACCACCTCCCTAGGTAACCCATTCCAGTGCTTCGCCACCCTCCCAGTGAAAACGTTTTTCCTAATATCCAACCTAAACCTCCCCCACTGCAACTTGAGACCGTTACTCCTTGTTCTGTCATCTGGTACCACTGAGAACAGTCTAGATCCATCCTCTTTGGAACCCCCTTTCAGGTAGTTAAAAGCAGCTATCAAATCCCCCCTCATTCTTCTCTTCTGCAGACTAAATAACCCCAGTTCCCTCAGCCTCTCCTCATAAGTCATGTGTTCCAGCCCCCTAATCATTTTTGTTGCCCTCCACTGGACTCTTTCCAGTTTTTCAGCATCCTTCTTGTAGTGTGGGGCACAAAACTGGACACAGTACTCCAGATGTATTGTAAAAATTTAAATGTATATCGTAAAATGTATAAAATGTAAACTGGACAAAATATAATCCAATAGATGCTCATGATTAATAAAGAAAATATTTTAGGCCAGGTTGTGGCCACCTTGGTCTTTAAAATAATCAATTTAGCCTACATTTTCAGTTAATCCACTGGTGGATCCATGAATAGCTAGAACCAGAATATGATGTGGGAATTCAGAAAATTCCTACTTTTGAGGTTTAAACAGATAGGGCCACATTTTGTGAGACAAACCAGCACTCAGACCAGGGCTGCTCACTCAGCTGCCATGATTCACCCTGGTGGCTCCTTCATGGAGCTGTGAGCAGAGGCATGTGAGGTTCTCCACCTCCCCGAACACCTGCCCCTTTTGAGGAGAGACAGAGGCCCTGGTGCACATTTACATTGAGTCCGCCAGGTTGCAACCCCTTTTCTGGCTCCTCCAGAATCTTCTCCTAAGGCTCTGGTTCCACTTTCCTCACACCTTCTGATCCATGCACACCCTATCCATTGTCCCACAAAATTGCAAGGCCTCCTTGTCAACCTCCTCTTGGAGCTGGCCAAGATGACTGTCCACCATATCAGGAGGAGGAAGTTGGATGGGAAGGTGCTCTGCAACTGTGGGGCCTATTTCCAATCCTCCCTCAAGTTATGTCTGTGGGCTGAGTTCCTCTGGACTGTGTCCACTGGCTCCCTGGACACCTTTGAGGCGCTGTCCAGGGTTCTCTCCTTGGTGTCTCCCTCTGGGTCCCTGATTTTGAATCTGTGACCTCCACTCCCATCCCTGTTTTTTCATTAGTTGTCCCCAGTAATCATTTGGTGCCTGGGTCCGATGGCTAGGAAAGAGGGGCCTTTAGATGTGGGCAGGCTTCTGCCTTCCAATCCCCAATGCTTCAATAGGTGTTATGAGTCATCCCTTCAAAGCCTGCAGTGACTCAGCCCTCAGGCATGCTGCAGCAACTAAGCTGCACTGACTCATCCCATAAGCAGAACCTCAGTCCTCAGCTATTCCTGAGTAGGGCTGGGGCCAGATGTCCCCCAGGCACATGTATTTCACTAACCCTGCCAGAACTGCAAGTTGGTGTGAGCAACCGCACTACTCACCCAAGAACCCTCCTGCTGCCGCACAGCATTACAGGTTCCTTAGGCTTCCAGACTGCTCTTGATCCTGCCCCCAGCCTTACCTTGTTTCAGGCCTCTTCAGCATTGTCCATGCCCAACCCTGACCCTGCTCCAGCCCTGTTCCTGACCTGCTTCAGCTCTGGACCGCCTCCTGACCCCCAGACCTTTGACTGGCTCCAGCAGCCTTTGGCCTGCTTCCTGTGACTGTCATGCTGATTTGCCTTGTCCATGGACTCTGACCCTGGTTCTGATCCAGGGCCTGTCCCCGGACCACAGATTCAGGGCTGCCTTTGGCCTGGTCCCAACACCACCGCTCCACCCACCATGTCTGTCCACCTAGAATCCAGAGCCTGGTACATTTAGCCATGGAGTAACTCCAGTGAAATCGGTTGTTCAGGCAGAATTGGTTTATGCTTAACTTCTGAGAGGGTAAAATTTAAGGCTAACTGATTAAAAAAAAATACTGCGGTGACTGCAAACTAGTTTCTGTTTGGTTTAGGAAGACCTTTATTTAACAGCAAACTTTTAACCAGCTGATGTTGCCTACTTGCTCAACACCACCAGCAAGCTTTGAAAGCTGAGTCCAGTCAGAGTTCAAGAGTAATCAGAGATCCCAAATCGGAAGTATAGTGCTCATTCAGGAAAGTGGGTAGGGAGAGATGTAGTGCCAAATCATGTTTGCCTTACTCATGCAGCTATTCCCATTGATGTCAATTTTATCCCACGCCATCTAGAATTACGGGTAAGTTATGTCTTCAGTTTTACTACAAATGGAAATTACAGCATGTTTTGGACAGAAAAAACTGAAACGTAGTCTTTTTTTTTTCATTTGAGCTTTAATGTCCTTTCCTTTTAGCCAAAAGCGTCAGCCAGATCTCTCTGTGTTTTGCCCCAACCATTTATCCCACTTTCTTTTGACAGAAGAATAGAAAACAACATTGGCAGTATCCCAAAGTTAATTATACTTTTTCAGGCTTAAAGTACTGTGGCAGATCCAAAAAAAGGCAACAGAAAATTAATTCCTTTAAAAATATGAAAAAAGGAAGTTGTGTAAGATGGGGTAATTAATCTTGCAATAAAAATAATTGTTTACAGTTAAAATTAATGTAACATGTATTCCTCAGCAGATAATAAATTATGGGTTTTCTCATTAGCATTTGAATTGATTTCCTCTAATTTCTGAGGAGCACATGAGCATGTGACTAGATTAAGTTTAATTGGACTACAGCTGGTGCTGATTGTGTGGGGAGTGGGGGTTTTCTGACTGACTGGCCGTCTTTGCATTATGTTTCATTGTCTTCTTCATCCCTTTCAGCTTTTCTTGTACATATTATAAGGAACTGTGAGTCTGAAAGATTAGGGAATTAAAATGGAAGGGAATCCTGTGAATTGTGAGCAGTGCAAGAGATAACTAAAGACATTCAGGGGAATTATATAGTGTCAAGTGGGCGAGCACCTTGAGGAAAAGAATGTCATTCTTGAGACCCCAATTACAACAGTATATGATGCAGAGGAGAAATACAGTTTTATATCTGAGACATTTGGAGAGGTGATCACATTGGGCCAAATTCTGCCCCCTTTGCAGTGAATAGTACTCTGCTCCATGAGTGGCTCCATCAATTTCAATGGGATCATTTGTGGAATAATATATTACTCAGTGTGAGTAAGTTTGGCAGAATCAGGCCTTATTAAAAATAGACTGGTATGGAGTATGAAGTGTTGAAAAGAGAATGGCTGCTAAGAACTGGGTAACTTACAGTCAGGAGAAGAGAAAAAATAAAGCATGGCTACTAAGGGCATGTGCAAACTAAGGAGGGAAATGGTTGAATATATTATTAACTTTGCAAGAGCCTAAAGGTGACAAAGTAAATTCAGAGGAGGAGCATGGAGCATATGTTAAGGCTATTAATAAGAAAGGAAGGGGTATAATGTATAAGAAAAGGCAGGTGCTAATGGTGAGCAACTTAATAAGAGATGTGACTAGAGAGTCAAATTCACACCTGATGTAATTCCATTAAAGTCAGTGGAAATATACCAGGAATGAATTTGGCCCACCTTGTATAATCATAATTTTGAACCTGAGGACCATCTTCTGTCTCCTGGGTGTCTTACATCAAGATGGAGTGCAGTGTTTATTGCAGGTCTGAGTTGAACCTGAGACAAGTAACAAGCGTGTACGGAAGCAGAAAGAACATCTTACAAACCAAGATTAAGTGATTAAAATTCACTTTAACAAATAGGCTTTCCAAGGTAGCTTTCTGAGAAATAATACTGGATCTACATTCATGGCTAGGTATGTGGAGAAATTCTAGGCTTCTTTTAAAGCAATTGAGTTTATAGAGGGTAGGTCAGATTACATAGGATGAGATTTGGGACAGGCAAGTATATGAGCATAACTTTTCAAAAGATAGCACTGGAATGGAGGAAAGGAAATAAAAACAAAAACCAACCAACTTAGGTAACAGTACTGTGCTGGATTCCTCACCCTTACTCTGATTCAGTAGTGGCCTATTCCAGAAGTTGGACCAGTTTCTTCAATGAGATTTGTCACAGAGCAGGGCACTACTTGCTGTGAGTAAAGGTGGCAGCATCCTGTCCCTATGGTTGTTAGATTGGAAGAACAAGCAAAATGTAGTGCAGAGAACAAATTAACTTGATAGGGCAGAATTGGAAATGTTAGGGTTGGAACTGGCTGAATAGTTTGTTCTGTATGATATATTTGGACAAAATAAACACATTTGCAAAATTACCAGTTGTCACTTTTTCAGATTTGCCATTAGCTTTTGAAGCTTGACTTTTAAAAATATTTCTATGACATTTCATAAAATGTTTTTCAGAAGACTTGTGAAAATTCACATAGGAATGATTTTTCCTGCTTGGGGCAGACCCACTCCCCGGATTGTAATTATCCATGTTAGAGTTTGGCCAGGAATAACACACCTTCCCGTAAGCAAAGGGCCATGGTGTCTTGAACTGCTACAAATGGCCAGGACTATGTTCTTTATATTTTATCTGAAAAATAACAACCCCATCAGTATATTGTATTCTAGCACCATGCTGAGATGTTGGCTTAGTACTGATTCAGTGGTAAGACTGCCCCCTTCACAGGGAATAGCACCAATTCCTGCAGCTGGGTTTTTCTTGGGGCTTTCCTTGCTAAATATTGCCCAGACCAAGTCTTGTGAGGCTTGCAGGATCTAACAAGGTTATATGCATGGATGACTTGACAATAGCAATCTTCAGGTATCTGCACACCTAAATTTTGGGGTCAGATATGTTGAAGGAACAGTTCATAATCTTTTACATCAAAATTAAAAAAATCTTAAATTTTCTTTGTAAAAATAATAATTTTTTTTTTACAAATTTTGGAAGTTATTTATTAGATGGGATAGATTTTGGCAATTAATTGATCTTTAACTATTCATGGTAAATAGGCCCAATGGCCTGTGATGGGATGTTAGATGGGGTGGGATCTGAGTTACTACAGAGAATTCTTTCCTGGGTATCTGGCTGGTGAATCTTGCCCACATGCTCAGGGTTCAGCTGGTCACCATATTTGGGGTTGGGAAGGAATTTTCCTCCAGGGCAGATTGGAAGAGGCCCTGGGGAGTTTTTGCCTTCCTCTGTAGCATGGGGCACGGGTCACTTGCTGGAGGATTCTCTGCACCTTGAAGTCTTTAAACCATGATTTGAGGACTTCACTAGGTGAGACATAGGTGAGAGGTTTATTGCAGGAGTGGACGGGTGAGATTCTGTGGCCTGCATTGTGCAGGAGGTCAGACTAGATGATCATAATGGTCCCTTCTGACCTTAATATCTATGAGTCTAAGTATATTGCAGTAATGCCTATGAGCCCCAGTCATGGACCAGGATCCTATTGTGTTTGGTGCTGTATAAACACTGAACACATAGGCAGTCCCTGCCCCACCAAGCTTACTCTCTAAGTGAAGGGATTTTAAAGAGTTTCCTTGGTTACTGTGGCTGAAGTGTGCTCTATGTGTCCCAGCAAGTGCACACTGAAATGGTAACTAGCAGAAATGGTAAGTTAAAGGGCTTGCCCTGGGATGGATGTGTGAGGCAGGGTTCTAAGTAACCAGGAGCTGAGTTCTGGCTGTGTTTTCCAGCAGAAGCTGAGCACTGGCACTCCTCCCACCATAAAAATAAAATGCTTCTGACTGTTTCACTTAAGGAAGAAAAATAATGATGCTAAGCTTGAGAGTGAAATAGAGCGTTAAAGGAAGTAATTGGAAGAAGGAATGAGAACAGTTAACTGCAGGGTCTGATTGGACCTGTTCTGCATTGTTCACTGCTATATGCCTCCCTTGATTTATTCCGAGCTTGAACGTGCCGCAGTGTTACAGGTTTTCCCTGCACCTTTGTCTTTCCATTTTCAGCACTGTACAAAAGGAGTCTGTAAAGTATCAATGTCCCTCATGTGCATAAGGATTCTTCTTAGCGTATTCACAATGTGTCTCAGGTGACACATGACCAGGACTCATCACTGAATTTGGTCCACTGGTTGGATCATTAGCTTCCCTGGCCCAGGCTGGGTACCAATGGGGAACACAACATGAATGCTGATTCATGCCCTCCTTTTAAGGATTAATTCAAAGAGATGCTCACCAATGCCAGAAAAGCAATGCAGGGTACTAAAAACTACCTTCCATAATCAAGGATTTTCTGAGAGCCTCTAGCATCCTGCATACCCAGAATCCATCAAAATGGTTCAGCTCTACTCTGCTCATATGCTAATTTTCATGCAAGTTTCAAGACATTAACACAGAGACTGAACTATCGTTTTGCTTCAGCTACGTCCTCCCAATCAAAGCATACAGTATAATCTGACTGCCGCAGAATGTGCTGCGTACCATCTCTAATTGGTTGGGCTGTCAGTACAGGATTTTAGCTTGCCCAGGCCTTTCAATCTTCCATGTTTTATGTGCATTAAATCTTTCACCAACTACAAAATACCTCCCCCACCTTTGACTTTGTGTTTTAGGAGAGCAATAATCCACAGCTTTTGTTTTCCGTTTTATCATAAATTGAAATACACACACACTTAAATTTTCCTAATAAATAAAGTGCTATGTTGTTCTATAGCTACCTTTTCACCTCATTACAGCTCAGTGGAGTAGAGAATGATGTCATGGTTGACCCAGCACCAGCATGCCCATAAATGATACAGTATGTTCCCCCCTTTATTTCCTGGCTAAAGCACTGGGAAGGAGCTTACTATGAAATTCATGCCGTGATGACAGATTTAAAAGTTGCTATGGACTGTAACAGACAGCAACTGCATTTTGCAGACACACATGACACATACCACTCTCTTGTATTCTAATGTGGTGACATTCTTAGTTTAAAGAGTTATGTTTCTATCACATATTACTGTTGTCTGTCCACAAAATTAGGCAGGAGGAAAGAAGAGAAGGGGAGGAGAGAGAAAACATTGAATTTGATATACTAGTTTATGAGGAGACTATCCCAACTATTAATGAGGGGCAGCACACACTGGTTTCTAAACAGAGTGCCCTTCAGTTCTGTGCCTTTCAGGGGATCTTGGCTATGTGAAAGCATACAAGGCAGTTGTATTTCATGTAGTGAAATGCGCCCCTTACACTTTTAACATTGAGACTCTGCAAACCAAAATCGTGCTGAACTGTAAATCTGCAAGCAGGAAACTAACATGTCACGCTTGAGACACCCCATTTTGGCTGGGTTTTCAAAGCCAGATTAAGTAATTAGCCAGCACGTGATGTCTCCTGAGCAATAAAACATACCACTGAGGAGAATTTAAAGGAATGGGCCAAGGAGGGTTTTCCCTGATAGTGAGTTCTGATGTACTTCACTTGCTATCTGTGCTGAAGAAACTTCTCATGAAAATAACGCTTGATTGTAAATATGAGTATCTGTCTGTAACCTTGGCATGTTCCTTCACCTTGCATTGGCTGTCCTCTTTTGCATTTATTTACTATTGCTCCATACATGACAGAAAAAAAGCCACTCAGATGTATTGATATAGAGCAAAGTTATGCAAATAAATAAGCATTATAAACTAGAATTGCACTAGATCAAAAAGCAGAATGACATTGGCCTCCTACCAGAAGTCATTTCACATCATCCTGGAGCCCTACCAAACAGCTGATTTCATCCACTGAAAAGAACATCCAGTAATTTCACTCAGATATCCCCTTCCATGTTCCTGACCAGGAATTTGATGCGGCCAAGGAAGAGATTACCCCAGAGATTCCTTCCAGATTTTACACTGAGCCCAGTGCATGCTGGAACAGGACTTTGGGAGGTCAGGGTGCTTAGCAACTTGCAGGATGAAGTCCTTAGCTATGTGAGAATACCTGTTCACTGCAGACATGATCAATAAAACTCATAGTTTATGTACTTCAATATTGAGTTTCTGTGCCTTGATTTAAGGACCTCCCCGTGACACAACCCACATCAAACCCAAGGGAGCTAAATTTTCCTGCTCTGCATGAATGAAATGTTACCACTCTGTTCAATTTAGAGGATCTTTATCGTGTGGAGACCTTTCCGTATAGGTAGAGCTAAATTCCACTTTTACAGCCTACGCTAAATCTCTTCATGCAGTGAGGCAATCCTTAGAGAAGAGGCTAGTAATGTTATACCCCATCCAACTCTGCTCCAGAAAGATACTAACTAGCATTGATCAAACCCATTTGGATCAAATAAAAATTGAACCCAGTTGAACCGGGGCAAATTTTTTGAAGTTCAAACAAGTTTTGCTAATTTTTTGAAAATTTTTCGTCCATATCTTTGCATTTTTGCAGTTGAAAGGTGACTGGAAGTCAAAATAATACAATATCTTGAGGAAACTTATCCTCATGAAATCTGTGACCTGACTAAAAAATAGGAGGTACTAGAAATCTCATGAAAAGACTGCCTTTGTGAGTGGTTCCAGCCGAATTCCACAGCCATGGAGGTTTGTATAAATGTGGGTGCATAGCCAATCACACTTAATTCCAGACACTTTTCAGATTCACTCATCAATAGTCCCAGCCCTGACCCACAATAGATCTGTATCCCCAGACCAGTAAAATATGGACAAAGGAGTCTGATAGAGTACTGAATACAGATAGTGGAAAACTACAGATATGGGACCTGAATGTTCACCCTGATACACCAGGATCACCTCATTGCAATCAGTGGTTATGGCAGTAAAAGTCGTGTAGCTGTGGAGATGCAGATCCATGAACTCCATGTTTAACATGGGCCCCAAAGTGGGGTTGGTATTTT
Organism: Caretta caretta; assembly: GCF_965140235.1. Taxonomy (NCBI): domain Eukaryota; kingdom Metazoa; phylum Chordata; order Testudines; family Cheloniidae; genus Caretta; species Caretta caretta. The sequence goes on along the minus strand of NC_134216.1, from coordinate 44,137,926 downwards.
GATGCATGACCTCACTGTTCTCAAACCTGCAAGTACTTGCTCATCACTTCCTAAGAATACTGCCTTTTACAGGCTATGGCCCAAATCCTGAGAGCTTCACACAGGATTACTCAGTCCTTATTCATTAGCTACAATTGGGAGTTTGCCTGAATGAGGACTCAGTAAAAATGCATTTGTCTCTACAGTTTGTGAAGTAATGTCACATAACATTTCCCCACTGCTTTGAAGCTAATGTGTAAAAGTAAACTTGACGTGTGGAATGGGGGTATGCCATTGCCTCTGTTCCAGTGGTTCTCAACCTCTTTACCATTGTGGGCCAAATGTGTTATGGGGGCTGTATCCAGTACTACCTGTATAGCCTTGAGGATGTCACATGGGCTGCAGCTTTGTGCTGATTGGGCCACAAGTGGCATGCGGGCCACAGGTTGAGAACCACTGCTCTATTCTCAAAAAGAAAAGGAGTACTCGTGGCACCTTAGAGACTAACCAATTTATTTGAGCATAAGCTTTCATGAGCTACAGCTCACTTCATCCGATGCATTCAGTGGAAAATACAGTGAGGAGATTTATATACACACAGAACATGAAAAAAAATGGGTGTTATCATACACACTGTAAGGAGAGTGATCACTTAAGATGAGCTATTACCAGCAGGAGAGCGGAGGAGGAAGGGGGGAGGAAAGAAAACCTTTTGTAGTGATAATCAAGGTGGGCCATTTCCAGCAGTTACCAGGAACGTCTGAGGAACAGTGGCGGGTGGGGCGGGGTGGGGAAATAGTTTTACTTTGTGTAATGACCCATTCACTCCCAGTCTCTATTCAAGCCTAAGTTAATTGTATCCAGTTTGCAAATTAATTCCAATTCAGCAGTCTCTTGTTGGAGTCTGTTTTTGAAGTCTTTTTGTTGTAATATTGCGTCTGTAATCGAGTGACCAGAGAGACTGAAGTGTTCTCCGACTGGTTTATGAATGTTATAATTCTTGACATCTGATTTGTGTCCATTTATTCTTTTAAGCAGAGACTGTCCAGTTTGACCAATGTACATGGCAGAGGGGCATTGCTGCCACATGATGGCATATATCACATTGGTAAATGTGCAGGTGAATGAGCCTCTGATAGTGTGGCTGATGTGATTAGGCCCTATAATGGTGTCCCCTGAATAGATATGTGGGCACAGTTGGCAACGGGCTTTGTTGCAAGGATAGGTTCCTGGGTTAGTAGTTCTGTTGTGTGGTGTGTGGTTGCTGGTGAGTATTTGCTTCAGGTTGGGGGGCTGTCTGTAGTCAAGGACTGGCCTGTCTCCCAAGATTTGTGAGAGCGATGCGTCATCCTTCAGGATCGGTTGTAGATCCTTAATAATGCGTTGGAGGGGTTTTAGTTGGGGGCTGAAGGTGACAGCTAGTGGCGTTCTGTTATTTTCTTTGTTGGGCCTGTCCTGTAGTAGGTGACTTCTGGGTACTCTTCTGGCTCTGTCAATTTGTTTCTTCACTTCCGCAGGTGGGTATTGTAGTTGTAAGAATGCTTGATAGAGATCTTGTAGGTGTTTGTCTCTGTCTGAGGGGTTGGAGCAAATGCGGTTGTATGGTAGAGCTTGGCTGTAGACACTGGATCGTGTGGTGTGGTCTGGGTGAAAGCTGGAGGCATGTAGGTAGGAATAGGGGTCAGTAGGTTTCCGGTATAGGGTGGTGTTTATGTGACCATCGCTTATTAGCACCGTAGTGTCCAGGAAGTGGATCTCTTGTGTGGACTGGTCCAGGCTGAGGTTGATAGTGGGATGGAAATTGTTGAAATCATGGTGGAATTCCTCAAGGGCTTCTTTTCCATGGGTCCAGATGATGAAGATGTCATCAATGTAGCGCAAGTAGAGTAGGGGCATTAGGGGACGAGAGCTGAGGAAGCGTTGTTCTAAGTCAGCCATAAAAATGTTGGCATACTGTGGGGCCATGCGGGTACCCATAGCAGTGCCGCTGATTTGAAGGTATGCATTGTCCCCAAATAGTGATGGGTGAGGACAAAGTCACAAAGTTCAGCCACCAGGTTTGCCGTGACATTATTGGGGATACTGTTCCTGACGGCTTGTAGTCCATCTTTGTGTGGAATGTTGGTGTAGAGGGCTTCTACATCTATAGTGGCCAGGATGGTGTTTTCAGGAAGATCACCGATGGATTGTAGTTTCTTCAGGAAGTCAGTGGTGTCTCAAAGATAGCTGCGAGTGTTGGTAGCATAGGGCCTGAGGAGGGAGTCTACATAGGCAGACAGTCCTGCTGTCAGGGTTCCAATGCCTGAGATGATGGGGCGTCCAGGATTTCCAGGTTTATGGATCTTGGGTAGCGGATAGAATACCCCAGGTCAGGGTTCCAGGGGTGTGTCTGTGCGGATTTGTTCTTGTGATTTTTCAGGGAGTTTCTTGAGCAAATGCTGTAGTTTCTTTTGGTAATTCTCAGTGGGATCAGAGGGTAATGGCTTGTAGAAAGTGGTGTTGGAGAGCTGCCTAGCAGCCTCTTGTTCATATTCCGATCTATTCATGATGACAACAGCACCTCCTTTGTCAGCCTTTTTGATTATGATGTCAGAGTTGTTTCTGAGGCTGTGGATGGCATTGTGTTCTGCATGGCTCAGGTTATGGGGCAAGTGATGCTGCTTTTCCACAATTTCAGTCCGTGCACGTCGGCGGAAGCACTCTATGTAGAAGTCCAGTCTGCTATCTCGACCTTCAGGAGGAGTCCACCTAGAATCCTTCTTTTGTCACTAATGCCACCACATTGGGGATATCTTTTTAATTCTTCCTTCAGTTCAGCATCCCACATCAATGTCGATTTATCTTTGTCTCTGGTAATGCCTTATTCAGCTGATCATCTCTCATGTGTCCCCTGACCTTTCCTGGCCACTGGTTATCCTGCATACAGAATGATGAGGGGAAACTGCCACAAGGAAAGTCTCTCTTTTCTCCACCAATCCCTTGAGGAACAGACTGGTAACTGTAGAATGTATGATGATCATCTGAACTGCTTTGTAAGATTCTAGCTTGATTCTGAGCAGGAACAGTGTTTTCAGCAATTGCTGTAATTGCAGAGTATATGAAAAAAGAACCAAAAAAGTTAAAAAATTCCCCATGAAGATCAGATGAGGACATTTCCTGCATGGCTGTGTTATGGTTTTCTTTACAGTGGAACACATCTCTTCTGACACTGGCTGCCTGAATTTTTTAAAGTTATTGATTTAAAAGGAGCAAATATTAAATTGCCAGCAGTTTGCTTGGTTCCATTATTTTATGGCCCATGGAAGACACCATTATTGTTTCAGAATTAAGATTTTTTAAGTGAAGCATGGCTGACATTGTAAAATGGAAGGAATTAGAGACTGTTTAAAGCTAGTGGTCTGTTCTCCAGACCCGGAGCGTGGATTAGCAGCATGTAAAAAGGGAAATCACCAGGGATGAAATATTGACCCAACTAGCAGATCCTCATCAACTGAGAGCGCAACAGACTGGAACATTATTAATCACTACATCCCATGTGTGCTTTGATTTTTTTCTAAGCAATATTGTTAATAGGAAAAAGTACTATTCTAAGTATTGTTCCTGTAAAAATGGCTGTGGGTTCTTTACCATTTTAGTTATCCTCCGTGTGACTATTGCTAAAACAAGAGCTAAATCAGTTGCGTAGATCTATGTTCTTAGCCAAGTCTTCCTTGGAGTTCTGAAACTGTAATATATGAATCATCCCACTGGGATTACTTGATGGGATTACTTGTGTAAATAAGGTTTTGCAAAATCAGTCCCCATGTTTATGGTCACAGTAATCAGTGAATGAGTAAAATTTATTTCTAGAACAAATCCACATTATTACATTCAATTTTTATAGCTAAACTTACTTTGGCAGAGACCAGCCTCAGCTAGAGAGGATGTGGACAGAGGTCAGCAGGCACACGTGAATGCACATATTTTCTGAGATGGCCCACAATTCAAATCTTTTGGTAAAGCATATGTAAAATCTTACAGAAAACTTTTGACATGTACTTTGATAAAGAACCCAGCCTTTTGTGTTCTGAGACATATCCTGAAAAATTAAATAAAAATTCAGAATATTAATAACAGCAAGGAAATACATCACTGTACTGTGACTCACAAGAGAGATCCCTTCAATTGGACCAACTCCCCCAATACTTACTGAGTTTTCAGGCCAGCTCCACTGAATTAATGAGTAACACAGCCATACTAATCACATGCCAATAAAACCTTTATACTATGCCACACCATTGTGCCATCCTGCTATGTGTATATGTAGACTGTACCCTCTTGGTTTTACAATATATACATATACTATTGTGTATTATATTGCATGTATACAGTGCAATTCAAGTCGTGATGACAGAGTGAGATACTGATCTCTTAACATAGGTCTGGTGTTGTATTCATGGGTCATTATAGATTTCTGTAACTAGGCAATACGTTCTTTGGACCAAATTCTGAAACTATATACACCCATGCACCCCATTTGAAATCAAAGAGGGTTTACAGTGTAATTAGGTGTAGACTTTGCGTATATGCAATATTTAGCTATTCTTTTCAATTTTCTAATAATAATGATAGAATCATAGAAATGGAAAGCTGGAAGGGACCTTGAGAAGTTATTAAATCCAGCCCCCTGTGCCAAGGCAGGTCCAGGTAAATCTAGACCATCCCTGACAGGTGTTTGTCCAACCTGTTCTTAAAAATTTCCCTTGATGGGGATTCCGCAACCTTCCTTGGAAGCTTATTCAAGAGTTTAACTACCCTTATACTTAGAAACTTTTCCCTCATATCTAACCTAAATGTCCTTTGCTGCAGATTAAGCCCATTACTTCTTGTTCTAATTTAGTGAACATGAAGAACAGTTGATACCAGTTCTCTTTATAACAGCCTGAACATATCAGTTCCTCCCTCAGTCTTCTTTCCTCAGGACTAAACATGCCCACTTTTTTTAACCTTTCGTTATAGGTCAGGAGTTATAAATTTTTATCATTTTTGTTACTTATCTCTGGACTCTCTCCAGTTTGTCTACATCTTTGCTAAAGTGTGGCACCCAAAATTGGACACAAAATTCCAAAATCCTCACCAGTGCCAAATAGAGCAATTGCCTCCCATGGCTTACATACAACAGTCCTGTTAATACACCCCAGAATTATAGTCGCCTTTTTCTGAACTGCATCACATTGTTGACTCATATTCAATTTGTGATTAAATTATCATCCCCAAATCCTTTTCAGCAGTATTACTACCTAGCCAGTTATTCCACATTTTGTAGTAGTGCATTTGATTTTTCCATCCTAAATAAAATTCTTTGTACTTATCTTTAAAGAATTTCATCTTGTTGAATTCAGACCAATTGTCCAGTTTGTCAAGGTCCTTTTGAATTCTAATCCTGTCCTTCAATGTGCTTGCAACCCCTTTTAGTTTGGTATTATCCACAGATTTTATAAGCACACTCACCATTCTATTCTCCAAATCATTAATGAAAATACTGAATAGTATAGGACCCAGGATTGACCCCTGCAGGACCCGACTAGATATAGCAAACCATTGATAACTACTCTTTGAAAATGGTCTTTCAACTAATTGTGCACTCACTTTGCAGTAATTTCATCTGGAACATATTTCCCTAGTTTGCTTATGAGAATATTATGTGGGACTATGTCAAAAGCCTTACTAAAATCAAGATACATTACATTTACTGCTTTCCCCTGTATACTAGGCCAGTAATTTTGTCAAAGATGGAAATTAGGTTGGCTTGGTATGATTTGTTCTTGACAAATCCATGTTGTCTATTAGTTATAATCCTATTATCCTCTCACTACTTAAAAATTGATTGTTTAATAATTTGTTCCATTATCTTTCCAGATATCAAACTTAGGCTGACTGGTCTATAATTCTCTTGGTTCTCTTTGTTCTCCTTTTCAAAGTAGGTATTATGTTTGTCCCTTTCCACTGTCCTTCATGAGTTCTTAAAGATAATTGCTAATGGTTCTGAGATTGCTTCAGCGAGTTTCTTAAGTAACTATGATGAATTTCATCAGTCCCTGCCCACCTGAATATATCTATCTTCTCTAAATATTGTTTGACCTGTTTTTTCCCTACTTTGGCTTGTGTTATTTCCCCCTTGTCATTAATATTAGTTGTGTTGAGTATCTGGTTACCATTTACCTTTTTAGTAAAGACTGAAGCAAAATAGGCATTAAATACCTCAGACTTCTTGATGTCATCATTATTAGCTCTCCTTCCCAGCTAAGTAGAATAGTTATGCTTCCTTTGTCTTTTTCTTGCCCCTAATGTATTTAAAGAACCTCTTCTTATTCCCTTTTATGTCCCTATTGTGACTTAGCCTTTCTGATTTTGTCTGTACATATTTGTGCTACAGTTTTGTACCCCTTCTTAGCAATTTGTCCATGTTTCCACTTTTTGTAGGATTCCTTTATGATTTTCAGGTCTTTAAATAGCTCCTAATGTAGCCATATTGGCCTTTACTATTCTCCCTATTTTTCCTCTGCATTGGAATAGTTTGCAGTTATGCCTTCAATATTGTCTTCTTGAGAAACTGCCAGCTTTCCTGAACTTCTTTATTCCTGAGATTTTCTTCCCATGGGACCTTATCTTCCAGTTCTCTGAATTTATTAAAGTCTGCTGTTTTGAAGATCATTGCCCTCATTCTGCTGCTCTCACTCCTTCCTTTCCTTAGAATCATGAAATCTATTATTTCATGATCACTTTCACCCAAATTGCATCCCACCTTCAGATTCCCTGCTGGTCAGAATCAAGTCTCAAAAGGGCTGTCCCCCAGGTTACTTCCTCCCATTTGTGAAACAAAAGCTGTCCCCAATATATTTCAAGAACTTATTGGAAATGTAGCGTTTTGCTGTATTACTTTTCCAACAGATGTCTGGGTAGTTAGAGTCTCCCATTACTAGCAGGTCTTGTGTTAGATATTTTTGTTGTTTGTCCTAGAAATGCTTTGTCGAGCTCCTCTTTCTGATTTGATTGTCCAGAGTGGACCCCTGTGACACTCTGTTGGGGGCACCCAGAACCGTAAGCCAGTGTGTTTCCCTTTTGCCTAAGCAAGGAGAGCTTTGCTGGGCCTTTAATTGCATGTCAGCTCCCTGCTACTCCAGTTCTGTCAGCCTGACCAACAAACTCCCTGAGACTCTGCCAGTCTTAACCTTGCCTTGCAGGTAATGTTCAGTGAATCCTGGTTCCTTAGTTCCCCAGAGATATCTCTCTGTTGGGTCTAGTCCCTCTCACTGAACACTCACAGAAATGATTAAATCTTGTCTCCAAAGAGACAGTACACTCATCAGCCAGTTGGCTTACAGAGGACACACTAACTTATTACACCGCACTAAGATAGTTTTATAATAAAACGAGCTTTCTAGTCTCTAAAATTTAACTGATTATAATCCTGGTCTCAGGCAGTTTCTCACCTGCAGTCAGTTCTCAGTGTCCTCAATCTGGATAGCTGAGAGATCCACCTTTCAGAGATTCCAAGATTGCTAGCCCGTTTTGTCCCTTAAGTGATGGATAACTGACTAACCCCTTCCTATAGATCAGAAAACATTTGAAATGTATTCTTTTGAAGTGTATCCCCAGATAAAGTTCTTCTCCCATACTATTTGTCTCTTCCTGTTGACTTCTCATCTCTGTGTTGATTCATCTGTGAATGTAACTTTATTGTCTCTGGCATCACCTTGCTCAATTTACATTGGAGAAACAGGCAAAACAATATTCCTTTGTCTAGACAAATTTGTACAGCACCTAGCACAATGGGGTACTGGCCCACAACTGGGGCTTTTAGGCACCACAGTAAAACAAACAATAGCAATAATAATTACTAACAATGAAAATCAATAGATCTTTATAGATGATATATCACATCACCACAGAATTCTAGAATATATGAGTTTCACTGTACATTCAACCAATTCCCTAGTACACACATATACCGAGACTCACTCACAACCAGATGGAGCTGAAACAAAGTTTTTATTAGCTACTGGGCCTTATATTAAGGAATTACATATAGTGAACTTCTCTGGTCTGTGTTATGCATGAGGTCATCATAATGGTCCCTCTGGCAATTAAACTCTGTAAAATATATAATCTGTGGAGCAGCTCCTAGTGAGGAAGGCATGATGATGCACACCTGAGGGGACACACCCAATAATACTGTTTAGTGATTGGATGGAGAAAACTTGGGCTTAATCATTCCAGAAAAGGTGCAAATGCAACTCCCATTGTCTTCAATAGGAGTTGTGCACGTGCATTTCTCTGGATGGTCAGGCCCATGAAAAGCAGTGATGCCACAAAAGATCATGATGAGAAAGTGGGAAACACATTACGAGTTAAAACTTATATGCCTTACTGATGCAAGCTGTCTCATTGCAGCCAATGGGACTATTGCTATGTGAAAGGTGAACAGAATTTGTGCTTATATTTAAGTTTGTAATGTGATATGCCCAGAAGGAATGTCAGTGTAATTATGCACTGCATATGTAGAGGCTTCTAGTCATGGAGCTGGTGGGCAATAGTTTCCTCTGCTAAGGCTCTGATGACATCTCATCTGGAGTGTTGTATTCAGGTCTGGGCTCTTCAGGCCTGTAACAGGGTCCACAGTCCACCCCACTTCCTGGGGCCCGTTTGCTGCCCCCAATAAGGCTCAGAGAGGCTATTTAGAAGCTTTACAGGATTATTCAACCTCTTTTACAGGCAGAGTGAGCCTTCAGCTAGGAGACCTCCAGTACCCTCCCTGAGGGACTGCTCCCTCCCAGCTTTTATAACCCTGGGCTTGTCAGGCCAGCAGGTGTTACCAATCCTCAGACCAGAATCAGGCCTTTTCCATCATCCCCAATCTGTTTCCCCTGATTGGAGCTGACTGGACAGGGGCTAATTAGGTGATTTTGCACCAGCATCCTGCTACAAGGCCTAAAAGATGTTAACAAATTGAAGAGGACAGAGAAGAGCCACTACAATGGCTAGGGTGTTGCAGGAACTGTTTACTGAAGAAAGGTTAAGGGCCAGATCCTCATATCCTTACTAATGCCAAATAGTAATTTATTCCACCAATCATCCCACTGCAATAAATGGGGAAGTGTAAACCACTACTTAGCAAGAGTCCAGGAGGACCATAACATAACACCAACAATGGAAAGTGATCACATAGGATGGTAAAAGGAAATAATGGAATTAGACTTTAAAAAAAAATAGGCTGAACTGATGGAAAATCTTCCAAAATGAGATCTAATAGCTATTGAGATTATCTCCAGAGAAAGTGGAGGAAACCCCTTTATTTAAGACATTTAAAAATAAACAAACTCGCTCCTAAGCGAGTTATGTCTGCCTAAATCTATCTGCAGACTGGGGATAATAGCCAGTCTATCTGTAGCTTGGGGATAATCATATTTACCATCCTGTCCAACAAAATGTTTAGAGGGTTATTTAGTGGCAGCTTGTGAACCTCTCCCTCCCACTGAGAAACAGTTACACTCAGAGATAGTCCTATTGAAGCCAAGGCTACTCATGTGTAACTGTGCTCCACTGGGAGCAAATTCACACTCTGTCTTTTAGGTAATTCTTAGCAGTGGTCTGATATAGTTCTCTACATCTTCAAAGGACTATATAAGCATTATTGTACTCATCTAAAATTTCCCCTACACTCCCCCATCCACACCCTCGTTATATGGTACTTTGTGTTCCTGTCCTTAATTGTTACGTTTAGAGTAGGCAAAGGTCTGAGCCAAAATTCTGGTTTCAGGACTGAAACCCCTTAATTTTGAAATAGTTTATCTGGGTTTCCTGATTTCAACTTCATGTAGTGTCCTACGTCTGTGGTCAAAACCTAATCCTAGATTCAAACAGATCTATATTTGTGGAAGTTTGGATTTGAACTCTGTGGTTTAGGACTATCCCTAATGTTGCTGTGTACTCTTAAACAGATGTATTTCACCCAAGTAGTGGGTAAAATGATACATACAGTAATTATCTATGAGTTAGCAGGAATAACTTGCACAATGAGTTGTGTGTAGGGATCCAGGGTTGTTTTAGGGGGTGTCAAGGTTCCTTCCCCACTCTGAACTCAGTCCTAGAGTATTCTTCTAAGCTCCTTTCATGATAGCTTGCTGAATGGCATCTCTACAATTTTTGGAGAGAGTATGTACAGATAACTTTCTTCCAAGGCTTGTGCTAATGTGCATAGTTTTTCTGTGGATTGTAGGTATGTAGTACTTATGATGATTTGACCCATTGGGCCTAATTTTGCCCTTGATTCATTGGTGCAACTCCTTGGGAAGGCAAAGGGAATTGCACCCAGGTATTTAGGTTATTTTAGCTTGTTACATTTGTAAAGTGCTTTGGGATTTTTCTAGATAGAAAGTACTATGCAAACTGTACAATATTATTATTATTTAGTTTGAATCTTTTCTATATATTGGTAATCTAAAAAGAACAAAATCTATTTGTAGTTTGTTTTAAGTACACGTCAGAGGTCATGGCAGTTCATTTTCATACTGTTATTGTTAGTATCCTCATAGAAATCCTATTATTTGTTCTCTATGGCAATGTTGAAAACTAATCTGTGAATGATGTGTGAGAAGCCTGTTAATACTGTAGTGTGTTGACCCTTGGTGTGTCTTTGGTCATCATAAACTGATAATTTTAAAATCAGTCTTTCAATACATATTTAACATATAATTTTGCAGTATACAAGACCAGTGTCTTGATCTATTTTTCCTCATGTTGCTTGGCACGTATTTCTCCTTTAATTTACTCTCTCCTCATCGAAGATAGAGGTGGAAAATCTGTTAATCTGTTCAAATTTTTCTCATCTTGTTGCATAAAATTTTTGACAGTCTTCTCTGGTGTTCTTTTAACTCTGGGGAGACTTCTGAGGTTTCCTGGAAACTCGGACACTTCAGAATTCACCACTTGTGGCCATGGAGAAAAAGGGTTTGGATGAATATGAATAGCTGAAAATCTTGTAGGCAGCACCTTTCAACAGTTTCACTTAAGAAATGTTTTTAAAATGTTTAAATGTATGACCTCATCACTCATTTTATGGCGTTCCTGGAATATTGCTACAAATACAATAAATGTTCATTTAATCATGAATACTATGCAAGTTGTCATTTGTGGGACAGTGCTATAAAATTATCACAAGTACTAAATGGCCTATTTTATATAGAATACAATATCCTTGAGTTGTAGAAGTGACGTTCATCTTAAGCTTTAGGATTTAAGTGCAAGGGTCTTTCTCTTATTTCACAGTGCACATGACTTCCAGTAGAAGTTAATCAATCTCTCAGTGCACTGAGACCTCCTGTTTTATAACATCCTTTATAGATGAAGATAATTGTTCTTGTGAAGTGCTTTGCTCTTTTGTTAAGCTTATTCTAGAAGTCTGTTACCTATAAAAAACCAACAAGACTATCTGCATCTAAATAGTCTTCCTGTGGTAGCACTGCCTAAATATAACAAATGAAGCAGATATGATGCATAGTTTATGCATACTCTTTGTATAGTTGTGACTGACACTTACCATTAGGCATAAGATAGTTACATCTGTTCATCAAAATATGACACTCCATTGCAGTCTTCTAAAGCTATCCCCGTGGTATACATGAGTATGGTAATTTAAAAAGAAAATAGTGTAGAAAAAGAACATGATAAATGCATATCATCTTATTTTTTATGGCTCTAGTAAATTTCATACCTTAGGCTAGACTGAATATACTTTGAGTTTCTCTTGTAACAATCATTTTGGAAATGAGTCAATCAACAGGCTTTTCCTTACTCATTATTATTTAGCCTAAAGATCTTAGGAATCTGTGTTTATTCCATTATCAATTTATTTTTGAGAAGTATCATTGCCTTTACCTAGCACTAAAATTATTATTTCTTTTCATTTTATAACTGTTGTAAAAGTAAATGATCTACCTCTATACACTCTTCTGTGCAACTACTTCTGTGGCTGGATATTTCATTCTTCATTTGATGCTTTAATCTATAAATTAATATAACAGATGCTTCTTGAAAAGCCTCAGAAAATAGAAGAAAAAATGGTTTGTGTTTTTGAGTAGAATCCACTGCTCAGCTAGATATTTTAATTCTGTTTTTTTGATGAATACCAAATCTTTTTAGTAAATAGAATAAACCAGTCACAATAACTAGGAAGGTATGTAGTGAATTGCACAAAGGTTGCATGGTTTAGACCTTTGCAGGAACACAGGCTACAGTTTAGTTGTCGAGGCACTATCATTCTCCTCAAAGGTGAAATGATTTAGAGGTCTAGAGAAACTTAATTTTTCTTGATCACCATGTGCAACCTGGAATTTTAATGGCAGGCATAATTAATTCTTCTGATGTTAATCATCAGGGCTGGGCTCCACAATTATCAGCCTGGTGCAGCTGGGCCATGGAGCAGACATGAAAAATTAGGAAAATGAATCAGTAATAGGGTGGCAGATTTAATCTGCATCATGAAAACAAAGTTAAAAAGAGGGAGATTGAGAGAATTTCAGCTGAAGCTTTTGTGCCAATGAGCACTGACAGAACTGAAAAATGTTGCTGATGTCCAAAGTGATTGGTAATTACCAAGCCATTGAATTTTTTATTGTCAATTTATCATTGCGCCAGAGGTTAAATTTAACATCTTCTTCTAAAGCCATCACTCTAGGAGGAAGGCAAGCTTTGCATCACGTGGCCCAGGAGTCAGTGAAAGGTTAATCAGGTATTCTTTTAGTTTGTGTGTGCGCTTCCAAGTCATTTTTTTATTGTATCCTTTTATGTTGCATACATGCCATGGGGTATTTTCTAATTTATATTACCTGTGCATTTCAGATAAATATTAGATTGCATTCCTCAGCACAGCACTGTCTCCCTTGCTGTGTATTTATACTGCTTTATTTTCCATACACAGAGGCATATATTACACACACACACTATATATATAAAAACAAGAGAAATTTTATAAATACAAAGAAATTTGGTGTGAAATAAAGAAAGCATTTCACAAATAAGGAAAATTACAACCTTAGTGCCTAAAGGTATCAGACATCTTTAAATATTGGTATTACTTGTTTCTTTCATTTTCTAAGTAATATTGTTTGTAGAGTATTTGATTTTACTGTGGTCTGATGGTATCTTATTTTCAGAGGTGGGTGCCTGGTTTGTGAATGGACTAGTTTAAGGCCAGGGTAGTATTTTTATAGCTTGTAAACTTGTTTGGATTGCAAGATCTTCAGCTCTTCAGAGTAGGGTCTGTCTGTGTATTTTGCACTTTGTACAGCGCTACACACATTGTTGGTACTTATTTAATAAATGATAACCATAATTGACAACTGAAGTGCAGATTAGTTCTTTGAATCCTTCCGCTTATGAATGTTTAGTAAATGGTATAGTTTTTGTAATGCAAAAGACTGAAAGAAAGCAATCCCATATCTAAGATATCCTTGTCACGTATGATGGAAATAAACATTCATGTATTATAGACCAAACCTGGCTCTGGTGTAAATTGAAGTATTTTCATTAACATCAATGGGATTTGTGCCTGCTTATTCTAGGGCTGAGTTTTGCCCCAAAACTACACAGTGTAATCCTTGCTATTTAACTGTCTTTTAGCACAATATTAAATCCATTTTTGTCCACCTTAATTCAGCCCTGTAATCTCTCTCTCATATTTATTTTCAAATCCAGGCTGTGCTCTGATTAAGGGAATTGTATGCATTTTCTATAAATTAAAAATGGAAATGGCCTTTAGGGGCGAGTCAGTAGAGGAATCAATGCATGCATTAATTACTGCAATTCATTACCCAAATAAACACAAGACTCAGCCTTTTGCTAGATAGAAATTTAGAGACATAAGATGTTTACAAGAGACAAAGGCTTCTGATCCTGCTCATGTTAATCTGCAGATCAAAGAATATGTGAGTCCATTCCTGGAGGAGGCTCCTCTGGGGATACCATGGCTGGGATCAATCCCCACATGCAGGCAGTGAATTATTGCTGCTGAATACAAAAGCTGTTCACGTGACATCACTGTCACCTAGCTGCAGTGACACCCTCTCCAGATAGGGCTTCAGAAGACCTTGCTTTTCTAATACCCACTTTTCTATAATTAAACTCAAACCATAAAACAGTACCTGTCCAATGACCTTTGATTGCCCTCAAACAAAAATATGTTTCAGCTCATAGCAACTATTCAGTCATTTGGAAGAAAAACGTGAAAATGTAATTTTTAGCTTCCCATAGGCTTTTTGGAATATAAACAGAAGGTTAGAAAATATACAACAAATAAAATTGTACAGAAAAGATTCAGTGATTTATTGAAAAGATTTCATACTCCTCTCCTGAATTAGTATCCTGTCTTTTCCTTGAGAGACTAGCAGAGTACTGGAAGAATGTAATTTTTCTAACAGCATTTGGAAGCCTTTCTTGATCATATTTTATAGCTTGAAGATAAATTACCATATGAAGGTTTTTGTTCAAAACCTGAACAGAGTATGATTTAAATTCTGTTATATTTTGCATAGATGTCATTGCTGGTGCTAGCTCAATGAAAGTCTCAGGAGCTGAAAGCAGAACACATATTAGCCAAATCCTTTTCTCCTATTGGAGATCTCAGCTATTTTAATTGGATTCTGTCCAAAACTGCAACTAATTAAGAATCAATTCAGGACCATTAGCAAGTGGGACTAGCTAGCCAGTGTTGCATATTTCAAAAGAATTAGTTTTAATGAGAGGAGTTCCTGGACAGAACCCCCCCCCCCCCCCGTCCCCCCTTACAAACAAACAGATTAAAGATAGTGTAGGGACCTTCTCCAGCTAAACTAGACAACTAATGGTACATGGAAAGATGCTGAACTTGTAGTCCTCTCTAATTGATCTACTTACTGTTCTTAAGGAAATTAAAAAAAAAGTATGCAGGTATTTACTGTGCATTAGCAGTTCAATAGCTATTTATAAACATTAGCAATTGTTGCATTTTGCAGTCTCTCTTTGTCAGAGAAACATATGTTATCTCTTTTCAGACATATTAACCTTAGAACTGTCAAGCCATTTTACCTTCTTTAGTCTTTGTACTTCTGCAACATCTGTTAATCTGCACCACATTGTCTGCAGATGGTATTTTTTAATTTAAGAGGTTAGACTGCCATATTTCTGACATCTGTAGTTTTGTTTTACCACAGAGTAAACTTTGCTAAAAAGTCAGTGCTTTGGGGATATAGTTTGATTCACTTTTCAACAGTAGCCATGTCTAGAGGAGTTTTTTTTTCTTAAACTATTACATTTTCTGAACTCTTAATGAGTTTAGTGCATATGGTTATTTTAAAGGGAAAAGACTAAAGTACCTAGCTGACTGACTTTGAATATTTACTGTATGAATGTGTGTAGGCATATCAGTAGAATGAAATATTTAACCATTAAAATGGGTATGCATTAAATCAGATTTCCAAATTTGAACACATTATCTGATGGTCCTGACTTCAGACCTACCCTTCCCTATGGATGTACGTCAGGAGAAGTTACTTGGACTGGGTTTGTTAGTACGAGGCAAACCAAACATAACTACAAGCTACTGTGACTTTAAAAAAATATAAAAATGCAGAGCTGTTTACATGTCCAGCTTGTAAATATAAAAGTACTTAGTTCAATGAAGAGCTCAGTTTAGTAACTAAGTTTGATATACATTCTGGATAGATGGTAAATGATATAAGGATTCTTCCTTATATCAACACCCTGATTCATTTGACTGCAATGGCAAGAATGTGCTAGAACATCTTTTCAGTAAGCTAGTTTGATAGCTGAGTGCCTTTGCTTTTTAATTGTTCATTCCGCATTTAACAGAATAAAGCGTATTTCCAAACAAACACCTTCTGCTAAGGCACAAGCAGTGTTCTATTGCAATAAAACATCCATTATCGATGACCAAGCTGAACAATAATGAATAGGCAAACACCTACAAGATCTCTATCAAGCATTCTTACAACTACAATACCCACCTGCGGAAGTGAAGAAACAGATTGATAGAGCCAGAAGAGTTCCCAGAAGTCACCTACTACAGGACAGGCCTAACAAAGAAAATAACAGAACGCCACTAGCCGTCACCTTCAGCCCCCAACTAAAACCCCTCCAACGCATTATTAAGGATCTACAACCTATCCTGAAGGATGACCCATCGCTCTCTCAAATCTTGGGAGACAAGCCAGTCCTTGTCTACAGACAGCCCCCCAACCTGAAGCAAATACTCACCAGCAACCACATACCACACAACAGAACCACTAACCCAGGAACCTATCCTTGCAACAAAGCCCGTTGCCAACTGTGCCCACATATCTATTCAGGGGACACCATCACAGGGCCTAATAACATCAGCCACACTACCAGAGGCTTGTTCACTTGCACATCCACCAATGTGATATGTGCCAGCAATGCCCCTCTGCCATGTACATTGGTCATACTGGACAGTCTCTACGTAAAAGAATAAATGGACACAAATCAGATGTCAAGAATTACAACATTCAAAAACCAGTTGTAGAACACTTCAATCTCTTTGGTCACTCGATTACAGACCTAAAAGTTGCGATATTACAACAAAAAAACTTCAAATCCAGACTCCAGCGAGAGACTGTTAAATTGGAATTCATTTGCAAATTGGATACAATTAACTTAGGCTTGAATAGAGACTGGGAGTGGATAAGTCATTATGCAAGGTAACCTATATCCCCTTGTTTTTTCCTACCACCTCTCCCCCCGCCCCCCCAGATGTTCTTGTTAAACCCTGGATTTGTGCTGGAAATGGCCCACCTTGATTATCATACACATTGTAGGGAGAGTGGTCACTTTAGATAAGCTATTACCAGCAGGAGAGTGGGGTGGGGGAGGTATTTTTTCATGCTTTGTGTGTATAAAAAGATCTTCTACACTTTCCACAGTATGCATCCGATGAAGTGAGCTGTAGCTCACGAAAGCTTATGCTCAAATAAATTGGTTACTCTAAGGTGCCTCAAGTACTCCTTTTCTTTTTGCGAATACAGACTAACACGGCTGTTACTCTGAAACCAAAGAAAGTAGGTAAGTTTTGGCTTTTTTTTTTTTTTTTGTTCTTGTTTGGTAGCAAGGGCTTACTCAAGGCAGGGAAGGGCAAGCACTGTACTCTCCATTGCTCTGCTCTCCTCTACTGCCATCTACTTTAACTCCTGATTTGGGAGGTCAGGAGGTCAAATGTGTCTCACAAGAATTCCTGCAATAAAGGCAAGGGCAGTTTCAGAAGCTTTAGCATTTCACCAGGTTTATCTGCTTTCTGTTGAAGAAGGGAGTATGGTTTGATATTTGTAGACTTCAAAGTAGGAAGAACACAAAAAAGAGAGGGGGTGGGGGAGAATATAGTCTGGCAGTACATAGACTTGCTAGCAAGGTCAAGCATGCAGTGTCATCCCATTTTTAACCTTTTTCCAAAAAGGCATTGGCTTTGGGCAGGATAAAGGACTGGCAGGGACACATACAATTTAAAAACTCTTTAAATGCCTGCTTCTTTTAAAGATTCCATCTTTCTCCCTAAGTTACATGGCTGAGATTGGAAAGGAATAAGAGTATGGAGCCTTTCCTCGTCATGGGTCAGATCCTGAGGTCCATGCAAAGCTCATAGGAAAGAACCCACTGCAGAGCTGTGTAGAGGGGAATTTGGAATACGGAAGGTGTGGGGGAACATGGCTACTGGTTCTGTGACAATAGGGATCCATAGACCAAACCTACACCTTGGGTATGCTGCAATATGGTGTGGCCTAACTGCTACTCCACATAATGTGAAGTGAGAACTCTGGCCACCCTGACCAATGCTGAGCCACTTGAGCAAGGTGTATTTTCTTAGGGTATGATCAGAAGAGATAATTTGGCCCTATATCAGTTCTTGATTAGTTGCCAGGAGCATTCTGTGCTGGTCTCATGAGTCGGAGTATGTCATAGAGCGAACCCTACCACTTTAACTTTCTCTCTCCTTTTAAGGAGACAGTCTGAGCTCTCAGTGTAGAGGGGGCTGTTCTCAAGCATCATCTGTTTCTTATGCTCACACACAGTCAGTATGCCCAGCATAATGATATTCCAGCAGCATTATTAATCCTGCCAAGTCCCAGCCTCCTTTCAGTTGTTTTGTGGTGTTCTTTTGGATTTTGGTCAAGAATTTCCTTTCTTCACAGCTTGGGTTTCCACAGCGTTTGCATGTTTTCCTACTTCATCCAATGTGCCCTCCCGATTGTTCACCTCAACCCCATGAGGAATTAGAAGCTTGTCAATTGTTCTTTTAAAGTAGGGATTTGGATAATTTATTTCATGGTGGCATCTTATAAGTGATTGGCAGAAAGGCTGATGGGTTGGTAGAGATCTTCTATCAAGTACGCAAGATGGTGCCTCCCTGACTGTACTTCTGAGACTTTGGGAACTAAAGAAATCTGATTCATCATTTATTTTTGGTTCTGGGTATAGTTCTGCTTCTTTCTTTCCCAGGGAGTTTGCCAGAGGCTTGTTCTGATAGCTGCCAGCAATAATGGAGACTGCAGGAGTCTAAGAAAAGATTGCCTTTGCCTTCATTTCAGGACCTATTGTGAGATACATCTGACCTTCCTGCCAGGAGGATCTCCCTGCCTCCTAAAGCACATGTTAAAGTAAATGGGAGTGAAGGGGAGCATAGCTTCTTCCCCATCTCTCCCATAAAGCATAAGCTGCAGTTCCCCACTATTCCTCCTTCTGCTTGGCTTTTGTGGCAATGAGAACTACCCCTCCTGTTCTTTGTTGTTGAACTACTTTAACCACTGGTCCCAAGAGGATTCTGTGAAGAACTTGCACATTTACAGTTCAGTGCATCTTTCTGCTGCCTCCCCCAGCTACCAAGGTTTTTTTTCTCTGACACCAAAGGAATGAGCTGAGAGCAAAGAAATGGTGTAACTTCCTTGTTCTCTGATCCCTACTTCTGCAGTTTTGGTCCAGGACTTAACAAAAAAACTGACAAGTACAGTCAAACCTTGTTGTAACTTCACTCAGGGTTTGGATGGAAAGCAACATTATGTTTTAGCAATCTAAGACCTCTTAACAATCTAAGACTTCCTAGCATTTGTTACTGTATGTATGCAGTGACCACTTAGAACTTTATGGTTCCTATGCAGACATTCCTCCTCCAAATCACAGCCCTTTGCGGTGGAAGTGAAGGAGATGCTCCTTGATTGAAAGAGTAGGGCCTATGACACACAGTTGAGCCATTCATATTCTATCCAGTAGAGGGCAGTGGTATACATGCAGACTATCCAAATCATGTTCAGAAATGACAGCCAAACTTGGAAGGGGGGGGGGGGGGGAAGCAGGAAATCATGCTTGCATTAATCCAATTATTTTGACATGATTGTTGCTGATAATGCCCTCTTGCTGGCTCTCCCACACTGAATGTTTGATAGTTAAGCCAGGTCACAGAGCATTAGGGAAAAGGAAAAAACAGTGGTGTTATGGTCAGGGACAGTTCAAGCAAGCAAGACTATTATTAATTGAACTAAATAATGCTAGCCCACATCTTGCCAGTGTTGGCACTGGATGTTACAACAAGGTGTTACATTGGTATAAATGCTTGTTTTAATATAGCAAAGTTCTATAATCATGTAATTAATTTTATTTTGATTTATACAATGACATGGGGGAAAAAAACCACATTTTAACTTTCAAATATTTACCTTCACGCTCCTGGAGCTGACTGAAAAGACATGCATTTAGCACTTCATCTTTCCAAGCAAACCTAGCCTTTCAAAGAATACCCAGTTGAATTTCCTTTTGATGTTTGTTTCAACAGCATGTTGGGGCTTGTGTGTGTTCGGAAGCAACTGAATAATAAATACAAATATTCAAATGCTTTTCTTGAGACAATAGAATTCTACCTTTTGACTTTATATTAATTGTCAATCTTAGATATGGATTATAGGTACAGTGTGTACATCCAGCATTCCCTCTCAAGACTTTAAAGAGTAAGGCTGTCTTTAATACAGCCTCCATTGCAATACATTAAACGAATTAATTTAGATCTTATGAAAGATAATGGATTGATAGTCATGGAAATTTTCATCCTCTGTAAGTTTCTTCAAAATGTCCCACTGACTTACCTCAAATAATTTAAGCTGAGTGGTCATTCATTCACCGTTCAGTCTTTGGTATCCTGCATTAGGAGTTTCTGAAATGTGGACATGTGACCAATGGGTAGTAGGCTGAAGTCACCCATTTCTCATAGGCCAACAAACAGCTGTCAGATGTTAATGACTTTCGGTCACTACTGATCTGGGGTAGAACTGAACAGGCTATATAGAGGTAAAACACTCCAAAGTATCAGAATCCTCACTCTTTCGCTTGTGTTATGCAGGAGTTCAGACTAAATGATTATAATGGCCCTTTCTGACCTTTAAAAGTCCATTAATCAGAAAACCTAAAGTACATTCCCTCCTTAGAACACAAACCTTATTATAGTGCAAAAATCATTTGGCACCAGACCATAGAGGAAGGAATTGACTTGAACACCACCACCAACCGGGTTATAGCCATACAAATATGCTATAATCAGAACATGGCATATGGTAAGAATCATAGATTCCCAGACCAGAAGGGATCATTGTGATCATCTGGTCTGACCTCCTGGGTAACACAAGCCATAGAACTTCCCCAAAATAATTCCTAGAGCACATCTTTTGGGAAAAATATAATCTTGATTTAAAAATTGTCATTGATGGAGACTCCACCACAATCCTTGGTAAATTGTTCCAGTGGTGAATTACCCTTACTATCAAATTTACAACTTATTTTTAGTCTGAATTTGTCAAGCTTCAACTTCCAGCCACTGGTTCATGCTATACTTTTCTCTGCTAGATTGTTACATATTTGTTCCCCATGCAGATACCTATGACAGTAATAAAATCACTTGTTGACTCTTAACTCTTTGTGAAACCAAACAGATTAAGGTCCTTGAGTCTATCACTATTAGGCATGTTTTCTAATCCATTAATCATTCTCATGGCTCTTCTTTTAACTCTTCAGTTTAGCAACATCATTCTTGAATTGTGGGCATCAGAACTGGACACAGTATTCCAACAGTGGTCGCGCCATTGACAAATAGGTAAAATAACTTGTCTGTTCTACTCAAAATTCCCCAGTTCATGCATCCAAGGATCTCCTTAGGGGTTTTTTTTTTTTTTTTTTTTTTTTGTCCACAGCACCATAGTGGGAGCTTATGTATAGCTGATTGTCTACCATGACTCCCAAATCTTTTTCAGAGTCACTGTGGCCCAGGATAGAGTCGTCCCCAGCCCCTGTAAGTATGGCCTACATTACTTGCTCTCAGGTCTATACATTTACCTGTATTAACACATATTGTTTGCTTGCACCCAGCTTACCAAGCGACCTACGTTGCTCTGAATAAGTGACTGTCGTCTTCTTCTTTATATCCCTCTTCCCCCAATTTGGGTGTCATCTCCAAAGTTTATCAGTGATGATTTTATGTTTACTTCCTGGTCATCGATAAAGATGTTAAATAGCGTAGGGCCAAGAATCAATCCCTGCGGGACCCACTGGAAACATACCCTCTTGATAACAATTCTCCCTTTACAAATTACATTTTGAGACCTGTGAGTTTAACCAGTTTCAAATACATTTAATATATGCATGGGATCACATTGTTTTTGATATGAGAATTAAGGCCCTGGTCCTGCACTGTGATCCACATGAATGGAGTTAATATGGCTTTGTGTGGGTTCAACGATCGGCTTGTGCAGATCAGAATGCAGGAATGGAGTCTAAAAAAATAAGTATAGCCATCCATTTACACAGTATGAGTCTCATCTGAAACTGGGATTGTCCCTGTTTTGATTTTTGTTTGTGTGAGTTAAGGTTTTACTGTGCAGTCCTAACTCAGGCAAAACTCCCATTGAAATTAGGGATTGGGCAAGGACTGAGCCCTTAAAAATGGAATCACTTTTTTATAATTTTATTCGGGAACACATAATTGTTCATAAAGTGTTGGTATATAAAGACAAAAACAGGCTAGGCCTCACATCACATTGGCAATGCTCAAGTGTTAGTCACGTGGAGGGATGATAGTACAGTAAGGAAAGAATTAAATTTCAATAAAAGAAAATAAGGAATAATGTTCCAGTCAGATCTAACCACATTATGTACAGCATAACTTTCAAATTGGAAGTTCATAAAAACCAACCACACCTCAGCCAGTTTGTCTGGCATCTGTCCTGTTCCACATGGCACTGCTCCAAGGCAGTTTGAGACCATTTCTGCAATGGGATGGCGCTGAGCCACTTTTCCAAAAGGAGAGTGTAGTTTTTCGGTGGGAAAGTGCAGTCAGTGAAGAGCCATGAGGGATCAGATTATCTCTTCCAGCTTTTTCCTTTTTTTTGTTCCTTCAAACTTAAAGTAAAATTCAAATGCAGAAAAGCTGCCATTAGGATAATATTAAGGACCCGATTTAAATTGACAGGAGGCAGGAAATTCAGAGCAAGGATGACCTTCTGGTTTAGATTAATACTACAATTCTATTAAAGAATGTTACAACAAAAACATAGGCTGTCATTTTGGTATATGCAATCACCTCTTCCATAAGTCCCTCCCACAAAAGATATTTAAAGACCTACCCAGTCCACACAGAAACAAGAAAAGCTTTTAAAGGTTAATATTCTTCTAACCCCAAACTTTGAAATGTATAGTGCATGCATGAATAGTGCTAATAATTAATTTACATACTCCTTCCATCTTATACATTCTCATAATATACATATAGTCCATAAATGTCCTGCATATGCTATGTGGCAAATTGCCGGCACTACTATGATGGATCTCACGCTTTCTCTTCTTGGGGGGGGGGGGGGGATGTTCAGGGCACCATTTCTTGCCCCTGAACTCGGGTATTAACTGCCCCACTAGTGTCCTAGAGGAGGGGAGTGGAGAGGGAGGGACCTGGGCCCACCCTCTACTCTGGGTCCCAGCCCAGGGGCCCAAGGGATAACGGTAAACCACTAGAACAAGCGGTTCCTTCCCCTGGGCTACTTCTCTCTCTCCTGTCCTTCAGCTTGTGGGGCTTCCTGCCCTCCCTCTGCACAAACCAGGTGTCCCTTTACCTAGGGTCTTGGTCTTCTTAGCCCACCGCAGCACTTCTCCAAACTCTCTCCTCTGCTTCCCTCCAAACTGCTCTCTGCTCCAGTGCCAATCCACTGTGCTTCAACTCCTACTATTGTCTGATTGAAGCAGGGGGTTTTTATCATGTGATTGGGCTTCAGGTGCTTTAATTAATTTATAGCAAACTTTCTTCCCTCTCCAGGGAAGAAGGATCCCTTCTAGCCCTCTCCTGCTGCTGCCCTCTGGCCTGGGCTTTCCTTGCTTTTTGCCCCTGCTTTCAGCTTCCCCCCCCAACCAGGCCAGACGCTCTTCCCCCCCTTTCTTTTCTTTTTGTTGTTTTCCTCTGCTGTTGCTAGAGTGCTGGCTGGCTGCCGGCTGGCTGTTAGCATCTCCCCCCTGAGAGAGGGGGGGCCTGCTGACCCGCTTCCCGGAGGGGGGAGTGGAGGGACCCAGACCCAGCCGCTTGCTGTTTGTTTGCGGAACCGTATTCGGCGAGAGGAACTCTTATCAGCTGCTCCAGCATCTCTGGAATGTTGCAGCTGCAAAAAAGAAAACCCGGAACAGACAGAGAAAAAGCCGTCTACCGGAGGAACACCGCCCGGGGAATCTACAAATTGCCGTGGAGGGGGCCCAAGACTCAGTAACTTTTGAACTGTGCTCTCGTGTGGGGGGAGGCCTTGACTGTGTCTTAACTGTGTTTGTAGGGACACAGGGGGTGTGGCATGGAGCTGTCCCCCGATCCATCTGTGTCCTCCCAACCCCCACACTACTATCTTCACTACCCCCCCTCCACTGTCCCCGCTCACTGTCTAACATCTGCCTCTGGACTCAGCTGCTCGCCCTGATTCCACTGCGTGAGCCAGAAGCACCAGCCAATCAAACAGGACTCTGTGGACAAGTGTATGGTGGTTCATGTGCCCCCCCACACAAATTGTCCATCCCACAGCTTGTCCCTTTTTACCTGACCCCAACTCCTGTTAAACACCTGCCACTGCCCCTGCTGGGGTATCGGCAATGAAAGGCACTGGGGTGACCTCCGCCACTGCCATGCCCACCGCCTACCCA
Organism: Caretta caretta; assembly: GCF_965140235.1. Lineage (NCBI taxonomy): Eukaryota > Metazoa > Chordata > Testudines > Cheloniidae > Caretta > Caretta caretta. Next base: position 44,113,701 of record NC_134216.1, on the reverse strand, counting down.
GACTCTAGAGGAGCCCCCCCAGCCGGTGAGAAAGGCCAGGGCAAGAAGAAAGGGAAGGGCCCCGCTAAAACCACCAGGCCCTCCGTGGCAGGGGCCACCCCTGCTGCTGCAGCCCCCCCACCGACCACAGCGTCCTTCCCCGCTCCCCCCTCCACCAGCTCTGTGGGCATCCCTCCCTCACCCCGCCAGGACATAATCTCGGGCGATGGCAGCCCCCCCACCTGCCGCCTCGTCATCTCTCCCACCGACCGCCTCCGCCACCATCAATAGCGGCCAGGGCCCCTTCCCCACCATGCCAAGGAAGCACGGCGTCCGATGCCTCCTGGTGCCCGGCTCACCCCATGTGGAGACCTACGTGTGGGCATTGGCGAGGGTGGTGGGGCCATCGGCCATTGTGGCGGCCTCCAAAATGTACGGGAAGGTCGTCGTCTTCTTAGCATCAGAGGCTGCCGCCCAGGAAGTGGTGGAGAGAGGCCTGGCGGTGGTGGGGGGGTGTTTGTTCCCCTAGAGCCGCTGGAGGACCTGGGCGTCTTCCTGGTCCTGACCTCTGTCCCTCCTTTTCTCCCCAGTGCTGCCCTGCTACCCGCTCTTTCCACCCTGGGGAAACCTGTTTCTGTCATCAGCCCTCTCCCGTTGGGCTGCAAGGACCCCACCCTCCATCACATCTTTTCCTTCCGCCGGCAAGTGCAGCTTCTACTGCTGTCGGCAGTGCGTGATGGAGAGGCGCTCGAGGGGTCCTTTCTAGTCTCCCACCAAGGGGCCCATTAGCGGGTGTATTTCTCCATGGGGAAAGCCTGGTGCTACCTCTGCCGGGCTTCAGGGCATGTCCGGAGGGACTGCCCCTTAGCCCGGCAAGGAGGGGCACCTGGGATCCCTGAGACCCGGCAAGACATTGGTCCTCTCATTGCCGACGCCCCTGGCCATCCAGTACCTGAACCTGCCCCCCCTCCTCTTCGGACCACCATTACTCCCTCTCAGGCCCAAGGGGCACTTCCCCTACAATGCCCAGATAAGCGGGAGAGCCCCGCCCTCGCTGCTGACAATCTGGCAGGGCCTATGGAGGAGGGTGTGGCAGAGATACCACCAAGCATGGGAGAGAGCCTGCCCCAGGGAGAATCATCCCTCCCTTATGCTGCCCCACCGTTCCCCCCCCCAAGTCCCTGAACCATTGCCTTTACCCCCTGACACGACCCCTGCTAACCAGCCCCCAGATGATACCATGGAGGGCTGGGCCCTAGTCCAGGGGAAGCAAGGCAAGCGGAAGGCTCAAGCTCCGCCTCATCTACCCAAAGCAGAGGCCTCCGGAAGACCAGGAAGGGGGGCACTGATGCTGATCCTTCCGCTTTGCCCACGAGTGCGTCCCATCCACCGGTGTCAGCTGGGAAAGACGTAGCAGCACCGGAAGGTAGTGTCTCCCCTCCACGGGAGACCCTCCCCTCAGAGACCCTCGAGGAAGCCCCTTCTGTCCTGACACTACCCGAAGCCCCTGTGAACCCCAAGGCAACCGTCGTGGCGGGTGCCAGCGGGGAGAACCCCAGGGCGATAGAAAGTGTCCTCTCCTCCATGTTCGAGGAGATCGAGGCCCTAGATCTGATCCCGGTTGCCCCGGGGGAGGATGACCTTTTGCCAGCAAACCTCGATTTGGGTGACCTCACTCCACACCTCTTTTCCCCATGTTCCCTCCCCCTAACTGCTGCTTCTGCTCCAACCTCCGAGGAGCCCCTGGACTCTTCCATCGACCCGGCCACTGATGGTGCCCCACTGATGACCACCGAGCCTGCTCAGGTGACAGCCGGCGCCACGCGGCTGGGACACGAGTCGCCAGGGGCATCCCCCATTGGTGCGGAGCAACTGACTTCCTTCCCAGGCGGGGGCCCTACAGAAGATAATCTACCTCTTGATGCTGTGGCCGCTAAATCCACCATAGAGCCCACGCCCGATATCACTGAGAGCTCCCTCCCCATCCCCTTAACCCTCGAGCCTGATCGGGAGGCGCCACCATCCAGCTGCCTGCCTCCCGAAACCCAGAATTTTGTTTCTGCCCCTGCCCCCACCCCTATCCAGTCTACCTCCTGCGATATTATCGCCGCCCCCGGGGCTGTCTCCTTCCCTTTTCCAACTGATGACCCCCAGGGAGCAGCCTTTGCGTTCTCATGCCCTGACCCATTAGGGGCTTCTATTTTCCCTCCTCTGCCCCCTATTGCCCCAGGGCTTGAGGCAGGCCTAGAAGCTCCAGCCCATCAGGGACCCCGTCGGGGGTCCGCACCCTGCTTGCCCATTTTAGTGGGCCACAGGGCTGCACCAAGGGCCCCGCCGGGGAACAACCAGGAAACCGTAACCCCACCCCCCCATGAGCTGCAAGGAGAGCTGCGGAAGTTTTTAGAAGATGTCTGTGGCTCCGGCAACAAGGTACAACTTGCTCTACAGCGATGGGGGGACTTTTCTCGAATCTTCCGGGCCACAAAGGCCCTCATGGGGGAAGGTAAAGGGACGGGGAAGCAGGATACTGCAGCCTACTGGCGGGTCCGCGTCTTTCGTGACCAATTACTCACCTACGGGATGGGTCACGGACTGTTGCGCTGCCTGCTGGGGGATGTGAGCATCCCTGCCAGTGAGGATCCCCCCCCAGCCCTCCCCATGACACCTCTCACCATTGCAACTTTGAACACCCAGGGTTGTAGGATGGCTTTCCGCAAGTCGCCGGTGCTCTCCTTCCTTCTGGAGGGAGGGTACTCTGTGGTTTTCCTGCAGGAGACCCATACGGATCCGACCGCCGAAGACAGTTGGCAGCTGGCGTGGGGGGACAGGGTCTACTTTAGCCATGCCATGATTCGACAAGCTGGAGTGGCGACCCTGTTCTCCCCCGACCTACGGCCCAAGGTGCTAGGGGTTGCCGAGGCTGTGCCAGGTCGCCTGCTGCATCTCCGGGTCCATATAGAGGGGCTCGTGGTTAACCTTGTTAATGTCTATGCCCCGACATCGGGCCCGGAGTGACTGTAATTCTATCAGCGGGCGTCTGCCTACCTCGGCACCTTAGATTCTCATGAGTGCCCGGTCCTGGGAGGGGATTTTAATACCACCGTCAAGGAGCGGGACCACTCGGGGACCGAGCAGAGCCCAGCTGCTGCAGACACTCTCCGGGAGATAGTCGAACATCACTCCCTAGTGGACATCTGGAGTGACCACCACCCGGATGACACTTCTACATTCACCTTTGTCCGGGTGGAAGCCCATCGGTCGAGCCACTCCCAGTTGGACCGCATTTATTTATCACGCTTCCATCTCTCACAAGCCCACTCCTCCAGCATTCGGCTGGCCCCATTTTCTGACCATCACCTAGCCACCGTGACAGCCTCCCTCTGTGCGGAGAAGCCGGGGCCGGCCTATTGGCATTTTAACAACAGTCTGTTGGAGGATGAGGGCTTCGTGACATCCTTCCGGGAATTCTGGCTGGCCTGGCGAGGATCTGGCTTTCTCTTGGCACAGCGATGGTGGGACCTGGGGAAGGTGCGCGCCTGGCTTTTCTGTCGCGACTACACCCGGGGACCAGCCGACAGAGAAATGTGGCGATGGAGCAGTTGGAACGGGAGGTCTTAGAGCTGGAGAGGCATCTGGCCGCCAGCCCCAAGGACCCGCTCCTCTGCGGAGTATGCCGGGAGAAGCAGGAAGAACCGGGCCCTCGAGGACCATCGGGCCCAGGGCGCCTTTGTTCCATCCCGCATCCGCCTCCTTCGGGAGATGGATCGCGGCTCCTGCTTCTTCTATGCCCTGGAGAAAACGAGGGGGGCCAAGAAACACGTCATCTGCCTCCTGGCAGAGGACGGCACCCCCCTCACGGAACCGGTGGAGATGTGCGGGAGGGCCCGAGCCTTCTACGCAAGTCTTTTCTCCCCGGATCCGACCGACCCTAGCGCTTGCAGAGTGCTCTGAGAGGAGCTCCCTACAGTCAGCGTGAGTGACCGAGATCGGCTAGAGTTGCCTCTCACCCTGGCCGAGTTCTCGGAAGCCCTCCGTTGTATGCCCACCAATAAGTCTCCAGGCATGGACGAGCTGACCGTGGAGTTCTACCGTGTGTTTTGGGACGTCCTTGGCCCAGACCTAGTCACCGTCTGGGCCGAGTCTCTGCAGAGCGGGGTCCTCCCTCTTTCGTGCAGGCAAGCTGTGCTCGCCTTATTGCCGAAGAAGGGGGAGCTCTGCGATTTACGAAATTGGTGTCCCGTCTCGCTCCTCAGCACGGACTACAAAATCGCAGCGAAAGCAATCTCGCTGTGGCTAGGGTCTGTGCTGGCGGATGTGATCCACACAGACCAGACCTACACCGGACCGCAGTATTTTTGATAACCTATTTCTGGTTCAGGACCTTTTGGAACTTGGGTGTAGAGACGGTCTGTCGTTCGCCCTCCTGTCCCTAGATCAGGAGAAGGCGTTCGATAGGGTGGACCACGGGTACCTCCTGAGCACTCTGCAGGCGTTTGGCTTTGGACCCCAGTTTGTGGGTTTTCTCTGGGTGCTGTACGCTTCCGCAGAGTGTTTGGTTAAGCTCAACTGGACCCTGACCGAACCGGTCAGCTTTGGGCGAGGAGTTCGGCAGGGGTGCCCCCTCTCGGGCCAGCTGTACGCTCTGGTGATCGAGCCCTTCCTCTGTCTCCGCCACAGGAGGTTGACAGGGTTGGTGCTGCGGGAGCCGGAGCTGCGGCTGGTCCTGTCAGCATATGCTGATGACGTACTCCTCGTGATCCAGGAGCCGGGCGACTTGGCGCGGGTGGAGGCTTGCCAGGCCATCTATTTGTCAGCCTCCTCTGCCCAGGTCAACTGGGTCAAGAGCTCTGGCTTGGTGGTAGGAGACTGGCGGCAGGCGAGCTCCCTCCCACCCACGCTTCAGACCATCCGGTGGAGCGCGGGTCCGCTGGTCTACCTCGGCGTTTACCTTTCTGCCACGCATCCCTCTCCGCCGGAGAACTGGGAAAATTTAGAGGGCAGGGTGATAGAGTGGCTCCGGAAATGGATGGGACTACTCTGATGTCTCTCCCTCTGAGGGAGAGCGCTGGTGCTTAATCAACTAGTTCTGTCCATGCTCTGGTACCCGCTCAACACCCTGGTCCCGGCCCCGGCCCCGGCCCCGGGTTTCCTGACCAACCTCCGAACATCGATTCTGGGGTTCTTTTGGTCAGGAATGCACTGGGCCCCTGTAGGGGTTCTTCATATACCCCTGAAGGAAGGACGGCAGGGCCTGAAATGTCTGCACACTCAGGTCTGCTTCTTCCGCTTCCAGGCCCTACAGAGGCTCCTTTATGGTGCAGGCAGTTCAGTGTGGAGCATACTGGCACACGCCATCCTGTGCCACGTCCGAGGGCTCCGATATGACCGGCAGCTCTTTCATCTCCGTCCAGGAGGTCTTCCACAAGACCTCTCCGGGCTGCCGGTCTTCTACCAGGACCTCCTCCGGAATTGGAAACTGTTTTTAACGACCAGGTCTGTGGCGGCCACCAAAGGGGTAGATCTCCTCACAGAGCCCCTGCTACACAACCCCCAGCTCCGTGTGCAGGTGGTGGAGTCCCACTCGGTGCGCCAGAGCTTGATCCTGGCAGAAGTCATGAGAGTCGGAGACCTCCTGGACTACGACCAGGGAGACTGGCTGGATCCCCTGATGCTTACTCGGCGCATGGGACTCTCCAGACCTCGTACTCCCCCCGGCACATACTTCAGGAGGTGGAGGCCACTTTGCCGCCCGCTGCTCGAGCTTACCTCGACCGGGTCCTGCTCGAGGGCACGTCCCGACCACCCTCTACCCCAGGCCTGCTGGACCTTTTAATTGGACCCCTGCCCTGTAGACACAATCGACCCCCTCACTCCTTTACTGCAAGCCGGCTGCATGAACTGCAGCCGGTATGCTTCCAAACCGCGCCAAGGAAACATCTATACACGCTCGTGCTCCACTCCCTCCACGCCCTCACCCTAATGTCCCGCCCTGACACAAAGTGGTGAGACCTTTTGCCACCTTTGGAGGATGAGCAGCCCTGGTGGGCCAGCCTATATTCCACCTTGGTTCCGAGGCTCGTCGGACATCAGTTGGCGGCTCCTTCACGGAGCTGTGAGCACGAGCATGTACTTGGCGCGGTTCACCCCCATCCCAGATACTTGTCCCTTTTGCGGTGTGAGGGAAACCCTGGCGCACATATATTTGGAGTGCGCCAGGCTGCAGCCCCTGTTCCGGCTCCTCACAAATCTTCTATTACGTTTTTGGTTGCATTTTTCCCCTCACCTTTTTATTTATGCACTCCCCATCCATGGCCTCACAAAGTCGCAGGATCTCCTAGTTAACCTCCTCCTAGCCCTGGCTAAAACGGCCATCTATAAAACCAGAGAGGAGGTTGGCCAATGGAGTTTCCTGTGACTGTGAGGCTGTTTTCCAATCCTTGGTCCGTTTACATATCCAGGCGGAGTTCCTCTGGGTGGCGTCCACCGACTCCCTTGATGCTTTTGAGGAGCGGTGGGTGCTGTCCAAGGTTCTCTGCTCAGTGTCCCTGTCCGGTTCCTTTTGTCTGACCCTTTGATTGGGGGAGAGAGTAAGGGACCCCAGCCCCAGCCTTTGCTGCTATGGACATCACCTTAGAGGGGTCCTTTCACACGTGGGTGCATGTGCCCCCTCCCCGCCCGGGTTGTCCACCCCACAGCCTGCCCCTCTTGGGTGCTTTCAAAGGAGGGAATTGTTGGTGACATTGGGCGTGGCGCCAGGTAACTCGAGGGGGTGGCAGACCTTGAGAGTCGATGAAGCCCCCTCGCTCTGGGCCACCAGGTAACTCTGAAGGTTGGAAGACCATGAGAGTCGAGGAAGCCCCCCGATCTGGGCCCAGGCAAGCTTGAACACTTCCCTCCCCTGAAGCTAATGAGAAAACAATTGTGTTTGGCTGCTGTGTTGCATATGCTGTTGGTTTAGTTTTGTAAGTGTGTTATGCAAATAAAAACACTTTTTTGCTTCAAAAAAAACCAAAACACTCTCCTGCTGCCCTCTGGCCATGCTGTATCACAGCTATTAGAGCAATTCTCCCTAGCTTTCATTATTGCAGCACATATAGGAGTTAAGTGAACCCAGGGTGAAATCCAGGCCACACTGAAGTCAATGGCAGAATTACCATTAATTCCAAAGGGGCTAGGATTTCACCTGTGATGTTCAGGCACCCTTGCAATACATAGGGCCTATACAGGGAGATAGATTCCGTCCTGTAATCACTCTGCCAAATGTCCCATCAGTCTGAGTCATGGCTAAGCCAAACTGAAGTAATATGATAGTTTCCCCTGAATTTCCTTGCATATGTCAGATAATTTCTTTGGGCCGGGGGATCCAGACTCTCAAGGGTAGATTTATTACATCACAGTAGCAACGCAGTTCTCCTTAAGGTTAATAACTTTTTGTATGTTTATGACATTGAAAATATCCCTCTTAATATTAGCGGAGTTCTCCAGTGTGTAATAAATAATAGCAAAGGTGGAAAAAAGGTAAAGGGCCAGATTATGCCTGATAGACATAGGCTGTGGTGGCAGCATGGAGCTACCCAGCCCCAAGGGCCAACCTCTCTGGGTGCTCAGGGGGTGGGCTCTCACATTGCATTATCTCTTAGCATAGCACACTGTACCTGATGGGGAGGAAATGTGGGGCCCAGGTCCCTGCCTCTCTGAGTCAGTTTGAGCCCCCAGAGGGGCACATAAAGGGACTGAGATTGTGATAGTTGCACAGGATGCAGCTGCAGAAAGACTCCATGCACCCTTCTGCCTTCCCACACCCACACAAGAACCAGTAATAATCTAGTCCAAATTCCTTTTGCTCTCTGTATTAGATTTATAGTGACCCTCCTCCCTCAAAGAACATAGACAAATGGTACAAACAGAGAGGGCCAGCATGACAAAGTTTGGATCAGGACCCAGATTTCCCCAAGAGTTAGGTGTTGTTTGGTTTTGGCCCCTTCCAAAACACAGGGGTTAACATCAGAGTTTTGATCTCAGTTTGGGTGAATTTCAGGGAAGTATGGATCCAATCTGGTCCCACTATAAATTTTTCCCCATCAAGATTTTTAAATGAATGAAAATTAAATTCCTTACAAGCTAAGATCCACAGTTCTCCAGCTCTTTCCTGGACAAAGCTTTTCTGGAAATCAGGGGGCCAAACCACGCTGTCACTTGACTGACATCAAGAGTTACTTCTGATTTTCCCCAAAGAAGAGATCCCTGAAGTCAGTGCAGGTACATCAGTGTAAATCTGGAATAAGTGATGGCCAAGTGAAAGCTTCCCCTGTGTAAGGACTGCTAGATCAAACCTTATTTAGCATGTGGCAAAGTGGTTACTAAATGCAGGGTTTAGTAAAACCTGAAAACCTGATTTTTTTTTTTTTTTTTGCTGATTTTTTTCCCAGTGAGGTGTCTTTCCCTTGAATTTTGAATATTTTTGTCTACATTTTAATGTTTAAGAAATAGGACATACCGAGGTGTGAATTATGGCATATTCATTCATGCCCAAAACTGGTGCAAATTAACACCCCATAATTCATGCAGTGGAGTGTCTTATTACAATTATAACGTTTTATTAAAAAGTGGTTTTAATATTTATATTGTTAATTAAGTGATGTCTCAAATTCTGGGCAGTGAATTATGTTGAACTAGTCACTGTTCTGATTTTATATATTAACCACTCAGGGCATGCAAATTCATCTGCCTCTTTAATACGCTGTGTAATAAAGCCTGTCATTTTCTCTTTCTATCTAGCATGTGAGGTTCCCTGTTCAAGACTGACTTTATCAGGAAACAGATTTCAGAGTAACAGCCGTGTTAGTCTGTATTCGCAAAAAGAAAAGGAGTACTTGTGGCACCTTAGAGACTAACCAATTTATTTGAGCATGAGCTTTCGTGAGCTCATGCTCAAATAAATTGGTTAGTCTCTAAGGTGCCACAAGTACTCCTTTTCTTTATCAGGAAAAGATCACTACCAACTCATAAGCACTAGGGGCAGTACAGAGCATTATTTCCCTTTACAGAAGAAATCTTTTCGAGCCTGGGGAGGAACTTTAAACTCTTTCTTTAGAAGATAGGTGGAAATTGGATCATATAAAATTTGGGGCCCTTAGACATCCAATGGACTACAGGGCACTAGTGGTCCTTCCAAACCTGTCTGATAGGTTTCTTGGGGTGTTTGGGCTCAATATATTGAAAATCTAATCTTGCATTCCTTGTGTGATCCAAACTCTGTTATAGCCGCAGTTCAGGAACATATACCTATTCATGAAAGAATATATATATATATGCTTAAAGTTAAGCAATTGCTTTCCTGAATTAGGGAATAAACAGAAGTCCCAGATGTGCAGGAATTCAAGCTCAGAGTGGATGGTGTTTGAAAATATGCTTGCTCAAAGAGTTACACAACATTAGTACTATAAGGTATGCCCTTTTCTGACCGTTAATCCTGTAAGCATAATAATACTCTATATGTAAAAAATGCACTTTTGTTACAGTCCAAAATAAGACATGAAGAACAAACCCAAAGGAATTAAAAAAAATTAACAGCATGGATTTGATGCTATGCAAATACATAAAGTAGATGCTAATTATTCCTTTCTTGTTTAAAAATGCTTTTCTAATCATGGCGTTCTTCTCTCCAGTTTCAAAGACAGTTATTTGAATGTAGTGGTTTACATTTGTGATCTGTTAGAGCCAGGTAAATGGAAACCTGCAGAGATTACTGATAATCCACCACCATCCTGGCCTCTGACACTTTCTTTATTACATTGCTTTTCTGAGTAGAGATTGCCAGACTTGCTGAACTATATCTTGGTTTTATGCTGTTTGTTTTTCTCCTCATTTTTGTACTTTTTGATAGTAGCACCAAGGGCCTGATCCCAAATAGAGATTTGAATGTGCAAAGCATGCAGGATGGAGTATTTTATGGTAATGCATTAAACTTTGACTGTCTGCTTTCCCATTTAGGTTGCTGTTGTGGGAATGCAGCAAAGGTTTCCTACTGCTGCTTTATTAATAATGAAACATTCACATGAATTCCATGCAAAATTGATTTTTGAACATTATATAAGAATCAACTGTGAGGCCTTAAAATGTAATTGAGAAATCTATTTGTAATTTACTTTGCCTGTAAGAATCCACTGTCCCACTATAAACAATTTTACAGTATTTTTCCTGTTAAACAGCTATTTTGCACATCTGTTTGGCCTCCACAGTGTGACCTGCCACAGTGAGTTGATGGCTAGAAACTTGACACAACATGTGGGTGCACAGTTTCTTTGACTTCCTCATTCACGTGGCTCGCTAGCCAGTAGAAATATAATTTTCATCGACGTGCAAGTGAACAGTGTTAATAGCTCATTAACTAACACAGAGTGTTAACTGATGAATTTTATATGCACTACTTGAAGACTAGAAAATATGCTTCCACATCAGTGGAAAAATTCTGCTCCTTCTCTTAAGCTTTTAGAGGGATACTCAAATGCTGAGCAAGAATGTTCTTGTGTTTAGGGTCTAGTACAGAAAGTCAAGAGAACTTGATTTTTCTTCTGTCTGTATCAGACACTTTGACTTGGAGTAAGTCACCTAGGGCCTGATTTTCAAAAACATGTATACAATTGTATGTCTAATTTCCACATTCAAGTAACAGTTATGCATCTGACTAGCCATATGCACATGCAAATATGCCGAATACACTTTTAATAATGGCAACTGCATGTGTTACTTAGGCTATGTCTACACTACCGTGGTAAGTCGACCTATGCTACGCAACTCCAGCTATGTGAATAATGTAGCTGGAATCAATGTACCTTAGGTCGAGTTACCTTGGGGTCTACACTGCCGGGAGGGCAGGGGGAGGGGGGTGGGTGTCGATGGGAGAAACTCTCCCGTCGACTTACCTTACTCTTCTCGTTGGGGGTAGAGTACAGGGGTTGACTGGAGAGCAGTCTGGGTTATGGTGCTTCTTATGGGTTCGCTTGTGACAGCAGCAGTTGCTGCTGCATCCTTATGCTGGACAAGAGATAGAGATGGGCCTGATCCACAAAAAGTAGGGGCTGTTCAGAAAAAAGCTACACAATGTGGATCTGAATTTCCTCAGCATTCTTGGGAGTTCAGATTTGGAGTTTTGGTTGTGAAACCTCATTACAAAATCTGGACACAACATAATTTTCAAGTTTCTTCCTGTTCTGTGCAGAACCACAAGTGAGAGTATGCTCCAGATGGAGCAAATCCTGTTCTCACTTTTCATAGGCTCTCAGATGGTTCCCCTGTACAGAGAGGGAAGGACTTAGGGGAGGTACACAAGGAATACTGCTGATACACTGGCCCTTTTTTTTTTTTTCTGAACAGCATGGGCATAGGAGACACAGACGCTATTACAGTCTCAGGGTTGCTGTGTGGCTTGGGAATAAGGCATGGTGTAATCAGGTTGTTGGGGTGGCACTCTCTTGTGGCCCTCTCAGACACAACTCCCCTAGCTACAGGTCTCTGTCACAATGAGGTTCACTATAGTGTTGTTTTGGCCCTCTGGCCAAAGTAGCCTTCAGTCTTACTCCGTTTGTGACATTTAAGATTCAAATATAACCAGGAACAAAAAATAAGCATAAGTCAAAATCAGGATTATCCCGCAAACCAACTGTGGGTCCCCACCCCTTTATTCAGGAATTGTCTCCTAAACAGTCTGTGCTTCTACCAGTTCCCTTCCTCTGATCTGGTCATCCCTCCCAGGAGGGCTGCTCTGGCTGGCAGGCAAGCTCCATATCAGGGCTACAACCAGGGGGGCAGGGGGGAAAGCTCTGTCCTCCTTCCTGGACATCCCTCAACTAAGGTAGGTCCTCTCCTTTTTATCTTTCCTCTCCACACCTGACATTGACTGCATGTATAGCAACGGGGAGCCAGCTGGGTCCACAGGCTTTCCCTAGCCCTTTCATTACCAGTGTAGAACCGGTCTTAACCCTCTCTTTGCCAGTGATGGCCTCTCTGCCCCATCACACACGGCCATGGTCTTCTACCTCACCTCAATGCAGAGAACTCCAGTAAATAGCCCAGCTGTTCAGGCTGTGGATTGATAACCAGGATTTGTCCCCATGTCTACATTTATATGCTTGCTATGTTGCGTATTTATTCCTTGGTATTGCATTATATTAAAGAGAAAAACCCACCTAGGTCAAGTAATGTTTAGATCTGCACCATGATTAAAATTCCAGTCATGATATAAATGCTGGTGTTTTTGTCTATAACCCACAAAATTTTCAGCAGTGCTAAAGCTATAACGTACTGTAGGACACAGATGATAGGGCCCAGTATTTAACAGAACTATTTTTGCATGCTATAGTTTTGATAGGAGGTTTCAGAATATATCTCATGTACCATAAATATTAGGCAATATCAGGAAACATTACAAAAAACCACAATTAAACCACATTCACATTGTTGGTTATTCAAGTAAAAACCAGACATTATGACTCAGGCAGAAAATGGTACAAAAGGAGTCAAAAAGGAGAGGAAAAGATATGCTATGAACATCTGGAGAGAGTCCAGTAAAAAATACTTTTTTTCCAAAGGTTGGATTTTTGTTTATGGACAATTGTGACATCTAAACCTAGTGAGAAAAATTCCTGAAGGGGCCTCAGCCTAGATTCCGATTTTGAGGGTGCAATTAATTGTTGTTATCCTGACAGTATTTGGACATCTACCACATTGTACCTACAAATCAGGTGCAGTCAAATGCCTTCATTTGCACCTGCAAATTTGGAGACAACAAGGACCCCTACTCTGCCTATCATCAGTCTGCCTATTTTATTATAGCCATGGGAGGTACCAGTTGTGGGGGAGAGGTCAAAGGGCCTCCTTTGCAACATGTACTCATGCTCTGTGTAGCCCCTAATGACAGCTGCTCCAGAAATCCATCTTGGGTACAGCTGGTCAAAATATTTTGCATTAAAACATTTATTTTGTCAGAAAAATGGCTTTTTCCACCTGAAAAATGAAACCTTTAATGAAAATTGTCAACATTAACAAAATGTTGTTTTTCACATAATTTTCTGTGACATTCTGAATCCAAATTTTAATGATTTTTAAAAAATAATTGCATAGTACATTATTTAGTAAAATCTAAGCTTTCAGTAAGAAAATGTTTTTTTGCATGTAAAGGTGTCAGTAATGATTAAAATTCAGTGAAAATTTTAAAATATTGCAGAAATGTGTGTATGAGAGAGAAAAAATAGAAAATGGGTCCATTTTGAATCCTGTGAAATGCAAGAAATGGTGACATTTCAAAATATTTCATTTGCCTGGTTTTCAGCAAGCTCTGATTGTGTGAAGATGCGGGTAAATGTTAGCAGCCATATATAGGAAGAGCTGCTGTGAATCCAGCCAACAAGCTCTGCAGATATTCGAGAACATAGTTGCAATACCAAATCAGACCACAGGTCCATCAGTTCCAATATCCTGGCTATACCTGATTCTTCAGAGAAAAGCAAAAACCTCATAATATACTTAATCAACTGTACAACTGGCTATGTGGGGAGAGAGGAGTGCAGTGGTGGACAATGGCAAGTGGAAGGATGTTCTTGCATCTGACTTTCAGCTTAGATATCCTCCTATCTTCTTTAGAGTATCACACCAGTCAAAAACATGAACAGAATGTTAGGAATCATTAAGAAAGGGATAGATAGTAAGACAGAAAATATCATATTGACTCTATATAAATCCGTGGTACGCCCACATCTTGAATACTGAGTGCAGCTGTGATCACCCCATCTCAAAATATATATATTTGGAAAAGGTTTAGAAAAGGGCAACAAAAATGATTAGGGGTATGGAAAGGCTTCAGTATGAGGACAGATTACTAAGATTGGGCCTTTTCATCTTGGAAAAGCGCCAACTAAGTGGGGATATGATAGAGGTCTATAAAATCATGACTGTTGTAGAGAAAGTAGATAAGGAAGTGTTTACTACTTCTCAGAATACAAGAATTAGGGGTCACCAAATGAAATTAATAGGCAGCAGTTTTAAAACAAATAAAAGGAAGTATTCATACAATGCACAGTCAACCTGTGGAACTTTTTGCCAGAGGATGTTGTGAAGGGCAAGACCATAACAGGGTTCAAAAAAGAACTAGATAAATTCATGGAGGATACGTCCATCAATGCTATTAGCCAGGATGGGCAGGAATGGTGTCCCTAGCCTCTGTTTGTCAGAAGCTGGGAATGAGCAACAGGGGATGGATCACTTGATGATCACCTATTCTGTTCATTCCCTCTGGGGCACCTGGCACTGGCCACTGTCGGAAGACAGGATACTGGGCTAGATGGACATTTGGCCTGACTCAGTAGGGCCAGTCTTATGTTCTTACGTTTCTTACCTCTTTGATCATCTTTTGTTCCGAAGCATAACAACCAATGATAAAAGTATTAACCCTTTTATGAAGTGCAGTCACAATATTTAACTATAACCTACTGTAGAATCAAAATTTTTATTATTCTTCAACCTTCACATATTCTTGCAGTGTTGCAATATTTAATGCTTTTCTTAATGCCTCAGATCTTGCAGTCATGTGATTATTGAGGCTTTCATTTTAAAAAATATATATACATATGTAACCTTCTTGGGTGTGGAGAAAAGCTTGAAAATATGAACCCCCTGGGCTGAAAAACCAGAAGGCAAATAAAAGAACCCCAAATTTATTATTTAAAAAAACTCATGATTTCTTAGCCCGTCTCAATATTTCTTGGGTCCTGCCTAACTCATAATTTTTGAATGCTTGGTGTTGGCAGTATTACTTTGTTATGAACAGTTAACTCAGAAATATATCAGATTACTAAATCTGGTTTAATCTCTTCTGAATAAATTTGTTGAGACTATATGCTAGAAAAATATTATATGACTCATAGTTAAAATAAAAGTGTGGTTTATTTTTAGAAAAGGTACACTACTGCAGGTATAACAGACATATACAACAGATGATGGACAGTATTTTCCCACTGTATTATAAATGTAATTTCTGTAACCTTTTCACATCAGTGTTTGGTATAATCATAGATAAAAGTAGGAAGAGACAGGTTAAAAGCTTTTGGAAGTATGTGTAAGTAGTCACCGTGCACCTCCTTTTTGGATTTAATATATTTTAATTACGATTAATGATTATTTAGTTCTAATGGAAGTGGATTGATAGATTTAGAGACTAAGGGCCTGATCCCACTCCCATGCCTGTTGAGCTCACAGGAGTTTGATTAGAACATAATCAAATTGTTGCAGAACTGGACAGCAGGACCCCAACACTGCAGGCTTCCTTCTATGTCCTTGCCATTGTGCCTGTAATCTGACATGGGAGGCAGGCTGGTCTTGTGTTTAGTTTATTAGAATGGGACTCTATAGTAGATTTGGGCATAGAATGGTTTTCTAATTCCATGAAAACTTGAGATTTTGAAAAAATTTCCCATTCCACATTTGGACAAAACCAACACCTTTTGAGGCTTTTTGTCAAAAAAATGAGAGAGAGAGAGAGAGAGAGTGACTTTCATCCTAGAATAGCCAATCCCATGGTGGTTAGGGCAGTTACCTGGCATTCAAAGCCCTGCTCTGCCTTATTTGGAGCAGGAACATGAGCCTAGGTCTCTGAAATCCCAAGTGTGTGCCCTAATCAGGGGACTATAGAGTCAGTCTCTATCTCTCTGTCCCAATGAGTATTTAATTATTTATGCAATTATTATTAAATCTCCAATAGCCGGGACTGAGAGAGACTCTCTCTTCTTGGAGCACTGGGGAAATTCCAGAAGATGGGGAGAAAGCTAATGCTGTGCCAATATTTTAAAAGGGTAAATGGGATGACCCAGTTAATTATGAGCCTGTCAGCCTGACATCAGTCCTGGGCAAGATAATAGAATGGCTGATATGCGACTTGATTAATAAAGAATTGAAGGAGGATAATGTAATTAATGCAAATCAGCGTGGGTTTATTGAAAATAGATCCTGTCAAACTAACTTAATTTTTTTTTTGTGAGATCACAAGTTGGGTTGATAGAAATAAGAGGAGTAATTTAAGAGAAGGCATTTGACTTGTTATCTCATGACATTTTGATGGAAATACACGAAAGATAAAATTAACCTGGTACACATTAAATGGATTAAAGTTGGTTAACAATGTGATTGTAAAGGGGGAATTGTCATCAAGGGGGTGTGTTTCTAAGGGGTCCTGTGGGGATCAGTTCTTGATCCTATGCTATTTAACATTTTTTTTATCAATGACAAGGAACAAAACATAAAGGCATCACTGATAAAGTTTTGCAGATGATGCAAAAAGTGGGGGAGCGGTAAGTAGGGAAGAGGACAGGTCACTGATTTGGATCACTTGGTAAACTGGCTGCAAGTAAACAATATGCATTTTTAATACAGCTAAATGTAAATGTATCCATCTGGAACAAAGAATGTAGACCATACTTACTGGATTGGGGACTCTAAAAAAGATTTCGGTGTCCTAGTGGATAAACAGCTCAACATGAGCTTCCAGTGTGATGCTGTGGTCAAAAGAGCTAATGTGATCGTGGGGTGCATAAATGGGAAACTTGAGTAGGAGTGGAGAAGTTATTTTATGTCTTTTTTGGCAAGGGTGCGACCACTGCTGGAAGACTGTGTCCAGTCGTGGTGTGCACAATTCAAGAACGATGTTGCTAAATTGGAGAGAGTTCAGAGAAAAACCACCAGAATGATTAAAGGATTGGAAAATATGCGTGTTAGTGATAGACTCAAGGAGCTCAATCTGTTTGTCTAAACAAAGGCATAAGAGTTTACAGGTAATTTGATTACAGTGTATAAGTATCTACATGGGGAACAAATATTTAATAATATGCTCTTCAGTCTGGCAGAGAAAGGTATAAATATGATCCAATGGCTGGAAGTTGAAGCTAGATGAATTCACACAGGAAATAAGACCTACATTTTTAATGGTGAGAGTAATTAACCATTGGAACGTTTCAACTGTCATGGTGGATTCTTCATCAGACTTTTTAAATCAAGATTGGATGTTGTTCTATAAGATGCATTGCAGGAAATATTTTGGGGAAGTTCTATGGTTTGTGTCATACAGGAGGTCAGGCTAGAGGATTACAATGTTTCATTCTGGTCTTCGAATCTATGAACCTCAGAATAACCAATGGGCCTGGTGGTCAGGGTGTTCGCTTGGGAAATAGGAGACATGGGTTCAAGTCCCTGCTCCTATTCAAGCAGAGTGGGGTTTTGAGTCTTCGTATCCCACACGCTAGGTGAGAGCCTTGTGATTAGGGCATTCGGCTATGCTGGTGTGTCTGTGTATATGAGAGAGAGAGATGCACACACGTATTCCCCCACCCGAAATTCTCTTTTGAACAGATAAATCTTTACCGAACAGAATTTAATCAAAGCTGAGAGGGTCCTGCTCAAAAAGCTCTGTTGAAAAATTCCCTAACAGCTCTGCTCAGGAGATATGGGTTGAGTTCCCAGCTTTGCCACAGTGTCCATTTGTGACCTTGGTCAAGTCATTAACCTCTCTGTGCCTCAGTTCCTCATCTGTAAAATAGATATAATAATCATTTGTATTTCTTGTCTATTTGGAGTGTAAGTTCTTGGGGGCAGAGACTCTCTCTTACTTTATGTATGGACAGTGCCCAGTGCTATGGGGCCTCAGTCTCAGTTGGTACCTCTACCCTTCTGTAATATAAACAATTAATAACACTGCTATTGGTATTGTGATGATCATTCATTCTTGTCTATTTTAGTCCTTGGCTTCTCTGCCAAGGTGCTTTTTTGTGATATGGACGCTCGTCTACTAGGAAAAGGATTAAGGCCTCACAGGCAAAACATTACAAGAAATATTCAAGCTGTAGGGACTGGCTACAGAATATGAAAGTGATATAGAACTAAACTTGAAGTTAAGGAGTATTGTTGTTTGACTTTCCTTCCATCGCTGAACACAGTAGCTGCCCTTGAGAAACTCCAACCATAAATGCTGCCAAGTGATACTGATGTTATGGTACCTGACTTGAATCCACCCTGTTATATAAGAACCTTCCGTTGATGAGTCTCACACTCTGTCATTACTACTTGAGTAAAAGAAATATGTAACATGACTTGCACATTTTAACTTTTATATAATGAGAGAAATAATTTGGAAAGATGAGCAGACCTGTTTCTGTTCCTTTTAATAGCCAATGAGCAAGAAGTTCTATAATAGTTGGATAATCTCATAAATAAAAATACTTTATTGTGGATTCAAGTATTTAGGGAAATTTTAAATCAGCATTAGTATGAAAAGCCACAGATGTTATCTTTTTATCCATTGTCTGAGAACAGATTTATGCAACTAACCAACATTAAAAATGCTTAAATTTGTGGCAAACTCAATGAATCTTGAATATCTGAGAAAACAAACAGATGAACCATCTGGAAACAAGAGATAGATCTGAAATAATGGTGCCAGTGGCACAATCCAAGCATAATCCCTGGCATAATTTATACAGAGCAACTGTATCATGAGCTGAAAACTATGAATTTAGAAGGCTGTCTGAGTTCAATAATGACTGCACATTATTACTCCACTTGCTTGGTAGATATTGACAAAGGAGTCTCATATGCTGTAGCAATGTATCTACATTCTGCATTTAACCTTAAGGGGAAGATTTTTCTGACTAATAAACTTCTATGTTCTGAATTTTGCCCTCTGTTTCTTTTCCCCAGTCAGTTAAAATGATAATTGTACTAGTTTTTAGCACTGTGACAGTGTGGATTAATTTATTGTTCTGAAATTATTTTGATGGCAATTGGTAACGTACACAAATACTTAATATTCTGTAAAATAGGAGGATTTGATAAGTGGAACAAAATTCGAACATCACCATTAAGCACCCCTTAATGTTGCTACCATTAGACATTCACACATCATTCATTGGCTGTTCCCTGTCTACTATCACCTGAAAAGGTTTCTCATTTTCATAGAATCCTAGCACAAACTGCTCATGATGGAAAGTACTATGTTTGCCCATTAGTTTTACTATTTATCACTAATTCTAATGAGTTTCAGCAGAGTGCATTTTCCCATGGCTTCAGAGTGTTTTGGCAGCCATCAGTTTCATTGGTAGTAATCATGGACCAATACAAATTAGAGCATGCATTCTTTACATTGCTGGCAGAGGTAAGACCACTTCACAAACAATGCATTATGAAGAACATTTGCTGGCTATTTTAAATGGTGATTATATTACAAATCTGGATAGGAACTAGGTTGCAGTATATCTTAAATAGTGACTGATTTAAACCCATACCTAATCTATTTTGTAGGTTAGCAATAATTTGACTTGCCGAGTAGATGGAATTTATGGGCATAAGTCATTGCAGTAGGCAAATAAAAACATCCTCCTTCAGTAATAAGGTGTAGGTAGTGTCCACACTGCTTAGAAAAGCACTGACTTTAAATCCCTCTTGCACGGTGCCATGTTGCATGCTGTAGCATGGGAGAGCAGCACTCTGTAAGTGCCAATTTTTAGGAAACTATATTTTTCTTGCATCTGACTTTCAGCTTAGATATCCTCCTCTTTCCTGTAGAGTATCATGATAGTCAAAAAAAGCAAATAGATGGCTGGGAATAATTAAGAAAGGTATAGAAAATAGGACAGAAAATATCATATTGACTCTAAATAAATCCATGATACACCCACATCTTGAATACTGAGTGCAGATGTGGTTGCCCCATCTCAAAAAAGATATATTGGAAAAGTTCAGAAAAGGGCAACAAAAATGGTTAGGGGTATGGAATGGCTTCAGTATGAGGAGAGATTAATAAGAGGTTTTCAGCTTGGAAAAGAGCCGACTAAGGGGTGATATGATAGAGGTCTATAAAATCATGACTGGTGTGGAAAAAGTAAATAAGGAAGTTTTATTTACTCCTTTTCAAAACACAAGAATTAGGGGTCACCAAATGAAATTAATAGGCAGCAGGTTTAAAATAAACAAAAGGAAGTATTTTTTCACACAATGCACAGTCAACCTGTGGAACTCCTTGCCAGAGGATATTGTGAAGGCCAAGACTATAACAGGGTTCAAAAAAGAATGAGATAAATTCATGGAAGATAGGTCCATCAATGGCTATTAGCCAGGGATATGTCCCTAACCTCTGTTTGCCAGAAGCTGGGAATGCGTGACAGAGGATGAATCACTTGATAATTACCTGTTCTGTTCATTCCCTCTGGGGCACCTGGCATTGGCCACTGTCGGAAGATAGGATACTGGGCTAGATGGTCTTTTGGTCTGATCCAGTATGTCCGTTCTTACGTTCTTATGCTCTTCTCTCTTTTAGTCTTTTTTATCTAACCTTTTTCTCTCCCTCCTCTTGTCTTTTTCACTCTCAGTACCAACTTTTTATTCTTTCAAATGTTCCAGGCTACATTATTATCTCAAAAGGTTTTTGTCACATCTCCTAAACTTCTTGTTTGCTCTTATGTGATTTGGTCTGCATTATATTAATGTCATTATTTGGATTATTGTAGTCTAAGAAACCTAGATATCATTAAGGCCCCTTTTTGCTAAGCAATGTCCATACACATAGTAAGAGACAGTTCCTGCCTTGAAATGTTTATAATTTAAATGGACAAGAGAGAAAACGATTGTGAGAGTGAAAAAAAGAGGTGAAATGACAAGGTCACATAGCATGTCACTGGTACAGCTAGAAATAGAGCCCAGGTTTCTAATGTCTCAGTTCAGCAAGTGACCGTTCCTTCCCCCTTCACCGCTCTTCCTTCTGAAAAGAAATTGGCCCTGTCTCTCATAAGGATGAGTCTAAGTTTTGCAGCACATTCAACTTTGTGAAACAATAGTCTCAAAATCTACAAGACTGGTTAATTGAAAGGCATTTATTGGAATTAGAGATGAGCCCAAACCACACCCTGAGTTCTGAGTACCCCAAAACTTTGTGTTTGAAGTGCAGCTCTCACTTTTGCACATTCTTCCTCTCTCTAATAGGAGTTTGAGAACATACTAAACTAATAATAGAATAAACCATTTAAATCAATGGAAATGGGTTGTATCAGGGGTTCAAATAACATAAGGGTTTCCCTTTGCTTCAGTGGAAGCTGTGTCTGTGTACCCAGAGTTAAAATGTAGCTTGATACAGTAAGTGTTTGTTTTTAACTCTTTTCGTCAATCAGTTTTGAAACTCCTTGCTAATGTCATGGTCTGAAAATGTAAAATAAGATTATGAAGATCCAAAATACAGAACAAGATGATAAGAACTACAGTAATCATGGTGCCAATTGAGGTAAAGTTCAGAGAAAAAAAAGACCATGAGGAATAAAGTAGTAGCAAAAGATTGCCTTTTTTTATGTATTGTACAAGACTACAGTACACACTGATGGCACTCAGATCATCGTCATAATAAAAACAAATGATCTTTGAAATCCACTTTAGATGACCTCTTTCCATAGTGCTGTCTAAGATTATGTATTTAATTTGTCAAGCATTTTTAAGATCCTAGAGTGCCACTGTTCAACAGTCAATATCTATAGAAATGCCTTCCTGAATTTTAATGACTGGGATGCCTGTTCCCACTTTTATTTTTTTCATACATAGAATTGTTTTTTTTTTTTTGAGCTGGGTTTTGCTCTTTCCTAATCTAGGGAAGTTCTCTTTTGGGGATGGTGCTTTAAGCACCAAACACTCTTCACTTTATCATCTTCAAAAAACTGTCTGAACAAGAACAACCTAAAGCTTTATGAAGTAAAATGCAACGTCTCCACTTTTGATGGAGAATTTTGCTTGCGACAAACTGAGGTTTGTTTGTTTGAGGGGCTGATCCTGAACACACTTAATCCCATGAGTACATTTACCTCTGTGAGTTCTATGAGATTACTCATGGGAGTGAAATTCCTCACATATGTAAGTGTTTGCAGGATGTCTTTCTGAATGAGATGCTCCATTTCAACCACGTGGCGACATGGCTAGATATAGGAATTACTGGTTGCAATTCTGTAGCCTGTGTTATGTGGCATGTAAGACTAGGTGATCACAATGATCCCTTCTGGCCTTAAAATATGTGGAGCAGGAGTTAGGTTACATTAGGCAGGCCAAAGTGAGGAACATACGAATATGCTTTTTCATATGACAACATTTTCCTTTAATTTAATTTTTAACAAATCTGTCCTTGCTCATAATCACAGTAAGCAATTTAAGCATCTAGAAACACTGGGGAAAAAACCCTCATTAACTGCATCAAACCCCTTGTCCACCTCTAACCACGGCTGAGAATTTAGAAAAAAAAATTCCACTAGCAGGGTGGGATTTAATTTAGTTTCTAATATAATCTCAAACAAAGTCTGCATATTGTGAATACCCAGGGAGTTCCGAATGCCACAGAACCTAGGTGTTCTTAGCTCTATCATTTTTCTCCAGGGTTTTTTGTTTCCTTTGTAAAGAAAAATTAAAACACCCAGAATGCCCAATGGCTCTAAATTTTAAATTATTACAGTTTCTATTTATAGATTGAGGGCCTGAGTTTCATCCCCTAATGTTTTCTGGGCAGGAATAAACAGAATATTCTGTTCAAGGAAGCTTCCTTTTTAGTTTATATTTGTAATTTTTGGCAGAAACATACTTCACCAAATAGATATGTTTAATTACATATGTCTGCAGTGTTCTTTTGCAGCTTTAATGTGTGCTAAGCACTTAATTGTAAAGTGTTGGGAATTTTTTGAGCCCCTGTAGTACTCACAGGTAGCAAAGAGAACAGTTTCTGAGTTTATCTATAACCCAGGGCCGGGTCCTAGTCCCCAGCATGAGACCTGAATAAAGTGCCTTTGCACAGAAAACCCCCTCCTCAGTTTTCTGAAAAGTCATCATAAAAGCAAACCTTTAAGACAAGATTTTGAAAATGATATGTTACTTCTGCTAGGAAGTCAATGAACAATTGTATGCCAAATTTGACAATGACATGACAGTAACAAACACGGAAGAGTCCTTGCTGTAGATCTTATTTGTCCTTTCTGAGCCAAGTTTAGGAATAAACTCCAAAGCTAACTTCCTAGTACTGCCACTGAGGGAGAAATGTCATAAAGAGAGGCTGGTAGGAGGTGTTGCTTTGTTGCAGACAAAGGACAATGAGAACACACACAAGGACAAAACTCCCTATCTCTTACTTCTTCTAGTTTTTTAAACCGTTCTAAGCTGTAATTCACCGATGAGAGGCATAGAACTGATGTTTTAACCTAGACTGAAAAGATAAAAATCCACCTGTTACACTGCTGGTTTTAGCTATGGAGGAAACCCTCTTTAATGATGATAAAACACCAGAAGAATGGCAGTCCTCCTTGCGTGGTTACTCAAGCAAAGATTATGTCCTCCCTTAACTCTAACTACTATCAGTTATTAAAATTTGCCTCTTTCCAACGTGTATTCAGAATTTATTTCCAGGGCATGACCGCTTCTTACCAGCTGATGAACAAGTTTGAATTCTGAGAATGTGAAATGGTTGGCATGCAGACTGTCCAATTTAGCCATACAATGCTGCTTCTGCTGCTACACAGGCTGATATACAGTAGGTTTTGATACTGATAGTGATGAGTGGTGCATAATGTCAACTGAAAATTAGTTGCTTAAGTGGAGTGGAAAGGACCCATTCTGAAGAGGAATCACACTTAACAGCCTGAATCTTCAGATGGCTATGACTGACTGACTAAAAGGCTAGGCCTGCCATGAATGAAATTATTCTAAAACCATTGAAAGAAAAGATTTGACTATTTTCTCTGATTCCTCTTCCCCAATTTGGCCAAGTATATTTTGGTAAAAGGAATAACCATGGCTTGATTATAGGAGGAAATGCAGTGGTAATAACGGTGGTGTGGGGAGAAGGGTTACATTTCTGCCAGTATTAAGACATGATGATTGTGTTGAAGAATGATGGGTAGATGAGCCTACACAGTTTGTCTTGTTTCATTGTAGTTCATCCCAATACTGAATGTTATGTCTTAGGTTGTTGGAGAGCTCCTTAAATCATGACACTCTGATGCAGTGGTCAGGAACATAAACTATGAACCTTATTGATCATATCCACACAGCACTGAAAGTTCTGTCCCAGCATTCGCTGGGCTCATTAGGAAATCTCAGAAAGATTCTCTGGATCAATCTCTTATTATATTGTTCAATGTCCTGGTCAAAACTCTGAAGAGGATTGTTCCTAAGACACTAAAAAGACCTAAAAAACATCACTAATGTATTTTATGTTTCTACTTTGAGATGACTGGTATCAGTCCCCTGACATCTCCTAGACTGGTTTCAAGAACTAGCAACCTTTTTCTTGCTTCTTTCATTTTCTATTTTATTTATTTTTCCATTTTAAAGAATGCAGCTGTGGTGACCCTAGGCATTTGTGCAAAAATTGTAAGACGACATCGAAACATTGATCAATGGACACAATATCAACTAAAATAATAAACATGCCCTAACCACAAAAAGTCTCTGGGAACCCTGTGCACTTTAACCAACTCATCAGGAAAATCCCAAGTAAATAGTTAGGCCTTGCAATATTGCCTGAAAGTCAACCAACTCAAGCTCTTTTGGATGGTGTTGGGGGGAGCATTCTTCTGAGAACACCTTGCTTTGAACCATATAAATCTCAGGACTGTGTGCTCAAGCTGTTCTCAGATGCTGTGCTGGCCCATGTTTAGAGTGGTGATCCCAAATGAGAAATGGTTTTGTGGAGCAAAACTAGACTTTTGATTTGTACAACAAAACATCTGGAAGCCAATGTTCTTTGTCAAGCACAGGTGCAATATGCTCCATGCATAAATCTTTGCTAAATAAGTGAGCAGCAGCATTCTGCACTAGCTGAACTTTCTAAAGTGTCTTCAGGAATAGTTATATGTAGATCTCATTGCTGTCTTCCAATCTAGGGATTGAAAGCATGAAATCCTTGGATGAGGTCTGCATCTGTCAAGAAGGGTCTCAATATCACTGACCAAGCATATATTAAAAAGGCACTTGTGACTACTGCTCTCTGGATATCTGGAAGCAGTAGATGACCCAAATGAGCTCCTAGTTCACTAAAAAGCAGGCATACCTCCTCAACTGAAAAAGTGCTTAAAATCTCCAACATCTATTGCTTTGGTTACTTCTTCCTGCCATCCAGCATCATAGCTGCCTTATCTGAAGTCAAAGTCAACTAGCTTTCATCTTGTCTAGCTACTGTGGTAGGTAGGACGCTGCACTGCTTGCATCCAGTGAAAAAGAGACATAGGGAATGTTGTCATCAGCATCCAGATGGCATCACAGGCCAAACAGTTTCATTGTCTCCCCAGAGATTGAACAGGAAGGATGATGAAACAGAATCCTGTATTGCCCCAAAAGAGTAAGTCCTTTGGGCAAATAAGCTGTTCATTTCCCCCTCAATGTTATATTTATTGTAGCTTTTCATTTAGTTCTTGCTAAGTTTGGGGAGCTTTTTATCCCTGCTCCTCTCATTCCACAAATAAAGAGAACTTACTCATCTGCAGGTGGATGTGCCTCTAATTCTGTGAAGCCTTCCCCCACCTAATAGCGTTAATGATTCTTGGATCCTATTTTCTCACTGAGCAACTGGATGAATAACTCCAATTACCTCTTTATATAAATACGCAGAGGCCTCTTCTCTAGGAAAATAGAGAGCAATATGGGGCAAATTTTATCTGATGTCTGTTTGTGGCTCCAATGACTTCAGTAATAGTGCATGGTAGGAGTAACACTAATTTTCCCCAAAGTTGTTTTATTATTATTTCTTCACAAATTCCTGATCATTAATGTTTCTATAGTTGTCATTGACACTGCAAAAATTGTGCCTTCTCTGTTTTTTCAAAGGAAAATTAATGAGATGACAGTTGGGACTTTCCTAATTCTTTACAAAGTGAGTTGATTGCACAGATGCAGAGGTTGTGTAAAAGAGATGCAAAACAGCTCCTACAAAACCCATCCACTTTCTGTGTGTCCATTTCTAGACTGATTCTACTTTATAACGGGATTTCTGCTTTACTGCTAACAGAAGTAGGAGAAGAACCCATCATACAGCTGTGGTTAGTAGTTCTGTATCTTATTGTTCACTGTAAGGTATTGCCTAATGTTATCCTTCACTTCCATACTGTCTGCTCTTCTGTAAGAATCACCTTATCTGCTGGGCCAATGAGACCATTAATGGAAACGCCGTAGTACAAAATCAGAGCTTCACTTCTTGATCAATAGTTATTTACTTCTGAGAGGTCAGAGCTTGGCTAATATAGCTAAATAATTTTATTGATAGGTAACATAACAATGAAAAATAAAGTTTAAAATAGAAGATGAATGAATTCAGCACTTTCTTCAGGCATGAATATTATTATTTGAAAATTTTAAAACCTGGTGGAATGTTGAAAGGGCAGACAACAAAAGCATTGAATAATTGTCCTAGGACTATGATCAGACTTCCATTATTGACCTCTGCTAATATTCTACTGTAACTGTCTGCTAAATTGGTTCCTTGGGGCTTGAAATATACAGTGATGTTATGAGTTCCTATCGTAAATTGCCACACAGAAAAGTAGCAAGTCTCTGAAATAGCGTTGGTCCTAGTTTGATCAATACTCAATTCTAAGCAGTGCAATAGGCAACTGTTGCCATAGAAACATTGATGTCACAGAGGTTGAACAGTGGCTGTTACAACAAATCATTTCCTTTGAACAGTTGTAATTGACTATATGTATAGTTTGCTGTCACCTGAGACTATTTACATCAAGCCAGTAACAGAACCACATTAGTTATTCTAGGAGTAAGAGGGTTAGCTCTTCTTTTTTGTGACCTTACAAGTACCTAGGAGGATATTGCCATGGTAACCAGAGATATAATAGGGTGAACATTAAGGGTGCTACATAATGCAGCAGCATTCTTTTGGAACATGAGAGGTAGTTTTAATAAAGTTTATCTAGCCATCACATAACATAAAGGTCACGTTAAATAACCCCCTGCTACCTATTCTGAGTTCCAGCAATGTCACAATTTGGCACAGACAAAAGCA
Source organism: Caretta caretta (assembly GCF_965140235.1). Lineage (NCBI taxonomy): Eukaryota > Metazoa > Chordata > Testudines > Cheloniidae > Caretta > Caretta caretta. Next base: position 44,086,661 of record NC_134216.1, on the reverse strand, counting down.
AGAATGTTCAAGACTTATAGCAGTTGAATGCTACAATGGACACTGATTTGAGACCCCTGCACAAACCTGGTGCTACATGGTTAGGGGATGAGTTTCAGGATGGAGAGCCTGGATTTGCCCTCAGATACTCTGGTACTGGTTGCACTCACATATGAATATAAGGGCAGAACTGGGCTCAGAATTTCAGCCTTAATTTTGAAGGTCCTTTTTCAGCTACTTCGGGGCTGATTTTTAAGGGCAGTAATGACACTTTGGTGCCTAACTACCACTTGAAAATCTCCCTCTGTATGTCACAATCTTAAAGTTACATATGTACAGGATTTGAAATAAAATGAGCTCCTTTAATACTTATCTCCGTTGAACCTGCTAAAGTTTTTTTTCTATTACCATTCCACTGAAGCTAGTAGGATAGAATACCCCTGGTGTATTCAGCAACTCAGAAGAGGGGTATAATCGGGATGTAAAGTACTTGTAGTATCTAGCCTCAGTCAAACAAAGCAAAATTCTATAGTGCCCAATTTAGAAGCTCTCTAAATGCAAATCATTGACTTTGCCATGAAAATATGTATTGTGGGAGTTTTTCAATAACTGGTATTTGCTGTGATGTCCCATAATTACAAAAAAGCTGCTGTACTCTGATTAAATATAATTTAGTAATCCATCAATCAAATGAACTGTTAAGCTATATAGAGTACGTAGGTAAAAAAAGATAACTGTGAATGTACAAGTTACCAAATTTAAAAAATACACAGCTTGCCCATGGGCATTATATGTAGACACATTTCATTATTATATTGTAGAAATGCAGAATAAATGTGACATTTATTTGTTCTGAATAAATATGGATATGTAAAATACATGATAGTGTTTTGTGGTATAAAAGTTTTAATGGCCTTGAATGACTCAGATGTAGTGAAGCCATGAGTAAGCTGTGCAAGTGATCCCAAACTAGTGCCAATGAAACCTTCATACCTCAACACATCATCCTGTATTTTGCATATAATGCAAAATGTGTGGGGTGTGTGTGGTATACTGTTTTTTATACAATGCATTGTTGACCTGTGGAACATGCAACCACAAGATGTCATTGATTCCAAAAGCTTTGTAGGACTAGACATTTATATGGATAGGAAACATTGGGATATGCTCATACAACATGACATAAAATGACTTCTAACTGTCTGGGAGTTGGGAAGAAACTTCCCTTTCGATAAGTTATCCATGACAGATGATTACAGGATTTCTTGGAACTTTCTCTGAAGTTTCCACAACTACCCATTGTTGTTCTGGTCTGGTTTGGCGGTTCTTAAATTAATATAGCACACAAACTTCTTAGATCATAGAAACTGCCCATTCTTAAAGGTGTTCTAGTTTTAAAATTTTCTGATCTTATAATACACTTGTTTTGTGTGAATGTATTTTTGAAGTGCAACATGGAATCACAGCCATAAAATATGCAATATATAAAACTAACTGGAAATGAAGTATGAGCTGACAATTTGATTTAGGTGCAATAAAATTAGTTTACAACTAAGCACTGAGAATGAGATGTTCTTTCGTTCCTTCAGACTCAAACACAGTTTCTTTTTAAAAAAGACCAGACAATTTTTCTGGGGCAAAGTGAAGCATCTAAGTTATTATATAATTTTTGTGATCCTTTCGGACAGATGACTGAAAAAGAACATGGCCATGTCCATACATATTTTTCAGTTAAAGCAGATTTCAAAATTCATAGACTAAGAATGGAAGAGTTGGCTATGACTCAACTCTCATTTCAATTCTGGGTGATTGAGTCAGCTGTGATCTGGTTCTGACTTTGGTTTGATTATGATTCTGTATTGCTGGGGTTGTGGTGGAGGTGATTTGCTTCTCCTTCAGACTCTGATCCTTTTCACACAGGTTCTGATTGACTTTGATTAGTTTAGAGGATTTTTTAGTAAGAATGAGTGAAGAGCCTGATGATTGGATTCAGATGATAGTCATGTTTGGACATCCTATTATTGAGAAAAATTTGGGAATATTTTGATTCTGAAAAACTTAGAAAAAATAAGGATGAAATCTGAACTTTAAAGGGTGCAGCCTGGAGGCAGACATCTCAGAAAAGTAAGTAGATAGAACTATACTTTTTCAAAGTTATGGGTATCCGTCATCAGAGAGTCTCTGCAGTTGCGACATTGAAAAGCAGTTCGTCTTGGTAGGCACCGCACAGTTTAGGCTGCGCCCAACAGCAGTAAATATAAATAGCTAGACTATGGAGAGCAGGGTATGGCCAGCTGGGCAACAGGAGTGAGTTCAGAACTGACAGAAGCAGCATCACAGCTCAGGTACAGAGGACAACTGAGATCCTCTTCCCCCTTTATTGTTTTTTTTTTTTTTTGCATATATTGTGGCTGTCCGTCCAATCCCTTCATAATTCAGGTTTCAGAGTAGCAGTTGTGTTAGTCTGTATTTGCAAAAAGAAAATGAGTACTTGTGGCACCTTAGAGACTAACAAATTTATTTGAGCATAAGCTTAGCTGTAGCTCACAAAAGCTTATGCTCAAATAAATTTGTTAGTCTCTAAGGTGCCACAAGTACTCCTTTTCTTTTTGCTTCATAATTCAGTGGCAGATGCAGTGCTGAGGTGGGAGCAGGAAGAAGAGGCATTTACATATTAGATGTGCATTCTGTAAGTGAATTACTTAGAACTTGGTCATTGTCAGTTTCTGCAGATCCTTCCCCACAGCAGATTGTTTACACACACACAGTCCCACTCCTATTGTTTTATTCTTAGTGGATACTTTCATTGCCGCAACTGCTTTTCTAATGGCTGCTCCATTCATTATTGCAATAGTGTTGCATTTAATATAGTTTTTTTTTCCCCTTTGAGACAAAACATGTAGTCCCTAGTTAGGCAAAACTCTTGTGGAAGTTAGTGGGAATGTTACATGGGAAAGGGCTGAGTAGAAAATGAATAAGGAATTCAGGTTTTGACTTTTCATAACTTATGTCTCCCTTGACCTATCCCTTTCATCCCTCTCCCTTGTCTTCCATTCATCTTATCCTCTCTGAATTAAATTACTCTATCTCTCAAAAAAGTGGGGAACTACCGTGACATTCACAGAATATCTCATTGTTCACTCAGCTATTATGGTATATCCTTCCCCCCCTACTTTTTGTCTACTTTTCCTATGTCAGTTGTGAGCTCTTTGGAGCAGAACTGTCTGCTACTCTGCTTAGGTGGTGCCTAGCACAATGGAGGTACCAATATTGGTTGATCCTAAGACTTAAGGCATTACCATAATAAAACATGATTATTAATAAATTCTCTTGATTCAGTTAGTGAAAGTGTAGGACTTAAACTTGTGGGAACCTTTTAGGCAGTGGATAAGACTACGAACAACGGGACAGTTCAGTCTTTTAGCTGTCATCAACCAGGCAAAAAGTTGGGGCATGGATTAGAGCTGGTCAGAAATGAAAATAACAATTTTACAAAAAATATGTGAAATTTTGAAGCTGTTCCTATTTTCCAGGGCTTGAAACAGAACAATATTAAAAAGTTCAACTATATATAAAAACATTTTCCCCCCTTTTTTCCCCTCTTTTTTTCTTTATGCTACTGAGTGCATTGAAAGGAACATTGTTTGGGGTTAGTAGTTTGTGGGTTTTTTTGCTACTCCCTAACTCTATTATCCTGAAACTTTTCAAAAGTTGGAGAAGTTTTGAAAAGTTTCAGGGTGGTAGAGTTACAGAGTTTAATTTTTCCTTTGTACTTTTGCAAAAGTCAAGGAAAAAGAAAAATAGAAACTCTAAAAAAGCAAATCAGACATCACTTGTTCTACTGCATTCAGTAGCAAAACTAAATGAAGGAAAAAAGAAAAAATGGGGAGTAAAAGGGAAAATATCAAAATTTTAAACAAAAAATTAATTATATGAAATGTTAAAATTTTAAAAAGAGAAAGCTTTTGTGAATGTTTCTGGTTACAAAATGCTGTTTTTCATTAGAAAAAAAATTTGGAATGAAATTTTTGACCAACTCTAATTTTTTTCTCTTCCACTGGACTCTAGTGAAAAAAACCCTGGAAAGAGGAAACATAATGATCTAGCTTCTGGAGAACAGATGGGCATTGAATACACTCGTGTAATTATTATTATTTAGGAACTGCCAATTTATAGATTTTCTCATTCATTATATAATTCAGCTCGGCCAGCACTGGCTCCCAGGAAGTATGGACTGGATGACCTACCTGTCCTTTCACATCTAATTTCTGTGGTTGAATATTTCACCGACATACACTCTTACTACCTACGGTATATGTGACTGATCTTCATTGATACATCGTAGAACACTGACGTGTTTACCATAGTTTATTGTGATCAGTGCTAGTTTCAGTACAGAGGCAAGGTAATATCTTTTATTGGACCGACTTCTGTTGGTGAGACACAAGCTTTCAAACTACAAAAAGGTCTGTGTAAGCTCAAAAGCTTGTCTCTCTCACCAGCAGAAGATGGTCCAATAAAAGATATAACCTCACCCACCTTGTCTTTCTAACGGCCTGGGCCCAACACAGCAACACCACCACTGTATAGTTACAGGAGTACAGATTACATAGACGATATGCCAGTAAAACATGGGCCACATTCATCCCTGTTGTAACTCCATTGTCTTCATTGTAAACTACTGGGGTTTAGTCTAATCTCACACCGGTTTTAATTTGTCATAGATAAATTTGGCTTATTCTCTTTTTCTAATGCTGCTGTTACATTTAATTTATTTTGATTTATTTGTTTCAAATGCATCCACTCAGAACTCTGAGTAATATGCTTACTATGATTATTGCAATACAACAATGGATAAAAAGGTATTATTAAAAAAAAAGACTATCTAGAAATGGTTACAGGCAAATGTAAGAAGGATCAGATTCCTCTATTCAGACTATTATTTAAACTTGTTCATCTCCTGGGGAAGCAGCCAAATATAAAGGACAAGGGATGCTCAAAAGATGCAGAAATTCACAGAAATGTTTGAAAATTTGTTTGTCTTTGTTTTTAATTTCAAAGCATTTTGACCACTGGTTAAAAAACAGTAACTCTTCAGAGAAAACTTGCAAATTTTCCTTGAAAAATGTTAAGTGTTTGACAATTTTCTACCAGCTGTAATGATTTCCTTTTGTAGGCCTAGAGTGATGGATCAAGTCCATATTCTATCTGTCTAGAGTATCTTCTATGGCCTCCATTACTATAGTACCTGAGCACCTCAGAATCTTTATATATTGATCCTCACAACACCCAGTGAGGAAAGGAAGTACTTTTACCCCCATTTTACAGGTGGAGAGCTGAGGCACACAGAAACTAACTCCGCCTAAGCCAAGGTCACACAGGAAGCCCACAGTAGAGTAGGGAATTTAACTTGGATCTGCCGAGCCCCAGGCTAGCCCCCCAACCAGTGGACCATCCTTTCCTTATTAACACATACTACAACAGCCCTCATTTTCACTCTTATAAATCCCCATTTCTGCTGTAGAGTTTTGCTAAACATTTCCTTGACATCCAAGTTCTGACAGAGTTATCAGCAAACTTATATATGGTGCTGACGAACAGTGCACCTTTTATGTAGAGAGGCATTAGGCATATTTATCGGCACTATCCATTTCATAAGAAACATTTTTTCCTCCAACATTAAGTATAAAATGTTATTGTCAACAGATGATAAATTAATCTTTATATTCAAATTCCTTTTATGCATTTAATATTATTAACATTCATAAAGTGTTTTTGATTGAAGCATGTAAATCTCTGAATGCACTACCCCTTTATCAGAGCTATATAACAGTCTATACTAAGTGAACCTTCCTCTCCCCAAAATAGGAAATACTGACCTCAGAGCAGTATGAGTTATGGATTTCTTTTCATGGCAATACATGATTGACTTTACCCAAGGCATAGAAAGAAAATGCAGCTGAAATTGTAATGAAAAAAATGCACTCCATTTGTCCTTCATGCAGACAAATGTGGAATTCCTATAGTATTATATATTGCATCCATACCAATATCAATATAAGATTATTAGTAGATAATAATATTAGAGTTCATCATGATTAATGTAATTAACAAGCATACAGAAAGCAATAAAGATTTGTCAGTGTTACTGAAAATGCTTTTAGATGCCATTATGGTCTTTACCATTGTGTACTTAATATGAAGATTGCTTTTTCTTTCAATCGGAAGCTTTCTTCTCCCACAGAAAAGGAGAGGTGGGCTGAATAGTTTGTCTAACATGAAACACTTCTCTGCTGGAATGCTTGTGCAAAGGAAGAGACTTGCTCTCTGTTGAGAAAGTGGCAGGACGCTATGTATACTTTCTGGGTGAGGCTGCTTCTGCTATTAAATGAAAGTAAGAATGATAACAATAAATAAAATAATGAATAATACTCTGCATTTATAACCACCTTTTATTACCAAATGGCAGTCTGGCCTAATCATTGACACAGTATGATGGGCCATATTCATCTCATTAACTTCATTGCATCTCCATCCATTTGGCCCAGGACATTTTAAAAAAGAGAGCCCGGGCCAGGGTTAGTTTCAAGGTCACCAGTTAATCAAATAGCGCACATGATGAAGAGAAGCAATTCAAAGTACTACAGCCATGGTGAGAAAGGATCTACTTTGAGGCAGAAACATGCAGAGCTACATTAAGAAGATTAAATTAAAGGAATTTATTACAACATTGTAGAGACGGGTCCAACTCATAAAGTCCAGATATGGATCAATGTCTAGCTCTGAGCTTTCTTCAAGTTCATGACATGGTGCTGAATTCTGGTTTTTCAGTTCAGGCCCCATTATAGAGATGGAAGTTTGACTCTGGGTATGAACTTTCTCAGATAGGTGCTTGTTTGATTTTACTTTATTGTTAGTAGAATGATGTATTTGCTACAGCACTGGTGGTGTGGGGAGTGAGCCCCCTGCCAGAGGCAGTGATAGAAAAGTGGAAGGCTTCTAATAGAAAGCAGTGGCGTCTTAAAGCTCTGTAGCAAGTAGTGGATGTGTTAGGGGATTAAGTCCCATTGTCATTTCACTAGCTGGGTCCTGTAGCACTATTGATGAACTATACTTTTATATGAGGACCATTTCTCCCAAGAAGATTTAATTGCTGGTTGCTCCCCATCCACCCAATGACTGCCATTACACATCAAGATGCTCCTTTCCTGATCACTCAAGCTCTGTGACATTTAAAAGGATCTAGGAGCTTAGAGAGTGTGCTCTGCTAGATTCCACAAAAGGGATAGCTTTGGAAAGGAGAGCTGAAAGCTAAAAAAAAAAAGTTAACCTTCTACCTAGTCCTGGCAGGCATGCTTTCCTTGTGTTAAAGTGCACAATGACTTTGTTCTGATGCTGTGCAATCATTTAGAAAGAAGGCCATGTCATTGGCTTAGCCTGTGGTGTTATGAGAAATGGTGTGTTTTTGGGGAGTACACGTGGGACTGCCTATGCCACAGATTCAGTGAGAAGGAAACTATCTGACAACAAGCACAGGGTATATATGTACAGCCAAGAATTCAGTTCTTCCTGGAAATAGTATGAGATGTGTTTCTCTGCAGTGGACAAACTGAAGGCTACATAATAATACATAATACATAGATAATTACAGAGCACGCTTCCCTTTTCTGAGAGTCAGAGATGTTAATTAAAGAATGAAATTTATTACAAGCTGTTCTATTATCTCCAGTCACCTTGACAGAGTTTAGGACTATGTTCTGCTCTCCTTAATGGAGCTCTGTGTGCACAATCGTAGCAGCTTAGTGAAAGTTTTCTGCATCATTCTTCCAATTCAGGGTGAACATAGACAGAATTATCAGGAGATCCTAGGGGCAGCCCACTCAGCAGGTGCTCCATAGGGCTGGTGCAGAAAGAGGTGTGTGTTACTCCTTTCCCCAGCACCTGTTTCCTGGTACAGACATTCACAGGAGGTTCAGACCACATCAAAAACCACTTTTTGGGGTCAAGAGGTACTATTTGGCAACTGTGCACTGCTACGTTTTGCCTGGTTCTTTGTCAAATAATCTGGTGGTGGTGGTGGCGAAGGGGAAAGGCTCTTTGTGGCCTCTTCACCCAATCTCCCAGCATACCCGCACCAGGCAAAGCAGAATTTAGCCCTTAATGAGAAGGGATTTCTGGTTGCTTATATCTGCTCCAACATATAGAATACTAGACTGACTCCAATCACATAGAAGTGCTTTGTCTATTGAATACTGCATTTTTCCAATTTATTACAGTCACAGAGATATTTGTGGTATAGCTTTGTGCTAATTCACACTAAACATTTCCAGCTTTCTTTACCACTCAAAATGTATATGCACATTACATGGAGAAGAGAAGAAGTAAATGTCATGAGCAGAGTGTTGAACTCTGGTTCCTGAATCTAAGCTTTATGGGTCATTTTTAAGGGACCTGCCTTGCAGGAGATAATTTGAGGATTTCTTATACCTGTCTCCTGTTCCCCTATATCAGGGGTTCTCAGACTTTTTTTTTGCTGGGACGCCCTTTGAAAATATTTCAGGCTGTGATGAACCCCCTCCCCCCCCCCCCCAAAAGTGACAACTCCACGCCTCTACCATGCCACTCTTACTTCTGCACTGCCGCGGGTGGTGGTGCTACCTTCAGAGCTGGGTGCCCAACTGCTGTTCTCCAGCTGCCCAGCTCTGAAGGCAGCACAGAAGTAAGGTGGCTACAATAGGCTTGCAACCCCCTTTTGGGTGGGGACGCCCAGTTTGAGAAACGCTGCCCTATATCCTTTTCTCTTCTCTTCCTCACTGTACATTTTTATGTTTCAGCGCCTGAAAAGGTTCCAAACAGCTGGCTAAACAGGTCAAAGAGTGGAAAGAGTAAGAACACAAACACAAACATAAAACAGGAAAAAGGCCAACGTAAAGGATCTTGAGAAAGGTAAGGAGCAATTTCAAATGAGATTGAACAGGGAGTACTCTCTTTAGTGACAGGGGTGGGGCAGGATAGGGATTGGTGCATAACTAACATTTAGCCAGGGACACTGTGGTTCTCTGATACTATCCTTCTGAGCAATTATTTGACATTCATAGTGATGTGTTTTGGAGAGGGATTGTGGAGCAGCTGGGAACAGACAAGTGAACTAAGCTTGAACTTCAAAAGACTACATTTGGGTTTAGTCTGCATAATGTGAAGCATGAAAGTATAGGCAGCTTTATTTTTTCCCACTCAGTACCTTTTTCTGCTCTAAAACATCACACAGCCGTGTTCCTTTGAGCTCAGAAAAGTCTTTTAAAATGTATTTTACCATTAAGAATGTAAAAAAGAGAGACTGAGAGCTTTCCATTACCCTGCTTCTTAGCTAATAATCACACTCTGAGATATTCTGTTCTGGTTAGCATCTCTTGTTATTTTCTGAACACTGCTGTGTTAATTACTTCTCTTGCTGTTAACTTTGGTAGAACAGTCTTGCACCCAGTACCCCCTGAAGAGGTGAAGTCTAAATTCTAGATTTGCTGCCAGTTCCTTCTTTTTAGCCTTTGCCACAGAGACTTGGGTTTAATATTAGTTTAAATAAATTAGTCTATCCTCAGCCTGGCCTCAGATTTTGTGCCTGTACTTTTGTGGGCTTTTTTATAGCACTTAGATGTCTAGTTACCTGATTTGTGGTTAGATGTTAGGGTGCTCTATGGGGTGTCCACAATTATTGGCACCTGTAATTCAAAAAAAATCAGGCCCTATAAATCGATGTAGTTTATTGTGACTATGTTATACACCTTTCTGAAACTCTGCTAGATTGTGTTTCCTACTTGCCCTATCTGTGCTGCATTGTTTCCCTTAAAAAATTCCACCAAATATGACCAACAGGATCTAGCAATTGTAATGCCAAGCAGTTTTCTTTTTCATTGGCACATTCTGGGCCAGAGCCTCAGCTGGTATGGGGGACTCCCCAGTTCCCCTTTTACCTCTCACTGAAAAGTTCCCCTTTTACCTCTCACTGAAAAGTCATTGCAGTTAGTCATCAAATCCAAAATCAAGCACCTGTTTGCCAGATATAAAAGCTGTACTGCATGCACCTCATCTGACCTATCTGCAAATTATATGCCATATGCAGTACGGTTGCTTAGTTCCTTTGCTTATGGTGATTTGGGAGAATGCTTTGTTAGATGGAAAATCTACACAGTGCAATTAAAATATGGGGCCATATTCTTGCTTGGTGTAATTCTCTTGACGTCACTGAGGTTACACCAAGGTTGAATTTGGCCAGTGGAGTATTTTTAAATGTATTGCTCCCCTTTTTCTAGAAAAGGTTACTTCTTCAGTAGTCACTGCTGTAGCCTGTTTCACCATTGACTTTGATTAGGTTGTGGCCTCGTTGAGTTAGTGATTTCTTTCTTATTAGTATTTTCTTTAACAAGAAAAGGAATGAACAAAAAAAAACTTTCCTGGGCTGCCCAGTGTTTTGGAGTCCTTTAGCTTGAATCACCTGGGACATTCCTACAATATGAATTCATTTGAATTTATATTTGTTTTCTTTTAACACAGATCTGGTACTGAGCCACTTTTCCTTTTCTGAAAATTATTACCCTCCAAAGTGTCTGGAATTATGAAACTGAAGCTGTAGGAAACCTTTCTAACTTCTCCCAAACCACTGGCGTTTCCTGCTGTACTTTCTTTTGCTCACATGTATTGGCTGGTCTGCCACAAACACCTTACAGCATATGAAATACTAAAATCAGATTTACTACAACGACAGGTTAAAATGGTACCAAAAATACAGACAGGACTAGAGAACCTAAATTCTAGACAAGCAGAAGAGAGTATTAAAAGAATAGAGGTCAATCTGAACTTGAATTACGTACTGTATAATACAATAAATGGCAAGGCCTGACAATATCTAACACTTCCTTTCTGCGCTAGTTTTTACTAGGTTTTGAGAAAACAGATACAAAATGACATATTTAGTTGCTGTGTTTAATCACAGGGGAAGAATGGCCTTATGGTTAAGGCATTGGCCTGGTACTTACAAGATGTGGCTTTTTGGCTTTGCTACAGACTTACTGTGTGAACTTGGGCAAACTACTTAATCTCCCTGTGCCTCAGTTCCCTATTCGTAAAATGGGAATAATAATTCTGTCTATTTAGACTCTTAGCAGTTTGGGTAAGGTCTGTGTCATACTACATATATGTACAGCCCTGCTGTTCACTGCGTCTCAAAGGGCTACTATAATACAATTACATTCTAACAACAAAGCCTGATCCTGCAAGGTGTTGAGTGTCTCTTGAGAGGGGATGAGGGGATGAGCACTTAACTCCCAGTGCTCAGCACCTCACAGGTTAAGGTCACAGCTGATACCATTATAGCACAGAAGTTCTCAAACTGTGGTCTGGTGGTCCATGGAAAGCTGGCTGGTCACACAACGCTGGCTTTTTCTCTTTATTTCCAGATGCGGAACTGCATTAAAGATATAGAAATACTCCGCTAACACTGCCTGTCCATGTAAGCAATTGCTGGGTGGTTGCCACAGAGCTGTTCTATCATTGTGAATGGAAGAGTGTGGTAGTCTGCACATTTGTGAATGGGAAGGGAGGCGACCCACACTACAACTTTTGTATTAAAATACGGGCCAGCCTATGAAAATATTTGAGATCCCCTGCACTAGCAAATTCGAGGGAAAAATAGCCCCTTAGCTGTGGACAGGGCTTGGGGTATTTGTGCATCAGATGCACTTATATAACATCATAAACTCATGCAAACACCTAATTTTAAAATCCCTTTAGTCTCTGAAATTGTCATACTTATTCAAACTATGAAATAATCCGCTCAGCTTTGACAATAGTATGTCCTTCACAGTTGTCTTTAACTGGTAAATAGTTCTTGTCTGAAAAATCGTCTTCTAATTCATGCCTGGCCCTTCTAAAGCCAAATCAGATTTAGAGACAGCATTGTCCAACAGTGCTTCAATCTTCACTTCTGTCTTTCTACTTTCATAAAGAGCTTCTTGACAAAACTCGTTCTGTATCAGCACACAGGATATTCTTGTTGTCCTCCGTACACAAGTACAGATAAGTAACTGCTATTATGACCTCAGCGCTTTCTCAGAAATGGCATTGGAACTAAGTGGGAGAGCACAGCAAGGTCACAGGCAATATGCGTATACAGGAGCTTTAAGAAATGAATCAGACTTATGGATGAATTTATAATTTGCCTTGTCACGAGAACACACATCTTAAAAAGGTTTCTGCTTTGGAAAAATAAAATAAAAACCATAAGCAACCACTTAAAGAGGCTGCATAAATAATTTGCCATTTGTGAGCAATATATGCAAAACGATAGGACTGCAAGGACTCAGTTCTGTGGAAAAGCTTCTAACCATTTAAACTGCCATGCTAGTGTTTATTACCTGAATCACCTCCGGGAGTCTGATAAACACCTGTGATCTGCTAGTAATTCAGGAAAGGAAGCAGCACTCCACATGACCTGCTTTTTTCTTTCAAGTAGTCATGGTGTAATAAACAGTGTACACTGATTTTGAACATGCAAAGAATATATTGAGGCAAGTAAAGGTTACTGCTGTCATCTTGATGCCCAACAAACAAAGCTAATAGCAGGAAGTACAAGGTTTAACACCTCAATATGCTGTACTTAGAGATGGAAGGAAAGACCAAAAGACAATAGGAACCAGTGGCACTTGGAAGGCAATTCAGTCATTTGGTTTAAAAATGAGAGTAAATGGTACATGTTTTGAAAAGTAAAAAAAATGGTAGCTATCTTGTTTAAACTATAAATGTTTTAAGCTACTTCATGACCAGTAGGGTAATAATTTCGTGGAAAGCAATATTTAAATGTATCCGTCATCAGTTAGATCTTAGATACATAGTTAAATATTATTGATCATTTGCAATTGTGTGCATCCATGTGTACATATATTAAACAAAAAAAGTAATGGTATAATGTAAAGTGTTTTGGGATGAAGTGCAAAAATAGTACTGGAGTTTCCAATTACTAGAGATTTTTTTAATTAAGAAAGTCACATGCAAATTATAGACATCCAGTTTATAGCATTGCAATGTTATGGGCTTGCACTCATGAATATGGTAATTTTTATTTTATGCCCTCTTGAGATGTCTTGTTAAAAACATTTTATTGGCGATCCTAAAATTCGGTAAATTTGAAGCCCTTGGCACCCTGAAGATAGTTAAAGTTTTTCAAAAAATGTCAGCAATAAATATTTGGTAAATATAAAAAAAAATGCACATTTTCCCCAAGTGGGTGATATTTTTGTTGCAGTTCTTATAGTCAAGTGATGACACTGCAATTCAGAATGTAAGTGCATATTGATATTTTCTTCCAGAAACTGCAAGTGTTGCTTAGAGAGTGCTTTTCCCACATAGTTATTTTTATGCAGACACCTGGCAGTGGTTATATTCTTGCTCTGGTTTGCAGACTTGTTTTGGACAATCAGGTGTATGTATGAGCAAGTGGTCTTTATTTGGAGCAATTAAAATTCTAACATTCTCCTCTCTTGACATGCAATTACTAGGGCTCTGCTGTTCTCACTAATTGCTCTTGCTGGGGACATTGGTAAAAAGCCAATGATTTTGATGGGTAGTGGATTATCATTTTTACTCTGCTACCTGAGAAAAAAATCATTTGCAAAATCCCATGTGTAATTAGCAAGACTCATGATTAATTGTCCTGCAAAATTAGCTTCACTGTTGCTTTTATTTTACTGCTTCAAATATTAATTAATGTTAACTCCTTTCCTTCAGTTCCAGCTTTTGAATATTCAACATGGCTTTGAAAAATTAGTCAGTGCATCTACTTGCATTAGCATGCTAGAGCTTTGATTTCTGAATAAGTATTCTGATTTAAAAGATCACACTTGGGTCATAAATAATTTTTATAGGAGGACAAACAAAGCATCAAAGCATCATGGGAAGGCATTCATGCACTAACTGAAAGTAAATTGTTTCTGAATGATTCATTCCCCCAGTGCTTTTGGGGAAACATCAGCAAATATGCAAATAACTGCATTGTGGGGCAAAACAATTCTTTAATGACAGGCAATCAATATATATTTCCTAATCAGTAACAATATGAAAGAGAGGAGTTAATGCTGGAGTAATATCTTTTTAATACAAAATCATCCTCTAAACTTTGATTAGTTGCAATGAGTACTCCCTGTGTTTCTCTGAATTGCAGGTTGTTAAGTTTGGTGGTGCAAGGTAGAAAATGCCAAGTGTCTGTAGTTTGATACCATCTGTCTTAGTGCTCTCTAAATTATTAGTGTTAAGCTTATTCTTATCACAGGGTCAGAGAATCACAAGACGGGTCTAGTCCAGACTATTCCTGAAGAACGTAAAGAGGTTCTCATGGACTAATAAAGCTGCTAATAAAAACATGTCCCCCCAAAACATGAAAAGGAGCCCATTTCCCCATTTTGAAGAGGGGACTGTTTGTGCCCACACCAAGTGGCACATGCCTCTTACTAGTGGGACCCAGAGGCACTGACTTTCTGATTTCCCTGGGAGTGCTCGACCTCCGCTCCATCCCAGACCCTGCCCCCATTCCACGCCTTTTCTCAAGGCCCATCCCAACCCACCTCTTTTGCCCCTGCTCTACCGCCTGCCCCTTTCTTCCCCCTCCCCTGATCCCCTCTTCCTGCCCCTGCTCCTCCTCCTTCTCCCCCACAGTGCCTCCTGCTTGCCTCTGAACAGCTGATAAGTGGCAGGCAGGAGGTGCTGGGAAGGAGAGGAAAGAGCTGAGTGGCGGGGCCCACCATAATCCCCCAAAATGTACACCTTCCCTGCCAGGTACTTTCCATTCTAAGAAAAATTTCTGCCCCACCCCCAGACACATTCTGGCAGTAGACAGGGGCTTAATTTTGCTCTTGCATAAGGTAAAGGGCATGTTTCTTTATCTGATCACTTGTCAAAAACTGTTCTCATAGGCAATGTAAGAAAAGCCTGTCCTTAAGTAGAGTGTGAGTTTCTCCATGGCCCATGACAATAACACTGTTCAGTTCCAAATCTCTTTCCAGATGCAATATTTTTTTCATAGAACAGTCACTTTCAAGAGTTAATTGTCAATAAGCGATTATTGTTCAGTTCTATTTTTGGGGGGTTGCTTTATGGGATGGGTAGTTGGAAGTGGTATGAGTCTGTGATTGCCTTCATTTCATCATGTCATGGTCTCAACTATGCCCTTGTCACAGAATCCAAGGTTGAACACTGACAGCAGCAGGCTTATGGTAGCTGCAGACAGCAGCGTTTTGAAGAACATACCTGGCCTTATTATTAAGCATGAGGGTGAACAGCATGTGTTTGGGAAATTCCATCCCTCTCATCTTTCCTTTCCCATTAAACTAAGTAGTTCCTATGGAGGCTTTTGCTGTGCAGCACAAAAACAGAGCACATTGTAGCTACATTTTGTAGAATTATGATTTTATTTATTTCAGACTTGTATAATTGGCATTAAACCTGGGCTAATGTGTCTATAAAATTACATCCTTATATATTAGAGCCAGTATGGCTGTATATATTACGGGAACATTATTCCTTGGTACATTTCTTTTACCTGGTACAATAAAGGGAATCTCCTTGTCCACATTTGAAAACTGCATTCAAGAATCTTTGCCCCAAACTAGAACTGATTGGGAATTTCCTGATTAAAAAAATGTTTTGTAAGAAAATCTGGGTTCATTGAGACCAAAACTGTTTACCAGAAAGGATCAGTTTCGCTGAATCTCCTGATTTACAGTTTTTTCTTAAAGGTTTTGAAATGGTCGGAACATCCGGTTTTGACATTTTCTCAACAAAAAGTTTTGGTTGTGGTATGAACCAACTTTCTGTTTAGAAATTTTAGTTAATTTGTACTAAAATATAAAAACATTAAAAAGGTCGAAATAAAAACAAAAGGCTTCAAAATTATCAAAGCGAATTGTTTCAGTTGACCCAATCCAATTTTGGGGGGAGATTATTGGTTCAAAAAATATGAGATTTTGACTTTTCATCCCAATTCAGGACAGAAAATTTTTTCAAAATCTTGAAAATTGTTGTGGGACAGGAAGACCCTTTCCTGCACAACTCTACCAAACACCTGTCTACAAGTTGTACACAGCTGTATATGGTGTTACGTGGGTAGGTAAACTCTTACCTTGCCATACCGAACGTTTCTATAGGTATGGCTTCAGTTCCTTACAATGTGTGGTTGTAATAAATACACAAAGTTTAGTGCTTACAGGGAAGAGCTTTGTTCATTAAAACATGTTTGGTTTATGTTTGTTTTAGTGAGTGCACATTGCGTAGCCATTTTTTCACATAGCTATAGAAGAGCCATGGGAAAAAATATCAACTATAATTTAAAAATTGAACTGGTACTTAGAAAACTTGGAGTAGTGCTGGTCATATGGCACAGATGTTTCCAACAATGAGATGTAAAATCATGTCTTGACTAGTGATGGTCATTAAAGAGCCCACTTTTTTCCCCTCACAAAAGATGTTAATCCCCAAACCATTGCCAAAATCCAGCTTGAACAATTACATTCTGCCTACCAAATATCCCGGTGTGGTTTCTGGCAAGTTACTTTTTGCATCCCTCTTCTAAAAATTGTGTAGTGCTTCTAGTGAAGAATTTCTGTAGTGTCTCAAAATGTAGCTGACTGAGTTAGACAGAAACTCAAGCCACAACTTCTGATTTGAATCCAAATTTTCCAAAAAGTTTGAGGGTGTATCTTTGGGATCTAAATAAAAGACTCTCTGGGCCTAGTCCTGTAATCCTTATTCAGGCACAACTCCAACTGTTCTAGTTTTGCCTGAGTAAACGAGGAGATGAAATGAAACATTTCGTCTTTAGCACAGGATAAAATTTGTTTGTTGGGAATGTGGGTGCCTGTAGACAACAGGAGTAAGGGGAACTGGAAAATTTTCCCCCTTATTTTCTTAATTAAGCAGAAAACTTCACATACTCTAGCTGTAACTCAGGCAGGAGGCAAGACCATTTCACAAAAAGGTTAAGGGCACTTGCTGGAAATGTTTGTTTCTCAAAAACGCACAAAGGGCTTGTCCACATGTGGAAATTCAGTGGCATAATTATACCAGTATAACTATACGACTGTGGTTACACCAGTATAATTTTCCATGTGGACACTCTTATTCTGCAATAAGACCATCTTTTTTTAGTTTAGCTTATCCTGCTTCCAAAGCAACATCAGTATAGTAATGCCATAAGTATATAGGAAGCGTACTGCAGTTTTCACTCTGAGTACAGCGATTTCAAATGAAGGATTGGGGGTGCAGATCTTGTTGGGTTAAGGCATGCTCACCCAGGATCTTTTTGTTTTTAATACTCAGTGTTTGGTGAAATCTGATCCTTTCCCAAAACCAAACTATGTGCTCTTCAGAAGTATCTTTATGAGCCCTAGAGATGACTTAACTGTCTGGAGAAAGGGGTGAACTCCATCCAAAATCAACCCTCCCTTCACTTTGGTGGTAGAATTTTAATAAGGGGCTTCTGTGAGTCCCCTTCACCACATCATTAGTAAGGATGGCAGGTTTGGCCTTCTCTAAATATTCGGGTGTTTTGCTGTGGCTGAGGCCCTGTAGTTCAAGAAGAAAGCCCAGGACCTAGAAGTCCTGATATTTTTCTAGGATGTACGCCATTAGGAGGGAAAGTATTGATGTCAAAATGTTGAAGTGAAATAGCCTTATTATTTTACTTACAATAAAAATTAGGTAAATCCCTACAGACCTGATCATTTTATTGAAATAAATTGAAAAACTCCCATGGACTTTAATGGGATAGGATCTGGTCGTATGTGGGGCATAAAAGAGGTCAAAATGAGTAAAATCCTTCTTTTTCCACATCTCTGTCAATTTTGTAAACATGCTTTTATTTTGAAGATAGTGATATTCTGCTGCTTTAGGGTAAAGTTCTGCTACTGGTTACACCATATGCCTGCAACTGCAACTCCTATTGACTTCAGCATCTAGTTGTAATATATTTGGACCACACTGTGCCATTAAGGCACAAGCCTGTTTGAGGGACAGGACAGGACAGAACCAAACCTGTGTTGGGTCGTGGTTGGCAGCGAGCTCCAGGAGGCACAATGCAATCTTATAGATTAGATTCCAAGGCCAGAAGGGACCATTGTGATCATTTAGTCAAACCTCCTGGATAACACAGGCCACGGAACTTCCCTAGAACAATTCCTATTCTGAGCTCTCTGACTTGGAACAACCTATTGCATAGGGTTGTTAGCTCTGCTAGGACATATTCTGGGACCCTCCCCTTCGGGCCCTCACCCACACGCCCACCCAGAAGGAAAATAAATGGCCAGCCTGGTGACTGAGTTTCCGATAGAGTTGGAGTCAGGCACATGCAGCCTATGGCCAAGAGGATCCCAAGATGGATTGATGAACATGGTGGAAGATGATGATGCCAGAGTAGTACTGCTTTTTCTCTGACTGCCCCTGCTGAGTTATTCATTTTGAGAATTCCCAATGATTTTTCTGCCAGGTTGCTTGCAGCAGCATCTGGAAGATTAATCTTTAATTCCTGGAGACTCCAGGAAAATCCTGGAGGGGGCGACTCTACTGCATCACCTCTTAAGAGTGTCTTTTGTGTGCTCTGTTTTCCATTTGATCATTTCTTCTGACAGGCCCCTGGGAATGGGGCCACGGCCTTGTCTTCTCACTGTACCTTTTGAGTTGGTTAGCACTATAGGTGTTACTAGCAGGAAATGCAACTGGATCCCATACAGGGAATATAAAGTGGGGGAGGGAAGGGTTCCTTGCATGCTCCCCAACCTTTCACACTTTTATAAGGACCACAGCAAAGTTGAGTCCTTTATGTTGGGCTCTGCCAAGAGGCTAGAATGGCTTGAATAGAGCTATGGCACTATTTGCTGTTTTGCTGGTATGTACTGGATGATGAATAAATTAGTGCAAACTTAAATTGATTCTATTAAAAATGTTGACACCATATTTACCACCCTGTTAAAGTACTATAAGCCAGTCATTAACATGGAGAGACCAAGAAGAAAATAACTTTAAGGTGACACTGACTGGAGCACAGGAACCATAACAGCACTTCATAAATAACATATTTCTTCTGTTATGTTAATTTTTCAGAACAGCCTCAGAGTTAAGTGTTATGTTTGATCACTTTATCCATCCAAGCTAGTATATTACTAGTCTGCTTAGTCACATCTAGAAATATGTTCTTTGTGTCTGTGTTTGCCAAAGTAAATAGAAATCAATGAAAATAGCAAAAGTGCTGAAGTCGTTTCAATAAGTGAAGTGCTCGTTAATTTAAATTTCACACTTGACATTGTTAAGGGCTAATCGTAGAAAATAAGGTCTTCTGCTGACTACTGAAAATGTACCAATACCACTATGGTTCCTGCTGCTTTATTTTCACAGTGGTGTTGTCATTAATAAGAAAGACTTCTGACTACAGCAGTTTGGACAGATGTTAACGATATGGCAAATCACTCTTTCTCAGAAGACTTAAGTCCTTTCATATGAATCACATGAGCTAAAGGAGAGATTTTGCAAACAGAGAATATTGAGCTGTTATGCTTACCCTGCAAGAACTTTGGTTGAGCATTTTTAGAAACATCAAAAAGCTCTTCCTGCTGTTTTCAAACATTTACAAATATGCATGAAGCCTGTTGGCAATTTAAAATGGGAAGATATACAAAGAGCTGGAGGTGGTTACACAGGAAATTAGAAAAGCCATGTGTCATCAGAATGAAATAAATGTGCCTTTGTATGGGAAAGTAATTGCAGGGGTGTGTCTGTTCTGTTGATATCAAGCAGGTGTCCATAAATTAGAATAAACATTTGTAATTAATTGTTGTTAGCATTAATAAGAAAGTGTTTTAAATATGCTAACTTGTCTCTTTCTTCCTTTGCTGAAGCCTTTTAATCTTAGGATATCTTTCCAATTGCAGAGATAGTTTGGAAACTACATTGTCCTTTCACTTATTTTTTTACTATGCACAGTGGTTACTGTATAGCTTAGTGGTTTGAGCATTGGCCTGCTAAACCCAGGGTTGTGAGTTCAATCCTTGAGGGGGCCATTTAGGGATCTGGGGCAAAAATTGGGGATTGGCCCTGCTTTGAGCAAGGGGTTGGACTAGATGACCTCCTGAGGTCCCTTTCAACCCTGATATTCTATGATACTAGCTCAGATTTGCTTATACCAAATTATGCTGGTGTTAATATTGGTATACCAGCATTAAGTGTCCTAGCAAACAGGCCACTGATTGTCACCAATTTGTAAGCACCATGGCAATTAGCCAGGCTCAGAGCATTAAACAGAAGCCAGTGGCCTGCCTCCATTTGATAGGAGAGCCTCTGTTGCTAGCACCAGTGGAAGTGAACTGGTGTTAGCAATGATGAGAAATCTTTGAAAAACTTCCCTAAGCTAGAGAGGGCCTGTGTGGGAATCAGGATCTGAGGTAGAAATGTTAACATTCTAGATCAGGGGTGGCCAACCCGTGGCTCCAGAGCTACACATGGCTCTTCAGAAGTTAAACTGCGGCTCCTTGTACAGGCACCGACTCCGGGGCTGGAACTATAGGTGACAACTTTCCAATGTGCCGGGGGTGCTCACTGCTCAACCCCTGGCTCTCCAACAGGCCCTGCCCCCACTCCACCCCTTCCCGCCCTCGCCCCCTCCCCTGAGCCTGCTGTGCCCTCGCTCCCCCCCCCCCAGAGCCTCCTGCACGCCACAAAACAGGTGATCAGGAGGTGCAGGGAGGGAGGAGGAAGCTCCTGGGGAGCTAATGGGGGGCTGCTGACGTATTACTGTGGCTCTTTGGCAATGTACACTGGTAAATTCTTGCTCCTTCTCAGGCTCAGGTTAGCCACCCCGGCTCTAGTGTATTTAACAACACCTTTGGAGCATAACTGTTCTTTACTATTCCAATCTTTTGCTCACCAGAGTGACAGATTAGTGGTAATGGCAAAAGCTAGGCATAGTGTGAGCAGGTGATGTGCATCTCACACAGTTCTGCCGATGTACCTAATTCTTGGTACTTAATATTCCCACTATTCCAGTCCAAGGAGTCCCCTGGTCAGAAGCTGAGTACCATATCAAGTTATGTGGTATTTAGCGATGTGGCCAAACAACCTTACTTTAAAATGACAAGATCTTTCACTCAATGCAGTGTGAATCTGGAGTAACTACACTGAAATCAATATTTATGCTAATCTATCTGAAGACAGAATTTAGCTCAAAATTAGGGCCCATAAAATTAATTTTATTCTGTCATATCTGTTTTTATACTGTTCTAATGTTTTTGGCGTAATATTTTAACTTTATCTTTTTAGTGACAAAATGTCAATAACAATTAGATGTCTGTATTGTGAAGTTTGAACTTAAAATTGGGGCTAAAACTGCCAGAACCTTTTAGCAAAATGTGAGTATCCTTCAATGAGCTCTCCAATCTTTGCTTAACAGAGCTGGGAATTGCACCATTTATACATTCTTTATGTTTTACAAAGCTGCTTAATTTCATTCTACTATGAGAAGTTGGAAAAATTACCGTAAATTCTTCTCCCAGTGGCACAGGCTCTTCTTTTTAATACAAGATTTCATCTAGAAAGCTAACTCTATTAACTGGAAAGGTGGTATACCAAAGTGCTGACTTCTTCTAGCTGTGTATTGGTCTGCCATCATTTTGACTAGGACTATAGACAGTAAGAGCCTCTTGGAGAGAGACCTTAGACAGATTTTTCTTTTTGGAATAAGTGTCTATTTCATACTGTACTGTTCTGCGTTGTAATTTTCATGCAACTGTAAGTTTTCCTCATAAATCTTCTAAACACTCCCTCTTTCCCCATGAAGCCCTTATAAGGACCTGTCTCTCTACTCTCTGCACTTCAGAAATCTCTCAATAGCCAACAGCAATGGGATGCATACCAGAAAATCCAGACACACATCATCATCTTATGTCAAAGGTACAAACTTATTGTAAGCCTTTGATCAGATTATATATCTCCCTGAAAAAAAGAATCACCTAGTTGTGCCTTTCTGATTCAATTTGCTGGTATTAAAATTTCCAGGATACATTGCTCTCCTAAACGCCACCAATAAAATTTGCATGCACATTTCTTTGCGTACTCAAAACCTGCATTTTTTTTTCTCACAATGAACACAAATGCATGGAATTAACCATTTTGCATACATGATTGTAGAGTCACTGTCAGTGGAGTTATTCTGGATTCACACTGTTATAGTAAATAGCCCTTTTGTGTGCAAAGAGCTTTATAGGCATGATTTTGGAGGCCACTTTTGAGAATCTGACCCTGGTTATCATCTATCCTTAACTAAAGGTTTAATTAATTTTACCTGTTCTTTGAAAGATATTTCACTCTTGGGATTCAGTTTCTCTTCTTTCTTTTTCCCTTTCTAACATCCCTAATTATTTTTTCTTTTAGGGAAAAATGATGAAACGGAAGATCTCTTTACTATGGGTAGGTCCATCTAAGTCTAAGATCAGTTGGTGTATAGACTTTAACTGCTCTCTTTTAGTCCCTAAAGAAACCAGAAATTCTTAAATTTCCAGACTTACAGCTGCAATCTCAGTATACAGGACAAAAATACAAGAGTTGCAGTGCTGCATATAAACTTGTAACTTTTGGCTGTGATATCTCACCCACAGTATCGAAGTCTATTCATACTTGTGACATCACATTAATGGATTCTGAGTTACTCGCTGAAAATCTTATGTGGCTGCTGCCAGTGGTATCAATTAGGGGGAGCTGTGGTCAGGGAACACCCCTCTTCTCCCAGGTTTTTGCACTTACTCAAAGCTCCGTAGGTTGTGGGCTGGGAGAGGGAGGGGCATGGCCTGACCGGTTTTAAGCAGATCCCATCCTAAATCAGTACAGCTGCTGCTGGAGTGGTCCGGGATATTACTCTCGCATTGTGGTTGCAATGCCACTGAAATTTGGCCTAGCTGTTTCTCGGTACATCTGGAGGGGTGGGTAGGCCACATTTCAGTGGGTGGGGGTGTGACGCTGTGCACCAGGTCGCAATGCCACTCACTGAAATTTGGCCTGTTAAGATGGAGGGGCAGCAAGACCAAACGGTATTGCAGCCAGGTGTACGGGGAGTCAGTTCCTATGTTATGGAGTGCAGAGGAGTCTGCTGAGATCTTGACTCTTGGTGGCCCCAGCTCATGCACTGCCTAGGTAAGAGAGAGAGGAGACTCCCATGCTGAGGAGGCCCAGGGTCCCTGTGGGAGGTTGAGTGGGGACAGGAACAAAGTCTTTGCTGAAGGATGGGGGTGAAGGCAGGGAAAGGAATTTGCACCCTCCTACCCCCCCCCCCCCCAAGAAATATATGAATTGGCACCACAGGCTGCCACATCTGTCTCAGCTGCTAAAGGGCCTTTCAGTTTGGAAACCAGCTCCAGTAGCATTCAAAGTTGGGCTGTTCAAGTGCTGCTCAAGGTGTGGGGGAAGGAAGAGGAGGGGAGAACAGGGTAAAGATAAGAGACCTTGACTGACAGAGAAGCAAACTTGAAATATATGGGCATTAAAGTGGGGAAAATAGCTTCAGTGGGAACAACTAGGAGGGGATGCTCTCAGGGCATCTGTGTAGAGGTTTGTTACAGGTCACAGATCTAAGTATTGTATCAAGTAAAACAGACACTTTGAATTATGGGATTATAATTCCATTTTGTGTCTTTGATGACAATTCCATTCAGATTTCTTTCTCATGTTGTTTATGATATCACCAGTGCTACCAGATGGAATTATAGTCTCCTATTTCAGTTTTTATAGATGTCTCTAATTAATTGTAGAATGAACATACAGTGTATTCTATCTATCTATCTAATCAATAATATACTTTATTGGGGATATTAGATTGGTAGCTAATACCTCTGAGGCTATATTCACCCATCAAGGAGCTCTGACAACATTGGGGTAGCCAGGTTAGTGAGGTCAATGTATTTGGCACTTTGTGGGCATAGATTTTACAGATATGATTTTGAGAATTTGGCCATAGGTATCTTGAACCCTCCTGTTTCAGTTTAGGTGATATTGCCTCAGTTTACCTTTTGCTAAAATAATAGGGATAATAGTACTTTCTGCCTGCGAGTTATTGTGAAGATTAATGATTGTAAAGTGCATTGAGATCCTTAATGTGTGTGATCTGTCTTTTGAAAGATGGTGAATACTGGATGGCTTCACTTTGGTTCTCCAAGATGACCTTCTCTGAGTGCTCCTTCATGCCACATATACGGCTATTATTATTATAAAATCTTCGCTACTCTTCTAGCTATAGTGGACATTTTTTACACTCATGAACAAAGAACTAGATAAATTCGTGGAGGATAAGTCCATCAATGGCTATTAGCCAGGATGGACAGGGATGGTGTCCCTAGCCTCTGTTTGCCAGAAGCTGGGAATGGGTGACAGGGAAGGGATCACTTGATGATTACCTGTTCTGTTCATTACCTCTGAGGCACCTGGCATTGGCCACTGTCAGAAGACAGATATTGGTGTTAGATGGATCTTTGGTCTTACCCAGTATGGCTGTTCTTATGTGAAACCTTCTCCATTTGTTGATATTATAATAATGTCTCCTAGAATGAGAGATGGATGCCCCAAATGGTGCAACTAGCAAAGGGCATAGATTAGTACTTGAAATCCATAATCTGTGATCTGGGGGAAAGGAGCTGTCAGAATGAGTCCTTCCAGCACACACACATACACTCTGTTGCACTCTGCCAATGGGTTAATGGGAACTGGCATTTCATACAGGAATATTTCTGCTAGAATATTCTGTTTGGTAACTTGTTCTCACAGAAGTTAAAGCCTGAGACTCATATAATACAGAGATGGGGAGTCATATAATCATCAGGATAGATGATGAAAATGAATTTAGATATTTGTGCAAATCTAAATACCATCTGGGTGTTACACTTCCACTTTACATAATGAAGAGCTACAGACTTCTAAACAGCATACTTTGCAAAATGAACTTTATAGCATTGGCCTAGATTTTTAATGGTATTTAGATGTTGCAGAACTCAGCACTTCAATACTGAACTAATTTAGGAGCCTAAATCCTTTTTGAAAGTGATTTAGGCTTCTAAAATCACATAGGGTATGTCTACACTACGGAATAAGGTCGAATTTATAGAAGTCGTTTTTTTAGAAATCGGTTTTATATATTTGAGTGTGTGTCCCCCCACAGAAAATGCTCTAAGTGCATTAAGTGCATTAACTCGGTGGAGTGCTTCCACAGTACCGAGGCTAGAGTCGACTTCCGGAGCATTGCACTGTGGATAGCTATCCCACAGTTCCCGCAGTCTCCGCTGCCCATTGGAATTCTGGGTTGAGATCCCAATGCCTGATGGGGCTAAAACATTGTCGCGGGTGGTTCTGGGTACATATTGTCAGGCCCCCGTTCCCTCCCTCCCTCCGTGAAAGCAAGGGCAGACAATCGTTTCGCGCCTTTTTTCCTGAGTTACCTGTGCAGACACCATACCACGGCAAGCATGGAGCCCGCTCAGGTAACCGTCACTGTATGTCTCCTGGGTGCTGGCAGACGCGGTACGGCTTTGCTACACAGTAGCAGCAACCCATTGCCTTCTGGCAGCAGACGGTGCAGTATGACTGGTAGCCGTCCTCGTCGTGTCCGAGGTGCTCCTGGCCACGTCGGCTGGGAGCGCCTGGGCAGACCTGGGCGCAGGGACTAAATTTGGAGTGACTTGACCAGGTCATTCTCTTTAGTCCTGCAGTCAGTCCTATTGAACCGTCTTATGGTGAGCAGGCAGGCGATACGGATTGCTAGCAGTCGTACTGTACCATCTTCTGCCTGGCAGGCAAGAGATGAGGATTGCTAGCAGTCATATTGTACCATCTTCTGCCAGGCAGGCAAGAGATGAGGATGGCTAGCAGTCGTACTGTACCATCTTCTGCCGAGCAGCCATGAGATGTGGATGGCATGCAGTCCTTCTGCACCGTCTGCTGCCAGCCAAAGATGTAAAAGATAGATGGAGTGGATCAAAACAAGAAATAGACCAGATTTGTTTTGTACTCATTTGCCTCCTCCCCTGTCTAGGGGACTCATTCCTCTAGGTCACACTGCAGTCACTCACAGAGAAGGTGCAGCGAGGTAAATCTAGCCATGTATCAATCAGAGGCCAGGCTAACCTCCTTGTTCCAATAAGAACAATAACTTAGGTGCACCATTTCTTATTGGAACCCTCCGTGAAGTCCTGCCTGAAATACTCCTTAATGTAAAGACACCCCCTTTATTGATTTTAGCTCCCTGAAGCCAGCCCCGTAAGCCGTGTCATCAGTCGCCCCTCCCTCCGTCAGAGCAACGGCAGACAATCATTCCGCGCCTTTTTTCTGTGCGGACGCCATACCAAGGCAAGCATGGAGGCCGCTCAGCTCACTTTGGCAATTAGGAGCACATTAAACACCACACGCATTATCCAGCAGTATATGCAGCACCAGAACCTGGGAAAGCGATACCGGGCGAGGAGGTGACGTCAGCGCGGTCACGTGAGTGATCAGGACATGGATACAGATTTCTCTGAAAGCATGGGCCCTGCCAATGCATGCATCATGGTGCTAATGGGGCAGGTTCATGCTGTGGAACGCCGATTCTGGGCTCGGGAAACAAGCACAGACTGGTGGGACCGCATAATGTTGCAGGTCTGGGACGATTCCCAGTGGCTGCGAAACTTTCGCATGCGTAAGGGCACTTTCATGGAACTTTGTGACTTGCTTTCCCCTGCCCTGAGGCGCATGAATACCAAGATGAGAGCAGCCCTCACAGTTGAGAAGCGAGTGGCAATAGCCCTGTGGAAGCTTGCAACGCCAGACAGCTACCGGTCAGTTGGGAATCAATTTGGAGTGGGCAAATCTACTGTGGGGGCTGCTGTGATGCAAGTAGCCCACGCAATCAAAGATCTGCTGATATCAAGGGTAGTGACCCTGGGAAATGTGCAGGTCATAGTGGATGGCTTTGCTGCAATGGGATTCCCTAACTGTGGTGGGGCCATAGACGGAACCCATATCCCTATCTTGGCACCGGAACACCAAGCCGCCGAGTACATAAACCGCAAGGGGTACTTTTCGATAGTGCTGCAAGCTCTGGTAGATCACAAGGGACATTTCACCAACATCAACGTGGGATGGCCGGGAAAGGTACATGACGCTCGCATCTTCAGGAGCTCTGGTCTGTTTCAAAAGCTGCAGGAAGGGACTTTATTCCCAGACCAGAAAATAACTGTTGGGGATGTTGAAATGCCTATATGTATCCTTGGGGACCCAGCCTACCCCTTAATGCCATGGCTCATGAAGCCGTACACAGGCAGCCTGGACAGTAGTCAGGAGCTGTTCAACTACAGGCTAAGCAACTGCAGAATGGTGGTAGAATGTGCATTTGGACGTTTAAAGGCGCGCTGGCGCAGTTTACTGACTCGCTTAGACCTCAGCGAAACCAATATTCCCACTGTTATTACTGCTTGCTGTGTGCTCCACAATATCTGTGAGAGTAAGGGGGAGATGTTTATGGCGGGGTGGGAGGTTGAGGCAAATCGCCTGGCTGCTGGTTACGCGCAGCCAGACACCAGGGCGGTTAGAAGAGCACAGGAGGGCGCGGTACGCATCAGAGAAGCTTTGAAAACCAGTTTCATGACTGGCCAGGCTACGGTGTGAAAGTTCTGTTTGTTTCTCCTTGATGAAACCCCCCGCCCCTTGGTTCACTCTACTTCCCTGTAAGCTAACCACCCGCCCCTCCTCCCTTCAATCACCGCTTGCAGAGGCAATAAAGTCATTGTTGCTTCACATTCATGCATTCTTTATTCATTCATCACACAAATAGGGGGATGATATCCCAGGAGGGGTGGTGGAGGAGGGAAGGAAACTGCCACACAGCACTTTAAAAGTTTACAACTTTAAAATTTATTGAATGACAGCCTTCTTTTTTTTGGGCAATCCTCTGTGGTGGAGTGGCTGGTTGGCCGGAGGCCCCCCCCACCGCATTCTTGGGCGTCTGGGTGTGGAGGCTATGGAACTTGGGGAGGAGGGCGGTTGGTTACAGAGGGGCTGTAGTGGCAGTCTGTGCTCCAGCTGCCTTTGCTGCAGCTCAACCATACACTGGAGCATACTGGTTTGGTTCCAGCCTCAGCATTGAATCCTGCCTCCTCTCATCACGCTGCCGCCACATTTGAGTTTCAGCCCTGTCTTCAGCCCGCCACCTCTCCTCCCGGTCATTTTGTGCTTTCCTGCACTCTGACATTATTTGCCTCCACGCATTCGTCTGTGCTCTATCAGTGTGGGAGGACAGCATGAGCTCGGAGAACGTGTCATCGCGAGTGCGTTTTTTTTTCTTTCTAAGCTTCACTAGCCTCTGGGAAGGAGAAGATCCTGTGATCATTGAAACACATGCAGCTGATGGAGAAAAAAAAAGGGACAGCGGTATTTAAAAAGACACATTTTATAAAACAGTGGCTACACTCTTTCAGGGTAAACCTTGCTGTTAACATTACATACATAGCACATGTGCTTTCGTTACAAGGTCGCATTTTGCCTCCCCCCACCGCGTGGCTACCCCCTCAACCTTCCCCCCTCCCTGTGGCTAACAGCGGGGAACATTTCTGTTTAGCCACAGGCAAACAGCCCAGCAGGAATGGGCTCCTCTGAGTGTCCCCTGAAGAAAAGCACTCTATTTCAACCAGGTGACCATGAATTATATCTCACTCTCCTGAGGATAACACAGAGAGATAAAGAACGGATGTTGTTTGAATGCCAGCAAACATACACTGCAATGATTTGTTGTACAATGATTCCTGAGTACATGTTACTGGCCTGGAGTGGTAAAGTGTCCTACCATGAAGGATGCAATAAGGCTGCCCTCCCCAGAAACCTTTTGCAAAGGCTTTGGGAGTACATCTAGGAGAACCGCGAATGCCAGGGCAAAGTAATCCTTTCACATGCTTGCTTTTAAACCATGTATAGTATTTTAAAATGTACACTCACCAGAGATCCCTTCTCCGCCTGCTGGGTCCAGGAGGCAGCCTTGGGTGGGTTCGGGGGGTACTGGCTCCAGGTCCAGGGTGAGAAACAGTTCCTGGCTGTCAGGAAAACCGGTTTCTCCGCTTGCTTGCTGTGAGCTATCTACAACCTCATCATCATCATCATCTTCTTCGTCCCCAAAACCTGCTTCCGTATTGCCTCCATCTCCATTGAAGGAGTCAAACAACACGGCTGGGGTAGTGGTGGCTGAACCCCCTAAAATGGCATGCAGCTCATCATAGAAGCGGCATGTTTGGGGCTCTGATCCGGAGTGGCCGTTCGCCTCTCTGGTTTTCTGGTAGGCTTGCCTCAGCTCCTTCAGTTTCACGTGGCACTGCTTCAGGTCCCTGTTATGGCCTCTGTCCTTCATGCCCTGGGAGATTTTGACAAAGGTTTTGGCATTTTGAAAACTGGAACGGAGTTCTGATAGCACGGATTCCTCTCCCCAAACAGCGATCAGATCCCGTACCTCCTGTTCGGTCCATGCTGGAGCTCTTTTGCGATTCTGGGACTCCATCATGGTCACCTGTGCTGATGAGCTCTGCATGGTCACCTGCAGCTTGCCACGCTGGCCAAACAGGAAATGAGATTCAAAAGTTTGCGGTTCTTTTCCTGTCTACCTGGCCAGTGCATCTGAGTTGAGAGTGCTGTCCAGAGCGGTCACAATGGAGCACTCTGGGATAGCTCCCGGAGGCCAATACCGTCGAATTGTGTCCACAGTACCCCAAATTCGAGCCGGCAAGGCCGATTTAAGCGCTAATCCACTTGTCAGGGGTGGAGTAAGGAAATCGATTTTAAGAGCCCTTTAAATCGAAATAAAGGGCTTCATCGTGTGGACGGGTGCAGGTTTACATCGATTTAATGCTGCTAAATTCGACCTAAAGTCCTAGTGTAGACCAGGACATAGATGTTGCAATGCTGAGCACTGCAATGCGTAAATACCATTAAAAATCTGGACCTAAGTCACTGTTGCTGGCTTGTGCCAAGGAATTCTTAATAATATAACGGATGCTGGAAACCAGTTCCGAATAATGTAATCTGAGAATGCTGGATATCAAGCAGCAATCTGTTTTGCCAGAAATCCAGATTACATTTAGGATTTAGTTTAGACCTTTTTTAACCTTTGGATATATGCAAAATATATATATATAGAATTCCTAGGCCATCAGTAGTGAACTGTGCAAAACATTCTCCTTTTACATTCATCCTGAGATATTTCTCTGAGTGAGGTGTGATATATGTGTTGAAAAGATGCCAGAAAAAAAACAGTGTATTTTGGACAGCATACTTCCATGTTGTCAGGTTTAACACTGGTAACTCACACTAAAAAGTCTCTGCAGTGAATGTTAAATGATTTTTGTTTTGTGCTTATATGGCTGTACTTTCCCAGAAATATTCAAATTAAATTCATCAAGAAAAATGTAGTTTGACTAGATATAATGAAACGGATGGATATAATGGATGCCAAACTAGCTGAAAGTGCCAGTCCTGTAAAGTTTGATAAAGAACTGATTGCTATTTCTTCTGTATCAGATTTCTAAGTAGTTTAGCTGATCCTCTTTTTAGTCAGGTCTCAGTATAGTCCCACCATGATCCCTAAGTGTTTCTGGTTTTGTATTTCATACTTCTCTGAAATTTCTTTTCCATTTTGAAGTGTCGTAGATGCAACCTAAATGATGAAGGCCCTTGGCTATACTAGATTAGCTTCCTGAACCTGGTCCTAGCTAATATCTGAGCTTTGGCCTATAAGGAATCCGATAATCAGGAGAGCAGGCTGTTGTACTTTGAAATGACACATAGAAAGTGTGTACCTTTCCCAAATCCAACTCTTCTTAAAAAAACAAACAAACAAAACTTACAAAAATAAACAAGACCACACACTGTAGGGCAAGATTTAAAGTGAAGATCCTATATCTACATTTAGCTGCTTTGCACTTTTGAAAATCAGGCCATTAATTTAGGCACCTCATGGGGATTTAGAACTCTAACTTCAGGCTTCTATTTTTTAAATCTTAGCCTAAGACTTTTTCTTTTATATTTCAGCTATGCTTTTGTCATCTTTGGCCCCATCTCCTTCTGAACACTTTAGAGGGAGGTCAGTTTATAATTTAAATATTATGATCATTTGTTTCCTGAGTATTTTAAGGAAGAGTTTGAGATTTGCTTCTTTATCTGATCTCCACCTGATACGTGAGGATTGATATGAAAGGTGTGTTTATTGTTTACATCTTCATTTTGCCAATAGTCAACAAATTAATTCCTAATGAAGTTCAAGTAGTTTAATTTAACCTGTAAAGTCCTTGATGCTTTTGGCTCTTTCACTCTAAGGAAACACCCCTCTAATTTTTGTGATTCCGGCACAATCCTGCAGTACTTGAAATCACTGGGAATATTGCCTGAATAAGGACCACATGTTCAGGCCTCATACGAAATAATTATGAATAAGTAATATGTAAAATGAATAAGGATGAATAATTATAGGATAAGGTAGAGAAATTTGGGATGGTTTACAATCTCATGAATGACATTACAGTAATATAGACCTAATTCTGCATGTGTTATGCACCCAAATCTGTCACAGAATAGGAGATCAGGCCCTCTCTCTATTTGTCTTTGACTTCATAGACTCTGGGTATCCAGTTGGATGAAAACAAAAAATAAATATATAAAAAACCCCTATTGCAACTGTAACATTTAATGACAGGTTTTAGAGTAACAGCCGTATTAGTCTGTATTCGCAAAAAGAAAAGGAGTACTTGTGGCACCTTAGAGACTAACCAATTTATTTGAGCATAAGCTTTTGTGAACTACAGCTCACTTCATCGGGTGCATACTGTGGAAAGTGTAGAAGATCTTTTTATACACACAAACCATGAAAAAATGGGTGTTTATCACTACAAAAGGTTTTAGATAAGCTATTACCAGCAGGAGAGTGGGGTGGGGGGGAGAGAAAACCTTTTGTAGTGATAAACACCCATTTTTTCATGGTTTGTGTGTATAAAAACATCTTCTATATTTTCCAAAGTATGCATCCGATGAAGTGAGCTGTAGCTCACGAAAGCTTATGCTCAAATTAATTGGTTAGTCTCTAAGGTGCCACAAGTACTCCTTTTCTTCTTGTAACATTTAATAGTAACATGCTAACAGCGTTTGTGGTTTACGTAATGTGGATAAATCCTTCTACTCCATTGTAAACTTGATTTAGTATATTTTAATTGGGGTTTTCCCCCTGATTTTTACAAGAAGATAAACTTGCAGATGAAAATTCTTTTAAGTCATAAATACCACTAATGCTGTCATGTCACAGAAGTTCAAATAAAGCCATTGGGATGTTAACAACTGCTGAAGTGCATTCCTTCCCTACCTAGTTGGCTCAGATGAAACTGCCCGCTATCAGTTTGTTTGAGCAGACGGTGTTTGACCCTTGCTTGTAGATATAAACTAAATAGAGCTCCTATCACTTAGTCAGAATGCACTAAATGACAAATTTGTCTACACCGTTTGACCTGAAAAGTGGAGGCTTAACCTTACACGGCAGCCTCTGAAGTTTCATGCATCTGCTTTATCTCTGTAAACATTCTCCAACCTTACCCATCTTATTCCTTGTAGACAAGGCCCCTGGGACTCTGTGATTGTAGAACTGTTCTCTGTACTCACTTCTTTATTATTCTTTTCTTTCTTTGCTCTTTTTTCCCTGTGTAATTGTGGATGAAAGGGATGGGATGGATGCCATTTCCTCTGTGTTACTTGGATTTGCTCTGCTGTCTTCTAGAGACTTAGATCCTTATTTATTTCATTCTCAGTTATTAAGAGCACTGGGCACAGTTAATAAATGTGTGACTGCGGTATTTACCTTGATTACTTTATTACAATTTTTGTGGTATTCCTTATCCTGAGAATGAGAAATACAACAGCTAATGTAACTACTTCAGGTGGTAAATTAATCAGTAATGGCCAAAGTAAATGTGAAGTAGCAAAAATAATTCTCAGAATATTTTCACAGTCAGGTGCTTCGACTCACCAGATCCTGAATTTGTATTCTCAGGTCAGGGTGTAAACGCTTAACGTTACATCTGAGCGTCAAATGCAGGATATGATATCCTATTAAGAAGCACTGCCTATAAAAATAGCAGTTAACAACTATTGCACTGTCTCAACTATCCACTAGAAGGTTGCTGGAAAGGAGCTGTGTAGCAGGGAGAGAGGAGAAGGGGTAATTTCTGGAGTTCGTGTCTCAACCTCTAAACTCAAGAGACCCCTCAAAAGGATGAGAGGACATTTAAACCTCTAGATCAGTCAGTCCTTAACCCACTGAGACTGCCAAGAAAGATGCCAATAATAGTGGTACCTTCTGTGATATAGTCAGCATATGAAAATTTGTCCAGGAACAATTCTCCCAAGAAGCTGGAATCAGGCTGTACATTTAACTGACAGGTGCTAAGAGCACAGTGAGCTAAATTTGTGTTTCATATATGGATTATTACTTACATTTGTTCTGTTCAGCAAAC
This sequence comes from Caretta caretta, assembly GCF_965140235.1. Classification (NCBI taxonomy): domain Eukaryota; kingdom Metazoa; phylum Chordata; order Testudines; family Cheloniidae; genus Caretta; species Caretta caretta. Next base: position 44,053,107 of record NC_134216.1, on the reverse strand, counting down.
CTTGTCAGTCCTTGGGTTAAATAGGAGGTAGGGGAAGGAAGGAGAGTGGGCTTATTACATAAAGCTTACTCGTACAGCTTCAATTCTTTCTCAGAAATGAGAGAGAAGCCCCTTTCTAAATTCAATCAAGAAACAGGAATGTGATTACCAATCCTCCTTTTTTGTTCATTTGGAGGGCCCTTCTCTCTCTTCCTTCCCGCCCCCGTCTTGTTCTTTCTCTTTCTTTAGACCTTTCTGAACTTTGTACAACTTTTTACAAACATCTCCCCATAGATTAAAAATTAAAAGATTGCAAGATCAAAGGCTGAAGAATAAATGGAACTTGATTGGAAAAAGCATGGGTGGATTCTGACACTCTCTTGTGGTTCCACCTCTCTCTTTTGTGGATAGAATTTTAGTTCTAGTCCTCTCCATAACTGTTTGCTTACATATACAGAGAGAGAGAGCCAATTGAATTTAAGCCAAACACTACAGTTCAGTAATGGCAGATCTTTCTCAGTGGATTTCAGTGTGTCAGACATTGAATGTCCAGGTACAGACAAGTTGGTTAAACATTTCATACTATGCCTGTTGACTTAGAGCCAGATCCTTGGCATGCCATACCCCCTTTGCACTGTACTGCCCCTCAAAAACGTAATAAAGCTGGCTTAACCAGCTTTATTCCCCCATAATAGCAACTCTACACCTGCCTCTGCCACAGAGTGCATGGTTCATAGATTCATAGATTCCATGGCCAGAAGGATCTAGTCTGGCATCCTGTATAACACAAGCCATAGAACTTCCCAAAAATAATTCTTAGAGCAGATCTTTTAGAAAATCATCCAAACTCAATTTAAAAATGGTCAGTAATGGAGAATCCACCACAACCCTTGGTAAATTGTTTATTACCTTCACTGTCAAAAATTTATGACTTATTTCCAGTCTGAATTTGTCTAGCTTCAACTTCCAGCCATTGGATCATGGTATATCTTTGTCTTCTACATTGAAGAGCCCATTATTAAATATTTGTTCCTCATATTGTTACATATAAACTGTAATCTACATGGGGAACAAATGGCTGGAAGTTGAAGCTTGACAAATGATTGGGGGAAAAGGCGCCAGTAGCTGGGTGTAATGTATAGCAGCCTTGAAGCAATGGGGACTTGCTGAGCCCCCAGATAGCCTCAGGAATAGGGATTGACAATGGTAACATAAAGCTACCATTGGCCTCCCTTTCCCCCAGGTCCTGTGCTGAATACATCTTGGCCAGGTAGGAGGATCCAGACCTGAATTTGTTCAGAAAAAAAAAAAAAAAGAAAGAAAAAAAAAAAGAGGCAGAAGAGAAAGAAGAATGAGAGTTCTCCCACTTCTAGGCTCTATATTTCCCCATGTATATTTATTCTTATTCAGATAATTTTGTATACAGGATATTAGTGTGGCTAAATTAGTATGAAAGATGCAAATGATAGATGTGTTATGGGAATACCCTTGACACACCAGCTAGTTTGGGCCCATGTAACTATATAGTAATGGTTTAAGGGCAATCCTGCGAAGCATTGCCCTTTGTAAGGCTCTGAGTGCTTTAAATTCCTATTGAATTCAAGGAAATTGAGGAATGTGCATCACATCACAGGATCGGGTCCTTAGTGCTCTTTTTCCAGCTTGACTAGTCACTCCAATGACTTTCAATAAGGTGATGGAGAGAAGGAGGAGGATCCCATTAGCAATCCTCCTCCATGTCTCCCTCCTGCCTGAGAAACAAAGCTTCTCAAATTCATCTAGAGAGGATCAAACACCTTCTGCTGTTGTTCCCATGCATTGTTAATTGTTGTTAATTTCCAACACATCATTAATTATTTGCTATTGAAGATGTGAAAGAGGGAAATGCCCTTCACCCATGGGTAGTCACAAGAATGGACCATTAATAATTCCAAAAAAATGTTTTCCTTTTTAAGTTGAAAGCAAGTTTGAGCTTTTGGAGTGAAAGTTGCTTTGTTTACAGAGAATGCCTGATGTTGCATCAGGGTGTCACTTCATGGAGGGCTGGGCCTGTGCCATACCTTATGCTACAGAACAAATAATGCTGATGGGACAGTGATGTATTAGGAGATGGGGTAATTAAGAGAAAACTATGGAGAGAAATTACCCTCTGCACCCACCCCAACTTCAAAATTACCCTCTGCTCCCACCCCAAACCTCAACTAATCCGCTCAAAATCAAGTTAATTTTGGGTCAGCACTTTTAGAAGACATTTCAATATGTGTAAAAAATGTGCTATCTCTGGGAATTATAAACATTCTATTGTAATTTGCAAAACATATTGGGTCACTTATTTGTATTACAGTGGCAGAGTCAGGAATTGAACCCAGGTCTCCTCCCAAGATCATCCTTTGTTACCGCTCTTAAATTCAGAGGGCTGAGTAAGGACTTCAGAGTCCCCCATGTGAAGGTTAAGAACTAGTGTAATGGTTTGCAGGGAACAGGCACAGGAATTCTTTGCCAATACTGTTCTATAGGTGCTACTGCAGGCTCCCTCATATGGCAGGAGCCATGGCTCTCCACTCCACAGAAGCATGGTGGATTTTAATAATGTTGGTGGATCTCACAGATTTTGGCCTGAACTAAAGGAGGAGGAGTTCTCTTCTTTCAACTCCACGGTGTGAAATAACAAAGCATGGCCCTGCATTTTATTCTTTACAAAATTATGCACCAGTGTTCTAGAAAACAGCCATCAGTTCATAGATTTTTAAGGTCAGAAGGGAGCATTAGATCATTTAGCATGGCTTCCTGTATAACACAGGCCATAGAATTTCACCCAGTTATCCCTGGTTTGGTCCCAATAACTTGTATTTGATTAAAGCATTTCTTCCAGAAAGGCATCCAATCCTGAGCTGAAGACAACACTTCCCTTGGTAGTTTGTTCCAGTGGTTAATCACCCTCACTGCTAATAATTTGTGTTTCCTTTCTAATCTGAGTCTTTATTTCACAAGCACTTAACCATTATCCTGAGCATGAATATGTATTCAAAGCACAGATTGACTTACTACAGGGCACTGCACTCCCCTAGACCTTTATCTGTCTTGGATTTTACTTGGCAAAGAAAAAGCCTTCCCAGTAAATATTTTCATTAGATGCCAGTGCCATGTTTTTGTAGAGAAGCTGAAGTGTAATGATGTATCTGCCTTAAGACTTCCCAAGATAAAAAATGCAAGGTTAAGGCTAAAGCTTCATTCTTAATTCACTCTTTTATTAAGAAAAAAGAAAAGGAGTACTTGTGGCACCTTAGAGACTGACAAATTTATCTGAGCATAAGCTTTCATGAGCTACAGCTCACTTCATCGGACGCATTCAGTGGAAAATACAGTGGGGAGATTTATAAACACAGAGAACATGAAACAATGGGTGTTACGATACTCACTGTAATGAGAGTGATCAGGTAAGCTGAGCTATTACCAGCAGGAGAGCGGGGCGGGGCACGGAGGGGAACCTTTTGTAGTGATAATCAAGGTGGGCCATTTCCAGCAGTTGACAAGAATGTCTCGGAAACATATGGGTGTGGGGGGGAATAAACATGGGGAAATAGTTTTACTTTGTGTAATGACCCATCCACTCCCAGTCTTTATTCAAGCCTAAATTAATTGTATTCAGTTTGCAAATTAATTCTAATTCAGCAGTCTCTCGTTGGAGTCTGTTTCTGAAGTTTTTTTGTTGAAGAATTGCCACTTTTAGGTCTGTAATCGAGTGACCAAAGAGATTGAAGTGTTCTCCGACTGGTTTTTGAATGTTATAATTCTTGACGTCTGATTTGTGTCCATTTATTCTTTTACGTAGAGACTGTCCAGTTTGGCCAATGTATATGACGGAGGGGCATTGCTGGCACATGATGGCATATATCACATTGGTAGATGTGCAGGTGAACAAGCCTCTGATAGTGTGGCTGCTCACCTTACCTGATCACTCTCGTTACAGTGTGTATGGTAACACTCATTGTTTCATGTTCTCTGTGTATATAAATCTCCCCACTGTGTTTTCCACTGAATGCATCCGATGAAGTGAGCTGTAGCTCACAAAAGCTTATGCTCAAATAAATTTGTTAGTCTCTGAGGTGCCACAAGTCCTCCTTTTCTTTTTGCGGATACAGACTAATATGGCTGCTACTCTGAAACCTTTTATTAAGGGAGTTGTTTGGTTTGAGAATTTGGCAGTGTTAGAAAGCATAACCACTACAGATAAGAGCCTGTGAACTCTGCCCTGAAAACTGACAGACTAGCAGAGGTGAGCAGTCAGTTATACAAAAGACAGCTCTTTTAGGTGTAATCCAAGCTGAATGTGTTCTTAGTCACTTCCCATAATGAGTCCCTAAAACCACAATCGCAATGCATAATGAAATGTGGTTCTAAAAGTTTGTCATGACCTATTTCTCTACAAGATACTGTAAAGAAATAACAAGTAAAGAATGAATACTATGAAACTTTTGTGACCTCTCCTATGCCCATGTATATAAGGTTGATATATTATTTGAATATACACAAACAATCCATATATCTGTATTGGAAATAGAAGTCACAGAAGTCGTATAGGAATGTGGGTGTGAGTGTTTTAATTTAATAAACCAACAATCCAACACAACCACCACACCAACTGGCTTCAGCTGAGTAGATGGTGTACAGAGGGACATTCTGGTGAGACTGTTCATAGTTGGGGTGATCCTGAGTTTGTTCAGTGGAATGTAACAAGAGTATATCTGTGGTGGGCATAGCTGACCCATGTCCTTAGTGAATGAATGGTCCCAGATTTTTCCCAAAGATTTAGGAGATCCTCCAATTCTATATGTTTTCTTTTCTGGGGTTAGAAAATACTACTAGTCCATTCAGCAGTAGTGGACAAAGATTCCTGAGACCAGTGGTGCATGGTACAGCTTCTCCTCAGAAGAAACAAATAAAAAACAAAGGCACTGTACAGCTAAAATAGAATTATTTGTTAGCCAAGCTATACCTGCAAAATTGGTGCATGCCAGTCTCATATTTGCACATTCCAACAGACACTAGCACGTGGAAATCAACTCACTGCATAAAATTTTGAAAAAGTAACATAGATAATCTTCTTTGAAAATGTAGCTCTAAGGGTCTAATTTGGACAAGCAGCAGGTGTCCTGTGAAAGCAGCTTTTCATGATGACCAATATTGTCTCGGTGTTACCACGTGACTGTCTGCATCCACTTGTTGTCTTATACTTGGGCCTGGTCTAAACTAGAAAATTAGGTCAATTTAACTATGTTGGTCAGGGGTGTGAAAAATCCACACCCCTGAGCAGTACAGTTAAGATAAACTAAGACCCCCTGTAGACAGCACTAGGTCAAAGGAAAAATTCTTCCCATGCCCTAGCTAGTGCCTCTTGGGGAGGTAAATTACCTATGCCAATGGAAGAATCCATCCTGTTGGTGTAGGTAGCGTCCACACCGAATCGCTACAGCAGCGTCGCTGTAGCATTGTAAGTATAGACAAGCCCTTAGATTGTAAGATCTTTGGGTTAGGAATCATCTTTTTGTTTTGTGTACCGCGATAGCACAATGGGCTTCGGTTCATGAATGAGGCTCCTAGGCACTGCTGCAATACAAATAATAAAATATAATAATAATTCAATTCCTCAGGCTATTGTAAATGTGCTGGGGTCTGAACTAGCTCCTGGCTTCCTGTAGACTTGGGGGACAAAAAGATGGATTAACACCAACTTGGCCTCCCCCTGTCTCCTATGTTCAGAGCTTTGATATTCATGAAAATGTAGCTCTTAGTCTGAAACTTGCATTCATTTGACTTCTTGTGCCTGGGATGGACAGCTGACATTCCTGTCTATCAGCTAATGACAAAGTTTGTGCCTTTCTTGAGTTTTCTGGGTCAGATTTTTCAAAAATTGGCATATAAGTTTTGCACATACACAATTGTGCATTGCCCATTTGTGAGTGCAAGGACTGAAGTTGCACTTGTAAGCAGGTAATTTTGTGTTCCAGAACAGTAATCACGTACCTAATGAATACCTTGGCATGTGCAAATGTAGTAACTATATGCATAAATGAGTATACATGCAAATTGTGCATGTGCAGAGTAGGAGGCTGGGTTGAAGCTGCCTGAAAATTTAGCCCTTCATGTTCTATGAACATTTTTATTTGTTTGGGTGTGAATAGCTTCAGTCCCATAGGAGATAGTAAAATGCATTGTTTAATTATCAGCATAACATTTTCAAATTCATTAGTTGTTGGCAAAAGCTTATTTCTTACAAAATAAAAGCTGGAATCTTGCAACGAGACTATTTATCTCTCTTTAGGGACTGGGGGTTAATATCTGATAGCTCATAACATCTTTATTATAATGCATTTATAATGATTTACTGGAATGATGCTATAGCTAAGTATCTAATGTCAAAGCCTAGAGCTGGCATGGAATAAAATGTCATATCCTTGGGTAGCTCTAGGGAAAATAAGGCCTCAACCAGTAGTTTCCCTGTAATTCTGCAGACTGTAATAAGGATAGGGGTAATTGCATTAATGTCAATTAAGCTATTAATAATGCCCATCTTGTCATTCCTAAATATAGCAGTCACTCATACATATATTACTGTTGCCTGTAAAGACTATACATAAATGAGATCATGGTTTAACTATACTTTGAAATCTGGCCAACTTATATCTCTTGTATAATACGATACTATTATTTTGGGGGGCGGAAATGAACTCTGCTACTTAAACAATATAATGTACTATTTGTGTGCTGCTGATTGCCCCATCTTGAGTGCCAACTCCTGGCTCATTTTCACACTCCCAGTGTGCCAGAAGGCATGACTTTTTGTCATTTTCAGCCTCATCCCTGAGGATTCCTGGTGATGGCTGACAATGACGATCTTTACAAGCAATGTAGCCAGCATCCCTCCACCCCAAATCAAATGTCATCTTTATTCATTAGTTCACGTTTCCTGTGAGACAGTAGCACTGCTAGATGTGGGCTTTCACTGCTAACTTGCTGCTACTGAACATGTTACATTGGCTGTTTCCATCACGTGAAATTGTATTTTAATGATATTTAGTGAGATTGCTAATTTGTCTTTGGTAAATTTATAGCTAGACAGTTTAAAGACAGAAACCTGCTTTAATGCAAATGGACACGCAGTCCCCACAAGCCACACACAGATCTGAATTTAAAACAATTGCTGGAAACTGACACCGTCGTTTAATAAGACAGAGGGTAGTTGGTGGATTGTGTTGTGCTCTGGAGACTGTGCCTGAATGCCCAACATCATCCGTTATAGTACACAGCAAAGGGGTAATTAGCAAATCTCCAGAACTCGATGAGTTACCGAAGAGGGTCACTCTAAAAGTTGAGCTGTCCCTCAGGGAATGAGGTGGGGGAAAAGGAATGACAGAAATACAGGAAGAACCTTTCCATGTTAGATCATGATAAATGACAGGCACTGGCCAGTCCCCACAGGAGGACAGAGAGAAGTACCATTGTAATCCTACTTCCAGCAGCAGGTGAAGGAGGGAACAGAGGATGTGTGTGTATGTGGGGGGAGGAGATGGGGGAATTGAGCATGAGACCTGAATTGCTTGTGAATACCAGTTATATTCTAATGCTGTTCAGTACTACATCATCCTCCAGAGAGCCCTGAATAAGGTTATTATAGGTGAAGTCATTTTTGTAATAAAGTCGGCTGTAGCTCTAGGTCATAAATCATGGGTTCTACTACTAAAAATTATCAAACATTCCTCTCTTACCTCACACTCTCCTTCCATTAAATACTTCGATTTGGCTGCAAATTACCGTTGAATCTAAAGGGGAAAAGTTAGAGGAAATAAGCAATTCCTTTAGCCCTATAAAGAAAAACATATTTGCCGTCTTGGATTATTTTCTGAATAGAGGCCATATGGATTCTCCCTCCAAAAGGAAAAAACAGTTCCAATTTGCCTATTGCCTTTTCCCCTGTGATTTAATTGATTCTTTACCACAAAGGTTTTTAATACTTCTCCAACTGGGCCATTCTCTGCAACTTTAAATACGGTGCGTTAAATACTATAGAGTCAAATCTCGAAGACTTTACTCAACTTTTACTCATTTCTTTGCTCAGACAAACTACCAATGAAGCGAGGATTTGTCCCAAAATAAGTGAAGTGTTAAAACTGTTAAATGTCAAAACTGTCAGGAAAAAAAATGGGCATCTCTTTCAAGTCTATTAGTTATTTTAGGAACAGTTTAGTAAAATAAAAATATGTTCTTGTCTTTTTCCAAGTCTATCACCTTTGTTAAGTTAGGATGTTAGGAACTGTTACAAAGAAAACAAAAACCACATGGGTTGTTTAATTTCTTTCATAACTTCTCCTTTCAAATAAGGGCCCAATGCAGAATGAGAAAATGAATGTTATCATATGAAGTGCATTTTGAATGCATTCAGGCAGAAAGGAGTTCCTGGCCCCTGTGGCAGTTATAAGAGGGGAGATAGTGTGATCAGTGTAGCTCAGTAGCTGCAAAGCAGAAAATGAAGATTGTAAAAACGTCACATAAAGAAAAAATGCACAGTGGATTCGTTTTGCGATGCTCATAATTCAGTAATGCCTTTAAGTAGCTAGAAGAAATATAATAAATGTTTTTCCACAACATTGATCATACTGTATCAGAGGAAATATTAGTGTGCAGGGAGCCATGATTATGCTGGTAGTAATTCTCAGTGCAGAAAACTACTAGAAGATGGGACCCTTTATGGGCTGAACTTTTATTGGCTGCAGTTATTTACCTTTAAGAATATGCCTAATACATTGGTCCTATAGCTAAATATTGTTCTGAAAACTCAAACAAGCAACTGTCAGTAAATCAGAAACCCTGCCACCATTTAATAGAATTTATATTTTTCCTACGGATGCTCTGATATGTTCTGGGATACAAAAAACAGCCAATTGACCATATAAAAATGATAGAAAGCTTGTAAAACAAATTTTTCAGCTGTGTTGTAAGGTCTGGATTTGGTCAGACAGGTTTATTGTGTATGTTTCCATCAAAATATTGCTGGAAGTATAAAATATCCCTAAAAATTAATGGATTATTAGATTACCCAATATAACAAAGTACATGGTTATCTGTAGGATGTAAGAAAACATACACAGACCACTATGGGCTTGTTATATGTCAGGCTGAAGAAATCTTCATAAGTCACAAGAACATGCCTGCAATTTGGAATTTTATGAGGAAAATATGAGTACTGATTCCTAGCCCCAGTCTGTGCTCCTCTGCGTGGCAGGACTCAACACCTAGGGGAGAGAGTGTCTTCTGTGGCTCAGCAACAATCTCTCTAGCTGGGTATGGAGCTGCATGGCAAGGCTCCAAAGAAAACCACATCCAGCCTGCTTCAGTTTCAAGGATGGTGGTGGCCACAATACGTGTCTTCAAGCCGGTGGCGGGGAAGACTGAAGTGAGAAAAATGGAAGACTTTCAGGGCTCCTTCAGGAATACAGAGGCCTCCCTCTCCTACTCCTGGAGAAAAAAGAGAGAGCTGCAGTAATGGTAATTTATTCTGAATAAGGTTTAAAGTTTTGAGCTCTGTTCTCCTCTCCCTACACATGTGCAGCTCCTCTTGGTGGGAATGAGATTAATTTATTAGCGTTCAGGAAGAAAGATCTCTGTAGCCTTCATTTCTTGCTCATGCCAAGCCCCAAATGGAGTGACTGGAGATTTTGGGTGCCAAGGAGTGCAGAATTGAATTCTAGTTTCTATTTTTGGGGTCTCTAACATAAACTGTTTTGTGTATCATAGGCATAGAAATGCCTATATAGTATTGCCATTAAATTCCCAATTTAGCAAAGCATTTAAGCATGTATATAATTTTAAACACATGCCTAGTCCCATTCATTTCAATGGGACTAGTCTCATGCTTAAAATTATATATGTGCTTAAGCGTTTGGCTGAAGGGAGGCCTAAATCACAAGACTTCCTGTGATGTTCATATTATTTAGGCATTACAGAGCATGCAAAGTGCAGCTTTAGCCTCTGAACATTTGGAATTGGATTGGTTTTCTCAGCACAAATTTATGAGCAATCCAGATATGGTTGTTTCTCTGAGATCAAATCAGCCCTGAAGAAGGCAAACTAACAGCAATGGCACTTAAACTGGTATAATTCCATATTGTGCAGCCACAGTATGTGGCCATATAAATACAAACATCTTCTACTGAGATCTCAGTAGAGCTCTGGAGAAACCTTGATTCCAGTTGGCCAAACTCTCCAAGGCTAGGAGGAAACATTCCCTGGGGCATGTCAGGGGGCAGGGAGAATGCCTATTGCAGGTGCAGGTTTGCACCTTCCTCTAACGTATGCTGCACTGGTCACCATTGGCAACTGGATACTGGGCTCGATGGACGGCTGCTCTGAGACAGCAAGGCAATTGTCATGCACCTTTCTTTTAAAATAAAATCCAATGGAGCCACTTTGGGGAGGAAAGGGGAAGATCTTACCATTCAAATGCTATCAGACAGAAAACACCTCCTAAAAGACTAACTGAAATGTTTCTTTCCTTTCATACATTAAAGTATCCTTTTCATGTCCTGAAAGATAGGGCAGTAACCATTTTTGTCAGTCCCTCCCACGACTCTAGTGTGGGGTAGTTGTTTGTGCAGAGGGCTAAGGGTCCAGGCTACTTGTCCTATTCCTTGGCTGCTTTGCTAACTTGGTGCATGGTTTTGAGCAAGTGACTTACCCTTTTCTGTGCTTCAGTTTTTCCATCTTTAAAGTGGGTATAATGATATTTACTTGTCTCACAGGGCTGTTGTGTGAGACATAACTAATTAAAGGCCTTTGATTCTTTTTGATACCACCAAAATTGCCCTTTATGCATGGGAAGTAATCTGAGTGCAATTTTATTGCATATGTTTTTTTCTTACACCTTTTGTAAAGCAACAGTGAGTACTCAAGGATCCTTATAAATAAGGTATGGTAATAATGGTAATTTATTTCTATATAATATTCCAGAAAATATGGGTCTGGTCTTTGTAATCGTATCTCTCTCTGTGTGTATCTGTGTATGTATATTGTGCAATAATAAGGGCTTTCAAATCGTACAATCAAAAGCACTATGTTAGTGCAAAGTGTTGTTGTTATTATCATTTGAAAAGGACTCATTGCCACAGAAGACAAGGAAGGGGTGGGATTTTAGTGTCCTAAATTGGAAGACCTAAATTTCAATTAGTCTCCAGATTAGTCACAGAGACTTAAACTGAGAGGTCAAATTCCAAAGCCCTGGATTATTTCTATGGATATATGCAATTCTGAATTTTGTAAAAGTATTGTATACCAAGAGTGTTATTCTTCTGTCCATATGGCAGATCACCTCTCCCTCCCCCCGCCATGTTACACATAGGAACGTACAGCCTGATTTGTAGTGTTAAAATGTGGTAGAAAAAGTGGATACAGGATTTTGCAACAATTCAGTGCTATTCTTGCACTGATTCACTTTAGTTAACATTTGATTTGAATCCAGGTTACAGCCTTTAAAAAGAGCATATTTATTTTATTTGATTACTCTAATTTGTAATGACTGCAGTATTCCTAATGTACACATGTGAGTAATCTAAGCAGCCACTAGATGGCACTGTTGCATGTATCTGGCGGTAAAAAACTTACCTCGTATTAAAGACCACAATTTGAAAATGATAGTTTAGGGGTCTTAAGCATAGTTGTCCTGTGTGTAATTACTAAAACAAATTGTGCCATAATGAGAAATTCTTATAGCAAGATGGAAAGTGTAAAAGCTTGTGTCTCTTACACACATTAGTAAAAATGGAAATATGTCTTTAATATTGTTACACCTTTGTAGTTGTCCAGTCACACATTTCTAAAAGCAAAAAGGGAGAGACCTCTTATTAAGACACTGATTTTAAATATTTCCACTCCGCTTAAACTGGAAATCTTGCAAAGATCTAATATCTTAATTACTCTGTACACCTTCATCCGCACAATGAACAGAGAGGAAAGAGACTTAAGAACAGTGAGTAGTTAGCTAGGCCAATTCAAAAAACAGTTTGAATTTTGCTAGATATATTAATTTGCAAAACTAAATGCATCCAAATCTCCTTTTACTTAACTTTTTAAACCATAGAAACAATTTTCATGTAATATAATTGGGTTTTCCCAGACAGTGGAACAAATGTAGGGCCTGTTGCTTGAGGAATAGTGCAAAGAATGCAGCACCCTGTCTCTATCTACTCTATGTGTTTTGCTATTACAGTGAGGGACAGGAATGTGCTTGATGCCCAGAAATCAATTCAAAATAGAAAAATAACTGTTTGCTCTTTTCTATATTTAGAAATCACCAGAAGTTTCACATCAGTATTTTCTCAAGCTAGGCTCTCTCTTTGTCCTGAACCCCTCAACCCCTCATCCCCCTTTTAACTTCCTTGCATGTTTATCAGTACAGGATTATTGTACTAGAATTTAGCTATGGGATTACATTCTGTTTTTTATAAATTATTACAGAACTATGTTGCCTGCCATCTAAGGGATGCTTTGATCCAAAATTTTAGTCATTGTTTCCACATTTAGGGGCTGGAATGAACATCAAAGAAATGGGTGTACTGAATTTACTGAATGCCAGAGCAGTACAATAACATACAAAGGATATAAGCAAATCCCAAAGGCAAAATGTGCTGCCAAATCTTGCACATAATAGAAGCACGAAAGTGACAGTCTGTCTTTGACAAATGCATAATGATATCAATGCCAAGGGAAGGAACTAGCATACTGAAAGGTGAATAAAAGAGTTGGGAACAATTCACTGCATTTACACATTTCCTCACTGTGTTTTCACACAAGGAAGGCAGATGACACAAATGCATTAGGTAATCATCACAAAGGACCACAAACCTGCCAAGGTTTTTATACCAACCTGGCTCTTCCTGTGGCTCAAACTCCACAGTTAAATACAAAACATAGATAGAAATAATTCCTCTTCAGGGAGAATTAAAAAAAATAGTTACAAGGCAAGTAAAAATGGTTAATTGGTTCTTTCTTTGACAAATTCAAATTGAATATCCTTGTGGTATTTGCAATATACTGGTCTCCTTCCTTGGTTGATGCATTCCAAAAATGTTTCAAATAGTTTGTAAGCGAAAATTATGGGTTCCACATATATACACCAGCCTTTCCACAGCTATGGACTAACAGGATAATTTAAATGCTATTACTATTAGAACCACAGCACAGAAATCCTACGATCAGGTCCTCCTATGAAAATCTGAAATCTACTTGTTAAAGCCAGGGCACACCACCTCTCACTCAAATTTGGCCCAGCCACTCCTCCATCATTTTGGGGGCCCTTTCAAGTGCGGGGTCCAGGGCCCTTTTCCCCAGGTGTCTGAGTGGCTCTGGAGATGGGGCAGTGCAGGAACATTGGTTAACCAAGCCAGGGAGAGTAGGGGGAGCTCCCCACTGCTTTTTGCAGAGGAAAAGGAGCTGTACTCTTTCCCACTTCACACCTGACTTTCCTGTATTTTAACCCCTTGTGTTCCCATAAAGGCACTGAGCACTTTCTTGGGAGGTGGAATAATGAGCTTTACTATTGCTTCAAAGCAAAGATGTTTCTACAATGTAAGATTGTCAACTATTGTGAAGAATGTTCTCTAGTGTTAGATATAGTCCTGCTTATCAGAACTTTTCAGAGTAGTGATCTAGGCTAACATATATTTTACTGGTCCTTTTATTTCATGACCTCTCTCTACTTAAATAATTGGACAATAAAATTCAAATTTATTTGAGACAATCTGAGTTAGGTCTTTTTAACTGGGAACAATCATTGATAGGTTTCTTGGAGAAAAATTAACCTTTTAAATGGGAGAAAGCAGGGAGAGAAGTAAGTGCTTGTAATCAAGGCTTTCAGCATTATGGAAATTGCAATCACTCCTCTCTGACCAGGACCACAGATAGGTTAGTGCTGGCCAGATGGTGCCAGGAGGAAACAAAATGCCTTGAAAGTTTTGACGTTTGGTTGCAGCTACTTTATTGGACATCTCAGCAGAATGACCAAGGATTAAATGGTGGTCCTAGATGATCCACTCAGCCCTTTAGGTTTGGGTTGCAGTGTAGGAGAAACTTGCACAACTGCTGTCTATGTTGTATCTGTATTAGTGCGGAAGAGAGGATGCCATTCTCGAGAGCTCAGGCTGGCATTTTTCAAAAGAACTAATTTCACACACAAAATTCAAGACATCTGCTTCCCCATCCTCCCCAAAAATGGGATTAGTGCACAGGTATTTCTTTGTGTCACTGTCAGAAACAGGTTTCAGAGTAGCAGCCGTGTTAGTCTGTATTCGCAAAAAGAAAAGGCATACTAGTGGCACCTTAGAGACTAACCAATTTATTTGAGCATAAACTTTCCTGAGTTACAGCTCACTTCATCGGATGCATCTGATGAAGTGAGCTGCAGCTCAGGAAAGCTTATGCTCAAATAAATTGATTAGTCTCTAAGGTGCCACTAGTACTCCTTTTCTTTTTGTCAGAAACACATGCACGTGTGGGATGACAACAAATAACTAAGTATAAAGAATGCTCAATGCTATTATCAGACGTTGTGTACACTGTTACTTCTTAGTCCTGCCATGAGTGCAGGGGTCTGAACTAGATAACCTCTCAAGGTCCCTTCCAGTCCTACGATTCTATGATTCCATCACCAGCTCTGTTCTTCCAGTGGTAGCAGGGGTGGGAATGTGAGTATAGACAAGAAGCCAATGACAATCCAAACACCATCTCATGTTGAACTGCTCTGAGCACAGTCAGGTGACATGGTGCTTAAAATGTCATTGCTCACTGGAAGCCCTATTGACAATAGTGCTCCCACTAGAGCTGGGCAAAATTTTTCTGGTAGCATAGTTTAGTCCCTGAAGAATGAAGTTTCAGAATGACCGAAACTATTCATAAATTTGGGTTGAATTTGGCAAATAATTTCAGCTGAATAAAAAATGGAAGAAAATTTTTTTTAAAAGTTGAAATGATTCGTTTCAACATTTTTGAAACTGAATGATTTTACTTTTTATTTTAAAATGATGATTTGTTTTGAAATTGAGCAAATTTTTTTTAAAAAGGTTACAAATACCTAAAAATCTAATGTAACAAAAAAATTGGCCTGCGGGCACAGAGTGAGCTGTTCCATATCGGGGCCAAAGGTCAGATTAGTCTGGGGCCAACTCAAAACTGCAAAGTCAGATTCCGCTATCAACCTGAGAGGTGAGAATCGGGGTTGGGCCTGGCCAAAGTCTTTCACTGGGGTCAGCAAAGGTTTTAAGTTGGACACAGAAAACCAGGATCAAGGTTGGGAGCCAAAAATAGGTTGAGAGCTGGGAGTCTGGGATCAAAGAGAGTTTCAGTAAGGTGTGGTGAGTGGGGTGTAAGTCAAAAGCACACCAAAGGCTGCGTTGTTCAGACAACTTCCAGAAATGGCTCCCTGGTTTATATGGGGAGTGCCAGCTAATCAGGGAATCACAGAGGGTTGTTGTTGCTCATGTCCCTCAGGCAGAACTTCCTGCAGGGCTTAGCCTCTCAGTTCCTCTTTTTGGCAATCCTGCCTGGGCCCCTGTTGGCAATGAGGAAACAGCACCTGTCTCGTACCCTGCAGACCACAATTCTTGGCCTGTGGGTTCTAGCTATTATTACTGGGAAGTGTGGAGAGTGGAGCACATGGAAGTATAGTAACTCACGGTGCTCTCCGATTCTGGCCCTAAAGGAACAGTTTCCTGGGTTACTGGATCGGATGACAGGGGTGACTCATTGATTATTTTCTACCAGCTCCAGTGAAAGTTTGGACCAAAGGGGAATTTGTAGGATCTGGGCTGCCTTTGCAGCTATAAAATTATTGGCAGCAATGTCGTTGATCATGGCTAACTGCAGGGGCATTGACCTTGATCGCCCTAAGACACGTAATTGCAGTGATCTTTGTAAATGTGGAGAGACTGTGGAGTTTGGATTGGGCTCTTTTCAAAGGCAGAGAAACAAGCTCAGGGGTTGGTACACTGATGATGCCCAGGCAGTACCCCTTACTGGGCTTGGGTTCGTCCATATCTCCATTTTGGTCTGGATAGACAGGAAATTTCTCAACATTCTCCAGTAGAAACAGAGGTTAAGTTGCCAACGACATTCCTTTTCCTCCCAGGGCAAACATTTGTGACCTAGATCCACCCGCATTCGTTCAGGGTTTGCTTCCATGGGCTTGGGTGCAGTATGTGGGCATGGTGGCATCAGGCCAACTTTCTCTTCTCCTTTTGCTTGCACAGCCAGGTGTTAATATGAAGGTCAAGATAAATGAAGGCTTTGAGTCGAGTAGAGTTCTCTAAACTAGGTAGCTCGTCTTTTACCTCTGCAAGGATACCCCACAGGAATTGGTGAAGTTGTGCTGCCTCTTTCCACTCAACATCAGCCACCAGTTTTCAGAAGTGAGCAGCACATGAAGTGGTCATGCCTTTCCCCAGCCTCAGCTTCTGGATGGCAGCCTCTGCTGAGCAGTCATGGTGTGGGTCATTAAAGATAATGGAGAATCCCCACAGGAAGGCATCCCATTTGGATTATACTGGGCAGTTTTGGTCTAACAGAGGAGAGGTCCAATTTAACGCTTTTTGCGTGAGCAGGCTAATCACCAGCCCCACCTTTTCTTGGTCTGTGGGTACGTTCAGGGACATAGCAGGAAAAGCACTGGTTTAGAGAACCCTGATATTTCCAGCGGTCCCTGTTGAATCGCTCTGGTAGCAGTGCTCTCCTGCTCAGGAGGGAGTGAGCTCTCAGGGCAGCTGCCTTTCCTTGTGACTCTGCAGGTTGCTCTTGGAGGGCTTGTACTTCTGACATGAGTTGTGTGGCATGGGTCTATGACTGAGCCAGCTGCTCATGTAGGGCCAGCCCTTCAGCCGTGGCCTGTGCTAACTGGGCCTGCAGCGTGAGGGTCTCCATTTGCAATCATGTAGCTCATTCCTGAGGGTTTGGGACCCTGTGGAAAATGAGAGATGGACCTGCCCCATCCCTGTTCTGTTGAGGGATTGGCAGAAGGGAGAATTTTGGAGGGGGTCTGAGTAATCTGTCAGGCCCAGGTCATGGGTGGCCTGGGGTATGGCGTGAGCTGCTCAGTATCGAGGCTGAAGGTCAGAGATCAATCCAGAGCCAGGCCAGGTCAAAACTGCGAAGTTAGATTTCATTCCCAAATTAAGAGCATGAGGCGAGGGTCAGGCTGGGCCAGGGTCTTTAACGGGGTCAGCAATGGTCTTAAATCGGAGCCAGTAAACCAGGATCAGGGTTGAGAGGCAGGAGTCTGGGATCAAGGTGAGTTGCAGCAAGAAGCAGTGAGGTAAGGTCTAAGGCAGAAGCACACCAGAGGTCTGCATTACTTGGATAACTCCCATAAATGGCTTCCTGGCTTATATAGGGAGTGCCAGGGAGTCATGGAGGGCTGTTGCTCGTGGTCCTTAGGACAGGATTTCCTGCAGGGCTCAGCCTCTCATTTCCATTTGGTGGCAACCCTGCTTGGACCCAAAGCAGTGCTTGCCTTGCATCCTGCACTCCCTGATTCTAGACCCGTGGGTTCGTACATAAATGATATTTTTTGGTTCAGCCACCAAACCGAAAAATCAGTTAGAGCTCTGCAAATAGCTCCCACTGTTCTTTTGGGCTTTGGAGCTACACAGATGTTAACTGCAGTGGAAATTTTATAGAAAATAAAGACTAGTGTAGTCACAGCCTCCGTGGGTATGCAATAGGCAATTCAATAGAGTAAACTGCTAGTATATATTTTAAAAAATTTCACAGCTTAGTTAAAGACAGCTCTTCTATATTTCTGAAAGCAAAAAGCTGAATATACCCAGACATCGTTGTTCCCTTGCATCCATCAAAATAGCTCTGTTTTTAAATGATGTCCCACTTTCAACAGAAGGCAAGCATGTCCTCTAACATGTATCCTTCTAATTTATTTGTACCACAATCTGCTAAAGCTCATTAGCGTATAGTACTGTGATTTAGTTCATGAAAAAAGACATGCTTGAATAAATAATCTCTTTTAATTATAATTAGTACTTACCGGGTCCCAGGTAAATTAGATGATTTGGCTTCTTCATTATTTTAGAACTTCTTAGTGAAGTAACTAAATGTCCAGGAACATAAAAAAAAATGTACAAATGGATGTTCAGTTGACTGTATGTAGTAAGATTTTCTGGCATGAAAAGCAAATTATTTATGAGTTAATTTAATCAGAGAAGAAAAATATTGAGTAGGTGACTGAGCAAAAATGATGACCGTGTATTATATTTTTGCCATGCAGCTGAACAAACACATTCAATGACAGACCTTGGCAAGAGCTGCAAAGATGTTCTCGAGAATGGCATGAATAAATATTAGGTGCTGCATACAATTCACTTCATCCCAGGTCTTGAGCAAAACCAGGTGAGCTTTGGCTGGAAAATGTGGAAGAAACAATGTAAGCATGTTGGGGTAATGTAAACATCTACAGTCCTCTCCCCAGCTGCTTTGCTGTAACATTTTCATTTGCATCAGCAACAACTCTGTCATTTTTTATCTGCTATGCTTTCATTGCACTTCAAGGAATCAATTAAAATCACAGCTGCTTTGGAGTTCATGGAAGGCACTTCAACAATATAGCATAAATAAAGGACTTTTATACCGGCTGAACAGAATTTACCAATCAGATTTCATCCCTACAACTGCAACCAGTTTACAAGCATATAAAGAAAAGTAAGTTGCTTGCGAGGTCCATTCAGAAACAGTGAGGATGCTTCCTCATGATTTAAAATTGAGTTTATCCCAAAAGGCCTCATTCGTCTTCTCCAGCGGGAGGAAAGGGATGTGCCTGTTAGAAGAGTTGTGGTAAACGCTGGTTTTAGGGTAATACTCTGACATTGTCTCCATTAAAAGAATATGTGAGAAAACATGGAGGAAAAGCTCATTTTGCTGCTCATTGTTACTCCAGGGCTGGGGCATGGTGATACTGTTTGACTAGGGCCTACAGAACTGCAGCTAGTCTGCTAAATGGAACCATCTGTCTGCTAAATGGAAAAGATAGACAAGAACACTTCACACCAGTACTGTGCCCAATACACTGTCTCCTCATTGAATATGAAATTCAGTTCAAGGTCAGAGTTCTCATCTTCAAGCACCATGGGAGTTTGGCACCTAAACACCTTCGAGGATCTTGGCCTAACTGTTGAAAGAACACTTTCTCCTTCCACCCCGCCCCAGGAACCAACAGGGATGATGCAGCTGCTGGTGGTTTTAAGACAAAGCTGGAGAAAAGGTGTTTTCTGTGAAGGGTCCAAGCTCTTCTGCAACAGATAATGATGAACGTACATCTTTCCTACTTTAGAACAACATTCAAGACACATCTGTTTGCACAAGATATACCTGTGTTGGGGACAAATAAGGGCTGTAGCTGAGAAGAACCTAGTATAGCTAGGGGGAGAAAGATAGCTTTATGCCACTTTTGTGACTCTCCATCCTGTGCACATCCTAGTTATCCTAGCATAACTCAGCAGCTTCAGGGCTGCTCCAGTTGTCCTTGATTATCCATTGCCCAAAAAGGATGTTTCAGAAGCTGGTGATTGGTGGGTGTAGGAGTGCCTTGGCTATACCCCCTTTTCCCATCTAAACCCCTGTGCTGGAGTTTAAAAGAGGGTACATAGAGCTGCTTTCTCTGTAGTGAGGGAATATGTGCTTTTTGCCACTAGAGTGGCACAGAGCAAGTGGGATAAGGCTGAGGATCTTGCTGAGTGAGTGTAGCCTTCTTCTCCAGCTTCACTGCCTGTTTCCCCATTAGAAATGAAATCCCATTGAGGGAGGAATAGCATATGTAGTTCTTACAGGATGTCACTGCAGCTTTTCTGTTTAGTTCCTAGATATCAAGGTGACTAGCAGATTAAAAAACAGAGAGACACTGTACTTGGGGCAAATCAGTGCTTTTGGATGTGTGCATTTTGGGGTTTCCTTCTGAGTTTGTAAGGGTGAATTCTTTCTTATTACAAGCCAAATCTGTAATGTATATGGTTTCTGTTCCTTAGCCATTGTCTGTGATAATCAATATTAAACAAGCTGGATGGCATTTCTCAGGCTCAAGATGCTCTTGTTTCCTGCCTCGTTTCCCCTCATCACTTCGTAGCATACTGCATCAGAAAGCCGAGCAACATTAGGACGGAGCTTACACTGAATGTGAGTTGGGCAAAGACCTTTTGGGATGGGGTAGCCTTCCATCAGGGGCAGTAGCACCTAGTGGTCAGCGTACCCCCTCCATTTAGCATGGACCTTTGAGTGTTTGAAAGGCCCAATAGGAAGATACAGAGAGACCTAAGAGAGGCAGAGATCATGAAGAAGCAGCCATGGGAATGAATACTGCTTGGAAAAGGAATCCTGTTACTGTACCTTCAAGAGCCTTGTAGTGGGGGTGGAGCAAGGTTCTCTCACTCAACCAGTTAGGAAGTTGTTGGGAGAAGGGGACTAGCACAAAGGCTGCCTACTTCCTCACACTAGGGCAGCCACTAACAGGAGAAGGCTGGCCTGCTGAATGCAAGAAATTGGAAGGCTAATTGGGAAGGGTATCCAGCTGAAGGGAGCTTGCAGCTGTTAACCTAAGGCTTCAGACACAAACTTCAGCTCAAGAAAGAGGGAACTTGTACTTGAAGAATAAGACTGACTGACCTAAAGCAAGAGATCTGAAAAAACTGCTAGCACAACAATCCAGTTGCTGCAGGGAAGAGCTGAGACTGGCTTTTAGGAAGTGCCTCTGTAGCTGGCCCCAGGAGAAGCCATGAGGAACCATAAAGTTCAGGTGGGTGCACCAGAGTCTGCAGATCTTGTGAAAAAGCTGATGATGAATCTGAGTCTATAAATGAAGTAAAGATAGGAGCAGCCCAGGGAAAATGGTGGAGGGATTGAAAGAGTGGTCCTTAGCTGCCTAAACAAGCTCCATGGACAGGAACCCAAAGGGCTGGGTTCCCCTATTGTCTTCCCCCAGACCAGCAGGAGAAACACAGGTGTCAAGCACAAAAGAAGCCAAGGACAGCAAGTGCCAGAAAGAGGCAGGGAGATGGGTTTGAGGGCCATTAGATTTTGTTTCCTATTTTCTGGACTCTTTGGTTAACCCCTGGAAGGGGAATGGACTAAGCAGTGACCTGGTCAGAGGGCTAGGCCATGTCCAGTAGCAGACCATTGTGTCACCAGAATAACTGAAGGAGGCGTTAAGCTGAGAGAACCCCAGCAACACTGCATCTGAACTCGAGGAGGCACTCAGAGGTGACAAGTGCAATTACAACCTGGTTCTATCATTCCTACTCTCACTGGGTTGTACCTTTTGTCAGCACCACAATAAAAGAAGATGTTCAGAACAGCTCAGCTCCCAATTAGGCACCAAAATAAGTGGACACATTTCCAAGAGTGCCCTCAGCACATTGAGATCTGAGCCTCATTTTAAAAAAAAAAAAAAACTGGTCGTAAGTCTCACAGTGGAAGCTGTCAGGTGCTACATTCTTTTGAAAGCCTGGCCCTTGTTTGGGTGTTTAAATGGGAACTGAGCTCTCCTTAGACTCCAGCTGCAGTTATGAGGCTGAACATGTGAAAATCCAGCTCTGAACTCTTTGAACATCTGGCCCGTAATATTTGATAACATAACTGATTTTTGTTTGTTAGATTAATGCTAGTTACCCCTCAAACTTGTCATTATTGGTCAGCTGCTTGCTTGTTGTCATCACTGTTGAAATGGGCCCTTAGGATAGACTTAAATGCTGGTAGGGTATCGTGTTTTGGACCAGCTCAGGAAGGATGATCCCAGCATAAAATAAATGTGATCAATATTTGTCATAGTTTCATGTCAGACATGTGGGGAAAGGGAGCTGGATCTTGCCTTGAATGATGCTTTCTCCAAGATGGTGAGTTATTTTACCCCCACCATCCTTCTACACTTATACAGCAGTAACTTGGTTAATCAGCTCTATAAATGTCTTGCTTTTCTATTAAAATGTTGAATATAAATATTTTAAAAGTGTGACACCATTATTCTCCCTTTATCCTTATGTGCATGTTTCTTAGAGTTCTCTGTACATATTTTCTCCACTTGACCTAGATCAATATCACCTAGAAGGAGTCTGAGCTAATCTGTGATGGCACATCAAATAGAACCCGGCAGTAGTGTGAGCAATCTGCTGTATGCTTGGACTATAGAAATTATACATGCAGGCGGATGGTTCTTCTGAACTTACAGAAGCACTGATGTTCCTTGTCTAAACTCTCCCCTCACTGAAACCACACCATTCATTGAGGGTCACGTCACAGCTCAGCTAGGCTGAATATTATGCTGGAGGAAGGTAGGATTGCCAGGTGTCCAGTTTTCGACCAGAATGCCCGGTCGAAAAGGGACCCTGGTGGCTCCAGTCAGCACAGCTGATTGGACTGTTAAAAGTTCAGTTGGTTGCAGCAGCCAGCTCTGTGTGGCTCCTGGAAGTGGCTGGCATGTCTCTCTGGCTCCTACGTGCAAGGGCGGCTAGCAAGACTCCGCGCAATGCCCCCACCCCAAGGGTTGACTCTGCTGCTCCCATTGGCCGGGAACCACAACCGATGGGAGCTGCAGGGATGGTGTATGTGGACAGGATCAGCACACAGAGCCCCCTGGCTGCCCCTGCACATAGGAGCCAGAGGGATGTGCCAGCTGCTTCCGGGAGCCACCTGAGGTAAGTGTTGTCTGGAGTCTGCACCCCAAACCCCCTCCCATGCTCCAACCCCCTGTCCCAACCTTGAGCCCCTTCTTGCACCCAAACTCCCTCCCAGAGCCTGCACCCCCTTCTGCACCCCAAACCCCTCATCCCTGGCCCCACTCTGGAGCCCATACCCCCTCCCACGCCCCAATCCCCTGCCCAGCCTAGAGCCCCCTCTCACACACTGAACCCCTTGGTCCCACACTGCAGCCCAGAGCTCCCTCCTGCACCCCAGCCCTCTGCGCCAGCCCAGTGAAAGTGAGCGAGAGTGGGAGAGAGCAAGGGATGGAGGGAGGAGGGATGGAGTGAGTGGGGGGTGGAGCTTTGGGGAAGGGGTGGGGCCACAGGGCAGGGGTGGGGCAAGAGTGTTCAGTTTTCTGCAATCAGAAAGTTGGCAACCCTGGGGGGGGTCCTTGTTTTGCATCTTTTCACTCCATGACCTTTTTTATGTGTTAAGGATGATTTGGAATGGCAAATAGCTATTTCTTTCTAACATGGCTAGGGGGCTGAGTACGGCCAACAATTACAATATCACAAAGAAAGAGGGTGGAAGGTCAGTATCTCTCCTGGAAACCATAAATCCTCCCACCTTGTTATAAACACATACAGTCTCTCTCTCTCTATCTTCTCCTGCCCCGCCCCAACCTCTCTTACACAAAATTTAACAGGTTATTCACCCTCATTTTTTTAACTTTATTATTTTAATTGAAGACATGCATAATGCGCCCTATTTATTGTACAGAAGTTGTGGTTCACGTTGTAAAGAGTGTTGTGTTCATATTTTGATTGCATTCATGCTTCCCCTGGCTTGTATTTTAAAAAGTTCAGATACAAAATTTTACTATTCTTAAGAAAAAAAGGAAGGGGAGGGGAAAGAACAAAATGCCAGTGGTTTCTCATGTTACTAGGAATGGGCTCTTGTTTCTGGGCTAACAGTGTAACTATTTCTGAACTCTTTATTGATGGCACCCAGAGATAATTAATTTTCATGCAGCTTTCCATACATATTCCTCAGTGACTGTTTTGTCTGGTATCATTGTTACCCAGAGGGTTGTGTGAGGTTTAGATACCATAGAAAGTGAAGTATACAAAAGTGTGGGTGTTTCCCCAGAACCTTGTTAGGAACTGGCATTAGAGAACAAGCTTGTAATAACTCCGAGGTGATATTGAACTAGGTCAAATATTTATATTCAGTGTTTTAATATAGCAAGACATTGATAGAGCTGAGCTACAGGGGATCAGCCATCTCCTGCTATCACTGAACATGGACTTTTTGGGTAACTTTCATCTATGCTGCAGTTTTCATTGCAGGATCTCAAGATGTTTTGGTCAGGCATTTTTTATCTATATGAATTATGCTTCAGATCCTAGCGTGGCACCATATTCAGGGGAGTACTCTGTCCTTGATGTGCATTCAAAATGTACATTTATATTAATGCAAGTTATGTGGATAAATCATGGGGAGGATAGATCACTCAGGGTGAAATTCCCATCCCTTGATGCTCCCACATAGAACCTGAATAAGTGGACCTTGTGCAGGGGAAGGGGCAGGGTTAATGTGGTGCCCCCAATAAAGTTATGGGGCAGCTCCACAGCCTTTCTTCAATACAGCTGCTAAACCTACACTTCCCCTACAGCAATCTACTGGCTCTTAGAGCCATTCTTTAGCCTATAGTGTCTACTTGGTTTTGTTTCTTATATATCATCACTGACAGCAATTAAACAAAGTTAGTAGGAAAGACGCATGTTGTCTCTCCTAGGGATTTACTAGAGCTGGCTGAAGGAAAAATGCTTAATTTATTCTTCAAATGGGGAAAATCTTCACAAACAATTAGGGATTATTATGAAACCAGCTTTAGCTATTACATATGATGTACATGATATGAATTCTTAGTATGGAATAACCATGTTTTGGAGAGTTAGACATAGATTGTGGAAATAAGTTCTTGGTTTAGTTTCAATAGAGTTTAAAATTACATCTAATATATAATGTATCTTGTTTCCTTGTATTATTACTCTACATACTAAAATGTAAGCCTAACTTTAAAAAAAAAAGCCCACATTAGAGACAAATTCTTAGCTCTCCAAACTTTTTTTTTACTTCAGTAGAGGTAAAGAAATAAATTAAAAAACTGAGGTAAATGGGACCCTTTGTACAATACAAGGACAAATTTTGGCCCTTCCTATGCTTCTGCCTTTAACCTGCAGATTTTATGATGAACTTTTTGGAGCAAATTATTGCACTGAATCAAATTTGGAGTTGTTAAACCAATGATACCCTGCAATTAATCTTGGCATTTACAATTTACAAAACTCCAAACACATTTCTTTTGTACACACTACTGAGGAATGTTACATAAAATTAAGCACCAAGTAATGATTTAATTTGTGGTTAATTAATAATACACAGATGATCACACTGCTGAAAAGTCTATCTCTTGGGACAGTAAGAGAGATACAGGCAAATGAGAATTTGAAACTGGCAGGCTATGAGCTATACATTTAAGAGGGAAAAGTCAGATGTACACCATCAGTATTTCTGCGTACTTTACCACACAAGCCTCATGGAAGGATTTTATCAGGAGAAGCCATCCTGCATGACCTTTTGTGTTTCTTAGATTACTTGCAAGTTTTTTTTGACTCCTTGCCCAGAGCAGGGATTTTACAAAAACTGAAAGGGGCCCTAGCTTAAGTTCCCACAATGGTCTAGACTCCCACACCATAATATGAACTACTGCATTTCACAAGCTACTGTAAAATTTCTTGGCAATTGGTGATAAACAGATATGCCTTATGAGGAAACCTTTCTTCCTTTTTCTTTTTTCTCTGTTCCTTTTTTTTTTTAAACGAAAAATAAAATTCCAGACTTAATTCAGAATGAAATCAAACACTGTCACCATGTAGAAATAAAAAGGGTTAGTAATATAATTTGGATATGATGCATAAGAGCTAGATTGTGCCTTTAGGCTCGGCCAAGATGGAATGAATGGGTGGCACACAACTGTTCCACCTCAAAACAGCAACAGGAAGGAATTCTGAGTCATAAGCGCTGCATTCTCCCTGTTCCTTACCGCCCACTTCCTCACAGGGGAGAATATTTGGAAAATTGGACTGCTTTCTACACCAGATGCAGGTTGTCTGATACTACTACACATCACTCTAGTATCAAACTCTAAGGATACTACACTGCAGGTGAGAGTCCCAGTTCAAGGAGACATACTCACTCTAGGTCTCATGGAGATGCACACTAAAAACAGTAGTGCAGCTCTGGTAGCATGGGCAGTAGCTGGTAGCAGGAGAATCTAGCTGTCCTGAGTACAAACCCATCTAAACCATGTGGGTACATTTGCAGTATTGGCTCAGGCTACCCACCCATGGCTACACTATGATATTAATCCACTAGCTCAATGAATTTAATTCACTGACTCAATGAAAGCTAGTGTGGATATGTCTTTTAGTTGGGAATCACACCCCAGCTCCAAGTGTAGACATATCCTATGATAGACCCAGACCCAGGATCCAAATAGGCTGAGCAAGAGGGTGAGGGGAAGCATACTCCCCCTTATTCCTTTGCTTGACTGAGTAAGGTTTTGTCTACATTAGAGACCTTACAGTGGCACAGCTGCACCTCTGTAAGGTCTCCCATGTAGCCGCCCTATGCTCTCCCATGGGCATAATTAAATCACCCCAATGAGCATCTCCTGCTGACCTAGTGCTGTCCATGCTATTTGTCTTTTTTTCCCTGTTCATTTTGTGTGTCTTCTATTTCTCTACACTACATTCCCCCCTCCTCCCCCCAATTTCTTTCTTGCTCCCTTCTATTTGGGTTTCTCCTCTCTCCCCTACTAGTTGCACTCCCGGTTCCCCTGAATACTATGATGTTTGGCAGGGGAGCTAAGCTGAGTACCAGAGTGTAGAGACAGCCGTTATCATATGAGATGCTCTGGAGGTGGCTACATTAGGGACTGCCAGAGGAACAGGCCGAGGTGAAGTGGGGGTTGAAGGGATTAGATTTCAAATAAATATCTGGATGATTCAACCAAGAAAAATATTACCCTTTGAAAAAATAAAAAGTGCAAAGTGCTGAAAGGCTAACGAAGTTGCTAACTTTACTTGTATGTAACTTTTTGGATATGGTTTTTTTTTTTTTTAAAGTGAGGTACCTTTTCAAGCAATCTAGCCCCATTTTCTGCTAAAGTACATGCAGCACTAAGAGCAGTAAACCCTGAAGTCCTTATTCTATATTTCTTTTTCAATTCTATGATGCCCCAAATATTCAGATTATGAGGGATTTTGTGGGTTAATACTTTTATATCCCTGTAAATTAGTGTTGTTTTTAGCAATATTAGCTATTGCCCATTTGTTTAAGATCATAATGGTTTTCTTCTAATTTGGTTTTGCCAACTAGTACATTTTTTTTGAGGTGTGAAAAAAGCCATTTGGCTCATGAAGGCTCATTCGCTTTATTAATAAACACGTACCATCCACAATCTCATTGTACTTGGTGCATTAAGACAGTCTCTTATTTTGTGGTAATACAGAACTGATTTTTCAGTATGTAAAAGGCTTTGTACTGTCACTGTTTTCCTTTGAATTTCTAGTTAGTGGGATTGAGTAGATGTAAGAAAGCAGAAGCTGGCTCTTAACACTCAAAAGTGTAATTAGAAGAATTGACTTGACAAAGTATAAGGATTGGCTAAAGCCTGCAAGGTTGCTCATCTTAGAATGTGCCACTGCTGAGTCACCCTTAGGGTTGGACCAACAGTGTATGGTGCCTTTATAGGAGATGTAGGTCACAGTGCCTGGTCTGAGTAGCTGAGCTAACACAGCGGAGGTGTGCAGAGCAGGAATTATCCTCACTTATTCCATGGAATGGCTGCAAAGTCACTCTGGAATGGCTGAATGCAGCTTGTTTACTCAGTCTCTCCTCACCCCCATGTTGGGGGTGGGACTGAGGAGCCACACAATAGGAGATCATTTGTCCCTGTTCTTGCCTTTCCATATGAGCATACTGTGTAGGAAGTGTCACAAACAGGATGTACAACCTGTTGATGGTTCTACCAAATCGTCCTCCCCCTTGCCCACACATCTTTCACAGTGAAACCTTGCCATTCTGATGCACGTGGGCCTTAGTGCAGAATTCTATAATTTCATTCTATCTTGCCCAGATTTATCTTGTACTGTTCTAAGTACTTATTCAGCAGTTCTACTGAATGTTTTTAAATCATGTTAACAACATTATCTATTATGTATTACACCATATTTTTCAGTCTTATGGTCCCATTTCAGTTCTATTCCTTGTGTGTTGGTATTAATTATTTTTGTCAGTACTATCTGTGTTTGTCAATAATACATTAGATTTTCCATATGTCAGTTCTTCAGCCAGTCAAAGCACCCTGTCTTACTAGTTCTTAATCTTTTTTTCACTCATCAGCCACTTTTTTTTTTTTTTTGCCGACAGCCAAAATTCAAAACTAGAGATGTGCTGAGAGGTGGTGTTTAGATCCAAATTTGGGGTTCAAGGTTGAATCAGGGATAAGGTTGGTTTTGGAACTGATAGTGTAAGTAGAATTTTGATAGCATGAAGAGCTTGTGCTGGTATTCTGCATAGGGTGAATTATTAAATGCACTGTCACTACTTGCTTTTTTTCTATAACCCTCTCAAAACTTGAGTCTGTTCTGCTCTAAATATAATCTGACAGTATGTATCTTATTACTATACTTAGCAAACTGTAAATAACTAATCCAAAAAATCCATCTTGCTAGTATGTTTCTATGAAACCTCTGACTTCAACCTGGAAGACTTATTTATGGTAGGGTTTCCACTATCAGAACTTTCTAATGGCTGTGTGATTTTTAATAACATGAAATTTATACATCTGCTTTTTTTTAAAGTATTAAAAACAAAAAATAGCACTTGTGCTTTTAATTTCCTTATGTCGTACTGTGTGATAAGCTACAACAAGATAATATGTTGCAAGTAATAAGTCAGTGTTTCCAAAGCAATAGATGCATTGTGCATCCAAATATACAAGGCTATTTCTAATTATCTGCATACCATTTAAAGTCCAGGATAATTCAGTGTCCACATCTGTACTTCACCTCTACTTATTTCCATTACCTTGCATATTATAGATGTCAAATTGATGGGCCTGCAGTTCCCTAGAGTGGCCATTATAAATATCAGTACTACAGTGAAATGCTTCCAGTCTTCTGGAACCTCATTTGAACTAAGCAAGTTCTCTATAATGATCATTAATGATGTATTGCTTGCATATAAATGTTGGATATTAATCTTTTGTATATTTACACTATTCTGTCAGAAGTTTGTTCATCCCTCTAATACACAGCTAATCAATGAATGAAACAGTATTGTGCTTATGAGAACTCTGCATGTATACTTAGTGAAGTACTATTTTTATTTGTAGCTCTTTTGGTGGTGAGCCTTTTCACAATTCTAACTCTCTTCTGTTGAATGAACTGTAATGTCCTTTAAAACCAAACATTGAAAATGCACTGAATAAATTAAGATGTACTCATAACATAAAAATATTTGCCGATTTTTATATACATTTGCTGATCATGTGAATTCCCCTTTGCACGTGTTTTTCACGAACATTTGAGTGATTGAATCACAAAAACCCAAATGTTCATGGAGTGTTAATTGCAAAGTTATAGAATCTGATGATGATTCATGTTTCAAATTAAAATGCAAAAGTGCTTCTCTAGTCATCCATTGAAGGAACAGAAAAAAACTTAATGTGACTTTTCTGACCAATTATGACTAAACAGTGCAGCTTAACTAACAAGCCCTGAATTCTTGCAGTGACTATTCATGATTTACAGAATTTTAAAAAAGTATATGTGGAGGGGAGAGAGAATGAATAACAAATACATTTGAAGAAATGAACTGCTTATCGACATTCCAAGAGTGGAGAAAAAAGAGGCTAAATTAGTTGAGACAATCCTAAAATTAGGGGCAGGAGTTTTGTCCTGCTCCTGGTGGGATAGGTGAGAGGTGATTTTTGTCCTGTGTGGATTTTTTTAAGTGTGTATTTGTACTGGAATGAGGCAAGTATAAAGCTTTGTCTGAGGTTATGATGAGTGTCCATTTCAGTCTTTTCAGGTGTTGCCAGCTCTTATGATTTTATCACCAGTCTCATGATATTTAGGGGTTTTCTTCAAGCTCCAAATCCTGAAAGCTTGTGAATCAATGAGTATGTAAAATTTTATTTTGAAATAAAGTCAATTTCTAGCCCTAATGGTCATGGAGAAAAGTTTGGAAAAGCAGCCCAAGTGTCCCTTGACGGCTCAAATCAGATAAACATTTTTGAAGTATTGTATTTTAAGTCAATCTTTTGTGTGTGGCATGACTTTTTTTTGTGTGTGGTCTAACTCATGATGGTAGAATGCTTGGATTTGGCAGTAGTGATGCCAATTTAGTTTTCTCCATATTCCAAAACTGATGATGCTACTTTGCCTTGGACTGAAGGGAAGTAGGCTCCTCCTACCATGAAAAAGGTGGCCTGTTAGAAACTTGTAACTGATATCAAAGAAGCAAGGAATAGTGTGTGTACTGCAAGTGAAATTTTTCAATCACACCTAAGGCACAGATCTTCAGAATGTACAGTATTTAGGCTTTTAACTTCCATTGAAAACAATGGAAAATAAGTGCCGGAATGCCTTTGAGGGTCTGTGTGTCAGTGATTTTAGAAGCACAGTTTCCATTGAAAGGGCCTTTTGTGTTCGTGTACATTGGTGTAGCTCCACTGACGTCAGTGAAGTTACTCATATTTATACCAGATGATGATCTGGCTCTCTTTCAGTGCATAGATGAGTGCCTTTCTGCAGCACAGTCAGCAGCCAAGCTATTTGCTGCTGCTTGTTATAGAGGAGACATGCAGTGTGACTTCTCACTGAGACCTTATTCTTGTGCTTTCATGATTTGTTGTGCTGTTAATCTAAAATAAAGGTCATTCTGACTCAGCAGATATAGAATATGGAAACATAACTGACACATTTCAGTTGGAGAGGCTCTTAGTTGGTTCCATCAGGAGTTTTTAATGATCTCAAAATCAAAAATGAAGACTACAAAAAGTGGAAACATGGATGAATTGCTACGGAGGACTACGAAAGAATAGCACAAGCATGTAGGGCCAAAATCATAAAGGCTAAGGCTCAAAAATGCCTGCATACCTAGCAAGGGACATAAAGAAAATAAGAGGTTCTTTAAATACATTAAGAGGAAGAGAAAGACAAAGAAAAGTGTAGGTCCTCTAATTAGCAGGGAAGGAGAACTAATAACTGATGAGATCAAGATAGCAGATGTTTAATGCCTATTTGCTTCAGTCTTCATTAAAAAGGTTAATGGTGACCAGACACTCAACACAATTAATATTAACAAGGGGAAGGAACGCAAGCCAAAATAAGGAAAGAACAGACTAAAGAATATTTAGATAAGTTAGATGTATTTATGCTGGCAGAGCCTGATGAGATTCATCATACTGTACTTGAGGAAGTAGGTGAAGCAACCTCAGAATAGTCAGCAATTGTCTTCAAGAAGTCATGGAGGACAGGTGAGGTCCCAGATGAATGGAGAAAGGTACTATATTTACTCATCTTTAAAAGGAGGAACAAACAGGTCCCAGAGAATTATAGACCTGTCAGCCTAACTTTTATATATAGAAAGATACTGGAACAAATTATTGAACTATCAATTTGTAAGCACTTTGAGGATGATAATATAAGGAATAGTCAGAATGGATTTGTCAGGAACAAGTCATGCCAAACCAACCTAATTTCCTTCTTTGACGGGGGATTACTGGCATAGTGGGTAGGGGAAAGCAGTAGACATAATGCATCTTGTATTTTTTAATAAGGCTTTTGACACAGTTGCATATGACATTCTCATAAGCAAACTATGGAAATGCGGTCTAGATGAAATTACTATAAGAAGGGTGCACAACAGGTTGACAGACCATACTCAAAGAGTAATTATCGATGGTTCGCTGTCAAACTGGGAGGGTATATCTAGTGGAGTCCCACAGAGGACAATGTGAGATCCAGTAAGAGTCAATATTTTCATTAAATGACTTAGATAATGGAGTGGAGAGTGTGTTTATAAAATTTGTAGATGACACCAAGCTGGGAGAACAGGATTAGAATTCGAAAGGACCTTGACAAATTGGAGAATTGGTATGAATTCAACCGGATGAAATCTTATAAAGATAAGTGTAAAGAACTTCAGTTAGGAAGGAAAAATCAAATGAACAACTACAAAGTGGGGCATAGCTGGCTAGGTGGTAGCACTGCTGAAAAATATATGGGGATTATAGTGGATCATAAATTGAATGAGACAACATGATGCAGTTCAAAAAAGGCAATATCATTCTGAGGTGTATTAACAGGAGTGTTGTCTGTAAGATGTGGAAAGTAATTATCCTCCTCCACTCTGCACTGGTGAGGCCTCAGGTGGATTACTGTGTCCAGTTCTGGGAACCACACTTTAGGAAAGATGGGGATAAATTGGAGGAGTCTAGAAGAGAGCAGCAAAAATGATAAAAGGTTCAGAAAACCTCACCTCTGAGGAAAGGTTAAAAAAATCCTGGGCATGTTTAGGTTTGAGAAAAGACTGAGGAGGCACCTGATACCAGGCTTCAAATATGGTAAGTGCTGTTATACAGAGGACTGCGATCAATTGTTCTCCATGTTCACTAAAGAAAAGACAAGAAGTAATGGGCTTACTGTGGTTTTACTTTGGGGTGTCTATGGCACGAATAGCTAAGATTCTGCACCATTCAGATCTGATGAGTGAAGTATATGAAAGCAGACATAGGACATGCAGAGCATTTGAAAAACGTGGCTGAAAGGTGCTGTCTGGCAGGACTAAATGGACACTGAATAATGCCTAGCTACACTGGCATATTTAATGACTTGTCACTTGTATTTTATAACCCTTTTGTGGTCTTGAAAATTTGCTTAGTTTGTACCTTGTAATAAAAGCTTGTGGCAGGATTTTTTTTTTATTACAAGCGTAGCCCACACCCCCACTTCTCCCACACCAAAAAGTGGTAAATTAACATTCTGAAGCTCAAATGATTTTTATGTCAAAAGGCATGATTTTGTTGTATATTGCTGAAAAACATAAATTGGAGCCCCTGGAGTATTTTGTGTCAGAACAAATCATCTTTGAGAGAGTCATTTCTTTTAAGGAAGTCATTTTGCCAATCACTAATTTATTTCAGTCAGAGTTTCATAATATTTTTTCATATGACTTTGTGTGATCATTTTAAAAACCTTAGCATGAAACCTTCTAATGTGTGGAGGAAGAGTTGACACAGAGTTCTCTTGAGACTGTTTAGGGAGGGGCTGAAGAACCTAAGAACTCTCTCTAGACCTTGAACGCAGGGCTGTCTTGCCTGAACTCTGCAAGAGATACTACATTTGAGAGCTATTAGCTGCAGTTTTGCTTTTGTCATCAATATCCCCCTTCCAAGGTGTACATGCCTGTCAATAAAATTAGAGTGGAAATTCAGTATCCTATGTGTACATCTATGTGCTTTTCTTCCAACATGGAAGTAACTCACTGCAAGATTCCCAGCTGCCCAGAAGCTGGGACAGTGAATTTTAGAGCTTGTCTACAGGGAGTAATTTATCCATATGACTATACTTAAGTCTCTCTAGAAACAATACTCAGTCCAGAATAAGAGTGACCATATAGGAAGTTATGCCAGTATGATTATACTGCTGTGTGCATGCTAGTAAGCTTCCACATATAGATAAGCCCTGAGTCACACTCTTAACTTTATTAAATTGCAGTTTCTGAGTATGAATAACAGTATATGGAATCTCAGAAATTACAGGTGGAAATGATCAGTTAAGTTATCTCATCAATCCACTGGGGGCCAGTGCATGATTGTATCCACCATACATTGTTAGTGCTTTGTCCCTTCCAACTTTAAATGTTACAAGGGATGGGCTTTCGCCATTTCCACTGAGATACTATTCCACAGCTCATACTTCTTAGTGTGAAAAAGATACCCCTTATACTGTGCCTGCATTTTCCTTTAATTTGATGGCATTTTTAACTGTCTGGGGAATTAACAAAAATAGAGTGAATATTGTGAATGAGGAACTAAAACAAACTTTCTCCTATTTTTAAAAATATATCCCCCTAATGATCAGGTTAATGAATTTTATTCATCAGCTGTTTTTGTTGTCAAAGCAGAGCAAGTAGTTTTCAGAAAACAAGTTGAACTTCCCCTGTAAACAAAAGAGGGAAAATACCCCGGATTCATTGTCATGGATTTCTATTAATTTCACGTCTGCTTTAAATAAAGGAGTTTTTGTCATAGTTTACAAATAAAGACCTTGAAATGAAATGTAGAAGGGGGAGTTAACATTAAAAACATACGGCTTCCTCCCAAACAGGGAGTGCTGACAAGTATAATCATATTACTGAAGTCACATCAGCAATGCGATATATTAAATAAAAACATTGTCTGCAGCAAGACTAGTTTGTATTTTGTTCATGAAAACACTGTTACATCAATCTGCCCAGAAAATGGGATACATCAGAAAACAATGTTAAAAAGGCTTTTAAAACACATCATTGAGATTACAACACCTTTAAAAATAAACAGCACTGAATACCAACACAGGTAAAATGTCATTGTGAAACCAAGATCTGAAATTCAACAGCATGCTTTATCGCTTTCCAGTGTGTGATAAAATCTGTTCACCAGATGTACTATCTGTCTCCTGTGTAGCATACTTGAGCATCCTGTAGGCCCGAGGCCCATTTATTTCATGTAATTGCCTTCCCTGTGCACACCTCAGGGCACCCTAATTCTCCATTTTATTTCAGGCACTGTTCAGGGTACCATCTGGTAGAGTTAAGCTCATCTCATTTACTGCGCTACTGCAGTGGCTATATTCAGCCCTATAGCATTTTTTCAGTGGAGAGAGATCTTACTGCCAGCTATTTATTGTTGCCTGAAACAAGGTAATCTTTAACTATGCACGTTCAGAGTTCACAGGTGTATCAGTATTCCCTGAAAAACAGGTCACCAGTTTCCACTTCACGTTCTGAAATAAATAGTGAATTGCTAATATCCAGGTACAGTGCCATGTCGGCAGAGCATTTTCTTCTGTTAACTTGTGGGAGCAGTAGTTCTAAATTCTACTCCTGGTATTTCAGCTACTGATGTCTCTTTAGTATCTCATTTTTATTATTTCTATTAAAATGAGCACAAAATATTGTATCACCTTGAAAAAAGGTACCTTACTGAAATAGCTTAATATTCAAAGAAAGCAATACATTTCTCAACTGTACCTCATTACAAGGTTCATTACTATTTTAGGCCCAAATTTACTCCATCCCTCATAGACATGGTGTTATCTTATTGTTTATCATTGTAAATCATTGATTTGATACAAAAAAGGTTGAACTTGAAAGTGAGATCGTGGAAAACTTCATCCATTTCCAGCATCTTCCTTCTCCTCTGCTTTTTTTTTTTTTTTTATGATCTCTCTTTCTCCTTTTGGGTTTTGGTCATGTATTTTAGTGGCCTCACTCTTTCCCCCCCCCCCCCCCCCCCCGGCAATATAACTTCCCTTTTTGTGCCTGCAATTTTGAGCCCACAGTTATTGCCATTTAGATGTCTGTCTACCCAATTGTGCTTACAGATTCGGTGTTCAGTGTAATTGCTCCCAATTTTCATGTGCCAATTGAAAGTCCTGCATCCCTAACTCTGACTCCAAAAGATGGGGGTGAGTCATCTTCAAACTTTTATGGATTTGAAACTTACATCCAGTAGAATTCAAAGAGCCAAATTCTGTCTTGATGTAAATCCCATTGACTTCAGCACAGCTGCAAGGCGCATAAGGCAGTACAGAATTTGCCCCACGACAGCAGCTTTCTCTTGTAGGAGAGAGATGCCCCTTCTCCAAAAGTTGCTATGAAACGGTGTATGCATCATATAAAACATCCCCAGTTTCAACTTTGGACAAATCCTATTGAAGCCTTGAGTAAAGACCACAGAACTTGGCTCAGCGTTTCTTAGGTGTGTAACCAGCTTCTCTAGAACAAAAATTAGCTACTACCCTTCAGGGTCCAATCCCACATTCCTTGTGTACACTAAAACTTCCACTGAGATGAGTGGGATTGTTGACTATGCAAATATGCAGGACCAGGCCTGTGGCCTTGAGAGAAATAGATCCTATTTTTCCTGTCACAGCAGCATGCATGTTAAAAAATGAGCTACTCTTCTCCTGCTAGCCTCTTTTTAACAAAACATCGAAATCACACTTTCATTGCATCCTCTTCACCTGAACTTTCTCTCCAGGCAAGGTCAGGGCAAGATTATGGCAATCTGAGGTAGGCACACTGTAACATGGCCCTTTGTGGCTCTGCCTCCACTTGAAGTGGCAGTGACAGTAACATAAGGCCAACGCTGCGCTCTCACCCAGGAGCAGCAGCAGGAGGGTCCTCCTTCGAGGCAGAGATGGCGGATTGGGAACCTCAAGTACTTAGCCCAGCAACTGGGATATATCTGCTTGGGTAGGTCGGCTAGGTCCACTGCACTTCTTGATACATATGGAGTGGCTTTGGCAGGATGCCCAGAACAGTGGGTCTTGGAGCTAATACCCCATTAAGATAATAGAATCATAGAATATCAGGGTTGGAAGGGACCTCAGGAGGTCATCTAGTCCAACCCCCTGCTCAAAGCAGGACCAATCCCCAACTAAATCATCCCAGCCAGGGCTTTGTCAAGCCTGACCTTAAAAACTGCTAAGGAAGGAGATTCCACCACCTCCCTAGGTAACACATTCCAGAGTTTCACCACCCTCCCAGTGAAAAAGTTTTTCCTAATATCCAACCTAAACCTCCCCCACTGCAACTTGAGACCATTACTCCTCGTTCTGTCATCTGCTACCACTGAGAACAGTCTAGATCCATCCTCTTTGGAACCCCCTTTCAGGTAGTTGAAAGCAGCTATCAAATCCCCCCTCATTCTTCTCTTCCACAGACTAAACAATCCCAGGTCCCTCAGCCTCTCCTCATAAGTCATGTGTTTCAGTCCCTTAATCATTTTTGTTGCCCTCCGCTGGATGTTTTCCAATTTTTCCACATCCTTCTTGTAGTGTGGGGCCCAAAACTGGACACAGTACTCCAGATGAAGCCTCACCAATATCGAATAGAGGGGAACGATCACGTCCCTCAATCTGCTGGCAATGCCCCTACTTATACATCCCAAAATGCCATTGGTCTTCTTGGCAGCAAGGGCACACTGTTGACTCATGTCCAGCTTCTCGTCCACTGTAACCCCCAGGTCCTTTTCTGCAGAACTGCTGTCTAGCCATTTGGTCCCTAGTCTGTCGCGGTGCATGGGATTCTTCAGTCCTAAGTGCAGGACTCTGCACTTGTCCTTGTTAAACCTCATCAGATTTCTTTTGGCCCAATCCTCTAACATGTCTAGGGCCCTATGTATCCTATCCCTACCCTCCAGCGTATCTACCTCTCCTCCCACTTTAGTGTCATCTGCAAACTTGCTGAGGGTGCAATCCACACCATCCTCCAGATCATTAATGAAGATATTGAACAAAACCGACCCTTGGGGCACTCCACTTGATACTGGCTGCCAGCTAGACATGGAGCCATTGATCACTACCCGTTGAGCCCGACAAGCTAGCCAGCTTTCTAAGCACTTTATAGTCCATTCATCCAGTCCATACTTCTTTAACTTGCTGGCAAGAATACTGTGGGAGACCGTGTCAAAAGCTTTGCTAAAGTCAAGGAACAACACGTCCACTGCTTTCCCCTCATCCACAGAGCCAGTTATCTCATCATAGAAGGCAATTAGATTAGTCAGGCATGACTTACCCTTGGTGAATCCAGGCTGACTGTTCCTGATCACTTTCCTCTCCTCTAAGTGATTCAGAATTGATTCCTTGAGGACCTGCTCCATGATTTTTCCAGGGACTGAGGTTAGGCTGACTGGCCTGTAGTTTCCAGGATGCTCCTTCTTCCCTTTTTTAAAGATGGCCACTACATTAGCCTTTTTCCAGTCGTCCGGGACCTCCCCCGATCACCATGAGTTTTCAAAGATAACAGCCAATGGCTCTGCAATCACATCCACCAACTCCTTTAGCACTCTCGGATGCAGTGCTTCCGGCCCCATGGACTTGTGCTCATCCAGCTTTTCTAAATAGTCCTGAACCACTTCTTTCTCCACAGAGGGCTGGTCACCTCCTCCCCATGCTGTGCTGCCCAGTGCAGTAGTCTGGGAGCTGACCTTGTTCATGAAGACAGAGGCAAAAAAAGCATTGAGTACATTAGCTTTTTCCACATCCTCTGTCACTAGGTTGCCTCCCTCATTCAGTAAGGGGCCCACACTTTCCTTGACTTTCTTCTTGTTGCTAATATACCTGAAGAAACCCTTCTTGTTACTCTTAACATCTCTTGCTAGCTACAACTCCAGGTGTGATTTGGCCTTCCTGATTTCACTCCTGCATGCCCGAGCAATATTTTTATACTCTTCCCTGGTCATTTGTCCAATCTTCTACTTCTTGTAAGCTTCTTTTTTGAGATTAAGATCAGCAAGGATTTCACTGTTAAGCCAAGCTGGTCGCCTGCCATATTTACTATTCTTTCTACACATTCTGTCCCTGTAACCTCAGTAAGGATTCTTTAAAATACAGCCAACTCTCCTGGACTCCTTTCCTCCTCATGTTATTCTCCCGGGGGTCCTGCCCATCAGTTCCCTGAGGTTGTCAAAGTCTGCTTTTCTGAAGTCCAGGGTCTGTATTCTGCTGTTCTCCTTTCTTCCCTGTGTCAGGATCCTGAACTCTACCATCTCATGGTCACTGCCTCCCAGGTTCCCATCCACTTTTGCTTCCCCTACTAATTCTTCCTGGTTTGTGAGCAGCAGGTCAAGAAGAGCTCTGCCCCTAGTTGGTTCCTCCAGCACTTGCACCAGGAAATTGTCCCCTACACTTTCCAAAAACTTGCTGGATTGTCTGTGCACTGCTGTATTGCTCTCCCAGCAGATATCAGGGTGATTGAAGTCTCCCATAAGAACCACGGCCTGCGATCTAGTAACTTCCGTTAGTTGCTGGAAGAAAGCCTTGTCCACCTCATCCCCCTAGTCCGGTGGTCTATAGCAGACATCACCCTTGTTGCTCACGCTTCTAAACTTAATCCAGAGACACTTGGGTTTTTCTGCAGTTTCATACCAGAGCTCTGAGCAGTCATACTGCTCTATTAGATACAATGCAACTCGCCCACCTTTTCTGCCCTGCCTGTCCTTCCTGGACAGTTTATATCCATCCATGACAGTACTCCAGTCATGTGAGTTATCCCACTAAGTCTCTGTTATTCCAATCACATCATAATTCTTTGACTGTTCCAGGACTTCCAGTTCTCCCTGTTTGTTTCCCAGGCTTCTTGCATTTGTGTATGGGCACTTGAGATAATTTGCTGTTTGTCCTGCTTTCTTAGTATGAGGCAGGAGCCCTCCCCTTTCGCGGTCTCCTGCCTGTGCTTCCTCCTGGTATCCCATGTCCTGACTTACCTCAGGGCTTTGGTCTCCTTCCCCCGGTGAACCTAGTTTAAAGCCCTCCTCACTAAGTTAGCCAGCCTGCTTGCGAAGATGCTCTTCCCTCTCTTCATTAGATGGAGCTCGTCTCTGCTTAGCACTCCTCCTTCGTGGAACACCATCCCATGGTCTAAGAATCCAAAGCCTTCTCTCCAACACCACCTGCGTAGTCATTCATTGACTTCCACGATTTGACGGTCTCTACCCAGGCCTTTTCCTTCCACGGGGAGGACATTATCTGATGATTATAAGATAAGTTCAAACCTTTCATATTGTTCCAGGCTGATACTCCTGCTTTGATCACACTCAGTTTGTGTTTTCAAACTTTTCTTTGCAACCATGAGGACTAGAAACTTACTTTAAAAAAAAATCTGATGTAATCACATGACTCCAGGAGCTGTGGCCTGAGGTACTGTTGAGCAGTGTCTGTGTCTTAACTTAGCCCTGGTCAAGGTGATGGGTGAGGGGCTACTTTTCTGGTCTGTGGAAGTACTGCTTCTCAAACAGGGAAGGGATTGTAAGTGATAGCTCACCTGCCACTTTGGTGCTCAAATTGGTTATCTCTCTGCATTATCTGCAGCATTTGACAAGAAGAAGATTCCAGAATCATTCAGAGCACAATCTGTTATGGCTGAGGTAACCAGCACAAATCAATCCTAGACCAAATCATTTCTAAAAATGCATCTTTTCCCGTTCTCCTCCCTTGTTACATTAATGATTGGTAATAGTCAGAGGATGGCATTTCACAGCTGCATCTGAGAATACTGTCTTCTAGGTAAACTATAATATCGTAATTCCACTTTTTAAAAAGAGAGTTTGTTGTGTGAATTCTGTATGTTTTGTACTCATGGGCAATGACAAATGTAGGTAGATGCACCTGGATGTAGCTGTCTGCTTTGATATAAAATAGGGTTGAAGGAAAAGGATAATGCCCACTGTTATCCATTGTTGTAAGGAGAGTTTATTTTTACTATTTTTAAACTCAGCTGAAATCAGAAGTGCTGGATTATTATCAAACTGAAAAATTCTTAATAGCCATAAAAATGCCTTTGGCTGATGTCTTGTAAATCCTTGGAAGTGTCCAATGACCAAATAGATTCATATTTATTTTCCTGGCAATTAACCCCTTTGAGATTGCTTGAGAGTTAGTCTATAAAAATGTTAATGTTGATTTCAATCTGAAGAGTAATTCTCCTCCCCCCATGTATTCTGTCAAACATTGCTTCCTAATAATTACACTTGCTTCCTTGTGCTAAGAGCAAAGTGGATGAACAAAGCAACCACAGGCCTTTGAGGACTGGGAGCTTGGAAATTTTTTAGCATATAATTCAATGCTGAGGCTTTTTGGATACCAAATATACTAAGAAAATATTCCTTAAATAGAGGAAAAAAGATCCACCATGGCCTCAATCTGCAGTTGATAGTGCATGGTGCCCTGCTGTATCCATGCTTTCATGTCTGGGACTGGAGCCTTAACCAGTGGTGAGCTGGAGCCGATTCGCACCAGTTCGCGCGAACCAGTGGTTAAATTTTGAAGCCGGTTTAGAACCGGTTGTTAAACGGGTGGGCAAACTCCGGCCCGCAGGCCACATGCGGCCCGTGGGACTGTCCTGTCCGTCCTGCCTGAGCTCTAAGCTGGGGAGGCCCCCCTGTGAATTTTTACTCACCCAGCAGCATTCCGAGCCTTCGGCGGCGGGTCCTTCAGTGCCGCCGAAGGCTCGGAGCGACTGAAGGAACAGGTTCTTCAGCTTCTGGCAGCTCATCACTGGCCTTAACTATAATTAAGGCTGTCTGTTTTCCTCCCCATGAGACAGACTAAGGCCTCAGCTAGTTCATTGATCAAAAAGGCAAGTGATAATTTAATTTAAAGGGGGAAAAAAAGGAAAAGTCATGGCACACAATTCTTAAGTTTATTTTCCATTAGTCAAGTGCTAATTAATTGCCATTAATTTGTAGAAAAACACACTCCAAAAATCCAGCTATGTAAACAAATTCTCTGGAAGAGTCTTGCATAGTCTTGTGTGGACACCAGGGTAAAAAACACCTTTTTAAAAGGTCCACAAAAATCACGGCTGTGACAGCCATGCAGTCTTAGTTATGACCATATGAGTTACAACTACCTAGGCAATAGTTGTACTGCGTGCAGTTGCAGTGATATAAAAGTGATACTGAAACAGTCTTCCCTGTTTCTGCCATTGTATAGTGAGGAAAATATTATGGTTTCCATTGTACAGTCTTTCAGAGGAATTTCCATTGCAGCATCTGAATCTAACCCATGTTTTCTCTAAGTCTGAAGGGTGGCTTCTTAGCCTGATTTCTCTCTTAACCCTGGGAGACAATGAGTGAAGTAATATTTTCAGACCAACTTCTGTTGTTGAAAGAAACAAGCTTTCAAGCTACACACCACTCTTCTTCAAGTCACCCTGAGCTCATTCTTGATCAGGTCCCATTGAATTTGACAAGAGCTTTGCGTGCATATGGCCGGCAGCATTCCCCACCTCCCGCCCCCCGCCCGGTGTTTGTATGGTAAGACCTGCTGGCATTTCCTGTTTATTTCAGGCTCTGGTCTGGATCTTGGAACACAAGGCCTCAGCCTGGAAATACTGTTCTTATTAAATGTAATATGTGTTCAAATTCCTGACAAACTATTTGGCTATTATATTTTATAGAATGTTCCTGTAATAAAACAATTGGTTCATTGTCCCCTTGAACTGAATCTTACAGAATTTCAGTCCATAAAATGGGGTAGGCCCTTTTCCCAGTTATACACAAAATCCATAATAATCAATCCCACATCTGAGATAGTGAAGATTAAAATCAACCATTGTGTAGTAGATGAACAGTAACTATTTTTCATAAGGATTTTTACTGCACATTTGGGATTATGATTTCGTATTATGCACATACATTTTATGAATCCATAACACAGAAATGTGTACTA
The DNA here is from genome assembly GCF_965140235.1 of Caretta caretta. Classification (NCBI taxonomy): domain Eukaryota; kingdom Metazoa; phylum Chordata; order Testudines; family Cheloniidae; genus Caretta; species Caretta caretta. The sequence goes on along the minus strand of NC_134216.1, from coordinate 44,010,841 downwards.
TTGTTAATACACATTTGCTGCCTATCATATAAAGACTCTAAAAGAGCTATTTTGGTGTCTGCTGTCAATGTGTATTCTGAATAATAAACAAAACTTGGCTAGACGTATTCTGGAGAAATAATAATAAAAAAATCATACTCTTGTTAATATTCACTGACAGCATATACTCTAATGTCCCAAAAGGAGTCGTTCCAGTGCACATGAATGTTAAGAATACAGAAAAGTTGCCTAAATCATAAAGGATTGTGAGCGGAGCTGCTGTTGGGTCAGCTGTATCAGTGTTTCACTCAGAATGAAGGGGGAAAACTCAAAGTGAAATAGATGCACCCAAATCTCCGTTCTACATGCCAGTCACCTCTTAATTTCATAATGGGATAGCCCTTCTACGTGAAGAATTTGTCAGGGTAATTTCCTCCAGTGTCAAGGCCAGTAAAGTAATACATCTGGAAAGGGTCATTGCTGTACATACTCAACTAGGGGCTCCAGAAAGCAGCGGCAGATTGAACAACCTAGTACCCACCACAAAGTCCTGAGGAGTACTTTCAAAAGTGTCCTAAATGAATGGGTTGTATGCCGTGTAGTTGTAGCCATGTCAGTCCCAGGATAGTAGAGAAATGAAGTGGGTGAGGTAATATCTTTTATTGGACCAACTTCTGATGGTGAGAGAGACAAGTTTTCAAGCCACACAGAGCTCTTCTTCAGGTCTGGGTGGCTTGAAAGCTTGTCTCTCTCACCAACAGAAGTTGGTCTAATAAAAGATATTATCTCACTCACCTTTGTCTCTCTAAATGAATATGCTCACGTGTAACTAAAAAAGATACTTACAATACCCTACCTAGAATCTAAACTGTAGCCAACACTGAATGATATTTAGTTTGAAAAAGCCATAAAACCCATAGGATCTCTTTTTTCTTCTTCTTTAATATTAAGTAAAAACAAAGTAAACCACTATATATCCTACCTCCAGGCTGAGGTATGTCCACAAAAATTATGAATGCAGCAGTTAAAAATGACTTGCAATTAAAGGGCATGCTCCTTCTTCCATTGATTTTTTTTCATGGACTTCAGGCCTATATGCTGAATGCCTCTTTTTATGTAGTCCATGAAGCTGCACCAGCTGGTTTCACTCTGCTGTGATGCCCCAGAATGCATCTTTCTCTGGTATCACTGCTCTCAAGGTAGCACAGCTGGAGCCTGCCACATAACTATGCCATATAATTTAAAAAAAAAATGCTACTCATTCTAACTCAGTGTGCTGGCCTCGTACCCGAAAAGTATGTGTTTGGTATGTATGATATCGCAGAACAATACCTTCTGGGGTTTCGCTATGGAGTTGGCCAGTGCAACTTTGGGGGAAACAGAGAGAAATGGACAAATAGGTCAGTCTTATGGTTTGCACAATCAAGTATTTAGCTAGGTTAGTAAGGGTATTTTTCTGGAGTAAATGAAATGGCCTTGTTTAATTTCAGCTCAGTTTTATAGCTGAAACTCTTATCCTAAATTACTTTATATCATATCTGGTGTAGACATTAAAAGGAATCATGCCCACATAAGCTTCAGTACCAGAAGTCTTAATTTTGGATTACTTGTACTAATGGGTTGAAGACAGACTTTGAATATTATTTTGACTATTATTCTGTAAGACTTGGAGCTGTATTATGGTACTTCTAGCTTAACAACCTCTCTGCTAGTAAAGCTAGAAAAAATTAACAGAAGAGAATAAATCAATACAAAATGCCTGAAAGGCAAGGTCTCTAGAAAAACTAGTTTTGCTCAAACACACTTTTCTATTTTGAAAATTCATGCAAGTGTCCATTAAAGAAGAATCCATTTCTCTTGGAATGTTACAAGCATGGCATCCAAGACTAAAGAGATGTAAACAATCAAAATTATAGGGTTTTTAATGAAAATTGCATAACTATAAAGCCTTTTCCCCCCCTACTGCAGAATACATTTGTATAGGTAATTTCAGAAAACATTTGGAGAATTGGAAGTGTTTTTCTATCCATATGGTTCTTTATGAAGAGGTAATTTTTATCTGTGCTCCACTTAATTGAATATTTATAAGACTGCTTGGCCTCAAAGGTACCTGTTAAAAAAAATACAATTGCCCTAGAATGCCTATAGTAAGATTTATTCAGTTACCCTTTAAGTACTTTGCAAGTTATTTCCATTTTCTTCCTATACAGTAATTTCGCTCCCAGTAAAATCCTATATTTTTCTAATATGCTTTATTTTAATTGGTCAATTCACTCTTAGTTGTACAAATAAGCAGTTTTAAGTTTGAGACTGTAAATCAGTCATCCATTTAAAAACTCTATTTCCTCATACTGCAAGTTTGATTCATTTAGAAGAGAAAAAACATTGGCATGGAACAGAATTATGCAATGTCATGGACACATTAACATTTGGATCAAAATTTTACATTGTGTCAGCCAGTAAACAGTATAAATGGTTCAGATTTGCAATAAATAATTGTCTATTAATACTCTGGCATGGTGTAGCAAATTAAAGTCTCACTCCAGTAAGCACAGATGTAGGTAAGAGCTAGGGCCTAAAGCAAAGCAACTGCCATACAGCATCGAATAGTAAGAGAGCATCATGAAGCATTGTTCTCATTGCTAGAAAAAAGCAATGTCTACAAATTTAAACAGCAATATAGAAGCATAGGAGGAGGTACATGGTGGGTGAAGAATCCAAACATTTCAGATTAGGACCATTATGTTTTAGGTGCCCCGGCAGTGGGAAACATATGTTATAAGAGTCAGAAGGGCATTCTTATTCGTAAAATGGTATGCTGTTTCTAGATCTGAACCAATAATTTATTCCATGAAGTTAGCCTCCTTTCTGTTTACAAATTGTCTGAAACTATCTTGTGATTTGTTTTCAAATGTGTTCACTAATTAAATCTTTTTGCCAAATTACTTCTGTGATTTTCTTCATCTGTAGATTGTTTGTTTGCAAGCAGATAATCCTGAGTATTTGATATCTGAAATTCACAATTTTAGATGCACGGGTTAGTTTTTTTCTTGGACACACTGGGGCATGTGGTATTTTTGCTACCTGATTCTGTGACTTGCATTCATTGACTCAGGGATCTGGTGAGACTACTTGTGTATAGGAGTCTAACATTCAATTTCTTAGCATGTACTGTTTCCTTGACAATTCCTGCAGGTAAACTATGCTTGCTAGTTCAGGGTGGAATATGAACACAAATTGAGGTGTAAATAGGGACAAAGCAAATTCATCAGAAAATCCAAATGAATAGAAATGTTTCTGTTATTCACCTAGCTCTAGCTGATGCACTGTAGGACAGTTGAACCTTAGAATCCAGAGTGTGTTCTCTGTGTACTATGCTTGTTGTTAGAATCGACTCAAAACTGCTGTATTTGCCTTTTCTAACTGAATCAGTCTGTACTACCATAACACAATCTAGTCTTTCTCTACTCTAATGAGAAGGCCTTAGCAAATAGGGTGCTGTCTGTTACATTAACCATAGAGCAGAATATCCCTTTTCTTTTCCATATACTGTTTAAATATGAAGATACAGTATGCTGGATGACACAGTTTTAACACAGTGTCTGCTTGGATGGCCAGAGAATCTCTTATCTATCTAGGCATTTCTACTGTGTTCATCTCCTTAGTATCTGGGTGTTTGGATCAGTGGGCTTTTGTGAAAAATGTATTGTTCCCCCCAAATATATAGGGATTGCACTTTGTAGGTAGGATAAGCATTTAGGGTCAAATTGACCATGGCCCTTATGCGCGTGCACGATGGGGAAGAAGGGGAAAGGAACTTCCCCCACCCCTTTGTACTTTAAAGGCCGCAGCTCTCAGGGGAACTCAGAGCAGGGAGGCCTGGGATTGAATCAAGATGGCTAGTGAACCACCTCCAATGTCACCCCTTGAGGTCACATTCCAAGTCAGGATTGAGGCACACTGTATTGGTATGAGGGAAGTCTAAACTGTTGCTGTCCATGCTATAGTTGTCCTATGGACAAATAAAAGATAGTCAGCCCTAGAGACTTAATGTGTCACTTTTCATGAACCTTACTTCTACCATTTCTATGAGTACGTACTTAATATATGAAAGAGTCCCTTAATGACAGCTCTCAAAGTCTTGCATCTTAGAACACAAGAATTAACTGGATGATACGTGACAAAACTTCACCAATTCTCCAGAAGATTGCAAAGTATTATTTAGATGAAACCTTTCATAAGGAAAATAATTTTTTTCTGTTTCTAATACATCTCATTGCAGCCCCAACATTACAAAGGCACACAGGCAGCATGCAAAAAATATGATCAGCATATAGGAATTTTCACAGTTAATTATAAAATTCAAATAAAAAGCAACAATGAGAAGTTGTAGGTGAATGTATTAGACTAATTAAAAATATAAATAAAGTGGGCCCTGACTGAGCTTTTGACAGACCACTAAAAACATAAAATTGAGTCAAGTACAACAGTAGATTCAATATAACAGAGTGGAATAAAATAGCAAGGTCTGAATTTACAATGTTTAAGTATCACTTGCTCTTCTTAACTCAGTTTCCAGGGTTTGATGAATAGAGCGCAATGCTCAAAATTTCAAGTCCCATGTAATTTACTATATTAAGTGAAAGATCATCTGCAATTTCCTCTTGTTTTTTAAATCATTATCTATTTGACTAGCAGCATCACCACTTGATTACATCTTCATTGGTCATTTTTAACCATGAATGAGTCATTTTCAATTATCTGAAATTATTTCAATCTACAGATACATATTTTCTGTTTTGAAAAGAGCATTGATTTGAATTGGGGCAGATTTGGTGCTGGTGTGTCATCTTTGGTTTTCAAGTAACTGGTAGCTGCAGGATCATGGTCTGGTAAGCATTTTTTTTCATAGTGGTCATGGTATATGGGTTGTTCCAATGGCTCACTTTGTGAATATCTTTACTGTTGGCCTTTGGTGACACTGGTGAACATACTGGGCATGAATTCTCTTACTTTGACTTCAGTGGAGTTCCTCCTGACTATACCGGTGTAAGAGAGAATCAAGCCTGATGTTTCTGTAGTTATCTTTTTGGGATAAAATTCTGCCCTCATTCAGGCATGCAAAACTCCAATTCACATCTTCAGAAGTCTGGATTAGAGGGCTGATTTGAACATACCTTTCCTGACTAGACACCTTTGCATCCTTTCCTGCCTAGACACCTTCGCATCCATAGCTCAGTTTAGAGTGTGAGGAATTGTCTCCTTGTTATGACTGGAGAACAGCCTGGTGTGCCATTGTGTTTTCAGCAATGTTCACTTCCCCCAAATGATTTGACAATAAGGAGGAGACCACAAGTCCTATAATTAAACAAGAAAGGTGAATTTTCTGCTGATTGTTGACCAGACCGGGAAACTTTCAAGAGGGGTTTTTTCAGTGTTTAGTCTGGGAAGCTCACCTCAGCTCAGCTTCAGCACTTGATTTTCAAGGAAGTCATCTTGCTTTTTATCCATTTCTTATATTTTGGTTGACTTAGAACCCACATACATCAGGCTTCATACCAAATTGAGGAACAGTCTTGAACAAAGTTTCAACCAATTTGGTTTCTAACACAATTTGGCCAGCCAGTGACAGGGCCAAACCATGTTTTAACCTCCCTCTCTCCTCCTCTCCCCACAACATGTTATAGCCTAGATACAGAGTCAGACACTGCATGCTTATGTGTCAGTGCTCAAAAGGGGTAAGGAGACAGAAACTGTTTCCCTCTTAGATACCTGCACAGGGAACAGTCAGAATCTTGATGCTGAGCATAAGGGATATGGGAGGGGGAGGGAATGTAAGTGCCATCAGGAGTGCTAGACATCCCAAAGAGGACATAGCAAGGGAAAGGACATGGTTAGTGTCTAGAGTCCATCACTACCAGGAGTGTGCACAATACCCTTTTAAAAGGTGTAGCAGTTGCTGCCTCAATCTGTCACCTCCAGCACTCTGAAAGCATTCTTCCTGCCTTTCTCCATAGTAGGAATCATACCTCTGGCATTTGCCACTGGTGCTGTGCACCTCAGCACATTTCCTTACTCCTCAGCATAGCTGTTTTTTAACAGCCACATTCCAGTGTTTGGATTAGAACAGTTTTACTATGTCCATATGGAGCAGGTGAATCGTGCTAGAAAATGTTTTAACTGGAGAAGTGTTTAACTGAACTGAGAAACCATATTTAAATTCAGTTATTGGTCTGGTGTGGATGGAGCCTCAGAAACCAGGTAAATGAGTAGCACAGGTTCACCCATGATCCGCCTAATGCCCAGCTCTTTTCTGCTGCCACTAGCTCACATGGGTATCTTTTCCGTAGCATCTAAGTTTGATCAGTCACAGAATTACTAAAATACTATAAAACAATAGAACAGGACAGAAAATTGCTTTCTTACATGACGGCAACAACATGCTCCTTCTTATACCCTCTGGAATGACAATGAGACATTTATCTTTGTGCAAAAAATACCAGTTCACTGTATGAATTGCCGAGTTATATATGGCTAAAACATTCCACTCAAAAAGTTATTCTTTGCTAAAATGAAAACTTCCCTTTTTTAAAGATCACAGGGAAAATCTTAAGCTTCTGAACACAATAATACCAATAGGTTAATATTTATATACTGCCTTAAAACTTTTCTCCCAGTCATTCTTCTTCCTGATAATATTTGCTTGAAACTTGTGCCAAACTCTCGAACGACCTTATTTTTCTTAAATATTTTTAAATCTACTCACAAGGGGAAATGCTCATAAAATTCAGCTTCAGCCACAATCTGGACTACGGCCTGCCAAGCTCCACAGAAATAAATCATCAAGTCATTTTGGCATCCTGTGGGCCAGAAAGACCATCTTCTGAGGTAGATTTAAAGCGACATTGTTCTGTAAGCTATGTCTTCTGTGAAAGAAATTGAGCAGTAGGTTGAAAGGCTGTATTTTTGACTCTTACTTACTTGAATTTCTGCATATGATCATCCTAAATAAATCATGGGTGGGTGCGGGGGGGAGAGGAGACTGTTAATTACAAAATCATGGATCCCAGGACTGGTCATGAGATTCCCAGGCCAGCAGGAACTTGAGGGGCACTGCAGTGACCCCTCTAGCTAGCTGAGGAATGGCAATGCTAGACCCAAAGGAGTCCTGTTCATCTGACTCCTAAGAAAGGAAGGTTTCCTTGTGGGAGGGGTCTAAAAATAAACCAGTGACCTGTTTTCTGCATCCAAAAAGGCAAGTCACAAGAGACCATAGTCTGGCCCAAGGTCTCTTGACAAACCAGTGAAAGAGTCTTTACTGATTTCAGTGAATGGCACTGGGGTTGTGGCATAATGACAGACACAGGAAACTTGGCTTATTGTACTTGGACTGTGTGAAACTACTGAACGGTAACAAAAACAACTCAGAGGAAACTTGGTAGTGTCAGGTTTTGTTAGAACCCAAAACTTGGGGCAGATTCACAAAATATTCAAGACTCTAGTCTTGCCTGAGAAGGTTTTTGGGTGGAAAGCAAGCAAAATATGATGGCCTTGAAACCAGGCAAAAGTCAGAAGTTTTGTCTGAGTTTTGCTTTTTGTGGTTTCACTACAACTCCAAGGAAAATACTGAGGCATGCAAACTTGCATAAACTGAAAAAGGAAAATATTTGAACTTCCTGGGAAGTGAAGCAGCAGAATCTGGCAACGCTCCAACTGCACCATCAGTGGATCAATAACTGTTTTATGCCACCTCTGGTGGGGATGTAGCTGCTGCAGCCAGAATCTGGGAGCCATTTTCAATTGTCACCTGTGAGATGTAATCACACTAAAACAATTGTGGCTGTGCCTTCTAAAATCCTAATGGAAAAATTTCCCTTGAAGTTAAAAACAATATATGTTATGTGAAGACATGGTTACCTATTTCATTATCATTACTGATGAGCAGAGTTGGGCCTATGCTTCAAAACTTGGACCTGGATCTAGATCTGAAATCAAATTTCAAATACTCCAGAGTTTGTGCTGGTTCAGAGGCAGGGCTTTGGCTGGTCCGTTATATACACAGCAATCATTTAAAAAAACGTGGATTTCCCCCCCCCCCCCCAACTTCTCTCAAAGCTGAAGTTTCAGTTCATCTTTATTTATACAAAGAATCCTGTTAAATATTTTAGAGATCAACTGAATCAAAATAATTTTTCACCAGGATTGGATGACTCTGCAGATTATGTGTCAGGTTACAAGCAGTGTGGTCTAACTCTACTGAGACATGACAGTAGGTATAGTTATCAGATAATTCCTCCTTGATTCTCTTTTAATTAAATCTCTGTTTTTGTAGTAGTGGCAAGATAAGACTGATTTCAGCACTGCTTGGTTGTTGGAGCATTTATGCACTTATTTCCCTCATACACCTTTGAGCTGCAAAGAGGTACTGAGAAATACATACCAGGCAGTTAGAGGTTAAGGATCATTTGCATAAATTAGCAAGTTTTGCAAATGAATTCATCTAGTGAAAAGTAAGACACGGGACACTGCATTTTAATAATTGACATTCCACATGAAATGCAATGTTCTTGAGGAGGAAATTGAGCTCCAGGTTGCTATTAGACCCAGCGGAGCTGCAAGAGCTGGAAAGAAATGCCATCTCACATTATGAGAGTTACTGCTCCTGCATAACAACTATCTTCCATGCTGATGGACTTTTTAATAAAATTACTAGTAGGCATAGAGAGGGAATCAGGAGAAATCCAGGCATCAACAATACTGGACAGGAATCTAAAATGCAAGAGGTCTTTATGATGTGGTCTAAACATCCAGCCAGGAATTCATTATGCTCTGCTTCTAAAACAACCTCTCATTTTCCATTTTATTTGGCAGCAAAAATCCCTTTTCTTTGTAATTTTACTAACCACTTAGAAGATTACTTCAAAGTATGCACGGCTGAGTGGAAATTATAAATTATCTATTTTTGTGCCTTGTCACAGCATTGGTTAAATTACAAAATAAAGATAAGTGATCCACTTACCTGCCTCCTGCTGTCCTGATCAGTTTAAGAACACATTATGTTACAAATATTGGTCTTGGTACATAAGTAATGACTTTCATAAGGTGCTAGTCAGTCATTCAATGTCAGAGTACCTACATCATGTGCCATAAGTACAAATTATGCTCAGGAAGAGTTGGAAACAAATCTGCCCTTAATGTTTCCTGGCTTAATTTAAAATGATCTTAAAGTGAATTAAATCATTTTACTCAATGATATACTTTCCTAGGTTCAGGAAGAGTAACTATGTCATATCAATTAAATCTCAATGAACTGCAGCAGCCGATAAAATTTTCCCCATTGACTTGTAATATTCCTAGATATTGATGGGAGAGTTATTGTCATTAATCTGAATATAAACCTGAAATCATGTAGGGTGAGTGCTCTGATAAACTTCCTGCATTGGAAAAATAAACTGATTAACTATACTAGCTGTACACTATCTTTACCATTGTGTTGTCCTTTCTCACTGTGTAAATTGTATACCGATACACTCTTACTTTTTGTATGTGTAATTGTAGTTACCTCATTTCTGCCACTGTATTTTCTCCATATTTTGCAAGTAATCTGCTAGCCAGTTAAGAATGATGGGATGAGATAATGTTACTAAGATTCTCTCCCTCCAGAGCTTGGAACACTTTGAAACTAGATTGTACAAAGTACTAGGAAATATACGGCAGTGAATAATGCTTTACTGGTAGCAGGTTGGACAAGTTCACCTAAAAGGTCTTTTGTGTCTCTAATTTCTATGATCCTATGACATGAAAGAATTCTTGATGGTTTATTTGTATTCTTGAATATGTTGTATTTCCTTCAGCAACAAACCCTCAACCTTATTAATGATATTTATTATAAAAACAATTAAGACTTTTAAACTTTGAAATACAGACATTGAGATTCCTAACTGAAATAAGTTTTGTGGTCTCAGCACACTGTTGAGTTGCTATGGGTCACTTTATCCTCAAAAATGCCACAGACATTATTTAGGCAGATGACAGTCCATGCTGAAGAGTGAATTCATTCAGACTGACTTCAGTGGGGTCAGGACTTCAACCATAGAGTGAATTCTGTAGCTCTCAACCTAAGAAGTATTTTCTAAGTCTTTGGATATATCATATTATGGAGAAGTTCCTTCAGGACTGTTTAGCAAGCCTGTGGATAAATAGAACTTCAATTTTTAACTCTTCATGAACACAAACAACCATCCCCCACAAATATTAATAGGAATGTTCATACAATTGTTTTCCAAGAAAATAAAAAACAAAGGGGATCTCAGATTTTTCACTGTAGGATAATTTAATATGTTTTCCCAACAAAAAGTAAAGGAGTACTTGTGGCACCTTAGAGACTAACCAATTTATTTGAGCATGAGCTTTCGTGAGCTACAGCTCACTTCATCGGATGCATACCGTGGAAACTGCAGAAGCAAGTTTTTTCATGCAGTTGATAGATTTCCACTCCATACGGCTAAATGCAGTGCCTTGCATAATGACAGGTTTCAGAGTAACAGCCATGTTAGTCTGTATTCGCAAAAAGAAAAGGAGTACTTGTGGCACCTTAGAGACTAACCAATTTATTTGAGCATGAGCTTTCGTGAGCTACAGCTCACTTCATCGGATGCATACCATCGGTATGGTATAGTGATATAGGACCGATGGTATGCATCCGATGAAGTGAGCTGTAGCTCACGAAAGCTCATGCTCAAATAAATTGGTTAGTCTCTAAGGTGCCACAAGTACTCCTTTTCTTTTTGCGAATACAGACTAACACGGCTGTTACTCTGAAACCTTTCCCAACAAAGTAACCCTGTATCCTAGATCAGTTTAGCCCTACAACATGTCATGTGCAAAAGAAACAGTCAGCTGGCCTAATAGATGCCCACAGCTCCATGGAATGAAACTTTATTCTTAAGAGTGTGGTAGCAGTATAAAGAGCCTTTTCACCAGTGTATTGCTGATGGATCTGAGCTACTTTTCATGTATGGATGCTACAGACTCCTTATATTTCTACATTTTAATAACGGTGAACAGCATAAATTATCTCTAATTCTTGATTCTGCAAGGAAGCAGCCATCTGGTCTAATACCACTGTGACAGTGATATAGGACTGAACACTCTGTGCTTGGTCTGCTGCACAGAAAAGGACAATAGGACATATTTTAAAATGTCAGTATACATCAGAACCATATTCAGGAAAGTTTGCATTTATGAAAATTGATTGTATTGGAGATATATCATGATGCAGATCTAATCATGGCTGCTGGTGTGGTGAATTAAATTAAGAGCTGATTTGAATTTTTCTAATTAAAGATGTTGTTCCTTCTCCCATCATGCTTTCTCTTTCTGTAAAGGAAGCTTATTTAAACAATTTTCAGAAAAGCTTAGTGGGACAAAATTAAAGCATTAACAGAGAGTCCTGAGTTCAATGGTCAGGTACATGAAGTGAGTTTGATTGCCTCATTTCTGTATTCAGTGGGCCCTCGTTCGTATCCCAAAACTATCAGTGGTATTTGCTTAATACTTATTATTTGAACTGGACAGGCTTAGTAACAAGCAGATCACAGGTACAGCAAGTTAGCATTGAGGTACATAGGCAGAGTGGTTTGGAGAGCCTGCATGGTGTACTGCATGCTCTTTCTGGCCCTAGCCAGATGCCTCAGTCTTGGATTTGCAAAAGTCTCTCATACACAAGACAGAGAAATGTAGCCTTTTTTGGAAGTAAATAGTCTTTAGTGGTAAGCAAATGAGTAAAACCAAAGGTATGGCTTGCCATTGACAAATTAATTTCAGCTTTACTTTAAATACTATTTTATACAGCAGTTAAACTGTGGAGGGCAAAGAGTTAAATACTGTAGCAGGATTTTTAAAGGGCTACATAATTTTATGACCAGTAATAACATTTGTAGCTTTACTTGCTAGAATGGGGCAATCAAACTGCATAATTCAGGGTGATGATTACCATAGAGATATGAAGTAACCCTCCCACCCTTTCCACCATGGCGAACCCTGCATAATTGGCCAGCTGTTTTTCTTTCGGAGCATCAAACATAGTCCATTAGCAAGACAGAACTCCAGTCTTGATGGATAATTGGTCCAATCTGGTATGGTAAACTGTATGTTCCTTAGATGAGATATGGTTGGGTTTTTCAGCCTTCCAACTTGCTGTTCTGCCAGTACGTATGCCAGGACTCTGAATGAAAGGAAGTGGTACTTCTGGGACTAGATATCATCGTTCCTGACAATCAGAGTTGTCAAATGCTGTGACTTCACTTCAGGAAGCATAATTTCTAGAAGCATTATTTCCTGGACTTCATTCAGAATGATGCCACATGCCAGTCTTTCTGGGTAAGTTGTGTAGTATCTGATCCATCTTTGCTGCTCCTCAGGATTCTGACATCACAGCCAATTCATCTTCCCTGTACCATAACACCCCCCATTCCTGGAATGATGCTTTCTTTGATTAATTCCACCTGAGAGAGAGAGACAAAAACCAAATCAGTGAGGTTAGAACAAGATATGCACAAACAAAGGTAGCTTCCAGCTAAGGTGATCTGAGCATAGTTCCTAATGGGTTGGCCAGAGGGAAAGTCCCTGCTAGAGCTTCTGCCTAAGGACAGCCAGAGCCCTTTGAATCACAGTTGTGGTCATGTATACAATGCAAACAGGGTGAGTACAGTCACCAGATGTGAGGTTATGATAATTAAGGGCTTGATCCTCCATTTTTTGTGCACACCAAAATCCTGAGCAAAGAACCTGGAACCTAACTGTATCTAGCAGAGTCTCACATCTTACATAAACATAGTGTGTGTTTGTGTGCAAGGAATGCAAGGATCCAGCCCAGTGACTGTGCTTTATGTTCAGCCACTAGTTGGCCGCCACAAAAAAATCAAAACACTCATTCAACCCAGAGGTATCCGGAGGTTTTCCAGTGTTGAAGAGCACCTAATTTTTTTTGACAATAGTTTGGCTTATCTCTACTTAAAATTTATATCAGAGCTTGAGGGAAGATATAAAGAGTGATGGGTGATAAATATAATAAAGCTTCTTCAGGTATTCGAGATGCCCCGTTAGCTCACTGATAGATCACTTGACGAGCTAGTGGAAAAGCCAGGGGTTTTTAAAAATTATTTCTCCCTCTTTCCTTCTGTTGCATATCTGATTCTTTCCTGTTCCACCATTTAACTTTGTGTTGTAGCTTGGTAAATAAAAGTGTAGTTAGGAAGCCTCTGAATGTAATTTTGTAACCCTTCTATTCCATAGAAGTGGCTACAAAGTATAGCAAGAAAATCAGTTTGACTTAACTATTTTGTCCGCCACTTTTGAGGGACCAAAGGAGAATCTATTTAAATCTATTTAGCTTAATAGAAAAAATGAACTTGAGTCTCCTTCCTTTCCCTGACAAAGAGAGTAGTAGAAGTAGCAGTTTCCTAAAATTTCCACGTAATTACTGCAAATTCTATACTCTAGAAAATTGCTATCCTGGAAGCTGTAACTAGATGGAAATTAACAAACATACCTGGCCATATTCATATGTATCCCTTTTGCAACTCCATTAATGTTACACTTCTGTAGGTGAATGAGGTTATACAAGGGATAAATTCAACCCACTGTACTGAATTAAGGGTAAGAACTCTCGCTATGGGATGTATTATTAAAACAGGACATTAACAGCAATTTTGTTTTGTAGTTGAGGTGATTCACTCAGTGAAGTTTTGACCTTCTCTTCTCCTTTCTTTATATTTTAAACAAGTCTGTTTCCTCCTGCTAGTGCTTCTTCAACCTAAGATATTTAAGTCATGGGTTGAGGGGAGGGAAGAAGTAGACACTGATTAATGACCCTGCAATCAGGGGTGTTGGAATAATTTGTATAGTGGGGGTGCTGAGAGCCATTGAACCAAACTGTAAACCCGGCATATGATTGAAACCACTTGAAGCCATGGGGTGCAGCAGCACCCCTAGTTCCAGCACCTATGCCTACAATAACTCCTTGGGCTGGGATCTTGTCACGACTCTGAAGTAAGGCAGGGTCATGCCTGGCCAGTGCTTGTATGGGAGTCCTCTGAGAAAAACCCAAGATCATACAGTATGTAGCTCTCTTCTCTGTGCGTCGGTTCTCAGCCAGTGCCCAAGATCAGTGCTATGGGGAAAGCAGTGTGCTGTTGAAAGTATTGATTTTTGGGGGATGAGATGTAAACCCAATGTCTTGACTATTTGAATAGAAGAATATCAACTAAGATCATGGTCCAGAACCTTAATATATATGTTAGCAGGGCTCAGGAAAGTATAAAGAAGTAAAAGCTTAGGACAAATTCACTGCTGAGATTGTAATCCAGTAAGAAGCTTGCCTTGTCGTGTAATCCAGAAAGAGGCTTGCCTTGTCAATGTGAAAGATTTATCTGAGCATGTCCACTATGGGCAACTGAGGAAGGCTGGAATGGTAAAAAAACTGACCTGGGTTAGAGGGGAAGTGAAGGGATCTATAAAAAATTGTATATAAGAAAGGAGAGAAAGGGGAAGTTCACAGTAATGAATATGAATCAGAAGATAGGAATTGTAGAAAATTTAATAAGGGAACAAAATGACACAAGGAGAAATCTATGTCCAGCTGAGTTAAGGACAATAAGGAGTTTTAAAGTATATTAGGAACAAAAAGAATCCTAACAATGGTATTGGTCCATTAGTAGATAGAAATGTTAGACTTATCAGTAATACAGAAAAGGCAGAAGTGTTCAATTAATATTTGTTCTATATTTGGGGGGGGGGCGAAACAGCAGATGTGATCATATATGATAACTCTTTCCATTTCTTTAGTGTCTGGAGAATGTTAAATAGCAGCTACTAAAGTTAAAAAAAAGTTTTTAAAATCAGCAGGTCCTGATAACTTGCATCCATAAATTTTAAAAGAGCGAGGTGCTTGCTGAACTCTCAAATGTTGATTTTTTTCAAAAGTCTTGGAACACTGGGGAAGTACCAGAAGAGTGGAAGACAGCTAACATAGTGATGGTATTTAAAAAGGGTCTACACAATGACCTGGGTAATTATAGACTTGTCAGTGTAACATTGATCCTGGGCAAGATAATGTAGCAGCTGATACAGGACTTGATTAATATAGAATTAAAGGAGGGTAATATAATTAATGCCAGTCAACATGGATTTATGGAAAATAGATCTTGTCCAACTTGGTATCTTTTTATGATGAGATTACAAATTCAATTGATGATAATTTATACATAATAATCTGTAATATTCTTTTGCCTTCTGTAAGGTTCTTGATTTGGTACTGCATGGCATTTTGATTTTAAAAAACTAGAAAGATGTAAAATTAACATGGTACACAGTAAATAGATTAAAAACTGGCTAACTGATAGGACTCAAAATCCGAGTAATTGTAAAGGGGAAAATCCTTATCAAACAGATGTGTTTCTACTGGGATTCCACAGGGATCAGTCCGTGCCCCTACACTATTTAATACTTTTATTAATGATATGGCAGGAAGAATCATCACTGAAAGTTTGCAGATGACCCGAAAATTAGGGGAGTGGTAAATAATGAAGAGGACAGGTCACTGATCCAGAGCAATCTGGATCACTTGGTAAACTAGGTGCAAGCAAACTATGCATTTTAATAAGTCTAAATGTAAATGTGTATATCTAGGAACAAAGAATGTAGGCCATACTTACAGGATGCAGGACTCTTTCCTGGGAAGCACTGGTTCCAAAAAAGATTTGGGGGTCGTAGTAGATAATGAACTGAACATGAGCTCCCAGTACAACGCTGTGGCCAAGGGAGTTAATACAATCCTTGGATACATAAACAGGGGAATCTTGAGTGGGAGTAGAGAGGTTATTTTACTTCTGTTTCTGGCACTGGTGTGACTGCTGCTGGCACACTGTCTAGCTCTGGTGTCCGCAATTTAAGAAGGATGTTGATAAATTGGGGAGGGTTCAGAGAAGAGCAAGAGAATGATTAAATGTCTAGAAACATGCCTTATAGTGATAGACTCAAGGAGCTCTATCTATTTAACTGAAAGGTTAAGAGGTGACTTGATTAGTCTACATGTATCTTCCTGGCAAACATATTTAATAATGGGCTCTTTGATTAAGCAGAGAAAAATATAACATGATCCAATGCCTGGAAGCTGAAGCTAGATAAATTCAGACTGGAAATAAGGTGTAAATTTTTAACAGAGTAACTAACCATTGGAATAATTTACCAAGGATCATGGTAGGTTCTCAATCACTGACAACTTTTAAATTAAGATTGACTTTTTTCCTAAAAGAGATGTTCTGGGAATTATTTTGGGGAAGTTCTGTGGATTGTGGTATACAGGAGATTAGACTAGATTATCACAATTGTCCCTTCTGACCCTGAAATCTCTGAATCTGGATATGAATGGGTGCTAGTGAGGAGAAGATTACCAAAGCCTTGAACCTTTACTGTGTATGAACAGTGCTGAACAGCTCGTTTTCTATATCGTGATTAGGTTCTCTGGAAGCTGAGCAAAAGAAATCCAAAGAGAGTTTCAGAATACAAACATCAGAAAATCCACTATCTGTACATTCTAAAATTAATTTTCAGTATTATATAACTACAGTAGAACCTCAGTTATGAACACCTCAGGAATAGAGGTTGTTCGTAACTCTGAAATGTTCGTAACTGAAAAAAAAATATTTTCAAAAGTTTACAACTGAACATTAACATAATAGAGCTTTGAAATTTTAGTATGCAGAAAAAATCTGCTTTCCCTTTATTTTTTAGTAGTTTACATTTAACACACAACTGTACTGTATTTGCTTTTTTGGTCTCTGCTGCTGCCTTATTGTGTACTTCCGGTTCCAAATGTGGCGTGTGGTTAATTGATCAGTTTGTAACTCTGAAGTTCTACAGTATAGCCTGGTCCATGTTTCTTGATTAAACAGCAGGCATCAGTTGATTCAGATAGTTTTGTATAACCCACATATCATGAAAAGCAGTTTGAACTTCCTTTGACTAGCAGGAGAACTTCACCACTTATGCAGCCTGATTATTCACTCCAATTCTATGCATTCTCTGATTTTAAAAAAATACATAGGGTTTTGAGAGGAGGAAAAGTAAATAAAAGGACAGTTCCAGTATATTTTCTGATAAAATCTGCCACACTGGAGATACTTCCTTCTCTGTACCATAATGAACTATGTGAAACACAATGAAATTTACTGAATGTAAAAGGAAAGTAAGACATTGCATGTTTCATAATGTGGGAAATATAGACAGCAGAACAAAACAGAAGCTGGATGGTTTTATGCTACATTTTATCCTATTATTTTAAAAGGCTGAAAATATTTTTTCTGGATTAGTGATATAAATAATACTTTTTTGTGTGTTCACTCAGTAGACTGTTAGCAAACGTTTTCCTTTCAATCAATCACTGAAGAAGTCAAAATCTTTAACCACATAAAAGTCTATTGAGAACAAGTTTTATTTACAATGGTGACCTGGCCAAGAAGGCACAGTAACTGAAATATGTGTCATTACTTATAGACAGACAAGCACTGTTGTATATTACTAGAAAGCTCCCAAACATCTCAGAATGCATAAATCAATTATATAAAATACCACAAACATCAAATAAAACAATAAAATAGAAAAGGTCATAACGCCACCAGACAGGTCATGAATAACTGCTACAAGCATCAGCCAGTGATTGATCCAGGCTGAATAAAAGACCAAGAGATATACAAGTTGTTCCTATTGGAGCCTTTTGTGCTGTGTTCAAAAAAGTGTCACAACCTTTGATATTGTCTCTAACTTTCATTACTTTGGTCTATATTTCATTATAAGACATTAATTTTAAAGCTTTATATTTATCAAAACTGGGTTTTACATGCTTTGTATAAATGCTCATTCTTAACAGGTATATGTTGCTTTACAATTTTCAGTTTTCAGGCTATATTTATGAAGATTAATAATATTTGGCCCGCAGTAATACTGTCTGAGCTATTGTAGAACCATTTATCCAAGAGAATTTGGTCAAGGGAACATTGTTGGTGATGACACTTTTTTAGATAACCACATTTTTCCATAATTCAAAGTAACTGATTTCAAGAACACTGACAGTTTGAAATAATATTGAGCCAAATCTTGAGAGGCTGAAATCAGTGGGAGTGGTGAGTGCTCATGACTTCTAAGAATTTGGCTGATTGTTTGTATTTATATGTATTTGTCTTACGTACAGACAGAAATATAACAACAATCAAGTCAGTCTTTAGAGCTGATATAATCAGCATGTCTGAGCTATCTTCAAAGATAAAAAATCATGGATAATGCAATTTTAAATACAAGATCAGGGCTTTGTTAGTATTTATTTGTATGTCCTGTTCCCAGGTGCCCGTGCCCATGCCAAATGCCCACAAGCTCTGAGGGCCCTACTGCCCACTGCCTTGCACCTTATGAACTTATTTACATCTGTGTAAACCAGTGGCTCTCAACCAGGGATACACATACTCCTGGGAGTACACAGAGGTCTTCCAGGGGGTACATCAACTCATCTAGGTATTTGCCTAGTTTTACAACAGGCTACATGAGAAGCACTAGTTAGCAGTACAAACTAAAATTTCATATGGACAGTGACTTGTTTATACTGCTCTATATGCTATACACTGAAATGTAAGCACAATATTTATATGTCAATTGATTTTTTTCATAATTATATGGTAAAAATGAGAAAGTAAGCCAGTTTTCAGTAATAGTGTGCTGGGACACTTTTGTATTTTTATGTCTGATTTTGTAAGCTGGTTATTTTTAAGTGAGGTGAAACTTGGGGGCACGCAAGACAAATCAGACTCCTGAAAGAAGTACAGTAGTCTGGAAAGATTGAAAACCACTGTAAACCATAGGCATAGTTTGACTTCTATATTTGCGTTGGGGGCAGCCATAGTCAGGCCAGTGGGGTCACACGTGGGGGGAAAACTCCACACCTGCCCATGGCTTGCAGTTTGGGGGGGCAACGCCCCCGCATGCCACCCCCAACTATGCCCATGGTGTAAATTCTGCCATTCTGATTAGGTAACATCTTACTCTTGCTTTGCTCAGGCATAAATGACTACCTCAGATCAAGACAGTGGAGAATCAGGTGCTGAGACTAAATTGTTTGTTATCTTGGAGTTTTTCAAAATTAGGAAGCCACATATGAAATTCAGAATGCAGCATGTATAAAAAGATTTATTTAGCACTTTCATTGCACAGCATGTAAGCATGCACCAGATGCCAGTCAACCATAATGTCAGTCAATCAGATAGCATGTTGCAGCACCAGGTTGTAGGGTCTCATCAATAAGACCTGGCATATAATTCAAAGTTCAGACCTTTCCAATGAAGATTTCAGCCATTTACATTCTAATACTGTGCAATTCCTGTTCTCCTAGCCTGGACAAAGTGATTTGCTAAGCTGGCAATGCAGTGCCCTGCTTGAAATAGGATTCATTATTTAAAGAAAAAGAAAACCACCATCTTTGTGACTGCACCAAAAGCTTGTTGAATGGAAGGGTAAATGTGGCTGAAAACATTAGCTCAGATAAATTCCACCTCATTCAGCTCCAAATATGGCCATAATATTTATATTGAAATTCAGAGAAACTGGATCATCCAGATGCTGTATTCACATCTCCAGGCTTCAGAGGGTTTTGGGTAAAAAAACTTAGAATGCTAAGCCATTTTGGACACAATGGTTTTTGCTTCATTGATGACATATGCATTTAGAAACAAATACTTCCCATTTAAACAACAAACAAAAAGCCCCCCTCAGTTTTCAAATACAGACCCTCCTCGCATACAGAGCCCGAGCAATCTGTTTTGCAACATGACATCCAATATGATTAAGAAATGTAATACATACTAAGAAAGTCTTAGATAATTTACATTATACATTAAAGTATTTTGCATGAGAATATAGTATGATGCAGACAGCAGAAGAATTATGTCTTTCATTAAAAGGTTTGAAACTCAGTGTGTTAGGATGTAACTACAGCAGTTTTTCTGTCTCAGTGAAGGCTTTTTATTTTAAACACTGCCTTGAAAACCAAGGGATGCATATTGCAATAGCACTACTTTAGCGATATGTTTTAACTTAATATCACCTCTTTGTAACGACACACTGTCAGTTTGCCTGATGTCCTGGGGTTATGGGTGAACAACTGTGTTGTCACTGTTCTTCATCTTGGTGCATCTGATGTGAGCTGTAAAATAAGGGGGCATTTTTTCATCATTTAAAGTAACAACAACAAAAAATCCTAGTTCAAAGGCTATTTGAAGCTGTGCATGAAGAATGATCTACATTCAGGTCAGGATTAAAAGACAACCAGTTACATGGAAGAAATATATATATGCCACAGATCTCTTATTTGTAAATCAAGATGTGTATTTGTTGCCTAATTTCAAAAGCAACAAGAACAACTTGCAGGGGTACATTTGGATAGCCTTTGAAGAAATGCAGATTTAATTTCTATGAAACTTAAGATGGAGGGAGGGGAAATATAGCATGATTCACCTGAGAAGGTGGCTCACGTGTTGGGAGAGATCCGGGCTCTTATTCTACTTACTTTGTACTGCTTGAGTGGTACAAAGCAGATGAAAAGTTGGTTTACCTGCATAGGATAATTCCCATGTAGTATACCACATGTATAA
The DNA here is from genome assembly GCF_965140235.1 of Caretta caretta. Taxonomy (NCBI): domain Eukaryota; kingdom Metazoa; phylum Chordata; order Testudines; family Cheloniidae; genus Caretta; species Caretta caretta. The sequence goes on along the minus strand of NC_134216.1, from coordinate 43,990,166 downwards.
CCCGATCATACCCCTACCCCATCTTTGTTGCCCTGCGCAGGATGGGAGTAGAGGAGATAAAAGGGATATGGCCAAGATGTTGCTGCACTTCAGTGCTTCCTTATTGTCAGAAGTGCCGCCCACACACCTCAATGGCTGGGGGAAGTTGATTGGGCTGGTAGTGAAGAGGAACAGCTCCAGCAGTGAGGGAGGGAGATACTTGTTGAGGGACACTGGGTAGCTCCTCCCTCCCTTCTTAGAGTCATTGGCCAGTCGGAGGAGGGAGGAAGCGGCTTGTGAGGTTCTGGCCAAGGGTATTACTGGTGGTCCTGTATGTGCTCACTCAGGGAACCACTCTGAAGGGGCCAGGTGGAATGCTCTGTCCCCTCTCAGGATGATGGAGTGTGGGTCGGGGCACACCTAAACTTTGTGTGCTGAGTGGTGGTGCCCGGTGAGGCATTCTGTGCCCATCTGGCATCACCCCACCCCACCCCACCTCAAAAAAACCAACAAAACCTGTCCACTTTACAGGAATCACCAGGGAAATGTGGGAAAGATTTCTGGAGGAGTTTAATAGGTTTCAATATGGTGTTCAGACTGGTTGCTCAAGGCCAAGCTGCAGGTATAATCCAACACCTTGAGGAGTGAGTTTTTGGGGGTTTACTTTCAAGGTAAGGGATGTGCTCAGAGGTGGCCAGAAAGTTGGGTGGCTCAGGGCACTTTGGGGATGTCACCTTGCTAGAGGTTTTTTCCCCTGTAGTGGTGGCTGTCATTATATCTGGAGCGACAACTGATCCGTGCTCCATATGGTGAGTAGACTGTTGGCTAAGAATGCTTGAAGCATGAGGCAGGTGAGGGCCTTCGTTTTACACTGCCGGTGGTTAAACATCCTTTCTTTTTATAAAGAGTTTTATGTTCATGAACTGCCTGTCCCAGGAGTGGATAATAGTGCTGCTGGGGCTCTATCTCAATTTCAGGATAGCAGATTATCACCCCGCCTGTCAGCAGGGATGCATGGGCAATGCCTTTGGAACCTGGATAGCTATAGGACTAGTGAGGACTCAGTTGCCCTGTGGACTCAGTGGGCCTATAAGAGTTCACAGAATTTAGGGCACAGGAAGAGTTTGATCACAAATGGCCCATACTTATACACCTGGTGGTGGGATACACTGTTTCTTTGGCTCCCTCCACTATATTCCAGAACTGGCTACTGGTACGCCATGTGGGTACTTCATAGTACAGACGCTCTTAAAAGGTGGTCCAGGAGAGAACAACAGGTTATCCATAACAGTGGAGACCCTGACCGGGCTATTAAAGGCTCTAGCATGTGTATGCAGCTGTGGTAGGGAGGCCATTTTATTTAGAGTGGCATTTGTTGCTGCCTCCTTCTGCACTTTCAGAGCTAGTGAGCTGGGCCTTTTGGAGCCACAGACAGATCCCAGTGGTCATTGAGCTCTGAAACACCGGCACTGGAGCTACTTAAATGTCTGGTATAGGAGAGTATGGGTGAAGGGTGGGTAGTGCCCCTTCCCTGTGTCTAAGTTATAGTTGTGGCCTGCTGCTTAAAATCCATCCATGTGTCTGGTCATTTCACTGCTGGGTCTGGAGCAATGGGCCCTGACAGAGGCTTAGAAAAGCTGGTTATGAGGATCTGGCCTTTTGTGTGTATTTTAATGCTGTTCTAGAAATCAAATCCAGTACAGAGGCATAGATTCAGTTTGCAGTAGCATTTTTCTAAAGCAGTATATTGTCATTCAGGTGACTTCGTCTCTTCCCCATTTCGGCCAACTCACTGCTGTACCTCCTACATGCTCTGTTGTTTTTGTCTTCTCCTGTCATCTTCCTACTTTATTTCAACATCTCTCCTCAAGTTACAACATGCATTTGTAATGCCTACAAGCTTATCACATTTTTATGATAAATGTTTGGAATGTTGTTAACAAAACACATGAGAACAATTTTTCTACTGCAAAACTTCTCCCTTACATATTTTCAGGAAACGAACATGGAATTCATTCTTTGTCTTTCTCAAACAACTAGAGACTGTGTAAATGACATTTCACAGAGCCATAATTTCAGCACTTAGCCTTTGAAAAACTGTATTTCAGACCTGCTCAGTAGACACTTGGAGTGGCTAAAATCTCTGGAGATTTCATCCTCAGTGGCATGCTCAAGCCTCTCTCAGCTCCTAGTGCTGCCCAGACTGCACATGCGCTATCTCCACAGAGCAACTGAGCACATTTCCTTCAGCCTAGGGGCAAAGCCAGTCTTTCCCTGTAATGGCCACTTCTGGGCACTGGAATTGAGAGCAGGGACTGTCTCTCTTGTACTCTCAATGACCCACTCTGTAGGCACCCAGGTAGTGTGTAGAAGGAAGCCCTCTGATTTGAATGTAGAGGGATAAAATCCAGAGGGGTGAGGGAGGGAAATTACTAGAGTGGGACAAAGAGTCTGATAAGACTGGAACTGGAACTGGGTATAGATACTGGCACTGGCTAGGCAGGAAGACTAGGAGCTGGGAGGGGAGGCTGGGACTAGTTGGCCAAGGAAACAGGCTGGGAACTGATAAAGGAAATGAGCGGGGGACCTGGGAGCCAGTTGGCTGGTGGGGAGACAATGTGACTGGGCAAGGAGCTGGGGTAGGGAAAGAGACTGGAGCAGGCTGCACAAAGACTGGGACTAGGGACCAGAGGTAGGGAATGGGAAGAGGGGAGGGGAAACGGATCTGAGAAGGACTTGGAGTTCAGTGGGAGAACTTGTACTGGCTGGGCAATGACACAGGGCTGAGGAGCCAGGGAGGGGGAGACTGGGCAAAGGAAATGGGGGCTGGAGACTGAGATTGGATGAGGAGTCTGGGGAGGGAGACTAAGACTGGGAGCAAGTGGGGTGAGGAAGGGAATAGATATATCTGACAAGGAGCTGGGAGGAGTAACTGGGAATGGCTGGGCAAAAAGACTTGGACTGGGTGTGGAGAGGAGGAGAGACTGGTACTTGGACAGTGAACCTGGAGGGGAGACTGGGACTGGCTGGAAAAGGAGACTGGGTGAGACTCCTGAGGAGTGATTACAGGCACTGGGTAGTCAAGGAGAGTGGGACTGAGACAAAGATGCAGGGTGGGGAAAAGACGAAGGGATGGGGCAGAAGGGGATCCAACTTGGTGTAAAATGGGCAGATGAATCTGTGCCCACTACAGCACACTCCACTTCAGAGCCTGTAAAGGAACCCAAGATTCTTGAGTTTCACCCTTCCTGTACTTTCAGTAAATATCTGTGAAAACCTCTGGCAAAGTGTGTGTTTCATTCCCCCCTAGTGCTGGTCCACACAGAGGATGACAGTCTACTATTGCTATTGGTTACTCTGTGTGCTCAAGAGGCAAAGATCTGTATGGTGGATCTAAAGGTTCTGATCATGTGGTTGTCAGTATGATGCCATATGATGGAATTTCTGGTTGTTGTTTTTTTTTCTGTTTGTGTTCCTAAAAACATAGGAAATGATACATACACAAACTACATTGAAAGTACATTATTAAAGTTGCAAAGTCAAGCACTCAAAAGTTAGGAAATGCCAGAATTAAAGTTGTTTGTGCAACCTTAATTCAGTCCCCTTGTGCATATGCATTATTATGCTGTCTTTAATTACATGATCACATGCTATTTTCCCCACAGGTCCCCTGCCTCATTCAGTGCACAGGATGAACAGTGATCGATTAATGAACATCTATTCAATATATTATTATAATTACATGGACAACCTTAATTCTGGCATGTTCTAACTTTTTTGACTATGTGGCTTTGCAACCTTAATGTAGCTTTTGGTATAATTATTATATATATTGGTTGTGACCTTGAGAATCCAACTTGATTTCTTATAATTAAGGCCCATAAGCTATTTCTTTTGATACAAAATATTAGGGAAATACTAGTATTTCACTTAATCTATGTATGTAACCAGGAGCATTCTGTGCTTCTACAGATGTTTGTATCCATAACTAATCATGGACAATTATTAATAAGAATTTAGGGAATGTTGCTTCTTTTGTGGTGTGAAGTTATATAAATCATTCAGCAGAAAGGAGAAGATGCCCTGGAGATATACAGTATATTGAATTTTTCAGAGGAAAATTATGTGTCAGTGTTTGCCATTTGATTCAATGATTGCCATGGCAAATGAAAGCATTTTAGAAAAAATATAATTTACATAGATTATCACTCTTTTCTCCACACCAGGGAGTCTTACATTTATGACAAGGAAATTTCTCTGTGCTTTGATTATCCTTATTTAGGTTTCAGGCCTTAGATGTCCATATAACATTTTGCTTTAGATGTCTTCTGCTTGGTTGAATTATGAAGATTTAAGGTATTGAGGTTTACAACCTGGAGTGGAGGCAGACTTAGGGAGTAGTTCAGAATGGTTAGCCCTCTGTGCTGTTGCTCTGAAATGTGAGATTCCTCTCACTAGTCAGGACTTGTGGCCTTTTCCCCCTTCTGAGGCCTATAAACTTGTCTCTATTGGGGTGGGGGTGGGGGTTTGATGGAGAGAAGGGATGTTCACTTCTGCACATAGCTTCCTATGCTAGTTACTCATTACTGGGGATTTTCCCATCCAAAGTGATGATTTTGGCCTCTTTATCTGGTATAATACTTTATCTCTCAAACTCTTGTATAAATGGTGAATGAAGGACTGTCAGTCCCACTACTGGACCAAATATATACCCAGTGGCATCTCCCTGCCTTGTTTTTTTTTTTAAAGTATGAAGTGCCACTTAAATTTCACAATGAAATTAAGGGCTTCTGTGTATCTTCATTGATATTGTTTTGCACATATCCATTGCCTCATATCCTAAACAAACAACTTCACATCATCTGACAAATCACATACAATGTTCTTTTTTGGCCCAGTTAATAGAAATGACATATAATGTATTACTGATCCATAACAAGGGGAGATGAATACATACTGCTACCGCAAAATAAGATCAAATTTCTAAGTTTCACTAATGAAATCAGAAAATCAAAATTATGGTTGTAAGTTTGTTTAACTGGCTCTGCTGTCATAGGTTTTATCACACATATAAATCTTGTTATGGTGTTGCTGAGCATCTGAAACTTCTACTGAGCACAGTAAGAATTGCAGGTATCTAGCATGCTGCAAAACATTATATGTTTCAGCATGAAGTTTGAGGCAGAACACTGCACTGCCCAACTTCCTGCTGGCTGACTCAGAGACAGGAACTAGCTGCTGAGACTGGGACAAGGAACAGAGCCAGGCTAGATCATAGAAGCACCAGTAATATGTTTACTTTAGAAGTTATTTGTTGCTATTAGCTAATAAATAAATTATTCTAAAAGCTGGCCTCAGTCATCACTGAAATACTACACCCAACATTAAGCCAATTAGAGCAAAATAGCCCACTGTTCTAAGGTTCCTGAAATACATACGTAACTATGGAAGGGTGGCTTTAAGTCTACATTTCCTTGTGTGCAATCACTTTGTTAGATCTTTAGCCTTATTTTATTTTTTACTCTTAAATATTCCTGTTCAGCTTATACAGAGGTGTCACTGTCACCTGGGTGGCAAGAAGGTGCCTTGCTAATAGCTTGGCTTTGTACCTCCTCTTAATTGTTAAACTTCTACACATTAAGAACTGTGGAATAGGTTTTTAGTTTGCCTTGTGTCTATAATTTACATATTTATTTGAGCAGACATGCAGACTGCACAGTACAGTATCAAAAAGACACTAGAAGTATTAAGTTCCCCAGATTTCACTTATCTTATGTCATAAAAAGAGAAAAACTGTTGTTGTTTTTTAAAAAAACTGATGGATATGATATACTATTGTATATGTCTTAGGCAGTTAGAGAGATCACTAAAGGATGCCCTGTTCTTTTCATTTAGAATACATTTCAAAATTATTTGCAGTTCATTCCAATGGCACAATAGGAAAGATAAAGGCCCCTATTTCTTATAGTTGGTAATGTTTCTTAGATCCCGAGTTCTGCTCTAAGGCCTTGCAGGATCTGGCACTTAATGTAATCTGCTAGCTTGAAAAATGAAACAGAAAAGACTGATGTAATAGTTCTATCACACATCTCAGTATATTGTACATTAATATTTATGTCCAGGGAGGGTACACTGCACTGGCTTACAGTCCCATTGACTTCCTGTCACAGGGTGGCTGGCCCCAGTAAATGAAGTATGTACAGCTCCCTTGTAATAGTGCATGTCCATTCATGTGGCCAGTTAAGAGGGTGGTGCAGCACCTAGAGCCTATAACAGGTCAAGGAGAGACCCATGAGGAAGAGAGTCCCAGTTAGAGTAGAGTAGGTCAGGTCTTTGGGGAAAGCTGCAAAGAGTACTCGGCAGGCCCTCCCTGGGAAGAGGGAGGAATTGAAGGCAGTAGAGATGCAAGAGGAGTTTGCTGGCTGGTATCCCTGACCAGGCCAGAGGGCCGAAGACAGGATGAGCAGTAGCAGTTCCCTTTGCTTGCTGGCTCTAAGCTGGAGAGCTGGAGCTAAGGGACAGGAGAGGGTTGAAGGCAGGGGAGCCACAGAGGAGTTTACCTGCTGACATCACCATGGGCTAGAGAGCTGGACCCAGAGGAACTGAGAGAGAGAGAACTGGGGAAGTGAGGGACGCTCCCCAGGCAGTGATGCTTCCAGCAGAGGTTGTGGGGGTTCCTGCTGGGAAGAGTGGGGTTGCACTGCAGCTGGAAGGCTTTGGGTGGCTGTAGGGTTGCCAACCCTCCAGGTTTAGTCTGGAGTCTCCAGGAATTAAAGATTAATCTTTAATTAAAGATAATGTCATGTGATGAAACTTCCAGGAATTCATCCAGCCAAAGTTGGCAACCCTAGGTGGCTGCCTGGTACAAGGACACGAGAACTAGGGTATGGTGAGAGATGCCAGGGCTGTATGGTGCATGTATCTGGACTATGCTGAGGGAAATCTGGACTATGGTTGTAGGACTTGTGTTTTGATTTATATGCATGTGACTTTTATCCTAAATAAACCCTGTGAGGGCTGTCCTTATACTTGGGGAGTGTCTGTGGACTTAATTCAGGCAACTCTGGGTAGATAGAAAACTGCAGAGGGCATGTCTGTCATGCTGTAGCTTGCTGCAGGAGGGTGCTCTGGATGCGGTGGCCCTATAACACTTCCAAATATACTGTAATAATTTGGCCTGGTATTTAGCAGTTGATTATTTCCACCAGTGGCTCTCAACCTTTCCAGACTACTATACCCCTTTCAGGAGTCTGATTTGTCTTGTGTACCCCAAATTTTACCTCACTTAAACTACCTGCTTACAAAATCAGACATAAAAAACAAAAGTGTCCCAGCACACTATTACTGAAAACTGGCTTACTTTCTCATTTTTACCATATAATTATTAAATAAATCAATTAGAATATAAATATTGTACTTACATTTCAGTGGATAGTATATAGAGCAGTATAAACAAGTCATTGTATGAAATTTTAATTTGTACTGACTTTGCTAGTGCTTTTTATGTAGCTCATTGTAAAACCAGACAAATATCTAGATGAGTTGATGTACCCCCTGGAAGACCTCTGTGTACCCACAGGGGTATGTGTACCTCTGGTTGAGAACCACTGATTTACACTATCGATATGACTATCTACAAATATAAACAATATAAAAGTGGAGGATTTTGTCTCATAAAGGGTAATTAAAATCGGCTACATATATTTTTATTTCATGTCTTTTCATATCTTCTAAAACTTCATCTCACAATTAATGCAGTGGCTTCCAACATATTGTTCCCTTTAGCCCAGCATGTGCTGAGGCCCCAGTCCTGCAAGCACTTACATATATGCTTGACTTCAATGGGACATAAAGGTAAGCATGTGCATATAGAGATAGAGATAGCAGAAGGGCCTTGCTATGTCAATGGTGGATGATTATTTCTATTTGCTGGGGAAGAAGCCTGAATTTGAAATGGGAAAATAAACAACTTTTTTTCCCACTCAGAGTCTAAATGAAACTTTTAAAACTGGGTTTTCTTTCTCCATAATGAACACCCTCACTTTGAGGCAAACTGTACTTCTGAAGTATGTTCTACCTGCAATTCCCTGTGTGGAACTCCCACTGGTGGCCAGGGAAGATTAGCACAGTGAATTGATTGAGGACAGTCATGGCCTCATCCAAAGCTCATTTGTGTCAATGGAATAATTCCCACTGATGTCAGCCGACACTGGATTGGGACCTACAAGGCTCAAAGAGATCATTCTAGAGAGTTGCTGCATAATTGTGGACGAAAAGCGTTTGAAGGCAAAATTCTTCTCTGTGATCTGCACCGATATCTGCTTACCCATGCTGCAGATCAAACAATTCTGTGTATTCTACACAGAAGTCTCAGCGCCATCAATGATATGTGAAATGAGTGCATGACATCTGAATGGAAATACCCCCTGCGGACATGTTACTCTCAGTGCCTATTCATATTTTTTTTTTGGTAAAAATACTCAAAGCCATATATGTTTGATTCAGACAGCAGTCAGGTTAAAGCCTTATTTACTGTAGTACTTGAAGGGTTATTTGTTTTATTTTGAAGGTGTACTTAATCCATTGTAGTTGGTTAAGGAAACATATCTTAGTGAATCCAGAATTTTTCTTTACAGAACACTTTTTTTTGTTTTGGAAAACATATAATTTAAATGTACTTTCTCTTTTAAAGTTTTCCTTGCCTTGGCTCATGCATGTACAATATTACAAATATATCCGCTCGGAAAAAGTTAACTATGGAAATGATCCAGTACTAGAATAATAGAAATGTAGGGATTGGAAGGGACCTCACGGTCATCTAGTCCATTCCACCCTCCATGCAGAGGCAGGATTAAGTATACTTTAAATATTCGTTGAAGCCAATGAACTCTTTGCATTGATGTCAATGGTCATCCGACTCGGCACTAAAATCATAAAAGGGTGTGTGTGTCCGATTAACTCCTTTATTTCTTCAGAAACAGAGTGCATTAATTGTCTACAGGCTTGTTTTAATCTTTATTTATGCTGTTTGGGCCACTTTGTTGATATTTCTAGTACCATCCAGTCTTAAATTGTAAGTGACACAAATTAATTACATAAGCCCTTAACATGGGTGTAGTTTGGCAGGGAACAGGGGGCGTTGCCCCCCCCAAACTGCAAGCCTTGAGCAGGTGTGAAATTTGCCCCCCCCCATGCAGCCCCATTGATCTGACTGGCGCTGACCCCCCAAATATAGAAATCAAGCTACGTCTATGCTTACTAAAGCAAAGGTCCCACCGAGTTTAGTAGGAGCTTTGTCTTAGTACTGCCAGACCAGGCTCATAGAAGTTTCAGAAAAATAGGGCAACCTACAGTTACCGTAACTACAAGGTAGCTCCATGTTAAGTATACCAAAACTTGCTTAAGCACTGCTTCATTATCTATTGATAACTGTGCACTTAACTCAGATCACTGGTGTATAACATAGAACAACTAAGGAACTTTGAAAAACATATATTCCAGGTGTGAAATTTTGACCCCATTGATTTGATGGCAAAACTCTGAGGTATTTAGTTTCTGTGTGGTAAAATCTGTAGTCCTTTTGGAATCAAAACTTCCCTTGCCTTTAATAGAATCTATACACATGAAAAGGTCTGCAAGATCAGGCTCTTGTTCCTGAAAAGATTAGATTCATAGATACTAAGGTCAGAAGGGACCATTATGATCGTCCCTCTGACATCCTGCACAATGCAGGCCACAGAATCTCACCCACCCACTCCTGCGATAAACCTCTCACCTATGTCTGAGCTATTGAAGTCCTCAAATCGTGGTTTAAAGACTTCAAGGAGCAGAGAATCCTCCAGCAAGTGACCGCTGCCCCATGCTACAGAGGAAGGCGAAAAACCTCCAGGGCCTCTTCCAATCTGCCCTGGAGGAAAATTCCTTCCCGACCCCAAATATGGTGATCAGCTAAATCCTGAGCATATGGGCAAATGTACTGGCCAGATACCCAGGAAAGAATTTTCTGTAGTAACTCAGAACCCACCCCATCTAACATCCCATCACAAGCCATTGGGCCTATTTACCATGAATACTTAAAGATCAATTAATTACCAAAATCATGTTATCCCATCATACCATCTCCTCCATAAACTTATCGAGTTTAATCTTAAAGCCAGATAGGTCTTTTGCCCCCACTGCTTCCCTTGGAAGGCTATTCCAAAACTTCACTCCTCTGATGGTTAGAAACCTTCGTCTAATTTCAAGTCTAAACTTCCCAATGACCAGTTTATATCCATTTGTTCTTGTGTCCACATTGGTAAGGAGCTTAAATAATTCCTGTCCTTCTCCGGTATTTATCCCTCTGATATATTTATAGAGAGCAATCATATCTCCCCTCAACCTTCTTTTAGTTAGGCTAAACAAGCCAAGCTCCTTGAGTCTCCTTTCATAAGACAGGTTTTCCATTCCTCGGATCATCCTAGTAGCCCTTCTCTGTACCTGTTCCAGTTTGAATTCATCCTTCTTAAACATGGGAGACCAGAACTGCACACAGTATTCCAGGTGAGGTCTCACCAGTGCCTTGTATAACGGTATCTATGGGTCCAGTATTCCAAATTCCAGTGTGTCTATATTCTAGTTTGTCAGCATATAAGATCATTTTATACAAAAGATGTTGAATGACCTTTCCAAATCTGAAGTGAAATGTTACATTTATCTAAATTGATTTTTCCACTCAAGCCTTTACTTCATGTGTTTGAGTACACAGATATAAATCCTCTGATAAATTAATGAATTGGAGATATTTTTAATTTTTTTGTAAAGTCTAAGACAGTGCAAGGTTTGCCTATGTTTTTATTGTAATGTAATTAATTCATTTAAAATATAATTACTTTTGAAATTTAACTTTCTTCACATACATAAAGGGGAAAACCCCAGTCTATTTTATATGATTGTTGTCTTTCCAGTGATGATAGAGAATTGAATATAGCTATGACCACACGTAAACATGATGTTACCCAAACAGTGTGCTGGTCTTAGAATCAATCCTTACTAGTGAAATTATAGAAGCTTGGATGGCAAACAGTATCCAAAGAAGATAATTGCAACTTTATCAGGCTGTGCTCAAGTAAGTGCTGTCACTGCCTGAATCTGGTGATAAATTGCATTGTTCATGTAGGTTACAGAACCCCTATCAGTATCAAAGAAAAGACATTATGTTTTGACAGTGGTGCCTCCTTTGCCAACTTCTGGAAGTGTTGTACTGCACTACTTTGAATGGCTTATTTAATAAATGTTTGTAAATTTTAAAGCAGAACTTTATTACTATCAATGTAAAAATATTTGGAACATTTTAGAACACTTAATTTTAAAGAGCAACTTCAACTAGGTAACAGTTCTTAACGACAACCATGCTAATATTATCGATATTTGTTTGTGGAAAGGCTTTGCTAACTACACCAATCATACAAGAGCATCACATTAAGTATTATGTGATCAGTTACTGTGAGTTTGGCAGGAGCAGTGAAGGGAAGAGTCTAGAGGTGAAATCCAGGCCTTGAAGTCAATGGGAGTTTTCCACGTCTGTTTGTTTATTAAGGCCCTATTCCTTCCTACCCTTGGGTTCATTAGCATTGTTGTGCTTGTGCAAGGAGTTCTAGATTAAGCCCACAATCCTAGTATTTAATTTGATAGTATATTATTGATCTTGCCACACAGGACTAGTACTCAGGACACAGCTATGTGTGGTTAAAATATTAGGTGATGCTACAACTATAGGCCTGGCTTGACATAATTTCTTGCCTCATTTCTTAGTGGGCATAATTGGGATGGTGAATGGAAGGTTAAGTTGTAAATACAGGCTTGACAAACAGTACGCTGGAGTCAGGATGGCTGTGCTAGCTAAAATAAGTAGCAACACCTGGATGCTAGGGACTATGAATAAGATAAATCCGGAATGTAAAGATCAGGTTCCATGTGAACAACATGCTGTACAGGGATTCTTTCCTGCAAAGTAACCAAGCCAATTCTAAAAGGTGTGGTGTAATGTGTAGCAAATGCAGTGTCATATGTAAATAAAGGAAGAGATTGTTGTGTAACTTTGGATGTGGTATGCCCTAAACCTACCCCCTACACTGAGTCTGATCAACTCAGCATAGCTTTGCTGTATGCCAAATAAAGGAACCTGAGTGACGAAATCTAGAGTCGAACTAAATGTTTTGTATCCCAGAAAACTGTATGAAGTGCTCTACCAGAACAGGATGAGATGTTCTGGATAAGCCGGGTGGAAAAGGTTTCGGAGGGAGTCCCAACAACAACTTTATTAATTTTAAACAACAAATTGGAATTAAAAGGGAAGTCATATCAACCACCCACTATTTAGCACAGAACTATCCAGTGCAAATTTTCTATACCTGGCCTCACTCCTGCTAAAAGAGGGCCCCATAAGCCATATATAGAAGGAAAGCTGTCAAACTACCTCTGTCCTTAATAAAGGGATATACTCCTGCAACTGCATTCCCTGGCTATACCTTTCTCATGTGAGAGTTACAGTTATAGATGAAAGGTTTCAGAGTAACAGCCGTGTTAGTCTGTATTCGCAAAAAGAAAAGGAGTACTTGTGGCACCTTAGAGACTAACCAATTTATTTGAGCATAAGCTTTCGTGAGCTACAGCTCACTTCATCGGATGCATACTGTGGAAAGTGTAGAAGATCTTTTTATATACACACAAAGCATGAAAAAATACCTCCTCTCACCCCACTCTCCTGCTGGTAATAGCTTATCTAAAGTGATCACTCTCCTTATAATGTGTATGATAATCAAGTTGGGCCATTTCCAGCACAAATCCAGGTTTTCTCACCCCCATGCCCCCCCCCCCCACAAACCCACTCTCCTGCTGGTAATAACTTATCTAAAGTGACCACTCTCCTTACAATGTGTATGATAATCAAGGTGGGCCATTTCCAGCACAAATCCAGGGTTTAACAAGAACGTCTGGGGGGGGGGGGGGAAGGGGCAGGAAAAAAGAAGGAGAAATAGGTTATAGATGAGGGGAGCCTCAATCCCCATTCAGCTTTGAGACTCTCAGTTGCCTTGCATAACATACCACACCCAAAGCTTCATTTGGGTCATCAGTTTGCTAACCAGGCATTGAAAAGGCCACAATGCACAGTGGATACCTGCAAAAGTTGAGACATAAACATGCATAACACGAGAAACCATGATCTTTCGGTTACTGAGATGAAGCTGCAAAAACCCACTCTGCAATTTTGGCATCATGGAAAAAATTCCTTCCTAACCCCAAAATGCTATTGAACTCAACACTTGGGAAAAATCCAGCACTAAACATACAGCTACTAACTAAATCACAGGGTGAAGGGAAAAGTGGATGTCAGATATGGCAGTCAGTCTAGGAGAACAAAGAAATCCCTGAAACGAATGAAGTCCACTTCTATGGCTGCTGGACCCCACAACAGCCATAGAAGTGGACTTCATTCGTTTCAGGGAATCAGAGGCTGCTGAGCATTCACACAGCTCCTCCCCCACCACAAGGTGTACAATAATGTAAAGCAAAGTGGGAGAACCTCCAGATCTTCTCCATCCTTGACCAAAACCCTCCTTATGTCTGGCTGACCAGCTCACATTCCCATTCCTTGGAGCAAGGTGAGTGGTATTTGTTGCCCTCTGTAGTTCAAAATAACATTTTTGCCATGATCTCAGTTTTGTATTCTCATGTTAAGATATAAAGTGTATATTTCCATGGTTTTCATTTCTACTTCATTTCTTGGAAGAGTGGAATTTATCTCCTCTTTACACTACTCATCACCATGGTATCTGAGCACCTTATTAATCACTAGGATGCCTTGTATTTACTCTACTATTTTGGCTTGTGCTCTTCCTACTCACAGGCTGTGAGCCTGCTACTCTTGAAGTAAGTTTCAGTGGGAGCAGGATCATGCTCTTTATTGCTTCCTTTATTCTTTTATTACTTTCTCAGTGCAGCAAGTCTCCATGATAGTTTCCACATTCATAGCTGTTTTGCCCTCCCCCACATACACACACAGTTTGTATGTAGTAGTATAAAGCATATACTTACCAACATGATAGGAAAGTAACACCAGCTTTATAGATGGAAAATGTTTAAGGTGAGCATGTGGCTAATTTTGAGCATTGTCGTTAGAACAACTGACTTTCCCATCCAGCGCTCAATATTGACAAATACAGAACAGGCATCTAATACTTCTGTTCCTTGTTAAAACAGAAAATCAGATCTTGATTTCCTTGCACTTATGCCCATTCAACAACGGATATTTTGGAGAGGTAGGTTTTGAGTTTCGATGTAGCCTTTTCTCTCTGTGTTTCTTAGCTGTTTCTTAAGTAATTCTACTCTGATTTTTAAAGAAGGAGTCAGGGACCACATCAACTATCTTAGCTGGCTTCAGTAAAGAGTATTCGGAATTCAAAATAAACTGTCCCACAGGGTATGCCTGCTAACAAATTTCCACTAATTGACATCAAACTGGTTAATTTCCACATAATAAGTGTTGACTGATTCAAGGGCTTGATTCAACTGACTAAGACTTTCCTTGCAATGCTCACATATAGGCAACCTGTTTGGAACACAGAGTGCAATATTTAAGGTCTTGCCAAATTCAAAGATGCTGGGACTTGGAACAGTGTTTTTAATCTTTAGCTCTTTTGGCTACTAATTATGTGGCAGAGGCATAAATTGGGTTTTGCAAATCATTATTTCCATTAGAAAGGTGTTGGAAGCAATTCCACTGAGGATTTCCCTCCTATTTATGCAGCTGTTACTCCCACGGGAGGAGGCCATTGCAGTCCTGGCTGAAGCATGGGCTTCTGTTCTGTTTCCACAGCACTTGGAAGAAAAACAAAATAGGACTAATGAAAAACACACACGGGAAATGCTTTATTATTTCATCATCCTCACCTACTGAGATCTGGCACCACTCTGTGTTTAGGAAGAACTTCTCCCGCCCTCTCTCTCTCTCTGAGTATGGTTATAGAAGGCTGACACTCTGTCATTTCCTGTCAGATCATTTCAGAGGAATTTGCTCTTATTTCCTCCCAGCCTCATCCTGGCCTCAGCATTGGCCACATGCCCCAACACCCATGCTGTGTTTACTTAACCACATGGAGCACTGGGCAGGCTATGCTAGAAATTCTGGGGCACCACACACCCATATTAGTGAAACATTGCAAAACTTACCCTTCTATTCTGGAAGAATTTACATTTCTGTAAGGAAAACACCCAGAGTTCAAAACAAACTTATCCAGAGTTTAGTCAGATTCTGTGTTGGTGAATTTTAACTTCTCCACAAAATTCTGACAAAAAGGTCATTCAACCAAAATCAGACTTGGTTGGATTTTAGGCATATCAACAAACCTCCCCAGGAAATGCACCTTTTCTTGATAGCTGTAGCTAGTCAAACATGGATAATATGCTTAATTTATCTATACATCTTTGAGTTCAAACTGCATTTCAGACCAATTAATCAGGACCATTTTAAAATCCAAATAAAATTAGATATTTAAATAGATAGAAATTAAATTGTGTAGAAATATTTAAAACACCCAACAAATGTGTGAAAGTAAATCAACTGGCAACAGGACATTTATACTTGACATGTGAAGTTTTTCAGTGCTTAAAGTGGTCACAGTTGGATGCCTTTTAAAAAAAATAGACTTAAGTTACTAATAATCTTCATACTAAGATTTATGGTAAGGAAGGAAAAAAAGGTAAATTATCTGACTGAGGAGTCATATCTTCCTTCCCTGGCAGCACAAGGTTTGTTTTAATGCTGTTAGGAAAAGTCCAATTAAAATAATTTCTGTCAGAAAGCTAGGAGATATGTAGCTCCAGCCCCAGTTCAATGGTCTTGAGCTGGAATGACAAATCTTTCCTTAATTGGTACTTAATATGGTTGTGTGGGATTGGTAGTTTTCCGGGATAAAAGAAGATGGGAAATAGAAAACAGTGGAAATTAGATTAATAAATACTTCTCTCTGAAGTAGTTAAATCAACAACCATGATTTTGGGCATCGTTTATGAAATAATAGGTAACTAAGCGTATTTTATGAGATCTTTTAAATGGCACTTAAACACAAACACCTATCTTCAATGGAGAAAGAGAAACTAATGCCTGCCATTCCATTTACAACTCATTTTGTTCGTCCAGCCTGTTGTGAGGGTCTCAATCATTGCACACCTATGAAATTCTGTACTTCTATGGCTTGGAGCACTGTGGACTTCCTAGTGGATCTGTGGTCCCAGCTGAGACTGGAAAAAAATTACAGTTGTTCTTTTGATATCCTTTTTAGATTCATTTATTTTGCTTTATCACTGTTACTAAAATTTATTTAAACATAATAGATACAAACAAGAAAATAGCATACAACATTTCCATTGGCACACTATAGATTTTTCAAATATAATGAGCTATCAAAGAATTTTTAGGATTCATCAGTGGACCTGGTACATATTTAAAAATGGAAGTTATTAGAAAAAGCCTCGATTGCCAAGATAAAAATATACCCTAAATTCTAATAGTATCAGAGGTATGTTTCTGTGTGATTGAATGTTTGCTACCAATTTAATATTACAGCATCATTATACATGTACAGGCCCAGATTCTGTCATCTTTAGTATTTATCAATAAAACTTCCCGTTTTAAATTAATGGGTCCGCTACAGGAGTAAAGTGCAACTCAACCTGAGGAAGGGTTGCAGAGTCTGAGCCATAGAAAGATGAATAGATTGATCAGGTCATTTAGTCTTCCTTTTGCTGTATAGTACATTTCCTAGTACTTTGTCCAGTTCAGATGTCCCAAGTGATGGGGCCTCCATCACTTACTAGGGAGAGTTTATTACACAGTTTAATAGATCTCATTGTCAGGATGGTTTTCCTGATATTCAGCCTAAGTCTTCATTCTTATTTCTTGGTATACTGTCTTTTTTAGCTCCTTGCTGCTTACATTCTTTAAATATTGGAACAATAGATTATCTCATACCACTGTTAGTCATACTCATTTAGGCAAGCTATACACTTGTAGCACTCTTGACCTTTCTTCATATTTCAGTCCTTCTGGGTTCTCCTAGTAATTAAGGCCAATCAAAAAATATTGAGTATTTTCAGTGAACATTTTTTTAAAAGTAACATTTTTGTTTTGTTTTTGAATTGAAAAATTCAATTCCATAATGAACTGAACGGAAGCATAACATGTTATTTTGAGTAAATAATATATGACAAATATCATATTTGACATATTTAGCCTCTTTTTCTGCTCATGGACAATCCCTGAGATGACAGTGATTGTCTTGAATGTATTCAACAACTCTTTACCTCAATGAGCTGATCATGAACAATTTTGCTGAGAATACTCACTACTTGATAGTCAAAATCTGAGCTAAGTTGCTTACTTGTGATTTGGCAGATAAGTCATATCAGTCTTGCCATCTTGGCATTTATACCAAAATCATCATGGTCCTAGAGGAGCATCTTAAAATAAAACAAAACAAGTGTTTATTGCCAGACAGTTCTCTCAATCCTCAGCTCCTGAAATATAGTGTCTAATCCCTGACTGGATGAATTGGCAAGGAGAAGGGCAGAGGAATTGATTACTGGAGCAGGGAGGAGCCTGAAGGGATTTGCGCCTCCTTACAACTTCATCCTGTACTGAACTTGGTATTGGCCATGAGAAAATGCAAAGAAAAAGAAAAGTGGTTGAGTCAGGAATGCCACTGCCTAATTACTCCTCCTTAGGGCATGTTTACACTTAAAATGCTGAATTGGCACAACTGCACTGATGCAGCTATGCTGCTTTAGCACTTTAACAAAGATGCTCTACGCCTACAGGAGAGATCTCTCACATCGGCATAGTTAATCCTCTTACCAGAGAGGCAGTAGCCAGGTCAATGAGAGAAGCTTTCCCAGCAACATAGCGCGGTCTACACGGTGGGTTAGGTTGGGATAACTACGTCACCCAGGCGTGTGGATTTTTTATACCCTAGCGACCTAGTTATACCAATATAGGTCTGTAATGTAGACCAGACCTCAGATAGGTATTTGAAACACTATATGGCCAAAGCTAAATATCAGAATTTGATTTTATTATTTGCTCAGTGTTGATAGTGTGCTAAGTACCAGGAAAGAGACAATTCCTGTTCTGAAAAGCTTCCAAACAACTATGATCTAACTTTTTTTTGGATTTTGGTCCACTGTGCCTAATAGCAGCCAAATTCTGATGCAATCCTAGCACCTAATGACATACTATTCATATTTTTCTTTGAGGAAAGTGATTGGTGGCAGTGTTTGTTAAGCACAGATCCATTTTACCAGGACACGTGCACATACATTGTGATTCCTCATGTCGTTTAGGAAATGGTTGTGCACTCTCTCTAGTTGAGGCCTGATGGTCCTATCCTTTAAACTGATGTATATCAGGAGGAACTTCCCAGAAATCAATGTCATTACACCAGTGTAAGATAGAATCATGCCTTGTATGTTTTTAAAGGAAGTTCAATAATGCATATTTGGTAAATTGACATTACTTTACAATAATTCAACTGTAATGCACACAAAACTAAGATCCATTACTTTCAAATAGGAGAATGCTATGTATACAGTAAACTTACTTTGCTTCAACAGACTTGTACAAGGACTTGTTTTCATTAAATCTGGCTTGAATTCAACTTAAAATATTGTTTTCTTTCTTTTTTTGTCTTCCTGTCCATAACTATTCCTCTGCAGTGTGAAAATACCACAGCCTATGTTTGATGTCTTCACCACAGTGGAATGCTTTTAAATTTAATGAAGAGTTGCAATAAATCAGTACATTTCATTCTGCTTTCTATCATCAACACATATATACTTTCTTTAGTATTAATCCCCTCAGAGATTCTTAGAAATCAGAGGGACAGGCTAGAAGTAATTGTTGTTAACTTGTAAAAGGGTGGTGCTGGCATCATACCTGATAGTTATCTTCTCTTCATCTGAAATAACATTTTGATATTGCCCAATTATTAATTCTTTGATATTAGCAGTAAAACAGCATGGGATGGACTATGACATTTAGCCCAGCCCTGCTTTGGGGTGGTGAAGCCCATGGGACTGCTCACTGTACATAAAATTAAGCATGTTCATAAATCTTTGCAGGATTGGTACCTTAGATTGTAAACTATTTGGGGCAGGGACTATATCAAACTTTGTGCTTTTGTTCAAAACTAGCATAATGCATCCTGACTGATGGCTCTGGGTACTACTTTAATATTATACTAATTGTAATCATAAATCTCATGAGAACAGACTTTGTCAAGATTTCTGCTATATCTTAGTTCCAGACAAGTGGAAATACTTCGAGGATAGATTTTTCTCTAGGTATTTTAGTATTTACCCATCTGTTTTCAGTGCACGTTCAGAACAGGAAATACAGATGGGAGTGAACCAATCGCCTGTTTCAACCCCTTGAACCTGAGAAATTTTGGATCCATATTTGAACTTCCCATCAGGATCCTTGCTCTATAATGGGCAAGACAAAAACCCAGGTCCTGTTGATGCTCCCAAAATTTGGGAAAGCTCAGACCCATCTCTACCCGGAAGTGATAAAATACACTACGAGTTTGTAAATAACACGTACACGCTCTCATCTCATTGGCATAATTTGAACCTCATTAAAGCCTTTGGTCAATTTAAGTTTGGATAAAGATTCAAGTGAGCTCTTGTACTATCAGAACCAGTTTTCCCACCCCTCTTCCCAGTGACATAATTATATCTTAATTTAAATAACTCTAATTAAACAACACTCTTCTATGAGAGGCATTGGCTTTAGAGGGTTTATTCCTGTGTCTAAATGACAATAGTAACCTATTAAGTAAAAGTGAAAACAGAGACGAATTATCTCATAGACTTCTTGATTTCTCTGGGTTTTTTTATATGCTTTGGTGAAATGGAGACTGAGTATGTGATTTTTACAAATAAGAGTCTATATTGTAGACATTTGTTATGTGCAGAGCCAGTGCGAGGCATAATCAGACTAAACAATTGCTTAGGGCCCTGAGCAGCTCCAGGGCCCCCCCTATTAATTATAAGTATGTGGTGTGTGTGTGTGTGGAGGGGGGGCAAAATATTCCTGCTTAGGGCCCCCAATGGGCTAACACTAGCACTGGTTATGTGATGTGATGTCTGGCTTCTTGGTGGTCTGAAATTGTATTAGAACTCTGTTTATTAACCGAGGTTCCACTAGGGTCCAAGGTATCAGTCCCTAAAGTCATCACATTATTGTCTAGAAAAGCTAATTTAGGTCATATTTAAAGGTGTTTTATTTTCACTTATCTCTTCCTCTGAGTCCTGGACTCATGATAACTAAGGTACCTGACTTATAGGTAGGGCAAGACAAGAAATAGTCCCAGTAAACATTTTTAAACTACTACTAATAAAACATTCCTAAAATAGTTATTTGCTGTATATTCATTATATACAAAATGCTCAATGGCATAAACAGAATTAAAATGTTATTGGCACTTTGTTTGGGATGATCTGCATCAGGACTTGAACTGGGGGAAAGCAGGGATATGGTGGTACTCTCATAGATTCTGCCCACAAGTCAAACTCTACCTACTTGAGTTAGCAAAATGACCATGCAGCACAGGTGCTGAAACTAGGGATGCTGGGGGTGGTGCTGCACCCCCTGGCTTGACATGGTTTCCATTATATGCAGGGTTTACAGTTTTGGTTCAATGGCTGTCAGCACCCCCACTATAAACATTGTTCCAGCACCTCTGCCATGCAGGTATTAATCAGACAATGTCCACTGGGCTTCTCAGCTTGGCATCCCCTCACCTGGGTCAGATGCACCCTTGGACAGACCAGATTAAGACATAGCATAGGCTTAGATCCTTGTCTCCTAGATTTGTGTGATGATCTCAGAATCTAAGTTCATTTAAAAAATATTTTTAGCCCTCATGGTTCTAAAGAAAAGTCTCAAAATGTGACCTTAGTGTAATCAATATATTGATGTCTGTCTGCCTGAGTCTGCTGACAGCCTCCAGCAGAAGGCAGGGAAGAAGCACTTGGCTTCATATCCATAACCAGAGCATTTCTCAGGGGAGGGAAGTGCTGGCTTGTTGCATTGCTTGGATGTCCCACTTAGCTCTGTAGCAGTGGCTCTCTCAGTGGGATTTGGATGTAGTCCTGATTTCTGTGGAATTGGCTTCTCTTTGGTGAGGCTTAAATACACTGTAGGGCTCTGCTCCACCCATATAACCTTTAGACTCCACAGGTCCTACTGAGGGGAGGAAATCTTCCCCCAAATTGTATCCACTTGTGCCACCAAAATAAGACTTGACTCCCAAGAGATAGAGTGATGATTACAGATCTGCAACTTTCTTATATGCTTTGCAAGCCGTGAAATAGTTTAGCAAATAGTTTAAATAATCATCATTGAGCATCTGAGTTAATACTCCATTGTGATGAAATGAGTACTCACTCCCCTCAGAGCTATTGTTTCAGACTCTCTGCAAATGAAGGTATGTGTCACTACATTGGTTTATACTTGTGAAGAAAACCTTGAAAATATTAAACAAATATGGGCTACAGACTTCATTTTTTTAAAATGAAAACTGAGGTTCTGGAGAACAATACAGCAGCCTCGGAAAAGTGCCAGGTTACCAACCCAACGTGACTTTCTTAGGCCGATTTGAGCCCTTATCTCTATCTTTCTCTTGTGGCTTTTGCAGTTATGTGGAATGCAGCCATCCCAAACTCATGCTAATAAAACCTATACAACTCAAAAATGAAACCTTTTTAAAGCCAGTATTTATTTATTTAGGAGCTGTTGGATGCCAAACAAATCTTTTAAAAAACTATCAGATTTCTGTTATGTTATCTGTTATGATAGTTATGTTACTATCTGTTATGATAGTTATGTTACTTAGCAGCAGATAATACATTATCTTAAAGATGACTGTGATGAATGCCATCTATGTACAACATATTGTAATTTAAAGTGCAGAGTACTTGAATATAAAGAAGTACTAGTAAGAAACGTAATTAGAGCTTTGGAACACCCATCGACTAATCAACCCTTTGCACATGTGCAGTGAAATACCTAGGCTATAAGGTTTCCAATTGTCTTTGCTATTAATGTATGACAGCTATACTTTACGTTTTGCCTTGGGCTAAACTCATTTTCTGTTGACTACATCTAAGGCATATAGCCAACTCTTAAGTTCACTTTGGGGTTATGAGGTTTACATTTTATAGGTACTAACGTATAGATACAACAGTTAGCTGGATGTTTTATAATTGGAGTCTCACTCTCCTTTTGTGGGCACTGAACCAGATCGGCTGTATTAGTTTATTGCCCAGAACTCTTCACATTGAATTACTTAGGTTGCTTGTTCATAAAAGAAAAAAAGAAAAAGAAAAACAGTCTGCTAGCTTTGTGTAAATTCACCGTCAATTTATATTGAAATACAGGGTTTTGCCACTGGTTTGCTTTTTGTTTTTGTGTGAAGATAACTGTGTAACTAATGGTTGGCTCTACTGAACAATTGCATTATTGTTGCACTTAAATTGATCCTAGAGGCCCATTTTAGTGTGATAAAAAATTATAAATGCATAAATTAAACTCTTTCAAAGTACAGGCATTTTACAACAGCTAATAACTTCAGAATTGATCTCTTTTGCCTATTTTTTAAAAAAATGTGTGTGTATATAGCGCACATGGGGATCATTCAATGGTTTAATTACTCTTTATTTCTGGTGTTTACTGAAATAGTACATCTCAGATGCACTGGACCAAATTCTGCTCTAAATTACCTGTGTAACACCAGTAATCCCTGTGAAGGACCGCAGTGAGCAGAATTTGGACTACTGTGGTTTTTTTTTAATGTATTTTAAAATAGAGCCCTATTGAAAAGTAAAAATTTGTTAAGTAATCCTGCAGGGTATCCAGTCCAATTTCAAAGGGCTTTTTTTGAAGGATGCAGATAAGTAACAATATCTTGCAAATTTATTATGTATGGATGCTCTTTTAACCAAGCACAGAACAAGACAGAGCTAGGAAAGAAACTGTCAATTTGTCAAAACCAGCCTTGTTTGAAATATATGCAATACAAACTTCAAGAATTCTTTGTGTTATGGAGGAGAATAAGTGATGAACTGGAAAGGTTAGTTCTTATTGCAGACATCACTTAAACCTGTCTTCTTTTTATAGAACCATAGGTGTAGCTAGCACTTTTACAGGCATATAAAAAGACAAGGTACTTACCCTTGTAAGTTTACAATCTATACACTTATGCTTAAGCACTTTGATGGATCGGGGCCTTAATCAGACCAAACTCACAGTAAAAATGAAACAGAAAATTGTGGGCTAGGGAGAGAGCAGTAAAGGGGAAGTGAACACTGCTCTCGGGGAAGCACCCCTTAATCACATCAGATGGCACTGTACAAAACCCATAGAAGACAGCGTTTCTACCCCAAGAAGCTTACATGCACAGTTTGACAGACAGTGACACTTGCGACACATTAGATACCAGATAACCAGAATATGGATCAAAGCAGTCCAGACATCTGTTTTCCAACAAGCTTTTGCAGATTAACAGTGCCATGCTTCCTAGAAGAAATGTGATTTTAGGTTACTGGGATGAGTTTGAATAAAGGGATAGGATGATTTTTCAGTGAAGATGGAAATGGATCCAGTTCCAAGCATAAAGCGAAGCATGAAAGGAGGCATGAAAATGAGAAGGATAAGGATACTACAGGGACCTGCCAGAATGAAGAAAACGGTAGAAAGGAATCTTTCAAACCACAGGATAGAACAAACATGAGCAGCAGCACTAAGGCTAGGTTTGCCCACTGTGGCACTCATATAAGGGTCAGATCATGGCAGTCTACTGCAAAGAGAGAACAGTCTTTCGGGGGAATATTGGCAGGGAAAATCAGGACATCTATTAGTTTTGCTTCCACCCAAAACCGAGATTTGTTCGGTCACAAAATACGTTCTAGCCACAGCCTCCAGGCAGAGACTCCATTTTCAATGAACAGTTACCCAAACAAAACTCTTCTTGCGCAAAGGTTCAAATAGAGCGACTACAAAAGGTGTGCATCCATCACTAATCTAATCCAATCCTAATTTTCTAAAAAGCAGGTGATTTGCCCATCTGGAATAAGAAAACATACTAGCCCTCCCCCAGGCTGGAGTCCAGGTATCCAAATCTAAGAACTTGTATACAGTAGAACATCAGAGTTACAAACACCAGAGTTACAAACTGACAGGTCAACCACACACCTCATTTGAAACTGGAAGTACGCAATCTGGCAGCAGTGCACTCGTGAGCACGCGCGCGTACACACACACACACACACACACACACAGAGTACAGCACTGTGTAAAATGTAAACTACTAAAAAAGGGACAGTTTACCAAAAAAAAAGATTTGACAAGGTTAGAAACTGTTTCTGTGCTTGTTTCATTTAAATTGAGCCGCATTTTTTTCTTCATAGTGAAGTTTCAAAGCTGTATGAAGTCAATGTTCAGTTGTAAACTTTTGAAAGAACAATCATAACATTATGTTCAGGGTTATGAACGTTTCAGAGTTATGAACAACCTCCATTCCTGAGATGTTTGTAACTCTGAGGTTCTATTGTATGTCCTTTTAAGCCCAATCAATTAGAGCAGGCTTATCAGTTTCCTTCTAAAATCATTATTGTAATAGGCATAAATATAACATTAACATTTTGGGAAATTATTTTATAAATCTCATTTAATTATAATCATGAAATCAAAGCTGAACAAATTTTCACCTGAATTGCAATTAACACCGCAGAAAAGCCCTCCAATCTTCTACTTTTGAGCAAAATGAATTCCTTTTTTTTACTAGGTGTGTCCAACATTTAGCACAATGGGGCCATGATGCAAGTCTGTAGGTGCTATCATAATGCAAATAAATAATGATGATGAGTAAAAGTAACTCTACATATAACCTGAACACATTTAACTTTCTCAATTATGGATAAGTGTCCAAAACCTACCTGTGACTGCTGCCTCTTAATTACTCACTCACTTGCAAGTGGAGGAATCAGGTCTACTGGAACCGCCTCTGTATATATATATTATAGAAAAGAAACCAACTTAGTTGTGTAAACAACTATGTGAACTGTACCTCATCCGGCCCAAAACAAACGTGCTATCAATCACTATGGTAAGCTCATGATGGGTATGTGTGTGAGACCTTCAAACAGAGCAGGAAGTGCATACAAAAACATTAACCAGTGTGCGAGTTCCAATCTCCAGTAAAGCCTTAGCTGCTACCGTAGCAATTCAAAGCAAATGAGTTCCCCATTAGCTGTCTCTTAACAACAGCAACAAAGTAACTTCTAGGTTTTTAAAATTAACTCACTGAAGAAAACTGTGCCCCCCTGCCAATGCCTAGGACACTGCACAGCCAGCTAGCATGGGTATAAATAGCAGTGCAGATGATAAAACAAGACTAAGAGTAGAGTGGAATGCCCATGCCTGAACCCCCAGGCTATATACCTATGTGGCTCTCTACATGCCCAGTCAGTGCTTCCCACATCCATGCTCCTGTTTTTAGCAGTGTAGTGTCCTCCTGCCTCCCCCCTACCAAATCCTGTCAGTCCGGCATGTAGCTACACACCCTGGGTGACAAGTATGTAGGCTGGGGAAATATAAGGGGATGGTGGATGCACATCTGCACGTGGCCACCAACCACTGGTCTCCCTAGGAAGAGGCAGCACAGGAGCTGTGGGAGCTATTATTGTTTCATGAATTTCCCTCATCTGCCCAGGCAATAAACCTCAGCTAAGTCCTAGCTGTTGGCTAGGGTTCAGGATTTGCCTATATGTGGGGCCCTACCAAATTCATGGCAATGAAAAATGCATCACAGACCATGAAATCTGGTCTTTTGTGTGCTTTTACCCAATATTATACAGATTTCACAGGGGAGAGCGGTGTTTCTCAAATTAGGGGTCCTGACCCAAAAGGGAGTTGCAGGGGGGTCACAAGCAGAGGTGAAAGTAAGCCAGTCCAGGCTGGTACGGTGTACTGGCAAGAGCCGGTACAGTGTACTGGATTGGCTTCCCCATGTGAGAGATTTAAAGAGCCTGGGGCTTCTGGAAGCGGCCAGAGCCCCAGGCCCTTTAAATTGCCGTCCGAGCCCCCCTGTGGAGCCCCCCGGGTAGTGGAGGCGGCTGGGCGCCCCAGGGCTCAGGCGACAATTTAAAGGGCCCAGGGCTCTGCTACAGTAGTGGCAGCTGGGAGCCCCGGGCCCTTTAAATCACCGCCAGAGCCCCGGGGTAGGGGTAGCGGCAGCGGCCGGGGGCTCCAGCAGCGATTTAAATGGCCTGGGGTGGTAGCGGCGGCTGGAGCCCCAGGCCCTTTAAATCGCTGCCCGAGCCCCGCTGCTGGTGCCCCGGTGTAGCAGCGGCAGGGCTCTGGCACTGATTTAAAGGGCCAGGGTTTCCCAGCCACCACTACCACAACAGAGCCCCAGGCCCTTTAAATCTCCACCAGAGCCCCGGTCTAGGGGCAGCAGCCAGGAGCCCCTGTGGCTCCAGCATCAGGGCCCTGGTGGCAATTTAAAGGGCCCAGGGCTCCCCTGTGGTTGTGGCAGCTGGGAGTCCCTGGCCCTTTAAATCACCGCCGGAGCCCCGGGCTGCCACTGCTACCCCAGGGGCTCCGGCAGTGGGGCTCGGATGGCGATTTAAAGGGCCTGGGGCTCCCAGATGCCACTACCACAGCCAGAGCCCCGGGCCCTTTTAGTCTTGATTTAAAGAGCCCAGGGATTTAAATGCCCTGCCTCTTCCGGTTGAGCTCACGCCTGTTCCAGTTGATGCCCCGCCCTCTGCTCAGGACTCCAGTGTACCGCTAAGTCCTTTAAGCTACTTTCACCCCTGGTCACAAGGTTATTTTAGGGGGGTCATGGTATTGCCACCTTACATCAGCGTTGCCTTCAGAGCTGGTTGGCCAAAAAGCAGAGACTGTTGGCCAGACACCCAGCTCTGAAAGCAGCATCCCACTAGCAGCAGGGCAGAAGTAAGGGTAGCAATACCATACTGTGCCATCCTTACTTCTGCGCTGCTGCTGGCGACGGCTCTGCCTTCAGAGCTGGGCTCCTGGCCAGCAGCCGCCGCTCTCCAGCTGCCCAGCTCTGAAGGCAGCGCTGCCGCCAGCAGCCGTGCAGAGGTAAGTATTGCAAACCACTCCCCCTCTCTCCCCCGAAATCCTTTTTGGATCAGGACCCCTACAATTACAACAACATGAAATTTCAGATTTAAATAATTGAAATCATGACATTTATGGATTTTTAAAATCCTCTGACTGTGAAATTGACCAAAATGGACCTTGAATTTGGTAGGGCCCTAACTATAGGGGACTGTAACTAAGACAATGGTATTCAATTCTGTATTTTTGTTTATTAAAAAACTTTGAATTATAAAGTTTGCTATAGTTATATTGTCCTTTAAAAAGTACTCGCAACAGATATTAAGTTCAAGGGGATGGTTGATTTATTACAAGGCACTTTAATACTGGTTTTCAACTCCTTTTTTTGTGTGTGTTTTAAAATTCTACATCTAGTGCCAGTCACTGCCAGCAAATAGGACACTTTCACTTTTCTTGAAAAATAACCCCCAAAACATTACTATTTGGAGTGCCTGAGATTTAAGAGTGAAAATATTTGTAACAAAAACCTTCCTGGAAATAAATCCATCAAACTAACAGTTGAAATATCCATATGAAATGACAAGATTGACAAACATCGGCATACCATAAATCTGTTCATATTCTTAAAAAAACAAAGAAATATAAATATAAATATCACTGTCTGGCCTGATGCACCTTAGATTAAAATAACAATACAATACACACTTTATTTTGTGTAGTATCTCTGAGACTTTATCTCAAAGCACTTTAGAGTTAAATATGACATAATAGGCAGAAGAGAGAAACTACAGAGAATATGCACAGGAGAAGAGAAGTGTGTTCAGCTGAGATTTGAAGTCAGATTGAGAGTCAATGAGGTAGAGAGATAAAGAAAGGCTGTTCCAGATGGCAGGAGCTGCAGAGCAGAAGGCTGTCTCAACCACCAATTAATTTAATAAAACCCGCCAGTTTCATCCAGAGTTTTGCCTTCGCCATGTTAGGAGCAAATGAACCCCAGACTTAAAATGAAACTAAGTGGTGCAAAACCACAAAAACCCAGTCCTAAGAAGTCCATGCTACACTTGCACATAGACTCCTGCATCGATACCTGGCACTCCCAGACTCCTGGGTTGAAACCCCCTGCATGCAGAATTGGGCAAGTTTCTCACAGATGTAATGGTAAGTATGTCATGAGGTTAAAACATTTGGTTTTCCTGCATCCAGTTTCTGTGAGGTGGTGAACACCTGCAAACCCCCACTGACTTCTACTGGTGATGCAGATGCTCAGCACCTGTCAGAATTTGGCCCACTTCTTTAAATCAAGCTGCCAACTGCAAGGGATAGGATCCCTTGGCTAGGCAAAGAGGGGCATGAGTTGGGGAAGCCACCCATGGTGTGTGCTTCTTGTGCAGTAGGAGTCACTGTAGTGAGGCCAAGCTGGCCACAAGACTCACCATATCATGAATCCTCCAGCCCTTTGATGACAGCAAGGATGCATAAGATATACAGAAGGCTACTTCAGCCAGTAGGTTGAAGCAACCTCCCGCTATGCAGCTACTTCTGATCATGGAAGGGAAGATTCCTCCCACTCATGTTCCTGCATGTCTGCCCCGTGCCTAGCCTGCTACTTGGACTGGGCTCTGGGGTTGTTGAAAAGCTGAACAATAGCATGGTATGAAGCTCAACACTGTTAAACCAGCATAAAACTGAAGTAACTCCACTGATCTCAATATTTATATATTAAAATGAAGGAATGCTAGGAAAGGGCATCTATCACATGCTCTAGGCACTCTTCACAGAACTTAAGAATACATCACAGATAATACCCTGAGTGCAGCAGTACAAATCACGATAACCCATCACCAGCAAGTCAGGAAACTTTAAATCTCAATTCCCCAGCTTGTCAATTTCCCCAATGTCAAAGGACTAGCAAAAAAGACAATCTTTGCATTGTACCACAAAGGTCATAAGATTCAGGCTCCTTTAGACCATGGATTGGGGTGAATTCCAAAGCTGTGAGGTCACTCCAGGGATCACCCTGCCAACAGGTTTTTCTCATATATACCAGTGAGCTTCAGCTCAGGTACCTCTGCTGATCTCAACTGCAGCAGTAGGGCACAGGGACAGAGGCAATCTCTCAGGTTAAGTAGGTCCTAAGGTATTTAGGGCTACGTAAAACCTAAAACTTTAAACGTCACACACAAACCCACAAGAAGCCAGTGCAGATGGTGGAGCACTCTGGATATGTTTGTAGTGAGAAACTCCACCTACCAAGCAGGCCACTGCATTCTGTATCAGCTTGGGGGGAGAGGGGGTTGGATGGTTTTAAAGCCTGGCCCCAAATAGAGTACATTGCAGTATCTTCAGGACCGGCTCCAGGCACCAGCAAAGCAAGCCCGTACCTGGGGCGGCACAATTCCAGGGGGGCGGCATTCCGGCCAGCCTTTTTTTTTTTTTTTTTTTTTTGGCTTGGGCAGTTGCGCTCTCAGAGCTTGGGACAGCAAATTTTTTGTTGCGGCAGCAAAAAACCTAGAGCCAGCCCTGAGTATCTTATCTTTGGGTGATGACAGTCACAACCACTTGGCCATATGTAAATGATAAAAAAACCTGGCCAGGCCATTGATTGCTACTACCGGAATCATCTAGTTCCAGCTAAGAGACCAACTGGATCGCTAGATTATGAACCTGATCAACAAATAGACACGCACACTCACAACTGAAGGGTTTTCTTGCCATGTCTTTCAAGATGTGCTCACATAAATCTGGAGTAAGACAGTGGTGAATCAGACCCTACATGCTGAATCAAAGAAGACCTAGTTTCACAAGCCATTTTAGTTCTTTGCTTAATGTCTAAAATACAATACACTAAAAATCCAGATTCGGGCTATTGGACAGATGATAATAAAAAATGCCATGTTAGATTTCCACTTATTCGATCAGTCATTAAAAAGATTTACAGTTCATACCAATATCAGATTATAAAAATTGGGGCCCTCCATAAATTAAAAGGGCTTACTCTTGTTGTCATGTAATAAGAACAGTATTATGTCATATCTGAAAAGGTCTAAGGGCCAGAAAACAAGAAGTAATGAGAAGTGATCTTAAAAGCATATAAGAAATTTTAAAAGCAGATTACTGTAGAATGTAATGAAATATTAGTTAAAAAGGTAACTTGCCAAAATAACACTAAACTAACACTTATCCCTGTAATAGCCTTCATGGCAAAATTAGTAATACACTATTTTTTATTAAAGAGAGTCTGGTATAATGACACTAAATTCCATGCAAATATTCTAGTTACTCAGGAGTAATTTATTGTAGTTTAACTGGAAATTTTTTCCCTTGGATCTTAAAAGATTTTACAGCCTCAATTTTAGCACTTTTACTCCTAATAATCAATATTGATTTTACTGTATTTTTTTAATTAATTTGTCTTGTTTTATATAGGATCCAAATCTCAATACAGTGTATAAAGTGATATATTATCTTCATTCTAAAATCTCATTCATTTAGTTAAATATTTTGGATCATCAATAGATCATTTTGCTAACATTACAAAAAGACAAAATAGAACAAAACCTTGCTTTCTGTTCATTGGGAAGTACATTGCATAGCGATTTTGTGCTATGAACAAATAGGTAGATGGCCATGGAAGGAAGAAAGAAAAAGAAAACAGGCAGGATGGTCCAGTGGCTTGCTTGTAGCTTTGAAATGCTATTATCTTTTCTCACAGATTTTTACTATAGAGCAGAATCTCTAATTCAATGCATGAGTTTCACCTGAGTCCATATCATATCCTCCTGCAGTAATCTCAGTGAGAACGGGAAAGAGGCCTCAGGAAACTGGACAAGATGTCCCCCACAGAGCTTCCACTACATGCTGACCTCAGGAAAGAGAGTTTGTGGCCTAGCAGAGGGGGCAGATGTGGCATCCTTCTCCCCTGCAGTTTAAGAAGTTGCTGGAAACTCAAACTCCAACCCAGCATATTCATGGGCATCTGTATAGGGGCTCCTCCTTTCTTCTGTTCTCCATCCTTTTTCCCTCTAAGCAGCATGATTCCCTCAGGAGCCATGACATGTTTGCCTCTCACCCCTGTGGCCAAATCTTTAACTTCGCACTCTGTCCTGGCCCCTTGAAGAAAAGTCAATACTGCTTCTCGCTGTATTAGCTATGTTGGTCTTTGAGGAGATCATGCCGTGCAGGATGACTGCTCCCCAGTTCTACCCACCCTGAGGTGCCTTTCCACAGCACCATACTCTCAGCTACATGGTGTTAGCACACAGGGTTTTCCACAGGCTCCCAGAGTGGGAGGCACATGATGCAGAGGGCCTTCTTCCAGTGCTTCTCTGGCATTCCCTCTTCTGTATTCCCTCCTTTTATCAGAACAGAGGGGAGCCCTGGTCATTTATCCCTGTGTTTCAATCAACTTTATTTAGATAAAATGTGAGATGACTTCCCTTGGAGAAAGATAACTAGGGGGCAAGTGAAATTCTGGAACACTCATGTCTACACTATGAAATTAGGTCGAATTTATAGAAGTCATTTTTTTAGGAAGCGATTTTATATGCTGTGGGTGGGAGCTACAATTACATGTCTTTCTATATTTATAGCTGTGTTTCTGAGATGCCAGGAGTTCTCCAGTAATGTGCCACATAACAGAGCTCCTTCTGCTCTAAGTGCAAGGCACATTTCTTTGACCTTGTCTTCTCTATGTGTATACATATAAATATTCCAGAACAAAACACATCACTGCAAATACCATTCTCCCAGGAAGAGGATGAGAGAGCTAACCTGTGACACATTAGTCACATTGTTTACTCCACTAATGGAAAGCGTTCAGATGCTAGGGTGATGAGTGCAATAGAAGAACCTATATAGAACAGAATAGACATGCTTTGTGATTGTTTCTCTTGACTTTTCTATACCTGGACAGTCTGCGGTTTTACTTAGATCTCCTTTTCCTTAACGCTGTGTTTATTTCACCATGTTTGGAAGTTAAAAGTTACCTTTTTGCTTCAGAATTAGTTTTGACTGATTAAAAGAATAAATCCCCGGAGCTGTCTTTTTCAATCAGGCATTGCACAAGCACTTGAACTGACTAAGTTCTGCAGAACATTGGAAACATGGTATGCCCAGGAAATGTTTGCCATCACATTAGTGATGCTATAATGGGCATCACAAATCACCTGGACATTAATAGAATGAAATCACTTACTGCTTCTGAGAGCAGCTTTATTCTCAGTTGGTGTCCTGAAGGCACCATGTGTGCAGTCTAGAGTTTCTATCACAAAGGAGAAATTTTCAAATTCCTGTTTTACTTGCTGCTGTTAGTTTAGTTAAAGTCTTTACCTATTGCTTCTGATAAGAGAATTTTGCACATAACTAGCATTGGAAAGAAAATGTCAAAATGTAACTAGTGTCACATGTTGAACTTCAAATGATCTCTGATTATCCAAAAGCAGGATGCACATGACTACTAATGACTGTCCTCTCTCTCTCACTTAACTGCAATAACCCATCAACTGCATTTCTTTAGCCTGTTATTGCTGTTTTGAAATTTGATCATCAGACACATCTGAAGACTTCTCTCAAAGCTCTGCAGATGTGTCTGTAACAGAGGCAGAGGTGCCTGTGTGCACTTCCCATTTGGCTTAGAAAAATGAATAGCTTCTGTCATCATAATCCATGTCAAACAGACAGCAGTGGTAAAATTAACTATTTCAATCAAGGAAATGGGCTGTTAACATCTTTGATTTGCTGTCAAGGAAGAATTCTGAATTGTGCCCTTGTTCCTAGACCAATTTAAATTTTTTAAAGAGATAGTTTAGGTAATGGTCCAGCAAAAGTAAAGAAAGCATATTTATACATTGTCAGGAGAAAACAGAGTTACTGTCCAGAAAATAAAATGTCTATCATCTAAGACTTAGCTTTCTGCTTTTAATTTACTTTCACTTTGTATTAATATAGTGTTTGTTACACCATGTTCAAAAAAGCATTTAGTTTCTCCAGTGTTATTCTAGCACTCAAATTGATAGCTGTAAAACAGATAAATAGTAGCTGTACTCCACTGACTCCTGCTCCATTTTTCATCTTTTGAAATAAAATCCCCAGAGTGTTTTTTTTTTTTCAGAATAAATTGGAGATAAGAAAGTTATCTTTTGATATGTATACTTCTGAACACGGCAGATTTATGGAGCATTTTTTCCAGCTAGGACTTGCACTCTGCCTTTTCAGAACATATTTAATATTAAGAAATAATCATGTAACACAAAATTAATTGACTCAATTAGAAGCTGAGGTATCTAATTCTGCCACCTTCACGCACATTGATTAGTATTTTATTCCACACGTAGGCCTATTGAAATCAACGGAATTACTTGTGAAGTAAGGTACTACTTATTATGAGTGAAAATGGCAGAATCAGGCCTTAACTCTTTTCCTCTCATCACTGAGCACAGTTCAGAAAGCTGCCCTAAAGGGCACTCAAGGATTCCCACTTTGCCAACAGTTCTACACCTCCACTTAGAGAGTTGTGGGGAGCAAGGGGTTGCAGAAGAAGTGATAGGAAGCAGGCATTGGCTAGTAAACAGTTCTACAAGGTCTGCTGCAGTCCAGGTAATTTAGAGCAGTCCTTAGGCTGCATCAATTTACACAAAGAACCATTCTGGTCACAGGCTGATGCAAGATCAAGGGAACAGAAAGTTGGCTCAGAGACAAGTCTGCCCTCAGCTTTCCTGTCACAGCTGAGAATTAAACCCATTTTATTTAACTATGTTATCACGTTCATTAATTTCAAACATTACAAAGAGATGATATTTTGGTATATGGTTCTACTTTGTGGTATGACACATAGGAATGTACTAAACATTTTCAACTCAAGGAAACCTGATTACATTTTGACCTGAAATAACATCAGCTTAATGATTCTCAGTATGTTGCTGCATATTATCCCTGTTTTCCTGTTCCAGGCAGACCTTTTGAAAACAATGCAATCTACAGCAAGACAAAATGGTGGAGCAAACTGCAAGAAATGGGAAAAAAGTTTTTAAAAGCAAATGAACTAAACCTCTATATTTATAACTTGAAAGCCCATGCTCCTGCTCCCCTTCATACTGAAGTTCACAGTAGATGCTTACTTCATTCATCTATATAGTCCAGCATGTTTTTCATGCAATGCAATCCATTAGACATCTAGCAAAGGCATTCATCAGACAGATTGATAAGACAAAAAATAGTGAACTAAACTGATAGTGTACTGCAAACAACATAATAAAAAGAAGGAAGCTAGATTAGTAAAAAAAGTTAATTTCCCATAGACTTGCCAAACTCAATTCTTAGTGATCCACTATGACTTTAAAAATGGCATCTATGCTATACTATAATGGTATCTATCTAGTCTGTAGGACATTCCATCTTCCATAAAATTTTAGACTGAATGAAGTTGCATTGCTATTAACTTGGGGCTCATTAATCCTACAAGTTGTTGAGCAGAATTGGGCCATAGACTTTATAACAGTAAAATTACTGTGCATAAGGGCCTACTCCAGATCCAACTGACGTCAGTGACAAAACTCTCATTGTTTTCATGGGAACAGGTCCTCCTTTGGTGACCACAGCAGGAGCAGTGCATCAACCCTCCTTCTCTGCAGCATAAAGACTTACCAGACCCTTATGCACCAGGCAATCCAAGGAACAAGCAGCAGTTCCCAGGGTTGGTCTTATATGTGGCTGGTGTACGAGAAGCCCATTGTGAAGCTATTCTATAGAGGATGAGACCTGCCACAGCACTCCTGCTAAGAACCTACACTCTCCAGCAAGCAGGTCCCTCGGGTAGAGAATGCAGCGAAGAAATTATTGCAACCCTGGCTTCTTCTTCTAAGTTCACCCCAGTGATCTCCACAGCCTTATGCACCCCCCAATACCCTTTCTCCCTTACCTATTCTAACCCTTTCCCCATAAGGGCACGTTGAAAATGTAGTCAGGTTAGTAACATGGGATGTCAGGGCCTTGGTCTTTTGATCACCAGAAGTGATTCCACTTAACTATCCAATTTATCGAGGTAATTAGATAATGGTGCTAGAGCTACTCAGATGCATTGCTATCATAATCTGATTCTTTGGATTCCAGTCCTCTTGTGTTCGAAGTTTGAATAAAGGAGACTCTTCAATAATTTGTTGCTGAGAATGTGCCTTAATTATGTATCTAACACCACTCTTGCGAAGGAATGAGTCAGGAGAAAGAAAGAACATGACTAGTCAGAGATTCAGAGAGGACAGGAACATAGATTCATAGGATGAAGTTCTGGTCCTATTGAAGTAATTGGGAACTTTGCTGTTGACCTCATTGGGGCCAGAATTTTACCCATAGTGCTTGGAGTTGGAAAGAGCCTTGCATCATTTTCAACAAACATAAGAAATGCCCATTCAGTATGTCTGTCTGTCTATATATATTAATATTATAAAGTGGATGGACTCAATTATTTTCACAAAATAAAAGTAGCAAAGGGAAGTTTATTGGTATGGTTAATTAATACAGCTGGGTGACTTTTTTGACAAATTGTATTTGGAGGGCTGGAATTTTTTTAAAACATGTTGAAACTTTTTCATTACAAATATTTTGTGTAGGAAAAGTCAAAACGTTTTGTTTTGACTTTTCAGGATGGCATTTCAATTGCAGACAGTTTTTAAAATGGAGGGGGATGGAAAACACTCACAGTGACAAAATCAAAATGAAAATCTTGATTTTGTTTTGTTTTGTTTTGTTTGTTTCAAATCAATTCCTCATGTTTTGGTTGATTCAAAATGACAGGTTTCAGAGGAACAGCCGTGTTAGTCTGTATTCGCAAAAAGAAAAGGAGTACTTGTGGCACCTTAGAGACTAACCAATTTATTTGAGCATGAGCTTTCGTGAGCTACAGCTCACTGTAGCTCACGAAAGCTCATGCTCAAATAAATTGGTTAGTCTCTAAGGTGCCACAAGTACTCCTTTTCTTTTTGATTCAAAATGAAATTTTGTGATTTTTTTTCACTGTGAGGAAAATTTTTGAAACTTTTGTGTTTCAGTTTGAATTGAACTGGAATTTTTTTCAGGTGTTTCAGTTTGGCCTCCATTATTCACTTCCGCTCTTTTAATGAATAGCCTGCATTTGATGTCTCGTGTCGTCTCATAAGGAATATGGCCACTGAAATATTCTTAGCATAGATCTGGTGCCACCAGATGAGACTGGTGATAACTAGAGATGGGGCCAAACAAGAACTTTGTATCTAACCCCCTCCATCTTTCTGTTGTATGTGGTACGGGGGTAAGAGGGGTTGAGGAAACTGTAGAAGAGCTCTGATCTGTTAGGACCAGAGCGAACATTTGGGAAAGAGAAGAAAGGGATTGTGGATTAAGGCTTTGTCTAGAAACCATGCAAAATTGATCAGCTTTGCTCACAGTCCTGCAAACATGCATGTGAGTGCCCCCATTGAGTTCAATAGAACTACTCATGTGACTAGAGTGTTCTCCCTTCCTGTACAGAATCAGGATCTTAGTATGGTTCTACCTCAAACTAGGTAAAACTTGTCATCTTTAGTTTTTCCCTGAGCTTTTCAGGCTCCTTTTATACCCCAAATTCTAAATTCAAAGTCATGTGAACTGAATTGCCCTCCCTTCAAAAAAACAAGAGCTCACCAAAACCTTTGTGGAATAAACCCACTGAAGCTACTAATGACTTTCATTTTCTGATGCTCACCCAGTAGAAAAAGAATGCATAATCCTTTCCTCTTAAAGGAAATGAAGAGCTCCATCCTCAGTGTGTGGGAGCTGAGGGGAGAGCTAATTACTTTTTCCATGCCAAGAAAGAAAGGACATGTGGCCAGAAAGAAATGTGAATTCTATTGACTCCATGACCTCTGTGTATATGTGAGTCTGGCTTGTAACTAACTACACTGGAACTGGTGAGACGTTTACAGTGTGTGTGTGGCATGGGTCTCAAAGGCAAAAAAGAATGACATGCAGCTAGAGGAATATAGCATAAATAATGTGTCCATGAAGCAGTCCGTTTATTTGTATGGACAGGCCTTTGTTTGGCCCATGAATTCACTAATCCAGTTGGGTATCAGAATATTTTAATTTTTGCCAGTTTTGAGTTTGGTCTTACTGTTGTAAGATGCCCATGTACTGAGGTGATGGATGCTAGTTAGAAATCTGTGTATAAATAAAGAGAAATTAACAAAACATTGTTGCTCTTACTGCTATTGGTCTGAAAAATCACCTAAGAAACGTCAAGTCCCCAGCCTTCCTATTTTTACCCACTTGTAACTGGCATTACTAAATTATTTTTTGCCCTGTGATTTGATTCACATTATAGGATCCAGGCCCCTGGAATATACTCATGCAAAACTCCAACTGCTCTGAATGGGAGTTTTGAGTGAGTAAGTTATTGACAGATTGGAAAAGAACTCTGAACACCCGACTCCCAGTCCTAGATTTCCTTTTCTGCATGCTGTCTCTATACGGTTAGCATCCTTGTATTCACTCTGTAATTGAAACTGCAGTGTCTCCATCAGTCTGGCAGTGGGAGATAGGGAATAGGACATGTTTCTTAATTAGTTCTTTGGTGGCAGTTCTCTTTTTCCCTTCTGATATTTTTCAGGATCAAGGATCTTTTTTAATAGAAAAAGATGCTTTTCAGTCACCCCCTTTTCTTGTTTCACGACCAGGAAATGCTAGTTTAATTATTTTTATTCATTGCTTATCGGTTTACTATAGCTAAAAATTAAAGACAGGTATTGCCATATAGGGATGCGCTCTACACAAGAAAGAATATACATATAGGGAAAAATCATTATAAACCAAATTCCACTCATCAGCATTCACAATAATATAATACAAAATAAAAGAGAAAGTGCATGTGCCCATATGAGAGAGAGAGAGAGAACATGAGGTAAAATATAATTGAATAAAACCAAAAAATGTATTATTTTATAGAAGGACTAAATTCATTCAAAAATGTACACATAAACCCCAGGCACCAACATCTACTTTATTCATGAAAGATCACTGCAGAAATTCCCATAAAATTGACAATAAAGGGGATGTGATGTTAAGTCAGTATATTATTATTAGAGCGTTTTTTTAAAAGACCCATGTGTCTGGGAAGCCTAAGGAAGAGCCACTCCAGTCGTGTCCTTTACAAGGCTGTCCTCACATTCTGCAGTAGAAGTCCCACATCAAAAAGGTTCTTAACAGCATCAGCATTCTGAACGAAGAATTAAACCCCATGATGAAGCAACTTCAACTTAACTGGAAACAAAATAGCAGCCTCAATATTTATGTAACATAATTTAGTTCTCATTACTGAACATTTTCTTCTGTTACAAAAAATAGCAGGGGAAAAAATCATTTTTTCTCTTATCAATGTAAAGGTACGTTTCCACTGTTGCAGCCTGTAAAATCCTCTCACTCCTTATCATTGAAAGAAGGATTAACTGTTAGGGTGACTGTTGAAGTTGTTGAACAAGGGTCTAGATTCAAAGTGTGCAGCCTCACAGGGATACAATAACACTTACTCCGTAGATAAGACAAGAACCAATTCACTACAAGTGAATTATTTTTCTGAAATCCAAATTTAGTGACCTCACTGTTTGATCTGGAGAGATTTGACCTGAGACAGAACTACGTGTCTCCACTTTTACTCCCTTTTGACCTGCCCTTGTTAGAGGTTGAAGTTAGACATCCATAAATGTCTCATAGTCAAATATTTTTTCTTTTAGTGAACAGAACTATATCAGCTCTGTTTAGTTACATATACATCATGACATCTCACAGTGAAGTCACCATCCTCTGAAAGGTAAATCTTGTAATTATTAGAGCTGTGCAGAGGATGGAAGTTTAAGTTTTTTGAGATTTCAAAATTTGGCTTCATTCCAAACTGGTACGAAAATGGAAAATTTCAAAATTCTCTGTGAATGCAAATTCTAAAGAAAAAAAGTTTGGGGTTGATCAAAATGTTTTATTTCAACAAAATTCAAATGCGTCATTTTGATTTTGTCTTTTATAGTATATTATAATAGATAACATGATACAAAATTTAAGGTTTTTCAAAGTAAACAGTCATTAAATTAAAATGTTTCATTCCAAAACTGTACAAGTGGGATGTTTTGGCCTGGTTGTAACTTTTTTCTGGTTTTCTTCCTTAATGAAATTCTGGTGAAATTGACCCAGTTTTGTGAACCATTTAGATTTCAGCAGACCTGCTTATTCAGATGTAATATGGTTCCATCAAAGTTTCTCTGATCAGCTCTAAGAATTAGTTGCTATACTCTATGCGTGAAACCATCTCCTTTTTTGAATGCAGCAACAGTAACTTTCTCTTTATTTTCAAAATGCACTTCTTCCATTAACCGTTTCAACAATAATCTATCAGTAAACTGGGGGGAAGAGGGGAATGAGAACTACCCTGCTTGGAGGCTAGACCTTTCTAAACTTGGGAAAAATTTTTGAAAAGACCCCAAGCGACTGACCTACCTACTATTGGTAGTTATATGACCCCATCACTGAGGACTTCACAATCTTTAATGCATTTATTTATCTTCACAACATCTCTGATCTCCCATTTCACAGAAGGGACTATACAGAGAGAATAAGGCCTGCTTTACACTTAAAATGTAGGTTAACATAGCTACATCTGTCAGGGACGTGAAAAATCCAACCCTTGTGTCATGTAGCTATGTCAATCTAACCCCCAATGTAGGTGCAGCTAAATCAATGGAAGAACGCTTCCATCGACCTAGCTACCATAGCTTGAGGAGGTGGTGTTCCTATATTAACAGAAAAATCCCTGCTGTATCTACACGAGGGGCTGCATCTACACTACAGGGTTATGCCAACATAGCTTCAGTGACATAACTATGCTGCTACAGTCCCCATAGTGTAGACACACCTCTTAGGACTTGCCTATTCAGGGAAATTAATTCAAATTAAGAGAGGGTGTGAATTTAAAGGCAAATAGCTATTCCTGATTAACTATTCCTGTTTAACTCCCTGTGTGGACACACTTATTTTTGTTATTCTTGGATAAAAGTGCCTTGTTCTGAATTAGCTTAATCCAAGTGGATTAAATCTAACTGAAAATCAGTGGGATTTAAACTCAGTACTTAAGACACTTCTGAAAATAAGACCTAGGATGGGATTCACAAAGGTATTTAGGTGTCTAACTGCAATGATTTTGATGGGAGTTAGGTACCCAAATATGTTTGTGAATCCCACTTATAAGCTTCTAAATCACTTGTGTGCTTTTAATAATTTTACAGCAAGATGGTGCCTATGGTGACAAGGCAGCAGCAAATAATAATGGAATTTATCCAAATGTAGGAGTGTTAAAGTAACGTTGCGTACAAGCAACTTTTAGAGATTTTATTTTATTTTAGAGATTATTTTATTATTGTATTTTAATATTATTATTTAATTATTATTTTATTTTATTATTGTATTTTAGAGATTATGGAACAAATTGTACCCTCAATTACACTTGTCCTCCCAACTAAAGGGAGTGAAGTTAGTGGGGTCAATTCCATTAACTGGCACATTGTCACTTGTGTAACCTGAGACGGGTATAGCAAGGGGGTAAGTCCCAGTCCAGCAGAGCACTTAACCACAAGCATAGGCTTTAATGTTATGCTGAATAGAGATGCTTTCTTGAATCATGGTCTAAATGCTTAATGTTACACACACACACACACAGGTAACTTGACGAACCAGGGCCTGAAAGCTTAAGTTGTATAACTTCTATTTTACTCATGTTTTGTTTACATTGGCTTGTTTCAATATCCTGTCAATTTATCAGTAATTTTAGTATCATAAATAGCATGAAAGTGTTAATGTTACACCAGACAAAAAGGCATAAGTTTGATTTTAAAAAATAGAAAGGCAATTGCTAGACCTGTCTGGAGATGGTCATTCAATGATCCGAACCTGTAGGACTGAGATAAATTACTTCTGGTAACATTTTCCTCTTGGAAAATCGCAGATGAGACTAAATGAGACATTTTATATATATAGTAGCAAACAGTCATAGGTACATTTCATTTTGAAAGTCCCATCTGTCTTGCAATCCAAACAGTTTTTGACACCACAGAATGATTGCAGCACTTCACATTATAGGAAAAGGCCATAGGAGTTGATATACATCAGAATTCTAAAGAATATGCTACGTTTTACCTTACTTAGAAATTATATTGGAAAACTACTTAAAAATTAGTTCAGTTGTCTTAAGAACAAATTCAATAAAACAAATGGGATTTCTCCTTTGATCCCGTTTTTAATTGACTACATTAAAATTTGCATACTAAGACAAATTTTAGCTGACATATTTCTCAGAGACTGATTCAGCGTGCAGCTTAAAACTAATTCTGTGTGACAATCCACAAAGCCAGTTTAAAATGATAATACAGACTTAGCTATTACCCTCAAAGCAAAAAGCTAATTAGCTCCCTGTTTGCAGAATACTACCAAAATCCTCAAGTAAAATAACTTGAAATGATTGTGA
Source organism: Caretta caretta (assembly GCF_965140235.1). Classification (NCBI taxonomy): domain Eukaryota; kingdom Metazoa; phylum Chordata; order Testudines; family Cheloniidae; genus Caretta; species Caretta caretta. The sequence goes on along the minus strand of NC_134216.1, from coordinate 43,948,494 downwards.
CTACCACCAGGAAAAATAAATGTAGAATTCACTCAATAGTGGAGGATTCATCCATGATTAAAGTGGGATAAGGGTTTATTGACTTATTTCTCATAGGAAAAGAAATATCAGCAACACACAGAGCAACTAAAAACAATGACATCTTCTTCACTGAGAGTCTAACAATTACTTCACCTGCAATTAAATTATGAAAAAAAAGTTTCTTTAAAGTTATGCTTCTGAATGCACATTAGTTGGATCCTGCATATTCTTCCATTATCACCAAATGATATACAAAGGTTGGAGAGACGATGCTCCCCATAAGTTATAGGAGTCTAAAAGGTGAGCAATCAGGGCTTTATTTTCTAAATCATTAGGCCAGGATCAGCCTGGAAGGCACCCTCTTCATTTTTAAAAAGCTTTCTATTTGGGATGGATTTTGCCTATATGTCTGTTTTCAGAAGTAATCTCCTAAATATCAGGAATGATTTTTGCTGGGCCAGAAAGCCAATTTGCTCTTTGCCTGAATATCTTTGGGAAGAAAGCAAAGGCCTGATTTGTAGCTTTGCCAACAGCCCTGAGTAAGGGGTGCACATAGTTGTGCAGTCCCGGGAGCAGACCAAGAACCAGACTGTAACTCATAAATTGGTCCCCTTTCTTCAGGAGGGAAGTACTTTGCTGCTGGCTAGTTTGCTGGGGGTGTGTATATGAAACTATGGGTCCCTCCTATCCACACCCCAATGGCCCTTCAGAGGCCATTAAAGACTCACACCACTACCCATGATCATGTAGCCCACATAGGAGAATGAATGGCAAGTGTATGTTTCTTTATTCCCCCATGCTGGCACTTTGGGTGAATGACAATCTCATAGTTACAATATGGGGATGGAACGGTAGAGTGGCTAAAGAGCTTTTTTCTGAAGTCACAAGCTATAACAATACTATTTGCACCTAGCTTATGTTCTGTTAATTCTTAGGGGCACAGGATAAATTCTGCATAAAGGTCATCTGGATACTATCAGGTGCTCTGTTTAATATAATAAGCTATTAAATAGCTGCGAAAAAGAATTTACACAAGACTTCTCCTTAAATATCAGCTTGCAGACGCAAAGGACAATGGTATCTAGGAGCATCAGGAAGCCCTCTCAGCATTCTGAATCTGAAACAATGCTTAGGGATGATTTAGAATCCCAAATGAAGAACAGAGAAACTACAGCTGAACAGCCAGATTTTCCTATATTAATACTGGGAGTCAGAATTTGAAGGAATACCAGCCAATACAGTGTGGCACAACTCAGCATGCCTTGATAAGCTACAATAGTGCAAACCATAACGGAAGGCAGATACACCAAAGATCACATTCCCACGTTCTTAATGAACAGTGGGAGTTTGGTGCCATACTCTGACTTTCAGAATAACAGATGATTTAATTGAATCTGTACAATCTAATGCAATCAGTCTCATTTAACTAAATGTCACCAAGGGCTCTATTCACCAAGAAATAGTTTATATATACACACTGAGGAATACAACCCAATTTATGAATCTCCCTTACCACTGTAAGATCAATTGTCATGTACATTACATAGAAAAATAGTGCTACGTGCCTCTTCCATTTTGTTTACATTGTTATTGCTAAATAACACCCTATACAAGTGATATATGAAAGGTGAGTTTACTGCCTAAAAATGGGGGGTGGAGCAAGAGAGCGAGCACTAGAATAAAACGGAAACATACATAATATTATCTGTATTATCTCTAGCTACATTGCAGGGTTGGAGTGTTTGTGATTTTGCTAATTGTGCTAATAAAAATATTACAAGTTCAGAAGGCCTTTCCTAAGTGTGAGTGTCTCTCCTGTGCACCCTGGATGTGACACTGCATCCCTTATTCTTCATAGAGATATTATTATGACAGATTATGGCATAACTATGATGTATGTTATGCAAGATAGGTCATGTGGGTATCATTGAAAAGGTTATGATTTACTGAATATGATTATACTATTTGTATGCATGTATCATTTTTTGTATCTGAAGTTAGGAATATTGACTATAAATCTGTATTACAAATGTGTTTACAACTGGGGAATACCCACTAGGCAGAATGCACTAGGTAGATGGCTGACTGGGAAGGGCCATTAGAGAAAACAATAGGCCTTAGAAAAAGTTTATCTTCCACCCGGGAGCCTTCCTGAGGACACTACAAACAGCCTCCGAGTCATGGCTGATATGACACTACAGGGGCATATGACCAGATCACCTGGTATTGGACACCATCTTGGAATACCAGTGTTTTTCCACTGAAAGGCAAGGGACCCAAGCTTGGAGATAAAGGGTTCCCGCCATATGCAAAAGCTATTTAAGGCAGGGGGGGAGTGACATCACTGTGGTTCTTCACTGACTCCCCGCCCAAAGGAGACTCTTGGAAATATCTGAGGAACAAGGACTGAACTGGGGGGAAGTGCTGGACCCAGACTAGAGGGGTTTCTAGCCTGTTAATGGAACACCAGAGGTTTTGAGCTGAAAACAAGTGCAACTTGTCCCTTAAGAGCCTGCAGCCGGCTTAAATAATCATTTAGGGTGAGAATTTGCTATTCATATACAACCTCTTTACTATATTAAGCTTAAATTGTATTTTTGTTTATTTGCTAGGTAATTTGCTTTAATCTGTTTGCTATCCCTTATAATCACTTAAAATCTACCTTTTGCATTTAATACATTTATTTTTGCTTTATCTAAAACAAGTATGTGTGGGAGTCATAACTTGGGGCAGAAAGCTGTGTATATTTCTCCCCACATTGAGAGAGGGAGCGAACATCATGAACTTACGCTGTACAGTTCCCTGAAGTTAATGCCTATGTGACAACACACAGGGACCCCCTGCAAATAGGGCTCCATAGCATCCAGGAGTGCTCTTCCCCTGTGTAGGTTCCACAAGTCCTGCCCACCCTTTGCAGAGGAACTAAGTCATTCTGCTCCATCTTGGGACCACCACCACTGTGGCAGAAAGGACAGGATTTACTCCACTGGTCTCACTGAAGTCCAGGACAGAACTCTCAGTGGCTCCAGTGGGACTAGGATTTAGCCTATAGGACAATGTGCAGCATGGAAGTAGTATCCACCTTCCCTGATTCCTAGGACAACATTAACTTCTAGGAAGACCCTCTTTGCAAATGATAGGCTATCAGCTAATTAAAATGCAGAATGTTTTCTTGCAGCTGTATAAACAAGTGTGCATAGCCTATGAATGTGTTCCCATAAGATGGGACTGTCCCAAGCAATTCAGGACATGTGGTAGAGTGATGTGCAGTGAGGCTGAAGTCAGTGATCATAAACCATCTTGAGAAGAAAAATATGTGCAGTTTACTGCCAGAGATTACAGAGAGAAAAAACCTGTTTTAAATCAAGAACTGGAGCCCTTTCAGTTCCTTAAACTAGCTTCATGTTAGTTTTGAAGAGAGCACTGTTTTTACACCCAAACCAATAGGTTTAGTCCTCTCTAAAGGGAAAGTATCATAACAAATGGAACCTCTGCTCATTTTTGTACATTTTCCACATTTCTACTGGCACTTGAGAACTACATCTTTTGTAGTGGATCGTTATTTGCTTAATCAGATATTGTAACTTGCTGGTAATAATTTAGGACCCAATCCTGCCACACACTAAGCACCCACAACTTCCACTAAGTTGATTGTAATGGGAATTGAAGGCAAATCAGGGCTAGCTTCACAAAGGGACTTAGGTGCCTAACTGCCACTTTAGGTACCTAAATCCCAGAATCAGCCACCACTGATATTAATAAAACCTCTGCTCAGCTACCGCCAAACTCTGTAGGCACCTAAGCTCAATTGCCACCTACATTTTTGCAGTAAAAGCTCCCTAGGTGTTTAGGTTTCTGCCTCCGAGCATGGGCACTGCTGCCCCACTCTAAGCATCCAGATACCAAGCCCCAGTGTGATGCACAAACTGGGGGAAGATAGGTGTTCCTCTGCCGAACTCACTGGTGGGCCCGATCCGGTCAGTGTGCTCAGAGGACGCTTACCAGACTGGGCCCTGCACACAAGCTCTCACAAAATGGGCAGGGGGAAGAGAGGAAGAGGACGATGACAATTTCCCTTATAACTTTCAGCCCAGGGGTTTGACTAGTCACCTGGGATGTGGGAGACCGTCCCCCCCCCCCACCCCCAGTTCAAATTCCTGCCCTTCCCTCTGGCTGCCTGCAAAAAAAAAAAAAAAAAAAGGTGTAGGCACTTAAGTCCAAGAGACGGTTTGCAGCTGAGAGTCCAAGGAGTGGGAAATGCCTCCCTCCAGCCCGAACTTAAGGGCTGAACTCCCTCAGAGGGTCAGGGCGTAGGACACATGCTGTCCTTGGCATTTCCCACTGGCTAGCTCATGCGGGGAGCTGCCTAGCATGCTGGCATTTGTGAATCCCATTTTTAGGCGCCTGTCTCCCTCCATTCATTGTATAGGATGCCTGGGTGTCTGACTCAGGCTTTGTGGATTCCAGTGATTTTCTAGACCCTAAAGTTCCTTTGTGAATTAAGCCTTCAGTGCCTTGTGGATCCAATCCTCATTACCACATTCCCCTTCCTCCCAATTTTTTTTTGCATCTGAATCTTTTATTTATTTTTAAGTATATAGTTTAAATCTTCCTGAAATCCCATTGTATTTTAGAAACGGGCACATACAAGTCTAAAAATTATCTTTCTACTTATGCCTGACAAAGGATAGGTCATTGCAAGGTATGGTTTATGGGACTCTTTTTTTTTTTTAAAGCAAAATTTTGTCATTGTTATCCATTCTAAATATTTAGAACTGTGTCAGTCACATCTGTAGAGAGAGGTCTGCTTTAAAGGGACATCTATTTATTCAACAGTGATTTTTATTCAGCTATTTAATGTTAAGCAAAGATTTATTTAAAAATTAAGTTATCTATTGTTTTCATTATATGAATAGTTAACTTATTTATAATGATTATAATAACTATTATTCATAATTCAAATGGTCTTTTAAAACCTGTATATATTAAAGAATAAAAGGTCAATATTGGTTGCAACAGCCATTACAAATAATAATAATAATTAATAACAATAATCAGCAGGTGCAATTTGCAATAAATGTACTACATATCTATGTTGTAACAGATCAAAAAGGGCCAAATTCTGACTCAGTAATACCACTCTAAATCTACTCCCGATTTCAGTGAGTTTCTACCATATTTAAACCTGTGTTATGAAATTTGGCCTGCAGTTTCAATGTTCCTCATAGGTTGTATTTCTGTACAACATACATTAACAACAAACAAGTTAAAAAGCCAATAGCTTTCAATAATTTGAAAAAGAATTACATGATGGTGAAGCTAAGTTATTGTTGTTATTATAAAAATAGTAAGAAAAAAACTGTTTCAGACACAAGGAGCCAGATTCTGATCTGTTACCATGATGTAAATCAGGAGTAACTTCAATGAAGTCATTAGAATTCAGTGGGCATAAGTGTGATCGGAATCAGACTTATAGCCACCAAGAGTGTTTGGGTCAAATTCTGCTGTCATTTACATTGATGTAAATTTGGAGTAAGTTCATGGAAGTCAATGGTGTTTAAAAGTATAAATAAATATAGGTTAAAAACACATTTCTTTCTTCAGTTATCTACCAAGATTGAGTTGAGTGCAACATGCATACAACAAAGGTGAGTTAATATAATTCCCATTTGATGGTTGAGGAAACTGAGGCAGACAGAGGTTAAGTGACTTGCTCAAGGTAACAGAGTGAGTCAGTGGCAGAGCTAGGGCCACATCTCCTGGCTTTCAGACTCCAGCTCCAACCACTAGACATGCTTCCTCTGTTTCCTAACACAGCTATGTACATCATGATTCTGAAGTGTCATCTGGATCATGAGATGTCATAATATAGGAACATTATTCTGTCTTTTTATAGAATAGCTTTAAAAAAAGAACAGATGGGTTTATTTACATCTAGTGGACCAGCTCTTGCAACCCCCTATTCACCTAAGTAGTCTCCCTGATTTTGTTGTTGCTGTGGTTCTGCTATGGGATAGAACAGTTGGGTCTGTAACAGCCAGTACAAATGGCTGATGTTCCAGCTCACAGGCTGATGTATGGGCTGACAAGGATCACTGTTGCCCAGTGGTAGTGGGTTTTGTCCCTTCTAGCCCGTGTGCACTTCTTTCTTGTAAAACCTAAGTACTTAGGCAGTATGTCGGTGAGCTGAATTTTATCGTGAGTGTGACTCTACTCCTGGGCACTATTTTGTCAGCAGAACCAACTGGAAATCAGCCAGCCCATGGAAACCTACTTTGAAATGACAGAAAGCTCAGGCATGGGATCAGTTTGTCTTGTTAAGTGGGTCTTGTCTTGGATATGGTTAGCCCCTTCTGAGTACTATCAAGAAGGGGCATCACTGAGATACAAATTCACACTGATATCACCCTGTAAAGTACATTTATTGTCCACCTTGTTTGCTCAAAAATCTGCTGATAACATTCTTGGGAGAAAGCAATAGTTATTGTGAGATTCTGGCTGGAGAATCTGATCAATTAAGCTTTGGCTCCTCTTAAAACACAAACACACAAAAAACTTGACACTCGGCAAATCACAGCCAAAGAGACAAAGCTTAGAACTGCAAAACCTCCATTCTGCATGTTTGTAACAAAGTCCCTCTACCAGTTGGTCAAATACTGGAAAGGACTAAAAATAGAGTTAACTACAAAGAAGGCCAGTCCTTACAGATTTGTATTAGGGCTTCCATGTGTCAATAGCGATCTGTCTTTCAGATTCAGTGCCCCAGTTTCCAGTAATCTCACCTGGTGGTTGTGGAGCATAGTTAAAGCTGGTGTGTTCCCAGCTTTTTCTAAGGATGCCAAGAAACACAGATTAATAATTTGGCAAAATTAAAATGACATGCTGAATGGTAGGGAATTTGTAGGCCCCATTTTATTTTTATTAAATAGACTGTTAATGCAAAATGGGTGTTTTTAGGCCATCTCAACAAATGGTATTAAATTCTAAGAAACCGGTGTTAGGGATCTCTGTAACAAATAAAGGGATTCTGTGCACAAGGAGAATGTCCTCACTCTCACCAATCCGTTACATGTTCTGGGATCCTGCCCTAGGCCAACAGCCACCCAGACTCATTCGCCACGCACACTTGTCTGTGTGATAGTTTATTGATACGAAAGGAAATTTTACAAAGAATTTTTTTTGTTACCCATGTGGCACCACTGGGGTAAAACAATAAGTTATCTTACTGCAAAGCAAGGACTTCTGACAGATAAAGGGGAGGCTTTGAGGGATTCAGAAACCCACCCTCAAGAACTAAAATTTAAGTAAAAGATTCAGTTATGAGACCACAGAATTGTGTAGAGGTTAAAATTCCCAGATGCCTTTCAGAACCTGGGTAGAAGCCTGTAGTATTAGCTACTGTTACATTTGATGTAGATAAAAAGAACAATAGAAAATGTAGCATCACAGATAGAAAAGGCTTTTGTTATATTGCTAAAGGGGAGATTTTGACATAAACATTTATTCCTTGATAATCCTAAAAAAACCCAGCTTTGGTTTCATGTAGCTGTTGTTCACTGCAAGGTTTATGGAATGCAAAATGTAATTTATCTCCAGACAATAACTAATTATTACTGATTACAAAGAAATAAGTCAACAAAGATATTTTCTTGTTTACATTCTTATCAGACTGTATCAGGACCATCTGTATTTTCAAGTCCTTTATCCCAAGGGATAAATAATTTGCATTGTTCACTGAATATATTCATGCAAACATGGTATTTGGATTTGATGCACAGTTGCAAAGCCATAGCCAAAACACTTTGGTGGGAAAACACTCATTAATATACAGTAAGGAAAACACACATGTGCACACACACATACACACAGAGTCACACAAAGGAGTGGAACCTAAACACCACAGCAAATTCATTGTTGAGAAACTATATAAGGATCAGATTGCATTGGAGTAATGCTTGTGTTTGAAAGCTATTCTGTGTACAATTATCTCCATATTCTGCAGATATTTGTTCTGATTATATTCACATATATGTTTGATGTGTGTGGCAGTCGCTTTTATTACACCAGAGGCATGTCACCCACACTGCAAAGTTCAGATCCAAATCTGGAGGAGGCATGAAATAGTTATATAACTTGAACCTTAAAAACTCCAGGATGAGTCTGTGTCCTGTGGGCTCTGAACTGAGAGACAAGAATATAGTGATATCCTATGCCTCTTGTCCTGCTAACAAGAATTCCCAGCTCACTCCTGCTTCCTCTTCCAGCCTCTGCTCAGTCAGATAAAGCCCTCTATTGCTCTCAGCTGAACTGAAAGGCCCCCTCCCCCTTTCAGCAGGCCAAGATTTTCAAACTTCCTGCCCAACTCCTCTCTGCTGCCAGCTTCACTGACCCCACTCTCCCTGCACTCACAGGTTGCTGGCATAGTGGTGGTGGTAATTCTCTCTAGTATAGTACTGTCTTTGCTGATTTTTTTCCCCCATAACTCTTTCCTGGCTTTCCAGGCTCAAGGGAAGAGTCAGAAAATTGGAGGTTCAGGAAAAAGGCAGGGCATGTCAAGAAGGCTGAGTAGCGGGTAGAGGGTTTTCCCAGCAGGGGTAGGCAGGACAGCTCGGACTTGATCTAGGCATGAGTTCCAGCCTTCCCCAGCAGCCAGAAACCCCAGCAAATGGCAGTCTATTTGGTTCCCCTTAACGCTTAAAACGTGGCAACTCCCCATCCTGTGAATCAGAGGGTGCCTTAAGCATTACTTCTTTGTTTGATAAGAGATGCTGAAAAATAATCGTCAGTGTTATATTATTATTCATCTTGCTAAAGCCCAAAAGTACACGAGGCCCCAGAAGTATAAAGGTTTCAAACCAGTTAAAACTTTACTCTCATTTCTTTGCGCTCCTCCGTCTGTTTATTGTACCTTAGGTGCTGTCCTGACACAATAACTAATAAACTGTTCTGACTTGAAATGGAAATGGAGACAGTTTGTACACATTCCGTAATACCTGCCAGCTCTCACGCACCAGCGCAGTGATACAGTCATGGTCATACAATGCCCTAGGAGCAATAAATGGAGACAGTTTGTTTGCGTATCCTGGTACCTGGTACAAAGTTCATGTTCACTAGTGTAGTAAAAGCATGATGCTCTTGGAGCCTAGATATGACATAGAAATGTACATATCTCATTTATTTACTATTGCCCATGAACTGGCCTCTTAAGTCTTATCTCTTATGCCAACCAGATGGCATTAAAAATGTGCCTAATTGAAACCTAGGGAAAATATCCTTTTCAGCTGGTGTGGCAGTACAGATCATTCTCACTAAGACTCTTAATGGGCTAGGGGGAGACTCCATGTCCTGAGGAAGTAACAGGCTACCTCATGGCAGTAAGAGGCTGGAGTGTGCTGATCACTGCACAAGGCTGATTAATGGAGTGATTAAAGAACCAGAGGGTTAGGGCTCTGGCAGCTGGGGCATAGGAAATGGGCATGGGAGAGGGGAAGAAATATACAGCTCCCAGAAATCATGAGATTGAATTCCCCTAACAAATACTTTGATGTTGCAGGTGGGAAGGAAGAAACACATCAGGCAAAAAGAAATAAAGTAGAAAAGCACTTAGAAGTCTGTTGCTTACAAGGGAAAGCTCCCAACATTTTTCTCGCTCAGCAGAAGGCAATAAAGTTGCCTGTTGTGAGGCTTGCTGTGACGTATTGCTAACCTATCTCAGGCCTGAGGTTGTTCGTTCAGGCTCCAGAAATCTGGTCCCTTGGAAAAACAATACAGTAAATGCTGACTGACAGCTTCTCAAACCCAGCAAAGCCAAATAAAACTCACTGCATAGGCCCAGGCAGCCCTGTGCTTCAGCTACATCTCTTACCTTTCCTATTCCCTGTCCTTTTCCTTACTCCTCGGTCACTAGACTTTTAACTAAAGATGATCCAAGGCCACAGCATTTGAATGTAGATACAAATTCCCTCAATGTTCGAGGTTTGGATCCAGCGTTCTGGTTTAAGCCTTTTGTATGGCAATAGATGTACAGATGAGTTTTTGATTTGGTCCATTATACAGATAAGGACCATCCACAGAGTTGGAATCTGCATCTGGATTTAAAATTCCCAAGGCTCAGAGGGGTTTAGATCAGATGTCTGGGAATGGAGGTCTGCATTATAGCCCCAGACATCTGATCTAAAATAACTTTAAACTTGTAACTATTTTCATATTTGCTTCAACAATAGAAGCCTGGGAAACAAGCAGGGAGAACTGGAAGTCCTGGCACAGTCAAGGAATTATGATGTGATTGGAATAACAGAGACTTCTTGGGATAACTCACATGACTGGAGTACTGTCATGGGTGGATATAAACTGTTCAGGAAGGACAGGCAGGGCAGAAAAGGTGGGGGAGTCGCATTGTATGTAACAGAGCAGTATGACTGCTCAGAGCTCCGGTATGAAACTGCAGAAAAACTTGAGAGTCTCTGGATTAAGTTTAGAAGTGTGAGAAACAAGGGTGATGTCATGGTGGGAGTCTGCTATAGACCACCGGACCAGGGGCATGAGGTGGACAAAGCTTTCTTCTGGCAACTAACGGAAGTTACTAGATCGCAGGCCCTGGTTCTTATGGGAGACTTCAATCACCCTGATATCTGCTGGGAGAGCAATACAGCGGTGCACAGACAATCCAGGAAGTTTTTGGAAAGTGTAGGGGACAATTTCCTGGTGCAAGTGCTGGAGGAACCAGCTAGGGGCAGAGCTCTTCTTGACCTGCTGCTTACAAACCGGGAAGAATTAGTAGGGGAAGCAAAAGTGGATGGGAACCTGGGAGGCAGTGACCATGAGACGGTTGAGTTCAGGATCCTGACACAAGGAAAAAAGGAGAGCAGCAGAATACGGATCCTGGACTTCAGAAAAGCAGACTTTGACAACCTCAGGGAACTGGCTGTATTTTAAAGAATCCTTATTTAGGTTACAGGGACAAACCATCCCGATGTGTAGAAAGAATAGTAAATATGGCAGGCAACCAGCTTGGCTTAACAGTGAAATCCTTGCTGATCTTAAACACAAAAAACAGCTTACAAGAAGTGGAAGATTGGACAAATGAGTAGGGAAGAGTATAAAAATATTGCTCGGGCATGCAGGAGTGAAATCAGGAAGGCCAAATCACACCTGGAGTTGCAGCTAGCAAGAGATGTTAAGAGTAACAAGAAGGGTTTCTTCAGGTATGTTAGCAACAAGAAGGAAGTCAAGGAAAGTGTGGGCCCCTTACTGAATGAGGGAGGCAACCTACTGACAGAGGATATGGAAAAAGCTGAAGTACTCAATGCTTTTTTTGCCTCTGTCTTCACGAACAAGGTCAGCTCCCTGCAGGAGAGGTCAGAACAAGGTCAGACTACTGCACTAGGCAACACAGCATGGGGAGGAGGTGACCAGTCCTCTGTGGAGAAAGAAGTGGTTCAGGACTATTTAGAAAAGCTGGATGAGCACAAGTCCATGGGGCCGGATGCGCTGCATCCGAGAGTGCTAAAGGAGTTGGCGGATGTGATTGCGGAGCCATTGGCCATTATCTTTGAAAACTCATGGCTATCGGCGGAGGTCACAGACGACTGGAAAAAGGCTAATGTAGGCCCATCTTTAAAAAAGGGAAGAAGGAGGATCCTGAGAACTACAGGCCAGTCAGCCTAACCTCAGTCCCTGGAAAAATCATGGAGCAGGTCCTCAAGGAGTCAATTATGAAGCACTTAGAGGAGAGGAAAGTGATCAGGAACAGTCACCAAGGATTCACCAAGGGCAAGTCATACCTGACTAATCTAATTGCCTTCTATGATGAGATAACTGGCTCTGTGGATGAGGGGAAAGCAGTGGATGTGTTGTTCTTTGGCTTTAGCAAAGCTTTTGAAACAGTCTCCCACAGTATTCTTGCCAGTAAGCTAAAGAAGTATGGGCTGGATGAATGGACAATAAGGTGGATAGAAAGCTGGCTAGATTGTCGGTCTCAATGGGTAGTGATCAATGGCTCCATGTCTAGTTGGCAGCCGGTATCAAGTGGAGTGCTCCAAGGGTCGGTCCTCGGGCCGGTTTTGTTCAATATCTTCATTAATGATCTGGAGGATGGTGTGGATTGCACCCTCAGCAAGTTTGCAGATGACTCTAAAGTGGGAGGAGAGGTAGATACGCTGGAGGGTAGGGATAGGATACAGAGGGACCTAGACAAATTAGAGGATTGGGCCAAAAGAAATCTGATGAGGTTCAACAAGGACCAGTGCAGAGTCCTGCACTTAGGATGGAAGAATCCCATGCACCGCTACAGACTAGGGACCGAATGGCTAGGCAGCAGTTCTGCAGAAAAGGACCTAGGGGTTACAGTGGACGAGAAGCTAGATGTGAGTCAACAGTGTGCCCTTGCTGCCAAGAAGGCCAATGGCATTTTGGGATGTATAAGTAGGGGCATTGCCAGCAGATCGATGGACGTGATCGTTCCCCTCTATTCGACGTTGGTGAGGCCTCATCTGGAGTACTGTGTCCAGTTTTGGGCCCCACACTACAAGAAGGATGTGGAAAAACTGGAAAGAGTCCAGCAGAGGGCAACAAAAATGATTAGGGGACTGGAACACATGAGTTATGAGGAGAGGCTGAGGGAACTGGGATTGTTTAGTCTGCGGAAGAGAAGAATGAGGGGGGATTTGATAGCTGCTTTCAACTACCTGAAAGGGGGTTCCAAAGAGGATGGATCTAGACTGTTCTCAGTGGTAGCAGATGACAGAACGAGGAGTAATGGTCTCAAGCTGCAGTGGGGGAGGTTTAGGTTGGATATTAGGAAAAACTTTTTCACTGGGAGGGTGGTGAAACACTGGAATGCGTTACCTAGGGAGGTGGTGGAATCTCCTTCCTTAGAAGTTTTTAAGGTCAGGCTTGACAAAACCCTGGCTGGGATGATTTAGTTGGGGATTGGTCCTGCTTTGAGCAGGGGGTTGGACTAGATGACCTCCTGAGGTCCCTTCCAACCCTGATATTCTATGATTCTATGAATAAGAAACATGGGAATCTGCATTCTTGGGCTGCAAGCATAACTTCTCCATGCTTTCCAATGCCACATTTGATAAGAAATACTTTCAGTATTAACATTCAGCTCCTGTATCATGCATGAAGGTTAATAGCCAAGAATATCCTTAGAGAGAAGGTGCACTGCATTTAATAAATGAAGACCAGAATGGGATATGAAAGGAAAGTAAAATTCACCCTCAATCCACTAGAGGGTAGCTCCCTTCCGATAAAGACTGAAACACTTCAGACCAGTCTGAGCAATTCTCTGCTTTTTTGCCTGCACTTTATTTGGCCTGACAAAACAATATTAACATTCATTTCTCTCTCTTTCACTCACTCACTCACACCCACTGAGCTTCAGTTTCTAATTTAATAAGCCACAACAAAAACATCAAAATTCTGTAGTGACTCTGCGATGGCAGCATGGAAAATTAGCATCCAAGGACAGTATGCATCTCAAATTACATTAGCTATCGAAACCTTTTTTTAAAAAATAGACAACTGGTCACTAAAGCAATGGATTTACTGTGAAATATGAATTAAGAGGTCCTAAGTTTAAATCCCCCGTACGTTATTTAGCAGTATTTGTGGAGCACAGACATTGCTGTGGAATGGATCGTTCATGAGCATTACAAGGAAAGCACATACATTATATATAATGCTTATAGAAATCTACACTGCCTTCAACATGCCAGCTGTTTCTGTTTGTGACACTGAGTTATTCATGAAATCCAGGAAGACATTTTGTAGTAAAACATGCTACCTGCTCGCTTTTTAAACCACTGGTGTTTCCTGTCCATCTAGTTAAATAATTAGGGAAGCAATGTGGAATTAAACATTATGTGCCAACTCACTTTCCCCCCTCATTGAACCTGCTGGTAAGAGGAGGCAGGAACTGGAGAAAAATATGGCTTACAGGGGTTCCTTAGGTGTTGCTATCATATGGACAGACGGTGAAGAGAATGTTTCCTGTCTGTAATTGTGTTCACTGTTCAGTGTAGCAAACCTTTCTCCTTGTTGCAGTAGAGCAAATGGGGTGTTTAATTTGGGATTCAGTGTAGTCTGGAGTCAAGGTGTAGCAGTTTTATAACAGACATACAATTTTATTGGAGGCTGACGGTTTAAATTCCACCTTACATACATCCATATATATGGAATTTCAACTCGGCAGACGTACAGCATCTGTGTGTGTTTGTGTGTGTTTAGTGGGCTCTCTGATTTCTGAGTTTGAGGAGGTGGACGAATTATGCTGTAAATACATTTGTTTCAGAATATTTCTAATACAAGTGCACTTACAAGCATTCTAAAATGCAAAACTAAAATAAAATAAAAAATTGCTCATCAGGCACTGTTTCTCAGTTCCTCCTTAGATTTTAGAGAACACGGTTGAGATCTCTGTTTCTAGTTTATGACTGACAAAAGAAGCATTTATGTTTTGGCAAATATTTTCTTTGTTTAGCCTTTCCCAGCAAACAGCACCAAAACCCTAAGGAAAGGTATTTGGATCGTGTAATCGCTTCTTTTCTGTTTAGCTTAGGACAGTCTTTTTTCTGTGCAAGGATTTTCTGGCAAGACCACAATTTAATGTGTATGTTTGGAAATCAAATTATTTAGAATTATGACCACATCATCAAAATAAGCCATTTTGAAATGCACTGCCAGCTCACAAAACAGATTGTATGGGGAAGAAATGGATAATGCTTGTCTTGAGTGCATAAAAGTCAGTAAAATCTAAACACTGAGAATTGTTTCATTTTGTTTTTCTCAAAATATAAATCCATCTCTGATCGTGATATTTAAAACTGTTCATGGGGTGGACCCCCTTAGTGTGTGAATTCTCATTGATTTTTATCAACACCACATTCTGCGAATTAACCACCAGGTGGTGCCCTTAGTTTATGGACATCCGTCCATTCCTCTTTCCCAAAGATACAGTGAGATTAATATTATTGGAGCAGGAATCTTGTTTCAGACAGAGGATTTAACACCCACAGATAAAAAAAGGGAAGCTTCTGCCTACACTGGTACAATAAATCTGGCTTTAAGAGCCTTGTTACTACTAGATTTAATAGCCTACACATTTTTTCCTCTGTTTACAATCCTTGCACACCAAAGACAGAAAACAATATGGTTGTGTGGGCCATAAATACGTTGCTGCAGATCTATCTTATATAGGGCAAACTGCACACTGACTCTCAACTGTTAGCATATTTCTGTTTCATTGGTGGTTGCTCGTGTGCTGTGAACCTCTGCTTTCTCAAGTATAGTAGAGTAACTGTGTACCTGGGGAAAAAGAAATAATGTTTGGGCAGAGAAATGAAGATGCTAATTCTGCTGTGGGTAATCAAATGCAATTTGCATTTCAGTTACCATTTTTCTAGTTCTCCTTCTATTGCACTACTTGAAATCTAGCTAGTGATAGCCCACCGTCACAGTTTATTATGGCTCCTGTTTAGCCACAAGGTATTTACACTGATGCATGAATCAACTGTTCATCTGTATAGTTTTTTTAAAAAATTGGCTGAATAACTTGCTTGTGAGGGAAAGACACTGACAGTCTAAAAATTAACTCCTGTATTAACACATGCACATAGCTGCAAAATGAGCTAACCCACAGTATCTTGCCAATGACCTCAACCTTGATCTGGAGGGACCATTTATTCACAAGCAAAACATTTATTCTTAATGCAAGCTGGTCCTGGGGCTGCTGACTATGTGACATTCGGAGCTCTATGAATAACATGAATATACACACCCACAAAGTTACTATGATTATTCTTGTTACTGTTTGGGGGTGTATGTAATGTACACGATTATCTGATCATTCCTGGGGAACTGTTAATATAAAGTCAGGGTTCACTGGCTTTGTACATTTCACAAAGAAAATGTGGATTTGGAATGTGGGGAGATGCAGGGCTCAGGAAGTACCCTGATATGTACATGAAGCCCAATATGTCCATTAGAAACCTTCTTTATTTTTGCCAGTGCAACTAAATATTCCATGATATTACAATGAACATGTTACATGTCCTTGTTCATTAAACTCCTAGTAACCACCATTTTGCTGTCTGCCCACAACAGCAATAAAATGGTGGTACAGAAGAGAGCTAACACATCTAGCTCGGTATAAGAGTTCCTCTGCTCACACTAACCTCAATTACAACTAGAACCCTGCAAACGTTATGTAGTTGTTGTTACTAAATAACAACAGTTTTTAGATTAGGAAAAAGACAAGGAAATGAGAAAAATGAGATGTGCATCAGCAAAACACACTGGGTAAAAATTAACCTTGAAATTGAGAGAAACAATGTATCTATTCATTTGAAAGCAGCCCTCCTGTGAAATACTTTTTAACTACAACAAAGTGTATCCTACTTTTAGAATATCCGGCTTTAAGATGATGCAAACCTCCAGCACAATATGTGACTTTGTGAAGCTGCAGAAGCTAGGAAAGTATTTTAAAAAATAAAACCAGATTGTAAAAATAATTATAACCAAGTCCAAGAAGAAATTAGATTCATCCCTGCAAATGATGCACCAAAAAGGAGATTTTTTAATATTCTGATTTGATTATTTTGGAGCGTAGCGAGTCTCATTTTTACAGGGTTCTGCTTACTGGACACCCGTTTGGGGATGTAATGAAGGGTTGACCAATTACACGTGTGGAAAGGGAATTTTAGTGATTAAGAAAATTGCAGGCTTCAAGAGTGAGTGAGAGAGAATGTAATTTCTCCCTTTCAAGACAGAGCTGTGGAAAATGTATGTGAATGAAACACATTGCTAGAGCCCATATGTAATATATAACAAAGTCCACCAGGGGCTGAACTGAAACCAAGACTACTGTGCCTTAGGACCGTTAGTTGGTCTTAAACCAGGTGTCAAAAAGGCAAATACTAATGTTTCACTTATTAGGTTATGCCAGCCATCTCCTTACCTTGTTGAAGTTTTTGCCTTTAAAACAAAACTTAGATCATAACACTAGGCTCAAACCATCACAGAGGAACTAAGAGAAGCAGTGCACTTTATCATTTTGGTCTCTGACCTAATAATGCTTTTCAGTTAAATTCAAGTGCTCACTGCCATTTCAATTCAAAGCTAAGGAAAGACCCTTAAGCTTAATTTTTCCCTGTAGAGTTGGTTTTTACTTTTTATGGTTAATTTATTTGGTATTAAACAGCAAATCCAAATCCAACCAAGATCAGCTGCTAAATTATATTTCTGTGCATTCCTGACCCAATGCAAAAATTATCAGGGGAAAATAAGTTCTCTTTACAATACTGAAGGCTGTTTTGTGTCTTGACATACCCTAATTTTCATTGGATCATATAACGTAAACAGGAACAGTTTGCTAGGCTAATAAATCCAGGATTCTGGTCAAGAAATAAATGTGGTGTCGGTAACCCTTTAGCCAGATAATAGGAAGGAGATTATGTGATTATTTTGTCCAAAAATTAGGCTTCTTGTTTCTAATTGGTGTCATATCCTGTCGAGAGCCTGTAGGGTTTAAATCACAGTCCACCATATTAGACAGAGAAGGAAGCGTTATAGTAAATCTTTTCATCCAGTGGTTGTTGGTTTTTATCTGTTGCCCTAATTTCTGTTAAAATACTTCCCAAGAAAGATAACAGGAAACAGTAAACATGGCAACACCACAGAATAATTTTCTGATGCACTATTTCTGTCAGTGTTCAAAGAATAAGTTGTACAGGCTGGAAAGGAAACTGCTGTATCATTAAAACCCATGCAGGCTAAAACAGCCACCCTTTCACCCTTTTGTAAAATGACCCCCCTCTCCACCATATCTCATAAATCTTTCAAACTAGGCTAGAGCCATGTATTGATGCTGCTTCTTGCATTAATGGCTTGAAACTGTTGTGCATCACAGTGCTGCGTTCAAAGGGAATCAAGAGTATTTAAAAACAACTTCTGGTGTAGAATGCAATTATAACTGACAACCAGATGTCTGCCCTGTCTGGCACAACAAGCCTAGCAGAGATTGCAAATGGTCTTGAGACCACTGGATCTAAACAGTGCGTCTCAAGTGACAGATAAACAACAATACCACAAATCACCGACACAAACTGAGGAGTTGCTAGTACTGATAAAGATTTTAGAAGTCAGGAAGCAGCTGACCCCTCCGCCCTCGCTCCTCTTACTTTTTACTGTGCCAAACCAAAGCATGTTAGTGAAAAAGGACCTAGCACATAAAGTATGTTTATATATCCACTGCCAAAAGTTCATCTCAGGAGGAAGACCCCATGGATAAGTGTTTAGATTACAAAGTCTAAATGGACTCTAGTGAGAAGTATTCAATACTCTGGTTAACTTACAAAGGTCTGGATAATTTGTGTCAATCTCTGTGCTGCATTTAGGTTCCTTTCCAAATTAAGTATTATCTACTGGAAGCATTTAACAGTGCTTTTACATCATAAAATTAAAAGCAAACCCTCATCTAGCTGCGATCTGATTTGATCACTAGGAAAACCTATTTGTAGGTGGTACAGGTTTGATATGAAAGTGCACTTCCAATAGGAGTCCAAACCATTGGTTAAAAATGTCCTTTTCTTTACTCAGCACCTACTTTAAATATCTTCTGTGTACAACACACTCACAATGCACAGAATCAATATGTGCCTACACATACATTAATACACAGAGAGCCATGAGAAGTTCCAACCAGACCCCGATTTGTGGGAGGGCAGAGCAGGAGAACTCATCTATCTTCATATTCTTTATCTACATATTTCTGTGGATTATTCTTTGTGGGCCTGTAATAGGCAGCAGGTTTAAAACAAACATAAGGAAGTACTTCTTCACAAAACAGTCAAAGTTTGGAACTTGTTGCCATGGGATGTTGTGAAGGCCAAAAGTATAACTGGATTCAAAAAAGAAATAGATAAGTTCATGGAAGATAGGTATTTCAATGACTGTTAGTAAGGCCATACCAAATTCATGGTCCGTTTTGGTAAATTTCATGGCCATTGCATTTTAAAAATCTTGAATTTCACGTTCTTACAAATCATGAATATGTATTTAAAATTATAAACATATAAAGCCCTTAAGTCAACATTTCTCAAATTGGGGATCATGACCCAAAAGTGGTCTCAAGATTAGCGGGGTGCGGTCACGGTATTGATACCCTCATGTCTGCTCTACCTGCAGAGCTGGGCAGCTGGAGAGCAGTGGCTGCTGGCCAGAAGCCCAGCTCTGAAGGCAGGGCAGAAGTGAGGGTGGCAATACCACAACCCCCCTACAATAGCAAGATTTCATGGGGGAAACCAGATTTCACAGTATGTGATGCGTTTTTCACGGTTGTGAATTTGGTAGGGCCCTAGCTATTAGCCAAGATGGTCAGGGATGCAACCCCATGCTCTGGGTGTTCCTAATCCTCCAACTGTCAGAAACTGACACTGGACGACAGGAGATGAATCACTCAAAATTGCTGTATTCTGTTAATTCCCCCTGAAGCATCTGTTGCTGGCCACTGTCAGAAGACAGGATACTGGGCTAGATGGACCATTGGTCTGATCCAGCATGGCCATTCTTATGTTCTTAATCCAAAACCCATTAAAGTAAATGAAAAGACACCTTCCACTGATTTCCATCAGTGGATCAGTCCATAAATGTCTCCAATGACATTTTTGCAAGAGTGTGCTATCAAACTGACATACTTTTAAAGTATCAATATATTAGACAGTAGACAAAAATTTCAACACTCCTATTTTGAAATGGGGGATCATGAAAGGAGTGTGAAGTAAACTAAAAATAAGCTACTATGTCTTCACAAGACCCTATAAATAGGTTTTTATTTTAATCTATTTTAAAGACACTCTTCTTCTTGAGATATTGCAATTATCTTTTTTTAATTATTTTATTTATAAAACATTTCTCTGCTTTGAAATCTCTTATTTTTGTAGTAGATGGCTGAGTTACAAATGTGAACTCCAAAGGATCTGAGAAGATCCTTCCCTTATATCCCAGAGAGGAAATACATTGCATCACTTTGTTACCACAAGTCTTCACTGTGTTGCAAAAGTATATAATTAGAATGAAAGCTAAGGGACTCTATAATACTAAGATGGCATTAGTGATGGGAAAACTGCAATTTTGAAAGAGGCCCTATTCCAAATATGAAGCTTGAAAGATTTAGTGTCTTGAAACATCTTTTGGGTTGATGCAATCTCACTGCAATAAAAAGTGACAGGTTTCAGAGTAGCAGCCGTGTTAGTCTGTATCCGGAAAAAGAAACGGAGGACTTGTGGCATCTTAGAGACTAACAAATTTATTTAAGCATAAGCTTTCGTGAGCTACAGCTCACTTCATCGGATGCATTCAGTGGAAAATACAGTGCGGAGATTTATATACACAGAGAACATGAAACAATGGGTGCTACCATACACACTGTAAGGAGAGTGACCAGGTAAGGTGAGCTATTACCAGCAGGAGAGCGGGGGTGAGGGGGAGCGGAACCTTTTGTAGTGATAATCAAGGTGGGCCATTTCCAGCAGTTGACAAGAACGTGTGGGGAAGGGGGGGTAAACATGGGGAAATAGTTTTACTTTGTGTAATGACCCATCCACTCCCAGTCTTTATTCAAGCCTAAGTTAATTGTATCCAGTTTGCAAATTAATTCCAATTCAGCAGTCTCTTGTTGGAGTCTGTTTTTGAAGGATTTTGGTGAAGTATTGCCACTTTTAGGTCTGTAATCAAGTGACCAAAGAGATTGAAGTGTTCTCCAACTGGTTTTTGAATGTTATAATTTGTGACGTCTGATTTGTGTCCATTTATTCTTTTACGTAGAGACTGTCCCATTTGGCCAATGTACATGGCAGAGGGGAATTGCTGGCACATGATGGCATATATCACATTGGTAGATTTGCAGGTGAACGAGCCTCTGATAGTGTGGCTGATATGATTAGGCCCTATGACGGTGTCCCCTAAATAGATATGTGGACACAGTTGGCAACGGGTTTTGTTGCAAGAATAGGTTCCTGGGTTAGTGGTTCTGTTGTGTGGTGTGTGGTTGCTGGTGAGTATTTGCTTCAGGTTGGGGGGCTGTCTGTAGGCAAGGACTGGCCTGTCTCCCAAGATCTGTGAGAGTGATGGGTCATCCCTCAGGATAGGTTGTAGATCCTTGATGATGCATTGGAGAGGTTTTAGTTTGGGGCAGAAGGTGATGGCTAGTGGCGTTCTGTTATTTTGTTTGTTGGGCCTCTCCTGTAGTAGGTAACTTCTGGGTACTCTTCTGGCTCTGTCAATCTGTTTCTTCACTTAAGCGGGTGGGTATTGTAGTTGTAAGAACGCTTGATAGAAATCTTGTAGGTGTTTGTCTCTGTCTAAGAGGTTGGAGCAAATGCGGTTGTATCGTAGAGCTTGGCTGTAGACAATGGGTCGTGTGGTGTGGTCTGGATGAAAGCTGGAAGCATGTAGGTAGGCATAGCGGTCAGTAGGTTTCCAGTATAGGGTGGTGTTCATATGACCATCGCTTATTAGCATCGTAGTGTCCAGGAAGTGGATCTCTTGTGTGGACTGGTCCAGGCTGAGGTTGATGGTGGGATGGAAATTGTTGAAATCATGGTGGAATTCCTCAAGGGCTTCCTTTCCATGGGTCCAGATGATGAAGAAGTCATCAATGTAGTGCAAGTAGAGTAGGGGCATTAGGGGACGAGAGCTGAGGAAGCGTTGTTCGAAGTCAGCCATAAAA
The DNA here is from genome assembly GCF_965140235.1 of Caretta caretta. NCBI lineage: Eukaryota > Metazoa > Chordata > Testudines > Cheloniidae > Caretta > Caretta caretta. The sequence continues at coordinate 43,926,743 of NC_134216.1, read as the reverse complement.
TTGGCATACTGTGGGGCCATGCGGGTACCCATAGCAGTGCCGCTGATGGACTACAAGCTGTCAGGAACAGTATCCCTGATAATGTCACGGCAAACCTGGTGGCTGAACTTTGTGACTTTGTCCTCACCCATAACTATTTCACATTTGGGGACAATGTATACCTTCAAATCAGCGGCACTGCTATGGGTACCCGCATGGCACCCCCCAACACACTGTTCCTCAGACGTTCTTGTCAACTGCTGGAAATGGCCCACCTTGATTATCACTACAAAAGGTTCCACCCCCACCCCCCGCTCTCCTACTGGTAATAGCTCACCTTACCTCATCACTCTTCTTACAGTGTGAATGGTAACATCCATTGTTTCATGTTCTCTGTGTATATAAATCTCCCCACTGTATTTTCCACTGAATGCATCTGATGAAGTGCGCTGTAGCTCACAAAAGCTTATGCTCAAATAAATTTGTTAGTCTCTAAGGTGCCACAAGTACTCCTCTTCTTTTTACTGTAATAAAAAGAATGTCACCTAAATCACAGCAACATGATGTGCAAACTTGTCCTGTTGGACAAATTGCTCAAGGTGTTATTCAGAGGAGAACTGATATAGCTAGTCTAAGAACCAGCCCAAACTTTTGCTCACTCTTTGAAGCAAATTTTTTAAAATGAGTTGAGAATGAGTGGTTAAGGACCCTTCCCATGAAGGAAGACCCAAGATGGCCTCTCTTCTCTGTGCTTATTTTTCTTGACCCTCAAGTTTGGCCTCCACTCCTGAGAGCCTTCCTGCAAACCCCTAGCAAGCCCAATCAGTCTGTCCTTTGTCTTTTGGGGTTCTAGAGCAGTACCCAGTCCCTCTCAGAATCTCTCCTCTGGCCCCACACTGCTGCTAACTCATCTGCTATGGGATACAACATGAACAAAATGGATTGCTTAGCCCCCACAGAATGGAGAACTTAGATTAAGCAGCAGTGGAGAATAGTAGAAAGACTAACAAAGCCTCAACCTAAGAGAGGGGAATGAAATCATGGCCTTGAATGTCTTCTCCTCAGAAAGAAACTGCTGTGAGGGTGGGGGTGTGGTGGGAGAGAGAACTAAAAGCCATGCCTCTCTAAGAGAAGGTGAAAAGTACAGACCACTGATTTCCCTCAACAAGAAAAGGAGCTGCCAGGAGGTTGGGTATGAAAGGAGAAAAGAGAAGAGAATAGCTGGAAAGTAAAGGTTTCAGCCTTCCTCTCAAAGACAGAGGTAGGGTGACCAGACAGCAAGTGTGAAAAATCAGGACAGGAGGTCGGGGGTAATAGGAGCCTATATAAGAAGACCAAAAAATCAGGACTGTCCCTACAAAATCAGGACAACTGATCACCCAAGATAGAGGCCTCTGGGCAGTCCCACCGAAGGAGAGAAGTGGAGCCTAGTGAGGATTGCACTCGATGGCCAGCATCAAAATCTGGGTAATAATTCAGCTAAGCTTTAAGTAAGCTTCCAGAAGCTTCTTTGAACCAAACTAACCTATCAAGTTGTGCTGGGTTTTGCTCCTCACTACCTATTATTCCTTCATCAGGTTTATCTTTATGCTGGGACTTCTGTTTGTCACCAGAACCCTAAAAACTTCCTTTTGATCTGGTGCATTTTGTATTTACCTATTAGCTTTAAAAATTATTATTATAATTACTATGCAGTATTATGCATAGGTACATTTCTTTCTGAGACCTTTTTTGTTGACATTACAGAATTTTAAACAAAATCTGTTGTCAGTGTAACGTCATACTGATAATGTTATATCAATCATAACTGGCCTGTTTAGGATGGTAATCATTAAGAAAGGGATAGATAATAAGACAGAAAATATCATATTGCCTCTATATAAATCCATGGTATGCCCACATCTTGAATACTGAGTGCAGATGTGGTCACCCCATCTCAAAAAAGATATATTGGAATTGGAAAATGTTCAGAAAAGGGCAACAAAAATTATTAGGGGTATGGAACAGCTTTCATATGAGGAGAGATTAATAAAATTGGGACTTTTCAGCTTGGAAAAGGGATGAATAAGGGGGGATATGATAGAGGTCTATCAAATCATGACTGGTGTGGAGAAAGTAAATAAGGAAGTTTTATTTACTCCTCATAACACAGGAACTAGGAGTCACCAAATGTAATTAATAGGCAGCAGGTTTAAAACAAACGAAAGGAAGTATTTGTTCACGCAACACACAGTCAACCTGTGGAACTCTTTGCCAGAGGATGTTGTGAAGGCCAAGACTATAACAGGTTCAAAACAAGAACTAGATAAATTAATGGAGGATAGGTCCATCAATGGCGTATGTCTGAGACCAAGTCTGTTGACAGGTAGTGTGGTCTGACAGAATGTGGCATGTTGTGGACCACTCCAGCGTACAACATTCAGCCCCTAAGCAAGCTGGATAAGAGAAATGCATTCACAAAGCATGAGTTAAAGTTGCCTTCAGCTTTAGATTGCTCATATTCCCCATAAACAGACCAAAGACCGCCTTTACCAATAAATGGGGACACAGGAAAGACGGGCTGTCTGTCAGACAAATTTGCTTCTGCATGAGATTCATTCAGGCGGAAACCAGAGAAAGGGAATAAACTCTTTACATAAAGGAGAGGGGAAATTAAAATTTAAAAAATGAAGAAAGTTAAGAATAGGTGGAAGAAAGAAAAGGAAAGACAATAAATAGAAAAAAGAAGGAGAGGCAATATGGTGTCATAGAAATAGTGACCCTGCAAAGCAGCATTTGATTCCTTGCATCAGTCCCCCCTACTGTGATGTTATTGACTTGAACTGGGACCATATAGATCATTGTTGCAACCAAGGTCTTTTAGTGGCACCAAATCTTATATAAAGGGGGTCAAATGAGGTGTCTAAGACAAAATTATGGTTATGATTATGCTATCTGTATATGTGTATCATTTTTATAGTTGAAGTTATGAATATTGGCTCTATACTGTCTGTAGTTCAAACTTATGCTATGCTTCTGGGTGACATCCCAGACAAGTTGGTGTCAGCTCTGTCTAGCCTGCTTGATGGCCCATTAAGGACCATCAGCCATATAATTGACCCATTGAGAGAAGGCAGACATGCCTTGGGACTCAGCAAGGTATGCAGGGACATGCCTATGGACAGAACTCGGAGGTTTTTCCAGACCATGTGATAGACAGCTTCTGTCTGGAATAAAGAAAGAAAGACTACATGGCAAGAGAATATAAAAAGCTGCTGCAGCTCCTCCATCTGGTCTTCAATCCTGCTTCATACCTCTGGAGGAACTTGGCTACACTGAAGCTTTGAACCAAGGACTGAAAGACCCATCCCAGCTGTGGATGTTCTCCAGAGACTTGATTTGAACCTGCAGTTTTTTCTATCCCTGCTGCAAGCCTGAACCAAGAACTTTGCCATGACTGTATGTAATTGATTCCATTTACCCAATTCTAACTCTCATCTATATTTCTTTCCTTTTATGAATAAACCTTTAAATTTTAGATTCTAAAGGATTGGCAACAGCGTGATTTGTGGGTAAGATCTGATTTGTATATTGACCTGGGTCTGGGGCTTGGTCCTTTGGGATCGAGAGAACCTTTTTTCTTTTACTGGGGTATTGGTTTTCATAACCATTTGTCCCCATAACAAGCGGCACTGGTGGTGATACTGGGAAACTGGAGTGTCTAAGGGAATTGCTTGTGTGACTTGTGGTTAGCCAGTGGAGTAAAACCAAAGTCTTCTCTGTTTGGCTGGCTTGGTTTGCCTTGGTGCACACAGAAACCCCAGCCTTGGGCTGTAACTGCCCTGCTTGAAGCAATTTGTCCTGAATTGGCACTCTCAGTTGGGTCCCACCAGAACCAGCCTCGTTACACCTACCCTCTGTTATCTTGAGCTGATAAGTTAGTGAAAGCGAGAGCCCAGAATCAGGGGGAGACTAAACCCCAGGCAGACAGAATGCATTCGCAGGCCGATGGAAAGAATTGAAGTGAAGTTCAGAGAATTCAGAGCCAGTGATTGCAGCAAAGCCCCTAGTGATCCCAGGTGCAGTTTGGGGATTTTGCTGGCTGGGAGCTGAGCTCTAGGATTTAGGGCTGACCATGAGGTGGGATTTGATTGGCACAAAGAATAACCTTTTCTATGTCTGGAGAGACCAAACTGCCCCTCTTGGGCAGCATGGAACAAGTTCCACAGGAGGCTTTTCTCATGGCAACATCTGCTCCGGGGGAGGCAGGTTCACTCTGCCTGAGACAGCTCACAGGGACTAAAGGAATCTGGACGCCCCCCAGGAGTGTCCTCTTGCCTGGGCAAGGTGAGGGCAGAAGTTAGTCATGGGGGCAGGTTCAGCAAAGTCCCAAGGAATCGTCCAGCTAGACAAGCCAGGTTCCCACTCCTTGGAGAGGGATTTTGATCAGTTAACGTTTCAGTGGCCAAAGGCTCAAAGATCTGTTGACAAATGGTTTTTCCTGCATTACCCTCGCCCAGGGAGTGGCACCTGCCCTGGTCACTAATGGTTTTTACTAAGCAGAAGATCAAAACTTTTCCCCCTAGGGGCAGTTGTATCTTCCTCTTGTCCGGCCACCCTTCCCCCTATATCTGGCTTTTCACCTCCTTCCTCCCTGCCACCAAAGAATCTAAGATGAGCCCCAGTTTCGTGCTAAGCATTTATTCTGCCACCAGAAGCTCTAGTCAAACCCCTCTCCTCATTCACAGACTTTCAGCCCAAGAAACCCCGACTGCACTTCCTTCCGAGGACATGCCAAGTGAGACGTAATGACATTGACTTGGTGTGCAACAGAATCTAGTAAGAAGAACATGAAATGGATTTTATTAACACTATTGAGCTGCTTGTGAATGATTTTGTGACTATGCAAATTGGCAATTTCTTTCTCTAAATATCACTGTAATTGGCAGTGAAAGTTGCTACTTGCTAGATTTGTCATTGGTCGCTTTGACACTTATTTCCGCATTAGGGAAATCAACAAGTTGCTAAATCTAGTGACAAAATTGCTAAATTTGGCAACAATGGTAATGATAGCTTGCTATAGAAGATGGCACCCCTTGCATCACATCGGGAGAAGGGATGGTCTAGTGGTTAGGAGACTAGCCTGGGATCTGGGTTCAATTTCCTAATCCACCATATACTTCTCATGTGACCTTTGACAAGTCCCACCTTGTCTCTCTAATATCCTGGGGCCGACATAGCTACAACTACACTGCATACTTAGACAAGTCACTTAGTCTCTCTGGGCCAGATTATTATAGGTATTTAGGTATCTAAAGAAGCGGAGAGACTCCTAGTGGGATTTTCAAAAGCCGCTCAGTGCCTAAGTGCCATTGATTTCAATGGAATCTGGCACTCAGTGCCCCAGTTTTCCCTCTGAAAATGAGAGTAATAGGACTTATCTGTCTCACAGGGCTTGTGTGTTAAAGATTGGGAGGTGCTTACATATTATGGTAATGGGGGTTATGTTAATTACCTTAAATAGCATTGTTCCTTTGTGATCGCTTTCTCTTCAGCCAATGGACACTTTGCCTTAATAATACAGCGAGTTCCTGCACTGATACTGTTCCTTTGTTCTCCCAGGAGCTGTCATAAATGAAAGGACTTCACAGCAGTTCTGATATTGCCCTTCATCTGTACTTATTAGGCATGTGCATTGACTTTTCACACAGGACTCTGTGAGCATGGGGGTTAGTGTGTGTGTGTGTGGGAATAAAGTATTATGGCAGTCCCGAATTCCTACCTGATCAGCTGTCTGAACAATACAATTTGGTAGAACTTCTCAATATAAGGTAGAATAAAGTTCTCAAATTACCCTTATTTTGCTGTAATTGTTTTCATTTTCTGGAGCAAAGGATTGCCTCTCTGGACCCCTCTAATGATTCTGAGTAGTGTGCTTCCAAGGTGGTCTTATTAGATTCTGTATCCACTACTTTATCTACTACTTCATCCCTTTATCTGCTACTACTGTTACCATAAAAAGAGTAGCCTCCACAAGGTAGCAAGAAACAGACCGTAAATGGACAATACCTTTTTGTTGAAAACAAGTAATGGGCTATGTATAGTACAAATATAGGAAAGAAACATGGGACCAGGCTTGAAGTAATTAACGAGAGAAACTGATCTGAGAACGACCACTTGTCTTAAGTATATACAGAAATACTCAACTCAAGCTATGTCAAATTATAGTTGATAACCATGTGCCTAAGCCCAGAGATAAATCCCAACTCCTCTTTTGAGAATTAGAGATGCTCTCCCTTTCTGCCCTCTGCGTTCAAACCCATAGCCTGAGCTGCTGTCAGCTATCTCAGAGGGATAACTGAGTCTTCAAACTAGGTCCACCCATCAGATGAGCCTGGGGTTTGCTTCCACCCTCCCCTCCAAACTGGGGGTACAGAAGAAAATCCAAGGAACTAGGGAAGTATTATGTTAGATAGATGCTCCACTGATTAAACAGTCAATAGCTAGTTTTCCACCCAGTTTTTCTTATCTCACTTTCCTCTCAGGAAAACCTTTATATGATACACCCTGTAAGGGTTCTTTAGCAACTGGCATGCAGCTAGCACAATGTTCAGTGGCATATGCACATTAAATTACACAGCTAGAACTTCCACTACCTTGTTATAACATTTTTAGTGCATATTATCATCATTTGCATGAATTTTTGCCCTAGTGTATCTGTCTCCAGCATATCTATGTAATTGGTGTTGTGGGTTTATCATCATTCCCACATTCTGCATTTTCAAAGAGCCAGTTGTGATTTAGCCACACAATTCACATTTCAATCAATAGGAGTTTTGTGGCTAAATCCCAAGCAATTCTTGTAAACTGTGTTATCTTCTTTAATCAGAGGTTTCTGGATTGATTTTCTTTGCTTATGGTTTTTGCAGTTGTTTAAAAAAGAAGCAGACATGGTGTAACGTGTGTGTGTGTATATATATATATATATAAACATGTATACACACACACTCAATTATTATTTAGTCCATTACATCAGTCCATAGCATAATACAGTAAGGAATAATGTCGGTTGATATTATGACACCTTGATAATGTTAAAGAAATGCATATTAACAATTGTAACTAATAATTGCAAGTCAATGGCAAACCTCTCCACGTCTTCTGTGGGACCAAAAATTGGCCCATTATAGTTATTAATATGTATCACTCTATGACCACCCTAATGCCAATTGTCCCCATGATGTACTATGGGCGTAGAGTTTGCAGTTTTATCCTGAGTTCAGTGGGATTTCCTGCTCTATTAAAAAAACAACAACTGTAGAGTCAAAAATGTGGAAATATATTCACATATAGTGGCCAAGAATATACACCAGGCTAACAGCTTGCAAAATGTAAAGCAACAAATATTGTCTCAGACCTACACTGCAGATGTCTTCTGCAGCACGTTCTCCATTCACTCAGTGCAGGGCACTACCACTGACATCAATGGGGGGTTCATGTGCAGAATATCGTGCTGAACTGACTTTACCAGCATTGACACTGATAGTGGTGGTGAGAGACCATTCATTAGACTGGTATTTGTCCCAGCAGAGTACAAAGCTTTCTGGAGGTTCAACCGTCATGCTGCTGTCTGGGAGTTTTTCTGCTGAAGTTACCCCTTTCCAGCTATAGCAATGAAATCAGCACTTCAAAGTTCTGCTCACCCATTTTACCCTCACCTGAGCACCACTCCAGCCACACAGTCACTGTATCGCTTACCCTCCATTTCTTCACTCTCTCTGGCAGTGGGACTCCACACTTGCTTCCTCAGTCCTCTCTGGGGGTTTCAGAAGAAAATCCAAGGCACTAGGGAAGTGTTAAATTAGTTAGATGCTTCATTGGTTAAATAATTTGTAGCTAGTTTTCATATTTACACTCAACGAGTCTCTCTCTCTCTCTCTCAGTGAGTGAAAACTCTTCTCTTGCAAGATTAACTATTTCCAGTCCATCATGCCTTTCTGCACATCATTTCATTCTACAGATTTCCAATTTGATGGTTATTAAAGGTTTAAAAAGTTTAATTTGACCTTGGACCTGTAAACATATGATTTACAGTTGATGATATTGTTCTGGGATAACTGAACGTCTGTCTTCAAGCAAATCTGTATTAAAGGATTTGTTTTACTTACACTGGGCCAGATTCTGATGCTCTTCCTAACACTGAGTAGTACCGTAACTCCTTCAGAAGCCCCACTGATTTCAAAGGCACTGCCCCAGGGGTTAGGTGCCACTCAATATGAACAAAGGTATCAGAATGTGTCCCACTGTTATTGGGGCAGGAAAGTCCTTTGTTCTTAAGATTGTGCTGATTTGGAAGATAAACAGTTTGATCAATTTCCCACTCCTTATGTCTTTTGCAAAGTACATGTAAATTCTTACAATATGCTTTAAACCCAAATTAACTTCTGCATTTTTCTTTTAAAACATCCCTTTTGGCAGAATCATGGGCACCCTTGCAGTATCACACAAGTGTATGTGTTAGAGGCAAAACAAGCACTGTACATTGTAATATGGAAATATATTTTAGTTCTAGGTTTCAAGGGGCTATTTTAAACCACAGTGAATAAAACAATTATTTTTAAAATGATGGACAGCCCCTTGCTGGTGTCCCTCTGAAGCTAAAACTTTAGAACTGTGTGCGTTAGCGAGACAACGCTGGCATTTAAAAAGTGTATCTTGTATCATCGGTCTCTTTTATCTTTTTTGGCATGCTCTTTAGGAAACAGCAGAGAAAGAAAAATATGAAATTGAACACAGCAAATTTAATTATAAAACAAAACCACCCACCTTGCTTTCAGGGTCAGGAAGTATAATCGCCTCCTTTTGACGCAAGAATGAGTTTAACGACATATGTTAAATGAACAATTATTTAAAATAAAAGGAAATGACCTTAAAAACAGCTGCAGTATCTCAGGCTATAGCACAGAGAGCACTGCAGAAAAACAGACCATTGTGGAACTCAGGCATATACACAATCAGAGTTCCCCAGTAACTGTACCCTTTCAAAAACAAAAACCAATTGCTTCAGAGAATACTGCAATACACCTTGTTCTGTATTTGATCTCACCAATATAGTCTCTCTCCTTTTGCTGCTGGAGCAGATCAAAAGTCACTGGTAGCTGCCAAATGGTGCTATAAAAGTCTATTTTTCAATAAACGGTGTTTTACTGAAGGTTGCAAGCACTTCAGCATTAAATGCACACCTAAGAAGAATAAAAAGAAAATAGCATATTGCAACAGAATAAATTCATTTTTATTGAAACAGCCAGCAGTCACATGACCAAGCATCTAGCCTTTAGGATAGCAACAGAACTAGCTTGAAATGGTAAAGGAATTAACCAGTCTGCCTCCTCCTTCCACTAAGCTTTTCAGCCTGTCGACGGGTTGCATGTCCATATCCTTCACAGCGCATCTGTAGAGCTATTAAACTGGATAATCCCTCTGGCCTTTGATACATTTCTGGACATGATTATTTCATTACTCGCAGTATATCAGTAGGATCATAATAAAAAGGACTTCTGACAACCTGCCAAGAGTTTTGTGGCCTTGTAAACACAAAAGTGCTCTAATAAAATTTTATTAAGTGTTAAAAAGTCATAAAAAGTGAAATAACATAAACTACAAAATTTACTGTCCTCAGCAAATGCTGAAAATATCGTCCATAGTAAAATTAAATTAGCATGTAATAGCCAGAGAAGCAGTGTGGAGTGGGTTTAAAAGAGGATCCAGGACAAAAAAATTGCACTGGAACTGGGTCCTGGGGATTGAGTTTATGGAGATCCTTTCTTTTTATTGGAGGGAAGGTAGAGAGGAATGAATATGCAGATTATGGACAGGGGCGTTCTAAGGTCATTTGTGTCCTGTAGGTTGTTGATACTTCTTTTTTTGGGGGGGAAGGGGTGGGGAGGGGGTTATATTGAAAGCTGTAATAGGGGACGGGAGGAGGGAAGCGAGTCATGGGTGCGGCTGTTGTCCACTAGGGAGCGCTGTGAGACTAGAAATCCCTCTGCCGTACCTAGGGAGGGAATGGGGGACCTAACAGGAATAACCCTACAGCTCAGTAGGAATGTTCACCCCCCACTGTAGAAATTATATTCACATTTTTGGCGTTTTCTTACAAATAAAAAAAAAATGGAGTGAAGAAAACAATGCTGCGGAGTTGAGCTGCCCCAGACTTTCTCACGGGGAAGGGAGAGAAGGGGCTGGCTCCTTTGGCTGCATTGTCCGTGCCTTTCTCCTGCGACTTTCCGTCCTGCAGCCCCGGGGGGACGAGATGTCCCCGAGCCCTGTTTCTGGTGGGGGGAGGCATCAGCCTTAGGCGCTGTGCTTTCCGCTTGCTGTCCTAACATTGCAGCGTAAATGCCACCAGGGGCCAGAGCGTGTGGACCCAAGTAAGTTGACTCTTTTGCTTGCATTTGATGCCCTCTAGGCAATGCCCCGCCACGCACTAGGGGCAGGGGTGGCTCGGCTGGTGTTTGTAAGAGCGGACTGGGGGTCACGGAAATAACCCAGCCGTTCAGGGAAATCCACCCACTGCCCCTCTCCCAAACGCTGCAGGCGGGAGGTGCAACGCGAGCCACAACCTCCCCACGCCCCGGCCGCGCGGGCGGCGCTGCCAGCAGGCGCAGGGCCGCAGCGGCTGGGGCTTGAGGGCCAGGTTCTCGCAGACCTGCCAGGGCTTAAGGCCCCCGAGGCTGGGCGGAGCTGCGGGATGCGTGAGGCTGGAGCTGGGCTGCGCTGCAGGCCTGAGGCTGCCTGAACCCAGCCCGCTGCGGCTGCCCCCAGGCCTCCGAGCGGCCCAGCAGCATCAGTTCTGGCTCCGGCCCCACGTCGCTCAGAAAGGACCCTTCGGAAACCCGCAAACAACGTGTCCCACCCACCCGAGCCCTGTGCCATGGCTCCAGCAACCCCTGCCCCGGGCCACGTGGGGAGAGGTCTGCGGAGCACCTCCGAACGGACCTGGGCGTTCCGGGGTCACCTAAATCGCCTCGGGGAGGCCCTCTGAGTGCAGATTGCAAATGCCCGGCTGCCCTGGAGAAGGGGGGAAACAAGCTGTTGTATATTGGTTGATTTAGGAGTCAACATTGCTCTGCTGAGCGGGATTGAAGCAAACAGGAAGTAAATGAGCAGGCAGTGCCAGGGTGTCGTGCCATCGCCGTCAGGATTTCCTTCGCGTTTTTGGCTGCACTGCGATTTACCTGAATGTTGCCAGAAAGGAAGTAAACGTGTTCCCGTCACATGTAGACACTCCCCAGAGTGCTGGCAGAGCTGCCCCAAAGAGAGGGAATTTTATACTGATTCATGGACAGGACATTTTTTAAAAGTTTCGTTTTGTTTCAGATGAAAAGGATAGTTGGCTTTCAGGTGGCAAGGCTGGAGGCCAAGCAGAGCAAGATACTGTATAAGCCTGTTTTGTCTTTGTGCTGAATACATGCTGGAAGTGTGTTGAATAGGTGCTGTAAAACTAAATCAGAAGTGCAGCTAAACATAGCTGTTTTGTGGAAATATTTGTAGGCAAACCAAAAAAAAAAAATGTTTTAAGATACATATTCTACACAGACAGCTAACCAAGGCCTTTGTCCTTATTAAGCAAACTCCACATAAAGTTGTTTTTAGGAGTGATTTGAGCAATTGTGTAAGCAATTAGTATTTTAGCAACAGAGGATAGAGTTTTAAATAAAAACAAATGGGTTTATATGCTATTATTTTGAGCCATAGGAAACAGGAGCTAATGAATGAGTAGGCACAGTCTTACAATACTGCTTGCTTTACACTGAATGCTATAAATTGCTAGGTTCCAAAATATGTATTTTAGCTTGTATATGATATTGGCTAGAACCATGTGCATATGTAGAACCTACAAGCATAAAATAAATATTCACCACTATGTTTGAAGGCTATAGCAGTAGTTTAAAAAATCCTTATTTTTGTCCCTTTTGGAATTAGAAGTATGAGGTTATTATTGTGTGATCAATATTTAGTTATATTAGCAAATTACAGAAAATGCATTTTTATGCAGACGATGTATTTGATCAATAACAAAAGTCTTCACACTTATCTGACATTTTATTTTTGAAATATCTAATATTAATTTAATATTAACACCTAATTGGCAACACTCACAGAATATTGTACAGAACACGTTTTGGGAGATAATTCTGCGTTTTTTAAAAGGAAGGTTAAGAAAATTACCACATCATATGGTCTCTTAATTTAAGAAATCTGTGATCAAATATATCTTCTGCATAAAGTGCATATTTTAAATATGAAATCAAAACATTAGTTATTTTTATGTACTACTTAGGGGCATTTTTAAAATTCTGTCACAAAATAACATTTAAGGACTATAAAAATATTGCAGTGCAGCAGAAAAATAGTACAGACAAGGCTTTGAACTTAATATATGACTAAAAAGTTACTGAAGCATTATAGAATGCTTTATATATATGTGAATAATGTGTATATATACAGTATGTGTATAACTTTGAGAGAGTTTTTAAATGAAATGAAGAGGTGTTAGCATTTGTATTACTGGAAGAATCAGCATGATCATTAAAATGTTGGAGCATTTACCTTACTGCTCTGATTTTTTAAACACCCTTGAAAAAATTGCTTTGGACTTTGACATGGAGATGTATACATAATTGTTCCTTTTAAATATATATTTTAAAACATCTCATTATATCAGCTAACATAATGTTTGTGGTTATTTTGCTTTGCATTCTTTCTAAGGACCTGATTCTGCCCAAATATATATGCAATTAAAACCTCAGTCATGCAAGTAATCCCACTTACTTCAGTGGGACTGCTGATCTGAGTAAATGGGTTACTGGATCAGGGTTTAAATTATTTGAAAAACACTTTCTTTAGACTCAGCATTATATTTCTACTGGGAACTTTGAATATGTAGCTTTGTGGGTGCAAAGGATTTTCCAAACTGGCTTCATGGGATGTAACATTGGAAAACTACCAAAGATATGCAAATGGAATCTTAAAATAGGAATTGTACGTTTAAATGAGCGTAATAAAAACACAAATGATCCAGGGCCTGATCTTGAGAGGTGATAAGTATCTGCAACTCCTATTTAAAATTCTTTCAGTTCAATCCTGTTAGTTTTAAAACACGAATAATTTTTTATTTGTTTTATAGCGTGCCAAAGTGTGCAAGGCACTTCACATGAGACTTCGTCCCTGCCTGAGACAGTTTACAGTCTGAATTTCAGACATGACACAAGAGGTGAGGAAGACAAACATAATAAGGGGAGTGGACAATGGTCACAACAGGCAGTTATGGATCAAATCCTATGCTCAGAAACTGAAAGTTGCTTCTTTTGCTGGGTTTCTTTAGATACTTAAAGAATTTTAAACAACCCACTACCCTATACTGTCCCAGTTCTCTGATTTAGGGTTGCCAGGTGCCCAGTTTTCAACCAGCCACCTGGTCGAAAAGGGACGCTCTCCCCAGCCCTCCCCAGGTGAAAATGAGAACGTGAGTGAGGGTGGGGGAGTGTGAGCGATGCGGGGGGGGGGGGGGGATGGAGTGAGCGGGGTGGGGCCTTGGAGAATGAGCAGGGCAAGGGTTTTTGGTTTTGTTCAGTCAGAAAGTTGGCAACCCTACTTACACATACCTAAGTCTTTCTGAATTAACCATTGGCTTCAAATCTTTTCAAAACACTGTATTACAGAAACAGATCATGGGTGAAATATTGGCCCCATTGAAATCAATGGCAAAACTCCACTGACTTCAGTGGGGCCAGGATTTCACTCATTCTATACTAATACTTTACATCAAACATATGAAAGAAATTTTAAATTGTCTTTAAAAGAACTGAAATTAGCTGTTTTCAAAACTATTCTAATTGGTTGCTAACTATTTTTCTGCTGGTAATAACACAGGTAACATATAAGTGTAAGTTCATGTATGTGACCTGTTCTTATAACATTTTAATTTCCTGTAACTACCCAGTAACTATAAACTAACACTTTCGCTCAAAATCTACTACAGTTCGTTTATATAATATATGTAAAGTTTGTAGATAAGAATAAAAGGTCTGATCTAAACTAAATCAATGGGAGTAGGGACGTTCAAGATGCTCATTCCATCCACAATTCATTGCCATCTTCAAATGTGCAATACATTAACACAAGAGATGGGTTAAGCAGGAAGAGGCAGTATTAAATTTGAACTTCTTGCTTTTGTGTATTTGAATCATGCCTTTAGTGTTATTTAAATGATTTTTCTAATTTTAATTTCCCTTGATTTTAGCAGCAATATAATACTTATATACCACTTTTCACCTGATATAAAAAAATCAAATCAGAAAAAAACCAGTATTACTTTAAAAAAATGTCAGTTCCCCTACAACTACCCATACAGACTCTTCTTCACTGACATTTTTTCTGGTCCATCAGATTGGGGTGGAACCAATCCTTTGTATGTATTACATTTTCAACATTTGGATGGAATTTTGAGCCATATTCATCCTGTCCACAGAATGCATTCTCCTTAAACCCAGTCTGAACAAATGTTTCACACCACAGTGTTTGTGTAAATTTTAAACTGTAAAGCTACATTTTCTTCTCTGGGATTCTGCAATGTGTTCACACTGGGCCAAATCCATTTTTTCAATTTTTTTTTCAATTTCAAGAATTGAACGGGTAGCTACACGGGCAGAACTGAGAACAGTATGTGTGCAATGCATTAGGGACAGCAATCCATGTTGGAAAGGGTTATGAAAATTAGCTGCTGAATGCTCTATAAAAAATAGCTTTTTGAACTGAGTGAACTTGTCTGTAACTCATCAAATTGATTTGAGCCCTTCTCTTTCTCTGCATGAAGGGAAAATGGCTTGCAATCATTTATTTACTTTTTTAAAAGTATTTAAACTGCCCCCAAATAAATTCTTTTTTTATTCACAGTTCTTCTGAAATAAAAACCAACTAAACAGGTTTACATTAAATTTGGGATGGCGGGGGGGAGGGGAATTTCATTCAGGCATAGCACTTGTATATCAAACTTTAGCTTGATGTGATTTTAAATGGCTAAGCTATATACCCCTCAAAAATGTGTGTTTATAATTAATCAGTGGACCTCTCCTTAACTACAATAGCCTTCTTAGTAGCATTTTAATATATACCAGGTACAGTCCATTAAGCTGGAACAAATATAATCCTGAAAAGACAAGCTTTACATTTTCCTGATTGTGGGTAATTTTCCACATTTCCAAGCTACCATTTTGAAGGCATTTTCTTATTTCCTGAGTTTGAAGTACAACATAGCATCTTTGTTGCCTGATTGCTTAGCTTTCCAAAGTTCCTTGAAGTTTGTGGCCCATAAGTCTTGGAGCCTTCAATATAGCTCTAGCTACCGGATACTCTCTGAGATAACATTTTATGAAATTATCTGCAGCTGTGTGATTCTCATGTGCAAGTTACTGCCTGCAGATGTCAAATTCATAGTGCTGTTAGTACTGTATGTCTAGGTCACAGAGCCTAAAATGAAGGCCTGGAGCCAGATACTCACCTGGGTGCAACGGCAAAGAAGAAAGTGGCTTTCATAATGAAAAACTATATATCAAAATTCATGGCTTCTCAAGGCAGTAGTAGGAGTGTGCCTTAAGGGCCTGATTCTGCTCACACTGAAGTCAACGAGGATTTTACCAGTGACTTTAACATAAGCAAGACAACGGGCCCTAAGTATCTAGATTCCAAAGCATAACCAGAGTCCAATGTATTCTAACACTTTAGCCAAGATTTTCTGCATAGTCTAGCCATTGCTGCAAAACTGTGTGGCAGAATTAAAATTTAGATTAAACAGTTGCGGGCATGTTGATGTCAATGGAGCTGCACCAATTTACACTAGCAAATAATCTGACCTTACATTTCTAGCCCTTATAGTTGCATAAACAGCCTTCCACATATGAACCCAATGAGTCTGCAGAATAGCTCTGAGAAATGTGAATTGCACCTATTAATTTCAATGATGTGTTAAGTTAGACACCGAATAATGACAAGTTAAAGAAATGGTTAGATTGTTAACTATTAAACTGCTAATATTTTAGCAGAAGCATTCAGCTAACGTGCATTGATAGACATAGGGGCTCCAGTTCGGGCAGCAGTCGCACTTATACAGCTCATGCAAGGGGTTAGCTCCTTGACTGAGAATCTGATGACACAACTCACTCCTGGATAAGAACAAGTGACAATCTAGCTCCCCTGTGATCTTATTCCTGTAACCTTTGCCCTTCCTCCCTATTGTTTATTACCTTTGCATTGTGTCCTGTGCTGAACTAGAAAATATTTGCCATACCCCTTTAACCAAGATGGGTTAAGGTATCAGCAAAAGATACATAGATGGACCTTGTTCCTTATTCTCTCCTGGCTTACATCAACATCAGAACAGATCACCATAAGAAGACTTATACTAGTATAGAAACAGAACAGTTCACAGGAAAGTACTACATGGAATGTGTGGGCATGTCTGCCACACTTTGAATTTGATCAGTTTTGGCTTCTTTGCCTTACAACTGGTGCTGTGCCTGAGCCACACAATTCCGGCTCCCAGTTCTCCTTTGGTCCAAATCTTCTCTAATATGACACCTTTGACATCAGTGGTTCCTCACTTTTCCAGACTACTGTACCCCTTTCAAGAATCTGACTTTTGTCTTGCGTACCCCAAGTTTTCACCTCACTTAACAACTACTTGCTTAAAATCAGACACAAAATTCCAAGAGTGTCCCAGCACACTATTACTGAAAAATTGCTTACTTTCTCATTTTCACCATATAATTATAAATTAAAAGATTGGAATATAAATATTGTACTTATATTTCAATGTGATTCTTGAGTCTGTTTTTCACTTGTGAGCCATGTCTGAAGCCCAAGCCCCAGGCAGTGGGGTTGAAGCATGTAACTTAGCTTCATGGGGCTCCCTATGGCATGTGGCCCCGGGCAGTTGCCCTGCTTGCCACCCCTTAATGCCAGCCCTACACTTGCAATCGCCCTAAACCCATCTATGATCCCCCCCTGGGAACTGCAAACCCCAGGTTGAGAAACACTGATCTAGATGAGTTGAGCACCCCCAGTAATATATCTCTGTGTACCCCAAAGGGTACATGTACCCCTGGTTGAGAACCACTGTTTTAAATTATGTCAGTGTAGATTCTTGACTGAGAATCTCATCACACAACTGACTTTATTTTTGCTTAACTTTAATATTGGCACAATAAGTGGAAGGAGCATCAGAACTGAGGAAAAGAAATAGGGATTTCCCCCTACTACAGTCAAACAAAACAAGCCTCCTGTGTGAGGGTATACACCATACCTAGAAGTTAAGTAGAGGAGCATATCAGGTTCATAGGATTTTTCGCCCTCCCTTCAGTCTGGGCTGTAAAGTTTCCTCTTCTCGTATTGTCAGCCCTACAGCCTGGCGAACAAAGAGTCTCAAAAGAGACTCTGTATTAAACTGCAAGTAGGATGTCAAAAAGAATCCAATTCTCATAATTTATGAGAGCATCACTTTCAAAAGGCTTCCAGTGCCTCTATCAGCCTGAGGTCATGCTCACACTCAGGTTCCTAAATGGTACCGGCCAAGCCACTGACCAGACAGTTTCACCATTTGGTCTCTTTATATGGTCACACTATTACCCAGTAAATTGTCTTGATCACCTCAGTGCTCACATATCTGAATTATAAGCAAACTTGATTGGATTTTTAAAGCAACATGAAAGAGTGCCCCTTTGATTATATACTTTCACCCAATTTATATTGTGAATAAGACGCCATCCAGTCTTTGCTTACTCTTGTTTAGTGCATGCATGATGTGAAAGCCAAAGCCACAGGAGTAGGATGAACAGCTGAAATATCTCTAATGACAGCACTTTTGAAATTGTATAGCTGCTATTTCTTTTCTATGGTTTCCAAACAACAACAACAAAAGTAATGTCTGTGTTAAGAGCATCAGTCGGGCTCGTTTAATTGGATAATAGTTGTCTGTGTAATTTCTTTTTTTTCCTTCTGATAATTTAAAATGAAAAGGAAGAAAGCAAGGAATTTTCATGAAGGTTATAAAATGTGTTTTAGTCACCTGGGAGACCAAACCAGCTATATGATATTTTCCAGGTGCACATGTATGTAGGCATTTTAAAAGATACAGTGTCACCCAGTTAAATATGTATATTCATGGTCATATTACATGTAATTTTGTAGATTGTAGGTTCAGCAGTAACAATGACATTTTGCACTTGCATCTCAGATTCTACAAGTGCATTACAAATATTAATTTATTCTCAGAACACCCTACTAGGCAAGTATTAACCCCATTTAAGAGATGGGTGTAGTGAGGCACAGAGAAGTTCAGGGTTAGGTTGTACCTGTTCAGCCCAAAAGAAGCTCTCTTGGCATGGTGGGGGAGTGAATACTGCTATACCCCATGAAGCAGTTCAGTATGCTCCCCTGGCTACGTCTTCCAGCTGATGTGAGAGAGGAGTGGAGCCAGGGCTCTGCCTACTGCTTCACCTTTGAGGTGCCCTATAAGGGCTGGGGAGAATTTAGCTCCACTGTCAGTGGTTTGCGCAAAGAATGGCAGAGCTGATAAAATGCCCAAAGTTCCAATTCCCAGCCCCCTGCTTTAAACCCTATTCACAATAGTCCCTCCTAAAGTAATAAAAATGAATGGGGCTATTGAGATGACCATCACCGTTAATACATGCCATGGCCACTTGAAACTGAGCTCTGCTCATGGTAATGTGGATTGCTACAAGACCCTGTGATGATCACTGATTTAACCCAAGTCTCGACCATATTTTAATATATACATTTTACTGTACAGTTTGTTAGATGTCTGAATTATTCCAAGACAATATGTCCTAATGACTAATAGCCAAATTCTGCTACCCTTATGTTGAGTAAGTAGTACTTTACTCTGCAAGTACTCCTATTGATTTCAATAGGTGTAATCCTAAATTAGCAAAGTGTGAGTAAGAGTAGCAGAGTCTTAAACCCCAGTCCTGCACTCCACTAGCTCCTGTGTGCTGCCCCGTTGAATTAACGGGGGTGCTACATAAGCACAGGTTCTGTGTGAGTGGAACTGAATGCAGGACTGGAGGCAATATCAATGCACATTTACTTATTTTAGCTGAAATATTCAGATACACATTAACACTGAAAACATGTTGAGGCTGTATAACTGCTGTTCCTGAATTCCCATTTTCTAGATACTTGTTATCATTCAGTGTCAGTTAGTAAACTGGAAAACATGGGAATTCTTGTAAGAAAGGTTAATAGCGTGGTATACATGAAAACTGCATTTTGGACCCAAAAGTCTCATCTATTGTAATGTATTCTTTTCCCCACTCCCAAATAATCGAAAAAGAAAGTAACCTAAAAGCACAGTTCACATTAAAAAAAGCCATAATTTTAAAATGCAAAATGGTTTAATAGTTTTTAGTAATAATATAACCAGCCAGAAAACTTTTTCTATTTCAATTTTGTGCTTTTATGTAACTTTACTATTCCACATCAGTTTAATGTCAAAGTCTATTAAAAACATATATTCCCATTTGAGATTAGAACCAAACATTCTGTGATCCAGAATTAATTTTTATGGCCAAGATATAATCCCCTGAAGTAGGGTCTGACAATGGAAATCCTGACACACCTTTAAATGTAGCATGATGATTGGCATCACTATCACGTTGAAACCAATACACAAAATAAACTTAAGATAATGGCTACATAGTGTAAGCAACAGTGGAACTGCCATAACTTTTATGTATGACTACATTACACTCTTTAGATAAATGGCTTGATGGAAATCAGCAGTGTAGGGCCAGTTCATTTTTGTCTATCTTAAAAAGGGCTCTGAAAAACATCATTCCTTATCAAATGATCACTGAAAAGACAGCTTCCTGTAATACATGGAGATAAAGAATGGGCTCAGGAGAGGAATGTGCTATCTTATCAGGATGGACTTAATTGTCCCTAACAGCCAATGTAAAGCTGCATAAAGATTATATTAATTGTTAATTAAGCTGATTTTAACTTTGTTAGACCAAAAAATGCTGAAAAATATACCAACACCCATTTTATGAGGCAGTCATCACGCTGAGGAAGTGTCTGCTGTGCAGGTTTCTGTAGCGTCTATGGTTTGCTGCGGTAGGTCTACCACCACGGATCGTATTTCATGACAAATTCTCCACTTTACCGTATAGGGGTTTTTCACTGTAGAGCCACATAAACTAGTTGAATTTCATGATGAATTGCCTCTGGCCTCCACATTCCACCCCCAGCAGTATGGCGGAGGCCTGTCAATCACTTATACCTTCCTCCCATGCCTTTTCCACATCCTATTTCATCTAATACAAGAAAGGCTGTTACGCTATAGAGTCCCCATACAGATTTTGTAAATAGAGAACTGTACAAAAAAGCTACTATTGACATGTATTCTGTGTGTATGTCACTAACAAGGAGGGAGGCAGAGAAAGCTGCACTGGTGGAAGTGTCCTTGTTGCTTGGGCGGTGGTCTAGAGACAGGGTTTGGAGACAGCTTTAACTGGTCTCTGGCTGCTGATGTTAGTTAGTGGCAAGGTCCTGCTTCCATTGCTGATTTCTCTCTCCCCTCCTCCATAAATTCCTATAAATGATGGTATTCATTTCCCAGCTTGTGATGTTATCTGTTTTATGTAAATGTTCTCTGTATGTGAAAGAGTTAGATGCTACCGTACCGTGACCTGCAGATTCTTGTAACATTTCTGAACATCTGAAATTGACTTCAGTGGGGCTGCACAAGGATAGCCAATGGGTGAAATTTGATCCTTTTTGTGATTGGTAGCAATTGTGATAGCAATTATTTCAGCCGGTGACATATACATACTGGACCTTACACCTAAATCAGACATACAGGACTTGATTTTGCTACTGTGTTATTCCTATTTTACAAGGAGGTAGATCCATTAATATCAATGGAGTTACACCAGTGTCAAAATGGATTAGTGCAGTAGTGGATCCGGGCCTCAAAAATTGTTCGGTCATTCAGGATAGACTCTCATGTTCCGTACAAACATCTGGTCCAAGCTTTCAGCGCATAACATCATTCATCACTATTTGACATGTTACCACTGCTGCCCACATTCCATCAACACGCCACAGAACATCTTTCCTTCTCTCGACACCTTACATTTCATCTGGTCATAGGCATCATTCATGTAGTCTTACAAAAAAATGCCACCATTCATGGGTTCTAACAACATAATCACTAGTTATACAGCAAGTTCTCATTTAGAGTATCATGTCCCCCGTGGTCACTGGGGGGTGAGTGAGTGAATTCTGAGACTGGGGTATGATGTGCTCCAATGACATGATCTGCTCCAAAACAAAAGTATTCCTAATTAGTAAACAACACATTCAATTCATATAATACTTTTCATTCAAGGATCTCAAAAGTGCTTTACAAACATTAATCCTGCCAACACAGCTGTTAGGTGAGTATTATTACTGAATTTACAGATTGGTAAACTGAGATATGCAAAAGGTAAGTGACTTCTCTGGGGGCGTGTCTGCACAAACACTTAGTTTGTGGCAAGCTGGGCGGTAAGTCTACCCCCACACCAGCCAGCCTTGCGCTAAGTGTCTCTGATCTAACCCACTTTGAAATGGGAGTAGTTTAAGGAGTACTCTGGACATTTTTCTACGCATCAGCAGGGTCCAAATGGCATGTAGCAGGTTAGATTTACATCCTGCTTGCCACAAACTAAGTGTTTGTGGAGACAAGGCCTGAAGGTCACATGGAAATCAGTAGCAGAACCCTGGAGTCCTGACTTGTTATTAAACCATAATGCCTTCCAAAAATGCTGAAATGTTTGTTTACCATAATTCTCATAGTTCTCACCCCCTCTTTTCAGCTTCAAATATAAAAATATTAAAGGTCTTCTTTTGATAATCAGTAATAAATATGTGGAAGTCAGAATAAATAATTATTCTGGAGACTAATGAAAGAGAAAAATATTGGTTATTTATTGATCTTGAAGGAAACTGCTTGGGAGACATTACATTTCTGGGGGATCTGGTCTTGTTTGTGTAGTGTAATCTGAGGACACAGGGATTCTTGTAATTTGTCTGTACAAATACCATTATGTTAATTTCATTGTTACAAAGCAGTTGTTGTTAATTCTCCTTGCACAGAACACCATTTTTCTGCTATTAGAGTTGAATTACAGATGTGACCAGTTCATGCTGAAGCACTGAAAGTCTAGTGGGTCAGTCTGCTTCAAGTGTCTTATAGTTGTCTGGATCTGGACCACACAGACTCAAGTTGTGCTAGTGTGTCCTTAGAGGAAAGCATTTCCTTCTCTACAAAATGAATGCTTGACCAGTTAGACCTTGCTGTAGTCAGCACAGCTGGGGAGTATGTGTAAAGCCTATCCAATTGATAAGTTCTGCTCAGCAGAGCTGGTCTGAGCTCTAATTTTCAATGTTTTGTTACTACACAGTGTGTAATGTTATCCTGCCATCTGATATGCATGATGGATCTCAAAAGGGACAGGTGAAGTTTGTCTTTGGCTTGACAGCAGTAGTATATCTGGATCCACAGTCAGAGAAAATAGCTAAGATCACTCTGCTTGATAGACTTTGAATTGAGCAGATAACCTGATAGTATGGAGATCCCACACATACTGTTTAAGTCTTCTAAAAGAGAAACCAACCTCTCTGATGCAAATGTACAGGTTCTAACCCGTGGAAGCAGTTCTCAATGGTTGGAGGGTGAAATCGGCTATGAAATCCAGCTCAGTAGGGCTGATGCAGATGGGTGTTATGGGACATTGTTTATCTGGTACGGATTGGTACTTTCACTTCTATTTTCAATAGAAGTTCTCCTGCTGAAAATCTGCCTAGTGTAATTTGAAGATGTTTTGGAGTATGTGCTTCAATTGCACAGTCATCTCATCAAATGAGGGCTTGTTGTGAATGAGATTAGAAAGGAAAGATAGTCCAGCCAGGAATTTGGGATACTTTGGTTCAATTCCCTGCTTGGCCATAGACTTCCTGTGTGACCTCTCTGCCTCAGGTCCCCATCTGTAAAATGGGGATGATAGCATTTCCCTACCTCACGGGGCACGGGAAGATCAATATATTAAAGACGGTGAGGCGGTCAGATGCTATGGTGCCAGTACCACATAAGTATCTGAAATAAAGAGTTCTTTATTGATATAAGAACAGGAGGACTCGTGGCACCTTAGAGACTAACAAATTTATTTGAGCATAAGCTTTCGTGGGCTACAGCCCACTTCATCGGATGCATGCAGTGGAAAATACAGGATGATTTTATATACACAGAGAACATGAAACAATGGGTGTTACCATGCACACTATAACGAGAGTGATCAGTTAAGGTGAGCTATTACCAGCAGGAGAGAAAAAAAAAAAAACACAAACCCCCCCCCCCCAAAAACCTTTTGTAGTGATGTGTCATTACACAAAGTAAAACTATTTCCCCATGTTTATTTTTCTCCCCTACTGTTCTTCACACATTCTTGTCAACTGCTGGAAATGGCCTATCTTGATTATCACTACAAAAGGTTTTTTTTGTTTTTTTTTCTCTCCTGCTGGTAATAGCTCACCTTAACTGACCACTCTCGTTATAGTGTGCATGGTAACACCCATTGTTTCATGTTCTCTGTATATAAAATCGTCCTACTGTATTTTCCACTACATGCATCCGATGAAGTGAGCTGTAGCTCATGAAAGATTATGCTCAAACAAATGTGTTAGTCTCTAAGGTGCCACAAGTACTCCTTTTCTTTTTGCGAATACAGACTAACACGGCTGCTACTCTGAAACCTGTTTATTGATATAGTTTGTGATGTGCAATTTGATCAGACTCAAGAGATTGGCAGGTTTGCAAAACCTGATGCATGTCTACAATATATTAACCTCCTTTACTACATCTTGATGCTAACCTGTTCTCCTCCTATACCTCCCTCCTTAGTCAACGTCATCTTCTTCCAGTGCCTCTCAAAGCCTGGCTTCAACCCCTCTGTCCAGTCTAGCACTTCCAGCAGTCTGAGATTTCTCCCCCGGATGTTCCACTGCCAATTAAGATTCACATTCTCCAAAACTGAACATCCTACCTTTCCTCCTAAATCTTTCCCAACACCTCTCATCTGTTTCCACTGACAGCTCAACTCTGATCCATCTCTTAGGCTCACAATTCTGGGGTCATTTTCACTCTTTTACTATTGCCTCTATGCCTGTTGCCTCTCTCTCTCTCCTTTAATACATCTGCTCTTATCATCTCCTTTTGTTGAATGCCTTTCACTAGCCAAGCTGTAAAACTGACTCCGTTCTTTGTGATCTTTTTCCTCACACAGCTCTGTATGCATATACCCACTTACTGCCCTGGTCTTCCTTGCGTCTTCCCTCTCACGGTCCCTCCTTAACATGCACTGCTTCCAAAAGGCCTGTGTTGTTTTTCCATGCACAGAGAGCGAAATATATATCTTTTCAGTTAGATCATTTATACTAATGTAAACAACAAGGGGGAATAGCTATATTATTTTGTATGATTATATGTGCCTCTTGATACCTTCTTGATATTTTTCATGGAGTTAAATCAAAGGAGGCTGCTAGTGGGGAGTAAGCAGGAAACAAACCAATGACAGACAGAAGCTATTTCCAGAGAGAATATCAGGGGCCCTGGAGAGAAACAGTGACTGAGCTAGTCATTGAAAAATCCCCACCTGCCTGTCACCAGCAGGGTGACTGGTCTGTGTTTCCCAGACAAGAGTCTACGATCAAATGAACACTAAGCAGTTAAAACTTCTGGCTCAGAGGAAAAAGAAGAAAGGCAGAAATGGTCAGCAGCTTCGTGCGCAGATAGACTGGATGAGGCAAAGGATACAGCAGGGCTGTGGAACTAAGGCAGAGGCTCTGGAGGATGTGCCTGAAATAACTGGGCTTGCTTAAGCTTTCAGAGTTGAGGAGCTGCAAGCAAGCCCTGGCTGTGCAGGCCTGTTGTGGGTTTCGTCCTTTCCCCCCTCCTGGTTGTGTACCGTTGGGCACATGAACAGTATGTGTGTTTGGAAGGAGCTGATCTAAGTCATTTTAAACAGCGTCTGGTCACAGGCACCCAAATGGGAGCGTTGTAACAAGGTGGCCTTCCCCTTTAAGGGCCAGCAGGCCTGAGACCAGTCAGCCCTGCCTCCTTATACCTGTGCTGGGTGTTGGACTTAAGAGGAGGAAAAGCCAGCAGTAGAGGGCTGATTGGGAAGGAGAGCAGAGAGACTGCTCCTAGCCCTACCTGGGTGCAAGAAGCCTGGGTGAGAGCCAGGAGCTGTCTGAGGACTGTGGTTGGTCAGTGTCCTTTGTAGGAGCATGGGCACAGGACCAGCTGGATGGGTTGGCTAGAGCTCAGGTATCTGTTGAAGCAGGCTGTTGCAGCTGAGGCTCCCCTGTAAGGAAGGGGGCTGGATGCTGAGCTTGGCTGAAGCATCCTTTGTTTGGTTTTCCTTTGTCTAAATGACTCTGTTACCGTGGAAAGGGTAGAACTCTAAAGTGGCTTGGCTGGAGGGCCAAATCCTATCTGTGGCTAGATTAGGCCAAAAATCATTGTGGGAAAGCTGCGGCAGCCTGTGCTGCATGGGAGTGCTTCAGGCCAGGGAGTCTTGTAATAAGTGTCTTGCAGGAATTGCAGTTGGGCCTCTCGTGGTAACATGGTGGAAGCAGGGGGGCTGCTAGCCTGGAACTCTGATCATGGCAGAGCCCTGGGATTCCGCCCAGAGAGAGGTGAAGTTAGCAAAACCTGTCACCTGAGGGTGCACTCATGAGGGACTGCAAGGGAGTGTACGGCAGCGCCTGCAATGTAACATGGCAGGACGGGGGAATAGGGGGTTTTGTAACATGTTGGTCCAGTCTAAAGTGTGGTGAACTATGGTGTTCCACTGGAAAGAGAGTAAGTCAAGGCCTGTCACTTGGAAAGAACATCCCTGGGAGAGACCAGAGGGGCAGCTCACCCCTTAGCCATTCCACTACATAGTAAGGAAAACATGTAAGAAAGAACAAATATATATCATTGCCATGAAAGGGAAATTACAGAATTACAATGGCATCTCTTTTCAATGAAACAGCTATGTACATCACAGCCTATAAAGCCTATCAGAGAAAAGGCCTATCTATATCCTCTGTTGCTGGTGGAGATAAATTAATTAACAGAAGATTGAACATCAAACACTAAACAACGCTTTGGTAAAAAAAAAAATTGCGGCACTAACAAATTAGCTCTTAACTTCCCAATCCAATCACATTGCTTTGTTCCCTTCCACACACCCACCCTTTTTTTGTCCATTGTCTGTTTAGATATCAGCTCTTTATGGCAGGGATCTTGTCATACCTGTTCGTAAAGCACCTGGTACGCTGTTAGAGCTATACAGTCAGTGGTGCTGGGGGTACTGCCACACCCCCATGGCTTGAAGTAGTAAAAACAAACACTAAATACGTGGCTTCCATCATCAGCACCCCCGCTATAAAAATGGTTCCAGCACCCCTGCATACAAGTAGTGATTAATCAGAGTAATAATAATAATAAGCTGTATGCCACTTACTCAGCCCCACCCCACTATAAACTGCTCTAGCTAGTGCTATTATTCACTCACTTTCACAAATATCAAATTCACCCACAAACTTTAGGGGGAAAATATTTGGTAAAGATCCATGTTCCTTTCTGTATGTATTACATTGTATTTGACATGCACCAATATTTATATCACTGTGACCCATCTAACCTGTTGCTGCACCTTGACACAGTCATTGAGGCACATGTGCTTTGAAATGTAGATGCTTCCAAGACATTTCATGTTTATCAGGTTGGCAACAGATTTTTGCTGGTGATGAGATTAGTCTGAGTCACAAAGCATTAGAAGCCTGTTTCTGTTTACCTTGCCAATACATTTGTGACCAGCTGTTCTATACCAGGAGATGATGATAAAGCAAATACACAAATTGAAATTGTCCATAATAATCAAGGCACCAAGGCACCATGTGATTGGTCCCATTCAAAGCCTAACTCTTCTCTCTCTTTAGCAAAGCTTTCGGCATGGTCTCCCACAGTATTCTTGTCAGCAAGTTAAAGAAGTATGGGCTGGACGAATGGACTATAAGGTGGATAGAAAGTTGGCTAGATTGTCGGACTCAACGGGTAGTGATCAATGGCTCCATGTCTAGTTGGCAGCCGATATCAAGTGGAGTGCCCAAGGGTCGGTCCTAGGGCCGGTTTTGTTCAATATCTTCATAAATGATCTGGAGGATGGTGTGGATTGCACCCTCAGCAAGTTTGCAGATGACACTAAAGTGGGAGGAGAGGTAGATACGCTGGACGGTAGGGATAGGATACAGAGGGACCTAGACAAATTAGAGGATTGGGCCAAAAGAAATCTGATGAGGTTCAACAAGGACAAGTGCAGAGTCCTGCACTTAGGACAGAAGAATTCCATGCACTGCTACAGACTAGGGACCGAATGCCTAGGCAGAGGTTTGGCAGAAAAGGACCTAGGGGTTACAGTGGACGAGAAGCTGGATATGAGTCGACAGTGTGCCGCTGGTTGCCAAGAAGGCAAATGGCATTTTGGGATGTATAAGTAGGGGCATTGCCAGCAGATCGAGGGACGTGATCGTTCCCCTCTATTCGACATTGGTGAGGCCTCATCTGGAGTACTGTGTCCAGTTTTGGGCCCCACACTACAAGAAGGATGTGGAAAAATTGAAAAACATCTAGCAGAGGGCAACAAAAATGATTAGGGGACTGGAACACATGAGTTATGAGGAGAGGCTGAGGGAACTGGGATTGTTTAGTCTGCGGAAGAGAAGAATGAGGGGGGATTTGATAGCTGCTTTCAATTATCTGAAAGGGGGTTCCAAAGAGGATGGATCTAGACTTCTTTTCAGTGGTAGCAGATGACAGAACAAGGAGTAATGGTGTCAAGTTGCAGTGGGGGAGGTTTAGGTTGGATCTTAGGAAAAACTTTTTCACTGGGAGGGTGGTGAAACACTGGAATGCGTTACCTAGGGAGGTGGTAGAATCTCCTTCCTTAGAAGTTTTTAAGGTCAGGCTTGACAAAGCCCTGGCTGGGATGATTTAGTTGGAGATTGGTCCTGCTTTGAGCAGGGGGTTGGACTAGATGACCTCCTGAGGTCCCTTCCAACCCTGATATTCTATGATTCTATGATTCTACACTAAGTTTACTGTAGCAGTTGTGAGACCTACTCAAATTTCCTCAAGCTGAGTAGAAGTATTTCTCTGGATATTGCAACCATATCTCCTCAGTGATAGGGTGTCTACCTCACACAAGACATGAAGGAGTTAAGGTGGAAGATGGGCCAATTAATTCCCTAGGCTGCAGGAAGCCAGGAGGCGGAGCCAGTGGTCAGGGATTAAGTAGACACAAGGTTCAGCTGGACAGGTACAGGAGGGGCCAGTATAAAGTCCAGGAGCTGAGAGCAGAATGGGGGCTACAGAGGAAACAGTCTTTTGTTGGGAGAAGGGAGGTGTTTGGGGCAAGAGATAGGTAGCCCACAGTCCCTCCCTGAGAGGAGGAGTTTGGGCTGGCAAACCCAGAGAAGTGGGAAGAGCCAGAAAGGTAGGAAAGGCTCAGGGTTAAAGCACCAAGGTAGGCTAATGCAAGCCTTGGCTGCTGATTGGAGAGCCCCTGAACTGGAATCCAGAGTAGAGAGTGGGCCCAGGGATCTCTACCAGCCACTGGAGATGTGGTATAGATCAGGCAAAGGACAGTGGACTGCCTGGGATGACTTGTTCTGGAAAGACTTTCACACACCCACACACACCCCGGGCAGGGGAACCATGTAGTGACCTGGCTGAAGGGCTGAGTCATGAAGAGGATGCTGTGGTTCATGGAGTGGGGCGCAGCATGAGAGAAGATGATGAGTGGAGAGACTGCCAGAGGGGGGCCCTGGACTGGGGAGGAGCTGATTTCCCCAGAGGTGCCAGGAAGAGACACCCTAGCAGTGAGTGAATGCCATCACTTCCTCCAGTAATGCCCACGTGGCTTCAAACTAGATGTTGGCTGGCAGCTCATATGGCACTTCGCTTTCCTTGTTATCACTCCTCCATGTGTTCTCTCTTTAATATCTCTGTGTGCCTGTTTCTCTAGGTTTTAATATTTCATCTTCCTGTGCTTAATGTCTTCTGTTCTTCAAGCATGGAAGAGGGCACTCAATCCACAGTAGTACCTAGTTATAATCTCCTACCTCAGCACCCTTTGGGATTCCAAAGCTTGTTTATCAAACTGTTTTCTGTATGTTTTTCTGTGTAGTGCTATCATCATGATCATCACTGTCAATATTTATGCAGTGCTCCTCACTATAATTTCTGGGTACATATCGCAAGATTTAGATCTCATAGTACACAGTAAAGAGTGCATATGCCTGTAGCAAATGAACCTTGAAGGGAAACCTGGTCAGTAGTCAGACTACAAACTGTGCAGTTATTACAACAGCTGGATAAAGAGTGTGGCTTTGCATCACCATAAATATGGCCAGTTTTTGAATCAAACATTTCTGGAAGGTGTGAATTCCAGAAGCAAGGGCCTACTGCGTAGAACATCCACTAGTGCTGCTTCTTATGAGCTTTGTCTTTGGGTCTGACAGCTGAAGTATTTCTGCTGAATATAAATGGCATAATGGGTCATGGAGGAAGAGAGATACTCTCTGAGGTAAGTGGATAGGACTTCATGCATACAGAATAGGACCTTGAATCTCCCCTGGAGATTAAGTGTGAGTTAGTACAATACCAAAGCAGAGGTGTAATGTGCTGCCAACAATCTGTCCTACTTAGGACACAGGCAGACACTTTCAACTGAAGCCTTCAGGTGGCTTTGAAGTTGAGTTTTGGATAGATCTCATTACTTAAACCTTGAGATATGAAGAGGCATACATGGCTAAAGTGAGGTCCACTGAGAGAAAGGGCAGAATATCTTGGCCGGTCATTGATGATAAAAGGCTGTTCTGGATAATGCTGCCCTCTGGAAGTCCAGGATCAGAGAGGAGTCTAGTCAGACCCAAGAATGAGAAAGGAGAACAATTCTATAGTTATCTTGGAAATGTTCATTCTCATGTTTTGTTCTTGTTAGGCAGAAAAAGTATGCTCTGTGTGACTTGGTGTGCTAAAAAAGCAACTCACTGCAAAATGTGCCTCAGATTTCTATGCACAAGCCAGAGCCTCCAGCCCTACTTGGTCTGCTTCCGTGCAAATATCATCCTAGAGGAAAGATCTGAAAAAACAAAATCTGCAAACTCCAAAAATTACGGGGCATGACCTAAGAAAATGTAAGAGGAGCTGCAGAATGCTGTACTAAGTATGCTACTGTGGGAAAGTAACTTAGATTAGTAAAAATAAAAAAGGATAGAATCATAGAATCATAGAATATCAGGGTTGGAAGGGACCTCAGGAGGTCATCTAGTCCAAC
This sequence comes from Caretta caretta, assembly GCF_965140235.1. Lineage (NCBI taxonomy): Eukaryota > Metazoa > Chordata > Testudines > Cheloniidae > Caretta > Caretta caretta. The sequence continues at coordinate 43,896,276 of NC_134216.1, read as the reverse complement.
CCCCTGCTCAAAGCAGGACCAATCCCCAATTAAATCATCCCAGCCAGGGCTTTGTCAAGCCTGACCTTAAAAACTTCTAAGGAAGGAGATTCTACCACCTCCCTAGGTAACGCATTCCAGTGTTTCACCACCCTCCTAGTGAAAAAGTTTTTCCTAATATCCAACCTAAACCTCCCCCACTGCAACTTGAGACCATTACTCCTTGTCCTGTCCTCTTCTACCACTGAGAATAGTCTAGAACCATCCTCTCTGGAACCACCTCTCAGGTAGTTGAAAGCAGCTATCAAATCCCCCCTCATTCTTCTCTTCCGCAGACTAAACAATCCCAGTTCCCTCAGCCTCTCCTCATAAGTCATGTGTTCCAGACCCCTAATCATGTTTGTTGCCCTTCGTTGGACTCTCTCCAATTTTTCCACATCCTTCTTGTAGTGTGGGGCCCAAAACTGGACACAGTACTCCAGATGAGGCCTCACCAATGTCGAATAGAGGGGGACGATCACGTCCCTCGATCTGCTCGCTATGCCCCTACTTATACATCCCAAAATGCCATTGGCCTTCTTGACAACCAGGGCACACTGCTGACTCATATCCAGCTTCTCGTCCACTGTCACCCCAGGTCCTTTTCCGCAGAACTGCTGCCTAGCCATTCGGTCCCTAGTCTGTAGCTGTGCATTGGGTTCTTCCGTCCTAAGTGCAGGACCCTGCACTTATCCTTATTGAACCTCATCAGATTTCTTTTGGCCCAATCCTCCAATTTGTCTAGGTCCCTCTGTATCCTATCCCTGCCCTCCAGCGTATCTACCACTCCTCCCAGTTTAGTATCATCCGCAAATTTGCTGAGAGTGCAATCCACACCATCCTCCAGATCATTTATGAAGATATTGAACAAAACCGGTCCCAGGACCGACCCCTGGGGCTCTCCACTTGGCACCGGCTGCCAACTAGACATGGAGCCATTGATCACTACCCGTTGAGCCTGACAATCTAGCCAACTTTCTACCCACCTTATAGTGCATTCATCCAGCCCATACTTCTTTAACTTGCTGTCAAGAATACTGTGGGAGACTGTGTTAAAAGCTTTGCTAAAGTCAAGAAACAATACATCCACTGCTTTCCCTTCATCCACAGAACCAGTAATCTCATCATAGAAGGCGATTAGATTAGTCAGGCATGACCTTCCCTTGGTGAATAGCCAAGGAAGGTTGTGTTGAGTCCCATTAACTTTCTATCATGGCAAAAAAAAAATGTTTATGTATATCTCTCAGCAGAGAGGAGACATCTTCTGTTGGTGGGTGGCCTGCATCTCAGTCTGTAAGAGAGTCTGAAAGGGTTGCTGCACATTTCTGTATGTCAGGCCTCTCGACTACAGATGTTGCCATATGCCAAGTAGTGCCGTGCTCTGCATTTTCATAATACAGCATTTACCGTTTTAACCTCTTTAGTGGGTGTTTTTAATCATGATGGCTGTCACTTTCAACCACCATTTTTTTCTCTCATTTTTGAATGACATAACACATATGAATTTCCTTTGTAACTTTCTGAGGACCTTAGCCCTTCCTGTCCCTGTTTAGTAGAAAGGGGGAAATATGGCCCCAAAGGCTCCCTGTGAAATGGTAAGTGACAGTTTCATTTTTGGCAGAAGACTTTCCGCTTGTGACAGCTCCATTGCTAATTGTACAAGCACCTTTCAATAGACTCAGAGTCTGTTGTGTGAGCAGAGGGGTTTCCAGGGGCTTGCAGAGAAGTGGGAACAGGCAGAAGAGCTGCCGCTTCCCTCTTTCCATATATCTTGAGCAATTCGCACAAAGATTTCATTTTTTTCCCCCTCTCCCACCTACACAGTGGAAGAGACCCTTTGGCCCTTGATCATGGATATATTCTTAAATGGATGTATGTTGTTCCCTGGAAACCAGGCACTGTTTTTTGTCTGTCACTATAACGAATAAAGGAAAGTTCTGCTCCAGTGAGGCTATGAACAGGTTCAAGAAATTTTAGGCTCACCCTAACCTTTTGCATATTAATGCTTTTTGCTCCTTACAAGAGGCCTCACATTACGTGAAACAGTCTCGTAAATAAACCAATACAAAAACAAACACACAAAAAACATTCTATTAGAGACGGGCTTTGCCCACCCCTCATTCCCCCAAGGCCTTAAGACTTCCCAAACTTTGTCTCATCCAGATCTGAACTTTGTGGGTTAACCTATGCCTACCCATTGTTGGTCTGAACCAATTAAATATTTAAATGTAATGAAAGAGTTTATTTTTGTGACATTTCAGCTTTTAGTGACATTAAAATGAATCCACTCAAAATTTAGCAACTGACTGAAAAAAAAAATTCATGAGTTTGAAGGTAAATATTAAATTCTTCCCAAACTGCCATCTCAGGGAAATGATGACAGACTGGTATTTTCAAAAGAGCTCAGTATCAATAGGAACACAGTTGGAGCCATACTGAGCACTCTTGAAAAATCTATCCATATTGAACATTATTATGTAGAAAATGAAGAGGCTCCTACCTTTCAGCTACATCCTAGGCTTGCTGTGTCTCTGGTAGGAGGGTGCTGACTTCCCTGTTCTGAGCCTCAACCTCAGTGATGTACTTCCTGATCAAGTCAGCAGCTCTCAGGATCAGAACCTTTGAGGATCCTCACTGGCTGATTCTCAGAGCTCCATGGACAGATGTCCAATTAGGCGCTTTGGTCAGAGGACAAATCGCCTGAGGAGAAGTTTCCCCCAAAAATAAATTTTTAAGGGAAATATGGGAGAAATAAAATTAGCTCCAGAATAAAGATCTGGACAAAGTCAACATTTCAATACCTTGGCAGCACTGACCACCCTATGTCCCACAAAAAATCAAGTTGCAGACATAATGAGCTGTGTTCTTCCAAAAGCTTAGCCAGCACTATTACACACAGTTGAGGCTTGTCATGTCTAGGTTGTAGGATTTTTGATCTATGATGTAGCATAAATACAGTTACAGATACTTTACTTACCTGTATTTATCACTCTGAAAAGATCATATCTATTAATCACAGATAAGAGCATTGCCTATTGTGCCCCTTACAATTAGAGTGCTCTGCCAGCAGAACTGAAGCAAATGCCAAGATCAAGGAAATGTAAGATCGCTATACAGTCTCATTTCAGAAAACCTTGCGTATGCTGTAACCAGGGTCTTGTATGGATTCTTTTTGAGTTTGCTGCCGTTAAAAGTGAATCCGAACATCCCTGAATTGTGGCTCAAGATCCAAACATTGGGGATTGGGCCTGTCTCTAGTAGTCTTCCAAAAGTATTACAGTAGGTATGCGTCTTTGTCCTTGGGACTCCAGCAGAGACGAGCTACTGTACTGGAGAGAACTTTTAAAAAACATATGTATAAGAGCCAATGTTTTCAGATTTAGGCATCTAAGATTAAGCATCTGAATAAGTAACCCCATTTTCAAAGGTGATGAGTGCCCACAACTGCTGTTTATTTCTACGCAAATTCCAAGCACACCAAAATCTTGGAGAGTTAAAAATCTGGATCCAATTTTGCAGCTTGAGGTCACTTTTAATTAAGAGTCTGTAGAAAGAAGTTTGTAAAATATTTAGATCTCGTTTTTTTTTTTAAACTATTTGTCAGTCTGAAAAAGGCTGATTAACTTTTACTACTAAGTTTAAGGGCTGTTCATATACAAGAGGTCAGACTTGGTGCTCTAATGGTCTCTTTTGGCCCTAAACTATGAATTAAACTCTATGTATTTACAAAGTGTCTACAACATGAAAGCACACAATGTAACCGTTAGTGCACAATAGCAGTGTCCACACTTAGTGCGTGGCAGACTAGTGCGCTATACAGTCACATCCTGGCTTGCCACACACTAAATTTCCTTGTAGACAAGCCCTAGCTCGTGTGTGTGTATGTATGCATATATATATAATATTCCTGAGAACTAACAAGATGCCTGTCTTACCATTCAATTGCATTGCTTTTGTTGTTTCTCTTCTCCCCTTTCTTTGAATAGTGTATGCTCTTAAGGGCTGGGGCCTAGTATTCACACATGTCTGTAAAACATCTAGCACACTACAAAGAAATGTAAGCAGTTTGGTGCAGAGAACATCTTATTGTTCTGTTTGTACAGCACCTAGCAGAATGGGGTCCTGGTCTATGATGGGGGCTCGTAAATGCAACAAAATAATAGCACATTGATGCTATACAAATAAATTAATAATAACTAGTAGATCGGCCAGGTACCTGAGCACTAAGAGTGTTTGTTGTAAGAATACCTGCGCCAGACAGCACATTTTGAGAGTGGGTGTTTAATTTTTCTGTGTTTGAAGAGAAACAAAGTTTACATTAGGTAGCTGTATTTTTCCTATATTTATTTTTAAATCAGCTGGATTTTGACAGAAAACATTCTCATTTTTCTGTCCCTGTACATAGTCTTAATTAATAAAGGTTCCTGTGTGGCAAGGTTTATAGTTCTAGTGCTAACAGCAAAGTCTGAGTTTGTAGCATGAGGCAGATCTGTATATTACGGCAGTATGATAGGAACCAACAATAAGATTAGTCACTTTTATTTGAATAAGGTACCTACTGAATTTCTGTCAATATCACTAAGAGTTCTTCAGGAAAGCATTACCCGTAGATGCACTGGTCTACCCATTTCAAGAGTTAAAAGCCCAATAATAGGCTCCTGATCCCACTGAAGCCAATAAGTGAAATATATTTCTGGCCTAAATCCACTATTAAGTTACAGTAGGAATGCATTTAGTTTATTGACTCTCAGAGTGAACACTGCATGATTGGGGATCTCTGGGTTATGGGGGAATTGTGAGCTAAAGGGCAGCCACTTCATACATGTGAAATTCCGGCTGGAGTTAGTGCTGCTCAGAAAGAGGCAGTGCACAGGCATAGATGGAGAGGCAATGGCAGCATGGATTCTCAGTGAGTCAGTTTACTGCTCGGGAAGGAAGGCATATGGGAAAATGGAGCAGCAGTGAGCACCTGAACCTCCTAGAACTGTGGGGTTTTTCCCACTGGTTTTAGGGCATTCACATCACTTGCCCCTCTCTGGATCTGCACATGCCTCCTTTACCAAAGGGATGATGTGTTGAGACTTCTGCATGGTTTACAACCGCTTGCAGTTTTCTGAGGTGCTATTCTGACCCTGAAACATTTTCCTTACAGGAGGAGAAAATTACTGTTTTGGGAAGGGGAATTGCCCCTTATCCAATGAAAAGGAAATCTCTGAGGACAAAGTGTTCAGAACTACTGGAAGGAATTCTTAAATCCATCTGACCAAAGAAGTGCATGGTTTCTGATATTCTTATGCTTTGTTAACTGGATTTTTCACAGCTGATGATTTCCTTTCCGATGTGTCTGAAAATGGATCCACAACCTACACCTGGTGTAAAATAAGTAAAATGGTGATCACTCTTGTTAAGTCTTCATGAGCATGATCATTTAAACCAGATAAGAATGGCCATACTGAGTGAGCACAGTGGTACATCTAGCCCAGTATCCTGTCTTCTGGCAGTGGCCAATACCAGATACTTTAGAGGGAATGAACAGAACAGGGCAGTTTAGTGAGCGATTCATCCCCTGTAATGTGGTCCCAGCTTCTAGCAGTCAGAGGTTTAGGGACACCCAGAGCACAGGGTCCTTAACCATCTTGGTCTATTGATGGACGTATCCTCCATGAAATCTAATTTTTTTTAACCCAGTTATACTTTGGCCTTCACAACATTCCCAGGTTGACTGTGCGTTGTGTGAAGTACTTCCATATTTATGTTTTAAACCTGCTGCCTGTTCATTTTATTGGGTAGCCCCTGGTTTGTATGTTTTATGAATGAGTAAATAACACTTCCTTATTCACTTTCTCCACATCATTCATGATTTTATAGACCTCTATCACAACACATACATCCCCCAAGTTGTCAATCTCTCCTGATATGGAAGCCATTCCATTCCCCTAATCATGTTTGTTGCCCTTCTCTGTACTTTCCAGTTCTAATATCACTTTACGAATGTGGCAACCAGAACTGCAGGCACCATTCAAGGTGTTGGCATACCATAGCTTTATATAGTGGCATATTTTCTGTCTCATCATTGATCCCTTTCCTAAGGGGTCCTAACGTGCTAGCTTTTTTGACTGCACACTGAGCAGACATTTTCAGAGAAACATAGGACCAAGCCTGAATGTATAACCACCAGATTTGTTTTAACAAGGTAACCAATTGCATTCTGGCTAGGACCTTGTGGACCAGACCTCATTCACATTTGAAGTCAATAAGAATTTTGCCATGTGACTGCACTGGGAGCAGGCACTATAAGGAACTATCCCACAACAGCAGAATCATTGCATTATTTTACTTATGGAAACATTAACTGTACATTTTACCATTGCTAAATTGTATCCTTTTAGATATAGTATAGTTGATCAAATAATATATCATCCCATCAGCAACAGATCATGGCTGAGAGTGAAGGCTCATAGTGCTCCTTAAGCTTCACAGAATATCAGGGTTAGAAGGGACCTCAGGAGGTCATCTAGTCCAACCCCCTGCTCAAAGCAGGACCAATCCCCAGTTTTTGGCCCAGATCCCTAAATGGCCCCCTCAAGGATTGAACTCACAACCCTGGGTTTAGCAGGCCAATGCTCAAACCACTGAGCTATCCCTCCCCCGTTAAGTGATTAAGTGTTTCCTAATAATTAGAGAAGATTCATAAGTTATATATGATGTTACAACTAATTTTCATTTTGGGTGACATAATAGGTGGTATTTCAAATTATCAAGCCTTTTTCTCTCCCTGCAAAACTTATCTTTATAACACATTTAGAACAAAATAGCAAGATGGATATTAATTGAGACGCTAAGTAGCACTTACAAACATTGGACCCTTTAAAAGTGCTCAGTAAATCAGTTTGATTTAGAAACATTTACTTTGGAATAAATGACACACACTGTCAATTGGTTTCCAAACAATCCAGAGCCTTGGAAAGAGAGAGAAAGAGCACATTAGGTCTGAGAAATGCATTCAGGAGTTTCAAGATTAGTAAACAGTCACTTGAAAAAACAAATACATGACAATTTGGGGGAGGTTGCAGAATGTGGGTTGAAGTCTACTGATAGTTTCTGGGACTTGATGCTCAGGAGATCGGTAATGGGATACAGTGCATTTCAGCTCCAGGTCATTGGGTTGAATCCATGCCATCTCAATAGAGACAGAAACTCATTACAATGATGTCTGTTCAGTGGCCTATGGGAAATGAATTGTCAATGCCAATGCAGTTCCTAAATGATGGGAGTTTGCAAGACAATTGTCCCCCTTGTTAGCAGTCGCAGTAGAGAAGCCAAGGACTAAATATGGTTGTGGCAAACCAAGGCTGAAGCATGTTCAGAGTGGGGAAGCTTATTCTGCCACTGGCTGAACCACAAAGCAAAGATTTAGGACCCCTGTGCTGTCACTAAAATCAGTTTAAATAAACATTCCACAGAGACATCAGTTTTATTATTGGAAATAAGATATTAAAATGGCATGTACAATATGTAGCATTTCTAACATTACAGTATGGTGGTTAACATTATTTTGTACTGAACTCAGAATGTTTTAGAAATCTGTGCTAATTCTAAATGAGTCTGGAGATCAATTCAGCCAAGTTTGTGATATTTTTGTCTCAGCTTTTACTTTCAATGAGAGAGCTGTTTTCCTCTACTCTGTCATTGCAGTTGTGTAAAATCTGTAATTCTACTGTCTCTAATTACATACAGCTCAGAGAATTGTCCACTTTCAGATCGAGGCATGAAGATGGGAATGTAGGATAAGATTTTGGTAATTTTCAAGTGAGAAGGAAGGAAGGCTTAAGTTCTGGATAGAATTCATCCAAAAATGTAGGTTGTGTAGTCTTCTCTATTCCCAGCACACACAAAAAAGCAAAACATGTAAATTAAAGCTACACGAGGGAAACCCTACAGTATCTAATACCCTGGAATATGCAGCCCACTCAGATCACCCCACTCACATATTCCTACCCCTAATAAAACAGGAAATATTGTACAAAGGAAAAAACATTAGCCAGACTCCAGGAATGATCCAAACGTGCAGCAATATAATCTTAGCATTCAGCATGAAATGTAAGTATTAAGATGATTATCTTATTTACATGGTGTCCTGGGTCTCTGAAATCTGTGCATAAACTGCAGAATAGTGGTCCAAATTCTACCCTCACTTGCACCTGGCACTGTCTCAGTTATGTGGTTGCATCCAGTACTAGTGAGGGCAGGTTTTGGCTCAGGTTCTGGATGCCTAGATATCAACGTGATAGGTATTTTGGAAATACCTTAGCGAGACAGATTTGATGTAGTCTATCGGGCCACCATGACACTGACGGATGATCCACAATCCTGAAGTCATGACCTCAGTGGGAGTTTTGCCCAAGTATGGACTTCAGGCCTGTGCCCAGAGTAGACTGTCTGTGTGACATTGCTTTTTCATAAAAATGATTTGTAAACATTACATCACTGTTCATGGAAGAACGTATTGTAAATATGTAAAATAATGCATTAGTACATAAACATAAATAACGCTAAAATTGCATAGTTTTGTAGAAAATGGAAAATCACTAATAGAATAATGTGCAGTTTGTTGATGCTTGGAGCAGACACCAATCATAAATATTGTGCAACTGCTAAGAGCACTAGCTAACAATAAGATTTTTGAAACTTTCCTTTAAGGGCAAGTTAAATCTTTTATTTACCCACAAAACAGGACCATAATACATATTAAAAGAGTCAACAACCCTTCTCAATCCAGCATGACAGGATCATCTCTAGAGATGAGCATAGAACAGTCTCTGTGCATGTTCAGTTCATGGGTTCTTTATGGAGGCTGCCAATAAGGGTGCCAATTAATGGCGATTTCAATTCTTTTAAAATTGATATGGGCACATGACCCCAATAAACTGGACTGAAACTCAATTCATTTCACGCAGGCCACTGACCACGATGACATACAGAAAATGATGGTAGTCTCTTCCAATGTGGGCTGGACTTGAACATACTAAAGGTAAAAGCACAGTGCCTCTCACAGGTACTCCTAGGGTGGTATATCTCTAAATTGTCCCAAATGTGGGCTTGTACATAAAGGCCCTGATTCAGCAAAGAATTTAATGGCAGAATACTTACATGTTCAGTTGTGCCTCTTGGCCCCAGTTCAGCAAGGTAGTTCAGCCTGCTTTTGTCTTGAAGTCAGTGGTATTATGCACATTTGTAAAGTTAGTCCCCTTATTGAATCAAGGCCAGAAGACACAATTGTTCACAAGTGTTCTTCCATTAAGTAGAGATCTTACAGGATATAAGGGTGCAAAGGGTGCCACTATAGCTCCAATGAATGAATCTTTTCCTTACATTAAGCACATACATTTTCCTTTCATTATATCTAGAAGAGCCAGAATGCACCCTGTCGCCTTGTGAATTTGGTTCAGACTTTCTTATTAACAAATGAAAATGCTTTGAAGCCAAGTTACATAGATGACTTGCAAAATGAAAGGCCTTGGCTGTTCAGGCTGTTGTTGCTGGATAAAACACATAAGGCCTGAAGGAATGGAAATCTCTAATTCCTCCACACATTGAATTTATTTACGGTTCACTTGGCATGAAATATTTTTTCCCCTTTGGAAATTAGTTTTTAAACTAGAAGCAAATTCTGATATTAAAAAAAAAATTGGCCCGTAAAAACAACACCACAAATTAACAGGAATGAACACTTTCACACAGGAAAAATGATTCATTAACTGCTCTTTCCCTGTTGGAGAAGAATGCATTTTTGGCTCGTCCTCGGAGAGTCTAAGGACACTTATACTACAAGCAACGTTTAGAAAAACTTCCTTACATAGAGAAAATTCCAGGCTTCAATTTTTCTTCTTGAGAGAGTTCAGTGGTTGCTTTATTTTGTGTGTGTGTGTTTTTATACACAAAATTAGGTTCTAGCAAAGGGAAAGTGCATTTATGCAAAAGCAATTCATCAACCACTTCTGTGCTCAGAATTCACCGAGGTAATTTAGATACTTTAATGGCAAGGTAGTTTAGGTAGGTATGCAATAAATGTTTTCCCCCAACCCCAACAAACAGCTAGAGTAATGGAAAATGTGTGCTCTAAATGAACTTTTTCAGTAAAGTAATTCTTGTTTTAATTATTTAGCAGTTACCAAATATGAAATAAAACCACATAGCAGACTTCCTTAGAATAGTGTCTCATACTGTGGGAACACTCTTATATTTGATAGTTTTTATATTGGCTGTAATGAAAAGGCTAACATAATGTAATATGCTTCAATAATCTGTTTCTCATAACATTAAATGTGGAGCAAGCTCCTACCCCTATGAGAAGACCCTTTGGATCCGTTATTTGCAATATTTTCAGTTGGCCTTGACCTTAATGATGTCAGACATATATTACATCTGCACTATAATTTACTATTGACATCATGGATTAAATTTGTTGTTTCAGCTAATGCAACAGAGCAAGCAAAGGCAGATTGTGAAACAAAGCCAACTACTGAAATACGACAGTTGTCAAGTATAAATTTACAAAAGATATTCAGACTGAGCACGGAAGACAAAAATAAATGGACAGAGAAGCCATTTCTGACAGACTGCAAGGGGCTAGAGGCTTAAACTTGAACACTGTAAATCCAAATGTCACAAAATGCTGCTACAGAGTGTGAGACGTCTGTTTCTCAGGAATATAAATGGTGATATGAAACCAAACTTTCAAGATGCTGTGCATTTTTGAAAAGTATATCATTACTGCCTGATAACAAACGTGGTGATCTTCTTTCCGTTAGCTTTAAAAGCATAGAAAGTCATACTTTAAATCCAACCACCAAGAAATTAACAATATTTCAGGCAGCTGGATGAGAAAATTAGCAAATATCAGTTCTGTGGAGTTTTCTATTTAATAGAAAAATAAATTATATTATATGGTTACTCAAAATTTAGTGTGTGACCTGTGTCCAGTTAACTGTTGTGGGTTTTTTTTATGCACAGAACTCAAGAAAAGTTAGTGTTTTCTTATCTATTTTACAACCATTGGGATAACAGGAGCTATATAAATGTAAAATATTTTTACTATTGCAAATATGTTATGTTATCACATAACTGTCAATGTTTCCTTTTGAAATGGATTTATTATAGTTCCAAGGATGATATTGTATCTTACTGTCTATTGACAGGACTCAATAAAATATGACATCCAAGTATTCTGGGTGTGCAGAAATGCTTATGCATGCCTGCTGCTGTATCCTTTGAAATATTCTGCAGCTACTTTGTTTATTCTAGATACTAAAATCATGACAGGAATAACTGAGGCTGTAAACACAGGAAGAGAACACTAGCCAAGCCATGTAGCTCAGAGCTTTCCAGTTCTCAGTTGAAATCAGCTACAAGAATGTGCTTTCTCCTTTCGTTACAGTTTTGGGAATAAATCTGACATGAGGAAATTAAAACACTGGCTCCATGACCTAAATAAATTGTCAGCATAGATTTAAGAGGAACATATTGTAGAGTAGTCACAAGATCATCAATGAAGCAACTGTGATCTCTAACAAAATATAGAGCGGCAGTCTTTTGGGAACTGTGGAGAGGAATGGTACCTATTTGTGAGATATATAGGATAACTAAAAATTGACCTGCATATTTCAGAATCTCTCTGTGTTTTAAATCCAGTTCTGATCTTGGTGATGTGATGACTCCCTTTGGCAATAAAAGGAGAAGATCTGAAATAATGTATAGAAAGAGTTCTTAATCTCTGTGGGCCTGAGTTTTAATTTCTTCTGCACGTAAAACTCCCATTGACTCCACATAGGTACAGATTGCAATAACACATGATGAAATGCAAAGTTAAAACAGACACTCTTTAGCTCTTCCTATTGTGTCAAAGACCTTGCAAGAGATGATCAATGTAGGCCTGCTCCAGAGAAGTTCTGTGCACCATTGACTGTGAACACCTCGTGGGAGCAGCTTTTATGTGGTGTGCTTTAATACCTAAGGACAGCAACATGAGTTTAAGATTAATTCCAAATGGAGTGTCAGGAGTTTTGGGATCCAGCATTAAATGTTAATTGTAGCATTTTATGGAGCTAAATGATTTATATCAGCTAAGAATGTGCTAGTCTTTAAAACCTATTATACAAGACAAAATTAGATAGGGATATTTAAATTGGCAATGTTGTATTCATATTTATGGCTTCATTCAGCCTATATATTGATTTCCTTTAATCTTTCCATATAAGGTAAATCTTTTACATTGACACACCTGGATAGTGGATATGCTCAGCCAATATACCCTGCTATTTCATATGACAATTATTTTGTAAGTAATTTAAATGATCACTACAGAAGGGTTATTATGATCCGTTAACATCTTTAACAATTACATCTTGCTTAGGTAAATGTTGTTTGGTAGTGTAAAATACCGAAACAGTGGGGGCTGATGAGGAAAAAACAGTATATTGTCTTTTCAGAGGTGAGCAAAGGTTATCCCCATTTGCATATCTGGTGTAAATGTAAAATAAATGAGTTCTATCTTTAATTTACTTTTTCTACCTCAGTGGAAATCCTAGGTGTTAGAAAAGGATTGTGTTGAGGATGCATTCACTAGACAAAAAGTGCTTCTTATTATTAATGGCTGGAGGAGCCCGCTGTGTAATCCAAAGGCACAGCTGCAGTGATATGCAGCCAGTGACAAAGCCAGAGATCTTTCCTTCTCAGTGCCACAAGCCTACCAGCTAAGGGCAAGGAACTTCCAGTGCTGTATATCTGCAAGATAAATAGCAAAAGATATGAATATATGTGGTGCTTACAGTCTTGTAAAGTATTGTTGTTATATCCCCCACATACAATCATTCTAAATATGACTCGGGTGCATTTTTCACAATTTCAGCGTTATCCTGGCTGTTTGTAAATAGAAATAGTTTCTCAGCAGAGATTTAAAACCCTCTAACTGTGCTGCTTTCTGCGGTCTGATTTGGAAACCGGTGTCTCGGCAACTGATGGTGTCAGCAGAGCAGCTTTCATAAGATTCATAACCCCCTTTTACCATGGCAAGCAGCAGGGAACTTATCAATGATAGAAATCATCTAATGAATATACAAGAATCATTTTTATTTGTGTTACTCAGCTATATCTCTTTCCAGCTAAATAGGAAGAGATTTCTAGGGAAAGACAAGGCTAACAACAATGTTTGATTGATACAAAATGATGTGTTCTTGTGCTTATCAAGACCTTCATCACCGCTGGGATGGCTGTGGTTAATGTCCAGATTTACATGAAAAATTAAAAGAAGTGAAGCTTTGAATGGGCAAGACCAGCCCTTTCATCAGATCAATGGCAGAAACATGTCCACACCCATATAGGAAGTCAATGTAGCTCTGTGACCTTTTCATGAACTTTCTAGGAGACGGAAAGATCATTCAAGGAGGCAAAGGTCAGTGTTCATGCTGGTCACAAACAAAAATCAGATTTAGTCAGGCATTGAAAGATAGTTACTAGGTCCTCTGCTTACTTGAACAAAATACTATTTGCATATTTTTGCACCGCTACAAAACAAACTGGTTTAGTATTTACAGCATTAGTGTAGCACAGCTCTGGTATAGTAAATTTGCTTATTAGAAAGTATTCTAATTTATCACATGTAATGTATCCACCAAGGAAAAAAAATTGTTTCAATAATGTGATGGAAGTGACACACTATGATAAAAGTCTGGAAATTTAAAGTAAACACAAACACACTCCTTTGCTTGTCCTATGGAGGCAAAGATATTGCAAGAGACGGAGATCAATATATGGAGTTATGTGCTACAATACTTATGAAGAAAAAGCATGAGTTAAGGATAAGGTGACAGTAAAAAGAGAACTGCTACTCTAGTATTTGGAATCAACCTTAATGGATCATAAACACAATGGAGTCTTTGTTTAAATAATAACAAAAAATCTAAAATGAAATATACAAGAAATTATCTTGCTTTTGGCAGGTCATAAATGAAAACCAACATGGTGATCTCAGTTTTCTGTAGCCCACTATGGACATTTGTCCACATAACACCACCACACACGATACATGGTAATCTCTTCTTGAGCCTCATCCAGGAATGGACAAGTAGGTGATATAAATCAGCCCTGAAGTCCACTCAGTACAGATATCTGGGGATGTTTGTACAGTATTACCACTTACCAGGGCATGTAGATAATTTTCATTAAAGGCAAAATGAAAAGCAATAAACCACTTCTTTAGGGTGAATAAAGGCTCGCTCAGTGGTGTTGGTATCTTTAAATTTAAACCTCCCAACACTTTCCTTGCTTTTCATTCCCCAACATTAGAAACATCAGGTCATCACTTCTCTCTTTGATCTGGATGGCATTGGCAAGAGAGATAGAGGACCTGAATAGTCATGTCTTGAGAGGCTGTAACCTGAATGCCAGATCTCTCTCCACCTCAGTTGGAGGAGAGAACTCCGAAGGAATAAGACTTAACAGCCTTTCTCTCACCTGAAAAAGCAGAAAGCATTATATATGTTTAAAGTGTCATGCGGCTATCTCTAAATATTGGAAGAGAATAGTAAAGGGCAAAAAACACATTTTTGCTTTGGTTTTAATTCAAAGTTTATTGTGATGGCTAGAACAGAAAAGACACTTAGGGTGAAGTCAGTGGGAGTTTTGCTGTTGACTTTAATAAGGCCAAGATTTCACGCTTGGACAGTAAGGTTTAGATCCTGAAAATAGTCTGCACCCCAGCTGGATGTATTTGCAGAATCTAGCTTAAAGAATCACATAATTAGAAATAGGATAGATTTATGTATTTGACTATTCTGTCTGCCAAAGCCTAATAGCCAAATGGAGCTGGTAGGCAGAGCTGAGCAAACAATGTTTTGTTCTTTCCATGAAAACTTAGAGATTTTAGAAACTTTCCTCTTCTGCACTGGGATGAACCAGACCTTTCAAAGTTAAAAATAAAAACAAAAAACAAGAGAGAGCACAAGACCGCAACATAGCAATGACCCTGGTGGTTAGGGTAGGCATGTGGGATACCCAAGTTCAAGCCCCGGGCTACTGGGGCTTACTCTTACCCAATGGTTATTGAATTATTTATACAAAGGGAAACAGCTTCACAGGAGAGATTGAGATGGGCTCATCCCAGAATAGCCAATAATCTGGCTCTCACCTGGGGTGTGGGAGACCTGAGTTCAATGAGGGCAGGGACTGAGACATCCCAGCTGAATGCCCTTGCCACAAGGCCATTGGCTCTTCTCCACTTGTTCTCTCCCTGACCAGAAAGTCCATCCTGGACCCAAGACATTTTTCCTAAAAAAAGTTTTGGTTTCAACAAATCTTTGTTGTCCGATGAAACAGTTTTGTCAAAAAATTCCTGACCAGCTCTACTGCCAGGACGTGTTTAAGGTAAATATTAGTGATGACTAAACTTCAAAAGAGATCTGAAATCCGTAAGATATTGAGTTCCTTCAACAGCTTGAGAAGTGCACCACTAGCTTATTATTGCACACCCTGAAGTGTCTTTGCTATTGCAGGATGGCTCATTAATATTACATTTAATTAAAAAATTACAGAGGTTATGAAATATATCAGGGGTGGGGAACCTTTTTTTCTATCACGGGCCATTGACCCACAGAAAAAAAATCAATCAGGTGCCCCATACAGTAAAAAGCAACTTAATGTAGGGGTTTTTTTAAGAGAGAGAACTATACAACATTGAACTCACCTGCTTTTTTTTAGTGTTTTGGCTGAGGTTGCTTCTCCTTGGCACAGGCACTGAAGAATGAACATTTAGACAAAGGAACGTGCTGCACGGTCAGGAGGAAATGACAACTGCATCATATGCACAAGATTCTGGGCCATGGGCCGGATGAAATTAAGCGACGGGCCATAGGTTCCCCAACCCTGAAATATATCCTTCTACTATGAAAGTAGTTCTTAGTAAAATCAGAGGGGAAAAGTAATAAATACATTTTTCCTTATTTGATTATATTAGTTTCTTATTTTTTTCTAACCCTCACTCTCTTTTTCTAATGTTCTCTGGACTGGTTGGACCACGTACCCCTATCTCGTAGCCCTGCAAACCCAACTGACTTTTCAACAGTTATTTTTTGCTCGGTAACCAATTTTAACTCACTTCCCTTTGTACAAATTAAATCTGGACTTTGGTTCAGCTTTTGCACCACAAAACGAAGGAAAATGGCTCTGAAAGGGCCACACACTACAGCTTCAGGCAGTTGGGAGGGATACTTTCTGTTTAATCACCAAGAACTGAAGTGTATTAAAACAGTTGGGGCCTTTTTCTCAGTTACACTAAGAATGCTTTATGCTGTTTTGGCACTTAGTGAGGATGGAAACAGTCCCCTGACCTCCCTGACTGGTGCATACCTGGTATAAAGGCCATTCACCAGCTATTCTCCTAGATTTGTAGTAAATGGGGTAGATCAGAGCTGAATTCTAGGTGTGGCCAGAGCACATGGGTGCTATGGGAAACAGAGTTTAAGTCAGAGCAGCCATGAGGCTGTTCTAACTTTCACCAAGGCCCAATAATTTCACAGGACTCCAAAGTACAGAGAGCACAAAGAAGGCTTAAAGCCACTGTTACCCCCCACCCACTTGTTGCTACCTTAAGTCCAGAAATGGAGTGACTGAGAATCAGCCCCTCTCATTTTTATTGTAAATATTTTAATTCTACTTTTTAACACCTCAAAATTACAGTGTGTGGATTTTACAGCACTTCTCCTGCTAAAAAATAATTACCCTTTCCAAAAAGTTATGATGTAGTTTATGGGTTTTCATGGCACTTTGGTTCTTGAGCCAGCTCTGCAGATGCTGTACTTTCTATTCCATCAGTAACTAGGGAGGATGTCTAATAGCAGCTATTAAAGTTAAATCAGCAGGACTGGATAACTTCTTGGATAATCCAAGAGTATTAAAAGAATTGGCCAAGGAACTTTGTGATCCATTAATGTTGACTTTTAACAAAGCCTGGAAATCTGGAGCAGTTCCTGAGCACTGGAAAAAAAGTTAATGTAATGTGAATATTTAAAAAGGGAAAATGGGATAACTCCCACCAATATAGGCCAGTTTGCCTGACATTGATCATAGTCAAATATCATGGATGAATGGTAGCATAACTAATGCCTACCAACATGGTTTAATGGAAAGATGGGTCTAGTTAAACAAACTTGATTTTGTTTGATAAAGATAACTGTGCTGATATACTATATTTATGGCAAGGCATCAGACTTAGTACTACATGACATTCTGTTACAAAAATTAACACTATACAAAATCAATGTAGCCCATTTTAAAGGATTAAAAACTGGTTAATTCACAGATCAAATTAAATAAATTGGAAATAGTCATCCTCTGGTGGTGTTTCTAGTGGGGGTCCCACAGGAATCTGTTCTTGTCCCAATGCTATTAAATAGCTTTATCATTTATATGGAAGAAAATATAAAATCATTTCTGGTAAAATTTGCAGATGACATAAAAATTAGCGAACTTGCAAAAAAGTGATCAGGACAGCTCAATTATACAGCCTAACCTGGATCACTTGGTAAGGTGGGCTCATTTGAGCAAACGTGTCTTTTCTCACACCCAAATGCAAGGATGTATCACTAGAATCAAAGAATGTTGGTCACTCTTACATGATGGGAGACGGTATCCTGGACAGTTGTGACTCTGAAGTCATGGCAGCTCACCAGCTGAATATGAGTGCCCCGTGTTACGTTAGCTAAGGGTGCTTTGGTGCATAGGAAGAGGAATAACCAATAGGAACAGAATGGCGGTATTACTGCTGTATGTGGCATTAGTGGGACCATTATGGGACTATGGTGGCCAGTGTTGGTATCCACACTTCAAACAATATGTTTAAAAATTGGAAAGGACTCAGAAAAGAGTTACAAGAAAGACTCAGGGTCTGGAAAACTGGCCATAAAGTGATAGATTTAAGAAACTCAATCTGTTTAGTGTCTCCAAGAGATTATGGTCTACATGTTTGTACATGGGAAAGAGATTTCTGATTCTAGACAACTATTTAATCTAGCAAAAAAAAAAAAAAAAAAAAAAAAAAAGGCACAGTGAGCTCCAGTGGCTGGAAGCTGAAGCAGAGGTGCTGGAACAATTTGTATAGTGGTGTCCCAGTCACAATAAAATTGCCCCCATGGGGTCCCCTGAGTAAGCACCAGCATTGTATATTGCTATATATATATATGCATAGGAAAGGATTTTGGGAGGGGTTGAAGGTGTGAGTGTGGAACGAAAGATTCCTTTGCAGGTTGCGAGAGGCCGAAGGGGGAGGAAGGGAGAAAGGAACAGGTTAACTTGACGATCCAGCTAGGTCCAAAGATAAGAAGCTGACTCCAGCCGCCCAAGGCCAATGCACACAAGCAGACTCTCTGATGCCAAGGAAGACAGTAGCCTGGATTCCAACCCCGACCAGCCATGAGAAAAGAGAAGTAAGATGAACAAGACTGCAGGGGATTGCAAAAACTAGTGAGACAGTGAAGGCCAGTGAGGGAGAAAATAACAGTTTTGCGTCCCTGAAGCCGGTGTGTTTTGGGAAGGCTGAGGAAGCCACAGAAAGCTGGTTTGGACTGGTACAAAGAGTATGGGGGACAGAGGTCCCTGAATGAAACACCCCCAGAAGAACCCAGGGCTTAAAAATCCTCTCAAGAGCCAAAGCAAGTCGGAGATCAACAGCGGACCCTAGACAGCCAGTGCACAGGACAGAACTCTCGTCTACCCTTCCCCCTCTTCTTCTTACCTTACACCCAGGCTTGGCCAGCCTCGGGTCATGCGTGTGTGAGTATGAAAGTGGGTTAGGACTGGGGGACTAATGCTTTCTTTCTTCCTCCAAGTGACATGGGAGCGTTCCCAGCACTCGCCACTGTTATTTTATTAATAAAGCTTTAAAATTTAGTCACTTGGTGTGCTCCTTCATCTCCTCCCCTAACGATCCTGCGGCCTCACCTTGATCACCTGACCCTCAGGCAGATTGGTAACATAAATCTGTTACAGCGGCGGCTCTGAGAGCCATTGAACCAAACTGTAAACCCTTTATATTATGGAAACCACTTCAAGCCTGGGGGTGTAGCAGCATCCCTAGTTCCAGCATCTATGAGCTGAAGCATGTTTTAACAGTGAGGGTGGTTAGTCTGGGAACAACTTACCTAGGAACACGGTGGATGCTCCATCACTTGAAATCTTTAAATCAAGCCTGAATATTTTTCTAAAAGATGTGCTGTAGCTCAAATGGAAGTTATGGGCCTGCTGAAGGAATTACCAGGGGTGGGGGCTCTATGGCCTGTGTTACACAGGCGGTCATATTCAATTACCATAATGGTCTCTTCTGGCCTTAAAATCAATTGAGCTAAAGAAGGGAAATCAGCTGTAAGGAGACGTAGTAGAGGATAGATAAATAGAGAGGGAACAAGCTGGTTACACATTGTTCTGCCTTTGCAGCTAAAGACCTGTGTGGGTATTTAAAAAAAAATCACTTGTGAAACAGTGGTTGGGGTGGAGAAAGGAGGATAGATTTTTTTGAAAACAATATTTCCTACTATTATTTTTTCTCCTCATCCATTACACCTAATGTGCATAGGGCCAAACTTTTCACATGAGTGATGAAGTTCCAGCTTGGTGTCATTGTGAGGTGGTACATGGCTATGGGATCACCAAAAAGGCCCAAGCAGCCAACCAGAATGCACCTTCAGACAATCAGTGTCCTGGCCATACTCTGGTAACTACTGGGCACTCACCGTAGCTACTTATGAAGTACAAAACCTTAAGTAAGGTTGACAAATACCAACTGTGTCCTGTAAAATTTTGGACCCTAAAGCACAAACAGCTGCTGGATGAAGACATCTGTTCCAGGATTGCTGGGCTCTTTGTGATCAGAGGAGGGATCAGAACTGAAGAGCACAGAGAGCTGGTTTCAGTGATTATGCTGAGTTATTCTGTTCCTGTTTCCTTCAGGGATTCAGTGGCCTTGTCCATAACCCTTTCATAGCCTTCGCATGTGTAATGAATACAGCCTGGGTGGGATACTTTGTGGGGATGGTCTGGGAGTGTGTGTGCATAGCTGTTTGTACATACTTGTATATCTGTGCATGTACCATAACCCCCAACTGCGATCAAACAGACTTGCAGATTCATACTGTGAGCTCTTTGAGTCTGGGATTGTGTCTGTACAGCCCCTAGCACAATGGGGCCTCTAGGCACTAATGTAATACAAATAATAATAAACCCTCGTAATGACTGATGAAAGGTTCCCTAAATTCATTTGCCAGCTGATCCTTTCTGATTAAGTCTGCACTTGGCCTCCACCATTTAAATTTGTCAAATATCAGTTTTCTCTCTCCCCGCAAGAAGCCTGTTCAAAAACAGTTTCCAAATTTCAACCCTTGCAAGAGATTTTTAAAGGAAGACATTTTCTCTGTGCTCCCCTTTGGTGTTAGGCTGGCCAGTGCTTATGGCTCAGGGGGCCGGACCCTCATCAGTGATGGCAGCCAGAAGAGGTCACTCTGGGTCATCCCCCAAATTTCAGTTTCCATATTGAAACTTCCAATAGGCTTTGGATCTAGTCTTCAGTGATTACATCCCCTCCCCCCGCCACACACATAACTTTTAAAAAAATCAAAGGAACTTTAAAAACCTGAGAAAAATGACTACCAAATCTATCTTCTGTGACCTTAAAGAAGTTTATAGTGGACATGGGAAGAGAGACCAACATGAAAGGTCAACTAGTTAAAAAAATGGGGAGGCACTGTGGTTTTGCATGTTTTAAAATTTTATATTTTTCTCTTTTATGTTAGTTGCTCATACAAAATCCTAATTCAAGAACTGGCATAAACCAGTGTCTGTTTATGAGCTGCTGATATAAATAAATGTAACAGACACATCGTTACAAAGGGGGTACATCGTAATTTTCACAGTTCCATTGACTTTATGTCATCATGATAGTTTAAACCAGCTGAGGATCTGCCCCTTTGTTTTTAAGTCAGAAAAGTCAAGCGCTTGCTACTGGCAAACGAAACTTATAAAAGGAATACCTTATGATGCAATCTATCCTTAAAATTAAAGCTCCTTCACATCTGCATTCCCTAAGTGATCTGACAGAGTCCTCACAAATATATAATAATCATAATTTTCGTATGACTGTGGTTGGATGGAAAAAAATATTAGCAACATGATGTCTACCAGATTCTGGACCAACTCATCACACAGTTGACTTCCTGTTAGACATATTTTCAAAACTGCACTGCTCACATGACATTCTTACTAAGCAGCTGCAGGTGATAAGAGCTACTCTACTTAATTTACTTTGAAGTATCTTTGAGATAGGATTAACCACATGATAGGTGGGTTTTTTTGGTTGGGATTTTGATTGGTTGGTTTGTTTGTTGTTTCCCTACAGAAAAGTTTGTGAATTGCAGATACCTGTTAGATATTTGTTTACCCTGTGAACAGACTGTCCATATCGCACCCCAAATACACTAATTTTCAGACTGTTAGAAATAACCAACATTTCTCACACACATGGGGAAATCTGTAACTGCTAAAATCAGCGACAGTAAAAAAGCACTGTAATTAGCCAGTTTAAGTACTTGACAATGCATCTGATTTACAAACTATTATTCTCATCTCTCTCTGCATCGTCCTTCTTCCAAGTCCAAGTATGCATTGTTTTAAAATCAGTTGATTTTGAAACATGTTTTCATTAAACAGAACCAGTTTTGTTGCAGTGTTCCAGGAAGAGAAGAAAACATATTTATATTTGTTGACAACAATATCTCTATCTTTTAGACCACTAGATTATTTCAGTAGCTTCTTACAAGAGACAGGTCTGCTAAGGCAGCAACCACAAGATGACATCTTTGCCCATTAGTTTTCTGCATCACTTGTTATGCACAATGCAAAGGTCATGACTATGAAAATGCAAGCTACTATACAAGTCTAAATAGTTCTAACAAGACTGTATTTTGTACATCTGAATAGTCCAGAAAATTAATGGATAACATTTTCAGCTACTATGATAACACACGGGCTATGGCAAGGAAGTTGGAGGTTTAGATTTATTACTTCTTCCTCAACTCCAGTTGTTGACTAAATGAAAGACCATTTTACAGAATATGTTTAAATATATTGCTTTTCTTATGTTCAAGTTTTTTTCTTTATTCAAATGAAACACCTCACTGGTGTAAGATTAAGAAGGTAGATAAAATCAAGGTCAACATTTTATTAACTTTTGTTTTAACCCGTTCCCTGCTTAAGTGCATCTGGTCTGAGATCCCCTGTCTGCATTCCCTGGATGTTTAGTGGCAATATTTCAGAGCGTTTAGGTTTTATGGATTCTACAAGAACAATGTAACATGATACTGACAATAATAAACAGATACCAACTGTTTTAGTTTGGAAAGAATTGCAGCCATATAACCCTTGGTGGCCTCTTTTATATGAACTTTTATTTTTCTTCGTACAATGGCTAACATGGGAACTATCACCCGTCCAATAGCACAGCTTGTATTTGCTCAGGAAATGGTTAAGTTACAGCAGGTCACCCCTGTTACTTCATGGAAATGCTTTGGTTTGTCTTCCATACAAAACCAGTTAGAGTCGTTTGTTTTACTAACAACTCCCATCAGAGCAGAACCTCAATACTGTCGTTTTTTTTTAATTAACTTCACTTTAACAAGACTTTGTCAAAAGGGCTATTTCCTTCTAAGAAGAGTGCAAATTTTATAAAATCTGGCCATAAAGTACTTAAAAGAACAGACTTTAGAAAATGTTATTTACTTGGTTTTTGCTGTCCAGACGACAAGTTCACCAACAGAGTTTTCAAGAGATATAAATATAATATTATTCTAATCAACTTTAGCATGTAACACAAGAGCACTGGAGAAAAAAGCAGCCTTGCTTCCATATTGCAGTCAGAATGGTTATGGTTACGAATGTCACATCAGCGATCTAGTGACATTAGTCACATTTAAAAATTTCCTCCATGTTGAAAGATTCTACCAGTTTGAAAAATATTCCCTACACTTAAAACTAGGGAATAATATCGGTCAAAGTGGAGGAAATGTTTTTAAGTGCAACCACTTTAATATAAGATATTGGAAGTCAGATTTTAGTTAAGAAACTTACCATCAGTGAGACTTATCATGGTTGCCTTAATTTTAGCCACTGTTTTCAGAATGGGCCACATGAATGTGAAACATTTTACTGATGTGTGGTAAGCTCTTCATATCTATGTCTCTGTTGTTTAGTGTTACTACATTGCTGTCACATTTTCCACTGTAGTTCAATGGTGAGAAAGCTACTGCAGTCTCAATGTGCAAAAAGGTTGAAAATGCTCCCTGGACTTGAAATAGAGGAAAGGAAAAGCCATCTCTTTGTTACAATTTCAAAGCACTCCAAACTCACTGCAAACAGTAAAGCTAAGAACACCAGGCAGTATCAAGTCATTAACCTTTTAGGATCCAATCAAAGCAGTGCGGTGTGACACTTTATTAATGAATGCTTTAATGTGGTATATAAAAGTTAACAAACATGGAAACTTGCAATGATTCATCAAATTTAATAGTCCATCAAACTTTTCATTTTAAAGATTGATGCTTTTTTGAAATAACCAAATGAAATAGAATTTCAGCAAGGTGCCTTTAGTTAAATTTGTCCTAATATTACTAGGACTTCTCAAAATTTTAGAAAATCAAAGTCAGAAAAATAAATAAAAATGAAACAGTTGTATGACCTTCTAAATAACATTGGAACATATTTTATGGAATCTCTTTAGAAGAGTGAAGGAAGTTGTCCTTGCAAATACATTTGCAGTTTAGGTCACACATTGTCTGCAGTCATTGCTAGGAGGCAAAAGCCCCTGTTGTAAAACAGCTGGGCTTCTTGGCTTGGGGCAAAGGCAAATTCCACAGGCAAAAACCTAATTAGACACTTCTAAAATTCACAACACTCTTTCACTCTATGACTATTCCCCCCCACCCTTTGTATCGTCCCCTCACCCCCAAACAAATGAACATTTGTACTGCCTGGTCACTAGATAAGTTGTCTTTCTACATAAATACAGTCTATGGGGCACATTCCATACTCTTGGAAACAGGAACAACCTCGTGGAAGTCAGTGGAGTTGTGCTATGGTTAAATCTGGCCCTAAGAGTTCTTTTAACCACTGACTAAAGCTAACTTCCTCTGTCCTAGCAGATATCCAGAAATATGGGCTATAGATGCCTTCTTTATCAAATACAAACACTTGGGACTATAACATCAGAAAATATATATTCATATATGGCCCCCATCACCAAATGTACGATAGACAGACATTTCAAAACTTTTCATAGGGAAAGATGTGTTTTAATTGAAATATAATGTGTCAAGGAGAAATGCCATGAAGAAATAAAGTACAGAATGTGTGTATCCTGTAAAATAAATGAAGAATTCTCATAGAAATGAAAGGCTATTAAGTGCCACTGAAAAGCGGTAATTTACTATGATGATACCATTATATATCATTTACTTGCATTGTCTTGATAACATAAATTGTCGTTCTAACCCAAACGCATTGCTAGCCAAACAGCATGTTCTGTCACACAATTTTTCACTTAAATAAAATAAAAATGGTAGGATTCCTCTATTTTTAAAAAAAGATATGATAGACAAGAGATTTTAACTGAGTTGGGTAATGGAAGACTGCTGTGTTACTCTTGAGATATGTCTATAACTCACTTATGCATTCTGGTATCTGTACAGTATGTTAACTCATGAATCACAGAATAGCTATCATAAAAAAACAATGTCTACTTGATAAAGTATTAAACTCAGCTGAGATTTGCAGTAAAGATGCATGACTACATTTTTTAAAATTATAAGCACTATTATGTCAGATGTTTTGGGTTGTTTGTAAGAATACTGTAGACTTGCATAGCCCATATGCTGTCCAGAGTGCTATACAAGCATTAATTAATTCCTCCTTACAATACTCAATGAAGTATGATCCTCATTTTACAGATGGTAAAACTGAGGCAAAGAAGTTAAGCAACTTGACCACAGGAAAAGTCAGTTTCAATGCAGGAGGTTAAAACTAGATTTCTGATCAAACCTCTTCTCTCTGTTGTCCCTTGCCCCAGCATCCAATCACATCTGCGAGCAAACCAATGGGATCTCTCCCTTCCCCAATTACCAAGCACACACACAGAGCTAGCTAATTTAGAGTCATGAGGCTTCTTTCAACTATCCTTGAATTTAGGGCTGATGTTTTCCCCATTTACTTCTTTCACACACTGACCACAGAGTCAGCCTGGAAAGACAGGCAGCCTTTTCAAACTTGAATGGCCTTCTGTAATCCAGTCTGAGAGAAACATTCTGACGATTTTTCCAGCCTGAGCTGCTTTGCTGGCCTGAGATTTTCAGAAGCCCCGAGTGAAATAAGATATATGGGGATCTTGACAGATTTTGGTAAACTGCAAACCATATTTAGATTGTGAAGAGGTTAGAGGTGTCCACGAAAAGGATCTTAGAAGGCTTTTGTCATGGCTTAGAGTGGAGGAAGGGGGAAAGAATTAACTGAAATGCTTATCAGTAATAGGAAAGAGAGGAGTTCAGTAGCTGGATGGGATTGGATCTGGTTGTTTTCCATGGAGGAGAAAGGAAGTTAGTCTCTCAAGGTTTAAGGGGTAGATGGTCATGGCAGGCAAGTAGGTGAAGGCTTGCATAAGTGTTTGTTGGGTGGGGGTGTAGACAGAGCAGGAGCCCAGCAAAAATAATTTGTGACTTCATACAAAATCAGTCCTCCCACTCTGGTCTGAGAAAGACAATTCTTGGGGTCCTTCACTGAGTATCCCAAGTGGCAGCACCTACTAAGCCATCCTGAGTGAGCTAAATGTATTATTCAATGGACATTAAACATACCGAGACTGATTTTCAGAAATGCTGAGCACCTACAACTCCAGGTAAAATCAGTGGGAGCTCAGGGGATTCAGCACCTTTGCAAACCAGGTCCCTAAAATCATTTTACATTTCATATTCTACAAGGCGTATGCATCTAATATACACCATTGCAATTTGCATTGGATTAAATACTTAAATCAAAAAGGGTTGGAGTAAAATATCATTTTCAAGTGTAATTTTAATCATAAACTAAAGTTAAAAAATAACACCAAGTAGGCATAATTGCTACCTGGTCAGCATTGTCAAGGTCTCCTAGCAAAACTAATTAGTATATTACTATCTATCTACATACCTCTGAAATAAATCTTATTTGTATCTCCTTCTCCAATGACAGAATAGCGATTGTTCAGTAAAACACTGTACCTCTTCTTATGCAGGTTGGTTAGAAGAGCAGCTTAATTCATATTTTCCCCCCGTTAGATAGTAGGTGAACAGCAGTAGCAATATTAATCTGCAGTAACCTGTCAGTGAACTCTACAGCTAATATGATGTAGTTATGATTTTACCATCAATCAGAACTGAACAGGCTCTGGACAACCCTTACAGCACTGCCTCAAAAAAAAAAAAATCTAATTGTACAAAAGCTTCATTGGTTTCCCAACATTTCTTTTTTATCTGTCACAGACTTTTGGCCTACTACACAACATTTTATTATTGCCCTTATTGCATTAGCTTGTCGGACAAAAAAGAAAAGGCTAGATCTAAGCGTTCCCCTGCATTCCATCATTTGTTTGCATGTGGGATCCTATGTGACAGTTCCATATTGTTCTAGATGTAGATAAATATTATTAGGACATATGGTCTTGTATGAACTTTTGAACCATCGATTGCCAACATATCAAAAAGCTAGCAGTATTTACAATTCTGTATTTGCTAATAATAGGAATACACAGTGAAAATGGAAGAATCAAGTCACACTGGGGTGTTATATTTTAGATTAAAAGAAACTCCACATGCTTTCCTTGGTTAATTTCATTCATGGAACAGTAGAATGGTTAAAAATGGAATATTAAAAAATAAAGGTGAAGTTCAGCAATAGTTAGGGATTATTTGTATTCAAGATGCTGGCAGCTGTTTTATCTAGATATTTTAGTATGCTCATATTTTTCAGTTTGTAATGTGTATAGCTTTTAAATTTTATCAATAGACGTATGCATATATGTGTATGTCTCTCTCTCTCTCTCTCAGACACACACACACATATTCTCAGTATATTTTCTTTCAGACATGGGTTAGAAGAGATGGGGATATAAACATTGCTAGCACACTGTATCCATATTGTTTCTATTGACAGTTTTAATTGACTTTAATATTTTAAACATATAAAAACACCAAGGAAGATGAACTATTAACTTTATATTTAAGATGCAAAAGATTAAAATGGCTAAACAGATAATCAGGCTTTTCAGAACTGAAATTGCTAAGCAGCATGTTGGATAAATGTTTCTGTTTAAAATGTGCACACTGAGAGCTAACAGCTGGCTGTAAAGTATATCGTTATGTTTGTGATTTAATGTGTCACAAACTTTATATTTGATTTCATTTAGCTTTACTGGGAAACTGAGAATATTTTTGCGAGCATGATTTATTTTTACAGTGGTGGAAAATCATAAAGCAATGAATCAGGTGTGCAAATAGTGCATTATGCAGTCTTCAGAATGAGCATCTGCTTTTAATAAAACAAAAAATTATAAACAGTTTCAAATGATTTCATCCACTTCTAACCTCACGCGAAGGCTGTGCATATGCACAGCCCACACCGTATGTTCTCCAGTGTATTGTAATACTCATCATTCATTAATCCAGCAGTCTGTACAAAATTTAGAGAGACCTTTCAAAAAAAAAAAAAAGATCTCTAACATCAAAGAAATCTTTTTTGGCTGTATGTGTAGCAAATGGACAGATGAGTTTTAACCCTCAATGAATCATAATGTAAAGTAGTTCTAATCTAATAAAAATAGCCATACAAAATGAGGAAATGGCTGTTGCATCCTGTTAAAAACAGGCAGGAATGCAGCTTTGGAACGACTGAGGCAGCCGATATAGAAAGACAAAAACAGGATGTCAAATTTTTACTGCAATTGGAAGCAACTGACTTTTTTCTAAGCACATCATCAGCACTTCAGATATTTTGTTAAACTGCCCCTAGGGGGTTGTGTGTGGCTGCAGAACCCCAAAACGCTTTGCTGCAAGCCCACACTGCATCTGAGACGGACAGCATGACAAAGAGTAAGACATATTTTTAAAATCATTGGAAATGTAAACTTTCCTCAACGCTGCTGCCATTTTGACCATCACTCTAGCCTAAGTTTCCTTTAAAATTGACCACAGCAAAGTGAAGTTCTCAAATTGACCTCAAAACTTCAACCTACTGTGATTCAAAATAGCATCAGACAAAAATATATCATTGTTATGGTAATTACATGGGTTTTCAGTGTATAATTAGATTGGCACAATTTTTAAAATACCTATATTCAAAACTTTAAAGTTATTATATTCAAATGAGATGAACACATTTGCCAACCATTTAAGCAATGCTAAATATTTTCACTCTACGGTCCATGTGTATTTAACGACTATCTACATTATGATTTTATTTTTGTGGGCCTGTATAATGCCCTTTATTTCTCTGCAAAATATCTTCTTTCCAGAGGGCATTGCAAATGAATGAGATCTTTAACTTAACTTTTCCTCTAGTCTTTTGACAAGCAAAAACAAAACCTGTTTTTAAATGGTACCCTGTGATTTTCAAGAAATAATGTTGAATTAAATATAAAAGGACAAGAAAAAAAACAATGTAAAAGTTAGAGCTGCAGTGTGTGGAAGCTGATAACCACAAACAGAGAAACATAATTATAAGCTCAGTTGATCAGAGAACAATAAAACCACATACTTCAAAAAGAGTTTGGAGATTAATAACAAAATCATTTAGAAAAAAAAACCTCAAGTAATTCTGGGGTGAACATGAATCATAACAGGATTAACAACATTTGGAAATTTTTTTAAAGCTACTAACAAGTACGTTGGACTAGATTCTTCAGTCACAACAATATTTAGTTTGCAATTTCACATCTATTTACTACAGAGAAGGTCAGTGGATGGATATTAAAAACCAGTTTAAATTAATGTGTTTTGCTTGTGGTGCCTCCAGCAAAGCCAATGCTTCGCAACAGAGAATTCAGTCACCTCTGCCATGGCTGCTGTAGGAAAGCCACTATTTAAGGCAGCCATAATGGGGCTTTTTAATGGAATTGAGACTCGAAAGCAATCCAGATAAAGAGGATTTTTTTTAATGTAAGTCATGAACATCAAGAGACATGTTCCCATTTCAAAGAAGTGAATTTTCAGGTAAATAGGGGTTCAGATTATCAGAGTTTTACTATATATTAGAATACACCTTTTGCTGCTTAGTCATTCATAGTCCTCAATTTACCTTCACATCCTTCTTCAGCAAAGCACTTAAGCACGTGTTTAACGTTAGGCAAATTAAGTTAAGCATATACTTACAGACAATTATATGAACCTTTCATATGGTCATTTTTTGGAAAGGCGATATCATACCATGGAATGGAATGATCAATTTTATGCAGGTCTGTAATGCTGAGGGTGGACAAGTGAGCCTGTGCCCCTCAACCTTTTTGGTATCTCCAATTTTTCTTTTCTTTTTCTTTTTTTAAATATACAGTTTTAGTCTAAGTTCCGGATCCAAAGTCATCTTTGGAATTTGACCAACATAGCATTGTTTTACCAAGTTTGCATACAGATCAAATCAATAGCATCATGAGAGGTGGCAGTTGCCTAGGTATGTCTCCACAGCATGTTGACTCTGAACCCTAATTATGAAAATGTGTATGTCACCACCTAATACCTCCCTGTTGACTGTATTATTAAAAATATCTTGTCTATGTACTTATCCAGTCTGGTCATATTGTCTATTCATTTGAAAGGACTTTCCCCAAGAATAAGGCTGAAATGTTTAAATGTGGGATAGAGGACTAAGCATTAGGTTTGAAACACTTAGACTCTCTGGAACTATAGGTTCAAATACGGGTAGAGTAACTCCAATTAAAGTACTATTCAGTTTACTGTGGGTGATCCTTAAAGTTCCAACAGCTGAATGGGGGGCCTATGAAGAGACTTTAGCCTGGTTATGCAACAGAGTCAGGTCCTGTGCACAATACAAACATTAACTGTGTTCTAACTGGTTCAGGGGATTTAGTTATCCTTGCAGTGTGGATGGGCCCTTAGATGAACTCTTAAAAAACCAAGCTCCTGTCTTTGCCTGCATTTCAAGTACTGGAGTGTACTTAGCCCTTTGACAATGCACTACACAAGAGACTGAGAGTGTAAGAAATCTTCCCCCAGCCTTGTGCTCCTGTTCACGGTCAAGCAAAATCTAGGCCCTTGCATTCTCAGCATGCAAGGACTAGGGGACTGTAGAATCAACCACTTCCAAGAGGAGGCAAGAAAGGTCAGAGAAGGGCTGATAACAGGGGTGAAGAGAGCATGCTGCAGCCTGTAAGAGGTTGTAGTGGTAGTGTCCTCTGACTTACAATGCCTCCAACTTCAGCCACTTGGCACTATACTCCTTTAACAGATGGGAAACTGAGAAAGAGAGGACAAAGTGATTTGCCAAAGCCATAAAGGATGTCACCCAAGACTAGAACCCAACTCCCAAGCCTGTGCCTTAATAAGAATGACACTCCTCCAGTTGTGTTTTTCTGATATTATAAATAAATAACAAGGAGAACAGTAATAGTAAAGTCTTTTCATGACACGTTGGCCAACACAAAGAACTGCAAAATGCAGAGTTCTATTTGATATTGCCCAGTGCATGAGAGTTCTTTATATTTAAAGAAGGCAGAAGACAAGCACCTATAAATTCAGCAACTACATCTGTCTACATTTCTTTTCTTATTACAATATAACTGTGTAACTACTTTGGATGAAACATTAAGAAGCAAATGAGGAATCTGAGTACAAATCCACTCATCACAAACGAGACCTTCAAGCGAGAGATTACAAATGAGACCTGAAAGAGAGAAAACACTTTATTTATTGGGCACAGTTATGTTGCTTTTAAAATATATATTTTAAAAATCCTTTTTTCCAGTTTTGGAGACACAAGTTGTGCCACATCCATTCTACCAGCTATTATATCTCCCTGCCTCACCCTGCAAAAAAACATAAAGCCAATGAAACAGCCAAAGCAGAGGGAGCACTTTATAATGCTCTGGAAGATCTTCTCTTTGACCAACCAAATAATGGCTTTGACAGGCACTAGAAGAATTCACATTCAGCTCACCCTGTCAGTTGGAGTGCTGGAGGGCAGTATGAACAGGACGCACACTCAGAACACTCCCTAAAACAGTGGCAGGTAGTGTGGGTGACTGAACTTGGAGCTGGAGATCAGAAATACCTACCAGTTCCAAACATAACACTGCCACTCAGAGTGGACTGATCCAAAGTCCAGTCAAATCACAGGGACCCTTTATATTTATTCCAGTGGTCTTTGGAGCAGGCTCTGTGTAGCACTGAGCAAGTAACTGGAGCTGGATGGTAAGCAGTTTTCCCGTCCCAGGAAAGTATTTGTGATTTCAAAAAGTTTCCCCATCCTGAATCTGGATGAGAAGTCAAAATCTCAAAAATGTTCACAAAAAATTGGTTTGGATTAATCAAAACATTTTGTCCAATAATTTCAAAATGTTTTGATTCACTTTCAACTATTTATTATTATTTTTTTAAAAACTCTAATGAGCTTACATTTTGAAACAAAAGTCATGTGGAATGAGGACACTGGCATTTTTCATTTCAACAATTTCTAAAACTAATTCTCCAAAAAAAATTTGAGTCAAGAGATTAGTCAAAACTGACCCTTTATCACAAACAGTTTAGGTTTTTGCAAATCAACTTTTTTGTTTTTGACGGGAAAACATCTCATTGAAAAACTGCCAAGCAGCACTATAAATAACCTGTGCGCCTTCCTACCCACCTTGTCAAACAGGGATAACAGTACCCACCCCGTTGGGCTGAGGATTAACTGGGTAATATTTGTGGAGGGGTGAATATATCTGTGTTGAGTATTTTTGTGCTTTCTGTACCGCAGCGCAAAGGAACTACATCTTCATTGCATTAAAGGTGCATAGTGTAAAGAGGAGATTAAAGTCAAGTTTAAAAGGAAAAATAAGCTATGCAATGAGATTCATAATCAGTACTTGAAAACTGTTGAAACTACTGCTAGAGAGGCTATTTTTATATATTCACCTCATGTATGGAGTGAGGGCACAATTCACAAGCTAATTCCTCCACTCCCAGTGGAGCTAAGGAAACTCTTAGGACCACAGCTGATAACACAGCCTGTGTTAAACCAGAAGACTCATAGTTGCACTTTGAATTGAGCAGAACATTTAAAAATAATTAATAGTATTTGATGCAAGTAGTATTATTTGATGTGATACGTGCATTATACTTTTTATTGCCAACAACCAGGGCTTAAGTACTTTCTCAGAGGAGGTTGCATGCCAGCAGTTCAGAAAGTAGTCCCTAGGCAGGTCAATATATAAATAGCTTTGCTGAGAGCGCAACATGCTGAAGGCTCCACAGAGCCAACAGTACCTCAAGTCATTTAAAAATACCGAAATATGTCAATATCTCTTTACAAATGCAAACCGTGTATTTAAAAATGTTATATGGGTTAAAATTGAATATAACAATGATGTGAATGGGAGTAAAAGCACAAATATGAAGCCAGGATAAGTAAAGATAAGAGAAAGAGCCAGACTCTCCCTACACAGGAAAAATCTACATAGGAGCAGGAAACCTACACCACATCCTCCCATCAGGGTGTAGGGTTTGCTCACTCCTCTGCGCAACATTCAGAGGGGTTGTGTCATCCCGCCCAATGCTGCAGGTCACCCAAGATCCATATATTGCCTGAAGGTCTCATGATTTTTCAGTCCTTCCTGCATAACCCTACCCTTGACCTCCTTAGCAATAATGCAGCACGGCTCCTGTAGAAACTCAGATACTGTGGTCATGGGCATGGCATAAAAACTTTGATTAGATAAACAAGCAGGAAGGCAGGAGACAACATGCCTTTGTTTTTTTTACTTATTACCTTAGGACTCCACCCAGACCATTACAGCTTGATTTTCAAAGGGGCTGAACACCCAAAACTAATAGTAACTGCTACAGGTGCTAAGTGCCCTGAAAATCAGACCATGACTCCTTCCTTGACTGCTAACCCCCCTTCTCTGCAAAGATTCTTCAGTAATTCCAGGTGACTGTAGCCACAGAGGCTACTCTCTTGTCAGGCAGGATACTTCTATCCTGCATGAATATATTCAATGTTGATTTTGTCCTTGCAAAATAACCCAACCCTAGACCATGTCACAGACCTCCCGATGGCCAGTTACATATAGCTACAGTACTTCCAATGAGGGAAGTAAGAAAGATGTAGCAGTAGGACTTGGGATACAGAGGAAATTAGGAATGCATTTGTTCCAGCTCTATGACTCCACAGTGCAAAACTAGGCTTTTTCTTTTGGCCTTGCAAATCAGATTGACACTCCTTTGGGCTAGGACGTCCTGATGTGCAGCCAGTGTATGTGGCTGTCTGGAGTCTTGTGCCTCCCAAAGGCCATACATATCTTCTTCTAAATAAGGCCCTATGTGACGCAGCAGCACCATCAATCATGTCAGCAACTGGCACAGCTCTAGGGACATGATTTGTTAGTTAACGTGGCCTTTCACTGCTAGCTCTCTAGTAGCACAAACCAATGTATGATCTACGGCTTTTAAAAATTTGTCAGCAATAGACTGGAAGAAGTTAAATGAAAATTAGTGGCAGATCCTTGCATTATGCTGATTTACATCTGCTAAGAATCTGGCCATAGGTATTTTACCATCCAGATGATATTCTCCACCAGAGAATCTGTGTTCTGAGACAGGGTAAATTTCGGCTCAAGGTACTATGCACACACAGTCCCTCTGAATCTAGATTTCTCTTCTTTTTAAAAAGCATAGTAGGTACAGGACCCCTGGCTGGGAAGCTTATGTGTCAGCATTTATTCCTATTGATTTGGCCTATTTCTTTATAAATATGAAAACGAGCATATTTACAGCACAAGTGTCCTCACTACTAGTGCACACGGATACATATCAGTATGCTGCATCCGAGGATTAAAGCTGAGAGCTGATGACATGAGGAGAGTAATTTACTGTGCTCTGGCTTCAGCAGATTTTTTTTTTTTATAATGGTTGTTTCTTGAAGCAAGAGTGGCAAAAACTTCAAAAACAGACTCCAACGAGAGACTGCTGAATTGGAATTAATTTGCAAACTGGATACAATTAACTTAGGCTTGAATAAAGACTGGGAGTGGGTGGGTCATTACACAAAGTAAAACTATTTCCCCATGTTTATTCCCCACCCCACACCGTTCCTCAGACGTTCTTGTCAACTGCTGGAAATGGCCCACCTTGGTTATCACTAAAAAAGGTCGTCCTCCCCCCCACACCACCACTCTCCCGCCGTTCTCTTGCTGGTAATAGCTCACCTTAAGTGATCACTCTGGTTACAGTGTGTATGGTAACACCCATTGTTTCGTGTTCTCTCTATATATAAATCTCCCCACTGTATTTTCCACTGAATGCATCTGATGAAGTGAGCTGTAGCTCACGAAAGCTTATGCTCAAATAAATTGGTTAGTCTCTAAGGTGCCACAAGTACTCCTTTTCATTTTGCGAATACAGACTAACACGGTTGCTACTCTGAAAAATACCTGGTATTATTCTACAGGGCTAGACCCGTAGGGATTCCGCCATATCAGTCAGTCATGAAAGAACAGCGAGGTGGTTAAAAAAAACCTGTTCCAATGGATTATTGGATATTTGCCACATTGATTTAATTTAATTTCCATTACTAATTTTATTCTGCAATGGTTTAAATATAAAGAAACCCTAATGTGTTTCAGTGCGGTATGGGATTTATTCCTTGAATGAGGAAAGATTCTTATGTGAGAGTCATGAAGCCTTATTGGCTTGATCCTTTATCATAAACATGGGATTCAAGAGTTACAGTGAATAGTAAATTGATACAATAATTGTATTTTTATCTGGAGAGCAACCTAAAAGAGCAAAGAGCAGGCTCTGAGCTCTGCTTTATTTAACTGGAACACCCCAAAAATGTAACTAGTTTTATATTCTCAAATTCCCATGGGGTGTACTTGAACAGTACAGTTGTGTGCGGTACTATTGTGCCTTTGCTGCCCCCTCGATGGCCAGAGTTCTGGGGCTGGGAGCAGCAGCGATACGTGACTATTTCTCTCTCCCTCTTTTTTTAACTAGGCAAAAAATGGAAGAGGGTAGAGCAGTGTGTCTTAAGGCGTGGGGCAGTTAGTGACAGGACTGTCCTTGGGGCTTGATTGTCCCAGTGGGAATGACTTGTATACTGCAACAGAAGAAGTGGCCCTTGGTGGCAGGAGAAAGGGACTGAAGAAACATCAGCCCCTCGTATATTTATCTCATATGTCCCCTAAAATATGTAAATATGAGCACGTCTGTCAGATTTTATGGACCAGCTGAGAATCTGGCCTTAGATTGATGTTTTGCTGATAGCCCAAGGCTAGCTGTGTATGCAGTGTTTCTGAGCAAGGTAACTGGGTCCATCTTCTTGTTATATGTCGGCCCAGTGCCTTGCATAACAGGGCACAGGCATCCAGGTGCTATTGTAAAACAAACAATAAAAAAATGCATGTAGTTATTTAAATTGTGGGAATTCATTAGGGATAGCAGGGTGGAAATGTTCTTCCCATCCCACCTGTTCTACTTCTAGATTTCCACTGAATTTGGTGTTATTTCTTTTCTTACATTATGCTGCTATTACACAATAACTGCCATTTACATCTAATTTATTATAAGCACATGTTGAGTAATAGACCATAAAGCTTTTGCAGCTTCTGTCCTTAGTTACATTGTACCACTGCTGAATAACAAATAAATTGCTAAAATTTATTTTTCAACAGGACGTTGATTAAAAGCTGCTTGAGTTTAAAATTTCCAACCGTCTAAAATGAAATGCCTTCACATACTTCATACACCAGGCCAGCCAGAGAGTTTATTTTCCTTCAGTGTATAAATAATGGATTTTCCCATTTAAGTGAATCCATCATTAGACTAGGTTGAATTCTCAAATGATGACAGCTTGAATTGTCTTGCAGTGAAGCTAACTAGCTGGAACTAATTCGGAAATGGGTATAGAGCATAATTATGGTAACCTAGTGTAAGAGGAAGCATCTCACCTGAGTCAGTCATACCTAACAGCAGGACAAATAAGAACAAAGACTACATTGAAAACACATCTGCCTGGTTATAAACTACATCAATTTTTGTTTGCTGATTTAAATCTCCATATTTAGAAGGGAGCAAGTGTCAAAGCTAAAAATATTTCATACTAGCTTTACTGCTGAGGGCTTCAGGCATAACCAGTAGTAACTGCTTACAATTAATCTTACCTCCAGAGATGAGAGAACATGTTCAAAGAAAATTTAAACCTATTCAAATGTCATGGTTCTAAAACGTATCCTTGAAACTGTATCTGTAGATTTTATTTTTAAGTTTTCAGTAAGTTCAGGTTCTGAGATGACATAGTAAAACCACTGAAAGTCCTCTTTGTAGTGTGTGGAGCACCCCAGAAAGTGCCTTATCCATGCTGAGTAGTACACAGATGACCATCAAAGTAAGGAAAACATGTGATGGAAAAAAAAAGAGCAACCATGTTGGAACTAGGGATGGGGAAGGTTTATGGTAGCAAGACAGGTGCTATCAGAAGGATTCGGAAAGAGCCTGTCAAGGGGGCTATGTGTCAGAAGGGAACTGGGTATACAGCTGAGCGAACAGTTGATTTTTTTTGGTTTGGTGACTGTACCGAAAATCCAAACTTTTTTTTGCATTGACATAAAATGACATTTGTGGAGGGTTTTTTTCATTTTGTTTCCTTTTCCGGTGTTATTACCCCTTTGTTTTTGTTTGTTTTTTAAATAAATCTAATTAAATTTCTAAACAAAACACCATTTTGAAACAAAAAGTTGAAATGAAACATTTTGGCTCTTTTTTCTTTTTTGGGGGCTGACACTATTCACTGAATTTGACCCAAATTTGG
Organism: Caretta caretta; assembly: GCF_965140235.1. Taxonomy (NCBI): domain Eukaryota; kingdom Metazoa; phylum Chordata; order Testudines; family Cheloniidae; genus Caretta; species Caretta caretta. Next base: position 43,859,124 of record NC_134216.1, on the reverse strand, counting down.
AAATAGTTGCGGTCTATTGGAAACTGCATTTTTTTCTCAGATAAACGATTCCTTCAAAAAAAATCCACCCACCTCATACTGGGAGGGGAGATGTAGATGAGTGAGCATGACATAAGTGAGGACCTCAGGGAGCTGAATCCAGAGAGAGATCTAGGAGTAGATAAAGGAGCTTCAGAGCATTTTCTGTAGAGAGAGGGAGAAGTCTTAGGGGACAGATGAAGTCCTAGACCAGAAAAAGATTTATGGAACTCTGAAAATAGAAAGAAAGATGGGGCCCTTCAGAGAGACAGCTAAGGATGAAGGACACTTCCAGTGAATCTAACTTTTGGAAATCCAATTAGTTAAGGGAGCTGTGAGATCTAAACTTTCGTCGTTGTTGCATGACTCAGGTTGTAAAGTAATTTCTGCCTCAACATCGATCTGTGGCTAGATGAAGCAGATTTTAATTGCCATTCCAGCTCCATCCGTTAAAATGTCTTCACCAATTCTCCAGTGTCATTAGCTAATCACAAGCTTCCTGACATAACCAAGGAGGTGGGCTATTACTGTGCAAATTTGTTCAGCTTTTTAAAAATGACAGGAGATGCATCCCACAGCCTTGTACCACATTTAATATCTACCTCAGATGTGGTTCCTCAAGAGCCATTTGCTATTGTGATCAATTGGTAATCCCACCGGAGGGTTGCTGAAGACAATCTGTGGATATCACACTGGTGATTGTTTTATCTACACAGCAGCGAGGTGGGTGCTTAGTTTTTTTACCACAACTGTCAAACAGTAAAATGCTCTTACAGCAGCAGTTACAGTTTAATTTCAGTTTGATTCAGTGGAGTGCCCCAGGGGTCGGTCCTGGGGCTGGTTTTGTTCAATATCTTCATAAATGATCTGGAGGATGGTGTGGATTGCACTCTCAGCAAATTTGCGGATGATACTAAACTGGGAGGAGTGGTAGACACGCTGGAGGGCAGGGATAGAATACAGAGGGACCTAGACAAATTGGAGGATTGGGCCAAAAGAAATCTGATGAGGTTCAATAAGGATAAGTGCAGGGTCCTGCACTTAGGACGGAAGAACCCAATGCACAGCTACAGACTAGGGACCGAATGGCTAGGCAGCAGTTCTGCGGAAAAGGACCTAGGGGTGACAGTGGACGAGAAGCTGGATATGAGTCAGCAGTGTCCCCTTGTTGCCAAGAAGGCCAATAGCATTTTGGGATGTATAAGTAGGGGCATAGCGAGCAGATCGAGGGACGTGATCGTCCCCCTCTATTCGACATTGGTGAGGCCTCATCTGGAGTACTGTGTCCAGTTTTGGGCCCCACACTACAAGAAGGATGTGGATAAATTGGAGAGAGTCCAACGAAGGGCAACAAAGATGATTAGGGGTCTGGAACACATGACTTATGAAGAGAGGCTGAGGGAACTGGGATTGTTTAGTCTGCAGAAGAGAAGAATGAGGGGGGATTTGATAGCTGCTTTCAACTACCTGAGAGGTGGTTCCAGAGAGGATGGGTTCTAGACTATTCTCAGTGGTAGAAGAGTACAGGACAAGGAGTAATGGTCTCAAGTTGCAGTGGGGGAGGTTTAGGTTGGATATTAAGAAAAACTTTTTCACTAGGAGGGTAGTGAAACACTGGAATGCGTTACCTAGGGAGGTGGTAGAATCTCCTTCCTTAGAGGTTTTTAAGGTCAGGCTTGACAAAGCCCTGGCTGGGATGATTTAATTGGGGATTGGTCCTGCTTTTGAGCAGGGGGTTGGACTAGATGACCTCCTGAGGTCCCTTCCAACCCTGATATTCTATGATTCTATGATTCTATGATAAATGCCAGAGTTGCAAATTCTAACAATTGAAATCCAAATAAGAACTGTCCATTTGTACAAAAAAGTTCTTTGTCCTATCATGTCTGGTTCACATCATAAAAATTAGAGATGGAAAAGAAAGGTTAAATCCCCCAGTCCCCCTCCCTGCTAATGTAGGATTGTTCCCTATAATACATTTTCTAGTGCTTTGTCCAGTCTAGTTTTAAAAGTCTCAGGCAATAGGTCGCTCACCGCTCCCCTGGGGAAACTATTCCACAGCCTACTGCAGTTCAATCTCAGGAAACATTTCTTGATAGCCAGTACACATTTTCCCTTCCTAGACATATCCCATAACTGCTACTTGTGTCCCCCTGGAACACACTGAATAATTCCTTTCCCTCATTGGTGGTGGTCTTCAAATATTGGTAGACTGTTATCATCTTCCCCATTAATCATCTCTTTGCAAAGCAACAGATGTATTTAACTCTTTTAATCCTTCCTTATAAACCAGTCCTTCTCGCCTTGGGATCATCTTTGTTGCTCTTCTCTGAACTCTCCAATTTGTCAATATCTTTCTGGTGACACAATGTCCAACACTGAATACAATATTCCAGGTGCGGTTACCATATAGAAAGTGACTATTTTCTCCCTTCTCCATTATAAAATGCCATTTATGCAGCCCAAAATTGCCTTTTTCATACCATATCACTTTGAAATGTCATGTGTAATTTGCTGTGTGCTATGCACTTAGATTTCTTTCGTCATTGTTGCTTCCTAGGTTTCTTCTTCCTGTTGTTCCTGTTCAGATGCACTAGCCTGTATTTTTCCAAGTTAAGTTTCACTTAGTTATTTTCAGTCTGTATTTCTAATTTCTCTAGGACCCTTTCCATTACTTTTCTTTGCTCATTGATCTTTACAATTCTCCTGCTTATACTTGTATCTGTGAATTTCATCAGAGTTGTACACTCACTGTTCCAGATCATTAATGAAGTAGTTAAATAAGACTTGGCCTAACATTGATACATGTGGCAGCCAACCAGACATTTCTCCCCACTTTGATACATTGCAGCTTATCCTCACCTTCAGTTTAGAGTCTTTTAGCCAGTTTTAAATCCATATGAAAACCAATTTGAATTATTTTTTCTATTAAGAGTGTGTGAAGTACAATATAAAATCCTTCATTAAAATCAATATATAACCCAGCTATGATTCTTTGTCTATTAAGGTCCTAATCCAAGACCCACTGAAGTCAAAGGAATTCTTTGTATTAACTTCAGTGGGTTTTGGATCAGGCCGTAATATTGTTTTGTTTTTTAAGAAAAGCAAACCAGCTAATTTGACAAAACTCAGTTTTTTAAAAAACATCCATGCGATTTACTTCTCATTGTTCTTTTATCTGCTAGATATTTTTTATTTCTTTTTCTTTTAATGTTTATTCCATAGCCAGAGTAGGGAGAGATGTTAGGCTTACAGGACAGTGTCACCTTCGGGGGGTTTTAGAAGTTGGTAATACATTAGAGTTCTCCTCTTTTCCAGTATCTTTTCACTTTGCCTCTGACTTTTCCAAAGTAAATGCCAGTGAATCTAGCTAATTCCCTTAATTAATCTAGGATGTGGCTTTGATTTGTATTTGTTCACATTTGCCAACCGCATTCCCTTACCTGCTCTGTATCAATAGCTCCAGTTACTTTTACAGGGTCTTCATCCCCTCCCTCAATTCTGCAAATTTCCCTTCTTTATTTTTCTTTCTGAGGGCAGATTTTTTAAAGGAATTTCGTATCAGAGCCATTTCTGAGTCATTTATTTCACCCTCCTCGTTTGTTAATGGCCCTAGTTTCTTACTAGTACTTTCCCCCCTTGATATATTTGCAAAATATCTTCTCATTCCCCTTGACCTCTTTTGGTTAACATAAATACATTTTTTTTCTTTCCTTGGCTGCACTTATATTTTGCTTGCAAGCCTGAACTGACGGAATATTCTGAAGAGAATCATTGCTTTTAAATATGGTTCTACTGTGTATACAGGAAATATGAGATCTGCTATGTAAACAAACTTCGCTAACAAGCTTCTTCTCCAGTCTTATTGGCTTGAAACAAATGACATTAGTGTAGAAATGTTTATATTGGTATGAAATAATCAATCCTGACCTGGGTTTATTGTAGTAGACCTTAACTCTGGATTATAGTATATCTAGTTTTTCTTGATCTCATCATATCCAGGTATGATTACATTTAGTGACCATCAGAGTAAGATGAAATAGAGTTACTTTACACTCTTAAAATTGCATTACTAAAATGATCATTAAGAAGTCAACTGTGAGTGGATGGCAGTAACTTCTCCCAACAACTGATGAGAAAACCTGCAGGACATGATAGCTATCAGAAATGAGAATTTTTTCACTCACAACAAATAAGAGCTAAGAAAGCCAGGGCAATAATGCATATACAGAATAAGGAACAAATTGTGCCCTACATTGCACACATGCCACTCCTGTTTACTTGGAAGACTTCATTAAGCATTAACTAATCCACATAACACTCCTGTGAGGAAGATATATATTATCCCTATTTTTCAGATGGGGAAACTGAGGGAGAGAGATGTAGTGACTTGATCAGTGCTACACAGTGACCCAGTCTCTGAGACAGGAATAGAAATCAAAATTCCTGCTTATTTCACTAGACCATGAAACTTCTCCATTAAAACTAGATTGAGTAACACTCTAAAATATACTGTAGGAAACAATACTGCATTGGTAGGGGGATGGACTAGATAATCCAATGCGGTTTTTATATCTCTACTATCTGCTGTCGTAGCTGTTGTCTATAGTGCTGCTAACTACCTATCAGATATGCTAGTGATATTTTGTAGACCAGTTAATTAACAAGATGATCATTTCGTCCTTCCCTTGCCCCCTGCAGGCCTGATACAAAGCTCAGTAAAATCAATGGAGAGGCTCCCGTTGACTTCAGTGGTCTATGGCTCACATGGTCTTAAGTCCATGTGACAAATTAATCAAAGCATGTATATTTCAAATGTGGTCAAATACTCTTTGCAAAAAAAAAAAAATCTTGTATCTTAGACATACGATATTTTACAAGATTTCTTGTATAACTAATGTATAAAATTTTCAAAAAGTTCCACACTAAATAGTTCCACCGCTTTCCTTTTATTCCATTTTTAAAAAATGTATTCTTATCTGAAACAAACAAAGAGTTCTTATTTGAGGATGCAGGGAGAAAGTAAAATAGATTAGTAGTATTGCCTGTTGGGTGGCCTATGTGAAATGAATTACTTATACCGCTATTGCCTGCTCTGTCTTTGAGTTTACAGGGCTATCAAACTAGCAATTTTCAAAAGACTATTAAAATTAAAAGCCTCATTTTACCCATTCACAAAGGACAAACTCGATCTTGTATCTACACAGCCTGAAAGTTGAATCACAGGACTGGAAGGGACCTCGAGAGGTCTTCTAGTCCAATCTCCTGAATAAGTGTTGACATCTAAAAAAGGGTGTGTGTTCAGATGACCACAGGAGCATGTGTGATGTTTGAGGTACAAGACAGTCTGACATTCAAGTAGGGCTCACTTTTGCCTGCTGCCCTCATTCAAAATGTGTGCCATGCTGCTCTTATTTCCCCAACACAGTTGTGAAGGATACATGGCTGTTTTCATAACCTCCGAGTTGTAGACTGCTTCCCCCTCTTTATTGCCCCATATCAGCAATAATATTGCAGCATTAATCTTGCTCTGTGACTGGAGGGTAGGTCTGTGGTGGCCAAATTATTTTGATGCGTGGGCTTGCATAGCAACTGCAGAAAGAGAAACACTGTGGGCTGCAAATAGCCTACAGCCACTTCCGTCTCTTGCAACTACACCCTTAAGCTATCGTAGGCCTTTGTCTTTCTTTGTGACCCTCTTGTAACTCTCCTACCATTTTCTATACAGGTGAACTTCTATTATCTGAAGCTCAGTTATCCAAATCTGTTGCCTGAAACACTGATGTCTCCTTATGTCTATTACTTTGATTCTCTCTCTTATTCAGTACCCTCCATTACATTCAATTGTTTTAATTTTTGGCAGGGAGGGAGAGGGGTTGAAATGCTATTATGTTCCTTTTGTGCTTGGACCCCCTTTCTGGCTGTATGCTCTGTAACCCATGGCAACCACAGAAAGTCATTACAAACACTCTCAGTCGCTACTTTCTGGCATAACTGCTATGCAGAGGCCCAGGCCTAGAAGCAGTTCTTCTGTGGACTGGGCTTGGCAGCATTAATCGCACTGGAGGGTTGCCTGTGGTTCTTCTAAATGCTCTGGCCTCTTCTGTTCTAGGCAATGCTCAGGAGTAGTACAGGCCATCCTGTCTCTTCCAACCAGCTAGTCTAAGGTGCAAGAGTATAGCCTGAACTCAAACCCAGGTCTGTTTTAATTTGTTAGTATGAATTAGTTAATAAAGTTAGCGTGAACTTCTCTAGGGTTTATACAATTTTAGGGCGAGCTTTTCAAAAGCACTCAACATTGGCCTAACTCTGCATCCAGTGATGTAATTGACTGCAAGGCAGGACAGTTAGGTCAACACTGAGTACGTCTTAAAATATGCCCCCTACAGAATTATTTTTTCAATAAACCAGTAATAATTCATAGTCTGATGCTTTTTGCTGATTGTGACTTTTTTTTTAGCTGGGAAGTTTAGTTCTGCTTAGTAGCAGCATGTGAATTTCAGTGAAGATCTGATTTTTACCCAGTTGTACAGTTAAGTTGGCTGAGGCACAAGCTGGTCAGTCATCTGCCCAAAGTTTTAGTGAGTCAATGGCTGAATCTGGATTCAAATCCAGATTGTCCTGGATCTGAGAATTTAGTTTAGATATAAACATTATTTTGTGTTTTCTTTCTTTAATTTTCTGCTTCAAACGTGCATCTGTAGAAATGTCATTTGGAACTGGTGATAAACTGAAATACTTTGAATAAATGTGTGGTGATCCTAATGTGAATGGGAGACTAATTCTTCCCTTGGATATGTCTTTGTAGATTCAATTAAATTAATGGGAACCCCATGGGAGCATCTGAGAGCAGAATTTGATCCATTCTCAACATCTTGCTATGTATTTTCTTTTCAAAAGAATATTTCAGAGACAGTCAGGACAATGACAGAAACTCTTGAAAGCTGGCACTGTGAAGTTGTTCCCTGAAGAACCACTACCTTCTGATGGCAGTATTTCAGCAAGTATCCAAAGGTAGTGGTGAAGGGGACAGAGGTACTTTGTATGTCTTTAATTTACAATGGAACAAGAGAAGAAGGTGTGTCTTTGAGGTGACAAGAGCTCCTGAGTGATCTACATTTAATGAGATTGTAGCTTTCTCCTGTAGAACAATTTTTTTCCTTTAGAAATGCAGTAAAATGGTGGCCACTTAGACCTAGAGATGGGCTCAAACCACACAGTTCAGCTGCAGATCAAAAGTTTTCTAAAGCCCAGTTCTATTTATAGTCAGAGTTTAGGTTTGGCCCATTGTAGAGGTAGGGATCTGAAAGTCTAGAGCCAAGCCAGGATTTGAACATCTCAAAAGTTTCAGTTTGTTCATGTCCAAGATTTTGACTTGGGTTCATCTTGACTTTCACTGTAAGGTATGTTCAGTGTTTCTTTGTTTACAGGCATCTGTGATTTGCTTAATCCTTCCATATTATCTTTTGTAAGAGAAAGTTGTAGCATTTTTTGCTTCTGTTTCTGGATGGTACATCAAATGTTCATATTTGGTTGGTCCTTACTGTTTGCAGGATTTTTGTTTTAGAAACAAAGTTAGGTTTTAGATTTTTTCTCCAGCCTCTGAAGATCTGCATCTATTTTAAATCAATATTTAAATAAACAATTAACGGAAGAGTTAATGAATAATAATGTGATTAATTTTTGTTTACAAATATTTCTGTGCTTAGAAAAGTCAAAACCATGAGAGTACTGTTGTTGAATAAAAAATGAAGGCCACATTTTTCAAATACAGGTACCTAAAGTTGGAGAGCAAAATAAAAGTAACCTAAATATCAGCTGTGCTGAAAACTTGCAACTCCCTTTGAAGAAAATAGGAGGTGTGCATGTCACATCACAATGGTAAAGAAATACAGGAAGAATTTACTTTCTTCTAACACTTGAACAAAGAACTTTCTCACAATGAGAAAAACAATGTCACCTCAAAAGCTTCCCTCTTTTTCTCTGCTTCACTGCAGAGCTTTTGCCTACAACCTTTCCAACTCCTTCCTGGCTGGCTTCCTGCTAGTTTTAAAGAAACAGCGTTCATATCCTTGCAGTAGGCGGTAAGTATCTTTGGAAATCAAGCCCCTTTTCTTTAAGAATGAGATGTTCAATAGTGCACAAGGAACTTAGGTGCTGATTTCCCATTGAAAGTTGGAGGGTATTGGGCAACTAAGTGCCTTAAATACATATGAAAATTTCCTCCAAAGAGCCTAAATTTGCACTGAGGTTTCTAATGTTAAGCACTCAAGTTTGAAAAATTTGGCCCAAGTGAATAATTACATCAGCCTTAAAATACTATAGTTACAATCCAAATGTTCTTAATATGAGAGGGATTATAGGTCACTCCTTCACTGGGGAAAATGAAAAAAATATTACAAAAAATCACCATTGTTTGTGAGGCAGCAGTTTGGTTGCCGGTCCTTCACTCTCCAACCCATGGTCACCTTCTTTATTGAGTAAAAAGACATTAATGATAGGCTAGTTCTTCCCCCTCTCTCAGCCTGTCTTACTACTGGGTTGGAGGTTGGAGTTAGGGAGGGAAGGAGAATTCTTCAGAGGTTGTCCTGTTAGCTAGCACTGTCTGCTCCCTTCCCTTCAGCCTGTTTGTGCCCTAGCAACTTTCCCTTTAGTGGACTTCTTTTTCTGTTCCCTTGAGCTTGAACAAGGAGACTCAAAAAGGGATAGGTTCTCGAAGCTGGGGAGTAAGGTCTCTGCATTTCATCCACACTTAGGTACCTCATACTGCCTGCCTCAGCTAGTCGTAAGAAGAAAGAGGTGGGAGTCTTAAACCTAAAATTGACCATTGTGAGTAAGAATGAGAGGTGGCGCAGGACTACTCATGCCACCCCATCCCATTGGTGTTCTGGTGGGTCTGGGTCTCAGATTTGTCCCAAGAATAACACATTTTGGTAAGTCAGTGTTGCACTTCCTGTCCTGCACACCTATTCTATTCTATGTAGTTCCTGATACCGCATCATCTTAGCATCTGAGTGAAGGCGGGTACCTGGAAAATGGTACCAACATGGGTCAAATTTGTCACTGATATAAGCAACTGCAATTCACAGCTGTCTCTACAATACTCAGTGGTATGGTGTATGCAAATCATTTCCAGCTGCAGCTATGGTTAATAAAAATGATGGGACAATTTATTTGAAAAACTCCAGATCACAAAATCTCAATATCTCCACAAAAGCCATTGTCTTTTATATAATGGGAATATTCTCTTTTCTACTTATGTTTCAACCCTGCATTCCTTGCACATCCCAAACTCCTACTTAAGCCCATTTTGGAAGCATTCAGTTTGACAAGACTGCAGGATCCAACCCCCAAATTGTATGAGCTGAAAGATGGCAAAAGAAGCAAAGTCCAGCTGCATATCCCACTTACTTGAAATGAAACTTTAGGGAAATTCTTTGTCTTCACTGCACTTTCCAATAGAGCAGAAAGCACTTCACAAATAAAATACCTGTCTCAGAATTGCCATTGTGAAGGGCATGACTTTAAATGCACAAGATCTTTAGAATCAACTCTATAGTAAGGCTCTGATCCTGTAAAGGTTTACACTCCTGCTGTACTTTAAGTCAGTGGGATGACTCACCAGCTTACAGTTAAGCAGGAGCATAACTGTTCACAGGATTGGGGGCCTTAATTTTTCCAGAAATGTATTCTATCCTTTACCATTCACAATTAAAACACAGTTCATTTTAAACACCTTAAAATCTGTACCTAAATAAGCTTGTAGCTTTAAGGGTAGTTCAGAGTTATTAGCTTTCTATCAAAGATGCAAGGTTAGCTTTTTACCAAGTATTGTAGAAATCTTGTATTTTTATAACAGATTAAAACCCGAAGAAAGTAATTTTAATTATGAATGAAACATTGCAATAAACGAGTATTTAACTGCATGTTTTACAGCCTGACTCATGTTGTGTAGAAGCAGCTACACCTGTACCTTTTGCCATTTATTAAAAGGGAAGTATGGCTGCTGAACTGAACATTATTGCTATATTGTGTCTGCCCACTAGGTGTCGTTGTTGCTGGTTCTGTGGTGATTGGTGTGGGAGGGGGACTTGAGGAGAGTAGTCATGCTGTAATAAAAAAGGAAGCAAGTTATTGTTGTGGATCCAGCCATCTTGGCTCAATGTATTCCACGACGTGAGACTGGAGGGAGGAAAGATGAGAGAGAGCAAAAGCAATAATATAATAAATTCAGATTTACCCCTCTAGAGAGCTTCAGTTTTGACCGATCTGTAGCATTCTCTGACACCAAGCTCTGTTTTGACTGTTATCAAATCACTGAAATGCTCCTGTGGAGAGCAGAAGAAAAGTCCAGCTTAATAACTCCCTTACCTATGGAATGGGCAAACAAGCAGAAAACATTTCACATTGCTTCGTATTCAGGGAGGAAGTATACAACGACAACTGTGATTTGGTGCTGAACAAACTTGATGAGCAATTTATATCACAAAGGAATGCAGGGTACAGTATGTGCTCAAAGGGACGCTTTACAAGAAGCTGATATCATTTGCTAGAAAATTGAATTTAGGGGCAAAGAGAAAATCAAATCAGGGACAGGAAAGTGATAAGAATGCTGAACAAGGGCTTGTCCTAGAAATCACAGATAAAGACTGATTTCACTGCTGTAGAAATGGCAGAGCTCTCTGAGCTCACAGAAAATTAAAATCAAGAGGGTCCTAGGAGGTCCATTATTGTGTAAATGCCCAAGAGCCTTCCTCTCCTGAAGACCTAGGGTCAAATTTAAAGGGGAGTCTAAGCTGGAGCAATTTACACCTTCTAGCCCCTCAGCATGTAATTCACTGCAAGTTGGACTCCCTTTCAGAGCTACTTGTCAACATGTAACTTAAACCTCCTTACACATCACTTTTGGTTTTGGTCCCCGGAGATAAATTTGGAATAGACTACTAATGAACAGAGACTTGATGGTCTCAGCCGAGTCATTAGTGGATGATCATTTAACATCATCAAGCCAATATCCAGTGTGACACTGTGACATTCACCTGTCAGTGAACCTCAAGTTAAAGGGCGAAGAGACCAAGTACATAACCCCTACAAAGACACAGGTTCATTACATTTAGCAACCTCTGTTCAGGAATACCCAGGACTAGAATAACGGGTTTTTCTGGCTCAGACTGATGTTTATTGGCAGAACTGTGTTTCCCAAGAGTGCTTGTGGCCGTGGAGGTTGGTGTCATTCTTTCATTCTCAGCCGTAAAAATCAGAACATTTAATAAATGGGGGTGGGGGGAGAAATGGAAATGGAAATTAGGGGGCAAGAGGCCTGAACTAGGGCTGCTCAGTCATGGTATCCATAGACAAAAGGGAAAAATATCCAAAATCCTATGCAAATAAAGTGCCGTGTTCTGCACTGACTCAAACCTTGAGCAGCCCTCTTGATGTAAAGGGGTACAATGGTGCATAAATCAATACAGGATTTACCCTATAGATTGTATAAAAGAAAGGTCTGATGCAACCTGAACCGCAGTCTGCTGCTCAGTCAAAGGCATAAGATATCATTTCTCTGCATAGTTGTGCAAATTCAGAACTTTTTGCTTAGCAAGATGACATGTAATGATCAGTTGGAGCCTGTTTTTTCAGGTGAAATTTATGGTTAGAAAATGATCAGCTTCAAAATACAGTTCAGGTTGAAATAACACAGAATTCCTTTTCCCACCAACTCATAATTGCCTCAAACAAATAAACTTGCTCCTGATTAAGCCTGAAACCAGCACAAGCAATGGATAATTCAGCTCAAACAGCATTTTAGGAGCCAGCTTTCATCTTTACAATTTGTTAGTGGATCCGAAATGGATTGTCTCTGTGTTAGAATGTTGCCACTATTAGTAAATGGCAAAAATTGGAGCTTTCCCATTTTCTGCCCTTTGTCACGCAACGGGTTTCTGCCCCTTAATCCATCAAACTGGAGCTGTGAGCTGGGAGTAGCAGTGCCCATTTTCCCCTTGATATTGGGAGGACGGGCTTTACAAAGCAACAGCTCTCAGCATTTGCCTGCTGCAGGTTTTGGTGAGGCCGCCATATCTAGTCTGTATTGCCTTATAAAAGAGTGCAAGGAAGGCCAAGTAGCAGCCTGCTACTGTAATTTTAAAAACGGCTTACTCCTCTTCTGCCCAAACCCTGCCATTCTTGATCCATGAATTTGCCATAGTTCTAGCTGAATGTGAGGTGACATGTTACTGAGACAGCAGGGACAGATTGGAAGTCAGTTGTGTTTTTTTACTCTACACTCCTGAAAAGTGCTCTATTCTATGAGCAAATAAATAAATAAAGAAGTGTATGAGTGTGCAAGAATTTCTAGGTAAGCGTATGTGGAATTAAATCAGCCCACATTGCACTTGTCTGTGATCTATTTGTGACCAGTGTTTGAGTTAAAATCTTTACTCGGTTTCCCTATAACACCAGTCACTTCCAACTAGGTTTCTAAGCAACCCAATTTCTAAAAATGTCTTTGACAAAAATGTTGTTAAACTCGAGTTACTGGCCAGTTGTCCAGTGACCTGTTTGAATCTTCTGGAGTTTGAAGAAGTTAAAACTTCTGTGAAAGCTATTGGAATCTGTAGAGCAATATGGACAAACACACACAGCTGCTTACACAAATAAGACAACCCATCGTAGCCACAACAGGTCTTGGAAAATGCAAAGGAGAATTCCCTGATCAAAAGATCACCATGGGGAATACAATATTTTTAATTTTATGTTCTTGGCTAGTCAGATGAATCTCATGGCTTATTAATACAAAGTATAGTCATTCCAATAACGCTTCTAAATGAAATCCTAAATCTGATACTTGAAGGTATCTAGCAATGACAACTTGCTGTATGCAGTTTGTGTCAGTGCCTTGCATCACTAAAGATATAAAGAACAAAGGAGCATCATGCAACTATTGCTTCAGACATGCAGAAGCCAACCCCCCTCCCCAAATAACCCTTGTAACCATTTCTCTACCTGACATATTAGACTTGAGTTCAATTAAGAATACTCTTTCCTATCGTGAGATTTAATTGCTTCTTAATTTGTTAATTAAACCACAGAATTTGTAAAGCATGACCAGCAGCAGTGTAAGCTTTCACCAAATAGTGCCCCAGCTCTGACCCACAAGGACCATGTGCAGGTGTGAAAGAGGCTCAGTGCCTGGGCCTATCCACTGAGTCTGCTAACAGCGTGTCAGTTAGTACCAACTGTGGTAGTGGTTTTAGTGTTACAAACACCTGTCCATTATCCTGGAGGGAGTCTAGCAAACTCCTGTCACATAGGCGACCATCCCATGGTCGCAATCTTCAATCATTGTGGACTAGAGCTGGATTTGAACGGGCAGCCTAGATTCCATTGCAAGTTTTTTAGCGACGTTAGCAGGTTTTCTAAGTACATGAACGAATACTGAAAGGCATAGAGGTGCTAAAGTCTTTGTCTTACTGCTAATAGTGGTACCCAGTTTGTGACAGCTGAATTTCTGGTCCTTTCAAGTAAGTTATGATGGACATATAAAACTACCTGTTCACTTACCCAGAATAAGCACAGAAGAAAGAAGAGGTGCACATACTACTTAAAGGGACCTTTGTCAAGATAAAATTGGGTGATATCCTCACTCCCACTCCAGCTCTTACCCAGCGTAAAGGAGCCCTAAAAACACGGTTTCAGCTATGAGAGGATTCCTTTGGCACAGGCAATGCAGAGACAGCCATATGGCTGCCTTTCAAGGCCCCCCTTATAAGCCCCGGTGTAGGGGTCATGCTGTGGGTGTGGCTGCAGCACACAATCCTGCAGAGATTCTCGTCTTGGCAGCACTGAGACACACAGGACTGTAAGGAGAAGGCTGTGGTAACTTAGGCTGGCCTCCAGTCTGTGGCCCTGAGCAGCCTAGGATCTGGAGAGCACAAAGGTAATTTAACACTACCTTAGATCCATCTCCCCTGGTCTGTCAATGCTAGGTTGTACCTGTGAGTGTATATCTACACTGCAATAAAACACCTGTGGCTGGCCTGCATCAGCTGATTTGGGCTTGCAGGGCTTGGGCTGCGGGGCTAAAATTGCAGTGTAGAGATTTGGGCTTGAGCTGGACCCTTCTCCCATGCAGGTCCACTAGCTCAAGCTCAAATGTCTACACTGCAATTTTATAGCCTCACAGCCCAAGCCCTGCAACCTTGAGTCAGCTGACCTGGGCAAGCCAGGGGTGTTTTACTGCAGTGTAGATGTAGCCTTAGAGGATCAGCACACAATCTCACCCAATACAGATTTTTAAAAGATGGTGTGAGCTGTATTACTATTCTAAAACAACTTTGGATTGTTCAAACTGAAATTATTCTAAATATCAAATACACTTCCAACCACTTGTGCTGCTTGCTTACTTTTGCACTTAATTCAGCTTGGAGAGTGAAAATCAACTGGGCTATTTATAGTCAATTTCATTTCCTGATTCTCATGTGCTAGCTTAATCCTTCAGTGTATAGGAACGTATATATTTTTAAAAACCTTTCTATTGACATTTAGAGATGGATCCAGGGTGTTTCTAGATCTGGATTAGGTTTAGACTGTGAAATCATTCAAGCTGTTCTTAGAAGATTTTGGGAACATCTGCCTCAGAAAAAAAGACCCTTTTACTTTTGGATCCTGTCTAGAAATATACCAGTAGAGGACTACAGGGATTTTAATAGAAACAGATACTACTGAATTTGAAGAGATTTGGATTTGAGATTTGGGTTTTGACCCTTTCCATTCATATTAGTTTTTGCAAAACATTTTTTTTTTGTTTTAGCAAAACCTACATTTGGCATCTGACCTCCTTGATGGTGCCCCGTTAAAGAACACTGAACCAGAACAGTCCACTAATCTATTCCTAACATTTAGAGATCAAAATTTCTGTGGGAGCAACAGATACCAACCCAGTTCAACTTCTCTGATGTGGTAGCAATTAAAGCACACAGTTCCCATTCTGGTAGAGAATCTAGCCCCAATTATGACAACCCCCTTTTCTCTCTCCTCTAGCCCCCTCACACCTCCCTCCAAAAAGTAGTAGAAAGTTTAGAGGAATTAACTTGGTACATGTAAATTTTCATGACATATCACTCTACCAGAATATGAAGCCCACCCTGAACTGGATGATTTGGTCCATGTAAATGCTAGAGCAAAGGCTACTCCAATGAAAGGGAAGGATAAGTTCTTTCTGTGTTAAAAGGAACAATGAGAAACGTTAAGAGCTAAATTTCCTAATGTACATACTCAGAAGCCATGAAATTCACACAGTACTTGCCTTTAAATTTTATGCAGTGAGTGCCATGTTAAAATGCATTTGAACTCAGAGGTACCATGGGGCCATACATGATCCACACTGGTGATCTTATGTCTAGTAGGACAGCACTTTATCTTAGTGGGATAAGGAAATGTGCAAGATTCTGTAATAAGTAATTATTTAAGAGATCTGAATAAAGATAAATTGATGAGAACCTTTCACAGATAAACAAATATATCTTTATTCTTTGGGATGTAGGAAATAACTACACACATGACAAGCTTCATTTTATGTGATGATGAACATGTGTTGCTAACTAAATTGAATATAGTCACATGAAAAAAAAAATTAAAACAATTCCTTTACTGAGGAAGGAACAATACCTAAGGCTATTACAAACTTAGATTACTACAATTGAAGAATTTTTTAAAAACTCTTAATTAGTTTTCAATATTTAGGCCTCTGTTTCTGTTTTGCAATTGACTTAGCTTAGTGAGTGAAACTAGGTCACACAATTTCACTTTCGGCTCATAGTTAGTTTCATTTACCAGTTTTCAATAACTATCTCTGTGGTTTTGTGTTTGGAATTCCAGTGCTGCAGGGACACACTGAGATCTAGGTCGTCTGGGACCCCAAACATTCAATTTATTGAACTGAAATGAAAAAGTATGAAAATATATTCGATGTTTGTAAATTCTTCCTTCCCCCACCATCCTTACTTTTTTCGTGCTGAAAAAACCACAACACAACAAAATTGGTATATTGTGTTTTTAAAAATGTCCCTCCAGGGAAAGGATAAAGATGTTCATTCTTCGTAGAACCTTTTCGAAAGAGGGAGGAAGTGAGAATAGTTATATAAAACCTGTTGTGCTATGTTTGTCCACTAAGTGGTCCTTAAAGACAGATATTTACAAAAGGCAGATTCAGGTTTATGCTTTCACATTAGATTCCGGGGGGAGGGGAGCTATTTTAATATCAGCTAGTAGATGAGGCCAAAACATTTTTGAAAGTTTTGTCTCTATAACCTATAGTTATGTTGCACATCTATCAGAGTTGAAAACTATAAATTATATTTAAATTATAAAGGCCTCTCTTGCAATAGCCAGAATTAAAACTCTTTCCATCTCTCACAGAGTCAACTGAAAGTGTGAACATGTTTCCTCTTTTGTTCTGTATAGGCATTAAACCTTACTATCTTTATGCAGTAGTACATATGTATTTTCCAAAAAGTTAGTTTCTAAATATAAGAAATTAAATTTCTCCAACACATTTTAAAAAAGTTATATTCTATGTAGAAATGGAAAACTAAAGTGCATAAAACAGACTTGCATTCACTGCATGTGACCTTTGTATTATGTTTTTGTAATTTGATAATTTGTTAATGGCTAATTTCTAAATATATTGTACTAATTTCTAAATGCATTTTGGAGTTAGGCACGCATTTCAAGAGTGTAAAGTATGTGATACTGTGAGACTTTATTGATTTATAGAACAATGTAGTATTGACCATTTCTTTTGTTAAGAAATGCAAGCAGGAATGAGGTTAAAAATTATTGTTATGAATTTTAGAAATGGACTTCCTTGTTATTACACAGTAGTTCTTCTGAGAATTAGAGTGATAGGTGAATATAAGCGGTGTAATGCGCAAATCTATCTGAAGGGTAGAGGTCTAAGCAACAATATTCTAACAATAATAGGCCCTTGTATGTAGATATTACATATCTCATATTATATAGGGCTGGATTTTAACTATTCCTAGTGCAGTCAGGTTGGAGTGTAAGGGATCTTGGCTCTTCTGCATGGCTATGTTAAGGCTACCTAGAGCACAGCTGAGATGCGGGATGGAGAGCAAGAGCTAGGGACCCAATACTCCCCTCCTCCCCATCAAAAACTGGTGGGCAGGAAGAGTCCATAATAATGGCTTCGTGCCCTGTGCACCAGTGGAGTTAGCTAGGCATCAGGAGAGGGAGTAAGGTATGCCTCAAAAAGGGGTCAAGGAATGTACACCATTCCCACAGCAAGAGGAGATCACAGAATGGAATTGTGACACATCCTTCCTAGTGCTTCTTCTGTGGTGGCCCAGGTATGTGCCACCCCTTACTCTATGCTTATCTAAAAGCAGTCTTACCTATAATATTCTCCTAAGAGATCCCCAAATGTTTCATAAACTTACAGAAAGAGAAATCACTGGACTGCAGCAACCTTTTGGATTAGAATGCAGTGCTTGTTTAACAGTGCATAGCACTGCTACTCAAGAGTAGTTTAGGACAAGGAGTGTATCTATTTGAGACTGCAGGTGGAAATTAGGTAGGAAGAATATAATTATCTAAACTGGAATTTGGTCAGGATTAACAACCCTGGTCTTGTAAGAACAGTCATAGAGGGTTTGGTTGGTTATGATGAAATGTTTTTATTGCATGGAGGAAAAATACAAAATTAAATACAACGAAGCCATGTTCATCCTATCTTATAATGGTATGTTGGATTCCTTTACTGCTTTATGGGGTTAGAGAAGAATCTCCATAATAAAGGGAAAAAATAAACAAGCCATATAAAATGAGGTAATGCTACTCAGAAACTGCCATCATATAGCAGTCACATGCATCTATAACTACCCCCAGCAGAGTTTCTCAGTTTCCTCAGTAGAGCTCCCCATTCATATAATCAAGCTGCCATTATCTGCCAAGCTACTCTAAAAAAATAAAAACCATAGGTGAAATCCTGGCCCCACTGAAGTCAATGGCAAAACTTCCATTGACTTCACCCCAGCTGTCATTTTCACATGATCTGTCATGTCACTTAATACTCAAGAGTAAGAGCAAGAGCTTTGGGTCAATGAGCCCTGTCATAACCATACAGCTAAGAGTAGCCTAGAATTCCTCCTTATCCGTAAGGGGTTAAGAAGCTCAAATAACCTGGTTGGCACCTGACCAAAAGGACCAATGGGGAAAGAAGATACTTTCAAATCTGGGGTGGGGGGAAGGTTCTTTGTTTTTTGTGTGTTCTCTTTGGAAGCAGAGAAGCATCAGGTTAGAAAACTCCTTCTCCTATAAACCATCCTAAAAGTCTCTCATATTACAAAAATTATAAGTAAAAGCCAGGCAAGGCGTGTTAGATTATATTTTGTTTTGCTTGT
The DNA here is from genome assembly GCF_965140235.1 of Caretta caretta. Classification (NCBI taxonomy): domain Eukaryota; kingdom Metazoa; phylum Chordata; order Testudines; family Cheloniidae; genus Caretta; species Caretta caretta. Next base: position 43,840,687 of record NC_134216.1, on the reverse strand, counting down.
GAATTTTTCTTTGCTGGAGGGAGGTTTATTCCTGTTTTTTTGTAACTTTGAAACTAAGCCTAGAGGAAGTTCTGCTGTGTTTTTGAATCTTTTGTTACCCTGTAAAGTTATTTTCCATCCTGATTTTACAGAGGTGATTTTTACCTTTTTTTTAAATAAAATCCTTCTTTTAAGAACCTGACTGATTTCTCTATTGTCCTAAGACCCAGGGGTTTGGGTCTGTGATCACTTTGTAACCAATTGGTTAGGATATTATTCTCAAGCCTCCCCAGGAAAGGCGGTGTAAGGGTTTGGGGGGATATTTTGGAGGAATAGGAACTCCAAGTGGTTCTTTCCCTGATTCTTTGTTAAATCACTTGGTGGTGGCAGCGTACCCTCCAAGGGCAAAGAATTTGTGCCTGGGGGAAGTTGTAACCTAAGCTGGTAGAAATAAGCTTAGAGGGGTCTTTCATGCGGGTCCCCACATCTGTACCCTAGAGTTCAGAGTGGGGAGGGAACCAAGACAAGCCCCGATAAAACAGTTTGCACTCGAAGAAAAGAGAAGTCTCTAATATTAAAGTTCATTTTTAACTATGCCTGTTCCGAAAAGTGCCTAATTTTCTGACAACTCCATAACTATCAGGACAACCAGCTATGTCGTCAGCACCAAGTAACATACAATGGGCTTGCAGAGACGAGAGGCATCCAGAGAATGCTACCTGGTGTCTGCAATTGCCAGTAGAATTCCATTTGCTGGGACCACAGACTGAGTGGATAGAAAAGGTGAAAGAAGTGCCCTTGGGAGTTGAGGAGCAGGAGAAGGTAGCAGAAGCAAAGGAGTAATAAAAAGAAACACTTGCATTTCGGCGTCCAATCTGCGATGTGGAAACATTCTATAAGCTATCTCTACCACCTGGTGAGGGAGGAGTACTTGTGGCACCTTAGAGACTAACCAATTTATTTGAGCATAAGCTTTCGTGACACGGCTATTACTCTGAAACCTGGTGAGGGAGGGAAAATCAAACAGGAATGCAGCTGATCTGTGACTCCTTCCCCTAGCTAAGCCAATGCAAAGAGACTGTATTGTACCAACAAAGAAGACCCATTATACTTCTCTTCAGATATTTTGTCTGTGATTCAGGATGTATGAGGATTTCTAAGAACCACTAGGACATGGACTCTGCACTGGAGTATCCTTTTCATGAACTCCTGCTCATTTTAGTTAAAGAAGCAGGATTCACAAGGACCTTTTAGTACATTAATCACCTTTGGAAAGTGCAGCCCTAGCCATGCAGTTCTACCTGATGCAAAACCCTCACAAGGGAATTTCATCTGTGAATGCTGTGCACGATGGTCCAATGTGTATATAGGAAAGCGAGCTTTTGGCACCTATTCAAAGGCAAAACATACCAGATACAAAACTCCATCCTGTGTGACCTAAGTCATGTGATCCAAATACTAAAATATCCACATGGGCCTATACAAATAGCAAGAGCAAAACAAACCGCTTAAAAACCAAGATAATTGAACATAAAAGCACCATGAGGAAACATCACGAGTCCCTTGTCATTTCACATTTCACGCAACACAAACATGACATCTTATCCCTTAGATTGCTACACATTAATCAAACATACCTCCACACTTGAGAGGATAAATGCTATCTAAGGAGAGAAGCCTTTTGTATATTTACTTTGTATTCTTTAAGCCCTGCAGACCTCAGTAATGAATGGAATCTTAGGCCATTTTTCACATGAAGAGCCAGGATGTCATACAAAATTTCTCGTTTCATACTACACTGTCCTCACATGTTGCCCACATAATTTCTCAAGACTGGGATGTCCTTTAAAAAGCAACACTTTTTGTTGAGATTTATTGTCAGAAATAATGGATCTGGTGAGCCACACTGCTGTGTGCATTTCTTATTGTAGACAACAGCATTATTAACTACACAAGCACTGTAAACCCCCCCCCCCCAGGCACTATGGCAATTCCTGATGCACCTTACAAGTGCTGGTGCAAAAGTCCTTTGTGCTGTTTGTGGGCATTCCCATGGGGACTCAATGGAAATTGAAAAATCCCATCTACTATTAAATACGCCTTTTACCTATTATTGGTCTACTGGCAAACAACTGTCTGTAATATGTGAATTGGAAGGATTATTTGGGGGGCAGGTTAAACGTTTAGTGATGGGCCCATGTTGACGTTCCATCACTGACCATTTTTAAATCAAGATTGGAGGTTTCTTCTAAAAGCTGTGCTCTAAAAATTATTTTGGGGAAATTCTATGACCTGTGTTATGTGGGAGGTCAGACTAGATGATCACAATGGTCCCTTCTGGACTTGGAATCTGTGGATCTATAAAAATGTTAAATAATCCAAATGTTTAGGTGCTTATCCTAATCTTTTGGATATTCTGCCACTGCAGGGGCCTTGGGCACTGGTGCACCTCAGCTCGTCCTAGTCTCTGCCTGTGGCACATCATAGTCTAGTCTCTTGTGGGCTGGAACACTTTGATCTCATTTGGTTGTTGGGTTCATGTGCAGGAGCTGGGTTTTATACAGGAGGTCAGATGAGATGACCCAGTGCTTCTTTCTGGCCTTGAACTCTATGATTCTACCCCTACCCCACCACTTTGCTGCTTTCACTTCATGTCCCAGCCCCATTTATGTCCCAGCCCTATCTGAGGCTGCGAGGAGCATGACCGCCTCGGAGGGCCATATGCTCCACATTTCGCACACTCTAGAACTTCCTTGATCACAAGCACCCCAGAGCATCCTGCCTGCCAAACTATTCAAAATGTGTATAGCCTGGTATTCAGCCAAGTGGCTGTCAACAACACAGAGGCTTATGGAAGCATTTGGAACAGGGTAGATAGGAGGTTGGAGGTCACTTGGGTTTCAGGGAGGAAAAGAGGATTTAAGGAGCCTGGGAAGAGAGGGAAATCCAAGCCTTTAAAAGTCAGACTTCAGCTCGTCATTAGGTGCTGATTGTTTTGTCCATCCCTACTTTCATCTTTAAGGAACAGAATACTTCTATAAAAAGTGAGCTGCTGTTAGTAATAAATAATCTTAACAATTAGCTCCTACATAGTACTTTCCACCCATAGAGATCTGTGATCAGACGACCATAGTGAAGGTCTAATTCACTACAGCTAAATAGTTGACTATTAAACATTTCATTGTGTGAGACTGTAAATTCTAGTTATTGAAGTAGGCTAAATCTTGGTCTGCTTTCTGGATTTGATTGCTTTATAGTTTCGAATTAGCTCCTTGCTGACATTTACAAGAGTCATTATTTCTTCCAAGTACATTATGAGAAGAAGCAATGTGAAAGCAAAGAAAAGGAAATATAATGGCAAAGGCACTAATTGTAACAGTTGCCCCATTTGTTTTTGTACAAATCAATTGAGGCCAAATTGTGCCGTCCTTAATTGAAGAAAACTCCCATTGACTTTAATGCGGAATTTGGTCCGAAGAATTTGGAATTTATGACTTTTGGTCACATCGTTTGCCCCTCACTGTGGAAAGGATTTCCTTTCATACAATGTCAGAATGTAATAGTGCATTGGAATTTGTATTAGCAGCATGTGTCTTTTTAAAGGAAATGGTAATATCTTAAAGCACTCGCGAAAGTAAAAACTCCAGTGATGGTCTTTTCCTGACCAAGGGCTTCAAAATTTGTCCCTGTATCAGTGGAAACCAATGGAGATCATTTGAAAAAAAAAATTACTAGTGATATGGGGTGCGTTAGTTCTTGCATACCTAATTTGAGTGCTGAGTACCTGCCATCTGAACATTGGGTCCCTATTAGGGATCTCAAAATGGGCACCCAAAACCTAAGGCACTCAAAATCACTAGTGACGTTGGAAGATGCAGATCTATATTGCATCTGTTGCTAATTTGTACACTACTCAAGCTACTGTAACAAATTATTATAGGGTAGTGTAAAGAGGCCTCTGTATAAATAAGGCCCCATGTATTTACAATTGGGTGAGTAAAGCTCTTCATGGTATATCTGACATATATCTTTCTTGACCTATCTTTTCCATAGAGAATTGGGGGAAAAGAGAGAGAGAAAATACATGGGATGAAATCTTGGCGTCATTTGAGTCAATGAGAGTTTCATCCATGTAGAGGAAAAATGGGGTCTTGAGCATGAAGGAAATTATTTTTAAAATCTGCTGTGAGTTACAAGAAGGTCTGATGTTTTCTAAATTATGAATATTGATTAATGGTTGTGCTATGTCAAGTTGTGAGAGTATCGTGAGCTTGAAACAAAGCCCTAGGTCCAAATAGCCTCAGCCTTTGGGAAGTTCTGATCCAGATGCAAACTTTGCAGCTCAAACGCATCTCTAACTTTATGCAGGCTTCACAATAAACCTGCTACAAAAATTAATTTTTAAGTCAGACTAGGCACTTTATAAAACAAATATTGTAATGCCGTGCTGGAGTTTCTGGCATAGCAAGGCCTAGGGACATGAAGACAGTGAGGTCAAACTGGCAGCCAAAGTGATGGGGCTGATAGGACTGGCAATAAATGTACAATTTTCTTTTTTTAAAGAGGAAGAAGATGGAAGGGATGAGAGTGGCGGGAGCCTCATAGGGAAGGGCTGAATGGTGGAAGCTGATTGGCAGACCAAGAGGAGAGGAATTATAGAAACTGAGCTCTTCCCAGTCAATTCTCTCACTTCCTCTAAAAAATAATATGTCTAAAAATAGCATGTTAGCCCAGCACTGGTTTTTGTTAACAACACCCACTTGAGCTCTGCTCTCAAGATTTATTATAATACCATTAAACCCCTAGGGGTCATTACAATCTTGCCTTTCATTTGGTCTGTACATAAATAATTGATCATCATAAGGATCGAAAACTGTGGAAATGAAGACAACTTAACACAGATATTCTTTATGACATCAATTACAGGGGAAATCATTTGATGTGAACAGAGAATATTTCAAATGGTACAATGATGATAGCTACTAAAATTACTTTATAGGCTAAATGAAATGTGTACACTGATTGGTTCTGTTGCCCATTTATGGAGAAAGTGTATTACGGTTCAAGGGAAAAGATGCTAATTATCTGAACATACATAGGGTGTGATTCACCACCCACCTTACTGCAGTTTTACACCTATATGACTCCATTCAAGTCACCAGCCGAAAATTGGCATGATGAAGTGGTGAATCAGGCCCATAGTTTGTAAGTAATTTACTGCTGTCAGTTGCAGTACGGAAGGAGGAAATGTTTTGGAGTGCTTGTTGCTGACAGTTAAGCCCCAGGAGTGTGCATGCTATTGTCAGCAGTGGAATGTACTATGCCAGCGGTGTCACAGGGTTAAAGTTTGAGAGTAGCGGTTACAACAGTAGCTGAAAACATTTATGACATTAAAACCTGGGGACAGGCTGAAATACTGTAAACAGTATCCCTGAACCTGTTGAAAGGATGTCAGAGTTCAAATATTTTTGTATGAGGCAATTTATGTAGTGTTGACTGCTGAATTTATACATATGGGGGTAAGCACCAGGCAGCTGCTTTGGTTGGAGTGGACATTTTCTCTCATTGTTATTAGTTGTGGTGTTTATATATGGCATCATTCCATTTTCCCAACTGGCACAGCGATAGGTAGTTTGGAGGGTATTCAAACAGTACTGGGAATGATATTAAACATCTATGTGAATGGTAAGTATAGGGGTGCACTGTATTTTAGTAAGGCAGAACAATGACTGGATGCGTGTCTTCTGTTATTTCTTTAATTATAAGGGACGTACTGAATATATAGAGTGATAACGTTGTTTTATTTGATAAGTCATTGGGAAGGGTGTTATGCCAAGTGAATATTGGATTTTGAATGTGAGTAAGCGAATGAAAGGGAATGTGTTTCAGTGAGCAGTGCTGAGTGAAAAGTTGCTGGTCTGTATCTTATGGCATGTATGTTACAGTCTGGCTATATAGAGAGCACGTTCTAGAGGCATGTGACCTCCACTGAAAATATTTTGCCTGGTCGTCCTGAAGAGTTCAGCGGCAGGAAATTTAGAAATTGTGCTGTGGAGAAAAGTGAAACAGTAAATTTGAATTCATGTCATCCTGAAATCAACAGGACCACATGCTGAGAAAGTAATCACACATGAGTGAAGGTGTCAAGGTCTTGAATTTTGACTGAATTATCATATTAGGATGATATTAATCCTGAAACTATTGACGGATCATATTATTATTTATTTGTATTGTGGTTGTGCCTAGAGGCCACTGTTGTATGTGTCATTTTGTGTAACAGTAATAATACTTAACAATGAATTGGTTACAAGCAGCACCATGAGTGGAGAGATTTTTCCATACAATGACTGAACACAATAATGTAAAAAGAAAAGGAGTACTTGTGGCACCTTAGAGACTAACCAATTTATTTGAGCATAAGCTTTCGTGAGCTACAGCTCACTTCATCGGATGCATACTGTAGAAAGTTTAGAAGATCTTATTATATACACACAAAGCATGAAAAAATACCTCCTCCCACCCCACTCTCCTGCTGGTAATAGCTTATCTAAAGTGATCACTCTCCTTACAATGTGTATGATAATCAAGTTGGGCCATTTCCAGCACAAATCCAGGTTTTCTCACACACCCCCCCCCCAAACTCATTCTCCTGCTGATAATAGCTTATCCAAAGTGACCACTCTCCTTACATTGTGTTTGATAATCAAGGTGGGCCATTTCCAGCACAAATCCAGGGTTTAACAAGAACGTCTGGGGGGGGGGGGTAGGAAAAAACAAGGGGAAATAGTCTACCTTGCACAAGGTAGCCTATTTCCCCTTGTTTTTTCCTACCCTCCCCCCCCCCCCCCCCAGACGTTCTTGTTAAACCCTGGATTTGTGCTGGAAATGGCCCACCTTGATTATCAAACACAATGTAAGGTAGCCTATTTCCCCTTGTTTTTGTATTTCCCCTTGGATTTGTGCTGGAAATGGCCCACCTTGATTATCATGCACAATGTAAGGAGAGTGGTCACTTTGGATAAGCTATTACCAGCAGGAGAGTGAGTTTGTATGTGTGTGTGGGGGGGGGGGGGTGAGAAAACCTGGATTTGTGCTGGAAATGGCCCAACTTGATTATCATACACATTGTAAGGAGAGTGATCACTTTAGATAAGCTATTACCAGCAGGAGAGTGGGGTGGGAGGAGGTATTTTTTCATGCTTTGTGTGTATATAATAAGATCTTCTAAACTTTCCACAGTATGCATCCGATGAAGTGAGCTGTAGCTCACGAAAGCTTATGCTCAAATAAATTGGTTAGTCTCTAAGGTGCCACAAGTACTCCTTTTCTTTTTGCGAATACAGACTAACACGGCTGTTACTCTGAAACCTAACAATAATGTAAGGAAGCTCTCTGAACACTTTTTGGGTGAGGCAATGCATGTAGTGGAGAGGTCTGCTGAGGATGTAGCTGGCTTTGAAGAAATAGGTTGTGGCTTGATATCATTTTTATACAGTTGTTTTTCTGGTATTCTTTTCATTTGATAAAGTAATATTTTCCCTCCTCTCTGTCTCCAGCAGGCTGCTAACTTGAAGCAAGACTTCTGCATGTCTGCTCTTCCCTGGGCAAGGGTGTGCAGCCCCGTCACATCCCCCACTAAGTTTCCATATATGTGTCAGTTATAGATAAGGAGGGATTCAAAGACACCAATGAGAGGGGCGAGGCCATTGTCCACCACCACATCATGGGTAGGTAGAATGTTGAGGCTTCATTTGTTAATTTTGCACTGTGTTACACACTCAGAAACTGCACAAAATCTTTTCTTTTTTTACAGTCTGACCCTAACTGGCTGTCTTTTTCCTTTCAGATCAGAGGAATGGAGATCGTAATCCAGCAGCAGCCCGAGGAACATTAGTGTGTATTTTTACCCTTTCTGGTGTATTTGCATGAAATCTTGTACCCTAATGAGGCTCTTGGATTGATTTCCCTTTTAAGACCTTGTGGGAAATGGTTATAGCGAGCATTTCATTTTTTGTACAAAGAGAAATAAAGATTTTTTATTTTGTGGTAATTCTATGTTTGGTCTCTCCTCTCCCCCCCCCCACCCCGGCCCCCTGACACTTGCATGGCAGCAAGAAGGCTGGGCAGCAGGAGAATCACAGGCGGCAGCAAGGACAGTGCCTCAGGGGAACAGAGTATGGTTCATGGAGAGGCAGATTGGGCAGTATGAGGGATTGCACAGTAAAGCCCAACCCCATTTGGACTGAGGTTCAGGAAGAAAAATGGCAGGCAGGAAAGGCAGAAGATAGAGGAAGTAGGAGGCCAAGCAATAATTAAAATGGCTGATTCCCTTCAGTAGCAGCCATTTTAAACCCCACTTATTCATACATTATTAGGGAACAGATATGTACAAATACCAATCTGGCTAAATTACCAGATATCTGTACAAATCAATTGCAAGTTTGGGAAAATCCCAAGTGTAATAGAATATGGATGTGGGGTAAGGAGGTTGGGTGCTTATGAGGTAGGGTTAATTTCCAAGGGGTTAGAATTGTTCTAGGAAGTTTATGGAAATCTCAGGGTGTAGTACAATCTCTTGTTGCTTTATACTGTTGTTTACTTTCTGTGTTTCATAATTTGAGGCATACTCATGTATGAAGAACAGATGTGCAGATGGTAGTTTTTGACTAGCATGCACAGGGGAACAAGTATAGTTTAGGAATGATTTTAAAACCAGATTTCTTAGAAAGGTATGTCAAAGTAGTACCATAACTGGTTATCTTTCTGAAAACAGACATACCTGTGAGACGTCTCTAAATCTCCACGGGAAGAACAAGTCATGCCAACTGGAAAACATTGAGAGGAAACAGTGTCTAAGAGGTTACTCCAAGTTCTATTCCCATTGCAGACAGATGTAATTTGCATGCTTGTTACTCTGGAAACTTTTCAAAGTTGTTTTTCCACTGCAAATAGCAGCAAAGTGCTCTGGGGACGGGGGAAACAAGTATTACATCTTTTAAAGCTGGCTGTCCCCTACCATTAATGGCTCTTCCAACTAAAGGGACGAAATTAAGGTTGAGGACACCACAGTATGTTCAATGTACGTAGGTAGCAGTAGACATTCATATTCTACACACACACACACAAAGAAATATGAGAGAAGGGGGCAGGGTTTGGTATATGTGAACACTAGGACAATCTGCATCTGGCAGCCGAATGCTAAGCACTGATGGAATGATTCACATAAGGAGCATATTTTCCAATGATTCACATAAGAAGCATATTTTAATTATAACAGTACGTTAGCACATTTCTATCCCTAGGTCTGCAAGCACTTTACAAATGGCAAGTAAACATTATTAGCCTGATACCTGTTTTGGGGTTTTCTGTGGAGGAGGGGGAATCACATTGCCTGATGCTACAGGCTCAGCTGATCTGACCCTGGCTGCGTGGCCTGCTGCCACTCCTTTCAGTCTTCTGGAGCTGACTGGTCTGTGTTCCCCATTCTATCATTATGTGGCTAGCTGATTCTGCTGCCCCACTTCCAGTTTTCTGGTGCTTACAAGCCACTCTGAGTGATGGAATCTTCTGGGGAGAGGATGAGATGCCCACACCCACTCTGCATTCTTCTGTGGATGGACAGTTTGAAGTCTCCAACCTTGGAAGAGATGAGGGAGGTGGGAAAGGGTTCTCAGATAGTTCTGCATTTAGAATGCAGTGGTGGCTCTTCCAGATAGGCAGGGTAGACTTTGAGTAGTAAAAATATGGTCAAAACTGGAAAAGGTTATACTGTACTTGATTCAAAGCATGATAAACAAAGTCACCTAGTCATTTTCATACGTCACCAGATCGAGTGCAAGAAATGGAAAGCAGAAAATGCCATCTGGCAGATTTGATGGAGGTTAAAAAATGGAAAACAGGCTGATTGGCCAACCCATCCCACACTCAATCCCACAGGAAGTGGGCATGCATGGGGTAGAGAGAAAAGAAAGCAGTAGGTCATTCAGTCACTCTCAAAAGACCTGGAGGGCAGCAGCAGGCATCTTGGTTGGGCCTAAAGTAAGAAACTAGAGATGAAAGGGTTTCCCCTAGAAGACAAGCAGTCAGGAAAGAAGGACATGGAGGGTGGTTGGTGACTTCGCCTCCCTCCTCTGAAAGTGATATGCTGGGGGGGGTGAACATTTCATAACCTCTAAAACCATTTGATTTGAGTTTGAGTACTGAACAAAGGTTCAGGAGATTCTTGTTTTAGCCAAAGCAGTTAATCAGTCTCTCTATATTACTGCTTCATTCCTTTCCTTACAGTATAACCACAATCACATTCCCCTTTGCCAAAATAAATCTATCTTAAGGGGAGGAAAACCAAAACAAATGTGTCATTTGATTTACTACGTTGGGAATACGTAATTGTCAGGTGCTAGCAGTGGCTGTAGCTACATCAGAAGTTGCTCTTTCACGGTTCTTGTTGGGGCACCCATTTCTGCTAAATGAGGGTGGGGGTAAAACGAGTGTCTGTAGAACCACAGATTTTTTAAAAAGCAAATGATGACTATCTTTCATTTCTCTTTGAACTTCTTACATAGTTTTCTGTATGAACAGTTATTGAATTGTCATGATTTATATAAAATGGTAAGAGCTGAAACTATTAACCAGTTTTTAGAAAAACTCTTTGATCCAGATTTTTAATGACAAATCAGGTAACCTGTGAAGTCACAAGGGTGACAGCAGCCATTACTTCACCAGAAAGTGACAATGCAGTTAAGCGCTTGCTGGCATTTTTATAAGTAAACATACACTCTGAAACATATAGCTGATATGTAAAACACCCACCAGGTGGAATTCAGCTTCTGCCATGAATAGTTTTAATCCAATACAAGAGTGGCACAAGAACAGCTGTATGTCAGAAGCATTAACTTCCTAATGCAAGGCACCCCTAGAATTGTCTGTGCTTCAGCCTAAGCTTGGGCTTTCCTCCCTTGACTTTAATGGGATTAGTGATAGGTTTAAAGTTGGGAACATGCTGAAGTACCATGCCAAATCACATCCTTAATGTTGTTCACCTAGTATCCTGTCCTGCAAGGTGCTGAGTGCCGTGGATATCAATGGGATTAGAGAGTGCTTAGCACTTCGCAGAACTTCGCCCTTACAGGCTTCTGACTGCAGGCTGAATGTGCCAGGCAGGAGTCCGGTTATCCAGGAGCACCTGTGCTTAGGATAGCAACATTAGTTACAGTGAGAAACCAGTGAAATTTGTGACCAAAGGAAGTCCAAAACTTTAAGTTACGATTGTTTAAAAACAAAATTGCATTGGCCTGCAGCCTTTGGTTCAGCCAAAACTTCCTTGAATTTCACTGGGACATTCGCCCGCATGAGGAACACAAAATTAGGTCCTCTAAAGAAAAACTTCAAATATATCCATAAATGTTCCTTTTAACAGAGTTTTGTAAGTGTCTTTATAGAACAACTCCTTTATATTTTTGTTAATTATTTAGAAGCGCAAAAACTGCTGAAAGCATTTTTTAAAATTATCCATCAGTTGAATTTTTTTCTTACTGTTTGAAGTGTACTTTATCCCTGTGTGTGTACTTTATCTCTATGTGTGTAAGAGAGCAACCATGTGTCTGTTTTTGTTGTAAAGTCCTGTTTTGCCCCAAATTTGTTGGGTGATGTTGATCAAGACAAAGAACTCCTCAGTGTCCTCATATGTAAAATAGGGATAATGAAATTCACCTCCTTACAGTGGCGTTTTGAGGCTAGAATCATTAATGTCTGTAAAGCACTTTGAGAACCTTCGATGGAATGCACTACATGTGTACAGGATATTATTGCTCTGCTAACACTCCTTAGTATACGTGAGAGAACTGAAGGGAATACACCCGACTGATTGATTGTTATGGACCTGTTATGGACCAGCTCACTTATCTTGTGCTTGCATTGTAAATATTTAACAAGAAGAATTTCCCTTCCCTGCATAGAAGTGCTTCACTGTATTAATATATTTTAAGAAAAGCAATGACATACAGCAACTACGCTCCTACCATACCCAGTCTGAACCCTGGAGTTGTTCTATTGTATCTTTAAAAGCTTCTGAAGACACAGCAACATAACATGAAGGCCAACTGCTGCATGTTGGGAGAGATGATCAGTCGCTTACTTTTTTGAAGTTAATTCAACAATGTGTTCATAAGTCCAGAGTGAGTTCTTAGACCTATTGGGTTAATGGGAGTTGTTCTCTGCTTAAGGCCTGAAGGCCCAGATTGTTCAGACCGCCACTGAAGGATGAATCCAAAGTTCTCTCAAGGAAGAAAGTTTGAATTTTAAGAAGCACTCGGTGTTGGCTCAACTCTTCTCCCATTAAAGTCAACGGGAAAAAGCTCTGCTTGACTTCAATGGGAGCAAAATTAGGCCTACACTGAGTGGTTTTGAAAAATCCCACGCTGAGAGTGGGCCAAACCAGTGCTGCGAGTACTTGAACTGGTTTTTGTTTCCACAGCTGAATTCAGGTGAATTATGTTAATCCTACAACAAAAAGAAAGTACTTTTCAAAGCAAATGCAGTATATACTTTTATCAAGAGCTCTTGTATTCAACTTCTGTCTCCAAAATGGATGTTTTCTCCCTTTTGGGGAGGCTGTAGTAGCCTCTGAAGTAATGGGCTTGTGTACACAAAAATACCTAGTGTGTTTAAAGGTAACAATTTAAAGGCAGTAGCCTTGGGCCATCAGGATGATTTAGTAGCTTGGTTGTCTTCAGATCAACAAGATATTTATTGTAGGATTTTTTCTTGAAATCAGCTTCCTGGGGCCTACAGGTGCTAATTAAATCCTCTAGTATTTATAAAGGAAAGGACTTCAGTCTCCAAAACTGCCAGTCAAAACACTAAAGCCTTTCACAGGCCATAAATTTACTTACAAATAGAAACCATCATTGGGGCAGTTGTAAAACTCTCCCTGAGGACTGTCTGTTCTGCAGCACCAACAAATCAGCAAAAGGGATGGTTGTGATATTATGGTTAATGTCTTTGTGGTAAGAATTTCCATTCAGCCCATAAAGAAACTTGTGCTGATGATATAGAGCAGCTACTATCACCTTTCATCAGTACTGAGGAGAAAGGAAATGCCGGATACTCCAGATGGGAATCTGCTACATGTACAGTAAGAGATCTGTGTGCATTTCCTGTGATTGTTAATGAAGGACAGAGGGGGGTGTTACTGATCTTTTTGAAGTATTATTTGTGCTAATGGCCACACCCTAGTGATTGCTATTTATGTTACTGTAGTTTACAGTAGTCCATTAATTTTTTCAGTAAACCTTACTGAGACGTGCTTGCTGTTACATGTTCTGCTGCATTGAGGATTAGGAGTTACAGAGTAAATTTCCTCCTGTTTTTCTGCAAAAGTCCCAGCATATTCATCAACACTCATACAGTCTTTCCCAACAGATTTCTGCTTATTTATTAACAAATAAATAAATAAATGGGAATCTTTGCCATGAACAGTTCAATCTGTTGGGCCTCGTGGCCTCTTTTTCCATCACTTGTGGTGTGGGATGTCTTGAGATTGTGACCACTTCCTTAGATATCTATCTTGTTTTGAGATAGTCACGATTCATTTAAGTTTCTCTTTGTAAATCATTCCTTTCCACATAAACTTCAGAGGAGAGATCACTTGTGTATTAGATGAATGGTCATGTCTATTGGTAACAGTATGAAATAACAGAGTACAGTTATGGAATCAGGCCATTTGGCTGGAGAGTAAAGAAAGACAACATAATGTACAGGCGGTAAAAGCTGTGCAGCAATAAGGCAAGGGATTCATATTGTCACCTCGTAATTATTTAATGCAACATTGAGTCACAATATCCCTGTACTGGTTTTATGATTGAAGAAGAGGTTAATTCTGTGGTTATTAATGTCATGAGCCTGATGTGTGAGCTAATTGCTTCCGCTGGCTCTCCAGGATATCCAGTGGTAGTTTATCTACTCCATGTTTATAGGAGATGTGGGTGGCCATGTTGTTACATGAGGGTTGGAGGTGAGACAAAGGCAGGTTCTGAATCTAACCCCAACCTTCTGGACTGACAGCATTGCAGAGGAAGCATACAGCTCCCCAGTGAGAAAACAGTGTATTATGTCATTTACTAGTTACCTGCACTGGCTAATACAAGCAGCAGCATTACCAGGCTCTGGGTGAGTCAGGGCCACACAGCAGGGAGTTGGGTTGGCCAAAGGGGTAGTTTGAGAGGGATCTCAAAATGACAGATGGGTGGCCAGGCCAAATTTGAGCCGCATTGTGACTTGGAGCATGGATTTACAATGCCATTCAGATTTGACGCCTGCCACTGATAGTGCAGGGAGCGACTTGCCTGCCGCAGCTAGGCCCCAGATCTCACTGTCACTGTGCTGTCAACATTACACCAGGCCTGAGGAGACTCACCAGGCTGAGAGCCCAGAGCTATGATCAGGGATGCCACTCCCACCATGGTATAACTTCCCCTACCCTGCAGGGAGGGCAGTGACCCCATAGGCCTGGGCCCTCTCTGACACCCACCCTGTCCCCTATTCTTGAACGCTTTCATTTCCATGGTAATTTTTGGAAGGGTGAGGGCCTCAATTTCAGATTTTGCCCCAGGCCCCCAAAACCTCTGAATAGCCCTGGGGGGAATTGCATTCAATTCTTCTCTGCTGAAGAGAGGGTCACCACTGCAAGAGGCCACTGAAAGGGGAAAGGTAGGTTTTTTTTAAAAAAGTGTGGGGGAAATACTGATGGAGGGGAGAGTATTTTGTTTCCCAGTACGGAAAAGAGGATTATTGAGGGGTTGAGAGTTTGTTCTGAGGCAGGAGAAATCTGAAGACAAAAGAAGACACGAGTGTGTAAGAGCAGGAGACCTTATTGTTAATGACAGGGGACACTGTCTGAGGGAGAAAGGGACAGTTTTCATTTGGAATAAAAAATGTATCCATGGTTTCTCCATTGCTGATGTTGGGTGTTTTCATTTAGAAAAAAATATTTCACTGCCAACGCTAAAAGCAGGACAAGAAACCTTTGAAGCAGATTAAAAGCAGTTAGTGTGTTTCAATTTGAGAGTCACAACTGAACAGATAAAATTCTCCAGGCTGTGATCCAAAACCAAAACACAACTGCCGGTATTTTGGTAAATGATGCTGGATTTTTTCCCATCATCTGTAAGACACTTCCTGTGTGTCTTTTAAGCTCTTTTCTGGAATGTTAAGTGACCAAACACAAAACAACAAGGAGTATTACTGCACTGTATGTCTGGCATTTGCTTGCAGATATTTTAAGCTTTTTATTAGGTACAATCTGACAATGCTGCTTGCACTGTTCTGTTGTATGTATCAAATAAGGAGACAACTTTGGCAAATATGGCTTGCTGCTGCCTCAATTTCTAGTAGAAGTCATGTTACATCGTAAGCTTGAAGAATCCTTGTCCAGGTCTCTGATGGGGTGCACAAATCTCATTCTAAGTCAAGACAGGAAGGGTTTGATAGTCCATCCTGATAATGGAATTAAATTGTCCTAACCCTGTAATGCCTGCCAGAAGTGTAAAGCTTAAAAGGAGGGTAGTCTATGGTTAGTAATCAGAAGGCAACTGGAGATAATGGGTTCAAAGAGCTGGCTGCCTTGATAGACAGAGGATCTGTCTCATAAGTCTGGAGGCAATTGGATCCCAGAGGCTTGAGACATGCTACCAGCAAGAGAAGGAGTTTTCCTGTGTGAAAACAAACAGACCACCCCTATCCCAGCCTTCTTAGGACCCTCTTAAAATGTGGTCACTCTAGCCCTTTGTTTGTAGTGCAATTTGGGAAAGCTTGACTGTCCACCAAACTTGACCTATCCAGAGGACAAAAAAAGTTGACCAGTGGGATTGTGGAATCCCTTTGATGGACTCCCAGAGCATGAGTCGAGTGAGGCTGTGTCTACACTGCAAAACAATAGAGCTTGAACCCTGGGGCCCAGCTTGACACAGTTCAGACTTACAGAAAGGCTTCAGCAGTGGGGAGGCAGAGGGATATTACACTGCTAAAAATAGCACTGTAAATTTAAATTACTTTTAAAATAGATAACATTGATAAATACTTTAATAGTATGTTAGCAAGGACTTTATAGCTCCTCCGACATGAAAGAATTCCAAAGAAACATCAGAAGTTCTTCTCATCTTACACTCTATGTGTCAATATTAGCCTATCGCCAGCTCCACTGAGATTTGGGAACTGTACAGTACTAAACAGTGGGGATATGCTGTGTTCTGTAATGTGTCTGAAGAAAGGCACTGAAGAAATGTGTTTCATTAGCAGCTGAATGTCGACATTTCACAAATGCCCCTATAATAAATGTAAATGTAATTATAGAGAGCTGCCGCAGCATGCTTTGTAAACTGAGGATCATTTTCATTTTGATGTGCCCAGAGTTCTTGTATTACTTAAGGAAACTGATTAATGCTGTCAGGAGCAACTCTTATGTTACCAGCACACGGGCTTATTGAAGTCAATGGCAAAACTCTCTTTGACTTCAGTGGTGAAGGATCATGTGTCATGTGCACAAGTGCACAAGAGCAGTGAGTCAATTGTTTGAGGATTATAATCTAAAACTTTAGGGGAGAATTTGAATGAAAATTATGTAGAATGGGTTTTAGTACAATGTCGGCAAAGACCTTTAAGAGCAGACAGAGAAACAAATCATATCCTTAAGGAAAAGCTACAATACAACATACATTCTAAGACTATTTCTAACAGCCAAATGCACAAATAGAAAGATCTGCTACTACAGATGGACCTGAACCAAAGCTCCAGATCTACACATCTCTAAAGTATAGAAGAATCTAGATCATGATCTGAACTTTGAATTGGACCTATCTAGATCTACTTGGAAATTTTTTGACAAAATATATTCCCGACTCCTTTAACATTTTGTAAATGAAAAGTTCAATTTTTCTGTTTGAAATGACTTTCATTTAGAAACATAATTTATAGTAAAACAATTAAATTTAAAAGGCTGAAAGCTAAACAAAATATTTCAAAATTATCAAAACAAAATATGCTGATTAATCCAAGCCATTTGTTTGTTTTAATTGGTTTGTGAAAATTTCACTTTTCATCATAGTTTGGGACAGGAATTGTTTTTTTAAATGTCAAAAATTTTCCTGGGACTGGTAAACTGTTCCCTGCCCAGCGTTAGACCCTGCTCCATTATATCTTGGGAACATCAAACAGTGCGACTGTCTGACATGACAATGTGCAGGCTTTAAATATTTTTAACTGTTCTGTAATATTTTTAGAGAGACACCAAATTTGAATTTACAGACATTGAGTAATGTTAAAAAAAAACCCTATTTTCTGATAGGCAGACCTTTAAATTGCATGTCCTGAGCTTTTAAAAATGGGTTTTCTCTTCCTCCTGATGTTTACAAAGGCGTGTTGGGTGAATCTGATAGCAATACTACCAACTGTGCTTAAGCCTACCCCTTCTCTCAGCTCATGTCTACCTAATGCCTTTTAAGTTTCAGCTTTGCTGCTACTCTTGCTGGTAAACAATCTTGCAGTGCCTGGGGAAGAGTGTTCATGAGAACAGTATTAACTAGTGTCTGAGACAGGAAATGCAACTGACTATCGACAAACAGTGAAAATGATTGTGTGTTCTGGAATGCACAAAGTCAACAAACTGAAAAAATAATGTTGTCTAATCTCCTTCAGTTACATTAATTAGCAACACCAACAGGTACAACATTTTCAGCTAGAAATTTGATTTTCAAGTTAACAATATCCTTTTAAAATGTACTAATTATATAGGCAATGCCTTTTGCTCTGTTAGCTTCCTAGTTGCTAACAGCTTCTGCTGGTAAAACTGCTGACCTGCAAAGTACTGGCTGAGACAGAATCACATAACCTAAAATTGTAGAGCCCCAGCATAGAGTAAATCTGATATTTGATGGGAGCATGTTTAGGGCTGGTGTTCTATAAAAGGCCAGAGAAAAATGATCCTATATTAGCGACATCTGAATTTGTTGACAACAGTTGAAATTATTCTGCAAGCAATTTGGGTCTTTCAACATGTTTGTATAGGGTCTAGTGTGGTTTGCTCTAGGGGCACCATAATAATATAAATAAACAACAATAATAATTCTATTACAAGTGCACATTTCTTGATTCTTCTTCTTTATTATGTGCTGTCAAAAATACTGTAGGAAACAATATTCTTTGGCTGGGGGGAGGGAAGGAAGTAAATGGTGTCAAATTACAAGTATATGAATATGGTTCTTATACATCCTCAGAGATGCTAGCAAACATCCTGCAAAACTCATTTATTCAAGACCTCTGCTGCAACTATAGCTGAAGCTTTGCTGCTGACCAAGAGACACATGTGGCTTAGAGTTAATCCCAAGAAGTCTCAGCAGAGGGGAACTGAAGCTACAGCACACTTTAGGCAAAAGGACATATTGGAAGAGATCATAAAACACACTAGACTGGGATCTTTAGTTGAAAGGAGAAACTATTATTCTTTGGGTTGAAAAGTGACCTGTGGCTTTAGGCATTAGTAATTTTTGATAAATGATCTATTCTTCCCTTTCCCCTTCCCCAATTTGAGGGGCAATTCTTTTCCACCATAAACCTCAATGCTAGACAATACACTTAGTAATTAGTTTATAGCAAAGTATCTTTCATAGCCTCATATTAGAAAGAAAGTATACTGGAGAGTCTTTAAAAATGGCTTCATTTTATTTTATTGGTTGACACAGTGAGATAACTTTATACGTCTTCAGTCTCTGGAAAAGGCTTGCAGCTTACTACCCTCATTAAATATATTTATATGTTAATAATACATTGATTTAAGATCTTTATTCCCCCTGTTTTATGATGTGGTTGTGGTTTTTTTTTAATAGAATATGTATCAGTATGACTTTTGGCATGTTATGAAGGCTACTTTGCTAAAGCACATTAACTGCTTTGGTCAAGAGCCACGTTAGCTGCTCCATCAATTACACTTTTAAATGCTTGTCACATTAAAAAGCAGCAGCTCTGGGCCATTGAGGATTTTTCCCCCTTCTTTTTAGGCAAAGATTTTTGAGTCCTCTTACTGCTTTTGATCTTCTTCTCCCTCTAGAAATGTGCTTGTTTCTTTTCTATAGTGGAAAGTTCTTTGTCTAAAGAGAAGCTTTATTACTTATAAAACTCATTGTGAAATCAAAATACTTGAGGTATTTTATTGTAATTTGTATTACTGTAAAATGTTATATTTACCAATTGTTATAGCAGAGTGGGACAGCAGATGCAATACTGCCATTATTCCCTATAGGGAAATACTATGGTATCTTACCACACAACTCCATGGTATCTATTAGCAAGTGTTAACTTTTCCATGGTGACCATTGCATACAGTCACACAGAGCAGGCTAAACTATTTCCCCTAAATACATTTCTTGTTGTGCAGAAGCTTTTCTGCTTCTAAGAGACAGGTAAGGAAGATTCTGAAACAAAATCTCAACTGGCCTTCAAAATCCATGGGTATTTAAAAAACACTACCTTTGTGTTCAGTAGGCCAGGGATTATTGCAATGGATACATTGGATCACAACCGGTATTAAAGAAACTATTATGAAATCAGCATCTTTGTCATAGGATAAGGGAGATGGACCAAAAACATGAGAAGGAAAAGAAAAGGACACACATGTGAAGGAGGGAAAAAAGTGAACAGTCCTATGCTTTCTAATGTTTCCCACTAGCTAATCTCAAATAACACAGCTGGCAGACATATGAAAGTTTTTATAGTGTATATTTAGGTTTTTCTATGAATTGCACAATAAATAAATACATTTGACATCATAGCCAGCTATGTATTTTGCAAGGACGCCTCCTGACACAGTGGCTGATTATGCTAAAGCAGCTTTCCCTGAAGAAAGCAGTCCATCTGGGAATGATATACAGTGGTCAAATCACCAATTTTAGTGCTAAAACGTTGTGCCCTTCCAGACACAGTACAGGGAATGACAGCCAGGAACCTAGAGGAGAAGTAAAGTCTCTTACCCACTGTCTAGTTGTTGGGTACCCCTAAGATATATAAAAGGGAATCAGATCCTCTTTAGGGTTACCTGCAGCAACCCGAGTTAATAGCAAACTGCTCTTCCTCTCAATAAGGTTACCACTCAATGAAAGAGCTCAGCATCTCCTTTTCTACATGTCTCTAATGTTCAGTGCTTAATCTGTAATGAAAGAGGTGCTGGGGCTCAAGCAATTTTTTTACTTTTTTACTATAACTGACACAGCAAGCCCAGAGGTGCCGGGGCTATGAACTGCCAAGCCTAGAGGTGCCGAGGGTCAGCCCTGGCACAAATTAAGTGTTACAAATGCTAATGTTACAGTACTGTGTAGCTGTTTGAGCCTCTGTGTAATGTTATTTGGCTTACATGTATTTTATTATATTTGGCTGTTGGTGATAGTTAGATTAAAATTATTTCCAGATTATAATACAGGCAACCCTAAACTTAATGAGTGCTGTTAGATCATTGACCATATTAAACCAAAATTTTTAAAAGGCCATATATCAAACTGTGAGGAAGCCATTAAAAAACCTGCAGCATTATTGGCTTAAAGCAACTACTGAACCTTGGGAAGAGATTTGTGCCATGTTTCTTATGACACTGTAAAATCACCAAGGATATAAACCAGTCATTGGCACTCTCTCAAAAAACACATCATTATAACAGTACCACTGCGACATGCGCACATAATATTTATAAAAGCGAGACTAGGAAACCAGCTGACAGCTGTGATGTATCATTTTATAAAAGAGAATATACATGACAAAATGTTTCAAAATGAACACTAAAAAAATATACTGTCAATGTTAAAACAATTCAGCTGTTCCTGCATGTCAGCATCAGCTGGGGCTTCCCCAGAATATGCTTGTGGATGACCTTTTTAAAGACATATATCATATATTCATGTATTGACTATGTTTTCAGACAATCTTCCATATCTGTGCAGAATGCTGTGTACTGTATATGGTTATTATAACACTATGTAATACTCTGTTGGGTTTTCAACTGTCTTGTTTTTCTTATAGAAACCAGACACATCAGTGGCACATCAGCCTGATTTCTCCCCACAAGAGACAACAGACTACTGGCCTCAGCAGTATGGATGCTTTATGTGGGCTCATAGGGAAGACACACCTGGGACCCAAAAGGGCGCTTTTCCCCTGCTTCCCCGGTTATATAGCTGTGCCCTTGTGAGACCCAGGGAGATGCAGAATGGCCTACACTGTGCTTCCTGACTGTGTCACAGCTGATTGATTCATCCATTCTCAGGGGAGGGCTTATAAACTTTGTCCCTTCATGGGGCTTCCAGTGGCACCATGGGGTTTGCTGCTGTCAGCTTTTCCTCCACCAGGGTCAACATAGGACCAGATTTCTGGGCCTTCTGGGAGCATTGACCAATACTTTAATGGGAGCAGAGAGGAGGGAATTTCCCCTCCTTGCTGAATTGGCCATGGTGGCGAGTGTTTTTTCACCTTGTTCTCAGTGTCATGGGGTCCCCAGGACTCCAGGAGGTTGTGTTAATATGCTTCTGTTGGTTGCAAACATGCATGTGGCCAATGTGGATAAAGGGGTCCATCAATCCTGGCTAAACCTGAGCATAGGACCAAGAATAGGAGAGGGTATCCCCTGCAGAAGGTGCGGTCAGGATGATCTCCAGTGATGGGTAGGGCAAGGAGTTCTCTCTCCCCTATGTAACTTGCATCCTCCTATGAGAGAAGGGGAGCAAGGGATTCAGAACTGGCGTTGGAACATTTTTTTAATTCGCGGGGGAGGAGGGCGATTCAAGAGGTCCCAAGATGAAACGGCTGGTTTTGTTCAGCACAAAGGGTTCAAGTATAAAATGACTTTTTTTTCACTCATTAAACTTTCTGGATTCATCAGCATTTGCACGAATGCTCAGATTTGACCCCAGGGGTATCAGCAAGCCAAATTTGAATTACTCATATGCAAATATATTGCTGAATCAGACAGTTTATTATTTGACCCATTCTATCCAAGGTAGCTGTCTCTTCTTAGCAATAAAATGACTTTTGCAGAAGGCCTGACCCATCTTAGCCTCTAATTCTTGAATAATGAGCATTTTCTGAAAGACTGTCTAAAGGAATGGTGCATAAAAGACTGGTGCTAGTATGCCCCAGGCTTAACATGCTGTACCAACTGGCAGTTAAAATGGGATAAAAATCTGCTAAAGTTTTAGGTTCGTAAACATGCCTCAAAGTAGCCCATATTCGTCATTTGTATATGGTTGTGATATTTCATTCAAAGCATACCTTGTAAGATACCATATGATATGCTGAAACTCATTGTTATGTCAATATATGTGTATCATCATTGTATATGGAATTATGATATTATGCTATATGGTTATTATTGAAGTATGTCGGGTGTCTGGGAGACACCCACAGCTAGCTCTTAGGGGCAACAAAGGAGGTGACCCTCACCCAAACAGGCATTTAGTGACAATCACGAGCCATTAACCAGCAGGGAATTGTAAACAAGAGATTTACAATTCTGTAAGAGATAGGTGTGCAAGCACCACACAATGAGGATTTTTTCAATGCTGTGACTCAGCAAGGCCCACTAGGACATGTCTAGGCCAGTATCTTTCCTGGGACATGAATTGAAAATATAAAATAAGGAACAGTGATATCATGAGATGACCTCTCCTCCTCCTCCACCTACTCTGAAGGCAACAAGAACACTGGGAAGACAAAAACTTTGAACTGGGGAGATTGGTCTCAGGCTGAGAAGGGAATTCAGCCTGTCTATTCAAAACTGCAACATTCGGGGAGGGGCGGGGTGAGAAAAGCTGTTTAAATTCTAAACTTTATCAGACCGAGATTTGAATCAGACTGTGATTTTACTTTTATTTCTTTTGTAATCATCTTTATCTCATATGCCTACCACTTACAATCACTTAAAATTTATCTTTCTGTAGTTAATAAACTTATTTTAATGTTTTATCCTTACCGGTGAGTTTGTCTAAACTGCTTGGGGAATCTGCTCAGATCACAAAGGCTGGTGCATGTCCACTATTCTTTATGGAAGTGGCAAACAAATTAATGAGCTTGCATTGTTCAAGAGAAGCTTTTGAGCAATGTAAGATGGTACATTTGTGGGGTACAAAACTGGGGGGATTTCTTGGTGTCTCCCAAAGTACAGTTCATGAGTAGCTTCGAGAGCAATTCATGTAATTTAGCTGGCTATGTCCCTGCATGTTATTGACTGAGTGATCACAGCATCCGGAGAGGTATGCTGCTTGTCACTAGCAAAACATTATGAGAGACAGCCCAGGCTGGAGAGTTAAGGGGGCACAGCGATCCCACAGTTCCGGGATCCCATCACACACACATTTTCAAAAACAACTTACAATATCAGTGGTGAGTGTAAAATTGCATGTTAATTTATTTGTATCCTGTGATTGCACGCATTTAGAAGGCTAATTTACAGATTCCACCTGTAAACTTTAAGTGCAAATAATTGTGCCCGCATGTGCAAGTACAACATTGCATCTGCAATATTAGAGCCCAGGCTGAGGCCTGCTCAGAATTAGGGCTGGACTATTTATTTTTTATGGGGCCATCTCTGAAATAACTGTTGGTCACAATCTAGATCTAGGACAAAGATCTGGCTTCCTGCTATTAGTAATAAGACATTATGAACAAATGCAGCTGACTGGAATTCATCAAAAGAATAAGTAAAAATTAGTACACATTTGGTAACAATTTGATTCCAAGTTTAGCTTTTTTTCAGGAAGGATTAATGATCAACACTGGAAGATGTAATCTAACTTCAACCTGAATAACAGAAAATCTGCTCTTTACATTTAAATTTATAAAGTTAAAGCTAGATTTAGAAAGTGGCAATTAGTTTTTTAACAAGACATAGGAAAACACCTTCATTTTCATCTGACCAAAATTATACTTGCTTAACACTTTATTTTAATAGGTGTACAAAAGTCAGCTGGAAGTTTAGGTACAAGATTTGCTGTAGGTAGGAATAATCTATAAAACAACAAATAAGATGTAAAGAATCCTGAATGTATTTGTCAGGCATATTATAAATAAAATCCAGAGATCACCCTGGTTCTGGGTCAAAATTGCACAACAGCCAATAAGATTTCACGGTCAATCTATTTTTTAACCCTGATTCAACCACAAATTTGAACCCTGAGTCTCATGCTAATCTGTATAAAGCCACCACTTTCTAAGCCCCTTTTCAGAATTGGTCTCAATGAAGTAGTTGAAAAGGTTTTTTTTTAAACTATAACTGTCTGTTGTCAGATACTCCCGGGTATGGATCTCTGCTCTAAGTGTCTGTATGGTAGTTGTGTTTAGTGTGGGGGGAGGGGCTGAATATTGTTTAGTCTGAGTATTGACAGACATTTAAAAGATGGCCTTAATGCTAGCGAAGAAGGGAAATAAACACTTTATTGTCAAAGGGTTCAAGTCTCAGCCACCACAACATACACAATCATCCAGGAATCACAAGTCTCCTAGAAAGCGTCTCCACAACCTAATATCCATTAAAACTTGGTGACTGCCAGAAATGGAGATTTGATGTTCCGGTTCAGACTCAAGGGGAAGTTGTCTTTAAATTTCAAAATGCACAACACAGATAGCGTGGGCAGAGATGTGTCGCTTTTTGAGGCTCACATTCTTCAGGTCAACTTGCTTTATTGACTTCAACCGGAGCCTCACTGAAAGCAAGAAGCATGTGGACTAACAAAAAGGAAGTTGGGTGCCGTTCTTGGCCTCTGTCCACCCTCTTCGCTTAGGGTTTTTTGGTTTGTTTGTTTTTTAATTTCTACAATCATTTATAATATTTTTCTTAAAACAATATACTTTCTCAAATGGCAGATTATGTTTCCATAACCTCTTCTGCATTAAGTGCAGAATATAGAAAGAAGCATTTTCCAGCTTGGTGAGAGTTCTCTGTCTCAGGATAAATTCTAATAAATGCCTACAATTTATAATTGATACTTTCAGGATAGTCTCAAAGAATTTCAAGCAATCTAGAATTCAACAGCAATCAACAGAATCAAGACAAAGTGAAATGATTACAGCGGAACATACTGAAAAGTGAGATTTAAATTGATGTTGCATATTATTCATTTTGACAACCGCAAACTCATATTAAAGATAGCAAAGACTGAGGAGACAGCAACTAGATGGGGTAATACTAATTTATTACTAACAGAAAAACAAATCTGAATTTGAATGGATGCAAATACTGCTCTGTGAGAAT
Organism: Caretta caretta; assembly: GCF_965140235.1. Taxonomy (NCBI): domain Eukaryota; kingdom Metazoa; phylum Chordata; order Testudines; family Cheloniidae; genus Caretta; species Caretta caretta. Next base: position 43,815,432 of record NC_134216.1, on the reverse strand, counting down.
TATAAAATACATTGCAGTTCTCCAGCACCTTTGATCAAGAGAGGCCCCAAAATGCTTTTCATACTTTATATACAATGGTAACCCCAACACCTACCACTGAAACACAGCTGCCCCTGGGTGGAAATACAGTAGACTTTTCACAACAGCAACTCTACACAATAATGATTAGAAGGCAAAGTGAGAAACATCTTAAACTGAAACTGCACAGGAAGTGTATGTAGATTGGTGCGGAAACATGTTTTATTACTTGGGATTAGAGGGACTGGATTTCAGAAAAATCTAGAATAAACTCCTGACCACACTACACATTTACTGTGTGAAGTTCGCCAAGTCACTTAATTTACCTGTTCCTCAGTTTTCCCCTCTATAGAATGGGAATAATACTTTCTCACCCAATTTGTTGTGACGTTTAATTCATTAATACATAAAAGGCTAGGAGATCCTTGGCTGCAAGGTGAGGCATAAATTCATAGTATTAGAACTCAGAGCCTTTGTTTAGTTTCTTCCTAAATCCAGCACCTCCAGTAAAAACAAAAAACATGTCCACTTTCATCTTACGTGGGCAATGATCCAGTACTAACACAGTGGGCAGAGTGCATCTCCTGAGTCAGCAGCAGTACCACTCACTAAAATGCCTGGTTTTTGTTTTTAAGATCACCTGTCCAATTACTGATCAGGCAGAACCCTGCTTATCTTATGAGAGCTGAAAAGATCAAAGCAGAAGCTACTATGGCTGCAGGCCCTTTCTCTTTTAGATGAGGCTAAATTCCCTTTTTAAAATTAACTACCTACATCTGGACTGAATGGGAACTTATCTTTGAATCTTCTCCAAACAAAGAAGAATCAACTGTTCCCATTTTTAGTGAGAGGAAGAAACGTAATGGTAGTAGGAATTCATTCTAATATCACCCCTGCCATACCTAAAAGCAAAACAGTTGTTACTACAAAGGGCCTGGTACAAATAGATAGTGCCAGCTTTCAGGGTTCATCTAAACTGACCTTCAGATTATCAGAGTGGTCAGCCATGGCCAACCCCAAAACATTTCCTGGGGTTTACTTACAAAAATCAAGGAGCTACAAGAGACTTGCTGAACTTCACCATTCAGATCCATCCATCCTGTTCCTCCTTCCTTTTACAGTCTATTTAATGTGTTACAAGCGCTTTGGGACAAATACCTTGTCATCTTGTGCTGATTGTAATGTGGGCACTGCACAAATAATACACTCACTTAGAATCAGAGATGTCATTTTCTGTTAGGCCACCTGATTCTAATCCCAGGTATATCAGTTACCAAGTGGTATCCGGTGGTAATGGTTAAAGAGGGATTGTAGTCAGGCAATCCAGTCCCTGACAATACTAGTAATACAATACTATAGTCCCTGACAATACTCTCTGTAAAAGGCTTTGGAATTGTTCAGTGTGACAGTCACTGATGTAAATGTAAATGACTACATAATTTGGGGACATCTAACCAGAAGTACTGTAAGAATGGTGTTCTGCAATCCTTAGGCCTTACCTACTATCACAGTTGTTCAACTCAGGGGGGCAATCTAAACCAATGAGGGGTTGTGGCACCATTTGCCCTGCAAACCTGGGTGCCTCACAATGCTTTGCTGCTCTAGCTCCCAATATGGGATGCTCACAAGCATTTAAGTCACACCCTGAGTGTCTGTGTGCTAGATAGCCCTGGTTCAGCAGCCCTGACTACAGCCCCACTCTGGCTTCCATCAGCCTTGGTTACAAGCAGCAAGGTGGCCCCAAACATGCCCAGTCCCAAACTTTGCCAGAACTGTGTGCCCTTCCTGGACAGTTTAAAGAAAATGGACCATTTGTTCCTCTAAAGACACAAAAGCACATCACAGCATATTGACTTAACTGGGCTAAATACACCCTTCTGTTTCAACACAGCACTGAGTTAGTTTATAGTAAAAATAAAACAAATGTATTAACCTGTGTCCTATTGTTACGTGATTCCAAGTCAAAGGAATAAAGTTAGAAAGGGTTACAAGCAAATAAAACTGAAAGCATGCATCTAAAACTTAATTTAGCAAGTTACAGGCTTTGTTCAAGATGGTTTCTCCCCTATATTCAGTTTCCAGAGACTTCACCCCCCTTTGGATGAAGGGCTCACCTTTCTCATCTTGTTCTATTCCCTTGTGTCTGTCTAGTGATACATGCCAAAGATGGCTTGTGTCTTTGCTTATATCTTCCAAAGTTCAATGACTTTGTTTCAAGAGGCAGGATGACTTCATGCTATTTTCCCCTTCCTGTGGGTTTCCCATGCCCTCGTATAATTTCTATGTAAATGGGGCTTCCATTGTTTCTGATTCCACTATACTTAACTTACATCAGAGATGAGTAGATAGCTGTGACATTCCCTCCTGTCTGGGCAGACTGTATAGCCTAATATCAATGAGTATCCATAATTCCTTGTATAGTGTTAATACATACATTTCACAATGCTATTAATCACCAATGCATCATTAGCTTTCAGAAAAGATCTCGCTCTATATACTTTTATAATACAATAATATTGCATATAATCAGTTGATTCAGTTGCTTATCACCTTAGGGTCAGTTCCCACCTCCCATCTTTAAAGATCAGTAAATCTTTGCAATGTATTCTTTGAAAAGTAAAACCCAGACCAAGGTTCTCTCTCCAGTTGGGTGTAGATGCCATGCTGTCTTCTCCCCGACTTGTAAGCTTTGATGGGTCTGCTTAAATGATGTGTAAACAAATTCTCATTCTCTTTTGAAGTACTTTAGAAGTAATTCCCAGGAGGGAAGAACACATTCCTTTGTCTAGTGCAGACCGGTTTACCAATGCTCCGTGGTATACCAGGTTGACACTCACTGTAGTCATAATTTCAGCATGTATTCATAACTCTTAATGCCCACTATGTACAAATATCACAACAGAATATTAATAATCAATGACTTATTGTTTTTAAATGACACCTCACAAGGCGTATTTTGTGCAGATTATTACAATAGTGTATAGGGTGTGAATACAGGGGTACTTAGTGCACACCTACCCATAGGAGAACAACAGTCTTATTACCAGCCATAGTCATTTTTGAGGGTTGGAATGATGATATTGTAGTATACAGAGACAGGGACTATTTTATTATGCTCATTAACTGATGGAAGTGGCAGGTATTTTAAATCTACCACATCTGTAGTACTACTGATATTTCATTGAAAAGTAAAATATATTATACAATATTCAGGGATGGCTGCCTAAGGAAAGAGTTTACTTGAGAAAGACAGCTTTCGGAAACTGAAAGAAACTTAAAGGACTGATCAGCCAATGAGAGATTTTTCTGATGATATAATGCTTCTAGTCTTTGTTTCACTGCTGAGTATGTCATTCAATACCCTGATGGAGTCTGGAAGAAAAGTGGTAAGAAAACTCAGAAATTGCTCTGCAGTACATTACGTTCAATTAACTTATTAAACTAAGTAGTTTTGTAACTCATCTTTGGATTATTAAGTACTATTTCTTCAGATACAACATGATTTACTTTTCACTTAGTAGATGTCAAAATTTTATCTAGAGATGATTGCAAGGGCAATAAGTCTTTTAAGTTAACTGTCCTCTGAAATCTGAAGGGCCTATTCTCTCCTCTGAAGCTACTCATAATTTCTATTATTGTCAATGGGAACTACATGTGCGTATTCAGTAAAATGTAGACCTTGAATGGGTGCCTCCCAATTTTGAGAAGATTATGGTAGTGTTGAACATAGGAAATCACTTTACTTAATATCACACTTAGAACAGTACTTCCTAGGGCAGTTCTAAACATGTAGCATATGTTTGGGTACACTTAAGAGCTCTATGACCAGCCTAGAGACCAGGCTGAGTTACAGTCATCTTTCTCCCAAGATTATAAAGCAAAGGCCAGCACCGACTGCTCTAAAATAGCTCCTCATTACAGAAAGAATATGGTAAGGGAAAGACCAGATGGAAAGGGGCGTCCGAAGAGTTGAAAAGTGGACTCAGCAGCTCTCATTGATATAGTGGGTTTGAGTACATCAGATAGAATAGGCTAAGACACTTTAAAAATTAATGAGCTGTTCAAGTTTAGGATTACTCAGATGGACAACCATCAGATGACAAAACTGCATATGAAAACAAACATTGTAGAAATTTAGGGTCCTAATATCTCCCCATACTTATACTATTGTAAATCAGTATCTACTTAATTGAAGTCAATTGAGTTACAGTAGTATAAATGTGAGGAGAATGTGAGGAGTAACATATGATTAACACCTTAAGGCCCCTTTACACTACCACCTAGGTATAAAGTGGCCTTAATGTAAATTCAAGTCAGGTCTTTACTGAGCAATGTTGTTGGGAATTAAAAACGGTGACTAGACACTAGATTAGATGCAAGATTTTAAGATACAAAAATCTCTTGAGGTATTCTTACAATGTTGCTTAAGTATATAAACCATACATTTTCCAGACATAAGAAAATTAAATGTATACACTATGGATTGTTTTAATTTTCAAATAAATATAAAATATTTACAAAAGAAATCCGGACACTTGTCTTACATACAACCTAAAATAGGGTATTTTCCACCTATAATTTAATAAATCTACAGCATAGTACTTAGGGTTTTGTATGTTATCCCTGGCCTTTAACAATCTTCTTCTTTGTCAGGGTACCACTGCAGAGTGACTGATTTTTTCACAGGCTGAATTCTCCATATCTATTCTCATCTAATAAATTCATCCCTCCAATCAGTAAAATGAAGAATACACTCTGATAAGCCCTTGCATTTGCATTTACCACTTCCACAAACCAGCAATACCAGTTCTGAAAAATCTTGGGACAAACAGACAAAAATTACTTAAACTAAATAGGTACTGTGATGTGGCCTGTGCCCCACACTGGCAAATAAAGCGTTAACAGGGAGCCCGAGGAGCCAATTACCCAGCTGCGGAGAATGAGACTGGATGGTTCCTCCAAAGGAAAGACTTCAGGGCCATTGAGGGAGGACAGACAGGAGAGCTGCAGGAGGGAGCTTATACTCTGGGATTGGCACTGAAGGAAAGAGGCAGCAAAGGTGAAGGGAACATTTAATATGCACAAGCAGGATCTACGCAGGCCCGTTATTGTGCAATGCATTGGTCCACATTAGAATTTACACTCCACTAATGCATATTACCCCACTGTGCAGACAAGCCCTAAGAGATACCTGAAGAAGGCTCCTTGGTTTAAAAAAAACCCCAACCAGCTAGGAAAAGCTTCATGGAGAAATGAAACTGCAGGGAGAGGGGACTGGAGAGCACAGCTCCACAACAGATGCCTGCAAGATGGCAAAGTAAGAAGCTCAGGAAACAAGAAAAGGATGATGAGAAACACACCCTAGATGCTTATCACAAGGACCCTGGACTGGAACCCAGAGGAGAGGTCAGAGGTCAGGCATGGGTTCCCCTACAACCCTCTTGCAGGAAGGGCAGTGTAAGCAGGAATGGGGCAAGGACTATTGAACCTGGACTAGGGCTGAAGGCTGGCTATGTGGTCTTTTTGTTTGGACTTATTTGGGTACTTCAGAAAGGGACAGACCATAGGGCTAAGACACAGAAGTTGCAAATTACAATGTCTGATGCCAGGAGGCACTATGGCAGTGGGGGCAACCACTTTAAGGTACATCTAAAAAAATTGTAAATGAAAAACCAACATTAAGCCTTCGTCGCATGGAAGAAAGGACATGGCAAAGCAGAGTCGGAGCCACTGTTTAAAATTTTATTTTGCCAAATATCTTTCCTCCCCATACTCCAAGAACTGCTTTATTCACTAAGTGCCAGAGTGTGAATTCCCAGTGGTGAGCAGTTATTTATCCAGGTAGTCTCATTGACTTCTATGGGACCACTCAGGTTAGTAAATTGGTTTCCAAAGGGGAGCAACAAGATACTGGACAAAACTGGGTCAGCATTACTTGGGGCACTGCTGTCCCACAGATAAGATGACCAGTGTATCAAAATGAAAAAACAGGACAAGTGCCAGTCAGGGTTGGTGGGAGGAGGGGTGAACCTCTAAGAGCTTTATAGAGAGCTAGGAAATAGTGTAATTACAGCACCAATAAGATACTTCATTATTTAAACATAAACAAAAACATGATTTAGAGTTTTTCCAACTTCAAAGCTGATAAAACATCAAAATGTCAATTTTTTAATAAAAAGCCCCATCAAAAATTATTTTAGAGTAACCCTAAAATACAAGCTGCTCCATTCATACATCACACCATCCTGGCCTGTTTCCCACCCCCTTCTCAGCTGGGGGCTGGGGGTGCTTCTCTCCTTCTCCAGTAAGGAGCCTATTTTCTGCACTCATCCCCTTCTTGCTACTCCTGGCTGGGCCATTCTCCTGTGCCCTGATGCTGTTGCCCTAGCTGGGCCCGATTCCTGCAGCCTTGGTAGTGTTGCTGGCACCACCCACCAGTCCCCTGAGGTAGTAGTCTGGTACTGCCACTAGTGGCCTCTTCCTGAAAGTGTGGCAGGGGCTATGTAACATGGCTGCCCAGAGTTTGCCGCTGTGCCATCTGCTAGTGCGGGATGTGGGGGAGTTGTGGACTATAAAATAGGACATTAATATATGAGGTTTTACAGCTCCATATTTCCAGGATGGAGAGCTGAAAAATGGAACTGTCCAGGGAAAACACCAAAGGCCTGGTCACTTTACCCATAGAAATACCTGTAGGGTGAAGGAATAATGCTACAGAGAGCAGCCATCCTTCCCACTCAGCTCAACTGTTATTATTCAGTTTTAGGTTTTTATACTACACCAATCTCCATGGTGTCTGAGCACCTGCTGTCCTCCTCTACCACACTGAACCTCTGCTTCCATGGTGTGAGAAGTGGGATGAGAGGGAACAAGCCAACAGTCGCGAACTCTTCCCACCCTACTCAGCCGCCTAAGACTAACCTACTAGATCTAGGTCTCCTTTGCTCATGAAAGCAGACAGACAATCTAGCCTCCCATGAAATGTACCCAACAAACCAGTTTAATTCAGAGGAACTGTGCTGTGTTGTTAAAGACCCATAATCTGTCATAGTCAAGTGAGAAACTAAATAATTCACATCAGAAAATCATGCGTTGTTTTAAAAAAGATATTCAGTACATAAACCACATTCAAACAGTGTTATGAAGTTGACTTATAGCCAGAACATTCTATTTAAGTAAACCTAAAGTATGCTGTTCCACTTTTTTTTTTAAGTTTGAGGCCAGAAGGATCAGACCTAACCTAGAATTTCCTGAATCATGTGGTCTAATGTATATTAAATATTGTTTTTAAGTTGTTAAGTAAATATGTGATAAACTATTAATCCATTAGGAGAGGAACTGGTCTTTTCAAATAAATTCACTAATCTTCAAATATTGAATATTATAACATGGTCAAATTTCACATTACTCTTTATCTAAGTGAACATATAGTTTCAAGATATATTTAGGAAGGAAATGTGTGTTTATTGATTGTATGAGTGAAATGACTTTAATTAAGGAAACAGGCTCACTGCCAAAAAGTGCATACATGCTATTAGTATGAGCTGCTTACTATAACAGCAGAAGAAGTCATTATCAAAAGCAGATACCTAAGTTGGCTACAGCATACAGTCTGGTCAGACAAATCCTAATACTGTACCTTTTTGTGACACATAGATGCTCTTCACTTTGAAAGCAAACTCAACTATACACAACCCTGATCTTAGTTTTTTCTGCAGAATGCTATGTAAAACCCTTTAAGCTTGAAAGTAAAGCTAATTGTGAGTCCTCTAACTGAGCAAGATTCTGTTGTGAAGATTTTGAGGTCATATGATACAATGCATCTCACCATTTCAAGATGGGATATGGAGAAGAAAAGCTGAGACCCTTTCAAAGAGGCAATGTAAATACCTTCCTATTCGTTTGTACTCTTCTAAAAATGGTTGTGATTCATTACATTTTTCTCCAGGTTTGGCTGAGGTTACATTTCATGTTCAAAGATAAAGGGAGTAATTGGGAACCAAAAATATTAAGATTGTGCAATATGTTTTTGGCTACTGTCACTTACAAAGTTCTAGATGTTTCAGTTCCTTGCATGAAACATTAAACTGAAAATGCTACACAAACAACAGTAATAATTAGTGAAGATGAAACATCAGTTGTTTGGATTTGGTTTATTTCATATCTGCATTCAAACATTCTGATCTGTATTCACACCGCTTAGTCTAGGCCTTGGTCTGGGAATCCCGTGGGAATTTTAACAATTCTTCTGGTACATCTTGGTTCAAGTTGTTTGGCAAACAACAAAATAGCCCCTCTCATAGTATTTTAGTGCTTCCACACAAAACCAAGGAGAGGAGCTCCATAAAAATGAAAAAAGTTAGTTTTGTGGCCTTCAGGAAAAAGTTAGTTTGGGATACAGTATGATTTTAAGGGGAAAGCTCAGTGAGCTACTTCTCCAGAATGGCTCATATGTCATCTCTGTAATTCAGAACTGAACCTTAGCCTGGTATTAAGTGTGGTACTGTGCTGGTTGAGTTGTCCTGTTTTGGATGAGAAGTAAAACTGTTCTAAGTGTAGGGGCCCACTATACTATGGGGTCTCAGTTTAATGATAGCTAGTGAGAGTATGTGTCTGTGAATCACACCAAATATGTACATGTATGGGTAATAGCCATATAATAAATTGCATTTGTTGTGCATCTCGAAGTAGGTAGCCTGCTCTCTGCCCACTAATCCACATCCCTGGGATTAATTCTAACATTCTAAACCCCTGATCAGACCACACTATCCATTTTTATTTAAACCAACCTGCCAAACAGAGGTTCCAGTCTTTCCCCTCCATGGTAGAAATTTTTATACTACTGAAAATGGGAGAACCCTAGTTTTCAAATGCTTCCTTCTAGCCATGGAAAATGTTGCGATATCAGAATTTAAACTTATATCACTTATATTTGTAAAAAACTATTTTAAGTCATTTATAGAGATATTTCAAATGGATTAATTTTACATTTTTTCTTCCTTTGAGCCCTGAATAATTGAGGTAAAATCTTGGCCCCACTGATTTTGGTGAGGCCAGGATTTCACACGGATTCTCCATGAGGCAGTATAAAATAAATATATTTTTGAAAGGTTAAATGCTCGAGCAGCTTTGCAGTGAAGCAGTATATACAGAGCACACAATGATGCAGAATGGGATAAGGGTTTATCAACACTTGTCTGGGAAAACCTTCATAATTTACTCAGGGTATTCTCATTCTTGATTAATGCAACAATCACAGATGAGTGCCAATAAAATCTTTATGTCATACCACAGAATCATGTTTTTCATTATATAGTGTATAAATGAAACAATTTTTAATATTTATAGTGTAAATTATATATACACACTCATCTATAACACATGCTCACACGCTCGTGTGTATGGATCGCTCCCATTCGACTTGAAAGTATCAGACTGTATCCAGGACATCTGTAAAACCAGTAGCCAGTACTTAGCAAACATTTGACAAGTCATCAATAAACATCTGTATTGAGCCTTGGAGAAAGGCTGTGCAAAGGTCCTCCGGAGAAGACATATAACCAGCAGCTGCTTTGGGTTAAATCATTTTACAGATTTGAAGACATAGTTGGGATTTTAGAGCTGTAGACTTGTAGTACATTGAGTCACCAGTAAGGGGAACCCTCTTTGCAGTAAACCTTCAAACCTTTACTGCTTTGATTGAAAGTGTGGTTATAAAGATAATGTGACATTTTGGTTCCAAAAAAATTATGTTTAATCAGAAGGCAACCAGAGATAAGCAGTTTAAAATGAAATCTGAATTACAATTTCAAATCTCCACTTTTTTATACTTCTCAATGAGATTGAAGAGGAAATGTGAATGAACCTGCATATCAAATACAGGCATTAACCAGTAACAATCTTAAATAAAAGAAAAATAGAGGGAAATAGGTTTTGTCATATTACTCAGAACTTCAGAATAAATTTCTCTATTAACTGGCATTCTTATTAAAATAATGGAAAATAAATGGTTTATATGATAACATAAAACTTAGTAATTTTACCCATAACCGAATCAATCTGCATTTTTAGAGCCAGAGAAACACAACAATTTGGAAACCTAGAAATTAAGGTTTTAAATATTCTGATAATTAATAGTCCTGGGTAAATATAAAGATCAGCCTCACTAACATAGGTGCACCAGGATCAACTCCTGAAAAAAGTTATGATAGTTTGAGACCCATAATTAACCCTTTTGCCGCCCTGTGTATGTTTGATTCATGACTACATTGCTATGTTTGCAGCCTATGATTATACAATGTGCATCTCCAGAAATGATAAAATGTTAATATGGTGCAATGGACACAGTGTGAATATTTGTAACCTGAGTGTGGAGTAGGGATGGTGTTCACAGATTGAGTAGAAGTGGTATATGTTGAAGAATGGTGTGCATTGCAACATCTCTTTTGGTAAATAATCTAGCTATAGACTCACTTATATAAAATGTGAGCTACTATGGAACTGTTGCAACTAATGTGCAAAGAATCACCTCCTCTCCCTTTCTTAGTGAGTGCTCTTCCATTCAACTCAGGCTAGAAAAGACTCTTCATTTACCCAGATTTTTTTACCTAGTAGTAAATATTTAACTACATGGAACCACAGGCTAGTGCAGAGATTTAATGCAGGCCATAAAATCTAAAAGTAAATACCACTCTCAGTCAGAAACCAGAATTTCTGCCATGGTTGTTCAAATACCCTTCCCTCTAGACAGCCAGTGAGAGTGGCTGCCTTTCTCTAACTTTTGAATACACCATAAATGCCTACACAGACTGACAGCACATCAATATTAATTAATAATTCACAACTCTGTCCAAATTTTTCCCTGCATGTAATCACAACTCTAAATCTTCGAAAACCTTCCTTTAGCTAGCAGGGGAGAAAAACCATTTCACTCCTTCCACCCTACATTGTTTTCAGTCTCTTCTGAGGTGCATCAGCAAATATATGGGAAAGTCTGTCTTGGATGTTTCTAGATGTTCCAATGCTTAGTGCTGTAATGCAGTTACATATTGCAGATGGGTGCTTTTATTCCTCATTGGAGCCATTCCTAGGATGCACCGTGTTTTAGTTATAAACATGTTAGGTACGTGGAATGCTTTTGCCAGCTGCACCTAGTTAGGAAGTTGCAGCCCAAGCTTTCAAATATGGATCTTGCTCCTGTAATGTAATCCATGCCTTCATCACCTCAAGATGAGTCATTGCAATGTGCTATATGTAAGGTTACACCTTAAATCCACTGAGAGAGTGAAGTTGGTGGATCACTGATTTTGGTGAATCACTTATTAAGTGACGTACCCTGCTAGCAGGGCAGCTCCTGTGCTCCCACAGCTGCATGGACTGTAGCTGCAGTGCCTGCCTATTGGTCTCTAGGGGTATGTCTACACTACGGAACAAGGTCGAATTTATAGAAGTCGGTTTTTTAGAAATCGGTTTTATATATTCGAGTGTGTGTCCCCCCACAGAAAATGCTCTAAGTGCATTAAGTGCATTAACTCGGCGGGGTGCTTCCACAGTACCGAGGCTAGAGTCGACTTCCGGAGCGTTGCACTGTGGATAGCTATCCCACAGTTCCCGCAGTCTCCGCTGCCCATTGGAATTCTGGGTTGAGATCCCGATGCCTGATGGGGCTAAAACATTGTCGCAGGTGGTTCTGGGTACATATCGTCAGGCCCCCGTTCCCTCCCTCCCTCTGTGAAAGCAAGGGCAGACAATCGTTTCGCACCTTTTTTCCTGAGTTACCTGTGCAGACGCCATACCACGGCAAGCATGGAGCCCGCTCAGGTAACCGTCACCCTATGTCTCCTGGGTGCTGGCAGATGCGGTATGGCTTTGCTACATAGTAGCAGCAACCCATTGCCTTGTGGCAGCAGACGGTGCAATACGACTGGTAGCCGTCATCGTCATGTCCGAGGTGCTCCTGGCCACGTCGGCTGGGAGCGCCTGGACAGACATGGGCGCAGGGACTTAATTTAGAGTGACTTGACCAGGTCATTCTCTTTAGTCCTGCAGTCAGTCCTATTGAACCGTCTTATGGTGAGCAGGCAGGCGATACGGATTGCTAGCAGTTGTACTGTACCATCTTCTGCCTGGCAGGCAAGAGATGAGGATTGCTAGCAGTCGTATTGTACCATCTTCTGCTAGGCAGGCAAGAGATGAGGATGGCTAGCAGTCGTACTGTACCATCTTCTGCCGAGCAGCCATGAGATGTGGATGGCATGCAGTCCTTCTGCACCGTCTACTGCCAGCCAAAGATGTAAAAGATAGATGGAGTGGATCAAAACAAGAAATAGACCAGATTTGTTTTGTACTCATTTGCCTCCTCCCCTGTCTAGGGGACTCATTCCTCTAGGTCACACTGCAGTCACTCACAGAGAAGGTGCAGCGAGGTAAATCTAGCCATGTATCAATCAGAGGCCAGGCTAACCTCCTTGTTCCAATAAGAACAATAACTTAGGTGCACCATTTCTTATTGGAACCCTCCGTGAAGTCCTGCCTGAAATACTCCTTGATGTAAAGACACCCCCTTTGTTGATTTTAGCTCCCTGAAGTCAACCCTGTAAGCCGTCTCGTCAGTCACCCCTCCCTCCGTCAGAGCAACGGCAGACAATCGTTCCGCGCCTTTTTTCTGTGCGGACGCCATACCAAGGCAAGCATGGAGGCCGCTCAGCTCACTTTGGCAATTAGGAGCACATTAAACACCACACACATTATCCAGCAGTATATGCAGCACCGGAACCTGGCAAGGCGATACCGGGCGAGGAGGCGACGTCAGCGCGGTCACGTGAGTGATCAGGACATGGACACAGATTTCTCTGAAAGCGTGGGCCCTGCCAATGCACGCATCATGGTGCTAATGGGGCAGGTTCATGCTGTGGAACGCCGATTCTGGGCTCGGGAAACAAGCACAGACTGGTGGGACTGCATAGTGTTGCAGGTCTGGGACGATTCCCAGTGGCTGCGAAACTTTCGCATGCGTAAGGGCACTTTCATGGAACTTTGTGACTTGCTTTCCCCTGCCCTGAGGCGCATGAATACCAAGATGAGAGCAGCCCTCACAGTTGAGAAGCGAGTGGCGATAGCCCTGTGAAAGCTTGCAATGCCAGACAGCTACCGGTCAGTTGGGAATCAATTTGGAGTGGGCAAATCTACTGTGGGGGCTGCTGGGATGCAAGTAGCCCACACAATCAAAGATCTGCTGATATCAAGGGTAGTGACCCTGGGAAATGTGCAGGTCATAGTGGATGGCTTTGCTGCAATGGGATTCCCTAACTGTGGTGGGGCCATAGACGGAACCCATATCCCTATCTTGGCACCGAAGCACCAAGCCGCCGAGTACATAAACCGCAAGGGGTACTTTTCGATAGTGCTGCAAGCTCTGGTGGATCACAAGGGACGTTTCACCAACATCAACGTGGGATGGCCGTGAAAGGTACATGATGCTCGCATCTTCAGGAACTCTGGTCTGTTTCAAAAGCTGCAGGAAGGGACTTTATTCCCAGACCAGAAAATAACTGTTGGGGATGTTGAAATGCCTATATGTATCCTTGGGGACCCAGCCTACCCCTTAATGCCATGGCTCATGAAGCCGTACACAGGCAGCCTGGACAGTAGTCAGTAGCTGTTCAACTACAGGCTGAGCAAGTGCAGAATGGTGGTAGAATGTGCATTTGGACGTTTAAAGGCGCGCTGGCGCAGTTTACTGACTCGCTTAGACCTCAGCGAAACCAATATTCCCACTGTTATTACTGCTTGCTGTGTGCTCCCACAATATCTGTGAGAGTAAGGGGGAAACGTTTATGGCGGGGTGGGAGGTTGAGGCAAATCGCCTGGCTGCTGGTTATGCGCAGCCAGACACCAGGGCGGTTAGAAGAGCACAGGAGGGCGCGGTACGCATCAGAGAAGCTTTGAAAACCAGTTTCATGACTGGCCAGGCTACGGTGTGAAAGTTCTGTTTGTTTCTCCTTGATGAAACCCCCCGCCCCTTGGTTCACTCTACTTCCCTGTAAGCTAACCACCCGCCCCTCCTCCCTTCAATCACCGCTTGCAGAGGCAATAAAGTCATTGTTGCTTCACATTCATGCATTCTTTATTCATTCATCACACAAATAGGGGGATGAATACCAAGGTAGCCCAGGAGGGGTGGTGGAGGAGGGAAGGAAAATGCCACACAGCACTTTAAGCACAGCACTTTAAAAGTTTACAACTTTAAAATTTATTGAATGACAGCCTTCTTTTTTTTGGGCAATCCTCTGTGGTGGAGTGGCTGGTTGGCCGGAGGCCCCCCCACCGCGTTCTTGGGCGTCTGGGTGTGGAGGCTATGGAACTTGGGGAGGAGGGCGGTTGGTTACAGAGGGGCTGCAGTGGCAGTCTGTGCTCCAGCTGCCTTTGCTGCAGCTCAACCATACACTGGAGCATACTGGTTTGGTCGTCCAGCAGCCTCAGCATTGAATCCTGCCTCCTCTCATCACGCTGCCGCCACATTTGAGCTTCAGCCCTCTCTTCAGCCCGCCACTTACTCTCTTCAGCCCGCCACTTACTCTCTTCAGCCCGCCACCTCTCCTCCCGGTCATTTTGTGCTTTCCTGCACTCTGACATTATTTGCCTCCACGCATTCGTCTGTGCTCTGTCAGTGTGGGAGGACAGCATGAGCTCGGAGAACATTTCATCGCGAGTGCGTTTTTTTTTCTTTCTAAGCTTCACAAGCCTCTGGGAAGGAGAAGATCCTGTGATCATTGAAACACATGCAGCTGGTGGAGAAAAAAAAAGGGACAGCGGTATTTAAAAAGACACATTTTATAAAACAGTGGCTACACTCTTTCAGGGTAAACCTTGCTGTTAACATTACATACATAGCACATGTGCTTTCGTTACAAGGTCGCATTTTGCCTCCCCCCACCGCGTGGCTACCCCCTCAACCTTCCCCCCTCCCTGTGGCTAACAGCGGGGAACATTTCTGTTCAGCCACAGGCAAACAGCCTAGCAGGAATGGGCTCCTCTGAGTGTCCCCTGAAGAAAAGCACTCTATTTCAACCAGGTGACCATGAATTATATCTCACTCTCCTGAGGATAACACAGAGAGATAAAGAACGGATGCTGTTTGAATGACAGCAAACATACACTGCAATGCTTTGTTCTACAATGATTCCCGAGTACGTGTTACTGGCCTGGAGTGGTAAAGTGTCCTAACATAAAGGACGCAATAAGGCTGCCCTCCCCAGAAACCTTTTGCAAAGGCGTTAGGACTACATCTAGGAGAACCGCAAATGCCAGGGCAAAGTAATCCTTTCACATGCTTGCTTTTAAACCATGTATAGTATTTTAAAAGGTACACTCACCAGAGGTCCCTTCTCCGCCTGCTGGGTCCAGGAGGCAGCCTTGGGTGGGTTAGGGGGGTACTGGCTCCAGGTCCAGGGTGAGAAACAGTTCCTGGCTGTCGGGAAAACCGGTTTCTCCGCTTGCTTGCTGTGAGCTATCTACAACCTCATCATCATCATCATCTACTTCATCCCCAAAACCTGTTTCCGTATTGCCTCCATCTCCATTGAAGGAGTCAAACAACACGGCTGGGGTAGTGGTGGCTGAACCCCCTAAAATGGCATGCAGCTCATCATAGAAGCGGCATGTTTGGGGCTCTGACCCGGAGCGGCCGTTCGCCTCTCTGGTTTTCTGGTAGGCTTGCCTCAGCTCCTTCAGTTTCACGCGGCACTGCTTCGGGTCCCTGTTATGGCCTCTGTCCTTCATGCCCTGGGAGATTTTGACAAAGGTTTTGGCATTTCGAAAACTGGAACGGAGTTCTGATAGCACAGATTCCTCTCCCCAAACAGCGATCAGATCCCGTACCTCCCGTTCGGTCCATGCTGGAGCTCTTTTGCAATTCTGGGACTCCATCATGGTCACCTGTGCTGATGAGCTCTGCATGGTCACCTGCAGCTTGCCACGCTGGCCAAACAGGAAATGAGATTTAAAAGTTTGCGGTTCTTTTCCTGTCTACCTGGCCAGTGCATCTGAGTTGAGAGTGCTGTCCAGAGTGGTCACAATGGAGCACTCTGGGATAGCTCCCGGAGGCCAATACCATCGAATTGTGTCCACAGTACCCCAAATTCGAGCCGGCAAGGTCGACTTAAGCGCTAATCCACTTGTCAGGGGTGGAGTAAGGAAATCGATTTTAAGAGCCCTTTAAATCGAAATAAAAGGCTTCATTGTGTGGACGGGTGCAGGTTTACATTGATTTAACGCTGCTAAATTCGACCTAAAGTCCTAGTGTAGACCAGGGCTAGGAGAAGCTGAAGGTCTTGATTTGACATATGAAGCCCCAGACGGCCTAGGGCATCACCTCTCTTCCTGAGCATCTTTCTATGGTGAAGGTCAGCAGGTCTTGCAAAAGTGCCATGGTTATTTAATTATCACAAGAGAGAGGGTGGCAGATACAGCATTGACTGTGAGGAGTCTTTGGCTCTGGAATTCACTCCCTCATTGGTCCAAAATAGATTGATAAGTAGGGAGGGCTGAGGATATGTGGTGCATTGGGATGGGATGCATCTTGCACATATATCTACTAGCTGATATCTTAATTGCTATGCTGAATCAGGGTCTGTGTACCCTGCTGTAACCACCAGACAAAACTTCTTCTCTGTGGCAGTAGTTTCCTTACCAAGAAATAATAAGAACACATTTATTTGATTTCTTTGTAGGTATTTCTATTGCACTCCTCACTGCATTATCTGAGCACCTCAAAGACACCAGTGAATTAAATCTCACCCCTGAGAAACAGGAAAGCATTATCTCCCCCATACATCACAGCCTTCCTCCTATACAACACATCCCTGGTCAAAAGACTTCTTTGGCTTCCTAACTATTGCCTTCCCAGTCCATGGATTTATCCTTCCCATGCTCTGTCCATCTCTCTGAACTCCTATCTTCCTACTCACCACACAAACCTACATCCTTTTAAAATGACCAGGTGGAATCTTGGTCCCATTTAAATCAATGGAAGTGTTGCTATTAAGTACAATAGGATTCCTTTCTGTTCCTTTTTAGCTCTCCATAGTAGCCATAGGCTATTTCTGAGGTTGTACTTGTCTGTGCTTCAACAATTCCATGCTTTCCCGGTACCATCTGAAAACGTACTAATGTCCTGGGATTCCTAGCTATGTCTCTAATCATTCAAATACTGTGCTCTGGGATCTTCATTTTCCTTATAATAAAAAATCACCTTACACTTATATATTGCAAACAAGCATCAATTCATCCTCTACTGGAATGCAGCCACATCTGAGATGGAACACACACACACACACACACACACAAATGTTTACCCATTCATATCAGTGCTATAAATTAGCTTAGGGTATGCGTACTATGGGGGAGCTGCTCAGGGAGGGAGAGTCTCAATAGCACAGTCTAGCCTCATGGTTCAGCACTGATAAAAGGGGAACACTGCTCCTGACTGCATTTCCACCACCCAGCTTTCCATGGCGCTCTCCCAGCCAAGCACTAAGCAGACCCATACTTGCTTAACTAATGACGTCTGATGAGATCACATCCGGAAGCAAGGCAGCTGCCTACTAAGCATAAACTTCTTGAAACTTGACAATTTTACCTTTCTTCAGATCTTTCCCGGTATATCAACAGCTACCATGTATATGCTATATTGTAATCCAAATACTTTAGATGCATTGATTGTGAATCATTTTTTAAAAATTATTTGTGAAGCCTACTAACAGAATACACTGACTCTTTATATAAAACTCAGTGTCAAGCAAATTTCATTGATCAAACTTATTTTCAAAATTTGCACAGCACCCTTGGGTTAAGTCAAGAACAGGGTTATCTGCAAGCATGTAGGAAGACAAGACCCGCTCTTCAAAGACCTTCCAAATGAAACAGATAACCAGGAGATGAGAGAGGGAGAAAGATGAAATATAAAGGCAGAGTGGGATAGTGGTGATGGTTAGGATGCATCTCAGTCCCATGATTTTTATTTGGATTTCTTTTTCTTAAGCTTCCCCCTCTCTCCTGTTGTGTGGGTGCGTGCTAAGGATTCCCTTGTCTCAGTTTCATTCACTTTTGTTGTCATTCAACCCAGGTGTAAGGTGCATATCCCGCAAGTAGCTCGCAAAGTCTCTGAAGCATCCCAAAAATTATGTTGGGATGATGTGATGATTCTGATATTACATCATCAGAAAGTACACTTTTGGTGACAAATTTTCCATTAACTTAATTTGGCCCTCTTGGGGCTTCATGAATGAGCAACCAAAATAAATAATAACAAAATACGAACAAAAGCGGAATTTGGGGCAGGATTTTTTATACTTAAATATAATTGGGCTGCAGATTTTAATCTACATTATGTGTACAGTGTTTTAAACATTTTTACTTTACATTAATATTGACATTGCAACTAACTCCTTCCTAAGGGTTGGCTGGACCAGTCAATATGGCTCTGTTAAAGCCATTACAAGGTGTTTAGTCAACGATCTGTTCATGAAAGTCTCCATACTGCTATAGACAGCTCATCGCTGGTCTCTTTATCAGAATGTGTTTTCTGAAGAAAATAGCTATTTAAAATATTGGTAAAATGATGAAAAAAATAAACCAAAAGCAGTCCTAGAGTAACTATGTTCACTTTTAGGGTTACACCAGGGATGGATTTGGCCCAATACATATACTTCCAGTCAAAGTGGGCTATAACTTTTTTCTGTGATTGGGATCCCATTCCCATTGTAAACATGTTCATATATATTTATATATAATACAACTGTTCATGTTAAAATATCCATTTGACAAAGGCTCAATATTACAGATGGCCATGGTGCTTTGTTGCAGCTCTGTGTTGTGTCAAAAATCTCTTAATGCCTTTGTACAAGGTCCCTGGACAGCTGTTACAATGTATCATGTGAAAGATCCCATTTAATAATGTCTCCACATACAACAGATTGACACAATCCTGCATTAATACAGCTGCAAAGAGTAATTTGCTTCTGTAAGGACTGTAGGCTCCATCCTAAGATTACAATGGGGGGAAGGTGTGAGGGGGAATAGCAACAGTTCTATTATGAAGTTAAGTTGGTAGGTAAGCCCTCTACTATTACCTCCTCTCTGTCTCTGGGAATCATTCCATCTTCTTCCATAGTGAAAAGGTACTCCTCCTTCACTGTAGAAATACTAAAGATAAGAAACACGGTTGCCTCTTGCTTTGAACTGAAGACAGACGACCATACTATCAGAGTGCTGAGTAGGAAATTCTAGCTATTATTTATCATGTCCCAGCAGAATGTAACATAATGGGATTTGATAGAGAAAAAAGCCTTTTTCTATTATTGTGACTGAAAAAATGCATT
Source organism: Caretta caretta (assembly GCF_965140235.1). Classification (NCBI taxonomy): domain Eukaryota; kingdom Metazoa; phylum Chordata; order Testudines; family Cheloniidae; genus Caretta; species Caretta caretta. Next base: position 43,796,035 of record NC_134216.1, on the reverse strand, counting down.
GACAATCCCAATCAAACTATTAGATATGATAGAAAAATATAAATGTAAACTCTATAATCTGCATCTGCAATAAATGCAGAAGGTAGCTTGAGTTCAAGAATAATTTTTTACATTTTTGTAATGTGGCTGTTCTAAAGATGTTTTCTAAAAGATTACTGGATTTTCCTTAGAAATAACTACCCTATTGTTCTTTTATAATGAAAAAAGTTATATCTACTGACATCGCCTAGACTTTTCGATACTGTTTATTCATCTCAGAAACAGCCAAATGTGGAGCTATATTTCTATAGGAATTCCTATGCCGTCCTTGCTTTCCTTTTTTTTTCTTTTTTCTTTATTTGTTTGTGTGTGTGTGTGTGTATTTTTTAAATAGGAAACCTTATTTCTACATCCTGGGTACAATATAGTCCAGACAAGTTGTGACTGAAAGTCATTGCCATGTAGGAGCATATCCTGCTTACCTTTCTCAGACTCATAGTCTCTTTGAATTCAGCGGGACTACTCAGGAGAGTAAGGTGAGAAATATTTGGTTTGCTGGTCCTATTCCAGCAAAGCACTTCAGTCTATGCCTAACTTTAAGCTCATGAATCGTCTCATTGAAGTTAAGCACATGTTTGAGTGCTTTGCTGGATGGAGGCCTAAATGAATAACTGATCACGGTACTTTTAGTGAACAAGACTCTAGCACCCTCACAAATGATACTATCTGGCTAGAATAAGAGAATGGAATAATACATAAACATTAGCAGAATCAATGTCTTTGTTATATGCCTCCTGCATCAGCAACTTCAACAGCTTAATTATATATTGCACAAAAATGTATTTGCTCTTATCCATGTTAATGATATTGCCTTTTAATTGTGTGTACTTCTGTATTCTTTTGTTATGGGAAGATAAATAAATAAATAGCATCTGACTCCCTGTTTCATACTCCTTGTCCTTTCCTTTTGCTGAACATTTTCTTGTTCTGCTATATCTTTATTGAGATGAGTTCAATGGGAAGGTTTTGGTGTATACAGTTACTCACACATTAGAGTTTGCAGGTTTGGGGGCTGGATCTTGGGAGGAGTGGGGGGGGGGGTAAAAAGGCTACAGTGGTAAATGAATAACAACATCTGTACTTACATTTGCTAAGATACAATAATAAGGGACATCAGTTTTAACGACTCACTGGATAAAATGATTACTAGCTGGGGATGGGAAAAAGTTTCCCCCAGTGATGTATTGAATAGTTAGCTGCATTAAGAGTTTTTATGCCAATGAAGCATCTAATATTGGCCACTATGAGAGATAGGGTACTGTACTAGATCACTTAGCAGTCTGCTGTACTTCTTTCTAAAATATTTATTTAATGTACTTTTCCTGCTGCTGGAGTCCTAGCTTATTACACCCTTAACAACAAAACAAAATTATAGTATTTAAAACTGAAGAGCTCTCTCTTACCAGTTATCTAAGATGCCCATCATCATAATATCTAGGCTTCATTAGAAGAGTTTTAAAATAGAGCAGATTCATGGTGGTCCTATAATCATAGGTAATGGGGAATTAAAATCGTGATTAGAAACAATTATTTGTATTGGCACTTTCATATATTACTAAAGTCATGTTGTCCTTTTAATAAGTCACTGCCCAGCCATAGCTCTTTTAATTGACTATGGTGCAGGTACTAATTAAAAAATGGTTGTCTTGGAAATGGTGCCTTTTATTTTCCAGGCATCCCAAATCCTTTTTCAAAGTATTGAGTTAGATCTCATGTCTGTGAGTAAAAGAAGCTGCCACTGTGCACTCAGCAATCCACTCCCACAGATTTGGAAAACAGTGTTATTAAGGTGAAGAGGTGACCAGGACCAGAGATAGAACCAAGCTGCAACCTGGATTTCAGTCACCTCAGATATCGGGGTGTTCAGATTGGGTTTGCCACTGGTTGTCTCTCTAGTCTTATTGGAAACTCCTGAAATCCACTTAAGCATCAGTCACAGACAGGCAGAAGTCTAACCCAAAGGATGCCACCTCCAACAACATAGCACCTTGCTGCTACTGCAATGTAGTGTTAGCATTGAAGTCATGGGGTGGGGTGCAGAACCATGCTCTAAGACCACAGCGTGGTGCCATGTGTCCTGCTTGCTTTCTGAACCAGGGCTTGAATTTACCCACAACTCTCTCCCACCCACTGTGTTGCTTCCCTCAGCCTGCCTCCTCCCAGGGCTCTTTGTGCTATCTTTCCCCTCCCCCTGCAGCTGCTGTATTGTGCTCTACTCTCCAAGAGGCATGCTAGCAGCCAGTGAAATTGATCTGACTCCAGCACTCAAACACCAGCACAAAATGCTGCAGAGCTGGGGAGTGCTGTTGGTTTTATTTATGCTGTTGGAGTGACAGGGAAACAAAATGGAGGAGTATGGGGAGACAGATAACACAGACGTGGGAGGTGGATAACACATTGCAGCTATAGGGAGATAGAGACAAATCAAACAACACAAGAGAGGCTACCTGGACTCAGGGGAAGGGGAGTTGTGAAAGATGGGCAGAGAACAGCTGTGCATGGATGGAAACTCCTATGCCATGACATCTAGAAAGGTTGAGTTCCAGAGCAGGTGCAGAGGAAAATATGACAAGTACTGGTGCAAGTATGGTAGTGGAGAATCCTGGGGCGTGAATGGAGGTTTCCTGTTAAATAGGTGCAAACTGATTTACCCAAGCCGGTGCAAACTGGGCAACCTACTGATTTCTCATGGAACTCAAGTCTGTCCATCTGTCTGTTCTTCCCTACCCCCTCCCCCTCCCCCTGCCCAGAGGTCTTAGGTAGCAAGACGCAGCTCATACTTCTGAGCACCAGTATTGCCAAACCCAAGAGCTCAAAAATTATGAGCTTTTAAAAAAATGCTATTATTTTAAAGCTAAATAATATATTTGGGGGTCCTTTTATTTGCTTTTTGCTTCCTACATCTTCAGGGTGTGCTCAAATCACATTTTCAAGATTTTCTCTGCAACCATGAGGACCAGAAACTTAATTTTAAGTATATGAAAATAGAAGTTCTTATGAAATCACAGGATTCCAGGAGTTGAGGCTTTAAATCAAGACATCAAATATTGTGAGACTCACAATTAAAAAAAAAAAATCACAAGAGTCAGAAATACTGCACCCACTGCCGGAGCATGATTAACAAACATCACACTAAAACTGGTGGAATTCCCATGGCCTGGGGCCCCATTGCATCTGCAGGATTGATAGCATTATCTGAAGCAGCTACTTCTCAGCCCCATCTGGCTTGGCACTGCAGATTGCCCCTTCTTCCTCATTGGCTCCTGGAGGCCAGTGCGGGAACCTTGTCAGATTTTGCCTTGTTATTGACGGGAGTGGCCTCGCATAGTGCCTGATGCCACATGATGCTGCACAAGAAATGTTTGTGCAAATGGACTGGCAATACACAAGGATGCACCAAGTAGCCAGGAAAAGTGGGGGTGGGAATGAGAGAACGATTGAGCAGAACACCTTCTTTCTGCTGACAGCCAGGAGTGGGACAGAAGCCTTGAAACCACAGAGTAATAGTGTCAGAACATTGTTCTGCAATTATGTTTTGTTTCCTGCAACCTCATTTGATAACGAAGTGGCTCTTCAGCCATTGGAGGCTAAGTACCGTAGCACAAGAACATTATGGCTATGCAGCCAACAGTATCAGCATTTCCTGCTACTGGAGACAGAAATTTGAAGGGTTAGCTTATGTTCTATGTAGAGTGTAGAGCCAGGCAAATAAAGAAAAAAAAGAAAGAGTACATTCACCAATTGGCTTGACTACTAGTCACAACCCATTGCATTCAATCATTTGGGATGAATGTATTCACCTGGCAGGAATGTTCATGAGGAACAAGTGTTGCATTAATATATATTAAGGAGCGTAGAAGTGTTTTTTTTAGCCCTCATAGAAAGTCTCTTTTTATTATGTATGCCAGAAAATTGATCAGTGACAAGTGTTCAAATAATTTGCATACAGAAAAAGGGGATTCTATCAGCTTTGATCATTCAATCAGAGTAAGGTTCATCTTTGTGGGAGACAGAGCTTTCTAAGGGACTGGTGTGAGACACTAGAATGAACTCCCACGGGAATGAAGGACTATGGCAAACTTACCACCTTCTGCTCTAAGTGCAAGGTGTGCTTCTTTGCCATTGCCTTCTCTAACAAACACACAACAAAACACTACCCTCCCCACACAATTCTCTCCCTATGAAGAGGATGAGAGGTAGAATAAACCATACATGACAGTTGCCAGTCATTTGAGAGAGAAGATGTGTGAGGTAATATATTTTATTGGACCAATTTCTGTTGGTGAAAAAGACAAGCTTTTGTTCCACACAGGTCAGGTCTACAACAACACTGCAAATGACAGAGGTCAGTCATGTCACTTAACACACTGCTGGAAGGTGCTCAGATATAACAGTGAGGAGGGTGGCCTAAGAACCTAAGAGAATAATCCTATAATTTACAATGCATGTAGCACCCAGTCAAACATGAATGCTGCCATGGAAAAGGATGATTCAGCAACATTATAAACATAAGTCTCATAAGAGGCATTTATCTACAGTATCTCAATGAAGGACTCAGTACACAAATTGAAATGGACTAGTCCATTAAGCTCCCCAATTCTGGGAAAAATTGGAAAGAACAATCTGATTGTCAAATACAACTTTAAAAAGAGAGAAATTTAACAAGTTAATGTCAAGTCATTTTGATCCACCACTGATTTGCTAATAGTTAAGGGGCTGATTTGATGAGTTCACTGATGTCAAGATACCTTTCTAATTGGTACCAATGATATATAGTAAAGTTGAGCACTCACAACTCCCACTGAATTCAGTGACAGCTGAGTGTGCTGGGCACTCATAGAATTAGAGCCATGGTTAAAATCTGTAACAATTACAAACTGCCTAGGTGCGCTGACATTGAACTTGAAGAAACGGACTCAGCTGTATCATCAGAAAGAGCAAAACTAAAGTTGGCTGTTTGCATAATGTTGTCCCGTTGGCCAGCCAGTAACTGAATATTTTGGGCCTTTCAGCATTGTTGCCATTAGGAGGAAAAATGGATTATACGAATCAGGTATATTCTTTGGTGTAATCCTGTTTATTTACAAAGTATGCAATGTTCTGTTTCCCTAAACACAGGAGCGACAAACAGCAGGCAGTTTCCTTGCTCACAATTTCCAAGTATGTAGTTCCACTCAGTTCTGTGTCCCAAAGAGCTCTGTCTCTCTTCTTCCTCTCAGGGCCATGCTCATGACTGAGTCTATCCTGTCCACTGGCTCTATTTCACCTCTTCCCGACCCCTCCCCACAGCTTGTCAGAAGAATTCCTAGCCCCCCCTGTTAGCAATTAGGAACTCCTTCAGCCCCCACTGCTATAGCTTATCTTGTCTCTCACTAGATAGATTTAGCTGGAAAGGAGGGTGCGTGATATACCAGTCAGCTTTTACCTGGTCTGATTGTTTATAACTCAAATACCTGTCTGATGGAAACCATTAACACCTTCCAGCTTAACAATAACCATTATAATTCACTTTACAGCACGTAGGAACAGATACTTAGGAGCATGGATCCTAGAAGTTAGAACAGAATGCTGCAGAGACTCCTTCTGTGGAGAGACACTAAGCCTCTGAGCTAAATTTGCTGTAATCCAAAAGTTTAAATACAGAGATCTTCCACATTTGTTTCAAATCACACAGAACATTTCAGGAAATGCTGCACAGAGATTTATAGGGACTCCTAAACACAGTCCACTTTGTGACCGATACTCAGTGCTAATCCCTTTAGGTTTTGCCTTCCGAAAAGCCAACATTGTTACTACTTCTCTGGTCAAAGGTTACGCTTCCTGCTCTCCATCAATGCAACAGACCTGTGAGTGTTTTCAGATATTAGCCAGGTCACTTTCTTGCAAGAATCACTCTTGCCAATAATCTGATTACTGTGGCTAGTGAAGTTAATGCTGTTATTAAGAAGGCATTACCTACATCTTTCCTTTTTTATATAGGTGAGGTAAAGAAATGCAGGCATCACACTCTTCCATAAACTATCAATAATTTTCAGAGTTGTGAGACACTTTAATTTTACACACCCAGACCTGCACAGATACATGTGGCTAGGAAAATCAGCAGGTAGAGAAAAAAAATTCAGGAAGGGAGAATACTATTAATGGGAACATACAGGCTAGATCACAGTTTACACGGGGAGTACTGTATCTGACCTATTTATCAGATGAGAATCTATGCGCTGCACAATTAAATCCCTTCTATTAGGAAATGCAAGACCCCAAGTGTTGGAGAGGTGAAGAGAGTTCATCATTTGACAAATCACTGTCTAATTTAGATGTAATTCTTTGGGTTTAGTGAAGGTTTGAGAAAGATAGTTACTGGTCTTTTCCAATTGCTTTAGGGGCTTCCTCTTTTAGCCTGTTAGTCAAACTTCTAAGAGTTTTATGTAACAGAAATCTGATACATGCCAACAGATAATTAGTGAAGAAAAATAAACTGAATTTCTATATGAGCCGAGTTATTTACAGTACACAGATGTTTAGAATAGTTCTTAGTTCAGGTGTTGGGGCTGGGTTTGACATCAGCTCAAGACTCAAGTTTTTTTAAGCATGTAAAACAGTCCAGTTCACCTCTGCCTGAACTTGGACCTTTCTCTCTGAAAGGCTCTGTTTTCCTGGAGTCACAGACCCTTTCCATTTCTGCTCCTCCATGCTGATGCAGCACAGTTTGTACTGAGTTGTGATGAATTTCCGTTCTCCACATATTTCAGTACTCAGTCCTTATCCAGGAAATTAAATCCCTTACAATAAATAAAAGGACACCACAATGATCTACCTATATGCAGAGCTGCCTTTAGTCCTCAGTTTCAACAAGTTTTCATTAAAGGTGGCTAAACAAACATCTCAGCATCTATCTACTCCACTAGCCATCTCCCATTCTTCAGCTAGCTTTCTTCTTTGTTTCTTCTGATAAACCCTCCAATCTTACATCATTCCCTTAGGGCAAACTTTGAAGGTCAACTAATTTAACAGAGTGAAGTTTAATTTGCTGAAGGAGAGGATTATTAATTTGTTCTCCTTTCTTTTGTTGATCTTCCAAATCTCCTACACACTTACACATCTGCAGCTTACATCCAGTGAGCTAGTGCATATGTTTTTCAAATCCCTAAAATATATTGGAAAATAATGTTCATTGCCTCTTCTGGGTATTTCATATTATTTAGAAACAGTGTTTTGAATTCTATCATTTTGTATTTGTAGTCAGATTTCCCCATCGCAACATCTATTGCTGGCAACAAGTCAGCACCAAGGAATTGATTTTTTCATGACAATTCAGAGAGAGAACAGGAGAGAGAGGCAGTTCTACACAATCAAAAAGTGATACTTTTGGAGAGTCAAGTGGGTCAAAATTCAACCTGGTGAGCCTTTATTGACAGAATAAATTTAGAGCATTTTAGCTTGTTAATTATTAGTAATGCAACACCCAGAAATATAGTAGGTAATTTTCAGATCAAATAGTTTCTGCTCCAAAGTCCCTACAATCTTAGGCCCTACACATGCACAATGGTCCACCCTAGCAAATCTGGTGACTAAATCGGACACTTAGAAGCAATGCAGTGAGTATATGTAAGAAACAATAGGTGGCATGGGGTGAGGAGAAAACATTTTCAAACATGTACATGCTTATTTTATTATATCTCTCTCTCCAACCTTTGGAGGTAGTTTTTCTTAAATTGTCAGATCTTTGGGCAGGAATCATGTCTTTGTATGTGTTTAAACAGGCCCCAGTACAATGGGGACCCTATTCTTTATAATAGGAAGAATATTACAGTAACAAGGTCAGTTACAATACAGTGAGTGCACTTCTTAATGGTTCCAGTAAAATTAATTCTTTATACTAAATTAACTTACTTCATGTAGATAATTTAAGAAGGGGCCAAAGAAAAAAAAAGGATCATGACCTCAGATCCCAGGGATCCTAAATAATAGCATTATCCACAACACAGTTAAAGCAAATAATTAATGTTTTGGCTTTGGAAAGTTATCCAGGAAATTGGATGTTCAATGAAGGTTTCCTGGTGTTTGGTCTTTCTGGAAGAACCCATCTATTGGTGACTACATACTACAGCTTTCTAGCACTACATACCTTGTCTAGGCATGGGCAGGGGTATATCTCCTTACATCATTCACGAGCCACCAAAGCCATTTTTCACTGCAGTTTTCCAATCTATGTACCATGTCAGCAGGGCTATCCCCTAGTCCTGAGCGATTGGTATGGTCCAAAACTATATTTCAATCTCAACCAAAGCAAAAATCGCAAAAGACAGATGTGATGCTACAGCCACTGGTCTTATTACTGTTGTCTCTGAAGGTCCTAGAACATTAACCACAGGAGAGCTGGAGTTATAATACTGCTGATACTACTGCTTCTTTTGCAGTACTGCTACTGTGTATTCAGCAAAGCCGGAACTACTGAAGAAGAGTGTGGTATTGATGATGAATGACAACTTAAAACAAATTGATACTATAAAAGGCTCGCCGTCAGGTAATCTAGGCCCACATATTAATGAAAACTAAGGTTTTAAAACATATTGCAAATGCTTTCATGAATAGAAAAAAAGATCAGCGAACACAGTTTGTTTGAATTTAAATATTCCCCAGCACTGTTTGCAACACAAACACTGCAGCACTAATCTAGTGCACCAACATGAGTAAGAAAAACTTTTTTCATAGTGATAAATAAATGTGAACTAGTCTGTTTTCATGTTGAAGTTAGATTTCCAAATATTCAGGTTCGTACAGTAACTAGTATGAATCTGATACTGAAGAGATAGTTCAGTGTCTCCGATCCTTCTTCTTCAAGGCCTTGTCTACACTCGCAATGTAAGTCGATCTAAGTTACTCTAGTTAAGTTACATAAGTTATGTAACTTACTTCGACATAACTTATATCAACTTAACCCGGTGTCTACATTGCACTATGTCAATGGGAGATGCTTTCCCGTTGACTTATCGTGTCTTCACCAGAGCCCGCTAAATCGATGTCCGCTGCATCAATTGCAGTGGCACTGATATAGCCCCGAGTGAAGACAAGCCCCAAGACTGGATGACCACAATGGTGAATCATGCTGGGAAATTCTGTAGAAGGAAGAGGAATATTCTCTTAATGGTTTCTTCAAAACCCAGAACAATATTTTCCATCTGTCACAAAAACCAAATGTCATCGACATTTTCTACTTTGTGTTGACAGGAATGGCCATTGCAGTGAGCTGTGTTTGCAAACCCTAAACTCATCCTGACATACAAATACACAGATGTTGCACAAAAATCTTTTTTCATTTTAATGAACATTTTAAACCATCTTTTTAGAGTAACAGCAGTGAGATAAAATTGGCATGTGTAGTGAAGAGAATATGCATAAGGATTCTTCCATTTGTTATTCCACCCTGTTACTTGAATCATATTTAGTTCTCATGTAGCCATGTAGATCAAAGCTGAGAGTTAGCAAACAAAGTTTGCTAATAATTATTTGTTATTCATGCTGTATGATTGGTACATAGTACTGTCTGAGCACCTTCTAGTAGGGCACTTAGTGGCATGATTAACATCTGTTGAATGTGGCTTGTTCTTTTTCTGATCCTCTTCTGGGGGGGAGAATTGTGTGCAGTGTATTGTTTTGTTTTGTTAGGGTTTTGTTTAACGTACATGCTGCTCTGGATTTGTGTTAGAGAATGCATGGCAAAGAAGTGTACCTTGCACTCAAGAGTGGAAGGTAATGAGATTTGAGGTGGTAGTTACTTCCTGTGAGAGTTTATTCCACAGTGTTGACTAGCCCTCAGGAAAGCCCTGTCTCCAGCATAGATGAGCTTTTTTCTTATGGTACAAAGTTCCTTTGTTCCTGAGAAGCAGAACTGTCAGCCACATTGCTCATCCCTGAGCTGTAGGTCATCTTTCTGATATCCTGGACCAAGGCCACTGAGTGCCTTGAAGATAAGAGCCAAGACCTTGAACTTGCTTCAATATTCTATGGGAAGCCAGTGCAGATAGCAGAGGATAGGTCTGATGTGCTCCTGGTAGCCCATTTTTTCTGAGGAAATGAGTTGCCATTACAACACTCTCCTTTCTGACCTTACAGAAAAATCTCTTTTGGAGCCTGTTTCTTTGGTTCTGATGGTTGCATCTGCTTCATACGTCAGTCTACTGCTCCATATTCCACAACCACATGGTGAGCTTCTTTCAAGAAATATATTGATTTTAAAATTGCTCTCGACTTTTGTTTAATTGACTTTATTTCTACATATGCATCTGGCTGCTTTACGAGGTAGAAAGATACTGGATTTCTTACTATTCTGGTCAAAGATCCCATGGCATTTTCTTGAGACTAGGACTGATAGTTCTAGTGTTTTGACCAAATACAACTTTGGTTAACTACATTTTGTCCACTGTACCTAGTATTCATCACTCTCCACTTTTAAATTGTTGTATAGTGTTGCTGTGTACTGTTTAAGCATTTTGATGCTGTACACTCAGAGCCTGATTCCCAGTGGGCACTATACTTGTGTGTAGCACTTCTCTCTCTCACACACACACACACACGGTAGATAGTAAAAGCACTTTGGTGCTCCATACATTGAAGATATTATTAATTCAGTAAATGTCCATCCAGACAGGAGTGCTTTGATTTTTTTTTTCTTTTAACATCATCTATTATTCCTCTCTGTTTCCAAATAACAATGTTATATATCTGAAGAAAATAGTAATTTTTAGTCACAAAGCTTGAGTCATATGGTGATGCCAGTATTGGCTCTTCTAGTTAGTAGTAATTATAGGTGGAGAATTATCACTTAGACTTTCCCATGAATCTGAAAGCATTCATGTGCTCTCTGTGGTCAAAGTGTAGCAATTCAGCATATTTCAGTCACTTATATTTGTTCTCCTTCAGAAAAGTCGTCTTTCTACCTCTTAGATTTGCTAAAAAGCTTTTAAAGTTCAACACAAGAAAAAGGGATCAGATTTCTGTATGACAGGAACTACAGCAACATGGAAATCATGCAAACCCACAGAACTGTAACTGTTTAGCATGAGAAACACTGTCGTGAGCCTGCCCTTGGGTTTCTAGTGTGTTATAGTAATAGAACATACCATCATTCTAGGTATACTCTTTATAACTACTTCATTTACAAACACAAGCACAAGCAGGTGGCAATTAGAGTATATAGGTATGGAAAGAGATGCCACCAGGTAATGTAATGAAGCAGCATAATTCATCCTTTGCTCTCTGCATTATGTAGGGGGAAGCAAATGTGCATTAATCATGCAGAAAGCGGGAAAAGGAGATGTATGGAATGGGAGAATGATATGATGTGTACCCCTCCCTAGGCCTCACATAGCTGGCAATGGGTTCACCTGTTGAATAATGTATATTTTGACATACACATCATTTGACAGGTAAGGCCACTAAGAGGGGGGATGTTAGGAAGCAGCCACTTTTTACCAACAGAAAGGCGTGAACAAAGGGTTATTATATTTAAGGTAAAGTAATGCTGACTCAGTTGGCATCCACGGAAGCAGATAGGGCACCACAACATGTTTTCAGCTATTGGGAGATATTCTTATTACTCCGGAATTTTGTCTGTGGAGCTAGGACAGAACACTGTCATCTCTAGTAAGTGTAACAATTCCAAGGAGAGAGAGAGAGGAGGAATGGACCTGCTGTATTGCATTATCCATGCATACAGTTCTTCTTTCCACTCTAGCACTCAACAGTCAGGGCCCCCTCTCACAATACAGAATCCACAATTGCTGGACAGAGGCATTACTACCTTTGTTATGTACTAAGTGAGGCTGTTCTTTCACTTGTTTGTTCACTGTACTCTACTTCCATTTCTGAAGTGGCTGCATTTCAGTGGTGAGTGAAATGATCTTTGTACGTACTGTATGGTACAGGGCCTTCTGAATCCTGGAAGGCGCTGCATACATCAAATAAATCACTGTAAAAGGAAATTGCTAATATTTGGTTAAGCTTCACAGACCTCACCCTTACAAAACCCCCACTGAAATCCAGATTAAACACTGAAATCAGTGGGAGTCTTAGCAGGTAAGGTCAACAAGATGTGGTTCAATCTATCTGAGACAGTAGACTGAAGCCATGTGAAACCAGACTTATGTTTTTTGTTCTTTCTGGACAGCATTTAGTTTTTTGCCCAATCTTCTCCATGATATCTGTGTATTTTCAATAACTAGGATAAATCCACCCCCTGGGATGTCCGCAGTGCAGATCCCAACTGAAGTTATGTGGCTCAGTCGGGCCACTAATTAGAGAATCCGAATCAGATCCTGACTATTGCCCAAGCCACCAACTCCCATTCCCTGAAAAGCTTTACCGCCCTAGGCATTACAATGCTTAGGGCCCTGTGTATTTATACTTAAAATACCAGTTATGCCTGCCTCATTCAATACAGCAAGAAAGGATGCGGAATGAATTTCTCCCTAGAAGCCTGTTGTCCAAGAAGGAATACAAGTCCACCTGGCCCAGAAAAACTGAATGGATCTAAATGGTGCAAAAGAGGACTGAAATAATAGCTCCAAACTGGAACCTAGAAGAAAGTCTGTGTACTGTGTGACAGGAGCAGGACTCTTTCCCAGTGCTATGTGAGATGGGCACAGCTGCTGCCCAGAACCCCCTTTGAAAGCCTTTCAACACCCCTCGAAGTCCAGATCTTTATGATACCTAAAGCCTCAATCTGCATATTGAGGGGCTAATGCAGCCCTCTATGGTCCCACCACAAGAAGGGGCACTAGAATTTGTAGCGTCCATCTCAAGAGATCTCCCTGCCTCCTAACACCTGAGTGCAGAAGGGTTGTCACAGAGCTGATTGCTGCCATCCTGCACCCAGATCAGCTGTACTGTGTAAGAGAAGGTTGACTGTAGCCTAAAGCAATTTGTTTGTACAAGGGCTTGATGCTGGAATGAAAGTAAAGTCTAAGACACACGACTGTGCTTATGTTTAGCTGTGAGCTAATCGTTCAGGTATAGAATTCTCAGCCCCCTCGTAGTGCAGCAGACACTTCCATAGCTAGCCTTGCTGTGGGAATGGAAGAGAGTAGCAGGGATGGCCTGCTGCTTGGCTACTGGACTTGAGCATAAGATATGTAGGTTTGCGCTGTTCACCTATGTACAGGCCACGGCCCTGTGCAAAAGCCCACAGAGGAGAACAAATTAATTCAAAATTCAGTGACTCCAGCAGAGCACCTGCAGATTTCCCCTCAAATCCCAGCTGCTAGTTTCCACGACCTGTAGCAGTGAAACAAAACAAAACAAAAAATTAAGCAGTGAATGGGCACCTGGGGAGCTCTGTGCTCCATAGATCCCAATCATGACTCTTCCTCTTCACTCTCCTCCAGCGTCCTTCCCCAATGCCATGGCAGGGTGTCGAGGCCAAGGGCTGCGTTATCAATGGCTGCCACTCCACTGCCGCACTCTGATCGCCGCCCCGATGGAATGGCAGAACAAAGATGGAGTTAATGCTACTCAAAGGAACATGAACTTTCTACTAGACTTACCCTACTTATTTCACGGTCCTGCTGGGGATGCTACTGCTTAACGTCACTCATTTTTTTCCATGCAGACCTTTGGCCATGTGTTCCCTATGTAGAGGGAGTAGGGTGGCTCCATGGAATAGGGCATCCCGTGTAGCCACCTTTTCTCTTCACACCCTTCTAATGGAGCTTTGTTTTGCTCCTTTTTATGCTGCCAAAAGTGAAGGGGGGCAAAGTAATTGCCATAACTGATCACATCATTGATCCACTCAGTCTATTATTCTGCTTATGGCAGTGGCAGTTACTTGATGCTACAGAAGAAGCCCTCGATAGACTCCTATCTGGCTAATTTTCAATTCACAAAAATCTTACAAATGACATTTATCATCCTACATACTTTCAGTTTATATTGAATAAGGCCATAAAAATGATTAAGTGTAAATATAAAAGAAAGTCACAGGAAAATCAGTTCTGACAGATGTTCACTAGCCTGATACACTACATATTACTTGCTTAGCTGTTTTCTCTTCTTACCACTAGCTGGCAGTTAAGGTAAGTTAAAGATTTTTTTCCTTATTATCATTATACTAAATATCACCTTTGTTTATTTCAGTTACTTTTCTTTTTTGTTCTCAGCTCTGTTTTTTTAGCTTAATTTTATTTTGCTTGCTTTTGTTTTTTTTACAACAGCTTCTTTTAAAGTGCTGTATATTTAAAGCAGATCATGGATATGGAAAATATCTAACTAAACAATATCTATCTCCCTGAAAATATCGTACTGTTTAGGAAGGTAACGTGGAATTTAAAAAAATTATTCACACACAGAAAAGTGCTGTGTAAGAAAAATAATCAACAAAATACACATTTGGAACTTTCTAAACCTTTGTGCTGATTGTGTGTTAAATTTTTAACATTTACTTTTAATTATTTATTTTGAATTTTGGGCTACCTATTTTCAAAGCTTGAATTAAGAATTCAGTTGATCAATTTTAATGATATGTTGCACCAGAATCTTTGAGGTTCGACGCTCCTTAGGATCAGACCCATTTTGAAAACTAGGGAGGTCTGACTTGCTGAGGTTTTTGTTTTTCTTTGATTTTACAAAAATCTCTGGGTATATATTTCTAGTTAATAACATAAACTAATATTTCTAGATAGTATTTCTAGTAATACTTTTGCCGCTTCATTTGGTCTCCAGCCAACAGGAGAAATTTGAAATGTATCATACTCACTATTCAAACTGATAACATGTGAAAGGTCCAGAAGAAACTGTTTGTAAAATTTCTTACACAATATGTCTTGTAGTGCTGCTTTGTGTCATGTTATGTGGTTTTATGTCCTAATCTGACATTATGAGATTACATGATATATTTGATCTTTAAACAAGTATTTCTTTAAAATGTTTGGCAGGCTTATAGCACTTCAGGTATTATTTTTTATTATGGACAGATAGGTCAAATCTGCAAACAATTTAATGGTCATATATCTCTACCCTTGTCAAGTCGATCCTCCCAGCAAGTGTACTACAGGCAGGAGGAACAAATTAGTAGGCTAATCTTTCAAGGTGCTAAACACACTCAACTCGCATTGGTTTCAACTGGGAGTTGAAGTCTCTCAGCACTTTGCAGGCCTGAGCCTCCAATTAGCTTAATTTACAGTCTCAGTAACACAGTTAGTTGGTACATCCTGCAGGTATTTCAGGACTACAGCTATCCTTTAACTTTGCCTCCTGAAATCTGAGTAGGAGCTATGCAGTTTTAGAGCAAAATGACTCCACATGGGTCTCAGCTCCAGTTTTGGCTGACATTTTTCTTTCAGCTGAGAATTCGGACCTCAGCTCTGCTGAGCATAAGAAAATAT
Organism: Caretta caretta; assembly: GCF_965140235.1. NCBI lineage: Eukaryota > Metazoa > Chordata > Testudines > Cheloniidae > Caretta > Caretta caretta. The sequence goes on along the minus strand of NC_134216.1, from coordinate 43,780,619 downwards.
GGTGTTCTCATTAACACCTCGTCCCTGTTTCCAAATAAACTGCCTCACATCACCATTTACCTTACCAGTGTCTGGCAAATCAAAAAGTTTTGAGATGTCAAAAGGGGAACAAACTTGACACAGGAATTCTAAAAAATAAGTAGTTCCTTGCTCGAAGAGATGGAAAGGAATAGTGCCTGGAGTACACACAGCCTAGTGTTACAAAGATCTAACTTAGTAATTCTTCAACTAGATTGTTTCAAGGGGGCTTGCATGAGCTGTGTGCTGTCTTGGTTAGAACACAGATGTTTCATCTCTGCAGCCATAATGGAGGTACCAGAGAATGTTTCCTCATGTGCTGGCTGTAAATAAAGATTTGGAAGCCAGGATGCAGCTGGGTCCTACTTTGAGCTGATTCACAATGTAGCCTAAAGGGGATCACATCACCTCTTTCTCACTCGATCAGCACAGATGAAAAACCTGATAAAAAACAGAGTCACACCAAACACCTGATCCTTGGCCTCTGAAGTTTTCCTACACATAGCAATGTTTGTTTAAAAGGTATAAGAAGGGATAGTTGCCATCTCAGAAAGATGCAGATTCCACGCACTGTAATGATTAAAATATTCCTTTTGCTCCCCAAAGCCTTCACTTTTTATTCACTCCTCCCTGACTTTTCATCACTGCCAAGTACTGTATTTCTGCTTGAGGAACAGGCAAATGACTCCACTCTGAACCAATAGCCAAGATGCGCAATAAATCAGTGGGGCCGGATGTGCTATAAAAATCATATGGTGCTTCCATTCCATCTCTTCACAATGCGCATTAGTAGCAAAGCACATGAAGAGCACAGAAAACAACAGGAACAAAATTCACCAAACCCAGGATGCTCCATATCCTTGCCCCTCCCTCCAGCATAAGCAGCATCTTTTGTGTGGTCTTACCCACTGGACACATGAGGTGTGCTGAGGTGGAGCAGGGGCAGAGGGAGTCAGGGAATGTCCATCCAAGAAAGTGGGAGGGAATGTGCATGACTACAAAGCTATGGGATGCACAATGTTCCCCCAAGGCCTCTGCTGGTGCATAAAGGAAAACAGTCCCAGGCTACTTTCACGTAGGCACCAAAGGTATTGTAGAGAGAGGAACATGCACAAAGGGGCTCTGGGAGCGACTGGAGGGTCAGCACCAGACCCGTAGGTTCATTACTAAAGGAGCTACAAAACAGAGACCAACCATTCAAAGTCAGAGTGTGCATGTGGGGGTCTTCTGTCTCAAGAGGCCTCAGAGCACCCCTTGTCAGCAGGAAAAGTGGGGTGTTCTGTGAACACTGTAGCTGTAAGTGAAGTCTCACTTCTTGGTAGCCATTGATAGCCCCAGAGGGATGACATATAAAGATGTCCTACTTTAGGTGTAAGGAAACCACGGGCCATTTAAACATAGGCCATTTAAACATGTACATTTCTTCAAGAGCACAGAAAGAATATTTTAAATGTTTCTCCACTGAAAAGTAGGTTTTCGCTAGGCAGGGTGTGTTTCATGGAACCACCGCACTCCATGTTTATACTCTAATAGCAGCTTACTAGTGAAGCAGCACTTCGCTGTAATAGCACCTCGGTGGTGAATACTGATGTTAAAAGCTGGTTTTAACATTTAATGAGTATGAAGTAGAGCTGAGTGAGTAATGGGAAAATGCCTTTGTGACCACATTCACGAAATCAGATTTCAGGATTTGATTCAACCCTGCTTCTCGTCCCATTCATCTATTTTTTCTGGAAAGTTCAGGTTTATGTCATATAATGCTTGGGGAGGGAGCGTCTATTAATGTGAATACTTGTTAGCCTAAGGAGTCTGATACTCACACCGGAAGAGCTGGCCCCATACATCACTACACATATCAGCTTTGTCTGTTTGAGAGTGAGGGTGTTAGCAAGCAGGAAGTGAGAAAGCTCATGATTACATCACAAACAGAATGGAGATGGGACAGGCAGCAGTATAGAAATGGTCAGAGGGAAGTCAGATATCCCTATAGCAGACTGGGCTCTTGCTTGGAGACATTTTCAGCATGCCTCAGTTCCAGAACATGTCATAAGGTTCCAGTGGTGGGGCCACAGATACATTTGTTCATCACGTACCTGTGCCATTCATACCATGCTGGCCCAATTTATCACAATGATAACTCCTCATCTATGGTGTGAGTGTATGAACATATGTGCATATTCACCTCTAATTTCCTCAAGACAATTTTAGTAGCTTTGGTTCTTGAGATGTAATATCTCTTTTCAGGGGCCCTGAACTCTCAGTAGCACTAGACTAGAAAAACAAAGGAAGTCTCTCATTAAGTATTTCCTTATTTGTTAAATGACAAATTTGTTAAATGACATCTTACAGGAAGTTGACCAGAAGGGAGACTTTTAAAAAATGGGTGGTGGGAACCCTCTAATTAGTTAATGATGATGCTTCAGTGCTGTTTCTAATACAGAAATAGTTTATTTCTGTATTGATTTTAGAGCTGATAGCAATGCCTTTAGTTAAAATTGCCTGACATTTCCTACTATGAGACCTTGTTTTGATTGCTTATAACTTTGCCGAATTTTAATCATTTGAGGGGAAATTTTCCATGCTGAATGTCTGCCTCAGGCTGATTTTATTAATTATTATAAAGTTTCAGCTAAAATGTTTCCACTATTTCTGAAAGTCAGGTTACTGACAAATGCTTTATTTTGTCCCTGTTAAAAAATTTCTTCCAACCTTTTTGTTGAGAAGCTCTTGGAGCTCCATTCATTGGAGCGGGGCCTTGAAATTTGGCAGAGAGGTCAGACTGGTGTCAGAGATGTGCTTTTTCTGTCCCTGTGAAAATCTACCCAAAGTTGGCTAAGTTATAAGCCTTCAAAAAAATAACTCAGTTTGCACATGCTTAGGAGAGAGTTGTAAGAATTTGGCAGCTAAATTCTCCAAAGATTTCATCTGCAATGAGCATGATGCAGCCCCTTACAACTGCTGCATGCTGACCAGACTGTGCATCCATCATTCCACAAAGCAACTGAGCATACTTCATATTAGGGCTTCAGGGACTGATCAGGACTTTCCCTGCAATTGCTGTTTCCAGGGGCTGTTGTGGTGCTGGACACAAGAAGTGAGAGCAGGGAGACTGTCTCTCCTCCTATATTCTTAATACCTCTCTTGCTGTGGCTCAGGCAGTAAGAAGGGGAAGGAGGAAACACCTGATTCAAACACAGTGGGATGAGAAATGGGGGAAGACTGGGAAAGGAGGTTGCAGGAGTCAGAGGGCAAGGAGGTGCCAGGGGCAAGAGCTGGAGGGCAAGGAGAAGCAGGGAGGAGGGGTAGTTAGAAGCACAGGAGAAGGGCCATAGAAAGAACAAGATGGAGAATTGGATAGGAGCACAGGGAGACATTACCATGATTCAACCCCAGAGCACAGATTATCCTGTGCACTAAAAGAGGCAGGGGTCCTGTGAAAAAAAAATAGGAGGTGACCATGCAATTAAAAGGTGTAACATAATACGTATACACTAGGGGGTGAATTAAGGTTGCTCAGGCATCCTTCAGTGTGGCATTTCCTAACTTTTGAGTGCCCGGCCTTGCAACCTTCATGTTCTTTTAACACACTTTTTTGGCTATAATGTAGCACATGGTAAAGGCACCTACAGCACGGTCTACCGAAATCTAAATAAGTAAATACGTAAATATCTTTGAGGTGATGTCCAAAACATGTAGCCATTTTAAAGCCAGGTTTTCCAGCCTTGTTCCTTTCTACTTTCTGGTAGACAAGACAAAAATAAAATCATCTTATTGTAAGAAAACAAAGGCAAAGAAATCTATGTATAGTGTCTAGTTCCAGAAAACAGGGCACCATAGAGAATACCTGTGGCATTTAGAGATGTGTGCTTAGGTAGGCTCTCATACAGTAGAAGGATAGAATAGAGCTTTGACATCTCAACTGACCCAGTGGCTATTTTAAATGAAACTGAATATGAAACAGGTTGACATAAAAGTTACACTCTGGTCTTAAAAGATCTTGTTAAGTGCAGGTAGTCACTGATTTCAAGGCATAAATTGATACCGATCCGCAAGGATCACAAAGGAATTGTTTCCCTCTTTGTACAGCACTGAACGGTTGACTCAGTTAATTATGGGAGGCTTTTGTCTCTTGTTCTGAAGCAGCAGGAACTGCCAGAGGCAGGATGCAAAACTTCCTATTACACTTGGTGTATGGAGTTTGTTATATCTTAAATGCAAATACCTTTGTAATATCTTAAATACCTTTCTCTGCTCTGATTATTTCAGAGTTTGGCAATGATCATTTGTACTCCTAAATCACCATTGATCTGAAAACATTAGTCCAACATTACTAGATTTAGCCCCTGATATACAGGTATTACCATCTCCATTTTATAGATGGAATAATTGAGACACAGATAAGTTAAATAACTCGGTAAAGAACATTTTTAATAATCATTCAGGCTTTTTTAATCTTTCCTTTCAAAATTTAAAGGCATTAAACCATATTGTGGCCTAATTTCCAGCAAATTTTTATTTGCTTCATATATATAGTGAAAGACCACATCTACTTGTAAATCCCAAACCAGCAAAGCACTGAAGCATATGTTTAACTTTAACTAGGTGCCTAAGTCCTATAGAAGTGGCTGGGAATTAGGCACATGCAAGAGCTTTGTTGAATAAGGCTAGACCATTGAAGAGGCGCTAATCATTAACTTCATTTTGTTTTTGCAATGCAATAACTTAAAAATAATCAAAAGAATTTTCAACAGAAATAATTTCTGAGACAGACATTCCACGTCAAGTATATTGTATAGCTCAAACAAAATGTATGGACTTGAAGCAGTTTGCTGAGTGTGTTATAAAGGAGTTAATAATATCAAACATATCACACAGAAGGTCAAAATAGATCATCATAATGGTCCCTTAAAAGTAAACTCCTAAATATTTGGCTTCTTAATTAACACAAAGGAGGACTCAAGTATACCAGTGTTAGTGAGTGTAGTTTGAATGGTTGAATGATTATCAGTTTTTTTAAATAACATTTTTTTCTGCTTACAAATAACAAGAAAAGCCAAATCTGACATACAGTCAGTGAAACTTACATTTGTGTTTTTAACATTATCTTTTTTCTGTGTAATTCACTGGTTTAAAATGTTTAAATGACTGCTAACAGTGTAATATAGGTTATCTTGTTCATATAGACATTTGATATGATTAAGTACCTCAATGTACTTTTTCTGTACCAGCTTTAATACTGCCACCTGCAAAGGTTATTATTTGAAATCTAAAAGAGTAGGCTTGTTTTCCTGAAAACAGGTTATCAATTATAACTTTCTTTTATTGAATGAGTAGTGATGTCTCCTCTTTGGAGTGTGTTGGATTGCACATATATGTATTCAGGGACTTTCTTCTCATGTGTGACAAGTAAGTTTTGTTTCTAACTTTCCAGATGTTTTAAACAGCAGAGGGACAACATGAAATATTATTAGGAAGCAAGAAGCCTAGGACACATCCACAAAGCAACAGCTCAACGAGATTGTGAACTTTTCTTTTTTGACATTTGTAATGGAGCGGTCTTTGAGAAAGAACATAAGGCCTAGAGCGCTGGATTGTGAAAGTGTGAAATAGGTGTTCATTATCAATATTACATTCTCTATTAAGTCCTAAAGAAAAGAAACAAAGTACAAACCAACTGCAAGGTTGCTTTTTCCCTTTCCCCTTGCCTTTATTTTGAAATGATTGAAACAATTAATAGATATATTTACCTCAGAGAAACACGCTGATGAACTTCTCATAGAGCTGAGAAAAATTGCTACCGCAAAGCTGTGAGACTCCATTTTGAAACAAGTGGAGGGGGTTGGTAGGCCAGGACCTATTATTGGTGGGGCTAAAGAACTATAAAGAATGATTCAGCAGACAGGCTCACTCTATTTTAGCAGCATAGTCTCTCTTATCAGAAGTGTTTTCCTGCCCTAATTCTAATTTGGGAGCCTAGATTAGTTGGAAAAGTTCATTCTGTTTTAGGAATTGAATATAGACTGGGAGCATTGTGAAGCTCAGAAGCTCATTCCTGCTTGACAGTGTAGTTTAGCTTTGAAGCTTGTTCCAGCTTGTGTGTTTCGTTTAGCTGTGGAGCTTCTTCTAGCTTCGGGAGCTTACACCAGTCCTGAGAACTGCTAGATTTCTCACATCCTCCAAGCGCAGTGTGACAACGTTTTTAACAGTTGATGGATAACATGTGATATCACTTTAAAACCACAGTGTAATTTTTGGTGACAAGAAGAAAGTGAATATTGTCAGTCATTGTCAAAGGAGACAGAAAAGTGTAAATTTGTTATTGTTCCCTTGACAACTTCTGATCATGCAGTTTGTACATCGCTTCACTCTTAAGTGAAATGGACCCCATGTATTTCCATGTACTTTTAAGGGCCAGATTGTGCTTTAAGCCACTGGCCTTGTTGTAAAGAGCTGAGGAGCACAGAAGTGTTCAGAACTCACCACAGAGGCACTAGAAAATTGCATGCTGGATCAGGAGCTCTGCCACCCTTCTTCCCTCTATAATAGTCGACTTACAGGGAAAAGAGACAGTGGCCCACCACACTCACACCCTTTGAGAGTCTAGCATTTTGTCTGTGCTTCCTAACCACATTGTGATTGGCCACCAGATTGGCTCAATGTGATCAAACTCAGACAACATTTTGAAGCTATACAAAGAACAGCACTCATGGTTAGTGGCAGATTTATTGCTCTTACTGACCAGGAATATAGAAGACCCAGGTTCAAGTCCCTGCTCTGAATCAGGCGAGAAAGGACTTGAACATGAGATTCCCCCACCCTAGGTGAATACCTGAACCCCCAGGCCATGGGCAGGGCAGGGAGTGTTTGTCTTATGGGCTTTTTTGTGAAAATTTTTACAAGGTCTCATTTTCTTTCTGGGGCAGAATGAAAACAAATTTCAATGCCTCCAAATTCTTCACATAATAGAGCGGTTGTATTCCGGGCAGCCTTTGTCTATACTCAAAAGTGCTTGGAAAGAGGTTACCATAAATTGACTATAAAGCTTTTCCCTACCACAGAAAGGAGGAAACACAAGGAAGACTGAAAAGCCAAATTTTAGCGTGCTCTGTTTCATGTCATTTATTGCTCTGCTTTGTCTCTGCCACCCGCATAGTCAATAAAACAATAAGGCTATTTGAAAAGTTAGAGCAGCTTTTGTTTGACTAACAGCCTGCTCCTTGCAAGGCATTTGTATTTCAATGTATTGAACATTTTCTTATGTATTAGACATTCAACCCTGTAAAAATAGATCCAGGAAAAACATGTCTTATCAACTTGGCTACTGCCCTTGCATAGCTTAGATTGTAGCTCCTCAGGCCAGAGATCATTGGCCAGTTGCTCCACTGTGGTCTGGCTGCTTTGTGCCTCTCCTGCAATGTGAAGCAGAAGGAAAGTTGGCTTAACCAGCTGCTGAAATCTAGAGGCAAAGGAGAGCTCAAATTGATGCTCTGACACTGGGAGCTTGGGTGAGGAAAAGGATCTGAGGCCAGATTACCTTTGCCCCTGAGGCTGCTCTGAGTTGAATTGGGGGCCTCACCTGCCCCCATCTAGTCCTACGATCAAGAGGGTATAAAGTCACCTTTGCCCACCCCACGGCAGCTGTGTTGGGCGTTGCTCCAGTGCAGCTCAGCATCTGGCCCCGGGTAGTCTCAGAGCCCAGGCACTTTAGATATGTGATATGACATTTCTATCTTTAACAATAGTTGTTAATGTTTATTTGTGAAATGATGAAACCTTTCACCAAATTTTGAAACACAGAAACTAAAAAAACAAAAATGGGGATACCAGCAGGTTACATATGTACATAGCTCATTTGGATTATAGGTGATCACAGTTTTATACCCAATAGATGGAAATCTCTCATGCATTAGAGTTTAATTTATATTATATTATTGTATATAACAGTATATCAGTCCCTTGTGTTTCTAAACAAGTTGAAGTGAGAAGCAGACCACACACCAAAAGCATTATGAAGCAGCCTACCAGTAAGGATACAATAATGGCTCATTTCCTGACCATTAATTCAGACATCATGCAATCAGTCAAATGAATCCATTCTCCTTTGCAGCGATTTCAGTGACTGCTGCCCTATTGTCACCAGTGGAAGGGACCCTGACTCAGTAGCCCATGTCTTTCTTTAATTAGAGCCAGTGATAACCCCTGGACAGATCAGTTTGCCAATGGCAATCTATCATACAGCCTTCGCTTCCTGGCATCAATAGATTACTGTCTATGAACAGAATATCTTTGATATAAAGACAGCTGGAATGAGAACACCATATGAGGCAGCAGAAACTTACCTACTCTGGACAAATTAAAGTTCCTACATGCAGCTTCTCCACACAGCCCAGCAGGGGTTTTAGTGCAACCCCATGCTTTCTGTTTTAATATTGACCCTGTATCGAAACATAAAATGATATTGGTGCCCTGAGACCAAGAACCCTTTGAAAATTGCCTGCTTCACCTCTCTTGTTTTGGGGAGAATCATAGCAATGCTTAGGGTTCATTGCTCACAAGAACACTCCACATTAATCAACGTTTTAATGAAAAAAACTTAACAGCTGATCAGCTTTCCAGTATTAGTTGCTGACTCAGTCCCTGGTGTATTATGAAAAAAATAGAGATATTTTCTATGCAAGCTATAGATTTCATTGGTGTTTTATTCCCACATTAATGGCTCACTTTCTTCTTCACTGGATTAACAGCATTCTTATCAAAGGCAAACAAGTCTGAATTTCACCTGATTTAATGTTTAATTACTATTATTATTTATGATTGTTTCTTATGGTGTGCACAAACACTATAAAATGTAATTTTACAAGCCAGAACACAATGCCCTGCAGCTGCTGGGGTACAATGATTATTCTAAAGCCTCATCAACAAACTATTGCACAGCAACAATAATTACTTTTCAGCATGAAGTTTAACTTTCACTGCTGCTCTGCTAATCAATTGGGCAGATACTGCACTGTGAATGAGAGGCACCTCCAAAAATATTTTGCAGAACTAAGTCCCCTTCTGTACCTTCTTCCTACTTCTCACCCCATGAGAGAAGGAATGGGTGCAGGATTAGGAACCCAAAGCAGCACCATTTCTCTAAGAAGGAGAAAGATAAGGTGGGTCAGGGTGCAGAGCAGAACTGGAGCCTTGTTATATCTGCATATCCTCAGGTTCAGGGTTTGAAAGCTGCAGTCCCTGTCTCTTTTACTCAGAAGGGAGCATGCTGATTTTTCTGACTACTTTCATATCTCTTCCCCATTGTTTTTAACACAACAAGGGATGATCTGATCCACAGTGGTAGGACTGCAGCACTATTAACTATTGAGTGTAGACAATTTAATTTGTGCAGAGATGGCAGAGATCTCCTGGAGGGCCATGGGCATATAGTACTACTCGGACTGGAAAGTTATAGAAACAGCTCTGCTCACTTTTAGCCTATTCAAGGTATTACTTGTATTGCAAAATCTTGGATATGTTTGCAATCAGGAAGTCACTGAAGTAGCTGTGCCAACACATGACTGACATTCTGTTATTTAAAAAGCCTTCATGGTGACTGTCTAATAGTAGGAAGATTCACTGTTGTTGTAGCTGTGTTGGTCCCAGGATATTAGAGAGACAAAGTGGGCGAGGTAATATCTTTCATTCAACCAGCTTCTATTGGTGGGTGAGAGAGAGAGAGAGAGAGACTTTTTGAGCTACACAGAGCTCTTCGTCAAGTACGTTGCTGCTTGGGACTGGAAGTGTGAAGACCTGATCCTCCAGCCACTTCAGTCAACTCTCGTTGACTTCCCTGTGGACGGGGTGGGTTCTTAAGGCTTTTTTCCAATGGAATATTGTCCTATTCTTAAGAATTCCCAGATACAATAAAAATATAACAGCAGCAGTAAAGGAGAGACGAATTTGGAGAGACTAGTTAGTAAATTGCTTATACAGAGTGTAACAGCACTACCTCTGCCTGTTAAAATTCTGTTAGCACACCGTGAATTACCTAACCAGTGGGTCTTCTAAGAAGGCTCTGAATGTGGTAGGCAAATTTTCTGGTGCTTCACTTGACAAAAAGATGGATTTAAAAAAAACTCTAGGGTATCATTATTATCACTGATGAGAATGACTGCTTTGCTTATTTGTATTAATTACAGATTAGTGCTTTAAATAGTTTCAGCTCTTGCACATATTTTGAATTGATGTACTGGTGTGTGTAGTTCCTTGCTGAGGGCGGCTCTACTCGACAAACATTGACTCAACCGCGGCGCACAGTGAAGTTGTTTATGTGTTCAGGATCTGCAATACAGGAAAAAAATATACCTTGAAGGCGTTTCCATTAGGGGAAAAAACTAGTTTACAGCTAATGCTGTACAAAGCTCTGTGCTAAGATTTTCAATGGAAACTGTTACTGATGTACTGTCAGGGTCTTGCAGGGCTCACATGAGCCCCTTGTTAACAGAGACAACGCCAGGTCTCAATTATTTTTACTCTATTATTATTTATAGGAATACCTAGTGACTTCAACTGAGACTGGGGCCCTCCTTGTCCTAGACGCTGTCCAAACTGCACTGTCCCCTGCTCTCAGGAGCATGCAATCTGAACAGACAAGACAGAGGGAGAGAGAGGAAGTCTTTTTTTATCATAGAAGAATCATAGAAGACCCTATTTATCCCCATTTTACAGATGGGAAACTGAGGTACAGAGCAATGAGTGCATAGAAGTATGTTTCCAGACTTTTCCCCAAAACTTTAAGTGAAGCTGAGCAAAAATTTTAATATTCAACTCCCAGTTGTCTGTATCTTTTATGTAGAATGTGCTGAGCTTTTAAAGCATTGCATAGATTTCAGATAAGTTGCAAACATATTAAATATTATTTGTTCAAAATCTGACAAGCACCACATCATAAAAATGGTACTGTCCTGTAAAAAGTACTTGAAAACACTGAAATAATGGCATTTCTATCTAATTATAGGCTTTTCTTTATTGATCAAAGGAGTATTATCAAGAAATTGGATAAATTTAGTAAGAACATGAAGGTTCCAGTCTTCATACAGAAATTAAAAAATTTCCTGGGGAAACAATGGATTATTTAAAAAGGAAGAAGAAAATGGAAGGTGTTGTAGGAATGTTGGCACCTCTTAGCCATCCAATGTTTATTCATTGAGTAAATGGGTTAAATATTGTAGAGCAGACCATGGAAGAAAAAGATTTTATTCAAATGAGATCTCTGGGATTTGTGATTGTTCCAGAGAGATCCAGTGCTCTTGAGGGACATTCCTGCACCAGCCAGCTAACAGACCTAGCTGAACTGTTGATTATTAAAGGGTGAAGTTAGGAGTTTGTCTGATAAAGGAGATTGACTCTAATTTTGTATCTGTTCCTGCCCAAATCCATGTTAATATGCCATGCTGCAATTGTCTAAAGAAATTTAACTGTGTTAAGGACTAGAGGAAACTTGGAAAGGGCAATTAATGAAGGGAGAAGGTTTATCTGAATGGTGTTTATCCAAGAAAATAATTATTTTAATGTATATTGTGGTAGTGCTTAAAGGCTGTAACCTCATTATGCTCAGCTCTGCACAAACCCATAACCAAGAGATGGTCCCTTCCCCAAAAACCTTAAAATCTATGTATAACTAAGAAGATCTCCAGTGTCATTTATGCCTGGAAAATACTCCCCCTCCCCTCAGATATTTAACTGATGTGGAAGACCAGGAGAAAAGAACATTTTTTTCTTTAACAGCTTCCAAATGCTTCAGGCTAAGAGCCAAAAGAAGAACCTCTATTTTATTTTCAGTACAGAAAATTCTGCAAAAGTATTATACTGAACCCATGAAAAGGAATATTATTGGGTTACTGGCAAAAAGTAGCATCAGCCACATCTAATCCAATCCAGTGAGTAACATCCCTGGCTTTGGACTAGTAAAACAGATGCTGGAGCAAATTATTTGGGCTGAAGGTGCCACTGGAAGATAAAATAAGGAAAATCCAAGGCAGCCTGCCCTAGTGTCATTTCAGGCTACTGCCCTTCGATTCAAAACCATTGAGAGGGATCTGGGATGATGGGGCCTGATACATGTAACTTGTCTACATAAGACATGTGAGTACAAACGCCTCTGCTCCAGGTCAGTGAGGAACCACCATTCAGCATGAGCAAAGCCCTTTGAACCATCTAGGGATAGGATAACAATCGAAGTGTTACTTATGTTAGCAGAGTGAATTGTATTGAATAACTTCTGCTATTAGATCCCTGGCAAATCTGTATAAATTCTACTGATCATAGCCCACAGGCCAGTAAAGGGAGAAATTCTGCTATCCAGGTTGCTAACATTTGGAATAAGACTTCTACATCCTTGCTGATGAAAGAAATAGCCTTTTCTGAGGCACACTCTGCAGGGTCCTTATCGTTTTTGCATACAATAGTGATCATGCCCCCAAACCTGCTTGGAGGCCAAGAAGAGAGGGAGTTGTCTAAGGTTTCAGTGAACGTGGAGACCAATATTTTTTCCACACTAGTTTATAAAATTCAACCTTATGCCTCTCATGGCCCAGGGAGCCTGCTCTACGTCATCAGTCGAAATGTTGTTTTCCATAATTCATGAGCACTGGAGCAAGGCTAGGCACTGGGATCTTGGTTAAGTACTCATTAATTTCCTCTGTGTTTTTAGAAATGTCAGAGGTGTAAAGCTGAGAATAATAAAAGTCAAATTTCTTAGATATATCTACTGTGTGAATAAGAATATTATACTGAGCATTTCTGATGGTATACAGCCTCTACCATGTGCGTGTGTCTTTAATTGATATGCAAGGAGTTTATCTACTTTAGCGCCTGCACTTATCAGAATAGATATAAAATGGTATAGCGATCATGGCTGCTTTCAAAGAAAAAGATATGTTCTTTTCAAGGGTGTAAGTGTAATAAATCCTTCAGGTTTAAGGACTCTGTGGAAGAGAAGAGATTCTGTTCTGCTGACAACTGAATGTGGTAACTTTCCTCAAGGAAAATAAATCAGGCTTCTATATCAAAATATAGTAAAAAGTCATTGAAATGTGCTATTCCAGAACATGTAATACAGAATTTCTAACTAGCTCATCTCACCAATTAAGACTCATTTACATCTCAATTTGTTTTTCAAATAGTTAATGTAGGTGACCTGTCATTGATTTAGAATATTTTCAGTCTGGAAATCTCTTGCTAAGCTACAGTTCTACTGAAAAACACTGTTTTAAAATAACCAATTAGCTTAAAAAAAAAATCTAAAATGTATTACGGGAATTAATTTACACTGGAAATAGGGACAAAAAGATTTAATCATCTCAGAAACTTTCGGCACTGCTGTAAAAAGATTAGCTAATATCTTACTGTAAAATAACTACAGGAGGCTTGAAGGATACTTTTATAAGGTTATTTTCTCACAGTATATTTGTGAAAGTAATAGATATTTTTGTGCTTGGATATTACAGTGATGAAGGCCACATAAGTACCTAGATAGATGTGTTTAAATTGATCTGTCAGTATGGTACCTCCCAATGTGCACTTTTTCATATAAGCCTAGTAACGAAGGTTAACATGAATTTAAATAATTTATTTTATACTGAAGAATGAACAAAAAAGTTGAATAATGGTATGGTCGCCTCTGACAAATCTCCCAGCGATTAAAGAGCAGACTGCTCCTGAGTACCATTTGCTTGCGTTTTTTTTTGTTTTTGTTTTTTTTTTAAATCATAGCAACGCACACCATACAGCATCTGACTAAACATAATACAATTTGATTTGTGTTGCAGTGGTCCTCCAAAGAACAAATCTGTAAAATTACAACATGTGAAAGTTTAACACAATGATATAAAATGGCAATGGCACGGTTCATATCTTAAACTGACAGACTGATGGTGATTATTGCAAGGACAATGCCCTGCATATGTCAAACGATTTGCAAATAATGTATGTCACCTTATCCTCCATTATTGTTTTTGCAGAGGACATAAAGTGTGTCACTAATATTAAACTGTCTGCAAAAAAAAGCCTAGCTCAGCTTTTTCCTGGCTGAGAACGCAGAGCCATCTGCACAGAGACAAACATGCATATGGCCATCATTTGTCCAACATCTTACACAATGTGAAGGTTTTTACTTGAAATGCCAACCTGTGTGGCAGATGATGTATGTGTTTCTTCAGTCCTGTGATTACCAGCACAGGGCTGCTGTGCAGTGCTCTTCACCTCATCAGTTCCACAAGCTGCACTCCAAGGTGTGTGAAGCATTTGCAGCAAGATGGCTTCTGACATGCAGCAAGGCAAAAGCATTCTGGTGTGAATATTTGACTCCAGATTTTGTTCAAATCAGGGTCATATTCTGACCTGTAGAAATTAGTGTGGGTAGAGATTTAGCACTACAAAACAGCAATTTGAAAACTAGAATGAATATATTTTAAAGATGGAAAGCAAAGGACAGTGCTGCTGTCTCCTGGGTGACTCCAGGCAAGGTGGGGGGTGGGGAGAGACTTTATAAATGACCTGCTTTTTTTGGAAATAAGCAGAGGCCAACACAATATTTGTCATTACTATTTGTAAAAGTTGTACCATCCTCGCAGCCAGGAACAAGATGGGTTCTTTGTCTAGCTCCTGAAATACTGAATTTATTTCTACTATAAAATACATTCAGAGAATAGCTTTAAAGGGTTATTTGCAGTGGGCTTCTGTTGTTAAAATATTATTAAAAGATGCAGTGTAGTGATCCGAGCAAGGAACTGGGAAACAAGACTCCCAAACATCTATTCTAGATTCTGCCACTGGCTCACTCTGACCTGTGACAACTTATTTAATGCCTCAGTTTGCACCTCTGTTAAACATATATAATGTCACCACTTACTGACAGCACATGCCTACGTTTTGTGTGTGTTAAGTACTTCAAGATTGTTAGATGAAAATCACTAATTTCAGTGTAAGTTATTTATATTTTAAAATTACTATAGTGTCATAGCCAAATGATTACAATTAACTTTAGTTCAACACAAAGCTCGACTTCACTAGAGTGATTTGGAGGGTGCACTGAAAATATAGGGCTAATGAAGCTTCAAATCTATCCTTACCACTATGCATTGTCCTTTCTCTAAGTATTTTGAACATTTTACATGTCATCAACTGTATGAAAAAAATCTACTTCTTGCCCTATGCAGCTTTTCTGAGTCTGCCCATAAGTAAACAATTTATGCTCATTGTATTTATTATACTATATAAGGTAACTAAATGAGAAAATGCAAATGAAGAGGAAAAACCTGCATTTTCCAAATGATTTTGCATCATTCATAATTCTGTGCAATTCTGCTTTCCTATGTAATTTTCTCAAACAAACAAAACCCCAGCATAGTGGCCTGCCTAAATGAATTTGGCCCTTTCTGCCTAGTTACTGCAGTAACTGGAGATTAGAGTTAAATCTCTTACTTTAAGAGAGGTAGACATCAGACTGCAAAGTAGTCCTTTGCACACACAGCGTGGTAACCTGCTTCCTTTAGCCATAGAGGTTTGAAACATTGCAGTCATGTGGCACTGTGAAGGTGGCAGGACTGCAGAAGCAGGCCCTGATACATGTATCTTCCATGAAGATGGCACAGGTCTCACCTCCCCTGCTTTTTCCAGTTATAGGATGAATGGCTGGCCCTGGGCAGAACATGCCACCAGGGCAAAAGTGGACTGGAATTACAAAAGGCAGTCTGGAGGGAGGAGGGCCTCAGGTAGGGTCCGGGAGACCCACAGGAAGCCAAACAAAATAGCATCCTTAGGAACCAGTGTTGCAGGAGCTATTCAATCCTGCCACAAAGTCATTTCTGTGCGAACAGCAGCAGCTTCTGCAACAAAAAGCAATTTTGGAGGAAGTTGTTTGACAGAAGCATGTTTGAGCATAACAATGTATGCCTTTGCACGCTGGCTCAGAGACCCTGCTCAGGATGGAGGCCTAATGCTGCAAGGCATTATACAACCAGTCCCCTTCCCTGCAAAATATTACAACCTAAGAAAGCAAGTGACATACGAAAGTGGGGGAAGAGGTAAAGTCAAAACTACATGAAATGTAAATAAACAGATCAAGTACCAACTCTCTCCAGCTGGCCACCAACCTGTGGTCACTGACTGGTTTTTTAAAAGTGCTGTAACAGAGGTGGATCTTCGGAGAGTTGAAAGAGGAAAAAGCCTTACAGATCAGTTCAGCTAAGACACTTCTTGACTAAGGGGTGGCATAGAAGAAAATGAAGACATGTTTGTGTGAGAAGCTGACCAATTGATGGAGTCCAGAGGCATTCTGGATATTAGGAAAGAGGTTACAACAATCAAGGCAGAAGACTAGGAGCTGGGTGAGACTTTAGACTGTATGGACAAAAAAGAAAGGACAGATCTTATAAACATTGTGGAGGAAAGAGTGGCAAGGTTTGGACAGTCTGGAAGTGCAGGGTGAGAGACTGAGGAAACAGAGAAATCATTTTGTTAAGGGCTTGAGTGTCAGGAATAATGGTGTTGCTGTCAACAGTGATGGGGAGCAAGGGGGAATGACCAGAGATGGTTTAAAAGGAAAGATTGGTGCTCTTTCTTGGCAGGAGAGGTTGAAGTTGGCAGCGAGACATCCATGAGGAGATGTCAGACAGCTTGAGAAGCAGGATTAGATAGAGGGGGACTGGTCAGAATGCTGATCATGTGTCATTGGTGTAAGAAGGGGTAGTTGAATTGTACAATTAGATGAAGTCGCATAGAGAGAGGATGTGAAGTCAGCAGAGGAAGGGCCATAGAAACAGGCAGCTCTGGAGACCAGGCCATGTCAGAATTTGGTTGGATTACCTGGATTCGGGACAGTTATTTTCCAGTACCTGTTGGAAGCTGAGTAATGAGGAGATTATACCACTGCCTCCCCCCATATTGTCTGCAGCAAGGCAAGCTCATCCACTTTGCCCACCTTCCTCACAACCAGTTCTGATGACAGCCCATTTAGGTAGATGGATGCTCCTTTCACTTGCAATGGCATTGGCTGTTTCTTCTCCTTGACCAGTTCATTGTAAATCCTCTCGTTTCTGCTTCTCCACTCCCATCTCCCCAAAATAGCATGTAACTGCACTCATGATTTCAAGTCAACCTCCATACATAGTAGATTGGAAGATACACTAATCTTAATGCTGGCTAGAAGTAGTTAGCAGTTATTGTGCATGAACAGTAGGCACTTTTCCAGCATTAATAGCTTGTCTATTACAATGTGCTAAATTTGCAGCAATAGATAAGAGTACTTGACATTCTATATACAAAGAGCCTGCAACATGACATGTTATAAGCCAATGAATTTGAGTTATTGGAAGCCAGGGAGAGCCTCTAAAAACACTAAGTTCTATTTTTCCTCTTCCCAACCTATAACGGACAAAGAATTCAACCTGAATTTAGCCCTCATACACCCCTCTCCTTGGGTCAGACCCTGTTGAATCAAAATTTCAGCTTGGTGTCAGTTTTTACATCTGATTGATAAATCCCTTGACAATAGAGTTTACAGGGAAAGTGCTGACTGACCAACCCCTCAAATTGGCCTCGTTCAGGCAGGTCCAGTTACTGAGACCGGTTGTGTTATGCCACCATGGCATGTGGGTTTAGAATTACTGGAGTAGATACAGACACTATTCTAACATCAGAACCAAATGGCTGGTCTACACTTCAGATTTAGTGGTATAATTGTCTGTCAGTGGTGCCTTTTTTTTTTTTTTTTTTTTTTAAAGATAAACCAACTTAGTTATATTGGTAAAAGCCCTAATGTGGTTGCAGTTATACCATTATAAAGGTGCCTTATACCAGTATAACTTATTCTGTTCCCGAACCTTGTAAGCATTTTTATATTAGTATAACTGTATCCATGACCATGACAGGCAAGCCTGGCATTCTGCTATGAAGGAAGCAGAACATCCTTGTGCCACCTTGGACGACAGAGGAAACGTAGACACCAACTTGCCCTGGCACGTCTCCTGAACCCTACATGTGGAAATTGATTTCCAGACAAAGTCATACTGAAATACGAGTTGACAGTCTGTCAAAAACAAAAACTGTATCCTCATTAGGGGGGGTTGCTGCTTTAACCATACATGTATATTTCAAGTGTCAAACTTTCTGCTACAGGCAAACCCAAATAGTTAAGTAAACATTTCTTTCAAGGTATGCCAATTATTGCATGATCCCCCCAAAACTTTTACTTTTAAAAAACATAAGGTGCTGTTGGGGTGCAAGTCCAATATTATGCACTTATTATGAGACTCAAAGATTACATGTTAACAAAATGGGAAGAGACAGAAGAGTGAGTAGCAAAGCATGATCTACATAGCGAAGTAAGACTAAGCACGCTAGTATTCTTCACTTCCAACTCCTGCATTTATTGTAAGACCAGATAATGAGCAGCACTTTTTTTTTTTTTTTTTTTTTGGTAACAATTCATTAATCAGAGAAATGATCCTTGCTAGTGTTTAGATGTTTTACTTAATTTGGTACTTCTGGCCCACTGCCCCACAAGTGCCAAAATTATTATTTCTCACCCAGCAGGTGATAAATAACAACTTCAGTCATGATTAATACCATGAATTTCTCAACCTGACTAATGCAAAAAACTTGAAACCTGCAGAACAAGTGGGTGATAATTGTTGCGAGAGCCATTGGAGCTCTGCTCTGCTCCTAAAGAAAGCAAGCCACAGGAAATGAAGTGTTTGCTAGCAGCCCAGCTGATCCTAAGAGGCTTCATTAAGCACAGCTCAGCAGCATTCTCCATGTTTAGATTTGTGATACTTTTTTCCCCCACAACACCAAGCTTTAATTATCTTTGAGAAACAGAAGACTGCCACGGTAATTTTTTTCTGAAAAAGCCAGAGAACATAGCAGATAAATATCTCATTAACACAGTTCAATATTGTAGTATGTACCGGTTGCTAGATGTACAATATCTTTGCAACATGATAACTGAGAACTCCACTCTCAGGAGGAGGTTTTTAAATAATGCAGTGTTTCTGACAAAGCTGGCCACAACATCGCTTATAGAACACAGCCCCACAGAAAGCCAAACAAAGTGGAACTATTTTCAGAGGGTGAAAAACAAACCACTGGCCTGGTATTGGTGACCAGCTGAAACAAAGCTGCATTGCTAAAAGAGCTGTGGGTGAAATCCTGCCTCCATTGAACTCAAAGGGAGTTCTGTGATGGACTCCAACGGAGCCAGGACGTCATCCTGTATCCTCTTGGCTATTTAGTTTGGCACAGAATGGAATAATCTTTGCTGCCAGGGACAGTGTTGCATTCAGTCTGCTTAGTCTACCTCCTTAAAATTCACCTCCTTGTTACTTTTTTTTTCTTGCTTGTTAAGACAGTATTGGAATCCAGTTTCATTTAATGGTCCATAAAACAACTCTACAGCTGAAGTAACAATATGCTTGGGGTAACATAAGAAATTGAGGCTTAGTCAAAAAAAGGCTTCTCTTCCCCTTGCACAAACAACTCCCAAACCATTTTGATTTATTACTAAGATTGTAGACTTGGGTTCTTATAGCTTTCAGGGTGATAATCCCATTTTTATTGATTCTATGCAATAATGTAATTATTAGCTGCAGAGTGAAACAGTCCTTCATTGTAGAGAATTCTTTAATAAAACCTTTACCTACAGAATACTCTGGATGTCTGATTACAGTAGTGCCCAGTAGCATTACCATTTTATACATGGAGTCACAACAAAAATTGTATTGTGTGGGTTGCATTTCTTTTCTCTCTGGCTTCCAGATCAAATGTTAGTTTGTAGGAAAAATGAAGCTTTGCCCAAATACCAGTGTTTGTCTTTGACCCACCATAAATTCAGGCACACTAAAGGGCACTCCAAATCAGTGTAACTTTGTTTTATGCTTGTAGGTACTTCCCCTTGTTTTGGGGCCTCAATTCTGGCCTGTTCCCTTTTGTGATTAAAGTGCATGATGTAGTGCTGGCCGCTCTGAAAGAGGCCTTAATAGTGTCTGGAACCAGTCAGGTTGGTAAGCCACCAGGACCAACCAGGGGGTGTTGGTAAGCCACCAGGACCAATGAGGGGGTGCACCAAAGATAGCTCAACTTGCTCTAAGGGTATGTCTACACAGCAAAAAGCTGTGCAAAGACTAGTTTACATGAGCTAGCTTGAATCCAGCTAGCACAGGTAACCACAGCACAGCCTCAGAGCCAAGTATGTACGCTGGGTCCGTGCTGGGATTGTATTACCCAGGCTAAAGTCTGCGCTGCATTGTCTCTCATTACTATTGCTACCCACACTGGCTGGATTCCGGCTAGCTCGGGTAGCCTGTGCACAGCTTTTGCAGTGTAGACATACCCTTCATATCATCATGGCTCCATGACTTGGACAGTTAGTGAGACCAGTCCGACCATAATCCTATCAGCACTTATCGGGAAGCAGGACCTCTATTTTCACTAAAGCTTTTTGATTCATTTGAGTCACATCAAGGTGGGGAAAGAATTCACTATTTTTAAAACGTTTAATACAGACTTACCATCGAAGAATCAAACTGTTAATTCTCAGGAGAAAAAGGCATTAAGAGTAAAACAATGTAAGCAAATATTCTATACACAATTTAAAATCAAGAATGTACACTCAGTTGTATGACACACATCTTTTTACATATTTGAGTCTCATTTTCATCTTACCACTCAGTTTCCAGTGGAATTAATCTTTGGAATGTTCAAAGATACCAAGTCATGGCATGAAAGCTACTGGCA
Organism: Caretta caretta; assembly: GCF_965140235.1. NCBI lineage: Eukaryota > Metazoa > Chordata > Testudines > Cheloniidae > Caretta > Caretta caretta. Next base: position 43,759,829 of record NC_134216.1, on the reverse strand, counting down.
TTACTGTGTTAGAAGTCTTATTCAATTTCACATTTCTCTAAATTAAGTATATTTGTGATCGTTCCAAGCCTTTGTGTTTTGTGTACACAAGGTAACCTTTGGGAGTTTATTTCATAAATATTAAGGCCAGAAGGGACCATTGAGATCATCTAATCTGATTTCCTACATAAAACTTCCCTGAATTAATCCCCACTTCAAATCCAATAGCTGAACTATAGCATTTCTTTTCTTTCTTTTCTTTTCTTTTTTTTTAAGAAAGACAGCCAATCTTTATTTAAAAAGAGTCCAGAGATGGAGAATCTGCCATAAGCCCTGGTAAACTGTTCCAATGGTTCAATTACCCTATTAAAAATTTGCACTTTATTTCTAGTCTGAATGTGTTTAATTTCAACTTTCAGGCATTGGATCTTGTTATGCCTTTATCTGATAGAGTGAAGTACCTTCTATTTTCAAATTTCTGAAATTTACAGACTAATCAAATCACTCCTACGTCTCTTTGTTAAACTAAACAGATTGAGCTCTTTTGGGCCTGATCTACACTACAAAGTTAAGTCGACATATATTCATGGAGGATAGGTCCATCAATGGCTATTAGCCAGGATGGGCAGGGATGGTGTCCCTAGCCTCTGTTTGCCAGAAGCTGGGAATGAGCAACAGGGGATGAATCACTTGACGATTACCTGTTCTGTTCATTCCCTCTGGAGTACCTGGCATTGGCCACTGCCGAAAGACAGGATACTGAGCTAGCTGGACCTTTGGTTTGACTTAGTAGGGCCATTCTTATGTTCTTATGACATATGCTGCCTTAGGTCGAGTTAATAATTTGTGTGTCTACACTACCGAGTCCCTTCCGCTGACCTAAAGAGCTTGTAAAGTCAACTTCTGTACTCCGCCTCCGCAAGAGGTGGAGCGCTTCAGTCGACATCCATGCATTGACATGGGGATAGTGTAGACACTGCACTACGTAATTCGAATGAATTGGCCTCCAGGTGGTGTCCCACAGTGCTCTGGAGACCACTTTCAAATCCATTGCACTTCAGCCAGGTACACAGAACACAGCCACCCACCTGTTAAAGTCCTGGGAACTTTGGAATTTTCATTTCCTGTTTGATCGGCATGGAGAGCTCATCAGCACAGCTGACCATGGATGCTCAAGGCCGCAAACGCACTCCAGCATGGAGCGCACAGGAGGTGGTGGATCTTACTGCTGTGTGGGGAGAAGAGTCTGTGCAGGCAGAGCTCCGAACCAGCAGGAAAAACGCTAACATCTATGCCAAAATCGCACAGGGGAGAAGGGCTACATTAGGGCTACCCACAGTGCTGAGTGAAAATAAAGGAGCTTTGGCAAGCATACCACAAGACAAGGGAGGTAAACAGTTGCTCTGGTTCTGAGCCACAGACATGCTGCTTCTATGAGGAGCTGCATGCGATTCTAGGTAGCATGCAGGACATGCAAGATGAGATGGTGCAGATTATGACAGAGCAATCAGACATGTTGAGGCATCTGGTTGAGGCTCAAGAAAGGCAGCTGGATGCTAGAGTTCTGCTTCAGCCTATGCTTAACCTGCTGCCATCGTCCCCAAGTTCCACATCCTCCTCTCCCAGACATCCTAGGATGCGAGGGGGTGCGGGAAGTCCAGTATCTCTTGCACTCAACTCCAGTGGAGGGTACAAAGACCAGAAGGCGCCCATGCCCACACTTTGATTGTTATAGCAGTGCAATCGTAAGCAAGCTGTCCTTGTTTGTCCCCTCCCCCCCGCCAGTGTTATCAGCCCCTTAGCCCTAGGTTATCTCACTTTTCTTTGCTGTCTCTCAGTGTTTGTGAGATTAATACAAATAAATGGATTGAGGAGAAAAGGCTCTTTATTCATTCAGTACACTGTGATTGGGGGGGTGTAGTTTACAGGGGAATACATACAATGAAGGGGACAGCTTGGTAAGGAAAAACACACAAGTGTCACATTACTGTGGCAGGTTTCAGAGTAGCAGCCGTGTTACTCTGTATCCGCAAAAAGAAAAGAAGGATTTGTGGCACCTTAGATACTAACAAATTTATTTGAGCATAAGCTTTCGTGAGCTACAGCTCACTTCATCAGATGCATGTATTTTTCCATTGAATGCATCTGATGAAGTGAGCTGTAGCTCACGAAAGCTTATGCTCAAATAAATTTGTTAATCTCTAAGGTGCCACAAATCCTCCTTTTCTTTTTACATTACTGTGGGTCATTGATAAAACTAGTTTTCAAAGCCTCATGGAGATGCAGTGCACCTCGATGTGCTCTTCTTATTGCCCTGGTGTCTGGCTGCTCAAAATTGGCTGCCAGGTGATCTGCCTCAACCCCCCCACCCCGTCGGAAACTTTTCTCCCTTGTTTCACAGATATTATGGAGCACACAGCCACAACAATGGGGATATTGCTTTCACTGAGGTCTAACCTAGTAAGCAAACTATGTCAGCAGTCTTTTAAACGTACAAAGGCACTGTCAAGGTTCCTCCCTCACTCTGAACTCTAGGGTACAGATGTGGGGACCTGCATGAAAACCTCCTAAGCTTACTTTCACCAGCTTAGGTTAAAACTTCCTAAGGTACAAATTAATTTTATCCTTTGACCCTGGATTTCCACTGCCACCACCAAACTTTAACTGGGTTTACTGGGAAACATAGTTTCGACACGTCTCTCCCCCCAAAATCCTCCCAACCCTTGCACCCCACTTCCTGGGGAAGGTTTGGTAAAAATCCTCACCAATTTGCATAAGTGACCACAGACCCAAAAACCCTTGGATCTGAGAACAAAGAAAAAGCATTCAGTTTTCTTACAAGAAGACTTTTAATAGAAGTAAAGGAATCACCTCTGTAAAATCAGGATGGTAGATACCTTACAGGGTAATTAGATTCAAAACATAGAGAATCCCTCTAGGCAAAACCTTAAGTTACAAAAAAGGTACACAGGCAGGAATAGTCATTCTATTCAGCACAGTTCTTTTCCCAGCCATTTAAAGAAATCATAATCTAACACATACCTAGCTAGATTACTTACTAAAAGTTCTAAGACTCCATTCCTGTTCTATCCACAGCAAAAGCAGCATACAGACACAGACCCTTTGTTTCTCTCCCTCCTCCCAGCTTTTGAAAAGTATCTTGTCTCCTCATTGGTCATTTTGGTCAGGTGCCAGCGAGGTTACCTTTAGCTTCTTAACCCTTTACAGGTGAGAGGATTTTTCCTCTGGCCAGGAGGGATTTTAAAGGGGTTTACCCTTTCCTTTATATTTATGATAGGCACATTCCACCACCATTCTGCACTTGCTTAGCCTATTGTTGAACTGGTCCTTACTGCTGTCCATGCTGCCTGTGTACAGCTTCATGAGCCATGGGAGCAAGGGGTAGGCTGGGTTTCCCAGGATCACAACTGGCATTTCAACATCACCAACAGTTATTTTGAAGCCTGGAAAGAAAGTCCCTGCTTGCAGCTTTCTGAACAGACTGGAGTTCCTAAAGATGGGCGCATCATGCACCTTTCCTGACCATGCCACGTTGATGTCAGTGAAACGATCCCCATGATCCACTAACACTTGCAACACTATTGAGAAGTACGCCTTTCGGTTTATGTACTGGGTGGCAAAGTGGTCTGGTGCCAAGATAGGGATATGCGTTCCATCTATCACCCCATCGCAGTTAGGGAACCCCATTGTGGCAAAGCCATGCACTATGTCCTGCACGTTTCCCAGTCACTACCCTTCTTAGCAGAAGTCTATTGAGTGCCCTGGCTACTTGGATCACGGCAGATCTCACAGTAGATTTACCAACTCCGAACTGATTCCCTACTGATTCCTTCCACAGAGCTATTGCCAATTACTTCTCCACTGTCACAGCAGCTCTCATTTTAGTATTGCTGCACTAAGGGGCTGGGGAAAGCTCTTCACACAGTTCCATAAAAGTGGCCTTGAGTATTCAGAAGTTCTGCAGCCACTGCTCATTATCCCATATCTGCATAACTATGCGATCCCAGTCAGTGCTTGTTTCCTGGGCCCAGAAGTGGCACTCCATCGAGTTAAGGTGATGCGTGACTGTCACTAGCATCCGTGAATTGCTCTGCTCCATGGCTTCCAGCAGGGCTCCTTGTGTGGCATCACATTGTTCTGCGTGGTGACTCCTGCTTCAGCTGAGCAAATACTGCAGGATAAGGCGTGAGGTGTTTGTAATGCTCACAACAGTGTACAGCTGAGCAGGGTCCATGCTTGCTATGCTATGGCGTCTGTGCGGGTAACCCTTAGGAAAAAAGGCATGAAAAAGGCTTGGTTTGTTTGCCATTGATTTCAGGGAGGGAGGGAGGGGTGTAAGTGCATCGTTGGAGGCTAATGCCATGTTCCTATAACCACCTGCACAAATGTTTTGGTCCCATGAGGCATTGCAAGCCCAACCCAACATTCTACTCGACTCCATGCACTGTGGGAGAGCGACCCACAGTGCAGCGCTCGATGAGTCAATGCAAGCCCTGCTAGTGAGGATGCACTCCACCGACACAATGAGCATAGTGGGGACATGCAAAATCGACTTGTTTAAATCAGAGGCTCATGTCGACTTAAATAAAATTGACCTAATTTTGTAGTGTAGACATACTCTGAGTATCTCACTATTAAGGCATATTTTCTATCCTTTAATCATTCTTGTGGCTCTTCTCTGAACCCTCTCCAATTGTTAACACACTTCTTGAAGTGTCGACAGTAGGGATAGGTGTACACTTGGTGCTGGAAATGTGGTTTCCAGCTCGAGGAGATGTCCACGTTAGCTCATTATTTTTAGTGCACTAGCTCCATCAGAGCTAGTGTGAGTACATTTCCTCAAGCTGGGAGTCACCTCCCCAGCTCCAAGTGTAGCTATACCATAGAACTGGATGCAATATTCCAGCAGTAATCACACCAACACCAAATAGAGGCAACAACTTTCCTATCCTTACACGATATTTCCCCCATTTAGAGAGACAAGGTGGGTGAAGTAATATATTTTATTGGACTAACTTCTGTTGGTGAGAGAGACAAGCTTTCCAACTACACAGCTTTCAAGCTTCCTCAGGTCTGGGGACACAGACCCACCTTGTCTCTCTAATATCCTGGGACCAAAATGGCTACAAAAACACTGCATAGAATATATTCCTGTTTACCCATCTAAGGATCACATTAGCCCTTTTGGCCAGAGCATCGCACTAGACACTCATGTATTGCTGATTATTCATCAGGATCCCCAAGATCTTTTTCAGAGTCACTGCTTCCCAGGATAGAGCCTCCATCCTGTAATTATGACCTACATTCCTTTGTTCCTAGGTGTATGGCTTTACATTTGGCCGTACTGAAATGCATAATGCTTGTTTGAACCCAGTTTACCAAACAACTTGGGTTGGGCTCTCTGTCTCAGCAACCTGTCCTCTTCACTATTTATCACTCTCCCAATCACTGTGTCATATCAGTGTATCAGTAATAAAAAAATATGCTTTTCTTCCAAGTCACTCATAATATAATAAGCAAAGGACCAAAAAGACCCCCTGCAGGACTCCACATCAGCTCAGTGACAATTCCTCATTTAGAATTACAGTTTGAGTCCTAGCAGCTAGCCAGTCTTTAATCCATTTAATGTAGGCCATCTTGATTTTGTATTAAATCAAACTGTTGTGCTACACCAAATTAAATGCCTTACATCAACACTATTAAGCTTTACTGGTATCTTTTTTAATAAAATACAAATCTGGTTGATAATCTCATTAAAGAGTGACAAATCTGTTACATTAGTGAGCACACAGAATTTCATAGGGTTAATGTAAAAAATATGACGTATTAAAAACTAATCGTGCAGTCAGATTTTACATTGCAGTTTGGTTAAGTTTAATAATTGTAATATATCAACATAATGGACCCCAAAGCACTTAAAATACTTTATAAATATGTGCCATATAGTAATCACTCCATCTACCACTGAAATGCAGCTACCTCTGAGGTCAACACAGCAACTGTCCCAGTGCTCAAGACCACCACACAACACTTTAGGCTAGGAAGCAGAGAATACTTTTTTTCCAATTGAAACTACATTGGGAATTTTGAAAACTCAATTACTCAAACAATAGAAAGGGTAGAGGAGATGGTGATTAAGGGTACAGAAACTATTTAATTTAGCTGCAAAGTCTTATAGTCTTGCATCTCATCTTACTTTAATACTGAGTTTTCAATCTAATTCACTATTCTCTGCATCCTTAAGTGCACTCTGAGTGGCTCAAATAGATTTACAAAAGCTTTATTTGTTTATAATAGATCCGTATCTTTTGCCAACCATTTTCATAGGGTTTGAATTTATATTCTGGAACAGACATTCAGAGAGAGTTAATGCATATGGCTATCTCAGACTTTAAAGGGGAAAAAAGGTTGATTTGATGTTACCGAACAAGATTTGCAATCATTTCTGTTTCAAATTAGTAATGAGCGGATCGTACAAAACCAAGTTTGTATAGTAACCGTCATACAAAAGGTTATCAGAGTGCTGTACAAAAAAGAAATTCAAGGCTGGCTGGCATCAATCCAGAAAGAGCTATTCTAAAAAGCCATCCATTCACATATTAGAAAAGACTAAATCACATTGCTAGGATTAATTCCCTTCAGAAGAAAGAGTTCCACATCCAAAGTGCTGCATTACTAATGCTCTTCCTCTCTCCTGAAACATGTTATTGCTAAGATATAAGAGGTTACTGAGCTCACCGCTGTGTTTTCAAAGCACTCTAAATTTTTGCTACAAATCTGGTGTTTCACTAGCAACCACTGCAGAGTCTTAAGAGTAAGTGGTCTATGTGCTCAGGGTTTTGTACCTGTGAGTATTCCTGCAGCTGGGTTCCATACAAGCTACTGTTCAGACACAAAGGACAGAAGGGACCATCATGATCATCTAGTCCAGTGGTTCTCAACCTTTCCAGATGACTGTACCCCTTTCAGGAGTCTGATTTGTCTTCCATACCCCAAGTTTCACCTCAATTCAAGGACTACTGGCTTACAAAAATCAGACATAAAAATACAAAAGTGTCACAGCACACTATTACTGAACAATTGCTTACTTTCTCATTTTTACCATGTAATTAAAAAATAAATTGATTGGAGCCTGTTTTTCCACTTGCTGAGCCTTGTCTGAAGCTGGAATCCTGGATAGCAAGGCTGGAGCCCGAGCCCCACTGCCCGAGGCTGAAGCATGTAACTTAGCTTCGCGGAGCCCCTGTGGCATGAGGCCCCAAGCAACTGCCCAGCTTGCCATCCCTTAACACCAGCCCTGCACTTGCAACCCCCTAAACCCATCGCGCAACCCCTCTGGGAGTCGCAACCCCCAGGTTCAGAAACACTGATTTAGATGAGTTGAGTACCCCTCGAAAACTTCTGTGTACGCCTGGTTGAGAACCACTGATCTAGTCTGACCTGCATATTGCAGGCCACAGAACTTGCTCACCCAGCCCTGTAATAGACCCATAACCTCTGGCTGAGTTACTGGAGTCCTCAAATTATGATTTAAAAGTCTTCAAGTTACAGAGAATCCACCATTTACACTAGTTTCAAGCTGAAAGTGACCCATGCTGCAGAGAAAGGCAAAAAATCCCTGGAGTCTCTGCCAATATGACCCAGGGAAAATTCCTTCCTGACCCCAAATATGGTGATCACTGCTTGAATATGATACTCAAGATTTTACACAGGATCTAGTCAAATCTGAAATTTCTTTCATCAGAGACAAATTCGTTTTTATCTCAAGAAAAGGAAAAGAGTATTGCAGTTAGGTGTTAATCAATACTTCATTCTCCTCTGACTTAAAAAACCCTCACATCCATGATTTTTGGTTTTTGCATTCATGTGACCTATGAAAAGCAGGTACTCAAAACGGGTGTCTGAATCTTCAGTGTAAAAGTTATAATTAATATTTTGATAATAGAACATCTCACCACATAGTACTTAAAGAGTTTAGTTTTTTATTTTTTTTTTAAATGGTAATGGGCCAACATGCAGACTTGGGAAATTCCTAAAAGACCAGAAGCAGGAATGGAGCTACATCTTCCAGTTTTAATAAGCCTGAACTGCTATGTTACAAACAAATGCTAGACCTGCATAACACTCACGTTTGTGTACTCCTCTGGAAGAAACCCGGTGTTCTAGTACAGGATTGAAGAATTCAGTAACCACATTTCAACTGTGCAAGTAATAATGGCAACTTGTAACATTAATAATAGTAAGATCTCAGTTAATAATTAGGTTAATAGTTATCCTGCTGATGAAGCTGTGAAATGTGACAGGCTTTCCAGCAATTGGTCTTTGCTACCTTTATGAGACCCCAGGGAACATAAGTCAAAACCTCATGATTAATGTGTAAATAATCAAAACCATAATTATTTTGATATTGACTACGGCAAACCAATGTAGCCAGAGGAGTGTAATTTCATAATGCAGTGGACCTCACCTTCTACATCACTGAAACACAACAGTTCCAACAATCAGGCTATTGAGCTAGTGCCTCACTGTGCCTAGGTTTATTGAACCTAGAGTTTTTTGGCAGAAAGTTGACGTTTCTTGTTTTTGGACAGTATTTCTGAGCAACATCTCAACTTAAGTTTTGGCAAAATACCATGCACAATTTAATTTATAAAAGTAGCACAGAATGCTGCTATTAGATGTGCCTGGAGATACTACTTAAGCACCCGCAAGGCAAGCGGGAGCCCTAAATCGCATGCTAAGTAACTTCATAAGTAGCCTCACTGAAATTAACAGGACTACACGTGAAGTAAGATACTACATGAAATAAAGGTGGCAAAACCTGGATTTGCGCAAATAGTGTGGGAGAAAATTTGTCACCAGATTACTTTTTGGGAATTTTGAAGTCCAAAGACTAATCTGCTTTCTAATATATTAGCCACTAACAAACAAGAAACAAAACTGATTTTTAAGTCTAATTTGATTTTGTATTAAAAACCAAAGAGCAAGGCTTCTGGCATACCATAATGGGTTATTTAACTTCAAGTGCTTTACTATCATACTAATGCACCTAAACATACCATAGGAGAGCATAAAAAAACCTTAAGGAGCCGAGGGAGCCGAGGGGTGTGGGGAGAAAGAAAAAATATGCCCAGAGAAAAGACAGCCACGTCCTTCTACTTGAGAGAGGAAGAAGAAAAAAGCCCACACTGTGGGCTTCAGAGTTTGGGAGCAATATTGTCAGGCTGGAAACAAACAGCTGGACACAGACATTTAAGTGTGCTGGAGGAGGAACAAGACAAGCTGAAAAATAGGAAAGATTGAAGAAACAAATATAAAAAACTCAGAAACAAACGTGAAGAGATCAAGAAAAAGCAAAGCCAATAAGAAGCACTGAAAGACAAAAAATGAGAAGTGACAAAACTTAAGACTGATGCAGTAAAAATGACTGATGCCTGAAAAATTTGATTTGACTACTAGTTTTTAATCAGTTGGTTGCCAGAAAACTAGAAGTCTGTTTTGCCATCTGGTCCCAGATAGAGAAGCTTTTGTTGAGGTGAAATAATTAAGATACTGTAAATAGTCTTTCACTTTTAGCTCGGTAATTCAAAACTAGAACAGATTGGCGTGAGAGAATCAACACCCCAAAATGGCCTGTCAGGTTCCCTATCAAAAATGAGCTAATAATCTCGATGCCTTTTCCATATCCACATCACAAAAAAACAACAACTTTGGACACCTTTCATTGCTATCTGAGCAGAGGTCAAGGACTCATGTCCTTTCTTTCCCAGAAGTTGTCATTCTGAGACACCTTTTTGGGACAGCGCATGGAAACTTGCATGGCTGATGCCCATGCTGCACTGTTCTGTGCATTGATAGGAGGTCTCCACTCTCCGAGGCTGTTTACTTTCCACCTTTCACAAGCATTACAGTCACCTCAATTTCTTTTCTTTCTTTTTTTTAATTTCTCAAAACAATACAAACAAATCTTAAAAGATGCTTTAACTTTATTGCATTGTTACCATTTCGTTTAAAGTTAGTGGTACCCTACATTTGATAAAGCTCTTCATTTATGAAGATATACTCTTCATTTATCCATTTGGTTTAGAATGCTAATCTCTTAAAAGGACCTAATCACCTTGTAAACACACTGACTTTCAAAGTGGAAACTTGTTGAAGCCTGAATAGAGTAAATTTTCCTATTACTTGCCTACCTTCTAGTCAACAAGTTAATCCTACAGGGTGTAATGCAAATTACTTTTCAGATCCTCCTAGCAGAAGGGCAAAAGGAAACACTGTTTCTAACGTACGACTAAAGCTTATTAAAAGGTTTTAGGAAAGATTGAACAGTCAGTCACTTTTAAAAATAGTAGTTTTTCATTTCTTTTTATTTTTAATACAGATACAATATTGTTCCAAGGTCACTTTAGTTTAATATTTAATAGCCTATATGGCATTTAAATGGCAATACCTTAAAAATCATTTCATGTTAAATGTATACAGTGAATTCTATAACACACAAAATGCAGTTTGAACTTTCCGTGCTCCAGAATGTTTTAGCAGCTTCCAAGAGGTTTTATTACACACTTTTGCATTTTCAAAGCCATCATCATCATCTGTTAAACAATTAAATCAAAATTTGTTTCAGAAACTGGGCCTCCCCACCACAAAATGAAGCATTTAACTCGGTAGATAACCCTTTGAGGATTTGGATGCAGCACTTGCAGAGCTGTCTTTATCATGATCCTCAAAATAGTGTTGCTCTATTCTCCTGCAAAAGGCCACGAGGTTGCTGTAGTTTTTCACTTTTTCAGAGAGTTCATCACTGGTCAGCTGAGTAGTAAGAATTGTGAACAGATGTCCAAATACCAATGCATCTAACTCAGTTGGCCTATAAAAGAGACAGGGGAAAAAGTGGGCCTCTGGGAGTCAGAAAACACTGAAAACCTTATAAGGAAAATCCTACTGTACTCTGTTTTTTTTTAAATATTAAAAAAACTCCAAGTATTTTCTCAAAGTAATCAAACTGGTCATATTTAACCAAATAAAGCTCAAGATTTAACAAATGCATAAAACCTTAAATACAGTAGAACCTCAGAATTATGAACACCAGAGTTACAAACTGACCAGTCAGCCATACACCTTGTTTGGAAGCAAATACAGTACAGCACTGTGTTAAATGTAAACTACTAAAAAAATAAAGGGAAATTAAAAAAAAAAAAGATTTGACAAGGTAAGGAAACTGTTTCTGTGCTTGTTTCATTAAATTAAGGTGGTTAAAAGCAGCATTTTTCTTCTGCATAGTAAAGTTTCAAAGCTGTATTAAGTCAATGTTCCATTGTAAACTTTTGAAAGAACAACCATAATGTTTCGTTCAGAGTTACAAACGTTTCAGAGTTATGAACAACCTCCATTTCTGAGGTGTTCATAACTCTGAGGTTCTACCGTATTTTATATGTATACTAACAAATTTTGGCCTGAATTCTCAATTGCTGCTCAGTGCTCCCATTAACAAATGAGCGGTGTGGGGGGGTTGTTTTTTTTCCCAAACAGTGAAGAAGTTACAAAATACCTTTTCATAAAATGCATGCAAAGCCTACCCACTGACTCCTCTGTCCAGCACCAACTGTTTCTCACTTTTGATTTTGTGGGAAGGGAATCTATATTCCCAGTCTCCTCTGCAGATACTGTGCATAACAAAACTACCCCTTCGAACAGAATGGTGCTCTTCAAAACAGCAAAAACGCCACATCTCTCCTGGTCTTTTCAGCCACCAAAAATTCCTTGACTAGTGCGAAAAAGTAACTACATGGTAGTAGCATTTATGGCCATCTCTTTTGTGTTAAAGAGACTAAACAAATGGAAATAAAACACTGTAACCAAAGCCACCATAACCCAAAGGAGAACAGTGGTTTCTTGAATAAGTCTGCAGTCATACTCATGGCTATGTGTACAAGCCTTCCATAGCTTGACCTTAGTGAACTTTTTGCAGCTCTGGTCTATCTGCAAACAAAACAAAAAAAAAACCCCAAAACACATTTTCCTTAAGTATATTTTAACAATTTAGAGCTTTTCTTCACTAATGTCCAAGAACTACATACTAAGTATTAATGAGCTAGAAGAATATTTTATGAGACTAATTATTGAGAAACTCTACTACTATTTACAGACAAAAAACATTAAAAAAATTAAAGGTTGAAAGCGTGTGTTATGGAATCCACCTAACACCCCCAAACAATAGCATATCCTTTACAAAACAAATACCACCTTTATAAAAGACTGTTCAGAATGCCTCAAAATGAATAGTTGGAATAATTGTTCTCTACTACTATGTAATCCTACAGCACTCACTCTCATCCAACTACACTGCCCACCTAACCTTAACTTTGCAAAATCTTTGGGGGAAAAGAGGCAAGAAACAAAATATTACAGCCTGCTAATTGAGGCATTTTTCCATCCCCACCTAATGTACTGGGGATCATAAACTGAGCTTTCTTCGGTCTGGTCCAAACTAACAAGTAACAGTCAGTTGAAGTAAACTTAACCTATGGGAAAAACCAAACAATCCAATATAGTTACTCAGTTTCCCAGTTCCTCCTTGCTTTCTGATTCTGTGACATAGCTGGACAAGAAAATTGCTTCCTCCCACCCTCAGATGCCTCCCCTCTGAATCCCACTGGCTCCTTCATATATCCTTGCTTTAATAAGCCGTCAGTTAACCCCTTCCCTGTCTCTATTAGTGTGTAATGTCACAAGCTAATTTTATTTAAGTGTCTTTGTAATTTCCCCATTCTCACTCCACCAAAAATACCTAAAACTGGCCCCCAGATACTGCCATAATCAGGGGAATGCAAAGGCAGCTTTAAAAAAAAAAATCACATACATCGCACTTGGAATGTATATTCTTTATGTAACTTCATGGTTCACATGCCATGGTGATGGGTGCAGTACATGAATATATTCAACATTATTTTAAATTCACAGTAATTACAAGAATATTTTTGGGAGAGTATACATTTGCAACTGGACCTGACTGACAATAGCAAAGGACATCTGGTATATGTCAGATCTGGGTCCGCGGTGGCTTTTCTGCAAAGGCCCAGAACAGTACTTACTCAAATCATAGCTGCTACTTTGTAATCAATCCTTTGTGGGGAGAAGACCAGTGTTTCCCCACAGTCATATGACTTCACAGGCATCTTCATGTGAACCCAACTCTTTAAAGTATGTCTACGCTGCAATCCAAAGTATGAATCCTTTACCTGCAGTAGCACAGCTAAAAACAGCAGCGTCGATGTGGAGACACAGGCTTCAGCACAAGCTAGCAACATGAGTATTTACCCAGGGTCCCCAGTGTGCTTGTTCAGGCCGTGCTGCTATTTTCATCTGTGCTAGCGCCCTTAAAGCTAGTGTGGTATGTTTACACGGGCTGCAATCACACCTTGGGATGCAGTGTAGACATAGCCTTCCCCGCCACTGTGTCACTTGAATTAACCTATGCAGGAAGCGCGGTTGGATCAAAATACGTCTCATTCATTCTGCTTATCATGCATTAGCGCACTTACACTGATAGGTATCTAAGAAATGCCAACATATGCTAATGTAATTAAGTGGATTATTGCTTAGTTACCTATTAAAACTACAGGTTTCTCTTTTTACATTATATGTTTTTAACTGACAAACTATTGTGTATTCTGTATCATGTCAGTAGAAAATAGGATTAAGTCTAAAAAACACTAGAGAAAATATATGAAATATTTTATGGAAACTTAGTATCTTTTATAATTTCAGAAATTCTTATATATGCAATTTATGGATTCATTCCCACATGTTCCTTACTGCTCATAAGGTATTAAAATAAGGCAAAAATAGTCCCCATCCAGCTATGTTCTGGAGAGTAATATACCTACAGTACATTACATTTCCATATAAAATAACTTACTGCTTATTGAAGAAATATGATTGTGTTCCCAGTCTTTGAGAGAGAGCTTGACAACACTGATCTACATCTTCCAACACCTAAACAAACAAAAGATTAGTACAGTACCTAAATAGTCAGATGAGAACACAATTCTCTACAAAATAGCTCCCTTATTGCATACATAGGAGCAGTAGGCATTTGTAATAAATGACTAAATTAACTATGTAGATCATAGATGTTACACAGATTCCAATTACAAATCTTATTTCCAGACCTTCAATGACAAGTATGTTGTTGACATAAGGAAAGTTGCTAATATTCCTATTGTCAGTAATTGGGTTAAAATTAATATATCAAATGTTTACCTCTAAACTTCCTTGTATTTTTCTTGGAGCTCCAAGAACAAAATTGCCACAATCCTGCAAAGGGACCCCATTATCTTCACATGGGAATCAGAGTCCTTGTCTGCTAATCCCTTTCCAGGATCATGGTCTAAACTCACATAAACAGACATTCAGCACAGAGATACATATTCATGAGAAAACATCTTTCATTTTTCTCAGACTGTGTGTGTGATTTAAAAGTTTATTGCTGTTGAAGCCAGAGACATGGATTCCATAGACAATTGTTTTAAATGTATGGAGTTTCACAATACATATATTTTATGAAACATAGGAAATAAAATATTGCTTCTCTGGAATTTTGACACTTTTGATATTTTATTTATATGTATTTCATTGCTGAGAGGTTATTTAAAAAAGAAAAAACAGAATGAAGAATTCAACTCTGGCTATTATCTGACTGACCTGTTCAAGTGACTTGCCAGCCCATCCAATAGCTTTCATCTTACGTCTGATCTCCCATTGTTTCTGATAGGCCAAAATGCGATTGAGAGGCCAAGGATAAGGGGATCCATACCTTGGATGAGTAATCTTTGTTTAAAAAAAACCCACAAAAACAAAATCACTTTTTAAAAAAAAAAAAAAAAAAGCAGGTAAGACAGTATGCTGTTATTTACAAAACAGCTATGGCTGTCATGGGTCAAAAGGCATTCACATTGGCTTTTGTAAAATATTAAGAAGTTACTCTGCACAGAAATTCATAGTTTGCAGCCTAAAGAAAAAGAAACCATTTACTCTATTACTCTAGCTGAAAAATATATAAAAACATATCTACTTTGCAGCCAGCTACCTTCAGTAATGACACACAGCTTCCCTAAAACGTATATGCAAGCAAAATTAAAGTGAAAAACTATATCATTAATGGTATAAACCTCAATGTTTCATTTATGAGTAGGGACTTGCATTTGCGAGCAAAAGTGTTTTCTCATTAAATTTTAATTAAGATAAATGCTGCAGAACCACTCACCTCCTGTACTGTAGTATCATCACACCACTGAAGATACAACTAGGGGAAAAAAATCACTTCTTTATTCTGAAATTTCAGTTAGACTGCACAGAGAGTTATTTCTAAATATTGATGTTTTCTTTTAAGTTAAATTAACAGCATATCCCACAAATATTTTAAGTCTAACAGTGCCTTCCATGAACACAAAAGAGAAGTTAATGGTGATGCTTACAAGACAAAAGCCTGGTTGCTAGTTCTCTTTCAGAACAGCCACCAGATCAGATTTGAAATTAAGATGGAGTTCAGAATACACTATATAAATTATGTGTCAACTTTCTTTACAGCTACATGTTAGTCTTTATAAACTCACCGCTGTTTTGTACAACAAAATTCAACCTCAATTCATGAAATTTTCATATGACATTTGTAAAGAGACCACAGAGAATGTGGAGTTCTTTTCTTGTAAGGACACTAGCTTATGAGTTGATGAACTATTTCCCAATCTAAGAATTTGAAAATAAAATACATTTTCCACATAGAAAAAAAACCCCTCCATTTTTGCCCACTTATCACCTACAAAATCAACAAATTATTATGGTTTGCTGTACCTCTGCTGTCAATAGCATATTATTGACTAATTCCATGTAGGCTTTCATCTCAGCTTTTTGGACTTCATCCAACCCATCACTGAGTGAATGGCCCTAAGGGGGTAAAAGAATATACAACCCTGTAAGAAAGGATATTACAATATTCAGCTAGGGCTTGAGCCAAAGTCAACAGAAGTCAATGTGCTTTAGATCAGGTCTTGATCTCTCTATATAGGTCTCTAAATCATAAAATAGATGGGTAAATATTATAAAGTACCTTCCATACTAAAATTACCTTCAGTATTAAACAGAAAATGTTCTATTGCAATATAATCAAACTCAAAAGACAAATGTAGATTTATTTTCAGCGACAGAACTACTGTGCATTTCTTTTTTAGCTGAGTACAACTTGATTTCATGGCTTCACTATTACTATGATTTCTTCTGTGTGAAGAAGTAAGTTGATGATATAAACAGTTTATCAAAATAAACTACTTAATAAGCAGACCCTGCTTTACAAGGATAGAACAAAGTAAAAGCAAATACAAACATATATTAGCTGAAATTTCAAGCCTTAAGCAAACACTGTATGTCTTTCTAAGAATACTATACTTGGGAGCCAAAAAAGAAGTGCTATTGCAAGGTCTAGGTTATTTTTCAGCTCCTTGTTAACATGATGAAATCCTGTACTTACAGCTGATTTCTATCATTTGAATAAATGCCAGAGGAAAATACCCCCATCATACCATCACAAACCCCCATTACACCATATTTTCCTTAAGCAAAAGGTTACTGCCTGCATTGGGGTTAATATATTTGCCACATTGTAAAAATGCAGTTACCTTTACATTCATATGAGGTTTTTCTACCTTACTCTCTTAAAAACTAATTATGTCACATTTCATACTAGTAAGCTAAATGAGTGCAAATGCTAAAAAGAGTGACTACCGTATTTAGCAGTTACTGATCAAGTATATTTAATATCCTTACCTTGGCTTTTACAAACTGGACTATGGGGCCAAGTTCAGATACTACTTGATTTCCTACACGAATAAAGGGTACTTTGCCTGCAGTGAGAGACAGTATATTTTTAGTAAATTAAACCTTTCAATACATACTGAGAATAATTTTTGAAATCATGGCTTTGAAGTGTTTCTGCACAAAGTCTATCAGATTGTACATGAGAGTGAACATGCAAAATTTCATTTGAGAGACACTTACAAATAGAGCCTCCCCACGCCTATCGCTTTAGTTCACACTTTTATGCTACGACTTGTCCTATTGATTGGCTTTCATGCTAACGTAGTGGTCCCCAAACTTTTCACCGTTGTGCCCCCCCTTACTCCTGTCCACCCCTCCACCCCCTAGGAACTAGGCCAGGAGCAGGGACATAGCTCAGGGGGTAGGGCGGTGGTCAGGAGTAAGGGGGCCAAGGCTGAGGCTGCAGCTGGGAACGGAGCCAAGGCCAGGAGCGGAGGCTGGGACTGGGAGCTTAGCTGCAGCCAGGGCGGCGGAGGCTTGAAGTGGGGCTAAGGCAGGGTGAGGAACCATGGTGGAGGCTGGTAGCCAGGGCTGCGGCTGGGTTCAGAGCTGTGGCCAGGCTGTGGTGGGGGCCGGCAGCTGTGGCTGGAGGCAGTGCTGAAGCAGAGCTGGGATGGAGCAGGGCTGCATGGTTGCTCCCTCCCTGCCCTCTGTAGGGGCTGGCCCGGGCCACACCATACCCTGCCTCCCCACCCCTAGGTGGACATGCCCCACAGTTTGGGGACTACTGCTCTAACAAATATTTGCAAGTTATTGTACAAATCGATAGGTCTCAATCCAATCATGAATTAATCTTGCTTTGCTGGGAAGATTATTAGTTCAATGTTCCCCAAAGCATAACTGTGGAAATCCCAGGAAAGTAAATAGAGCACTTGGCCGTCTTTATGAAACACCTACTTGACAGATACCATCTTTAAACACCAGTACATACACAGTGCTATGTAATTTTAAGAAATTTAGATTATATATATGTATTTTACATATTGTTATTTAATCACCTCAACATGATGGAGGAGATGTTGGACATTTTTTGTTTTATGTTAGTAAACATAGTTCACTGAATATGACGTAAGACAATAATGGAGTTAGCCAATAAACGAAACAGGTCACAATACACAAAAGGCTCTCAAGGAGAGACAAGGAAAATGAGGACAGAAAAGTGTGTCTTCACAGAATATTTTAAAAGAACAAACCAAAGTCAAATATTATTTACAGGGTTTTTAAAAGTAATATAATTTGAAAGATATTAATGAAAATATTAAGAAGTCCAACCATATGCCAAATGCACAGAACCTACTACTAGACCTAGTTCAAACAGAGATCATAACAACATCTGGTTCAGTCATGGTCTTTATCATGAGATTCACTCCTCTCTGATGCACAGTCAGCCTAAGGGTAACAGATGAGGTGCACTGCACCAACAAAAACCTCATCTGCAGCCATATGATGACATATTACAATAGAAATGCAAAGTTTTCTGAATTGCAAAAACTATGGTTTATGTTGCTAGCATATAAAGATGATCCTTTGGTATTCCTATATCCACAGTCAGCATTTGACTCCCTCAAAAGGATCTTCTAGTTGTGAAAAGTAAGTATCATTGCAAAGTATCCTGCACAAGTGTGGAGATGCACGTCTGAGAACCACTGCAATCAGTTTGAGATTTTTTTCAGGAATGAAAACCTTTTATGAATAGCCTGTTTTGGTTGGAATTAATTTTAAAATGTTATTAAAACGATATTGAAGTAAACAGAAAAACAAGGACAACAGTGCGCAAAAATAGTAGGGGCACTTAGGACGATGAATAAATCACCACATTTCTACTCCTAGCTGTATTTAAAATGGAACCAGTATGACAAATAGAATATCCTAGATGTGATCCGTACAGCACAACTCTCATCAGCCCCTGTCAGTCATGCTCCTTTCTGCATTATTTAGCCAGTGGTATAGAAAAAAAGCTGCAGACACAAGTAATGGTGTATTAGATAATAGCCATGTGGCTGGGAGGAAGGGAGTGCAAGAGGTGGAAAATGCAAGTATCACCACTCCTATTCCCATGCATGTAAGATACTGGCTTGTTTCTACAAAGAGTCAGCCCATTGCGTTTATTTTGAAAGACTGATTTAAAAAAAAAAAATCCTGGTTTTGCTACAAGAACTGTACTGTTTTCAGTGCTACCAATCATTGAGATTTTTTTTAAAGCATTAATTAAAGACAGGATTCCAGCTTATTTTCCACTAATACCAAGAAGGAGGACCAGAGCTAACCATGCAGTATGCAAATACAAAGACCCATGTAGGCAAGCATTTTTACTACTCCATACTCGAATTAAAAATTATAGAAGTAGCTTAATTTAACTCACACAAACGGATCCTAATGCAATGAAGAATTTTAGGATATCAGAACTGTGTTGTGCATTCAGCAATTCTTTTCTAGTAACCTTTTAGATGAGAGTGTATAGAAATTTCCAACATAATTTGGGATAGCATACACATCAAATACTGAATCTGCGTTTTTTGCAATCAGAAGAGGACTGAAGTACAACACTGTTCTTGGTACTGATAGTTTATCCATGATCTGTCCACAATTATTAACATGCTGACAATCACCTTCCACCTAAGATTACAAAATGCATTTCTTCCCACCCTTACAACAGTGGAAAATGGAACACCATTGATTGGCCAACAGGGTATTCCCAGGGGTATCTCCCTGGAGATCAGAAGAGATACTTCTGCGTACAGAAATCTTTGGGGTTGAGAAGGCCAAGAGTCCCTACGCTTTTTCTGAGAGTGTTACCACCAGACTTCTGAGTAACCAAGTACGTGAATCCACTGTATGTCCACTGCATTTAAAATTGCAATGCAGCACATTTAAAAAATTTGTATTTGATTTATCTCATTCTCTATAGAGAAAAATCGCAGTAGACTAAGGAAAAAAATAAAGAGGCAACCCACATACACAAGCACTGACTGGCTGTTATCTGCAAGATGAGGTGCTGTTGCCATGGTATCAAAACATAGGTACTAACACAGTAATTTAAATGAACACCACACTTACCAGATGGGGACATATATTCTGCATTTGCTCTACAAACCACCTGGACTGGCAGATTGCACATTTGCAAAAAGGCCTGGAAACAAAGAGGAGCACAGAAATAGGAAAACACGTATTAGCTGATAGCAAAACATGGATTTGTTTTAAATATATTAAACTAATACTTAGCACAATGTTTATAAAGTACAGATATCTGTATTCTGTTTTAGGGAAAATAGAAAAGGAAAGAAAAAAAAATATAAAACTTCATTGGACAATAGTGTATAAGGATATTGTCCAAAATCATTAGGAAGAATTCTTCTGTTTAACAAAGTTGCATCTGTTTTTCCCATTTTATGGTGGCATTTGACTGCCAAAGTTACTGTTGTTTATAAAAAGAAAAGGAGGACTTGTGGCATCTTAGAGACTAACCAATTTATTTGAGCATAAGCTTTTGTGAGCTACAGCTCACTTCATCCGATGTGCTGGAAATGGCCCAACTTGATTATCATACACGTTGTAAGGAGAGTGGTCACTTTAGATAAGCTGTTACCAGCAGGAGAGTGGGGTGGGAGGAGGTATTGTTTCATATTCTCTGTGTATATATAATGTCTGCTGCAGTTTCCACGGCATGCATCCGATGAAGTGAGCTGAAGCTCACGAAAGCTTATGCTCAAATAAATTGGTTCGTCTCCAAGGTGCCACAAGTACTCCTTTTCTTTTTGCGAATACAGACTAACCCGGCTGCTACTCTGAAACCTGTTGTTTATAAGTCACCAATAATCGTTCTAAGTGACATTTTGTCAACCTGAACACTGGGGCACAAATCTTCTGTGGTTGTTACTGACTAATATGCTCAGAGAACAAGCCCCAGCATGTGCTACAACTCTAACATATTTTAAACAAAAAAAAACACAAAACACACAACACACCACACACACTACAGGTCCTTCTGCTGCCATATTTTCACTAGCCAACATTTTCACGATTTTTGCTTTGCAATTCTGCTAGATTAAAAGGCAGTGTTTATTACCAATAAAGTTTACTTGAATTAAGGATATAGTTGACTAATGTAATGGTTTTTTATATCTATCTATAACCCTGGACAAAGCCATTTCCACAGGATACTAATTTTTATCAGCGGCAGTCATCATCATAAAATACTTACAGTGTTTCTGTGTAAGAATAAAATAACTTTCACAAGGTAACTCTCACTTGTGATAGTGAGAGCATGGCAAGTATAAATAACCTTTCAAGCTCAGTGGTGAGGAACACAATGTTAAATCCTATTGGGTATTTGGCATTCGCCTTTGCCAGCCAAAAGGCCAAAATCTCAAATTCCAAATCTGAAAGCTATTAATCCAGACTTGAGCCCTTCACTACTTTCTGAACAAAGGCAGGTACAACTAAATTATTTGTAAAGAGAATCTACTGCACATAAAAAGAAGTTTCATTATGATTTTAAGGATGGTATATGGACTTAACATGCATGCATGACAGCTTTGTTAACATAGCAGACCAGTAGGGTCTATCTGTTATATTGTGTGACACTGGCAGACCAGGTTTCAGCTCATGCCAGGGTCCCCATGTCTCAACTGAACACTGACGAACAAACAACTGGAATCAGTCTGGCTCACCTGTGTATTATCTTTAGGACTAGGATTATATAAGAATATGTTTAGTGTTTACACTTTATTGAATGCTTGTAAATTGCTGCATGCATTAATCTCACTTATAGCATCTATATCCTATATTGTAAGGTAATATTTAGGAATTTGGATTGTAAACCTCTATGACTGGGTAAATCACCAGACAGGAGAAAGACATTAACTAGTGTAAAGTACTGGTCTCCAACAGAAGGTGCAACATCCTGGCCAACAAGGAAGTCCCATCAACACCAGACAGACTATTGTGGAACATTAAAGAGAACAATAGATTGTGATGCTCTGCACTCCTCCCCTCCCCATGAAGAGGAGTCATGCAAGTAAATTCATCTCATCAGCTGAGTTTGCAGCTCAGCGCGGGCGGGGGGGGGGGGAGCAGGAGGGAGGGGGGGAATAAAAAACCCTAACAAGAAGGAACGATATCTCTATGCTGCTTGGACTCTAGGGGGCAAGGTTTTCTAAGCACAAGCAAGGAATCCCCAGCTGCTTAGCTCGGGTTAGCCCTAAAGAACATATACAGCTTGCTTATTATAGAAGCTTCTATTACCTTTTGAAACTTAAGATTGTAACTCATTTGTGTATAATGTTTACCTGCTTTAATCTTGTAAATAACTCATTTTCTTTTCGTATTAATAAATCTGTCGATAGTTTATTTCAGTCTGCCCGGTACTTGAACCACTGCAGAAGAGCTTGACTTATTGATCAAGGTGAAAAGGGCTATTTCTGGTTCAAAGTACACAACCTCCCAGGAAAGAAAAACAGTCTTTTTCTACCTTTATTTTGGAAACAATCCCAGCCTGAGGAATGTATATTTTTTGCAGTTGTTTCAGTTCTACTGAATACAATTTTACTTGTATTAAAAAGACAAACTAATGTATGAAAATAAACTTTAACTAAAGGTAAGATTGTCACATAAACCAAGAAAAATTCAAATCTTAAATTGACACTTGCCTGTTGCCCACTATGCACAAGTGTGCCATCACTGTGTGATTTAATGTACCAAATATTCTACAATAGTCAGGCACTAGGGGGCAAGTTTAATACATGGCTTTATATTTTTGGCCAAACAACTCTTCTTTCTTTATTATAATTTCAGTTTAGTAAAAATATTGAAATTAGGATTAATTTAAGAACACACTTCAAAGCCCTGGTTTCCTTCTCCTGATTTAAGTCAGAGGCTGAGGAAATCTTGCTCTCATGTTTTGTGGTTAGAATGATGCCAGAGAGCTTAGAAGAGTATGTCTCAAATCAGTCTCAACCAGTAGAGACTATACTAAAATACCATCTAAACTAACAGCATTTCCTTCCCTCCACTTCATTTAACCTCCTCCAAGAGTTTAGTTTGGGAAATAAGAATAAATTTAGATCACTGATCTTTGGTAGGACTTGGGAAGAGTGAAGTTAAGGAAGATAACCAGCAACCCACTGAATAGTTAGGAAAAGCACAGAAACTGAATGAGACACACAGAAAGGAGGTCCCCTCACAGACTGCCGGATGACGGCTTCTCCAGCCACACACTGAGTAGGCAGTAGGAAGAAGAGCCTTTTACCCCCAGCCGGAGGACAGCCAGGAGCTGGGACAGTTGCCAGGAACCAGCTTCTTCTTTGGCCACTGTGCGAAGAGACTCAGTCAGCATTCTTAAACTCACCTGGTTCCCTTCTGCTGTGCAGAGATATGAGGAGATTGCTGCTTCTAGGGAGCCCAGCTCTTATATGGCAACAGTCCTACCTCAGGGATAAAAATATCTTCACACATTTGCTCACATCATTGCAAAAAAAAAAAAAAAACAGCTACTCAGCTGCCTGTCAACAGCAGTCCTCCTTTCCTGTTTTCCTCTGCTCCGTTCAGCTCCATTCCCCACAAAACAGCACCAGGACAGTTGTCTCATCCCCATCTAGGGTGACCAGACAACAAGTGTAAAAAATTGGGACGGGGGCGGGGGGTAATAGGTGCCTATATAAGAAAAAGCCCCCAAAATCGGGACTGTCCCTATAAAATCGGGACATCTGCCTAAACATCCTGGTTCTGCTCTATCCTGCCCTAATTCCTGTGTTCAACCAGGAAGCATAAGCAATGGCTGGGAAATAAGATTTTTTTTTAAAAACCCAAAACTTATTAAAAAACTGATTGAAACCTTCAGCATAAGCCTCCCAATACCAAATAAGCTATTAGAAGTCATAAAAGCCTTTAATGTATAGGGCATTTGTCTTAACTTTGAATTTCCTTTCTTTGTTATTCTGGGACTGTATGTATTTTTTTAAGTACCTTTGCATACAAATAGGCCCATTCTCTCTCCATAAGGTCATCTAAAAAGACTGGTGTACAACATACTTTATAAAACCCAATATGCAAGGTCCACTAGAGAAGGGCCTATATGTAACCCCAAATACAAACACTCCTGAACTTCGGGACAGTGTTGGCTCCATATGTACTAGCTATCTTATGAACTAATTAAAAAACAGGAATTTGATTTTATATTCTATGTACTGGTAGAGTAGGAGTATGTACAGAATTTTAGACACAATATGCAGGTGTAATATACATAGGTTACTAATTTTGCATGGCTTTCAAAGCTGTATCTGGGCATGCAGAAATGTAAATAGCATTCAATCAGCAATACAGCATTATAGTGCTAACAGTGTACATCTCAAATGACAGCTTCGAGAAATACAACCTTTCAGGAGCAAAACATTCTTAAATTAATTTATCACACCTCAAATCCATGCTCTTATTCCCTAGCTGTTTATTTCCTTCTTGAAAAGTAGCTGAAGTTTAATTTTGTCCAGGCTTGCCACAGTAATTCCCTTTGCAATAGGGCACTAAATTAACTTCAGGATTCTACATCTAGCTGGAGGTGAATTTTTATAGCTGCCATGTGCTGTTCTCAATGCTGGTTCTAAAGAAAGTGTGCCTGAATTATCCCGGAGTCAGTGCAGCAAGCAAGTCATCTCAGAGCTTTTAAATGTAGTGGTACATGGAAGGATAGGATTGTATGCCAAAGAACTATCACTGACCTTTTCAGGTCTGAACAATGTAGCTTTACAGACATAAATTCATAGTGTAGATCAAGCCATAGTCTTTTCCTTCCAGAGATAGACCTCACAAATGCAAGCCAATAATTAGGGAAGCTTTTCAATGAAAAAAAAAAAATCTACAAAATTAAAGCTGATCACACAAGCAGCAATGGCCATCAGAATTAGAAAGTTCTTCTAATTCTTATTTTGCCAGATCTTAGCTGGAGAAATTGACGTGGGAATCACTTCAGATAAAGTTAACTGGATTCATTCATCCATCCATCCTCCCTCCTGCAGTGCCCCACCCGACAAGCCTTAGGTTCATTATGGTTTCCTCTTTCCCTAAGCTTCAGTAGGCTCCCCCTGTGATGTTATTGACATGAACTGTGATCAGTGTTGCAACCAGGGTCCTATGGTTGCACCAGGTCTTGTACAGAGGAGGTCAAGTGAGGTGTCTATTGAAAGGTTGTATGTAGTTTGCTAGTCATGATTATGCTGTCTGTATGTGTGTATCATTTTTGTATTTGAAGTTATGGATATTGGCTATGTACTTGTATCTCAATGTGTTTGAGTCTAAGTAGCCTCAGTGAACTACTTGGTCAGCTTCTTGAGAAAGGACTATTGTCAGTAAGTGCCAAACCAAGAAACACTTAACTGACAATAGACTTTGACAGACGCCAATTCACATCTGAGCTTTCCTGGGACCGTTCAAACTAAAATGTAAACAATGGCCTCGGCCTGCAAAAAGCTAAATCATTCATGAACATGTGACTTGCCCAGGTGGCTACAAACTACATCTTGTTGCTTTGACTTTGCACAGAAGAACAAAGGGGTTTCCACCCACAAGAGAGAATATAAAAGGCCCCGGAAGCCTCTCCATTTTGTCTTCAGCTGGCTCAAGAGATGGCCCCTCAACCCCCAAGAGATGAAGGAAACTGGAACAAAGGACGGTAATTATGGGGGTGTGAGTGATTGCTGGACCCAGACTAGGAAGGAGTCCAGTCTGTGAAAGAAACTTACTGGAACATCTCTGGGGATAAGATTTCATCTGTAATCAGTTTCTTAATGTATTAGGCTTAGACTTGTGTGTTTTGCTTTATTTTGTTTGGTAACTTACTTTGTTCTGTCTGTTATTACTTGGAACCACTTAAATCTTACTTTTTATACTTAATAAAATCACCTTTGGTTATTATTGAACCCAGAGTAAGTGATTAATACCTGAAGGAGCAAACAGCTGTGCATCTCCCTCTATCAGTGTTATAAAGGGGGGGACAATTTATGAGTTTACCCTGTATAAGCTTTATACAGACTAAAACAGATTTATTTGGGATTTGGATCCCATTGGGAGCTGGGTGTCTGGGTGCTAGAGACAGGAGCATTTGCTAAGCCATTTTCAGTTAAGTCTGCAGCTTTGGGGCACGTGGTTCAGACCCTGGGTCTGTGCTGGAGCAGACTGGCATGTCTGGCTCAACAAAGCAGGGTTCTGAAGTTCCAAGCTGGCAGGGAAAATGGGCTCAGAGGTAGTCTCAGCACATCAGGTGGCAGTTCCAAGGGGGTCTCTGTGACTGAACCCGTCACACCCTCATCCTCTACAATCGTGAGCAGGATCATCAGATCCCAACAAGCCTTGGGTCTTGCCTTCAATCATAGGCAGTGGGTGGCGAGGGCTACAGGAGGCTCCAAATCTCCCCAAATCTCTGTCCGGCTGTGCCAGGGCCATGAAGAGGATGGCAAAGGAGAGTCCTGAGGGAGGGGAGAGATCCTGAGGCCCCATGTTTAGCGCCACCAGAGCCAGGAAGGAGACAGGGCGTCGTGAGGGAAGGGCCCCACCTGCGTGTGGATGTGCACGTCAAGTGACGCTGTGGCAGGTTCCTCCGAATCTACATTGAGAGCCAACAGGCCAAAGTGGGGAACTGGGCCCAGCCCTGTGGGACTGGAGCCACCGCTTCAGAATGAGTGAGCGATGGGCTCAGAACATCCAAAGAATACTTTCACCAGCTGCCTATGCCTACACTTGGAATTATCTTTGAGTGGAACCATCAGAATTGCTTCACTGGTACAAACTCCAGGTAAGAAAAGTTGTGATTTACACAGGTAGAGTTTTCCTCCGCTTCAAACTGCAGTAAGTTCACTCATTGTGAATTGCTGCTTTCTTTGCCTGTGCTAGAGATTTGCAATGGTTCAACCTCTGGTTGAACTGGGCTAACAGACAAGATAGAACTAAGCGAGAAAGCAAGCAGGCAGGAGATTTGGAGGCAAATAGACCAAGGGAGGTTATTTCTCCACTCCCCACATGCAGAAGTCCTTCTAAGATTTACTACATTAAGATTCTTCTATTATTTATTTGTATTACCATAGTGCCTAGGAGGTCTAGTCACAAACCAGAACTCTACTTTGCTAGGTGCTGTACAAACAGAGAACAAAGGCAATATCTGCCCCCAAGAGCTCGCAATCCACTGTGGGCTTCCTCAAGTCTCAGGGAAACAAACTCTTCCCCAGCAGACCTTTGACCATTTAAAAAAATAAAATAAGAAAATTCCCACATAAACTTTGTTAAAAATAATTAAGGTTCCAGACACTTAACATACACTCAAAACACTAACTTACCAGAACATGAGAGTTGGAAGAACCCCGAAGTGTTAAAGACCTAGGAAATTCAGAGGTAATTACTTATATATTTTCAACTGCTTAGGGTTTTAAGTTCACAATTAAGGTATCCAAATGAACTTAAAGAAATGGAACTCAAAGTGCCTTATTACCCATCCACATCAGTAATTACAAAAACTAGAATGTTTTAATCAATCACATGGCAGCTGTGCCAACTCTGGCTTTCTTTATGGAATCATAGAACTGGAAGGGACCTTGAGAGGCCATCTAGTCCAGTCCTCTGCACTCTTGGCAGACTAAGTATTATCTAGACCATCCCTCACAGGTGTTTGTCTAACCTGAGCTTAAAAACCTCCAATGATGGAGATTCCACAACCTCCCTAGGCAATTTATTCCAGTGCATAACCACCCTGACAGCTAGGAAGTTTTTCCTAATGCCCAACCTAAACTTCCCTTGCTTTGATTTAAGCCTTGTTCTTTCCCTATTTTATCCTCTTCTGTTCCTACCTCATTTTCACGGGTATTCACTATGTTAGACGTCCAATCCCATCAACCTTCTTGGTGAAAACTGAAACAAAGAAGTCATTAAGCACCTCTGCCATCTCCACATTTTCTGTTATTGTTTCCCCCCATTGAGTAATGGTCCTATCCGTCCTCTTGCTTCTAATGTATTTGTAGAATGTTTCTTGTTACCTTTTATGTCTCTAGCTAGTTTCATCTTGTTTTGTGCCTTGGCCTTTCTAATTTTGTCCCTACCTACTTGTGTAGTTTGTTTATATTCATCCATTGTAATTTAACCTACTTTCCACTTTTTGTAGGACTCTTTTTTGATTTTTAGACCATTGAAGATCTCCTGGTTAAGCCAGGTGGTCTCTTGCCATATTTCCTCTCTCTCCTACGCAGTGGGGTTGTTTGCTCTTGTGCCCTTAATATGGTCATTCACCATTCACAGCGGGGAGAGGAGGTGACTGACACTTTTTCACAATCTGTGTAATATCTTCCTAATCAGGAATTTATAAACATTCTTCCTCATAGAGGCATTATCCTGTAAGGTGCTGAGAACTCTTAATGTATGTGCGGGTGGAGAGAGGGCAGAGGTCAGGGGTGCGATTATACAATTTCCCAGATTTCACCACCCATTCATAAATATTGGGGCTGGTCTACGATGAAAACTTACATCAGCATAGCTATGTCTCTCAAGTGTGAAAAAATCTACACCCCTAAAAGACGTAGCTATGCTGACCTCACCCCCTATGTAGACAGTGCTAGGTTGATGGAAGAATTCATCTGTTGACCTGGCTACTGCCTCTCAGGGAGGTTGATTAACTACAGAGACAGGAAAACCCCTCCCGTCACTGTCATGAGTGTATACACTGAAGTGCTGCAGTTGTGCCAGACTATAGCGTTTTAAGTGTAGGCATAGCCTTAGACAATTTATTTCACTATTATAACTTTCACATTCTCCTGTATTAATGTGATTGACAGAGTTGGTAAATTATGAGCATTAAAAACTTAACGGAATACCACAATTAAAAACATGGTAAGCACAGTTAATGCTTTTCATGCAAATGACAATTATGTTATCCCCTAGATCATTTGAGGGTAAGGGAATCACAAGCAACATATGCTTATAGGTATGTATTGCCAGATAATTTTGACTGCTTTTTTGATACAGTAAACATTATTATATGAAGAAAAAGCAGTGGATTAATATATTTGGATTCTAGTAAGCATTTGATAAAGTGTCAAGGAAATTACTCAAAATTAGTTTAAATTGTCTGGATTTGAATAATCATGAGGAGAGAAAACAGACAAAGACCACAAACAAAAAGGCACAAAAAGTGACAATGGACTGAGTTGGGGATATTTGGGAGGAAGGGTCTAGTGGACAATGCATAGATCTTTGTTAGGCTTGATCTTATTTAAGATCTTCTTTAGTGACTAAAAAGGAGTGAGCAGCACAAAGTGTATAAATGATACTAAACTGGAGTGCATTGCAATACCAGCAGGAATAAAAAAATAATAATAGAATATTGATGACTTTGCAGCCCCAAGTATCTCATTTTCTCACCATAGTACCTTCCATATATGAAGAGTGGAGGGGTGACAAGTTGGAGTTCTACTTCACCTTTTATAGAAGAGCCCTTGTGACAGTAGGGGATTACCCAACATTCTCTTGGACTTTTCAAAGAGAAGAGATTGGAATCACTCCAACTCAATTCTGCTAAGGTCCACAAACACATCAGTTCTACTTCACAGTCAATGGTAGCGAAGGCAGACATATCTATTGGTTCAATATTCATCAACAGAGATCAGTCAACCAAACCTATGCAGTCTCTGTCCCATATTCAGGCCTAAAATCAGAATACAAAGGGCCAAGGAAATTTGATTCTAGATGACACAAGAAGTTGCTATGCCAAATCCTTCTTTAAAAAGGAAAAAAACCCGTCCCCAAAAGGTTAGGAACTGGGCAATAACTGGGAAGATGACTAATATCAAAAGATAGTTCATTGAGAGTGGGCACAACAATCACTTGTTGAAAAGATGCCAACACCTCTAATGGGAAGCATTAATCTCTATCAAGAGTGCATCCAACTCCCCCCATAAATTATTTTACAAGCCAGGAGGGGTTCAGTTTGCAGGCCAAAACCTAACGTTCCCCCAAGACCTTCAGAACCTCATATAGGAAAAATGTAGCATTTGCACACATCCACTGACCTCAGCCTGGATCTATTACCCAAGCAGCAGCCAAATCTTAGTAATCTTGCCAATGAGCTCTTTAAGGGAAATATTCTACTCTGAGTGAACACAGTGCAGATTCACCCCTTGCAACACATCTGCCACTCATAACTTCAGATGGAAAAGTTTTCACAGCTATTTTAGTCAGGAAAAATGTTCATAGCTTTCCAGGTCCCCCTCTAGGGAAGTCTTAGCCCTCTCAGCCAAAAATACTCAAATACCAATAGAAAAAGGAGAACAGCTTCAAAATGCAAACTGAACTCCTATTTGGTAGCTTAAAAAGAGAAAATGTCTTTTTCTGACTTATTAGC
Source organism: Caretta caretta (assembly GCF_965140235.1). Lineage (NCBI taxonomy): Eukaryota > Metazoa > Chordata > Testudines > Cheloniidae > Caretta > Caretta caretta. The sequence continues at coordinate 43,729,585 of NC_134216.1, read as the reverse complement.
ATCTGGCCATAAGAGCTGGGGTAGATTAACAGAAATATTTAAAATCAAGAAGAATAAAGTGAAAACTGATCAGTCTTCTTCTTATTTCCCTAGCCTGTATTATAACAATAAGGGATGGTAGCAACAATACTAGTAGTGTCCAGCACACTTATAAAAGTAAAGGAAACTTCCTACAAGAGTCAACGTGGAATTCATTGTCACAGGAAGATATCAAGCCAAATATTCAGGCTGGATTTTAAAAAGACTCGATTTTATGGCCTGTATTTGTAGTTCAGCATGCTATGATAACAGTAATCAAATCTCATATTTCTGGGTATAAGATTATTGCCACTGGCATCAAGAATTCCTTCCCTATCCACCCATCCCATGGGATCTCATGGAGGGGTTTGCGTTCTTCTGAAGCAATGATATTGGCCACTGCCAGAAGCAGAACATCAAACAAGCTGGACCTGCAGTGCAATCCAGTATGGCAAGTCCTATATGACCAATATAGCCTTTGAGGGTTATATTCTATTAAAAATTGCTCCTAAAACTGAAGGTATGTTGTCCTCTCAGTGACTGAGGTTATTAAGCTTGTGGCAGACAAACAATCCATCTCCTAAAGCACAATGTATTCCCGTAAAGGACCTTAGTTTGCTGATTTCATGTGCATTTTTGGTTCCACTTAGTAGTAGCAGCAGCATCTATTTTATTTTGAATGTCAGTATGGAACAAAAAAGTGCATTTTAACTGCAGGAGAATGAACTAACAGCAGATATGCAGAAAGGGCTCATGTCAAACTTTAACATGCCACGTGTTATGAAACTAATAAACTTCTTTCACAGGTCTTTCATTTTAATCAAGGGAGATTACACATCCTATCAAAATAGCATTGTTACCCATGTCAGCCAGTTCTAAGATGCTCCTATATATTGCCTTACAAAGTCAAGTTACTGAGCACATGGTGTCTTTTAATATTAATAATCAGAAAAAAAATAAGTTTTCAGCCTCTGTATGAGCTTTTGAAAATGGATTTCACCTGTAAATTTAGTTTGATTTTAGGTGAAAGAACTGTTAACTAAGAAAGCATGTGAGTCTATATTAATTGAGAGAATTTGAATGGGACACAGTGTGATTCAATTAAAAGAACAAGAAACAACAACAACATTGCTTAAAATAAGACCATCAACTTGTTTTATTTCCCCAATGTCAGAAAATCCAATTTTCTGATAGAGCACCCTTTAAATAGCATGTGCTGAATTTTGGTTAGCATTAAAAATAAAGAGAATACTCTTCCTGAACACATTGCTAAGGTTCAGAAGGGATTTGGGGCAGGCCAAGAGGACACAGCAGGGTTTGCTCAGTGTCCCTCTCCTTTCTCTGTATGCTCACACATGCCTGCCATTTTCACCTTTGCTGCTGCTTTTGAAAGTTCCCCTCAGAACTATGCAATAGACTGATGTCATCATACTAGGGCATAAAATGGGAAATAAAAATGACTATACACAGTGCTATTAGAGAGCGAAGGTGAGTGAGGTAATATCTTTTATTGGACCAACTTCTGCTGGTGAGAGAGACAAGCTTTGAAGCTTACACAGAATTCATCTTCACTCCTGTTAAATGTACAAAGTAAAATAAACAAAATAGAAGATTTATTCTCTTTAACCTTTCAGTTAGTCATCCGAGGTGTTACTTGAACACTAGTAGGTACAAAAAAAATTTTTTTTCAAACAGAAATGTTATTTTTCAAGTTGACAATGCGTCTGCTACTCCAAAGTATCTCTTAGTGAATCATCCACTAGGTTTTTCCATCTCAAAGCAGAAAATACACATCCACTAAAAACAATACTCTAAGCATAAATTCCAATTGGATGTAAATAATATCAAGATTTCAGTATTTAAGGTCAGAATCATTACCTCCCGCCCTCTTATTCCAGAGTTCGGACAGTTCGCATTCTATATCCCTGTATGAGAAACCCTACTTTCAGATGACAAGCTCCAGGCTTCTTTCAGAGGAGACACACATTATCAGTTTCATAATTAAGTCCAAACCATTGTAAGTAATATCTCATTGACTAGTATTTTAAAAGCACTCACAGAATGCTACTGTGAAGAAAGAGATTTGTGTTTTCATTCTTATTCTGTTTCATCAAGACACAAAGGAGAATCTGTGATGACAACTGAAGAATTATTCTTCCCCTTATTGAAGGGACGTGTTTTAAAATGAAAAACCACGAACAAATCTACAAAATAATTCAGTTTTTATATCAAACAGCTGCAGACATTGTAATTGAAATAGTGTGTCTAAGACTACAAATGAAAACTGTTCAGTATCATTCTTTGAGTGACAGATTAAATTCCTAATCCAGTTGTGGTAATGGCCATATTTGTAGTTTAACATAAATTAAGAGCTTAACTATATTTGCGACTATTTTAAACAAAATAACAAATTTCTTTGTACCTGTGAATGTAATTTATAGCAAAGCCAGGTTCATTTTCCAAAACAATCTATTTTACACTGCAGCAGAACACTGCTATAATGGTATAATGTAATTCTCGTTGTAGAATGTGGAAAGAGTAGATTCACTGGTAGTACAGAGGAGGTTTTGAAGATAAATGAAGATGCTATTCATTCAGGGGTAATTTCATCTCAGAACTATATGAAAGATGTTTCACTCACATGCTGTAGTTGTATGGCTAGGGATATAAGTGTATTTTCAGCTACGAAGTAATGCTACTAGATCGATTATGTTGATACTGTATTTCTCATCATGAAGAATTTTAGCTTTTATTCTGTTTCAGAATGGATTGTCAGATTTTCATTTCACTACTGAATCTTTGTTTTGTGTAGGGCAACAACTTAAAATTCAGCTTACTGTTTAGCTTCAAAAACAAAATTACACAATTCATATGCTAAAATCACAAGCCTGCAAAAAACTATCAATCATGGGTGATATACCTCAACAAGTTATCAAATAATTGTGTAAATAAGCAGTTAACCTGGGCAATTTAAACTTCTGTTGCATAATCATCCCTCTTTGATGCAATACTACTAGCCAATTCTAGCCCCCTTCTTGCAGCAACACAGACCAAATGCATGGTTTCTGCAACTGATACTGGACTTTAATATCACTCACTATGTGTTCTGATACCACAAGATAGTACCACACACTATATGGTAACCTGCCTGAAGGTTTTAAAGTATCAACATGTTTAGGCTTGTGTAAATACCATTTTGAGAGAGAGAGGTTACGAAAATGGTTTATAATGTAAAGTATTAGGAAACCTAAATATAGGGTCATTGTTATACAATATACATAGTATTTAAAGCAATACATATATACTTAGCCTCACATTTTATATAAGAATGTAACAGAACACTCACTTCTGGAATTTAGAATTGAATACTAAAGAGGTCTTAATTCCCCACTCATCTTGAGCAAAATTCACACTCTCCCTTTCCTTCCAGCATAATGTCTGAGTAATTGACTTTTGTGTGGGAAACACCATGGAGACTGTGGGGACAGAATCTACTTCCAGTCCACAGGCAGACTGCAAAGCAGCCTGTCTGTTATTCCGTCCCACAAGCTAGAATACTATCTGCAGACCCGCCATGCCCTCTTATTTGAGGCCCATAGATTCATAAAACACACAAATCCAATTGCCCCACTTCTGGTTTCTCCTTGACTGTTAAACGTTACAGAGGTCTCAATAAATTTGGCTTCCAGACTTTCTTAAGGTCACTGAAATAACCCTTATTCAGTCAGGTTTTAATTTCTGTAATTTCTCTTCTTTTAGGTGTTTCAGTCATTATATGGATTACATACGTGATTCACAAATAAAATGCCTTATTGACTTGAGAGCATAGAGGTTGTTACAAGGAAATAAAATATGGTGTTTTCCAGTTCCTATCTTTTGCTTTTTGTATTGCAGTAATGTCAATAAGGACTGGGGCCCAAATGTGGTAGGTGCTGTGTGAACTTGGAGGAAGACCATCCTGAAGAGTTTACAGTTAAAAATAAGAGAGTTATTTAAATAGTATTATGTAAGTTATTAAAATTGAGTGTTAGTAATTTCCATTTTGTTTCTCTCTCTCACAAACATAGTAAAATGGTACCATAGAGAATCAACACAAAATCCTTTTGTCAAATTCTCAAGGTTCTTCTTTCAAAATTAGAGTGTGTGTTTAAGGTACAACAGAATACAGCAGGCAGAAACTGTAAAATTTGAGGCATTTAAATAAGAGTTTCATATCTGGGGAAGGATTTGGGAGACAAAAATTATATCTTTATTTTTATTGCTAGGTGTCTGTCGAGTCCTTTCTACTTGTCCATAGGATTAAATAAATGGCTGGGCAAGGGAGACCAGGAGAGTATTTTGCATGTATACACTGGTCTACAAAATAAAATAAAAATATATTAGAAAACCACTGCTTTAAAATCAACAAATTTGCAGTTTGCCAGAGGGAGTTATCTTGGGAGTATAAAATGTTCTTCTTTGCAATAATACAGTAGTGTGTGTGTGTATATATATACATACACACACAAACCATACTATATGTATTTAGGATGTCACTGATTAATATTCTCGTAATGGTTTTCATTGTTAACTACATCCACTCCTTTTTGGATATATGGAGGTTTTGCTACTGAGATACTGTTTTTATAGTAAGCAGAAAGGAAAAACAGGAATACTGAGTAACGGAAAATACCATCATAAATAAGGTGTAGGAAATGATTTTTGGGGAGGAAGATGATAAGAACAAAGTTATATCACTTATCTTGATTTTTGCATGTAATTTTTCATTAACTTTAATGGGAGCAAGGCTGCACATATCATGGGAAGAAAAGACTTATTCTATGTATGGCATTCTCTACCCTGTAGCAGGATAATCATCACTGAAATTACACCATTTTCCTTTTACATGAATTTCTTTGCTGTGAAAGTAAATTGACATTTTGTATCAAGATTTGCAGCATAAAATCGAATCATCTTCATTTCCAGTAGGACTGTATAATATACTGCTTTAGTTTAATGGACAAGCAGTGTACACCAAACACCATGAAAGATTGATGGATTCACAATTAAATCTACTTTCAGGAATTGCAGGTTACCCAAATATATATATATATATATCTCCAAGCAGGATCAGCACAGGAGTTCCACAATGGGAATTATTAATTAAAAGAAGGCATTAATATTCAGTATAATTACTATATCATACCCCTTTCTAAAAAGATTACCCCCAGTCACATATACCCAGTCTTAAGTTTGCACTGCGATGAGCAAAGAATAGGCCATGTAACTCCATTCAATATTTAAAAAATGTACATAATTAATTCCTTATACTGAATCTTTAGCCGTTATAAGAAAATGTCTGCAATAAATCACTCACTTACACACAGAGAGAGAACTTATTTTGCTTTCCACAGTATCTGTTCCATAGCCAAGCAGAAACAGACATGCTAGATCAGGGGTGGGCAAACTACGGCCTGCGGGCAGGATCCGGCCTGCGGGATTGCCACCCCCTTGGCGCCATAGGGCTAAGGCAGGCTGCCTACCTGCCCTAGCCCTGTGCCACTCCCGGAAGTGGCCAGCACCACGTCCCTGCGGCCTCGGGGGGAGGAGCGGGGGCAGAGGGTTCTGCACACTGCCCTCGTCTGCGGGCCCCCCTGCCCCCGCAGCTCCCATTGGCCAGGAATGGGGAACCGCAGCCAATGGAACCTTCAGGGGAGGTACCCGCAGGCAAGGGCAGCGTGCGGAGCCCTCTGCCCCCCCCGTCTCCCAAGGGTCGCAGGGACGTGGTGCCGGCCGCTTCTGGGAGTGGCGTGGGGCCAGGGCAAGCAGGGAGCCTGCCTTAGCCCTGCTGCATGCTACTGCCACCCCGGAACCGCTCACTGAGTGGCACCAGGCCAGAGCCTGCACCCCGAACCCCTCCTGCACCCCACACCCCAACCCTCTGCCCTGAGCCCCCTGCCACACCCTGCATCCTTCCTGCACTCCAACCCCTTGCCCTAAGCCCCCTACTGCACTCCACACCCATCCCTGCACCCCAACCCCCCTGCCCTGAGCCCCCTTGTACACCCTGCATCCCTCCTGCACCCCAACCCCTTGCCCTGAGCCACTTCCTGCACACGACACCCCCTCCCACACCCCACACTCCCTCCCGCATCCCAACCCCCACCCCAGCCCTACATTCATGGCCCTGCATGCAATTTTCCCACCCAGATGTGGTCCTCGGGCCAAAAAGTTTGCCCATCCACGTGCTAGATGCATGGTAGCGTTACCACTTGTAAAGACTGTGGTCAGCTTTTATTTTAACTAATTGCTTAGTAAGTCATTAGTTATGCCCTTTTATAGATATATATATATTTATTCGTCTATTCTTTGGGAGCCAGCCAAGACAGACATCATAAAGAGGTGCTATGATGGAAAGGAGATTTCTAGAAGGATTTGGTGTAAGTGACAGCCAAATTATGGCAAGTTTAGGGTTTTATCTAAACCATCTTTCCTGAAGGATCTCCTAGCAGCCTCCCCACCAAACCCCATTTAATCAGAGGAACACAGAACTCCGAGGCATCTTCACCATGCGGAAGCCCAAAGAAGCAATGAACAACCTGTGTGCTACGTCTAAGGGAAATCCACGTACCATAGGTCAGTGGCTGAGAGATACTGGAGAGAAAAAGAAAGGCAGTTTGTATAAGAATATATTGAGGAAAGAAGTCCCAGGTATTGGCTTCCTCTCTTCCTACCCCAACACATGCCTATCCACCCCTCCTTAAAAAACACAGACACAATTCATCAGAAAAAGATACAACTGTTCCTGTTTTTGATATTGCCTAATGCAATGTATGCCAAGTGAGCTAATTTTAAAACTGCATGATCATTAAGCTATTTTTTTTAAAATTACACATCCTAATATTTATATTTTGTGGACAGCTACTTTTTTTTTTTTTTTTTTTTTGAGATCACAACTGTGTTCCTAATACAGATTCTTCTAAACTGATACCATTCCCCCATACAGAATAAAATTGTTCCATAAAGTTTAAATCAGATATCTGCCAAAGTCATATTTATAGTCATGGCTACTATCAGCTGTCAAGCCAAAGAATATTGAAGAAAAACAGGCATTTTTAATATATTATGGTTAATATATCATCTAAGTGACATGTACAGGATAACAATAGAATTGGAATGGTCAAGCAAAATCCTACATTAGAAAAGGAAACTTCTGTTTTGTTTGGAAAGAAACCAAAACCACACCTGTAACCCTGATGGATGGATAGAAGATTCATGAGAACTACATAAGCAAGGGTTTCTGGAGCTAAAGCTAACATTGAGATCAAATGCTCAACAAAACTCCTTATTTCTTTCCACTGTAAGGAATTATTTAAAACATACTACACCACAGAGAGAGAAAGGTAAAACACTAGCATCTGTTTTTCAAAATACATGGAAAACTTGTCCACCTATCAACAAAACAAGATACTTTGGAGGTGGTGGGGGGGAGGAGCTATCAAAGGAACACTGGTATTTTCCAGACTCTCGGCAAAAAATATATTATATATCTTGGACCGAATAAGGTCCATAGAGGATTGCTAGAGTGACCAAAGAATCCTGAACTTTTGATTGGCATTTTTACAAAATACAGGTTAGTGGACCTTTTACATGATGTCTCTAATGGTCCCACTCTGACCAAAAGAGATGCAGCCTTCTGGGATACATAAGCCCCCAAAGGGTTATATTAACTAGACCACATGGGGGAACAAGTGGAAGTGAGGGAATAAATCAACCCTCTTCCACAGCCAATACTAGAGTTGCTTTGGAGGATGAGGAACTTTTCTTGCCAGCCAGTCCCTCTCTACTACTGGGAGCAAGTATCCCGTCAGAATAAAGAGAAGCCTCTGGGGTCACTGAACTTAAAAGGTTAATGGAGTTTACATGGACTTTCCAGCCACAAAGGCACTTTTAAGCAAATTAGAGCCTTTACCTCTAACACATACTGGAGTGTACAAATATACAGTGGATTCTAATTCTTTACATACAGCGGACCTGGATTCCTTGTGTTTTGGGGATATTGGCTTTGAGGGTAATGTAACCGACAAGCATATGAGTGGTCTTTGGGAGGACACCTTACCCTAAAAAACCCAGAAGGTGGACGACAGCTGGAAAGACAACAACAAAGGTCAAATATGAGCTGCCAGTAGTGTGTCCAATTCAGATTATAAATAGGTAGACAGATGTAAATATTAACAGATGCATAGGCACTAATATTAGGAATCTTAAAAACAAAATCAGTAACACCTCAATGATAAAGACTAAAAAGGAATAATTTCAACTTGAAAAATTATGTTGTGTCCAGGAACATAAAATGTTAAATCTACAAAGTACTTAGAAAATTTCTAAATATGTCATTTGAATACTTTTTATGTAATTTACTTAGGATTTAATCCTTCCAAGAAATATTTTAATTTAACATCTCTCTATTTTAAAAAAGATGATGCTTTACCTGAACAGCAAGAGAAGATGCATTGTCAGAAAGCAAAATTTGCTCCTCTGTAGAAAGAAAATGAAAGAATATAATTACAAGAAATAATTCTTCTTTAGTTATTCATGTGTAATTGCATAACATTCTGTGTTAAATCTCTTGTATATAAATTAAAAGGGCAAATACTTCAACAGAGAATATATGCACCATTAGATTAATTTTATGCTATGCTATTGGACAACCAAACATGAGGTATGAATACAAAAATATACCAGGAATATTTCTTCTAGAAATGCCCTCCCCTTTATCTTATTTTACCAGAGATATACAATTAGAAACCTCAACTAAAAAAAAAAAGAAAAGTGTCTCAATTTTAAGCCAATTATTCCTCTACTAATCAAAGTTAAATAAAATAGCATCTTCATAATTCCTCTAGCTAAGAAGTAAAAGCTTTCAGAATCCTCAAAAAAACAGCTTGCAGTTAATATTGCACACTGTGTCTAGGTCTGTCACACAAAAGAAAGATGACAAGTTCGCTGCAATAAAAATTCCATGCTTAGAAGACTAGGGCTGCTACCTATTAGTCTTCATTACTTTGCAGTCTTCTGACAACTGTAGCAGGCTGCTGAGCCCCAAATGGGGGCCATAATGTGATCTGATGATATATGAAGAGCTGCTAAAGGGAGCCTGAACCATCCTAGCCTATACATTTTAACAGTTCCTTTTTACTGAGAGCCCACTTTACCATAAGACTTCAAAAATCTGCTGCCTCAGCTATTGGTGCAGTAAATCTGCCAACGGTGCCTGCAACCACATCATTTTACACTGCCTACAGCAGCCAATATAATGAGTCAATAATAAACCAAGGACCTTATAGGCCATGAATAGCTGGTTTATATTGGCAGATGCAAGCTTAGCTAAAACCTCTGACCAGACAAACACAAAAGAATCTCTTCTTAACAGTTTCTATTTTCCCTGAAGTTAATTATATTACTGTATATTTAATGTTTTTAAAAATAAAATCATTATTTGTAGAAAATGATGTACCCACCCTTCAGTTGCTGATACAATGCAGCATTTTCAGGCCAAGGTTCTGCAGCTGTGGAAAGAAAAGAAATTCATAATTAAGCCAACCAACCAACAATATGCTAGCGGACGTGAACTGATCATGAACGTTACCTAGAGCAGAAACAGAATTTTAGAGCCACTAATGCAAAATTTGACCTACCTTAAAAATGGCCCACTGTTATTCACACTGCTCTCCTTTTCCCAGGGAATGGAAAGGGATGGGAGAAAAGAGAAATCTGATTCCTCCCAAAAACAAAGGCTGCAATATTCCTTAAATTCAAGCTATGCCAAAGGGTGACCTTACTGCTCTAAAACCATAGTAGCAGATTTCTTCCTAACTGTAAGAGTTCTTGTACACTTTCCCAACAAAACATACCATGCTCCATTCTGCCCACTCACAAGACAAGTAATTTAAAAGCTGTAAGATAAAGAATTCTGATAAGAACAGAACAGACACGCAGAGGAGAGACGGCACAACTGGCAGTTACAAAACTAAGTTTAAGAGTTTGCTTTGGGACAAAAAGTTTTCTGCTGTTTTAATGTTGGTTCTTGATTCAGCACCCCCTATAACAGAACACTCAGCTAAGTGTTTGGGCACTTCAGAAGGCAACACACCAAGTAGATAGTAGTACTAAAGGTTTATTTTGCCACACACAATATGTGACAGCACCGAAGTTGATATTTGTCAGTATTCTTTTGAAAGACTATCATCATTTGTTCAAAAAGGCAAGATAGTCCAACTAAGAATCTGTGTGTTTAATCAATCATGTACCAAGTGAATTTCTGGCATAGCATAAATAATCATCCATACTGATTTACTATTGCTAACAGTGGTTAGATAACAGACAAAATGACATTACAATGAACTATTACATTTCTTTGTTAAATACATCTTAGATGTCCGTTTTAAGGTGTTAATTCAAGTTTTTTTGTTTCAATCAAATTGACTAGTTGTGATTAAAATTCATTCTACTCACAAACATTTTTTAAAAGCATTCAAGTCTACAAATGACTATATGTAGAGCAAAACGGAAGCCTGCCACTGGCTAAGAAAAGGTGTATCAGTTGGCCTTCAGAACTCTAAAGAAAAATACTGCATGATTTCATAATTAAAATATTCTTTTCTACTACTCCTGCACTGTTAAACTTTATTTTTATGACAGTTAGACAAGATTGTAAAACTTGTAATGTATACACAATCTTGCAAAAGGTCACTACCCTAACATCAAGCACAAAAAGCCTACCAGTATGGGCATGAGACGGTAACTAATCACATCCAAGTGTCATGACAAAGTGTTTTATGTTTTCTTATAGCATTTATTGCTTTTAAACCCATCCATTAAAGTTTGTTTCCTGAAATAATAATTCTTGAGATGAAATACACTCTTATTTATTTAAAGAAAAAAAAGACAACACCACAGCGTACCTGGCACCAATTGTTAAAATAACGTTTCTAAATTGCATTTCTTTAATTCAGTAGAAGTCCAGGCCCATAGAAATGTTGAAATTTAGTGACACGACCTCCATATGTGAATGGACCAACTACTATTTGCATGGAAGAGGCGGAAGTACTGCCAATATCAAATGATCTGTGTGGTTTCCACCATTTGGGGATGAAGTCTAGTGAGATTTCAGCACCAAATTGACCTCAAAATGAAGCCTAATCTCAATACAGATCTGGATGTAGACACCATATTTCCATTAGGCGTCGTGCTCAGAAGCCAAAGAAGCTCCTTCACTGAAGATACAGATGCACACAATATAGGGCAAATGTGAAGATACCTATTTTTTGCTGTGACAACCTGGATGTCCTGTTCAAAAATTTCAGTCATATCCCATATGTTAAAAAGGACTGCCATCTTCAACCTGGTATGTATATTCAGCTGTGAACTTCACATTAATTTTGTTAACTATTACATATAGCCCTAGCTCCCAACCTCAGGTGTATGGACGAGCACAGTATAACTTCAGGAAGAAAGGTGCAATAGTTGTTTTAAGCCACAAATGTGCTCACGTAAACCTAAATAGTCTGTGCACCAGTCCAGTCTCTGGAGGCAGAAAACCTCCATCTGTTCTGTGAATAAATACAGCACAGATAGTAATGCAAACTTCCCCATACTGCATTGCCCATGTATCTCAAATCCTGATCTACAGTAACTACTTCAAGGAAGTAAGAGTGTAGTACTGTCTGCGTTCAGTCCAGGGCAACAACAATCACCGTGCTTACCTCTCTGCTAGGTGTGATGGTGCTTGGGTGATGTGGACGTTTATCTGAAAGAACTGGACTGAGTATCAATTTAGTTCTCACAGACTACTCATCAGATGGTAACAGCTTTTGGTCACTGAAATCTGGCCTAGGATAGTAAACAACAAACTTGGAAGAAGAGGCTTCATATTCTGTTACCCATATCCCAAAAGAACCACCTTATAAGATTTTCCTTAGATTCTTGCACACTGGGCCAAGTGTCCTGGAAGAGTAGCCAAACTACAATACAAAGGGTACACTCTCAAAGGTCTGCACAATTCTCATTGACTTGACTGAGAATTATGTTATTAAACACCTACACACTACTCTATTACTCACCCTGTATCTTGTGGGCACCCTATATGCAGTCATTTCATATATTGCTTTGGACAGAGGTTTAATACCACAATATAAATCTGACAAATGACAAGCCATGAAAGATGGAAATTTAATTCAGAATAGTATCATTAGAGTCCCAAAGACTACTTAAAACTCGTCATAACCCCAAAATCTACTGCTCAGGAAGACTAGAGCCCCTATTTTATGACAGCAAGGAAAAATTTTAAAAGAGATGCCATGTGTCTCCGTAACAGGAGAAAAAGAGTATAGTATTTTTAATGTTCAGCACGACTCCTGGCTTCTGTAGGTGAAGACATAATTTGTAGAATAATAGGCACTAATATTACATGCTGCTTCAGTTCTGTCATATTTCCAATCCATCAAGTTGATTAATGCTATAATAACTCTACACAAACTTATCATTATGCACTAATGAAGTCAAATCCAGTTTATCCTTCAGCAACTAGATTATTTTGGTCTCCAGATGTTAGTTCTCCAGCTAACTAAGGCCAGCCTGGCAGTGATGGGGCAGAGGAAAAGCAACAAATGTGACATATACCCAATTTTGAAAGTTTTCTGCAGGGGATCAACTTCATAGTGTCTCAGCAGCATCAGATCCAATAGAACAGACAACCATCTTCATCGCTAGCTTACAGTATGAAATAATTGACTGGTTATATGCCTTATGGACTGCAAGTTATTGTTGAACCTCAGGAATATGGACATGACAGAGGAGCTAAAACTGATGGTTCAGCAGATGGAGCATTGCAGCGATCAAAGAAGCTAAACGGTAGTTAAACCTGGCATGTAAAAGCTTCTATAGTTTTTAAAAAGAATTAAATATAAAATTTAGTTATTGAAAACTTTACCAAACGTCATGTGCGTTTGATTAACCATATCAGTTGTTTACTCATCACTGGTGGGTTTGGAGAACAGCAGCATATAGAACTAACAGACATTGGCAGGGTTCATTGATACCAAATTAAATTCTCTAGAAAAAAATCCTGAAAATTAAGAGTCATCATATGACCCAAGAAGCTTTAACTACCAAGGACAGTGGCTATATAATAAGTTGATTCCCAGCTCCTCTTCTGTCATATACTGTCCTAACCATTCCTTGATATCATTTTTTCCTGATAGAAACAAGGTTCCATATAAATCAATCTGACATGAAAGTCCTGTCAAATTCTTTGTTGCTGGGAAAATATTGCATAAGGTGCACTTTTCAGATTTAGTAATGGAATATTTTACTTCTGAAGCATTAAGGACTGGTTCAACTAACCAATTTGTCTTTAGATTTAAAATGATCATTTCTAGTCACTTCTGATTTTTAGTTCAGTTTATCTGTCTAGGCACTTATATGCCCTGTCCCATCATCGGAGCAGGAGCATCTCACAAGCACTTGTGTAAATATATTCAAGACTCCCCTGTCAGATAGGGAAGTATTATCCCCATTGTATAGATAGGGAATTCAGGCACAAGAAAATGAAATTCACCTCTGTGCAGGGAGCCCACACAAAGCCTATGCACCCGCTCAGTTCCCAATTAAGCTTTCAAAACAGAGCTGAAGTGGGCCGTCAGTGATGTATAGGCCTTGTGGAGGCTCTCTGCACAAAAGTGAACTGCAGCTAAAGAGATCAGGTGAGGTGACTCAACCAAGTTCACCCAAAATGTCTGGAAAAGCAAAAGACTGAATTCAAACCCCCCAAGTTCCAGTCCAGTGCCTCAGCATCAAGAATTCCCCTTTCTAGACTGTTACTTCAAAAATTAAAACAATTGCATTAAAAATTATCTCATGACATTAGAGAAATAGCCACTGAATTTCCAGTCCAGCAATCATAAGCGAGTGTGAAAATTTCCAGCAGAATGGTATTGACACAGAATGGGGAAGGGAACAGAAATAATTCATCCGTGCAGCATTAGCAACAATTCTCTTCCATAAACTATTTACAATTATTCATTTCCGTTTATTACTTTACAAAAAATAAGAAACTGACTCTTTAAGAAACTACAAGATATTAAATAGGCTTTCAAGACTTTAGTGAGGTATAGTATGTGCTAGGCTACCATTTTACAACTTTTCTTGCAAAATTCCACAGGGCATAACTAATGTAAGATAGCATAGTATATGGTGGTATGGCTTACCTGCTGCTCAGCCACCCATTCAGCAAATTTACTTCCAAACTGTAGCATTCTTTTATATTACAGATAGATAAATAAATAAATGTCTTAAACCCACTGGGAGACTTCCAGATCCATCCTTTAAGCCCTTCACCTCAGAAAAGGAGATAGAAGTAGTAAGAAGAGAAGGTATTTTGTTACCGAACACATCCAACTTGAAAATTACTTGTTCCCTGCTTCTAGGAACACCGCAGAACAACAAAATATAATTTAAAAAGTAATGTTTTTATTCAATATTTATGATAATGCCTACTTACACACTCGTTCAGCCCCATCTACAATCAAGGTAAAGAATTAACCACAGCACTGTCCTCTGGCACATTCATTATTTGTTAAGTGATGATGCTATATATACTCTGTGCCAAATAAGATGCAAATAAAGACAATCCCTGCCCCCAACGCCTACAAACTAACTCTCTGATATGTCTAGATACTAATTTACCTTGGTTTTCTTTCTTCCACTTCTAAAAATAACAGTTATTTAATGGGCTACCGAACGAGTTCATGTGATTCACTACATGCAATTATGTAATTGAGGATAGAATCTAGTCCTTGGTCATTTTGGTCCATTCACCCAGTATAGTTTTCTAAAATGCCACGTAATGTTCATAGATCTCAAATGAAGGAAGGATGTGCACAGAAAAGAAATGTTCCTTCTCTGTGAAGAAGTGGCTACATGAATTAGTTTCATTTCTCTATTTTTACCATGTTCTCATGGTATACTACAATATTTAATTTGCATAAAAAGTAGGAAAAAGAAAAGCATCTGTACGTTAACAATTAGACATAAGAATTTAGGTTCACATAATGGTAAAGCCCTGTCTTAAACTAGTTAAGAGATAGAATATTCTGAATTAAGACCAGAAATGTTGTCCTTAATTCACCTTGCTGTTTAGACACTGCACCTGGTGAGATAAGTGAATTTATATACTATTCTCAAAGATTTCTCAAGAGTATTTCATCACAACAATGCAAACACTAAAAGCAATGGAATTGTAAATTTGGGCAATAGCCACACCTACCAATCTTAATATCCAAGTATTCGCTCACAAACCTCTCCACATTCAATCACACTGACACCTAACAGTAAAACAGACCATTTGTGATCCACCCAATTTCAGGCTGAGACTGGAGCCACAGGAAAAATCTGCTTTGCAGTCAGTATCTTCTACCTTTAGACATCCCAAAGAAAACCCCATTGTCAGTCTCTTTCCTAGCTGAAATACAACAAAAGGAGGCAGATTACTAGTGTATTCTCCTTTCATAATGAAAAAGCAAACATTTTAAGTTTTGGGGGTGCCAATGGGTCTATTAAGTATAAATATGGAAATGCTGGTAATTAATATTTTTTTAATTTACCTGAAGATAAAAGTGTAGGAATAAACCTTGATTAATGCAATGATATTGCAGTCAAATTGGAACCAAAGCAGTTCAAAGACATCTTATCCATTAGTAGTGATCAATAAAGGAAGTATAACTAAGTTATGAATTAGCTGCCTGAACACTAGCCAATTCAACCCACCTATGTGAAGACACAGATCAATTTTAAAAAGGTACTCAAATCAATTTCATAAAATTGACCTAATGTTGTAGGCTAACAAGGGTCAAGAAAACCAGTTCATAGAGTCAGTAACTCCAAGGCTCTGCCAAAAATGAACACTAATTACTTGAAGGAAAAAATGTGTTTTCCTAAGATTCATAGTTGTGCAAACACCCACCATTTGTTCTCAAATTGAAGTGCATGCATTAAATCATATACCAGTAATTACATTGTTTGGTTAAATCCATTCCCATAACCCTTCCCCCCAAAGAAGTTACCGCAGAACTTCAGAGTTATGAACACCAGAATTACGAACAGACCAGTCAACCATACATCTCATTTGGAACCAGAAATATGCAATCAAGCAGCAGAAGAGACAAAAAAGGAAAACTACTAAAAAATAAAGGGAAAGTTTAAAAAAAAAAAAGATCTGACAAAGTAAAGGAAACTGTTTCTGCACTTGTTTCATTTAAATTAAGACAATTAAAAGCAGAATTTTCCTCTGCATAGTAAAGTTTCAAAGCTGTATGAAGTCAAAGTTCAGTTGTAAACTTGTGAAAGAACCACCGTAAGGTTTTGTTCAGAGTTACGAACAACCTCCATTCCCGAGGCGTTCATAACACTGAGGTTTTACTGTACAATGCAGATAGATCATGTATGTTCAGTGAATATTGATCAGCAACCTGGTCAAAGGAAAAACCCAATTTCAGCAGCAACTCTGGAATTTAGCGGCCAGCAACTTGTAGAAAAGTGTCATATGCAGAATCTCTAGCAGCCATTTGACATGATGGAATTTGCTATTTTATCCTACAAAAAGACTGACTAAATAAGTATGACCTTTAGTTAGCTTATTTGAACTGGGTGTTCTAGCTGGCATTTACTGCAAGGGTAGGGCGTTGACCCTACAAAATACTGAAAACTTTTGACTAGAGCTGAGTACCCACATCAAAAATTGGGGATTGGTCCTGCTTTGAGCAGGGGGTTGGACTAGATGATCTCCTGAGGTCCCTTCCAACCCTGATATTCTATGATTCTATGATCTATGATCTCTCACTTGAAGTCAATGGGTATTGAGGATGCTCAGCACCACATAGGAGTATCTGACAGGATGAAGATTGAAGACCTAAGACCAGTCAGGATAAAACCAGGTCAAAATTAAAATAAAATAAAAAATAAATAAATAAATGCAGCTCCTAAAACAAAATCTATATGTTTTCCTGGGAGTGAGGACAAAGGGTTAGGCAACTTAAGAGGACTTATAAAGAAAATCCTCAAGAAATGACATACTATTACTTGTTCTATTCATGTGAAATCCTCCCTCTCAAAGAAATTCCATAACTCCTAGTTATACCTGTGACACTGTATGGAATCTGAGGGTCACTTTAGGATATCATGAATACCAATACTGTAAAATTGCAATGTGTGCGCCAGATATGCCACATAAGGTATCTGTGAAAATGTTATAATTTACCAAGGATGATAATCTTGTTTATATGTTTGCATCATCTTTGTATTGTAAGTTATAGATATGTGTGGTATATCTGTATTCCCAAACTTGTGCTGTGCATCTGGGTGACATCCCCAGACAGACTGGCATCAGCACTGTAGGAAATACTAGCTGCATGGCAAAAGACTATAAAGGGCAGCTGCATCTTCTCCATTTTGCCTTCAGTCCTGCTTCTTACCTCTGGAGTAACTTTTCTACAGACTGAAGCTCTGAACAAAGGACTGGATGACCAATGCAAGCTGTGGATGTGTTCCAGAGGGACTTTCAAACCAGCAAACTCACCAGTACTGCTAAGAACCTGATATATGGATTTTGATAGTCTCTGTATATATTTGAGTGCTTTATCATTTAACAACTCTCTTCTTGTTTTTTCTTTTTTCTATATAATAAACCTTTAGTTTTAGGCACTAAAGGATTGGCTGGCAGCATGGTAGTTTGGGTAAGATCCAACCTAATATTGACCTGGCAACATGGCTGACCCTTTGGGATCAGAAGAACATTTTGCACATGTGAGCAGAGTTTCTAAAATAACTTCTCACTATACGTCAGCTAGGTGCTGACTGGGAGCCAGAGAACTGGAATGCAATAAAGAGGGCTGTGTGATTTCTGTTTTAGCTTCTTGATAACCAGCATGGGGGATCAGAAGCACAGTTTGTGACCGGTTGGGGAGTTTAACTTCAGTGTTACCCACCAGTCTTGGGAGTATCGGCTTTCTCTTTTGCAGCCTGCCCTGACCTAGGCATTTCCAGTGAGGGATACACCCCAGGCACCCCCGGGTCACGATACCTTCCTTTGCCACTCTAAATACATCATCTTCCTGCCTTATGTGAACAGCCTTCAACTACTTTTAGGCTACATCTACACCTGCACTGCTACAGTGGCACAGCAGCAGAACTGCAGCTCACAGCGCTTCAGCGTAGACACTCACTACAGCGATGGCTGGGGTTCTGTAGGTAATCCACCTCCCCAAGAGGCTGTAGCTAGGTCAACAAAAGAATTCTTCTGTCAACCTAGCGCTGCGTACAAAGGTGGTTAGATTGGCTTAACTATGTTGCTCGGGGTGTGGATTTTTCATGCCCCTGAGTGACATAACTCGCTTGACTTAACTTTTTAGTGTAGACCTGGCCTTAGATTTAGGTCACCTGACCCATTTTGACTATCATAGAATATCAGGGTTGGAAGGGACCTCAAGAGGTCATCTAGTCCAACCCCCTGCTCAAAGCAGGACCAATCCCCAATTTTTTTTACCCCAGATCCCTAAATGGCCCCCTCAAGGATTGAACTCACAACCCCGGGTTTAGCAGGCCAATGCTAAAACCACCGAGCTATCCCTCCCTCCTTGAGCTACTAGGATTCAGCAAAGTACTTAGGCATGTGTGTAACTTTAACCATGTGAGGTGTCCCAATGAAATCAATGGGGCTACTCAAATGCTTAAATACCAACCTGAATTGGAACTTGGTCATCTATTATCCAAGTTATTTACATTCACCGTACTTTAAACTTTCCTCTTAAATCAGTGTCTTCAGCCTCCTGATCATTTTTTGAGGCGAGCAGGGGGCTCTTTTCTGAACACCTTCCAACTTGTCAATATCTTTCTAGTAATAAGGTGCCCAAAAACAAATACAATATTCTAGGTGCAGTAAAATCAGAGACCTTTGCAACACCCCTACAATGCCCCTCTGCCATGTACATTGGCCAAATCGGACAGTCTCTACACAAAAGAATAAATGGACACAAAACTGACATCAGGAATCATAACATTCAAAAGCCAGCAGGAGAACACTTCAATCTCTCTGGTCACTCAATACAGAGCTCAAAGTGGCAA
Organism: Caretta caretta; assembly: GCF_965140235.1. Lineage (NCBI taxonomy): Eukaryota > Metazoa > Chordata > Testudines > Cheloniidae > Caretta > Caretta caretta. Next base: position 43,710,412 of record NC_134216.1, on the reverse strand, counting down.
TTCTTCAACAAAAAAACTTCATAAACAGACTCCAATGTGAAGCTGCAGACGGGAATTAATTTGCAAACTAGATACCATCAGATTAGTCCTGAATAAAGACCGGGAGTGGTTGGGTCATTACAAAAACTAAACTTAATTTCCCCAATACTAATTTCTCCCTACTGTTACTCACACCTTCTTGTCAACTGTCTGTAATGAGCCACTCTCTAACCACTTCAAAAGTTATTTCTCCTCCCTTGGTATCCTGCTGTTAATTGATTTATATGGTTAGACTGATCTAACACTTGGTAAAGCAACCCACATCCTTTCATGTATTTATACCTGCTTCTGTATCTTTTACTTCATACATCTGATAAAGTGGGTTCTAGCCCACGAAAGCTTATGCCCAAATAAATGTGTTAGTCTCTAAGGTGCCACAAGGACTCCTTGTTCTTTTTGCTGATACAGACTAACACAGCTACCACTGAAACCTATCCCTACCTATGGACTCCAGAAGGGATGCCAGTTTGCGATACAACAGCTAGAAAGGTATTCCTTGGTTTGACATATTAGCCTACCACCTCTTTCAGCATTTCTATCTATTAGGTTTCACCCTTCAATTCAATACCTGTGTTATGAATAATTTCCCCCCCTCCCAAATAAGGCTTACATTTTCCCCTCTACATTATTTGCAATTTCATTTTGTTATTTTCTAATTTCTCTGATCTATTTTGCACTATTTGTCTTGACTGTTATAAGCACCTTCTTCCAGTTCATAGTAAAATTAAATGTGCAGATTAACAGGCTATTTATACCCCCTTCTAATAATTAAAAATGTTAAATAAGACTGGATTTAAAGATCAAACCCCATAGAATCCCAATGGACACCTTCTCTTCCCTGCTTTCCTCTGCTTCCTACACCTCCAATACACACACTGCAACTTTGCACACTACTGTATCTTTCATTATAATTTTAAAAAGCCGCTCTAAGGAATGTGCCAACAGTGTAGTGGTATGTGGTATCTGTTTAGTGCCCAGAGCACTGGAGCTTGGAATGGCAGCAATAGAGTCCCAGTTCTCCCACAAACACACCTATTTGTTTTAGTTTCAAGAGAGGAAAGGAAAGGAAAAAGAAAATGGGATTTTCATGGGGAAGTGCATGTATTTATCCCAAGGGGCAGAAGGAGGAAATTGGGGGGAGAGATGGGAAAAACCTGATGCTTTCCCAGAGCAATTACTGGACTCACTCTAAAAATACTTTGGACTTGTACTAACCTTTGTTGCAGTCTTTCGGTCAGTTTTCAATTCACCGGCCACTGTTCATATTCAAGCCATTTTAAAACTAAAACCTAACTTTGCAAGTAAGCTTTCATAAGATCATATCAAATAAGAGAGTATAAAATGTTACTAACATCCAGAAATATATCTACTGTCTTCCCTTCATCTGTTAAATGTATAATTATATTTTTAAAAGTAATCAAGTTTGTCTGTCAAGAGACAAGAGAAGCTGTTACTTTAACAGAAAACATGAGACAATAAATACCAATTAGAGAAAGATTGCTTAGTCTTAATGGATCCAGAAACAACTACGGAAGCATTTTACATTTATGAGCTGTAATTGTATTACTTCTTAAATCAGGAAATAAGACTCTCTCAAGTGAAATACACAGTGTATCAAAACAATGAAAGTAAATTATTTCTCCCCTAACCTAGAAGAGATTTGACAGGCAATCAGCTCAAACACAGCTATAAAACATATGGAAACTACACTAGCCTAAGGTGGTGTTAGAATTATAAAAGTTCTGTTTATTAAAAAAAATAACATTTAACTTGACAGTGCCCCTTTAAAACAGCTTGCATTGATGTTGACTACAGCACAGACTGCTTAAAAGCTAGTTTGAAGCAAGTACAACTACTTTTGCAACATACAAGCTTGAACTATTAACATGATATACATCCATATTTCTGTTATACACCAACTAAGAAGGCATTTTGTATTATTATTTAGACTTTGAACTTTTATCTGTAAGAACAATTTATGTGGCAAGTTTTGTTCTCTATATATTTATTATTAGCAAAATCATGGTTCATCTTAATACATAAAAGATGCAGACAGACAATTTATTTTTACACACACCTTTATTGCACGGGGGTAGACTTTTTGGGAGTGTAAAATATATATAGGCAGACGGAGCGTGTTTTTCAAACTGTATTAAATTTCCCCCAGTACTACAATTAGACTAAGGACTTGGCTACACTTGCAAGTTACAGCGCAATAAAGGCACCCCGGGCACACTAGCTCACTACCCGTCCACACTGGCAAGGCACGTAGAGTGCTCTGATTCCGCGGCTACACTGCTGCTGGTACTCCACCTCAGCGAGCGGAATAACGTTTGCTGCACCCCTGCTGGAGCACCACGGCGCCAGTGTGAATGAGGAGTTTCATTACTGCGCTCTGATCAGCCTCTGGAAACGTCCCATAATCCCCTTAAGTCAAATGGCCACTCTTGTCATTGTTTTTGAATCACTGTAGGAATGCAGATATGTCCTTTGAAAGCTCCATTTCTGGCATGCTTATCTGCTCCGAGACAAAGCAACCATTAGTGTGGAATACCGTGTGTGAGAGAGAAAGGCGGGGGGGTAGAGGAGGGTCTGCTGCTGTCTGAACTTACAAGACAGCATGCTGACATGCTCTCAGCCCCCAAAAAACCCACTCTCTCTCCCCCCACATACACACAACACACTCCCTGTCACACTCCACCCCACCCCACCCCATTTGAAAAGCAAGTTGCAGTCACTTGCATGCTGGGATAGCTGCCCATAATGCACCGTGCCCAACGCTGCTGCAAGTGCCGCAATGTGGCCACACCAGTGCTCTTGAAGCTGTGAGTGTGGACAGACTGCAGCACTTTCCCTACTGCGCTCTCCGAAGGCTGGTTTAACTCAAAGCACTCTACATCTGCAAGTGTAGCCATACCCTAAGAAGCTGGGTACAGCACACAAGCAATTAGCAATCCTTGGTCTAGAACCAGTGCTTGGGAAAGGTTCTTTTTCTCCCTACTCTTTGTCCATCTTTGCAATAGTCTTTCTAGATGATTTCAGCATCTGATATCTCACAAAAACAGATTGAGTTAAGAGATTAATATTTTATACCATTTCAGAGCTGGGCTCCTAAAAAACTTACCAATGCTATAAGAACTCATTACTATCCTTGTAGCTATTTTGTGATTTATTCAGGATTAGTCTGCATATGGTCTCTTTCATATCTATGGGAGAATATATTGTTGGATGTATTTCAGAGATAGGTTTGCATTACTATAATCTGTTTACATATGCACTATCTGCCATGCATGAAACTTTTATACTTACAGTTCATAAAGCTACAGAAAAATGTTATTTTTCCTCTAGCTTACAGCAGCAATATCTTGTATATTCAAAAGAGAAAAGTATAAGTGAATGGTTTTAGCATTACCCAGCCAACATTACCATAAAAAGCTTCTTACTCCACATAAATGATTTGTTCATCTTTTTATATTTAATCATTAGTGCATTAGAGCAGCAGACTATACTCAGCATGTTCAAATGAACAAAAGTACTCGTGGCACCTTAGAGACTAACAAATTTATCTGAGCACAAGCTTTCATGGGCTACAGCCCACTTCATCAGATGCATAGAATGGAACATATAGTAAGAAGATATATATACACATACAGAGAACATGAAAAGGTGGAGGTTGCCATACCAACTCTAAGAGGCTAATTAATTAAGATGAGCTATTATCAGCAGGAGAAAAAAACTTTTGTAGTGATAATCAAGATGGCCCATTTCAGACAGTTGACAAGAAGGTGTGAGGATACTTAACATGATTCAATTTGTGTAATGACCCAGCCACTCCCAGTCTCTATTCAATCCCAAGTTAATGGTATCTAGTTTGCAAATAATTTGAGTTCGGCAGTTTCTCATTGGAGTCTGTTCTTGAAGCTTTTCTGTTGCAAAACTGCCACCTTTAAGTCTGTTACTGAGTGACGAGAGATTGAAGTGTTCTCCTACTGGTTTTTTAATGTTATGATTCCTGATGTTAGATTTGTGTCCATTTATTCTTTTGCATAGAGACTGCCCAGTTTGGCCAATGTACATAGCAGAAGGGCACAGCTGGCACATGATGGCATATATCACATTGGTAGATGTGCAGGTGAACGAGCCTCTGATGTGTGGCTGATGTGATTACGTCCTATGATGGTGTCCCCTGAATAGATATGTGGACACAATTGGCATCGGGCTTTGTTGCAAGGATAGGTTCCTGGGTTAGTGTTTTTGTTGTGTGGTGAGTATTTGCTTCAGGTTGGGGGGCTGTCTGTAAGCGAGGACTGGTCTGTCTCCCAAGATTTGTGAGAGTGGGGGATCGTCTTTCAGGATAGGTTGTAGATCTTTGATGATGAGCTGGAGAGGTTTTAGTTGGGGGCTGAAGCTGATGGCTAGTGGCGTTCTGTTATTTTCTTCGTTGGGCCTGTCCTGTAGTAGGTGATTTCTCGGTACTCTTCTGGCTCTGTCAATCTGTTTTTTCACTTCAGCAGGTGGGTACTGTAATTTTAAGAATGCTTGATAGAGATCTTGTAGGTGTTTGTCTCTGTCTGAGGGGTTGGAGCAAATGTGGTTGTATCGTAGAGCTTGGCTGTAGACAATGGATCGTATGGTGTGTCCTGGATGGAAGCTGGAGGCATGTAGGTAAGTATAGTGGTCAGTAGGTTTCCGGTATAGGGTGGTGTTTATGTGACCATCGCTTATTAGCACTGTAGTGTCCAGGAAATGGACCGCTTGTGTGGATTGGTCCAGGCTAAGGTTGATGGTGGGATGGAAATTGTTGAAATCATGGTGGAATTCCTCAAGGGCTTCTTTCCCATGGGTCCAGATGATGAAGATGTCATCAATGTAGTGCAAGCAGAGTAGGGGCGTTAGGGGACAAGAGCTAAGGAAGCATTGTTCTAAGTCAGCCATAAAAATGTTGGCATACTGTGGGGCCATGCGGGAACCCATAGCAGTGCTGCTGACTTGAAGGTATACATTCTCCCCAAATGTGAAATAGTTGTGGGTGAACACAAAGTCACAAAGTTCAGCCACCAGGTTTGCCAGGACATCATCATGGATACTGTTCCTGATAGCTTGTAGTCAATCTTTGTGTGGAATGTCTGCGTAGAGGGCTTCTGCATTCATAGCAGCCAGGATGGTGTTTTCTGGAAGATCATCGATGGATTGTAGTTTCCTCGGGAAGTCAGTGGTGTCTCGCAGATAGCTGGGAGTGCTGGTAGAGTAGGGCCTGAGGAGAGAGTCCACATAGTCACACAATCCTGCTGTTAGGGTGCCAATGCCTGAGATGATGGAGCATCCAGGATTTCCAGGTTTATGGATCTTGGGTAGCAAAAAGAATACTCCTGGTTGGGGTTCTAGGCATGTGTCCTTACAGACCTGTTCCTGTGCTTTTTTGGGGAGTTTCTTGAGCAGATGATATAGTTTCTTTTGGTATTCCTCAGTGGGATCAGAGGATAATGGCCTGTAGAATGTGGAGTTAGAGGGCCGTCTAGCAGCCTCTTGTTCATATTCCAACTTATTCATGATGACAACAGCACCTCCTTTGTCAGCCTTTTTGATTATGAGGTCAGAGTTGTTCCTGAGGCTGTTGATGGCATTGTGTTTAGCACGGCTGAGGTTATGGGGCAAGTGATGCTGCTTTTCCACAATTTCAGCCCGTGCATGTTCAAATGGACACAACTCACACAGAGCCCTTAAGAAATTACCATTAACCAGTCTGCTGAAATATTGCAGGTATTCAAGCATGTGGTCAAGTGATTAAGTATGAGATGCTGTACCCACTGTCTTGATGGGAATGCATGAAGTATGGTAAAGTGGAGGATAGGCAGTACTTTAAAAAGTCGACATCCTCTGAGAAGTTATGACACATTCCTTGACAGAAAAAAATCCTCTGCTTCTAATACATTTCTAGAAAATAAACTATGCTGGGCTGATTCTATTTAAGTGCACATGTAAAAAAGCCATGTTTTATGGCTGCTATATTGCTAGGGCAGTTAGAGTTAATTGGAATTGCCATGACAAAATGATTGGCTAATAATAGAGGGTCCTGTTCATGAAAACAATCAAATTTCATTTTTATTACTAATGTAAAAAATTCTTAGTCATGATTACATTTCCATGAATGCATAATAGGAAACCAGTACTCACAAATGGAGACGTAGAAAATAAGGACATTTTAAAGCAATCATAATTTTAAAATGGTATTCTTTCTAATATAGCACTTTTTTCACCCTCAAAAACATATTCTTATGTGTAAAAAGAAAAGGAGTACTTGTGGCACCTTAGAGACTAACCAATTTATTTGAGCATGAGCTTTCGTGAGCTACAGCTCACTTCATCAGATGCATACCGTGGAAACTGTAGCAGACTTTATATATACACAGAGAATATGAAACAATACCTCCTCCCACCCCACTGTCCTGCTGGTAATAGCTTATCTAAAGTGATCATCAGGTGGGCCATTTCCAGCACAATGGCCCACCTGATGATCACTTTAGATAAGCTATAACCAGCAGGACAGTGGGGTGGGAGGAGGTATTGTTTCATATTCTCTGTGTATATATAAAGTCTGCTACAGTTTCCACGGTATGCATCTGATGAAGTGAGCTGTAGCTCACGAAAGCTCATGCTCAAATAAATTGGTTAGTCTCTAAGGTGCCACAAGTACTCCTTTTCTTTTTACAAATACAGACTAAACACGGCTGTTACTCTGAAACCTATTCTTATGTGTGTGCACAACTGCTTGTCTTTGGCATAAGAATGAGAAACTGTACTTCATCTCTTCAGGTTGCTCAGCACACAGTATGCACTGGAGCATATTTGACTATTTTTATTTTTTTTAAAAAAAATCGCCTCTTCTAAAATACTACATTACTAAAGTAATACCCTGGGGCCCTGTTTACTGAGTAACTTCTTGGGAAAGCTAAGAAATGTAATGTGTTATACCAATAAAATAAAAACCAGCAGGATCTTATTAAAGGGGAAAAGGCAAAATGCCACATTTATTGTGAATACAGAAAGAATCATAGTAAGCAGTTAGTTATAGCTATAACATTCCATTCAATCTCTCATTTATTCACACATTCATTCATATATATATATATATATATATACACACACATTCACATACATATACACACACACACACACAGAGGTTCTGCAAGGTTGTTATCATAGTTACCAGCCTTAGAGTTGCTCATGCCAAGCCACTGGCCAGGTGGCCTGGACATGAGGGAGCAGGGCCTTGTCAGATGCTCATCTGATGCTCCTGGAAGTTGGTTTGCAGAATCAGACCCCAAAGTTCTCACTTTCTAGAGTCCATTTTTATAGGAATTTCTTCCTATGCCAGGCTATGGGAATTGCTTCATCATGCTGTTGCTGAATCAATCAGCAGATGACACATTCCTGACGGCTCCGTGCTGCCAGATGTTATCTTGTTCTTTGGTTCTCCCATCCTTGAGGCTGTTGAGTGGATTCCAGTCTGCTCTCCGGGGGTCCTCTGGTTATTTCCACTTGACGCCTTCTTCAGCAGATGGTCACTGGATTCTTAGGCTGGCACCTCCCTGATCATTCAGTTATTATCCACACCAAATCCTAATCTCCATCCACACACGTCCTCTATCTCTATTTTAATCACAATTGTTAACAAAGCGAGATGAATACAACAAAAGGGCGGGGAGTCTCTGGGTGCTGTTTCTGTTGTTACAGAGTATTGCTCTGAGTCTCTCTCTGTGTGAGTAGTGGTTGTTACAAAGAATTGCTTTGAGAAGAGACTCTGTCTTAGAATGTACTAACACAATTAGCAGCTTGCAAGTTTCACACAAAGAGGGAGAGAAACAGTACCAAAAACCAAGAGACCTCTTAATTAGTAATACCCTGGAATTTAAACTATAGGGAATCTAACTCATTTGTGATTTTAATACAGAACTTCTTTAATATGATCCAACATAATCCCCCTTTTGACACTACGATTTATAATCATCAGTGTCACTTTCTATGTAGCCTATTCAAGAGAAGGTACTGTGAGGCAATTTGAGTTTGTGATTCCAATTCATGCCATATACTTGATCCTAGTGATGTATCTTTACTACAAGGTTCTGGGGCAACAGGCAAGGTGAGGCACACCCACTTTTGAGGAGTCCATTCGGTAGAACCTCTAGTGTCCAATAGCTTCCCTCCCTCCCCAGCCCACTGGCTCAAGGTGAGTAACTTCTTGGGAAAGCTAAGAAATGTAATGGATATTGGCCAAGATACTGCATGAGTTAATCTCCAAAAATACTTATTTTGTTCATACTGGAAGATTTTCTGTTTTCATTTACTTTCAGTCTATAACTGTACGGTCTGCAATGTAGATCAGCTATGAAAACTAGAATCATAGAATATCAGGGTTGGAAGGGACCTCAAGAGGTCATCTAGTCCAACCCCCTGCTCAAAGCAGGACCAATCCCCAATTTTTGCCCCAGATCCCTAAATGGCCCCCTCAAGGATTGAACTCACAACCCTGGGTTTAGCGGACCAATTCTCAAACCACTGAGCTATCCCTCCCGCAACTGAACTATCTCTCCCCCTCCCACCCCCGAGCTATCCCTCCTTCAGTTTTTTATGGCTGAAACGTCTATTATTTTAAGGCCAGATAAGTGCTTTGACACTGAGCATTTTCCGACAAAGCAGAGGTCAGGTCATAAGTTTGTTTTATAGAATAAGGTTCAATAGACTGTAGAGGGCTCTTTAGATTTTGTTACGCCTTTGCGAGCTAGATTAATGAGCTGGACAGAGAAGCTGGACAAATTCAGACTAGAAATAAGGTACACATTTTTAACAATAAGTGTAATTAACCATTAACTTACCTAGGTATGTGGTGGATTCTCCACCGGTTGAAGTTTTTAATCAAAGTTGATGGGTTTCCAACCAATGCACTGTAGATCTGCTAGAAGTTATGGTCTTGAAAAATTTCACTTGGTAAAATTCTATGTCCTGTGTTATGCTGGAGATCAGACTAGATCATCTTAAGTCTTTTCTGGCCTTAAAAATCAATGAAGCTACAGAAGACAGCAGGAAGGTGGACATCTAAGGAATTCATTTGCTGAGTTTTATGCAACACCTTAGCTAAGAGGAGAGTTATTCAGCCATTTGCAGAGTCATATAACCATATTTTCCACAAATCCCTATATAAAACTGAAGAACAACTTGCCTGACTAACTTCTAATTTGACCAAGACATTCTCATCTGGAAAAAGACTAAATATCATAGAATCATAGGACTGGAAGGGACCTTAAAAGGTCATCTAGTCCAGTCCCCTGCACTCATGGCAGGACTAAGTATTATCTAGACCATCCCTCACAGGTGTTTGTCTAACCTGCTCTTAAAAATCTCTAATGATGGAGATTCCACAACTCCCTAGGCAATTTATTCCAGTGCTTAACCACCCTGACAATTAGGAAGTTTTTCCTAATCTCCAACCTAAACCTCCCTTGCTGCAATTTAAGACCATTGCTTCTTGTTCTATCCTCACAGGTTAAGAAGAACAACTCTTCTGCCTCCTCCTTGTAACAACCTTTTAGGTACCTGAAAACTGTTATCATGTCCCCCTCTCAGTCTTCTCTTTACCAGACTAAACAAACCCAAGTTTTTCAATCTTTCCTCACAGGTCATGTTTTAAGACCTGTAATCATTTGTGTTGCTCTTCTCTGGACTTTCTCCAATTTGTCCACATCTTTCCTGAAATGTGGCACCCAGAACTGGACACAATACTCTAGTTGAGGCCTAAACAGCACGGAATAGAGCAGAAGAATTACTTCTCGTGTCTTGCTTACAACACTGCGGCTAATACATCCGAGAATGATGTTCGCTTTTTTTGAAATAGTGTTACACTGTTGACTCATATTAGCTTGTGGTCCACTATGACCTACAGATCCCTTTCTGCAGTACTCCTTCCCAGGCAGTCATTTCCCATTTTGTATGTGTGCAACTGACTGTTCCTTCCTAAGTGGAGTATTTTGCATTTGTCCTAATTGAATTTCATCCTATTTACTTCAGACCATTTCTCCAGTTTGTCCAGATCATTTTGAATTATAATTCTATCCTCCACAGCACTTGCAACTCCTCCCAACTTGGTATTATCCGCAAACTTTATAAGTGTACTCTCTATGCCATTATCTAAATCACTGATGAAGATATTGAACAGAACCAGACCCAGAATGGATCCCTGCAGCACCCCACTCGTTATGCCCTTCCAGCATGACTGTGAACCACTGGGAACAGTTTTCCAACCAGTTATACACCCACCTTATAGGAGCTCCATCTAGGTTGCATTTCCCTAGTTTGTTTATGAGAAGGTCATGTGATACAGTTTCAAAAGCTTTACTAAAGTCAAGATATACCACATCTACCTCTTCCCACCATCCACAAAGCTTGTTACCCCGTCAAAGAAAGCTACCAGGTTGGTTTGACACAATTTGTTCTTGACAAATCCATGCTGACTGTTACTTATCACCTTATTATCTTCTAAATTTTTGCAAACTGATTGCTTAATTGTTTGCTCCATTATCTTTCCAGATACTGAAGTTAAGCTGACTAGTCTGTAATTCCCTGGGTTGTCCTTATTTCCCTTTTTATAGATGGGCACTATATTTGCCCTTTTCCACTCTTCTGGAATCTCTCCTGTCTTCCATGACTTTTCAAAGATAATTGCTAATGGCTCAGATATCTCCTCGGTCAGCTCCTTGAGTATTCTAGGATGCATTTCATCAGACCCTGGTGACTTCAAGACATCTAATTTGTCTCAGTAATATTTAACTTGCTCTTTCCCTATTTTAGCCTCTGATCCTACTTCATTTTCACTGGCATTCACTGTTAGACATCCAACTACCACCAACCTTCTTGGCGAAAACTGAAACAAAGAAGTAATTAAGCACCTCTGCCATTTCCACATTTTCTGTTATTGTTTTCCTCCCCTCATTGAGTAACAGGCCTACCCTGTCCTTGGTCTTCCTCTTGCTTCTAATGTATTCGTAGAATGCTTTCCTGTTACCCTTTATGTCTCTAGCTAGTTTGATCTCATTTTGTGCCTACGTACTTGTGTTATTTTTTTATATTCATCCTTTGTAATTTGACCTACTTTCCACTTTTTGTACGACTCCTTTTTGATTTTTAGATCATTGAAGATCTCCTGGTTAAGCCAGGGTGGTCTCTTGTCATACTTCCTATCTTTCCTACGCAGTGGGATAGTTTGCTCATAGTAATGTCTCTTTGAAAAGCTGCCAACTGTCTTCAATAGTTTTTCCCCTTAGACTTGCTTCCCATGGCATCTGCAAGATTTCAGGTCTCCCACTCCAAAAAAGTTATCTCCCCACCCAAAACGGGGGGAAAGGGGTGGTGGAGGAGAGAACAATATTGTCAGACATCTAGATGAACATAATTTGTTGAGTAAGAGTCAACATGGTTTTAGTAAAGAGAAATCATGCCTCGCCAATCTACTAGAATTCTCTGGGGGCGTCAACAAGCATGTGGACCAAGGGGATCCAGTGGATATAGTGTACTTAGATTTTCAGAATGCCTTTGACAAAGTCCCTCACCAAAGGCTCTTACGTGAAGTAAGCTGCCACGGGATAAGGGGGAAGGTGCTCTCATGGATTGGTAACTGGTTAAAAGATAGGAAACAAAGGGTAGGTATAAATGGTCAGTTTTCAGAATAGAAAGAGGTAAATAGTGGTGTCCCCCAGGGGTCTGTTCTGGGACCAGTCCTATTCAACAATTCATAAACGATCTGGAAAAAGGGGTAAACAGTGAGGTGGCAAAATTTGCAGATGATACAAAATTACTAAAGATAGTTAAGACCCAGGCAGACTGAGAAGAGCTACAGAAGGATCTCTCAAAACTGGGTGACTGGGCAACAAAATGGCAGATTAAATTTAATGTTGATAAATGCAAAGTAATGCATACTGGAAAGCATAATCCCAACTATACATATAAAATGATGGGGTCTAAATTAGCTGTTACGACTCAAGAAAGAGATCTTGGAGTCATTGTGCGTAGTTCTCTGAAAACATCCTCTCAACATGCAGCAGCAGTCAAAAAAGCGAACAGAATGCTGAGAATAACTAAGAAAGGGATAGATAATAGAACAGAAAATATCATGTTGCCTCTACATAAATCCATGGTACGCCCACATCTTGAACACTCTGTGAAGATGGGGTCTCCCCATCTCAAAAAAGATATACTGGAATTGGAAAAGGTTCAGAAAAGGGCAACAAAAATTATTAGGGATATGGAATGGCTTCTGTTTGAGGAGAGATTAATAAACCTGGGACTTTTCAGCTTGGAAAAGAGACGGCAAAGGGGAGATATGATTGAGGTCTATAAAATCATGACTGGTGTAGAGAAAGTAGATAAGGAAGTGTCATAAATATAAAGGGAAGGGTAAACCCCTTTGAAATCCCTCCTGGCCAGGGGAAAGCTCCTCTCACCTGTAAAGGGTTAAGAAGCTAAAGGTAACCTCGCTGGCACCTGACCAAAATGACCAATGAGGAGACAAGATACTTTCAAAAGCTGGGAGGAGGGAGACAAACAAAGGGTTTGTGTCTGTCTGTGTGCTGCTCTTGCCAGAGACAGAACAGGAATGGAGTCTTAGAACTTTTAGTAAGTAATCTAGCTAGGTATGTGTTAGATTATGATTTCTTTAAATGGCTGAGAAAAGAATTGTGCTGAATAGAATAACTATTTCTGTCTGTGTGTCTTTTTTGTAACTTAAGGTTTTGCCTAGAGGGGTTCTCTATGTTTTGAATCTAATTACCCTGTAAGATATCTACCATCCTGATTTTACAGGGGGGATTCCTTTATTTCTATTTACTTCTATTTTTTATTAAAAGTCTTCTTGTAAAAACTGAATGCTTTTTCATTGTTCTCAGATCCAAGGGTTTGGGTCTGTGGTCACCTATGCAAATTGGTGAGGCTTTTTATCCAACATTTCCCAGGAAAGGGGGGGTGCAAGTGTTGGGAGGATTGTTCATTGTTCTTATGATCCAAGGGTCTGGGTCTGTAGTCACCTAGGCAAATTGGTGAGGCTTTTTACCAAACCTTGTCCAGGAAGTGGGGTGCAAGGTTTTGGGAAGTATTTTGGGGGGACAGACGCGTCCAAACAGCTCTTCCCCAGTAACCAGTAATTGTTTGGTGGTGGTAGCGGCCATTCCAAGGATAACGGGTGTAATATTTTGTACCTTGGGGAAGTTTTGACCTAAGCTGGTAAAGATAAGCTTAGGAGGTTTTTCATGCAGGTCCCCACATCTGTACCCTAGAGTTCAGAGTGGGGGAGGAACAATGACATGGTGGCACAGTGGTGGGATTAACCTGAAATCATTTGAGATCCAGTTGAGATTTTTTGAACTAGAAATACAGAGTTTAAAAAGGAAATTTTTTTTTCTTTGGAAAGAAAGTCCAGAAAGCAGCTTTGAAACTTTGGCCAAGCAGAGACAAAAGGGGATTATCTTGTGAATTGCAGGTTTTTTTGCCTGGAGGCAGGGTACTTAACTCCTGCAGGGAAATTCACAGTCTTCCAACCCATTGTTTTTTTTTTTTTTTCTTTTCTTCCTAAAAGTAAATAGGGGGTGTGTGTTCTACCCATTTGCTTTTTCTTTGGGCTGGGTAAGCAGGTTTCCAAACAGTTGGAGGTTTTTTGCTTTAATTTGGGCCCAGAGCAGAGACAAGGGAATTGTCTTTTTCTGTAGGCTGACAATCACTATCAGAGAATAGGTATTCTATTGCAGCACAGCAAAATTTTACAGCCAAGTTTTATTTGTTTATTTCTAAACCTCGGGTGTAAAGTTAGTTAAAAACAGAGAGGTTAGAATGACCAAATCCTCAGCTCGACTACAGCTGGAATTAGCCAAATTTCAGGCTGAGGAAAGACAAAGGGAACATGAAAGACAGATAGAACTCATGCAGCTGAAGAAGGAACAAGAAAGGGAGGCAGCGAGAGAAGCAGAACAACACCAAGCGGCTGCTCACAGGAGAGCTATGGAAGCGAGGGACAAAGAACTGGAGGAGAAGGAAAAAGAGAGGAAGTATGTGGAGGAGATGGAGAAGATAAAGGCCCAGCAGAATATACCAACAAACCCTAGCAATCCTTCTCCAGGTACCACTTCCCATCCCAGAAAGTTCCCCACCTACAAGGCAGGTGATGATACTGAGGCCTTCCTAGAAAACTTCGAAAGGGCCTGCCTTGGGTACAACATCTCTGCTGACCAATACATGGTAGAGCTGAGGCCGCAGCTCAGTGGACCCTTAGCTGAGGTGGCAGCTGAAATGCCTAAAGAACACATGAACAAGTATGAACTGTTTAAATCCAAGGCAAGAGTCAGAATGGGGATAACACCCGAGCAGTCTCGTCGGAGGTTCAGAGCCCTAAGGTGGAAACCAGACGTGTCATTTACCCGACATGCCTACCACATTGTGAAACATTGGGATGCCTGGATATCGGGAGCAAGTGTTGAATCTCCAGTAAATTTGCCCTTCCTAATGCAAATGGAACAATTCTTAGAGGGTGTTCCTGAGGAAATAGAAAGATACATCCTAGATGGGAAACCCAAAACTGTAATTGAGGCAGGAGAGATTGGAGCCAGATGGGTGGAGGTGGCAGAGAAGAAGAAAACTGGTCGCAGTTGGAGCGGAGACCAGAAGGGACCACCCCAGACCACACCCTATTACCGGGGGCCGCCCAAAGCCCCACCTACCTCCCAAAGAACCCTCCAGACCCCTTATCGTCCCACCACCCCATTCTCCAGCAACCCTCCTCGCCCCAGTGACCCGTCAGCTGGACGATGTTTTAAGTGTAACGAGCTGGGGCATGTAAAGGCCAACTGCCCCAAGAACCCCAACAGATTACAGTTCATTGCACCGGAATCACACCAGAGGTCCACAGGCCCAGATACCTCCCAGATACCCTTGGAGCGGAGGGAAACTGTGAGTGTGGGCGGGAAGAAGGTCACCGCGTGGAGGGACACCGGAGCACAAGTGTCAGCTATCCATGCTTCCTTAGTGGACCCCAATTTAATCAACCCAGAGATCCAAGTGACGATTCAACCCTTCAAGTCCAACTCTTTCAATTTGCCTACAGCCAACTTACCTGTCCAGTACAAGGGCTGGTCAGGAATGTGGACTTTTGCAGTCTATGATGATTATCCCATCCCCATGCTGTTGGGGGAGGACTTGGCCAATCATGTGAAGCAGGCCAAGAGGGTGGGAATGGTCACCCGCAGCCAGGCTAAACAAGCCGTGAGGCCTAGCTCTGTTCCGGAAACTTCTATCAGGACCCAGTCAGAGGTGATGGACCCGGACCCCAGGCCAATGTCTGCAACAGCAGTAGTGGATCCAGTCCCAGAGACCCAGACGGAACCAGTCCTAGAACCGGAACCAGCCGAACAACCAACACCAGACCCCGTGTCAGCACTGAATCCAGTACTTGCAACCTCAACAACAGAGGGCCCCACCGAACCTGAACTGGCAGCAGCCGATAACCCGACCCAAGAGGCTCAGCCGGAGCCTGAATCCCAACATAGTGCACCAGCGGAGAGCGGTTCACAATCAACAGAAACCGCTCCATCCCCTATATCGCTTCCAGAGGGACCAAGCCTAGGTCCACAATCCCATGAGGAACTGATGTCTCCAGCATCAAGGGAACAGTTCCAGACCGAACAGGAAGCAGATGAAAGCCTCCAGAGAGCTTGGACGGCGGCACGGAGCAACCCACCGCCTCTCAGCTCTTCTAATCGATCCAGGTTTGTTGTAGAAAGAGGACTTTTATACAAGGAAACTCTTTCTGGTGGACACCAGGAAGACTGGCATCCTCAGAGACAGTTGGTAGTTCCAACTAAATACCGGGCCAAGCTCTTGAGCTTAGCCCATGATCACCCTAGTGGCCATGCTGGGGTGAACAGGACCAAAGACCGTTTGGGGGGGTCATTCCACTGGGAGGGAATGGGCAAGGATGTTTCTACCTATGTCCAGTCTTGTGAGGTGTGCCAAAGAGTGGGAAAACCCCAAGACCAGGTCAAAGCCCCTCTCCAGCCACTCCCCATCATTGAAGTTCCATTTCAGCGAGTAGCTGTGGATATTCTGGGTCCTTTTCCGAAAAAGACACCCAGAGGAAAGCAGTACATACTGACTTTCATGGATTTTGCCACCCGATGGCCGGAAGCAGTAGCTCTAAGCAACACCAGGGCTAAAAGTGTGTGCCAGGCACTAGCAGACATTTTTGCCAGGGTAGGTTGGCCCTCCGACATCCTCACCGATGCAGGGACTAATTTCCTGGCAGGAACTATGAAAAACCTTTGGGAAGCTCATGGGGTAAATCACTTGGTTGCCACTCCTTACCACCATCAAACAAATGGCATGGTGGAGAAGTTTAATGGAACTTTGCGGGCCATTATACGTAAATTCGTAAATGAGCACTCCAATGATTGGGACCTAGTATTGCAGCAGTTGCTCTTTGCCTACAGAGCTGTACCACATCCCAGTTTAGGGTTTTCCCCATTTGAACTTGTATATGGCCGTGAGGTTAAGGGGCCATTGCAGTTGGTGAAGCAGCAATGGGAGGGATTTACACCTTCTCCAGGAACTAACATTCTGGACTTTGTAACCAACCTACAAAACACCCTCCGAACCTCTTTAGCCCTTGCTAGAGAAAACTTACAGGATGCTCAAAAAGAGCAAAAAGCCTGGTATGATAAACATGCCAGAGAGCGGTCCTTCAAAGTAGGAGACCAGGTCATGGTCTTAAGGGCGCTCCAGGCCCATAAAATGGAAGCATCGTGGGAAGGGCCATTCACGGTCCAGGAGCGCCTGGGAGCTGTTAATTATCTCATAGCATTCCCCACCTCCAACCGGAAGCCTAAGGTGTACCATATTAATTCTCTAAAGCCCTTTTATTCCAGAGAATTAAAGGTTTGTCAGTTTACAGCCCAGGGAGGAGACGACGCTGAGTGGCCTGAAGGTGTTTACTACGAAGGGAAATGTGCTGGTGGTGTGGAAGAGGTGAACCTCTCCATGACCCTTGGGCGTATGCAGCGACAGCAGATCCAGGAGCTGTGCACTAGCTACGCGCCAACGTTCTCAGCCACCCCAGGACTGACTGAACGGGCATACCACTCCATTGACACAGGTAATGCTCACCCAATTAGGGTCCAACCTTACCGGGTGTCTCCTCAAGCTAAAACTGCTATAGAACGGGAGATCCAGGATATGTTACAGATGGGGGTAATCCGCCCCTCTGAAAGTGCATGGGCATCTCCAGTGGTTCTAGTTCCCAAACCAGATGGGGAAATACGTTTTTGCGTGGACTACTGTAAGCTAAATGCTGTAACTCGCCCAGACAACTATCCAATGCCACGCACAGATGAACTATTAGAGAAACTGGGACGGGCCCAGTTCATCTCTACCTTGGACTTAACCAAGGGGTACTGGCAGGTACCACTAGATGAATCTGCCAAGGAAAGGTCAGCCTTCATCACACATCTCGGGCTGTATGAATTTAATGTACTCCCTTTCGGGCTGCGAAATGCACCCGCCACTTTCCAAAGACTTGTAGATGGTCTCCTAGCGGGATTAGGAGAATATGCAGTCGCCTACCTTGACGACGTGGCCATATTTTCGGATTCCTGGGCAGACCACCTGGAACATCTACAAAAAGTCCTTGAGCGCATAAGGGAGGCAGGACTAACTGTTAAGGCTAAGAAGTGTCAAATAGGCCTAAACAGAGTGACTTACCTTGGACACCAGGTGGGTCAAGGAACTATCAGCCCCCTACAGGCCAAAGTGGATGCTATCCAAAAGTGGCCTGTCCCAAAGTCAAAGAAACAGGTTCAATCCTTCTTAGGCTTGGCCGGTTATTACAGACGATTTGTACCGCACTACAGCCAAATCGCTGCCCCACTGACAGACCTAACCAAAAAGAAACAGCCAAATGCTGTTCAGTGGACCGGAAAGTGTCAGAAGGCCTTTAACAAGCTTAAAGCGACACTCATGTCTGACCCTGTACTAAGGGCCCCAGACTTTGACAAACCGTTCCTAGTAACCACAGATGCATCCGAGCGTGGTGTGGGAGCAGTTTTAATGCAGAAAGGACCTGATCAAGAATTCCACCCTGTAGTGTTTCTCAGCAAAAAACTGTCTGAGAGGGAAAGCAACTGGTCAGTCACTGAAAAAGAATGTTACGCCATTGTCTACGCTCTGGAAAAGCTACGCCCATATGTTTGGGGACGGCGTTTCCACCTGCAAACCGACCATGTTGCACTGAAGTGGCTTCACACCGTCAAGGAAACTAACAAAAAACTTCTTCGGTGGAGTTTAGCTCTCCAAGATTTTGATTTCGACGTCCAACACATCTCAGGAGCTTCTAACAAAGTGGCTGATGCACTCTCCCGTGAAAGTTTCCCAGAATCAACTGGTTAAAATCGTCCTTGAGATGTGGAAAATATTGTTAGTCTTTATGTACTTGGTAGTATATTTAAAGATGCATGTGTCTTATTAACTCTGTTTTTCCTAGAGCTCCAGGAAGAAATCCCAGCCAGTGTTTCACCCTAGCTGAGATTTGGGGGGCGTGTCATAAATATAAAGGGAAGGGTAAACCCCTTTGAAATCCCTCCTGGCCAGGGGAAAGCTCCTCTCACCTGTAAAGGGTTAAGAAGCTAAAGGTAACCTCGCTGGCACCTGACCAAAATGACCAATGAGGAGACAAGATACTTTCAAAAGCTGGGAGGAGGGAGACAAACAAAGGGTTTGTGTCTGTCTGTGTGCTGCTCTTGCCAGAGACAGAACAGGAATGGAGTCTTAGAACTTTTAGTAAGTAATCTAGCTAGGTATGTGTTAGATTATGATTTCTTTAAATGGCTGAGAAAAGAATTGTGCTGAATAGAATAACTATTTCTGTCTGTGTGTCTTTTTTGTAACTTAAGGTTTTGCCTAGAGGGGTTCTCTATGTTTTGAATCTAATTACCCTGTAAGATATCTACCATCCTGATTTTACAGGGGGGATTCCTTTATTTCTATTTACTTCTATTTTTTATTAAAAGTCTTCTTGTAAAAACTGAATGCTTTTTCATTGTTCTCAGATCCAAGGGTTTGGGTCTGTGGTCACCTATGCAAATTGGTGAGGCTTTTTATCCAACATTTCCCAGGAAAGGGGGGGTGCAAGTGTTGGGAGGATTGTTCATTGTTCTTATGATCCAAGGGTCTGGGTCTGTAGTCACCTAGGCAAATTGGTGAGGCTTTTTACCAAACCTTGTCCAGGAAGTGGGGTGCAAGGTTTTGGGAAGTATTTTGGGGGGACAGACGCGTCCAAACAGCTCTTCCCCAGTAACCAGTAATTGTTTGGTGGTGGTAGCGGCCATTCCAAGGATAACGGGTGTAATATTTTGTACCTTGGGGAAGTTTTGACCTAAGCTGGTAAAGATAAGCTTAGGAGGTTTTTCATGCAGGTCCCCACATCTGTACCCTAGAGTTCAGAGTGGGGGAGGAACCTTGACAGGAAGTGTTGTTTATTCCTTCTCATAACACAAGAACTAGGGGTCACCAAATGAAATTAGTAGGCGGCAGGTTTAAAACAAATAAATAGAAGTATTTCTTCACACAGCGGACAGTCAACCTGTGGAACTCCTTGCCAGAAGATGTTGTGAAGGCCAAGACCATAATAGGGTTCAAAAAAGAACTAGATAAATTCATGGATGATAGGTCCACCAATGGCTATTAGCCAGGATGGGCAGGAATGGGGTTCCTAGCCTCTCCTTGCCAGAAGCTGGGGATGAGCAGCAGGGGATGGATCACTTGATCATTACCTGTTCTGTTCATTCCCTTTGGGCACCTGGCACTGGCCACTGTTGGAAGACAGAATACTGGGCTAGCTGGACCTTTGGTCTGACCCAGTAGGGCCATTCCTATGTTATGTATGAGGAATCATTGAGGGGGGAAGGGGAATTTGTGGTAGGTATCTATAATTGCTGCAGTTAAATGTCAAGGGCAACTACAACGTATAGATGGGCACCATTTTAGCATTTCTAGAAATCAAAATAAAATGATTTTGGAACTTGAACTTAATATTTTGGTAACAAGTGTCAAATTGTATGTATCTTTAGAAAATGAAGAGGAAAAATAAGAAAGAGCAGAAAGTTGGCCTCTATAAGATACAAATAAACTTCAACTTCTGATGGAGGAAAATGGCCTAGCAAGTTAAAAAAAATATAACATAACACTTTTTGGGGTGGCAGGGCAACCAAGTCACACTAAGATATTCAAATAATATGTGATATGTGTTTACCATTGTAATCTGACACTGTAGGATACACATGTTGTTGACATCAGGCTATTAAACACTCTGAGGTTTGCATGACAACATTTCCAAGGCATAACATATACAGTGGGATACCACACAATGCCACGTAGTATAGTTACTGCAATAAATAATCCAGCTCTTTAAACACCACAGCAAAACTACCTCAGACAGCATCATCAATAACATGGTCACCACGCAGGTAACATTTACTGACACTGCTTACAAGGCGTGCCAATACTCGACAAGAGCCTGACGCCAGGATGGCTGGGCTCTCTGGGTATGGGGAGCTGGGCCGGGCCCACTGGCTTTTGCACCCCGCTCCCTCCCCCCTTGCTAGTCCCAGGCCCCGCTCTGAGCCCTGCCTGCCCCCGGCCCGCTCCAGCCCCCACCCCACGCACCCATCCCCCCTCTGCCACCCCGTATCCCTCTCCTCCGACTCTCTCCTACTCCCCCGCCCCGTCCACCACGCCGCCCTCTCCTGCCCGCCCCTTACCTGCTATTTGAGTCACAAACGCTTCCGCCACCAGAGACATGATCCCCTCCGGGCCACGCGCGCTCCGCAGGTCCCGGCCGCGCCAGGAGGCACCAGTGGCAGCCCCGCAAGGTTAAGGGCACGCACAGGAACTGGGAGCCGGCCTCGCAGCGCCGGGGCAAGTGCATCCGGGGCCCGCTCCGCCTCCCGGCCCGCCCCTCCCGCAGCTCTCTCCCCGGGGCGGCGGAGGCCGCGCTGGGCCGGCCCCCATCCCCCGCCGCTCCGAGCAGGGCAGGCCGCTGCCGCCGGGAGCCCCGCAGCGAAGAACTCGGAGTCCCCGGGGGGCAGAGCCCCCTTCCCGCAATGGCACCGACGCGGCGCTATGAGCATGACCCAGGCGGCAGCCAGCACCTGTCCTACACTGGGGATCAACCCTACACACACACACACACTGTACAGCCCCGTGCTGGGCGGAGGATCCCATGGACTGGGGATCAACCCTACACACACACACACACACACACACTGTACAGCCCCGTGCTGGGCGGAGGATCCCATGGACTGGGGATCAACCCTACACACACACACACACTGTACAGCCCCGTGCTGGGCGGAGGATCCCATGGACTGGAGATCGACCCTACACACACACACTGTACAGCCCCGTGCTGGGCGGAGGATCCCATGGACTGGGGATCGACCCTACACACACACACTGTACAGCCCCATGCTGGGCGGAGGATCCCATGGACTGGGGATCAACCCTACACACACACACACACACACACACTGTACAGCCCCGTGCTGGGCGGAGGATCCCATGGACTGGGGATCAACCCTACACACACACACACACACACACACACACTGTACAGCCCCGTGCTGGGCGGAGGATCCCATGGACTGGGGATCAACCCTACACACACACACTGTATAGCCCCGTGCTGGGCGGAGGATTCCATGGACTGGGGATCAACCCTACACACACACACACTGTACAGCTCCTTGTTGGGCGGAGGATCCCATGGGCCAGAGATCAACACCCCCCATCCCCCCACACACACCATACAGCCCCGTGCTGGGAAGACGCTCCCATGGACTTGGGATCAAACCCCCACACATTACAGAGGCCTGTGCTCGGCAGAGGCTCCCATAGACTGGGGATCAAACCCCCCACACGGTACAGCCCTGTGCTGGGCAGAGGCTCCCATGGACTGGGAATCAAACCTCAAACACACTGTGCACCCTCAGTCTTGTAGTTCTTGGATGTATCTGGATCAAATACCACATTAGGCCCCATCCTACGCAGTGGCTCCATATACCTGGGGATCAGTCACTAACTGCATTGTGAGCCTTATTTTGTATGCAATGTTGTTGTACCCATGTTGGTCCCAGGATATTAGAGAGACAAGATGGGTGAGGTAATATCTTTCATTGGATCAAAGTGACAAGCTTTTGACCTTATACAGAGCTCTTCTTCAGGTCTGGGGAAATGTAACCCTTGTTTCAGATGGCATTGGCAGCAACAAAGGCCAGGTTCAATATCTAGGGGATCGTCTTAATAGAAAACTGAACTGGCTTCAGCCTCCACCCAGTAATCTGGGAAAACTAAACACTACCCTGGGCAATACCTCTAAGAAGCAGTACTTCCCCACTTACAAACCCAGCATTAATTTGGGAAAACACCACCACCATGATTCAAAAGCATGTAGCCATGGCAAACACCTGCCCACAGTACACTGGGCACTGTACTTTGCCTTAGTTTCCCACCTTGAGGTGTGAAACTATATGTCCTTTGAATATGTCACAACCCACTCACAGTCAGTTGTCCTTAGTCAGCAAAGACCCAGACCTGAAGAAGAGCTCTGTGTAAGGGTATGTCTACACAGCCGATGTTAAAGCGCTGCCATGGCAGCGCTTCAACATGGCTGTGTAGTTCCAGCAGAGTGCTGAGAGCTTTCTCCACACTAATAAAACCACCTTTGTGAGGGGACTAGCTCCCAGCACTGGTGCACTGTCTACACGGCCACTTTAAAGTGCTGAAACTTGCATCACCCGGGGCGGGGAGGTTATTCACACCCCTGAGCGAAGAAAGTTTCAGCGCTGTAAGGGGCAGTGTAGACAAGGCTTAAGTTTCAAAAATTGTCTCTGACCAACAGAAGTTGATGTAGTAAAAGCTGGTTTCAGAGTAACAGCCGTGTTAGTCTGTATTCGCAAAAAGAAAAGGAGTACTTGTGGCACCTTAGAGACTAACCAATTTATTTGAGCATGAGCTTTCGTGAGCTACAGCTCCATCAAAAGCTGTTACCTCACTCACCCACCTTGTCTCTCTAATCAGCCTTATTTTGGGTAGAAGCCTCATTGTTTGTTCAGCCATCTGCTTATAGAGGGCTTATAGAGGGAGGGGGAACAGTGACTCACCCAGCAACCTGGAGTTTGTGAAGCTCCATATAACATTTATTTTACTGATGACAGCAATCACTGATTTCCCTGAGCATCAGGAGCAGGTGTGAAAGGAAGTTTTGAGGAACCACAGGCAGCTTGAGGGAAGCTGGGGGCAACCAAAGGATCATTGACAGGTTACTGGGTGAGAGGGAGTTTGGGGGTTATTGGAGAGATACTGGACTGGTTGCTGTATTGGAGATTAAAATGGAGTCATCTGGGGGAGAGGGTGGCCAAGGATCCCAGGAGGGAATGGAGCCAACTCCATTTTACCTCTGCTCCCTAGTAGCCCCCCTCCATGTAGCCAATCCCCTTCTGTCAGCCCGTTCAAACCATGGCCCATCTCCTCCTATTAGTCAACCCCTGTCCCTTCCATTAGCCCCGTCCACCTCATTAGTCCCTTCCTTATCCTGCCCACTAGTTCCTTATCCTGCACACCCCCTCCATTAGACCCTCACCTCTCCAGACAGTGGGGTACTGAGGCAGCAGACCACCTCTGATTCCCTTCTCCCCCATGGTGGCACCAAAGCAAACGTGGAGCAGAAAGCAGGCAAAGGGGATATAAAATACCCACCCGGCTGCCTTCAATTCTGGCACCACAGTGGTCCCCACTGGCTTGGAGGAATCATTGTAAGGGAAGCCCCGCATTGTCCCTAGTGCAGGATGGGTGAGTTGCCAGCACAGGACTGCTTGGTTGTGGAAGTGGAGGGCTGCAAATTTGAGCACTGAGAATAGTGCATGATCCTTAGTTGTTTGTTGCTATCTGTTGTAATTGTGGCAGTCTGGAGACAATGGGGGCTGAAGAGGGGAGAAGGTTGGACGTAGGCACTGTAGAGGCAACCCTGGGAGAAGGAGGAGAATGAAGGGAAAGAGGGGCAGGTGGCAGGAAGGGGAAGGTGAGGTCTGGAGAGCAAAACACAGCCTTCATAGGGCTGACAAGCCTCATTAAGTTCATCAGGTACTGAATTTGAAGAGCCTTACAAGACTCCTCAGTATAGTAAGGAGGAGAAAGGAGTCCCAGGAAGAACTCTCTTCCCTTCTCCACTTGCTGCATCATGATGCTCCTCTGGTCCAGTGGAGGGGATCCAAAAGGAGTGAAGAATCTGTCTTCTGCTCTCACCTGCATGTGGCAAAGTAAAGCATTCCAATTTAAAACAAAACCAAACGACAAAAACAAACCGTAAAGGAATTCACAGACAATAGACTTTATTAGGTTGGTGTTAATGCTGAGAATACCTATTGGTTTTGGGAAAAGAGAAACCTTACCATAATATTGTAGTCAAAAAAGCAAACATTGGAAACCAAGGAACTTCATATTTAAAACTAAATTTCAACAAACATTTGAAAATATGGAAATGCTATGTTAAGGGCACCAAATAACCTTAACTTTGCCCCTGAATTGATAGCCTAAGGGGGGAAAAAAACAGGCTCTGAGACTTTATCCATTCATAACGGTTCCATATCAAAGATCACAAATGAAAATGCTTTACTACAGTTGTACAATGGTTGTGCACATTTTAGCCTGTGTACAGCTGTGCACTGTCCACAGAAAAACTCATACTTTAAAAAATCCTAATGATATATATAGCATATTGACGGTTATCATTCTGCAGTAAAATTCCATATTTCACCAATGATACAAGTATCAGTAAATACAGAGCTAGTGAATCTACAAAAACAAGCCTACCTCTCTTGCCTCATGAAAGTGTAGCTCTTACAGAATGTATTTGGTTTGTTCTTGTATGTTTGTTTAATTTGAAATAGAACATTTACTCACCCCATCATTACAGTTTTGAAAAAAATTAAAATAGAAATATTGATTAGAAGAAAAAAGTATCTCTTAAAGATATCTTAATTAACAGAAAAATAGCTGCCATTCTTTGGGCCACATCATGCTCTCCTTAGCAAACCTCTACTCAGGAATAACTCTCATGGATTTTCACTAAATGGAAATATTACCTGAGAAAGGACTGCAGTCTTATCCTTGGAATAATAACTCTCTCATTGTAGACATATAATCACAAAGGGAGCCAAGTCAAAACTAGAACCAGTCAAGTAGTATCAAAAAACACTGGCCAATAATGTAATGGATGAGAATATTTATCATAATTCTGTTTATTATGATGGATGGTTGGTTGGAATATTAACCACATCACTAGCCAGTAAGTGGAAGTAAAAGTGTATCTTTAGGGGGTGATGACTCTCACTGCATAACTCATGACAGATGCAAAATCCTTCAATAGTGTGAATATGGTTGACTTGTGAAATACTGCAGACACTTCAACTCTGCTTCTGGTATGAAAATGAAATAAGTATGTGGGCTCCCTGGATCTGGGATATGCAGTGTAAGTCTTCCTTCCTGGTATAACATCTGTATGAAACTTAGATGATAGTCCTGATTTAAGATTATGGTAAGAAAAGGCATTTCAGGAGCTGGAATGCACTGCACCACTTGAGGAAAAACAAAGGGACTTTAATAAAGCCCAAAGAATTCCCTGTCATGCGAGTATCTTCCGCTGAGGGAAAGCCAGTGTAGCTTGCTCTGAACTACCCTCTCTGGCATAGAAGGTGGAAGGAGGCATTTCAGGGGCTAGAGGGGGCAGGGTTAGAGTGTTATGGGTGTCTTGTGGCCACGTAGCTTTGGTCCAGAGCTCTGACTCCAACAATCTGCCAGCCACTAGACACACAAGGTTACAAAGCAGATTGTGACAGAACCCCTTATTGGCCTGGGTGAACCCCAAAATGTCACACTGTCATCTGAGGCGCTCAAGAACTATACTAACTTTAACAAGTGCTTATCCTTCCAGATCCTGCCCAAAGATGAAAGGACATTTCTCCAACTTGTGTCTAGTACAGAATATATTATAACTTACTTATGTAATCTGATGAAGGGCCTAACCTTCTTCTCCCCATCCCAAGATCGCTATAAGAAAGGACTCTTGTGTCAAGATATACGTCTTCCTGTTCAGCTAACATTCATTTATTTTATTCTTACATCTATAATAGGGAGCATATGTAAATTTTGAAAAAGTGCCATAATAGTCAGTTGTGTATCTGATATTTAGATGACATATTAGAGTAACTGAAGATATGAAAGTCTGTTACATTGTTTTGCTATGCCATCTAATCTCCATTCTTTTTCACCCATACTTTAGTAAGAAATAACCCATTTTTTGTCATCTACGGGCAGGGCCAGGAAAAGGAATGATATCACTTAAGTCTTATAGAGCAAGATCTTAAATCCTTTATGCTGGTAGTCACCACAAGGTAGCTGTGAACAAATACATAGTTTTAGTCATATTTGCAAAGTGCTTGAAGGTCTTCAGATGATGACTACTACTGAAGCACTAAGCATTGTTATTAAAGGAAGTTTCTTCCTCCTAGCACTGTCATACAGTATGGTATCTGTGGTACTTATATGGTTCCTCATCACCATAGTATCTGAGCACCTCACAATCTTTAGTGTATTTATCTTCATAACACCTTGTGAGGTAAGGAAGCACTATAAACTCCATTTTACAGATGGGCAACTAAAGACTAAGGCCCAATTCCTTACAGTTATTTAGAGGATCTGAGTTTAAATAAGCCTAAATGACTTGCCCAAGGTCACACAGAAAGTCTATGAACAAGAAGGGAATTGAAAGTTAAAAACAACTTGGAACTGCCATAAGTTGCTGAATGTATTAGAAGACAGTGATAATCTAAATTAAATTGCTGTATGTTAATTATTCTGGTCTACCCACCACCATAAATAGTCCAGAAGGCTAAAAATGAAAAATATGTGCAAAGGGTGCCCAGGCAAAGAAAAGTTGGAGCTTGACCTAGATAGCCCGTATCAAAAGTCTAACACCTAATTACAAAGAACATTGTCTATATAGAATTCACCAAGTGATACAAAGCACCCAGTTCTACCACCAGATACATAGGATAATGCAGTGCAATCTCAGGTCTGGAATTTAGGAGCTGTAATAATCCAAAGGCTATCAGATGGAATCCTAGTTTCTCAGCCACAAGAGGAGGAAAGAGAGATAAATCAAGCACATGTTCTCTTACTACAGTACCTACAAGTCTTTCCTTCACCAGAGCCTGCTGCAAAAAAATTTCTCTCTGGTAATTCTTATGTTATACCCTGGAGAGGTTTGCTAGCCTTCCCTGGTTTTAAAGGGATAACACCCTATGCTAGGGTGCAAAACCCACTGACTTAAATACTGACTTGAATATTAAGCATTGATTTTAATGTAAATCCAAAGGGCAGAACTGGGCTCTAGCACTATCTAAAGCACATTACATTTGTCTGGAAGAAGAAGAAGGAAAGTAACCCATACCTATGGTACACACCAATCTTATAAAAATATTTCAGCTAACATCATTCACACTGTAACCTAGTCATAACAAGAAAGGAAAGAGAGAGGGAGAACTCAGTGGCAAGCTCTCTGAGCTGTCCAGAGATATCTGAAGAAAGGAATAATAATGCTGGAAGTAGAACATGAAATGAGATAAATTGAGAGACAAAATATCTCTGGGGTGTATTAACTTCTGCTGAAACACTTTAATATAACACGATAAGAAGTAGTGAAAGGCTTTAATTGACACAAAGTATGGAAACCTGAGAAAGTGCCTCTGGATTGGAAACTGGCAACAACAAATCTATCGCATAGTAAATGCCAAGAATTTAAGAGGGATTAGTCATTTATGGAGCCAGTTTGCACAAGTGCTGAGACCCACAGCTCGCATTGATTTCATCTAAACATTGGGTTGTCATCTTCTCTATGAATCATAGAATCATAGACTATCAGGAAGGGATCTCAGGAGGTTATCTAGTCCAACCCCCTGCTCAAAGCAGGACTGATCCCCAACTAAATCATCCCAGGCAGGGTTTTGTCAAGCCTGACCTTAAAAACCTCAAAGGAAGGAGATTCCACCACCTCCCTAGGTAATCCATTCCAGTGCTTCACCACCCTCCTAGTGAAAAAGTTTTTCCTGGATCAAGCCACTTGTGTGTCTGAGAAGGAATTACAGCGTCTGGAGTACGCTTCTGCAGTATACCAAGACTGCTGTCTACAGCATGCCGAAAGAGAATGCACTAGAAAGAAAAAGAAATTTGAGTTCACTCTCAAAATGAAGATTGAAAACTGCAAAGTTACACAAAGTATATCTGTGGGCTTATGCTGGGGACTTTTTCCCTGTTTGAATCCTTAAGAATTTCCCTACCGCCCAAACCTTGTTTTGCTTTCCCCTCTCAAAATTCTACATTGTCATGACCATTCTTCTGGTTGAAGAGAGCCAGATTATTCATTATTATTTGCATTGCAGCAATGCCTAAAGATCAGGGCCCCATTGTGCTAGGTATAGTACAAACATATAACTTTGTGCTTTTCTACACAGGGAAATTGACTGGCATAGCTATAGCCAAATAATTATGTAGACAAGCTCTAAGAGATGGGATGTAACTCTCCAGAGCCGTGCTCTCCTCAGGGGTTATCTTTACCAATGAAGGTGTAAATGACTGGTCTGAACCAGTATAGTAGCAGGTCTAAGCCCTATATTTGCATATATTTGAAATGTCAAAATGGAGCTAAATTAAGAACTGTTCCACTGGCCAAGGAGTCCCAAGGCTGCTCTCAGAATTAGGTGTTTAGGTCATGAAAAATGCTTTTTTATCACCTAGATTATTAAATATTATTTTAATCATTATTCTCTTTGTTATGTGTTAATATCTACTGAAAAAGTTTATAGAACAAATAAGAGAACCGTTATCAGCAGTACACGCTATTTACGTGAAATGGAAATCTTTCCACAGGTAGCATTTGGGGCTTAAGTATGTGTGAGTGGGAGATGATGGGGGGGTGCTGTTTGTTTTAGTTTTCTCCATTTTTTGAGATATTATATCCCACGGATATCATTGAGCTTTGGAACGGAGTTCTTAAGTTTGTCTTGCAAATGGGCAGCATGACCATAAGACCAAAGCAAACAACAAAGGATGCAACAGTTTAATGATAGTTGCTCAGCATTTGTTTAAGTTCTATTGTGCTATGCTTCAAAATGCTTTAAAGTGTGCAAAACACGTATTAATATAAATCCATTTTTATGTGTATACAGACTCCCACACCCTAATAAGACCTGCCATTGAGATAGCACTTCACATCTTCAAAGCACTGTTAAAATTAATGTATTCAAAAGAGTTTATTTGTTGCGTGTCAGAAGCTACCAGTTTTTGCAGTTTTGTGATGAGGTTGTAAAGCCTTTCTCTGCCCACCCTTGTAGTTAGCTCTGGCTGCACACAGCTTTTTAGGCCACTGGGGGGTTTTCTTCAGGATCTGCAGCAGCAGTTTTCTAGCAAGTCAGTGGTATATCGTAACTATGCTGCACCATTCTGTCTCCAGACAGCATGCTGATGGCAACTGAACTTGTCTTTATGAAGGGCTGTAGAAGCATTGATAGTTATGGACCAATCCAGAAATGACTAACTGGTTACTTTCCACTGAAAGAGTATTTTAATGAGGAAAGGCTTGAAAACACAGGGGAAATCACACTACTTTTGTAACATGACTGAGTGGGAGACGAGGCCTGATAGCAACCAAGGAGAACTCTGACACAGAGAGAATGCAAACCAGCCAACATTACACTCCGCCACTCCCGTTCTGGTCCCCCAGAGTAACTTAGGCCCAGATCTCCAGAGGTATTTAGCCTCCCATGGAAGTTATAACCCTAAATACCTTTGAGGGTCTGTGCCTTGGAAGTTAGGAGCCTAAATATCTTAAAGGATCTGAGCCATAGAGTATCCCAAAGCCTGTTCTAAATTATGGTGGCAGCCAATGGCCCCAGGGTATGTCTACAAAGCATAGAAAAACCCACAGCTGGACCATGCCAGCCGACTCAGGCTTGCAGGACTGTTTCATTGCTGTGTAGACTTCTGGACTTGGGCTTGAGCCTGGGCTCTGGGACACTCCCAAGCCTCAGGGTCTTGAAGCCCCAGCTCCAGCAGGAGCCCAGAAGTCTCCACAGCAAGGAAACAGCCCTGCAGCCCAAGCCCTACAAGTCCAAGTCAGGTGGCAGAATCCAGTCATGGGGTTTTCTTTGCCGTGTAGACAAAACCCTAAGGGGTCATTGATGCAAGAACTGAAAATCACTGAGGTGCAGAGAAATCCTGGCTATGCTGTTTTCCCCCAGCAATACCCCTTATGCCAGGCACAGGAAAGAGGGTTGGCCTTCCAGTGACTCTGCCATCAGAAATATCCCCTGCAGTGGGGTCTTCTGGCCAGCTACATAGGGATGCTTTGTGTCAGCAGGGTATGTAAAGCAGCACAGCACAAAGGAAAATCTGGGCCAAAATGTTCTAACAGATTTAAATGGGCACTGGATACATGTTTATATTAATAAATATACAATTGTCAACCTGTTCTAAACCCCATCTTGGGCATTTTAAAATGAGAAGCAGTGTCAAAATCACTGGGAGTTTTGCCTAAGAAGGGGTTGAGAGCCAAACCCCTTAATCACACATACAGTCCCATTGATTTCAACAGGGAAGAAGTGCAACCTCATTAGAAAAAGTTGGAAAGACCAAGAGTGAAAATTAAGGGTCAGCTTCCACCTCTCATGTGTGTGCAGCTCCTGTAAACTTGCATGGGAACCATGCAAACACCCCCAGGACAAGATCTGATACTGGGTAAGGGCTGTAGAACATGGGCCCAAGCTTGTATTTATTTTTTCAATAGATTTTTACATTAAAATAAGAGATGCACATTTCCTGCGTTTTTTTGTTAGTAATCACTATCTTACTACCATTTCCTTAATCAACCGCCTACAGATACTTGTCCATTGATTTGGACACAGGAAAAAGTATAATTTCTAAGAACACACTTCTATACAAATATAATAGCCATAGGGGTATTAGCACTCCAACCACTTTGCATTTGTGGGGATTAGTGCATATTTAATTGACTAAATCAATTATAGTTTGAGATATGCGGAAGCATTTCAAACAGCTTATGCTAGGCTTTCAACAGGGCTTTCATAATATTTTCAAAAGCACCAACCATAGCATTTTCTGAAAGCAAATAGTCTCTAAATGCATCATATTTTCTTCTTTTCCCCTTGCTCATTTATTTCTTCGCTCGCCATTTTGTTCAGAGGGAGTTTTAGGTCTTTCACCTGTTTCCCCACTCCCCCCTGACTCCCATTGACTTCAGTTGGTTTTGTGGTTGCTCAGTATTTCTGAAAATCAGCCCCTTACTGTACAACGTTTTACTGACCGAAGGCAGAAATATCAGTACACTGGGGAATAATCAACTCAGGTGTAACTCCTTTTGAGTCAATGGAGCTACATCAGAGATGAATTTTCCCCATTCTTCTTAAAAGGGCTAAATCCCAAAGTCTGATCTCTAGTTCAACAGTTTTGTCTGAAAAAGGACTGAGTAAAATTGATTTCACACATTAAGCTTTGGCCTATATTTACTCAGTTGCCTGTAGAATACTTTCTCTTATGAAAGTGGAGAACCCCGTGCTACAGGTTTCATATGTCTTAGATTACACAGGGCTAGATTATAGCTGTGATGCTGGCAGGCTAGATGTCAGCTCATGCTAAAGTCCCCATGTTTCAACTGGACACTAACAGATACATAAGTGAAATCTGTCTGGCTCACTTGTGGGTTAATATTGATAATATAGGTATTAAAACAGGGGTGGGCAAACTTTTTGGCCCGAGGGCCACATCGGGGTGCAAAACTGTATGGAGGGCCTGATAGGGAAGGCTGTGCCCCCCAAACAGCCTGGCCCCCTCCCCCTATCTGCCCCCTATCTGCCTCCTCCCACCTCCCGCCCCCTGACTGCCCCCCTCAAAACCCCCGACCCATCCAACCCCTGCTGCTCCTTGTCCCCTGACCACCCCCTCCCAAGATCCCCTGCCCCAAACCTCCACCCCCGGGATCCCACCCCTTATCCAACCCACCCTGCTCCCTGTCCCCTGACTGCCCCCCAGCCCCTAGCCAAACCCCAGCCCCCGACAGGCCCCTCAGGACCTCACCCCCATCCAAACCTCCCACTCCCTGTCCCCTGACAGCTCCCCCCAGAACCCCTGACCTATCCAACGCCCCTGCTCCTTGTCCCCTGAGCACCCCCTCCCCCTCCACCCACTCCCAGGACCTCCACCCCAAACCGCTCCCCCCCCCCAGGATCCAAACCCCTATCCAAACCCCACTGCTCCTTGTCCCCTGACTGCCCCCCTGGTCCCTATCCAAACCCCTGCCCCCGACAGGTCCCCTGGGACCCCACCCCCTATTCAACCTCCCCCGCTCCCTGTCCCTGGACTGCCCTGATCCCTATCCATTCCCCTGCCCCCCGACAGGCTCCCCTGACTTCCACGCCCTATCCAACCCCCCCTGTTCCCCATCCCCTGACCACTCCTCCCCAGAACCTCTGCCCCATCCAACGACTCCCTGTCCCCTGACTCTCCCCCGGGACCCCGTACCCAACTCCTCCGCTGCCCTCTTACCAAGTCATTCAAAGCGGCAGGAGCTCGCAGCCCCTCTGCCGCGCGGCAGTGTGGCTGTGGAGAAGGGGGGACAGCAGGGGAGGGGCCGGGAGCTAGCCTCCCCGGCCAGGAGCTCAAGGGCT
Organism: Caretta caretta; assembly: GCF_965140235.1. Lineage (NCBI taxonomy): Eukaryota > Metazoa > Chordata > Testudines > Cheloniidae > Caretta > Caretta caretta. Next base: position 43,677,503 of record NC_134216.1, on the reverse strand, counting down.
GGGCAGGATAATCCCGCAGGCTGGGTGTGGCCCACAAGCCATAGTTTGCCCACCTCTGTATTAGAATTATAAGGAAGTGTTTAGTGTTTAGACTCTATTGAATGTATGTTAGTTGTTGCATGCATTAATCTCACACGTATTATCTGTATTCCATATTGTAATGTAATATTTGAGCAGTTGTATTGCAAACCTCTGTGACTGTCTGAATTGCCACACAGGAGAGGGACATTATTTAGTGCGAAGAGCCGCAGGCCAGATCTGTCCTACAGACTCATATTGGTATAACTATGTTGCTCAGGGGTGTGAAAAATAGTTTTATCAACCTAACCTGCAGTGTAGGCAGCGCTACGTCAGCGGGAGAGCTTCTCTTGTCGACATAGCTACCACCTCTCACAGAGGTGGATTAACTAGACAACCAGGAGAAACTCTCCCATTGGCATAGGATCTTCTTCACTTAAGTGCTCCAGCTGCGCTGATGCAGTGCAGTGTAGACCTGCCCTTATTGTTCACCTCTCCTCTCCTTGAAGATGAGTCATGCAAGTGGACTTCTCCCATCAGTGGAGTTTGCTATGCAGAAGAACACATGGTGGGAGGGAAATAAAAACACCAAACCAAAGGATCTGATCATCTCTGTGCTGCTTTGTTTCGCGGGGGAAGTGGGGAGGGACAGCAAGGTGTTTCTAGGCATAAGCAAGAGGTTCCCAGGTGCTTACTAGCCTGGATTAGACCTAAAGGTCAAATAGAGCTTGCTGATCATAGAAGCCAATGTTACCTATTGAAACCTAAGACTGTAACTCGTCCATGTATCTACGGGTATGTCTACACTGGAATAAAAGACCCATGGCACTGCCGCAGCTGGCCCATCAACTGACTTAGTCTTGCAGGGCTAAAAATTGCAGTGGAGATGTTCGGGCTTGGTTTAGAACCTCACATCTCATGGGTCAGCTGACTCGGGCCAGCCTCGGGTGTTTAATTGCTGTGTAGATATACCCAAGTTTGTTTGCTTTAACCTTGTAAATAACTCTCTAATTTCCTTTTCCTATTTAATAAATCCTAATATAGTTTACTATAAGATTGGCTATAAGCATAGTCTTTGGTGTGAGACCTAAAGTACAATTGACATCAGATAAATTACTTGCCCTTTGGGATAAGGAGTAACCTGAATATTGCTGTGATTCTTGGTGTAATGTCTAGCATAGAGATACGCATACCTGGGTAGCAAGATAGACCAGAGTATCTAAGGGGACTATCTATAACTCTGTGTGTAGGCTGTTAAAGTGCCTGATGAGTTTGCACTTGGCATGGTTGGTGAAATCTAGGTTTCGAGCTCTCAGCCAGTGTGGGGTTTGTGCCCTGGTTTTTAATGAAGTTGGTACTCCCACTTGTGAATCTCTGTTGGGAGCATTACAATAGCTCTTCGATCGTGGCTGATGTTGGAGGGAGCTGCAGTGGGTCAACCTGCAGCAGGAGCTCCCAGGAGAGAGAGGAAATTCAGACTCAGCCAGAATTTTTCCTGGGTTTCTGGGGCATGAATGTTGCAACAGTTGTTACATCAACAGAGACCACAGCATCTTTTGCACCACTCCACTTCCTTATTCAAGTAGCTAATGCCAACAGGGTTAGTAGCAGAGAATTCTCCATGAGGGTTGGGCCCAGCCCCAGCCTTGAAAACTGCTGAAAGGCTCTTTGCACCATCTCCCCACATACAGAGATCCTTGGTGTACCCAGGGCTGGACACAATGAAGTTCAATGATCTTTTCAAGTGTGAATCATAATCCTATTGCTGAAATTCCAGCAATGCCAAAGCAGCATCTCAATAGAAACAATCCTCGTTTTCACAATCTTTATAGTCATAACTCAGATTGTTGAAGTGGTGACACAAAGTTCCATTCTGGTATTTGTACATCATGTCTCACCGCGCTGCAAAATCTTGAAGCAGCCTGTCAATTTGGGTGTGGAATAGTTGTTCACCATTTTACTGTTAGAAGCAGTTAAGCAAGTCTCCTTATTCCCAAAAGATGTTATCTGAAAAGTTCAGGAGCTGCTACTGTGTGTGGTTGCTGGACAAGCCTGGTTAACATTAAAGAGGATTTATTAATGCATGAAAGTGTAACACCAACAGACCCCAGTCATCAGCAGGCGGGATCGAACACCTGGGACCTCTGGAGCTTAGTGCATGAGCCTCTACAGCATGAGCTAAAAGCCAGTAACAGGCTGTTAGCTAAGGTTGTAGAGCAGACTCATTTTATATCTCCCTCTAGGTGATCTTGGTGCCACTAGATGAGACAGAACACCACACTCAGAAGGCGTGCAGGTTACAAAAGCACCTTGTGATGGGGTCTAAAAAATCATTCCAAGAGGCTGGCATAGGATTAACCCTCTCGTTCTTGCTGTCGGAATACTCACAGTTGCCTACCCTGTGTGCAAGGAATTGTAGGGTATCAGGGATGGCCCTGTTTGATGGACTAATTATCTGCAGTACACTAGAAGAGATGTGCTGTGGTTAATTTAGGGCTGGCTGACAGTGAGGGCCAGTAGCTGTAGGAAGTGTTTGTTTGGGTTGATTTGATCTCTTTGTCCTTTCTGATCCTTGACTGAAGCAATCCTTGTTTCATAGACCCCTTAAGTTTAGTTTGAGGGTAGCCTTTTATTTATGCTTGTAAGGAATGGCCTACTCCTTTAAGGAACACTTACTTTTCTGTTTTACAGCTAAACACAGCACAAAGCTATATAAGCTCCACCTAGACTTGTCAAATCACTTCCCCCCTTTAGTTTGTCACATTCCTTTGAAAACCTATGTGGATCTTGTGTTTTAGGAAATGTAATATTTTATTTTGTGAATCATTTGTGAGCCTTCCTCTATAATAATCTAGTTACCACCATCAATGGTGGCCAAAGTTTAAACATAAAATAAAGAATACCAACTATAACCTATACTGGAGAAGCTAACCAGAGAAGATTGCCCCTCCATATATTCTGGAAAGACTGAGTACTGACTTACCTTTGGACACAGATATATGAAATATGGGAATGTATTTTAATTCTAAATGTTCTGCTATCTAAAACCACTGACTGAATGTAAAAAGACCAGGAACAGCTCTGCCTTATCTTCATTAGAGCTATAAAGGCTTATACTCAACACTGCATCTCCCCAGGGTCCAACTCTGGTTAGAAAAAAGCAAAGGAAATACCAAGTTATGAAACAAATCACTTTCAAAGTGTGTCATAGGAGAGATTTATGCATTAGTAAAGCTAGGCCAATGACCTGGAAAAGAGAGAGAAATGAAAAGATATTACAACAGAAAAAAAAAAATCACCATTCAATTACATGTACGCTGACTATGGGAAAGAGTAAAGCAGGAGACAGTCTTGTCATATGCTGTGGAGAATGAGGGCATGTGAAGGGACCACTTACTACCAGTGCTGCCAAGTGGTCAGACTTGGGTGTGGCAGGTTGCCTTCCCCTCCAGGTGTTCCCCTCTCTCACTGTAGCTCCACCCTATGGTGGTCAGTCATTTTAGTGATGCAGCACCCCCAGCTGAGTCACAGAGTCAAGTCCACTCCTTTCAGGGTACACATAAAGAGTTCAATAATGTGGAAGTCTAAAGACATCAGCAAGGGCTTCAGGGCTTCCCCCTTGGCTCAGGGTCTTGGATTCTGCACCTTTGTGCCTTCAGGGTCTTCCCCAACTAGGTTCCCTGCCAAGAGATAGACTTCTGTCACTGTCCCCTCTTTAGGAGTTCTTAAAGGAATGTGGGCCCACCCTCTATACCAGGCTCTGATCCAGGGCCCAATGGTATGCAACTAAGCCCTGCACTTTGGGGTGCTAGGCGATTGCCACCCTGGATCAGGCCCCACGAGCGCTCCCTCTTCCACAGGGTAAAGGAAAGAACTGAAACACAAAAACAAAGTTTCTGGCCTTCAAAAATCACCAGTCCCTCCTTTTCAGGCTTGTTCAGGTCAGTATGCTAAGGCTGCAAGTGCTCCTTTGGTGCTCCTTCCCAGGAGTTCAAAGCACAGGTCAGCTACCTTCCCTGTAGCAGGTACTCAGCTTCCCTTCTTAGGCTCTCTCTCTCTAGCTTGTGCAGGCTTTGCAGGTGCAGTGGGTCAGGGCTGCCTGTGCCCAAAGCAGCTCCTTACCTCTTTCTTATCCAGTGTAGGGTTTGTATTACCCCATCACAGGTATTATTTTGAGTCTTTTATATATCTCAGTAACAACCGCTGAGACAACCAGACCTCTTGAAAATGTATCTCATGTTCTAGTTAAGTTTTCTTCCCACAAATTCTAAGTAATAAACCTTTTGACTTTTCCTTTGAACTGTATATTTTGGGGGCAGATTATTTAGTTATTAATGCCTTAATACTTTAATACTAGTTGTTTTCTTATTATTAGGAGTAAATATTTATACTATGGTAGCTTCCGAAGGCTGCTTAAATTAAGCCTTATTGTGCTAAGTACTTACAAACACAGGAAATCCCTGTACTAAAGAACTTACATACTCAGACAAAGGGCAAGGGATGAGGATACAACATACAAGCAAACAATATGGTGAAGAATTGGCACTGCTTTGTTGGTTACATGTCTAATACTACTTCTTAATAGGGATGGATGTTTGTTTTTCCAGTGTTCATTAAAAGGAGGTTGAGAACTGCTCCAGTCACATCTTCATCTCATAGAGGTCCTTGATCCCTATTAGTCTCATTTTTAGCTGTGAGGAGATAGTATTATAATCTGTGGATGATGCTCTCCCTGCAACAATGGACACCAGCTACTCTGAGGATTGTTAGATCTATCAGAAAAGGCTTGAATACAACCACCCGCTTATTAACGTGCAGTCCCATCTCAGTTTGGATGCCTGCCTGATTCTCCCTTCGGGAACCCGTGATCAGTAGTATTGACCAACAGCCTTATTTAACAAAATATTTTTTATTTAACTGTTTAACAAAACATTAGCAATAAACTGATTTTAAAACAAGCAGCCTACCCACACATCTCAGGTGAAGCCTAAGACTAACTAACCAAAAGCTAAGTTAGATAGGCTTTCCTCTTCAGTTACAGCAACAGAACTAAATCAACTCACATTCTTTTACAAAGCAAAGATCCTCTTGTGACCTAACCTGATCACCACTGACAGCATGCCCTACTGTTCTTTTAGCCCTCTTGCATTCCTTCTGTGAGAGTGTCTCAGGCTTCTTTACATGGGAAAATTGACCAGCATAGCCATAGCAAAATAAACTATTCTCCAGGTGGCCACTGTATTCCAGATAAAAGTGACTCTTTTTTTGGGTATGTCTACACTGCGAAATTAGGTCAAATTTATAGAAGTCGGTTTTTTAGAAAGCGTTTTTATACAGTCAATTGTTTGTGCCCCCACTCAGATGCTCAAAGTGCATTAACTCGGCGGAGTGCATCCACAGTACTGAGGCAACCATCGACTTCCGGAGCGTTGCACTGTGGGTAGCTATCCCACAGTTCCCACAGTCTCCGCTGCCCATTGGAATTCTGGGTTGAAATCCCAATGCCTGATGGGGCACAAACATTGTTGCAGGTGGTTCTGGGTACATATCGTCAGGCCCCCCCTTTCCTTCCTCCCTCCACGAAAGCAACGATAGACAATCGTTTCGCACCTTTTTTCCTGGGTTACCCATGCAGACGCCATACCACAGTAAGAATGGAGCCCGCTTAGCTCACCGTCACCGTATGTCTCCTGGGTGCTGGCAGACGCGGTACTGCATTGCTACACAGCAGCAGCTCATTGCCTTTTGGCAGCAGACGGTGCATTATGACTGGTAGCCATCGTCGTCGTACTCCCGGGTGCTCTTTTAGCTGACCTCGGTGAGGTCAGTCAGGGGCACGTGGGCAGACATGGGAATGACTCAGCCAGTCATTTCCCTTTTTATGTTTCGTCTCATGGAGATTCAGTCCTGTCGGCAGTTGTACTGCACCGTCTTCTGGTGAGCAGCCAGATGACGACACTGGTCAGCAGTCATACTACACCGTCTTCTGGCGAGCACCCAGGAGATGACAATGGCTAGCAGTCATACTGCACCGTCTGCTGCCAGCCTAAGATGTATAAAGATAGATGAAGTGGATCAAAACAAGAAATAGCCTCACTTCAGTCCCTGGAAAAATAGCCTCACTTCAGTCAGCCTCACTTCAGTCCCTGGAAAAATCATGGAGCAAGTCCTCAAAGAATCAATCCTGAAGCACTTCCATGAGAGGAAAGTGATCAGGAACAGCCAGCATGGATTCACCAAGGGAAGGTCATGCCTGACTAATCTAATCGCCTTTTATGATGAGATTACTGGTTCTGTGGATGAAGGGAAAGCAGTGGATGTATTGTTTCTTGACTTTAGCAAAGCTTTTGACACGGTCTCCCACAGTATTCTTGTCAGCAAGTTAAGGAAGTATGGGCTGGATGAATGCACTACAAGGTGGGTAGAAAGCTGGCTAGATTGTCGGGCTCAACGGGTAGTGATCAATGGCTCCATATCTAGTTGGCAGCCGGTATCAAGTGGAGTACCCCAAGGGTCTGTCCTGGGGCCGGTTTTGTTCAATATCTTCATAAATGATCTGGAGGATGGTGTGGATTGCACTCTCAGCAAATTTGCGGATGATACTAAACTGGGAGGAGTGGTAGATACGCTGGAGGGGAGGGATAGGATACAGAAAGACCTTGACAAATTGGAGGATTGGGCCAAAAGAAATCTGATGAGGTTCAATAAGGATAAGTGCAGGGTCCTGCACTTAGGACGGAAGAACCCAATGCACAGCTACAGACTAGGGACCGAATGGCTAGGCAGCAGTTCTGCGGAAAAGGACCTAGGGGTGACAGTGGACGAGAAGCTGGATATGAGTCAGCAGTGTGCCCTTGTTGCCAAGAAGGCCAATGGCATTTTGGGATGTATAAGTAGGGGCATAGCGAGCAGATCAAGGGACGTGATCGTTCCCCTCTATTCGACATTGGTGAGGCCTCATCTGGAGTACTGTGTCCAGTTTTGGGCCCCACACTTCAAGAAGGATGTGGATAAATTGGAGAGAGTCCAGCGAAGGGCAACAAAAATGATTAGGGGACTGGAACACATGAGTTATGAGGAGAGGCTGAGGGAGCTGGGATTGTTTAGCCTGCAGAAGAGAAGAATGAGGGGGGATTTGATAGCTACTTTCAACTACCTGAAAGGGGGTTCCAAAGAGGATGGCTCTAGACTGTTCTCAATGGTAGCAGATGACAGAACGAGGAGTAATGGTCTCAAGTTGCAGTGGGGGAGGTTTAGATTGGATATTAGGAAAAACTTTTTCACTAAGAGGGTGGTGAAACACTGGAATGCGTTACCTAGGGAGGTGGTAGAATCTCCTTCCTTAGAGGTTTTTAAGGTCAGGCTTGACAAAGCCCTGGCTGGGATGATTTAACTGGGAATTGGTCCTGCTTTGAGCAGGGGGTTGGACTAGATGACCTTCTGGGGTCCCTTCCAACCCTGATATTCTATGATTCTATGATTCTATAGACCAGATTTGTTTTGTATTCATTTGTATTCATTTTCTCCTCCCTCCCTCCGTGAAATCAATGGCCTGCTAAACGCAGGGTTTTGAGTTCTATCCTTGAGGGTTCCATTCTGTTTCTCCTTGATGCAAAGCCACCTCCTTTGTTGATTTTAATTCCCTGTAAGCCAACCCTGTAAGCCATGTCATCAGTCGTCCCTCCCTCCATCAGAGCAATGGCAGACAATCGTTTCGCGCCTTTTTTTAGCACAGACGCCATAGCACTGGGAACATGGAGCCCACTCAGATCACCGCGGCAAATAAGAGCACTATAAACACCGCACACATTATCCAGCAGGATATAAAAACCATAACCTGCAACAAAAACGAAACCAGGAGAGGAGGAGGCGACTGCAGCGCGGTGACGAGAGTGATGAGGACATGGACATAGACTTCTCACAAAGTACGGGCCCCTGCAATGTGCACATCATGGTATCAATTGGGCAGGTTCATGGCGTAGAAAGCCGATTCTGGGCCCAGGAAACAAGCACAGACTGGTGGGACCGCATAGTGTTGCAGATCTGCGATGATTCCCAGTGGCTGCGAAACTTTAGCATGCATAAGGGCACTTTCATGGAACTTTGTGACTTGCTTTCCCCTGCCCTGAAGTGCAAGAATACCAAGATGAGAGCAGCCCTCACAGTTGAGAAGCGAGTGGCGATAGCCGTGTGGAAGCTGGTAATTCCAGACAGCTACTGGTCAGTTGGGAATCAATTTGGAGTGGGCAAATTGACCGCAGGGGCTGCTGTGATGCAAGTAGCCAACGCAATCACTGAGCTGCTGCTATCAAGGGTAGTGACTTTGGGAAATGTGCAGGTCACAGTGGATGGCTTTGCTGCAATGGGATTCCCTAACTGTGGTGAGGCCATAGACGGAACCCATATCCCTATTTTGGCACCGGAGCACCAAGGCACTGAGTACATAAACCGCAAGGGGTACTTTTCAATGGTGCTGCAAGCACTGGTGGATCCCAAGGGACATTTCACCAACATCAGTGTGGGATGGCCGGGAAAGGTACATGACGCTCGCATCTTCAGGAACTCTGGTCTGTTTCAACAGTTGCAGCAAGGGACTTTCTTCCCAGACCAGAAAATAACCATTGGGGATGTTGAAATGCCTATAGTTATCCTTGGGGACCCAGCCTACCCCTTAATGCCATGATTCATGAAGCCGTACACAGGCAGCCTGGACAGTAGTCAGGAGCTGTTCAACTACAGGCTGAGCAAGTGTAGAATGGTGGTAGAATGTGCATTTGGACGTTTAAAGGCGCGCTGGCGCAGTTTACTGAGTCATTTAGACTTCAGCGAAACCAATATTCCCATTGTTATTACTGCTTGCTGTGCGCTCCACAATATCTGTGAGAGTAAGGGGGAGATGTTTATGGTGGGGTGGGAGGTTGAGGCAAATCGTCTGGCCGCTGATTACGCGCAGCCAGACACCAGGGCGGTTAGACGAGCACAGGAGGGCGCGGTGCGCATCAGAGAAGCTCTGAAAACCAGTTTCATGACTGGCCAGGCTATGGTGTGAAAGTTTTGTTTGTTTCTCCTTGATGGAAACCACCCCCATGTCCGGATTGGCTCTACTTTCCTGTAAGCTAAGCACCCTCCCCTCCTCCCTTTGATCACCGCTTGCAGAGGCAATAAAGTCATTGTTGCTTCACATTCATGCATTCTTTATTTATTCATCACACAAATAGGGGGATAACTGCCAAGGTAGCCTGGAAGGGGTGGTGGAGGAGGGAAGCATTGGGTGAGGTGGTGGAGGAGGGAAGGACAAGGACACACAGCACTTTAAAACTTTAAAACTTATTGAATGCCAGCCTTGCTTGGGCAATCCTTTGGGGTGGAGTGGCTGGAGGCCCCCCAACCACGTTCTTAGGCGTCTGACTGAGGAGGCTATGGAACTTGGGGAGGAGGGCGGTTGGTTACACAGGGGCTATAGCGGCAGTCTGTGGTCCTGCTGCATTTTCTGCAGCTCAACCATACGCTGGAGCATATGAGTTTGATCCTCCAGTAGCCTGAGCATTGACTCCTGCCTGCTGTCAGCAAACTGACACCACCTATCATCTTCAGCCCACCACCTCTCCTTGCGTTCATATTGTGCTTTTCTACACTCTGAGATTGTCTGCCTCCACGTATTTTGCTGTGCTCTGTCAGTGTGGGAGGACAGCATGAGGTCAGATAACATTTCATCGTGAGTGCGTTTTTTTCGCCTTCTAATCTTCGCTAGCCTCTGGGAAGGAGAAACATATGCAGCTGGTGGAGGGGAAAAAAAGGGAGAGTGGTAGTTAAAAAGACACATTTTATAGAACAATGGGTACACTCTTTCACGGTAAATGTTGCTGTTAACATTACATAGCACATGTGCTTTCATTACAAGGTCGCATTTTTCCTCTTATTGAGGGTATGCCGGTTTGGTGTTAGAGATCACTCACGCAGGGCCAGGCAACAGAATTCGGCTTGCAGGCAGCTATGGTAAGCCACAGTCTTTTGGCTTCTTTAACCTTCATAACATGTGGGAATGGTTTCAAACAGCAGTGCCCTCATTTCCCATATGAAGTAGCCGTTGGGTTGGCCATTTAAAATGGGTTGGCAATTTAAAAGGAGGGGCTGCGGTTTCCGGGTTAACGTGCAGCAGAAACCCAACTAAACCCCCGCCACACACACACACACACACACACACACACACACACACACTTCTCTGGGATGATGGCTTCACCCCTCCCCGCACTGCATGGCTAACAGAGGGGAAGATTTCTGTTCAGCCACAGGCAAACAGCCCTGCAGGAACGGGCACCTCTGAATGTCCCCTTAAGAAAAGCACCCTATTTCAGCCAGGTGACCATGAATGATATCACTCTCCTGAGGGTAACACAGAGAGATAAAGAACGGATGTTGGTTGAATGACAGCAAACACAGGGACCATACGCTGCAATGCTTTGTTCTGCAATGATTCCCAACTACGTGCTACTGGCCTGGCGTGGTAAAGTGTCCTACCATGGAGGACGGAATAAGGCTGCCCTCCCCAGAAACCTTTTGCAAAGGCTTTGGGAGTACATCCAGGACAGCTTTATGGAGATGTCCCTGGAGAATTTCCGCTTCATCCCCAGACACGTTAACAGACTTTTCCAGTAGTTGTACTGGCCGTGAATGCCAGGGCAAATTAATCATTAAACACGCTTGCTTTTAAATTATGTATAATATTTACAAAGGTACACTCATCAGAGGTCCCTTCTCCACTTTCAGGGTCCAGGAGCCCACCTTGGGTGGGTTCGGGGGGTACTTGTTCCAGATCCAGGGTGGTAAACAGATCTTGGCTGTTGGAGAAACTGATTTCTCTGCTTCCTTGCTGTGAGCTATCTACAACCTCCTCCTCATCATCTTCCTCGCTCCCAAAACCCGCTTCCGTGTTGCCTCCCACTCCTTGGACGGAGTCAAAGCACAGAGTTGGCGTAGTGGTGGCTGCACCCCCTAGAATGGCATGCAGCTCGTCATAGAAGTGGCATGTCTGGGGCTCTAAACTGGAGCAGCTGTTTGTCTCTCTGGTTTTTTAACAGGCTTGCCTGAGCTCCTTAATTTTCACACGGCACTGCTGCGGGTCCCTGTTATAGCCTTTATCCTTCATGCCATTGGAGATTTTTTCAAATGTTTTGGCATTTCGTTTTTTCGAACGGAGTTCTGCCAGCATGGATTCGTCTCCCCATACAGCAATCAGATCCTGTACCTTACGTTCGGTCCATGCTGGAGCTCTTCAGCAATTCTGGGACTGCATGGTTTCCTGTGCTGATGGGCTCTGCATGGTGAGCTGTGCAGAAAAGCTTGCCATGCTGGCCAAACAGGAAATGAGATTCAAAAGTTCGCGGGCCTTTTCCTGTCTACCTGGCCAGTGCATCTGAGCTGAGAGAGCTGTCCAGAGTGGTCACAGTGGAGCACTCTGAGATAGCTCCCAGAGGCCAATACTATCGAATTGTGTCCACACTACCCCAAATTTGACCCAGCAAGGCCAATTTCAGCGCTAATCCCCTCGTCGGGGATGGAGTAAAGAAGTCGATTTTGAAAGCCCTTTAAGTAGAAAAAAGGGCTTCGTCTTGTGGATGGGTGCAGGGTTAAATCGAGATAACATTGCTAAATTAGATCTCAACTTATAGTGTAGACCAGGCCTTTGAAAGCAGATTGATTGTTCTGGAATAGTCACTATTATTCCAGAACAGTGTGTCTACATGAGGAGGTATTCCAGCATAGCTATAGTAGAATAATTTATTTCTACTATGCCAATCAATTTCCCCATTGAGACAAGCCCTTACTCTCTCCCCAACCCCCATTATGCCAGTTAAATCCATTACCACATTGCTCAACAGTATTCTTTGTTTCAGGGCCAAGCTGTGAATCCTCCTGGTCCTTCAGAGGGGTTTGTCCCTGTTGGTCAGAGCATCCAGTTAGGCGGATGCAGAAAGATGCCCCTGTGATTGCTGCTCCATTGCTTTAGTGGTTGGACACATTCAGTCAGAGTTTGTCTTCACAGGAAAAAAGAAAGGGTGATTTGGTTTAGTTTTAACAGTAAAATAACTAACTCACTCAAGCTATCCTGCTGTCAAATCCCAATGAAGACAAGTAGTTTTTATTGTGAATATATAGGCAAGGTCAAGACTATATTCCCTGTTGGTGATTGACCTTACCTAGTTGACTTCATGGTCAAACTACAGACCCTGGCCTGAGTTAGGATTTTACAGTGGGATAGCAAATGTGTGTTAGTTATCTTATGGTTAAAACAAAACAACAACAAAACCAATCAAACAAACCCACCGCACTTTTTCTGGCAGTGAATACAAAGCCTTAATGGATTGTAACCCTGGCCTGAGGGCTGGGTCTCCTCCATGAGTGATGGTGATGAAACTGTGGACAGAGGACCTTCTCACTCCCTTTTGTTAGCTTAGCATCATCTTACACATCAAGTATTATGGCGGGTGTCATCCCTGAGCACAGCCCTTTTTGTGGTACAGCATGGTCATGCAGACCCAAGCCCTCTCCTCTCCCTCTTGGGTCTTGCAATGATTTACTCCCAGGCCAGTGTATTTAGGCCTCGGTTCCTCTTTTGTGATGCTTATTCATTAACTGTTGTACTGAGACCAAAACTCTTTGGGCCCTCAGTACTAAACCCTTCTCCTAGGATCAAGAATCCCACTTCTGGTCCTGGGTCCTTAAAGAAACAGTACTGTGGATTTTTCCTAAATACTAATCTCCTGGAACCACCTCTTCATGTACACCTAAACTCCTGGAAACTTACAGGGCCATGCCATGGCCATGGAACAAGGATTGGCTGACCTTCTGCCCTTGAAGGGGATAGATCACCTGTTACATGCACAAAAATCACATTTTTACATAGCTCAACATATACAATTAATACAGAGATACTTAAGGTCATAGATTGTCAGAAACATTCACTTTGTCCTTTAACAGCTGTCACATAGGAGAGTTCCATTTTACCCCACTTCTAGCAATGACATGGGGAGTTGTTGAGATCTGCAGTTTCATATAAATGCGGTGATGTCCAGATATACATGTCTTTTTCAACAAACCTAGACACTGTGACCCAGACCCTTACAGGTATCTAGGTGCCAAAATGCATTTGAGGATCTGTGTCTGTTGTTTTTTCCTTTCCCAGGTGGGGATGAAAGCAAACTCACTCTCAAACCCATGTAAAAGAGGCGGTAAGGCTGATAGGCATGGGAAAACATAGTGTATGTCTGACCTTTAGAAATATAGTTCTCAGTCTCTGGGGTAGGTTGGAACCACCACTGCTCTTGGATCACAAATGACTCTAATAATACATAATACATTTGTTTCAGTTATGGCTAGGCCTACAGCATGATGGTTCTTTTTCACGTGGACCTCACATCACCAAGTCACACCTATGCAATCTCATGGCTCGATAACTGAAACATATTCACTTGAAAACCAGCAGGAAGCACCATCTGGCCCATCTCTTAAATTGCATATGACAACTGTGCTTCCATTTTCTGCACTGGCTACCTATTCACATCCAAGTGAAATTAGAGGTCTTGATTACAATTATAATATCTTATGTGGTCTTGCACCCAGTTATATCCAGGGGTGCTGGAACAATTTGTACAGTGGCTGTGCTGAGAGCCATTGAACCAAACTGTAAACCCCATATGATGGAAACCACTTCAACCAGGGGGTGCAGCAGCAACCCCAACACACCTAATTCCAGCACCTATGGTTATATCAGAGATCTCTTCTGTCCTGTGAAGACAGTCACAATCTATTGGTTCAATCTTCCTGTCAGTTCTTGCAACTGAACAATCTAGCACCCGCATTGGGGAGTTCTTTGTGGGTGGCCCATGTTTTGGGATCTACTCCCTCTGGCATGTAAGGCCAGGTTTGATAAGCTTCAGGGTGCAATATAATGGAAGTTTGTTCTGCCAAGTTTTTTACTTGACCTCTGAACAGTTTTTAAGAGCAAGATAGATAGGTTTTATTAAGAGCCTTTTTAACTTACATTTTGTGAATTTTATAATGATCTTTTAATTTTAGGCACTCATGTGATGAAGAGAGAGTCACCATTTATAAATCAGAGAATATATGAATGCATGGATTTTAAAATAATAATCCTATACCTATGTTAACCACCGGATTTAATACTAAAGATTACCAGAAACTGAAATTGCATCCATTATCTGAACAGTGGTTGGGCAAAATCCAATCTTTGGTAGTCATTAAAAAATGTATTGTTAGTGGGCTTTGTATCATCTATTTTCAAATACCACTCTAAACTTGATTGTGTTTAATCTAGCTTACTTGTTATGGGAACATAAAAAAGAACATTAAGAATGTAGATTTAGTGAAGCAAGACAGTTAAGATGAAGAATAATGGCTATAAAGCCTTCATTCTCAGGCTTCACTGATGCAGTAACATAACAAAAATCAGATTAGTAGGGTGCAGACATTTCTACAAAGGGTATATAAACAAAGTGCACCTTTTTTCCTCATAAAGAATGGTCCTGATCCAGCAAACACTTACCCATGTGAGTAACTTTATATACACTGAGCCATGAGTGAAAACAGTAACTGCTGAAATCATAGCTGACACTGCTGCAGTGAACTATCTAGAAGTGGAACCCCTCTGCTCATGTAGTGCCTATTAAAGTCAACAGAGTTTGGTGTGGGTGAAGAGGTCTCATTGCAGGGGCATAGGCTGTAACAGAAAAGTTATTCTTTTGATAACACTTTGGTAAGAAATGCACTGTTTATGCCACTGTTGTTAGGGTGCATCAGTGGTTTCCATTATAAACCTATATTTTCTGGACTTTATAACTTATTGTAACAATTTGCTCTGTGCTTAAGTGTAGTAGCAAATATATCTTTTTGGAGCATGGTAGCTGTAACTCAAATGATGCCGCTTCAGGTTGGTATTTTTTGTTTGTTGCTACTTTGCAATCCATTAATCTCCAGTGGCTGTCACCTTTGTGTGTTTTAGGAAACAAAAACACAAATAAAAAATAAGCAAGTGAATTTCATTATGAAGCTATGTTGTGGAGATATCTACTAATTTCGTTCAACATATAAAGCCCTGTCTACACTAGTAAGCTTACAGCAGCACAGCTGCACTGCTGTAAGATTGCTCAGGTAGCCGCCCTATGCCAACAGGAGAGAGCTCTCCCGTCGACATAATAAACTACTTCAGTGAGCAGCAGTAGCTGTGTTGGCAGGAGAAGCTCTCCCGCTGACACAGTGTGGTGCACACTACCACTTATGCCAGTGTAATTTATGTCATTGAGGGGTGGGTTTTTTTCACACCCCTGAGCGACATAAATTTTGCCGACGTAAGTGGTAGTGTAGACGTGGCCTAAGAAGCCTAATCCTACATCCCATGTTCACACAAAACTCCCAAGACTACACCATTATCTGAGGTTTTAAGTTTATGTATTGGCAAAACACATAAATCAAAGATGATCAAAACTTTGTGCAACTGAGGATTGCATTGACAACTTGCCAAGAGCACAAGGAAAGCAACTAATGTGTTTAAAATAAGGTAGATATTAATAAATTATAATAGTATTTTGCACATGTCTAGCATTCTCATCCATACAGTGCACAGTGGTTATTATTATCCCCATCTTACAGATGTGACGAGTGCACAGAAAAATTAGATAACATTCCCAAGGTTACAAAACAAGTCAGTGGCACAGTCCAGTATAGGACCTAGGTTTCCTGATTCCCAGCTTCTTGCTCAACCAATTTAATAAGTAAACATCACCTGTTCAGATAGCACCCTGGGACTTATAGTCTCAGTGGGTCAGCTTTCCGTATTAAAGAAGAGTGGAGTCATGGGTCAACAGCAGAACCTTGTGGGCTGCATTTTGTCCCCCCTCCTGCTATAAAGGCTTAGTGCAAACTGTAATTGATTTAAAGAAAAGGAGTACTTGTGGCACCTTAGAGACTAACCAATTTATTTGAGCATGAGCTTTCGTGAGCTACAGCTCACTTCATCAGATGCATACTGTGGAAACTGTAGCAGACTTTATATATACACAGAGAATATGAAACAATACCTCCTCCCACCCCACTGTCCTGCGGGTGGGAGGAGGTATTGTTTCATATTCTCTGTGTATATATAAAGTCTGCTACAGTTTCCACAGTATGCATCTGATGAAGTGAGCTGTAGCTCACGAAAGCTCATGCTCAAATAAATTGGTTAGTCTCTAAGGTGCCACAAGTACTCCTTTTCTTTTTGCGAATACAGACTAACACGGCTGTTACTCTGAAACCTGTAATTGATTTATGCATCACACTATAAATCTTTTCTTGGAAGCTACAAAGACCCACAGATGCAAAAATCATCTTAATCAAAAGTATTCTAATTGTATTAGCACAGAGTGACCATCTATTGGGTAAATAACAACTCATTTTATATTTGGTTTGCATACCCCATTACATACTTAATTGCCCTACAGCTTAGAACCACTAAAATGTCAATGGAATAAATAGTAAATTACCAGCAACAAGTATTTATTTAACTTCCTAACCTGAACTGAGTTGTCTGTTATGATGAAACAGACATGGGGCAGTTTGTCCTCTGTTACTGTGTGACGTAGACTGGTTGTTATCATTATAATTTATTTGTGTTATCATAGTGCCTAAGAGCCCCACTGTCCTAGGCACTGTACAGAGAACAAATAGATAGTCAATTTAATCTCTCTCTGATTCAACAAGGTGCCTTATCCCAGTTAAAAACCACAGTAATTATAAGTATGTGCAATGGAAAAATCAGTCAAAACGGAAGGCCTACGTTTAAAATGCAAATGAAGAAACAGTTGACTCTAAACTTAAGGCATCTATTAATGACATTGTGACAATGTATATGGCTTATGAGTAGTTTTTCCCATATCTATCTCCCACTGCACAGCAAACAAATGGACTTGTAACAACTATAAGTATTTACTTAGCATTTAGGTTAAGAGGGGAATATAGTTTAAAAAGTATAAAAATCATCCAAGGTTTTTAAGCTTTTATGAGAAAATATTTGATACCACAAAGCAGGTCTTTCCATTTGTAATTTTGTCTGATAAGAATTTTTGTGAGAGGACAGTTAATAATCTGTTTTATTTTACTCTTTCATGTGTAAATTATTGCTCCAATTTTTACTAAAAAATAGAGTGAGGGCTCACATTTTTAAAAGGAGATAATAATATAGTCCGTATGTTTGTTGTCTGGTTTACCATTTTGTTCCTTGATCCTGAAAACAGAGCTATTTATGCAATCAACAGTATATTTCAAAGTAGTCTGGGATGACCCTAAAGGAAAGGTCTGTGGTATTGTAGTGCAAGTGGCCCACACACATTCAATTCTGTGTGACCATTTCAAACTTGATGTGTTCTTATTGCCTGCATCTGATTTCCAAGGAAACAAGACTTTCCATGATTATTTAAATAGCCAAAGTGCACATTATCCAAATGTTTATTTATCCCACTCAGACATAGCAACTGCATGCCATTTTTCCTCCATAGAAAATGACAAATGCACCTCCAGCCTTCCAAGCCAATGGTTTTGTTACATCTTCTCTGACAAAAATATATAATTTTTTTTTTGGAGATCCTTTTGTGGACTGTGGGCTTAAGCCAATAGCATCTAGGTAGAATGTAATCTATGACTGATATAGTCATTTCTTTTTGGGTTTCTTTTTTAATGATGTCTGGGGGAAAAATAAAGCAAAAAAAACCCCATAATATTAATTATTCTTAATAATGCAAAGCATGGTAAGTATTTACTAAGGTCAGGCTGGAATACTGTACTAATTCCAATGAGAATTACGAACTGTGCCTTTATTCCTGTTAGCATAACCAACAACCTGTTTCCAACTGCTAGGCATCAAAGTGAACATATGCAACACCCAACTGCTGGGTTTAATGTTGAATGAATAAATGTTAGACCTTATCTATCATTTATTTGTCTCATGTGTACGCCCATGTATATTACAGACATTTTTATTCAATTATTCAGGAATTGGCACATGAGTTGCATTATCTCATTCCTCTGGGTATCTTGCTGACAGAATAATGCAAAAGAACAGGAACTAACATGTGTACAGTTAAGATTGTTCATGGGGATCCAAGGTGTCATTAAGCTGCCCATATCATTTGAGAAAAAACTATATTTAAAATAAGCACTAGGTTTTAGCATAGAATGTGATTATGTTCCTTCCCATGAATTTTTTCTGACTCTTGTAGAAGAGTTGTAGGGTTTAGTCTTAATTTGCAAGCACATCCCGATATTCAGACTATGTCATTCTGATAGATACAAGCCATGCACTGCTACAATGCAAATGTGTATTTATTTATTTAGGAAAATATATGGCATAAGACAATTAATTGTAAGTGGCTTGGTGTGGTCAATGGCCTCACTGGAATCTTTCCTTTGACTTCAACGGAACAGGAGCAGCCCCAAAATGAGGAATTTACCTGGCCTTTTTATAAAATTGATACATTCCTCAAAATCGAAGTGACTGGCATGAACATGGAAACCATTACAAAAATGAAAACCATGACAAACCACTAACCCCTAAGCCATGTGACAATGTTAG
The DNA here is from genome assembly GCF_965140235.1 of Caretta caretta. Lineage (NCBI taxonomy): Eukaryota > Metazoa > Chordata > Testudines > Cheloniidae > Caretta > Caretta caretta. The sequence goes on along the minus strand of NC_134216.1, from coordinate 43,658,863 downwards.
AGGCAGAAGCAAAAACAGCTGTTTTTGAAGTTTGCGTGAGAACCACATGCTGCTAGGAAAATATATTACTGTGGCTGCATGTGTATGTGTATTTGTAGTTAAAATAGAAGGAATACTAACAGTAGGCTTGGTGGGGGAAATGTGTTTTAAAACAATAGAAATTATTTGTAAAGGAATCCAGTCATTTTAAATATTTGGATAAAAAAAGTTTTGATTTGGATTTATTTCTCCAATGCTTGTTGTATGTCACTTGTTTGGGATCTTCCCTTTTTATTTATTTTCTCTTTTAAAGGAGCAGTCAGAAGTCAGTAGCTATTTTCCTAGTGTTTTAGTGAGTGATCAGCACAGGCTATGAACATTCATTTTTGGTGCCATTAATTTTATAAGAAGCTGTAAACATTTATTTTGGTTGCAATTAGTTTCATGCAGGTAATCCAATTACTATGTTTTTTTAATGGCAACCTAAGAAGTGAATCAGCTATTTACGGATAAATGGTAACATCGTGCATCATAGAGGAAGTGTCTGTGCATGTGTGTGTTTGTGTTTGTAAGTATGTGTAATTTGGGGCTTACAATCTCATTTTACTTTGCAAATGCACGAAAAATACAATGCGTAACCTAACACTTCAATCTTGGGAGGTCACATCCCTCAAGTACTAAAGATACTTACACCATACTCATTGTCAAGAATCCCTGATGTGCCCCCAGTGCAGCCATCTGTCTTTCACCTCAACATTCAGCCTGAGATATCTCGTCTCTTTTTTACACTGTTTGGGAAAATTCTGTTTCCTGTGATCTCCCATCTGTGATCTCTCTCTCTCTGTTAGCAACAATCAACAGAGCAGCCTCTGGTGATGATTATGCTTGATGCTTCAGAGGAAGAGAAGTTCCAGTGAAAAGAGAAAGGCCTCTATTTCAACCTTGTTCTGAAGGGCACCTCGGGATGGAAGATACAACATGGAGGTTGCAACTTCACAGCCTATCTGATCAGTCTAGTTCCCAGTCCTGGTTTGATTTCTACCTCTTGGACCTAAACAACAACAACAGCCATTTTTCTTCAAGGATGGGGCAGATTCAAGGTATGATTTTTGGCTTGCTTTTGGGCATCCAAGACATAATTGTGAACATTAACAACTTTCAGGGAATGTGTTCTGGGGCACAACAGTGTTAGCCGTGCCACAGAGTATACTAGAAGGTAAAAATTAAAATGGAATTTTAAAATCAGCTGTTGGAATATTTATAGCCCTTTGCCAGCCACAAAAAGACATTTCAAGTGAGGTGTAGTGCTAATCACAGACCAGCAGACTGAACTTCTCTCTCCACAGAACTGGCATAACAGGAGAAGCGCTAGCTTCCCCACGCTACCTAGACAATGTACTGCAGCCCTCATCTGCAGAGAAATTCAATCTCCAGGCTCATCAGCCCCTCAAAGCTCTCTGTCAAGATTATCAACAGAATGAAAAGTAGTGCCAGTTGTGATAGTGGTCATGTAATGTGGACAACTGCCAACTAGGAACCACAGTGAGACCACTACACCTATTTCACATAGGCCAGCGAGCTGCCAACAACAGACAATGACTGTTGGATCTAAGCTGGCTTCTACCCAGAAACCCTAAAGTCACAAATCCCCTAACATTCATCCCCCTTTAAACTGGGATTTTATGTTTAACATCTATTTAGTTTCATTTTCTATTTTAAAATTCTGTTATAAGCTTATTCTGACTTCTCAACTAAACCCAGAAAGGAAGAAAATCAGTGTAAAATCCGCCCTTTGAGATTTCCTTTGGCTCTGTTTTACCTTGCTCTTTATTTTACAAGCGCTGACTTACAGAAATCAGATGAGAGAGATCAGCCTTGTTCACACTTGGATGAACTTCACTTGGCTGTTCCTCATTTTGAACTTGGAACTGCACAACAAAGAACCATCAGTCCCATTGGTCTTTTGCACAAAGAGATGTCTGCAGGCAAACCAAATCTTTCTGAACTTTAACAGTCGGAGGTTTTCAAATTTGATAAGATTTTATTGTAAACTAATTTAGCATGGAGCATTAATTTATCCATACGGTATAATCAAGAATCTGAGAACTAGAAGATAATATAAGAAACCAGATCAGGCTGCAGGTGCTGTGTGAGGCCTATGTATTTACCATTCTTGCCCAAGGGCCCCTCGGAGAGGGCAGGAGGTAAGAATCAATGGGGCAAAACAGAGCAGAATGGGAGCTTGTGATGCAACCCTACGGTTGGGACAACGTAAACTCCAGGCCCCTTCCTAATGTCATTGCATTTGTTTAGTTTTGCCTGATGGCCTTTCTCTTCGGCACTGTGTTTATGTCTTTTCAAACGTGTATTCGAATTACTGTACGGATTCTGGAGTAAGGCAGTCCCCTTTGGGAAAGCAAAGTGGGGATCCAGTAAATGCTACAGCTGTCCACTACACACTGGCATACATTCTTGCAATGGACCTGCGGAGAGCAGATAAGCTGCTACGGGCACCTTTGTTTAAATGGGGACCTTTTAGACATATTGGTCTTTTTGGAGGTGGCAACGGATACCTTGCAAAGGATCAAGTATTTTCTATTCTTCCTGGTCTCTGTCTCTTCTCTGTCTGAACTCTCTCTGACCCTGCTCTCCTTGGAGGTCTTTGGGTGGGATAAGAGCGGTCTACGCCCCTTTTAAAAGTTCAGTTAAAAATGAAATTAGGGGACCAAAACTTGCTGCACTCCCGCTAACTGCCAGTCCGGTCAGTGGTGATGTTGTGTGATCAACGCGAGCAGAATCTGGCCCTTGGATTCCTACACTGAGGCGAAAGGCTTTGAATGAGCCGGACTGCTAGGCAAGACACCATAACTTGGAGGAGATCAGATTTACTCCTCCCTCAAGATGTAAATGTGAAGCCACCGGGTGTTTTCATACGTGTGTTTGAATGGGCAGGCGAGAGACTTTCAAATAGCTCCCTTTGGAAAAGGAAATATAGATCAGGGGTTCCGTGAAGTTGTTTCTCTTTGCATATGTGTAGATTTCAGATTTTTTTCAAGGCAGGGTGCATTGCCATATCAAAGACTTCTGGAGGAGAGACCGGAGGTCATTGAAAATGCGTCCAGCCTGGAGACCCTTTGAAATACCGACACATCACTGTGTTTTAAAACACTCTGTTGTTTTAACCGAGAGCTAATTAGCATTATGCGGTTGAAAGACAGATGGCCCCAATATATAAGAATAATATTGACAACATTACATTGAAAAGTGTGACGTCGTTTTCCAATCGGGTTATTTTTTAATTTTTTATTTCTCCATATTCTTAAAATCTGTGAGTTTTGGTTAAAAGGGATCTCCACAAAACTTATCCTGAATGTGTTCTGAGTTCACTATTGCTAGGGTTCTGCTTTTATACAAGTGATTGCTTTTGAGTGACTGACTTTTCAGTAGTCTTTTTTTATCAGGAGAGTATTATGAATATATTTCCAAGTGGTTTAGGCTTTTTTAAATAGGATTGTGATGTCCTGGGTAATTAAAATATTTCATCCATGTGGTTTGATACTAGGATGTTTTTCAAAGGTTTGTAGTTCAGGGATTTACTAGAAAAACAAGTGGAGATTCCCTAGCGTGAGTCTTACTCTTGGTTCCATTCGAGACTGAAGGTCATCCATTGAACTTCGGAAACAAGAACATGCACGTGTTCCTTTTTGCTTCAACTCTCTTTTGTGATTCTTGACTTTGGAAGTGTGAATTCGGCCCTTCGCGCCCCTTTGATGTGCTGGTACCCTACTGCGAACCACCCTAAAAGTTTTTTTTTTTTAAATTAAAACTACCCTATTTGCAAATCACGCTTCTTTAGGCTTTTGCACTGTAAAGGTGGGAAACAGGAAATATGTACCTCTTGTTTTCGTAATCACATTGCGTCAAAATCTTTTTTGTAAGCCCCGACATCGGAAAAGGGACAAAAAGCATTGTATTTACTGTTATAACTTGTCAAACATACTAAAGCAAAGTCTGACCCTGGCAGAAGGCATAAAGACAAGATAGCAATGACGCTATTAGCGTTCACCAAAACTTTCCCACATCCATTTCATTTGAATCTGTTCTGTAGCTATGTATTAATTTTGACTAATTTTCAACTCTGGGTGATTGTGTATTTTATTTTTCAATAAAAACCAATAACCATGCTCTAGCACTTAATTAAATTCAGAATTATTCAAGACAAAGCCTGTTATTCACAAAATATAAATACAATGCAAATCCGGACACCGCGTTGATCACTCGGAGTATTGACATTTAACAGGTCAGTTAGTCCTTGATAGTACTGGAACTATATGAATGGTGATTGTCTCCCGCCCCCCCCCCCCCCCCCCCATTCAGGCACATTGAAAAGTAGGAGCAATTTAAAACACCTTGTAGTGCAAATGTTAAACTTCTCTGCCAGTGCAGAAACTCAACTGAACCAGCCAGTTTGCATCTTCTTTGGCTTTCTTACTAATAGCAATAATCCTCTAACTTATTTTCGTTGTATATATATTACTAAGCTGGAGGACTCTGCGTGGTCTTGTTTGACTTTTTAAACAGACACAGGCTCAGCGTGTGCCGGCTACTTGACCAAACAAGTCATAAGACCTATGAGGAAATTAGCAGAGTGTTTTGACCGTCAGCTTTCCCTGATAGACCCATAAATAAAATGTAAACAAGTTGCAATAACGAGCAATTGTATATTGTTACAGTCCGGCATTAAAAAAAAATAGCTACATCTAATTCCTTAGGTAGACACAGCCCAAATATTTCATTGGCAGTGATAGTCTTCGTGAAATGATTATTTTTTTTGGCTCGGGTTGTGCAGGATTAACACTGTTGCGATGCTTTATGCATTCTATAAATTGTCTGAAACGCGGCCTTCCTTTCCTGGCAAGTAGCTGTCACAACAGCTGGCGTTGCCGCGATCAGCAGGAGTCTTTGGCAGGGGAGGAGGGTGCAGAATTCCTGCCTGGCTTGGCGGGGCTTTGCACGGAGGGGGATGCGGCAGGTGAGGGGATCAGCAGCCCTTCTCTTTCCCGTTTCTTTTGTTTCATTCTTCTGTTTTGGAACCATATTTTCACTTGAGTGTCATTGAGGCGGAGCGAGTGCGCGATCTCGAGGCGACGGGCCCGGGTGAGGTACTTATTGAAATGAAACTCCTTTTCCAGTTCTGTGAGCTGCTTGGTGCTGAAATGGGTCCGCACGGTGCTGGGGGGGCCATGGACCCCGTGGGCGGAGAGTTTGCCTGCAACACAAAACGTTTGTTCAGTAGCAGTGAGAGCTCTGGGCACAGCGCACGGGAGCCGGTTCTCTGGGCATTACGCCGGCTCCAAGGGCGAAGAGGTAACGCTTTGCATGAACGTCTCACGCGGGCGCCCGTTGCTCACAGGTATTTGAGGCGAGAGAAGGAAACAATAAGTGACCCTGCAAGCGATCACATCCTCCTTTCGCTCTTAGCGCTTAGGGCGCGCCGCTCTCCTCTTCCATAAGCGCTAAGAGCGAGCTGTGCCCATGCAGCCCCCTCGCCGAGGTTCACACTTACTTTTCTTGGGCGCATTTCTTTTCACTTTCATCCACGCGAAGGTGCCGAGCGCGCCCCCTGAGGCCGGAGAGGTGGGCTTGGGGTAGGTCCCCGGGGAGGGGGAGACGCTCTGGAAGCCCCCCGGCTGGACGCCAGGCGGTTCTTTGAGGCAGGGGTGGAAGTGGCTTTGCCCGGCCAAGGCGCTGTAACTCACCGGGAGCGGCGATCCGCTGCCGGAGAAGATGGAAGTTGCATAGCGCAGGTGGCCCCCGCCAGCGTCCTCCAGCTGGGCGCTGGCTCCGTAGGGCAGGGCGCAGCCTGAGCCCGGAGACAGGACGTTGAAGTCCGCAGCAGCTGGACCGGAGTCGTAAGCCCCCGCCAGAGCGCAGGCAGCAAAGCGAGAGGCCGCGGCTGGCAGCGGCTGCTGCGCAGGGCGCTGGGCCGGGCCGGGCGGAGTCCCTGCGCCTGGCACTAGCCGGCTGCCCAGGTACGCGCTCTCTCCGCCCAGGGGGCACGAGGGCTGCAGGCCGACGGCGCTGGGGGCTGCAGGGCAGAAGCTAGGCGGGGCGGGCAGGGCATCGCCGCGAGCCAGGTACTCCAGGTAGGAGTTCATGTCCTGGCGCGGCTCTGGGCCAGCGGCCGGGGGCGCGGGGCAGGAGCCGGCAGGAGCCCGCTGCTGCCCGCGGATGCTGCCCGGGCCGCTCTCTGGACCTGCCCTCCACCTCCAAGAGCCATCGCGGCGGCGGAGGTAAATATTGTCCTAATATAGAGCCAGAGGGCTGGCACGTGCCGCCCGGTGGCCAATCGTAGCCCTCCGTGGAGAGCCCACCTCAGGGATGCTGGGTGCTGCTCGCTGCCTTCTGCCCCGGCGCAAACTTCGCCAAGGGAGAAGCGCCCTGCGGCGCGCAGGACCCGGGGAACCTCGCAGCGCCGGTAAGGCAGAGGAGGCAGCGCCGGGCAGCGCCCTGAGCCGACCCGGGCTGCCCCCGCAGAGGTACGGGGCCAGGGCCAGGAGGGAGCTGAAGGTGAGACTGGGAGGGAGGCGCTGGCCACTGGGCTTAGCTCGGAAGAGTGGGGTAAAGGCGGCTGGTGCTGTGGGTGCAGAACACACGCGGGCCTCTCCAGCGCGCCCCAGGGACGTCTCCTATTTTCATGTGGCCTGAGTCTTACCCATTGCCTGGCAGAACCACTATAATCCTGATTGTGGTTATAGGGAGCCTGGCTCGGTACCGTCTGCAGTTTTAGTTCGGGAGGCAAAGGGGGCTGGCAGTTCCCTAAACTGAAATCCTAGTCACTTTGAGCACTGCCAGGAGGCTTTCAAGTGCAAAGAAAATGCTCAGAAAGCTTTACTCCTACGTTAATGCACCTGGCCAAGCCTAGGTCGACTGTTCCAACTGTTTAGGGGGGATAGAACAGTAATGTTTTATGTATTTCAGTGAAAGGCGGAAGTTTCTTGTACGTTGCAGTGTATCATGTATTTTAGAGGTGTTCCTAGATTTCCCTTTGCAGTTTAATCTAGCCTTGCTTGCAATAAATGGCGAAAACTGTCTTTTGCCAGCTTTGTGGTATCTCATCCTCAGCTGTACCTGTGTTTCCTTTCCGAGAGGATCTTCATATATGCAGATGAGTTTTTAAGAAATCCGAGGTTAAAATGCATCCGGAAGACAGTTCAGATCTGGGTGGGGTTCGATGTTACTGCAAGTCACAGCAATTAATGGACCTGCTCCATCAGATAAGTGCTTTGTAGTCTCTTGAAAGTGAATCCGAGGGCTCACAACGTTAATGGGCTCTCATGGTCCCCAGGGTGATACAATAGTGTTTACTGAGTGTTAATGACTGGCCCAGAAATAAATAAAAGGAAACAGGAAAGAGATTAGAGTAAGTTCTCTGCTCTACCAAACTTTCTAACTTTGTAAACTTCATTTCCCTTTGGCAGAAGGGAATTAACCTCCTGGAGGGAAAGATTGGACTCCACAAGGCAAGTGATGGTGTTTTCCTAAAGTCTTACAATGCAAGTACCTCAAAATTTGACTCATTAACTATTGGGCTCTATTCCAATCCAAGTCTAGTAAACATGAAGTCACTACACGCTAAAAAGGCAAGTATTTTAAATATTTTGAGTACTCCTTAGAGTTCAAGACGCATGACAGAAAAGGTGGCACCTGTCATGTAGCCCATGGGAGGAAAGGGAACGGAGCTACGGTTTAAAGTTTTGAAATATGCTTCCTTCTCTATAAGAGAAATCTACAAAGTTCAGAGGCAGACCCTTAAAAGAGAGTGGGGAAGCACATTCATAATTCAGTCCTACTCTCACCCCAAATACAGTAATACACTCTCCATTGGATACATACACCTCCCACCGAATACTCAGTTCTACCAAAAGTCCAGTCCTGTATTCAGTTAAAAGGGTGCAGCTCCCACTGAAATCATGTAGTCGAGGCAGAATCGGGCCCTATCCCAGCGATTTTTGATGGGTCTTAGAGTTAAGGGGTCATGCCTAAAACTGACCCCTTGCTTCTGACACAAATGATGATCTACTCCCCAAAGCAGCAGAGCACCTGCAATTCCCATGAAGCAAAGTTGCAACTTTTATCCCAGTGCTCTCAGTGGAAGTTGTAGACCCCAGGCCCAATCCTGCATTCCATACCTTGATGAAAGAACAGATTGCGTTAAAGAAGGCAGGGTGTGGGACCTGGTCTTAGAGAAGGAAGTGAGTAGGGCAGCAGAAGTGAAGCATTTAATTTAATAATAAACAAGTTTTTAAGCTTAGGAACTTCCGTTAGACATTTTAGCCATTGCTTATGTCCACTGAAAAGCTTAGCCAACTTCAACCCTTCAAAATAAGGACTTTATTATTTCCTCTTCAATAAAAAGGAAAATTGCTGTGATTTGCAGCAACAACCTAAAGAGTTTGTCTCTTTCCCCCCCCCCCCCCCAAAAAAAGGCCCAGTATCCATTCACCTGAATAATTGGGTTTGTTGAGTAGCTGGCCATTCTAACAGTAGAACAATTAGAGCTCTGCCCCATTCTCTCTCACAAACCTCCGCTTTTAAGCTTTCAACTCAATCACAGTTGGGGCTGAAATTTATTTAACATCAGTTTTGTCCTTTTCTAATGCACAGATGGCAGAAAAACAGAAGTGTTTTGGATGATATTTTTCCTAAGTCAACATTTTCTAAAATAAAGTATTGCAGGGACACTGGACCACAATGTTGATCAATGTTTTTGTGGTGCAGTTAAATCAAGAGTTACTGCAGTTAGAAAAAACACAACTACATTAAAACCAACCAACCAAGTTTTTGGTTACTGTGAACACATTCCTGGATTAGATTTTCCCTGAATACCCACTGACAGTCCTCTTTTAACAGTTACAAACTATGTTGTCAGTGATTTACCATAATGAGAGTCTCATATTTCAGTTTGAAGCGGATCCAGCTATGAACTCGATCATTATGAGCTGAGAAAAAAAATGTATTTAACCAACTGAGGCCCCCAGCTGATGTGTGGTCAGGAAATTTAGTTTTTGGCTTTATGCCCATTCAAATCCAGACTGTGGTGACAATGAGGGTCAACACACCTGTCTGGTATAAACTTCCCAGACACAGTTCACTGAGATCAAAAGAGTTTTTGGAAAAAGGCATTTTCATTGGAGTCGGAGGTGCTCCGCAGCTCCAAGCAAGCACGGGGGTTTCCTAAAAGGGGGTTGTCTGGAAAAGAATCCTGGGAAGTTCAGGGATGGAGAAGGGAATCTTACAGCTAGGGGGAAAGGAAGTGTCCGTAGGGAGTGCTAGGGCGGCTAAGAGTGTGGATTGGGCGCACAGTTTCTGGCAGGCTTATTGAGTAGCTGGCACAGCCCAGAGAAGACCGTTTGGGTGAAGTCCTGGCATTTGTCCAGAATAGGTGGAATCTGGCCTTCCAGTGCGCCGCTGCGCCACCCACGCAGAGAACTAGCCTGGACCAAACTATGTTAGGTAAGGGTGCGAACAATGGCGCCAGTAATCTTCTCAAACGCAAGTCACGTAAAGGAATTCGCTCCAAAGCCACGATGGATTCATGAATAGTAACATAAAATGAGAAAGTCTGACAAACCATTGGAGTGAAGGCACATATGTAAAAAGCATTGGCACTGAGAGCACACCTCCACTAAAGTCAAAGGTAGCTTTCCCAAGGAGAGTCAGAGGACTTCAGAATTTGACCCATTTGTCCTTTTGTTCATTCTCCTTTTTTTCCCCTCCAGGATGACTGTTTGAATCCTTTTCTCCAGAGGAAAACTTACATTTTCCAGGTGCCAGCTGAAAGAAAAGTGCTTTCCTTGCCCTGTCATCCTAGATGGTTCCAATATCATAACCTATATTGACACTATGATTATTTAAGTGTGACCTTGAAAAGCTCTGAGGAAATTTTACACCACACTAGCGTAGATACAATAGATTTGCCATGAAATCTAGGAAGTGAAAGCCCTAGTCCAGATATGCACTTGGATTCTCCCAGCTTACTGTCTGATATTTTATTTTTACAGAAGTTGTTTATTAGAGACGGTTACTGATGGATCTAGATCTATACTGTGTCACACATTCTCATTTGAAAATACTCTTAGGAATATGTTTTCAAGTGGCTCTCCAGGAAAACTGACCATGTACATTTCATGAGGGGTAGATATGAAAAGCTAATGATAAACATTTCAGCAGCATTTGCCGATATTCTGAATTGTTGTGGCCCTGGTGTACAAGCAAATTATAGGTTCCAGGCTGTGAAGGTTAATAGTGGTATTTGGAAAGAGAAATTGAAACGCAGTGGAGGCGGTAGATTGTTTCTGAAAGTTTTGGATAAAGTAAGGACTACATTTGGACAACTGGCATTAGCAAAAATGAAGTCATCCTAGTGGAATCCAAATTCAGCTCCAGGAAAAGCATGGATGCCCTGTGAAGGCAGTTCACTTCTTCCGATTGAGGAAGTTGTATCAGTCTCCCTCGGCTGACCTTCAGAGTAGTTTTGAGAGGCTTCGGAGAGGATTTCCACCCCCCCCCCCCGAATGTGACAGGTGAAGGTGAAATGGGGAGATTAACGGAGAACCTCCCACGCATAGAGGGAAAATCTGTCTTCAGAAACTATCCTGTTATGCATAAATAGGGAAAGTCCCAGTAATTCTCATCAGTGTCACTGAAATAAGACCTGGGCTGGTGACTCGGAGTCTTTGCTTTCCTTCATCATGTTACATGGACTTTATAAACATCTGTAGGAAAGATTAAGTGGGGCAAGTCCTGGGAACCAATGGCTTAACAACATGGAAAAGTCCTGTTAGTGGAGTGCTAAGAAGCACACCTTCCCTGTAGCACCCCTGCTAGCCAAGCATGACGAAGTAGGTGCTACAGAGGTTTACCCTTTCTAGGGCTCCTTAAATAAACTCCACTACTCCAGAGGCCTTAAGACACTTCCCTACTGAATCTGTTTATATTACTGTTCACACCAACACTAAATCCTGGGGCTTCTCCCCTACACCCAGATGGGAATCCTCCATTCTCCAGCCTTCCCACCCAGCCTCTTTCCCCCCTGTTGTCTCAACGCAGACTAGGGTTTCTCCTCTTTCCCCCAGAGGGGATCCAAACCTTCGAGCTACACCCATGTTCTTCCCTGCTTTGGGAAGCCACTCCCAGCCTACCTGGTTGGTATATTTCGGTCCCTGAAAGGCCAGACTCTCCTACCACCTTCTATTTGCTATAGCCCTAGAGAAGACTTCGAACGCTCTACAACTTCACTGTACCACGCAGTTCTCCTCTCCTGTTTCTTTCTACTGTCTTCATCTTCTTCACCCCCACGCCCCTTCCCCCTTTATAAGGCCCAGGTGCTTTCCCTTAAGCCCAACTGGACAGCAGGTAACCAGTCACAGGTGCACTAACCCCCCTCCCTTTTAAAGGCAACAGGTCACCCTGTGACGGTGAGATAATGCAAAAATCTCACTTTACAATGGTCAGCTAACACACACACACACACACACACACACATTTGTTGGATTGTTCCTACATTGACAAATTCCTTTATTTTATTTTATTTTATATTAAAGAAACACCACAAAGTACTTTAGGCTGATCAGAGCCAAACCCCGGTGTAGATTCGTGGGACTCCCTGCCCTGAAGCAATAGCACAGAGCCTGTACCTCTAGGGAAGATTTTTTTTAAATTGCTCTTAACAGCTACGGTTATTTTCAAGTCCAGTTACAATTTTTCCACCAGGGAGCTTGCCAGGCAAAACTAGAATAAATTAATTAATTGACTAATTAAGCGTTTTCACTTCTGTACATGAATGTGAGCCCCTTAATTAAGTACCCAAAAGTTTGGGGTTTTATTAAGGAAACCGTTTTAATGAAATCGTGTGTGCTAAATCCTTCTGGCTGAATTCCAGATTTGTTTTTATAGGTGAGTTGGGGGCAGGAAAATATGAGCCAATGAAGATGTTCTCAGAGCTGTCGCTTAGAGCGGTGGCTCTCAATCTTTCCAGTCTACTGTACCGCCAAGTTTCGCCTCATTTCAAAACTACTTGCTTATAAAATCAGACATAAAATACAAAAGTGTCACAGCACACTATCACTGAAAAATGTCTTACTTTTACATTTTACCTTTTTATTATTATTAAATAAATCAATTGGAATATAAATATTGTACTTACATTTCAGTGTATAGTATATGGTATAAACAAGTCACTGTCTGCATTAAATTTTAGTTTGTAGGGACTTCACTCATGCTTTTCATGTGGCCTGTTGAAAAACGAGGCAAATATCTAGATGAGTGGATGTACCCCCTGGAAGACCTCTCTGTACCCCTGCTTGATCACTGACTTACAGGTTCATAGAACCTATAATGGCTTTGTATAGAAATAAAGTAGACAAAGCCCATCTTGCTTATCCTGGGCATACTTGTGTATTGACTTCAGGGGCAAGATTACCGGGGGGAGGAGGGGTCACAAAGTCTGAGGAGGCTGTTATCCCGACCACAGGGTCACTTTTTGCATTTCGTTTTTTGTCACTAAAGGATTCAGTTGCATCCTCCCTGCTGGAAGCTGAATGCCGAGCGTCAGTCCGTGAATATTAGATTGCGGTGTTCTGAGCTTCGGTTTCTGTCTCCTCCGGCTGCGGTTTCTGGTTGAATCCCAGCTGGCCCAGACTCGAGCTGAAGTAGGAGGAACCGCTGTCGAGTGAAAAGTGCACATTGTGTGATTGATGAACTCTTAATCGAACCAATCCCCCCTTCCTCCCCCGCCAGCCCCGCTCCCAGCAAGGACCACAGCCTGCCCACTGCAACTGCTCGCTTGGTAATGGAGAGTTGTTGTCTGTTCAGTGATTAACTTGATATCTAGTCTCCAGAAGTGTCAGGGGCCAACGTAACTCTGGGCTAGCCCATCTACCGACTTTTAAAAATATAGGTTGTGGGTTCATAAATATATAATAGCACGTGGTCCTAGAGCCAACCACCACGGCCCGCTAATTGTACACGTAGAAGAAACCGGCTTTTCGTGCCGCCTGTCTGCCACAGAGCTATTGTTTCTAGCGAGGGATTTCCAACCTTCCCTTGGATAGACGCTGGCCAGCGTTAATGCAGTTCTTCTGAGACTATAGAGTATTTGCTGTGGCTTTCATTGTGTCTTATTATTGGCAGTCTTTGGTAATATAAAGAGACAGGAACTAAAATTGAGTGTCCTTGTCTCTTTTCTTCTTCTTCTTCTTCTTCCAGCTTTTATTTAACTGCTCAGACATCTTTCTTTACCAGCAAGAGCCAAATTAGTCTGTTGTAGAATTTGAACCAGAAGGCAGAATTTCAACAATTTGCATATTGCAGAATGTGGATCAGCCAGGGCCAAATCATGCTTGAGCTCAGCGGATTGAGTGGAGCTATTAGCATAAATCCGGAGAGCAAAACTGGGCCCTAACAGTGACCCTTTTTTGCTATATGTTCCTTTGTTCTTGTTTAATTCTCGCTGAATTAACTTTTGCTCATGAATCTACCTTCCAATCAATGTCAGATGGTTTCCTTGGTTTTCCACCGGGCTGACTGAGTGCAAGGAAGTCTGCTTTGTGCGCTGGTTTATTACTTACAAACAATTCACTACCGGGGTTTTAAAATTAGCCCCCGCTCTTTAGCCCCTTCTACATCAATAACTTTTGCAGGGTTTTACAGCGATTTACATGCCAGCTCTGCAACCCTGACCTTATTGGCACACTCTTAATAGATAGATTTTTAAGACTGTTTGTTTGGCAGGGTTGTCTCCCTCCAGCTTCCTCTTTATGTTGCTGCTGTGCAAATGATTTGATATTTATTTTACCCTGATCCCTCCTGCTATTTTAACTCCATTCGCCAAAACTTGCCACGTCCATCTCTTAGACCTGAGTCCGTGCCAAATCTGCTGCAGCCTTTTCAGAGGGTTGCGAAGTCTGTTCCAGCATCAGAGGAGCCAGTTCCCGCAGTCCACGGGGCCTTAGCATTGAAAAGGAACGGCAGCTTGCAAGCCAGAGAGTGTGCAAACATAATGCGGGAGTGGCAGGATGGCTTTGAAAAGCCAGGGCTTTCAAATCTGGAGAGCTCCCGCCAGTTTTAGTGTGAGGCTGTTACTGATGCGTTCTTCTAACGAGCAAGCTAGGGAGCTAATCATAAATACATCGGAAGGAGACTCAGAGTATGATGAACCCTGCAACAGTAGACATTTTAGTGATGTTTCTAAAACAGATATAAGCGTCAGACACCGGTTATAAAATCATCTGGGGGGAAATAAGGTTCCCGGCGTCAGCTATATGAGATAACTGTTTCATGCATTATTTCTTTTTCTATGGGCTTGCATTGTATTTTCCTACGGACCATTTTAAGATGCACTACCAAATACAAACAGAAAGAAAGGGTTTCCAGAAGAAGAGGACCACGTGATAGGCAGGATACCGGGATATAAAGAATACCACTTCCACATTTATTTCCAAACAACAAGTTACAGGAATTGTGCCTATAAAATATTAAAGTAAACGATGTGGAGCTATTAGCACAGAGATTATGACAAAGTCCCCAGCCAAAAGATTGGATGTACAGATAGGTATTTCTCCGAGCTTTGTCAAATACAGATAGGTCATGTGGTCATTTACAGAAATTTTAGTCTCCAGAATTTTTCTCTAACCCTCCCCCCCGTCCCCCAACCGAGAGGACATTTAAACTAACTAGCTGCTTTCCAGGGCTTTGCAGAAAAGTCTGCTGCTTTTGCAAGGGTCCCTCTGTTGAATGTGAGCTGTGTAGGAGCCGTATCAAGTGGGATGAAGGGAATAACGCTTAGTGAAGGTGGTCAGTAGACATGCTAAATATCTTGCAGAGTGACTGGTTATTACCAGCCCGTAGAGCCTCAGACACCAATTCTTTCTCTGGTATAAATGATCTTTGCGGGGGGAGAAGGAGTTGATCTTTACAGTCCCTACATTCAAAGGCATTTGCTGGTAACGCACAAAGGGTATCTGTCTTTATTTTTCCATGATATGGTTTAAAGGCAGGTTCTCGTTTTCTTTTAGCTTGTTCTGTGGATGCTAATGGAGTTTTCCGGGTCTAACTGGATGGCTGTGTATCAGAATAGTACAAACAAGTGATCGCTCTCCTGTAGCTTTGTGGCGATCAGGACTCTAAGCAGTCTTTGTACCGATAGAAAATAATATTACAGCGAAAAGAGCATTGAGCATAATAAGTGATGATAAGCACTAGTCCAGCCTTTAAATCAGCCTCAGTATACAGGAATATCCCATTCAGTTCAGTGTTTCTATGACCACTGAGGTCGCCTAACTACAGTGTGTAATTCAAAAACAAACAAACAAAAAAACCACCCAGGGAGGAGGTACTTCAAGGTGTAATTTCGGAGTTCTTTTTCCTGTGCACAGCTCCGTTTGAAATGGTAAATAATAAGTGGGTTATACTGGACAGAAGGTTACCTGCTTCTTACATTCAAAAATAAAGGAGCTTTTTAGGTCCCATTTATTGACTTCAGTGGGGCCAGGATTTCCCGCGGTGAGTTTTGCTACTGACTATATATGGACTAGGATCTGGCTCTAAACCTTTTACTTTAGTTTATTACTAATTACAAGAGGTCTCCACAATCAAAACGCTTAAATAGAGGTCACATTGTTCCCTCAGCTCCACACTAAATATCTTCCTTTAGCAGGAATTAATCCCTATCAAATTAATCGCCCCCCTTCGCTCAATGAATAACCCAGCAGAGATAGCAGGCACAGTCACTGATTAGGTTCGGGTTATTTGTTTAAAACTCTCAGTTTCTCTGGTTGTTATTTTGAATGCCATTTTTAATCAAACAAATAAACAGCGAACGCTATTATAATAAACTCATTGGGGCCTGATCCAAAGGCAAGTGAAACCAACGGGAGTCGTTCCATCGACTTCAATGGGCTTCGGGTCAGACTTTAAGTAGCCTGACATACAACGAAGCCATCTTTGTCTCTTCCTCAGTAGCACGTCAGAAGGGGTTGTTTGGTCCCGCTTAGAAATGAATTTTCAGGGCTGATGAATTGTCTGTGACTGTCACTGTACCAGGCGTTATTGAAATGATGCCGACAGGAATTGAAAGACCAACTTCAGCCTTCCTGACCTGGTTTGCTGCTCTTAGGCTATTGGTTTCGCGGGAGGTTGGGAGGGAGGTTCATTCCTGGAAATGAATGAAGGTTTGGAGCCTCACACAGCTCAGCCCTTGCACTCGTGTTTTGTTTCATCTAGGTTACCATGGCTCAGAAAACTAATTGCAGGCTCAAAGGGAACTGAATGCATGTTGAAAGTGAAAGCGGGTTGTATAATTTATGAAGGTTTAAACTGCGGGCCAAGGAAAAGGAGGGCTTATGCCAAAGTGTCTCTCTCTTAGATTGCTGGTGCTTGTACAAACACTGTAAAAATGCCAACACTTTAGACAAGGTAACATTACTTCCCATAATTAGGTTGTGACCATGGGGTTCTATCGCAGTTGCATCAGATTTGCCTCTACCAGAATAAACCAGAAGAAACGGAATTTATTTATCACCTGACCCCTCTCCCACCTCACCTCCCACACACAACAGTCAGAACATTCGGAGAAAGAGATTTGCAAGCTTTGCCCCCAGGACATACAAAGATATGATATACCAGTGCTCACTGGTAACATTATGTTTTTATTCTAAAGCACTTTCTTCAATCCCCCTTTTTTTTAAGGGGAAGTGTATAATAATTTCCCTGGTTACATGAATTTTAAATAAACTAATAATAATATAACCCAGCCCAGACACTATGTGAAGTCTAGCCCATAAAACATTAAACAGTAGACAACACTTGGATTGTAGACACCCGCAGACTCAGAAAATGCACGTTGAGTAACATAAGATACTATAAAATGCCAAATGGAATACACTGATTATTCATTTTTTATTTATAGGCGGATGACGTGAAATATACTTTAGCCTGAAGAACATAAAACTAATCTACATGTACCAGTTCAGTTTTTGATCTATTCCCTGCAAACTGTAACACAAAGCATTGGATCTGTATAATTCACGAATAGAGATTATTACTATTTATTTTATTGATTATTTATTTAAAATATTAATAGCTTAACTCTGACGAAATAATCGATGTGTGTGTCATAGAAAACAATGGTAGGTCTCGAAGTGGTTAAAATATGTCTTCGCTCAAAGTAGTTTATTCTGTTTTGTTTACAGATCTACAACACGTATATTCAAATCTGCTGGGGTAAAAGTTGAAACTTAACAAAAGGATACACTTCTTTTCTCAGCGTAACGTGACACTTTAAAAAACAACACAGAGGGAAAACTAAATAATATTTCGAAACATTGTTGTCCAGCGAAACACAACGATCAGAAAATAAAGATTTCCCGTGTTGACCAGAACTCTCGGAGTTAATATTTCTCACACTAGGAATTCCAGGTCTTGTCATCAGGGGATGGCGCAGGGGCGGCAGTTACTTGTCAAACTAAAAAGTGATGCGTCGGGACGATTTTGCTGGGAATACAGAAGATCTGAATCTTAACTGAGCATTTTTAAAGGCGGTAAGAATAACGTCTTCCTGGAAGGACATGTCTGGTTACTAACCTTGCTAATACCATTTCTACGTTTACAAAATCGTTGTAAATCCGGCAAGAGATTAAACACAGTTATGTAAATAAAAAGGAGGAAACAAGATGTTTGTTTCTTTTATGAAATAGTCTGTTAATGGCAGTAAGATTTGTTTTCACAAGGAATATATCAGTGTCTGCTACAGAAGATTACGCGGATGGAGATAACTTTCCTAACTGAAAGCTATTGTGGAATAGTTTGTTTACCTACTACTGTACCTCAGTTTCTACACTTAGCGGCTTCCTTTCATTTGTATATATTTGATTGTCAATTTTCTTTCGTTTTTTTTAAATGCGCGAAATTAAGCTCGGGCTTCCAATGGTGTCTAAAAAAATTGATTTATGGTTAGTATAAAGACAACAGTATAAATAACAAAGGAGACGGGCAGCTGCAGCTCGGATTGCTATGGAAACCCTAATTAAATTATCACTATTAGGCGGTTTCTATTTTTTGTTTTGTTTTGTTTTTGCATTCTAAGCTTTTTCTATTTCAGATAGTTAGAATGTAATACCAACAAAATAGCCCACCGAATTAATGTGTGCAAGAGATAGCGAATCAATAAATAAATGCCAACCTCTCGGAGGTTTTTGTATGTAGAAGTTTATCAGAAACAAAATGGCCGAGTGTTCCGCTTTGCAGCTTGCATGATTAAAACAGACACACTTCCAACTTTAAAAAGTGGCTTATTTTTTAAATCTAAATAGATGTTCAAACGGCCCCAGACAATTTGAAATAAATACACTTTATAAAAATGCATAAGGGCTATTTGTGTGATGCCACAGTTTGTTTTACTCTATTAAAGACTTACAGTCTTAATTAATCCTTACATAAACTACAAACACCAGCCACTGTTACAACTGTTCAAAACTACTCTCTCAACTAGTTCAGACCAAATATACTAAATAGGTGAAATGCAATAGTCACCAGGGACCTGAATCAATCTCCCGAAGTTATGGTGAATAAATTCTACAAATATCCACATAAATACAGTAAGACGAGGATAAATAATCAGTGATACAAAAAAAGTCTCGCTTAAAACAATAAATACATATCATTTAGTCCAATGCAATCCTTACATTACTGAAGAATTCATAAATTAACTTCTCTGAAATAAGTTTATATGCAGGCAAGATCCCATCGTTCACAATTGGTCTAAAAACACCTCAGCATGACGCGCTGCTACTACTAATTGATCTATAAGACTTACCTTCAAGTACATCATTACCAGATTATTAGCCCCTTGGTTTGCAGTATATTGCACTGTCATGCTTTAAACAGCTATAAAAGAAAGGATCCTTTTCACTGACTTATTTAGAGTCGCAAAAAAAGAATGTGGCTGTTAGGGGAGAGAAATCCGCTAATACTGTTGACGCTCAGAGGAAAGTAACGCTGTAACGTCAGAAAAGTGAGGTAATTTAAACGTGAGTACATTTCGCTCCCTCAATCCGTCCCGGTCCACTACAGATGCGTTAGTTTGGGTGCTTCCTGAATCCTTCCCTGAGATGTGTGGTGAGAAGTAAGATCTGTGTATGTAGGATGAGGGTCACAAGGTCCATGGTGATGGTTGCCTGGGATCTGAGCAGCGCAGCTGTAGTCCACGCTAGCAGATGAAGGATGAGAAAGATGGCCGATATTGAACATTGGGCCAGGAGCTGGCATGGAATCAACAAAATTACCTCCGACATAAACGGGGCTGCCCTGCAGATTGGGATTGGCAAAGCCGCCGCTGCTTTGCATGGTGTGATGGTCATACTCTGCTCCCGGGTACCGTTTCTGCTGGGGTAAGCAGCTGCTGAGAGGTGCTGTGTAAGCAGCCAGGCCATACATGTTTTGCTGTGATTTGGCAAAGGATGTTGGCGAAGGAGCATCATAGCTAAGACTATTTACAGTTGGAAGCTGGCTGGAATATCCTACGTGATTTGGGCCACTTAAGGGTGGACTTCGGTCAGGGGACTGTCCTACAGGAGAGTGCATGATCCCTTTGGCTTTCTGGTCTTTTTTGTACTTCATTCTCCTGTTCTGGAACCAGATCTTTATCTGGCGCTCCGTCAGGTTCAGAAGATTGGCCATTTCCACCCTGCGTGGGCGGCAGAGATAGCGGTTGAAATGAAACTCCTTCTCCAGCTCCACCAGCTGCGCGCTGGTATAGGCGGTGCGGACTCGCTTGGAAGCCGGGCCGGGGGGACTTTTATCTTCGCAGTTGTCTCCTGCCGAAGGAAGAGAAACAAAGAAAGGGTGATTCTTGTATAGACCCTGACACAGCAGCCCGCTAAGGACGGGCCAGTGCTCTAAAGATCGTTCTGTACAAACCAAACCAACACAAGCCACTCTCCCAGTTCCGACGAGGTAAATGACCCGGCTCTTGTCAGGAACTGGAGCTGTGTGCCTGTCCTGTCTATGCAGACTCAGTCACACCGAACCTGTGCCAGTGGTTTGACTAGAAACGGATCAAATCCCGTGTACTTTGGTTTTGCTTTCCCCTGCTCTCTTCCAAGGGTGTATATTTACCACGCCGATGCGTAGTTGATGTAACATAGCCCTTCAGATATTACCAAACTGGAATTCAAAGTAAAATGAGACTTAATGGGCAGAGTACTGACGGTTTTAAGGGAAAGAGTGTGTCAGAGATTGCTGATGATTTCAATATAACCTCCTTTCATATCACAGTAATTAACGATGAGCTACACACTATTCCAGCTTTTGATAAGTATGCCCTGAGTATGAGCACCCTGAGGTACCCTTCAGAGAGGCTTTGGTGGCACCATATCCAAGTCCCTCTGTCTACGGGTCTCTCTCTCTCTCTCTCTTTTTTACTGCTAGACCCAACTCCCGATCCTGTTCCCAATTTGCACAAGGTCAAAACTCCTATTACTTCAAATGGGAGCAGGCCAGGCTACTTTACCCGGATCCTCAATCCGAATTCTTTATCCGGATTCTGAAGCACCAGAGGCGGGGGAAGTCATTAGTAATTAGCAATAGTGGATAATAAAAGGGGTGAAAGTAAATTAGACATTGGGGGATTTCTGAATAGTCTCAATTTAGCTGAATGGAGAAAGAGGGGGAGGGATGAGGGGTCCCCCTTTCTTTTATCCCAAACCAGAGGAAAGGCCAAATGGCAGGATTTTAAACCAGCAGAACTGCTAGCAAGAGTAAAACAGACGGGGGATTGGCTTTATCGCTTTCAAATCAGAAGAGATGCTCCTGTTACTGGAAAAAAGATTGGGGACCTTTCCAGGGATGAGTGTTAGGAGTACGTGGTTTTCAGTGCTTGTGCTGTCTACATTTCTAAAGGCTACGTACTAGAAGCCATTTCGGAGTCAGGGAGAAAGGACAGATTGAAGCGTTTAGACGGAGGGCGAGGAAATGCTGTTTTCCTCTGCACGTCAGACGGGCTCGAATGGCCAGCAGGACTGTAAACCATAAGTCCAGTGGCCCCTCCCTGTAGCACTGCATTGCCTCCCCGAAAAGCCTCGATCAAAGCGCAGGGGACCGAAGCATCCCGCGAACTCAAGTTCCAATGGACAGAGTTGTTATTTACAGTGAAACAGGCCCCCAGCTGCAGAGGACTTGGCTTAGGAGCCCCTCACTCAACTATGCCAGAAGCCACAGAGTCGAGCACGTCAAAGATTTTAGGGGCACTCTTTCCCCGTGCTTCATTGGCCCCTCTGCCTCGCTGGGGAGGGGCTCTGGCCAGGCTGATCAGTGTGCTGCTTAGCAGAACCAGGGACAGCTGGACTTGAGGGGGACGTGAAGGGGTGACCCCAGGGAGGGGAGCGTGTCGGGTACCTGAAGCAGCGCAGGTGTTTTTCTGCTTGGAGTTCTGCCGGGACTCTTTCATCCAGGGGAAGATCTGTTTGCTAATGGTGGCCGTGGAAGAGCTGGAGGAATTGGGGCCGCCTTTGGTTTTTTTCGGGGGGGCCGCACTGGTGGGGTTCGGTGGGGAGGAAGGCGGCAGCGCAGGCGGCTGCTGCTGCTCGCCTATACCCGGGGGCTGACTGCCTGCTTGGCTGCCGCCGTTGGTCCGCATGCAGCTGCCATTCAGCTCGCTGCTCTTGTGGGTTGGGGCTCGGATGGGAGCCGAGCTCTGGATGGAGCAGGCGGAGCTCGGGTAGTCTGTGTCCAGGGCGGCTTGTGTATAAGGCTGGTGGGTCGAGCTGTAGCTGTAGGCGTCGGCTTTGCTGTACGTGTAGCCCCCGAAGAGCCCCGAGTTATCGTAGTAAGCGGTTTTCTGCATCTTGCTCTCTGGGATCGCCAAGGCCTGGGGACCCTGCTCAGATAACATTGACTAGGTCCCAGCGGCTCACGTGGTCGGCCTGGGCCACTCACTGCCTAGGAAGCCACCTATGGGGAAACAGCGAGAGACAAAAGAAACTTTAATTGAGAAGAACTGGTGTGATTTCGTATACTTTAAGGCCAGAAGGAACTATCCTGATCATCTAGTCTAGCCTCCTGCACATGGCAGGCCACAGAACCTCACCCACCCACTCCTGTCACAGGCCCATCACCTCTGGCTGAATAATGAAATCCTCAAATGTTGATTTAAAGATTTCAAGTTACAGAGAACCAGCCTTTTACTCCAGTTCAAACCAGCAAGTGACCACCGCCCCACATGCAGAGGAAGGCTGTAAAACCCTCCCTAGTATCAGGAAGGCAGACATCTCCTTTAGCCACACACACCCCTTACAAACACACTCCCTCACATGCTTACATATAGACTCACATACACTAACTCATTCACTCATCCTATACTTTGACACTCAGACATGCTAAGATTTGGCTAGTATACAGATTCCTTTCAGACCCTTCATCTGTAAATTGCACAGGCTTTCCTTTCAGATCTTTTATCTTCAAGAAAGAGGGAGACTATGGATTAACTTGACTGAGAAGCTACACTGAACATAAAATGGGTGAAAAATACATTAAATACTTTTTAAAAGAATCCTAATCTAGTTGAATAGTCAGACAGATGCTTCAAAGTCTTTGAGGAGTTTCCTTCTTTCTCTCTAACCAAAAAGCATAGATCAAATCACCTAAGTGAAGGGATGAGCATTAGGCTCCATCTCTTTAAAATCTGAACAGATCCTCTGATAATGGCGGATATAATGTGCGAACAATGGCCCAGACTTTAGGAACACATTTCAGGATGTGTTTAATTTCCTCTTGTTCTAGTTTTTTTAAACTTTGAACTGACGCTTAATACACCTGAACCATTAAAAATAAATGTGTTAGGCTTTCAGTGAAAATTGTGAGGTTACATTGTCCCCCAGTATCATTCTAGTATAACTTTAGAGCGTTTAAAAATCCCAGATGTACGGAAATTAACTACTGTATTTCTTTAGTGTATTATATCTATGCATTTTTCCTTCCCTGTGTTTCCCAGAATGTGTGCAAAAATCACATTTACCTCTCTCTCTCTCTCTCTTTCTCTCTCTTTTGTTTTTCCGACTGCACTGTCATATTATCATTTATATTGTCATCATATATGTGTATATATTTATCCATAATATGCATGCATCCTATACCATTTTGGTATAAAGATTAACCCACATCCCTACTTTCCCTCCCCCCTTTTTTTTCTGGGCACGCAGGCGCAAAAGTGTGAAGTGTGAAGCCCCAGATGACATGATGGATTGAACCCGAATTAGAACCTGAAAAAAATAGAAAATTCCATCTCTATTGTAAATTCTGCCTCTTTTTTCCTTGAAAGATTCCTAGGAAGTTAAAGTATAACTAACACCATTCAGTAACTCAAGTTTGCACTATAAAGAAAAACGCTTAGGTCAGCTACCCTATCTTAACTCTTTGATTAATTTTACCCTGCTCAAAATCTTTCACCCAACGTTTCTTGTTAGTTCTTGTCAATCGAATCAATCTGAGACCATTTATATGGTTTGGTTTTCATTACAAACCATGTTTTGTTTATGTACTAGCATGCAAAAGTTATTTCAGATTTCAGTATTTTCCTATCAAACTGCTTGGTCTGGAAAATGTAGCCAAATGAAAAGTTCTCCATATAATCAATATTTTTACTCGGATACAAAAGCTATATACAATTTGTTGAATGTAAATCTGTATTTTATAGCTTACAAGATGGGAACTAACACGTAGTTTTGATAAATGCTATAATATGGCTGATACAACTTCTCTACTGGTACCCTTAGTATTTTTATGCGTTTTTTAAAATTGCATCTTTTATCCCGTCTAGCAAAATAAAGTACGGAATATTTCACCTGACAATGTAGCCTGTATTTGAGAAAATCTCAGGCGTCTCTCTTTATTGTATAAATGTATTAACATATTACAGGAAAGTGGTTCTAAAATATTAAAGCAGTCTCTGTTAATTGTTATTCTTCAGTCAATATTTATGCAAAGCTTTAGTAATATGTTACTTTTAATTTTATTTGTCTGCTGCTTCCCCAATAGTAATTGCTATAACTAAGTAGCATTGGCATTCTTTCTAAAAGTTACCATAATATCTATTCTGAACTAAAATAACGAAAATTCGAGGTCACTTTAAATTGTTTATCCTGCCATCTGATCTTAAATACAGCTTCACCAGAGGAGTTATTTTCTTTCATCAACATGGGCTGATAACTCTTTGGGAAGCTGGTAGGGGCAGAAAACCTGCGGCTTCGCCCCAACCCCATCCTGAAGAATGCAGTAACCAGAGGCCTAAGAAGTAATAAGCGAAGATAATTGTGAATGCTAAGAAAATACAACGATCCAGACTAGGCAATCTATGGTTTAACTGTCTTTCATAATTTACTTTTTGCAAATAATCCACTCAATTAATAATTTTCTACCTTTATCATTTACATTTTCAGGCATAGTCTGGACTGAAGCATTTTGTTAACACAACACAGCATTGTGCTTATTCTTTTATATACAAAATAAAATATAGTCCCCAAAAGAATACACAGAATCTTAAGAAACAATATTACTGAAAAACTGTTAAAAGCCTTATTTCTTTTCTGAAATACCAACTACTTGTGAACTCTGCTTGAACCTAAAAAGGAGGCAATGGGCCATAAATCACACGGACAATGCTCAACTGTTTGGTGGCTCATCTTTTAGATCTTTTTTTTTTTTAAATCTTTACACTTTTTGACTTTACAAGTGCAATGCATAAGGCGATGTTTTTGTATGTAACACCAAAAGCACGGGCTCAACACTTCTTGGTTTGGCCAAAGACAGTCTGCAGCAAAGTAACCTCCAAATGGTTTGCTAGCGTTGTGGGGGGTGGACTGAAATGCAGTAGGGCTAGGCAACCACAAAGTACCCATGTCTGTGTTTCGAGTTTCCCTTCCTACTATCCAGAGAGGTTAACCTCATCTGAACCGTTATACATTACATATGGTAATGGGGCTCTTTGTCCTGTCTCTGTTTTCCAAACGCTTGGAAGCTACTTCGCCTCATACACTTATATCTGGAAATCAGACTAGATATAAGAGATGCAGGTTTGTTAGACAAAATACCCCATTCTTCCACTTACACACACACACACACACACACACATCCCACGTGTGTGCACAAAATACAACAACCTCAAATGTTGACAAGTTTCCAGTCTCACAATTGTGTTCGATCCGACACCCAAACATATTCATATTAAGCAGTTCTCTACTAATACTTCCACTACACTTAATTCTGCTTAGGATCAATATCTAATATGATACGGAATAAATAACAGGCAGTAAGAGCGGCCAGTGGAGTGGTTATTAAGCAGCCGGAGCTCTCACGGTGCATATCAATGCACCTGTCACTGTGGTTTGTAACAAAATTTATGACTGCTAGTACTATGGCAGTAAACGCTTTAGTAAGGAATGAAAAGGAAAACACTTCTCAAGACCTAGCACTTTCAGAAGGGTAAAACAGGCTACGCGTAGGAGGAAGACCAGCAAAAGAATTCCCTACTCCGCAAATTTTCCTTATTTGCAGCCTGGAAGGGGACATATATATAAAGTAGTCAAACAGTTTCCTTCTTTACTGCGTCTCTTGTCAGAGCACAGACTATTTTCCTTCACGTTTCCAGGGACTTTTGAACCCCTCTCTGCTTATCTGTTGTTATTGTTTTTACCCTGCTTCCCCACCTCCCCCAAATCACGTTCTACTCCTGGTCTTTGGATTTGCTGGAACATAGTTTACCAAACGGACGGATAGACTGCAACATGAAGACTTCCAGGAAATTAACTCTCCCTCCCCCCAATTTTTGTGCGGGAAGAGTGACTGATGTAATTTGACTATGGCTGCCACTGATACTGAAATGTATTCGTGTTATAGATTGTACACAATGGCTCACAGAGGGAGCCGCGTTTTAATAGGTGTATGTTCTGTTTCTCTTCCAGTGATTTAAGACTCTGTGAGCCACCTGATAACATTGGTAAATCAGGATCTAAATGTTGGTCTTTCTATCTGACCGATTTCAGAGTTCTTCTGAGCGAAGCAGAGGTCTTCCTGAAATATTGTTTTGGAGCTTTAATATTACTATTTGTAACCAGCCTTTGGTACATAAAAGCAGCATTAAAATGTTACTGGCTTTTAAAGAGCCCTACTGAAGATGGTGACAAATTCCCATTCGGTGGGAGCAGGATTGGTTCGAATGTGGTTCTATTAAATGCTTTTTTTTTGTTTTCCATTGGAGTTTAAATAGGTTTAATAATGAGCTACTTTAAATGGGGCGACAGCATTTTAAAGAATGTTATTTAGGTGAAATAGCTTTTACAGTAATAACATTCTTCGTGTTTGAAGTTTTGGGTTAACGCTATTAAACAGCAATAGATTTGAAAATCGATCATCAGGTACCATGTTATGTATGTTAGCTTACACTAGGGAGATAAACTTTCAAGCATTTTTGTTCTTTACATATGATAAATTATCTGTGGCAACTACTTCTGTAGCAAGAGAGGTGACAAACTATAGAGACAAAAGTAAAAACTCACCACGCTTATGTTTTTTCTTGATTTTTGACTTTAACTCTTTTTGTAGGATCTTCGGATTCCTTTGGATAATCCGTTGGGACGTACCTGAAACAAAATTGAGAACTTTCAGTGGAAGCTGTTTTGTTTTGTACTTCCTTCTTGATAAATATCACAATAAATTCACGCCTTTTATGTAGCAATTCTCTCTGACTCCAACTCCACATTAGCTCTTTTACTAGACAGATAACAGGTGCTTCACATGTATTTACTGTACTAACAACACTTTGAAAAGAAGCCTTTGGTTTTTATACGATTCATCGGCAAAACTTTATAGAGGCCTTGTTCGACTTTTTCAGACAATTCAGTACATACAGGGCGTGAGTCTAGCGCTCACGTAATCAGAGCCCCAAAGCTTTTTAACCATTTGGCGGAACATTTGATAAAATAGCTCCAACTCAGATCGAAATAAAAAACAGTTCCACATTCTCATGGCTTCTTTAATGCTTCCAGCACCTCCACTAGTTACTAGCTACTGTACCAACGTTCTTTGCCTCTTAGGGGGAGGAAGTGCAAACATGGCAATTATGAATTGTAACCCCCCCCCCAGCAAAAGGATGTAAATCCATCTAGCGCTGTACAGTGTAAGTGATAACTGCATGCATTTGGCATGGGTAAGGAAAAGCATGCACAGGTCCAGTCATCACACTAAGAAGAATGGAAATTTACTAGAAAGACCACAGCGCCATTACCACGGCGCTCATACATTATGTATATCTGTGGTTATCTCGGGTTTGTCACACCAAGAAAAAAACAAGGCACAGCACTACTGTACAGATCTGCCACCCCCGGCTCTGATCTACTAATTTAGGAAAGAGGTATAAAAATCCAGTTGGAACTACCTTTTAAATTCCCTATTTAAGATACACAGAAAACTAAGATAGAAATTTAGCCTGCTGTACACACACACAACAAATATTTGTGGATCAAAATGAACATTTTGCATTTCATTCTGTAATGTGTCGACTAAGGAATTTGAGAACATGAAGAGTGTCAGAAAATCCCCCACAAAAAAAAACCCCAGGTCATTATAAAGACGATATCTAGCAACCATAAGCCTTTGAAATGACCTTTGGCTTGTAAAGCAATAACTCACCACTTAATGAACAACCAACGGAAGCGCCTCCAATAGTTCACAACATAACAGAGCTTGCAACTTTCCACCAAATCTTCTCTGTCCCTGTCCAAACCCAATATGATGCAGCATTCCCCCTCCAATTCACCTTAATTTATGCTGGCAAACTGGAGTTTGGGAAGTAGAGCTTCATGATTACACACGATGTTCTACCAGGTTCCTGGTCCAAGGCCTGTCCCGGTAACGTTTTATATAATATATTCACGTGGGCGTACGTCAACTTTAAGTGCTTTATTTTTTTTTTTTATAACGGAGTTCATTAGAAATAGAATAGTACGTTACAGTGTGTAAGAAGAAAGCATAAATTCGGTACCCCTTAGCTCTTGACCGGAGAGATCATAATATTGTTATCAAGTCATTGTTATCCGCTGTTGATTAATATGGTAAGTTTTCATTTTGTGTCTAATTAATTATCGACTTCTGATCCTTTTCGCAGCAGCACTTCAGCAGTTCAGTGATATCATCCTTACTCTAGACAGGGGTTACTTTGCAACCAATTTTGCAAAGATATATTTTCTACCCTAACTGCAAGCAACATCCGAAATTTGTATTTGTAAGCATCTGATGGTTAAAGACGTTGGCTTTATACCATCTTACCGAAGCTTCGTCAAAGAAAGAGAACTGAGCTCTGATAAAAAGTTGCCAGGGATAAATCTTTAGAACTATTCAGGCATGGACCCAATATAGGTATTATTGAAATTTTAGGTGAAGTTATAAGTGAGTGCTTCCATCGAGCCAAATGAAATGCTGCTTGCAGTAATTGGATTCAACTGACTAACTTGGCAGGCCAGCAGCTTGGAGGCATCCAGCTAAGAAAAATGTTCCCTGCCTTTAAGTTCTGATCGAGCAGAGCACACGCAATTGACAAAACAACTTTCTTTCAGTCTTTTCACTGTTCTGCATAAATATGGGTGAGCATCTAAAATGAAGGAAGATTTGCCTAAGAGATATAAAGACTTCTGTTCAGATTTTGTCCAGCAGTGCCTTATTCTGAGCTTCTGTTACCCAACACAAAGGTTGGATGTTATATTATGCTCATTTCAATAGGTATAATCGGGAAAGATCTTCCATAATTCATACATTTTAAAAGGTAGCAAGTTATTTAAAACATGAACTTTGCATTTAGTGGGAGGTTCTGGCTATTTTAAACAGCAAAAAGTTGAGTTAAGGTTTACACATATTTCTGTGAGATCCATTTACTTTTATTAAGCAAAATAGGTATGAAATTTGTTTGTATTTTATTGGTTTTAGACCCCAAACCCTCCACTAAATATCCCCACGCTCTCTCATTTATCAGTTGATCAAACTATGGAAATAGGTTTAAAGAAAACTTCTTGGTGCATGAATAGCAAATAGTACTTCAACAGCATGTGTGACTGAAATAAATAAATAAATAAATAAATAAATAAATAAATAACCAGTAGCTCAGATAGAAATACAGCATCAAATGATAGGTATGAACCAAAGGCTAACCATACGTGAGTATGCGAGTGGATTTGCGAAGAGCATTCAAGAAACCATATGTGGAGGCTCCCTTACCGGTGAATTTATTTCAAATCGTACAGTAAAGATCAACCCGGCTACACCCTGCCCAGCAGTCCAAGTAAGCGAATTAATAGGATGCTCTATAGTATTTTGGCAGTGACAGTACATGACAAAGTTTTTCTTTCTTTTATTTGTTCAATTGTCATTCCATACTTGAAACCACCAAAAACAGGTCCGGGGCAA
The DNA here is from genome assembly GCF_965140235.1 of Caretta caretta. Taxonomy (NCBI): domain Eukaryota; kingdom Metazoa; phylum Chordata; order Testudines; family Cheloniidae; genus Caretta; species Caretta caretta. Next base: position 43,629,379 of record NC_134216.1, on the reverse strand, counting down.
ATATATTCTCCTGAACGTTTGTAAAATGTTTCGTTTCCAAAAACAAAACAAAAAAACCCCCCAAAAAACAAAAAAACAAAAACAAAAAACAACCCCCCCCCACATATCATTAAGATGATACTGCTATAAACGTAGATGGAAACATATTTCTATACATATTTTTCAGTCAGATCACAGATTACTAGCCAGTTATATTTAGTCTCGGACTAAAGGCGATAATGCAGATCTATGGTTAAAGGTTCCATTTTGTCATGCAATTGCTTACCTGTGTATCAATTTATCATAAACCTGGGCTCCTCGGTCTCAATATCTGTGCTTTCAGTTGTTAGAATATACCCTTCACCCTTTGTCCGCAGACAGTCCTGTCCTAAGCCTGGGCTTGCGGTGTGACAGGCATTTTCATACACCAGCATTCCCGATAGAATGAACAGAGGTTCAGCCTCAACTACCAATAAACGAGGGCGAGTGGAGTTCGGAATCTGTTGTTGTTATTGTTGTTGTTGTTTTGTTTTTAATTCATTACAACAGTCCTTGGCAATCAACCCCAAGGAATAAAAGTCAGCAATTGGCCGGCGAGAGTGCTTTGTTTTGGTTTTAAATCGTGCGGCCATTTATGATTTTTTTTTAGAAGAGCAACAGAAACCCCTTTATAATCAGACATACAGGCGCTGCCTTAAAATACAAGCATATTTGTTCACGTGACCCTGAGAGCAGATTGTTCTGATTGAGGCTGGAACTTTCACAATGTCCGTCCTCTCTAAACCCCCCAGAATTCACATGTTTGGGGGTATTACACAGGGATCCAAAAGCACCCATAAGCTTCACTTGAAAGCAAGGCAGCAGTCCAATGCAAATCCGTCTCACATTCCTGGGTTGTATTATTGTTTTAGGTACCAAATGGCAACAATTCCTTCCTGACGTGTTACAAATCCCTTTGGATAAATTGATCTTTTAGGTAAAGTACTTTGAAGACCTTCTCTTCCTAGATAAATCAAGCATTCTTAGAGCTTCTGGACAAATTGAACTACCCCAGCAACCCCTCAGTGGAAGGATCCCTTAGTCCATGAACACTCTATAATCTCTATTATGTCAATCTTTTTTCCTTGTGAGTAAAACAAATACACAAGACATTAATTTGAATGGTAGATTTTTTCAGCCATTGCCGATCAAATACATGATTAAATCAGAAATGTCCGATAGAAGATGAAAATAATGTTATAATGTTATAATAATGTTTGGATTTTATGTAACCGAAAATATGGTTTAATAAAAACTCTGATGTACAAATGTACACTACAAAGCTGTCTGAAATGTTCTAGGTTTTACTAGTATGCACTAATCTTTGTTTTCTTCTTCTCTATAGGAGGAAATATTTGGGTAAACTCGGATTTTCCAGATCGGAAGACTAAAGAAGCCTTAGAAAAATCGCCTTACTTTTCTGTTTGTGCACTGAGTCTGATCTCGCTCTCTCTTTCTCTCTCTCTCTCTCTCTGTATATGTATATACATATATACACAGAGAGATAGAAAAAGCACTATATGTATATATGAATACCTATACATGTACACACAGAGTTAGAACACTCTTTCTATATGTAATGAGTGCATACAAATGTCCTGAACAGCTCAAATTCTGTAAAAATGTATTTTAGTTCTTTTGTTTGATTTTCTAAGGTGTCTGTAGCTATAAATACACCACATCTAATCTAGGATCTACTAAGATTTCATTACCATCCAAAGCATTGAGATCTGACAGTAACGTATTACCTTACAATACTACCCTTAAGTGTATTGTAACATTTATCTAAATTACTTTGCTTTTCCTGACTTTGCAAACAAGTTATAAAAAGATTGCAGTCCAGTAACTGAAGCACGCGTTCAAGGTAAATTATTGTTTCGGACTCCGGATTTGTAATCTTGTATTTCTTGGAAATGATGTACTTGAATCTTGCGTCACGTAAAAGTCAATTGTTCTTTGCATCATTTTCTGCCAGCCATATATTTCACTACCAGTGTATCTATCTGTATATCTATCTGTATTTATATAGAGGTATGTATGTATGTATATATGTATGTATAGAATAGGTTCACACATTTTCTAATGACGAAAATCTCGTTTGCTCGTTACACAAAAGTGAAAGTGCAAAGTGCGCCATTAATCAAGTAAAGATCAAGAGGAGGGATTGAGAAGGGAAATCTCCCTTTTTATGCTTAATTTGTAAATATCTCTTAGCAAAAGTCACACGCCACCGACGGGTTCATTTAAGTTATACTGCATAAACATAACAACAACAAGAACAACAAAAATTAAGACAGTGAGCGGGGACAGCAAAAGCAATAAAGAAGTGTGAAACTCCCGCCATACTAGGACTCAAGCTTTGAGTGAATTTGTCTCCAGTAAAGGATCTGAAGACTCCTTCAGTCGGAGCATATGTTCATAGAGCAATAAAACAGAAAGATTTACAGTCTTCGCCCGCCCCCCAGCAGCCTCGCACCCTTTCAGGAATTACTTACGATGATTTATAACAACAACTCTGGCAATTGTCAAACTGATCAAATATCCCAGGCTATATACAGGAATAAACGTTATTATTAAAGGGTTTCAATTTATGTTCGGGGCCATGATACCGCGTGGCTTTATGGAGTTTGGTTTCTTTCTGGGCAAAGAGGATAATATAAACTTCATTGATGAAAACAGAGGAGTTATCGTGAAGCAGCAAAGCTGGTTTTTAGTCACCACCAACGCGCATACGCGTTTGTCATCTTTGAATAATTGAATTAATGTGTTATTGTTTGAATGTATAATTCATAACAGAGGAAACTTTGCCTCTGTCCTGCCACCGAAACGGAAGTCATAAAAGCTACAATCTGGGTTTTTAGAAATTACTCCAGCGAGGGATAATAAAGAATATCCTGTTCGCAGAAAGTATTTCCAACTGACTATGGGGTTTAACAGAGAAATCTCAGCCTTGCGGTCTGTGTTTTATAGGATGGGGAAACATGGTTTCTATATAAAAACTGCAACCCTCAGTTTTCTTTCAGCGTGGACTACTGGTTCAAAGTTCTAAGAGTGTGTATCTCCCGCAAAATGACCTAAAGACTGGGGGCTTTTCATAGGGTTTTTTCCCCGTTTTCAACATCCTCTCCCCGCCTCCCCCCCCCCCCGCCCCGCCACTCTCTCTCTCTCTCTCACACACACACACGAATGCTCTGCTAATCATTTCAGATAGAAACCGAAAAGGACCAGATCAAAACTGGGCATTTATCTGACGAAAATAAAAATAAAAATAAACCCTTCCCTTTGTGTAACGGTAGCAGTAATGTCGGGGGAGGGGGAGAAGCAAGCTTGGAATTCATTATCTGCTGCTTAAAACCTGCCTTGGGTAAAATTTCAACTCAGTTTTATAGCCTTCTATTATGACGCAAAGAAAAATTTACGACCCTTGCTTGAAAAGGAGTTCAGGGCCTTTTCTCACCATTTTAAGAATGGGCAGCAGATGCCCTGACAGCCAGTATTGTTCCCAGTAAGACATAAGCAACCAGTAAATCTTCTCCCATTTCACCATACATACAGCTCTTAGTAAACCCTTTCCTTTTCTTTTGCCTTCTTGTTATCTCTACGTATACACGCACACACATAAACAAAAAGAGAGCCTTTGCCCAACATCATAATTTTTCATAAAGTGTAAATCTTTTCCTCTGAATCTAAGGTCACCACACAAGCCTAGACCAACTTCTGACTATTGCATGGTTCCAAATCGGGAAGCAAAGGGTCCTATTTGTCAAGCATTTGACAGCTAAGTTCATTAAGGATTAAAATATGAAGGAATAAAAAGTAAAATGTTTACATACCAAGCTTCTCTTTTTCGGCTGCTACCAAAGATATAGGTGCGCAGGGAAAGAGCCTGCACCCTTTGTATATTATATTCTTGGGATCTCTTCAGTTTTCAAGTCTGATAGAGTCCTTTGCTTGGCAGATTAATGACGACTCCGTGTTTCTTAAGGGACGTGCTGAATTAATTATTTCGTAAATCACGTGGTCAGGACTTGTAGAAATCTATTCTTATCATCTTCCTTGCACTTTGAATTCTGCCTGTTATGACTGTTCCTAGCAAGACCGTTTTGGTCTATACGGTTACAAAAATCAGGGGGGAAGGATAACAAACATGGCCGTTGGAAGCTCTGTGGCTCTGCATTAAAGGTCCCTATTTACTGTACTGTACAGTGAGTGGTGTTTGCTATTGACTCTGCCTTTGCTCCTCATTCTTACCTTAACGACTAGTGGTGATATAATATACAGAATTGTATTGATGTATTGGTAGTAACAGGAGGAGCCATTAGACACAAGAGGGTCAAAGTATAATCAGAAAATGTGTCTGAATATTTAAACTTAAGGTCTGGGTACTTAAAAATACACGTGCACGCACATCTTCTCCCCCTGCATTCCATTGTGTTCAGGGCACAAGCCTTATTTATTGCATGATGTTCATTTCACATTCCAAGAAGGATAATCTATTTTTGGACTCATGCCTTGGCCACTCTTCAAGAAAAGATAAGTCATATGTGACATATATCTGTGCTAAAAATAGTGCAATCGACCTCTTGTAGTAAGAAATTGTTGTCGTTGTTGTTTGAGGTGCTTATATCAAAAAGAAAGGAGGAGTCTGCTACAGGTTTATAGGAAAGTTCAAACACTCTATATTTGGCTTTTATTTGTGTCTTATTGAGATCAGCAGAAATAATTAAGCCTACTTCTAATTTTAAAAAAACCTATCCCCTTTCACTCCGATTTTTAAATTTAAAATTAATTTATGTCATCACCCACCTAAAGTACACGCCACTTGTGTAGGGTTCGAGGTAACTTCAGGTGTGGTTTCTTAATACTTACCAAGCGTGCATGCATCCGTGTGTCACTTAAGAGTGGCTTGTTAAATGTAAAACATTAACAAATGGATGATGGGCACTTTCACTGCGGCCTGAATGTAAATACAAACTTTAGTTTGTCCCAAAGTCACACCATTCTAGTCAATGTCATTAGAAAAACTGTTCAAAGGGACAGTTGGATATATTACTTCGGGATTATAGATAAGCTTCCATGTTTTTACTATATTATGCAGGGGAGGGCCTGTATGATTAGAGAATGGAGATCCATATGATAAGGACTATTTGGCCAAGGTACAAAACAGAATGTGTTTCTCTACACCTTTTATTATTTCAAATATATATATGGAGGACTTACATCAAAACTACAGGAGACAGTTAGTATAAATAATACTTTAATCAATGGCAGCAAAACATTGATAAAGTCCATAAAAAGATTCACACGCTGACAGATATCATAGTATTGTTGGACAATGCATTCTTATAACAAAAGGTTACACAACATAGTATCCGTGATAAGCAAAAAGAAACGTCTTTACTTCTTAAGCTATATAACCTAACCTCTCCGGAGAGTTAAAAACACTTCTGCCTTTTCTATGGAGTAAAACGGGGATAACAGCAAATTAGTGTTTGTAGTCATCGGTACACAGAAATTTACATTCCTGAACCTTCAGAACACTGGCAGAAATATAACTAACATATTTTGGTACACTGGTGCCTCAATTCAAGTATTTTCAGAGTTTACTAATGTGATTGTAACCAAGTAAACTTAAATTCCTGCTCAAACTGGACTGGCACATAGGATTTTAAGAGCTGTGTCTGAACCAAACATTCGTCCAGAAGATATTAACATTTCAAAAGACAATGGGTCAACTTCTACTCTCAGATATATCCTTGTTTTACTTCAGTAGATTTCAAAGGGGGAGCGGGGAGAGGCTGCACCTGAGAGCAGAATTTGACCCTTTCACTTTAGGTATTCATCTCAACCTAAAACATACAAAACAAGAATTTGTTTCTCTGAGCAAGTTACTTTAAAGAATATTACACAAAGGAAGCCAAAGTTGTGGACTTCCCCCGCAAAATAACGTCTGCATGGTTCACAATGTGCTCAGCACAGACATTAGGTAAACAATAGCAGGATTTATCTTAAATCAGACTAACCGGGGCTTCTTTTTCAGATTAATTTTGACAGAAAATACATGATTTGTGACAACTGTGTAGAGTTAACCTTGATTTTAAAAAGAATTGCTTTCAGCAACTTCGAAACTTGTCTGAGGAAAGCCCTTCCCAAAGGCTGCATCTAACTGCTCTCCATGTTAGAAAAAAGGAAGAGTAGTTAGGGTCCAAAAGGTTAAGGGTTTAGAGGTCACTCTCCCGGCTGAAATACAGCTAATCGAATAGAAAATTTGTCCTCTGGATGAACCTGTTTCTGCAATTTAGCCGAACTTCAGTAAAATACCTTTTCAGCTTCTCAACGTGAAAGCTTCAGAAAAAAGACGTCTTTACTATGTATGAACTCTGTGCTTTTTGTATTAGAAACAATGATGCGAATAATGCAGGAATATCCATCTTTAATATCACGACGTGGAGATTCAAGTATGGCCATGTGCAAGTCTGAGAACTAGGCTAACCCTAAGGAAGAACAAAGAATTGTCTCCAGGCTCTAATACAAAAGACCAAGGCTCGTAAGATACTTTACTGAATTCTAGGGATGAGCAAAGGGCAGAAATTAATCCCTGACCACAGTTAATTTTGCCAACTAAATTATTTTTGAAGCTCTTACCTTTTTAATTTCTAACCTATATTAAATCATTTTTCCTACTGTTTTCTCAAGTAAAATGTCCAGATAGTAGTTTATTGTCAACATAGTCCAACTAGAATACACTTTTGAACTTTCGAAATAACTCAGAAATGGCTCTCTTTTATATCTTTGTATAGAAATAAGAAGGTTAGGTTAAAAATAGAAGCAATGTCCAGTTAAAATAGCTGGTGCACTGGTATAACCTCTTGACTGTTTTCAGAGTGCAAGAGTAATGGACTGATCTTTAAATCCGTCTACATTAAGGTGTAAGTTAAGAGGGCAAGTTGATTTTGCTCAGTTTATTAGCATTTTAGAAAAGAAATAAGAAAGGCTCATTGATAAAAACTTTTCAATGGTGCAAAAGACATCCCCGAACAAATCAAAGTACATTAGATTTGTTCAGTTATTATAAAAACGTTACATTTTCCCCTGAAAATAACTTTATTTCATTTCTAAACGTTCAATCCAAGATCATTTTTCTTCTTAAAAACGAACACCCCTCCCCAAATCATATTTCCCATCTCTCCTAAAAACAATACTTTAATTAAAAATAGGACATGAAGCAAAGAGTATGTCATCTATTATGAAGATAGAATGGCTTAAATAATGCCAGAAATCGCTTTGGTTTTCACTCTGGATGTTTATTTATCTATTTTACAGCTTTCTGTTTGTTTTTTTCTTAAATTAGGAAACGCTGCTTTAAAGTATAGCGCCGAATAAAGCAGGCATTTAAAATACAATATAAAGAATGTAACTTCTTGATGATACATTTTTAAGATTTAGGAACGCTTTCCTATTTACAGAAAAGGAAATCAGTAAAAGAGACAGAAAAGTTCTGTATGTTCAGGTTAACTGATCATGATGCATATGGATACAGAAAAGAAGGAATACTGGATTTCACCTCTCCTCTTGAGTATTTTTGGTTTGACTGTTTTTCTTTTCTTTCTTTCTTCTTCCTCTTTCTAATTAACAATAAATAAATACGCTAACATAAGCAGAAAAAAATAACCCGTTTTCACTTCATGTCTATGCATTTGTTCTGAGGTGTTATGGAAATGAGCAAGTGTTTTCATCACACCATGAAATGTAAAGCAGCACAAAAAGTTCACAAATACTAGTCTCCTTAGTTTAAATAAAAGACTAAGCCATAGATTTCTGTCTTGAATTTGCCCAAACGCATAATCCCAAAATTGTATGGGGCAGAAAAGACAACAAAAGCAAAATACCGGAATAAAGCATCAAATCTCAACTTTAAAATTCAAAGCTGAACACAGTTTCATTTTCAATGATTTATTACTTTTTTATGGACCGAAGATCTCACTTAATATTTTTCCACTTCCCACTACCTGTAAGAAGAGTTTTTAGGCTGTGCTAACGTAGGTAATTCAAATAAAGTCCGAAGTATTGTCATTTTGTCTCCTTTGTACAACAGTACCTTAAAGCAAGATGACCCTCTTGAGTCTTTAGCTGCTACATGCAGGTTCTGCTTGGATAATGGCAGTTATGTACAGTACAGTTCCGAATCAAAGGATGAAATGGAAAATTTCACCTCTTCTATAAAGTTGTCAAGTCCGTCTGATGGTCCTTGGAAACAGTCTGTAAATGTTGGTTTGAACCAGATGAGGAAGACCTGCCCTTAGTGTTAGGCAGTTTGTGGTCTTTTTTCCACTTCATTCTTCTGTTCTGAAACCAGATCTTGATCTGGCGTTCAGAGAGACACAAAGTGTGGGCTATTTCAATACGACGACGCCTAGTCAGATACCTGTTAAAATGAAATTCTTTTTCCAGTTCTAGGACTTGCTGCCTTGTGTAGGCTGTTCTGGAGCGTTTAGGTTCCCCTCCGGTGGAATTGGGATTCACTGAGGAAAAAATACGTATAACTTTAAACAATCTAATCTTGGCTTTCTAGTTACACTTCATAAAACAAACCTCCCAGGCTACCAAGTGGCTGTTATGTCTGATCACATTTCCCTACAGCAGGCGTGCATGTTTCCTCAGTCTTTATATAGATAGATACTCTGGAAATCTCTTCCATGCTCCTAAAATGGAGTTTTCTCCTGCACAGAAAAGAGCCACATGGGCAACGGCCTGCTTCCTCTGCAATAAAAATTTATGACGAGTATAATTGGCTACCTCAGTTTAAAAACCTCATCTCGTACTAGTCTTGGAAGGACTTTAGTAAACATCTAACCGGATTAGCTTAATCGGGGTAGAAGAGCAAAGTAGGAAAATAATCCTTACCCGAGTTAACATGGACTTTCTTCATCCAGGGATAAACTACTGCTGGCTGTTTAATTGCTGACCCGTTTGGGGTTTTGAGGTTTTGCTGCTGGCTGCAGGCTCGCGAGTTGGATATTGGAGGCGGCAGACAATGCTCTGCTTGACCGGGGAAGTGGCTCGGTGGGCCGGATTGCTCCTGTCCATGACCCCGCGGCTGCACTGCAGAGTCTTGGGCATTGGTACAGCTAAAGGGCTGCTCGCTGTAGTTTGACCGTGGATAGATTCCCTGATGCTGAAAATCAGCGCCCTGCGATGCACTGTAATAGTCGGAGCCCTGCTCAGCTAAGTAGTTATTCTGTAAATATTCCTCGCAAGGAGGAAATTTAGGATCCACATACTTAGAGTTCACCATATACGAACTCATGGCCATTAATTTCTGAAGGTAGAAAATACTAATTTTTCTCGTGTTGTCTTTTTTTCTCCTTCCATAGAGCCCTCCTACTTGCTGTCAACTGAATAAAGTTAGGCATCCATGTGACTGGCTCAGCCAATAGGGAGGCAGGGAGTTTATCACCGGATTTGTGTGCATCTCATAATTTCCACCAATTTAACTAAATATACGTGTAATCAAGTGACCAAAATTCAATATAGTTTATTTTCAAAAGCAGATATTAATATGTTAAGAATATTCATCAAGCGATGACCGCTTCATTGACCCTCAGGTAAATCAAGCTTTTTGTCTGAATTGACTTTTCTAACCTTTGATGCCCTTTAGTCTAATTCACCAGCAATAATTTCAAACATGGTTTGTTACATTTGTCAAACAAAATATCGAAAGAAATAAAGACCGAGAAGCTAAAATAGCATTAAGGGGAAGGAAAATGATAAGGAAACAAGAAAAAGAAAAGACATCAAAGAAGAGGGTAATATGATGTACAATAGACTTGTCCTGTCTTTGTCTTGCAGAGGTCATCCAAAAGTTACCAGAATCTAGTTCTGTTGAATAAAATTAGGCAATCAGTAACTTCTACTTCACTTTGCAAGTCTCAATATTTAAAAAAAAAATCATGCAGATAACAAGGAAACATTCATTTTTAATCACTAAAGTCCAATCAATTGAACTCGAGATGGCATTTAACTTTATATACAAAATTCACAGACGTAATTAGATAAATGCAGTCTTCATTCGTCAATAGCGTTCTTGGGATACAAGTAAATACCTTTCAGTGTTTCGAATCCTTCCGATGCTATTGTCATAAATATTTGGATGAAATCTGTATACTTGATATGAAAATTTTGCTAACATCTGGCATATCAAACTTTTTAAGTGTCTTTTAAATGATTCATTAGTTAATTGGTATTTTCCAGAAAATTTGTACTGATCATGTGATTAACTTATTAAAGTAACAGACTATTAGTAATAGTTACTACTGGACAACAAATAGATATTAAGCATTGTTCTACTGAGTAGTTAAATATGATAGAGGCAGCAAAACTTTTAGAGTTCCCAGTATTCAGCACGCACGTCTTTTGATACCTTCAATATTTAAACTTCTAACCATTTGCAGAAAGGTGAAGTTTTTGCATCGACCATATATTCCCCTAGAATCGAATCTGTGACTATGTGAATACCACACAAATTCGGTTCTACAGGGTATATATAGACAACGTAATAACATTCTGTTTTCATCTACAATATAATAGCCAGGATCATTGCAATTTCTTTATTCCTTACTGTCTTCTGAGGAATGCAAACTATTTTGTTGTGATAAAGTTCTGAAATATGGATTTCATGAAGGATGTGATTTCAGAAAAGATTCAGGTATATTATTATTGATTAAATGGATCTTTATAACTTTGTAAGAATTTGTAGCCACAAATTTCTACTAACATTATTACAAATGATCAGTGAGATCTGGTTATGACTTTAGATGCTCTAAAAAAGAAAAAGGAGGACTTGTAGCACCTTAGAAACTAACAAATTTATTTGAGCATAAGCTTTCCTGAGCTACAGCCCACTGCATCGGATGCTCTGTCATTTAAATTTCCACTAAAGCCAATGGATGTTACTAATCAAATTAAGCTATTTTAAAATATTAAAATGAAAAATAAAGAGGAATTATACATTTAGGCTATGAATCTGAAGAAATTTTACCTAATTTGATCACTTTTTCCCCCCAAAGGATTTCTTTTAATCGAAACAGGAATAAAAAAGGAAGCAACAGAGAGAGAGAGAGAGAAAGAAAGAAAGAAATGGGTGAAAAGAGATTTAAATGATAACTTTTTTGCTTTATTAAAATAGTTTCCAAATTTATCTCCATCACATTATGCTGTCTCTATTATTCCTGTTAGCGAAATGTGAACCTATCATCAAAATTCTCAGCTTAGACACTCTCTTCAGGTTTCCCGTGCGGTAGCGTTTATGGTGAAGGACAGGGCGAGAGGTCATTCTAAATCATTTACAAACATATCACAAAGTTTCATTATTTTTACTTTGTGGACAGCAGCACACAGGAGTACAAAAGTTCATGAATTGTGTCTGACCCAGCTCCTCAGTGCTGTCCTGTGGTCAACCTCTTCTCCTTCAGCTATTTAGTACAAGGAACATCAGGACAAACAAGAGTGTGCGTGCATATTTCGGGGGCATTGCGTTTATCAAAGTAAGGTTTGCTTCGATGACACATTTAACGTCAAAAAGAAAAGGAGTACTTGTGGCACCTTAGAGACTAACCAATTTATTTGAGCATAAGCTTTGGTGAGCTACAGCTCACTTCATCGGATGCACTACATTTAACGTCTACTTTTGATGTGTTTGGGGAAGATATTTTTAAACATCTGCTTTCTAATTATGGCTGTGCTAAGCACTCAACAGCAAGTGCAACTCCAAACGATTTTCTGAGCAAAATCAACTGTTCCGGATTGCTGATATTTGCATCTAAATATTTTAATATAGCTTCTTTGCTTGCTCTTTTTATTAATAGTGCTTAACTATAAAACGCTTAACAGTTCAATATGCTCAACAAGCCAACGCTCCAGAATCTGGTTCAGAGCTCAGCAGAAAGTTTTGGTTTTCAAAAATCGTGTATAGTGTTGAACAGAAAGGATCGATAGCGTTGGAAGAATCACCTCCATATTCTGTTAAATAGTGCCCATTTTCATATTTGTTAGACGCTGTGACCTGCGTTTCACCTTATTGCACGACTTGCTCAGACAGGTCAAAGCCAAAGAGTTATTGATGAACAAAAGCGTTAAATATTCACCTCCTGTTCAACTGCCCATACAAATGCTTTTGATCTATCAGCCTTTTTGTATTCTGGTTCATAATCAGTATGCTAAATGTAGGTTTGTAAAAAGAAAGTAATCCATAGATTTAGGGTCGGCCACAGAATTATATGGCAAGAGCATTCATGCAACCCAGGGCTGAGCTGTATAAGAGAAATTACCTATGGAAGGGAATTAAAAACCCTACAGCAGAGGCAATTGCGTAGTTCAGTCAGAGAGAATTCGAAAAATAATATTGCCATGAAAAATCAACATCAGAACGATCAGCCTGGTATTAAGAAGTAAAAGAGGTCGTTGGTCAGATTGCATGGAAAGGAAGCAGAGAAAAATATAAATAAGCACAGTTCCACTCCTGCACATTACCCCATTCCGTTCACGCTTTGCAGAAATGGTAGGAAATTTAAGTTTAATGAATCCTTAGCAATCTTAGACTTTATTTTTCTCTTAGAAAAAACAAGTCAATCTTCTACTGAAGCATGAAGTTAAAATGCATTTAACTAAGACCTTTGCCATTATTTCAGTCATAAAGCGTCAAAAACAAGCGTTTTCTACTTTAGATTTAGTTGTTGTCTTCGTCACAGATTTTTCCCCCTAATATTCCCTTGTGTTTCATTTCATTTTGAATGATCAAAGATTGGAAAATCAGTAACGTTTGATGTTCCTCCACTGAACTCAAATATTAGCTCTATTCCACTTCCTCGTGTCATTTAAATAAATGTCATATTTTCACTAGCTCAAAAAGACTTAATTGAATCAAAGGATCAGTGATACTACTTAGAATAATATAATTACATCACTAGGCAAACAACTCAGCTCACTAATGCTAACAACATACAAATGCCATTATGCCATTCATTCATTATGCCATTCCAAACGAGTTTAAAATTAGATAACAAACGCAATTGTATTTTGAATCCTTTCCGGAAAAAGAGGAGTAGCCAAGCTTATGAGCAACTGTGGTATAACATGATACATTCAGTATTTGCACAGGGAGGCGCTGTATAGCTCGAGCACGTTAAAATGGTACGACTGCTAATTAGTTTATGCTACTTAAGAGCAGCATAATATGACACCTAGCACCTGGACTGCACTGTAATTATCTATAAAGAAACTGCCCATCAACTTTTAATATTGTATGTGATTATAACATGCACGAGGACAGGCTTAAATAAATTGAAGCCCAAGAGTCTTTGTATACAAATAAAACAACTGTGTAGTCACGTAAAAATGGCATCTCTTCTCTGATTTTCCCAGTCTAAGGAAAAGAATCAGTGTTTTCACGCAATGCTAATTTTGTAAGAAATTAGGAGTTACTTACTGTTGACGTCTTTCCATTGTGTCGAACCTGTTGCAATAAAAAGGTTTGGTTTTGTTATATTTAATAGATTAATAATATTTCTTTACAACATTTATGGAAACATATGACTTGTATACTTGTAAATAGGCTTGTAAATAGGCAGAAAAGGTGATGGCAAATTCTGAGAACAGGCTAGTAGAAATAAGAATAATATTCAACCAGATTTTTATGACTTTCTCCAATGGCTGAAGTGTGCTGGTTTTACTTTCACTGTTCATATTGTATCCTTTTTATTTCAGATAAGAGGGAAAGGGGAGGAAAACCCTCTACTTTCACCATTGGAAAAAGAATAACAAAGGCCTTTTTTTCTTTTGTAATTCACTCACAATCAAATGAGGTATTCAGGTCCACCTTTGATAACTCAAACTATAACGTGTGGCAACACGTCACGAAAACATCATATCCATTCTGAGTCTAGAAGGAACTATAATTCTATTTCAATATGACAGGAGTTACTCCAATATCCATACCCTTTAAGGCCGCCAGTAATTATCCAAACATTAACCAAGGTGTCTTCATCTGCATTACCAGAGGGTATATTTTAGTAGAATTCACCTTCACTTTTCTTTTCTTTTTTAATTAAATAGAGTTAAACAGTAATTTAAACCAAAATTTACGTGCATTCAGACTGATGCTCATTAAAACATATATGCTTAAGGAGAAAATGTCGGTCTGGTTTTATTTTTAACAACTATTTTGCATCATCCATTGCATTGCTACCCCATCTTGGAGAAGTGTTCTATTAATATACAAAGCAATTAACTTGGTAATAATAGTTCACTATATATAGCTTTCCAAGCGCCCCCACCCCCGCCTTTTTTTTTTTTTTTTTTTTTTTTTGCTGCACTACTCGGTTTTCCTCAAGCATAACAGCTAGAACTTGCAATAAGAGTGGAATCTCGGCAGCTAAACACTAAAAAAACACCTTCCCGGGATAGAACAGGGTTAGTTTCAGAATGAGATACTACATTATAATCAGAAATCTCAAACATGGAAAAGCAACCTAATTCCATTCTCTGCCTAGTCCTAGCTACTGGAACTGTACCCGTCCATGTTTACAGTAAATCTGATTCAATCCTTATAATACCAGGGCTAGTTTCAGGAAGCATAAAAACAGCGGAGCCTCTCGATCACGTTTTTGGTCGTATGAAGAGTAATAACGGACTTACTGTGTGCTTTTCCAGTGGAAGTGGGGGACCTGAAAGAAGAAATGTCTCGATGTTCGGATTCAAGCTGAATGTTCCCTGCTAACACTTTCCCTATTACTGCTTCCAGGAACCGAAGCATCTGCACTTGTATGCTCTTAAACTAATTTATGGTGGGAATTATATTTTGGCTTGTCAACTCTCAAGCCATAAAACAAAGTTTATTGGAATCACGTGCCTCTAAATAGCCACTCAGGGCCTATCTCTATGGAACCATAAATAACCTTCAGCTTTAAACTTTTATTCACTAAATAAAGGTTCGCTGAAACTGTTCTATAAAATGTAAATAGTTCAAAATATCAAGGCTGCACGGAAGGTCATAGCTGTATCAATATGACGGCCTTTAAAATAGTATGTTGCAAGGAATACGACTTAAAAGTGGAGTTAGCTCTCCAAAATAGCTATTGGGAGAAGGAGCATTTCTCTGTGAGTATCAATTCAAACCTTTATTTGAATATGTATGTAGCGCTTAGGGACTGGGAAGCAAATCGTAAGGAGAAAAGAGACGTAGTTCATTTAGGGGATTTTCCCCCACCCTCTTTAACCGGAAGTTTATGGCATTTTGGTCAAGCGCCCATGGAAAATGGTTTTGACTGATTAATCTGCTAAACTGTTTCTCTGTGGATTGGTGCCAGAAAGCTGAAGTCTCCCAACACATGTATGAAGCTTCTAAGAAATGTTTGTCTGAAAGGCTTTCGCAAGTGACCAAACTGCTTAAAACAGCAAGGGGCTGGGGCTTTCTCAAGTGAGAAATCGCGAAGCCTGCCACAATGAAATCTTTGATAACTGAAGCTGTAAGGAGGGCTATAAAACAATAAAACAGCTCTGGTGTGAAGGGAGCAGGGTGTGAGTGAGCAAATGAGGATTTCTAAGCACAGGAAGTCAAATGTCACTAGCAGTCCCCCAGCCTCCCTTTGCATAAGGGAAGCTGGGCACCAATTAATAATATATTACCGCGTCCTTTTCAGATTAGAACGTCAGGTAGTAAGTACAGCAGCGTTGGTGAAATGGAGAGGTTTGCTGATTCGTGGCAGAGGCTTGGAGCCTTTTCTTTAGTAAAGTCTAGGTCTGAAAAGAAACAGGCAACTGACGTAAAAGTGTTTGAATGGAGCAGGGAGCTCTTCTCTCCCCGAATCACGCATATGCGTATCTGAACCTCATCGCAGCCGCATATATTATCAAAAATTATTCAGCTATAGATTCAAGATGGTAGAATAATGTCTAGCACGAATGATTAAGTATTTGTTATTGTCAGGAAACCCAATAGTCTGCAAGCAAAACCTAGCGCCATAGTCCGCAATCTGCCTAATAAAGGCATATTTACATCTTATCTTCTTCAATAGTCTCTATGTTTCTAAGCATGGCTTAACAATTTGTCTTTCACTAGGCACAGAGTATGAGGAGTCCTGATTTTTTTATTTATAATAATGTTTCTCTCTTGCTTCCTTTCTCTGACAACTGGTTATTTTGCACTCTGCTGTTCTGCTTTTGCATGGTAAAAACTTGGATTCAAATATAAAGTTTTCGTGTATTCATAAATAGGACAACTCTGTGAAATAGTTTGTTTCTTTTTATGCTCTGTACTGCCTCTGATTCCTGAGAGAACTGTGACAGTTTGGTATTACATTCAGCTATTTAATGACGCAATTAAGAAATGAATGTCAAAAGAAACGTTATCAATCAACCAATGCAATCTAAACAAGCATTCCAAAAATAATATTTTTCTAGATCCTATCTGTGTTTGGACCAAAGGAGCCTTCTGGATGGTTTGCTATATTCACACTTTCAAGGATAGGCCGAATTATAGAGGAACTACCATATTATCTTACTCCAAGAAAGCTATGGACCAATGGAAGTTCCGAATAAATTCTTAGCCAGAACAGTTTGTGAGATTTTAGCTATGTTCATCGTTTTAACATGAGGAGGACAGGAAGGGTTAAATCCTCGCTTACCATATAGAAAATATATCCCTCAAGGGCTATTTCTTCCAGATCTTCATCTGGGCACTATCGTACCCCGTGAGCAACAGCCTTGAGAATGACAGACCGATAGAATGGAATTGGACAAAATCCTAGAGAAAGTCCTTCTAGCTGAGAATAGGCCAGAACCTACATCGCCTGTCTACATAACAAACCAAATGACTGCAAGTGGATTTGTGGGTGCGAGAGGAATGGAGAATCAAACCAGCTATGGGATTGCAGAAAGCTAACTGTAGGGAGCAAAACAAATGCAGATCTCTACAAAATATTCAGATATGTACAGGCAGGTTCTTGTCTTACTATAACTTGGGCACTGTAACATTATGGGTCTTTCTGCAATGTAATGAATTGATGGTGAGTGACTATCACACACACCCTATATGAGATGTATCAGTGTACTAGTGAATATACGAATACACATTCTGAAATAGCATTATGAGCCTTGTGTAGACGATTTAGAAGAATACAATCAATACCAAGTTTATTTCAGTCTTCCTACTAAAGCACAGCAGCTAAAGCGTCAAAAGTGCTGACCAGCTGAAGCATCCAAAGCTAATTACATGAAAGTCCTACAGGTAATTATTACGTGACACCTAAAGGTAAAAGTGAGCTAATCACAAATAGTTCCATTGCAAGGGCGGAGGAAGTGATTGTAGATCAGAATCTAATGGGAAACCGTCATTGTCTAGGCAGGTCAAAAAATGAAGGCACCAACTCATGGAGTCTGAGAATCATGTTGTAGAGGAAATATTTTCTTAATACAGCAGGGAAAAATGCGTTTGGAGCTGGCCAGATCCAGAGATCCACTGAGATCATTGTGGTACAGAAAAGAGGGGAAACATTATTGAACTGAAAAATCTGGCAGGTTAAGATCATGAGTCAACTCAGCTCATTTATTAACAGTGTAATAAATTAACAGTGTAAGATTTTCCCTATCGGCATGCACAATCACTTTAGCTACTTTTGCAATAACCCGGACAATATAAGAGAAATGTATAAAGTGGAATTTGGCTCTATAAAGAGAGGGAAAAGACCAAATAAGCTGTGGGACAGGACGCGTGTGTTCACTAAGATGGCAAAGAACATCATCAGGAAGAAAACATGGCACAACTGGACGGTTCTCAGTGAAATATTAGAACATTGAAAAATTGTGCCGTTCAAAGCAACACACCACTATTAAGCAGCTAAAAAGGTGTAGCAGACAGAATGCACGTGCAAAGGCTGGAAGACATACATTATTTAGCCTTAACAGTTAAGAAATCAGAATGGAGGCAACAATTTTAGGCATGGATACAACCAAGTGATTCAACTATCCTGAAAGACGCATAGAAGATCCAGAAAAATTGGGAGCTAGGAGAGACTGGGGATGTGAGGTGGCGTACATAGAGAAGTTCTACAGAGAGTAAATTGGAATATAAATCTTACTAACTGGGGTATGGAGATACTTTGCATGCTGCTGAATAGCTCCAGTCCACAGATTTTAAACAAGGAAATATGAAGTTCTTCCTGCCGAACTCATTATGAAGTGCTGGTGTGTCTTTAAAGCTCTGGTCAGGGAATACGGAAGGCAGATTTTGTTGTTCTAATGAGAAAATGGATTTTGGAGGATTCCGAATAGTACCTGCTTTTCAGATACGGATGTTGCTGATCTTAAAATGGAACAGAGACAATAGAACACTAGAAATAGTAACGATAAAGGAGTGGGATTATTGTAATGATTTGTATAGAGTGCGACTGGCTTTTATGGTACTTGGTGGACATACAGACAAGGATCCTACCTCGAGGAATTTACAATCTAAATGCGACCAGGAGCTGTGATGTTACTATATCACCTGCGTCAAAGCTTTCAGCTCAACCTATTGTGCGATCTTTATGATGGCCAATAAATTAGGTTACATTATTTTATCAACATTTATCCAGATATAGGAATGTGTACTGCTCTTGAAAGTAGATGTGAGGGCTTTCAATGAATGCCTATGAAAGTAGAGGTCCTCATCCCCAGCAGTAAGCCTTTGGAAACAAGTAAAGCGAACAGTGCCAGTGAGCGGGGAAAGTGGGTTGAGTAGGAAGATCAAAAGGTCAAACACGTTGACTCTGGCTGAACATCTGAACCGGTGTAAGGGTTAGGAGTGAGGATGAGATGGAGCTCTACATGGAGTCCACAGGGTGTGAGAGCTGCTGTAGGAGACCAGGCTCACCATGTACTGTGCCTATACCATTGAAGGGCACTGAGGAAAGAAGGGAGGGAGCTAAGTGACCAGGAAGGTCGTGCTGGTACAAATACTTGTGGCATGACTGTGAAAGTTGAACCCTGAAGGATGCACCAGAGAAGGAGACAGGGCGATTTGTGGGTGAATGGGCTTTTACCACCACTGTCAGAGAGAGGAGAGTAGACAGATAAGTGGGAGTACTAGCCCAAAGTGAGACTGAAGGGGAAATGCAGTAGGGGGTGCTGTAGCCGAGATCAAAAGGAGAGCAAAGGAAACGGTGACTGAACAACATCAAAGACCTGGCTGATGACACTGGAGAGCCCCTAATCGTGAGCACTGGTGAATCATAGTACAAAAGGCAGCCTATATACCCTCATAAATGAGGACTGCACGTGATGATAGTGGAGGCTGGTAGTGTTTTAAATGTCAGTGGCCTGCAGCAGACTGGGCACTGCTAGCAAGACAGTGAATAGCTCTTTGTATGGGAGGTATAGTGCTCTTCTCATATCCTTTAGGTAGATTTGACTCAGAGAATTGGGCCCCCTGTTGAGGTGTATGTTGGAGGGTGGGAAGGGAGGCTGAGTGTAGCTTGAAGAAGGGTCAGCATCAAGAGTTTAATGACTCAGTTGATGATGATCAGTACAACTTCATTACATCAGTGACTATCTCAGCGTTAATCACAGTGGTCCTACCAACCCACTGTCGAACCGGATTGAGGGGGACAAAATGGATGTGATAAAGGAAACGGATTTCCCCCTTTACAAAAGGTTTGCATCGTACACTGGACGATTCCCTGGGAGGGTCAAAGGAAGGGAAAAACGCATCTGAGTCTTTCCCGACTGTAAATAGTCATCAGGAATTGTATCTTGATGGCTGTTTCTGCTGATTGCCAGGTGAAAGCGTGGGCGAGCGTAATATGCACTTAGCAATGCTCCTGTGAGGCTCAGGCACGGTGGAAGCTCATGTAGAAGGAGGTCTCCCTGTGACTGCGAAACAGCAGTAGTTTTACTCTCTGGCTAAGCTAAGGGCAATTCTTAAAGACAGAAAACGGAGGCTTGTCCTACAGCGCCTTCTCCTGGACGAGAGGCCGGAAAACAAAGTGGTTACACGCACCCAGGGAGAAAGGCCTCCTGGTTTCTCAGGGACAGGTTCCCCAGTGAGACAGCTTTGAATGATCGGGGGCGGACGGCGGACACCGAGAGAGAAGGAGAGGGTCTGTGGGGAAAATGTTTTCTGAAAACTTGGCCTTTTTGACGTAGCCTAGATAAAGTCTGATGAGTTAATTCGCACTACACAGATAAACACATAAAAATATCAGTTCTCCAAATGGTTTACAACATTACCACATAAATCAAGGGATACTACCTCTCCTCCTCTTTGATTTTTCTATATGCTGTATCCAAACGAAGTGATAAGCAAGAGTCCAGGGATCACATAACCCGCAGGGGCGGGTTCTTGCCCTTGTTTTCTGGGGTCCCAATGCTTATGCATGCCAACACTCATCGGAATTATAGTTTATTTTCGACACAAAAACTGAGAAAGCCGATGCAAAAGGCAGAATATGATTGTATAGCTTTGAAAGACAAAAAGATATCAAACATCTGGAAGGAATATGTTCATCTGCAAAAAAAAAACAAAAAAAAAAACAAAAAAACCCACCTTCCTTGTACTTAGGGGCAGACTCTGCCAATTTATTCACTTTGAGTGGCACCTTACTCTTCGAGTAGTTCTATTGATTTCTGGCCTAATAAAATGCCAGGAGGAGAAAAAAGCATAGGACTGAAAATAACAAATAACTGATGTTTAAAATAAACCTGTCTCTTTCCTGACAAAGGAGTAAACGCCGGGGCACATTTTGCCAGCTACTCTGAAGGAGAACTCCCCATTGCAGGCAGTGCGGGATGCTGCTTTAAAGGTGATTACACTCTCTGGCCCAACGTCAGGTATAATAGGAGCCTTTGGAAAACAGCGAAAATGAAAGAATGTCCAACATTAGCAAATATAGAATCAAAAGCGCATTGGGCTTTTTTTCCAACTTGCTTGGGTTTATTTTTCAATTTTTAAAAATTTATTAGCCAATACCTGCCTATAGTGTAGATGGATCTATCTGTCTGTCTATCTCTACACATACAATATAAACACCCATTATCAGAATGCACGTATGTATGCACAAACAGAGAGAGAGAGAGAGAACTAGAGAAAAATAACATCTTTCCTAATAATGAAACAGGTAAGAATGCATACATAGATGTGAAACATTGGGCAGTTTTCCTTTTCATTAAAGCCTGCCAAAATAAATTGTTCTTCTTCCCACCTTCACCTTTGCAAGCACTTGAAACCATTTTTCATGGGAGCTGATATAATCACCGGTTCCCTCTGATTGGCAAACTAAGTTCAGACACTGGAAATCACATGTTTCTTGGAGAATGTAGAACGCTTTTATTATTTTGTTATTTCCCCTTTTAGAATTAGAGATTTGAGATTCCTCCCTTTAACAAGCAAAATTGACAACGTGCATCAATGAAATATATTTTTGTTGTATCGTATCTACTTTGGTGATTCTTAGTACAAACTGTACCGAGCTGAATGGTTGAAATGTTTACTGTGCTTCATCTTTTCCTTTAACTTCCAGTTTTTTTCCTCTAACACTGCCAGCAGCATTCACTGCCGCACTGCAGTAGAGCAGTAAATACCTTTAACAGCTGCCTGCCAGCCAAGGAGTGAAATACTGTCTTTGTTCTGATTTTTTCTGCCCCAAGAGCTCATAAAGCAGTCCATGAGAAATATATTTCTTCGAGAAAACATGATTGGAAAATAAACAAATCGCTGGATTCTAAGGCTCAGGGAAAAAATCTTGTATTAATTTTTCCTATTAGGTGCTTTATGTTCGCATCCCCCCGCCCCCCAAGGATATTCACCAAGCATCTACGGACACTCACTCAGCTCATTCATCTATGTTTTTCTTCTAGACAAAAAGTGAGGGAATTTACTTACAAAAATGAAGCATGGGCTATAACTTTATCTTTAAATATTAAACGAGTGTTAATGAGGTCTGGATAGCACGACTGGTTCCTGGTTGCAGTTTCCTTGATTATGGTTATTCTTTGCAGAGTGTACGCCATTAACGTCTATTTAATGAATCCTCTATTTCCTTTCAAAGATTAAATTAATTATAGAAATCAATATTCACATTGTACTTCTCACACCTGCTTCATGTTACATTATGAACACTTTGCAACCAAATAAATAGACACACAGATAAACACATATACTTTCTTTAAAATGTTTGCAATTTAGAAGCACACACACACACACACAAACTTAGCAGCATGTGTGTGTTTGTGTATTTTAAGAACAGAAATATATCGAGAGAGGTAAAGAGAATTGAATGCCGTCCCTTTTCGGAAAAAAGCCACAAAGTACCAAAGAAACTGTTCAAAGGGCGTGTATATAAATACAAACCCATTATCTGTATATATAATATATACATGAGCATATTTTTAAAATTCGCCCTTGCAAAGTTATAGGGCATTCTCCCCACCCACCCAGAAGCTGCTAATAATTTGAAAACATTTTTAAGAGAGTGAATTTTACAAAATTTTAGAGTTTTATTACTAATCGACTGCATAATATTACCTATACTAATAACTATATCACATGAGGAGTCATTCTGAGAAACAAATTATTAGCTAATGCATATTTTTCCAATTGATATTGTAAATTGTTGCTGTGTCAGAAGTTATTTCCCCAACCTGTCCTTTTAAATCAAACGTAATTATGGTGTTGCGAAAGGAAACATATAAAGCACCAGAAAGTTAAGAGTCTTCACTTTACTCTTTATAGCAAGCTTATGGGATAGTAGACCTATTGGAAGGCACACACAGTGAGGGATTGACACTGTTTAATTCTGAAGGCTTCAAAATAGCTGTCCTGAACCCAGTAGAATCCTTTCTATTTTCATAATCAATTCTGAATATTATACACAATGCTTATATTTGACATCATAAATGATTGCTTGTCACCTAAATAATGCTGTTGTAAAATGTTCTATGTATATATTATATAATATGTCTTGACCTTTTTCCAGAATTGTAAACATTAGATGCAATACAACATTTCTATCACTGAGGATAAACAATTACATAATTATTATATATACATTTCAAAATATAGTTTGTAATAGGTAGATTATAAATATTTGCATAACACAGAAAATATATATTATTTGTGTATAATATCTATATATTTTTAAATTAATCTGTTTATAAAAGTATAATTAACTTATATATGTAATTTTACCATTTACAAATCGTACCGTTAGAACTGTTGTACTGCATTGCATTGCATTGTATTGTATTGTATGTTTACAACTCTAGAAATGGTATACGTGAGTACGTTTATGTGTATTCCTTGTATCAGTATAATACATGGTATGCAATATATTAATAAAATAAAATCAAGACAATATAGATCTGGAAAAAAATCGCCCTAGATAGCCCTGGAAAATTAAACACACAGTAGACAGTTACTACAAAGCTTCTTAAATTCTGAAATATTCATTAACTTCAGAGTCTTATATTTTCATTATTATAAAATTCTGCCTTGTGATGAATAAAGCTAAGCAGCAAGAAATAATCAGATCACATACACATCCTTTATGGTTTGATATAATTAAAAGCATAGAGAGAAGAGTTGCTGTAAAATATTTATATTCAGTGTCAACGTCACTCGTAAATTGCTAACAGCATAAATCCAAAATAACTGAGAACTGATAGCATTATTCATCCAGGCTCAACACTGATAACTTTCATGTGTCATTCAGCGTTGCAAATTATTAATGACCAAAATTCTGGTCAGAAAAACACCTGTTAATCTGTAGTTATGCAAATGAATTCTATAATCTGGAGCACACTACAAAATCATTAGACTAAGCAATGCGTCAAAAAGCCCTTTATTGGAGCAAAGCAAAGAATATCACACACATTAAAATGTCTGTTCTCTATCTTTGAGTAGCGTACACTCTGCTTCAACTAAACTTCCTGCTTCGGCAGTCAGCAGAGTATTTTGATCACCTTCGCCACATTTTCCTAGAGCTTGCTCTTCGAGACAGCCCTTCAACAAGACCAAATACACCCCAATAAAAATAGTTTTGAAAGTGGTGCTTGCTTGTGGCTTAAAGGATCAGAAAATGCCTCTCAGACAGGTGACAAAACAGGCAGGGGCAGTTAGCAGCCACATTCAGTGCAGTTAGTGACCTAGACTCGAAGATATCTGAGTGCCTAAATGAATGCGACGGCTATTACTGTCCCGAACACTTTCTTTTATGACTTCTCAAGTCATCTGGTGGCGTCTGGGTTCTGGGGAGCCCTGTAATAAGGCAGAAATGAATGAATTCCTTACCCGCTTGCTGCACTGGAAGAAGGCAGGGGAGCCGAGGAGGATCGCTGTAATCCATTAGACTGGTCGGTAGCAATCCGAGCCGCATAAAATAAAAAGGCAAAAGACAATGGGGCTAACAGGTACAGGGAGAGAGCTCCGGGAGCCAGCCTGGCAGACTGGGACCTTGCCGCTCGGCAGCGAGATGCTCGCTTATGAGTCCTCAAAATAGCTGGAGGCTGACAAGGTAGCAGCCCGCAGGAATCGGGCGAGTTTTTTTTTTAAAGAGCCCTGATCTAAAATGGATCAGTACACAAACATCATAGCGACTATAATACACCTCATCGGAGACAAAGGTTAGAAAAAGAGGGGTTGAGGCTCTCAGAAGGCAGAATGCAGGGGGAAATTCGCCAGGGAAATCAGGAAAAAGGCCATGAAAGCCATCACTGCCTGCACATGACCAGCCTCAGCCAATGACGAGCCCAAATAGGTCATAAAAAGGTCTATTACCAAGTTGTAAATTTTCTTCAAACAAAAAGGAATTTACTGCAATTCCTTGCGGATTTTGCACATACTGCTTACCAGCGCCATGTTTCTTTTGCCTGCTCTCTCTCTCTCCCTCTCTCTCTCTCTAGCTTTATTTCCTGTCTTTCCCCTATTTTCCGTGGCATGGCAGATCATCTGTGCAATCTGACTTGGTCGTGTAATCAACGCCGCTGAAGAGTCGCACTCCCAGGCAGAGAAGTTATGGAAGAAAATGCAAAAGAAATCCGGGTTTGTTTGAAGCGTGCTTATTTCCACAAAAACACAAGCCTGCGTCCTAAAGTCTCTGGAGTCCTCCCAGAAGTTCTGGTGCCAGCGCTGTTCAAAGGGGAGATCCTCTTCCCTACCTGTTATCTAAATTTCTTGGTTTTCATATACCAGGAGTGTTGGAATTTATTCCTAATCCGTTTTTTAATTTATGTAATTTATATTTTCCCCAAACCAAAAGAAACAGAACTGCTTTAGCGCCCCTACTGAACTGAAGCTCACTGATAGCCTACAAATAAACTGAGCTGGAATAATTTCTTCCTAACTAGTCTCAAATTTTTAATGCACACAGGTTGCTCAGTGGCTTCTTTAATTCGAAGGTGGAATCTTCCACGTTGTTTAACTGTTGTGTGTTTTTTTCCATTTTTACGTGAGTTTAATTAACCCGTTTGTATCTGGAGAAAACAGCCATGTGTATGACATTTGCCGCTCAGAAAAAACTTTGATTTCTTAAAAATTGTCCCTGGACCTACATATGCAGATCGGAGCAAAACCGCCAGACATTCCTGGGTGTTTCCTCTTCACGTTTTGACATTAGGACATTGCTACGAATCCTCCCCTATCAGCATCCAAGATAATTGTGCAAACAAATGGAAAATAGAGTTTACAATAAAGTATCCTGAAATATATACACCCCCTTCTTTAATATTCTACATGAGTGAATTACAGGTGAGCAAAGGGACATCGAAATGAATGTCACACAAGTGCAATACACACAACAACGTCCATGCATAGAGGTATCAACAGCAGTGATATTTTGTAATTCACTCTTGTAAAGCACAGATGTTGAAAATTGAAATTAAATCGCACAAATAAAAGGTGCCATTTTTATAAACTGCTCTGGGGGATTTGTTTGAATTGGCGCTGCATCCACTAGCACATCGAAAACACTTTTCATTCCAAATGTTGCCGCTCCCTCTGTAAATCACAGGACCCGGATTTTACGGGGCTGTATGTTGTCACACTGTGGGCCATTTTGTGCCATCGATGTATTTAGCGGAATTCCACATTGATATCCGAGAGCCAAGGGTACGAAATAGCATTATAAACTCACAAAGCCAAAATTAAAAGTGTTTTTTGGGGGCCCCTTTCCCCAAGAACGAACGAGATGGATATACTCTGGGGTAATATTGCTAGCCCACTGCAAATAAATTGTACAGAGTGCGTGGACGTTAGTTCCTTTTCTTTGCTGGTAACCTGTTTATACACCTCTCTAGAAAAACATGCGAACAAGCAATTTTTAATAGATATTTGTATTTTATTCTCTCTGCTTTGAAAAATAGATTTATTTTAGAATCAAATATTTGTCCACAAAAGTCTTCATCCAGATTGATACATATCAGTGGGATAAATAGCCACTTTAAAAAGCAAGATTCGGGTTTATAGACTACGGTAGTCATTGGTACGCTAGTTCAGACATTCCTGGCCTTTCAAAATGGCTTTCCCTGTGACAGGATTTTCCTACATATAATTTAGTCAAGCCAGTTTTGGTCCGGAGGAAAGATGTTCATGTTGTCTCCGGTCAGGGAGTATATTTTTACCCCTGATATTAATATATATATATATATATATATATATATATATTCTGTTTCCGAATATCAGGTTGCCTGTAAGTCTACATTACCAAATCACACAGCCTTTGCTGACACTAGGGGGGTACTGGTGTATTTATGCAAATTCATGCAGCAAAATGTTTGCTTCATGGATTTTCTGCAGTTTCCACACGTTTAGGAGTTTTAACCAAGTACGAGATCAAACTTTTCACCTTTATAAAATAGATCAGAACAATAGCTTTGCTTGAATCGCTCTCCTTCAAGGCTGTTTTCTTTAGATGAGGTTCAGTCTGAAGTATACAAGTGCACCGGAGTAAAAGAAACCAGTTAACCTGAATTTTATAAATCCTTGTCCAGTGCCTCTCTTTAGGCCATATTTCACACCTCCTTAGATCGTGTCAAATCCGGGAAAACTGCACTGCGTTCAGTGGAATTACTATGGATTTTCAGGTTTCAGAGCAGCAGCCGTGTTAGTCTGTATTCGCAAAAAGAAAAGGAGTACTTGTGGCACCTCAGAGACTAACCAATTTATTTGAGCATAAGCTTTCGTGAGCATCCGATGAAGTGAGCTGTAGCTCACGAAAGTTTACGCTCAAATAAATTGGTTAGTCTCTAAGGTGCCACAAGTACTCCTTTTCTTTTTGTGGATTTTCAGCGAAGCAACTGAGATTGGAATTTGTCCCACTAATACAGTTCTCACTCCTGGCGGATCCTGCACCACTGAATCAAAGGGAGCAGGATCGGGGCTTGTCTGAACTAGCAGTTTGGTCTGAGCAAACAGCGCAGCGCAGGGCTGCACACAAATTGGGCTGAAGTGTGGGCCATTTCAAAACCTCCCTACACCCTCCTCCCCCACCCCAGTATACATTACAGGCAACTGGTATTTACACAATTTTAGATTTCTGCTTCCGCGAGGACACGTTTGTTTATCAACCAGATAATTTAAGAGCGGGAAGCCATTTGTTGCACCACTGAGTGCGTTCCTGTGGTTTCTTTGCACGAAACATAATTCATGTAATGTGGGAGGGACTGTGGGGAGGAGAAGGTTCTAAGCAAAATCTTGATGGAGACTATGAAATAGAAATCTTCAGCAGACAAGGATTATTTTCACTTGGTCCGATCAGATCACGAGAAATATCATGCCTGGGGGAGAAAAATAGTATTTTCTCTATCAGAACAAAAAGATATCGAAGCATTATACTAAAGCAGGGGGACTTGCTTTTTGATCAAGTTTGCAACTGCCTCTCAAGCAAAAACACAAGTAGCATGGTATACTTTTCTTATGAGATCCTGGGGACCTTACGCCTTTTTGGAGAGATCCCTTCACATCGCCTGTTCTAAATATAAGCATTTTCCTCTGGGCTGTTTTATATTTCTAAATTTCAGGATTAATGAGACTACACGATACCAATCCCCAAGGGTTTTTTTTTTCAAACAGCCCCACACGAAATGAGAGAAAACCAAAAATCAGAAATATACAGGTAGCTTTGTTTAGGGGTTAAAAGGGCCTTTCCCTTTTCGTTTGTGCTTATCTCGATCTGCACTGGTCTAGGGCCGGATCCTGCAAAGATTTACTTACTTGAGTAGCTTTTATTCATGCTTCCAAACCTAGTAGACACAAGAGTACTCATGTGAGTAAAGAATACTCAGATGAGTGAGGTTTAGCAGGATAGGAGTCCTGTGTTTGGCTGCGTTTTCCTTTAAAGATAAAATAAAAGTATACCTGTCCAATAGCATCGTGCGGTTATGTGCCAGAGACTGAAATAGTTGATGGATAAGATTTTTGAAACCTGAAAACTCTTAATTAAAACTGGATTGTCATTTAGCAGTATCATATATATGTCTATACAAATTCCCCTTCTTACTAAATGAAAAAATGGAAATAAACTTTATTACTCTGCTGACGTTGATGTTCTGTAGTATTACAAAGACGTATTATTGTGGAAATGCAGACAGTACATGCCTAACTAAAGCGATCTACATTTTATGAAATAGTCAGAGATGTGTTCTACTATTTTGAGTTCTGATCACAATATTCATTTGCAAGAGGCATTGCTGTTTTCAAGAATAACAGTATGAAGACATATGGACCTGCACCACTGGGGAAAAAAAAATCAAGATGGATCAAATGATTTTACTAGGCCCACACGGGTAACACAAATAAATATGGGGACCCTGCAATAAACAAATATTGTAAAAGGTAAATAGACCAATAACATGCAATTAATGAAAATTACAACAGCAGCTGAAAATGAAAATACGAGGAAAATTCATGGTGAGATGAATGGTTTCTAAGTAACTGTGAAACAGTAGCAGTGTTGGAGAGTTAATGGGCATGGACCAGATCCTGCATTACCTGTGCACCCCAAATGCCCAATGACTTCAAGAGACTAAGTATCAAAGAAATGCAGGAACAGGCCTTCTGAATTATATCATCGGCCTTTCAAGTATTAATTCAATAGACGATTTAATTGTCACAAAGTTCTCTCTCTCAAATTAACTATGGCAAAAAAGTAAAAGTCTGCTACCATTGAAATCAATGACAAGCTTCCATTGACTCAGCCAGAACAAGATAAAGCCTATTTAAAAACAAATAACAACCAAAACAACAACAATCTTGTGGCTATCGCAGTTTCCATAGACTTCAGGTCACCTGTTCTTTGTCTAAAAGAATGCCGTTTTTCGGCTGTGCTCCTTAAGTCTTCGACTTAAGCTCTCCCAGCTATACCATATATAGTGAGAAACGATGAAAGGAAAAAAGTTACCGTAATTGCAGACCTCCAGAAGGTTATCGAGCCAATGAATTACAAAAGGGAGATAAGAAAACGGGTAAGTATTACATTTGAATAAAATTATGTTTATTTTAATCAATATCAATAATAGAAGGTAAATATTTTAATAAGATAATTTCTTCAAAATTATTAGATTTCTTTAACTTACTCAACATAATATAGGAAAAAGTTTAAAATAGTACAAGTGCACTTGTTCTGATTAATAAAGCATTTTATATGTCTCGCTTATTGGTACTTATCATTAGGAAGTTTATGTCGCTGACAGTAATCACCATCTTTTAAACTTTGGAAAATTACAATCAAAATATATTGCTACATATTCGGTATCAAATTTCCATGTAAATAAGAATAAGTGATCTAGAGATTGGGCCTGATACAGTAAAAACAAAACAAAAAACAAAAGTACAGAAACGTCAAGCCTAAAGACACAGGATAGCCTGAAACACAAGTAAGGACCTTTACAGCAAAGAAAACCGGCCGTGTTTCCCAGCATGCGTGGATCGTTATTTTCAATAGTCTTTTATTAATGTTTAAAGGCAAAACTTAATTCGTCTGGCCTTCAGCTCTGTCTTCTTCCAGATCATGTGCTTCCTTTTTGGCCTCCCCTTCCTTTCCCTCCTGTCTGGAAGCTGGGAATTTGTCTTTGTTGTTTTCTTTTTTCCATTTCATCCTCCTGTTCTGAAACCAGATCTTTACCTGCCTCTCGGTGAGTCCTAGCGCGTGGGATACCTCAATCCTTCTCTTCCTTGTCAGATAAGGGTTAAACAGAAATTCCTTTTCCAGCTCTAGCGTCTGGAAACGACTGTATGTTTGTCTTCCTCTCCTCCTACCAGGCGCTGCTGATTAAAACAAAAACACAGCATTTTTCAAAACAAAGAGCTCATTGCCCTGGGCTCTTATATGTGTCTGTTCATCTAGACATAAGCATACAGCTGGGAGACTATCTAGGTGCATACAACGAATACATACAGATATGTGGCTATTTAGATATGGAGTTGTGTACAAGGGTACAGAAAAATAGCTGTAGACATTTCTTACACTACTCTGCTTTCATTACACATCAGAATTTACTGTCTTACTTTATGATCTGATCTCTGGAAAAACATACCCAGTATTTACATTTAAGCACAGAGCTTTTTTGACACGGGTGTACCTGTATTCATGGGATTTACGCCCTACGCCTATGAGCAGAGAGTTTAAGGCTACCCTGGTGTCTCCTGCATCTACTGCACAGACTTTGGTTTCCTCGCTGTGTTACTTTATTCTCAAACCCCAGCGCGGTTCCAGCACACACAGAGCCGCAGAGACAGGAAGAGGGAGAGGAGGAGGAGGAGAGAGAAGGAAAAGAAGTTTAGAACTCAGACGTGAGATGGAAGCAAATTGTTTTTGCCTGCGTCCAACCTTGCGGTCTCATCCAGGGGAACATTGGAGCGGGAGACGAGCTCTGATTTAAGTGGTCTGGTTCCTCGCCAATATTAGCACTGGACGATTTACAGTCAGGATATTGTACCAGCTCGGCCTCTTGCTGGGTCGTAAAAAGCTGCTGTCTCTGTAAATTATCGTATCCGTAAAATTTCGCGGGCTCCCCGTGACAGGTAATCCCGCCGCAGGGGGCAGGAGGAGGCGGCGCGGGAGCAGGGGGAGGAGGCGGCTGGTAGGCAGCCGCGGGGCTCCCCCCGGCCGGCAGGTAATAGTCTGGGCCCCCGCCGCCGGGCCCGGGGTGCGGCTGGAAGCCCGCGGCGGCAGCCGCGCTGGTCCCGTACAGCAGGGCGGTGGCGGCGGCGGCGTGGCGGCCGCTCACCTCGGGCGCAAAAGGGCAGTCGTAGTACGCAGGGCCCAGGGGCTCGCCCGCTGCCGCCGCCGCCGCGGCCGCGGCCGCCGCCGCCTTGTACTTGGCGTACAGCGGGTTGACAAAGTAGGAGCTCATGGGCGCTGCCCGCGGCCGGGGGAGGGGGCCCGCGGCCAGCACAGCAGCAGGCGGCGGCGCAGGGGGCCCAGGCCCCGGGAGGGGCTGCCGCGGCCGCCCCCGGCCCGCTCCGCTCCGCTCCGCGCTGCTGGCGGCGCCGCTGCCGTCCGGCTGCTGCTCTGCGCGGCGGCGGTGCCCGGGCTGGGACGGACTCGCTCCCCGAATGACCTGCCTCGCTGCTTTTACGGTTTCCTATCAGGCACACACCGCGGCCCCACACACACGCACACGCGCTCCCGGGCAGGGGGAGCCTCGGCCTGGCTTGGCACGTCCCGCTCCCGAGGCACAGCGCAAATACCCCCCTCCTAGCCCCCGCCACCTGCACCCCCGGGGTGTGCTCGGAAAGCGCATATTTAAAACCCCGCGGAGCAGGCCGAGATCGGCCCCAGATAACTGCGGGGCGGGTTGATCCAATGGCTGAGCGCGCTGCGGGCCAGACGCCTGCCCTGAGACACAGAGACACCCACGCCTGCCATAAACAGGCAGCTCTGCCAAGGGCTAATGTGCCTCTTCCAAATTCAATGGTAGGGCTAACGTGCAACGCGCAGGCCTGTCTAATACACGGGACAAGGGAACCAAAGGGGAGACCTGGGGAAGCGAGGGAAGGCACCTAACCCGGAGAAGCAAAATAACATATGCTCAGGGACGGGCTGATCATCTGGAGCTATAGCCGTCCATCCGTCTCCGCTGGCAATGCAACAGGGAGATAACTGTTCTTCAGGTAAACCCACGCAACAGAGAAAGGCCCCGGTGTCCTCCGCAGGAATCAGGCCATTGTCTAAGCCAGCAGATAGATTGGAAATGAGATGCACGGTTACCCTTGACGCAGTGCACGCATGGCTGCGACTCCCAGGTTAATTGATACTGAATGGAAATCATGCCTATGAATATACTTTCCATCATTTCACCCTGGGTGAACGTCATTAGCGAAGGAAAAAAAAAAGGAGAAAGAAAAAAGAAAAGAAGAATGTGTGGGTGAGCATTAGCATCGCTTGGGGATGGAATAAGAAATAGGGTAGGAAGGTTCTCAGGGGCCAGGGAAGGAAGGCTTGTAGGCCATTTGCATTTCTCGGTGTACAGTACACGCTGCTCTCTCTGAATTCACTTCAGCAGAATGCCAAGGGAGATTCATAGATTCCAAGGCCAGAAGGGCCCATCCTGGCCATCTAGTCTGACCTGTTGTATAACACAGGCCATAGCACTCCCCCAAATAATTCATAGAGTATAGAGGCTGGTCAATGTTTGTTCCAACGTTCCACACCTGAAGCTCTGCGTTATTAATCTGTTATTTGGGCAAAGAAATACCGGGGATTATTCAGGTCCCTCCCTACGAATTTAGTGATTCTGTCTTTAAATTCAATTCAAACAAAGACTTGAGAGTCTGATCCACTTCTCACATTGGTCAAACTCCCACTGGTTTCAAGCGGTGCGGAATCGACCCCCGATTTTCCCATATTTTGGCAAAAGAGTTTCGTTAAATAAAAGTCAGTTTATAGGATAAACATGAATATGATCTCAATGTCCTGTTTTAAACATACAATAGATCCACTCAGAGCCATGTGTGACCGTCTGTTGCGAATCGAAAAAAATATTTGTGGTTACATAAAAGAGACTCCAGAATCCTTTCCCATCTTTCACTGTCTCTCTCACACACATACTTCTCCCTTATGTTATTGTGTCCAATAAACATCCATTTTTTTTTCTGTTTATGTAGGTAACATGCGGTAACTTCCACAAAATGAACTTGTCTATGCATAAAAACCCGAGACAGAATATCCAGTTTAACATAAAACACGTTAAGACATCTTTCAGCGGAAAGGAAGAAATAGAATGTCATAAAATATACAATGTTATTCCGGAGAATTTATTTTCCAGCTCAGTTGTTTTAAAGGATATGTACGCAAATTATTGTTGGTGTTATGGTTTCTAATCTGTAATTGCTTCTAACAAGTATCTTGTGTTCAGCTGAGTATGTGTGTTCGAAAAACATACTGAACTGCTTATTCTACAAGTGTAGGTCTCGATCCTGCAAATCCCAATTCCATGGAGCCGCTCTTACTTATGACAACGCATACTTCTTGTGTGAAAAAGGCTGCACACTTGATTTGCAGGGTAAATTCCAAAATTTAGAAGAGCTACACCGTTTAGGATTTACACCAGCGCAACTGGGAGCGGAGTCAGTCCCTAAAATATTGTCCTATTGATTCCTTTTGTGAGATGAAAATGTATGGCTATGGAGACAGACCTTATTTTCCTTGCTATGCTAATTGGGTGTAGGAATACATCTAGAGATTGCCTGTGAAATATAGCAATATATTATTTCATAACAGTGTATCCGTCTGTTACGTCCCTAACTGTTCTTTAAAATAAATGTGTTTTATTCCCTATAAAATTTGTAGGTTTTTTTCCCCTGAAGCCATAAATATTATTATGCACAGATGATCACTCAGAGAAAAATTAGGTATATGTTTTATCTTAATGAAACATATACCAGTTCTGACCTTAATAAACCTCGTCTTGTTTGTAAAACACAAGGAAGAGATCACAATGGGAAATATCGTTCAAACTTAACTTCTTACCTTCTTTTTACCCTTGGTCTTTATAACGTTTATGTTCATACTCCTGAAATCTGTAAATTAATCGAAAGAATGCACAAGACTTTTGCTTAATATCCATAAAGAGCTTCAAGTATTTTATAGTTTCAGTAACAAATCCTAGAAAATACAGGGAGCATTTTTCTACAATAGGCCCAATAAGCCGGCATTACTTCTTGCTTTTATTTTTTTTCCAGGGAACAACTTATAAGTAAAGGATTTTATCATTGTGTTTATTGTCATAACTTAAATATAATACAATGAGCTGAAACCTCCTGGAAAAAAACATAGCTGTTTATATATTTATGGCTTCATATAATTAAATATTGTGCCATATAAGGTGTAGTCTGCGAGAATCTTTCTGTCATCTCAAAACTGCTGATTGCGCAAGGTTTTTCTAAGTTATCCATTTAGATCATAGTAAAGAACAGTTACACTTGTTTAATTTGGATTACAAATGTACAATTCATGATTAAAAGTCGGAATGTCTATATTTTAATAAAAATACATTCTGCACGAAAGCCAGAAGCAGTGGCGTCTCAAGAATCATAAAATGGAGCAACAGCGCTCTCTAGTGGTCAACTGAAATTGTGATCAGCAACCAAATCGCTTTAACTTCTCTCTATCTATACTTACTCTACCTTGATTTAAAAGTAGTTTACTCGTTTTAACTCTGGCTTCCATGAATTATATAAATAGCAGCTCTTATCTTTCACGTTCAACATCTAAAGTTATCTAAGCAAGGCATACAAAACCAAAGGAATGTAGAGAACAGCACTCTTTACACTGAGAAATAGAGTGGGTTGAATTCTATACCTTTAGTCACAAAAAGCTTTTTATTCATAGTTTATAATACCGTATCTTTTAACACATTTATAGTAGTCTTTCCATTTTTACCCGTGCTATAATTAAGCACGGGTAAAATTAAGTGTCTTCTTTAGACAAAGCAGCCAATAAAGACGTCTAAGGGCTTAAATGTTGAAGACCGTTGCTCTCCCATTTTTGGTCCTGTTACTTGACATCTTACATCACTAATACTAGATGTTTGGTATTTTCAGGTTCAGAATTTTTGAACTTGCTTTTGATTTAATTATTTTTGTAACTGTAAACTTAAGTAAAGACTATTCTTTTCACCATCCAGCCAATTGTTTATCTCAAATACACCGAACATTCCACTTAACTGATTGGTATATAGTACAGTTCTTATATTTCATTCTTAAAGCAGTCAGCCTATAGGAACTAAAATGTCGTGTCGCTGGACACAGACAGCACCTTGTTTAAATGGAAGTTGTAGGCTACTCAGTGGCTCGAAACGCCTTCATTTTCCTCAGACCATTTGGAAATAAATATACATAAATACAACGCAAAAAAAACAAAAACAAAAAACAGGACAACTTCAACCCTGCCATTTCGACTGGCAAATATTAAAATCAGGTTCTATCTATATCGCCTTAGTTTGATTGCAGTTTCTTCCCAGCATAGGTAATGGAATCAATGCCATGAAGCGTCCCGATTGCAGTAATACAGCTTGCATCTTAGATCAGTCAGTAAAAACGGCTACTTTCAAAAATATGTACCTATTCGCAACAGCATTGATCACCATCTAACACTTCTACAAATATAATTTAACAATAAATTACATGTTAAAACCTCTGTTAACTTTTCGACCTGAGTGTCTTTTCTTGACTGTGTTGTCTTGGCCCAATGGTGACATACTGCAATTTATAGTCCAGATTTTAAGACCGAGTTTTGTCTGTATTTTTGTTTTCTTCTAACAACCGCAAACATCAAAATAAGATAGTTTCAAAGAAAAGCGCCATAGCGTATCGTAAACTCATTAGGTCCAGACGTCTAGCCATCTCAATGGTTTTATTATACCTCGGTTCTTCCTGCTTTAAAAGAATTATAGGTATAGGGTTGACAATGAATGGGGAAGCAATGCAACACCTTTTCTTAGCACTATCTGCCTTTCCACTTTTTTTCCAGAGGTAAAAACGTTAAATACCAGGTCTCTGCAACTCTTTCCTTAATCTTAAACAACTGCTCATAAACATTTGCAGATCCTTCATTTTAATGGTTGCTCTTTAAACAAAGCAAGGTTCTTTTACAATGAACTTCATCTTAATTATCTTGATAAAGTCCTGTGTGTTTATAAATGCTGAAGGCATGAGATGTGTTGCTACATACTCTCCCCCTCTCCTCCAGTTGATAACCTGGAAGTGGCATTAATCCATTCTGAATCTATTAGTGTTCAGATTAAACAGCGCAGAGATTAAAATGGCAAAAAAATAATTAATTAGGTATCGTAAATATTTGGCTTTGGAGCTCCAAATATTTCCTAGATTACTCCAAGAGGTCACCTGTGAAACTTTACTGATTTTTGAAAGACAATTTGTGTATAACGTGTTTTCTGAAAAATGATGCAGGCATATCTACAATATATAATTTAAGCCAAACCCCCTTGCGATTAACTTTTAGAGAAGGCGGTTGCTGACTATAGTAGAAACATTATGAATCTTTTTTTATCTCGGTAACTACAAATATAAGGCTGAGTTAGTATCTGTGTTGAAGTAGTTTTAATTTGGAGCTACAGTGGGCAGCAATCTTCTTTCCAAAATTCCTGTGTACGAAATAACCGAGAGATCAGAGTCTCTACTGCCTTTTTAAAGCCTCGCGTTAACGATAAATTAACCAGTATTATACATAAAAATGCTTATTGGGGCATATACCAGACACTGAGAAAATAGTGCATTTGTTGTTTTCATATGATTGCGGCTAATTATGCGGTGCCAAAAGAAGAGGAACGCACACGGGTTGCGCATATAATTGCAGTGATTTCATTTGATCTAGTAGGAGTTTATTATGGAATAACTGACAATAATTACAACAGGTCTTTAGTTAGAAACATGTGATGGCTGATACAACATTTACTAATATTCAGAACTCCAGCTATCCAAGGCATCAGTAAATGTTAGGCCTATTGAAAACTGCTTCAGGTATGACACAATCGCCTAATAGTGCACTGAAGAAGAAGAAGAAGAAGAAGAAGAAGAAGAAGAAGAAGAAGAAGAATGTTCTCATTGCCTCACTCTGGCACCTAATGCAAAGGACAAAATTCAGGACTGAAAACAGAGGTTTTGGTAATAGATTATTTTAATGTCATGAACAACACAATACTGCTATTGATTTAAACAAGTTTACTTCAATATATATATTTATAATCATAATTATACTTATGTCCTTTACCTTTATTTTGGCAAAGTGACTATCTACACTACATAACATTAAGAAACACGTAAAACATTTAACACTAAGGTCCCAAAGCTAACGTTCACTCACAATATCATGAACCAAACAGTTTGGGGAAAGGGAGAGAGGGAAATGAAGCAACTTTCATAAACACATTGGCGAGCAAGACAGAATTCCCCCCTCCCAAAAAAAAAACCTGACATAGATCACATTTCCCCTTCTACCTCAAAGATCAGATTGATATAAAGTTCTGCAAAAACGCATCTGGTGCTGGAGGGGGAACGATAATAATAATAATAATAAGAAGAAGAATGCGTGTCTACCCCCGGGGGTTAGTCTCCTTTATTTCCTTTCTCCTTGTTCATCTTTTTCATTTTCATTCTTCTGTTCTGAAACCATATTTTGACCTGTCTCTCTGTGAGATTTAAAATCCTAGCTACTTCGTAACGGCGGTCCCGAGTCAGGTACATGTTAAAGAGGAATTCTTTTTCCAGTTCCAGAGTTTGGTACTTTGTATAGGGACAACGCTTTTTCCTCGTTGAACGAGCGTGGATCCAGTTTGCTGCCGGATTATCTGGAAAAAGGGAGGTATATAGGGAGAAGGGGGAGACGGGGGTGAGGGAAGAAAGGTCGTTAAATTTAACGAAGGATGGACTCTTCACAACTTTGTAGGAATTATCATAAAAGCCTTAATACCCCAGTCTGTTTACTGTACAAATCATGTCTTGATGGTAGGTGGTTATGTGGAGTCTTTTATGGGTGCTTGTTGCTGCTTGCGCTAGGGTAGGCGTCTAGACGTTTTTATAGGTTAGTAAAACTATCAGTTTTGCACATTGGAGCCTTACAGGTTTCGGCAATAAATCAAAGGGGCAATTTCTTTTTTACTTACTTGGGTCAAGTTGCTGTTGCTTCTCTTCCTTCAGATCGCTGCTCGGGCTGGGGTTGTGGCTGCAGCCTGGAGGCTCCTTAGGGCTGCAAGTAGCCGTCTTCTCCCGGGTCTCCTGCAGGAAGGAATTGCACGTGTACTCGGGCACACTGATCCCTTGAGACTCTCGGGACGAGGAGCACTCAGTCCTTTTGGAGGTGGAGGAGGAGGAGGAGGAGGAGGAAGAGGAGGCAGCTGCTCCCGTTTCAGGCTTTATCCCGTAGTGGCGCCCGTTGGAGGAGCTGGAGCTGCTGCTGGGGAAGCCGGGGAAGGGCTCTATCCAGGAGCGCACGTATCTGCCAGTCTCGGCTGCCCCTAAGTGGGGCTGGTGCATGTAGGGATGGTAGATCCCTGTCATTGCCGCAGACGGCTGCGGATGGACCGTGGACCAAGAAGTGGAGAACACGGTGGATTTTGGTGCAAAGCTACAGGAAGAAAAATCTGAACTCTCTGCAACACCTGATGGCCTGGAGGACGCACTGTGACCTGCCTGGACGAATCTACTCCCGTAAACTTCTTCGCTTTCATGGCCTATGAGAGAATCGACATAATAGTTACTTATGGTGCCACTAGACGACATTTTTAGGTTCCCCTCTTAGTCATATAAAAGGTTACTCTGTTAACTGTGTATGATGCCCTCCCTGAGAACAATCGTAGTATTTTGCAGACTGCAACCCTCAACCATTGGTTGTGGAGCCCACGTGATCATATTTACCAATACTACTAGTAAATCAATCCGCTAAACTGGGGCTGCTGTGATTAAAAAAAAAAATCGTCAACAACAATAACAACAACAGACAATTAAATCCAAACTGTAACTGTACGGCCCGGAAGGAGCCCACCGGGAGACAGCTGCGCCTGTGTCCCAGCAGGATCCCAAGCGGGCGTGGCCCGAGCCAGCAGCACAAGAATGAGACAGCCGGGAACTATTTCTTCACTTCCTTGGAGTGATTTCTGCCATTCATTTCTTAATCAGTGAGACGCAGGGTGTTTAAATAAACCCAGCAGCCCGGGCTTCCGAATTAAACTGAAATCTGCCGAGAGAACCCGCTGGGAAAGGGGAGATTCTTGCTTGTAAAATCAAACCACATCCCAGCGCTCCGAGTATACGACTGCTCATAAAACAGGAAAACGTTACAGTAAAAGCACATTGTGGTGACTTCCATATTTCAAAGCATGTGGCTGTATTCCTCCGTCTTTTAAATAAAGTTTCTATTTAAGGGACTTTTAAAAAAGAGAAAGAGAGAGAGAGAGAGATGCCCACTGTGTTGTTTTAAAACAGGTGGAAGACCTCCGTAATGATTTTATGCCTTTCCATAAAAATTTTATGAGGTGGATTTGATTATAGATTAATGTGTCCCTAATAAAACGGACTGATGGGACAGCAAAACCTGTGTCTCCCTGTACAACTGACTCGCTCCTGAACACATGCCCCTGTATTTGTTAAACTTCGGGGCTCGGATGTTCCAACATGGCAAACGTTATTGTATCATCAATTGTAGCCTCGTCACAATTTGGCTAATGAACTATCGGCAAACGTTATCCAACGAAATCTCTTACAAGTACATTACAACTATAAATAAAAGCACATTTGAAAACAATTCTACGTCAGCAGGAGAGACATTGCACTATTGATAGACAAGGTTTTCCTATTTAGAGTCTAATGCACAGCCCCTTCTACTACATTCCTACCAAGCATATGCAAAAGGCATCTGGCTGTTATTCCCCCACCTCCAAAAATAGTTGGAGATGGAGAATCCCCTTTATTTACTTCACATCCCTAGATGGGTTCTTCTGAACCGTGTGTGCTTCACCAACTAAAAGAATATTTGGTTAGTATTTAAAACTAAATTACCCATATTCTTCTGCACATTTCTGTTCCTTCAGACATACTGAAGATGGACGTATTTGAATCTGAAGAAAATGCACATAGTTAGTCCATAACCCACAACAGTACTCGTTGAGAATATAACATAACACCATACAGGAAAGCAATTCCTACGCACTGACAAATATAAGGAAGGGACTGAAATTCCTGTTTATTTAATGATTTATGGCTGTCTTCTTCCTTTGCATTTGCATGCTGAAATTTTATTTTCCGTATACACAACTTGTTTCATGCTAAGATATTACACTTAATTATTAATAAATATAAACTGATTAATCAGGAAGATTTAAATGAACATTTTTTTCATACATGTGAAAACTTGGTGTGTAGCCAGCTAATTGCATTTCCACTACTGAAACTTCTTTGGCGATGTATTGAGAACTTTTACGCGAAAGGAGAAGAAAGTAAATAGAGGTTCAAATATATTTCTTATTTAAACTGATGGAGAACCTTGGTTTTAGTATGGATATTTTGAAACCAGGATAAAAACATCATACGTGAATACTATCTGCGTCTTTAGCATCAAAATGTTTGTTCTCTGGCTTGAGGAAAATATAGTATGTTACTAATTGTTTCCAGCCCAGTATATCTAAACTATATACCCGAGACAAGGGAGGAAAATTTGATATCACCAATTGTAATATGAACTGTAATCGTGTCATTAAGGAAGAAAACATTTAAAATATCTCGGAGCTTATCTCTTGCTTTGGAAACTGCATGGGTAGAGAGGGGGTGTTTTTTTGTCTGAATGCTGTTTTTCGAGAGTAGACAGTATCCACACGTTTCTTTCCAGGATTGTTAGAAGGTGAAAGTATGTTCAAGCATTTGGACTTCAATGTGGAGTCATGTTCATTTGCAAGCCATTTACAGTTCTGTTTAGCATTTCATTCCCTCCTCTTCCTCCCTCCCCCAGTTTGCAAGATAAAGTGGCTGTTAATAACATTTTCCAGCTATGTATCGTTAAGAGTCGTGAACTTTATTAGCTTCATATATGTTATAAAAATGGAATTGCGTGAAATAAAACGATCTTCCGAGCAAACAAAAATGGTGCAGAATAACAAAAGTAGGTCTGAATAGGTTGTCGTACTTTAGTGTGCACCGTTGTGAGCATTGCTAGTAGAAAAAACCCATCCTTGCCAGATATCTAAGAGAATTGTTTCTCTTCCACAATGCTCTTAAAGCTCTTGAGCTCACCAAGAGCTTCATGATGTTTTTCTGTACCCATATCTGTGGATTTTGTATGTTGCATTTTTAAAAGCAAACGAGGACAAGAAATCAAACTCTACACATTATAGGTACACAATGACTGTTATTTTTTAAATCAACACCCTAATGTCAAATAAAACGACACACAGATTGCTGACAGCTTGTACTAGAGATTTTTTTTATCACTTACCATTTATGAGTTGATTGAATGAGGATGTCCAGTTTATGCCATAATATTTTACTATCCCTTTTGCATTCACTTTTCAAACTGCGAACGATTACACAACATTTTACCAATTAATCATTTGTTTACAGTCACAATTATAAAATAATTAGGTTTATATCATTTCTCACCCCCCCCCCCCAAATAAAACCACACACACAAAAGAGAAGAAACAAGAAAAGAAGCTACATCAATCCAACCAACTGCTGATAAGGCAGGATCAGGATACCAACCTGAATCTGCACTTTTAAACATTTTTTAGAAAACCAAAGGAACCGCAGTAGTTTACAGACTTTATTGCATTATACATGCGAATAGAACATGCACAAGAAGAACATATTGCTGTTGTACGACTACTATACCACATATGCACCACAAGAAAATGTCTACAATGGAGAAGAATTAACTATTCCATTTTATGAAGGACAATTTCTAAGTTCATTTGATAGAATAGTTACATTTTAATGTGCTTTTTTCCCGAAAGTTTTTCCCCCTTAAAGTATTGAATGTATTCAAAATGTTATGGCCCGTATATTAGCCCGACATAAATACCATTTTTTTAGAAAAAACATGAAAAAGTCACATTGTTTGGATGTTCGACAGTTCCAATAAGTTAAGACCAAATGATAATATTCAATCATAGTTACCCTGCATTACGATGAGAAAAAAATAAATTACACGTGCTAGGTTTTTATATATATATACTTATCATAGTAATACATATTCACTTGCAGCACTAAATGAATGACGAAAAGTCACATTCTATCAGAAAAAAATGAAAAATGAAGGTTTTTTTTTCAAAGTCTCTCCTGCATTTTGCAACTGGCGGTGCTGTACCCAGTTCTCACTGTTTCAATCCCCAGGTTTACGGTTTAAGAGAAGGTCAGATTAGCGGTCAGTTCTCGGATTCGGTTCTCCCTGCTCATCTTCTTAAGCTTCATTCTGCGGTTTTGAAACCAAATCTTGACCTGCCTGTCAGTGAGGTTCACGCTCTTACTGATCTCTAGGCGGCGCTCTCGAGTGAGATACATATTGAATAAGAACTCTTTTTCTAATTCCAGTGTTTGATGTTTAGTATAAGGACACCTCTTCTTTCTGCCACTCTTTGCAGTTAACCAATTGCTTGTTGGCGTATCAGACTTGATTTCCTCTATCAAAATCAAAGAAGAAGAAGAAGAAGAAGAAAAATCAAAAATACCTCAGGCTGGCAAAGTGTACCCTTGGCCATGAACCCTCATCTATAGTGTCTGGTAGATATGTTAAATGTTGGTATTAAACATTGCTCGTATGAGGTGTGTGCACTGGAACAGATGTTTAATTGTTGCCAGACTCAAGGTAAATAGTTCAGATAAAATGATTCACTACCGTTTGGAATTTTGGGGCTCTTTTTAAAATTATATCCTAAGTTTTCAACTAGTACATAACATTTGAACACTATTTAACCTGCCATCAGTACAATGGTAAAATTTTAACGGATCTGGGTTGCACATGACAATACAAGTCT
Organism: Caretta caretta; assembly: GCF_965140235.1. Classification (NCBI taxonomy): domain Eukaryota; kingdom Metazoa; phylum Chordata; order Testudines; family Cheloniidae; genus Caretta; species Caretta caretta. Next base: position 43,586,359 of record NC_134216.1, on the reverse strand, counting down.
TATGAGACATTTAGTAAGAAAATCTCTCAGTTACAAAGTATTGATGCAATATATTTTCTACCAGATTCCTGTATATCATATGTTGAATTACACAAAGAGGTACAGAAGCAGATATGGGCATTTTTCTTAACTAAAAGGATAATTTTCAAATTAACACCTTATACCACGGATTTTTTAAATTTTCCTTTTAGAATTTTTCCATTAGAAAGAAAATTGTCCCGGATAAAGCTATACTTTAATTGTTAAATAAATGTTATACATAGAATTTCTATGCACATACTGGGATAAAAATTGTCCTAGAGGTTGCCAGGCACATTTTTATAAGAGGAAATCTCCCGGTTTTGATACTGCACCATACCCCGGTCGAAATTAAGGCTATTGTGCACTTTTAAAAGGAAAATATAATCAAATAATTATCTCATTCATCTTTTAAATACATTTCAAAATAATGTTGTACTTTTAAAGACAAAACCAAGGCTATCAAAAACACCACTGCAAAATAGTCCACTTTTCATCAAACAGATAGCGGGCTACTGTTTTCATTGTACGTTTGTTTAAAACTTTATGCAGCTCTGTAGCACCCATTTCTCCTCTATTTTAATAGGATCATAATTAACTTTCAATGCAATCAAACCACAGTTAGACTGAGTGAAAATAGTTGACCAAAATATTACAAGATAAAAGGTGAATTGGTCGTATTGTACATGCTCTAGAGCTATTTTGAGGTGTTTCATTGATTTTTGATACTGTAATTTATTACAAAGAATAAAATATATATTCTCCGCATGCACAGAGGACTATCTGCATAGGAGGATATGTAAATATCAAAAAAGAATTTGCAATCTTTTGTGTAGCATTTTGCCCTTCTAAAAGCTTCAGAGACACAGCACCTGCAGCCCGATTCCTCCTTATCATTAAATGTTATGGCTGTAATGCTTGTTAGTATTTTACACCGTGTTTTACGATGCTGGCGTGTTCAAGTTATAGCACGTTACGGTTTAAACTTTATAATACCGACCTTTACTTTCCTTCTCCTGTACTTCTGGGCTGGACACAGAGCCTTCAGCCAGGCAGCTCCTTTCATCTTGCAAAGTGGACTTTGGCTCTGGACTTTCCACTTGAGAGACTTTAGCTGAGTTGTCTTGGTTGTTCGGATTTTCATTCATTTTCTTTTCCATTTGAAGTTGAGAAGATATCTGCGGTTTGGAGCTGCCGCGAGGGTTTAACTGTAACATTACAGTTGAACTCGTTTCAGGACTATTATTGTACTCTTGGGTTTTCCCAGTGGCGTAGGTCTGGCTTAGTCTAAAATATCCTGGGACAGGAACCTCGGGATTTTCAATGGGACATGATTCAGAGACCAACCTCTGGTAGGAAGGGACGTCTGAAGAAATTAGTTTTGTTCTCTTATCAGAATACATGCAGCAATTGCTTTCTTCCTTAATATTTGTAGCAAAGGAACAAGTGGGTGCCTGCTGTGTAACAGGTTGCTCTATTCGACAAGACCTATTCGGATCTGTCCAACTGTCTACTTGAGGTATATAAGGATGTACATTCATACCCATATTTTGGTGATTAACTTCTCTTTTAGCCAGAGACGGTAGAAGTCCACAGGTTTGCATTCCATAAGTTCCAATGTCTGTGCTAGGTGGCATATACATGCTGGCGCTGTTAGAATAAAAACTGTCACTTCTACAGGCACTGATCAAAGAATCTACTAAAAAGGTGTTAGCAGCAGGAGAGCTGTTTGGAAAGGACATTTTGGGGAGGAATTTGAAGAAGAGAGATTGTGTCCTTTGTAGGCTGACATCTCTAGGAAAACATTCCCTGTGTAATTGTGGATGCCTCTGCACAACCACATGACAACCAAGCCAATGAGATTTGAAAATGGCCTTGAGCCGCTACCTCCCCGCGAGTCACGTGCTCCGCGGGACGGTCCGGGCTGCGTCTGAAATGTGGTCAACAGCGACATCTAGAACGCCAGGGGGAAAGTGCCGTCCCCGCGCCCGAGCCCTGCGAAGCAGCCCTGGCGCACTGCGCTGATTTAAAACAAGGGGCTTTATTTCTCTGAGTTGTGTTTTATTACAAACAAGCTGAATCCGAATTCACCGAACTCCTGGCAGCTTACTGTCCCGTGGTCCAAGGAGATGGGGACAAACATGAAACAGATCCTTGCGGACAGAACGCCCCGGAAAATCACTGTAATGGACATAATGAAACCCCCATAGGTTGTGCAATTTTTTTTTTTTTTTTTTTTTGGTACGAAAATAAGTGGTTTCTTCTGGCCGCATGGACGCTCATTACTTCAAGACCCTGTGCAGTTTCATGCAGAAGACAGTTATTTGCAAGCAATGTGCTCTCAGAGCAGCCGCCCCCAAAGCTCACTATATGAGAAAGGCTCTTTCTCCCCCTTTTCCTTAATGCTAGTAATACTAATTACCAAAAAAAAAAAAAAAAAAAAGCCCTTAAAAGTTTTAGACAACTGGATGTGCTGAACCATGTGCGAAATCCGAAGGTGTCATTTGGTTATTATGCAAAGAAAAATATGTTTGCCTTTTATGGATTTTGTAAAAGCATTGGTTCCTGACAAGCAAAAGGTACAAAAGGTTGTGGAATTTATTAATACGTATTAAGAAGAATCAGGGCGATCAATAAAATTCTCATCTACATTCTTGGGCTACTTGGTAATTTTCTTGCTTCTGAAGCTTTTTAAAGAGTTATACCCTCTGTTGCCACACACGGGAAGATATTTTATTAACAAATCAATCGAGACTTTGTAAAGGATAAGATTAATAGTTAAGATTTAGCATAATGGCGTTCCCGTTATGAATTATTGAAAATTATACTATTGATTTTTTCCCCTCGCTACTAACCAAGAAGGTCAATTTTGTTTTAACACAAACCGTCAAATATTAAAAGCTATACTTTTATCATAACATGAGTGTAGAGTTACCCTAGACTCTTAAAATTGTTTTACAATGCTCTCGCTCTCTCTGCATATGCAAAATAAAACAAGATAAAAATAAAATAAAAAATTACTTGCCCTAGATACTGAAAGCACCATAAAGATCATTTCTTCTTCTGTAGCATTGCTCATTTAAAAACATACAGAAACTCAGGTTTATTACAGCTGTTCAAGCCACTTCTTTTTTCCCAGAAGAATAAATGCCGCATGAATATTTAAAAAAATCACAGAAAGCAACAATAACTGCCTACATGGCAAATTAGACTTTTATTTTCCAACATTTTAAATGTGTTTTGTTGTTTCCCTCCTCACTTTGTAACTATATTTACATCCAGAGCTATTACTTTTAAAATTGCGAGAGATCAGATTTGATCGCGCAACAATTCATTATATGTTTGCCTAGTTACAAACTCAAACAGTTCTCGTTTAAGAATAGTGCTGTCAAGGAATTTCATACAGACAACGTGAACTTGTGGATAAATTCCGTTTCAGGTTCAGCTAGCTATTTATTTGGGGCCTTTACATAATCAAAACACTGTTTTTAAAAAGTCCAGATATCTAAGAACAAACAACACATAAAAGGGAGTTTAAACTCTGTCTTTTGCACAAAAGCATACTTTGAAATGGCATATTCCAGCAAAGTGAATTTGAATTTTATACGAGTTCCTGGTATTTGAATGTTTTTCACTTTTCCGTACACTTTACATTGTTGGAAACAATAACCCTATTTAAAATCTCGCTGTGGCAATGAGACAGACCCCTTAAAACCTTATCGCAGCTGTTCAAATACAACATCATTGTCAGGTTAAGAGCCAGTGTCTTTTACAGCTTCAGTCTAAAGCTTCAGTGTTGCCAGAGAGTTTAAATATTACCTTCATAATATGAGCTGCTTTTAAGATTTTTCTGCACTCCCTAAGTCTTTGTATGCGTCCCTGCCTTTTTCATGTGTGTTTAATCGCCACCGAGCATTTAGCACAAAAAATGGGATTATGTGTATATTTAAGATCATTATCAGAGCCATTGCTAAGATTTGCCTGAGCTCAGGAACAAACTGCAGTAGGGTTCACGATGCTCACTGTTTGCGGACTGGGATTTCCCCCCTGCTTTCTAACAATTTCCTCTTTTGGAACAACAGCCCTGACAACCCACCGAGTTTAAAGAAACAAAATACTATTTTCCTTGACACAGTTTAAGACTTGACTGTTAAATCTAATCAGGAATTTTATGCCCATCAAATGGCCTTTCGGAATCTGTATTTACTCTTTAAGAAAAGAGTGTCCCAGAAATATTCCTACTGAAGTATTATCCCAGAGGTTTGCTGTGTATTTCGACCAATGGTAAAGTTAAAACTATAACCTAATCCTTAAATGCTCTGCGTTCCTGCGTCTGTTTTATTTAATGAGCTGACTCTGCTGCTGCTGATTATACATTATGTTTCCTTGATTTAAGTGAAAATATGATTATAACATGTCAGAATATGTAGTTCAAATTATTATTATTTAATACTGAGTTTAGGAATGTCGAATAGCTCAATTTGATCATAATAAATCATGGCTTTTTAAAATCGTACATGAAGTAGCCTAGCTGTTATTTGGACAAATGAACGTTAGGAAAGTTGGAGTTTGTTTGCCATAGAAGTTGAATAAACGTGCAGTAGTCTTTAGGGAAATGGTTACTTACACTCTGGGTATTTAATGTCACTATTTTAAAATCATATTAAGATGGAATAAAGTAATTAACATTAATAAATAAATCAATAGTGTGCAATAAATGAGATATTTTCAAGGGGGGTCCCTCAAAAGGGCCCATATATACTAGATTACTATTTGTAATAAAATATAGGTTGGCTTTATGCTTTTCAGTCTTAATAAATATTAGTAATAGAAATTCGAGGTTAAAAGACGTTGCTGTGAAGTTTAATTTTCATTCCCCTACCCAATGTTATTACAGGTTATCTGATTTTTTCCCCAACTGTTCTAACGATTCTTACTTGCAATTTCCTATGTTGGTATCGGATTATTAGCGTAGGATGGGAGAACGGTTACGAAAAAGGAGAGATATTTTGCAGATGTATTAATCAGTGCAAAAGATATTGAGAGAAATAGCTAACTTTAAAATAGCCGGAAACCCAGGAAGTCTTTAGTAATATTGCTTTCGATTTGAGCAATTAATGTAGGGAGACACTAAAAATGCAAACTATATACTGTATATCACGCCATTACATTGCTTTGCGATTGAAGAATATTTTTATTTAGCAAAAAAAAAAAAAAAAAATTGGCTACAATAGCGTGACCTTTCTTTTTTAATAATGTAATTGTAACACTAGCCTGCTCTTTGTGAGTCACGTTTTTCTTGCTGGGATTGTCGGAACTTTTAAAAAATATACCGATGCCATTATGTATTTCAAGAGTATTATTGTTGATAAAACAATTGTAATTGCACATTAGCTTTTCCTGCAATAGTGATATTGGTGTCTTGTGTGATCACACATAGGTGCATTCCCTGTATTACGAAGATATTCACACATGGTTAAAACCTTAGCCTATTGTGCATCCATATTTCTTTGTACACGTAAGTACAAAACTCAGAGTGTGATCTGGATGTTATCAGCGTTTAGCGTTTAGATAGGCCAATGAATGTGCCCTAATCTTATTTATTTTGAAAGTACCTTTATCTATATATAAATTCCTGACAATTTGTTCTTTAACCAGAAATACTCTATTTGTTGTTCTGATAGGACCAACCAAAATAAATTGGGAAATCGCTGACAGTTTTTAAAAAAGTATACTCTCCCTTATCCATCCACAGAATCATCACATTTACATGATGATTCAAAAAAGAACAAAGCCACATTTTAATCTTCATCTAATTATTTAATTAACAACATATATGATTTCAATCACAAGTTTATATTCGTTAAGAATGGCCTTAGTATAAATGTGAAGGGCTAAAACATACAGAAGCCAAGAGATGGAGTGAAGAGGCAAGATCTCAAAAGAAGTACGTTAATTTTAAAACCAACCAACCTATCAACAAAAAGATTTTTCTGTATTTATTCCTCTGGAACTAAGTAACTAAATTCATGTTGGGGGAGATAGGATTTGCTCTGGATTCTGTTGATAAGCGTTACCTTTCTCTTCAAAGATTCCAATGATCTTAGATGGGACAATGTCATTTTATTACAGACGGCAAAGCTATTTCCAAGAAACTGTTAACAATGAACTTCTAAAAAACCTCGCAGACAAACTGTCAACTAATTCTTTCACGGGGATAGGGCTTGTTAAATAGAGAATATAGTTGAACAAGTAGATCATGCATTAGCTAGTTTTAGATGAATTTTGCAAACAAGCAGATAAAAACTAACTGATCTTTGGTGTTATTATTTACAAGCGCTTATTGGGGGAAAAAAGAAATATGTAAATTCACTGGAAATTTTCCAGGACATGTATCGTGTTATACTTAATTTTCAAACCTTTTAGTTACATTTTAATAGCTCTCTACAGAATTATAAGGAGAGAGATTTTATTTAACAATCCCTTGGGAAGGTGATGTTCCGATATTCAAAATATGTACTCTTCCTTTTTGTCATTTATACTAAACAGGCACATCCAGAATCAAAAGCCCGTCTTTTGTTTAAATTACATACACCTCTAAAATTATGTTATAGCTGTGTTTGCACTTTTTTAGGGACAGGCTTGCAATAATATTTTACAGATAAGCTTTGAAAAGGAGACACATATTTTGATATAACTTTTGTTCTTTGGGTGTTAAGATTGCACTAAAAAGAGTAAACAGATTTTCGCAATACTGAACGAATTCTGAATATCATTATATTTATCTTAAAATTATAGGATTTTTAAACCTCGTATGTATTATAAAAGATTACGACCAAAATTTTTCTTTTCAAGTGGCATATTCCTTGAGCATGTCACGGTTACGAGTTATTTGTTTAATAAATCTTTTTGATGCTTTATTTTCTCATTTCGAAAGCCCTGAAATCTTATCGTTACTTATATATTAGATTTTTTATTAGTAGTACAATTACTATTAAGAGGAAAATAGACTTGAACATCAGGACAATTGTAAGCATTACAGAACATGAGCGCGCCCTCCTGTGGAATTCAGAGGCTAAGCACAAGTTAATTTATTTATCTTCTTTGGCTTTCCGTTCAACCTTGATGCTTTTAGGTGTATTCAACAATGGGGTTAATTTCTGTTTTTAAATAGACATTAAAATATAATATATTTGCAAAATTCGGCAATGATTATATCGGTATATTTAGTTTCTGGTGATCATCTTTGCGGTGCCTTAACATTTTAAAGGACCACGTACCCTTGGATAATTTATTAAATACACCATAGGGATCTGAAAATCAAATAACTTATTCTTGCACTATGGATTAAGACCTGGAAGAGATGTGCGATTTTTGTGATAATGTTAAATGATTTATTTTAATAATTTCCTATTGCTACATGTTTCTCCATTTGATAGGATGTTTCCTATTAAAATATATATTTGAAAATGAATTCTCTGGAAATATTGTTTTCCTCCGAAATACCTAGTTATTTTTTACATTCCACTGCTCTATATATAGTATGTTAGCTCGGCGCGGTTATAGAAAGAATGGCCTTTCCTGCATTTTCTGGACACGAGATAAGTATTAAGAAAAATAGAAGACATTGTAACATAACTGACGGATTCCATTAGGGACCTGTCCGAACATAGCGTTATTGGAAAGTATTCATGACAGCTGGAATTTTCTTAGCGTTATGATGCATTTGCTAATAAGGCTAGCCATGCAGTAGTTAGTGTGTGTGGGGGGGTGTGGGTGCGTGTGTGGTGAGTGTATGTATGTGCGTGTGAGAGAAGGAGATCGGGAGACAGAGAGAAAGAGAGAGAGAGTGGGTGGTGGTTGAAAATAACAGAGGAACCTTAAGGCGCCTAATTATTCAGAAAGGTTAAAGGTGATGACCTTGACATTTTGGAAGTTCAAAGGCATACACTTATGTTTTTCTTGCTAAAGAGTTTAAAATTTTATTTTTTTAGCTATGCCTCCTTACGATTTAATCAGATATTTTTTAGTTTTTCTGTCTTTTCCGGACTTATTTCCGTACTTTTGTGTTTACTGGGCGCAAGTGTAATGAGACCCACTTTTCTATTATTTTTTTATTCAAAAAAGACAGATTCTTTTCTCACTCCTTTCCTTTATTGCACTTTGCGGAAATCTCTTTTTCACCCACCAGAAGGTGTATAATATAACCCAATTAAGCTGTTTAGAACCTCCGCTTTTATGGTGTTGTCTAGACAGTTCAAGGTTTTGTAAACAGCTTCGCCAGGTCATACTACATGAAGTGAAGAGGGGACCTTCACCAATTCTTTTACTTTCAAAATAAAGACAAAGACCAGTTATTTTATACTAAGTTGGGGAAACTGATTACATTCCTGTGATTAAATATAGGAAACTCAGAACGAATCGGTAAAAAAAACACGGTGAAAATATTCACTTTTTTTTGCTAAACTTTGTTTTAACTAGTTGCAATTGTTTACAGCTGCCTGTTGTTTGAAACATTCAGGGTTCCCATTCTGACAATCCTTCCCCAGCTAGTAAACATCCATTTGAGCTTTGAATTCTTGTCTCAAACCTTAGACGCCCGAACAGCTATTAAGCGTTTTTCATAGCTCATAGTAATTGTGGTACCAGCAGAAGTGGTGGTCTTCAGACAGCCATGTTTGGGCTGCCTTAAACTGAGGGGAATAACAGTGAAGGTTTTATATAGAATAAGTTAGAGATTTAAACTAACGTTTATATCCCATTGAAAATAATTTGATTTAACTTCCTCCATTGTTACTAAATTGAATTTGGCTCTAGTCGAGTACACACTCTGATCTTTCAGAGATGGAAATCCATAAGTGAGCAGAAGATATAACCTTAACTTTACTAGAAACCATTTATTCACATGTAAAAGACAGTGGCCCATGCGTTTATATGACAATAGAAACACACACACACACACACACACACACACACACACACACACACACCATGTACATTTACCATCTTTTAAATAAATTGCATTCATTTAAGGGAGGAAAGGCTTATCGTAGATCAAAACCAAGAGGAAAAAAAACCTCTTTTTTAAAAGCAAAATTTACCATACACACCGCCGATTCATTGGTGTCATCATGAAAAAGAAAAGAAAAACAAAAAACAAAAAACAAACACCTTGGGCGATAAACATTGGAGAATGGACTTTTGGATTTACCCTAGCTTCCCCTTATGAGGGACGCGTTCCGCCAAGCCCCCGATATCGCCAGTGGACATTGATTGTTTGGAGGCACCAGAGTTGAACAACAAAATGAAACTTTGCGTTCCGCAGGGTGAATGTGTCCTGTAAACCAATTTCCTGGTGTACTCTGATGGCAGGTTAGATAGGGATATTTTCTTTTCTTTCAAAACAAGGGGTTTCCAGTGAAATATTGAAGTCGATCTCTGTTCAGTTTCTTTTCTTTCATCCTTCGATTCTGGAACCAGATTTTAACTTGTCGATCAGTGAGGTTCAGCATTCTGGACAACTGCAGTCTTTTTTCTTTGTTTATGTACACGTTGAAGAAAAACTCACGTTCCAGTTCTCTTATCTGATATTTGGTGTACGGACATCGCTTTTTCCTTGATCGCTGGGGAACTGCTGAAATTCAAGACAAAATAAACTGATTTTATGCTGTTTCAATAAACACTTTCATATAACGATAGATAAGACACATTCACAATATCGCATTTACTAGAAAGCAGCATCCTAACAGTTAAGGAAATATTCTGAGAGATTTCTCTCTCTCCCGCCTCCCTTCTGGGTAACTTTGCAAAAGGTGGACATTTCCAACTTCCCCTTAAAACAGACCCTATCTAGCAGTACAGAAGGATGTTTAAATTGGTTGGAAATATTCCAAGGTTCTCAAACTACTCCCCTAAACAAATGAAAATATTAGAATCTATAATTAAGGGTGCTTTGAATAATAGCTGTGAAATCTCTCTGCCCCCTCCCAAATCAACAATTTAATAACAATTAATATCCTCCTCCAAAAATACCTTAAGCCCACCTAAATTGGTTTCCTATCGTAAACACGCTTTACAACGGTAAAGGAAATCTTATAGGATATATAAACTCCTTTGGATGCTTATAAAATTGCACATAAAATGCGGCTTGACAAAGTGTTGGCCTTGTACGGTTGCCCCCAATTTACTACTGATACCTACCTGAACTGTTGCTCTTCTCTGCAACAGCCTCACCAGAAGGGGAACCGGCGCTGTTTTCTGTTGTCACTTTCTTCTCTTGGCTGGAAGGTGTTTTACTACAAGTGCTATTCTGAGGTTTCAAGTCGCTCTTGGCCGCTTCCCCCTCGTTCTCTGCTTGCTGTTGGTATGGAGGTCCATGGGCTGTCTCATAAAACTGGTCAAATCCTTGCGGGAGAATGCCGTTCCTTCCCACCGTGTTGTAGAAGTTGGAGGCAGCGGCGGAGGGTCCATGGTGGCTGCACACAGGATCCGTTTTGAATAACATTTCCGTCCTTCTGTTAGCAGGCTGGAGAAAGTCTCGATGCATAACCTCCTCAGCTGAGTAATAAGGAGCATAACTGCCCCTATACTGCCATTTGCTGCGCTCTAATCCGTATTCCCTGAATGCCACTTCTCGCACAGGTTGGACATGAGGTAAATTAGAAGAATAAGGAAAAGTCATTTGACAGGAAGACGATTGCGACAAAAAAGAGGGTTTCGTCGAGAAATCTGAAGGTGAAACGTAATAAGCGCACCCTGGTAGATACATATTGGATGCACTGTGGCTGCAATCGTCAAACTCAGTCATGTCTTCCTTTTTGCGATTGCAAGCAACCAGGAGACTTCAGTGCATTGAACAAGATCCATCTATTGCACAAGAGGGTTTGGACAGGATCAACTAAGAAAAAATCCCCACCGTGTGCTGACGTGCAATTCATCTTGATTGATTCTAGTGGTAATTATGTCACGTGACGCAATGTAGAAATGTCCTTATATCTATATCAGCCCTTCGGAAAGACTCCTAAGATCCTCCAAAGAGCCTCCCAGCACCGAGAGATGAGCAACGCATTTGTACAAATGTTACATTTTTATCTTTCTTTCTGCCACGGCAAGATGGGGTAAATAGAGAGAGAGGCTAATCACCTGAGAATGCACAGTCTGTGTAGCGACTCCTACGCACTGCTGGAAATCCAGCCCCTACCACTGAAGCAAAACGCACGCATACAGAACCCCTCCGATCCCCTCTTTCTAGGCATGTCTCTAAACATATTTGGGGAAATAGGCACAGATAATTCAACTGGGAAAGGTAATCCCTAGCTATTTGGGTGTGAGCTTCAAATCGGAGACCTCGACGCTGTAGTATGACAATTCAGGGTCGGAAATATTTGCTTGTTGCTACTTACACTGATGATTAGCTGATGATAGTAAATTTAGGAAAGCAAAGACCCTATTTACATACTCTAGCAGATTTGCTAACTCAGATCTAGAAATCCATAGTTCGCAAAAAATAACCTGTTTCAAAATTCAAACTATGAGACTCAGTAACCTTATTATTCCCTTCCCTAAGTACAAGCCCTGTGTGTTTGTCTGAGGGTGTGCGTGAGAGAGACTGAAAAGAGAAATATGCAAATAGCACGTTACAGTTAGCCTATTTTGTTAAAGGAAGTCTCTTTCGGGGTTCATTTGGAATTATGGAGAGATTATGATGCAACATCACATCTTTGGAGGAAAAGAAACCCAACAGTCACGATTTCCTTGGGAAGCAGAATATCAGACAAAGTGACTGGATACCATGAACTTCAACCAATGTTCATTTTCATTTCATAGTTGGGAGTTTTGGTTATTAACGCAGAGCCACATAATAAGCGTTAGCCTACCTTATTTTTAAAATATTATTATACCTAAAATGAGCACAAAAATGAGCCACGTAGTATGAAAACAAAATTAATTAATAAGCTTCAGAAATAACCCTGCACCAAGACCATTATTCATTCCGAGGGCATTTACCAAATCTCTGTAGAAATCTTTTGTTCCCCCCAGTACAAAATGTCCATCTTAGCCACAGGGCATGCTCGTCTCTAAATAAAAAAACATGCCGTTATGCCACATAGAATCGCTTTTGTAAAAAAAACCCTTGAAAGCCAAGCTTTTTCAGGATACTGTCTGCAAACACTCAGGCCACAGATGACTTAAAATCTTAAAATGTCACACAATGCAAAGCCCCTACAGGTGTGGAAGCGGACTGAAAGAATAATGAAAACAAACAAAAAGGAAAGAAAGAAACCCAGGATATTAACTTTGTTATCATGGCTGAACCCAGAAAAGGGGCTCAGTATAACCCGATGGGATATAAAACATCTGCATTGCGTGGTAGCAGAGGCATCCGCAATGACAGACACCTATTATGCACACTTTGCTTTTAGCTGTAGAAAGAGGGAGGTAGAGGTATGGAATCTTTTATTCCGATTTTTTCCCCCAAAAAATCTTCAGACGTGTCCATATGATAGAAGGCTCGTGAAAGCAGTTCCCAAAACGGAGCATAATGTCCTGTTTTCCAAAGGGACTATGTCCAAAGCCATTCAGACAACTTGAAGTTCAATCTATTTTTTCCATGATGCCTCGCTTGTATACCACCATTAATGCAGCAATCTGATTTATCCCATCAGATATACTCACTAAAGATCCCACTAGATACAACGCACAGCACATAACACATCATTTCCTTCTTTGCGGAAGACTTTCAAGCCTTTTAGATTTTGCTGCAACAACTATCTCCTAAAAATGATGACTGCGTAGCTAAAATGGCTTCTGTGTCCCTTCCCACCCTGAGTTCCCAGCAGAACATGGGCAACGATTCGTTTGCATGATGCTCCAGGATTTCTCAAGACTAAGTTATTAATTTGACGGGGAGCTATGAACCTATGAAACTTCATTTTCTTTAGCACCCAAAACAACCAATTAAGCTCTAGTCGAAATCGTATCCCTTCCTTTGGCTGCAGAAACCCTAGAATCAATTAAATATTGTGGTAGGAGTCAATCAATTTCAAGCAATTCAAGTTCAACGACATGGCGACGATTTGTTAATAAGAAAACAGCTCAATTAGGAAACAATCCCCGACCAAAACCAAAAACCCAGCCATCTGATTGTTTGAATGTCCACCCAATAACACTACAGATATTCCACCTGAATGAGATGAATGTGCGAATTTCTGATTGCTAAGGCATTTTCACCCCATATTGGATCCTATCCCAAACACAAGTAATCCTTTTTCTAACCAGATGAAATAGCATCGAAACATAAATGTATATAATGGATATATTCAAGCGAATACTTTACCGTTAGGTGTCTTGTAACATATGCAATCGTTGCCTAGAATTAGCAAGTATTCTTGTCCAAGTGACATTTCCAAAAGACCTCCGTGAAATTAAGACGACTTGCATAACATTCGGATTTAAAAATATACCCAGTCCAGCTAGAGAAGATGCGGTATTTTTGTGCCACCCAAGATAAGACACTAACTTGACCTTAACTTTGTTATGGCGCCCCTAGTATCTGGAGAACGTGAACAGACACTGTCTGGCAGCTCTCGTAAAAACTGACTGGAGAAGAGATTCTGAGTCATTTCATTTATTGCCACTACAGTTCTGCAAGAAAGCTTTTCCTCCCTGCCAAACTTTAATTATTTATGCTCTTTTAGGAAACACAAAAGCACCCAGAGTTTCCTTTCCTTAGCAATCTAGCACGAATGAAAACCCTATCTTAATCAGTTTATCCGATTTAGATTTCGGTCCGAATGTAAAGATGTTTATGTTGGACTGAATAAATGAATGTAGGTGTGTATGTGTGTATTGCTACAATGCATGTATGTTTGTGTGCTTATTGGCACGTACAAAGACACACACCACACGCACCCAGAAATCTATTGGTAGAGAATTAAATACAGGAGTATATAAATAGATGATAATATATTCGTGTTTACTTATTATATATATATATATAATATATATTTGTTACATACATATATGTGTATATGAATTTAGATATAAATATATATGTCTATAGACACATGGATATATATAGTATGTATCTATTTGTGTGTGTATCTATCTATCTAATCACACACTCAACTGAATGTGTGTGTGTATACACAGTATATCTTGCTATATATGTATATTTGCATGTATGCATATACACACAGAGCGACGGTAGTTGCTTTATATTTAAGGTTGCAGTTTATATACAAAATATTGTGCCTGTGTGTGTGTGTGCGCGCGCGGTTTGGTTATAGATTTTAGATCCTACGTCTCCTGTTCTTTATTTTATTTTCTACTTTCATTTCAAGGCAATAAAGAATGCAGATTCACAGTAAGTGAGCATCGTAGAGCAATTAAGCTTAATGAATAATGCATTGTTCTTTCCACATTTTTTCGTCCGATATTCCTCTCAAGCTTTAATATTAGAAAATTAGGAAATAAAATGGTTGGATAGTTTGTAAATGTAATGAGGGGAAGGTGGAAAATGCAATATAAACAAGACAATTTTTGCTAGACAGTATTGGAAAGGAATAATATGCGGGGGAGGGGTGAAATCAGCAACGAAGCTTCAGAAGTTTTGGGACTTTTCTTCTGGATTTTTTCAATAGAATTTCTTTGTGTTGTTATTATCGAAGAACATACTAGGAGAAGAAGATATTTGTATTTTCCAGTTCGCATTAGCTTGAAATAAAAAATCTTTAAAAAGATAATTTCTGGACTTCTCAGAATGCATTGTTTCGCTGGTGGTTTTCCTAAGTGTTCACTTTTGAATAGCGAGATCCTCAGGCGTATTTTTGCCTCCATTGTGTGCTGAGGTAACATGATAATTTAGAAGACATAAATACTAATCCCCAGTTTGCTGGCTCTCATTCTTACAATCGAAAATATCTCTGGACCCGTTACCGCTTCCCTGTTCTGCAGCAATCGGCCTCAGGCATTCAGAAACATTGCTGATACGCTGCACCCCCCAAAAAGCCAGTATTTATATCCAAAATGAGCTGTAACGACTGTTTCCTTACAACTGACATAACACATTTTAAAGCTGATGATTGGATAGGAACAAAGTTCAAATGTGTCTTTTTTTTAAATTATATTTTGGCTGATCTCAAACAGTCACTAGCCTTGTATTAATAGATAGTTTCTTTGTACAGTTCACTATCATTTTGATCCTTATTCACACGCCTTGAAGAATTACATTTAAGCCTATTTCATATCAGAAAAACACGGGTATAACCGAGTCTCTGTCATTTTGAATTATTATGATAAAGGAAAGGCAGCCCAAGATTTCGCATGCAGAAAAAGCTTCTGCATTAAAAACTTTGAATTATGTGAAAAATACATTCAATAGACATTTTAATCAGGACCTAAAGATCCCTGGAAAATTTTAAAATGTAAAACCCAGTAAATATATGTAATTTTCATTTGATTCGCATCTGGTAGAGAGCTCAGTGTACTGCTCACAAATCAGTTTCACATTAAAGGTAAAGGGATCAGCCGCAAAAAAAGAATAGAAATGGATGAAACATTTAAAAACCATCAGATGAGTTGGAAAATATGTCGAGCTCGTTGAAGTTAGAGGTATTTACAACTGGAGGTGTTTGCATTGGACAAAGGCACAGAAGCTTTTGTCCTCATGAAAAAAAAAATGCTAAATGATCATTTGAACATCCAGATGAAACAATAGTAATGGAAGTAAATCCCTTCCATGAATCGGAAAGTTTTCAATGTTTACCCAGTTCTTTGGCACTAGTATATGTTGTTAAGGCGTGTGATTAAAAAGAAATCGCAGATCGGCCTGTATTAACCCCATCTTTATCGCCTACAACAGGGTGTTTTGATTTTTTAATTTTTTCCCCCGTGTAACATTTGGACCAGGCCAAAGTCATCCAGACCAACAAGGCTAAAGGCAGCGTAGACTGCGCACCGCACGGGCCGCCAAATAAACGATTCACATCGAACACATGACGCGACCTACAAGAATTTTTTTAGTTCTATTTCTAGATCATGAAGATGGAAACAGAGCAAAGTTATAGTAACGCTAGCGGCGGGGGGTGTCTAATTTTTAAAAACTCCTTCGCAGTGACATTTCGCTTCTTTCTTTCTTTCTGGAGAGAGAGGGCGAATGGGGTGGGTGAGGGAGCTCATAACAACTGACAGGTTTCAGAGGAACAGCCGTGTTAGTCTGTATTCGCAAAAAGAAAAGGAGTACTTGTGGCACCTCAGAGACTAACCAATTTATTTGAGCATGAGCTTTCGTGAGCCACAGCTCACTTCATCAGATGTGTACCGTGGAAACTGCAGCAGACTTTATATACACACAGAGAATATGAAACAATACCTCCTCCCACCCCACTGTCCTGCTAGTTTTTCACTTGGATTCTAGTCAATGAATCAAAACATTTTATCATGAAGGTGACTGGGAGAGCATTATTTTTGTCAAGGCTGCTCAAAGGCAGTGTATGTGGGGGGACGAGACTCCTCGACACTTTCACTGACAAAGACAGACAAACAATATTTACATCCAAATAAAAGTTCTTTTCTTTTAATGGAGCAGGCAATAAGACGATCAACATTCTACGCATCTGAAAACCAAAGCAAAAGGCAGTCCGTTGACATGTATTTCTTTCTGGTTTACAAGTAAGAAGCTGCGGCAAAGGGCTCAAAGGCCTGACCATCGATTTTCCATTCACAGTTTAAAAGTCTAGGTATAAGGGCAGGGCTGCAAGAGACAACGGCAGCCTTCAGTCGCACATGAATGTTTGAAGATGCACAAAGGATTTTTTACCCCCAATACTTCAGACATTTTCATTCAGTTTGCCGCAGCCTATGACTGCAGAAGAGAGATTTATTCAACACCTTTTTAAATAAGTAGCAGGAGTTAATGCATCATTTTCAGCACGCAAGAAGCAGAAAACCTTTGGGCGCATTATGAATCCGTGTAGTCAGGTTATGCCATGCCTTTGCGCACAAGTCACGTGCCCCGTTAAAATGTATGCCTCTGGGTTCTCGGATCTATGCCATTATGTTAATGGATTATTAAAAATAGGGTTTATTTGTTATACGCTTTTCCATTTAAAAAAACCAGGTTATTCCCAACCACAAAATAAACAAACACTGCATGCTCATACTGTAAGGCAAGTTAATATATGAAGGGACTAGCCAGTATTTTAATATCCAAGATCATTACTAGTCAACGTTTCTTTATTTTTCTGCAAAATTATGTTTACATACAGGTAGAGAAATGTATCTTAGCTCAGTACCGCTCATCCTCCAAGGAAAGAAAAAAGTAGAAGAAAATCTATTATAAAGCGAAATTAAAGATAAGAGCTGATAATACAGGTCTTAGTGTAGCCTTTTGATGAGTTTACTTTCTTCTTTTTGGCCAAGAATTCAATATTTGCCAATTTACAAGAGCCCCAAAGGTTTGCTTAGAACTTCTAGAATTTGTTTTATTATTATTAATAAAAATAATAATCATAATAATAAAGTTTTCATCGGGAATATACTCTACCCTAAAGTTGCAAAAGACAAGTTCATTACAGGAATGGCAAGACTTTTGTCTAGTACATAGAAAGCGCCTGCTCACGCATTACTACTCTTTTCTTTTTCATCCGTCGGTTTTGAAACCAAATTTTAACTTGTTGATCGCTTAAATTCAGTCTGTTTGATAGCTCCTTCCTCTTCTGTCGGTTAATAAACTCATTGAGGAGAAACTCGTTTTCCAATTCAGCAATTTGTTGTTTTGTGTAAGGTTTCCGTTTCTTTCTTAATCTCCCCTGTGCGGGACACCAAGGCAAACCTACAACAAACGTCGATAATTTAATGGATAAATTGTCTGCAATACATGGAGCATGCAATAAACAGCATTACATAAATGTAACTTGCCCAAGGTATGTTTTCGTCAAGTACATTGGACATCACAAGAACTACCTATCTTGTCAGATTAACTGATTATCTCCTCAAATGGATAAATGTGTAATTAAGATAATTCTAAGGGTCTTTTAGAAAATTATTCTCTAGGTCTCTTCTAGATAAAGTGAGTTATTTAAGGCATACCATCCTGCACTGAAGGTCTCAGACATGACTGGACTGCTGCAGACTGCACTGTCAGGTTCAAGTTGACCGAATTCTTGATGTCCTCCTTTAAGTTTGAAGGAGAGGAATTCACTTCAAAAAGAGCTGATGAGCCATGCAAACCTCTTTGCAGGCTGGAGTGGTCATACTTCACTGGCTTTAAGTTGGTTGGATGAGTAATACTTGGGTCATTGGCAAAAGAGAGCCTCTGCCTGCATCTTTCCTCCTGTTTGGAGCTTGCTTCGTGGGCGTAGTATTTATTGTTTTCTTCCAGGCACTCTTTGTTGCTGTTGGAATTGATGTTGATTGGAACAGAGCCCGTAAGGTAAGGCTGCGAGGAGCCGCTGAAAGCATGGTTCTGAGGCTGAGCTGTACACGAACTTGAGCAAGTCCAGGGGATCGAGCTTCTGGGGTAGGAAATGGTGGGCAGAGCCGCCAATTGACTGCCATTAGTCCGCAAATTAGGAAAATAAAAGGAGTCCGGCGATTGCAAATTCAAGAGAGAACCAACGTAGCCAGATCTGTAGAGACTGCGATCACACATTTCCAACAAAGGCCTTCAGCTGGTCTTACAGCAGGATTTAGTTACAACGGGGAATAAGCGGCAAGCCTAAAACGATTGGACGAAACTTTGCATACAGGTTCTTCAAAGCCGGTAATTTCAGCACCGCCTACACCCAGTGAGCCCTCTTGTTCTCAGTATTATAGTAATACTTGAAATATTAAAATCCCTAACTTGCAAGGGGGAGGAGAAAGCTTTGTCCCCACTCCTATAAAAATGAATGGAGTAGGAGTGGAACGCTGCTTTCCAAAAGGGAAACTAGGAGAAAACAAACATTTGTAAACCTTTAGATGGGCACTTTAGCTAGAATCCGGAGAACGGTGATTTCTCCTTATGCCTACTTGACTCGATTATTACGCGTTATTTCTCATCTAGGGTTTCCTCATTTATTGTAAAGGTGTGAAGCTATTTGCTATACATACAGATGCACATGTACATATATGTTTATTGCAAACATCGTTATATACATGCTTGAAATTAACATCCTCATTATTGGTATGATTATGATACCATTATTATAAAATCCTATTATTGGTATGATTATGATAATGATCTGATATGACTGTAGTTGTAGATTTATGCCCCTTTCAGGTTTTCACATTTTAACTTGCATTGTCACCATGTGGGGAGAGTGTAATCATTGAAGGTCTGTGTTCTTTACAGGACATTCAGTAATTTACATTTCCCAGTGCACACACACTGTTAAAAATAAAACCCGTTCCACTCTTTCCCCCAACATGTTTCTTATTGAGGAGACTTTATTTTTAACATTACAAAGTATATAAAAATGTCCAAAGAATACATTTCTATCACGTGCAATACATTTTAGAATAACCTGCCCAAAGTAAAGGTTTTCTTGATTTATTTATTTTTATTTTCGCAAATCAGGCTTATTAATAAGGACTGGCGAGGGAAGACGCTAAGAATTAATTCGGAAACTGCGAGAAAACACATCATGTCGGAGGTGCAATAAGACAAGGCAATGATTAGAGTGGTCGCCACCGGTTTTAAATTGTCTGGCTGATATGACATAATTTCCATAGCGTTTATTTTTCCGCCATTAGGTGGTCAGCTCTTGGCACTCGAGGTTTTTCAGGGTCAAACATGATTTCAAGAATACCCCCCCCCCCCCGCTTTTCGCGTAACAACGGAATTAAAAATGACATTAGTGAGCGTCCACACTTCATACCGCATGACTTTGGCAAAGGGTGAACGAACGAGTTGTGGAGCTTTGGGGAGCCGTTGATTCCTTTTGAGGAGTCAGTTCTGAATTCCGCGAGGCCTTCTGTATAGTAACTAAGGCCGAAATAGTCCATGAAAAATACGGCTAATGGCGCAAGAGGCTTGAACCTATTTGCTAAAACACACGGAAATATGGGGTAAGGCGGGTGATATGGGGCAAGTTATCAGAGGAAAAAGCTTCAGATGATCATGGATATTTTTGAGATCACTCTTCCTCAGTCAGCAGTCTTCAGAGCAGGTTTTCGGAACATAAAGTCGACTACTAAATAATATTTTCGGCATCCATCCATTTAATACATTTCACACAGTACATACATACACGCTGCTTCTAATCTGACAATTTCATATGGGTCGCTTCCATAAACGGGATGTCCCCACAATGGAATTAACCCAATTTCAAACAGAAACATAAAGCTCTGACTTCATCGTGTTACCTTAGCTCGATTAAAATATCAAACATGGTTAACACTAAAGGTTAATTTTCCATGTGATTGTCTTGTTAATTATAGTTTTAATCTTGGCTTTATTTCTATGAGGAGATCAGACATTGACATTTTCCTAATGAAACTCGTCTTTCTGTTTAATGGGAATTTTGAGTAAATTATACAGTAATTTCATTGCCCAGGAAGAAAATCTTTAAATGATTACTCTCCAGATTATCCTCCTAGACCACACAAGACCACACAAGCAGTGCTGGAGGATATTACTGACCACTGCTCTTAATTTTTATTGTTTGAGTTATGTCTACCAATTGAGTCTCTCTTATTAACTTATTTGTTTTCGTTTTCCAATATGCTGGGAAATAGTTGGGAAAAGTTTAATTCTCTTCCGCCCTAGCGTTTCATAAAGAAATCTGCAACTGCTTTTAGCCTCTCAGAAGAAAAGAATGGGCATTTTGTGTTCAAAAGAGTATATTTTCTCCCAGTAAAAAAACAAACCAACCAAGAATAGATGTGAGCTCTGTTACCGGAAAGGAAGGTGACACTTCAAACTAGTTTTTATGGTGTTAGAGAAACCAAGACTTTTCAATTAACCTTAAACTCATCTATAATTGTAAATGAATAATAAAATAAATATGGAAAGAAAAATCTTAGCAACAGCAGAGGTATTTATAGCTGAAGAAAATAGTGGTTATGTTTAAGTCTGCGCAAGCATGACACAATATTTTGTAATATAGTCCTTGTTCAAAGTTTTTGCCGGTGGTGGGGTGAAAATATCAGTGACCAGAAGTCTTGTTGGAGAGGATATCTTCAGCTGTAAACACACGCCTCATTTGTTAAACCATATTCTTTAATAAAACGTGCCTATCCCTATATTCTTATTTGTACAAGAAATGTAATCGTTTATTATAGAGCTAGATCGAGACCTTTGCTCTTAAGCGCTTTTGGGTAAGTGTTGGATCAAAAGTAGTGTGACTACTAGACCTGATTACGCTTCCAAACCCTATGATTTTATAGGCATAGTCTTTCCCTTTGAATATGAAAGTTGTGCCGTGTAAATTAATGGTATTGAGTTGTCATTTGTACTGCGGAGATGCAGCAGCTGGAATGGGAGTGAAGTGCTTTCCCAGCCTATGCCAGAGATTGTCCAGGAGATGGCAGGATTGTCCTATACATCCACACTCACTCCACAGCACAGCTATAGGAGTCAAGATCAATGGTAAATAGAGGGCAGCCAAGTCACCATCACGCCATATTTCAATTCAATTTACTAATGTACTCATTAATTATGTGAAATAAAACTATACATGTATTATATAATAAAGATATTTCAGTCATCAGAATTCTGCTAATATGTATAATCAAAGTACTCTTGAATAGTGGTAAATAGAGCTTTCTCTTTCACACTTTTATTTCTCACAATTAGTGAGTACATTAATTATCTATAGTAGCAGAATCATTACAATTACGCTGCGCTTGATTAGTCTAAAATAAATTACTATACATAAACTGTGGGGCCATAAGGTCTCCTAGTTAGGTGCTGGCAGTGATATGAAATGTACACTGCACACACAATGGCTGGGTATATTATAATTCATCTGATACTCCAAACAATTGTACAGAATCCAATAGCCTTTGATGAAGACGTTGTCTCTAGCACCAGAGCAGCTCTCCATACTTTCTGCCGAAGCATTCTTTAATTTCTTCCATATCGCTTCCGTGCTCCTTGTATGCGTACCTACAGACAGTATACTCTGTAAATAATGCGTCAAAATGCAGGTGATGAGGGGAAAAGGAAGCCCTCGCCTTTCTGACTATAGTTGCCGTTTTCTTTCTATTTCTGCACGTTAGGCTCCATGGGACAAAAATTAAAAGCAAACTCCTCATATGTGATTGAGTGAGTAGCGGGTTCAGATTTCATTCTGATGTATTATTTGCAGGTCAGGTGGAGTTGTAATATTGCCTAAATCTGCACTTCAGTGTTCTGATACAAACTGAGTCTAAAGGCTAACCTTACAATAAAAAATAATGTAATACGAGCGAGTTCTGGGCAAAAAGAAAACTAAATGTTACCAATAAAAATCTAACCAATGAATATTTTTCTTAGTTTAAAAGTATTTTAAAAAATAGGGTGAAAAGGTTCTAACAGATAGACGGAGTTAAAAATATAGAGAGGAAAGGGATTTTTAAAGTTCTAAACAAAGGCAGCATTGATTATCAGAGATGGGTCAACACTTTTTTGGACATTTACTCTATCTCCCATGTACTTCAAGTTAGAGATTTTATGTTCCCCCAAAGTCTCTTATTTTCCCAGGGAAAGAAAATCCAATTTGGAACCTGGCTTTCCAGCGGAGAGAGATTTTTTTTTCCAAGTTAAAAAGGAAGGTGGGGGGCGAGGGTGGGAATAAGTGTAAGGGTAACGTGTGAGCCTAACACTTCGCTGTACAGGTCATTTTGTTAAATGAATGGGCTGACAAAATTCTGGGCCGCTTTCTGAACTCCACACTCAGCCAAACCAGCTGCATCAGGGAGGCTTGTTGGTGTGTGAATGCAGATTCAGGCCTAAGGACACAACAAATATTCTAAAATGCCATGTGAAGCAAACACGTATGGAACATTTAAAACACTGGAAGGCTGCTCAAAGAAGCCGCATTTCTTGCGAGACGAAATACCACAGTGGAGCTGAAGTTGCTGGAAAACCACAATTATGTTTCATAGAGCAAACTGTAGGCAGAAAGCATCTTTTACTCATTATACAAAGACCTGGTATAGCAAAGAGCCCCGTCTTTGGGCTGTATTCTCGACTTTTTAATGCAGCCTGTCGTTAGATATCTGACTTGCATTTTTTAAAAAAAAAAACAAGCCATAAAAGTAGCCTTTCCATAATGCAGCCTGCGAAACGCCACGCTGTAAAAATAAATGCGATTTTCTTCAACTGTTTTTATATTGAAAAGAAATCGTTTTTATTGAAGATGTTTTAAGGAGGTCTTGACAAACTCATTCACGGCTTTGAAGCTGAGCCCCCATTTCCAACACAATTCCAAGTAAAAGTAGACCTTAAAACAAGAACGGAAACAATATGGTTTGGTGGAAAGAGACTTAGTGTATGTCTTACCCACATACGTTAAGTATCAACGTGTTTAGAGCAATAGGCTATTATAATAAATAATAATAGTTTGGAACACAACATAGTTTAATAATTACACGAGAAATAAATGGAGAGATTTTCTCTTTTCTCTCCTAGCAGTAAACTGACTTGTATGATCAAAATCACTGCATGGGTATCATAACACGCACACTAAGATTCAAACAACACTAAAACACAACCGCCAGCCTCTCTGATCTTTATAAATTACGGCATCTTTCGAAAGTCCTCATTTATTGCTTCTTTCATTAACACCCGTGTATTTTTGTAACTTAAAGGTATCAGCAAGCTTCACTTCTGTAACAAGAAGTTTTCAAACCACATGATGGGGTGAAGGTGGAGAGTCTTGTGCTTGTTCAGATAAACAGGATAATAGGGCATCCAATACATTATATAAAAATACACATAACGTTTATACACACCTTTATACAGCATGTCCTCTATATGCAATATGATTAAACACTGGAATTCCATTTAACTGTGTGTTCCTAGTATGCAGCTAACTAGCTAGCTATAAACTGATAAAACTTATCTGTTTCGGACTATCTTACTAATGAAGAGCAAATGATAACCCTATAAAACTGTATTGTTTGAAGTAATTGTATGTGATGCATCCGAATGAATGCATCTGCACAGAATATTTTGTTATTCTTTAAAATAGGGAGTATGAAATCATTAATCTGCAAATGACTACAAAGTAAAATCCAAAAAAAAATGTGGAATACAGACAGTCATGGAAACAGCTGAAGTTAAATATGTTTTTCTAGTTCCAATCTGGCTCCAAATTACATTTTTTTCTGAAAAAATAATAACCACCTCCCAACAACATAAAAGTAGCTATTTTCACATTAACAACCACTCACTGTATATGCTGGTGGGCTCACTTTATTTTAGACTGAGAACAGTGTTGTAATGATTTCTTAATCCCCAATTACATTACATTAATTTTTTTTTTAAATTCGGCGTGGTTGTGAAATATATTATACCAAATGACAACAGACAGTCTTGGCACCCGGCTGTTCAGAGACAATTTTACAGAAAAAAAAACAGATAAGTATTTAAGAAAATTATAATTGTAACTGATCAACATACTTAAAGTCGTTTATACTGGCCTAGAGGGAGGAATAGAAGATATTAAAATACACAAAAAAGAAGAAAGAAACAGAACTACAAAGTCAAGTTTTGGCAGCATTCTCCACGGATCAGAGAAAAATGCTGACATTAATTAAAAGCAAATCACAAAATCTCGCCGCCATAGGAAGGGGGGAAAATATTAAATATATTTTCAAGTCTTTCCAAAAGTCTTTAGCTGATCGTAAATTGCATTTATATTTCCATCACTGTCCACAACCAATAGATCAAGAAACATTGTCCTTCAGCTTTGAGACTATTTTCTTATCCTTCACCCTTCTATTCTGAAACCAAATGGTAACTTGTCTCTCAGACAGGTTTGTGGCTGCGGATATCCTTCGCCTCTTGTCCTTGTTAATGAACTTGTTAATGGCATATTCATTCTCGAGTTCTTTAAGTTGCAGTTTTGTATATGGCACTCGCTTCTTTCTTCCACGTCTGTAGACACACATATCTGGCTGGTTTAGTGCAACATCCCCTATTGTAAAAGACATTATGCGAAAAATTAGAATTTTATTACAGGCGTTTAAATCTTAACTGATACTTGCTGGGCACTGGTTTTCATGGGAAAATAAATAATGTTAGGCTGTTTGCAGCTTATTATTATTTACACACCCACATTATTTACACGTTATTAAAGCACGAAAATCTTGATGGTCTGTCATCGCTTTCCAAGCCTGCGTGGTAGCGAGCCCGCAAAGTTTAGCAGTGCATTTGCTGGGGGGGGGGGTTGAGTTAAGTTACATGTATGTAAAGTACACGGAGAACTTTGCTTAGTGTGTGTTTCCCTGTGTCTGTCTGCATGTGGTGTTGTGCATGGGCACACTCACCGTATGCAGTTTCTTAACTACACTGGGGCGAGTCTTAAATGCTAGGCGGAATCAGAGACAATCCCAAGCATTCCAGACATCAATTGGCACATCTTCCCAAAACAGCAAAGGCAAACGTGAATAAAAGTCCAATCATCCAAACACATTTAAAACTAGCCATAAGGCTAGGACAGCTGGGCTCTGGGGTCTACCACACAGGGTGGAAACACAGAGTGGGATATTCTTAACCAACATTTCCCCCCTGCGCCGGGGGGCTGTGTGCGCAGAGTAACCAGGTCGCCAGGCCGGCGAGTGTAGCACAGGGCGGAAATTAAACTCAGACCAAAGCTCTCCCTCGCGTACCTGGAAAGGGCGATTTCCAAAAATGTGAGCTCTGGGACTGGTCTTTAGCGCAGTAAACCTGACTGTTCCAGCCATTAGCCAGAGTCCAGGACTGATAGCCCTCCATTGAGATGTATGTTTCGTGCCTCGGCTCCCCAGAGCCGAACGTGGAGACCATGTCTATGTACCCAGGAACGTGCTGGTAAGGGTTGGTGTAGCCCTGGTAAAAGGACACTTCCTTGGCCCGGGAGGAGACTTCATTGGCGGGGACGCTTGTGCTGGCCAAACTGGAGACGTCCATATACTTTTCCACGGGAAAGCCGCCAATGGAGGCATGGGGGGAAGACTTCAGGGCGTTCTGCTGAATCCCGACCCCGTGGGACATCCGACAGCTGTAATATCCATTGCCAAAGTGATAGCCGTAGCCCAGCGCCGGGGCGGCCGGCGGAGCGGCGGAGCCCGGGCACTCTTTGGAGGGCGGATCGGAGCGGGCCGCGGAGCCCGAGCGCTCCGGGCCCCCAGCGTACGCGAACCCCGGGGCGGCCGCCGAGCGGCCCGAGTGAGCCGCCCCGAACACGGGCGACGAGAGAAAATTGCGGCACTGACTGGAGGCGCCGCCGACCCCGTCTCCTCTTAATCCTTCCATCTCCCAGCTCGCGGCTTTGCTCATGGCCTTGCACATCCCTGGCTGCGGCTCGGTCCCGGGCTAGGCACGGTGCACATTGTTATTGCCTCCAACAGGTTAGATCATTGTGGTACGTTTATAAAAACTAACTTCAGATTGGGAGGGGGAACAGGGGGAGGGGGCGGCCTGCTCCAGATTAGTTTGCTGGAGTCCGAGGGCGCCTCATAGGCTGCCGAGGAGCATGTGATCCTCCAGCCGCCTGAACTAGTTCAGAGCTCTCAGCCCCTGCCCGGGACCGGCGTGTCCCCTTGCCTCACTTATTCATATTTTACTGTTCGGATCCACGGGCGTTTACTCCGAAACGCGATGATCACGCTAGTGGGAGGGGGGGTTTATGGCCCCCTTTTCTGCAGCACCAGCGGTGCTTTCATCTCCCGGCTAGCTTCCATCGGTTCAAAAGGCTTAAAAGAAAGAAAGAAAGAAAGAAAGAAAGAAAGAAAGAAAGAAAGAAAGAAAGAAAGAAAGAAAGAAACAAACAAACAAACAAACAAACAAACAAACAAACAAACAAACAAACGCCCCAACTATTTGACCGTATTGCGCAGGAAATGGCGGG
Organism: Caretta caretta; assembly: GCF_965140235.1. Lineage (NCBI taxonomy): Eukaryota > Metazoa > Chordata > Testudines > Cheloniidae > Caretta > Caretta caretta. Next base: position 43,559,321 of record NC_134216.1, on the reverse strand, counting down.
GGGGGGGGGGGGAGATGTATTGTCATTGTCCAGAATATCTCGGTGTTTACTGCAGTTCTTCACACTTGAGATTATTTCTTACTTCATTATTGATTCATATGGTTATTTAAATTCTGACTCAAAGTCATTGAAAGTTGCTAATGACTAGCAACCAAAGTGTCTTAATTAATGATCCTACTCCAATATTGGAAGGGTTACTGCTAAATGCACAGAATGGGGATGCATTTAAATAACCATTTAGTTTAGAAGTAAACATTCCTTTCCTAAATAGCTGTATTGACATTTCTGAGTTATTAATGATTGCTACACGGAAGTTTGCAGTATCTTTCTAATATATCATAAAGAAATATTAGACTTTGCATGGTTTTGTTATTATTGTCATTTAGATACTAGATATATATACGCAACTTACTATGTGCTCTAACAGGGTATATAAATGACAGTGCTGTTTACGTTATTTCTGAAACGTATAGTGCATAAACATATATAGATATATGCGTGTGTGTGAGATCACAGACACAAACACACGCACACATAAATGGCAGGTCTTATATCATTGCCGATAGCCATTAAAATCCACTGTCTGTGTACTGCACAAGATGTTAAACCTGGGATTCATTACATGTGGCTTTTTTCTTGAAGTGTCAGTTAATCTAGTGGTAAAACTGACAAGTTAAAATGCCGTGTTTGCTTATTATTATGGTTCTAGGGTTAACTTTCCAAGACTGTAGCAAATCTTTATATTGTCTAATCGACACGAGTGCTGTGTCAGTTTTGAACTTGCCGTAGTGCAAAGATCCTAAAATGTATCACGTTCTATAAACATATCTCAGTCTTATTGGACTGGCTCTTTTCAGCATTCTTGCTCTCGGTTTACTTGTTGCAAACACTTAACACGCTCACTTGGACATAATATGCAACAAGTTACTACAGGGAAGCTTCTCCGAAGTAAAAGGAAGAGGATTTTTTAAAATTAAAATGATAACAGAAATGTTTTGAATGCTTAACACACACACACACACACAAAACAACACAGTAGAAGATTCAAGGAAAAGGACAGGTTATGGAAAGCGAAATTAATATTTGACATGATTTTGTTTTGAAATGCAATTTGCATTGATAATAACAACCAAGGATCATAAGCCCGTTGGGGTATTTTATATAAAAACTATGATCTCTCTTTATTAACAGTGGCTTAAGTGAGTTGAATGAGAAAGCGAACCGCTTCGCAGTAATCGCAGGTCTTTTAGTTTTGTAGCAAGTCTAATAATATTTGGCAGTTTCTGGAAGTGGGGTGAGGAATGACAAACTGGTGCCAATAATCACAATAACAACCGCCTGGCAAACACAAGTTCTTGTTCATTAGCTCCAACCACTTAATTACTCTTAATCTTTCATAATCAGGTAAGAAGTCAAATAAATAAACCAGACAGGGCTACGTATTTCACTCAATTATAAGCCGACTCAGTATTTGTTCCCAGGATATAAAATGGTACCTAATTAGGGAAGTGGATCCTAAGGATACAAGTAAAGACTCATTCCTTTAGTTAACTGAATTCAGCTTTCCCATGGATTCTTAACTAAAATATACAATATTTAAGATCGAAAACGTGTATTGCACTGGCCATGTGCAATTTTCTGTTTGTATCTCGTACTGTAGTTCTTCTAGCCAATAAGTATACTGTAATGATCTTTCCTGTCACAAAAATATAAAAAATGTGTTTAATAAAAAAAGAAACTGAAAGTATGAAGTTTCTTGTCCGCTTAGCCCTCTTACATCAAAGCAAATTAATTTGTAATTATGTCTTAGCGCAAAATAACACCAAAGACCACTTTCGCCTCAATGAGTGTTCTATGATTCCATGCCCAGTGAGACTATGTCCCTGAACAGTGGTTTGGGATCAATAATTGAAACTCAGTAATACGCCATTTTGTGAGGTGTGTAAAAACACAGCATTGCCTTACTCTCACGCTTTGCACGAACAGGATATTATGAATGTGAATAAAAATAATGAGCTCACAAGTCACAGTCTCTTTATAATGTCTGAAAATACACACCCAGTTTACATGTGTTAAGATTTGTTGTTTTAACTATGTGGTACACTTAGGTGTAGAACAAGAATCTAGACTAATTAATGCTTGCTTCTGTGTAATATTACACTTTGATAATAAAGTATTCTAAAACGATTCCTGATCTCCTTCATTTATTGTGAAAAAGTATTTTAGAAGGTAGTGGCAACTGACAACTTTGAAACTTGTTAGTAGATCGTAATAATGGATGTTTTCATTTGCTCCAGAACGTTACAGAATAATTTTCCTTCCCTCTAGTGTATAGTAAGTGTGTGCATAGTTAACATCATATCTGTATGAAATTTTCCATTTAGAAATAATACGGGCATCAGTATAATAAATTAACTAGATATCTGCAAGCACATCATGCAGGAAAGTTACTGAGCTCTTCCCATAAAGAATTATGCCGCATTTTATGATTTTGAAATTATCTCATGTCCTCAAAAATCTTCGGAAAAATCTACTATAGTAATCAAATCTTTGTCCTAATTAAACATACGGATTGAGCAATTGCTGTGCCACTCTCTTTCACCTCCCTTTTCCGTCTGCCCAGCAAACACACCCTCGTCCTTCCGCCACCCCCTTCTTTTACCTCTTTCCAGGCTTCCGTGGGATCTGGCTTTGGTAACGTCGTCCTCTTCTCTGAGCTATATTTTAAATTTATTTCTTTATTTCGATTGCCCTTCTGAAGTCACGGTATATTGCTATAGTTTGCTGCAGAAAACAAAACCATACCAAACAAACCAAGGAACTTTGCACTTTTGGGTTCAGCCTGAACAGCTCGTACACAAAATAAGGAGATTAGTAATATTTCAACAGCTACCTTCTCCAATCCTCGCTAGATTTTTTTGTTTAATGTTAACCAGCTTATGTTTTTAGTGACTAAGTAGACCAACAGTGTTTATTTTCTGTGTTTCTTTTTCTTCCAACTCAACAAAAAGAACTAGTAGAAATTGAAACAATTGCAATAAAGAAAAGGCTTAATTGCCAGGTAAGGATATTTGTTAAAATATGTTTTCCAAATCTGTCTTATGGATGCCCAGAACTTGATTTAGCAAGTCAATTAACTCTGATGTTTGAAAGATACATTTTCACAGACTCATAGAAATGTAAGCCTGTGTAAAGGACCTTCAGAGGTCACCGAGTCCAGTCCCCTAAGCTTCAGAACATTGAAAAGTATCACTCTGCACAGTGGCCTCTACAAAATCCAAGCAGACTTTTAAGCAAACGTGAGTGTTTAACATGTCCCCCCCTCGAGTCCCCCATAAACGGGTATAAAATCTTTCATAAGTCCCAGCCAGTATTTAGAATCATAACTCGTGCTGGCGTTGCATACAGGTCGCTGCAGGGAACTGATAAACGGTTCGGTTTAAACCGGAATAACTTTTTACATCACATAAAATGTTATCAGCTGAACTTCGCAACATACGTCCCATTCGTGAAGCTAGCCACAAAAAGACACAATGTTATTAACTTTGTAATATATGGTGCTCAAAGCTTTCTTTGAGTTGTAATCAAGTTGTATATTTACGACGGCAGTGAAATATTTTTAAAAGCACAAGTGATTAGACAACTATGCTAGAGTCCTCCTACATAATAATTCTCTCATAAGGAAGTAGAATAAATATAAGTATATTTATATATGGAGGTGTATGTATGGATATTTGTACTTAAATTATTTCTTTGTATACAGGAGAAGAATATGGGCTCATAGAAAGCACTGATGTCTCCAGTAAAACTCCAGGCAGCTGCTGTACCCAGCAGCAAGTCTTCAGCAACAATATTAAATGGCTTCCAGTTTTTGCAGAGTTGGAGGTGTAAGCAGAGAGAGAATTTCTCTCAAGTTTGCACCATTCAGCATTTCCCATGATTATATCGTACGATGTAGTATCCCAGCTCTGTCACTAGATGGCTCTACACGTTTTTCTGTGGAGACTCAGAGTGCAGATTAATAATGTAAATTTGAACTGTATTGTTTCCTTGATTAACAGAACCGGACTTTCTAGCTTGCAAGAGTGAAATATCTGAGTTTATATATATTTTTTACTACAAAGGAGGGAAGAGGATTCCCACAGAAAGTGAACCTGTTATCTTAACTCAAACTTTCAGGTATAATTGTCTTAGTGCAATAAATCTCAGCTTGTTTTTTTTCTTCTTAAAACCAGCCTTCCTATAATTCGCTATAGATCTATAAGTAAATGAAGCAAACAGGCTCTAGTTTCATGTTGTGAGTAGTCAAGTCAAGGGCAAAGCGACACTGTATAATAACGTTAGATCTCATCAGACCATTTCACCTACAAATTCACCTGAAAATTCTCTTTTTCACCAATCACTTTTAATAATAATTGGGCAAAGCTCACGGATCATTATCTACTTGAGCCTGGGTCCTCCTATAGATACCTGGGTGATATCAACTGCAACATCGGGCCTTTGGTTATTTGAGAGACAATATAGACATATGCAACCAGAAGTTTTTTGCGAGCTCCCACCTGAAACAGTGCATCTACACGTTGTATGTTACCTGCAATAATAATAATATTTTACAATTTACCTCTGAACACCCAAAGTTAAGAAAAAAACCCAAATATTTAGCCGGTGTTCCCTAGAACACCTTAAAACTAGTTAAAAAGTGGTTGAGATTTCGGTCGATTTCATATGAATTTCTCTTTCAGTGAAGATTTAACAGACATGATCAAAATATTATTTGATATCATAAGTAACAACTCTCAAGATAAAATAAAATATTTTGGCTGTCGGCCTATGCAGCTAGTTAAAGCTTATAAGAACAACTGAGTAAACAGGGTAGCAAAAACTCATCTATTTTCATCGATCTATATCACTTTCTTTACATTCCCTCGCTGATACAACCCTTTAAATATGTGTTGAAAGTTTTCTAGATTGCACTCATTATTAAAAGAAAAACTATAAACATTTATAAAATATATCAATCTAGTTTTCTAAGAATATAAATATCAAACAACTAGTTTATTAGTGGATATCCATTTTTGAGAGGAATGATTAATTGTATTGTGCTGATTGTTTTTGTTTTAAACTGAAGTATTAATATTATTTAAAAGGTGCACAATGTAACAAAACACTAATTAAGGTAATTAAGGCACAGTCGACCTTGTGTATAACATATTTTTCACATTGGACGTTTTGTAGTACCCTATTTCACCTGCAATATACCATAAAACAATTATTTTCCTTTTAGTGGTGCAGTAACATTTTTGGAATATAAAGCTCTACTGGATTTGGTAGTGTTCAGATGTAAGTGTGTTGGAGATGTGGTGTCTAGCTGTGGTTTTAAAAAAAGGGGGAAAAAGATACTAACCCAGTTAAAGTATTTAAGAAAACAGACGGGGGCGCCAAACGACAGCAATAAAGCAACCCACAGACTTCCGTTTCCCCTCCTATAACTGGTAAGGCACTACTCAATCTGGACGAAATAGGCTTTCAGATCTATATTTAGGAGGGGTATTTTGCATAATCATTATTTCAACTGGCAAAACATAAGTCTGTATTTAACTGGGACCAGTTCCTTTTGCGATGGAAAGTTTGGTTACAGTCTGGATCACCCATCTATAGTCAATAATAGAGAAGTTTTTGAATTCAAGTGAGGCAGTGTTTACAGTACCTACAAACAGAGCCCAATATGTACATCGTCACTCTTCTGTTCAGAATTGTTTAATCTCAGGGAGCTGCTGTCCTTATAGCATTTTAATAACAGGATAGCCTATGGAGACTGTCAGACAACTGAATGCATCCGATGAAGTGAGCTGTAGCTCACGAAAGCTTATGCTCAAATAAATTGGTTAGTCTCTGAGGTGCCACAAGTACTCCTTTTCTTTTTGCGAATACAGACTAACACGGCTGTTACTCTGAAACCTGTATCTTTTCAATAAATAATGGTGTAGGAAATTGTGCTCTCTCCTGATAAAACAGAAGATACCGCTTTGTCACCAGTTATATTGGGGTAAGAAAGGCAAATATATCACCATCTCTTACGGGTTTAAAATTATTTATGGAGAAATATAGTTTCAGAAAGTGTGCTCTTGGATTGTGCTGGCAATATAAAGGGCTTTGACGTTTACATTCCTCCTATTACAATATATGTTTTTCTTATCTAAGTCTAAGCACACTGCTCAAAGCTCCCTACGGTTAGTGAAAAGTTGATATTTACTTCTGTCTGGTTTGGGGCTGTAAAACATAGGACACCAAACTGCAGCTAAATTCACGTTTCAAAGAACTGATGTAAAACTCTGATTAATAGAATGCTGGATTTTATAAACAATGCCTAGAATGTTTCCTAAATATTTCATGGGATGTTTAGGGAGACTTTTAATACGTTCTTAAAAAGCCGACAAGAATCCCGTTTTTCAAGTATGAATCATAAGCGAGAGCATAAGAACTTAGGAGATGTGACTTTACCATTACAAGGAAGCGCCTCGCTTGGCAAAAAAAAAAAAAAAAAAAAAAAAAAAATCCTATGTAATCACAGGAAACGTTGGAATATTTCTATACCTGATCAAATTCAGAAACTCGGGATCTAAAACTTCACTATGTGGGTAGAAAAAAATCTCTCAGAAAGTAGAGATTGGGTAGTTATTGAAGAGTACTCCAGAGATGCTAATGACAAAGGATTTATCTTCGTTTAAATGGTTGCCATCAGCGTCATTATTACTATCAAAGTTATCACTGAGGAGAGACTTTCCAATAGTCACGTCTACTAAGCTTGCTAGCCCGTGTCCCTTACAGCACAAGACATTTTACTCCGGATCAACCCGGAAAACAACGGACAGCTCAGCTAACTAAGCCACAGGTAACCTTGGCGAAAGAATGACGATGAGGAGCATGTCTTTACTAATATTTGATGCCTTTGAAATACTAAAATCAAGTCATTATATCTATATAGATTTTAAAATGCTTCGCTTTTCGGGGGGAGGGTGTAAAAAGAAACCTGTCTAGAGAATGAAATGACAGTGCTGCAGTACGGTGCTTTAAATCATGAATGCATTTAACGTTATTTGGACATTTTTGCCATCAAATTGCACAACAGAGAATATTTTCCCAAGAGGGGGGAAAAATCGTAGACTAGCTCCGACAATAAACAAGAGTATAGAAAGTAAAAAGGACACCATATTTAAGGATGTAACGAGGAAAATATACTAATAGACCCCCCCCCCCTTTCACCCCGGATTACAATAAATCCATTTGCAGGCTGCTGTGGTAGATGCACTTAAACTGCTACGTACCAGCAGCGATAGTTTTTAAAAGTCTCAGCATAAGGTTTGCGTGTATGGGGCTGGTTGGGGTGTGTGCTAGTAAAATTCCTAAATAAAAAGTACCAGTGCATTCTTAACTGGAAAGTAAAAGTAAATAAAATACAGAGGAAGGGTAGTCTCAGTCCGCAGGTCCTCTTCCAACGTTTCCTCTTGTTGCGATCTAAAATCCGCTCTTAGACATATAAAACATTATCTATTATTTAACACGTAGTTCTGTCCGAGGACAAACGAGAAAGAAGCTGCATCATTAGGACCTAAAAGGCAACAAAACAAAAATCAGAGCATAATGATGCACCTAAATGAAGGGGGAAATGTTGCACAGCTCATTTTATTAATCAGACTGTCAATTTCACCCCAGAGGCCAAACCCCAGAGCAATTCAAGCAAGATCTGATCACGCTAAGGACAAGAGCTTTACTCTTCACTTCTTGTCTTTCTTTCTTTCTACCTGGATATATTTGTCTGCTCAGAAGCTGCCTTCATTATCCACTGACAGAAGCTTGTGTTTATTTGCTTATAAACCTGTTACAATAAATGATTATTCGAACAGCGTCATTCCTACCTTAATGACGAGCACTACTTTTTGATGAATGACATTTCGGGCTAGAAAGGATGTATGGGTCATTTTGACCAGTCATTCCCTCGCTTTGGCATCCCACAATTTTTACGCCTCCCTCAAAAAGAGATAATAATATCACTTGCCGGGCTGAATGTGAATTAGCCCCTGCTGCAGCTCATCATTAGTACAGGACCAACCCTGCAACTTTGACATTTTTTATAAAGCTGAGATGATGGAAAGAATAAGAAAAGAGATGATTCTGATGGAAAGAGGTCTGCACAGCCCTACAGCTGGCAAAAGGCTCTCGAATTTGTCAGACTCAGCTGGAAATGCAGTGCTGGAGGCCCTTGAAAATTCTCAACACACTAGTCGCCTCAGCCCTAGACTAACTTCCGCCTCTCTGCATAGCACTATAGGGGACATCCCTGCCAAAGGCAAATTTGAAATAGACACTTTATTCAATCTTCAACATCAGAACAGTGAAAGCAACGTCTCCTCCGAAATTGCTCCGTCGGAAAGCAGGAAGAAAATTAGTCATTATTCAGAAGTTGCTCAAGAGGCAGATATGAACAGTGATGTGGAGGTGGGCTGTTCAGCACTCCGCTCCCCAACTAGCCTGAGTTCCTCCCAGCTGAAGGAAAACAATAACAAAGGTAAATATTATTTTATCCTCTCGATCTAAACGGTACCGTTATTTGATTAAACTTGTTAGCCTGTGGAAATAGCGCTCTGTATTCAGTAAAATCACTGCTAAAACGGTGCACAATTATTTTTCCTGTGTTATCACGATACACAAGATACACTAAACAGTGTTTATATAGCCAAGTGTCTCTATATATTCATGGAAATCGCTCTCTTTCTCCCATATATAGAACTATATATATGTATTTATATAGTTTCTCTCGTTCTGCAGATCTGTCTGTATTTCTCCAGCTATACAAATATACATACATGGAGTAAATTGAGTGTATAGATAGTAGAAACTATGTATCTAAGTATATGTGTGTATTTGTCTTTGTACGTATAAAATGTGTCATTGTGTATTCACACTAATAATAATTGGCCATTGTTCACTTTCAATCTCTGATAACGCTGACTATTAAAATCTCCCCATCGTACCAGGTTTGAAATAAATTTGGTGAATTATTTTCATTGGGGAGTGTAATAAGAGAATAATCAATGGATTTCTTTGGGGCAATAGTAGATGCGTTTTGTCAAATGTGTCAAAAGAAAAGCAAGCTACACCATAACGCAAGACATATCTTTGTTTATGGCTGCACTTATTTTGTGCCTCTCAAACGAAAATAAGGAAGGCTCATGTAGCTGTTAAAGCTGATTCACAGATGAGAGTTATCCGATCACCGCAGTATGAGAGCGGTACCACATCTCTAAAATTGTGCTCTGCATATGTACTCCTACTTGGCTAATTGGCTGCAGGAGCTAGAATTCTATAATTACTAAAATGCCTAATTTACTTAGAATAATTTCGTTATGAAGTGATTTAAAAAAAACTTTATTGATTCTATTAACAGCAGCAATTTGTAACAATGACAGCTAGCATTAATTATCAGAGTTCACAGCCAGACTGGTAACGTTACCTCCTGCTTTATTTAATACACGCAAACACATCCAGAGGAACAAATCTTTATTTCACAATTTGCTTGCTTGTTTGCCAGGCTATTCAGAAAGCAGCTCAGCTCCTACTACCACCACCTCGTCCTCAGGTTCGAGTTTAACCAGCCTGCACAGCAGCAGCAACGCACTGGGCAGCTCCGGCTCTGGGGCTGACCAGGTGAGAAGGTACCGCACCGCCTTCACCAGGGAGCAGATAGCCAGGCTAGAGAAGGAGTTCTACCGGGAGAACTATGTGTCTCGGCCCAGGAGGTGCGAACTGGCCGCAGCGCTCAACCTCCCTGAGACCACCATCAAGGTATCTCAGCTGAAGCGCTACAAACGCGGGGCTAGTACACTCGATGTGGATTTTGGTGCTTTTGTGCTGTCTGGGAGCTTAAAATGTGAGATCGAGCCCAATTCCCGGCTAAATAGGTGCTTCTTACTGACAGGAAAATGCAGTGGCTTATACTTTCCTCCTGTATGGCAAAAGAATAAATCCAATGATAACATAACAATAGAACATAAAAATAAATAGTGTTGCATAATTCCCACCACGGTTTCTTAGCTATTTTTAGCTATGGCTTTTGGTTAAAGAACATCCGGTCTTGTCTTTCCTGTTGGGTTTGTTTGTTTCTCTGGGTTGAAACTTTTTTATTTGTTTTTAATTTTCCTTGTCAATTTGTATTGCCTTTGCACGTTAAAAAGGAAACAAACGATGATATTTACCAAAAAAATGAAGCAGAGGAATTGGACACGTCAATATAATAAAAATTCTATTTCTCCCATTTCGGACAAAAGCACTTGAAAGACAAATGCTGTATTATTTAAAACGGATTTAGTGTCTGACTGGCACAAAGCATTTCAGTGATTTATTCGGGTGAAATCTCTTTTGGTTGGATTATTTTAAATAATGTGGTTACTTATAGCACATTACAAAGAGGCAGTGGAGAACCAAAAAGCTTGAGACAAGAAAACAAGCTGCTCCGTTACAGAGGGCGAATCTTAAGCGCTCTCCTTCATGCTTCAGAAAGATCTGTATGTTTGGAATGTTCCTTTCCTGAAAGTAGCTCTAGAAAATAATATAAAGCAAGGATGCTAAAGCGGAAGGCAGATGCAAATGCCCATTGTTACAGGGCAGAAGCAAGGCTGCAGCGTTAGCAACTCGGAATTTCATTTGTACGGCTGCTTTTAAAAACAAAACGCAAACAATATTTTGCCGTGTGCAAACCCCGTGCAATTAACAAAAAGCAAACAGAAAAGCTTCCCCATAAAAGCAGCTGGGTTCCTTCAAAGGAGCCACTTTCATTTTTAATTCCTGACAGCTTTAACCCTCTCTGATGTCAGCGGGTTTTGTGGGTGTGCGAATTTGGAGGGAGGTTTTTAGGTAGCAAACCAGGAGGACACTTAATAAATAAGTCACAGGCAGGCTAAGCAGCGGGGGTGGGTCCTGGGAGGGGAGCGTGCCCGGCACGGCCATGCCCTGCTCGGGAGCTGCTGCAGCCCGCGGCCGGAGCAGGGCTTGGCGGGAGCCGGCCTCGTGTCCGGCGCCGCGGCTGCGCTGCTGTCTAAGGCCGGCCTGTGTGTTGTGTCTCCCGCTCCCGCCAGGTGTGGTTCCAGAACAGACGGATGAAGGACAAGCGGCAGCGCCTGGCCATGTCCTGGCCCCACCCGGCTGACCCCAGCTTCTACACCTACATGATGACTCACGCGGCGGCCACGGGCAGCCTGCCCTACCCCTTCCACTCCCACGTGCCGCTGCACTACTACCCCCACGTCGGGGTGACGGCGGCCGCCGCGGCTGCGGCCGCCTCCGGAGCGGCCGCCGCCTCGCCCTTCGCCACCTCCATCCGGCCGCTGGACACCTTCCGCGCCCTCTCGCACCCCTACTCCCGCCCGGAGCTGCTCTGCGGCTTCCGCCACCCGGGCCTCTACCAGGCCCCCGCCGCCGCGGCCGGGCTCAACAGCAGCGCGGCGGTGGCGGCGGCGGCGGCGGCGGCCGCGGCTTCTTCGGCGCCCCCGGCCGGCTCGGCGGCCTGCTCCTGCCTCAGCTGTCACAGCAGCCAGACGGCGGCGGCGGCGGCCGCGGCGCTGGGCTCGCGCGGCTCCGGCTCGGATTTCCCCTGCACGGCGGCCTCGCAGCGGGCGGAGAGCGGCTTCCTGCCCTACTCGGCGGCCGTGCTGAGCAAAACCGCGGGCGCCTCCCCGGACCAGCGGGAGGAGGCGCCGCTCACCAGATAACTACCCCGCCCGCAGCCGGGGGCGACCCGTTTCTAAGGGGCGGGGGAGGGGGGCCCGCAGCCGGGCTCTGGAAAAGTTCCTTCTATTTTTGTACCGTTCACCCGCCGCCCCCCCCTCCCCCCAGCTTTGGCGGAGACACGAGCCGGGGGGCGGTGGGCAGGGCCCCGCCCTGACATTCCCCTGCACGGCCCGCGGGGCCCAGCGCCGGGCGCGGGACTGCCTGCAGGCCCCCGGGGCGGGGTTTGCAGGACAGCGCGGCGCAGGGGCCAAAGGCTGCCCTGGGCGCCACTCCCCGGGGGAATTGCGCGGGTGTCACTGGGTGCAAAGCTTCTGTTCTCCTTGCTGGGCCCAACCCCCGCCGCCCTCGGTCGGTCCCGAGCCAAACCTCACCCCCTGCGCAAGGGGAATTTGGCCTAGGGACTGAGTGAAGCCTGCTACCACGTCCGTCTGGAAATTGGGGGCGGGGGGGGGGGGGTGTCAACAGAAGAGAAAAGTGTTTCTGTTTTATTCTGATTTCGTTTTAGTTCGAATCAATTGGAAATGCCTCGCCTATGTTATGTACAGAAAAGAGCGGTAGCTAATGAGGCTGCTGTGGATGGGCCGGTAAAGGGAAGGGAAGAGTGAGATTGACAGGATGCTCTATACGAGTCAGAGAGGCAGTTTTAAACTCATGCTTTCCAACTACCATAATCCACGCGATCTGGGAAATACTTGAATCTCTCTAGGTATAGGATGCTGTCCTGAAGCATTGACCTTAGGTACTTCTCTCAGTTTAATGTTTTTCTGTTTCTTTTCTTTGGTAAAACGGCTCTTGGATTTATTTCCCACACATGTTTATCACGCCTTTGCCTCTGAAAAACCACCACTGGATAACTGAGACCTGCCATAGCAAGCCACTGCTACTGGAGGGACTTCCTTGAACTTGAAGAAAGGCACATCAAAAACCACCAGTGTTACTGCCATGTCAATTCTGATGCTAATAATGTGCAGATTATGACGAAAATTGCCAATCATGTTCTCTGATGGACCTCCTTTGAATGTGGAATTGGAAAAAAGTTCCCCGCGCAGAGACCTGCTGTCAAGTACTAACAACCCGCTAAGGGAAGTCATTAGAAGAGACAGATAAGAGACTTGGTACATAAAACATTGTTCTTGGTGCATAGAATGTATGTTATTTAATGTTATATCTGTTACCTGAAGTGATTTCGCACAAGAAAGCCACGTTCTTATCATCTCAATTGCCAATTTTCATTTTGGTAACTTGAGCGCCCCGGGTAGACTTTTCTCTGTTAAGTTGATATTCCACCAATGTGAAGAGCCTCATTAAATCAAACCCAGATATTTCCATAATACTCCCTACAGAGCCACTTCACTCTTCACATAATGAGATTTTTCTGAAGGGTTGAAGCCTTCATCTAACTTGCTCTTGCTTGTTTAGGCCCCGTGTGTACACACACACACATACACACACACACACAAAATTTCTCTATTATATATATTTGAAATAAGTGTCCCGAAATACTTCTATTTTTAAGACACTGGATTTTTTTCATATACCAATAATGGACTTTCAGGAAATAATTTGGCTATCCTGTTTTGTTCAGTGAACATAAATAGTAGATTTTTGTCAAATGGGACAGATTTCTTCGGTGGGAGGGAGGGTAGGGCAGGGAATATCCCAAGACTCCTGGGGTGGATTCCTGACAAGATGTGTTCATTTAATGTTTAGAGGACGTTAAACTAAAATAGGAAATACCTAATGCGTAATTTTTTTCATTTTGTAAAATAAATAGCAAGACTACTTATGTAAAAATTGATTATACCAGCTGTTGTTCACTGAGTTTATATTTAAATTTTTTATTAATATATAATTTAAAGCAAAATAAAATAGACCAAAACATGGCACTCTATTACCAGCTTTACCTTTTCGATTGTTGGATTTGTTATGATCACACGTATTGGATGGTATATACGAATATTTTGGCAATAAATGTTTACATTTTTCCAAAATACGGATAGATAGACAGATGTCTATCAAATGATCGATAAGGATGCTGGTTGGTAAAATTAACATAAATTCGTTTTATGTTAGGTCCTTTGGACCTGATTATTGTATGAATCTGTAAATAAAGTCTTCGTGCTTTAAATATTGCTGGCTGTATGAACTCACTGTAAAATATTTTACAAATGTGCAATAATTATAAAGCTTTGTATATTACGTTATTTATTGTGTTTGGTCATGTAAAATAAATGTTATTTAAATCAAAGCGAGCTTATTTGTTTGAAAGGCTGCAAAACATTGCTTGCTGGTGTTTGTTTTTAAGTATGACATCCAGGGTTATGAGAACTTTTTAAAACAACATATCTAAACGCCTTTTAATACATATATGAGATGGATTAATTCATACTAATCAGTATTTTTACTGCGAATGCAATGCATTACTCATGTTTATAGTAGATGCGTAATAAGTCCAAACATTGGTTTAACATTAATTAGCTGGCTAAACAGATGAGTGTTTACAAATATTATAAACATATTCTATAAGAAAAACAGTA